>NW_026555321.1:34362500-44362500 GCF_021234165.1 Pteronotus mesoamericanus | reverse complement strand
GTAGTAAATATATATTTTTAAAAAAGGTACTTTCTGAGAATGCAGGCTCTTAATGATATGTTCAAATTTATGAGACTGGTTATCCATTCCTTTGGTTCTAGATTCTAACTCCATGTTTGCCCTAAATTTCAATTTAAAATATTTATTGAATTCCTAAGTGTGATAGCACTAAATTGAGTGGTGTTAGGTCTGGGGTCTACTAAATAATATAGCAATGTCTGCTTTAAGGTCAGCTTTGTGAATTTCCATGAAGAAAAATTCATTCCATCCAACATTTTAACTCATAAGAATAAAAATAATAGCTACCAAGTTTGAATGCTTACCATGTGCAAAACATTGTATGTATATTATGTAGACAACTTCATTTCATCTTCACAGTAATCTCATCAGGTTGATATTTGTATTTTCATTTTCCAGTCAAGGGAATTGAAGCTCTTAAAGGTTAAATTGCTCATTCAAGGTTGTACCCAAAGTAAGTGCCAGAGGCTGGATTTGAACCCCTGTTTAACTCCAAAGCCTGTACTTCAACTATCCCAAAGAAGCCCAGCTGTGATCTTAGAAGGTTAAGGAGTAGCCAGCTGTGGAGAGTCTGACCTAGGTTGAAAGAATGTGCCACAACCCCAGTTAGCATCTTGCAGTGTGATAAAAGGTGGAGATGAGAGTTGAAACCAGGAGCCCTAGGATTTCAAAGTCTAACAGTTTCCTTTTAGATGACGTTGCTAAAAACTAGCATAGAAAAGGCAGGTTGATAGTAATGTTCTCAAGAGTTTCTAAATTTGGAGATGTAAATACCTGTTAATGTAGAGGAATTGTGCTAAGGCCAAGGAGGGCATAAACATGAGAAGAACAAGTAGAAGAGATTCAACTTAAGGAAAAGAGAAGAAAGCTAAAACATCTTATGAAAAATAATCAGAAGCAGATATCAATAAGAAAGAGGACTGGAAAACAGATTCATGTCAAAGAGGCACGAAGACAGTGATATCTGGATTCGATTACGTGGGAGCTCCCTAGAGGCTACAGCCACAGGCACCCTATAAATGCACGATGATGGTGGTGAAGGTGTGCTGTAGTAAGTAGGAAGTGCAAGCTAGAGAAAAGAGGAAAAGAAAATGAGTTGCATTCACCATAAATCCAGGAGAAAAGTATTCTCTCTTCACATGTCAAAGGTATGATTGTGCCTCGAGTTCTCTATTTCATTTGGTCTGCCTTATTTCCATAAAGGAGCACCCTGGAGGGAGTTCATAAGAGGATCCAAAAAATAAGTATATCATAGAAATGTCAACTAATAGGAAAATGCATTAGACTTTTCTTCTTGCTGTGATTTTACCATAAGAAGATATTCAAAGGAAGAAAAGAAGGAAGGGACAAAAAAAAAGAAGCATAAAGAATTCTAGTTTGTAGATTTTAGTGATGTCCCATTATAAGTAAACTCCAGTAAGAGACTCATGGATGGATATGTTATCCAAGATCAGAATAAATGGATTTCATGGGTTCATGTGTTTTCGTGATGGAGTTGATAGGAATGCCTTTTTGGAAAATAAATGGACCCTCCTTGTTTGATAGCCCTGTTGTTTGAGTGTAGTGCGCTGTTTTGTGGCTTTGAAAAGAACAGGCCCAGTCAGGGAGCCATCTGCTGAGATGTAGCCCAAGCTTAAAGAAGTGCTTCCCATGGTCAGTGGCCTTATGCCCACTTAGAACCCTATGCCAGGGTAAGATCTCCACTCTATGCCTGGAATGTGCAACTGATAGCTGTTCATGAGGACCCCACTGGAAATGCCATTTTGTTACCTTATTTAATTTTAACAATGACAAATATATCTATTAATAAATTAAAGGAATAAACATTTCATGTTGAAACATTGGAATATACCCTGTTGGAGGGTAAATAAGTTGACACTTCATCCCTTCTTGGTAAGATTTGATAGTTCCTTAAAGACAAGGTGGTTTGTGTACCCTGGTAATCTGTAGGTGGCCTTTTCTTTTTTTGTTTCTCCTCTTTAGCGTAGCTCACATGTTTGTTCTCAGCTATTTACTGTCAGCTTGAATAAACAAAGCAATGTAACTTGAACTTGAACCATGATCTTCAATGTTAAATTTACTCTATGCAATATTTTCCTTAGGCTCTGGGTTTAGCACTCAAGCCCCCTCCCGTAAGATATGACCTTACTACATTTTTGTATAGGCTGTTAAGATCCGTGAGCATGCCTTGGAGTTTTCCTTTTCTGCATATGTATACGTGTTTCTGAATCCTTCATTCTCTCCCCTTCTTTCATGCATACCCCTGCCATGTGGTACATCTTTATTGGTGACAGCTTGAATTTACAAATATATAATATATTGGTCTGAAGGATATTAAACGTTTAATTTAGCTCCAGATTCTTCTTTTATTTTATGTACTTCCTTAAGAATAATAAATACTATGTTATACCATATTGATTTTTAACAGTATAACTCAAGTATAAAAAGGTATGTGGAGTCCAAATATCCTAGTGGAGTTTACATCCACATTTTACTGGGTGATCTGTATAGCAAAACAATAAAAGCCTAAGGGCTTATCACTTTCTTACTAGCCTCATAAGAGGCTTACAAGATAAATTACAAGGTTTTTCCTTAATTTTCTTACACCTTTGTTTTAGATATATTGCTAATAGTTTAAAATTACATTGCTAAATCGTAATTTTTGCCTCCTGGTTTGTCTTTTGCGTTTTTGATACTAACAGACAGCAACATTTATTTTCAATATGTTTTCATATAAAGTTATTAATTACTCAAGCAATCTCTATATTGACCCAGACATTGACCTGTGAATTAACTGATAGAGCTTCATTTAAAGCAGACCAAGAGCTCTTAAAAATTTATGGAATGATCAAATTTGTCTCTGGAGTGTGTTTATGACATTTAAAGGTAACCAAAGTCCAGATATAAATGAATAAACACCAGTATTGGAGGATCTTTGTGTAACATAAATCAATGCTGGGGCCCCATGTGGTTCAGTCTTCAGATGGTATAACAAATGGATTAATGGAAAAATAATTTTAAATTTTACTCATGCTTCTCCAAAAACTTTGAAAGTCATTTTGTTCATTACACATGGAAACTCTTAAAATTCCCTCCCACTCTTCTGTTCTTTACAGCTCTTTCACTTTGCACTGCTCAGGAGCCAGAGTCCCTCTCTCTGTGACGCCTTTACTTTCAAATAGATATACTGTTTCTATTAAGGCTGCAGACTTATACATTTTTTTCCTCTTATTTTCACCCCAATTTCCCAGTTCTGTTTTTTTACATTTATATAATTTTGTGTCACAAAAAAATATACTTTTCTTAGAAAGTAGGTGCCAGGAAAGGCCAAGCAAAATAAATTTATTTTCAATGGAAGAACAGAAGGGTTAGAGCACTAACATTTTAACAAAATTTGCCTTTAGTAAACTTTAAAAAATTGATTAAATGCAATGCTCACTAATTTATTTTTAATACCAAGCTGAAAATAAAGAATTATGAATTTCTTTGGACATAAACGTCATGTTCAGAGTGAATTTAATGAAGAGGAGAAGTTAAAGCCAAAAAAGATGGAATCATTAATTTAGGACAAAAGTAGAATAGAGTATCAGAAAATTCAGCAGGTTACAAAACTGTAATATAGTTAGTGAACAAATATGCACCCTCAGGGAAACATCAGGGGATCACAGAAGACATTGAATAATAATCAGTTATGTAGCACTAATGACCGAGCTGAGTTCAGAAATAAATTAAGAGAACTTTCTACCCTTCATATTCATCCTGGAAAGGCATCTGTTAGCTCTTGTACTGATTTTAAAAGATTCAGGAAGATTCCAACTAAATTTGGAAGACAGTCACAGATACAACATCACATTTGAAAAGAAAACACCTAACTCTGATTTTTATAAGAGAGTATGGCTACTGATAGCTAGCTCTCTGTATTCACTTGCAGCATTAAGAACTGATTCATATAATGGCAAGACATATTTGGTGAGTAATTTAGAAAAATTAGCATGTAACATTAAATGTCAGAAAACTGTTTTTTTTCTTAAATAGGCAGTACGTTGAATCACATTTTGGGGCAGTCTTAAAAAGTAGGTATCAAACTTGGACTTTTATAACTATGGAGGCAACAATAAGAATACTGTGGGTTTATGTGGGTTGGATTTTATTCTGCTTTAGAGTCAATGATTTGTAAAGTACCTAAAAAATTCTATTCCCCAAAATTTTTTCTCTTTTTTAAAAAATTTAATTATATTTAACGTACAGTATTATATTAGTTTTAGGTGTACAACATAGTGATTAAACATTTATGTAACTTACAAAGTGATCAACCCATAAGTCAATATACATACTTACACACTTATTATGATGGTTCTGACTCTGCTCCCTGTGCTGTACATTTTTCCCCCATGACTATTTTTCTAACTGGCAGTTTGCATACCTTCATTCCTCTTTGTGGATATATGTGATTTATTTCTTGATTCCTGTATATGGATGTATAGAACTCTCTACTTATGCTTCTCTAATGCATGAATATTTTAAATCAATAACCTGATCAATACAGAAATTTTTCTCTTAATATGTTTGTCGAATTTAACATTTGACAAAATCAGAATGGTTGAATAAAGGTCTCCCAAATGCTGTAACGTGTTTTTGTGTTATTTATAATGTATTTACTGGGGTCCGTATTTCCTTAGAGAGTTAAGTTTCTCCAACAAAATTATCCTAAATCACAACAGCTCTTGCCTTATTTTGGAACAAGTTACACATCATTTAAATATGTATCCATTTTAGTTTTTACGACTATCTCTACCTCTTGAAAACTAGGAAGGTACATACATATTGTATTTCCCTTAAACCCTGTGTGTTAAAATTGAGGTTGAGGTTAAAATTGAGGTAAATTAACTTTATGTCCTGGAAATATGCCACAATGGGTCCTCTAACCCAAAACCCTAGTATTGTTACCTTCCTTGGATGAGAACAGGAGGAAGAACACTGTGTCATTCTTTATTTGCATCCTTCATTTACATAGGGACAAGGAAATTTATGAATGGCTTTACTTCATTTCATTTCAGAAAGACAGGATTTTTATGAAGCTTTCAAGAAATTATATACAGTTCACTCGGGGAAGTAGCTTGTGCTCTCAGCAGCTGAGGTTTCTACTTACCCAGGTGTCACTCTGTTAGCCTTTTGAATTTCGGAAAGTAAATGCTCAAAGGCTTAAAATCCAGCACAAGAACTCAGAGTAGGACTGAAGAAACATTTTTCTGGTTGATTTAGAGGGCAAAGTATTTCAAGAATTTGTAAGGCTGTTTTGGTTAGGAGCACAAAAATGATAATTTTATTTCTAGGTGGCATTTTTAAGGAACTATTTATAGTGGTGGGAGTCTCTCTCAGGATTGTGTTTTTATTTAACGTTCTTCCAAGGATAGATTTGTACCTTGATCTGTTCCAACACAATAAGGTGGTTGTTTTCATTTTTCTTTAATGAAACAAAAAACCTGCTTTGTAAGACTTTCGACCATCTGGAAGCACCTGGTTGCCTTAGAATCATGGTTTCATTTCAGCCTCAACGTTGGAGAGAATTCTCTGGTCGCCCTTGCAGTGCAAGGTTTTCCATTCTTAGCTCACCACCACACCACCTGGGGAGCTCTTAACTCCAGTCCTACATGTAGTGTAAAACAAATTCCCCTCCCTTCTACTTTCTCGGGGCAGACCCCATACTCAACCTGGCTTTGGAATGCTTGACAACAGGTACTCAACTCAAATCTTTGGTGCCTCTAGCTTACATAGTATTCTGCCTCAAAGACCTACCAGTCTGGGGATCAGAGGAGCAGGGAACCCTAAGTTCTTAAGTAGTACCCCTGAAAATTTAAGGAAGTGTTTCTATGGAGAACCATGTCTTCCCAGCTGGAATGGACAGCAGAGTAATAGGGATATTCCACTGCTTCTCAACTACCAGGCTGTGTGGAAGATCTTTAAGATAACTTAAGCAAATAGTTTCTCTTTTAGATATTTTGCCCATTTTAATTTTTCAATTTTTTAGCTTATGTGGATCTCATTTTTTGAGTGTCTGTTGTCTTTGCCTGAGAAGATAAAAAGAGACAGAAAAATTCATTTAATTTCTCTATATTCTTTAATAAGCTTAAGTAACCATTATTTGTTATTTGAATATCAAAATATATACTTTGAAAAGAAGACAATGTATGTCCTTGGCTGTCTGGTTAGAGAGAGTGCTAGAACTTGTGAATGAATGATACTGATTTGGGTATCATTTGGTCCAAGCTAGAAAAGAGGTCACACTGAATTATTTTTTTCTGGTAGTAGATCAATACTGTCTAGACATGGTCTCATTACAACTCTGTAGTGGGAAAAGCAGACACAGTCAACACTGGGGCTGAGATTCCTGTAATCCTGGCCTTGGTGGGTTATTTATGTTGCTTGTTATTACAGTGAAATTCAGATTCACTGGTGTCAACTCTATGCATCCCAGCATCATTCTACTCAACTGTAGGGTTATCCTTGAGGACAGGATATCAGGATAAGCAGGATATGCCAACTCATGACATTTTTTAAAGGAGAAATTCTGAACCTTTAAAGTCCTGGGAGATGCTCTCTAGGATCTCCTAGCCTGCTTGGTGAGAGCTGCATAGGGCATGGAAGAGGCCTTGAAGCATTTGAATTCCCTGTGATCTCTAAAGCATAAAACCAGACAGTAATTCAACTCACATATAAAGGACTCGGCCCATTACTGAAAGCCAGCCATCTTTCCTGTTATGCAGCCTCTGCATTAATTTCTGCAAATTATATCTTCAAGTATAGAAATGTCACCACTTACTTATTGTTTAAAATTCAGCTGTCTTCTCATTTATAAGAAATTTTTATCTATTTGAATATATTTCTAAATTGAGGAGGTTTATGATTCCTTACCCAGGAGCAGAACTTAAAACTCTTGTCTTCTCCCTGTTAGACATTCAGACTCCTAGCTGTGCTGCTCTGCATGGAATCTTAAATCCTTCATTTGTGGTTATTTGTTGGCATTTTGAAAAGGAGTGAAGCAACGTCTGAGCCACTAGAGGCCAGAGGTGGCCCAGCCTTACCATGTTTCTAACAGTAGAATAACAAATGTCTGTTATTTGTCTAACATCTTTACTTTTCAACTTTGGGAAAGATGAGCATAGACATTGAGAAATAATGCTGATTATACAAAGGATTGCTCATGATAAAAGATCTCTTTCTGGGAATTTAAGTGTTCCAGTAGATTAGCATTATTGATCATTCTCTTTCCACATGGTCTACAGATGATCTTAGAATCCTGAAACTATTATTCTCACTTGTCTAGTGTAATTACCAGAACAAGGAATAATCTAATTAGAAGACAACAGGATGTGTTCTAATTGTTCTAATAAATTATGTTAATACACAATGCATGCAGTTCCTTTTCAACAGGAATTTATTTAATAGATTGACAGCTTGTCCTTTACTGCCACAATCTTAACTTTCATTTCTTCTAAACAAGGCAACTTATAATAGGATCGTTATATATCCAAAAATCTGTTGGATTATTCAGAGAATCTAATATTCAATGATGTGTTATGGATGAAGAAATGGATTTTGGGTTCTCTAGATAAAATAAAGACCCCAAAACAGAAGAGGATAAAGACTAGTAGAGTCTAAAGTGGAAAAATCAGTGATAAACTGTTGCAATGAAGGTAATGGACTTTCCATTTTTTTATTATTATTATCAAGTGTAGTGCTATATGATAATACAATACTAACTCATGTAACTGTTTTCTTAATATTAGGCATCTTACACAAACTGGCCCCATATTTTACATTGCACATTTGAGATGATGCCCTCAGTAAATTCATGTCATGTTAAGGACAAAAATTCAGGAGATCACTTCTTATAGGCCCTATGCTTTTGGCAGAAAATGCCAGACTCCCTGCTTATTTGAACATAATTCAGATGTAGTTTGTTTTATAACTGCATGAAAAAGGCCTCAAGGCAGTTTAGAAAAAGATGTCAAGAAGCATATGGGGAGAAATAAAAATTTGTGTAGAGAATAGAGGGAAGCATTACAGATCAACTCTACATAAATATGGCTACTGTACATATTTTAGACAAGCAGATTCCCAGGTTGGTTTCTGTTATTTTTCCTTAACATAATAGCCTTTGAAATTTAATTAACTAGCTTACAGGTAAGAAGGGATTTAGGATTTATCAAGACTAGAAAGTGTCCCCAAAAGGAATACTTTCTCACAAGTTGAGAACACTGTGGAAATAATTTTCTACCTCTGAAGGACTGATCCATTCCAAGTGTCAAGTTTATCAAAGAGAATGGAGCTGGAACATATGCAGATTCTAATTTATACTCATGAAGTTAACTTATTTTAGAACAGCAGCCCTAGAGACAAAACATAAAATAATGGACACACTATAAAAGAAATGGGAATTAGGAGAAAATTATCTTTTTTTTAATTTATTTTTTATTGTTCAAACACATTTGTCTCCATTTTCTCGCCACGACTTTCCCCTGCTTCCCTCCTCCCTCACCTCCCACCTCCCTCCCTCAATCCTTCCCCACTTTGGCTTTGTCCATGGGTCCTTTATACCTATTCCTTGATTAGATCCAACCCCTTCCTTTCCCCATTACCCCCCTCCCTCCTTCATTCTCCTTACTGTCGGTTTCTTTTTTCTTACAATGTTGCCGGTTGTATTTTCCATGCTTGTTTTTTGTTGATTAGGTTCCAATTATAGGTGAGATCATATGGTATTTGTCTTTCAACCCCTGGCTTATTTCACTTAGCATAATGCTTTCCAGTTTCATCTCTGCTGTCGCAAAGGGTAGTAGCTCTTTCTTTCTTTCTGTTCCATAGTATTCCTTTGGGTAAATATACCGTTGTTTTTTGATCCACCCATTTACTGATGGGCACTTAGGTTGCTTCCAGCACTTGGCTATTGTAAATCGTGCTGCTATGAACATTGGGGTGCATAGGTTCTTTTGAATTGGCATTTTGGGATTCTTAGGGTATAATCCCTGCAGTGGAATCACTGGATCAAAAGGTGATTCCATGTTTAGCTTTTTGAGGAAATTCCACTCTGTTTTCCACAGTGGCTGCACCAGTCTGCATTTCCACCAACAGTGTACTAGGGTTCCCTTTCTCCACAACCTTGCCGGCACCCATTGTTTGTTGATTTATTTATGATGGCCATTCTTACTGGTGTGAAGTGGTAGGTAGCTCATTGTGGTTTTAATTTGCATTTCTCTGATGGCTAGTGATGCTGAGCATCCTTTCATATGTCTCTGGGCCCTGTTTATGTCCTCCTTGGAGAAGTGTCTGTTTATCTTTAATGGTGAAGGGATGCAAGCAAATTTCTTCCACATAAGTGTGCATCAGGTTGATGATTTTTGGCTCCTTACTTCCTGTCTGTTAATATTCTAGTTTATGTCTTCATCTTCAATGGGTATATTCATGCTTTCTGTTTTTAAAAAAGTTGGTATTTCTTTCAAGGCCATAGGGCTCTGAAAAGTATTTTTTCTTCAAAGAAGACCAAGTGCTAGAGAACTCCTAAACCAGCTGAAGAACCCTCACCACCAGGTCTAAATTAGATTAAGTATTCATGTGGGTCTTGCCTTTCTTATATCCAAAGCAAGGATGGTGTTTGTCTCTGAGAGGAAGTGTGAATGTGACACTCTTTCCCTTCCTTTTCTTTCTTTTTCTTTTTTACCTTTGACAATATGTTTTTTATTATGGAGAAATATAAATAACATAAAACCTTCCATTTTTATTTATACAATTAAATAACATTTAATGACATTTCTTTTTAATAATTGGACTTAAAAGGAAGTAAAGTTATGGTTAAAGTACTTAACTTACTATATGAAGGTCTTTTATTCTGTTCTTTGTTTCTATCCTTTCTAAAATTATTTTCACCAGAAATATGATAGTAGTTATAGTCAGTGATACCCACTATGTGAAGCCAGAAAAGACTGTCATCTCAATTCTACAATGGACTGTAGATACTCAGAGTGGGTGGGGAGGGTAATAGGGCTGGGCAAAGGGTCACCATGGGCGTGGGGCCAGTGAACAGCATTTGTCTGTGAAGGTCCCTTGGGCATTTCTGGAGCTTGGAGTGTGAACTTCACATGCTGTGCATAAGTCTGCTTTTCTTCCTCAGCTGCTGACACCGGAAATTTTTTATTTAGTAAATATGAAAAATATACATTAAGTAATGTTAATGTTTTGACCAAAACTGACAAAAGCCTAGGAATGCAAAGCTCCAGGAAAGCTGAAACACTTCACTTAGTGTGCTGCCATCTAGCCATGATCTCATTCCATGCTGCTGCATTCATTGATCACAGAGACACTGAAATCACTCTCAGGGAGGATGGAGTGCGTTTAAGCCAGTCACAGAAAGACAAATACCATATGATCTCACTTATATGTAGAATCTAATGAACAGAATAAACTGATGAACAAAATAGAAACAGAGGCATGGAAACATAGACTGACAGCAGTCAAAGGGGAGGGGCTCTGGGGGCTGGATGAAAGCAGGTGAAGGGAGTAAGCAAAATATATGTAAATATACAAATAAATACATATACATATATATCACGTAGACACAGGCAACATTATGGTGATAGCCAGAGGAAAGAGGGGATAAGGGTAGGTGGAGGTGGGCAAAGGGGGGGAAATGGAAATGGAAAGAGAATTTGCTTGGGGTGATGGGCACATGATGCAGTGTGCAAATGATGTTTTGTGGAGTTGTACACTTGAAACCTATATGGTTTTGCAAACCAATGTAACCTCAATAAATTCAATGTAAAAAATGGAGTGTAGAAGGCAGAGACTCAGCTGAATATCCTACTTTTATTGGCCATTAACACATCCTTCCAGTACATAAACTAAACTTTGATACACATTAGAATAAAGATAATCATTCAGTGATAAGCTACTTTTAAAAGGGTACATTAATAGCAGTTGTAATGAAGAATATTATATTCACCAGTTTCATACATTTGGCAGCTCCCTGTGACACACAGAATAAGTCTAACCTCCTCAGTGGAGGATGAGGGCTCCCAGCCTCCGTCCCCTCCCCGGCTTCTCACTTCATTGCCCCTCGCCTCTGGAGATGCCCTGTACTCCAGCCAGGCATTAGTTTGTATCATTTGCCAAATGTGCCATCTTCACTCCTCTCAGGCCTTTTGCATGTTCCCCCTCTACTTGGAAACTGCTTTTACTTACCAACCTTCAGAATCCAGCTCACACATCTCCTCTGAGAAGCTTCCGCTGATTGTCCCAAACACTACTGCTCACTCTGTCAGCACCATGACCGCACATACCTGCATTTTTGCACTTATCACATGTAATCATAATTATTTTTTACAAGCCTGTTTCTCCTGCCAGAACCTTGTAGCCTGGTGACTTTTAACTCAATAGGATCCAGATTATTGTATATGTATTTTTAGCTCTCCCTGCATGTCATATTTTTGAGTTTCTGCTGATGCTCAGGAACTTTAAGCTTTTAAGCGCTGAATGAAAATTACAGTCAATGCAGAGTCAACCCAGAATCCTCTGTCAGTCAACCCAGAATCGTATGACCAGTAAACTTACCCTTCAGGAATGAACGGGAGGTCAAGATATTCTCAGATGAAAGAAAAGTAAGAGAATTTACCACCCATAGACCTACTCTATAAGAATGGATACCAGAAAGGAAATTATTTTAAAACATAGAGTCTTGGAATACCAGGAAGGGAGAAAAAAACACAGTAAGCAAAGATATTGGTAGATGCTGTAGGCTTACCTTTTCTTCTTGAGATTTCTAAATTATATTTGAAGACTAAAGCAAAAATTACCAACCTCTCTGATGTATATGCAAAGGATGGAAATATTTAAGATAATTGTATTATAAATGGGAGATGGTAAAGGGACATAAGAAAAGGTAAGATTTCTAAACTTCACTCAAACTAGTAAAATGACCCTCATAGTATGTAATAATTTATGAATATATAATGTGATACCTAGAGTAACCACTAAAGAAGTTATACAAAGAGATGACTCAAAAACACTTTAGATAAATCAAAATATTATTCCAAAATGTTTGAATAGCCTGCAAGAGGGCAGAATAGAGAAAACTGAAAAACATAAGCCAGAGAGAACTAACAGAAAACAAAGAAAAATAAGATGGTAGGTTAAGACCTAAAATATCAATAATTACACTAAAGCTGAATGGTCTAAATATACTAATTAAAAACAGAGACTGGCTATTGTTTTAAAATTATGATCCAACTATATGCTGTATAAGAAATTCACTTCAAATATAATAGAGTCAGATAAAGTATAATGTCAAAAGAGCTTTATCATTCAAACATTACACAAGAAAGCAAGAGTCACTGCTTCTTCAAAAAAGTTAAAAAAGTTGACTAGGAAAAGGCATCTAGGAAGACTTACAAAAGAAAAAAAAAAAGACAGGAGACATAAACTACCAATATCAGGAATGAAACAGGATTTCTGTTTTTTTTTAAAGATTTTATTTATCTATTTTTAGAGTGAGGGGGAGAGAGGGAGAAAGAGAAGGAGAGAAACATCAGTTGGTTGCATTTCACATGTCCCTAACTGAGGATCTGGCCCACAACCCAGGCATACACCCTGACTGGGAATAGAACTGGCAACCTTTCAGTTAGCAGGTTGGTGCTCAATCCACTGAGCCACACCAGCAAGGGCCTGGAATGGGATTTCTTTATAGACCTGGCAGATATCAAAAAGATAATAAGGAATACTATGAACAACTCCACATACATAAATTTCACAGCTTAGAGAAAATGGACCACATCCTCAAAAACATATTCCCGTAATTCACCCAATATGGAATAGAAACTTTGGGTAGCTCTATAACTATTAAGGAAATGGAATTTATAATTTTCAACTCATAAAAGAAGCCCCCAGGCCCATATGATTTTACTGGGGAATTCTACCAAACATTGAATGAGGAATTAGCACTAATTTTATACAGACTCTTCCAGGAAATAGAAGAGAACACTTCCCAATTCACTTTATGAAACAAATATTCCCCAGATACCACAGCCAGACAAAAACAATGTAAATAAGAAAACTATAGACAGATGAATATAGACACAAAGCTCCTTAAAATATTAGCAAACAATTTAGTAAAAAAAAATAAACAGGTTCTATTCCAGGGCTGCAAGACTAGTTCAATATTAAAAAGCCAGTTGCCCTGGCTGGTGTGGTTCGGTGGGTTGGAACATTGTCCCATACACCAAAAGGTTCTAGGTTCAATTGCTGGTCGTGTGTGTGTGTGTGTGTGTCTCTGTGTGTGTGTGTGTGTGTGTGTGTGTGTGTGTGTGTGTGTGTGTGTGTGTGTTGTGGGTTCAATCCCAGGTTCTAGGTTCAGTTCCTGGCCGGGGGAGGGGGTGGGTGTGTGTGTGTGTGTGTGTGTGTGTGTGTGTGTGTGTGTGTGTGTTGTGGGTTCAATCCCAGGTCTGGTGACTATGATCCCCACTCTGGGAGCATGTCGAAGGCAACCAATCGATGCCTGTCTGTCTGTCTCTCCCTTCTCTCTCTTTAAAAGCAATGAAAAAATGTCCTTTGGTGAGGATTAAAAAGAATAGCCACTCATTGTAATTCACCACATGATTATATCACGTGATGCAGGGAAAGCATTTGCCAAAATTGAACACTGGTTTATGATAAAAAAAAAAAACCTCTCAGAAAAATAGGAATAGAGGAGAATCTTCTCAACTTGATAAGTAACATATTTTTTATTACCCACAGATAATATTTTATTCAATGATGAAATACTGAATACTTTCTCTTTAAGTTCATCCAAGGATGTTTATTTTTGACACTCCTAGTCAACATAGAACAGGAAGTTGTAGTCAACGCAATAAGGCATAAAAGGAAACAATAGACATATAGATAGAAAAGAAGAAAACTGTTACTATTCCAGATGACATTATTTTTTACTTGAAAAATTCTTAAGTGATCTAAATTAAAAAACCTCTTAAAACTAATAAGTGAGTTTAGCAAGGTTGTGTGATACAAAATAATGTTTTAAAAATCAATTGTATTTCCATATAACCAATGAAGATGGCTATTTAAAGTATTTAAATTATGAAATAGATATAAATCTAACAAAATACATATCGAACTTATGGGCTGAAAATTATATAATGCTAATGAAAGAAATCAAAGAAAATCACAGTGAATGGAGATACATACTACGATTTGGAAGTTACAGCATAATAAAGATACTAATTCTCCCCCAAAATGATATACAGCTTTAATGCAGTTGCTATCAAAATCCCAGCATAATTTTTATATATACAAGATCATTCTAAAATTTATATGTAAATGAAGGAAGTAGAGTAGCTAAAACAAAATTGGAAAAGAAGGATAAAGTGGGAGAAATCAGCCTATGTGATTTCAAGTCTTGTTATATAGCTATTATGTGGCTATTTATAGAGTGATAGACACACAGATCAAATGGTCAGAATAGGGAACCCCCCCAAATGGACTCAAGTAATTTCTGACAAATATACCGGGTTATTCAATGGAGAAAAGAAAGCCTTTTCTACAAATATTCCTGTAGAAACTGGCAAAAAATGATCCTAAATGTAAGTCTCACAACTTATATAAAAATTAACTTAATATGTATAATGGACTTATATGTAAAACATAAAAGTATAAAACTTTTAGAAGAAAACATAAGAGAAAGTCCTTAGGATGTAGAGTTAGGCAAAGAGTTCTTAGATTTGACACCAGCACACTCCATAAAAGGAAAAAAGATATATTGGATTTCATTAAAATTAAAACTAAAACTTTTGTTCCATGAAAGACCCTGTTAAGACGATGAAAAACAAGCTACAGACTAGGAGAAAATGCTTGAAAACCACATATTTACTAGTTTGGACAAAGGATCAGTATCTAGAATGTACAGACCTTTCAAACTCAGCAGTAAAAAACAAGCATCCAATTAGAAATTGTTCAAAAGTCATGAAGACATTTCACTGAAGAGGTTATACAGATGGCAAATAAGCACACGAGAAGATGTTCAATGCAAATTAAAGCCACAGTGATGTATGACTATACACCTATCAGAATGGCTAAAATAAGAAAAACAGGATGCAGAAAAATTGGATTACTCACACACTGCTAGTAAGAATGTCAAATGGCACAGCCACTCTGGAAAATAGTTTGGCAGTTTGTTATAAAACCAAACATGCACTTACCATACTCTTGGGCATTTATCCCAAGAAAATGAAAATTCATGGTTACACAAAAACCTTTTCATAAAAGCTTTATTAGTAATTGCCCAAAACTGGAAACAAACCAGATGTCCTTCATTGGGTGAATGGTTAAACAAACTGTGGTTCATCCATATCATATAATACTACTTGGCAATGAACCATTTATACCTGAAACTACTTGGCTTAATCGTCAATCCCAAAGGTTACATACTGTATGATTCCATTTATAGAACATTTCTGAAATGACAAAATCATATAAATGATGATGGGGTAGGAAGGAAATAGGTGTGGCTATTAAAGGACTACATGGTGATTCTTGTGATGATGGAAATATTCTGTATCTTGACTGTTTCAATGTCAACGTCCTGGTTGTTATTATTGTGATACAGATTTGCAAGATGTCACCATTGGGAGAAACTGAGCAAAGGGTACATGCAATCTCTCTGTATGCTTTCTATGAAATTGCTTGTGAGCCTACAATTATGTCAAAGTAAAGGCTTAATGTAAAAAGGGGGAGAGGAGTATAAACAAAAAGAACAGGGGAGAAGACAATGGAATAAAATTGTAAAAACTGCCTTACAAGGCCAGAGACTGATTTGGAAGAGAAACAAAGGCGACATCTAAATTGAGATTCTAGAAAGAGCCAGGAATTAGTGGCATTATAAATTTATGAAAGTGGGAGTGAAAGGATATTAAAAGGATGTTGAAAAAATAATAACTATGAGGTTCTCAGAGCCCTTAATACCCCTCAGAGCCTGGGAACTGTCCCTCTCCCTCTCCCTCCGTCCAACACCTACAGGAGGAAGATCGGTGGTGGCGAACCACAGGATGTGTGACTGGGGTCCCCAGGCCTAGCCGACGACAGGGGTATGATGAAAACAGGAGATATATGGAAAGTATACATAATGGGTCTCCTGCTCTTTCTCACACTTAGATCCCAGGACAATGGCAGCCAGGCTTATACACCTGAGGCAGGAGATTAGAAGACGCTTTTCTGGGCAATTTGACCAGCCCAAGAGGAGACCTAGAAATGTCAACAACCAGGACTTTCTTCAAGCCAGTCACCCTAGGCCTGCATTGTCCACTATGATAACCACTAGCAGCCTGTGGTTACTGAGCACTGAAATGTGGTTATTGTGATTTGAGATGGGCTGTGAATGTAAAACACACTTGGAATTTTGAATACTTCATATAAAAGAGGTAAAATACCATTACTTTTTATAACATGTTGAAATAATGTTTTTGTAGGTTGGGTTAAATAAAAAACATTATTAAAATAATTTTTAAAATGAATAAAATCACATTTCTCCCTTCTCTCAGATTGAAAGCAGGAAAAACAACTTTCATGCAGCCTCTTTTTATTAGTAAACCTGAATCAATATGGAATTAACATGAAGGGGAGCCATCAGCCAGGAAACCTTGAAAAAAGAAAGTCCTAGCCACACACTGTACATATGATGTAGGTGATGTATCTCTCTCTAGCTAGTTCCTACTGAAGTTGCTGAATGCCAGAGGTAGACAGGTCTTCTGTATGTACATCTAGGTTCTTTCATCCTCCTGAGTTTAGCTCAGTCTGTGTGAGACTGATATAGGTGTAGCTGAGGTCACTCACGTATCATTTTGTTGAGTGAGTCAGTCTATCTGGTTTGGAATCCCAAGCCTACAGTTTAGTAACTGATTTAAGTCAGCTTTCTTTGCCTCTATTTGTTCATCTGTGAAACGGGAATAAAAATGATAGAATTCTCTTTTTAAAAATTATACTGTTCTCAATGACAGTGTGAAGATTGAATGATTTAATGTGTGAAAATGCTTGGTGCTTGACACATAGCAAGAATTATGTGAATATTAATTATCATTATTAGTACTGCAGGCTAATGGCTCTAGTATTATCTCTAATCCTTTGGACAGCTTATAAGAAAGTTATGTTTTCTGAGAGTCTGAGGCTTTGAGAAGAAGCTGTATCCCTGGGCTACAAAGTCACTTTAAAACCTGAGCTTTTTCCATTATTCTATCTTGCCTCATAAATCTTTAGCACCCTGTTGCTGAAAGAAGCCATTGAGACCGTCCTAGCAGGTTACTGAGTTTGTCTGTTGAGTGGTAGTTAAGGGTTGGGCTCTGGGGTTGGAGAGTTTTGTATTTGAAGTGTAGGATTAAAAAAATTTTTCCTTCTGCCTTTCTGAGTTCTTCTGTCTGGACTAATAATCAAATCAACAGGAGACAGATTAACAGGAGAAAATGCCCAAATTTATTATGTATATATACATGGAGGTTCTATAAGGATGTAAGACCTGGAAGTGATCTGGCAGTTAAGGCTTATGTGCCATCTTGAACTAAGGAGAAGGGTGTGGGGAATTGTGGTCTGAGACTTTAAAGGGCAAGAAGGCAATTTACATGTAGCTAGAAAAGAAAATGCTTGGTAAATGGATATTTGCTGGGCCATTTTTAACAATGGGACACAGAGGGGACTTGGCGAGACTCCTCCCTGTCTATCACACATTAGCTAAACTATTAACTAGTAGTTAATATTTACCTGTAGTTATCTATGATGGTATCTCCTTTGCTGACATAGGCCTTCTGTCTAAATTCTTTTAGGTAGTTAGGGGAAGATCAAAGCTTCTTTCTGAGTCTTTGGATTTTTAAATTTTTATTTATTTTTCAATTACAGTTGACATTCAATATAAGATTAGTTTCAGGTGTACAGCAGAGTGGTTAGATATTTTCTGAGTTTTTTTTTCCTTAAAAATAATCAACTTAAAATAATCAATATCCCAAAAGGCATATTTTAGGGTGGCAAACTCTGCTCCCTCAGAATCCTGACCCTACCATTTAGGGCCACGTGGTCTTAGACAAACTACTTAACTCTCTTCTGCAACATGCATCATGGTAATTTCTCCCTCATAGGTTATAAAGATTGCGCTATAAAAATTACAGTAGATATGGCAGAAAATGGAAAGTCTTGGCATACTAAGTGCTTTGTAATTATTAATTTTTATGATTATTATTTTAATTATAAATATGATCTAAGTGTCAGAGCTTGTTAGTGGTAGAGGTACAACTGAAGTCTGGTAGATCTTTTCATTCAGTGCTCTCTCTTCTTTATTTTGCTATCTAATTGGTTAGTTTTCATTCATCCTTTTAGAGTCTACGTGTATAAAGTCAGAGTTGTTAGTGAAGATTTTATAAGACACTTTCCAAGAGTTTTTTTTGAACTGCCAACTCCAGAGATTTAGGATGTAGCTTCATGCTGAAGTAATTGGCTCTCTTATTCTTGCATTATAAGAAGTTCCCTTTCAGAGTGTAAGGTTGAGAACTGTGAGAGGAACTCTCACATTTAGGTAATTGCCTTAAGGAATCATTTACCTTTTAAAAATGTACATTATTCAGCTGGGACTTCTTCCTTCCCTCACTACACCATTTTGAGACTTTCATTATCTATCTTCACAGTCTTATTTTCTGAGTTTCTCCTTTTAACTGTTTCCTCAAGTACCATCACTTAATACTATTTTCTTTTCAGTTTATCAACTAGTTGGGGAAGTGGTGTACTTGTTAGCACTGAAGATTTTCTTAAGAATACAGAAATGATTTCATTTTCTACCTGTAGAAGAATTAAAGCATCATGAAACTGATCTTAGCCAGCCTTTGAAGCAAGCTGTACACTCTTTTTTTTTTATATATATATCCTTAGACTCTTAATGGCATTTGCATTTAACTGTGTGAACACATAGACTACAACGCTCTCTTAAAAACCCACAGAATTTTGGAAGGCAATTTGGCCATGTCCATTAAAATTAAGATTATGTATACCTTTTTTTTTTTAATTTATTTTTTCAAATACATTGTTTCTGCCTGCCCCACACCACTTTCCCTTGCCCCCTCCCTCCTTCCCTCCCTCAGCTCTTCCCCTTTGGTTTTGTCCATGAGTCCTTGCTATATGTTCCTTGGCTTTCCCCTTCCCTTCCTTTTCCACACTCCCCCTCCCTCCTTCCCTCTTGTCTCTGTTGATTTCTTTTCCTTTTAGTGTTGCTGGTCTTATTTTTCTTGCATCTTTGTATTGTTGGTTAGGTCCCACTTAAGGTGAGATCATATGGTATTTGTCTTTCGCCCCCTGCTTATTTCATTTAGTACATGCTCTCCAGTTTGATCCATGCTCTCACGAAGTTTAGTAGTTCTTTTTTTATTTCTGCTGTGTAGTATTCCATTGTGTAAATGTACCATGATTTTTTGATCCAATCATCTACTGCTGGGCATTTAGGTTGCTTCCAACACTTGGCTATTGTAAATTGTGCTGCTATGAACATTGGGGTGCATAGGTTCTTTTGTATTGGCGTTTTGGGATTCTTAGGGTATAGTCCCAGCAGGGGAATCACTGGATCAAAAGGCAGTTCCATTTTCAGCTTTTTGAGGAAATTCCACACTGCTTTCCACAGTGGCTGCACCAGTCTGCATTCCCACCAACACTGGACTAGGGTCCCCTTTTCTCCACAGCCTCGCCAGCACCTGTTGTTTGTGGATCTGTTTATGATGACCATTCTGACCGGTGTGAGGTGGTACATCGTTGTGGTTTTGATCTGCATTTCTCTGATGGCTAGTGATGCTAAGCATCCTTTCAAATGCCTCTGGGTCCTCTGTATCTCCTCCTTGGAAAAGCGTCTGCACAGGTCCTTTGCCCATTTTTTGATTGGATCATTTGTCTTCTTGGAGGGGAGTCGAGTGAGTTCGTTATATATCTTGGAGATCAAACCTCTATCTGATGTATCATTAGCGAATATATTTTCCCATAGGGTTGGCTCCCTTTTCATTTTGCTGATGTCTTCTTTCGCCGTGCAGAAGCTTCTTATTTTGATGAGGTCCCACTTGTTTATTCTTTCCTTTATGCCCCTTGCTCTAGGAAACATATCAGTGAAAAAATTGCTGCGTGAGATATCTGAGAGTTTTCTGCCAATGTTCTCCTCTAGGACTTTTATGGTGTTGTGACTTATATTTAAGTCTTTTATCCATCTTGAGTTTATTTTTGTGTATGGTGTCAGCTGATGATCCAATTTCAATTTTTTGCATGTAGCCGTCCAGCTCTCCCAACACCATTTGTTGAAGAGGCTATTATTGCTCCATTTTATGCTTCTGCCCCCTTTGTCAAATATTAGATGCCCATATAGACCTGGGTGTATTTCTGGGCTTTTTATTCTGTTCCACTGGTCTAAGGGTCTGTTCTTGTGCCAGTACCAGATTGTTTTGAGTATGGTGGCTTTGTAGTAGAGTTTGATGTCCGGTATTATGATCCCTCCGACTTTGTGTTTCTTTCTCAAAATTGCTGCGGCTATTCGGGGTTGTTTATGATTCCCTATAAATTTTTGAAATGTCTGTTCTATTTCTGTGAAATATGTCATTGGTATCTTAATAGGGATTGCGTTGAATCTATAAATTGCTTTGGGTAGTATGGACATTTTGATGATATTAATTCTTCCAATCCATGAGCACGGTATATGCTTCCATTTATTTGTGTCTTCCTTAATTTCTTTTTTCAATGTTGTATAGTTTTCTGCATACAGGTCGTTTACGTCTTTGGTTAAATTTATGTCTAGGTACTTTATTTTTCTTCTTGCTATATCGAATGGCATTTTTTTTCTGATTTCTTGTTCTTCTATTTCATTGCTGATGTACAAAAATGCCTTTGATTTATGAATGTTGACTTTGTATCCTGCTGTTTTGCCAAATTCACTTATTAGGTTGAGTAGTGTTTTGGTGGAGTCTACATGGTTCTCTATGTACACTATCATGTCATCTGCAAACAATGATAGCTTTACTTCCTCCTTTCCTATGGATGCCTTTTATCTCTTTCTCTTGTCTGACCGCTGTGGCTAGGACTTCCAATACAATGTTGAAAAGAAGTGGTGAGAGCGGACATCCTTGTCGTGTTTCCGATCTTAGTGGGAAAGCTTTCAGTTTTTGCCCATTGAGTATGATATTAGCTGTAGGTTTTTCATATATGGCCTTCCTATGTTGAGGAATGACCCATTTATTCCACTTTGCTGAGTGTTTTCATCATAAATGGGTGCTGTACCTTAACGAATGCTTTTTCTGCATCTATCAAGATGATCATGTGGTTTTTGTCTTTTCTTTTATTTATGTGATGTATCACATTTACTGATTTGCGTATATTGAACCATCCCTGCATGCCTGGGATGAATCCCACTTGATCATGGTGAATAATCTTTTGAATGTATTGCTGGATGCGGTTTGCCAATATTTTGTTGAGGATTTTAGCGTCTATGTTCATCAGCAATATTGGCCTATAGTTTTCTTTTTTTGTAGGGTCTTTAATTCATTTTGGGATCAGGGTGATGCTGGCCTCATAGGAAGAGTCTGGGAGTCTTCCCTCCTCTTGGATTTTTTGGAATAGTCTGAGAAGGACAGGGGTTAGCTCTTTCTTAAAAGTTTTGTAAAATTCTCCTGTGAAACCGTCCGGCCCTGGGCTTTTGTGTGCTGGGAGTTTCTTGATTACTGCTTCAACTTCCTCAGCTGTTACTGGTCTGTTCAAGCTTTCTGTTTCTTCCTCCTTCATTGTTGGAAGATTATACTTTTCTAAAAATTTGTCCATTTCATCAAGATTTTCAAGTTTCTTGGCATGTAATTGTTCATAGTAGTTTCTGACGATCCTTTGTATATCTGTGGTATCAGTTGTTATTTCTCCTCTTTCATTTCTGATATCATTAATTAGGGTCCTCTCCCTTTTTTTCTTGATGTGTCTGCTTAAAGGCTTGTCAATTTTATTTATCTTTTCAAAGAACCAGCTTCTGGATTGGTTGATCCTTTGAGTTGTTCTTTTCATCTCTATGTCATTCAGTTCTGCTCTAATCTTGACTATTTCCTTCCTTCTACTTGCTCTGGGATTTAATTGTTGTTGTTTCTCCAGTTCTTGACGTTGTAGTGTTAGATCTTTTATTTGAAATGTTTTCTATCTTTTTTAGGGAAGCCTGTATTGCTATGAACTTCCCTCTCAGGACCGCCTTTGCTGTGTCCCATAGGTTTTGGACTGTTGTCTATTCATTTTCATTTGTTTCCAGAAATTTTTTGATTTCTTCTCTTATCTCATTATTGACCCATTCATTGTTTAATAGTCTACTGTTCAGTCTCCATGAGTTTGCATGTTTTTGAAATTTCTCTTTGAGGTTGATTTCCAGTTTCAAGCTCTTGTGGTCCGAGAAAAAGTTTGGTATTATTTCAATCTTCCTGAATTTGATGAGGTTTGCTTTGTGTCCTATCATGTGGTGTATCTTTGAAAAACTGCCATGAGCATTTGAAAAGAATGTGTATTCTTCATCTTTGGGATGTAAGGTTCTATATATGTCAGTTAAGTCTCTTTGATTCAATGTGTCTCTCAGTGCCACAATATGTTTATTAATGTTTTGTTTGGAAGATCTGTCCATTTTTGAGAGTGGGGTGTTGAAATCCCCTACTATCAGTGTGTTGCTGTCTATATCTTTTTTGAAGTCATCCAACAATTTCCTTATAAACTTGGGGGCTCCTATATTGGGAGCATATAAGTTTACAATGTTGATGTCTTCTTGATAGAGTCTTCCTTTAAGTGTTATAAAGTACCCCTCTGGGTCGCTTTTTATGGGCTTTGTTTTGAAATCTGCTTTGTCTGATACAAGTATGGCAACTCCGGCCTTTTTCTCTTGCCCATTTGCTTGGAATATTTTTTTCCATCCCTTTACTTTCAATCTGTGTAGGTCTCTTGCTCTGAGGTGGGTCTCTTGTAGGCAGCATATGTGTGGGTCCTATTTTCTTACCCATTCAGCTACCCTGTGTCTTTTTATTAGGGCATTTAGTCCATTCACATTGAGAGAGATTACTGATAGAAACTTACTCATCTTTTCTTTGTACCTGTGTTCCTCTCTCTCTCATTCTTTTCCTTCATCTTCTTAAACCAGTCCCCTTAGCATATCTTGGAGTGCTGGTTTGGTAGAGATGTATTCTTTTAGCCTTCTCTTGTCTGGCAAACTCTGTATTTCCCCTTCTATTTTAATTGAGAGCCTTGCTGGGTGGAGCAGCCTTGGCTGTAGGCCCTTGCTTTTCATGACTTGGAATATTTGTTGCCATTCCCTTCTGGCTTGTAGTGTTTCTGTTGAGAAGTCAGCTCCTAGGCATATCGGGGCTCTCTTGTATGTGACTTTCTCCTTCTCCCTTGCTGTCTTGAGGATATTCTCTTTGTCTTTGATAGTTGCCATTTTAATGATGATGTGTCTTGGAGTGGACCTCCTTGAGTCCCTCTTGAGTGGGGTCCTCTGTGCCTCCTGGGTCCATGAGAGCCTTTCTCTCCTCACATTGGGGAAATTTTCCATCATTACTTTTTCGAGGAGGTTCTCTATCCCTTGCTCCTCTTCTTCTCCTTCTGGTATCCCTATTATACGGATATTATTGCGTTTCAGGTTGTTCTGCATTTCCCTAAATGCCTCTTCATTCTTTTGGAGTCTTTTTTCCATTTCTTGTTCTTTCTGAGAGCTTTTTTCTACCTTACCCTCCGTCTCACTGATTCAACCCTTGGCTTCATCCAGCCTGCTCTGGATTCCTTCTACTGTGTTCTTCAATTCAGAAATGGTATTCTTCATATCCTCTTGTGTCTTCTTGATAGTTTCTATGTCCTTTTTCAGGCTGATATAGTTTGTGGTAAGATCCTGATAGTTTCTCTGCAGTTTCTCATAGTTCTCTTTGAGCTGGCTGAGCTCATTGAGCTTCCTTAGAACCATTGTTTGGAATGCAATATCAAATAGTTCCCTTGCCTCTATTTCATTGAGCTCTCTCTGTGGGGAGTCCCCTTTTCCACTCATTTGGGGGGAACTTCTTTTTCTTCCCATTTTTGTGAGAGTCTCGTAAGTGATTTACTTACTTATTTATTAATTTTTGCTTCTTCTTCAATTGGGCTGTCTAGATTTCCTGACTTTGTGGTTTAAACTTCTATAGTAGTAGGTGGGTCTTTTTATTTATTTATTTATTTATTTTTCCCTTTACTTTTCTTTCTGGGCCTGCCTCTGATGATATCAGTTGTTGACCCTATATGACCTTGGGTTGTTTGTTTGAGCCTTCCAGGAGTCTACTGTCTGTGTCTGACTCCTGCTTGAGGCAGCTCTGTCACCCCTTTGGTCAAGGATGGACTCTTTTTGGGGATCACTCTGCACCCTCATGCCGGCTCCTTGAGCGCGCTTCCCAGCGCGGCAGGATCCCCCGCCTGCCTGAGCTCCCGAGAGCTTGCCCCAGACCCGGGGGCTTATTTGCGACCTCGCGTACTCATCTGGCCCCCCTGGCCGGCCAGCTCCCCGGCACTGGTCAGTTTAAGGTCTTCTATTGTGTGTTTTCCCTGCTTTTGGCTCTTTGGGTGCGTTGCTTGTCCTCGCCAAATGGAGACTATGGAAATGGGAGGAAGTCAGCTCCAGGACTCTCCGGTTAACCCTGTCTCGGGTCTCTCCTCCAGGGACTCTGGGCAGCTCTGTGACCCCTTCGGCCTGGGATCTAGTAATTCTGTCTAAGCTGTACACTCTTTACTGCTGTTATATTACTGCTGTGACATCAGCAGACAGTTCATTATTGGAGATTAAGTCAGAAAGTCTCACTATGTTGAGCTAATGGCAAGATTGAGATCTTTGATTACCTCTGAAATGTAACATTTGGGTTTTTTTTTTTGTGCATTCGATGCATTTGGCCATGAATATTACAGAACTCACCCTGGCCGAGCAGCTCAGTTGGTTAGAGTGTTGTCTCAATATACGAAGGTTGTGGGTTCGATCCCTGCTCAGGGCACATACAAGAATCAACCAATAAATGCATAAATAAGTAGAACAACAATTCAATGTTTCTCTCTCTCTCAAATCAATGAAAAAAAGAGACAGAACTCTACAGTTCTCCAATATTGATAAAGTAGGTGTCTTCCAAATTTCTAAAAATATTCCGTCTCTTCTTAGTAGTTAACCAGATAATTGTATTATAATTTTGTTTTCACAATGTGGAGTTTTAAAACAAAAGGACTAACAGTTCCCCCCAACCAGCCACCCCAAATAACTGAGAAAATGTTAGGAAATAGAATTTAACTTTGTCATAAAAAAGCTTAACTTTGTTTTTATCACTTAGACATCAGTTAAACTGTAACATTTCTCTTGTTTTGACTAACACTATAGTAGAGAAAGAGAAATGCCTTGTTATAAGGACCTTGTCCCCTGAAAGACATCTCTAATGATACCATAAAATTTTCTTAGCATTATGTTCTTGTACTCTCCATGGTTCTTCTGCTTGGGCTTTGAGCTGCTTTATAGTAACAATCATGCTTTACAACTTTACAACTACTTTTCTGAACTCTCAAATGGAGATTAGAGAGAAGTAAACAACTTTCACTTTTTCTCCCCATAATTGAACCCAAGTTGATCTAAGAGGCTTTGTATTCTTCATTTAGCCCTTCATTAATAAGAGACTATTAACTGCTTTTCATTCAGTCCAATGTTCGCTAGCATAGCAACTGCAAAGGCCCATTGGACAATTCCCAGATCTCAAGAAGCTTGCCCTCTCTTCCTCTTTTCCTGTCCCTCCCTGCCCCTCTTAGATCACCTTCCCAAAGAATTTGAGGCCACTGACTGAATTAAAGGTAGTATACAAGTAATAGAACAATTAAACATAACACACGAATGTATTCATCTTTTCTAGTGCAAGTTGATAGACCTATAGAATGATCTAACACTATTCTAAATAGCATAGGTTTCCTAGCTCCCAAGGTAGAAAGGGGATTACTTGGTTTATGTCTGACCAGAGAAAGCACTACAATTGTCCCATGTACATTGAATCTTTTTGGAATAAAAACTAAAGGTGGAATTTATAGGTTACAAAGTTAATACTGATTTTAGTGCATATTGAAATGGAGGAATTAGGTATTGGGAAGTAAGGGTGAGGGCAAAGATCAGTCGTCTTACTGAGCGAGCCCAGCACAGTGCCTGGCTCATAGTAGATATGTGATATATAGTTATTCAATGAAACTGAACTATTCAATGGACAATTTGCAGTGACTTTAGTAATAACGAGGACGTACTATACACTCTAGGCCTTTGAATGTGTGTTCTTTCTCCTTAGAAAGACCTCCATCTCACCCTTCAGGTCTCTGGTTTAATTCAAATTCCTTTGTTTTAGTATTTCTTAGAATGACTTGCTCCTAGAGCTCTTCCCTCAGATGGACAAGGTACTCTCCCTGTGGGAGTCTTTGACTTGTGTCCATCTCCGTAATAACTCAGAGGCATAGATAATGTTGAACTTCGATCACCTTAGGACTCCAGCCCATAGCATAGTGCCTGACACTTATTAGATACTCAATAAATACTTTGTTAAGTGAATGAAAGTAACTAATTACCAAACAATATAGTTAGCTGTGCTTTTAATGAACTTAAAACATTTTTTTAATCCTCACCCGAGGACATGCTTATTGATTTTAGGGAGAGGAGAAGGGAGGGAGAAAGAGGGGAGAGAAACATCGATGTGGGAGAGAAACATCAATCAGTTGCCTCCTGTACGTGCCCTGACTGGAAATGATCCCACAACCTAGGCAGGTGCCCTGTCCTGGAATTGAACCCATGGCCTTTCGGTTTGCAGGACGATGCTCCAACCAGCTAAGCCACACAAGCCAGGGAAGAAATTAAAACATTTTTAAATACAATTTATTTAATTTAAAAAAGAAGGTCACCTATTTCTCTCATCCTGACTCCTCTGCCTCTTGTACCCACCAATCTGTTCTCTGTATCTGTGAGCTTTTTTTCTTTTCTTTTTTTAAAATTCACATATAAGAGAAATCATATGACATTTGTATTTGTCTGACTTATTTCATTTAGGATATTTCCTCAAGGTCCATATGCATTGTTATACATGGCAAGATTTTATTCTTTCTTATAGCTGAGTAATATTACATTTTTTATATATACCATAATTCATAATTTCTTTATCCATTCATCCATTGATAGACACTTGTATTCTATACCTTGGCTATTGTAAAAATGGTGCATGTATCTTTTCTGAATTAGTATTTTTGTTTTCTGTGCATAAGTACTCAGAAGTAGAATTGCTAGATCCTATGGTAGTTCTATTTTTAATTTTTTGAGGAATCTCCATACTGTTTTCCATAGTGGCTGCACCAATTTACATTCCCACCAATAGTACACAAAAGTTCCCTTTTCTTCACATCCTCACCAACAGTTGCCTTTTTTTTTTTTTTGACAATAGCCATTACAACAGGTGTGAACTGATTTCCCACTGTGGTTTGATTTGCATTTCCCCGATGATTGGTGATATTGAGCATCTCTTTGTGTACCTGTTGGACATCTGTGTGTTTCTTTGGAAAAATTGTCTAGTCAGATCTTCTGCCCATTGTTTAATAGGATTGTTTTTTTGCAGTTGAATTGTATGAGTTCTTTGTGTACTTTGGATATTAGTCCCTTATCGGATATACGATTTGCAATTATTGTCTCCCATTCAGTAGTTGCCTTTCATTTTGTTGATGGTTTCCTTCGCTATGAAAATACAGATAATTAATGAAAATGAGAATACTTACTGTTAAATATAGTAACAATGATGCCGATGACAATAAAAAAGTAATGGTAACTACTCTTGAATTCTAACCATGTTCCAAACCCTTTATGTGAATGGTTCTCCTCATAACTCTGTGAGGAAGGCAAAAATATTATCCCCCATTTTACCAATGAGGAAAATGAGCATGATGAAGATTGATGATTTGTTGAGTCATGCACTTATTTTGTTGGTGAGCCTGGGATTCAAATGCGCATTCTTAACCACAATGCAAAATTGTCTTCTTATGCTAGTTCACTAAAGCATCTTCAGTTTATGATCAGGAGGAATGAAATGATAGTGTTCTCATTAGTTGTGAATAGTGTGATAAGTTATCTTGTGACAACTCAAAATAGCAACAGTTCCCTATCATTTAATTGTAAGTCTTCAGCCATGTTTTTAGCCAGGTGCAGAAAATATAGAATCAGAGGCCATATGATTATTTGTTTTCATTTTCAGGGGATTGGAGCAGGATTTTTTTCACCTATTTTCATTAGTGCACAGCCCTTTCCTGAATGATCTTTGCTGCAGTTCCATTTATAAGAAGTTATCACGTACTTCATTTGTTCATTTGAAAGTCAAATGTCTATTGCAGTACAGAGCAGCCATATTATTATAAGTACTTACTCAAACAAATTAAATGATTCAGTGTAGTAGTTCTGAAAAGCCTAATTTCCATGTGTGGAATCATATTTATCATCACCCAAATTCAAAGGCAAAAATAGCACATTTACATGGTAACTTATTCATAGCATTCCCTTCTACCTTGTTTGTTTGTTTTATTGATAGAAACCAACTCAAACTCCATCTGTAGCATAAAAAACACAAAGGGATGATTTTTAAGTATTAGAGCTGTGATGGAATGAAGTCACTGAGGCAGATCCAGAATTGAAATGGTGCCTTCTGCCTCTTAGTTGCACTATGTAAAGATGTGGGATTAGCCAGATTTTTCTTAATGGGTTTGGCTAACTGCTTCTTCAAGGTCTTAAGGTCTCACAAGTAAGTGTACATACAGTATAAGACATTTGTAAACACGCAATATTGACCCAATCTTTTGGGCTTTCATTCTATGATTACTGAGCTTTCCTGTAAGCTTTTTCCCTCCATAGATTCTCCAGGGAGAGAAGGAACATTCTTCATACTGCTAGCCTCTTTAAAGAATGACCTCCTTGTCTCAAAGAGGATCTTTTGTTATTAGCAGTAAAAATTAATTATCAGAAAGCTATGGTCAAGATGGAGGTGTAAGTAGGCGAATTTTGCCTCCTCACACAACCACAAGAAGAATTACAACTAACCTCAACATAAAAACACCCAGAATTGCCAGAAAATCAAACTGTATGGAAGTCTAACAACCAAGGATTTAAAGAAGCCACATTCATCCAGATGGGTGAGAGGGGTAGAGTTGCGGAGAAGGTAGAGAGGCTGAGTGGTATGGAGAGGCAGCAGAGGTGGTGGCGGAAACAAGTGGTCCTACATTTACGTGTGTTGGATAAAAATTGGAGGGATACCTTGAGAGGGAGCAATCCCAGTCCCAAGCCAGACCACACAGCCCAAGGTTCCAGCACAGGGAAGATAAAGCCCTATTACCTCTGGCTATAAAATCCAGTGGGGGTTGGTGTGGTAGAAGAAACTGCCAGTTTCTCAGGAGAGTTCATTTAAAGGGCTGGCATGGGCTTAGAATGTTTGAAAATCTACTCACTCTGGGAATCTCCACCAGGGCAACAGCTAGGAGGGTGGTAGTCGCATACAGAAAGTGGGTGAAGTGACTGGGAACGGGGCAAGTGCCGGGCATATTTACAGAAGCCAGGCAGCAGCATTGTCCCCTCTCCAGTCTCTCCCCTGACACAGAGCCACAGAACAGTGAAGTGGGTTGCCCTACCCTGGCCAATACCTAAGGCTCCACCCCATACAACTTAACAGGTGTGATAAGACAGGGAGTCAAGTCAGAGCAGCTCTACCTAATATGCAGACACTATCACAGGGAGGCTGCCAATTTGAGGGGACAAAGAAATATGGCCCAAATGAAAGAACAAAAACAAAAAACAAAAAAACCCAAAAATAACTAAATGAAAGGGAGATAGCCAACCTGTCAGATGCAGGGTTCAAAACACTGGTGATCAGGATGCTTGGAGTACTCATTGAGTATGGCAAAAACATAATAGAAAAAAATGAAAGTTACACTAAGTAAAATAAAGAAATATCCACACAGAACCAATAGTGAAGGGAAGGAAGATGGGATTCAAATCAATGATTTGTAACATAAGGAAAGAATAAACATTCAACCAGAACAGAAAGAAGAAATAAGAATTCAAAAAAATGAGGGGAGTATAAGAACGCTCTGGGACATCTCCAAAAGTGCCAGAATCTGAATCATAGAGGTACCAGAAGGAGATGAGGAAGAGCAAGAAATTGAAAATTTATTAAAAAATATAATGAAAGAAAACTTCCCTAATTTGGCAAATGAAATAGACATAGAAGTCCGGGAAGCACAGGGAGTCCCAAACAACTTGGACCCGAAGAGGACCACACCAAGATATGTCATAATTAAAATGCTAAAGATTAAAGATAAAAAGAGAATCTTAAAAGCAGCAGGAAAAAAGCAGAGTTACCCACAAAGGAATTCCCATAAGACTATCGGCTGATTTCTCAAAAGAAACTTTTCAGGCAATAAGGAACTAGCAAGAAGTATTCAAAATAATGAAAAGCAAGGACTTACAACCAAGATTACGCTATCTAGCAAAGTTACCATTTAGAATGGAAGAGCAGATGAAGTGCTTCCCAGACAAGGTAAAGTTAAAGGAATTCATCATCACTGAGCCATTATTACATGAAATGTTAAAGGGAATTATATAAGAAAAAGAAGATCAAAGCTATGAATATTAAAATGGCAAGAAATTCACAAATACCAACAACTGAATCTAAAAAACAAATGAAGCAAACAAGCAGACCAGGAACAGAATCATAGATATGGAGAAAATTTGGAGGGCAATCACCTGGGAGGGGGAAGGAGGGAAATGGGGGGGAAATGTGCAGAGATTAAGAAGCATGAATGGTAGGTACAAAATAGATGGGGGAGGTGAAGAATAGCATAGGAAATGGAGAAGCCAAAGAACTTATATGCATAACCCATGGACAAGAACTAAGGTGGGGGGATTGCTGGAGGGAAGAGGGTGTTGGGCAAAGGGGGGAAAATTGGGACAACTTTAATAGCATAATCAATAAAATATACCTTAAAAATTGTCAGAAAGCTAACGTTTTTAAAAGCAAAAATTTCATTTTGGAAGGGGAAAATATCTAGTCTCAGGCCCTAGAACATATAAGGTTAATGGCAAATTTACTTCAAGAACAGCAATATGAAAAGCAAAATGGCTAAGTCTGCTGAGAAAGTATCAACCATATTGTTCCCTTGTTTCTAGAAAATTAAACAAGCCTTTAGAAAGGTTGAAAAGGTGTCCATGGCGCACTCTCAGTTTACTTTGTAAATGTGTATTCCCTCTTCCTGTGGTTCCAGAGGCACTGGCATGTGCTCAAGTTGACGGCTACTGGTGTCTTTCTGGTGTCTCCTCATTAAGGGCTTGGTGTCTTTCCAAATGACAGGTGGTTCCCTCTGCTGGTTGAACTTAAATTCAGCCTTCTAAGCTGAGCCACCCTGGGAGGAATCACCATCAGCCTCACTGATTATTAAAACATGGTTTTGACTTTCATCCTCAAAAAACTAACCATCTGTGACCAGTTGAAATGCAGTCAAGAACGGGTGATGGCCTTCCTTGCTCCCTCCCGCCCTCCTTCCCTCCCTCCCTCCTCCCTCCCTCCAACTCCCTGCCAGAGCTCTGACCTTGACTCCTAGCACTCACCTCTCCCTGCTGCAGGCACACTGGCCTCCGGCTCTGCTCTTTTTGTAACACCAAGCATCCTCCTGCCTTGGACCTTTGCATCTTTTGTTCCTTCTGTGTGGGACTTACTTTATCCAGAGCCATCTTCTACATATCATTGTGGTCTTTCCTGAAATGTTACCTTCTCAGTGAGATCTTTCCTGATCTCCTTGCTTAAAAATGTTACATTTTTCCCCAAACTCACTATATTACTTTGCTAGGGCTGCCATAACGAAGAGCTGCAACTCAGGTGACTTAGGACCACAGAAATTTATTATTTCACAGTTCTGGAAGTCTGAAAGCCATGCACCCTCTGAAACCTGAAGGACGTCCTTTCCTGCCTCCCCCTGGCTTCTGCGGGGTGCCAGCAGCTCTTGGCCTTCCTTGGCCTGCAGCTGTATAACTTGTCTCTGCCTTGGTCATCACGTGGTGCTCCCCATGTGTGTGTCTGTTGTCACATGGCCACCTTCTTATAAGGATACCAGTCTTATTGGAGTAGGAGCTGGTTCTGCTCCTCACCTTAAGTAATTATGTCTGTTACGATCCTATTTCCAAAAAAGGTCACATTCTGAGGTACTGATTGTTAGGACTTCAGTGTTTCTTTCTGCAGGGGGAAAGGGCCATAATTCCACTTGTACCATTCCTCATCATTTCCCATCATGCTGTGTTTCTCCAGAATGTGTAACACTATTTGACCAATCATGAATTTTACATTTTTATTAAGTTTATTGTCTGTCTTCCCAACCAAAAAGGAGGGGCATCAGGAAGATTGAATTTCGAGTTATGTTCACTACTGTAGACAGTGGTTCCTGACACCTTAGCAGAAACTCAATAAATATTTTCTGAATAAATGATTATCTGTGTTCAGTTATTGTACTGAGCAGACCATACAGCATGATATGGACAAAAAAACATTAGATAAAGAAAGAAAATAATTACCTGTAAACAAAAATCCAAGGAAATGAACAGATGCTTATAATTATGATATCCTTATTTCAAAGAAGGTCATATGAAGAAAGCAGAAGTAGAGGTCAGAGCAGAGGGGCTGACCAGCAGAGGGTTATAGTGTACATTGTCATCAAGTGTTTTATGGGTAGTGAGGTCTCTCTAGCCTCCTTGTCACTTCTTGTAACTTGCAGTTAACCCTGAAAATAAGGTGGGCACAGGGGTCTCACTTTGCCTGAACATCTAATGTGTTCCAGGAACTAGAACTGTGCTTGGTACTAATTCTTATTTTTTTAAAAATTCATCCTCTTGGTAGATATACCCCTCAGATATCATCGTGCCCATGTGACAGAGGTGGGAAGTGTGTGAGATACAAAGATAGTAAATGCATTACTAAGGATTCAAACTCAGGCCAAAACTCATGTTCCTTCCATTGGCAGATTTCCTCAGAGTCTTGTGGACATCACGGTTTCAGAGAAGAGGCAAGTAAAGTGACCCACAAAATACTGTTTACACGGATGATTTGGCACGAACCACTTCAAAACCAGAGTATTTTTCCTACCAGACTCATGGGTCACCCTCATCTTTTTGCAAAATAGAAAGTTCCAGGGCCAGGACTGCTGAGCTCCTGAGGTTGGTCAAATAATGCAGGCAGAACAGTCCTAGGGTAGAATGAGGAGATGGAGTGTCGAAGCACCGTCTACCCCTTCCTGTATGTGATCTTGTGTGAGTCACTTAAGCCACTTTTGAACTACAATCTCTCTTATGCAGAGTAACGGTAATGCCTACAGAAACCATACTAGCAGCTTTATTCTATCCTTTTAACAACACCAGTGCGGTCAGCTAACTCAGTATTCGTGGTCAATGTTCCTAATGAAGGTTTACCTAGAAGCTTTCAGATCAATCCTGAAATCTCTGGATCTCTTGTTTTTGGTGTAGGTATCCCAAACCACCTGCCTGCCGAGACCCTACGTAAAAGCCTTGCATATCCTGCCACTGAGCGCTGCAGAGGTAACAGTCGTTGGAGAGGTAGTGTTTACTTAATTTTAAATAGTTTGTTATAATTGACCTACTATGGGCATCCTTATAATAGTACATATAAAATAGAACTTTTAAAATTATAAAATGTCGGGCTCAATTCCCTTTGAGAATTTACCCTCTCTTGACTTCTATTTGTAGCTGCCATTTTAAAATTGGGGTATAAATGTTATGTCAGTTAAATAAAGGAGTGATGACTTCATTTTTTAAAGAAAGCATTATCGTTTTTTTCCCTGTGAAATGTAGCTTAACTGTTACCTGATTGACGTGCTATTATATTATTCTCACCCCACCAGACAATTACACATGTTTAATAATTTTTATGTGTAAAAAGCAAGGTTAAACATTACACAGTCAGGTTTGTTATGCTTTGCACGGCTTTGAGAATTCTCGTGGAATCAAAATGAAATTAGTAGCAGCAGGAGGGTGTTTCTGATATGAAACATATCTCATAAAATGGCACGGTACTGTTACTGGTCAGAGTTAAGTCCTAGTGACATACATTAGGACCAATGAAGGATACATCTTGTCTTGAAGGGAGGGCAAAATAGTCACTTATCTATCTTCATATGTCTTTGAATAGTTGCACTGGCTTTCTTGAGTATGCATTTAAAAAAATAGCAAGAAAGGAGGAAAAAAGAGCTAATGTGATAAAATTTCCCCAGCATGTTGTCCGTGGAATGTACTCCTTTAACCTCTCCTAGAGCTCATGGGGGGGTGGGGGGGCGGTGTGTGTGTGTGTGTGTGTGTGTGTGTGTGTGTGTGTGTGTATTTTTTTCACTCCTCTCTTTTTCTGTCACCCCCTCTCATTTTTACTCCCTTAAAAATAGTTCCCATTAAGAGGTCTTGACAAACAATTTAACATATTTAATAAATACAGATGTTGAAAAGCTCCATGTGCCAAAACACAAAGATACTATGTATATTCATTTTGTTGCTGCAGGCAAGACCCTGGCTCGGGTTTCCACTTTATGTTGTCTGTCTGCTAACTGCTGACTCTTCCTTCCTTTCGGTTTCATTCCATAGTCACTTGAAACCCATGGTTTAGGCAGGATTGCCCCTGAAGTTTGTAGGGCTGTGAGACACTGCAGCATCTTCTAGATTAGAAGCACTCCTGAATGCAGGTGTGGTGGGATGAGGCCGGCATCTTCACTTCATAAAGTGCCCAATTCCTCTCTGGTGAGTCACCTGCCCGATTAGAGTTTATCTAGAAAACAGAGGTTCAGGGTCAGTAAATGAGGTGAAATGGAGCACTGGTATTACATGCCTCTTTACTATGAGTCTTTGCACGGAATCATTTGATCCTTGTTATTGCTGTGGTTAGTGCTTTTAAGCCATTAAGCAAGGCTTTCTCTTTTCTATTTTTTCAACGGGAAAGCTATCAATATAAAATATGTATCTAAAAGAGGGGCATTTTAATGTAAGTAATTAATGGAAAGAGGAATTGTAGAATATAACTTCAAGTGTTAGAATCTTCACTTATCCCTCCTTGCTTGGAAAGAGTTCCCTTTTTATTTCTAAAATAAAGGGCATGTGCTTCCTAATGCCAGATACACACTCTTTGCTGCTTATCCTCTTATCAGGTGACTGACTTGGATTCCTGGTTTTTGCTGTGTGATCTCAGTTAACTCACTTAACATCTCTGAATTCTGGTCTTGTCCTTCATAACAGGAGGCTAATTATAGGATCTCCTGGAATGGTTATTAAGGATTAAATGACAATTCAGGTAAAATGATTAGCAAAGTGTCTGGCATATAAACCCCCTAAAGAATTGGTAGTCATAGGAATATTATTAGAAGGAAATGTGCACTTACCAACTCTGTGTTTGTATTTAAGGATAGTATTTTTAACATTCTACTTCTCTTAGGATATTACCTTGCAGTTTTCAATGAAGTAGGATATAGAGATATCCTAGAACAAAAAAAAAATAAGGTAAAATAAATAACATGACAATATTTCATGTAAATAACCTTTGGTAACCATGATCCTGTACGAGCGTCATTGCTTTCAGATGAAATGCTGCCAGTTTAGTAGCAAGACCTAATTGCTGTTTTATCATTTAACTTTACGCCATGCTTTCATTCTTTCTGAATCTTTTCACATGCTTGGCAAGATGATCAACAAAACTCTGAGTCTGACTTAAATTTCTACTTGAAACCAAAACCAAGTATCACTGGATGAAGTTATGGGTACAGGGTAAGAACTTTGAGTCGAGGAACTAGGAGAAGCAAAGGAATGTTTTTGAAACGTTTTTTCTTCTTTTCACTTCTAGTTTGACTTTACTGAACCTGACATTCTCACAGGTGACAACAATGAAGTATGAGGGGAAAAAAACTACCTGACAGCATTAGGTAGTACAAATAAGCAGGAAGATTATAGAGGGGAATTGAAATTCAACACTTGGAAGCAGGGATCAGTGCAGAGTGAGTTCCCCATTTTACAACTATGAGACTAAAGACAGGCTAAAGTTAACATGACATGGGATGGCTAACTCCAGTAGAAAGCCCACAGTCTTTTTGGTTTGTAAACCCAAAGAGCAGAGTTCAAGGTAACCACCAACACTGGAAAATGAAGCTAGAATCCTGGAAATGAGGGAGGCAGACAGGGGAAGTTCACAGTTCTCTGTGTAAACGCTGCCCACATTTTTGACTGACCCTTGAAGCACAGATGCAAGGAGGAGACACACACTAGCACAGCTGAAGATGCAAGAACTGAAATGAGATTTGAGCTGCCAACCAATAGATATTCTTCAATTTGAGTGTAACAGAGTTAATTGCCCACTAAAAAAATAAATCAGTGTTCCTCAAAGATCTTTAATAGGCTCCATACCAAAATATTAATATTCATACATTCACATGATACAACCCAAAATCACATAACATAGGAAGAACCAAGAAAATGTAAACCCTTCTGAACTGAAAAAGCAATCATCTGGGACTAATTCCGTGGTCATCCAGAAGTGTGATTTAGCAAAGATTTTAAAGAAGCTATTATAACCATACTCAATGAAGGACAGAAAAATACATTCACGGTGAATAAAAACATAGCAACTAAAAACACAAAAAGAACCACATGATAATTCTACAACTGAAGAATATATTTGAAATACAAATTCACTGAGTGGACTTATATCAGAAGTAACGGAGGAAGATGTCAGTGAACCTAAAGATAGATCAGTAGAAATTTTCTTTCTAAAGAAAAAAAAGATTTAAAATACTGAACAGAAAAAACAGTAAGCAAAGGAAGCTTCAGGGGCCTGTGTAACAAAAATAAAAATGCATAACATATGTGTCAATGGATTCTCAGAAGGAGAGGAGAAAGAGAATGGGACAAAAATATTTGAAGAAATAATGACTAAAAATTTTCAAATCCAGTGAGGTGCATAAATTTATAGATCTAGAAACTCCACGAACCCCATACATAATACATTTGAAGAAAACCATGCCTGGGCTCATCATATTCAAACTTGTGGATACCAATAATAGAGAGGAAATCTTGATAGTAGCCAGAGAAAAATGACATGTTACCTTTCAGGGAACAATGCTTTAAGTGTGCACTGACTTCTAAAAAGAAAATACAGAGGCCAGAAAAAGTGAAGCAGTTTTTAAAGTACAGAGGAAATAACCTGTTAAACACCCAGAAATCTATGTATAGTGAAAATATCCTTTGAGGATAAATGCAAATTAAAGACATTTTCAGATCAAACTAAGAATTCATTGCCAATAGATCTGCACCACCAGAAATGCTAAAGGAAGTCATTCAGGTAAAGTGAGATAAAACGGAAGCTTAAATCTTCAGGAAGGAATGAAGACTGTCAGCGATGGTAAATATGAAAATATTTTTTCATCTTAGTACCTTTAAAATACATAGAGCCTTTATTTTTAAAATCCTCATCTGAGGATATGTTTGTTGATTTGAGAGAGAGAGGAAGGGGAAAAGAGCAAGAGAGAGAAACATCAATGTGAGAGAGAAACATTGATTAGTTGCCTCCCATATGCTCCCTGACCAGGAATTGAACCCATGATGTTGATATGTGCCCTGACCAGGAATAGAACCCACAGACTTTTGTTGTATGGAATGATGCTCCAACCAACTCAGGTGACTGGCCATAGAACTTTTTAAGGAAAAAATTGTAACACTGCTTTATGGTATTTATAATATACTATGTATAGATGCAATACATTGGACATTTCTAGTATAAAGAATGATAAATGGACTTATATACTTTCAAGATTTTCACAGTGTAAATATACTGTGAAAGGTCAAGATGTATATATGTTTTATTCCTTAAAAGAGCCACTAAAATTACAATAGATAAAATAGAATACTAACTTAAACAAAATTAAAGTACACAATGAAGACAAACAGGAAACAAATAATAAAATTGTAGTCCTCTATGCAACCATATCAGTAATTATATGACTATGTCCTTTACTTAATATTCAGTGTTTATCAGAATTGATTAAATAGAACTACAACTATATTCTATTAAGAGACAACTCTTGTATTTAAGATAGAGATAAATTTAAATTGATGGAAAAGAAATAGCATGGAAGCAACATAAGAAATCTAGAGTGGTTATATTAATATCACACAAACTTTAAGACAAAAAGTATTATCAAAGATAAAGAAGAGCATGTCAAATAAAAAAAAAGCGTCATCCATTAAGATGACATAAGAATTATAAAATGAGGGTATGTATCCAATTCCAAGTAAGATCATTTGAAGTATTTTGTAGTCCAGACTTTTTTGAGGACTAACTCAACTATGAGTCAAGAGACATCACTTTGAGCTAACAAACATTTAATAAAATCAACAACTATTTAATAAAATGTGTGGAATCAAAGTTCAATACAAGTGAGAAAAAGAATAGTTGGAGAGTATGGATATCTGTATGCCTCGCTGCTATAAGTATGTCATTACACAATATTGTGCAATGCATCTTTTCTTCATATAATGCATTGTATATGTTTGAGCACCTCCCATCATCCAGGATCAAGCGAGTTTAGTTTAATTCCTCAAACAGAGTTCATATTTAATCCAGGTACCAGAACAGCTATTCAGTCCATTCTGTTTGATGCCCTCACCATACTAGTTAAAAATCTTGAATATCACCCCTTCTTACACACAATAGTTATACTAGTTAGACATATTTCCTTCATTTGTCAGTAGAAGAATAAGAGATGCAGAGAGGTTGAATATGTTGCCCAATGTCATATAATGGGTGCATCGCAGAGCCAGCCTTCAAATTCAAGTTTGCAAAGCGTCCTCCACTGCACTACACCATTTCTTCTGAGAAAACATCACTGACTCATTGTTATTAATGTATGCACTGGATACTCTGTTGTATGAATTATGAACCTGCAAACTTCGCATGTGTGTATTCTTGATAGATTTCTGTATTTCCAGTAGACATGTTTACAGTAAGAACTTAGAGATTGCTGATAACTCCCAGGTCACCGTGTGCCCTGTGACATGAAAGAAGGGCAGCAAATGTGAATCTTGGCTCAGCCTGGAGCAGAATTTTACATCAGTGCAGGGAGTTCAGAGGGAAAAATGATCTCTAAGTGATGTATAAGAGTTTTGCATTTGAGTTTTACTACTTCTAATTGATAGAATTGCATTTATATCTTAAAGGGTCAATATTTCAGACTTTTCAACTGTTACTGAATGTTATTGCAGATATTCTCTCTGAACCTTCACAACAATGTTAAGAAATAGAAATTATCCCCATTTTAGAAATAAGCACAACAGAGATTTCATACTTTCTCCTTTTAAATAGAAGGCTAATATGTTTGCTCCTCTCCATGACATTGGACCCAGACAATAAGGTATGTCTTCACTGGATTTGCTTGTGAGAACCTTTATGTAATTTCCATAACATATGTGAGGGTCCCTAGCCTAGAATTAGGTGAAACAAATCCTGGTCATTTTTCCCTTACTAGCCAGCTAAGAAATCTCTACTTCATTTGTGGTGGTATATAGCCAATTTAAAATAAGATTAATAAATTATAAATAGGAAGTTTGGAAACCAGTCCTCTTACCACAGCTACTAATATAGTTGCAAATACACATTCAACACAAAAATTCACTCTGAATTTTCTGGTAGTCAGAGCAAAGAGAGGGATACAAGAGGTTTCCTGTCAGAAAATTTTCATGTGATCTCTCAGATCTCTTCCTGTTTTATAAAAATGGGGTGATAACATCTACCTTTTAGAATCTTGATAGGTTTAAATGCAACCACATTGGTGCATATATGTTAGCGTATTTTTTTTCCTTCTTACATAACTCTAAGGTTTATGGTAGAAATCTCAGGAAAGTCAGACGGTAACTTTTTGTTAAAACTCCACACTCTGAACTTTGTGGGTCAACTTATTTAAGTACCTCTATGTTGTCAGAAACTGTGAGAAACATTTTACAGTCTTTCCATACAAAGTAGATGTTATTGTCCATGTTGTATAAATTAGGCAACTCAGCTCTCCAGAAGTGATGTGCCTTGGCCAAGGCCATATAATGGTTGCAGTCAGAATTTGAACCGCTCTCTATCTGTCACCAAAACCCATGTTTTTTCCAGTATGCTACACTGCTTCTAAAATATTAAATAACTTAACAATTTAGACACTCTTTCCAAGAATCATTCCAGGTCATAAAGCAGCAATTGTGAAGAATCAGCACATACCAGGTTAGAATTTGTGTTATGTGAAATCAGCAACGGAGCCATGACTTAGGAGGCTCCACATAAACCCTGACAACATCAGAGAACCTTTAAATATTTGTATTTTGTGTTTGTGCTTTGCTTTTAAGAAATAATTTCTTTGTCAAGACTTGAGGACTTGGAGAGTGACAGAGAATAAGGTCACCCCAGGACCACCAGTGACAGCTTTGCCAATAAATTGGAATGTTCCTCAACTGTAAAGCTTATGTAATAGAAAGAACCCACCCTCCCCAAAAAACCTTTTTATTAATGTGTAGTGCTCTCTTATCAGTTTGAAACAAGCAAATTGTCACCCTGCTGATTACCATGCATACAGTATATACTCATTAAATCATGCACTGTGGGTTCTTCAGGTTGTCAAACTGTTTAATTGAAAAAATGTCTAGTGTTGCTCTTATGGGAAAAAGGCAGAAATCAAAGGGCTGGAGAGCTTACTCTTAATATTTCAGAGTTTGCATTTAACTGCAGCTAGAAATTGTTCTGTTTTATAGTTTTGATTAAGAGACTATTCCTTCTGCATCTTTTTCGTTTTGTTTGTAATTCAAACACTGTAATTATAATGGAGTTGCTTTTATAATAGAGCTAGTTAATCATTCTGCCAGCACATGAAAACCAAAGGGCAGGGCTCTTTTGTTTTTTTTTTTTTTTCTTTTCTTTTCTTTTCTTTTTTTTTTTTTTGGTGCTGAAACCATGAGGCCCATTTGGGTGTGCTGGGGCTAACACAAACTGGGAATATGGGTCTGGGTGAGTTTTAGTTTTGCTCAATCTCTGCTGCAGTGTTTTTATTGTATGATCTTTAGGCCTTATCAGCATTCAGGGGTGCTGAAAGAGGTAACATCCTTAGGCTATCTGTGTCACTTGATTTGTTTATATGGTAGCTTTAAAAAATACGAATGCCCAAGCTCCCTCCTAGACAAAATACATCAGAATCTTTGAAAGTAACTGTTTTAAACGCTAATTGATTCTAATGGGACTGGGGTTGAGACTGGCCTAAATTGACTTAGGTTGTCCAGGATTTTAATGCAAGACAAATTTGGCAGCTGTTATCATCAACCAATGTTTTCTGAAGGGTTATAAACCCTTTAGAGTTTTAGAAGATTAAAATTCTGTTTTTTCGGCTCTATTTAGATCTATTAAGTGAGATTCTTTGGAGATTGGGCCCCAGGAACCTCCATTTTATTCAAGATTCTTATGCACTAAGGTGTGAAAATTTGCTAGAAAAGCAAAGTGATCTTTATAAGTGAAGTTGGGTGGAACTTCAGAGAAAAGTACACAAATCACAGTAAAATTGGAGCAGGCTTTTTTTTTTTTTTAATAGTTGGAATTTCGGTACATTCATTTGGGCAAAAGGGGATCATGTGTGGTTACAATAGCATCAGCTTTATTTTTGGGACGCACCCCTGAATGCCATATGAGATACAGGAATGGGTCACGCATTCCATAGCTTCTTTAACCTTTGGATACCTGGGCCTAAATGTAACCAAACAAACCAGGGCCACATAGCACCTTGACACATGACCCAACAATTAATGTGGAAGGAAACATGTTTTTATTTACAGGATTCCAACCTCAGGGGTAGGGGCTCAGAGTACTCCTGCTCAGAGCTCTGTTCTTCCCTGAAACCCAGTACTTCCCCTGCTCCGCAAAAGGCTATAAGCCAAAACCATGCCCAGAAGTTCCCCATATCCTTATGTGCTGGTGGTGCAGGCATATCTCCATCCTCTTTGGAATGTGCTCTTTGGGTTTCAGAGTCACCATCCTCTCGCAGCAGCTCTCTCCTTCAGGGACTAGGGTACGTTGTTTCAGCCTTTATGTAGTTCTTCAGAGAAACATATGTCGCGTTACACTGGATCATAGTGGGGTCTGGGGAGGCACATGTTCCAAGAGAGTGGCTTCTCTGTTCATCCTTCAGAGAAACAGAATTTTGTAGCTCAGCATTCCTGGTCACAGTTCAGCTCCAAATACCTCCCACAAATCTCTGCTTGGTTAGGCAGGTCCCCACATAGTGCCGTCAGGTGTGACGTGGTCTTCTTCTTACTCCAGACTTCATAGCGGGGCCCTCTCCTATACTTTTTCCTCTATACCACATGGCTACTTCTTTACTACAGACCACATGGCAGCTTCCCTGTTTTTCTCTCAGCCTGCTTTTATTTTAAATTCTTGGCCTGGAACTTCCTATCTGACTTTACATCTGGCCCCTCCTATGATGTGCTCTTTGCTAGTTCCCCCATATCTTTTATGTTCTTTTGGCTGCTATCTTTAGTCATGGCAAGAGTTCCCCATGACACAGGGCATCTGACTTCCCTGGCTATGTCATGAGTCACTACACGCTTTTAAGGACATGTACACCTTTTGCTGTGGGCAGCAGAGCTCTTCCCTTTAGGGAAGACACAACTATTAACTTGCCATTGTTATGCAAAGCATCTTAAATGCCCTATCATCCACTCCCAATTACCCCAATTAAAGTGTGTGGGGAATATGCTCTGCTGTTTTCTGAGCACCCCACTTCCTGCTCTGCAACCTGTTTACATAAGGACTAGGGCCATTGTGTTTTCAAGGGCCTTGCAAAATATAGAGAACTAAAAGAGAAAGAAAATTATTTTGGCTTCAATATGTGGAGATCTTACAGAATCAGAACGTATAGATATTTAATGGAATGTCAACAAAATGGAACATTATGTTTTTCTTATTAATTACAAGGTTTAGTAATTATAGAAAGTCTACATTTAGAGACATGATATGAATTAACTTTTCTCACTCCTTAAGAATTTCTGAAAATACATGGGAGTATTGAGAAATTTTAGGCAATTTAAAAATTAAACGAAATTATATGTAACCAAATAATTTCAAATGTAAAAGTACAAAAATATTTTCAAAGATTTCACATTTGACAATTGTTTAGTGTAATATATCTCACATAACATGGGGTTAAGTCTCCCAAAGAAAATGTTCCTAGTGTCTAGGAAGGTCAGTATGTGTACACCAAAACATACTTCAAAAATTATTTAGTTGTCCTGAGCTTCATTGTCATTGACAAGGCTATCAAAATATACCTAAGAAAACTTCTACAGATGCAACTGAAGCTAAACTTAGCATTATTGCTTATTTTCCCTCCTTTAAAAAAAAAAGCCAAAAAGATAGAAAAAAAAACATATTTTTAGTTAGATAGTGCACTACCTTTAGAAGTACATCACTTACAAAACAGTTGGGACTTTAATGAGCATCAGATGAGACAGACAAGGCACATTACCCACTATGCTTCTTACTTAGGAAATTACCCCTAAGAAATTGTAATAATAGCAGTGAAAAAACACATAACTAGAATAGAAAACATAGAAGTAGAAGACACTGGAGATTCAGTCTCTGAGGTCAGCTGATAATTAAATATATCTTTTTTGAATATTCTATGCCATATTCATACTTTGGATATGATTGCATATAAAGTCCGCAGTTTCAGGATTCTTCTGATCCGTAGCTTATGATTCCTTAAGGTACACCTTCCTCTTTTCTTAACCCCCTTTTTTGTTTGTTTTGTAAAACTTGCCATAGCTGTTTGTTGGTTTACTTTCCTTTTGACTGTCTCCTCCCCTAGAATACAATCTCCAAGAAAGAGTGAGTTAACGGCTATTCTTCACTAAATCAATCATGGGAAGAAGGGATGACAACTGATCACTTTGTCTTTGCCAGAAATGATCAGTCAGAGTGGCATGCTATTAAGAACAATGTTACAAATGCTTAACTGGTCAGAAAATATTTCAGAACATCTGTCTTAAAGAAAACAAAACAAAACAAAACATAGGATTCTATAACACAAATTCATTAATAAATGAGTAGTGGGAGGAAAGCTAAATTTGAGTTTCACCTAGAGCTCTCTTACCTCCCCCAGCACTCAAAAGAAAAAAAAAAAAAGCCTCCCAGATCAACTTTTTAAGGTAAATAATAAGACTTTGAAATGAATAAAATGGTTAATTTTCACTTGAAAATGACTACTTTATACTTCTGGAGAGATGCCTGGACATTTCTTGGCAATACTTCAACTTATTAATTATTTAGAAGGATGATTGACTGGAGAATGGAAGTGGAGCTAATAGCCTCTCATTTTCCTCTTTATTATTTCAGACAAATTGGTAAGTCATGGTGAAGGTGTGGGATGCTTCCGGGTCAACTGGCTAGAAGCTTTGGATTCAAAATGGAGGGAGATATTTGATCTCTCTAAGGTGTTGACCCCCCTCCTCCCCACCCATAGAGCTGAAGGACATTGTAATGTGCTGCTGCTGATGCTTAGCACTGTTATGATGATCCTAGCGAAGTCTATGTGAGCTACTGGAAACTCTTCCTGTGACTCTGCTGGGTGACTCTGCTGGTTTGGATCCAACACAATACCAACCTTAAGTGTTCAAAAATCTGGCAAGAGAGACATATATGCCTGTAAATCATTATTCTACCAAGTAAAAAAAAAATGTTAAGTGTTTTAAGAGAGGAATATGAACACAGTCCACTGGAGCCATCAGCTTATGAGGTAAAGTGAGGGATCGGCCTCATTTGGAATTAGTGATTTGTAGCAATGTAAGAAAGTCTAACTATCTAGTATAAATGGTATGTACCGTTCACAGCAATTAAAATTAGAAAATGAAGAAAAGAATGATGGGATGAGAATCTGGTTTTGATTTTCAGGGCTACATCAAGCTCCACATCTGTATTCAAAAAGAAAGGATTCAGATAAATTGTCTTTTACAAGGACTGAAGTGAGACTCATCCTGGAAAGTCCACAGGGTTTTAGCTGGAAGTTTCCACTTGTTCTTGAGAGATTGTGGCTTTAACAGAAGCCAGTGTTATTGTGGCTGCTGCCAGGGATGCTGATCTTCTACCTGTAAGGGAGGCGTGGCTGAGCCCCCTAACTGAATCTCACTCATTCTCAAGAGAGGTGGGGTTTTTTCATCTAAGTAAAACAGTTGTGTATGTCGTGCCAGACCTGCTTCCACTGGTTGAAGTTTTTGCTAATATAATCAGGGCCTGAATACCAGGACTCACTTCAAGAAACAAAGGATTATGCATGCTCTCCCCCTCCCTCCAATCTCCTGTGGATTTAAGTAAGTTCTGGAATATTTATGTCTTGAGTGTTTGTTATGGACTGAGTTTCATTCCTCCAAAATACAACGAGACTGTAGTTGGAGACAGGGCCTTTAAAGAAGTAATAAAAATTGAATGAGGTCAGAAGGGTGGGACCCTAATCCAATGTGACTGGTGTCCTTATAAAGACAGGAAAAAATACCTGGGATGCATGCAAACAGAGAGAAGACCATGAACAGAGCAGGAAGATAGCCTTCTGCAAGCCAAGGAGAGAGTTTTAAGGAGAAGCCAAATCTGCTGACAGACTGATCTTGGACTTTCACTCTCCCGAACTGTTAAGAATATATTCCTGTTGTTTGGGTCATCCAGCATGTAGTATTTTGTCATGGTAGCCCTAGGGGACTTAAATAGTTAGTGACAAATCCCCCTATTGGGTTTGATTTGTGAGCCTAAGTCAATGAAAGACAAGCTAAGTTGAACTCTTAATTTGAGCCAAAGAAACTATGAATGTCTTTAAGAAATTATTTCCATGTCCTTATCATTATGTAGTGTCCAGCATAAGTATAGTGTAGAATTATTCATTTATGCAGAGCAATATTTTCACTCAACCATCTACTTATTCAACAAGTATTCACGGAGTGCCCACTAATGCCAGTTATTCACAGATTATACTCAGAAGGAGCTGTCAGTCTAGAAGAGGAAATATAACAGGCACATAAAATACTGTCATTTATTCACAGAAATGCCAACGATGTGCCAAGAGTGAAGGGATTCATTGCCAGTTGGAATGGCAGGGAAGATTCCCTGAAGAGGTGGCACAGAAGGATGGGATTTGGTTGTGCAAGGATGGGCAGTGGGGAAGGACAGTTGAAGAGGGGACGGAATGGTGAGCAAAGGCTGGGAGATAGAAACAATGGGAAGTTTATGGGGGAGGGGGGATGCAGACTTTGACTGAAATGCAGAGTATGCGAAGGGAAGTTTCCTTTTATAAGGCTGTGCTATTTCAGACTTAAAGAGCTTCTTTAATAAAGGAGTGATGATTCCTAGACATTATTTTATGTAAGTTATTAATTAACTCATTCATACTCATGGTGACCCCACAAGGCAGTTGCTCATATTATCCCAAATTATAGATGGGGAAACCGAGGTATAACTGGATTAAATTACTTGCCAATTACTAGTTTAGGGTGGGGCTGGGATTTGAACCTAGGCATCTGGCTTCAGTGCTCTTGCTTACAAAGGAGACTTGAGCATCTAAACCAAAGACTGTGGGGAAGTACTGTGTATCAATAGATTTGCAGATGGAGTGAGGAGCAGAGCTTCAAGATAGTGGACAACTTGTATTTCCTTGAGAAAAACAGGCAGAGCCCCTGCCTCCAATAACCACGAGGGGGATCGCAGTGCCCTTGGCCACCTTCTTTTAAGTTAGCCATGTTTGCAGACATTCGTGGAGATAAATTGTCGGTACAAGGAAACAAAAGTGTTTTTCAGGCGATTTGCTGCCATGGTTAGCCTAGGACAGGGTTATGAAAGGAGCTTTTCTGCCGCCGCTGCCTTCCGGGGTTACATTCTTAGTGAAGCTACTGCCTCAAAATGGAGCTTGTTAGGTGGTGTCATCCCAGGGTGGCAATTAGTTGCATGTGTTTGGTTGGGTGCCAGCCCCTGGGGCGCCAGACGTCAGTGGGGGAGCCGCTGTTTGTCATGAATTAGTCTTTAAATAAAAGCAAGTTTTTAAAATGGAGCATGCTAATTTGAGTTTTGCTAACCCCGTCTGAAGAAGGCTTGGCCTGTTCGGTGCCAGCTGGCTGAGTTGGCATTCAGCGAGAAACTGGGTCCCTACCAAAAGTCACATTGCTCCCCCTGCCCCTTCGAGAGCAAAATGGCATCGAGGAGCTGGTTGGCACTGAGAAACAAGGTGAAACAAGGGGCAGGGACTACTTAGTAATCGGATGATTAAAGGAAATTGGGCTGCCATGGTATTCCCGCTTCTCTCACCACCGTAGGAAGGAAAGTCTTCCCCCGCCCCCTCCCCGCGTTTCCCTCCTTTCGGACTCCGTCCTCAGCCACCATTCAGTGACTTTTCGACATAAAAGGCTTCCTCATCCAAATGCTTATACACTGCACCTTTTATACTCTTCCAAGTCATATTTAAGGGATTATCACTGCAGCTTTTACTTCCCCTAGAAAGAGCTGAATGAGCGTGAATAGGGCGGAAGAATCTTCAGTGAGAAAGCGTCCCCCACCCCAAAATGCTCACAAAACCCCTAATCACGATGGAAGAATGCCATCCTGTTTTGGGCAGCTCCTGGCTACAAATGCGCTAATTAACAATTACTGGACATATAGGCGATCATTACAGGAGTCCTATTGCACACACAAGTGCTGGTAATAGAATGAGATGTACAAACGGGCCCTGGTTGCCTTCACTGGGCGCTTTTTCACATTAAGAGCCACCCCTCCCATCAGGGTTTTGGTTCTTGAAACTCAGCACTTGGCCCACTGAGTGCTGATGAAAGATTTGTTTTCTTAAACTTTCTAGGTGGATAATCTGATCATGAGAATTGGCAACAGTGATGCATTCAACTGAAAATCAGTGAAAACAGGAACTATCCCTTTGTTCTTTATTTATTTGTTTTGTTTTGCAAACATCCCATTGTCTTCAAATGGGATTGCTCTCTCAGTGTTGGGGAGAGGAGCCTTATACAGAGGCAAGATAGAAAAGGAATTTAAATAAGCTGTACATTTGTTCTGAAGATGCAGGAAAAACAGAAGCTTTTTTTCATAGGAATGTATTTGTGCAGCAGATTGCTGAGACATAGGAGTTGCTGTGGATACTAATGTAGTATACATTAAGTTTCCTGAAGTAAGTATTTTTTAACCTGCTTGTGTAATGCTGGTGCCTCTGTTCTTCTGAATGAAGCATATTAAGTTCACTAATAAACTAACACCCTGTTCCTAAGAGCCTTAGCCTGGAAGCCTTCTTAACAGGAGAGGAATTTGTTTTGGGTTTTTTTTGTTTTTTCAAGTAGCAGGGCAAAATTTTTTTTTTTCATTTAATTTATTTTCTTTATTTTTTCAAATACATTTGTCTCTGCCTTCCCCTCACCACCTTCCCCTGGTAGCAAGGCAAAATTGACAATGAAGGACATTTTGAACACTTGAGTACTGTAAATAGTTGTTAAAGCAAGGCATTCTGCAGTTTGTTTTTTTAAATGCTCGTTCAGTATTTGGGGGTTTCGGCAGGACGATGTGCTGCTTTTAAGAATAGGAGCTGATAATGAGCTCGTGGAGCCTTTAATTTGTGATATATCTGACAACGTTATGGTGGATCTGATGTGGGATGCACATGATTATGTCTGCAAGCTGAAAATAAACCAGCTGAAGTTTGTTCTGAAAACATTCTGAGAACACCCTCTCGTTAGTGGCCCACGGCTTGATCAGCGTCTGGTAAACTAATATCGTCATTTTTTACCATTTTTATAGTCATTTTACCATTTTTCCCATGAAAGTTAGTACAAATCATTAATGATTCCAGCAGCCATTTGTGGTCTTCTCTTGTCTAGAATACACCAATTATCACAAAATTATTTCTAGTAATAACATGATTGAATGTTAGTAAGCTGACTGTAACTTGTTGGCAGAAATTCTTTCATAATGACAATGGCTTGTGCATCTGAGTCCTTGCTGGGCTCTGTTAATTAAACAAGAAGGTTGGATATTATATGTTTCCAACCCTCATGAACAACACTTCTTAATTATTGTGGGAATTGAAGGCAATGTGCTGTCTTGCAAATTTGTTTCCTTGTGGGAACCTGTCACTTTTCTTGGGGGAAGGAATCCCTGTTTGCCATTTATAATGGCATTCAGGGACCACTTTGCAATATGTGCACCTTACAGTCATCACCAGTGTAAAGAGCCTATTAGGGTTCATCTTTGTTCTCATTATAGATAATATCTGAGCTTTTTAATGAAACATTCCACATATAATTATCAGCAAAGAATGAAATAATGCCACCAATGTCAGTGACCCTAAGAAAGATACAGAGAGCCAGATACTGCTAGATTGATAAATATCATTTTTCTTTTACCTAATATTGATCTGTAAGGCCCCATGCCCTGCATGACTGAAAATGCGTATAAGGCAGACAGTCAAAAACATAAAAGAGGAGCAGCAGAAAGGACAGCTATAGCTCCGATAATTCTTAGGAGTAGGACAGATTAGCCATATTCTCCAAAGATCTAGGGGAACTAATTAATATATTAGATACTTCCTATGGCCCACTTCATATCCTCAGCTCACTTTTTTACTTTGGCCATGCCTGTGGAAAAAACTTAGGGCAGGTGTGACCTGAAGCCTCTTGCCGAGCAGCATTGGGTATCCCCATTTTCTGCTCCAGAGCTTCTCCGACACCTAGGTGGGGGACTGGCACCCTGGACGAGCAAGAACACCATGAACCATGGCATAACCGCTGCCCGGTAGGGGTGGGAAGTGGTAAATAAATACCCTCCTCCTCCACGTCTTGTTCAAATAATTTTGAAGCACATTCTACATGTACATATGAAGTACATAAGGTTTCTCAGAGAGTTCCAAAAAGATTGAGCCCCAGTTGCCCATAGTAGTGATCAGCTTGAGAATACATCCTTATATTGTATTTCTTGCCATAGAGGATGCTGTCGATGCCCCACCAAGATCAACTTCACTAGGTCAGCACACCCATACCCCAGCTGCTTAAAGTGTTGCATGCTAAAGTCTCACAAATGAATGCTTCTCAAGAGAATTACCCTCTACTGAGAGGAGCCACTTTCTCCACTTTTGACTAAGGACATTCATAGTCAATGACTAGCTGAAGGTGTCAAGGTGGGACTCCTCTATGGTGCCATTCATATTCCAGAACTCCTCGTGGGATCGGGTTGAAGCTAGACTTCAGGTGAAGCCATGGATTTTCCTGTTTTCTTCTTTGGTCCACCCTGCTCCCTCATTTCTTCACAGCTTTCTCTTGAGGGCACACGTTCAATCAATTACTTGCACAAGAATGCCCATCTCAGTCTCTGCTTCTGGGGAGCCTAATTTAACATGCCCTTCTTTCTTTCTCTCTCTCACTAGTACCCTAAACTTGTTGTCTAGGGTCCTTTCCTAAAATATGTGCTTTTAAACCTTGTCTTAGGCTCTGTTTTCCAGGGTCAGGTGTTGTAGTAGGGTCGGGAACCCTGTCTGCAGCAAATGATATCCATATGTTTTATTCACTCTGCTGGATTAAGCACCATAAGGTTATACAAAAGTGAGTTATTCAGACAATAAATGTAGAAGTTGAGAAACCTATTATGTGGGGCTAAAGAATATCTATAACTTGGTGGAACAAGCATATTTCTGAGAGAAACATTTGAAAGGCAGAGGGAGGGTGGAATGAAGTTTAGCTTGGAGAGACAGAAGGAATAAAGGTTCTGAGCACACTTGAAAATCATTAGTTCAAGGGACCCTGACATTACCACGCCTGAGGGGATATAGGCTTTATGCTGAAGGGGATGGATATGACCAGAATGTGCTTTCATTTACTTGCTCCATAAGTATCTTTTCAATAACTACCACTTCCAGACATCATCGTGGGTGCTGGAAGTTTAAGCAAAATAGAAGTTGTCCCTGCTCTGAAAGAACTTTCAGAATAGTAAATACATAAATAAACAGAAAAACACATTTGGTTACAAGTTTTTTTCTAAGGTTCCAAAGGAAATGAAGAGGGTGTAATGTCAGAAAATAACAAAGGTCACATACAGGGTTCAGTAAAAGTAGGTTTACAGTTGTGAGCACACAAAACAGAGCTTATTTTGCATTTTTATTTATTAATTATTTTATTATTTATTTGTATTATGACTGTAAACCTACTTTTGCCCACCCCTGTATGTTAGATCGGGTAGACCAGGAAGTCTTCTCTGAGAAGTTGATGTTTAAGCAGAGCCCTAAAGAATAGAAAGAAGTCAGCCTTGCAGAGGAGGGTGGTGCAAGGAGGAACAAGTCAGCTACAGTGATGCAAAGGTCCTGAGGCAAGAAATACCTCAATGTATTAGAAGTACAAAAAAAGGCCAGTGTGCCTATACAGTACTGGATGAGAAGGGAGTGCGCAAGGCAGGTAGGAATGAGCAGGATTTTAGAGGGCATCGAATGCTATTTTATTCTGAATGTGATATATGGAAATGAAATGGAATGGAGTGGAAAGCAATTGAAAGGCTTTAAGGACAGAAGGGATAGTTTCCAATTTATATTTAAAATATTACTCTGTTGTGTGGAAAATAGGTTGGGGGTGGAGAGAGAAGAATAGATGAGGGGAGAGCAATAGACAAGCTGGTGCAATAGTCCATATGAAAAATGGTGATCACTAGTCTAGAGTAGAGCTAATGGAAGTGAAGTAGAATATACTAAAACATAATTCAAGACCGCAGAGACTCAATCTCTTGATCACTGTTTTACCCAGGCCTGCACCTGAGGCTTGTGGGGCTCAGGGCAGGGACACAAATGGAGGATGCACACCACCTATCTAAACATTTAGAAGTTATAAATCCAGCTAATAAACTGTTAAAAATGTTTTTTATCCTTCTATCATGACAATATAACATTTTAATAACAAAATGTAAAAGTGTAGGTAGAGCTATGATTTTTAAATGACTGAAAATTGGCAAAATATCAAAGACAACCAAATTTGATTATTACTGCACAAGTTCTATTATTTGGCTTATGATAGTTGGATGATTTTTTAAAAGACAGAAATAATTCATAGATTATTACATATTTATTCCAAATAAGTTATTTCGTTAATCTTAACTTTAGTAAAATAATTAATGTTATAATCAACTTTTTAAAAACGTAATTTGTTTCTATAGACAGTAATAATCTAAGGTTTTGGGGTCATATCTAGCCACACACATTTCTTCACATGTTATCTGTAGTTCCTTTTGTCCTACAGGGCAGAAGTAAACAGTTGCAACAGCTCAAAGTGTTTACTCTCTGGTCCTTTACAGAAAAAGTTTGCTGACTCCTGATCTAAAGAATTAAAAACTAAACTGCACTTTTATATTCACAGTGTGTAAAATTTGAATATAGTTTCATTAAGCATATAAATTACAAAAATTAGAAAAGTTAAAATTAAGTTTTGAGTGTTTCAAAAAAGTTATAATTTTTATAAAAATTCAAAATTATTTATTAGAATTAAAAGTCAAAATGCAGAATATATTAACCAATATAAAAATTTTTAAGTCAATTAAAATGCTGAATTTAATTTTTTCATTTTTTCACATTTTAATTAAATCTTATTAATATTTTTATGAAGATAAAATGATTTCCAGTTTTGTGCTTAATGTCTGTTTACCAATATAAAGAATTGATATCTGATTTTATACAAGTTAATGTTGTGACCTACCTGTGTTTAGATTTTAGGAGAGCATGTATTATTTAATATTGAAAAATGTGCCTAAGACATTATGTGCAAAAGTTGTGAACGCTGCTGGAATTTGTGAGACCTCTGAAACTATGAAATGGCACCAGAAGATTCTGATGAAAGGAAATAGATGTGCAGCATATAGGTTTTTTTTGTTTGTTTTTGTTTTTTGTTTTGTTTTGTTTTGTTTTTGCGAGAATCTGTTGCACTCATGCTGTTTGAGAGGGAGGATCTGACAAATTATTTTGTCCATCTCTCACTTAAGCCCTTGCACTGCCCACACCGCAGAACAGTGTGCATCTCTGTTGTCTACAGTTTTGCAGTTGCATGACCCACAATCCACAACCCTTCCTGACTTTCAGACTCAGCCACCTTTTTTTCAGTGAAACCGAGCCTTTCAGAAAGGTAGAGAAACATTTTCCCAGGGTGAGGATGATATTAGGCACAAGAATAGAAGTTACTGGCTGTATTATACAGAAGCCACACACCACATCCTGAGTAACAGGCTTGGATGTGTTTTCTGATCAGTTTTGGTGGGATATATCTGAGATATGGAAGCCTCTCGAAAGTGTGGGGGTTAGGATGTATACAATGATAGAGTAATGCAATACACAAAGTGAAAACTATAGAAATGCAAGGAGAAATAAACAGAAACATAATAATGGATTTTAATTTCTGAATCTATGGAAAATCAAGTAGATAAAAATAATGTAAATAAAATAATTAATAAAGATGAACTAAATAATACTATCTAAATTTAGACCCTAACAATAGAGAATATATCTTCTTTTTATGGATCCTAGGAAAATTTGCAGTATATGTTCTTAATAGGTTACAAAGAAATTGCAGGAAATTTCAAGGTTGAAATAGTAAAATCTTCATCTTCTGATTACTATGCAATAAACTGGATATTCATTATCAAATCTTACAATCTGGACGTTTTGAAGTGCTTTGCTAAGCAACTCCGAATTTAAAGAAACATTCAAAACCCAACTTGAAAAAAATTTAGATGCCATTGATAATGAAAATATAACATGTAAACTAATGGGCTACAGCTAAAACTATGCTTAGAAGAAAATGTGTGGCCTTAAACACCCCAAAAAACAAAAACAAAAATAAATTGTCTTAGTCCACTTGTGCTGCTATAACAAAATACCATAGTCTGGGTGGCGTAAACAACAGACATTTATTTCTCACAGTTCTGGATGCTGGGAAGACCAAGATCAAAGTGCCAGCGGATTCAACATCTGGTGAGGGCCTGCTTTGTGGTTCATAGAGTTGATCTTGTGGAGTCCCCCTGCACAGAAAAAAGGGTGAGGGAGCTCTCTGGGGTCTCTTATAATGATACTAATTCCACTCAGGAGGCTCCCGCTGTCATGAAGCAATCACGTCTCAAAGTTCCCACCTCTAAACACCATCACATTGAGGATTAGGTTTCAACATATGAATATGGAGGGACACATTCAGTCCATAACATAAAGGAATTAAATATCTGACTTAAAAGAATAGCTAAATAAGTGGCAGACTTGCAGAAAGAACTAAATAACAAAGTCAAAATTAAGTTTTCTTAATTTTTTCCTTTTTGTTGATTTTTTTGGATGACACTGGTTAACAGAATTATACAGGTTTCAGGTGCACAAGTTCATAACGCATCACCTGTACACTGAATTGTGTGTTAACCAAGTCAAGTCTCCGTCTATCACCCTTTATCCTCCCTGTATCCTCTCCACCATCCCACATCCCACAATCACCGCACTGTTATCCATGTCTATGAGTTTTTTGTTTTTTTCTTTTTTGTTCAATTCCTCCACCCCCCGAAACCTGTCCCCCAACCCACTCCCCCCAACAGCTGTCAGCCTGCTCTCTATTGATGAGTCTGTCTTTATTTTGCTTATAGACCATTATGCAACGTGAAATAAGGCAGCCAGAGAAAGACAAGTACCACATGTTTTCACTCATATGTGGAATATAATGAAAAAAATGAACTAATAAGTTTTCTTATTTAAAAACAAATACAGCAAGTATGAATAAACCTAAGTGCTGTTTCTTTGAAAACAGTGCTAAACAATAAAATAATTCATTCACTAGCCTAATCAAAGAAAGGTAGGGAGCACAAAAACACAAAATTGAAAAGGGGGAAAGGAACCATGGCCAAGGAAGAAATTAAAAAAAGCAAAGGTGAACTTTTGTGAAATTTTTCGCATATAACTTCAAAAAAATCTTGATGGAATGAATTTTTCATAGGTAAATAAGTTACTCAAACTTACCCAAAAAGAATAAGAAAAACTTTAATGATACTGAAAAAATATAAGGAAATCATCAAAGATCTGCAAAAGCCCCAGGTCTTTATGCTTTCAGAGAAATTTATTTTGAACTTTTAAGGAACAGGTAATCGTAATACTATTTAAAATGAGAACTGGTAAGATTATTTTTATATCTGCAAAATGGAATGCTCTGCATTTGTTAGATAGGATGCAGAAATTCTGTATATGGCTATGTTAACAATCTCCAAAATATACTGCAGGGGCGGGAGGCAAGACGCAGAGCACTGTGTCTGTTTTACCACCGTTTGAGTCCATGTGTGTGTGCACATAGGTGTGTGTGTGTGTGCACATATTTGTTTCTGCACATTTATACTATCTATAAAAGAATATAAAAGCAACAGATAACAATAACTGCTTCTGGGGAAGAAATTAGGTAGCTAAAAGACAGGTCGGGGGTAGATACTTTTGTATTTTTTGAATTTCATAATATGTGCATATACTGCATTGTCAAAGAATTATGAAATTACACATAGCACAAAGAAGGAAATCTGCTGATGTTTTTATGAAGCAAACATCCCAGATACCAAAGTCTCATGATACCACCAAATAGAAAACTGTAAATCAATTTCAACCATAGACTTATTATGAAAACACATTAAAAGTTAGTAAACCAGAGTGGGTGGCTTAAACAACAAAGTTAATTATCTCACAGTTCTGGAGACGAGGCATCGAAGATCAAGGTGCTCACAGGTTTCCTCTGAGGATTCTGTCTTTGGCTTATAAATGACTGTCGTCTCCCCCGGCCTCACACGGCCTTCCCTCTGTACATGTCTGTGTCCTAGTCTTCTCTCCTGGTAAGGATACAAGTCGTTGACTCAGGACCCATCCCAATGACCTCATTCTAACTGAATCACCTCTTTAAAGCCCTTATCTCCAATCTCCGAGAATAGTCCTACCCTGAGGGACTGGTGGCTAGGACTTCCACAGAAGAATTCTATGCGAAGGTAGGGGGATGGCACACTTTATCCCATAACACCAGCCATGACTTCTCACTGACCTGAAAAGAATGATAAGTTACTTGTGTCCTGCTCAATTTTCTGCATTACGAACATAAAAAAAGAAAAAAATTAAACCCTCTGCTAAACTATCGATCCGCACTGTTTGTCAATTTTTTTCTAACCATTTTAGTTTTTATTGTCTTCCCCAAACCAAGAGACTCTCTGTGACTCAGGCCCTTTTGTGCCATCCAGCATCCTCTTGAGGAGAGCTGCAGCAACATGTTGCTTCCCTGCTCTTGTCCTTAAAGGGTCTTTGTACCACCCTACCCACCCCTCTTTTCCAGACTCGGTAACTTCCTCAGCTGCTAGGATCTCCCATAACATTACGAAGACTTAAAAACCCACAGGCTGGAAGATTTGCCAAGGTCATGCTAAAACAGAGGTAGTCTTCTTTTACAACTGAGGGGGACAGGACACTCATGATTTGATGACAATTTATAGCTTTGGAAACAGCAGTAAGTCAGCAAAGGCCTTTGAAACGGCAAAGAATGGATGTTTCTGGTCACTTCAGAACTGGGATGTGGGATAGGAAACTGCAGACCTTGTTTTCATTTTTAATTACCTTAATATGTGATACAAGTCAAAAGGTAGAAGAAACGTATGGAAAGCTGATTTTACTTATGCCTGAACTTCTGATAGCCTATATGTTTTAGGGACAGATAAATTTCTAGCGAAACTTCTTATAATAAAATTTTCATTGCTTTGAAAAATAATAACTTTTTTAGTTCTTCCAGGTAGATCAAGTAGACCCCGCAGTTAGAGTTACAATATCCTAAAGACTTAGCTTCTCAGTAATAATGGGTAAGAGACTTCACATTGCCATGGGCCAAAACTTTATTATTTGAAATTTAAAAAAGTTAGTAAATATAATTCATGATATGATTAAAAGAATATTAGCTTCTACCCTCACCATTATTTTTAAAAATCAATAGGTGATTTCATGGCAGGGAGATATGGGCCATTTGTTGCTTCATTGCAGTGGCAGGTGCCAGAGAACCACAAAGATCCCCCCAGGTAACATTCACCAATTTCGTGAGACTTCCTCCCTCCCTACTTTCCTTCCAGTGGCTCCACCTGCTGCCATCTTTGCAAGACCGCCTGGAGTTATTGACTTCACTATGCCCATTGCAAGTGGAAAGTTCAGCCTTTAGCCAATCATTGATTGGGGAGCCAGTGTGAAAGTCCAGGGCCATGCCCATGGGGGGAACACTCCTTTCAGAGGTCTGTACCCCAAATCCTACCCTTGTATAGCTTTTCTGCCTTCTCTGGTCCTGCTTCTTACCACTTCCTCAGCAATTTCTCTTGGGAGCCCTTCTCTACTAACTCAATAAATCACGAATCCTCTTCTTAGCATCTGAGCTGAGACTGAAGACATTTGAACTCTATTTTGAAGTTCTAGGTTTTTTAAAAGAAATTTATAAATATCCTATGTATGTATGTGTACATATGTATATAAAACAAATAATATACAGTAGAATAACTAGAATAAAATTATATTGAGACAGCAAGGAATTAAGGACTGGTTTCCTTTCTTTGGGCCTTCTTGTGTCTTATAGAAACTAGACTTTTTAATTTTTTAAAACCTGACTATAGCCTTGGCTATTCTAGTTTTAGTAAAAAAAAAAAAAATCTGCTCACCAGCTTCAGCACAACCATTCATTTTCCTGTATCTACTTAAAGTCCACTATTCAGATGCTCATAGCTAACGTATTGTGCACATTCATTCCTGACAACTTCTGGGGTTTATCTTGGTAAAACACAAACTATCAATTATCAGTGAAAAAAATTGTGTTATTGAAGGATAGCCTCTAAATGGAATTGCTAATGCCTGTGAAGAACCCCGCCTACTTTAAGAGGGTCCTGTATTATATGATTCCTTCAGAGTGGGTCTCAGTGGGCCAGTGAATTACTAAAAAGCACTTTGATCGTAGATTGCATTGGTGCCTCTGAGTCCAGATTTCATTGTCAAATGAAGCATGTCATCTGGGTGCAGCATCTTTGCATTTTTAATCATGTTTGATCTCCCAGGCTCTCATTTGCAACAGGTCTGCCGATCATCAGTGTGAACCAGCAAGGCTGTGTTGCAAATGTGTATGCTCCTCATGCACTTTATTTATTCTGGTAATTGTTGAAGCATTTATAACCCTTCTGTCTTTATCCTGAGTGTGTGCCTGCATTTAGAACCATAAATTTCTCCAGGTTTGAGTGGCTGTTAACAACATGGTTTTAATTGTAACCTACAGTGTGTGTGTGTGTGTGTGTGTGTGTGTGTGTGTGTGGATACACATCTGTATGCATGGATATTTAGTCTCACACACACAAATAGGGTAATTTATAGCATAATACACATACAGACTTGAAAAAAATTCCTGCACCTGTAACAAATAGCTGAGTCTTTTCTCTTTAGTGTAGTGCTGGGTGTTAGGGGAAAACCACGTGTAAGCTGTTTATTTCTGAAGTAGGCTGAGGAGGTCTTGTGCAGGAAGCTCCCCTGATCAGAAGCTGTTGTTTCTGCTGTTGGGACATCTCCTAGTAGCCCCTGAGATAGGTCATTCAATCTACTGTGCCTTTGTTTGAAACCAACCTGCCATCTGCAGTATCCTGGGGTCTCACTCATTAGTAAGTACTGATGGAGAGACAGCAATTTCGAGAAGAGGCACATATGCAACTGAATATAAAACAGTTTTTACAGAATAGGACCCGTGGTGGGGGGCCAGATACTATTACTGAAACAAGCCCCCTCCCTGGCGTCCTTCGTTACTATGTTTCTTTGCCCGCTGCCCTTAGTAATTGTGGCTTTGAATGTCAGAGTTTGGTAAAAAGGAGCTATTTATTCAAAGGTTATACATGTTTATAGTAATGGCAGAATGTTACCATTAAAATCCCACAGCCCCTTAAAACACCCACAAACACACGCAGTCCTGCCTTCCCCTTTGCCCACTCTGGCGTACCATACCTCAGGAAGAGAAATATAAGTCTAGCTCGTCTAGACTCCCGGATCCTCCCAGGAATCCGTGCTCCCCTGGGCGGGCCTCCCGCGGTTCCCAGCACCGTCAGCTGTCACCAGTTCTTAATCCAAAACCACGTGGCGCTTCCCCCTGGCCTGCCAGTAAGAGTCCTTTTACCCCTTTCCTTTCTGCACGGTCTCGCATTGTCCTCCCACACAGTCCTGCACTGTACTTATGCATTCTTTCAAACCGCTGAGAGCTCTGCATCGCTGCTACCTGTTGCTTTCCTGATACCTAAGCCGTGTGGTCAAGGTAGCCCCCTCTCTGCTCCCAGAACTGCATGGTTAAGCTCCAGCATGGCTGCTGTGCCTGGGTTTAAATCCTGGCATGAATCTTCCTCTGTAACCTTATTTCTGACTCCTCCCGCAATCATCTACACCTGCTAGGACGCTGGTATTTTTAGCCTGCCTTGGCTGCCACAGTTCGTCTGGGCAGGCATGGCCCCCGGGGCGTGGAGCAACCATCTCCAAGCTCCCACGTAGGTGCTGTAACCAGGGGGAACTGCCTCCCAGGTACATCCCCGGTCAAAGTCACTCCCATCTCCCTAGCTAGACTTGTTGATATGCAAAGTAACTGTTTTTGCATATTAGGTGTGAAGCTATCATGCTGTTATTGATATGCAAAATAACTCTAAATGGTCCTGCTCCATGGGTCCCTTCCCCCAGCCAGACTTGTGGGGTTGGGGGGGCCTGGGGCCCTTCTTAGCTGGCACCCCAGTTACACAGTGAATCATTACTTATATTCTGCTTCTGTTCTTTTTTATTCATGTCTTTCATATGGACGCTATTCATGGCTGATTGACTGACTGTTCTCATTCACTTTGCATTTTTAAAGGGAAGCAAAGATTTAGAAAAGTGAGATTTAACTGTGCACTGAAATGTTCTCACTTGCACTTGCCCTCATCTCATTCGGGGTTGGCATCTTTAATGTTCAACAGAAGACCTGAAATCTGTTTTTAGCTCCTTAAGTTCGGTACTGGGTGCCTCAGACATTTTCTATTGTATTCATATTTTGTTATTAGTTTTATCTATTCGATAAAATTATAAACCTCTTGGGGGCTGGGACTCTGCTTTGTATTTCCCTTGTACCCTCCAAAGTTTGTTGCATATACTAGTTAAGTATTGGGTGCCTGGGTGATGTAAATAATCATTAATTAGTCTACTTCTGAGATATTCATTCAGCTTCTGCATAGCTCAGTCACAGGTTGTAATAATGGTCAGGTGTGAAGTTTGAGTTAAATGTTTAATTCAGAAGCTCAAAGCGTTCATGTATGGGATTATTAGCTGGGTATTGTGTTTGGCTTGTGTTTTTTTCATGCATTTTTTTCTTTAGCTAAGAAACCCTTTCTTTAATGGACTCCAATGTGGGAAAGCAATATGTACAACAGATGAAAGGGGAGTTGCCCTGCTTGAAACAGGGGTAGAAGTTGTAGACAGAGCTTGAGCAGCCTCCTGTTCATTGCTTCCTCTTCTCTCCTGCGTCCTTTCCCCAAACATCCTCAAACAAGTGGTCAGTAAATCATTTCCTAGAGTTCATAGGGCTCCTTTGAGTACAGTTTTTAAACCATTTATGTAAAGAAAGTGTCTGACTCTATTATTACATTTGGTTCACCAACTTAAAAAATAGTATTCATTTTCTGTAGTAGGTTTATAGAAAAATTGAGCAGAAAGTAGAGTTTCCATATACTCCCTCTCCCCTTGCCCAAATTTCTCTTTTATTAACACCTGGTATTAGTACATTTATTATAATTGGTGAACCACTTGTTACAATTTAGTTAACCTTATTGTTAATCAAAGTCCCCACTTTATATTAGGATTGATCTGTGTTGTACAGTAGCAGATGTTTTCACAAATGCATAATGACATGTATCTACAATTATAGCATCATACAGAATAGTTTCACTGTCCTAAACATTCCCTCTGCCCCACCTATTCATTCTGGGCTCCAACATTTTTTAAGGTATATTATGTTCATAAGAGGGTGGTGGTTTTATCCCTTCATCACAGTTGGAAAAAACTCCAGGTTTACTTCAAAGAGGTAAATTGGGATTAGAAACTAAGATCATGATCCCCCTCTGATAACTCAGTAGACCATCTATAGCTTTTGTGTTTTGGGAAGAGCTATTATTTATTAGTGGAGCTAAATATCAAAGTAAATGTCACTGGAATGTTGCCATGCTTATTTAGAATATGTTGTGATGTACGAGGTCTGTCTGGAAAAAGCCGGGGCCATTATAAATATAGTAGCATCAATGTAACTTGGCAGCCAAGGAGAAGGACTGGAATGTGTATGTGTGAACAGATTTCACTGTACTAGTCAGTGGGGGCAGTAGACACCATTGAGTGAACATGTGTACTGTGTGGTTGTCACATTCGGAATGAGCATGTAGAGCAACAAATTTTCATCAAATTTTGTGTTAAGCTTGAACATTCCTCTGTGGAAACTATTAGGGTGATTCAGAAGGCCGCAGCTATGGGCAACTCAGTATTGGCAACTTCATCATGACAATTGGTCTGCTCATGTTTCAAATCTGGTGCAGAGTTTTTTGGCAAAACATCAAATCACCCAAGTGACTCAGTTCCCCTGTGGCCCAGATTTGACACCCTGAGACTTTGAGCTTTTTCCAACACTAAAACCACCCTTGAAAGGGAAGAGATTTCAGACCGTGGATGAGATTCAGGAAAATACAACAGGGCAGCTGGTGGCGACTGGGAGAACTATGTGGGGTCCCAGGGGTCTCCTTTGAAGGGGACTGAAGCATCATTGTCCTATGTGTAATGTTTCTTATCTTGTATCTTCTTCAATAAATGTCTCTATTTTTCATATTACATGGCGGGGTACCTCCTCAACAGATCTCACATTTGATTCTAATATGTATTAATATGTGGGCAAAGGTTAATTTTGACTATTTTCATGTCCAGATTCTAGACCTGTCCTTCCAAATACTGATTTGGAAAATATGTTTTTCTTACTTTTGAAGCCTCTCTTTTGACTTTGGTGCATTGTTAATTAAGCATGCAATTTTCAGAACAACGCTGACAATGAATACACAGTATTAATAAATCAACAAGACAAGTAGTTTTCAAAAATCACTTTATGTATACTTAATACCTCACTGACCTTTTCTGCAGTTACTTAAATCTTTTAAAAATTCATTTAATTTCAAAGCCAGAGTATTAGCCTATTTATATGTAAATTATCTTTAATTCATGCATTGATTTAAAAGACTAATCCAAAAGATCTTTTACCGCAAATGACCTTTTTGACTCTACACTAGTGGGAAAACTGTAAAATGGTTTCTTGGTGCCCTTGTATCTACCTGTGGTACAATATGTGCCAACTCTGGCTTGTATAAATCACTCAAAATTGTATAGTTTTCAGCCAGCATTGAATTATTAATGGTATAATTGTTCTAGTTACTATCAGAATTTCCACAGAACCATTTACTGGGATGGGTTTTTTTTTCCTTTTTATTTTCATTTTCAACAAACACATCTAATTAAAAGCTGTACTAAGAAATATTGTCTGTTAGTCAAATGATACAGAATTAGGTGCTTAGAAGTTACTGCCTGCAATAGCCTGGATGTTAAATAAGCTTAAATTTATGTTACTGCCCACCATACAAACAGAACAAATTAACATCAATATTCTGGTATATGTATACATACATATTTTATTCAACTTTTTGTTTTTTTCCTGTTTTTAGTTCACTTTAGGGAATGTCTTAAGTTAGTACTTCGTATCAAGTTATCCTCTGGGGATGCATGCAATTTGGAATTGATTAGTGTTTGTTATTAGTGGGTAAAATACAAATAATTTAGATTTTAATCATTGTAAAACATTTGAAGTATAATTCAATGTGCCATATATGATGCTAAATCATTATTCTTAGGAGAAATACAGGGTTAGGCTCCTAGGAGCCACTGACCATAACATTTTAGTTAACCGAACAAGACATATCTTTGTTTTATGTTGGTTTTTGTTTAAAGACACTTTATTTAATATATACTGTTAATTCATTAACATTAAACTCATGGCCAATAGCACTGTTACTTGTGCCTGAATGAAGCTTGTCAAACACTAGTATTTTCTCCGAAGGGCACAGCAGAGCTTTTTGGCACTTAGGGACATCAGGCAGCACTTCAGTACTACACTTGAGGGCCATTTTAAACAGCAAAATCACCAACAAAAGCACAAGAAATGTGAAAAACATGGTACTAAATGGACCACAAAAAAGACACTGGGACAGGAAGGCAGAGTGTCAGATTTTTGACCTCAGTAGGGAATGTCTGTGTCTGGCAACAAATTTTTTATGATTGTGCACATTCACTAATGGCTTCACAGTGCCATGAGTATTGATTTTGTGGTTACAAATAAACTTTAGTGAGTTGGCAAATTCACAAATACAGAACCCACAAATTATTAGGATCACCTGTACATGTATATATTCACTTATCTATTTCAGGTAAGGCAATGTGCAAGTGTGAGTGATTGTGAGTGATTTCAGGGTAAACAGGCAGACAGATGTTAAATAATTAATTATCGAAATAATTACCTAATTACAGCAGCAGTGCTAGCCGCTCTAGTGGAAGGGTACCAGGTGCTCTTCAAGCATGTAACACAGCGCCCCACCCGGGCTGAAGAGCAAAGGAGGGTTTCCCCGAGGGAGTAACATTTGAGCAGTGCTCAGAGGATGGATAAAGATGCAAGAAAACGGCATGTAATAAGCTGTGCTAGAGATTTTATGCCAATTCACATTTCCTGGTACTTCACTCTTCTCTTTTAGGTAGATTTGGTGCCATTTATATAAATATCTATTTTCCAATATGTGAAAGCCTTTTCCTTTACACCTGCAACAAGATTTCATCCACATAGCCATCACCGGAAGGGACAGCCTGCACTTCATCCCGTGGCTGGGAGCTGTAGCTAGACAGAAGAGTACTTCTCCCTTGCAGGGGAGGGACATGTCTCGAAAATGAGGAGACCTTTCTCTTCCACATCTTCTGTGTTTTCTTCTCCTTTTTGTTTTGTTTCCTTTCCTCCTCCCTCATTTCCTCCCTACTTTCTTTCTCTTTTTTTAACTGACTATTCTTTTAAAGGTGAATGGCAGGATTCTGGGAGATAAAAGAAACCTTCTAATTCTCCCCAGTGGGGTAAACTTCTCCCTGGAAGTTAAATAACCAGGTAATGTTGTGAAGCTATACCAATGCCTCTGGTTTCTTCCACCTCTGACTGAATCAACTCAGAGAACTCACTGAAAGGGATTAATTTTTAAACTCATTGAGTTGAGTTTAAGCACTTAAAAATACATTTTTTTTTTGTCTAGGCCAGTTCAGTAATATATAGACATGGCACCAGATGGAACAGGAAAATCAAGCCATTCATTCATGCATTCATTCTTTATTCACAAGTATTGGTCAAACTTCTACCTTGTGATAGGACCTGTGCAAGACTGTTGACATCAAGATGAAAAAGACATGTGCCTCTTCATACCTGTCTTCTCTCAGATTTGTCTGAAATAACACCAGCCTTTTTAGATGATAATTATAATTGTATATAAGTATCAATTAGGAACTTATTCTATGCCAGGTACGATGGTAGCATTTGACATGCTTTATCTTCACAGTGTCCCTATAAGGTGAATTCTGTTATTATCTCCATTTTATAGATCGAGTAACTGGCACTTAGGGATATGAAATAACTTATTTGAGGTCAGTGATTGGTTAAGTAGCAGGGCTAGAGTTTGAACCATCTCCGTTCTTAAGCATATTATACTACATTTTTTCCTGAAATCATTCTGAGTAACTTTAGGATGTTAGTTTAAGATGCCAATGAAAGATGCAAATCTAAAGTTTTTTTAATTTCCATAAGTTCCTTGTGGGTGACAGTCTTGATTCTTGCTTTCTTAACCGAAAGCACCTCCCTCTCCCCAAAACTTAAAGTAGAATGTGACACACAATAGGTTTTCAGTCAACCTATTTTGAGTGATTAAATTTCATTTTCCCTGGATTTGAGAGCAGGAACCAATGATGGATCTCCTCTGACGAGAATACTAAGGTTTCCCTTGGAACAAGTTCTTCAGCTTTGGGAATATTTTTTTTGCAATTGGGCTGGGTTTATCTTCAGTATTCTCAATTTTTTAAATTTTTAAAAATATTATAAAACAATTTTTGAATAAAGTTATATGAATGGTTAACTACCTTAGTACCTTCCATCTTTCATCATTCAGTGATGTACTACCTTTCCTCTTCCTTTCTTTGTGGAAGGCCTTACAGTTTTCTAAGAGCCATCAAGTGTATTTTATCTTGTGGCATTTCCCCCACAGACTTTGCAAAGCAGAGAGAACTAGGAATAGCATATAAACTTTGCACATGAGGAGACTGGGCCCTAGAGAGATCAAGTGGCTATGAGCTTGTCTCTTTTTAATTTGAAAAGCAGTGAAGAACTGCAAGTGGATGGGCCTTTTTCCTGTGATTCATTTTCCTCATTTTCCTTTCTTTCTCCTCTTTTCATGTTAACCTCCTCACTAATCTTTCTTTCCTCGGGACTTGATAGATCTTTGTGATTTGTTCTGCACTTGTAACGATTGTTTTCCTGGGTGTTTAATTCCTTTACGGATGTCCCACTGGTATGCTTCTTGCCTGGCACAGAAATAGTCTTGCAGGTCTTCTGTGTGCCTTTGGGTTGGCAGTGTAGTCCAGGGGCTGCCACAGGGTAAGCTTACGGGTTAAGAAATGACTTAAGAGTCAGTTACTATGAATCAGCAGGAGATAGCTAGCGTGCCTAGGCTCACAGGGGTGTCCTATCTTTTGGCATCTCTGGGCCATACTGGAAGAAGAAGAGTTATCTTGGGCCACTCATTAAATATACAAACACTAACAAAAACTGATGAGCAAAAACGTTTGAAGTAAATTTATGGTTTTGTGTTGGGCCATACTCACAGCCGTCCTGGGCTGCATGCAGCCTGTGGGCTGTGGCTTGGACACCCCTGGTAGAGACTAACCCTTGGCAAGCAACAAGAAAACTATTTAAAAATATAGTAAATGGATGAAAACGGGTAAACAAATGCATTCTCTATTCTTTTGCTGTTCTTCCTCTCAGGGAATATAAGTGTATTGAAAACAAATGTTGGACCTTGGAGGAGGAGAACTTGGATTATTTTTTCAATTGTTCACTGTTAGACATTTGTAAACTCACTTCTGTGCTGAGCTTCAATTCATTTCTCTATAACAGAGGCTTTCAAACTTCCCTTAGTTAAAAGCCAGAAGTACCCTTTTAAAGTACCCTTTGTTTAAATGATGGTCTTATTTGGATTGCTAAAAAATCACAATGATGTAAAAGGAGCTGTGTTGGTTTAAACAATGTCTTGTGTTTGGTACAAATTGACACAGTTTAGAAACCAGTGAGCAATAAAATGGACATAATAATATCTGTTCTGTCCAGCTCTCTGAGTCCTCTTAAGGGTCATATGAAATAAGGTATGTGAAAGTTTTATAAAACGTACTTTGTTCTATCGATTATGATATCATTAAGATAATTTTACCATTTTCATATCTTTCTTAAGCTCGTCCACTAAACATGTAACTGCAAACCCAGACTGAAAAATTTAGTCTTAAAATTGTGCAGCCACATTTGAGTAGGAATGTTTTAATTCAACAGGAAGACTGAGTTCAAAAACACTTGTAAAAATACTAATAAAGAAGGCTACTGAAGGCAAAATGAGGGTATAGCCATATGAAAGGAGATGGTATTAAGCCAGAAATTGGGCTAGCATTCTTTGGCATTAATTAAACTTGTAACATCACAATAATTCCACTGTAGCTTTAGTCTGGGAAGCCATAATCTAGCTCCCAAGTGAATAAACCATAAGGCCAGAGGCCGAATAGTTTAAAAAAGGGAATTAGATGATTATCTTGTAAACTAAGGGAACAATGATATTGTGACTTAATTAGAAAACTTGGTAGCAAGCTCTAGTTACAGCTAAAGTCTGAAAGCAGTAGCCAGGTCATTTACAAGATGCTGCAATGGTTTAATTTATCAGAAAAAAAGAAAAATTATCAAATGGCCACTGACATCTAAGGGTTGAGATTCAAGGAAAACAGACATACTTTGATGGCACACAAATGGTAGCTGGGGGAAAACACGAGGGAGAATGATTTAATTAAGTGATTATAAAGACTAATGGAATGAGCAAGGGGTGCTTCCTCAGTGACCAAGGAAATTCTATTGAAAGGTATTAGACACCCATATGACCAGAGGGTTAAATCTAAGCAGATGTTTGGGCTTAATTGGACCCAGAGCTTGAGAGTAGTGTGTGCAGTAATAAGTAGCTACTCTAGGTTTTGTCCCTGGGTTAGTTGTTCTGTTTTGACTGTTTTGACATTTCTTTGATTTGACTATTGCAGATCATAACTGTTAATGTCTATCTTTTTGCCTGAAACATTTGATTAAAGTTTGATATTTTCCTTGAAATTCTCATTATTTTCTTATGACACTCCATAGGTAACTTGATAATTTTGTTCTGGTTAGTGAGTTTTCCTACTTATGTTTTGCTTATGATTCTATAGTGTCTAAAAAAATAAATATAGATGAGGTGTGAGCAATCCACATAGTCTATCATCTGTACGTTTAATTTTTACCTTAGTGATATTCTGCATGTTTCTAATTATTAACCCAGGTCCTGTACACACATCATGGGGACAAAGAGTTTCAATGGTGACTTTTTTTTTTAGAGTGCAGCTTCTAGGCCATAGATAGTCATGGGAAAGTCTAGACAAACTTACTGGTTCAACTTAGAAATCTCTGTAAATTGTTAGTACCACGTATGTTTTTCTCTTCACAACACTGTTAAGAATTTGTCAACAGTGCCTGTCTTAATCCATTGTTGCTGGGATTGGGCTCCTCTGAGTTTCCAGCAGAAGAAAGCCAAAATTGGGTCTGCAGATTTTCAGCTTGATGACACTTTGGCTTAACGAAAATTCTTGAAGAAGAGAGTGTGACTTTTTTTTTTAATTCTAGGTTGGTAAAAATGAACAATTTTGCATAAGAAATAAATCCTTGGCATTAAGATAAATGAGAAGCACCAATGATGTGAAACTAAGTTTGCTCTGAAATAGAGAAGGGGCTGAGTAGAATTCTATGGGAATTCACATGCTGGAGCTAAATCTTTAATTGCTGCATCAAGAAGTATGCCTTTTCTTTTCCATAAAATGACTATCTATTTAAGTATTTTCCTTCAGCAGTTTTTTGAGCAGCCTTCTTTAGTGACCTAGCTTGACCCTGTGCTTGTAAATTTGAAGCCTGAGAAGCAATGAGACCCTCTGCTCTGGGACAGAGGGTGTTGTGGATGCCCCTACAATTTGCCTAAGTTATGCAGTCACTCACACTTGGAAATGACCCAATTCCTGGCAGCCTTGCCTACTTTAACACACAGACTGCTTGCTCTATTCCTGTCTTGAAATTACTCTGACAGATTTCTTAAAACTTTGGAAGAGCTACACATAGTGTAACAAAGAAGAAGAAGAAGAAGAAGAAGAAGAAGAAGAAGAAGAAGCAGCAGCAGAAGCAGCAGCATCAGGCAAAATGATTGTTGAAGAATGGGATAGATAGATAAACATTGGGTTCAAAGCACCAATGTGTCCAGGGAAGTACTTACAACTCGAAAGTTAAATGAAGAGCTAGGCTTTTGACTTAGCAAAAGACGTTGCCGTGTTGACCTACAGAAAAGCATATTTCATACAATAAATAGACCAGCCTTAGGGTAAGAAAGAAGATTTGAGTTGGAAAAGGAGTGAAGATGGGATTCTATAAGTAGGAATTGGTCTCTGACTACTTATATCTTGGAGGTGAAGAGGGACAATAGTGATTCCACAGAAAATGTTGCCAGATTAAGGTTTTCCTAGAGGGAAATGTTAAGTTATAAGTGGCTCAAACAATTATTCGTCTACCAGAATCTCCTCTGACTAGCTTATAAACAGGAATTTACTGAAAGATATGAGACTTCTCAAAACATTACTGGGAATCCCAGAGAAGCAGGCTTGAGACTAAGGGTCCAAGATGAATGCCCAAAACTATACTGCAGAACTGGCATGATGAGAAAGCAGCCATAGATGCTGCACCTTGCTGCAGAACCACGCTGTGGAGCTGACTGATGGGGATGGTTCTGCTGGAGAACCACGCTGTGGAGCTGACTGATGAAAGATCCGTCACCAGCCCCTTGCTGGATGCCAGAAAATCTTCCTGACTGTAACCCCTATGAATAACAAAGATTTGATTTTACTACAATTTTTCCTATTATCCCTAAAAACTGGACATTTCTCCTGCTGCCAACATAAGCAAAATAGGTACCCATACTATATTAATTTTACTCATTGTTCACTTTCTTATTGCAGTGAGCAGACAGAAACATTCTCAATTTGGACAGCATTTAGATTCACTTACCCATTTGGTTGAAATGCAGTATACTTTATATGAAAATGTTTTTATTATCCTTATGTTATCTTAAAAATCTATTTATTTTTTTTAAAGCTAAGGGTAGAATCTCTCGATGTTAACATTTGTAAGCTCATCTCAAGATGTGTATTTTGCAAGGCAAATGGGTCAATGTTAGATTAAATTTGGGAAATGATGGAGTAAAGAAACAAAATTTCTTCAATTTAGGATTAGGATGGATATGAAAAATATCTTAAAAGATATTTAGTTTGCCACATTTCCTAAAGTATTTGGGCCATGGAACCAATTATACAAAGGATGCTTGTGTTCTAAGGAATGCAGTTTGAGAACTACATTAGACTGTAACCCTTCGAGGACAAGGATTTTGACTCATCCATATCTGTGTTCTTATACCTAGCCCAGTGCCTGGCATACATTTATTGTCTTATCAGAATGATGCAAGTCAAAGGTCTTTTTTCAATCCTAGTTCCCATTGTTATCTTTGATGGTCTGTGGAGTTCCACTTGAATCTTTCGTATCTCTTGAAGTCTTGGATTCCTTGTCTACCATTTGAAAAGGCTCCCCTGTTAAAATGCTAACTTTTATTTGGGTTCATCTGAAATAATGGAATTCTAAGGGACAAAATATTATAATATGTTGCAGGATAAAATTATTAATGTATGGATATTGATCTTTACCATTTCCCTAGCTTCTATGTAGGAAGAAATTTTGTCCCCTGGGCAAACTCCCAGGTCTTCTCAAAACTAAAGAAAGTGGAAGAAAACTAAAGAAATTGAGAGGTTGTGTTGAACTACATAATAAAGAGTTGAGAGATGAAGAGAGCAAGCAGGAGAGGCTGCCCAGAGTAGGTGTTGGAGTGCCTGGGTCAGGGCCAGGAGGGAGAATGGTCATGAGCCAGCTGCTAACCACGGAAAGGATCTTGAGAAAGGCAGCAAAGAGAAAAGAATAATTTTATGGTGTTTTCTACTCATTAAGAATAGTCTCCTTCATTTTTCATTTTGTTATGTCTCTAAGTAAAAACGAAGAATTTTCTGCATCCTGGATTGTATTTCTCTCTGTTTATGTAACCATGACTGGGTCACATGGGTCCCAGGGTTATTAGTGAAGGCCTATTTCATTCACTTTTTTTCCTCCCTGGCTTTTCCCTCAACTTTTCCTAATATCCTCACTCCTCAGCCAAAATTGGTGGGCTTCAAGTCATTTCAGATGAAATTTTACACACTGATATTAATTTTAGTTTAAAAGGAAACTTGGTTTACATTTTGAACATCTGTGAGTCTGTGGCAAATTCCTTTTTGATAAAGTGCCCAGTCTCCTGGTGTCTAAACTTCCCTTTTCTAATGTAGCAGGAAAAAAGACTTTTGAGGTTCTCTGATGATTTTCAGGGGAGCATCCTTCCAGGCAGCGCAGGTTCAGTGCTGCTCTTCACTGATGGGAGGTCACTGGCACTGGCTCTGACAGCATGTTTAGAAGCTGCCTTATTTCAGTTTCCTGGGAACTTCCATCCCCAGGACTGGTCTTTTGTCTTTAAATCTTTTGAGCTTTACATCTTGCAGTTCCTCTTTTTGCCTTCTGATGTCCATTCATCTAACCTGTTGAGAGAAGTTATCTTCTGCTTTGCTGTGGCTAGTACCATTGAGGCAAATCTCTGACTGCTCACCTAGCTTACAAAAAGCAAATGTTCCCATCCGAAAATCCTAGCTTTGAAGCTAAGTTGGTAATGCAGTGTGTTAACTCCATTAGTACTTTCTTTGGTATCAGGAAAGACCGAGTGTGACCAGAACCTAATCCTGTGATTTTTTAATTTTTTCATACTTCCTTGCTCTTAATTTTTTACAAGTATTATATAGAATGAGTAAAGATACTCATTTTTAGTCCCAAAGGACTATGTTTAATACCCTGCAATTTAGAGGTAGGAAGTCACATAAGGTTAAGCCTTTTCTCCATAGTTTGCCTGGGGCATGCCAATTTCAGGGGTCTGGGTCTGCGGTTGTCACTACTTAATGGCAATGAAAGTTAAAAGAGCTTTTGCCCTGCAGTCGACTGTTCCATTGTTAATGCAGTCCATCCACTTACTCGCCCACCCACCCATCCACAACCAAGGAAATCTTATGTCATGATGAAATTGTCCCTCTAGGCTCTGTTTCTAAAAAGCATTCTGGGAGTTTTCTGCATCCTTGACTGGACTGTTATAAAACCCTTTTGTCAGATGCAATTATAGTGTATGTAGCATGTGTGTATGCACATATGTTTTCTCACCTGGACTGGAGAGTTCTACCCTGAGGGATTGCTAGCACCGCCCCATCAACTCCTAGCCCCTCAGGATGGTGGAAATGACAGGTGGAGGGAACACAGCATAATGGAGAGTGTGCTGGACTGGATGCTTGCAGACAGGCTTTCCAGACCTGCTTGTACCACTAATTTTCTGTGCAACCTTGGATGACTTACTTAACCTCTCCAGGGGTCAGTTCTTTCACCTGGAAAATGGAGTTAATAACACCTGCCCTTCTTGACTCAGAGGACTATAGGGAAAATAAAATGAGATCGTGGATGTATGGGCAGTGTGAAATGGATAAACCCAGGCTTCTACAGATAAACTTCAGGGTGCCTGACAGAAGGGATATCTTTATCTGGAGTAAAAGGCAGTGTTAGCAGGAGTGGCTAATATGGAAGAGTCTTCCGCCTCATTTCAAATTAAAATGCTATACTGGGCAAGACAGCAAGCAGCCCTGTATTTTGAGTTGTTTATCTGCTAAGCAAAGTGAATTTACTGCTTTTACTCACCTAAAGGTTACCCAATCACATTCTAAGTCTGTATTAGCAAATACATTTTTAAAGACACAGCCTATCACCTACCACGTGGCTTGGTGGTTAAGCACAGGGACTTTGGCATCTTTCAGACCTGGGACCAAATCTGGTTTTATACTTAATAGCTGTGTGTCCTGGGACAAGCTATTTGCTCACTCTAATCCTTAGTTTTGCCATCTACAAATGGGCACCAATATAGTACTTAACCTCCGTAAGATGGAGATAATGCACTAAAGTGCTTCCCACACTGCCTGGTACATAATGCGAACTCAATAAATGCTAGATATTAGTAAAGAGCAGCAGCTGTGGTGTAAGGGCAGCTGTTTTCTTCCTTGTGCTTTCCTGAGCTTCCATATGGTCTATAATGACTTTATTGAGATATAATTGACAAAATAATATAATGACTTTTAAATGATCAGATGTAAAGGTTTATTATTTTTTTTCAACTATGAATGAAGAAGAATTATGGTTGTGTATTGGCACAGTGAGCCTGTCATGGCAATGCTTCCTAACATTTCTACTGAGCTATGTAACTTACACAGTGATTTTACATATGTTGTCCCATGCAGCTCTTAAAACCCACAGACAGAGTCAGTACTACTCACATTATATGCTACAGGTCTGGAGGCTGAGGACCACAAAGGCATGTATAGTTACACAGCTCATGAAGTAGTAGACCTCAGAAATCTCCAAGATAACTGCAGTCAGTGGCAATGAATGGACATCCAGTTACAAGTGTGTAAGTCAGGATTCTGCAGAGAAACAAAACCAGTAGGGGACCTAGTTCTCATATCTTTATATCTCATGTATATATACATACACATGTGTTTGGAATATAAATATATTACATATTAATATATATTAATATTATATGTATATGAAGATCTGTTCAGAAAAATTCTAGCCATTGTTAATATAACGAGAACAGTGTGTGTGACATTGATGTAACCTGGCAGCCAAGGAGAGTGGACCAGAGTGCACATGCATGAACAATGATAACTTCACTGTACTAGTCAGTGGGAGCAGTAGATGCTGTTGAGTGAGCATGTGTACTCTGTGGCTGTCATGTTCAAAATGACCAAGCAAGTAGAGCAACAAATCTGCATCAAATTTCATATTAAGCTTGAACATTCCTCTATGGAAACTATTCAGATGATTTCAGAAGGCTTTTGGAGGATGCTGCAATGAGTGCAGCATGAATAAAAGTGTGGCACAAATGCTTCAAAGATGGTCAAGAATGTTGAAAGTGATCCACATTCTGGAAGACCTCAACAAGCAGAACACCTGAGAATGTTGAACATGTATGAGCTGCAATCAACAAAGATCAGTGACTAATAGTGCAAGAACTAGAAACCCATCTGGGGAATCCAAAAACTACTGTGTCCAAGATTTTGACGCAGGATCTTGGCATGAAACGTGCTGTGGCAAATTTCGTTCTGTGACCTCTGCTACCAGAGCAAAAGGAACATCATGCTGTAGTTGCTAATGACTTGTTTCAAACTGCTACCAATGAACCAGCTTTCTTCAAGAATATCCTAACTGGAGATGAATCGTGGGTCTGTGGCTATGATCCAGAAATGAGGTCCCAGTCGTCCCAATAGAAGTCGCCTGTTTCTCCATGCCCAAAGGAGGAGTGGCTAAGTCGCAACAAGGTCCAGACATTGTTAACTGTGTTTTTTTAATTAGAAAGGTGTTGTCCATTAAGAGTATGCACCTCCAGGCCAAATAATTAATAAGAAGTACTACCTCAATGTTCTTCGTCAGTTGGCAGATGCAATATGACAAAAACAGCCACAGCTATGGGCACCTGGTGACTGGCAACTTCATCATGACAATGCACCCGCTCTTGCATCTCGCCTATTGCAGAGCGTTTTGGCAAAACATCAAATCACCTAGGTGACAGACCCCCAACAGCCAAGATTTGATGCTCTGTGACTTCTGGCTTTTCCTAAAACTAAAATCACCTCAGAAAGAGAAGGGATTTCAGACCATCAATGAGATTCAGGAAAATACAACGGAGCAGTTGATGGCATTTCCAACAAAGGATTTTGCAAGAGTGGTTTGAACAGTGGAAGAGACTCTAGGAAAACTGTGTTGAGGTCCCAAGGTGCCTACTTTGAAGGGGACTGAGATATCATTGTCCTATGTACAATGTTTCTTGTATCTTGTATCTTCTTCAATAAATGTCTCTATTTTTCATAGTACATGGCTGGATACTTTCTGTACAGGTAATGTATCTAGCTATATCTATAGAGAGAGAGAGATTGACTGATTTTGATTTTAAGGAATTGGCTCACATGATTGTGGAAGCTGGCAGGTCCAATGTCTGCAGGGTAGGCTGGCAGGCTACTCAGGAAGTGATGATATTACAATTCAAGTTAGAAGGCTTCTGCTGGCAGAATTCCCTCTTCTTCAGGGAAGGTCAGTCTTTTTCTTAAGGCTTTCAACTCATTGAATGCGGTCCACTTACCTTATGGAGGGTAATGTGCTTTATTCAAACAAAGTTTACTGAGTCAAAGCTTAATCTCACCTTAAAAAAAAATGCCTTCACAACAACATCCAAACATACTTGAACAAGTATCTGGCACCATGGCCGAGCCAAGCTGACATAAATTTAACCATCACAGGTGGCTTGACCAAAGAGGGGTTTATTTTTTCCATGGTACTTCAACAAGTTCAGAGTGCCCTCAGAACCCAGCTCCTCCTGTCCTTAGGTTATGCAAAGTTGGAGCGGCCAGGCTGTAACTATGGGGCTTTTGTCCCGATGCTTACAAATGAACTGCTCCATCTTTAGCCATTACAGGCAAGAGGAAGAGAAAAGGGAAAAAGGCAAAAGCTAACACACTTTACATCATCTGAGTCTTCCCTTTTCAACAAACTTTCCTGGAAATCTCGCCTAGCAACTCCACATTGATCTTATGGTCAATTAATAGCATTTTGATCACTCCTACATGCAAGGAATTCTGCATGCTTACTATTTTTTACCTAGGTCACTCTAAAAATAAAAATAAAAATAAAAATCAGGGTCTGTGACTGACAAAGCAGGGGAGAATAGATACAGAGCAGGCAAGGGGTGGTGTCATCCACACTAGGTGTTTCAATGCCACATCAGTTACTCTTTGCACCATACCAAATTGCTCACCATACGCATGGAGAGGTGTCTACCCCTGGGTACACTGCTTTTGAAATAATCACTGAGTTCTTTTTAGATATGTGAGCTCAGGGTCTGTATGAAATTACCTTAGGTTTGATGGGAGCCAGTGAAAAAGTAAGAAGAAATTGTTAGATATTGATTTTCCTATCTCCTCGTGGGCCAAGTGGAGAAACTCTTCTTTCTTTCATTGTGCTGATTGGAAGGACAAAAACGATGAGGGATGAGGGGAGGGGCAGGCATTAGCAAACCTCTGCGCAGCTTATATATCATATGGGCCAAATGATTTTTCAAAACTTGTTTGCATTATTTAATATGTCCTGACTATAGAGCATGAAACAGTCTCTCTCTCTTTCATTGTCACAGTCCAAGCGTTCGACTGAAGCCCAGAGAGAAACAACTGTAGCATTGGACTTCTCTGATACCTAATAATGTAAGAAATAACAATTGGAAGAAAACACTATCAGAGAGTATTGGAAAATCCATCTTGATAATTGAATTGCTTGAGTTTGTTATTTTTTAAATCAGATATTCAGAAGGTCTCTTTTATATTTATTTACAAGTAAATATTTCAAAAACCATTTAGTGAAAAATCATTTGGAACTAAAATAGCAACCATATGTCACATTATTGAAATGTAACCAAACCTGTGTCTATACTTTAAATTTTGCTCAGGGAGAACAAAGTAAAGAAATAAATAATTTTTTATGTTGCTCCCTCTCTCAGACACACATGCATGCACACATGCATATAACATCAGTCTGTGTTAATCTTGTATTTGTTTCATAGTCCTTTCTCAATATTGCTGTGAAACTACTTTGTTGTATAATTTCCATGTAGCTCTTTGGGCATTTTTTGCAATTCTAATTCTCCCTGGCTATTATATTACAAAAGGGTGGAGGAAAAGTGTGTTTGCATGCAGGATATTTTAAATTCTAATGTCAAGGGTCATTAGTCTGTCTTTTGTTGTTGTTGTTGTTGTTGTTGTTGTATGAAGGAGCGGAACTCTTTTACATACCAGTCATAATTTATAAGAAATCATTTAAAAGTAGAGTTTCAGGTTTTTCACATTCTTAGAACATGAAGGGCTAATTGAAAAAGGACCTAAAATAAAGATCATTTCCATATATTTGAATGTTGTGTTGGTGGAATTGCTCACATGTGGTTGGGGGAAGTGGGGACCCCATACTCCCTTTAGTTCACTTCACTTACAGTCACAGCAACTGCCCTACGTGGTCTCCTTGAGCAGGTGGGAATGAGTACCTCCTGTGGGAACTCTAGGAGAACATCACAAAATAAGACATTTGGGATTCTTCTCACAGCTTCAGATTGCCATGTCTTCTGTATTTTCCTCACATGATATCTTATTTTTTCCCCACCTTAGGTTAATATTAATGTTTTTCATTAATATAGATGGGATTTATGGATTCTCATCAAAGGCAGTTTAGACTCCACTGCCCCGCAATCCTACCTCCCCCCTTGCCCTGGGTGACTTTCACACTCTCTTCTCTCCTCAGACCTCCAGTGGCTCCTCTGCTTGTCCTGCTACCTTACTGCCTTGTGGACAGCCTTACTTCCTCTTTCACTGAGAAAACTCAGTCAGGAGGAAACCTCCAGCATTTTGCGACTGGACCACGTGCTCTGTTGCAGAGGATGAACTGTTCTGCCCCCACTCATGGCCTTCATGGGCCCTGGGGCCACCCCCTAGCTCCTGCAATTATCTGCTCTCTCCTGCATCATTTGTGTTCCTCTCCCTACTAGGTAATTCCCAGAAGCATTAAAAGATGCTATAATATCTCCAAACTGATTTTGTTTTTTAAAGAAATTCTGTTTAATGCCTTTGGCTACCAAACATTTTTCTGCTTCCCATCAACAATAAAGAACATCACAAGTATTTGCCTATATGTATTTTCTCCATCAGACTTTCAACTCTACTACTTCTTAAAACGCTGAGTCACCAGAGGCCCCTTCTTTGCCAAACCCACTGCTCTCTTCTCAGTTCTATCTTTACTTATTCATCAGCAATACATGACAAGTTGATCACTTCCTCCTGCCCGAAATATGTTTTTTCCAGTTGGCTTTGAGATCACCATACTCTTCTGGTTTTCCCTCTTACCCTGGGGCCACTCCTTTTTGGTCTCCATTGCTGGCTTCTCTCCTTTCTGACTGGTCAACTCACAATGCCTCAGGGTTTCATCCTTAGAATTCATCTCTTCTCCCTCTCTTCACTCCCTGGGTGGTCTCATGCAGACTCAAAGGTGCATACTGATGTATTCCAAATTTCTGTCACCAGCTCAGACCTCTTCTTTCAACGCCAGACTTTGATTGTACATCCAGTGCCTATTCTTCTCCACTTGGATGTCTAAAAGGCTTATCAAACATAAATGCTACCACCCTGGTCTAGTTGCCAGCATCTCTGCCCTAGGCTTTGGCCTATTTTCTTCCTTTCTATCTTTGCCACCTCATTTGCAACACAGCAACTAGAATCCTCCTCTTAAAGCTAAGTCAGTTTTTCTCAGTACTCTGCTCAAAATCCTAATAGCTTCTTGCCTCAAAATAAAAGCTAAGGTTCTACAAGGGGCTAGTGGCCTTGTCCCACTTGTCTCCCTGACTGCACAGGTTACAAACTATCCTTGCCTCCCTCCTCTCCCCTCACTGGCCATTTACTATTAACTTAAAAGTGTCCGGCAATTCCCACCTTGGCCTCTAGTACTTTTCTCTCCTAGGTCATTTTTCCCCCTGCATATCATCATTGCTTACTTCATCCCTTCCTTTTGGTCTTTGTCCAAATATTACCTCTTAAGAAGGCTGCTTCTCCCATAAATCTCCCACCTTCTGTCCTCCTTAACTGTGTTTTATGAGCACATAAGATTTGGTCGATTTGTTTATTTTCTGACTCTCCTCTGGAATGTAAGTTCCAAGAAGTAGGAATTTTGATTTGGTCTCTACTCCATCCCTAGGGCCTAAAATAGTGCCTTGCAGGTAGAAGGTACCCAATAAAATACTGATTAAATAATGAAAAATTGAATGAGAAATATAAATTTAAATATTTAAGCAAGAAATCTTGGGAATTGGCCTGAAATCAAATATTAATGACCATGAATTCTTACTTTGTTTTCTGAACCCTGAAACACATGATTTTGGTATTTTATGCCTTCGACCCGTTTATAGTATTGATTCTACTAAAGAGGTAAAGAAGTAAAGATTCATGTTAATTTTCTTGGGTTTGTGACCCTTACATCACAAACAATGTTAGTCAAGGGCCACAGTAACTGAACTTTTCAAAATCAAATCTTGCCTCTCTCTTTCTGTATCAGTAAGGAACCAAGAAGGAAACAGATGACATATGCAAATTGGGCAATTTGACTAGAGTTTAATAAAGGTATCATTTTAAAAACACAAGGCACTGGAGTGCAGTGCCCTGAGGCTAGTAGCAGCCTTCTCTGGTACCACTGAGGCCCGGAAGGGAAAGGAGAGGGAAGGGTACTGGGATCCTGGGAGAGGGCCGGAGGAGAGGCCTTGTGACAGGTCCAGCAGCCTTGGGCTGAGGGGCGCAAGCAGGCTGTGATGAATCCTGGAGGCTGGCTGGAAGCTTAAGGACTAAACATCTCACCTTCTCTCTCCTGTCTTCCTCTATACTCCACCTGGGGCTTCCCTTTGGAAGTCAGAGGGCAGGGGAACCCATGGCTGCAATCTACATAAGCAGACTTCTGAGGTAGACAACAGGATAGGAGAGGGTGGAGGGCAAATCTGGAGGGCCAAGGACGCACATCAACCAAACATCTAAGTGCTGTCTCCCAAAGTGCAGTCTGGTCTTCAGATTCCACACGCATCCCCTCTTCACCCACTCTTCATGCAACAGGCAACATAGAGCCATCCATTAGTTCATGGTGGTCCCTTGATTAAGACCAAATTATTTATTAGCTTTCCACCGAGCTTGGAATAAAATCCAAACCCACTCTAGTTATGTGGAAGACTCACGATGGTCTGACTGGCTCTGTCTGACACAATTTCCCCCCTAGCTCATACTACACACCCCACCCTGGCTGCTGCACCCACTCACAGTGGCCACCACTTCACAGAATAAGTTAAAGCTCATTGTCCTTAATGGCTCTGCATACTCATAACCTTCTGGTTGGAACATCCTTTCGTCAACCCCTTACATAGTTGATTCCTTCTCATGACTTAAATCTTATTTAAACATCATCACCTCAGGAAATCCTTCCCTGTCCTCTCTGACTAAAGAATATTTTTCATTTATTTTCTTATCAGAGCACCTCTATATTTGCTTCATGGCATTTATCACAAAGCACAAGTGTCTCCTCCCTCTCTCTCATTCCCTCTATCATCCTCAGAGTCCAGAACAATTTCTGACTCAGGTGATTCCTTGATAAATATTTGGTGATTGAGTGAGCAAACATTCTTTTCAATAAAAAATATCTTTCCATTTATGTAATCATGAAGAAAAGAAGGTTACCTTTGAGCTTATCTTGAATGTATTTGAACTTCTATCTCTCTATTATTTAGGGGATCTCAGATATATTAATAAATGCTTAATTATATTTGAATAAAATACATTTACTAGCAACAGAGCTCATTTTCTATAGCTTGCTGAGTGTTTTTATTTTTATTTTTTTATGGTTGGCCTGTTATGTCTTTAACAAAATTAAGCTAAAAAGTGAACAATACCCACCCCTCACTCTGTAGTTTCACAGAATGGAGTTAACTGTCTGGGTGACTCACTGGAAGTTGGCATTATGTGGCAGCTAGGACTGAGCTTTAGAGTCAGAAAGACCTGGCCAAACTCCAGTTCAGCTACGACATGGCTGGGTAAAATTGTAGACGAGTTATGCAGCCTTTCTGAACATCAGTTTCCACACCTGTAGAAACAAGGATAATGTGGCCTAATTCTTACAGTTGTTAAAGGATTGCAGGTGACAACAGATATCTTCCTCTTTTCTCTGTGCTCATCACTGTCCCTTCAATACAAAAATGTGCTCAAATCCTCCCTTTTCTCTCTTAGGCTGCTGCTCATCTATGCCTTCTCCCCAATCTGTGCTTTGTTTATCTTTGTATCTCATGTCCATATTCCGGATATTTGGAATCTTGCTAGAAGGCTCTTGTCCACACTTCTTTTTATAATGTTGCATTCACTCTGTGGTGGAAGCAGCCTGGAGCTCGACTGTGCCCATGACAAATTACAGACCCATTAGGCTTTCCAGTTGGCAACCTATTTGCTAGACAAATGTAGACAGCACTTTCGTGCAGCGAAACACTTTGTTAGGACTTCGAGCCTCTAAGGGACAATTTGAGTTGGAAAAAACAGCATTGAAACCTTGTACAATACTCACCCCATTACACAAGGAAAACCAAATAAGTTTATCTGACATAAAGGTATGGATATGCTTTAGATAAAAGAAGCCAAAGCCACAGGGTATTCTCCCTACAGAGATAAGATGTGTGAAAGTTTTGCCTTTCATTTATTTCTTATTAGTTAAGTTTAAGTAATATACTTTGAATGTATTCTCTGTGCCAGGAAGTTTTCTTTACTGTCTTAAATGAGTTTAGAACTATTAAGCTTACAAAGTAAAAATATTTAGGTTCAGGCAGCTTTTACTAAGATCTAATGAAAGAATGGGATACTTTGCTTACAGTTTTGAAATTTATTGGTACTATATGTACAATCTGGCTAAATTGAATAAAATAGATAACAGTATAGTTTCTGTCCTCTGGGGCCTCACCATCAGGCTTAGTGTCCCTTAACATGATGACACTGCTCAGTAGTGAATGCATATGTCTGAAAACTGGCTTGCATCATGCATGTACCTCCTTGGCTCTTAGAAATCTTAGGTTTGGGAGCTCAGATAGAGTCCACAGTGGGGAGGTTGTAGGATTTTCATCTACAGAGTCTATGGACCTTGAGATACCGGTAGGATTTATGTAGTTGAAGGAGTAGGGGCAAGTATTAGAGGGACAGTCATTCCAGGCAGGAGACTAACTTTGATGTGAATCCCACTGGTGGGTAGTGATGGTCCATGAGGCACATCCTCGCAGTTTTTCTCTAATGGCACCTCAACTTCACAAGGATGCAGTCTTACTTTTTTTCTTATCAATGAGAGCTGATTAAAGGTTAAGATTATTATTTTCTTGCAACTTTATAATCAGATATGCTTTCCTGAAAGAAAGAAAAATGGGAAGTTAACTGCTAGCAAGACCTAGAAAATAGGCGCATCTAAGGTTGGGCTACAGCAATGAGCCACTGCTAGATTTATGAACTTAACAATTAAAATTATGTGCGTGTGTTGGTGGTGTGTGTGGTGTATGTGTGTGATGTACCTATATTAGATATGTGTGTACAAGTGGGGTGTGTGTGCTGTGTGTATAGGTGTGTATGTGCTGTGTGTGTATGTGCGGTATGGGGTGTATGTTTATACAGTGTGTGTATGAGATGTGTGTGTGTGTATGTGTGGGGTAGAGAGTGTGTGTGTGGTGCCATGTTTATGTGGTGTGGCATGTGTGTGTATGCTGTATTTGTACAATGTATATATTTGTGGGTGGTGTGTATATATGGTGTGTGGTATATGTGTATGTGTAGTGTGGGGTGTGTATATAGTTTGTGTGTCTGTGCATGTAAATGTGTGGTATGTGTTTGTATGTCAGGTATAGGGTATGTGTGTATGTGTGGTGTGGAGCATGTGTGTGTTGTGTGTGTATATGTGTGGTATGGGGGTGTATGCTGTATGTGTATGAGGCAGTATAGGGCATGTGTGTATTTGTGGGGTAGAGCAGGGTATGTATGTGTGGGGTGGGGTATATATGTGTGGGGCAGCTTGTGTATATGGGGTGGGATGTAGTGGTATATGTATGTGTAGGGTGTTTATGTATGTGTGAGGTGGGGTGGGGTGGTATGTGTATGTATGTGTGGTAGGGGTGTGGGCACTGTACCTGTAGGGGGTGTCAGTGTATGTGTGTCATTTTGTGTGTGTTGTGTGTGTATGTCTCGTGGTATGTGTGTGTATAGAAGGGATAAAAGTGCAGAACAGCTGTAGCACTGGAGTAAGCATTCAGATCTGTCAAAAAAAAAATACGGCTGAGAAAAAATGCCATTCATTCTATATTTCCCAAAAGATAGTAAAAGTCTCTTTCACAGTTGTTGAGCTGGTACTTTACAAAGGAAACTGAGCCTCTTAGAAGAATGAAATATGGTGAATTTAACCAAGATTGCTTCAAGGGTGGGTGTTTTGTCATTAAAGATGCTCAATATCCTGTAGTATTTTTCAGACCAGGCTCTTGTACATAAGATTTCCCTGTTAGCATCACGCTTAAGGTGACGTCTTAAAAAAGCCACTTTTAGTATAAAATTGCATCTGTGAGTAGTAACAACCTTTTATGTGATGAATTGTTTCTGTTTTTCGGGACAACTAGCCTTTGCCTATCAGGCAGAGGGCTTAGGAAGTGGGCAGCCTGGGTAAGGTTTGTTTTGCTTTGATGTTGTTAGGGAATTTCAAATGGAAAAGTTATTTTCCTGGCAAGGCCAGATCTGTTATATAGTTTCATGTTTCCTTGGTCTTCAGAATGCCTGCCATAAGGGTTTATTTGTGTTAAATTGAAAACAGATCTGCTTCCAAAGGAAAGGCCCTTTTATTGATCCCGACCTTTCCCTTTTGCTGGTAAAAGCTTGTTGGGTTGCCTTTTAAACAACCTGAAATCACTGTGTTTCTTTTTCTTGAAATCTTTAATTTATTCTGTTCAGAGGCCTTATATGCTTGAAAATCAATTTCCTATGGAAATTATAAAACAGCCTTCCTGTGGAAAGAGTTAAGAATAGGGGACACTGTTAGCAAATCACATCTGTGGCTTGTGAGAGGAAGGTCAGTACCTAATTCCCCTGCCTTGCCCTCTTCAGCTTGCCCTTCCTGTATTGTTTCCATCTGTTTCTTGTGCGTTCTCACAAGAGGTACTTTTAGACTTTATTTCATCTAGTAGTGCCCTGAGAAAACTTGAAGCACTGAATTGGGATTATTCGTATATTCGCTGGAAGAATCAAGAAATTAATTTCCTTCAAGAGAAGAATGGCATGTCTGGCCAAACAGAATATTGCTTAATGTAATAGAACTCCCAAATGAAATTGAGGAGCTGATCTTTCCCTTACCTGCAGGACATGAGATTATTGAATTCCAGATTCCAATATAAATTAACATCTGAACCAGCGGGCCCACCTCGCACCATGCCAGCCCTTTCCTCTCCCTTTTCTGTGTGTCCTGCAGAGGAGTGTTTCTGTCACCCACCAGAGGGCTACACGTCATCAGCCAGCTCTAAGTCAGGGAATAAAGGAATTAATGGATCGGAACTTAATCCATAACTCTACAACTCTGCCGCTTTATTTTTTTAAATAGTTCATAAACTTCTTATTTCCTTTTTAGCCTAGATTTCCTCTGTGGTGAAGGAGAGATGTGCCCAGCCTTTGGCTCTGCCTCATAAAAACGCTTAAAGGAAAATGCTAGGTGGTGTGACTGCCTGCTGTTCACCCTCATAATATTCCAGAACTGTCGCAGAGTCTGTGTCGGAATTTGTTTTAATATAAAGAACCTGTGGTCAACAACACAACTATTTTCAAGTAGATTAAGTTGTGCATTCTTAAAGACCTAGGAGGCCAATGTATACTGCTTAGAACTCGCACAAGTCATATTATTGGGAGCTTGAGAGGCCTAATGGGATACATAGAGATCTCTATTTTCAAATTTCTAAAGTGACATAGTAAAGTTTGTAATTTTTCAAAATGACTAAGTGTCTGTCTTTCTGAATTCAACTCTTTATGGACTCTGTTTTGTCACCTTTGCCCTCCTCTGGGTGAAAAAATTGGGAGATAAATTAGTAATGAGAGTTAAGGGGTGAGAAACATATTTCGTAGATCATACGTGCCTCACACAAAACTTTCTAACAGCAAACAGGCACAGAAGGGATGTTGAAACAGCAGTGTGTGCTGTTAGGAAGGGAAAGCTCCAAGCCTGGAATTTGTCCTGGGCCGTGGGTTTGAATATTTTGCAAAGTCAAAGGGAAAAAAAAAATCAGCCAATGTCAAGACCCTGGAGAGGAAGTCTCACTGGTCACCCCTAGGTGTCCTTTTCAATCAGAGAGGATCGCCAGCTCCTGCTAACCTGGCCTCCTGGTTCTCACTCTTTACCCGCAGTCTCCTGCGGAGGACACAGCAGCCTCTGTTCAGTGTGCTTCCTGTGGGAAATCCACGCAGGGCTATTGCCCTTCTCTCTGGGGTTTCACATTTATCTGTTGGGAAACAAATATGAGTACAACATCGAAGTACAAAATTTGTATAATTCTTCCTGAAGTACACTTTTTATTTTTTAAGGGAAATATTCATTGCTCGATGTTGATTTTTTTCATAAAATAAAAATAGCTTTTCTCTCTTTTTTGATTATTGATATGTGCCTTTGGGATAAATTAAAAAAGAGAATAGGGCTCACCTGAAATTTGAACACTTGGAGATATTTATATTTTGTAATTTATTTCCAAATGTATTTTGGAAATACTATGCATTTGGAAATAAACAGCGGTTTGTCTGATATGTATAATTTTTCATGTCCAGTTTTGTAACCTGTTTTTAACCTAATATTGTTTTTGGTTGATAAATATTAATCCATCTTTATTTTATTTTTATTATTTTTTAAGTTTATTTTTATTGTATATTTTCTATTACCATTTATCCCCCTTATACCCCCTCCCCCTCCACAGTCACCACACTGTAATCCACCATTATTTTAAAAGGCTGAATAGTATTTCATTTTATAGGTATATCACATTTATTTAGCCAATTCCCTGTGAGATTGTTTCTCTTTTTTCAATATTACAAAAAACAATAGAACAAGCATCCTCATACATGCATCTCTATGGACATGACATGTGTCCTTGAGATACGATACTAGAAGTGAAATTGTTACATAAAATATAATTTTTTTTAAGTTGCTGCGCTTTCCTTCAAAGATGTACTAATTTCTACTCATCCCATTTGAATGTGAGTGTCTCCAATTCCTTATAACATCACTGGGCAGTGTTAACCTTCTTAATCCTTCTCAACTTGAAATATACAAAGAAACAGTTCATTGTGATTTTTGTATTTCTTGTTTTTCTTTTTAATCCTCACCTGAGGATAGGTTTATTGATTTTTAGAGAGAGAGAAAGGATTGTGGAGAGAAAGAGAGAGAGAGAAACAACCATGTGAGAGAGAAAAATTAATTGGTTGCCTTCTGTTCATGCCCTGACAGGACCTGCTGCCTAAGTATGTACCCTGGCCAGGAATGGAACCCCGCAACCTTTTGGTATATGGGATGACACTCCAACCAGCCAGGCCATCTGGCCAGGGTTATTTATATTTCTTTGATTACTCAGGAGGCTGAACATTTCCCTATTACTGGCCATTTCTATTTCTTCTTTTGGGAATTACCTATTCATAGCTTTGGCCCATTTTTTCTGTAGACTTTTTGCCTTTTTCTTAATGTTAGCAATGATTTTTTGTAATTGCTGGATATATGTGGTTCTTATGCAGCATCTGGATAGTGTTGGAGAATACAACATTAAATGAAATAAGACTTTATTGTGTAACCTTAGGTAGCCACCTAACCCCTCTGTTGCTCAGTTTTCTCCTATATTAAAGGAGTAGTCATTCATTTCTTAGATTTCTTGTAGTAAAGCCAATTATTATTAAACTGAAGTATTTCACCCATGTAACTTCCATGGGCAACATTTTGGTATCTTCTATTGTTTCAATCCCCTCTATTCACCTGGGTGGTAAGGGAGGCATTTCCCCTCTAGGCTTATGGGGATGGTCAAAGACATGACATCCAGCACAGGAGAGATGGGAGAGCAACATGTTCACATACACAGAAGGGAAGCAACATAACATGGTGTTTTGTGAATTGCAACAACACAATGGCTGTGATGTGAGTTTGGAAGGAGACCTACTAGGAGATAAAACTAGGAAGGTGAGCCAAAGCTGGGTCAGGGAGGGCTTTTCAGTTCTCCCTACCAGTGTAGTGCCTGGTACAGTGCCTGTATCTTGTAGGTTCAATAAATGTGTTTCTAGTCTTCATAAAGAGTGGACAAACATGACTGAGTCTCAGAATATTTACAGTAAAGGAAACCCAGTTTGGCAGGAAAAATAGTTTCAAAATTGCTGAAATCCTTTACTTGTATTTCTTAGAAACTATGAACAAGAGCCATGTATCTAGTCCAGGCAACATCTATAAACAAACAACCATTCTACTCCTACCCATTACTCTATCTTTCACTACACTGAGGTCTCTTTTTTCTCCCTGAAAAGTAAAACCGAAACAGAAAATGTTCTCTCTCCTCTACCAGTTGACACACATTTGTCTCTCTTCCTCTTCTCACATTCCCTCAGTCTTACCCAACCCTCATCTCTGATTCTTTCTCCCCCTCTCCGTTTTTGCAAAAGTCTGGAGAAACTAATTGCAGAAACTGAGCTCTCCTCAGGTGACCACAGGTTAATAATGATTGGCTCAACACATGTAAGGAACAGATGAGCCGTTCTGTGGCAGAACCAGAGGCCACTTCAGTGAATCCTGAAGCCCTGTGTACGGGAGGCTGGGTCTACCTCAGAAACTTGTCCTTTCATTTTCTAAAAAAATTTGGTCATTCAGGATACTGTTTTCTACCTCCTCACCCCCACCATTATTTCTCCAAAACCTTGAATCATAAACTTCTGGAAAGCATTGTGAATAATTTATATCCTTTTATTACTCGTTGCTTAACCCCCTTTGGGGGAAATGAAGAGAAACATTTGTCTTTGCTGCTTACTCTCCCGTGGATGGAGACCATGTCAGCTGCAGGCGGTAGCAAAGATTTATGACAGCAGGAGCTGTCATTATGGAACAGTTGATTGACCCATAGTTTTGATTTTCAGTTGATTTTTTAAAAAGCAGGAGCAGTGCTAATGACACTAGAATGGAAATTCAACATTTCACCGGCTTCCACTGAAACCTGTTTGTTATCATCTTTCTTTTCAGTGCTCAGTGGTGAGTGTTTTCTTCTCAGCCTGTTTAATTGGCTTTCCTGTGGATTCTTTCTCAGAATTAACAAATTCAAATACAGAGCATGTAGTGGTACCCTGCTGCTGAGGGTGAGGGAATATAGATATGCTCAGGTCCTATTTGATTTAGTCTTTCTACATGTCTTTACTCAGCTTCACAGAACTAGGTATTACAGTTAGTATCAGTCCTGGGCCATTGAGATGCCTCTGACACATTGGGTTGGTCCATAGCAAATATTAATAGAATCTGTCACCTTCAGTCCATTGCTTCTAGCACCATACTCTCTAAGTTCCAATTACCATCTTCATAGATTTCTGTGGTGTAGACTAATTGCCCCTCCTGGACTCACTCTGCATTCCCATGGCCCAAGTCTATTTTTTTCAAAGCATAAATATTATCATATCAATGACTACTGCTGCACCCCGCTTAAAAACCTCTGAGTGACTTCCCATTGCTCAAAATCCTTGAAGTGGCCCAACGGCCCTTAAACGTTACTTCCTTTGAGGTACTTTTTTTCTTTGCCTCCACACTCTGTAGCTGGGCTATCTCTTTATTATATAAATACCTCTCCTTATACACCTTGCAGAGTGTCAGTTTTATATTTGTAAGGATTTTTTTTTATTAATACCCACCTCTTCGGGAGGCTTTCGTCGGGCCTATCTTTCTTTTTTTTTTTTTTGACTCACATCAATATTGCCAGTACTTAGCACAGTGACTGGCTATTAGTAGGTGCTCAATAAATGTGTATTGCATGATTGGATAAATAAATTAAATTGAGTATATGAGGTATGTCTAGAAAGTATCCAGCCATGACTATGACCAATAGAGACATTTCTTGAAGATACAAGATAGAAGGAACATCGTACATAGGATAATGATGTCCCAGTCCCCTTCAAAGTAGGCACCTTGGGACCTCCCACAGTTCTTCCAATTGCCATCCACTGCCCTGCTATATTTTCTTGAATCTCATCAGTGATCTGAAACCTCTTCCCTTTCAAAGGTGATTTTGTTTTGAGAAAAGCCAGAATTTGCAAGGCACCAAATCTGGGCTGTAGGGATCTGAGTCACCTAGATGATTTGATGTTTCTCCAAAAAGCTCTGCACAAGACATGATACATGAGCAGGTGTATTGTCATGATGAAGCTGCCGAATCACCAGTTACACAGAGCTGAGGCCTTCTGCATCACCCAAATAGGTTCTGTGGAGGAATGTTCAAGCTTACTGCAAAATTTGATGCAGATTCATTGCTGTACTCGCTCAGTCATTTAGAAAGCAACAGCCACACAGTACACATGCTCATTCAGTGATGTCTACTGCCCCACTGACCAGTATAGTGAAATTGTCATTGTTCATGCATGGGCATTCCAGTCCACTCTCCTTGGCTGCCAGGTTCCATGGATGTTGTGCAAACAGTTCTCATTATATTAATAATGGCTGGACTTTTTCTGGACAGATCACATAAATTTAATCAGAAAATAGGCCTTACCTTTTCTTTGAAGGATTTATCTAGTTGACAAGAAATGCAAATGAATCTCTATTGGAACAGCCAAGAATGAAAATATGCTACTCATATACAAGAAGGCTAGAGCAGCCTGTAGCCCCAACCACATCCACTCCATTCTGTTTAAAGTGAGGGACACCACTGGTAACAATAGCTTTGGGTGAATGTAGTGACTGTCCTGAGGCTGCTGGAAGGTTGTTTTACTCTGTTACAGGGTTCTCTCCTGTTCCCCTGTTTTTAAGGGACTTGCCATTCACTTCATAATAGAATGAAGTTGTAGAAACTTACTAGTAAGTTGTGTACAAATGAGCTTTGGTTGTTTCACTGATCCATCCCTATTAACTCCCTCACTGGTCATTATCCTACCTGCTTAGGAAACGTGAAATATCTCAGAGGGAAAGAGAGATGCAATTCTTGGGCACCTAGTATATTTTGTATGTTTGCTTGTTTTTCTTGAACTCATCACTTACTGTTTGCAGGGGAGAGAAGTAAACAGTTTTAACAGGGGAAATGCATGTTTTGAGTCTGTAGGCTGCCAGGGAAGGCAAGAGCTTTCCTGGGCTCAGGTCAGGACATCTGCTTGTTTCTCCGGGCAGATTTGGTTTAAGACCAAAACAAATAACTTCCCTTCAGTGGTTCTGACCCCTGGGCAAAAAAAGGAACTAAGCTAGTCCAACTGCAGCTGCTGGGGAAGTTATTGTTCTTTCCAACCTTCTGGGAGCCCCAAATAATTAGCTGTGCAAAGAGCAAGTTGGAATCAGAATTCCCCTCTAGGGTTTTCTGAGTCCAGCCAAACAAAGCGAGCTGAGCTGAAAGACAAATAAACCCTGTGAAAATGAGTGCCAAGTCTCCTTTCTCCTTCCTCACTTCAGTTCTGGCCCCGTGGATCTGTGTCCTGTGTCCCTGAAGCTTCCTTGTCTCTCCTAATCCCCTCAGACCCCTCACCATGTGTAGCCAGAGGGAGATTTCCCTTAATTGGAGAAGGCAGTATGCACTCTCAGGCAAAAGGCTGGTGCTGTGTTTTGGGATTTGTGAGGGCTCTGGAGGAGCAGGTTGGTTGTGGAGAGAGAACTTCCTTCCTTCCAGATTTTCTGATGTTTTCAAAGAAAAGCCAGAAATCTGCATATTTGTGGAAAGTCACCCAGTTTTAAAATGTTCACTGCATGTTTTGCTTTAAAAAAAACCAGCATGCAGGCCAAAAGACACACACACACACACACACACACACACACACACACACACACTTTGGGCCTCAAGCTTCATAAAAGTGTGGGTTGTATTGATCCTTCTTGCACCTATATCTCCAGGACCTAACACAGTGCTTGCCACATAATAGAAACTCAGTTATCTCTAGACTGACATCCATAAGATATTTATACTTGCTGATAGTCCCTGGATATTAATAAAAATAATAAAGAGCAACAATAATAATAGTATCAACTACTTTTTATTAAGCACATATTAAGTGCTTTCCATAAAATTTAATCAGCATATTGACCTTAGAAGCTGCATGTTTTTATTAATCCCATTTTGCAAATAGAAACAGAAGCTCAGAACCTGAGCTTCTTGGGTTAAGAAGATCACCCGAGACAGTCGCTTAGGTAATGAGTACATTTTGATTCAGGTTGCACTGCCTCCAAAGCCAGTATTTGTAATCCTAGTGCTGAGAACTCTGCTTTGCTCTGGTAGCACTGGCGAGCAGGAGCCTGAATGAGCCCTCCAAGGGTTAGTCCTTCCAAACAGGAGACAACAAGCCTGGTGTATTGCCTGTCTCCAAAATTTAGCTTTCCGGGCAGACATTAGAAAGGGTGGGCATCTTCTACTTCTGTGCAGTATTTATTCTCTCCGCCATCTCTGAGCTGTGGAACTGTTCCTAGTTACCTGTCACCATCTCTTTATGGGGAATTACTCTGCAGGGGACTTTGATAAGTTGTGGTTGTCATGGTATTTTATTGTTTGGTATCCTTAAGTGATATGAAACTATCTATACTGGGTATTTTTCTAGGACTCACAGGGGCACTCTGAACTGAGGTTCAGAGTCATTGTTTGGCTTCCTTAACTAAAAGCGGGAGAGGTGATTCCATCACCTTAGGGTATAATTAAAACCACAGCTCCTAAAAGCAGAGTGCTGTTATAGACTGCTAGTCATGCAACAAAATACTTTTTGAGGTACAAATACTTATTACAGGTTTTGAAGTGTTAAAGCATTAGTCTAGGAGAGACACAAAAGCCTAATTTAACAAAGCAGGGTAGCTCTCCACAGTAGTGACCATTTGATGGAATTAAATTTGTTAATGGTTTAGCTACTGGGCGATCCTTTTAACCAGGAAAAATGGGCAAAAGGAATGAAAAATATAGGCCTTCAGAAAAACCAAATACATTCTCATGCCCTGCTTTCTACATGGGCTACTTCTTAATGTCCCCCTTGATTTTTTCCAGGCTATCATCCTGGTTTGCAACTTGCATACTCTTGGTAAACTCTTCTCTACTAGAAGAAGGCTTTGCAAACTGGACTATGGGTTTTAAAAAGGACTATAAAATCCATAGTAATCATTCTCATAGCTCACTGAGACATCGTTTAAGGAGGGACACTCATCTCTCCCTTCGGTCTTTTCCCAAATTGGTGAGATGGACTTTCTTATCTTCAGTCCTCCAGAATGAGAAAAACAGGCTGAGAGAAGCAAAGTGACTTGTCTGAAGGTACACAATAGTAATGCCTGGTGCTTGTTTTTAGTAACATTTTTATATCAGAATACCTTGGAAAGCTTTTCAAGACTACAACTTCTTGGCAATTAGCCTGTGGCCTAATGTCTCAACCCGTGGGAGCCTGGGAATCTATATTTTTTAATGTTCCTCATGTTGCTATGATGTGTGGTCAGGACTTGGAAAAAATTGCTGTACATTATACCATACATCACAACACATCTTTTGAAATAAATCAAAGTATAGATTCAGTTTGGAGATTTCAGTGGTTGGGTGTTTGTTTGTTTTTCCATTTCAACACAGCCATCTTCACATCTGCCTTGGGGGCTACAGGAAAGGCTTCCACAGAAGGTAACCTTTTGCGAGGTCCTACTGAATGGATAAGAGGAATAAAAAGGACATCGAAGCAAAGTGATCCACAGGCAGAAGTCTCAGAGCTGCCATTGGATTGAAGTGCTTGGGGAGAGGTACAAGGTCAACGACCTGGACAGATGGTGACAGCTGGACCATATATGTTATCACCTGAGTCAAGTGGAGACTGTCCTGCGAGGTCCCACTGGCAAAATAGCTGGATTGGCTTTGGCCGTGGAGCATAGACTGTTCATCTCATCGGCTAGTTTCCTTGACAGTCTGTTCAGGGCAACCTTGGCTGCGTGCTTCTGCCTGACCACTTGCTGCAAGATGATCAGGCAAGGTGCTGACAGCTCAGATAGGATTCCTGTCTACAAATACCTCAAACTCAATTGTGACAAGATGAGAAATGAGGACAGAAAATAACTTGATGTATCACAGTGGGTGCTGAAGCAGAGGTTTGAGATGAAATTAGGAACTCTAGCTATTTTGAGGAGTTGGCTATAAACCAGAAGTCTTTTCCCCTAGAATGCTCCTGCAAAAGTATATAGATTCTTGACAAAGAGGTCTGTTCACTTTCTGTGTAAAAGGAAGTGTCTTTGATGACTTAGAACCAATGACTAGTCTTTTCCTAACAATGACTAGTCTTTTCCAGGTCACCAAATAAATATGTCCAAGGAGTCCTTTCTGGAATAATATTGATTAGATGCTAGTGCAATGAGTGCTTTTATAATAGTAATATGATAGGTGGGCCCCAGTCAGGAGCCACTGTGCTAATATATTTGAATCCTCTGTTCATTGACTCCAGATATAAGGAATCACTTTCGTGTTATTCCTAGGCAATGGTTGACGAACACTAAACTCATCAACAGGACTCCAAACAGACATTTCCAGTACTGTTTCTATTCATTTTCCAGGGCACTGAGTGTTTGAATTGCCTTTAGTTCTATTTGCATGTTATAGGCAATTAGAGCCTGACAGTAGTTAAAGAAATAAAAACAGATTTTATTCTGGAACAATTGTAATAGGGGAAAGAAGCCTCAGAAAAGAATTGGGTTTAATTCCAAATGAAGCATGGACAACTGGAGGTTTATAATCAAGGAGCAGAACAGGATTCTTACTGAATGCAGGCCAGGGTGATCAGATACCAAGGATGAGGGATGAGGAATTTGGTAAGATGTTGAGAATGATTGATATTGATAGTATCTTTCTTTCTTCTTTTCCTTCCTTCCTTCCTTCCTTCCTTCCTTCCTTCCTTCCTTCCTTCCTTCCTTCCTTCCTTCCTCTTCCCCTTCTCCTTTTCTTTCCTCACCTCCTTTCCCTTCCTCTTCACCTTCTCCTTTCTCATTCCTCCTCCTCTCCCTCCTTCTCTTTCTTTTCTGAACTGATTCAGCAAGATTCTTTCTATGACTGGGGCTTGCAGGCCCCACGAGGATAGACATCATGGTTGAGGCCTAGAAGTATCTGAGGAACCTGACTAAAGTTTAGTAAAGGACAGAGACTTTGTCACACAAAAGCCAGTTCTCATTTCCTCAGAAGGTATTTTGTTGGTCTAAGAAAGCAATTGTGATGGGGGGCAGGGAGGAAGAAAAGGAGAGTTTCAGTTTGGGCAGATGGAAAAAGTTCTGGAGATGGATGGTGATGGTTGCACAGCAATGTGAATATACTTACTGTCACTGATCTGTAGACTTAAAAATGGCTAAAATGGCAAATTCTATGTTCAATATATTTTACCATAATAAAAAAGAACAATTGGCATATAATAAAATAGAGAAGCAACAATATCAATAACAATGATAACAGCTATTATTTTCCCAGGTTTTGCTTTATGTCAGGCATCATGCCAAGCACTTTACAGTAATTATCTCCTCTTCATAGAAAAGGACTTGAGGATCAGAAGGCTTAATGAATTGCCAAGTATCACAGTAAGAGGCAGGCTCATTCCAGAGCTCCCTCTCTTGGCTTATGCTCAGACTGAATCACCTCATAAGACAATCCTTTCAGTCTGAGGCTCCCCCACCTCTCAGTAAATGAATGCAGCCAACAACTAAAATGAGTCAAAATGACCAAAATTTCACCTTACCAAATGACAGCAATTCTGATATATGCACTCATCTTTTACAGCAAGAGGTATGCTCTGATTTCTTGCCTGCCTTTACAGTTCAACCATCCAGTTACACAGAAGGGTGTTCTACTACTGCTTACAGGAAACAGAGTTAGCTGAACATTCCCTTCTCTTGATACAGGATTGTGAAAATGCCACCTCTTACTTAGGCCATGAGCTCCTCAGGGACAGACCATCTCTTTCCATTCTTCTTTCTTTCTTTAAAATTAAAATATAGTTGACATACAATATCATATTAGTTTCAGGTATACAACATAATGATTGAACATTTATATATCTCACAAAGTGATCATCATGGCAAGTCTAGTAACCATCTGTCACAATACAAAGTTATCACAATCTTATGACTATATTCCCTGTGTTATATGTTACATCCCCATGACTTATTTATTTTGTAACCCTTAACTGGAAGTTTGTAACCCTTAACCCCTTCACATTTTTCACCCATCCTCTCATGCTCCTCTCCTCTAACAACTATCAGTTTGTTCTCTGTATCTAAGGGTCTGTTCCTGGTTTTTGTTGTTGTTTGTTTGTTCATTTGTTTTGATTTTTAGATTCCACATGTAAGTGAATCATACAGTATTTGTCTTTATCTATATGATTTATTTCATTTAACACAATACCCTCTAGGCCCACTCATGTTGTCATAAATGGCAAGATTTCTTTATTTTCATGGCTAAGTTGACATACAATATCATATTAGTTTCAATATTCCATTGTATGCAGGCACCACTTCTTTATCCATTTATATATCAATGGCAGCTTAGGCTGCTTTCATATCTTGGAATAATGTTGTGATAAACATACGGGGTGCATGAATCTTTTCAAATTAGTGTTTTGTTTTCTTTGGATAAATACCAGAAAGTGGAATCGCTGGATCATATGGTAGTTGTATTTTAATTTTTTGAAAAAACTGTATACTTTTTTCCCATAGAGACCGTACCAGTTTCCAATCCCACCAATAGTTCATGAAGTTTTCCTTTTCTTCATATCTTTACCAACACTTGTTATTTGTTGACTTTGACAATAGCTATTTTGACAGGTGTGAGGATATATGTCATTGTGGTTTTGGTTTGCATTTCTTTGATGATTAATGATGTTGAGCATGTCATGTGCTTGTTGACCATCTGTATTTATTCTTTGGAGAAATGTCTATTTAAGTCCTTTGTTGATTTTTTAATCAGAATGTTTTTTTTTTCATGTTGAGTTGTATTCTTTATATATTTTGAGTATCAACCCATTATTGGGTATATCATTTGCAAGTACTTTCTACTTGACACATTACAAATTTTTGATAAAAATTTTTGTCAAAATAAGCATCCAGTGTTGTTGAAGATGTCAGTGTAAATTTTCCTAAGAATTAAGGAGCACTATATGGTTGTACAGTGCATTATTTTATCTCCTGAAGCCTAAGTGCTAGAAGATATATTAGAGGTGATTCTTCAACCAGGAGTGATTTTGCCCCAGGAGACATTTATCAATGTGTGGGGATTTTGGAGGGTTGTATAACTGAGAGGGGATATGCTATTTCCATCAGTCATTAGGGCCAGGATGTTGGAAACATCTGAAGGGTAGCAGAATATGCCATGCCAAAATATACAGTTCTGGCGTAAGGATTATTTTGAAAAATTGCAGACACAGGAGAAGCTCTGAAAACAGAATAGAAAGTACCCTTTTGTAAAAGAAATTTACATGAAAGAGGGGACCTGTACCAAGAAGACAGCTATTACCAGAGAGAACTTCTTCACCTGAGAGATTTACCTCCAACCTTTGTTTACCAAACATCTTTTCTTCCTACCTCCCAGGAAATGGCTTATCCTACTGAAGCCTGACTCTTAAACCTTTCCTCAGCTCTACATGGTATACAAGCCTCAGTGGTTTGGCTGCCTTTTGAGTCTCTTTATTATTCTGGGCTTCTCTACCCAACTGAAAAAAAAAAAAAAATCATTCTCCTAATCAGCCTCAGAACCTAGAAAATGTAGAAAGAAACATTTTCTTCCCCAGCCCCTCCTACAATACATAGGACAGCAAAATAAATATTGCTGTCCCCAAATAGCAATAGTGATGAGCTTGAGAATCTCTGCTTAGGGGTATTATTCACTCATTCATTCACTTATAATTCACATGTGTTTATTATCTGACTCCACCTTCTGATTGAAAGATGAGCACGCCATTTTGTCTAAGATCACACAGGAGATGGCATGAGTCTAGGACTTGAATGAATGTCTCAGGGAGAGTTCTTCAAAGATATGAAGGTGGCTTTCTTACAGCCTGTTACCGATTCAAATGCCATCTTTGTGGTCATCGTAAGCAGGTCCTGCCGAGACCGATAGGACTCTGAGCTTGTGCCTGGTGAGCGGAGCATATGAAAAGTGCAGTGATCTAAGACAGCTTATTCAGGCTACTGAAAGACCCTGGGCTGGGACTCCCCAAGTTCTTGCCCATCCTGTGGAGGCAGGGCCCGCTTCATAGGCTTCCTGCGCACACCACACTCCATTGCTGGGCCAGTCCCTCTTCATTGAACTGTGACACTATTTTGGCCACCCTGCTTTCACAGTGCCCCCAGAAGTCACATTACAGACTTTGTTGAAAGAATAATCATGTTCACACAGCTCTGTATTTGCAGCAGGCTTAGGACTCTTTTCAAATTTGAACACTAGCTATCTTTAATGCGATCTGCTTTTCCACACACATCACTTGCTTTCCCTCTCCCTTTCTTCTCCGGCTCCAACTCCTTGCTGCCATCTGATTATGGTCTGTCTCTATGTGCAGAGGACCTGCAGCCAAGGGTAGCAGGTGCTATATAATTCTCAAGATGGTAGAGTTGATGGATTTTAATCAGGTAAGTGCAGTTTAATGCAAATGCTCCTTTAACCAAGGTTCATAAACTGGGCTACCATCATTGTTGTCTCAAATATTAGTTCAATGCTTATGGTTTACATAAATGGCTTTCCTTTGGGGTAAGGTTAGGGGAAAATCAGTACAGAGCTGCTGGAAATACAGAAAGGAACTCTGTACTTAAACTCTATCTGAGGTACTCCTGCTCCCACCCGGCAACGCCTCACACTTATCTTTTTTTCCCCAGCTCTTTTTGTTTCCCTTTTGTCACGTTTAGGGCATTAGGATGATATGAAAAGCCACCCTGGCTCCTCCATCCATTAAATGGGAAATGCATATGAACAAATAGAAGAATTGCACCATATAATACAGCTGAAATATAGTGTTATCATCATCCCACTCTGAGCATTTCTCAGGCTGGTTTACATCCCAGCAGTTAATCGTTTGCTATTGTTGGTATACCAGCACAACGCTGTTAGCCACCCAGAATTCTCAGGCTTTCTGTTTAGATGGTCTCCATGTAGGCTAGCAGGAGTTTAGATATCTGTAAATGGAATTAGAATAGTGGCCTTTTCTTTACACTGTAAAATACAGGTAAGTGTAACCAGTCATGGCCCAAGTCTTATTTATTAATTAAGGCTTTTTAATATGGAAGCTGTGACTTATGCAAAGAGGAATACTAATTACATTCTGCACTTTTTTTGTAATGATGGGGCAGCATTTTGGACAATGCAGTTTATCCAGACAATGCATCAATCTCAGAATGTATGGAATTAACGAGGAGGCTCTGAGACTTTAATAGGAGACTGATACAGTGCTGAAGGGCGGCATAAACACTCCTCCTGGCCAGCCTGGGGCAGTAACAATATGCTGCATGCTAGTAACTTCACGTTGCTTTTGTGAGTGCCTGCTATATATTTGTTGACCATTTCTTGACACAAAGGAAGTCAAGTGGCTTGAGAAAATCTATTTGGTAATTTTGTTTTCTCATTCTCTTCATATTTGCTGAAGCTCTAAAAACAATAGGCCTTTGCATTTGTAGAATTTTCTTATTTTTTCCCAAGAATGGTCATTTTTATAATTATCATTATGAAATCCAAATAATGGCCCTTATGAATATAATAATAGGCTACCATTTTCCATTAAAATATTTAGTGAGATATGATTCATGTACTATAATATTAACCCTTTTAAAGTATACAGTTCAGTGATTTTAGTAAATTTACACAGTTGTAGGACCTTCATAGCTTTCTAGTTTAAGAATATTTTCATCACCCAAAAACAAAACAAAACAAAACAAAACAAAAACCTGTAGCCAGAGCAATCGTTACCCATCCTGTCCCTCTCCCAGCCCCTGGTAATGACTAATACACTTTCTGTCTCCATGGGTTTGCCAATTCTGGTTTCATATAAACGGAATCATATAAATATGTTGTCTTATGTGACTGACTTCTTTCACTTAGAATAATATTTTCAAGGTTCACCCATGTGGTAGCCTGTATCCATACTTCATTTATTTTTATTGTTAAAAACAAAGCAATTATGTAATCCATATTGTATAAATATACCACATTTTGTTTATCTATTCAGCAGTAAATGGACTTTTAGGTTGTTTCTACATTTTGGCTGTTATGAATAATCCTACTAGGAATATTTGTATACAAATTTTTGCATGTACTTATAAATATATTTTTACCTCTGGGGTTAGATACCTAGGAGTAGAATTGCTGGGTCATATGGTAACTCTATGTTTTAACTTCTGAGCAAATATCAGGCTATTTTCCAAAGCACCATTTTACATTTCCATCAGCAGTGTAAGAGGTTTCAAATTTATTCTCATTTTAGGAAATACTTGTTACTGTCTGTCTTTTTGATTATAGCCATCCTAGTGGCTGCAAAGTAGAGTCAATTTGCATTTCCCTATTGAATAGTAATGTGGAACATATTGTCACGTGCTTATTGACCATCTGTATACTTTCTTTGGTGGGCCATTTTTAACCTCTATTTTATAAAAAAAAAAAAGACACGGAGGAAACAAGACAAGTGTATGACATAATAGCCCATCAGTACTGAAATTTAAGTTTTCTAACTAACTGATGCAAAGTCTAAGAGGTTTAACCTCTAATAATGAAGCAAACTTTAAGATATTTGCATTCAGTTATGACATTTTTCTTTGCAAGTGATGGACTCCCAGCTTTAATTGTAGTTTAATGAGAAAGTAAGGGGATTTTTGGCTTACCTATCTGAAAGTATTAGACAGTTTTGCCTCCAGGGATGGCTGGATCCAGCTGCTCAAAGATAGCATCAGAAATCTGTTCCTCTCATCTCTTAGTTCTGCTTCCATAAAGTTGGTGGCATGCACAGTCAATGTGTCTCTGTGGTGGTTAGATGGCCACTAGAAGCTCAGCCTTCCAGCAGGTTGTTTTTTTTTTTTTTTAATATACTTCTTTCTCAATAGTTCCAGTCCAGATTTCAGGATTCAGTAGCATTAGACTGATTTGAATCAATTGGCTCCCTGAATCATTCATCAAATGAAATACACTGATTGGTCACTTGCCCACTCTTGGTGGTGAGATGTGAAGTTAGCTCCATCCACACCATCTGGCCAGAGACTTGGAAAGAAATGGGTCCCCAGAGGAGAGTCAGGATGCTAATACCAGCATAATGAAGAATGAGTGGGCACAGAGTCTCTGAAAGTAGTTTTTTGTTCCTTACAAGTGAAGGATTAATTAAACAACGCACATTTTTCTCTGGTATTGAGAAATCATTTGTTTTAATAAATGCTGATAAGGTTGCTTATAGTTAAAGATGATTAGCTTTTCATAGTAATTCTTGATGCTGGTTATTTTGTGTCTCAGTTTTTTCACATCACTTTGGTTCAAGGTTTGAGAAATGAAACAGTCCCTTGAAAGTAAGTGTCACTATAGTTATTTATTGATTTAAATTAGAAATCCCTATGAAGTCATTTACCATATATATATTTCAGTATGTTTCACAGGGCACAGCAAAACCCACCTCATCACACAGTAAACCTTACCTACAGAATTAAAATTTAATGGGGAAGGTAAATCTGGCATAATCATTGAAGTAGAAATATTTTTCTTTCTTCTTAGCTCTTAGCTCCTCAACTTCAGATACCTGACATTCCCCATTCTAAGTCATCTAGTTTCTAAAATATAGAGAAGTTCAGAAGCAGCAAAATTTATGTAACATATTTTCTCCTTTGTGACCCATAAAATTGCTTCCCACTTACACACCAACTCTATTTCTTAGGCCAGCTCCACCTAGAGTGCTGTTAAAAAGGTTTCTAAAGGTACATTCAGGCTAAGCAGAAAAAATGCTGTGACCAATTAATGATGTCTGTCACAGGCCCAGGACATGAAAGAGATGGCACTTGTATCGTGTGTTTTCCCTTCCTGCTCACATCTCAAAACTAAGTTCCAATACTACATGTTGCAGCACTGGGACAGTTGCCGAGATGATTCAGATCAACAGATGGTTCTTCTTTCATCCCCCAGATACACTCTGCTGCCTGGCCTGCACTGCCAGGGCTTGAATCCTCAAGGTTGTCTGAACCGTGGAGACTGGACACAGACTGAACATTTTGATCCAGGAGTGCACCAAGTACAGAATAAAAACTGCTAACAAGATTAGGCAAATAGACTGTTTATGAGCCCAAAGTATACACCTAGTGCCTGCAGGGTATCTATAACACTCCATAAATCCATGGTGGGGGAGTGAAGGTGGTAGAAGACAGGGTCCTCAGTTTGTGAGATTTGTGATCTGGCTGTAATTAGAGAAAGGGATGGAGGGGTCACAAACAGAGCATAGCACATACATATAAAGGCTGAAGAAATGAAACATCATTTGATAATAATTTAATAAAGAGTAGCAAGTGGAGTTTAGCAAGAAGAGTAACAGGAATGGTAGTTTGATAATGAGGATGAAGTGTAGAGTGATCCAGGGGAGAGCACATGGAGGAAGTGTGGTCTTGGGCAAAGTCTTAAGGAAGTGGTGAGCATGGATTGGTGGAAGGATGCGTGGTTGGTGTGGGGGCTTATGGGGAAGTCTGAGAGCTACTCTCCAAAGGATGTCATAGCGCAGAGGTCTCACTCTACCAGCTCCCTGGCAGAAACAAAGAAAAAACAGTGTCTATTATAGTAGACTACAAAAATAGAATATATTGTAAAAATGAAAGATTTCATGCAACATTAGAAAATAGTAGAAAATCTGGAAGTTTCACATAAAACACAGATTTTCTTACTTTTCTATGAAAACTGAATATCGCAACATTGAGCCTAAATTCCTGGTAGGCAACAGATGTCTGGAGGTGAGTAACAACAGCCACAGTGGACAGTTTACCATAGTGTTCACCGTTTCCCGAAGTCTCCTAACACTGACATCAAAGGACAATTGCCATCTATCATCATACTTTGCACAATTGAGACTACTTATACCTATATCTCCAGCAAAGTTTGGAAAATGAAAAATAAATTTTGAGAAGTCTTTCTTACATAAAGGAAGACAGGCAGATAGTGTATTGAGTATGCAACCAACTGTACAAGTGTCTATTTTTCTAATAACAAGATTACTTTACTTGTTTATTTATATCACATCCCAGTGCAATAGGCATTTAAGTTTGCATTCCTCCTGGGGTTAGCAAAAAGTAGCAGGTCAAGTTTAGCAAGAAGAATATAGAGAATGGTAGAGAATTTCCATCTGGCTGGAATTAAAAAAATATATTGTTTTTTAAGATGTTTTTATCTGCTAAAGCTTGAGGGAGTCTTAAATGGCAAACTGAAGAACGTTTGCCCTGTCTAAAAGGGTGGGTATTGAGGTCAGAGTATTATTAATAGAAATGTTAATTAGCATATGAAGAAAAGAGTTAATGTGGGGTTGCCAAAAATGAAGTGACCAGAGTAATCTTCAGTTTTTGACAGGGTTACTGGAGTAGAAGATAAAGTCAAGTTTGTGAAATAGTGTATTTCAGCACTGTTTATGTATCTCAAAATACTGTGGTCAAGACTGAGAAATATGACATGGTTGACAGCACAACCATGAATTTGAGCTGGTGGAAGAATTTTTAAGTTATCTACAGAATTTTAAAAGTTTGCCACAAAGTCTAAGCTCTGTTATGGAAATGAAAATTGAGGTTTCCCAGTCTATTTACTCATGGACATAGTGTGCACTTTTTATATTACTGTTTCATTAATTAATGATTCGATCCATGTTTCAATTTGCAAATATATTTGTTTACTATTTTAGTATAGGATAATATTCTTTGGTCTTTTGGATGAGCTTTATTTCCTGGAGTCACATGGCAAATTATCTTTGCTTTCCTATAATGGGGCTCCTGCCTCATTCACATTTTATATCGATAAAGTTTTCTGACCATACCAACTATACAACAGCATCACCGTAGAGTCACTATCTGCTTCTATGGCTGTTAGCTGGGTTACTCTTATCGTAATTATGTCTTTGCCATAGCTGCTCTGGCTTCTCTATCTCTTTCTTGTTTATCTCAGTTAAAATATATAAAAATGTATTAACAGTTTGATACACAGGTTCTCTGGAGGGTTGAGCCCTATATTAAATTGTGGTTTCCTAAATACAGGGAGAGAGTAGAGGGACTTGGAACATTTCTGATGCTGAGTTTTTATTATATTGTGAGTTTTCCTTCAGCACTTTAAGGATCCATCTTCCTCAATATGTGTAGAAGCGGGGAAACTGAAAGGGAAATTGTTTTCTGCATTCTCTATAATGGTTTTTATTTAAGAATGATAAAGCAATACCTGCTAAGCCCAGACCAGTTCTGCAATAGACAGTGCTGAAAATCCCAGGGGAGAAGCAGTGATGTTTCTGTGTTGGGAGAAAATAAACTTCAAAATGTTATTTGGTATATAAAGTTATTATAAGTATATTGGAGACAGTTTACCTAGTATAAAAAGACTCAACTTGGAGTTGTCTTAACCCTTATATGCCTAGTTGCTTCTATTGTGAAACAATATAGAAACATGAATTTTTTTATTGTTACTCTATTACAGTTGTCCCAATTTTTCCCCCTTTGAGCTCCACCTCCCAGCCCACACCCCACTCCCACAGTCAATCCCCACACCATTGGCCATGAGACATTATTAAGAGGACAGAGGTAGACTGCAGGGTTCAAGGCCTCACACCACTTAATTTTAAGTCAATTAACCTTCTAGCAACTCCTTTCACTCCTATACAAAATGAGAATAATAGTAGTACATACTTCATATACTTTGGATTATATAAATTAGTTGTCATTTTTTAGGTGCTTAGATAGAGCATGATATAATGTCAGCTATTATTGTACTTATTATTAAGGATTTAGCTGGTGTAGGAGAATTAAGACTTTCAAGTGAAAAAAAAAACCTGGATTATTTGCCATAAACCTATTGGAAAAGTCAACTCACTTCTTTGCTCACATTTTCTCCACTGAAAACTACCAGAATCTCCATATCAGACATCCAGGTCTGGGAACAAAGTGAGTCAGTGAAAGTAAAAGTCTCAGCCATCTGGGAACATGTTTCCCAGATTAAATTGCTCTATAGATTCAGTCTTTCAAAGCTATTTTCACTTGCATTTGCCCTATAGACAAACAGAGAAAGGGCGGTTTTGAAAACTGATGCTATACCTATTATACTATAGATTAATTAATTCTTAATTCTCCAATTGGAAGTAATCGACTTCATATCTGGTCTGGATTCCTAATCCAGTTCTCATTGATCCACTTCATCAATCACCTAGTCACAATGAAACTTTTGGAGTCCTGACAAAACCTTTTTAGCCATCAGGTCAGTCTTATGTGATATCTTCCATGAAGAGATTTCTAACCCTATGTTGGGTTAGAAACGGAGACCAACCCTTTGTTGTGAGCTTACTGACAAAAATTGGGTATGTATGTCATTGACTGGTGCTAGATTTTGGCTTGTTGATATTTGGATATTTTGTATATATGCTTAGCTACTATTTGCTAGATATTGTTATCAGATATTTGTTGGCCCCCACTTTTCGGTGCCACTCCTTTCCTCAATTTATTAATCTTTTTTTCTGTCAGGCATGTGAAGTGCTTGTAAGTTAATGCACGTTAAATGCAAGGATAGTGCCTGGCATATGTTAAGTATTAAACAGCTGCTACTTACTATTATTATTAGTAGCATGTTGGTTGATAATAGAAGTCCTAATTAGGTAATAATAATAATAGTGCTGCTTTCTAAAATAGCAGAATATTAAGAATATTCCTAACCCAAAGTGGAAAAAAAGCAAAAGCTAAACAGAGGCTCTCAAACTATTGGTCATATACCTAGCTTCTATATACTGGTGCCTGTTTAATAATTTGTGTAGCTCAAAATTACAAGAAATCTACCTCTCATGGTGACTCAAAGATGCTTTAGGACAACTAAGTGTCCATGTACAACAAAATAAAGTTGGGGCCCTACCTCATACCATATACAAAAATTGATTTTAAATGGTTCAAAGACAAAAGTTCAGTAGCTAAAACTGTAAAACTCTTAAACAAAAACCTAAGCATAAATCTTTATGACCTTGGCTTAGGCAATGGTTTCTTAGATATGATGCCAAAAGTAGTTAACAAGAAAAAACAGATAAATTAGACATAACAAACTTGAAAACTTTTACACTTCAAATAATATTATCAAGAGAATAAAAAGACAGCTCACATAATGAAACAAATTTTTGTAAATCATATATCTGAAAAGGGACTTGTACCCATAGGTGGGCAAAAGTACGTTTACAGTTGTGAGTATGCAAAAGTTTATTCTTTTATTCTTATTTAGTACTCATTGTATTATTTTCTGTACAAACAACTATAAACCTACTTTGCCCACCCTTGTATTTCAAGAACAAAAAGACAAATAGCCCAATTAAAAAGGAGTAAAAGTTTTGAATAGACATTTATCCAAAGAAGATATCCAAATGGACAAAAAGCCCATGAAAATATTTTCAGCATCAGTAGCCATCAAAGAAATGCAACTTGAAACCACACTGACATATCGCCTCACATACACTAGGATTGGTATCATCTAAAAAACATACTCACAAGGGTTAGTGATGAGGTGCAGAAGCTGGAGCTCTCATACAGTGCTGTGGGAACTAAACTGGTGCAGCTGCTCTGGAAAACAGTTGGAATTTTGTTAAAAAGTTTAACAAAAATATGACCCAGCAATTTTATTCTTAGGTATCTATCCATGGGAAAATGGAAGCATGTATATATAAAATCTTGTATACAAATGTTTGCAGTAGCATGATTTATAAAACATAAAAATCATAAACAATCCAAGTGTCCGTCTACTGATGAATGCATAAATAAAATGTGGTATATCCATACAATGAGATATTATTTAGCAATAAAAAGAAATGAAGTACTGAAAACATGGTACACAATAGATGAGCCTTGAAGCATTATGTTAAATGGAAGAAGCCAGTCTAAAAGACTACCTATTGCCTTATTCCATTTGTATGAAACATCCAGCACAGGCAAGTCCATAGAGACAGAAAAGAGCCTAGTGGTTTCCGACAGCGGGGGTGCTGGGAGGAAATTGGTAGTGACTGCAAACAGGTGCGGGGGTTCTTTAAGTCATGATGGAATGTTTTAAAACTGATAGTGGTGGCAATTGAGACTATACGTTAAACCATGGAATTACACAGTCCAGATGGGTTAATTGTATGGTGTGTGTATTATATCTGAGAAAAAGCTGTTATAAACACAAACAAAAAGAGATGCGACAGGGCTTGCTTTTTGTGGAAGAAGCTTGAAGTATGCTAGAATAAATGCTTGCCTGGTCACTACCAAGCTCTGTGAGGACTAGTTTAATTTTCTGCGATAAACTCTGTGTCCAGGAATAGAGCCACACAATGCAGTATATTTGTTGAATGAATGACTGCACATGTGCTCCTCAGGAGTACCCCCCGTTTCCCCAGTTTTCTGGGAGAACTCACAGGACTCAGAAGTTGTTACCTTTATAGTTACAGTTTACTACAATGAAATGACACAAAATAAAATTAGCATGGGGCAAATGTGCATGGAGAAAATCACATGCAAGCTTCCGAGTCCTCATCCAGCAGAGTCATGCAGGATATGCTTAATGCGTCCAGCAATGAGCTGAGATGCCAAGTATTATTTACAAAGGAAGCTCATTAAAGACTCTGCATAAGGTTTTTGCTGGGGATGGATCTGCTTAGCACACCCCAAATTCCAGACTCCCAGAAAGAAAGCAGGCATTTGGCATAAACCATATTATTGATATAAACAATTAAGGCACTGTGGCCACTTCCATCATTAGGGAACATTTTATATCAATGTAGGGAACTGTTTACCAGCCCAAGTTCCCAGTTGCCAGCCAAAGGCCAACCTTGCAAGCAGGCCTTTCTATGTCTATGTTTTTTCAGGTATGCTATACTAACTCTTTACTGCACAGTGAATTGAAGGGTGCCAGTTTCTAAACTTCTGTATGATCTGTCACAGGCCTGTATGTGCAAAAAGTAGTAGGAAGAGGAATCAGTGTGTCTGGGAAGAATGTTGTGTTGTGCATAGCTGGCAGCTCAATGCATGCTCATCTCTAATGATGAGGAAGAGTCTAGAAGTTGGTCTCTATTCTTAATTCATTTTCCCTCCGGCTGCCCAGAAATGGATGAATTAAAGCCTTAGAGTAATGCTCAACCAGGGAAATTTTTGTCCCTGAGAGGACATTTACCCATGTCTAAAGACATTTTCAGTTGCCACAACTGAGGAGGGGGTGATTCTAGCATCTGCGGGTAGAGCCTAGGAATGCTGCTAAATATCCTACAATGCACAGGATAGGTCTTCACAACTACCTGGACCAAAATGTCAACAGTACGGAAGTTGGAAAACTGTGCCTTAGAGAACATTTGTAGGGGACCGTATTGCCTAACAGTATTATCTTTAAATCTGTAGCGTACAGTGAGACAAGACAATCAAAAATAACTCCCATCTTTTATGTCCACACCAACCCACACTCCCCTTTTTTGTTTCTTGAGGTCTGTGACATGAAAATTATAAATTCTTCCTCCATTCCCCTTGGTAAAGGACATTGCGGGCAGGGAGAAGTCACCCCTCTCTCTGAGTATAATGGCATTGATTTTAAGATTTCAGATATTTTGCCTCAGATGAGTTGCCCAGACACTGACTGAAGTCATGTGTGAGGATAAAATTACCAGCCTTTATGTTTTCGTTGTTGAATTCCTAATAGCTGAGAGTCATTCCTGCCCATACCATCTTTAAGCCCTGTCTATTTACCACTGCTGTTTATAGCCTCATTTTCTTCCTTCTCTTTTCATAATATCTTTCAAAGTGGAAGATAATGTGAATTTTGGTTCTCTCCAATTCCTAACTGGTATGTCTAATGCCATCAGATTGAATTAATTTGAACTATTAAACATGAAGTACATATTACCATGGAGCACATATTACCATGGAGCTTGTTCCAGATGTATTATTGTTAGTTTAATTGTTATGGCTAATTATTGATTGTGGTTTTTCTGGGAACTTAAAATAATAATAATAATAATGATATTCTTTTTTTTAGTGCCTTTCATTTGAGGATCTTGAAAAGACTGTGTCCTGGGAACCACTTATTTTAAAATTGTCATTACCTGTGTATTTTCATTTGGCTTAAGTTTGAGCAGGAATATGCTAGTGTATGATTTAAAAAGCCAAAAAATTTATAGAATTGTGCTTTAAAAAAAAATTAGCAGCATGAAGAAACAGAAGGAGGGTAATAAGGGGAATTTAGTCCACGATGACATTATTTCCAGAGAGGAATCCTATGCCTTCTAAAACTATTCTGTGGCCTTTTCATTGCCTTAGTATCAGCTCTAATTTGGTTTTAATTTTAAACGGTGCTCAGATTGTTTGAAGCCTGTACTTTGCTTTGTCTGGCAGAGTAAAGCATTTGAGAGCGAGCGAGAGAGAGAGAGAGAGAGAGTGTGTGTGTGTGTGTGTGTGTGTGTGTGTTTTAAAGCCTTACAAGAGATACAAGGTCTTTGGATAATTCTTATCATTTAGATCATACTTTGAAAAGTTCAAAATGAGTGAGAAACATAGAGTAATATATCTATACTTACATATATACCTACCTACACAGAAGGTTGGCCATTGGGAATAGGAAGCTTGTTAAAGTACAGTTTGGTTTCTTGGTGCTCCAAGTACTTGAATCCTAAAGGAGACAGAAGATAAGTTAAAGTAGTTCCCAGCTCACCTATGTCTTGTTGCCTGGCTGATCACACAGAAGGTTTAACCTTTTTTTAGCAGTTGAAATTAATTGCTCCCATAAAGCAATTGCCTCTACGAAACAATTATGACAGGTTTCTAATGAGATCCTGATGAGTTTTGTTAAATCAACACCTAACCCTAAGTACTGAGTCATCTTCTTGTGGTACTGCATGTCCTCCCAACAGTAGCCAGGCTACATGGATTTCCCCAGAAAGGTTTTACGTTGGCTCTGGCCATACATGGAGAGTTTTTCCCATCTGGCTGCTGTCAAAAGACCCAAGGGAAATGAATTGCTGGACTTTTGCTACATGGATTCCTCTTGTTTTCTCTTTCTATGGGAGAAGTGAGGCCATGGACTCATGCCATGAATAGTGAGGATTCTTTTTGTCACGCAGCGTGTGTTCCTCTGGAAGCTGGGAGGCCTGGAAAGAAAAAGTGTAAAGCAGTCATTCCTCACCAGGGCTGCACATTAGAATCCGCCATGGAATTTAAAAAATTCCCAGGTACCTGGATCCCACCGTCAGAGATTCTGATTTAATTGATCTGGGCAGAGACTGGCCATTGAGAGGTTTAAAAGTTCCCCAGGTGATTTTAATTATTAGTCACTTTGAGCACTGCTTGGTGCCTAGTTTTTAGTGGGGATAATATTCCAAATATATAGCAACCAGTACTGTACTGTGCTCTCATTCCCTACCAGGCACCATGAAATGTGCTTTACAGGTATCAATCTATTTGATCATCACAATAGCCATATAATTGAACATTCATTAATTTATACATTCGTTTATTCAAAAATACTTATGGGATTCAGGCAATGGGCCAGGCAGTGTGTGGTTTTGGGGGAGGAAAATTAGAGAATACTTTCAGGGTTGATGACATTTGAATTGACATGTCAATCTGAGAAGGAGTTAATCAGGCCACAAGCAGAGAGAAGGATGGCTTTTGCAGAAGTTAGAAAGGAGGATGGTGAGTTCAAGGAACCAAAAGCAAAGTAGTGTCTCTGGAGCAGAGGGAGCCAGAGGGAGCATTATGGAAGATAAGACATAGAGGTGGACAGGGCCCCCAGCAGAGGTTGTCTGTCTGATAAAGGGTTTGGGCCTTTATTTTGAAACCAAATAGAAACTCTGATCTCATTTGCATTTCCTAGAAGATCTCTCTGGCTGCGGTAGGGAAACAGATAAGAGGGAAACAAGAATGCGTGCATTGTAATATATTGGCTAATGCAGTCAATGGACAAAGACGAGAAGGGCTTGGACGAAGGTAGTGAAGGGAGAAAGAGAGGTGGTCTTACCTGAATGATATTTAGATGGTAAAATCCTTCGGATTTGGAGGTGGATTCAAAGGAGCAGGAGAGGCAAATGACTGCCATGTCCAATTTTACTGTTTTTTTTACTATTATTACCCAGAATTTTCAGATGAGCTGATGAAAATTAGAGTAGTGCTTCTCAAACTTGAGTGTGTGTATGGGTCACCTGAGGATCTTGTTAAAATGCAGATTCTGATTTAGTAGGTTTGCAATGGGGCCTGTGATTCTGCCTGACGAGCTTTGAATGATGCTGGTGCTGCTGGTCAATGGACCACACTTTTGAGAATCAAGGGCTTAGAGAAGTGAAATACCTTACTCAAGATGTGGTGAAGTGTAGACTGCACTTTTAACCATGTCTGTCCACCTCCAAAGCCCATGATCTTAATCATAAACTCTATGGCTCTAGAAAGATAGGCTGAGATTTGGAAATTATCTGTAGGTATTGGCAACCATTGAAGATGTGTAAGAAGAAAAGGGTACAATCAGAAAACTTATATTACAGTTTTCAGATATATTTCATATGAGTATTTTATTTGTTCTTTTTAGTATAGATCTCTTAGGTCAAACTGAAGTGCAGTTAAAAAAACAAAACAACTAGGGTTCCAAATTTTGTAAATAATAGGGATGGTTTATTAGATCATCATTCTACTCTATAATGAGGGCAATAATTGTTTCTCTTATTTAGTGTTTCCTGACCAGTCATCCCAAGGCACTTTACTAATAAGAGTCATCTTTCAGAATTGAAAAAATCATTGGAGAGAGGCTAAGGGACTTGATACAGTGGGGCTGACTGCTGGGCATTCCTTCATCAGTTCTGTGGCATCTGGACTCTTCTGCCACAATTCAGGGACATAGCGAAACACTTGCCTTAACTGTTTGATCTGTCAGAGCTTCCTGAATGTCTCCCAGGAAATGCTAGCCTAAGAAGACACTAAATGAAAAAAAGTGTCAAACATTTGGAAAATTCTCCATGCTTTATCTCTTCCTAGAAGGATATAATCAGCATTAGCACAGAAGCGCTCTGAGAAGTTTCACAGTAAAAGAATTTAACTTTGTGTACAACTCTGTTGTTTTCCAAACTAATTTGACCTTAGGATTAACTCCAACTTTTTTCTCCCTCTCAACTCTTGATAGTCTATTAAATAGTTGTTCTGTATGTATTCACAGATAACAACATTCTTTGAGTGCATAAATATCAGTTGCCTGGGCCTGTGTTCCATTTTGAAAGACTGGCAGATTTGGCATTTTGGCACCAAAAACTATAGAATGGTGTAGTTTTTACTTTGATTTTACTTAAGCCAAATGCCTTTACAACTGTTAGAACGGCAAGTGTCCACTTCAATGGTTATTTGAAAGGAATACCACAGATTGATCTGCATGTTCCTCTGTTGTTTTTTTTTTTTTGAAGGGTAACTTTTGCTTTTGTTTCTTTTTTTTTTCCTTTGTTTCCACATGTTTGATTCTATTTTGGCAGTTATAGAATCTTCCTCTCTGTTCTATTTCACTTTTTAAAAAATACAGGAATAGAATCCCAGACATGACATTTACACTGAGTTTTTAATTTTTTTTGTTAAGTACATAACATGAAATTTGAAAATGAACTGTTTGTTTTTTCACCTGATGGATCTAAGGATCCTTTTTATAAAAAAATCAGACTCATGTATAGTTTGCATTTATATGAAAGCAGAAAATTCTGGCTGAATAAATTTCAAGACGTTTGTGGAATAACATGCAAGGTTGAACTCCAATACCATACTAAGAATGGAAAAAAAATGTAATAACAGAGGAGGATATAAAGTTGGATTAAAAGAAAAGTTATTGGGTATTTTAAAAGATGAATGTATAGCTACTGAATAGACTATCTAAATGATATCATAATTTCTAAGCAGTGAATTTGTCTGTTGTCTTCAGTTTTAGACCTGGTTTCTTGTAGACAGTTATGTATCCTTAGTCTAGAAAAATGGTTTTCCATTTTGGTAAGCAGCAGAATCAGTTATGAAGCTCCCTGAAAATACAGATGCCCAGGCTTTTACCCAAAAGATTCTGATCAGGTAGGTCTAGCGTGGCACGCAGACACCTGTATTTTCACCTCCAAAACAGGTAATTCTGAGGTATAGTAAAGTTTGAGAACAACTGCCCTCGAATACTTCCTCAAGTTCTAGTGTGCCCAAGAGTCACACAATTTGTTAAAATGCAAATTCTAAGCCACAACCTACAACTGTATACCTTTGCACAACTTGTGCAGAGCGCAACCTGCACTGCTGCTCTGGTGGCCCACCTCACCTCAGATACTCTCTCTGGTGGCCCATGGTGGGTTTTGGGAGACATGTACTCCCCAGAGTGCACATGATTCAAGAATCATACTTTGAGAATCATTGTTGTAGAAGCATGATTCAAAACTGATAGATTCTATGGGTGGTCTATTAATGAGGCCATAGGCTACCTATTCAGGTAAGATCCAGGCAAAGTAATTTAGGTTGGTCATGCCTTTCTTTCTAGAGAGATTCCACATGACCCTGTGGGCTTGGACACTTACAAGCTGCAGACAGACCAGTTTCTAAATATCTTCTTGTACATCTCTGCTGTCGATAAGTCACAGCATTCCTCATGCTGCTGTGGAGCCTGGAGCCAAGCTGGTCAAACAGGTTCCTTTCGCCATGACTCTGTGGAAGAGGCATTGCTGCTGCCGACGTGAGTGGGATCCTGAGAGGGGACCAAGTGGGTTTCAATACTAAGGACAAAAGAGTGAACATTGCAGGAAAATGTGGATTGCTACCTGACACTCATGAATTCGTATACGCAGAAGATGAGCTATAAAGTGAAGATGAGAACTTTCCTCTTTGTCCCCAACTAGTTGTTTTTTGTCAGACCCAGATTTTGAGCCTACAAAAGTAATTCTCAAAGTGTGGTTTATGGACCCCTGGGGATGTCAGAGACCCTTCCAGGGTGTCTGCAAGGTCCAAACCTATTATTATAATGCTAAGTTGTTATTTGCTACTTTACTGTGTTGACATTTGCACTGATAGGCAGTAAAACCATAATATGAAACAAGCACTATAGAAATGAATCAAGGCAGTGGTACCAAACTGTACTACTAGTCTTTTTTTTCTTTACCATCATGACTTGTGGTTAAGAAAGAAAACCAATCTCATCTAAAAATATCCTTGGTGAAACAGTTAAGGTTGTTAATTGAATTGAGTTTTCACTCTCAAGTGCACATTTTGTGTGTGTGTGTGTGCATGTTTGTGTGTGTGTGTCTGTGAGAAATAGGAAGCAGGCACTAAGAACAGCTGCATACTGAAGTATCATGGTTGGTGAGAAAATCATGCGTTATGACTATTTCAGTTGTGAGCAGGAGGAACTAGCTGCTTTTACATGGAATGCCATTTTTACTTGAAAGAACAATTGACAGATGAAATATGGTTATTTGGGCCTCCATACTTGACAGACATTTTCACAAACATGCCTAAACTGAGCCTGTCACTTTAAGTAAACCATTGGACAATATATTTATTGCCAATGATAAAATTCAAGCTTTCAAGCAAAAATTAGAATTTTGGAAAACTTGTATGTGCCATCATGAGCTTGACAGCCTTCCAGTACTTAAAGACTTCTGGTGAGATTGATGGTGATTTTAACAAATGGGATTCTTGTTTATATTATATAAGGAAATGTGTCAACGTTCAGAAGATCTGCATAATTCAGTGAGCCAATATTTTCAACCAGAACAATTCATGCTTTTACAAAATTTTGCATGGGGAAAAGATCCATTCAAAGTGCAACATAGACCATGAATTTTTATATAATAGAGTACTAAAAGTTTATTGATACTGTTTCAGATCCAAACTGCAATATCAAAGAAACTACTATTTATCAAGTTTTGATGAAGTATCCAAGAAAAATATTCACACTTATTTGAAAAGGCTATTAAAATACTCCTCCTGGATTTTCATGACATACTTCAACCAAAATAATACATCGTGACACAATGTCAAAGCAGATATGAGCATCTACTGGGCTTCTGTTAAGCCAGACATTAAAAAGATTTTTCAAAACTGTGAGACAATGCCATTTTTCTCACTGTTTTTCTTGTGTTTGTTTTAGAAAATATTTATGTTAACATGTAACAGGTTCATTATTGGTATTTTTAAATTAATTAATAGTGTTTTAGAAATTTTAATTTCTTTTTTTTTAAACATATCCTCAAGATTTTATTGTCACATAATAAAACAAAAAATGAAGCTTAGAACTGGATCACTTGGCCCTTTCTCTTCTTATCTCCTCCCAGTTCAAAATGCTTGCATCTCTTAATAGCCAACATTCTCTTAGATCTGCAGTTGGGCTCAACACATTCAAGCCTCAGCACAATCTTCTTTGTAGTTTTAGCCTTTTTTCGGAAAATTGGCTTAGTCTGCCCACCATAGCCACTCTGCTTCCTGTCATAACGCCGCTTTCCCTGTGCATACAGAGAATCTTTGCCCTTCTTGTACTGTGTTACTTTGTGGGGTTGATGCTTGCCGCACTTCTTACAGAAAGTCCGGCGGGTTTTAGGAACGTTCACCATGCTTGTGAGAGCTCTAACGGCACAGAAAGCAAATATTAATTCCTAACATAGTAAATATTCATAGCTACAGAATATTTACCTACAGAAGCAAAAACATTTTGGGGCCTTGATCAATTTTTAAGAATGTGAATGGTTGAGACCAAAATGTCTGACAACTGCTGGCCTAAAGAAACATTTACTAAAGATGTTCCACAGAATGATCATCCTTGAAATACTCAGCAGAAACCCAACAGCCAAAAACAAAAGGCAACATAAAGCAAGCAGAATTTGGTAGTTAAATCAGTTTAGAAATACTGCTGGAGATTCACTCTTTATAACAGCACCTTAAAGGTTCAATTTGAACTTTGTTTAATTCCTTCATAAACTTGTTTGATCATGAAAATATTTTTTCATGGAATGAGCTTTAGGAGGTATTGTTTCCTTGACAACAATGAGTGCTATCATTTTAAATATTTTCCAATATGATAGGTTAAAAAGTGATATGTCATTATTCATTAACTTCTAAAGTCTGGAGTTTTAATTTAAGGATCAGTCTTGTTTTCCTTTAGAACAACCGCTATACAGAAACTTCTCCTCCTGCTGCCAGGGAGGTAAGTTTTGACAACCACAAAATGTTTAACTACATTCTGGCTTTTCAATATTGTAAACTTTGGTTGTTTATTGGACTTCAAAAGGCAGGCAAACCAATGATGGTAAGATGATAATCTTACCCGTTAATGGACTTGGGATCAGGATCTTTGCTCTAGGACAGAGGCAATTAACTCAGCTGTTAATTAATTAAAAGTCTGTGCCTTTCTTGAAATGAATGTCCTTTTGGTAAGATCTGATTTGTCCTTTTAAAGTTAATGGTTACCCAATCATATATCCTGATTGATTTTCTTCAAGGAATTACCCATTCTCGTGACTGTGAAAATAAGGTCAGTTTTAACATCACATGTAGTTCTCCTACTAAATGGTGATCTACTGGAATTCTAGTTTAGGACCTGGTTTGTTGATTGGAGTTCCTTAGTTGCTAGGAAAAAATGATATTTGACCTAACACCTTGCTAGCAGCTGCATTTCCATTTCTAGGAATCAATCCTAAGGAATAAACAGAATGCAGTTTAGAAGTGCAGTTAAAGAGATGTTCTCTATAGCATTATTTATAATAATTCAAATTGAGAACAACTAAAATGTTGACACATGTAGAAGCAATGAAAAACTTTCATATATTCACATTAGAAACTCTTTTAATTTGTTGTCAGATTGTTTTCCAGAAAGGTGGTTCCACTTTACATTCCAAAGGGCATCTTTGGGCATGCTTCAGCCCCTGCACTCTTGCCAACTATGAGTGTTATTTTAAATAATATTTTACAATTTGATCAGGTGAAAATGGCATGTCATTCCTATATTAAGGAGGCATTCAACAGGAAAGACAAAGAGCAGTAGTTGGCATTTCCAGAAGAGACTTGACTCTAATTGCTACCTTGTGGCAGAACTTAGTGTTGCACTGACTATAGATGGGCTAACTCTGATTACTAACACCAGATATCTCCCAGGGTCCAGGAGAAAGTTCTAGTGCTCAGAGAAGTAATTTGAGTTGAATTAAAAATAATCAAGAAAATTTCACTGTAGTCAAATTTAGCCAGTTATAATTTGTCCTTGGACAGGTTATATAAATACTATGTTAAGGTTATCTCCAGCCATGTGTAAAACCTTCACATAAACATTTACGCGTACTGACAATCAGAGAGAGTATATGCCTGTCAGTCTCCTGTGTGTCAGAGGCTTTGTCATTATTATAAAGTTATAATAGATCATAGAATTGTCTGTCAAGTGATTAAAATTGCCATCATGGTTTCCATTTTTTATACTCTTATAATATGCATGCAAGTGTTTGCACAATGCCTGTGGGCTTTCTGCAGTCACTAAAGGGACTTCTTGTCTGTTTCCATTCCCCGCCACTCACCACAGAATGTGCCAGTCGTGCCTACAGAAATTTTTTGTTATAGTAACACTGCAACTGCGTAGAATATTGAAGGAAATGTCAAAAATGTAGCCATGTGAAAAGAATCAGAAGGCAGTGTTTTTATTCAAAGAGCTTGATTTTGGCTTGGGCTCCTGTCTGCATGGAGCAGGCTGGATGTCTAATTTCAGCAGTGTAATTAGTTCTCAGACAAGATGAGAAAAGATGTAACTGCCACAGTGGTATAACTTGAATGTTGCTTCACTAATTCATGTACTTATTTTCTTTGCAATTTCATCTGAAGTCATCTTTTGAGGACTTTTTGTAGTTGTTGATTATTTTTTTATGTTTTGAATGATGAAAATGGACCAAAACATAATTCAGCAAAATGTAAATGGATCAGAGCAAATGGGATGCAAGAATATATTGTGCAGTTCCAAAATGGAAATAGAAATATTCCTCTTTCTTGGAGGGAATAATAAAACTTTCCATTGTGTATCAGACATTATGTTTTACATTCTTTATTTCCATAGGTTTAAAAGGTGATGAAAAGCAGTTTTAAAGTGCTGAGGTTATTCTTATATTTGACAATAATTAAGTGTTTATTCTAACACAGAAACTTGTCCTCTCACCCTGATACAATCTTTTGCCACCACTGTGAATTTCTTTTTTAAAAATAATCCCACTTTTAAAGTTTTTATTTTTCACTTTTCTTGAGTGCAGTCTCTTATTAGAATCATGATTATATCCCATATGCAGATTTAAAAAATAATTACTATGTATGTATGTATGTATGTGTGTATGTGTGTATTTATAGAGAGGGTAAGGAAAGGAGAAAGAGAGGGAGAGAAACATCAGTGTGTGGTTGCCTCTTGTACGCCCCCTACTGGAGACTTGGCCAGCAACCCAGGAATTGAATTGGTGACCCTTTGGTTTTCAGGCCAGCACTCAATCCTCTGAGCCACACCAGCAAGCCAGGCGGTGAAAGACAAATATCATATGATCTCACCTATAAGTGGAGCCTAATCAACAAAACATAAAAGTGAGCAAAATAGAACCAGATTCATTGAAATAAAGAACAAACTGACCGTAACCAGAGGGGTGGGGGAGGAGGATAATGGGGAAAAGAAGGTGGTTTGTCAAGGAACATGTATGTATAAAGGACCCATGGACAAACCAAAGAGAGGTAGGATGGAGGGTGGGAGGTGGGGGTGGGTGGGGCAAGGGAAAGTGGTGATGGGAAAGTGGAGACAACTGTACTTGAACAATGACAAAATAAAATAAAAAATAATAAAAATATAAAGAAATAATTAAATTTTTTTCTATGCACTGAGTTATAGAAACTGGCTATTGTCCATTAAATAAAAGATATTAGGATGCTGGCTAGTGAATTGCTGAGATATATTTTTGAGAATGCTATAAGAGAAAATAGATACTACTTATAATATATTCTCATTTAAAGAAAATATTTTCAAACCTTGTTGTTTAATAGAGAGTTCACAATATTAAGATAATTAGCTAGGACTTGCTGGATAGGAGAGCAGAGGATAGGTCTAGGCTGAGTACGTAGCAAATGCATGGATAGCTCCTTAATTAAACTATAAAATGTTTAGACTCCTTTTAATATTTGTATAGTGAGTTTTAAGTTTTTGTGTATATGTATGTAGACCATTTACAACTACATGTATATGTTCTTTAAAGGCTTATACATGTTTACTGGAAACTATGAATTTTAAAGTTGTATTTCTCTCTAAGTTATCTAGTAGTGGCATAACACCACCTTAGCCAAGTGGTCCTGAGAGGCCAACATTGGATTTCAAACTTTAATTCGATAGAATTGCTTTAAAAAAACACGTTAAATTGGAATTAGTGTCCTTTACTCCTATCATGTTTCTCTTCTTGTAATATTTTTGTGACTCCTTTTTGTAACTCTCATGATGATATGCCTTCTTTATTTGCCTTGTAAGTCTGGCTGCGCAAGAAGGCAAAGGTCCTTACTTCCATTTGGTCTCCATTTTCTTATTTATAAGAGAAGGTTATTGATGATCTGTAAAATCACTTTCATCTCTAGAGTTCTATGTTTATACCTACTTCCTGTTTTATCCTGCATTCATTATAGGTCTACTATGAGGATAAAATAAAAAAGTATCATAAAAGTAGTTTGAAAATTGCAATGCAGTATAGAAATATAAGATATGACCATTGGGGTCTGGTATCATCCTGTGTGACTGCTCTTAAGTCTTAACACAAGAGTGCATTTTTCCATTTGTATAATATTTTTAACTTAAAGAGAATTCCACAGTGGATATAATATGTACTAAAGAAACATTCATGGACTGGTTCTCTTCCTTTCTTTTTTCCTTTTTTTTCTTTTCTTTTCTATTCTTTTCTTTTCTTCTCTTTTCATTTACTGATTTGAGAGAGAGAGAGGATGAGGGAGAGAGAGAGAGACATCGACCTGTTGTTCCACTTATTTATGCATTCATTGGTTGAGTCTTGTGTGTGCCCTGATCAGGAATTGAACCTGCAACATTGGTGTATGGGGGCAATGCTCCAATCAACTTAGTGAACTGGCCAGGGCTGGATTGGTTAACTCTTGGGCCAGGAATTATTTAGTTCTTGGATAGAGTGGCAGTCATCTAAAGCTCGTCACCTAAATATGTAGTTTACTATTAGGCATTTCAGAAGGCTAAATAGCAGGCTGATGATGCCTGAGCATTAAGAACATAGTCCATTTTCCAGACAACCAAGCAATTGATGGTCATTTTTGAGAATACTGTTTTTAAGAAGCAGCTGTAATGATTTATCAGCAGACTGGCCAGTGAACAAAGAATGACCCATGGCTAAATTGTACCTCTCTATTCTCCTATTTGATTTGTGTTTAAAATCTCACAAAGCGAAAGGTCATGTGTTTGATTCCCTGTCAGGGCACATGGGTAACTGTGGGTTCGGTCCCCAGTTGAGGTGCATGTTAGACAACCAATTGGTGTTTCTCTGTCACATTGATATTTCTCTCCCTCTCTTCCTCCCTCCTTTTCCTGCTTTTTAAAAACTAAAGAAAGAAAGAAATTTTTTAAAAATCCAACTAGAATGATGTTGAAGAAATTAAAATGCAAGAACTAATTGCAAGGAAAAAGTTTCAAAGTTGTTTTTATGTCTCTTTGTGTTGAGAGCAAACTCTTGATCCATGTAACAATAACTCCTTAAAATGCCATTTAGATTGGAAATGCTGATACAACACTAATTATTTTAGATCAAATATGTTACTCTAATTTTCTCCATCTGCTATGAATAAAAGGATATTAGTATAAAGTCTGGGAGAGCTGTAGGGAAAAATTGTTTTGTAGAGAAGCTGAAGATATTTTAAAATTTGTGTAGTTGGGAGGAAGAAATAATAATTAAAAATATTTTTTCTATGTTTCAATAAATGTGAGCCTTATTGTAGCTCAATGGAAATGTCAATAATTTTTTTTGCAGTTTTTCTAAGTCTAGGAGAGTACCCAGTGACTTGGGGACCAATTACCTAGGTTTTATTGTGACACCTCACTGATGATTCTGAAGAAAACATTACCTCTTGGTTTGTTTAGAGGTTCTAACCAGGGTTAACAGCTATTTCTATACCTTTGATTATAGAATAGTTTTTTTCTTTCTTTGAGGATTGTCCATTTTTTATTTAAGCCATATGCAGTAGTGTGGAAGGAAGAGGGTGTGTATCTTTCTAGCTTCCTGGTCATCCCTACAATTCCAATTGGAGCAACTAGATTTTTTTAAAATTTATATAATTATTCAGTTGAAAGTCTAGATTATTTAGGAGCATATACATTATCAATATTCATGTAAGAAAAGTAAAAAAAATAATACCATTAATCATAGAAGAAGGTGGAAGGTTGTTAAAGATGTATCACTAACAATGGCACTAGGCCCATATGGTTTTATAACTAAATTAAATCTAAGCTTTCAAACCATATGTTCACTATGGCTTTCTAATAACTTAAGATTATAGAAAAAATAGAAAGGGACCTTAAGTAATGTACCAATATAGCATAATCTTACATTAAAAATCTGATATAGATAGCTCTAAAATATATTTTATACTGATTTTATTTATATATAGAAATATGTAATTAAAAAATAGTAACATAAGTTCATATGCTTATGAAAATATAATTAAAATGTTTGAACTATGGTTTTTTTCAAAAATCAGAATATGGTTCAGAATTGGAAATGTACCCATACCATTAATCACATCAGCAAAATAAAAGAAAAATTATTTAAAAAATTATATCAATACTGTATCAGTTTCCTAAAGCTGCTGTAGCAAATTACCAAACTGGATGGCTTAAAACAATGGAAATGTATTCTCTCACATTTCTGAAAGGTAGGGATCCAAAATCAGTGTATGACAGGACCATGCTCTCTCTGCAGGCTCTAAAAGATGATCCTTCCTTTCCTCTTCCTATCTTCAAGTGGCAATCCTGGGCGTTCCTTGGCATGTAGATGCATCAGTCTCTGCCTTTGTCATAACATGGAGTTCTCACTTTGGGTCTGACTGTGACTCTATTTTCTCCTCTTATGAGGACACTAGCCATTGGATTAAAGCCCATCATAATCCATGATGACCTCATCTTTACTAATAACATCTGCAATGACCCCATTCCAAAATAAGGTCACCTGATTCCATGTGGCTATAAATTTATTGGGTGCTCTATTCAACCCAGGATATATTTCAAAAAATAATTTGATAAGATGCAGTGAGAATTTCTAATAACACTCTAAATGAAATGGACATAGAAGGAAGTTAATTAAACTTAATAAAGAATATTTACAAAGCCCACCATAAACATTACATTAAACAGTGATATATGAAAGCCATTCTTATTAAGACCAGGAAAAATACACAGGGATATTTGCTGTCAACATTGTTATTTACCACAGTGTTGTGGATCCTATATGACGTAATTAAGCAATAAAATTAAGCAATATAAATAGCAGAAAAAATGAAATATAATTATTTTCATTTTCAGATGTTATTATTATATTCCTAGGAAACTTAAGACTCTGTTAGAGACTATTACTAATAAGACATGTGAGCTGATGGCCATAGGCAAAATCAAAGCTTCTTTATACCCTCTGTAACCAGTTATGTAGAAATAGAGAAAAATTCCATTGTTGTAAACAAAAAATATAAAATCCTTGGTAATAATTTTAATAAGAAAAGAAACAGTTATGCCATTTATTTTCCTATTATTAAATGTCATTCCTTCTTAATATATATGTTAATGGAATTCTAGTCAGAATGGCAATAAGAATTCATTTTTATTCTTCTTTCTAGACATTAAAACTTAATATAAAGTTGTTGTTAAAAAAGTATGTTATTGGCCATGAGAAAAGTTGATGAAGAGAATAGTAAAAAGAGTCAGAAATAGATCCAAGTATGTAATAATGAACCAAATATTTAGTAAAAGTGACTTTTAATTCAGTGGAAAAATGTATGTTTATATAAAAATGATGTTCTAAAAGATGGCTTTTCATCTGTAAGTAATAAATATTAGGCTCCTATTTCCTATCATAAAATAAAAAAAATTAGATGAGTTAAAGATATAAACATATAATATTATGCCATATAAATATTAGAAAACTAGGAACTCCTCTACACTGATGAGATAAAGTTATAATAATATTTGAAAAAAATACCTAAATATATTAATTGGCGATTCACAAAAAGTAAAATTTAAATGACCAATAAATATATGAAAATATTTTCAACCTCACTAGTAGTCATGGAAGTACAAATTCAAATAATAATGAGGAATCAGGAAGTTTTCATATATTGATATATTTGGAAATATCCATCAAAATTAATGGTGTATCTGCTCTTTAACACTGTGCCTCTACTCCTAGGAATCTTTAATCTATCACATAAAAATGTACATTCAAGGATTCTACTGCATTGTTTGTAGTAGGAAAACCAAGACAGAGAAAGACAAAAACCAGTAACCACAAAACAGCTTGTTAATAAGAAAATGGTTGAATATATTTATATTATTAATGTTTTGTAGAATATTATGCAATGAATTAAAATAATTAGCTGATTCTATATATGATGTCCCACATGTCGATGATATAGTAAATCAATAATCACTTGGTTGAGTAACTAGGAAAGTAAGAGCCTACTAAAATGAAAAAGAAAAGAATGGCTTTATAATAAGCTAGGGAAAGATGTAGAAAGATAAACAAATGATTGTTTCTATTTTTTTGTGCCTTTATTTTGTTGGTTACCACAGGAAAATGAGATTGGGAACAGGACTAGGGGAAATTGTTGACTTATTTTATGTGCAAAGATGTGTATTTGTATACCCATTATAGCTTTGTTTTTAATAATGAGAAAAGCTGTCATTCTCTATATTCATAGGTAGTTGAGTATTTAAATAAATCCGCTTGCAAGTTATATTGCAATATACACACAGGCATACATGTACAAAGTTACAAAGTTATATCAAACAGTTATGTATGATGATATTCATGAAACAATTGATCAGTGTATTCGATTCCAATTATTATACAGTGTAATCCAATTTTGTGGTATATTTATGCATTAAAATTAATGGAAATATACACAGCATACTTAGCAGTAGTTTTCTCTTGGAATGTAGTAATAGATTCTTTTATATATTTCTGTATTTTTTAACATTTTGAAATGTACTTTCTATACTTATATCAAGAAAAATATATTGAGCCATTTAGAAGACATCCAGACCCCCCCCCCCCAAAAAAGACACAAAAGACCATATTGGAAATGCTTTAAAATTAAAGCATTTAATTTTAAATGGAGACATGGAATGGTAAAACAAGGTTAAGAAGTATATAAACTTAATGAAGAAAGGTAAAAAGTATGTACACTTGGTGAAGAAAGTGTTGCTTACTACTATGAACAGTCTCATAGTACAGCCTGTTAGTTTGTAATATGATCCTACTGAGAGGCCTTTGGAAGTTCTGTTTTGCATCTATTGTTACTTAAATATCTGACCTTTTTGAATTAGCTCTCCTGGCACAGGCAGCTTAACAAAGGATTCTTCCCACCTTTCATGCACATTTACTTTTTATCATTTTTAGGGGGTAGTGTTTCTAGTTTTCCACAGGGAGTAAATTATTTCATGCAGCTTGTACCCAAACACTTATCTCTCAAGTAGCACACCTTTCTGATAGAAGGCAAATGTCATGAATGAAGGCATGGGACCAAGCCTGATTGCTATTCCTGAAATGCCTCTTTTATGTCTCAGAAGTCAAATCTGCATTCTTTTGAGTGGTATAGAATGTCAGTACAAATGCACTATCTGTGCTGAACCTGGTGTAGAGAGAGAAAAAGCCACAGTTCACTTCTTTATTTAGAGTTTGCTCTGAGAATGGCAAGCACTACTTGAAAGGTCATCCCATCTCAAGTACCAGATGGATAGGAAAAAAATGACTCTGGCTTTACAAATAATTTTTTTAGGAAAATGATTTGTGAATAGTTAATTTTGTTTTCTATTTTAAATCATTTTTGACTTTTCAATTACTTTTGACATACAATGTTATATTAATTTCAGATGTACACCCCAGTGAGTAGACATTTTATAACTTACTAATAATTTAATTGAATTCTTCTTGCCATTTCTGCAGACAATTCAGGATAATATTTTTTATTTATTGATGGGGGAGAGAGAGAGAAAAAGAGAGAGAGAGAGATCTGTTGTTCCACTTATTTATGTATTCATTGGTTGATTCTTGTATGTGCCCTGACTGAGGATTGAACCTGCAAACCTGGCATATCAGGATGACTCTAACCAAATGAACAACCTGGCCAGGGCCATTCAGGATATTTTTTAAAACACTGATCCATAATTATCTTTCAGAATGTTCTCCTTGTACAAGAGAGCAGTATAGCATTCATTTAACCTATTTGATTATCTTTTCCTTTCCTGTGCAAACAACATACACAATAAAAGGCAAATCACTGCTTTAAAAAGAGAGCAAATTAAAAAGTTTTTCAGGTTTGTCTATGACTTGAAACTATCCTTTTTTATGCATGGCTGTATTTATAAAGGTCAGCTTCTTTGCCTTCCTATAAACAAATAATTTGCACCCATGCAGCCTAGTTTTATTTATAGTCTTTGGACACAAGACCCCAGGGGAGGGTCATAAACCATGAGTCACAAGTTTATCATTTCAATAGCATGTAAACAGAAATGACTAAGACTTATAAGCATATATAGTATCTGTGCTAATATTTTCCATCTTTCTAAAAAAAATTGCAATCTAACTGCGCTGTTCTTTTTTTTAAATTTAATCTTTATTGTATTTTTTTTCCATTACCATTAAGTACCCTTATAACACACCTGCACTCCCATCCCTGCAATCACCACACTGCTGTCCAGGTCTGCAGGTGGTCCTTTTCCCTTTTTGCTCAATCCCCTCTCTTCCCCCTCCCGCAGATGTCAGTCTGCTCTCCCAACTGTGAGTCTGTTCCTGTTTTCCTTAGTTCGGTTTGTTCATTAGATTCCACATATGAGTGAAATCATATGGTATTTGTCTTTTTCTTACTGGCTTATTTCACTTAATATAATTTTCTCCAGATCCATCTATACTATTGCAAAGGGTAAATCTTTCTTCTTTAAGGTAGCGTAGTAGTATTCTATTATGTAAATGTCCCATAGCTGTTTTATCCACTCATCTACTGATGGACACCTGGGCTGCTTCCGTATCTTGGCGATTGTAAATAATGCTGCAATGAACGTAGGGGCACTTATGCTCTTTTGAATTAGTGTTTTGAGTTCCTTTATATATCCCAGAAGAGGGATCACTGTATAAAAAGGCAGATCCATTTTTAATATTTTAAAGTATCTCATACTGTTTCCCACAGTGGCTGCACCAGGCTGCATTCTCACTAACACTGAAAAGGGGTTCTCCTTTCTCCACATCCTCTCCAGCATTTGCTATTTGTTAATTTATTGATGACAGCCATTTTGACAAGTGTGAGATGGTATCTTGTCATTTGAATTTGCATTTCTCTGATGGTTTGTGACATTGAGCATCTTTTCATATGTCCATTGGCCATTTGTGTGTCCTCTTTGGAGAAGTGTCTATTCAGGTCCTTTGCCCATTTTTTAATTGGGTTGTTTGTTTTTCAGATGTTGAGTTTTGAAAGTTCTTTATAAATTTTGGATATTAACTCCTTATCAGATGTATTGGTTAAGGTGTTCTCCCATTCCTTGGATTATCTTTTTATTTTGGAGATGATTTCTTTTGCTATGCAAAAACTTTTTAGTTTATTGTTATCCCATTTATTTATTTTTCTTTGTTTCCCTTGCCTGGGGAGATATAGTCAATAAAATATTCCCACGAGCAATACCCGAGACTTTGTTGCTTATGTTTTCTTCTACAATTTTTACAGTTTCAGTCTAACATTTAAGCCTTTGATCATTTTGAATTCATTCTTGTGTGTGGTGTAAGAAGGTGGTCTGGTTTCATTTTCCTGCATATATCTGTCCAATTTTCCCAACACCATTTATTGAATAAACTATCTTTAGCCCATTGTATGTGCTTGCTTCCTCTATCGAATATTAATTGACTATAAAGGTGTGGGTTTATTTCTGGGCTCTCTATTTCTTCCATTGATCTATGTGTCTGTTTTTATGCCAGTACCAGACTGTTTTGATTACTATAGCCTTGTAGTATTGTTTGATATTAGGTAGCATGATTCTTCCAACTTTGTTCTTTTTTCTCAGGATTGCTGTTACTATGTGGAGCCTTTTTTGGTTCCATATAAGTTTTTGAAACATTTGTTCTTGTTCTCTGAGACACATCATTGGAGTCTTGATAGGGATTGCATTGAATCTATAGATTGCTTTGGATAGTATGGAGATTTTAATGATGTTTATTCCTCCAATCCATGAACATTGTATAGGTTTCCACTTATTTGTATCTTTTTCTATTCCTTTCTTCAGTGTCTTGAAATTTTCTGAGTAAGGTCTCTTACATCCTTGTTAGATTTATTCCTAGGTATTTTATTCTTTTTGTAGTATTTGTGAATGGGATTATTTTCTTAATTTCCCTTTCTGTTAGTTCATTATTGGCATATACAAATGCAGCTGACTTATGGATATTAAATTTGTATCCTGCTACTTTGCTGAATTCATTTATTAGTTCTAGTAGTTTCTTGGGGAAAGCTTTGGGGTTCTCTGTGCACAGTATCTTGTCATCTACAAATAAGGACAGCTTTACTTCTTCCTTTCCAACTTAGATGTCTTTTATTTCTTCCTGTTTTCTGTTTGCTGTGGCTAGGACTTCTAGTACTATGTTGAATAAGAAAAATGAAAGCGGATATCTTTGTCTTGTTTCCTATCTTAAGGGGAAGGTTTGTAGATTTTTCCCACAGAGTTTGATGCTGGCAGTGGGTTTGTCATATATGTCCTTTATTATGTTTAGGTATGGTCCCTCTAATCCCACTTTGCTGAGAGTTTTTAACATAAATGGATGCTGTATTTCATCAAATGTTTTTTTCTGCATCTATTGATATGATCATGTGGTTTTTATCTTTCATTTTGATTATGTGGTGAATCGCTTTTATTTATTTGGGAATGTTGTACCAACCTTGCATTCCCAGAATAAATCCCACTTGACATCAGGTTGTATGATTTTTTTGATGCATTGATATATTTGATTTGCTAATATTTTGTTGAGGATTTTAAGTATCTATATGCATCAGGATATTGGCCTGTCATTTTCTTCCTGTGTAGTGTCTTTATTTGGTTTTGGATTAGAATAACACTGGCCTTGTAAAATGAGTTTGGGAGCCTTCCCTCCTCTTGAATTTTATCAAACATTTTGAGAAGGAGAGGTGTTAGTTCTTTTTGGAATGTTTGGTAAAATTCACCTAAGTCATCCTGTCCAGGGCTTTTTTTGTTGGGAGTTTTTTGATTACTTCAGTTTCACTAGGTATAATCTGTCTGTTCAGATTCTCTGAAACTTCCTAATTTAGTTTTGGAAGATTGTATGTTTCTAGGAATTTTTCCATTTCATCCAGGTTGTCGTTTGTTGGCATGTAGTTGTTCCTAATATTTTCTTACAATCCTTTGTACTTCTTTGGTGTTAGTTGTTATTTTTTCTCTTTAATTTCTGATTTGATTTATTTGACTCCTTTCTCTTTTTTTCTTGATGAGTTTGGTTAAAGGTTTGTGTCAATCTTGTTTATCTTTTCAAAGAACCAGCTCTTGGATTCATTTCTATCATTTTTTAGACTCAATTTCATTTATTTCTGCTCTGCTCTTTATTATTCCCTTCCTTTTGCTCACTTTGGGCTTTGTTTTTTATTCTTTTTCAAGTTCCTTTAAGTGTGAAATTAGATCATTTATTTGAGCTTTTTTCTTGTTTTTTAACATAGGCGTGTAATGCTATGAATTTCCCTCTTAGGACTGCTTTCCAGTGTCCCACAGATTTTGGATTGTTGTGCCCTCATTTATATTTGTTTCAAGGTATCTTTCGATTTCTTCCTTGATCTTGTTGTTGACCCATTCATTGTTTAATAATATGTTATTTAAATTCAATGCATGTTTTTCAGTGTTTTTGTGATTGATTTCTAGTTTCATAGCATTGTGGTCAGAGAATATGCTTGAGATGAGTTCCATCTTACTAAATTTATTGAGACTTGTTTTGTGTTTTAACATCTGGTGTATCCTAAAAAACTTTCCTTGTGCACTTTAAAAGTATACATATTCTGCTGCAATGGGATGAAATGTTATGAAGATGTCAATTAAATCCATTTGATCTAGTGTGTTGTTAAATGCTGCCATTTTCTTTGTTGATTTTCTGTCTGAAAGATCTATCCATTGAAGGCAATGGTGTGTTAAAATCCCTGACTATGATTATATTTCTGTTGATTTCTTCCATTATGTCCATCAAGATTTTCTTCACATATTTAGGTGCTCCTATGTTGGATGCATAAATGTTTACTAGGGTTATATCCTCTTGTTGAATTGTTCCTTTTATCATTATGTAGTGTTCTTTGTCTCTTACTATAGCCTTGGTTTTAAAGTCTATTTTGTCTTATAGAAGTATTGCTACCCCAGCTTCTTCTTTTTTTTTTTCCATTTGCATGAAATATCTTTTTCCATTCCTTTACTTTTAGTCTATATGTATCTTTAGATCTGAAATGGGTCTCTTGGAGGCAGCATATACATGGGTCTTATTTTCTTTCCATTCTGGTACCTTATGTCTCTTGGTTGGAGCATTTAAACCATTTACATTTAAGGTAATTATTTTTGATAGATATGTACTTAGTGCCATTTTGTTCTTAGATATTTTATTTTGATTTTTTTCTTCCTCTTTTTCTCCTTCTTCTTAAAGCAAACCCTTTAACATTTGTTGTAGTACTGGTTTGGTGTTAACAAACTCTTTTAGTTTTTTCTTTTTCTTGCCTGGGAAACTCCTTATTTCTCCTTCCACTTTAAATGATAGTCTTGCTGGGTAAAGTCACCTTGGTTGTAGGTCCTTGCTTTTCATCACCTTAAATATTTCATGTCACTTCCTTCTGGCCTGAAATGTTTCTGTTGAGAAATTAGATAACAGTCTAATTGGTGCTCCCTTGTAGGTAACTACCTGCTTTTCTCTTGTGGCTTTTAGGATCCTCTCCTTGTCTTTATGCCTTGTCATTTTAATTATGATGTGTCTTGGGGTGAGCCTCTTTGGGTCTAACTAGTTTGGGGCTCCCTGAGCTTCCTGGAGTTGTGTATCTCCTTCTTTCACCAGATTAGGGAAGTTTTTGGTCATTATTTCTTCAAATATGATCTTGATCCCTTGCTCACTAATGATGCAGATGTTATTACTCTTCATGTTGTCCAAAATGTTTCCTAAGCTCTCTTCATTTTTTAAAATTTGTTTTGCTGCTCTGCCTGCATGTTTTTTTTTCTACCTTGTCTTCCAAAACCCTGATTCGAAACACTGCTTCATATAACCTACTGCTTATTCCTTCCAGTGTATCATCTATTTCAGATATTGCATTCTTTATTTTTGACTGGTCCTTCTTATGGTTTCTATGTCTTTTTTAATGCTGTTGAGTATCCTTATAATCTTTAAACTCTCGATCTGATCAATTGCTTGCCTCCATTTCATCTAGTTCTTCTGACGAATTCTCTTGTACTTTTACTAGGAACCTATTATTTTTCTTCGCATTTTGAGCGTTTCTTTGTATTTCCCATCTCAGTTATTATACTGATCAGTGATGTATCCTCAAGATGCAATCAGTAGCCTGTCTTAAGTACAACATGGTGGGGCAGAATAATTTCTGCAGTGGAGACTATTGCTTCCCCTCAGGCTGATGCCATTTACACATTGCCCTGCCTGAGTAAGACGCCTCCTGCAGTATGGGGAATGACTCAGGTCAAGGATCCTAGCAGCTGTCCCTTCAGCTCTCTTCCCAGAGCCACCAAGCCCAGGCTCTCCTCAAGGGTCTCTAGTCCACTCTGCCCTCTCTCTGCCAGCCCAGGGTAAGTGGCTACAAAACAAAATTTTGAGCATTGACCCTTCAAGAGGCTCTCTAGCTCTCCAGCTTTCTCTGCCTTACAGACAGAAACCATGCTTCTTTTCACAGCTTAGTGTTATCTGGGTTCCTTTCTGTCTCTGGTGCTGTAGGCTGGGGAGTTCAGGTTGGGTTTAGACTTGACACTTCTCAGGGGTTAACACTGGATGCTGAAATATCCTTCCAGAACTTTAGGTGCTCCCTGTGGAAGCCCATGCAGCCCTCCCATGCCCCCTCCACACTTCCTCTCAGTCTCATTGTGGTGAATTGTTTTTTTCTGTCTGCCATTAGTTATAAGGTTTTTCTCCAGCTAATATTCAGTTGGTTATTGTGGATGATTTCTCCTCAATTTAGTTGTAATTTCAGATTCATCCTGGGAGGAGGTTAATGTAGCTTCCACTTATTCCTCCACTATCTTGGATCTAACTGTGCTGTTCTGAGGTAAGTAAGGTTGTCAAATAAAATTCAGGATGCCCACTTTAATTTCATTTTTATGTAAACAATGAATACTTTTTTTTTTATCAGTGTGTCCCATGTAATAGACTGGAGAGTCACTGCAGAATAGAATATTCTATTTAAGTAAAATTGTGAAATACAATTAAAATAGGAAAAGTACATAAGACATGTATGTACAGCATAATGAATAATTATAGATGAATGCCTCTGTGAAGATTTATCCAGGTCAAGTCACATAGTATTTTTAGTGGCCAATTGTCCTCTGAAAATATCCCTGATCTTAATCCTCTTTCTAACTATTACCGGTATAAGTAGTAAATGGGGCTCTTTCACGGAGCTGAGAGGAGAGCATTTTGCTGATCAATGCACAGGAGATTGTAGTGTGGCAAGATTTATTCAGATGGAAAGCTGCTCCCATGTCCCTTTTCCATCCATCCTGCCATGGAAAAAGTCCAGCCATGTCTTCAGCAAGGCCAAAACAAAAGTCAGTGTCCAGAGTTTCTGTGCCATATTGATGCTCAGTCCTGTCCAGCCTTTCTCACCAACTGGCTAGCTTAGCTTGTGTTCCCAGCTGCAATCTGTTGCTGTGATGCAGTACCCAGGTTCCTATCTGGAGTGTGCCTTTGGAGTCTGCACAGCCATTTACCACACAGCTGCTAGCGTCACATGGTTATGGAGAATGTGCAAGAACATGTGGTAAGGGTAGGTTCTCGGGTGTGAGAGAGAGAGAGCTATTCTTTGTTTCCTGAGATATTATTTTGGGCTTAGGAAAGATCAGGAGCTTTTTCAAAATAACCAATCAACTTTCCAAACTTCCACAGGGTTCTGATGGGTATAACTCCTAGCCAGTAGGTCTCCTTTCCAGGTTAAACTGACAAGTCTCTATGGTCAAGCACCTCCCCCATGCCATTTTGACTTCTATTACACATGCACTAGTCTCCCCCTGCTCTCTCCAACAATCCGGTACCAGAGAAGGGAAATGTGGGGGTGGTAGTCCTTGTTGGAACAATGTTATAGTCCCCTGGAGTGTGTGAAGTTGTAGCTTCCTAGTGAAGCAAATAGGCTTATGCTCTCCAGTTGATTATGCTTAACAATTTCCAATTCCTTTTGCTTTTTTCCTTATTAATAATAGCCTACTATCTACTGTAACATAACCACATTGGTGGTAGTCACTATCCTGTCCTGTGCAATAATCATTTCCTTGCATTTCTTTGTAATTTTGTCATCACCAGACCTTTAATTACTATAAGTCTTGCATATTTTAAATTTTATATAAGTAAATCATACCATATATATCTATAAAGCTAAAATATTAATAATTCAATCCAATGTGGAGGTAAATACTAGTGGTCTCTGTATCAAATTATGAAAGAGACCACCCTATTAAGCTTGAGTTATTGGAGTTATTTATGTGGCGAAGACTAAAAGGTAGTCACTTAAAATCTTTAAAAGAAATCTTAATGAGTTCACCAATTTAAAAGTGCCAAAATATTTATATTTTTAACACTCTCCCCTCAAAATGTTTGTTCTCCCAACCCCCATTGATTTTCCAAATGTTGGGGCTAATCCAGTGATATTTTCACTGGGTTTCTGTTTGATTGATATCAGTTGGAGTAAATTATATTGCCAACCTAAGGTCATAATGTTCAGCCATAAATGGGTAAAAGCCTTTTGATTTATTATTCATGTAGATAACAATACTCAGAATGATTAAGGCACATTTCCTTTTATATCATAAATTCTATCTGGTGTTATTTTTAAAACTATCTTTCAGAGCCCAGCCCTCTGATCCATGGACTTACTTTTTTGTTAATGGCACCATATTTTGCTTTCCTCTTTTCTCCTTTATTTCCTTATTGCTGAAGATGGCACATTTTCTAAGTTGCTTTGAAGAGTAACCATCACAAGAGCAAAAATAATAAAAAGCAATTTAAAAATGGATCTGAGTGTTCTAGAAAATAGGCAATTTTGCATTGCAAGCACTTGAACTCAGAGGTGATTTATTATTCATTTGATCGTGGTGAATATTCATGGTTTGCATGTTAAATTAGATTTATTGAGATCTTTATTTACCTTAAGGAGTTTGGGAAGTTGTTAAAATTTGGATTTACTGAAATTCACTTTTCAAGAGATAAGCAGATAATTTTCTATCTAGGAGGAACCTTTAAAATAATCTGGTTAAATCCTCTAAATAATGTATATAAAAACATTCAATGTCCTGTAAAAACTGGACTGACACAGAGATTTTATATGAGAGCACATCATAATAGAAGCATGGTTTGTTTTCTCACTTCCTCCTTTTCCTCCCTCCCTTCCCTCCCTCCCTTTGCCATCCTTTTCTATCCCTCCCTGCTCTGTTTCTTTCTTCTTTTTTGCTTCTTTTAAAACAGAAGACCATTTACTTAAAGAAAATCTTGTTCAAAATCTCCATATATAAAACAGAGTTATTCAGGTTTGAATAAACAGTGGGACTGGGCCTTAACTTTCTTGTCTTTGCCCAACCACATGGAATGTCCAGAGTACCACTACAGAGCCCTTGGTTTTCAATGATCAGTTTTAGAACTGAACAGAGCCAAATTATTTATTTATCAAACAGATTATGTGCCAGACACTCTTCTAAACATTTTACAAATATCAGCTCATTTAATCCTTAAATCATTCCTGATATGGTTATTGTTACCCTCATTTTATAGATGAGGAAATTGAGGCACAGAGAAGTTACATAAGTTACCAAAGGCCACCTATAAAATGGCAGAGCCTGGAAAATTTTGTTTCATGTCTCTGTTCTTGTCCAGAAAGCTTTGCAGCTTCTCCCTAGCAGCAAAACACCAGCAGTTATACTCAACTCTTGTTACAGGTTAGGCATTATGGAAAGAGCTTTACATGTATTATCATAGCTAAGGCTTACACAGCAACCAATGAGGTAACAGTGTAATTCCCAGTTTTCAGATACAAGAATTGAGGAAAAAGAAGTTGTGTAGCATTCCTGTGAGGAGCAAGGCCGAGACGTAAACTTCACAGTTTACTTCAGAGCCCATGCTCTTAACCACTTGTTTCATTAGCTTCCAAAGAAATGAGAACATTTTTTTGTTTTTAGAGTTATGATGCTTTTCATTTTCTTTCATGTTGGGTTTAATTGGCTAACGCTGTAAGAGAATATCTATATTCTGATGAGATGGTTCTCCAGAATATAGATACTCTATATCTATATTAGCTCTAGGACAAGATCATGCCCAGAGAAAATTCAGCATCTTAATTTTGCCAACCCATGTCCTTATGGCTCTCAGATTTCCGTTCTAGTCCTTTCTAAATTAACCTGCTTAATTTCCTAAGCATTCTTTGCAGCTCTATGAAGCCATCAAGTGATCATACTTATCTGGCAAAGACTAATGGCTCTCCTCCTAAGTGTACCTATCTATGTTTTGATTTAATCCTGGAGATATAAGTCTTTCCCCCATTTGATGATTTTAATGGTGGAAATGTTAGACCCTATTGCAGACTAATGGTAGAGGACCCTTCTCCCCACTCATTGCTGGCCCAGCTAAAGACTGTGCATCCAGAACAGTTGTCTCCAGCATGCAGGCATGTGATGATTCTCATAACAGAAGCAGTAAGAAGCATGATGGCCTCCAATACAGAACTTATGGATGCTCAATGTGTTTTTGCCCTTTGTTAAACCATAGTGTGCTTTGGCCTTTTATCCTCTGTGCAGGAAGTTTGTAGGACAGGTTTAAAGAGTACTGGCTGCCATGTGGCCTATAGTACTGGCAGAGTAGAAGGGAAGGCTGTGTTAACTTTGTAATAATGTGTTCCTTTTAGGAAAGTATAGTTTATTCTTAGAACTTAATTTGCCTTTGTCAATCCTCTCTTAATATTTACCCATGACTTTAGTCTCCTGAGTTAAATCTTGGGTAAACAGAGTGATTTCCAGAGACTAGTGCATAGAGAATACTTGGACAAATCAGAACATATGGAAATCTTGCTCCTACTAACCGCCTATCAGGATGGAATGAAACATTTCAAAATGTGATCCTCCCACAAGAAAAAGCGGTGGTACACAAAATTTAAAAAGGCCATGGTTTGATCTGTTTAAAGGAAAAAGAATTATTAAAGATAAAAACATATGCCCATTTTATAAAGATATAACTTATTAAGTTTTCATTCACTCACAAGGAAGTGAGTTAGGAGAATTAGTACCTTACCCAAGGAGGAATTGAAGAATACAGGAAATTAAATATGTGTGTGTGTGTGTGTGTGTGTACACATATATATAGTTATAGCTATAGTTTTATATATATATAGTTTTATACATATATATTAAAAAACTAGTTCTTATAGTTGACCCTTTTAGATTCCTTTAAAAGGTTTTGCTAACTACAAGTTTAGTGGAACTAGAATGAACAGTCTCAACTGGTGGTTCCCTGGAGCATTGACTAGAAGGAGGAAAGGCCTATAACCCTTTGGCTGCCATCTTTTTCTCGGTTCTGAAACATGCAGAGGCTAATTACAAAAGTGAGCAAAATTGTCTCTACATCCTTTTTTGTTTTTGTTTTTGTTTTTTTTTTTGGAAACACAAATTTAGTAAAGATTTCTTTTTCTGCATTTATGTGGGGAATACAAATCGTGGTTGGCCAAAGAGATGGCTGTGTATTAGTTTCCTATGACTACTGTAATAAATTACCACAAATGTTGTGGCTTAAAACAACAAAGTTGTTTTATTATTTTAAAGTTCTGGAGGGCAGAATACTAAAATGGTTATCACTGGGATGTAATCAAGGTGATGGCCAGGCTGAATTGTTTTCTGAAGTCTCTAGGAGAGGATGTTTTCTGGCTTTCTCCGGCTTCTAGATGTTGCCTGCTCTCCTTGGCTTGAGACCATCTTCCGTATTCAGAGCCAGCAATGGCCAGTGGAGGCTTTCTCATATTGTATCATTCTGATTCCAACTCTTCTGTCTCTGTTCACATTTAAGGACCCTTGGGATAACATGGAACTCACCTGAGTGATAGAAGATAATGTTCTTATTTTAAGATCAGGTGATGAGCAACTTTAATTCCACCTGATGTCTTATTCTCCTTTACCATGTAACCTAATCTATTCACAGATTTTAGGGATTAAGATGTAGACATTTTGGTGGGGCATTATTCTGCCTACTACATGGGACAACATGTTTCTGGAGTGTATTTGTCAGTATTTGTCAAAGTTAAAGCACTATAGCTATGCTGAAGGTAAAGTGGGCCCTGGGGTTGTGTTTTTCATATTCAGATTAGACACAGGTCCAGGTACTGGTACTAGGAAGGGATTCTTGTCAAGTAAAGGAGATCCACCAGATGAAAAACCTGCAAGAGGCTGGAAATTGGGATATATATTCTGCAAACCAACTTATATTCTAGGTGTCGAGGCTTGGCAAACACTGACTCTTTCATTATAAACTAAAAATTAAAAAATTATGATGGACAAGACAAAGAAAAACATATCCCAGAGATTCAGAGTAAAAGTTGACTTCCAGGATGATTTGCTTAGGTATATGAAAAAAATTAGAGAAGCTTATCATCCACAATAAATTTAAGAAACAAAGAGAAATAAGAGAATAAATTTAGACTAAAATAAAGTAGAATGGGTCAGAAAAAGGGAGCCATTGGTCAAGAAAACATAGTAAAGAAATTGGAATGCCATGACAGAATTAAAATTCGCACTAGAAGCTGAAATCAGCATTAAAAAAATCACTAGTATAGAAGAAAAATTGGCAATTTCTGTCAAAATAAAGAAGAAAAGTATTATAAAATTAAATTAATGAAATAAAGAAGATTAAAAATATGGAAGATAGAGAACAAAGACTTAAACTCTATAACCAACCTAAGAATTATAGATGTTTTTGAGGTAGAAACAATTGGAACAGAAGAAGTAATCAAAGATTAAAATAATAAAATAAAAACAAAAAAAAACCCCTCAGTATGCAAATCAAAATGACTTTCCATTCTCCAGAAAACATTAATGAAAATGGTTCTATACCATTACAACATGGCAATTTCTTTTTTAAATTAGATAATTAAAAAATAAAATGTTCCTCAAACACACAGGCAGAGAAAACAATTTACTTTACAAAGGAGGAAAAATCAGGCTGCCTGTTTTTGTTTTTGTTTTGTTCTCTGTCACATTATAAAGTATGAGCTGTTGCTATAAAATTAACAAAATTTGCTTGGAACCATCTGGGAGAGTGTACCCAAGAAAGGTCAATAAGTTAAGTTGTCTTTAATTTGTAAAGATAAAAGAGATTATCAAATATGCAAGAGAAAACAACACCTTCTCACTGGAGAAATGGCTTAAGGATGTAGCTCAGGTTAGTGCTACCCAAAGAGAAGCTTAGAGCCCAGCAACATCCTTATTATCTGGAAACTACTTAGTACAGATTCTCTGGAGCACCCCCACACCTCCTGAAGCAAACTCTCTAGGAATGAAATGAAGTTATCTGTGTGTTAACAGTAATTCTAGGAGATTCTTACATGTACTAAGATTTAGGAAGCCCTAGTCCAGGTTACTGAAAGAGAAATCCAATTTAAAATTTAGTTACAGAGAAGTAAATGGTATTAGGAGACTGACCCATTAAATGTAAAGTGAGATTTAAATAATTGTACTTTAATTATATCACTGAATGAAAATATAATAGTTTAAAAATATAAAACATGTAATATAAAGTAGTGCTTTAATAGGTATTAAATATTTAACATTTTAATATTTAATACTAAGTAATAACAAACCCAAGAGCATATTTACAGGGTCCAGGAATAAAACTGTAATAAATCCTAATTTTTCTACAGGTAGATTCAATGACTCAAAGCATTTGAAAGTTTTAAAGTGTACTTATTCATTTAACAAAACTAATATTTTTGGTATACCAGGTATTACTATTAGAAATAAAATTAGGATGAATAGCTTCCCAGTCAATGGGAGAGAGAAAAGAATGTGCAGCCTGGTCTAAATTACTAAGTATGTGAAGCAAAAAAAATTAATGGTAAAAGATAAACTACATAAAGTATAAAGTAAGATCACAGAGGTACAGACAAAGATACCATTTACACCAAGAAAAATAAATAACATAAACTCCCCTACTGGAAAAAAGACAATTTGCCCAAATTATCCATCTGAATACTGATGATCAGCAAAAGTGTATTATACATTTGTGAAAAGCATCGGTTTCAGGGTTAGCATCCTTTGATTAAGCCTTACCACTGCCACATGTTACCTGAATGACCTTGGGAAATATTTTTAACTATTTCGATGTGAATTTTCTTCATATACAATAAGAATGAAATTTTTCATGTACCTTACATGTTGAGAAGAACAACTGTGAGTGCAAAAACACTTTGTGTCACTATATCTCATCATGAATGATCATTAAACTAGTCTATTAAAAGACTCTCCATTTTAGCTAAAAAGCAAAATCTAACCATGAGTTATTGAGAAAAGATTTATGTAAAACTAAATGACTCATTATGGTTAATCAAAAAGTGGATGAACAATATTTAGCAGGAAAAAGCAAAATAAAACAAAAATTAATCTTGGCAATATTAAAATAGAATCAAAGACATAGAAATACTAAATGTGATCAAGGAGGTTGTATTTTCTTTAAAATAGTTAGACTTCACCATAAAGATAAGACAGTCTTGAATTTTCATTGACATGATAACAGCCTGAAAATACATGAAACTAGGGCTATTAGAAATAAAATAAAAAATTGATAGAAATAGAATTATTATATGAGATATTAATACACTTCTATTAAGCTTTCATGGGTCAGATAAACATATACTACATAGAATATTTTAACAATCTAATAAATGTGATTTAATAAATATTTATTGAACTTTGTTGTCTAGAATTAAAAAGTACTTTTTTGTATTTTAAGGAACCATGAAACATTTAGGAAAGAATTGATCACATATTATAGGATACCTCAAAGAAAACCATATTAAATTATGAAATATAAAATATTTACAAGCTACATGCTCTGTTTACAATAAAATAAAACTAAAATCTAATAATAAATTTAAATGCAAATCTCAACAACTTGAATAATACCAACAACAAAACCCAAAAACTGCTTCTAAAGAACTCTGGAAAGAAGAGATAAACCAACACTATTTAAAAAGATATAATTAACTCTTTCAAACATCCAAGAAACTCTACTAAAAAAACAACAACAACATTAAAACTGGTAGAGTTCAGTAAGCTATTTAAGATTCCATTGAAGTATTAATAGATTTTTTATACACCTATAAGAACCCCAATGCTATAAGATTCACAAGTAAATGAAAATGGACTGCTTCCCACATAGCTGAGTAAACTCTCACAGAATACAACTATAAACACTAGCCAAAGTACAGGTAAAAACAAACAAACAAAAATAAAAATTCCCTGAAGAGGAAACAAGGCAGGTACATTGTGAAGATGAGTTGTCACTGGGTAGAGGATATTAGCCTGAGTTAAATGCCTCACTGAGGGCAAGCTATTACCCTCAGTGCGACACAGGATAGATAAAAGTCCAATAGGAAACCCACAGTCTTTCTGGCTGGAAAAACCAGAGGACAGAGTTTGGTGCCACTGTAGCTATTGGAAAGTGAGAGTGAATTTCAGGCATAAGTTAGGAAGAACCACAAATTCTTACTATACATTTTGGTCATATATATACACAAGGTGGATTACAAGCATTCAGTAAATTAGAAGATAGATTAATACAAATTTTCTCTATGAAGAGCAGAGAAAAAAAAAGGATTTAAAAACACACAACCAGAGTTCCAGAGTCCTGTGGGATAGTAGCAAAAATATTAATATTCAGGCAATTAATTTTGTCCTAGGAGGAAAGAAGATAGAATATGGGGCATGAACTTTTTTGAATAAATACGGCCCTAAACGTTTCAAATTTAGTGAAAGGGACATATTTGCATATTTACAATGCTGAGGTGCAATATGATCAGCCTGCTGAAAATTGAAGACGCGATCTTAAAAGCGTCCAGAGAAAACCAACATAGTATATGTAAGGAAACTATATTTAAGAATAATGCCAACCTGCCTTTAAAAAGTATAATAGCTAGAAGATAGTGGAACAACACTTTTAATGTGCTGAAAGGAAAAGAAACTATCAATTCAGAATTCTATAGCCAAGGAAAGTATACTCCAAGAATAGAGACAAAATAAAGTCACTTTCAGATAAAGAAAAACTGAGAAAATATATTGCCAGCAGACCAACATCTACTACAAGAAATGCTAAAGGAATTTCTTCAGGATGAAAAACAATAATAGATAGAAACTTAGATCCTCAGGCTGGATGAAGAAGGTTGGAAATCATAAATAATGAGATAAATAAAAGATCATTTTCTCTCTATTAATTTCCTTTAAACACACATGTTTATTTAAGTACAAATAATAACATTTTTTTAGGATTTATATGCATATAATTCATGTGATGACTTGAATGGGAAGAGACTTTCATATAGGCTTTTTAAATAGGCAATTACAAGCTTTTTATATCTTACATGAAGTGGTATAATAACTTCAGGTAAATTGTGGGGGAAAAAAAGGTTGGGTTGAATTCCAGGCAGTCTGTGTAAATGGGAATGCTTGTTCCTAGAATGAAGGAGAAAGTATGTGTGTAGAATGGAACTTTGCAGATACTTACCAGCCCACATATTAGGTAGGTGGAAACATCTCCTTTTTCTATATGGACTCTAGATCAAGCAAACTCTTGACAAAAAACAACTTGGCTTTGAGTAACCTTCAAATTAAGTGTGGTTTTCTTTTGTTCATTTTTATTCCCTAAGTAACAGCAGATAGCAAGTCCAGAAAAAGAAAAGAGGATGATATTTAGCACTTGTTCTTCTGCCATACTACATACCTACAGGGACATTTAAGAAAGCAATTTAAATGTTAGAGATGTAATAGTTATTTCCAGCAAGTTTGACTTGGGAATTTACTATTGTCCTTGAACTAGACTGAGGAAGCTGACTGGATACTGGAAAGGAAGCCAAGAGTGCCTGAAGAAATTTGTTAGTGGGCAGCTCGGGCTTTTCAGACTCTCTTTGGAAAGGGTCCAGGAGCTGGGGGAGGATACTGATGTCACTGTGAGGTAGAAGCAGACTGAGGGGAGACAGGTGTTAGGAAGGGCAGAGATGACAGATCACACAATTTGATGGGAGACAGTGCATGGAGTGGAAAAAACATGAACTCTAAATCTGTAAATCATACATCTGAATGTCTACACCATGTACTGCTGTGTGACCTTAAGCCAGTACCTAAGGCTGAAAAGTGGTCCCTAAAAAGTATTTATGTCAAATTCCTGGAACATATGTATGTTATTACCTTGTTTGGAAAATGGGTCCTTGCAGATGTGATTATGTTAAGGATCTTGATATAAGGAACTCATCCTGGATTATCCCAGGGAGTTCTAAATGCCGTAAGTGTACTATAAGGGAGGGGCAGAATGAACTTTGAGACACACAGAAGAGGGGAAGGTGACCTGGCCTTGGAACACTGGAGTGATGTGGCCTCAAGCCGAGGAATACCAGCAACCGCCTGACGGTGGAAGAGGTAAGATACAGAATTGCTTCTTGGGCTCTGGTGCAGGGAGCAGGGCTCTGCCAACATTTCAGTGCCCTCATCTGTAAAATAGGGTCATACTAGCTAGCTATCTGTATTGTTGTTGCCAGGGTTAAATGAGAAATGTGCAAAAATAGAAAAAGGAGAAAAGAAGTAAGCAAAGAGTAAAAGATAAGGAACCTACTAGGAAAAAATGCAGACACCCTGGTTTATATTTTCATAACTGATGATCAGATGTTTCATTAAGTGGTTTTGAGGAGATAACTTTCCATTATTTTATGTGAGAAAAATAATAATGTGTTATATATCAACCCGAGCTCCCAACCAACATCCTGAAATGTAAGTAAAACACAGTAAGATGACCATGGTTGAATGATAAGCTATCATCTTAGGATTTAAAATACTTGAAAAAATTGTATCCTTAACAATTGATAGGGTCGTGAAAAACATTAAAAAAAAACACTTGCTTTGTATGCAGTAACTTTTCTCACTTGCTTTGCTTCCTTCTCCATAATTATCTTCAATATTTTCTCAGCTTTTCGAGGACTTCAACAGTAAGCAAAAAGAAACCCTAAATGTGAAAGGCACTACAGAAATGTTTATAGTTCAAGCGCCCAGGGTACAGTGTGGCTTGCACTGATGCTGTGAGGGCCTTGGAGCACCAGCAGTGTCTGAAATGTGCCTCTTTTGTGTTGCTCTTCAGTGTGCTTTTCAAAATATATGCATATGGGGGTGGGATGGGTGGAGGGGGGCAAAGGGGGAAAAATTGAGACAGCTGTAATAGAATAAACATAATTTAAAAATAAAAAAAATCTTGCATGCGATTCTGACATTCTACTGAATGTGTTTAGAATGTGTCTAGAGGATTTTATGGTATATCATTTTGTCAAAATTTTTATATTGAGTTTTGGTGTCATAAATCTAAATTTTTCTATATGAACTTTGGCAAAAATGTATGTTATAAAACCTGTATTTTAAAAACCAAGAGGCATTTTACCAGGAAAATGCTGCTCATGGCAACATTGTACAGGTTATGGCTATATTTGTAGAATGTTTAGCAGCAGAGAATTAATATGAAATGTACAAAGAGCTAATATAAATAATCAAATATAAAAATGAATAGAAGAATGGCTAGGATACTGAACAAACTAGAAAAGTAAAAGAAGTGGCCAATTAACAAATGAAAGACTATGCAACCTAAAAAGTAATCAGGAAATGTAAATTAAAATTATTATAACATAACTTTTTATATCCATCCAATTGGCAAAATAAATTTAAAAATCTAATAATACAAAAGGGTGGTGTGGTTATGGAGCAATGGGATTCCTGTTCATGGGGCAAGCCGGTACAGCCACTGGAACGCAGTGTAGCCTCGTCCAGAAAAGCGGAAGGTGTGTGCATCTCCCTTGATTCATGTGCATTGGGAGATGTCCACTCTAAATATAAATATCTATTAAATATATATAAGATATCTAAATGATATTTATAATAACATTTCTTTTTGTTATTCAAGAAAACACCAATACTCACCTAAGGCTAATGAACAAATATAATGAAATATTTGTACAAGAGATGGTTTTTGAAAAGCAGAAAAGAATGAACACAACATGTATTAACAAAGATAAATCTCCAAATATTATTGAGTTAAACAATTTAAAAGACAAATTGCAAAAAATGCAGTATTATAGATGCCATTATATAAAATGGAAAACATGCAAATTAAAATCATTTTCATCTAGTTGGCAACTGTTAAATAAATACGACTACTACTGTGACCTGGAGTTGGTAGATTCTTCTGTGGGGAAAGTGTGCAAAGGGCTAGGCTCCATAGAAAAAAAAAAAAGCTTTCATATTTTTTGACCCAGTTATCTTATATCCAGAAAATTTAAAGGAAGCAATAGAGATACAGACAATAATTTATTGTTATAATTGTGTATTATAGTATTTATATAATAAATATTCTATCAAATAAGCTGTCAGTGAATTGGGGAATTGTTAAATTATGGTACATAAGGTACCATTTGAAAAATCTTTTTAAAATTGTAATTAATGTCATGGGAAAATACAATATAATTTTCAATGAAAAAGGACACAAAATTGCATTGCTTAATGATTTATTTGGTTTAAAAAGTCAACAAACAGCAAAAAGCGGAGTCATACATAAATAAGACTGACAATATTAAAACACTATCAATGTGTGTCTCTGAATGATAAATCATATGTGATTTTAAAAAATGATTTGTTGTAATTCCAATTTGGGTACAGTTGAGAATGTATTGCTTCCATAATTATTATTAATACATTGGTCTCTTTCTAAAGTGTATAGGTCTTAATGTGGATTGTGGTTATTTTCCAAACTGGACAGAATCTTATCCCTTTGTTTATATTGCTATCTTCCCATTGCTTGAAATATGAGGATGGAATTCTATATGAAAGTGCTTAAAGGGGCTATAGGAGATAATCTAGGTCAGCGGGGAATTGTGAGGATTTAATGAGATAATGAATGAAAAAAGCACCTAACACAGTTCCTGGCACAAGTCAGTAGCCAACCATTAACATTATTATCATTGACTGATTATGGATATATTTTATTTTTAGGACCCAAAACAATTTACATGTTACCTACTACTATGAAAGTCCTAAAGACAGAAAACAGTAAGATATTTATTGTACGACCAATATGTCTGAGATGGGAAGAGGTTGGGGTAAGAGCAGAAAAATAAAGGTAAATCCTTTTCTTAAAAAGAAAGAGCTATTTGTCTCCATTGCAGACAGCTGTCATGCACAGGCTGGAGCAACTGAATCAGGGACACTAGGAAACTGTAAATCCTTTGCAACGTAGTTGGGGTCATCTATTTACCATTCCCCTGCCCCAACCCTGGGTCTTCTTGTGGGTAACTGATTCGTGTGTGCAACTTGCAGCAGGAAGGACAGGATAAGGGCCTCTAAATTGTTCGACTCTAGATTTGAGGATATTTTGGAGAACTATTTATAAAAGCTCAGCCAGTTGTCTGGCCAATCAAGTTGCAGAGCTGATGCTTGCTAATTTTGCATTTTGTTGAATGGTGATATATAATATACCTTGTGATTCTGCAATAAACCTATTTTTATCTTTTTTTTTTTGCCCAATAGGTTTGCATCTATGCAATGTGAACTTGCTAGATGAAAATAGAACTGTGTTCCAAAAGAGACAAAAGATTAAGAAATGTGATTTTACATGCCAAACAAATGTGCCTTTCTAGCTTTGATAATAAGTGTCCTTGAAGAGAAATATAGTGAATTTGTGTCTGACTTAAGTCTTCTCTAAACAACTTTTAAAAAAAGGGAAACAAACAAGCATAAAGCAGTTTTATCTGGTTGGGTGATATTTATGGGTTCTTGCTGCGAGATCTGATAGTAATACCTCCTGGTTCCCTGTTGCATTTGGCCAGCATAAATAGATATCTACAGCAGATGGTCAAGGCCAAAACCTATTTGGTTTTTGAAGCATGTCCAGGAGAGGTTGTCAGCATTCTCTCATTTTACCTGGCATCTATGTAACTACAGATAGCAACCATGTTAATTTGTTGGGTAAATGATATTGGTTTTGTTCTCTAGGTAACACATAGACATTCTTGCCTATCTTGAGTCTTCCATTCTCACTCTGGTAGACTGTAAACTCCATAATGAGTCTGCTTCTAAATTGTTCACCTCTGTACCCCAGCCTGGTAGCAGTCAGCAAAAATATGTTGAACAAACAAAGAAAAAATGAACCTAGTGGCTGTCTTACCCATCCATCTATCCATCCATCCATCCCTCAAGGTTTCTGCTGACATAAAATATCAGTCTTTGTTTCCTTTGCTTTGATCATTTAAGTTCTCCACCGCTGAGCAATTGTCAAATACACATGGTAAAAATAAACTGCCTTGGCCAGGTGGCTCAGTTGTTTGGAGCATCATCCTGTATACCCAAAAGTTTTGTGTTTGATTCCCTGTGAGGGCACATTCCTAGGTTGTGGGTTCCATTCCCAGTCAGGGCATGCACAGAATGCAACCCATCAGTGTTTCTTTCTCACATTGATGTTTCTCTCTCTCTCTCTCAAATCAATAAAAATATCCTTAGGCAAGAATTTTTAAAACTATAAAAAAGAAAAAGAAAAACTGGAGGCGAGGTTGTAATCTAATAACGTGGAAAGGGATTACACAAACCATTTGGAAACATCTCAGCAAACCTGAAAGGGGGCATCTAACCTCCTTCTCCCAGCTCCGCATCCTTAGCTGTTACTCACATTTGTTCCTCTTAAATGTATTCACTCTGTGATAAGCTGGGAGCCACCTCACCTTTTTTGAGACAATTTTTAGAGAATGATATAATTAACTGCAGCTTGTTTAGATGGCTTACTTGAATTTAAAGTCCTAGCTTTAAGATAAAATCAATAAATAAAGAGTTGACAAAGAAGAGTAATACTTGAAAATTCATAAATACATACCCTGGCTCAGTTTTGAAAAGGGGCACTGCTTAATCTTAACTTATTTGAGACTTATTTTTCTGAGAGTTCAATTAGTTTTGGTTTACCTTTTATTAAATAGTTAGAAACTAAAAACAGTATGAAGAAAGTTTATTTGAACCAGAAGCATTTATAATCCAGTGTCATTACTAATGGCTGTTGTTCTTGATAAGCTCTTTGATGAGCTGAATTCAGAGTGTGTCACAAAGACAGAAGTGATTCATTGTAAAAGAAAACTAAGTGGCTATTTAGATATATGGTTCAACTAGTACATAATTACCTCTGGGAAAGGCTAGTTGTGGAGAGTCTGCTGGAATTCCAGCAGGTAAGTTAAATCATTTGAAATTTTCACATAAGCTGCAGACTTCACTGTAAAACTGTTCTAACCAATTGATCTTCATAGTTTTTTAAGAGAGAAATTGTGGAGTTATTCGAGCTTCCCCCTCTTCTCATCTGACTTCTTCTATTTCTTGGGCAGAGACATCAACTGTCAATCAGATATTGAAGAACATGGGAAAGTGAGTAAGAATAGGAAGTCTGGGTAATGCATTTACGTATAAGCCATTATTCATGTGTACTATAAAGCAGCATGTGGTTGTAGAAAGAAGGTCATTTGTGAAGTTCAGAGGTTAATAATGGTAGCATTTTAATTTTCATGTGCAGTGATCATAGAGCATTAAGGCCTTCTGCTGGCCACAATGAAGTGTTTGGTACCACTCTTGACTTCCTTTCATGAATAACTATAACATTAGATAAAATGTACAAGGCAGCTATTTTCAGGAATTGGTGAACAGGCAAAGCAGGAATTTTATCTTTGAGAGAAGGTAAAAACATTTGAGGTTGGTCTTGCTTTCCTTTTTTTTTTTTTTTTTTTTTTTTTGACCTAGAGGTGCATTCACTGGGCCAGAGAGTGAGGAGGTAGAGCTAAGCATGAGGTAGTGGTTTCAAGGAACTGAGGAGGCAGAGTTTGTTATTTGAGGTTTTGAGGCTGCTAGAATTAGCAGAGTAGCGTAGCAAAGGAAACAGAGGTGCATTGGAGAGGGGACTTAGAAGTGTGTGTGGGGATTCTCTTGTAGGCCATTTTCTGAGGACTTGATGTACATAAAAAGGGCAATACTCCTTGAGGACTAGAAGAGAGTGGCCACTGTGGGGTCAAGAGACAGACAAAGCTGGAGCATGTTGGAACTCTAATCTAGCCTGGGAGGAGAGATTTTGCTGAGCACCTGGGCATTGAATTGAAATCCCAGAAGGGCCAGCTTTAGGAGTGAGATCCATGCACTAGACTGAAGCCCTGTTTCTGGACTATGGACAGAATCAAAATATCAATAGCTCTGAGAATGAAAGGATAAAGAGGATCTCTTAATAACATAATTGCCTGCCAGAACAAAATTCAGTATCCTTTAAGGAAGGCAATACAATGAGGATTTCCTAAATGTATTACTCAGTGTCCAGTATACAATAAAAACTACTTGACATGTGGAGAAGCAGACCCATTAACAACAACAACAAAATCAATCAATACAAAAGAGCCTGAAATAATCCAAATATAAAGATTTTAAGTGAGCAATAATTAGTATGTTCAAGGACTTAAAGGACATATAACAAATGACATAAAGTAAGTGAAAATATGGAACTTTCAGAGAAATAAATGTAAACTATAAAAAAGATCCAAATAGATATTTTATAACTACAAAGAATAATTTCTGAAATATTTACTTAATTGCCTTTATAGCAGATTAGAGACTATAGAAAGAGTCTGTAAACTTTAAGATAGATTAATAGAAATTATCCACTTTAAAGAGCAAAATTTAAATAGATAGGAAAAACACAAACAAAGTTTTAGTGACCTGTGGAACAAAAGCAAGCAATCTAATATTTGTATATTTGGAATCTCAAAAAATAAATTAGAAGAGAGAATGAAGGAGAAAAAGTTATATAAAGAAATAATTACTCAAATTTTTCTTAAATATGGCAAAAACATCACCTTAAAACTTTAACATATTTAGCAAATTAAAGCATAATAAATACAGAGAAAACCACACCTAGGCATGTCATAGCCTAACTGTTAGACTACAAAGAGAAAAGCTGTTAGCAGAGGGGAAGAGAGCATAGATTTAGGAAACAAACAGTAAGAATTGTTGTAGACTTCTAGACAAAAACTATACAGGCCAGAAGACAATGGAATGTCATGCAGAGAGAAATGCAGAAATGTCAACCTAGATTTCTATATCCAGTGAGTATAGAATTGTTTCAAAAATGGACAGTAAATGAAGATTTGTTATCTGACCTTAGATTAGATTAAAAATCTAAAAACCTACTACTAGCTGACCTGCATTATATGAACTACTAAAAGAAGTATATTAGGTAAAGGAAAGTGATACCAAATGGAAGTATGGATCCATACAAAGAGATAAAGAACATTAGAAAGAGTAAATATATGGACTAATTTAAAAACTTTATTTTTATCTTCCTTCATTTTTTAAAGAATAACTTACATTGCACTGTGGGGTTTATAATGTACATTAAAGTAAAATATGTGACATCAAAAACACAATGGACAAGAGAGTAGTAAATGAAATGACACTGTTGTAAGAATCTTATATTTTACATGAAATGGTATTATATTAATTATAAGTGGTCTCTGATAAGGATGCATATTGTTAGTCCTAGAGCAAACACACACACTGAACATATGTGCACACACACACACACACACACACACACACACACTATAAAGAGATGTCATTAAAAAGCCAACAGTAGCAGTAAGATGGAATGCTAAAAAAAAATGCTCATCTTAACAGAAATTAGGAAGACAAAGGAGAATAAGGGGAAGAGTCTTGATACCACAAATATTAAATGAATATTCAGATGGTAGATTCAAAACCCAACCATAACATTATATTAAATGTTAATGGACTTAACACCCCAGTTAAAAATGACAGATCATCAGTATGAGTAAAAATGAAAGACCTTAGTATATGCTGGCTACCAATGTATGCACTTTAAATATGAAGACACATAGAGTTGAAAGTAAAAGAAATTAAAAATATATGCCATAAAAACACAAATTTTTATAAAGTAACTGTGGCTATATTAATCAGATGGTATAGATTTCAAGACAAGAGTGTTTACCAAATAATGATAAAGTGGTCAATTAATCAAGGACATACATAATAAATGTTTACATGAATAATAACAGAGCCTCAAAATATAGGAAGCAAGGGTAGGTTTCCTACAAACATTATATTATAAAAGAGCAAACATACAGAAAAGCTGAAGAAATTTTACAATGAGCTTCCTATATAACCACCACCTGGAGCCTACCATTAATATCTTACCATGCTTCCTTTATCATTTTTCTGTCTATCTGCCTCTCCTTCTTTCTATCCATCAATTCATCAATGCCATGTTTTTGAAACTGTCTTGTGAAGTTCCAGGGAGGAGAGTGTGTGTGTGTGTGTGTGTGTGTGTGTGTGTGTGTGTGTGTGTGTGTGTGTTTTGTGTTTTGGAGGAGGGCAGTGCTTTGGGAACTGCTGACCATTTAACCAGAGAATTTATGCTTTTGTTTTCTGTTATTCTATTTTATATTTTGAGTTTCTGTTTAGATCTTACCTGAGAATATAGTTTTGTGGCTGAAAGTATAATTTTCACAGCTTTCATTTAAAGACATTAAAGAAGAATCCATTCTCCTAATCTAGTTTTGCATAGATTTACCTCTAGCTCTTAAATGTAATCTTTAATGATGTTTCTATGAGCTTTAAAAACCTGAAATTTCCCAGTGATACTATCCTGTGCCATGTGTAATTAAGCACAAATTAGACAAAGAATTCCTTGATAATTCTGAGTAGGTGTTCCCACTTTGGGTGGCTTTAGTGAGGACAAGGACCATCTTTCATTTTGAATCCCCTTTAGTTCCAGGCCCACAGCAAGCATTCAGTATGTCTTATAGGATGAATTCAGGTGGACAATCTGTTTATGCTGAAAATAATGTTGTATTTTGTGGACCCACCTATGGGACTATGGCACAAATTGGACAGTTCTCCCCTGACTTTTGGCTATGTTAATTACCAGTTAGCAATGGGACTATTTACTTCCAGAATCCATGAAGGCCATTTATTAATTAGAGCAAAGGCATAAATTCACTCTGCTTAGACCAACTTTTATTCCCTGATATACTCCAACTCAAAAATACCAACACTGAAGTGTTACTTGCTTTTAAATTAAACAGACAACTTTGAAGACAACTTTGGAGTCTGAGAACTAACATCAAATAAGTTCTAACTACCAAGACTTAGTTTTCTTCTGAGTCCATCCTCAAAATAGGGAAGCCCTTGATAGCTTATTTCATGTTTTCTGAAGTTTTATTTCCACTGGTAACATTCTGTAGGAAGGCCCTGTGTATGCAGTGTAACCAGTAGTGAAAAATTTTCTACACAATATGTGCTCAGAAGAGTTGATAAGCTTAAGAAATCGTCTTATCTTTGGGGACACAGTGGATGATATTTTTGTCCCCACTCTACAGACAACACTGTGAAATAAGGAAGGTTGTCTTAAGTACCCTGTAGCATAGGATGTGGTTTTCAGGTGTTTGAGAAGAGAACCTCATTCATTCCATTCCTACCTCAGAAAGCTGAGCAGCATGTGTCTAGGCTGAGTTTTCTACTTTTAGAAAACTTATTTTTTACTTGTCAAGAATGCAGTTCAGTTGGAAGAATTATAGTCTCTCTCACACTATACCCTAAAATTAATTCCAGCTGGATTAAAGCAATAACTATATAAAATGAATCATGAAAAACCAGAATAGAAATGAGTATTTATTCCAACTACAGTGAGAGAGGACCTCATAAACTTAAAGGCAAAAAGAAGAGCTCATAAAAGAAAAGAGTAATAGATTTTATTCCATTAAAAATGAAAACTTCTGTGTGTCCGAAATCAAAACAAAATACAAAAACAAAATGGAAGTAAGTTTATGCAGAAAATACAGGGACAAGTATCTAGGAACCTTGAAAGACTAAGCACTCAAAACAATTGATAACAATAGTATTATTGGAGGCCAGGCATCAGTATTTTCCATCCTAAAGCCCCCATTTCAAATTCTTTCCTGCTCTGTGGGAAGACTCAGTTTCCCAGGGTCTCTTCTTGCTTGTTATCCATTAGTTGTACTCCTGTGCCCAAGCAGGGACCTGACCTTACATTCCATTGCATTCCCTACCTGGGGCCCTCTAGCTCCTAAATGCAATCTTTAATGATGTTTCTATGAGCTCTAAAATCCTGGAATTTCCCAGTGATACTGTCCTGTGCCATTTACTATTAAGCATCAGTGTTTCATACCCATCTTTTATTGGAGATGTGGTAGTTTCATTCCTATAAAGAAAATGACATGTTTCCCTTTTTGACTTCTCACCTTCTCTGAAAAACTGAACGCTAGAAATGTGTGTATGTGTGTGTGTTCAAGAATACAGGCTAAAGGAGAATAATATAGAAAATGATAGTGGGAAGGTCTGTCCCAGCGTTAGCACATTTTCTAATCTTCTGGAAGCAGAAAAAAGAGTGTAATGACCAGAGGAAGCTTATGACCAAGTGAGCATGAGTTCTGAGCCATGTGTCAGTAAATCACATTGAGCAGGATTCTCACCATTACTTCACTGTCTATTTACAGGTGTGGGATGTAAGTCATGCTTACATTCTGCCAGAAACCAACCCTTAACAGGTAGGCCTTGCCCCATTGTACAGGCTCAGATAAGTGTTCATGTATGCATTCATTCAAAGAGCTTTTAAGGGAGAACCTACTCTGTTCAAGGCACTGTGAAATATACAAAGAGAAATTCTTAAGAAGTTTTAAATCTTAGCAGCTATGGATATACACAAATAAATGTAACGTCAAAAAGGGTTAAGTGTCATTAAAAAAACTTGAATGGAAATAGACAATTAAAAATATAGTAAACAGGGACTTCTGGCCCAACAAATATGATGTAGGCTCAATTTTCCCTGCTCTTCCCACTAAGCACAACTATGAATTCTGTATATGAAGAGAAATGACTAGATGAGAGCTCTGAAAGAAGATAAGAAGGTGAGCTGGTTTGAGACCCCAGGACTAGAAGAGCGGGATAGTAGCAGGGTGACCAGAATCCTCCCTCCCAAAAGAAGAAAACACCCAGACCAGATGTTTCCTAACTCCCAAGTCAGTGACAGGAAGAAGCCCAAGGGGGTTGATATCTTTCTTTGATTGAATGAGAGTCTTTCTGGCATTATCATACATGTTTGACACCACCAACAAGGGGGATTAATTAAAGCCCCACCAAAAATATCAATAGTCAACCAGAAGAAGTGCTACCCTTCCCCATTGGGCCTGACACTCTCCTTTCCAACAAGAACTACTGAGGCCAGCAGGTAAAACAGAGTCCCAGCTGCTACAGGTGGACTAATGCAGGAAGGCAATTCTCCTCCGTAGGCCTCAGATGCTTCTCACTTGCCCATAGACATCGCAGCAAGCAAGCAGATTCTCAAGGGGGATTCAGCCACAGTAAGTTGCCCATTCCAGGAAGTTTCTTTGTACTCACATGGCTGAAATGCTTCTCTCTGGCTCAGATACACTGAGGCAGCTTGGGACACTGCTGGTAGTTTCTTACAAAATCCCTCTTCCACCAAGAGACCCCTGAAGCAGAGGTATGAGTGAAGGGATCAGTGCAAGTCCCAGTATCACCAGATAAATAAAGCAGACCAAAATAACACCTCTAAGACTGGACATTAGGATGTTATTGGAACCATAGCCCATAAAAGTATCCAACATCCACATGATAAAAGATTTAATTGGTACCAAAATCTCCTAACAACGATAAACAATATATTTAGAATGTAATTTAAAAATCACCCATTATACTAAGAACCAATAAAATTGCGAATTGAATGAGGAAAGAACAACTGATACCACACCAAGATCAATCAGGTGCCAGAATTATCTGATATGGACTTAAGAGCAACTATCATGTAAATGGTTATCATTCTATTACAGATTCTTCATATATAAATAAAAATAGGAAATCTCAGAAAAAATGTAATTTATAAAACAACCAAGTAGAAATTAAAGAACTGAAAATCATAATAACAGAAATAAAAACATTGCTGGATATTCTCAATAGTAGTTTAGAGATGAGAAATAATAGAATTACTGCACATAGGGAGAGAATAGTAGAATCTACTCAATGTGAAAAAGAAAGAAAAAATAGGCTGAGAAAATGAACAGGACCTCTCCATAATAACAAAAGGTCCAACATTCACAACATCGGAGTCCCAGAAGAAGAGGAGAAAAATAATGGTTCTAAAATAGTATTTGAAGAAATAATGACTAAAAAATTTCCCAAATCTGGTGAAATACACAAACCTATAGATCCAAGAAGCTGAATGGACCCCCAACATGGGAAACCCAAAGAAATCCATTCCAAGATGCATCATAATTAAACTTCAGAAAATGAAATCCAAAGACGAAAAAAATCTTGAAAGCAGTCAAATAAATGACACGTTACTTATAAAGGAATACCAATTCCAATGACTGCAATTTCTCATCCTATACAGTGGAGACCAGAAGGAAGGGGCACGGTATTTTTCAAGTACTGAAAGAATGGTCAACTGTGAATTCTGTATCTGGCAAAACTATCCTCTAGGATGAAGGAGAAATTAAAACATTCTTGAATGAAGCAAAACTGAAAGAAGTTGTTAGCAGATCTACTCTTTAAGACTGGCAAATGGAAGTTCTTCAAACAGAAAGGAAAAGATAAGAAATGAAATATTGGAGAATATGGAAGAAGGAATAAAGAAAAGCCATTTATGGATACACACAGTAAAGTATACTTTATGAGTTTTACAAACCATATTTGATGATTGAAACAAAAATTATAATATCATCTGATATTCAAGTCAATGATATTTAAAAGTGGAAAAGGTAAAGGAATTTAAATGGAAGTGAGGTTACCACGCTAGTAAAATGTTGATACTAGTAAGTTATAAGTCACATATTAGACTATGTAATGCCCAGAGCTATAAAATCTATATGAAGAAGTGCATCCAAAACTACTTTAAATCAAGATGAAATTCTAAAAAATGCTGAAGTAATTTACAGGAAGCATGAAAAGATAAACAGAGAAGAAATTGAATTACTACTTAAAAGCGTCCCCAAATAAACTCCAGGACCACATGGCTACACTATAGAAGTCTACCATTCTACCAAATGTTTAAAAAAAGAATTGACACCAAATTTACACAGTCTCTTCCAGAAAACAGAAGAGGCAGACACTTGTCACTCATTTTATGAAGCTAGCATTATTCTGATACCAAAACAAGATGAAGACCATAAAAATAAAGAAAGAAAAAGGGAAAAAAGAGAGGGAGAGAGGAAGAGAGGGAGAAAGAATTATAGTCCAATAGGTTTTGTGAACTTTGACATAGAAATAGTCAACAAAATATTAGCAAGTCAAATCCAACAATGTTTAAAATGAATGATGTACCATGAACGAATGGCATTTATTCCAGATATGCAAGTATGTATTAACAAAGGCACAATATGAAGGATCCTTGTGGTGATAGAACTGCTGAATATCTTGACTGTGATGGTGGACTCATGAGCCTACATAGGTTATAATATCACATAGAACTTAATATATATACATGCACACACACATGGAGATGAGTACCAATAAAACTGGGATTTGGGGGAACTCTGAGTACGGGCTGTGTATTATATCAATGTCAATGTCCTGGTTTGCTATTGTGCTATGCTTTTGCAAAGTCGTACCACTAGAGGAAACTGGATAAAGTATACATGGGATCTCTCTCTATTATTTCTCAACGGTGATTTTAATTAAAATGAAATATATAAAATGCTTTTAAAATTTACACATTTATCTGTTTTTGAGGTATCTATCACTCTTTGGCACTTACATGTACTGTTTTTAATGAATTTATATTAGTAACTGTTTAATCCTCAAAAAACTTTATAAGGTAGGCAGCAATATTATCCTAATTTTCAAATGTGAAAATCAAGACACAGTGAGATTAAGCAACCAGTCCAAGATCACAAAATCTAGTAAGTGACAGAACCCGGATAAGAAACCAAGATTTTGGCTCCAGCATCAACAGCCCTAACTAACAGGCTACCCTCTCTCTTTATAGTCTACTAGTAGCTGAGGGTATTGGGAAGAATTTTATGGAAAAAAAATGGCATTTTCATCTTTCTTAAAGGGGAGATTATTATCTGATACATATATAGCATTAATTGCACTGTACATATTTGTTGAATCACTAAATGACTTACCTTCTTTAAACCACTAGATGATTCCTTCTGTCACTTACTATCTGCCAGCAGCACAGGGTATGAAAAATGAGAAAATGAGGGACCTAGGGCAATGAGCTCATTTTACTTTATTGCAGCATTGACTTTCTCCCAGTGAAGGTCAGTGTTCCCAAAGGCTATCTATTGGTATTCTGGGCAGGACAATTCTTTGTATTGCGGAGACAGCAAACACATTGCAAAACTTTTAGCAGCATTGAAGATGTCTCCCAAATGTCAATATTGCTCCCAGTTACTGGGACATTGAAGAAACTTCACCCTCTCCTCATTTCCCAGTTTCCCCCTGATGAAGAACTTGTGTACTTTGTTTCTCTCTGGTTATCAGAGCTCAAAGCATCCATGCAACAGAAGCATGGGACTCAGGTGACTCATTCCGTCTTCTGTCTTGGCATAGCTGCATGCATGCGACAGGAAGGAATAGAACTCCCTTGCCTTCACAGTGGTTCTGAACTTCAGTTTGAATGGTCTAAACTGTTCATGTCACTTGTTTTTTTGGATCTGATTGTCCTTTTTTGATAAACATAAAAAAGTTCCCCCCTTCAGAGAAAATCTGTTGAACACATACCGTATGGCAGACCCCAAACCAATCACTTACAATCTCAATAGGAAGAAAAATATCTGAAAGGGGAAAGTTATAATGAATTATTTTTGTAAATGTGAAAAACCTCTTGGAAGGGCAATTTTCTCTTGGTGGCTGGCAGGAAAACAGCAGTGTTATGCTGCCTTGTTAAATCTGAAAGAATGTACTGAACATTGCAAACCTGTCTAATTGCCTTTGTGGAAAGGTGTCGAAGGGATCTGAAGCCACTTCCATCGGAGAGACGCTGATGCAAATGTGCTCCTCCCCAGGCACTGGGTCTGGATGTGCTCACAGGGCACAGTTGTCAGCTTGAACTTTTCACTATGAGACTTTTGGGGAATACTCATGTGCACCTAAGGGGTTTGGAAAGGCAGGATTTCCACTTCAGGTTTTGAGTCCCAGCCAAGTTTCTTTCCTTTTCCCGTGGAGGGAGTGGAAGGATGTAAATTTGAATAAAGGGTCACAGAGGTACCCAGGTTCATTCAGGTGCCAAACTCTTTACACTCACTGTCTTGGCCCATGGTGACAGATAAGCTGTCCAGCTGTGAGAACAGGGAGAACAAATCTTGCCCCCCCAGTAATATATTTCTTTGAAAAGAGCCCAGGCAGTGTGTGGCTTGCATACAAAAACAAAACAAGCAATGACTTGCATAAAAAATGGAAATACAACATAATTTTTCCATAAATCTAGCTCCAAGATTGGATTTTTGTGTAATCAGAGAGCCCCAGAAGTGTACAGGAGGCCATTCAAGGTAAAACCAGGGGTTCAGAGTCCCAGCTCTTGTACCCTGCTTGAATTTCAAATGACATAAAACCAGTAGCTCTGCTAAGTTGCAGTGCAAAAGCTTACATGGCTTCTTGAAAAAAAGCAATTTATTTTAGATTACAGCACAGCAGCTATCATTTGAACTGCTAGGGATTGTAATTGAACTCAGAACCAGCCTTCTCTGTGAACACAGGATGCAGTAACAAGTTTACTCCGGCTCTTCTAAATGACATGGATGCCAGGCCTGCAAGACAGACGGGCACGATAGCCCAAATGTCGTATCACTGGTGTCTTGAAAACGTTCCAGCAAGGATCCCATTAAAACATACATTCTGGGAAATGTACCTAGCTGGCTATTCAAATACGTTCTTGCTGTCCATTTGTGGGGGATATTAATATGAAACGGCTAGGTGGCAGCAATCGAGAGGAAATGAGAGAACGTACAATTAGCACTATGGAACGTTTTTGTTCAATTTCCATCTTATCTATGGTCATGAAGGAACTTGCAGGGGGTTTGTGTGCAGGGAGAATCCAGGGTTAAGAAAAGAGTCCCTCTTGATAAGGGATAATCTTTGATTTGATAATGAAAGGAATGTGCTTACCCTCCACCCAGAGTGTCATCCTGTCATTAAGTCCTAATGAAAGCTTAATTGTTCTGTTGGGGAAAAAATGATGTGTTTCATTTCCATACACTGCATTTGCTCCCTCTTTGTTATTAATAAATCTAGTTATATGAAATCCTCTCTTCCTCCAGAGTTGTCCAGAGACTCAGAAGGCAACATTCCAACCAGGCTCGATTTTATTTATTTTTGTTTTTATTGAAAGAGCTTGTCACAATGCCCTTGCTCTTTTTATGACTTTCTTTTTTGTTTTGTTTTTATGAAAGCAATAACTTGCACATAGTTTACAAATCAAATAGTTTTGAAACACTTATAATGAAAAGTAACAGTTCCCAACTCCATCTTCCCCTCTCTAGCTACACTCCATAAATGCAGCCTCTGTAACCTGCTCCTGGTTTTATCTTCATGTTGATCGTTAATATTTTATCCATTTTATATGTTATTTACTGATTTTCTTTTAAGAAAGAGAAGGATTTAGCTTACTTAACTTTTCACATTTCTCACTATAACATGACATTAGTCTCAACTTCCATTGGTCTTGCCACATCTAAATCGTATTAAAGCCTCCCTTATTGATCCATCAATCTAGTCAATATCTTTTACCTTCTCACTGGAGATGAGATATGAGCTCTCAGACCCTTTTCTTTACTATTCTTCCTCTTCTGCTTTTCATTCTCAGTCAGCTATACCATTATTTTTGCATTGTCAAGTTTCACTTACAGTTGTTCTGTCACCAAAGTGGTCTTTCTTTACAATTTTCTTCATGATTATTATATGAACATAATGCAAAGGATTTGTTTAATTAGGACTTCACTAAACTATTTACTGCTGAACCAAGTGGTTTCTATGGTTACAGTGTCATGACTCTTGCTATATACAGGGGAGATTGTGCTCGGAGTCAGGGTCAAATAGGTTCTCTGACTTTGTTGTTTTGTCAGAATTGTTCCATCTTATAGTGTGTGTAATATATTTCAAATATTTCTTATACAGTTATTTATTTATTTGTTTATTTATTTACTGGAATTTATGATGTGCTCTTGCCTTTCCAGAGTATGTGCCTCAATCAGACCAAGCTTTTCAAAGCTCAGAATTGCACTCTCTGTTCTATTGGTTCTTCCTCTTTCCTGTAGATCTCTATTTCACTCTCATTTAGACAGGTTGTTCTCTAGATGTGCTGGATGGGAGTAGCCTGAGGTTCCCCAATTGCTCTCCCAGGTTGGATTCACTCTTTGCTGGATCCGGTAGGCTTTCTCTTATTGACTTACCTTCAAATTTTGCTAGTAACTTTCTAAGAAAGGATGAATGGCAGGTAAAAGCCAAGTCTTTGCAAGTTTGTGATTTTTAACTTTGCTCTCAAACATGATTGACAGTTTGGGAATAGACTTTTGCATTGAAAATAATTTTCACTACTCTCTTTCAGCATCCAACACTGCTGTTGAGAAATCTGATGTTATGTTGATCCTTACTTTTTTATAGACTATCCTCCTCACTTTTTTTGGGTGGGGGGGCGGGTCTTTTTTAGTACGCTATTAGGAATTTCTCTTAAACCTTGGCTTTCTAACAGAATCAATTCCTCTCTTAAAGATTCACATCTCCTTTTATCTCTGGGAAGTTTACTAGTGTAATTTTATTGATAATTTCCTCCACTCCAGCTTCTTATTTCTCATTCTGAAACTCCTATTAGTCCACACTTAGTCCTTCTGGGTTAATCATTTGTCTCTCTTATTTTTTCTCACATATTGTGTACTTAGTGTATAGTCTAGGAGATTTCTCCAACTTTGCCATTGAGCTTTCTATTGGATTTTTTCTTCAAGCAATTATGTAACTCCCAAGAGATTTTTTTTAAAAAAAATATAATTGTCTTTTTGTTTTGCAGTTATCAAATCTCCTCAAATCATTCTGGAAGATATTAAATAAATTTTCTTTGTAAAATTTGGATATTTTTCCTAAATAGCACTGTTTCCTTGGTGTCATGTTTTCTGTTGTTTTGCTTGCTCTTTTTTTGTGCTGGTCTTTCTTGGCCTATTAGATTCCAGGTCATCTGTGGTTTGCATGAAAGAATGAGGCAATAGAAGGGTTATTTGTGAGCCCTTCAACAAGCAGATGGTCCTGTAAATGGCCTGCTTGAAGATTTAGACTGTGTGCATGGTCATGGGGGGAAACTGACTTGTAGAATGAGGCTTCAGTACTCATGATATTGCCCTGCTTATTCTCCAGGCACTTTTTTTATTGCCTTGAACCTAGTGCCAGGCCAGTCCACATGGAGAGCCAGGAGGAAGGGCATTCAATGTTACGTGTACTGACCTGTAGTAATGCCCACCCACTTCTTTCGTCCTCTGTTCCACCTGCTATTTCTGAGACCTGAGTCTTTCTGGGGTACTCTCAGATAGGTTGTTCTCTCCTTTGCTGAAATCTTTTTTAGGCTGTGGTTTCCTTTGCTACGGCTCATGAGCCAACAGACTTTTATTGAAATCACTCATCTTCTAACGGCTTCTTTCCATTCTCTTTGTGGTTATGAGTCTACAGCATTTTACTTGTTTAGTATCATTTAGAAAGTACTCTGGGTGGGAAAGGAGGTAATGGGTTTGCTCAGTCACCCATGTGAACCAGAACACTTTCTTTTTAAAAAGAGAATTCGTGTTTTTCACATATCGCATGCTAGAGAAATGCCATGTAGCTCTTCATTTTACTTTCAAGCTTTCTTTAATCTGATGCTTGGAATCAGCAGTCACAGAAAGTTACACAAACATATCATTAACTAGATGGAGTCTATACAACATAGACTAAAAAAAAAAAGGGGGGGTGTTCTGCTATTTTCTCTATATTAACTAATCATGTTTTCTTAACAAGGTTATTAACTTTTGAAAAGTTCCATTTTTCTATTTATTGAAGGAAACACTATTGGATATTTTTGATAAAAATGTTTTCCTTCTTTCTAAGTAGATGAATGGGCGACACCTCAAGAGTAGATGTGCCCAAGAAGAAACACAGTGTCCAATGAATGTGTAATACTATTCAATGTCAGAGATGTTCAAGTTAAAATTGATATCTATGTCAACTATAAAATTAACAAAGATTTTAAAATATGGTAGTTACTGAAAACCATTATAAAATGGGTACTTTTATATACTTTTGGTAGGAACAACAAAATTTGGTACCAATCTTTGGGTACTTAAAATGTTTATAATATTTAACCTAGTGCTTCCCTATCTTAGAAACTGAACTTAAGAAAATAATGAGAAATTAAGATTATAGGTTATTTCTCAAAATATTCATTGTAGCATTATGTATAATAGAAAAATCCTAAATGTTATGCATAAAGAAAAAATTTAAAGTTTACCACATATGTACAATGGGATATAGTATGGTTCATACATTAAAATGATGTTTATAAATAGTTTTTAATGAATGTTAAATTGTATGGGTGTCATTTAAGTAAAAAGAAAATCTAGAAATTGTATATGTATTAAGATCTCAACCATTCAAAAGAAGAAAAAAAAAGCTAGAAGGAACTATAATAAACGTTTAACTGTGGTTGCCTCCTGTTGGTTGAATTGTATGAAATATTTTCTTTTTCTGCTTATTATTATTGTTTTATTTTCCAGATGTTTTGTAGTGAATATACTTGGTTTGAAGGAAAAAAGAAAAACTTTAAATTATTTGCTTCTGAAAGTAAACCTTTTAAAAGTGTCAGGAAATAACCCATACGACTTCTTTCTGCTGAACTTTTTACCTTTTCTATCACAGAATCAAGAGTGGACTGTAAAAATTGACATACGAAGTGTTTTCCATTATTGAAAGTATCTCTCAGATGCACCTGGAAAAGCTAACTGCTGTATTATGTGCGATTTGCTGCTTCTTGCTCTCTGTTCCTCTCTACATTGCACGCCTGATTCCAAAGTCTGATTTATGTCAACATGAGCTAAATATTCAGATTGTCTGGAATGGGGACACTGCAGTTGTGTCTGTGACTCCGAATGGAATTAGAGACACAGTGATACACAGTGGACTGGAGTCAAACCTTTGGTTTTTTGTCCTGGCTGGTCGCTTGGTGAAGATCTCAGTTTTCTCTTGTGAAAAATAAGGTCATTGACCTGGATGATCTCTAAGGTCTTTCTAGGTCTTTTGCTCTGAGTGTGCAAATATCTTACCCTGACAAAGGCCAGACAAAACTAAGATAAGGAAATGACTCACTGAGAAGCATGTGCTCTAACAGTATATGTCTTTGGCAATTTATGTGCTTTAAAAAGAGAACATTGGCTTTGTGAAGTAACAGTTTTACCTGTCCATTTGAAAGATGAGAAAACAGAGGCACTGACAAGCCCAGTATAGAAAGCACAGTTCCTGAGGTTTCTAGCTGTATTATAGATCTGAAAAGGACATTGTTTGCTCTCAGATGCACAGTATGGACTGAGTTTTTGACCCACAGAACATAAAGGTAGGTGGACAAATGACTCCTTTGGGTGTGTTTGTTTGTCCTCTTTAACATGTGCCAGTCTGTGGGATTCTGTGTGAAAAGCATGCCAGTCCAGGCAGGTGCGAGCGCTCTGTGCGGTGGCAGCCTCGTGGCCCCTGGTAGGCCTCCGCTCTTTGTGTTGCTGCTCTGCCTCCTGTCCTTCCTACTTAAAAAAAAAAAAACCCAAGACAAAAAATCCTCTCTTTTTTTTCAGATTATAAAAGGAATACCTGCCTATTTAATAAAATTAAAATTCAAAATCCAATACCACAGAAAGGGTATTTTTAAAAAGTAAATATCACTTATGCTACCACACAACAATTTTCTCCTAGACTTTGTTCTGCCCACGCATGCAGAACTGCACACACACATATGCACGCAAACACCCCCTAAATCCAGACACCCAATTATACTGTTTTGTTAATTTACTTTGCAATTTGCCATGTCCATAGATTTTTATATCATCATCTATAATTCCAGCATAACGTTACTCTGTATGGGTGAAATATAGTCTACTTAAATCATCTATTTTGATGAACTTTTAGTTTGCTTCCAACTTTGGCTCGTAGAAGCAATGCTTCAATGAAGAACCTTGCATGCATATCTTTGCATGCTTGTTCTATTGATTCTCAAGCAGAATTGTATGAAAATGGAATTTCAGTGTCAAAAATGTATATGTATGTGCATTGTTGTGTATGGGTGTGTATGATAAGCACGCATGCATACACAGTGCTAAATAGTCCTTCAGAACAGTTGGCCAGTTTATACCTTTACTGTCTTTGTCACAGCTTTATTCCTCCACACTCACTGTCCTCACTTCTGTATTTATTTGTTCTTCTTTGGGCTCCCCGCTTTTCCCAAACACTGCACCCTACTATCCCCAGCCTTTCAACCTGGTGTGCTAGACCAGGGTGATAAAATACCACGCACAATTGTTCTTAAGCCTAAAAAATTGATTTTCCCAAGTATTAAGCTGGCATCATGAGTTGTTAACCTTATTAGAAAAATACAAGTTCAATTTATGATTCTTTTAGACAGGTAATTGGGCTCTAATTTTAAATTCTGAGCCAATTGATTTATACTATATTACATTATAACGTAACAAAAGTGTAGTAAGTCCAGATGATGTATGAGTTTGAACCTCCAGTTATGCAATAAATTATTTTTAGTTCTTTAACAAATAATACCTAGATTGACATCAACCTGTTGTGGTTCCCTCTGCCTCACCCTGTTCTGCAACTCTCTGTCCTCTTCCTTCTCTGCTTTTTCTTTTTTTTTCCCCTTTTCATTCCTAGCCTGGCAAGGCTTAGGAACGACTAGTTGCAGAAATCCAAAGCTCACATCTTAGACATGATAAAAGAAATTTCTTGTCTCATTCCTTTGCACAAACTCTTGTTGACATTTCATTCCAATCCACAACATATTTCTGATGGGTTACTATTATTGCATTGATTATAACATCTGCTGTTAAGCCACCAGTTAGATAAATTGCTTTCTTGGTATATGACAGTTTCTCCAGGAGATTCCTTTGGAGTGTTGATACTTCATTGCCCTTTCCCTGTGCTCCTACCATGAGTACTTTTAATTGGGCTAGAGTTTCCTCGTTTTCCCCTGCCTTTGCACTGATTTCCCCCTTGTATTTATTTTTATCTGGTTGTATTTTATGTATTTCTGCAAAACATATCAAATTATTTTTGGAACAAGGGTTGGATATAAATAAATATCACATAATTTCTAGAATCAGTTTCTGGAATCTTGAGTTACCCAGCAATCAAAGGCAGTTAATTGAAACCTATATCTCAAACTTTTTCTTCCTTTAGCAAGCTCTTGTTATTTTGAATAAGGACCTATCCTAAGTGAGGCTTTGAGCATTTGTCAGGGAGGTGGAGGGGCAGAAGGAGAGGGAAAAAGGATAAAGCAGGCTGGGGAAAGAGCCCTGGACTGACGAGCTAGAGAACCAGAGGCTAGCATCACTCTTTCTAGACCTTGGAAGGATCACTTCCTTTTTCCAAATCTCACTTCCTTCATTGGCAACATGTTTTCCTCATTGTTGAGGCCCTTCTGCATGGGGAGTTTATATCTAAAGGCTCTAAGATTGGAATAATTCTAGCCTATGACCCACTCTTACTCATTGTTAATGCTGCTTGTAACTCTTATCCTTCCTGGAAAAAAAAATAAATAAATGACCTGTTATGGAGTATTACAGCATTCAGGTATTGGGTGACTGTCCCAAAAGAGATATCCCTGTCTCATTCTGCAGAAAATGAAAATAATGTACTCTTTTGCTTGCTTTTCCACAGGGTTAGTTTTTCTGGGTGTTCATTGCTGAAGAGATATATGTATGGGGGACCATGTTGAGTTATCAAATAAACATATGAGGTGGCAGAGGGAAGCTATTGGGAAAAATCAGTATTGCAAGAGATCTTGCTGCCTCTAGGGCCACTTCGTAAGCATGTGCAGTTCTGGGCTATTTTAAAAATAAACTGGAGCATCATAATTGGTGGATGATAACATTGCAGTTTTGTTATATATTCTGTATGTTACTTAAAGAATACACATCTTTCTCTTCTTTTACCTTTCTGGTAAATTATTTGGACTAATGCAAGGGAAAAGAGTTTTAATTTGAATAAAATTCAACTGAACAGCGTGAAGTTATTAGTTATTTTATATATTTTCCCACCTTTACCCTTACAGCTTTAATTACTCTGAGTAATTAAGTAATTTCAACCCCCACTTCCCTGCCCCACACACACTTCCTAAGATCATTGGTGAGGTTCTTTTCCTTTTAGAGAACTGAATGAATACTTTTGCTGATTTTATTTTTTCAACTCCCTCTAGGTCAAAGAAAATGTCCCCCAAAAGATAGAGTCTTATTTTTATAAAATTCTGTTATGTAATCTTTAAGATGTACTTTTTGGTTGATTAATCTAATCACTATAGATTCCTGAACATAATAGATGAAAAAAATCTTATATGGAATTGAATCTGAAAGTGTCTTATATTTTATTATGAATAGGCCTAAACTTCTTTTTTTCAACAGCCTGAGATAAAAGATGATGATTATACATTTGACAGAAGCAGCACAAGGAAGGGCTCTCCTTTCCCTTACCTCCTTCAACCTGGGGGAGTAAGAACATCAGCTAGTGAAGTGAGGGGACGGGATGGCGGGGAGTCTGGAGGGGAAGGTGAAAGTCACCAGAGCGTCAGCTCCCAGTTTGAAGCAGAGCCAGGCTGCAAACATAGAGATTCAACACAAAGGCAAGCACAAAAGTTTAATTGTCTGTTATTTAATATACTTATTTACTTATAATGTTTTCTCCCATTTTAAAGTTTAAATTAATTAGAAAACAAAAACATTTGTTGAGGGTGGAGAAAGACAACTATGAAGAAAAGAGAGATGGACACCATGGGGTTGTTGGAGAGCAAGCATATTGACTTTTCTTTTTCAGTCTTGCAATACATATGCATTCTAGAATTTCTCTACTCCAGCATCACATTTCCTAAAGTGGGATCTTTAGGATTGTAACAGGAATCATTTTAAATAAAACTTGTTCTTAGTGAAATATGTTTTGGAAATACATGTCCATTTACCAAACCATATTTGCCCAGGAATTCTCAAACTCTTTAGTGTAATTGTAAATTTCCATAGTGCCTATTTTGTATGTGGCATTGTCCAAACATGTTTGACCACAGACCATTATTCTGGGGAGAGCTATGCTTCAGAAACACACTTTGAAGAGCCCTGGTGGACTGTTCCAAATCTGATAGTAACCCTCATAAATACAGAGAGACAGAGTATAGATTCTAAATCTTCACATATCAGATAATTACAAAGGATTATGTACAGAGGCAAGGAAATATATTCTGACAGTCTATTTGTTCTTTTCTGGTTTGGGGGATATAGGCAGATATTATTACGTTGATGTGTAATGGAATGAAGATGTTGAAGGACTGAGGTGGTCATTGTTGATTTTGTGGCTCAGGAAAATATAGGTATATCTAAAAACCTGGCTGCAAAGCTATATATGCACAGCATATACATGGATAGAGGAATGCAAGTAGCTTGGTTTTATTTACACAGAACTTTTTTTGCATTTGTGACCCTAGATCTAGAATTTAGCTTGGTACATTTAGGGTGATCTTGCCAAGTGTTTGCCACTTCAGCATTTATTTAATACATAATTAATATATTCTGGTGCATTTTATCTTGGGTAACTTGGAAGCACTTACTGTGTTAACTCCAAATATGGCATTGCATGCAAATAGTCTAAATAAAACTGGTATTTTTGGGTTAGTTTTAATATGCTTTAAAAAGTAACTATTCTAGCACTATCCATCTGTCCACATGTGTAAAGTGAACATTGCAATCAAGCTAACCAAGCTTTAAATTACTGCTCTATCGTTTATTTAGGTGATTAACCTTGGTACTGCAGCTCTGGTTTCTTAATTAATAACAGGATTTGCCAAATTTTGCTGCACAGATTGCTAGAACTCCTTCAGATGCAATACCAGAGCTTGGAGGGGTTAGCTGGGATTCCAGGTTCCTCACTTCCAATAAGCTTTGCTCATTTTCTTTCTACCCAATATTGGGCTCTAAGTAACACTTTGCTTTTAGTATTTTATGTCTGAAAGTATAGTTTTGAACACCCCCCTCCTCCTGCTGATCTATGCCATTTAATCCTGATAATCCAAGAAGCAGGAAGATGGTGTTGAAAGCTTCTAAACACATCCCAGCTGTGGCTGTACAGCCTTCAACAAATTACTTAATCTCTCTCTGTCTGGGCAAAATTTCTCACCTCATTAGATTATTGAGAGAATCATGAAATAATGTTTAGATTGCATATTAGCATAGTATCTGTGACATAAAACTCTTATTAATATTTGTCATTGTTCTTATTACTACATACTAAGTGTTCAACAAATGTCAGCTCCCTCTCTCCTTTTCTGTTATTCATTCGCCAAACACTTTCAGATGCTTCCAGGTGCTGTCCACTCTGCCAAACTTTATGGGGATTCAGAGACGAACAGGGACGAGACAGAACACACATCTGTGTGGCACCTGGCAAAAATGACAAATAGATTTTTTAAATTATTTTTATTTTATTTTCCCATTACCACTTAGTCCCTTATACCACCTCCGCCCAGCAATCATCACACTCTGGTCATGTCCATGAGCCCTTTTTCCTTTTTGTTCAATCCCTCCACCCCCTTACTGTCATCCTGCTCTCTTTCTGTGAGTCTGTCTCTATTTTGCTTTTTAGTTCAGGTTGTTCATTAGATTCCACATGTGAGTGAAATCATATGGTATTTGTCTTTCTCCAACTGGCTTATTTCACTTAGCTAATGTTCTTTCTCCAGGTCCATCCATGCTGTTGCAAAGAGTAAAAGTTTCTTCTTTTTTATGGCCAAGCAGTATTCCATTGCGTAAATGTCCCATAGTTGTTTTATCAACTCATCTGTTGATGGACACTCGGGCTGTTTCCATATATTGGTGATTGTAAATAATGCTGTGGTGAACATAAAGGTGCTTATATTCTTTTTAATTAGTGTTTGGGTTCCTTCATATATATTCCCAGAAGTGGCATCACTGGGTCAAAATAGATTCTGAATTGGACGTAAAGTGAAATGAACCAATTTTTTTTCAGCAACAAATAGATATTGTAGCATTAAGACAGGGAATCATAAATAGGAGTTGTTGCTTACCATGCAAGTGAAAAATTTTAAAACCTTTTTTACAAAATAACTAGGCTTGAGTTCCAATGAAACCTCAGTTAACCAGAAGGTAGCCACCCATTTTTGGTAATTGAGATTCTTAAATTCCTTGGGGTGTAAACCCTTGTTGAAAACCATTAAAGGATCATGTGCTTACCTTCATGCATTAATAAATGGAACCCATAATGTTGGTTAATTATTTCCTTTCTGGAGTGCCCATAATTTCTTAGAGCAGCACTTATACTAATCATGGAGTATAAGATTAAATTGGATAGGTATGAGTCTTAAGCATAATTTGCACATTATTTTTTAAAACCCTCATTAAATATTTTTTTGTAAGGAAAATAAGGAAAAAAAGAGGATGAACTTTTAGGGAATTGAGAACTTCATAGTAATTTAATTCTCAGGAAACCCCCCCCACAATATTGTATATTGTATATTTTAAAATATCAGACTATCCTTTGAATGAAAACAAAAATTTTCTTTTGTGGGGAAGACTCATTCATTCAACAACAATTGGGCCCTTTCTTTGTGCCAGATAGTACATGAGTCCCTGGAAATGTGATGGTGCACAAAGGCGCATGCTCTTGCCACATGGTGCTGACACTTGAACCAGCTAGACAGAGAGCCACACCAAAACGTGGGAAGGTGCTTCCTTGAAGGAAAGGCTCCAGGTGCTATGGAAGTGTGCCGTAGGGCCTCTGACCTCATTAGAGGAGCTGGAAAAGCTTCCCCTGGGATGGGAGAGCTGAGCTGAGATGGGAGTAGGAGTTAACAAGAATACACGGGAAGAAGGAAAGCCTGTTAAGGGCAGAGGAAGCAGCAGATACAAAGCCCAAGGTAGGAGGAAGCAGAGTTGGCATCACCAGCCAAGACAGGGCCCTATGCCCATGAAGAGTAAGGAGCAGAATGGTGGGAGATGCCCAGGGGAAGGCAGGGGAAAGCAGGGAAAGGCCAGTCCAGAAGGGCCTAATGGGCCAGGATAAGGATTCCACCCTTAGCCTCACAAAGCAATGCTCTTCCCCTTCCTTCCTTCCTTGGAGTTGTGTTTCTACCTTTGGTGACTTTGCTCTGAATACTCTTTCTCTTTCTATGGGTTAATTAAAACCCATGAAAAACAGAATCTACTTTCTCTACTTTTCTGTTCATTTGAGTTAGGAAATTTTTAATATAGAAGAAAAGTTTTATTTTTTATTTATTTTTTATTTTAAAAGTTCAAGTCTGAACAGGAGTAGCACTTAACCCAGTGCTCTGTATATGTATTATGAAACAATGTTTGGTCACTTGCTCTCGGGCCTCCTGTGAAATGCTTAGAAATATTCAGTCCCATTTTAATTAAGGACCTGAAACTAAAGGTCCAGCTGAGGTAGATATTTTTATCAAATGGCCATCCATTCTCTCTGCAGATTTGAAGACCTTATATATTCCTGTGCAGTGTGAATTCTCCCTCGAGGGAGTGTGTGGGCTATTTTTCCATCGCCCCGCCGCCCCGCCTCTAGACTATTAGGCAACCTTCTCCGCTTGGGAACGCAGGAGACTGAACTCTATGTATCGCATTACCTGCACTCCCATGACTGTGACTTCCAGTTTGGTTTGGTCAATGGAGATCCTGGAGAGAGATCAGGTGATGGGAGGAGAGAAGGGTAATTCCATCAGCAGCTGGACTTTCTCGTCCTATTTCTTGAAAGATCTATTTCACTCCATGGTTCCAGCTCAAAAGAGAACCCCGTTTCCCCTCTCCCTTATCTCACCAGGCTCTGGTAATATATTCCCAGCCTTTGCTCTTTTAGGCCCAGGACAGTCAAAGCATCCTGCTGTAGGTGGTGCCAAGTGTAGGGTTATAGCATCCTTAACTTGTGACCCTACCTGAACCTCTGAAAGTAGTTCCGTTATTTCATTCTCTTCAAAGGTACAGATGAATGTGACTTCTTCCTGTCAAGATTCCAACTGAAAACCTCAGAATCTGTCCTCTCCTGCCTATTTTATTCTCCCCCTTCCAATGAGTGGGTATACTTCAGATGTAGATAACTGGGGACCAGAAGAATGATGGTGAAATCCCTTGGATAATATGAGCTCACTTTTGGCTCAAAATAGATTAGTCTCTGGAGGGAGGAAGGGCACTCCTTGTCATCATATATCTGCTAGGCTGTCATTCAGCACCTACTTAAACTCTTAAATTTCATCCTATTATTGCTTGTCATGTTTCTGGGACCCTGAGAAATTTCTTTCCATGTGTATTCTGAAGCAGGACATTTTGATGCTGTGAATATTTTGATCTTCAGAGTGCAAAGAATGGGATTTTGGCTATAGGCACAACTAACCTCTTTTTTTAAAAATTTTAATTTATTTTTTCAAATACATTTGTCTCTGCCTCCCCCGCACCACTTTCCCTTGCCCTCTCCCTCCTTCCCTCCCTCAGCTCTTCCCCTTTGGTTTTGTCCATGAGTTCTTGCTATATGTTCCTTGACTTGACCGTTCCCCTCCTCTTCCCCGCCCCCCCTCCTTCCTTCCCTCTTGTCTCTGCTGATTTCTTTTTCTTTCAGTGTTGCTGGTCTTATTTTCCTTGCATCTTTGTGTTGTTGATTAGGTTCCACTTATAGGTGAGATCATATGGTATTTGTCTTTCACCCCCTGGCTTATTTCGCTTAGCATAATGCTCTCCAGTTCCATCCTTGCTGTCGCGAAGTTTAGTAGTTCTTTTTCTCTTTCTGATGCGTAGTATTCCGTTGTGTAAATGTACCATAGTTTTTTGATCCAATCATCTACTGATGGGCATTTAGGTTGCTTCCAGCACTTGGCTATTGTAAATTGTGCTGCTATGAACACTGGGGTGCATAGGTTCTTTTGAATTGGCATTTTGGGATTCTTAGGGTATAGTCCCAGCAGGGGAATCACTGGATCAAAAGGCAATTCCATTTTCAGCTTTTTGAGGAAATTCCACACTGCTTTCCATAGTGGCTGCACCAGTCTGCTTTCCCACCAACAGTGTACTAGGGTTCCCTTTTCTCCACAGCCTCACCAGCACCTGTTGTTTGTTGATCTGTTTATGATGGCCATTCTGACCGGTGTGAGGTGGTACGTCGTTGTGGTTTTGATCTGCATTTCTCTGATGGCTAGTGACGCTGAGCATCATTTCAAATGTCTCTGGGCTCTCTGCATCTCTTCCTTGGAAAAGCACCTGCCCAGGTCCTTTACCCATTTTTTGATTGGATCATTTGTCTTCTTGGAGTGGAGTCGAGTGAGTTCTTTATATATCTTGGAGATCAACCTCTATCTAATGTATCATTAGCAAATATATATTCCCATACAGTTGGCTCCCTTTTCATTTTGCTGATGTTTTCTTTAGCCGTGCAGAAGCTTCTTATTTTGATGACGTCCCACTTGTTCATTCTTTCCTTTATGTCCCTTGCTTTAGAAGACATATCGGTGAAAAAACTGCTGCATGGGATATCTGAGAGTTCCCTATCAATATTCTCCTCTAGGACGTTTATGGTGTTGTGACTTATATTTAAGTCTTTTATCCATCTTGAGCTTATTTTTGTGTATGGTGTCAACTGACGATCAAATTTCAATTTTTTGCATGTAGCCGTCCAGCTCTCCCAACACCATCTGTTGAAGAGGCTATTATTGCTCCATTTTATGCTTCTGCCCCCTTTGTCAAATAATTAGTTTCCCATAGAGACCTGGGCTTATTTCTGGGCTTTCTCTTCTGTTCCCCTGGTCTATGGGTCTGTTCTTGTGCCAGTACCAGATTGTTTTGAGTATAGTGGCTTTGTAGTATAGTTTGATGCCCCGTATTGTGATCCCTCCTACTTTGTTTTTCTTTCTCAAAATTGCTGCGGCTATTTGGGGGTCGTTTATGGTTCCATATAAATTTTTGAAATGTCTCTTCTATTTCTGTGAAATACATCATTGGTATCTTAATAGGGATTGCGTTGAATCTATAAATTGCTTTGGGTAGTATGGACATTTTGATGATATTAATTCTTCCAATCCATGAGCATGGTATATGCTTCCATTTATTTGTGTCTTCCTTAATTTCCATCCTCAATGTTGTATAGTTTTCTTCATACAGGTCTTTTACCTCCTTGGTTAAATTTATTCCTAGGTACTTTATTTTTCTTGTTGCTGTATCAAATGGTATTTTTTTTTCTGATTTCTTGTTCTTCTATTTCATTGCTGGTGTACAAAAATGCCTTTGATTTCTGAATATTGACTTTGTAGCTGCAGTTTTGCCAAATTCACTTATTTCATTGAGTAGTTTTTTGGTAGAATCTACAGGGTTTTCTATGTACACTATCATGTCATCTGCAAACAATGATAATTTTACTTCCTCCTTTCCAATTTGGATGCCTTTTATTTCTTTTTCTTGTCTGACCACTGTGGCTAGGACTTCGAATACTATGTTGAATAGAAGTGTTGAAGTGGACATCCTTGTCTTGTTCCTGATCTTAGTGGGAAAGCTTTCAGTTTTTGCCCATTGAGTATGATGTTGGGTGTAGGTTTTTCATATATGGCCTTTAGTATGTTCAGGTATACTCCATTTACTCCCATTTTGCTGAGTGTTTTGATCATAAATGGGTACTGTACCTTATCGAATGCTTTTTCTGCATCTATTGAGGTGATCATGTGGTTTTCATCTTTCCTTTTGTTTATGTGATGTATTACATCTATTGATTTGCATATATTGTACCATCCCTGCATGCCTGGGATGAATCCCACTTGATCATGGTGGATAATCTTTTTAATGTGTTGCTGGATGCAGTTTGCCAATATTTTGTTCAGGATTTTAGCGTCTATGTTCATTAGCGATATTGGCTTGTAGTTTTCTTTCTTTGTAGGGTCTGTATCTGGTTTTGGGATTAGGGTGATGCTGGCCTCATAAAAAGAGTTTGGGTACTTCTCTCCTCTTGGATTTTTTGGAATAATCTGAGAAGGACAGGGGTTAGCTCTTCCTTAAATGTTTTATAAAATTCTCCTGTGAAACTGTCCAGCCCAGGGATTTGTGTGCCGGGGGTTTCTTGATTACTGTTTCAATTTCCCCAGCTGTTATTGGTCTGTTCATTTTCTGCTTCTTCTTCCTTCAGTGTTGGAAGATTATACTTTTCTAGAACTTTGTCCATTTCATGAAGGTTTTCAAATTTCTTGGCATATAATTGTTCATAGTAGTTTCTTGCAATCCTTTGTATGTCTGTGGTATCAGTTTTTATTTCTCCTCTTTCATTTCTGATATTATTTATTTGGGTCCTCTCCCTTTTTTTCTTGATGAGTCTGCTTAAAGGCTTGTCAATTTTATTTATCTTTTCAAAGAACCAGTTCCTGGATTGGTTGATCCTTTGAGTTGTTCTTTTCATCTCTATGTCATTCAGTTCTGCTCTAATCTTGACTATTTCCTTCCTTCTACTTGCTCTGGGATTTATTTGTTGTTGTTTCTCCAATTCTTGAAGTCATAGTGTTAGGTCTTTTATTTGAAATGTTTCTATCCTTTTTAGGTAGGCCTGTATTGCTATGAACTTCCCTTTCAGGACTGCCTTTGCTATGCCCCATAGGTTTTGGACTGTTGTCTGTTCATTTTCATTTGTTTCCAGAAATTTTTTGATTTCTTCTCTTATCTAATTATTGACCCATTTATTGTTTAATAGTCTACTGTTCAGTCTCCATGAGTTTGCATGTTTTTGAGGTTCCCTCTTGAGGTTGATTTCCAATTTCAAGCCCTTGTGGTCCAAGAAAATGATTGGTATTATTTCAATTTTCCTGAATTTGCTGAGGTTTGCTTTGTGTCCTATCATGTGGTCTATCTTTGAAAAAGTTCCACGCGCATTTGAAAAGAATGTGTATTTTTCTTCTTTGGGATGTAAGGTTCGTATACATCAGTTAAGTCCATTTGATTCAGTGTGTCATTCAGCTCCACAATATCCTTGTTCATGTTTTGTTTGGAAGATTTGTCCATTTTTGACAGTAGGGTATTAAAATCCCCTACGGTCAGTGTGTTGCTGTCTATATCTTTTTTGAAGTCCTCCAAGATTTTCCTTATATGTTTGGGTGCTTCTATGTTGGGTCCATATAAGTTTACAATGTTTATGTCTTCTTGATAGATTCTTCCTTTAAGTATTATAAAGCATCCCTCTAGGTCTCTTTTTATGGCCTTTGTTTTGAAATCTATTTTGTCTGATATAAGTATTGCTACCCCTGCCTTCTTCTCTTGCCCATTTGCTTGGAATATTTTTTTCCATCCCTTTACTTTCAATCTGTGTAGGTTCTTTGTTCTGAGCTGGGTCTCTTGTAGGCAGCATGTATGTGGGTCATGTTTTCTTATCCATTCAGCTATCCTGTGTCTTTTGATTGGGGCACTTAGTCCATTTACATTGAGAGTTATTATTGATAGAAACTTATTCATTTTTTCTCTTTGTACCTGTGTTTTTCTCTTTCTCACTCTTTTCCTTCATCTTCTTAAACCAGTCCCTTTAACATATCTTGTAGTGCTGGTTTGGTAGAGACATATTCTTTTAGTCTTCTTTTGTCTGGGAAACTCCTTATTTCTCCTTCTATTTTATTCAAGAGCCTTGCTGGGTAGAGCAGCCTTGGTTGTAGGCCCTTGCGTTTCATTACTTGGAATATTTCTTGCCATTCCCTTCAGTAGTGTTTCAGTTGAGAAATCAGCTGCTAGCAGTATTGGAGCTCCCTTGTATGTTACTACCTGTTTCTCCCTTGCTGACTTTAGGATTCTTTCTTTGTCTTTGATATTTGCCCTTTTAATAATGATGTGTCTCAGAGTGGGACTCATTGGGTTTCTCTTGATTGGGGCCCTCTGTTCTTCCTGGACCCTGAGACCTTTTCTCTCCTCAAATAGGGGAAATTTTCCATCATTACTTTTTCAAACAGGTTCTCTATCCCTTGCTCCTCTTCTCCTTCTGGTATCTCTATTATGTGTATATTATTGTGTTTCAGGTTGTCCTGCAATTCCCTGAATGCCTCTTCATTCTTTTTGAGTCTTTTTTCCATTTCTTGCTCTTTCTTGGAGGTTTTATCTACCTTGTCCTCCAGCTCGCTGATTCGATCCTCTGCTTCATCTAGCCTGTTTTTGATTCCCTCTACTGTGTTCTTCAATTCAGAAATGGTATTCCTTATATCCTCTTGTGTCTTCTTGATAGGTTCTATGTCCTTTTCCAGGTTGATATGTATTGCTGTAAGTTCCTGATAGTTTCTCTGCAGTTTCTCATAGTTATCTTTGAGCTGGCTGAGCTCATTGACCTTCCTTAGAGCCATTGTTTTGAATTCAATATCTGATAGTTCCCTTGTCTCTATTTCTTTTAGCTCCCTCTGTGGGGTTTCCTCCTTTCCCCTCATTTGGGGGGAACTTCTTTTCCTTCCCATTATTTGTGAGAGTCTTTTTTTTTTTTTTTTTTTTTTGCTTGTTCTTCAATTGATCCATCTAGATTTCCTGATTTTGTGGATTAAACCTCTAAGGTAGTAGGCGGGTCTTTTTATTTATTTATTTATTTTTTTCTTTTCTTTCTGGGTCTGCCTTTGATGATGTCAGTTATTGACCCTGTCTGACCTTGGGCTGTTTGTTTGAGCCTTCCAGGAGTCTACTGCCTGTGTCTGTCTCCTGCAATTGTTAATCTGGTCACTCTCTTCTCATCTCTCAGGCTTAGGCACCACAGGGCGGAGCAGTGCCTCCTGATGGCAGGCCTATCTTGTATTTATAGGCTGCTGTCACTCAGGGGAGTGGTCTGCCTGAGCAAGATGGAGAACGTGGACTGGGGAAGGAGTCACCACCAGGATCCCCCAAGCTGCTCCCTTAGTTCTCTCTCCAATACCTCCACCTCCAGTCTCTCCTCAAGAGTCTCTAGGCATCTCTGTGTCCCTTTTAGTTAGGAGTCTCCTATCTCTGCAGGCAGCTCCGCACTCAGCACCAAGGCCAGCACACAACTCCTGTCCGGGCCAGGGACTGTCCCAAATATTTTTAATGCTTACTGGTGAACACCTTTTCTGCACCACCACAACATCAGATGTCAGTTGCAAGCCTGCGTCATCACCTGTACTTGGAAACAATTTTATTTACAAGGTTATTGGTTCTTTATAAAAGGACATGAGTCAGGAACCGCTGAACATAACAGATGCAGAAGGCAAAGTATGGGGGTGGGCACAGAACCTCTGTGGCCTACCCAGGGGCACCACTATATAAATACTGCCACCTGGTCACCAGCCTGGAAGCCTACATAAGTTTTTAAAGAAACTGTCTAATAAAGTGTTTTGTGTCTTTGCCAACCCTTGGAGAGGTCACTTTAAAAATTTTAAATTGTTCTATTGGGTATGTATTGGTATCTCATTGAAGTTTTAATTTGTATTTCCTGCTGACTAATGATGCTGAACACCTTTTCATGTACTTATTTGCCATCTTCATCATTTCTTTTGTGAAGTACATTCAGATCTTTGGCTTTTTCCTTTCCTGTTGAGTTGAAGAAATTCTTTAAATGCTCCAAATACAAGTCCTTTGTCAGATACGTATGTTCCAGATAGACAATGGCTTTTAAAAAGCAGAAGTTTTAAATTTTGGTTTAGCATGATTTTGTTCTTTTCTAAGAAATCTTAGTTTACTCCAATGTAGCAAAGATTTTTTTCTCTTGTGATTTTTTTTCTTAGAAGTTTGTTCTGTGATGTATTTTGAGGTCATATTTGTATACGGTATAAAGTAAGGGTCATTGTCCTCCACCCCCCAAAAAAAATGGATGTCTAGTTGTTCTAGAATTATTTCTCAAGAAAACTCGATTCCTTCATTGAATTTTGGCATTTCTGTCAAAAATCTATTGGCTGTTCATGTGTGAGTCTGTTTCTGCACTCCCCATCTGCTCCCTTGACCTTTTATCCATCCTTTCACTAATAATACACAGCCTTGCTTAGTGAGACTTTATAGTCAGTCTTAAAATCAAGTAGTGCAAGTTCTCCAGCTTTACTTATTAGAATTGCCTTGGCTATTTTAGTTCATTTGTGTTTTATATAAATTTTAGAATCAGTTTGTCAATTTATACAGAAGTCCTGGTGGGATTTGATTGGGATTGCATTAAATCTTTAGATTCATTTTTGAGAGAAATGCCATTTTAACAATATTGAGTCTTCCAAAGAATGAATATGCTATATCTTTCCATTTATTTAATTATCCTTTAATATTTTTCTACAATATTATGTAGTGTTCAGTAGAAAGGTCTTGCATGTATTTTGTGTTTTGGGATGGCTTAGTAAATAGAATTGTCCTTTTAGTTTATTTTCCAATTGTTTATTGCTGCTTTTGAAATAGTGTTGATTTTTGTAGATTGTCTTTGTATCCTGTGACTTGTTAAATTCATTTATTAGTGCTGGTAGCCATTTTGTAGATTTTTAAGCATTTCTATACAGATGGTTGGTCATCTGTAAATAAAGGCAGCTTTACTTCTTTCTTTCTTATTTAAGATTTGTTTCTTACCTTTTGTTTTGGTAACTCAATCTGACAGTCTGTCTTTTATGTATTTATTTTGGATGCAGGAAACATGTAACACAATCATTTGCCATCACCAGTGTCCCCTTTTCTGTGTTATTGTTGCCATGTCCTTTGGCCTTATGCCAAGACACTTTTGTTACTTTAAACAATCGATATTAATTTAAATTCTACTCACATATTTATCCCCAACCTGGTTCTCTTTAAAAATTTTTTTTTCTATTGTGCTAAAATACACATAACATAAAGTGAACGTCTTTCTTTTTCTTTTCAATAGATTTTAAATTTTAATATTACAGTTTGTATACAATATTATATAGTTTGGGTGTTCAACATAGGGACTAAACATTTATATGACTTATGAACTAATTGCCTCATTAAATCTAGCACTCATCTGACACCGTACATAGTTATTACCTGATTATTGACTGTATTTCCTATGCTCCACTTTACATCCGCATGACTGTTTTTATAACTGGTGATTTGAACACCTTAATCCCTTTCCCTTTTTAATCCATCCTCCCAAACCCCTCCCATTTGACAACAATAAAAATATTTTCTGCATCTGAGTTTGTTTCTGTTTTGTTTGTTCATTTATTTTGTGTTTAAGATCCCACATATAAGTGAAATCATATGGTACTTTTCTTTCTCTGTCTGACTTATTTCAATTAGCATAATACCCTCTAGGGCCACCCATGTTTTCAGAAAGGTCAAGATTTCTTTTTTATGGCTGAGCCATATTCCATTTTATATATGCACCACTTCTTTATCCATTTGTCATCGATGGACATGTAGGTTGCTTCACTATTTTGAGTCTTGTAAATAATGCTGCAACGAACATCGGGATACATTTGTTTTTTCAAATTCGTGTTTTGGGTTTCTTCAGATGCCTACCCAGAAGTGGAATTGATGGGTCCTTTGTCTCTTGTTACCCGACAGCCTTTGTTTTAAAGTCTATTTTGTCTGATATAACTATTGCTACCCCAGCTTTTTTTGTTTTCATTTACATGAAATAACTTTTTCCATCCCTTTACTTTCAGTCTGTGTATGTCTTTCAATCTGAAATGGATCTCTTGTAGGCGGCATATGTAAGGATCTTGGGTTTTTTTGGCTTTTGTTCTTTATCCATTCAGCCACCTTATATCTTTGGGTTGCCATATTTAATCTATTTACATTTAAAGCAATTATTGATAGGTATGTAGTTATTACCACTTTATTATTCATACTTTTGATTTTTTTTTCTTTTTAAATCAGCCAGTCATTTTAACCTTTCCTTTAATACTGGTTTGGTGGTGAATGAATTCCTTTTGCTTTTTGTGTCATCTGCAAATAATGACTGTTTTTCTTCTTCCTTTCCAATCTGGATGCCTTTTATTTCTTTTTATTCTCTGATTGCTTTATCTTGGACTTCCTTTGGTACTCTTTATTGCATCCTGCATTTTGTGCTTTTATTTGGGAGTATTTTCTTCTGCCCCAAAACTTCCTCTAGCTCCTTTTAGTATTTCCTTTTATGTGGATTTTGTTATCTTCTTCCAGAGAGATGTTACTATTCTGGCAGGTAGATAGAGTATAAGCTGGTCATGTTGATCTTATCAAGAAATGCACCTTTTCAAACTTGTGTCTTGGTCTATTTCCCATTAGTCCTAATAACCTGAGCATTTAGAGTTTTTCATCTAAACATCTGGGATGTTAACCATGGCCCTTTATTCTTAGAAGGTCCTAAATTTGAATTTTTTGTCTCCTGACCTTCTTAGACTGACAAAATTGCTCCTTAGTTTTTTAAGCTCCTTGCAACTAATCTTTTCTTAGTTTCTTGGCTTTTTACTCCACGTTTGTAACTTAGAAATGACTTGAGGGGAAATTGCATTGGGAATGTTGGGCTAATTTCTCAGTGGTTCTTCTTTCTCAGAAATCTTAGCCTCAAGTCCTACGCGCTACTTCTGCAAGTTATAGGTTGCTCTTTTCCACTTGGTGTACATCTCTATTGGTGATGCGCATTAACAAATGCCTTTGACAAAAAGCTGGTAGGGCTCACTGCAACAGGCTTGCTTTCTTTGCACATTCTAGGCTGCTTGCTTAAATCCTGGCTGCTTTGGTGGTTCTGCATTGCTTTCAAACAGCCAGCCTTATTTTTTATTTTATGGGGTAGTATAATTGTTTTTTGTGGGAGGATAGTGTGATACAAGTCACTTTTTCATAGACAGAAACTTAATTCTTCTGGCTATATTTTAATAAAAGCCCTGTCCTCCCTACCACCATTTTTTAATTGAATTTATTTGGGTGGCATTGGTTAATAAAATTATATAGGTTTCAAAGGTACAGTTCTATAACACACCATCTGTATATTGTATTGTGTGTTCACCACCCCAAGACTACCACCATTTTTAAAGATGCCATTTGTTTGTTGAAAAAATGGGCTATTTTTTTGCCAGTTGAATACCTTACATTGTAGGTTTCTCATGTTTCTTTGTAATGTGTTCGTTTCACGCATTTCTCTGCTCCCCATATTTTCAGTTGATATTTAGTTAGATTTACAGGTTGTTAGGTCATAACATATCATAGTGAGTATTGTGTGCATCCTACTGGATCACAACACGAGCCACAAAATGCAGTGGTTCCCAAGTTGTGCTTCACCCTGGAGTCACTTGGGAAATCTCTTAAAAAACAAAAATAAAAACTAATGATGCCTGATTCCTACCACAGACATTGTGATTTTTTAAACTTTATTTTTCAATTACATTTTGCATTCACTATAATTTTATATTAGTTTCAGAGTACAGTATAGCGGTTAGACAATCATATACTTTACAAAGTGTTTGCCCCAATAGTTCAAGTACCCACCTGACACCATACACAGTTATTGCATATTATTGACTATGTTCCCTATGCTGTTCTTTACCAGACCTTGTGATTTAATTGGTTGGGGATGTGAACTGAACTTTGGGATTTTTTAAAAGCCTCCCCCATCCCCTAGGGATTCTAATGTGCAGTAAAGTTTGGGGACTACTGATGTAATGTCTGGTCACCCCATTTTTTGTTAGGGTAGGGTTGATTTATGGATTCAGGCGTTGTCAGTCTGATCCCTTCAATATCAAGTTCCCCATCAGGCATTAAGCCAATGGTTAGCAGCAATTGGCAGTTGCATAGACCCATTACTTTATTAAGAGTTGTGAAATGGTGATTTTTCTAATTCTGCCATTTCTCCTGCTCTTATTAGCTGGGATTCCTCTATAAAAACCTTTCAATTCTTGTTTGGTTACCTTGAAATTCAGTCCATACAGGAGATATAGGGTAAATCTTTCCCTTTATTTACATATTTTTCTGAATTATGAGTTAGTGTTCTAACAACATTCAAAGGTGACCAATGACATTTTTTAAATACTATTATGGAACTCGTGAATTTTTATGCGTTAGATCTGTTTCACTCCATCACATTCATTGTCCTTTTTTGATATTGAAATCGATTCATCTTTGGCTACTGGGAGCCCCTTTCAAGGTGGCTCCAAGTCCCTTTGATATGACTCTAGTTGGCTTTCGATAGCTTCCTATGACAAACTTGCCTGGCTCATTGTGTCTATTTTCTGCCCCAGATTTGAAATCAGCCATTTCTTCAAGGGTCCCTGGTTCCTTTCAATGTAAAGAAGTGCTTATGAGATCAAAATAGAGGCATTAAGTACAACCTTATTCTTAATCCTCAACCTCTTCCTCATTTCCCCAGTTTATTTCACCCAGAGTACTTATAACAACATTATTATTCCAATTCTATCACATGTTGTATGTTTGACTTAACCCTTCTGTGCCTAAGTTCCCATCTATAAAATGGGGATGATGATTGAAATAATCTAGGCATAATGCTTGTCTCACTGGTTTTTCAACAGGAGTAGTGGTGGTGGTGGTACTAGTAGTAGTTATATAGCAATAGTGGTGGTAGTGATGGTAGCAGTTCATTTTTCAACAATTATGTACCTACTGTGTGTAAGCATTGGGCATATGCAGTAGTAGTAATAGTACTAATAGAAGTCATCACAGCAGCAGTAGTAATTTATTTTCTTAACAAATAATTACTGTGTGGAAGTACTGGAGAGGAATTAGAAATGCAGTGGTAATCAGGATGGGTATGATTGTTATATTCAAGGAGAAAGGTAAAAAGCAAGCACACTGACCAATATAAATTATTATCAATCCAACATTTTTTACTTAGGTATTTCTTTAGGTTATGGACTAAAATTCCAAGTAGTTTTATACCACAATCAAAATGATTGCTACATAATGGTGCTGTCAAAATGGCCATGTTGAAATGTTTTCTATCCAAGTGTCCAGTCGTATTGCCGAGTCCCTGCATTTTTGTCATAAGTACCTTTCCCTTGAAGAGAATTACTTTTAGTAAATGGGAGTGGAACAGGTGGTGGTCCTTTGCCATGGCTCAGAGGATTGAAACTGGTGCTTTGGGTCTTTCTGCTCTCTGGTGCTCTCTGATTCCCAGGGAGCAGCTGGATCCCAGGGAAATGCCCCTCCCTTGGGAATGGAAAAGTGCCTGTCCCGTGATGTGGCATCAGAGAAGGAGAAAGGAGCCATCAAAGGGGGTTTTCTATAGAACCTGGAGGCAGGAAGCCACTTGGCACTCTCTCTTTATAGTGAAATGAGGTCACAGGGTGTCCCTTTTGAATAAAAGACCAAGAGAAAACTTCCTCCTGTCCTACAGCTGAAGGTACCATCATGCTGTGAAGGAGTCGCTCTTTTGGCTCTTCAGGCTGTAGCCAAAGACAGCCACAGCAGGGCAGGAGAGGAGGGAGCCAGCAAAGAGTGGTGGTTTTGCTCGCCTGCTTCGAGTGGTGCTTGCTTTATCCATATGGAGAAAGCTTCTTAATTGGATAGAGAATAACACAGGTTTTTCAAGTCCTGCATCCCTGATCCTTCTGTACTTTTTTTCTGACTGATTTGGAATTGCACAGGCTTCAGCCAGCCTCCTCTTGGTAAATGTTTGACTCCACAAAAATTAATCCACCCCATGTTGTGAGAAATAGACTGTTTAGCTGCAAGAGGTACCTATGTCTGTTTTTACCCTCAAGGATCTTGCTGTCTAGAGGAGGGAGATACAATTCCTTCATTAAATAAATTTTAAGTGAGTCTGCACAGAGTTCTAAGACCAAAACACAATGTCAAAAATATTTGCTATCTGTCACTTTACAGTAAAGGTTACCAGCCCTGCTCAGGGACATCTACCCTGAGACTTTTTCCCTCTGGTACAGTGGTTGTGCATAAGGGCTTAGCATTAGGGGGCCCTGGGCTCAGATCCTGGCTCAGATACTTACTATGCTCTGAGTTCTAGTCTCTTTCTCTGACACAAGGAAATACTAAGAGTCAGATACCAAATGTCTGTGGAGTGTCTGTGAAGTGTCTGTGATATGCCAGGAACTTTCTTAGGCACTAGGGATCAAGTCAGATAATGTACACAAAAATAAATGAGATGGGCTCAAATCGTGATAAAACCATGAAGAAGCTCAATAGAACAGAGTAGTAATGGAGGGATGGTTAGTAGTGGAGGGATGGAGTACTGTGGTTAGGGGGTTTACATGTAAAAAAAAGTGTTAATGAAGGAGGAGATGGCCAGCTGTCAAATACTGCTAAGCGGTTGGGAAAGAGGCTAGACATTGGCCCCTGGCTTTGGCAAGATATGGTTTGTTAATGACTTTACTGGGGACAGGCTCTGAGTAGTCTTTGACCTTTATGTGTTCATAATAAAGGGAAAATATGTGGTGCTTCTAGCTTTTTAAAGAACCTAGAATGATCCTTTAAAGGAAACAAATCCTATAGTTAGGCTGAATTTTAAAAATCTGTGAGGACTTTTATATTTTTGACTTCAATGATTGCATTGTGGATAACAGGAAAAAAAAGAAATTAATAGCTGCCTAATACTGTTTTAGTTTGTATTATTAAGGTCTGCTTCAGTATCTCCACATTATTCTGCTCATTAAAAACATTTTTAAAATAAAAATATTTTGGCTATAGGAGTGCAAAAGTGACCGAGTCAAAACGAATTACAGTGACAGTTCAACACATTCAAAGCCAATGTTTATGAGAAGCATTAGGGCTAATGAGAATGGAATGCTTTCTGGGTTTCTGAAGTTCTTCTTTTGCATTTATTTCTCATCTTGTTGCTCATCTGCAGCTGTCAGAGGAATCTCTGGCCACACAGCACGGCGCCACTGGGAAGAAAAAGCTGGTGCCATTCCCCGGGACAGAAGGGGAAGAAAGGCCAACTCCTATGGATTCCCATTTCTCAAACAGAGTGATGCCTTTAACACTCTGTCATGGATGTGTTTATATGTGAGAGGGATTATGAACATTGAGCTGTTACTGTCCTTTGATGTGCCCCAGAAATATGACAGTAGAAGTGATTTGAGAATACATTGTGGGACATCCACTGCCTTACATGAGGGATTTCTTGCTTTGCCCTAGCCAGTTTATGTGGTGGCAAATTTCCTTTCTTCCTCTTCCTGTTAAGTTTGTTAACTTTGGACACTTTAAAATTTTAATTAGAGAGAAGTGTGACAGTAGATTGACAACCTGTTTCAACTGGGGACAGAAAATGAGTAGAGCCTGGAAAATTAAAAAGAGTATTAGGCATTTGTGTGGAACAACCCCATCTCCCCAGAAAACACTGAAATTAGCTTTGCCCATTCTACGCATGAGGAAAGTGAAACAGAGCAGTCAGGACTTGGCCAAGCCCATGGTGCCAATTGGATGCCGAGCCGGTGAGGCAAAACTGGCCCAGGCACTCAATCTGGTGGTTTCCACCTAGAGCACAGTGGTCTCTGTGTCCCCTGAGAAAGAAGGTTAAAATTGTTTAAAGCCTCGAAACCGATGAAATATAAGGAGATCATGTGCTGTAAGACCAGGCACTCCACCACTTTCCACTGAACTGAAAATTTTGGGGCCCCCAGGGGCCTGAAATTTTTCCCGGCAGCTGAGCTGGGTGTCTGCAGAGGCAAGCTGGGGCTCATGGTCACATGGTGCAGATGGACACCTGGCAGCCGTTGAGTGTGGGCTCATGCTTTCTCCGGCTGGCCCAAATCAAGCTGCCTAACTGTGTCCCTGGGAAGGCTGAAGGTTTGTCAGGGGTCAGCTGGCATTTCCAAGCAGCTCTCCAGAATGCGAGGCGTGTACATTTCCCATTCCCTGATGACAGCAGACACAGTCATTGCAGAGGACCTTAAAAGATTTTTCTGAGTTCGAATTGCTTTGTTTGGCAACTTTTGTTAATCCAAAGGACATCACATAATGATAGCTCTGATAAGGTCATATTGATCCTTGATTTTATAGATTTTAAGGTAATATTCCAAATGTGTAAATATTACTTGTTTGTATTTAAATAGAATTATTATTAATTGTATTTCTAATAGTAATAACTAATGTTCATCATATGTATACTGTGGGGCCAGACATTGTGCTGACAGCTTTACATGTATGAATTGAGTTAATCTTTGCAATAGTTCTGTCATATAGAAGCTTTTCTTATTTCTCTTATGGAGATAGAATGACTGGCCTCAGAGAGGTTAAGTAATTTGCCCAAGATTACACAGCTAGTAAATGGTGCAATCAGGATGTGTGTTCAGATGGTCTTGCTCTTATCTCGTGTTCGTAACTACCGCACTACACTGCCTTCTTGTGCAGGTTAAAAAACTGTCTGTGAGGATATTTTGAGCACATTTTTCTTCCTATGGGTTAAAGGCCCTTTTACTTATTTTTAAATTAGAGATTGATTTTTCTCTCAGGTTTATCTTAATTTACATTTGCATATTCCAGAGGAGTCAAATGTCAGCAGCATGGCTGTGTCCTCCATTTTCCTTTGTGCACAAAGCACCCACTTCTGAAGGAGTTCAATGTCAAATTTGAAGGTTCTGGGTTATTGGTAATTTGCTTAGTGCTCAAAGGCCAAAGAAGCTATGCTTCTTTGTCTTCTGAGGGGCCAGAAGGAACCTCTGTTAATGTTGTCTGGCAAGGTGGTTAGGGAAATAAATTGATTTTCAAGAGACAGAACTTTGGTTTTTAACTCTTTTCTAGATGACCAAGTTTTAGAAATAATAGTTATTTACATTAAGGTTTGTTCGTTAATTGAGAATAAGGTACAGATACTAAGATTGTGTCCTCATGGTTTTGGAATTAGGGAGAAATTATGGCTATTTGCTTATTGTGGAATATACTATAAGATATCCCAAGGAGTTCTTTCGAACAATCTGAGACATTTTTAGATGCATTTTATCTGGTTAGTTTTGTTGGTGAACTGTAACTGAATTCATGACCTAAATTTTGCTTAGTGCCTTTGCCACCACGTTATGGCCCCGAAGAAACCACGTATTTACCCCACATTTGGAGAAGGGGCTCCTTCCTTCAAAACCTCGTCTGTATTTTGGTTAATCAGCTCATCCATGGCTAAAAATTAAAAGACGTTGAACTTAGCTTTCTGGTAATGGGCCCACATCAACTTTAACCTTGGAGCTGAGACTGTTGTTACGCTTTATTCGCCTGAGAAGATGTGCAGGTGTAAAAAACAACATATGCTAAAAGTGGTTCATGTGGGAAATCAGGTCCTTCTGTCCATTATGGTAATTGAGAGATAAGAGCCAGAAATCAGAGAAATCATCCTCATACACCACTTCCTCTTTGACTTCTAACCTCTCTTGAAGGAACAAATAGCTTAAGAATCAGGAAATCTCTGAAGACATCCGTGTTGTCTTCATGATTTTCCTCCATTTTTGGAAGTTCTCTGATAGTGAAAGCAACCCTGCCTCCCCCAAATTTCCCCAGCCATAGACAACACATTCCAATGGAAATAGTGGCTTCAGCTTATTGTGCTAGAGGCACTGGCACAATGATTTCAATTTTAGGAGTTCTACCCATAGTGTCCCATTTCTTCATCTCTAAATCCTTCTGGAAGATGCTGGTAATCTTCCCAGTCTGTGTACCTGTGGACTGCAAACAATTATGAGCAACAGTTACTTCTTTTCCATGCTTCATCTCAGAAGAAACTAGGTTTTTGTGATATCCAAAGTGGTTTATTGTTTGCTATGCAAACGAGGAGAGTGTGGTTTTAAAATAGTATTAAGAATGTTTCTGAGGACAGGTATACTCTCTGTGTAAGTCATTATCTGGGAGGCCCTGAGTAACACACGCACATGGTGGCATATGGCTGTGGTGGGTGGACTAAGGCCCAGTGGAACTTCAGAGGCTATTTGATAGTTTTCCCTGAGTCTCTGAATTAGACAGAGCCCCAGGAGATGAAAGCAGGGTATTTTTCATGAGTATTCCCACCCTCAGCTAACTTCCTCACTTCTCTGAGGATTAATTTTTTTTTCCCCTCTATCTAGAGAACCCTCTTCTGGACGAGATTGATGACAAACTAATGAATGGACAGGTCTGCTAAGCACAGGCGTTTCTGTCATCTGCCTTCTCTGTTTCTGTTGGATCCTCTTGGTATAAATCCAAATAATAGTTTATGAAACAACATATAGGCCTGGGAAGGAAAGGTCCCTATCTTGGGCTCTCTGGAAAATGTTTTTCTTTGTTTGATTTTGGTGGTTTCAGTCATATCTTCTAATACAGTTTTGTACAAATGTAATCTGGCTTCCCTAGTCTAGTACAACCCAAATCAAAATGAGATTATACTTCTTCACAGCTGTAAATCCTTCCTCAAATTAAAGATCTGAAACCTAACCTGCTAGAGGTCTACAGAGGAGGAGCCTCCACAAATAGCATTAAGCATCTAATGACAACTTGACAGAGACTTTATCTTTTGTCCCCTGTGAAATAAAATCTTCAAAGTTACCCGCCTTTTCTTTGAAACTTAGCTCAGGCTGTCCTTGGCCATGTGTCTCAAAGCTGATACCAAGAGGGCAAAGATTGAGAGCTGTTTTTCATCCAGTCCTTTCTGGACTGCCTTTTTAAAAACTTTTATTTCAATTTTTTTAATGATCTGGGGAGAAGAGAGGGTGAAATCTGAGATGTGGCTACTTTCCAAAAATTTAAAGACAGAGTCACAGAATCCCTACAGGGACTCAAGCAGAAGAATGAATGGATTGAACTGCTCGATTAACCAATGAATAAATTTCTCCGTGTAAAGCAGCATGAAGTCAAGGTATGATGAAGAGCGGGTAAATCTTAGGTGCAAGGGTGGACCAGAAAGCTAGAGATTTAAATGAGGTAGGTTCCTGGCAAGGCTCAACTGACCAGGCTGAGTGAATAGGCAAGGGTCCTGGCAGAATCTGCAGGTAAGGTTGGCATGAGGGTCGCTAAGTAGGTGGATGTTAGTGCCAGCATTCCATAAAAGCAGGACACTGAGCCAAAACCTTAGGTCTAGAACACAGTTAGTTTCCAGAAAGTTTTGTTGTGATGGTTCAATGACTTTTTATCATTATTTCAGGAGTTTTCTAGGGCATCTAGACCTGTTCCCTTAGGGCAAGTTTCTGATTGCTTTGGGGAGAGGTGCAGTTCTCTCAGTTCTAAATAGCAGGACAAGCCTATTTCTTCTGTGGTCTTTCACTGAATTGCTAGGCATTTAAGTCTTTCTGTGGGCTGCATGGATTGATTATTCGGAATCATTTGTCTTCATTTCACCAGCATCTTCTTCTAGGGTCAGCTTCCTCAAACTGCTTTTCATCCACAAAACTGATGTTACCAAACTCTGTTCTATGGAGACAGTTACAGATACAAGAATATACTCCTTTGATCTCCTGAGATAAACTAAAAATGATGTCATACCTTCTGGCTAGAAAACTCTTGGGATATTTTATTGAGACACAGAGTCCCATGGGAGGGTCCTTTAGGAAAGATACTGTAACAAAAACTACCCTCTCATCACTTCCATCCCCAGGGCAGCCAGTATGACAAAGGAATAGGAGTGCATTTTTTAAAAAGTTATTTATTTATTTATTTAAAAAGGAAAGGAAGAAGAATGAGAGGGAAAGAACCATTGATGGGTGGGAGAAACATGGATCCGTTGCCTGTAGCACATGCCCTGACTGGGGACCGAACCCACAACCCAGGCATATGCCCTGACTGGGAAGTGAACCAGCAAACTTTTGCCTTAGGAATGGAGCCCAACTAACTGAGCCACACCACTCAGTATAGCAGTGCATTCTTAATACTATAATTCATTAAAAAAATATGTTTTGATAGCAGCTATCAAGTGTTGGGCAAGCTAGGCATTATCTTAGTATTTGGGAATACTGCAGTATATAAAATACATAGTCTGTTGCCCTCATGAAGGCCACATTGCTATCTTTAATTAGGTTCTGTATTTTAAAGATTTTAAGCAGCCTAAAGCCTCTTGGTACTTCTCATCAGAGGGATGCATATTCATAGACCCATTACAGCAATCAGTTGAAGCAACAGAAAGAACAAAGAAAAAATAGGAAAGTCATTTTTCTGGAATCTGACCAGTGAAGGCTGCTCAGTTTTAAGAGATAAGAAGTTATCAGAGAATGATAGATTTGGCAAATCATTATTTTTATTGTATTTTATTTGTCTGAGTGTATTTAAATTCTGCTTTACTATTAGACACTGCTTTTGTCACACTAAGATAGGTTCTGCTGTGATAATAAGGAACCTCAATGTCCCAGAAATTTATAGAGAAGTTTACTGGATTTCTACTTCTGGAATGACAGTGTGAGGAGCTTCACAGACCTACTCCCCAACAAAACAACCATTACTGGCAAAAATGATAAAAAGAAACCCAACTATTTAAAGTTTCTGGAGTGTTTCTAATGGCATAAAGCTAATGAGGAAATATTTAAGAAAATGTTCTAACTCTTAGTAAGAGCAGCAAGAGTCTGTGGTAGTTAACCACCTCCTGGCTCCATCCAAAATTTGAAAGGATTGAAATTATATAAAGTATATTCTCTGTCCACAATAGTATAGAATTGCAAGACAAGAGAGAAAGTTGGGAAATTCACAAATATGTGGAGATTAAACACATTCCTAAATAACCAATGGGCCAAAGAAGAAATCACAAACAAAATGGCAAAACAAAACAAAACAAGATAAAAACAAAACAACCTTTCTGGTAAATGAAAAGGAAGATTCAACATACCAAAACTTTTAGAATGCTACAAGAACAATGTTTTTACAACATACACAAAAATAAACTCAGGATGGATAAAAGACTTAAATATAAGTTGTGACATCATTAAAGCCCCAGAGGAGAACATAGGCAGGAAAATTTCACATATCCCACGCAGCAATACTTTCACTAATATGTCTCCTAGAGCAAGGGAAATAAAGGAAAGAATATGCAAGTGGGACTACATCAAATTAAAAGTCTTCTGCATGGCTAAAGAAAACATCAGCAAAATGAAAAGGGAACCAACTGTGTGGGAAAATATATTTGCAAATGATACATCGGACAAGGGTTTGTTCTCTAAAATATGTAAAGAACTTACATGACTCTACACCAGGAAGACAAACAATCCAATTAAATGAGCAAAGAACCTGAACAGACACTTCTCCAAGGAGGATGTACAGAGAGCCCATAAACATATGAAAGGATGCTCAGCATCACTAGCCATCAGTGATTAAACCCACAGCAAATTAAAACCACAATGAGATACCACTTCACACCAGTCAGAATGGCCATCATAAACAAACCAACAAACAACAAGTGCTGGCGAGGTTGTGGAGAAAAGGGAACACTAGTGCACTGTTGGTGGGAATGCAGACTGGTGCAGCCACTGTGGAACACTATGGAATTTCATCAGAAAACTAAAAATGGAACTGCCTTTTGACCCAGCAATTCCACTGCTGGGATTATACCCTAAGAATCATGAAACACTAATTCAAAAGAACTATGCACCCCAATGCTCATAGCAGCACAATTAACAATAGCCAAGTACTGGAAACAGCCTAAGTGCCCATCAGTAAATGAGCGGATCAAAAAATTGTAATACATTTGCACAATGGAATACTACACAGCAGAAAGAAAGAAGGAACTCCTACACTTTTCAACAGCGTGGATGGAACTGGAGAGTATTATGCTAAGAGAAATAATCTAGGTGGTGAAAGACAAATACTATATGATCTCACCTATAAGTGGAACCTAATCAGCAAAACAAACAAGCAAGCAAAAAATATAACCAGAGGCATGGAAATAAAGAACAAACCAACAGTAACTAGAGGGAAGCGAGGAGAAGGATAAGGGCGAAAGAAGGGGAAGGACCAAGTCAAGGAACATGTATAAAGGACCCATGGGCAAAGAAAAAGGGGTAGGGGAGGATTGAATGTGGGAGCTGAGGGGTTGGTAGGACAGAGGAGAATAATGGGGGGGAAATGGGCAACAACTGTAATTGAACAACAATAAAAAAAGGCCACACAAAAAAGAACAATGTTTAAAGGGAAAGATAAAACTCTAAACACCTATGTAATATATTGCTCTAAGTCAGTAACCTGTCCTTTAACCTTATGAAACTGCAAAAGGAAGAGTAAAGTGAACCCAAAGCAAAGGTACAGAAATATCAGAGTAGAAATTAATGAGATGAAAAAAAATAGAGAACATCAACATAGTCAAAAGTTGTTTCTTTGAAAAGTTCAACGAAAGTGACAAACTGTCAACTAGACTGACCAAGCAGAAAATAGGGAAGAGTTAAATTAACAAAATCAAGGTAAAAGAGGACATTACTACTGACCTTACAAAAAGAAACAAGGCTATAGGGTAAAACTATTAACACGTGTGACAATAAATTCGATGAAATGGACAAATTACTAGAAAGACAGAAGCTGCTAAAACTGACTGGAGAAGAAATTTAAAACCTAAATAGACCAATCACAATAAAGAGATTGAATTGGTAATTTATAAATGGCCTGCCAATAAAAGGCCAGGTGCAGGTAGCTCCACTGGTGAGCCTAACACACATTTAAAGAATTAATACCAATTCTTCATAAACTCTTCCAAAATTAAGAGAGAACACTCCCTGTGCATTCTTTGAGGCCAGTAGTATCCTGATACCAAAAAGAGACAAAGACATCAAAACAAAAGAAAACTACAGACAAATACCTCAAAATAACATAGACACAAAAATCCTCAACAAAATACTAGTAAATCAAGTTCAGCAACATATGAAATGACTTATATACAATATGGCCAAGTGAGAGTTATTGTAGGAATAAAAAGTTGATTAAACATATGAAAATCAATGAATGCAATATACCACATCAATAGAATAAAAGACAAAAACTTCATTATCATCTAAATAGATGCAGGAAAGAAATTTAAAATGTAACACCCTTCATAATAAAGACTCAACAAACTAGAATGTTAGGGAACTTCCTCATTATGATAAAGAGTATGTACTAAGAACCCACAGTTAATACCATACTTAATAATGAAAGACTGAGTGTTTCTCCTCTAAGGTCAGAAGGAGACAAAGATGTGAGCTCTCACTATTGTACTAGAAGTTATAGCCAGGGCAGTTTGGTGAAAGAAAAAAAGAAAGAAGGAGGGAAGGAAGGAAGGAAGGAAGGAAGGAAGGAAGGAAGGAAGGAAGGAAGGAAGGAAGGAAGGAAGGAAGGAAGGAAGGAAGGAAGGAAGGAAGGAAAAAAGGAAAAAAGGGAGGGTAGAAGGGAGGGAGGGAGGGAAGGAAGGAGGGGAAGGAAAAAAAAAAAAGAAAGGGCATCAAGATTTGGAATACAGAAGAAAACCTAACTCTGTTTGTAGATATCATGATCCTGTGTGTAGTAAATCCTGAGGTATCCACTAAAAACTATTGGAAATAACAAACAACTTTAGGAAGATTGCAGGATATAAGAGCAATATGCAAATGGAAGTTTTATTTCTACACTCTTGCAATGAACAATCAGAAAAAGAAATCAAGAAAACTTCCATTTACTATGCTATTAAAAAATAAAATACTTAGGAATAAATTTAATAAAATAAGTACCTAACATTGCTGAAAGAAATTAAATAAGACCTCAGTAAATAAAAGTTATTTTGCATTCATGAATTGGAAGACCTAATATTGTTAAGATGGCAATACTCCCTGAAATGACCTACAGAGTTAATGCAATCCCTATCAAAATCCCAGGTGACTTCTTTTCAGAATTGACAAGGTAATTCTAAAATAATATGGAAATTCAGGGGATCAAAAATAGCCAAAATAATCTGGAAAAAGAAGTACAAATTTGGAGGGTGTCCTGATATCAAAACTCACAAATCTAAAATAATCAAGATAGTGTGCTACTTGCATGAGGATAAACATATGGTTCAATAGACTGGAATTGAGATTCTAGAAATAAACCTTCACATTTCATATTTTTAAATTGTTTATTAGGGTGACATTGATTAATAAGGTCATACAGGCTTCAAATGTACATTACTATGATACATGATTTATATATTGCATTGTGTACCCACCATCCAAAGTTAAACCATCTTCCTTCACCATATATTTGTCCCCCTTTACCCTCTACCATCCCCGCACCCCTATCCTCTGGTAACCACCATGCAGTTGTCTGCCTTTGTCTTTGAGTTTCTGTTTTGCATACCACAGATGAGTGAAATCAAATGGTTTTTAGCTTTTTCTGACTGACATTTCGCTTAGCATAATATTCTCAAGGTTCATCTACATTGTTGCAAATGGCAGTATTTCATCTTTTTTTATGGCTGATTAGTGTTCCGTTTTATACTCTGAAGTCTGTCTAGAAATTATCCAGCCATGTACTATGAAAAATAGAGGCATTTATTGAAGAAGATACAAGATAAATTATACTTATTGCGATGATGCCTCAGTCCCCTTCAAAGTAGGTACCTTGGGACCTCACACAGTTCTCCCAAATACCATCAGCTGCCCCATCGTATTTTCCTGAATCCCATAGGTGGTCTGAAATCTCTTCCCTTTCAAAGGTGATTTTAGTTTTTGGAAAAGCTAGAAATCATAAGGCGATTTGATGTTTCACCAAAAAATTCTGCACAACACATGATGCATAAGTGGGCGTGTTGTCATGATGAAGCTGACACTCACCAATTACCCATAGTTGTGGCCTTCTGAATCATCCAAACAAGTTTCCTCAGAGGAATGTTCAAGCTTAACACAAAATTTGATGCAGATTCAATGCTTTACTTGCTCAGTTGTTTTGGCCAAACAGCACACATGCTCACTCAATGATGTCTACTGCCCCCATTGACTAGTACGGTGAAGTCATCATTGTTCACACATGCACATTCCAGTCCACTCTCCTTGGCTGCCAGGTTACATTAATGTCATGCAAACTGTTCTCATTATATTAACAATGGATGGTTTTTTTCCAGACAGACCTCACAGATGTACCATATCTGCTTTATTCAGCCTTCTATCAAAAGACACTTTTGTCTTCTTCATGTCTTGGCCACCATGAATAATGCTGTAATGAACATAGGGTTGAAAAGAAATGTGAAATTAAACATGTTTGTTTTCATTGATTTTCAACAGGGCTTCTAAAACAATTTAATAGAGGAAGAATAATGTCAATAAATGGCATGGGAGAACTGGGTAACCACATGAAAAAGAATTCAGTTGGAGGCCTACCTCACACCATATTCAAAAATTACCTCAAAAATTGATCACAGACCAAAATGTAAGAGCTAAAACTATACAACTTTTGTTTTTTCAATTTAATCTTTATTTTTATTTTCCATTACCATTTAGTCCCCTTGTACCTCCTTCCCCCCAGCAATCACCACACTGTTGTCCATGTTCATGAGTCCTTTTTCCTTTTTTGCTCAATCCCTCCACCCCCTCACCTCCCCCCACCACTAACTGTCACATAAGTGTAAATCTTCTTGAGCCTCAATTAGGCATTTTTAAGATATAGTAAAAACACCGGCAACAAAAAGAAAAATAAATGAATTGGATATCATCAAAATTAAAACCTTTATGCTTCAAAGATTCCATCAAGAAAGTAAATAGACTATCCACAGAATGGAAAAAATATTTATAAATTGTATGTGTGATGAGGGAGTTGTGTGTATATACATATTTAAAAACATATACAACTTAATAATTTAGAGGCAACCCAGTTAAAAATGGGCAAAGGACTTGAATAGATGTTTATCCAAAAAAGGATAATACAAATAGTCAATAAGCCCATGGAAAGATGCTCAAAATCCTTAGCCATCAGGAAAAAACTAGTCAAAACAGTAATGAGATATTAGATCACAATCACTTGGGATGGCTATAATGAAAAGGAGGATGTAGAGAAATTGGAATTCTTATACAGTGCTGATGGGACATTTTGGAAACAATAACTCAAGAGGGAGAGGTTAAACATAGTGTTATACGTATAAGTTCAACTATTGCATTCCTAAATATATACTCAAAAGATCTAAAAACATGATTCCACACAAAAACTCATACATGAATATTCATAGCAGTATACTTCCCCCAAAATGTAAGCACCTCAAATGTCCATCAGTTTATGAATGGATAAATAAATATGGTATATTTTTTCAATGGAATATTATTTGTCAATAAAAAGAAATAAAGTATAATACATGCTACAATGTGGATGAACCTTGAAAACATTATGCAAAGTGAAAATAGCTAGTCAAAAAATACCACATATTTGACAATGGAGAACCCTAGTAACACTTCGCACAGGCATGCTTAAAACTATTAGCATTGCTCAGTAATTGTTTTACTATTCTGTCTTCCCTCTTCTTATTCTGTTTGCTAGTTTGTTCTTTTTCTCCTTGATAAATTCCTCTCCCATCTTTCTGAAAATTTTTGCTTTCTGAATCATTATCAAATCTATTTTTTCTCTCCATTACTATTACCCTGTTCTTGTTCAGGTTTCTATGTTTTGCTGAGATTCTGCACCAACTTTCATACTTGACTTCCCAGAATTCTGTCCAGTTCCATTCAAATCTATAGTAGCTGTAGGGATTCTTCTAAACATTATATCCAACTTTGTCAGTCCTCTACCCAACCTCTCCAGATATATTATATTATCTCCAAATATATATCACTGTCAAGATGAAGCCCAAGCTTGTCAACATGGCTTACTTACAAAACCACCTTTCCTGCCCATCTCTGACCACTCCTTGCTTCTTGCTTTAAGTTCTGGCAGCACTGAACTTTGTGAAGTTCACACCAGTTGTTGCCTTCATCCGCTATCTATACCACTTCCTCTCCTTAGAATGATCTCATCAAATTCAGCCCCTTCACTTCACTAGGTCATAGCCTGAACAGCTCTTCTGACCATGCTGTGGCTGAGTCGGTTTCCCTCTGCATTATTCTAATGTTATATTAATCATGTTGTGTGTAATAAAATCTTGATGTGTTATAGGATTTTTTTTTTTTAAGTAAAGACTTGTGTATCACTCATCATTGTACAGCACACTGCCTGGTGTATAGGAGATATTGAAGGAAGAGGTGAGGAAGAAGCAGAGAGGGAAAGACTGGCCCTGAGAGAAGCCTTTACTTGGCTTCAGGCAAGTTAAAGACCAAATCAAATAGGATAGATAGTTATCTAGCCAATGTTTTCCTGAAGACACTCCCAATGCGAAGACTGCCTTTTTCTCTCTAGGATCTTACCCTTGTGATAATTCATTTCTAATTACTATTCAATTTGTATTTCACCCATATTATATCCTCATGCTTGTTCCATCTCTTCTGGGTTAATTGACTCTGTGGATCACCAAATTGCTTCCACAGAGTAGTCCTTCAAAAGTCATGGAGGTTCTGGACTAACCATTGTTATCTGCAGTTGAGTGATTGCAGCCCAGCACAGATAAAAAATGGCACACATTTTGCAGCTGAAACAGAGTAGGGTCTAAATCCCAGTTTTATCATTTATTAGCTTTGGGACTGTAGCTAGATTGCTTGATTTCTTTAAACCCTGGTTACATCCATAATATGGAAATATAGATTTACATAAGTATTACATAGAATTAAATGAGATGACATGTAAAACTTAGAGTATACTTTACAGCACAAATGATCTTAAGCCAGGAGGGCTTGTGCTTGGCACTGGGACTACAAGGATGTACATTGATTATAGGAAGCAAAACTTTAATATCAAGTATATCAAATAGATCCAGCCACACAATGACATAAGAAAGCGGATTATTATTTCTTGCTCATGCAATGGTTTAGCAAATACTTGTGTGTCTGCTATGTGCTCCAGGTGCTGGGGTAGGTACTGCAGATATGGCCTTGAACAAGACAAGTTAAGTCTCACAGTGCTCCTCATATGGGCTTTATGGGGAAAAAGTCTGTGTTTGTTTGCGGTCACTCACTGGTTAATACATACAACTGTCAACAGCAACATCTCCAAATCATGGGTGGAGGCACTCTCCAAATTACCGGAATGTTGGATCCCTGCTGGTTGGGCAGATGTGCCTTGTGGGACAGTTAGGTGGATAGGGTACATGCAAGGAGAGAGGTTTTGTCTTTAGCTGCACAGAGCTCAGAAATGTGGCGGAGGCTGAAACAACTGATGCAGGATAAGATCTTGAAATAATGCACCTGTATAGTGCCTGCAGCACACAGACTCTTCATTGGCTTCTCACTTAAAAGCCAGCATGCCTTCCCTAGGACCATCTCCAAACCCCCCACGCTACAAAGCCAGAAAAACAAATGAGAAGCAATGAAAATCCCTGAGAGCATCAGGGGCCTTAAATCCTTACAAAGTATGAATTCAGTGCATGAATGCAATCAGCCCAGGCTGAGGTGTTGACATTGAATTTATTTGCATGACTTAATAGCTTATTTCACAGCCCACTCAAAAGCTCCTTTTTCTGTTGAGTTGTGATTATTTTGCAATATTCCCTGTGGGTGAAATTCATATAAACACTGGATTTACTATATATGCCCCACTGCCTTTCTCTCACTTAACAGTGTGTTAGCCTTGCCTACCACATGACAAAAACAGTTTCCTAAGCAACTGAGTACCCAATTGTGTAAAAACCCTCTCTAACTTAAAAAAATTCCACCTGATTAAATGTGGTTCACTTGAAGGGAAAGGAAAACTGGAGCCATGATATGGAGTGAAATGCAGACATGATTCTGTCCCTTATAGATGCAAATGGCTCTTGCATCCAATTTAGGACCATAAGGAAGGGCCAGTGGGGGCTTGTTATCTGTAGAAGGTACTTTGAAGTGGCACCATGAGACTTGGAGGCTTGCCTGGTTTTTGAACCTCAGCTCCATTGCCAAACAGTCATTTTGAGCAAGTAACTTAACCTCCCTGAGCCTCAACTTTCCTGTTTCCAAAATGGGCTAACAATGTAGGAGCTATCCCTGCATTGTGTATTGCCCCGAGGGCCAAACTCCTTATTAAAAATAGAAGGGTTATTCTCTATATATAATGGATACTCTACTGGGAGACTGACTGTTCCATGAAGGGTTGGTTCCCTCTAGAATTTAACTATTAGACCATATAGCTGATTTTAATAAACTAATTCTTTTTCATCTTGACTTAGCCAATTACCTGCTAATCCTTAAGCATTTCTAGAGTCCTTGCTATGTGCCTGCCCATCGTTGTACAATGCTCTGGAAAGACAAAAGAAGTTTCACATTATAGACTGCCAACCCTGGAAATGTATTTTCTAGAATACTTTTTTAATGTAGGGCTCAGCATATTCACTAGTGGATGTTTTAAAGAACTGTACAAATTTCAGCATAATATGTATAAAATGATCCATGTATATTTTAAAACCTTGGTGGACATGTACCTATATGTAAATAAGTGTACAAAAGATCAACTGGAAGTCATGCCAAATTATTAATAACATTTACCATGGTATATGAAAGAAAATTGGTATAAAAGAAACACTTGCAACTTAAATGTTTTAGTCAGTAGGCTTCTGAATAGTTTAAGATTTTTGCAAAAAGAATATATTTTAAAAATTAACAGACTTTTGGGGAGCAGTTTTAAATTAACAGAAAAATTTAGCAAGAAATGCAGAGATCTTATATATCCCAGTTTCCCTATTATTAATACCTCACATTAGTGTGATGGGTACATTTATTACAAATGATGAGCCAATCTGATACCTTGTTATGTACCAAAGTAGTTTACATTAGGGTTCACTCTAGGTGTTGTACATTCTATGGGTTTTGATATATATTTAATCACATATATCTAACACTACAGTATCACACAGAATAGTTTAACTGCTTAAAAAATTTCCTATGCTCCACCTATTGCTTCTTTCCTTCCTCCCTCCAAATCCCTGGAAACCACTGATCCTTCTACTGTCTTCATAGTTTTGCCTTTTCCAATATGTCATATTGTTGGAATCACACAAAGTGTAGCCTTTTCAGATTGTCTTCTTTCACTTAGCAATATACACTTAAAGTTCCTCCACATGTTTTTATGGCATTATAGCTCATTCCTTTTTCATGTTGAATAATATTCTGTTGTCTGAAAGTACCACAGTTTGTTTATACATTCATCTATTGAAGGTCGTCTTAGTTGCTTCTAAGTTTTCGCAGTTATGAATAAAGCTGCTTTAAATGTTTGTACCACATTGTTTTGGGATCTGTAGCTTTGCTTTAAGTTTTGAAGTTTGGTAGAGTCAGTCCTCTAACTTTATTCATCTTCAATATTGTGTTGGATATTTGGGATCTTTTACCTTTCCAAATAAACCTTAAAATTACTTTGTTGATATCAACAGATAGCTTACTGGAATTTTTATTGGGATTACATACAATATATAGTGAAGTTGGGGAGAACCAGCATCTTGACAACACTGAGACTTCTGATCCTTTTACATGGACTATCTCTCCAGTTTTAGAGATCTTCCTTAATTTTTTCCATCAGAGTTTTGTAATTTTTTTTTCTCATAATAGATCTTGGAATTTTTTTTAAATTTATACCTAAATATTGTGTTTTGGGGGTGTTAACATAAACGTAAACATAAATATTGTGGTTTTTATTTCAAATTCATTGTTCATGGCTGGAATATTACAAAGCAATCAACTTTTGTATATTAACCTAATATCCTGAAACACTGCTACAAATGCTTATTAGTTCCAGGAAAATATTACTTGTAAATTTTTTTAAAAAGGGGATAGAGGAGAAAACTGATCTAACATACCTATATACATCATAATCATTAAAATGTAATGAAACATTTTGACCCCAGGTATAGCTTTTATGAATTTCCTATAATGGCTTAAATTACTTTTGTTTATATTTACAAATGTGAGGATTCATATAATAAATTATACAAACCGAAAACCAACATGTCTCGGTTGAGTTTATAGGAGGTATGGTGTATAGGTCCTTTTGACATCTAAACAGGTGACAGTATTAGTATATAAAATACTTAAGGCAATTAACAGGCAAATAAAGCATTTGAGAAAGAAAACTCAGGGGTGTCCAACCTGTGGCCTGCAGGCTGCATGTGGCCCAGGGTGGCTCTATGAATGTGGCCCAACACAAAACTAAATTTATTTTAAACTTTTTTTTTTTGCTCATTAGTTTTTGTTAGTGTTTGTATATTTAATGTGTGGCCCAAGACAATTCTTCTTCTTCCAGTGTGGTCCAGAGACACCAAAACTTTGGACACCCCTGCTAGACAATGATAGTTCCAACAGTTATGATTCAGTGACAACAGCTATATAGTGGTAATGCTGTTAGGAACTCAGAGGCACTTCATTGTTTTAGTACAGAAAGCAGAGCCACATGGAATTAACCACTGCACTCTCCCTGACTCTTGCAGTGTACGACAGTGAGAAAGATCTCATTTGTGCACCATGTCTAACTTCTGAAGGACAGCTCTCACCTCTTTTGCCTTCTACACCTTCTCACTCTTCTCTAGTTGCCAGACTCCACTCAGAACCTTCAGGGAAGAGGATTCTGTGAAGTGTAGCTACTGTAATCTGCTTTGCAATGCAGATTGCTAAGAAAGGATTGGTGACTCAGGACTGACAATAGATCATCCAGCACATGCATGTTACTTATTTTCATAACTGGGATGTCCTTTCCCCAAAACTTTGACTTCTCCAAAGTCTGCTCTATTTCTAAATACATGTGCAAACTGAATTCACCTGTAAGATAAAGTAGAAGTCACTTCTCCTTTTATAGTTTTAAAGCATTCTTTTATACTTCTTATAATATATAATCATATTTTACTTTGTATGAGAGTTGTGTAAAATGTCTTTTTCCTCTGTTGGGTTAGAAGCTTCTTGAAGGTAAAGATTATTTCTGAATATATTTGGAAGTGCCTGGCAGAATGTCATGCACATAGTAGGTACTAATCCAATATTTGCTTAATTAATTAATGGATAATACTACTTAATATACTGTTATGACCCACGTAAGCCACTGTGTAGATGAATTGGAACATCCCTTTGCTCTGACTAATGACTGTAACTATAATGAATATTCCATTTAAATTTCTGATTTATTAGCCCTTTCTTCTGTAGTAGCCTAGTGGTGTGCATTGGTCATTAATTTTCTGTATAGAGTCATGAAACATTAGTGCAGACTTGATACATTCAGCTTGTAGAATCACGTTTCCTACCCAATCATACCCGGTGTGTCTGAGAGCAGCTGAATGGCTCCTCTAATGATTCTAGAACACTGCAGTGAATGACAAATTACTGGTGCCTAATATTATGTGATTGGTAAATGACTGTTGTGTACCTTATTTCCATCCCTCCAGGAAGACTAGATTATTCTCAAAGAGCAGATTGCCATATAAAAATGCCAATATTTATTCTCTGTTGATCCAAGGTAACAATTCAGCAACAGTCATTTAATATAAGACATGTAATTTTTTTACAAATCAATAACTTGATAGGAAGAATGACTCAGTAAGGTACCCTGTTATGATGGAGTTGACCTTCTGGCCCAATAGCATAGGTTTAACAAAGAATTTCTTTAATGTCAATCCTCATTATAGTCTGAGTAGAATAGGTATTCTGTTTTATTTTGGCTCCCAAATTGATTTAGGTTATTCTTAAGTCTCAGATCAACAATTCTGTTCACAAAGTGATATTAACATAAAAAATTCAGATAAAACCTAGAAACATCTACTGAATTTCTCACGTGGTGATACCATTTAATTTGCCCACCTCTTTTCCTTTGTGGTGTTACAAACCCACAGTTTAGCACATTGGTTTTTGCTTTCCCCTAGGTCTTAACATCCATCCCTAGGCCTGTTTCCAGTTATGGCTGCTTATTAGTGCTGCTTCTTTGCTTGCTTGACTCATATTTCTCTCCCTCTTTTCCCAGTCTGCATCACTTCTGCCTGATGCTGTTTTCTGCTCTGCTAGTTTTCTGCCAGCCTTTTTGTGACACTGTTCCAGGACTTCATTGATCCTGTTTGTGGACCTACACACACTCTCTCCATCTCTGCTTTCTGCTTCATTGCCCCCTTCTTCCAGGTAGCCTGCTCTTACCTCTGCTGTGTAGCACCCAGGAGCCTGCAGCTCCTCTGTCCCTCTGCCCCGCTGTGCTGTGCTGTATTGGGGAAGGGGATAAGCTAAAAGCCCCTCAGCTCTGAGGGCTGCCATGGTGGCTCTTTACACTTAGGAGCTTGCAGGCAAGTTTTCTAAAGCTTGGACAGGGAGAATGAAAGAGAAAGGTGGGAATGATGAAAGAGACCAACAGAAAGAAAGAAGTAGACGTTCAAGAGGGTGGAATGGGCAGAAAAGGAGGGGAAGATGAAGGGCAAAGAGGATGGAGAGTATAGTGAGAAGGCAAGGGCTGGACAGTGGAACAAGGGAAGGCATTTAGAGCCAAGAAAGCTATTCCAGGCTCCATGAAAAATTTTTTTCACTCAGGAGCCAGGGTTTCCACATGCATTTGCTAAACCTGAGCTTCACCTGCTTTGTACCATTGTGCTTTTGATTTCATTCTCTTGACTCTTTGTTACCTACTTGCTCCCTAGCCTATCTCCCATGGCAGGGTGACCCCCACCCTTCCTGCTCATTACCAGACCATCTCTTCCATCCTTGGCAGGGTGGGCTTTCTTTGCTTACCTCTCACTCTGCCCTCACAGACAGTCTAAAGATTACATTTGTCTTATGAAGTGTAAGACTCTCAGCTACTACAGATTTTGACCAGAACTCGATCTGAAGACTCTTCTAATCTAGGGATGACCTTTATACTTTAGAAGAGGGGGGCAGGGGATGCAAAAGTCAGACAGTAGAGTGATAAGAAAGAAGCTTCTAGAGAGTTTCATACTTGAAATCTCCTAATATTCAGAACCATATTCCTGGAGGCAAGATCCCCATCCTATTTTTATGTAAGTAATGATATTTTGATATTCTTGACTCTTAGTACTCAAAATAGCAGTGAGGGTAATAGAGCCTATGTCATAAGTTAGGGATTCCAAATAGTTTTTTATCATTCATGCCAAGTATGATTTGCTGCCAGCAGTTACCTGAGGTGGTATTGAAAGGCATTTGAAGATGCTGTGTATAAACACAGTGGAAAGAGTTCTATGGTTGATTAATAATGTCTGCTGTAACAGGAGGATATGGGAGCAGGTGGTCTGTGTGCCATGTGTTTGTTCATCTAGTTTTAAAGTTTCTGCAAGAGCATGTGTTATTCTCCAGAGAGATATGTTATAATGAGCCAGAGGGAGGATGGTGTCCCTACTTTCAAAAATTCTGGGAATGTAATGATCCTTCACTACCACCTAAGTCATTTTCTTCAGCTTTGGCACAAGTAACTTGACTGAGAGAATGGAGTAAATGTTGATAAGCCACAGATATACTTTTGCCCCATATTAAAAATTATCCAATAATCAAATATTTGTCCTCTACTATAAATGCAGGGCATACAATTTCTAATAACAGTACAAGAGGATATTTGTATTTTGTTTTACTTGGGTTCCTTTGTGTCAGCAAGGTCAATTATTCTTTGGTGGAGCAATTCAGTTTGTGCTGATTAGAGACAGTGAGAAGATTCCTTTGGCTTCTATAGCAGATGTATTTTTGCTGTGATGATGCATGCATTTTCATAGAGTCTCACAGTGGTAAGGTCATTTAAATGGCTCTCAATCCACATGATTTGGACAATGAACATCAGAGAATATGTGACTTATTTGGGATTTCACATTTAGTTTATAAGTCACCTTTCTTATTTATTTAATCATTGAAATTTTATTTTATTATTTTTACTTTAATATTTATTTCTTTTTAAAAAAATTTTTCAAATGCATTTGTCTCCATTTACCTGCCACCACTTACGTCTGCCCCACCCACCCGCTCTTCCCCCCCTCAATCCTTCCCCACCTTGGCTTCATCCATGTGTCCGTCATTCCTGTTCCTTGATCTGACCCTTCCCCTTCCCCTCCCCACTATCCCGCCTTCCTCCCTCCCTCCTGTCCTGTCCGTTTCTTCTTTCTTGCAATGTTACTGGTCATATTTTTCTTGCCTGCTTGCTTTGCTGATTAGGTTCCACTTATAGGTGAGATCATATGGTATTTGTCTTTCACCACCTGGCTTACTTCACTTAGCATAATGTTCTTCAGTTCCATCCATGCTGTCACGAAGGGTAGTAACTCTTTCTTTCTGCTGCATAGTATTACATCATGTAAATGTACCATAGTTTTATATTCCATGCATTTACTGATGGGCACTTAGGTTGCTTCCAGCACTTGGCTATTGCAAATTGTGCTGCTCTGAACACTGGGGTGTATAGGTTCTTTTGAATTGGTGTTTTGGGATTCTTAGGGTATAATCCCAGCAGTGGAATTGCTGGGTCAAAAGGCAGTTCCATATTTAGCTTTTTGAGAGAATTCCAAACTGTTTTCCACAGTGGCTGCACCAGTCTGCATTCCCACCAACAGTGTACTAGGGCTCTCTTTTCTCCCCAACCTCGCCAGCACCCATTGTTTGTTGATTTATTTATGATGGCCATTCTGACAGGTGTGAAGTGTTGTCTCATTGTGGGTTTTTTTTGAAATTATTTTTTAATTTTTATTTTTAAACCATGTTTATTTTATTACAGTTGTCTCAATTTTCCCCCTTTGCCCTTCTCCACCCATCACACCCCACCCCCCTCTCCCACAGTCAACTCCCACTCTGTTGTCCATGTCCATGGGTCATTCATACATGTTCTTTGTCTAGTCCCTTCTCCTTCTTCCCACCATTGTCCTCTTTCTGTATCCCCCCAGTCACCTTCAGTCTGTTCCATGTTTCCATGTGGTTTATTTTGTTCGTTAGTTTATTTTGTTGAATAGATTCCACACATAGTTGAGATCATATGGTATTTCACTTTCACGGACTGGCTTATTTCACTTAGCTTAATATTCTCTGCTTCCATCTGTGATATCCCAATGGGTAGGAGTTCCTTCTTCTTTCTTTTTCTTTTAAAATGCAGATTTATTTTATTTATTTATTTTTTAAATGTCAAGATACATTATAAAATATTAAAAAACTTAAATACATTATAAAGTCTCAGCAATTAAAGCAACATGACACCAGCACAGAAATAATCAAGTAGATCAATGAAATAAAATAAGCATTCTAGAAACAAATATATATAGCTGTATAACAATGTAATACATGATTAAACTGATATTTCAAATCAATGGGGAAAATAAAGCTTATTCAACAAAGAAGTTGCATGGACCACTATTACTTGAAATACAACAAATATAGAGCCCTATTTCACACATTATATAAAAAGTATTCAGGTGAGTTACAAATCAATTGTAAAATCTAAGGAGTTTTAGGAGAAAATACAAAATAATATTTTTCTTACCCTGAAGTAACATATTCAACCCAGAAGCTATAAAGTAAAATATTGACAATATGACTTTATTAAACATTTAAGACAATATAGTAATAGACATATAAAAAAAGTTAATGGGCAAGCAATAGAATAGGAAAATATTTGCAACACATCTGAAAAAGGGTTAATAGTTACCTTGTGTTCTTTTTGGAGGGGGGGCAAAAATTCCTCAAACATTTAATTAAAAAAATGGATAAAGAATACCAAAAAGTCATTTAAGCTCTTTAAAAATAATTCAAATAGGCATGAAATATACAAAAACAGGTTCAGTTTCAGCAAATAATAAAGTAACAATTAAAATATCACATCATTGTCACAATCAGATTAGTAAGTATTGAAAATATTGGTAATATCAATTATTGGTGACTGTGAAAGGAACTGGGTATTCATAGACTCTTTTTCTTCTTCATCTTGATGCAGTCCCTTTAGCATATTTTGCAACGCTGGTTTGGTGGAGATGTATTCTTTTAGCTCTCTTTCATCAGAGAAACCCTTATTTTGCCCTCCATTTCAATTGAGAGCCTTGCTGGGTAGACCAGCCTTGGTTACAGGCCTTTGCTTTTCATTCCTTGGAATATTTCTTGCCATTCCCTTCTGGCTAGTAGTGTTTCTGTTGAGAAGTCAGCTGCTAGTTATACTGGGGCTCCCTTATATGTTATATTACTACCTCTTTTTCCCTTGCTTCCTTTAGGATTCTCTGTTTGTCTTTGACACTTTCCATCTTAATGATGATGTGTCTTGGAGTGGGCCTCATTGGGTTTCTCTTGTATGAGACCCTCTGTGCTCCCAGGACTTATGTAATTTTTTTCTCTCCTCCAATTAGGTAAGTTTTCCATCATCACTTTTTCAAACAGGCTCTCTATCCCTTCCTCCTCTTCTCCTTCTGGTATCCCTATTATACGGATATTATTACACTTCAGGTTGTCCTGCATTTCCCTAAATGCCTCTTCATTCTTTTTGAGTCTTTTTTCATTTTCTTGCTCTTTCTGGGAGTTTTTTTTTCCTATCTTAGCCTCCAGCTTGCTGGTTCAATCCTCAGCTTCATCTAGTCTGCTTTTGATTCCTTCTATTGTGTTCTTCAATTCAGAAATTGTCTTCTTCATTTCCTCTTGCCTCTTATTGATAGTTTCTATGTCATTTTTCATGCTGATATAGTTTGCAGTAAGTTCCTCATTGTTTCCCTGTAGTTTCTTGTAATTCTCTCTGAGCTCACCGAGCTCATTGAGCTTTGTCAGAACTGTTGTTTGGAACTCAGTATCTAATACTTCACTTGCTTCTATATCATTTAGTTCTCTTTGTGGGGATTCCTCCTTTTCCTTCGATTGGGGGGTATTTCTTTGTCTTCCCATTATTTGTGATACTCTTCTTTTTTCCTTCTGCATCTTAAATTGATCTAAGTTGATTTCCTGACTTTGTGGTGTGAACTTTTATAGTAGGAGACCACTTTTTTTTTTTTCTTTCTTTCTGGATCTACTTCTGATGATGTCAGCTGTTGATCCTGTCTGACCTTAAACAGCCTTTAAGACACTTCCAGGAATCTACTGTCTGTGTCTGTCTCCTCCAGTTGTTAATCTAGTCACTCTGCCCTCAGCAGTCATGGCGGGGCAGAGTCCCTTCTGTGGGTGTGGTTATGGCATCCTTCTTTGCTGCTGCCACTCAAGGGAGTGGTCTGCCTGAGCAAGATAGCTGCTGCCATATGGGGGAGGAGTCAGCACTGGGCTCCCTACCCCCAGTTACTTCCTCTGTTCTCTCCCCAGTGCCTCCATCTCCAGGCTTTCCTCAAGTGTCTCTAGGCCACTCTTCATCCCCTTTAGCTATGGATCTACTATCTGTGACTACTGCTCTGTACTCAGCAGTTGGGCTTGCCTAACACCGGACCAGGGCCGAGCCTCTTGGTGGCAGGGCTATTGTGTCCTTTCACGCTGCTGCCTCTGCTAGGGGACTGGTCTGCCTGAGCAAGATGGCAGCTGCAGAATGTAGGGGTGAGTCAGCACCGGGACGTTGCTGTCTACTTTCTCAGTACTCTCCCCAAAGCCTCCCTCCCCAGTCTCTCCTCAGGTGGCTCCAGCCAACTCTGCCCCTGCCTCTACCAGAGCCCAAGGTAAGTGGCTGCCACCGCAAATTTTTGTGTTGGCCCTTTAAACAGCTCTTTGTGTCTTGAGCCGCCTGTCTCTGGCAGAGAGCAACCCTGCCATTTTTCACAGCTGGCTGTTATCTGTGTGCTTTTTGGGCCCTGGTGCTGGAGGCTGGAGATCCCTGCTTATGGTTTAGACCCTGCTCTTCTCAGGGGATCACACTGGCTGTTTCAATATTCCTGTGGTGGTGCCACCCATGGGCACCTAGTCTACCTTCTTGAGCCTCTACCGCACTCCTTACCAGTTAGGTTGTGCTAAAACTCATTCCTCTGTCTGTCCAAGGTTGTAAGGCTCCTCTCGCACTATTATTCAGTTATTTTCCTGGTGATTTCTCCACAATTTAGTTATAATTCCAGATTGGTCCTGGGAAGATATCCGTGTGACTTCCACTCACTCCTCTGCCATCTTGAAGTCTACATTTCTTTTGCATAAATAATTCACCTTTCTCTTCGCCCTCTCTTTTCTTTTACTGCTCTTCTCTGAAGGCCGTGGTATTCCCACCCAGGCTGCCAGTTAGAGACAAAGCTCTCAGTTTGCATATGGAGCCATGATTGGCAGGTGTCATTTTTGAGTGCCATTCAGTGTGAGAGTCATTAGGTGGAATAGGTGAGTAACGGGACATCTTGCCATGAGCTTTGAAGTCAGGAAGATCTGGAACAAGATTGGTCAGGTCCCTATGTAGGAGCAAAATAAGGGAGGCTTGAGTGACTGCCTAGGGCAGAGCTATACTGCTCTCCCCCGACACTGTGCACGTGCAGGTAGCCTTCACTGACTGTCATCCGTGTGGTGTGTAGGTAGAATCAGTTTAACGATTCAGTACAAGAATGATACCAAACTACTAGAGAGCTCATTCTAGGCAAGCATCTTTTGTTAGCCATCCGCTCCCTCATAGATGGTCTCAATTGCTCAGTGACGGGATAGTAACATTCAGACAGATCTTTAGATCTAATTGAGAACAGGCCTGAAAGTTAGGAGACCCTTGTCCTACTGTAAAAAAAAAAAAAGTGCTTCATAACTGTGCAAAATGCTGCATAAACAGCAGCTATTGCTCTGATGCTGATAAGTAAACAATGGTTTCTTCACTCACTTATAAGGAGAAGCTTAGACTAAGGGGCCATTCCTTCCCAGATGTCCTATAATATATTTCTGTGATACTTGTCTTCATCTTGGTTTAAACACAAATATCTATGTAGGCATGTCCAGTGTTGTGTTCCAGGTACCTAGCCCAGTGCCTGGTCCACCATAGGTTTCAAAGAACATTTGTGGAATCAGTGAACCTCAGCAGAGTGAGAAGAAGACCTTGAGGTAAACAGTACTGTCTGTGTTAAATAAGCCTCAGAGATCCCAGAGGTCAAAGAGCAGTTGGAACCCTTGGCTGGAGACTCATGATATTATCTTATTTAATTCTCATACTAATGCAAGACTAGCTCTTAGGACTCCTATTCTTAAAGGTGAGGAAATTGAAGCTTAAGAGTAAATGGCCTAAAGTCTGTAAACACTGAGACTGTAGCCCCGGTGTCTGTGATGTGAAGCTATTCTTCTCAACCATTGTACCATTCCTGTCTTCAAGAGAGAGGAGCAGAGCCCCCCTGACTGGCATGGGGGGAGGGTGCTATGCCCCTGGACAGCTGAAATGACAGGGGAGAGAAGAAGGAAACTCCTGGTAAATTACCTCTTAAAAGATATATAGTAATCTAACAGAGCAGCCTTGAGATGTTTTAATTTTATTATTAATATATATATTTTGAAGTTTGCTGTAGTTATCTGAGCCCTTTCAGGCAGGCACCATGTGAATCCTTCAAAATGTTTCATGTTGATTTTGTGTCTGTCCCTAATAGTTCTCTCAAGAAACCAAAATAAGGTCAACTTCAAATATTTACATAAGACTTTGGGATCTATTGTAGCCATGTTAAAAGTCTCCTAAAACACTAGACTCTTATTAACACTGTTATGCCAAAATAGAGTTTCCATTGTGTGGAAACTCTAGCATGGAATTATACTTCAGGGTGATCAAGCCAGACTCTTTTTGTATGCATGAATTTATTCTGTTGTTTCTATTTCTGTATTTATTCCTTAGGGACAAAAACCCTAATGTCATTAACTAATAGAAACTATGTCAGTAAATGAAGCACTGTATAAATATTTAAGTGAATCATGAAATTATTTGGCAAACAAAGGTGGGTACATCTAGAAACTTATATAACTTACACTTGGCAATTAATAGACATTTCTAACTATTATTCTCACCATGATGTGTACAATGGTTTAATAGAAACAAATTACTTAGGGAGTGGAAGTGATACAGTTTTGACCCAAGTAGAATAAAACTCATATGCATAAATATAATTAAAATAATAATGCATTTTATGTACTTGTGTGGTGTCTAGCAACAGCTGCATTCTAGCCACTTTATAATAAAATTAAAGCATCCTATTAGGTACTGATTAGCTGGTTAGAGACAGGTCAGATTGTACCAACATTAAAATCGTTGTAGAACAATGTACTCAATCAATCTATTCTTCCTCTTACAAACAATGACTTGGGCTAAAGTTCTCTATTAGGTACATGTGCTTTGAGTATACACCACATTATTGTGATAGCAAGAAGCTTTTCCCTGTTTGGAAATGGGAACTTTCAAGCACATTCCAGCTGGGGGCACCAGGTAAAGAAGGGTGCAGAGGTGGAAATGAATGGGTGTGTTATATGTAGGGCTGGGTGTTACCTACCTGAGCTGAGTGGATGGAATCGTGAAGAATCCTTTTCCATTAGAAGCAAAAGGTGGAACTACATGCAGAAGGGAGTAAGAAGCCAGAAGCAGCATCAGGATAGAAACAGTGCTTGTGGATATTTTGGATTAGCAATGATGGATATGTTAATGCCTCCCATAAATAGGAAAGGCTTGAGTTCACACACCTCTCGGGTGGAATGCTATTTTCTTTTGAGGAGACTGGGAAACGGGATCTAATCTTGTATCAATCCCCAAAGTGGCATGATAGTCATCCATGTGCACCTTATACAGTTTTTGCCATATTTGTGTTTCACCCTTATGTGGTATTTATATACAAGGCCTGTCCAGAAAAAGCCCAGCCATTGTTAATATAACAAGAATGGTTTGTGTGACATCAATATAACCTGGAATGCACATGTCTGAAGAATGATGACTTCACTGTACTAGTCAATGGGGGTGGTAGATGCCACTGAGTGAACATGTGTACTGTGTGACCATCACATTCAAAATGACTGAGCAAGTAGAGCAACAAATCTACATAAAATTTTGTGTTAAGCTTGAACATTCCTCCATAAAAACTATTTGGATGATTCAGAAAGCCACAGCTATGGGTAACTGGTGATTGGCAGCTTCTTGAAACCATGCACCTGCTCATGCATCACTTCTTGTGCAGTTTTTTGGCAAAACATCAAATCACCCAGGTCACTCAGCCCCACTACAGACCAGATTTGGCAACCTGAGACTTCTGGCTTTTCCCAAAGCTAAAATCACCTTTGAAAGGGAAGAGATTTCAGACCATCAATGAAATTCAGGAAAATATGAGGAGGCAGCTAATGGCAACTGGAAAAACTGAGTGAGGCCCCAAGGTGCCTACTTTGAAGGGGACTGAGGCATCATTGTCCTGTGTACAGGTTTCTTGTGTCTAGTTTTCTATTTTTAAATGTTTTTCTATTATTAAACGTTTTTCATATTACATGGCTGGATACCTTCTGGACAGAACTCTTATATATTAATATATTTAATATTTCTTTGAGTCACTTTTAAAATATACATTTGTTTTTTAAGTGAAACTGTTGTCATTTTAAATGGGAAATCATGCCACCTATCATGAAGAGAAAGGAAATACAAAAATACTCAGTGAAAATAAGTTACACAAATTAATTCATGGTAGATGCTATTCCCTGATAGTAGCTCTGAACTACAGTCTATTCTCCCTTTCTCAAAAGGGGAGATTTGCCAACTGTTATTAAACAGTTGAGCAATATATGTGGCAACATATTGAGACTTTCTCCTTGATGTAATAAAATACATTGAATGGGAACTTAAACAGAAATAAATTTTGCATTGCTTCAGTGTTATTTAATGCCACCTCTCTGATGTGCCTAAAATTGCCTCCTGTGTCCCTAGTGGTGTGTGCCCCACCTTTAGGCCCTACTGTCCACTGAGACTGGCCCAGACCAGTGGTAGGTGAGCAAGACTCGTTTTTAAAACCTACTGTTCACTAGTTGTATCGTATCTTGATTTTACCTTCTTTTAACCAGATCATAGGACTATTTTTAAAGAAGCCACAGAAAAATATCTGCCCCAAGCCAGAGCTGAGTGGATGAGTCTATTAATTCTGAGGGTCCACTTTCAGGAGTCTGTTGCCTCACCTCTTTCTTTTTCTCCTCTTTTGGGAGAAGTGCCTGCCTGCAGGGGACATAGGTCTGTTCTCGCCTCCAGAGAGAAGCTCCAACATGGCAGGAGTGGGCACATAATTTTTAAGGAGAGGGTTAAGGTGAGAGGCTCCAACATACTTTATCTATTCTATTTTCAGTGAAGACATTCCCATCCCTCACAGGGCATGGAGAACAACTTCTAAAAGTCACTGGCAGAAAATTTCAGCTGGAACAGGAAAAATAATTTGAACCTGTGGGTGTTACCCTGGATGGATTTATACATACCTACCTCTGGTCTAGAGGTCAAATGATTGAATTTATGAAACTTTATTAGTTCCAAGATAACATGAATTATAAAGTACACCAACAATGTAGTAAGACTTACTGGAGAATTTAAAAAGAAAAATATGCACATCACTTAAAAAGAACCCTCATTTATAAAACATTAAAATGTGAAGAAAGATGGCTATTTTAGAATTTAAAGAAAAACAAACTCTCATGTCATGGTTTATTACTACTTTAGCATCATCTCATTCCTTTCGAGTCTCCTCTATTCATATGTCACTCAAATGTCTGGCTTCGGTCTCTCTGTTTATGTGATTCTGACTGAATTGCAAAGCCAAATAAGGATGTACATCATTTAGGATTTATTTTTTTCTTTTGCATGATATTTTTTTCATTAGCATAAAAATATAAATTCATGGCATTGGGATGAAGCATGAGCTTTGATATTGTTATGATGACATTGGGCCCAGTTCCTAATTGGCCCAGCTCCTTTTCTTTCTGGAAAACACACACACATGCACACATGACACCAAAGGAAAACTAACTCATCCTTTGTTATTAGCTGGGTGTTTGGATATTTGCACACATGTAGAGCCTGGGTGACTTGGACTGAACATTTGGTGAATCCTTTTACTGCATTACAGACACTTCAGTGGCCTGTGTCCAGGCCAGACTGTGTATTTCTCTTCTGACCTAATTGAGAGTCAAATCTCACCTGGGTAATGGGAGGGGAGGTCAAGGCGGTCAACCCAGAACACCCATAGCACTGGAGGAAATGCACTGAGAGAAAGAGAGCATGTTTACTCCTGGCTGCTGTTGGTTCAGACGGCTTGCCTCAGGCCTGCTCAGGCTGGGGCACTATCCCCAGGGCTCATGACCACTGGAACTAGGAACAGAAAGAGAGAGCTTGAGAGAGTGAGAGCCTTATCCTCTGCAAGAGCAGACAAGAGAGAAGATTGATGTTACACTGTGCACCTCTGAATTCTCTGTCGAAAGAAGCAGCGTACTCTAAATGGAGCTCCTTTGCCCCTGGAATGGGGGAATTACTTGCCTTTAGTCCTCTCTCATCATGAGAAGGTATAAAGAGGAAAGGGACAGGAGGAACGGAAGTCTGCTTGAATCTTGCACTGGAAGTGCAGCAGAGAATGGGCATGCTTTTCTGCCCATAGTCACTGTTTCTCCTCTGATTTTCATAGAAACTTAAGTTTCTCACCTCCTGCTCAAGAACAGACATATTTTTACAATCAAATGTTTTTCTGAACTAGTGAGATGAGTCATAAACATGTAGTTAGAATGGATGTTAGCATGAGAAGAGGGAATAATTGAATGGGGGAGGAGTGATTTTGGTCTGTTTGCAAATGCTGAAGACATGATGTTTACAGTTTAGGAAACTGTAGTTCTGGCAACATTTACTGTGCCCAATGAATGTTCAACACCTCTGCTACCTCAATTAAAAATAATTAATCTCTATCATCTGATGAGTTGCTTTGAAAATAACCAGCAATTGTGCCAACTCCAGGAGGGAAGATAATGTACTTTTAATTGGGGGCAGACAGAAGAGGAATACAGAGATGGCCTTCCACATCCTAAGGAAAGAGTTCTACCATTCACCAACCCTTGCAGACAATAGACATGGAAGTACTCACTTCCAAAGAGACCCTCTTAGGAAGTGCCTGCTTACATTCCTAAAACCCCATGAAAATTATTGAGATGCCCATCAACAAATCCAAGTCTCCTATTTCTGTGGACTGGGTATGTACATCATTATAGAAAAGAAGCGGGTTGTTTTTAACCAGAGAAGGAAATGACATGGCTTTGTAGTATGGCTATTGATTACTTACTGTCATCAGATACTAAAGTGGCTATTGTATAGAAGAGGGATTAAAATTTATTCTTTCTAGCTCCTAATGACAGACCCTAGTAATAGGGAAGTTGATTTTAACTTGAATTCATTGCATAGTAGCAAATACAGAGGTTTATCAGTGGAATAATCAGCCCTAAAAAGTTGTTATAGTCCCTCTAGTGGAAGGATTCAAGAAGATTTATGTTCTTTGGAAGCAAGTAACAGAGACCAACTTTGGCTAACATAAGTTGAAAATGGAATTTATTAGAAGACTATCAAGGAATTAACAGAATCAAGATGGAGGCATGAGGACCAGACTTAGAAAGAGGAAAGGAATCAGGATGGAATCTACTTGGATATTGAGGTGCCATTGTCATAAGGATGACTGAGTGGCATGTCACCCTACTTAAGACTCCAAGTCCTGGAAGAGAAGGGCCAGTTGGCTGAGCTTAAGTCATCTTTTGCTCATCTAGAGCTGGGACAGTGGAACATCTACCAGAGGTCTCCAGAGATCCCTTCAACTACTGTAGTCGGGGGAGTAGTAGGTCACCCAGTTTACTAACCTACAAAGACTGCCTGCAATAGGGGAAATCCTCCCAAAGGGAATCAGGATGCTGTTACAGAAAGGGAATAGGGGCTGAGGGGCCAAAAATTAGCAAGCAATGTTTATACAGAAATTGACCAAACATCCTTTATATTGCCAAAAGGAGGATTTTTCAGTGGGCAGGGAATTAGGTAGAAAGACTTAGTCCCTCTGACTCTAGTAACACTCATTAGCAAGATGAATATATTTCTTGAAAGGTTAGGGCTTGGGCCCCCTTAAAGGTAGCCAGGTAAACTTGGATAATAACATTCTGTGGTTTCCACATTCTATCTAGCACTAGTTTTTCTTTGGAAGTTTTTACCTGTGGTAGAATGACCAAATACTAGGCCTTATAAAAATTGACATGCCCAAAATCTTGGAATTCCTTATCAGTTTTTCTTTGCCTCTTTCCCATTTCCTGTGGTAATCAGTATCTAAAGTCTACTTCAGGCAACTCTTCAAAATTCTCCTGAGCAAAAATGGTCACCTCTTTATTCTGTTCCCATAATACTCCCTGTACACATCTTTAGCAGAACATAGATCAAAATTGTATATTATATTGATTGTTTCCACCCCTGGACTGAGAGATCCTTGATGCAGGAAACTTGTCTTTTATTGCCATAGTTTTAATACACAGTACAGAGACATGGAAATGAATAAATTGAATGATAAATAAAGGAATAGTGAACAGAGACCTCGCAGAGTTGGATTTTATACTGGCGCCTTCTCTCCCTGCCTTCTCAAATAAGGTCTAATCCAGATACTTCTTGGTCCTGAGCAGTGAGAATATTTGATCCCCTGGTATCTGTCAGATGGAAGCTTTCTCTGAAAAGCTGAAAGCATTTTACTCTATTGATTTGTTCTTACCAGAGCTCAGCTGTGAGTGGTAAGCAGGCATTTGTTTCTATTATGACTGTCAATAGTACGGTTTCAAATCACTTTTAGCACAGTGGTTTCAAGGGAGTACACCTTTAATTTACAAAACCAGCTGCCTAGAACTGAACCAAACCAAACCATAGTAAGCTATATAGCCTAAGCTTTCATTTTATGGATTATTATTGAGGGAAATCATCTTCCTTTCTGGTTTATTTTGTGTGTGCCTGTGTGTCTGAGTACAGAATCTGTAATATAGATAAAAACAAAGGTTTAGACACAAGCATAAAACCCTTGAAAAAAAGGAAAAATTCCAAATAGAATGTTTTAGAGAAGAGAGAAATTACATGCAAACTGGGAAATCTGAATGAGTCAGAAAGCTCTTGTTTCAAGTAAACTGTGGATAGCTTATGTACCCTCTGAATACTGTTCCTCCTGGTTGCTTGTGTAATCTGTGAAATGGGAAAGATAATAATAGAATGTAATTCATAGGGTTGTTGTGAGGATTAAATGAATTTATTGGTTCTTGGTTTACTCTCTACTCTGCATAGGTCAATACCTCCTGGGGCAATAGTAGAGGGAGGGAGAACAAGCAGAGATCTCTTCAGTGCTATGGCTAGCCACATAGGACACCATGAGCACGCACCACCTTGTTTCCTACTTCATGCTATTTCCTACATAAGGGATAAAATAGCGAGTGGACTAGAGCTATATGCATCTGTATAGCTTGCTTCATTGCCTGATTTGGTCAGAGTTGCCAAGAGAAGTAACATTCATAAGAGTTCCCTTGAACATGCCATTTCAACCTGACCTTTCATACTGAAACCAAATTCTCCCTCTTCAAGATTTAATTATTTATGGCAAAGATACAGCTCAAGCTCCTCTTGATCATCATCCTAATGGTTTTGGGCTCTGTGTATGGCCCCCCATCTAATTACTGTCCACTTCATTAGCATGTGATTTTATCTCATTTTAATGGATGGAATCCTGTTTCCAGGACAACCAGTAGTTGACCAAGGTCTTTGTATCTAAATAGTTTGAATCCTACTATAGCCTCGATTCCTTGCACTTTTATAGTCAAAGTGTTCATTCAGTTCCATGAGTCTGCCAGCTTCTCCTCCTTGTGTTCTCTCTGTACACAAGGTCAGGCCCACCCGTGCAGTTTCTCTAAATATACTTAGGTAAATCTTGAATTTCTAAAAGCTAACCTTGATGGCTTTCTCTTCTACTATACAATGGATGCCCATTGTGATCAGGACTTCCCTGGAAAAGTGTTATTGACACTTGAAACAATGCTTAGCACATAGTAGGCATTATGCGAACCTGAGCTGCTATTAATCTCATTATTATTATTACTCATATCACATTATAGTTATTATGAGGATTAAATGATAAAATACACATAAAGAATGTTAGCATATTGCCTGGAACATTGTAGGCACTCAGTAAATATTAGGTACTGCTAATTAAAGGAGTAGAAGCCATAGATGTACTTAAGAAAATGAACCATAGCACCTTCTAAGGTAATTACCTTAGCTCTATTCTGGTCCTTCTTACGTACTGTTCCCTTTGGTTAGTGTGCTTTACAATGAGGATGTGTTTCTAGAATGATACCTCATCATCCAGTTGTACTTTGAAATGTTTGCTCATCAAAAAAAGTCACTTATACTCAGTTACTAAGTCAGAAAAGTGGTGTCATATTTTATGTATTCATTTTAGAGGGATGATTGTATGTTTTTACAAGTAAGCTGTTTACACCCATTCCTCCACCAGGGTACTGCACTTCTTTGGACTTTAAACCATTCCCTCGCTGGCAAGCTGCCCTGAAAATCAGTAACCTCTAGTGGCCCTCCCTGCTTCTGTTGGTAGGGTGTCATGACCTGTTGTTCACGTTGTTCCTCCATAAGGACACCTGGCTGAGGGAGCTTGAGTGGAGACTAAAATCTTTCTCTCTTATCTTATTGTTTAACAATTTCTAGCTTAAGCTCATACCACTTTGCTGGTTTTATAGATGCTAGTAAAATTTTAACTTTTTAAAAAAATTTAATTGACACTGCTTTTAGAGAGAGACGGCAGGGGGGCAGGGAGAGAGAAACATCAATTTATTGGTCCACTTATTTATGCATTCATTGGTTGATTCATGTATGTGCCCTGACTAGGGATTGAATCCACAACCGTGGTGTATCTGGACAGCACTCTAAACAACTGAGCTAACTGGCCAGGATGATGCTGGTAAAATTTTAACCTTTAAAAATGCTTATCATTTCCTTGCTATTGTCTGTTATTTTGGGGGGCGGAGGGCGGGGGTGATTCTATGCTCCTGCCTCACTTGACTATTAACATACAAGAAATACATCAAAGTATTTTTTTATGAAAATGAAAGAAAGCAATTATTTTCTGCTTAGTTTTATTATCAGTTAAATTTCCTTGGTTGCAAGTAGCTGTATAGTTTGAGTAACTTAGACAGGCGTAAAAGTGGGTTTAAGAGAATTCTGGGTAGCGTATGGAATTGAAGAACCTGTCCTGAAGAAGAGCTGGCTCTGGTGCCCTGAGCAGGACAGATTTGTAGATGTTAGGAAGACCCTGGTCATGAGATTACTGAGCTCTAACTACCTACTGGCCATGTAAAATGAATGGCAGCCCTATCATTGCACAAAGGAAGGACTGTTCTCTTAAGCAGGGCTTCTCAACAGGAGTGATTTGTCCCTTCCCCACCTCCACCTGGGGACACTGAGCAATGTTGGAGACATTCTGTGTTGTTCTAATTAGACAAATGATGCTACTGGCATCCAGTGAGTTGAGGACATACACATCTACAACCCCTAGGACAGGGCTCCACAAGAAAGACCCATCTGATCCAAAATGTCAACAGGTAAGAATTGGAGAAATTCTGCCCTAAGGGGAGGGAGAAGGTAGGCAAGAACAGTAGCTGTTCATTACACTTTTCAGTGGGCACATCAGCATTCACATTAATCCAGGAATGAGTGTGTGTATATACTGGTTTCGTTCAGACTTGGAATATTGTGTCCCTGGCCCCTTTTTTTCAACTTGTCTTTTTTAACTGAAAAATTAAACATTTTACTTCCTCGGAGGTATTGTAACTGAGGCATTGTCTTACTGTTGCACCAACACCCAGAAGTCAATTTTAATTCACCAAATAAAGTCATTTTAATCTTCCACTTAATGGTTAAGTTCGTAACTCTAACGAGGTTTGTGAAATTAGATTCCTACGTAATGGTCACCATATGAACTAGAGAAGACATTTATTTGGTAATAAATAAAAGTTTTAGCTCCATACACAAAGGATCTTATCTTTGAGCCTCCCATTCTTTATGCAAAAATAATGGGTAAGAACTGCCTTTTGTTCTCTTAATCAGTTGGTGGTTACAGGTGGCTTTGTTGTTTGTCACTGGCAACTAGCCATGTGATTTTGGACAAGTCACTTTATCTCTCTAGACTGCAGTGTCAGCAACACGCATGTTTTTAAGTGAATGTGGAGGAACAGAAGAGCTCCCGTCTGTCCTGGCACCATGGACTTACACTGTGTGAGTCACGGACACTGGGTAGGTTCTTTCTTCTGGAAGGCTGAAGGCAGGGAAGCTTTCTGTTCTGGATGAATCTCTAAGTTTTCTTTAGATAGGCCAGTGCTAATCTTTATGTAACTTCTTTTTTGCTGGTGTGGCCATAGCAAGATATAATGCAGCACTGCACATTAATACATTTGAATGGATTTTAAATGAACTTGCTCTAAACAGATAGAAGAAAATGAGAACATGGCTAGGGAAATCCCTTGGCAGACAAGCACAGCTGCCGGTGATTTGGCAGTGCTGGAACAGTTTCCTCAGATGGCATCGGCACTTTCTCTCAAAATGTGAACAGTATGTTTGCTAAAGGCAAACACAATCATGTTTGAACCTCACCAACTTCTCTCAATTATAAGGAAATGTCACTGTCAATTCTCTAATGCCTCCAATTATCCCAACCACAAGTTCTTTAAAAGAAAAAATCAGGTTCAGAAGTTTGAGTCTTTGAAAAGCTATTGAATACCATAGAAGTGTCTTTCTGCAATCTGTAAGCACAGCAAAATTTGCCAGCATTTCTCAGTGTTAATAATATGCAAAGATGCTTATCTTTATTATTTGCTAGTAGTGTTGTATATCATTATATAAAGCCGATTTTACTTTTATTTAAACATTTAAAATGCATTTTTTCTTTCTTCTTCTGACAAAATGGAAGACTAAGTAACTTTTGTTGCCCAGTGGAATTATCTATGCTCAAAACTCAACCTAAATTAATTACTGTTGGCAAAATACATTTTTAAATATTATAACTACTCATTTTGGGAAAATTAATATTCTCTGTGAATGAATATTTTAACCAAAATGTGTTAAATTTATTAATAAGCCTGAGAGGGGAGAAAATCCAACATAAAAAAAATTGTTGACATTTTGCTTGATGGTTTCCTTACATGTCAGTAATTATAGCTGAGATTTCTAAGAAAAATACAAATATACTCAAGTGCTATACTTTAATCTGGAAAACATCCTCTCTTTAAATTGGAAAACCCACATCTAATTGTTATGAATGTTAACCCCCTGTCTGCCCTGCAATGTGAAAGCTGGAATTAAATCTCTACTGTGTAAAGTGGATGGTAGGTGCTTATTATGTATATCTTCCCAAACATTTTTAAAATTTTAAGATGAAAGAATAATCTAAACATTTTTAGTTGTAATGCCAATTTCTCTATGAAGCCTTCTATATACCAACAGCTGTGGATACTCCTTTATATTGCACCTCTTTGTGTTCCTTGTTTTTCTCTCTCTGGCAATCTAGTGTTATTGTTATTCCTCTCACCCACTAGACTGGGGCTCCTGGTTCAATATCTCTTGGGTGTTTTAACTTCTTCACATGCAAATTGTGTAGTTTGGTCCTTTGGAACTTCAAGATGATGTTCTGATAAAGCAAAAAGAATGAGGCTTTGTTAGGTTGATAACATAGGTTTTAAATAATTTGGTTAGCTTCTATTCAAACTACATTAAAAGAGGGGTTACCCTTATGAATTACCCTTAAATGTGAACACTTGATGGTCTTAATCTCCTGTCACTTCTTTACAGTTAGAAACAGAATTTCTGTTTAACTTTGATCTTCATAGAATCTAATCCCTCATTTGTCATGAGGGAAGAGCTGGAAATTCCTTTCAATGATGATTACTTCCTCACATGACTCTCTTGGAGGGGTGGTATAGATATGATCAAAAGTGGGCAAGGACTCTCGAGTTTGAAAGACCAGAGTTCAGGTTCTGTTTCTACTGATTTCTAAATGCAAGACTTTCAGCAAGCTGTTGGAGCTCTATGAGCCCCGTGCTTCTTCTCTATAAAATAATAATGCTACTCTCTACATGTTCTAATGATTAAACATTTAGTGCTTGTTAGCTGCTGTACAAATAATTTTATAATAATAGTTCTCACTATTGTTATTAGAAGTCAATGAAAGTGTTTAGGGCTCTGGGAAGAAGACTTGTGAGAAACATATTTCTACCCATCCTTTCCCCCCATATCAATATTATTTGAAGTTGACTTTGATGGACTGTTTTCTGTGTACTTGCCCTTATATTTTCATCACTGCCCTAGTATTTTCCCCCTTTCCTTTCAGAATAAATAGACATACTGTGGCTCTACAGACCTTCCTTTTCCATGAGCACAGGAAATGAGGTGGGAAAGGTGCTGAGTAAAATAACTTAAGAAACAGCATCTTTGTACCAAACTGACAACACCAGAAATATATGGTAAATTTGAGTTTGATATCATCCAGAAAATCCTAAGCACATATTTAAACTGAAATATCTGAAATCAAAAACAGTAGGAAATTCATAGAGGAATAATAATGACACCTGTCCTTACATTATTAGGATCAGTAGAATTTAAATCTCATCTCTCTTCTTAAAATTTGTGTTGATTTCTAGAGAGGAAGAGAGAAAGGAGAGAGAGAGAAAGAGGGACACATTGATTTGTTGTCTCTACTTATTTATGCATTCATTGATTGATTCTTGTATGTGCCCTCACAATCTTGATGTATCGGTATGATGCTCCAACCAAATGAGATACCTGGCCAAGACTAAGTCTCATCTCTTGATGATGATGGTGATGATAAGAGCCATTATGCTGGGTGTTATGAGGTAGAAACTATTATTGTCTTCACACTTCGGGTGGCCAGACTCTAGAGATCATACATGTTTTGTGTCTGGTTCTATTCATAGACCTGGACAAATAAAGATAGATAAAATTTAGTCCTTACCAGCAAGGAGCTTATAGACTAAGGGAGAAGTAGAACATGGAGTGCAGATTTCCTTACTATGAGAAAATGGCTACAGGGATGGTTCAAACACCAAGAACAGAAAGGACTCAATCTGGTCCATTTTTCAAGAATCAGCAGGAATTGGCATGGATTTTGGAGACTAGGTCGAATTTCCACAGCAGAGAAGACTGAGGAATGGGAAAATGGGACTTGGCAGGACTGCAAGAAGAAGAAATAGCTGACTGAAGAAAGGTGGTCCAGAAGGAGAGTGTGGTGTCAGAACAGCCAGGGTTGGAGAAAGTCAAGGTGGGCCTGTGAGTGTGTGACCTGTGAGGACTGAGGGAAGGCATGAGGTTAGGGCCTGAGGCTGTCGCTGGTGATCCTAGAGAGTAATTGTATTTGAATGGCAGAAGGAAGAAGCCAACACTGTATTTGGTTGAAGAGACCATGGACACTGGATGTGCAGAAGATTATTTCAAGTATTTTTGTGGTTGGTAATTTTTTAGAGTTCAGCATGAGTGAGCACACTTTTATTTGTAAGAAAGAGGAAACTATGAATTAGTAGCATAATCAGTAGACAGGGACAGATTGAATGGCCTGGCTGGTGTGGTTCAGTGGACTGAGCACTGGACTGCAAACCGAAAGGTCACTGGCTTGATTCCTGGCCATGCACAAGCCTGGGTTGTGAGCCAGATCCCCGGTAGGGGGCATTGGAGAGGCAACCAATCCATCTTTCTTTTGTGTATCAATGTTTCTCCCCCTCTTCCTCCTTCCCTTCTTCTCTCTCCAAAAAATAAATAAAATCTTTTTAAAAAAAATAGACAGGGAGACATTCAAGATGAGATGGAAAGAAGAGTTTTCCTGCGCCATAGAAGAGAAAATGGTGAGAAATATTTTATCATACGTTGTGTGGGATTTGAATGCTTAACTGTAGACTGTATTGCAAAGGAAAATATATTTTGGACAGAAATACTTAGTGACCCTCCATATTCTTTTCCTTAAAGATATGACTCGCTAAGTTTGCCAGAGCCCAGGATAAAGAAAACAATAGTTAACATGGTGTCATCAGCTTAGTCCTGAATAGTTGCATTATCCCTACTGAGGTTTCACTTTCCTCTGAATCCTCTTCTCGTGGCTTACCTTTGTTCACTCCACTTTCTTGATGCTGGCCACTTCTGACTCACCCCTGAATTAGTTGCTATTGGCTCCTGGCTTTTTTCTTTGTTCTCAGAGCTTCCAGATATTGGCTGCCTGGTTTTGGCTCAGAATTTAATGCAGGTGAATCCACCTGTAATGATCCATTTTCTTGGAGAGACCAGGTCTTGGTTTTTAATATACTGTCCCCACAGCAGGCTCCCTGCACTTAGCCCAGTGGATGCCCTGTGACTATTACTCTGCTGCCCTGGAGGGATCATGAGACATAGGGAAGGACACAAAATTTCCAGGATGGAGGAGAACTATTAAAAAAAAATACAGTTGGAATAGTCAGCCTAGAATATAGGAGGAGCAATTCATCTCCAAAAAGCCAGCCCAGGGCAGCAGGGCAGAGTAAATCTGCTATAGACAGGGAGAAGAAGGCTGACGAACTGCTAGCACAGGTCCCTGGGCAGAACCAAGGAGAATGGGGCATGGAAATAAACAAAGATCACCCAAACGAGAATCAGCAAGGGCTATTTATTGAGAGAGTGCTAGAGCGAGGGAATCAGCCACCATCCCTTGTATTTGGCAAAGATGCAAAGGCAAGCATGGGAGAGGCAGTTTTGCAGAAGATAAAAGGGGAGGCTTCAGACGGCTCTGACTGGAGGTGGTTGGCACGGAGAACCTGGAGCCAAGCTAACTAGAAGCAGGACATTTTATGTGATTGGTTGGGGGAGCTTATTTTACTTCCTGGGGTTGGTCCCAAGTTGGAAGCTGGGGGCAAAAATTGGGTAAGCTGGCAGTTATTGATGAAGTCCCAATTTATTTGGGTCCCCTTGCTTCTGAGGAGGCTGTGGTTTGGCTCCCCGGACTGGTTACTGCAGGTTGTGGGTCAGAGTTCTGTTTTTATTTAGGGTCTGGCCATTGTCCCTAGTATTGTCTGCTTCCCATGGGCTAGAGTTCCAGAGGTCATTTTCGTTTTATGTGTGTACTTTATTTTGCAGGCCATGCTTTGACTTATGGCCTGGTCAGATATGGACCATAACAGAATTCTGCACTATTCCAGGCGGCAGAGTGCCAGTACACTGTGTTTGCTCACTGTCACGTGTCCCCCATCAGGAACTCAGGGGGCTGGCTTCTATACAGAAAACTGGAAACAATATTTTTAGAGATGTTAACTTTTATGGAAACATTAAAAGTACCACTCAAAATGTCTTTCCTTTTGTGTTTACTCAAATATAGTTCTCAATGCAGCTGCAGCTTTCAGAGAAGCCTAATTACTTTCATGCACCATGAATAGTCGATAGAGCATTGGGAGAAGTCAGAACTATACATTTATATTACTTGAGGGAGAATATTTGGTCTTAGAAATATTAATGCAGCCTTCTATCTCATATTAGAGGAATAACTTTTATTTGTGAAGTATAAGTTGATTGACTTTCTGACCCACCTGAGAATGTGGCCTTGGGAGCAGTATTTGCGCACTGCCTGACTCTGAGTTCCTAATTGTATAGCTATCAGCTCAAAGAAAGAGCAGTGCGTTCCTAAAAGAGATACACTTGGCTATTCCTTGCCTTTGTTCATAGAGAGGTCAATAGGATGGAGAAACGGGGAAGTCAAACATGGTGTCAGTCCAAAAGTATTTTTTATATCACTAAGCTAATTATTATTTTCATTGAGCAGCAAAAATTGAAAGGTTACCAATGGAGAAAGGTAAAACAGTTAATCCATGGGTGGAAATACTGTCTGTGAATGTTTTTCACTATTTCTAGGTTTGTTCTGGTAGAAACTCCAAATGCCTTTCTTCAGTAGTGTGAGTGTGTATATAAATTAATGTGCAGGGAATATTGTAATAGAGAAGTGTTATGTCACCTGGGGTTAATGCTGTTATTTATAATATTGTAACATATTATCAATCCAAAGTAATATAACATGTTCCTTGGGCTAGTTGGCATCATAAGGACAAAAAACAATGGTCTCCTACCCCTCTTTCTGATCTAAAACAGTGTTGCCTATAGTCTGAAGGGTACAAATTGAGTGAATACAACTACAAGTAAGTTTAACCAACAGCAGATTACTACTAGAGACCAACTCACAGTGTATGTCTTGGTGAAACAGAAGAGTGCAGGTGCCATTTGCTTAATGAAAGCTCACCTGGTCCCCAGAGCTTGGAGAAGGGCTCTGGTCTTCAGGACACCCCTGTGAGAGGCAAGCTGCCCACTGTCTCCTGAGCCAGGACTCAAGGCCAGGCTTTGCGATTGCTGCATCTTGCTTTCTATACCAAGCACAGCCACTGGGACCTTTTCTGTGGCCATCAGAGCAGTGCTGTACCTCAGGCATGTACACAAGGAGCACTCTGAGTCCGGCCAGTACAGGGAGCTGAAAGATGACGAGGTCCCCCTCAGTGCAACTTCACTCACTCTCAAAAAACTCAGGCCACTCTCCTACATGTCATGCTGTACCTTCTTAAAGAAACCAGTTCAATTTCTTCTGTAAGCCTACTTAACTGCCCAGAATAAAGACTGCATCTCCAACCCTCCTTGCTTCTCAATGTGGCTGTATAATTAAGTTTTGGCCATGGAGCATGAGTAGAAGTGATGTGTACCACAACTAGATCATGGCCTTAAGGTTGGAGGCCTGCCCTGCCTCCTTCCTGCTGCCCGGGCAGTTGCTGAGATGGCTGGAGTGCCATCCTGGGCCATGAAAATAAGAGGTGGTAGAACAGAAAAATGGACAAGTGGTCTGGGTGACTTTAGTTGATTGCCAGGCAAGTGCCAAAACAGGTCTGGTCTAATGAGCCCCAGATTTATGCATTATGCAAAAGGATCAAACTATGTCTGTTTAAACCACTGTTATTTTGCTGTTTGTGTGTGTGTGTGTGTGTCTATATAGTTACATAGTTATACCTGATTTCTAACATATATATATTTTTTCTTTGCATATATTTACACACATACCTATATATTCACACACACAAGGTCTGTCCAGAAGGTATCTAGTTATGTACTTTAAAAATAGAAACATTTATTGAAGAAGATACAAGAGACATTGCACATAAGACAATGACACCTCAATACTTTTCAAAGTAGGCACCTTGGGACCTCACACAGTTCTCCTAGTTGCCATCAGTTGCCCCATTGTATTTTCGGAATCTCACTGACAATATGAAATCTCTTCCCTTTCAAAGGTGATTTTAGTTTTGGGAAAGCCAGAAGTCATAGAGCAATTTGATGTTTCGCCAAAAAACTTCACAACACTTGATGCATGTGTTGGCGCATTGTCATGATGAAGCTGCCAATCACCTGTTGCCCATAGTTGTGGCCTTCTGAATCATCCAGTTTCTGCAGATAATATTCAAGCTTAACACAAAATTTGATGCAGATTTGTTGCTGTACTTGCTCAGTCATTTTGAATGCGATGACCACACAGTACACATGCTCACTTAATGGCGTCTACTACCCTCACTGACTAGTACAGTGAAGTTGTCATTGTTAACGCATGCACATTCCAGTCCACTCTCCTTGGCTGTCAGGTTGCATCAATGTTGCACAAACCATTATTGTATTAACAATGGCTGGACTTTTCTCAGACAGTATATGTATGGAAAAAAATGTGTGTGTATACACACGCACACACACACACACACACACACACACACACACACATATATTCCATAGTTTTGATAGGCTATATGGGATAAAAATGTTATAAGAATACTTTTAATTTGAAGGTCATTTAGTTAAGTAAATCACTTTAACAGCCATTCATTAAAAGGAAGTTTTAAAATCTGATTTTCTTTTCCGTTTCTCTCTCTTAAATTCTGAAGAGAGAATGTTAGAAGCTGTTTTGATTGACATAGATCTTGTCACCAAAGTGACTGTAGTAGCCCAAATTGATTCCTCTTAAATCATTTCAATATGGTAGCAATAAATGTACCTTACCAAACTCTTTCTTCTCCCAAAACCACATTATTTGCGGAGCTTTTCGAAATGTCGGCTGTTAGGTAGAGCCAGGCTATTCTTCTCCAAAGAGTACAAGTTAGAGTGTTCAAAATTGAATGATTCCATTATGGAAAGCACTCTCTTCTGCAGTGTATTTGAGCAAACTAAAGAAGGAATCTCAGAAGGCTCATTTCCTTTCCATTTGCCTTTTCATCTTATTTCCTAGCACAGCACATTGAAGAGTAACTAACTTCAGTCCTCCAAGATGTGGGGAGGCCCAAATGAAGTGTACCTGGGTTTTGAATTGTTTTTCTGTAAAGATTAAACTCCATATGCTAGTTATTATGTGTGTGTGAGGGTTCATAGCAAGTGGATGTGTACAGCTTTGTCAATGTTTTGGGGGGAGTTTGCTTGGAACCAGTTCCCATTTTAGGCCTCCTTGCTGTCAAAATAATATAAACACCAGGGAAGGAAAATATGTCTCAGCCCATCAAGCCCATCATCTTTCTCTATGGCTGCCTCTAATTAGGTTCTGAAAGTTTTAAGTACAGAGAAGATAGGCTTCAAAACCGGAGCTCCGTGTTGGTTAAAACGGGGAAGGGGACAGATGGAGAGAATTAGGGAGCAAATTCTCCTAGCGTCTTTCAAAGATCCGTTTGACTTCTCAGAGTTGGTTAAAATGTTTGGGATTTGTAATGGAAAATATGTTTTAGGTGAGTTAGTGGTGTGCATACGTGCGTGCTGCTATACTCTTTTTTTAGTTTTATTGGGAGGCTCAGACTTTGTGGAAACTTGTTAGGAATTTGTTTTATATCATGAAGACTGCACATGTTCTACCTTTCTTTGGCTTGAGATATTTCAGGTGGATATATTTCCATTGTCATTTTTTATAGGGTTTAGGTGAACTTCTGTGATAAAAATAAAATTGGATGCCTCCTCCTAGAAGCCTTCCCTGACTCTCTCAAGGCTTGCTTACAGGATCTTTTTCTATGATCCTACCATATTCTGTTCTTTAAGTCATCTCTCAGCTAGGCTCTATCTTCCATCTGGCTGTTCCCAACTTGAGAGCAGGAGCTCTGCCCTATTTGTTTTTGGAGCTATGGTGCCAGCGCTGTGCATGGCACATAGTGGATGCTCAGTAAATATGTATTGAAGTAATATATTTTTCTGGAACAGCTTATTGTCTTATTGAATTAAAATTTTAGGCATGTGCATAGAAGTTGCAATACAAATATCTGTTGATTGTATTTCCAATGCTTAAGTAATTCTCTGTTGCAAAGGAGACACCTCCGAAAGGTTCATTAATGGTTTGGAATATTATTTACAACATTAAAGCAATTTTCTGAAAGTCATATATATTACCCTAATTCCTCCCAAGTGTCTGAACTCAGTGAAAAATAAACAATACGTTGATAACAGCCTGAGCATTACTGGAAGAAACAGCACGTTGTCTGTTATTCCCAGAGGTAGAGTATAGAAGTGATGGGTAAGAAGGGTTGCTGATTTTCGTTGTGATGATTGTTGACAACATCTACAGTGTGAATTTTGATTAACTTTTTAATCCATGATGCAGAGCTTTGAATCTGCGGTAGATTCTGTTGGAACTACATTCCTTTTGTCTGTTAAGAAGGCTTGGTCTGAAGGATCCAATATGGTTCTTCTCTTGGAGTCTTGGGCAAGGAAAATTTGTTCATAGTCATTTAAAAAAACTTACACTTACTTACATTTTAAATAATTAACTGATTAGAATATTCTGTTTTTGTAATTTATTTCTAAATTTTCAAAGAGCATAGTCATAATAATATTCCTCTCAACAGATCTGTAGATATGTAGTTTCTTGATGCATCACTGTTTATCTAGGTTTGCAAGTCCATAAACTTCAGTCTGTACATTTACCAAGAGTTGAAGAGGGTCAAGGCCACTGACTTATACTAATCCAACTCATAAGAAGATGATGAATTAGAACACAAATGTGTTCCTGCTCCAGGAGAAATTTAGCTGCCAAGTAACATTGATGTTACCTGGTCAGCAATTTCTCCAGTGAAAGTCTCAGTGACAAATGAAATTAAAATCAGAAATACATTGTATTGGTGAGGGGGTGGGGGAAACAAGCAGTATCATATCTTATTAATAGAAGTTTAAATTGCTACAACCCCTTTGGAGGGAATATTTTGCAATACCTCAAATAAAAATCCATGTATCCTTTGCCCTTGCAATTTTGGTTCTATAAATTTGTCAAGATAAATTTATCCCCCCTTGTGGGCTAAGACACATGAATAAGACTGTTCCTTGTAGTGTCATTCATGGATAGGAAGAAATGTAAATATCTACCAAAGTGAATTGGTCAGATAACTTTTGGTACCTTTATGTGATGTAGAACTGTGATGTTGATAAACAGAATTATGTGGCTGTGTAATGTGGGGAGTGGTCTCCAAGATTTGCCACTGAGGGGAAAATGAAAGATAAAGAAATGTGTGTATAATGGGCTTCTTCCAATTGTATTAACAGAAAAGAATACACTCATATTCATGTTACTCTGCAAAATGTGTTTCCGAAATGCTGCAAACAAATCCTTGTTCCTGGAAGGACTGGAATGGGAGACTCATTTTTTACTATATGTATTTTGCATCTATTTGAATGTGTTACCCTATGCTTGCATGTATTATGTTTGCTATGAAAAAAATAATTTAAATGACATTCAAATAGTTTCTTGTTGAGTTTTGCTGAGTTTAAAATTAACACCAAGGCAGGTGGTCCTGTTGCAAAGCATGACTACCCCCCTGAGTCACTTGTTGAGCAGATCCCATCCAGCCCACAAAATGGTCTCTCTCTCAGGAGAATGTTTTTCTCACTCTTTCCTGGACTTGCTCAGACGTTGTCTCCCATGTGTGACATCATTATATTTATGATCAGTTCCTTCTGTAGCTGTACTTTGGTTTCTTGAAGGAAACTTGGGAAACATGAGTCCCATAAGCAACACACTTCTAAGTCACTTCTTAGGTTAGCTTGACTTTGGTATACATTCTGTCACTGGGGAGCTTGTTTAAATGCAGAGTCCTGGGTCACACCCCAGAGATTCTGACTTAGCCTGGGATGGGATCAGGAGACTCCAGCCGGGGGGCTTCTGAAGCAGACGACCTATGCACCCCTCTCTCACTTGCTCCTCTCCCCCTCCATTTCATCTGATAAATGTAGAGTGGTATTTTTCTGATCCTGTCCCTAGGTTCCAAAGTCATTTGACTGTGTGCCTACTTTATTGATGGCGTATATTTTAAAGAAATCAGTAGTAAATTATTAACAGCTCCATCCATTTGGCACCAGTTGCTCTTCAGTAAATATGGGGAGAAAGGAAATATGACCAAGTTCAGCTTCCTTAAGAAGAATGTGCTTCCTTAAGAGAATGGTCCCTCCAAGGTGCCCAACTAGTAATGAGACTCAGCTTAATTTATGCATACCCATCTCAGCCTAAATCCTTCTTGGTCCCCATGGATGATGGAGGATAGTAATAAGTCTCTGAAAGCGAGGAAGAAAGAGCATTTCAGTTAAGTTATGAGCAGCTGACCTTTGATTTTAATCAGAACTGTTTTTAAATGGAAATAGGAAAGGGGAGGAATGGCAGAAGAGTGGCAGAAGGTGGGGGAAAGATAGTCAAGTGAAGTACATGGGCTTTGGAGTCAAGTTGGTTTGACTCCTGGAAGACCATCTAACCCCGCAAAGCTGTATGATGTTGGACACAGAGTGGAATTTCCCTGTGTCGAGGTCATTAAACACAGATAAAACAGACCACATTCCCATAGTCAGAATATACAAATGAGAGAATATATGTAAACAGTTTAACACAGTGCCTGACATTTATCAAAGCTCAATAAACGGCTAGTTGTTTTAATAAAGGAGCAGGAAATAAAGACAAAGATAAACACATGGGACTGTGAACCACTTCCTATAGCTCAGTGGGCCCATTAGTCAAGAGATCTGAGTAGCAGTCCCAAATCTGCTAGCTAATGTCTTGCATGACCTAATCGAACCATTAAATTCCTTGAGCCTGATTTGTGAAATGAGAAAGCTGCACTACATGGCTTCTAAGGGCTTGTTCATTTCCACTATTGTTTTTAACTCTAAACTCTAGGAACAAGGTAAAATTTTGTCTACTAAAATTTTTTTTTAATAGACTGTTGACTCAGAAGACAAAATGTTTCTTAAAATGCCTTTATCCCAGTGAATATCAGGTAATTATTTTTCTTGTATAGGAAGGAAGTCTTTTTTTTAAATTTGTGATCCTAGGCGGGATGTTTGCATTCCTTAGTCTCCAGTTGACTTCCCTTAGCTGCAGGTAAAGCTCAGTTCTTTTTAATTCCTTACCTTGAAGTTTGTTGAATTAGAGCACATTTGACTATTTTGATCAGTAAATCGTAAATCATAGGAACTATCAAGTAGACTAGGTAGGGGATATCTTACAGGATTGCCGAACTTCCACTCTGACCCCTTTTATTAATTTTTTGATGTGATCTGGAAATGGGTGAGAAAGAACACAGAATTCTCCATTATATCATTATCGCTGCTAGTGTGCTAGTGTGGGAAGTATTGCAGTGATTTTCTGCTCTCCCTCGTGCTCTCATGTTTAAATCTCAGCTATGTCTTGTGAACCAGCATCCTTCAAAGTAGATTTCATGGGAGACTTGTCTCTGAAGGTACTTCATGAGAAGAAAGTTCTTTTGGTTTAAAATGTGTGGAAAATGTCGACACTAGGTTGCCCTCCTTAGAGAATCCCAGTGCACACTAGCATACTAAAGGCTTTAAGCTGTCCCCAAGAAAGGAAGTTAAACCACATCTTCCAGACTTACTCACATTTTAATAGTATTTTAAATAAAAAATAGTAAGACAACTGTAAAATATCTCAAAATAGTGTTCTACAAACCCAGATTAGGAAATACTGTCATAGACTATGAAAGAGGTCTAGGTAATTGATTTTGCTCTATTAATTGTGTACCAATCATAGAAGAAGAAAAAGTAGGTATCTTGAAAAGCAACTGGAGTTAAAACTTAGGTATTGAAGTGGGAACTTTAAGTTGAAATGTGCATTTGAGTATCAGGCCTGGTTTAATTTGTAGGTGTGCTCTGTTGACTCAGAAGAGAATTGATACATCTTTTTTGCCTTTACTGAAAGACTTTGTGAATCTCAGAGTTTCATTTAAATATTTTGTTGCTGAATGTGTAACTAGCTATGGATCTGAATGAAAAATAACACCATGGGTGTTCATAAATATATAACTAAAATTGCGTATGAATAACCCCAAGGGAAATACCACCATGGCCATATAATGTGTGAAAGAGTTTCAACAGAACTCGACAAAATGCCTCTGTCTGGCTCCAAAAATTGCTGTCTGAAACTATAGAGGTGTATTTATTAGAGCCTGCACATTTCTGATCATGCATGAATACGTAGTTTCAAAGTTTCAGGAACATTTGAGTCCTGGGTATTCTTTTCTACAGGTTAGAGAGAAATTTGTTTCAGAATTCGGTCCAGACACTTAACGTCAGCCAATTCTTACATGAACTGCTATCATATTTAATGACATATAAGAATATAATCCTTCTTTAGATTTTCCAGCTCAACTAATATCTGTAAATGTTATTTTTTATTTTCTAAACTTGGCAAAGCTGGAGTGAAAGGATTGTACTACAATGGTTTTGTTGTGCCTTAAGTGATGCAAAACTAAACTGAAGGCAGCAAATGCAAGATAAATAAATAAGTGGATTGATTGATTAATTAATTCAAAATGAGTTGTTTAGATTAGGTTTATGAGTTCATGTATTTTAGTGGAGTGAGACCAGGAACCAGGAATAATCAGATAGCCTCTTCCCTAAAAATAAACACGTGCAGTCCAGGAGCACAAGGCCATTGCTAGATGATACATTGTAAAGATCTTCACTCAGCAATAGTAAAAATAAAGACAAAGGAAATGGGCTGGAGCTTTGTGGATAATTAGCTAGCCTTACACAGAAATGGAAATGTACATCTTGGATCATAGCTCTGCAATGGAATGCAATCCTTGTTAATTTCTTTCCCTTTTTCTATGTTAGATGAACACATACAATTGGGGAAAATAATAGGTTCTAATAAATTTTTCATCCTAGACAAAATGTTTGAATTTTTTAATCTCCAGTTGACCTTATTAACGTAAGAGTACGTTTCAGAGGGAGCAGTGACTAAAGGCTGCCATGATTGATTCTATACCTTCGTGTGTGTAAAACAGATCCACAAGGAGCCTCTTTGTTGGAAGTGGGTAATGGGCAGTGATGTGCTGATAAATGTTTAACAACTGGCTCTCAGAGGAAATAAGTATGCAGCATTGGCAAATTTAGGGATTTCTGTTGTGCAAATACTCCTACCGTGGCCAATTTCAGGTTATCACCCTGACATCAACGGCCTCATAAAATCTGGAAAATTTAACAAGCAGTTCTCATGAGCCAGTGCGGGCTGGCCCGGCACCTCTCAACTAGAATTCTTAACCCTCGGTCATTTTGTGAGGCTGTTTTCGCAGACACCTGTGAGGCCCTTCAAGGCTCTGGCGATCAACTTTTTAAAATGGTTCGGCTTTGTGCTCTTTAAATCCCTTTCAGATCCTAGATTTATAATCCTTTCTTAAGAAGTGTTTATGAGGACAGAATGCACTGTAATTGTGTATGATGATCTGTTTAAAAGTTGATACTGATATTATTTGATGTTGCTAATATTTTCTAGAGAGCTGATGATTTAAGTGGGATACTTTTAGTACGACAAGAATTTGTCTATAGTATTCAAAAGTGATTTTAGGGAAGGCAAGTGATTCTGACACACTGGTACCTGGGGATACTTCTGCTCTTTGGGCATGAAGCTGTTGCCAGGTGAAATCTTCAAACATGACAGAAACTTTGCAATATGGCAAGTGTCTTTAACACAGGACTTGTTATCATCCAGGAGAGTGGTTGGCAAATAATTCACCATCAACTGAATCCAACCCACTTACTGTTTTTATGTGGCTCATGAGCTAAGGATGGTTTTTATACTTTTGAATGTTTGAGAAAACCAGGTAGTAATTTGCGACATGTGAAAAATGATAGTTTCAGGGATAAATCACGTTCTATGGGAGCACAGTCTTGCCCTTTCATTCGTATTGTCTATTATCTATATCACCTAACACCTCTGGTTGCTATCGTGCTACACCAGCAGAGTTGAGTAGCTGCAGTAGGCCCTATGGGACCTGAAGAAGGGAAAATATTTACTATCTGACCTTTTACAAAATATGTTTGCCAACCCGTGATCTAGGCAATCAAGTCTCATATTCAAGGTTCTCTACAGTGACTGCGCATGAAGCAACAGGAAAGCCAAATTGAAAGGGGTTGCATAAGGAAATGGAGAGAACCAGAAACAGCTTGTGAAGATTCTTAAAATATGAACATAGGGGCGTATGTTCATTGCAGAATTATTTATAGTAACCAAGAACTGGAAGCAGCCTGACTGCTCATCAGTAGATGAGTGGATAAAAATGCTGTGGTACACTCACAAAATGGACTACTACTCAACTGTAAAAAAGAAGGAAATCTTATTCTTTGTGACAACATGGACGGACCTGGAGAGCATTATGCTAAGTAAAATAAGCCAATCAGAGGAAGACAAGTACCATATGATTTCTAAACCATATGTGTAATCTAAAGAACAAAATAAACGAACAAAGAAAATAGAAACAGATTCATAGATAGAGAACAGACTGACAGCTGTCAGAGGGGAGGGGATTTGTGGAGCTGGGTGAGAAAGGTGAAGGGATTATGCAAAAAACAAAACAAAACAGAATACCTCATAGACACAAGACAGCAGAATGGTGATTACCAGAGGAAAAGAGGGCAAGGAGAGGTAGAAGAGGGTAAAAGGGAGACAAATGGTGACAGAAGGAGTCTTGACTTGGGGTGGTGAACACACGATACAATATACAGATGATGCATTATAGAATTGTACACCTGAAACCTATATAATTTTATTAACTAATGCCACCCAAGAAATTCAATACAAAAAAGAAAATTCTTAAAATATGAAAAACAGTAAGAATAAGGAATCTCTCACATTGCCAAATCACCTCCTTTTAGTTTCTTTTAAAACCTAATAGGAAGAAAGTTTTCTTCTTGTGCTGTCCTGGGCTGATGTATTCTGATTCAGATGGTCTCCTGATGCACAGGGGTCAAGTTCTAGCTCAGCCACTTATTTGATGTATGGTCTTGAACAAATTTCTTCAACAGTTCTCATCTTCAGTTTTCTCATTTACAAAATATAGAATTATTCTGATAATCAAGTAAAATATTTAAATTGGTTAGCATAGGATCTGACACATAGTAAGAATATACTACATGATACTTTTTGTTTGTTGTTATTATTATTATTACATTTGTACAACTCAGGGCCTTCCATACATGTGCATATTTATCTTTTGGGTTTAGCTCTTATTTTTTATATTTTAGCAGACAGAAGTAAATATTTAATTTGACATTGTCTTTAAATGAAACTTATAGTGGTGTTACTGTCTTAGCCAAAATTTAAAACTTTGGGCTGGTGAAGAGGTTAAGTGTCCCCATTTTTTTTTCCCAAGAGGATACTGCCCTGCAGTAGAATCAGTTCTGGTAAGAAGAGAAAATTATTTTGGTTGTTAAGACTGCACAGATGTTTTATAAAAATTCTTTTCTGTTACAGTATATATGCTTATGAAATTTAAGTATATATTCAGGGGAGAAAGTCTCTCCCATTGTCCCAGCACCTCTTCCACAGTCTACTCTGATGATGGCCTTCACCAGTTAGACATTTAGTCCTTTGATAACTATTTGTAACCCCCTCATCTCTCTCTCTCTCTCTCTCTCTCTCTCTCTCTCTCTCTCTCTCTCTCTCACACACACACACACACACACACACACACACACGTCCTTGTGGTACAAACATTACTTTAACCAAGTAATAATCAACCCAGGTTGCACAGTAGAAAACTAAGGAGCTCTACATCATCCTGATGCCCAGGTTGTACCTCAGTCCTATTAAATCAAAATCTCTGGAGGTGGGATGTAGGCATCAGTGTTTTGTTTTTTTTAAGTCCACTCCACTGTTGATTTGCACAGTGCAGCCTGCAGCCAAAGGTGATAATTACTGCTTCAAATCTTTATGTTTTTAAACAGAGTAACGCAGAAACCCTGCTATCGTGTTCCTACGGTGTTTGCTTTTCTTATTCATGCGTAAGTGCAGTGTCTATTGTCAACTGCTTGTATTGAGGCTCATCTCCAGGCAAATTTACTGACACAATCCTATTTCATTAGCTTGTTAATAAAGAAGGATATTTTAAATAGTAAAAGAGAGTGATAAGAAATAAATCTTTGGTACTTTTCCAACTGTAAACCCCACTAATGGGTTCTGCTTGGGTCTAATAATCATTAGGGTTTTGATAACCTCATGGCTAAACTCTACAGAGACATTTGGGCTCACCTGTCAAAATGCTTTTACATGGCATGAATTTATAAGAGAATGTTTTGTAGATATTCACTGATGGTCTTATGCATTTTTTTAGCATGGTGAATATACATGCTACTAAATTTTCTTCTCATCACATTCTGTTTCTTGTTTTTAGTTCATTATAGATATTTTATTATTTAATCTTTTAGTTAAATAAGAATGGCTATAGTTTCACTGAGTTTGAGGCAGTTGAAGGAAGGTTAACTTATTTTGTTATCTCTAAAATAAAAAGAATAATATTACCCACCTCCCAGGGTTGTTAAGAATAGAGAAAAGATACTGTATGTAAAACAACCTAGTAGCTGGCACTAAGGAAGTGTACCAATGTTGTTATGATATTAAGACAACATACAACAGAGGCCAAGAACAAGGGTGCCGGTGTTAGTCTACCTAGGTACTGGGTTTCAATCTCATCTAGACTACCTCTCAGCCTTGAGGCAATTTATTTACCCTCTTGAAATCTTTATTTCCTTACCTGGAAACTCCTAGGTACCTTTAGGGGTGGGGGATGTTGAGAATAAATAAAATCATATATTTAATGTGGTTATTACTTTTCTTGGCATATAGTAAGCACTTTTTCAAATATATATAATAGGAAGAAGGTGCGTGTGAAAACAGAGAGAGAAAAAGAAAAGAGAGGGAAGGGGGAGGGGAAAGAAAGAGAGAGAGAGTATATATTCAGTTGGAGCTGTGAGGGACCTTATCTTGCTTCTCTGTGGTCCCCGAACCAGCAACAGCAGCAGCGGCAGCAGCACCAGGGATGCTGTTAGAAATGTGTAATTTCAGTCATCACCCAGATTTACTGAATCAGAATCTGTTTTTTAAAAAGACTCCCAGTGATTTGTGTGCATATTTGAGCAACACTGTTCTAAGCAGTGAATGGCAAACACAGGCGCAGTTGGCAGCACTCCCCTGCAGCGGCCCCTCGGGCGCATCGCTCCTCGGCGCGGGAGGCGCCCCCACAGCGCCCAGCCTCACCACTCCAGACAGCCCCCGCTAGTTGGTGAGAGTTGTCATGCCGGAGCTAATCTATAGCAGGAGAAATTTATGTCACAGATGTAGTGACTTCTCTGAGCTAAAAGGCAGTGAATTGCCAGAACAATACTTGAACTCGGGGCTTTTGTACCTAAAAGCAGTAATACTATATACTAAGCCCTCACCATCATCAATAGGTCCTTGGAAAGTGACTTTAAGTGAAACAATGAATAACCAAATCAGTTTTACCATAGGCTGATTGATACCAAAAAAGAGTTAAGATCCTGCAGCATATTTCTGGTCACAAATGTATCGCTGAACTTGTAAGTAGAGACCAAAAACTCTTTTAATATTGCACGTTGAAATAAATGTGAACTATACATACACATAAGAAAGACGAATAGAAACAAGTAAGATAATTATTTTCCAACCCATTCGTTCCACTTCACTGTTGAGGGCAGCTGGAGCCTATCCCAGCTGCTCAGGGCACCCAGCGCGGTCGGGTGCCTTTCCACCACACTCACTCAACCTGGGACGTGCAGGCAGGCCCGTTCACCTGATGTGCATGCCCTTTGGATGAGGGAGAAACAGGAGGACGCAGAGAAAACTCCTGCAGACGTGGGGAGAATGTGCAAACTCTCCACAGGCAGTGGCACCCACTGGAAATCATTTTTTTCCTTCATTAAATTATAATGAAATAATGAATGAATTGATGTTATTTGAGGATTAGCTATAAGTTTTTTTGCTCTGCCTCCCTGATGTCATTAGGCAACATTCAACTATTGTATACTTGTCTTTGTTCTACAACTGGAAGGTAAAAAAAGAAAATTAATATTAATCGGAAAGATAAAATAAGATTCAGTAGGAAAATGGAAGTTCAAAAGAAATAGGTTACAATCAACTAATGCTGTTACTGTGATTAAAACCCAAATCCTAATGGCAATTCCTAATGTGAAAATATGGGCATTGTGATTAAAAAAAAAAAAGAGGATCAGTTAATTCCACTTAATTCCAAATCTCATTTTTAAACCTTTTTTTTTTCTGTGAAGTTGTCATTACTGTGACCACTGAATCCATTAGATAGCATTTCAAAAACTAACTTTGAGTAAGGCACAAATTGAGGATATTTATATACTGCAGTTGCCTTTCAAGCAATTGTTTTTGCTTGAAATTTTACACCTTAGGGCTGAAATGAACCTTGAGATAGCATACAATCCAGCTTCTGTCTCTTGGGAAGGAGGGAAAAATTTTGTTCATCAACAACAAGAGATAGTTTTCCTAGAGCGAAAATGAAAACACCATCCTAATACCTCTGCAATTTATCTTAAGCATCACGCCTGCTGTTTCAGTGAGGCTGCTAAACATTTTCTGACTCATTACTCAAATGACTCATGCTCCATTTAGTGTGGTGGGAATACATGGAGAAGTGGCCAGATCCAACCGGGTGAGTAAGTGACTGGCCAGAGTTCCTTGCATTTTGTTACCTGGGCCGTTAATTTGCTAGAAATCTCAAGATGTTAATGTTTCTCTGAAGTGTCTGGCTGACATGAAGAGGCCTCTTTCTCTACTTGGAGAATATGCCAAAATTTCCCTTCTCAGAATGAAACAAGGCATTCCAAAATTTTCCATTTCAAGCTTATCCTAAGCTTTAATAATAGTTTAGGCAATGTAAGACAGACTGTACCAATTAAAAAAACTGTATTTAGATATCTATATGTATGTGTATATATGTATATCTGTGCTCATATGTATATCTGTTTGAATATTATGATAGATACTTAAACATATATGTAATATGTATATGTGTGTTTATTTATATATGCATGTTGTTTTACTTTAACCAAACTACAACCATTTGTTTTAAAATTTTCAGGAAGCAATGATTCATTCCCCAATGCTGTAACTTAGTCAATATATGTATCATCTTATGATTTGGAAGTTTCTCATGTGTAATTATTGGCCCTCTGCCCCCAAGATGGGTGGAGGGGTCAATAATACAGCTGCAGGAAAACCAGAGCAAGGGCCTAACATTAGAGGTATGATCATAAAACCACTTTTCTTTTTTGAATATTTTATTTCTTTGCCTGGAATTAATTTCATACCAAAGATATATGGTATAAGATAAAAGACACCTAGAAATGTTTTCTAGGAATTAGCTCTCCCAGTAATCAAAAAGAAATTTATAAATGCACCTGTACAAATAAATATAGACAAACTTATATAAATTTCTTGTGACTATCATCGGTGGTGATGAAGTAGGACTCCCTTCATTAAATTTTTCATTTATTTTAGACTATTAATATAAAGATCAACAAGACTCATTTTCTCCTTGGAATTAACTACTTTATTTTATATACAATTTTCAACTTGTTTTCTTTTAAATTATTCTTAAAATATGTGCCTCATGAAAATAATGTATTCTACATATGATAGAAATGAAATTGATTAATTTCCAACAAATGAAATTATGCAGGTAATTTATGAGAATAAGATTTGTTCCCCCCATTTTAGGCTGAGTAACGAAGGGCAGAAAATATAAATATTTATTGACTAGATACTTAAGAGGATTGTAGTTCTTTATGCCTTTCTGTGTGTTTAAATGTCTGTTCCTGTGTTCAGAAACAGAGTTTGGAAGATATGTTGGTCCTTCCTCTCCTTCGTGACTGATGCTGGGTTGGAGCCATACAGAGTGATTTAAACACCCTTAGTCTCAAGCCTTTAGGACCTTAAAGTGGTCCGTTAAGCCTTTTGAAGAGCTCGCTACAAAATTGGAGTCACCTGGAATTATGGCAGCAATTGAATTATTGTTGGCACTAATATTAGAAAAGGGAAAGCAAAAGATTGAAGTCTGTTTTCATTGCAGCTAATGAGGCATCTAATGATTCAAATGTCACTCTAAAGCTAACCTCATTAAAACAGAGCATCTTGGGTTTTTTTAAAAGATTTTTTTATTTATTTTTAGAGAGGGGAAGCGAGTGAGGGAGGGAGAGAAACATCAATGTGTGGTTGCCTCTCAAGCGCCCCCTGTTGAGGACCTGGCCTGCAACCCAGACATGTGTCTTACACTGGGAATCGAACCTATGACCCTCTGGTTTGCAGGCTGGTACTCAGTCCACTGAGCCACACCAGCCAGGGCAGAATACCTTGTTTTATAAGTGTCCTGGGGTAGCTGGAAAATTATATGTATTTATTGAATTAAAATTTTTCTTAAAAAGCTTTTCACCAAATTCAGACATGAAAAAAGCCTCTTATCATCTATATCTTCTAAGTGTGTAAATACATTTCTGAAGAACAGCATGAGAGAGGTGGACTCACTTCTTTTTTTCTTATAAAATACAAATTTTGGGTTATTTGAAAGTGAACTGTGCCATCAAATTAAGTGCACCATTACTACATTTTCATTAAGAGATTTATTGTCAGCTGACTTGCTTAGTGTACTTTTATTAAGTACTACTATACAGCTTCCATCTGAATACTCGTAACTTAGATATTTATGAGGCAGTCATAAGGCACTAAATTGCCTCTGTTATTTTTGACACACGAGTGAGCATGGGGAACCTAACTGTAATAGGATAAATTAAGGGGAGGGGAATCTGGGTAGCTTCTAGACATTCGGGAAGCATTTGATTTTTCCAATTGCTGCTAAAATGCAGCTCCAAAATTTGTCATGGGGCACTTGCTCCCTGAGTCAGCTCGGTGTTCATCTGAGAAGGCCAGAACCATGGCGTACTCAGCCCCGTGCTTGTAATCTGGTAAAAAAAAAAAAAGGCCCCGTAATAAATGTTGACTAGATGAATGAATCAATAAGTTGGGTATTCTAATTTGGGGCCACTATTAACCTTTTTTAATCTTTGAAAAACAACACCCAGATATTTTTTCATATTTAGATCTTATTTTAAGATGGTTATCTACAGTTGAATGTGCAGTTACTTACAACACTGGATGAGACCAATGTGTGTAAGCACATGTAAATCTACATATGGATACAAATATGTAATTAGACTCAGAAGCTTAGGAAATGAGAACTTGTAGGTTTTCAAACTTTCCAACCGGCCCCGGAAAGTGGGTGTTAACAGGGTTGGATCCAGAGAGGTGGTTTTTCATCCATCATCATCTCTGTTATGTGGAAAGCCCTTTTCCAATTTCTTTTCTATTTTAAATTTATTCCCCTGCCCTGGCTGATTGTGCCAGGCAGAGAAATTCGCCTCTTCTCTCAGCTTGGAAATAATAACATCTTCACATTTTCATGGCCTTTTCTGAAATGGGGACCTTTCATTTATGTTTCACTCTCAATTGAAATAAATTGATTAACGTCATGGAATTGTGTTTCACCACAGACCTTTTGAAACAAAAAGCTGCTTTTCTGATGTGTTAAGGGAACAGACTATCCTATTTCTCTTTATCCTCCAAGGACTCAGGGGTGCATGGGGTGTTTTATTATTACATGTTATTGAATCCTAAAGGATTATCCAGTTTCATTTCTTCCGCTTTGCTTGTATTTTTCCTGGGAGCATTCCTAGACACCATATCCTTGGCATTTAGTAATCACAGAACCCTCTCTGAGCCTCCGCTCCCATGCTTTCTGACTTTTCTCTCATATTTTCTACCTCCTTATCTTTTGCCCTATGAACTTTTCTGTACCTTGCTTTCCACTCTGTGCGTGTGCGTGTGTGTGTGTGTGTTTTAGTTTTACCTGTCATGTTAATATCCAACGACCTTCTTGCCTCTTATACTTGGAATTTTCCTTCCACGTGGTACCCTGTGTTGGTTCATCATTGTTTCCGTGAGGCCCATTTTCCACTTTCCCCTGTCCTGTGTCCCCTGCCCTCCCTGCTGGTTTGCCTCATGGGAGACACCAGCAGAAGTTTGAAGAGCGAGCATTCCATGAAGTCAAGATATTTCTCACTCGCTCTTTTGCCTTGTAGCCTCTTCTCTGATCTGAGTTATGTCTGTCTATTATGGCAGCTCCTGGTCTCTGTAGTGTAGCGCTGGTGGCCTTGAGTGACACTGTTCTTCCCTTGTTCCATTAGTAGTAGGGGTGGTAATGCCTCCCCTCCATTGCTTGTCTCTGTTGCTCCATCATCCCGTCACATTCTTTAAAACACTGATCACAGCTTTATTTAAGACTCTTCACAGGAACCATCAGGGATGGATTCTGTTTCCTGAAGGATAAATAACCTGTTCTTAACTTATAGGTAAAGAATGTTTGACTCTGAGAATTAGAATTAGAATTTATATTTGTTAAGTTCCCATCTGACCCATGAATTCTGCCTCTGATATAATTTATTCCTTGTTAGTGTTCATTCTTCTTTTTTGTGTGCTATGGTATTTTTAAACATTTTTTAATGCTTTCAGATGAAAATCTCCTTTTATTAAAATAGGTGACTGGTAAGCATTTCCTCTGTTGCTATGCAAGCTGAACCCTACATCTGATGAGTCCCTCAGCTACCACTGCTGGCCACCCCATCCTCCTGGGCATCATGGCCACATTAGCATTCCCTTGGCACTTGTCTCTAATGTCTGGAAAAAAATAGATAACCTTTTGTTTGGCATTGAAAGTCTTCTGGCATGTGGATTTAGCTTATCTTTCTGATTCCCTCCCTCTCTCAGCAGACACTGGGCCTAGGCATCAATTCCCCCAAAGACAACCTTCTCATTTGTGTTTCTGCACCTGTGGACATCTTCATAACAGCATCCTAACTAGTTTGCCATCTGTCTCCTTAACCAAGTCTAGAGGTTACTTCCTCCTTTATTATTTATTCTGATATTCACTACTTACTGCCTTGTCTCATGTATTTTTTATCTCATCTTACCTGCTATAAGGTAAATTTTCTAGAGACTACTCTTTTTATATTCATTCATTCACTCCTTACTCCTTCAAACACTTTTGTCTGTCATCTCTGTTCTTGGGGCTATGAAGATGAAAGAAGCAGGACTTCCAGCCAATGGAGGCATAGGTAGATGCACATTGCTTCCTTACACAACCAAAATAAGGACAACACATTTAGAAACAAAAAAAAAACCAACCAGAACTGCCAGAAAATCAAGCTGTATGGAAGTCTGACAATCAAGGAGTTAAAGAAGAAACATTCATCCAAGACTGGTAGGGGGGATGGAAACGGGAAGCCAGGGCAGAAACAAGAATTCAAAAAAATTAGGAGAGGCTTAAGAAGCTCTGGGGCAACCTTAAACATTCCAACATCTGAATCACAGGGGTGCCAGAAGGAGAAGAGATGAGCAAGAAATTGAAAACTTATTTGAAAAAATAATGAAAGAAATCTTTTCCCATCTGGTGAAGGAAATAGACTTCCAGGAAGTCCAGCATGCTCAGAGAGTCCCAAAGAAACTGAACCCAAGGAGGAACACACCAACACACATCATAATTACACTACCCAAGATTAAAGATAAGGAGAGAATCTTAACGGCAGCAAGAGAAAAGGAGATAGTTGCCTACAAAGGAGTTCCCATAAGACTGTCAGCTGACTTCTCAAAAGAAACCTTGCGGGCAGGAAGGGACTGGGAAGAAGTTTTTGAAGTCATGAAAGGCAAGAACCCACTTCCAAGATTACTCTATCCAGCAAAGCTATCATTTAGAAGGGAAGGGCAGATAAAGTGCTTCCTAGATAAGGTCAAGTGGAAGGAGTTCATCATCACCAAGCCCTTACTATATGAAATGTTAAAGGGACTTATCTAAGAAAAAGAAGATCAAAACTGTGAACAGTAAAATGACAACAAACTCACAACTATCAACAACTGAACCTAAAAAACAAAACCAAAAACAAACTAAACAAACAACTAGAATAAGAACAGAATCACAGAACTGGAGATCACATGAAGGGTTATCAGAGGGGAGGAGGAGGAGGAAAATGGGGGAAAAGGTATAGGGAATAAGAAGCATAAATAGTAGGTACAGAATAGACAGGGGGAGGTTAAGAATAGTGTAGGAAATGGAGAAGCCAAAGAACTTATATGTACAACCTGTGGACAGGAACCAAGGGGTAGGAGGCAGTGCTGCAGGCTAGGGGTGCAGGGTAGAGGGGGATAAAGGGGAGAAAAACAAAGGGGCAACTGTAATAGCATAAGCAATAAAGTATACTTAAAAAAGAAAGATGAGAGAAGCAATGTTCCTACCCTCAGGAAGCTCACAGTCACCTGGGGAGACAAACACTTTAGAAAGGAGGACATAGTGTGAAAGGGAGTCACTATAAATCCCAGGAGAGCAGCCACTCATCCTCAAGGCAGGGTTGGGAAGGTCTACCTTGAGCTTTCTTACCCTGGCAGGTAGAAACAATGAAAGGGGAGGAGCAAAGGGACTCTCTACACAAGGATCAACTGATGGACATTTGCTTTTAACTCAGGACCAGGATTTGTCCAGAAGCACACACTCAAGTGAGCCATTTGCCCAAAGTGAGCAAATAGACCATGATGTAGTCATGGGTAGGGATTGTTGTCCAAGGATGGAGTCTTCACAGATGTGAAGTTGCTTCAATCCCTGGGCTGTGATTGTAGGAGGGGAGTGATTGCAGGACTCACAGAAGCTCCACAATGACCCTGTTGAGCTGTGGCTGACTGCTTTTCTAAGATCTCAGTGCCAGCCTCAACCATGCCCCTTCCCAGATGATACACAGATAAGGCAGTTTTAAACCAATGTGGCACTGGTTAGTCTTACTGTGAGCTATGCTCAAAGTCACTAGAGAGAGTTATGATTTTAAAAAAAACAAAAACCTAAGGTTAAAAGAGAAGATGGAGAAGGAGATGCAAGCAAGAATACAGCTGTCAGTTTGTGAGCAAAATTGCAGGCTTATGTGGCTTCATGGAAGTCGCTTCCCTTATTGCTTTGCAAGGAAAGGTAGAAGGTCAGGTAGCAGAAGGCAGGAGGAGAGGAGAGAGCTCTTGAAGTCTTGAAAAGCTACTGGAATCATTTTTAATTGGGAAATATAATGCAATATTAAAGAGTATGCAAAAAAACCCATAAATGAACACACAATGAATTGTTATCAGTGGAAGCATCTTCAGTTTTCTGTCTAGAGAGAGGAAGGTCAAAATCCATGTGATAGAATTGTCTGACCCCTCACCCCATTCATCATTCAAATGGGGGCAGCTCTCTTCCCCTCCCCTTCCGGCAAGGCAGTGCCAGAGAGCTGAGTATGTGTTATGTCTTCTGCTGCTTACTAGACCTGCTCTGGATCCTGCAGGTCGGTCCTGGGCTTGGTAAGGGCAGGTGCAATTTCTTGGGGAACAAAAGTCTTTGCAGGAGGCTCTCAGCAGGGGCACAAGTCTTTCAGAAAGATTTCTGCAGTTCCTATCCTCATTGGAAATATTTAGTTTGGGGATCCGAGGTGAGAAGAGAAATTGCAGAAGATGGGATTGGGGGTGGCTGGCACATTTGTAAGCAAATACATGCTTTTCTGCAGAAATTCAAGTCCAAAAGGAGATGGTCATTTCTGCAGAGGAAGGGAAGCATCTGAGGGAAACGGTCATAATCCCAGGCAGTGCGCTGTGGTAGCCTCATGATTGGGGTTCATCTAGGCTCTGCCATTCATGACCTCTGTGCAACTGGGTCAGTGACTTCGCCTTCTTAATTCCACATTTTCTGGCACAAATCCAGGCAGTTCTGGGGAAGAGTTTGCGTGTTAGCCTGGGACTGAGCTGGGCTCAGATCCTGGCCTGTCACTTAGTAGCTTTGGGACTTGAGCAATTAATTTTACTTATTTGAGCCTCACTTTTATCAAGCAAAAATGGGAATAATAGGAGCGGCCTGGTATAGAGGCCTAGACAATGAAATAAAGTGCTACCTGTCAAGCAAATTGGTGCTGGTGGTTAAATAAGCCCCCTACCTGCTGACCAACTGGTCCCCAATGTCTGCTCTCATTGCCTCTTTTCTTGTTCCCTTTTCCCAGCCAGTATAGGATCTTCTTGCACCAGGCTGTTGAAGAGCCTTTTAACTCAGGTCAAAGGAAATCATGTGATAAATCCGAATCTCTCCCATTTAAAGCCTTCTATCCTGTCAATGAACAATATATTTTTGTTTTGTGTATCCTAGGACTTGGATGTAGGAGTTGAGCAGGGGCTAGGAAGAGAAGCCACAGGGCATGGGTAACACCAAGAAACCTGGTGGGCTTCATGGTCAGATACCAGGATGACAGAGGGATGATCTTTGAAATGCTGGCTGTGGACTTTTAAACCATTTTATCATCAACGATCTCGTTTTCTCCCCTATGTTATCTGTAATAATCCAGCATTTTCTAAGGTGAGTTCAGTGAAACACTAGTCAATTGGGGAGGTCTGTTGCAAAGAATTCTGTGGTTGGGGAAATGTTGCAGATTATTCCCTTCTTGGAATCAACACTGACAGGGTTAACCTTCTGCCAAATCCTGAAAGGAAGCTGGATTATCCAACATTTCCTCAAATCTGTTTGAACATAGACCATTTTCAAGTAATGCCTGTTAAATCTTCCAGAACAAACTTGGAGAAACACTATCTCAATTCTAAGACTTAAGTTTAGAAATAAAAAGCAAAGACCAAAGAAATGATTGCTCAAGTTTACTCTGTAGTAAAACTCTTGTATTCTAGTCCTGTGCTACAAATTAAACATTATTATCTTGTACTTGAAGGAAGATACTAGAGAAAAGGAATCCTTTCTCTGATGGACTTTACTGAATAGTTTTGCATTGACTTACTTTCAGATCTTTTCTGCATTTTGGTTTTCAAAGAACACCATTGCTTATTGTGTAACCATGTAAACTGTATTGTAATTATAATTTTATTCCTTTTGAATTCCTAAGCTTTCTCTATTCCTTAAAGCCTGCCTTTCTTTTATTCCCACGCCCATCACTCTACACTTGTACAAATGCCAGTCTTTTGTTCTTCATCTTGAACATTACCCCAGGTAACTGATTTGAGAATCAGGGTTTTCTTTTTTTTTTTCTCCCAGTGTATATGCAAATTCCTGTGTACTGTAAAATTTTCTCAAATTGCCCTTAGAAGCTGATAGATTTCTTCTGCACAATCTGTTACTGTAAAAGGAAATTAATTGATACTAATTAATCTTTTTCCCCTCAATGACAATTTTTTCTTCATCTCCATGTTGGTAATGCATTATTCAGTGTTCTTAATAACAGTGTGCAGTTAAACCATTTATTCACTGGAGTTAAGTACCCAAAGCGATGCTCCTCAGGTTGTGTGCCTAATAGAGCAAAATTGCAGGGCTTCCTTTCCAGTATTTTTTGAACTACAATGGCCACTGAGTGTTGTGAGAACTTTGGAACAAGTGCACTCTCTTTGTCACTGCAGGGTTGTCAATAGTTGATATGATTTCACTGTGATTCAATCCAACAAACATTTGTATACTTGGGGTCAAAAGATGTGCTATGCTATGGAGATTTTTTTTTTTTCTTTTATTCCTTTATTTATTCTGTGTAGATAATGTTTATCAAGCTAAGGAAGTTTTCTTCTATTCTCAAGTTTTTTTTGAAAGCAATTTTATCATGAAATGAGTGTTAACTTTTATTAAATGGCTTCTGAGGGAAACATATTTTTTAATGTATTAGGTGTTGTTGCTTCCTATAAGGAGCCCACCTCTGGTAAAGGAGACCAGCTTCTAAATGAACATGTCATAGGGTGGAAACTGCTCTATTACATGGTGTGCACAATGTGAAATCACAACAAAGTAAATTTAGTGGGGAAAGTTTTCACGAAGGGGTAGCACTTTATGGCTTCTGGAAGGCTAAGAAAAGGGCCAGGAAGCTTGGGAATTATGTGAAGTGTGACAGATAAGTTGTCGACTCCCATCTCTTCATGGTTGCTGTCTGACCCCCAAGTTAGAGACTCTTCTTCCCAAGTTAGAGACTCTCAAACTATGATGTGCATGGAAATGTAGTACTGCCAAGTGTATTACAAGTAAAAATTCACCATTTCAGTCAAGATTATACTAGTTCCAGTGTAACTCTTTAAATAGTCCTTCCCATTATTCTCTTCCCACCACCCCTTTGGTGCTCATTATAGGTCAGTCTGTGCTGAGACTCTACCATTCCTTTGTGTTTATTTTCCATGTAATCCTTACAAGGACCCCGTGAAGCCTTGCTTCCCAAACTCGTCTGCACATTGGAATACCAGGGAGTGTCACAATCTACTGATGCCTGTGTACAGCTCTAGAAACTGTGATTTAATTAATCTGGGGCACATCCTGGGCTTTGGTTTCTTAAAAGCTCCCAGGATGGTGACAAAAATGGTCTAAAATGGATTGTGGGGCTGATTGTACAACTCTAAATAGATTAAAAACCATTGAGATGTACACTTTAGATGAGTGATTGTGTGGTATGTAAATTATAGCTCAATGCAGCTCTTATATTAAACAATATCCTAGGTGAATAATTTGGGAAGTACTGCTATAGAGTAAATGTGGAAATGGAGACCTAAAGAAACTAAGTGAGCTGCCCAAACTTCCAAAGCAGCCAGGGTGGAATAGGAAACCAAGGAAATCTGAGGCTAGAGCTGATGTTCTCATCAATAACACCATCCTATTGTCTTCAAACATGAAGATGATTCTAACCCCTGACTCAACAGGCACCTGCTTGGAAAAGTCATAATGAATTTGCTCCCACCTGCCTCTACACCTTCAACATGTCATGTTATGTGAGCGGTGGATCTCATTTGCAAAATAATTGGCTTTAGGACAAGATAAAGGAATTAGTCTCCTTGGGAATAGAATAATGGTACTGAAAAGAGCAGAACCAGCCTCCTTTGGTGGCCAGAAGACATCCTTAGGAGCACATTTAAAGAGGGGCACACTGGTATCAAAGTTATAAATCCAAAAGCAACTGTTATACATCCTGAAACCTGAAAATAGAATTCTACTTAAAGGAAGCTGCCTGGAATGTTATCTTGTACTTTGTCAGCCCTCTACTGAAGTTGAGTACAAAATGCACATAAAAATAAATCAACTATTATATAATAGGGGAAATGTTTGGGTTTGGGCTTAGACAGGGAATAAGAGAGCAAGCCTGACTGGAAGCTCTATTTTCACCAGTCCCAGGAAAATGCCAAAGGAAGAAAACTCTTTAATGGAAAGAATGAATCTCTATCACAATGAATTGTCATAAAGGTGTTTTCTAGGAAGAATATTGATGGTGTGAGTCCACTGAACAGCCCGGTGACTCCTCTGAGAGGAAGGCTCTGTCTCTTGTATGCAAAGATGATCACCACTGACTTCTGCATGACTGCTGCTGTTTTACCAATGTGCTTCTTTTCTGAATAAAAATTGAGTTCAAAGAGATGAGCTCAGCTTAGAACTGAAAGGGAATTCATTAACAACGGCCTTTCTATAGGCATAAAGGTTGAGTTCCGGGGTCAGGTTTAGTTCATTTTGCTTTAGAAGTTAGGTGCCAACTATCTCCTAAAGTGTTGAGAAGTCTAGTAATTTGCAATCCATTTCTTACAGCTGAACATCAACTGTAAGAGAGTAAGTTATCTTAAATATTCAGGATTAAAAAACAAAAACAAAAACCTGGCTTTACCTATACTTGCTTGAAGTATTCACCTGACTTAGTGTTTGATTTGTTTTAAAGTAATGTAAATTTACCTGTTTTAAGTCAATGAAATCCACTGCTCTGATATTTCTCAAAAAAGAAGGAGTGCCTGTTAGAATTCAACAGTAAGGAATAGAAGTAAGAACTGGGTGTTCTGGAATTCTCTATCACCTGAAAGTGTTGTGCTGTTTAAGAATTCTTTTATTTTCTATTTGGGATAAAACCCGCTAATTGTTATGGATCATCGGGCTGAGCCAACAGGTGGCCTGTGGGATGTGAGGGCCCTGGCAGTGGGGTGATGTGTCCACCTGCATGGCTTCATGGTGGTGCTTGCAGTTACTTGGACCCCCTTTTTCTTAACTGCTCCTCCACATTTCCATCCACCAGTAAGTACTATTAACTCTTCCTTCAAAATATTTCCAGGATATGACCACTTCTCATTCTACCACCGTATCCTTACTAGTTCAGGGCCCTCGCTCCCCTGTATAACCTTTAAAAAATATATATTTATTGATTTTTAGAGATAAAGAGGAAGGTAGAGAGGCAGACAGGTAAACAGACATATCAATTTGTTGTTCCACTTATTTATGCATTCATGAGTAGATTCTTGTATATGCCATAATGAGGCCTTGAACCTACAACCTTGGCACATCAGGACAATGCTCCAACCAACTGAGCCTCCTAACTGTTTAGGCTGCTTTTATTTTTGCATCATAATCCATTTGGCACATAGCACCCTAAGTGATCTCTTTAAAGTTTGAATTAGATAGGCTACCCTGTTCAATAAGACTAAAATTTAAATGGCTTATCCTGGCTCTGCAAGTTCTGTGTCAGTCTTAACTCTCAGTCTTCCTCTTGGATCACATCTCTGTCCTTCACCAGGTTCCAGATGTGTTGGCCATCTTTCTGTTTATTTCCTTCACCGTTCAACTTGGCCCACATTAGGCCTTTTGTGTATGTGGTTCCCTTTAATTAGAAGGTCTTGAGATCCCCCAATAAACAACCACTCTCCTTCCTGCTCTGGTCCCCAAATTTGTCAAATAAACTATGCAACAAAGGAATGGCTGACAGAGACCAAGCTTGGTGGACATGGCTGTAAATCTTAGCCAAGGTACTAGCTCAGGAATTCTCAATCTCAAAATTCGTACAGATTACCTAGGGATTGAGTTAAGTGCAAATTCTGATCAAACAGGAGTGGAATGGAACTGAGAGTTTACATGCCTACTAAGATCATGGCAATGCTGATACTGCTCCTCCCCAGACCTCTACAAGGGTGAGGTGGCTGGCAGGTATCGAACCCCTCATTAGGTCATTTATCTTGCTCTTGTAAAATATTCAGTGCCATGCTCTTCTTAAAACACAGGAGAGGGCAAAAGCAGGCCAAACTAACTAGCATCCTGCCTGGATGGCTGCTGCTTAACTCATCCTGGTCTCAAGTGAGACTTTCTACTGAGACTTCCCCTGACCATCCAATCTTAAACAGTGATCCTACTGTTCATCCTTCTTAGCTCTATCATACCATTTTTTTTTTTTTACATTTTCCAGCTCTCATAATAATCTGAGCATCTTATTTTACTTGTTTATTATTTTTTCTCCTGATCAGAGATGCAAGCTGGACTGTCTTGTTCACTAACACACAGAACCTCAAGGACAGTGTTTACTATGTATAGCGAAACATAGTGTCCCTAAGTTCTGGGATGATGGAGCCATTTCTTTCTTGTAAATCATTATATTTCTGGGATCTGACACAGGACATGGCACATTGTAGATGTTGAATAAGTGAATGAGAACTCGACTTAAAAATAGGGAAAGCACATTTTAGAGTAATAAATAGTGGCTCAAGTTACCAAGAGACAGTCAGGATCATCTCCATATTTTCTGGGGGTTTTTTTAGTAGATTAATTTCCAGATTCCTGTAGTCATGGTAATAAAAAGCAGAGAGTGTTTTGATATTAAGAATGGTCCCTAAGTAGTTGGAAACAAGACTCTTTTCTCACTGGGGATGGTGGAGGGAGCAGAGTCTATTCTATTCTCAAGAGGCTGCCAAAAACTGTACCATTTGATTGGAAGCCATTGTCCACCAAGACTTCTTAGCATAAGCACAAAAATTCTTGAGGGAGAATGAGCCCTTGGTTCTGTCACCAATGCTCAGTTTTGTTTGAGTGCTCTCAGAACCACGAAGTTCAGTCACTGAGTTGCCTTGTCAAGTCACAGTAGATAATGGCCTGGACTCTTTTTTTCATCTTGGTGAGAACTGGGCTATTCACCTGTCTTCTGCCCAAATGGCTGCTTCAGATTGGCTCATTTCAACATCCTTGCCAGAGGTTTTCTTTTCCCTGCACCCCATTTTAGCATCATCTGAGGTTAGGAAAAAAGGCTCAGACATTTCTTTGACTAGCTCTTATTCTGTCAATAGAGGTTGTCAGGATTCCACTTCTATAACCTGACTTTAAATGTCCTAAACACAGAAGAGGAAGAGAAGGAATGAATTAAGATTTTTTTTTCATGTGTCTTATGGTCTAAATGCTTTGGAAGAACAGCTATATAGAAAGCCTGGCCTTGGGTATTAGCTTTGTTCTTCATTCCCAAAATGGGATTGTCTTTTATATAGGTCCTCCTGCCTTGGCATCTATCTGATTGGTAACTTAATGTTTAATTCCTACAAATGTCAGTGGTTTAAAACATCCTCCTGTATTGGTTTGACTTAGTTTAAAACAGTAGGTTCTTATAGCACACATTAAGCAACTGAAAACACTAGAGATAGAGACATTGAACAATACATTGAATGAATTCATTATTCAACTAATGTTTATTGGGTATTGCCCATTTGCCAGGCATAGTGCTAGCTGCAATGTATATGGGAATGTTAAATGAAAATCTTATTTCTGTCTTGGAAAACTATTTTCTCCCTAATCTCTGGCTCATTCTTTATCCCTCTATCCCTTTCTTACACACACACACACACACACACTCACTCACTCACTCACTCTTTCCAATAGGAAAAGTAGCAGTTACCCTGCCTTATGACAGCCTGTTTGAGGTTACAGCCTAGAACATAGTAGGTATGTGGTGGGGGGCAGTTTGTCTTCTAAAAGTGGACTTGCTGGTAGTTCCTGTGAATGGTGCACTCCTCAGTCTATACTCTATAAGAGACCTCCTGATTCTTCCCAGTTATCATTTTTCAACCTTGGACTGGGGGAAGAAGTCTGATTAGACTAGTACTGTGGACCTGGGTTCCTGGTGTGAAGATGTAGGAAGACCCATTTGATTTCTGGCCTGAACCAGGTAATTCACAGTTGACTTATAGAATATAGAGGTTGCCGAGAACTGCCTAGCCATTTATAAAGCTGTTCTTGCCTCCCCTTGTGGCTTCTGGGTCTGCTTGGGGAAGGGGTACTTGTAGATAACTCTGCCCTTGGACAGCATTTCCTGTCCTCAAAGAGATCGTGATCTAGTATGTGAGATGGAAAATGGAATGTATAATGACAGTGTGTGTGAGGGGTGCAATATTAGGGGTGTGTCCCAGGTACTGTAAATAAGATAGAATGGTAGGACAGGCCCTTCTGTGTGTGTTAAACTACTGCTTCTGCAACAGACTACAACATTGATATCCATGATAATGGAAGGAAGTTGCCCCCAAACCTAAGCTACAATGGTCTGTGTGGTGTCTTTTGTACTTACTAACTGTACAGTTTGCCCATCAGAGTACTCCATGTCACAATTTAATTTTGGTATTAACTGTGATCTGAAACCTTTTGGAGCCATCATTCTGAAACACCTGTACTTGACTTCTCCAAACACAGAACCCTAGCCTATCCCTAGCAGCCAAGCATGCCCAGAGAAGCTAAGAGAAGACCTCATGTCGTGATACAGACAGGCGGTGTCCACAGTCAGCCACACAGGAAGACTCCAACATCTTTGCTTAAGCAATTCAAGGAGAGTTTGAATGACAAGCAGATTTGTTTAATAGTGTTTGTAGAAAAGCAATAGTACCCACAGGAAGGACATACTTTCTCTCATGTTCTGAAGCTGGGAGGTTAAACAGCCGCCCCAAGATATGTGTTTTCCACCTTTTCAGTGAGTTAGTGTGGAAAGTCAGACTTGATATTAGCAAGCACTTGGGGCAGTTTTTGAAGATTTGAATATTTTACTGTGCATTGTCCTCTAAAGCCAGAGAAAGCACATCAGCATTTGAATGGAAACATCAATAAAGAAGTCATACAGTGTTATTAACTGAGAAACTTCTGGAAAAGTGCATGTAACAGAATCAAAGGCAAAACAGGAAATCTTGGCAGCAGCAGCCTGAGAAAATGTCATCAGAGGATTGAGCTGTAACCGAGAGTTCCGCACAGTAACGCGCACTGTACTCCTCAGTGACAGTGACACATCTTTTGTAACCTTTTCTAAATGCACCCTCAAATGGGTTCATGTTTTCTTGCTTTGTGCTTAATTTCATAGAAATAAATGCCCCTAGGGAGATTTTAATTGTCTCTCTTACTCTATTTTCCCCTCATATTCCCTGTACAGTTGAAAATTAACACTACTGTGGATTTATGGAATTTGCTAATTAGTAAGAAGCTTGACATTTACTAATACAGAACTATGAATGAACCTACTAATTTAAAAATTATGTCACCATGAGAATGTTCCCATGAAAGCTGGGAGCCCAGAGAAAAAAATGTGGTCTTTAGATATTTATTAACGAGGTGATTAGTCAGAGGATTATTATAGGACATGTTATTTCAATGCTAGAAGTTTATTATTCATATTCCTAATTCAAAGAGTTGAGATTCTGAGAGATACATGTGTTACGACACCCTCTGCCTGAAGTGGATGGGACCGTCTCAGGGCTGCCTTGCAGCAACTCCAACTGATTAAAAATGACTCTCTGGAGGGCTCCATAAAGGTCCTTCAGGGGAACATGTCCTAGCTGAGTAGTGATGTCTGATATTGGTAAAGGAGGAGGGAGCCACAGCATAAGTGCCAGGTATGGGCCCTTCCCAATCCTGATGAAACCAGGCAGTTAGCTTACCCAGGAACTTGTATTCTTTTATATCAGGGACCAGAGATCTTGGCAATCTGTTTATTGAGGAAAATGTTCATCCTGGACATTGCAGCAGGAGGTGTAAATAATGCCTTCTTAATATTCTAAAGAGCATGCTGAGTGAAACTTTGACCTGAACCATATAACAGCTTCATGCCGCTGTTTGTGTGTCCCAGGCAGGGAAGCAGGTCAGGAGACTGAGTGGCTCAGAGTTTATTTCCTGTTAGAGAAAAGAGCTGGTGCAGGGTCCAGAGTGCGCAGCTCTGTCTCATCAGCAGGATTCCACCTGTGGTTTCTAACTGCATGCATCATGGCACACAGAGGCGAGGGCTGTAAAGACCGGAGTTGGGGTGAGCCTGCAAAGCTTCTGCGCTGGCAGGACTCTCAGAGTAGGGGTCATCTAAAAAAAATCACTTGAAGGGACAAAACTTTTCAATAGATATTTACAAAATATTCTATTTGTTGCTTTTTTGAAAAGCACTGGCCCTCCCTCACATTTGTCATCAAACCAAGGTTCAGATGTATAGGTTATTGATAGCTGGCATTGCAATGTTATCCAAGAAGCTAGAGCCTTTAAGACTGAACTCAAAGAGATGCCATTCTGAGAGAATAGGGATTGTCATTTTTCTAGGCCTCAAAATCCATTCAATAATACACATACACTTAATTAGGCATTGCTTGTCAGCCTTTTCATTCTTCTGTTGTGCTTCTCAGCCCACTTGGCAATGAAAGTTGCCATAAATTACCCTTAGCAATGGCACATGCTCAAAGTAGAGTTGGTGCTTCTCTCGTGTCATGGGGGAACCAAGGGAGCAGATGAGGCAGAGCCATGTGGAGAGTCAAAGAGACCTTGATTATGCCCTTGGCCTGTGTGCGAGGTCCTCGGAGACCTGTGGCCACCCTGTGGGATCTGCATAATTTCTTTCCACCCATGGAACTAAGCACAGTGACTCTGTGGACAGTTGCAACTGCACGCTTGAAAATTAATACAGTCATACCTCGGTAACTGTCAGCTTCAGCACTCGACAAACCCTGTACTCGTCGCATTTTGATGAGAAAAAATGTTTCAGCACTTGGCGCTTGCTCAGGACTCTGTCGTACTTTCTAGACCTTGTATGAGTCATGCTGCTGCCCTGAAAGAGAAAATGCTTCATTGTTTGGTACTCTTCAATTTCGGCGCTTGACTGAGTTCCAGAACAAATTAACAAGTACCAAGCTACTACTATACTTTTCCTAATATTGCACCTTTTCTCTGTTCCTCCTGTCAGCTCCTTTGCTCACCCACCACCTAGATGGAGGCATTTAAAGGTGATCATTTACATTAAAGAAAAATATAGCAAATGATGCAATACAGGCAGAAGAGTTTTCTGACCATTGTTGGAGGGAGAGAGGAGGCCAATGTCAGATGCCCTGGGTATGAATCTTAGTTCCACTCTTTAGTTTTTGTGTGGACTTGGGCAAGTGACTAACACTCTCAGTGCTTTCTTCTGTAAAATTAAGGTGATAAAAATATGTCACAGAGCTATTGAGAGGGGTAATTGAGATATTTACATGGAGCATTTAGCATAATGCCTGGTTTATAGTGAGGACTGCCAGATTATGAGCTCATATTATTAGTATGACTAACAAATGCCAATTTTAAGTAAGTTACTGCACAAGTTTTCTGTGTTTCTACACGATGGGTACTAGTGACAGAAGATTCATGTGTAAAAATGCTGACCCTCAAGTACTATTTCAGGGATGGCTTAGCTTATAAAGCTGTGAAAAGAAGGACCTTCTTAATTCCTGTACATAGTCATCCGTACACAGTATTCAATATGGAATTCAGTGTAAATATGAAGAAGCAGCTACATAGGACACAGGTAGTTTTATCCCTGAGTGAGGCCACTGTTCCTCACCTCTGATTGCCAGTCTTTATTATCTTTGAGGTGTTTCCCCAAAACCCACCCCAAGCCCACATTTTGCCTCCCCCTTCTCTGAGCAGTGCTTGGTAGTTAAATTGGTTTACTGTGAAGAGCTTTGAGCTCTTAGCTAATAGATGACCTTGATCAAGTCATTTGACTTCTATAGGTTTGTTTTCTCCATATCTACTGTATAGGCTATTGGGATTTAAATGAGCTAATACAGGTCCAGTACTTAATGTAGGACCTGGCACACAGAACTCACTCAATGCTTATTTATTGTCATTGGTGCAAGGCTCGTGCTGCTGTAAAAGGATATGGGGCCCAGGAAGAGATGGATTTTTGAGTCAGTCCCTTCTCCCCTCATTATCTACAAAGACATCCTCCTCATAGTTTCGAGGGGGGACCAACTCATTCTTCATCCTTTATCTTTGTCTCCTGTGGATCTGGGCCTATCTTTTTCCTAGGTGCTCAGAAAACATTATGGATGTTAATTAATATTTATACAGCCCCTCTCACGTTTGAGGCAACATGCTGAACACTGTGGGAGATGTCAAGGAAGGTTTGTGTACCGCCAGATCACCCAGGTGATTGTAAGAGCTTCATTGTTCTTCAGAGGTCAGGAAGAGATCAAAAGTAGCAGTAAGAAAATTACCACTTAGTCTTCCATTTGTGAACCCTCAGCTCCAGTAAGCTCTTATACAACTGAAGAGAAGGACAAGGAAGGATGAAACAGTAGTATTACTGCAAGGGAGGTAGCAGCCAGAATGTAAATGAGTGCAACCACACAGGAAAGCTGTTTTGAATCAGTGTGAATCATAAGACCAAAGTGAATGCATAATAGCCACCCTGAAAACTTCAGCTCTCCTGCAGAAGCTCGCTTATAGACAGAAACATCCCGCCTGGCCAAACAATGGATCCACGTGACAGCATTCAGGTGTGGGTCTCAGTCTACATGCTCATTAGTGTTCGATGATGTGCCCCAGTAGGCAGCCAGAACCTCATTACTGTTCATGAGAGTAAGCTAATAAGAATTCTGAATTTCCAAATGGTGACAAATAGAATGAAGAAGTAATGAGATGGGTAGGAATGGAGATCCCCTGATGGGTGCCTATCATGGTGAGAAGATGAGGAAATGAAAAAAATGCCATTGTTGTTACTCAACGAGATATGGAGAAGTACTGACTTATCAGTGGTGCAGGAATATGGGAAGGCATTTATCAGGCAGTGAAAAGCAAACTACTCTGATGGAGCCTTGGATAATGTTGTTCTGTGAAATCCATAATGGGGAATGAAGGGTCAAGTCTTGGATTGACTTTAATTTTATGTTTGATTTAATATTTTATGGTAGCAAAATATGCAGAGGCAGTTGTAGGGTGGGGAAGCACTGTTTCAAGACCCCGTGAGCAGGAAACTCTCTTGATTAACTGCTGTTGCAATAAGGTCTAACCATGTCGATTTTAGTGAGGACATAATATAGAAGTTATAGTTTCACTTTATATGATTTCATTTAACCAACATCTTCTGAGGGCCTTCTGAGACTGGTGGATCGGTGGTCTGGGATGGCCTTGAGTTCAAGGCCTTACATTTAGAACTTAGAATCTTCAAGTGGGGTTTTCATATGCTATTGAACAGAATCGAAGGAAGATCTTCGTCAAACAGTTCTAAACATGTACCCTGTAGCAGATTAAGTAATAGATTTTATCATCATGTAATTATCCTCTTAATAGCACAGTTAGAAATTGCTGAATATAGTAGAACACTTAAAATAGAAATATGTCCATCTATAGACTATGAGCGACATTCAGCTATAATTGACATGTAGCCACTGTAATTAGCCTTACTATTCCACTTTAGCAAAAATCTGTGAGTGACATTGCTTTGCCACAAAAATCTAGAAATTTTCACATTAATCAAAAAATGATGGTAATAAGAGACAGTAATCACTGTCTTGTATTCATTTGTGTTGGGAGCTTTGATTTGTTCAATGTTAATGTTTAAAACATGACACAACTTGGGTAATTTTGCTTTGGCATTTTATTTTATTTTATTTTTAATGTGCCAGAGGCCTTTAAAGAAGAATTGTAAGTAAAATACCTCTGGTGTCTTTAACCTCAGAGAGACCTGTGCACTGAGAAAAGGATGCTAACAGGTGATTTCTGCATCTGAAAGAGCCCAGTTGATTTAAAGTTACCATACAAGATTTTGGCACCAGTTCTCAGCTGATGTTCCCACACGTCTCTGCAGCCCATGCAGATGAACTCTTGCATGTCTTTTATTACAAGGTAAAGAGTATAGTGTAAGTGGGAAGGCAGTAGAAAATTTGTTTACTCCAGAAGGATACATGACATGAAGGTGATTTTTCAACCTGTAATTCTCTTCCTTAAGCATTATTTCAATACAGGGTGGTGCAAAAGTAGGTTAACAATTATGAATATGTGAAACATAGAGCTATTCTTGTATTATTATTTATTAATTATTGTATTGTCTTCCATATAAACAACTGTAAACCTACTTTTGCTCCACCCTGTATAATCTGTAGGTTCCCTTCCGTTATTACAGCCTATATGAAAAAGTGGTTTGGGATGTTTTTACTGCTAAGGTGAATCTCAGCCTCCCTCAGACTGAGAAGTCACTTTCTTTGTCTTTCAGTTTAGGAGTTTCTTTCCTATTCAAGCCCTGTCTTTCCAACCTAAACTGGTTATCTACAGGTATAGGCTGCTGATTTTTTCACGGCTCTGGGCCTTGATGCTGGTGCTTTAGATCTTCACTATCTGTGGTTGGTTTGGCAGCAAACTTTTAAAAATGACATAATTAATTTCAAATTTTATACATTTTTGTGTATATGATATTGTGTTTAATACTCGAGGTCTGGTTGAAGTGTAAAACATGTAGAGCTCAGCCATTCACTCCCTATATGTTTCTTTACTAAATGAGAAGACCTTTAGGAGCGAAAAATTTTTTAAAGGTAGACTCTTTTTAAAGAACAGATCTCTAGTGAATCAATGGGGAAAGGAGTTTGGCAATTAAAACTCCCTGGGGAGACTTGACAGTAATCCTTTCACATGGTTTCTCCAGTGTCTAGTCATGGTAGAAAGTGAAAATGTACAGAGAAAACAGTCGAATTGATCCCAAACCTACTTTCTTAAAGGAAAATGATTAATTTCCAGATTTCCCTTCTGTACCTGTATACACACAAATGATTTTAAAATATTTTTATATGTGTAGTCACTGTTATTTGAAAATAAATGACATATTTACATAGTCTAAGACTATATACACATATATTATGCTTATATAATTATATACATATAAAGCTATGTAACTATAAAAGTATCCATTTTCATGTATTATAAAGTTATATCTTCCTTATTTGTATTTTATTCTTTTACTGGAAAAATCAACTACAAAGCAGATGGCATTAATGGCAGTGTGTGGTAGAAAGAATGTAACAGGTCCAGAGAACTCTGCAGCAACATGCAGAGCAGGTGTAAATGCATGTCAGGATGTTGGCAATGAACCATCACAAACCAGGGGTTCCTGGACCTCAATGCACATTATAAATACCATATGAATTCCTAAAAATAAACAAAAACATAAATCAAAAAACAAACAAAAACCCTTTGCCCAAGTCTCAGCTGGACCAATTAAAAGAAAATATCTGGGAGTGAGTTGTTGGTAAGGACATTGTAAAATGGGGGCATTCATTCATTGAGGGCAGGAATGTAAAATGGTGGAGTAGCTAAGAAAAACATTTTGACGGTTCCTCAAAAATTTAAATATAGAGTTTCCTATCACCCAACAGTTCTGCTCCCACGTGTATACCCAAGAGAATTGAGAACATCTGTCCACACAGCAAATTGTACCTCAATGTTCATAGCAGCATTATTAATAACAGCCAAGAAGTGGAAAAAAAATGTCCACTAACTAATGAATGTATAAAAATGTGCTACATACATGCAATGGGATATTATTCAGACTTTAAAAGGCATGAAGTACTGATATATGCTGCAATATGGATGAACTTTAAAAACATTATGCTAAGTGAAAGAAACCAGACACAAAAAACCATATATTGCATGACTCCATTTATATGAAATGTCCAGAATAGACAAATCTATAGAGACAGAAAATAGATGAATGGTTGCCAAGAGCTGTGGGGAGGGGAAATGTGGAGTCACTGCTAATGGATATTGGGTTTCTTTTTAAAGCGATGAAAGTGTTCTGGAATTAGATAGTGGTCATCATTGCACAACTCTGTGCATATACTGAAAACCACTGAAGTGTATACTTTAAAAAGGTGAATTTCCTGGTATGTGAATTGTGTCTCATTTTTTTAAAAAATCTTTAAAAAAAGTATATGGGAATATGGAGCATGCAGACTTTTTTTTAGTTCCCAAGATGGTTTTAATGTACAACAATATTTTTTTTAAAAATTAAATGAAAAAACTGAACACTCTGTAGCTTAAATGCTTGTCACTATAAGCATCTCATCACACACCAAACATGGCCTTGTATGATCTGGTCCCTCCCTATCTTTCAGATCTGTTTCCTCACCTCTTTGTCTTGCTTCCTGTTTTCAGACTCCGCTGTCCCCCTGTGCCTTCTATTCATCTAAGACCTTGAATTTGTTCTTGCCTTGGCACTTGCTGTTTTCTCCACCTGGAAACTTCTATCCCTGGATACTCCAATGTAGTATAGTCCCCATCATACAAGTTCAGGATTAAAAGTTAGGTTCTCTTTCTGTTCTAACTTTCTGTTCTGTTAGAACTTTCTGTTCTAAACTAGTCACTTCCACTTCCTCGAAGTCACTATTTTTATACCCTGACTATTTCCTTCAAATCACAATCAGAAATATTTTTGCTTGTTGACTGCTTTGTGGTCTCCACCAGTTGCCACTCCTCCTTAGTCTGCGCCTGGAGTGTTCCATGAGAATTCACCACTAGAATAGTATTTAAATATGACAAATATATAATAAGTGTTTGTTGAATGAATAAATAAGTGATTTGAGTTTAATGAGCAACCAATTCAAGAAAGGAATATTTCAGTGCAGGCAATTCTGAAATCTTTGTAGAAGAAGGGGAAGGAACCAGTAAGAGTTAAATTACAGATGCTGGACAAGCAAAAGTTTCAAAACATGAAAGTGACAGAGAGGAGACAGAGAGGTGGCCAGTGGAGTGAGATCTTGAAAAAGCAGTTGACACTTTGAAATATCTGTGTTTCCTGTTTATTAATAGCTGAGCTTCAGTATTTTTTGTCTTGTTAACAATTGAAATGTTTCTTTAGTTACACTATAGGTTGATGACTTAATATACTTTTCTAAAAATTGTTTTTTTCTTTGTATAAAAATGTTACAGGTACACTTTTGTTTGCTTGAATTCTGAGACACTTTAGGCTGTCTCCTCTTTCCCTTTGTTCTTCTTGTCATCTTCTTGTAGGATTTTCTTACAGTGTCTCATGGAATTTTGACATACAGTCTTTTAGTTTAGAATGTTTTATAAATCATCTAAACCTAAATGTATGTCTCCAGTTATCCATTTATGTACCTTGATTGTTTTCCAAGTCATCAATAAAAATGTGTTTGAGAGCCTGGCCAGCTAAATATATGTTGTTTCCTCAGTTAGATGACATGCCATTTTTTTTCTGTTAAAGTTAGTCTTAGGATCGATTAGAGAACAGCTTTTCGAGCTCATATACCTTTTTGGTTAACATTTCAGCCCCTGGTGTTTAAATGAAGTGAATTGAAATAGAAACATATTTATCAGTTGAACAAAATACATAGAAATCAGATTCACAGTTGGTTTTTCTTTCTGACTCCAAAAAGGATCATGCCTTTTAGGGTGGATCTATATTCCTGCCATTTGCTGAGTCATATCAGGATCTAAAAATATTAGGTTATTTTTAAAGTAAACCCCGCCCTTCATGGAATAACATTTATTTTTCAAGGTAAAAAAATACAAGTTTTTTATTCTTTTAACCAAAAGGATGATCCTTATCATCCTGTCTGGTTTCCTGGTTGTCCTGAAGAAGTCCATTCTCATGGCAGATTGTTTTGGTTAGGAGAGTTAGAAAAAGTCATTTTCCCCTACATCATATTCCTAAGTAGAAACAAATTTTTCTTAGAGATTTGGATACTCAGAGAGAGCTCAGTGCTGATAAAGTTATTGAGAAATTGGCTTTGTTCTCTTTTTTAAAAAAAAACCATTTTTATTGTTGTTCAAGTACTGTTTTATCTATTTCTCTCCCACCACTCCCCTGCCCCTCCCATCCCCACCTCCCACCCTCAATCCTACCCCCTTTTGGCTTTGTCTATCTGTCCTTTATATATGTTCTTTGATTACCCTTCTCCTTTTCCCCCATTATCCCCACCCCCCTCCACTGGTTACTGTCCATTTATTCTTTATTTCAATGTCTCTGGTTATATTTTGCTTGCTTGCTTGTTCTCTTGATTAGGTTCCACTTATAGGTGAAGTCATATGGTATTTGTCTTTCACCCTCTGGCTTATTTCACTTAGCATAATGGTCTCCAGATCCATCCATGCTGTCGCAAATATTAATTAATATTCGACAAAGGGGGCAGAAGCATAAAATGGAATAATAGCCTCTTCAACAAATGGTGTTGGGAGATTGGGGCAGGTACATGCAAAAAAATGAAACTTGACCACCAACTTACGCCTTACACAAGAATAGACTCAAGGTGGATAAAAGACTTAAAAGTAAATTGTGACACCATAAAAGTCCTAGAGGAGCGCATAGGCAGGAAACTCTCAGATATCCCACGCAGCAATATTTTCACTGATACATCCCCTAGAGCAAGGAACATAAAGGAAAGAATAAATAAATTGAACTTCATCAAAATAGAAAGCTTCTGCATGGCTAAAGAAAACATCAGAAAATGAAAAGGGAACCAACCATATGGGAAAACATATTTGCCAATGATACTTTGGACAAGGTTTTGATCTCTAAAATATATAAAGAACTCACATGGCTTTCTTTTTATATTACTTTTGAATGTAACTTTTAGAAACACTGCCTTAGAGATACTTAGCAATATGTATCAAGAGCATTGAAGGTTTAATATCTTTTGAACACAGTGATTCTTCAGTTGGGGAACTGACACATGAGAAGGATTCAAAGAGATGCATAAATGTTGGTGTATGAAAGACCTTCCTCATAGGGTTGTCAAGAGTAGTAAGTAAGATTTTATGTAGAAATTGCTTAGAAAGTACTGAGTTGTTCATTTGATGAAATAATATAAAAATAATAAGCACAGGCATGTATTCTGAATCACCTGCTGACTGTCATATAAGAAGTACTATCATGGAGATTTGGCACCAAAAGAGCCCCTAAAGTGACAGAGTTATCTTTAATTTGGTATGCCTCAGAGTGGAGTCCCTGAAATCTTAAATTCTCAAGACTGAGAAATCCATAGACAGTATCTTCTCTAAATAGTATTTTCTAAATTTCTGTGAATTTGAATAAGCCACTTGACTTGTTAGATACTTGACATTTCTAAAATGAGAGTGCTGGATCTAAGCAATCCCTCAGATCCTTTTCTGCTAAAAAATCATAGAGGTAATTTTGTGGGGGCAGAGTATTGCAACCTTTCAAGACCAGACAGGTTCACGGGATTCAGGCAGACAGAAGAATTCACAGAGCTGTTGGGATGTCTGACATGCCTTTATTCAAGGGTGGGTGATCCATACCTGCTGCAAGCTGCCTATGTGCATGTGTGAGTGTGTAGTGAGAAGCCCCTACTCACTTAAGTACCAGAGACAAAAAAAGCCAGCAAAAAGCCAAAATATTATATAACATAGCGTGATTCTATGTATGCAAGCCCACTTCGTGTTATAGGAACAATTAAACAGACTCAGTCTCAAGGCTGTGAGAACACTACTTATCAGGCCCATTCAAGGTTGAGAAACTGCTTCCCTGAGCTGCCCAGGCACCTGGTGAGGAAGCCAGACTGCCTCTGTTTACCCTGCAGGGAGGCAAGTATAGAAGCATATGGCAGTTACATTAGTTGGATAATAACATCTGAAAGCAAATCAGAAAGAGAACTGATCTCTCCTGAAGTAAGTTGTTATACCTGTTGTAAATAGTGGGGATATTTTATGTTTTGGGACATTTGCCTTGGTGGCCATTGAACCTTATTCCACTGTAAGTTAGCTTGCCTATCTGGCTCTATCAGAAAATGACTGATCACATTTACTGAGCCACAAATTAGATGTGACTAGTAGAGACCTTTTCATTACTTTGTTTTTATTCTCTGAATTTTGAAGACAAAGTTCTAAAAATAATGTGATGTTACTAGTTAGTGAGAATAATAAGCAATAGAGAGGTAGAGGGGTAGAGAGGATAACAATTTCCATAGCTGAAAAGGTGGAAAATGGAGACTCATTAAATATCTTCAAGTCACATGTTTTCAGTTCAAAATAAAATAATTTATTACTAAGGAATATAAAAAATTAATTGGCTAAAAATATGGCTTTGGTTTTCATTAATATACTTCTGTTCATTTATAGAGCAGTCTATGTAGACCTCAGTCACTGTTTGTGGAGTGAACCTAGTCCCTGCTATTTCCCTCTTAGCCAAAGCCCACTAACTAACTGTAAGGACATAATCCATGGACTGAGATCCCTAACCCAGTTCTTGGTTCTCTGGATGCCAGAAACCATCATCTCCATACTTATTAAGAAACCGATTTCCCAGGAGATGATTTTTTTTTTCCTGAGAATTCCAAAGAATATTGGTACATCCAGCCTTCTTATTTGGCAAAGAAGAATTAGCAATTTTCTGTTTCCTTAAAATAAAATTGCTTTCTGCCATTTTCATGTGAATAGTAAGTAATATTCATGTCAGCCTTGCAGACAGTTTCAGATCTGGAGATGCAGGAATCTCCCTATCACATGATATTGGCTCTTATATTTTTCTCTGCTTTTTTTTTTTATGGTTCCTGGAGTGTTTTTCTTCACCAATGAAATTAAAATTTGAGAAAGCATGTCTGCAAGCAGCATAAATAGGAAGAGTTTCACCACAGTTGTGCAGAGGCAAAATTGGATTTGGACAAGGACATATAATATTTCCATTTTGGGGTGCCACTGTCATGTGACAGATGTGGATGTCCTTTGCTTACTCTCTCATCCGCTATTTTCAGACAAGGTATCCGAACATGTGAAGTCTAGTGATTGCTGAATATTAGAGAGTGGCAAAGCCAGGACTCTCAGTCCACCTCTTCATGCTTTTTCTGAACAAAGGAAAAGGGTAGTTTGTGAGTTGTATGGACATATCAAAAGGGAAGGAATAATGATGAGGGCAGAGGGCAGTCAACATTTGAAACTGTTGGCAGGCTACACTCATGAGAAGAACTGTAATAGAATCACATGAGCTTGTGGCTAGAGTGATGCCTGAGAAGGAGAGAAACGAGATGCATGGTAGTCTTGGGTAGAGGCGAAATGAGAAATAATTAAGCCTAAATTGTAACTCTAGGAATTAGCTTAGTGAATGGATGAATATTAGAATGAATATAGTCAACGGTCAGATAGATTGAAGCTGCCTCTCAAAAGGCATCTCAAAGAAATACAAATATGAGAAGATTGAGAAAAGAGTTAGGAAGAAGGAAGACAAATGTCAGATAGAATCCCTGACAGGCAGGTAAGTAAACTGAGGTCAGGGAATATTTTAAAACATAATGACCAAGAAAATAAAGAATGCAGTGAAAAATGAGACCTCATATAGAAAATGTTATTGGGCCAGCAAGCAGGAGGACTCAGGAAAATAGTCTGTATTTGGTTGAGCAATGTCCTCACAAAAAGGAACCTCAGAACTTAACCTTTTTTGAAAAATAAGATGTTTGCAGATGTAACTAGTTAAGATGAATTTATACGAGAGTGGGTTCAAAACCAAATGACTTGTGTCTTCAGAAGAAGAGAGGACACACAGAGAACGTGGCCCTGTGAAGACAGAGGCAGAGATTGCAATGATACATCTACAGTCCAAGGGACACCGAGGATTTTTGGCAACCACCAGAAGCTAGGAAGAGAAAAGGGAGAATTCTGTCCTAGAATTTTCAGAGGTTCCATGGATGTACCAATGCCTTGATTTCACTAATCTGGCCTCCAGAACTGGAGGAAAACAAATGTCTGTTGGTTTAAGCCACCCAGTTTGTGACAATGTGTCACTTCATCCCTCAGAAACTAATGCACAGCCCTGCAATTAGATTCTTCAACAAAACTCTTAACATTTTTTAGATAAAAACTAGAGAGAGCATTCTTTGGTGAACAGGAATCTGATTGCCATTGAAATGTTCTCCATAACACCATCAGGATGTGAAAGGGCAAAGGAATAATAGTTTCAAAGTCTTGCAACAAGCAAATTTAAGCTTAGAATTTTATTTCTGGTAACTATATTTAAGCGAGAGGGTGAAATAAAGATATCCTGTATAAGATGTCAATTTGTCACTTATACAGAGAACCTGCCTCTCTGAAAGTAACTTTAAGGAATATATACATGCTCTAGGGCAAAAAAGAATCCAGGAGGAATAAATGAAATGTGGGAAATAAGAACAAGTTGGAAATTCAGTGATTTCTGTATAAAGAAGCAATGACAACTTTAGTTTCTAGGAGTGTGATAGGGTAGATAATAAAAAAATTGTCCATTAAAAATAATATGAAATGCTGAATAAAATATACAAATAAGCGCTGAAAGGAATAGATGATCTTTGAAAAAAAGGAGGGGAAAAAAAACAAAGAAGAAACTGAAATTCAAAAGAGGTAGTTCTCAGCCCATTGCTGCCTAGTATGACGGGGATATTTGCAGACCTTTGTAAATAAGATCAATGAAAAATATGATAGCTTGGAGGAAATCAAGATGGTGGAGGAGTAAATGGAAGTCACACTGACCTCCCAGGACCAATCTGGAGTTACAATTAAATTGTGGAGAAATCACCTAGAACAAAAACTGAACAATAGCAAGAGAGGAGTCTTATAAACATGGACGGACAGAAGAATCAGCTTTAGCACAACCTAACTGGTAAGGAGTGCGATAGAGACTCGAGAAGGCAGGCGGGGCACCCATGGGCAGCAACACCAGATGGATTTTGAAATGGCCAAGTTGGATCCCCCTGAGAAGAGCAGGGTCTAAACCATAAATGGAAATCTCCAGCCTACAGCACTACAGCCCAAAAAATATACAGATAACAGCCAGCTGCGAAAAACAGCAGAGTTGCTCTCTGCCAGAGACTCGGGGCTGGAGATGCAAAGAGCCTTTTAAAGAGCCAACACATAAATTATTATTTGTAGTCATTTACCCTGGGCTTCAGCAAAGGCAGAGGCAGAGTAGGGTAGAGACACTTGAGAAGAGACTGGGGAAGGAGGCTTTGGGAAGGGAACTGAGAGAGTAGCTATCAGGATCTCGGTGCTGACTCATCGTCATATGGAAGCAGCCATCTTGCTAGGGAGACCACTCCCCTTAGTGGCAGCAACGTGAGAGGACACAATAGCCCCCGCCTCCAAGATAGACTCTGCCCTGGCCCGGTGGTGCTAAAGCCTGACAGCTGAGTACAGAGTGGCAGCCACAAATAGTAGATCCCTGGCTAAAGGGGACACAGAGTGGTCTAGATGCACTTGAGGAGAGACTGGAGATGGAGGTTTTGGGGAGAGGATGGAGAGGGTAGCCAGCAAGATCATGGTGTTGACTCCTCCCCCATGCGGCAGCAGCCATTTGGCTCAGGCAGACCATTCCCGAGTGGCAGCAGTGTGAGAGGACCCAAAAACCCTGCCCCCAGGAGGGACTTTACTCCTCCTGTAGTGTCTAAGCCTGACTGCTGAGGGCAGAGTGACTAGATTAACAGCTGAATGAGATAGCAACGGACAGTAGATTCCTGGAAGTCTCAAACAAATTGCCTAAGTTCAGACATGGTCAACATCTGACATCATCAGAGGCAAATCCAGAAAGAAAAAAAACAGAGGTATCCTATCATAGAAATTCACACCACAAAGTCAGGAAATCAAGACAGATCAATTTAAGAAGCAGAAGCAAAAAAGAAGAGTCTCACAAGTCTCACAAATAATGGGAAGACAGAGAAAGTTGAAGAGAAAGGAGGAATCCCCAGAAAGATAACTAAAAGAAATAGAGGCAAGTAAACTATCAGATATTGAGTTCAAAACAATGGTTTTAAAGAAGCTCAATGAGCTCAGTGAGCTCAGAGAAAATTACAAAAAACTACAGGGAAACTATGAAGAACACAGTGCAAACTATATCAGCATGAAAAAGGACATAGAAACTATCAGTAAGAGGCAAGAGGAAATGAAGAATACAAATTCTGAATTGAAGAACATAGTAGAAGGGATCAAAAGCAGGCTAGATGAAACAGAGGATTGAAAAAGTAAGCTGGAGGATAAGGTGGGGAAAAGCTTCCAGAAAGAGGAAGAAAATGAAAAAAGACTCAGAAAGAATGAAGAGGCATTGAGGGAAATGCAGGACAACCTAAAACGAATTAATATTCATATAATAGGGATACCAGAAGGAGAAGAAGGGGAGCAAGGGAGAGAAAACCTGTTTGAAAAAGTAATGATGGAAAACTTCCCTAATTGGAGGGGAGAAAAAGTCATACAAGTCCAGGAAGCATAGAGGGTCCCATTCAAGAGGAACCCAATGAGGCCCACTCCAAGACACATCCTCATTAAAACAGGAAATATCAAAGACAAACAGCGAATCCTAAAGGCAGCAAGGGAGAAAGAGGTAGTAACATATAAGGGAGCCCCGGGACAGCTAGCAGCTGACTTCTCAGCAGAAACACTACAAGCCAGAAGGAAATGGCAAGAAATATTCCCAGTCATGAAAAGCAAAGGCCTGCAACCAAGGCTGCCCTACCCAGCAGGGCTCTCAATTAAAATGGAAAGCAAAATAAGGAGTTTCCCACACAAAAGAGGGCCAACAGAATACACCTCCACCAAACCAGCATTGCAAAATACGCTAAAGGGACTGCTTTAAGATGAAGAGAAAGAGTCTCTGAATACCCAGTTCCTTTATGGTATTCTTTATCTATTTCTTAATTAAATCTTTGTAGAACTTTTTCCCTAAAAAAAAAAAACCCCAAAAAACCTATTAACCCTTTTTTAGACGTGTTGCAAATACTTCCCTATTCTATTACTTGTCCTTTAACATTTTTAAATATATATTACTGTCTAGTCTTAAATGTTTAATATAGTCATATTGTCAATATTTTAATTTATAGCTTCTGGGTTTGAATATGTTACCTCAGGGTGAGAAAAATCATATTTTGTGTTTTCTCCTAAAACTCCTTCGATTTTAGATATTGATTTTTAACTCACCTGAACATTTTTTGTATAATGTATGAAATAGGGCTCTGTATTTTTTTTTTCCAAGTACTAGTGGTCCATGCATCTTACATGTTGAATAATCCTTATTTCCCCATTGATCTGAAATACCAATTTAATCATATATTACATTGTTAGACAGATATATATGTTTGTTTCTAGGATATTCATTTTATTTCATTGATCTACTTGATTATTTCTGTGCTGGTTTCATGTTGTTTTAATTGCTGAGACTTTACAATGGATTTAAATTTTTTAATATTTTGTAATGGATATTGACATTAAGTAAATAAAATCAATCTGCTTTAAAAGAAAGAAAGAAAGAAGAAGGAAGGGATGGGGGATGGAGAGAGAAAGAAAGAAAGGAGGAAAGAAGGAAAGGGAGGGAAGGAGGAAGGAAGGAAGGAAGGAAAAAGGAAAAAAGAAAGAACAAAAAGAAAAGAAAGAAAGAAAAGATTGAAAATCCTACCGTTTACAACAACATGGATGGAACTGAAGAATATTATGCTAAGGGAAATAAACCAGTCAGTAAAAGACAAATACCTTATGATCTCATCTATAAGTGGAATTTATTCAACAAAATAAACTAATGAACAAAATAAACCACAGGCACGGAAACATGGAACAGACTGAAAGTGACCAGAGGGGATGGGGAAGAAGGACAATGGTGGAAAGAAGGGGAAGGGACTAGACAAAGAACATGTATGAATGACTCATGGACATGGACAACAGAGTGGGAATTGACTGTAGGATCAGGGGTCAGGGTGGGATGGGTGGAGAAGGGCAAAGGGGGAAAAACTGAGACAACTGTAATAGAATAAACATGATTTTAAAATAAAAATTAAATAAAAATTAAAAAAGAAAAACATGATAGCCCAAGTAATGGTTTGCAAAAAAACTACAATAAAACAGCATATCAATAACTGTTTGAAATTATAACACAATATGATTTCAATACATAAGAAATTAGACAGGGGGGAATGCGGGGAATGTGCTGTGAAAGAAATCCAAGATGGTGAGAACATGCTAAGGATATGATCTACTTTTAGATATTGATGGGGAAATTAAGCATTACTGTGGATTATAATAAAAATAACCAGGTTGAAGTAGAAGTAGAATGCATAATTGTATACCCACAGGAAAAAATCAGATCTAGCTGGAAGAAAGAGGAAGGAGAAAAATGTGAAACAAGAAAATGAAATAGGATGTTCAAAATAAGCTCAAATAATAATTGGCATAAATGTATGGAGGTTAAACTAATCAAGGAAGATTGTCCAACAGCTAAGAAACAAAATGCTATAATATATCGTTTATAAAAAACCATTTAAAAGGACACAGCTTGAAAATTAGGGAACAGAAAAAGTTACACTTGTCAGATAAAAACAAAAAGAAAAAGAAACAATAGATCAAGGGAGTAAAACAAGCAGGAACATATACACATGCAGTAATATAGAAAGCATAATTTATGGCATTTGACATTGTGAGCAATTGTAGTTAGAAATCTAACTGTTTTCAGAAGCTGAAGAAACAATGAGACTAAAAATAAGTAGAGAAAGGTTTTGATGAATTTTCTATACTGTGTATATGGAATTCCACACTCATCAAATGCAGAATATATTTTATTTCTGAGGGCATTTGTGAGGGATTAGGGACATGCTTCATCTTTCAAAAGATCCGGAAGGAAGCCTCATGCTAGAAAAAAAAGTCAATATTTTTTACAGTGTTTTAAAATCAGTCATTACTAACAGAAATAGAGCAAGTGAGAAGACATACTATGAAATAACCCTTAGGTTAAATATGGAATTATAACAAGAAGAGTAAAATTTTAAAGCTGAGTGATAATAAAAGCATAACAGGTCAGAATTTTAGAGAGCTAGTGGAAGGCAATATATAGCTTTTTGTTACCCAAGAGAAAAATAGAAAGTCCAGTGTTTGACTCCAGTACTTAGAAAAACTGCAATGTAGTAAACCTGAAGGAACAATGAAGGAAAAAAAAAAAGGAAACAAACATTAGTTCAGAAAATAAGCAATAAAGTAGAGATAATTAATAAAAGCAAAGAACCAGAAATCAATTCTTTGAAAAACTTAAAAGGCAAAATCTAATTCTTGCAAGATTGATGAAGAAAAGCATCTATACATTAATAACAAAATACAAAATAAGTAAAAAAATTTATAGATTAGATTTTTAATCTTAATATTATAACTGTTTACCAATAAAGATAGACAATTTAGGTGAAAAAGATATAGGCCTAAAAAATTCATGCAAGAAAAAAACTTAATCACAAACATAAAATGAATTAAAACAGTTGTCAAAACTTAATCCTCTCTGCAATATAAAAAGAAACCCAAACAGTTTGACAGGGAGTTCTATTTAACTCTCAAAAGACAGAAAAATCCTTTTTTATGAAACTTTTTATAGAACAAGGAAAAGAAGCTAACCTATTAAGTTTGATTTTGAGAACAAAAACCAGGGGAAAATATATTGGTCAACTTATGACATTTGAAAAAACACTAAGAATTCTGATGTAGCAATGTATTAAAAATAATACATTTTGAATAACTTGAATCATAAAGGTGAAAGGATGTTTTACATGTTTAAAAAATGTTACTATAATTTACTATGTTAATGGCAAAGAACAAGAAATTGTGTCACTGATGATAAAGAAAAAGCACTTATTAAATTTTTAAAAATGGAGCCAACCCTTAGCAAACTTGAAATGGGGAGTTTTATTTTTATTTGATAAAGGTTTTCTACTAAAAACCTATGTCAGACATCATTCTTAATGGGAAAAAGAAAGACCTTTTAAGGTTGGAAACAAGACAAGAATTCCTGATAGTCCCATTTCTCAATATTAGCAGATCCCTTACCCATGCAATAAGACAAAGAAACCAACAAAATTAGAAGAACTGAAAAGGGAGATATAATAGTAATTATTTCAAAGTAAAATCACATACTGTTGAGACTTGAACAATATAGGTTTGAAATGTTCAGCTCTACTTATAAGTGATTCTTTTTTCCACTAAGTATAGAGTTGGCCCTCTGTATCCCCAGGTTTTGCATCTATGATTGGGAATAGGCAGATGTGGAGGGTCAACTCAAGTTATACAAGATGTTCAACTGTGTGTGGGGCCAGCACTTCTAACCCTTGCATTGTTCAAGTCAGCTGAATATAGAAAACCAAAGCGAATCAGCAGAGACTGTTAGCAGCAATACAGGAGTTCAGCTAAGTTGCCAACTTATAAGAGCAACAACATATGAAAATCAATAACTTTCCACTGTATTGGAAGTAACCAATTATGAACTGTGATGATAATGAGATACCTTTTACAGTAGTGACATAAAATAAAAGCTAAGAAAGAATTTATTAGATATATAGGGGAAATTTAAAACCCAATTTTAAGAGTTTTATGAAGGTATTATAGAGTATAAATGTAACATTCATACATGGATTGCTTGAATATTGTGAAGATGTCATATTTCTTCCATTAAAATTTAAATTCAGTGTAATTCCAATCAACGTCTGAGCAAGAATTTTTTTGGATGGGCAGAGCTAATCTACATTTATATGGGTGAATAAAGAAAGATCCTCCCTTTACAGGGCATTAACATGGTACAGCAGGAGTTTGCAAACTATAGCCCACAAGCCAAATCTAGCCTGAGGCCTACTTTCACAAAAAAAGTTTTATTGAAACACAGCCACATCCATTCATTTAAGTATTGTCTGTCACTGCTTTTGTGCTGCATTGACAGAATTGAGTAGATGAAACAGACTGAGTGGCCCACTGAATCTGGGCCTTTACAGAAAAAATTTGGTGCATTCTGCTCTCCAGCATCTGACGTAGAATCAGAATGTAATGAAGTCCAGACTTAGTCCCTATATATTGTGGGAATTGATGTAATAACTCCCAGGAACTGGTGCTAGGAGCATTGGTTCACAAAAGGAGAGAAATGAAATAATTTCTATACTTCATACCATGAACAAAGCCTCAAGACAATTAAATACCTAAATGTTAAGTGTTAATGTTAATATCTTATAATAAAATAATAATAACTAAGTATTAATATTATTATTAAATTATTAAGTATTTATAATAATAGCTAAGTATTAATACCTAAATACTAAATATAAAGCTGACAGATGGAAACTTAAGAATATATTTTTGTAATCTTACAGTAGAGAAGGGTTTGTTAAATAATATTCACAAAGTACAACTCATACAAGAAAGTTGATGAACACATCAAAATGATGCTTTTTTTCCAATAGTGGGAATGAGAGAAAAACTAACAGATTGTGAATATCGGTCATGTTTAATAGACCAAGATCAGTATTCAGAATAACAAGGGACTCTGGGAAATCCGAAAATAGAAGAAAACCAATAAAAAAGAGGGCAAAGCATGAACTGGAAATTTATAGAAGGAGTTATATGCACACACACCTCACATTGGAGACAAGCAAATTAAAATTAAGAAATGCTGATTTGCATTCATATCATTAAAAGCTGGGAAACCAGATATTCTCAAGTGCTGGCAAGGATATAAGAAAATAGAGATGAGTGTGTGTTATTTCTGGGAATGCGAACTGGTGCATGTATTTTATAAAATTTGTGTGTGTAACCTAAAACCCAGTAATAGGACTCTAGCATAGACACTCAGGAAAATATGTGTTTGGGTGGTCATTACAGTGTTGCTTGTGGGGAAAGACTGAAGAAAAGGTAGCTCCTCAGCACTAGAAGAACTGACAAGGAAAACTGCAGTAACATACATGAGAGTAAGGAGCGGTGAGAGTCAGTTACAGCTATTTGTAGCAAATGAATGAGTCTCTAAAACAATGTTGAGAGAAAAAGGCAGAATAAGATTTAAAGCATGATACAATTTGTATGCAGATTTAACCACATGTAAGAGCCCTATGTATTTTTATACATAAAATACTTATAAAAATTCAATGATGACAATAAATGCAACATTAATCATGGAAGTATAAACCCACATGGTGGAAAAGGAAGAGGATGAAGGGGAAATAATGGTAAGAAAAATGAAAATCAGAAGAAGATCCAAGCTTTTCATGAACTCATATAGTAGCTTATCAACCAGAGCATATGCTTCAGTCAATTCCATACAGTTATCCTTTAGACCAAACAAACTCCAGAGACAATATTCCTTTCAGCATCGTTAGACTCAGGTGCTCATACAATGTCTTCAGGTATGGGTCTCTATCTTGGCTCTGCTGGCTTCAGCGTTGGTTCTAATATCAGGTAGACTCTCTTTAGTGTAACCTCCAGACGTTTCAGGTTCATGTCCTACCAGTTTGTCAATGTGGCAGAAAGAAAGAGAGAAAGCCCTTTCCCCGTTGTATTAGTAGTAATCCTCTCATGGACGCCCTTTCTTTGAATGGTTCATTGTTGGTCCTGTGTTTACTCCTGAACCACTCATGTGGCAGGGGACTGATGTCACAGGTGGGCACAGGTAAACAGGTTCTTGGTGATTGCAGACAAAAAATTGAACCGAACACACAGAATTTATAGCAGAAAGAGAGAAAAAGCAGATTTATTAAGCCACGCAGAATATAGAAGCAGGCCGACTCGGAGCGGAGCAGAGTGGGAGCAGAGCAGAGCAGAGCAGAGCCTAACAGCAGCAGCAGCCGCTGCAGCCGCAGTGGCAGCAGCCCGGAACTCAGGGGCTAGAGGACTTTTATTCCTCTAGGGTGGGTCCCCCCACAATGCTAATTTATTATAATGCTATTATGATGAAGCAGGGGTCAGGTAGCATCTTCTGCACAGGTGCATTCCTGATTAACTAGGATTTAATGCTTTTCCAGATGCAGAATCTACCAGTCTTAGAACAGGGTCTCAGCCCTTTCTCTATGTTCTTTATCTTAGCCCTGGGGCACCTCTTGAGTTTCCTGCTTCCTGACTATCTCCTGCTTCACTGAGAATGCCTGGGTCACTTGCTCACTCCTAGAACCAGGCCGTATGAATAGCCCCATATATAGAATATGGTAGAGCATTACCGAGAGAAAATTCAGGGTGGTATGACCAGAACTACAGAAAGCTGTGAGGGACTTGAATCAATGCTTGATATGTAGAATGTTTGAGATGAATTGCCATGTTTATTCCAGAAAAATGGAAAATGAATAAAGGTTAACTCCAGAAATCTGCAGCTCTGCCACTTGCATGGCACTTGTTTCATATGGCCCCACAGCATAGATCCATGAAAAATAGACGGATGTGGCAATATAAAGTATTGATAATTAGTGGAGTTGATTGCCTCAGGTGGAATGAGGAGTGAATTTCGTATCTCCCACTATATTCAAGAACAAGCAAGGCAGCTAGCTACTTGGCAAGGACTCTTTATGGAAGGACCCAAGGATGGGGAGAATAGCTGGGTTTTTGGTAGTGGTTTGAATCATCTAGCAGCTTATTGAAGCGTAGGTTGCTGGGCCCTTCTCCCTTCTGGTTTGGTAGGTCTGAAGTAGGACTTGATTATTTTCATTTCTAATTAGCTCTCAGGTGATACTGATCCTGTGGGTCCAGAGAAGCACCTTGAGAACCACTGGGTTAGATGATTTTCTTTTTATTTTTCCCATCAAGCTTTTATTAAAATGAAGGTACCAAGGCACCTCAACCACCCCCTTCAGCCCAGCCTCCGAGGCTCTGAGCTGGGTTAGGTGATTTTCAACATTCTGAGATAGTTGTAACTGTCCTAGAAACCAGTAGTTGTCTCATTAAGGCAAACCTTCCATCTTATTTCTTTGAGCCTGTGAAGTTCTGGCTCTTTGCGGGTGCTACTCCAGTGGATGACACTTGAATAGCTCTTTGTGTTTTCAGGGTCACTGAGAACATGAGAATCATTAAACACAGTTATTGGTTTGCTTTATAAAATAGTCAGCCATTTTATTTTTTAATTTTTCAAAATTAAATTTATTGGAATGACATTGGTTAATAAGATCATTTAAGTTTCAAGTGTATATTTCTATGATACATGATCTGTATATTATGTGTGCCCACCACACAAAGTCAAGTCATCTTCCTTCACCATATATTTGGCCTCCTTTACCTTTTACTACCTCCCACCTTCTTCCCTCTGATAACCACCACATTATTGCCTGTGCCCATGAGTTTGCATTCTATATCCCACATATGAGTGAAATTACATGGTTTTTAGCTTTTCCTGACTGACTTATTTCACTTAGCATGACATTCTCAAGGTCCATCCATGTTGCTGCAAATGGCAGTATTTCATCTTTTCTCACGGCTGAGCAGCATTCCATTGTATACGTGTGCCACATATTCTTTATCCAATCATCTACCAAAGGGCACTTCAGTTGTTTCCATGTTTTGGCCATAGTGAATAATGCTTTAAAGAACAGAGGGATGTATATATCTTTGCAAATAAATATTTTCAAATTTTCTGGGTAGATACCCATAAGAAGGATGACTGGGTCATATAGTAACGCTAATCTTAATTTTTTAGGAACCTCCATACTGTTTTTCAGAGTGGCCATACCAGTTTACATTTCCAGCCGCAAATGAGGGTTCCTTTTTCTCCACACTCTCTCTAACACTTGTTATTACTTGTCTTGTTGATAATAGCCATTCTCACAGTTGTGAGGTGGTATCGCATTGTAGTTTTGATTTCCATTTCCCTATTAGCTAGTAAAGTTGAGCATGTTTTCATGTATCTGCTGGTAATTTGTTTGTCTTCTTGAGAGAAGTTTCTGTTTAGGTCCTCTGCCCACTTTTGTTTGTTTGCTGTTGAGCTATATGAGTTTTCTCTGTCTATATATTAATCTCCAGTTGGAGCTGTTCTTTGCAAATATCTTCTCCTGTTCCTTGGTTGCCTTTTTGTTTTGCTGTTGGTTTCTTTTGCTGTTTAGAAGCTTTTTAGTTTGATATAGTCCCATTCATTTATTTCTTGCCTTTACTTCCCTTGCCTTTGGGGTCAAATTCATAAAATCTTCTCTAAGATCAAGGGCAAAAAGTTTAGTACTTACATTTTCTTCTATGTAATTTATTGTCTCAGAGCTTATATTTAGGTCTTTGACCAATTTTTGAATTAATTTTTGTGCATAGGGACAAACTATAGTCTAATTTCATTTTTTTGCATGTGACCTTCCAGTTTTTCCACCATCATTTATTGAAGTGGCTTTCTTTTCTCCATTGTATGTTTTTGGCTTCTTTGCCCATATACACATGGTTTTACTTCTGAGCTCTCAATTCTGTACTAGTAATCTAGGGGTCTGCTTTTGTTGTGTCTGCCAATACCATGCTGTTTTAATTATCATCTCTCTGTAGCATAGCTTGAAGTCAGGTAGCATGATACCTCTGGCTTCATCCTTTTTTGTCAGAATTGCTGTGTCTATTCAGTCTTTTGTGGTTCCATACAAATTTGATGATTTTTTTTGTTCTATTTCTTTTAAAAATGTCATTGGGATTCTGATGGAGATTGCATTAAACCTGTATATTGCTTTGGGTAATATGGACATTTTAACTATGTGGATTCTTCTAGTCCATGAAAATGGAATATCTTTCCATTTCATTGTCTTATTTTTCAATCTCTTTTAATAATACTTAGTAGTTTTCAGCATATATGTCCTTCATATGTTTTCTTAAGTTCATTCCTAAGTATTTTATTCTTTTTGTTGCAGTTGCATAAGAAATTCTTTTTTTCATTTCTTGTTCTGAAATTTTATTGTTAATATATAGGAATGCAGTGGATTTTTGTATCCTGCAACTATCCTGTATTTGTTTTAGTGTTTCTAATAGTTTTTGGTGGAGTCTTTAGAGTTTTATATATAATCATGTCATCTGCAAAAAAGTGACACTTTTACTTCTTCATTCCCAATTTGGATGCCATTTGTTTCTTCCTCTTGCCTGATCACTATGGCTAGGACTTCCAGTACTACGTTGAATAAAAGTGGTGAGAGAGGACATCCTTGTCTTGTTCCTGATCTCAGAAGAAAAGCTTTCAGTTTTTCACCACTGAATATGATTAACTGAAGGTTTGTCATATATGGCTGTTATTATGTTAAGGTACTTTCCTTCTATATCCATTTTATTGAGTGTTTTAATTATAAATTGGTGGTGTATTTTATCAATTACTTTTTCCATTGACAAGGTTATACAATTTTATATTTATTTTATTAATATGATGTCTTCTATTGATCTATTGATCAATTTGTGTATGTCGAACCATCCCTGTGCCTCTAGAATGAACCCTACTTGATCATGATGTACTTGTTAATGTATTGTTGTATTCAGTTTGATAGTATTTTGTTTAGGATTTTTACGCTTGTATTTATTAGAGATATTGGTCTGTAGTTTTATTTTTTTATATTATCCTTGCCAGGATTTGGTATCAGGGTTATGTTGGTCTCATTGAATGTCTTATTAAGTTTTGCCTCTTCTTCAGTTTTTTGTAAGAGTTTCAGAAGGGTAGGTTTTAAATCTTTGAATTTTGGTAGAATCCACTAGTGAAGCCATCTTATCCTCAACCTTTTTTTTGGGGGGGGGCGGTGTTTAATGGTTGTTTTAATCTCCTCACTGTTGATCAGTCTATTTAGATTTTCCAATTTTTCACTATTCAGTCTAGGAAGTTTACGTATTTCTAGGAATGTATCTGTTTCTTTTTGAATTGGTTGTCATATAGTCTTTCATAGTATCCTAGTATGATCCTTTGTATTTCTCTGAGGTCTGTGGTAATTTCTCCTCTTTTATTTCTGATTTTGCTTGAGTCATTTCTCTTTTTTCCTAAATGAGTCTAGCCAGGGTTTGTAAGTTGCATTAACATTTTCAAGGAACCAGCTTTTTTTATGTTAATTTTGGTATAGGTTTTCTGTCCTCTATTTTGTTCAGTTCTACTCTAATTTTTATTATTTACTTTCTTCTAATGACTTTAGTCTGCTTTTGTTCTTCTTTTTTCTAATTCTTTAAGATGTAATGTGAGGTTACTTACTTGAGGTTTTTCTTGTTTCTTAAGATAGGCCTGTAATGATATAAACTTCCTTCTTACTTACTGCTTTTGCTGTATCCCAGAAGTTTTGATATGTTCTAGTGTAATTTTCATTTGCCTCTATATATCTTTTGATCTCATCTTTTATTTCATCTTTCACCCAGTCATTTTTAGTAGTATGTTTTTTAATTTCTACATATTTGTATGTGTGTTTTTTACTTCTTTTTTTTTCCTTTGCAGTTGATTCTAATTTTAAATCATTGTAGTCAGAGAATATGCTTGGTTTAATTTTAATCTTCTTCAATTTGCTGAGGCTAGTTTTGTGAGCCAACATATGGTCTACCCTTGAAAACGTTCCACTTGCACAGGAGAATAATGTATAATCTAATGTTCTGGGATGAAAGGATCTGTAAATGTCAATTATGTCCATTCAGTCTAATGTGTCATTTAAGGCTGATGTTTATGAATTTTCTGTTTAGATAATCTACCTAGAGCTTTCAATGAAGTATTTAGGTCCCTTACTATGATTGTGTCTTTGTCTGTTTATCCCTTTAGTTCTGTTAGTAGTTGCTTTTGGTATTTTGGTGTCCCCAGATTGTATGTCTGTGTACACACACACACACACACACACACACACACACACACACATTGAGAACTGTTATGTCTTCTTGATGTGGTGTCCCCTTTATCATCTTTGTCTCCCATTACCTTTGTTCTCTTTAAATCTATTTTGTCATATATAAGTATGGATACACCTGCTTTTCTGTGGATGGTATTTGCTTGAAAAATCACTTTCCATCATTTTACTTTGAGTCTTTGTTTTGCAGCTTAGATGTATTTCCTAAAGGCAGCATTTTGTTGAATTTCGTTTTTGATCCAATCTGCTACTCTATGCTTTTTTATTGGTGAATTCAGTCCATTCATATTTATAATTCAATGAGGGTAATTATCGATGTATGAGGATTTCCTATAGCCATTTTATCTTTTGTTTTCTGGTAGCTCTCCTCCATTCTGCCCTATATTTATGTCTGTTGTTTTTTCCTGTATATTTCTGTCTGTTGTTTTTGTTTTGAGGTTATTCCATACTTTTTCTCTCTGTTTCCTTTTCTTTAAAGTTATGCATCTCAGTTTTGGGGGTTTTTTGTTATGTGTATGTGGTTACCATTAGGTTTATGAAAAAGAAAGTATATATGGATATACAGCTGTCCTTTTTTGGAGTGCATCTGATCTCCACCCTCCTTTGCAAACTCAGACCTTTCCTTTTTTCCCTTTTATGTTTTTGTTGTCACAAATTATCCCTGTTTATACTGTATGTTTGTTGGTGAGATAACTCATAGTTTTGTGATCTTTTGTTCTTTGTTTCACATAGAATAACCCTCTTGAATATCTCTTGCAGTGGAGATCTTCTAGTGAAAAATTTCTTCAGCTTCTGTAGACCTGGAAAAGACTTTATTTCTTCTTCATATCTAAAAGATAAGTTTGCTGGATATATTATTCTTGACTGGTAATTTCTCTCCTTTATTAGTTTGAGTATTTGGTTCCACTCTCTTCTAGCTTGTAGAATTTCTGCCAAGAAGTCTGATGATAGCCTAATGGGCTTTCCTTTATGGGATTCTTCCTTCTTTCCCCTGGCTGCCTTCAGAATTATTTTTTGTCATTAATTTTTGACAGTTTTAATACAATGTGGCTTGGAGAAGGCTTTTTTTAGATTGAGGTAATTAGGTGTTCTGTTTGCTTCTTATATTTGAAGATCTAGCTCTTTCCATAGGTTTGGGAAGTTCTTATCAACTATTTGTTTGAATAGGTCCTCCATTCTCCTTTCCCTCTCCTCTTCTTCTTTTTAATTTTTAACATTTTTTGAAGATTTTATTTATTTGTTTTTAGAGAGGGGGAAGGGAAGTAAAAAGAGAGGAAGAGAAACATTGATGTGTGAGAGAAACACCAATGAGTGGCCTCCCACACACCCCCAACTGGGGAGCTGGCCCTCAACCTAGGCATGTGTCCTGACTGGGAATCAAACCAGCAACCTTTTGGTTCATAGGTGGGCACTCAGTCCACTGAGCCACACCAACCAGGGCTCCCTCTCTTCTTCTGGTATGGCTATTATTCTTATATTGCTCTTTCTGATGGAGTCTGATAGTTCTCAAAGAGTTCTTTCATTTCCTTTTATGCTCAAGTTCCTCTATTCTTGCCCCCTGCGCCATGTCTTTGGTATAACTATTTGCTTCCTCCATCTGGTCAGCTCTATTTCCTGTGCTCAGTAGTTCATTCTTGATCTCTTTTATTGAGTTCTTCAACTCCAGAATTTCTGTTTGGTTCTTTTTTAAAGTTTCAATCTCTTTGGTAAAGTATTTGTTTTGTTAATTTCATTTCTGAGCTCATTAAACTGCCTATTTGGTGTGTATTTTTTTTTTTTTTTTGGTATCTCATTGAGTTTTTTCAGAACTACAATTTTGAATTCTTTGTCATTTAAGCCACATATTTCCATATCTTTAAGTAGATTTTATGGAGATTTTTCATATCCTTTCTGAGCTGCCTCATTACCTTAGTTATTCATGATATTTGATGGATTCCTTCTCTGTCTAGGCATCAGTCTGTGACTGGCACTATTATAGTAGATTGATAAGCAGAAGGTCTTTCTGCTGTTTTCTAGTAGATGGCACTAAATGGAAAGGGTTTCTTTTAGCTCTTTTGCACTTCTCTGTCTTTTCAGGTTTCTGTGGGTTGGTGAAAAATGGCCTGTGCTCTCTGGAAAGGTGGGCCCCTCCCCTGTGAGCTGGCTGCCCTGGTTCCAGGTGACCAACCCCGCAGGGAAATGCAATGGACAATGGGACTCCAAATCCATTAAATCCCAATATTCTCCTTCTCAGCCAGGTGCTGCCGGCAGTGCAACTGTAATGTGTCATTGTGGAGTGAGCTGGGGGAACCCAGCTGCCTTCTTTGTTGCTTTGCCCTCCCAGAAACGGTGACCTCAGACCCCTGCAGAGTCTCCCCTGCATCTCTACCCAACCTGGGATTGGTCACAGAGTGCACCCTTCATTCATGGAAAAAGTGTTTTCTGTAGTACCAGTTCTCAGGTTTGCAGATAATATACTCTGCAACCTGACACGATAGGTGGGGGGAGGCAAGCTCTGGGAGGTTCAAGGAAGGTGGATCATCTGTGTGGCTTTGTTTTTCTCTCTGGAATGCGAAATGCCAGACCACTTTGGCCTCATCTTTGTGTTTGTCCCTGCCTAGGTCACTGGGCTCAGCCATAGTTACTATTGCCCACTCCTGCAGGAATGCTCACTGAATCTCTTTGCCCCTCCTGGTTGCTTAGACATGTTTGTGCACTGAGCAGAAAATCCTTTGTTGAATTATAGCTGTTAAATTGTTGAAACTTCAAGGGGAAAGATCAAGGGGATCTCTCACACCAGCATTCCTCTGACATCACTGGCTATTTTCTGATATCATTCTTTTTTTTTTTTTTTTATAATCCTGTCTGTTTCCCACAGATTGATTCATCTTTATCAGTTTTATAGTAAAATTGTTCCTGACATAGGAAAATGAAAATGCACCAAAGGAGGGTGTGTCTTAGTCCTTCAGAAAGTAACTCTGCCATATAGTGTTATCTAAATGATAGAAAATCTTTCCTTGGGACCCTAGAAGCCAAGTGCCAAATTTTGCTTTACCCCCTTCCTACTACCCTCACCCTGCAATGTGACTTTGCCCCCAAAAGAAGATATGAAACACTTCACATACCTTGCTATACTCTGGCTCTGTGTCAACCAGAAATTATTCTCATCTTGAACTATATTTTGTCCTTTCCTTTTTCTTTACAAATGTTTTTCTCTTCAATTTTGGGAATTTTACTGTAATAGTTCTCTGAAAGTGCTTCTATGTTTTTATAACTGTAGACAAGTTCAAACAGTGTTTGCAATTTTTTAAATTGCTTTTATATAAACAAAGATAAAATGATTGAGAGAGTATTTAAGAATTAGATAGTTTAGAGTAAATGTTTAACAATGAAAAATTTTAGCCTGGTAAAGATGATGAAGTGGATGGGTAAAAACAAAGAGTACATGACAGATAGGACCTAGTAGATTTGGGTTAAGGTGGCAACCTGAAGTACAGAAGATTAAGATGCCCATTATATTGTTAATGTACAGGCTTCTGCTTGAAAACATTAACTCCAATCAAGGCCACCCTTTTGGGGAGAGTAGAGTCTTTTAGGAAGATTTTCTCAGAATACATCTTAGTGGACATTAAATGAGGAACAGATTAAGTGACTTCTTCTCAACTAAGAACCTGTAGCAATGGAGTTTGTTTTCTTTAAGATGGTATATGACCTAAGTTTCTCAACTGAATTTTATAAAGGCCCTAAATCATCTTCTCTTTCAGATTTCAACTCTGAGAAAATGTCATTCAGATTTGGCCAACACCTCATCAAGCCCTCTGTGGTATTTCTCAAAACAGAACTGTCCTTTGCCCTCGTGAACAGGAAACCTGTGGTACCAGGACGTATCCTTTTTTATTTTTTAAGAGAGGGAGAAAAAGCCCTTGAACCTAACGTACCAAGTGACTACAGGATTGGCCTCCCATATCTGTCCAAAAGGTAAACAAGGAATCCACTTCCTTCCCTCTTTTCAAAAACCAGGTAAGATATTGTTACATTTATTCTGAATCCAGTTGATGGTACCAGAAATATGTTCGATCAGTTTTGCAGAACTTCTGGAAAGAGTTGCTTAGCAACTGTGGCTTCGGAGGTGAGTTTTTGCTTGACTTTTGTACTATGGTAGCTGTGTAAATAAATAAGTGCTTCTAAAATGGTTCCAATAAATACTGTGGGCACTTTGTTTTGAGTTACCAGTTGTGAACTTTAATAGTAAGATAAAGATTGGATGGTACTTTCGTGACTTGAAAGTAACGTATTATGTAAAGATTTGAGATCTAGTTGGTTTTACCTCTTAGAGACCATTCAAGCTAGGAGTTTTACATAATTCATATACATAAATATACTTAAATATTTTTTCATGTTAGGGCCTGAAATAGCATTTCCTCGTGGAAAATATCACACCTTCCAGATTATTGTCAAGTGTCATTAGTGGTGGGTTGTTTTATTTCCCTCTGTCAAATTGTAGTCTTCTCTCCTATTGACTTTGATAAAAGCTTTATTCTTTGCAGCAGAGTCGTAAGAATTGGTGAAATGCTCTGGAGAGTAATTTTTATGTTATTGAAGTTATCACTTGTGATTGTGTGCATATGACTTTTGTACTGATTCTTTAGAATATTTTTATCTTTTCCCTAACTTAGTTTACTATGCAGAGTGCAAAAAAGCATAACATTTTATATTTTAAAATAATTAACATTTGCAACATTGATACATGATTTTTTAAGTAAATTTCTAGTTATTCTATATCTACAAATATGTCAAGATATTTTTTCAGAGTAAGTTATATTTTTTTCCAGTAGCAATTTTCAAAGTGTTTGAAAATTTTGTGAATAGTCTTTCTTGAAAAATATACAAACAAGAAAATATGCTCTGAAAGATAATTGTGATTTTATGATAGACTTTCAAATTCTTGAATCCAAATTTTAACTGAAGTGATTTTGTAAATAGAAAACTAATGACCACAGCAATAAACTAGTAAATGATGTGATATAATGTTTTTCTTGATAATATATAACTCTTCTTTTAAATTCATAAAATAGCTTAAATTATACTCAATATTAGAAAATTCCATTCTTTTGTTTATTGAAATAAAAAAGAAAACTAGAATGATTCAGAAGGGTCCTATAAAACAGAACAATTTTCACGTTGCATACTAGTTTTTTATTGAGTTCTTCTCAAAGACCTGAAGCTCTTGAAATAACAGAATCAATTTATTTTTTTCATTGGATTGTGCTGCAATTTTGTGGTTTTCTTTTTTCCTTCAAGGAACTTTTTTATGCAAACTGGGAATTCCACTATCAAAAGAATAACGGTTTAAATTCCATCTCTCTTTAGGTGTCAATTTTAATTGACCTCTGTCAAAGAATTAAGGCAACCTGGCATGAAAATATGAATTTAAGTAAACAAATCTTATACCTTAGACTGAGAACATGTGAGATTGTAGAGTTGCATTGCTTTTTTAATGGTTAATAATGGAATGGAATTTGTTCTGTGATTTTTTTAGTTATAGTAAGAAACTTTAGTTTTCATGGTATTTTAAACCAGTTCTGAATGTATAATGTGTAAGACCTGGGTCACATATGTTTTTGAACTGAAGAGAATTTGAGATGTCTGAATCTAGTGAAATGTCTACACTGAACAGTGTGCAAGTAGTGAATGATGATTACCTTTGTTCTAGATGGCACTGGAATTGTCATTTTGGAAATGGGTCCTGGTCAATTACCGTGTCTTTGAGTAAATGCAAAGGAGATGGGGGGCATTTTATTAAAATTAACAAGCTCATTTGTTTGGAAGGTAGCAAGAGGGGCCTGGCCATTTCTGAGAATGAGAACAGTGAGAACAGGATTGTTTTTGTAATCAGTATACTCTGTAAGGTTATTTTACAGCTACAGGTTATTTTAAAGTGGTCTCAGGATTAGTAGATGATGAATTCAGACAATCCTTTTTATATGATGATTTTGTAACTTTTTATTTTACTTTACCTTTGTAAAGTCTGTTAAGTGACAACTGTGAGAAGAATCTTAACAAGTTACTTACTTGCTTACAGAAAGCAACATTTCTTTTGTCCTGTGATTTGGGAATTGAACTTGTGGATAGCTCTGCCCACTATCATTTCATAAAACGACTGGGGAGATGTCTGCAGCAGGCTCTAATCTTTCCCCAGCATTCTATTCTGTCTGCTCTCATTTAACTGCTTGGCTAGGTCATCGAACTTTGTACGCCCTCCCTGTGTCTGGATTTCTCCCATCCAACATATACCTCGTTCTAAACCAAAGCTCTGATCATATCATTCTCCTGTTCCCTTGTCTCAAACAACTAATGAAACAAATGAGCCTCCCTCACCTCCCACCTTTCTTTTTAAGGATAAAGTTCAAACTCCTTAGCATAGTTTAAAAAAATTTTTGTTATATTTTTAAAATTTCATTTTATTTTTCAGTTACAGTTTACATTAGATATTATTTTGTATTATTTTCAGGTGTGCAGCATAGTGGTAGACAATTGTACACTTTACAAAGTGATCCCCGCTATTTCCGGTACCCACCTGTCACCATAGGTTGTCTTGACTCAACCCTTCTCAGCTCTTTCCTAACCAGGCACTGTATTTCCATTATCACACTCCCCCATGCAACCCTCTCCACCTTACAGTTCTTCCCATCATTTTCATTTCAGCTAAAGTGCTTTGATACTTGTCTATCTTTTTAGGAAAAAATATACTCTCTCCTTTTTGTGACCCTTGGTTCATGAATCACATGTTTATTCATTTTACAGTTTATTACTGAGCTCCTGCTCTGTTCCAGGCACCGTTCCGAGCCTTCATCTCATTCTGCTTCATGTCATAACTATGTGCATTCCTGTTTGCTTCTGCACTGAGTTGTTGGTTCCTGGTAAGGAGTGGGAAGAAGACCTGCTATTGCACAATTTTTGGTCCTAACATCCAAAGTACTTTGCTGACTGAGTTTAAAGTGAGAGTGTAAACATCAGGAGTACCTGGATGGTTTCGACTAATGGAAGGGACCAATAAGGGTCTGTGGAAGGCCTGCCTTTTCAGTATTCCCATGCACAAAGCCAAGTCTTGTCACTGTTTTATTCCAGGTTCTTTAGTATCATATTCAAGCTGTATTTTTCCTTCATGCCTTGTCAGTTACAATCATGTTTACGTTTCTGTGCTGTGAGTGTACCCAGTTAAGTCTAAAAGCAGTGAATGAATTGATGTTCATGGGAAAAGATTCTTTCTCATCCCTTTAAAAAAAAATGTTAATTTTTCAATGGACAAGTCTGTATTTTAAGGCAATTCTATGTAAATTGAAAATTGTTATTTTTTATTTTTGATGATTTCTTTTTAAAAAGAGTATTCAGGTGGCCTTTGGGAAATGTGCCATTCATAAGAGACTTGTAAATGTCATCTCTGAAACTGTGTCCTCTCTAACATTTTGAGGGGTCCCCCACTCTCACCCTTTTTCTTATGACTTTGCCTGCTGACTCTTCCATACCTTTCAGAGGAGGAAAAGAAAGGTCAAATTGGGGGCTGAAGATGTACTTTTGAAGCAAGACTATTTGCTTCATTCTCGAAAGAGCCACACCTGAAACAAACGCTTCTATTTGGTTCAGTGTTTAAAACCAAATAAATAAGCATTGGCCTCTGCGGCATAACACTCTAAGAGAATATGTCAGAACATCTTTAATCTATTAACTTATTGTTTCTGGAAAATGCTTTTCAGAGTGTTTTGGTGAGAAAACACATGTGTTTAGGAGATTGTATCTTTAGAATTCTGCAGTGAACACATTATTCATGTACCTCAGTGTAGCCCAGCTATTGTTCATGGCTTAAATAAATTTGAACCACTCTGGTTAGTATTTCTCCTCGCCCCCTCTCTTTGCATTGTGCTATGTCTACCTCTCATCTTGAGTTGCATGAAAAATGAATTTGAACATTAGTGGAATGCATTTGGGAACTGGGGATTTTATTGTAAATAAAATTATTCATTTGTTATGTACTGTAGTTTTCAGCAGACAGTGTATTGATCTTTGGGTCACTATTCGGAATGGCATGAGTAGCTCTAGCATAAGAAGAACGGGCAACATTTGTGGGCGGGTTGTATGTGGCATGTAATGGCAGACCCAAGTCTTGTTTGCTGGCCGTAATATATATACAAATCATTTGTCAATAGATTATTGAATCAGTTACTTAAAAAAGCAGGTTTTTTTCTAAACAGAAACATTGCAACACAGAATGTTATCCAGGCGAAACAATGTTAGGATGATGCATTGAGGACAGCCTTACAAAGTGTATTTGTGAAGAATTAGACTAGGTAATTTAAAGGACACTTCTGCTGATGTACTAGAAACGAAAGTTTTGTAGAATTGAAATTGTGCTATTAGGTCCAACTTCAATAAATAAAAAAGAAAAATCTGGTAAATGCCTTTTAAAACAAAATTTTACCTCTCCACTTTCCATACAGGCAATGTTTAGTTTTCTCTTTTTTCAGACCATAGCCATGTTAAGTACTCCTAAAATAAATGAATAAAAAAATAAAAATGTCTTCATTACTTAACAGTGTTTTCTACAGAAGCACTATAAGCTATAAGATGCCATAGATAAAAGTGCCCTTTTAATCCTTCTGTAAAAATAGGAAATATTTGTCATTTCCTAAGTAGGTTGTAATCTTGTGAATTTCTTTAATTGTTCAGGAAACTGCAGTTATTAGTGATCTGATGAGCTTTCATTTCTCAAAAGAGTTTCTTTTTAAGCCTTCCTGTGCAAATAAAATGAGCACAAGCACTATTTTAATATCTTTATTACTAAAGATAGATGTTTTTGCTTTTAAATTTCTCTAAGCCTATGTTTTTTTTTTTCCCTCCCTGTATATGCCTGTTGTATATTAGCTAGCTTAAAATGCTCTTGGAGAAATGTTCAAAGACAATCTTGATGTCCATTGTCCTGAGCTGTATTTGGGCAAATTGGTTTATTTGTGGTCATATTTTTCTTACCTTTATTTGACAGACTATTGCATTTAAAAGATCTGCATGTAGCAGTGGTCACTCCAGTAGAGTGGTCTTTATTCTGTTTCTATGGGAAAGATTCACATATAAATGTGCACCTTTGGGTTAGTAGGGTACCAGCTACCAGCTAGAACCAGTTTGTGACGGTGTTGGTCAGCAGGAACAAAGGGAGCTCTTGGGTGCTTCTTTCATTCACTAAGTTGCCTGACATCTTTTTTCAGTGTCTAGGACCTTCCACAGAGGATCCTGCTAACCCCCATTGCAAGACGAACCTCGCGTGACTGTCATCCATCCTGACTTGGTATCTGAGAAACTGTCACAGAGAACAAATGCATTTTATCTCAAACCCTAGCTCTTCCATTGATAGTGAGCTCCCAGGGTTGAGGAGGGCTTGAAGCTGAAGGCGGCGGGGTCCGTGGGCAGGAACTGTCACGGGTACCAGGAGAGAAAGAGGAGCCATCTTTGCCGTGCTCTAACTCTCCCACATCTAGTTTTTTGTTCCTAGAGTTAAGATGGCACCTTTATTTTTATATATTATAGACAGGAGGATGGATTGTTGTCACCTGGCACTGAAGGAATTAATAGATATTTTGTATGTGTGCAGGGAACATTTGAAATTGGGTAGAGAAAAGAAAATGTGTGGATTTTATACACTTTACCCTGGCCCCTTCAAACGAAGGTGGCTCGCCTATGAAACAGCGTGCCTGGGCCGTATGTTGTGCATATTGGTCTCTAGACCTCATCTAGCGACCTTCCTGCTAGCAGCTCTTCCTCCCTGACTCCTTGCTGCCTGCTGGCTGGTGCACGATGGCATTGTGCCGCATTTGGCTCCTGTGCCTTATGAGTTAGTTTTGACAGTTTTTCTTTGACCTTGACCTCTTCTCCATAATAGGATTTACCTTCTAGCTTTAGGCCCTGCTGCAGAAGAGCTGAGATGCGCTGCCTGAACATGGTTATGTATTAAAGGAGGAAAATCCAACTGGATTTTCGATCACAGCTTTTAGGAGGTTCCCACATTCTCTCAGAATTGCTCAAAACCTACAAAGTCACTTTAACAGCGAGAAAAGGATACCTGTACTATCTGCCAATCTATACAGAATATAAATTTGCTAGGACATGTGTGAGTGTGGAAAGGAGGAGGACGGTATCAGGTAGGAGCGCTCTCTGCTCAGCCCTGGCAAATAGCAGGATGATAATTACATGTCTTAAAATAACGCTTTGAATATTTCTTGTATTAATTGGAAAACTGAATGTCCTATAACAGAGAAACCATTCCCCATTTCTATTGATTTCTATGTAAAACTTCCCTCAGGTAATTTTAAACTGCCATGGTTAACTGTGTTCACTATATTCTGGGCATATTTTTGACCTGTGTTCCATGAAAGTCATCAGATTGTGAGAAATAGGAAAAGGCTGATCGTGGTGTTGCCAGCCTTGCTCTTATAAGAGAACATAATTAGAAGTAATGAATGGAACAATACATCATCACTCAAAGAAATGTCATGTAATTAACTCAAATAATGTAAAATATATCCTGATTTCCATTTGGAATGAAAATAGATTTGTTAGAACATCAGTAGGCAGTTAATGTTTATCCTGTATTTTCATACACATATCAAGACTGTTAAAACCCATTGAATAAATATACATGTATTTTCTATAACACAGTAAGTTAAGATGGCTTTCTTTTAGGAATAGTCTCATGTGATATCTCCTTTATGTATTATATGTGCATAATTTGTATATATGTTCAATTCTTAGAATTAGCATAATTAATTTATATCTATTGCAAATTAATGATCTATTTTATGTAATTAGCTCCCAATTCCTTTCTCAAACTAATTGACTGAAAAAATAACTCCTATAAATTTACAAATAGCTCCTGGGCCCAAATCTTAAATTGGCCTTATCCTAAGAACTCCCTGCAGTACTAGCTATCTGAACTACTTTTGTGATCTAAAATATTTTTCTGGGATTTCTGCTCCAACCTTCAAATATGCTTCAGGATCTTGGTTTGGCTCAGATGTGTACCTACAGTTGGGGGTCAAGATGTGGGTAGGTATGTCTTAGGCAGAGGAGTTATTTTTACAGGTAACAATTAGTATGACACACAGCCCTGACCAACATGGCAGTGGTTCCGGGGAGCCCTCTGCTGTGATTTCTGCATTGTGGGCAGGTCTAGAGAGTCACTGGGGAGGGGGCAGAGAGACGTGAGCAGCACTCAGGAGGCTGCAAGTACAGAAGTACTTCAATATTTTAATAGCAGAAATGGACAGACGTGGCAACAGAAACAGTCTCAGTAACAGGTCCGGTTTTAGAGAGGCAGGGACTGATGGGAGGAAGCACCGTTAAATGCTTGGACTCGTACCTGGTATATGTTCTTTATCATTAAGGCTAGCAGAAGGGTAGATTCACCAATGAATTAAAAACAACAGAATTCTCTTTTTGTTTCAAACGGCCATCTCCCTCACGCTGCACTGGAAGCTGCCTAGCACCACTTCAGGGGAAAGCCGAACTGTAGCAGGAGACTGAGGCAGTGTTTCTTGCCTGTCTGTCCATGTGGGGGGTGGCAGGTGTTTAATGTGTATATATACACATACACTTTAAACATTTATCAATATTTTAGGAATCAAATTAACATAAAGTTTTATGATGGACAGTACATTGTTGGAGTCACTGTTTTGTGTTCTCTGACCAATGAGCAGTTGAAAAGGAAAGCTGAATTTCAGGCCAGTGATGGTCCTACTTTTTGGGAGTCAAGACTTCACCTAAACTCCAGATCTCCATCCCACTGTTCTTTCCACCCCCCTGTTGCCCTCCATGTGCAGCAGACCTTTTGGTGTCATTGGTTAAGCGCTCTGAGGAGTTATTTCCCCAGCCTTAACCTTCCCCATCTCCCCTCCTTTCCTGTGCAAATCTATACTTGTTGCAAATCTATATTTGCTGTTCATATTTTCACTGACTTTTGTGGGTTTGTTGTTTTATCATAATCATCATTATTGAAGAACAGGATGAACCTCCATGGCTTCTGAACGTCTGTGAGACCAAGTCTGCCACCGGGGCTGAGTGTGGGCCAGGCAGCCCAGGGGAACGAGCGGCACAGTTTGCTCCAATGTAAAGTGAGTGCAGGAGGAAATTCATCTGGCTCTCTAATTTTTCTCTTTTCTAATAGGTTTTGAAATGACTGTAGTTATCAAGAGCTCTTTTCATTTTCAAGATTTATTTCCAGTTCAGGAGATTTGTTGGAACTAAGAATTATCTGTTGAGTGCTCATACTTTAAAAGTAAACCATGATCCCCTTCCATTCACAAAAGATGATTGCTTTAAAACTTGTTAAATAAGATATGTGAGGATAAAATAAATCAACAGAAACTACATTAAAATCTTTGAAGTATTTCCCATGTAGACATCTAAAATACCAGTTAGTATCGTCTATTCTGTTTAGGGGCCAAATGAACCCCTAGAAGCTTTTTCTTCTGGAGCTGCATCTACAATTATGTAACTGAAATCCAGGAGTGCAAGGAACATTCAGTGGGACTTCTCACGCTGCCTGGAATATGAGCAACTGGGGTATAAACAGAAGGGGTGTCAGCATTACTGAGAAATGCTTATGTGTGACAGACACCCACACTCATTTTATGAAGAGAAAGCAGCAGAACCAGACCCACCCCCACTGCACCCAAACTATGTAAGGGCAGAGTTGGTGAGGGGAAAGACAGTTGGAAGGAGGAAGGTGAAAGGTTTTCCTTATTCCTCTTTCTGGAAAGATTACTCTTACTGCTCCTAAAAGTCCTGTGTGGGAGGACGCTCAAAGCTCCAACCAGGATGATTTCAACGAAACAATGCTGGCATCTTGTTCCCTGGCTTGAGGCTGGCTGAGCTGTGGAATGGGCAGGCTCTGTGGGCCTGCTATGGTGGGGGTGCAGGACAGTACGAGCATGAGGCTCGCTTCCCATTTGCTCTGTGAGTTCGGGATGGCACAGGAACACAGGCCAGTGCTTGCTTCTCATTTGCATATTTCTGAATGCAGAGTGGGATTGGGGGAAGCTTTTAGAGTGGCCTCCAGTAAAGCAAGAAGGGTTTGGGAAATAATGTTCCTAGGAACGAGGTGAGAACAATGTTTCCATTCCATCCTACTTTTCTATAGCTCTTGGAGGAAACACATAATCAGGTCCCCTGGTTGCTGTAAAGGACCATGAATGCCACAAAGCTGCTCTGATAGACATTGGTTCAACTGAGGCATTGGCCTATCCAAAAAGGAGGTTAGGTCATGGACCACTTGTAGAGTTATAAAGGGAGACATGACTCCTTCTGTAAATGGGTCCTCAGAAACAGAGTGAAGGTGAAGCTTGAACACCTTCCTGGAAATAACATACCTATCAGCTCTAAACGATGCAGAGACCACCATGTTTGCAGAGGGTCCCAGCAGACGGAACTGGAGCTAGACCAGGGACATTTGCCTTTTACCAGCTAACAGACCACCAGTTACCTAAGATCACTCTGCCCATAACGAAAGGATGAGTAGCTCAGCCACAGGATGGGGAAGACATTGACAGAGAACTCTAAGTGGTCAAGGCTGAGTATTAAGTCTATGCTGGGTAGAACATGAAATTTTATTATGAGGCTGTACTGTTTGAGATAATTTTTAAAAATTTTATTAACATATAATTGACATACAACATTGTATGTAGCTAACATCTGTCACCATACATTATTACAGTTTTTTTTCTGGTGTTGAGAACTTGTAAGATTTATTCTTAGTAACAGTACAATATGCAATACAGTATTATTAACTATAGTTGTCATGCTGTACTATATCCACATGAAATATTTATTTTATAACTGGACATTTTTACCTTTACATACCCTTTACCCACCCCCAACCTGGCCTCTAGCAACCGTCTGTCTGTTCTCTGTATCTGTGAGCTTTGTTTGTTGTTGTTTTCTTATGTAGATTCTGCATATAAGTGAGATCATACGCTATTTGTCTTTGTCTGACTTATTTCACTTAGCATAATGCCCTCAAGGTATATCCATGTTGTCAACAAATGGCAAGATATTATTCTTTTTGTGGCTGAATAATATTCTATGTCTATATATACCACATTTTCTTGATCTATTTATCCATCAGTAGACATTTAGGTTGGTTCCATATCTTGGCTCTTGAAAATAATGCTGCAATAAACATGGGGTTGCATATACCTTTTTGAGTTGGTGTGTTTTCATTTTCTTTGGATAAATACCCCAAAGAAGAGTTGCTGGGTCATATGATAGTTCTTGTTTTAATTATTTGAGAATACTCCATACTGTTTTCCATAGTGGCTGTACCAGTTTTTTTCCCACCAACAATGCACAAAGGTTCCCTTTTGTCCACATTATCACCAACGCTTACTTCTTGTCTTCTTGACAATAGTCATTCTAACAGGTGTGTGGTTTTGATTTGCATTTTCCTAATGATTATTAGTGTTGAACATCTTTTTATGTACCACTGACCATCTGTTTGTCTTCCTTGGGAAAAAAAATGTCTATTCAGATTGTTCACCTATTTTTTAAACAATCAAATTATGTTTCTTTTCACTTTCGAGTTGTATGAGTTCTTTATATATTTTACATAGTTAACTTTTTATCGGATATATGATTTACCAGTATATTCTCCTATTCAGTTGGTTGTCTTTTCATTTTGTTGGTTTTCTTTGCTGTGTAGAAATGTTTTACTTTGATGTCATCCCATGTGTTTATTTTTGCTTTTGTTGCCTTTGCTTTTGTTGTCAAATCCAAAAAGTCATCATTAAGACCAATGTCAAGGAGGTTACTATCTAGGTTTTCTACTAGGAATGTTATGGTTCACATCTTACATTGAAGTCTTTAATCCATTTTGAGTTAATCTTTATGTATGATGTAAAATAGTGGTCCAGTTTAATTCTTTTGTATTAAAGTTTTCCGAAAATTGCTGTCCAGTGTTCCCAACATCATTTATTGAAGAGACTGTCCAGTCCCCACTGTATGTTCTTATCTCCTTTGTAATAAATTTATGATATATGTGTGTATTTGTTTTTGTGATCTCTATTCTGTCATATTGATCCATATGTCTGTTTTTATGTTAATGCCATACTGTTTTGATTAGTATAGTTTTATAATATAGTTTAAAATCAGGTAGCATGTTGTCTTCAACTTTGTTATTCTTTCTCAAGATCACTTTGACTCATTGGGGTTTTTTGTGATTCCATACAAATTTTAGTATGGTTTGTTCTATTTCTGTGAAAAATACCTTTGGAATTTTGATAGGGATTGCACTGAATCTGTTGATTGCTTTGGATAGTATGGACATTTTAACAATATTAATTTTTCCAATCCATGAGCACAGAATATCTTTTCATTTATTTGTGTCTTCAATTCCTTTCATCAATGTCTTATAGTTTATAGCATATAGGTCTTTGACATCCTTGGTTAAATTTATTCCTATTTTACTTTTTTCCTGAAATTGTAAATGGTATTGTTTTTTAATTTCTCTTTATAATTATTTGCTATTAGCATAAATAAATGACACAAATTTCTGTTGAGTGTTGAGTTTATATTCTGCAACTTTACTGAATTTATTAGTTATAAGGTTTTTGGTGGTCTCTTCAGGGTTTTTTGTTTGTAGTATCATGTCATCTGCAAATAGTGACAGCTTTACTTCTTTCTTAACAATTTGGATGTTTTTTAAATTTATTTTTCTTGCCTAATTGCTTTGGACAGGACTTATACAATGTTGAATGAGAGTGGCAAGAGTGGGCATCATTGTCTTTTTCTTGATCATGGAGGAAAAGCTCTTAGCTTTTCACTTTGGAATATGAAACTAGCTGTAGGCTTGTCATATATGGCCTTATCATGTTGAAGTACATTCCCTCGATTCACACTTTGTTGAGAGTTTTTATTATAAATGGATATTGATTTTTTAAATGCATTTTCTGCATCTGTTGAGATGAACATATGATTCTTATCCTTCATTTTGGTGTATCACACTGATTGATTTGCAGATGTTGAAACATCCTTGCATCTCTCAGAATAAAGTCCTCTTGATTTTGGAGTATGATCTTTTTAATGTATGGTTGAATTCAATTTGATAATATTTTGTTGAGGATTTTTGCATTCATGTTTACGGAGGACTCCAGCCTGCGAAGTCCCCACATTCACCGCGGATGGAAGAATCGTTCCAGACACCATTTGCCTGTCAAGGAAAGGAGAAGGCGATCCCCTCTAGTGGGGAATGCCCTAAGCCCCTGTGCTCGATGGCTTTTATTGAGAGGGTTACCAGCAGGGGATAGGTAGCAGGAATGTATAGGTAATCTAATTATATCAGTATTTTAAGTTTACAGAGAGTAAGTGATGTTTGAAGAAGACAAATGGCAGGGACACACTGATTTGCTTGGGTCTGAGATGAGTGAACATAATGGTGCAAAATGAGTAAGGGTCAGGGTCTATGATTAACATAAATTTCCTTCCCAGCATGAGCCAGTTATCTGGTGTGAGAATAACAGAGCTTGAGGGGGAAACAAAGCATGCTTCAAGGAGTGTAATTTTCTTCTAGGCCTGATTTCTCCCAGGGGCCCTCAGAACTATTTTCAGGTCGTGCCTATCAACCACATTACCAGTTTTCCAGCCAAGATTTATGTAGCCCCTCCCAGGCCCCAGCTTGCGTGGGACTGCAGTCCCCGATACCACTCAAAGTGGCCCCCAACACATGTTCATCAGGGATATTGACCTGTAATCTTCTTTACTTTTAGTACCCTTGACTGGTTTTGCTGTCAGGGTAATGCTAGCCTTGTAAAATGAGTTTGGATGTGTTTGCTCCTCTTCTACATTGTAGAAGAGTTTGAGGATTGGTATGTATACTTCTTTGAATGTTTGGTAGGCTTCACCAGTGAAATGATGTGGTCCAGGACCTTTGTTTGCTGGAAGGTTTTTAATTACTGATTCAATTTCTTTATTAGTAATTAGTCTGTTCAGATTATCTATTTCTGGAAATACTTTTAACTATGAAAAGTGAATGCAAAGTTACAGATTCTGCCCAAGATGTTATTAAGGGTCTGGGAAGGGATTCAATATAGCATAACTGGCAAAGAGCAAAGAATACAACTGCAAGTCATCTTCATCTCCACCGAGTTGAGTGTTTATGAAAGCAAAGCAATGACATAAATCTGGAAGAAAAAAGTGGTCTGTCACTCAGTATTTGTTAGATAGTAGTATGGGGCTTGTCAGTTGCTTTATTACATAGGAACAGAATCTCGACTATAGATGTTTGGTAAATATTTATGGGATAAATTTATTTTGGTTGAAACGAGGTTAGGTAAAGGAACCTTCATTTACTTGTTCAACAGGTGTTTTCTGAAGGCCTGCTGTATGCCAGGCTCTTCTCATCCGCTTTTCCCATTCTGATCTAAGTTTGGCACACCCGTAGCCTGAAGAAATACCACTCCATCTAAGGGCTGACTGCTTCGGACTTTTTGGAATGACTGGCCAGAGAGATCCTATTAAACCTGTTGAATCCATGCCATGTCTCTGCTTTTACCCTCATAATGGCTCCCTATTTTCCTCAAACTAAAGTGAAAATTATCACAATGGTTTATTATGTTTCCCACATGAACTCCATCTATCCCTCATCAGCAGTCACTACTCTTCATTTCATCTGCTGTCATCATTGTAGTGGGTGGAACGGTGACTCCCAAAAGGACATGCTATGTCTTAATTCGTGGAACTTTGAACGTTACCTTACATGGAAAAGGGTCTTTGCAGCATCAATTAAGTTGAAGATCTTGAGGTAAGGCTATCATCCTAGATGCACTGGGTAAACCCTAAATCTAAGGGCAAGTATCCTTGTAAGAGTGAGAGAGAGGGAGTTTATACAGAGAAGAGAAGGAGACAGTGGGAGCAGGGAGGCAGAGTGATGGGGTAACGGGTCATGCAGGCAGCTACCAGAGGCTAGAAAAAGGCAAAGAGCAGATTCTCCCCTAGGGCTTCCAGAAGTAGAGCCCTGCTTTCACCTTGATTTGACTTCTGACCTCCAAAGCCGAGAGAAAATCAGTTTCTGGTGGTTTAAGCCATGGGTCTGTGCTCATTTGTTTCAGCAGCCACAGGAAGCTGATACAGTTCCTACACTGTGCTCCCACCACATCCCCTTCCTCGTTTCCTGAACGTTCTAAGCATCCCCTGCCTCACAGCTCTGAACCAGCTGTTCTTTCTCTGAGGATGCAATTACCCCTGTTGTGTGTATGTCATGGCCTCTCATCTCCTCCAGCCCTTTATTCAAATCGTATGCAAGCCAACTCAGGAGGGTCTTCTGTCACTGTTACCTTATTTAAGACTGCATCACCCCTCCCATTTTATATATTGTAGCATTAATATTTTAACTTAGTCTGTGACTTACTGTTTTTGCCTCAGGGTAACTGGAATGTGAGCTCTGTGGGGGTGGGGATAGCTGTCTGCTTGGTTCAGACTGCATCCTCACAGCCAGAAACTGCAGCCAGACAGGCATTCAGCAAATATTTGTCATATGATTAACCCTGGTTGGCCACATGGACTTTTTATCTTTAAAGTGAAAAAAAATGACAAGAGCCATCATTTAACAAGTAAAATGATTTGATAAAATCCCGCACCAGGCTATATGCTGTGTAGTGATTAAGATAATGTCTGCCTGGATTTTTACATAGTTACACACATGCACATACTCACACTTGGATGCATAGTTAATATGTATCATTTCAAAGCGGCCTGCTCTGAAAAAAAGTAACAGGTGGTTTCAGTGTGAAGAAATACTTTCCCCCTGCCCACCCTAGCACAGTTTTCATAGATTTAAATGTGGATTCTAGCCAGGCATATGAAATCAGTTATTTCTTGGCTGAGGCCTGTTCCTGAGGTGACATTTGATATCCTCCCAAATGTCACAAATTAACATAGGGTTTGATAGCTCATCAGCTGGTGAGCTTTGATTTCCCAAGATTTTATATGCCACTTTCTTGCCTTCCTCAGAGATGCAGGTATGTGTGCAATATTTTCAGTCCTTCAGTCACTTTTTGTCGTCCTAGCTTCTTGTCTTTTCACACATACAGATACTTTTACATGCATCCTTATTTATAAATCTCTATTTCTTCCTGATTAATCCCTTTGATAAGAACTTCTTTAAGTTTGCTGTTATTTGTAAAATAGCCAAGGCATTGCCAATGTAGTTTGTCTATTCATTTATTTCCTGGAATGTTGAAAAAAATGACTTAAGCTGACTAATAAAATAATATTAAGTGCTTTAAAAAGAACAAACAAAAATGAAGAAGAAAATAAGGAAAAGACAGCGAGACAGAACCAAACCTGAAGTTAGTGTGTGATGCCATGTCCGTGTACTTGTTAGATAGGTCAGAAAGTTGGCCTGAACTTTCTAGCACCACTCTGAAGAAGACAAGAACTTTTGCTCTTGAGGTAAGAGTAGGCTGATTGTTCAGGAATTGCAGAAATGTGACCAACACCAGAGATCACAGTCCTATTTTCTGTGGATCCTTCCCTGTGAGGATCATGCCAGAATTTGTAATTGACAGCATTCTCAAAACATCCTTACAGGTCACACAGAGGCTCTCCCTGGGAGGGACATCCTGAGTCTCCTACTCCTCACTTGTACCACACCTGCAAAATCTTGCCTGGACCAGTGTGATAATCTCACTGGTTTCCCTGTTCTGATCTCTCCCTAACTCCTCCCCACACATCACTGTAACATCGCAGAGCAGCTGGCATGGTCTGTTCAATATAGACATTAGACCAGTTTCTTCCCTTGCTTTAAGAACTTTTTGTGGTTGTTTCTTTCAATTAGAATAAAACCTGGAGTCTTCCCCTTGGCTTCCTGGATTTCAGACCCCTGCCTCAGTGAGCTTTTTCTCCAGCTGGGCCTTTGCCCCAGCTGTTGTCTCCCTGGTAATTTGCTTCCCTCAGATCGTCACATGCTCTCCTGGTTCTCTTCTTTTCTGTTCCAGTTCGTGAGTCATCACAGAGGCCTTCCTTGACCCTACCACAGAACTCAAACCATGGGGTGATGATTAGGGATGATTAAGTCCTTCTGTCCTTTTCCTGTCCTGTCCTCAGCGTCATTAAATGCACAGGAGGAAAGAAGAGCCCCCCTGCAGACTGGGTCCGCTGCTTCCTTTACCCTCTCTGGGAGCAGGACCATTTACCCTTATTGAAATTCCAGTGAGCTTTGGATGGGGAATTGGAGAACTGGACTTTAGCTCCACTTGGTGGACCCTAGTCAAATTATTTAACCTTTTAGGTTTTGTTTTCTCATCTGAAAATAAAGATACTAAACTTACCTGCCTCTTGGACTATTTCAAGGATTAAGTTCAGATGCTGCAGAAGTCAGTTCAGTGAATGGGTTTGGCTTGTGGGAGCATGGCATAGTATTTACACTTTTCTCTTTGCCTATTATCCTGATACTTAAGGCTGGTCAAGGGCTTGGGTTTAGGTAAGGTACGCCATTTAATTGTGGCCCTAAATTTGTAAAATCAAAGCTTAAACTGAATTAAAGTGAACCTTCCTGGGTTTCTATATGAATATCACATAGCGACTGGAATAACCCAGACCAATTTTAAACTACCTAATTAAAAAGTCATCAAAATAACACCAATAGTTTAAAATAAACCTTTAAATTGATAGAAATTTGGTGTTCTGCAACCTTTTAGTTTTTTTCCTCCTGTAAGGTATGGTTAAAAAAAATACATACTATACACACGCACACCCCCATATTATATATAATTACATATATTATATATTTTCATATAAATAAATATTATATGTAAGATATAGGAAAATATATAAAATTTCTACTGTTTTGGGTGCATGAATGACCCTGAGGTTCATTCATGGCTGAGAGTTGCTTTCCCTGGTGATTTTAAATTAAATCATCAGGGGAGTTCGATTAGTCTAGATGCTCGACTCTCATTAACCGTAATGGGAGTTAATGTACACGTCTCTCTCTTCCACACACAGCACTGAAAAATGATCATCTCGTACCACCTTTGTGTCTTGCCCTTTGAACTGATTTTAATGGATTTTTTTTTTAAGTGAAGCATCATCTCTATGCAACCTTCGGGGTGATAAGGTTGCTGAAAAGCAATACGCCTTCATTTTGCAATCCTCAACTGACACATGCTAGAAGGGTTTCGGGCCAGGAATGGCTCACTTTCTGGACTATAGACTTCTCTTCTATTGTTTCAAATGAACCTTTTTTCTTTTTTTAAATCTCTTTTTCCCCCACATTCACATCTGAGCTTTCTGATAGTACATAGTAGGTACTCAACACTAATGTTTTAAAACTATTGAAATGTTATGGGAAAAAAGTACTTACATATATTCAAGTCTTTTGTTTTTCTTAATGTATTTTTTAATAACCAGCTAAAAAATTGCTTGACTAAATAAATATTTTGTTTAAATTGTGTTTATGTAAACCAATCTAATTATATCAAGTAGATTTTTAAATGTTGCATTTATTTTTAATTATAAGAATAACTGCCTATTATACAAAATTTACAAAAAAAACTATTATTTCATTACCCAGAAATAACCCATGTGAAAATATGTTTCTTTCTATTCTATTTTTTGATATGTTTCTCTACAAAACAAACATTTTATAACCTGATTTTTTTAACCCATTTTGTTATTGACATTTCCTGGTGTTTTAATATATACTTATCACTGAGATTTTTAATGATGGAGCAATATTGTATCACATGGATCTACTATAATTTAGTATTCATTATTCAGCCTATTTATAATTAATATTTTGGTAAAGGATCTTTGGTCATATTACTAATAAATTTCTTAAACTGGAATCATTTGCTAAAATGTTTCGTGTTGTTTAAAACAGCGATTTTCAACCTTTTTCATCTCATGGCACACATCAACTAATTACTAAAATTCTGCAGTACACCAAAAAAATTATTTTTTGCCAACTTGACAAAAAACATAGGTACAGTTTTGATTCATTCACACCAGCGGCTGTTGTGTTGGTTGTTGTAATTTTCTAATTTGACAATTGAAGGGAAAAGAGGTCACTGCCCCTGACTAAATAGTCAGGTATTGCATGTTTTAAAAATTCTTATGGCACACCTTTCAAAAATCACTGGTTTTAACTGATGAATATTCTCTAATTTGTTTTACAACAGCAATACATGAGAATATGTATCTCATTATACCCTCATCAACTTGTAAGAATTTAAGATTTGGGGGTTTGTCCTAACCTTTATCAAGGTGATAGATTTTACATGTGTCGTTTCCACTTGTATTACCAGAGTGATATAGGGTGAATTTTTAAATGTATTAATGAATTATTTTTATCTGTTAATTTCCTCTGGTTCTTTTTTCTTTTGGGGTATTTATTTACTAAAGCTCAATTTGTTAGATATGTTCTAGAAATTAACTCTCTGCCTATCATATTTGTTACAGATATTCCTATTTTGACCTCATAGTCTTCAGTTTGCTTATATTATTAACATAAAAATTTTTATTCTTTTTTGTACTTAAATTTTATCAACTTTGCCATTTTTTAGTTTTTACCGTTCTTTCAAGCTTACAAAGTCTTTCAGTCTTCCCTGAGATAAGTTAAATATGTACATTTTCTTGTGTTTTTTGAAATAGTTTGTTTTTTTTCCCTTTAGTCTTCTATTGCCAAGAAATTCACAGCATTTCATGGGCATGCTTTAAAAATTTACTTTATTTTTCCAGCAGCCCTTTGATGGAGGTAGAGAATGCTACCCCCAAGTTATAAATGAAGAGACTGAGGACATGCTAAGAACCAGATAGTTGTGTTCTAGAAGCAGAGCTGTGCTTTCATATTCTAAAAATAATAATACAGACAGACCTTCTTTATTAAGGTCTTAAGTTTGTCTCCAGTTTCGATTGCCAGGTTTACATATTTTATTCTTAGAGTTAATATTAAAAAGGTAGTTCTTGGAAAATTTGGCAATTTTGTAATGTGTCTTCTGAATTATAAAGGATGTTATATTAACTATGATGTTAGTATTTTACATTCTACATCAGCAATTTTCAGCCTTTTTCATCTCATGGCACACATAAACTAAAATTACTAAAATTCTGCGGCACACCAACCAATATATTTTTTTACTTATCTGAGAAAATAGTTTTAATTTTGATTGATTTACCAGAAATAATAATGGTTATTACCTACATTTTTTGCTCTAAAGTGATTTTTAAATAAAATCAGGTACCTATACTTGTATATAAGGATTTCTGGTACCAAGAATTAACCAATGAGATGCAACCTTATTATGCAATGTGACAAATCACATGCAATTCTATTATATGACTTGAAATTTATGGTTCAAATCAGGGCATTCATATTGGATGGTTATTGTTGTGTTGATTGTTGCCATTTTCTTTATTTGACAATTTAAAGGAAAGAGGTCAGTGCCCCTGACTAAGTAGTCAGGTATTACATATTTTAAAAATTCTTGTAGCACACAAGTGTAACATGGCACAGGGGTAGAAAGTCACTGTTCTAGGTTACGCTTAATACAGTTATCATATAAAATGCATTCTCTAATTCAGGTAAACCCTTGAAAAAGATAAAGTATACATCACCAGTTAGCCAGGTTATTTTATTATGCTGTTGATGAAAAACAAAAAAGCAAAAAAGAACACAGCAATATCAATAGGTCATCTGCCTGTGGCCTGCATAGACAGGCAGGGGAACTATCCCATGGCCCATGATTCTGATGGTCTAAAAATATTTGGTAGGTTTGGTGTAATTGAGTGGAAGAATTATACATTTAGTCAAAATTACATCACATAGAGAAATATTAATATAAGTAGGAAAATGCTATATATCTATAACAAATTCTTCATTTTATGTTCATTCCTCAGACTACCTCTGAATGGCCTTTTTCAGTTTTTAGAAATGAAATTAATTAAAAACTTGTCCAAATAGAAATATATTTAACATAAATCATATATAGTGTGTACTTTTTTAAAATATTAAAATATAACTGACATATTGTGGTATTTTATAGAATAGTTTTAAATGGACAACATAATGATTTGTTACATGTATATATTGCAAAATAATCACCACAAGTCTCATTAACATGCACCACCACACATTTACAATGTTTTTTCTTGTGATAAGAACTTTTAAGATCTCTCTTTAGTATTAACTTAATTGTTTATAACTGTCCACCCACTTTTTCTTATAAAAAAAAGCTTTTGAATTGATCATCGTAACTTCCTGGCATGTTTTACTGGCCAAAGTTGAATATAAGTTGTATTAGAGAATCCCCACTATCTCATGTGACTTTGAACAAGAGGGGAGTTGGAAGATCGGATGCTGCTATCCATCCTCTGTGGAGTGGAATTCCAATGATTTTTTTATTCTTGATCTCAGGTAGTTGAAGTATGCATCTCAATTGAATTTTCAATTTACTGGAGTCCCTATTGTAACTCTCGTTATTATAATATGGATGTAATTGTTCATTCTTACTGAAGTGATCACTAGCCTTGTCCCAGGTAGAACATAAAATTCAGTATAATGGAATCACCCAATGACAGAGATTCTGCCTGTAAAACCAAATGACTATTTTATTTACTCTTAAGCATTACTCATATAACATTTATATATGTCATGAGATTTTTCTAAGTGTTTGGTAAATGTTAATTTAAGCTCATAAGCAACACTATGAGGCAGGCACCTCTGATTTGTAGATGAAGTTAAATCAGAGCTTAACTAATCCAAGTCAAATCTATTAAGTGGAAGAGCCAGGTTTTAAATACAAATGGTCTAACTCCAAAGTTGACTATCTAAACTAGTGGGTCTGGGTTACTTAGGGTCCCTGAGATCTTTTCAGGGATCTGTGAGCTCTTTCCTCTCACAACTGCATATCTGTATGAAACCAGCTCTTCTTCCTACATTTCAACAAAAAAATGTATCATGACAGATGGAATATAGAAGTAGAAATGAGAATGGAATTGTCTTTCATTAGCCATTCATAAGAGCTTTAAAAACTGTAAAACATTGCCACTCTTCACACTAATTATTTTTGTTTTGCAAAATATGATTATATGAATATTATGTTAATATGTTGATTTATTGCTATAATTAAATCATTTTTAAATATTCTCCGTTGTAATTTCTAATTAAATGTCAATAGGTACAATCCACATGAACAGAAACTCTTTGGTGTCATCAGTAATTTTCCATAAACTTAGGGGAAAGTTGTGTGAACTTCTCTGAACCCCATAGTTGTGTTTCCCCACTCCTTTGCTTCAGGTCTAGCTTCTCCTGTCTTTTCCACTATTTCAGATTTAATTCTCACTGAAAAAGGGAACAAAGATGTGAGCCTTATTTCCTAAAGGCAAAGGTTGTTTGGAACACTCATGGCAGTAGCCATGAGTCTGAAGATAGTGAGCTTTGCAGCCCCTGCCTAGCTGGACTCCTCACGGGGCACACGGCCTGGAGTGAATTTAAGTGTCTTTCCATCAGCCTAAAATGGGGTCATGGTATTTACCTCATCAAGTTGTTATGAGAATTATGTGAGTTAACCTACGTAAAATGCTTCAACTATCCCTGTACGTGTGAAGTGTTCAAACGTTAGCTTTGTTGTTGTTAAGTATCTACGCACACTGTTATGAGAGTTCTAGAAGAGTCCATTGTGATTTTTGTGTTACACAAGTTTTCTTAAAATTTTTCTCTTCCACTTTATGAACATTTTATTATTAAAGCCTAAGCTTCCCAATCTACTTTGTTTTCCTTAGCCTGGCCTGGTCTATGAAGTGGACTCTCTTTTTTTTTTTTTTTTTTTTTTTTTTTATTGTGTGGTTAGTTCCATTTGGGGTGGGGTTACTATCAGAGTGCATTTCTCTTCCTGTAAATTTGCAAATACGGAAACTCTCATCCCTCCTCCCTCACTGAATTCCCTCAATTGTTTGCAGTTCACATCCCGTACATGTATAGATTTTCCTTCCTCTCCTCCCCACCCTGTCAAGGGGTGGATGTGTGTATTCTGTACCAGGGACAGGGGAGGGATCTCCTACTCACCCACACTGGATGATCTGCAGCCTTCTGCCAGCTGCATTCAAAGTTGCTTCCCACTCCCAGGCCCCTGGTTGATTTTGTTCAAGGCTTCAGCTCACACTAGGATCATATTACCCTTGTCTGATGGCTTGTTTCTCAAGCTGCAATGTTTTGCTCCAGGTCAAAGGCTTCTCTCCAGACACCACTGGTCTGCCTGTTTGTCTGTAGGGCCCACTCTCTTGTCTGCCTTGTTTCACCTTGTGTGCATCAGTTCACAGTCCCCATGCGAACTGGTAACCTGCTGCAGTTTTTTCTCCAGCCATGCTGCCACCGTTCACATGATCTTCTGACAGCCAAAGGCCCGTCTTCCCACAAGGGACTCCTCAGATGTGACACCAAAGACTAGTGTCGGTGTGGGCCACAGAGAGGGAACTCTGAGAGTCCACAGATGCCCTTAGTATTTTTGTGTGTCTATATGAAGGTATCTGGGAAGATTCCTCCCCTCTCACAGACTTCCAGGCTATCTTATTGACATTGGAGATAAAATGCCTTGTGATAAAGGCTTGGGGAATCTTATCCTGGCTATTCCTAACTTAAAAACATTTGTTTTTATTATTCTTTTTATGTGGGAGGAAAATCATTTTGTAAATTTGCCTATTTTGAACTTTGCCTATTTGGGCCATTTCTTCTGCCAAAACAAGATATGAGCTGACTTATAAAAATACTTACAATACAACAGATTTACTTTGATTGTAATTGAGAAATTGAGATAGAAGGAAACTATCTGGCCTAGTCCAAATGTACTATGTGAATGTAATTTTCAAAATAAAAAAATAAGAATAAAAAAATTTTAAGCTCAAAGGAAAAATGAAAAACAATTCAATAATTACCTGTTTCTCTTAAACCCAGATGCATCAACTTCAGACACTTCTGTTTTGTCAAACAATCCAGTTGTACCCTGCAGGAGACATAAGTGTCAGACAGGACAAGGGTCTCAAGGTTTGGGCTGTTCTTACTAAGTGCTATTTCTGCTAAATGTTAAAATGTAGTGCAATATTTTGCAGACTCAGCTATAAACAGAATGCACTTGACAGGAACCCAATCTGATAGTGTAGCCATCTCCAAAGAAGAAATCAACATGCAATTAACCAAATAATGTATATATGCAATGGTTAAGCCTCCCTTTGGGAGACAGAGCTTCAGACATGAATTCTGTCTCCTGTACTTGCTTTATGTAAGTGAAACTACCTAACAACAACCATGTCTCATTCCTGAATAGAGCAATCAAGTGGTGGGCAAAATCCTTGAGTTCAGGAACATCAAGATATTTCACTCAATACTGTATTTTGCTCTGTATAATGCGCAGCCATGGTTTTTTTGTACACATTATACATGGGTTTATTATACCCATGGCCTGTAATATTATACCAATGGTATGTAATCATTATACCCATGTATGATGTGCATCCTTATTTTCCCCTCAAAAATTTAGGCAAAAAAAATGTACATTATACATGGTGAAATATGTAATTCAACATGCATCTCCCAAGAATGAGAGCTCCCCCCTCCTACATAACTACACCACTTCTGCTGTTCCCAAAAAGACACACTTTAGTTCATTGATTTCATTATACCTGCTATGCCCAGATTTCCTTAGTTGGCTTTTTCCTCCATGATAAAAGATCTAGTCAAGGTTTATACACTGTAGTTAGTTATTAAATATGTAACACTTTGTTATTCCTTTGGTTCTTCATGGCATTACATCATTTGAAGATTCCCATGTAACATGCCACTTTCTTAATTCATCTATTTTCTCATGATTCAGACGAGGTCAAACATTTCTGGCAAGGACACCAAACTGGTGATATTGTCTACTTACCATAACATCATACCAGGGCACATCATATTTGGCCACCTGAATCACATAGCACTGCCAAATTCTGACCTCTTGTTTAGGTGGTGGCTGTCAGATCATCCTGTTGTAAAAGACACATTGTTTTCTTTTTATTTACTATGCACATAGTTAGGTAATATTCCAGACTGAAACTCATTATCTAAAATAAAAGACAAAGGTGAATTTTTTAAATTTTATTTTTCAATTACAGTTTACATTCAATATTATTTTGAATTAGTTTCAGGTGTACAGCATAGTGGTTAGTTAATCATATACTTTACAAAGTGTTCACCTCAATAGTTTCAGTAACCACCTGACACCACACAGTTACTATAATATTATTGACTATATTCTGTATACTGTACTTTACATTTCCATGACTGTTTTATAACACCCAATTTAAGACAAAGCTGAGTTTATTATAAGAGAAAACTATGCTAATCAGCTATAATCTTTCTGGCAGATCACACTGGAAAGTGTGGAGTTAGTGACTGGTAGATTTTTGGAGGTCTCAGTGAGTTGACATGTTTACTCACAAGACAGAAGGTAGGTTGATTAGTTGGTACTCAGAGACATGTGAATCTGTTTGTGGTTGGCTGATTTTCAACAACAAAGGGCTGTTACCAGTTGACCAACAAGTGAGTGCCAGTTGAATCAGCTTCAATCTGATTCTGGAGGCTACTTGCTACCATAGCTATGGAACAATCAGTTTTCTCCTAGATATTTTCAACTTTTAATTCTCATCTGAATATCTTGTTCTTCAATAAAATTTCTCTCGTTGCTTTAGTTTTTACATTCCTTAATATCTTTGCCTGAGTTATTTATAGCATGGGGCTTACAAAATGTTATATAATTCTATCATTTTTTTTTTCCCCTGTATTAGCTGGCATTCTTCTATAAGGAAGAACTTGACTCTTTTAACACTTTCACATTCCCCAATTTCATCTGTATTTCTCTTCTCTTGTATTTACTCTGTAATCCTACAGTAACTCAAAATAATTTTAGAATTACAACACTAGCATTTGTAAAATTCTGATCCAAAGATGAGTGGTCTGAGTTGGAAGGATCTTTAGAGAGATACCTTGGATTTTGTTCTAGTTGCAGCTTGATTGGCTCAAAACCCTAACCCTAACCCAAATCCTAACCCTAAGCAACATTTGTGAGCTCAGAAAGAAGGCATTCTGAAGGGTGATGACTATTTCTGTAAAGCTCAGTGCTGATGGAATTGAGGTTGTACTAGTAATTATAGTTACTATTTATTGAAGGATTACTGTGTGTCCAGCACTGTTGTAAGTACTTGGCATGTTTTCTCTGTTAATCCTCATGAAAACCCCTCAAGATAGTTACTATTATCATCTTTATTTCACCGGTGAAAAGCCTATGCAAAGTTACACTGATAGTAAGGGACATAGGTGAGGCTCCAAACAAGAGAGTCTGATAATAGAGTCTAGATTCTTAACCTCTATGTCATGCATGTGTTTTAAAATTTGTTAATAAAAATAGTTACTCATAGCAACCTTTAATTTCCCTATCAGAATGCTTTTTGTCTATTACGGGAATTGCTTCTTGGTTTGGCTTTCACATCAGATGTAAGACCTGAGAGGCTAGACATCCTGATTCTATTGTTTACCATTAAATATGCATCATACATACAGCACATGGTGCATAAATACACTCAATAATTTTCAATAATGGCAGGGAAGTCATGATTCCTCTGTGTCAGACATTGTACTAAAACCTTAAATGTATTATTTTGGATTCTTAGAGCAATCATACAAAAGAGCTATTACTATCCATATTGTAAAACAAATAGTTTCAGAAAGGTAACGTGGTTGTCCAAATCCTTCCCACTTGTAAATATTAGAGCTGGCATTTGAACCCAGGTTTCCTTGTCTTAGAAGCCTTGTCTCCCATGAGACCTGTTTCTAACAAAATTCTTCACAATCCAGTTCATCGGTATTGATCCTAGGGGAAGGATAGGTATTTGACTAGCTTTTCACAAAGTAAGAGAGCTAAAAGGCTAAAATGGTACCATTATACTGATCAGATACTCCATCTAAATTCAAGAAATAAAAATAATATGTAGAAGAGGTATCTTGCCCAAGGGGTTCTGAAATCCCTGTGGGGAAACAAAAATGAAGCATGGTTGTTTTAACCGCATGCTTGTAGAGACCTAATGACAATTAGACTACTTTGGGCTTGCAGAATATTTGAAATTGGATTTGATTGCAGATGAATTATGTATTTGTAGACATTGCCCATAAATCTTTGCTTAACTATGCTAGGTTTTCAGTGCTGACTCAGTGTTCCCTCCTCCCAAAGATGCCCCATTCAGGTATCTGATTGTCTTTTGCTACTCAGTTTCCAGCATTCTTCCTTCCTGACCTTGGGTTTATGTGTTCCACATGTTTTGCTACTGGAGCCATCTTGCATTCACTTTCAGGAAACAAAGGTGTAAAGGGAGCAGAGTAAGAGTGCTGGTGACTCTGGGGAAGAGTGCTGTTTGTAGTTACCTCAGCAAGCTGCGGCCTGAAGCTCCGGGCCGGGGTGGGGATGGGGCGGGGGACATTGGGGAGGGTTGGGGTGGGCGTCTCACCCATTGGCATCTCCGTGAATGGTAATGTTGGCAAGTATACCATTTGTACCAAGGTCCCTTAACCAGGCAGGCATATGAAGTATTCAATGAAAGAATAATCTGTAAGAAAAAAAAATAAAACAAGCATAACAAACAAACACACTTTCTCCATTTTTATCTCCAAAGGAAAATTCTATCCATAATGTTAGAGAGGCGCATTGGGCAGTTTTCTCTGGAAATGGAACAGATCATTATCAACAAAGGGTGAAAGATCATTCTGGATTAGTAGCATAGCCCCACAATAATTATCTTAAGGTTACATAAGACTATAAATGTATTCAGAGGAATAAAGTGGACATGCCATTTTAGTCACGTGTCACTTGCAAATAGCAGAATAGCAGATGTAGTTTGCATTTCATTTAAATCAATGGTGCACTAGGGCAATCCACAAATGTTACTGGATCTCTACAAATTCCATTTGAAATATGATAGCAGGAAATAGCATAGTGAATGTATTAATTAGATCATGGATCTGGTATCACACCAACAGAAATATGAATCCCAAATCTGTGATTTTGAACACTTTAGTTATCTTCTCTGAGAATCAACTTCCACTTGTATATAAGTAATGGATTGATCAGTTATGAGAAACAGGTCATAGAATCCAAAGGGAAAGCTGGACAGGAGCAGGCCTCAGAAATAAATAAAAATAGGGCAGCTCTGGGCATCTTGGTTGCAGAAACAACAGTCCCTACAGGATGCTGCCATTGAAATGACGCAGCTCCAGCCATGCATGTTCTGTGTCACACGAAACTACCAAGAGACAGATCCCTAGAGCAGGTGTCGGTTTGGCCCGATCTTGGCTTCTTGCCTGGGGAGGTGAGGTATTTTGTTTGACAGTCTACCAGGACTGCTTGCTATTGCTGAAGGATAGGTATTCTGGAAGAATTGGGGTAGGAATAGAATTAGCTGGTGGATACCACAGAAGTCTGCTCTGTGGGTCTGGGGAGAGAAACTGGAACCAGAGATGTTTGTGTATGTGCACGTGGCTGCACATGTGATGCACGTTCCGCTTGTCATAACATCCTCTTTATTTCTGAGCCAGGTGTGGGATTAGAATTAAAAAAATATATACGGGATTTGGCATGTACAGCTGTGCTGTATGGTCATTTGTTTCAGAAGCTAAACCGTGATTTCATGAGCCATTGTTCCTAAGAGTGTTGAACTTCTCTTTGAATTTTTAGGACACTCAAGAGAAAAGCCTTATAGTTATTTTTTAAAATCTAATGTAACAAGAATAAAATTAGAGCTAAATCAGGGAGTCAAGTCCTTGGCATGTTGAGGTACTCTATAATAGTATTGAAATAATTATTATGGCAGAATAGTTATATTTTTGTTTTCATCTTTTCCAAAAAGATTATACAAATATGTAAAATATGAAAATTCAACTTGAGTTTCTAAATATATCTATATTGTCCTTATTTACTTATCCCAAGTTCCTTCCTACCATTCACAAATTTCACACACATGATTTATGTTTATACTATTATTCAATAATAAAGTCTTTACCTGTAACTGCAGTGGCAGGGACTTTAATTTACCTTTCATTATGGGTTCTTTCAAAGTAGTCAAAACTAATTGATAAACTGAATCAAACTCATAATCAAGAGACATTATTTCTTATATTCCCTGTTTATCATAAAATGTATCCCATCATAGATGGTGATATTATAGAATATTCCTATATTCTATATCCAATAGTTTATTTCACAGGCCTAGTCTTCCTGGTTTTACCTCCCAAATTAAAAAAAAAAAAATCCATATATTTCTCTAACTTCCAATGCCAGTATCCTAAACCAACTACCTGCATTTCTCACCTGGACTGTTGCACCCACTCTTGCTTTCTCTTTAATTAATTCCCCATGTGTTAGTTAGAGAGAGCTTCACAAAACACAGCTCTGATCAGCAAATTGCCTGCTTTATCCCCATTAAAAACCTTTGATGGCTTCTTTTTGCACTCAGGATTAAGGCTCACTAGCTTTTGAAACACAGCCTTCAAGTCTTCCTCCAGTCTTTCCTTACCTTTGCCAGCTCATCTGTCTGTTCTTCTAGAAAGGCTTTTATGACACCCTGCCTTGACCTCTTTTCTTTACTGTATGCTGCAGTGGAACTATATCCTTTTCCTTCAGAGCATTTTCCTATTTGTAACTGCACATCTGCCAGGGTGATCAGATAATTTCCATCTGCTCTTGCTACACAGTGAGAGCAGGGCTGTTATGTGCAATGTTTTTTCTCATTATGGGAAACTTAGCACTGAATTTTGCATACAGTAAGCACTTGATATTTAATTATTGAATGAAGTGATTAAGATTTAGGGATCATGTGTCTGTCAGCTTTTCAGTGTAGCTAACAACCTGGAATTGGTAGCTTATAACAACAACATCATTAATTTTTGGCACACAGGTCTGCAGGTCACCTGTGGCTCTGCTAGGCTTGACTGGGCTCAGCCAAGTTTGGGTCTGTTCCACCTGCCTTTTTCCCTCTGCCCAGGCTGAAGAAGTAGCCACAATCTGGAACATGGTGCTGTCACGGCACAGGGCAGGAGCTTAAGAGGCCAAGCCAGACGGCATCTTTAAAGCTTTTGATCATAAGGGCCATGTGATATATCCACTCATGTTCCTTTAGTCAAAACAAGTCCCATCATATTAGCAATGAAGCAGAGAAGCATACTCTTCTCACAGTGTAGAAGGGGGAGAGAATGAATATTGGTAAATGCTGCTTTCTACCATAGATGATAAATGAACTCACTCAAGGTTTTAAGATTCAAAGGATTATCTACCTCTGATACTGCCTCTAAAGCCATGAAGTGGCCACAAAGAGAATAAGCCCCCATAACGGAGGAAGTATATTCTTAAGTAATCTCTCCCAAATGACCAGTGTTGAATTGAAGTTTACAAAATGAGATGAACTTTAGACTTGTTGCTACAGATCCTTTGTAGTACATCGGTCACTTCCCATCCACCTACCATGCCTAAAAAAGTACCATGGGAAAAAAAGGCATCAGTCACATGTACCATGTAGCAAGTATTTCTGGACTGCATCATTAGTGCTCACTCTATGAAAAGTTGAAATAATAAATAAATAAATACAACAAAGTTAAGAACTAAGTACTTATAATGTGTAGACAACAATGGATATATGTGCGTGTACTACCTATGTGTACTCACTTATGCTTGTGTATGCACAGGTGATCTAGCAAAGTGTGTTACCTATAATCATGTTGCCGCTAGGTGGGGCATGAAATGGGTACTGGGATGTTTACTTTTTACTGCAAACCCTTTCATTAAAAAAAAAAAAAAAAAAAGCTGTAAAATGGCAGGTAAAGCTCGATTCTATTGACTGTGAAGAGTGTCATTATCAGAAAATATCATTAGGCTTTTACATTTCTCTCATGACTTTGTTGATTAATTGGAAGAAAATAAGGCTAAGGATAAAGTTTGTCAGAGTTATGAAATTGGCTGAAAATGAGAGGTAATCAAATCTGACTTTTGCAAATGGCCTAATGCCCTCTTCTACAAAAAGCTAAGATGTGTTGGCAGGAGGAGGCCACGCTCCATAACCTTGGTGTTAATGTCACCAGACTAAAGCTTATTAACATTAGAGGAAAGATAATGATATCGAAGTCTTCATAATTTGAGAAAAAGCTCTTTGTCCTAGCTAGCAGGCAAGTGCCATTTGATGGCAGAAATCTAAGAGTTTATCAACATCTTGGCCTGAACAATCAGCAGAGGATTTGGGAAGCCCTCTGAGATTTACCACAGGAAAAACAGCTGTCAAAAACAGAGCCTAAATAATATGTTTTCCCCATTCACAATCTGCTTATCATAGAATGATAGAGCTGAGAGAAAGGTTGAGAGATGATCTCATCCAGAAGAGAAGCAAAGGTGAAAAGTATAAATGTAAGAGAGAATGTGGACCTATATTAGTTATAAGCAGCTAAAAACATTTTTGCAAATTTGATATAAAACATTTAAAATAGGTTTTAGGGACTTCTTTTTCTAATAACTAATACGTACTGACACGTATCATTTTTATGAACGTTTTACATTCAGTATTTTTAAGAGCTACTGTTACTGAAAGCAACTTATTTAGTTGACTTTACATATAGTCCAAAAGAAACTTAGGGTCTGTGAAGTAACCTGTCCAAATTCACCCACCTAGTGAAGCCTCAAAATGAACAAAGCCATTCCAATTGCAAAAATCATTTCCTTAACCACTGGACCATATCACAGGCCAGGAAAAAGACTTGTGCTGGTAGCTGATTTGGTTTAGTTCCTTACTTATTTTTATTTTTTATTTTTAAAAGTGTGTTTCAGATGGATTTCTCTCTGTTGGTGGCTTTGTTTTTGTTTTGTTGTTGTTCTCCCCCTCCAACCCTCCTGGGTTTTACAGATAATGGTCTAAATAGGTAGAGAGAAAATATCCTTGACAATTATCCAAGAATAATTAGGCCTGCAAACCTCCTAGGGTGATGGGGAGAAGGGAAGCAGACCCTTCCCCCTCTTTCCACCCCCCCACCCCTTGTTACTTGTGGGCTCATCCTCATGATGTCATCCTGGTATAGGGCACTTTGATTTCCACCTTGAACTTGAAGAGCAGAATGTTTTTCAGCTAGGTGAATATAGTTATTTCTTTCCCTCAAACTTTGAAAAATAATTCTAAATGAAATCACTGCTAAATTTGATTTTCACAGTTGGGCTTACCACAGGGCAGAAAGGCTACTCAGCTTTGTAACTAACAGTTATATGATTTTTAGGAAACCATTTCATCTTTTTTGCGAATTATTTTTAAGAAACATCTTTCTAAAGCATGCTTCCTCTTTTGAATTAATTTTCTTCATTATTTTGTTAATCACTTTCACATTTGAGGTCATGGTTGAGTACAGAGGTTATGTGCTATCACCGAAGCTCTGAAAGCTTCACAAGACTTCACAGATCGATATATTGTATTTGGCAGTTCTTTTATTAACTGTATTATACAATTATTTCATAATTAACAAATGGCTGTGTACAAAATGTTTGGGTTATAATAATGAAGAATTTCAAATTATATACTCAGCAGCTTTATTGAACCAATTTTTTTTAAAAAAGATAATAACTCTTGACATTAGTGGCTATGAATATGGTTGGGTAGTGGTATGCTTATATTTTGAGAACATACCTCACAATTCTTCTTTTGATCATTAGTGCCATGATGACCATTGACGCTGTATAAAATAGGACTTATTTTCCATTCCTTACAAATGGATGTTAACTTGAATTTGTTATGAATAAAATGAACACAAATTTAGTGCTGTTCTTTTTTGATTCACAAAACTATGAGAAAGTGAAAAAGGAATGATATTTCCACACCCAGAAATAATCCTTGTTAATCCTTTTAAATGTTTTCTAAGATAAAATTCGGCATATTCTACTGCTTCATTTCTAATATCACAGTTTTTCTTGATCATTAGAGCAGTATTGGTTAACCTCATTTTCAGTGGTTCCATAATATTCCATTGGTTTGATTTTTCCATAGTTGATTTATTTCATCTGGTTTGTAATTTTTTATTGTTACAAGTCATGCTGCAAACATTGTAAAGTTTATATATCCATAAGGAGAGCAGGAAAACATTTTGCTATTGCATATATTAAATAGTAATAATATTCCTAATATGTGCTAGTTTTATAAGTGAAAAAAGGTGTCATGTTAATTTGCATTTATTTGATGACAAGAAATATATTATGACTGAACATTTTTTATAAGATTATTCCAGCTCTACTGGGGAGGAAATTGAAGCTTAGATAGGCTAAGTAATTTGATCAGTTTCATATAACTAAGGAAGAGGAACAAGGTTGACTCTATGCTTTTGTGATTTAATACTTGTGTGCTTAACCAGTATTATATAAATTTAGTTCTATGTTGTTGACTCTGAGAAGCATTCTATTTTTTTTAAATATTTAAGTACAGTGCTATCGAGTATTATCAATGTGTTACAGTCAGTCTAAATAGGTATGACTACACTCTAGATGTATTTTTTTTCTGAACTTTCACCTAGTGGACTTCTCTTTTTTTAAATAAAAAAATTTATTTTTAATTGACTTTAGAGAGAGAGGAATCAGGGGAGAAAGAGAGAGAGAGGAGAGAGAGAGATTTGTTGTTCCACCTATCTATGCATTCATTGGTTGATTCTTGTATGTGCCTTGACTGAGGATAGAATCCACAACCTTGATGTGTCAGGAGACACTCCATGCAACTGAGTATCTACCTGACCAGGGCTAACCTAGTGGACTTCTAAGGTAAGGCAATCTTTTTCTGCCATTATTTTTTTATAACAACTTTATTGATACATAATTCACATACCATACAATTCACCAATTTAAAGTGGACAACTCAGTGGTTTTGCCTATGTGACAGGGTTGTTTTCAGCTATCATGACCACAGACTGTCTTGTCACGGCCACTGGCAGAGATGCAGCAGCCTGTTCCATTAGTGATTAACACAGTGTTTGGCGCCTAATAGTTGCTACACAGGATTTTCTAAATGACCAGTTAAAGACCTTTCCTTGATGCATGACATTATTGTGCCAGGTACAGGAAGTTCCTGAGAAAGAAGAGGCATACCCTTCTCTCAAGAACTTTACAGGATCATTGGAGGGTTAAGACCTAAACCATGAGAAATATAAATTCAGGATGAAGTATTTGATTAAATGTCAAATGAGGAGCCCAGCCAATGATGTTTATTACAGGTGTCACAGGAAAGCTAAGGTGTCTGCCATGCTGTGCAATGTCGTCAGGTCAGCTTCTTGAACACAGGGCTTCAGGGTGCCCAGACTGCCATTCCTCAGTGGCTACTGGCATGCAACTACTCCTGGCCCTCTTGTGGAGCCTTAAGAATCTTTCCCAGGCTGGGTTAATACTGGGAAGGCTGTACTGGTTGCTTTAGTCCTTTTGTACCCTAAAACCGAAGCCCTTAACTGGGAGAAGAAAAGGCCCTGGGAAATTCAGAGTTAACATCTAGTATCAACTTTCTCCCAGCCTGCCCAGCTAACCTACCCAGAGAAAGGCATTTTTCACATTACTGACAACCCAGGCCGGCTCGATTGCTTCTTCCTCTGAAATCTTATTACATGCCTTTTTATTCATTGAGCTCTCAATCACAGATCATCATATCATTTGTTTATATCATCTATATTTATGCACCTTATCCAAGAAGCTCCTTGATGGCAAAGAGGCAACATCTTAGATTTTTCTCTGACTACTTCATAGGTATAAGTATTTTGTGTGTATACACGTAACATACAGCCATGAATAGCTGTGAATCAAGCATATATCATATCACTTTATTACCTTTCCCAAAGAGAAAAGCATTTACTCCAAAAGTATTTAGCTGCTTGGCATTTTTTCATCTTATGGATACATGAAACCTTGATCCAAAATAACTGAGATCAAGAGGACTGTCACCTGAAGTGCTGGCTCAGAAGCAGATTCCTGGGTGGTGCGCTGACTTACCTACTCTGGCGATTCTAGATTAGAAAGTCCAGTATAGGAACCAAGGATTCAAATTTGAAACAAACAAATCACGCCAGATACTTGTGATGCACAACCATGAACCTTGACAGGAAATGGCCTAGGCACTCAGGTTTAAAGAGAAAATATACATAATTTAATCATAATTGAGAGAGGTGGTAAAAATGTGGCTTGATTGGGATCTCTCAATTATAAAGAAATATCTATATAAGCAAGTATTATTATAGGATACTATGGCAATCTTAACTTCAGTTGTTTAAATTTTATGTTTATGCATCTTTGCAATTCAAATAAGATAAATAGCACCTGTTACAACAAGTTACCAAAAAAATGTTAAATGCATATTGAAATCTGGCTCCTTGGATAGTATTACTTTGTCATACCTTGTAAAGGGTGATGAGAAATGGTTTCTTAGGCAGCAGCCTGTTTTCCAGAACGGCTTGTTCTCAGATGAGTGAGTCAGTTTTCTGCCCACTAATTCCACAAATTGGCCTGTTGGTACCTCTGGCTCCGAGAGTCTAGTTCACTTCAATTCAGTTTCAGTTCAACAAATCTTGAATGTTACCTGCTGTGTGCCAAGTCCAGAGCTAGATACTCAGAATGATTTTTTTTAAGTGCTTTCTAATACTTACTGAGGGCCAGGTGCTGTTAGTGCTTTATATATATTAACTCACTTAATTCTCAAAAAAACCCTTAAAATTGTTGTCCCATCTTACAAGTAAGTGGATAAGCTGAGAGAGCTTCAGTTCTTTGCCTGAGGTGGAGCCAGAATCTAACCTGAGCAGACTGATCCCAGGGCCTCTGCTCTTTAGCACAGGTTATACTGATGAACAGGGAGGTGTGGCTTATTTTCTCTTGGAACTTTCTGGGTATAGAAGAATGCATTATGTTTCAGAATACATTTTTTAAAACCATAGATATTTTTGATTTGTGCTGTTCATGGGTAAGTTCCTCAGGAGATGTGTGCCTGTGAGCCCTGGCTCTGCTTACAGCTTCCAAGAGGCTCAAACTGCCCCTGAACATATTGGATGTATCTGTTTGGAACCTCTCGGCGAGTTCCGTCCACTAGAACTTTCTGTGGTGATGAAAAAGTCTTATAAATCTGCATTCTCCAAGGGAGTAGCCATGTGTGGGTCCTGAGCCCTCAAGATGGGGCTAGTGTGACTGAGGAACTTAATTTTAATTACTTTAAATAGCACAGGTACTAGTGGGTGCTGCGTTAAACAGTGAAGCTCCAGACAGGTCTTTTCACTGTTGCTTTCAGTGACCTGTTCCTGGCCTCACTGCATAGGGTCTTCATGGCCAAGATTTCCACCAGCTGACCCAATGAGGGGAGAATCAGTATGGCTCTTGCCAGGTGGCGCTTAGAGCTTTGAAGGAGCTTTCTTTTGGACAACAGGATTTTAACTTGAAAGTGAATAAAAACATGTAGACTATAACTCCTTTAGAGGTAAGGTCAGTACTTTATTAATTTATGTATTCAAGATATACACTGCACACTAGACTATGAGTCGACAAGCTTTCTTCATAAAGGAATGAGTTATAAATATTTTCTGGGCCACATCATCTTTGTTGCAACTAGTCAACTGTGTTTTAGTGCGAAAGCTGCCATAAACAATAAATAAATGAACAGGTACAGCCATGTTCCAATAAAACTTTATTTACAAAAATAGGTGGCAGGTTGGTTTGGCCTTCAGCCATAGTTTGCTAACCTCACATTAGACATATAATTGTCTGTTGTGAATGAATGTGTTAATTTATCACATAATAATTATTTAGTTCCTACTGTGTGCCAGGCCTTAAATATATATCAGTGAAAAGACAGATAAGGTTCTTTACTTTATTCTTGTGTGCAGAGGTTGACAATGAAAGATTAAACCTATAAACATAAACCCATAAATCATGAACATGATTTTAGATGATGAGTGAAATAAAACAGACTACTCTGAAAGGGTGGTCAGGGAAGACTTCTCTTTGGAAATGACATGTGATCTACACTGAATAACAAGGAGAGACCAGCCCAGGAAAGGACAATAGCAGAGAATTCCAGGTAGAGAGAGGTTAGAACTCGTTACACGCTCAAGAATGTTTCATAAACAGAAAGAAAGCCTCTAGGGTGAAGCATGGTGAGGAAGTGGGAAAATCCTGGGAGCCTGGAACCCAATTAATAAGGCCTCTGTGAAGTATATTTTGGAGCAGTGAGAAACCACTGGTGGAATTTAAAGAAGAAGGAAACATATGTCTGTCTGTCTGTCTATCTATCTATCTATCTATCTATCTATCTATCTATCTATCTACCTACAATATCTATCTATAGATTCTTTTGCTGCACTAGCATTTAGGTGATTCTTTTAGATTATGATCACATTTTACCCTGATGTTCTCACATGCGCCACCCCCAAGAGCTTGGGACTTATGCAGGCCCTGTAGAAACAGTGAATGAGGTGTGTCCACCTACATCAGCCATTTGACATGGTTTTTCAGAAGTCATGTGTAGATTCTCCAAGCAAGGCAAACACTGTCAAGAATTTTTATATTGATGCTAGAATTCAGATCTCATCATATATTGTTTTATGCCAATTTCAAGGTATCACATTGAGTATTTCAGACCTCTGTGTAATATGAGATGTCCTACAATATTTTGATATTGACAAATTTCTGTTGTAGAGTTAAGCTTCCAGCAACAACCAACTAAGAATATCTTTAGACAATTTTAAGTTTTTTGTTTGTTTAAACCACTTTTTTTAAAGTTGAGCTTAAAGTTTGCTAGAAAATGAGTAGGTGTTAAATTTCTTTGCAGTAGATTATATTACATAGATCCTAGAGTGTAAAATGGTTCTTGCTGGTTTCATTTGGAGAAATAATTAAAGGGCATGATACTGTTAACTGTTTGTTCAACTCTGCCTAGTGCAGCAGAATACAAACATTTGACCTTCTTGACAAAGACGGATAGACTGCAGCTACAAACCATGATATCATTAGGTTGTCGAATAACATCATCATTCATGATTATAAGGAATTATTCAGGTGAAATGGCAAACTTAATAGAAAGCTATTACTTGTGCAGGGAGTATAGTTCCACTGTCCTGGTCATCCCAACCCCTTAGTCAAATTGAAGGCAAGATATGTATATTTATTTTACTAAAAAGAATCATTAATAGCATAATTTTAACAAATGGAGCCGATTATAATTAGTAATTTAGTAAGTCAGATCATAAAACATACTTCCAGAAAGAAGTTGGTATACTGTAAATCTAAAAAATGAACATTTATGTCATTTATGAGGTCATTTCATATTTATGAGTTTATTTTTAGTTGTGTAAAACTTCTACAACAAAATATATGCAAAACTAGATTTCCAAAGAAGATTTGAGAGATGACCTAAATTTAAAGTAGTATTTTAAAAACCATCAATTTGCTGACCCTACACGAGTGCACAAACTATGGCTTCAAGCCACATCCCATCTCCTGTCTGCGTTCGTAGGTCTTGTTGGAATGCAGCCACACTGCTCTTACATGTGTCACGGCTGCTTCCACGCTGCAGTGGCAGAGGTCAGCAGTTGTGACAGAGACCATATGGCCTGCAAAATTGGAAACATTTACTATCTGGTCATTTACAGAAAAAGTTTGCTAACTCTTGCACTAAGAAACTATAAATGAAAAAATAAAATCATGCACTGGTTGATTTCAAAATAGTTTCAAGGAACACCCAGAATCCATAAGGTGAGTAGAAATGCACATGAGGAGCCATCCAGTTAGGAAGCAGGATTGCATGTGTGACGCTGGTCCACCACTCTAAAATACATCAGCTTCTTGAGAAAATTGGCTAGAATCATTACAGTGTGCTGTTAAAGCAGGGAAGGACTAAATTAGTTTCCTGTGGGATGGTTTTAGAATGTTTTTGCCTGAAACTGTGATAGGGTAGATAAATCCCGAGATCCTCCACAACCTTACCTACATAGCTCTCTGTAAAACAAATACAAAGAAAAGTATGCAAATGAATTTTGATCATGATCTATTTCCAGAAATAAGCCCATAAAGGATTTACATAACCTCCATCAAATATGGAAATTAACTGTGTTTATTTGTTGAATTGTTAAAATGTTTTAAATTTATGAAAGATATTTCAATCATGAAAATTATACAGGGAACAGTGTGTCAGCCACCAATGTGCTACACAGATTAAAAAAAAATATTTAACACTTTTCTATATGTGCTGCAGATTTTTTTAAGAATAAGAAGTTATAAATATACCCCATGTCTGCCTACACTCACCTTATTTCTCTTGCTCTCTTGTTAGAGCCAGGTTTCTCAACCCAGGCAGCATTGACATTTAGGGACAGGTGCTTCTTTCTTATGTGGACTGTCCCATACACTGTAGGGTGTTTAGCAGCAACTGTGGGCTTTACCCGTTGGATATAATAGCATGCTCTTTCCTACTTGTTACAGCCAAAAATGTCTCCACATATTGACAAATGTTCTTGGGAGGCAAAATGAACAACCCCCTTTGAGAACCACTGTTTTAGAGGTATTCACTATCCTCGGGTAGGTATGTTTCCTACCTGCTAAAGTCTGTATGTTTCTAATGTGTCTGTAACCCTCCAAAATAAGTAGTGTTGTTTGGCTAATGTTTTCATAATATCCTTCTGTATATGATCTATTTCTTTCACTCAGCATTGTTTGTGAACTATAGCCACATTGATAAATGAAGATCTAATTCTTTCACTGTACCTGCTATATTGTATTCCATTCTATGAATACGTGACAAGTTAATTTCTTATTCTCTTTATTTAGATTTTTCTAAGTTTATTTTCCCATTAAAAGAATGTGAAAGGAATATCCTTGCTTGTATCTCCTGGTACATTAGTGAGTGAGTCTCTGTAGACTATTTACTTAGCAGTGGAATTCCATGTTGGAAGGAATGATTTCTTCAACTTTGGAGAGCAGTTTTGCAATCCCAATTAAATGTTTATGTCAATTAACACTCCATAGCAATGTGTGAGAATTTCTGTTTCCCATGTCCTCATCCACACTTGTATTAGCATTTTAAGTGTTTTCTAACCTGATGGGTATAAAATGTTGTCTCATTATCATTTTAATTTTCATTTCCCGGACTATCAGCTAGGTCAAACGTTTTTCACTTGTCTTCTGGTTGTCCATTTTTGTCACTTGCCTATGTGTGTTCTTTGCCCATTTTTCATCGGGTTCGTTTTCTTTCCTACTGATTTATATATTTTTTTATTTTCTAGATTCAATTCCCTTGTGATTATATGCATTTCAAAGTGTATTATGATTTTTCACTTGGGTTTTTAGTGGGTTTATATATGTGTACATTTTAATAACTGAATTTTAATGTAGCCAAATTTAATGGTTTTACCCATGATCTATGCATTTTCTGATGTATTTTAAGAAAATCTTCCCATCCCTGAAGTCATCACAGCATTTTTCTATAATTTTTTTCTAAAGTTATTTTTTTGCTTTTCACATATGCCTTGATATCATGTGTATATTTTTATATGTAGTGTGAATTATGAACCTACTTTTCCTCATATGGATAGCCAGTGTTCCAGTCCATTCTTAGAGTGTCTTTATATCTAAAAGGGTGAATCATTTCTTACTTCACATATTTTGGCCCATTTTCACCCTTGACTCAAGTGATTTTTTTTTTCATTGTTTCAATTTCTGTGAAAAAAAATCATTGAGGTTTTTGTAAAGGAATGACATTGAATAGGTAGATTAATTTAGGGAAATTTGACATATGGGTGATATTGGGTTTCTCCAACCAGAAACACAATGTAGATCTTCATATTTTTAGGTCTTCTTTTGTGCTTTTAGAGAATCAAGTTCTGATGTCAGTAAATGACTTGGATTTTTAATTTAAATGGATATTTGTCACTGGATTTTTAGACTAGAAAAATTAGAGAGTGAAAACTCATTTCTTTACCTCATAAACAATGAACAAAAGGCTCATACACTTTTGGAATACTGTTAGAAAGTAAAAAATGGAAAAATATTAAAAATGGATGACTTATCCATTTCTTCTTTATGAGTACACTTACTTAAAATATATTTGAAACATTATACTAAATGAAAGAAGCCAGATACTACAGGGAACATATTATATGATTGCATTTAAATAAAATACCCAGAATAGGCATATTCATAGAAATAGAAAGAAAACTAGTGGTTCCTAGGGGCTGGTGGTAGGAATGGGTAGAACAGCTATGTAATTGTGTTGGGTTTCCTTTTCAAATGATAAAAACATTCTGGAAACAGACAGATGAAGGGTGTACAACATTGTGAATATACTAAATGACACTGAATTTCACACATCAAAAAGGTTAAATTGATGAATATTATCACAGTTAAAAATGTGTTTGAATATATTTTTACATGAAAATAAAGGAGTCTTAATTTGTCTCTACTCCACCCTCAAGGACAATATAAATCGTATCTCAAATACAGTGATAAGTCTAACTTAACAAAATGCCCTTTACCATTTTTTTAAAAAAAGAGATATCCACGTTTGTTTCTAGTAATTCACAAGAACCTAAATTTCATGTTCTATCCAACACTCCATCATGCCTTTAAAGAAGAACCTAATAATTTGCTCTTGGAATATTTTTGAAATTCAATTATTCTAAATACTTAGAATTGTAGGCATAGTCACATCTCTCTTCATTCTACTTTCAGTTTCATATTTATGAGTTGTACAGTTTTTTTAATGTCCACATTTAAAATTGTCATTTTGGAAATAGCAATAAAATAGAACATTAGACCAAAATTAATATGATGATGTTGAAGATGTGACCTAATTAAAATGCAAATGTAAGCATGTTTCTTTAAAACTGAGGCTTAGATACTCAATAGTGAGCCTATTGCTTGTTGATAATTTGATTTGACAGGTTCTCCTCACAAGTTCATTGCTGTAACCTCACAGTGTAAGCATATATTGGCTTGCCTGATAAGATGAGAACATTTAGACAGATTCAAGAAGCTTAAAATGAAACTTAATGAGGGATGATCTTTCTGGATATACGCATATCTTCCTTATTAAAGAAATTTGGAAAATGCCTGCCATCTACAGATTTATGCATTGTTGGATCTAAAATTCACATCATAAGCACTTTTTGTTCTTATGTCTATTTTTTTAGGTCAATTTTATGTTCTCTTTACCTAAAACTACCTCTACTTACCTGCTCTTCCAAATTCCAACTGTTCTTTCGAAAATCTTCTCCTGTTCTCTTCTCCATAGGTAATAGCAATCCTCTCTGAATTCTCATTTTGTATTTCTCTTGGCTCTTATCCATTTTACTCTATTTTACAATTTTGTATATACATATATCATGTTGTGTATTAGGTAATTAGGTTCCTAAGATCAGGAATTATTCCGCCAGAACAAGCACAGATCAACTGACAATATCTCAAAAAGAAATTGCTGCGGGAACAGATTATGTGAATGAGAAAAGACACATAAGGGTGCAGAGAGTTAACTTAAAAATTGCCATCATTTATTCCATAATAGTGATGGTTGTACGTTTACTAGTTTTTCCAGCCAGTTCTCGCACTTTAAGATCATGACTTGGATTCCTTACCCTTTGCAGGATATCCAGATCATTGAAATATTTCCGAAGATGAGTGTGGTTTTTATACTAAACCTCTAATGCTAAAATGTGGTAATTTCTTATTTATTAAATAACTAATAACTAATTTCTTAGTTATTTGACTTTGTGGCCATAAACAGATATCAACATTTTCAACCCTGAATGTTTATATTTCCATATATCCACTGTTGTTTTTCTATTTTCTTAAAGGTTCCATTTCCTCCATACACACACCATGTGGTAAAATTTAATTTTAGCCAAGAATCTGCAGGAAATGGAGACTCAAATATAATAGGTTTTTAAATGACAATGTCAAGCAATGAATGGAAATAAGATATTTTACATTAGAGAATATGACATAGGACTTTCCAAGAATATATATGTCAGATGTGTCAATATTCCAGTAGGATACTTTTTAGAGATAATAGCTTTGAGAAAGATTGTTTTGTGTAAACAGAGTTGGAAAGTTCTTTATTGGGAAGGAAACGAAAAGGAGGTTTTAAACTAACTGAACATGTAATACAACTTCAAGAAACCTTTTGTGTTTTAATATAGCCATTAAAGCAAATATTATTGTAATGGAACATTTAGTTCTGTTTCCACTGTAATAAATTTTAAGGAAATCAATAACAGCATAAAGAAGAAACTGGTAGTCTACCCCAAATAGTTCAGTACTTCTGTAAAGGTTTTCTTATCTCAAATAGCTGATGGTTATAAAATGATGTATTTAAATCCATGGCTAAAGCTGATTAAAATATCATACAGAACCAAAGCAGTCCAGCTATAGATGTTCATTAAATTGACCATTAATAACTTGTGATAAAAAGGAATATTACTGCATTCATAAATTTTGTATGCAGATTTTATTAAGCTGGCATGTTATATGAATTGATTGTCTGACATCTTATGGCTGTGGCTGAAGATAATAGTATTTTATATGCATTTTCTATAGTCTTAAGAATTCTGATGGACTATTTCTAGCTAGTTATGTTTTTGTTCTGGCTGGTATTTCTTTTGCTCAGTATACAATTAGAAAATGTAATTATAGCCTCAGTATGAAACATTATAAGATTAGCTGTGTCAGCATTTCTATTATAACCTTGATTTTGGGGAGAGAGAAAGAAGAGAGGCGAGTACATGTAGAGACACTGTCTATCAGCTTGGCTGACTCTATCTTGTCTTGCTAATGAATTCTTCTCATTCTTTATCTTGAAATGTAAATGCACTTCAGTTTGCTATTGCTTAATTTTAAGATCATACTTTAGTAAGTTATTTTTTGCCTTCCATGTTTAGTAAGCCCTTTAACCTGTTTCTAATGAACAACTCAGCACAGTTTAAGTCTGTCTACTTACTATTGACCTATCATCCACTTTGAATCAATAGGGATCCTGAGTGTGGAAATGCAAAGAGGTCTTTGAGTACAAGGTATGTTTTTCAGATTAGGAGATGCAATTTATTGCTTCACAGTGTATCTCACTTCTCCTTTGCTTTGCAACAATTTTGGTTTTCAGAGGTTGAAATTCAGGGTGAAAGCATGGGACATGGTGCCAGAATGCTGTGGTTAGAGGCTACCTGTGCAAGTTAACATCTTGGTACTTGCATCCTCACCTGTAAATTAGTATGATAATAACTCCCCTATAGGGTTGTTTTGAGAATTAGTTAAACCATGTGAAGTTCTGAGAGCTTAGAAAGCACTCAATAATGCTAGCTGTTATTAATACCCACATTAGAACATTAGTAAGAGAGAGAAGAGGTGAAAGAAATTTAATCACATTTTTCTTTATAAAATCAACTGAGACATGATTGAAATCACCGCCTGAATTTCCTCCATCTTCAAGTCTGTTGAGAGGTTTTAGAGAGACACCTGGGCTTGAGTATTTATGGTTTTGACCTTGGGAAAAATAAATACATCCCTCTAAGCCTCAGTTTCCATTTTTCTAAAATGGGAATAATTAGGATAAATAAATAATGGGTTTTTAGCAATAAGTGTTATTTTATATTTGGAAATAAAATATACGTCTGGCATATAATTTGAGTTCAATAGCTATTGGCTCTTTCTATGGTAACCGTATCACATTTTTTGTTACCTTTTTACAGTTACCTCTGAATGGTGTCTAATTTTGCCCTCTTTAACCACTAAATATTATGAAAATATTAACAGCACATATTTTTGGCTTCATATACACAACCAAGTAATATTGACTAAAATTATATCTGTGGCTTATGAAAGCATTATAAATATTGATCATCTTAATATGTGATAATCAGTTGGTAGTAGAATATTGTCCTTTGTGTTGATTTGTTTATTTTAGAGTTTTAGATACTGGCCACATTCCTGTATTTTGAAATTTATTGCCATTTGTTAAAAATAAATTTATTAAATGTTAAAGCTGGAATGGCTTACTTCCTACTTCTTGTTTGATAGAGGAAGAACACCAAGCCCCAGTACAGAATAGACCTTGCTCAGCTAATAAAAACTCCAAGCAGAAGACTTTGGTTTGATGCCTTTGTTTTGTACCTGGGAAACTTGAAGTAGAAGGAATTCCTCATACTTTTTGGCTGTCTGTGAGCATGGGCATCTTTTCATTATGAAAATAAGCACAGGCCCTGCTTCAAAAGATGAAAAAGAAATTAGGGCAAGCTAATAAAATTAGGCAGAGAGCCTCAGAAATTAGCATATTTACTGCTTTTCCTTTTGCAATAATAGTTTAAAAGCCCACTGTGTAATTTAGATATGCGCAGAAGCTTTAAAGCATGCAGATGTTCTGTTGACTCTCTTAGCAGAATGGTGGGAGCGGGTGTGAGTGATTAGTGGGTGGGCACTGGTGGCTTCAGTTGATGTATCTGGGGTCAATGCTTCATACTGTCTGAGCCAAATAGGTATAAGCTAGAGTCAAGAAAACTTTAATTTGATCTTAGTCTTGGTGTCCTTGTCTAATTCAGTGTGTTGTTTTTTGTTTTTTTTTTCTCAAAATTCAAACTCTAATTAAGGGAGTTTTAACTAATGCTTCATTTAATTAGACAGTGTTGGAAGCCAGGATTTTGGTTGTTTTTTAGAAAATGGAAAGTACAAGCACATGCTTTCTAATGAGATCAAATGTAATTTTCATTGCCTAATGGTGATTTGCTACCTACCTCAGTTGCAACTTGATTTTTCAAATTTCCCAATCAGAACCCATGCTATGAGGAAAAAAAATGTAAAATGAGTAGGTAACATTACATTAAAATTCTGTTCCTGTTCTGGAGAGATGTAATCAATAATGCTGTTTACTTAAAGGAAGATAGTAGGATTTGTTTTTTTCTAAGAAAAGTTATTTATTATACATTTTGGCAAGATGTTTATTTATTTCTTTTTCTAACACTTCTCAGCTCTGTTCACGCTCTCTCTTGGAAATTCCAAGCCATTAGATACCGTCTAGTTAATCCTTAACCCACCATGGAAATCCTCTAGGCAGCAGAGGTGTGGGATACATGAGTTAAACTGAAAAGGGACTACTGAGAGTGGAATAGATTTTGCTCATTTGCAGTCATTCAAATTATTCAGAAAAACCTTCACAGTTTCATGTTTTACATAAAATCATGACAAAAAATTCCTACCTTGATTTTACTTCTAGGTGTTTTACCTGGTCTTTCTTTATATATTCTTATCTATTGGACTTGAATGTGGGAATTAAATATTGTTAGGTATTTGTGCCCAAGAAAATGATCATCATATATGGAATGGTAAAGCTTGTATTGGAGAAAGTAAATTTAAGAAGTTTTTTCCTAAGTCTCTACACGATAGCTATTTCTTATGTTTTCAACAAAAACTTTTGCCAAGTCCAAAATAACCTGTCCTTTATGTTTATTTAGAACCTACACAGTATTTATTTGTTCTGTAGCAGATTGTTTAGCTGGAGAGCGTCCTGAATACAGGACTTGGGCTTATTTATCAATGCTAGACAACACAGGGCTGCTGAGATTCTGTTTAGTCTTAAATACTGGTTTAGTCATACTGGTTATTAAAATATTAAACTATTTCTGTTAAAAAAAAAAGGAATAAATAGCATTGGACCAAAAGAAAAAAATAAACTATTTCTGCTGTACAAAGCTGTCGCTCGGAGTTCCCAGGAGTGGCCTTACCCTGTCACTCCACCTGCCCTGGGCCCCGCCCCTGGTGTTCAGACCTGCCTGTGATCTTGCACCGCAGAATTAACCCTGGGCCCCAGAGGGCCCCCAAAACCCCACTCCAGCAACACTGTTGGCTTCTAGGTGTCCTACCCTTTAGTGAAGTTTGACTCTGAATGGTGTTATGATGGATGTCAATTGAATAAACATAAGGTTGTTTGGAATCAGATGCAAGGAAAAGTATCTTAAAAATTGCTAAGCAGTTCCCTAAAGAGTGTAATCTAAAGTAAACAAGAAATCACAGCAAACATGAGCTAGGGCTAGGACAGAGCTACAGTACCTAAAACACTGCTATGAGTATACCAGGGATTCAGTGAATATGTGGATGGACTAGGCCTCTGATATACAAGCTTTTAACTCAGTCATAGGAACTAATAATTGTTCAGCAAGGCCCCTACTGTTGTGCTTGCCTGATCCCTTACCAAAGTTCATATTTAGGCCAAAGGGAACTTGAACTTTATGCTTTGAGTAGCTTAGGTGCCTTGTCAGAGTTTTCTTCTAGTCTTTTCTGCCTTCACAGAATATTTGTAGTTGGACTACAGGCTGTTGGCTTCACTGAGGGTATTGTAAATAACTGAATAAAGAACCTCTAATCACTTGGCATTTTAACAGGCACCTAGAAGGTCCATCCAAATTCCCTTTGCTTCTGTTGGAGAAATAGAGTTTCTGGGTAATGAACTTGAACTTTGTCACCTGGTTATATCTTTGAGATAGCAGAAAAGGCAAAATGGAAATAAGGTTGCTGTGTAAGTGACTTGGCATTAAAAACTTCATCATCTCTGACTTGTCAGACAATGAGCTACACTTGGGACTCACTATTTTGTACTATAAAATGTGATGGTGAAGCGTCTGAATTTATGATAGGCTTATTTTTATTAGCAAGTTTGTGATAGAGAGGCACCACAGAAAACCCCAAGCATGAAATAATTGGAAGGCAAGTTCAGGGTAGATTACTTGTAGCACACTGAAATATTTAACTGTAGCTTATTAATTGCTGCACTTCAGATCTGTGTTTCCTTCAAACCACCTTGACAGAATGTGACATGGGAGGTGAGACTTCCAAGTATCCTATGGCAGAACTTGGACATCTTTTAACTGTTGCTTTATTGGGTGGACCCCTGCTTGGATAATATTTCCACCTTTAATGTTTCTGACTCTGAACAGTAATTAAACTTAAAAAACAGTAATTGTGAAAGTGTTGGAGCCAGCAAGAGTCAGTTCATCATTCTACTTTAAGTATTAAAGCTCCTGCAACCTTCTCAGAATGCTCTCCCTGCTGATGCATCCCTTTATGGAGCCCTTGCATTTGTGTCCCCAAGTGCAGGATACACTGTCAGAGACGGCAGTGTAATTGGGTGGTTTGTCTGGTCTACTTATATGTCTTACTTAGCTGGTTGGATGTCCTTGGTGAATTCCTCAAATCTTTCCAGGGCTTATTATGAGGATCCAATGAAGTAGAATAAAAAAAGATTAGCCAAGGATCCTGCCTACAAAGTCCTTAGCAAATATTAACTTTTATTTATCATTTACCAAGATTTATGGTGAGCCAATTTGCTTTGATGGAGTTAGTTAGAAATCTTTTGATTCTGTCTAAATCAGTCCCCAAGTTCTGAAAAATAGACAATCCTTAGTTGCTTTTGTGATATCTTTGAAAGCGCATTAGATTAACTCTATTAAAGCTCGTTTAGATTTACTTTGGTTATGAGAAATTGTAGTAGCTTAAAAAATAGCTGGTGACAGTAATGATTTTTAAAAAACCAGACATGAACAAGATATTTATGAGACAATTAGAAATTCTAACACTTCTTAGTTAATAGTGTTAATTTTAAATATTTTAAGAGACATTATTTGTTGTTAATTTGTCAATTTTTGAGGTGTTTTCTAAAGCTTTTTAAAGTTCTTTTTTAGCGAGGTATATATAGAAATACACTAAGTTGCACTTATTTGATGACTGTATACGAAGAGACAACAGACAGGTGGCCGTCAGAAGGGAACAGGGCTGGGAGAGGATGAGGAGGGCAAGGGGGTCGAATGTATGGTGATGGGAGGGGACTGGCATGCGGGTGGGGAACACACAATAGAGGATACAGATATTAGAAGTTGTACACATGAAATTTATATAACTTTATTAACCAATGTTACCCCAATACATTTAATTTAAATAAATTATATGATGACTGGGATTTGCTTCCAAATAATATAGGATTGGGGAATAGATTATAGTAAGGTTGGCCATGAAACAAGGTTGGCCATGAATTGAGCGTTTTTGTAAGGTTGTAGGTACATCAAGATTTATTTGACTAGTCTATCTATTTCTGTATATGTATGAAATTCACCACAACGATGGGAAAAAAACTAGGTTAGAGTACCTTGAAACCTAGTCATTATTATTAGTGATGGTGAACATATTTATCACAAATTATATCAGCTATAATTAGGAAACCAGGACTGATTACGGGGATATATTGACTGATGGCTAATAAGGGTAGAAGCTGTGCAATAAATGAGAAAAAAGGTTTCTATCTGTTTTCATAAGTTGACCCAAAATATGTGATTAAATCAAAATTTATTGGTGAAAATATATTCATTGGAAGATAGTTATGTATTGTAAGATATCTTTTTTGGAGAAGTGTTTTCACTTTTTTTATCAAAAGCACATTTTTGAAGCATAGGTTGGTTTATATTTGGAATTGTTAGGATTTAGTAGCATATAGAATATTACCTTAAATAATTAATGGAGAAGACATCAGAGCCCGCCCTCTCTGATCTATAGATCTTCAGTCACCACTAAAAGAACTGACTGCCCATGGTGCTTTCTTTGCCTAACCACTCAGGCCCCTTTGGAGAGATAATAAATTTGCTGATGGATCCTATACTGACTGATGTTTGATTTTAGTCAGTTTTGGGGGAATGGTTCAAGGGATTGTGATTGTTCGTAGTGCATGAGAAATATATGCTATTTATAATCAGCTCAGCTCTCTTTGTGGCCTTCAATATAATTAGATTTTGCTTTATAAAAATATATTACATCTGCCATATGGCATGATCTTCTTCCTCTCTTTAATTAAAAAACAAAGTTAATATCCAAAATGTATAAAAAAGTGGTAAAACTCAACACCAAAAAAAACAAACAATCCAATTAAAAAATGGACAAAGGAACTGAATAGACACTTCTCCTAAGAGGACATACAGGTGGCCAATAGACATATGAAAAGATGCTCATCATCACTAAATCAGAGAAATGCAAGTTAAAATCACAATGAGATGTCACCTCACACCAGTCAGAATGGCCATCATCAATAAATCAACAAACAAGTACTGATGAGGATGTGGAGAAGGGGAACCCTTTTGCACTGTTGGTGGGAATGAACATTGGTTCAGCCACTGTGGAAAGCAATGTGGAGATACCTCAAAAAATTAAAAATAGAACTGCTTTATGACCCAGCAATTTTCCTTCTGGGAAATTATCTGAAAAAAACCTGAAATACTATTTCGAAAAAACATATGCACCACTGTGTTCATTGCAGTGTTATTTACAATCGCCAAGATATGGAAGCAGCCCTGGTATCCATCAGTAGATGAGTGGATGGAATAACTATGGGACATTTACACAATGGAATACTACTCAGTCATAAAAAAGAAGAAAATTTTACCCTTTGCAAAAGCATGGGTAGATGCGGAAAACAATATGCTAAGTGAAATAAGCCAGTCAGATAAAGACAAATACTGTATGACTTCACTCATATGTGGAATCTAATGAACAAACTGAACTAACAAGCAAAACAGAGGCAGACTCACAGATAGGGAGCAGATTGACAGCTGTGGGGAGCTGGAGGTGATGGGGGGAGGGGTTGAGCAATCGAGCAAAAAGGAAAAAGGACTTACTACATGGACAACAGTGTGGTGACTGTGGCGGGGAGGAGGTATAAGGGGGATAAACGGTAATGAAAAAATACAATAAAAATAAATTTTAAAATAAAAAATAAAGAATGCAACATTGATGAAAATAAATAAATAGATAAATATTCTTGATTAGGTGAAGGGAGTATACTTTTGTTTCCAGTTTATTGTTGTTGAAAGGAATAAGAAATGACTATAAAGTTATTTTTAATATCTTTTAGTTTCCCTCCAGTTATTTGTATGTTTTGACTTATTATTGTGTTAATGTATATTGATTTAATAAGACTGAATCATCTTTCATTTCTGGAATAAACTTTATTTGGTCATATATTTTTAAAAAAGCAAAATAGGACTTTGTATTGTAAATTTCAGTGTCAAATCACCAACTTTTTGTTTATATACACTCTCATAGTAAGTGCTCTGGAAATATCTGTTGTACCTTCTGTCATACTTGGGAAATTGCATTTTTTTCAGTTCCTATTACAGTTGAGGGCATATATCAGTCTGTAGAGACAGGCATGTAAAGAGTCCGCACTCTGATGGGTGCACAGGTGTGTCCTTCACTGCACCGTTTCATGTGGGTCGTTCAGTCTTAGACAAATGACTAAAGAACAGCTTTATATTCAGCCCCTTGGTAAACTTTTTAATTTTTTCTGTGCTCTCACTGCCATTACTGATCATAATTTGAAAAGGTAAAAGATGTGAATTTTTCATTTATTAGAGAATTTCAAGCCCATTGGTTTTAGGGACTTGTCTATGTCAAATATGTATTTAACACCCCTCTCCTATTCCCCCCTCCCAAGTTTTCAATGCCCCCTGACCACTGCATCTTGAATCAAGTGGCATTATTTGCCAATTGTATCTGAATTAAAATATTGGCAAATGCTTTGGGGCACTGTTGCATAGCACTGTAGCTTTGATGTCAGTTAAGGGACAAAGTCATATTTCCTTCCTTCCTTGGAGAATCAATAACATGGTCATACTTGCAGAGGCAGGCACATCTGAACCATGAGCAGGCAGTATATTATTTTCAAATCTCTTTTCTCCCAAAGGTCCCTCAAGTCTAGTCCTCTTTGACAGTTTCATCATGCATGTTCTAAAGTTTTTCTCTCCTGGGCAACCTTAGAAAAGTTCCATGGAAAACAATATAATTAATACAGTGTCTTTTACTGGATCCTGTCTGTTATTCCCAAAGCAATAGTTACATTGCATTTCATTTCAATAGCACACTCCATGGTATGTAGCTTGGACTTGATATGATATGTGGTGTGATTATACTTTCTGGGTCATTGGGAATTTGGAGCACATCATACGAATATTTTCCCTTTCCCTTCGGTATACCCTGTTGTTTCCTTTACTTGTCCATTCATTAATTAATACAAAAAATGGAGTGCCTCTTTTATGTAAAAACATTTTGCAACGTAAGTGAAGGAATGTGTCACAGAATAGGGGAAAAGGCTCCATGTAGTGCCTGGCACATTAATGGCGGTGGTTTTAATGGTGTTCTTCTTTCTCCTGCTATTTTTGTAACTATCATCATCATTATGACCATCATCATTTTCATTCTTCCGATATTCTTTGTCAGATCTTATTCTATTGTTTATATAAAGTACGATTTCTTTGCTGAAAGAGGCACTAAGAAATGAGATGATCATAGTTGAGTAACTAATTTAGAGGTAACAGAATTTTAGCAAATCCTAATATATTTCCAGTAAATGAAGTTCATTACAATGTGCTCATTCCTTTACCCTTGACTTTATTGACTAAGATTATTCTCTGATATATCAACCAGGACTGGACCCAAGTCATTTAACCTGACTATTGTGAAGGGCCCTGGCCAATAGTCAGACTGCCTGCGGTCAATTCCTAGTTTCCACCCTTGGTAACTGAAATTTTAACTTTCTTTGTCTCATTTCTTTATCTCTGATGGGGATCATAAAACTAAGGCTTGTTGGAAGAATTACATGTGATAGCGACATAAGTGATTCATTCAGTACCTAGTCTCTCGTAAGCAATCAGCATCTCAATGCTGTAATTTTTATCGTTGCTCTAATTGTTGTAATTACTATTATTTGTTATTACTTTGCTGATGTTATCATTATTATGTCTACAATGAGGACCAATTTTCTGCCTACTGCTCAACTAAGAATCCCCATGCTTGTATACAGTATACATACTTGATAAACTGAGCAGGTAGAACTCCAACCAGACCAAGATAATTCATCATTCACTCACTGCATGAACAGAGTGGAAGAATGTAGCTCCCCTATTAGAGAAGTTTGCGTAAAATTACCATAGGTTCTAGACTGATGTTTAAAGCAAGCTCTGAGACTTCTGCTCTCCAAGATAAAAATGTATAATGTGCCCCCTACTTGATTCCTGAAACACACCAGTGTATATTCCATATATGTTTATATCTTTATGCCTAGAATGATTACTACAGATATAAAACTTCAGTTGACCTTTTGGCATAAAGTCTATCTATCAGCATAATAAGGTATGATTCTTTGCAATAATTCTAGAATGTAAAACTTTATATGTAATATTTTAACAATAGTGCTGCCCTTACTGTGCTGTGCAGAAATCTATAATTACTACATAATGTGGTTAGTGTGATGCCTGGCAAGATAGTACACATTTAAAATGCATGAGCTAATAATAATCACATCAAAGAAGACTTAATAGCAGACGTAACTCAGTTAGAAACCCAAAGACAAGCATAAACACTCAACTTCCCTCTCTGCAGCTCTCTTCAAAGAAAAGGAGTAGTGACAGGAAAGGAATGAAATCTTTCCTAATTCTTTAAGTAGACTTAATTTTCTGTAACAGCAATTTTTCTGATTTTTGTTGTGTGAGATTGTGTGCAAAATATTGTAACCATTGAAGTTGCATTCAAAGAAGAACCGAAAAATACATGAAATACATCCTAAAATCCTCAAGCAGTTAAAATTGTTTCTCCCCCTCTTTATGGGTTAAAGACAGACTTTCTTTTAACCTTTTATATATTGCTTAATTTTATAGAAAGAATCCCCAAATCGTTGAATATGATATTACAATGAATTCTCTTCTTAAAAATACTGAGTTATCTATAGTTTTGTTTATGGTAATGTTAATGTTTACCTGAGCCCCATGTTCCTGGAAAACTGCAATAGGGAAAAGGCTCACAAAGAACACCCTTGCTCAGATGGCTGGGATAAGTCTGATGGATGCCACTTCAGTGAACCAACAGCAAAGCCAGACACAGACCCTCCACATGCTCCTTTGCTTTTGCCTGAACTCTTTATTCGCTCTGACCAAATACTCGCTAATTAAAGTTGATCAAACTCTACTCAACCTTATCACCTCCTCCCAGGCCCAAGAATTTTGGCCTACCCTTGAGCCATTGGAATTCAAGACAGCCCCTCCCTAAAGACCCCTCCCGAGAATGGGCAGACCCCAGGGAAACACTTTCCTTGATCAGCTGTCTAGTCATACCCCTTGCTGATCCCGCTTTCATGCACCTGGCTCTTTCTAGCTTTGTTTACCCCTCCCTGGAAAAGACAACCTCTAACTGCCTGACCTTTGAGGCACTTATCAGATCTCGGTGTCAGAGCTCTCCCCCTGTTGCAATAGTGTCCCTCTTCCTATAATAACAGTCCTCCTTCCCTTATTGCAATCATTTTTTCAAATAAAGTCTCTCTTCACCGAGGTCTGAATGTTTTTATTTGACATTTATATTTATTTCCTATATAGTCTGTAATTGTGGCTTGGTTTTAATGTCTAAAGCATCTTCATATTAACAATAATAGAAATTTTCTCTGTTCCAGGATCTATGTATGGTATTTTTTTGATATATTATCTCTATTTTTCTCTATTCCACAGGGAAATATTTTTATTTATATTTTACTCCCAGGGACAATGAGGTTCAGGTATGTTAAGTAACTTTGCAAATAAATGGTGCATACCCCTAAATGAGAGACATGGAATTTGAAGACTACTGACTAAGATGGCCGTCATAGCTCTCTGTTTTTCTATTACCCCTGCTTCACTAGCTGCTGAAGGTCATGATTACTATCAAAAACAGAAATGATGACAGTGCTACTGTTGAGTAAATTGTATTCTCTCTCTCTCTCTCTCTCTCTCTCTGTCTTGCTAAGTGCTCTGTGTTTTTCCCATATAATACTGACAACAAGGCCGGGAGGTTGATGTCATTAGTACCCCCGTTTGTTGGCACTAGAGAAACATGAAGTTTGGGCAGCTTAACTACCGGGCCAAGCCCAGGAAGTTGCCAAATATCTAAATGCCCACCAAACTGGTACCTTCACCTTGTGATTTTTCTAGAAACTGCTTGGGTTCCTGGATGCAGCCCTTCTAGTTCCTCCATTGCCTGCTGCAGTTCTAATCATGGAAGAGCTCCTCCAATTCCAGTCAGCCCTTGGGTTCTTTGCTACCTAGTGTGGGTTTCTGGCGGGGATGGAGCTTCGGCTTCAAAGTAATAACCACAGTATAAAATCTGGTTTCTATTTGCATTGAATGTAATGTATATTTGTTGTTTCTTACATAAATAAATGATTGACGGGGAACATAATGCTTCTCAGACCCTACGGCATGTGTTATTTTAGCCAAGGAGAAAAATATTTAAGTAAATTTTAACTTCCAAAACCTTTAGTTTTATCATCTGTACAAGGGACACCACAAGATACCTAATTGATAGAAATGTTGAGAAGTTTAAATAGATAATGAACAGAGTCCCTGGTAGATGCTAATACTTCCTCAATTGCTGCTGTTATTATTATTATTAGTTTTCATTTTTTCCCAAGCACTTTCTATTAAAGAAGTATAAATAGTATCCTTTTCTGACATGAGCAAATTTCTAGAGGTAGAAAATGGCAGATAACTCAACTTGGCTCACTTTTAACAGGTAGTTGTGTTTGCTATTTAAATAATGCCACTTACAAATTAGGATTATGTTGTCTTATGAGTAATGTACATGTGAAACTCAGTCTCCTGTGTCTTACTTCTACTGTGTTGAACATAGAGTTAATGATTTTCTTATCTAATCATTAATGAACAAACTAATATAAAAATGAATACTGTCAAATTTCTAAAACACGCTAAAACTACTCATTAACTTAGTCCTATAAAATTGGTTTATAGATATTACTGGTGTTTTTATTATATATGAGTGTGACAGAAGCCCTTTGGGGCTTCATCTATTCTCGTTGCTGTGTTATTCAGTTGATTTAGGATTCAGAGGCTTATTTTTTCATTAATTCTGAATTTTTCAAATTATTATAATGTGAACACGTTTATTTTTCCCTGAATGGAAAAAAAAAAAAAAAAAAAAAAAAAAAAGCTTGATAATGAAAAAACTTAATGATTAAAATTATTTGGGCTTTGTATACCAGAATAGAATGTTGCCTTTGGTGTTGGTACGGTCAGAATTGCCCCCTCTCTGCCCTCTGTCGGCCTCTCTACTTCCTCTCTTTTGGTTGCTGGGTGAACAGACTTGGTCCCTGTCCTGATTGTGTCACTGCTGGAGTTAGGGAGAGAAATGCATTGGAATTTATGGAGATGCCTTTTTCCAGTTCTGTAAGTGTCTCCCCACATAATGTCTTTACCTCTGATATGTCTCCCAGTGTTGTTATCTACAATTCGGTACGGGGTTAGATTTTCATGTACAAGTGTCTCAAACTCGGTATTTCCAAAAAGAATTCTCTCCCACAAACCTGCCATGTTTCCATTTGTTCTGTTGGATAATGACTTTTCCACTGTCACATTTTTTGAGCCTTGAAATATCCTTCTCCTTTCTCTCATATTGTCTCTCCAGATCCTATTCATTGTTTCTCACATCCCCTTTTTCTATTTCTGAAACTGGAAAAGCTGGTGTTCCAGCTGCCTGTCACTAGCAGAACCAATAAGCAGAGACAGGGATTGAATCTTTATGGGCACTTTATTCAAATGGCCAGCAATTTGAGAAGACAGTAGGTTAGTACCCTAACAGACTGTCTTAAATTCCATTTTCTTTTTTCTTTTTTTTTATTTATAAATCGTGTTTATTCCAATACAGTTGTCTCAATTTTTACCTTTACCCCCCTCTACCCATCCCACCCCCACCCTTAAATTCCATTTTAAACAGACCCCTTTTTTAAAAAGGAGAAGAAAGTGTAGGTAAGTGGTTTGGAATTCAGGGAAAAAGTTGTTCAGATAAAAGCTGCAGCATTTTTTCACCTGTGTCCTGAGCAGTGGTCTTTACCTGTGTCCAAGGAGTTGTGTCTTACCCGGAGCACAATGGCTCAGACACCATCTGGGTCGCTTGCAGTCCTCCTGGGGCACAAAGGTGGGACTGCTGACAGTCTGCTGGAGTCACGTGGGTCACACCTTCAGCTCCTGGAACAATAGCTTTTTACGTGCATTGATTATTGGCTATCACCTAAACTAACATTTTCCAACTCTTGAGGCCCCTACCGTTTCTATTGATGTATCCCAAGTTCAGGTCTTCCTCTCCTGGAACATTTTAATAGGTTCCTGATTGACACCGCCCCCCCGCCCCCCACCTTTAGCTCCCCTCAGCCCTTTAATCTTGGAACAGTGCTCATGAAAATTAAGTACTTTAATTGCTGTTTGATTTGAATTGAATTTTATGGAAGAAATTGGCCAAATGGGGATGAATTTTCCAGTATTTGTGCATATCTTATGTCCAGCACCTTGAGAACAAAGGCAGCCATATGCCTAGTAGCTAAATTTCCTTTCCATCATTTACTGTAATGCAGTTCAGTTTGTAATCAACATAATAGCTTTAGCTTTTTCAAACTTTTTTTTTTTTTTAGAAAAGGATCAACTCTGGGACATGCATATCATTAGTATTAAAAGTGCTCAGTCTCTGTAAAATGAATATAATAAAAGATTTCTATAATATAACAGCAAAAGGAGATAAATGCCAGGTTGTCAGAAAATTTAAATGAATAATGGTATTTGAGGCATTTATTTTTCATTCAATTCAAGATATGATAATTACTGCTATTTAAATTTTTCCCCAAACTTAGTTTGCTTAGATGTCTTAGGGATTGGGACTTTTGGACACAGAAGGCATTTTCCTATCCTGTCAGAAGTTCTTGAAAGATTATGAATATTTTTGTATTCTCTAGAAGAAAACAAAGAATGAGGAGTTGAAAGGCAGCAAAGACTACACTGCTTTTCAAAGAGAACATTGTACAAAACTTCGCATAGTAAAAGGAGTGGGAATTTAGTTTGAAATAGTAAGTGGGCCTAAAAATTAATTGCTAAAAGACAAAGTCTTATGATGCCATATTGGTATAAAATTCTCTTTAATAAGTTAGTAAAAATAAAATTAATACAAATTAACCCCTTTATTTGAAATATAACTGCTCGTCTTCCAATTTAACAGTGAAAAGTTCAATAGCATGGCTTACCCTGGGGCTTTTCATTTATGTCAAGAATGCACGGTGTCAACCTAAGAAACATTCAAACCTATTAAGAATTTTCGGTGAGTTTATTGGAGCCAAACTGATGACAATTCCCAGGAAGCAACATCTCAGACTAAGAAATGCTCTGGAGAATGGCAGTTCAGCACCACTTCAGCACCTTTTTTTATACATTAGAATAAAAGGAGGAGCCATAAGGGGGTTACATGAAGTCCATTGGTAATTAAGGGAGGCAGGAGATAGCAAAGCAGGATACATCTGGGATTGGATAAAAGGTAAAATGATAGACACATACTTCTTTCATATAGGTGAGTGAAGGATAGTTAACAATCATCAATTAACATAACAATAACAATGAGGGGATTTGTGGTCTCAGCTTGTGACCAAGGGGTTTGTGTAAAAAGGGAAGTTACCTTGATCTTCCAAAGGCCTGTTAAAATAGATGTAAAAAGACAACAGACAGACTTAATTAAGGTAAAGGTTGACCTTTGTTAGGGAAAAATACTGACCTAGGATGTGACTGCCCACTATGAACTGGTTTTAGTTAATAAGTTTTAATTTTAGACCATCCTTTGTGATTGCTTTAGGCCTCTGAGTTTGCAAGCCTGCCTCCCAGGCCTCCCGTGACCTTGTCAGATTAATATGTGGCCTTTCTTCTTCCATAAGGGGAACCTAGAAAGATCTGTTTCTGTTACTTGGATCATGCCTTTTTGAGCAAGAGACAAGAGGGCCATTTAGTGGGCTCAGTTCTGCGTAGTGTTTCTTATTAGGGAGGTGGTTTTACTTTTTTGCTTTCAGAGAATTTAAGGGGAAATGTTGTGGTGACACTCTTAAACTCTGCAGATAAAAGGCAAAAGATATGTTTCTCTCACAAAAGAAGCTTCTGATAACCCTCTTTGCAAGAGCCTTGCTAGAAGGGCCATGGGTCCAGCTCAAAGCGGATGTTATTTTCTTAGGTAAAATTACACTGACTTGTAGAATAATAAAAAACTGCTACTACTACCCTTTATTGTACCAAGCTCTGTGCTAATTGTGTAATCTTACCACAAGATCTTAAGGTAGATATTCTTACCTTCTCCATTTTACTTACAAGGACACTGAAGCTTGAAGGGTTAAGTAAACTGCCCAAAGCCAGAGAGTCAACTAGCATCCAAATTCTTTGGATTCCAGGTCATGTTCATTATCTGTGGCATCTCTTTGTGTTACCGATTGTGGACCCATGGGGAAGGGGGAGCTCCAGATGCTGTTACCGGAACAAAGGCCCCTTTTTCTAGGTCCTTTGCCTGCTGCCCTTAAACATTATGGCTTTCAGTGGCAGAGTTTGGTGAAAAGGAAAAGAGCTATTTATTCAAAAGTTAATACAGGTTTTCATTAATGGCTAAATACTACCATTAAACCTCAAAATCCCTTTAAAACACCCACCAACACACACAGTCCTGCCTTCCCCCGCTTTGCCCAGTCAGGCCAGTCAGGGGTACCGTCCTTCAGAAGAAAAAGAACTGAAGTATGGAGCTCAGCTAGGCAGGCCTCTCTCTGTTCCTAGCACCATCTGCTGTGTTACCACGATCTCCAGTTCTTAATTCAGAACCACGTGGTGCCTTCTCATGGCCCCTAGCAAGAGTACCTTCTCCCCTTTCCTTCCTGCATGGTCTTCGCATTGTTCCCTCTGGTGTTGAGCAAACTGCCTCCAGGCTCTCATGTACACACACGCTGTAACAGGGGGAGCTGCCCTGCATCGCTGTTACATATTGCTTTCCTGCTTCCTAAGCCATATGGTCAAAGGAGCCCCAACTCTGCTCCCAAAGCAGCATGGTCAAAAGCCTCTAGCATGGCTGCTCTGCCTGGGTCCAAACCCCGGGGGGAATTCTCCCCTGCAACTCCATCTCCTACTCCTTCAGCAGGTCCTGCAACCCCCGGAGCTGCTTGCCTAGTTACATCCTGGATTTGAGTTATACAAGCATTCCTGGTTAGCTTTGTTGATATGCAAAATAACCATCTTTGCATATGAAGTTTGACATACAAAATGACTCTCAATGGCCATGCTCCCTGTCTCCCATCCCCCATGGCAGACCACCTTAGGTGGAGGGCATATCCTAATATTTTTCTTGGATACCCCAAATTCTGGACCCCATTACAAATCCACTGTTGGGGAGGGGGGCTAGCTGCACCCTGTTACATTTGGACATGCTTTGAGGGCTTTGCAAGACCATGATTATAAAAATTCAGGAATTTATGATTTTCCCCCTAACAAATGATGGATTTTGTGGATCTCCTTTCTCCTATTAAAGAGAAAGCAAAAAGCAATGGAGGAAGGGATGGAGGAAAGTCAAGGTAAAGTATATGTAATCACTATCAATGGAATTAGAGTTTGAGGGCCAGTAGTTTTGATTGAAAGACTGAGTCCCATAGACTTCTGCCCTTGGTTAGGGTTCAATGGTTGGTCTATGTGGCAAAATCTATATAAATGTAATTAAATCCTTAAAAATCAAAAGAAGAAAAAGTATTTTCTTTTCAGGGAAATAAACATGGACACATCATTTTCCATTAATCTGTACATTTTTAAAAATTAAACCTGATTCCCAAGAGATGAGAAAAACAAGATTTGTTTTTTCTTCTCAGCATTTATAAGAAATAACACACGAATACTTTTAAGTGTGAACAAATGCCCCATGGTATTCAATAACGTGATATCTCTCTCTCCTTCCACCTACAAACAAACAACTTTGAAGAGAGCAGTATCATTTTTAAACTTTTCTATTCAAAAAGTTACCCCTATATGCTAAAGTCTAAAGAGTTGATGCATTGTCTCACATGCAAAAACTTAGGTAGAAATTAGCAGGAGCGTAACTACCACGGTGAGGTTCTGTGCACAGATGGTCAGTCCAAGGCACGCTGTTGGAGACAAATTGGAAACATGGAATGATCCAGAACAGGATCATCGTTAGTCAGTCTGTGGGGGAAGATGGTACCAGGTCACGCCTGATGTGGTGAGAAGATTCTCTTTGATTGTGTGTAGATGCAGCCAGAGAGGTCTTTTGAAAACGCAAATATGGCTAACAGTTTTTCCTGCAGTGACTTCCCATTAGCCTTGCAGTGGCCTACAGGGCCCCCACCCGCCTGGCTCCTATCTGCCTTTCTCTTTTGCCTCCTTCCCTGTGCTGGCCCCCATGCTCTCTGTTCTGATGAGCTGAATTTTAGTCCTCTGTGCTCACCACACTTTGCCCAGATGCCCTTTCCTCCTTTATTTATAATAGTTCCTTCAGCTCTTAGCTGAAATGTCTTTTCCACAGTGGTGTTTTCCCTGGCTAGGAAAAGTTCCCAAGAGATTATAGACTCATCCTCACATGCCTCTCCTTTGAGGACTTGTCTCAGCTGCATTTTGCATTTGTTCGGTGATGTCTGAGAGAAGAGATAGAACGTGATTGTTGGGCAACTGGAAACTCAAACCATATAGCCAGGCCTCAAACCGAACGTGGCCTCTTAGCAGCCCTGTGTCCTCTCTGTGCCTTTTCTGTGCCTCTTTTCTGTTCTTTTTTCTTCCAGGTATGGTTGATGTTAAAATGATGCTTAATGCTTAGAAAGGGTCCATTGTGTAGTAACACTTTTTATTATTTGATTAATGACCATCCTTCCATTGACTGAACTACAGATAGACAGGGACTTGTTGACTCCTGACTATGACTGTTGTTCAACCATGTACCCTTGCTCCAGACACAATGTCTAGTTTATTGTTCGGATCCATTCAGTGTGCTCTTACTATAGGCCAGCACTTTGTTTGGCAGAATATAAGTGCCTCAACCCCTGTTTGAATCAGTACTTGAGTCAGTAATAGGATTTAGAGGTGTGTTTTGGAGATGGTAGTTCTTATCAGGCAGTCAGGGTATTTTTCATACAGTGGCCCTTTGTTCTGGGCCATTAGGTACAAGAACCATGTCAGCAAATGGAGCATCAGACCTAAGATCCTGATGAAGGGGTGGCGCTTTGTCATGCTTCCACAAAACTAGTGGTTTTTAGATTTTTATTTTTAAGCTGCACATGTTTTTTTTTTATCACTTACGATCTTATGTGGAAACAGTTTATTAAATTGATTCACTCTAGAGGTCCTCTAGTTAGTTAGGGCTTGTTTGGGGCCTCCCATTCTTAGCTTGCCTCTGCCCCTGTAGACATTTGCCCTAAATCACAATGGCTTGTTTTCTAAGACTGTCAGGAGGGGCACTAACTTTTAATGCTGAATCAGCAAATTTGGAGTTAACTGGCAACAGGAAAAAGTCTCCAACCTTTTTACCTCAAATAGGGATTAACTGGAAGTGGTCCTGTCATATACAGCTGAACAATTCTTACAGTGCTGGAGAGAAGATGCCACCATGACAGAACGTGTTTCTTAAGGCTACTATATAGCTTCTATCTTTCATCCTGAGAAAGGAGATGTTAAATATGATAAAGAGAACAAATTTGCAATCCATTTTGTTAGTTGCTTGATTTCATTTAGCAGAATGACTCACATGATAATGTTTCCAGAGACTGCTGGAGAGTCTTTCTGTGTATATTTTTATATCTTTACATCTATAGGAGAGTGATCCCAAGAGGAAGATTTGTTTAAGGACGTTGAATAAGATAGTCTAGGTCTTGGGTAGAAACTTTCTACCAGTCTAAGATTAGAAATAGTAGATTAGCCAAAGAACATATATGCATAGACCATGGATACAATGTAATGTAATGAAGGTGCGGGGGGCTGCTGAGTGGAGGAGGGCAAAGGAGGAGGTAATGGGGGACATTTGTAATACTTTGAATAATTAAAAAAACAGATATGGAAGGACTGGATTCTTTTGTTTTGTTTTTAATCTAAAGGGTTATAATCAAGACTCACTATTGAATAATATATTGAAGGCCAGACAATTTGATAAAATAATCAGACCTTTTCTTGGTGCTTCCAGAAGTAGTTCAAATAAATATCTCATTTTTTAGTGTGAAGGAAAAATTATTATTAGATTTCACAATGGAATGGGAAAGAGTTGGGTTTTTTCCTTAATATTGGGGGAATTTTCTTTTCTTTTTTTTTTTTATTCTCACCTGAGGACAATTTTTTTTTTTCTCCATTGTTTTTAGAGAGGAAGGGAGTGACAGAAACATTGATGTCAGAGAAAAATATTGACTGGTTGCTTCCCATATGTACCTGGGCCAGGAATCAAATACACAACCTAGGTATGCCCTGACCAGGGATCAAGTCTGCAACATTCCAACCAACTGAGATACATTGGCCAGGATGAGAGAATTTTCTTAAGAAAACTTTTCTGTGCCAGAGTTTTTATATATATATATATATATTTTTTTTTTTTGTAATTTTTAAACTGAATTAAAACATATCTTCTTTAAATAAGTCCTAAGTTTGGGATTGATGACTAAGGAGAATTTTATATCTACTTAAATTTATCTATGCTTAAATTTATATCTACTTAAATTTATTCACTACTTCTAACATGAATTTTCTTCTGAACAAGGAAAGAAAAAATATTTAGCTGATATAGGCCATCTGGCTTTGAAATGCGGAGACTCTTCTTCTAGCCTGAATTTATTTTAGAATTACTATAGGATCAGAATTCCAATGAATTCAGAACAGTAGATTCACAATTTAAACTTTAATGCTTTGGGGGTTGTAAATCACAGCACATATGGGATGATACATGTTTTGGGAGAAATGGATCCTCCTGACCCACATGTAAAATTAAAGCTGTCTGTATTCTATGTTTATTGAATACATTTATTTTACCAAGGTAGGTTTATTGGGATATTTAAAACCTGTAAAAAAAATCTATTTGTCAAATTATCATACATTATAAATGTTCGATAATGTCCTCAATTTATGAAGTTTCTCAGGAAAAGTAATGGCTCTTCTAGTTTTTCATGTTCTTTTAAAAAATCCAATAAACAACAACAAAAAATGTCTTATTTCCCTTGGAAGGAAGCTATGATCCTTTTGGTTAGTCTAAAGACATGAATCTCCTTTCTCCATAGACAGTGCGTTTTAACAAGACACATATTTGGACAAAGATTTTCATAATTAGTGTAGCCAAGAAACATTGCCTTATTTTAATATTCCTCAAAATATGCCCTAAATAGGTTTTTTCCCTAAAGGGTATGTAGAAAAGTCCAAGCTATGTTCAACCTATGTATCTATTGAAAGGCTCCTTAATATTTAGATTGTTTAATGTATGAATATATGTTGTGAATCTTCAAAAAGAGTGATGTGTGGAGTAGGGCTATAATAGCAGTCTTTTCCAAACTATTTGATTTTGGAATATTTTGAAGGATTCTTGTTCTACTGACTGCAACTCTGGAGAATGACTTGTTCTCATTGGCACATATAGCCTTTTTAATGCAGATTTTCCTGGGTTCTATAGAGCATTCAATTCTCCCTCCTGCAATCTTAACATTTCTGAAATTGGGATGCAGTTTACAATCATTACATCAGTCTTTTCTTTCTTTAATTCCAGAAAAGCTATTGGTGAATTGAAGGTGTCTTAGAATTAAGTAAATTAACTAAATAATGCAATTTTTAATTCTGATATAATCATTATGTTCAGACTAATCCACATGAAGGATGGTATTAAGTGTAAAGAATTAAATGAAAGGGAAAAGATGACTTGGTTTTATGAAAAATTAGTTTACTGCTATACAGTAAACTTTGTTTTCCAGAACTTTTAGAATCTGGTTAGGAAGTAATAATCACATACTTTTGAGTAGCTTCCTATGATTCTAGCCCAATGCCAAGTGTTTTACGTACATGTATCTGTGGTAGGTGTTATTAACTCACTTTAAAAGTGAGGAAAACTGAGACTCAGCGATTGTTATTTATCTACCCTTTTAGCTGTTGGAGAATGAGATATTAATCCCAGGCAACCTGACTTTCACACCCTACTCATTTAAGTTGATTGAATATTGTTATTTATTTATTTATTTTCTGTGTACCTGTGCATTATGACAAATGCCAATTATTCCTTGAACTGGCTCATTATTAGAATCACTTTTCCAGCTTTGGGAAACTACAAATTCCTTGGCCCAATCCCTAAGAAACACTTATTTTTTAGCTCTAGGTGAAGCTTAGGAAGCTGTTTTTAAAAATTCTTTTAATATAAAAAGCCCAAGTGATTTTGATGAAGCTAGATTTGGGAATGATTGATAAACACATGCTAACAAATGCTTTTCTTTCCACCGAAGATTAACATATAATAAAATGCAGCCTAGCCCTCAAACCATGAAGAGCATAATCAAATATTGTATGACCCTGAAGGCCTGTAGTATCAGGACGCAGATTTCCTGCATTGGTTATTGGCGCCTGGAGGTGGCTGTCAGGGTGTGTTAAAAAGCAGATGTGCATAAAACTGCTTGGTAACTTTACCAGAAATGGATAAGCGTGACTTCATGCATCCGGATCCATATGGTCCTCTGGCTGTATTAAATGAGTAACATAAATGTAAACTGTCACTGATGAATATAGGTAGGATATCAACCCATACAACCTTTCAATCTTTAGTGCTGATGGCAAAAAAAGCCATGTGGGTGGGGGGGAGCCCCTCTAATTTGCGTGCAAATAGCTGCACTTTCTTGATCTAGTCTAATCAAAGGAACAAGCCCAGAGGGGTTTTAGAGGATTCCTTGCTGCTGCTGTTGCTGTCATTAATTTAATTGCAGCACTATAGTGAATTATGGGAAAGTCGAGATAAAGGCTGAAATCTTTGGGTCAGGAGACTAAATAGGTTACTTCCATAATTAACATTGTCTTTAAGGGACATAGAGTTCCCCAAGTGTGGCTTTGCAGAACTGACAGTTATGTCTAAAGCCAGCATGGAAGGGAAATGACAATTTAGCTGTGGCCTTGGGAAATGAGCAGGGCTGAGTGTGAAAGGGAAGGTGTGAAGTGGGTGCTCTTCGTCTTCAGCAGAGCCCCGGGCACCCCTCATTCCAGGTATTGAAAAGTTGTGCAATCTTCCTTACTTCCTTGAGCTGTATGATAAGTAAAGAAGACATACTTCTAAATATTTATACTTATAAATATTTAATTAAAACCCTGTGTATTTCTTGTCGTACAAATCCAGTTGTGAGCCAACATTATCCAGGGGCAGCCAATCAAATATGAATGGAGTCTGGCAGCCCTTTACATGCCAGTTCTTTCTGCCAGTCTGGTTCACTAGCATTATCTTCAAGCACATGGACTGAACATCTTTTGGATTGATTGGCTAGTTAAATTAGTCAGTTCATTATATGAGTCCAACCACTGCTGAACTCGGTTTACCTAAATGTTAATGGTATACAACTGAAGCTGCATTTGATAAGCAGCTCTGTCTAATGATTGGTTTTGACTTTTTAAAATAAAATGATTATTTTTTTTCTCTTTAGGAATTTTCTTTCTCTGGTGCCAACCTGACCCTGGCCCATTTCTCCCTAGTGACCAACATCTACTAAAATGATGTTTCTCCAGTTGATCATGTGACTATTGGCACAAGTCCAACAGGGCAGTCAACTGCACGGTTCCTCCTTTGCAGGAGCCAGCCATTCATTTTAGTTATTTCTCTCTTTAGGTTGCTTAATCCTGAAAGAAAGACATCTCGTATAGGATATTCCTCTCATACTAGTTTAATGACTCTTTTTAGGAATCATGATACAATCCATAAAAATTATTAGTAGTAATGGAGCAATGTATGTTAAGTGCCCATGCTGTGCCTGGCATTGTGCTAAATAAAACATTATCTCATTTTAATAGTTACAACACCCCTGTATTGATCTGTCATTGGTTCAGCTGGTTGATTCTAGAGACTTGATGTAGATAATTTGCTCTCATCTGTTTCATAAGGAAGACTAGCCAGTCACCTTGTAAATGCCCATGAGAAGATTGCTGGTCAGAAGCTCAATAGTGGGGGAAAAAACAAGACCTCAGATTCTAATAGTAAAAGAGTGGCCCTCGTTGTCTAGACCCTGACTCAAAATGGAGTTCAGTCTTTGGTTAAAAGAGAGTCCTGTCTGATCCTCATGAAAACTCAACCTAATTGGGGTCATACCTGAATTCTTCAATATCTGAGTGTTGTGGCTGCATAATCTGCTTTCCTTTTCCTTCTCCACACCATACACTCACCTTTCACTTCACCTTGCCTTACCTCATGCCCACCCTAACTTAATTTATATTTTTAACATGAGTATTGTTTTTAAAAAATAGAACAAAAGAAAAAATATGTTCCCAAGGTGCACATGCTATAATATAGTGGCTAAGGACATTGAATTCAAAGTTGGGTGTCACAGTTCTCATGTGTCTCAACTAATGAAGCTTGGGTGAATGTCAACTTTTCTGTGTCTCAATTTCCTTATCTATAAAACTCTGTGTAAGAGTAGCATCTCCCTGGAAAGATTGTGGGAGTTGCAACTATGTATGTAACAACTTTAGCACAGTGACAAATACCTAGAAGGGGTTCAAGACTGGTATAAGGAATGGTGGCCCTTCTTAGATGATGAATTTGGGATTTTAACATTAAATTAGGTTAAAAGAATAGTGAATCTGAGGGCTGTCACAGGGAGCGATGTATTGTGGGGACCGAGGGGCACAGGCACTCCTGGATCTGAGAGTTACTGTCTGGAGCCAGCTGAGGAGGGAGCAGGGCTCTGAATCCCGCAGAGCCTGTCCCAGGGTTGTCACAGATGGGGGGATAAACACGAGTCATAGCAAACACTTCTCTGTTTGCCAGGAGAGGGGACATGGCAATTTTCATCTAGTGGGTAAGGCCCAGAGCCCCTGTGTCCAAAGGCTTTTATTGAGAACCATATGCACAGGGGTAGACAGCAAAGCTCATCAATCAATGTTGAAAGGCTATGTTTACAGAAAACAAACAGAGATCATAGATAACAATTGGTGGAACACAAGAGATCTGCCTTGGGTCAGGGTCTGTGAATAATGTAAATCTCCTGCCCAGTCTGAGCCAGTTATCATAGCTTTTGAGGGAAGAACAAACCATGCTTAGAGGAACTTACTTTTAGGCCTGATTGTCCACAGGAACCCTCCTAAACAGTTCAGGGCTGTACCTGCCCTTAGTATTGTTTTAAGCCTGAGCCAGGTGGGCGGGGCAGAACTACCAAGAGATAAGGAGACTTCTTTCAGATAGAATGAGGACTCCGGTCATGTCCAAGCCAAGCCGAGGGGTATGAGACATTTTGCCCTTTCTCTGTGTCGCCCAAGTCCTTGTCTCACTGCCCATACTGGCCAATGTCTGTCTTAGGTCATCTCTCCTTGTGAGAGAACTCACCAGTCATCAACTACTGACCATCACAGGGCCAAGCAGGGTGACGTGCGGGAGTCAGGGGCTGCGCCCTACCAGGGGGACAGGTTTTGTCTCCTCAGTGGCCTGTTTTCCCAGGGCCTCCTTGCTCAACTCCAGCGTTGGGGCCCTCTCGCCTGTGGGTGGGGCTATAGTCCCTGAGACCAGATGGGACGTTTCGCAACAGAGGGCCTGTGCTGCAAGAACAACAAACACAAGCCTGCTTACTTAATAGAATATGCCCTCGATGAGGGTCCGATCAGCTTTCAGCCTGAGGAGCACTTCAGAATTTTAATGATTTGGAGGAGATTCCCAGGGTAATAGAAGTTGCTGTATGGTTGCATTCTCTCCTTGTCAAACTGAAGGGATAATTGTAACAAATGAGCATTCGTATGCCAAGATGTGACACAGCAAATTAATTTATGAATAATGATGGTGATAATCATTAGCATGGCTAGGGGTCCAGTTTGATCAGGAGCTGCAGACTGCTTTCTTAATATTAAATACTCATTTAGGTGAACATGGCTTCTTTATTTGAAAGTTTTTCTTGAATAAAATCCATGTTATTTCTTTTTATTGTAGATATAGAAGACCCATGACTAAGCATTCTCTCCCTTGCAATTCTGTCCAGACTGAGTTACTCCAGAAAGATTTATTGTTCTTCCCTGACGCTATTAACATCATTTACATTGCTCATTGTAGCATTTGCTATAATACACAAAGTAATAATAATATAATTATCATTTTTATGACAGCTAATATTCATTGACTATACACTATGTGCCAGGCATTAGATTAAAAACTGCATCATCATCTCATGAATCCCCACAACAATTCTAAGACAAGGACTTTCAGTGCCCCTATTTTCCAGATGAGGAAGAGGTTGGGCTAGAAAGTTTAAGTAATTTACCTAACATCCCATCTAAGATTTAAAACGTGTCTGACTGTGGAACCTGAGTTCATTGACATTACCCAAAGTTGCCCCTCTGTTGTACAGTTCCCTGTTTGTTTACAATCCCCTTGTTGGTCAGTAAAATACTGTGCCTTCCTGCATGTCTGTCTTCTACCCTAGCCTGGTGCCTGGAATGTAGGGGACATTCAAGCACTAGAAAGTATGACTGAATGAGTTCAGTCCCTCTGCAGAGTGGATCCTGGGAAAATGGTGTTTGGCTTTTAAGAGCTTCAAAGTAAAGTGAAAGAATTTTAACGGAAATATTTTAAAGTAAAAATCACTCCTCTGTGTCCATAGAAAATTTATTACATTGAAAGAATGGAAAAGCCAGGTTAGAAGCATTAAAGTGTAGAAGTTCTACAGGGCACTTGATTTAAAAAAACAAAAACAAAAACAAAAACTGTCCAGACATCTAATAATTAAACTGTTCATGATGGCATATAATTGCATTATTATGCACACAACTGTTAACTATAATTTGGATCATAAGAGAGCAAAGTGTCAAAATTTTTAAATCTCATTTTAGCTTTTCCTAAAGGATGTTTCTAGAGAGTACTATAAAATTGTAAACTTTTGCTTTCCATTCTCTGATGTTGCTGCAAATCATTCATGAAAGCTATAGAAACGACTCACTGTCCCTTTTCTTATAATTTGGAGTTAGATTTTTATATGGAGTTTAGATACACCTTTCAATGGTTAAGGCACCTATATTTGCACGCTTTAATGTACCTTATTTTTGAAACTTGTATCTTTTTTGAAGTTAACACTAGTGGTAATGCAACCTGTAAAAATAAAAAAAATCCATTTTATTTAAAAATATGTGCTCTTTAGGGACCAAGTAGAGATTTACACTTCTCCAAAGACAGGGGCTGTTGAGCAAATTAATAATGTAAACAAGGTTTTGGAGAGAGTATTTAATCAGCCTAAGAGAATAAACTGTTTAAGCAAGCTTCAGCATTTTAGAACTATCCATTCACATTTGGAAGATTGTTGTATTAGTTATTAGTCATTGTTTTAAGTGAGTTAAACTGGCTGCTTTAAATACTTTTTAAAATAACTAAATAGCTATTTGGCCACATTCTGCTGGTCCCATACAGACTCTGTTGTCCTTTGATTGTAACAGGACTGCACTGACTAGTTACCGCTTACTTTCCACCAAGTTAGTTATCTTCGACACACAATAAAACCTCTCCACGTCTCATCTTTTGCATCTGTCAAGTGGAACATGATAGGGTTTTTGAGATAAAATAAATGCATCGCGCTCAGGAAATAAGTTGCTAATAAATAGTACAAAGCATGGGTTTTTGTTTTTTTTTAATTCGAATGTGCCTGCTACTGCTGTGGTGTAAATTTACTTACGCAGTACCTAAAATGATAAACGGTTAACTGTCTTCTTCCCAGATTTGGTCTTATATATGTGAGACGTCGTTCAGAAGCGTAGGAATAAAGTGTGGGATTGTTACAGAAGCAGCCAGTACTGTCCCAGGACAGTCAGTGGGGTTCTACTGCTTGCCGTCTAAGGGCAAAACTCTGGAGTCAGAATTTTAGTGGAAAAGAAAAGGAGTTGTTTACTTAAAGGCTATACAGTTTGCAATACTGGAAGTTCTCTGCCTCAGAGCCCTGCTCCCTTTGAAACACCCGAGGACTAATAATCCTGCCACCCTCTGCCAAGCCAGACCTGTTTCACAACGTGCTGCTTACAAGCACCGTCCTTTGGAGTCTGTGTGCGCGGCCGAGCGCCTCCCAGTGCCATCTCTCGCCTCAGGCGCTCCTGGCGGGCTCGTCTGTGTGCCTGGCCAGGCAGGGCGGGGCCGCACCCGCAGTGCTGCTGCCACTGTCCGGGTGGAAGAGCATGCGGGGGTGTTTCCAGACCCCATGGCCCCTGGGGTCCCACTGGTCTCGGGGAAATGCAGGCTCCCTGTGCCGGACCAGGATAGCCAGGGAAGGGGAAAAGATCTCATCTTTCTCCCCACGTTTGTTTTGAAGGCTTGGCCCGGAAATCCATGCCGGCCGGCGCACCTGGCTTTTTCATCACGTGTGTCAGTGCCCACCATTTTTGTCAGCTCGCCAGTGTCCTTGACTCTCCTCCAGTCGCCATTTTGTGAAGGGGGCAGAAATTTCCCAGCCGCCTGCAGGGGCGCACGTCTGCCCCCGGTGGGGCGTTGGGCCGCCGCAGCTCCTGCAGGCTCCACGGGCTGCCCCCTGCCGGGTCGGCTCGCGGCGGCACGCAGCCACGCCCCTCTGCTTCCGGCCGCCACAGCCGCCGCGGCCGTGGGAAGGCGGGCACGTGGTTTCGGCTGTGCGCTCAGTCCTCCTCGGGGCTTCCTTCAACCCTTTCCCATTCCCTGGAGAAGTGCAGCTTCTTTGCCAGGTTGGGGTTTCTCCCCACCCCGGCCTTCTCCAGCGATTTGGTTGAACCCGCCTGTTACAGTATATTTAATGATTTCCCTCTGTGTGAAATAAACTTGTAGAAAACAAGTCTTAAAAGCTCAGTTGGGATTGCCCCACCGAATTGTGCCTAGAATTTGAGATTCAGGAAACTTGAAATTTGGAACTAGGTGGTCCCCGAGCCGCATGTGGGTCTGAAGTCCATATCGTTATCATTTTCACGGTTAAGACCTTGTTCCTTACCAAACCTGTGATTTTTCCCTTCCCACACTGATAGAATTGGTTGAATTGGCCCTCCTGAAATACCCCAGCGCTACCTGTGGGGTTCTGCCAAGTTTGGAACGTCTCCTGTTGGGGAGTCAGGCTTCTTTGCTGACTGTTTTCCTTGGTATCAAATGAGAAATGTGAAACAGTTTTCAGTAGAACTAGTTAATTTTCATGCAAAGTGAGATATTACATAGTGTCACCATAGGAAACAGCCAAACCTACCTACCATGACCTGCTTTCACTTAAGAAGTTTTACGTTGGGACCATTCTGTGTGTTACTTTAGGTCTCTGAGTTTGCAAGGCTGTCACGCAGACCTCCCTTGAGCTTGTCAGGCTTAGTATGTGGCCCCTTTTTGTCCACAATAGGCACTTGTTTCTTAGAGTTGTGGCACTAGTGTTATCAATTCATAGTTAATATCCTTTGTGAAATTTTATTTACCTGATGTTTCACCTACATACATCTGGAAATGAACTCTAAAAAGGTATATGTGATATGGTCTTATTTATTCCTCGCCACCAGGCAATTGAAGAGATGATTTCATTCAGACACTTGCAACAGGGGAAATGTTCATTAGTGCGGAATGTCTTGAGGAAGGAGAAAAGTTGTATGTTATGAAATAAGGGAGTCCTTAAAATCTCATTTAAACAGTCCTTGAGGAAGTGTAGAGGTTGGGCCTTATCACAATATCCAAGGGCAGGTGATCCTTGTGGTTTTGGGTGTTTCCCCAAACACAAAATGGTAAGGATATCTTGACCTTGGCTATTTCCTGGGAGCCCTGGGCTCATGTTAAGTTCAACATTGCCAGATCGACAAAACTTTGTGAAAATATTTTTTATATTAATAAAATCATATTGGATTTTAATTAACTGATATTTTACCAACGATTATTTCAAAACATTTCAATATTGTCGAAGTAAGAAATGCCTAAACTTGTAAAAATTTATGTGAGCCAAACTGACAGCAATTGTCAGGAAGCAAAACCTCAACGGACTGAGAAAATCCTCTCAAAAAGGGCAGATTTGCACCTTAGTTAATACATTATAATGAAAAGAGGAGGCATAAAGGGGTTACATGAAATCCATCAGAGACAGATTATGGAGGTGAGTGGAAACAAGGGGGAGGGGACCTCTGGGACTGAATAAAGAGGTGAAATGATAGACATGTACTGCTTTTATATAGGTGGTTACGGGGTAGTTAACAGTCAACAATTAACAAAAAACAGTAGCAATGAGGGGATTTTGTCTCTGCCCTGGTGGTTGTGCCCCAGGGGTTTGGAAAAAAGGGAAGTTACCTGACATTCCCTTTCTGTTATAGATGCAAAAAAGACAATAGACAGGCTCAGTGGAGGTAAAGATTGACTTTTTGTCCAGGAAGATTCTAGCCTAGGGCAGTGAATGCAAATTATGACCTGCTCTTAGGTAAGGTAATAAATTTTAATTCCATTTTATCCTTTGTGGTTACTTTAGGTCTCTGGGTTTGTAAGGCCTCACCTGAGCTTGTCAGCTTTCGTATGTGGCCCCTTTTCATCCACAATTTTATAATTGCATTCATAGTTGGCCTAAGAATTTATAGGAACAAGCTCTCATTATACTGTACAAATTGCAAGTATCCACTTTAACTCTCAACTATTGGAAACAGTTAATTTGGAAGAAGTTTTATTCACTTATAAATTTCATTTAAACAGCCTTGTGGTATCCTCCAAATAATATGAGATTATGATGTTTCTGATATTACTAAATGGAAACCAGCTTCTTCATTTTCTCTGTAAATCCAGGCAAAGATTTTCAGATTTTATTAAAAAAAACCTTTCTTTTAAAACTAGCTGAGTTTTATGTTTAAAGTTTTCTTCTATTATAAGAAATAAGCATTTTATTAGAATGTTTGTATTCTCCCCCCTGGACACTTCAGGCTCACTCATCTCTCCCCTGCCCTTCATTTTCCTTTATCTTCTTTCTAGTCTCCAAATATGGAGCTCCCTCATGTTGCTTTGAGCTTCCTACTTTTCTTTTACTTCTTTCTATACTGTCTTATCTAAATTGCACAGCTCTCTAGTGATTATCTCTTTGCATATCAGTGATTCTTAGGCTTTCTCCAACCCAGAGAATTTGAGGTTTAACCCCTTATTCCCACCAGCATAGTGGATTCTGTACTAACAATTTTGACTAGATTTCCCTGTGAAAGTCTGAGTGTGGGGACTACTCCGCTTAGGAAGGGCCCTATAATAACCCTGCCACAGCCCTGCTGATGGTGCCCCTTCCCCTCCCCTCTCCCCTCATCTCCCACTGCAATCATGACCCTCTGGTCCAACCCCTTACTACACTAGGTTCACTCAAATCTTTTCAGCTCTTTCCTGATATCACGTAGATACTTATAATATTAAAAAGCAAATTTATTATATTTAACTCTAAGCAAGCTCTCCTTTTGGACTCTCTTATTTCTATTTTATTTGCATAGGTATTCTGTATCATTTTGCAATAATAGTTGTCTTAAGGAGGAAAAATAGAGATGTATTGTAATTTTTTAATTGTTTTCTCTTTCTGATTATTAAAAAAAATCATACAATATTTAAGGCTGTTGAGAAAGGCACATGTGATCCTAAAGCAGGGTAATAGTGCTGCGAACATTTGACTTTTTTCCATATATTTAAGCACAAAGTTGTTCTCATCTGCAGAAGTATAGCCCAAAAGATGTGCTGGCTTTTACCCTGATGTGGAATAAAGAGAAGGCGATTGCATAGCAAGGTGGCTCAGGAGCACAGGTCTGGGAGTCCAACAGACCCCTGTTTGAACCCGGCCTCTACCACTGGCCTCAATCTGGACCTAGCAATTAATAAATTTCTGAAAGCCTCTAGTACCTAATCAGTGTATTGGGAGCATACCTTCACTGGCTTATTATCGGGATCAAGCAGGATCCTGCCACACAGATTTTTTATAGCAAATGATTTTTTATTATGAGTAAGTCTTGTCTGCTGCTATTTCTTACTAGAATTCCATACATACTCAGGGCTCCTTAGTGGGGCTCTCCAGGACCCACTGTTAAGGCCAACCTGTGTTCTCTTCTCCCTCCCTCCCTCTCTCTGCCTGACCTGCTCTGCCGTTTCTCATCACCATTGAAACCAAGCATCTGCTCTCAGGCTCACTTCCTCTGTGGTGGTCTAGTGCACTTCTTCTGTCTGCTCTCTTCTGATTGTCTTTATAAAGTCCTTGGCATCTGGATAATATGCATGGTTTAGCCCTTGGTGCTGGGTGTGTGTGTTTTAGTGATTAATCATACACACACATACACATGTCATACACAGGGTGGGGCAAATGTAGGTTTACAGTTGTGAGTATGTGAAACAGAGTTTATTCTTGCATCCTTTTTTATAAATCATTTTATTATTTTCCATACAAACAACTGTAAACCTACTTTTGCCCCATCGTGTATGTGTATATATCACACACGTGATCTTATGTTTGAATAGTTTTTGAAGTACTTTCACAAGTACCACCTTTACAAGAACATCATGAAGCAAGTAGGCACCTTCCTTTTGTTAAGGAAGAAACTGAAGCTCCCAGTGTGACTCGCTCATGGTTGCACAGCTATTAGAAAAGCCAGGGACAGGATGCTGACCTGCAGACTGGGGGCTCAGATCTCTTTCCTCTAGGGTTTAGAAATGCTCATTGGAATGCATATTTAAGTGTGGAGTTTCCAGATAATCAGAGCAGGTTTGTGCCTCCTCAAGATACTTAGTCAAAAACTAACGTGTACTCTGAAATGGCATTGAGGCAGGCAAATTCCACCAGCCAGACAGGTGATTTCCCCACCCTTTTTGTATTAAGTGGCTGATCTTCATGCAGCCTGGTAACTTGTGAAAGGGAACAAACGAGTGCTTCATTTTCCAAGTGTACTAAGCTACTTATTACTTGGAGGAAAGGGACTGGTTGAAATGAAAGCTTCTTAGACCTTAAATTTACATGACCAGTGTGTAATAGCCCCATTGAATGAACTTCCTGGCAAGATTTAGTACATAAACACATTTCAACTAGATAGAAAGATTTCATAAACCATGTTCTTAGCAAAATGTGCTAGGAAGAATCATAGCTCCTGGGATAGCATTAATTTTATATTGAGCTCAGAATATAAGCTAGAAAAGGCACATGTCCATAATCCATAGTCACATTATTAAAGTACAGTCACTAGTTAGACATTTAGATGATCAGTGAAGCCCAGCAGACCAGTAAAGCCATGTGGTTGAACTTGTGATGGGGAGTTTCACAATCTAGCTTTGAGTTGACTCTACCACCTACTACCTTGAGTGAATTACTAACCACACCATGCCTTACTTTTCTCAGCTATAAAAATGAGGATTATGACAGTATTTACCTCAAAGAGTTGCAAAGATGAACACCTTTCATGTGATATCCTTGGCACAGTGCCGGCTATATTTCCTCCCTCCCTCCCTCCCTTCCTTCCTTTTGCCATTAGTTGATACCATTTGATATTATCTGCCAAGTTAAAGTCATTAGCATTTATTGTTTGTTTTTAGGCCTAAGCTTGTGTGTGTATGTGACTCAATCTTAAAACTAGGTAATTGTGAAAATCAAGTAGTTAGTTTAGTTGCCATGTTGTGATGTCTTTCCTCAGCCTCATCATTTGGTGGCCTGGGTATTTGCTCTTAATAATCACACCCACAGTATAGGCATGCTACAGAAGAGACTAGAGACTTCTCAGCAGGGGCTTACCATGTAGTCACAATCCTAGAGGAACTTAGTTCAGCATCACTATGGACAGTCTCATACCAAGGCCACTTTGATGATCTCCAGCTATCTACATGGTGGGGAGCTCCTTTCTCCTTAGGCTAGATGTCCCAACAGGAAAATAATCTCACAGAGCCTTCAGCATTCATGATGAAGAGAATCTGTTGTTGCTCCTTTGCTTTCCACTGCAGATGAATTCTCATGAATATTAGAAGACAGTTGGAAAAGATAAATGGAATGGGAATAATCCTGTGTACATCTTCATCCAGGGCTCCATATTATACAGAAAGGCTTAAGTCAGGTGGTGCACTCCTTTAAATTTCTAGCTCTTTATTTCAAGTAGGGCCAATTACTGGCAACTGTGAGGCGTTATCCTGTCAACAGCATTCTCATCTTGCTCCTTGATAAGTCCAAGGGTGTGTGTCTTGTCACTTTTATTTTTTATTACTGTATTAGATGAAACCATTCCTCTGTCTACTATCCATCTATTATCAAGTATCTATCTACAGTGTGTCTCACATACTCTAAACTCTAACATTGGTTTATGGTTATTTGAAATTTCTTTTAAGGCTGCTGATAAATTTTTAAAAATTGTTTGACATCTCTGTCTTAAAGGAGATCACTGAACCATAAGAATTATTTGATATCTTCTTTGAAATGGGATATACATTATCACATTTGTAGTCAATTCTTACCAACATAATTTCTACATAGGTAATGTGGAATAAGTGTTTACATTTGAATTTAAACCCCAAATTTCAAAAGAAAAACATTATTTCTTGGGGAAGTCGTTACGTTACTGTATTAAATTAACTTGGCGACTTCTGCCTCAGGCTAGATCGGAGTGGCTTGTGACAAACCACTGCTTCTTGGAAAACAGTAGAAAAGCCAAATGTAAATGAAATCTGAAACTTACTTAATTTGAAGGCATCGAAGTGCTGCCAAAAAATCCGAGACTCCTAGAGTGCAGGGAGCTATAGAGTAAGCCAGCATTTTACAAGATATTTTCCCTTCAGGGAACTTGCCAGTTTTTGGCTTGAGATGAAAAGTTGAGAAACCAGACAAAATATCATGCATAGGAGGCTAAGAAGTCAGAAGAATTTTTGGCAATCTCACAAGGCTAGAGCTACAAACCTTGAAGTCTAGGGCTGCTAAAGCAACCAGGACTTGAGCGGCTAAGATCTCAGAGAGAATAGTGTACTGGGTAATTAGGCTGATCCTGGGCAGTTTTGCCCCTTGAGATATTTGCCTAATTCCTATGCTTTGTAGGGTATGAGGCTAGAAAGCTAAGAAGCAAATTACTGAAAAAGTAAAGCAGGGTTTTTGACAAGCATTGCTAAGGGTAAAGTAATTAGAGTACACCATCCATGAAGGACAAGGGATATTGGTAAACACTGGCTTTCAAACTGGGTTGACTGGTTGGTTGGCCAAATAGTCAGTTTAGTTTTTTCCATAAAATAAAAGACACATTTTTCATTTTCACCAATAACTTTATTGATTTAGATATTTTGAGTATGTCAGCTATCTCCTGCTATTGGCTTCTAGAGGCCAGGGGTGCTGCTAAACATCTTTCCAATGCATAAGATGGCCCCACAGCAAAGAATTATTGGGCCAAAATGTCAATAGTACCAAGAAACTTTGCAAACCACTTTTGACATGTTCAATCAGTCACGGCACCTTCTCCATATACTGCACAAGTCTTTTTTTTTTTTTTGCACTTCCATTGTGTTTTTACCTTTCTTGAAATAGTAAAACATAATACACCAAAAATGTTGTGTATTTTCTTCCATCTTCAATGTGAAAATGGCTGCACAAAAATTCACCAGCTTTGATATGTTTTTTAAAAAATGCACATGCTGTCACATGCAATCTAAAAAAAAATTGTTTTGAATGAAGTTAAGGACAAGGAAGCACTAGTAGAGCCGCCATGCAGAAAGACTAAATGCACTTTGGGGCCAACCCAATATATCCAATAGTGTGAGCAGAAGAGGCTGACCAAATCTTTCAAAACACCAGCCAACTCTGAGTCAACTTCATCCTGAAATTATGGAAGGTGACCTGTCTCATCTCAGGCGGCCTTCCAGAGACTAGGATGAACCTTCTTTGGAGGAAGTTACTATCATTCTGTTTCTCTATAATTTTTCATACATAACATCTGTAATTCAGCTTAAAATCATTAGGCGATAAAGAAATAGGACTAGGGGAAGAAAACAGAAAATAGAAACAGTCGCAAGGATGATGCAAATAAAGTTGTCCCCAGAATTGGACTTAGATCTGGAGCTAAGAAGTAAGAGCTATCTTTAGGTAAGTGTAGGACTCCTAAGTTCTCTGTTGTCCCTGCTGCTTCCCCTCTCGCCTTACTCCTGGCTGGATCCATTAAATTGCATTACTTATGCTCTAGGCATTTGGGTTTGTGATGGCTATTTTACAGCAAGGAGTGCATCTCTTTTTTTCTTAGTGATTTGGTCTTCCAACCTTACCACCAAGTGGATTTGCTCACAAAATGCATGGAAATGTTACCAAGAATCTGACTCTCAGATGATTTTTTACTTAATCCCTTCCATAGAGTGGCTATTTTGGTCTCCTGTTTTTCTCTTTGCTTAGGAGAATGGGTATAGGGCTTACAGGGGAATCTTGATATAAACAGAAGTGCCTCTCTTTTTTTTGCTTTAAAGTTTGCTAGTTTTGTGAAGTGACATCTGCGTCTTTGTCTTTGAGTTCTTTCTTGAAAAGAAAAAAACCCCCATGAGTTACAGGGGAAAAAATAAGAAAAGCAAGTTCAGACAGGCTTAAATCAATTACATTTGGCCCTGTGAGTGGCTTTCTGGGAACATGCAATGTGCATTTTTGACATAGAATGCTCACATGTCTCTCAAATGACAAAGGATCAGGAATGAGTTAGGCCTTTGTAAACCAGAGTCAGCTTGCTCTTTGTTCCGAGTGAAGAGCCATTACTTTGGTTGTGATTTTATTTTATTTATTTTTAAACAAAAGGATAGCTCCCTGCAGCAGTGTGGTTTCTTTAAAGACCAAGTGCTTCCTAAAGCAGCAGATGAGAAAAATCCAAGAACAAAACTTTAAAAACAAGTAAGTGACATAGTTAACCTTGAGTGCTTTGAAATCACAGTGCTCTGGAATGATTTTCAAACTCTGGTTTCCAGGCCAGCATTCTGCATCACCTGTGAGCTTCTTGGAAGTACCAGTTCATGGGCTCCACCCAGACCTCGTGAATCTAAATCTCTAGAGAAGGGAACCAGGAAACTGTGTTTTGACAAGCTCTCTCAGTGATACTTAACTGTATTAGTGTTTGAGAACCACTGTTCTGGAGTACTGATGCCAATCCATATGGAGTCACCAGGTAGGGCCAAGCTACCTAAGCCCATCTACGGTGATGCTATCAGGACCATATCAAGAAAACACTGCACTACTTAAAATTATATCTTCTCTATTGGAGGAATTTTTTAAAAACACAGTTGAATAAGATCTTGAGTTTTCTATAGACCACTTCTCCACCACTAGAAGTTCTTTTGATCCTATATAAAAAGTCTTTGTTAATTAGGAAGATGAACCAGGTCCCTCAACTAGATGATAAATCAGTCAGGCATTGTGAGAAAATTACATTTTTTTTGGAAAAAAAAAGAAAGAGAACCATATCTCTCTATAGGTTACTAGGAGGAAAAATGGACTAGAATGACAGATAAAAATAATGGTACTTAGAGAAGAGTTAACTTTCAGAAGGACAATAGGTAGGTAGAACAGAAAGTCAAATTTTTAAAGTCTTTTTGTGTGGAGCATAACATTGATTCTAAAAAAATAGTATTATGTTCTAAATATTTCTTTATTATATATATAAAGAATCAAATATTAAAGAAATTCTTGGCCTAAGACTTCTAATAATGACTTGACAATGACTTGATTATATTAACCAATTTGTATATGCTTTTTTAAAAAAGTGTGTCTGTATGTTTTGATCTCCACAGGTTAAATGATTTTTTCTTGTGCCCATCCTCTAAGGTAAACAAAAAATGAAACAGTTATTTAAGGTGAAGTTCGAGATGATAAATGGTTTTAAAGATCTTATTGTTTTCTCTAGCCCACTTTTAAAATGATTCAGTGAGCTACTTCATTGTTAACTAAGTGGAGATTCCTCTTGTTCCCAGGAAAATACCTTCGAGAAGAGCATTTTCATTTATTGTTCAATAATTGCTATGCATTTTTAGTAACTTGTGCAGTTTTGTGAATGAACTCACTTCATTGAAATTTCGTTGGTAGGCAAGTAACTTGGTCAAACTATTGTAATTGATAACACAGTTAAGTTGGAATATGAAGAGCATAAAGCTAGAGTTCATCAGTAATTCATCAAAAGTTGAAGTATTCAGAATTAGGTCCTTTTTGTGTAAAATTTCCTTTTTCTCCCATTGTTCTGCTTTTATTCTTTCTCCCCCGGGTAAAGATAGTGTTTATGTCTGGTTTACCTTATTGGGCTTTGAAAGAATCCTAAGAACACACCACAGAAACAAAAGGGGTAAATTTGCAAATTTCTGGGAAAGGATGATTTCCTGTAACTGGTTATTACAATATTGTACCTAAGAAATGCACGGTACGTTGTTCTCACTGGCTGCAGTTTGCTAGAGTATCAGTATCACATTGTAATGAAAACATCAAAGCACCTTTCATGTTAAATGTAATGTTTGCCCTATATAATTGGCACTCAGGTTTAATCCCACCAGGTTGAGCCACTGGAGGGAGATGCCACATAGTGTTTGTGTGGGAGAGCCTGCTTTAGAGAAAATATTCTGAAATGAGAAATCCTGGAGATTTGTTGCTCCATGGAATATTATAAAAAGTCAGGATGTCAAGAGAAAAGCTGTAGATCTATATAAATTTTGTGTATTTGTTCAGTTATGTTTGGAGATTCTGTGAGCTACATAGTTTGAACTGGGGAAACTTAACATATAAATTCATATTCCCCATGGCTATGGAAACGTTTTTAATGCTAAACTTCTTGAGTACATTCCTCATAGGATTTTTGAGAGAATTAAATAAAAATGCAGGTAAAGTTCTAAGCATAGGACTCGATACATAGTAAACACTCAGCATATGGTCTTTTATTATTTAGCTTATTTTTCTTATTTGGTGTATGCTTTTAATTCGACATATCTAAAGTTTATTTTACAAATTCGAACAGAGTTGTATAAAATATTTAATTTATATTTTACCTTGCAAGTAGAGACAGGCGACAGGACATTTGGAACCAAAGTTCACTTTCCCCCCAGTTGGGGGAAAAAACCTAGTTTTGGAAACTGGTGGTGGCCTAGATTCCAGTTCCTAGTCTGAAATTTGAGTGGGGTGGAGAAGCAGACCAGGGCCACGAGCTGCTCGGGGCACCACATACAGAAGCTAAGGAACCCTTTGGTTATTTACAAACCTTTTTACTTGCTAATAATCATACTCTTAAGTCTGTTGCCTTCATTAAGTGAGACTCAAGCAGCAAGTTCAAGCTGGAACTTGCAGGGCTGTGACTAAGTGTGGCCAGTTGTGGGGCCGCAGTTGTAAAGCAGGGGTGAGAGCACCCTGGTGAGGGTTGGGAAGGAGGAGAGGATTTAAAATGTGATGGAAAGCAGCATGGGAACATGGCTTTGGTGCAGTAGACCAGTGTGTAAACCTCATGCCCACAAAGCAATGGGAGAAGGAAGGCACCTTTGAACAAATCCAAAGAGAAGAAAAAATGTAGTCTCTGGAATACCATTTTGTTTTCTGAGACTGTCTCTTTGTAAACTCTCTCTATTCTGAAAGACAGTGCCCTTCTGCACTTCCAGGAGTTTATTTATTTATTTTATTTTTTTAAAAAATTAAAAGATTTATTTTTAGAGAGAGGAAGGGAAGGAGAAAGAGAGGGAGAGAAACATCAATGCAAGAGAGAAACATTGATTGGTTCCCTTCCATATGCACCTTGACCAGGGACCCAATGTGCAAGCCAGGCATGTGCCCTGACTGGGCAAACTGGGGATCTTTCACTTTGCAGGACAATGCCCAATCAACTGGTCAGGGAGGGTTTGAGAATTTAAAAGGAGGGATTCTTGACATCCAAGGGTAAGGAGGCACATGAATCCCAGAGATAGGCAAGTGCCATTTGCCATCTTACTGGGCTTCTCCATGTGGTTCTGGTGGTTAGTGATCTTAGGAGGAAGATGTGCCCAGGAGAATCATGGTCTCAGACCCTGTGACTCAGGGTGCCATGTGTCCGAGCACCTGTCGTCTGATATCAGTCCTTAGAGTCCCATATTCAAAACAAAGAGTAGAGTTCAGAAGTGAAAGTAAAAAGTCCTATTTCAAGCCTTCCAGCACTGGGGAGCAGCCTTACATGGCTTCATGCAGGGTGCCATATAGAAAACACAGATGAAAAAGGAAGAATCCAGTCTTCAAAAATTTTGGTTGCCTGAATGAATTCATTAATTAGTTTATCTACAAATTGAATAAGTATTTGAGTACTTATTTTCTGCCAGGCAAAATGCTAGATGGTAGGCATCCAATAGTAAATGAAAACAGCATGGTTCTTGCTCTCATGGTTCTGACAACCAAGGATGAACACAGCCAAGTAAAATTAAAAAGGGGCCCAGTGTGTATCTGGTGATAAGGGAACACAAAGGACGTGATGTGAATGAACCTGGAGGGTCAGGAAAAAAGGAAGAGATGATGTCTGTAACCAGGTGAAGAAGGGGAGAAGTGTAGGAGGAATAGCAAGTACACACGAAGGAAAGGATGGCCACCTGCAGAGCCCAGGGGCCTTACAAGAATTTCTGAGAGGAAAAACTTGTGCATGAGAGACTATAACAGAGAACGTGAGGAGTGACTCTGAGGATCTCAGAGCTAGCTTAGGGGGAAACAGGGTGAGAATGTGCAGAATGAGGACATGTCTGGAAGTCAAGGTCCAGAGACCTTCTTACCTCTAGTAGCCCATGGCTTGCACATAGTCAGTTATGACTTCTATTTTATTGGTTAAAACAACAAATGTTGCTTTAACAATTAAAAAAAATTAAAAACACTATTTAAGCATATATTTTAACTTAGGACATTAAAATGTGCATCTGTTCAGCAATCCTTTGTTGAATCTAGACCCTGTTTGAATGTGAATTTGCTATTTTGCATTCCACCTCTAATTTCTTTTATAAGCTATAATCATAATGCATTGCTTAAGGTTTGTTCAAAGGAGAGCCAACATATGGACACTAGCAAAACAATCTAAGGCAAAATTCTGGAATTTTACTATACTTTTTTCCATCTTGTAGTTTTCTCTTCTATATCTATTATAAATCCAGTGTCCTCATGCCTTGGATTTATCTCATCTTTCCAAGGAAGTAATGGGAACAACAGGTGTCTTTTCTAAATTTGTAATTTCATCAATTTATGCTATGCTTACATCATATAAATACATATAAATAGTAAGCTTGGCAATAAATATACATATTTCTGGTTTAACATACAACTGAGCTAATGGAAGTAGATTATGCCATATACTAGAAGGCAGTCAAAGCAAATTCCGTATTCTAGGCACCATGGACAGCACTCAGGCTTTACGAGATTGGGGAGCTTGGGTTAATCCAATGATGTGATAAATTAGTGATCAGAAAGAGTATTTTTTTTATCCTACTGTCTTAGTAAAAGGGAACTGATGATTAAAGAATAATAGTTCCTCTTAAAATTCACTTAGAGAGTTAATTAAGTTAGCAATATATAGTTAACATAAGAGGACTGTCCAGAACATATCCGGCCTTGTAATATGAAAAATGAGACACTTATTGAAGAAGATACAAGATCCATTGCACATACAACAATGAGGCCTCAGTTCCCTTCAAAGTAGGTACCTTGGGACATCGCCAGTTCTCCCAATCACCATTAGCTGCCCTGTTGTATTTTTCTGAATCTCATTGATGGTCTGAAATCTCTTCCCTTTCAAAACTAAGGTGATTTTAGTTTTGGGAAAAGCCAGAAGCCTCAGGGCACCAAATCGGGGCTGTAGTGAGTCTGAGTCACCTGCATAATGTGACATTCCACCAAAAACTCTGCACGGAATGTGATGCATAAGCAGGAGCATTGTTGTGATGAAGCTGCTAATCACCAGTTGCCCATAGCTGTGGCCTTCTAAATCATCCAAATAGTTTTCATGGAGGAATGTTTAAACTTAATGCAAAATTTGATGCAGAGTCATTGCTCTACTCGCTTAGTCATCTTGAATGCAATGTCCACACAGTACACATGCTCATTCAGTGGCATCTATTGCCCCCACTGACAAGTACAGTAGAGTCATCATTATTCTCGCATGCACATTCCAGTCCACTCTCCTTGGCTGCCAGATTACACTGATGATTATAAGGAGAATGTGCAAACCATTCTCATTATATTAATAATGGCAGGATTTTTTTCTGGACAGACTCGTATATAACTACATTGAAATGTATTGAATTTTAAGTACTTCTAAAATACCATGATACATCATTCTAGGCAGCTGTTGTTGAACTTGAAATATGTGGGTATCTATTAATTTAAATGACGAGTCAGGATTTTGGTGCGTGTGGTGGGGAATATCTTGAATTAAATCAGGCAAACCCCTATTAATTAAATATTGGGTTGGCCAAAGAGTTTGCTTAGTTTTTTCCTGTAAGATGGACTTTGTAGTGCTTAGTTATCTTTAACTTCATTTGAAACAATTTTGTTATATTGTATTGTGACAGCTGCTGTATCAGTATGCATTAAAAAAAGTATCAAAATTGGCAAATTTTGTGTAGCCATTTTAATATTGAAAATAGAAGAATATACTCAACATTTTCAGCGTATTATGCTTTATTATTTCAAAAAAGATAAAAATGTGCCCTGGCCTGTGTGGCTCAGTGGATTGAGCACCAGCCTGTAAAGCAAAAGGTCATTGGTTCACTTCTGGTCAGGACACATGCCTGGGTTGTAGGCCGGTCCCTGGTTGGGGGCATGTGAGAGACAACTGATAGATGCTTTTCTCACATCTCGATGTTTCTCTCCCTCTTTTTTCTCCCTCCCTTGCTCCTCTCTTTAAAAAATAAATAAAATTAAAAAAAAATTTTAAACAATGCAAGTGAAATACAAAAAGGTTTGTGCAGTGTATGGAGAAGGTATCGTGAGTGATCTTAAATGCTCTCATCACAAAAAAGAAATGTAAAGTCATGAAGGGGTTAGCTAAAGCTAGGTAGGGGGTAATAATTTTGCAATATATAAATGTATCACATCAACATGTTGCACACTTTAACCTTACACAACATTATATGTCAATTAAATCTTTATAAACCTGGGGCGAGGGAGACAATGAGATTAGGAGACTGACGACTCCTGTTTGCTCTCCAATTATGTAGTTTGCTGTGCTACTACAAGCAGATAACATAACTTCTCTGAGTGTTATTTACTTCATCTATAAAACGAGAATAAAAATTACACCCAACTTCCAGGTTTCCTCATTGATTAAATGGGGTGAAGCATATAGTCAATGAGCAGTGTCTGGTAAACTCCACTCACGATAGTGATAAGGATGTATTTTACTGTACATCAGTTCAGCAAGTTTCAGCTGAATAAGTGATTAATGGAGCTTTCCTTTTTTTCTCTACGTTAAGTGGCAGACAGGAAGCTCTTCTAAGGATATATATAATTTTATAACTTAATGGAGTGTTTATTTATGCTTTGAATGTATTATATAATCATGTCCCATTTAGTGCTGATCTGCCCGGCTTCTCTCTACCTAAATGACATCAGTATCAATACTAAGAAGAATCTTTGCCTGGCTCCAACAGTTTTGCCCACGTATCTGTCAAAGATTTATTGATGCCAGCTATCAAGCAAGAGCAATATTGATCATTTTTAAGGTAGATGTTCTTCTTGATTTGTTTGCCACTTTGTAAATTTTCAAGAAAGCTGTAGTGAACTTGAGGTTTTAGTGGACCTCTTTCTGTGAACAGGTCAGAGGTTGGTGTCATAAAAGTAAAATCAAACAGGAAAGTACAAAACAGGAGGTGCACATTAGATGTTCTACCTCACTTTCACTTGGGTTTTTTTTATATTTTTTACTTTTTCCATAGCCTGCACAGTTTCAGTCACATCATAGCATTTTGTGAAGTAGATGAGTAGTTAAAAAAATCTCAGACCAAAAATGCTCTTCCTAGACATGAGGCAACTATCTTCTGAAGAAAACTGGCTTTTAAAAATCCATACTCTAAAAGAGAATGAATAAAATGTGAAATGAGTTCATTTCAATATAATATACTTTAGAAATGAAAATATATATCTTTTGGCTCGTATCTGTGAAGATGAACAAAACACATTGATTAGGATGGACTCCATGAGGGCAGGGTTTTTGATCTTTTTTGATCTGTTTTGTTCACATCTGTGTGCCTAGAACCTAGGATAGCACCAGTTATATTGTAGGTACAAAACATATACATGTCAATTAGATTTTTGAATAGAAATAACAACCTGGCATTTGTCTCATTCTGAAAAGGAACCAAAAGGTGGTCTAGGCTTTTATGTGCCCATTGGCCTTCTTACCTCCTCAACTATGTAAATTAAATATTTATTTTGATATTTCAGGAGGCATGTGAACCATTCTTAATAAAACAAGTTGGTAAAAAAAAAAAAATTGAATTACGTCAAGAAGGACGTAATTCCCCAATAATACATCTACTTCTAGATCATATCGGGGATTACGAAAAATTGCCTTGCTATCATATGTAAATTTTTCATTTAAAAATCTACTCCAATAACAGTCATATGCTATTTTGACTCCCTGGAAATGTTGGTGGCTATATTTTCACACTTTATCCATTAGGAATGTTTTGAAAGGACTAGACGTTTAGGGTTTGCAGTTTCTTTCCAGGGGTTTTGGCCAAGACCAGTGTGGACTGGATAGCCTATGTGTTGGCACAAATCACCGAGGACAACACGTGCAGGCTGATGGCTCAGCACTGGCACACAGCCATCTCTGCCGCCGACCGACGGATGCGGGGGTGTCCTGTGACGCATCACTGCTTTCCTTCTGTGTGGTTGACTCTGCCCAGTCAGTGCAGTTTAGTCATGTATGGTATAAATTACCTTTTTCATTGCATAGCCTGGAATGCAAGGGATACTATTTATTTGTTTGAAGGCAATGTAAAATCAAGTAAAAAAGAAAAACCTGTGATATGTGTTACAGATGAGAAAAACATTGTTACAAATGATACCTCTGTCCTTTGGTTTAGCTATGAATGTTGTAGTTAGTAAAATGTTATTTCAAAAATAACACTGCCGCGTATAAAAACTGTGAAAAGGGGTGGGAGTGGGTAAGGAATTTAAGATCGATTTTTTTATTTAATGGGACTGAGAAGTCTACTGCAAAATGTTTCAAAATAATTAACAGGCAACACGCAGGAGTAAATTGAAGAGAAATTATTCTTTCTGATATCTTTTGGGATGAAGGAAGCATTTATCTAGAGTAACGCTAGCAGAAGTCTGTCAAGGCATTAAATAAAATGGTTTGAAGACACAGTTTGAATTTATTATTAAAACCTGAAAGTTAATGTACAAGTTAATGCACATCAGCAGCATGTTTTAGCAGCAGAGAAATACGGTGGTTTCACTCCAGAGGCCCTGTGGGGGACTGGGACGGCATGATTATTCTCACCCCTGTGGGTCAGAGGCTGTATACCTGGAAATTATCCCCTATGCACCCCTCCAGCCCTTACCCCACAGGAGGGAGAAGAAAGGGAAGAAAGGTCTGAAAGAGGAAACATAGTCACGATGACCTTTGACTCCTACTGAGGATGGCGTTTGCCCATTCTTTCAAAGTGACTTTAGACATATAGATTTTCTCTGAGTTTTTGCGGTCAATAGGGATTTGGAAGCTAAAATATTCAGTACTTATGTTCCAGATGCTGAGAGATGGACAGTGGGCTGAAGCTTTGAGAGATTCCCAGTGGCAAATACAAATGTTGAGAGAAATAGAGGGCACGAAAGAGGTAGATGGTCCCCATCAGCCATCATTGAAGCAATTGTTGACACTTCTTCCAGCAAGTGCTTTGATTGCTCTTGACCTTACAAGTAAAAAAAAACAAAACAAAACGAACAACCCCCCCAAAACATGTTGTTGTTGTTTCTTTTTAAATCAAATATAAATGAGCATAGGCGATGTGATGTTAGTAGGTAGAGAAATCCAAGAAGGCATATTGTTGTGTGGCCACATGAACATTTTATTCTTATTACAAGTTCTACATCTAGGAGAAATATATGAGTTATATGAGCCAGGAGCTCTTCGTTTTCAAAAGGTACCTCTTAAGGATCCCATGACCCTTCTCAATTGTTTAGCTGTGAAAGTTAGAAGTTCTCTTTATTTGTAAAGTGGCCTACATTCCTTTCATATGACGTATTGACAAACCAGCTTCAAAAGCTTTTAAAGGAGTTTGTGTTAAGAGAAACACGATACAGGGAGATATATTTGGCCACTATTTTACTTTGCACTCATTTTTTATCTGTATTTCATCAAAATATTATAGATAATTTATATGAGTTATCTATGTAGTACTCTATTAACCTAATGGGTTACCTACAGAGATAACCACATATTATTATATATAACTCATAGATATTATAGATAACCAGTGTGAATGTATATCCACATACATTTTCCTCCGCTCATTCCTTATCTTTGATGATTATAATAGCTATCCCTATTTTTCTGTTATTTAGATTAGGTTCAATAGTCATTTATCAGGCACCTGCAATGTGAGAATTAAAAAGGAACTAACTGTGTGGCAGTGGGGTAAACAGAGGTATGAATACAGAGTGCTTTACTCTATCCCTAATAAAAATGGGTACACAAATGGAGCCACACGTAACTTTGTCTTGGGGTGGTCAGGAAAGGGGGTACTGAGAGGAGACTGACCGATACGGAGAGCCCGAGTCCCTAAGTGCTCTCTGCGAGGCGGGCAGGAGAGGCGCGCCAGGCAGAGCGCTCGATGGAAGAAAAGGCACAGGGTGTGGGTGGCGGGACAGGAAACAAAAAGCAGCACCTTTGGTAGGACGGCTCTGCCGCTGACTAGGCGTGTCGTCTCCGGTAGGGTATTTTACTTTATTGAGCCCCTTTCTTCAATAATAAAATAACAAATAGTGTAAAATAATTAAAATATATACTGAAAGCACAAGTGTTCGTTCACTTTTAAGAGAGTGTGTATGGGAAGGGATAAAACGCGAGCGAGGGTACTGTGGGCAAAAGATGAGGCCAGGGCCCCAGGCAGCGGGCAGCCCAGCGAGCGGCTGAGGCGCTCAGAGCTGCGGGGGGCGGGGGGGGGGGCGCGCAGCCAGCAGAGCGTTTTGCGTTGGAAGAGCTTTCACTCTCCTATAACATGTTTATCTGTTTGTTGGGAAAACTTAAATACTAAATTGTCAGGCCAACATCATAAAAGGAAATGAAGAAGGAAGAATAATGGATGCAAGAGATGGAATCAAGTTAATGGTAACATTTTTAATCATGAGGTCAAATAAGAAAGGAAAAAAATATTCAGGGAAACCAAGACTGTGAGAATATTTGAGGATTATCGCTGCCCTGAAACTCCCTGTCCTTGAAACTACTGGCTTAATCTCGAAGGATGAAAACTTCTGGAAGTCATAGAAATCTTTGATTGCTAGAGTACATCAAAACCTTTTATGGATGTAATCCCACAGTGTTCAGTAAAAGCTTTGAGTCATCAAAGAGGTAGCGACTGTCATCTAAACTTGATGAAGGTAAGTGCAGGAAGCAGAAACAAAAAACACTCAATGAGATTTACAAAAACATGATGAAAAGTAAAGTATACTGATTGGGAAGATAATGTGAAAGAATAAAATGCAGTCTGTTTAGTTCATGTGATTTGTAAAAATAACAGCATAAGAAGACAGCTTAAAGGAAGATGAAAAACAAAAACCTTGGCCCATAAGCCATAAGAAACCAGAGAAAAAGAAGTACATTCTGTAAGAATCAGGTTTACTCAGAAGTAAAACACACCAAATAAGAGCTGTACTATATTTGGAGTTTGTGAGGTGGAAATCAGAAATGGCTTTCTATATTAAACATCTCTCACTCTTTCTGAGCAAGAAGAAAACTAACATTTGTTTAGAAAATAGCTTCTGTGTTTCAGCCTGGGTACCAATTGCTAATTAGTGGCAATTAAGAAAAAGCTTATTTTAGACACCTCAGTAAACTGGTTACTCATTGTATTAGTCAGTTTGATGCGACAGTGTCATTGTAGCCTCACAGCTCCGTGGAACAGCTGGGCACCTCTTTTTTTGTACTGCAAGTTTGCATGTGGGGGATGGAGGCTCTGCTCTACCTGTTTTCTGTTGGTGCCCAGGATGGAGGCTTCAGAGTTACCTGGGACACATTCTTCCCATGGTGGTCAGAAGCTCCCAGAAGGACAAGGAGGAACTTCCTAAGGTGTAGGCTTAGAACTGATACTGTCTTCCAAGTCACATGAGCAAAAACAACATCAAAGGAGCAAGGAGGCTTACAGGAACCTAACACACCTTTTCAGCCTCTTGGTGTCTATACTTCAACTCCTATACAATGGGTATAATGATAATTACCTTAGAGAGTTTTGAGGATCATGTGCATGAACTCACACAGAAGTGTTCTTAACACATAGTAATCTTGTTATCCTCTAATTTTTATCTTCTCACCCTCATCTCTAGCCCATCTGGTTTGTAAATTCTCTCCTGCCCTCCCCACCACCCCAAAGAGCATTATTAGAGCATCATCCATCACCATGTGACACACATCAGTCAGGTAGGGCCAGGCTAGGACTGTCCACTGGAAATTCTCCTGTCAGGCACTGGTTGTTCTCTCTCTGCCAGGCGATCTGGCAAAGCCAACCAGAACCTTCACTTCTCCTGTTTCCCATCTGCTATAGGATCTGAGGCTGCTGTATCTGTTTGTGAAATTTATCCAAATGCCCTACCTCCTTCCTACTTGTGTTTCTGTGAATTTTATCTGCATATTCAGCTTTTTCCTCTCTAAGATACTCTTCCTACACAATTTGTAAGCTCTTACCTACTCAAACATTGACCAGAACATATCCACTCTGACAATGATGGGTGGAAGAATTCAGTCAAAGCTTCTTTAAGCATTGGAAAAGGAGGTATTTATACAATTTTTAACTGACGCATTTTGGTTTGTCATAAATTAGAACCAGAATTTTAATAAATTTTTATGAATGTTGTGTTCCCAGTGTTTGACAGAAAGAGAAATTTGCATCACTGTTACATACTACTCCAAGGGACAGCCTGCTAATACCACCATTAGAACTCAGTGCTGTTGTCTCTTCAGCAACATGTTTTGATGTTTCCCTGCTATACAGAGATATTTTCAGCTGTAAAACAAAAATGTTATACTTTCAACTATTTACATCTTTGGGGCAAGGAGGCTAGCTATAAGTTGTTGAGCATATCCAATCATTTTATTCTTTCCCTTCTTTACAAAAGAATTCCATTGCTATTGGGTATTTTGAGGGAGGGTTATATGGGATAAGTTGAATGACACTAGAATTGGCCTCCCTCCTCCCATGGAAAAATTGTAACTGCCCAGAAGACTTGATTTCAGTAATGGCACATCTGTCCCAAGAGGAATTACTCACTAAGAGTAACCTCAGCACACGGGACATCTTTACTTCACTTTGGTTTTAGCTGAGATGAAGCTTGCCCATTACATCCACTCCTTTCACTCTCTTCTCTGTCCTCCTTCCTTATGCTCCCACATTTCCATTTAAACCACATCTTGATTTCTTCCTCAATATTTATAAGTAGTCAGTTTTCAGGGAGACAAGAATACACAAGCAATTTTGTTAAGATTCTCCAAGAGTTTACAAGTTGAATGGAGACTCAAAACGTGTTCTGATGAAGTTACCATGCAAGACATTGGTCACGGTCACCCTCATGGCTTAGTAAGGGAATAGAGAAAGAGGAACTGGAGGCTTTGTTGAGCTTTGAAGCCTAACTGACAGGGAAACTGGCCCTTTTGCCAACATTCCAGGTAATAATTAGAACAGCCACTATTTGTTGGATTGTTTGTCATGTCATCCTCAGGATAACTGTGAAGTAAATGTTACCCTCCCCAGTAATCAGGTCAAAAACTGAGTCCTAGAGATGTTAAAAATGTTATGATGCCATTGCAGTTGGCAGAGATGAGATTTGAAATTTACATGTGTTGGACTTTGACAGCCCATTTGAAGTGATGTTATTTCCATTGCCTTTTTGGAAGGCCTCCTTGTAAATATTAGAGATTTTAAAACAAATTTTTGATAAATTAGGAAAAAAGGCCAGACCCATAGTAATAAGGGTCTGAATTCCATTTGGAATAGAGAAGAAGGTTTGAATGTGAACTGTATTGTTAAAAGCCATTAGAACTTGGCCAGTCATTGGTTCTAATCATGGAAAGGGGAGCAGGTGAATCTCCTAGTGATGCTCACATAATAAATGTTGGAAGAATGGAGACGTGATGGGCAGGACTGGACCAATTAGAAGGAGGAGATACTTTGAGAATGAGATAGAAGAGGAAATAACTAGGTAGATTTGGGGTCATCAAATAAGGAGTTTGGTGCCCACATCAGATTGACCATCAGGCAATGGGAAAAATAGGACATGGACTTAAGAGGGAAGAATAGTCTAGAGATCTAGAGATGGCTACAATAGCTGCTTATAAAAGTGATTCATCAAGCTGTAGTCACTTTGGAGCATTTTAAGACAGAAAACAACACACAGTTATTTAGGTGTTAGATGAAAACAACAGAGTCAGAGGAGAAGATAGTGAAAGGCAGAGAGAAATAGAACAAGTGGTGTGTTAGATTTCTATTGCTGTCTAACAAATTACCATCAACCTAGTAGTTTAAGAGAACACACATATATTATCTTACAATTCTCATGGCCCAGAATGTGGCAAATATTTCCTGGCTTCTCAGCTAAGGGTCCCACAAGGCTGAAATTAAGGTGCCAGCTGTTTGTGTTCTTATGAGAGACTTGAGTAGGGAAAAATCCCTTCCGCATTCCCTTCTAATGGCAGGATTTATTTCCTTGTGGTTGTAGGATTGAGTTCCCCATTATCCTGTTAGCTGTAAGACAATGACCTCTCTTAGCCCCTAGAAAGTCATTGCCACATGGCCACATTTTTGGATTTTGTTTTAAATTTTTTTTAATTATTGATTTTTTTGAGAGAGAGAAAGAGAGAAAAAAGAGAGAAAGAAAGAAAAAGAAAGAAAGAAAGAAAAGAAAGAAAGATTTACCTGTTGTTCCACTTATTTACACATTCATTAGTTGATTCTTCCTTGTGCTGTGACCTGAGACTGAGCCCACAATTTTGGCATAACAGAATGATGCTCTAACCAACTAAGCTACCCAGACAGGGATGACATGGCCTTCTTCTTATGCCCTTTCACAACTTGGGAGCTTACTTTTCCATGGGCTGCAGCATAATTTGTGTTAAGTTTTGAATTTTTTCTCTCTGGAAGGGCCCAGTCTCTTTTAAGGGTCATATGATTAGGTCAGACCCACCCAAAATAACCTCCCTTTTGATTAACTCACAGTCAACTAATTTGGGGGTCTTAATTACATCTGCAAAATCTTTCTTTGTCACATAACATAACCTGATTACAGAAGTGCACTCCATCATATCAAAGTCATTCCCATGCATAGTAGGAGAGGTTTAGATGGGTTATACACCTATACATTAGAGGTGGGCATTTTGGGGGCCACCTCACATAGTGGTAAGAGAGCGGGGTCTAACAAAGCAATTCAATTTTGACATACTCCTGAGTACTAAGGGATGTCAGTGTGAGGAAGAAAGCCCCTTGTTTCTAGAGGTCAACATTCTAATAATAGTGACAGCCTAGAAAGGAGAAAATTGTGATGAGAGAATGGTGGATAAGTTTTAATGTTCTAGAGAAACAGGAGGATGCTGGGTGATGAAAAAGATATATTAGATTTAGCTATTAGTTCAATGGGAAGAATGGTGGAGGCTAAAGTCAGGTTTTGAGTGGGGGAATAATGATAAGGAACAAGTAATAGGTACACATGTAGATGAATTTTAAAGTTTATCAAGGAAGGTAAAGAGAGAGGAGATTTTTACAGGTTGTTATTAGAGTAGAGAAGCATTTGTCAGTTTTAATTTTTAGAATGGTTGAGACCTCAGAATGTTTATAGCAGTAGAGAAAGAATCAGTGGGAAGAGGAAAATTAACATGGTATTTTTCCCTCCACATTTAAATTCTACCAGCAGTTTAGAAACCTTTTGCATGACAGAGATCTTTCCCTTCTCTCAATAGTATTTCACGTATTTAACAGTTAGGTGGTACCAAGCCTTATTTAAAGCTCTTTGCTGCAAGCATTAGCTCATTCAATTTTTACAACCATTAAGTGAGATAGGTAATACTTTCTCTCCATTATTTTAGAAAATTTAGGCACCAAAGACTATTAACTGGCCCAAGGTCAACGAGCTTGAAGAAGTATAGTTATATTCAAACCCAGGAAGTGTGGCTCTGGAGCCCACACCATTCACCCACTGCACTGGCACTAGCATGCTTTTCCGTGTGGCTCTTGTGTATGGCCCAGGGCTCCTGTTGCATTGTAGTTGCTGTACGGGGAAACTTGCCTCATGCTGCATGTTGATTCCCAGCCAGACGGTAAGCTCCTCGAGGCATGGAACACAGTTCCGCACTGCCTTGTCTTCTTCGTGGCATCTTAAGTGTAATAGATGCCAATAGGTATGTATTGATTTGATTAAGCTAGGATCCTATCATTGACTTTACTTCCTCATTTCCTTTAATCTCTTTTGATTATAAAATTAATGGGGTGGTGTGTAATTTGAATTTAACTACGTAGCCTGTGACTATAATTTTATGACTTTTAAGATCATGATAAATCTGTGACCTCTTTGAGGACTTTCTTGCTTTATAAAATAGATTTTACCTAATTAAAAAAATAGGGAATGAATACATCATGGTTGTGAGAACTATCTCAGTAAGGCAGTAAGGGGAATGAGATTAGTGCCTGTTTGCTTCCTGGACTCTGTTTCAGTCTTTGAATGACAGAGACCCAGAATAGGGAGCACCCTGAGGTTGAGTTGATGTTACTGAACATTGGAGAAGAAAACATTCTCATCTTTGACAGAGGTCTTGACATTATATTTCCTCCTTTCTGGTATTTTCTGTTTGTAAGAAATTGAACAAAATGGTGCTTTTCTATTAGTATCAACCAGTATCCATAACTGAACTGAGTGACCGGGCCCATCCCCCTGCTGAGCTCTGTGTTTACCTCCACTGCAGGTAGACCACCCTTGCAGCACACAGCTGCATTTGGCCCTGATAGAGATGTGCTAAGGCCATTCTGCGTTTTTCCACGTGTTGCTGCCACACAGGTAGGCAGATTCAGCTAAGGTCGTTCTACCTTGCTTGCCTGCATGTGAGAAAGCCCCCTAATTTGCCCCTTGTCAATTACAAAAGTATTTGCCATGATATTAGGAGTTAGAGGGAAGATAGATTCAAATTACTTTTTGATTTATTTATGAATGCAAAAAGTGATTACTGATGAAAACTTCAGAGCCTGTGGATCAGTTATTTTTGGTTTGATCATCTAGATGTACTACAGATAAAGAAAACAAACTTCAGTTCTAGAAATGGCACTCACCAGGGGGTTTGGATTTTATTGCATTTTTTTTCCTTCCGAATGCTACATTAAAAGTTCCTTCTCTGTTCTACTTCAAAGCACTTGTACATGAAGCAAGCATCAAGATATTTATCCCCTGCTGACTCTGTAGGCACATTTGATCAACAACAAAGAAAAAAGGGACATTATTGTTTGCTTTTTCTGCCATGTACGTGGTGTGTGAGCAGAAATGCACGAGTGTGAGTGTGTAAGTGTGAGTGGATCAGAGAGCAGGTAATTGTGACTGACTGGAAACCAAAGCTATAGGATGTGGAAGTTGGAAGAGGACCAGATTGCACAATATAGTGACCCATTTCTACCTTTAGCTTTGCAGACTCTCCAAGAAATACTTTTTGTATACTCTTTTTCTCTTCATAAAAAGTGTTTCTCTTCCTGCATCTGAACCTTTGAGATTTCTCCAAGTTCATTTTCTAATAATCTGAAAATATGTTTTCCAATATTAACCAGTCTTCTCCCAGCATGTTCTGTATTGAGAGACAGTGCAGGCACACCACGTTTTATCCTGCATGACAAATGTTCAGTCTTTTTTTACAAGTTGAAGACCCTCCACCAGCAAAAGGTTACGGCTCACTTTACTTCAGTACTCACTTTCTTGAAGGGCTGTGGAACGGAACCAGCCATGTCTCTGAGGTGTGCCATTATAACCTGGTGATTAAGAGTACTGACCCATCATTCAAATCTTGGCTTATGACAGTGTGACTTTGGGCAAGTGACTTAACCTCTCTGAGCTCATTGATAAAATGGTGATAAAATAGTAATTACCCTTGTAGGGTTATTACAGAATTAAAGGAGTTAGTGTTTTCCAAGTGTTTAGAATAGAGGTCTGCTACAAAAATGGTTCCATGTAAATGCTGCTCTTATTGCTATAGTTCTTGTAGTACAACTATAATCTAGAGTACAACATAAATTGTTACATTGCCAGTTTATTTTAGTAGCTATTTTTACTTTTTGGCAAGAATGCAGTAAATATGAGGGGGAAATAATTTTATTATGATATTAGAAAAATGACACTAAAGAAAGAAATACGTAGATATTTGCTTAGAAGAAGTTAACAATTGCTTTTAGTTTTCTCACCCTGCCCATGGAAAAAGCTACATTAGTGTGGGATTTCAGGTATGTTCATGGTCAGGTGCACCAGGACTGGTAGGAGGAGGTGTATGGGTAACCATCTGATAACTTTTGATTATTGTTTACAGCATTGCCAGAAAGCCCTGAGAGCTATGTTATACCTTAAGGAAAGGACATAAGAAATAGAGGGCTTGCATCTTAAACTTTAAGGGCTGTTAAATGGAAACGTGTTCTTAAACACCCAAATTAGGCTGTTCTGGTAACATGTGATTTCTATAAAGTTGATAATATCTCATAAATCAAAGAAAAACACTAATTTTTATATTTTCTTTGGGTGTTCATATAATCATGCTTTACAGTCTGATGAAAGAGAGTCGGTCCTGTTCCTCATGCTCTGTTTGGTTGAATGTATTGGTTATGTTTTAGGTCATAGACAGAAAACCCAATGCAGAAAGTGTAACTATAAAGAAATGTAGGGCTTGGATCATTGGAAAATGTGAACATGTATGGACGTCAGGATTGGTGGATACTACAGCTTTATAAATGCATGAATGCACGTTCTCTCTGTCTCTCCACTCTGCCACCTACAGTGTTGGCTTCCCTTCAGGCTGGTTCCTCTCACAGTCCTGGAATGCCTGCTGGGGAATTGAGGCTGCATGTTCCCTCATGCATATCATATTCCCTCTATTATTTCTCCTTTAGAATTAAGGCATTATAATGACCTCAGAGTTATGACGCTATACCTTAGGAGTTTGGGTAAATTTCACTTCGGGAGACTAAAGGGGGCATTACAAATTATTTGTATTAAAAAATGGGCTGGGTCTGCTAGGGTTGAGAGCCTTGGAGTTTGTGTTGAGGAATTTGGATTGCATCCTGAGGACAAGGGAAACCCATGGAAAATGTTCAGTATGTGGAATTACATGGTAAGATTTTCATTATAATAAGATCACTCAGGCTGCTGTTTGGGGAAAAGATTAGAGGAGACGACCGGTGTGTCCTGGGTACATGAGCCTTTTTCTCCATTATGAAATAAAAGCCATTTCTAGGTCTAACACCTCACCAGGGAGAGACATGCCAGTTTCAATCTTAGTTACTGCAGCTGTCTTCTGAGTTGTCCTTGAGTTTATGCAAATCACAATTGATTGTCCTTCAACAATAGCAACAATGACAAAAAAATAGAATGTTGCAAAGAACAAATATTGATCCTTCTAGATATTTAAAATGTGATAAGATATGAGAAGAGCTTCAAGACCCTCAGAATAGTTATGGAAGGGAACAGCTTTAAAGGGCGTGCTCTGTTGAGACACAGACATTTTATCTGAATACCACTTGGTCCCGAGCATCGCATTGCTGGCTCGGGGGTTGATTCTTCTGCAAAGCCACTCAGAGTTAAACGAATCTATTGCCTGTTCTTTCCTCATATGTCAGGCTTCTGCACATACATCTTTGGAATATCTCCACACTATTAGTGTTTGGACTTTGGAATCTATGATAAAGCATGAAAAGTACTTGAAAAATGAAAACTAAAGTTGTGTTTGGGCAATCAAGTAAGTCAAAGAAAAATTATACTACATTTAAGCAAAGATAATGAGGCTGAGGTTTTGATAGGCAAAAAAGACAATTAGCCAGAAATTTTGAAATGCAGAGGATTTTAGGATTTTGTAGGGGAGGAAAAATAATTTTCTTCTGCCCTTCTGAGTTTTTCTGGCTGATCCAATAAACAAATTGACATGAGGCAGATTAACAGGAGAAAATAACTAATGTATTAATGTGCCCTCATGCTGCCAAATAACTCCCCAGCAAATTCTGTTAGTTCAGCCTCTAAAATGGATCGTTTATCTCTGAGCTGCCTTCCACTACCTTGCTCCAGGCTCAAAGCGCCTCACCAATGAGATTCTACGACAGGCTCTGAAGGAGCCTCTCTGTTTCCCCTGGGATTTCCCACATCCAGGGGAACAAAAGTGCTTTTTTTTTTTTTTTCCCCCACAAAGCTTGGTAGGAGGCAGGGGATAATCTTATAGAATATCCTCCATTCCTAATTATTTGATCTTAAATTTTTCTTAAATATTCAACTCTAGCTTCCAAATAAGCAAAATGTAGTAAATTGATATTAATTAGGAAAAATTTGAGAAAGTTAAGTTCAAAATTTAATTTTTCTGGACTGTGACTGGTACTTTATTATAATAATCCTGCAATAGTAATAGATAACATAATACCTCTATAGTAACTAGAATATCTAATATAAAAATAAAATAATGGTTTATTACATAATTGCATATATCTGTACCCTGATTTTCTAAGTTGAAATTATTTCTAGTTCATAGGATGAAATTTAGTATGCCACTGTTTAACACTGTTTTGCAAAAAAATTAAAATTTCTTGTTCTTACCATCTGAAACTGTCTGAAAACATCTGTGCTTCTGATTTAAATCCACTTATGCTAAAATGTTCATTGATTGAACTAAACTTTATTCAATCAATAAGAGAGTAAGTCTGTGAGATGGAGGCAGCCCTTTCTAGGGGGGATTCAAAATCCAGAGATGGAATAAGGTTAGATACAGTAAATCCCTGAAACCAGACCATACCTGGCAGCGAAACAGTTGAAGTGGAGCAAAACAGAATGTGGAGATAAAGCAGCAAAAGTCAAAAGCCATAAAGCAAAGATAGATGGAGGCGGTAGGAACAAATGGGTCCCAAACCACTGAGCAATATTTCCAAAATGTCAATGAAGAAAAGCAGTTTTTCTAGCCATCTCATCAAAACTGTCTTTGGTAAAAGCTTTATTCTCCCTTTGAAAAAAAACAAAAAGGCTAAGGGGTTGGGAAGAAATCTAAGTTCTTTATGGGGGTAATTGTGATGACAGGAGAGCAAGATATAGAGAGGAGAAAGAGCTTCCGAAGCAAGAGGGACAAGAAGAGATACGATGGTAATAAAACGTGGACTGGGAGGCCTAAACATGATGTGCAAAGCAGAGCATTGCAAGGCAAATTTTAATCCAAAATTGTATTAAAGCACATATTTCTAAACTGCCTTTCAGTGTAGGTGTTTGACCATAAGCAGATTCAAAAGCAAGGTAAAGCCCTGGCTGGTGTGGCTCAGTGGGCTGAGCGGTGGCTTGCAAACCAAAATGTTGCCGGTTCAATTCCCAGTCAAGACATATGCCTGCGAGCCATGCCAGGTCCTTGGTTGGGGGTGTGTGAGAGGCAAGTGGTCAGTGTTTCTCATCTACTCTTTCTCCTTCCCTTCCTCTCCAAAAAAATAAATAAAACCTTCTTCTTTTTTTTTTTTTAAAGCAAGGTCAAAAAAAATGTGTAACACATATGACACACCAAGGGTTAAACCAATTGAATACCAAGATCCTCTATAAAAGATGTTTCTTAAAAACTCAACCAGATGAAGTGGGCAATGGATGTGAATCGACAATTTTTATAGAAGAGAAAAATTCAAATGGTCAGTAAAAAGAAAGAATTGATCTTAGAGAATTGCTAAATAAAATAACAAGGTTTTTGATCCATGATTTAGGAAAAACCTAAAAATATACAACATCTCATGGTAGTTAGAATGCAGAGATATGCTGGGGGAAGGTTGCCCATATCATTTTAAATTAAAAATACACCTTTCCTCTGAAAGAATACTCTGATATTTATGAATCTCTCTCTCTCTCTCTCTCTCTCTCTCACACACACACACACACACACACACACACACTCACTCACAAACACAGGATTATTCCTTGCAGCATTGTCCATAGTGGCAAACATTTGAAATAAAATAATTTTTGACTAGTAGAAAATGACCTAAATAGATTGTTATATCTATACTATGTATTATTATGAGATTAAAAATGACAATGCATATTTGATATGGAGGATTGCACATAACATTTTAAAGTTATCAAAATTACAGGTAATTTATAAAGCATGATATCTCCTTTTTCTTTTCGTTCATTCTTTCTTTCTTTTTTTCTTTCCTTTCTTTTTTCTTTTTTTTTTTTATAAAACCAAATCAGACAAAATTGTTATATTTGGGATTATGAGTATATAGGTAGGCACAATGAAAGTTGTTCAGTGAAACATATTGGACTGAAAGTTAGCATAGAAAGTGGTCTGGGAAGAGAGAATAAGAAATAAAAGAAAAAAAGCAAGAGTCGGAGTTCTCTACACCACTTGATCCCAAACTGTTAGATGTGTACACAGAGGGAATAGAAAGGAAAATAACAGGCTTTCAGGATTGGTGGTAGGATTATGGATAATTTTGTTTATCTTCTGTTACTTATTTTATTTTTTGTCTTTGCTTACTAAAATGGGCATGAAATCTATAACTGTAGGAAGTCAAATTTATTTCAACTAAGGAAAACATATTAATGATGTTGTCCCCATTTTATCCATAGGAACAATGAACATCACTGATAACAGGACCTTAACAAGGACTCCAGATGGCACTTACTGGAGGTGTGATTAGAGCATGAGGTTATACCAAAATGGTAGAAATTTATAGGCCAATCTGAAAAGTAAGAGTATGAAAATTAAAAGAAATTAGAGAAGGAGCTTTTAACAAAAGGAATACTGGAGGTAAACAGAAACCACAAATGTGTTAATGGACCTGTCAGCCATCAGGAAAAGTCAACAGCCCGTGTCACCCCTGTCACCCTCTGTCCACAGCTGAGAATTAACTCAAGTCAGAAACAAGGTGGTGCTTGATCTGTAACAGAGTGAAAGGTTTCAGGAATATACAAACCAATCAATAATTTTATTTTGGACTTAAAGTGGGTGAAGGGGAGGGATGTGGAGACTGCTGACTCTTGCCCCTGTTTTACATTTGGCAAATTAGAAAAGGTGGTGACTAAGGAAATTTCACATTATGGCCGAGACAAGATGAAGACGATTCTAGCTAATAATGGTGATAGAGAGGAGAGAGGTAAGATAGAGAGGTGAGTGCTAAACCAAGTGCTGTGCAGTTATCAAATCATTTAACCCTCACAACAACTTTGTGAGGTAGGCACTATGAACTCCATTGTGCAAACGAGGAAATGGAGGAGGTAGAGGAAAAGGCAGTGACTTGTCCAGGACCACCTGGCCAGTACGTGGTGGATGTGCGATTTGAAGTGCAGTTGCCTGACCCCAGGGCTCATGACCTAAACCACTGCACTGTGCTGTTGCTGGGTAAGAAGGGACCCTGCAAATTCCTTTCTGGTTGTGAAAACCACACAGGCATTTGGGACACACATTTTCCCTTGGGGCTAAAGGAGACACAACCAATTTGCTTGTAACACCTTGTAGTTGTATATGTTTTCAGACTCTTTTTTGTGTATATACAAATCTAAAGATGTACGTATGTGGAATTTACATATTATTTTTACAAAATTTGATCACCATGTGCTATATATTCAGCCGCTTACTTCTTTCTACTTGGTATATCACAGATATCTTTCTGTGTCAACATGTATAGATCTTCAATGTTTTTAACTGGTACATAATATCCCATCATGTGCACTAGGTGATGAAGTAATTAATTTCTGCCTTCAACTCCACTCTTCCGCAAAAAAAAAGAAAAAACAAATAGGAGAGGGGATACATTAGCATTTAATTAACTAACTAAGAAGAGTTCAAAATTATTTACGTTTAATGCCATTTAAGAGAAACAAGAAATATACCCTGAAAACTGTGAGATATATATGTGTGATTATATTTAACATATAGTAACATAATATAAATTATATATTATATGTATTATATGATATGTATGTATCATATAATACATATATAATTTTATAACCTAGCATACTAATAAATAGATGTTTAAAAGAAACAAGAAAACCTTCTTTTGAAGCTGTCTTTTTTTTTGAAGCTGTTTTAACTTCTGATATTTGCAATTTTGCTTTATTTAAGGTGAGATAGAGAAGGGTCTGGAAACATTCTGACGCATAAATGCTGTTTAGTGTTTTAGCTGAGATCACAAAATGTAATGATTAATTTAATGCACACGGGTTAGTAGCCTTTTATAATAGAATTGCAACAAGAGGCCCATTTGTGCCCTATAAAATGCAAACCTTGCCTGCCGTATTTATTGAACAGGATACATCTTATGCACTCACTGCCCTTTGTAGAGAGACACCAGTCTTTTTTGGAACTTTGAGTTGATCACAGGGGAGTTCATAAAATGCTCAGTAGATTTTTTTGATGTTTGGTTGAGACCTTGTGAAAGGAGACAAACATGTAAATGAAGTCAACTTTACAGACCTCTGGGATCCATTACAGCCTGAGATGCTCTTAACACATAATTAGCCAGGGCTGTTAATCACGTTTAACAGGTGTTGAGTAATGAACTGAGACAGGGTATCTGCGGTGACCACTTTCTTCTCTGATTTGGTTAGGCAGACCGAAGCCTGCCTCCACCCTGCACACACACTGAAATGTAACTTGGATTTTCTTGATGCTGTTATCAGTCTCTTGATCACTGAAAACAGTGACATTCACAATAAAAACACAGAAGGAATTTGTCTGAAAGCCCCTGGGATGCTCTTACTAAATGAATGTTCCTTGGTTTTATTATTATTATTTTTTGCCTCTTTTCTCATTCAAGCCTGTATCTGATTTATCTGTTGGTTACTGAGACACAAACATAAACAGTTGTGAAGAGCAGGTAATTTGATCTCAGAAAATGAACTCCTTCTTACTCTGGGATGGCAGAATGTCCCACCAAAAGTGACCCTTTGTGCTCTAAGTATCATTTCTGTTCATTTAATTGTTTTCCCGTAAACCCAGTCTCCTTGTACAAAGTGGAAATTATACAGATAAAACTTATCCTCTTGCATCTTTAAGCCTCATCCTAGTTTCTACTCCTGTAATCAAGTTTTGGCTAATTTTTCCAAACTTTTGGAAGAAATGTGTTTGCTTATCAGTAGAATCTTCAATAGAATACATATACCACTGTTAAATTAAAATTGTTTTTAGTTAACAGAAGCATATGGTGCCTGTAGAGGTGCAATTTTTTCACGGTTTCTTGAGTGTTCTTTATTAGAGGTATCTTTAGAACTACTCTGTTCTTTTTTTACTAGCACCGTATTTCAGACTGTAGATCTACTTCAATGTATTTGTGTAGCCATTTCTCTGTTGAGGAACTGATGGTTGTTTCCAGGTTTTCCCGGCTTCAATACCTTTGCCCTGCCTCCTTGTGCGCATGTGTGACAGTCACTGTAAGGCAGAGGTTGCCAGACTGACCAGCCAGCCACTCAGCTAAATCTAGCACCCTGCTGATTTTTGTGTGGTCCACAGGCTAAGAATTATTTTTATGTCTTTACGTGGTTAAAAAATAAAAAGATGAATATTCCTTGACATGACAAATTACATGAAATTCAAGTATCAGTCTCTATAAATAAAATTTTATTGGAACACAGGAATGCCCGCTCATTTATGGAGTGTCTATGACTGTTTTTGAATTACAACACGTGACTTGAGTTATTTTCAGAGAGGCTGTAAGGATCACAAAATCAAACATGTTTGCTATTTGTCTCTTTGCGGGAAAAATTTACTGACTTCTGGTTTTAGGTTAATAACAAGAAATAGAATTTCTGTATCACGGTATAAAAAAAATTAACCAACATCCAACTGCCCCTTTAAGTTAGTGTATGGGAGAGAATACTTTTCTCTACATCTGCATCATTGCCAATTTTTTTTTATATTATCAAATTTGACTTTTTCCCCTTATATAGGGGTGCAGTGGTATTTTCTGTTCCAATTTGTGTTTGCATTTTCCTGATTCTAATAAGGTTGGCCATCTTTACATATGTTCCTTGGCCTTTTGTATTTCTTTTTCTTTATTTTTGTAACTGCATCATATGTCTCTTAGAGATAATACTTTAATAATAAATAATAATTAAGAATAACATTTACTGGACATACAGTATGTGCAAGATAACTATGCTAAATGTTTCACAAATGTTTGGGAAGCACTACAGCAACTCTGAGGTAAATATTAATATCTCATTTTACAGATGAGGAACGTGAGGCTCAGAGTGGTTAGGTCACTTACCCACATTCATGCAGCTGATATGTAATAAAGATAAGGGTTTTTTGTTTGTTTGTTTTCAATACAGACCTTTGTCTCCAATCTCTAACCTTCACTGTTAAACATTCTGTCTCTGAGGTCAGTATAGGATAAACATGTCAAGTGGAAATATTAGTGGAAAAAATTCCAAGGTAGGGACTCTGTTCTTGATTCATGCCCTTGATTGTCCAGCACCTGTGAATGTTTCCAGCTATTGAAGGATATTCTAAAGTCTCAAAGCATAATTCAACCTTGCTTCTCTTTAATTCAGAAGTCTAGAGCACATACTACTTTAGGAGAACTTGTGATTGCCAGAAAATCACTTAATGATTGTCATAGCTTCGCAGAGGTTGGCAATCATGAGCTCAGTGTAGTGGGAGTACTGCAGATGGATTATTAGAGGCAAAAACCTTCAGTTTACATTCTGGCTCCCTAACTTATTTGCTACATGACCTTGGATGAGCTATTTTGCCTCGCTAGGTCCCATGTTCCTCATTGTTCACTTAAGTATGAAAATAATACTATTCAAGATTAAAGGAGACGCTTCTAAGAAATGCCCAGCATAGTGTCTGGCACATAATAATTCTTCTATAACAGTCGCATTTCTTGGTTTTGCCTTTTTTGGGGAATCCGGTCTTAATTAGGCATTTCTCAAACTGTAGTTCTTAGTGTACCAACATCAGAATGTCTAAAGATATCTATTACATAATAACATAGGTTCCTGAGTTTCATGCCATTTGATTCAATCAGAAACTCTGAGGTTGGCCCTTAAAATCTACACTTTTAACAGATTTCCAGAAGGTTTGGGGGCAGTCTAACTTTTGAGAACTAGTAAATCCTCAAAGTTCTGATCGCTTTCTTTTCTTTTTCTTTTTTTAAAGATGTATGTATGTATGTATGTATGTATGTATGTATGTATTTATAGAGAGAGGGGAAGGAAGGGAGAAAGAAAGGGAGAGAAAGAGCAATGTGAGAGAGAAACATTAATGGGCTGCCTTTTATACATGCCCTGACTGACCAGGGACTGAACCTGCAACCCAGAGATGTGCTCCGACAGGGAATCAAATTGACGACCTTTCACTTTGCAGGATGGTGCCCAACCAACTGAGCCACACCAGTCAGGGGTGGTGGCTTTCTATTTATTTTTAAAAATTCAGTCACACCTCAGTACTTATTGGCTTCAGAACTCGTCAAACCCTGTACTTGTTGAATTTTGACAAGAAAATAATGTTTCAGCACTCAGCACTTGCTCAGGACTCATCACACTTGGTAGAATTGGTACGAGTCACAATGCTGGCCCACAAGAGAAAGTGCTTCATCATTCAGTACTTGTCGGTTTTGGCACTTGTCATAAGTTCTGGAACAAATTAACGATGAGTACCAAGGTACCACTGTACTAAGAAAGATCATTCTCCTTTGGAAGTTAGTTAAATATTTCAAACCATATGTGGTCAAATATATTTTCTTTACATATAATTATATAATTTAGATTCCTCCATTAATTTTAAGCTCATAATTCCTTTTGTTAACAGAAATACCTTTTTCACAATAATACTTATAATGTCACATGTTTGAAGGCGGCTGTCATCCTTTGAGTTCTTTTATCTTCTCATTAAATATGCTCTGATAATATCAAATTTTTTGGATGATAGATGCTGTGTTAATTTAGGAATGTCTTATACAATATATTGTTTCATTTAGGAGTTAGTTCTTTGTATTCCTTGGTCACATTTCTTACTAGTTCTTAGCTTAAAAGAGGACAATAGAGGTCCTATTTTTTAGGGAGGAGAAATACTTAATCATGATTAGGTAGACTGATTCTATATAACTCATAAACACATTTTTAATATGGCACTGATATTATCAGTAATCATTTGTAAGGATCTCTATAGTTTCCTTGCCTCATCTTTCACCTCAGTTCATGTAACCCTTTCCCTCACATGCTATGCTCTAGACCAGCTCTCAAAGCATCTTTTTCAGCTCAGTGGCACCCACATCAGCATCACCTGGGAACTTACTAGAAATGCATATTCTCTGCACAACTCGAAGGCTACTGATTCAGAAATGTTCAGGCAGTGGAGCTTAGCAATCTGGCAACAAGCCTTCCATGTGGTTATGATGCATGCTTAAGTTAGAGAACGAGCTGGATGCTAGAATTTAAACTCCTAGAGGCATTTCCTAGCTGCCTGATATAAGTCTCTCTCCTCCTGCTCCACCCCCTTGTCTTGCCAGTCTTTATCATTGTACCTGATTGGTTTTCTTCATACCCTACCATGATTTGTAGTTATATATTTATTTCTGTTTTACTTAAATATTGTCCGTTTTCTCGATTAGATAATAAGCTTTGTAATTGCTCAAACCATGCTTGTTTTATTCACCATTATATCCCCTAGCATGTAGCACAACGCCTGGCATGTGGTAGACATTAAATAAATATTTAACAAATGGATGAATGAATGGCCAGTTAATGTGAAGTGACTGAGGTTATATATTTCTTCTGATCTGCACTTTTTTTGCTTCTTTGCTTTTTTGTTATTGATGTAGACAACACCACACCACCAGTTTTGTAACTAATTTGTAAGCAGTTTACAAGAATAATTTACAAGCTATACACACAGGCACACACGTTCACTTGCACTGCTCCCTGCAGTCAACTTGTTCTGCAGCTTTCAAATCCAGTTGCAATGTCTTTGCCATTGTAGATGTTTCAATTTCAGGAAAGAGACAGTGTTCGATTAACATAACACCTAGCACATTAGGGTTGGGCAACCAGGAATGGAGTTTGCATGGCATTTCTTGACTGTGATCTTTAACTCTGTTAGCCTATTAACTGCAGTGTTCTGAGCTACTACGTAATTTTACGGTCAAAATCAGGGAAGCCACTCCACAGATCTGCCTTTCTTTTTCCCAGTGTTTCTCGGCCTTTTCCTAGTATTCCCAGCCCCAGGTGTGGTCCCCTTCTCAATGCCTGGCTTACTCGAACAGCGCAATTCCTGAATTTATTAACTCCTTGATGGCCTTCCCTTCCATTTAATATGTTTTCTCTCTGATTAGTGCTTTAGATGCTCTCTTAAGGGCTGGTGAAAGTCTTTTGCTGCATGTAGTTAAAGTAACCCTTTCTTCTAGAAGTAGACTATTTTTCCTTTGTCATTATTGTCAACACAGGTTTGAGAGCTTGATGCGGATTTGAACCTCAGCTCAGCCTCTTCTTAGGTGAGGAAGGCTGAGCCAGGTTCTTAGCCTCAGGGAGCTGGTATGTGCCCAACTGTACAATAAAAATAATATTACAAGCAGCTCCCTTCTCTCATGGCTGTGCAAATGGGGTGAGTTTGCAGATTCCTTGGCTCATCCTTGGTGCTCAGCAAATGACACTTACAATTGACAAATTTGATACGAATTTTAGGAAAACGACAGAGGGAGGGAGATTTGTATCAGGCCGCATTAAAAATAAAATTTATATCTTGGCAGGCAGAAGGGAGATGGAGACTGTAAATCTCTTAGAGGCCTAAATGGGAAACTGGTCTTATTCTCTAGACTCATCCACCATTGAGAAAAATACCTGCTAATGAATTATGAGGAAAAAAGCCCTATCCCCTCTATTTTGATAAGCATTCCAGGCTAAAATCCTAAATGTGAAAATAACACTGGGAAAAAATTTCCCCCAAAGTGATAAATATAAATGCACTTCTGGGAAAGTGTTTAAAACATGTTTCAACTTAACTTTTCAATGGGGTTACCTAACAGTTTTTCAGAGGGAAAAGACAGGTTCACACCTTTTTAGAAATCATCTCTATTAGGGATATCAACATTGTCAGCTGGAGTAAGCTCAAGTATATTTATGGTGGGGCATTTACATATTTTGTTGAAAGGGTTTTTTTATAACGGCATATATTTGGGACATAATCTAAAACATAATTCAGTTTTTTCCTTGCCAATCACAAAATAAACAAACATTTCTCCCTGTCATTTGCATTATGTGGGAAATAAACAACATTCAGCTGGAAAGACACAGTCCAGAAAGATCAGCCAAAGTATTGCCAGTAGGTTCAGAAATGCAATATATGTAGTAATTAGCAGTGGCTGTATGAACCCTACAATGTTTGGCAATTCCTCAATGTTTTTAAAAAATGGCTCTGTTCCCTGGGAGTCTGTGCTTCCCTAGTGTAGAAGTAGGATTATTATCTTTCTGGGCATATTATGTGGGTTATTTTCTTAGTAAGAGGAGAGGAGATCATGAAAAATAATGTACCATTTTCTCCCCTTGCAGCAGATATGGAGATGTGGAGTTTCTTTGAAAATTTGCAAGTTGAAATAAACATAAGTATAGCTTTCCAAAATGTCTTGTTGAATAAACTGGGAGAACCAATTGAAGAAAATTTAAGAATTTTCTGATTTGTAAAGAATATTGATGTCAGTGTCTTGTAATCCAGAGCACTTTGGAATTTAGATCCTTATCCACAGAGAGAAATTCTTTATGTTTATGTAACAGCTTACATATATGCCTGAGGAGTAAATGCTTCCCCAGCTCCTCTCCAATTTTACTCCTTTCACTGGCCTTTGGCACACTGCTCAAGTTTTCCTGTTTGCCTCAGGATCCAGGAGTCATTGGTTGACGGGAAGTTCGATGTAGTTTGCAAAGACAAAAATTTTAAATTTTCTGTCTTTTTTTTCCATACAGGAAAACAAAAGACTTTGGATTGTGGTGTGTGTATTTGGAGAGGGTCAGTAAATAAGCAGAATGCATATGAGAAGAGAAGTAAACCTGTGTATAGAAACTCCTTAAATAACTTTGGGGAATTAATTTTAGGATCTTGAATCTTCTACCCTACTCAAAAATTTTTCAGGAAAATTACTTCACTCCATAAATAGCATTTTAAAAATAAAATGGCTGTACTGTTTATCCTACATATGAAAAGTTAACTCTTCTTTTTGATACAATTGTGCAAATAGTAACTTCTATATATTTTAAACATATTAAAGGATACACTGAAGCATATTAAACATTTTAAGAGTTTTTTGAGCAAAAATTGATTCAAATCAGGCAGCATGCAATCTAGCAAACAGAACTCCAAGGAGCTGCTTTAAATGAAAGACTTACAAGCAGAAGAGAGTGGGAATAAGAAAGTATAAGTGGATTGGTTATAGCTAAATCACTTTCCTATAGGGGATGGTAGGTGTCTATCCCTAACTAGTGCTGATAAGGTGATTCCAGATTGACTGGTTTCTGATTCCATCTGTAGGAGAACTGAAAGGATTAGTTAAGTCTTGGTTTGGTGTTAACAGGCCTTCGCAAAAGAGACTCTATTTGGGGTATGTTGTCTTGTTTTTAACAGATAGTTATATAAGGTGTTATCTGCTCATGTCAATTATTTTCAAAGTAAAAAAATTAATTTGAACCCTTTATAAATTTACCCTTTGCCAGTTAAAAATACTTTAAAATAATTTCTTGCACTACTTTTATCCATAATAAGACCTTGTGTGAATCTAGTGATAATTGCATGTTGAGAATGAATTTAACCCGTGTCAGTCTTATAACTAAAAATGCTCAGTACAACCCGATGATTTGTTTTCCTTTCTCCTACTCATAGACTTTCTCTTTGTCAGTACTCTGTTGAGATTCAGAAAGGCTCACAGTTGTCCAAAGTTACCTGCCATCTTGTCCCATCTAGGTAACTATTCATTTACTCTTGTTTTCTTCTTAGTGATAAATAGCCTCACCTACATTGGGCAGGAAGAGCCAAGATATACTTGCCTCTGTCTAGATGCTGCTAGGAAGCAGCCACATCAGACTCTATATCACTTTATTTACTTTTACCTATGCACTCAGCTCCTCCATGACAGATCCTATATTTTAGGATAATTTAGAATACTAAATTATCTGTTATCTGCTTCTGTTTCCTTAAATTTGCATTTCTTGTCAGAAATATTAAGCATTAAAATGGGGTTTTTGTTGATAAGGTTCTCTTTTTGCTAAATTTTGCATTATTTAAAGTTGAATGCCTTTTATTATTAAAGTTGAGAGTTTTTTTTAATTTAAAGCTTGCCTTATCTATAATGCCCTATAAACTTTTAAAGAGGTGGGGCTCATACCTGTTTTCTTTTTGAAATATAGTAAATATTCTTCATCCTTCTTCAAACATACATCCAGGAGTAAACCTGAAGTAGTTTGGTATTGCACTAGAATACTAAACATTGCTAAATGTATTGCATTATTGCAAAAAATGGAGACTTTGCATTGTGCTTCGATGATCATCTTTTCCTTTCTTATTTCTTTTAATTGTAAAATAACTTATTATCCGAAGGAAGAATGACTTTAGATGTGCTACTAGTGGCAAGAAAATGTTTAGCTTTTTATATGGCTTGAGTAAATTATAACTAAATCATTGAGGTCTTAGTGGTTATTACAAAATTAGATAGCAAAACCATCTTCTTATGGGAAAAAATAATACAAAGATTCCAACAAATATAATTTCTCATTATAAATATCCAGAATCTAAGGTTACAGATTGGCTGTTGTTAGTCCTTTTAGAGCAAAATTTTCAATTTGTACATTGCCACCTTTGGTTAACTGAATTAAGCATATAGTCCACTTTATGAGAACTTGAAAATTACAAATTTGTCTCAAATTTGACCTTAAATTGTCCTTAGACCTCTCCTATGTCTCTAAACAGAGGTCGATGAATTGAGAACTTATATTTTCAATAACTCTTGAGTCAATAATTTCTTTACCTGGAAGTGTTTCACTAATTGCTCTGAAATTAATGGTCAATGATTTTAATTACAATTTAAATTAAGGCTAACTAAGTGAATTTGGGGCTTATGATTTAATTTTAAAATATATGCTATCATAATTAAGCTTTATAAGAATCCAGTGAATTAAGTATTCTTGTTTTTCCCTGAAGGAAACAGACTGAGGGACATGTTAAGGAATTGGCAGAAGCCACCCAGTTCCTGAGTTGTGGTACTGAGGTTTGAGCCCAGAGTCTGACATCAGACTTGTGACACATGTCTTTAACCCCCGTACTGCATAGCTCCTTGTTATCATCTGCTAAAGGGTATGTATTCTTTAATCTATGGCATGCAATTTTTCTAAATATGTTCAGGAAAGTCATTTGGGATCATAAAAAAAAGAAGCTCATCCCTGATAATGGGAATTGATCTTTCATTTGAAGGCAGGTGCCAGAATAGAGCTGAGTCAATATTAAAGTTATATTTTTTCCTATTTCTGTAGTATCCACTATACCATTAGATCTTAGGAAATACCAAACTGGTAAGTAGATTTATTCTTGGCCCAGATTACTGACCTTCATTTTCCCTGGCAATCATTCCTGGTCTCAACCCTCGGTACCTCTTTACTCCATCCGCTCCGTCTCTTTCCATATCCTGTATTTCAATCTTCCCATGACTTTTCCATTACACTTTTGCTTTTCTCCTTTCCCCCCCCACCATCTCTCTTTCAAGATCCTTAAATCACACTCTTTTTGTTCATTTCTTTTGACTGTGATGTCTTGTCACATTGGACTGTACACATAGTGACCTTCTGAGATATCCATATTATTTTCAATGTTATAGATGTAGATAGTTTTTCTAGGGGAGGGGAATGTGGATTTAGAGTTGTGGGAGGGGTCCTAGGATGAGATTAATTTAGGATTAAACCTTCAGGTCTAAATCTGGAAGCCCAGTTTACCCCCAGTTTTCAATTCAAGTCTTATTGAGGAAGTGTGTTGAAGCTCAATATCATTTTCAAGATGTTTCATTAACTTCAACATTATAGGCTAGGATGTTGCCAGTGCAGCTTACTTAAATCAGTGTTTACAGAGTAAATGAGCCACTGGGCGTATATATGTGTGTGTGTGTGTGTGTGTGTGTGTGTAGAAGTTCATACATACATATAAACTTGTCTGTGTAATCAAAAAGTTGATAAGTGCACTTAAAGGAACTTGAAGAATGTTCTCAAATATGTTTAAAGTAAGGCATGTTGTGTCATCCATAGAACATTTATCCAGTGTGCAACTGATACTCAACCATTGAAGTACTGAGATTTCACTGTTAGTAGCTCAGCAGGACCCATTAATGGTTGTATAAAACTCTTCTCATTATAGAGCAACATTCATTTAAGGGAAAGAAATGTAGGGGTCTTATTATTAAAATATATGTGGGTATGTTTGTTTATATATTTGTACGGATTTGTAAATGTACATTGCCCTTGAATATTGTCTAAACTTGGACATTTTTCTTAACTCAGAAGTTCTGTGAGTCTAATAAGTGAGTGATCTTCATAAATTTTAATGGATTCAAAAAATGTAATCACTTGCTTATTTTTGCAGGTAAACTGATCTGTAGGAAACTTTGTAATAACAACACTCTTGGCTTATGAAATCTCTCTAATAGGTAGGCTTCCTCAGCATGTTTTGTTTCACAGACATTCTGAGGTGAGAGGTGGGTATGGGCTTAAATGGAGGAGGGACAGAAATACTATATCCTAACCCCAGATCCTAAATGTTAGTAGAGTTTTGTAATATCCTAAGTATTCCAGTATCTTTACCAGTAACAACATTGCCTAGGTTGTAAGCAGACAGAAATCAATTCTGGTTAATGTAAGCAAAATAGGATTTTGTTGGCAGGCTGTTGGATAGTTAGTTCATCGTCCAGATTGTAGGAGATGGAAGAATGAGTTGGAGATGGACAGGAAGCAGGGAAGGTTTGGAGTATCAAAAAGCAAGAGCTATTCTAACAGACTTATGAGGGCACAGCCATTGTAAGAAAAATTTCCAGTTCTTTTGGGTACAGTTTTGGTTACTATAATCAAGATTGAAATTTTCAGGAGTGTCCAGTTAGTCTAAATTTGGAAATGTGCCCACTCTTGGCAAGGGTACATCTTAACTAACATTTGCCAACAATAGGGAAGATTTTTGGGTACTATTATTAAAAAGGCATCGAATGGTTGGGTCCACTGGAAACAACCAAAGTCTGGTGTGTAATTTCCCATCCTTCTCTAGAATTTGGCTTCTCTACAAAATCTGAAAATGACTTTCCAATGGAAGTGCATATTGAGATTGATCTTTGCATGAAAATGATTAACTTGATTCACAAAACATACCGTAAAAGCAAACGATAAAGAAAGGAAGCTAATAAAGGGAATTGATTTATTTAAACCTGCGTGTCTCTTTCACTTTCCTGCATATAGCAGGATAGAATCAGTGGCAGTCTTGGCTCCAGCGGTCTGCTGGGCCAGCAGTAATAGGTTTCAGCCACCCCTCCTTTGATTGTATTTCAACTGAAGAGAAGGATAAAACAGCTTTGAGTTTGTATATAAGAATGCCTAGTTCATAAGATCAGGAATATTTTAAAGGAAATTCTTAATGGAATACAAGGAATTTACTGCTGTTAGTGTGGTGCCTGATAAACATTTTTATGGCTTTCATATCTGCTTTATGTATGTGACTATTTAATAAGCAATCATACATCAACATTTATCATCGTACCAAGTGTGTTTTGAGAACTAGGGGATATGCAATTCTAATAATCAATTTTTAAAGATATTTAGCACAGTAAATGATATACATCAGTGCAGAATAAATGTTAGCTTTTGTTATGATAATAATCACCACAAATGTCTGATACTAATTACAATATAATTGTGCCAGGCTCTACCACTTAACACAAAGATGATTATTATTGCCTTGTTACTGATGAGGAAATTGAGGCTTAGAAAGGTGAAGATGGTCATCTATCATTGCAGACAACAAGAATCAGTCTTGGTCAGTGTTTCTTAATGTCGGTACTATCAACTCTGTTGTGGGAGACTGTTTTGTGTACCACACAATGTCTAGCACCATCCTTGGCCTTTCCTAACTAAATGTCAGGACCACCCTTTTTGCTGTGACAGCGAAAAAGGTCTCTACAAATGGACGAGGGGAGCAACAGCACAAAATCACCCTTAGTTGAAAACTACTGGTCTTGCTAATTTGAGGAAGATATTATGCTACTGATCTCTGCTATGCTGCCCCCGAGACCTGGATGTCCTCTGTCACACTCGGCGCCACTATCTGTCATTACTTTCAGAGTCAGTCACCAGCAAGGCCTGAGTCACACGTCTGAGCTGGATGATAACCTGTGAAGCTGAGTTCTTTCTGTCGTGTGAGTTGGGACCCATAATACGGTAAATTCCTTGAACATTTAAGTTTTTATTGTGACGCATAGTCCTGAACTTTCCAAAAACTCTTATATTCAACAAACTGAGGGGCTGTTCCTTTAGTGTTTCTATGAGCCAAGTGCAGTTGCATGTACTGGCAATTCAGAAGACAAGGCCCTAGGCCTGTTACCGAACAAATGGACTCGTGGAGCCGGGGGCAGAGGGCTGGGGCGCGGTGCCCAGATGCTATTACCAAAACAACGATGCCCCCCTTCCCTGGGGTCCCTCTGTTGTAGGTCCTTTGCCCGCTGCCCTTGGAATTATGGCTCTGAATGGCGGAGTTTGGTGACAAGGAAAGGAACTATTTATTCAAAAGTTATACAGGTTTGATTAATGGCTAAATGTCACCCTTAAACTTCAAAATCCCTTTAAAACAATCACCAGCACACACGCCGTCCTGCCTTCCCCTCCTTTGCCCAGTCAGGCCAGTCAGGCCAGTCAGGGGTACCGTCCTTCAGAAGAAAAAGAACAGAAGTCCGGGGCTCGGCTAGGCAGGTCTCTTGCAGGTCTCAGCACCATCTGCCGCGTTGCCGTGATCTCGAGCTCTTAATCCATAACTATGCGGCACCTGCTCATGGCCCACTAGCAAGAGTCCTTTCTCCCCTCTTTCTTCCCGCGTGATCTTCACACTGTTCCCCAGAGTCTGTGTCTTTGTTCTCTCTTGCAGGCCTCTGTCTCTCCTCTTTCTCTCCCAGTTACATTCTGTATATGCAAAATAACCCTCTTTGCATATGAGGAATGAAGTTGACATACAAAAATGACTCTCAATGGCCTTGCTCAAGGCTTCCATCCCTCATGGTGGCCTGCCCTGGAGTGGGGAGAATATATTTTTCTTGGACACCCCAATCTCTGGGCCCCATTACAAATACACTTTGGGGGGGCCCTGGCTGTGCCCCATTACAGGTCTTATGGAGCCTCCAGTCTCATTGGAGACAAATTTAACAACAAAGTAATATGAGTGCTATGATGGAGGGAGGGACCAAGATCTACCTGTATAAATCCCGGAAAAGGAACACCTGTGGGCTCTGGAGAAAGTGTCCTTTAAGCCTTCTCCTAAAGAATGAACCATTTTTCCCCAGGTCAGAAAGAGGGTCTTGGCTACTGTCACATCCTGAAACAACCTCTGGCATCTATCTACTTAATTATCTGAACTGCCAGATTCTCATTTTAGGAAGGTTAATTTTAAAAATTCTTTCTAATTAATATTTTTTTTTTGTTAGGTAATGAGTAGCCTCTGCATCATTAGGTTAAAGATCTGAGATTCTGAATCCTTTTCACCGTTCTGATGGTTTGCAGTATGTTGATATTCTTGCTCCCTGGGCTGTCTTAGTTTCCTTGCCACAGGGCTTCTTGATGCTGCCCAGTGTTGCCGTATAAAAGCCTTCCTCTCTCAAAGGGAGGCTAACAACTTAGATTAGAGATATGTAGGTGCTAAAGAAATCCTAGTGCCCAAGTGAGCCTCTCCCTCTTTGATGTAATCAGAACAAATATTTATTAAAGGATACCTTATTTTTTCAATTGGTGCATTAGGCTAATGGAAGATATTTTTAATTCACTTTGATTGATGGTATGTATATTCTTCTTGCATGGGGAAGATAATCCATACAAATTTTTAAGTATAACTCTGTTAAAGGATTCAATACCAGGGACTAGATCTAGCAACATCACCCTTTGTCCTCACTACCTAAGGAGAGTTTTTGTTGCAAATGGCCCACTTGCCCACTTTTCAGCAGTGCATTTGTTATGCTACTAAAAGCAGCTCAGGGACTGTAGACCACAGTGGTCTAGAAAAAGATGTGCACGTTCATCCCTATTGGATGTCACCCGATGGTTCGCAGGAAAGGAAGTTAAACACTGCAGAGTTCAAGGTTTGCTGAAAGGAAATCCAAGCACCAACAACTCCTGAGATAATTTTAACAGCCAGCACTCTTGAAGCTACATGAAGACAAACCTACTAATTGCTTCTTTCTCTGCCCAGCTCTGTGATTACCATGCTGCTTTCCACACTGGTCAATTTAGTGCTTCTTTCTCTGCCTTTGTGTGTCTAACTGGGTTTTTATTTTCAAAGGAAGTAAGTGCCACTTGAGGAAGACAAGGGCTGTTGGCTACCATCATCCTCTTTGCAGAGTGCATTCTTTGTACGCTAAAACAGAGAACCAGCCAGAACCTTTGTAGGGTACTGTACGTGTCTCTGTCAAATAACAGTTTTGGTCTGGCATGAGCATCACTGAAAAAAGGTGTCCTTGAGAGCAGATACTTGTTCCAAGTGTTGGTTTAAGAGTAGGTGAAGTCTGCCTGCCAAAATAGTTGGCCACAAAGTATTCTTTTCATTCAATAAACACTGGTTGAGCGCTTACTATGTGCCAGGCAGGCACTGTGTTTATTGATGACGATAAATATTCCTAATCCTGAAGAATATTTCTCAAAACTCTGTTATGTTCCATTTTTGGACTTTTTCTGGACCTCTGTGCTATACTACCTTATTACAGGTAAAATATATTTTCTAAACCAGGATTCAACTTTCTGTTTTGAGACTTAGATTATTTGAAAACAGGTGTCTGTCAGAAATCTAGTGAAAATTGTTGCAGTAATAGGTTTAAAAATGAATAGAATCAATTGTTCGTAAAAATAAAGCTTATTTTTCTCCATGTCAGCCAACAAAACTAAAACTAAGCAGTTTTTAGAATTAGTGTCCTCTTTAAAGGACACTCTCTGTCAGATCTGATTAGTTTTATAAAAGAGAATAGTTATGCCTACAGTTTCTAACACTAAATACCGTGACCAGAAAATTTGGGACAGTTAAATGGCAGCCAGAGTCAAATCCAACCAGACTCTCGACGTTGGAATTTTTGGCACAGTTGACTTCTGCCACCCACGTGCTCCTTGGAAAACTTCCTTCCTGTTTTGCAATTGACTGCAGGTTATTCTTAGATTTAGACAGGAAAACAAAAACTGTGAGTGACAAGACCAGATGCACTTTACCTCGGTAGTGAATACAGTCTGATGTGGCTGTCTATGGGATTTTCTTTTTTCTTTTAAATCCTTCTTTAAGTAGAAAGCAAGATGATAAAGATCAGGAGATGGGAGGAGTTGGCAGGGAGGGGGAACAATAGCCTCTTAATAAGACTCTAGTAATCAGGCAGGCATTTGTGTCTTGAGTTAGGGATGTGGAAGTGGCAGACTGACCCTTTTGAAGGCTGCCATCATTACAGACTGGAGTGTTTCTAATTACACATGAAATGAAAGGCTTTAGAGAATAAATGACCCAGAACACTCAACCATTTAAGTATCTGATTAAGGCCAGTAAGCCTTGTAAAGACCAAACTGCAAGATTGCACTTGTTCACATTTTTTTCAAGACTCATTTGAAATCTTTCTCTACCTCCTTTTGTCTTCTCTTTCCAACTACTTTTGTACCTGAATTTGGAATGTTCACATCTGATCTATCAAGTCCCAGCAGGAAACAGATGGTGCAATCAGAGGATTTAATAGGAGTGATTTTAGTAAAAGGACTATTTATAAGATTTGGGTAAGGTTAAGGGAACTAAAAGGAGCAGAGAAGCAGTGGGACCAGCAATGGAGGGGAGCTGGTATCTTTTCTAAACCTAGGGTGGGGGGGGCATGCAAATTTGTTACAAGAGCCACACAAGAGCTGACCCTACCGAAGGGGGATCAATGAGGAATATGGAACCATGCTAAGTATGGGAAGGAGTAAATACCCTATCTTCTTCCACTTCCCGGCAGCCATTCTCTGCTGATGATTCTCATTGGCCAAACTAAGCAGAAGTCAGAGGACAAATGAAGCTGACAGATGAGTAGAAAATAACTTGCCAGGACGCAGGTCAGCAGGCCTGAGGATGGATCTGCAGGCAAATGAAAAATAAACAGCACACCTGCTTTTCATTAATGTGAAATCAACATGGAGATTATATGTATATCAACAGATTAACTTGCACTTCACCTCAAAGTACAGAACTAAGGAATCTGCCACAAATATATTGAGTAGCCACTTTCACCATTCAAATGCATATAAAATATCTTTCCTGAGCTGGATCCTTTAAGTTCTGTATTACTAAGGGTTGCAAAAGTGGTGCCTCCAGGGCATGTGGGCCGAATAAATGAGTGAACAGGCCGGAGGCAGGTAATAGGGAGAGCCATTGTCATCTCTAAAGGTGGTAGTTGCTATGCAACACCTGGGAATTAAAGCCTGACATTTTTAGATATTCTCTCTCTCTCTCTCTCTCTCTCTCTCTCTAAAGGAGCCATGTAGTGGAATTTTTTCCTAATGAAATTGCTTAATTTTTGAAAGTTAACAGCTAATTCCATTTGGCTTGTAGAGATCTCAAGTTTACACTTACACACTTCTTGTTGAGATCTAGTGGCCCCTAAGCTCTTTGGACTTTTAAGCTCCCCTATCTTCTGTTCCACAGGAACGGTGTAATCCTACTGACTATGGGAAGACCAGCTCCAACCCCCAGAGCTTCCAAACCCATGTGAGCGTCTGTTGTGATCTGTCAACTCTCCCTTGGAGTCCTACACCTGCATGCATGTGGTATCCCCAGCCAGCTTCTGGCCCTTGGTGGCAGGCAGATCTTTCCTACCTATTCCCAATCCCCAGAGCTCTTCTGACCCAAGGTGGTGGTTCTTAACAGACCTTTCCGGAGGTGTGGAGGAAACAGAAACTAATTCTATGACAAAGGAGGAATCCCCTTGTAATGCAAAGTCTGATGCCATAAGTTTGGCCACCTTCTAACGTGTCATTTCTCCTCCAACTCTTCCTTCTTAGACTCCAGGTTGCTGTCACAATCTCCCATCCCCTGCTTCCTAATTTGGTTATTTTTCCTATGTCCTCTAGGTCCCCAAGTTTTGCTGTCCCCACCCCTGTCTCCTACTTTACTATAGCACCTAAAGACAACACCTGAATTCCTGTATTGTATATTCCATCTAATGCCATACCCTTTGTTGTGACATTTACTTCGGCCTTCGATGATCAAAACACCCACTGAAACAAGCAGTCCTACCTAGATCAAACAGCTCAGGTGCGGCTGACTTAAATAATGTACCTCTTCTGCCCCCTTCCCTAATGGAACTGCCTGTCTCAGACTCCTATCTGAAGACAGGGTACAAGAGGGCACTCTGAATTAAGAGCATGATTTGCTTCAAAAGAAATCTCACCCTCTGTAAAGTTTGATAATAGGTGGCATGAGGGACAGCTTGCTAAGCTGAGACACAGAACAGCTTTTTTAGGAAGGCAGGAAAATCCAAAACCATTTATTTTTATGTATCATAGCTGATGAGAGAGGGACTGGTTTCAAGGCTAAAAGGTGATTATAATCAACCATACAGCTGCTGCGCACGGTCTCCTACGCGTCCTACGTTATGTTTTTGTTTATTATAGGCTGGAGAGAAGTAAATTACCACTTCATTGTCAGCCAATAATCATTTTGCAGGAAAAGGTAATTTATGCTCTGAAAGGGAATAGTCACCTGATCATGTTTTTGATTGCTCCATTGTTATGTGACTGTTAGATCGCCTACTGACCCTGAAATGGGTGTTTCTGTCCTCCATATTCCAGTGAAACCGCTGCAACTTGGGGTGTGGGGCGTGGGGTAGAAGATGTGGGATCAGGTTGTATTTAGCACCTCCCAAGGGGGTCACTGTGGGAGACAGCAGACATTATAAGCAGTTGACACGCTCAGCATCTCTCCCGTTGAGCTTAACTTTTGGGGAAAAGAGTCTTTCTTCACAAACTGTTGGAGGATACTTCCCCCCATTCTGAGGGTTAAGAAAGGGAAAAAAGGGTATGTTCACTAGAATTTATACTAAAAAGCCCTTAAAGTTAATAAACCAGGTGCTACAACAAGGAGAAACTGTTCCTAAGATATAAATGAAATACCTTAAAATGCACTTTAATTTTTAGCTCCTGGTTAGCAAATTGTTGCTGCAAAGACCAGAAAGCTGACATAAAGTGCATTGTATTCTAAAAGGAGCTAATGAACTGGCCCAAAATAGATGAATTAAGGTTAGTTTTCAAAAAACTCTATGTGAAGCATAGCATTCACTTATCAGAATATGATAAAATTGTATTCTTATACATAGCCTTTCCCTCTTTTAATTCTTCTTAACTTATTTTTGGAATTGTAAGTATGTATATACATATACAAGTGGTTTTATTATTTGTATTACTATGTTATTTTAAAGCCTTTTAACATCCAGACTTTATTGCTTTTACTCAAAAGATAGATTTTGTTTCCACCCATGTGGAATTATGTTTGTTTTCCAATTACAGTTGGCATTCAATATCATTTTATACTAGTTTCAGGGGTATAGCATAATGGTTAGACATGTACATAACTTATGAAGTGATCCCCCCATAATTAAAGTACCCACCTGACACCATACATAGTTATTACAATATTATTGACTATATTCCCTAGCTGTACTTTACATCTCCATGACTAGTCTGCCAACTAATTTTTACTTCTTAATTCTGTTACCTTTTTCACCCAGCCCCCCAATCATCCCATCTGGCAACCCTCAGTTGCTTCTCTGTATCTATGAGTCTGTTTCTGTTTTGTTTGTTTATTTTGTGCTTTAAATTCCACATATAAGTCAAATCCTATGGTATTTTTCTTTCTCTGAGCTACTTCAATTAGCACAATATCCTTTAGGTCCATCCATTTTGTCACAAATGATAAGACTCTTTTTTATGGCCAAATAATATTCCATTGTATATATGTGCCTTTTCTTCTTTATCCATTCATCTATTGATGGATACTTAGGTTGTTTCCATATCTTGTCTATTGAAATAATGCTACAATGAATATCTCTCTCCCCCCACCCCGCCTCCCCTCTTCCCCCTTCACCTCTCTCTCAAACCCATAAGTAAAAAATTTCAAAAATAATTTTTGAGGTGGAATTTATATAATATAAAAGTTATCACTTTGTAGTGAATAATTCAGTTGCATTTAGTACATTCACAGCATTGTGGTACCACTCTCTGTATCTAGTTCCAAAACATTTCCATCATTCCAAAGTAAAACTTCTCACCCATCAGGCAGCTACTCCCATTGGCTCTTCAACCCAGCCCCTGGTAACCACTAACCTGTGTTCTGCCTCGATGAATCTATTGTGGATATCACATGAATGCAATCATGCGATGTGTAACCTTTTTGTGTCTGCCTTTTTTCACTTAGCACCTATAATTTAATCTTTTGTTTTTTCTAATAAAAAATAATCTTGGTAATGATGATTTCACCCTGCATGGGTGTGACATTCTTTCCCCTAGCACATCATTGTCTTTCAAAGCATGAGGATAATGAATATTCATTGTAGTTTTTCTTTTTGTTTTCTTCTTGTTACTTCTTCCCAAACTTTGCCACATCAGCTCACTGCTTTTTCTCTCCACCTCTGTAGGAGAGAGACAGAGAATGTGTACAGGGTGATTATAGAGTTTATATAATACTGTAGCATCTGTCAGAACAAAATCAGTTCTTAATTTTCTGATGGAATAATGGATGCTTCAAGTTCTTAGGGAGTTAACGAGATATCAAGGAGAGGAAGTCAGCCTGTGGGGTGGCAGAGGTAGACTCAACTGGTTTTAAAGACTAATTCTCTTGGCCACTTACTAAGTGTATAACCGTGGACTAAATGCTTAGGCCATCCTTTCTAAATGTGGCTAACGACAGGACAGATCCCATGGGGGTAGCTCTGAATAATAAATAAAATAGGCACTGGTGGTGGTTAGTGTGGTCCCTAATGGGTAGCAAGTGCTGTGTGAGCTGCTCCGTGTGTTGGCTGTGGGGCGCTCCGTAGCACGGTGGGCTGTGTGTGGTGTGGTGACTGTGGCAGCCTTGGAGCCAGTTTGATTTTTGACCCAGGTTGAGTATCTTTGAAGCCAATGTGTCTTTTGAGAATGAAATCTAAGTACTGGCAACCTTCTGAGCAAAATATAATAACTCTGCCCAAGCTTGAAAAAAGGACAACGGATAATTCTAGAATTCTATTGTAAATGAATGTGAAATCAGAATTCTGTTACCAATTTCTTTGCTGACAGTAAACAATTGAAATCCTGCCACTTGTCTTACATTCCAACTGAAATTGAAACTTGATCTTGGGATGAATAGCTTTCTTCACTAGTCTTCATCTTATCAAGTGTATCTGTATCCTTCCTTTTTCAATGCTTTTCTCTATGTTCAGAGTACTGATTAGCCTTGTGCTGGCTCTCTGCCTGGCTCATAAGCCCATGGCCTGCCTCTTCCTCAGAGGCAGGATTTATTCACTTTGCCTCTTGACATATCTTTCTCTTTGCTTATAAAAACACATAGATTTCTATTCCCTTTTATGGAAAGGGGTGTAGCAAATGGTTAAAAGTGAGAGCTCTGGATTCTACTTTTAATCCATACTCCGGAAAAGTGAGACACCTTTGAGCAGGGATTTTACCTCTCTAACCCTCAGTGTCTTCCTCTATAAAATGGGGAGGCGGTTATGCTGGGGACTTAATGAGGTAGACCACGGAAAATGCTGGTTCCTGGCATATAGTAAATGTTATCTGATAATAATGATCCTGCTGCTGTGGCTTATCTATGCTTCTAATCCCTTTACTTTGTAAGAAATCATTAACCTCACAAAACATTGCTAGCTGTCAAATCTGCATCTTGCCACTGACCTTTCATATTCTACTTCAGCCTTTTCAACTGCTTTCTGAATAGTTTCACTCCAGTATTCTGCTGTCACCTTAAATGTGATTTTTCCAAACATATGTTTTGGTAACCTTCTCCATCTTTTATTATCTTATAGTGTCATCCAACTTCAGATTCATGCCGTGACCTTTGAATGCTTCTGAATAGCTCTTTTCCCCACATTTCTAAAATAATTACATCTTAGATATTATTACCTCACAACTTTGTTGTCATATGTTTACTTCCATTTTTATGTCCAAAGCCACATTTCTCAGGCCACATTTTTATGTCTCAGGCACCACCCTTCGGCACTCAATAAAATTTCTTAAGTGGTAGTGTTAGTGATGATGACAACGATGAGGATGATGAGGATGATGGTGGCGGCGGCGGCGGCAGTGGTGATAGCATAGCTGACATCACTGAGCTCTTACTTTGTGCCAGGAACTAATCTAAGCATATATGAAATGTGTATTACTTCACTTAATCCTCAACAGCCCTTTGATATAGATACTGTTTCTTCTGTCAGAGATAAAAAAGATTGAGGCTCAGAAATATTAAATGACATTCAAAAGGGCATGACACTTACATTTGGTAGCATGAAGATGTGAACCCAGACAATGAGACTCAGATGCCTATGTGTTGAATGACTCTGTGCTGTCTCCCTGGCTTTTCCAGCTTCCTTGCCAAAGGGCTCTCCCTGCTCCCAGTGCCAGCCCTCCTGAGCCTGGGCACCATCGCTGCCAGATTACTATAGCATTATGGTATCAATAAGTGCTGTTCCCTGATTTGAATCCTTGGGACAGGGAAGGTAGGTCATGTTACCCAAACTTAATTAGGCATCTAAATACACCAAAATTGCGTGTAGAGTGGGTTGGTTTGTTTCTCCAAAGGAAGCTAAGATCTGAAATGTGGATAAAGTCCCAGAAACTCCTTAAGTTGGCATTCAAAGTTCTCTTCAATCACGCTCCCATTAATTTTCTCAAAACCTTCTCCCAATATTCTTATTTCTATATTTCAGACCCAGTCTAACCACTTCATTAACCATTTTACCTTGCCTTACACTAGCTCCCTGCCTTCACTCCTGAAGCTTCGCTCACACCATAACCTCATCCTAAGAGACCCCTCATACCTTTTCCCATTTTCTTTCCTGCCCATTCTCCAAAATTTACCCTCTGTTCCACTTCCTTCTGATTTCTTCTTGGATAACTTCAAGCTTATAATGAGAGAATTTTCCTCTATCTACCAGAGAGCACAGTAGAAGCATTGCAAACCCAGAGGCCCACAGGAGCCAGAATGAAGCTCATAGGGTGAAGCAAGCTGGTAACTGCCATGTGGGGTAAGAGCCCACTTTTGGCGGGGGACCCAATTATTCAAGAGATGATGTGACTCTAGATGTTTAAGTGCAGTCTCCTGAATTTTTAAAGTTGACAGGTAATTAAAAAATTTAAAAAATAATTTTTAAAAAATTACCAGGAAGCAAATCAAATTTGTTTGAGGTAGCCATCAGATTTGACTTTTGCTAAGGAGTGCGTTGCCCACATTTATCATTTGAAAGTTGTTTATGCTGCCTGCTAGAGGGGATTGTCTTTGTATTTGGTCAGAATTTCTGAAGTTGCTTAGAAGAAGCTGACCTCTATTGCTTCTTTGGTAAAATTATCTTTTTAAAATAACATTTAGTGCAGAAAATTTAGAAGAATTACCATAAACATCAAGTAATCAAAATATTTATTATATTGAATTGATCATATATGATATCTCATTTGGGTGCCTCCTTCTGTCCCAAAAGTGATTAGAATTTTTTAAAAAATCAGCTAAGGCAGCTGTCAAGGGTTTAATAAGTATTTGGCTTAAAACTTGTATTTCACAAATTATTGTAGTAAATTATCAGGAAGCCCCTCAATTTAAAGTGTTTTATGAAGAGCTAGAGATTTCTAAAAAAAAATTGGACAGTTTTTTATCTTGTTACTATTAAAAATTCATGCTTGAAATCAAACTTAAATTTTTTTGAATATCCATATTTGTTACTCAGATAAATTAAAATTATTTTCATTTGGCAGTTTTGAAGCAAGTACGTGGGTGAAATTTGAAGTTGATAGCTTGGAATTACATTTATTTTCATTTCCTTTCTTGGGTATTCTTCAAAGTGACAATACTTAGGACAAATGTCACTTCACCAACAACAGCTTTGCAACACCCTAATTGTAGCAGACAGATGTACTTTGAGAACGTGTGAAAGGTATTTGCAGAGGAGCAGATGGAAGCCTCTGCCAGCCATTAGGGTTGGTCAGCCATCCGCTTGCCTCTTGAGTCCACAGGAGCTTGTGCGGTGCTTGGCTTTGGTTAAGGGGAAAATGTGGAGATGGGAGTGGTAGTGATGGTGTGGGCAGGACCCAGGCGGCATGGAAGGAGATGACTATCAGTCAGACAGGAAATGTGTTTTCTGACAGGTGCATTGTAGGCTAGAGAATAAATAATAAAAGAAATGGCAGTAATTAAAATGTGTTTACTTAAGTGAACAATTGCTTGAAATATGGTTGCATGGTAAAGACCTCATTATAGATCATACCTGGCACATAAATGTGATACTTCTGTGGAGGGGAAATTAATTTGCTCTCAGAGGTAGAGCGGTGGGTCACCTGTGGCCCTGTCCTTCTTGTATGCATCAAACAAGTTCAATCCAGAAACCAAGATACTTACTCTCCTAGCATTTTAAAACCTGCCAAGCCAGACACTCATTTTAGAAGCTGTTAGGTCATTGTAATTTGGAAATTATGAGCAGAAAGTGTAGGTGTGAAGACAAATAACAGTGAGAGGAATTATAGACAGAATGTACCACCGGGTGCTATTGAAACAAGATGTCTCAGCCTGCATTTATCATCTTCTGTTTCTAACAGTGAGTCTTCAGAAGGACCATTACCTAAATCTTGCAGTAAATATTGGGTAGATTAGTAATTCTCAAATTTTGACATGGGTCAAAATTACCTCGAAGGCTTATACCTTTGCAAGCAGTTGAGCCTCAGCCTGAGAAGTTGTGATACAGTAGGTCTGGGGTAGGACTTGAAGAAGTGCATTTCTGACATGCTCTCTACTGAGGCTGATGCTGCTGGTTTAAGGACTGCGCTTTGCTAACCACTTATGTAGGAAAACATGAGTGAATACAAATGAATTACTAAATCGAGCACTTTTACAAGGAAGGTAACTTGCCAGTGCACTAGAAATTAGGGTGATTCTCAGTTAGAAACTGAGTGCCAAAGAACACCAGTCTGGCCGAAAGCAGCCAGAGTGGTGCTGGGGAGAAGGTAAGCTTTGTGTTCAGAAGAGATGGATTCTAGGAATGAGTTTCTGTCACTTGCTAACTTTGTGACTTCAGGCAAATTACTGAGTTCCTCTGTGCCTCAGCATCCTTATGGGTCAAATGCAGATGGCCATATCCCCTACACTGTAGAGTTGTTGGGAGGATTTCATGAGGTGATGCATGGAAAACTTATAGCATGAGATCTGGCATATAGGGGAGGCTCTATTATTACATGAAGACATCAATAATATGCCTAAAGAAAGTAATTATATATGATTGCATATATGTCTTAGTCTTTGGAGCTTCTATAACAAAATATCACAGACTGGGTAGCTTAAAAACAACAAATTATTTGTTACAATTCTTGAGGCTTAAATTTTGAGATCAAGGTGGATGCCTGGTTGGGAGAGGACCATTTCCTGGGATGCAGACTTCTCATTGTATCCTCATAAGGTGGAAGGGGCTACGGAACTCTGTGGGATCTCTTTTATAAGAACACTAATCCCATTTGTGAAGACTCCACCCTCATGACCTAATCATCTCCCAAAGGTCCTTCTTTCTAACACCATCATATAGGGCATAAGGATTCCAACATGTGAGTTTTGTGGAGACACAAACATTCAGACCAGACCAACATATGTGGGGGAGACTGAAAGATATCACTTCTCTTTTGAGAACTGGATGTCAGATTTTAGGCTACTTAGTTTGTGCAGAAAGCTATCTTAGGTAGAGTTAAGGTAAGTTCTTTGTCATGTCAACACCATTAGTGTACTTACTTGGGTTTTATCTCAAATGTAGTTAGGAATATTTCACATGTACCGAGAGTCTGTTATGTCAGCACCTGATTCATTTTTGTATGCTGTAATAATATGTTTTTGCTTAGAAAGCTATGTCCATTACTGAGCAATTAGAGCAAGATGAACATATTTAAAAGCTGCATAGAATGAAGGGAGGGGAAGACATAGAGCATAAAATTAGACTCTGACAATAGGGTTCTCATTTAAATGATTTTTGGGATTTTTTTTTTTTTTTTTGGTCTTGCAGAAACACCTTATAGCTTTGTTCATCTTTCCCAGTGTGTGTCCTGAAGTATTGTGTGCACTCGGGGAGTGAACGATACATTTGTTCCATTTTTTAAACAATTGTATATCTGTTGAGTGTACTGAGAGGGCTACCGTGGTCCAAAGTTTTTTCCCTCCTTGTTGTTGGCTTTTTTTTTTTAAGTTTTGTAATTTGTTCCATACAGATCTAAAGTGAAGTTAGCACTTGGCATTTTTTTATGTGAGTAAAAGCCTGCTTTATTGTTGCATGCTTTTTCAATTCCCAGTATAACACCAGAATCGAATCATGAACTATTGCTCTGGTTTTCTTTCCTGTACTGGAAGCTCAAGATTCCTTTTGAAACATTTAAATCATATTTTTAAGATAGAAATATATCGTAGACATCATAACTTACTTCTGCACCAGAGAGATCACTTATAATCATTCAATGAAGCCTAGTATTTTATGAAATAATTGATTTGAAAATAAGACGGCAGTACTTACATGCTGTCAATAATTTTTGCCATAGCATTTTAGATTATTGCATTCAACTATTACTAAGATTGTGGAACCTACCTTCAAAGTACAAGTATTTTCTTTTGCAATTAAAGCCATGATGCTTGGCATTTTCTTTTATTGGTGATGTTCGTAAAGACTTAGAGCAAAGTTGTGACAGATAGACATAGCATTCTGTAAAGGTTTTGAAGTATGCTTTTAATGGCAGAAAATGCTGAGGAATTTTGATTACCATCATGTATATATATATATACACCCATGACTGAGCAGTACATGGTAATGCAGTAATTACATGGTGATGTGGTAACAAGAAGGGAACTAATAAACTGTTAGGGGTTAACTGCAGTGTGTTTGCTTTTCCTTTAGCATGTGTGAAATCAAAATGTGTTATTGTGCCCTTGCATGAGTAAAGAGATACCATATTCTCATGTAATTGGATTTTGTTTCATTGACAGTTTTCTTTACTGTTGCAAAACTTTTTAGTTTGATGTAGTCACTTTTGTTTATTTATTTATTTTTGTTTCCCTTGCTTGAAGCGATATACCAGAAAAAAATATTGCTCTGAGAAATGTTCAAGGTTTTACTGCCTATGTTTTCTTCTAGGGATTTTATGGTTTTGAGTCTTACATTTAAATATTTAATCATTTTGAGTTTATTCTTGCGTATAGTATAAGAAGGTGGTCTAGTTTCTTTTTTGTTGAATATGTCTGTCCATTTTTTTCAACACCTTTTACTGAGTAGGCTGGTTTTACCCCATTGTATTTTTTTTGTAATTTTTTAAAAAATTATTTATTGAGAGAGAGAGAGATTTGTTGTGCTACTTATCTATGCATTCATTGGTTGATTCCTATATGTTCCTTGACCAGGGATGAAACCAGCAACCTTGTCATATCAGGATTATATTCTAACCAACTGAACTACCTGGCCAGGGCCCCCATGGTATATTCTTTTATCTTTTTTCAAATATTAATTAGCCAAATAGTCATGGGTTTATTTCTGTGTTCTCTATTCTGTTCTATTGATCTATGTCTGTTTTTATGCTAGTGCCATGCCCTTTTGATTACTACAGCTTTGTAGTATAGTTTGATTTCAATTAGCATGATACCTTCAATTTTGTTCTTTCTCAAGATTGTTGAGGCTATTTGGGGTCTTTTGTGATTCTATATTAATTTTTGAATTATTTGTTCTAGTTCTGTGAATATACCATTGGTATTTTGACAGGGATTGTGTTGAATTGCACCTAGCAATTCCACTTCTGAGAATATATCCAAAGCAATCTAAAACATTCATTTGAAAAAATATATGCCTCTCTATGTTCATTGAAACATTATTTACAATAGCGAAGATTTGGAAGCAGCTCAAGTACTCATCAGTCGATGAGTGGATAAAGAAGCTACAGTGCATTTACACAATGAAATACTACTCAGCTGTAAAACAAAGAAGGAAATCTTACATTTTGCGACAGCATAGATGGATTGAGATGGTATTATGCTAAGTGAAATAAGCCAGTCAGAGAAAGACAAATACCATATGATTTCACTTATATGTGGAATCTAATGGACAAAATAAACAAGCAAAATGGAAACACATTCATAGATACAGGGAACAGACTGATAGCTATCTGAGACGAGGAGGGTCTGGGACTGGGTGAACACAGTGAAGGGATTAAGCAATACAAATTGGTAGTTGCAGAATAGCCACAGAGATTCAGATTGCAGCATGGAGAATATAGACAATAATGCTCAGATGATGGTATATGGGGCAGGTGGGTGCTTGGGCAAGTGGGGGTGACCACTCTGTAGAGTGCATGGTTGTCTGGCCACTTTGCTTTCTTTACATCTGAAACGAGTGTGGAATGCTATTGAATGTAAACTGTGGTTGAAAAATTAAAAAATAAAAATTAATAAAAATTTTTTAAAATGTAATTGGATTTTTCTCAAAGACAAAGTGTTCCAGGACATAGTACTGCAAAGATAGTCACATTTTGCATTTTTGTAATTAATGTTTTTTGACCATGAAACCTTGACCCAAGAATAATTAAATGCTGATGGTAGATTAAAAATAAATTACTCTCTTAAGAAGACTAGATGAATAAGGACTGAGTAAATAACTTGTGTTGAAAAATACTATTTTTACTAATAGATGTACCTCTTCACCTTCTAAACAGTAAGAGTGTCTTTGTTAAGCTTGAAATCTGTGAATAGACAGGGGAGTACAGAAGAGTCTTTTTTTTTTTTTTTTAAAGCAGCTTATGCCCATGTAAAATGTAAGTCCTTGAATAATTAAATGAGTGAGAGTGATTATATGTAGCTTTAATGAATGATTTTCATCCTTGGAATCATTGACATTTTGGGCTGGATAATTCTTTGTGAGGGGGCTTCCCTGTGCATTGTAAAATTCTTAACAGCTTCCTTTACCTCAACCTGCTAGATGTCAGTAGCACCTTCATCCCCAATAGTGAAAACCGAAAGTGTTCAGCAGACCTTGTAAAACACCCCTAAAGGGTGAGGGAAGGGCAGAAGTGCCCTTTTGTTGAGAACCACTGCTCTAGAAATTTGGGATAGAAATATCTAATTCAAGTTTCCCATGATTTATTTTTTATTATCAATCACATCCATGACTGACAAGTCATTAAGACTATTAGAAGATGAGATCTCACTTAGTGGTCAGAGCTGAAAAAAAAACCCTGCACTCCTTTGCCCTCATCAAAACTCTAAGAATTCACTGAAAAGTAAGCACAAAAGAGATTCCTAGTCCCTAACTATTTTTCAGTCAGTATACATTCCTATTACTCTATTTTCAGTGCCAATTCATTTTAGTAATGCCACTCAAATGGTTTAGAATTACAGCAGATAATAGAGAGTCTACGTACTAAGTAGAGTTCATTTCTTCCTAGTGAATGAAAATGTGAAAGGAGAAATGTCACTATATATTCTTGTGTACTGCTGAATTTGATTTGACAAGCTAATCATGACATCAGCAAGAGACCTGTGGAAGGCATAGGTCGTGTAGCGGGGAGTAGAGGCAGCTCTGGGGAAGATGATTGCTGATGAGAGCTGGCAGCCTGATTTCTCATTCCCTGCCTAATTCCAAATGCATTTTGTGCTTGATGTGTTTGTCATTTAGAAATTTAGACTAGACCAGATGCTGCATTTGATATGTTGTATACAGCTCTGTTTGCTTTACAAAAGGCCTGTTGCAGTGGGAGTATCCAAAAATGATTTCTGAGCGAAGGGAGAAAAGTCTGATTAGATTATTGAGTTCCATCAGGAAAAAATATGGACTCTAGGTTGGAGCTGTTAACAGTGGCACAATTGTTTACTCAAGAGGAAAAAACCAGTGATATTCAGATGAGAAGTTTTTATGCAGGTAAATAGGCATTTTAAAAAATTGGTATTATCTATATTACGGATATATAGAGTATTTTTTGACTTGATAAGATTCTTTCTTGGGCAAACCTAGATTGTGATTAGGGATGATATTAAAGGTTTTATTTAAATCTAAGTGTCTGGGGAAACTATTTCTTTCATGCTTATGTTGAAATAGCTCATGGAAAGACATGGGTGATTTCTGAGATATGATATCTTTGTTTTAGATATTTGGCAGTTTTATACTGATGATAATAGAAGGCCTTATTTGGCATACCTATCTACCATGCCCCAATTTTATATATCAGACAGACATCATTGTTCCAAGCACTAAAAATCTTTTCTACCCTAGGAAGCCAGTCCAAGTTGACCAGTGTTGGCATGTGACCCCAGATCTATTGGCTGGTCTTGATTTAAACCCTGGTCAAGGTAGCGAGTTAGAAAATGCTACTCTAGGTCAGAGTTATCCAGGGGAACTGTATTAGTGCTGTCTGAGATCATAGCTGTTGAGCCATATGTGGCTATTGAAAGCTTGAAATATGGTTAATGTGACTAAAAAAATGGAAGTTTTAATTTCTTTAATTAAACATAAATATAATTAAATGCAAATAGCCACTTGTAGCTATCAGCTATTATGATATTGGGCAGCAGAGCTGTGGGCTTTGAGAAACACTTTCAGACTGGGGATTGTAGTCAGACTGGTCTTTCTGGACAAGTCATACTCGCAGTTTCAGGACAATTATCACAGCCTCAACCCCTTAGTCTAACCATTTGGACAGAAAAAGAATAATGGCTGTACAGTCCAGAAATCCTAATAGGTTAGAGTTTTAAAAGTCTGGTATATAAAGGGTTAATATTAAACATAAGCATCTTTGATATTGAAAGGGAGGATGAGGTACAGGTAAATACAGCAGTACCTCGGTGCTTGTCATTAATTCATGCTGGAACTCACGAGGAGTGCTGAAACTGACGAGTGCCCAACGATGAAGCATTTTCTCTTGGGGCATGGTGTCATGACTCATGCAGGTTTTAGCAAGTGCAATGAGTCCTGGAGCAAGTGCCAAATGCTGAAACATTTTGTTTTCTCACCAAAATTCGGCTAGTACAGGGATTGAGGATTTCTGAGGCTGACAAGTACCAAGGTATGACTGTACTTGTAAATCTACTCTCTTCCCTATTCTATGAAACTATCTATGCAATGGAATATCTCCGTGTAAGTTTTTCTATCATTTTGTGTGTGATATTTTTTTTTCCCCTTATATTCTGGAATAAGCAATTTAGCACACCTCTGCTAAGTTGGGAAAGAATGTTTGGGGCTAATTACAGGAACAGAATATAGGGTGGGGCAAAAGTAGGTTTACGGTTGTGAGTATGTGAAACACAGTTTATTCTTATATTATTATTTATTACTTATTGTATTATTTAAAAAAATAATCATTTTTTTATTTGGGTAGTATAGAATATTTATGTATGACATAAAGCACCAATGTGTTATCCATGAACTCTTTGGTTATGTTATAAATCATGGAATTTCAAAGGATGTAAGGTCCTTGGTTATACACTAAGTCCCAGAAACTGTTCTGTGTGGCTCTTTTGGTATGTGGTTGCCTTCTTGCTGGCATGAGGACCTGGGAAGTGACTGGAGTTTGTAATCCAACTTTTGAGTTTATAAAGCTTCCAGTCTTATGTGAACCAAGAGAGCGTCAGTCCCCTATTCTCTGGTGGATACCATATGATGAATGAAATCACCAAGAAAATTTTCTCCATCCCTGCCTTATCAGATCAAAAAGCTCAGAGAGGTTGGAAACTGGTAGTGATGATTATTGATACTTGGTTTGTACTTATAGACCTGAAAAGCTGGAAAATGATTATGCAGTCAATCAAGCAAACTTAACATGTCTAAAAGCACGTAAATATTCACAGTGGCACTCCTCTTAAACCTTTACAAATCCTTTTTTTTTTTAAAGATTTTATTTATTTATTTTTAGACAGGGGGGAAGGGAGGGAGAAATAGAGGGAGAGAAACATCAATGTGTCGTTGCCTTTCGTGTGCCCCCACACTGGGCACCTGGCCTGCAACCCAGGCATGTGCCCTGACCAGGAATCGAACCTGCAACCCTTTGGTTCTCAGGCCAGTGCTCAATCTACAGAGCCACACCAGCCAAGGCACAAATTCTTTTTTAAATTCATACTGTATTATCTTTTTCCAACAAGGTTGTACAACCTTGAAAAGTTACCCTAAGTCCCCATGTTTTCATTGTAAAAGGAAAATAATGAGAGCACCTAACTCTTAGGAGTGCTATGAAGCTTAACTTAGACAATGAATGTGTAGATAAAGCGTAGTGCATGAACAACAAAAATTACTTCATAAATTGTAGCTGTTATTGATGCTGATGCTGTTGCATATCATAATGATTATATATACATATTAAATAAAATACAATATTGTAAATCCAAATATACAAAGGCTTAGAGATGTTACTAGTAAAGAAATATTTAGGTAGTATTTTTTTTTCCCAACCTGAAGATTCTTTTGCAGTGCACATCAATTTCCCTTAATTTTATTTGTTTTGTAAATTAAGAGTTTTTTAACCAGATGTTCTGAAAGCTGGGCACAACTTTACCTCTCAAAAATGGTTCTTTAAAATGAACCAGATGGTTTATTGTGACAATAAATAAGCATATCTTTTAAGGTATTGTCCGATTATACAAAATCTTGCTCTAATGACTTAAAAATACTTATGGTAATTTTCCTTTTATTGATGGCCTTCCCCGAATGCTGGAATAAACTCATGACAAATTACATACTCTTGTTGAACCAATAGTACTCAGTGTTCTAATTATAGAATGATAAAAGCATCTATAACCTATTAAGTTGCCGTGTTAGGATTACTAAAATATAATTGCTTAAGAAAGATTACATACTATGTATTTTCATATATAATTAGCATTCTAAACTATCAACATTGAGTATCTATGGTATTTGGATTAATTAGATTAACTCTTTCAGTCATTCACTCACTTAAAGTGCTATTTTGGGGAAGATTTAATTAATTTGAACTATTTCATTTAGGAAATTGGATTCTGATTATGAGAATTATCTGAGAAAAATACTTCTCTTTTTGGGTATCAGGATGTGTTTAAATTTAGAGTGAAATCTATTCCTTGGCCTCGGGGTGCCTGTGCATTAATGCAGAAAATGATGTTAGGATAAAATCTTGAACAATTAGGGGTAAGTATCTAAAACACAATTAACCTTTAGCAGTTTACCCCATAGCAGTAACATTCTTTCATTTTCACTGCTGTGCGATTAAGTGGATTCTTTACCATTGCACAAACAAAGGCAAAAGTCAAACTCTGAAGACCATTTTAGCCAGGTCACATGAGCAATTCTCTGAGGACTGGGATGTGTACCACCGATGTAATCTGTAGTATTTTTAATAGGTTATATTCTCTCCTGTTAGTCCTTTATTTTTATGAATCCATGTTAAAACTTCAAGTTATCTTGTTATAATGAAATGAACTTCTCAGCTTGGTCCTTCAGGCCCAGATTTATATAATAATCACCATGATTTCTGCATTACTTGCATAACTAGTGTGTATGGAGGTCAGGCATTGCTAACAATATTCAAAGACATTTTTCATTTTCTAGAAGAAAACAGGAAAGCATAATGTCACATACATTTTGAAATTACCCTAATAGTAAATAATTTTATCATGTTAGTTTGACATGTGTAGTATGTGTAGGTTGTTATGTACTTTTAACAAACACTTTGCTTGTTTAAATTATTGCTGAAAAATAATAGGAGTTGGCAGAAATTCCCCTAGTATTTCAATCTTAAAATTATTAAATATCTATAGACTTATTTTATGAGGCATGAAAAGTGTTGCAAGTTCCCTGATGGTTTTGGTTTGCAAGCTTTACTTGCTAGGCCTCCTGAAAAGATAAGCATACACCAGACTAGGAAAATTTAGACACAATTTATAATTGTATACTTCCATATAACTCTTCATAACGAACTTAGTTGGGTCAATACTATGGGTTTTTATAACAATGGTCTTCACGTTGCTTCATTTATTTCAAAACATTGATGCAGTCAGCTGTCCTTTTATATATTTAAATCATTCACTAATTGTCTTAATCACTGATCCATGAATTTATGTAACACATGTGGATTATTCAGTGTTTATGCGTTTTCCCATCCCCATACCATGTTCTCTTGGATTGAGTCTTAAGCCAATGAATTTAAGGATTAGAGGGAAGGATTCATGCTGATGGCACTTATTAAAAATTCTAAGTAGAAGTACTTTGACTCTGTTACATGCACTTGAACTGTTCTCATCTTAATGGTCCTCCCAAAGATGAGCTATATGTACTTCTCTTGGGAGCAGCTTTCCATTTTTATATTTTAGTTGCCTGTATACTTTTCCAACTTTGAACACAGACCGCGTGTTCTGTGATGAAGGATACTATAAATATAAAGGGCAGACCTATACATGGAGAGATACATAAATGGATAGATGAACAAACTAGCTAAAGAATGAACAAACTACGCATACTTCCCAGTGAATTATAACAACCGTTCTTCTGTGGAATTCATATTTTCACACACACTGTCCACTCCTCTATGTCACTGTTCCCACTGGGGTTATTAAAATAATATACTGCATACTGTATTATGTCTCTCTCTCTATTTTTTTCATATTCAAAGTTGACAAAGAATAACTAGTGAGCATTTGCCTCTGGAGAAGCTAGGATATTTAAAAGGATTTAAGAAAATTACCTTTCTTAATCTAAAGATAACGTGTTTGTTTAAACTAAGAAGGGACAGCTTCTTTGTGTCAACTTTCTCATACCATCCTGAGCTAAACTGTGAATTTGCTTTGCATTGAATTTTTTCTTTTTCAGAGGAGTATCATCATTTTCACAGCCAGAACAGATTTTAGAACAAAATAGAAGGCTTTTCTGAAGGCAGATGTGTTTGTGTGCATGGGAGGAGGTCGCGGGGGACGTATTTTGGAAAAATCTGTGGCAAATACCTTTTCCCACAGATTTTGATAATTTTTGGTAGCATTTTCTGGACTCTACCAGAAAATTCATAGCTTGTAAACAGCCAGTGTTTCAATTTTCTTACATCAACCTTTGATATTCTTAAAACCAAAAGGTTAACATCTGATATTATATGATTAAAATAATGAAAAGTTTTATTTAAATGATGTCACTACATCCACAGCTCTTTGAGTAGGCACTGTGTGTCAGGTACGGGACACCATAGTGACATCCAGTCAGTGTTGATGGTTTAGCGGAGAGGATGGTCATTAAACAAATGTTTATAAACATCACACAACTGCAAATGTGCACAGTATTAGTACTAGAAAGAAGACACAAAGAATACTAATGAAACTAAAAAACAGGCTTTGTCTGCTATTTTGTATTGTAGTCATTAGCCACATGAGGCGATTTACATTTAAATTATTTTTTATTTTAATGTATTTAATCTCATTCCAATTAAATAAAATTAAAAATTTACTCCCTTAGTCATACTACTGTATTTCAAGTGCTCCATAGTCACATGTGGCTACCATATTGGACCGCGCAGATTTAGAACGCTTTTATCAGTGCAGAGAGTTCTTTTGGACAGCATTGCAGCCGTAGGTTCTGAGAGGATCTCTCTGCAGAACAGATGTGTAAACTTAGATATGATGCTCTGAGCAGTCACTGACCCAGTGGAAATTTGGGATAGAAAGAACAGTCCTGGCAGAGAAAAGCTCTAGCACATGGAAGTAACCTGAATTAAACTTGAGCTGTTGTATTCACAGAATGGCATTGCCACTGTCCCACACATGGCTGTTTTCAAATGGTAAGAGTATTGTAACCAAGTATTCCTGCAACCAATTAAAACCAAGTCTTACTAGGCTTCTGTGTAAGGATGGTGGTACATTAAAACAATAATGAATCTGACATCCAAGATTATTGAAAAGCATTTAAAAATCTTTACTATAGTTTTTTTTTAAATTTTGCGTAAAAGAACAAAGAATTTTTTCATAACATAGAGTGCAATCTTTTACCATCTCTTTCCCTTCTTTCACCATCACGCACCACTGCTGCTCTGGAAATCTCTCCTTTCTTCCTCCAGAATCTCAAATGTCTTACAAATCTTCCCCAATTCAGTTCTTTATCATGTTCATTAACTTTTCCTGTTTCTCATTTTTAATTTTTCCTGATATCCTTTTATCTGGCTATTGAACAACAGTTTATAGGCTGAGCAGCAATCTCTCCTCCTTAATAGACTTTTTCAAAAAGGCGCTGCCACACAGCCATTATCACATCTCAACATTAAGGAAACATTCTTAACGCCTATGGGAAAATTGATTATGCCATTAGATCTTGACTTTGGGCTCCACATGTTTTAGAATCAAGTTGTTATTTCGATATGTGTATTTTTGGCTTCATGCTAAAGATGCTATTATTTTACCTAAGAGGCTAATCCAGTGAGTAGGTTTGCTTATTTATTTATTTTTTTTATGTTCTTAACACATTAGAGGTAAGAAAGCTAGGATGGAAGACCTCCCTGGCCATAACTTTAGGTTTCCAAAGTCTGTTATTATAGCTTACATGGACATGACTTTTAAAAAAAAATTAAAGATGTGCTATCACTAAATTTAATAAGTTCAGTGCAGTTTAATTGTGTAGAGTAAAACCTTATGGAATTGGATTAGCAAGGGGGCAAGTTAATTTTGGTTCAGTAGGGTGATCAAATACAGAGGTTGGCAAACAGATTTAAAATTGTGAGTACATGAAACAGGCTTTATTCTTGTATTATTATTTTTAATTTATTAATCATCATATTATTTTCCATATAAACAACTATAAACTTACTTTTGCCCACCCCTCTATTGTTGAAGAAATAGGAACTTACCTATTCACTTTTAATTGCAATAAAGTAAATCTGGACTGTGTTGTCTAGCAAACATTCCTTTTTTTTCTTTCCTCACCTGAGGACCTCTTTTCATTGCTATTTTAGAGCGAGAAGGAGGAGGAATGGATAATCACTGTCTTCCCCACTATCACCGAGAAGTGCAGGGTCTCTCCACTGAGCCAAGAGGATGGTTGAAACTCTGAATCTGATCATCCCATTTCCTGCTTTAAAAACCTTTGATGGCTTCCCACTGCTTTTAGCATGAAGTTTTAAAGTATTAACATGGCCTTTGAATTCCTATGATGGTGGTCCTGCTTATTTTCTGATTAATCTAATGTCCTCCTGCCTTGTTGTCTATACTGCAACCGCACTGGCCCTGTCTTTTTTTCCTCAAGAGTGGTAAGCTTCTTCCCATTTGATTCCGCCCAGTCTACCTAGAAGTTTACCGAGTCCTCCTCGTTCTTTAGGTCTCAGCCTAAATGCTACTTTCTCAGGTCAGCCTTCTCTGATCCCATCCTCACCCACTGTTTCCACCCACAGATGAGGCTAGATCAGCCCCATCATCTCCCTCATGTCAATGGTCATTATTGTAATCAGATCACTACAAGCTTAATTGTAGAATCTATCTTCTTTGCTAGACTAGAAGCTCTTGAAGGCAAGGGCAGGGACTAAACAGTTTATATTAGTAACCCTAGCAGCCACGGCTTTGTCAGGTCCATAAAAGGCGTTTATTAAATATTTGTTGAGTAAATAAACTTAATACGATTTTGGAGACAGTTGTAAATTTTGATTTGATAGATTGTAGAATGGAAACAAGTTTTTTTCTATTTGATTATGAAACCCAACGCCAGCAAATTAAATTCTTCTCTATTGACTTAAATCTTTGTAACTAGCCTAAGTCATTGGATTTCCACTCTAAATGTACTGAATTCAATATCAAAAGAGACTTTAATTTCAGAGGAAGTGCACTGATCATATCACCCATGAAATGTACTTTTTAAAAAGTCTGCAGGAAAGGAGGAGTCACAGATAAGGAGGAAGTAAAAGACATCCTAACGCATACTGAGAACTAAAGATAAAAAAAGGCAGCTTGTTAAAAAGAGGCTAATACATATTGAGGTAGATGTCATTAATTTCGTATAATTTCATGGTCAGGAAGCCAAGAGCTTTGGGTTGTTTATTCATTGAAGCAGGTGGACCTGAATTTGTTTTTGTGACTCTTTTGGTTTTGGATCAATAATTTAGAATCCAGGTGTGAGCCTGTGTTAGAGGTGGAGGGAGGAAAGGAGGGAGTGAAAAAAGACCAAGAAGAGAAAATGAGATGGAGATAAGCAACAGAACCCATGACCATTAAGTCTATCCCTTGACATAATGTTCTAAATTGCTAAGTTATGGAGGTGTCACAATCACAGATTAATCTTCCACTAGTGTTCCATGCAGTGCTAACAGGTATTTGTGAGGAAAAGAAAGAGCTGGTGGTGAAGGGGTGGTGGTTTCTGCTTAGGTAAGTGTGGAAATTGGTTTAAATAAAACTTAGCAGGTCTTTTAATTTTTATACTTTTCAGAGAAAGAGTAGAATATTCAGCATTTCCCAGGCTTGCTGGGCTGGAAAACAGCATTTCTAAGACCCATGAACCAACAGACATCTACGCTAACACTTCTGTTCAGATACCATTCAGGTAAAGCTAGCGGAAACGTTTAGGCCACCCCAGACACATCTCCACAAGGCAGTGACTTAAGTAATGAAGAGACCTCCTCTTGGTAACTCTTTTGTAAGCTCAAAGGCTTTATGGAAAAGACACATATGTGTTGTGACTAGCAGGGCCTTGACAGTTTTTACATAATTGTGAGGATTCTATTGTGAAAATAAACAAGAATTTTAATGGGATAGATACAGAAACCTACCTTTAATTCACTTGCTAGGTAAATATTTTAAGTTAAAAAGAAAAAAAACTGTTAAATAAAGATTAAGTTCACAAATAAACAGTCATTGCTCTTTATTTTCCCTCACTATTCCTACCCTGCTCCTACCTTTGCAAATGGCCAAAAAAAATAATTTGTGATTGTTCATCTGTCTGAGTGGATTTTTAGGAAAATGAATTTTGGAAATAGTGTTGCAATTTTATTATATTTTTAAAATTAAACTATAGAAGGAAATGAAAACTTTAATATTAGAAATTATTATAGCTTTTCATTGCAGTAAGATTGAAAAATAAAAGAAAGGGCCCTGTAGCAATTGCTACATCTCCTTAGTTAAAAACTGCCACTTAACGAGGGCACGTTCTGTGTACCTGTAGTTATATTGGGCTGTTCTGATTTAATCGTCCCTGCTTCCTTTGAGAAGGTGTACTATGCTAAGAAATGCATTTTCAATAGATATTTTATTATAAAGCATGACTTCTCTTTCCCTCACAAATGATTCTAATACCATTTTGATTTGAATCCTGGAATGTAAAAGCTTGAAGCAACATTAGAAACAGTCTAGTCTTCCCTCTGGACAGGAAGCTAGTGTCAGTGGCAAGAGTAGAATATTCTGGGCTTTCTTGCTAGAGTTTTGAGGGGCATCTCCGTCCTCTCTGCCTCCAGATTGCCTCTTCTGTATAAGGAAGAAATAATACCCACTTCATGGGCTACGCTGAGAAAGTGCATGGGAAACACTCAATATGCTGCTACATACAGAGTGAATGCTCGTTAAGTAAATTAATGTTATTAGCATCATCAGATATTCAGTAATTTATATTGAGCATCTATGGGCTTTGGAAAAGGCATCTGTCCTCATGGTGTGGATCCATCCCAAGCTTTTCATGTCACCCCTAGAACTAGATCTGTCATGGACAGTGTACAATAAGGTAGTCTCCTAAAACAGTACATCCCACAGCTTTCTCCTTTATAAAATGGGTATAAGACTGAGAAAGAGGCTTAAAGTAAAAAGAAAAAAAAAAAAAAGAAAAAAGAAAAGAAAAAAGGAACATAATTTCCTAAAGATACTCATTTGAAGTTACCAATTCCAATATTTTAAAATAATTATTGGAAAGTTAAAATTACTTTCCAAAGGACTACCACAAGATGGGCAAAAAATGTAACACCCGTTAGCTCTAGATTATTTCAGTTTTTACAAACAAATGTTTAACTATGTACTATATCTGTAACCCTACCTACCTTCTTACATATATATTTAAAAAATGAAATTTATTTATAAAAAATTTTATATTTTTTCTTACATGTTTAAACTTCAGTTACCTTCAAAGTACTCTCCATTTTATGCAACACACCTATTGAGACTTTTTTCCCACTACTCAAAATAATGTTTGCACTTGTTTTGATGTCTTTTAGTGCTTCTACTGTTTTTTTGTTTTGCCTCTTCCCCATTGACAAAACATTTCCTTTGAGGACTTTTTTCATCTGGGGAAACAAAAATAAGTTGCTCAGAACAAGACTGGGTGACTGTGGATGGCAGGACGTGGGGGGTCAGGCTGTTTTTGCTCAAAAACTGCAGAACACTCAGCAGGGTGTCAGCAGATGTGCTTGTAAATCACCCATCATTAAATAGGCAGGTGCATTGAAAGAGTCTTAAAAAAAATTCACTGAAGCTGAACACAGCCTCTCACAACAACACCAGCTGGTGCACTGATACAGATGGGTTCTTAGAACACTCACCTAGCTGGGAAGGCCTGTACTACAAGGGGCCCGCCCTCCAGAAGATAATTCCAGGTTTTTGGGGGCTACCCCTTCATATATGTGATAAGCTAAAGATTATATAGAATTGAAAAGCACTTCAGTCATATTTTAGAGAAAGAAGAAATGAAAAATAGAGGCTAGAGGTAGAGGCTGGTCATGACAATAACTAGATGGTTGTTCTGTGTTCTGAAGAGCTGGTTGTTATACTGTTGTGCATTTCAACAACTTCAGTCACAGCCAATGGGCCACATTCCACCCTTCAGCATTGTGGTTTATAGTAGTTGCAGTGTTCCTTCAGTGGTTTAACGAAACTCTATATTTTTCTGTATCTCATCCATCTGTCACCAGCATTTATTGGAGGTACCCTGTGGGTGAAGCTCTGTGCTAGATCTTGGGTGACTGAAGATACATTTGTTACACTTCTTTTCATAAGGTGTAGGCAGGCTAGTAGGGGACTTACAGGTCATTTCAAATATAGAATAGTTAAAGAAATGGATCAGGACAAAACAGGAACCAGGCTACTCTACCTTAGGAGCTCAAAGGAGAAAATGTTTGCTCTGAGCCTCAGGCATGAGTAGGAGTTTAATCTCAGGCAGATGGCCTAGCTTGTTCAAAGCATTGAGGTTCTAAAATTACATGATTCATTCAAGCAACTCAACCAGTCTGATGTGGCCAGAGTGTAAATGATCACAGAGGAGACTGGGGCCGAGGCAGGAGAGATGGGAAGCAACAAGAGCATTGTGGACTGTATTCTGGAGATGTTTGGGAATGTTCAGTGGGTTTTAAAATAGGGAATGATGTGGCCAAGTTGATGTTTTAAGAAGAGCACTCAGGAGCCCTGTTGTAGCTAGATTGAAAGGCAGAGGCCAGTTTGAAGGCTGTGGAAATAAATTTTCTGAGCAATGAAGAAAAGCTTCCACTAGAACTGAGACAGAAACAAGAGGATGAACTTAAATATAACTAAAGCTGGGAACGACTGGGGCTTAGTGTTTACTGATGGACTGGAAGATGAGGGTGAATGAGAGAAAGGGTCAAGGGTCTCCTATCCAGTGGAGTGGAGGCTACTTTCAGAAAACATGTTGCATAGTGTGGCCAGGGTGCAGAGTCAGGAGAAGGTACAGGCTTGTGTGGGAACAGAAGGAATTCTGTTTTGCGGGTGTTGAGTTCAAGGTGGACATCTAGGTGGATAATTATTTAAACTTATGAGGAGTTTGACCTTGAAATGTTGATTTGGGTATCTTTAGTGAACTGACACTCATGAAAGTTCTGGAGGAGAGAATTTCTTTGGGAGTTTCAAGAGAGAAACATTCCTAATAACATTAATTAGTACCTGAAAGAGTATGGAGAGGAAATCTATTTTTAACTCAGCTTTTAGACCTGGCTTTTTTGCTTGACCTCAAGTTCTAACTGAATTGGACCTCAGAAAACATGAAGTCATTTTGAATCTTGGCCAGATATGTTGTTAATTCAAGCATATGTTCATAAACTTAATGCTTATGACATAAGTTTTCTTTAACATACTATGAAAAAAATGATACTGTGTATAAAGAATGGAGGTTCCAAAGCTCCCTAACATAGGCAGTGAATTACTTACTGCTATAGCAGGCACTTCTCTTTATTAGGATAGTACAGATAGGTTACAAACACCTTTTTTATGTAATTTAGAAATTATTGCCAACATAGTTAATCCCTACTGTTTTTCTCTGGGGCTTAAAGATGTTTTCTAAAATACTCTTGAGTCTGTTTTCATATTGGTTACCTTGATTGGGATTTCAGTTGAGCAGTATTCTCTGGAAGGTCATCAATCTAAATAAGCATGAGTAGATGGACTGCCTACCAATTTAATGTTGAGTATCAATTTCTGTCTCAACCATGACAAAATAACTGGCACAACTTAGCATACCTCAGTAAATAACTATAAAACTGGACAAAGTATATAAAGCAACTGATTTTAGTCATTGGAAGAGAGCCAGTATATGTTTGATCTTTGAAAAGAGGTGAACACACAGGATTTCCTGATATTCACATAGGGAAGGGAAAGCACAGCAGAGAGCTGCTGTGGTCTCACTGAACTAAGGTGTTTTTTTGAGTTTTAAGGTCAGAGCTTCTGAAGTGTCAAAACACTGACAATCAGGGTACTGGAAAGGAGAAAGATGTGCAGAATGGGATGCACAGTGAGACTCGGGGTTCCCTGGCTGAGGGCTGTGCTGTATATGCACAGAGAGGGACTCTGTAGGACATAGCATGGGGTAGCTTCCTCAGGGCTGAATGCTTCACAGAGATTTCAAAGGTCATATAGTGCTGAAAGATATTGGGGTCCTGTCTGGCCTCACCCCGGTAGAACAATCTTGCTGATCATCTCAGGAACTCATCAGCATATAGGAGAGGCATAATTTAGGAGTAAGAAGCACAATCTAGAATGAGGGCCATGTCCTTAGAACTAAGAATAAAACCACACAGACCTGCTCTAAAAGGGCATAAAAACAAGCCTGACAGGATTGAGAGGGTCTGTGAACACTTTAATTGGCTGCTAAAACAATAATACCTGCAAGGGAAGAAAAGACCATCCAGACACCTTGCAGTGTGCCATGTGCAATTATGACAGTGAAGAAGCTGGAAGATATGCTATCCAATCAAGAAAACAAGCAGTCCCTGGGCAAGAGATGTCAAGGTGATGAAGATATTGGCATTCGTGTAGCTAGTATAACACTATCCAAGAACTTAAAGGAAATGTTAGACATAGTGCATGAACAGATGGGTACTTTCAACTCAGAAATGTTAACTGTAAAAAGAATCAAATGGAAATACTAGACAATTCTATATAGACAAAGGGCAAAGACTGAAATTAAAAATGTAATAGATGGGAATAACAGCCATTAGACTCTGCATGGTAAGAGGTGAGTATACTTAAAGTCATCGAAATAGAAATTACTCAAGCTAAAGAACTGTGAGTAAAAACAGTGAAAAACTAATGAATTATTTTGAGCTGGATCATAGACTTAAACGTAAAAGTTAAAACTGTAAAGCTTCTGGAACAAAATGTAGAAAATATCTTAGATACCTTGAGATAGACAGATATTTCTTAGATAGCAAACAAAAAATTACTAACTACAGAAGAAAAAACTGGATAAATTGCACTTCATCAAAATTAAAAACTCATCAAAAGACTCAGTTAAAAAAATGAAAAGGCAAGCTATTGTCTGGAAGAAAGTACTTGTACCCATGTCTAACAAAGAATATCCTCTGTTAGACATGGGTACAAGTATTTATTTTTTTATATATATATGTGTGTGTGTGTATGTGTATATACACACACATACAAGTATATGTGTGTGTGCATATATGTACTTTGTTAGACACGTATACAAGTATTTGTGTATACACATATATGACCCAACTCTTATATTTCAATAACAACCCATTTACACAGAGCAAAAGATTTCAATAGACATTACCCACATATATAAATGTATGTGTGTGTCTATATATTTTTGTGACCATTGATCCCATTAAAGTGTATTCAATATCATTAGTTATGAAAATGTAAAAAAAAAATAGAATAAGATACCTCTTCCTACCTACTTGAACAATTATAGTTAAAAAATCTGAGTGAGTGAGGATATAGAGTATCAGAAACTCTTACACATTGCTGATGATAACATAAAATGATACAAACATTATGGAAAATAGCTTCAGTTTTTTGCAAAGTTAAACATATGCCTTAGCATGCAACATTGCTGCTCTTCCTGGTATTTGCCCAAGAAAAATGAAAACCTTATATCCACAAAAATTTTCTATACAAATGTTCAGAGTAACATTATTCATAAAATCCCTTAACTGGAAATAATTCAAATGTCCTTCCAGAGAATAATAAAAATGGTTTGGTTTCATTAGTATAATGGAATACTATTTGATCATAAAAAGTGTAACTACTGGTAAATGCAAAATCATAGATGAATCTTTAACATTTGACAGAAACCAGACACAAAAGAGTACATATTGTATGATTACATTTATATTAATGTCAAAGAAAGACAAAACTTACCAATGATGATAGAAATCAGATCAGCAGTTGCTTGTAGATGTGATGGAGCTTGACTTGGAGGGGGCGCTGGAGAGCTTTCTTGGGCGATAGAAACATGCTATAATTTGATTAAGGTCTTGGTTTTATGTGTACATACAATTGTCAAAACTTGCCCATTATAAAATTGGCTTCACTGCATGTAACTTTTACCTCAATTATTTAAAAGATTGAATTTTTAAAAATAATAACCATGAAACAATCTAGTTAAATTGCTAATTATGATTTTGCTTAATAAATCAAGGTAGGTTTGGTTAGAAATGTATCAAGTGTTTCAAATTCATCAAATGTGTTTTGGCTAAGAATACAATCTAGCAGGGTGTATTTGTTTTTTCATGATTTGGTTTGGATTTTTCCTGCCTCTAATGTTTTTTTAGGATAAGGGTTTGCTTAGAATTTCTAGTGTCTTTACAAAGGAGCAGATTAACAAAAATTTTCCTCCAAAGAAACAACTTATTCCCTAGACAATTCACTGAAATGAAATATTCTTTGAATTCTTTTCAAATAGTACTCTGGAGGGACATTGAGGAACGTTAGCTCTTTTATCCCTGGGAACTGGGTACTGATTGAGAAACGGACCCTGGATAATTGAAGTCATTTGTCTGGGAGCTGAATGTCCAGGCAGGAATAGAACCTGACTTAATTGAAAGGAATTGATGATAGCCGTTAAGAGCACTGATCTACTGAGAATGAAAACGAACGGGCCAGTCCAGGGTCTACCAGCATTTAGCATTGTTAGGGGAAGATTGAGTTCATCTTATAGAGTAGCTCTCTGGTGATGAGGATCAGTGATAATGGACTAACACAAAAATCTTTCCTTTTCTTCTCCCTCACTGTCCTCAGAGGACAAATAGAATGAGGCACAGAAGAATCATAAGCTGAACCTACTATGTGGATATTTTCACCTGGCATATGTTATAGCCTTAGCCTACATGAGTAATCTGTATGATATAATAGGAAGAACATGAGATCGTGTCAGAGACTCAGTTCTCTAACTGTGCCCTTTGGCAAGTGCCGTAGCCCTCCTGACTTTGTCTCCAATGGTTGCTGTAGAATGAAGTGAGATATCATACAAAAAGTGCTTAGCATATAGTATGATAACTGAACATAACTCTTTCCTCCTTTTACAAAATTTAGCTCTACGCAGGAAAGTGACTCATTGTATTTCTCAAGGTCTCATTTTCTGAACTGGAAGTAAATAATGAAAAGCAATAGCCATTCATTGGCAAGTAAATAGTTGCCATATTATTATGTTTTACTTAGAACACTAGTGTTTTGGTTATTAAGGGGAGGCAAATGATTTGTAAAAACTAAGTACCCTTCAACGAGGCATTAGCATCTATGAATGTTGCGTGCTGCATGGACTAAGCCGTTAATCAGGTGTGGTTTATTGTGTATTTTTCATGAGAGGAGGAAAAGAGTTCCATAATGATAGTGTTGAGAGCTAGCTGTAGTTACTAAACATCCAAAGTCAAAACATTTAAAAATTCTCTACTAGGAATTAAATTTCTGAGTAACCATATTGTAATAATACTTCTGCAGAATGAGAAGTGGTGTCAAATATTTGGAAGTCTATATATGAGTATTAGATACTTCATTCTGCAAAAGATGACCTCCTAAGTTCTAAGAACAGAAGGGGTCTGTCACAGCAATACAGTCTTCTTTGGAAATAACTAGATGAGAAATGAATTGTGTGTGAGGGAAGAAAATATTATTACATAACAGAAAAGTAAGTTGTTTTTAATGAGTCATTAGGCTATTTAGATGAATTCAAATCAGTTATTTTAATGTCTTATATATACTATCTGTATAAAAAATATATATGGTTTTAAGATCTGTCTCAAAAAAGTGAACTGTTTTAGAATTTAAAACTCAGTAACTGATTGCCCTGGCTGAGCAGCACAGTTGGTTGCAGCATCATGTCATACACCTAAAGGTACAAGTTCAATTCCAGTCCAGGAACATACTTAGACTGCAGTTTGATGCCAAGTCAGGGCATGCACGGGAGGCAATCAACTGATGTTTTTCTCTCACATGTTTCTCTCCTCTCCCTCTCTTTTTCTTTCCATTTCCTTCCATTTCTCACTCCCTCCCTTCCTCTCACTCTAAAATCAATGAACATATACTTGGATGAGGATTTAAAAAAATCAGTAATGATGAACTACTGAAAAAATAACCTTCATTTTTCTAAGATAAATCATGTACTTTTTCAGTCAATCAGATTATTAAAGAAAACATATAACCTATATAGATTCAGAGCACATCTTCTTATTTGCCTCCCCCATATTTAACTTATTTATTTTAATATAAATAAATTATATTAAAAATAAAGATTTTACTTATTTATTTTTAGAGAAAGGGAAAGGGAGGGAGAAAGAGAGGGAGCAAAACACTGATGTGCTAGAGAAACATCCATAGGTTGCCTCTCACTTGCACCCCAACGGGGCACCAAACCTGCAACCCAGGCATGTGCCCTGCCCGGGAATCAAACTGGTGACTGTTCGCTTTGCAGAACAACGACCAACCAACGGAGCCAAATGGGTCAGAGCTCCCATATTTGTTTTTTAATAAAGAAATGTTAAGTGTATGTTGGCTTCTGTTTGCCAGAAAGATCCTAATTTAAAAACTCTTAGTATTAACATTTTATGCTGTCATTAGAGATGTGTAGTCCTCCATGTTGCTGACTGGATTACAAGTAATAGTTGATTTGATGGGTAGAACTGAATAAATATATATATATCATGGCATTGTAGCAATTCTATCATTCAGTGCTCGTAATTCCCTAGCAAAAAGTGGGGGAAAGTCTTCCACTTAGAAGCAGCATGGAGTGTGCAGGCACAGAACTGTAGATAGAAAAGCACAGAATGTTTGGAGAGCAGAGGTGGTATGGTGTTTCTAGACCAAAGCACTCTTTTGAAGGCTGTGTCAGTCAGGGTCTCAACGAGAAACAGATGGCACATTCAAATCAGGATAGGCTGATTAGTTTATTTATATTGGGAGTATTTAAAAAGTTGTGGGCTGGAAGTAGGGGAACCACAGAAAATGTTGTATACACTGGGATTAGTGATAGTAGAGCTGTTATCACTCCTTCACCTAAATTCTCGAGAGAGAGCTGTGATGGAATCACAAAGGAGAGGTTGTGTGGAGAGGAGCTTGTGTTGAGGAAGCCAGATACAGGTAACTTTTGAAAGAGGAATGAGAGGAATAAATACCCAAACCTACTCTACTCCCTTCTCCCTATCTCCTTCTTGGATTGTCTCTAAGAAAATAGAAGCTTTTCTTTTTTTCCCCCCTGCCAAGTGGAATTTTGGATCCACATCTATTTCCTTTGTATCATTTTCCCTGAAGACTTTTACCTGTCACCCACCTTACTTCTTTGACCATCATCTACATTTGGACAAACGGTATCTTTCCATTTTGATTCCTAAAGTTGCCCAGCATGAGTAAGTTGAAGAAGCATCCTGAGCGGCTGGGGTGCCTACTGAATTTTTGTTACTTATCATTATCATTGTTGTTTAATTTTTGTCTAAATTTAAACAAATTTAGATTTGTCTAAAGAAGGTTTTTTTTTTAATTTTATTTTATTTTTGCTTGTTTTTGCTTTTGTTTGGGATTTCACTGGCATTTATTAAAGGTTATTTAGGCATTGTGTGTACCCTACCCTGTTTATTCTTCATCGCAACCTTATAAGGAAGGCAATTTGATGTACATTTTAATGCTGAAGAAATACACTTATGGAAGAGTTAATAAAAGTGGGTATACCATTGAATAGATAAAGTGTTCGACTTCATTCACCTATGTGATAATACATTCATGTAGGATAGGCATACCCTTTACTGCTCTTTCCCATAATTAATTTAACACTCAAATGCCAGACACTGTGCAAATGGTGGCAGAACAGAGATAAGAAAGGTCCTGCTCTTATCTGTGATGAGCACTCAGCTCATACCTGGTAGTAACCTTAGTACTAAAAACAAACAAAAAATATGGTAAGAGAGATTATTTGATCTGAAAAAGAGATTAAACTATTTTGTTGCTCCCCCTGAAAAATTCAAACAGAAAAGCGTTCATGTTTAACATGTGTTGGCCTTTTAAGTATTAAATTGCAATTCCAATCACCAATTTAGGGTGCCTGTGTCAGGAGATTTTTTGCACAAGTTGGTTGAGATGCTGCATTATGCTGCAGATCTTGAGCTGACCTATGTCACTTGCTTTAAGAATGGAGGGAAGGCTTTTTCAAAAAAAAATGAAGTCTGGAATGGAATAGGCCTCTGGGTTTGACTCTCCTGTGAATGAGTTCACGTGAAGGTAGGTATGAGGTGACATTAAAACTCACTGCCCTAAAAAGGACTTATCCTCCTGCTGCTCTTTAGTGTTTCTAGGGGTCGGGGTCAGGAGTGGTTGTGATAAGAATATTTAAGAAGTTCTGTGTTCAATGTTATTGAGGAGTAATGCTTCCCTCTGCCACTCTTTCTTTGGCTAGTGGAGAGTGTGCTCATGTCTATAATATTGTGTTGCTTTTGTCATCTCTTATTTGTATAATCCTCAGATCTCTACCTTCTTTATTTTGATTGCTGAGCCAATAGCAGCCCAAAGGAAGTGTTAGTTATTGTCACTGCATCTTCTGTGAAGAACCTGTCCTTCGTTTTTTGTTTGTTTGTTTGTTTTACCAGCTTGGTGAAACAGGGAGTCATTTTAAATCCTGAATAATTACTCAGTTACACGCTTAATTCAGCAGTTATTCCATTTATCTTCCATGGAGCAGGGTGGGAGTGTGGTCTTTTATGTATAAAATACAAATGCTCCTTTTTTTTTTTTTTAGTTTTAGTTTTGCACCCTGGAAGGTGAAAAGAGTGTCCTTCACTTTTTTTTGCCTGACAAACATCTCTTTTCTCTTGAGATGCTGTCCAGATATGGAAACATCTTTGTGAAATTTTATTCTATTTATTCTATAAAATTAGTTTTCCTATTTTTTTCCTTTGTTTGTAGCATTGTATTATAATCTACCTGTTCATTTCTCCCCACTGGACTCTCAATAATACAACTTATTCATTTTTGCATCTTCATTACATAGCATAGTATTTGGAATTTGCTGGGTATCCAGTAACTGTTTATTGAATGAGTAAATAACTGGGTAGTAGGAACTAGGGAACCACTGCAGTGTACATTAAATCAGTATCCTAAAAAGATAATCCAGGCATGGGATGTTGGGTGAACTAGTGGGAAGATAATCAAGAGGGTCAGATAGAAGTCCTTTGCAAAACTCTAGGCTTAGATTTGGCTTGTGGCTGACAAACTAGAGATAAAGAGATGGAAATGAGTACTTTTGGGGCATATAATTTGATGGGGCATTCTTTTTGAAGGCAAGAGCTGTGGTCATGATCAGTCAGATACTCCAAGCCTGGGTCAATGGTGATGCAATAGCCCTGTTGATAAGACAGGACAGGTGAGAAGGCAAGCTTTTAAGAAAAAGCTGTAACTTTGGTTTTGGCCACATTGATTATGGAGTAAAGAGTAGGCATCTGTTCTGATAGAGAAGAGAAACAATTGAGTTTGCACACCTACTCCTTACTGCTGTTATTTATTCTTTACCCAGTTCGTATAACAGGTATTGTTGCCATCATTTTGTGAGTGTTCAAGAACTTCAGTGAGATTGCGAGTCTTGCAACAGGTCAAAAAGAGACAGAATTAAAACCTGGGGCTTCCAGGCTCAAAACACCTGAGGTGTTCTAAGCTCCCAGAGCATCCTTCTATGCCAAATTGATCACTTTCCATTCTAAACACTGTTCATTATTGTCCACAGTATCTTCTTTCACAATGTCAGTATCTGCATTCTTTCCCTCTTCCCTTCAACTTCACTAAATTGTGTTTGTCTATTATGTGACCAGCAAATTTGTACCTTCTCAAAATCTTCCATGATTGCTTCTTGCCCTACCCACACTCAGCCCTTAGACTCTTCCATTGCTTAGTATTTCGACTTATCTTTTTGTTATGGAGTGATCAGGAATATTTAGGACGCAAGGTCTAATATAAACCCTAAAGACCCCAATATTCCAATAGAACTGAAGTGATGGACGCTAACAGTGGGAAACTTTAAGACCTAAAATTCATATTCTTTGCCCAAGGCACAAATCTAGTTCCTCAGAGTGGAAGAGCCTTGAATGTCCTAGTGTTTGCATAATTGCTTTCCATTCCACTCTCTAATTACTTTAAAGACCTCTGTTACATTTGGCATTTCCCATCACTGTTGGGTTTCACTGGCCTCAAATAGAAAGCCAACCCCTACCTGTATGTATACAATTCCTGGGATCTTTGCCTATGATGCTGCTATGCTTTTGCAGAGGGCAACAAACAGCTCTGTGAAACTAGACTTGCCTGGAGGGCTCTGGAATTTCATAGTCTATCAGGATGAAGATAAAGCCCAGGTGACAACACCAGAACCTTCGGCCCCTGCCTCCTTGGTTAACAACAAATGATGTTATGGACAAGAGGGCATAGGCTGTCCTCGAATTAAGAAAATATATTTTAGTATTTAAAGCAACAATGTATTTGGGAAATTTACTTTTCTCAGTTTTGTCATCCAGGTTCCATGAAATCAAGCCAGCCTACTGAGTTCTGTGAAGTGGCAGTCTCCGTTGCGTAATCCTCAACCAGAGCTCCTGGGGACTCCTCCTGGTACTGTGGCATAGTCCATCTTATTTGCTGTACTTCCTGAATCCCTACTGTGTGCCCAGTGCTGGCTGATCAGATTCTACCCCTGACTAAATAACCTTTGTTTAATATTTTGTAACTTGGACAGGTAAACAACAAACCTATTAAATGTAGTGACTATCACAACTACATTTGACTTCTGCAACATGCAATATAGGCCAAAAAAACCAAAACCAAAACAACAACAAAAACAGCTTACAATATATATATGAAGCATTTACAACACATATTATTTAATTTAAATCTTCCACCAGTTCTATGAGTTACTGTTACTATTATTAATTATTATTTTGATAACCCAATTAATCTGGCTCAAGACTTTGCTCATTGCTGTGCCATAAGTGCATGGAGCTGACAGAACAGTAAATGAGCACCGTGCTGTGTAGACCTGTCGTGTTGTGTTTGTATCAGTATCTGTTCCCACTTTACTTACCAGTGTTTCTTAGCCTTTTTAAACTACATGCTTTCCCTAAAATTGAACTGATTTTGTTTACATTAAAATACTGTGATCTTAATATTTTTGTTCCTAAGGTCACACTAATATTCACTCAATTATTCTCATTTAATGTGATTTATTTCTTAAGAATTTAGGGAACACCAGGGAATTTTGTAGCAAATGAGCAGAAGGAATAAAATAATTTTCTTTTCTTCATTGCATTTCTCTTTCTCATATTTCTTTAATCTAATTATGGTCCATCCTTGGTTTCAATTATTGACAAGTCAGCAGAACCTATCAATGCCTAGTTAAGGAATGAAAATTCCCTGGCAAAATATATCTCCAGTGTTAAGATCTCAAAATAGTGGAAATACTAAAAGGAAGCACATGCTTACTCCTAAATAAATAAATAAGTTCCATCTTTAGAACATTTAATTTGATTTAAATCAAAAACATTTTAAGTAGTTATTATGTCTAGAGTGCTGCTGAGTGCACTGAGGGACACTAGAGGGCTTCTTAAAGTGCAGATTGCTAAACTTCAGTTTGATTCAGGAGGTTGGGGGCCTAAAATTTGTATTTCTAACATGTTTCCGGTTGTTTCTGATGCTACTGTTCTAGACCACACAGTGAGAACCATTCACCTAGTGGGAGAAGGTCAGTTCTCACATGTGAGCCACTGTGATGAAGAGGCACAGGATGCTACATGCATTCTGAGGAGAAGGGGTAATCTTATCCAAGGACTATGGTGAAAATGTGATTCACTTTTGTGAACATCAATGACAGACCGTACTTTAAAGCTTTTGAAACATAGTAAATATGGTCCATCTAGAAGATATCCAGCCATGTAATATGAAAAATAGAGACATTTATTAAAGAAGAGACAGGAAACATTGTATATAAGACAATGACGTCTCAGTTGCCTTCAAAGTAGGCACCTTGGGACCTCAAACAGTTCTTCCAATTGCCATCAGCTGCTCCGTTGTATTTTCCTGAATCTCATTGCTGGTCTGAAATCTCTTCCCTTTCAAAGGTGATTTTAGTTTTGGGAGAAGACAGAAGTCGTAGGGTGCCAGTTTGGGCTGTAGTGGCTCTGAGTCACCTGGGTAACTTGATGTTTCACCAAAAAACTCTGGACAAGGTGTGATGTATGAATGGGCATGTTGTCATAATGAAGCTGCCAATTACCAGTTGCCCATAGCTGTGGCCTTCTGAATCATCTGAATAGTTTCCTCAGAGGAATGTTCAAGCTTAATGCAAAATTTGGTGTAGATTCATTGCTCTACTTGCTCAATTTGAATGCAATGGCCACACAGTACACATGCTCATTCAATGGCGTCTACTGCCCCCACTGACTAGTACAGTGAAATTATTATTATTTATGCATGTGCATTCCAGACCATTCTCCTTGGCTGCCAGGCTACTTTGATTTTGCACAAACTGTTTTTATATTAACAGTGGCTGGACTTTTTCTGAACAGACCTCATATATTATTATGAAAATATACACTCAAGAGAATAATATACCTAAGTATAACACCCACAGAATATTTTCATGTTGTTCTGACCTTTCTGGCTTTCAGTGAGGGTTCATACCAACTAATCCTTAAATAGGATATAAAAGTTTGTTGATAAATGATCACTTTATATTGGGACCTATTAAAAGTGATCTTGGCTGATGTTTACCTTCAGTAGACCTGATCATCTGAAGCAGCCCCAAGTTTTTTTGTTTTTGTTTTTGTTTTTGTTTTTAATTACCTAAAAATGTCTGCAATAGTTTTGGGCAAATTAAAACCTATCATTCACCAGTAGACCTAAAGGGAAGAAAACCAAATTCACACACATCTTGACTGTGTTGTGTGACTTTCCTCCACGATGTGGGTTTTCACCTTATTGCTTTGTTTAAGAGCTTCATTTGCTGAATTCGGACTGCTTTTGCTATTACTTGGGATTGATTTAGTACATGTAGAGCACCTAGCCCAGGTGCATGTACACATTTAACATCAAACATGTCTTTTCTGCCTGAAGGGTTTGAGCCAAAGACCTAAGAGAAGTCTTTAAGGTAGAAAGTCTTTTTCCAAGCTTTAGTAAAGGTGTTTGTAGGATTTAAATCTTCTGATTCAAAGTCTCTGGTTTTCTTATATGTAATCCTTGTGTGCCTGATTTTCTGTTTCGTATCAGGGAATGACAGTCTCACATCAAATATCTGATACTCAAGCTTTCTTTGTGATAGCTTCTGCCCACCCCCCCTCACCGCCCCCGCCCCCCGCCCCTTGCAGACCCTCAGTATATTATATCCTCTGAACGCCTTGGAATGCCTTGATGCCTAGGTACCTTTAGAATAGCTTTGTATTTTACTATGGTTATCACATAAGAAGTTTAAAAAGCAGTGGCTTTGTCTTTTCTGAAAAAATTAGCTTGCCATCTAAAATTCTCCTATTTCATATTAAAGATATGAAGGATAAGGCTTCATTACCTTCCTCATTTTATTACTGCTACAGAACCTTAACATGGGCAGATAGAGATCAGAGTTGAACTCAATCCATTCAACAAAGGGAGATGTGGTTGTTATGACACTGGGAAACACTTTATGGAATATTATCATATATATATATATATATAAGAAAGCTCTGCTTTATAATCTTTGTAGCATTATTAGGGACCAATGAAGCAAATGCTGTTTGTTGGTGAATATCCCTCATATACACAATGTTAACATACAGTCATAAATGTAATGTAAGATTATTTTGCAGTAATATTTTGTTTTCTTATAAATGTCAACTACCTTCCTTCCTTCCTTCATTCCTTCCTTCCTTCCTTCCTTCCTCCCTTTTTATAGAATTTCTATTAGTTTATTTGATCCAAAAATGACAACAATTGCCAGAAATCAAGTTCTCAAGTGCCTCAAAGAATAATAGTTTACAGTTTTATACATTTGAAATTAAGGAGGGAACATAAGGAATATTATGTAAGGAGGTGGGAGAAAGAAAGTCAGGATTAGATTACAGGATCCTTAATAAAATTATGTGCTGTCTTGAGGATGGTTTATTTTGAGGGGTCTGAAAAGCATTTCAAAGGTGTGTCAACCTAAATACACAGAAAATAATGGACAGAACCTGCTTAAGACAAGATAAATCTTATACTGAAGAAGTTATGCCCTGGCAGGTGTGGCTTATTTGGTTGGGCATCATCTTGCAACCCAAAGGGTCACCAGTTAAATGTCCAGTCATGGCACATTTTTAGGTTGTGGGTTGGGTCGCCATTTGAGACACATGCAACTGATTGATACTTCTCTCTCACATTGATGTTTCTCTCTCACTCTCTTTCTCCTTCCCTTCCCCTCTTTCTAGAATCAATAAAAGAAAAAAAAAATTAAGTTATACACCTCTAGCTTGACTACTCAACATGACCTGCGCAGTTAGGAATTTATGATGAGATCACCCTGTGAGGTTACTTTCCATAGAACCCCTTTTTCATCGACAGTTAAGAGTCCTTCCAAAGTGATCCATTAATTTTTTTAAAATTATTTTTATGAAATAAGTATATTTGGTGGTTTTAATTCATTGCTGCCATTATCCTTATTGGTGTTCAAAGCTGTCTACCAGTGTGTGCTGAGCCCTTTGAGGCATCTCAGTAATCTCGGAGTGAGAGCACCCTTGCTTTCTGGTATGACAGGGTGTTCTACATTTCCTTTGTCAGACTCGTCAGGTTCTTTAGTACAGGGTAAACAGTGCTCTTCCACAGCACAATGCCACTTACATTTTTTGAACTCTAATCTCATTGATGGAAGCCATTTAAATTTACCATTATGCTTCTTGAGTTTGGGGGTCAATTTGATAATAACCCACTGATTAAACAAAGGCCTCTTAAGAATGACAAAGATAAGGAACAATTTTCATTAAATGAAAGTACTTCTGTAGTTATCTGTCCTCTAAAAATTATTACAAACAACAGACAAAGGAGGTATACTTGTGAATTACAAGATAAAGAGCTTCTGAATCAATGGTTTACATCAGCTGGCATTTGTCTTCTTTGTCAGGAGAGATTTTAAAAAAATTTTTGTGATAAAAATTGGAAGAAAAACTTGTATTTTCAAATAATTCATTCTGTTAGTGGATTGCCGCTACTGATTGTTTCTTTGCATGTCCATTGAGTTTTAAAATCTATTTCACTTTGGCTTTAAATTTGCTTTTTTAAGTAGTATTTTTAAATTTCATTTTGACAACCTAAAAATTGTATGTAGCCTTTGGAGTTTTCTTTTTTAATCATAATGGCATTTTCTTGCTCTGCTTTTTTTCTTTTAATAAAGCCATCTGTTTAGTAAACATGGAAAATTGATTGATACGAAACGCAAAAGTTCATAATGACAACTAAATAACAGATGACAGATTAGGTAAGAATAAGTCATTAAGTTGGCCAATAAAAGGACAGCCATCTGCACCACTAAAACAATCTTCCTATTGATGACGGCAGTAATTTTCTGACTCCCTGACAGCTAAGAATTTATAGGATAAAATAGAAAGCTTGTAAATTGAAAGTGGAACTTGTTTCTGGGTAATCAGTGTAACCATTTTATTTCAGTGTTACATGGCAAGTGAATCAAGATTGTAACAAAATACTTTGAGAACAAATAATCATTTATTCTGTGTATGCATGTGTGTTTCATGTGACACACAGAATGACTCATCTACCGTTATTTTGTTGGGCTGAATTATTAACAAATATAGAGTGTTGAGTTCATTTCAGATTAAAAAGATTTATGTTTCAAGATTCTTTAAAATCCTCATCTACAGATTAGTGATTTATAATTAAAATGTAAATTTAGTGGATATATTTAAGGATAACCAGTCACATACCCCTAGGATTGAAGGGGCCCATAGAGCCGTCTGTCCCTCCCTTGCTAAGGCTGTCCTTTAAGTGGAATTCCCTTTTGTAGTCATTAACAAAATACCAAAGAAAACTGCTGATTCTTCTATAATATTGTTATAGGTATATATTTAGTAGAATTAAACAGAATCAGGTATAAACAGTTGGACCTGGTTAATTTGAGGGAACCTGTAGCTGCTGACATTTAAAAACCAGATTGAATGAGATGGTTTTAATTTAGGATTGTTTTTTATATTTCCTCAATGAATTAATTAATCTCATTAATCCTAAATGACATAAACCTTAGCTCTTTAATGTGGAATTATTACTGGAATTAAATTTGGTAAAAGTGAGTTAACTGGTATTGGATTCTTTTTCTGATAACCATTCTTTCTCTGTTTCTTTACACTCTGTGGAAACATCTTAATGGATGATTGTAGCATGAAGGGCTATTAAGATTGGATTGACTTAGGGCTTTGTAGAGAATCATCCTATGTTAGAACCTAAGGGTTTATTCCTAAAGCTGAGTGTGTACTTAACAGGGTATAGAAACTTTATGCCTTCCAGTCCTATGCTTTGGGTTTTTATTATTTTTGTGGACCTGATGGGTCACACTTTACATATGTAGTACAAGTTCATAGTAAAAATATAAAGAAGACAAGACATTGGTAAATCTGCCTTTCACAGATAGCTACTAATACCATTTCAGTGTGCATGCTGTTTTGCTATGTATTTATATACATTTTAAAAATAAAATGGTAATTGTATTTTAAACAATATTTGGTGCCTACTTTTCCACTTAATATAGTGTGATCATGTTACATACATATCATTTAAAAAAAACTATTATTCGTAGCAAAGTAGTTCACTGTATTATAAAATGTATTTGATATGACCAGTTCCTTTAATTTTTTTATCCTTACCTGAGGACATTCTTGAATTGCTTTTTAGAGAGAGAGAAAGGGAGGAGGGGCAGAGAGAGAGAGAGAAACATCAGTATGACAGGGAAACGACGATTGGTTGCCTCCTGTGCATGTGCCCTGAGAATTGAGACCATAAACTTGCGGTGTACAGGATGACACTTCAACCAGCGGAGTCATGCCTGTCAGGGCTGATATCACCAGTTCTTTATTATGAGACATTTATATTACCCCAGCCAATCATTCTGATAGAAAAATTCTGGTGTATAAATCTCTGGGCATCTGATTGTTCCTTTAGAGTTCTAAGAGGTAGAATAGTAAGGACAAATGTATAATATTTGTTAAGGCTTTTGCTGCATACTATCAAATTTCTCTCTAAAAAAACTATTTGGGCCTATCGTCACTGTCCATTTCTTTGCACACTTCTTATTATAGTTTTTAAAAATCTTTGCAATTTTAACAGTGAATATAATGTCTTATTTTAATTTGAATTTTTGTTCATGAGCTTGCCCTGCTTTTTTTCATTTGTTTTTCAGCTGCTCAAATATTTCTTTACTGTGTTTTTCTTTGCCCATCTCATTTATAAAGTTTACTTTACAAATTAATAATAACTAAACTCCTTTTTGTATTAAAGCTCTTGTATTTGCCAAATATCATACGTTTGAGAGGCAAAAAAAGCTCTCTTTTGTTTTATTAAAGCTATTATACCAAACAATATTCATGCTTAATAATTTATTTTCTAAATTCATTGGAAGAAGAGTAATTCAGATTGAGACTGAGCAGCACGAGGTGGTGTGGGAGGTGTTTGACACGCAGGTGTGGGTGCCTGTGCACTCTGGGGCAGGGGGAGGGACTCCCTGCGGCAGTTTTCAGTCTGAGCCCTTTTTAATAGACTCTCTTCTGTTAAGTATTTAACTTGCAGTGTACATTGGGTAGTTCAAAATAATCAAGCAATTAGTCTTTTTATGGACGAGGTCTGGGCATCTGAGAGAGAGAGAGAACACATACGTCCTGGTTTATTTCGTTTAGGTGCTGATGAAGGGGGTGAGGGGAGAGAGAGGAGGTTCATTTTCTTAGCAGATATGAATTTTCATCATACTTCAGAAAGAACAGGTTAAAATCTCTAAAGGAGTCATAGCAGGAGTGGTGGAATAACATTAATATCATATTGAAGTTATTCTGGGAGAAATGAGTTCAAGTTTATCTTGTTAAACCACTGAAATAAAATGTGAAGAAATGGCCTCTATACAAATAGAAATTATTCAACTGACAATTAAGGCTATCTGGCAAAATATCAGTTGGGTTTTATGGAATTGATCTCCCAGGGAGGTGTACGTGGCGGAGTTAATCTCTCTCGCTGAGTTGGAGGGTCATTCTGACCAGGGGGTGCTCCCTTATTTCCTGGATTCTAATGAAACTAGCTGAGAGGAGCCTAAGAAGAAATGTTTTCAGAAAAAGCATAGGTCTTTGTATTTGATATGAGTTAATAACATGTTTATACTGCTTGAAGCAAAATAGAAAAAATTTTAACTTATGGGTAGAATCAGTACCTATGATATTTCTTTCAGTTTCAACATGTTCTGGGTTGGAAAATTTCTAGTTTCCTATTGTTCTGTATAAATCTTTTACCTTTGAAGACCTCTGCCCCAAGCTTATTGATGACAGATTTAGTGTTTCAAAGTTCTCAGGATTTTTGCCTGAATTATGCAAGCTTATTGCTGTCTCATCACAAAGTGCTTCTCTTAGCTTCTGTACAGCCTTAGATAATAGTATTTATTTACTCTTTACTTAGTTTTTATTGAGACCTATTAGGCACAAAGCACTCTTCTGCATGCTGGAAATGCAAAAAAAGAAAGTCATGATTCCTGATCTCAAACAGCAGTTACTCCAGTGGGTAAGACAATCACCTGAAGAGGTAATTGTAATATAAGGCTAGAGGTGAAATCATTGAATTTGTATGGATTATCAATGAAGTAATGTGGAAGGACAGATATCAAGGAAGCCTTCTTGGAATGAGGGCTCTCAGTTAAATCTTTAGGGGTTGTAAGGGTGAGCAAGAGCTAGGACTGCAAAGTAAAGAAAATGCATGGTTTTTGCAGGGGTCTGTAGATTATTTTGTTGTATTCAGAAATAAACTGTGAGCAGGAATGACAAAGATGACCGACCTGTTTCCTTGCCAACTGTGGGTAATATTAAGTTCCTGAAAATAGAGAAAGGCTCATAGATAGAGCAGGTTGACAGCTCTTGGGGCTAGATGGGGAGATGGAGGGATTGAGCAAAAAAGAAACAAAGAGGAAAAAACTCATGGACAACAGTGTGGAAACTGTGGGAGTGGGGAGGGGGTAGAGGAGGGTAAAGGGTGATAAATGGTGATGGAAGGAAACTTGACTTGGGGTGGTAAACATACAATACAGTGTACAGATGATGTGTTGTGAAATTTGCACCTGAAACCTATTATAATTTTGTTAATCAATATCACCCCCATAAATTTAATAAAAAGTAAAAAAAAAAAGTTCTATAGATTTTCAAATGCCCCATGGAAAAGTAGTATTATGGGAATTTCACAGGAATTTTTGTCTTGCCATCCTCACCATATCACATTGTTATCAGCTTATTACAAACAATGTTATCTCATCCATTGTTTTTAACTGAAGTAGAAACAAGTATTTATGATGTAACTTTGAAGGATGCTAGATGACAAAACTGCTTATCCACAGTCCCAATGTCCCTGACCTTGCTCTTCTCCACGCCCGTTGCATGTATCATTAGACAAAAATCTATGTCAAAGTAAGAAAACACCACCTTTCTTCTTTTCTGCGTATGTAGTTTCTTACCATGCTCAGGAAATGTAAAATTGAACTACTCAAATTGTTGTTCTGTCAAGAGAGAAGGAGCTTGCTTCAATGTGTAATTGAATGCAGGGCTTCCTTCACTGAGAAAGTCTTATTATGAAAGATAAATGTCAGCTGATCTAAACAATGTGCCAAGTGAAGTAGTTGATTTACATACTGGGCAAATTCCTTGTGTTAGTTTCCTATGACTGTGTAACAAATTATGCCACACTTACTGGTTTGAAACAACACACATTTATTATCTCAGTTTACATGAGTCAGAAGTTCAGGCATGGCTTAGACAGGTTTTCTGCTTCAGAGTCATTGCCAGATTGCAATCCAGGTTTCATCTGGGGCTATGGCCTCATCAGCGATAGGATTAGGAAAGGATCCACTTCAACTTTTCTCAGGTTTTTGACGGATTTCCTTCTGACTGTAAGATTCAGGGCAACTTGCTTCTTCAAAGCCAACAAGGGAGAATGGGACTCTTTTAGAGAGTCTGTTAGCAAGACAGTTTTATGTAACATACAGTAATCGTGGAAGTAACTATATGTTCTGTTGGTTAGAAGCAAGTCACAGGTCCTTCCCTCACACAAGGGAGAGCTTATACAAGAGCATGAATACCAGCAAGCAGGACCAGGGACATAACCTGGCCCCACACTTACCTCTTCTGAGGCCAAAGATAGATGAGTTAAAAAGAGAGCAATATTGCTGGAATACAGTGAGGGATAAGGAAGAGGGAGACATACCTCTGGTTTCCTCTTAGCTTTCTAGACTAGGAACAAAAATGACACCATATTTTGGAGCGCACAAATGCTTAAACATGTGTTTTACTTGTTCTACACAATGATTTTTTTAAAATATTGAGGCAAATACTTGAGAAAACAGATGTCAACATAACCAGGTCTTATCCTCAGGGAGCTGACAGCCTAGAAGGGAATATGTGATATTAGGCATAAATATGGCAGTGATATATGATTTGCAACACTTTGCCTTACTCATTTAGCAATTGGATTTGCTATCGTATATTATATAATATATGCTATTCCTTTGGAATACATTATCCAAGTTGTGATAAAGTTCTACATAACTTGATCTTTGAATTGGGTTGTGCTTTTTCTCAAGAAGCTGTATTTGCTGAAGTCTTTTATTTATGAACAAACTTTATCCAGAGAGACATTTTTAGTTTTGGGTTTTAGTATCCTCAGAACAAGTTAGATTTGTGACAAGTCCCTTAGAATATGATTACTTATCAGTTATACAAGGGAAGACCCCTCTCCCAAAAACTGGAATTATCTTCAGGCGGGTGGGCCCCTTGTAGTACAGGCTTGCCCCACTAGGTGAGTGTTTTAGGAACGCATCTGTGTCTGTGTACCAGCTAGTGTTGTTGTGAGAAGCTGTTTTCAGCTTCAGTAAATTTTTTTGAAGACTCCTTCAATGTGATTGCCCATTTCATGATGGGTGATTTATGAATATGCCTGCCCATACCATGCTGAGTGTTCAATAGTTTTTGACTAAAAATGGCATGATCCCATGCCCCACCCTCCCTATTCATCTGATCTTGCCCTGAATGATTTTTTTTTTTGTTTCCCTGAATGAAAAAAAATCTTCAAAGGGAAATGTTTGCCAATGTTGATGAGGTGAAATAAAACATGGCAGAAACACTAAAATGCATTAAAATCAATGAGTTCAAAAACTATTTTCATTCTTCTTATGAGATCATATGGTATTGGTCTTTCACCGCCTGGCTTATTTCAGCATAACGGTCTCCAATTCCATCTATGTTCTCACAAGAGGTAGGAATTCCTTCATTCTTTCTGCTGCATAGTATTCCATTGTGTAGCTGTATCACAGTACAACTGTGATAACATAAAAAATAAAATATTTTTTAAAAACTGTTTTGAGCAGTGGAAAAAATGTCTCAATAGGTATATTGCATCAAATGAAAAGTATTTTGAAGGTGACTGGAATTTAAACATGTAAGAATAAATACATAATTTTTTATAAATAAGTTCCGGGAATTTTTGGTCTCCCCTTCTGTATTTTAAAAATATCATTAAATTCCTTAATTGTCGGGAGCTATCAGGGTTTTGTTTTGTTTTTATTCCTCTTAGGCAAACATTCCAAAAGGCATTTAAAAATCCATTTTTGTTAAATTAGTCCATGGTAAGCATTAAGATATGACTATTTTCTTTAATGTAATGCACTCTTTATCTGTCCAACAAAATCTAGAAACAATTTGAGATCAGGGAGCATTCTTATTACTAGAACAGAGGTTGACAATTAGAACTTGTGTGCTGAAATCATCATGATGTTTTGTTGAATTAGCTTCTAATACAAAATTGAGACTTTTATAGGAGCCTCCTAATTTATCTTTTCTCTTTAAAAACAGATGATGGACAATGGTTTATTGTTTTTATGAAACATGGCCCTAGCTTGACCTCATGAAATCTGAAATATGCCTCCTCTTTTAGGGAGCGTAAATCTTACTACAAAACCTATGCATGAGTATGTTGGATGTCATGTAGTGTCATGCTGCAATGATGTTTATTGCTTATACACCTGGAGTTGGCTGAAACTTCCTAAGCAACTCTGTTGAATTTGGCCCTGTTCACTCACAAGTTTGGGGGTGGTTGGCTGTGGGATGATCTAGGCTCCCTCTAGGCTGTCCTTGTCTAGAGTGACTCAGCTCTGCTCACAATATGTCTTATTCTCTAGTAGGTTAGCACAGGCATGTTCTCATGCTGAAGGAGTAGGAAAGAGCACAAACAGAAACACAGCGCTTTTTACGCCTATTTCTGAGTCACATTTGCTAATAGTCTGTTGATTAAATCAATCACATGGTGACGCTAGGCATCTGTGGGTGAGGCAGAATGCATAAGTGGAAGGTCACTGCAAAATTACATGGGGTCATCCTTACTCTATACCACAAGTGCTACACTCTCCAGTGCCCATGACTTATTTCAAAATACTAGTTATACTGTGTGTGTGTTTGACCTTCTTTGCCTATTACAACTGTAAGACTAAACCCTTTCAATGACAGAAAGTGAATAAATAACTGTAGTCATTTTTTTTCTTCAGTGGTTTAGTATGTTAGTTTTCTTTGTGAAAAAGCAATCTGAAAAAGAACCCTATGAAATCCTTGGTTTTAATATAGACTCTATGATCTCAGTGAAAATTTGACACTATTTTATATTAAAAGCCTTCAACATTATTAGAAATATACTGTGTAAAACTGTTTATGGGCCCTGACTGTCATGGCTCAGTGGCTTGGGCATCATCCTGCAAAGTGAAAGGACTCTGGTTTTATTCTGGTCAGGGCACATGCCTGGGATGCAGGCCAGGTTCCTGGTTGGGGGCATGTGAGAAGTGACCAATAGATGTTTCTCTTGCACATCAATGTTTCTCTTTCTTCCTCTCTTCCCCTCTCTCTGAAAATAAGTAAAATCTTTTTTAAAAACCCTGTTTATTTTGCTTAAAGGTAGAAATATTGCCTCCAAAAATTGATCAAGCAACAGTAATTAATAGCCTAACCTAAAAACTACCCTTGGTTAAGTAGTTATTTTGCTCATTGATTTATTGGTCCATTCATTTCTTGAACACACATTTGTCAGCCCTTAGCTGTGGTTAAAGAATAGGGTATTATATAACTTTGTATTTGGACTGCAACAGTATAAATAGACTCAGGTTTTCTTAGTGTAGATTCTGCCTTTGCAGGGTTATTCATTTTGTTAACTTATGATTTTCTTTTATACATGAAAGAATAGGCAGATCTGGGCTAAATAACACAAAGTGCATACAAAAAATAATAATATAAAAACAGGATTGGATGCTTTAAATTTTGCTTCAAACAAGAAAATTATCTCTAGGCTATTGGACAAATTTTCCTTCTTAAGACACACATTTTTTTATACCCACAGCCATTTACATGCACAATAAATGTTGATGTGAAAGTGTTCTACTTTTGTTTTTGTAAGTTGCAAAGTAATTTGGCCCCCCAGCACTTGCTATGTTGATGCTTCCTTTTTTAATGGCTATAATGTATTTGTAAACATGTTTCTTAACTTACTTGAAAACATGTTGGTTCCATCTCATTTATTTGCAGACAACTTACTGTCTGTTGAATCTTCAGCTTCATTTTTTCTAATGACTCCTTTGAAATATTATTTTAATGAACCTATGAAACACATCATTGTATTCTTTATATTGTGGTAGGGCTGCTAATGAGACTCATCCATTAAGTAAATGGCTTTGTAGGCAATACAAATGTAATAAATAAAGTTAGTCTGTTCTTCTTTTCTGCTGATGGGTATCCACATGCTGAGAAGGTAATGTTTCATGACCAAAAAGTTCAGTTGGTAGATGGATTGGGGATCTGCATTGAAAAAAATGAAAAATATCATAAAAATATATATGTAATTCCAACTATTTTTTATCAAATCATAAGTTAATATATTTCTGATGCAGGCATTATACTTCAAGATGATATGTCTTATAAAAGAAATTAAGGATCCATGTGATCAATAGAAGGAAAAAATGTCTCTCTATAAATAGAAGAGGAAAACAAACCTACTTAAACTTTTTTTAAGGAAAGCAACACTCGTAGAATGGACTGCATCAAAAAACTAAATTAATGTCCTTTTCAATTTGACCTCATTATGACTGCTTTTCTGCATCATCAGAATGAGATACAGTTGTCCAAAATGATCTTGCACACTCGTTTTAGTGGAATCTAGTTGCAACTTCCAATTCAACCTTGTCATCCTAAGTTTTTTTCATTATGTACAGGAAAACGTTCCTCAATATTCAGTTGGCAAGAGCTATTGTTATTATTTTTACATTTGTAATTAAATAGTTTTATAGGCTTACAGCTATACTGATCAGTAAAAATAACAGAGCATCGCGAACTGGTTGTTTTTCTACTGTTATGGGTAGCATGGCTGGCTGACCTGGCACAATTTCCAGGGTCCACAGCTGTGAAGGATACCAGCCTCTAGGATAAAAATATTACTTGACGAACATTTTTTGGGGCTATTCCAAAGGAGTCACTATGGGTTTGGGCACAGACAAAGGCAAATCTTGGCAGAGAATAGGAGTTTCTTCTCTAGACAGGACTTTTTGTAGTGCTTTAAGTCCATTGCTCAAGGAGTTGATTTGGAAGGAAGAGGTAATATCAAACTTGGGGTAGCAACAAAACTGAAAAACTATCTTCAGTTTTGGATTTGATTTTCCTGTCAAGAAATTACTGGTGCAACTTCAAGTAACAAATGATATCTTAAATGTTACCTTAAATGTTGCACTTAAAACTTGTGAAGTATGTGAGGAAAGGGTTAGGATAATCTTGATATTAAGTAAAACACAGTATTTTCATAAAACTCACTCTCAAGCAATTTACAGTATTCATACAGGGGAAATGCCCTAATAACATTGTCTTAAATGTTGTCTTGGATTTACTTTAAAATAATTTCTCAAGTGGTAGTGGAGGTATATATGATTCATTTAACTATGCTCTGTACATTTGAATGTTTTACAATAATAACTTGAAATGGAGACTCTTTCATACCTTGATTAATACAGTTCTTTGAACTGATGGATGATGGACTGCTTTTGATATCAATTCCCAAAGTGTGTTAGAGTGAAGTTTTAATGTAGCTTATTTTTAATTAGGAAAATATCTTGAAAGATACTTATGAATCTAGCATAATTTTTATTAACTTTCCTGAAACAACCTCAAAAATCAACATTTTTTGTTGTTAGCAAGGTCAGGGAAAGCTCTAAAATCAAGCCTTTTGCTTTTTTTGTAGTTTCTCCTCACATTTCCTGCCTTTAATTCTTGTCTTTTATTGCCTCAAGAAGTAGGATAACTTGAAATAATTTCGAGGCTGCAAATCATATTGCTAAAGAAATAGATTCGTGGAATTTATTTTCTGTCTGGCTGCCAGAGGTGGCCTTTCTCAGGCTGTTTCTGACATGAAGTAAGAGTCTTCAGGTAGAACAGGGAGAAAATAGATGCAAAGTACAAATATTTCTAGCCATTAGCTGCTTAATGTTTACTCTTCTTAATTGCTATTTATATTATCTGTGTTGAACACATCTCAGTCTGCTAGTTTTTGCTATTTTTCCCCAAAAAACACCCATAATGAAAATAGCCTAGTGAATGGAGACATGTCAGCAGTTTCCAATGAAATGTTTCCCATCACTAAAAGACACTTCACTGAGCACCTTTTTGAAATGATGATTAATTACTTTTTAAAGGAATTATTCTAGAGATGTGCTAAACTACTCAGCAGTAATTTACAGCTGGCAACCTGTTACCAATCCCCTGTCTTCTCCACTGAGGTCAGCCAGCCTCTCTTGGATCACCGTAGCTTGAGTATCTGAAAACAAAGTGCAAAATGCCATCCTTGAATTGGAGCTGTCACATTAAATTATGTCACGTTTGATGACAGGTCACAAGAGAAAGTGATACATGATTTTATAAACACGAGTCACTAAAAGAGTGCTTATTGGAATTCTAGCTGTCCACCATTGTTAGTAGTTATTTTCTGTCAAATTAACAGAATCCAAAACTTGTTAAGGGGACGTTAAAACAGAAAAGGAAAGTTTTTCTATGGTGTGTACTGTTCTATTGAACATGGATTAAAATGTGGATGGGGGGAAAACCATTCTCACTAATTTTAAATTACAGCCCAGGCTGTAAAAAAGACATTAAAAAAGCATTAAAAAAGACATTATTATTAATTAGGCTACAAAGGGTATTATGATAACTGGTGCTGAGGTTGGTATTAGTAACATATCTGGGAAAATATAGAGAGGTGACATTTAGAAGAGTAATGCCTGATTTTTTTCATCGTATCTACATATACATGCTCCAGGTGAAATCTAATCAAACAAATGGTACAATTGATATTTTGAGCTAAAGCTGTATAGCTATTCCTTTTTTGGGGGGAGGGGTCTTTTTTTCTTTTTCTTTTTTTTCCTTCCTTTTTTTTTTCTTTACATTTGTCTCCATTTTCCTGCCACCACTTTCACCTGCCTCACCCACTCCCACCTCCCATGCTCAATCCTTCTTCACTTTGTCCATGAGTCCTTTATACATGTTTCTTGACTTGACCCTTCCTCTTGATCTCTGTTACCTCCCTCCCTCCTCCTCTCTCGTTACTGTTGGTTTGTTTTTCTTTCAATGTTGCTGGTTATATTTTTTTTGCCTGTTTGTTTGGTTGATTAGGTTCTACTTATAGGTGAGATCATATGGTATTTATCTTTCACTGCCTGGCTTATTTCACTTAGCATAATGCTCTCCAGTTCCATCCATGCTGTTGCGAAGGGAAGTAGCTCTTTCTTTCTTTTCACTGTGTAGTATTCCATTGTGTAAATGTACCATAGTTTTGTGATCCACTCATTTATTGATGGGCACTTAGGTTGCCTCCTGAACTTGTCTACTGTAAATTGTGCTGCTGTGAACATTGGGGTGCATAGGTTCTTTTCCATTGTTGTTTTGAGATTTAAAGGATATAATCCCAGCAGTGGAATTGCCTGGGTCAAAATGAAGTTCCATAATTAGCTTTTTGAGGAAATTCCAAACTGTGTTCCACAGTGACTGCACCAGTCTGCATTCCTACCAACAGTGTACTAGGGTTCCCTTTTCTCCACAGCCTCGCCAGCACTTACTATTTGATGATTTGTTTCTGATGGCAATTCTGACCGGTGTAAAGTGGTATCTCTTGTGGTTTTATTTTGCATCTCTCTGATGGCTAGTAATGTGGAGCATCCTTTCATATGTCTCTGGGCCCTGTGTCTGTCCTCCTTGGAGAAGTGTCTGTTGAGGTCCTTTGCCCATTTTTAAAGTGGGATGTTTGTCTTCTTGGAGTGGAGTCTTGTGGGTTTTTTATATATTTTGGAGATCAAACCCTTGTCCGAAGTATCAGCGGCAAATATATTTTCCGATATGGTTGGTTCCCTTTCCATCTTGCTGATGTTTTCTTTAGCCATGCAGAAGCTCCTTATTTTGAGGAAGTTCCATTTGTTTATTCTTTCCTGCATGTCCCTTGTTGTTCGGGACATATCAGTGAAAATATTGCTGCGTGGAATGTCTGAGAGTTTCCTGCCTATGGTCTCCCCTAGGACTTTTATGGTGTCACAGCTTATATTTAATTTTTTTTCCATCCCAAGTTTATTTTTGTGTATGGTTTAAGTTGGTAGTCGAATTTCAGTTTTTTGCATGTAGTTATCCAGCTTTCCCAACACCATTTGTTGAAGAGGCTATTTTTCCTCCATTTTATGCTTCTGCACCATTTGTAGAATATTGACCATAGAGACTTGGGTTAATTTCTGAGCTCTCTATTCTGTTCCATTAATCTATGTGTCTGTTCTTATGCCAGTACCAGACTGTTCTGACTACAGTGGCATTGTAATATAGTTTAATGTCAGGTATTGTGATCTCTCCTACTTTTTTCTTCTTTCTCAAAATTACTGCAGCTATTTGGGGTCATTTATTGTTCCATATAAATTTTTGAAATGTTTTTTCTATGTGAAATACGTCATTGGTATTTTAATAGGGATTGCGTTGAATCTATAAATTGTTTTTGTGTAGTATGGACATTTTGATTATGTTAATTCTTCCAACCCATGAACATGATCTATGCTTCCATTTATTTGTGTCTTCTTTCATTTCTTTCTTTAGCGTTGTGTAGTTTTCTGAGTACAGGTCTTTTACCTCCTTGGTTAAGTTTATTCCTGGGTACTTTATTTTTCTTCTTGCTAAAGGGGATTTTTTTCCTGATTTCTCATTGTGATACTTCATTGTTAGTGTACAAAAATGCCTTTGATTTCTGAATATTGACTTTGTATCCTGCTGCTGTTTTGCCAAACTCATTTATTAGGTCGAGAAGATTTTGGTGGAGTCTGTGGAGTTTTCTATGTACGCTACCATGGCATCTACAAACCATGAGAGCTATATGTCCTCCTTTCCAATTTGGATGCCTTTTATTTCTTTTTCTTGTCTGATCACTGTGACTAGGACTTCTAATACTATGTTGAACAGAAGTAGTGAAAGCAGACAACCTTGTCTCGTTCCCAATCTTAGTGGGAAATCTTTTAGTTTTGCCCATTGGGTATGAGGTTGGCTGTAGTTTTTCATATATCTTTTACTATGTTAAGGTATGTCCCCTTTATTCCCATGTAAGTGAGTGTTTTTATCATAAATGGATGCTGTACCATATCAAATGCTTTTTCCACATTTATTGATATAATCATGTGATTTTTGTCTTTCCTTTTGTTTATGTGATGTATTACATTTATTGACTTGTGAATATTGAGCCATCCTTCCATCCTTGGGATGAATCCCACTGGATCATGGTGGATGGTCTTTTTAAAGTATTACTGGATGCAGTTTGACCATATTTTGTTGAGGATTTGAGCGTCTAAGTTCACTAGTGATGTTAGCCTGTAGTTTTCTTTCTTTGTTTTCTTTCCATCTGGTTTTGAGATTAGGAAGATGCTGGCCTCATAAAAAGAGTTTGGGAGTCTCCCCTCTTCTTGAATTTTTTGGAAGACTCTGAGAAGGACAGGGGTTAGCTCTTCCTAAAATGTTTTGTAAAATTCTCCTGTGAAACTGTCTGGTCAGGGGTTTTTGTGTGCTGGAAGTTTTTTGATTACTGCTTAAATTTCACCATCTGTTATGGGTCTGTTCAGGCTTTCTTCTTCATTCGGTGTTGGAAGATTATATTTTTCTAGAAATTTGTCCATTTCATTGAGGTTTTCAAATTTCTTGTCATATAATTGTTCATAGTAATTACTTACAATCCTTTGTATTTCTGTGGTATCAGTTGTAATTTCTCCTCTTTCACTTACGATTTTATTTATTTGAGTCTTCTCACTTTTTTCTTGATGAGTCTGCTTAAAAGCTTGTCAATTTTGTTTACCTTTTCAAAGAATCAGCTCCTGGATTTATTGACCCTTTGAATTGTACTTTTCATCTCTATGTCATTCAATTCTGCTCTGATCTTGATTATTTCCTTCCTTCTACTTGCTCTGGGCTTTGTTTGTTGTTGTTTCTACAGTTCTTGTAGATCCAGGTTTAGGTTGTTTATTTGAAATGTTTCTCTTTTTTAGGTAGGCATGTATTGCTTATTAACTTCCCTTTCAGGACTGCCTTCGCTGTGTCCCAATAAGTTTTGGGCTGTTGTGTGTTCATTTTCATTTGTTTCCAGAAACTTTTCGACTTCTTTGATCTCATTATGACCCACTCATTGTTTAATAGCATGCTATTCTGACTCCATGAGTTTGAATGTTTTTGAGCTCTTTCCTTGAGGTTGGTTTCTAGTTTCAAGCTCTTGTGGTCAGAGAAAATGCTTGTTAAGATTTCAATTTTCTTGAATTTTTTGAAGCTTTTTTGTGTCCTATCATGTGAAAATGTTCCATGTGCATTTGAGAAGAGTATGTATTTTACTTCTTTGGGTTGAAAGAGTCTATATATGTCAGTTAAGTCTACTTGATCTAATGTGCCATTCAGTTCCACAATATCCTTGTTGATATTTTGTTTGGAAGATCTATCCATTGTTGACAGTGGGGTGTTAAAATCCCCTACTGTCAGTGTGTTGATGTCTATATCTTTCTTGAAGTCCTCCAAGATTTTCCTTATATATTTGGGTGCTCCTATGTTGGGTACATATAGGTTTATAATGTTTATGTCTTCTTGATGGATACCTTTGGCTATTATGAAGTGGCCTTCTGGGTTTCTTTTTATGGCCTTTGTTTTGAAATCTATTTTGTCTGATATAAGTATTGCTACTCTGGCTTTTTTTTTCCCTGTCCATTTCCTTGGAATATTTTTTTTTCCATATCTTTACTTTCAGCCTGTGTAGGTCCTTTGTTCTTAGGTGGGTCCCTTGTAGGCAACATATATGTGGGTCAGGTTTTTCAATCCAATCAGCTACACTATGTCTTCTAATTAAAGCATTGAATCCATTTACATTTATAGTTATTATTTAAAGGTAGTTATTACTTTTTTCCCTTTGTACCTGTATTCCTCTCTTTCTCATTATTTTTCTTTATCTCTTTAAAGCTATCCCTTTAGCATATCCTGCAATGCTGGTTTGGGGGAGGTGTATTCTCTTGGCCATCTTTTGTCTGAGAAACTCCTTATTTTGCCTCCCATTTGTATTGAGAGCCTTGCTTGGTAGAGCAGTCTTGGCAACAGGTATTTGCTTTTCATTCCTTGGAATATTTCTTGCCAGTCTCTTTTTGCTTGCAGGGTTTCTGTTGAGAAGTCAGCTGCTAGCTGTACCAGAGCTCCCTTGTATGTTACTACCTCTTTTTCCCTTGCTGCCTTTAGGATTCTGTTTGTCTTCAATATTTGCCATTTTAATGATGATGTGTCTTGGAGTGGGCCTCATTGGATTCCTCTTGAATGGGACCCCTGGTGCTTCCTAGACTTGTGTGACTTTTTCTCTCCTCCAATTAGGGAAGTTTTCCATCATTACTCTTTCAAACAGGTTTTCTCTCCCTTGCTCCTCTTCTTGTCCTTTTGGTATCCCTATTATACAGATATTATTACATTTCATGTTGTCCTGCATTTCCCTTAACACCTCTTCATTCTTTTTGAGTCTTTTCTCATTTTATTGCTCTTCCTGGGAGCTTTTTTCTACCTTATCCTCCAGTTTGCTGATTCGATCCCCTGCTTCATCTAGCCTGCTTTTGATTTCTTCTACTGTGTTTTTCAATTCAGAAATTGTATTCTTCATTTCCCCTTGCCTCTTATTGATAGTTTCTATGTCTTTTTTCATGCTGATATAGTTTGCAGTAAGTTCCTCGTGGTTCCCTGCAGTTTTTTGTAATTCTGTCTGAGCTCACTGAGCTCACTGAGCTTCATTCAAACCATTGTTTGGAACTCAATATCTGATAGTTTACTTGCCTCTATTTCATTTATTTCTCTTTCTGGGGATTCCTCCTTTCCCTTCAACTGGTGAGTGTTTCTTTTTCTTCTCATTATTTGTAAGACTCTTCTTTTTTGCTTTTGTTTCTTAAATTGATCTGTCTTGACATCCTGACTTTGTGGTGTCAACTTTTATGGTAGGAGACCAGTGAGATTCAGTGGTGCAGTCTCCTTGATCTCTTGAACTTGCTGCTCTTTGATTGCCTTTTATGCCATTTATATTGTCTCTGACTGTTTTTTCTTTCTGGATCTGCCCCTGATGATGTCAAATTGTAAGCTGGTCTGTCCTTAAGCAGTGTGTTTGTGACTTCCTGGAACCTACTGTCTGTGCCTATCTCATTCAGTTTTTAATCTGTTCACTCTGCACTCAGCCATCAGGCATAGGCATCACAGGGTAGGGGAGAGTACCTCTTGAGTATGAAGCTATTATTTCCTCTCCTGCTGCTGCCGCTCAGGGGAGTGGTTTTCCTGAGCAAGATGGTGTTGCTGCATAGGGGATGAATCAGCATTGGGTTCCCATTGGCCACTTTCTCAGTTTCTCCCCAAAGCCTCCATTCCTTTTCTCCTCAAGTGTCTCCAGTCCAGTCGGTGCCTACTTTAGTCATGGATCTACTATCTTGCCTACTTTAGCCAGGGATCTATTATTTGTGGCTGCCACTCTGTACTCAGCAGTCAGGCTTAGGCACCACAGGGTGGGGCAGAGTTCCTCCTAGGGGTGGGGCTGTTGTGTCCTCTCTGGCTGCTGCAGCTCAGGGGTGTGGTCTACCTGAGCAAGATTGCTGCTGCTTTATGGGGCATGTCTCAGCACTGGGATTCCACTGGTTACTCTCTCAGATCTCTACCCAAGGTCTCTGTCCCCAGTGTCTCCTTAGATTTCCCTAGCTCACTCTGTTCCCTCCTTTGGCAGAGACCAGGATAAGTGGCTACAAATAAAAATTAATGTGTTGGCACTTTAAATGTCTCTGTGTCTCCAGCCGCCCATCTCTGACATAGAGAACCCTGTTGCTTTGCACAGCTGACTCTTATCTGTGTACTTTGGGCCCTGGTGCTGTAGGCTAGGGATCCCCGCTTATGGTTTAGACCCTACTCTTCTCAGGGGGATCCAATTGGCCATTTAAATATATCTCTGGTGTTGCTGCCCATGGGTGCCCAGTCAGCCTTCTTAAGTCTCCATTGCACTCTTTCCTAGTCAGTTTGTGCTAAAGCTGATTCTTTTGTCTGTTCTAAGTTATAAGGCCTCTTTAATTTCTATTTCAAATATCCATTCTATTAAGTGTTTAGAGGAAATGATATTATGGTAGGAATTCTCTTTCCCTTCTGTCCTGAGGTGTGGTCATCTTTTGGGTTGGGGAAGGGTCCCATTTTATCTACAATGTTGTCTGTCCACTCTGGCATACAAAGAGACATCCATTTTCCTTCATGGTTCTCTCTGTGCAGTTTGTAGCATCACCGTGGACCCACCTGTTGCTGGTTTCTGCAAAGCATCTTGGTCATGTGGCTTCTATTCTGTCCATGTCACTTCTTCAGGGCTCTTTCTCTTGCTTTAATTCCATGTTGGAGCACTAAGAACTTTGGGTGGCAATGTTAAATGTATAAAATCCTAAAAGAAAAGGGCCAAAAGAAGAGTCACATCCTTCTCATAGTGTTCTCTTGATGTGTGTCTTTGTTTTCTCAGTCCAAGTTGTCTGAATGGGGAGAGTGGTGGTTAGGGTTAGGGTCAGGGTAGGAATAAAGCAGGTTGTATTTTTGCCTTTTATTCTTGGTAACCCAATTTATTTCCTCAAATCCTAGCTATAGATACACAAAACCCAGACACCTACCACTTTTCCTTACCTTTCAGCTTTGTCACATTCTTTCCCAGAAGACATGAAGACACAGCAGTCTAGCTACGTGAGTAAAGCCCTAGACGAATGAGAACAAAGGAGTTTGGAGGGGTAACTGTTAGAGATAGTGGAATTAAAGTGTTGTCAATTCTCATTTTTTATTTAGAGGCTATCAGTTTTGTTTTGATACGAGAACACAATATAGCAGAATTCAGCAAGCATAGACGCTGGAGTCTACCAATAGGAGCTTGAATTTAGGCTCAACTGTTTATTTACTCTGGGTATGTAATGTAACTTTTCTGCACCAAAATTAGCTATAAAATAGGGATTATTATGAATTCCTTGGGAAGGTTGAGTAAAGAATCTTCTGTGACAGAATTTGCTTTAAAAACCAACAAATGTTAGCTTATTTTCCATCCAATCTATTTAACGTCTTCATTTCTAATCACTCTCTATCATTCTCAACTTTTAATGCCCTCAAACAATATTTTTAGCTCCTTTGGGTCTTAGTTAAATTATTGGCTCCTCAGTCAAAGCCAAAATCTTGTTACTCTCAAAGTTCTTTTCTTACTGTCTCCCATGTTAATTTTTTAAGTATTTGTGTTTAGTCTGAGGAAAAGGGAACTCAGAGTTTTATAAGATTATATAAATTATCTTGCTATTTATCAGAAGAAAAGGATACTTAACCTATTTAAAGAAAAAATGGCTTCATATTCATGTCAATGTATATAATTCCATAAGACTATATACTTAAAAATTGTTGAAATTGTAAATTTGGAGTTCTATATTTTAACACAATAAAAATTTTAAAACAGAGCTTTGCATTCAGGGCCCAAGCATAAACTATTTATAAAGTGAGAATCCCAGCCACTCTGCTATATTTACCAGTTTAAGGGACAAAGGTGGTCTTTTCAGCACCTTTCAGATCATGCCAAGTTATCATCTCCCTGCTCTTGTGTGCAGAGTTCTCTTAGCTCTTTGACCTTCACTCATGCACGTTTCCTTGCGATGACTGGTTACCAAAGGCATACTGTGGATGGGGCACTGACGCAGGCACTGTGAGCATTTCCTTGGCAGCTGGACATGCAGCCTTTGTCCACCTTTCACCAAAGTAACCATCCAGTCAGAGAAAAAAAGAAACATTACAATACCTACAGTGAGGATAGAAATCATCTTAATGCAAGAATTTGGAAACAAATGATACTAATTATAAAGTGAAGAGAGCTGAATGGAGGCATCATGTCAGAGATAAGCACATGGCACTTCCTATCTTCAACCTATTAAAAATATGTCTTGAGACAATGTAGTAGCAGGGGATGGGGGCATGTAGGGGAGAATAAATATGCAGTTTGTTACTTTCAAGACATGGATCCTAACATAGAGATTAGAAGATTTTATGTAATTACTTATAATTTGTGTTTTTCTATTCTCTGTGCCTTTGTCTCCATGTGGACTGGATTCTTCAGGCTTCTGGGAAATTCAGATATCTGTGGGTTTAAAATCCAGTGCTATAAGTGAACAGATTTTAATTTCACCATTATAAAACACTACTTATTTAATCCTTTAAATAAAATGATAATAAGCATATTACTGTCCCCCACAAAGGCTTAATATAGGTTTACCAGTATGAACCAAAGTGCCCTGTAGACATAATCACCTCAGCACAGCAAAACTCCATGGTGGGATAAAACAAGTATGTTCTTTAAATAATTGAGTAATTATCCTGCAGTGTAACATCTTGCATATGTTGACATTTTGCCTAAAATATCATTTAATTTGTGTGTGTGTGTGTATATATATAATCTTTATATATATATATATATAATCTTTTTAATTAGATAATTAACTATTTGATGTTACAGTCTGTCCTCAGTTTATATCTCTCAAGGGCAGCTAAGTTGTCTTTTGCACCTGAAGGGCAAGACTGGCAGAGGGAAGCAGTGGATTAGCAGTATTTGTCAGGGGCACAAGAACAAAGATTGGAGGCAATGTGCCACAGTTCTAGCTATAGGAACATAATACATGTTTATTGATTACGGAAGAGTCACCAAGAAAGAAAGCACAATTAATTTTTTGTAACGTTGTATTCATGTAAATATTGAACTTCAGATATAGGTGTGTCTTCTCACATGGAATTTATTTTGTTGAGTTTTTAGTAATGATTTAAAATACTTAAGACTACCAGGATTAAAATATAACAATTTTATAACTTTCTGTAATATGACCTCTATTGGCTTAATTGATAGTGTAGGAACAACTGAGTTCAGAGAACAAAAGTTAAAAAAATTATATACTCCCCAAAAGATTTTGAGACAGAAGAACCTATGCCAGAGAATAATTTGACATGTTTGCATTTAAAATCAAACCAGAGGTGTCAAGACACATCTGTTTAGTCAGAACTTCTAGTGAGTGATTGGCAACTTTCAAAATCCCCTCTTTTGGAAAAAAAGAGTGAACCTAAACTTTCTTTAAAAAAACTCTGTAATGTTTCCATTAAACATTTAGAATGAACAGAATAACAATGAGGTGAGAACATAGCCCACCTGTTGTCTATGGATAATATATACATGGTGGCTGGGAGTACAAGAACTTGAGTCCGTTTCTTTGTGCACATCTGCAACCAAGCACAATGTAGTTAATTTTAGTCACTGGTGTTTTCATTCACAGCTGTTATGAAGTAGGGATTCCAGTTTTGTCATGTTGGCTACAAATATTTCTTTCTAGCAGATGGGGTTCTTCTTTCTGCGGGCGAAATAAAATTTAAGACGATGGATGAGAATAACCAAGGAGCTTGGGTAAACTGCTGGACTAGAGTCCTCCGACATGTGCTGGAGGTGCTGAGAGCTCCCTGTCAACAGGAAGGCTGTGTGTGCTGAGTAACTGTGAGTGTAGAATTCTAAGAAATTACTGCTGTCTGATAAGTTTATTTTCTTATTTTTCATGGGTATATTAGGTAAGAATTGGATGTAGGAGTGCTACTATCAAACATTCTCCTTCATTTTAAGGTATGGATAAGAAATATAGCATGTTGGCTCAAAATGAATCACTCTTCATTTAACTAAAGCTGAAGAGTTTTGGAGGAGCTAGGTTCTTTTTGGATTCTGAAATTTAAATCCAGGAAAAAATAAAGCTGGTACCTAAAGAAAATATTTAAAGATCAAAGAGCAAAAATCACTCATCTTATATATACACACATGCACATACTTGTTTGCTTATGTATATAATATAGTAATATATATGTCAAAATAGAAGTATATAAATATGTAATCTTCCCATATATAACAGAAATAGCAAGTGTGGAGACTGACAAGTAATATCTGCCATGGACCTGGGGAATAGAGCACATGGCTCATAATTCCTTTAAAAGATGTATGCCAGATGGTTATCTTCTGTTCTTTTGTTGGTCACCCCCTTTCCTTACCATGATACGTCTGGAAAGGAGGCATTGTTATCTTGACTCTACTCAGAGTCAAGAAAACCGAGGTCCCACAGCTATTAACTAGTGCGCCCAGGCTTGAGGCAGCCACACGGGACTCCCAAAGCCACATGCTCTTTCTACTCCTCCAGGCCCTCTCTCCTTCTGAGGGAAGGCTGGCTTTGTAGTTGGTGTTTTATATACGAGTTGGAAATTTATATGCCCTAATAAATTAACACAGTGCTCAATCCCCCTGACAATGCCCCTATTATGCATCATGGTTTCCTGAATTCAGTGGAGTTGTTCAGAAATGTCATATGATGCATAAAACAACATGTGCCATATCTTTCTTGAGCATCATCTAACAAGTATAGTAACTGGAAATTTTTATACCATCTTTTCTGAATTCAATTTGGAAGACAGAGTATGTGAGGGATTTTTCTATCAATTCCAGGTACAAGAAACAATTTGGTATATATAGTTCAGATGTTAAGCTATTAGAATTTTTTAATATTTTGATGCTTTGTAGAGTCAGTAAGATAGAGTGTTTTATGGTACAGTCTGTTGTGGAAAATCCAGTCCATATGGTCTGTCGTATACTGTTACAATGTTAGGCAAGACGCCAGGTAGTAGCAATTAATGGGAAAGCTATACTATAGCCCTGCAATGGAATGTGGTAGAATCTAGTCAATTTCCTTTGATTAATCTTACTAGTTCAGAGCATATTTGTTTGTGGAAGTTTCTCTACAAAACTTGTCCCATCTTGCCTCCGCTACGTCTTGGGTAGCAGGCTCTTTTTTGAGGTCTCAATGCAAATGGAAAAAAAAAAGTAACTTTGTTTTGGAATTTTTAAAGTAAATAGCAATTTGAATATATGGTTTTTCAAACTGTTGGAAATGTTCAGACTTGACAGTAATGTATGATTATGTATTTTGAGGTCTACTTCAGGGTCCTTTCAGGGAGTTCATGAAGTTTGACTGTACCCAGAGACCAGGAATGCGGACAGTTATCTTTTTTTTTTTTTTTCAATTTCAAATGATACTTTAATGTACATTTTGTCTTGATTATATATATATATACATGGTATATCAGATATGTTTTAGTGACACTAATGTATAGCTTGAATAACACAGGGTTAAATCATAAGGAAATTTTGTATGTCACTTATCTTTATGGGGCCTTCAGACACTCCAGTATGGCTGTCTCCATGTTCTGATGACCCTGCTATCTTTAGACTCTTTGGAAATCTGTGAGTGATCCCATATTCTGATCTCCCAGAAAGCTTTTAGTGTACCTTTCTCATTGCCTGTGTTTTCTTTTAGTATTGTAACCCAGGGTTTTTGCCATAGTTTTGTAGCATTGTCATTTAGATTATACTTATTTGTATTCAGTATGACAAAATGTGATATGCATTTTTAAAATTAATAATTAGTAGCAGAGGAATAATAGTTGTATTTGTTAAGCATTCTTTAGTCAGAAATTGTGTGCACCAAGAATTATGCAGGCATTATATCGTTTAAGCTCTGCAGACGAGGAGTCTGAGGCACCATGTGTGCTCACGTAATGAGAAAGTAGTGAAGCCACAAAAATCTTTTGGATTCCCAAGGCAGACTTTTAACCACTATTTGACTCTTTGAACTCTTGGTATTGTTTCATCTCTTCCTAGTGGGTGAGAAGAAATAGAAAATGTGCATATTGTGATTTTCCCTACTCTTTGAAAAAAAAGTATTTATACTTTATAGCACCATAATTTATCCCCTTAAGGAGAGAACAATGTCTCTATTGTGAACTTAGCCCAAAAAGGAATGCTGCCAAGCCTAGCTTCCTCTTTTAGAAAAGCAAAACCATAATTCATCAGTGGCTGAATTTTGCTTGAGTTTTAGTCTTTGTGTGGACATGGCAAGTAGCAAACCAGTATATATAAATGAAATGTTTATAAACTTACTTTACTTTCTGTCTACATCTCTCAGCATAACTCATGAGCTTGCCAAATGGACAATGAAAAGTTCCTTTTGTTTGGTTTGACATAATGTAACTGCAAAGATTTGATTTTGTTTGTTTTAAAGTAGTCCTTTAGTCTATATTACAGCCACATGCTTTTCTCTACCCTATTCACTTCTTTCTTTTTAAAAATTTTCCAAATGCTAATTATTGCATGTTGTTATCTTACTCAGCTGTCCAGTAGGACTTTCTGCAATGATAACAATGTTCAACACTATCCAGCCACATGTGGTTATAGACTCAGGAACTGAATTCCTAATTTTAGTTCATTTAAATTTAAATAGCCACATGTGGCTGCCGGCTTCCATTTGGACAGCACAGATCTAATTAGGTCTTGACAGGCGAAATGGTTCTTGACCAAAACCTGTGATAGATGGGATCTTGAAATTTGTGAATTTCAAGCTGCTATTAAGTGTCGTAGACCAAAGACTATGTTCTTTAACAGTTGACATTCAAACATTTTCTTCATAGTCCCTCCAGAGACAGCTATCTTCTAATCTTTGTACCTGAGGAAGAGCAAAAATGGTGCTCACCTGTCTGGGTTTCCTTTTGGGTGGTTTCGTACAGACCTTGGGTAATCCACTTTCTTCGGAATCAGCCCAGTGTAAACACTTTATCGTAGCCATATTAAGGCAGAAATGGCAAAGTAGCCAGCCAGGAAGCAGCCCCAACTTGGTCCTTACTTGCAGAGTACACATGGATGCACAGCTTGCTGCTGATGTAAAGCATGTGGAGAGAGCTCATGGAAAATTATTTTTCTTTCCTGATTGAATACTAGTACTCGGTGTTGTGTGCAAAAGCAGTCTCTTGCTTGTATAGGCAAACAGCTGTTAGCTGAAAAATAATCATTAAAATAGAAAGCACACAGTTTTCATATTTTTCTGTTAGGTCTATTAGAATATGTTCTGTGTTAAAATGTATATGTTTCATTAGAAATAATTGGAAATTTAGCATATTTTTAGAAAGTTCTTAGCCAGAAGTAGGAGCATATCATTTTTTTACCCAAAAGAAATAAAATGGTAACCACAAATGTGATTTTAAAATTTTTCAGTAGCTACATTAAAGAAGTAAAAAGAAATAGGTAAAATTAATTTTAAACTGTTAATTCAACCCAATATATCTAAGATATTTAAATAATTAATCAGTATTAAAAATTAATCAGGTATTTTCTGTTCTTTTTCTTTATGATAAGTCTTTGAAATCCAGTGTATATTTTACACTTACTAGCACTTACAGGACTAGCTACATATCACATGCTTAATAATGACATGTGGCTAGTGGCTTCCGTGTTGGACATGCGTATCCATGTATTATCAGGTCCTTATTCAGAGCATACATAGTGAACAAAGTTTGGACTTATGAGAGGAATTTGCCAAAAGGTAAATGAGGAATTAGCAAATACCCAGCAGAGATTATCAATTCAGCTACTACATTGCCTGCCATTAACCCAGTGATCAGGAGGAAAGACAAATATATAATAATATGGGGCCATTTGTAAAAAATATAGTTATGGCTTAACATTTTACTAGACACTTTTGCTGTGTCAATTTTTTCTTGCTGAAATTGTGACAACTTCTGATGACATTTTTAATTCTAAGTTTGACGTTTTGTCAGTCTTGTCTCTATTATCAATGCATGAGTCATAACATTGACAATGTTCTTATGAGCCTCTTTTTTGTTAACTTTAAGAATCAGAGATTATCTTGTGGGTGTAACTCAATCTTTTCTTTTATTCTTATAAAACAAAAATATTTCTGTCCCAATTAACTTCAACTAGTACATAAAATCGTATTTTTAGTATAACCTTATTATTTTGAAATTCTAAAAATCAAATTTAAGCTTTTAAAAATAAATATTTTGCATAGGTTTGTTCTATATGGTTATTTTTAATTGTTGTTAGAAAGACATTTTTAAAAATTCTGTCCTTGACATATGGTAACTGCACAGTTACTTGAATGCAGACAGAAAAAAAAAAGTAACTATTACAGGCTATATCTATGTTAATGGAAATATTCAATTGGTTTAATTAACTTTTTTTTAAGTAGGACACTTAAGATATGAAAATTTAGCTTAATCTCACTGGCTGTTTTGGAATTATGTAAATATACTTATAAAAGCTAGTGTCTTTGGACTCTTATTTCATTGTCACATATTTTAGTCTTGAATTTGCTGCTTTTAATATCTCTGTGAGCCAATTTTCCTTGAGTGTAAATAATATAACCTGTTCCACTTGGAATTTAGTAACTATTGTCATTTGGGTGGATGGTATGGGTGTCAGTGAGTGTAGACTATTGTAAACACTCAAGGTTAGATCTCTGACCTTGCCACAAAGCTACAATTGCTATATAGAATATACAGAACCTTTGAATCATTGCAAATATTATATAGAGGAAAACATATTTAGGAAGTGAACAACACTATAAGAATTAAATATGTATTACATACATTTCCCATATATATTTCAATTTCCTATAATTTGGAAAAAATTTTATAACAAGTAAAGAAGCTTTTAATAGGTATGTGGCTTAAAATAACAGAATTGAAGTTCAAATATATTTTTTAGGGCACAATATCCTAGGGTGTTTCAGCACAGTTCTTTTTCTGATGTGAAGTTTGTAGTGTGAACCCACTGTATTCACTGCTTGTGCTCCATGTGAAACATGGTGTCTGTGCCTTCCTTAGGAAGAGCTGAATGATTTCCCATCTCAAATGTTACCTTTGTTTCCCCCTTGACTCATAGGAGAGCAGGAGTACAATTAAATTGATTTTAAATCACATTTAGCATTATGTATTGATTAGATACAAGTGCTCTGAAGCAAATGTCACATTATTCAGCTCCAAAAAGCATCTGAATCGGATAAGAGAAGCAATCCAAGCTTTCATTTCTGTTAAGTAATTCTGCCAACGTTAGAAGTCATGAGAGTGAGATGCACGTGGCTGGTAAATGGCTCTCAAACCTTATTATTGACATGCAGCCTTCAATTCAGTTTATTAGCTTGTTCTTTTTTCTCATTTATATTTTATTACATTCGAATACAGTCATAGGATCCTGGAAATGGAGTTTTCTTTAAATAAAATGTTCCTAAAGTTTTTAAAGTATTTCTTTAAGTGATGCCTAGGTGCAGACACAATGTCGGCGAAGCTAGACTTTGTGATAAGCAAGTGGGCTGTGATAGCATTTTCGTGTCTCTAACTTTATTTCCATCAACTTTGTTTCTGAAGAGCAAACTACCGGTTGTGTTAGAGGTGGAAGGAGTTGAGAAATGGATGAAGGGAAGAAGTTGGACATATAAAGCTTTTTTCAGGAGGTCCTTGAAAATGTCATTTTGTTATAAAGTTGATGAGAAAAAATTCATCCCTGGCTGGGGCCACTCTGTGGAGTATGCACGTTTTCCCCACATCTAAATGGATTTTCTCCAGGGACTCTGGTTTCCTCCCATGTGAGCTGCGAGGTGAGGCTCCAGATACCCTGAACTGGAATATATGGGTTAAAAATAATTATCTTATTTGCTTTATTAATTTTTCTGAAGTTTAAGTGTAGTTCACATATATTTCAATGTTTAATATTGGAAGTGTTTTGGATCTTTATTTAGAAATTTGTTGATATTTTTGTGAGGGGAAATATGCCTTAGGAGTATAATACTTGTTTATGTCAATTAGCCTGTGGTGAAATTGGTTTTGTTATACTTTTTTTTTGCTTAAAGTTGTGGTTTTCAAGGACCTATCTACCATGTTAAATGAGGACATAATATACAGGAATGAAAGGAGAAGAATATCTTTGGTAGAAACATAGTACCATGAATTGGATAAACCTAACAACTGTAACTCTTCTTCTCTGTACAAAAAGGCCATCATTTATATTACATATAGGTTAAACCTTCTTCAGAACTTCTAGCCCATTGGAACCTTCAACAGTGGAAAAGTACATGGAAGGGATAGAGGGTGAAGAAGCTATAATTAAAGATTCACTGCACTCTGGTGGCAGATTAATCACACAGCCAGATGAAGAGTCAAGTGTCACTAAAAATGCAAAATAAATCCAGCTAAACATATTTTGCCTACAGTAGGTGCTTACAGTATAATGTGGCATCAACAAAGGCATGAACAGAACAGGCATCTACTTCACACGTTAAGAACAAGAGACAAGTTAGGATGGGTCTCTGAGAGATGCGGAGCAAGTAGGAGCTACCTTGGTCAATAAGTATGGAAGGACATTCCTGGCAGAATGAATGAACAGCACATGCAAAGGCCAAAAGGTCCGAATACTTTGTGAAATCCAGTGTGGCAAGAGCACAGAGGAGAGGAGTAGCAATAGGTGAGTTGGGGAGGTAAGCAAGACTTAGATCATGCAGGGCCTGTAAATCTATGACAAGGTATTCAGAGGGTGCTGGTGGCAGTAAGAGGACTTGGAAGAGTTTTGAGTGATGAGAGCTTGGGATCATGTGCTTAGAATCCCTCTGCACTGCTTAGTTAGGTCTGGATGCCTTTCAGAGAATTACAGGATGTGAACAAGACTGGGAGATGGAACTTTACTTTAAAATATTCACCACATTAGCTTTCCATTTTCCAAGGCACTCAGGACTGTGATGTTCCTTTAGCTAAAAGTCATAATAGTCTACTCTTGGCATTAGGTGACAAGCTGTAATTGTAACAGGTGTAAATAAGATTTTGCAATCCAGCTCGGTGGGCAACAAAACTGAAATTGATGCATTTGCAATCTTTTGCTTCTATAAAGAACACAGTGGTGAACAACCTTGTACATGTACCTTTTAGGCACTTGTCCAATTATTTCCTTAGGATAAATTCCTAGAAATAGTTTTGGTGTTTTAAGGCTTTTGATATATATGGTCCCAGAACAATTTGGGTGCCTGCAATCATGGTAGATAAATAGGTGCTGAGTTCTGTGGCGATGCTGAAAGCGCAGATTCAGAAATGAAGCATGCCTGGGTAGGCACGCTTGCCTAATTTTTCTCTTTGGACTTCTTTGTACCTCTGGTTCTCTTCCCTGGTTGTAGTAAAACTCGATTGGATGAGTACGTAAGACTGACAGGGTGTTTGTCTATAATGACAAGTGCTTGACTGTAGCAGCAAATGATGAGTGGCCCAGGGGAGATATCACCACCCACTTGAGAGAGATCCATGAAGGGTTTATGACCCGTTTGAATCCTGATCGAGCATCACTGTCTTGACCCGTGGGGAACCAATTGTCTGGAATACTTGCACTGTCAGTCTGAACGATGTGCTTAGAATCCCTCTGAACCGTGGGAACCCAGTTGTAAAACACAAAGTGAATTTTCAAGAAGACCTAAAGATTAAAAATATTTTATTGCTGCATTCCACAGCCATGTTTACTAAATATATTGATTAGATCATCAGACCCTACCTCCAATATGTTTACTTACCACGTTCAGCTATAAATTATTTGAAATTACAAGGCAATGAATTTTTTTTTGATCATACCAAAAATTATTAAATGGTCTGTCTTTCCATTTTCACCCTTATTTATAGTAGGAATGTTTATTTACTGTGTATGATACAAAAATTTTTAAGTATCTATTAAAATGTACTATATTTTCTATATTCACTAATAGCTACAAAGTGTGTCTAATCTGAGTTTCTTCTACTGTCTGCGGAGGGGTGGGGGCCTCAGAAGAGGTGAAGCATAGGAAGGAGAGAGGAAAGGACAGGCACTAGTAAGGCTGGCCTGCTTTGTTCTCTGGGCCCCGGTTTGCTTGGATGCTTCCTTGGGGCAAGGCAGCAGTGCAGATGGAATAGCTGTATAGTCTTAAGGTTCTGTACTTTCTGCTGCTAGTTACCCACTAAGTCCTAACTCATTTACCATGTATCAGATTGTTCCTTGGTTAAAAAGAAATGAGCTGTGCCTTTCCTGAGCAGCTGGGCTAGAATTGTTACTGAAGGTTAAGGTAAAACACTATTATGCTCAGTAGAAACATTGCCTGGTGATCCATATTCTCTGTTTGCTTTTCTCTCTACTCATGAAGATGGTCTTGTTAAAACCTTCTTCTGATGGTGCAGATCAATCACAGTGGCCTCTAGGTGAGGAACAAGGTATTTTTTGCACACAAGAAGCTGCTCTTGGCTGTTTTTAAAAGCTAATGACGAGAACTCTCAGCTAGAAAATGGTAGTCACAAAAGCTTCATTAAATGTTAAAATGGTTAGCTAAACTAAAAAAAAAAAAGAAAAGAAAAAGGAAGTAGGAAAACTCTTGTGTATCTAAGTGCAGGAAACATCAGTATTGCTCATTGAACAATCTATTCTTCTAATTTGAAAAGAACACCTATTTGTCATAGTACTTGTCCTTGAGCTGGCAGTTACCTAATTAAATGCATATGAAATTCAAAAGGCTTTACTAAGGGACAGTAATTTTCCTTGGTTGTTTTTAAAGTTGTTGAATGAAAGAATCACATTGAGCAGATAATGGATGGATTCTTCTATTGTGCATTGAGGTCCTGAATCGACTAATCATGCCATGGTTATTTGTCAATGTGTTACCTCATAATTTAGATTTAGACACCATTTTCATTTTATTGCTGACTCTAAGAGTATTGTTGGTTCCAATTTTTGAAGATTATAACCTGGGTGGGAAAGCTGCCCCTAGAAAAGACTGATGTATAAATCAAGACAAAGTTTTTGTCTGTGATTAGGATATATCCCGATTGTTAGTCCTTATTGTAATCTATGTACAGAGTATGGAATCTGAAATTTTCATAGTGTTACTTGGCCAGGATGACTTTGTTTGTGTCATAATTTATCAATGTGTTGTTCACTTTCCCACAGCCCTGCCATACTGTGTCAGTTTCTGCCCCATTCTGTCCTGGGGACTGCTCTGCTCAAGCTCCCCCACAGGTTGACCGATGTGGCTGTGAGGCAGGGAAGCGCAGGACTGGAGCAGAAGGCAGTTGGGTTCTCTTTTCTGCTCTGCTCCGGACTGAGTGTACAGTTGGTAGTTGGCAGTGGCGACCCCTCCTGGTTGCCCTTCCTCCATGCTCCAGTCTTATGGGCTCTGCTGTCACCCTAGCCTTCCCTTGCTCTCTGGGGCTTTGGGATGCTTCTGTTCTTCTACTCTCTGTGTGTCCCATCTCCCTGTCCTGTTCCCTGCCCGTCCTTCTTAGTTATAAAGTCTCTTCACCTGAAACATCTGAGTTGGATTCTGTTTCCTCTGGGAATTGAATTCAGTAGTGACAGATCATTCAGTCAGAATATAGTAGTTGATTTCAAACTTGGGCTTATGAATGCATATTATTGGGTTCTAACATTTAAGAGAATCCTTCACTAAATCTGATGTGAGTTCCTAGAATGGTGGTTCTAATATGTTGGGGAGCTCCAGCCACTGAAGAAGTTGGTATTCACTAAGTCCTTGATATTTTCCCCTATACATCTGTGGAAATATCCCCATTGGAACAGGAGCAAATTGCTCTTCTTTGTTTCTCTTTCTCCACGTCCACACATTCAATGCAAACAGGATGTTCTCATCCAAAAATGAAGTTTAGACTAATTGGTGACAGGTTCCCGGTTCTCCTTCAGCTGAGACCACCCCCAATCATTCAGAACAAACTGCATGTTTTACTCACTTGCTCTGCTTTTAATATCACTTAACACATCTTACCTTAAAGCAATGGGTAGTAGTTGTATTTTGTAAGAGTTTGTTTTGATCTGGGTGGTAAACAGGAGAGCTGGCTGCTTTGAGACAATCACATTCATTTATTCACTTACTCACTATGTATTCAGCACTTACTGTATGCCAGGCACGGTCTGGATCAGGGTTGGCAAACTGCAGCCCTGGGCCAAATCTGGCCCTCCGGGCTGTTTTTGTTAAAAAAGATTTGTTGAAACACGACTGTGCTTATTCATTTATATATTGTCTGTGGCTGTTCTTGCTCTACAGTGGCAGAATTAAGTAGTAGTTGCAATAGAAACTATGGCTTGCAAGCCTGAAATATTTACCATCTGATACTTAACTGAAAACGGTGGTAGACCCCTGGACCAGATCCTGGGAATATATTGTAAGTAAGGTGGGCATCGTCCATTTTAACCACTCTGAGGAAAACAGCTGTGAACAGGGAAACCCCAGTCCATCTGGGGGGATATAGAAGGCAACAGAGGAGATGAGATTTATAACAGATATTGTGTGAGGGCAGTAAGTTTGAGGGAGAAAAATAAAGGCAGGAAGTAGGATGTTGTGAGTGAAGTGTGCTGTGCTGTCCATGGGAGGGCTGGGAAGATCTCAGCAGGAAAGGGAGAACTTTAGCCTTATTTTACTGGCATTTATTTTCAGCATTTTCTACTGCTTGTCTCTGCTCACTTATAAAATTAACATTTCCAGATTCTTTCAAATTTAAATCTGGAAAGTAAAGTGTTACTTTTCAGTTATTGGGGTTCTTCAGTAATAGGAAGCTGGTGGGAATCATGAGGGTGTTCCTCTGGCCTTGGGAAGTTCCTCTGCCAGGAAGCATTTTTCACATTTCTCTTCAACAAATGGAGATGTGGATTGTGGCACAGGTATGTTTTACTCCAGCTCCGTTCCTCAGCTCATGGATGGTTAGTGCTACTGGTAACTCTTGGCAAAGGCAGAGAGTTCTGGTGAGGCAGACTGCATTTCTTCAATGTATAGCAATTACCAGTTACAGTGAGATTAGGGGGATGTGTGTAAGATTTAGGATGTTGGAGAAGTTACTGTTGGCTGATGGTCAAATTCTTATCTGTTTTAAGTGATGTGAAGGGTCCACACTAGATATATTTGCATCCTGTTCCCCTTTGATTTTCAAAATTAAAGTAGAAACCTCTCATTGCAAGGCTGATGATTGCATACATTTGGAAACATTTCAAGAACAATTGTGTAGTCCAAACTAAGTACATTCAATGAAGGGGTACTATAACATGATTATCCCATAAAACTAATCTCCCTGGTTCCTTCTGCTCTAATAAATGCCCTCCATGTAGGGCAAGGGACAGTGAGTCAATTTTATTTTGAAGTGGCCATTGTACTTTAATTCTGTATTATTAATTTTCTTTTTAGTTTGGTTTATTACATTTGAAACTTCTTATAATGTTGGAAATTTAGCTACATATCTACATTTTTTCCACCAAATCCTATTATAAACAAAATTTTAAAAATCATTTTTAGCAATAGAATACATTTAGAGAGATAAGCTTATAAAAACCCACTCTCAAGGCATTTCTGCATGTTAGATTATTGTTCTGTAGCTTTCAATAATTAGATTTCTAAAAAGCAAATTTAAAACAAAACACTCTTGCTAAAGGAAAAATGTATTTAAAACATTTCAAGTCTTAGTTTGTGCTTACAGATGTATAAGGAATCTATTTTAAATATATTAAACTACATCTAATGCTTATATACTGCATATTATTTAATTTATCAAAAGTTTCTGGTGACAGCCTTAACTCAATATGAGGCTTCAGGGGTTTAATAATAATAATTTCATTTGGAAGCATCTTGCCTTCTAAAAACCCTCTGGCCACTTAACAAAATGCCATAAAATGTGATTATAAAATATGTAGCATGCCTTCATATTTCCACATTTTCAGCATGTGTTTTTCTTTATTTAATCATCTATAAAAATACATAGATGAATAATATGGAAAAACTCCAGTTTGCCGTTTCACTCTCTGTATATAGAGTGCTGACACTTTCTTTCACAAATATTAAGAATGACAATTAGAGGAACATATTAACATATTAATGGTGGAAACAGTCTTGTCACCTTTACATGACTTTTGGAATGAATTTATAAGTAACTAAAATGCTCATGATTATCAAATGGGCCTTACTGAGAAAAAAAGGGGAACCTTCTTTTAATCCTTTGAAGGTACTAGCACAGTAACCATGTTAAGTTAAAAAAATGAAAAAAGGAGTCTACCAGGATTTCGTCAACAGAGAGAGGGCAAGAGAGAGAGAGAGAGAAGGAAAGAAATGTTAAAGGTGATTATTGTAAAAGGAGCAAAAAGTTAAGAAATAAAATAAAGAATAATCCTCACTTAATCAAATCTAGCCATAAAGTAGCTTCATTTGGCTCTTTTGCCTTTTGTTTGCAACTGTGCTTAGCAGTTGCAAAGAGGAAAGTCTGATCTTCTCCTCCTTCACCCCTTTCAGCCAGAATAGCTGGGGTGTCAATACCAATACTCTAACTGGCATCTCTGGCAAGCTTGGGAAATTTGTCCCTTTCCCTTCCTAATACTTGCTACTATTTCTTTAAAGAAAACTTGCATAGGCCCCAGGCTCAGAGCCTCAGTCAGGGATCCCTTCTGGCAAGTTTTACATATATTTTGTTTCAAGGTTAACAGAGTTAACCGTTTATCTCTGGCAAATGATACTGGTTTTCCAGTTATGGTAGAGATATAATATTGCCAATCCAATTAACGTAATTTAAGGACAAATTGAGCAGATGTAAAGAAAATAGACATCAAATGATAGTACAGCAGGCACAGCCTGTGTCTAAAACCATGACTGCTCCAGGTGAGCTCAGCTGCATGATGTGGAGTCTCAGACCACAGGGTCCTGGGCCCTGCTTCCAGCTGGCAGTGTGACCTGGGACAAGCTACATAGCTTCTCTGTGCTTCACTTTCTGCATCTTTTGGGACACTGGCTTACTAGGGTCTCTCTAAAAAACATGAGAAAATGTCTTGCCCTCTGAAAGTACTCAAAATTGCTCAGTAGAAATCTTTAGCTCCAAAATTCTCATTTTCTCTTTATTATCCATGTTATTGACAGTGTGAACATAATTGGAACATTGATTCTGCTTGTAAGTAAGAAGGCTGGGGACAGGCTAAGTGTGGGGTACTAGAAGGATTGGGCTGGCCAAAAAGTTCATTTGGTTTTTTCTATAAGATGGCTGTAGTAGCATTTGGTTGTCGTTAACTTTATTTGAAATAATTTTGTTAGATTGTATTGTGACAGCAGTCATATCAGCGTACATTAAAAAAAATCAAAATTCATGAATATTTGCGTATTCCTTTTAATATTGAAGATGGAAGAAAAGGTGCAACATTTTCTGCATATCATGCTTTATTATTTCAAGAAAGGTAAAAATGCAACCGAAGTGCAGTAAAAGATTTGTGCAGAGTACGGAGAAGCTGCTGTGACTGATCAAATATGTCAAACGTGGTTTGTGAAGTTTTGTGCTGGGAATTTCTCTCTGGATGATGCTCCGCAGTCGGGTGGACCACAGTTGATAGTGATCAGATGGAGACGTTGAGAACAATCGATGTTATACCATGCAGGAAATAGCTGAAGTACTAAACGTATCCAACTCAATAAAATTATTGGTGAAAATGAAAAAAAATATGTCTTTTATTTTATGGGAAAAAAAACCAAATGGACTTTTTAACCAACCTAGTAATGCATTACATCCGGAATTGCAGGAGCTACACTCTAATTAGCACCCTTGTTTTCTAGCTGAGGAATTTTGGAACAGTCAGTGTACCTCTTTGGACCTTAAACTTCTTGTTAATGAAATAAGAAGGACTGGTTTATAAAGTGTTTGAGTTGCCTCTAAGTCAAGAAGTTGATGATTCCTTTGTGCCTAGTGGCTCTGATGTTAATTGGGTAAAATAAGCCAGTTTTTCCTGGTCACCCTTGCCAAAGTAATGTGATGTCATATATGGTAACATGTGAAAGCACCTTAACATTTTAGGCATGTCTTCTATTTTAAGTATTTCTGATATCATTGTGATGTGATATTACTACAGAACGGAAATTTCAATCCTAATATATTCTAGGATCTCTTGAAACAGAGTTGGAGTAGGTATCCTCCTGCATCCTAGGAGCATGTGTCATAATTACCTGGAGATGTGTAAAACAAGACATAGTGTGGGCTGTGCCTGGACAAGTATGCTTTTAAAAAAATCCCATGGGAACTTCTGATGTGAAATTAGTGTAGAGAAGCACTCTTAGATACTTTTTCTCTATAAGAAGTCCTTGGATTCTAGTGATTTCCGTGTAGGCTTTGGAATTTGGAATAAGTAGTCTTTTATTAGTTCTGTAATCTTGGGTAAGTTATTTAGTCTCTCAGCGCTGATTCCTCTCTCTAAGGTAGGGATAGTGACACCTCTCTTTCAAGTTACTGTAAGAATTAAATGAGATATTGGCTAATCATTCTTTGTAAGGTGGGTGCCACATGGCAAATGCTATTACTGACTATTATTCTTGGTTGGGGAAGGCCTGAGACTACAGAAAGAAGACCAAACACATTTTGGGTATCTCTGATCACTGAGATAACAAGTTAGAAGGCCTTTCATAATTTTCCTAATTCTCACTAAAATTTGTGGCTTTGCCTTTTTTCTGGTCATACATTAGATTTAGTGTAAAACTGGACATGTTTTATTTAATAAATTAGTTAAATGGATGATCATTATGATTTGGGTTTCAATTGAGTCCTCAAGGCAATATTTGCTGATAAAGAAATATTAGGTAATTTTAAAGAATTATCAGAAAGATTAAAATATTAATGTTTCTTTTTCAACATTATCTCCCTAATTATAATTATCTATCTTTTATGTTACTGATAATTTTAAATTTATAACACATGTTTTATAGAAATGTGTGTATGTATTAATTTGAATGTTCTTAGGTCAGTAATTTTATCATTTTTTAAATAAAGATTTATGCAAATGTCTGAAATTGATACCAACAAGGTAACTGCTGCCTAAATCAAATGTGACTTTCAGAGTATACAGCCTTTCTCCCAGTATAGTGGATGGACAAGGCTTAACACTTGAATTTAAATCAGATGAAGAGCATTATTTTTCATGTGCACCTATTAAAATGCTACTTTATTAGAGACTATGATGTGACTAAAATTCTAGAAAAAAATTTCATCCCTAGTTAGTCATTTTTGTCACTTGTTATTGCTTTTTTCGAGTTTACGTAAGGCACGTAAACCTTATTTTGAGGTTTTATACTGAAAAGGTTTTCTTACCCACCACTTGATCAGAGTAACAGTGCCACTGCTTCCCCAACTCCTTCCCCCTCCAGCCTTTTTCCTTCTGTGAATGAGCTTGCTTCTGGAACTTGACATAAGGACAAACAAAATTAAAATGATGGGTAAGCTTAAAGTTGTAATTATTTTCATCTATATTTAAACAACATGAAAATATGTATAATGGTTGATTTTTACTGAATTTTAAAGGTTTATTTTGAATGTTTTAACTTAAAATATGAACCCGGTGGTGCATATATAAAATCACTTTAGAAAGACCTTATATGAGCTGTCATTCTATGCATTATTATTATTATTTTTTTTGATAGTAGCAATGCTTTTATTGTCTTCGGTGGGGACAAGGCTAGATGGGGATGGGAGATATGGGGAGCTGTATGGCCACTGCTTTAGGTGGTGGGCATCAGGAGTGCCTCAGCCTGCGAGGGCCCATTGGCATTACTTGTACATCCGTTGGAGGCCAATTGTTCTTGCAAGATACATGGCAGGTGGCAGTCACAGGCCTGGCTTGTTTGAGGGCCAGGCTTTCCATTTTGCACTCCAGAAGCATGTGGTTCCCCAGCAGAAGCCCCACACAGGCCCTGAAGATATTTTCAATGCAGCTGTGCTATTGGAAGAGTGTATTGACTACAGGGCTGCCCTGAGGAGCCAGCAGTGCCTTGAAGAGAAGCTGGGCAGCAACAGCAGCACCAGGTTGAAGCCCTGTGGCTCTGGGCCTGAGCTGGTGCAGAAGCTTGGTCGGCAGCACCAGGTCCGGCAAGATAGGTGCTGCTGAGTCATCAGAGGTGCACAGCACCAACGCGTGGGTGACGGCAGCATCAGCTCCTGCATGTATTCATCCACTGCACACTTGCTGTTACCAACATAGGGTATGCAGTGGTCAGGGTCCTCACCAGATGCTTAGAGCACAGGCTTGCTTTGCACTGTCATCCACCATGCTGCTCTTGGACACTTCCTTGGAGCTGAACTGCAGCTATGCAGGCAGGTTTTGCCCGTCATTGTTGCCCAGGTGGTTGTAGCTCACAACGGTCTTGATCTTGAAGACCGAGCTGATAAGAAGTCAACGGGCATGGACATGATCTTGGTCTGGCCTGAGCTGATGTCATCTCCACCCATAAAGGCTCATCACTGCCATGCAACCTTGAGTGCGCTGTATGAGTGTTCCACGGGGGCCCATTGAGGAAGGAACAGTCCTCTAAGATGCTGGCCATGGCAAAGAGTATGAAGGGTGACACCTCCAGATCTAGTTGTATGTTATGCAGCAGGTTTTCAGTGGTTTCATTGAGGCCTGGGACCAGTTTGCACAAGTGCTCTGTCTTTGCCATCCACAGTACCACTTTGTCAAGTCACATGCAGAGCCGGAAGTTACAGGTGTCCCTGAGGCTATGCTCCAGCTGCTTCTCATGTGCCAGGGTTGAGATTGTCGGTGTGCATGCTCTGGTTAGCTGCAATGAACTCTGGGGTGTAGACTGAGGACTTTAGGCGCAAGGCCTGCAAGTGCAGCTACAGCTGCTCCTGCTCCTTCAGTCTCCAATCCAGCACTTGCGCATGCTGCATCGCCTCGGCCATGTTCTAGTCAGTACATCCCAGACGTGGAACATGAGGTCCTCTGGTAACACCATGGGCTGCAGTGCGTGGGAAGGTACAAACAGCTCCAGCCCTCAGCATCCAGGCCCAAGCTAAAGGTGCCCACCTGTGTCAGCTAGCAGTAGTAGTTGGCTGTGTTGCGACTGCTGCGTGTGGGCAAGCACTGCAGCTGTGAACATGGAGCTATGGTAGCCCCAGCGGAGGAGAGTGACCCCCAGCCAGGATGTCTGCCAAGCAGTTCAGAAGGTGAAGAAGTGCTTAAACAGGGGAAGCACCTGGAGGACATCATCCTCCCGGCAGCAATCACTTGTCTGGTACTCACACTGTACTGTGATGGCCTTTGAGCCGTAGACCACGTTGGGCTCTTGTTCGTGAACTGGGCTGCCCCCTTCATCACAGCAAGTGCCAGGGAGTCGGTTCAAACAGTGGCCCCTCTGTGGAGCACTTTAAACTGAGGTACCAAAAGAGCCCTGAGTGATTGTGTTATTTTGGCAGAGATGCCAAGGTGTATCTTCTTAGTGGATTACCCAAAGTACCCCTGTTTTTTTTTTCCTAACAGAATTCTATTTTGTGTAGGTACCTACTCATCTACCATAGGATTATAGGAAGATGTCTCCATCCCCAGAATGAGGGATCCATTCTGATGTGAAAAGACCAAAAGCCAGCAACCCAAAACAAGCTGTGATAATTATAGTACAATCACTACTGGAGAAAAATGATTTCCCACACCATCCCTGGAAGCTTCCACAATTATCACCTTCCTCACTCAGTCTCACTCTGACCATGCTGGTGTAGGAGTTGGGCCATTTTCTGTGCTGGCTATGGTCTTTTATGTGCTCATAAGGAGAATTCCTGTAAACAAAGGAAAAACTGCAAAAAAGTATCTGCACATTATAGAAAATCTGATACATTTCTCTAGTACTGCTTTAATGTTAAGCATTATCTCTGCCCTTTTACTGGCAGCTAGTTACCCCAATCTATACAGTACTCCATTGCCTAATCTGCTCAATATTTTTTTTTTCTGAGACACATCACCTTGTCAGGATGTATACTCAGTTGCAGCAAAAATCAATTTTACATATTGATCAGAATTTGTCAGCACATCCTTTCTAGCATACCAGTTCACAGCATATCAGTTTGCCCTGTCATATTGTTTGGGAACCCCTGACCAACTCCTGCAAAGTGAAGGGGGTAGGTGGAGAAGTGAATGAGTAAGTGAGTGAATTCATTCATTTTTAAAAAGAAAACTCAGAGAGATTGTGGTAGGCTGAATGACAGCCTCCAAATATGTCCATGTACTAATTCCTGGATCCTGTCAATGCCACCTTAGGTGGTATAAAGGTCTTCACAGATATGATTAAATTAAGGATCCTGGGATGGGGAGATTACTCTGCATCCCCTGGGGTGGGGAGCAGCATAATCATAGGGTTTCTGTAAGAGGTAGACAGGAGAATCAGAATCAGAGGGAAAATGCGACAACAGAGGCAGGGATAGGAGTGATGCACATTGAGGATGGTGGAAAGGGCCACAAACCCAGAATACAGGCAGCCACTTGAAGGTGAAGAAGACGTGGAAATGGATTTTCCCCTTAGAGCTTCCAGAAGGAACGGGCCTGGCCTGCACCTTGACTCTAACCCAGTGAACCTGACCTCAGACTTCTGATCTCCAGAACTGTAACAGAATAAATTTGTGTTATTTATACCACTAAATTTACATTAAGTTGTTATACCAGCAATAGGAAATAAATAAACTTTTAAAATGTCATTTAGTGATTACTAAAGTCAAACTAGATTACAGTTAGCTGCCTGGGAATCTAATGCTCTTCTCAACACATTCTGTGGTCAGGATGCCAGTAATGATGGTTTTAACTTTCCTGATAAGATATATCTCCCCAAGGCCCAAAGGGACAGGGACATGGATAGAATATATTTGACCTTATTCCTTAAGTTATTTATTTTTTTAAAAACTGCATTCTTCCTATGAAGGAACATTTCCCTCTGCTACTCCCATACCTTCTCTGCAACTTTTCCCACATTTTTCTGTGATTACTATGTTACTCTTGATTCAGCTGTATTATTTTCAAAGAAGAAAAATGAAGCTATCTGAAATTCACCTGAACTTTGTTTTTGCCTGTTCTTTCTTTTAGCATTCAAGGAAAAAGTCAGACACTCTGCTCCTTACTGTGATTGCGGGGGGCGTGGTGGGGGGGTCGTTGCTTATTTTCGGTATCCCTCATGTCAGGAAAATCCTGCGCTGCTTTGTCCTACACTGCATTGCCTCGAGTGGTAAGCTTTTCAGATGCCTGAAATGGAATTTAGGACTAGTAATTCCCAGTACTAATGTTCTGTAACACCTGTAAAGCTTTAACAATTTCTCTTTTGTGTTGGTTTTCATATTAGTGCAGTTATTTGTTAATAGAAAAATAATATTTTTATTTTAATATTTGTATTAGCAGCGCTTTTATGAGATTGCACCCCATACAAATTACAGTGATAGTTAACTATGGCGATATCTATGAAATTTGGATAGGGATAGGATTCACTGCGAACAGTAAGCAATAGAAAAATCTACGCAGCAACAGAGGAATTGTAACAGGTTATTTGATAAAAGGATTGTTTCATTTTGTTAATCGATGCTTTCCATTTTATCAGTAACAAAGATTACAAATGCTAGTACCAGGAAAATAAAATCCTCAGGGAAGTTTAGTTACATATTCATTTATTCTGAAGATTGATTTTCAGAAGTCCTTAACTAGATTTTGTTTTATGGATCTTCATGCACACTTAAAAAAAAAAGAAATTTAAATTGATACTAGCTATTTAAGTTTTTTAAATATAAAGTTAAATAACAAATTGAATAAAGGAATCTAAGAGTACATGTTATTCACATAAAATTGACATACTGCTAGGACGCGCTGCTGAAATTTATTATTAGATTCCTGAACAGATGTGGTTTACACATCTTATTGTGAATAAGAATGACTTGGAGTTAGTTAATAAAATATTAGTTCTTGGGCATCTTTCCTGAGAGATTATGTTTCAATCAGTTAAGAGTAGGCTCCAGAAACTCTAGTTTCAGCAAGTACTACAAACAATTCAGAAATCCTCAGGCTATACATACATGAAGAAACATGGCTATATATAGTCCATCAGTAATGAAAATAGTGTGTGTTATGAAATTATTTTATGGAATTCCTTAAAATCTTTTTAAGTCTTTTCAGAAAAATAGTTGTCAGAAACACTCTGCCATATGTAGGATATGCTGTGCTAAGTTATGGAACACTTTTTTCAAAGGCTGAATCTGTTTTGAGTGGGCCTATGGCAGTTGTAAGGTTCTGGATTTCACTCAAATTTGTAAAAAGGCAAACAGCATCCTTTAGATGTGGCTGTAATGAGTTTAGCTCAATGACAAGGAAACTGGCAGATATTTCCATAAGGCATACTGACTGAGAAATAGTGCTTGCTACTAGTAGCTTGATCTGCATACATTGTACATTTAATAGTTTGCCTTTTTTTGCTTATGTACTTGTCCTAAATGCTTAATGAATAAACTCTAGGCTTTAATTTTCAACCAATCCTAAGTTTATTACTAAAGTTTACCAAGCAATAAACACACTATTGCGCTTATATTGTCATGCTTTTATAAAGCAGTTTATAAAAGGTGACATCTGGCAAAGAGGCAGATCTATAAAAATCATGCGGGTGGATGTAGTGTCATTTTTTCCTGCCATACTCCCAGAAAGAGTAATATTATTTTGACACACACATGCATCCCCACTGTCAAGTTTCTATTTTTATAGTTAGCTTACTGCACATATCCTTAAGCTATACAAAACCTTTGGACTAATGCAAAAAGTGACATTTCTGCATATTTATTACAATGCTGTTTTAGAGGTTGACTTTGCCTGATAGGATTTTTCCAAGAACAGTATCATTTCATGACAGTAGACATTGTTGAGAACTATACTATTGTGCAGTTAGTCAGGAAAGGTCAAATATGGAAGGACAAATCATAAATAGCTTAATTTAATGCTTGGCATGAATATTCCTCAATATTTGCTGGATGTAGGGAGAGAAAAAACTATGTACAGCGTAACCCGGCTGAACAATTCTATAAACAGCCAGAATCTAAACCAGTGCTTTAGTCAACATGTGCCCTACCCTGCAACCATCAAGCCTGCTCCTGGCTTTATACCCAAGAGAAAGGAGTGCATTTGTCCATCAAAAGACTGTGCAAGAATGTTCATAAAAGCTTTATTTATAAAGCCCCAAACTAGAAACAGCCCAAATGCCTATCAACCACTGAATGGATAAATAGAGTAGACTTACAAAATGTACTACTTCATAGCAATAAAAGCATAGCATCTACTACCTTGTGCAGCAGTATTAATGAATTTCACAGGCATCTAAATGAAGGAAGCTGTATGATGTCCCATCTTGTAAAACTTCAATAGTGACAAAACTAACCTAGACAGTTTGATGATAGAAGTTAGAATTGTGATTTTGTGTGTTTGTTGGGATGGGGAGTTTATTGAGGATAGTGTTTGGGACTAGCCAGAAGGAAACTTCCAGATTGTGTATCATAGTTACCTAAGTGTGTACATATGCAAAAATTCACAATGGTACGCTTAAGATTATCCCACTTTACTAGATGTTCTGGATACCTACTGCTGTGTAATGAACCACTTCAAAGTGTAATAGCTGAAAACAAATCATTGTTATATCTCACAGTGTTGTGGGTCAGGGATTTATATAGAGCATTCATTGCAGGAATGACTGCTTATCTCAGTTCGTTAATGTCTGGAGCCTTAGCCAGAATGACTCAGGTGCCTGGAAGTTGGTAGGACGTCTCTCACAGGGCTGCCTTGGTTTTCCTTGCAGCGTGTTAGCCTCAAGGCTGTCAGACTTCTCACCTTAGAACAATTCATGTCTTTAAGAGGCAATGTTTTAAGGTAGTTTGTGGAAATACCAGTTTCTTAAGACCTGAGAACAGTAAAATCTGCTCACTTCTATTGGTGAAAATGCTCACTGATCCCTCCAGACCCAAGGGAAGGGAACATAGGCCTCCCCCCAGTAGAAGAAATGCTAAGGCCTCCCGTGGGCGTCTGTATTTTGCCACACCATATACATGTTATGTCTCGATTAAAAGAGGATTTTTTTAAAGTTAAAATCAGTCACATTACTCTCAAAATGTTCTTCTCTATCGGAGCTATTATAAAATTTGAATCTAGTTCTGAAAATCACAAACAACAAAAGAAACCCTCCATTTGAGATCTGTTTCCATCAGGTCATACATTTCCTTTCCATTTCTTTTTGAGGTTGAAAAATGTGTGACTTTTTCTTTTATTTGAAGTTCTGGGCTTTGAGTTTTATTTTTTCCAGGCTTGGGTGAACTTAGACTTTTATTTAATCATTTACAGCCTAGAGTTACCTGTCAGACTGAAGTCAGATAAGGCTTCTGATACAACTGAAATCCTTAGCTCTCTTTGATTTATTGGTAATGAATTTGCCCTCTTATAGTCAAAGTATGATTGTTAAAAAAGAAATCCTATCTCTCTTATAATCATCTATCAAAAATGGGTGGCCCCACAGGCCTCTTGGTAAAAATCCTTACTAAGAGACGAGAGCAGCATTTATGCAGCGAGATTTTATACGACATAGACTAGAAATGTTTACTCAGGCTAAATAAAGCTGCGGGAAAGCAGAGCCTTTTAAACTCTCGGGCTTCATTCAAATGTGCCACTGAGGTAGACAGCTTGGGGAGGCAGTGTATGTACACAAAAGCTGCACGATCAACCATACTGAAAGGTTTCGGTGTTAGTGCACCTGACAGTGTCAGCAGACACAGTTACTGCACTGGCACTTGGCATATTTTGGGTCAAAAGCAGCACTTCAGCCTGATCTTTTAAATAACCTTGTACATATCATTTGACGAAGTTTTGGGGCCGTATCTCAATCTTGTGCCAGCAACTTCAAAATCCATTTTACAGAGTCAAGATTCGAAAGATCTAACCTCCTCCTCTTAGATTTTTTAAAAAATTAATTGCAGAAAGCTCTCCTTTTGCTACCCCCCTCCCCAAGAACCAGGAAGGATTTATGCAGCAATTCCACATCACCATAATTTCAAGACCCTGCTTTCATTTGTCACTTAAAGAGCTTTGCAGTATATAAAGTCATCACCCCAGCCCCACAGCAGTATCACTTTGTCAAAAGAGAGTTGTTTGTATTTTATGCGACAGCCTATTTGTATAAAGTGCCAGGGTCTGGACTAAATATACTACATGAAGTCTAAGTTATAGACGATGAATCTTGTTTGTAGTGCCTGTCATTTGTCGCACGCTCTTTCCCACCAGCCTCCTAACTCAGCCTTCTTAACCTAATGTAACTGTTTTTAAGAGAGCCCTTTAATTCAGACAAAGGAATGTTGTCGTTTTAGCCACTTCAAAGGCACATAATTCTAGTGAGTTTGATTTTGACATATTAGTTTCCTCTCACCGATTCCTAATTCCTGAATATCGTAGACTGTAAAAATTGATGTTAAAGAAGGTGCTAATGTACATACCTGTTTATGTATTTATGCACACTGTAAATGCAATATGTAAAGCATATGAATATGTGTATGAAAATATAGTATGTGAGTCAGTAAGCCTGATGAAAGCATGACTTTGGGAATTGGTTGGATTCTACTCCATATCCCTTCACTCTCAAGTAATATGACCTTGGGCAAATAAGATGTTTGAATCTGTTCGAATATGTTTGTCCCAAGCTACAGGGTTACTGATTCTTTGTGTCTCATGTGTGACATATCATGAATACCAGGAAATCCCAATATTCTTTGGACTATCACAATTAGTACATCTCTGCTATGATTTGAGCTGATTTTTCCATGGAAGGTTTTTCAAAAAATAATTTAAACATTTCCAAGATTTATTGTTCAAATTCTGTGGATTTTCTTCACAATAAACTGGTCCTTGCTGGGATACAGGGTTTTTATCATGCTTCTCACAGGTCCGCAGGCTGGTACCAGTGGCTTACATGTCACCCACAAGCCCATTCACAATGTGGAAGCTCAGATCCCATCCCAGACGTACTGAATCAAAAGCTGCATTTCAACCTTTATTTGTTTTCACATTCAAGTTTAAGAAGCACTTTTCTAGTAGAGTGACTACTGGGTTTTCATTTGGGAGATATAGGTTCTCATGGAGTTTTTAAAAGGTTTTTAATTGTTATCTTCAGTAAGAAATATATTTTATAACATTTCCCAGTAAATGGGAACATATACACTGATAAACACATATAATTAAGACAAAACATACACCAAACAATGTATACCTATGCTATATGCTAACTACGCAGATATTTGTTTTCATTATATTTCTACTTAAAATATGCCAGCCACGACCCTTTACATTGCTTTGATAACAGTTCATAAAGAATTGCTGTATTATGTGACCTTGGGCAAGTCAATTTTTTCTCCCTAGGCCTTAATTTTCTCAACTGTACAAACCTGTGGGTTGGACCAATTGATTTCAAATTTCTCTCAGTTTGAACAGTCTGAGATGCTCTTTGAAATGTGAAAATCCACCTCGACCACATTTACGAAAGGACATGTTTACTGGTTATTGTATGTTTTGTTTTACTGAGAGGGTCTGAAGGAGTGCACACAAGCACAGTAACTCACAGAACACAGCCTCTCCATGATAACAGCTTACAGCCCAGCATGGCAGATACCAGGAAAGTGGCCATTTCTGTGTGGGTCCTTAACATGTGTCAGTATTTAAAACAAACAGCACAGAACTGTAAACTTTAAAATGTGCATACATTGTCAGTAACTAAAACATAATGAGTAAGTCCTTTTTCTGCCTAATATATAGTCAGAATGTTAAAGAGTCTCCTGTTTAGAAAGAAATACTAACTATACAGTGGAGAAAGCTGTTAACATCGGACAAGTGATCAGACCTGAAATCACCAATCAGGAGCAAGTGGACATTGTGCACCTCCACTGTCCTGAGGAGGACACAATGTACCTGATGTGGTATGTGGGCAAGGGATACATAGCATCAGTCTAATCTTCAGGACAGCTCAGAGAAACCCCAAGTAGGAAATGGTTCTATTACAAATAAAAACAAAAAACTGTTAACATGTGTGTGTGGTGAGGGGCGGGATATGGATGGGGATGTATTGTGAAACAAAAATAAGTCAAACAGTAAATAAATGTTCGAGATCATAGGAAAATAAAGAGACATGAATACTGAATAAGATCCTATCCTGAATCTTACACTGGAGGGGTGGAAATGCCATAACTATATCATTGAGTAAATTGACAAAACCGGGGCACAGAAGATGATAGATTCTAAAATACTGCACCAACATTGCATTTACTAAAGTTGGTTACTATACCATGGTGATATGAGAGAATATCCTTAGTTCTAAGAAATATGTACTGAATGCAACTTATTATCAAAATATAGCAGGAAATAGTATGTATACAAGGGGAAAGAATGCATATGATAAGCAGATGGGGAACATTTTAACAAAGATGAATCTGGAGGTACACATGGGTGCTCTTTATGCTATTCTACTTCTTGGAACTTGTGGATGTGTGTGAAATTAATTACAAATTAAAAGTTAAATAATGAGCCCTTTGTTTTCTTTCTCTCCTCCAATCAGCCCAGTGTATTTCCTGGAGGGCTTTTCCCTTGGGGGTTGTGCCCATTTAAGGCCAAGTTAGGCTGACCTGGAGGCTCCTGTGTTCTCTATATTTCCCAGAGCGGCTACTCCCACAGGAGCTGACAGGAGAAGCCTGGAGTGTCCACTTCCCACCTCCTGTCCCTGCCCTGGACCCTCAAGCGTTTTGGTCAGTTTTCTCAGTACCTATCCCTGACCCAGTGCCTGAGTATATTGTTGATTGGCTGGCACCTTTGGTTCTTTTTGTGTTTGTCATTTGACCTTTGGCTGGCCTTGGCCTCTACCCAGTTTTTGTCCTGCTTCTTGCCCCGGTTAACTAATCCCTTACACCTTAAGTGCCATTGTCTTTGAGGGAGCGCCACTTTACTTTGATCTTCACGAACACTCCAGCATCCTTTTTTGAAAAACGCACTAGAAGAGAGGCTCAAATATCAACAGATGTTTGGACATACCAGGGAGTCCAAAGCCCTTAAATTATATGTTTTGGGCTCCAATGAAACCAAAAATTCACAAAATACCTTTGAAAAAAGAAAAAAGCTCTGATCCCCCTTTCCTGTAGTGAGGGAATACTGGAGGGGTAAATAAAGGTGGTTCTTGCTCTTCTACTCTGCCGAGTACCCATGCGACTAGATCCCTGAGCAGCAACATTCCGTAGTTGTATGTTATCGTTTGTAGATGTGCCCTTGTCTTCAAGGAGTTTCCGTTTAATGATAAGGTAAGTCACTTGGATGTTAAATCTACTGAAAGCTTGTGCTATTAAGAGCACTCACAAATTTTTGGTATGTAATATGTAGGAGGAATCTGGGGAACCAAGAGACCCTGTGCAAGTGGCAGTGACTGGAGCTGATGGAGGAAGTTGGAAAGCAGTGGAGACAGGTGCCTTGGAGCATCTGTAGAAAGGCCCCTTACCTCTGTAGTGAACAGACAAGCAGCAGGAAAGGCCAGCCAGCGAGGCATAGGATATCAGATGATTTAGTGAAAAATTAGATCTCATGGACTGAGGCGGTGAGAGGAGGGGGCCCAACGCTAAGGCTTTAGGATGCATTTCACAAAACCCTCAATTTAGACTTCAGAAATTATAACCAGGAAAGGAGAGTTACAGAAATGTTCTAGTAGAAATTCAAAAAGCCTTCTGTCACAATACCTGACCACTTACATGCCATGCACTTTGGATTTTTTTAAATTAGGTCTGTCATTATTTTATGACTCTCTTAATTATTCTGCATTTTATTTTGTAGCATTCAAATTGTTTAAAAAAATAGAACATACTTCTTTGGATCATTGGTTTTTTTCTTCCTTTTTATTTTTTAATAAACTAGGAGTCTCAAACATGGGAGTGGAGCTCTCTCTTGTCCTCCCAGAAGCTCTGTCCATCCCCACTTATCTCTGTAAGAACTCCTGCCTGCAGTGTATTTCATGCACCCGGTGAAGTGGATGTCTCCTCTTCCGGCCACCTTCCCCACCTGCAAGATAAATGGTTCCAAACCTTCCACTTAAAGCAAAGTTGGCGTTTAGTTTATTGGTAATTAATTACTAGCACTTCCTTGACAGAACATAATGGAACTACAGAGCAATCACTTAAAAGGGAAACAACTGTCAATTATCACTTGAATGAATCCTATTTAACAGAGGTGATGGCAGGATGGCTGATGCACAACCTTCTGTGCACAGAATGTAGATCCCTTGGTTGACCAGTTCTATGCTGAATGTGGCATTTGTGAGATGAAGTTCTTCAAAGCAAGATTTTAAAGTGACCTTAGCTGTGGGCAGCAATGTGAAATTGGCAACTATTGTCAGAACTAATGATTAACTCTATTTATTAATATTTGAATATGAGTGAACAGAAACAACCATTCCTAACATTAAACATTTTAAATAGTATTGTAGTGGTGATAATGATTATTGACATGACATAGCAATGATATAATGGGTGACATTTTGAATCATATGTGGAAGACCCTATATTGAATATTTCGTAGGCATCATCTCATTTAATTCTCAAAACAATCTGTTGTTAAAAAACAATTTGCCGAAAGGCAAATTCATGGTTCTTATGCAAATATAAAATAAACACAGTTCAAGATCTTATTCATCCCATTAATCGATGAGGGACCTAGTAAGATGTTAAAATCAGTCCAAGGATGATCATTTGATTCTATCTATCTACCTGTCTATTGTTGGGTTAGATACAGAGCAGCACAATGTCCTGCTAGTCCATGACAGCTCACAAAAGAACTACATGAGCTCAAGAAACACAGAGTTTGAGTTCAATTCCCAGTGACCTTGGTAAGGTAACTACTATGCCTTTAGTTTTTCATCTGTGAAGTAGTGTTGCTAATAGTTTTTAGCTTACCGTGGTTTTGAGAGGACACAGTGTATAGTGCACACCGCAGAACACTCTCAGTACATGTTGGCCACTGTTGTCATCACTCATGATGACTGTCACAATCATGTACCACCTGTGTGTGCTGAACCTGTATGTGTCTTGAAAATAGCAATGCCCCCACCTTTTCTACTTTGGTTGGCCATGGTGGCCTTACAAGTCTGGCCGCATCCAGCATATGAACTCTGGGAATCACCATGGCAGGGAACACTCTTCTGTTACAATTTTTGTCCTGAATCATGGTCAGTTTCATCTGACCTCAGAAGAAGATCCATAGTGTCTTACTTGAAAAATGTGTTTTTTACCTGGAAACAATACCAGTACACTGTGGCTTATAAAAATATTTGCCCCTACTGTTTTATAACCTGCAAGACTTTAAGAATGCATGAATTTGTCATACTCGTAGCAGATGTCATTATAAAATTGTACTCAGAGTAAATGTCAGTGTCATTCAACATATGCTAGAGTAGATTTTCCTCAAAAGCAAAAATCTAAGTATGGCATTTAATCCTTTCTGGAGCTCATATCCCCTTGTATCAAGAAAAATGGATTTTAAGTGTTTAGGCCTTCTTGTATGAATATTATCTCATTGTCTTGCTTTAAGCAGATGAGGTGTTGAAGGAATTCTATGAATCTTGTCTTTTGGAATTAGGGAGTACCAAAAAACAGAAATCAAAGGTCAGATGACAAAATAACATGTAGCTGGTGAATTTACTAATTTTATTTTACATATGACTTCTCTGTGGATGTTAAAATATTTTGAGTGGATACGTTACTGGAGACACAGTACTGAGCTGGCTCCTTATCTCCACGATGGGAGCCTCACTGAAGTCAGCATGCCTACATGTCTTTCCTCAGGTATATCAATAATTTCTCTTTATGCTCTCATCTTTGTTGTGTAGGGGAGAAGGAAATATGTCAAAAGGGAAGCATGGTTTCTTGATTTGGAATTTTTTAAGAAGAAATGAAGTTGACTAGCTTTGCTTTCCTAAGATTCACACATCAGGTTTTTGCCTAGTCAAAAAAGAAATTCAGTATGGAGGTCCCGTTATTGTAGTTAGGATGAAAAAAACACTCTCCTGATCAATTCCCCATGATCTTCTTGTTATTACTGATAACATAAACAATATGTCTGTAGTCTTTTAAAGCTGACAAGCACCAAGTGTATTTTTAAATGTGCCAAATGTGTTTAATATTCTACTCAGATATTTCCTTAAATTCATAAAATCATGTAACATTTGGCTTTTGTTTTATATTTAGAATTATTGCCTTATAAAGTCTCTTCCCATACTGTGAATGGAATCTATAAATTCAGTTTAATTTTGTACTATATTGTTATGAGGAATGGTGATGGAGCTCCACTATCAAAGAGTTTACCAGTTGTCCTCAGTGGAAATGGCATGGACTGAAAGAAAAAGTGCTGGGGAACCTCTCAATCTAGACACATTTAAGAGACACCCAAATGATAGCAACTCATACCAGGATTCCTCCACATCTGTTTATGCAATTTTCTATTTTTTATGAAAAGGTTGCTTAACTAGGTTCCTATGTATTTTAGCACAAATTTCTATTCCATGTGGATTTGGCACCCATAAAACAAATATGTTTTCTATTTTTGTTCTTAGTTTTCTCAATCAAAATGGGACTTACATTACCAGTGAAATACTGCAGGATGAATTGACTTAGGGGATATATGTTTTATAATTTTAACTTTTTTGCAAGTTCATTCGAGGTAAATATTCCTCACTATAGTTGTCAAGTGCTATGCAGTCTAGCTCTAATCAAAAGTTAGACTAAGTCAAGAAGAAAGTCAAAGGTTAATGAAATTCTTTTCTACATTTGTGTCTATCCTGCTTCCTGACAGTGGTATGTCCTAAACTTTAAAATTTTGAAACCTCTCATGAAGACATGCCACATTACTAAATGAGGGTTCTTTAGAACATAGTGGAATTATGTTTTGTTTTTATAGTCATTAACTGACTGAATTTGCTTTTTCCAAAATACAACTTTTTACGTTATCCTTTGTGACCTTTATAAACATTTTGAATTAAAGTATAATGTAAGCAATGCAGTTTTATTAATTTTAATAAAGTTCAGTAAAAATACTAAATTTAAAAATGATCATCAGCCCTGACTAGGTAGCTCAGTTGGTTAGAACATCATCCCAATATGCCAAGGTTGTGGGTTTGATTTCCAGTGAGGACATGCACAATAATCAATCTAAGAAAGCATAAATAAGTGAAATAACAAATCCATGTCTCTTTCTTTCTCCTTCCCTTTCTCTATCTAAAATTAATTTTTTTTAAAAAACTGTCTTCATAAAATTGTGTTATTGCCAAAGTATTAAAAAGCACTTCAGAGTTTCAAATTATTAAAAATTACTAAGTATCCATTTAGAATGAGATTTATCTTATGATTGCCCACACCTCCAAAACAAATCGACAGTTAGTTGCAATGAATTTTGAGATGTAAAAGCACCATTAATTACTGTTATTGGTACTTCTCTAATGTATGTAAATACATCATCTGCACCCAAGCTCTTGGCAGGTTTTTCTTACTTCTTTTTAGACAGTTTAAAGATCTTAACTTATTAATATTCACAACAAACAGAAAGATAAACACATTGTTTTGAAGCTTTTGATGAATGGTGGTTGGAGACATACTGTGCTTGGGCTGACAGTAGATATTAGCTCTTTGGTAATAACTCATGGTCCCACTTGAAACAGAACCTGGAAGAAAGACCAAGAGTTTAAAATGATGTTATTAAGAGTCTTTGCAAGCACTTTATTCCAGGGTTCCTTATATTTGAAAATTTCATTAGCCTCATCATATACCTATTTCACACTTGGCCTCGGTAGGCTTACTTATGCCTCCGCCACAGTAAGCATTATTTCTTTCCTTCTTTATATTATTTACTTTATTTTTAAAAATATTTTTTTGCATTACCATTTATCCCCTCATAACCTCTTCCACCTCCACGCCCCTGCCCCAATCACCACACCATTGTCTGTGTCCATGAGTTCTTTCTCTTTTCTTTTTTGCTCAATCCCTCTACCTCCCAAATCCCCTGCCCCGCAAGCTCCCAGAGCTGTCGGCCTGCTCTCTATCTATTTCTGGTAGGCACTATCTCTGATAGAGTTACTAAATAAGACTGACAGTGACTTCTCAGGAATGCATTGTGAGAACAATGCTTCCTGTTATATCCTTTTCTCTCTGTCTGACCTAGAATATTCATGTCACTGTTTTAACGGGCCTCACATTGTAAAGTAATAATAATAATAGTAAAGAATACTCTGTGTTTTCTTGCAAACCCCACTGTTAAATTTGAACAAAGTGAATGCTTTAGAGACCCACAAGTAGGATTTTTACCAATTTAGACATAAAATGTGACAACTGGGAGGCTGATATATCAACATCTGGATCCTGCTCAAATGCCACAGGCTATGTGGTAGGCAAGCAAAAGCAGTTCTTTTGTACTGAAATTTTTCTTTTTGCATTTTATTTTATAGTAGGCTAGATTCAGAGATTTTCCCTGTGTATCTTCTTTAACTTTCTCTGATAGAAACATGCACCATCAGCTTAGCCTTGTTACTTAATAAAATTAAAAATATCAAGTATTGATGAAAATTTCAAATCTAGCTTCTAATTTAGACTTGCTACATCTCACAAATAACAATATAGAGGTTCAGTTAAATTTGAATTTCAGATAAATAATGAACTTTTTTTTTAGCATATGTCCCATGTGATAAGTGGCACATACCTAAAGTAAAATTTTTTTTGTTGTTTTTCTGAGATTCAGCTGCCTCTCCTGTTTCATCTGGAACCTCTGTTCTAGTTTGTGATGATAAAAGACCACTGGTTTTTGTGAGCATCTGCACTCACACACGAGTGTCTCATCTGTAAAATGGCAGTATGAACAGCAAAGTTTCCTTAAGGCTGTCGGAAGGTTTAAGCACATTGTGTCAAGCTCGTGAAACAGTTCCTGCCATCTAATCAGCGCTGTGGAAGCATAAACTCGTGTTCTTAAGGTGCTGATCATTCGTTCCAATGCTACAGACATCTTGTCTGCTGCAATCCTGCTGACACAGATCGGTTAGAGAGGAAAGGACGTTCCTGATGCTCTTGGCAGCCACTGTCATTCATCTGCCAAAAGAGAGACTGCCCAAGTGACCCCTCGACTGCAATACCTAAAAGTTTCCTGTGCTAGGGTGTTCACAGGCACTGCGAAGAGTCATGGCAATGGCAACTTTTGCATTTCATGGGGCTACTTACTGTATTTATAATTATGGTATATGTCAAGTCTGCTCTGAACATAGTGTGCTTAAGTAAAGGCTAAAGGAGGCGTGGAAGAGTTAAGGTGCGAGTTACAGCTGGTAATAATCAAAATGAACGTAAGCAATGTGAGCACAGAAGAGTTTCCATCATGCCAGATTGAAATTCTCCATAGTGTTGGTGGGTGTTTCAGATGTAAGATCAAACAGTGTCCCTGATTATTCATTTGTGGTCCTCTTAGAAGTGTCAGGTACTGCATATTCCTGCCTCCTGTCCATAGTCTGAGTGTCTGTGTAGAAGTCAGAGTAGGTTTCTTACAACGCCATAATAAACGATTCCAAAATCTCTGCGGCTTAACCAAATGTGATTGATTTCTTATCCTTGCAGGGCCCACAGTGGTCCAAGGTGACTTTCCAGGGCTGCTGTATTCCATGGGAGGATGAGGAGCTCACATTTTAGTCCACTGCTGTCTTGCGGCATCTTTATCTTGAGGCTTCAAGGTTCACCACAACTGGGAGAGAGAGGCAGGGACCTGGGCTGGTAGGTGGTGCGCATTACCACCGATCACAGCCTGTGGGCCTGAGCTGGACATGTGGCTCTGTTCAACTGTAGTGCGGGTTCTGAAACATAGCCTTCCACGTGTCCGGTCGCATATTCTGGGATGGACTCAGAATGATTAGCACTAGTTTGTCATACTGGCAAACATTGCTGGTTAATTGTGCCATTATCTTCCCAGGTAAGGGAAGATAAGGCCCAGAATCAACTTCAGAGTTTTTCTCACTATGTCACAGGCAGTAGTTGGCAGTCAAAGCTGGCAAGAGAGCTGAAACCTATTGCAGTTGGCTTTTGGATGTCATGCATAGTGATTAGTGTTTTAGAAATGAGTGGAGATAGGTTCTTCTGATAGTCTCTATCATAGCCTTCTATAGTGATCTGAATTTTCCATCACTCCAGACTATGGTTTGTGAGAAAGTAGTTTTCGGGTACCAAACTTCATGATAGTATTTTTAATATCCATCTCCAATTTGCCTGAAATTCAAGGCTTTATTCTCATGCAATAAAAATATTGGGGATTTTTTTTAACAACTGTGGTGAAGAGGCAGGAAACTTATTAACAAAACTTGCAATAAAACTTGAAAATTGTTTTTGATTGTGGGGTAAAATGGATAGCATCAAAGCTCTTTCCAGCTCAAGGCACACTTCTCTGTGGTGCCTTAAACTTCTACTTGATGAGAAAGTCAGATCAGCCCCCAGCTGAGCTTGGCCATTTCAGTTCAGTTTTCACTTACATGGAAGTTTCTGATGGGTGACCCATTTTCTCAATTAATTTTGATGAATGAGCCTAGCCTTAGAATTTCCTCAAGTCAGGGATATGAGTTCGACATTAGTGGAATATCATTGGTAGACTGGAGAGCAGTGAAGAAAACCTCTTGAAACAGAATTACATTTCAAAATTTTTCTACTGTGTGATTGCTTGTACTGGTTCTAATCAACAAAATCTGTTGTTTTGCTTTCTTTTGAATAGCTGTGTAGTTCAAGGCACAGTGCTAAACACTGTGATGAACATTAAATTATCTAAAAATGGAGATATTGTAAAAAGAGAAAAATATGGTAAAATATATAAGTGAGTAATCAGCTGCCTTTGTTTTTCAAGATAAAAAGTCAGAGGAGCTAATGCAGTAGAAATTACTCAGGATCGGAGTAGACCTATTGTGAGAGGTGAAAGATTGGTGAGTATTCTGTTGATTAAATGTGCTGGGAGGAAAGAGAGGATGAAGAGCACCTCATACTGAAGACATAGACATTTAGTCAAAAGCCTCTTCTAATAAATAATAACTGAACCCTTAGTGATTAAAAAAAGGGAATGACTTGTGTCTTCAAAAAAACACAAAACAGCATCATTTAATTCCCACAGCATATTGATTCAAAGTGGCCTGCAGTTAATTCCTAATTGGAACCTCCTGATACTTCTTTTAAAAGGCAATTAAAATAAATGTAAAAATTATCAGTCTGACATTGAATCATAACCACTTTAAATACATTTAGTCAATCTAGGCATTTAATTATCTCCTGAGAGCAAGCATTTTTTTTTCTTTTATAAGATTACTACAATCGACAAGCCTATATTTAGCATTTAATATATGTTTGTGTGTTTTTTAAACCACAGAGATTATATATTGAATGTATTTTCATTGTTAAAAATTCAGGCACTACATAAACATAAGCAGTAATCTATATCCCCCCCTTGCCCTCTGACTCCCTCCCCCATCTCTTCAAGAGGTAATAACTATTCAAAGTTAGGTATGAATTCTTTATACCTCTCCTAAGCATTTATTTTACTAAAGCTTAATTATTAAAGATTATCAGGAACATATCTGAATTTCAAGGTAGGTTTCTTGGTCTGATGTAGCAACACACACCAGGAGAACTGTGGGTGTCTAAACAGGAAGAATTAGTGGGGGGGATTCCTAAAAGGTTTGGGGGACTAGAGTTAGTCATGGGACGTTCTTCATAGCTATTAGTCAGAATACATTAGGTGGCTTATAGAACAGAGTTTATAATCTATGAGGATAAGTCATGGCTTTGAATGAGCTAGTGACATAAGAGTTTAAGCTTAGTCTGTAGTCATGAAGTGGTCTGCTTTGTGGGTCACAGAGCAGATTTTATGATTCATAGTTCCAGTCTCAAGTAACATGTATGTAAGGCCCTCCTGGTAAAACATAATAGCTCTGTTGGATATTTCCAATTTTTCTTCTTGTCCTTATGAAACAATGCTAATGTGGTATATCACAGTTAATTTCCTATTTTAAAACACTGATGTTCATTTGATTTTGTTGCTCATAAAGGTATTAAAATTAGAATAATATTTTAGATTAGATTTTTATTTGGAATAAAACGTTTAAGGGAATCTTTTGAAAGTTTTCAATAAATGAACAAATGAAATTCTTGAGAGAGCAGAAGCCTGAATGGGATCCAGGGATCTAAGGGACCCTGGGGAATTGAGAATGGGTTTGGGACACCTGACTTGGGTACTGCAAAAGTGATTCTGGCTTCTGTTTAGAAAAGGACTTGGAACCAGGGAAACAAGTACAATGACTCATACGACAGAGGTGGGAGAGAATGGGGCGGTATCTAGGGCTGATGGAGTGAAGTGGAAAGATTTGGGAGACATTGGAAGTACAACAGCAGGACCCTGATGATCTCATTAGACTGGTGGGGAATGGGAGAGCTTGGGTATGCAAAATGCCTCTCATGTTTTTGATGGATACTAGTGGATCAATTGTAGAACAATCAATGCTGAAACATGAGAAAAACTGGAAAGGGATGGGGTTTTTTTTGGAGCAAGTTGGACAGTGGGCAGGGAGTTCATCATCAGAATGAAATAATGTGCTTTTTACTTATGTCTTGACTGAAAATTGACAAAATATCATCCAATGCCCTATGTCATCTAGTACTGACAGCTACCATGTAAGGACATTTAGGCCAGTATCATCTCTGTCTTACAGAAACAACTGAAATTGACTGAATGTTTGAGTGGCAGATAGGGTCACAAGACTATTCAGTGACAATCCTTCCATTAGAACTTGAGTCGTTCGACTGTAATTCTCCCTGCTTTCTATCCCTTTTCTTGCTTCCTCTCCGGTGAAGCTAATACCCGCATGTTGTTATTCAGTTATTCATCTTCCTTTGCCTTAAATTCTCTTACCTGGCAGGGTTTGGTGAGGTAATAGTGAAGAGAAACACATTTATTTAAAAACAAAGCTAAAAGACTTCTGGGAAGAAGGAATGGCTTTGGTATTAAATATAAAACAAACATAAAAAGGTGCTGAAACATGGGGAGAAGTCAGACAGATACCAATACAATGGTGAGTTCCCTAGATTTTATTTTTTGCCTCAGATATTCCAGGTATGGAGCTAAAGAAGCCAGCAACCCTAAATGCCAAAGGCCCAGACAAAATATGTCATAACAAATGCCTGATTTCTCTACTCAGATGTTTAGGAAAGGGGCCATCTAGCAGGACAGCAAACTTAGACAGTATCTGCTCTTCTCCAAAAAGACACCACAAACAAACAAAAACTTCATTCCCCCTCACTTACAGTAGCTAAGATAGAGGCAGGCGTCCTTGACTTTTACCTTCCCTGGGCTCTAATGAAGCCCCCAAACCTCCTGACCGTAGCAGGTCAGGGTCAAAGAAGGCCAAGTAGGGAACTGGGACTCACATATCCACTGGGTGGCAATGATTCCAGTCTCCTGGGAAGCCTGGATTTCCACCCAGCATCAGTAAAGAGGTGATCCTCTGCTCCCCAGAGTGGTGGGGTCCGAGGAGGCCTAACGGAGAGGGAAGGACTCTCACCGTTGCCCAGCTGCAACAAGGCTGACCTCTCCCAGTCAAATCCTGAAAGGAAGGGCCAACTCAGAATTCTGTATCTAGTGAAAAGATTCTGTAGCACTTCAGGGGCCATCAAGGTATTCTCAGATGAAGTAAAGCTATTCATTTATGTATTCATCGTATGCATCTAGTATTCCCCAATACCAAAACCATAGGAAGATGACTGCAGGCCAGTATCTCACATAAATATAGATGCAAAAAAATTTAATAAAATTTTAGCAAATGGAATTTAACTGTACATAAAAAGAAATACACACAATGACCAAGTGAGGTTTATTTGAAAACAAAATAATATAATGCACCATATTAACAGGCCAAGGAAGAAAAAAATCACATGATCATATCAATTCCTACAAAGAAGCATGTGAAAAATACATTTTCTATTCATGATAAAAACTCCTCAGAAAACTAGAAAAAGAGGGGAACTTTTTTAACTTAATAAAGAATATCTACAAAAAAAAATCCTATAGGTAAAATCATACTCAATGGTGAAAGGCTGAATGCTTTCTTCTTAAGACTGGAAATAAGACAAAAATGCCCACTCTCACCAGTACAATGCCTCGTAGTATTGGAGGATCTAACCAGCACAATAAGACAAGAAAAAGAAATAAAAAGAATACAGATTGAAAAGGAATAAATAAAATTGCCCCTGTTGTCAAGTGACTTGAATGTCACATAAAAAGCCCTAAGGAATCTATAAAAAAGTGTTTTTTCTGAAAACAATAAATTAGTTGAGCAATGCTGCAAGTAAAAAGGTCAGCATACACAGATCAATTATATTTATACTGGCAATGGGCACATGGACAGCAAATTAAAAATATAAAACCCTTATCAAGCACTCAAAAAAATGAAATACTTAGATGTAAATCTATCAAAACATGCACAGGGCTTAATATGCTAAAAACAACAAAATGCCAATGAAATAAATCAAGCCAATTCTAGATAAATGGAGAGAGAGATGGTTTGCATGGATTAGAAAACTCATCATAGTAAAGATGTCAATTCTTCCCATATTGATATACAGGTTTAATGTAATTCCTATCAAAAGCCCAGCAAGACTTTTTGTTGCTATAGACAAGATTATTCTGAAAGGAACTAGAATAGCTAAAACAATTTTTAGAAAGAAGAATAAAGTGGTAGAGGTCAATATATCTGATTTCAAGACTTGATGTATAGTTATAAAAATTATGACTTTGTGTCATTAACGGAGATGTCACACACAGATCAATGCAACAGAATAGGGAACCCAGAAACAGACCTATTCAATATGTCCAACTGAGTTTTTATAAATATGCAAAAGAAGAGTAAGGCTAGTCTTTAACATGGTACTGGAACAATTAGATATGTATAGGCAAAAATAAATGAAATAAAATAAAATCTTGACCTAACTCTCACCCATTCAACAAAAATTAACACTAAATGGTGGATCATGGACTTAAATGGAGCACTATCAATACTTCAGAAAAAAAATAGGCAAAAATTTGGGGGATCTCTGTCTAGGCATAGAAGTTCTTAGACTTGACACTACAAGTATAAAAGTATGAGCCATAAAGAGAAAAATTGGAAAGTTGGACTTGATTAAAATTAAAATCTTTTTCTCTCTGTAACACCCTGTTAAGAGACTGAAAAAGCAAGTTACAAACTGGGAGAAAAGAATTGTTACCTAGGATTTATAACAAACTCTCAAAGCTCAGCAGGAAAAAATAACCAACAATTTAATTCAAAAACAGGCAAGAAATATGGACAGCCATTTCATCAAATAATCACATGAAAATATGTTCTGCATCATTACTCATAAGGAAAATGCAAATTAAAAATCACATGGAAATTTCTCTACATACCTATCAGAATGACTATAGTAAGAACTAGCGGCACTACTAAATTCTGGCAAGAATATGGAGAAAATTGTTCCTTTTGAGTTAATTTTTGTACAAGCTGTAAAGTTTAGGTCAAATTATTATTTTCTTTTTTGCCTATCAATGCTCAATTGCTCCAGCACCATTAGTTGCACAATCTATCGTTCCTCTATAAACTTATATTTGTACCTTTGTTGGTGAGAATGTGACATGGTGCAGTCACTCTGGAAAACAGTTTAGTAGTTCCTTTAAGATGAATCATACAATTACCATACAACAAAGCTTTTACACTCATGAGTATTTTACTCCAGATAAGTGAAAATTTAGACCTATCCCAAACCCAAACATGAATGCTAATAGCAACCTTATTCATAATAGTCAAAAATTGAAAAAAAAAATACCAAGATATCATTCTGCTGGGAAATGGTTAGTTGAAATGTGGTACACCAATCACTCATGGAGATTACCCAACATTCAAAAGAATGAATTTTGGGGGGTTGTCCATTGTTTATTGATAATATTACAGCACAGTAGAGAGAATCAAACAGCTCCATGTGGTGTTTTGAAATTCATCCCAAATGTAAGCTGAATGATTTGCAGGTTGGACAGACTGCCAAAGTCCAAGAGCTTCAGTATTTCCTTAATGTCAGGATCAACTTCAATGATCTGATCCAGGGCTGAGACCGCAGGAACTACTGATGCACACAAAAACTTACCTGAATCTCTAGAGTTATGCTGAGTGAAAAAACACCAATTTCAAATTGATTTTGTTTATGTAGCATTCTTATAATGACAACAGCATAGAAATTGAGAACAGATTAGTGGTTAAGGAAGGGTATGGACTGGGCCAAGAGGGAAGTAGGCATGGCTACAAAGGAGCAACCAAAGAAATCTGTGGTAATGGAAATGTCCTAGGGGCAAAAACACAAAGGTAAACAGTTTAATAGAGACTATTATTTTAGGCATAGCATACAATTGTAGTCATTGTTTCTACATTCATGCCCATTGGCATTTAGAAACTAAAAGTGTGACATAATGAAATTAGATATGTATACTAGTCCAACTTCTGTCACCAACTAACTTGTGACCTTGGTCACATTCATTGTGTTTGCTGGAATATTGGCTCCTCTGGAGGGCTTTGGAATGATTAATCACAAACATCCTTTCCAGCTGTAGGATTTGATGGTTTTATATTTAAATGCATCAAATGCATTTTAGTGTCTCAAAAGTACACTCAGACATGAAAGAGTGGGTCAGTTGTTATTTATCTTATGTCATCAAGCACGTTTTGCATGGGTTGTTTTAATGCATTTCTTTTCAACAATGACAAAAGCTAAAACCCCAAATTCTCCCCATTGAAGTTCTCTAAGTGCAACTGATTTCCCTCTTGCACCTCTGAAGACAGGGCTTTGCATAGCTCATGGAAAGTTGTTTATAAGGACTTAAAACGAACATTGGTTGAAAGGGAATTGGTGGTTTCAGGGTAGATTGTATTGCTGAGATTGCTTTTAAAAATACAATTTCCAGTAGTTTTACCTTATAGTGAACTCCATAGCGCCATTTGAGCTATAGTTTAGATTTTTTTTTTTTTTTTAAGATTTTTGGCTTGCACCACTTGGTGATGGATTCTAGCCCAAAATAGGTCTTAATTCATGTAAAACCATGTTGGTGTGATTTGAAAGCTCACTTTCTGAAGTTTTAAGAGTGTATTGTGAACACTTAAGTCTCCCATCACTCTTCATCTAAATTGGCTCAGTCCAGTGCTCACTGTTGATTTTCCCTAAATCCTGGGAGGGGACCTGAGAGCTGTACTTTCTTGGAGTGGTTTTCATGGCATTAAACATAGGACTACTTTATTTCCAATGCCAAGAAACAGGCATATTGTAGTCTCTTCCCTCAAGCTATATTGGTAAGAAAATATACAGGTAGATCACTTTGAGATCTACACTTCATTTCCTTCTCAATTAACAGACATTTATTAAACATTGTCTGCTATCAGCAAAGGTTGATAAAGCATACGCTTGCTTTACTTCTGTGGAGACCAGTGACTTTGAAGCCAAGGACTAGGATCTTTATCCTTTTCTCATCTTTTTTAGCATCAGTGTCTTTCCTCCTTAACTTTTGTAGTTTTTAAATTCTGTGGTGTTTGACTTGAGCTTTTTCAGAAAAGTGCAAATTAGACATAAGTAATCTATCACTACAGACATGGAAATCCCAACAGTCAGAATTTGCAAAATCAAAATTTCTCTTTCCACTATTGCAATGCAGACTGCTATTTTCTCATAGAAATGTAATCTTGGGAAAGAAATAATAGCTATAAACCAAGGTGTGTATTATGGTGTATTTGAACATCATCTCTAGATTGCTTATGTTTGAAAGGCATCCTTATTCTTTGAAAGCTGTGGGTTTAATGTACTATAGCATTGGCATCAGGGGAACCAAAATGAAATATCAGTTTGATTTAGTGTTGCTATGGAGAATATTTTAATGTTTCAATTCAATAGTTTATATTTATGTGTGCTTATACATATATACTTCAGCAGATATCTACTTTGGTGAATGTGTTTTAATTGACTATGGAAATGCAAGAATATCCATTTGAAACAAAGCCAATAGCAGAAAAAAAATAACACATTTTGGTTTCATTTTATGACATAGTAAGGGAAAACATTTTAAGAGTTGCACCCATTTTTCTGCATAGAAATCTTTTTATGATTTTTTGATATGTTTACTGATATTATTCAGTATTCATCCCTTCATTTCCTGCCTTCATTAGTTTGTATTTACTGTATAATTGCTTGGGTATAGGCTATCTTGGCTAGCAATTTAATTGCATCTAATTACCAAGTCATTGTTAGAATTATTTTGCTCTTACACTGTTTTCTAAGGCTTTCTTAGAGCAGGACCTACTGTAAAGGTTTAGTTTTAAAAGTTTTGTTTTGTTTATCCAATAAAAATTTCAAGAGTAGTGACCAGCAGCTAACAGTCAAGTTAGTTTGGGGCCACCTGGTTTTCTCAGGTTCCTCAACTTTTTCTCCTGAAGGAAAGGAACTCTCCCACTTGTTGAGGATATGCTTCATGCCTGACACTTGGTTTTCTCTAGTTCTTCAGGAATTTATACTTGTCTCTACTCCCCCACACCTCTCTCCCCTCCCCCCCACCACCTGGACCAAAATGCTGACTTGGGAGTTTAGTCTCATTTCATCTCTAGGAAGGTGTCCTCTAACTTTGAAACAGTCAATATTTGAAACAGAATTCATTTGGAGAGACAGTATAATACAGTGAATAAAGTTTTGCAGCTAGAAATCCAGTTTCATTTTCCAATTTTAGACCAACCCTTGCTCTGAAAGACATGCAAACAAATCATTTAACATCTCAGATATTGGACATCTTGTTTTAAGAATTGGAGATATTCCACTTCCAAGCTCACTGACATGGCAGTCAGGAGGATTCAGCCCCTCTAGGGTGATTGGATTATTGGCCTCAGTTCCTTGCCACATAGGGTCTCCGTAGGGCTGCTAGCTTTATGTGATAGAGCAAGTGAGAAGAGCCAGAGAGAGTGAGAAAGGTAGTCTCTTATAAACTAATCTCAGAATTAACATTCCAATATCTGTGCCACATTCAGTTTGTTTATAAAAAAAAAAAGTCACTGGGTCCAGCCCACACTCAGACAAAGAGGGGATTATACAAGAGTGTGAATCCCAAAAGGTGGTATTACCATGAGCCATTGTAGAAGTTGTCAAGAGCAGTTCTCTTCCCCAAAATCAAACCTTAGTATTTTTCTTTGGAGTGTCTCCTCATATTTCAAGCTTGGGGTAGTGTTGGCTCTTGTCTTCTGCCGTATCTTCTGAGCATAGATGGGCCAGGTGTCAAATTGGAATACTGAAGCAAAAGATTTTAGAGTTGGCTTGGGAAGCCACACAGAGAATCAGGAACCATATTGTGATGAGAACCTCAGTCAGCTGATATCCTGGTGGGTCATTATCTTCTGAATTATTTTGCTACATGATTACACATGAACTATAGATCTTCACAAATAAACCACTATAGTAGGCCAGGAGGGAACAATATGAGCAGTCATTTAGAATGTGCTGCTGCAGAGAGAATTGCTAAATGGCTGTTCTTTGAAACCATTTTACCAAACTATAGTTTGTGTATGTGCTGTAACTATTCCTTATAATAAGCCAGAGCAGCTACTCTCTCATTCCTTGTTCTAAGCACCCAGTTTTGAAACCACAATTTCAGTAGGTTATTCTTGGGAGAACACTGAACATCATTTCTAGGCATTTCCAATTCTACATAATTACAGTAGGAGACTTTCAAGTTGGCTTCAGGTTTTAGCTTGTTATATAAATAAGTTTACAGGAATCTCAAATGCTTTACAGAAATCTGACAGCAACTATAAAAGACTTTTGAATATTTTTGTTGCCAAAGTCCCAGGGATTGCTGAAATCTTAAATAGCTCATTTTAAGCTCCAATTCAGAAGCTTTTTGTCATGTTTCTTAATGTGGTGAATAATTCCTTTTCTGTTAGTCATTTCTTCTTTTATAATCCACAAGGATCTTTGCACCATAGAATGGCTATTTTTTGGAGCTATAAATTAAAGGTCCTTTAGATCCAAAATTTAAAATGGCCTTTTAATGTACCACTTCTGTAAATCCATTTATCTGGGTCTAAAGCTTCATTAACACCCACTTAAATGAAAGTATTATATAAGTATATGTCCAGTTCAAGGGGTGATCATTTGGAAATGCCATGGAAAACATTAGAGATTCCTGTGCATAGTAGGGAATTTAAAAGAACAAAACTATTATTTGTAGGAATATTAATTGTTAGAACTAATCTCTATTTTCTTCTTTCTTCATTTTCTTTTAAAATATAAGGATAGTTAGAAGTTTAGTCCAGGGTCCAGTGACCAGCCCCTCACCCCCCAGCTGGGTTCATGGATAGTGTTTATGAGATCTGTGAGCTCGCATGGGAAAAAAATTACATTGCCATTTATACTAACCTCTAAGTGGAATTTAGCATTTTCTTCAAGTATAGATGTAGGCATAAGACCACAGTTAACACTGGCAGTACTTGTGACTTTGTCAGCAATAGAAATCATAGATTTGTTTAATCACATTATAGTTATTACAGATATCTTAAAATATCATTTGGCTTATCACTCCTTTGAAAATATAGCAATTCTTAGACCTGCTATTGAGTCTCATTATGTAATGTCTTAATAAAATAGCACATATTATTATCTCACAAATATGTTTTAAAATATTCTGATAGCTGTATTTCAGTTTAATTTGTATTTTCTGTAATACTATATACTTTTTTAATTAAAAAGATATTATTCTTAGAGGCCGTACACAGGTTCCATCAGGTAGCCAAATGGCTGTTGATACAGATGGACAGAAGGTTAGATACCTACCCACACACACGCAGGTTAGACCCCAGAAGGCAGAAACAGGGTGGGCAAAAGTAGGTTAACAGTGGTGAGTGTGCGAAACACAGTTTATTCTTGTATTATTGCTTATAATAATACAAAATAATATGCCCTGTAGAATGAATGAGGAGGCCCAACTTGATCAAGTGCTGGGTAATAGGCACTTTGAATAGATGATGTCCTTTAATCTTTCCACCAACCCGTGAGGTAAGAGTCATTATCATTGGCATTTTACAGTTGGTTCAAAGACTTAAAGGGCATGGTAACCCACTTGCTATCATCCTCACCTCCCACAATGTTTCAGGTTGATCTCTTTGAACAATATCATACAGAGGAAACAATAGTGTGTTACTTTTGAGGCTAGATCATGGAAATATTACTCACTTTGGGGGAAGCTAACTACCATATTGAGAAAATACTTAAGCAGCCCTGTGGAGAGGTTCATGTGGCAAAGAATGAGGTCTCCTTCCAAAAGCTGGCAGCAACTTCTCAAGCTTGTACATGAGCCATTTTTGAAGTGATCTTCCAGCTCCAATTAAGCCTGAAGATTATCCCAGACCTGGTGGACATATTGACTCCTACCTCCTACCGGAACCACTGAGCCAAGTTACTTCCAAAATCCTTACCCACAAAACCTGTGTGAAATGATAATGGTCTCTGGCTGTTTTAAGCCCCTGAGTTTTGGGGGTAACTTGTTAAATAGATAAGTGATGCCCAGGGCTTATGTAACTATGCCAGGATCATATGACTATTAAATAACAGAGGTAGGATGGGAGCCCTGCTGTTGCTGATAAAGTGTTAGCAGGACAGCGGTGTTCGAGACACTCAGGGAACCCTGTGTCCCTTCTCCTTTTCCTTCTCTCCTCCTCTTCTTCTCTCTTCCTCCCCCACACTATTTGTATGCAGTACTTGACAGTTGATGAAGTAGTGAGTCATCTACTTCCTCACTTGATCCTCTTAACTTAGAGGAAATCAAACAGTGTAACAAAACACCAGATAAAATTTACTAACTAGTTACTATGTGTTCTAAACAGAGTTCTAAGTGTTGAAGTCAGTTCCAATAACAATAATCATGCATGTTATACTCTTGCCAGCCTAATGAGACAAGAAGTAAATGAAATTTCACTTGATCTTCACAATAACCCTGTGAGCTAGGTAGAGAAGTGACATGTCTCCATTTTGTAGATGTCTTGACTGACTTCAGTGTTAAAAAGACTTGCTAAACAACATGGTTTTTCTCTATTAAAAGCAAAAGCAAAACCCATTTCTTCTGATTTGAGTTTCTCTTCTATTCTGCTTGATATGCAAACATGAAAAGAGTAACCGGGCTAATTTGTACAGCAATTATTTGAAGTAATGCCTTCTCTATTTGTGTAGGTACAAAATTATAGAAGGCCTTTATATATTTTCTTGCAAGAATTTGGATAAAAACTATTTTACATTTAAATTGATATTCCCAAATTGGGGGGAAGCAAAGTACATTGCATGGTGAATTGCTCTCTGGATTATCCCTTGACCTTTTGGTGACATTGAAATCAAAGAAAATGCAATGAAATTATATATCTCTGCGCTGTTTTAAGCTTGTTGATATAAAAACAATTTAAATACCAAACACCAACTTTCCCTGTTGCTCTTCTGTCAGATTTTTAAATAGCATTTTGATTATTATTTCTATAATAGGTTAGCCTGCTAGTTAGAAGGAAGGCTCATTAAAATATATTGAAAATTGTAAATATCAGTTTATTTGAGAGAAAGATTGGGTACTGTGAGAATTATAGTAAATTACTTAGTAGATATGCACTAATATTGAAAATGTCCTTTATAAGTACATAATTTAAAAGTTCAATTTCATTCAATAAAATGTGCATATTATCAAGGAACTTAAAAAGAGAAAGTTGCATAAAAATAATAAAAAATGCATTTGTTTGACAGAAACATACTCAATTCATATTACATTAATAAAGTTAGTTTCCCAAATTTATTCAAAGCTTCTAGAAGTCATTAATAAAATGACAATAATCCACAAAAAAATAGCAAAAGAACATTGTGGCATATTATGTTTTTGAAAAATGGCCACAACTCTATTTTCAATCCCGTATCTTCTCTTAGAATTTGCTATTCCCAATCAAGATATAGGGTTTATTTTACCTTCTCTTGGACCTGGGTGAAACTTTGTGATCGTCTCTATGAATAGGATGTCCCTAGTGTGTTCATTCTCTCTCTCTCTCTCTCTCTCTCTCTCTCGCTCCCTCTTCTTTCCCCCCTCTCACCTCCCCACTTCTCCTTCCAGCCCCCTCCTTCCTCCATAACCCCTCTTCATCTTGGAATAATTTCCCTTGTAATCCAACCACCTTGCTGTGAGGGGAAGTTAAGTGTGCGGATAGGCTGGCCACAAGGTATATGTCCTTCCTGACAACGCAGCCAAGGCCTCAGCTTAAAGCCAGCATCAAACATGAGACACCCAAAGTCCCCTTTTAAAAGCTTCTATGTGGTTAAGTCTGTTCCCATGAGATAATCACTCCAAATTAAACTCAACTGATTAGAAATGTTAATCACATCTGTAAAGTCTCTTCATAGCAGCATCTAGTTTGAATAACTGGGGCTGTACTTCAGCTTTGCCAGTTGACATATTAAAAAACTATATCAGGCACCATGAAAATATCATAATTTATAAATATACCTTGCATTAGGTATACACCTCTCCCATTCTGTAACGTAACTCAGAGATCTAGGAAGGGTGAGGTAACAGACCCCTGTAATGATGACTCCTGGTTAAACCTTTTGACATTGTTAATGCTGCCTTACTTGAGTTAATTTACCTCTCAAAAACACTGGCACAAAGTGAAGTTTGTTCAAAGGATTACATTTGCTATTCCACATGTCTAAAATTATATTTTCAATACACTTCTTAAATAAAGTTAAGAGGCTTTTGTTCTGTCAGTAAATGCTGTTGTCTGCTGTAAGGTCTGCCCCAGCCTGACTGTCACAAAGTGGTTCGTATAAGCCTTGGTTCGTACATATTCATGACAGAGGTGTGGGTTCATTTTTTAAAAATCTTACAGGGGTGCCTGATGGAAGACAATGTATTTTTAAAGAATTAGAAACATGACTATAATACACATACAGAATAAACTGTATCAAGTTTTAATGTCTTTAATGAAGAAACCAGTGAAGGAGAATTTTGAGGAACTTGGGTATAAAAGGCATTTTGTTTAAAATGAGAAGGGGGGGAAATATTTGAATAATATTTCTAGGTTAAATAAAAGACAAGTTAATAACAATAAAGCCATGACCTTTGTGACTAGCTTTTGTAATAGGTAAAAATTTACAAGTTAACCTGTACCTTAACAATAGCTGTACGATCATCAGAATGTACATAGTGATGTCAGGCACAGGTACATTCTCTAAGATGGTTAAATCCTTAGGTGGCCTCTTAAATGATATTGAAGTATTACATTGGGAAGACATGCCACTTATCACCATGGCCATCCTTACCTAACTTACAAGCAGTAAGTGATAATTTGACTTAATAAGGGCCATGTTAATTTTCGTGTCATAATAGCTGCCACAGATCCATGCAGAAGTCTGTGTCACTATCCTAAACATATGATGTCAAATGAATCTTATATTAGTCTCTTAATTCTTCAAATTATTCTGAAACAGTAGGTGTAAATTAGCAGAGGTGAAAAAGTAAGTTATAAAAAATAGCTAAATATGTAAGTATCAATACCATAATTTTTCTAACATGATTTCATTCTGTAAACGGTGAAAACTGATGGTTAACTAACAAAATATTGGTTGTTTTGTGAATGCCCTGCTTTGAAAATAGAGTCAGATAGGACAGATTCCAGAATTAACCCAATAGAGAAGTTTGAGATTAAATCTTATCTGCCAATAATCTCAGTTCTGCTGTGGTCACATACACTTGGAACAGTATTCAGTGCAGTTATTCTGGTTCCATTAACATTTTGTCTAATTTCTACCTTAACATCTACTTCACATTTGTCCCAGCATTTACCATTTGCCAATGTCACACATTGAATTCCTAAGATTCTTAAATTTAATTGACACCCATTTTCAAGAAATAAATGTTGCGTCATGAAGGGTATTTTTAGATTTATGGTAAATTTGTTCTCATTTTTAGTTTGTTCTTCAGACAAATAGTGTAATATATACATTCTTTCTTATTATTATTGAATATTTTCTACTACATCAATCTTTTTATGATTCTGAAATGCCAGCTTCAGTTTTTTTATTAATTCATACTGACCCTGTGCAAAGCTGTCTATCTCAACTTAATGGCTATTTAGAATATATGGATGGCATTCCCCTGCCATTACTGTTTAATGAATTGGCTCCTGATCCAATAGAGCCTAATAAAGGTAATCACTAGAAGACATTGTCTTTCTGCAGTGCCCTAGAAACTTTCTTATAATCCCTATTGTCTACTTTTGGCCCATAGTCTCCTTTTTTGCTTCCTTCTGTGCACTTTCTTTCTACTCCGGTTTCATTATTTTGTCCAAATACATACATTTTCACACTTACTTTTTTTCCAGGTCAGGATGACAGTCTTCTGTTGTGGAAACTTTAATAAGTATCTGCCTAAATGATTGCTGAAGAAGAAAGAAACCTTCCTAAATATTGAAAGGATGTAGATGAATCTGCAGAATAAACACTTTAAAAAACAGGGAGCCTTCTCATAGGACATATTTCAAGTTCATCAGTCCTTTTGTGTACTCTGAACTTGAGACATATGTTGAAAACAAAATTTGGGTTTTAGAAGTAGATACTGGTGATGGATGCATGACTTTGGGAATATACTGAAAACCACTGAATTTTACACATTAAAAGGGTAAACCTTATGGTATGTGATTATATATGTATATATATATTTGGGTATATCAATAACAAATGTTGGGACTGACTGAGTTGAAGGAGCAAAGCCGAGCATCCGCTGACATAAACACACATGTTTTACCTGTTACTCACGCTCAAGTCTATTTTCCGTATCTCTAGTGAAGTTATTTTGGCGTGCTAATGAAATCCATCCCATCTTACATTTTTTTGGTTACTGAAGAACTTACATGAGGCCATATTGACACCAGTGTGTGCTTTCCAAAGTCTGTCTTCATTGAGGATGGCTTGATTCTGAGGCAGTTTGGCTCTGCCATCCATTACCTCTAAATGGCTAGCCAGCTTCCCTCTATTCTTTCTAACTGGTTTGAACCTATTTCAAACCAACTCTTGTATCCACTTTGGAGTTCTGTGTACCTAAAGCCATGGACTGAAATTTTAACAGCCGTGAGACTCTTCCAAGCTGCGTGAAACGGGGGTTTCTGGTTTCTGGATCCCCCTCTCAGAACAGCCTTCCTTCCTTTCCTCCTTCCTATTTCCCTCCCTCCCTATGTTCCTTCCTTCTTCTCCTTTCTTTCCTTTAAAAAATAGTAAACTTTATTTTTCAGAACAGTTTTAGTGCAGAAAAGTTGAACAAATAGTGCAGAGGTCTCATAACCCGACCATTCATAGTTCCTCTTTATATTAGTATCTTACATTAGTGCAGTGCCTCTGTTGTAATTAATGAACCCATATTGACAAATTATTATTTAACTAAAATCTATAGTTTGCATTAAGGTTCAATCTTTGCATTGTGCAGCTTCGTGGGTTTTGAAAAACACATATTATGTATTCAACTATTTATAGTATTATACAGAACAGTTTTACTGCCCCCAAATTATTTGTACTTCATCTATTCATCCCTTTCTCCTTTCCCCTGAACCTCTGAGAGGTTTCTATGTAGTTTCATCATTTCCAGAATGTCAGAGAGTTGAAATCATATACTGTGTAGGCTTTTCAGACTGACTTGTTTCACTTAGCAATATGCATTTAAGATTCTTTCCTGTCTTCATGACTTATAGCTCAATCTTTTTATCACAGAATAATGTTCTATTGTATGGCTATGCCACAGTTTTTAAATATATTCACCTGTTGAAAAACATCTTAGTTGCTTTCAGTTTGATCAATTATTTGAATAAAGTTGCTATAAAATCTTCTGAGTAGGTTTTGTGCAGATGTAAGCTTTCAGTGCAATTGGGTAAATCCTAGGAGTCTGATTACTGGATTCTGTGGTAAGGCTGTGTTTAGATTTATGAGAAACTGCCAAACTGTCTTCTGAAGTGTCTGTGCCACTTTGCATTTCCACTGTCAATGAATAAGGGTTCATTCACTCATTTGCACTCTCTTCTTTGCCAGTATCTATCTGGTGGTGTCAGATTTCTGGACTTCAGCCTTTTAATAGCTGTCTAGAGGTATATCATTGTTGCTTTAGTTTGCAGTATCCCTAATGACATATCATATTGAGCATTTTTTCTGATGCATATTTGCCATCTGTTTATCTTCTTTGGGGAGGTTTCTTTTCAGATCTTTTGCCCCTTTTTTGAGTTGTTTCTTACTGTTAAGTTTTAAAAGAGTTCTTTGTATATTTGGATACAAGTCCTTTATTGGGTATGTGTTTTGCAAATATTTGCTCCCAGTCTACGGCTCATCTTTTTTTCTCTGTCTTTAGTAGAGCAGGCATTTTTAAATTTTAATAAAGTCCAAATTGCCAATTTTCTCTTTGATGGATCATTCTTTTGGTGTTATATAAATAAATTGTCAAACCAAGCCTATATTTTCTTCTATGTTATCTTCCAGAAGTTTTACAGTTTTTCATTTTACATTTAATTCTGTGATATTTTTGGAGTTAAGTTTTTAAAAGTGTAAGTTTCGTATCTAGGTTCTTTTATTTAATTTTTTTTTTTGAAAGTGAACATGTGCTGGTGAGGTTGTGGAGAAAAGGAACCCTTTTGTACTGTTGGTGGGAATGCAGACTGATGCAGCCACTGTGGAAAACAGTATGGAATTTCCTCAAAAAATTAAAAATGGAACTGCCCTTTGACCCAACAATTCCACTGCTAGGAATATACCATGAGAATCCCAAAACGCCAATTCAAAAGAACTTATGCACCCCAATATTCATAGCAGTGCTACTTACAAAAGCCAAGTGCTGGAAACAGCCTAAGTGCCCATCAGTAAATGAGTGGATCAAAAAACTGTGGTACATTTACACAATGGAATACTACATAGCAGAAGGAAGAAGGAACTCCTATGTTTTGGGACGGCGTGGATGGAACTGGAGAATATTATGCTACATGAAATAAGCCAGTTGGTGAAACACAAATACCATATGATCTCATGTAGAGGAATCTAATGAACAAAATAAACTAATGGGCAAAATAGAACCAGAGGCATGGAAACATGGAATAGACTGACTGGCCAGAGGATAGAGGGAAGGGGAATAAGGGTGGAGAGAAGGGGAAGAGACTAGACAAAGAACATGTATAAATGATCCATGGACATGGACAATGGTGTGGGGATTGACTGTGGGAGTGCAGGGTAAGCTAGGTGGAGGAGGGCAGAAGGGGAAAGATTGGGCCAACTGTAATAGAATAACAATGAAAAATTATTTTTATTTAGTTCAAAATATTTAAAAATTGTTTTGAGACTATCCTTTGATTTAGGTATAATTTAGGAGTGTGGTGTTTAATCTCTAATTATTTTGGAGTTTTCTAAGTTATCTTTCCATTATTGATTTGTAGTTCAATTCCAGCAGATGTATGATTTTTATTCTTTTAAATTTGTTCAGATGTGTTTTATTGACCAGAATGAGATCTGTCTTGGTGAATGTGCCATGTGATCTTGAGAAGAACGTATAATAATATTGTTCGTAAAGAAGCATTCTATATATGTCCTTTAGATTCACTTTATTCATGATACTGTTCACTTCAGCTATATACTTACTGACTTTCTGCTTACTGAATCTGTCAATTATTGATAAAGGGTTGTTTACGTCTTTAACCTTAAGAGTGATTTTTTTTCTATTTCTATTTGCAGTTTTATTAGTTTTGCCTCATGTATTCAATATTTTGATGCTCTATTTATAGATGCACACATTTTATTTGTCTATTTATTTGACAACTGAATCTTTATCATTAGGTAGTGCCCCTCTTTATCTGTCATAATTTCTCTTTTTTTAAGGTCTGCTTTGTCTGAAATTAACATGGCTACTCTATCTTTCCTTTGATTGGTGTTAGCATGCTATTGGGTTGGCCAAAACATTCATTTGGTTTTAAGTAAAAATAAAAGACACATTTTTCATTTTCACCAATAACTTTGTTAACAACATATTTGCTATTTTGTTCCACTACCTTATGCCATCTTTTAGGCAACATCACAATTCCGTCTCCCAAAGCTTTTTATCTTTTTGAGCAAAGAACTGCTCCAGGTGCCTTTTTCTGTCTTTGAGGGAATTGAAATTTTTTCCATTAAGAGAATTTTGTAAAGACAGAAATAAATGGGAATCCAAAGGTGTAATAATCCAGAGAATATGACAGATGAATCAGAACATCCCAGCCAAGCTGTAACAGTTTTTGCCTGGTCATCAAAGAAACATGCTCTCTTGCACTGTCCTAATGGAAGATTATGCATTTTCTGTTGACTAATTCCAGATGCTTTTTGTTGAGCGCTGCTTTCAGTTGGTCTAATTGGGAGCACTACTTGTTGGAATTAATCTTTTGGTTTTCTGGAAGAAACTCATAATACAAGACTCCCTTCCAATTCCAACGTATACACAACATCACTTTCTTCAGATGAAGACTGGTGTTTGGTGTGGTTGGTGGTGGTTCATTTCACTTACCCCATGATCTCTTCCATTCCACATTATTGTAAAGTATCCACTTTTCATCACCCATCCCAACTCTTCCCTTAATTTTTTTAACTTTTTTTTATCATTTTTATTGTTATCCTATTATAGTTGTCCCAATTTATCCTCCTTTTCCCTCCTCCACCCATCCCATAAAAACAGAACATTTTCATTATGTTTAAGTAGAGAATCACATGTGGAAATGCAGTAAAAAAGGTTTTTTTCACTTAACTTATGTAGAACCCAAACATTACAGTGATTAACATAACCAAGCTGGTGCAAATGATTTTCAGCTCTTGATTTGGATATGTGAGTATGTTGGCTATCTCCTGCATGGTATAACTTTGATTGTTCTCAATTAATATCTTGATCTTATCACTATCAATTTCAACTGGTCTACCCAGCTGTGAAGCATCATCCAGCAAGAAATTTCCAGCACAAAACTTTGCAAACCACTTTTGACACATTTGATTAGTCACAACACTTTCCCCATACACTACACAAATCTTTTTCTTTTTTTTTTTTTTTGGCATTTCATTGCATTTTTACCCTTCTTGAAATAATAAAGCATAATATGCCAAAAATGTTGCATATTTTCTACCATCTTCAATATTAAAATGGCTACACAAAATATCATCAGTTTTGATGTTCTTTTTAAATGCATGCTGATATGAGAGCTGTCACAATACAATCTAATAAAATTGTTTAGAATGAAGTTAAAGACAACTAAGTGCTGTTACAGCCATCAATGGAAACACCCAAATGAATGTTTTGTCCAACCCGATACATTTTTCTGCCTCTCTTTACTTTTCATATACTTGTGTCATTATATTTGAAACGGATTACTTGTAGACAACTATATTTGAATCCTGATTTTTCATTATTATTACGATTATTATTTACTCTGGCAGTCTGTATCCTTTATTTGTATCTTTAGAGCATTTACCTTTAAAGTTATTATTGATATAGTTAGATTAATAAGTACCTGATTTATAACTGTTTTCTAGTCTTTACACTTGTTCTGATTTCATTTTTAATGTTTTATATGTATGATTCCATTTTTTATTCTGTGTTAGCATATCAATTATATATTTTTAAAATTTCAGTGTTTGCCATTGTGTTTTCATTTAACTCTTCTTTCAAATACCATTGTACTGCTTCATGGGTAGAACATGTACTTTATAACCAGGTATTGTCTCTTTTTTCCTCCTAGTCCATGTAAAATTACTCTCATTTGTTTCTTTTTGCATATATTCTAATCATCCAGTACAATGTTTTTATTATTTTAAACAGTTGGATAATAGTTTAAAAATTAGAGAAACAAAATATTTTATTTTACCTTCCTTTATTTTTTTTCTTTGATACTCTTTCTTTATGTCAATCAGATTTCTGACCTTTCTCATTTTTCCTCTCTCTGAAAAACTTTGATTGTTTGTAATGCAACAACGCCACTGGCGATAAAAACCTTCAGTTTTTGTTTGTCTTAGAAAGTTTTTATCTCTCTTTCACTCTTTAATGATAATTTTGCAAGATATGGAATTTGTTGGTGAATTTTTTTCATAATTTTAATTGTTTCACTCCATTCTCTTCTTGACTGTATCATTTATAACAAGAAATTTGACCAGTACTCTACAGATAAGGAATATTTTTCCTCTATATGTTTTCAAGGTATTCTTATTGTGTTTGGTTTTCTGCAGGATATGATATTCCTATGTGTAGATTTTTTGAAATATATTATACTTGCTGTTCTCTAGGCCTTTTGAATCTGTGGTTTGATATATATCATTAATTTTGAAAAATTCTTAGCAATCGTATCTTTTCTTTATTCTTCTTTTCTTAATATTGCCATTATATCTTTTTAGTTTCTTCAATCATTCTTGGATGTTCTATTTTTTAACTTTGCATTTCAGTTCAGGATATTTTTAGTGACAGGTCTTAAACTCACTGATTCTTGTCCATGTTCTATTTACTCATGAATCCATCAAGGACATTCTTTGTTTGCATTATGGTATCTTTCATATCTATCATTTCCTTTTGATTTTTTTGAATTTCCATCTCTCTGCTTACATTACCCATTTGTTCTTGCCCATTGTCTACTTTTCTATCAGAGTTCTTCACATATTTACCATAGTTTAATGCCTTATCTGATAATTCCAAAATCTTTGTCTTATCTGAGTCCAGCTCTGGTGCTTGTTTTGTTTCTTCAGAATGTGTTTTTTTCCTTGGTTTTTAGCATGCCCTTTGATTTTTTTGTTGAAAGACAGAAATGATGTCTCAGGTAATAAGAACTGAGATCAGTAGGCTTTTATTGTGAGGTTTTATATTGATCTTATCGATATAGGTGTGTTTGTTGTAGCTGTATGTTTTTTGTCTCCCTTGTCTTCTTTAGGTTTGCCTAAGAACTCCTTTGTAAATAGAGTTTGTGTCTTTTACCTCTCGATTATAATTACTGTTATACTATAAGCCCTGTTCATGTGATGATGAGGTATTGGAAATAGTCTTCTATAGTGTTATGATTAAATCTCAGTGGGTTATTTTTTTGTTTGTTTCTTTGTTTTGTTTTTTATTTTTTGTGGCATTGATTCCCTGGGTTGTGACCTTTAGAAACGTTCCATACCTTTTTTTTTTTTTTTTTTTTTTTTTTTTTTTTTTAGCAGGGGTCTCCTATGATGAGGCAGGAAAATCAGAAGGAGCTCGAATTGTCTGATCACCCTTCCCCCAAGTCAGATAAAGCTATGGTAAAATAGATTCCCTAGGAAGGAAGGCCTCTATAATGACAGCAATCTGGGAAACTTTAAAAAAACAGTTACTTTCCCCGCTGTTCTTAAGAGATTTTCTCCAATCTTCACCATGAGAGCATGGTGAGGTTTCTGGAGGTAAAACCCACAAATGTGGAGCCTGCCCTAAGACTGGGTACCTAAGAGCTTCTTATATTTCTGCTTGTTTACACTGAGCCTTTAGTAATATGTTAAATTTACCATTTCTGTGTTTCCATCAGTTACTAGCTCCTTCTGCTTCAGCTTCAGGTCTGCTGATCTTGGGTGCATTTTTATTTTTACCTATCTCTCCATATCTTGGGGTGGTAGTTTGCCCTATAACCTGAAGTCTCTAATGGGTCTAAGAAAAGCATTGATTTGTCCATTAGTTTACCTTTTTGTTGTTGTTGCTACGAGGATGGGAATGATGGCTTCCAACTTCTTCACATGCCCATACCAGGAAAATTTCGTGCAAATGGTTGATAGAGAAAGCCTGACCCAGAAAGTTCTATAATCCCATTAATATATAAACTGACATTTTCTTATGCACTCACTAATTTTGCTAACCACCATGATTTCAGAAGATGATTACGATATCACTAAATATTTTTTATGTTTATAAAAATTCTCTTCCTTTTGCACTTTGAAAGAAGAATTTAAGAAATATTTTGTGATTTACCTTGTTCAGTTGTTACATAAATGCTGTTGTAGCATCTTCATTTCCTGAGGCAGGTTGTCTCACCAGTTTTACATCGTATAGACTCTCAGACATGGATGGGCTCTGGCTGAGCATCCTGGTATTATTTGTACCTTTATTGTCCTTTGTCTAATTTGAAAATGTTTGTGTAAATGTCTAGTCTCTTCACAAAATAAGCAAGATATTTTAGAATGTATCTGCTGGGCTTCTTCTATTTCTGTAAAGGGATATTAGAGCACAAAAAATAAAAATAAAAAACTCTCCAAACTATTGTTTAAACCTATCCGGATGGTTATCTGGGAGAAGAGCAATAATTAGTGCCTTGTTCTTTAATTTGTAGGAACTAGCTTAATTTGTGCATGAAGATATGTATGTCCAATGTCAAAACCACAGATTATAAAGACATTTTACCTGATAACTTTAGGATTAATGCTGAGATGCCACCTGAAAACATGTGTACATCAGTTTAGTTTTGGTTACTAGCTTTTTTTAAATAAGCACTTTGACTCTATGCTCAAATACAACAAGATTTCTCAAATTCAACCTTCCTTTTATATCTGAGTTTTTAAATCACATGTTATATGCCAGCAATTATGCTGGTCGCAGGTATATGATAGTGATCAAGACAACATCTGTGACTTTAAAGAACTTTCTGTTTAGTGAGGCATAAAACAAAATTGTCTATTGTCAATTTTGTGCAAGATGACTGGAAAAACCTGTTGATGAAACAAACCAAAGCTGTTAGACTCAATGCAGCAAGAGACACACCACTTTGACAGAATCTGAGTAATTTACAAATAGGAAAATCAAAGGAGTGCATTTATGGAGTTCAGGTTTGAGTTGGGTGACTTTATAGCATGTATTGTATGTCAGGGAACTGATTGAAATTGGATGGAGTTTAGGACAAAATAAACTGTTGTTGTGTTGATGCTACAGAAAGTTGAAGTTCTTGAAGCAGCCTTGACAAATAAACCTCTCACCTCAATAAATGAGCTATTTTAGTTAGTTCATAGTTTTTGTTCCAGGAGAAAGTGTTTCCCAGAGCAGGTAACTAAGTTGTTTTGCTTCTTGTTAGGAATAATAAACATAGTAATAAAAGTATGCCTAGTTCCAGAATTCCCAGAAAAGCACAAAAAATTGTTAATTTTAGTTGTCACATGTAAATGAATGTAAATTCTTAAAATGTAACCATAAGGAAGATTTAAGTAAAAGGCAAAATCCTCACCCTGTTAAATGGTGAGCATTTTCCTCCTTGCTAGTCTTATTTTTAAAAAATAATTAAATAAATGTGGTAGGTTTTTTGTTTTTTTTTTTTTTGTTATACTAACATAATTCTATTTGGTGATGCAAATTAAAATAGAATTTTTTTCCTAAAGCCAAGTTATAGACCCTTCTAATCAAAGCAATTTTTTTTAAGTCTGCTGTATTTGGAATCATTCCTGCTGAGCTGGCAGACATGAGAGTGTCTTCACGAAGTTTTCCTCTTCGGTTGGGCTGGGCTGGGCTACACGTGCTGCTGGACACTGAGGCTTGGTGTTTGCATATTTCCAATAGTTGTTTCTTAAAGACTTGTCTGTGCTCAACCTAAATAGTCTAAAATTCCTAGAGTCATTCCAGTGGTTTATAAGAGACTGCCTGTTCTCTTTTTATTTTTTTTACTTTTTTATAGCATTTATTAGGGTGACATTGGTTAATAAAATTATATAAGTTTCAGGTATACAATTCTATAATACATCATGTTCTCTGTTTTAATAGATCTGTGCTCTTTTTGAATTATTTGTAATAGCTAAGCTATTGTTTTAATTTAGGAAGTATTTGTTGTGATGATATGTAATAATTTTGTTATAAATACATGTTTGTTTCCATAAATTTCAACCATTGCAAACATAGCTTATGACTTCTATTCTTAAATGCGCCATAGAAGTAAAACATTGCATTGGATATAGCCACATAATAAATGTTAAGTTTATTAAGTCATCCCATATATGAGATACATTCTGAGGCAAACATTCAGGTAAAGGTTTTCTGTCTGCTCCTTCCTCAAATATTTACTGAGCGACTGATATGCAATTGAAAATACATATTCCTAGTGCTGGGGATTTAGAGCTGGAAAGTCAGTGGTGAATAAAATGGAAACAATGCCTATTCTCAGAGGGGGGAAGATGTTAAGCCAGGAACGAGATACATAAGTTTAGTATTAGAGCTCTAAGTGACATGAAAGAGCATGATCTGATGTTAAAAAAGCCTAAAACCACAATAAGATACCAGGTTAAGCAAGGTTTTAATAAGGAGATGAAAGTTGAACTGAGGCGTGAAAGAGGGTAAGGAGAGTGAAAGGAATAGAAGATAATGAGGCAAAGAGTGTGCTAGGTAGAGAAGACACTCGCCAGAACCCTAAGGGAGTAAAAACTACACCTCCAGGACCTATCAGGACTGCCAGAATGTAATCTGTCATAGTTTTGTTCTTTAAATTGTCTTCTTTAAATGTTACTTATTTAATGGGATTATATGCATTTTGAAATGTTTAGTCTATAATAGGTTAAATGCTTTTATTAATTTATCTAAATGTTTCATAACCTTACTCCCTGTAATTTTATACAACTGTGAATGATCTTTTAACATGTTCTTATAAAGATTGAGCTCTCATCTGTGTACTTGCAAACAGAAATAGTGCTTTCACATTAAATAAACAAACCTAGAACTTAGGAGGTACTGTTATGTTAATTGCCACCTTGGAATGGTTATTTATGTCATTTTATTTATTGACAGTGACTAGAATTACAACAGCAGTATAATCATCATGAAGAATAGTGAGACTTTTCTTTTAATCAGGAGAATTATACTTCTAATTTAATAAAATTTCTTCTAAAAGAGAATTGGATATTCATTTAAAGAAATATGAAGGGTTTTTTTTAACCTTATGTTTATGCAGAGCATTAAAGAAATTCCAAAACCTCTAAATCTTCCTTTTCCAACCAAATGAAAGGCAGTGACAAAATTACCTCTGTAAGCAAATTATTTCTTACCATAGAAGTTCTGTTTGTATAAATACTGCATATTTAGTACAGTGCTTTATCAGGTCTGTTATGTGTAGTTTTACATCAACTCGTTTATCTTGCTAGAGAAATAGTAGGCAGGTTAGCTATAAATAGGTGAGTCAGGTAAATTCAAACTGAATTCTTAGTCACCCGTTCTTCTGACAGCGCCTCCAAGGATCAGTTCAAAGAATCCCACTTGCTCTACCTCCACTGTCAGTCCTCTGCTGTTGTTAGTGGTGGATGGATGGAGCCCTGCAGTTCCATCCTCAAAAGCACTGTGCTCATTTGCACTTGACACAGTGGGAGGACAGCACTACACAAGTGTCTGCTGAAACGTTTGTGGTGAGAGGTGTCTGTCTTGATTAGTAGGTCCATCCACTTCCCTCTCTTCTGAGCTCCGGGATTCTATTTCTAACATTTGTCTTTATGACCTCAGACTCAGTTTGTACAAAAGTAGTGTGACATCCTCACTGAAGGTCAGAACTTCAGGGTACCCTTTGGTCAGTTTTTGGCGTCCTCTGCCTGTCATCCTCTTTCTACCTCAGGATTTGATGAGTGGACATTGGGAGAATTGGTAGAGTATGAATAAAAGAGGACTCATCAATACCACTTCCTACAAGGCCCTGAGCCCAGGTGGTCCCAAACATATTGCTTTCCCTGATATCTACTAATTTTGCTGAATATTATCTGACTCCCCCAACTCTGCAAATCTTTACAAATCTCTATTATTTAAAGCCAAACCCATTTGTCCCTGGTCCACATGGCCATCCCTCATTCTCCTACCCTAGCTAAGAATTGTTTTCTGCGTTTTGAACCTCACTTCTAGGACTACTTCTGCTTATATTAAAATTAATTGTGTAAGTACCACTTAACTCTAATTTCCTTGAGAGCAAAGTTATAATCTTTTTTATTTTCATATCCCTCAGAGCACTTATGTATGCCAGACCGGTGATTTTCAACCTTTTTTCACCTCACAGCACATATAAACTAATTACTAAAATTCTGTGGCACACCAAAAAATAATTTTTTGGCCAATATGACAAAAATAGCTATAATTTTGATTCATTCATACCAGACAGCTAGCACTGCGTTGGCTGTTGTCATTTTTTTTTTTATTTGACAATTAAGAGAAAAGAGGTCAGTGCCCCTGACTAAATAGTCAGGTGCTGCATGTGTTAAAAATTATGCAGCACACCAGTTGAAATTGCTGGACTAGAATGTGAAAGGCAGTATGACAGAGGGGTCTGGAACTTGAGCTCTAGGCCAGATTGACTGGATCTAGATCTCAACTCCACCAATTATTGTCTTGTATGACCTTGTACTGGTGTCTGTGCCTTAGTTTCCTCATTAGCTTGTTGTGAGGATTTAATGAAACAATACACATAGAGTACTTACTACTACACCTGGAGTTTAGTAAGGGCTCCCAAAATGGCAACAGGTATGTTGGACAGGAATTCATAATGTGCATGAAGCCTAAATGTTACTGTCTACTCTTTTACGCATACACAGATGTTTGAGTATTGCTCTCTGCTGGACACTATGCTGAGTGTTCGGATTGCAGAATTGAACGCTGGAATATCTTTCTAACATGGAAGGGAAGGCTCAGTGTCACCAACAAAAGCTCAGCATGGTCTGTCATGGGACTTTTTTGGTGGTGGTGGTGTGGTGAAGCAACCTCCATGATAATGAAGAGCATATGTACCATAAAATGAATATCATTTGACCTTGATATTTACTAAGCACCTTATAATGGGTAAGAACCTGGATCTCAACATCAATAAATGGAATTATTATGTTTTACTTTTTATGATCTCTAGCTTAGCCAATTCTAATTCCTTGATGATGAAGTCTATTATCAGATATGCTACAGGGAATAAGGTAACTGATGTTTTAATTCCTCGTCTTTCTATGCTAGCTTAGTAAGTTAATATTGACCTCAAAGATGGGTAGGAGAAGGTAGTCCAAATAGCCATTGTCTACTATAACATTCTATAAATTCTTGATAATAGACAACAGAAAGAAAATCCTCCATAAGTCAGACATGAGTCGCATTCCACTGATTTTTGTAGAGCACTCACCTTGTCTAGTGGAGACCTTTAAATGTTGTTTTTCGATGCTCCTTGTACCTCCTATTGAAACAGCCTTGTTGGCACAGTCTGCTGTACAACATGAATTAATAGCAAGATATTCTTTCTCTGAGAAGATAAAATCCTTTCCAGTGTCATCCCAGTGATTGTGTGGATTCTCTTACCACTGTTGCCTCATTCTCTCCTGTCTCTCTTCCATACTTTGAAATGGCCAAAGCGGAACTAATCTCTGAAGAGAAATAGAGAATCCAGCTTTGAATCATGGCCCATTTTAATCTGAGCTTTTTCCTACCTCATTTTTCCTGAAAAATTCTACCATTTGACTTTTAATAGGGGTTGCTCTGTGAACAATATTTCAGAAGCAGTTACCGTTTTCAAAGTTTTGCATTTATGTGATAATTTATAGTCCAAGTGCTTTTGTATTTGCACATGCATTATGAATTCTGCTGCCTGCTCCCTGAAAGGGGAAACTGCTTTCCTCTTCCCCTGTTGCAGTTGAGCTCATTGAGGCAAATGCCTAGACTAGCAAAAATGTGGAATCTGTTTCATGAAGATAGAGCTACCTCAGAATACAAGCAATAAAAACTCAGAGTAACTTTGACAAAAATACGGATTTCACATTAAGGACACAGAATGTCTCATGAAGTAGGAAACAGAGTGCAGCAGGGTCTACATACAGGGTGAGGCAGGGCAGAACTGCACGCATGGTCTGAATCTCTGTCTCACTCTTCTTTTTCTCTGTTTGCCAGCCTTCCTTGTCTCTCTTTCCTTGGTGCCCCACATTCCTGCCAAATAAATTCACAAGTTTTGTTGTTTTAGAAAAACTGTACAATATTCTTTCTTCTCCCTCACTCCCCATCCCTTTTATTAACTGATTATTTGAGTATTTCCCCTCCATATATCTAAATATTTTTATACTACTACTTTTCTTTCTTTCTTCTTTTTAATTTCAAGCTTTTTCTATCAATTTTCCACTGTGGAAGAAGAAAACTTAACTACCCTTTATTCCTCCATTTGTGTATCCACATGTTTCCCTTCCATCCTCTCTTCACTCCTATAGAGTTTTACTCTAATTTTTATGAAATCAGTATTCAGTGTTTACATGACTGTGCTGTTTAAATGCCACTAAAGATAAATCATGGAATTCTCCCCACCCCAGTTTCTTTCTAGCCTATTGTTTTCTTTGAAAGTAATAACTGTCTTGTTTTTTTAATTTGTTTGGTTCTCTAACTACTTAACACTGTCTCAACCCTAACTTCTTTGCCGGTTGTCTCAATACCTTCACAAAATGTTGACACACTTCTGGTGTTCTATCAAATTCACATTCCAGAAGTCTCTTGGAGCCTTGCTCTCAACTGTGCCTAGTGTACTCTGTATCCCAAGACCATTTACAGGAACGAAGTTCTAGTCATTGGCAGGGGGATTTGGGCAAGGCGGTCGGTCTCCTGGCCATGGGAGTGGGAGAGAGGTTTAGGGCATCTGACTGTTTCTTTTTTTATTTGTTTTTATTTTTATATTTTGCAACAGCTTTATTGAAATATAACTCATATACCATACCATTTTCCCATTTAAAATGTAAAATTCATAATTTTTAGTGTATTTGCAGTGTTGTGCAACTACCACAATCAATTTTAAAACATTTTCACCACCCCACCAAAAAAACTTCCGTGTTTATTAGCATTCCTTCTCCATGTCTCACTAATCTCACTAAGTTTGCTTTCATACCTTTATTTTATTTATTTTTTTGAAAGCTATATCTTTTCTGGCCACTGGTTTTAATATGTCCAATGTAAACCAAGTTATTGGTAGAAAGGCTTTAAGAGTGAATGTGCAGCTGGGTGCACTGAGAGCCCCTGTACCACGGGGCTCTGCCTAGCCCTGTTTTTGACTTTGCTACTTTATCATGTGTGTGCAGGAAGGCTTTATATTTGCCTGCTAGGGTCCCATACCCATAGAGTTTTGGGAAACATTTCCCCCAAGACTTAAGTATTGAAAAGTAAGGATGAAGGGAGGGTTTAGTGGAAGACTAGCTCTTTGGATCCATTTTTATTATCTTTGTTTCCTACTTCTGTGAATACAGTGGAAGATAATGGCAAATATTTTGTTGGTTTTTAGCCAACTACTTCAGGATATAACAAGTGAATTTCAACAGATCAAAATGATTTAAAATAAAATTGTTTCAGATAATTGGTAGAGTTCCCAAATAAGTCTAGAAAGTCTTTAATTAAAAATAAAAAAGAAACTTTCACTTTTTCCAAGACGGGTTTCCTGGAAGGCTACAAACTATTCTGGTGTGACCAGCTAAATTGTAAAGGAAGAACATGTTGAAAAATGTGTTACAGCCAAATACCTTATTTTTTCAGCTTTTACTATTTTTTAATTAAGTTTAAAACATTTTTAAATCATGTTTATTCTATTACAGTTGTCTCAATTTTTCCCCCTTTGCCCTTCTCCACCCATCCCACCCCACCCTCCTCCTCCACAGTCAATTCCCACTCTGTTGTCCATGTCCAGGGGTCATTCATACATGTTCTTTGTCTAGTCCCGTCCCCTTCTTTCCATCATTGTCTGCCTTCTCCATCCCCTCTGGTCACTTTCAATCTGCTCCATGTTCCCATGCCTGTGGTTTATCATGTTCATTAGGGGTTTTTTTGCTCAATAGATTCCACTTATAGGTGAGATCATATGATATTTGTCTTTCACTGACTAGCTTATTTCACTTAGCATAATGTTCTCCAGTTCCATCCATGTTGTTGAAAAAGGTAGGAGTTTTTCCTTCCTTCCTTCCTTCCTTCCTTCCTTCCTTCCTTCCTTCCTTCCTTCCTTCCTTCCTTTCTTTCCTTCCTTCCTCCCTCCCTCCCTCTCTTCCTTCTTTCCAATGCAGATTGATTTTATTTATTTTTTAAATGTCAAAATCCATTATAAAATATTAAAAAATTTAAATCCATTATAAAGTTTCAGCAATTAAAGCAACATGACACCAGCACAGAAATAATCAAGTAGGTCAATGAAATAAAATGAACATTCTAAAAACAAATGTATATAGCTGTCTAACAATGTAATATAGGATTAAATTGATATTTCACATAAATGGGGGAAAATAAGGCTTATTCAACAAATAAGGTGCATGGACCACTATTACTTGAAATAAAACAAATATAGAGTCCTATTTCACACATCATACAAAAAATATTCAGGTGAGTTAAAAATCAATATGTAAAACCTAAGGAGTTTTAGGAAAAAATACAAAGTAATATTTTTCTTACCCTGAAGTAAAATACTCAAACCCTGAAGCTATAAAGTAAAATATTGACAATATGATTATATTAAACATTTAAGGCTATACAGTAATATACATATAAAAAAGTTAAAGGACAAGTAATAGAATAGGAAAGTATTTGTCACACATCTAAAAGAAGGTTAATAGTTTTTTTCTAGGGAAAATATTCTACAAACATTTAATAAAAAAATAGATAAAAAATACCAAAAAGTCATTTAAAACTCTTTAAAGATAATAGAAATAGGCAAGAAATACACAAAAACAGGTTTTGTTTCAACAAATAATAAAGTAAAAATTAAAATAACACATCATTGTCACAATCAGATTAATAAAGATTAAAAATATTGGTACTATCAAGTATTGGTGACTGTGAAAGGGACTGAGTGTTCACAGATTCTTTTTTCTTTATCTTCTTCAAGCAGTCCCTTTAGCATATTTTGCAAGGCTGGTTTCGGTGGAGGTGTATTCTTTTAGCCATCTTTTGTCTGGGAAACCCCTTATTTTATCTTCCATTTTAATTGAGAGTCTTGCTGGATAGAGCAGTCTTGGTTGCAGACCTTTGCTTTTCATTCCTTGGAATATTTCTTGCCATTCCCTTCTGGCTTGTAGTGTTTCTGTTGAGAAGTCACCTGCTAGCCATACCAGGGCTCCCTTGTATGTTACTACCTCTTTCTCCCTTGCTCCCTTTAGGATTCTCTGTTTGTCTTTGATATTTGCCATTTTAATTATGATGTGTCTTGGAGTGGGTCTCATTCAGTCCCTCTTGAATAGGACCCTCTGTGCTTCATGGGCTTGTATGACTTTTTCTCTCCTCCAGTTAGGGAAGTTTTCGATCCTGACTTTTTCAACCAGGTTCTCTTCCTCCTCTTCTCCTTCTGATATCCCTATTATATGGATATTATTATGTTTCAGGTTGTTCTGCATTTCCCTAAATGCCTCCTCATTCTTTTTGAGTCTTTCTCATTTTCTTGATCTTCCCAGGAGCTTTTTTCTACCTTATCATCCAGCTCACAGATTCAGTCCTCAGCTTCATCTAGCCTGCTTTTGATTCTTTCCACTGTGTTCTTCAATTCAGAAATTGTATTTTTCATTTCCTCTTGTCTCTTATTGATAGTTTCTATGTCCTTTTTCATGCTGATATAGTTTGTAGTAAGTTCCTCATAGTTTCCCTGCAGTTTCTTTTAATTCTCTCTGAGCTCACTGAGCTTTTGAGCTTCCTTAGAATGACTGTTTTGAACTCAATATTTGATAGTTTACTTGCCTCTATTTCATTTAGTTCTCTTTCTGGGGATTCCTCCTTTTCTTTTGATGGGGCGGGGTTTTTTTGTTTTTTTTGTTTTGTCTTCCCATTATTTGTGAGACTTCTTTTTTGCTTCTGCTTCTTAAATTGATCTGCTTTGATTTCCTGACTTTGTGGTGTGAACTTCTATGGTAGGAGACCTCTGTTTTTTTCTTTCTGGATCTGCCTCTGATGATGTCAGATGTTGACCCCATCTGATATTAGGCAGTCTGTTCGAGACTTCCAGGAATCTACTGTCTGTGGATGTCTCCTTCAGCTGAGAATCTAGTCCCTCTGCACTCAACAGGCTGGCTTAGAGACACCACAGGGCAGGGTGGAGTTCCTCCTGGGGCAGGGTTATTGGTTCCTCCCATGCTGTTGCTGCTCAGAGGAGTGGTCTGCCTGAGGAAGATGGCCGCTGCTGTATTGGGAAGGAGTCAGCACTGGGATCCTGCCAGCTACCATCTCAGTTCTCTTCCGAAAGCCTCCTTCCCCAGTCTCTCCTCAGGTGTCTCTAGCCCACTCTGCTGCCGCCTTTACTGGAAACCAGAGTAAGTAGCTGCAAATAAAAATTTATTTTTTGGCCCTTTAAAAGGTTCTTTGCAGCTCCAGCTGCCCATCTCTGGCAGAGAGCAACCCTGCTGCTTTTCGCAGGTGGTTGTTATCGATGTACTTTTTGGGCTCTGGTGCTATAGGCTGAGGATCCCCATTTATGGTTTAGACTCCACTCTTCTCAGAGGGATCCAACTGGCAGTTTCAATATCCTCTGGTGCTGCAGCCCATGCCCCTCCTGCCTTCTCGAGTCTCTATTGCAGTCCTCACCAGTTAGGTTGTGCTATAGCTGATTCTTCTGTCTGTCCAAGGTTACAAGGCTCCTCTCTCGCTATTGTTCAGTTGTTTATTCCAGGTGATTTCTCTGCAATTTTGTTGTAATTCCAGATTGGTCCCAGGAGGAGGTCAGTGTTAACTTCCACTCACTCCTCTGCCATCTTGATTCTCCTAGGTTTTTGGGTTTTTTTTCCATATAATTTATATACAAGAAAACACACCCATTTTAATTGCACTGTGTGTTGAATTTTGTTGAATGTATATACCTGTGCAATGGGATATATAGAGATACCAGAGATACAGAAGAGATATAGAAGAGCTCCATCAAAAACGATATCTTCCATGTCTTTTGCAGTCAGCCTCTTCCCTACCACCACTAACCTCAGTCTTCCACTGATTTGTTTTCTGTCACTATAGCTTTCATTTGGCTCTTCTAGAATTTCATATAAATGGAAATATGTAGTGTGTACATTTTGGTATCTGGCTTCTTTTCTCATTCTTTTATTGCATATATCAGTTGTTTATTTCTTTTCATTGCTGGATAGTATGGTATGATTATGCCACAATGTGTTTATCTTGTCATCTGGTAATGGACATTTGGGTTGTTTCTACCTTATGGCTGTTGTGAAGAATGCTGTTATGATTGTTCACGTACAAGTCTTTTTGGAGAATGTGTTTACATTTTTCTTGGGTAAATAATACCCAGAAGTGAAAGTACAGAATCACATTGTATATTTATAATTAACTTTGTAAGTAACTGCCAACTGTTTTCTAAAGTGGTTATATTAATTTATACTCTATCAGCTATGTATGAAAGTTCCAATTGCTGCTTATCCTTGTCAATGCTTAGTATTGTCAGACTTTTTTATTTTAGCTCTTTCATTGCTTTGCTTGTACTATCTCATTTGGATTTTAATTTGCCTTTCCCTAATCACTAACTATAAATATCTTTTCTTGTGCTTATGTCTTATTTTGTGCAATGTCATTGAACTCCTTTGCCTGTTTTTAATTGGGATGCCTTTGTATGGAGTTATAAGAGCTATGTATTATTCTGGATGTAAGTCCTCTATCATATATATGTATTGCAAATATTTTCTTTTGGTTTGTGATTTTCCTTTTTATTTCCTAACTGTGTCTTTTAAAAAGCTAAAATTTTTAACTTTCATAGAATCCTAGTCATTTTTATATTTTTTGGTTTATGTTTTATATGTGGTAAGGAGTTTTTGGGTAATCCAAAGTTGTGAATATTTTCTTCTCTAATTTTTCTGAAAGATTTTTAGCTTTAGCTTTCTTGCTTGAATCTATAATTTTGAATTGTCTTTCGTGTGGGGAGTGAAACAAGGCTTCAGATTTCTTTTCCCTAAGGGTAACCACTTGTACCAGGGTCATTTATTGGGAAAAAAACAAAAGACAAAAAACCCTGTATTATAGCCATTAAAATGTCTTGCCATCTTTGCTGAAATTATTGACCATAAATGCATAGGTCTATATCTAGATTCTGTATTCTGTTTTGTTGAGCTATTTATCTATCCTTATAACAATAACCATACTGTCTTGATTACAATAGGTTTTTGTTAAGTTATGAAACTAGGTACTGTAAATCTTCAAACTTTGATCTTTTTCAAAATTGTTTTGGTTATTTCCTTGGTGATACCATATAAAGTTTATAATTGGTCAGTTTTTACAATTTAAGATAAGAAATATTAGTGGCAATAAAAAGAGCCTTAGTGATTTTTTTAGTATATTATTTCCCAGAATGCAAATAGATATGAAGGTTTGGAAAAGAAAAAGTTGAGAAGATTTATTGCTTGAATTTTAGAGAGAGAGAGAGACAAAAACGTCAATATATTGTTCCACTTATTTATGCATTCATTGGTCGCTTCTTGCATGTGCCCTCACTGAGGATCAAACTCTCAACCTTGATGTATCAGGAGGATACTCTAACCAACTGAGCTACCTGGCCAGGGTTGAGCAGATTTTTAACCATCACTATTTTCCAGGAACAAAGGCTCAGATAAAGTTGGACACTGTCAGTGTGTATTTTCACCTGACTTTTTAATTCTCCCTGAAACTACTATTATCATTGTTGGGAAGGGAAAAAAAAATCTCTTGTTACCCAACATAAAGAGTTTGCCCACCTGGTACTAGCAGAGCCAAACTCTAAATGCTGAAAATTGCAGTGCAGAAAGATTGGCTATTTTATTATAAATAGTGTCACCTAGGAGAATGGGATGCTAATGTTCCCAAACTCCCTGATCCAGGGTTCAGGTCATATTTTAAGGTTTAAGGGGAAGAGATATGCAGAAATACTAGTGGGTCAAGTTTTAACTGGAGAACCTAGGAGCCTGGCCATTCATGGTTGAGAGAGTCAGCACTGATACCTTTGTATTTATTGTATTTTTTTCCATTACCATTTAGTGTGCTTATACCCCCTCCCCCCAGCAATCACCACACTATTTTCCATGTCCATGAGTCCTTTTTCCTTTTATTCTTACCTTGGAGGAAGAAGAGTAACTTGTGTATTTTACACTTTGTCTCAAAATTCCCTGCAGTGGCAGCAATCCAGTGACAGAGGTATTTAACTATTTTGTGGATAAGGGTCCCTTTGCTTCTGAAAGGGTTCTGGTGTTCAACTTTCAGTCTTGTTCTGGTCCTTTGGTTACATGTGTTTGTGTGTGTTTGGTGGGGGGCATGGGCACGTTCCAGTGGAGCTGGAAGTCAAAGTTCTGTCTTGTTCACATGTTTTTGGCTGTATGACTTGTGGTTTTGGTCTATTGTCTCTGAAAAGCAACTCAGTATCTTGTTAAACACAATAGGACTTGTTGTTGTTGTTGTTGTTGTTGTTGTTGTTGCTGTTTGAGCTGGTTCTGCAGTTACACTCCAGCAATCTTAGATTTTCCAACTGTCAAAAGAGAAAAACAAACAAGTTTGTTAACATGTGTGCTGTGCCTGTATACCTGAGACTTCCCAGTGATAAGTAACACAAGGGGTGATTAAAACTTGGGATTTATATGTTATCTCATGCTAAAACAAACAAAAAAAGGTTTTAGTCAAGGGAGGCAAGCTTATTAGAAGGTGATGAGGGAAACATATAGTTACAAGGGCTGTTTAGTGAGGTTTCTTAAGAGACCTCCTCTTCCTCCTATGGGAGAAGGAGACATCTTTAGAGATGGAAATTTTCTTTCCAAAAGGAAAACTTATGCCCTGTTTTTAGAGCTTTTCCAGAGCCTGCTGGTTCTCATTGGTTTTTAGTTCCAAATAATCCTTATGTCAAAGAGCCATATTTTAGAGTGGCATATTCTGGTACTCCTTGCCATTTTATTCTTTCCCTCATTAATAAACTTAATTAATTTTGACATATATATACTTTATATTTGTATAAAAGCAATTTTCTTAACTTTAAAAAAATTGTACTTTGACATGCCTTAGATCTTGGAGTGTATCATGAACACTGGTTAGGTAGGTATGTTGACATAGCCAGATTTGTCCCTTAAAAATATCTCATCAATTTAATTTACCAAGAAGGGAGTTTTATGCTGAATAGTGTCTAATATTGACTATTTTCTTTCCATATGGCTTGAAGTTTGTTCTTGCCTGACTCCTGAAACATCAACAGGGTCTCTTACATATGAATAGAGAACCACACCAAAAACTCCTGCATCTGGTGATAGTGAAAGAGCTTTCTCATTGGCAAGACTGACGAGTGTGATCATTATATTGTATTTTGTTGATCCTAAGATTCACATTTTTTTTCTGTTTATCCTCTTTGAAATCACTATGTTTCATACTGTCAGTGCCTTCTTAGATTTGATGGCATATTGTATATGCCTTCTGCTTTCCTCTTCTCTTCCATCATGAACATAGTAACAAAGTGGCATAATAAATAATTTTATTAGAATTCATTAAGGTTCTAGACACCTTTATTTGCAATACATTGTGTTAAATCTAATGCCATAATAATTATTTTCAGTTTGATAGTCTATTCATTTGCTCAAAGTTTTCAAACTTCTAAATAGATAATACACAAGGGTTTTTTTAATAATTTATTTAATCTTTATTGTATTTTTTTTCCATTACCATTTAGTGTGCTTATACCCCCTTCCCCCAGCAATCACCACACTATTTTCCATGTCCATTAGTGCTTTTTCCTTTTATTTTTACCTTGGAGGAAGAAGAATAACTTTTGTATTTTACACTTTGTCTCAAAATTCCCTGCAGTGGCAGCAATCCAGTGACAGAGGTCTTCAACTATTTTGTCGTGTTACCCACTAGTCTGTGGTAAGACATCATGTTTCATTGGCATACCCTGAAGTGTGAACCAGCCTTCCACACCTCAGTGGTCATTAGAGCTGGTAGCATGTTTTGGCTAAGTCTTTGCTAAGAACACTATTTTTTCTCAAGTATTTGTAGTTGTTAGGTGCACAGTGTTCAGCCTTGAGTTTTCACAGGTATTCAAAGATATTTTGAATGTTGTCATATCATAAAGCTTAAGGGAGAAAAAAATATTTCCTTTTACTCATCTTAGTTTCTCCAGTTGAGGCCCTATAAATGAGGCTGGCCAAAGACAGATTAACGAGAGAAAAACAAACAATTTTATTAATATTTGTGTTATACATGTAATATATGGGAGTACCCAGAGATGAGTAAGTCAAAAGGATGGCTAGAACTTGGGCTTCTCTATCATCCTAGGACAAAGGAAAAAAGGATTTTAGGTTTCCGAGCAGGAGAGTAAAGTTATGGGAAGGTAACCAGGACAAGTTTAGTAAACAAGGGTTGTTTGGTAATGTTTGTGATATAGAGTCGGCTCTGTTCTTTTTCACTGGCTAGTTGTGAAGAGTCCTCCTCTTTCTAGTGTGGGAGAAGGAGACACCTTGATAAATGGAAATTTCCTTTACAAAAGAAATATTTGTGCTCTGTTTTTAGAGCTTTTCCTGTGTCTATTGGTTCTCAGTAGAGTTTACTCCAAATAATCCGTATCCCAAAGGAGCATATTTTGGGGTGGATATTTTTGTACCTCTCAAAGTAGATTCTTTTGTCCTGTGTGCTTGTTGCAAAACATAGGCCATGACTGTATTCTGTCCTTGTTAATTTTGATGCTCTGGAGGGGTCCCAGTGGTTAGTTCCTCTAGTACTGACATAGCTATTGCTAGGTCCCTACCTTATCCTTTGCCTCCCATTGAAGTTGTTATTTCTCTTCCCATTGCCTTGCAGTGAGGTTCAGGATACTTGGCTTGGCCTAGGAGGTCTGGCCTCCTGTTTAGTTTTTTGCCTCCTTCCCACTCCAGATTCCAATATATATGTATTGGATACTCTTCCCTGAAGCCTTGCAGGAGCAGCATTTGGGAGGCATTATTGCAATATGGTGTTGAATTGGACAAACCAGCTACTTACTTTGTGAATAGTTTTGTTACATAGTTAATTCATATGAGAATCTGTAGATATAGTAACTGGTTCAGTAGAGAATCCAAAAAATTCACAATTCTAAAACAACAATATTGAGACAAATGTGCAAATGGATGCAAAACTGGTTTTTCTACAGGTGATGAGGTCAGGGGGAGGGGAAGGGAGGTAGTCAATTAAACCTCTATCAGACAGGAAATAATTTTCATGTCTTATATTTTGTATTACTATAAGGTATCTGTAATTTATAGAGTTGTAAAATAGTTCAAACAATGAACAGGGATAGGTAATTATAGTGCTCCACTGAAGCACACATTATATTTATCTTTTAGGATATATCAGAAGCTGGATGTTAGTAAAACTATAACAGTGAAAATTTGGATTGAAGAGAGAGAAACTAGAGGCATTAAGAACAGTTAAAAGACAATTGCAATGTCCAAAGGGGACAGTTCTAAGGGGTGTGAGTAAGGTGAAGATGCTGGGATGGAGCAGAGTGGGCAAAGCAAGTTACTAAGCCAAGGTGGGACCTACCATAATCATTGATTGATTTGAAGTAGAAAGTAGGCAGAGGAGACTATTGGTTTAAACTAGACTACAGTTTGGATCCTGGATCTACATGGTTGTGTGACCCCACACAATGGTGAGAGAAATATTTGACCTCTCTCAGCCTGAGTTTGCTCATCTATAAAATGGCGTAAAAATACTATCCACCTTCTAGTATTGTAGTATTATGCAAATTAAATTAGACAGTGCACAAAGTAAGCTTTGATCATAGTAAAAGGTCAATACATTTTAGGTGCTGTTGACTACTATTTATCCACCTCCACTCCTTCCTTTTTTCTTTATAAAGGTTTTATTCCAATAATGAAAACCAAGGAATGAATGAAATCGTTACCTATAAAAAAGACCTGAGGCTCGATGATCCCATCTAGCAGGCACAAAGAAGTAAGCAAAACACCGGTGGATGAGTAGCATTCATTAACCTTTATTATCAAGTCACAAGATAAGGAGGAGTTGATCTAGGAAGAGTCAGAGACATATGAAATTAACCCAACAAGTAATATCATAAAATTAAGTAGAAGGTTCAATCAAGAAAGAAGGGTGAATTTAGTAGGGCAAGGAAGTTTGGGGAGTGTGATGTTGATGATGAGAGATTTGGGGTCATGAGATATGCAACACTTCTAAGAAATTAAAGCATATGAATGCTAGGAAAAGGCACAGGGTCTCATAATATGCTAATTTCAATAACTAATGACTTTTAAGAGGCATGGGCTGAGGGTTTAGAACAGGTACTGTAGGGATTTTAAGAGAGAGTCAGGAAGAGTGAGATGAAGTCAGAGTTCTAATACGCACAATGCAGGTCACAGAACTCAAGCTCATCTTGCGTAGGTTTCACAGTGGCCTACTCATTAGGATTCATGCAGTTTCACTACAATTCACTTTTGAAAACCAGGCTATAAAGCAGATCTAGTGTACCAACTTAAAGCACTTCATGCCTCACGTGGGGGCTGAGTTCCCAGTAAGGACAGGACATGAAACAAACTATCTCACTGACTATCCACTGCAATACAGACTCCCACTCTCCCATCCAGGGTTGGAGACGGATGTCTCCATGGCAAGCTGGAGGCCATGGACTGTTTTCCTTGGTACTCTTGGCTTTTTTTTTTTTTTAAGAAAATATGAAACAGCTGTCAAATTTTTTGTAAGGATATTTCATATATAAAATTAAAACTTTGCACTTCAAAAAAATCGGTTACTCTGACTGCTCAGGGTCTGCATTCCATGCCTGAAAGCAGTTGGTGAAAGGCCTGTGTCAGCCACCTCTTAATGATGCTTGCTCTGTCCAATCTGTTGCAGTCCCCACTGGTCTCTGTTGGCCTTAGAGAATGTCAGCTTGACTCATTTACCTTACCTGCTAGGTCCCAGCAGACATCTGTCTTCGTAAACCTTTGTTCATCCTATGTAGTTATAATTCAGAGTTTGGAGTTATTTCTATGAGGTTAATGTGTAAACCCTGGAAAATCCCTTTACCCTACTTACATAGCACTGAAATGTATTCCCATGGCTCATTATATTCATCTAAGATGAGAATGAGTTGTTTATACCTCAATAAGAAAAACAATACATCATATCTATTAAATGCATTAACTTTATGGAAAAGTTAGGTAGGAGAATTCTCATGACACTTTATTCTTAAGCTAAATCATAAGGAAAAGTTATTATAATTCTGCCATCTGTTCAAGTTTTAAAAGCCATTTTGGTAAACTTAATGCTATTGCAAAATACATGCCTTAGCACTAATTAACCAAAAAATCTGTTTCATTCTTCTCAAATAATGAAAAAAATGTCAAAAACATGTTTTCTTAAAGAAAATCTAATTTATGACACCTTCTTAAGCCTTTAAACCACCATTGTGATGTGCTCAGGAACACAAGCATAAGAATAACAAAAAGTTAAATATTCCCTTTAGGAAAATCCACAGACTACAAGCTTTAGACATTTACAGTTATAATTTAGATTGCTGTTTCCAGTTAAATCCTACTGTCCTTTTTGGCTGTTATGAGGGTGTTGTAGCGATTTAGGGGAAGAGGGGATGGAGTACAGGGCTTGAGGAATACAGGGAGTGTCTGTAAGGCCAATATTGATTCACTGTCCAAGCCTAAATGCCGCAGTACTCCGCAAGAAAACTAATTAATTGAAATATGTGCTGAGTACACTCTATTAAATATTGTTGGCCAATGATTTTCCAAAACTTTTAGTGGTCTTTTGTGATAGGAATAGAATATATCCATTTTCATTATACTTTTGCTAATTTTCTGCATTTTTAAACTTGCCTGATTTTCCTGTCACTATTCTTGTTTCTGCCATGTCTTTGGTGTATCATCCCAAATTAGCCTAGAGCAATAGCATTTTTATTTGATCACAAGCCCTCTCAGAAAACTTAGAGTGATTCTTCATTTTTTTTTTTTATTAAATAACATCTAGACTCCTTGGGGTCCTTACCACCTGTCTTTCCAGTTATATTTCCCACTGTCCATTATACTAAACTCTTCACTTCTGGGAGATTATTTTACTCAAGATACTGGATACATCTCTCACAAGGGCTAGGTCTTACTCTGTTCTGCAGGGAAATAAAACCTTTCATCCCCCGTTTCTGGAAAACCCAAGTCATCCTGACATAAAAAGCAGCTAGACAAATGGTGATGAGAGCAACAGTATTTAAGTTGTGTGCATGTATTTTAGAGAGAAAGCAGATACAGCAAAAAATGAACACTTGATAGAGGATACAGTTATTTCTTATACTATTGTAATTTACTATGGGTTTGAACTATTTCAAAATCAAAAGGTGTAAAGAAAAGAAGCACTCCAGATTAAATCAGTCACTCACAAGTGAAATTTGGCCAGTTTGGGGAGATATACCAATCAAATATATTTAATTATTGGTAATATTAATAGGTTCCCTATGCTTCCTGGAGAAAGATACTATGTTTTATCCTGGTCTTTTATTTCATCATTTCTTCCACTGCTTCTCCTTGAAGAAGAACATATTGGTTGATATAAGAAGGTGGACTTAATAAATAATATATTAACTTTCAGAATGAAATTGTGACTTCTTTCCTTTCTTGTTTCCATGATAAGAGTCATATATTAAATGCTGGATAGTCGCTTTTGCCTAGAGATCTAGTGATGAACATCACACAGAATTAGTGAAGACAAATGAGAAAGCAAAACATGAGAAAGGTGTAGTGATTCTAATATATTCCACTGTTAGTTATGTTTTTCCCATGCTGTCTGCAATTTTGACTTATACAGATATGTGAGCTCTCATCCTTAGTACACCACTTTTATAGAAGGTTGCCAACTTATTGCCACACCAAATATAATGAATAATATCTTTTGTCTCATGTTACATAGTTCCAAATTGCCATTCAAAACTTGTTTTTAACTAGAAACAGGCTGGAATATTTCTCATCCATGTATTTTGTTCCTTTTGTAATATTTACTCAGAATACCATGATGAATCTTCTTTTTTTGACAATCACTGATATTTGCTAATGATAGCCTTTATTGTACATAAAATCTATATTAACTTATATAAATTTGAGGAGCTGGTATTTTAGCTTGCTAAATTAATTGTAGAATAGAAATAAAAACTTAGAACTGTAAGTAGTTTGAATATTTCAACACTCTGTTCTTCTTCCACTCTATGGTAGGCTAGAAAGTCCCACAGTCTGTACATTTTATTCAGTTTTTCACTGAGAAAATGCTATTTACCAGGTGCATTGCTGGCTGCTGGGATAAAGATGTCCACCCATCATCCAAATCCTAACCTTAGGGGAGCTTCAAAACTTCACCGAAAGTGGGCTTTTAGGGCTGAAAGGATTCTTACAAGTCATCTCTCATAATTATCCAGAAGAAAATGTTTACATATGTATATACATACACGCATATATGTGTATGTACATCTCTTTTATATATACATATATATGTATGTACAACTCTTTTATATATATGTATGTATATATCTTTTTTATGTATACATATATATGTGTGTATATATATCTTTTATCTTGGGAATTTATATATACTTATATATAAGTCATATATAAATATACATAATCCCCAATATAAATATATATACTTCCCTTATATATATAATCCCCAGTATAAATCCCCAATATATATATATAAATCCCCAAGATAAAAGAGCTCTTGCTTTGACCATTTGTGCAGACTTTATTTCTTGTGGTCTGATTCATCTTTGTTTTGCATCACATACCAAACACAGCTTCTTCAACAGTGTAGTTCCTGCAAAAATATTTTCAAATGAATACATTAATATGCTTGCATTCAAATTTTTTCATATAGCTTATGATTACATTGGATACATATGGAAATCCCTGGCACATGTTTGGCACTCATGAAATGAAAATTTTCTCTCTTTATTCCACTTTGTCATCTTTGGAGTACATTTTCTAGAGTTAGCTTGAATTTTGTTGTCCTTGGAATGCACTGAAATTCCTTCATAAGTTTGGAAACACTACCACCTACCCTATATTATTAAGGGGTATTTAGGGAAAGGGGAAGGGGCCATGTCTATGTCACTTACTGCTGGACTCATCATGTCTTACAGATAGTTGTCACCTAATAAATACTTGTGGAATGAAATAGTAACAGGACTTCAAAGTATAAGAAAGTGAACTGTAGGTAGAAGTGGGAGGGAAGAAAGTATATTCCACATAGAAAAAATTGCATGAACAATGGTCAGAAGGCTGGACAAGGATAAGATTAGTTGAAGGTATCTCTAACTAGGGTGGTTTTAAAGATACCTGTAACAACATGGATTATATATTCTACAGAGTCAAAAATTAGAATAACTACCGTTCAGGTTTCCACACTGAAATGCAATTCACAATGCAGTCTTGGGAATCAGAGAGATGGGGTTTCAGTCTAGGTTCTTTCACTCATGAGTTGGATGATTATAGACAAGACAACTAATTTTTTATTTTTATTTTTTTTACTGTTTTCTTATTTTTTGAAAAATGGAACTGATAATACCTTTCCTTAAGGGGTTGGGTGCCTGGATAGAGCAAATCATCTCCTGATGGTGGGTGATGATAGTTGGTGTCACCATGATTGTCATTCCCTACCTACTCACTCTCCGGAAGAGCTGAATATTCTGCAACGTTAACACAACTTGCCATAGCTTCTCATAGGAACGTATACTAGTCAAGTGCTATTGGCCTAAAATGTAAAGGCCTCTGGCTCTTTTCTATGGATGAGGTGTACTTTATTGCTATAAGTAAATGCAACTGGAATACATTGACCCAATGAGAGCTATCTTTCCTCTCTGTTGTATAAAATTCAAAAGGTATGTCTTCATAAAACCTGTACTAGTAAGGAACATATAAAACCCACAGGCAAGTAATAGGCTTTGCACATTTCTCAGAGGTTAGTTAAAACTCCACCTCTTGTGTTAAGATACTGAACAATCATAATGTCTGGTTTTATATTTTGTTTTGGTTTTGATTACCCACTCAGATAATTTAATAATTTTCTGGGAGGCTCTGTGTTTGGGTGTAGTGGGGAGTTGGAGCTTAAGGAAGCTTGGTGGAGCAACTCATTTAGAGGTTGCTGTACACTGAGTGATAACTCATCAGGAAGCAAAACCTAGTCTATGCATTTGTTGAAAATCAGGTGTTCTGTTTTTTGTTTTTTTTTTCTTCTAAAGGAAGTTAGCCTGGATTAGTGGGTAATTACCAAGCCTGAAGAAGAAAATTGTAATAAAAATGAAAAGAAGAAAATTACTTAATTATAACATAGTTGCTCCAGAAATCTTCAAGATGAATGGAAAAATTTAGCAGTGCTCTTAAACATTACTGTAATTTAGCCCCATGCTCCAGAAAGTCTAAATTGTAATTGACCCTAATTATATCAACACCCACTGGTAAGAAAAGATCTGTCTTTTAGAAGACTGTACTGCTACTAAACTTCATTAACAAGTCACTCATGACTTCAACAGATGTTTTGTATTTTTCTGGCCAAGGGGGTCCTTCAAACCAACTTTCCTCTACATTTGGCAGCAAATGATACAATAATGCTCTTAGAGTGTCAGTATATGAGGTAAAAAATGGTCTTTTATAGTACTGTTCAGAATATTCTTTTTTGCCTGTTAGTGTGTTAGGATATTTTCACTTGTAATCAGGAAAAAAAACCAAACAAACCCATTCTAACCTATGCAAACAATGGAATATATTGGTTCATAAAATTTAGAAGTACTGTGCTAGGTTGGACTTTAGGTGTAGCTTGTCTAGTGCACAGTCGCTCCTTCCCTTTCTGTCTCTCTCCCTCTCTTACCCCTCCCCTCCTTCCTTCTCCCTCTCCCTTTCTCTCTCCCCTCCCATCTCCCCTTCCCTCTATATGCCTGAGTGTCTGTGTCTCTCTTTCTCAGCTCTGTTTCCTTGATAATAAGTTCAGTTTCTAGTAAACTCTCCAGTCATGATCTTAACATTGTTACTTGCAGCTATGGGCCTGTTTCTTTTCTCCCCTAACTGTTGAACAAAAATCATGGGCTTCATTCTGATTGGTCCATATTTAGTTTCTTCCCCATCCCTCAGCCAATCAAAATGTCTAAGGGTAAGTATTATGCTCATTGTCCCAGGGCAGAGCTGTGGAGGCCCCAGTGATAGAGTCAAGTTCCCCCTGAGAACGTGGCTTTTGTGGAGAAGGGGAAGATGCTATGCCCAAGAAAAAAGGAAAAGATGCTTGATATGTCAAGTAAGAAAACTACAGAATTTTGTTTTTCCAGCTTTTTAAAAACATGTTTGCCCTCCAACTTTTTGTTATAAAAATTGTCAAACATATGGAAAGTTGCAAGAATAGTACAATGAACACCTGAACACCAACTATTTAGACTGAACAATTGTTTTTTCACATTCTGTCTTAATTGGCAGGCTGTATCATATTTCACACCCACTCTCAATGAATTTCTCAGAATTCCTTCAGATGAAGATTTTAAAAAGTTCAGTACTGTAGAATTAAAATGGAAACTAAATATCACTTCCATCATGCTATGTCTTTTACCTGCCTTTTGTCTTTTGTTCTCTTTCTGAGTATAGCCAAGTATCATTCTGTTTTCCAACAAGCTCTTTTGTGCACCCTGAAGGGAATATTATAAGATTAAATGCAGAGTAGCATTCCTTCGGCAGGTGAATGCTTCTCATTACAGAGATCCCAGTTGATCTCCTAAATGTAATTCCCTGGTAATGTGAAACTTCTGTATTATTTATTATCTCATATTAGATCAGGAATATTTGATAAATTTGTTATCAACAAATCAACTTTTGAAAGTTTCCTGTATCAAAGAATAAACCAGGGAGTAGATTTTGGACTCTTAAGGGGAAAAACTGAAATTATTTATTTTGAGGCCGTTTTATAGCCAGGGGCTTCAAATGCAAATGAAGAATCATACACTGAAGAATTACAATTTATAGATGTGATTATAACTAATTCATTTAGTAGTGTATTATGCTGAATAAGTCTGACTAAAATTCTAAAATCCTGTAAGAATTCTACACTGATATAATGAATGACAAACATTGCATATTTATTCTTGAAGGTGCCATGTTTTCTTCTCTGATCACTCCATGGGACATCGCTAAAAATAGAGGAGATTTACTGACATTGAGCTGTGATTAATAATAACAAAAGGAGTTATGATTTCTTAAGTCCTTATTATATACTAAGCACTTCGCTGAGCCCCAGCTACCTTCTTTTATTTAATTTTCCTAACAACCCAGTGAAATAGGTGCTGCATAATAGGACTGACATAGGTCTTGTTTTATAGATGAGAAAACAGAGACATAGGATATTGTGGAAGTTTTCCATAAATGCTGTTTACTCAGTTCATGAGAACTTGCCCAGATGTGACAGAGGTAAACAGTTGAGAGTCAGAGGCTGAGTATAAATGATTATCATGACACATAAGGTAAGATCACTGCTATTTGTAGATGTGCAAACCAGAATGTTTGATTTTGTAAACCTAAGTTTTTTCATGGCAGAAAAGATTTAACATATTTCTATCTATAAGTATTTTTGATACACTATATTTTTTTAGAATATTTTTAGATTCACAGCAAAATTGAGCACAAGGTACAGAGGATTTCCCATATTATAATCCAAAGTCTGTAGTTTACCTTATGGTTCACTTTTGGTGTTGGACATTCTATGGGTTTGGACAAATGTACAGTGACATGTGTCCACCACTATGATATCATACAGAGTAGTTTTAATGCTCTAAAAATCCTCAGTGTTCCACCTACATAAGTATTTTTATGCCATATATTAAGTCATTCTAACTTCACAATCCTTATTAAACTGTTTAGGAGAATTATTTCCAGGCCCCACTAAGGGAAACAGGACCTTTTAACAAGCCAAGAATTTGCTTTAACTGCAGCAAAGAGGGTTGTAGGCCGAGTGGAAAATTTTAATAATTTTTAAGTTGGTAAATTCCAACCAAGGCTGAGGAGAATGTCAATTCACATTAAATAGAGTGAACATAATTTAGCAAACTTGGGCATGGAGTTTAAACTTCACTCAAGAGATGACTATTTGGAGACAGTTAACTCACCCTTAAAATCCGTCCTGTAGTTCAAGTCAGTTGTTTATGCCACCAGACAGAGATGTGGCAAATATTCACCTTGTGGTTCTCAGCCATCGGCTGCCTAATGAAGGCCTCCCATTTTCTGTTCTGCTGACCCCATCATTTACAAACAAACAAAATCCATGCAACATTCAATGGAATGTTAAATAAACATACAAAGCTGTGAACCATCTTTCTCATTTGTAAAATGTAAAAGAGACCCTGTCCTGTTTGCTCTCCTGCCATTTTAGGAGGACTTTTGTTTTTCTTCCTTTCTAAAATTAAAGGAACTCTATAAAATGATTTGGTTTTTCTCCTTTAAAGACCACTCCTTAGTGGTGTTTTTTTTTTGGTTTTGTTTTGGATATGCACCTTTTATTTTAGTGCTGTTGTTCTAAAAACAATTTCTGTACCTTGTATAATTTTCTACTTTTTTTCCATTTCCCTTTTCTATGTCATTTGCCTATGTTACTACAGCACCTTGTAGCTGGTCTGTCTGATTCCAAACTTCTCCAATATGTTTTCTAAAGCATAGTCAGGGTAAACTGGGAAATTTACAATAGAAAGATAAGCATTGTTAAGCAGAAATTTATGAGGTGGACTAATGTAACTTACTTAAGCATAATTCAAAGTTTAAAAATCTTTTTTGTTTTTCAATTTTATAATTGTTTCATAAAATGCATTTATTGTTTAATAATTTTCTTTTTGACACATAGACTGTAATGCATACACACAATTATATCTAATTATTCTTAAATCCATTGTTTCATTCTAACATAATTTGGTGAATCCCCAGCAATGAGATTTATATTTTTCTATTTTTCCTGATATTTAAAGCATTTCTGTAATAAATTTCTTTGTATATAAAGTTATGCCCACATTTGCTACTGCTTCAGAAGAAAATTGACTAGAACTGGACATTCGGGGATCCAGTTCCAAGGATAAGAACATTATGCATATTACTTAATTCTCTTCATAAAGAGTTATATCATCTTCACTATTGCTAGTTTCTTTTTTCAGTTACCAAAGAGTTGTTTTACCCCTAATGCAGTAGGTGAAAAAATTTCTCAGTGAAGTTGTAAAGTTCAAGTAATCAGTTGTTGCAGAGGTTGGTTAATTAATGCATTTATTGACTATTTGTATTTCTGCAGGTTAAAGAACAATTATGAGCCATTACATTGAATATTGATCCTGGAATTTAGATCTTTCAGAGGATCAACAGTTCTGACAATTTTTCTAGCCTCCTCATATGCTGAGCCTAAGCTATGTGCCCTCTCATAAAACCTCTGTGCATTGATGGTTAATAATATGTTCATTAAAGGAATTTTTGCTACATTGAAATGTTAAATTATTAGCTGCAAGGAAATGAAAAGTGAGGCAACATTCAGAAAATCTTCAATGTATAATATATTTCTGTATAGATTCATTGTGGTTATTTTCATTATGTGCATTAAATGAATTTTATGACTTGTTGATTCATATCCATATTCTCTATCCTAGGGGATCTCGCTACAATATAGGCTGTATTTCTGTCAGCCATAGTGGATTAGCTGCAGTTTTTACCTTTTAATTAAACAGCTGCTGCCACTAAACACAATTTTGAATTATTTAACAGTCCATATTACTTTAGTCAATGCATACTGAATTTTTAAATTTTATGAAACTACATTTTTTATGACATAGCGTTCCTAAAAATGAGTTGACCAACAATTATAATTTATTATTTTGAAATGTCAGGAATATTTTAGCATATTTAAAATCATTGTAACTAAAATTAAAAGCCAAGCTGATCAAATACAAGATCTTTTGCTTTAAAAAATAATGTGAAGTATACAGAATTTTAAATGAAACTCCCGTTCAAGATGCTGTTTATATTATCTGCCTCATAAATATGCCACAAGTGTAGTAAATACTTTTGTGCACTATTGCAGACCCTGGAGATAATCCTAAAGATTAAAGTTTTCATTGAAGCCTTATTTCAGAATGAATTGCTTTACCATTTCTGGCTTTCTTGGTAACAGATTTTGTTTTGGTGAAGCTATCATCTATAAACAACAATCAGTAAGTCAATTCCAAAGCTATTTACTGTTAATCAACATGAATTTTTGTGATGGACTCATGATTATTTTGTTACATTTTTCCGAGTTATATTCAGAGGTATTACTTAAATTTCTAGTTTTAATAATAAATGAGTAATTCATATAGCTTTGGAGAGCCTAGACCCTGGGAAATTATTTTTTAGAAAGTAACAATGATGTGACCTTTCTTCTTATCTCTATTCTTTTGCAAAACAGAAATCTCTCTTTCTTCATATATCTGTGTATACATACATACCTACATAAGTTTATACACACACATATGTATATATCCTATAGACAGTATCTCCTCCTTGCTGTTTTATAGTATGAAATATGAAGTATAATAATTGAAGTATTGAACATTGGAATGAACAGTTGAAAATACATCCAGTTTTATTTTTAGGTCCATCACTACACCTGAACGTTCTGAGAATTGCTGTGACCAGAAAAGCCACCTTCAATATTTCAACCTGACAAGAAATAGTATCTTTAACTGCAGCATTGATTGAATTTCCTTAAGTGGTGGAAGTAAAGGGGAATGATATAAGATCCATCTAAGTTTTTTAACAATGCAAACCATTTAACAGAATGTAGATGATGGTAACTGTCAGGATTCCTAGAATAAATTATTTCTGCCCTCTTTGCTGACTCCTGGGGAACATTATTTAGAAATTACATCTGGCCTTGTGTAGTCTTCTCTGTTTTGACATCTCATCGATTCTTTATCTCCTTTCCTGGCTTTGAAAAAAAAATTTATTATAGAATTGGGTTGTGAAGTAATACTGTAAAAGAATGCAAAGTTATCACCTGCCACTGTTTTAAGGTTACAACTACAGAGAGTAAGAAGGTGGTTATCATTCCTCATGGTTATAGATATGACCCTTTTCAAGATATGAGTTTCTGCCATTGAAGTGGTGTTTGTAGATTAAATATGATATGTTGCTTCTGTCTTATAAGGGAGTTTAATAACTTAGAGCATCATGTGGAATTTAATCAAAAGATATAGCTATTTATTGAGTTCTTAAAAAGTCATGATTTTAACTGCACTTTGTACAGTGTATGTGAGCACAGGCTAAGTACTGCCCTTTCTCTCCCTCCCTCGGCCCCCATAAAGAGTCATTGACCATACTCATTTACCTGACAGTTGTGTCAAAATCTATGAAAAAATAATTGATTGTATTTTCATTTGTTTGTATGCATTCCCCATTAGAATGTAAACTTTATGAGTGTGGGGACCATGTCAATTTTTGTTCAGCTGTTGAATGAATGGCTATATAACATTAAATCAATGTTGTTATTTTCATTTTCCTATGGGTACCACTTAACCAGGTAGTCATCCAAGTGGGAAAAACGAGGATGAGACATACTCTGTGTTTCTGTTTGAACAAGAGCAAATATATGTATCAAAGGGAAAAGGAAACAACCCATTGTTTTATATTCAGTGTCACTTAGTGTCCAAGTCTACATTTTTCAATTTTTGACTGTTATCATCATAGTGATATCATGAGAAAGCTAATTCAAAGCCATTGTGTTTCACTTGAAAACATGCTTACTGATTCAAGAAAAGGGACCTCTTAGGGTAGAGAGTAGACTAATATCTATTTCTCACCGTCTGTTTATGTATGTTAAGAAAAAAGGGAGACAGAGCCAGGAGAAGAGTGGTTGTGTGTGTGTGCACTTGTCCATGTGTAAATGTAGATATGTGAACAGGTGTGACTATACAAGGAGGAGGAACAGCCTAACTTAGTGATGTTCAGTAGAACTGTTCAGCCATTGTTACCACGTTAGCTACCACGAAGAAGGAAATAGAGAACAAGAAGTGGTAAAAACATTCAGCATGAGATTGGAAGATGTGGTGTGTGTTTCAGGTAGCCATATGCCCAGGCAAAAATCAAGAATACAGTTACTAAAGAGGATGAGCTAAAGAGATATTGGGGTTTACCTAACCAGCCAATTCATCCACCAGTACTTGTTCTCTGTTAGGCATTGCTCTAGGTGTTGATGCTATAGCAGTGAGGAAAGTACTGTTCTTTTTCAGCTTATGCAGGTTGGGGAGAGGAAAGCAAACACACAGAAATATATGACACATCTGGTAGTAATATGTACTTTGCCAAAAAACAAAAAAACACTCGAATAGATTTTGTAAAAATTTAAATGAGACCAGCACTTAAGTACTGAAAAAATGCTTTAGGAGTGAAACAGAATTTCAAGTCAACAGGAAGCATTGTAGGATTTTAAATACATTTGCTGTGAAAACAAGTAAAATGTCTATTGTATTTGAAATGCTCAAGGACATAGGAAAAATTGACCACAAAGTTTTCTTTGGTTCTGGTAACATGCTGTTATATACATTCTTACTCATATTAGGGAAGGAGAGAGAGAAAATTATGAAATAGGAAAATGTGAAATGTGTACATGTTTAGTTTTTTAGTTGCTCCTCAATATTAAGGCTATAATCAATAAAGTTTTAGTGTAATTACATAGCCTCCTCTTATAATAACTACATTGTAAATTCCAATTTCCTAACTAGTAATTGTGATGAGTCATTTGATTGTTACCAAAATTCTTGTGTATTCGGAAGCTAAGGAATATATTAAAATCCTTTGGAAACTTGGATAAATAACAAACATGAATTACAAAATTACTAGAGTTGATAGTTATCAAGAAAATAAGGGATGTAGCATCAGCATTGCTGCAGAATCCTCCAGAACTTGTTGCCCACACAGGAAGGTGTCTGGGGTGCACTCAGACACCTCAACTGTCAGCTGGTTGGTGAAATTCAAGAGGACTGTTCTGCACTTTTTTGTTAATGGGCAGATATACCTGTGCAAACAATGACTTGACTTGCTCTCCACACATTCTGCTCTGGAAAGCAGAGTGGTCCTAGTAATTTCCCTTCTTAGAATGATCTCATAAGAAGAGTGTTTTGAGAAAGAGCAAGATGGTGGAAGAGTGAAAGGAAGTCACAGTGACCTCCTCCCAGGACCAATCTGGAATTACAACTAAATTGTGGAGAAATCACCCAGAACAAACAACTAAACAGTAGCAAGAAGGAAGCCTTATAACCTTGGACAGACAAAAGAATCAGCTTTAGCACAACCTGACTGGTGAGGAGTATGGTGGAGACTCAAGAAGACTGGATGGGTGCCCATGGGCAGCAGTGCCAGAGCGATATTTAAATAGCCAATTGGAGCCTCCCAAAAAAAGCGGAGTCTAAACTATAAGTGGGAATCCCCAGCCTACAGCACCAGAGCCCCAAAAGTACACAAATAACAGCCAACTGTGAAAAGCACCAGGGTTGCTCTCTGCCAGAGACAGGCAGCTGGAGGTACAAAGAGCCATTTAAAAGGCCAATGCATACATTGTAATTTGCAACCAATTACCCTGGGCTTTGGAAAAGGTGGGGGCAGGCTAGGCTAGAGATATCTGAAAAGAAACTGGGGGAGGAGTCTTTGGGGAGGGAACAGAGGGAATAGCTGGCAGGATCCCAGTGCTGAGTCATTACTCACATGGCAGCAATAGTCTTATTCCAGCAGACCACTCCTCTGAGCAGTAACAGCTTGAGAGTAGACAATAACCCTGCCCCCAGGAGGGGCTCTGCCCTGCCCTGTGGTGCCTAAAGCTGACTGCTGAGTGCAGAGTGACTAGATTAACAACTGAATGAGACAGCCACACACAGCAGATTCCTGGAAGTCTCAAACAGACTTCCTAACGTCAGTTGGGGTCAACATCTGACATTATCAAAGGCAGATCCAGAAGGAAAAAACAGCAGTAAATACTAGAGGCTACTGAAATGAAATCCACTGTGGTCTTTTCCATGATTTGCGATATTTTCTTTACTACATAGCTTTTTAATGTTCATTTCACGTCCATCAAGTTTTTGTATATTAAGTCACTAGATCTTATACTAAAAGTTTATTTCTCTCCTTTCTTATAATAGTGTGAATCTTTTTACAGCCTTGTTAATACTGGTTCTTATGCTGTTGATAGTGGGATTGTAGGGGAGAGTTATTTTTGCAGATGTGGGATTGTTTCCTGGGCTTTGTGGTTTTTCTCTGGCAGCAACTGCACAAAAACACACAAGAAGGTGTGGGCAAAGGAACCCTCAGTCAACCAGCTATAGGGGAGAACTGACTAAAGAATGACTAAACAACAATCAAAGCTCAATTACTTCCAGAGAGCCAACATAAATGGCAAAAAAGCATCCAAAGAGCAGCAAGTTCAGGAGATCAAGGCGACTGCACCCCTGAATCTCACAGGTCTCCTACCACAAAGTCAGGGAGTCAAAAACAGATCAATTTAAGAAGCAGAAGCAAAAAAGAAGAGTCTCACAAATAATGGGAAGACAAAGAAACCCCCCCCCCCCGCACTTTACTAAAGGAAAAGGAGGAATCCCCAGAAAGAGAACTAAATGAAATAGAGGCAAGTGAATTATTAGATACTGGGTTCAAAACAATGGTAATAAGGAAGCTCAATGAGCTCAGTGAGCTCTGGGAGAATTACCAAAAATTACAGGGAAACTACAAGGAAATTACTGCAAACTATATCAGCATGAAAAAGGACATAGAAACTATCAATAAGAGGCAAGAGGAAATGATGAATACAATTTCTGAATTGAAGAACACAGTAGAAAGAATCAAAAGCAGGCTACATGAAGCAGAGGATCAAATCAGCAAGCTGGAGGATAAGGTAGAAAAAAGCTCCCAGAAAGGCCTAGAAAATGAGAAAGACTCAAAAAGAATAAAGAGGCATTTAGGGAAATGCAGGACAACCTGAAACATAATAATATCCATATAATAGGGATACCAGAAGGAGAAGAGGAGGAAGGGAATCTATTTGAAAAAGTCAGAATGGAAAACTTCCCTAATTTGAGGACAGAAAAAGTTACACAGGTCCAGAAAGCACAGAGGGTCCTGTTCAAGAGGGACTGAATGAGGCCCACTCCAAGACACATCATAATTAAAATGGCAAATATCAAAGACAAACAGAGAATCTTAAAGGCAGGAAGGGAAAAACAGGTAGTAACATACAACAGAGCTCTGGTACAGCTAGCAGCTGAGTTCTCAGCAGAAACACTACAAGCCAGAAGAGAATGGCAAGAAATATTCCAAGGAACGAAAAGCAAAGGCCTACAGCCAAGACAGCTCTACCCAGCAAGGTTCTCAATTAAAATGGAAGGCGAAATAAGGAGTTTCCCAGACAAAAGAAGGGCAAATGAATACACCTCCACCAAACCAGCGTTGCATACTATGCTAAAAGGACTGCTTGAAGAAGATGAAGAAAAAGAGTGAGAAAGAGAGAAACACAGATACAAAGGGAAAAAATGGATAAGTACCTATCAATATAACTTTAAATGTAAATGGATTCAATGCTCCCTCAAAAAATATAGGGTAGCTGAATGGATAAGAAAACATTACTCACATATATGCTGCCTACCAGGGACCCACCTGAGAACAAAAGACCTACACAGGCTGAAAGTAAAGGGATGAAAAAAAATATTCCAAGCAAATCAACGGGGAAAGAAGGTGGGTAGCAATACTTCTATCAGAAAAAATAGATTTCAAAACAAAGGCCATCAAAAGAGACTCAGAAGGACACTTCGTAGTAGTCAAAGGAATCCATCAAGAAGACATAAACATTGTAAACCTGTATGCACCCAACATAGGAGCACCCAAATATAAAAGGAAAATCTTATGAGACTTAAAGAAAGACACACACAGCAACACACTAAGAGGGGATTTTAACATCTCACTGTCAATAATGGATAGATCTTCCAAACATAATATCAACAAGAATATTATGGAACTGAGTGATGCATTAAATCAAATGGAATTAACTGATATATATATAGACCGTTAATTCCAAAGAAGCAAAATACACATTCTTCTCAAATGCACATGGAACTTTTCAAGGATAGACCACATGAAAGGACACAAAATACTCCTCAACAAATTCAAGAAAATTTAAATCATAATAAGCATTTTCTTGGACCACAAGGGCTTGACACTAGAAACCAACCTCAAGGAAAAAGCTCAAAAACATTCAAACTCATGGAGTCAGAATAGCATGCTATTAAATAGTGAATGGGTCAATAATGAGATCAAAGAAGAAATCAAAAAGTTTCTGGAAACAAATGAACACACAACAGTCCAAAACCTATGGGACACAGGGAAGGCAGTCTTGAGAGGGAAGTTCATAGCAATACAGGCCTACCTAAAAAAGAGAAACATTTCAAATAAACAAACTAAACATGCATCTTCAAGAACTGTAGAAACAACAAACAAAGCCCAGGGTGAATAGAAGGAAGGAAATAATCAAGATCAGAGTAGAATTGAATTACATAGACACTAAAAGAACAATTCGATGGATCAATAAATCCAGGAGCTATTTCTTTGAAAAGGTAAACAAAATCAACAAGTCTTTAAGAATACTCATCAAGAAAAAAAGGGAGAGGGCCCAAATAAATAATATCAGAAATAAAAGAGGAGAAATAACAACAGATACCACAGAAATACAAAGGATTGGAAGTAATTACTATGAACAATTATACACCCAGAAATTTGAAAATCTTGATGAAATGGACAAATTTCTAGAAAAATGTAACCTTCCAGCACTAAATGAAGCAGAAGCAGAAAGCCTGAACAGATGGTGAATTTGAACAGCAACCAAAACACTCTGGCACACAAAAGGCCTGGACCAGATGGTTTCACAGGAGAATTTTACAAAACATTTAAGGAAGAGCTAATTCCTGTCCTTCTCAGACTATTCCAAAGAAATCCAAGACGAGGGAAGACGCCCAAACTCTTTTGATGAGACCAGCATCTTCCTAATCCCAAAACCAGATAAAGACCCAACAAAGAATGAAAACTACAGGCCAATATCGCTGATGAACATAGATGCTAAAATCTTCAACAAAATATTGGCAAACTGCATCAAGCAATACAGTCAAAACATCATCCACCATGAACTAGTGGGATTCATCCCAGGGATGCAAGAATGGTTCAGTATTTGCAAGTCAATAAACATAATGCATCACATAAACAAAAGGAAAGACAAAAAACACATGATCATATCAATAGATGCAGAAAAAGCATTTGATAAAGTACATCATCCATTTATGATAAAACTCCTTAGCCAAGGAGGACTAAAGGGGGCATACCTCAACATAAAGGCCATATATGAAAAACCTACAGCCAACCTCATACTCAGTGGGCAGAAACTAAAAGCTTTCCCACTAAGATTTGGAACAAGACAAAGGTGTCCACTTTCACCATTTCTATTCAACATAGTATTGGAAGTCCTAGCCACAGTGATAAGACAAGAAAAAGAACTAAAAGGCACCCAAATTGGAAAGGAGGAAGTAAAACTATCATTGTTTGTAGATGATATGATAGTGTACATAGGAAACCCCACAGACTCCACCAAAACCTACTCGACCTAATAAGTGAATGTGTCAAAACAGCAGGATAGAAAGTTAATATTCAGAAATCTTAGGCATTTTTGTACACCATCAATGAAGTATCACAATCAGAAATCAGGAAAAAAAAAACACCTCATTTGCTATAGCAAGAAGAAAAATAAAATACCTAGGAATAAACTTAACCAAGGAGGTAAAAGACCTGTATTCAGAAAACTACACAACACTGAAGAAAGAAATTAAGGAGGACACAAATAAATGGAAGCATGTACCGTGTTCATGGATTGGAAGAATTAACATCATCAAAATGTCCATACTACCCAAAGCTATTTATAGCTTCAATGCAATTCCCATTAAAATACCAATGACAAGTTTTCAGATATAGCACAAACATTTCAAAAATTTATATGGAATCTGTAAATGACCTCGAATAGCTGCAGCAATTTTGAGAAAGAACAAAATAGGGTGGACCACAATACTTGACTTCAAATTGTATTCCAAGGTCACTGTAATCAAAACAGACTGGTACTGGCATAAGAACAGATACATAGATCAATAGAACAGAATAGAGAGCCCAGAAATAAACCTAAGTCTCTATGGTCAATTAATATTTGACAAAGAGCGCAGAAGGATAAAATGTTGTAAAAATAGCCTCTTCAACAAATGGTGTTGGGAGATCTGGACAGCTACGTTTAAAAAATTGAAATTAGACTAGCAACTTACACAATACACAAAAATAAACTTAAGATGGATTAATGGCTTAAATATAAGTCATGACACAATAAAAGTCCTAGAGGAGAACATAGGCAGGAAACTCTGCGATATTCCATGCAGCAATATTTTCACCAATATGTCTCCTAGAGCAAGGGACTTAAAGGAGAGAATAAACAAATGGGACTTAATCAAAATAAGAAGCTTCTGCATGGCTAAAGAAAACCTCAGGAAAATGAAAAGGTAACCAAATGTATGGGAAAATATATTTGCCATTGATATTTCAGACAAGAGTTTGATCTGCAAAATATACAGAGAACTCACCTGACTCCACTCCAGGAAGACAAACAATCCAATAAAGAATGGGCAAAGGACCTCAACAGACACTTCTCCAAGGACATAAACAGGGCCGAGAGACATATGAAAGGGTGCTCAGCATCATTAGCCATCAGAGAAATGCAAAATAAAACCACAATGACATACCACTTCACACCAGTCAGAATGGCCATCATAAACAAATCAACAAACAACAATTGCTGGTGAGGTTGTGGAGAAAAGGGAACCCTAGTACACTGTTGGTGGGAATGCAGACTGGTGCAGTCACTGTGGAAAACAGTTTGGAATTTCCTCAAAAAGCTAAAAGTGGAACTGCATTTTAAAATAAATTAAAGAAATTCCACTGCTGGGATTATACCTGAAGAAACCTGAAACGCCAATTCAAAAGAACCTATGCACCCCAATGTTTATAGCAGCACAATTTATAATAGCCAAGTGCTGGAAGCAACCTAAGTGCCATAAGTAAATGAGTGGATCACAAAATTATGGTACATTTATACAATGGAATACTAAGCAGCAGAAAGAAAGAAAGAGCAACCCCCCTTCGTGACAGGATGGATGGAACTGGAGAGCATTATGCTAAGTGAAATAAGCCAGGGGGTGAAAGACAAATACCTTATGATCTCACCTATAAGTGGAATATAATCAACAAAACAAACAAGCAAGAAAAATATAACCTGCAACATGGAAAGAAAATACAAACTGATATTAACCATAGGGTAGGAGGGAGGGGGGTAACAGGCAAAAAAAGTAGAAGAGTCAAGTGAAGGAACGCGTATAAAGGACCCATGGACAAAGCCAAAGTAGGGAAAGATTGAGGGTCGAGCAGGGGAAGTGATGGCCGGAAAATAGAGACAAATGTATTTGAACAATTAAAAAAAAATAGTAAAATACTTACAGTAAGCTTCACTTTATACTTTTTTATAATAATCCCTTTTGTTCTGAAAGTAAAATTTAAAAATTAAAGTAAGAAAAACTGACTTCTTAGCTCTGAATATTTGTAAGTCATCTCTTCCTTCTCAGTGCTCAGGAATGCTGGGTACCTCTCTGGGACAGGTCCATGGAATTGGCATTTAAGCTCTTTCCTGGTGATTCCCTGACATTTGAGCACCTGTTTTTCTACCATCTCTTTGTCTCTACTCCTACTTCTAAATTTTTGCTTCCCTTTCCTTTAAACCTTTATGGATAAGGTTTAGAAAGGAAGACAGTACCTTGGTGTAAAAATAGTTTCTTGGCTCATCTGTAATAAATACTGTAAAAACACATTTGCTTACATATTTATTGTCATACTTAATTATTAAAAAAGAAATTTGAATAGAGAATTTGAAATCATAGAAAATTCAAGATTCTCAAAATAAATGTAATTAAAAATAATACCAAGTTAATGGTAATTAAAACAAAAAATATAAATAACCTGTATGTAGGGAGCTTTTTCTGTGGATAATCATGCATGTAGGGTCAGCTTTTTCCAGTGCTGACCCTGAGGATCTAAGGCCTCCTGGAGCTTGTTGCTTTCTGGGTGGAAGTGACAGTAAATGGACAGCTTTATTGTGCTTACCTTTCCAGTACCATTTGTTGGACAAAAGTAATCCAACTTTTGTAGGGGATGTAGGGGAGAATGTAGGGGAAAAGGGATGATCTTTAGAATGGGCTTCACATCCAGTCTTACCATCTGATACATTTTTAAATATCTGTGACCCCCGTTATGTTCCTTAGGCATCTAACAAATGACAAGAATCCCATTGATAATTATCTTCAAGAATGATCCTGCAGAATTTAGGAGGAATTGCAAGGACGTCCATTAAGAAACAGATGTATAGGCAGATATGCATTTAAACTTCTTTGGTGAAATGCCTTCTGTCCCCCTCATTACCCCAAAATGTGTTGTAACACATCACTTCAGAATTTAGAAAGTTCCCTCTGTGATATGTTTGCATTAAGGAATATTTCCTTCTAGATTCTTACAGATAAGTTTTTTGTGCAATACTAAGGGACCCTCACGTGTCCTGAAGTAGATTTCTTGATTCCTCCTGTGTGAGAGAACCCTGGCATATTTTAACTATGTTAAGCTATTTTTTCTCCAAAATTATTTTTATTTCCCACTGTTTATTTCAAGGGAATTATAAGTCTTGGATTTGAGGGTTGCTAATAGGTTTTGAATCAAATTGCAAAGGCACCCTTTTCCTACTTCCTGCCAGCTATTTGGAACTTTGTTTCCACAAACAAAGGAGCGCAGGTTGTGTTCTTTCCCATCTAGTTCATGCTGAGCCTGCTTCTCTCCAAGTGCTCTGCTTTTATCACCCCTCTTTCTTCTAGTTCTTTGTTCTGTGGTATTTGTGTTGGATAAAAATGAAGTTATACTTGGACTGAGGCAAAGTATTCTTTCATGGGATAGCTTATTTATGCTCCAGAATGTGTTTTTTTCTCTCACACGCGGCAGCTCTCACAGCAGTGCTCATTCCTATTGAAATTAAGGGTTGTAATCCTAATATTGAAGTCTTCATTAGGCATTTTGCATCCTTGCAGCATGTGTTTTAGATTGATCTGTTGAACTGATGATGGAATTTAAAGTCTTTAATTAATTTTTTTAAATTTCCAACTTTAGCTTAATAGCTACATAACTAGTTTTTAGTAGGTATCAACAACAGAAATATAAATCTGGCACAAAAACCTTTTATCCCCCTTTCCCTCCTATTAAAGCTCTTAGATTTTCTCTTAGAAGAATCAAAAAGCAATAGAATGGCTCTGTTGATCAACATCTGTTTTCCAGTTTCCAGTGCAGTGTATCTTGTCTCTGACCTGTTGTAGTAGTTAAATGCTTAATGACACTGAAAATCTAGCTTTGTAAACTACAAACAGTAACTATAACACCATTTTTTTAATTTACATAATATATAGCTTTCAAAACTTTTTCATATCTGTTATTTTACCTAATCCTTATGTTAGCAGTCCTGGGAGTTACTGTGTCATAAGCTAATAGCCCATTTTACCCATGAGAAATGGAGGCTCGCACTAGTTGACTGCCCTTCTACAGGCATGAACTTGAAGGCTCAGATTGGTTAACGGCCCAGCTAATGGTCATAGTTTCAATAACAGAGCAGAGTGGAGGACCGGCCTCAGCTTTTTGGATATTGTTTATGGACTTGGCTTCTGTTTTGGGCTCTAAACTGGAATTAATGCATTCAAGTCCAGCAACAAGGTGATCTTTAATTTCCTTAAATATTCAGTCTGCTTATTTAAGTTGGAATTGGACAAAGGTGAGCCTTTTGTATCACTGTACTTTAAAGAAAGTTTAAATCTATGTATTTTCTATGCTTTGGGAAAACTTGTTCACTAGAAGTCCAATGGACATCCTAGGGACTCTAAAGCTACTTCACATATGTGTCATATCCAAAACAAAATGATACATTTTAAATGAAGTATTAATTGTTCATTCAGCTAAAAGATCCTCATGAAACAGAAACAAGCATTTCTTGTTTAGATCTTTGATTTCAAAATACAGATATGTTTAAGAGGGAAATAAAGTGCAAAAGCTCTAGAAATGTAGGCTTTTAACAATGTCTCTCAAGTTAAGATGACCTTTTGCTTACAAATAATTATGCCTGAAAGGGTTGTTGAGTAGGACATTTGTGAATATGTACATACTTAGAAAAATGCCAGAGATGTTTCTAAATGTTTTCTTCAATTTTCTATGAAACTCCATGGACCATGTTTAGAAAATGATTTTAATTTTCTTTGAGAGATTATCATAATTGAAAAGGTTACAGAAATCAGCCCCAGTACTAATGCATCTGTACTTGCCAAGGCTCAGTCATGGGGAATCTCTGGTTTTCATATCCAGTACTTTTCTTTTTGCTTTGTTGTGTGAAAAGGGAAAAGAAGGGGTTGGCATGAAGGGGAGGTGAATCTGGTGCCAACATTTTTTTTTGTTGTTGTTCCTGAAGCTCTGATCTTTGCCTTTCCTGACTTTTTTTCCCCATCTGTCAGGCAAAGTAAGAATACAACTCACTAAGGGTTTTTGTTTTTGTTTTCCAAATGAATCGATCATTCCATAATTTCAGAAAACACATTCAAGTAATCTTTAAAGTGCTGTTCTCATGTAGGCAAGAGCTGCAAGGTCCCAGCATAACATATGCATAGTGAAATTTGTAACCTTTCATTTCATGCTTTCTACATTTTAGAAAGCGTTTTTCTGTTCATTTTACTTGGTGCTAAAAGATGTGACTTTTTTTTTTTCTCAGTGAAACTAGTTAGGTGATGTGAAATTTATTTTGTTTCCTCAGTACAGATTTTTGTTTGCATATTAGGGTAAATTTATTAACAGTGAATTTATTTTATTTATTTTTGACCAGGATAGAATTCTTAAATATTTAATATTAAATATTACCAAATGTAGTAAGTACAATGCACATTCTTATATACTTTACATTAATCACTGAAGGCTTTATTCACTGTCATTTCATGCCTTGGATATTATTTCTCAGGAAAAATCTGTGGAAATCATTAAAAAAGGGGTAAGTATCCATGAAATTCTTTTTTTTTTTTTTTGCTATTATATAAATATTTGTCATCTTCTAGCATCTATCCTGCTGAGGGTGTTTTTCAGGCCACAATATTTATTAATACAGTAAGTGGAGTCACTTTCACTTTTAGTGTGGATAATGATATTCAAAGGCAGGATTTAGATACCAAACCCAAAATAACCCTGGTGCAGTTCCCTAATTCTTGGGCTATTTAGCACTTTGTGTTATGGAGTAGAGTTTGGGACCCTTGGGAAGCCAGCCTCAGTCTGGTCATTTATAAAACAAGGATAAAAACTTTAATTTCCAGTCACAATGACAGCATAGGCAGACAAAGCTCACCTCTTCACACAAACACATCAAAGGTGCAACTGAAATATAGAACAACCATCACTCAGAACAATCAGAAATTGAGTTGAATGGAAGTCTGACAGCTATGGAATTAAAGAAAACACACCCATCCAGACTGAGCCAGCAAACTGATGCCATATCTGAGACTCCATCAACCTGGTTAACATGTTTGATCTGCCTTGCAGATCCCCAGACTCTGCCCCATGATGGTGGGGAGGCCCCACATTGGGCGCCAGATGAGGGGGGTACAATGTCCCTTGCAGAGTCCCCCCAGATTGCAGCAGATGGAGAAAAATAAAATAAGTCATCCTAGACACTCCTGGGTCTGCCAGGAAAAGGGGGTAGTGACTCCCTCTAGTGGAGAATGCCTAAGCCCTTCTCTTGAAGTGCCTTTTATTGAGAACAATTTGAGCATGAGTATACAGCGTGGATGCAAAGCTCATTATCAATGTCAAAAGGCTATGATTAAAGAAAACAGATACAGATCATAGATAACAATTGAAGGAACACAGAGATTTGCCTCAGGTCAGGGTCTTGTAAACAGGATGACACCTATTTGGCCCTGAAATCTGGGAAACTGATCATATTCTAGGATTGACCCCAAACATCAGTACTCATTAGCTCAATGGCATTCTTAGCAAAGTAAGTTTCATAGGATTTAATGCATTCCTTTTCCAGACTTAATTGTCCCCAGGAATCTCCCGATCCAGTTTAGGGCTGTACCTGCCTTTAATATTGTTTCAAGCCTGAGCCAGGTGTGTGGAGCAAAGCAGCCAAGAGATAAGGAGACTTCTTTCAGATAGAATATGGACTCCAGCCATGACAAAGCCAAGGGGTGAGGGTCTTTTGCCCCTTCTCCATGTCCCCCAAGTCCTTCCCTGATGGCCCTGATGCGACTGTGCCAGTCTTAGGTTGCCCCTGCCATTGAGGGGTCTTACCTGTCATCGACTAACCAGCCATTCTCGGGGGCCAAGCAAGGTGATGTGAGGAAGGCACCCCTGCCAGGGGGACAGGTTTTGTCTCCTCAGTGGCCTATTTTCCCAAGGCCTCCTTGCTCAGCTCCAGCCTTGGGGCCCTCTTGCCTGTCAGTGAGGCTAGAGTCCCTGAAACGAGGCAAGAGAGTTCCCAGTATCACCCAACTTACAGAACCACCCAAACTGCTTTTCCATATGAATGGCTGGTCTATGCCCATGCTCCACAACTTCCTAAATCCTCTCAAATAAGCAACAGCTGACCTCAGTGAGCCCCAGGTTGAGCACTAGCAGCAGCCAACCTAGATTCACAATTTGGCTTTCCTTGGGAATTTTCAAGCCCAGCACAAGTAGCAGCCATTGCAGATTGCTTCATAGTTCAGGCAGGGTAACCCTGGGAAAAACACAGGGGAGGGCTGATCTTGGCCTGCACCACCCAGGAAACCCTAGGGCCAATGCACCCAGTGGACAGCTATAGACCACATAGGAGCCCCACTACCCTGCCCCTGCACAGTTGATCCTCCATGAAGGGCAGAGATTGGTGGTAAGTGGTTGCAGCCAGTTCTTGCACCTGACTGGCCTAGGTAAATCCTTTCCATTAATCTGCCAACATCAACAAAGCCTCAACTATAAGATGAGGGTGTACTCAGCCCGCACAAAGGGTGCACCTCGAGTACCCAGCTTGGGTGATAGGGGAGGCTATGTCACTGGACCCAACAGGACACCTACTACATTAGCCCACACTATCAAGACATGGAGTCAAAGCAACTCTATTTAATTCAGAGAAACAAACACAGGGAGGCTGCCAAAATGAGGTGACAAAGAAGCATGGCCCAAATGAAAGGACAGATCAAAACTCCAGAAAAACCTCTTGTTTCTGGAGATGTCTGACCAAGGTGAAGGTGATGGTAGATACATTTTGCCTCCTTGCACAACCAAAAGAAGGACAACAAATTTAAAAAGAAAAGAACAACCAGAACTGTCAGAAAGTTGAACTGTATAGAAGTCTGACAACCAAGGAGTAAAAGAAACATTCATCCAGACTCGTAGGAGAGGCAGTGATGGGCAGCTAGGGTGGAGTGGACACATGGCAAGGTGGCAGCTGGAGGAGTGGTCAGGCTAGATGGCAGCTGATGGTCCCACACTTGCATGCAGATAAACCATGAGGAGCAACAGGGGTGAAAGACAGTTTGTGCAACCCAGCATTCCAAGATGGGAAAAGAAAGTCTCAAAACATCTAACTGTAAAAACCTGTGGGTGTTGTTGCCATGGGAGAAATTCAGCCTCACAGGAGTGTTGGAGAGACCCACAGAGTCCTAGAATATATACAAACTCACCCCCCTGGGAATCAGCACTGAGTGGTTTGCGCCACCCTGGTTAATACCTAAGGCCCTGCCCCTTCCAACATGAGAGGTGTGCTGAGACAAAGAAATATAGCCCAAATGAAAAAACAAATCAAAACTAAAAAAAAAGTGATTAAGAGATAGCCAACCTGTTAGATGCAGGGCTCAAAACACTGGTAATCAGCATGCTCACAGAAATGGTTGAGCATGGTTGCAAAATAGAAGAAAAAATGAAGGCTATTCAAAGTAAAATAAAGGAAAATATACGAGTAACTGACAGTGAAGGGATGGAAGCAGGGGCTCAAATCAATGATTTGGAGCAGAAGGAAGAAATAAACATTCAACCGGAACAGAATGAAGAAACAAGGATTCAAAAAAATGAGGAGAGGCTTAGGAACTTCTGGGACAACTTTAAATGTCCCAACATCTGTATTATATTGGTGCCAGAAGGAGAAGAGGAGGAGCAAGAAATTGAAAACTTATTTGAAAAAATAATGGAGAACTTTCCCAATCTGGCAAAGGAGATAGGCTTCCAGGAAGTCCAGGAAGCTCAGAGTCCCAAAGAAATTGAACCCAAGGAAGCACAAACCAAGGCACATGATAATTATATTACTCAAGATTAAAGATAAGAAGAGAGTCTTAAAAGCAACAAAACAAAAGGAGAGAGTTACCTACAAAGGAGTTCCCATAAGACTTTCAGCTGATTTCTCAAAAGAAACCTTGCAGGCAAGAAGGAGCTGGAAAGAAGTATTCAAAATCATGAAAGGCCAGGATCTACATCCAAGATTACTCTATCCAGCAAAACTATCATTTAGAATGGAAGAGCAGATAAAGTGCTTCCCAGCTAAGGTAAAGTTAAAGGAGTTCATTATTACTAAGCATTATTATATGAAATATTAAAGGGACTTATTTAAGGTAAAGATGAAGATCAAAAACTATGAACAGTAAAGTGACAACAAACAACCATCAACAACTGAACCTAAAACAAAAACAAAAGCAAACTAGGCAAACAACCAGAACAGGAACAATCACAGAAGTGGAGATCACATGAAGAGTTATTAGAGAAAGGGGAGGGGGAGGGGAGGATGGAGGGAAATGTACAGTGAATAAGGAGCATAATTGGCATGTACAAAATAGACAAGGGAGAGGTTAAGAAATGTATAGGGAAAGGAGACGCCAAAAAACTTACATGTATGAGCCATGGACATGAACTAAGGAGGCGGGGAGTGCTGGGGGGAGGTGGAGTGCAGGGCAGAGGAGAATAAAAGGGGAAAAATGGGACAACTGTAATAGCATAATCAATAAAATATACTTTAAAATAAAACAGAAAAAGAACTAAAAATATGGAGATAAGCAATCTATGAGATGCAAAGTTCAAAACACTGGTTATCAGAATGCTCTAGGAACTTAGTGAAGACCTCAACAGCATAGAAAAGATCCATTCAGAAATGAAGGATACACTAATTGAAATAAAGAACTTATAGGGAAACAGCAGTAGAGTGGATGAAGCTAAGAATCAAGTCAATGCTTTGGAACATAAGAAAGCAAAAAAGAACCAATCAGAACAAGCAAACAAAAAAAAAAGAATCCAAAGAAATGAGGATAGTATAAGCAGCTTCTGGGACAACTTCAAGAGGTCCAACATTCACATCGTAGAGGTACCAGAGGAGAAAAGAAAGAGCAAGGAATTGGAAATCTATTTAAAAAAAAAAAAAAAAAAAGAAAGAAAACTTCCCTAATTTGGCAAAGGAAATAGACCTGCAAGTCCAGGAAGCACAGAGTCCCAAAAAGATGGATAAAAAGAGGCCTGCTCTAAGACATGTCATAATTAAAATGCCAAAGTTTAAAGATAAAGAGAGTATCTTAAAAATGGCAAGAGAAAAGCAGTTAGTTACCTATAGGGGAGTTCCCATAAGCCTGTCAGCTGATTTCTCAAAAGAAATTTTGCAGGCTAGAAGGTATTGGCAAGAAATATTCAAAGTCATGGAAAGAAGGGACCTATAGCAAAGATTGCTCTACCCAGCAAAGCTGTCGTTTACAATGGAAGGGTGGATGAAGAGTTTCCCAAACAAGAAAAAACAAAAGGAGTTCATCATCACCAAACCATTATTATATGAAATGTTAAAGGGACTTATTTAAGAAAATTAAGATCAAAACTATGAACAATAAAATGGCAATAAATACATATCTATCAATAACTGAATCTAAAAAACACAAACTCAGTAAACAAGAAGAACAGAGACAGAATCATGAACACAGAGAACGTTTTGATGGTTGCCAGATGGGAGGGGCAGTTTGGGGAAATGGGTGAAGAGGTGAGGGGATTAAGAAGTACAAATAGGTAGTTACAGAAAAGCCATGAAGATGTAAAGTACAGTACAGGAAATGGAGTAACCAAAGAACTTAAATGCATGACCCATGGACATGAACAATGGTGTGGGGACTGCCTGAGGGATTGGGGGGTGCTAGTTGGAGAGGGGCAAAGGGGGGAAATTAGGACAACTGTGATAGCATAATCAATAAAATTTAATTTTTTATTTATAAAAAAGGAATTTTATAAAAAAAGTTCCTACCTCATTGGATATTAAGAAGATGAAGCCAAATAGTTTATATGAAAACACTCCACAGTCTGTCCCTCCTGATGTTTAAACATGAATGGATGTTGAATCCATGTTTATGTTATTGGGATGTGAGCTGAAACAGTTGAGTAGGAGAACTTTAGTGTCTATTTTGTGATCTCATTTGAACCTGTGTGCCAATTACAAGGCAACACAGTGAGTATGAATATAGGCATCTCCACATTGGGTTAAGTCATGTAGAAAATAGTTGGTATCATTAGATTGACCAAAATCCCCCAAAACTATTAATATTCACTATCGTAATAAGGATATGGAGAGTGTGAGCTTGTCTGTATATACTCTTTAACCCAGTAATTCTTCATACCTTTATATAAAGACACATGTTCAGGTCCATCTATGTTCAGGTCCATCAGGATACCATCTAGGACATAGAAGGTATCATGCTAAGTGAAGTAAGTCAGAGAGAGAAAGACAAATGCCATTAGATTTAGCATATATGTGGAATTAAAAAAATATGAACAAACAAAATGGAAACAAACTCACAAATACAGAGAATAAATTGATAGTTGCTAAATGGGATGGGTGTTGTGGGTATGGGTGAAAAAGGTGAAGAAATTAAGATGTACAAATTGCCAGTTATAAAAATAGTCACAGGGATATAAAGTACAGCACAGGGAATATAGTCAATAATATTGTAATGGCTTAGTATGGTGCCAAGTGGGACCCAGACTTATCAGGGTGATCACTTTGCACAATATATGTCTAATCATTATGTTACACCTGAAACTAATATAATATTGTATGTCAATTGTAACTGAAAAATAAATTTAAAAAATAAAAAGAGACATGCAGGGATTTTTAAGAGTGAAAAATTGAAAACTATATATTTTAGCTAATATGGGAATGATTAAATGAACTTTGGTATAGCCAAACTATGGAATACCAGTAGTTAAAAAGTATGAGATATATTTCTGACATGGGGATATCTCTGAAACACATGATTAATTGAACAGAAAACTTTGCTAAACCTTTTGATCCCACATATGTACAAGACTCCTGCACAAACAACATAGAACATGTATGTATATGTGTACAGCTTATAATAAAGGTTGCCTCTGGAAATAAAAGCAGATTAAGTGGAGTAGGAAAGTATTCAAGTTTTTCTATATTGTTTGAAATTTTTACAGTGAGGACCTTTTCATCTATGACTTTTATATATAACTAAAGAAGGAAGTAAAACAATTTGCAAAATCAGTAGCATCTAATTGAAGGATATATAAGCATCCCTATTCACAAAGAAAAGACAACTACTGATTTAAACATTCACAAATATAAACCACTCCTTAAAGAAGCCACAGGGATAAATTACTCAGTTGTCAGCCTGTTGTGCCAGGACACATCCCAATCTTTAATGATTAAAAACTTAAAAGTTTAATAATGTTTAAGGCTGAGAAGGTAAGTAGATGTCGCATTCTCCCAGGCATGAAGTAGAAGCAGAGTGGGATGCATTGGACACAAAGTAGGAGTTTAAAGAGATTCTAGTTTGCTTCATTCATTCAATTCTCTGTTCCTTTTTTTATTCTTCTAATCGGAGTTTTTGAGAAGGCACTTTGTGTCAGGCCGTAATCGAGTTTCTGGGGACACAGAACCAAGTAAGGTGTCACCTTTGTCCTCACAGCCTCATCCAGTAGGGGTGCTATGTGGAAACTGAGTTACAATTTATTGTGGCAATATGAGAAATTAAAGCATGGACTCAGTAAGATCAAAGCATCTAGAAGAGTGGAATTGACTTGAAAAAGAGAGGCCTCTCAGGGAGTTTAAAAAGGAGGGGGCCTGTAACTTGGGTTTTGAAATAAGCAGGAAGTATTTGGTAAGGTAGCAAGTTTATGGGTATGAGAAGAGGTGTGCAGAGGAAGAGTTTGTTTGGAGAATTATGTGCCAACTGGGATTGCTGGAGACAAAATACAAGGCGTCCTCTGGGTTTTTCAGAACATGGGTTCCAGTTTAGCGCTACTCTGAGAGCACAAGCAAGAGACAAATTGATTTTCTTTTTAAAATCAGTCAGTAGGAGGATCTCTGTAGTGAGTTTGGTTTTTACTTTTATTTATTTCACCTTTGCATTTGAACTAACTTGTTTATGAAGCATACTAGAGCCTATTTAAGTAAGAGTGACAGCTTCCTGTTGGGATGTTTTCAAGCTTTCCTTTATAAAAGTGGCATCAGACTGGGCCACTGTTGCCACAAATCACTTGATTGTACAGTCAGGGGTGTTGCTGTGTAAACTGTGACGTCCAGTATGTCTTTATACAATGTTCTCTTCTTGATATTTTCGTATGTCTGGAAAAGGAAACAATATTTAATATTATATACATTTCAAAAAGTCCTTAACAGAAGGGTCATGGTAGTTGTTTTAATTGACTTGGGAGAGGGGAAGATGGGTAACAGCCTTGGAAGGTTATTAAATGATTAGGATTGAAGCTAGTTTGTTTTTAAGGAAATAGACACATTTGATATGCTGTGCCTTCCTTTTATACTGTTCCTTCCTCATAAGGGTTTATATATTAAAAAGCTAAACTGCTTTATTAGTAGTTGGAATGGGTTTGCATGTGTTTCAGAATCTCTCTTCCATTGATTCAGTCTCCCAACTAAGAAATCACATGTGATTTAACATGACTCCTGGTGCTCTTGGGTCCCTTATGTAGCCCTAGAATAAAATTTATAATTGGCAAGGTAGGTATATTAAAATTAAAACATATATTTTCTTATATCTGTGATAACTGGGTATAGTTATCCTTGAATGAATATGCTAAACCATCGTCTTTAAAACAACATGTCAAAGACAGTTTAAAGCCTACCAGTCAGTGTTCTCTCCCTGATACATTTATGTTTCTCCAGAGATACACGAAGAAGTGAGCTCTGACGGTGACATCTGAACAATGGCCGGGGGATGTAAGCTCAGCTTGGATCTTTGAGATCAAGAAGAGCTCTCTCTTCTTCACAGCCTTCTACAACAATGGAAAAATCTTAAAAATCAATTTTTTCAACAGTCAGGAACACCTGAAAGGAAATCAAAGCTTGCTTACTATGCTGATACAGTTTAACACCAGCTAAGAACCTTAGAAATGAATTTTAAAGTCTGAGGTCTGGCAACAATACATTCAGAAAAATCTCTTGCTAGACATGTAGCAATCATAAATTGTCATATTCTTTCTCTACGAACCAATATTGATTTTATATATTTAGTTTCAAAATAATGACTATGTGTGTGTATGCATGTATATGTGGATACATTGTAATTTACAGATAATACACAGGCTTTAGTGAATCATTAATTATATTAATATGTGTAAGTAATTGTTTATGTTTATATACTGAAGGCCTGTCCAGAAAGTATCCAGCCACACACTATGAAAAATAGAAACATTTACTGAAGAAGATAAAAGACACAAGAAACACTGTACATAGGATAATGACCTCAGTCCCTTTCAAAGGAGGTACTTTTGGACCTCAAACAGTTCTCCCAATTGCCATCAGCTGTCCCATCGTATTTTCCTGAATCTCATTGGCAGTCTGAAATCTCTTCCTTTTCAACGGTTTTTTGGGAGGCAGGGGAAGGGGAAGCCAGAAGACACAGGGTGCCAGATCTGCACTGTAGGGGGGCTGAGTTATCTGGGTGATTTGATGTTTTGCCAAAAACCTCTGCACGAGACAAGATGCATGAGTGGGCTCATTGTCTTGAAGAAGCTGCCAATAACCATTTGCCCATAGCTGTGGCCTTCTGAATTATACGAATGGTTTCCACAGAGGAATGTTCAAGCTTAATGCAAAATTTGATGCAGATTCATTGCTCTACTTGTTCATTCATTTTGAATGTGACAGCCACACAGTATACATGCTCACTCAATGGCATCTACCACCACCACTAGTACAGTGAAGTTGTCATTGTTCATGCATGTGCATTCCGGTCCACTCTCATTGGCTGCCAGGCAACATGGGTGTTGCACAAACTGTTCTTGTTATATTAACAATGGTTGGACTTTTTCCAGACAGGCCTCACATATTTAATTCAAAGGAAATCCATAGGTACTAACTATTGATTGATATTAGAGATATATACATGTAAAGATGATTTAATTTTCCAAGACATTAGTTATTTCTTTCAATGTTCATGTACTATGTATGGAACCTTAATGATCAGGTCTAATAGAGGACTCATTTAATGTGTCTTCACTGAAATCCTACCTTCTGTGTTAAGCACTATTATAGGCACAGGGAATATGCAAGTGAACTAGATAGACAAAGTTCCTATTTTGTCTTAGCATGTAGTCTAGTAGTGGAGACACCTATAACAAATGACTTATTTTAAAGATGACTGATTTAAGAAATAAGTTGATTTTAAAAATGATAAGCATTGTGAAGAAATAAACCAAAAGAATGAAAGAAAATAGGAGGTCAAATGGAGGTATGTGTGAAGAAGATGGGTTGCAGAAGGGTAAGGAGGGAAGAAGCTCAGATAGCGTGGTCAGAAAAGGCTCTCCTGAAGAGTGATGCCAGCTAAAGGAGACGGGGCTGCCCATGTGAATAGCCAGTGTAGGCGCTCTCCAGGCTGGTGGAAAAGCTAATATAAAAGCCCTGAAGTGTCAGAGGTTGGCATGATTGAAACATAGGGCTAGCCCCTGAAGTTTGCTAGTTAACGGGCAGAGATGGGTACTGGAGACCTGAAAGTAGTGGGCAGCGTTTGGATCATAAGGGGCCTTTTGGGCTGAGGCAAGTTCTTTGAATTTTACTTTAAATGCAGTCAAGAGCCACTGGACATTTAAAAACTTTTTATACAAAAATTTCAAACATACACAAAAATGAAAAATGTGCAATGACTCTCCAAGTATCCGTTACCCAGCCTCAATAATTATCAACTCATGGCGAATCTTGTTTTATCTATGCCTTCTCCCCAACATATGCCATATGATTTGAAGCATGTAGCCTGTCATTAATTTTTTAATATTTCATTATGTATCTCTAAAACATAAAAACCCTTTAAAAAACATAACCACTGTACATACCATTATCACACCTGTAACTTTTCAGTAATTCTTTAGTATCATCAAATACCCAGTCTCATAGGGATTTTAAGTAGGGAATGATATTTAATCCACAGTTTTAAAATGGTACCTTGTTGTATACAGCATGGCTTAGTGGAAGCTGGAAGATCCCTTAGGGACTCCTTATCTGAGTTTGGCGTCAGTGTGGCCTGAACAGAGGTGTTTATGATGAAGATGTAGAGAAGTAGCCAGTTTTTTAATATGTTTGGAGGCAGAACCCACTTGTTGATCATTATTATGATTTTGTTTAAGAAATTGAGTGAATGTGAAGAATTAACAATTGAGATGAAGAAGACTTACTGAGGAACAGGCTTGGAAGAGAAAATTAGGAATTCCTAATTTTGGCCTTAATTTAACCTCTGAATATGGAAAGCAATTTTTAAATTAACCTTAAACACAAAAAGAGAAGACAAATGGTATTATGTGTTCATATTTGTTGGGACTTACCTTCAATCCTGCTAAAGGGCACATGTTCATGGGAATATGATTATGGAAGAAACAGTTTCTGTTCTTCAAAAATTCAAAGGTTTACTTTAGATCTGTTCAGGTCTACTCAGGGAAAGCCTTTCACTGATATTGCTTTAAAGGTAATAATAAGTCTGAAAAGTCTGACTATCCAAACACTTCCTTTCACCAGCCTACCACGAATATGGTGACATTACTTTCTGAGACTGAAACTTGACCACAGATTTGAAATTTCAGTGTGTACATACAGGGACAGTATTAAAAAATATATGACATCAGGGCTGGCTTGGGAAAAATAAACTAGAAACCTCTTGCCCTGGCCAGGTATTTCAGTTGGGTGGAGCATCATCCCATACACCAAAAGTTTGTGGGTTTGAGCCTTGGTCAGAGCACACATAGGTTGCTGGTTCAATCCCTGATCAGGGTACATATGGGAGGCAACCAATTGATGTTTCTCACATGGATGTTTCTCTCTCTCTCTTTCTCTTTCTCTCTCCTCCTTCCTCTCTCTCTAAAATCAGTGAATATATCCTTGGGTGAGGATTTAAAAACATAATAAAGTAAATAAATAAATTATAAACCTTCATAACAATGATGTCTACCATTTCTAAAATCAGTTACTGTTTAAGAATGATATATAAGCACTTGCCTTGAATTGGTTTTGTATCTATTATTAGCATTCATAAATTAGTGTATGATCATTGCTGATTGTTATTTGTTCCAGAAGAAGTCCCTCCCTCCTACTTTTCCTTTTCCTCTCTCTTAGAAGCCTCAACTCTGCTTTTAAGGCCTTTCAATTGACCAAACCAGGTCCATCCAGAATAATTTCCTTAATTTAAAGTCAGCTGAATGCAGACTTAAATATTTACATCTGTGAAAATCCCTTCCTAACAGCACCTAGATTAAGTGTTTGATTGAACATGTGGGCCCTACGGCCTAACCAAGTTGACATATCTGTGCCCTATCTATTTAACAGGGATGATACTTTCTTGATAATGTTGTTTTGGAAATTAAATTAATTAAGACTTTTAAAGCACTTAGTATAGTACTTGGTACATAATACATGCTCATTAAGAATTAGTTTTTCTAAATGGTGGGGTGAGAAAGCATTAAATGGCTACCGTATAGAAACAAAGGAGATGTGTCAAAATTGGACAGTGTCTTACTGAGTGACAGAAGCAAGACACACAACAGTGCCATGCATATTGGTGAATTCTGGGAAAACTCAACTCACCAATGGCACTGGAATACAGGATGTTGGTTTCCCTTGAAGGGACCATCTCTGGAAAGCTGCATGACACAGGCTCTGGAGTGCTAATAATACTCTAATTTTTAAACTGGCATTGGTTATATGAAAGTATTCAAATGATAATAATTCATTAAATTTATGTATATGTGTATGTTACTTATACTTAAAAATTTAAATACAATTAGATGATAACTTCATGGATGGATAACTTTGTATGCAGTGTGCATATGTGCGTGTATCTGTATGTTTTATCATTGCAAAGTAGGATAATAAGTAGAAAAATCTTTCCTCCTATATTACAAATATGACAGTGGCTCAGATTGAAAATGTGGGAGGATTTTCTTTAGCATATTTGACCCTATCTCACAAGATTATTTCTGGGCAGTTGCCATGGCCATCTCTACTAAATGAGAATGGTTATCACAACATTTTCAGAATTCTTTTAGACAACAAGGCATCTACTCATAAGGCTATCAATTCAGGGACCAGAGCAACTGTGTTTTCTCCTATGTCCTGATTTTTTTTCAAGACCAATAAATTGTATTTCTTTCAAAGCAGAGATATAATGTGCTTACATGCTCATTATCTCTTTGTCTTATGCTACCTGCATTTCTTTTTTATAACAGAGGGTCCAGGAAAATGTTATGTCTACACCATGGTAATATGATCTTAAAAGCATAAATAAGGAATTATTACTTTACAACTGAGGTGAACATTTATATTTCTAAATGTTTATTTGGATACCAAAGTCCATTTTTTAGGACAATTAATAAAATGTTATGATTCCCCTTAATATCTGACTATTGATGAGGTGATTTTATTTGAGATCAGGGCTGTCCAATAACATGTTGACAGACATGTTGTATTATCTGTGCTGTGCAGCATGGCAACTGCTAGCCATTTGGGGCTACTGCATCCCTGAAATATGCCTGATGAACTGAGGAACCATAATTTTAATATTATTTAATTTTAATCTATTTAAATTTAAATTTAAATTACCACAACTGGCCAGTGGCTACAGTATTGGACAGGAAGGTTTGAAATTGTGGCTGACTGTACTAAATTTTTTTCATAAAACCTCTCAAAAGTGCATTTGTATAATGTTTTTCTCAGTCCAGTTGCCCTGGTGTTCTGGTGGAGAAGTTCCCTTGTGATAACAGAAGCAGGCCTTGAGGTTCTTAGTCACATGGTAACAACACCTGCTTTTGTGGTTTTTCTTTGAACCCAATCCTTCATTTCCTTATTTTTTGGGCACTGTCCTTTCCCAGTGCAAGTAATGGCTGTCTTGTGGGTTGTTCCCAAAGTCTCTGGCACTGTAAGAAGTCAGTAAGTAGTTCATTTACATGCTGGGCTATAACAAGTATGAGGCTCAGTACTGACACTCCCACCTTAATGACTTAGTGGTTCTGCAACTGAAGCAACTTGCCCACTCTTTACAGATGTTTCTGCATCTCTAAAATCAGACATGTTCTCCTTACCTTATGGAGGTAAGGGAAGGCTCACCTCCTTAAAAATAATAAAAGGCAAAAATTTGGAGTGTGCACAGAATGCTATATCTTGGTCTTGGCCACTTAAATCCACAGTATTATATAGTCCTCTAGTCTTTCTCCGGGGTTCACATGAGGAAACTCAGGTTGGGAAACTTGGTGAGTGATGTGGCTGGGGTTTGCAGCTGGGCGGTCTGCATTCAGGACAATAGGTTGGCTGGTTTTATTTTTTAAATTGTATTTTTTGGGGTTTAGATGTAATCTGCATACCAAAAATTTCACCTTTTATGACTGTACAATTACACAATTTTTTGTTTATTTTCAAGATCAGGCAATCATCACTGCCATTATGTAGTTGCAGAATATTTTCATCTCCCCCAGACAAACCCCAGTTCCCATTAAGAAATCACTCTTATTCTCTCATTCCCAAAGCCCCTACAAATGACTGATCTATTTTCTGTCTTTATGAATTTGTCCATTCTGGACATTATACAAAAATGATATCATATATGTCAGGACCAGAGATTTCAAACCTTACTCTCCACTGTTTCCAATAATGAGGTTAAAGGTCTGCCAAACCATGGGAGATTGCAAATAAAAAGCTTGTATTATTATTGCCACTGTGAAGAATGGTCTGGTGTGACAAGGTCATCTGTTTGATGTTTATTATAAGGCAAGAGCTATGGAGGATAAATTTACTCCATTAAAATTGAATGATAGAAAACAAAACAAAATACTCACAATAACAGAAAACACTAACAGGTCTCCCTTTTGCCACCATGTCTACTCTCTCTACAATCTTAAAAATTATTTAATAATTCATTTATGAAACATTTCCCATTTTGATAAAAAGTTGACAGGAGGAGGAGCCAAAAATGGAGAGCACTAACTAGATGAAGCAAAAGCCCCACTGGGGTGTGAGTGTCCATCTAGCATCTCCCTGAGTTAGAGTCCCTGTGGGCAGTCAGCCCCCTTCACTGTGAGGACGAGATAACGCAGTCACAGGGGTTATCAACCATTCGCCTCCACACAGGCCCTGGTTGGTATCTAATACTTGCTTTATTCAAGGGCTCTATAAAAATATTTAGGAAGAATGATCCAAATTTTACCTAATTGGGGATAAATGCTACACACACACACACACACACACACACACACACACACACACACACGCATGATACCAAGAGTTGTTCAGTTAAACCATGTTCTTCCTTCTTCCAGGAAATCACTTAACAAAGGCAGGTAAAAAAATAGGTGCCACAAGATTCGAAGACAGCCCTCACATTCCAAAGGAAAGGCAAATAATGAAAACATAACACAGTTAAATTAAACTATCCACTTGGCAGGAGTCAAGAAACTTTCATTTCCTGACTTCCAGACTTGGGTAATGAGAATATTTCCAGGGCTGGAAGGATGGTCCTCTGGGGATCCCCATCTCACTTATAGGCAGAGTTAAGGTGTTTGAGGTCTAAAATGTATGCCAGAAAATCCAATAACATGTGAAACAACCAAATATGTTCATTTATTAGGAATCTCAGTAAATGTCACTTTCTGCTGCTAGTGCAGTTCTGTGAAACCAGTGGGGGGTGTTTGGGGATTCCTCTGAATCACTGATGGTCACAGATCATTGTTCCAACACTCCTCTCTAATGTAAGTTATGTTTTGCAGCTTAGGCCAAGCAGAAAATTTACTTTGACTTTATTCTTTTACATGAATGGGGAGAATTTTGATTTGCTGTGTATCTCTGGGCTCTTGTAGATTTCTTATCACCCTAACTGCTAGTTTATTGAGATTAAGTGCTTTCTCTTGTAGGTGCATGGAAAAGACGTCTGATTTGTCTTTCAATTGAATCTGAGTCAATTACTGCATCAGATAGATAGATGTTCTTGCCAGAGGAGAAGATAAAGGCTCACATTCACACTCACATGGAAGACAAGCATGACAATAGACAGGCGGTGTTCCCTCAGTGTCCACAGAGGGAAGCTTGCTGGGAAATCTCAAGGAAAAAGGGTTACAGCATGATTCTTGCTTCTCATTCTGATCACTAGACACACAAACATGCTCCTCCAAGTCCCCTCAGTGTTTTTTCCTCCTCTATACATAGACTCTGGTGACAACTTACTATCGCATTCCCACCAGGTTTTCACAGTTTTTCATTTTCCCAAAGTACTTCTTACCTGCAGTTGTGCAGTTTTGGAGAGACACCAAAAACTTGGACTAAGTCAAGGAGGGGGATTACAGCACGTGATCATACAGGGCAGCCAGCTTTGAACTGAGCAAAGGACAACTCTTTTGTAAAAGTGCACTGGCCACCATGTGATGTGGAGACTTCTCCCAGGTTGTATCCCAGGTTGTACTCCCCTGAAGCTGGCTAACATCTCCTCTACCCTCTGTCTTATGCAGAGTTGTCACATGTCCTCTCTGCTGACCAGTGTCACCCTATGATCCCATGTTATGTGTTACAAACACAGAACCCAGCCACCCTGGATGCCTTCAGCAGAGGGAACTCACCGAATTATTGAAACAACCATCTTTCCTCTAACATGATCAAATTCTTAAAGTGGTGTTGTGTCCTGGGCCAATCCTATTAATGGAAATGTAAAAGCAGAGAAAGAAGTTTTTAGTTTTTTCTACTGCAGAATAAGCTGTCCAGAGGTCATCTGTCCTCTCCCCTGTCCTACCATTGCCCCCAATTACAATTCAATTTGATGATCTCAAAATGCATGTCTTAAAGAGGACAAATTGTGCATTAAATGAATAGTAATTATTTCTGGGCTGTTTAACAGAGCAGACTGTGGGGAGGTAAGCCTGTCTACTGTCCCTACTTAACTCTCATGGGATTGAAACTCCAGCATGAGTCATGTGACATATGTGTCCAGTTCCTTGATCTGCCTTTTCTCTTTGCCTGGAAGGGCCTCTCCAAGTCTCTCCCACACCCAACCATCAGGACTTTTCTAATTGGAGAATATCTTCTAGTTCTTTAGCCTCATTTCTGAACTTCTTCCACTCTGCAGTCAAAGATAGATATTATATCTTGTTTTCCCCAATATTCTGTGTACTATTTATCTCACAGCTCTCTAATTTTCTCTTCCATTATAGTTGCTCCATTAGATTTTAAGTAACTTCAGAGTGTGTACATATCTTTTCATTTTTTTTCCTAGTGTCTGGTGATACAGAGTAAGTCTTCAGTAAGTGCATGAAAGAATGCCCTCAGGTGGGACGTTAAAAGAATCTCGATTTCTGTTTGTCACTATGAAGTTAACCCCATCACTGGATAAAGCATCTGACCAAGTTCCCAGGGAATAAATAATGAGTCGGGATCCAGTCCTGCCACAGAGGAACAGTGTGGTCTCTGAACTACGAGTCAACATGTGATAATCCCTGGAAGGGGCATAAGCAAAGTGCCATGGAAGATCCAGTAACTGAGAAATTGTATCTAGCTGAGGGAGAGAACTATTTAGCAAGCATTACTCATGTATTGATTTGACATATGAAAATCTGGGTGAAAGATACAAAGGGAAGTAAAGCCCAGCCTGCCTGCATGGAGTTTATGGTTTGGGAAGACACATATGTAATTTGTTGTGAAAAGATGCTTTTGATAGTGATAGTGAATATACCAGAGCAACATATTGAGCCAATCTGAGCACCTCTTCAACTAGGTATTATAATAAGTAAAATGCTTGCACAGGGTGTTTCACAGAGTGAGTGTTAGTAAACATCAGCTCTTCTTATGATACTACTTTGCAGTGTTATGCCTGTTTGAGGGGAGCTTATACCACTGGAAGTGCCTTCTTTTTATCAGTGATCCATAATTTCCCCAAGTGTGGGAAGAGATAATTTGAGATGGAAAAGAAGAATATCACTATATATGTATGTATTTATGTGTGTGTGTTTTAATAATCAAGGGTTAATTATAATGTGATTTGGAATATATACACAAGATCTGACAGAAGTAATACCTGCTTGAGTGTAGTTGGTAGAGTAATAACATGGGTGTAATAATTTATAGTTTTAATCTGAACATTTCACTTAAAATGTCATATGGTATGCTTGAGAGTGATATTGTTATGTTACAGATTTACATGCTTATGATTTTGTAATATAAAGGGCATTATTTGTGCCAGACCCTGCATGGATATATATGTTTATGTATATAAAGTATGTATGTATGCTGGACCCTGCCCATACATTTTCATGTGTATATATGCACATGAGTACACAATGTTTGTATACATATACAAACATATGTATGTGTATGATGTAAAAGGTCTGTCCAGAAAGTACCCAACCATGAGCTATGAAAAATAGACATTTATTGAAGAAGATACAAGATACGAGAAACATTGTACAAAGGACAATGACGCCTCAGTCCCCTTCAAAGTAGGCACCTTGGGACCTCACACAGTTCTCCCAATGGCCATCAACTGCCCCATTTTCCTGAATCTCATCAACAGTCTGAAATCTCTTCCCTTTCAAAGGTGATTTTAGTTTTGGGAAAGGCCAGAAGTCTCAGAGGGCCAAATCTGGGCTCTAGGGGGGCTGAGTCACCTGGGTGACATAATGTTTTATCAAAACACTACATTAGACGTGATGCACGTTGGGATGTTGTCATGATGAAGCTGCCAATCATCAGTTGCCCACAGCTGTGGCCATCTGACTCATCCAAATAGTTTCCATGGAGCAATGTTCAAATTTAATGCAAAATTTGATGCAGATCTGTTGTTCTACTTATTCAGTCATTTTGAATGCAACAAAGTACCCATGCTCACTCAGTAGCATCTACTGCCCCCACTGACTAGTACAATGAAGCTGTCATTATTCGCACGTGTGCATTCCAGTCCACTGTCCTTGGCTGCCAGTTTACATCAATGTCATGCAAACCCTTCTCGTTATATTAACAATGGTTGGGCTTTTTCTGGACAGACCTCATATTTTCATAGACAGTATATAGATAGATACAAACAGCCACAGCAAACTTACTTCACAAATATCTTTGCTATTTACTGTGAAGATAGAGTAAAAGATGTGTATTTGGTGACTGTGCAAGTAGGTATGGAGAAATAAACGTTCTTCTTTAGAGCTTCTATTTCCCCCCCACTTGTAGGAGGAACGTGGGATGAGTATTTCTTGGGAAAGATGATTATTCCTTGTATTGTTAAATGAAATTTCAACCAGCTGAATCTCCTGTATTCACAGAAGTAACTCCCTTGATTATCCTCTGGGTAAAACTACTAAACTACTAGGTTAATTTGGCCATGCCAGATGTTTTTGAGCACTTACTGCCTATTGGCTTCTATTCTAGGTGCTGGAAAGATAGTAATAATCAAGATAAACAAGGCTTCTGTCCTGATAGAATGTAGACTTCTGTGTGTGAGTGTGTGTTGTGTGTGTGCACATGCAGAGACAGTCAATAATAAAACACAAAAAAAGGTAATCTTATATGCTGAATGCAATGAAACAACATAAAAAGGACAATGTGATTTTTGAATGGGGAAAATGGAAGCACTGCTCTAGACAGGATGACTTCTGAGGATGGGGCATTTGAACTAACATCTGAAGGAGGGGCAGGGCCCACCTATGGGAAGGGATACCAGGCTGAGGCAGCATCGTGTATCAGGAGTTTGGAATAGCAGTGATTTGAGGTGTTTAGGGTTAGTAATAAGAACGGTATAAAAGGTGTTGTAGAGGTAAGTAGTTAGGCAGATCATGGAGGTGCCTTGTAGTCAATGGCCAGAAGTTTGTATTTTTTCCTAAGAACATATTAAAGGCACTGGAGAATGTTAAACTGAGGAGTGATTCAGAACGATCTGATGTTTTTATGGATAACTGTAGCTGCTGAGTGGAGAGTAGATTGTGGGTGGGTCAGGTGGAGACTAGTATTATCTGTTCAGGGACCCTAGCTCAGGTAGGTGATGACTTGAGAAGACAGGAGATATTCTGGCTTTCTTTATACTGAACTGCTTCTCTTCTAGAGAAGTTATTTTTCTCCTATGCAGAACACTGACTGTCTGATCTTTACTCAAGAGTTCTTCTATTTGTTAAAAAAAAAAAAAAAAAGAACAAAAATGTTTCTAAAAATGGAACAATCTGTCAGTCATAATAAGTACTGAGTTAGTTGGTGAAAAAGCAAGAAAGCTGGATGAAGCAGTTACTCAAAAAATACTTTTAAGAGACAATTTGCTTTTTATTTGGCATTTGGAACCAGTTTAATCCATAGTTACATGATTCTCAGGGGCCGTGAGGTTACATTAAGAATAATAAGGAGCCTAGCTAAATGCTCTAGGCATTATGGAGCCATAATATAGCACACGTGTTATTGTTAATTCATGTTCCTAGCCCACCCTTTTAATAGCAGCCAGGAGCCATAATGACACATGCTGTGAATCTATATTAAAACCATCCACACAAGTTGCACTAATGGTATTTAATAATTGGATATTACTCAGGATCCAAAAAGACTTGGATGCAGTTAGATAGAAATGACATCTACTGTGGCTTTTCTTTTATATTACTGCTGCGAAGTGCCAGCTCTAAATGTTTAATCTGTTTCCCCCGTCTGTTCTCTGGCCTGGAAAACAAGATTTGGGGTCCTCTAACCCTTGGATTTGAGTACGTGCTCTTGCTTTGTCTTCCTCTTGGCCAGACGGTTCACATAGCATTTGTTACTGAAGATGTATGTAAATGTGGGGAGAGATGTTGTATTTCAAAAAAAACTAACTCTGGTCAAGAAAATTGTATTTTTACTTTTTCCCATGTTAAAAAAAAGACCCATAATAAATAATTACGTATTTAAAAACCCATAATAAACAATTATGTATTGTTTGAATTTTTTTTACAATTTATCATATATATATATCACTTAAAATGAAAGTTGAAGTATAGTATGGATGTTATTCTGTCAATTTTTAAATAATATCTCTTGGACATTATTCATGTAATTTGAGGTTGACAAATCCCCATGCTCATGAGAGAACAGCCAGGTAATGGGAATGCGTGAAGTGGAAATATGTTCAGGCCAGAGCATTTATACCCACTTTTGCTAGGCTTTCTGATTTTTCAAGAAGAGCTTGAAATTTGGAATTTTATGTGAAATCCCCCAGATTTTAGATTATGTTGGGCCAGAAGCATTTACTTTGTCTCCTTATTTTTGATCTAACCGCATATTGATAGACATGTAGTTCTGAACTTCATGTTCATCACCTATCCTAACTTTCAATTCTTTCCATTTTCTTACTGAAATAAGCTGTTACAGCCAAGGGCCTAATGCCCATGAGTAACTCCAAAGGATTTTCTTTGGGTGCAAGTACAGGTAGTCAAGAGTATGAATAGATAAATTCAGTAACTGTAAGTGTACTAAAATATTTAGAAGTAGGTAAGGCGGATTCAAGTTCAATATGATGAGAAGCTTATGCAATTGTTGAGATTCTCCTAAGGATAAAACCTGCACAATACCACCTGTACAGTGAGATTTAGGGTTTTGGGAGGGGCCTTAAACTGAGGGCCTGAGAAGTCTGAGCTTCATTAGCCTCTGGGTGAGGGCAAGAAGAATGGAGTGAAGGGAACAAAGCTCTGAAGAGAAGCTCGAAGCTCGAGAGTACATGAACTTAAAGTCCTTTCTCTGTTCAAATAAATTTTAAGTGGCATTTTTGCCAAAATTTTGACTACTTTCAAGGCTCCTTACTTGATACAGAACACATTGTTTTAATTATGAAGATGTCCTTTAGGTAACTCAATTCATTTCAAAAATATAAAGTGTCTTCTGTTTAACATAAATGCATTGATTTTAGATAGCATTTTCCTTGAATTACCAAAGACTCCAAACTCTGATTATTAACAGTATTTGTTACATAAACAGATGAAATGGATATTGAACAAAGTACAGGACCATTAAGAAAGCAAAGATTTCACAGTATTAGCTTTCCAATAGTTTGATGACTGAGGAACGTTAATATCTGATATTGAATGCTCTCAAAAAGGACCATGAATAGGCAGAAACCCAGCATTGCCAGAGAAATTTACAGAAGCAGTGAAAACCTAAAAAGAGCAAACCAGATGTAATGGGAAAATTAGAGAGTAGTTTGTTGAACAAAATGCCAGCAAACTAGATAGATAGACCCTAAGTAAATGAATGACATTAAGGTCCAAATTATTTGATTCAGCTTTGGTTAAAATTGCAACATGTCCTTGAATAATGCTGTTTCATTCAGTATGGTTCAGAAGAATTTGAGTCTTGCTTATATCAGTCAGCTTGTGGCAAAACTGGTTTTGTTTTATGTTGTTTCCCTTAGAGTTGCAGAAACTAGTGAGGAATTTAAGTGAGCACATACTATATTGCGAATCAGATTGTTTGAGGGCTGTTTCAGGAGAGCCTTTATAAGGAGCTGTAGGAATGAGTTTTTGGAGAACATAAAGGCTTGAAGGGGATCACTCTTAACTTGTGTTTAGAAGCAGGATAAGAAAGGAGGTGATTATGTATACACTTAGGCAATATAGTATTAAGAGATCTGACCAGGAATTCAAATCCCACCTCTTGCACTCAAACTGTGGGACCTGGAGCAAGCTATATATCCTAGGGCTGATAATAAGGAAACTGAAGTTTTTGTAAAGATTTAATAACATTGCAAAGCTCATAACACTACCATATATGGGTTTGTTATTGTAAGAATGATCATAGTAGTTTCTCATGAATACATACTTTCTATCTTATCACAAAATTGTTTCTTCTGTTAAGAACTGTTCTGTACTATCAAAGGTTTGTTTGTTTTTGTTTTTTTAAATTGTGGTCTTTGCCTGAAAGTATGAGGCTGGATGTGTTTGTTATTAAAGGTAATATCTGTAAGACTGCCTTTAAAGGGGAAAACTGTTCATTTAAAGCTGTAAACTGTTTGTCATAGGAAATTAAATTTTCTTATCAACTCTGTTGTAATGAGCACCTTGCCTATGGCTTAACCTAACTGATGCTGGTTCAACTCACTTAGTGGTATTTAAGACATTAGAATTTTTTTCCAAGTCAACAATATTATATAAAAGCATGCTTTCTTACATAAAGTGTTTTTAAGTAAAATTTTAAGTGTTGTCAAAAGATTTAATTTCAAGGATAATGCAACATATTCTTTTTAAAGCCAGAATATAATTATTTTGTACAGTGTTTCTTAAGCTTTTTGATTGCAGGACCCTTTATATTTGTAAAAATTATTGAAGATGCAAAGGGTTTTTAAAATATGTTTATATTTGTTGATACTTATGATATAAATTAAAATCAAGAAATGTTTAAAATGCTAATTTACTTAAATTAATAATAAAACCTATTATACATTAACATAACATTAAAAACATGTTGAAAGAATACAAGAATGGCATTGTTTTCATAGTTTTACAAATCTTTTTGTCTATGGCCATGCCACCCTGAACACACCCGATCTCATCTGATCTCGGAATCAAAGCAGGGTGAGGCCTGGTTAGTACTTGGATAGGAGTTTTACAAATCTTTTTAGTATTTAACTTAATATGTTAATTATATATTACCATAAAGGAAAATAACATGATCCCATGAGAGTTATAGAAGGATACCTAACGTGTGCCAGCCTGCTGAAGAGTCATCCTCTCAGGAAGTGATGGGTATACTGAGATCTGAACATGAGCAGGAGGGACCAGGCAAAGAAAACAGAGCATAGGGAGACCTTAGACATGCATGCGAGGAGTTTTGTGTATTTGGGTAACGGAAGGCAGGCCAGTGTCGTGGAAATATGTTGAGTGAGAGGGAAGAAACTCCCAATGAGTCTGGAAAGAGGAGCTGGGTCAGGATCATGCCAGGCTCTGCTGTCCAAGTGGACAAGTGTGGACTTTATTCTGTGAGGAAGGGGAGACACTAATGGGATTTAGGAAGGGAGCAGTGGAGATGACATGACTCAAGTGGCACTTTTAAAAAATATCACTCTGATTGCTTATGGAGAATGGATTTAAATATTGGGAAGAAGGGGTATAGGGAAACAGTTTAAACACTGCTGTAGCCAAATACGCAGTAGATGACATATACTTAGGAAATAGTACAAAGTGGAACTGGTGATTGATCAGATATGGGCGATGAGTTTAAAGAAAGTGATTAAGGTATTTTTCTTCAACTCATCCATTTCCATCTAACACATAAGTTTTTGTTTTTAAATCTAGAGAAAAAAATACAACAAAACAAACAAACAAACAAAAACCCCCAATGATATTAGACCATGAAGCAGAAATTCTGTGTTTGAGTCAGGGGTTTAGATTTGTTACCACCATCTGGGTGGACAGTTAGGAAGCATGCCATCATTTATTCTTTCAGAATCATGACATTTGTAAATTCTGTACCATTTTGCATTCATAGCAAAGCTGTGCTTTTAAAAGAAGTTATTCTGAATTTAAAGGTTTTGAGGCAGTTGTTACTTGAACTAGTGTTTGTCTAGCAGGTGAAGCTTTTACACTGCCCCCTCTTTTGCTGATTTTATATTTTCAGAACCCAGTAGTTGAATAAAATGGAACCTGTCCATCATAACAGTAGCCAGATGCCAGGGAGTTTCTGCCAGGAAGGGAAGACAGCTGTTTGGAATGGGAAAGGAGTAGAGTGTACTACAAAACATGTCAAGAGTTTTATCAGGGGAGTGAGATGACAGTTGGTAGCAGGAAAACGGTGAGCAGACACTGGAACATGTCTGGAAAAATCAATTTTGCTTATGGCTTAGATGATATCCGAAGACATTCAAAAATGCTTTGTGTTATGGGATCCTGCATTTGTCTGGATTATCTATCCCACCAGCCTTGTTTAAGTATGAGCCATAGGATTAGTAGATTGTAAACAAGCTCTGATCACCGAGTGCATTTCAGCCTAGTATTAGAGAGATAGGCTATACACTGAATAGTTTTATAAATGGTTTGTGAGAGTTTTTGCATATGACTCTAATACACCTGGGACAATGAAATATTATATCTAACTCACAATGAGAAAATAGAGGCTGACCTATCACTATTAAAACAAAACTTCATACATGTAGTAAAATGAAATAGGTCTTCAGGGTTTTATCTTTTCAATGAGCTAGTATTTTAGTTGTAACTCTTATGTTAGTGTTTTACTGTTATCTCTAAATAAGATTAATAAAAAAATTTACTCTTAAAAAGAATTGCATGTAGCTTTCCTGGAGTGGTCTCACATTACTCCAAAATCTTCTTCAAATTGTCCACAATTTACATATAAAATCTTTTTTTGTTTTTGAAATGTCTTAAAATCCAAAATAGCAGGTGATCTCCTGGGCAGCTGGCCAACATTTCTTACCTTTCCTGATCAAAGCTTTCAGATGGCATCCTGAAATGCAGTTTCAGTCTTGGCCTCCCTTCAATCACTGTGGACCACACATGAAAATATTTTCTTATTACCATCTTGAGTTACAGAGAAGTGCTTGATACGGTGTGTGTTCATTTTACTATGATTAATACAGTGCATTTACTTGCAGTGTATGTCTTTATTTGTCATGGTAATTTATCAGACATTTAATACTTCATTTAAGTTTAGCAAATAGATCCAAAATTACTGCAAAAGTTATTTTTAATTGTAAAGTCTTTAAATGTTGCTTTAAATCTTATCGAAAATTTTATATCATGAAACCCATGTACTGTGTGTGTATAGAAATGTAAGAGAAGTATTGTAGAATAATCTTTAAATATTATTTACTCCAGATTCTAAATGTTATCAACCAAGATGAGTGCTAAAACTATTCATTTTACTTAAATAGCCTATTTCAGGCATTTAGCAGATAGATTAATTGATACTCAGGAGAGAGAAGGCAGATACTTCTTGTTTCTATGTCCATATTTGACACTGGTATTGCTTTGAGAAGCTTTGAGAGTTCAGGCAGGCTCTTGAGAATTTTAAAATTCTGATAAATACACCTTAAATATTTATGTATAGTGTAAGAACTCAAGCAGAGAATACTGTATTTTTTTTTTAGTCTTTGCAAAATCAAGTTAAGAAAGGCAGCCTGGTGAAGGGGAAAGAATGCTGGACTGAGATTTAATCTAGGCCTGCAATTTAGGAGCTCTTTCATCCTTCATAAAATGAGATGATTAAATACAATTTTTGGTCATTTGTATGTATTTTTTTATTTGACAATAGTATTCTTTTTCAAATAAAACCTAATGTGAACCTGTCGAATAAGAAGGAGATACATACACCATCTTTGATCTTCTGTTTGTAGTGAGAGTAGGGCCTCGAATCTTATCTGCATAGTCTCTCCTCTATCTCCCCACCAATAACCACCTTCTGAACCCCCCATTCCATGAGATAATTCCACAACTCCTGTGTTCCACACATTACAGTTGCAAGATCCCTGGATTACATGAACCATCCCATTTTTAGCTCTAAAAATCTTTGTTTCTAAATGCTTTCAATTAATAACTTAGAGAAAATGTGGTATGCATGCTTTCTATGATGATGTTTTCCAATTATCATGCCTTTGTCTCTGTTCTGTCCCTAGTATTCTCAGACATTTTCATATGATAGTTAGGAAATAATAGTCAACAGAAATTATTTCTTAATGACCCTTAACAATAAAATTTCTGGTTTCTGTCTGCTTCCTCACAAGACGTGTTAGGGAGGTTCTCTGTTAAAATGTAGAGAAGGCCTAAGGTACTTGAGGTAACCCTACCCTCAGTAGGCCAATAGTCTTACTGGGAAGATAGTGGGAGACATCTGTGTTTGGGATCTGTTTGAAAATTGCTCCTTCCCCATCCCATGTGGTTCAGGTAGAATTGGCAAACAGCAGTGTCCTGCTGGCGTGAGGTGGGAACTTCGCCTGGACATGGCCAGTTTTGATGTCATACATCCTGCTGATTGATCCATGGAGCTGATGCATTTCCTAAGCAGGGCCAATCAGAACACTTTTATGACATTCAATAAATGAACAGGGAAAGCTTGAAATAGAAAGCTGTTGATCAGGACTTTCAAAGCCTGCTTGTGGAAGAAGAGCATGAAGCCAAAATCAAAGCTAATTTTAGATAAACAGAATTAGGAGATTGGAAGAGAAAGTGGGGGAGAGAGAACAAGAAAGGGTATGTATCTTGATCTGGATTTGCTTGATGTTCTGTCTTTAGAATGCCTACTTAAATAAGCCAATTAATTCTCTCTCTAGTTGAAGCTCTTGTGATTTGCTTTGTTGCCATCTGCAACCAAGGAGTCTTGAATAATAAACATAAGAAATGCAAAGCTGGTATGTTATAAAGCCCTGTGTCTTTTGAGAGAAAGTTCCCTGTTTCTCTGTTTTGTTTGGCTTTCTGGCTAGTGGAATCGTCTCAGTGCTACAAAAGCATTCACTGAACACTAGGCCAAAGGCTGATGTGGTTAAAGAGGTGCCTCAGGTAGTAGGTACCCTACTGCACAGTTGCCAGGCAGCCCTGTTTCCTGGCCCCTTAGAAAACTATTAGTTCTTGGAATTGTTCCACCACTCCTTTTCCTTAAATCTTTTCTAAATTTACATATCTTCCATTTCAACCCAGTTTTCATTGTATGATTCTTTTTAGTCCCTTGTCCTGATATTATCCCATTCATATATGTTGCAGACCAACCATATTTATTTTCCAAACTAATTGCAATTATTCTCCACATAGATTTTTTTCTTTTATTCTTACTAGTGCATTAGATTTTTCTTTTACTTCTTAAAACATGCTTAGTTGACTTCAGAGATATTTCCACTTAGTCAAGTCCTATTATGATAAAGAGATAAGTTTTTGGGAGAAAATATCCTATATTATCCTAGGAATAGAATTAGTCTTATTTCAAGAGTTGTCTTCTATCTAAATCTCTATTGTCACTGAGGTCTTGGAGTCTGTCTTCTGATATTTACAAGTCTGCTATAATATACACAATCTAAACCTTTGAAATCCAAGGCAATATCCAAACATTGTTTCTATCCTAACTTGCTTTTGATCCTTCTAATCATTGAATTCCACATGGTTTCCTGGCTGCAGGTTCTGATGTTGGGAGTGCCTCAAAGTCTCCTTCTCTGAAGACAAGGGAGGCTGGAGGCAAGGCTTGTTTTAAATACACCTCATACCTTAAATTGATTTCCATTGGTGACCACCAAAGTCCAAGCTGATGAATGCAAGCTAGAAAGACAGCAGAGCTTTGAGAGCGGCTTTCTGCCTGTTGACTGCAAGGAGCCAGAAGTTTAGATGAAGTAAGTGGGGAAAGATGTGAGGTCTGATGCTGGCCATGAGCACATCTGACACTCAGCTTGGAAGAACTGAGCCAGTGTGCTATTTTCTTAAATCAAAAATGTAATGAATGCATGAGAGTATGTTATATAAATAAGTATATGTATGTGTATATACTCACATTAAACATACTTTTATAGTTCTACATACCCACGTTGGCCTCATCATATAAAAATGAATAGCATCTTAAGGATTGATGTCACGATGATAACGAAAGGTGGAAAAGTAGAAAAAATTAAGATAACTTGTAATAGCATAGGCTTTAGGAATATGGGTTTCTCCAGTCATGCCTTAAAACTCATTGGTTTTGTATCTTTATTTCTCTTCAACCACCCCCCCAAAAACCTCAGTTCTTAATAATACCATTATAATGACTTTTATTTATTCACAGCACATGCACAAGAGTCTCAGAATAGCAATGCCAATCTTACTACAAATAATATAATTACTATGAAGAGTTCAAGTCTTCTCTAAATTACTGTGTTTCTATATAAAGTCACTTGAAATAGCCTCTCTGTCACTACTTATGACACCAACCAGATCTGAAATTAGGTTCATTTGTCTTATTTCACTTTCAGTGATAGAGATTGCCTTTTTATATTTAATTTTGTTTTATATTTATATAGAATATTTACATGATTCTAAAATCAAATCTATAAAACAAGATATATTTGGTTTATTTTCGACAAACTTGATAACTTTTATTTATTTATTTTTTTAATCTTTAATTTTTTATTGTTCCAATACATTTGTCTCCGTTTACTTGCCATCACTCTCCCCTGCCCCACCCACCCCCACAAGCCCCCCTCAATCCTTCCCCACCTTGGCTTTGTCCATGTGTCTGTCACACCTGTTCAATACAAGGCATATAAGAAGTCTGACTTTTCTCTCTCCCCTCTGTACTCTCTTCCTTCCTCAAATTTTTAAAAGTTTCTTATTCTACTTATAAAATACAATCAAATAGATTGGTATACAAAAGGTCGTATATATGTATGTGTTTGTGTGTAAACATTTGTGCCCCATTCTTTCTTTTTGATAAGTTTAGGATACTCTACTCAATTTTTTTTTCACTTTCTTTCCTCAGCACAATACGCTGGGGAGCACTACATTACACTTTGCAGAGATATTTCTTTTTTATTATTGCATAGTACTCCATTGAGGGATTATGCCATGCTTTTCAACACACCCCCTATTTAGAGATATTTTATTGCTGAAGTGAATACCTTCGGCCTTTAAAAATAAATATTTGCCAGTATGTTTTTTGGGTAAATCCTCAGCAGTAGAATTTCTGTGTCAAAGGATAAATGCATGTATGATTTTGCTAGCTATTGGCAAATTCCCTTCTAAAAGGTTTCCATGCACCCCTTTGCAGTCATATCATAACTTGTTTCTCCAAGTTTGGCCAACATGTTACATTGTTAAACTGAAAGATTTGCCTGTCTGTTAGGTAAGAGATGGTATTTCAGTATAATTTTAATTGCCTTTCTCCTCTTAAAAGCAACGTTGAATTATTTTCATATGGTTAAGATCTATTTACATTTGTTTTCCTTTGAACAGTTCATTTTTCTAACTTACTTGATTGTAGATCCCTTTTTTCTAATTTTTGGAGATTTTATATATATATATAAATATATATAAATATATTTATATATATATATATAAAAAATGTGTGTGTGTGTGTGTGTGTGTGTGTGTGTGTGTGTATGGTATTTTTGTCTCTAGTATAAGTTACAATTATCTTTTCCCTGTCTGCTTTTGGAAACTTTACCATACAAATGTTTAATGTTATTAGAGGTATCTTTCTTTCCTCTCTTGCCCCCAGATTTTAAATCACAATTAGGAAGGATTTTCTTCTTTTTAGGTTATTGAGAAATTCACTTATTGTTGGGGACCACTTTGGGTGATATTGGGAACTGTAACCCCATGTGAGCCAGGCCCTGCCTGTAATCCTCAACTGGAAAGCCAAGAATGCTGGGAGGTGCATGACCCAACATTAGCACCAAGGGTTCCAGTGGGAAATCTGGCATAAAGAATGCATTGTGTCTGTTGAAGCTTGCTCTGCTTTGTACTGCCCTGATAAGGAAAAACCAAGTGTTTAGTCTCAAAGCAGGGGAAAAGATCCCTGAGCCCCTGCACATTGGCTTAATGACCATCTGACATCAGTTTGTCTAACAGACCCTAACCCAAGGCTGATCTATGAGTTCCTTTTATTGTTACCTAGAGCCCTCTGACATGGATTGATAAGCTTTGCATTAATGTTGTATACCCCTGCACATATCATTCTCAATAAAAGCCATTTCAGAGAAGGGCTTAGGGCATTCTCCTCTAGAGGGAATCACCACTCCCTTTTCCTGACAGGCAAATCATGTCTGGTACAATTTATTTCCTCATCCACAGTGGCTGGGAGGACTCTGTGGGATGGAGTACTCCCTCAACGTATGTTTTCTCTTAGTACTTAATATCATTTTTTCATAACTAAATATTTGATATACTTGGGATTTATCCTAATTCATAGTGTATGCAATGGACCAGATTTTATCTTTTTTCATGTGACTATCTGCTTATCCCAACGGTGCCTATTAAAAACTCCATTTTTCTTCTAATAATTTGAGGATGCCATATTAATAATATTCTAAGTTTTCAATTGTGTTTATCTTCTACTTCTTTTTAAAGTGTGAAGAAACTTCCTCAAATGCCTCACCAGACTTTCCCTCACTTCCTTACTCTCCAAAACTAGGTCACATGACCTTCCTAACCTAAACCCTCACAAAAGGAATGGGATTCCTACTATGGCTTAGTAAAGCCCAAGGCTCTATGTGGGAGGATGGATTGCCTGGGCTAAGTAAGAATGAGTTATATAAGAGAGAATGAGTGAGAAGGAGCTGGGAATGGATATCATGTAACCAACAATGCATTGGTTTTCCTTTCTGGACCATGAGCTTCTCAATGTCATAGAGTTCTAATGTGTCTTCAGTGTCCCCAGCCACTGGAACAGTTCCTAGATATATTATGTGTATGTAAATGCTTTTTAAAGAGTACTGAGTTGGGTAGGATAATAATACTAACTGGTTTTATAATAAACCAATTTTTTTTTTTACGGTCTAGCTATAGAATGGCTCAAATAAAATGTTTAAAGTTAATGTAATCAATAGATTTATAGGGCCTGAATAAATGTTTTAGCATTTGTTTTTTTAAGTCCCTTTTGAATGTCCTACAAAGAGTGCCTTTATTCTGAGAAGTTCAATATACCCAATGAGGCTAAAGTAGGTTTACAGTTGTGAGTACTTGAAATAGATTTTATTTGTGCAATATTATTTATTAATCATTGTATTATTTTCCATACAAACAACTGTACTACTACTACTTTTGCCCCACCCTGTGTTTTATAAACATTCTTTGTCTCTGAGTTGGGTTAGATGGAAAGTATTAGATTGCAAATTTCCTTAAAGGCATAATTGGTGCGTTTAGTGTCACCTCAGTACCACCTCATTCTATACCTGAAATACTGCTGATGTTTTCTTAATATTTATCAAATGGATGATTGAATGCTATCTCCATTTTATAGCTAATCATGGAAACTTAGAGCTAAATGTTTCTCTCTTGTTATTCAACTAAAAGAAAGGTTTAAAACTTTTGCCCACACAGAACTCCATTGCCTTCCCTAGCAATTATTTTCTTTTATATTCTCAACGCTATTCTTTTATATTCCACAAACATGGACTCATGCTATTGAGAAACCAAGCTTTTGTTGAAAATAATAACCAATGCTTTGAAAAGATGGAAGACTATTTCTTTACAGAGATTGAAAATATATATATTGTATATAAAAGAATGAATTTATTCTTAACACATGACATACAGAAAAGGAGCTAAACTTGATTTTAAATATATGCTCACCATATTGGCTGTAGTCTTAACATTTCTTCCCATAATGTAGGCATTTAGAATTTTCAACTTCTCAACTACTCCTGCCAAGTTTGACTTTATAAGATGCTTAAATATCAACGTCTAATTTCTGAAGATGAATTTACAATTTGGGGTAGATGATTTTAGAGCACACTTTGCTCACCTCATACCTGGCAAAGGATAAAGAAAATTTGTCAGGTTGTGAAAACCTGTATCTCTTAATAAGCTTCTCCAGTAAAAATGGATTAAAGTGTTTCATAAGGTTAGGATTTTGCCTGTGGCAGTTTGAATTTCTTTAGCTTAACACATCATCAGTATGACATGTCATGCTTGGCTTTGTCAGCAATTCTTGTGCAAGGATTAAGTTTAAACACTTTTCAAATGACAGATTTAAATGTATCCCAATACTGGAGGAAGGGCTGGTAAAACGGCATAGGTAAAATGTTTCTAACAAAAACATTATTTTCAAATACTTACTGGACCAAGTTTGTTGCTTCATTGTGGGGCATCTAGACCCTTGCCTTATTCAGTTTGTTTTAACTAGTACCTAGCCTTTTCTAGGTGTGACATTTACTCTAGAAAGATATCACACCCTAAATTTTGCATGGAAAACTTAAACTATGTCTGAAAAACAAATGCAGCCTCAGTTCTAAGAAGACCTTACCTCTACTATATCTGTACCAACTAACATCCTGAGTTTTCATATTTTCTGTGCCTAATATTTTTCACACAGTATCACCATAATGCCAAATAACATTATATTAAAAATACCTTTTTTAAAAAAACGTGGCTGGGTTTCCCAGTTGGTTGGAGTGTCATCCCGTGCACCAAAGGTTGTGGGTTTGATCCCGTTCATGGCATATACTTGGGTTGTGGGTTCTATCCCTGGTCTGGGTGAATACAGGAGACAACCAATTGATATCTCTTTCTCACATGGATCTTTCTCTCTTTCCTTTCTCTCTCTCTCTCTCTATACCTCTCTCCCCAAAGTCAATATCGTCAGATGAGGATTAAAAAATACCTTTTCAATAAGGGTCATTGAGTGGTACTTACATATGCATACATTCCATAGCTTTTTGACATTTTTAAAAGTATTCTATTGTTAAATTGATTTTCTTCACTTTTTATAGATATTTATTGACATAACACTCTCTCTCTCTCTCTCTCTCTCTCACACACACACACACACACACACACACACACACATACTCACACTCCCTACTTACCAAATATATCTGAGATAACACTTTGCTGGACAAGGAAGTAAATCAGGGTTTCCTAGGTGTATTTTGAGAGTTTTTTAAATGCCTTTTTTCCACATCCCTGAAGCTTGCTTTTAGCCCACTGTAGTGTGGCTGCATGTGTCCATGTATGTGTGTTGGCACACATAGGTAGTCTTTTGAATTTGGTCTAGTGGGGGAAATATATTCTTCCTCTTTACTGAGGTGCAATTTTCAATGAAATAATGAAAATACATTTGAAACTAAACTGAAACAGTATTTGCAACAGAAATAAACTATAGAAAGTACAGTTGGCTGCAAGTTAACAAAAGTATATGGTGTTAGTATTTTTAAAGGACAACTTCTTTTATTATAAACACACACATTCATATACATATGCACACATTCAAAAAACACACTATTGAAACTCAGATTGTCCACTTAGAAATGCTTACCAAGACTTCATTTTTCTTAAACAGCATAATTTAATGACAGAACTGCTTATCTGTTCTGCATTCTTTTAAAGAATTATGCTAATCATACAAGTGGTCCTGCATTGCATGATTGATAAATGTATTTTGGTTCGGCCCTTGCTTCTTTTATGCCTTAGAGAGCTTAGCTGTAATGGATTAGGCTTAATTCTTACACTCTTGTGTTGTCTTTCTAGCATGTTAAGTCAAAACAGAAGGAAAAAAGATTGTGCTTTTGGCAATAAATCCTGTCTTGCTGGGGCAGTCAACTTCTATCCAGACTTGCCATGTTGCCGTCTAAAAATTCCAGCCACCCTGGAACCTGAAAGTGACACTTTCTTCTGCAGCTTAGACACACAGGGCAGCTTACCTAAGGCATGTTGGAACATGATTTTCATATCACAAACACTGAGTCTTGGAAGCAGGAAGGGAGAAATACTGGGCCCTCTTGATTTTAACAACAGCAAGAAAAAAAGATCCAAGGGAGAAATTCTTAGAGGGTCATCCACTCAGACTTATTTTTAAGTGATATTTTTAAGACATAAAAAAATTTTTGAAACATAATTTCACATTATAAAATGCATAAATATGATCGTGCTATTTATGTATATAGCTGCATATACGTGAATTTTTGTATAACTATATGAAAATGTCTGTGTATATGGTTTTCTGTGTTCAGCCCCTTCCCGCCCCGTGTTCACTTCCCTGTTCCCTCCTCATTACTCCAGCCATCGCCACCGTTCGCCACTGTTCATCCCACCTCTTCCCTTAGCAAATGATCCTCAGGAATCAAGCTCTTCTGGAACTTTGCAGCTCCTGTGCTCAAATGTTATTTCTTAGGTGTCTGAATTCCTGGGCTGGTCACTTCTGGCTGGGCACAGTCTCCGTCCTTTTACCCCAGTGTGTCATATAAAAGTTAGTATTGTGTATTTGTACCTAGATGTGAAGATAGTTGGCAAATTCTGACCTATGATTATGCTTCCATGTTGTTCAACATGCTCATATATCAGTATAATACATATATGTACACATGTGTATTAACAATACATATCTTGAAGGATTTTTGTCATTGTCTTACAAAAAAACCCCAGAATTTTATTTATTCTCTTTTCTTTCAAAAATTATTTGTGGAAATCCCTTCAGGGCCACTGCATAGCTCTAATTCACTAGTTCATTACTTTGAGTGACTGTAACATAATTTTACAACTATTTCCTGGCTGGTAGTACTTCATTTGTGTTCTGGTATTGCATTGGTTTGTTTTCTTGTATCGCTGCAAGAAAAAATATATAATATATTTTATTGAAATATAATTGGCAATATAATACATTTTTTAATGGGGTATATTGTCAGGTGTGGGAGCACTATACTATTTTTAGTCATTTTAATAGATATTGTCAGAGTGTACTTCAAAAATACTTGAAAATTTAAATTTGGACCTACCATGTATCAGAATACCCATTCTTCTGAATCTCCTGACAGAAGTAAATTACATTTTGTTGTTTTGTCCATTTAAGGTTACCTGATTTCTGGTGAATTTGTGTATCTTTTCCTTCCTTTTGGCTATTTATAATTGCTCTTCTTTAAAATGTTCCTTCATTTCTTTGCCCCTTATTGTTTATTTGTAAAATCACTCTCCCTTTTTTTTGGATATTAGCTCTATCATTTCCATTGCAATTTTTTTCTAAAGCAAATGTTTTGAGAGTGATTTATTTATACCACTATGCATGTAAATGTACTTAGGGGTCCTAGCATATCGATTCAAATGGGCAGACATGTTCTTAAAAGATGGCACTCACCATACAGCTGCAAGGAGCTCTGCACATACAGAAACAGCCACATGGCTGAAATCTTACTTGTCAAAACTATTTGTTTCATGAAAGCACTTTCTGTAATAATTGTCGGTATGCTCTGGAGTAGGAAGGTCATCTCATTTAATTTTTTTGTGTTTTTTTTTGTTTCTTTTTTATTCTTTTAATTTATATTTTTTCAAATACATTTGTCTCTGCCTACCCCCACCACTTTTCCTTACCCCCTCCCTCCTTCCCTCCCTCAGCTCTTCCCCTTTGGTTTTGTCCATGAGTCCTTGCTATATGTTCCTTGACTTTCCCCTTCCCTTCCTTTTCCCCACCCCGCCTCCCTTCTTCCCTCTTGTCTCTGTTGATTTCTTTTCCTTTCAGGGTTGCTGGTCTTATTTTCCTTGCATCTTTGTATTGTTGGTTAGGTTCCACTTATAGGTGAGATCATATGGTATTTGTCTTTCGCCCCCTGGCTTATTTCGCTTAGCATAACACTCTCGAGTTCCATCCATGCTGTCGCAAAGTGTAGTAGTTCTTTTTTTCTTTCTACTGTGTAGTATTCCATTGTGTATATGTATATTACTTTTTGATCCAATCATCTACTGATGGGCATTTAGGTTGCTTCCAACACTTGGCTATTGTAAATTGTGCTACTACAAACACCGGGGTACATAGGTTCTTTTGTGTTGGTGTTTTGGTATTCTTAGGGTATAGTCCAAGCAGGGGAATTACTGGATCAAAAGGCAGTTCCATTTTCAGCTTTTTGAGGAAATTCCACACTGCTTTCCACAGTGGCTGCACCAGTCTGCATTCCCACCAACACTGGACTAGGGTCCCCTTTTCCCCACACCTCTCCAGCACCTGTTGTTTGTTGATCTGTTTATGATGGCCACTCTGACCAGTGTGAGGTGGTACCACATGGTGGTTTTGATTTGCATTTCTCTGACGGCTAGTGATGCTGAGCATCCTTTCAAATGCCTCTGGGCCCTCTGTATCTCCTCCTTGGAAAAGTCTCTGCCCAGGTCCTTTGCCCATTTTTTGATTGGATCGTGTCTTCTTGGAGTGGAGTCGAGTGAGTTCTTTATATATCTTGGAGATCAAACCTCTATCTGATGTATCATTAGCGAATATATTTTCCTATAGGGTTGGCTCCCTTTTCATTTTGCTGATGTTTTCTTTAGTCATGCAGTAGCTTCTTATTTTGATGAGGTCCCACTTGTTTATTCTTTCCTTTATGTCCCTTGCTTTAGGAGACATATCGGTGAAAAAATTGCTGCGTGAGATATCTGAGAGTTTCCTGCCAATGTTCTCCTCTAGGACTTTTATGGTGTTGCGACTTACATTTAGGTCTTTTATCCATCTTGAGTTTATTTTTGTGTATGGTGTCAGCTGATGATACAATTTCAATTTTTTGCATGTAGCCGTCCAGCTCTCCCAACACCATTTGTTGAAAGGGCTGTTATTGCTCCATTTTATGCTTCTGCCCTCTTTGTCAAATATTAGATGCCCATAGAGACCTGGGCTTATTTCTGGGCTTTCTATTCTGTTCCACTGGTCTATGGGTCTGTTCTTGTGTCAGTACCAGATTCTTGTGAGTATAGTGGCTTTGTAGTAGAATTTGATGTCCGGTATTGTGATCCCTCCTACTTTGTGTTTCTTTCTCAAAATTGCTGCAGCTATTTGGGGTCATTTATGGTTCCATATAAATTTTTGAAATGTCTATTCTATTTCTATGAAATACATCATTGGTATCTTAATAGGGATTGCATTGAATCTATAAATTGCTTTGGGTAGTCTGGACATTTTGATGATATTAATTCTTCCAATCCATGAGCACGGTATATGCTTCCTTTTATTTGTGTCTTCCTTAATTTCTTTTTTCAATGTTGTATAGTTTTCTGCGTACAGGTCTTTAACGTCTTTGGTTAAATTTATTCCTAGGTACTTTATTTTTCTCCTTGCTATATCGAATGGTATTTTTTTTTTCTGATTTCTTCTTCTATTGCATTGCTGCTGTACAAAAATGCCTTTGATTTCTGAATGTTGACTTTGTATCCTGCTGTGTTGCCAAATTCACTTATTATGTTGAGGAGTTTTTTGGTAGAGTCTACAGGGTTCTCTATGTACACTATCATGTCATCTGCAAACAATGATAGCTTTACTTCCTCCTTTCCTATTTGGATGCCTTTTATCTCTTTCTCTTGTCTGACCGCTGTGGCTAGGACTTCCAATACGATGTTGAAAAGAAAGGTGAGAGCGGACATCCTTGTCGTGTTCCTGATCTTAGTGGGAAAGCTTTCAGTTTTTGCCCGTTGAGTATGATATGGGCTGTCAGTTTTTCATGTATGGCCTTTATTATGTTGAGGAATGCCCCATTTATTCCCATTTTGCTGAGTGTTTTGATCATAAATGGGTGCTGTACCTTATCGAATGCTTTTTCTGCATCTATCGAGATGATCATGTAGTTTTTGTCTTTTCTTTTCTTTATGTGATGTTTCACATTTACTGATTTGCATATATTGAACCATCCCTGCATGCCTGGGATGAATCCCACTTGATCACGGTGGATAATCTTTTTAATGTATTGCTGGATGTGGTTTGCCAATATTTTGTTGAGGATTTTAGCGTCTTTGTTCATCAGCGAAATTGGCCTGTAGTTTTCTTTCTTTGTAGGGTCTTTATCTGGTTTTGGGATCAGGGTGATGCTGGCCTCATAGAAAGAGTCTAGGATTCTTCCCTCCTCTTGGAATTTTTGGAATAGTCTGAGAAGGACATGGGTTAGCTCTTCCTTAAATGTTTTGTAAAATTATCCTGTGAAACCATCCGGCCCTGGGCTTTTGTGTCCCCGGAGTTTCTTGATTCTTCAATTTCCCCAGCTGTTATTGGTCTGTTAAAGCTTTCTGTTTCTTCCTCCTTCAGTGTTGGAAGATTATACTTTTCTAAAAATTTGTCCATTTCATCAAGATTTTCAAATTTCTTGGCATATAATTGTTCATAGTAGTTTCTGACAATCCTTTGTATTTCTGGCATATCAGTTGTTATTTCTCCTCTTTCGTTTCTGATATTATTAATTTGGGTCCTCTCCCTTTTTGTCTTGATGAGTCTGCTTAAAGGCTTGTCAATTTTATTTATCTTTTCAAGGAACCGGCTTCTGGATTGGTTGATCCTCTGAATTGTTCTTTTCATCTCTGTGTCATTCAGTTCTGCTCTAATCTTGACTATTTCCTTCCTTCTACTTGCTCTGGGATTTATTTGTTGTTGTTTCTCCAGTTCTTGAAGTTGTAGTGTTAGGTCTTTTATCTGAAATGTTTCTATCTTTTTTAGGTAAGCCTGTATTGCTATGAACTTCCCTCTCACGACTGCCTTTGCTGTGTCCCATAGTTTTTGGACAGTTGTCTGTTCATTTTCATTTGTTTCCAGAAATTTTTTTATTTCTTCTCTTATCTCATTATTGACCCATTCATTGTTTAATAGTGTACTGTTCAGTCTCCATGAGTTTGCAAGTTTTTGAAGTTTCTCTTTGAGGTCGATTTCCAGTTTCAAGGCCTTGTGGTCCAAGAAAAAATTTGGTATTATTTCAATTTTCCTGAATTTGCTGAGGTTTGCTTTGTGTCCTATCATGTGGTCTATCTTTGGAAAACTGCCATGAGCATTTGAAAAGAATGTGTATTTTTCTTCTTTGGGATGTAAGATTCTATATATGTCAGTTAAGTCTCTTTGATTCAGTGTGTCATTCAGCGCCACAATATGTTTATTAATGTTTTGTTTGGAAGATCTGTCCATTTTTGACAGTGGGGTGTTGAAATCCCCTACTATCAGTGTGTTGCTGTCTATATCTTTTTTGAAATCCTCCAACAATTTCCTTATGAACTTGGGGGCTCCTATATCATTTAATATTTTTAAAAGAGATAGTATTTGTCTCCTGGCGGCCAACATTGGTGTCATTTGTGCCTTTTTGGAAAAATATAATTGTAGTATCATACAAAATGTTTTTTGAAGGAAAGATAGTAAGTGGGGATTGTCTCACATTACACAATGTCACAACTTCTTTAGTTGCTTTTTAAATCTTATTTTTAAATGTATATGTTTCTTTACCATTTGGAGGTTATCATTTTTAATTTTGTTTTTTGAAATAATTGTAAATTTACAAAGTTGCAAAAAATGTACAGGGAGGACTCATGCACACTTCACACAGCATCCCTAATTTTGGCGTCTTGCATAACTACAGTGTGGTGTCAATATGAGGAAACTGTCTTCAGTGTATTCCACAAAACTTAGTCAGATTTCACCAGTTTTACCAGATTGTATATGTGTGTGCATACCTCTGTTGGGGTTATTTTTATACCCTATACATGAAACAAATTCTTTTACCACTCAAATTCTAAGCTCCATATTCATTAATGAAAATAGTTAGAACTGAAGTCAGGGAAAAAAGAAGATATTGCAATGGTTTTCTGAGTGATACTGTGGGATGCCATTTTGTGTGTAACTTTAAACAAAGTCAGGAAACATGCCTCAAAGTTGGTACAGTTCCATATATACCTGCAGGAAAGCAGGGTGCACATAAAATGCCCTCTAAACATCCCAGGCATGTCTATTAGCCTCCTGATGAGAAACAGAGTTCTGCATTTGATGGTAGACCAGTAGATACCATATCCTATTTAAGAATAAATAAATAAATAATGAATATTTGTGGGGAGATATATTCTCCTGACTATACTGATATCCTCTGTAATTGCTTGGATTATAATTTTATAGCAAGTATTTGCTAAATTAATTACATATCCACAATCAAGTAACCATAGCTACTCTTTAGAAGTAATATCTCATGTACAACTGTAAGTAAATTAGTGCCAGCTAGCATCTAACTACATGCTGTGACAAAAATATGTACCTGGGCAGAGCACCTCCCTTCTTTTTATGAACTGGTTTAGGGGGTCTCTAGTACCTTAACTCAGGCACAAAAGGTGAAGGAAGTATTGCTTATCCGCTGCTGGAAATGCAGTCTTCAAATACCTTCATATTAATGGACAGAAATCCACCCTCATAGCTCATTGGTCCAACTCTTTAATTTTTCTTGTAAGTAAAGCTTGTCCAAAAAAGTTAAATTATATCCTTAAAAGCACAAAGATAATTAGTGACAAAGTCTTTACTAAAATTCAGGGATGTTTCTCTGGAGAGATGTCTTTCCACTATAACACTACAGTACTCTGGCCATTTTTACATATTAAATCAGTGGATTAAAAGTCCTAACAGCCTATGAACAGTCTGCAAAAATTTCTAAGAGTATTTTTCCCCTCTCTGTTTATTTGAATATTCTAAGAAGGCATAAGAGGTATATCCTGGGACAGGCATCCATCTTTTGTAATAGACATCTGCCTAGCAGGAGTGAATTCAATGGCTCTGATGCTCATGCTAGGCTAACATAGCACAATTCAAAGTTTTCTAAAACATTCTTTTTTTCTCTCCTTGAGACTCTGAAAGAAGTTTAATTGTGGTCCAGCAAGGGTTTTTGCTGAGGATTTCAGTAATCTCCAAATACAATACACCATGGGCTAACTCAGCTATTAGTATTGACTGTAAAAAAAAAAAAAAGTATTATGAAATATTTCAAACATGCAGAAGTAGGGTGATTATTATAATAAATTCCTATGTAGGCCATGGCAATACTGCAACAGGTGTCAAACGTTGGTTTTAAAATAAGTAAATATGAATGTTTCTGTTTCCTTATTGATGACCTTTAAATATTTTCGGGAGAGGGTTCGGAGAGAAAGGTTCTGGATAGTTGTTAAGTGGTTATTTTCATCTGGTTGTCTGTCTAATGTAGTGTCTCTCTTTCTCTGTGGGGACCTGTATAGGACCTTAAGATGCTACTAGGGTTAGTGGTGACCCTCAGAAATATAAATACATAATGTAGACTTTATGAATGTATGTATGTATGTAAGTATGTATGTATTAAGGCGACAAAGGATTCAGATAATATACTGCTGCTTCAGTTTAATGCTGTCCTTTAAGTTGAAACTATGGATGCTGGGAAGAGATAAGATGTTAGAAAATTATTTCCTCATTTTAATGATTAAATTTACTTGTCTTGGACCCATTTTATACAAAAGTATATTCTGTAAAAGTAATTTTGGTTATGTAGCATAATTCCAGGGATAGATCCTAGAGAAGAGTGAGGGCTAAATTAAATTGTGACATGTTAGGGAATATTGTGTTCTGCTCACTATTATCCACAACAGTAAATTGAACATGGTAGTACAGAATTCGTAGAATTCATGTACCTCATTAGGCTACTGTCAAGTATCAGGCTCTGAAATATTGGAAAGGAACTTAGCTATCATTTTTCATTTTTGCAGATGGGGATGAGTAAAAGGGGATTTGATTTACCCGGTCCTGTGGCTAATAAAACCCTCAGGGGCACCCTCAATCCAGTATCTCTGCCTTCATAGCCTGGACCCAGCACTGTCCTCTGGATGGAGACACAGTGTTCCTAAGCCCTTCCACAGTACTTGAGTCTATATTAAATGTGCTTGGTTTCTTCTTCCATTTGTTATCCCATGAGGTGTTTCCTATTTGACTCACCTTCTTCTGAAAATCACACAGCATGTTAGTAAAGGGTTTAAAATGCTTATGGATGGAAAAACAGGATGTAGAATAAAATATTTAGTACAGTAAAGGGTATTAGTATCCATCTGCCTAAATTAAAGTAGTGGAATTATTGTACACTGGTATAATGTTTCATATGTTTAGTCACCTATGCCTGGCATCCCCAATGTAAAATACAAGGACAATTATCTCCACTCTGTCCCTAGTACAGGGTAGGCATAAATTACCCATTCAGAGGTCTAATCCTTGAGTATTTTTTTTAAATTTACACTTAAATAAGTCTTTTTACTAGAAATTTACATGGACTGATTTAGAAATTCACATACTTCAGGCTAAAAACATAGCAAAAACAAAGACAAAGAAACAAACAAAAAAATTAAAAGAATCCCAAAGGCTTATTTTGGCAAACACTATAGGGTTGTGTGCTTTTTCTCTTATTTTCCTGATGTTAACTGTCTCTCTTCTGCCCCCTTCCCTGCCCCTCACCCAGAGGTGGGAACCTCTGACATTTGGAACACTCTCCTCTGAGGGTCTACAATTAAATGGCAATAAAATGAGATGGCAATGTTCCAACTTCCATGATTCCCAAAGTTCTCTCATCCAGAATGTTTCCAACTGCTGGTTATGACTCATTATAGACTGAATTCAATTCAGAGTATCTCACTGAACTTAAAAAAAAAAAGAAATACTTCAGAATAAGTGATGTCAGAGAGCATTGAACATAGTAAGTATTGTTTTACAATAATTTTATGATGTCATCTCTCTATAAGTGTCCTAGAGTATGATGGAAAATGTCCTTCTAACAATAATGCACTGGCCCATCAACCTAACCCATGGAATAGTGAGTCACAAGAATGAACACTAACTCTCAGTCCAAAATAACTCTCATTATCTGGCATTGCTCGGCCCTTTACCAAGTCTGCTGTGATGACGTGCTCTCCTTTGGCTTAGGAACAATGAAGCCACAAGCCTTTCCCACTGCTAACAGTAGCAGCATTGCTCAGATGACTCCTTTACAAAATAATATCTTAACCTGATTATATTGAAAAGGAGTAAGTATTTTAGACTCCTACATTCCATATTACCCATGAGGGAAATATTTTAATGATCTTGTGCTCAACATGGTTTAAATTTATAGTTTAAATTTTGTTCTCTGCAACACTACTACTGTAGATTATTAATAAGCTTTTGTTCCTTGTGAGACAATTTGTTTCCTTTACACCAGTGAAAATGCATTTTTCAGTGAGTCTCTTGAATTATTCCATCCAAATGGGAAGAATTTACCAAGAAAATAGAGATTGAAAAACTGAGACTTTGTTAGTTAGAAAATGGTATCAAAGTTGGATCTTCTCCCTCAAGTACTTCTCACAACCATAATTAGACGGTGATACTGTTTTGCAGGTGGTTCTTGGACAGTTAAAGGGAAGAATATCCTCAGTCCTAATGAATGTTCCAAACCTGTTATGCGTGCAGGCATTTTCTCTAGAAGACCAGTAAAAGAAAATTAAATCAACTCACAACAGCTATCTTGCATATCTCACCTGGGAAAGTATGCATGAGGCAGGACAGGCACTGCTTAACATTAATCAGCCTCCTGAAGTTATTACATTCATGAAGAAATGTAATTCACATGTGATTACTTTTTAATTTACTCTGTAATCACATTCCAAGTGAACAGGCCAAGCTTAAAATGAAATTTAAAAGTCAAATACTGCTTTGTATTAGGAATTCACAATTTTTATATGCACTTAGGTTAATAAAGATTTTACAATAACCATTTTTGACTGAGTGTATGATAATTTTTTGATGAAAGTAGTGCCATATCTTAGATAAAATGTATTTGATTCCCCCCAACTACTCGTCTGGACCTGGGGAGTCTCAGAACCCCATACTGTGCTGAATTCCTGCTTCATGTCCTAAATTTATTTGAAAAACAAAACAAGCAAAACATTTCTTAATCCTGGATCTGAAGTTGCAATGAACTGATGTATTTTTAATCCCTACTGTGCTGGTGAGATATCTGCATTTGTTTTATCTGTCATCAGAAAGTGAGTACCGAACCTTACAGTAACTGACTTGAACTCATCAAGAGGGAAGGCCAATGCCTGCAGTAAGAATCTTCCTCCAAAAATGTGGCCTTTCAAGTTTGTGAAGTTACAAAGCTGCAGTGTTAATTTCACAAGAGCCTTTTGCCTTCAAACTAAAGCTTCAACAGTCTAAAATCAGCTGGTAGTGGGTAGCAGAGAGTAGGTTTGTGTTTTTGAGTCATCAGCCAGAGCTAAGGTCAGTGGTTTCCAGATTTCCAGTCAATACAATGAAAACGTTCTATCACTTGGTTCTGTCTGGCATTGGACTAAACAACCTCAAAAGCACTAAGATGTCTTTCCCAGAAAATATTCAAAAGCTAGACTCTATTTTCCAGGGGTGCTTTGTATTAGCAAACATCAATCATTAACTGTCTAGTTTTAAGATATTTGTGATATCTTTATGCAAACTTAACTATTATTTACTTAACTTACTTTGTTTAAACTAACATAGTACAATATGATGGCATTGTTCTAAGCCAGTACTATTTAATAAAAATATATATGAGGCGAATATGAAATTTTCTGGTAGTCACATTAAAGAAGGAAGAATATGTAGATGAGATTACTTATAGTAACATCTTTTATTTAACCCAATGTATCCTATTATCATTTCAAAATGTAATAAATGTAAAAAACTTTAAATGACATGTCTTACATGCTTTTTTTTGTACTGAGCTTTGATACCCCTCTGTGTATTTTGCACTTACAGCACATCTCAGTTTGGACTAGTGCCATTTCAAGTGCTCAGGAGCCTCATGTGGCCACTGTTGTGTTAAGCTATGGCATTCATAGACTCATGATACGCTGGTTAAATTTTCTTAAATGTACACTAAATAAATACGTTGTTTTTCAAGTGAAACAAAGTTTGATTTAGTGGATGGATATGCACCATACTATAAGAATTGCTGACTTAATAAGCATTTTATTTTTGTTTGGTTGGCAGTAATACACATGATAGATGGCCCTCATGTGCTCTGGGCTCTGCAGGGGTGTTTACTCATCTGTGGTCCCCAGCACACGAGCCATAAACATGTTTTATTTTTTATTTTTTTGCTGACACAAAAACATAAGAGAGTTTAAGGGAATGAGACTGATGTAATCCTTGCTGTAGGTACTTTTTACAAATAAAATGTTTAGTACATATAATATGCATATACCATACTTACATGTAGATGCCATGCATAACATGCACATGTATATGTGTATGTATACACACACACTATATCTATATCTATATATATGTATATATATATACACTCACATATATATATTAATAGTTGTAGCATTATATATATATAATATATATATATATTCCTTTAGTCCTATAAAAGGGACTAAATTCCTTATAATTTATCTCATAGGTGAGGCCACCTGAGTTTTAACACCTGTCCTGAGAACTGAGACCCTCCTGGAAGTCACATATCTCAGGCACATGCCCCTTTCATATGCACTTAGGGCTGGTATGTGATATCCAACCCACTGTGGGAGGCAGAATAATGACACCCCAAAGATGTGCATGTCCTAATTCCCAAACCTGTGAAAAGCTAAAGATACTTTGCAAATGCAGTATAAGTAATGGGTCTTGAGTTGGGGAGATTACTCTGTATTATTCAGGTAGGCCCAATGTAATCACAAGATTTCTTGTAAATCAAAGAGGGAGGCAGGACATTCAGAGTCATGAAAGGGAGATGTATTGATGGAAGCAGAGATCCATGTGATATGACATGAGGAAGACTCACATGCTGTTGCTGGCTATGGAAGTGGAAAAATGGGACCTTAAACCAAGGCATGTGCTGGCATTCAGAATCTGGATGAGTCAGGAAAACAGATCCTTGCCTTCAGAAAGAGTGCACTCCTACTGATATCTTTTTTATTTTATTTTTATTGTTGACACTATTACAGATGTCCCCATTTTCCCCTTTTGCCCTCCTCCACCCAGCCCTCACCATCCCCCCTACTTCCTTCCGACCATCACCACACCGTTGTCTGTGTCTGTGGGTTATGTCTATGTTTTTTGCTTAATCTTCTCACCTTCTTTCATCCAGTCCCCCAAGTTCTCCTCCTCTGACAGTTTTCAATCTGTTCCATGTATCCATGACTCTGTTCCTATTTTGTTCATCAGTTTTTTTCCCCACTGAATTCTACATATAAGTGAGATCATACAGTATTTGTCTTTCACTGACTGGCTTATTTCAGTTAGCATAGTAATATCCATCCATGCTATTTTGATTTTAGGCCAGTGAGACCTATTTTGTACTTCTGTCTGCCAGAACTGTAAGTTTGTATTGTTTTAAATCATTAAGTTTGTGGTTATTTGTTATAGCAGCAATAGGAAACTCATACACCCCTCCTAAGCAGTAGGGTGATAAAAAATGCACCACTTTCCACTTCTTTACATCGGAAAAGAAACCTGTTTTTTGGCACCCAAGTCAAACAGCTCTTTCCTTGGGAGACCTTCCGAAACTATCCTGGCCATAATGAGGACTCCCTCCTTTCCTTTTCTACCCACCCTGTTCTCAGTGCTGGGGCTTGACACTGCATATATCTTACTGTGATGTGGTATGTCTCTGCACTAGGCTCTTTAAGGGCAAGATAGTGCATCCCCACAGCTAGCACTTGATTGGTTCTCAGAAGTTTCTGAATGTCTTAAGAGAGTGCTTCAAGACCTAGATCCTACACTTTTATGTAGTGGCTTGTCAAGCCCATGATCATAGGTGTGTGTGTTCCCTCTTTTTACCTTGTCCATATCAATGTGGTCAAAGTTTGTCCATATAGTTTCTGAAATTGTCTGAGGCTCTCTTAGGAATTGACATCAGAGAACTCTTTAGCTAACTAAATAGTGTTAGTGTTTTTATTTTATTTGGTTTTATTTTAGAAATGTATTATCACTTTGCAGAATAGTACTAGGAATTTGTTGTGTATTCCTCTGTCAGCCTATGGAGACATGTGCCTGAAGCCCTTGTAGCCTGAACATTGAATCTCAGGTTCCACTGAGACCTAAAAGTACCAAGAACAGCTCTGTTCCACAGTGAATACTTGAGGCAGGTCTGTTCTCAGCAGTACCCCTTCATCTGGTCAGTGATTATACTCATTCCTGCATTTAGATTTGGACAGGATTATGGTAATTCTTGTAAAGTGCCTAAGTGTATTATAAGTGTTCATATTTTTTGAAACATATATTGTGAATCATACTCATGGTTAGGGTTTTAAACTTTGAGAAGTCCTCATTTTCATGTTAAGTGCTGTCTGGTACCTACAATTCTACCTGTTACATTAAATTTCATTTGCTTTTACTTTGTGCTCATCCTACCCCAGTGTTATTTAGAATGAATGATATTAAGTCACATACGTAGTTTTTTTCATTGGCACTGAAAGTGATGGACTAGTCACCTCAGGTGGAACCTGTGTCATTTAATATTTTAGATTTCACACAAAATAAAAGCAGTTCTTTGGAAAAAGCTTCTTGTTGATTGTGGTTAGCAGAAGTTAAAATGAGGCATGAGTCATGTAGCCAGTAGTTTTTATCAGTTCTCTTTTCATGACTAGTGGTGGAATCATGTAAGACTGTAGGGAGTTGGGGCTCAGAGGTAAAGTATGGGGTCAAATAGAGATAAATATACCCAAGTTGAAGTCCTGTATAGGTAAGAAGCATGTGGAATAAAGATGACAAATATGTGACTCAGGCTACTATTGCCCTGAGTTTCAATGAACTTGGAACTCTCATTCACTTAGCTGATGTACATGAGAATCCTCTCAACAGAGGCATCCTCTAAGTTGTTCAGAGCTGGTCATTGCATTGAAGGCTGTTGTTGGGTATTTGTTTGAGTGTTTAAATAAGAAAGAATAAGGGGCAGAAGCAGAAAGAATATAGAGGCATGGTGATACCACTTGGGCAAGTAGAAGTCAGGTTGCTTGTGAATTAGGTCAAGAATTAGACAGGCATGTGGAAAACTATCTCAACTAGGCCCAAATCCTAAAGGCCAAAATCAGTAATGTAGTCAGAGGAGGCTTGGTCAGCTTAATAGGAGAGGATGGATCCTAGACACTCAAGGACAAAGTGATCTCAAACTTGATTGTACATACAAGTTAACTGGGGTACACATGAAAATGTGTATTCTAATGTACTTGCCCCAAGAGTAAGACCTGAGATACTGATCTTTGTGAGGTTCCCAGATGATACCAACATCACTAATGTGGGAACTGCACTTCGCACAGCAAGGATACAGAATCAGGTCAAGGCACCAATGCCAAAGAGACGTTTTCTCAAGATGGATTTCTATTTCTACCAGGCGCTTCCTACTGGGATCAAGGCCATTCAGGGCTTAGGTTGCCAGAGCCTATAGGAAGATGCAGGCAGCTGTTTGCCTCTGAGCAAAGGGATTTTGCCAGTCAAAAGTGCCATGAAGTTCCTAGGAGCCAAAGCATCTCATCCATTATATTTATTTTCAGATTGTCCAGAATTGTTCTGGTCTCTCTTTTTTTTTAATGTTCTCCTTTTTTTCTCCTCGTGTGAAAAGATGGATAGTATATGCTGTTTTTTTCTCCCTCTGCTCCTCCTTTTTAGTCCCTTCTTTTTCATCAAAGCATTCTTCATCATCTCTATAGATAGTTCTCCTAAGAGTTCTCAGTTGGGTAGAATTAATAGAAAGTCAACCAACCTAATTTAATCAGAAAAGGTGTAGACATCTTAGTGACAACTATAGAATTCCAAGCCACCACAGATCACACTTGGTACCTACACTGAATGTATTGTTAGATCACTATAGCATTTCTAGGGATCCAAACACAAGGATTCAAGGCAGACTGCATGAGAAGCTGGAGCCAAGATCTGCAAAACTGCCAGGAGCACAGACTCCTACTCTGGGCTTCTCTTTCTTTCTCTCTTTGTCTCTTTCATGTTTTTTCTGTTTTTCCTTTTCCTTGTGTGAAGATTTATTGTCTTGGCATTATACTATAAGGAGAAAAGAAAGAACATTGCTTACTCTGCTGGTTCTGCTCATAGTTCTACTTAGTCTCTCTCCTTTCTGTTTCTGAATGCCCTGTGGAGGATCTGAAATGCCATCTTTATCATATACTACTTTTCTGTGTGTTTAAGTCTATTTCCCTTTGTATCATCTACAAATACAATACTGTTTAAATCTTCATAGTTTTGTATTTCTGTATATGAGCCATGCCAAATGTCATTATGTCATATAGCACATTTGTTTCATGTCAGTAGACTTCCTTTCTACCCTTTCCCTTTTTAGGGAGGAAGGCTTCTGTGGTAGAGTAGGCACCCATCCCTAGTACTAGGCCAGTCAGCAGATGGTTATTAAGGTCCGGGAAATTTAGGTATTTTTATTTTAAAATACCCCTTTTCCTAGGACCTCTGATACAATGGGCTATTTAAGCATTACTTGGCATAAATTCTGCTCCTTTGCTACTAGCCCTGTGGGTTGCTGGCATTGGTGCCAAAACCTTATAGAATATGCTGTTGTGCTGGTTCCCAGTTCATTCATTACTAGCTAACTCTTTATGGAAAGGAACCATTTTCTTTTCTTGTAGGATTCTACTTCACTTAAGCTAGAAAAGATGAATCAGAAAGACTCTATCTCCAGGTAAGAAAGCAAATCCTCAGTGAGATTGTCTTAGCTCCCAAGCACCTCCCAACAGCAGCAGAAAAATAAACTTCAAAATCTCCCTTAGTATTTTTACTGTGAATGTCTTCGCCTCTTTTAGAGTTGTGTGTACATCATCTTTGACCTTTTTCCACCTTTTTTTCTTTTAGTTTTTCTTTATTTCTAGCTTAATCCTACTCTCTTCCTAGCCTTAGCCACTTCAGTGTGTCACTTCTGAGCAAACTATCACATTCATCTCAGAAAAGTAAATTTGACTACTGCAAAGGAAACAAAAATAGAGCAAGAGGAGTATATGGGACATTATTTTGTTTCTGTGATGTCATAAGTCAATCAGACTTAGAATTTCCAACTGTTGTTTGCAGCTCTGTGTGGGGTTGTGGTATTTTGACTCTGGCTTCTGCACGGTGTTTTAGAATCCTTACTTCTTGAAATAGCCTTTCCCCACTGAAAAGCAGCTGACTTAAAAGAAGGATGTATCAAAGCCTAGTGGAACCATCATTAACTGACCTGCATTAGGGCTGGATGGATTCTTAAGGAAAGAGCACATCCTTTGCTCCTTTTTTTTCTCTTTGAACTTTGAAGAGGTGGCAGCTAGATGCATGCATGGCTTCCACCTCTAATGAGGAGTTTTGCCAAACAAGTGCTGGATTACGGAGAATTTATCCGACCACCTGCTACGAGTATAGAATATTTCAGATTCTAGGCTTCATTAGAACAGCTTCTTCAGTCTTTGGCGAAGTAGTTATTCTTTTGAAGTGGAAAATCATGGGTAGGTGTCAGAGAGCAGGAAAACTATTTGTGTCATTTCTAAAACACTCACGTTCAACTGACCCAATCACAACCAAAATCTAGTCATTCCAGAAATGATTACATAAATAGGTAAAATGTTGTGGCTGGTGTTTACAAGCCATGTCTTGCAATAAAGCATCAATGGCAGGGACCCAGTACGGCCCTTCTTCTGTAGTCATTTGTAACCTGCTGACAGAAAGGAAGGAATGGGAAAGAGCAGAATTTTACCATTCAGAAAAATTTCCCCAGAGTATGAAACTAAAGTCCCAAATGATTGGTTATGGGAAGATTTCAGCAAATGATGTTCAAATTAAAACATTAAGCAAGTGACTTTAAGCAAAATTGTGTTGCCACAAGCCATTTATTCACTGAAAGGGCTTTAAAAATGAGATGAAAATCCACCCTCCCTCCAAAAAAAAGAAAAAAGAAAAAAACTCCAAAACGACCCATATCTGAGATCTTGTTGGGTAGTGCAAGTTTTCCATATCTTTCCTTTTTATCCTTTTTCCCATCTCTGGCTTCGAAGTTAAACACCTGTCAGACCTATTTTTCCCTTTCATTTCTTTGACTTGTTAGAGAAAAAAGGTCAGAACTGATCACCAACTCTACTTTTTAACAGACGTAAAGAAGCCTGTAATTCAGAGTAATTCCTCTGCAATTTGGTAGGCAGGGGCTGTCTCAGGCTGGCTTTCAATAGCTGAGCTAGGAGAGAAATGCTGGCATTCTGTAAGTGAATCAACTTTATTCACCAGGCCACAGATCATTTCTGATTTTCACTGAAATGCAGAGAGCTGCAGAGCTCACATTAGTGTCCTTCTTTTGGATGAATAGAGACCTAATCTATTTTTAACATATAGTGGGGTGCCCTGCAGCTGAAAAGAAAGTACTTTATGAGAGGTAGCCCAGAAATAACTCTTTTTGAAATTCTGTTTTCTTAAGCACACTAAGTGGTTTATTATTATTTCTTTTTCGGAGAAGTTTGTATCCATGTTCGATAAAAACCTCGTGTGTTTGTCTTTAACAGAATTGGATGCAGTGTTTTTTATCATAGTACAGTATGCATTGTGATATAATTTAGAGGTTTTTGGAAGCTGTTGGATTGATTTCTTTATAAAAATATTTTCTGTCAAAATTTGAAGGATAATGAAGTCAATCCTTAGCTTTCCACATGAAACTGTATAATCTGTGTCTTTATCCAAAACTTTTTGCTCACGGAAGGTTTCAAGTTTGAGGGGAGGTACAAAATAAAAGGAATGTTTCAAAAGAAAACTTATACACATTGAATCCAGTTTAAACTCCATATCATGTCAAACTTTAAAAACAAGGTCATGTGATATATAATGTGTGATAGAAGCATGCTAGTATCTACAGTATAATGTGTTCATTTTTATCAATTAAAAAAGTGAGGTGGAAGAAGGGGGAGCCAGGAACCAATTGGAAATATCTAAATTTGAGGAACTAAGTCCAGTTTCCCTTTAAGATAATAATGATAAAAAACAAAATCGTCAAGACTCCTTAGCTCTCATAGATGTCCATGATAGTCTGACATTCCAAGGGTTGTGCTATGTTGGAACCAGGAGCCAGTGCTGAGAAATGGTGTAAAAGAGCAAGGTCATGCCATCAGTTATAGAAACTGCTTGGATTCTGTGACATCCACGTAATACATCATTTTGAAGATATGCAATTATTTCATAGGTCACTTTGAACAAACCCTCTTTTCATTATTATCACATAATAAGTATTCATCCTAGAACTGTAATATATAAAATTCCCTAAATAAATAAATAGAAGTGTGATTTTAGAAGGTCTATTTCAACCAGAAAAGAAAGGAGTGATTACCAGTTATGATCAGTGAGCCTGAGTTATATCATATTTAGAGGAGAGACATGCAAATGAATGAATTAAATTAGGAACACAAATCTCTTCTTAAATCAGCATTTTTGACTGTCAGAACCTGGACTACAGTGCATTATTCTTAATAGACTGTGATTTGTATTGAAATAGGACAATAAATCTGTTTATTGAAATTTATTTGCTGCTTGTTGTTCAGTCATTCTGGCTTTGTGCATGGGCCAGGAGAATAGAACAGGCAGGGCTGGTGATTCAGCAGGACGCATGCCATTTCTGTAAGAGATCACAAACACTCTACAGACCAAGGACTGATTAACATGAAGATGGGATCAAGTTCTGCATTCACTATTTTACTTTGCAGTGAGTTAAGAAAACATGTGAAGGCTTCTGGGGGCACCAGCAATGGAATAATCTAAAAGCCTTCTCTTTCATGACCTAAATAAAAGGATGCTTACAGACTTAGGTCCTCAGGGTAAAAATCTCCTATCTGAACTTCAGCCTCATCCACTTTAATTCTGTATTATCTGTAGTAATCTCATCCATCTTTCTTCTCACTTTACTTCATAAAAGCAATTTGATGATAGGCTCCTGGTATGTTGATTGCAATTTGACATTAGGGGGTTTCACATTTTACAAGCTGACTGGAGGGAGAGGCTTTTTGTTTTGTGTTCCCTGGCCATCAGGGGTAAACATGGAAGAAGAATTGAAAAACAAATCACAGTTTGTACCACTGGATACTCCACAGACCCCTATGAAAGACAAAAAAAGAAAAAAAGTTGCTTTAACCTTGTCTTGGTTTGCATGCTTTCAGCAGGCTCTAATAATCTTTTTCACTTTTAATAAAATATGTCTGAATTCTACATAGAGAGGAACTGGTGAAATATAATTTGATCACATGGCTTTAGTAAGAAATATATATAATAGAAGGTGTTAGAAAAGAAAGATCCTATTGGAATTTCAATATCTTGTGCCTGCTAATTTGAGGAAGTATAGAATGTAGGGAGGAAATGAAGACATGACCATATTTGTTAACAAAAATCCCATGGCCCGTTTATAAAATTCGTAGGCAAAGCATTTTTTACCCTTCCTACAGCCTTTCTGCTCTAATTCTGTTCCCCACCCTTAGCATTATGAATCTAATGTCTCTTCTACTACCAGAGCTAATGAGGCCCACCTGTACTAGCAAAGCTCTCATCAGTGATTAGAAGTCATTTAGGGGATGCAGAGCATTCTGCCCATAGTCTCACTCCATTATGATCATTTTAACACTCTCAGCCTGACCTGCATGCACAATAGGGATGCTAGTGACTTGCCATTATCAAGCTGCTCTTGGATTAAAGTTGAACCCTCCCATTTTTTGGATTTTCACCAATGCTGATCAATTCTTAAAAACTGTTGATTAGCTCATGCAAATTCAGTCAGTTTATCTTTGAAAAAGGCACAAAGGAATTTCAATGGAGGAAGGATATTCTTGTCAACAATTGGTGCAGGGACAATTGGATGTTGTAAACAAAAATTAACCTAGACATAGACACTGCACAAATCAAGAAATTAACTTTAGTGGAAAATAGAACTAACATAAAACACAAAACTATAAAGTTTCTAGAAGAATACACAGAGAAAAATCTATACGACCTTAAGTCTGTTGATGAAATTGTAGACATGACACCAAAGGCACAGTCCATGAAAGAAAAATTGGTAAGCTGGACTTTATTAAAATTAAAAATGTCTTGAGGTGGGGGGGAGGCAGAGACAAATGTATTTAAAAAGTAAATAAATTAAAAAAATTAAAAATGTCTACTCTGCAAAAGACACTATTAAGAGAATGAGAAGACAAGACACAGACTGAGAGGAGCTATAACACAAATCTGAAAAAGGACTTGTGTCCACCATAAAGAAAAAACCTTTACCACTCAACAGTAAAAAGCAAACAAGTTAATTTGAAAATATGCAAAAGATCTGAAGAGATACCTTACTAAAAAAATACAGATGGAAAAATGCACAAATGAAAAGATACTCAACATTGTATCTCAGTAGGGAATTGCAAATTAAAATGAGGTATCACCACACACCTATTAGAATGGTCAAAAACTAACAATACCGTTACTAGAGAGATGTGGAGCAACAAAAATTCTCACTCATTGCCTGTAAGAATATAAAATGGCACACCTATTTTGGAATACAATTTTGCACTTTCTTACAAAGCTCAACATAGTTTTGTCATATAATTCAACAATTGGTGCCTAGGTATTTACCCAACTGAATTGAAAATTTATGTCCACAGAAAAGCCTGCAGAGGAATCTTTACAGAAGTTTTATTCATAATTGCCCAAAACAGGAAACAAACAAGATGTCCTTCAGTAGGTGGATAAGTAAAGAAACTGGTACATCTGTACAGTGGAACACTCTTCAGCAATAAAGAGGAATGAGCTATGTGAAAAAAGAAAAAAGAAAAAAGCATGGATGAATGTTAAATGAATATTGTTAAGGAGAGAAAAGTCTGAAAAGGCTACATACTGTAAAATTCAAATCACATGCATTCTAGTAAAGACAAAGCCATGGAGAGGGTAAACAGATGAGTGGTTACCAGAGGTTTGGGAATGAGGTTCGGTAGATAAAGCACAGGGGATTTTTTTCAGGAGATGAAACTATTTTGTATGCTATTATAATAACAACAGATATGTGACACTCTGCATTTATCAAAAACCCATAGTACTTTACATCTCAAAGAGTGAATTCTAATGTGCAAACTTTAAACCGTCCCTTAAGAGGTCTGGGGAATACTAGGATGGACTCTAGCTATATTACAAGTTTATGAAACCATCTGACTAAAGCGGGGGGAGAAAAATTGTCAATAAGTGACTTTGGAAATGAATGCAGTCTGTAAGACTGAAGGGAAAGTGAACTGTAAGAAAGCACTATATATTCCAGTTAATAAAGTTGTTTTTCATGAGGTTACAGGGTAACAACTATGAAACCACTACATATGTATACTATCATTGAACAGTCAAATAAATGAGTGATGGGAGCCAGATCGCTCACTGTTGGAGTAGGAGGTTACAGATGAGCAAGGAAATATAGCTAGAGTGAGCCATGGTAAATAATTAGAATTGGAGACATCCAGCTCTATTTAGCCTAATATAGATAATGATGATTACACAGAGATATTTATAGATGCGTGTATATGCAGGGGTTAGAATACACCCACGTATTTCCTTGCTCTGTCAGCTGAGAGGGCCTAGAAGCAATGGAGTCCTGGGAGCAATAAGTATATTTAACACCCAGATCTTCATTTCTAATGCTGTTTTCCATTTAAGGAGCCAGAGGTTGTTGAAGAAATGTCTGTTTCTAGGACTGGGGCAAGAATTATATGAGATAATCCTGGAGCATCTTGTAGTGCTAAGGGGTAAGAAAATCTTTTAAAAAAATCCAAAGTAAATCCACAATAATGAGGATATGTGAAAGGGACACAGGAACCAACTCAAAGATGTATCACTTTGAACAATGAAATGAAGTAGTATTGGTTTATAACCCAAAGTATAAAATATCTGTGAGTAAAGATATAAATAAATGATTGACTATATAAATAAATGGGAGAGAATGGACAAATCTGTGTAGGAGAATTCCAGATCATTTATGTAGGTACTCTGCCCTCAAGGAGACAGAGCATACCTCCCCTCTCCTTAATGGTGGGGTGCATGCGTAGTGTGTTTGCCCAAAAATAACAGTTTAGAAAGAAAGAAAAGGAGTCACTTCAGAGTGAAGAAAACATAGAAACACCACACCAGCCAGATGATCAAGATTAACATCAACAGTGATAAGTCATATTGATATTTTGTTCCTTTGGTATGATGTGGTAAGAATGGCACTTTACCCTCTCTGGTCTTACTCCCAGAAAACTGTAACCCAAGTTTAATAATGGGAAATATGTTACACAAAGACATCAGATCAAAATCAGCTGAGGGACAGTCTACAAAATGCCTGACCATTACTTTTCCAAACTATCAAGGTCATTACAAACAAGGAAATTCTGATGAACTGTCACATCCAATGGGAGCCTTTGGAGACATGATGAGTCAGTGTAAAATGTGGTATCTTGGATTGGATCCTAGAACAGGAAAACGGTATTAGGTTAAAAGCTAAGAAATCTGAATGAAGTATGGATTTCAGTTCATAATGATGTTTCAGTGGTAGTTCAGTAATTGTGACAACCCTCCATACAAGTGGATGATGTTAATTATAGTGGAAACTGAATGCAGGGCATATGGAAACTCTGTACTGTCCTTGCATTTTTTAAAAAGATTTAAAACTATTCTAAATACAAAGTTTATTTTTAAAAAATAGTAAAACACTTGATGAGGATCAAGTTGCAGGGCCTAGAAGGAAACTTTTTTCTGTATAAAAGTGTTTGGGCAAAGTTGGTTTTGGTGTTGAAGGGGTGTTTGGAAAGGAGGGGAGTGTTAGGGCTATTTCATCAGTGTGTTTCAGCTTAGACAATGTCAGGTTTTTAAAAGAGTGAGTGTGACATGAGACACTTGAGCCTTTGATATGGTTGTTGGTAAGTCCCTAAGGGGTCAGTGAACCCTCTGTTCCAGTCTGTGGAGCATCAAGCTCTGTCTGATTTCACTGAGGTACATTATCTGTCTCACTTGTTAGTGATGGTATTGACAGAACACTTCTAAAACAGTATTCCCTTCCCCCAATTCATAGTTTACTTTTCACCTGGCTGTATTGAAGGTGATACTTTATGTGAGAAGCCATGAGAGATAAAGCATTATATCCTTTTTTCCTTTAAATAGGGGGAGGGGCTGTATGCATCATAGGATCTCTTTTAAAAGTGAGAAACCCACTGCAATATCTTCTTTGATTTTAATTTTCTGCTTTTTATCCCCCTCTCCCACATCTATAGAGAATAAAAGTTTTATGAAAGAAAACCAATGAAGATTTTGCCTACTATTACTCGATGCAGGTCAATGCTGATGTCTTGCACTGTCTATAGGTGCTATCAGGCTGTGCTGACAGAAATGAGGCATCATGGGTCTGTTGGCTTCTTGCCTGTTGCCAGGACAGCTGATGATGAATTCCTGGCTTGGAGGAACCCAACCCAACATGATGTTTCTTTGTCCCTGGAGATTTTGTGCTGCCATCTCTCTGTCTTCACAAAGAGAGGATTTTTTCCCCCTGTAACAGCTGGTGCAGGAGGGTTGCCACATTGATATATGTAGGGTAGGTAAGACTTAGGCCCATGAGTGAAGCAACAGCAACTAGGAAACAGTAGATGGCTATATGAACAGGGTAGAATAAACCATGTGCTCTTTTGAGAGTGAGATATAGAAAGAATTCATAAATGCAGATTAAAATGTGAAGGATGTAATGGTGTCGGAATGGGAAAATGTGATACTTTGAAAGCTGTGAAGAGCAATGGAAATAAAAATTAACATCAATAAATGCTGAAGAGATGCCTCAGCTGTCAATATGAGAACAAATCACAACTGCATCAAGTTTCCTTTCCTTTCCTTCCCTTTCCTTTCCTTTCCTCTCCTCTCTCATTTATTTATTTATTATTTATTATTTATTTATTTATTTATACCATGGAATTCAGAGCCTTTAATATGCCTCTGCCATGTCCAGGAAGAGACTTTAGTATTTGAAATTTTCCTACCTTATTTGATCTGTGAAAGTCTTCATTGCACATCTTATAGGAGCAGAGTGCAGAGGAATAGTTTTTGGTGGGTAATAAAAGGCTTAAATTGTGAAAAATGTGTTATATAAAACTCAGGGTTGATGAAATACATTTGACTTGATAGTTTTGTACTTCCTTACATTGGTGATGGTTTCCCCTTGCTAACTCATTTGGGAAGTTATCAAGTTTTAAGTGAAAAGATAAACTTATTCCAGGTGGGGTACATGGAAGAATCGAGCAGAAATCAAGGCTTTCAGTGTGTCTGCAGCACTAAGTAGCCCTATGTCCTTCTTCAATTCCCTGAAATTCTTCCTTAGCAAAAATTCCTTCTTTCAGTGTTCTATAAAATTGGTAATTAGGGCACGTCATGTTAAATTTAAGTCTGGTGCTACAAGGCTACAAATTGGTATGAAATCAATACTAAGTCTATTTCCATAACTAAGATTGTTTGCATTGAATTACACTATTAACTTTTCTTTGTGACATTCATCCTGAGTAGTATACTAGCAACTAAAAATGCTTGGGGACTTGAATTGAGTATCTCCTTTCAGATTCATTGCACTGGCTCTCTCCAACCTGTACCAAAATGTCATGTGACAAAGCAAAGAAAATGACAATATTTTCATGGGAATCTTTTTAGCAGAAAAACCTTGATAGAAAACTATCTGAACCTGAGAGAGAGGAGAATGTCATTTGGTTTGGCATAATTATATCTCCACTGACATTGTTGTAGCAAATGATTGGAAAATCACTTTCAAAGTGCAAAACAGCAGTGCCAAAGTTGGCACTTTCAATAAACACCTTCCTCCATGGTGTTTATGACTTGGAATTTGTCTTTCCCAAGCCCTGTCAGCCTGTTCTATTTTGACCTACTGTTTTGTAAAGGGGCTGCATTTGAGAAGCATTGTGTGGATTTCAGGTTTGTTTTATTTTGTTCTTTTCCTCTACATAATTATTATTTTTTCCATCACTGTTTAGTCCCCTTAGATCCCCCTCCCCCCAGCAATCACTTCACTGTTGTCCATGTCCATGAGTCCTTTTTCCTTTTGGCTTAATCCCTCCACTCCCTAAGCTACCTCCCACCCAGTAGCTGTCATCTTTGAAATGACTGTATTAGGGAGAAATGGGTTATAAGGAATTCCTTAGAGTTACCAGTATCTCTGGTAATGTATCCACTTTCCTCTCAGCCATTGTGCTAGTCTGTTTGGCGTTTTCATTAGTTTTGCATTAAATAACACTTTGCTATCAAATTTTAGGTTATATTTACCTAGCTTTAGGCTTTTGTTTGTTTGTTTGTTTGTTTGTTTTGGCTCTGGCTTGCTGTGTTCTTCTCCTGACTCCTTTCTTCCTTCTGTCCTTTTTCTTTAATGGCAGGATCTAATTTTCTCTGTAGCATTTCTAGTTCCTGGGAGGCCTGTAATTTGGGACATTGTTGGGAGCAGCTTGGGCATGTCTCTCCCCTCCAGTGTTTCATCATTTTTCTCCTTGGGAACATCCCATCCCCTAATGGGCACTGCATGTCCTATTACTATTTTATTTTATTTCTATTTTCTGTGTCTGGTGCTCCTTTGGGTTTCCTGCCTTTCTCCTTGCTTCACCTTCCTCAGTTTCTTTCCATGGCCTCATTGGCCCAGTTGCAGGAGCCAGAGGAAGCATTCAGTAGCCAAGAGGGGTTCCAATTTCCAAGGAATAGATTTGTGGCCTGACATGGAAGGTCGCAGGAGTTCCAATGATGCGTAATTGATATGGTTCTTTTCAATAAACCAGCGTCTGGCACATGGTCACCCTCTCCTCATTCCTGTTAGCATTTACCCATACTCACCTTGTAAGATGGAAATCCGTTGAAGAAACCTGACTCTACAAGTCTTTTCAAGTCCTAGGGATACTACAGCTTCACCATGAGCTTTCTGGTTTATTTGACTTGCATTTTCAAGCCCACACCCCCCGCATTCCATCTCCGCCAGACTACCATTTCCATACGACAGTTGCCAATGTTTGTTTATACATCATACAGCCTCAAAGTTTGAGGAATTGTAATTTTAGCACCTTGCACAAGGCTATTTTGATTGCTTTTGTGAAATGCAGGTAAGTTTTGCTTGAGAGTATTTCTACATTCTTTACTTATTAATATCTGACTGGTCCATAAATATCCTCCCTTTGACTTTGTCTGGATCATTGTTTCTCTAGAGCTTCTCTGTCCAATACAGTAGCTACTAGTGACATGTGACTATTTAAATTGAAATCTAAATTAATTTCTATTAAACAAAATTAAAAACTAATTTTTCAGTCACACCAGCTCCATTACAAATGATCAATTAATACATGTGGTTAGTGGCCACCTCTTTGGACAGGGCAGATACAGAACATTTCTTTTATCACAGGACGTTTTACTGGAATACAATTCTAATGATTGAATCATGGTTTTTCTGGGTTGATCCAAGCAGTTAACATTCATGAAATCTTCTAGCTTGTGCTAACTCATGGTGTACTGCTGTTATTAGCTTTGAATTCTAAGTACTTTGACTTCTAAGGTTATGAAAGCTTTTACCAGTGTGTAATATATTTTCATGTTGTTAATTAAGATACTTTAATTCCAACTTGAAGAGTTCCCTTCAGTATTTAGTGATGCCCAAATTTTTAAAAAAGGTATAGATTTTCACCCTGTTGCCCCTCTGAAAAACTGCATTTCTCTGTGGAATATGTAAAATATACTGCTAAGTTTCTATTGTCTAGTCTCTTTCTTCTGAGTTGTACTTTGTAATTTTGCTAATGTCGCTATATATACCTTCCAAAGAGCCATTATATCGAGTAAAAGTAATTTAATCTTTTTGTTCGGTTTTACTTTTTTCCTCCCCCTCTCCCCCCATCTTCCTGCTTCTAAGGTATTACAACTAGGAAGAACGAATTATGCCATGATCTCAGACCCTGTGATGTCCCACAGCACAGACTCAGAATCAGGTGATGATTTCCAGGCAAATAGCAGAGGGCTCATCCTACCCAAAACTCTATACTCTATCCTTTAGGCACTCAAATGACATTGATTTTATATTTAACACAGCAATGTATCTAGTTTTTCTTTGCCCAGTTTTAGTATGTGGACATTTGGTGTATTGTTCCCTGATTATCTAGATGCTAAAGCTTCATGTCAATAAATAGCTAGCTCTTGGGGAAATGATGGGTGTTTATTAACATGCAGCATTAATACTGCTGGACTCTGTGGTTAGGTTGGCATAGCATTATCATTACAGAAGATAAACATTGAAGCAGTATTTGTGGAGCAGCTGACAATGGATATTAGAACAATAGCTCGGGATTCTATGGTGGTTTAGTCATTGTCCAGCCCCATTCTCTCACTCAGTCAGTCAACTTATGTTTCTGAAAGTTTACTACATGCTAGGTATTGTGTTTTCTGTTGGAGTGATTCAAACATGAGAAGAAGCCATAGCAGTAAATGGAAGCAAGGAACATGGTAGGGAGAATAGTGCAGAGTCTACTTCATGGGTCTGTGACCTGTGCATCTTAGAAGAGGACCCATTTGGCTTAATGCCCTGCTGTCACTGTCTTGAGATTCTTGAGATTATTAGGGTTTTGAACAAGAAGCCCTACATTTTCATTTTGTACTGGGCCTCACAATTTATATAGCTGGTTCTGGAACAATGCTATAGTGGGAAATAGGAAGGTTAGTTAATCTAAATATGGAGGATTTTAGGAAGGCATCCTGAAGTAATTGATGTTTGTGTTGAGATATGAAGGAGAAATACTTGGTCAAGGAAGAAAAGTGTCAGAGAAAACCTCATTGCAAGATATAGGTGTGCAGGGCAAAGTGATAATCCTAAAAGGTGAGTGTCATCAAACCATAATTCTTCCTTTTTCATCCTAGAAATCTCATGGACATGCCTTTATGGGCCATCAGTTTTTGCCTTTTGATTTCTCTTTATATGACTGTCTTTCTTCAGACAGGAATCTGTAAGACTAATGATGTTGTAACATCTTATTTCCTTCTTAGGCACAGGTTACAACCCAACTGTTGACAAGGTCCTGCTATGTTATGTAAATTAATTAAACAGTCCTGAGGTATATAGCAAACAAAGAAATCTTTCTTTCTTCCAACTATCAGAGCATCTTTGTTTCTCCTTAGCATCAGCAAACTGAGGCCAGAACTTTTAATACTGTCAAAGAGTAAGAAGTCTGAGTCTTTATGTAGAAATTTCTCATTTTACATATAATATAAGAAATTTACACATATTGCTTTCTAAGTGAAATATGTCTTTTGGCCTCATGTAACCCTTGCTACCAGTGTGCAAACTCTGAACTCCTTTTTTTCTAAGAGGAACTAGGAGGTTCTTTCCACTTCTTTACAGATACAGGTTTCTTCTACAAAGGTCTAATTTTATTTTTCCTATTTTCAAAAGATCATCTTTATTTCAGGTCTGACATCATCCTTTTACATAGATTAATGATTAAAAACCAAACCTCACATCACATACCTCACATTACATACAAAAATTAACATGGGTTAATGACCTAAATATAACTGCTAAACCATAAACTCCTATAGGAAAACATAGAGGTAACTCTCTATAACTTTGGATTTGGCAATGGATTCCAAGATATGATACCAAAAGCAAAAGATAAATTAGACTTTATACAAATTAAATAAAAAAAAAACTTATGCGCTTTGAAAATCACATACCTGATAAAGGTCCTGTATTCAAAATATATACAACTCAAAAATAAGAAGTCAAACCACCCAAGTGGGTAAAGGACTTAATAGACATTTCTCTAAAGAAGAAAAACAAATGGCCAACAAGCCTGAAAAATGCTTAACATCATTAGGTATTAAAGAAATGCAAATTAAAACCACAGTGGGATACCATTTCATATCCACTAGGATGGTTATAATGAAAACAGCAGATAATATGTGTTGGCCAAGATATAGAGAAATTGGGACCATTGCTATGCAGCTAGTAGAAATGTAAAATGGTTTGGCCACTGTGGAAAGTTTGGTAGCTTCTTAGAAAGTTAGAATTACCATATGAATCTTCAATTCTGCTCCTAAATATTTTCCTAAAAATATTGAAAAGAGATACTTACAGAAATACTTGCACACATTTGTTTATAGCAGCACTGTTCACAATAGCCAGAATATAAAAATAACTGAAATACCTATCAATGGATGAGTAGATAAACAATTTGTAGTATATATAAGATGGAATATTATTCAACCACAAGGAAGCAATGAAGTTCTGGTACATGCTAAAACATAGATGAACCGCAAAAACATTGTGCTAAGTGACAGAAACCAGACACAAACAGGTCATATACAGGTATTATATGATGGCATTTCTATGAAACATCCAAAATAGGTAAATCTAGAGGCAGAAAATACAGTGATACTTGCCAGGGACTAGAAGAACCAGGAAATGGGGAATAACTGCTAAATGGATATGGGTTTTATCTTGAGATGATGAAAATGTTTTGAAACTAGTAGAGGTAATGTTTGCATAATAATGTGAATTCTTAAATGCCACTACATTGTTCACTTTAAAATGTTTAATTTTATGAGAGAATCAAGATGGCAGAAGAGTGAGTGGAAATCACACTGACCTACTCCAAGGACCAATCTGGAATTACAACTAAATTGTAGAGAAATCAACTGGAACAAACAACTGAACAATAGCAAGAGAGAAGCCTTATAACCTCAGACAGACAGAAGAATCAGCTTTAGCACAACCTGACTCATAAGGAGTGCGGTGGAGACTAGAAAAAGCTGGATGGATGCCCGCAGGCAGCAGCACCAGAGGGATATTGAAACGGCTAGTTAGGTCCCTCTGAGAAGAGTGGGGTCTAAATCATAAGTGGGGGTCTCCAGCCTACAGCGCCAAAGCCCAAAAAGTACAGATAATAGCCAGCTACAAAAAATGGCATGGTTGCCCTCTTCAAGAGATAGGGTGCTGGAGATGCAAAGAGCCGTTTAAAGGGCCAACGCATAAATTTGCAACCACTTACCCTTGTCTCTGGCAAAGGCGAGGGTAGAGTGGGCTAGTGACACCTGAGGAGAAACTGGGGAAGGAGGCTTTGGGAAGAGAACTGAGAGTAGCTGGCAGGATCTCAGTGCTGACTCCTCCCCCATACAGCAGCAGTCATCTTCCTTAGGTAGACCACTCCCCTGAGCGGCAGCAGCGTGAGAGGACACACTAGCCCCACCCCTAGGAGGGACTCTGCCCTGGACTGGTGGCACTAAAAGCTGACTGCTGAGTACAGAGTGACAATCACAGATAGTAGATCCCTAGCTAAAGGAGGTCACAGAGTGGTCTGGAGACACTTGAAGATGGAGGTTTTGGGGAGAGAATGGAGAAAGTAGCTGGCGGGATCCTGGTGCTGACTCCTCTCCCATGTGGCAGCAGCCATCTGGCTCAGGCAGACGATTTTCTTGAGCGGCAGGAGCGTGGAAGGACAAAATAATTGCTCCCCTAGGAGGGACTCTGCCCTGGCTTGTGGTGTCTAAGCCTGATTGCTTAGTGCAGAGTGACTAGATTAACAGTTGAAGTAGACAGCTACAGACAGTAGATTCCTGGAAGTCTCGAACAGACTGCCTAGGGTCAGATGGGGTCAACATCTGACATTATCAGAGGGAGATCCAGAAAGAAAAAACGGGTCTCCTACCATAGAAGTTCACACCACAAAGTCAGGAAATCAAGAGAGATCAATTGCAGAAGCAGAAGCAAAAAGGGAGTCTCACAAATAATGGGAAGACAAAGAAATACCCCTCAGCTGAAGGGGAAGAAGGAATCCCCAGAAAGAGAACTAAAGGAAATAGAGGCAAGTAAACTATCAGATATTGAGTTCCAAACAGCAGTTCTAAGGAAGCTCAATGAGCTCAGAGAGAATTATAAAAAACTACAGGGAAACTACAAGGGACTTACTTCAAACTATATCAGCATGAAAAAGGGCATAGAAATTATCAGTAAGAGGCAAGAGGAAATAAAGAATACAATTTCTGAATTGAAGAACACAGTAGAAGGAATCCACAGCAGGCTCAATGTAGCAGAGGAACAAATCAGAGAGCTGGAGGATAAGGTTGAAAAAAGCTCCCAGAAAGAGCAAGAAAATGAAAAAAAAAGACTCAACAAGAATGAAGAGGCATTGAGGGAAATGCAGGACAACTTGAAAGATAATATGTGTATAATAGGGATATCAGATGGAGAAGAGAGGAGGAAGGGATAGAGAACCTGTTTGGAAAAGTAATGATGGAAAACTTCCCTAACTGGAGGAGAGAAATAGCCACACAAGCCCACGAAGCACAGAGGGTCCTATTCAAGATGGACCAAATGAGGCCCACTCCAAGACACATCATTAAAATGGCAAATATCAAAGATAGAGAATCCTAAAAGAAGCAAGGGAGAAAGAGGTAGTAACATATAAGGGAGCCCCAGTATGGCTAGCAGCTCTCTTCTCAACAGAAACACTACAAACCAGAAGGGAATGGCAAGAAATATTCCAAGGAATGAAAAGCAAAGGCCTGCAACCAAGAGTATTCTACCCAGCAGGGCTCCCAATTAAAATGGAAGGTGAAATGAGGGGTTTCCCAGACAAAAGAAAGCTAAAAGAATATGCCTCCACCAAATCAGCATTGCAAGATATGCTAAAGGGACTGCTTGAAGAAGATGAAGAAAAAGAGTCTATCAATATCCACTCATACCTTCTAGTCCTATTTAATACCCACTCATCACCTCATGTCTTTACTCCCCTTTGACTCTCCAGACTCAGTTTGATTTTTGTTATGTGATTATGTATGTGATTATTTGAATCATATCTGTCACCCCTACTAGTTTGGACTTTCCATCAAAGCTGGGTCTGTTTTCTATGATGTTCCCATCACTGGCTCACTGTCCAGCATGAGGCAGGCACCTAATAAATAATGAATGAAGGAAAGAAAGGAAGGATTCATTTGAAATAAAAGTATGACTCCAGAATGAGATGCTGTGACTTAAAAAGTGACCAAATATTAGGTCCCAGCAAAAAGTTAAAGTGGTAATTTTACGCTAGAATTTTACATTTGCTATAGGAAATGAAGTGGAAACCATTCAGATGTTCATCATCTGGTGAACATCTATAACTAGTCTTCATTTTTAAAGTCTGTTTTGGGAGGGGTTTTCTGTGTGATAAGGAAGAGTTATTAGATATCAGGGTGTAACTGGAGTACCATATCATATGCCCAAATAAAACATCATCCAATGAGTTCCAAGTATACACAAACCTTCCTTTCATATGTAATTGAGATTTTCTGTAGAAGAGAAAGAGACACTTTATTTGCTCTGAAATAGAACATTAGAACCAACAATATAAAGTCATTTCCAGGAAAAACTATTCCTTTTGCTAGCAGAAGTAAAGATGATTATTTTAAAATCAAAATTGCATCCCGTAGAAATACTACCCTATAATAAACAGTAGGAAAGAAAAGTGCAATGGTAAAGTTAAATTAAAAATACAACTGTTTTAGTTTTCCTATGGTAATAGAAAATAGAGGGTGTTTGAAAAGTGCTTAATTTAACCTGGTCCCCTGGTGTCAGCTGATGTCAGGAAGTTGGGTGTTTTCATTGTAACCAGGCCTCTAGTTCTCCCCTAGAAGCTGGCTCTTTGTTTTTGCTTGTCCAATTCACCACCTCTAGGAACAAGCGATCTGAGGTCACATACTATCTTCTTTGGAGAGTTGCTCAATATTTTGGCATGGTGTTCTTGTTTGTAGGAGAAAAAAATAGATAATTAGATAGGCTTACCCACTAAAATATGGTCTGCAGATTATCTATTGATAAACATCTGCCAAAAACTAAGTACTGTGTGGAAGTGATAATTTGTTGTGAGTCAAATAAATATGGAGAATGTTACTTTTTATCCAGTGTTTGATCTTGCTGGGATTTTGGAAAAAGGGACAAACTTTTTCTTTTATTTTTAAATGTATGAATTTAGGAGATAATTCTTAAGTCAACAAAAATGCATTTTTTAAAAATTCATCTATTCATTGGCCCTGCCCAGTATGGTTCAGTGGTTGGGCGTTGACCCACAAAGCCACGGGTCACATTCAATTCCCAGCCAGGGCACATACCTAAATTCCAAGTTTGGTCCCTGGTTGGGTCACATATGAGAGGCAACCGATCGATGTTTCTCTCCCCGTCTTTCTTTCTCCCTTCCCCTCTCTCTAAATATAAATAAATAAAAATTTAAAACATTTTCTATTCATTGGATAATTATCCAAAGTCTTCTCATATCAATTAATCTAAGTGCTGGGGTTACAATGGTGAGTAAGACCTTGTCCCTTTGGTGAGGCAACTTGTAAAGGTCATTCCAAATTTACACCTCATGTGAAATGTATTAAAAATTGCAAAAGATGAAAATGCATATCACACTAACTTAGGCAAACTAGATAAATTACTCAGATGAGTACACCTAGCTTCATGCAAGCCTGCATTTAGGGACTCAGATATCGTCAAATATTTCTAGCCATCTCTCAACTTCACTTTCTTTTGTGATGTCTTTATTATGTGGAAGATTTTCCTTGTATGATGACAAAGACAGTCATCTGTATACCTACATACCTGTCACCATGCCTAAGTCCAACTATCTTATTAAACAACTTTCAAAAAGTCTCTCCCTCCCAAAAGTTTCAATAGAAATACATCAACTCCCATAGGCAGGATGAGGCCAGGGGATGGAATGTTCAGTTTGGTCACACACTTGTGTCTAGAAAGTTCCCTCTCAAATTATATAAACTGAAAGTAGGAAAAAAAAAAAAGATTCTCCTAAGCAAAATTAGATAGTCTGGGTAATCAGAAACACTGGCTATCTATTCTATGTAACATTGTAATTTCTGGCATATGTTTACTGAATTTTTTCATTTGAAGCAAATTTACAGATCAGTGCTGTAGGTTATCCCTATTTGCATTGCTCTTCTTTATTCTCCCTCCTGGGGATTGTTTTTCCCCCGTTTTAGTGTTCTTAAGTTGAAGTCTGGGCAGCATGCGGATCTGAGTTCTTCTAACAGCTGAGGTTTCCATCGCATGTCACCAGGTAGGCTGGTTTCTCTTCCCCAGCCAGCCTTTGTCTCCTGAGGATGTGTAAAAATCCCCACTGGCACTGGCCTTTTATTGACTTGAGACACTATTTTCCTGAAATATACTGAGGATCATCCTAACCTTTGATGGAAAAACGCAGATAGTAATGTTTTTAAGGAACTTAATATTTTTCTATTTTTTCAATGGAGTTGCAAAGATTATCTGACTTTGGGTATAGTTTGTTAATTTGAAAGACTGATTAGCACTGCAAATATTTTAAAGTTTTTTTTTAAATACTTTGCCTCCTCACCCATTGAAACAAAGAGTACAGTGTGTAAAATTTTTAGAACAGCAAACATTTTTGCAGCTACTCCTTATTCCTTCTGCACCATAAGTGATGCATACTTATTCTCACCTTATTTGTGGGGTCCAGAATATTCAGAGTTTTCAAGAGTATTATTGTACCCCAAAAGATAACTGAGATTCTTTACATAATCATTTTATTTCATTAAAACTTCTATTTGTCTTTTGATTTAGGTTTGTGAAATGGGAGAGGTGAGGATAGGGACATTGTGGGCTGACATGTGTGCGTGTTTTTCCGTGATTCTGGTCCCCATCATTTGGGTAGTCTTCCCATTAGCTGAGGAAGTATGCTGACCCAAAGGATTTCTCTTATTTTGCCTGAAAAGAAGCCAGTGACAATGTAGGTCATGCATGCACTTCTACCCTGTGTTCAAAGAATCCTCCAACTGTGTTTTAAGTGCTTCTGTAAGGGCTTGAAGCTGGGCAGTGAATAGCATCTCACATTCTGATATGTCAAGTCAGTATTTAAGGTTTGATGTCTGCTGGGGTTTGCAGGTCCTTCACCCAAGAGCTTTAAACAGGATTTGCCTGAGCAGAGGAGAAAAGGAAGCCGTCTGCAGAGGCTTGACTGCTGTGGCAGAAAGGGTATCAATCGTTGCAGAAATAACCTTCCACCTTTCAGCTTCACTGTATGGTGCTATTGACAAGTCACACGATATATACTGTCAGTTGCCCTACATAAAAAAAAAAAAAAAAAAAAAGCTGACATTGATGAAATACAGGATAATGTTCCCAATCTCACTTTCCAAAGGGACTCTCTTTTTAATTTATCTTTCTTGAAAGAGAAGTCAATAATCTAAACCAGTAAGAATGAGCAGATTTTCCTGCTTCCTCCCTTGATGCCCTCACTCCCAGCTGGGACAGTCTCTGGCAGGAAGAGAGTGGACACCTGCTTCTCCAAGATCATTTGCAGGGTGTATTCTTCTCTCAGTCCTGGGGAGATGTGCCCAAGAGTGGTCCTTCATCTTGGAGTTGGCAAGCACAGGTCATTATCTTGATGGCTGGTATTGGCAGCAATCCATTGACAAGACCCTTGCATCATCAGAGTATTCATGGAAACTGTTAATAGACAATGTACTTGAGAATGAAGGGTAAAACCTGCTCTATGAGTTAGATTAATTACATCAGCCTCACAGTCATAGATAAGTGGTAGAAGATATCTCTCTGGAGGGATGAAACCTGTCAGTTTTTTGTCTCATTCTGTCACGTGTTTGTTGCTAGGCCCCCACCTGAATGCCAGTGAGTACTGACTAAAGATTTTAGGAGTCTCTGTAGCCATGATTACCAAAATAAGAAAGGAATTCCTAGTTAACCTAAGGAACTTGATTATCTCAGGGAGACTTCGTAACAGTTTTAAATTTCTATAAATGTTGATAGCTAGAGTAGGACTCTGAGTGGTTCTCCATTTTCATGGTGGAATATATAACAGAAGAAAATGGATTTGCCCTGAAGTTCATAAATATTGCATAATTTTCAATAACTCATTCAGAAAAAAATACAACTGTCTTTCAGAATTGTTGTAGTGTCCAAGAACCTTGTAAGTTCTGTATTTGTAATTAAAAGATTTATACTGGTTGGATTACCGATATGCTGTTACTAAGCCTCATCTATTAGCGATGGAAGTCTAAGTCGCAAAATGCAAATAAATGCATATATGTATTTATACACATACATATATGTTTGTATACACGCATACATATTTGAGAATGCCTACCATGACAACAAAAGACATGTGTTTCAAACAATACGCAGCTTATTCTCTCATTCAACAAATACTTATTGAGCATGTACTCATATTGTTTCAGGGACTGATGATACATATAGAGGATGCATACAGGGTTTATAGTAAGAATGACAGTCACAAAACCCTTGAATGCATATGCTACTACATATTCATAAGTGTTAGAATAACGCAAAGCAGGTTATGGGATAAGAGAGTGATGGGGGTAGAGCTCTTTTTGAAATGGGGTAGGAGGTAGTAGCATTTGAACAGAAATCTAATTGATGTGAAATCTTCCCCATGTGAGTAACAGCGGGGAGCTTCCTGGGAAGAACTAAGTCCTGCCAAGCATGGGATGCATTTGCTGTATTTGAGGAAAAGCAAATGGTCTCAAAGGAACATTAATAGAGTGTCTGGACTCTTAGCCACATGGACAAAGTTAACCTCCCTGTCCTGGGACAAAGGTACACATAATTTTTATAGGTCCTTCCTTACTGCTCCTCCTCTTCTCTGCTTATTAACCCTTTGGAAACTCTCTGTTGTTATTTTAAATAGGTAGGGTATTGCCTTAAGCACTGCCCCCCCCCCAATAAATAAAATGGAAAGCTACTTGGTTAGGCAAAGAGAAAACAAAAATATACTTTGTTTGTTTTATTTTTTACTTTTAGGGGAAAACCCAGGACATGAAGGAAAGATTTTTTTTTTTTCTGTCTGTAAATCTCTGGCCTTTTTAAAGATGTCATGTGATGGTCATGGAGTCCAGGTTCTGGAGGTTGGTTATTGGGGTTTAGCTTTGTACTCTCAAGTGTCTTTATCTAACCTTGAGACTTAATTTCCTCCTTCTTACATTGGGGAAAATAAAACTGCCTTATACTAAGGGTGAGTACAAGAGCTAAATGAGGTAGGCCATGGGCAATGCTTAGCACAGTGCTTCATATATTGTACACACTTAACACATACTGGATTTGTATTTATGCTGAGCACAAGTATACCTGAAAATTTTAAATAGCAACCAAAAACAAGTGTACTTTCCAATTTTTTTGTGATTTATGTAAGGTTTTCAACTTTACCGAGGCATAATTGGTTTGTAGTTTGTACCCTATGGCTTTGTAACTCGTCTCCTAAGTTCTTCCTCAAAACTATACTTTCCATTCCTTATACTCCTGTGGGATGCTTCTCTCCTTCTACTCAAGTATTTCTAGACCATTTTTTAAAACAAGGCCAAGTTATGGAAGACTGAATCCTTAAAACAGAAACCAGCCAATGCCAGCCACTTCTGCTGATTGTGATGGTTTGTTGAAAGATTTTAATATTGAAGAAGTTTTTCTGTGATGAGTGTTGAGATAAATGGACTTTTTGTGCTTTTAAAATTGGTTTTTACTAAGCAGTAGACAAGGAGAACAAAACAGGTGTATATTTATGGACATAGAAAGATGCCTATGATATTCAGGCAGCAGGGAGTTGCTTTGTTCATCAAGGACATCTCTGAGTAGTGGGATCTGCATCTTTCATATTATACCCTTCTGCAATGTTTGAGATTTCTACAAACAATATACATTTTATGGTTTCTGAGCATATTGTATTTATATTTACACTTTAATCCTTGTGGGTACTAAGTGAAGAACACAAGTGAATTTCTTTAAGGAGAGGAGAAGAGGCAGGGCAAATGATTTTTTTCTTTCCCTTAGTTGAGCAAAAGTAGGTATCATTACAATCTCATTTGATGCCTTAGTGACAGACTACCAAGGTTCTTGCAAAATATTATGGCCTCTTAAGTCCTAAATAGCACCTACCTATAACAAGTTGGAAATAAAATCACTTATGACAATGAGCTCGATGAACTCTGCATTTCTGGAAGTGACATTAATGGTGTCCCCTACATGCCTCAGTGGCTGCAACTCATCTTTTGTTTCCATTTTTTAATACTTGAGTAAGTTTAGCACTTTCCAAATGGCAGTTGTGCTGAAGGCACTAGAGATTTAAGGCTCTCAGTGAGTTAGTGAAGACCCAAAAAGCATTCTGAGAGTGGGACCCAGGACCTGAAAATAATGGGGTGGACACTCAGACAGGAATTCACTCACTGAACAAATTCTGAAGGAGCATCAGCTCTGCATGAGGTGGGCCTTGGCCCAAGTTGTGAGCATCACCATCTTCCTGGCAGAGGGGGCTTTTCTGGTAACGCTGAGCTCAGAGTCTGCTGTCCCTCTTTTCTGCAGCATCATCACTCCCATCTGGCCTATTGGCCCATTCGCTTATCTGCCCAACGTGTTTAATCGTTTGTGGATCTGATTTCAGGTCTGAACTAAGAACTTTAATTCAATTGGAATAAAAGTTGCTTTTATTTGGTGGCCCTGTGCAGTATTTCTCAGTAGTTGGTTGTTTTTATCTGGGTCGTCTGTCCTGGAAAACTGCAGTATGGCACACCAAAGTGACAGAGTGAGAGGGAAGTATGAAGAATTAGACCAACATGACAATATAATTGGGTCACAAGGAAGCTTGGCAAAGGTAGAATTGTGCCTTCAATTGTGCCCTTGCTGCTTAATTTTTTTAAATTTATTGATTTGAGAGAAAGAGAGGAAAGGAGACAGAGAGGGAAAGACATCAGTTTTATGTTCCACTTACTGATGCATTCATTGGTTGATTCCAATATGTGTCCTGACCAGAGATTGAACCCACAACCCTGGTGTATCAGGATGATGCTCTAACCAATGGAACTACCTGGCCAGGGCTAACCTTATTGCTTGAAAACTACTGCCCCAGAGCAGGGGTGGAAGAGAGTGGTGGGGCAGCACCAACACAGGGCTGGCAAGCTCCATCACCTGGGTAAGTTAAGATTGTTGAACACACCTGGAGGCCAAATAATTAGACTGTTCTATAGGAATACTCTTCTTCTCTCTCATATTTAAAAAAAAAAATTTTTGACCACTTACCTTCAATAATAATGGTAAGTCAGAATCTCCCTGACTGCCTGAGAGATTATAATGTCAAAAGAGCCTTTATAATGTCTTCTGTCTTAATAAACCTGTCAGCTGAGGCTACATTATTTCCTAGTTTCTATCAGGTAACATGGGATAGTGTAGCTGGGCAAAGGCGTCAGGTCATGGTATGTGTTTTCAGGTTGAGGGGATGCACTGCATCCCAACAGGGCCACACTGTACAGGATGCTTGCCAAGGAACAGGCTCCTTTTTAAAATTAGTCCTCTGCTGACACTTGGGTGGGATATCATTCTGCCAACCTTGTGTGCTGTTGGTTGTTAACAACCTCTTACCTTCTCTTTCATTAGAAGTTTTCCTGATGTTCTGGTTGTTTCGCTAATGGCCAGTGATTAATCTCCCCAGGGTCTAACTCTGGTGGCATTTCATGTGGGTGTTCAAAAATGCATCAATAATCTTCCATTAACTACTGACTTAAGTATATGATATCTGACCAAGCCCTTTTTAGGTAGAAATTCAAAAAGTGTTTGTTTTTTTTAGAATCCATTTTTGAGCTAGGCACTATGCTGAGTAGTGGGCACCATCTCTACCTTCATTTCTCACTGTCAGTCAGAGAAATTGTCAGATAATCACATAAATGAATGCACATTGTTGCAGTGGGGCCAATGCTCTTAGGTGAGGAAAGTGGTTCCCAAAGGCTATATAGGTCAGTGATTCTCATCTGGGAGTGATCGTGCGCTTCAGGGTCATTTGGCAATGTCTGGAGTATTTCTTGCATAGCACAACTGAGAGGTGGGTGCTTCTAACAACTAGTGAATGTTGCAAATTTCCCACAATGTACAGGGCAGACCACATACCGAAGAATTACCTGACCCAAAACGGCAATAGTGCCTGGGCTGAGAAACTCTGCTCGGGAGCACTGGAAATGGGTCTGGCCTGGGATGGCAAGGAGGCTCCTCTGAGGAAGTTCTGAAGGATGAGCAGGAGTCTGCAAGGTGGTGGAGACGGGTGGCGAAGAGTTTTCTAGACAAGAGAACACATGTACAGAGGGAGGAGTGCAGGGTCTTGAAGGAACTGACGAGGCCATTGTGCCTGGAGAACAGCGGATGTGAATGGACCAAGACGTGCATGAAGGATAGAGGTTGTGAACTACCGGGTGCCTTCTAGGCTCAGAATATCTGAAGGCATCTCACATGGGATGAGATCTAAGATGAGTTCAATAGTAAAGGCAGGTGCTGACTTTCGGAGTTGATAGTGCAGCATGTGTTATCACAGAAAAGAGCACAAGTTTCGGAGCCCGGATCCCAGCTCTGTTTCTTATGACCAAGTGAGTTTTGACATATTGCTTGACTAGGTCAGTCCTTTGTTTCCACCTGGAAATAATGACACCCACATTGCAGAGCAGTATGGAGAGTAAAGATAATGCACATACAGTGTCTTCTCTCCTGGTTCAGGTTATGGGCATCGTATCCAAAACCAAGAGAACTACATAAGAAACTAGAACTCTTTGTTGTATTTTTTAAAAAGTTCTGGGTCCTGCCATAAGAACAAGTTGTGAGCCTGAGTCCTTCCCTCACAGGAAAGATTCTGTTGGATCTTGTGGTTGAGACATTTCCCTTAGTTGAAACTTCCAATTATGATTTGGTCTCCTAATATGTAGAGAAGGTACAGAAGGACATTCTAGTTTAGAGTTGTGAATAAGTTCACTAGTGAACTGTGTTTTTAGAAGTTTATGGAGAGCGATACAGTGTGGAGGCTAGGAGTGCTGGCTCTGGAGTCAGTCTTGGGTTCTAATCCTAACTTCTAGTATTAATATTTTAGACAGCTTCCCATCTATAAAGTTAGTGTTAGGATGAAATAAAATCATATGTTAAGTATATAGGTAGGCATTTGACAGAGCCCTCAGTGATTAGGGGAGAAAGCCAGAATCATCACTCTTAGGAGGCTCGTGGTCATTTGATTTTCTAAATATTTAGGGAAATTAAGTCTGAATGGCAAACTCTATGTGGTTAAATAAATGAGTGAATAAGTGAATTCAGGGGTAAACAAGCAAATATGAAAATTTCTTACTAGCCACTGCTTCTGGTGTTTGGTCCAAATTTTATTTCTTCAGTCATAGAGGTAATTAAAGACAGGTGATTGTAGAAAAAGTAAAAATGTGTTTCAAAAGTAAAATTAAGAGGTTTGTCTTAGAAGCTACTAGAAAGCAACAACATTTTTGAAATTAGTCTTTCCTCTGTTCCAAATATAAAGCCCAGTGCCCTCAAGGAGACTTTTCTATCTTATAGTAATAGGGTTAGCATGACCTTGGAGATGCCATTCTGCCCCCACTGTCTCTTCACAGAGGCAGACTTGATATTTCATAGGGCTTTCCATTCTTCTCCAGCATTCTCCCAAATGCATTCCTATTAGCAGTTTGTGTTGTGTTACAGCTTGGCTGTTTGAAGTTCTTTCCACCATTAGACTTACATTCTCCTTGCTGTTGTCATCATCATGGCCTTTGCTCCATTCTCAGCAGAGATGTGCCATCCTCTTGTGCTGATCTGAGAGGCGAATTTATTCTCCCTGCATGAACACCATGAGATCCATGAGAAAGCAGGTGCCATCAAGCCTGCTGCACATTGATTTTTCCCAGGTGCCCCCTCTCGTGTGTCTCCATATGCTGATTGTTACTTTAAGTCATGTCTTCTTTTCATTTAGTAGAGATAGGAGCACACAGCTGCTTGCTCATTTCTGCCTCTTCTGTTTCTTCTGGTGTGCTTTTCCCCCAAATGGAGGTTCCCTCCTGAGTTACCTGCCTTAAAACTCTCTCCACGTGCAGTGTACCTTCTGTTCCTGGCAAGCATCCTCTCTTCAAAGCATGTTCCTTTATTTTCCTTCCAGGAGAAATGATGCCCTTGGAAGAGTCATCTTTCCCGTTGACTAAGCCAACTTAGTCAATGGAAACAGGACTCAGCCCAGGCCTTGTCAGTAACCTTTGCATTTGTGAACTGCATTATTAATCCTGTTGCATAGGAAATGCGCACAGATTCCTAAGCACTGGGCACAACTCATGCCCTCCCCTGGTCACAGTCATGGAAATTAAACATTTATTCAGGAATCACCATGATTATGGAAGGCAGTTTTGCTTTTATAAACTCTGATGAATGTAAGGGGGGGTATTCTTTGTATCCACTGCCATGGACTTTTCAGCCATAAGGACAACAGAGTTGGCAATGCTACTGATCTGCCACCTTCTAATGGCCTGATAATTAAAAAATGATGGGCAGATAAAAATAGAGGAGCTGAACATAGCTACACAAGACAGTTTTTTTCTCCTGATTGTCACCTTTCTCAGGAGGTATGTGGCTCAAAGACAGAGGCCAAGTCAAATTTGAACTGGCTAGAAACACTATCATATCATTTTGCCATTACAAGCATGTTACAAAAGAAATGCATTATTTCTGTCAGAATAGGGAATGGATAATGGTCCTCTTTTGCTTTGAAATAGAGGTAAAATATTTTGTGAAAATTATCAGTATCCTTTGGTCTGTTGTGCCGGAGAAATTTGAAATCATGTTTTAATTAACTTCTCCCTCTACTCTTGCCTTCTCTCTCACTCACATGTTCGCTCTCACTCTCATTCAGCTCCATTTTACAAGTAACGGTGTATTATTGGTTTGGAATTGATCTGGGTGTCATATGTTGTCATTTGATAAAAAACAGTTTTTAGCCAAGCTGCTTGACATTAGAGCAGCTGGTAATGTCACTTTTGTTAATGTCTTTAACCACATTTTTAACAAAACAGCAGATGCTCATCACAAAAGCCATTTCCCCCCTCTGTCTGATTGTATAAAATCAGTTTAACTAAAGGCTCTGGCTTGAGCAGAAATCCTAGTAGTGGATCCCTTCATCTCTGAAAAGAACACACTTTTTTGAATTTTGGACTCACTGACAGTGTTGGAAACAAAATAGAGTTATAAAAGTGAACAATGCAAAGTTGATTTTTTTTTTTCCTTTGGGAAGGATGCTTTAAGAATGGGGAGGACAGGAAGTCGCGGCTCTGCGACAGCACAAACGGGCAGTGAAGGCCCTTAGGGAGCAGTGCTTTGCCATCTCTGGCTGCTGTATGCTGTCATCATCGCTCTTTAATTACTAATTTTGGGAGAAAAATATCCTTCCTGCCCTCCCTTTCTTAATCAAGACATATGCCAATTAAGCAAACAGGCACAGAGAAGGGGATTCATTTTCTGAAACATTTGACAGTCATTTAACACAATACGAAAACTTTGAAAGATTTCCACCAAAATCCTTTTCTATATGAGACCTCTTATCCTTAGTTCTTACCCCATGTTTATAATTTTTTAAAATCCTCATCTGAGGATATATTGATTGATTTTAGAGAGAGAGGAAGGGGAAGAGAGAGAGAAAGAGAAAGAGAGAGAGAGAGAAACATCAATTTGTTGCCTACTGTACGTGCCCTGACCAGAGATTGAACCCACAACCTAGATATGTATATGCTCTAACCGGGGATAGAACCCACAATGTTTTGATTTACAGGATGACATTCCAACTAACTAAATCACCCAGCCAGGACCAAGTTCATAATTTTTACTGCCTTGTTCATAAATGTTTGGAAGTACTGTCATGAAAATCACGATGCATATTTGCTGATGTGTTTGTGAGTTTAGCAAGTATTTATGGAACCATTGCTGAGTATGAGGCACTATTATCCTCCAGGTTTGGAGCATGTACCCTGGGGTTAAAGGCCCAGTCATGTGGTAGTGTCTCTGCTGTTTATGAACCTTGTGACTTGGGGCTTCATTTTCCTCAACTTTAAAATGGGGATAATTCTGTTTCCAATCACAGAGGTTTTTGGATTGATGAATGATTTAATCTATGTAAAAATTAATAGATGTGTGAAAGTAGTGTCGGGTATATAGAAAAAACTAAAAAATATTTATTATTATTACCATGCTATGCAGGTATATTGGTAAGGTGCGTGCTTTTTAACATAGTGTGGTAGACTCTCCAGCATCCATTTTGCCCACACATAATTTATTCTAAACCATGTGAACGCTGGTTTGTGAGTGTGTATGTGTGTGTGTTTTGGGGACTTACTCTTTGTGTGTAGATAGCACAGATGAACATATAGTACATAAGCAGATATTCAGTATATCTGTGGTATCAAAAATTCATGGGTTGGGGACAATTAGGAAAAAAATGTCTAAAGAGGCTTCTTTGGAAGGCAGTAATGAAATAGGCAAAAGCTAGCAAACAAATATTGGTCTAAAACCAATATTGATGCCCTCAAGCTAGAGAACATAGGAACACACCTGGAGATGAACACTGGGTTTATTACTCATTGCAAGAGGAAGAAAACACACCATGGAGAACCACGGGGCATCTAAGCAAGAGTGTGATAGAGAGGATTTCAACATGGGTCGGGTGATTTGGGGAGGGTCCATGGAAGTGAGGTTCATTCTGGATAGCGTACTTTCATAAAGTGGGGGGCAATTCTACAGTAGGGTGCCTCAATCAGTCTTCATTATGGGAAAGGCAGACTAGAATGAGGCTGAAGCTGCTTCATGATGAAGCAGTGATCATTCATATTAACAAAAGGAGGGGGGTGTTTGTTACTTTGTGGGTTGTGCAGTAACCTTGTTTTGTTAGTGCTTAGGCAAAATTATCAAGTGGTCTTGGCTTCTCTTAATCTTGATCTCAGAATGACTCTTCCTGAGTTGTTGGGGTTCTGTGAGATTTTTTATGTCTATCAGGAGAACAGTGTGGCATAGCTGTGGGTGCCAGGCCTGCTTTAACATGGAAGCCCAGTGTGTGTGTCAGACCAGCATCCAGATACTTAGCGCCCTTTCTTTCCGTCCTTCCCCCTGCCCCTCCCCAATCAAACTAATTCCATCAACCTTGCCAGATAGTGATTCCAAGATGAGCTCTCCTGAACCCATTTGGTCCTCAGAGCAACTAGGGGAGGCTTCCTCATGCTTCTAAGAAAGAAAAGCTAGTCTTTCCCAGGAACTGCATAATGAAGCACAGCGCACCAATTGTTCCTGGCAGTCATTTAATCATCAGGTAGGGAACTGGCATTAGGACAAACCTTCCACAGGGCCTATACCACAGAGAACTCAAAAGATCTGGGGCCACCAGTTACATTGCCAGTCGCATAGCCTGCCTGACCTCTGCACTTCCTGCTTTGTGAGATAGTGACAGGCTTTCAGGGTCTGTGGCACATTCCCACCTATGAGGTGAAGACGTGTCTGAAAAGTAAATATGTAAAGAAAATGATCAATGTCTTTAAATCATGGGTATCTAATTCCTTTTACAACATAATTGTATGAAGAATTTTTTTAAAACATGTAAAAGAGAAGATGATGGACCATTTATTCATGGGGTCATGTCTTGCTTTCTAGAATTATTCTCCAGGCCAGGTTTACTGTAGAACAGCTCCATGAAGGTTTGCCTCCTTCCCTTCGCCTTTCTTTAGAGCTTTAGCGCGCAGGCCCACTTCCCTGCCTGTGCTTAGCTGGCCACACACCAGGTGGTCTGGCTGCTGATCGCAAGGCCTATTATACCCTTTCCTCAGACTATAGTAGAATGTTCAAACTGGAAGGTCCTTAGAGGTCATCCTAGCAAAGCCCTCATTTTAAAGATGAGCAGACCGAGACTCAAAGAACTGCGATCTCACAAAGGTCAAGCAGCTACTGGCAGAAAAACCGGACTTTTCCATGCTGCAAAGAATTAAAAAGATGCTCGGGATGCCGTCCACCCCTTCTGATCTTGCGTCCGTGGCAGGCGTAACTAATCATTCATTGCACTGTGTCCTGCCACGTGCCCAGGCTGCCCGGCAACTCTCAACCCAGTCTCCCAACAACCCACTAACCATTCTTGGCATATGCACTAAAACTGTTTTTATACCATGTGCACTTTATAAATTCATATTTATTTCTTAATAAGAGAGAGCTAAATACAGAGATACATTTGAATCATAAGTGTCAAAATAACTGTTTATGTCATATAACATCTAATATAAAACTATATATGAAAGAAGTATAGTTTTTCTAGCATATTAATGCACATTAATTAAGACTCAATATTATTTTTGTTGCCAAGAGGATATAGTCACAATTTGTACATTATTGTACACAATATTGAAGAGGAATGGACTTGTACTCTTACAATAGAATCTCTAAAGGTTTTGTTCTGTTTTTAATTTTTAGGATTGTGTGTCTGATGGCAGACTACTATAACAACCGGGTTTTGAAACAACTCCATTTTAAGGCAGTTTCTTAATTTTAAAAGTCTAAATAAACTTTTTATGTTGTATGTTACTTTTAAGCTACAAAGTAGTTCTAATATTATGATGATTATTAAGCAAGAATTAAGAAAAATCTCAATAGGTTTTTAAAACTACATTTTACCTAAGAGGAACAAATGCATGCCTTTTGCGTGCTTTATGTCTGTTGGCAATAAGAGACGACAGGGAGAATAAGAGTGGGATGGATTTTACCTGGCTGGCTGTTGGAATGGGAAAGGAGGCACTATTTAATTTCTTACCTTTCATTTCTGGGATTCTACAAAAATCATAACAAACTAAAGCTAAAGCACGGAAAGGAATGGCAGGAAAGACCCAAGAGGCTGCTGGGTTCTGGAGCCCATACCTGGATCAGTCACCGTGCCTAGTATCTGGGAACTTCGATGGCCCCGCCTGACTCTTCACCCTCCCCACTCTGTCAGCTTGAAGGAAGAGTTGTATTTGATCACCTGACTGGGATCACACAGATGAAAGAGAGGCAATTGTGCAAAAGAAAAACGAAGTGTTATTTTCAGAACTGGGAAGGGCTGCTGGGCAGGGAGTGGTAATAGGGGCCCGTTCTAGGCAGTTTGGTTTTCTGCCTAACTTCACTGCATGGAGCAGGGGTGGGGGTGGGAGCGGTTGGGGTGGTGTTTTGCGTCTGCTGCTTGGCTCAGGGCTGTAGCTGCCTTGAACCTATAGGCAGAACAACTTCGGGTTTAAGGAATGGAAAGTACACAGAGAATAAAGCTAAAAAGCACTGTCATTCAGCTGCAGGCCTGAGATTTGCAGCTTTAACTTTACATTACATGAAACAAAGAACAATACCAACTTTGTGGCCTTTTTTATTCTTGAACAACCTGACTTGCTTTTGAGATTTTCTGCCACTATTAGAGATATTTGAGTGTGATTTTTCTTTTCTTTTTTTGTCATTGAATAGTTTGAATATAAATTGGCTTTTTGCAAAAAGCATATGTGTTTCATATAGGCATAAGTAAACTGTCATAGAGATCATTTAGTAGCAGAAAATGATTAATTGGGCCCTTTAATCATAGTTCCATTACTATATGAAACAGTCATGTCATTGGACCCATTTCACTAAAGAAGTTTTAGCACCGCTAGGCACATATTTGCATTAATGAGGCATCACTGGTTATTAATTGAAATCTAATAACAGCTTGGAATATTATAAGTTTGCATTAATTGGAAACAGAATTTTGGATTTATTGGCAATATACCTCTTGTCATTTTAGAAAAATGATTCCTTGATGGAATAGGAAGAGGTCATTTTTTAACCAACTGTAGTTTCTGGCTCTTGTACGTTGATTATATTTTTAACTGGAATAACCCTTCATGACTAATTTCTAAAGTAGACCTTTGTGGTAGGCCCAGGACCATCCCCACCACAGGCTGCTTGGTTTTGACCCATCATCAGCCAACTACTGAATGAAAGAATATGAAATGAGGCAAGTGTGGGCCAAGGAAGAAACGCTCGTTGATGGTAGTTCTGTCACCAACTCATCTCTCCATGGAGCCCTTGCCTGGCCACCCAAGCCAAAGAAGGTGCCTTCATTAGGCTCCATTAGTGCCTCTGGTTATTTCATTTTTAGCACTTATGATCAATCATAACTGTGTTAACTTGTCTTTTGTCTGTTTCTTTCAGTAATATGGCATCTCTAGAGAACAGAAATGGTGTGTATTTTATCCTTAATTGTATCTCTAGCACCTGGCATACTGTAGATGAGGACGTAAGTACTTTTTGAGTGGATGAATGCATCCTGGCTTGGGCTGGAAGCACCTGGAAAGAGTGAGCTCCTATCGAAAGCTCTGATAATCTTCCTGTGCAGTGTTTAATCCCTGGGTATAGGATGGAATGAAAAATGTCAGATCTAATATTTACCCTGAAATCATTCTGTGTCCTTGGTGTTTCTATTCCAGGAACTTAACCTTAGGATGCCGTTGAACCTAATTCAGTCTGGATTGCTATCCCTGAAACCAGAGAAAAACAGGAACAGAGTCCTGTGTTATTGTGTCCCATGACAATTGAGTGAGAACTGCATTTTCTAACACCTTGAGATAGAATTTCAGTGCAATAATTGCTACTTTTGTTAAAGCTCATAGAAACCAAAAAGACAAGCTCATCTGAGTATCTGAGTATAGCATTAAGATTACAAGAAAGTAACTTTATTTGGAGTTTTAGAGTCCATGACAGTAGGGAGGTAGAGGATTAGCATTGGGGGAACTGGACCTTCTTTTAAAAAAAAAAATTTTATTGTTGTTCAATCACAGTTGTCCCCATTTTCCCCCCATTGCTCTCCCTTGCACTGCCCGCCCTCCCAACATTCAATCCTCCCCTTTTTTTTTTTTTTTAACTGATGTGTTGTATCCTTTCACTTGGTGTATCTTGAGGGATATGATCTGATGAAAAGAGTTTTCAACAGGCCATGGGGAAATACAGGCCCCAGTCTGGGCTTTATCACTTAATAATTGAGAGATCAAGGGAAAGTCAGTTTTCTGAATCTTATCTAGAAAATTGAGACGTTTGTCTTGTACATTGTAAGGAAATTTTGTGAAGATAATTGAGGAAGATAAATAAATGTGCTTGGTAAATCATAAGGCAAATTCAATAAACTGCTATTATTCATTTGTTGGTTCAGCAGGAAAATAAACAGGAGGAGTAAGAGAGAACTTCATAGAGGCCGCCAGTTGACTCTTGGTTAACTAAGCAGCAGTAGCTCTTATTCCTTTGCTATGACAGATATCCAAAAATTTATCTGTTTTTTTTTTCTTTTTAATTGAAAGTGAGCATGAGTAAATACTGAGGTTGTACTTTAAGCAACTTGGAGACATCTGAATTAAAACCATGACATACAGTTTTTTAAACTAGCCATTTGGAAATGATTTTTTTAGGTCATAATGTCTAATTTAGGTGAGAGTAAAAATTAATGGGCATACTCACACCCTGCTGGTTGAGTGTGGAAAGCCCCATACAGTACAGATTGTATGCAAATCAATGTTTAAAAGACCATTCTGGTGTAGCATCCCAGCATATTTTTAAGAGAACTGCCTTTTGTAGCTTTTCAAATCTTCTTTTGCTGTGTTACATTTAGGTTCAGAGCATTTCTTTAAAACTTCTTGGTTCTACCCTTGATTGAGAGCATGTTAGTTTATATTCCATTTCTGTATTATGTGAAAACTGCCTATGGGCAGAAAAATCCACACACATATTTTATATATACATGTTATGAACTTTTGACTCTGTAGAAGTGGCTATGACCTGTTCTCACTCCTGGAAAAAGCTCAGTAAGTTTCTTTTCTCTGGTTGAGGCACATGGCGTTACTAATATCCCAAAGGATGTTTTCAGGCAAAAATATAGTCAAGTTATTTAGGACATCAAAAACCGTTGTTGTTTGGGTGTATGTATTTGCACACATGTGTGTGTGCATGCTTCCTAGCAACTAAAAGATGCTTTTTCCTATTACATAGCCTCACAATAAAATTACCTTATAGACAAACTTTTAAATAAGCAAATATATTTGACTTTCACTGATGATCAGATATTCACCAAGAAAAAACAAAAATAGTCGCTTCTTTAATCACATTATTAGAGTTTGTAGGATCTGAACGTTGTTTCCCTTTGGATCATGTTATAGTAGAATTCATTCATTCATTTATTCACCAGATTTACAGAGTAGCTTGTATGTGCCAGGCTATGTTCTCTATGAAACAATGCAGCAGCAAATGAGACAAACAAAAATCCTTGTGTCCATAGAGATTGCATTTCAGTGAAGACAATTAGCAAGTTGGCAGGGAAATAATTTAGTTGCAGGTAGTGGTATATATGTTTCATTAATGAATATAACAAGAAGATAGTGAGTGTTGGGAAAGGATGCTGTTTTTGATAGGTGTTCAGGGAAGACTTTTTGAAGATAAGACATTTGAGTAAATGGACAAAGCAAAAGGGGAGCTATGGAAAGATCAAGATGAAAAGAGTTGTATAAAGTACAAAGACGTAGAGGTATGAAAGAGCTTGAAATATTGAAGGAACAGCAAGAAAGCCACTGGAACTGGAGATTTGTTGGGAGTGGTAGGAATTGAGGTTGGATGGTAAGCATGGCCAAATTAAGTCAAGAGGACCTTGTAGGCTATGATAAGGAGTTTTCAATGGGAAGACAGTGAAGAGTGTCAAGTAGTGGCATGCTCTGATTTGTGTGTGTGTTTTCTTAGTTTTATTTTTGAAATGAAATATCATCATTGGAAATAAGTATGCTAAAGGTAGTTATGTTTTGCTTTTGTTTTGCAATGTTTAAAAGAGAGACAATTGCAATAGATTTTGCTGGAGTTTTAAGAGTGTTCTTGAGTCCATTAGAAATAACTTTTTCACTGGTGAGAGACAAGTTCTGGCTCCAACTCATTCAATCCAAGGGCAATATCTATCCTTAGAGCCCATAGTGTTGCTGGGTTCTAGAATGTTCTATATCCCTGTTTTTTGTTTTTTGTTTTTGTTTTCTTTTGCAGAATAGAGCTCTTGATTCCCCCCTCCCTTGCAGAGTCCAATGTCTTCTCTTATTTGTTCCCTGGAACTCTCTCTGAAGTCACCCCTTAGCCCCAGAAGTTGTCGTGCATATGTTCAAGTTTGTGCTTCCTTAAATATCTTTTGAGATGTTCTGTCAATCACTGTTGAATATTCAAATATTTGCTCCTTTTCTGATAGGAAGAGCCCACTGCATGCAACACCAAAGTTCTATTTTCTAAAGATCATGCTAGTTGCTAAGATTCAGGAACAGCACAGAGTCTGCCAAAGTCTTTCAGAGCCATATCCCCCTGCCCTGGGGGAAGACCAAAGATCTATTTGGCTCAGATGCACAACTTATAGGTTATGACAGAAAAGTGACATAGTCATAGTTATTTCTTTCATTTTTTTTATTTATTGATTTGAGAGAGAACGAGGCAGGGATGGAGAAGAAACATTGATGTGTTGTTCCACTCTTATTTATATATTCATTGGTTGCTTCTTATATGTGCCTTGACCAAAGATCAAACCCGCAACCTTGGCGTATCAGGATGATATTCTAACCAATTGATCTACCTGGCCAGTGCTTACATTTTTAATTAAATGTATTTGGATGACATTGTTTAATAAGATTATATAGGTTTCAAGTGTACACTTCTATGATGCATGATCTGTATTCTGATTTATTTTTTAAACAGAATTTTCTGTTGTTCTGTGGAAATCAGATTATATGGGAATAAGTTTGGAAGGAGGGACACTGGCTAAGAGCCTTAGGTAATAATTCAGAAAAGAAATAATTGTGGCATAGATTTGATGATACTGGGGAAATGATCAGAATCTTGATATATTTTGGAGATACTGGACCATATTATATAATCCATGAATCTGAGCTAATATGATAAAGTCATATCATATGATTATATAACCTATGTGCTGACTTTAGACCCTAATTTTTAGTTAGGTAGGCCTGTACTATTCTTAGATCTGACTAAATGGGCAGGCAATGGACAAGATTACAAAGCTGGAGATAGCTCTGACTTCCAACTTGTTTCATCAAATTTCTTTGGCTACATTATTCTCCCACAAAAAGAGTGAAAAGATGCCAATACAAATCCATCTAACTATATACGTGACAGAACATGATACTGTTATATTAAGCCCGTTATGCCTTGTTGAAACTCTTTAACTCCATTGTGTTAAATATTCATTTGTGAATGAATATTCATTTGTGCTGATTTTTTTATTATTAAGTTAAGCATTATACTCACACCAGAGGATGATCAAAGCCAGATGGAGTGCTGAGGTATAGCTTTCTGGGGTCTCTTCTAAAGGTTTAAAACATTGCCATGTTCTAGCTAGAATACAGACAACAGAGGTGGATTCCAATATATTTTCTACATAAACAGAGAGTCCAGTGCTGTATTCCTGAAGTCCCATTAAATGCTTAAAGACATTCAAACTTTGTCTGGCCTAACTTTGGTGGCATTATGGCTGCAGTAGCTCCAACAGAAAAGAATGTACATTTTAAATCATAGCTTATGTAGACTTTTTTAGAGTAGCTTGGATTGGAATGGACAGGTCATGAGTCTACCTCTTAATAAATCCCATGGCCAGGGGACTGTGACATGTCTATTGACTTGGCTTTACTCACGTTCCCCATCCCTAAGGATGGAGCTCTACATAAAGAATTAGAATAGAATTGAGTCCCCATTTGATGCCAGGGTTGTTGCTGGAGGAACACAGAAAGGATTATGGGGAGCAACAGATGTTCACTGCCCTGTGATAGCACCAGAGCATCTTCAGGCCACCTGCCCTCTGTGAGCTACCATCCAGGTCATGGAGCTCTGGAATCCTGGATTGAGTGGCAGGTATATTTTGATTAAAATACGTGTTCTTTTATTCATTTGTTTTGTCTTTATAAGGGACAAAGGCAGTGAATCTCTCAGATAGGTCCACTCAAGATAGCTCAATAGAAAAAAATGCATTTTTGTTTTCAACGGAGACCCTCAGTGTTTTTCCTAAAAGAGCATGTTGCAAAGTATATCTAATACTGTATTTCCAGTGGTCTGTTGTGGTCCACATACAGAATTCCCTCTTAGAAGTTGAAGTTGATGATGGCTATTTTTATAGCTATTCTTTCTAAGTCCTATTGCCAGAAAATGAATGAAAGAAATGCTAAAGAAAACAAAGAAACAAAGAATTAACTGTATTCAAATACTCACTGTAGTGGTTTAATACCATTAAGATCCTATTAGGTAAGTGGTTTGAAGAAACTAGTTTTGAGGAGGGTTTTATTACCCAGAGGGAATTATTTTATTTGCATGTCAACAAACAGAACTATTACCAGAGTGGAAGGGACCTCTTCTTGGTGGTAGAAGGGAACTTGCTCTAAGTATTGCAGTTACATGTTGAAGGTCAAAAAGCAGCAGCTAATAAACACAGCAGGAAAGAGGAGGTAACAGAATAAAAATTAGGATCACGTTTATACATACTTTGTTAAGGCTAAATTTATTTTTAAGTGAGAAGCTTTACCTTTGTTAAAACAGTCTGTGCTCAAGAATAAATAAAAGTATACTTTAATGTATTTTTCCTCTTCTGAATAAGGGATATAAACTAAAGGAATCTGCAAAAGATAACCTTTGATCTCAGGCATCTCCCCTTATTGGGGATCCTAATAGATAATTGGTCTTTAGCTTCAATGTGGTATGGCCTATCAGTCAATTCAGATGCCATGTCTGATTACCTTACCATGTAAGCAGTCTGGTAAATCTCCCTCAACACATTTTCACCTAATATCTGTGTTTTTAAGTTAAAGATGATGCTGGGGCTATATAAGATATTAGCAAACTATCTAAAGGCAAAATTTCACAAGAAAAGTAAAATGTAGTTTAAAAGGATAACAGTGAAATGCTCTGCATATCCTTTCTAAGTGTCCTCCAGGCCATATTTATATTTTCACTAGGTAATGCTAGAATGAGTCTATTTTTTCTTACCTTCAAACAACTGCCTCATCCCTGAACTGTAGAAAACTACTGTTATCCTATTTAAAATATTATTTATCATGTACAATCATTTATATATCCATACAACATGCAAAGCATGGGACCATTATTAATACACATGACAGTATAATAGCAAATTGAGCTAGCATTCCTTCTGGTTCACCATTGGAATTGAAGGTAAAAATTAATTTTCTTATGAACATGACAATCAGGGAGATGTTAATATTTTAGGACCCTTCTCTTAGTCACAGCAAGCAACATTTGTCCCTTTTTTTTCTCTGTTAATCTGATACACCACATGGAAGGGATAGTGTTAGTAGTAAACCCCTACGAGGAAGCCCCTTCAGCAGTGAAAACAACTAGTGGCAGCTGATTTAATCATAACTTTGGTTTCCCACTGTCCTTATGGTGGCCAGTCTAAGCACCTGGGCACCTGAGTGACAGGCCGGAAAAAAATGCGCAAATGGGCCCGGATTTGTTTAACTGATGAAGAGCATTCTGGATGTCATTTACCAACTGCTTCACCCCTCAGGTAACCCATGAAGCTCTCGCAGGCACATTCTTGTCACTGAATTGATTAGTGTCACAGAGGACCTGTGGAAAGGTGGCCTGACTCAACTTCTTCTGGAGAAAAAATAAAAAAGCTCGTTTTCTTTGTTATTTCCCTGTCAGTCTCTTGTTCTTTTGTTTATAGATAAATACATATAAATAAGATTTAAAAAATACATCTGTGCCCTGGCTGGGTGGCTCGTTTGGTTGGAGCATCATCTCATACACCAAAAAGCTGTGGGTTTGATTCCCGGTTGAGGCACTTACCAGAGGCAATGAATTGATATTTTTCTCTTACACTGATGTTTCTCTATTTCTGTCTCTCTCCCCACCCCCCACTTCTCCTCTCTCTGAAATCAATAAACATATTCTCAGGTGAGGATTTATGAAAAGAAAACAACCTCTGTGGACAAGCAGTAAAAGAACTTTCTCTCCAGGATAAGGCCACAGAGTTCACTTGATCCTTCCTTGTCTCGGATTTGTCTTTTACCTCTTCATCATGCCATTCACAGCAGCCAAAGCTGAAGCACAGACACACAATGTAGTCTACATCTTGTTTCTACAATGCCTCGCAGTTTGAGGGCAGGATGGAACAGTTTCCTTCTAAACTCAGAGCTGCTGAGGTCTTGTCTCCTGAATCATAGGGAAGACTTGCAGTGTAAGTAAAGAGTTCTTATTCTAAAATTTCATCTGTCTCTCACACTCAGCTGGCAGGTGAAATTTCTTCTGCAGGATAGAGAGCTCAAAGCATCCCTTTGGCTTCCAGGTTTGAAAGAGGTTTTGCAAACCTTTCTTTGTATTGTTGAAGGCTTTTTCCTCCTGGTTGGGCTCATTAATATCCTTTGTGAGTACTATTTTGCTTTTTCAAATAGATTTTTCTAAATAGCTTTCTCTGGTGGAAAATCCAATTTAGTTGCAAGCAATATTACCAGTTCCGCTCCTTTATTTTTTCTTCCTTATTGAAAGGAAAATAAAAGTTTGTGTCAAAATAGAGATGTACGATTTATAGCATTAGCACTTCTATTAATAAATTTCTGCAGCAATTATATATCTTTACATTTTGTATCTGCCCACAACTGAAGACAGCTTCTTTATATTGCAAGAGCATATTTTTCTTCAAAACACATTTTACTTTCTTGGATTTTAAGCTTTTGCCCCAGATTTTCATGGGAAGTGGACATGTGGTAGGGAATTCCAGCTCTTGTATGGCTGTAGATTTTGCTGCAGATTTAATCTTAGAGTTATTGTAACTCTTCATGATGTTGATCTGCAAAGAGTTACTGAGGAGAACTAACGTTTCCCATTTCAGACGATTCTTAATCCAAATGATTTGAAGGTAGCTGTTACCATTCTCTTTAGCTCAAAAACTCATTCCCTTTCCATAGTGTGGTTCTAAGAAGGCAGATCAGGAACCAAACTAGTTAGAGACCTTCTGAGCATGTTCCTCTGTAGTCATTATTGCCACCATATAGAATGAACCTGTCTTGGAATGAAATAAGTGGAGACCCTGGCTGCGTAGCTCAGCTGGTTAGAGCATTGTCCCAGTACACCAAGGCTGAGTTTGATCTCCAGTCATCACATAGAAGAAACAACCAATGAATGCATGAATAAGTGAAACAATAACAATAGATATTTCTTTCTATCACCCTTCCTTTCTCTCTAAAAATTAATCAATTAAAAAATTAATGAAAAAGAAATCAGATGGAGTGAAGCAGAAAAGAGAGGGGCAGATTGGATTAGTTACAGTATCCTTTGAGTATCGGGCCCTAGTGGTGTGCTGGACCTATGTTATACCAGTGCCTGAGAGCCTTTTGTTAAATTTACAGGGATTTTGTGAGTTTTTTTTTAATAACATGTACATAGCTTAAAATTAGCCAATGCAAAAAAAACACACACACACACACACACAAAAAAAACAGCTTCCTCCATTAAAAAAAGAAGAAGAAGGAAAAGAAATGAGTATATTGTTAAACATTTTCCAGACACCACTGCCTGGACCCATCGTAAATAAAATCACTTGACCCCTTATCATGTGAGCTAATTAATTCCCTAGACCTCTCACCACACTCACACATAAACACACTGCATTTTACATTAGTTATTTTGCATTGGTTTTCTATCCCATGTAAAATGTAGCCAGCCAAGTTATGACTTGGCTAAATTATTTACTTTGGCACTATGATAAACATCTTTGTTTTATGTTATGTGGAAGATAAAATAAGGGAACCAATACAGCTTTCTGATTAAAATCTTTGTGTTCCTTTTGGGTGTTACAAAAATATCTGAAGGAAGTAATATAACTTTTTGATAGCTTATTGTAACAACTTGACAGATTATTCACAATTCTTGGGGAACCTTTAAATGGTAAAGAGAAAGAACAACAAAATTTGCTTCAGGAATCAGTGGTTTCAATGAAAGATTCATAACCTTTGAGAAAAAAATCTGGGCAATATGGAGTTTTAAGGTAGTAGTGGGGTGATTTGTTTCTGGAATAGGTAGAGTTGACCAGGTGAGTGTAGTTAAGAATTGCTCACTGTCCCAGTGCTAATCATTGAATCAAGCTGCTACATCAAGCAGGCCCACCTACTGTATCACTTTCCATGTATGAATTCCGAGATTGCTCTAGTTGCTGAAAATTGATGAATATTCTGGACAAGAACGCGCATCTCATAGAACTGCACAATTTTGCAGAGATTTAGTGCCTTTAAACAGTCCTGTGGGTCTGTTTTTAGTCACCCGAGCTACATTTGAAGCAAAGTGCATTAGAAATGCTTATTTCCGGTGTTCACTCTAATTTCTAATGATTTATGTTTGCTTATTATCATGTGCCTCACATTTCATTGTTTGAAAATCGTTAGATAATATGCAAACCCAAGTGGTGACACTTGCACATAATTTGCATATAATATGGGTACAAAATTTGTCATCCATTTGAGGTGGGAAGAGAGAGAAACAAAATTTAAGGGAATTAGACAAAAGACCTGTGTATTCGACTATACAAATTCCTATAACACTGGATAGAATTGTGTGTTTTTTTCTATAGAAAAAATTCAAAGGAGAAAAGCGTTGTAGGTTGTATCTGACAGTGAGAACATAGGAATAAAATTTCAGATGGGTCAGAGTTAAAGAGTACATTGAAGGATTAGGCTAAATTTCTTTGAATACAACTAGAGTGTAGGAAATTCTAAAATAATATTATTGGATTTGATGTTTTCTTTTTAACTCATTTTGGGTTAAAATGTTCACATTGGGACATGTTCACAGTGTATCACACACTCCTTTTCATTTACAAAGTGCTTTCTATTTGGCCAAATATTTTCACAAATCAGTTGAAATGAGGGAATCTTTATATTTTTTAAAAAATGGAAACTTCAATCAACCCAGAAGATGTTAAAGAGTTATCTGAAACAAATAGTAATCAAACATATCTATTGTAATTTTTCCATCTATCTCCCATTAAACAAGGAGTGCCTGTGTAACTGTAGACAAGCCACTTACTTCTCCAAGCTTCAGAGATTCTGTCTGTAAAAAGTGAGAAAGCAAAGGGCAAAGTGGGTTGGAGAAAGGAATAAAAGCACTCACCTCTCTGGGTTATCATGAATGTTACATGAATTGAATGGAATAATTCATGCCAGTGCTTAGCACAGTGCCTTGGACATCCATACAGATGAATAGGAGTTAGCTGTTTTTATTATTATAGTTACCAGCCTTGCTCATGAGATTCATTAACCATGGATAAATAAATAAATCCCTCCTTCTGTACTGCGCATACTGGATAGAGTTGCCCATGAAAGACTCCTAATCTCAGATCAACACAGCCATTTGGAGCACTGCCCTTGTGTGACTTTTAAATAAGGTACACGTTTGAAGACTTGCCTTCTCTGTCCATTGAATCTTCATACATATGGCATCTCTCCTGAGGGCCAGGCACAGGGACCACCTATCATGCTCCATGCTGCTTTGAAAAATGTTGATCTATCTTTCTAAGGTATAGATAAACTACCTCTGTTTGCATCCCACTGTTCAGTGAGTTTTGCTTATGAATTTGGAGACTGACTAACTCAAGTGTATCATTCAATTTTGATAACTATCTCTCAGGGCACTTTTATTTAGTATGGTGAGCAACCAACAGAAATTTAATTTTATTTATATTATTATTGGTGTCAATATCATAATTGCAAGTTTAGTAAGTTTATAAATTGAAGTTATGAGAATATGTCCTTATTATTTTTATGCTGCTTTTATCTGGCCATAGTAAGCCATTTAGAATACATACTTTTTTATTTATAGTGTATATCAGAGATATCCAAACTTTTGGCATCTCTGGGCCACACTGGAAGAAGAGTTGTCTTGAGCCACACATTAAATACACTGAGACATGTAATCACAACAAAAGTCTCATAATGTTTTAAGTAAATTTATGATTTTGAGTAGGCTTCATTCATAGCCATCCTGAGCTGCATGCAGCCTGCAGGCCATAGGTTAGTCATCCTTGGATACACTGCTTAAAGATAACTGTCTTTATTTGTTTATTGTATTAGTTTGCCATTGCTACACAACAAATCACCCCCAAACCCAGAGGTTAAATGATAATCATTTATTATTTTTGATGTCTCTGTGAGTTGTCTGATGTCTGGCTGACCTAGGGGAGCTCAGCTGACTGAGTCTTCTCTACAACACAGGCTCTGACTCTGCTTCCTGTGTTTCATCCTCCTTAGACTAGCAAACACTGGCCATGTCATTTACTTCTTATGCTAGGTATACAGTAGATCAAGAAGAAATACTTGAGACCTTTTAAAGTCAAGGACTGGAACTTAGGATACACTATCATTTGCACCCATATGTAAAGGCCAAAGAAAATCCAAGTTTAAAGTTAACGGGTACGGGAATCCATGTAGACTCAGGGGCCAGTGTACAGGTACTGTTGCAGGAAGAGGTAGAGAATTGAGGCCAACAGTGTTATTACAATGGTTATTAATTATGCACTCCCTTAGAGATGCCATTAGTTCTGCATGTTTGTTCTCACAAAATCAAAATCATGTACTCTTCCTAGGTATTTAGTGTATTTTAATGTCATGGGTACTAAAAATTGTACAGCAGGCTTCAGTTGTCTTTCTTGTGTTGTGTATTAGAAAAATCCAGCATTCCTTCCTATATATCTCCTTTATTCCTCATACTAGTACCACAATCACAACACTTCATTCTGACGCTTCTGGTCACCAAATGTGTGGGGATTTTCCCCCACCAAGCAGTTCTCCATGACACCAGATGGTTGTCCTACAATTTAACTCGGTTCTGAAATAATTTACATGAGGATAGCTTCAGATATCATAAGTTAAGGGCTCAGTTTTAAGAGATTGCTCCCACTCACTTCAGAAGCCAATCACAAGTAGTGGGTCCCCAGATTACCCACAACTTCTGCCTAACTTGGCCTCAAATCAGAGGCCACTTTGGATTTGAATAATTTGCTATAATAGTTCACAGAAGGCAGGGAAAATTCTACTTTGTTTACAAATATTAAAAGTTATGGTAAAAGATACAGATGAACAACCAGATGAGGTATATAGGGTGAGGTCTGGGAGAGTCCTAAGTGTAGGAACTTCTGTACCTGTGGACTTCAAATGCATCACCCCCCAAGCATGTGAATGTGTGCACAGACCTGGAAACTTTTTGAATTCCATAGTATGGGGATTTTATGGAAGCTTAACCATGTAGCATGATGGATCATTAACTTTATTTTCAGCCCTGTCCCTTCTCAAGATATTGGGGTAGAGTGGGGCTGAACATTTCAAACTTCTAATCATGATTTGGGCTTTCCAATCCAAAAGCCCACCCAGGTATTTACAAAGTTTTCAGGAGCCCTTTTCCAGGAACCAGGGTCAAAGATCAAGTAATAGATGCTCCTAATGCTCTTATCATCTAGGAAATTCCCGGTGTTTTAGGAGCTCTGTTCCTGAAACCAGGGACAGATATATAGTGTATTGTACTATTTCACATGCTGGATGGTGGATGCCAGAAAACTTAAGACAAATTTATAGTTGATTATAGTAATTATATCTCTGTAATTCTTATTCTTGTCTTGTTCCTGACTCTATTTTTTGTTTATAATCTTTGTTTTACTTATTTCTTTAACCTGGATTCTTAAATTGTCCTGTTTTGTTGTTTCTTGTATGTTTCAAAAATGTTTTGCATCATTTTTAGTGCAATAAGAAATAAACATATATAAATAAGTTTGAAACAATTCCATACCACTCTTCATCCTCTACCCGGAAGGCAACATTACAAATAATATAGTAATATCTAGCATTCTTTGAATACTTTCCTTTTGGGTCCTATGTAAAATGTTTTTTGGTAATCCCAAATTCTGATCCCACAGCAACTTTACAAGATAGGTACTGGCATTATGCCTCAAATGTGAAGAAGATGCAGTTTGTAGAACTCATTTTAGGTAAATGACAGAGCTATGAACTGAGCGGGTAGAAGCTGAAGGTGGCGTGGGGCTCTGGATCTGAGGGTCCCTGTTTGGGAGCCAGCTGAGGCAGATGGTGGACTCTGACACACAGAGTATGTTCTGGGTCATCATGGATGAGGAAATAAAATAAGTTGTCCCAGACACTTTTTTCTTGGTCTTACAGGGAAAGGGAGTGGCATTTCCCTCTAGTGGAGAAGGCCCCGAGCTCTTCTCTTAAAGTGGCTTTTATTGAGAACCATTTGTGCAGGGGTATACAGCTTGGGTGCAAAGCTCATCAATCAATGTCAAAAGGCTATGTTTACAGAAAACAAATAGAGATCATAGATAACAAATGAAGGAACACAAGAGATTTGCCTCAGGTCAGGGTAGTGCCCACTCAGCCCTGAAACCTGGGAAACTGATCACATTCTATGCTCAACCCCATACATCAGTACTCATTAACTTGAGGGCATTCTTAACAAAGTAAGTTTTGTAGGCTATAATGCATTCCTTTTCCAGGCCTAATTGTCCCCAGGAACACCTGATCCAGTTTAGGGCTGTACCTGCCTTTAGTATTGTGGGCAAGGCAGAGCCACCAAGAGATAAGGAGACTTCTTTCAGATAGAATGAGGACTCTGGCCATATCAAAGCCAAGGGGTAAGGGTCTTTTTCCCCTACTCTGTGTCCCCCAAGTCCTGCCCTGATGGCCCCTATGCGACTGTGCCTGCCATCGAGGGGGTCTTGCCCGTCATTGACTAAGCAGCCATCCTCCAGGGCCAAGCAGGGTGATGTGAGGGAGGCAGGGGTTGCACCCCTGCCAGGGGGACAGGTTTTGTCTCCTCAGTGGCCTATTTTCCCAAGGCCTCCTTGCTCAGCACCAGCCTTGGGGCCCTCTAGCCTGTCGACGAGGCTACAGCCCCTGAGACCAGGAGGGGTGGTTCCCTGCACAAGCTGGCTCTGGATCTCACATTGCTGGCCACTGAGTTGAAATGCTCCTCATTGATATGCTGAAAGGAAAGGATAAAAGGAATGGATGGCACTTTTTTTTTCATGAGTCCATTCAGCTTTCAGTCCTTGCTCATCTTCTATTTTCTCTTGTGTCTCTAATAAACATACCCAATCAAATATCAGCTCCTAATAGCTTAAAGAGTACCATTTAAATTGTGTGACACTTTGCATTTCAATCACTATAGGTTAAACAGAAAACTTTTAGGATTTAGGCAAATGAAAATGATTTATGAACCCCTCTTCCTGGTAAAGATGTGTTTAGCACAACTGTCCTCATATTTATTATAAGCATAATACTTCCAGGTACATTTTATGTTTTCTTGCAGAAGTTTGGTAGTAAATGTGGATATTAAACTGGAAAATATGGATAAATCAGCACAATTCCAAACACCTGCTCAAAACATTCGTTTCATTGATTTAACAGTTGACTCTTTAGAATGTTTTTATGAAAACATTGGCTCCAGGCAGAATAAGTATTCTCAGTGAATATATTTGTTGACATATCACTTAGAAAGTACTGCACTGACAGATTTTAGGAATTTTATATGAGTTTGAATGACAAGCAAAGGCCATTTTAGATGCGAGCAGCTCTTCCTTTGTTTTACTGGCTGGTCCTCCTGCATTTGTATACTTTTAGCGATGAGGTTTTGTTGCTTTGATCTCTCAGTATTACATCTGGGTAAGTTATTTGGAAAGTCTTCAATGATTTGTTTAATGGGTATCATTGCTGCTCAATATCATTAATTACCGTGCAACTAAAATCTTTGGGGGAAACTTGAAGTAATCACTTTTTCTTCAAATAATTTGTAAATTCCACAGCCCTGAAGGTCTCTAAAGCTAAATGATCATTTTCTCTTAATCAATTAATTATCTTGGAAATAGACAAGGAAAGGACTTGTATTTTTTAAATTCTCTTAAGAAGAGTCAATGGATGATTGAGTCTCCCCTAGAAAGGGCTGTATGATAGATCAACTGACAGACCAACATCCCCCAGACTGAGTTCCATTCTTTCACTGCTTTTTGTGATTACCATTTCTTCAACCAACATTATGTCTATAAATGAAAAATATTGAGTTCCTTTTCATGGCACAAGACAGCAACCGTGCATGACCTCTTGACCCAAAGAGGAATTTATGGGTCAGTGGTAGTTTTGGCACCTTGGGTCCGGGTGCACAAAATGATGTTGTTAAGACTCTATCTTCTCATCTAGCTCTGATTTTGATATATTGGCTCCTTTCTTGGTTGGACACCTTGTTCCTTGTCGTGGCCCCTGAAAACCTGAGGCAGTCATCATACCAGTAACAGCAACCTCAGGAGAAAAAAATCTTTTTCCCACTGGTTCATAGCAAGAGTCCCACAGAGAACCCTCATTGGTCCATCAGATCTTTTCCCCACCTGAAACCCCAGAGCTGAGATCGAGCACCTCACTTGAATCCTTTCCCATGATGGAAGGAGCTAGACTTTCCTACATGAAAACAGGTCATACTATTACCAGAATGCAGGAAGCTCAGGTAACAAAAACAGTTGTCTACTGCTCTACGTAAATGCGCACACACACACACACAAAACTATAGAGCTATATCCTTATTGTGTTAGTAACCTGTAATATGCAATTAACCAATTTTTATATTGAAAGATACTTAGTGTAGGGGAAACATTTTTTAAGTGGATGATTGATCATAAGTTAATCAATAGAATATTCATTTGGAAAGAACTTAGATTAGGATGAAGTTCCATACAACACAATACCGAGCTTTTATTATGTCACAGATTATGCTATGTTCTAGAGATGCAAAAATAAAATAGCTCCTCCCTGGCCTTGACCTCTACACCCTACTTGGGAGTAGTGCAGAGAACAAAAGAATGAACTGTTACAATTCTGTGTGATACATGCAGTAATTGAGGATTGTTCAAGGCTTCTTGGAAGCTCAGGAAGGTTGTCTCCAACACACAGAATACTTCTTAGCTGCCTGATAGACTCTTGATCATCTGACCCTTTTAATGCCTCTCTAACTTCATCCCTTACTTGATTCCAAAAGTACCCTTCACTTTAGTATTCCGTTTAGTTTACTGAACGCTTTTCAGTTCTCTGATTAACCCACTGCCTGTCACATCACCACATATTTACCTATTTGCTTAATATTGCCTATGTTTTTGTTCTCATGTTTTTAAATTCTGAGCCACCTGTTGGATGGTACATCTACTAAAATAGATAGGGTGTTTGGGCTCTGAGGAGCCTTTTTGACCTCCTCCTGGTGTGTTTTACTCTATGGAAGAGCAGGAAAGCCAAACACTACCTTCCCCAGACTCCTTTAGACCTGGGCTTCTGGAATAATCCCTTTTTGCCAGTTAGGAGTATTTGTTGTATGAAAAGACCATTGTGTTTTTTTCTCTGCAGTTTCTGCTAGAACATTGGAGGAAACATTGGGTTTTCATACCTAACTTCAGGCATATTGAAAAGCAAAGCATGAGGCATCTGTTTCTTTGCTGATAGGACTTTCTTATAAATCCAGAGGTGTCCATGAACGCTTTTTGAACGCTGTTCATGATTCTAGTGATATATGTCCAACAGCCATTGTTCTGTTTGTAGCTTCCTGATTCCTTCCTGATGGTGGCAGAAGTAGCATCACTCCTCATGAGTCATTCTGGATGTCTTCCTAGAGACTACACATCCAGCCCTTCCAGTGACTTTGATGTACTCCCTTGGCTTCTTTTATCTCTGTTTTGGGCAGCTCCACTCTGGCTGATATAACTACTTGCCTCCTCCAAGACTCAGTCTTTATCCTAAACTTGGAGATTGCAGAGCCTAACTCATAAAATTTTCTTGAGGATGCAATAAGCCAGTTGTGGAGTGAGGTTAGGCCATTCCAAAGCATGTGGAAAGTATTACTTAGTGAATGGTGCCTTTGGGCAAAGTGTCATTAACTGGTTTGACCTTGCTAGTTTGTCCATTGGATGAGAAAATTTCTGTCTACAAGGAACATTATTGAACTCAAGGAAAATGATTTCCCTCTTCTTAGAGGAGAGAAGATGTCTTTTACAATTTTATGTATTTATCTTTGTTATTTGGATTCCATCTTACCTGCTATTTCTCAGCTTTGGGCAGATAATGTCAGACTTTCTTGGGGCTCTAGTAACTCACTCCTGTGGTTCATGTGCTGTTAACATCAATCCCTTTCCATGATGTAGAACACTGGATTGGATTTGGTGAAATTTTGACTTCCTTTGCATTAAACTAAGGGTGGAATTTCCGTAGAGCCAGAAACTACTGTACCAATGTGGAGTAATTAAGCAAAGAACTGGGTGTTACCATAAAAGATCTTGATCTAAGCCACTAACAGTGTGGACTGAGTTTCAGTCTGAGCTTTGTATAATCATTGCTGTCTCATAAAGTTGTCATTAGCATCCAGCTATACAAGTGGCAAGCCCTACACAGGTGTAACTGATAATGAGGTAAAGGTGGTGATGGTCAAGATAGTGTTTGACTAGGTCAGTGGGTCACAGGTATGACAAATATGTAGTAACTGCTTTTATATCCATTGATATTTAGTCAGGATTTCCCACGCAGATATTGTTTAACTATTAATGTATACATGAATTACATCACATTATCTTTACAGCACCCTTCTTTGGTGGCTATTCCTAGTCCCATCTTACAGGTGAGGACAACTCATTATTGATTTGTCTAATGTGATAATGACTATGTGACTATAGTTCCCAGCTTCTTTCATTTAAATACAGATCCAAAGCCCTCAGATTTCCTGAAGAAGTTTCAGGTATTGCTGGCTACATACAAGGAGATCATGCCTGACAGAAAATAAAATTTAGATTCCTACCTGGAACGTGAGTAACTCCCAGCATTCATTCTTGGCTTTATCTCCATCAGTATCAGTGCCCTGATTGATCTATATTTAAATCATGACATCAGTCCTCATTTCATAGTTTTGCAAGGCAAAAGTGATTGACATCTAGCTACCTAGTGGTATCCCTTCCACAGTGGAAATCACGGATGCACTGTGTTTTCTCAGTTTAACTCACACTTTATTTACTATTTTTAAAGTCTTAATTAAGCATGAAAATGTACTTCTCTCCCTGAGATGGGCTTTTAGAAGCCTTGTAAAAATGCATTTTGCATTCCAAGGGGACTTGCTCCCCTCCCCATCATCACCTTCTCTTCTCTTTGTGAAAGAAAAAGAGGAATTCAGTTTTTAACATGTTTTTAATTACCTATGCAAGGGGGCTCTGCCACCAGGTGGGGACTCCTTACAAGGAAAACATTCTGCCCTGAGGAGGCAGAGTGCCATTTGGGAAAATCTGCTTTAGTGTTTCCTTAGTTAACTTGGTTGTTTCTGTGCATTCAGTGGAAATGTAAGAATTTGTTATTTCTCACTACCTGTATATTTTGAAATAGGAAATTGCTTGAATTCATGATAATGCCAAAATGATACTATATATTTTTTAAAAGTTCTCAGTGATTTCTTTTTCTAATTAGAACAAATGAAAAATTAAACCAGAGATGATACGATACATCTTATCAAGTGACTGGGTTTCATTTGCCACGCCCTATGGAGTTTTGCCCTTTCCTTTTTCTAGTGTCAAGACTGTTACTAGCCCAAAGAGCATGTTTGTACAAAAAAGGAAAAGGCATCCCTTCTGGGGAGACACAGCCCTGCCCTGAGGTGCATGGCCTGATGAGGGGGGCACGGCTGGATCTCAGCTCCCACCCATCTCACGGGGAGGCACTGTACAGTCTACACAACTACACCTTAACAGCTCTGGGAACTAGAGATTTTCAAGGTCCTGTGTGAGTTACATAGGAACATATTCCTGCATTTGTTTGGCATTTGGGATGTGTGAGGATACTCTGAAACCAAACCCTCTTTTAGGATAGAAGTTGGATAATGGCTCAATCCTATTGAAATCTGTGGGCAGATCGGGGTTGGAAAGGGGAGGATACTCAGCACCAAGCTGTATATGTGAACCAGGGAACCAGATGGGGTTCCAGTAGTAAGGAAGTGGTACTGGAAACTGAAATTAGAGTGGGTTTGTATAATACCACAGATATTTTTATTTTCTTAATTATGGCATGATAAAGAATATAGGGTGCTTGGGCCTGCTGGTATAGATGCTAGTATACCTCTAGTAGTCAGGAAATGAAGACATGGCAGCTCCAGAAATAACCTTCACATTGAGCTCTCCAGTCGTCTCCCTCTCTTTCCTTCTCCTACCTTTCATGATGGAGGTTTGCTGATGTAACAAAATAAAACATGCAGCGGCAAGAGGTAACATTTGTTGGGCTTCTGCTGTTTGCCAGGCAAACAATAAACAAAAAAAAAGGTATATCCTACTTTGACTCTGTGCCAGATTTTGGATATTCGGTGATAAGGCTCTGTCCTTCACATTGTGAAGATCACAGTTTAGTGGACACAATGGACAGTGAGCAAGGCAAATAAAATAAATATATTATTATGAATGTTGAGAAATTTTGTGAAACAAGCAGACAGGATACAACGAGAGCATTAATAGTTAGGTTGGGGGCGGTGGCTGATTTGGATGAATTTAGATTTTGAGCCACTATACCAATCGTAAGAAAATGTACAAAACAAACACCATTTGTCCCAAATCCTTTTATTCAGAAACTCTGAAGTGTTCCAACCTGAGTAAGATTAGCATCTTAACTTCCAAAAAGATGCTTAAGTCCTGGCCTAACTCATTTGGTTAGGGTGTTATCCCAATATGCCAAGGTTGTGGGTTCGATCCCCAGTCAAGGCACATACAAGAATCAACCAGTGCATGCATAAATAAGTGGAACAAAAACTCGATACTTATCTTTTTTCTCTCTCTCCCTTCTTCTCCATCTAAAATCAGTACATTTAAAAAAGTCAAAACAGTTGCTTTGATCAGGATATTAGTGTCTGTGTCACATATTTTGGGGCTCCTGCCCTGAAGACCTCTGCCCAAGGCAAGAAGCTCTGGAAAGTGAAGAGTGACTGATTTTCCTTTCCCAGCACAAAAGAATCAGAGTCGAGTTACTTCATGTAAAACTTCTCCTCTTTCCAAGTGCTGGAATGTTTATGCTTTTCTTCCCACGGTAAGGGAGGAAGTTTGGAAAGGCTAGAGGTTGCTGCTATGCAGGTAAAGGTTTGTGACTAAAACCCCATTGCAAAGGTTTCAGAAATACCTAAATTGATCTGCTAGTCTATGGGGACATAATCTGGACTGAGCTGTTTGATTTGCACAGTTTTTCACCTAAATAGATTCTCCTCTTGATGCTTAAGCATCTTCCTGCCAATAATCTTACATTGATGCAGTTTACTTGGTCCCTTTAGGCATTTTGAGCCTGTGACCTTTACCAACACAGCCCCAGGTGCTGACTGCATTTGTTTGCACATGCTCCTGGTAAGGGGACTTCAGCAGTGGGTGCCATCTCCACAATCTATCCATCTCTTGAAAATATTTTACCTTTTTGCTCCTGTGGTACTGTTTTTCTTCCCCTTTTTTTCTTTCTGACAGTCCTCTGACAACATCCGTCTTTTTCTTGGTTCAGATTCTTCCATTCTCAGGTAGGTATTAACTTTCTCACTAGCTTCCTTTTTCCTTGTGTCTCTTGCTATCTGCTTGCCTCCCTCTTTCTGTCTTGTCTGTCAATCCTTTCCCTTCCCTTCCCTCTCACTCCATTCCACTCCACTTCATCTTTGTGGAGTGGGTGCTTGATAAATACCCTGTGGCTTGAGGTTGGAAGATGGAGGGGTCTCCCCCATCTCCAGGATTCACCAGCAGGGGGTTGAGCAGGAACTCAGTCTTGCAGAAGTGAACCCTTGAAGGCTTACAGATCTAGATTGGGCTTGATAGCATGTTCATATGTGTGTGTGAGTGTGTGTGTGATGTAAGTCACTGGGCTACCTATTGTGCTCATTCTAGGAGCTGTGAAGGTACAAAACCTATGAAATTTCATCAAGGCCTATGATCCATGCCACAAAACATTGATTAGCTACTTTTTTTAAAAGCTTGTGTAAATTACGAGCTGATCTGAGAACCACTGCATTTGGAACTTTCCTAGGGAGCAAATGTGAACAATCCTCTAAAGGAAAGAATCAGAATTTTTTTATTACATTACCCTTTCCAAGTATCTCTAAAAGTAAGTGACTAAGTGTACTACAGATGATAAGATGTTGTGAATTTATTTATAAACCTTTTATGCAAATGTCATGGATATTTTCCTTTATCTTGGCACAAATCCATTAGGTAATTACATATCTTTAATCTTGATTTTCTAAAAATACAGTTACTGAGTACTAGTACCTGTACACCTGTCTTTGAATAACACCTCTCCCAGAACGGTCACACTTGAATCAATTTTTCTGGTACAACATGGAAAGACCTTCAGTTATATCATGTCTCAGTGGAGGTAAAAATCATTCTTTACCAAATAGTTAATATAAAAACTGCACAATGATAAATAGAGCTAGGATTCCAGCTGGCACAATGTCTGATTTTAGATTGAATGACAATCAAGCTACAGTATTTGCTATTTTTTCAAGGGATGGGGGAAAAGTCACAAATATGGAAATGTGAGGGGTTTTTTTTAGATGCTATTTAAAATAGTCATGAGCATAAACCACCCCATTTTTAGATTTAGGTCATTTGAAATTCTTCCTCTTTTAAGATAATAAAAAATGGCTGAAGTAGCTGTGGTGCCTAACAGGGTGTCGGGGGCTCTGCTCAGTGTGTGAACTGATTTTTCATCAGCATGGCCACCACACAGCAGACGACATCAGTGGCTGTGACCCCTGACCTCCAGGCATCAAGGCAAACTATCAGATCTAGGGAGCAGCTAAAGAAATAAGCCAAAAGAGGCTTCCAATTTCATGTAACCCCCTTTCCCTTTATTTATTCATCAATTAATCAGTAAAGGTTTAAGACACTGAGCCATATGCTCCATCATTCTCAACTCCCAATGTGGAGCCAGAAGGTTGGTGCTTACCTTGAGTCATGCCCTGGATCGCCCCCTGGACAGGAAATGTTCTGGAAGGGAGTTGGACCAAAGCATTACAATGAAATATTTCTTTTATTGGTTCTCTTCCGGTATTTCATTAGTGATAGAAGGATGGAAATTTGCGGGGTGGAGTGAGGCGGAAACGTGAAGACTTCTAGAGTTTTTTTTGGCAGAACCAAACATCTGATTTTCAGGTTCATGGGTCTGGGGTGTGCTAGCCCTCGTGTCCTTACTATCTAGCCTGGCAGTTAAAACTTCCTGTGTGTTCAGAACCATAAAATATGCTCCATCTCAAGAACAAAGACTACAGTTTTCCATTTGACTCAATATAGGAATCCCCATTAAATCCCTGTCTCTTAGTAATCTTTTATATTTCAGTAGGTATAAAATCACTTCCATTTTTTAAAATTTCTCTAGTGAATAGATTTTTGTATATTAACACCTTTGGTTTCTATTGCAAAATCTCATTTTTCTTCAGTAATCTAACTCAGGAATAAATTTAAGTAGGATGTTCTATATATCGCTTACATACAATGAAATGTGTTAAATGATCTTATCAATGGAAATTTAATTTTTTAAAAACTTTCTGTTTATTATGTTATTACTGATTATTCTCCAGAGTTTCATTTTATTTTATTTTTTATTTTTTGATTGAAGAGAGAGATAAACATTGATTTATTGTTCCACTTATTTATTCATTCATTGGTTGCTTCTTATATGTGCCCTGACCAGGGATCAAAGGCCCAACTTTGGTGCATTGGACAATGCTATAACCAACTGAGCTACCTGGCCAGTGCCAAGAGTTTCATTTTATTTACCTTCACTATTGAATGCAAACCCATAAAAACCAGTGTGAAAATTGGCCAGTAGAAAGGAAGGGAAGACCTGTGGAAATGCCCAGAGATTTTCACCAATCCAGTGCGTCTCACAGATACTTATTAATGTGTTAGTCACACAGAACATTTTCATTTATTAACTAATGGGCATAGACACAATTTTAAAAGTACCTTCTAAGTGGGGATGATATATCACATGTTAATGAACTGTCTCCCTTCTTTTAACATCTATCAAGTGTCCAAAATATTGTTTGCCAAAGCCATTAACTTTTGCTAACCTTTTAACTTTTGCTCTGTTTAAAGTTGTTTATTTTTCTTTTTTTATTTATTCTTTTTTTTAATTTATTTTTTCAAATACATTTGTCTCTGCCTACGCCCCACCCCTTTCCCTTGCCCTCTCCCTCCTTCCCTCCCTTAGCTCTCCCCCTTTGGTTTTGTCCATGAGTCCTTGCTATATGTCCCTTGATTTTCCCCTTCCCTTCCTTTTCCCCGCCCCCCTTCCCTCCTTCCCTCTTGTCTCTGTTGATTTCTTTTCCTTTCAGTGTTGCTGGCCTTATTTTCCTTGCATCTTTGTATTATTGGTTAGGTTCCACTTATAGGTGAGATCATATGGTATTTGTCTTTCGCCCCCTGGCTTATTTCGCTTAGCATAATGCTCTCCAGTTCCATCCATGCTGTTGCAAAGTTTAGTAGTTCTTTTTTTCTTTCTGCTGCGTAGTATTCCATTGTGTATATGTACCATTACTTTTTGATCCAATCATCTACTGATGGGCATTTAGGTTGCTTCCAACACTTGGCTATTGTAAATTGTGCTGTTATGAACATTAGGGTGCATAGGTTCTTTTGTATTGGCGTTTTGGTATTCTTAGGGTATAGTCCCAGCAGGGGAATCACTGGATCAAAAGGCAGTTCCATTTTCAGCTTTTTGAGGAAATTCCACACTGCTTTCCACAGTGGCTGCACCAGTCTGCATTCCCACCAACACTGGACTAGGGTTCCCTTTTCCCCACAGGCTCGCCAGCACCTGTTGTTTGTTGATCTGTTTATGATGGCCATTCTGACCGGTGTGAGGTGGTACCTCATGGTGGTTTTGACCTGCATTTCTCTGACGGCTAGTGATGCTGAGCATCCTCTCAAATGTCTCTGGGCCCTCTGTATCTCCTCCTTGGAAAAGCGTCTGCCCAGGTCCTTTGCCCATTTTTTGATTGGGTTCTTTGTCTTCTTGGAGTGGAGTCGAGTGAGTTCTTTATATATCTTGGAGATCAAACCTCTATCTGATGTATCATTAGTGAATATATTTTGTCATACGGTTGGCTCCCTTTTCATTTTGCTGATGTTTTCTTTAGTCATACAGAAGCTTCTTATTTTGATGAGGTCCCACTTGTTTATTCTTTCCTTTATGTCCCTTGCTTTAGGAGACATATCAGTGAAAAAATTGCTGCGTGGGATATCTGAGAGTTTCCTGCCAATGTTCTCCTCTAGGACTTTTATGGTGTTGCGACTTACATTTAGGTCTTTTATCCATCTTGAGTTTATTTTTGTGTATGGTGTCAGCTGATGATCCAATTTCAATTTTTTGCATGTAGGCATCCAGCTCTCCCAACACCATTTGTTGAAGAGGCTATTATTGCTCCATTTTATGCTTCTGCCCCCTTTGTCAAATATTAGATGTCCATAGAGACCTGGGCTTATTTCTGGGCTTTCTATTCTGTTCCACTGCTCTATGTATCTGTTCTTGTGCCAGTACCAGATTGTTTTGAGTATAGTGGCTTTGTAGTAGAGTTTAGTAGAGTTTGATGTCCGGTATTGTGATCCCTCCTACTTTGTTTTTCTTCTGAAAATTGCTCCAGTTATTTGGGGTCGTTTATGATTCCATATAAATTTTTGAAATGTCTGTTCTATTTCTGTGAAGTACTTCATTGATATCTTAATAGGGATTGCGTTGAATCTATCAATTGCTTTGGGTAGTATGGACATTTTGATGATATTAATTCTTCCAATCCATGAGCATGGTATATGCTTCCATTTATTTGTGTCTTCCTTAATTTCCTTCTTCAATGTTGTATAGTGTTTTGCGTACAGGACTTTTACCTCTTTGGTTAAATTTATTCCTAGGTACTTTATTTTTCTTCTTGCTATATCGAATGGTATTTTTTTTTCTGATTTCTTCTTCTTCTATTGCATTGCTGCTATACAAAAATGCCTTTGATTTCTGAATGTTGACTTTGTATCCTGCTGTTTTGCCAAATTCACTTATTAGGTTGAGGAGTTTTTTGGTAGAGTCTACAGGGTTCTCTATGTACACTATCATGTCATCTGCAAACAATGATAGTTTTACTTCCTCCTTTCCTATTTGGATGCCTTTTATCTCTTTCTCTTGTCTGACCGCTGTGGCTAGGACCTCCAATACGATGTTGAAAAGAAGCGGTGAGAGTGGACATCCTTGTCGTGTTCCCGATTTTAGTGGGAAAGCTTTCAGTTTTTGCCCATTGAGTATGATATTGGCTGTCAGTTTTTCATGTATGGCCTTTATTATGTTGAGGAATGCCCCACTTATTCCCATTTTGCTGAGTGTTTTGATCATAAATGGGTGCTGTACCTTATCGAATGCTTTTTCTGCATCTATCGAGATGATCATGTGGTTTTTGTCTTTTCTTTTATTTATATGATGTATCACGTTTACTGATTTGCGTATATTGAACCATCTCTGCATGCCTGGGATGAATCCCCCTTGATTGTGGTGGATAATCTTTTTAATGTATTGCTGGATGCGGTTTGCCGATATTTTGTTGAGGATTTTAGCATCTATGTTCATCAGCGAAATTGGCCGGTAGTTTTCTTTCTTTGTAGGGTCTTTATCTGGTTTTGGGATTAGGGCGATGCTGGCCTCATAAAAAGAGTCTGGGATTCTTCCCTCCTCTTGGGTTTTTTGGAATAGTCTGAGAAGGACAGGGGTTAGCTCTTCCTTAAATGTTTTATAAAATTCTGTGAAACCGTTTGGCCCAGGGCCTTTGTGTGCCAGGAGTTTCTTGATTAGTGCTTCAACTTCCCCAGCTGTTATCGGTCTGTTCAAGCTTTCTGTTTCTTCCTCCTTCAGTGTTGGAAGATTATACTTTTCTAAAAATTTGTCCATTTCATCTAGATTTTCAAGTTTCTTGGCATATAATTGTTCATAGTAGTTTCTGACGATCCTTTGTATTTCTGGCTTATCAGTTGTTATTTCTCCTCTTTCATTTCTGATATTATTAATTTGGGTCCTCTCCCTTTTTTTCTTGATGAGTCTGCTTAAAGGCTTGTCGATTTTATTTATCTTTTCAAAGAACCAGCTTCTGGATTGGTTGATCCTCTGAATTGTTCTTTTCATCTCTATGTCATTCAGTTCTGCTCTAATCTTGACTATTTCCTTCCTTCTACTTGCTCTGGGATTTATTTGTTGCTGTTTCTCCAATTCTTGAAGTTGTAGTGTTAGGTCTTTTATTTGAAATGTTTCTATCTTTTTTAGGTAAGCCTGTATTGCTATGAACTTCCCTCTCAGGACCGCCTTTGCTGTGTCCCTTAGGTTTTGGACTGTTGTCTGTTCATTTTCATTTGTTTCCAGAAATTTTTTGATTTCTTCTCTTATCTCATTATTGACCCATTCATTGTTTAATAGTGTACTGTTCAGTCTCCATGAGTTTGCAAGTTTTTGAAGTTTCTCTTTGAGGTTGATTTCCAGTTTCAAGGCCTTGTGGTCCAAGAAAAAGTTTGGTATTATTTCAATTTTCCTGAATTTGCTGAGGTTTGCTTTGTGTCCTATCATGTGGTCTATCTTTGGAAAACTGCCATGAGCATTTGAAAAGAATGTGTATTTTTCTTCTTTGGGATGTAAGGTTATATATATGTCAGTTAAGTCTCTTTGATTCAGTGTGTCATTCAGCGCCACAATATGTTTATTAATGTTTTGTTTGGAAGATCTGTCCATTTTTGAGAGTGGGGTGTTAAAATCCCCTACTATCAGTGTGTTGCTGTCTATATCTTTTTGAAATCATCCAAAAATATCCTTATAAACTTGGAGGCTCCTATATTGGGAGCATATAAGTTTACAATGTTTGTAATGATGTCTTCTTGATAGATTCTTCCTTTAAGTATTATAAAGTGCCCCTCTGGGTCTCTTTTTACAGCCTTTGTTTTTAAATCTACTTTGCCTGATACACGTATGGCAACGCCAGCCTTTTCTCTTGCCCATTTGCTAGGAATATTTTTTTCCATCCCTTTACTTTCAATCTGTGTAGGTCTCTTGCTCTGAGGTGGGTCTCTTGTAGGCAGCATATGTGTGGGTCATGTTTTCTTACCCATTCAGCTACCCTGTGTCTTTTGATTGGGGCATTTAGTCAATTCACATTGAGAGATATTACTGATAGAAACTTACTCATCTTTTCTCTTTGTACCTGTGTTCCTCTCTCTCTCATTCTTTTCCTTCATCTGCTTAAACCAGTCCCCTTAGCATATCTTGGAGTGCTGGTTTGGTAGAGATGTATTCTTTTAGCCTTCTCTTGTCTGGGAAACTCCATATTTCCCCTTCTATTTTAATTGAGAGCCTTGCTAGGTAGAGCAGCCTTGGTTGTAGGCCCTTGCTTTTCATGACTTGGAATATTTGTTGCCATTCCCTTCTGGCTTGTAGTGTTTCTGTTGAGAAGTCAGCTCCTAGGCGTATCGGGGTCCCCTTGTATGTTACTTTCTCCTTCTCCCTTGCTGCCTTGAGGATTCTCTCTTTGTCTTTGATAGTTGCCATTTTAATGATGATGTGTCTTGGAGTGGACCTCTTTGAGTCCCTCTTGAGTAGGGTCCTCTGTGCCTCCTGGATCCATGAGAGCCTTTCTCTCCTCAAATTAAGGAAATTTTCCATCATTACTTTTTTGAGGAGGTTCTCTATCCCTTGCTCCTCTTCTTCTCCTTCTGGTATCCCTATTATAGGGATATTATTGCGGTTCAGGTTGTCCTGCATTTCCCTAAATGCCTCTTCATTCTTTTTGAGTCTTTTTTCCATTTCTTGTTCTTTCTGAGAGCTTTTTTCTACCTTATCCTCCATCTCACTGATTCGATCCTCGGCTTCATCCAGCCTGCTTTGGATTCCTTCTACTGTGTTCTTCAACTCAGAAATGGTATTCTTCATATCCTCTTGTGTCTTCTTGATAGTTTCTATGTCCTTTTCCAGGTTGATATAGTTTGTTGTAAGATCCTGATAGTTTCTCTGCAGTTTCTCATAGTTCTCTTTGAGCTGGTTGAGCTCATTGTGCTTCCTCAGAACCATTGTTTTGAATTCCATATCTGATAGTTCCCTTGCCTCTATTTCATTGAGCTCTCTCTGTGAGGAGTCCCCTTTTCCACTCATTTGAGGGGAACTTCTTTTTCTTCCCTTTTTTGTGAGTCTAGTAAGTAATTTACTTATTTATTTATTTATTTTTGCTTCTGCTTCAATTGGGCTGTCTAGATTTCCTGACTTTGTGGATTAAACTTCTGTGGTAGTAGGTGGGTCTTTTTATTTATTTATTTATTTATTTATTTATTTTCCCCTTTTCTTCCTGGGCCTGCCTCTCATGATGTCAGTTGTTGACCCTATATGACCTTGGGTCATTTGTTTGAGCCTTTCAGTCGTCTACTGTCTGTGTCTGACTCGTGCTTGGGGCAGCTCTGTGACCCCTTCGGGCAGGGCTGGACTATTTTTTGGGATCGCTCTGCACTCTCACGGTGGCTCCTTGAGCGTGCTCCCTAGCGTAGCAGGATCCCCCGCCTGCCTGGGCTCACCTGTGCTTGCCCCAGACCCGGGGGATTATTCAGGACCTCGCATACTCGTCTGGCCCCTCTGGCCGGTAAGCTCCCGGGCACTGGTCAGTTTAGGGTCTTCTATTATGTTTTTTCCCCGCTTTTGGCTCTTTGGGTGTGTTGCTTGCCCTCGCCAAATGGAGACTATGGAAATGGGAGGAAGTCAGCTCCAGGACTCTCCGGTTAATCCTGCCTCCGGTCTCTCCTCCAGGGACTCTGGGCAGTTCTGTGACCCCTTCCGCTGGGATCTACTAATTTTGTGAGCCGCTCCGCAATCGCGGATGGGCGGGTCAATTTACACCTGCCTTTGCTGCTCTGTGCACTCCCTCACAGGCCATATCGGTGCCAATCTGTGGGAGGCTTTGCCGGCTGGTGCAAACATTCGCCAGCCCATGTGGGTCACACACACGCTCGCCAACCCTCACCAGTCACTCGGCGCAAGTGTGCGCGCCTGCACTGTGTGGTTTTGGGGTGTCTATGTGTGCTTTTCGGCTTTTGGCTCTTTGGGGGTGTGTCCTCTTCCCGCGCAATGGAGACTACCACAAGGAGGAGTCGGGACTCCCCGGTTCCTCCTCCCATTATTTCCCCAATGCTTCCGTTTCCAGTCTCTCCTCAGGGGTCTCTGGGCAGTTCTGTGACCACTTCGACCAAGGATCCACTCCCTGTGCGGACTGCGTTTCTATCGAGGGCAGTCTGGTTCATGCGCGCCCCTCTTCTGCCTCTTTGGGGACGTGCCTTTCTAGCCCACAATGGAGACTAGGGACCGGGGAGGGAGTTGGGGCTCCCCAGTTCCTCCTCCCATTCTTTCCCCAACGCCTCCATCTCCAGTCTCTCCTCAAGGCTCTCCCAGCCAGTCTGCACTCAGTCCCCCAGCTCACGTGCACAAGCTGTGTGCAGAGCGTACAAAAGGCAGGTTAATTGATTCCCTTATGCCTTAGCGAGATGGTAGCTGCAGAGTGGGAGGTGCGTTATCACCGGGGCTCCACCAGACACTGTGTCAGTTCTCTTCACAAAGTTTTCCTCACCAGTCTTTTCCCAGGCACCAGCCCACCCTGCTGCCGCCTCTACCCAGAGATCAAGGAGGGTGGCTGCCACTGCAATTTTTGCGTTTGCCCTTTAAATGTCTTTTGCATCCCCAGCCACCTGTCTCTGGCAGAGAGTGCCCCTAAGCTTTTCAGGGTTGCATTTTGTCTGTATTTTCTTGGTTTTAGCTGCTGCAGTTTAGGGGTCCCTGTTTTTGATTCAGATCCCGTTCTTCTCGGGGGAAACTAACTGGCCGTTTCAATGTCCCTCTGGTGCTAGTGCCCATGGGCACCCAGCCCACCCTCTCAAGCCTCCACCGCACTTCTCACCCGTTGGGATGTGTGAGAGTCGAATCCACTGTCCGCAGCTCCAAGGCTCCTCTCCCACTATCGTTCCATTGTTTTCCAGGTGATTACCTATTTTTCTTTCTCTTACAGTGAAAAGATCTGAGGTTGTATGTTCATTCACACAAGAATTATTGACTATTTAACCCATACTAGACTGACTTCAATGCTAGGAATCTATCTATGAGCAAGTCCAACCTGCTTCTCTCATCCTTTTGTGGCTTGTAGTGTATAGTCAGGGAAGATGGTCATACACATATGCAGATAAATAAAATAGAGCATTATCAGCTGTAAGTATTTGGAAGTAAATAAATGAAGGATGAAGGGAGGGAATGACAGGAGCTGGGTCTCATGTAAATAAGGATGTAAAAAGCTTCCTGGAAGAGGTGACATTTCAGTCTTGAAAGACGAGGACTGGCTATAGAAGGTAGGTGGGTAGGGAAATATTTCAGGTCAAAGGGCCATCATCTGCAAAGGTTCTGATTTGAAAGAGAGGTCATTCTTTCTGACAAATGGCAAAGAGACCAGTTGGCACATTATATATGTAGAGATTTGGGTGGTTAATATCTGAGACAATGGAAGGGTGTTTGGATATTATTTCTGATGGAATAGGGAGTCATTACTTGGTTATAAGTGAGGAGTGGCCTATGCAATTTGCTTTGAGAGAAGATACAGGGCTTCTGCGTGGTGAATGGACTGAGGCGGCCAGGGGCTGCTGGGTTGAGGGCTATTGTCTCAGTGCTGGGGAGGGATGACCGGGCTCTCACATAGAATGGCAACAGTAGGGAACCTGAGGGGGTTAGTTTGGGATGAGATTGAAAGGTGAAAGGAAGAAGCCTTCTCAGTGCAAGAGAGAAGGAGACATTAGTAGGTGCAGATTGGGAGCTGGAGACTAGGCTGTAACTGCCCTTAGTGGGTAGAAACCTTGTTTTGTAAAGGGACAAAACATAGGCAGTTCACTTGACAAGCTGATAATGTAGTTGTTACCACACAGCAAGTGAGGTCCTGCTGCCCATACCACCTCTAGACAAAATTCTGGTGGCAAAGTTTTAGTGATAAAGGAAAGAGGTCTTTATTCAAAAGCTACACAATTTTAGAATAACAGCTTTCCACATGCATTAGTCACTTAAGCCTATCAATAAAGGCTAACCTCTTTAACTCTTTAGTTACAGCTGCAATCACTTAAGCCCATCAATTAAGGCTTAAATCTTTAACTCCTGAGTTCCCGTATGATTCCCTATATTTTTAATTATCTTATTTCTATAGGATTAGTTTATAAACTAAAACAACATAAGATACAAAAGCTACACAGTTTTGGAAGAATGGCAGGCTTCTGCCTCAGAGCCCGTCCCTTCTACAACAGCCAAAGAAGAATAACCCTTCCACCCCTCTGCCAGGCCAGACCAATCCCGCTGCACCTAGAGTTCCTTCCCCTCCAAAATACTGTCCTCTGGGAAATGCAGACAGCTGCAGTATGACCAGGAAGGCATCCTTGAGGAAGACGAGCTGGAGAGCCAGTCTCTGCCCTCTTTTTTGCCCTCCACGCAGCTGAGAGATTTTTCTGTACTTGGTTGCTAGCACCACCCTCCTCCCTCCCCGCAGTGTGGTTTGGATTAGCTCCAGACAAGATAAACAGGTTCCTGCAATTTGAGGCTTTTTATGGTTTTCTTTATCCAGGGCTGGAAGCAAAAGAGAGTGGTGAAGACACACATTACTGTCCCATTGATGATGCCTTATTTTAAATTTTCTGTCCCATAACTCCATGCACACTGGAGGCATTCAGCTTCTCACCCAATCCCATCCTAGACTGTTTACCACTGCCTCGGGCAACCTGCTCCCACAGCCCCTCCCTGCCCCTCCCCAGCCATCTGATCAGGTCTCTCTGTACCATAATGCGGAAGAATAATACTTATAATTATACTTAAGTGCAAGATTATAAGTATATGTGCAAATCTGATTAAAAGTATACATATATGAAATATACACATTTATATAATAAGTCTTCTTTGGAAAACATGCTGGAGCTTATTGGTGTCCTTCTGAGCCATTTTGGGAGAAGAAATATTTTTCAACAATGTGGGTGTTATTTCTGTATATGATTTCATTATTGACAAAAGTCATACACTGAATGTTTTTATTCTCTAAATTGTATAAGATATGGGAGATCAATTGATATAAAAATGTGATGCAGGACATTTAACTTGGGAGTCACACTGCCTGAGCTCCAACCTTAGACCCATATCTTATCAATTGTTAAGTTACTTTATTTCTCTGAGCCTGTTTCCTAGGTGATGTAATGAGGATTACAGTTGTGCCTACTTCATAGTTGTTGTGAGCATTAAATGTGATAATCGTACCTGACATTAAGCTTGACACACATCAGACAGAGCACAATAAATGTAAACTCATAATTCTGATAGTTTCAGGGTTAGAAAGGACTGTAGATATAGTCTTGTTTTATCCTCCAGTTTTGCAGATGAGAAAATCACAACCAGATATTATTATATGGCAGACTCATACAGCTGTTTAGGTGTAGTCCCAGACTTGAATAATTTTCCTTTTGAAACTTCAGTGATTGCTCTGCAGAGTTTCTTTTTTTACTTTTTCCTTAGAATTGATTCCAGAGGGGGAAAATCTTTATTAAAGGTAAAAGAGGAATGACATACCACAAAAACTCTTAAACTATTCATTTGGGTACTGAATGTGTGTGTGTGTGAGAGAGAGGGAGAAAACTATGGAGAAACAGAGGATCCCAGAGACAAATGCTGAACCCCAGAAAGACAAAGAAAAGCAGAAATGCAAAGTATGGATTGGATAAGAAGAGGCCTGTCTTTTCAATGAAATCTCAACATCATTAGAAAGACGAATCAGGTAAAAATGAAAAGTTCAGTGAAGTCTGTAAAAAACATAGTAATACATTAAATGTTTCTAAGACCCAAAATTCAAGAATGGTCTAGATATTAATCTGAGAGGGCCTTCTAATTCTTTATTTTAAATTTGGCAACAAAAGAAACCATGAAAAGTTTGGGCTGGGGAAAAAATAAAGACACACCACGGATGAATGTGCATAGTAGAAAACAATTAGATTACACATTTGAAATGCCCTAAGCATCAAGAAACATGAACAGAAAAATGGCATGGATTTAGAATGATTAGGAAGATAACGTGATTGCTCATAAAAGTATAAAAGTAAATTTATTACTTAGAGTAGAATTAAGGCATCTCCCACTACTTTAAATACATATTGTATTAGTTGGAAAAAATAGATGCAGTTTTATGAAAAGACTAGGAATCAATGTTAACAGAGACATATAGTTGAAGAAAGTTTTCAAGTTGGATTCAAAAAGCCTTTGACATGTGGGTAGCAAAGGGTCATACATACATAATGCATATATGTGTATAACACATTTGTTGAATTCATTCAAAGGACATAGGAAGCTGAAGATCTAGAAACAGAACTTCATACCTTGGAGATATTGGTTCCCGATCACTGAAATAAAGCGAGCATCGCAGTAAAGCAAGTCATAATCTTTTGACTGCTGGAGAGTCTTGCCTTCAGTTAAGGAAAATACAACATCTGTGGAGCTCAGGAAAATGAAACACAATAAAATGAGATGTGCCTGTATTTAGAAACAGGAAGGGGTGGCAGAAAGGATAGAGTAACTGGGAAGGAAAGGTTTAAAATCAATGAGATATCCAATGGTAACAGAATTATATTGTCAGAAGTTAACCCAATCCATCAAGCCATCTGTCCAGCATAATACATGTCTGCTATCTACAAAGAACTGTGTTAGGAGTTTTGAGGGACATGGAAGTCCATGGGAGGGACATGGAATGACAATGAAGCTTACCCCTAAGGAGCTCACAGTTCATCAGAAAGATGATGTTCATGCATCTGTTTATTCATCTTTGCGGAGTTCATCGAGCATGCATGAAATGGACTGTCATTCCCATGTCTAACTCTAATGGCAGACATTGCTAATCAATCCCAACACTCCTTCCACCTGACCCTTAATTATTGTGGCATCCTACTGGTTGCAGAGTAATTCTCATTTGCCCATCTGGTACTTGGCCCTGCTCTACCTGAAACGCAGAGATTGTGTCTTGTTTCCTATAATATCTTGAACATATGTATCAGAGTACTAAGCAAATGCTCAATAAAAATTCAGTTCACTTATTGAAGTAAAACTTACCTTCTTATAACTGTCTATTCATATTGCATATTAAATGCTCAATATTATATCAATAGTGACCCTTGAGTTACTTTGAACTTATAAATTACATAAGTCATATATAGCTGCAAAATTTAACAATCTGAATATTAAAGTCAGTTGTTTTCCTGAATTTATGTAGTTTCCTCAGGCAAACAGATGTACTTTTATAAGCATAAAGAGCAAATGTTTTATTGTTTCTGGAGAGTAACTTCGTGGATACATGCTCTTGTTAAACAGGAATGGGGTTCATGTCATGGAGAGTTTATTAATACCTAATAGCTTTGTGAACTTGGAGAACATTTCCAGGGCTGGGTGGGAAGTGAGAGGAAGTTATTTTAATCACTTGCATAACTCATTTATAGTCCTGTCATCTTCCCTGTCATAGAGATTATCACTTAATTATAAGATAACATGATTTGCTGTTTAGATATCTGAGACAGAAATGCGCAGGCCAGGAGCAAAGTGGAAATCAATTCTCAAGAGGTCTTGGTACTAATTAATAAAGTGAGCGCAGCTGTGTGCCTGTTGGCCCAGCCCGAGGTGGGGTGACTATTTTACAAACATTAGATGAGCTGAGTTCTCTGGCCTCCAGGTCAGAGAGGATGACCACTTGTAAATCCAGAAGAGAGAGCTCAGGCAAGTGGGAGACTGTGCAGAGGCAATTTAGGAAGGTGCCTGATCTCATCAGGCAGGCCTGCAAAGTCCCAGGATACTCCCCCAGGACAGGGGCATCCAGTGCTCCTCTCCATTGCTTGCCTGCATTCATCCTGAGTGTGCAAGAGAATGGCAGATTTGTTGGTTTGAACAAAGGCTGCTACTCAGGGGAGAGTGAGTCTCTCTAGGGGCGAATCTACGCTAACACAGGAGGGAACTCATAATAAATGGATGTGTGGAAGTAGCAAGAGGATAGATTTCAATTCCCCCACCACACAAACTGGGCTTTCTAAGTGGGCCAAAGCTAGCACGGGGAAAAGGGTGGGGAATTTCTTACCACTTGCACTGAAGGTGTGTTTGGCAGGGACATTGTTGAGGTTAATTAGCAATGCCCCAGTGTTTAAGAGGGTGTGCTCTGGATTGGGTTGGCCGTGGCTTAAACTTGATCAAGTTCTGTTGCTTAATACTTATGTGGACTTTGTATTTCTGAGCTTCAAAGTTTTTCATTTGCAAAATAGATATTATAATTGCACCAACCTCAGTGGTATAATTTCTCTAGAGATTGCCACAGCATATGTGTCCAGTAAATGGTAGCTGTTTATTAATATTTTTGTTATGATGGTGGTCTTTGTGAGAACTTCATGAGACCAACAGACGATCTTTTTCTTACGTTGTTCCCCAACTCCTAACACAGTGTTTGCATAAGACTCCTACTGGAGCAGAGGACACACTCACATGCAGGTGAACTCAGGAGGGCCTCTTCATAAAAGCACTCTTTACAGAAGTGTGGCTGGTGTGTGCAGGAATCACAGCCTCATGCAGGAACCTGGGGGAGCAGCAGTGGAGTTCTCACCACTCAAGCTCAAAGTGAGGAGGAAGCAGGAGGTGGGGGAATGGGTCTAAAGGGTCAACCCCGCTATTACAGTGCCTAACACATTAGGCACTCAATAAAAATGTATTGAATGAATGACGTCTCATAGTAGTTGAATTAAATGCTGTTCCTTCAAACCATTATTTTCTTAGCACTTGTGTGTTCATGGCTATAAAGGACAGAATGATGAGTAAAGCCCAACTATAGCCCTCCCACGTATCCATAATACTTTCCTTTTGAAAATACTTTACATCTATATATATATTTAACTTCCACAATTTCTCTCTACAGCAGGATATGTTATCCCCATTTTACAGAGAGAGAGCCCTAAGTTTTGAGAGGTTAACAGATATGTCTGAAAATCATGTAGAGAGTGGAGTGGGAATTCCAAACCCTAGCTGCCACCCCAGTTGCATAGCCTTTTGATATCAGCTTCTTGGAGGGGCAACTAGATATCTCCCTAGAAGGGGTTATTGATCTGACTCAGCATGCTGCCCTTTTTTGGACTTAATGGTTAAATGAGCTTGGTACATAATATTTTGCATTGCTTTAGCTATGTCTAACACATTTTCCCATAGGGGTTCCACTGCAAATCATCTGGAAATTTAATAAAACACAAAATTTGGGGGTCCCTACCAGGTCTAATCTATTGGGTTGGACTCCAAACCAGGTCCTCAGGGGATAGTGCAGCTAACTTTGTAGTGGACTCTGCTTTTGTGAGTCAGTGATGTAGATTAAACTCCTTATTTTGCAAATGAGGGAAATGAAGCCAAGAGAATCAGAGTGACTCTTGGCTTCAGAAAACCAGTTGCTGTCAAACATGGGCATCCCCATTGTCAATAAATAAATTTAACACCAAATAAGAGCAATGGTCCCTAAAGAGTATAGCCTAAGTCGTGGCTGGTATGGCTCACAGGACTGAGTGCCAGCCTGCGAAAGGAAAGGTCACTGGTTTGATTCCCTGTCAAGGCACATACCTGGGTTGTGGGCCAGGTTCCCAGGTGCTGGGGGGGGGAGGTGTGCAAGAGAGACAATCGGTAGATATTTCTCTCACACATGGATGTTTTTCTCCCTTCCTTCCCCTCTCTCTAAAAAATAAATTAAATTTAAAAAGAAAGAGTATAACCTAAGAAAAGTTATATGAAGCTTATTTTGGTGAAGTGCTCTTTTGTAGATGTGCTTCTCATAGCTAAATGTGAATTAGATCAGCAGTCCCCAACCTTTCTGGCAACAGGGACTGGTCTCATGGAAGACAGTTTTTCCACATATGGGGTGGGGAGTGGTGTTGGTTTTGGGACAATTTAAGTGCATTACATTCAAGCTTGCCTCCTGCTGTGCAGCCCAGTTCCTAACAGGCCCAGACCAGTACTGGTCCATGGCCCAGAGGTTGGGAACCCCTAATTCGATGACACTGTGATCAAGGAGCTTTAACCTGACGACAGTTATGGGTTTATTGCATATAACTAAGTAAAACACTGCTCCCTATACCTATATCATTTTCAAAGGCAGGTTAATGGGACTGCCTAGCAATCCCTTATTTCAGATGGGTATAGTTTGGATTATAAGTATAGGAAGGATTGAGGGTGGGAGGAGGGGGTGGGTGGGGCAGGGGAAAGTGGTGGCAGGAAAATGGAGAAAAATGTATTTGGACAATAAAAAAATATTTTGCTGAGTGAAAGAAAAAAAAAAGAATAAGTACTCAAAGATGTTGAGAGGGACAGTTATCAGTAAAAGCAGTAGATTCAGTTTTAGTTGGTAAGGTAGACATTTTACTAATGAATTGGATTTTAGAGCAGATACCCGCTAGCTCAGGAAATAAAAGTTCAGCTGTAGGATTAACACAGGGAAGCTAAAGATCTCCTATAGCCTTTAAACTGGTCTTGTGTCTCTAGGAAGTAGGTATATTGCTTAAAATTTTTTTTAATGCATTTCTCTTGATGGAACTGAGAATTCTGATAAAATTGAGTGGCTGATAGGAGTATACTCATGTAACAAATATTTCTAAGTGTCTCTCATTCCAAGTAGGATCACTCCTAAAGTATAATGATAGATTATAAATTATTTTAACAGCACTTGCAATGAGCTGCTTAATCCACTAAATTTAAAGTGGGTACTGACTTTCTATCATGATTATAGAGACAAAGTTGACACAGGAGAATTTCTTAGGTAGCTGCTGGAGCAGTTACAACAACAGTATCTATCTACTGATCATTTAAACATCTGTTTCAACAAACTCTATCTGTACTGGTGTTAAAATATGTTAATTCTTTACTTTTTCAATCTAGGCGACACTATCTCCTATAAAATGTTTAGTGAGTTTGGTTATGTGGTGCATTTATTTTTTGTAAAGAAATTGCTTTTGAACATTTTCTCCCCTTGCTTGTATTTTCTGAGTTTATTCAGCTTTTATGGAAAGATAATTCAAAGCCTGTTATCAAGACAATGGCTTTGACTTTAGAATGAGTTTATGTCTTTAAGGATAGTTTTCAGCAAATGAGCCAACCATATGTTAAATCAAATTTAGCATCCATTATGAAACACTGAATCATACTTTATATTTCAGTAATGATAACAAATGATCACTTATCTCATGTTCTTCTCATTTGTGCTACTTCTCATCCATCTTGCTAATACTGCAAAGATTTATTAAATGAACAAGTGTCCAACTATAACTGTTAATATTAATAGTGTCTTTTTATATTTTCTCTTGCTGCCTTCCTTTTCCATGCTTGCTTAATCCCAATTTAATGTAGGTTTTAAAAGTAATAGTTTTTCTTATTCTGAAATGATAATTAATAGAAAACTAGTCAGTTAGCAATAAAATTATTTCAATGAAACTATGCAATTATACCAGCCCATTACGAGGCAGAGGATTTGCTCTGTGCTCAGCACTAGAAGTGAAGATCTCTTTCACCAGATTAAAATAGTCAATTTTAAAACCCTAGAAACATTTCAGATCCCTTATGACTTAAAACTGCTACTTGTGCAGTAGAAGTTTAAGTCACTTGAGTAAATTTGTAATTTAATCTTTAAAGTTTAACTAACATTTATTCTTCCTTTCTAAGTGCTTTCTATTGCTTTAAATTGTAAGGAGTTGCTTCTGTCTTTTAGTAAGATTTTACTGTGGATTTTTAACTCAATAACTTCCAAAGCTATAACTTCTGCCAAGCCCCCATTTCCAAAAGAGATTCCGCCATATTGTCCCTGCTCTCAGGTTCTAACTATGGGTCCCTATCTCTCCTTTGTGTCTTAAATGGAATATGTTTTTAGGCATGGCTCCGTTTTCCTGTAAAAAGTTCTCTTAGATGTTTAAACCTCTCTTGTGACCTTGTTACTTGACTCTTTCTACGTAACCTCTATATTTCTACCCCAACCTCCTGGTTGAGTTCCAAGACATTTATGTTTTTCTTGAATCCATCTTGCATTTCCTGCTCAGTCTTCATGATTCCTAGCTTTATTTCATAAACACAGAAGTTCTTTGAAAGCAGGGATTCAATACAAACTTGTCCCATATTCTCCCAAATTCCTGCTCTTCATTAGATGACACATATAAAATCTGATCTAATGAGGTGGTTGTAAGCAAAATTTGTCCGTGATAAACACTAACACAATGTATTATTTTAATAATAATAATAATTTATTGAGCTTCCTTCTGCATGTTGCTGTTTTATATATATTACCTGTTATTGTATGAGCCCCAAAAGAAGGAAATTATTTCTTCTTGGAATGAAGGTTTATTTCTACAGTAATTAGCAGTACAATCCAATTGGCAATCCTGTACTGCTACGTACCATCTCTTTTATCATCTATATGTGTTAAATTACTTTTTAGCTGCCATTAAAAAGAAAAAACCTCAAAATTTTTGTACATTTCTGTCACTTTTTCCCTCATAACTTAGGGTTTTCTAGGCAGTCTGTGTTATATTTCTCATAATACACAGGAAAATAGCTTGCACTTAGCAGGAGTGATAAATGATGCTTTGGGTAAATAGTAACATAAAACTAAATATTTTTTCAAATATTATTTATTTGTTGACTGTAGACACTAAAATCTGACCAACTTCTGCGGTGCACTGGGAAGAGGGGAATGTGGTTTATGCTGACTAAAAATTGGACTTTCTTAGTTCTTTTGTAAGGCACTGCGTCGAATTAGAACCGTGGAGTGGAGTGGCAAGGGCCAGAAGCACAGCTCATGGGGCCATCCATACTTCTTGCAGGGCTGGGTGTCTTTTGATGGGAGGGCTGAGGTGCAAGGTAGCCCATTCTTTTATCAGAATGGAAGCAATCCAGATGAAATGAAGCCCTGAAATGAACACACTACCTCAATCCCTTGATGGCAAGGGGAAGGATTAACACTGAGGAAATAGCAGGCTAAGTTAGGGCTTCATTAATATATTAATGCTTTTCCCTCTGCCACCTTGGTCTCCATTTGCTGATCCAAAAGGCGGAAATAAACTCATCCTCAGGAATGTTGTGGGGATGTAATAAAAATGCATTTAAAGTGCTTAGAGTGGTGCTGGGTAAAGATCTAGGACTTAAACTCCTATTATTTTTATAATTGTAACAATGTATGTCATATACACTGTTATATATTATCATTATATTAGTATGTATGTATACTTCACATTATTATATTTCATTTAGTAACATTAATATATAATATAAACTACTACTAATAATGATTTTGGGCATAAAGCCTTTACCTTCTTACAAACATCATTACTAAGGCTAGTGAATCCCTATAGGGCTAATTTAAATTGCTCATTTTTTAAGTGGTTCAAGACAATGAAGACATGATCAATGGTTAAAAGAGATTAATGAAACCCCCCAAAATTTCAAGATTCTTTAATATCCTTTAAGGATTTCTGGAGGTGTAATAGAGAAGTAAACCCTTTAGGATATCCTAGGATTTTAGGTAGAAAGTCTTTGAACATTGCTATATCAAAAGGAAGGAAACTTCATTTAAAATGCATCATTAAACATACAATGTAATGTAAATCTAAAGGCACAATTTGGTAACTGCTATGAGAAGGCTGATATGTTGTAAAGCTTGTTCACTTCTTGGTAAACAAGTGGTAAGAATCATCTAGTTGATGAATAATTAAGGCAAACATTGATAAGCTGAGACATCTGAGCAAGCTCCGCCCCTTTCTGGATCCTACAGAAGGGAGAATGAGTGCTTGTATTGAAATTAGATAGTTATCAAAGCTTGGCATAATGCTGAAGATTATATTGAGTAATCTGTAATAGGCTGTTCCAATAAAAAAGGCCATATAGAATGTTTCCTATTTGATTCACAATTAGACTTACATTCTCAACCCTACAGTAAATTTTTATAATCAGTACTCACTGCTGTCATACTCTTAATCAAATAGGAAATTGCCTCCCTGAGTTTGGCCAAGATTGAGAGGGAAGATTGCACACCATCAGCATAATATTAGCTAAAATTATTCCATCCCCCAGTGGAACCTAATAAAAATCTGTGGGTCCCCATCATGGGACTAAGAATTTCATTTCAATTAAGTTTTATTTATAATATCTTTAACCTGTGGTCACCTGGCTTCAGAGTCAGTTCTGGCTTTGTTATGACTTTATGCTGACTAAATACCTGCTGTGTGCTGTGCACAGTACCAAGCTCTGTGGAGGAAAAGTTTCTGTTGTCGAGAAGCTTATCGTGTATTTGGACAGACAGATGGACACCCGTGTGGCTTTGGCTCTTCCGTGGGCTGGTGGTCCTCTCTGCCATGAGAATGCTAACTAGGGTGGGAGAAACTGATTTTGATGAGAGGACTGGAAGAATTTGATGGACAAAATGATCTTTGATCTGGACCTTGAAAGTTTCAACTAGTAGAAATGTGGCAAAAGGCTGTAAGTCCTAGAAATAGAATTTTGGACTGATTAACGAGGAAGGAGGCAAATGTCAGCTGTGAGTCTAGAAGGTAAGGGCAGTGACATTTCAGAGGATCCTAAGTGCCACTGGGGAGCTTTGGACTTGATTCTGAAACCACTGGGGAGCCACCAGAGATGTTAAGGAGGAAGTAACAGGATCAAATGTGTTCTCTGAGTGTATATGTGACCACACTCTGGTTGACTGGTTAGTGCCGCAGTAGAGGGAACAGTTGAAGCCGTAAAACTTGGAAGGAGAGAAAAGACTGCAAAGATAAAATTGGAGCCACCGTACTCAATGAGTGGTTAGTTCTGACAGGAGGAGGCAGTACTCGCCCAAGTTTATTTCTGTGGGAGTCTTGATTTCCTTAAAGGAGATACTGACAATAAGCCATATAAAGACAAACCTAATTAATAGGAAGCCCTGTTTCAGAGAAATGATACACATATATAATATACCTCCCCATACTTCCTTCTTCTGTGATGCTGTTGGTTATAAACATCATTGATTTTATAATATTTTGGGGAAAAAAGGAATGCCACTATATTAAACACATAAATCAATTGTAAGATACATCTCTACTTATGTTAAAAATGTAAAAATGACTATCTTAAAATTTAGGAAATATGGCAACAGCCCTTCAGTTATTAATATTTACTAACTTGTAGCTTGTTAGACAATTAAATAATTATAGCAGATGCATACTTTTTAGTTTTAGAATTCAGTTCTCACCTTTTATTGGGACCTTGGGGAAGTCACATCACCACTGTCCCCTCTGCAGGGAAGGGGAATCCAAGAATCTAAAGTGCTTTGGGGAAAGAGCACCATAGGATCTCTTGATGTTATGAGAACTTTCTCTATGCCATTTACCCCTTAGCAAATCCTATCATTCAAATTAAAATAAATGATCATCCAAATGCTACCTATATTTGTTAGAAAGTTAAATGAAAAAAAAACCAAAAGAAATTATCAAACCTACTGCACATTCACATTCACTGTGAAGTTTGTTAAAAGATATGAAAGAATAATATCCTGGGTCTCACATTCACCTCTTGAATCAGGACTTTTGGGGAATGGAGCTCAGAATCCCATCCTTCTCACAAGCTCCGCAGGTGATTCTCAGGTGCAAGCAAAGCAGATGTGCGGGTGCCTGGGCCCTCTTACTTGAACTCTAAAGGGTCAGGGGACTGGCGTGGCAGCCGGTGGTCTTTCCTGCTGTTTGAGCAGCCTGAAATTTGTGTAGAGAGAGCAGGAGACTTTCGTTTCTGTTCGCTGGTGGTCTCTACAGTCCTACATCTTCTAAAGCTTCATCTTCTACCTTTGCAGCCAACTTTTTAATGAAATCTGCTCGTGTGAATTCTCTGAGTATATTTTTATCTGGACACTTAGCATTGGCAAATTGTTGGTCCTTCATCATTTGCTTTGTTACAAGTTTAATAATTAAAAAAGGGCACAGCTTAGACATGATTCACAATTTTCCCAATTAATCATAGCATGCTCCTGAATTCTTAAGAACATAAGAATTTTATCTAGGTGATAAACTGTCTTTTTTGTTTTTCTTCTAGATAGGAACAAATGGACTTTGGAGCTGTCTGGATTTACTGTTGGCATTATATGACAAGAATACTAATCGCTAACACTGCAATAAAATTAAAAGAAAATTAAAACCTTTTTTTGCCACAAAAAAACTATATTCTAAATTTCAAACAGAAGGATGCAATTTGAAATTGAACTTCCATACTGTCTTCAAGGACCTCTTCTATTATTTACCCAATTTATTACTCATTACATGCAGACATTTAAAATGTCTTTGGTCCCTAGGGATCCCAGGCCTGTAAAGAGATCATCTTCCCCTCCTGGACCTCAAAACTTACAATTAGAAATTTTATCATCATCCATTTAGTCTTGTGCATATTAAAATTAAGCAATTAATTATCTTTAGTTCTAATCCACTAAGCCTGTGCAGTTAACATCTGGGATTCAGTTAATCTTTTTGCTGACTTTCTAATTTAAGGGTTGGGACATAGTGGATCTCCCTAGAGGACATATTTAACAAAGATTAATTTTTGTATTTAACTCTTCTTTTTTAAAATTTATTGTACATTTTGTGCAACATTTTCATAACATTTTCAGTTGTAACTTTTTTCCTAGAGGGAGATTGTTAACAATAAGTTACCTTTTTGATTTCTGAAAAATAGATAGCATACCAAAATTATCTATAACACCTAAAGATTTTCAAATAAATAGAGAAACAGTCATTTGCCATATGGTTGCTCTGTCCTCTCTTCTTTGTTAAACTTCCCTACCTGCATGCCTGAAATTGAAATTACTTTCAGATTGGGGCCACTTTTTATTTCACTACTGAAGTCTGGATAAATTGAGTGTGTAACTACCAATGCCAGGGAAGAGTTAATTCCTGGGCGGAAATTCACACTATGTTGTAAAGAATGAGTAGTAGTCCTTGATGAATTCTAAAAAGTGGATTGCCTTTCTTCTGGGTAATCTGTCTGGAGGACGCTGAGAAAGAATGAACTATGTAATTGGCAGAGAAACAAAGGAGGGGAGGCAGGGAATGTGGACTGTGCTGTTTTTGTTGGAGCCTGGGGCACCAGTGTAAATGTTGATGCCCCCTGTTGAGAAAACCTTCTCCCACCGTTACACCAGATGGGGCTTCAGCCATATTCATGTGCAGCTTATGTGCCACCTTTTCTGAGAAGCCTTCCTGGCTCTCGGGTCCAATATCAGTTCCCATGCCATTACGGTTCTATTTCTACTTTACTTATGTTACAAACTTTTTTTTACTAATATGTGCCTCTTTCCCCAGAATATTCTATAATGTCAGAAATTATTTTCATCACTACTGCTGTTCTTTTTCTATCACAGTCCCTTAGCACAATACAATGGTTTACAGTAAATGCTGACAGATTTAATATACCTAGAGAGTATTTATAATACCATTGAATGTTTTCTAATTATAGTTTCAATTTATTAAAGACTATTTGAAAAATATAAAAAAGAAAAAATTCAGCATTAATTCTACTTTTCATATATAACCATTTTTACCATTCAGGTACATTTTCTACTAGAGCTCTTTTCTATTTACAGCTAAATGCAAACATGCATATTTATGTATATACTATAGGTCTTTTGTATATTTATAAAGTTTACATATGCACACATACCGACACCCATATATTTGCACATTTTGTGGTTTGCATTTGTACACTAAACCATGTCAACATTGTTTCACATTATTAAGTATTCTTTGAAACCTGATTTCTTAATATTTTTCAAATATTGGCTATTGCATATCAGACTTTAACTGTTCTCTTATTTTGTTTTAATATTTTTGTTGTAATTATACATACAACAGTGACAATGTCTTATGAATAATTTTGTCTGGATCTCTGATAATTAAAAAGGGCATAAATTTCTCAAAGGCTTTGAATATTTTGATTATATATTCCATTTTTCCTTTACCATAGTGTATATTCATGGGCTTTGTTCCTTATAGCCTCTGCAGATCTAAATATTTTTACTGAAAAAATTTTTTGCTCATTTTCCTAATAAAAATGTCATTTCATTGTTTAAAATTATGGTTAACTGAATATAGTGAAGTTGAATATTTTTCATATTGTGCCTATCCATTTATATTTCTTATTTTGTGAATTATTCATGGTTTTAATATGGTTTTCTAATTAAGTGTTTGCATCTTATTGATTTATAATAGCTCTTTATCTAAAGGCATTAGCTATTAGTCTATAGTTCATTTTTCACTTTGCTTTTTGCTTTTTCACTTTGTTTTTTTGGTCTATGGAAACTGAATGAAGGTTTAAATTTTCTGTACTGATATGTATGTTTTTAAATTTGCTGTTTTATTTTAATGTCTTCATACTTAAAAAGTCTATTCCCACCCAGATACCTAGTCGTATTTTCTTCTAATTATCTTATAGCTCCATTTTCTGTTCCAATTTCATTAGTACATATGTGATTTATTTTAGTATTTGACAGAAGGAAAAGATGTAATTTCATCCTGGGAAATGGATAACCGTAACCATTGTTTGCTGCACAGTCTTTTCTTCCGTGGGATTTGCTCTGCCCCCTTGATCAGAGGGTGACAGTTATAGACACTATGGTCTCCTTCTGGCCTTTCCCTTCTGTCCATTGGCCTAAATAGCCTTAGATCAGTGTGCCTCGAACTATCAAGAGTTTCCTTTCATTATTTATCCTAAAAACTTTTTTTTTAAAGTAAATTTAGCCCAAGGGTACAAGATTTCTTATTTTTATTTAATTTAGTAGCAACATTGATATATTGTTAAGTGTGCACAATTGCCTACCTATAGAAAAATTAGGAAAAAGTTTGTTAATTAAATAGGAGGGTAAGAGAACATTTGAGAACATGATGCTGGTGCTTATTTGTAAGCCCATGTGCTATTTCAGAGCATCATCTATGGAGTGGAGATTTCAGATTCCTGTTCTAGCCCTGCCCCTGACTTGCTAGTAAACTTGATCAAGATAATTGACATTTCTATGTTGAAATTTTAAAAATAGGGATATTTACAGTGCTTATTTTGTATAATTATGGAGATTAAATGAGTAATTTTCATAAAATGTGCTTGGCTCATCATGTATTTTTTATTTACTTTTTAATATTTTTATTGTGATAAAATATACAGAACATAAAATTTACCATTTTAACTGTTTTTAAGTGTACAGTTCAGTAGTGTTAAATACAGTCACATTGTTGTGCAATCACTGTAAAACGTTTTTCTCTTGCAAAACTGAAATTCTATATCCATTAAACAACAACTCCTCTTCCCACTTCCATTCCCAACCTCTGGCAACTGCCTTTCTACTTCCTGTCTTTCTGAGCTAGACTAGACCAGATACTTTGTGTATGTGGAATCATTCAGTCTTTTTGTTATTGGCTTGTTTTACTTAGTGTCATGTACTCAAGATTCATGTAGCATGTGTCAGAATTTCCTTCTTGAAATCATAGTCCATAAAGGCTGAATTATAATCCGTATCTATTCACCTGTTAATGCTTGGATTACTTCTACTTTTGGCTACCATGAATAATGCTATTAAAATGTGTGCACAAGTATTTCTTCAAGTCTCTATTTTCAGTTCTTGTGGGTATATACCCAGGAATGGAATTGCTAGATCATATATGCTAATCCTAAATTTAGTTTTGGGGAAAACCGTCATACTGTTCTTTTATAGCAGCTGTAGTAGTATATTCTTTCTTTTTAAATTTTTATTTATTGGTTTTAGAGAGAAAGGTGCTAAGGAAGAGAGAGAAAGAGAGACAAACATTCATTTTCTTGTTCTACTTATTTATGTATTCATTGGTTGGTTCTTCTATGTGCCCTGACTGGGGATGGAACACACAACCTTGGTATATCGGGACAATGCTCTAACCAATTGAGCTATCTGACCAGGGCTGTAGTAGTATATTCTTAAACCTCATGTATCATTAGGGCCAAAGATCCTGATTTATATATGGCTAACAGTAGGACAGAATGACTGGCATGTAGTAAGATAGTACTCTGAATTCCAAAAGACTAAGCCAGTTAATCCTATTGGTTACACACACACACACACACACACACCACACACAAACAGCTCTTTCTTTTTCATCTTCTTTTAACTTAACTCGGAAGTTAACTAGGAAGTGCAAAACTGGCCTACCTGGGAAGAATATAAGGGCTATAATGATAATATTTACATAGCACATGGGTGAGAGCCCATTTATTTATGCATTCAACAATTTTTTGAATGCCTAGTATGTATCTCACTTTGTTATAGGTAATTGGGGTACACAAGTGCAAAAGGCAGACAAGATCTGCCTTCAGGGAGCTTACATCCTGGTAAGGAAAAGACATAGTATACAGGAAAAGAATTAAATGGGCGAGATAATTTCAGAGTGTGATGTGACAATGATTTATAATTAAGATAAGAGGGCACAGCATTCAAGGGACAGGAGAAGAAGCAACTTCAGATAAGGTAGGCAGGAAAAGTCTCTTTCATTAGATCATATGTAAGCAGACACCCTAGAGGGGACACTGTGGTTGACTCTCCACCAATGTCCCATCTAATCCAAAGAGCCCATTGCATTGCCTTGCCACTGATATGGGACAATGAGTCAGCAGCTGGCCTACGTTGACCCAGTAAGACTAATGGGAGGGCCTTATATTGACAGTCGGGGAGGAAATGGCTTTCTCTCTGCTGTTGGACTTCACCAAAAGCTCAGGCAGCCTTGACTGCTGCTAATGTCCATTCTGGCCCTACATGGGGACTCAGCCCAGCAAGCTGATTTTCTCTGTGCTCTAGAAAAATTTATCATTTTCATTTACCCTCATTCAAGATAGAGTGGTTAGGAAGCCAAAAGCAACATTCTCAGGTTCTCTTTTAGCCAGGTTCCTAGTACAGAAGAGATTCCTCCAGTTAGATGCACTCATGGGATAGTGGCAGGTGAGAGTGAGGAGGAGGCCATCTTTTAACCACTTTTGCTGTTTCTGACGTAAGGTGTGGCTGTGGAAATGTTGGGATTCCCTGCAGTTGTGATTCTGTGTCCATTCTCCAGCTTTCTCTGATCTGGCTTTCTGAGCTCTGAATGCAGCTAGGAACATGCCTTTTTCATTTTTCTGAATGTCAAGGGACAGCTATGTTGGTGGCAGGCTCTTAAATTCATTAAGGTTTTGAGGTGGCCTCAGAGGGAGTGGCTCCTTGTAACTCCCCTGTGGTTAGTGGGATACTGTTTTGGGAACTCTTGCTGGAGATCCTGTCCATAGCCTATTCCTTCAGCATTTCCAATGATTTTAAAACTTCCCTCACATTAAATCCCTTCTGCTTACAATACCGAGAATGGGTTCTGATTCTTGTATTGAACCCAACTGGTACACCAATGACTCTGTAGAGCAAAGAAAAGAGCTAACTCCACACTGGATGACTTCATTGATCCACTCATCATTATCATATTGTGTTATGTGAGACAATAATTTCCCTTATTGTTCAAGCCAGTTTTAGTTGGGATTTTCTGATTCTTGCAACTGAAATTAATTTTTAGAGATGAGAAGGAACAAACCTGGAAAGACGTTGGGGGATGGTGTTTTGAGTGCAGAGTTGGGTGATATTTAATTTGAGATGTCTCTTAGATGTCCAGGTGGAGATGCCTGGGAGACTCTCGACTGTATAAGTCTAAGCCTGAGCAGAAAAGTTGGGTCTGCAGGTACAAAGCTGTGGTAGGTCAAGACCCAGGGTAAGGCACAGCAGAGATAAGGACCACTTATTCATTTCTTTTGTTTGTAGCTTGACAGTTTTTCTGTCTCTTTGTAAATCAATGTTCTTTTTTTTTTTTTTTTAGACAAAGGCATTGAATTTAAAAATAATTAGAAGATACTTAAAAAACTTCAAATATGTTTTATTTGTGCAAAATGTAATATAATTGAAAATTATTTCCCAAATGCCTGTACAAAAAATACATATAACCTAGTCCTGGCTGGTGTGGCTCAATGGATTGAGTTGCCGGCCTGTGAACCAAAGGGTCACTAATTTGATTCCCAGTTAGGGCACATCCCTGGGTTGCAGACCAGGTCCCCAGTAAGGGGTGTGTGAGAGGCAACCACACATTGATGGTTCTCTCCCTCTCTTTCTCACTCGCTTCCCCTCTCTAAAAATAAATAAATAAAATCTGTGTGTGTGTGTATACACACACACACACACACACACACACACACACACACACACACACACACACACACACACACACACCCCCAAAAGGAAGCAGTTAACCTCATTGCTGGAAGACTCACCTGCTTGGGTTAGCATCACCTCTCTATGGGCTCAGTGGGAGTCTATTGCACATCCACATTTTTGAAGGGATGTCACTGCCAACTTCTATTGCTCTTCCTCAACTGCCCCCTCGGTTAAGAACACTGTCATCTTATCAGAGGACCATTTTTAACTTTAAGTACTCTCATTGCTTCTACCTATTCTAGATTTAAGCCAGGTCTTTAACATTCATTTACATGCATTTGTAAGTGATTTCTAAAACTGATCTAAATTCTGAACATAGACTATTCCAAGCACTGGAAAAATCAATATTCAGTGGCATTCTTTGGTAGGGGAACAATTTACACTTATTTTTCTTTTGGCATAATAGAGAGCTCCTTAGTGTAATCGGCAGGTAGCAGAACTTTCCTCTGACTTCGCAGGTGTGCTCGGTTACTTCCAACTGGCGTTTCTGGAGCTGCCTTCCAGAGGCCTCTCCTACACTTTGGTGACTGTCCTAAGGGGCAGGTGGAGTAGAGAAAAGCTCAGCAGGACTCAGGGAGGGTGTGTTGTGATGTATATAAAACAGAAACTTTTGGTTAAGTAAATTTAGACATGAAAATTTCAGCAAATCTTAAAGCCAGCCATAAACCCCTAAACTGGAAATTTTGAGTGATTTCTATGCCAATCTCTCTTCTTTAATCTGGCAATTATGACCAGGTCTCAACATCAATGATTATTGAAATTTAAAAAAAATGAACAATGGAAATAAAATACCTACATTATAGGTAACACATGGTGCTTGCTATCTTAGATAATTCATTTCATACATTCTCAGGAAGTAGTTTTAGTATCTGTATTTTACAGATAAAAAAACTGAGGCTCAGAGAGATTAAGTAATTTATTCAGGAACACACAGTTAACAAAGGCAGAAACACAATTTGAACTCAAGCCAGCCTGGCTCTGAAACCCACGTTCTTTACATTAGTAAAGCACTAATGATAGTATCTGTTTAGTGGTCTTGGATTCTCTTAAGAAGAGGAGCCTCTTCTGTCCCTCAGGCATTCTTTTGAGTCCTTTTGTCCTGATGGAAAAATAACATAAATGTTATAGAAGGCTAGAAGGCACTGTAGGGATTATTTAGTACATCTTCAGTTCTAGGGAAGGAAATAATCAAATGAGTTGGGAGGCGTGACTTTGCCTCCCTTTTCCACTTGGAGAGTCACACAGCACATTTTCATATTACATGCTCAGAAAAGGTTTGACATTTAACACCACAGCATTTTCCACATCTACTGACCACAGACTTGTATCATCGTTCTCTAGGGAGCCCAGTTCCCTCAGATCACAAGACAGGGCACTAGGAACAGAAAGGTCAAGAAGGCTTTCCTTGTGATACAGGTTTTGTTTCTCATACAGCCACAACATTGGACCAACTTTGTTCTATTTGAGTTTGTGAATCGTTAACCATATGATCAAAGAAAGCCTCTAAAAGAAAAGTCCTCTAACATTCCCAGAGGTTTTTCAGAAAGCAGCTATAGAAACAATCTGCTTAAAGTGCCACTTTGGACAATTATAACTCTATTGAAAGAAGGGGGAGGGGAAATACAGCCTATAAATCATTGGTTTACTTCTAGCTGCTGCTGCTGCTGCTGCAGTGGGTTAGCTGAGGGAGAAGAGGAGGAGGAGGAACCAGACTGTGAAGAAGAACTTCACCTCCAGAAAGGTCAGCTTTATGCAAACACAAACAGGCCAGCTGACAGCAGGCCTCTAGGCCCCTGGGGTTCCCCTTTCACCTTTTCCTTGCTAAATCTCTGTGTTACAGGACATTTATTTACACATAAGCCAGCTATGCAGCATTTAAGAAAACCATTAACCACTTGCTTCTGTTTTTCTCATAATATATAGCCAGCCCTTTCTTTGTTCTGCTTTGCCAGGCCTCATGGGACTGGGAGGTTTGGGGGAAAGGAACCCGAAGGGTTGTAATCCTTTCAGTTACTTGGCCCAAGAAGCATCTCTATTTATGCTATTTATTTTCTCTTTAGGAAAAGCCAGAGATGACTTCTTTTTTTTTTTTTTGCATTCCCTAAGACTCACTTATAGAGTCAAAATGTGAAATTATTTCACTTTTGAAATTGTGTTTTATGGAGCTTAATACCCTCTGAGGTGCATGAGATGACATAAAAAGATCAAATGCACATTCTGCTGACAAATTCCTTATGTGAATGACATTAACAGAAGAGCTAATATTTCTTCCCAGGCTCTTCTGCTGAACTTAGAATATCAGGCCCATTTTAATATATGAGGTGGTGGAAAAAAAAAGTTCCTGGCTGAAACAGCATTTCTGTTTTGTCATTTCAGTCTCCCTCCCACCCTCCACTCCCTGTGTTACTGCATGAAGAGTAGAATTAACAGTGTGTGAGGCCCTTCGAGTTCAGAAGCTTTCAGTTGGCACTATGCAGGCCAGCTCTGGTTTTCTTGAAAAAAAGGGAGGATTACTAGGTTGACAATGAGAGAACACAAATCAATGAGCAGCCGAGAGACAAAGCTTAGGGAATAGAAGGAACCAAGAGGTCTGAGGGCCAAGAAAGGAGAATGACAACAAACTTTAGCAAGATCAGTTGGGCCAGGAGGCCGCCTGCTGCAGGCCCTGATGAGGAGACAGAAGGATCTGGCTGCTAGTGGGAGGTGGCACTTCATGCCCATAAGAAGGTCAACACAACAGGAATTCCAGCAAAATAGGCCTGATAGGGGAGAGGTAACTGCTGGATAGGCTGAAAATCACAAAACAAATACACAGAAAAACTGACAACATCCCCCTGGAGTAAGCTATGCAATTTTACTGACTTTTTGACTTAACCAACTTTTGAGGTATTTCTGCACTAGTTTTAAGCAGCCCTCAGTCAGTTGCTCCTGTAAGTACTGATTCTTAAACTGTCTAAACCTCTGGTCCAGCGATCTTCAACTAGTGTCCTGCAAAAAATTTTAAAACATGCAGTACCTGACTATTTAGTCAGGAGCACTGAACTCTTTTTCCTTAGGTTGTCAAGTGAAAAATGACAATAGCCAACACAATAGTTTTCCAGTGTGAATGAATAAAAATAATACTTATTTTTTTGTCAGAGCAGCAAAAATTTTAATTTTTTTTTGGTGTGACAAAGAATTTTAGTAATTAGTTTTTGTGTTCCATGAGATGAAAAAGGTTCAAAATTGCTGGTCTAGTCAATTCAGAGGGACTTCCTCAAACAACTCAAATAAAAACATAATGTTGTATTACAGAAAAAAACCCAAAGTGGACTCATTGAATTAGCTTTTAAACTAATTTTCCTGGCATGTTACAATACAGTCAAAATAAAACAAAGCCAGTCTCTAAATCCATAAAACTGCATTAAGGTTAAATTGAGCAATCTGTCAAGATAATCAAAGTAGTGTGTATGTGACAACGAAGGCTTTGGCTACTCTAAATGCCCTTTCAAAACTTCCCCAGAATAGTGTGTGTGTGTGTTTTAATTAAATGATCGAAATGATGTGTCTAGTCAAATAGACATTGCTTTTCAAAACAAACTTAGAATGTCAACAGAGGAAAACCTTCCTGGTATTTATAAAAGATCATATTAAAAACTATCTGTATATACATAATATCTATTTTAATTCCCTTCTTGGTAGGTTATTCTGATAAGAGTATGAATTATGTAATTGTATTTTTATCTATAAGAACACCTATCTATAACAAGAGAGTGTACTGTGAAGCTCTACTGATGTTGTATTCTCTGGTTGTTTAAATTGATTCAACCACCACAACAGAATCCTTTGAATAATAATAAAAAGTATTAAGACCTTTAACAGTCAAAATTCGTTTACTCAAATAAGCATTTTCCTATGTTTGTAAATATTGTCCAAGTTCATTTCCAAATGCATGTAACATCAGTTTTAAAAATTCACTCACCTATCACAAACCCACTGTGAATTACCACTCATCTTTTTTGGTTACATTTAGACGTAAATATAGGAAAGACTTATGTTCCAAAATGGTTTCATTTCCTTATTAAAGACCAATTTTCACTAGAAAGTTTCACATTTCCCAAGGCTACCAAATTAAAAATGATAAAATATAATTTTATTTAATTTAGCTACAGGAGGCACTGCCTGGCTGGGACTGGATACTGCCTTCAAGGTTCAGTGCACAAGAACTGGAGGTTTCCTGCGTTGCATCAACGTCGTGGGTTTCACATTCCCTCCTAGAAGTGAGAGACCAGCAGACATCCTGTGCACCTTTAAGTAAATAGACAGGCTTGAGGATTCTTGTCTCTTTTTGAGTAGCCTTTGGGTGGGCACCTGAGGCTCTGTTAGTTTGAATTAGAATTCTTTTCTTCAAAAATTCATCCCTAACTGTCAATTTTACTATCCCTTTTCTTTTTCAGGATAATGTTGAAAGTTTCTAGAGTGAATATAAAATACTTCAAAAAGGGCTTTCAATGAAAAAAATCCACGTTTATCTTACTATAAATTCGGGGTTGGAAATTTGGGTATGAAAGCTGTCTCTCACATTTCTGTCTTGCTAACATATTTAATTATACATAACAGATTGGAGGCAGTTATCTCAGGGTAAAGCTAATTAAGAGATGTTTCTTTATAGGTATCATTAGCTGATTAAAAGGCACAGGCCTGGTGTCTCATTCTTCTGTGTTTCACTCTGATCCCTAAAGCAGGCATTAAAGGTCAGATGAAGGTAGATCCTTTACATTTGAAATATAACTTCCAGCAAGCTAGAGAAGCCACAAATATCTCAGTCTCAAGAAATAACATATTACTGTGTGTGATTTACTAAGTATTTTTTTGTTCCCTCTCAGTATAGAGCACAGAAGCTGCCTTCCTGTATTTAAGATTATCGAGAGGTTGTGTGTGTGCATGCATGCACAAGCGCGTGCACATATGTGTGTTTATTTCTAAGTACTGAACAGTAGCAATGAAATCTTAACATTTCTAAGTAAAATTGAGATCAGTTTTAACATAGGATAGGCAGCCTATATTCTGAACCAGTGTTTGTCCTGTACTTAAAATAATGTTTTTAAGCCGTTTCCTGGAGTTTTGCAAGCAAACAATATCCCATCTTGGGTGGGTATATGAGAAATAGAATAAGTGGTCTTTAAAAAAAAAAGTGTATTGACTGATTTTAGAGACAGACACATTGAATTTTTGTTCCACTTATTTAGGCATTCACTGGTTGATTCTTATATGTGCCTTGACTGGCAATGGAGCCCACAATGTTGGAGTATCAGGATGATGCTCCAAACAACTAAGCTACTGGCCAGGTCAGGATAAGTGGTCTTAATTAAAAAGTGCAATGCTTTACTGTGCAAATATGAAGTATGAGGAGCAGCCATCCAGCCAGATGTTGAAACACACAAATTAAGCTTAATTGAGCTTTTATATCGTTGGATTTTAATTTTATTTTAAAACACATTAAAACAGTAAGAGCTTCAAGAAAGGAATTTAACAACCCTCTTTGTTCTTGGATTTAGCTGACGAAAATAAAGCTTGTGGAGTTTGAAAGAAATATCACTTTCCTTTCTTAAAAGGGGGTTCTGTTCCTCTGATAATTAAATTTAATGGATTCTTGGTGACTTAAGTGGCTAAATTTGAACTCAGTTTTGGTGAGGTTGCTGGTTTCTCTGGTTTCATTTTGTCTAACAAAATAAAATGTGATCTGGCTTTAAGGGAAGTATGCAAAGGTCTCAAGTTTCTCTTTCTAATCTCACATTCTTCAGGGTCAATAATTGTGCTTTATTTCAGTGTTAATTTTATAAATATTGAAGTCATATTCAGTTATGAACACTGAAGTTCTCATCCATAATCTTCTACTGATTGTTCTTTTAGCATCATTATGGACTACATTGCACTTCTCATTGATAAAGGTATCAACAATAAAGATCTCTCTCACTCTTGTCTCTTCCTCTCCCTCTCCCTTGCTTCCCCCACTTCCCTCCTCCCCTTTTTCTCCTCCCCTCTCCCTCCCTCCTTTCTCTTTCTCTTTTCTACATGCTGATTGATTATTATAAAAATTATGGTTAAACTCATTCTGCCTTTAAGTCTTTTACATTGTGTGTTTGAGTCAGTCTTTATATAATGGTAATATAAAATCATTTGGAATGATTAAAGTGATCCAAAGAGAGTTACAACCAAGGCACTGAATGAGGACATTGAATACCAAGTAGATTTATTTAGGTCAGGTAGGTTTTAGCACAGAGTTGGCATTTAATGAACACCAGTTGTTTGATAATGGGTTGGTGAAATGACTTCCTCAAGGCTATGTAACCACTTGATGGTGAAACCTAAATGAGAAGTTACCTTTGTGTCTTGTCTATAACATACTGGTTTGGTGGTGCTTCTTTTTTTTTCCAAAGTGAGTCCTGATTTCTGTGCTGTGTGGCAAGGCTAGAAGAGTCTACCTTTCTCACTCCTGGCAAAAAAAAAAAAAAAAAAAAGAAAAAGCCATTTAGGGATCAAGGGATATAAATTTGAAACAGGAAGGTGAACACATATCAGATAAAAGATAAATCCCATTATGCATAGGATTTGCTTTCTCTCTGCCTCAAGGGTATCTGCAAGGAAGGGAACCAGATATGCCTTCTAATTCAGAAAACAGTCTGCTTGTCAGAAATGATAGTATTATGCTCATGCAAGAGATCATTAAAATTGGTTGTAATTTAATATTCAAGTAAAGCACAAAGGAAAATTATTTACTGGGAGGGGGCAAATATGTACAATGTATTTATCAAGAACAAATACATCTATTACTAGAGGAACACAATTCAGAGAGAGCTCCCTGGAAAGGAAAATGTGTAAAAAGAATGTGCTGGATCAAACTGGGAGGTATGCTGAGTGCTATTTTTTTTTTTTTAAAGAAGGAGCAATGGGATCATAAGCTTCATAATTTTCATGCTGCAAAGGTGAATAGTAACTGTTGCATGTGCTCATAAAGAAAAAGTTTGGGGAGTGCTTGATGACTTTGACAGTTCTCCCTTAAAGTGCATTCTCAAATGCAGTGTGTATGAATCATTCAGTGTATCCTTAACTATAATTGTGATTTTATCAAACACAGGACTCGCATATTTTGGTATGTGGTAGGTGTGTTATTTTTCTTTATTTAAAAAATTACCCTACATGTCCTTTTTATTTTAGTCCCTTTGAATTCTGTAATGATTTTGGTGACAATGGTCTTTATGAACCTAAGAATAGAAAAGGAATAAAAGTCTACAGAAGGAAAATTATTGACATGGGTAAACTTTATTTTTACAAGATGCTTAATCACCCATTGAGATAAAGGTTTTTCTTTTTCTTTTTCAAGTTCTTGTTTAGTTAGTATTACTCTTTCAAAATAGCTTAATGAGCATGTCAGGAACTTTGGATTTGAAGACTCTTACTTTGTGTCTTGTGAAGAGTTTTGGATTGTGATTGCATATATCTGGCAACCTGAAAGCTCCCCTAGAAATGCAAGTTAGAAGTCTGGGATCATTTTAGACTAAATATCTCCATGGTGTAGAAGTGAAAGTAGAAAATCCTGGTTCATTTACCCAGTGTCACCTTACCTTTTGCACCCTTTGCATCTGGACTTCATCTCTCTCTGACACACCCACATCACTGACTTTTGCACTAAATGATCTACCATAAAGTATATTTATTCACGGAGGCTTTGTTGCCCCCAACATTGGAAACCCTTAGTGTTATCCTCCACAGAGCCTAGTGATTGGGAGGATGCTCACTAAATGTTAGTTAAATTGAACTCATTCATGTTTGTAACACTTATTAAGCACCTACTGTGTGCCAGGCATTGTTTTCAAGATAAAGATATAATTTAGTCTTAGTACATACACTCCTGGGGCTCACCCACTGGAAGGCAGGTATTTTAACAAATTATTGCTACCTTTAATTTCACCTTGGGATAGTTAAATATTCATTTCGAGTACTAGATGAAGTGTCAGTTAAGCAGAGCCTTGAACAGAGTAGAATTTGAGCAGGGTAGGAGTGAAAGATGGCCTACCAGGAGGCAACAGATGATGTAAAATTATAGAGACACAAAGAGTGACTTGTTCATGCAACAGGTGGCCCGATGTGCCAGGTGTGCCAGGTGTGCCATGTGTAATTGCGTCATGTGGGAGATTGCTGGCTGATGAGGTAGAAAGGGGTGGCAGGGGCCAAGATAATGGAAGACCCTGTAATGTGATGAAACTTGGGTTCTTTCATTTATTCATTCCACAGTTATTGTTTGAGTATATGTGATGTATCCCAAACAATAAACAATGCAACGTTAAACAGTACTAATAAGATCTATGTCATTATGGTACTTATATTTCAGTAAGGAAAAATGAAAATAAATAAATACATACATGATTTCAGATTATGCAGTAAATATCAGGAAGAAAAAAATTAGAGTGAGAGAAGGCAGAAATACTCACAGAAAAGGTAGTCAGAGAGGATGCACTCAGGAGGTGACACTTAGCTGAGATTCTAATTGTCAGCTGTGGACAGGTGATCGAAGACCAGGCTCCAGGTCTGTGAACAGTGAGTGCTCAGATGTGTGAGGCGGCCAGCGAGCCTGGAGCCTAGGAAGTGTGAGGGAGAGTGGCCTGAGATGTCACATCTCTTTGGACAGGTGTCACAGCACATCATGGGGGGCTCACATCTCTAGCTTGGTTACTCTCAGAAGGTGGGAATGACCTGATTAAGGTTTGTATAAGGCCACTCTGGATGCTTTATGAAGAATGGATGAGTGGGGCAAGAGGGAAGCCTGGGCGACAAATTAACACGATATTATACCTCGAGTAAGAGGTGATAGTCGTCTGGACTGGGGTGGTGGAATTGGACATGGAAATAAGAGTTTCAGACTGTATTTTGGAAATGGAACCAACAGAAATGTAAACTAGCATATTTTCCTGGCCTGTAAAATCAGGATGTTAGCCATGGATTGTTTTATGTGTAACTCCTCTATTATACAGTGGAGAAATGGTTAGGTGAAACAAGGTCATGTCAGCTTTTGTTTTAATTTTGTGTGATTGGCATAATTGATGGTGGTATACTAACATGACTTTCCCTTTTAGTTTTAGGGATAAGAAAAGAAGTCATGACTTTTCCATGAGTTAGAGTGGAATGAACTCACTCCAGAGTCCAGCTAACTTTTGTCCTTCTAGTTACTCTCTACCTCAGACAGAACAATCCCAGTGATTTGATGTTTTTGATGCAAGATTAAAGTGGGGCTCCCTGAAATGATGGTACTTGAGCCATTCAAGGTCGATGTGGTAAGGCAGTGAGGCTTCCCTGAATATGCCTGCAGGTGGAAAAAACGGATTAAAAAATAATTCTTATAAACAACATAATTTGGGGCTTGTCCAAATGCCAAAAGCAAATGATTTCGTTTGCACCTTGGCACCAATGAAGAATTTAATCATTTCAAACAATCACAAAGCATGTTATAAGAGCACTTCGGGGCTGGAGAACATTTTTCAGAACTGCCTTAAGCCTGGTGAGAACAGACTGTCTGATTGGCCAGATTGTGGAGGTCAGACTGGTGCTCTTAACAAAAAAAAGCAGATCTAGGCTGTTACTATTAGAAACCTTGACTCCTAACAATTGTTTGAACAGTGATCTTCAACAAACACTAATACCCATTAGTGGAGCATTGTGGTGTGTGAAGCATTGTGGGAGGCATCCATTCAAGAAAGAAAACCTTGGTATTTGCTTTATGTCTCAGGCAGTGTGATTGTTCTGTGGGTAGATCAGCCAGAGTTCCTGCTTCCTAGGAGCTTACACTCTAGTTGGTGAGATAGGTATACAAATACGTCAGGTGAGACCAATAAAGTAATTACCGGAGAAGAGCCAAGAGTGTGCAGGGGAGGGAGTGGTTGCACCCTGCTGGAGCATTCAGAGAGGGCTCCAAGGAGGAACAGTGACATTATGAAATGCCAGGATCGTAGCGGTGGAAGGGCCATCAGAGACATAAGGGGCATGGACTAACAGCTGGCTCTCAGGTCCTACTGCTTTGGTCTAAATGCCAGAGGCAGGACCGTTCCTTTACCTTCCAGGGCCTCACTAATGAAATGAGGATTATTGTACCTATGTCATGAGGTTGTTGAGAGAATAATGTATAGTCCATGCTTTGTGCAGTTCTTGGCACCTATTTAGCTTCATTATTTTTATTGTTTTAGCTTAACCATTTTCTAATATAGTCTTAACATTGTTTTCTTACATTTCCCCTTGAACACTTTGGATAGGGACTATCCTCCCAGGCCACCCCATTCTGTTTGTGAGTTGTCTCAAATGCCAAAAGTCCTTTGCTGGTGGATGAATAAATTATCCAGAGGTGAGGAAGGGAAGGGAGAGTCTTTCTTGTAGGAAGTCCTGCAAGAGTAAAGACGAAGTTAAGTGTGGGACATGTTCTAGCAGCAGCACGTGTCTCTGCATTGGCTGGAGACCCGGGTTTGGGCACACAGTAAGTGGAGGTGAGAAGCGCAGGTGCAGTGGGCCAGGAGCGGCATAGCCCCTTGTGTCCCTGGTCCCTTCCCCTGTCTGAGTTTCCATTCTCTGGAGCCTATCCATTTGCTCTGCAAACATGCTGTGAAACATCATGCTCTGTAGCTTGAAAGCACTTTATTTCTTTGAGTCATGTATCTGCTTCAATTTGAACTAGGTAAAAGGGAGGGAAACACACAAAACATGAGACAGAAACCTGCCACTGGAATGTCTGTGAGGAAGGAAGATACACAGATGAGCTCTATCAGGTGTCGATGTAAAACTGGTCTTTCTGTGACTGATGCCCCTCTTCCTGGAACTGGCTCCCAGGGGGCTGGTCTGGAGAAATGGAGAGCCCAGGGTGGGAAACGGGCCCTGGGATTTAATCCTGACTGGTGATGAGTCAGTGATATTCAGGACAAAGTCAGTGACTTCTTATGGGACTCAATTTCCCATTTTTAAAACAAGGTGATTGCATCAGATTAGGCTAGCTTCTAGGGCCATTTGCAGAACTAACAGGCTATGGTTTTGCCTTTCTCAACCTGTGATAGATTTGATTTATCCGATTCTTCAACATATGTGTTTGTGGCTGATTATCTAGAAAAAACATCTGTACTGAAATAGCTGAGAATTGAATTTAGCCCTTGCACCCTGAGCTATCTCTCTCGCTGCTTGGCCTTCTTGTAAACAAATTGCCTTTCTCCTAAGCAAGACTCATTTGTGATTTTGCAATTTCCTAATCTGAAGAGGAGGACTATGCATATAAAATAATTTCTTGAGGTTTTATTCACTGTTTGCTTAGTGCAGTGTTATATTTAGCTACATTTTAAGCTCTCCAATTTCTTTTGAAATGCACCTGGGAAGGAAATGAGGAAAGCAATTGGAAAACAATAGAAAAGGCATTTAGAACAAATAGAGAAAGGCTTGGTGAAACCTACAAATGTTTGGGAAATACTTCAAAACTTTCTACAAAGCCTTAAACACACCACCTGTTTCTCTTATTTGAGGTTTGAATGGAATGTGTGCACTGCTTTCAAGTTGACCCTGCTTCAGATCTTTCTGAGAAAAAAAAAAAAAGGCTTTATCTCAGCTTTTTACTTTATACTTCATAATTGCCCAGCTAAGCTAATGAAGGCAGTTTGGTGTTGTGGACATTCAAAGCACTCATCTGCATGAAAGCCACTGCCCCTTAATTATGCAAAACAGATATTAAAAAATAATTTCCTGCCTCTAATCGAGATCAAGGCTCTAGGGCCGAATCCTGAAATTTAAACCCATCCAGAGCTGTCCTTTTATGCTCATAATCATTTGCTAAATTTAAAACACTGTGGCGTTTCCTTCTGAGGTGTCATCTTTCTCTTTTTCCTCTCTCTCTCCTGCCCACAAATGTTGGTGCAGCCCGTGGCACCTAGCCTACTACGCTCCTTGCGAGAGAGCATGAATCCTCCGAGTTAGGAATCAACATGCAGGGAAATGTCATGTTGCTTTGGCATCCATTTCCCTTTCACAGGTGTCTTACTACATTTTGACAGGTGTCTGACACAAGATGCTGTTAGAACCGGGATTTAACCTTGCAATGCCACCTTCAATTAGGGCGTCCTGGATGGGAAACAATGAAATGGATCCGAGGGGTTGATGCCTCAATATTGTTGTATTTAATTTTATTTCTGTAGCAGATGTACTGCCTGTGTGGGCTTTTTTTTTTTTTCATGTGCTATAGAAATAGGTGCTGGCAGTGCTCTGTCGCTAGAACTGCGGGTTTGCGAGCTGTTCTCATTGAGGAAGTTGGATGAAGCAGGGCTGTCATCCTGAAACACAGTCCGTGCAAGGCAGACCTGCTATTGTTTTGATACCTTTACGCTTAGTGGGGTTTTAATTTATCATAAATGTTGAGACTGCTAATAGCAATGCAGTTCATTAGAAATCATTCTCCAATATTTGAGACATAACAAAATAAGTGATTGAGAACTTGAGGTGAGGGAAAGACCCTTAGTGAGTACATTCCCTTAGAAACTATGCCCAGGGTAAATTCAGATGCTGTGGACACTGTTTTCCTTCCATCCCCATCCGCTGTGCTCATCAATGTTTTGTTTATTTTGGTTTTCTGACTTTTTTTTCCTTTTTGGCTGAGAGTACATATATTCAGCTTGGCCTGGCAAGAAAGGTGTGATTCTCACACCTTATATATACACAGTTTATACAAATGAGAGGATCTTGTTTGTCCTCGTCCTAGATGGAGCTGGACAGATTAAAACAGAAGAAGAAACAAATTTGAAACAATGATGCCTTTAGTAGGCAGAATACAGAACACCCTAGTCTGCCAAAATGTCCATGTCCTAATCCCTGGAAACTGTGAATAAATCTCCTGATATGACAATGGGGAAGTAAGGTTACAGAGGGAATTGAGGTTGCTAAAAAGTTGACCTTAAAAGAGGGAGATTATCCCAGTAGACCTGATGTAATCCCAGGGGTCCTAGAAATGGAAGAGAGAAGTGGAAGAGGAGGCCAGAGTGATATCACATGGAAAGGACATGAAAACTATTCCTGGAAGACAGAGGAAGGGAGCCATGAGCTATGGGATGTAGACAGGCTCCAGAAGCTACAAAAGATGCCTCCAGAAAGGAGTTCAGCTCTGCCCACACCTTCATTTTAACCTGGTGAAACCTGTTTCAGACTTCCAACCCACTGAACAATAAATTGCATTGATAAATTTGCATTGTTTAAAGACACTTAATGTGTGGTAATTTGATACAGCAGTCATGGGAAACTAATACAGTGCCTCATAAGTGAGGAGATGGTTTCTTCAGTCTCTTTCCCAGGTTCATGACATCTGGGCATAAAGCAGAGTTTCTCTTCCATTTGGAATTTGTTCCTCTTTGTGACAGAGGTGTCTTTGGTGCGAAGCTGTTTCTAGCATTAAATATGTTTAGTTTGAACAAACAGTCTGTTTTCTTTTTTTGCTCCCTGGGATTACATGAAGAAATTAGTTATAATCAGCTGTTGAGGCCCTTAGCACTAATATTTTTTAACTTAGAGGATTCTTTGCTCACAGCAAATGTTGTCATTATTTTTATTATTGCTTGCTGTTCCATCCAGCTCAGACACATTAGCAGATCTTGTTAGACTAACGAAGAGTTTGCCCATGACTTGTTCTGCTTTTATTTTCCTTCACTGGTTAATCATTTCTTGTAGACTCTGTTCTTACTCTACTCACCCTTCATCTGAGATATACCGTATGTGTAGAATAAAGAAAGGCAACCCTGCGTCAAATCAATCAAGAAATGGTACACTGTTTTACATGGTTTTTAAAGCTGTGCCTTAATTTAGAAATAGTGTACAGTAAAAATAAAAATTGCCTTGAAAATATTTTACATTATACAAAAGTACTACATAGACATAACACTGCTTTCCTATGGTTTCCATGTCTGGAACAGGTCTTTGAAACAGGTCACCGTTTTTTGAGCTGAGAGCCAGATGAAGCTGACTGTACTGAGGTCATATTATATGAAGACTAAAGATCTTTAGGCAGTTGAATCTCACATGGTGCAGATACAGTTGCATGGGTATAAACTAATTTCTTTGCATTTCTAAAACGACTATATTGTTTTATAACCATTCATTCAGGTTTATTCACTTAACAGATATATATTGCATGTCTGCTACATACCAGACATAGCTTCTGAGAAGGGTAGCTGTTATTTGGTTGTGGAAGAGATGATTGTTTTCCTGTGCTTTAAAATACCTTTGTCTTTCTTATATGAGTCAGAAGTAATGGGGCCTGCAGTAGTAACTACTAAAGGGCAGACACCTGATGCCAATTAGCAGGTTGGAGGTACCATGGTATACACTCAAACCAACATAATTCTCTCTTTTTCTTAAATCTTCACCCAAGGACATGTTTCCATTGACTTCACAGAGAGACATTGATGTGAGAGAGAAACATCGATCTGCTGCCTCCTGTATGCGCCCTCTCTGGGTATCAAACTTCTAACCCAGGCATGTGCCCTGACTGTAGAATGGAACTGGCAACCCTTTGGTGTGTGGATCAACACTCCTACCAACTGAGCCGTGGGCCAGGGCCCTAATTCTCTTCTATATAGGGGAGAACCCAGAGAGGAATATTCTATGTATGATGACGTGGAGCCCTTCTGTCTCTCCTCCATTCCTGATCACCTGTTTTCTAGCTAGTAGGTGCTAGGACCTAGTCAGGGGTATTTTAGATGACATTTTGACTACAGCTCCAGAATTGATTTTACTTTCTTGTCAACAAACCAAGGATCTTTTCTTCCTATAAATATATCCTCAGAGACTATTCCATACTACAGGTCAGCCTGCCTACACAGACTTTAGTAAAGTACAGAAAGAGTGAGCTTGTGAGAATGAAAATTCTTGCTTGCCTTATCATTCCTGCTTCTTAAGGTTTCCAAGACTCAACTCTGTTTTGCCTGAATTACTCACATTTGCAAAGGTATCTTTACTAAATAAGTTGTGGGAGAGCAGTGCCTTTTTCCAGGGGAGAATTGAACTGTCTACCTTTGTGTCAGTGAGCTGGGGCCAAGAGGTTACTGGGCTCCTGACTGCCAGTATAAACATTGTGGCTACTTAGTCATTATGGAGGAGTATGCTGGGATACAGACAATTCAGTGTATCTTACTCCATCAACCTTTACTCACTGATTTCCTTCTTTACTTCTATCTTGAGGATTTTACCCTCACCCCCAAACTCAGACAGCAGATCTTCTCACAACAGGTCCACAGGTCATTGGCTTCTAAGAAGCAGTAACTCTTGTTTCCTATCATCTGCATTTTACCCGAAGCCAATGTGGTCCAATTGCTATCAGGTACACCTTGAGGGATTCACCAGAGGAACCCATCAAAGACATATTAGTTCTCAAATATCTAAGACCTCCAAATGTCACTCTGTTGGTTGGTGGCAGGGAGAGGCTTGCCACCCTCACTATATTGGCCATTCTAGAGGCTCCCTCCCCTTCAATTCGTCATTGGTGTCAGAAGAAGAAAGCAAACACTGAAGAGGTATTATATGTCATGGCACTCCAAAGATGGTTACTTTTTCTTCCCACCAATCATGTGAAGAAAATTCTCTAAGCTCAATCCATAATCCCATTTTTCCTTTGAAGAAGGGAAACTGACTTGCCACCAAATGAGCCATCGATTTAGCGGCATCTTCCATATTTTTGAGCTCATTAGGGCTTATTTAGTGTTCCAAAGCTGTAGAAGGTTCTGAAAAGTAGTTTCTCCAGGGATGGGTATGAAGGAGCAATGACAGTTTTGCAGGAAACAGATTGAATATGGATTCTTCTGATTTCCAGGCCGGAAAATCATATAGTCTTGTTGGTTGGGCACTTAGTTGGAGGGTTAAATTCATGTCTAGAATTAAAGGCTTCAAGGTCACCAAAGCCATTGTTGTGTGTATGTAGAGGGGGTCAGCCATGGTGTGATTACCTTTTTAGTAAATATAATTTGGCCCTGGGTCAAGAAAAATACTCACTTTTTCACATTAAAAATTAAGATTTCATATATGTAAAACATTTAGTACAGCACCTGACACACAGTAAGTGCTATGTAAGTGCTGGCTGCTATCAGCATTGTTGTTACTATTCTGTCTATTTTAATTCACATATTTTTGTTATTGTTCTGTCATCTATAGGTGGGTAAGCCTTTCACTTCTCCTATAATGGAGTGAGATTAATTTTTGTTGTTGTTGAGACTTGCTTTTATTATTTGGATGCTTGACCCAGAAGAAGATGACCTAGCTGGCTTTCTTTCTTTCTTCCATCCTTTCACTCAGCCATCCATCTAGCCTGCCATCTCCACATTTATTTATTCAATATTTATTGAACTTCATCTACGCCATGCCAGGTGGTGGACATACAACAAGGGACCCAGAGAGTCATTGTCCGTTCTTTCTACATAGGTCTATTGGGGACACAACCAAAAAATAATAATTTTTACAAAAGGTGCTAAGCATATAAATAAAATTAGTATAAACTGTGGTAATAAATGTCATAAAAGTAACAAAGATTACTTCTTGCTAAGACCACTGATCATAGCTCTTTATAAGAAGGCATGTTTGAACTAATTCAAGAACATCCAAAGTCACCTTTTGTGGAACTCTTTGGAGTTAAGTTGCCAGCTTTCATCCATTCTCCCCCCGACCCCTGCCCCCTGCCAGCAATGGACTCCATTGCCTAGATGATGATCTGTGGTGGCCTTGCCATTACACTTGGGGCCACTCGTCCTTAGAAGCCTCCAGTTTCTTTTCAACCTCAAAGCCCATCTTTGGGAAAATTAAAACCTAAAAACGCATCCCCTTGAAAATTTAGCCTTACATACTCTTTCCTATCAAGCCTGCATATTTATTTATTCAGTCAACCTGTATTTCTTGAGTACCTACCATGTACCAGGCATGTTTCTAGGTTTGGGCATTTAACAGTATAATGATATGCCTAGTATTAATTATAAGCTAAGTTGATTATCCAATTAAATATACTTGTTGGATACCTATAGTGAATGCTAAGCTTTTAGTTCTTACATCATTTTGGAAGATACGTTGTCTTTAAACAGAGTAAACAGAAGTGAATGGAGCAGCATTGCTTTTGTGAAGCATGAGAGATCCTAGTACTTCTCATAAGGGAGGTTCATGAACAGTGTTTGTTTATGTAAAGGAAGGCAAAGTCTCTTCTGAATGTGGAAACCAGGGAGGCATTTCTGAAGAAGTTAGGACTGAGATGACTTGTCAATTACAGTTAGGGTTTGCAACACATGGTAATGTGGGGTGGCGTTTCAGGTGGAAGGAACAGCACTTGATGCGTAACATAGCACAGGCTGGAAGGAAGGAAATAACCAGCATGGTCATATAACTAGTAGTAAGAGCAGGGGTCTAGAATGAAGGAAGTTCCCATGACTGGGATTTGAGTGGTCTTTGTACTCTACCAGGTGATTTTTATAATTGTAAAATTTCATACTAAGGGTCACCTTTGACGGACAACTTACTGTGTTGAGGCACTTTTCAAACAGTTTTTCATTTACTCTCCCAACAGCTCTGTGGACCAGACAGTATTGCTTGTAAACAAATGAGGCAACTGGAGTTGAGAGAGGGCGAGAAATTTGTCTAACATCATACTGCCAGTGACTGGCAGGTTTCGTAAGTGAACATTATTTGCCCGAAGGGCTCAGGAGAGGCTGTTTGAAGGACGCTGCAGTAGTGTCTCCTGCTCTGCTCCCCTAATCTTATGTTTTTGGCTTTTAAAGACCACAGGAGATTCTGAAATGACAACATCTGTCATCCATTTTGACCAAACTGATGAAAAATTTCTGGAAAAACATTCTGAAGAAAAAAAAATAACCTTAGGTTTTGCTTTAGCTTTAAATCACTGTAAGCAAATATTGTCTTATGGAAACCAAGCAAAGGATGTCACAGGGACTTTGGAAGAACCTAGAGCTCAGAAATTATAGAAACCTAGGTGAAATGATCTGCCCTTGGTCATCTTCTGTCTGCATGTCTTCTCTGTTGTTTTTTTTCCCCTCTCTAAGGGTCTTTGTCTGTCTCTGTTTAGTCCACATAAGGGAACACATAGTGGCCTATATCTTTTGAGTAAATACATTGTAAAATCCAGACCACTATCTTTTATCTCTGTTCTAAACACCAGATGAAAATATTCTAGCCTAGTTGGAACTGATTGTCCTAGTTGGAACTGATGGACCTTGTTGTCACGTTACACAAATAGAGCTGAAGGGATCCTGTCCCTTTAGAAAGGGTAAGCGATTTCCAGAGAAGGCCCTTGACATACTGCTCAAAAGATGGTGCCTTGGACATGCATTGATGTAAGAAATGTCCAAGGCTGTAGAGAATTTTTGTAAGTTTATTTGAGCCAAACTGATGACAATTGTCAGGAAGCAAAATCTCAAGAAATTGATAAAATGCTCCATAGAATGGCAGTTTTGTAGCCTATTTTGTACATTAAAATCAAAGGAGGAGGCATAAGGGAGTTACATGAAATTCATTGGTGGTAAATTAGGGTGGCAGGGGAAAGCAAAGTGGGAAACTCTCTGAGACTGGATAAAGAGTAAAATGGGGAGAAAAATACTTTGTTTTACATTGATGGGTACAGGATAGTTAATAACATTTATAGCACATAGAGATGGTATTTGGGGGATACCATCTCTAAAATGATAAAAATGAGGGGTTCTGTGGTCTCCTGTTCTGGTGAGAGACTACGCCATGAGGGGTCTGAAAAAAGGGGATTACTTTGGCATTGCCAGGGCATGTTATCTTAGATGCAAAAAGACAATTGACAGGCTCATTTAAGGTAAAGGTTGACCTTTGTCAAGGAAGATACTGGCCTAGACAAGACTGCCTGTCCTAACTTTCTTTTAGTTAGAAAGTTTTAATTTCAGATCATCCTATGTAGTTACTTTAGGTCTCTGAGGCTGTAAGCCTGCCTCACAGGCCTCCCTTGAGCTAGTCAAATATAATATGTGGCCCCTTTTTTGTCCACACATGGAACAGAAGATGTGGTTCCTGCCTTTGGCCTCCTTAAGGAGAATGCTAACAGGAGATGACTGAAGTAACAGTAAGGTCAGAACCTCTGGCCCATCCCTGAATCTGAGAATGTAGGGGGAAGAAAAAATACAAGATTTGTGGGGAATGTCAGCCAAGGAAAACTTCTAAATGCTTTACCTTATTGGATTTCAATTTAAATTTCTTTAAAACAGCTGTCATGATTTCATATTCATGGTGATTTCAAAAATAGTATAGGTAGATGGTATGCTAGGAACACCTATATTGCATTGGGTCTAAAATCCTCAGTGTGTTTCCCCTCTCCTCCTTCTGTATTCACTGTCATAGATGTTACACTCCAGCAATAACAGACAACAGTTTTCAATAAAGAGTTCACTAAAGGAATGAACGATGCCAGGTGTCCTTCATATCACTATCTCAATTGTGATTTTTGGCTTCCCTTTGATAATTATTTGATTAATGCCTGTTTGCCCATATAAACTCTAAACGCCATGAATTCCTCACTCCTTCTCTAGTGTCTAGCACATAGTGGGTACTCAGTATATAAGAGGAATAAATAAATTAGAGAACGAGTGAATGATTGCCTGACAGTAGCACCCCTGTAAAACTTAGGTGGAAACTAGTGGAAAAGGGTTAACGAAAGTCTCCAAACTTTTGTAAGACCTCAAACTGATTTTTTCCTTTATTACTTTTTTAACTTATAAAAGTAATGTATCTACAAAAGAATAGAGAATAAGGTCAGTCATCTTTCCATTTTTTAAGTTACTCCTTGGAATCTTTTATTTCCTGATGCTTACCTATTATTATACAACATTGTGTGTCAGAATTATATTTTGTTCTTATTTCCTCTTTGTTTAAAAAATGATATATCTATAAACAATGTGATCTTTTTTACCACTTAATATGTGGTGAGCACTTTCCTTTTCAATACATTGATGTGCCGTTTATCACAGAGGTGAGTACCAAAGGGTGAATTTAATGCTGGAAGACAATAGCTTACTAATCAGTACAACACAGCATGGCCTCATCATTGTCAGCAGCTGCCTGGCTTTCCCCTAGGGATGCTTTAGGCTGCGGTCAATGCACTATAGTCTGCAGGCCAAATCTGGCCCTCCATCTGTTTCTGTCAATAAAGTTTTATTGAAACACAAATACATTCATTTTTTTACATATTGTCTGTGACTGCTTTCATGATTTACTGGCAGAGTTGAGTTGTTGCAGCAGAGGCCATATGTCCTGCAAAGCCTCAGATATTTACTCTCTGGCCTTTAAAGAAAAAGTTTCCTGGCCTCTGCTATGGGCCACGAGGGACCTGTCCACATTTGTTTTGATGACCTAGCCAGGACTCAGTATCAGGGACAATGCAGAAGACTCTGTCAGTTTGTGAGGACACTAAAATTGCTTAGTATTTGTGGATATGCAAGCTTCCTTTTTATTTAGGCAACTTTTGAAAATGACCCAGGTAACTGGAAATAATACAGAGAAGATGCCTGGTAGGTATGCTTGTCATTATTGCAGTTTCAGTAATTAAGATCCTGTTTACATTTCTCAAAAAATGCACAGAAATACACACACTCTCCATACCTGTTTAAATGGAGTCTTCCTACTTTATTACTAGATGTTTAATAAACAAGGGCATAATTAATTAGTTGCCCACATTTATTTATCTCTCAGTAAGAAGCACAGTGCATGAATTATACAATCTTGGATTTCGTAGTTGAAATTCATCCACAGTTAATGTTTGGATAGAATATCCTGGCACCTTGATAGAAGTATTAATGGTTAGCCAATAATTCCTTGAACAGGACCTTGTTACCAGTGAGGAGCACTAGCCTGAATTGACTTCTAGTTGACTTCAAGATCACTCTTTCCTAGAGTGACAGTAGCCAGTGTGATGCAGAAAAATGGGTGGAGCAGGTTTCCAGCCAGCCCAGTGGTGACGAGGCTTTGAAGGCATCCATTCGTTGTGGGTGCAGGCCAGGGCTGCAGGGGAACAGAGCCCTTTATTTACCTAGGGCGGGATGTTAAAGTTTGTTAAGTAGAACCACCCAGAACCTAGTTTAAAATGAAAATCTTGGATTCAAGCTCCAGATATTCAGGTTCAATAGACCTGGGTTGGGCCCCAGGAATCTTCATTAAAATTTTTAAAAATTTTAATTTAAAATTTCTTTTAAAATCAATATGTTTATTGATTTTAAAGAGAGAAAAAGGGAGAGAGAGAGAGAGAGACATCAGTGTGAGAGAGAAACATCAATTGTTTGCCTCCCACATGCACGCTAAATGAGGACCAAACCCTCAACAGAGGTGTGTGTCCTGATCAGGAATCAAACCCCCAACCTTTGGTGTATGGGATGGCACTCCACCCACCTGAGCCACCTGGCCAGAGAAGGACTCTGCATTTCAATTAACCCCTCAGGGGATCCTAACCTTCAACCCTCCTCAGGTGATTCTGACAGGAAAATTCTAGCTCCAACCTTGGAGAAACACTGCCTTCCTCTAGCACTTCCCTACCTTTCCCCTTACTTTCCCTCTCTCTTCTCAATGCCCCTGTGTACACACACAGACACAAAGGATGGTTGCACCCAGGAAGGAAACTGGTACTCATGTTCCCTCCTTTACTCTTCACTCTGTCCTGGCAAGCTCACAGGTACTTGTCTCTCTCTCTTTCACACAAATATTTGCAACTAAGAAAATCACTGGATTCAATTCTGGGCCCAACTTTGTCATCAAGGTGAGGTTGCTAATCCTCACCCTTCTCAGGAGTTCTACGAGTTCAGACAAACTAAGATAGGCTGGAAGCTCCAAGAGGCCTAAGGCCAGGCCTGACTTGCACATCATGTCAGAGTATCCAGCACAGTGATTGGTGAATTACTAAGTGCTCAGTGAATATTTGCTGAATAAAAGTGAACAAAAAAGAAATCAATGCATCGATGAAATAAAGCAGAGCAGAGTAAATCTCAGACATATTAGTAGCAGCTAGATAAAGCTGTAAGGATCTCAAGACATTTATCAGAAATTAGGTCTTTCCATCTCAGAAATAGATTATGTTTACAGACTTGATCTGAAAGATGTTCCTATCAAATCTGAATGTGTATCTGGCGGTTCCTTCCTCTCCTAGAAGATCACCCCCTTCTGCCTCCCCCACACATAGTCGTTAATGTAGACATTATCAAACAAGATAATAGATGGGTCTTCCTTTTGATTTCTGTTTTCTGAAATCAAACGAGATATCTCAGGAAAGTGATTTTTGAGGTTTATGTATCCTGTTAGGTATGTTTCAACCCTCTGTGACTTTCGTAATATATTTTTTTTCTGGATGCACATTTTGAACTGTCGAATAATGGGAAATTACCTTGAAATAAAATAGAAAAGATTTTCCCTCCCACTTCAGGATTATACATTTATGAGTTAATCCAGATTGAGTTATAAACATTCTTTATCATTAAAATAATGACATTAAATGATAGTTTATGATGTTTAAAGCACATTGGAATGGAAAAAATCTATAATTTGTGCATCTTTACTGTGACATTTTAATAGCATGAAACCATTTGACATTCTTGAACATGTTTTCATAGCTCATGAAAAATAGAAATGAATCCATCCCCTGCCCCCTCATCTTCTGTTTTTCAGTTATTATCAACTGGATTTTGGCAAACACTGCAATTTCTGGTTGCTTGGGAGGTTAATGGGAGTTGGAGGAAGAACTTAAAACTTGGCAGTTGGTGATGTAACCAAGAGCTCACCATTCATTTCCTTCCCACGCATCTTTTTTGTTCATTTGGAATTAATATTTTTTCCAAACAAAAGCAAACAATAAATAAGAGGGGAGAAGGTAGGCTCTCAGTAGGGGATGGCACATGAGTGACTACAAGCAGAAAAGAGGGAGGAGAAAGATGGTAAAGGGGCAAGAAGAAGAAAAGGCAAAGAGAAAGAACAGTGGAGGGGTGCTGGGAGCAGAGGGAGGCTTAGCAAAAGGAATGATTATTTTTAAATATTCTAAGACCAGTTTAAAAGTAAGAAATTAATCCCTCTTCTAAAGAAGGCCCCATCCACAGTTGCCTTCATCCTCCCACTCTGGAAAGAGTAATGTCTCCAATAATATAGAAACATTTAAGAGGTAGGAAAATGAAAGGTCCCATTTAAAAGCAGGTGTGAGTTGTCTGTGTTCTTGTTCCTGATACAAGGGCATTGTGTCTCCAGGCTCACATGACTTCCTGTGCTCCCCAATTGCCTTTGAAACAGTAATGCCCATTAGTAGTGAGTGGTTTTGTATTTTAGATAAACCAAAAATCAACAGTAGCTATGCTTCTTAAGGACTTCATGAGCCAGGTCTTGGACTGTGGGACATGCATCATTTTATTTGTTCTACAGAGACCCCATGAAGTGGTATTACTACCTGAACAAAGAAGGAACTAAACCTCAATGAGGCCAACTAATTAGGTCAAGGATCCTTTTAAGGGGTAGAGCTGAAGTTTGAAAAATATTTTATTTATTTATTTTTAGAGAGAGGGGAAGAGAGAAAGAGAAGGAGTGAAACGTCTATATGTAGAGAAACATCGACTGATTGCCTCTTGCACATGCCCCAGCGGGGGACCAATTCACAACCCAGGCTTGTGCCCTGACCAGGAATCCAACCAGCAAAATTTTTGCTTTGTGGATTGTTGCCCAACCATCTCAGCCATATAGGTCAGGGTAGGTAGAGCTGACATTTGAACTCATATTTTGGAGTATATGTTTGACTGTCTCTTTTTAGCTTTTAATATTGAAATAATTTTAGTCTTACAGAAAAGTGGCAAGCATAGTACAAAGAATTACTCTATTCTCATCCTTCATATTTCCTGGATATTAATACTTGATTGCATTCATCATGTCCTCTGTCTGTCTACCTGTCTGCCTGTCTCTCTCTCTCTACACACACACACACACACACACACACAAGGTCTGTCTGGAAAATGTCCAGCCATTGTTAATATAACAAGAATGGTTTGCATGACATAAATGTAACCTGGCAGCCAGGAAGAGTGGATTGCAATGTGCATGTGTGAACAATGATGACTTTATTGTACTAGTCAGTGGGGGCAGTAGACGCCACTGAGTGAGCATATGTAGTCTGTGGCCGTCACATTCAAAATAACTGAGCAAGCAGAGCAATGGATCTGCATCAAATTTTGTGTTAAGCTTGAACATTCCTCCAGGTAAACTATTCAGATGATTCAGAAGGCCGCAGCTATGGGAACTGGTGGTCGGAGGCTTCCTCACCACAACACGCCTGCTCCTGCATCATCTCATGCAGAGTCTTTTGGCAAAATATCAAATCACCCAGGTGACTCAGCCCCCCTATAGCCTAGATTTGGCACCCTGAAACTTCTGGCTTTTCCCAAAACTAAAATCACCTTTGAAAGGGAAGAGAATTCAGATTGTTTATGAGATTCAAGAAAATATGACAGGTAAGCTAATGGCGATTGGGAGAACTGTGTGAGGTCCCAAGATGCCTACTTTGAAGGGGACTGAGACATCATTGTCTTACGTACAGTGTTTCTTGTGTCTGGTACCTTCTTCTGTAAATGTTTCTATTTTTCATGTTTTATGTCTGGATACCTTCTATACAGACCTGGTATTTGTGTGTGTGTGTGTGTGTGTGTGTGTGTGTATTCCCCACACCCCTGAAATCTTTGGAAGTAAATTGCAGCACAATGCCCTTTTGCTTCTAAGTACTTTAGTTAGTGTGTAATTTCTAATAAGGACATTCTTTTAGAAAGCCACAGTGTAATTATCAAGCCAGGAAATTAACATTGATACAATTCTATTTCTTTGAACTAAATACTTTTTTATTGATTTGAGAGAGAGAGGAAGAGACAGAGAGAGAGAGAGAGAGAGAGAGAGAGAGAGAAACATTTATTCATTCTACTTATTTATGGACCCATTGGTTGATTCTTATACACACTCGCACTACAAAACTAACCTACAACCTTGTTGTATCAGGGTGACACTCTAACCAACTTTGCTACCTAGTCAGGGCTGGATACAATTCTGTTTCTGATACATAGACCCTACTGGGATTTTGTTAATGTCCTATTTTCCTGGTCCATGATCCATTCTAGGGTCACGCATTGTATTTAGTTGTTAAGTTGTTAAATTGTAATCTCAAACAATTTCTCAGATTCTTAGTCTTTCATGACCTTGACATTTTTGGAAAGTATTGACCTATTGCTTTCAGAATGTTCCTTAATTTGGATTTGTCGGATGTGATGTTTGTTCGTGATTAGAATCAGATTTTGCATTTGTGGCAGGAATACCACATAAGAAGCATTGTATCTTTCAGGAAGAGGCAAATGATATCTCTCTGTCCTTGTCTTGGCGATGCTTATTGACTTTGATCATTTGGTAATGTATCTCTCAAGTTTCTTCAATGCAAAATCTCTGCTTTTCACTTTATAATTAATAAGTATCATATAGGGGAATACATTTAGACAATTTAAATATCTTATTTCTTATATTTTTGCCCATTCATTTTGGCATTTATTGTACTAATCCTTCTTACCTAAAATTATTCTGATTGACAAAGGATGATTTTCTAATTCAGTCATCACTTCTATATGTATTAGTTGAAATTCTACAAGAAAAAGTATTCCTTTCTCCTTCTTTTTACTTATTTATTTCAGTATAGACACACAGATTTATTTTTATTCTACTGTTGTAATCATGCTCATTTTTTTGCTTGAATTGTCCCAGATTTAGGCACAGGAGCCCCTTCATGCTGGCCTGTATGTCCTTTCCCATGTCTCTCTTTTTTGTGGGGGGTATTTTTCTTTTTCTGGCACTGCAAGATCTTCTGCGCTCATTTTATTCCTTCTCCATCCCATCCCTGGAATCAGCCATTTCTCCAAGGAGCTCTGATTACTTATATTAAAGAATAGTATTCAGAAACCAAGATCTGGATGTCAGGTGTGCTCACTGGTGGTAATGGAATATCATTGCTCCTCAGCGTCTCAGCAGATATAGCTACGGATATATGTATGTGTATTTATACACCTACTGCATCTCTATCTTTCAGTTTGTATATTGAAAACTATGAATTTATAGTGATATTTTCAGTCTATACTATCATCTTGTCTGAAATAGATATTAATACTTTAGAGTCCTTGAGTGATTTTTAGTTGTCATTGTTTCCAACACTTCTCTTTTGAATGTGTTTTTTTATGGAAAAAATCTACTAAGTTTTATCTATTTTATGTCATCAATTATTCATTACAAACAAGTCACCAGAATATAAATATGGGTCTAAAGTCCCACATGAAAATAGCTTAATTTTTTTCCCTTAAATTGTTTTCAGTCGTTGTTTCATAGGAGAGTGGAAAGTGAATTCTCCTTCCATATTTTGACCATATATCACATTGGTGACTATCACTTTGTATGCTTGTTTTAGGAGTAAAACACAGAATTTTTTCCTCTTAATGATTTCAATCATTTTTGCTTCTTTCCTTTTTCTCTCTATAAGAATCATCAACATGTGTGCCATTGTCCCAAAGTACCATTATTATCACTCTGTTAGATGACATGAGATAATCTCCCTAATCTGTCTGTATTTCCCTACACACATTGCTATTCATAACTTGCCTCTAATATTCTCTCTTGGGGGAAAGAGGAGAGAACAGAAGAGAGGGGAAGGGAGGAGAGGGGAGAAAAAGGGAGGCGTAGGGAGGGAGAAAGAAGAGCAGAATCCTTCCAAAAACTTTTGTTTCAGCTTTATTTGCTCACAGTGTGCATTTTTTTAAGCTTTCCTCCACAAGTAAGATAATGAGGGTTTGCGAAGAAAATATGATTCATTTTCTAAGTTGACTATTTAAAGAAAGAGCAAGGTCCTATCCAAGTATCTCAGTTGGTTAGAGAGTTGTCCTGATACACCAAGGTTATGGGTTTGATTCTTGGCCAGGGCACATACAAAAAAAATCAACCAATTAATGCACAAATAACTGGAACAACAAAAATCAATCTCTCTAAAAAAAAAAAAAACAATCAATAAAGAAAGAAAAATAGGCTTTTCAGAATTTCAGGCATATCCAACCTAATATTATAGGAATAGGCTTCATTCTGAATACTTATGGTGCTTGCTATTTACACTTTCCAAAAAGTCACCTGAAAATGAAAATTTCATTTTGAAGTAGGAGAAGGTTAGTTAACATGAAAAAGGGAAGAACTTTTAAGGGAAATCATGATGTCTGTTCTCCTGCAAAAGGTTTTAGTTTCCTGTAGAACTTATATTTTTTAATTGCTTTCTTTATATGACATGATTGCATCTTGACTAATGAAAGTATTTCATCTCAAGGACTGAGGCTCTCATGACAAACTAATACCATAATTACTGGGCATTTTTGTTTCAGCCCAAGTGACCACTGCAGCAGTATTCACTCAAACCCCTTTATTCCTGTACATGTGTTTTTATTAAGGTATTTTTGCTTGTGTATTGCAGTCATCAGTTTAAGCTATCTCAAAACAAAAGAGGCATATTATAGGAATTCTGGGGAAGGGAGTAAGCTGGGCTTTACAAGAAGGGCAGGCCTTAGGGCCAGGAACTAAGGGAGCCATTCTCTTAACCCCTCTGTATCCCATATAATACGTGACCATGGGGTCACCACCACATCCACCAGCTCTTAGAGTTTCATAATATACCTTGGAATATTAAAGTCACTAAAAAGTTCCATGGTAAATAAACCTGTTACATCTTTTTTAACCCAGTGATTCCCAAACTCCTTTGACCATTGATTTGGGAAATGTCATTTTAGACAAAGAACTTGAATAATATAGAATTAAATTTAATTGAATCCATGGAGTACCTTTGTAAATTTTTACAATTATATGGATGATGACTTGTTAAGTTATGGGTTCCAAGTCAAAATATGTTTTTTCAGACTTCTGGTCCAGTGCACTTCACATTGTTCTTCACAGTTGTGGACCTTGGCTGAAAAACTGCTCTCAGTTGTTTACTTTATGCCCATACTCCAAACAGCTAGCCTTTATAGAAGCATCCATGTTATTTCATTGGTTCTCTTGTCAAGCATCCGGCTGTTTTCATGGACAGTTCATCTGCTCTAGTTAAGAATGTGCCTTTATTTCCTGTGTAGTATTAGTATATCTTCAGCCAATTCTGGTCATAGGCACTTTGGTTCCAAATATTGTTAAGGTTTTGGTCATTCCAATGGTGACATTTCAAAGAACCTGAAACTGGCTAGCATGTTAGCCTAATTCTTAAATCCAATTAAAATAAATTTTGGTCAAGTTTGCTTTCTAATGCGCAGTCAGTGTCATTTCTTCATGTTCTATATCCAATGGAAGGGAGGGGATGTGTCCACCATTCTAATAGTCTATTGATTCAGTGGCCTCAGCAAATAAACATCGTCCAGATGAATACTAGTGAAAATAGTCAAGTTCTGCAGGAAAAGAAAGAGGGTAATGGAATATCAGAAATGAAAAGCTGAGTAGTAGAGGTTAAAAATGCCAAGAGAATAAAATTTTGTTGTTTCTACCAATAAGAATAGTAAGTTCTTTAAGTGAATGTCATTTTTTTAAATAAATAATTAACAGGAATAACAAAGCAGTAACATCATCACATCAGATATAATATGTCTCTTGTTCATGAATCTGGATCAGGTGTTGTATTAAATGCCTTTGAGGTGAGGTTTATTTCTAATAGGTTGTCATTTGCTAAACGGATAAGCAAATGAATACATTTTAATTCAGTTTTACCTAAGGTAAGAATGATGCTCTGGTGGGGTGGGGACAAGGGTGAATAAAACTTATTTTGCCTCTAAGTGGTTATAATGTAGTAAAAGGGAGAGGACTACACACAAAGGAGGAAGTGTAGCAGGAGAGGTAACACTGTGGAAGTTTAGTAACAAAGGAAAATTTCCATTGGACAAATCAGAGAAAAGGGAAAACAAATGTAAAGGCTTAACCTTGTTTATAGGTGCATCAGTTGGCTATTTCTGCTATGCAACAAACCATCTCAATACTCAGAGTCTTAAAACAATAATGATTTATATTAACTCATGTGTCTGTGTGTCAGCTAGGCTGGGGTGAGCTCCAGACTGCTGGTTAGGTTCATGTACCTCTCATCCTCCAAGATCTAGCAAAAACCAAGGTATATTCTTCTCATGGTAAAAATAGGAAAACAGGTCATAGTTCAAGCCTATTCTCATGTCACATCTCTTAACATCCCATAGGCCAAATAAAGCCTGATGTCAAAGGAATGTGGAAATGCATTCCAGCCTGGAAGGGAAAGTGGGGAGAGAGAGGTCAAATATTTCCTGAGTAACAATCTAATCTGCCTCATTGTGGAATAGAGGGTTATTCTGTGTGTTTAGGGAACTGGTTGAGAAGTAACAGGGTTTATATCCTAAAAGGGACATGAAGTTTGCAGGGGAGAGAAAATATTACAAAGACTAGCATGGGGTGAGCTCTTACAGTGGGTCAGAGTCCACAGGATGGTCAAGGGAATTAAGAATAACTGTTTAAAAACATTTACTTAGTGGAATGATTTTGATATCTTTTGAGAAAACAGGTTTAGTAGAAGAATAAAATAAGCAATGATTTTTAAAGAGAGTGAAGTGTAAGCAGTTAGTTTAAAAATGTATTTCTTTTGAAGACATAAGGGGCAAGGGAGAAGAAAAGTTTTGAAATAAGAGAGTAAAAGTGCTATGAGGGCTTATACCCAAAGACGGATGGTTCTGGAGTGATTTGGTGCCCTGTGATACTGAGTCATTGATGATGGAAATAGAGCTGTCATTCTTGCCTTTCACTGAGTATCAAATACTTTGTAAGATAATAAGGCAAGGTTAATGAGCAAGGCAGTCCCCTTTCCCAGTACCTTTGTCATATCAAACTTGTAAATGTGACATATTGAAGGGGTGCATAAAATCCTTGACTGTTAAGACGATCACCCCTACTACTTAATATGCTCAAAGGACCTTATTTTCAAACATTAGGTGGGGGCACAATATTTACCTGGGATTTACTAACACAGTCACTCACTTTAGTTGTTAATTAATGTTTAATTTTTTTAATTGCTCACACCTGCAGAAATTTCCTCCAATAAGACAGATGACCTAGTTTCAACCGTGGGTGATTGAAGTTGGTATTTTCTTCCATGAATAATTAGTAGTTGCAACAGTTATTCTCTGGGAGTGAGGGATATAATGCGGTCATCCACTGAGTGCCTACTGGCGATGATGAGCTCAGAAGAGAGTTGGTATAGGGTCCAAATAGGACACATTGGCATGGGAGGTGGTTGAATCTCTCCCCTCAATCAGGAACTAGTCCAACTGGGAAGAGAAGGCGTAAGTAACTGAAATCATGTGTAATAAAATACCTCCTGCTATCATAGAATGGTAGCCTGGTGCTGTCAGTGGAGGATGATAGGACAGAAGGTGTACAGTGGTATATACTGACAGGGTTAAGAGCATGAGCTGGAGATCAGATTGTGTGGGTTTGAATCCTGGTTTGACCACTTACTAGCCCTGTGACATTGAGCAAGTCGCTCGACCTTTTTGTTTCCTGTTTCTTCATTTTTTAAATGGGGTTTAATAGTATTGGCTACTATTCAAAGAGTTATTGAAAAGATTAAGTAAGTTAATATATGTTGGTTTGCAAACTGGGGAGCTTCCTGTAAATGGAAGGCAGGGAGAGACTGATGAAAGAGGTACATTGTTCCTGATTGGCAGGTGGCTGGTCTAATAAATAAGGGCACTTCCATAAGAGACTTCTCTTGGGCAGCTGTAAGATAAGTAGATTTTCACATCTGCCCTGCTGGAGTCTTGGAAGTCTATATGGAGGCCTGAACTGGGTTTAGTCACATATACCATCCGGATGGTCTGACAACACCTTACTATCTCAGGATTGTGTCTTTGGGGCAACTCCTAACATGGGAAAGGTGAACAGAATGCAGATTCCAAGGATGTAAGGGGGTGAGGAGCCTCCGATTGTCTGGACCTAGCTCTCTGGGAAACCAGAGGTGATGCTCTCTTGATGACCTCCTCCAACATGATATAAAATGCATTGATCAGTACCTAGCACATAAATAAGCACATAAACTCTTAGTTGTTCTGATTTTTGTTGCTGTCAGCTTTGACTGTATTTTGTTTTGTTATGGAAGTGGTATCGGCCCCTCACTGCCTCCTCTTTCCTCCCTTCTTGCAGGATGAGACTTTTGAGTATTTAGTAGGCATTTCCCATATGTTTTTCCCCAGAACATGGTTCTGGGTTGACTAGATAATTGGACAGAGGTGGGGTGAGATGGAGGTCTAGCGTTGAGGGATAACGCTGTTCTTGGAGGTATAGGTTATATGAGAAGAATATACAGAGCTTTCAGCTTTTGCTAATTTCCTGTTGCTCAGAGGCAGTGGAACAGGTTTTTGGGATATTCATTCATTTATTCTTTCAGAGCCTGTTGGTTGAGCAATAGGTGATAGGCCACAGGGGATCTGGCTTTAGGTCATGACTCCACTACCTCCTGGATGAATGGCCTTGAACAAATTACTTCAGCTTTGGATGCCTCAGTTTTTACCTCTGTGAAATAGGAGTAGTTCTACTTCCTTCACTGGATTAAATACTTGAAGAATACTTACCAAAGCCCCAACACACAATGAGTAACTAAAGTTGTGCCCTTTAGCTGATGAAAGATGGTTTATAACTCCACCTACTGGCTTTCTCACTTTGGGAAAGTTGCTTATCTTAAGTATATCTCAAATTCCCCATCATTAAAACAGAGTGAAAGTAGGTACTTATCCATATGGCTAGTGTGAAAATCAAATATGGCCATGTATCTAAAATTCTTGGGACAGTGTCTGGGGCTGAGAAATGAAGTGCTACGTGAACTGCTGCTGCCTCTGCTGCCTTCATTATTGATTACAAGGGTTGTGGTTTTATTTGCAAGGCAGAAAAGATGGGCTGTACAGAAGATACAGATAGCTCTCTAGGAGTGCTTAGAAAAATTCAGGGTTATGAAGGATCCAGGTTTACTTTGTTTTCTGGGGCCAGCTTTAAGGCTTTAATACTGTACTTGCTTATCTTCCCTGACTATTGAGTCATGGTCATTGGTGAGCATGAAATTAATTACTTTCTTTCCTTTCAGCACATGTTTTCAGCACTTCTTTAGCTAATGTCTCCTTTTCTCTCAGTCTCAACTGCCTGTAGCTAGGTGGATAGGAACATGCTTCATGGAAATGTGCTCTGTAAGCCTGAGCTCTGTCCCAGGGAAGAAAAAAGACCCTGAAATTTGGGTCTTTTGTGTTTTCTGACTTTGTGTTGCATAGTGTGGGTTGGTTTTGGTTGCTGGGCCAACAACATAAGTGTTTAGAGAAAATGTGCAACCCCCTCACACTAGCAATAAAAAACAAGACAGAAGGTACAATACTCATGAAAATGTCTGATTGATGGAAGACCAAGAACTGAAAGAAAACTGTTTTCTGTCTTGTTCTTCCATCAGGCTGTGGTAGCTGACTTTCAGACCAAGATGCCTTTTGCTGGTATATACTTCCAACTAGTTCAGAGGGTCTTGCAAAGTCATTACTCTCCTGGTAGAACATGTCTTCACCTTCTTTGTTAGGAACATTCCATGAGAATAATGATTTTTAACCTCTTACCAATATAAGAAATCAGTGAAGTCCAACCTCCCTATGCCATCCCATCACCTTTAACCTTCTCTCAAGAATGGTTTACCCTGAGGAGAGTCAGGAAAACCACTGCTGTCAAAAATTAGAGATTCTCCCACTTTGGTGTGTGTCATAATTGCCCAGGAACCTGATTGAAATGTAGTTTGGGGAAGGTCTCTCAAGATCCTGGTTTAGTGGGTCTCCATGCCACCTGGGTGCTGTGTGGGAAACCACATTTATGAGATACACTGATGCTGGCGACCCCAAGAGCCCCACACCTTGAGAAACGTTAAACTAAGGATTAAGTGTTCTCAGACCTAATCTATCAGCAGATCTCCTCGCAGCTGTTCCTATGCAGAGTGAGAAGTTTGAGAAATTCTCTAGGATAATGGCATTTAAAGAGTGACGAAGGTCTGGGTTTCTACAAGTAGGGGACTCTTGCCCACAGAGCCATTTTGGGGTGGTAGCAAAGACTGCTGGCCCACCAAGCCAGGTTCTGTACCTCAACCACCTGCCACTGAAGCCAACAAACTCAATTTTTACTTCTTTGCATGGCTATTATTCGTCTCCATTGATGATTTAGTTTAAATTAATAAATTTCAAAGGCTTATTATACACTAGGCTTAGGGGATACTAAAAAGAACAAGGCAGGCATGGTCCTGCTGGAGTTTGTTGCAGAGGGCAGACAGACAGACAAGTGGGCAATACTTATACAAAATAATGTCAGGTGTTGGTTGGCACTAAGAAAAATCTGGACAGTGTAGGACATAAAATAATTGGAAGGGACACATTATAGGTAGTTTGGTCAGGAAGGGACACATTATAGGTAGTTTGGTCAGGAAGGGCCTGACTCTAGAGATGCTAAAAAGCTGCATTTGGAAGAATGAGGAGCAGTCAGGCATGCCCAGTGCAGACACAGTCATCCAAGTGAAGGCGAGGGCCAACAGAAAACCTCAGAAGTGGGGAGATGCTTGTCATGATAAAGGAATGAAAAGATCAGAACAGAAAGGTGGTGCTGTCCATGCCAGCTATACATGGAGTTTTAACTTTTCTAGGAGACATAAGAAAAATGAAAAAGAATATGTGAAATTAATTTCAATAATGTATTTTATTGAACTCAGTATATCCAAAACAGTATCATTTAAACATATAATCAATAAAAAACATTATTAATGGAATTCTTTTACATTCCTTTTTTTCTTGTACTAAATCTTTGAAATCTGGTCTATATATTGCACTTCCAATACATTACTATTTGGGCTGTAGCCACTATTAATGTGTCCAGTAGCCCCAGCGGGGAGTGGCTGCTCCATCAGACAGAGCAGAACCTGGTAAGCAAGGAAAGAATGGAATGGCTGAAACTGGAAATAAAGGCAGTATCAAATGAGAAAGGACTTTATAGACCATGATATAGTCTATGTGAAATTTGACAGGAGGCCAGAGCAAAAGCAGTTTGCAAACTGTAACTAGTCTTCACCTTGTCATGTGGGTGGACCTGTTGGAACTGCTCCCCTTTCCTACTTAGCAGACAGCACGCAGCTGCAAATTCTAGATGAATCTTTTCAAGGTAAGAGCACCATCTTCTAACAATTTTGAAGAAAGTATTAAAGAGTTAAAACACCCACAGAGTAAAATTAAGAAGTAAAATCCATGTAACCCTGCTGTAATATTTTCTGTCTCACTGACCTACTGAGCAGAGGCATGCTGCCTTTAGCCTGTAGGGGGACTTGGTCTGCTTGTACCTCACCTCTAAACACAGTTGAGCAGTTGGAGCCCACTGCTGCCATCCCCAAAGTATCTGACCATTGGTGTCTAATGAACATGGCAGAAGCGCCCACCTTTGACCCACATGCCATTGGACACAGGGATGTATGTACCAGTTGGGTTCTTATAGCTGCTTCAGGGATTGGGTAATTCCAAACAACTTTTAGTGATGAAAGCTATACAATAATCATGACCTTGGTTCACTTCACATCATCATTCAGCAGAACTCTAGCATGCCATAGGTGATCAGTGTTTGTTGAAAGAACCAGTGGATGAAGGAGCAACTCTTTATTGGGCACCAACAATATACCAGGTACTATTAAAAGCTGGTTATATAATGGCTAGTAATGTAGAGACATAGTCCACACCTACCTTATAATGTATTGAGCTTAGCTACTTTAGAACCCCTGGAAAACTTTTAAAAATATGAATATTTATCTCTCCCTACCTGGGAGGTCCTGTCCTTGAATGAGGCATCAGAACCAGTCACTGTCCCTGATAATTCTTGATCTAGTGTCATGGATAGGGACACCAAGTTAGCCTTTACAAAATAGCATCATCATCACCTTGGAAGGTTGGGGGGTTGGTAGTGACAGGAGCAATGGAAGCATGCAAATGGGACCCCCTGAGCCAGCTCAGAAGGCTGTCTAGAAGAGGTGACATCTAAGCTGTGAACTAAGGGATAAGAACAAGTTGGGTGAGTAAAGAGCGCAGGTATAAGTGTGTCTGTCCAACAAAGGAGGTTTCATATCATAAATTTATATTGTCTTGCTTTTATATTATAATCATCTCTCTCTTAGGACATAGTGCATGTGAAAGTGTTTGCAAAGGTATAAACCCCTCTAGGAATGTAAAGTGTTATTACATTATGGATTCCATTTGCGGGAACTTGATTGATGAATGAGGAGGATGAATGAATGTTTGATAGGCAGGGAATGAATTGTGTGACAGAGAATGTCTCTGAGAAGGAACTTCAGTGGAATCATACCAAATCTCTCCCTCAGTCATAGGGCCAGGAAGGATGTAGTTAATTCAATTACTTAATAGGAATATAATAGATAATCTAAAAATCATTCTAAAACACATGTGCCTTTTTTGCTGACTGGACTGAAGCTCAGTAAGGGCCCATTCCTTACCTATCCTTTTACTGGCCAGGAGTGTGTGTTACATAATGCACATGCTCAATGGGTGCATGCTTTCAGAATGAGTAATTGACATGGAATAGCAATGTGAGAAACGTTAGCTTGAAATAATTCAGCATTTTGTTATGAATTGCAACTGGTTGGAATAAAGCTATACAAACTACCCTGGAAGTATTTTGCTGTCATTTCAGACTATTTATGTCTTTTTATAACACAATTAACACATAAGTACTTTCAATTATATAAAAAATTTATTTCAAATTAGAAAATATAAAACATTAAATACCCCTATTTACCTGTCCCTCCCCAGGGGAAGGGGTTGCTACTCTCCAAAGAATGGTGAACATCCTTCTATGTCCTGTTCTGTCCTTTAACACACACACACACACACATACACACACAGCATACATACATTTCAGAAGTACACTAATAGGGTGACATTATATATATTGTTGTGTTTCCATTTTTGCCTTTAAAGATATGTTTTGAAAATATAGTAAGCCTCACTTAATGCTGTTGATAGGTTCTCGGAAACTGTGACTTTAAGTGAAGTGAAAGATAACAAAATCAGTTTTACCATAGACCGATTATTATAAACAATAGTTAAGTTTCTGCAGCACTCCAGCAATGTCATAACAAAAGGATGTTGAACAAAAAGACATTATTTGAAGATCTGCTGTATATCCTGTGAGGCCATTTATAAGGCTCTCTTCATTCTTTTTAATGACTTTATAGGATTTCATGTATCAAAGTACCATAATTTATTTCACTACTCCTATGTGATAGTATTTAGAAATAGTATTGCAATAAGCATCCTTGTACATATGCTTTATAAACACTAATGCAATTATTTAGTATAGATAATTAGGACTTTGAATTTTTTTAAAAGCAACATTTCTACTACCCAGTCATTTTCCTGTCCCCCCCCTTTTTATTTTTACTAAAAATAAGGTATAGAAAAAGTTGTTTTTCATGAAGACTTTGTAACTGGCAGCTTATATGCAATTTTAATTGTGAAGTTTAAATGTATTGTGGAATTATGTATTTTATCTATACAGACAAGCAGTTAGTTTCTCAATGTGTTTCGGAGCCTTCAGTAATTTGTGTCTCGTGCCCTAGGAGCACTGTCAGCCAAGGATGCCATGTTCCACTGCCATGTGTGTTCCTACCACCCCCGCACCGCTCATATAGCAGTCCTAGCGATAGTACCCCTCAGGCTTGAACAGTGCACAACCCACACAACCATAAAGGACCACTTTGATGTCTTGAGTTTTTCACTGTCACTATTATTATTCTTTTCCTGTTGTCAAGATCTCCAGCTTAACGCTAGGTACTTTGGATGCAGAGTCAGGATCAGTTATACTGTGCTACTGAGAACATTTAGGTAAGATATATGTACCTTCGGGAAAGCAAACAACATTTAAGCTTGGAAATAGATGCTGGGACCTGTCGATAAATGTTCGGTTGAAGGAACAAATGAATGAATGGAAGTAAAACAACTAAAGCTAAACTTGTGACTCCTCTGACCATTTTCACATCAGTTATTGCCCTTTAAACTGTTGGCCTGAACCTGCTGCCACTGTTAGGTGCGGGCAAGAATATTCTGGTTTAATTGGGACATTTATCTAGATAACAAGCTCTAACTGGGTGTTTAATGATGAAATGGGGCTGTCAGGTAGAAATTCCCAAAGCCTGCACGCAACACTTGAGCCTTCATGTTAACTAGAAGAAGAAAAGTGAGCAGTTGTTGTACAAGTGACTATAGCAAGATGCAAGGTCTCCCCAGATCAATATCCACCAAACAACAAAGGCAATTGATAAGTTAAGCTGTGATGAGACAGAGAGTACCTGTGGGCTCCCTTGACAAATGTAACTAACAAGTGCTTTATATTGTACATTATGTATGGAAAAAATCAAAGAAGAAACAGAAGATTCTTTACTTTGCCCAGTTAAAGTATGGAGTTTTCACTGCCCATCTATTTTAGTAAGATTATCTTTCTTTAGAAAAAAGAAAGTACATTCATTCATTGTGAGGTTTTTGCTGTGTGTGTATTCTTTTAAATTCACCAACTAATATTTTATTGAGAGGCTGTCATAGTGCTAGACCATGGGATATACTTCCATGTTTATATAGTAAAATGTACCCATAGATATTAGTTATTTTCCCTTATATAAATCTGATCTTTACCATCTCAACCTTAGTGCTGAATTACTTGAACAGATGATTAAAGGCTCAAAGTCATGGGCAGATTTTTACCAGGGTTGGGTGCTTTCAGCTCCTGGGCCTTTTCTTAAGCTGTGCTTATTGGTGGTGGCTTATTGGATAAGCTAGCTTGGCAACAGTTCCTGCTATAGCATTATAGTACTTAATGACAATTTTTGAAGTGCCTACCACTGCGATAAGCACTGTTGACCCCAAGAAGACTATACCTCCAGAAAGTACTACTCATAGTTGATTGGGTTCAAATTGATTATAGTCTACCAGTCATTGGTTTACAGTCATCCTTCATGCATACTGCATTTCAGGGAAAATCTCCAGCTTGGGCTACCAAGCCTCCTGCAATGTTCTCCTGCCTACTGAGTCTACCCTTGTAAGACAGCTCCTAGGATCAAAACTCAGCCAATTAGAACTAAGACTTTCCCCATCCAATCAGAGCTGTGCAGCTATATCCTCATGTGCATCAGAGCTGCTCCATTTTGACCAGTCAGGACAGTGCTTTTTGGCTCAATCAAACTGTGAGAATTTGGATTCTTTATTTACATGAGAATAGACCAATCAGGGATGGGGTGAGCACTATTTTCTATATAAGCCAGCCTCTGCCTCATGAGAGTGTACCTTCAGTCTCCATTGAAAACAGTGTTTCTGTGGCTGAAGTAGCAACATCAGAGCTTTTGAACGCCGAGGCACTTTGTTGGGCCATCTCACGCCGGCTGTTTTACAGCCCTGCTCTTCCACTGCTGTGCTGTGTCCTAATTCAGCTGTATCACAGCAGAGCTGTTTCATAGGCGTACTGTTTCTCAATTGAGCTGTTTGTACTGAATAATGCCTCTCTCCTTTCACTACACTTCAGATTGGGGACTCCTGTTGGCATTGAATTAGGAATGATAACCTTTGGCTGACAGCACCGAAAGTGACTAGGAAAAAAATCATATAAAGCACTTCATCGGTATCCATAGGTTTATAATCAGGTCAAGGAGTAAAATCAGACCTATAACAGTTAATTGGCAGTACAAGGTGGCATTTGAATCTGTGACCAAAGGCATTTTAGGAGAGTGGGAGACTGATAGGATAAAAAAAGTTTAAATCTTTATCTTGTTATCTTTGTGTTTCAAATATGCAACACTATTATTATTGCTTATATCTCATCTAATATTTATCAAAAAATACCATATTGCCAGAGAATTGATCCTCTATTTTAGATGTCAATGGGGCCTCACTTGCCCTATGGAGATGTAGCTTTAATTGACTTGAACCCTCAGTTCCACAGTTTATGAGAATTTAGAGTTATTTCTCCCTTTCTGTGAATTTTTCTGTCTTAAAGTATTTAGACCCACTCAATATGATGTGCAACTTATCCACATTTATTCATCATAATTCTCTTTGTGGGCTTGACAAACTGGAAGAGAAAATAAATCACTCTCTTGCCCTCACCCTTCCTCACATCCTCATTTCTGTGGAAAAGTTTTACTTCCTTCTGTGGAGCCTTGATGGCCACTAGCACCCATGCCCTCCAGTTCTCCACTTGGAGATGGTATAACAAGTTTGCCTTTCAAGAAAATATGATATGTTCTCCCCAAGAAAAAAATTAAAGCCAAAATATGAAGGCTCCACCTCCATAACCTTACAATTGCATTCCCTTAATCATGTTGGAAGTACCTCCCTTACAGAGAACTGTTCCCAAGCTCCTTTTCTCTTTGTTTTGTCTCTGTTTTAATTGGTTACTTGGCTATAAGGATTACAAGGGAAAGAGCTTCTCAGGATAAACTCAGAACTTTAATAAAAGAAAAGGCATGAGCTGGGGTTAAATTCAGGGCCCATTATTTATTCATTGTGTAACATGAACAACTTAACTTTTGAACTGGTTTTTCTTCAGTAATCTAAAGGGGATAATTCTTAATCAATTCTTTGGAACTTTGGAAATCCTAAACATCAGGTGTGTAGCCCAGGGCTTAGAAAGTAGGAGGTGCTCAGAAAATGGAGATGTTATGAGTGGAACTAGAACTCACTTTCATATCCGTGTGCATTGAATTTTATGTTACATGTTTTGTTAATTCCACAGTGTGTAAAACACACATTCTCATTGTTCGCTATTTCAATGCTTCTTTTTCTTAACCATGTGGTGAAATGTCTCAGGAGAAGACCAGATCGAATTTTCTGTTTTGTTGTGGAGAACACATTAGGTACACAGTCAATATTTATTGATTGGTATTTTATCGATTGGTAATCTTTCAGACATCTGAAAATTCTTCTTCCTTCTGCCTTCATGGTAACAACTAATGATTCTGAAATTCACTGTATTAGAAAATGTTTGATTTCTCCCCTGCCTGCCTTACTTTGAGTCAAATTTCTGTATTCTGATGTGAGACATATCTTCATTTTTTTATTCTAAGAATAAATCAATCTTTTTCATTTCTTGCTCTTTCTAAATTTCCTTTTGAAAGTCTTTCTTTCTCTTTCTTTCATACACATGAATTTTCTCCTGTTCTTCTGGTTGAAATTCATTTCTGGTGTCATATATGCCCTTATTTCTATGTGATTCTCCTGTCTGCTTTCTCTCCAGATGATATATTCACCTTATTTGAAAGAAAACATCATTTGTTTTCTAGCATCTGATCTGAATAACAGTGAACTATTTGTTTAAAATTAATGCTTTGAGCAAAGGACCCTCTCTGTTTACTTGCCTAGCAATATTTTAATATTTAACATGTTATGATGTAAAACTTGTGGAAGAAAAATATCCTGGTGTGATCTGGTTGCCTAACAATTTACATTCAGCTGCAATGTTTTATTTGCTATAATTACTCACTGACAAAACAGGGAATCGAAATGCAAAAATACAAAATGTTCTCCGTTTGCATTTTATTTTGGAATGTGAAAAACCCTCCATTATTAGAGAAAGAGAGAGAGAATAAAAAGGAAACCCAGCTTTGTTGGATGCCTATCTCTACACACTGACTCTTCAGCTCTTCAGTGGTGGTAATTGAAACCAGACTGGAAACTGCAGGGCTTTCAGAGAGAGTTTTGTAAAGAGGCTGTGTGGTATGGACTTAATGCTGGAAGGCAGGGCCTGGGGTCAACACATTTCATCTCTTACTTAGGGTCTCCTGAGATTTTGCATAGGTCCTTCCTCTGCCTGGCATCTTCATATCTGCTCTTAAGTCACTGAAGTTTCTTAGATGAAAGGCAGGAATGCATGGGCTCCTGTAGAACATTTGACTCTAGTACTCTTTTCTCCAGTCCATTATTTACAGTCTTGAAAGTGTCAGGTTTCAGTGGGATTGTGAATCTGAGTGGAGCCAGCATTTAGGTGTTGTATGTACCAAGTGATAACTTGTCCCTTGGTTTCCACCATACTGAGAAAGCCTTCCCTGGATTCCGAGGTAGAAGCTCTCATAATTCCAGATCTTAGCTCCTCATGTGCAGTTTGAAAGATGTTCCTGAGGTTTTGAATAGGATTGCCACAACACATTTTTCCAAGAAGTAACTGATAGAGAAAATCAAAACAAGATTCTTCTTTATGATTAAAATCAACAAGTATTCTCCAGTTTAAAAAAGAAAAGAAAAAGAAAGAATTATCTGGTATCATATGGGGTATAAATAGTTACATCACTTTTTTAAATCAGAAAATGACTAAGACAACCATGTATTGATTTCTTATAATTCAAAAATCTCTCTTTTTTGTCCAAAAAGCCACTTTATTCCCAAATATGCAGGTGTTTTTATTTTACTTATTCAAAGTAGGTAATATACATTATAGGAGAAATAATCTAAAACTGTTTACCAAGAACAGCTAATATACATTCCAATGTTCCTGACACATTAGTCAGTTAATGCAAAGAATCAATCATTAAATAGACCATGTATTGACAGGATTTAGGGAATGTTCTTAGAAATAAACACAGTGTTATGTAATGCATATTTAAAAAGATATTTTTTCCAGGCAATCAATAACACAGGGTTTAGTGATCCTCAGTCCCCAAGTATTGATTTGGGGATCTAAATTCATTTTAATTTGATTTTTAGATAACTAGAAAATTGCTTTTTGAGCTGAAGAATGTCGTGTGTGTGTGTGTGTGTGTGTGTGTACACACACATGAGGATGGACTTCATTTTTTATTACTGATTATAATTTCCAGTATTTTCTTTATTTTTATTTATGGTTCAAGCAACTTACAGAGATTCCTCAGGGTTAAATTTTTCTTTTTATATTCTTTCATATGTTCATATAAATTTAAATTTTTCTTTTTATATACTTTAATATTGTCATATTTATACCAATAATAAGAAATTGGATGATGACCCATTTTCTCCATGCACCTGGGCATGTTATCCACATACGCACAGAAAGCTCATGAGGCATAGTAAAATGCCTGTGTGTTGAAATTGCTCTCTGTGGATGATATGTTGTATGGTCATCCTACCTACTGAGGCCCTGCTGAAGTTTCACTATTTTAGATTTAAAGAATAGATACTAAAGTTTTATGAGGAGAAGAAAGATTTATTGCAAAGCTACAGGGAGTCTTGCACTGGCAGAAGAAAGCAACAAGAACTAAGGAAGCTCTAGGCTGCCCTTATTCATAAACTTCATGATCACAGAAAAATCTCTTCTATTTTTTACTAAGTAGCTAAAAAGTTACTTAGATTTCCTTGTTTACCTGGTTCCCATACCATCAGGAGGTCAGCTTGCACTTGTCCATCAATGTCTGTCTGTACCATAACCTCTTCGCCTTAAGCCCTTGCCACTTGGTTTATGTTTCCCAATTCACATCTATAAGAGTAATCAAAAATGTTTTGTTGTGTTTTGCCTGACTTTTCTGTGTGTTCTTTTGAAAGGGCTTTACAAATAAATCATGCTATTTATCCCTCTGGTACCTAGAAGCATCCTCAACATCCTTCTTAACACATGTTTTTAGAAGCCACTATCAGTGGATTAGAATTAATATGCCTCGAGTTAATGATCTTTTATATCTCTTCACCACCAATAAGTGGTAGTCCTAAGACAGAGCTTCGTAATAAACCTGTTGTGATTTCTTTAAAATGAGAAGGAAATATTATTGTTTCTATGGTGGTAAAATATATATAACATAAAATTTAACATTTTAACTATTTTAAGTGCACCATTCAGCGGCATCTAGTGTATTTCCCACTGCTGTGCAACCATCACCACCATTCATGTCCATAAACCTGCACCCATTGGACAGTACTTCCTCACTCCCTTCTCCCCACTCCTCAGTCGCCGGTAACCTCTGTGGTACCTTCTGTGTCTATGAATTTATTCTAGGTACCTCGTATGAACGGGACCACATAGTGTTTGTCCTTTTTTGCCCTTTCAGTATAATGTTTTCAAGATTCCTTGCTGTAACATGTATTAGAATTTTATTTCTTTTTAATGCTGAATAATATTTCATTGTATTTATATATCACATTTGCTTTATTCAAGAGAGAGAATTTTACACCAGGCTCTCTATGGCAGGAAATGTTGGCAACACAAACTGGTGGTATGAAAAGGCTCAAAAGCAACAAATTAAGCAGGGATCCTATTCCAGATCCTTCTAGCATTCCACTGACTAGTGGTACTGTGACCTTTGTCATTTTTAGTTAACTCTTCTAAATCTCTTCTTTGTCACGTGCCGTATGAGCATCATAATAACCCTTAAAGGTTTGCTGTGAGCTTTATATGAAACAATTCATGGGATGTGCCTGACCTGGCACATAGTAGGTATTCAGAAAGTGAATTCCACATTTTCTCTTATCACCCATTCTCCCATTTCCAGAAAATCCTACCCATGACATGAATGAAGAAGAACTGCAGTTTCACTTTGTCATTTTGCATCCTGTGGTTTCTGTTATTAGTGGTCAACCTGGATCCAAAAGTGTTAAATGGAAAATCCAGAAATAAACAATTCATAAGTTTTAATTTGCATACCATTCTGAAGTAGGGTGATAAAATCTCACACTGTCCCTCTCCATCCCAACTGGGATGTGAATCATGCCTTTGTCTAGAATATCTGAATTATATATAACACTGTCCCATTAGTCCAGCAATTTTCAACATCTTTCATCTCATGGCACACATAAACAAGTCACTATAATTCCATGGCACACCAAAAAATATACTCTACTTTTTTGTTGATCTGACCAAAAAATAGGTATAATTTTGATTCATTCACATCAGACTACTATTGTGTTTTCTTTTGTCATTTTTTTATTTGACAGGTTAAGGGAAAGAGATCAGTGCCCCTGACTAAATAGTCAGGTATTGCATGTTTTAAAAACTGTTGTAGCATATAGGTTGAAAAATTGCTGCATAAGTCACTAATAGCCATCTGGATTATCAGATCAATTGTCCTGGTATCACAGTACTTGTGTTCTTATTAAGTAACATATGTTACTTAATAATGCCACATTCGCATAACTTTTATTAGAGTGTAATGTTATAATTCTTCTATTGTATTATTGTTGTTACTCTCTTACTGTGCTTAATTTATAAATTAAACTCTATCATAGGTATGTCTATATAGGAAAAAACAGTGTGTGTGTGTGTGTGTGTGTGTGTGTGTGTGTGTATGTGTATAGTCCAGTACTGTCCACACTTACTGGTGGTCTTACCTCCTTTGGAAAATGGATGACTACTGTACATAATAGGGAGTATGTTTTTCTTACATATACTACACTGTAAGAACTGTCAGGCAGGGATAGCAAGAGTCTCAGACCAGGGGGCTTGGCCTTCAGGACTTTGACCACTCAGTACTTCTGTTCCATACAGAGGAGTGGCCTGCTTTGTGGATCTGGTTGACCTCAGGAGAGAAGGGAAAGCGTGCCTGTTTGTCTGCCATGCCGAAAACACCTTCTCAAGGAAAAGGGTGTGCCTCTTTCAAACTGAGTTTGCTGCTTCCCATGAAAAAAATCTTTTTCGTTTTTATAAAAAGCAATTTTCATTTTCCTGCCAAGCTAGCAAAGACTCTTTGAGAAATGCTTCTGCTTTCCTGGTATCAGGTGTAAAAGCTACATGATATGGAGGCCACGTGGCACCATTTCTGCCGCTGGCAAGGGAGCTGGCAGGAAGAACAAAAGAGAAACACACACCCTTCTCTGTTTATGCACTTGAATCAGAAGCTTATGTTTGGAAGCCAACTACTTGTTGTTTGGGCACATCTAAACTTGCAACAGAGTGAGGAGTGCCGAAGGGTTCCTGGTGAAGAATGCCTGCAAGTAATAGAATCAGGATGGGGTGGTGGGAGTAGCAAAAAATGAGCACCAACCATATCCTCCTTCTCCTGTCTTCAATATAGTAAATAGCCACTTTCAGGCAGAAAATCTTTTAGCTTCAAATAAATCAAAAGTAATAGAACCAGAAGCCACCTGAGCTTTCTAATCTACTCCAAAATTTCTGGGGAAAGTCCTGTGAAGAACCCATTCACTCTGTGTATCTCTGAAGAGTTACAGCAAAGTTGAACTTAAAGGAGTACAGCAGATATGTTGTATGCTGACCCCACGCCCCACACTTCCCCAGAGACCTGCATGTGCAAATTGCACATTGCTGCTGGTGCTTATAGAGTTGTGTTCTCAGATATCTCACTGAAGAAGGGGACTAGTCCTGAGTTGTTGTTTTGAGGATATAAATGAGATTTGGTGGCTCCTGAGTAGCTTTTTCCACACCTTAAAGCTCGTGTTCTTGATTTAGTATGTGGACGTTATTCTACATATGCACATTGGCCAGATGATTCAAACACTTTTTGAGTCTATGAGACCCCTTGATTTGTATCTTCAAAGCTGTCTAGAGAGGGTTTGTGGTGCATGGTGGTGAATGCAAGTTTTCTAATCAGATCTGTGATACACTTCCCATTCCTCTAATTATTAGCTGTGTGACTTTGGACAAGTTTTTAAACCTCTCTGAGCTTCAGTTTGCTTCTCTGTAAAATGATGATAAGCCTGCCTCTTCAGCATATTTTCCCCCAAGACTAATTAAAATCCAAGAACTTTTTCTATTTTGCACAGTGTTTGTCACTAGCCAGGGCCCAGAAAATGTCAATTTTCCCTCTTCTTTCTTCTAGTTTGCTATATAATTATTCTTGATGCAAATGCTAAGGCACTTGAGCTCTGTGCAGCACCATCCTCATGACATAGAAATTGGCCAGGAACCTCAGGAATAAATCTGAAAATTGAGAAGAAGAGAGCCTATCATCATGCATTTGTCAGTTAGCATCTCTGTCTTTTCTAGTTAGTCTTTCATAGTAAAGTGGTTATTTTTTCCCCTCATCCTTGAAGCCATATGTGTTGGATAGTGTTTGACAGGCGTTTTTGCATGTGACAAAGTATGGGGAAAGTGATGAGGACAGGTCTACTCAAGATGTCACTTTCCTGTGCTGCAAGCCGGAGATGACAATGCAGTCCCTATTGAAAACCCCCAACAGTGTGCTGGGGTGTCTTAACACAAGAGGAGAGAGTGACATCTCACAATTAAACCATATCCTCCTACCTATGTAGGTGCCACACCTGAAACAATTTTCTTATACGAGGCTATAGGTACCTATAGCAAAAAATGAGCACCAACCATATCCTCCTTCTCCTGTCTTCAATATAGTAAATAGCCACTTTCAGGCAGAAAATCTTTTAGCTTCAAATAAATCAAAAGTAATAGAACCAGGAGAAGGAGGATATGGTTGGTGCTCATTTTTTGCTATAGGTACCTATAGCCTCGTATAAGAAAATTGTTTCAGGTGTGGCACCTACATAGGAGGCTGTATTTTGGAATGGGTGTAGTCTATTCTTTTTACTTCTGTAGAGAACCATATTAAACAGGATAGTTTTTATTTTTTCTATGTTGACCAACTCTGGCCAAAGACACACACACACAAGGGTACATGCAGTACATTCAGTGAGAATTTGGAGCATGTAGGAAAGGCATCCAATTCTCACTTCATTGGTTTCTTAATTTACAAAAAAAATTACATTTCTCACCAGTAAAAGATGATGAAATGTCATTGTTGAGAGGCTAAGGATAGAATTTAAAATTTTTTCATGTAAAGTCTTAATGTGTAAAGAGATCTAAAGTCACAAAGAACAACCACCACACTCACAACAATAAAAATAACAAGGAAGCACTTTTGGACTTTTGTTCTATGTTTAGCTAAAAGCTGACACCCGGTAAGTGCTCAGGAAATTCTGTTTTTGACATTATTAATAAGCAGACAAGACAGAAGTCTTGATGTCTCTTTCTCAGTATTATCTGTAGGGAAAATAACGTACAGCTGTTGAGATACTGCATGAACCACCTCACTCATCAATATGATAGGGGTCCCAGTAATTTAAAAACCATGAGGCTTGTTGAGAAATGTTTGCTTGGGGTAGAGAGCAGTATCCCAGCCCATTGGGGACAGGATTATAGGATGCAGTTACATTTCTTCTGCCATTTATTTGTCAGGAGAAACCTTTTATTTTTTTCTAATCCGAATTTGGCACTTCCATTTTATCTCACATACATATTAAGTGTTTTCCAGATTATGTTCTAATTTCTTTTAAGTTTGTGATTTAAAGTGTGTAACCTTTTTTCTTTCTTTGCTTTTGTCTATTCATGTTATTTCCCTGTAATCATTGTCAATTGTCATTTGGTTCTAAAAAAAATTTGAATCTAATCCAAAATTTTTATAAATTCTATGATTAAAATGATAAATAACTCATGTGGAGTTATTATCAAGTGAAATTGATTGTACTTCTTGTAATATCTCATATTTTTTCAATGACTAAAGAAAATCATTAAATTAGTTCATCTCTTAATAAATATATGTGGGTGGATTTTTTTTCTCTTCAGTTAATCCCTTAGAAGAATATGATGTACATGGTTTCTGATTTGCATGTATAAAATGCCTAATTTGACTAGGACTGTGGATAGACTTATATGGAAGTATAAGAAGTATATGGAAAGAGAATAGTAATTGTATATGTGTGTGTATATATGTTTTTAATAAAACATTTTTTCTGTATTTAATATTTGGGCTTTTTCATGCTGTGAGCATAATATAAGGTTACATTAGCAAAGGACTGTTTGAAGGAGGTGAAATGATGGAGATAAAGTAGTAAGAGGTGGAAAAGAAGGCTGAGTAGTTGTAGCCTAAGTAACTTAGGTATGACTGGTAGGAAAGAAAAAAATATGGGGAGTGCCATCAGACATAGACTTGATTTCTCTCCCTTTTCTAATCCGTCTAGAGAGTTTTTCCTAGTAGATGGGCTCTTGACCACCCTTCATCCTGGTAGTCCTTCCGTCTTTCTTTGAACACATGTGGCTCTTTCTCTCTGTGGACAATGTGTTTTACCTTGACCAGCACCCATGCTAATGAATGATTACATGTGCAGGCAAACATGTGATTTGGAAACACCAGGCAAAGTGCTAATTTAAAAAATCTGTTATTTGATAAGGACTTGTCGGGTACCTAATATGTGACCAGCAGATTACAAAATCCTTGGAGTACAAATGTACAAAAGACAGAGGAAGTCCTTGAAATTGTGGTAAAGGAGACAGTTAAGCAACAGTAAAAAATTATTATTATTATTATTACTGCTATTTACTGACATATATATATATATATATGAGGAAATAATTGGGATAGCCCACGTTAGATGCTGTGTTTAGGGATGGCCTCTTAAGGAGATGACATGTAAACGATAGCTAAGCAGGACTGATCATGCTAAAAGAGAAAGGGGAAAGCATTCCTAACAGAGACAGGATACTGCAACCGAAGTGCTCAGGTGAGAAAGAGCTTGGCATGTTCTCATACTCCCCAACGGTCAGTGTGTCTGAAGTGTGGTAAGCAAGGCAGAGCGAGGATAAGATGAAATTGGAAACGTGGAGAGGAGCCAGGTTACATGGGGATTGTATTTAAAGTGCAATTTTAACTGACTTGGACAGGCAGATTTAGCAAATAAAAACATAGAATCCCCAGTTAGACTGGACTCTCTGATAAACAACAAATACTGTCTTAGTGTAAGTATGGCTCAAATATTGCAATTTTTTGGTACTTACACCAAAAAAAAAATCATTGTTTATTTGAGAGTTGAGATTTAACTGGGTGTCCTGTATTTTATCTGGTCACTCTAGGTGTGAAGCCACCAGTAGGCTGTAAATGGGGAATAGTGTGATTGATTTGTGTTTGTGAGAAACAGGGCAGGTTGGCTTTCTTGCTGAATGTTTCACTTGCTACTTTTCTGATTCTCAAAGCAGCAGGTGCGCTCTGGCTGGTTCACGGTATTAATCATGAGCGATTTCCAGAAGTCCCTCTTTTCCTTCCTGCTGTCCTTAGATGAGTTGCCTATCTTCTGTTCATGTTCTGGGTCTCCACCTATATGTGGCTTCTGAGAACCGCGCCCCCTTGCCCGGCAGAAGCCCCGTTAGGTCCCTGTCACTGTGCACTCACAAAGCCCCTCTCCTTGTGGCAGAGCACTTATGCCATGTTTGCAATTGATTCTCCCCTCTCTTCCCTGCTGGACTCGGAACCCTGTGAGGGCACAAGCTGCGTCTTTTTCCCTGTTGATTTTTTGGCACCTAGCCCAGGAACAGTGGACCAGTTTAATGAACGTTGGTTGAATGGGTGGATTAACTCTGAGCCTTCTTTAGAGTAAGTCTTGAGATAATAACCTACACAGTCTGGTCTGAGTTCCATTTCTGAGATATCAATTGCTAAGGGATTTTCTTATTGAGCATTTCTTGCTGTCAGGTACTATGGAATATCTTGAAGATATCTGAATCTAAGTCTCTGCCCTTAAGGAGCTCATAAACGAGTTGAGAATATGAGATAACCCAGAATATAGAGAGTGATTAAAGTCATAGGAAATACAATAAAGCATTAGAATAAGTGGTAGAATTGATAAGACTTAGGGATTGTTAACCTGGACTCCATGGAGTGCAGGATGCTATGTGAAAGGGCTTCGTGTAGAGGTCTGTGAGCTCTCTGGGATTGTGTGCACAGTGTCATATACTTGTGTTTTCTTCTGTTGAGAGAGTCTAGAGCTTAGATCAGGTCCCCAAGAGGAGGTACCTGCCTCCCACCAGAATTATGGGGAACCATCTACTCTACGTGCTATGGACATTTGTGATGGATTAAAGATCCAAGTATGAAAGGTGAAAATATAACACTATGAATATAAAAGATAAGACTTTTTAAAACAATTTTATGCTGGGGTTGCATTTCTTAAAATAGTGAAGGTAGAACTTGAGGAATTAAATCATAGTTAAATATTTGTGTTCAATGAAGGAAGCCATGGAAAAACTAACAGAACAAATCAAGAGAAAATAACTGAAATTCTTTATAATAGCTTACAAGAGATTTTTACTGAAGATATACATTTTTATTCCTGCTAATTAAGAAACAGAAGTTTAAATGGGCAAAAGATAAAATGGGCATTTGAGAGGGAGAAACTTGAATTGCTAATATGTTTTTAAAGAGATTTTTAGTCTTATTATAGTATTAGGAAACATGACTATTAAAATAAGAGACACTACTCTATACTCACAAAGTTAGTTAAAAAAATAGAAAGTCAGGTAATAAGAAGTTATTAGTGAGGATGTATGAAAACAGAAATTTGAGAGGATGTTTGATATGGAAAAGTATTAGCAGCAACCCATCTATCTGCTGATATGGGAATAGGCAAGGAATAAACCAAAGTTTATGTTTATGATAGAATACTGTGTAGTAGTCAGGGGGAATTAAAACCTACAGCAGCATTGTCCAATAGAAATTTAAGGTGATATTTTAAGATATTTATAGCCACATTAAAAAAGTCCAGAGAAATAGGTGAAATTAATTTTAATGGTATATTTTATTCAAGGCAATATACCCAAAGTACTATCATTTTAACATATCAATACAAAAGTTTTTAATGATATAGTTTACACCCCTTTCTTTGTTTTAAGTTTTCAAACTATGGTGTACATTTTACACTTAGAACATGTCTTACTGAGATGCTAAATTTTCATTTGAAATACTTGATCCTCATTTACATATTTAGATTTCAGAAAATGTACAACTCAGAAAAGTAGATTTACATACTCAAGGTTCCAAAACTACTTAAAATTGGTCTAATAACTGAATAAAATACCAGTTTTATTAATTTAAAATAAAGTTTAATTAAGAATTCAGGTTCTCATCTACATTAGCCACATTTCAGATGCTCAGCAACTAGGATTCCTTGGTGGTCTGGTGGCTGGGGTGCAGGTGCTCAGCAGCTGCACATGAGTGATGGCTGCTGGACCAGACAGCGCAAGTGGAAAGCAACATATAACTGTGTAGGTGTTTTTCATAATATAATGATGAGAGAAAATATAACAAGAATAAGATTTATAGTAAAATATCATCTAAATAAATTGAACATATAAAAATCAATACAGTGTATTCTTTTTGCAATAACATATATATGTAATGAAATACATGGGACATATTTGGAAAGAATATACCTGTATCTCTAGAATGAGATAGCATGAAATCGAGAAGGAAGGTTTTCAAAAGGAAAACACAGTGACATGTAGGAGAGCTCTAGCCTGCTATGCTTGGGTCAAGGAACTTATTCAGCTCAGAGTGAGGCACCTAGGGCTAAAACAAAAGGCAATGAGAGGTACATCCAGTCAATAGGATATCATTCGGCACTAAAAAGAAATGAGCTATTAAGTCATGAAAATACGTGAAGGAATCTTAAATGCATATTACTAAGTGAAAGAAACCTATCTGAGAATGCTACATATTATGTGATTCTGACTACATGAAATTTTGTGAAACTATGGAGACAACGAAAAGATCAGTGGTTTCCAGGGGTGAGGAGGAGATGAATAAGCAGAGGAGAGAGGATGTTTAGGACACTGAAAATACTCTGTATTATACCATAATGATGGACATATGTTGTCCATTTATCCAAACCCAAAGAATATACAAAACTAAGAGGGAACCCTAAAGTAAACTATGAAGTTTGGATGATTATGATGTGCCATTGTGGTTCATCCTTGGTAATAAATGTATCACTCTGGTGAATGGTATTGATAACCAGGGAGGCTATTCATGTGTGGGAAGATGGGGTATGTGGGAAATTTTTGTGTCTTTTTCTGAATTTTTTGTCAACTTAAAACTGCTCTGAAAAAGTAAGATCTTTAAAAGATATATATTTGAAAAAACAATGAGAATTAGCTCTCCTCAAACTGTGACAAAATTGGAATCGTAATGTAGAATTATGGTTTCATGATCACATTTTCAAATGTCCAAGTTGAAGTTCCTTCTAAAACAGAAACTGAATCATGTTGGCAACTCCCAAACATAGGTGGTATCACCAGAGGACATTACTATGAAAAAAAATCAGAGGACATTTTCCTGAAGACCTTTCATTCTCCTGATAAATATAGTTTCTAGATATTATGTTCTCAGAACCTATTATATGTAGAAAATCCAAAATGAGGCCTTATCTTGAAGCCCTCACAAGCCAGAGGACAATACTGCCATTCCCTCACTTCTGTGTTTTGTGGAGTATTACTATAATGTGCATACTGGTAGGGGCTAAGTTGTGTTCCCTCAAAATTCATGCTGAATTTCTAATCTCCAGTGTGTCAGAAAATGACCATATTTGCAGACAAGACATTTAAATAGGTAATTAAGTTAAAACGAGGCCCTTAGAATGGGTCCTGACCCAATCTGACTGATGTCCTTCTAAGAAAAGGAAATTAGGACAGACACGGAGACACCAGGGAGGAACTCAGACAGAGGTGAGTTCATCCGCAAGTCAAGAAGAGAGGCCTCAGGAGAAACTAACCTGCCTACATCTTGATCTTGGACTTCTAGTCTCGAGAACTGTGAGGAAATAAATTTCCATAACGTAAGCCATCCTTTCTGTGGCATTTTGTTATGGCAACCAGAGCAAACTAATATACCTGCATTTTAAAAAATAATAAATTAATTGCTTGGGGAAGTATAGCATTAAGAGCAGAAACTGTGGAGTCAGATGGAATTGGCCTTGATTCCAGTCTGCAGATTACTAGTTCTGGGGCTCTCCTAGCATGTTACTCTCTTGCCATGAAGCAGGAATAGTAATTGTACCTACTTCATAGGATTATTGGAGGATTAATTGAGTGAATGGAAGTAACTGTTGTATAAATGTTAGCTCTTATTTTGATCATTATGATTGGTCATTGTGCTCCAGTTGTCACAATTTCACTGCCCACATATAGCACATTCAACCCAAGAACCAGGGAAAGCTTAATAGTTCAGTTTATTACATGCATAGTCTTAAGAATCATAAACACAGAGATCAGTTTGTGGACTGTTTTCTGGTTTCCCCATTGTCTGCAGTGGTTTAGTCTCCAAAAGCTTACCTTTGAATTAACTGCTGGAGTTCTGATATTGAACATGATATATTTTGAGTTGTTTTTAGGGGTTAACATGGTCAATGTAGACATAGGTAGTTAAAATGGACATTTGGGAGCAGTAAGAAACCAACCTCAGCTGACAGAGACACAAGAATAAACCACCACCTCTATAGCTTTATGTGCAACTACCAGCCTCAGGAAGAACCTGCAGTATCACAATAAGGATGCTGTTTTGTCATCTGTATAATATTGTTTTCTCTCTGTAATGAATTGAGGACAGAATTAGTCTTCACAAGTCTCAGGGCAGCCTGCTATTCACCCACTGTTGTGATTTTTGGAATATTACTGTAACATCTGCATTTGAAAATATAACAAATTCTTGGCAAGATGTCATTATGTGAATGCAATCTCTTCAATGTGCTTAAGCTGGTTACCTTCACACACCAAGACCTAGGAGATAAAAGTGGGCACTTAACATTCACTGGGTATGCTGAGAATATACCTGTTTATGTGCTCAATTTCCTAAAATCACATAACCTTTTGTTATCTTGCAATATATAAAAGGAATGGTTGGACCTGAGAAAGCTGTAACTATGTCAGATAAACAAGTCACCAAGTTCCATTCAAAGTACTATGCCCTGTGTGGCAATGTGCCTTGAAGTGGAAACTTACATCAGAAAGACTGATACGAGTTCTTTGCATATTTATCAAGAACATTTCTGATTTAAAAAAAAAAAATCTCAAAGATTGCTTTTTAGAGCTCAACAGTTCTACTACCTGTAAAACATGCCTGTCTTTGGTGGTTTCCTGTCTTTTTCATTCCCTCCTTCCTGTTTTGTTTCCCCATATGGGTTACTTCTCATTCAAGGGTCCTTTCTCAGCTAGAGGCTAGCTCTGTTTGTCTATTTTATTTTTCACCCTAAATTTGTGAACCGGTCCCAGTGCCCATGAAAGTGGGCACTAATGTGATTGCCCAGAGACAGTCATGTATACTTCAGACAGGTGCTGCACAAACCTTTGAGGTCAGCTTGCTGAGCCCTCTCCAGTTCCAACTTGTAAACATTGATGGCAGGCTAGCCTTGCAGATGCTGCCAGGTGCTGATCATTTCACTGGCAGACACAGATGGCTTGATAGGTGTTCTGCTGGAAATTCATCTGTTTATTGAACACCCTGTGTTTGCATAAAGTCAGCTTTTGATTGTGCAGAATGGTCAAAGTGCCATATATAAAATGAAAATAGCTTTTTAGAAAAGGCATTGGGAACTAGTAAATGGAACATATGAAAGCATTGAAAAACAATTTTATTAAATGGTCCTGTTGTGTTACTTATTCTTAATTTACTCAAATGACCCAATGCCTGTCAATATCTGTTTAGAATTAATTCATATGTGAAGTATTAGGTGGGAAACATAAGGTAAATCCATACATACTTCTGGAAATATAAGCTTGTCATTATTAATGTTGGAAGAAAAGGATTTCAGAAGGACATAGGGTTCAATTATAACCAAAAATTAGAGTTCCCAGTAGAAATACACAGAATCTTCACCTCACCCTCCTGCCGGAGCTGCAGAGCCGGCTCCTTGCTAGTGATGTCTATTTAGGTGAACTTCTTATGCCTTCCCAGCCCTGCTCGCCTCCAGGGTCTCCTTCTCACCCATTTTCTATTTCAGTTTTTCAAGTAACTTTGGAGTCACCCATGTCCTCCCTCTTCTTCAGCCCCACATTTAGTAATACACCAAATCCTTTCAGTTTTGCCTCATAAATATTCTTCAAATTGTTCACATCTTTCCATCCCCAAGATACATATTTCCCTGGAAGAAGGGATGGGAGGAGAGGGTAGAGAATTGGTTTTCTTTCATTTCTTTAAAAAATGTTTTAATTGTGAGAAGAAAACAACATGAATTTTATCATCTTAACCATTTTTAAGTGTACTATTCAGTAGTGTTAAGCAGACTAACATTGTACGGCAGCTCTTAAGAACTTACTCATATTGCAAAACTGAAACTCTGTACCCATTAAATAATCCCCATCTCTCTTCCCATTTCCTTTCCCCTTCCCCTTCCCTTCCCTTCTCTCTCTCCCTCCCTTTTTCCCTCTGTCCCTTCCTCTGTGATGGCTAATGAGGACAAGCAAAAGAAGCTAGATAACACTTTGTGTCAAAATAGTATTACTCTATTAGTGTTTGTTTTGGCATTCCTAAATGATAAGTTTTAAGTGATATCATTTGTCTGTGACTCTGGTCTTATGAGCTCAAAGTATTCATAGGGTTTGGCATGGTTCTTGTCCCAGTATTTTTACCAGATGTCACACAGTGCCAAAATTCAACAATCTGAAAAGAAGCAAAAGTGACCTAGGATAAGCACTTTTGTTTGTTTTTGCCAATTTATCATTTAGAAGAGAGCTTGTTGTAATGGAATGAGATATAGGATCTGTATCTGAGTCTCATTATCATCATTTATTTAAGTGTGATCATTTACCAGAAAAATCCTGCATCATGTGAACTCAGTTTTTATCTGGTAGATAAATTTCTATGGCTACTTCTTCTTCTCCCTCCTCCTTCTCCACTCTTTCTCCCTCCTTCCCTTCCTCTTCTTTTATCATCTTGAGACACTTGATCAAGGCTCACTGGCAGTGGAGAAGGTAAGAGGGATAACATTTGTTGTGCAGTGTTGTGAGGGAGCTGGAACTTGGGCACACACATTGAAAAAGTCACTGAATGATGTTCCTGGGGTTTCTGCATGTATTTGCAGTGCTATCTCCTACTTAGAAGTTGGGAGACATTGTCCCAAAACTTTCTGTGATGCTAGTGTGTAAAGGTTAATTGAGATATTAAAACATTTAAGTGTAATTTATAAAAGGCAGTCCATTTACCAACAAATACTTATTCTGTTATAATTAAAGATCTGTCAAATCTTCTACCTTCTTAAGTAAACCCATATTTTCATGATTTTAGGGTTTTACTTGGCTGTAAGATTTCCTCTGGGCTACAAAGCAGCAAGTGTAATCTGTTTGGGAATAAACTTTTTAACAGAAGTCAAAGGAAAAAAATCAATTTAGCTGGTTTTGACTTACAACAGATAAAAGAAAAATTGAAAGTATTGGATTTTGGGTAAGTACTTTTGCCTCACAGTGTGAGGGTTGAATGGGTGTTAAGATATTGCTCACCACATTGGCAAGTCATCTGGATCAGTGTTTTACTGTTTTGAACGTGTACAAGCAACGAAGTAATTAGGTGGGCTGCACATGTCAGATGCTTCATGTAAAGAACCATAAGGCTTTTCAAAACATCAAATACTATTCAGGTGGCTCAGGCTTTTTATTTTTATTGAATGCGTTATGTCGTATGTATAGACATGAGAAAAAGCCACAAGTTTTTTCTAATGAGTGTAAGGTATATTGCTAAATGATTGGCATTAGTTATAGATTTTGGGGGTGAAAATAGATATTTTATCTATTCATACACAAAACACACACAGTACAATAATGGACAGCTGACAGAAGTTCTGGTGTTGAATGAGGCACTATTGCCTGAGGCTTAAGAGGGTGGGGTTTTGTTCCGGCATCCTGTGTTCATATTTTACTTTCACTGTATATTAGCTGATGGCTTTAGAAAAATAATTAATCTCACCCAAGCTGCAGCTTTCTCTTCTGTAAAGTGGACCTAATAAGAATAGTCTCATCTTGTGAAAAATAGCATTAAATTGTGTGTGGTAAATGCCTGGCGTGATGCCAGAAAAACTATTGAAAAAAATGGATGCTATTATCATTTTTCCTATTATCAGCTAGACAAGAAGATGTCTAGCTGGAAAGGTGGTTTTCCTTTATTGCTTATTTATACACAAATCCATTAAAATAATTATCATGGGCTTAATATCCCAGGAAGATGAGTGAGAGCAGACAAGTCAGTTCCATGCTAACTCAAGGTTCGGGGTTGATCAGTTAGGTGCCTTATCTATGTATGCAGCCTCATGGTGCTGCTGATGCTCCTTTTAACTAGGGCCAGGGAGAAGGAAATAGAAGCTCAAATGCTTCCCAACTGGAAAATTGGTTCTCTAGCCCATCCGTATTTCTGCAGAATGGAGGGGCTGCCGTAAAGAGAGGGTATGTTCAGGAGGATAATACTGCATTTTGTTTCTCTCTGTTTCCCCACCACATAGCATAGTGTCTAGCACAGAATAAATGCTTAATCAAGGCAATAAACAGAGAAATGTATGATGATAGCATCTTTTCTCTTTGAAAAATTACTTTTTAAAAGTCACAACTTTATTTTGGTCTCTGTTGTAAGGTGAATTGTGTCCCCTCCAAAACAACAAAAAAAGTAAGATGGAATATTAACACCTAGTAGCTTAGAAATGGACCATATTTGAAAATATGGTCTTTACAGAAGAAATCCAGTTAAAATGAGGTCATTAGGGTTGGCCCTAATCCCTTATGATTGGTTTCCTCATTAGAAAGGAAATTTAAATGCAGAGGCAGATATACAAAAGGAAGATGAAGTGAAAAGAAACAGGGTGAAGGCCAACGTTAGATCCTTCCCTCACAGCCCTCAGAAGGAACCCGCCCTAAGAATACCTTGATTTTGGACTTCTAATCTCCAAAACTGTGAGATGATAAAGCTGTGTTGCTTAAGCCATCAAATCTGTGGTACTTTGGTGTAGCAATTTTAGCAACCTAATGCCATCCCACAAAGGATGTCTTGAGAGCAGGACTATTGAAGAAAGGGAAAAAGTGAGATACTTGGGGTTCCATTTTCCATTCAAAATGTTGGTTCACTGTAGGTGTACTTGGAGCAGTGATTTCAGTGCTCAATAACTGAGGATAGGGAGCTGCTCCTGAAAAACTCTGAATGCTTTCTCCTGGGGAATTGATTAAACAGAGTTCAGAGTAAACTTGGGAGAAGTATTTCACAGCCATTGGTGAGGGGCCTGTGCATACACACCTGTGTGTAACATGGCTGGCAGAAGCAGGCTTTCCTCCAAGAGACTTCTGGAAAGCAACCATGGTTATGGAGCATGTTAACAGGAAATGCTATTTTTTTCTCAAATGCTCTAAAATACAGATTTTTCCAAAGAGCTAAATAAATATTTCTCATCAATGGGAATAAGAATTAGGAAGTAGAATGAAACATTTATAAAAATGATTTTGAATATGTTTTTGGTTACGAATGAATAAACCTTATTTCTTAATCTGTCTTTCTGTCAAACTTTGTCCCAACACATACATTACGGAAAGGTAAAAAGAGACCATTTCACATACTCATTAATAAAACTGCTGGATGACTGGCAAAATAATGACAGAAAACAATGAAAGTCCAAGTTTCTTTCCTGGGTGTCCTGGCCGGTCCTTAGTTGGTGTCCTCTCCCCTGTGACAGCTGTGTGAGCCTTTCTTTTCCTTTCTTACTTGTTCTCTCTGGGTTGACAGAAGTGGGTCTCACAGACCGACTGAGATGCCAAGATTAATAGAGACCATAAACCAAGGCAAGTTCTAATCCAGTGGCTTGCCTTTGTCATGGGCCTAAAGGTAGATAGGTAGATAGGTCTGCAGCTAATTAGGGTTTCTTTGAGAGGCTTGATTCCATCACCAGGGCAATAATTACTGGTGGGAAATTACTACACTTTGATGGTTGCCTGAGATGTAAATTAGTAGTGTCTGAAGAAAGTCATTGGCCCAAAAGCAAAACATAAGAGGCAAAATAAATGGAAGATCAAAGTACTTTTGAACTGATTTTTCTTGCCTCCTCAGAGCTCCTCACTAAGTCAGTCAATGGTCCTGACACCTTAGGAGGCCCCCTGTGTGGTAAGGCCCCACAGAGCATTGGATCTGCAATCTTTTTCTGGAAAGTTGTACTGGGTATCGGAGTATAAGTTCCTAGTAGGAGGAGGGCTCATAGTTTGGAGGCGGGCATGTAAAAGTATCCCACTTATAGGTATTTCTTACTTTGTGATTTAAGATTAAATACAGCAGGATTTCAGAGAAATCCTTCACGGATGCATTTCAGATACACTATTGCTACTCCCAGTTAGTCTTCTTTGTAACCCTCTCCTCAGTCCAGCTTTTAGGAGAGCAATGGGCTTGATATTGTGAATTCCAAACACATTTGAGGCTAGAGGGTCATTCATTCCCTATCTGCAGTTGAATGCAAGAAGTACACCTCAGATACTTAAGGTTAATTAAAAGAAAATTCAGTCTTTACTTGAATCAGAGAATTGGAGCTCAGTGGTTTCCCTCTGCCATATTTCTTTACTTTCCAACATTTTGGTACCCTGGAGCAGTTGTGGAACATTCAGACACCAACTCCCCAATCTCTCCCTCTGGTCCTGGCCCAGCCCAGCTTTCCTCCCCATTTGTTTCCTCTCCCCCAACCTTGAATTATTATAAGAGACTTAGCTTCCAATCTTTTTGTTTTGTTTTGATCTTGGCTCTCTGAACCAGTTTCACAATTTTGAAGAACAAGAGATTCAGGAACCAGGGTTGGGAGAATAGGAGGCAGAGGGTTATTTTGAAGAGAAGAAGGGGAAAGTCACATGTGAATGAACCCTGGTCTATTTCACTCATACTAATTATAATTTCAGAATGCTATAAAGAAAGGAAAGTCAAGAAAAAAGCCAATTAGAATTTATTAGGTGTCTCCAGTTTTTCAAACACAATCTTTGGTAGACATGTTTCTTTATGTCATCTTATAGACTATTGATGGTTGCAGGTACACATTTGTTCGGGAATTGTTTTATTACGGTAGTCATTTTTACTTACCATTGTATTTTCATCCTGCACCATGCTTGTCATAAATTCAGTGTTCTGTAAATATTTACTGGATGAATTAATGAATGGAGCAGTGACTCTCAGGGAGAATTTGTGAACTTGTATAATCTCTTCTATCACACAGATGAGGATATTTATACTCTGAGAGGCTAAATACTTTGTCAAAGTTAAGACTCTTCAGAAGTGGTATGGACTCAATATATTTGGTTCAAAGATCTTACACTGCTCAGCACTGCCTGGATGAGAAACACAGTCTTCTTCATTGTTTGCCCATTGTAAGGCACCTGAATTCACCAAGGAGACACTTGTTAAGGCTATCTTTTGCTCTTGCTGATACTAAAATATTCCTATTGTAAGTACTCAGTTGGAATACAAGAATAATTAGAAGTGAGATATTTGCTGCAACCTTATGTACAGAACATCTTGGCTTAGTGATGATCCAACTCTTATCTGTGTCCTGTTTAGCTGCTGCTTTCATTATCATTCTCCAGTGACTCTTGCCACATCACCTCAACTTGTGGAAACCCCAAGTTGACCCCATTGAAACTAGTGTTACACCCATTTTCTGTTTAACATGATCTTATGCCAAAGCCCACAAAGGAATTATCCAGCACAACTAGTGCTGCTGCAGAGCCAAAAAACTTGGGGAAGGGGGATAGGAGTGGACAAAGGCCAGAGCCACACTCTTAATCACTATTTTTCTTCCCCACTCACTACACCTTGGTGTCCCATGTAAAAGCAGGAATTCTCTTTCATTAACTTGAAAAACTAGCATGACTGTTTTAGTGCATGTGGTGGTTCTCAGAATTCTTCCCTCATTGACACACATTGATATAGACTCATTGTGAGATGCTCCGAGGGTCAGGTGGCATTGCCTGGGGTTCTGTTAGTCATAGACCAGTGGCTGCTCTCCCTTTGCTCTCTTTCTAAACAGCTTGTGGTAGCCTTACACCTACCTGCTCATTGAGCTGTGGTGTGAAGCCGTGGTTATGAACCTCTGCCCCAGATCATCTCATTCACAGAGAACGTGATTTAACATTCTGCTTTATTCACAATCAGGCCTTCCCTATAGGTTGAGAGAATAGTGCAGTATCTGCTTACATTGAGAGGCTGTTTCAGATAGCACAAGTTTTCTAAAATATCCTAAAGTGGAGTTTTCCATGCTATGTTTGTTGTAGTCTTCAGCACCTAGCTTACGTACACAATTAACCCCTCTCTTCTTTGGAACTATACCTGTCTCCTTTTTCCTCTGTGTTCCTGTGTCTTAGAAACTCCTTTTCCATTTCTTTTGCAGGCTGCTTCTCCACAAACTACTCCCCCCACCAAAAAAAAAAAAAGATATGTGTGAGTTTCTCCTGGATATCCTGTTCCCTTCACTACCTATCACTAACCCAGTGAATGTGTTTGCTGTTCTGTGGCCACCACACAACTGGCTAGAAGTTGGAATCTCTGACCGGAGCTGGCTGAGATTTTTTGTCTCACTCACTCATTGCTGTGTTCTCAGTGCCTGACACAATGTTTGGCTTACTGTAGCTACCTAGTAAACATTTGTTAGATGAATGGCCAGTCTGTCATGAATTGATTCATCTATGAAGATTTTTCATTTTCTGCTGAAGATTCCTTCCAGCAAAATTCCAAAAGGAAGCCAATTCCCCCAGGGAAGAAGAGCAAGCGCCTCTCTATGCTGAAATTGTCAGGATTAGTTGTTCATTATGAAACATTGTGTCTTTGTTAAAGATACTGGTATTCTAGAGAAAGTGACAAAATGTTTAAATTATAATTGAAGTTTAGATCTTACAGTTTTACTTTTCATACACATTCTAGCCAAATCAATGTTTTGAGGACAGAGTCTCTGGTCATGTCTGGTCTTTTAAGTTAACACATGTTTATTGTTCCTAATTAAATTTGTAAGCCTGAACCAGACATTGGAATTTGGCTATTATTCTTCTCTTTTCTTCCCTTGCAGATTATATTGCTAATCACTTTTCCAAATGTAGGTGACCTATGTAGCTAAACATGGCAGATTGGATTTTCCAGAGATATGGGCACATCAAAGCTTGTCCTACCCTACATATTCTTGTTCCAATGTGAGGGTGATACTCTTCATCACGGGGTGAAGTGTATGTCCCCTTCACTTGAATCTGGGTAGACCTTTGTGAGTGCCTTGCCCCATGGAATGTGTGAGGCTGGGAGAGTTTTAAGACTAGGTTCTTAAGAACTTAGGCTTGGCTTGGTTCGTTCTCTCTGTTGGGACATGATTTTGGCAATCCTGAGAAATCTGACATGTGAGGAATCTGACTACCCTGAAGGCACTATGCTGGCCAGACCACAAAGGAGTAACACATAAAGCTAGAGAAGGGTACCCTGTTAGAGTCTTCCCAACTCAAGTTCCAGTCATGTATATAAAGAAACCTTCAATGTGACCTTAGCCTCAACCTCAGGAGAGATCCAGAGACAAAGTCCCCTGATAAAGACGTCCCAAAATGCCTGACCTCCAGAAACCATGAGAAGTCATAAATGATGACTGTTATTTAAGTCACTGAATTGTAGGGTATTTTGTTACATAGCATTTGATAACTGGAACTATAGATTCTGTGTGTGTTTAGGTTTGTATGGAAATTTGATGGTTGTTCAATTTTGGCTTTGTTATTTTTGTTCCATACTATGGTAGCTATTCCTCAATGAATACTAATTTTCTTTTCATATTACTTCCTTCTGTTCTGTTGGAACATTCTACTACAAATTCTTTATCAGCAGTAAGTGACTTTTTCAGCTAAAACATGCACCCCCTTCATTTTTTACTAAAATTTCTCCCTTAGGATAGTTTGAGCATCTTTCTAGGTGTTTAATGTCTTACACCTTAATAAAGGCACAGGTCGTGAAAACAACTATTGAACTGTCATGCATTTCATGAACACTGAGACAGGTTTAAAACTGAAGAGAAATTTTCATATCTGAAAATATTATTTATGGGTACTTTTTTTATTTTGACAAGTTTCCAGAGAATGTTTATATTTGAAATAGGTATTATCAGAGTCTTAGAAAAATATACAATATTATTTATAATAAAGTAGATTTGGCAGATTCTGTTTGAATTATAGCAGTGTTAACATTTGTAAATAGTCACATTTTATTCCCACTGTATTTTGTTGAATTAGGTAAGAAAGATTTGATTCAGATCAATATCTATGGCACATAAAATAATAAACCCTCTCAAAAATGTAAGAATATAAATTATTTGTGCTTGTGGAAGTGGTGAAAAACTGAATATAAAATTTTAAAATATTATAGTTTGAAAACCTAATAATCTATAGCTATTAAAATATAAAATAGGCAAGAAATCATTACTCTAAAATTTAATAAGATTGCAAGGTGTTTGGGTGATTTTTCTTTCTCAGTATAAAAGCAACTCTAGGTACAATTTTAAGGCTTACTTGATCTTGAGTAAGCTAAACAGATTAAATGACTCTCTGTATTATTTATAAACTCTGGTACAACTTCCTAGTGCCTATTTGGTAGTATGGCTAATACAAAAATACATTGCATATGGATATTCCATCTTTTTAAAAATATATTTTATTGATTGTGCTATTACAGTTGTCCCAATTTTTCCCCTTTTCCCCCACTCCATCCAGTATTCCCCTTCCTTACAGCAATTCCCCTCACCCCTTACTTCATGTCCCTTGGTCGTGCATATAAGTTCTTTGGCTTCTCCATTTCCTATACTATTCTTGACATCCTCCATCTATTTTGTACCTACTAATTATGCTTCTTAATTCTTAATTAAAGAATTAACCTTTCTGTGTTCTTCCCCCTCCCCCTCCCAGCTTATAAACCTCCAAATGATTTCCATATCTATGATTCTATTCCTGTTCTGGTTGTTTGCTTACTTTTTTAATTTTTTTTTAGATTCAGTCATTGATAGTTGTGAATTTATTGACCTTTAATGTTCATAGTTTTGATCTTCTTCTTTTTCTTAAATAAGCCCCTTTAACATTTCATGTAATGATGGCTTGGCAATGATGAACTCCTTCAGCTTTACTCTGTCTGGGAAGCACTTTATCTGCCCTTCCATTCTAAATGATAGCTTTTCTGGATAAAGTAATCTAGGTTGTAGGTTCTTGCCTTTCATCACTTTGAGTACTTTTTCCTGCAAAGTTTCTTTTGAGAAGTCAGCTGACAGTCTTATGGGAACTCCCCTGTAAGTAACTCACTTCTTTTCTCTTGCTACTTTTAACATTCTCTCTTTATCTTTAACGTTTGGCATTTTAATTATGTGTCTCAGTGTGGTTCTCTTTGGGTCAAACTTCTTTGAGACTCTCTGTGATTCCTGGACTTGTATGTCTATTTTCTTTGTCAAATTAGGGAAGTTTTCTTTCATTATTTTTTCAATAAGCTTTCAATTTCTTGCTTTTCCTCTTCTCCTTCTGGTACCCCTATGATTCAGATGTTTGCATACTTAAAATTGTCCCAGTAGTTATTAAACCTCTCCTCATTTTTTAAAAAATTTTCTCCCTCCTGTTTTGATTGAATGATTTTTCCATCCTTGTGTTCCAAATCGTTGATTTGATTATTGGCTTCATCCTCTGCATTGTTGGTTCCCTGTAGATTTTTCTTTATTTCACTAGTGTAACCTTCATTTCTTCCCTTATATTTTTGCCATACTCAATGAGCATCCTGATCACCCGTGTTTTGAACTCTGCATCTGATAGGTTGGTTATCTCCATTTCATTTAGTTCTTTTCCTGGGGTTTTGTTCTGTTCTTTCATTTGGGCCATATTTCTTTGTCTCCTCAATTTGGCAGCCTCCCTGTGTTTGTTTTTGTATATTAGGTAGATCTGTTTTGATTTCCTGTCTCAGAAAAGGCTCCTGTAAATTGTGTGGGGTAGAACCTTAGGCAAACACCAGGGCAGGGCAACCTGCTTCATGGCTTTGTGTCCCTGTGTGGGGAGGGTTCAAATGGGACAGTGCCGCTGCCCTGCTTCTGGAGATTTGCCAGGCACCCTTCCCGTTTCCAGTCACTCCCCACTTCCTGTATGCGACTTGCACCCTTCCAGCTCTTTCCCTGGTGGCAAATCCCAGAGTGAGTGGGTTTACATATGTTCTAATTCTATGCAGGCCCTTTAAATGGACTCTCCTGAAAATCCAGCAGTTTCTTCCACTGCCCCAAACTCCACTGGTTTTTAGTCCCAGAAGTTATAAGGATTGATCTTCCCAGCACTGGAACCTTGAGCTGCGTAGTCTAGCCTTGGGCTGTGACTGCTTGCTCTCAAGGCACCCCTGCTGGTTTTTATCCACCACACTTGAAATGCGGTACTGCTTGTTCTACCACCGCCCCTCTGAGACGCACTGTGCCTCCAGGACTCCAACTCTCCTACCTGCCTGAGTGAATGTGGTTTCTGTAAATCCTTGGTTATCAGGATTCCAACAACTTAAAAAAAAGGAAGAGTACACAATAAAATAAAGATAAGTGGGTGAGCTAAATTGAACACAAACAGATTACAAAATAAGATAAATTAAACAGTGAGGGTAAAGCTTACATGTTGTTAATTTAGGTCCTGTTAATAGTGTCTTAATAAGGGACAAAACAAGGTAACATCAGCAGTTTTCTTCTTTCCATTGATATTTTCCAAAATTGTCCAAGATTTAACAAATAGCCTTAATTTTTTCCCCCTTCCTCTAATGATGGAAACTAAGCCCTTTCACTAGAGACAGTTACTTGTAGAATGCGATCAAGAAGTAGGAGTGGACATAAAGGGTACACTGTTATTTCTGAAAAATGGTGACTGTGTCGAATGGCTTGGAACCTTTAAATTGCTGGCACTCATCTTGTAGAAAACACAAATGTGTTTAATATATGACCCAATGTGTTCTTGCCTTGGGGAAGGGTAAAAAGCATGTCGACAGGGCAGTCATTTATCTTCTATTTAGTCTTTTTCCTACTTCTGTGTCCACCTGAATATATCCATGCAAAGGAAATGCATACTCTTTAAATAGTACAAGAAAGACAAGAAATGAAAACAGTTGTTGGTTTAGGGTGGTAGGATTATGGGCACATAGTTATTTAATCTTTATGATCTTTTTAATATTGTTTTAAGTACCTTTATGATATAAATAAGAACAAAAAATAAAAAGGCATATTACCTGTTAGTATTACTGGCCTCCAGGGTATTTGCAGTCTTTGGAGATGAAACTCTGGTTGTGCACACAGCCTCATTTAATCATTCTAGTAATATTTACCTAGCAAAGCATTGTGAGAAACACAGAATCCCAGTGGAAGTGCTGTTCTCAGAAAGTTATACGAGTGTTAGGAGGTAAAATAACATTCTGTGTCTATTAAAAGTGCAAACAGTGTCCTTTTAGCAAGAGGCAACAGGGCTGTGTTTTTGAGAAGGTGGAATCCAACCTACATCTGAAAGAATGATAAGATTTGGGAGGTGTGGTGATCAGGAGTCACTGGTGGTATTGGCCACATATTTTCAGTTCTCCTTCCATCCAGGCATATGGTAGAGTTGCACTTGTGGTTTGGTGGATCCATGTGGCTATTTATGGCACAGTGAATGTGTCACTTTTGGACTAAGCCTCTGTATTCTGATTCAAGACCCTATAGGGTTTTCTTTTCCCCAGATGGCTCCTGCCAATATTTTTTGAAGCTGCCGGTTGCTCCATCAGCCTGATTGCCTGAGTAACAAAGGCAGACAGAGCTGATGTATGGGCCCAGAAGGAACCAGTAGTGAACAGGAAGTGAACCTTTGTTCTTACAAACCACTGATATTTGGGGGCAGTTTGCTATCACAGCAACATTTACCCTAATCTAATATAAAGGGGAAAGATATTTAGAAAACAATATTAACTAAGGCATGAGCAAATGCATAGTATGAAATTAATTTTGGTTCAAGCCTGGATGCATTAGTGAGAATGGTGGAAAACAAGATGGGAAAGAGTTGAGACCTGCCACGGTGAGCTTAGAACTCTGAGCTAATGCTGAAAGTTTTGTGGTGTGTCTTGGCCTCTCCCTTATGTCACTGTTATTTCATGCTCTATCCCAAACTGCAAGTACACAAAACATATTTGACAAGGAAAAGTGGTGTGTAGGGATGTGGCCCATGGACATGGCTGGAGCATAGGCATTGCAGCCACACCAACAGTGGCTATGAGGACATCCATTAAATCTGGGGATGGAAGGTGGGCAGTCTCTTTTCCAAAATATTTTTACTGACTTTTTCTTATTAAATGAAAAGATATAGAGAGAATCCCATGGATAAGAATAAAGTTATATATTCCCACCACCTTTTCAAAAAAAATAACCAGTCTTAAAAAAAAAACAAAAAAAACAAAACCCAGACATTCTTCTGTCAAGGAGGTGGAGAAATGGGAACCTTTATGCCCTGTTGGTGGGAATGCAGGTTGGCGCAACCACTATGGAAAACAGTGTGGACATTCCTCAAAAAATTAAAAATGAAATTGCTTTATGGCCTAGCAATTACACTTCTGGGGAACATATTCAAAGAAACTTAAAGAACTAATTTGAAAGAACATATGCACCCCTATGTTCATTGCAGCATTATTTACAATAGCCAAGATATGGAAGCAACTCAACTGCCCGTCAGTAAATGAGTAGATAAAAATTTTGTGATACACTTACACAATGGAATACTACTTGACCATAAAAAGGAATGAAATTTTACCATTTGTGACAGCATGGATGGACCTAGAGGGTATTATGCTAAATGAAATAAGTCAGAAAGAGAAAGAGAAACACCATGTGATTCCACTTACATGTGGAATGTAAAGAACAAAACAAACAAACAAAATAGGAACAGATTTATAGATAAAGAGAACTGAAAATTTTCAGGGGTGGGGGCCAGTTAGAGGACTGGGTGGAAAAGGAGTACAAATGGGCAGTTAGAAAAAAGTCACAGAGATGTAGACTACAGCATAGGGAATGCAGTCAATGATATCGTGATAACTAAGTATGGGGCTGGGTGGATACTCAAAACATTGGGGGGACCACTCTGTAAGGTACATGATTTTTTAACCACTATGTTGTACATCTGAAACTAAAATAGAATAATATTTAATCTAAACTGTAATTGAAAAATAAATTATAAAAACATTTTGCTGGTTTAATATTCAAAATGACACCTTTCCTCTGCATAGTGGCCATTCTGTGCAGTCCATGTTGCTGTCTGACTCTGCTTGCTCACCCCAGCCCTTGGTATTCTTCCCAGGACCTCATACAGAGACCAACATGAACTCAGCACTACGCATGATTTTATTGGCATGTAAAGAACCTCTGTGTCATGAGCAGATGGCTTGATCCTCTGAGTCAAGTTTGTATATTCACTTTTCTGTGTTATCTTTTTCTCCTGAGCATGATGAAAATGAATTAAGGTTTATAAAATGTCTGAAGAGGCATCAGGGAAAAAAATACATTCTGTATGAATGAAATGGTAATAATAATAAAATAGAATTGAACCAGAGATTGGTGAAGGAAATTTAGTTTGATTTGCATCAAACAGGCTCAATTCTATGAATAACTGGTATAGTTAAATCTTATTTCTAAACTTCTTAAACATTTCCATTTCTAACCAGGGCTTTAATATCATTTTAATGCAGGTTTTTACATGTGAATTAATATAATAAATATCAGTGTTGAATAGAATAAGGTCACATTTTACTACTTTGACCAGAAATGTAATCTTCCAAGATTCCATTTTATTACTATTATAACAGTCAGGCTGGATAAGGTCACCAATATTTCTTTCCAAATGATATAATATATGACAACAGCCTTTATATCGACTTTAGTTTTCATAATCTGGATTTATATTCTGTAACCTGTTGACAAAGATCTACCACGGACATTTCTTGGTCAAATGGCAGCCTGAGGAAGATGTTTCCCTCCAATTTATGGGAAATTTTAAAAATGGATAAATGAAGTGGTTGAAATATAGCATTTCTTGATCATATCATCCTCTTGCCTACAGATAATTAAATTCTTGTAGGATTTTAGTCTCCTACTTGAAAGGGAAAGGTGATATTTAAAACCTTTCAATAAGTAAAATGGAGAATTGCTCTCTGCTCACTGGCTGTGTGTGAGCCAGCCAGCTCGCCAGTCTGCACAATTCTTTTGAGTGATATGTTCATTGAATCAGAAGAGTTCAGGGCTGTCAAGAATGGCAAAGGGCAACTGGAAAGCCATTCACCTTGACCTGCCTTGACAACATCCTAACCTTATGATCAATCTCTGCTGGGGATAGTAAGAGTACCTACCTTATGACATTGTTATGAAGATTAAATGAGGGAATATGGGGAAAGGGATTAGATCCAAGTGTGACACATTATGTGCGCTTGATAAATGTAAGCCACTGATGTTTTTGTTGTTAGGAATGTTTTTCAGACCACCACCACACGAGATGATGTATTTCCATCTTCATAGAGCTCTCATTGTTAAAAAGCTTGTTTGCATATTGAGCCCAAAGCTAACTTTTGTGCTTTTAACTAATCGATCTTAGTTTTGGCTTTAGGGATTATGAAAAATGATGATGTTAATAGTTGCTAATTAACATTTATTGAGTGCTTTTCAAAATGTCTTTATATCATGAACACCAAACTAGGTCTTCACATCACATTTGGTTATTTATTTTAGTACTCTTTTAATAAAATATTTTTTGACATTGATTTTTTTAACTGTGTCAGTTTTCCTATAGACTGTTCTGTAATCTGGCATGGTCTATTTGATATTTCTTTGTATTATTTAACTTATTCCTCTAGCTCTTGTGTTTTGTAAATGCTCTAAGGATGGTTGTCAAGTAGTGTAGGTACTATTGTAGCTACATATGACTATTTAAATAAAGATTGATTACAAAAAACAAAATTTAAATTTAAATTTAAATTTAAAATTTAAAAAGCAGTTGCTTTCTTGCCCTGGCCATATTTCAGGTGCAGCTATTGGGCTGAAGTATTGGGTACCACAAACCTAACACACTTTCATTTTCACAGAAAGTTTAATTCAACAGTGTGGTCTAAAGATCAGTTATTTCCAGATATAAGCATTTGTTGCTATACAATATACTTCACATCATATTATGTGGGGAAGCAGAATGTCTGGATGTCCCACCCTTGGGGTTCTGAAGTTGACCAGCAGATTTAGAGAGTGGCACCCTAATTCCTCCATTATAAAGTTCCCTTTAACCTTTCATCTGATGCAGGATTCTAATCCTTTTCTGTAAGGTGTGCTCTTTTAGCAGATGAAGAAGCCTATAGATCTTTTCTTCCAAAAATGTTTTTAAATGAGGAAAATTAAGTATATACAAATACAAAGGAAATTGATGTTACTGAATAACAGCTATTACAATATGAAAAAGCAAATCTGTAATGTAGAGAAATATGCACTATTTTATTACATATTAAATAACCAGAACCGGAGGCAGGCATAATGACTACTATAATTTTGTAGTGCTTTTAGAACTGATAAATAATTGTGTAGTAAATGATATTTCAAGACATTTGCAACAACTATAAAATTACCACTTTATATACATGGTCCAGCACAAATAACGCCCCTTTTTTAATTACAAAATCTCTTATTGCAAAATCATAAGCATGTAATTCTGTAACATAGCAATATCACACTCAAGCACTCTATATGACATTTTAGGTGAAATGTTCAAATTAAAACTGTAAATTATTACACCCATATTATTACTCTACCAACCACACTCAAGCATGCCTTGCTTCTGCCATACCATGTATACACACACACACACACACACACACACACACACATACAATTAATCCTCATCTGGGAATATGTTTATTGATTTTAGGAGAAAGAGAGAAACATCAATCAGTTGTCTCTCTTATGAAGGGGGAACCCAAAAAAACCTCCAGAATTTATTTACAAAAAAATTGTGTATTTATTCTTACACACTTAAACTTCAGTCACCTTCAACATACTCTTCATTTGATGCAATACACCCATCAAGACATTTTTTTCCATTGCTCATAACAGTTTTTGAGCTCACTGATTTTGATGTCTTTTAGTGCTTCTCCCGTTTTTTGTTTCACCCCTTCCAAATCAGCAAAATATTTCCCATTGAGTACTTTTTTCATCCAAAGAAACGAAAAAACAAAAAAGTGTTTTGGGGTGAGATTAGGTGAATAGGGAGGGTGGGGCATGAGGTCAGCTGTTTTTTTTTTTCCTCAAAAACTGCTGAACACTCAACACAGTGTGGGCAAGTGCACTCATAAATCACCCATTATGAAATGACCAAATGCATTGAAAGAGTCTTCAAAAAAATTCACTAAATCTGTATGCAGCCTCTCACAACAATGCACCTGGTACTGATACAGATTCCTGCAACTGTCACCTAATGGGGGAAGCCTGTATTCCTAGGGGTCTACCCTTCAGAAGATAATTACAGTTTTTCTGGGGAGTGCCCCTTATATGCAACTGACAGGGGATTGAACACACAACCTAGGTATGTGTCCTGAGTGACACTTGAACCTGCAACCTTTTGCTGTATCAGACAATGCTCCAACCAGTTGACCCACCCAGCCAGGGCAAATTATCACTTTATATACTTTTAAAAATACCTATGATTTGTACTACAAAAAAAACTCATAGGTACTAGTGTGACTACTGTTACTACATACATTTGTGATTTAAGGAAATGAGAAATTTCAGTTAGAAGTTAGTGAAAACATAGGCCCTGACCATGTTGGTTAGAGCATTGTCTGCATATGCCAAAGTTGTGGGTTTGATCTCAGGTCAGGGCACATACAAGAATCAACCCAGAAATGCATAAATAAGTGTAACAATAGATTGATGTCTCTTTATTTCTAAAAAATTAATAAAATAAATAATTTAATTAAAATTCTAAAGGAGGACATTAGTAAAAACAAATTGCCACTGGTTTTCCATGTATCTTTTGTACATTCTCATGTATTCCCTCTCTTCTCTCCATGCACATTCCTCTAATTGTTCATGGGACACTCCCCCAACCTCACCGAGGTTAAGAACTCATGATCTAAATCCTAAATCATGTATTAATTTCACATGGGTAAGTTCTTTCATTATGAATTCAAATGGGGTTTTGTGTAAATCTGATTTTTTCTTTTACTGTTAGAGCTGGAGTACTTTGAATAGCTCCATCCATGGAGCTATTTGGTTACCTTGAAAATAGTTCAAACAGACTAAGTAATACACAGTTAGCGGATGAAGTTAATGTGACTCAGATAACTTATTAGCCCAAAGTTAAATAGTTAAGAGGTGGTAGTAATGAATACATATCCGGGTTCCCCCCCAACTTGCATGACTCATTCATATTCTGTTCTATCGTATGCTAGTTGGTTTCTGTTTTATCATTACTAGTGAGATTAGCCTACATCTTTCTGCCCCCAACACAACAGTATTTCCAATGCTATGGCTTAAAGGTTCGCCCTTCTTTTTTCATTCCCATTTTCTCTGATGTTCCTCATCTATATGTATTCCTTCTGTGAATGTGCAATAAGCTCTCCCTGGTGGCTCCCATGTTGACAGAAAACTCTACAAGTAGCCTTGCCAATGAAGATCAGAGTGAGAAATCACCTCCCTCATCTTAACATCAGATTGCATTCACAGTCTGAGATACAATGTGTTTTTGTAGAAACAACATTTCTCTGTCAACTCATCTTGGGCTCATTCTCAACAAAAATTCCCAAGCTGTTGTCACACATGCTGCTGAGAAGTGAGATGCCTCCTTCTTGTAGTTGAGCAAATGGTAGGCTGGACCTGGGGAGCTCGCCTGCTGTAAGAATTCTAACACTTCGATTTGTCTAAAGGCAAGAATTAGAAAAATAAAGATAACCCAGATAATTTTCTGTTTGGGGATGTGAAACATATAAAAGGAAAACAGTTACCATTTTTCTCCTTCTACTTATTAAAATAAGGTAATAGTTCAGTCTGATTTGGTAATAGTCATCCATTTCAACAGCCATTCATTCAAATAGTAATTCACACAAATAGATATTTATTCAAACCATGCACCTACCCATTTATTCAGAATTTAAAAAGTTCTTTCCATTTAGGAACTATATTGGGCACTTAGAGTTCAGCTGAAAACCACACATTTGTGAATCCTATTCTCATTTCAGTTTATATGCTAGTTAGGAAATAAGTAAACATAAGTGACTACTACAGTTTCAGAATTTGAAAGAGGTTCTGAAGAATACAAATATATGGGTATTTATGGAAAAAGGGGTACTTTAGATGGAGAAGACAAGTCCTCTAAGATGTGACATCTGATCTGAAACCTAGCCAGGAGTTCAAGAGCAAACCTTTGAATTAAGGGATGAGTGAGAGAGTCTTTTTTCTTTAATTAAACTTATTAGGGTAGCATTGGTTAATAGCATCATATATATTTCAGATGTACAACTGTATAGTACAACACCTGTGCACTCCACTGTGTGCTAACCACACAAAGTCTAGCCCCCTTCTATCATCATATATATGTGACCTCCTTTACGCTCTTCGTCCTCCCTCCCAACCCTTTACCTCTGGTAATGGACTGGTAGGCAGGTGATGCACTATAGAAAGTGCCTAAGGTAGAACATCATGTAGGGGAGGATACAGCTACATCACATCCCCTTTGTTGCCTCAGAACAAGGATTTTGGCAGGAATTTTTCTTGCTGTTCATCATCCATATGAAATGGAAGGCATGCGTGGTGTTGATGTTATCCATTACATAATCTTTCTCTCTTTATATTGTTATGTACAAGGGAACATTTGGTGGAAGAAATTTAATACTTAACATGCAGATTTAGTGATGGATTCAGAGGTGAGGTGGTTTTGTAACATGCAGTTGTCAACTAAGCTATTAGGGATGAAAAAAATAAATTCTAAACTTTATTTTTGCCAGACAGTCTATTGGGAGAATTCAGAAGCACATACCCTCCTGGACAGAGTATTGGAGAAATACACCTTTCTGAAGACATCTACAGTCCTTGATTTCTTCAACACATCCTTTCCTGCTGTTGTTGGGATGCACATAGAGTATACACAGGTTCCTGACAAGGTCTTCAATTTGTAGCTCATTAGCCATACATTCTCTTTGTCCTGCACAGTATTTTTCATGATTTAAGTACAGTGTTCACTGTGTACACCAGTGTGGAACTGAAAAATGACCATGTACCTGAAACCATGCAAAATAATTTTAATAATCAATAGGGAAAATTATGATTGTTCATGACCTTTAAAAATTTTTTGTTAAAACTCTTACTGTTTGCTAAAAGTATATTAGGAAATAAAAATATCACAACTAATATTTATTCAGTAAACATTAATGTAAAACATTAGAAACATTGAGAATTAAAGTTTTTTTTCTTTGGAAATCATTTATTAACAATAGTGTGAACAGTGCTCGCCTGCTTTTCTGTGGTTGCACAACTTAAAATACAGAGAGACCATCTTTTTCTATGCTTTGGCAAAATGTCATACTCTTTCTAAGTTTGTATCAGTTCCAATTTTTTACTTTTATCCTTAGTACTTTCAACATGGTAAAACATGAAGTTTTTGAAAATGTGATTTCTTTTTGCTGGCATCACTTCCTCTGTTATATCTTCCTCCTTTTCATCATAACTACTTCTTGCATTTGTGTTGATGAGTTTGCCTTCACTGAGTTTCTCTGTCTGCACATCTAGAGTTTCTTGAGCAGTTATATGGCCAATATTCCCATAGTCAGCTATTTCTTCTATAACTTCATTTACATTCAGTTTACATTTCTAGTCCAACATTACCACTCTGCTTCTTTGTCACACTTTCATATTTGTTGGCCAGTTCCCTCTTCTGGTTATCTATTTTGGTAAAATGCCACTGGGGTTTATCAGTGGGAGACCAGGAGGCAACACAAATGCATGCTTTGCAGACTGTATGTAACTCACTGACAGCACACAGTGACCAATCGCTGACAGGCTTGGAAGAAGTGACAGAGTTGGACATTGATCACTATGCTCATCCATTATTAAACATAGTGATTTGAGGACTGGAGACCTCATAGTGTATTTGTGCATGGATTCCAAGGTAATAAACCAAAGTGACTGAAATTTCAACTACATTGTTGGGGAACTGATGTTATTTAACTAAACTATGGACAATGAAGTTTGGAATCATGTCAGGTGAAGGCTGCTTGTAGTTGCCAGATGTTAAATATAAGAAAATTACATGTAGCATTCAAATTTTCAGTTTCTCTTAGAATAAACATTTGAGCAGTATCTGTCCACCTTAGGACATGTGTTTTCCAGTTTGCCCCAGTTCCCATCATTCCCTGCTTTCATACCCTCATGACCTCTATTAATGTGCAGTCCAGTGCAGTCGCTACTAGTTACAGAAGGCTACTAGCTACAGGTACTATTTAAATGAAACTTTAAAGTTTAAATTTAATTGTTAATTTTAAAATTAAAGTAAGTTAGAATTAAATACAATAAAAATTCAGTTCTTCCATCACACAAACCACATTTTAAGTAGTATCCACACGCGGCCGGTGGCTACCATACTGGATAGTGTAGAACATAGAACATTTCCATCATTCTAAAAGTTCCATTGCATAGCACTGCTCTTTAGGCAATGATCTGTACTAGGTAAATTATTATAGCTACAGGATATCAATAACATTGAAAATCCATAATACTAACCCCTCTCAATTCAAATTATTCTTGTTTTTGTTTTTCTTGTCATAGATTAAGATGAATCAGATAAGATTCTGAACAAGAGCATTTTTTTCAGGTGGAGGCTTTTCTTTTTTTCCATATAGAAACATTAATATTGATAGACTCTCTCTACTCTGTGGCATAGTATTTGAGATTGCATTTTACTAGAGGGATATTTAGTCATCAATAAGGAATTTGAGGCGCTTATTTTAGAAACAATCATAGTGATTCAGACAATTCCTACCTTGTTTTAAGTAATGATGATGACAAAGATGGTGGTGGCGTTGCTAATGAGAACTACTGGGGCCAATATCTGGTTTTCCACACCAGAGACTGTTGGGTAGCCAAGGGATGTTTTTAGTATCTGGGCATATAAATATCTGAGTTTTAGGATCCTGCAAGAAGAATGATAATATACAATATAAAACTTATGAAATTGTCAGAATATCTGTTTCCACAACTTTTGGTTTCCATAGGCATCCTTAAATATTTTTCTCAGTTACATATAAAATTAAGTTCAAATATGTACAAAACTTGAATTAAAGTTGGTATTTTTATAGATCCTTTTAAATTGTCAGGTATCATAATTTAAACATTAGGCAAACTATATCATGTGCTGTGCTATCTAAACAAAACTTGGAAAGGAGAGGACTGAGAAAAATTATAAATTTTAAATGTACTTAATCTAAATATTTTTATAGTGCTTGTTTTTGTGTTTTAGTTTTTCTTATCATTACCAATTATGTTTTTAAAAATTCATACAGCTGAAATCAGAGAGGAAGGAGAAATTATAAGATAACTTATAGCTAGACCCTGCCTCCAGTGATGGTAGGTTTTGGTGGGGAAGGAAAATATAGGAAGAAATAATAGGAGGGAATGGAGGTGGGTAGGTGAGTGGAATGGGGGAAAATAGGGGTGAAATTTTATATGTGGAATGAGTGAGGTTTAAGGTTGTAAGTGATCACACTGAAGTTAGTGAGTGACAGTGTTTCAATCGCATGTTCACATCATGGTTGCCAAGACTGGTATCCTAGGAAGAGGGGTCCTTTAAGGAATTCACTTCTGTTGACTTTTTAAAAAGGCAACCATATGTTCAGCTTTTACTTTATGGTATGAAATATTCTTTATTTAAAAAAAACCTTACGCACCCCAGTAAGGTAGGTCTAAATATTAACCCAGTATTAACAAAGACACTAGGCTAAGAGATTTGAGGAAGAAAGAGTGGCTTAGGAATTTCTGGTTTGAAACCCTATATTTGTGAATGTATTTTTTAAAATAACTATTGTTTTAAAGATGTCAGAGCCTCTTCTGTCATTGGCAGTCTTTATTAAGAGAAGAGTTTAAACACATGGAAGGAATACAACGTTTTCTTTTACAGGCTTGGAGGTTTAGCAATGAATGCTGAGCTATATTTGCATACAAAGCATTGTCTTGAAAAAGTCTGCTTTTTTAACACTCTAGCAGTGTAGTTCATTGCTGAAGTTTCTGGGTTTTTTAATTAATTTTTAAAAATGAATTGTTTCTTTGATTTTGAAGGCTGCCTGATTAACTTTTCCATTCTGGAAGATTCCAGAGTGACATAACAATATATTTTGCTCCCTGTTTTGGAAACATTTGGGAACCATTTGCTACTTAGAGTTTTCCTTTTTTTCCCAGTAGGATTTTCCCCATTTTTATTGTTGTAAATGATTTAGTCTATTCTTTAATTTTGAATGAATCACACGATCATCTTTGTGTGTCCAGATGTCTTTTGTTGGAAGAGACACATCTGAAATTGTTCACTGCTGAATCAGATTAAAATGACTTTAGTATTATGCCATTAAAAAAAAAAACACAAAAAAAAACTTAGTATTTCGTGAAGGGTTCATCCTCATGAACACATGGCTCAGACATAGAGTAAACTGTTTTTTTTTTATTCTTCACAGAAAGGTTTATTAGATTCTAAGCTAATATGAATAAAAGTGCGAGCCTGTTTATAGTAATTCTCTAGGGGACTAATTTCAAATAATTCTGCTCATTTAAATCAGTGATTGTTATCTTAGTTGGGTTCAGGAGACTAAGCATTTTTTTGCAAGCTGAAGACCGCAAGAGAATAGAACATACACACACACACACACACATCATGTTTTGCAAAAATTTCAGGCGATTCAATTCCAGTCCATTCCTACACCATTTTAGGGAAGTCTACTTAGCTGGTTCTAGGAAATATGTAAACTCAAGAAGGAAAGATCTCTAAATGGTGAGCCACATGACACAGCCCTTGTTCCTGCTTATCTCCTAAATTACTTCACTCTCCAACTACCTACTCAGGCCAGAGCCCTGGAGTACTCTTTGATCACCGTCTTTCTCATCAGTAAGCTCTGTTGCTCCTCTCTCAGAAATGTATCTTGAATTCTCTGCATCTCTACTGTCACCACCATAGTCCAGGCCTGTTTTGAATCTCTCAGTTAGTCCCTGGTAAAGACATCCTCAGTGGTCTTCAGCTTCCATCCTTGCTTTGATTGAATCTTTTTTTTTTTCTACACAGCATTGAGAGTGCTTTTTCTAAAAGAGAACTCAGGTTCTGTCATATGCCTCAACTCCCTAGTGCCTGAAATGCCTTAGAGGCTTCACTGTGCATATGAAGTAAATCCAGACTGCCAGCCAAGGCTGTGGAGAGCCTGTGCTTTTTCCTGATATCCCAGGTAAACAGGCCAAGCTTGTTCCCAATTTAGCGATTGGCTTGGAATGTTCTTTGCCTTATGCAGTTGCATCATGCTTTTTCATCTCAACCTCATCTCTTTTATAGCAGAGACTACATTTCCATCTATTTCTTGCCTTTTGTCTGTTCACCCTCTAGAATGTACACCTTTGGAGGGGAGGGGATGCATGTGGCTGATATGTGTTATACTTCAGTGTCTTACACAGTACCTGCCAGGTAGGAGACTCTTAATTGACACATACTTAATGGATAAATGAAAAGTCCTAAAAAGTGCTTTGCCTTTACCCTTTCCTCCCAAATTTGGCTTTGTGATCTTTCAGTAATTCATTGAGGAGTTCATTCATTAATCACTTGAATACTTTTCACTATAAAATATTCTCACATTATGTCTTTTATTTTGTTTTCCCAAGTATTTATTTATTTATTTATTATTATTTTTTTTAAATACATTTGTCTCTGCCTCCCCCCCACCACTTTCCCTTGCCCCCTCCTTCCTTCCCTCCCTCAGCTCTTCCCCTTTGGTTTTGTCCATGAGTCCTTGCTATATGTTCCTTGACTTTCCCCTTCCCTTCCCTTTCCCTGCCCGCCCCTCCTTCCCTCTTGTCTCTGTTGATTTCTTTTGCTTTCAGTGTTGCTGGTCATATTTTCCTTGCATCTTTGTATTGTTGGTTAGGTTCCGCTTATAGGTGAGATCATATGGTATTTGTCTTTCGCCCCCTGGCTTATTTCGCTTAGCATGATGTTCTCCAGTTCCATCCACGCTGTCGCGAAATTTAGTAGTTCTTTTTCTCTTTCTGCTACGTAGTATCCCATTGTGTATATGTACCATTACTTTTTGATCCACTCATCTACTGATGGGCATTTAGGTTGCTTCCAACACTTGGCTATTGTAAATTGTGCTGCTATGAACATTGGGGTGCATAGGTTCTTTTGTATTGGCGTTTTGGTGTTCTCAGGGTATAGTCCCAGCAGGGGAATCACTGGATCAAAAGGCAGTTCCATTTTCAGCTTTTTGAGGAAATTCCACACTGCTTTCCATAGTGGCTGCACCAGTCTGCATTCCCACCAACAGTGTACTAGGATTCCCTTTTCTCCACAGCCTTGCCAGCACCTGTTGTTTGTGGATCTGTTTATGATGGCCATTCTGACTGGTGTGAGGTGGTATCTCATGGTGGTTTTGATCTGCATTTCTCTGATGGCTAGTGCCTAGGCATAAATTTAACCAAAGACGTTAAAGACCTGTACGCAGAAAACTGTACAACATTGAAAAAAGAAATTAAGGAAGACACAAATAAATGGAAGCATATACCGTGCTCATGGATTGGAAGAATTAATATCATCAAAATGTCCATACTACCCAAAGCAATTGATAGATTCAACGCAATCCCAGTTAAGATACCAATGATGTATTTCACAGAAATAGAACAGACATTTCAAAAATTTATATGGAACCATAAAACGACCCCAAATAGCTGCAGCAATTTTGAGAAAGAAACACAAAGTAGGAGGGATCACAATACCGGACATCAAACTCTACTACAAAGCCACCATACTCAAAACAATCTGGTACTGGCACAAGAACAGACCCATAGACCAGTGGAACAGAATAGAAAGCCCAGAAATAAGCCCAGGTCTCTATGGGCATCTAATATTTGACAAAGGGGGCAGAAGCATAAAATGGAGCAATAATAGCCTCTTCAACAAATGGTTTTGGGAGAGCTGGACGGCTACATGCAAAAAATTGAAATTGGATCATCAGCTGAAAGCATACACAAAAATAAACTCAAGATGGATAAAAGACTTAAATATAAGTCGCAACACCATCAAAGTCCTAGAGGAGAACATTATGTCTTTTAGATTGCTTACTCATTGAAGACTGAATTTGAGGGGGTCAGGGTTTGAACTAACTCAGAATCACTAAGAATGCCAAATTAGAATAATTAAGGCTTTTGTTCTGTTTTTTTGAAATATTTTCTCCATCAACATTTGTATCTGTCACAAAAGAGATTTCTAGTTGTTATTAAAAGAGCATAAAACAATGTTATTCTCAGATCTTTCCAAGCTCTAATAAGTTAGTGGTCTACAAGTTTTTCATCTGAAATGCAAAGCACTGCCACTGATGTGTGGGAGGACAGCGTCTTATGTTTATATTTCTATGTCTTTAGCTTGGTCTCTTTTAGATCAGGGACTCACGTGGATTTTTTTTTGTTTGCTTGTTTAATGTTTTAGTATTAAGTGCATTTCCCTCAATTATTCTTATATAAGTAAGTTCAGTCTGGTGTGGTTCAGTGGCTTTTCAGAAACTACAATTTCTGAAACATTTGAAGGATTACTTATAAGAATGAACTTTCTCAGATTAACCAATGAATAAGCATATGTGCCATTTACTCTTTCCCCAAATACTCATTGAAGGCCTACTCTGCATAAAATACCATGTACAGCACCAGGAATGCCAGCTGAACCTGTCTACTAGGGACCGTTTTGATCTTCTAAGAATGTTTTTCCTGCTAACTATTCCCTTTTTATGTCTTTCTTCTTCCTTTCTACCTCCCATGTCCTCTCTATTTACTTTCTTTCATTAAAGAATCTCTGTTCCACATGCATTTGCCTTCACATTGTATCTGTGATGTGTAGGTGGTTTCATTGGCTTGTCCCTCTGCACTGACAATCTGATAGAAATCAGAATTTTCAGTGGCTCCTGAGTGGCATAAACAAGCTGGAATCCATACTTTTTGGGACCTGATGGTCTTTGTCCTGGGAAGACTCTATTCATGTTTGGATTTAGTCTGGCTGCCCTGTGGAAGTAGGCATTCAGGGTGGTCTGTCCTCATTCACAGGCTGGTAGAATGTAAGTGTGTACAGGGTATAAACTATTGATCTTGCTTGTGGTTTTCCAGTAGATGTCCAATAAATTGTAGATCATTAGCATTACTTTCTGATCTACTCTAGACTAAAAAGTTTTCACAGAGTTTTTGAAGAGATTCTCATAGCAGAGTACATATGTAGGTTTTTTTAAATCCCTCTTTGGGAATATCCTTAAATATTTCTTTCAGCTGCTGAGTGTACTTTATTCCTTTTCTACTGCAATACTCCTCCATTCTTAACACTTAAGAGCAGTTTTACAGCCTTGTCATCTTAGTATGTCCCCACTCCCATGTTTTCACTTTATAAGTGACAGTAACTTTCTTTTTCAATGCTTTTCTAACTAGAATTATTTAAATTACACATACTTCTGTATATATCCAGGACAATACCAATAATACTAAATTTTTATAATGGTTACTCAGACATTTCAAGATATGGACATCATGTCCATGTCATTAAGAAAGGAGGAAAGGGATCCTTAGAAAAAATATTTTTATTGCTTTTGAATTGAAGAATTGCAGATACTTAGTATGCATGCTAAGTTCATTGCCAAGCAAACCAATACACCCCTCCATTCTTCCCTCGTGATTCTACTGAGGCCTCTGCATCTTCTTTAACATACTGCTCTAAGCAACTACTACAAGTTAGTTGGAGTTAGCAAAAGAGATGAAACCTATTTAACAAACTCACTCCTGTCACTGTAAAAACAGATGATGAGAATACCTGCAGTGATGGTCTGGTACCCACTGCATAACCAATGTGGCTGTTTGTTGCGCAAGAGGAAAAAGAGGGCTTTGGAGTCTCACACTAGCAGTTAAGTGCTCTAGTCTGTAAGTGACATATGTTATTTTTGTTCACAAATCCTTGGTCAGAATTTCTTCAGCTTCACCAAATCACAAAGATCTAGGATGGATAATCCTATCATGTGCCTGGACATGACAAGAATCTCAAGTAATTGGCAAATAGCACTAATGACTGCCACATTCCATTTGATGTATTTTAATGCTCAATTTATCAGCATAGTTCAATTACCAGAATGCCCTTTTGCTTTGCTCATATGAATAACAGGATGTTTACTTTTTGTTTAAAAAGCAGAAATCTCTCAGTATTTTTATGTTTAGGTAAATGATGCTCAGTATTTCCAGTAAACATCCCCTGGAATATTTGTCTTATGCAATGTTCTCCAAAAAGAGAGAAAAAAAAGTAAAGTAATAATAGTTTTATTTTTAAGAAAATATGAGAAATGCTGAAGAGTATCTCCTCTTTTTGGGGAGTCAGAATGAGCATTAGCACATTAAGTATCCCGATGAGTAGTGTTGTAAAAAGGAATCTATTTACTTATTTTCATTCAGTATTTCTTAATCTTTTTAATCACAAGATTTTTTTTATATATATAGTGTCTAAGAACATCTTGTGGACCCAGTGTTCTGGTGAATCACTGTAGTGAACACTGCAATATGTACATGGAGAATTTTATGAACTTGGGAGTCATCGAAACGTCACAGACAATTTTACATAGCACATGGCCCTCACCAGGACTTTCACTTTATAACACTCTGACCTTGGTTATGTAGTTTAACTTACTGAGTTTCAACTTCTGAATGTGGAAACAGAGGGGTGGGTGATAATACAGTGATAATACTATCTACCTCAAAGGGCACAATAGGCAGCAAAAAAATGTTATATATTCTTTCTTTCCCCTTCTGATATTATTCATTTTCCCCACATATTAATTTCATAGAAGCATAATTGTTGCCAATTCTGATTCTCTTAGTAAATCAACACAAGATTCCTTTGCCTTGAAAAAAATCATGGAGTAATGTGTGAAATTTAAACCAAAGAATTGGCCTCAGGGCTGCAGGCTTCTTTTTCCTTTTTCTTTCTTTGAAAGTTGCCTGTTTGCTTCTCCCTATGAATTTGATTCTCACCTCTGAGCAGCCAGAGCAATACCTAGAGAATGATATCTGGCTTCTTTGCCCCAGGTAACTGAAGACTCGCTCACACTGTATCTTTGGCCCAAGGCATTCTCCAGGACAGAACGTGAGAATTCTTGGAGATGTTTGTGAGATGCTTGCCTTGAGATCCAGGTATGAGCAGAGCACTATCATCATCCCAATCATACTGTCCTGGAATTTAATGCATTCTGAAATTGCATTCATGCCATTTATGCTTATGGTTGATGCATGTCTCAGGGTCTTTGCTGAGCTACTGAAATGAGAGTGTTAATATCCAACAAAGAAAGGTGCGGCTCAAACTAGCAAGATGCTTCTTCAGAGTTGTATTTCTTAATTTTGGGGGTAATATCTCTACATCTCTGATAAGAAAATTCACAGAAGTGCCTACATTTTGAATAGTAGATTACCTTTTCAGATGCCACTTACTTTGATACAAAGCTCTGCAACTATGCTATTGGCATCAAATAAGTTGAATCTTCTCTTTAAGAATACTTCACTGTCCATCTTGTTTTCAAAGTGATGTTAAGAATTATTCCAAACATTTGCAAAGTCTAGGATTATTTGTTAGAACAAATAATTCATTACAAGGGTTTGCAGAACTCTGCAGTGCAAGCAGAAAGGTTCCTTGCTTGTCACTGAACTGCATACTGATCTGCAGTACAGATGAATAGAGACTCTTCTTTATTATTAGTTTAGAAGAATGACTAATTCTTTGTCATAGCATTTGCTACAGACTTACTCCATATTCATACATACATATGCTGACCAGCCTTATTAGAATCAATGATATTTTTGATAGTTTGATTTATTTTAGTGACTTTTATATGTTGAATCCCTAGAATAAACCAGATATAGAAAAATAAATAAGAACAAGTCTGAGAAAGTCTGCATATAATATTCTACCATCTTCTTGAATTAATTATCTAAATTAGTACATTTCCATTTCTCTGTCATGACTCTGTATTTAAATATTTCATATTTGTCATGAAAATGCTCATAAAAATATTTCAAATCATCAATTGTTATCCTTGATGAACAAATTTTAGACTTAGCAAATTTATTTTGAATCGAAATGTAGTAACATAATGAACATCTAATGTAGTTGGGCAGATTCCCACTTTTACAGAATCTCACTTTGTTCTCAACTCCACCAGGCCTTTGCAGTTGTTTTTGTGGTTCATAACTGTTTATGTATTCCATGCCCTCTCTGATTGGTTGTGACTGCTCAGAGGTCAGGATTTACAAGGATTCTCAGTCTCTGTAGTTCAAAGAGAGAAATTTGTAGTTAATTGGTAATGTCTGCTGTAGGTTTAGCATTGGGATATGTAGCTGAGGTGCAACATTTTGTCACCTCATGTATAATAGAAAGAACTTTGGTTTGGGAAGCCAAACAGCAGAGTTTCAATTCCAACTGTGTGCTTAACTGTGTGACTTTGAACAAATCAATTAACTTTCCTAATCCCCACTTTTTATTCCAACAAGGAAGATATTAGAGTAATGTTTAGAATCCATCCCTGGTCTAAAATAACATGGCTGTATATAGTCACTAGAACATCCAAGATACTTTGGCACCTCTTCATTTTTGCAAAATCCCCAGAACTTCTTTTCAGAGTTACCAACTTTAGAAGATTGTTATAATAATGCCCATTAATACCACATGACTTCCAGTACCTATACTTCTTTTCAATGTGGCCTTTCCACTCCTCCTATCAGGAGATGGAATTTAAGAGCACGGAGAGTAGGAGCCCAGTGTACCATCTGAGTCAACTGAATGCAGTTGCATGCGGTAGCCCAGGTGATATCAGCAGCAACAGTACCCACAGAATTATGATAAGAAAACAAGTCAGTGTTTCATTGTGCCCCTGTGTTTTCTATGCCTGTACACAGAAAGTCACATAGCAACCCTTTTATCACATTCCACTTATCAAAGCAAATCACAAGGCCAGCGCAGATTCAAGGGGAAGGCACATAGACTCCAGCTCTGGATGTGAAGAGGAGCGAAGTCACTTTGCAAAGGGACATACAGGATGGGAAGGACTCTTGTAGTAATATTTGTAAAAAATCTACCACAACAACTTTAGGTACTTGACTAGTACAAAGGTTCATCTTATTTATTTCTGCAATTGTGTGTATTCTGGGTTAGCTGTGTAACAGTGAGAATTTACCACGGGGCCTGGTATGTTGTCACACCACTGTAATGTGGCAAAAACACAGTGTTTATATCCAATATAATGAGACAGTCACCTTTGAGCTGGTGGTGAAAGTGGAGAGAAAAAGAGGGAAAAAGATATTACCAGGTTTTATAGCAGTCTTTGGTGATATAAATGGTGCTATGTGGAAGTCAATGACTCCCAATAATTAGACTGTCCAAAAGTAAAGGAATTTTTCAGTCTGTCTGACAGTGTAATCCATTGACATTGATCGGAATATCTAATCTTACTCTGGAGTCTGGCAGCCCAGTGGAGCCAAAGTTACCTTGAAGCAACCCAAGCTTAAAGATGGAAAAGAGAGGAAATGTAGGCTCTGCATCCCACCTTACTGACCCCCTGGTGCAAGGTAGTTCTCTGATTTTGATGTCCTTACTTACAGTTCTCTGTTAGGATGAGGAACATACTCACAATCTCCTTTGCCCAGCACTGAGGCCCCCTTCCACCATGAGATTGTACATTTCCTCTACTTTCTTCCTTCAGGGTTAGGTGTTTCTTAGGACTTGAGCAGTTTTGCACAGTATCTTTGAATTTCATGAAACCCACGATTCTCTTCCATGAACAGAACTCTGGGAAGGCAGTATATGTGTACTTTTAGTAAGAGGCTAAGCACAGAGAGATCATGAAAGTTGTAAAAAGCACAGCAGCACAGAGCTATGGTTAATAACATGAACTTTGGAATCAGAGAGGCTTGAGCCAAAGTCTAATATAGTCTTGTATTGGGGGTGTGCTGTCTTGGACAAGTTTCTTATTTTCTATAAGCTGCAATTTCCTCATCTGAAAAAATAAGAATTATAAAAGTATTTTATGGGTTAGTTGGAAGGATAAGTAAATGCGAGTACATATATAAGTGAAACAGTAAATTTAGCCAAAGGGGGCATGCCTGACAACTTTCTTTGAACCTAACCATAAGTTACTAGGCCATTTTCAAGGACCTATTTAGTCCAAATTTGGAGAAATACTTGCTGATTTTAGAAAATTGAAACGCAAGCCCATAGTGCAAAGTTTATCTATCCCTGAGGCAGAGTTAGGTTCTGCCTCCTCTGTGCTCCCACAACAATCTGTTCTATCAATAGCACTCATCTCTCTGTGTTGTAATGATCTGTTTATACTGCATGACAGTTTGGGATATTAGAGTGTGAGCTCTTCAAGGTCAGTTACTCCGTTGTATTCATCTTGGCATCCTAAATTGTAGTGCAAACCCTGGGCTGACAGTAGGCTTTAGTTGTGAAATGGATGGGTGAGTGGGTTGCCAGCCAACTCATTGTTTGAATTACCCCCCATTTGTAAAGTCCACTTTAAATCTCATCTGCAGTAAGAAGCTTTCTTTGATTTTCCTCTGCTATGAGGAATACCTTTGTTGATCATATGAACTAAATTGTAATTATTGGTCTTCTTTTCTTTTGAAAAAAATGTTATTACTAAATAGATGTCTCTACTTATATTGTAGGGAGAGACCAGATTCCATTTGATAACCTTCTGTCATGGTTTTTCATGTGTTATGAGTACTGGATCAACATATATTAAATTCAGTTGAGTAGATTAACTACCTCAAGGGTTATCATTGCATGTTGGCTAATAAGTCTCTTCAGAGGTGTCAACCTTAAACAAAGAAGATGCAGAAGTATGTTCTTATAGTCTATGTGTAATATGGGACTTGCCCATTTACAAAGCCTAAGAGTCTCCCTATTAATATACTGCATCTGTGATATTACCTTAAAATATTTGGCATATAAACGGTGGCAGTAGAATTACAGGAGCTGTCTGCTGTCTTTCAAAATTAATTTGCTTTCCCTGAGTTGTGCGTCCAGGAGAAACATGTAGCACATACCTATCATCTTCAAGCAATATGGTGTTTTAAGACTTATGCACTTATTTTGAGAAAATACTTTTATTCTCAGATGAATTTATAAATAGCACACTGCTTTGGGGCTCTCATGTGTTTGCAGATTATATGCTGCATTCTTCCAATTAGAGATGGAACAAACTCATTTTACTTGTGTTGGAGAGAAATACTCATGATTTATTTCATGGTGTCAATATCGTAACATGTCTTCTGATGTGATTAGTCTTTAAAAGCATTGTACAAGGTCATGAACATGCTCAGATATCTTTCATAGACAGTTAAATTCTATAAGATAACATAAGCTTTATCCAATATGCTATTAAGATAGCATTGTGCTCCTCAGCTTAGGGAAAGAAGAGTAGGCACCCAATGCTTTTTGTTTCCTTTAGTTACCTCTTTCTAATGTGATTCTTCCACATCAGCATTGACACTTTACGGCCCATGAGCCAAATCCGGTCAGCCTCCTCCTTCTGTTTACTGGAATATGGCCACACCCATTAGTATTTGTATTGTGTATGGCTGCTTGGGCTCATGGCCCACCAGACCTAAAATATTAATATTTTACGTCCGGTTCTTTGCAGAAAATGTTTGCTTACCTGCTCTAAATCCTTTATGAACACATTTATATTTCCAGTTAGCCTTGGGATAATCATTCAATTCAAAGTTTATTCATGGTTTTTCTGGAACCCTTATCTTACCAAGGTGCCTCAGATTTCTCTGACTCGATAGCCCTCTATGCTTATTCTGTACCTTCCATAGTACTGCAGCTGTCTGTCTCAATCCCTGTATCCTGAACTGAAGGACAAGAGCAACTTCTTACTCTCCTTTGCTATTCCCAGAACCTAGCACAGTTTCTATGCTTACCTGGTGCTCACTGTTCATTGAATGAATGAATGAATTACATTTCCTAGTCATAGTACAAAGCAGCATTTTTCTATACATAGTTTATCTGAGACTTTGAATATTCGAGAAACCACTTCTTTCTAATTATAAAAGGATTTAAAAAAAGGTTTTACCTTTGTAATTATATTTCCTTTGGGTTCATATGAAAATTAGTTTACATTACAAATGAGTTTACATTTCCCCAGTTCTCATCAAACATTAGTTGAATGTTAGATATTAAGCATAAACCTCTTCAAATTTAAAAAAAAAAATCTTGCAGCCTATCCCAGTCTTGTATAGGTAATTGAAAAGTAAACGAATTTCATCAGGGTATTAGTACTCAGAGATGGCCAATATGAGGGTCAGGTGTATTATTTATTCATTCAATCCAGCACTACTCATTCAATGTCTTTGATGTTATAAGTGGTGGGGAAATTTCAGTAAACAAAACTAAGTTTTCACTGTTGAAGAGATTACATTTTCACCCAGGTAGGTGGTAATCAACAGAAGAAAACCATCAGCTGGTGGCAAGGGCCAGGGAAGAGTAAAATAGGTGATATAAGAGTGAGTAAGCCCATAGCAGTTTAAACCACCCAGCAGTGAATACTCCTTTGAGAAAGTGGCACTGGAATTAGAATCTGAATAATAAGAAAGAAGTGACCATATGAAGACCATGGAGAATTTAATTCCAGGAAGAACAGATAGCCAGGAAAAAGGCTCCAAATCAGGGAAGGAGCGTACTGTGTTTGAGCAACAAAAAGAGCATACATGGCAAGAGAGGGGTGGGGAAAGAGGAGGTCTGGGAAATGGGTAGGCATTGGGCAGAATGTAGCCTGTGGTGAGGCTTAGGCATAGGCTTTGTTCTGCTCTGGTTTTAAAGGAGCTGAAGGAAGGTGGTTGATCCTGACTTTCTGATGTTCAGTCGGTGCCTAGAATGGCCCAGGGAGTGTGTTAAATAGTTGACCTTCTACAGGTCAACTACTCACACAGCACCCAGAGCTCCAGGGGTTCACCCTGTATAACTCCAGACCCATGTGCCTCCCTGTAGGGTTGCCTGGAGCCTACCTTTGTGGCCACTCCCAGGTTAAGATGCCTGCTTGGCCATTGTCTGAGTCCCAGCAAGACAAAGAAAGCAATCACCCGTATAAACACGTGCCCAGGAAAGCACCCTTGAAAGTTATTTTTATTTATCTTATTATTTGCTTAGAAATGTGTGTGTGTGTTATATGCAGATAAAATGACTTCTTAGCAGAGGTTGGGTTGCAGAGAATATATGTATCAGGACAATGTTGCCTAAATGAGCTCATGAAAAATATTCACCTAAATGAGAATGTGTTTAACCTGTTTAACTGTTTTTGTGACATGTTGTGTTACCTATTATTAATGTTTAATTAAAATAATAAATGTATATGATGTATCACCCTGTGGTTGGGTACATACACAGGATAAAACATCTGACAAATTGAGACATTTTTGATTCCATAAACATTTAATATTATTAAACATTTTGCCAAACCAATCTTTAGCATCAGACTCAGAATGGACAGATAATACAATAAGATATTTTTATCTCATTGAAAAAAGAGCTTTCAGATGTCATTGATATTACTGAAGTTACAAAGATTGTCATTCCACCAGTTTCACAGTAAGCAATCGCTTAAATAAAATGTTGTTTCTTCCCCACCTAGTTTCTGTATAGACAAAGCCTACCACAGCAATTATGGATATTGTTGGAAGTTTGCAAAGTCGTCATCTTGGTGTGGTTTGATGAAGTCAGGGCCTAAGGGTGGGTGTAAATTAAAGCAGGGGGGAGGAAGATGGGGAAAGGGCTCTTTTAACAAAGAAAAGCAGTTCAGTGGGTGTGGAGACTAGCAATCTATTAAAAGGAAATGAAAGGAAATTCTTCATTTCTAAACAGTTCATTGACCCATGATAATAAAGCAGCCCTGCCAAAAGAGGGATAATTATCTTTTTAAGTATCCGATGCCCTGTGGGTGAAGGCCTCTCCCTTCTCATCTCTTGAAAAATGAACTCAGATTAGACAAATGCTCCTTTTCTTAGTTTACTGTTGACATGAATTTCCTGATTATGAGCAAAATTAATCAGTTTCCCTCTCCTCCCCCTTCTCTTATGAAAATCAGACCTGCTCAGCTGAGCTCAGTGCATTTTCCCTTGGGCCTGAGTTGTACCATTGGTCTGATGGGCTACAATGCTTGGTATCCTAGTGAGACTAGCAATTGTTGAATTGTGGTTTTACTATGACCCTTAGCTGCTTAGCTCCAGGCAGAAGCATGTTCTCCTAAAACAACAAGAAAAAAGGAAAAAAGAAACAGAAAAGAACGTTATAGCGTTTTTTTCCTCCTGCTGGTATCTAAAAACTTGTTAATTATGTCTCATTGTGTATGCATATGTGTGATATGTTCATACCCACATATATATGATGAGTTCAAGTACAAAAATAAGCTGAAGTGTTATTAGTGATGTAACATTGAATAATAATTTGCTATCAATAAATGATCAAGTTTATATATCCATTTTCTCTAGATTCTGTTGTTTGTTCAGACCAAAAATGTAAACATGTTGACTTGTCTAACTTACAGAATGCACTAAAATACTTCTGTTTGCAAAAGCAGACAACCCTTTTCATAAATTAATGATTTACCTTCAGCTGCCTTCTTGAATTCTTAATGATCAGTTTGAGGAATACTTGTCATAAATTGTTTAACCACATGCACATCTATAGGTTATAGATGAAGTTCACTGTATGTTTGCAGAATGTCTACACTAGTTTTAAAAATAAAATAAATACAACTACTATTATATTTTCATTACATGGTTCTCCAAAGAGATATTAAAATTAAAATTTTAATCATGATGCTCTAGGTAGAGAAACCAACTGGATGTTCCAGTTGCTTTCCCAGCCGCTTGGGCTGCTTAAGACTCCAGAGCATTGGAATAGGGGTCAGGAAATAATGGTCCAGGATAGGTCTTACCTCTTGGCATAATTATATCAGCCAGCACTTGAGTCTCTCTGAAACACTAATATCTCTTGCTCTTCACAGAATTTCTTCAGCTCAGCACAGCTTCTCCTTCAAAGTATAATTAACCATGTTTGTAAGTCTTCTTTGAATTCCTTGGAGTTTGGTTGTTGGCAAGTATTTGTTTCTTGTTTTTATTTAGTCTTTGAGAGTTCAGGCCTGGGCTAAGGGGATTCAATACTGTGGGTATAAACTTCTTGGTAAAAATACCACCCAAAGCAAGCAAAGTGTTCCTTAACAGACTTCACTGCAGATGTCCTCGTGTGTCCCCTTCGGCCAGTGGAGCGCTTCCGAGATCTGCGTCCCGATGAAGTGGCTGATTTGTTTCAGGCAACCCAGAAAGTTGGCACGGTGGTGGAAAAGCATTTCCAGGGGACTTCACTTACCTTTTCTATGCAGGTGAGTATACAGATACTCAGAAATTAGTTTTCTTGCAAATGCTAGCATTGGGCTTTCCCCGCTTTTAACTGACTATCTCACTCGGAAGGCGGCTGTGGTTATTTTTCTCTTATATAATAGCTGAAGAAGATGTGACTAATCCAGAACCACCCTACTGTCCACTGGCCCCATGTAAACTGTGAAATATCAGCTGAGAGAACATCTGCAGCATTGTTTACAAGACAGGTGGGAGTAACGGACACATAATTTAATGAGTATTACAACATGCCAGATCTTTTACTAGAAATAGGGCTGGACAAATCATTTTGATTTAATGGTGACTATGTTTTAAGCCTGCCTGGGCTTAGCCCTCTTTGACTTCCAATGGAGTTACTTATGCAAGTGAGGTGGGGCCTTGCCCTCAGAGGGCAGACCCTTTGTAAATCCAGCCTTGATGATTGATTAGGGATTGGACAGAAGCTGGATTGATTGAATATGTTGTGTGACCAGCCTCCTAGTAAAGAAGTGAGATCTTTAGATCACTGATCACTGCAGATCTTTAGGCAGAGGTTGAGTCAACCCTTGCCATAGGCTGCACCATGGAAAGGTCTGGGGGTATCAATACATATTAAAGTCCTTTGTTGCCTTGAAAGTTGGTGACTTTGCAAAACCCTTTGGAAAGAAATGGATTACTCCATAATATGAGGGGAGACCCTAAAAACTGGAAGTATTTATTAAAAATTGTGTATTTATTCTTATGTGTTTAAATGCCAGTCATATTCAAAGTACTCTCCATTTGATGTGACACACCTATAAAGATGTTTCTTCCACTGTTCAAAACAGTTTTTGAACTCATTGCTTTGGATGTATTTTAGTGTCTCTGTTTTTTTGTTTGTTTGTTTGTTTGTTTTACCTCTTCTAAGTCAGCAACATGTTTCCCTTTGAAGACTTTTTTCACCCGAAGAAACAAATAAAGTCGCTCAGGGTGAGATCGGGTGAATAGGGAGGGTGTGTTATTGGGGCCATGCCATTTTGGTCAAAAACTGCTGAACACTCAGCAAGATGTGGGCAGGTGCACTCATAAATCACCCATAATGAAATGGGAAATTGTGTTGAAAGTGTCTGAAAAAAAAATTCAGTGAATCTGAATGCAGCCTCTCACAACAATGTCAGCTGGTACACTGATACAGGTGGCTTCCCAGAACACTCACCTAGAGGGGGAAACCTGTACTACAAGGGGCCCACCCTCCAGAAGATAATTCCAGGGATATTTTAGCTCCCTGCTTATATGAGACACTGTACTCAATGCTTTAGCTGAACTGACTAGTTCCTCTATCCTCCTCAGCTCTCCACCAAAGGGAACAGGTAAAGAAATTCACTGTTTTCAGGTTATGAAACGCTCTGACTAAAAATGCTCATCAGCTTCTCAAAAAAGATTTTTTGGCCACTATAACTATGTTAATAGTACCTAAACTTCCCTATAGAATCTGGCACATGTGTATGTGTGTATGTAGTATGTCAAACCATTTGAGTCACCTTCAAACAGGTAGTTAGACTCAGGGTAGGTCTATTAAGCTTATGCTGCAAATCTTGTTTTCAGAGGGACCAAATGAAGGCAAGTGGGGGAAGTCATGTCAGTGTTTAGTGAAATACTAAAAGAAAAATAACATATAGAGAAAATGGCTAGTACTGGTTCTCTAACATGATTCACTGGAAAATTAATTCAATAAATATAGGAACTGACATGTGCTTTGAGTACTTTCACATATGCAGTCTTTTCAAACTTCCTTTTTTATTTTTTATTCTATTAAAGTTGTCCCAATTTTTCCCCCTTGGCCTCCTCTGCCCAGCCCACCCCCCACTCCCACAGTCAATCCCCACACCATTGGCCATGGCCATGGGTAATTCATACATGTTCTATGACTAATACTTTTCCCTTCTTTCCATTCCCCTCCTCCACTCCCCCCTGGCAGTTGTCAGTCTGTTCCATGTTTCCTGGTTCTATTTTGCTTGTTAGTTTATCTTGCTCATTAGATTCCTTTTATAAGTAAGATCATATAGTATTTGTCTTTCACTTATTGGCTTATTTCACTGAGCATGATAGTTTCCAGTTTCAACCATGCTGTTGCAAAAGGTAGGAATTCCTTCTTTCTTTCTGCTATGTAGTATTCCATTGTATAAATATATCACAGTTTTTTAATCCACTCATATACCGATGGACACATAGGCTGTTTCCAGCACTTGGCTGTTGTAAATAATGCTGCTATGAACATTGAAGTGCATAGGTGCATTTGAATAGTTTCAGGATTCTTCGAGTATATTCCAGCAGTGGAATTGCTGGGTCAAAAGGCAGTTCCACTTTTAGTTTTCTAAGAAAATTTCATACTGTTTTCCACAGTGGCTGCACCAGTCTGCATTCCCACCAACAATGTACTAAGGCCTTTTTCTTCACATCCTCACCGGCACTTGCTGTTTGTTGATTTATTAATGATAGCCATTTCAACAGGTGTGAGGTCATATCTCATTGGGAATTTTAATTTGCATCTCTCTGATGGCTGGTGATGTTGAGCATTTTTAAACATGTCTAAGGGCTATCTGTATGTCCTCCTTGGATAAGTCTCTGTATATGTCCTTTGCTCATTTTTAAATTAGATTGTTTGTCTTCCTGGTGTTGAGTCATATGAGTTCTTTATATATTTTGTCTGATGTATCATTGGCAAGTATGTTCTCCCATACAGTTAGCTCCTTTTTTATTTTGATGATAGTTTCTTTTGCCTTGCAGAAGCTTTTTAATTAGATGTAGTCCCATTTGTTTGTTTTTTCCTTTATTTCCCTTGCCCTAGGAGATATATCAGCAAAAATATTACTACACAGGATATCTGAAATTTTATTTCCTATGTTTTCCACTAAGACTTTTATAGTATCACAACTTATATTTAAGTCTTTTGTCCATTTTGAGTTTATTCTGGTGTATGGTATAAGTTGGTGGTCTAGCTTCATTTTTTTGCTGGTTAAAGACTTGTCAATTTTGTTTAACTTTTCAAAAAACCATCTCCTGGATTCACTGATCCTATGGATTGTTTATTTGGTCTCTATGTCATTTAATTCTGCTCTGATCTTGATTATTTCCTTCATTCTACTCTCGCTGGGCTTTGTTTGTTGTTGTTCCTCTAGTGCTTGTAGATGTAAGTTTAGGTTGTTCATACGAGATTTTCCTATCTTCTTTAGGTAGGTTTGTATTGCTATGAACTTCCCTCTCAGGACTGTCTTTGCTGTATCCCACAGGTTTTAGTTTCTTGTGTGTTTATTTTCATTGTTTCCAGGTCCTTTTTGATTTTTTTCCTTGTTCTCATTGTTAACCCACTCATTATTTAATAGCATGCTATTCAGTCTCCAGGTATTTGAATGTTTTTGAGCTTTTTCCTTGAGGTTGGTTTCTAGTTTCAAGCCACTGTGAACCAAAAAGATGCTTGATATGACTTCAATTTTCCTAAATTTGTTGGGGCTTGTTTTGTGTCCTACCATGTGGTCTATCATTGAAAATGATCCATGTGCATTTGAAAAGGATGTCATTTTGCTTCATTGGGGTGAAATGCTCCATAAATATCAATTAAGGCCATTTGATCTAGAGAGTTGTTCAATGCCACAATATCCTTGTTGATTTTTGGTCTGGACAATATATCCATTGTTGACAGTGTGGTGTTAAATCCCCTATGATGACTATATTCCTGTTGATTTCTTTCTTAAAGTCCTCCAAGATTTTCCTTATATATTTAGGTGCTCCTATTTTGGGCACATATGTTTACAAGGGTTATATCCTCTTGTTGGACTACTCCCTTAAGTATATGGTGATCTTCTTTGTTTCATGTTATGGCCTTTGTTTTGAAGTCTATTTTTGTCTGATAAAAGTATTTCTACCCCAGCTTTTTTTTTCATGTCCATTTGCTTACTTTTTTTTTTTTCTTTTTCTTTTTCCATCTCTTCACTTTCAGCCTGTGTAGACCTTTTGTTCTGAGGTGGGTCTCCTGTAAGCAGCATATATGTTGGTCATATTTTCTTATCCATTCAGCTACCCTGTCTTTTGATTGGAGGATTTAATCCATTTAGGTTATTATTGATAGATATTTATTCATTGCCAATTTTTCCCTTTGTACCTATGTTCCTCTCTTTTGCTCTATTTCTTCGTCTTCTTAAAACTGTCCCTTTAGTATCTGTTGCAATGCTGGTTTAGTGGAGATGTACTATTTTAGTCCTTTTTTTTTTTTGGTCTGGGAAACGCCTTATTTTGCCTTTCATTTTAAATAAGAGCCTTGCTGGGTAGAGAAGCCTTGGTTGCGGGCCTTTGCTTTTCATTACATGGAATATTTCATGCCAATCACTTCTGGCTTATAGTGTTTCTGTTGAGAAATCAGCTAATAGCCTTATTGGAGCTCCCTTGTATGTTACTAGCTGTGTCTCCCTTGCTGCCTTTAAGATTCTCTGTTTGTCTTTAAGTTTTGCCATTTTAATTATGATGTGTCTTTGAGTGGGCCTCTTTTGGTTCATCTTGATTGGGATCCTCTCTGCCTCCTTAACTTGCATGACTTTTTTTCCCTCACCCAGTTAGGGAAGTTTGCTGTCATTATTTTTTCAAAGAGGTTTTCTATCCCTTGCTCCTTTTCTTCTCCTCCTGGTATCCCTGTTTTGAATATTGTTATATTTCATGTTGTCCTGCAGCTCCCTTAAACTATCTTTTTTAGTCTTTTTCTCATTTTGTTTCTCTAACTGGTATTTCTTTGGACCGTGTCTTCCAACTCACTGATTCAATCCTCTGCTTCACCTAGCCTGCTTTTAATTCCTCCTACTGTATTCTTCATTTCAGATACATGTTTTTCATTTCCTCCTGGTTCTTAGTCATTGATTTCTATGTCCTTTTTCATGCTGTTGTAGTTCCCACTAAGTTCATTGCAGATCCCATAAAGCTCTTTGTAATTCTCACTAACTTTGTGTGAACTTTGTGTCTGATAGATCACTTGCCTCAGTTTCATTTAGAACTTTTTCTAGGGATTTCTCCTTTTCTTTCAATTGGTAGTTGTTTCTTTGTATCCTCATTTTAGGTGATTATTTTTGTTTGTTTCTGCATATTAGATTGATCTTCTTTGACTCCCTGTCTTTGTGGTGTGGCCCTCTGTGGTAGGAGACATGCTGGGGTCCAGTGGTGCAGTCTCCTTGATCTCCTGAGCTGGATGATCTGGGCTGTCCTTTACGCTTGTTGTAATTGGATTTTGGTTGTTGTTGGCTCATTTGTTGATGGTTTCTCCCCTCTGGCTGGCTGACTGAGAGTCACAACCCCCACCACATCTTGTATGCTGTTGTACAGGTACTGCTAGAACAAAAGCAATCTAGCAAATAAAATCCACACCAGCAAAAATATCCTCAACCACAACTACAGTAGCAAGAACAAATGAGCAAATATTAATAAAGGTAGAAATAGAATAATAATTTTATAAGAAAGGAAAAAAATATGAGATTACTAACAAAAAGAAAAATGATTTCGAGAGTGTAAAGGGAGAAGAAATAATAAGAGTAGGGAATAGAAACAAGATAAAGAAAAGGGAGAAAATAAAATTTACACTATAAATTAAAAAGGAAGAGAATAAGGCAATATGGAGTAAGAAAAGGGAAGAATATAATATGAGGTTTGAAATTAAAAAATAGTGAAAAAATTGGGACAGAATTGAAAAACAGCCACTGTTGTAATATCCATGGCAATTGAGCAAAGATTATAAAGGTGGAAAGAGAATAAGGATATTATAAGAAAGGGAAAAAGAATGTGAGCTGAGTAATGGAAAGTAAAATGATTTTGAGTTGATGAAGGGAGGAGCGATAGAGTAAGGAATAGAAATATGGCATAGAAAGGGAAAAATAAAATTTAAAATGAAAATAAGAAAGGAAAGGAAGAAGACAAAGTTCAGTAAGAGAAGAGTAAAATATGAGATCTGAAATAAAACTAAAATAAAATAGTGAAATAATAGGAATTAAATTGAAGAAAAAGAAAAATGTTTAAAAGCTATGCAGGAGAAAAAATAATGCAAATAATGATAAAGAATGAGGTGGAATTTGTCTCAACAAAGCTTAGTTTTGCCTACTGTCTTCTCCTTCTGGATCCATCTCTGGTAATGTCATCTGGTGTCCCAGTCTAACTTTAGGCAGCCTGTTCAAGGCTACAGGCCATCCATAGTCTGTGGCTGTCTCCTCCAGGCTTGGCTGGTCCTCAGTCCTCTGCCCTGCTGTCTTTTTATCAGTGCAAGGCCCAGCAATGGTTCAGCTAATGTCTGACAGCACTGCATGTACCACCTCTGCCTACCCTTAGAGGAGGCTTCTGGTGCTATAGGGAGGGTGGATCCCTGGTTCTTCCCTAGGAGGCTCTGTCCAGTGTTCAGGGAAGATGGTGGGTGTGTTCCCCTGCCCCTGTGCCACACATCTTGTTCTGTCCCAGATTATTTCCAGTAATGTATAATTTCTGAAGAATTAGCTTTCTGTTTCATGTGAGGGGCCAATCTGTGTAAGAGAGTCAGCTTTTTCCTGCTTGGTGCCGATGGCAGCTCTGTGTGAGAGCGAGAGCTTGCTGCACCAATTTCTAATTTCTCTGCTCTGCTAGTTTCAGTGAGGAACCAGAGTAGCTTGTTGCATCTGATAAAAGTTCGTAAAGGGCTCTTTTGGAGATTCTTTTTTTTTCCCCTGTAGATATGCACCTGGCAGGGGGTTCTTGAGCCTGGCCTTAACTGCCCTGTTGTTTGGAATCCTCCAGGTGAGAGTTGGGTACACCTTATTTTTCCCAGAGATTTGTACAATGTGGTGTGAGGGGACCTGCCTGGCTGCAAAGATTTCAGGCACTCAGCTCTTGCCCATCTATCTTCCAGCCCACTGATCTTTCAGAGACTCAGACTCTAACTTTCCATTATGCATGCAGCCCCCCACTCACCAGCTGCACTCGCTTGGTGGTGCCCCATAATCCTTTTGCCATGTAGCTTTCTGATTGTCCTGCCCAGCTGGATTCAGTGGGAACAAACTGTGCTTTCAATCTGGTATCTTTGCTGGCAGGGCAGTTGCACATGCATGCAGGGAGCCTGCTCAGCCATGCTTCAGCACCTCTTTTAAAAAGTCTCTATGTGGCACCCGCACCACAGCACTAAATCAGTTCTCCATGTACTCCACCTCCCCAAAAAAGCAAAAATGTCTCTATTAGGGCTGGCCACAGACTGCCAGTGCCTCACACAGTTTTAGGAGACAGAATTTCTCTCTGGAACACCCCTGTTTGGCTCTGCAGCTATGGAAATGCTGTTCACTGTGTGTGTGTGGCCTGAGTCTCCCTGACTCTTTATCTCCTCCCCAGTCTCTCTCAATGAAGGTTGGGGATTCCACGTGCAGGACTGAAACCCCCTGCTCTGGGAGGGGAGGGAGCTACTAAGCTACATTTTCTGTCTGGTATATCCTCTGCTGTAGGCACCTCACATAAGGTATTTCCCCTTCAAGTTATAAAATTTCTTACAAAATTGTGCAAAGTATACTCTGTATGCCTTGGCTTCAAAAATTTTTATCAGCTCAGATTTCATTGATTACTCAGGTCACTTGTCAGAAGATCAGCTGAAAATATGTACTGGGGCACAAGCAAATGGGCTCAACTTCCACCTACTCTGCTGCACTCTCTGTGAGCTAAAACTTCTTTTAACTTTAACCCATAGTAAGATATATATTTATTTCACCAACAACGTATACCCCCACATACACCTATGTAGATATAGGAAACCAGGATTCTACAAAACAATGCTTATCCATTCTATATGCTCCAGTAATTTTTGATTTATTATCTTATTTGTTTTGTTTTTAGTGCTTATCACAAGCCATTAAATTGACTTCCTTACCTACTAATGTGTAATGCATCTAGGTTTGAAAACTGCTGGTTATATACTTCTTCTTGTTCCTGCCACTTGGCCTCTGCTCCAGGACAAGATTTTTCATCCCCTGAGTACTGGCCATAGAGGTAGAAAGACTTGCCTGAAGTTGCAATGTCCTAATTCAATTTTGGAATTTCTGATTGTAGAGACATTTGTTGTTCTATCTCAAGCCTGCTAGTCCCTTTGACTTTGCATTGTGTTTGATGACTGCAAAGAGGTTGCTCATTTTCCACCAAGCAGATTTTGTTGGGCTTCAGAAAGCTGAGAGAAGGAACCCAAATGAAGCAAGGACCCAGCTACAATGAATACTCTCATCTTTCTCCCTCAAGGTCGGAACAGCCAGTGAGGGCATGCTCTTGGGTGCTCGTCCCATATGAGACAGCCCATATTCTTGCTTAATGAATTATGTTTATAGCAGATTTCCTGAGTAGAGAGTTAAAGTAGTTAGGCATTAATTAAACTACATCTGATTTAAAGATAATCAAAAGGTGTGATACTTTGCTTCCCTGAACATTTCAGCTTTCCTTTAATGCAATTGAAACCATAGCTGGGAGCAAAGAGCATGTAAAGTAGCAAGGGAGTTGGCTCCCTGGATAATTTATATTATTTCTATACATAACTTCTCACTCTCAGGCAGAAATGGAGAACTGTCTGGTCCTACACACACAGTTGAAGCAAATGGTTCCCAGAGAATACTATAAATTAACACACAATGAAATTTGATCTAAATTATTAACAGGCAACATTTCTGAATAACCAGGAGATACCAGCTCACTGTTCTCACCTCCATATTTTTCTTCCTCTTTCTAGGATGGCCCCGAAGCTGGACAGACTGTGAAGGTGAGTGCTTATTATATGCATACAAATTAATAAAGGGCAATTATGAGCACTAATAAAAACTTACACTGAGTCATTTGCAGCACATTGCTGTTTCATTATGTTATCTTCGAGGTCAGAGAGACCCTTAGTGTTAGAGACATAAATCCTGACATTATAAACTGTACTAAGCAATATGTTTCCCATTAGTTTACAAGACCTTTACCTTTTGTAATAAAATTATTATTGTGCAAATGATAAAACAGATTCTAAATCAAGGGGTCCAAAAACTGAAATCAAGGGACATCATGTGAGGCAGTATCTAGGAAAGAATATGCACACTGGGTGTGGATTTGCAGGTCCCATTCAAGCCTGGGCATCTCTGACAAGGCTTTGGGCTCTCAGCACAGTCTGTGTTGCCTCTTCATTCTTGAGTGAAGGGCTCACTGATGTGGGTGCCCCAGGGTGTCCCTTTACCCCTCGGCCTTCCTTTTTTCCCTGTCCTCTCCACTCACACACTTACTTTTCCTCCCTTTGTACTTAGCAGCAAATTCTAACCTAATGGAGTCAGTGGAGCTCAAAGATGGGTTTTTAAGTGTGCTAGAAAAGGAAAGGAGGATATATTAGGATAGTCCTTGCTTCCCCAGTAAAGTAAAATACTAAAATTTTATCTGATTCTGAAAGCTGGGTTTCAGCCCCCTGAATTCTTATGCAGTTAGATCCCATGCCTAAATCATAGAAAAGGCTTTTTTTTCCCCCCACTGGTGTTAGAAATCAGAAGCAAGTCAGGCTGGGATGCTAATGTTATACCTGGTGAATTAAGGTTTTAGGGCTCTGAACTTGGCTGTAAGTGTAAAAGATAACATGGTAACGCTTGATGTCAATTAGTGACAAATAAACTTAGTTTTCTTTTTTGAAAGATCATCTTCTTTTGATATTAGTTTGCATATGGCTTTAATATTGAACTTAGCTGCAGCGGTACTTTTAAAATAGAATATATAGGAAGTACTTTTGAGCAGGGAATGTCCAATATGACTGTCAATAAATTTCATATAAAAAGGTTGTTACAGACCTACGGTGTGATACAGCAGAGTGGATGCATGGCTTTACTTCACCTCACTGTCTACCCGTACGCCAGGCTTCTAAATATGCAAATGCTAAAAAAGAGTATAATGGAAGTAGCTTCTTTTTGAAACTGCTTCTTATGCAAAACACAAATGTTTAAACCTGGTTACTAGTTTTTTAAAAACTCAATATTCAGATGTAAATTCTAGCAATACCAGATTAGTTAGATGCATTATGCAATATCTATCTGATCAAATTTCTTCAGTCATTGACACTAACACCATAGAGATATAGCTAGTAACATGGGAGGATGCACAAGCCAAATTAAGTGGAATGCACAGATTGATAATATGCACTTACAAAACATATCTAATATTTATATGAATATATAGTTTATAGAATCTTGAAAAATCATTTCAGAATTCTGAAGGGGACATGAAAATAATTTCCTATACAAGAGGGCTTTGAGTATAGACAGGAAGTAGATGAGTGGTGAGCAGGGGCTGGAGGCTGAGGAGCCTAGGGAGGGACTGCTAATGGGGAAGGGATTCTGTGTGGAGTGGTGAAGATGTGGAATCAAATATTGGTGATGACTGTGCAAATTGGTGAATAATCTGAAAACAAATGAACTGCATACTTTAAGATGGTGAGTTTTATGGTATTTGGGTTATATCTCTATTAAAAATGATAAAATAAAACACATATTAAAAAGACAAACAAGAACTAAGACTAGCAGGACTGAGCACCATGGCTGTAGATCCTCTGATTACAATAGAGGCTACTTTTTGATGTCCCAAGTATCTGGCCAGTTCTTTTTTAAAGGTTTTATCTTCAATGGTGAGGCTAGAGTAATTATTAGCATATAGTATTTGTATATGAAATGAGGAATATGGTTATTATTATCACCACCATTGTTATTTAGCTTAATTTTTTTAAAGTTCTACTTTAAAAAAAATCAGTAGATTATATTGTCTTTGACATAATTCAATGGTCTCCAACCTAATCACAGAATTTCTCCTACATGAGTTAGCAGAGCCATCTGTAGTTCTCTGTGGAATATAAAATAATTAAAAATAAACTACCATACATGTAAAAACCTCAGTGGATGACAATGTTTTGAAAACTATCCTTTTAGACCAAGTCTGCATATCTAAAGTTGTCTAATCTAGGTTTTTCCAAGTATAATTCTTATACTACCTACGTGAACATTGATTTTGGTATTAGTTTAAAAAAAAAGTTGCTTCTTATCAGCCCTTATTTTAAAACTACTGATTTAGAATCTTTGTAAGTGGAACTTGGGGATCTTCATTGTTAACAAGCACTTCCCATAATTCTTTTCAGAGTATAGGTATTTACTGGCCTTGCTATTTTATGGTGATGACATATAGGTGATAATGGCCACATAAACTTGAACCCTGAAATCAGGCTTGTAGTAAGCAGCCCCTCCATGTAGCAGAGTAATGTCTTCAATGCTCAGCTTTCCAGTTCAGAAAACTACACTTCAAGACTGAGCACTTTCTATTTTGAAATCCACACAGTTGCACACCTTGAGGCAGCACTAGCTAACCTGCCATGGAGAGCACAGTGACTGTTAGAACACCCTTCATCTTTGCCTCTGGGTCTGACTCTTGGTGTTTTGCATGATGCACAGGTTCTAACTATTTTTGTTTCATGCAGGGTGGTAAGACCAATAAGCCCAGTAATGATCCCTTTCCCAAAGCAACTGCTGCTATTATTGTTAGTGACTGTGTACCACTGAGTTCTCCTCGTGAACGTGGTGCCATTTTAGGTTTGGTTTTGGTTTTTTTAATTTCAGGGGCTTTAAATTTTGCTCTGCAAAGAAACAAGGGTGTAGCAGGAAAGGAAAATACCAAAGTAAAAAAAAATGACCTCTTATTTCTTGATTGACTGTGAATTCTCCTTTTGAGTTTAAAAATAGCAGAGCACTACTCTCCACCAGCTAATTATTGCAATGATTTGGAAGTCCTCAAGGATTGAGAAACAGTCTCTTTCTTCTGGTCTCAGCCATATATCACTATATGTATATACATATCACCTTATACAAGCATAACCATAGATCACTGTGTTTATCAGCCTTCTCTGATACCCCACCCCATCTGAAATAGTCCTCCAAATCTCTTGATTTTCTGCCCTGTTGCCTTATTTGATTCCCTTCAAGGTATTCTTCACTGGCTTTTATTTCTGTTTGTTTTTGTTTTCATACCTGTGTTGTCTCTGTAATGTGAGCTTCATGAGGACTTTAATTTTGTCATAGTTTACTCAGATCTGCTGGGTGGAGTGGGGAGAATGGGAGTCATAATGGGACTCCACTTGACAGAACAAATCTCTGCTCCTGAGTTTCTAACTTCAGTTGATATGATGTAGCAGATGATTTGTACTTGTATTCCAATTTTCAGTCAGGGGTCTGAGTTTCCTGGAATTTCCATCAAGGATATTTCATATTACAGGCATTGCTGACAAAGAACAAAATTTCCACTCTTCAAATACTGAAATCATGCTCCAAAAAGTGGTTTCAGCCAGCCACACCATTAAGGCAACGTTTAGCCCTTTAAAAGGGATGCTGTGCCCTGGCCAGTGGCTTAGTTGGTTGTAGCATCGTCCCATAACCAAAAGGTTGTGGGTTTGATTCCCAGTCTGGGCACATATGGGAGGCAACCAATCAATGCTCCTCTCTCACATCAATATTTTTTTCTCTCTCCCTTCTCTCTCTAAAAGCAATGAAAAAAATGTGCTTGGGTGAGGATAAAAAAATAATAATAAAGTAAAAAAATAAATAAAAGGGGTGCTGCTTAAATAAGTTTAATGTGAGCTCTCTGTTAGAGTAATTGCTGTGTGTGTCTTTGAGTGGGAGGGTGTTTTAGGTATATTAAAGAGAAATTTGTGGCAGGAAGATAATCTCAAATCTCTTAAGAGCTATTTATAGAATATGTTAGTTTACTCTCTTCTGTGTTTATAGTGCTTTAATCCTCTACTTAGATATTTAATTTTGTAGTATTAATGCAGTGGTAAGTGTTTCTTAATAACTGTTGAGCTATTAGCAATTACTTTTCAGATTGCTTAGGGAAGAACAAGAAAAGGATTCTTTAAAGAAGTGTGATTAAAAACAACAACAACAACAACAACAACAACAATCTAAACTCTTTCATTCACTGAGGAGTTTCTGTGGTCCTAGAACAGATTTTCTACATGGAGATTTGGGAATTATTTTAGTTCCTGAACAAAGAGGACATTTTAGCTCTTCAAAGAGTCCAGGGGTTATTATAATTCGGCGTCAGTCAGAGGTGCCGGAGCAATGTTAGCTCTGCTGAACTCTGAGCTGTGTGGCTTTGGGCAGGACTCCGAGCCTCCACGAGTCTCCGTTTCCACATGTCTCAAATGGGGAACCCTATCTACTGTATTGAGCGGTGGTGAGGAGAAACCAACAGGAACAGATAGACAGTCCAGCCTACCACAGACTGTCTCTGGGGATTTATGCATGTTTCTTACTCTTACATTTACCCACAGTTTTCTTATCTATAAAAACGGCTAAGGCTGGGCTTTAGGGAACTTACCTGGCATTGAGATTTTGTGGACCTGATGAGTTTATTTAATTATTATACACTGAATTCTCTCACTATTAATTATTTCCTTTTTAGCTTAAATTCTTGAAAAATCTTTCCCCTGAATTTTATATGAATTGTGCTATTTGAATATCTAGTTTGAATTTGTTACAAAATTGACCACTTGAACATTCACAGATCTGCCTTATAATTGTGGGGGGATCTCTGTCTTGATATTTTTGGCTTCTGGAAATAAGTAAGACATGGTTCTGGGCCAACAGTGTACTTCACAATTACCTGAAGTCTGTCTTCACAGAACAGAAACCTGCCTGCTTCCTATACTGATTCATAAAGTCTGGTGTGGGAGCCAGGACTCTGAATTTTAAGAGAACCTGTAAATGGTTCCCATGCACACTTCGCTCCAATTCAAAGCCACTTACCATAGAAGTGACAAGATTTGGGAAAATCTCCACATAGCCTCTCGCTTTCAATATAAACAAATTCCTAAAACTTGGTGTGCACAGAAAGTAAAAATCAACAGTTTAAAAATGGAAATTACTTTCCTTGACTGTTAGTTATTAATTTCATCTAGAGAAATTTCAAGAGAACAGCAATTTGCCAGGGAACTTTATTCTTTATTAAAGCTGTGATGAAAAGTGCCTTGCCTATGTTTATACCTCATGCATGTATTTACTGCTGGAAGAATTAGTATCTTCAGGATGAAGTAGCTTTTATCTCGTGGGATTACCTTACATTTATACCTCTGCTCTCAAATGAATTCAATTTGCCTGAGTTCAGTAAACCCAAAACAATTTCAGTGCTTAGGGGTTTGGGTGTACATGTGGGAGTGGGCGCCTGCAAGCCCACCCTTCCCCTCTGACATGTATATGTCTCTGACTCCCTCTGGTGATTTTGGGTCAAAACCCTGGTGTTTGGCTCTCCAGGCAGGAGAAGGGACCATGAGTCTTCCTGTCTCCTGTGGGAAACTTTCTCTCCCCTACTAAACCTTCAAGCCCTTTTCTAAGTAGGTATCAAATCATTGCATTTTTCCATTTCTAATTGGTTAATTTCGATTTGCATGATGCCTTTTGGGTCAAAGTACTGAAAGACAAATTAACGGAGCCCCTTGGTACTCTCCTGTTTCAAACTCACAGGCAGCTTTGGTGGGTGACATGGGGGCTGTTGAAGATGGAGGGAGGGTGGAGGGGAAATGTCATCAGTATTAAAACATACTCATGAAGAAGGAGGACCCTGGCAGCAGATGGCCTGGTTTCAATCCCAGAGACATGGGCTACCATTTCTATGACCCAGCAAGGGTCGACCTTTCTTAGTTCCAGCATCTATTTATAGATTTATAAAACCAAGGGTCTTGATGGTCCCCAACCTCCTAGTGATGTTGTGAAGACCAAATGAATTGATGCATGCAAATAAACGCTTTAAAATAGTACTTGGCATGTAAGGATGTCTCAATAAATGTTTGCTATCAGTTTTAGATTTTCACTTAATCTTCATAACCCTCAAGAGTGGGCATTAATAGTTTACACCAAGGGAAACCAAGATTTATAGAGGTAAAATGACTCCAGAAAAAAAACACACACTGTTGACAGGAGGGGTGGGATTCAAACCCGGCTTGTCCAAAAGCCCGCCTCTCTGGGGTAGCATGTGGCCGGCCAGTCCTACAAACACCTTGCGCCCAGCAAGCACAGTCAAATATCTGCAGGAGACGTTTTATAAATATGTTGTCACTCTGAACACAAATTCATCTGCACTATTTGGCTCTGCTTGGAATAATAAAAAATACCCAGAGGACTGTCCTTATTTAATTTATTACTCAGGTGAGGGTTAACTAACCTAAATGCTGCTTTATTGCTGCATGTCAATTTATAGAAGAATTCTGTTTTGGGTGTCTAGTTTTTTATTACTGCTACCAAACAAATTCCTTTAGTAATTAGAGGCTCTGACGTAGCAAAGTGGATGTTTGGCTGTTAACTTAATTTTGAGATTTGTAACACAAAAACGTAGCAAATACCACAGATGCATTCTTAATGATAACGCTTCACAGGTTTCAGCAGACTGCCTTTTACATGTGCTGCTTGGAGCCTAGGGGTTTTATTTAAGCACTATGAAATCAAATATCCCGTGAAAGGCAAAGTGCTTTAGAGACCCTAAAATGCTACATAAATGTAAGGTGTTATTATTCAGAATCACCTTCTTAATTGTATTGATGCAGTAAGGGCAGTTACTCACTGGTGTCGTTTTGCTACGGGACACTAGGTGCTCAGTAAACAAAAAAATGATGATTTTGCTCTATGTTTTGGCCCGGAAAATTATTAGTAAACTTCTCTAATTCCATATATCTAGCTCATTGTAGGTTCAAAGCTTTAAATCTGTGACATCTAAATAATTGGCTTGTCTAAAATGTCAGCTCTGTTGAAGAAAAATAAAGGAAAGAAAAGGTAAAATTAACTCAGACCAATTAATTATGCAACAAGGATTCTATAGTTTTGATTAAATATAAAAGCTCGATTTGGGCTCAGTAGATGAACCATCTGTCCTAGACCACACCGCACACCTTAAATACAGGATGGGAATTTAACTGCCATAAAATAATGTGTGCTTTGGTTGAAATTGGACATTTCAGCTGAATCAAATCCAGATGATGATACAAACATTGCTTCTGGAGTTATTAACAACAGAAATAATACAACATAAAATATGGTTACTTAGAGGCTATATATAAAAGTTTTAAAAAATGCCAATCTATACATCACTTACTTAGAGATATGGACACAAATAGGGCCAGAATGCTCCAAGAGAGCTAGTAAGGAGAAGGAGCACACCATTGGATGTAATGGTACCCACGGGCCTTCAACACCATAGATAATGTTTTATTTTTAGATTGATTAATGTGTATCATTACCTCATTTATATTTACTATCTTGATATTATAAATTTATTTAAAAATATGTAGCTATCTCTATAATTTTTATTCCAGAGGGGCCACATTGGAAGAATTCTTCATTAAGAAATGACTATTATAATTCATTCCTTTTGCTTTATATATTTAGTATATAACAATTTCTCTCACCTCTTGTCTTCAAATGGCTGACAATGGGGCTCATGAAATAGAATTTTGAAAAGCTCACAGTTGATTCTAATGGTTTCCCAGCTTTATGACCTGCTGTTTGTATAAATACATTCTGATTCTTGGTCTGGGTGACTTGTACTTGATTTTTATTCCCATATTCATCTTGAATTATTAAATCCCTCTCAGGGGCTCTTCTTTGTTCCTTTTGCCAAAGCCATTAATAAAGTAATTCTCAAGCCCCAAAGAGCAGCTAGAAATGTAAGGATTTGATGACTGAGCTGGGTCAGATGGAAACCAGCTTAATGAAGAATAGATATGGCAACCTGCAGAGCCACGAACATGAAAGAATTAGAATAATGACCTTCCTAATGACAGACATTTGGGTGAAAAATATTACGTTGGTGAGAATCTGTAATGGCCCTCAGGCCAAACAGTGAGAAATTCAAAATTCTTTCCACCGTCCCTCCAACCCCGCCACCTCCTCTGTGAATTATGTTAGTGCTGGGAAAGGGCAACTTTAAAAGTTTTAACTCCACATGTCATGAGGCATCAATTCTGTACCTATAGTCTCATAGCAGATACCCTCTCTGGAGAAGTGTCTCATCCACCACAGCCAAGGAAATAAAAGCATCCCTGGCTAGAAGCCTTCTAAATGGGATTAATTTCAACCCTCAGTGAGGGGGGCAAAATGATGATTTGAAATCCATTTGGACTCATTCAACATAGAGATAATAATACTGCATTCTAGTAATGAAAACCCTTTCTTTCTGCAGTAGTTTATTCTTTTAAATAAGCTTTTCCTGATCTTACATGAAAAAGAAGCATGAAGTTGTTTGGGATGCTGACCTTGCCTAAAGAGGTTTAGAATAATATGCAACACTGAGTAAACAAAGTAAACTCACCAAATGTACTCTTACTTTGTGGCTGAATCCATTTATCCTACTGTTCACATTCAAATCTCTCATCCTGTGTCTATATGTCACTACCTGTTCCCTAAAAAAATAAACAAAAAAAACAAACAAAAAAACCCCACCTCATCATACTTTCTATATTGGTGCCCTAAGGAGCAGCCCAACAGGGCCTTTTATTTGTGTTTCAATTCATCTTTTGGTTATAAATGGTATACATTCCCAAGTGTAATCAGGTTATAGCAGTATAATTTTGATGAAATTCTTGAGCCATGGAAGGAATAAATGTGATCCCAAGCTCAGCTCCACCACCAGATGACTAGGGATGAAACTCACTTTTGAGGAAGAAACTCAGAGCCCAGTATAACTTAGAGAATCCCAAAAGGGCAAGTGACCTTGGAAGTCATGTGGTATCATCACCTAGTCTGCAAATGATCTCCCTCTGTAGCCTTCAGATTGGTCTTTCATCTGTCTCTAAAGCTGGACATCCAGTAGATGCTTTAGCTGCTTCCATGTCTGAGCAGCTCTGATCTATAGTTGATGATGACAATTTCCTCACTGCCAAACGTGTCCTGTTCCTACCTCCTAGGAAATGAGAATCCTTCCTGTTCATGTTTTACTCTCTAGTATTCAGTCTTTAATTTGTTATTCCATTGCCTACTAGGTATTGTCACAGGTCCTGTCAGACCAAGAAGAATGAGATGCAGTCCCTGTCTTTAAGGAAAGTCTTTGAAATAAATGCTATCATAGGGAAGACTGGGAAGGTTTAGAAGTTGTGTAGTTCGTATTAATTCCTCTGCTAGTGTTTGTTGCCTACTATGTGTCAGGGTCTGCTGGACACTGGGGTATAGTGGAAGGAATGGCAAGCAATCTCAGTTTATTTTTCAGCTTCCTTTATGCCCGAATGAACAAATAAAATAATTTCAGCTTTTGAGTGGTATTAGGCAGGCTGTAAAAGGTGATAAAATGGGGTGGGAGTTGTGGAATAGGGTTTCATAGTTGCTCTAGATAGGGTGGTCAGGGAAGGCTCACTGGAGAGGGATGAGACCCGAGGAATGAGACCCAAGGAAATGACAGGATTCAGCCGGGCAAAGAGATGGGAGAGAAAGAGCTGTGTATTCTGGTCAGAGGAAGTAGCAATGCAGGTGAGCTTGGCGCATTCTAGGAGATTACGGAGGACCAGGTGGCAGGAAGTTCGGGTGGAGAGTGGATGGGCAATAAGTTGGAAGAAATGGGCAGCAGAACAGGGTCTTGAATACTCCTATGAGGAGTTTTAGTTCTACTTTAAATGTATTCAGTGTTTGGAGTATATTCTAAAGACAGAGGACATTTCATATGTGCTAAAATGATGGGTCACCTTCATTGATTTGTCTTTTTTTAAGTTTCTTAGCCCATTTTCTAGAACTTGAATAATTTTATCTCATGTCTCCTAGGGGCACTGTGGTTGTCTCCCCAGTATACCTTTTGAACTCCTCCATTATTTAGCAGCCAGGACATTAGGATGTAGATGAATCCATCTCCAGCTCCACATGTGAACCTTGTTTGGTCTAATCCAGTTACTGGCAAGCTTTTTCATAGAAGGGTAGTTAGAAAACAGTTTAGGCTTTGAGGGCCATGTGGTCTTTGCTGCAGTTATACAACTGTCTATTATAGCAGAAATGCAGCCATAGAAAACATGTAAATGAATTTGCAACAATGAGTATGACTGTATTCCAATAAAACTTTATTTATAAAATAGGCATTGAGCTGGATTTGACCCAGGGCCTGTAGTTTGTATATCCTTGGCCTGAGCCAATTTCGTCTGCCACAATAATGACTTTAATTAATTCTTACCTGAGCCACTTAAAGTGTAGGACTCCCTTGGCTTGTTCCCAGCATCATGGAGAACTTGTATCCATTCGTGGTGGGAAGGGGTACTTTCTTCTCTAATACTGCCCCTGGCAACCATCTAATGATTGCTCAAGCAGCTTTCTTTAGATGATACAGAGGCTGGGGCTAGAAAGGTAGATATTAGAAAGAAGTTGGATCCTTGGTGACATGACTAGGTCATGAACACCCAGCCCTTGAAGCACGCACAACCTCTGGACTGGGTAGGAGATCCCCTAGCGACTACCATTGTTTAAGCCAGGCAGAGTTGAATTTTCTGCTACTTCCAATGGAAAACATCTCCAAATAGATCATCTACTCTGAAATATTCAGTCATCGTTACTTCTTAATATGCTTAAATGGCAGTTTGAATAAACCATTTCCCAAGTGCTTCTATATTATCTGCAATACTCATCACATGCCACTAGACATCTTAGAGTGAAAGTCTGTGAATCAGTGGCCAGAGAAGAATTTAACTTCCAACAGGATCCCTTTGGTGCATGACCACAAGGTAATTCCATTAACTTTAATGATGGTGGTGCTGTGCAAAATGGGCCCTGTTAATCTATTCTTCTCGTTCTTTTTAGCATTAAATCTTACCTTGCAGCTAATTCTTCAGGGTAAGTTATGTGTACCAATGCCATTCATTTCTTGGCTTTCATTAATATGTGCAAGACTCTCTTCCTCAGGGAGGGAGTGCTAAGTGAGTATATTAAAAATGAATCCACTGCCTCATTTGTTGACTGTGAGAAAACCCCAGAGTCAAGGACATCAATGGATCATTATTGATTGTTGCAAGATCCAATAAAATCATAAATATGGCTCAAAACAATTACTGTGGCTACATTAGAAGATTATCAAATCTGTAATTTGCTCTGGAGCCTAGCCTAAGAGATTTTATTTTTTTTATTTTTTTTCTAGGTTGTTATTTTAATATTAGTTAGTTGTCATTTAATGAAACAAGACAATTTAAGGAGGGCATAGTCTGTGGAAGAGAGATATCAAGGTATATTTACAGAAATTAGGAGTACCCAAATAAACTATATATATTTTAAAATATAAAGGTTTTAAATTCTACTTTTTATACCAAATATAAAGTACATTATATTTAAATTGGTAATAGATTTACAAATTTTTTTTTATCTTCACAGTTGAATTTTATTTTATTTTTTTTATTTTTTTTAAATTTTATTTTAATTTATTTTTTCAAATACATTTGTCTCTGCCTACCCTCCACCACTTTCCCTTGTCCCCTCCCTCCCTCAACTCTTCCCCTTTGGTTTTGTCCATGACTCTTTGCTATATGTTCCTTGACCTTCCCCTTTCTTTCCTTTTCCCCGCCCCCCCTTCCCTCTTCTCTCTGTTGATTTCTTTTCCTTTCAGTGTTGCTGGTCTTATTTTCCTTGCATGTTTGTATTGTGGGCCTAAGAGATTTTAAATAAAGGGCAGTTGTATTTCAGGAATGTGACAACTAGGGCTAGGATTGAGAAATTTATTATTTAATTTTCCTTGCAATCTAATTGAGAATAAGTATTAGATTTCTAAAAAGTGAACTTTGGTTTGGTTTAGGTGTCAGAAATAAACTGGAAATATGGGTTGCTTTATACTTTTCTGAGAGAGTCTGTCGGGACGGGGAGAAGAAGGTGTTTGTTGCAAGGAGTGACTTTACTGGGTCACTTTCTATCTTGCCTTCTGTGTTCTTATTTCCCATATTCAAGTAATTGGGTTATACCTGATACTAGCTGGCTCTTCCCAGAGACTTGCTTTTTTACTTTCTTCACCAACCGTGTCAATTTTCCCCCATTCAGAAATAAATCAATTCAAATGAAATTACCCAGAGCATTCATTTTTCACCATCTAGTAAATGAGTCTCTCTAAAGAACACGAGGTCCTCCCTTTTCAATTTAGGCTTAATAAAATCCTTCTCTTATATGGAGATGGTGGAGAACTGTTGTCTTTTCAAGGCTTTTCATTCTTGGTAAACTACTTAGGCAATATGCACTGTGTAAAATGCACATTGGTATGTTTATAGATTCCTGGGCATATTTTCTGAAGATCTAACCTAAAGTCAGATTGCCCGGTTTAAATTTCTATTGTACAGCATTTGGGAAAACGCTGCTCGTGGCATCATATCATCCATTAGCCATTATAGCCCCTCATCGGAAGCCTGGCTGCAGCTGCACTTGGGTGAGGAGCACACAGGTGGCTCGATTTTCAGGAATGGATTGGCTCATCTTTCAGCTCACTTCGGGAAAATAGAAAAGCAATTTGCACAAAGATAAAGGAGATTTCATAGCTATCTGTGCAGAACTGGCTAACGGATTTCTCCAGACAGTCAGCAAACGCTTGAAAACCCAGCTGAGAAATGATAAATTACTGCTAACCGTTCTAATTATCCCTTGACACTCTATTGAAACCTGACTAAATTTTGCTGAAACTTACAAATAGGAAAGAAATTTAAGACTTAATAAATTATCCATAATATAAATGCTGAGAGAGAGAGATGGTCACAGCAAAAGTGCTCACATTTATCACTCAACAGTTTCCTGAGCAAGAGATTGGGGTAGGATGGGGAGAATGTGTTCAATAAATTATCATTTTAATTGCAAACCCAATTGATTATACTCAGTATGCTCATTAGGTTAAAGAAGACTATGCGTCAACTGCCAAGGTCATTACATTAATAGACACGGTAAGTGTGTGTAATTTGTGATAATTTGATTTGTGAACATCACATTCTTCTCTGTAAACAGCATAACCAACATGCTAGCTTTAAAAGGTCACACAATGACTAAATTTGTTTGTTTCTTTGTATTTTAGTACAATAATCTTCTACTGCTAACCCATCTTTCATGTTTTTTTATAGTCTTAGTGTTAGCTCATTCAGTGTATAAATCTCTGGAAAATTTCTCCAGTAATGGCTAGGTTACTTTTTACTGGTTCTCTTATTCCATTTTTGGATAACTCCAGTTAGGAAAGTTTGGGGTGTTTTTCTTTTTCATTTTCTTCCTCTTCCCCCTCACTCTCCTGTGCACCTGCAGTTACAATATTGGAATCTTTGATCTTTAGTCTCTCTCGTGCACGTGCGCGCTCACTCATCTGGGCAGTCCAGATTAATTCTTTACTTCCCTCCTTCCAATAAACCTTGTAAGAGTTGGAAAATATGTGTTATTCTTCCCCTAAGGAATCATCAGTGCCTTTAACTGTTCCCTATATTGGAGTGTTCTTTGTCTGGTGACCTGTTTTGAACACGTTGCCTGGAATCATGAGGAGGCATCCAGATGGCACAGGAGCAAGCACTTTTTTTTTTTATTGCAGATTTTGGAATATAATCAGATCTTAATGTTTATTAGGTCTGAACATTCTTACTGCAGGTAAAGATTGTAGAAAATGAAGTGGTTTAGAGCTTGTTGACAGGCACTGCTATAAAGTGGAATTTGTTTTCTCCTCGGTGGCATTTTGAAGACTATTAACTCTAGGCAGTGTTACTGGAACCTGTGATGTCATTCTCCTCAAGACCAATTGGTCATCTATAGGGCTGCTCTTTGATCTCACTGTGAACAAATACTGACAATGAAATGGATCCTGAGCTAGTATTATTAATTAAGTGATGTTCTGTGGGAATTCTTTATATACCTAGGGTGATTGCAGAGATTGACTATCCTCACATCTAAGAGCCACCCAGCTTTCGTGTCTCTAGCAGGCATGTAAAAGGCCCCTGGAACCCTCTGGACTCTGGGGTGATCATTAAAAGCATAATTTAGTGAAAAGGAGCTAACTCCTTAAATTTGGGGTTGAAGGGATGGATCATAGAATGTTTCAAGCCTGAAAGTTTTGGGCTTTTTCTGTGGAACAATTCAGGTACATACAGATGCTGCAGTTGATTTCAGGGGTCCCCTGATGCCTGCCTGTGCCCTGCTCGACTGCACTTTCCTGAACCGTCTTCCACTTCAGCAGTCAGGGGCAGTTTGTGTTCGCAGCCTAAATTGATACGATAAATCTTGAGGCAGGTCCTCCCCATCTGAGAGGTTTTGCTTTGTAAAGTGTCTCCTTCATTCATAAGAATAGTTTGTTGTGAGGTTTCAAAGTCTGGCTCCATCCCTGTTAGCTGCACACTTCAGGCAAGTGGTTTAACTCTTGTCTTTGTCTCCTTGCCCATGAAATTTGAGTAAGAATACTGCCTCCTGCATAGGGTTTTGTGACTATTACATGAGACCCTGAACGGGGCATTTTCTACATAGTGCTTGGCAAACTGCTTTTACTCACCAGTTATTTATTGAGACCCTATTGCCCACCAGCTTCTGTGGTGACAGCAGGGAACAAGGCAGATATGGTCCCTGCCCTCAAAGAGCATCATATCCCCTGCCCACCTCCCTACCCTCTTAACTCTGTCATCATCTTTGCATGAGGAAGGCTGATTAGAAACTCAGACAAAGTCCTGGAGGGGAGTTAAAGTGGATGGCAGTTTACTTTCAGTCCCCTCAAGTCACCCTGTTAACGGGCCCAGAATTTTTTTTAAAGGCTTTTATTTATTGTGTTGGTCAAAAAGCCCATTACTTTTTTTTGAATGATAGTTCTAGTAGTGCTTAGTTGTCTTTAACTTCATTTAAAATAATTTTGTTAGATTGTATTGTGACATTAATCATATAATTGTGTCTTTAAAAAACATCAAAATTGGTGAATTTTTGTGCAGCAATTTTAATATTGAAGATGGAAGAAGATCTGCAACATTTTCAGTGTATTGTGCTTCATTATTTCAAGAAAGGTAAAAATGCAACTGAAACACAAAAAATACATTTGTGCAGTGTATGGAGAAGGTGCTGTGACAGATCAAATATGTCAGAAGTATTTTGCGAAGTTTTTTAGTACTATTGACATTTTGGCCAAATAATTTTTTTGCTGTAGGGTTGTCTTATGCATTGGAAGATGTTTAGCAGCACCCCTGGACTCTACCCACTAGAAGTTAATGGCAGGAGATAGCCAACATACTCAAAATAGCTAAATCAATAAAGGTATTGATGAAAATGAAAAATGTGTCTTTATTTTATGGAAAAAAAATACAGTGTTTTTTTTGTTTTTGTTTTTGTTTTTTCCAACCCAATGTTTGTTTATTTTTAGAGTAGAGGGAGGGAGAGAGAGAGAGAGAAACGCTAATGTGCAAAAGAAGCATCAATCAGTTGCCTCTTGCATGCTCCCTTGGTGGGGACTTGGCCCACAACTCAGGCATCTGCCCTGGTGGGAAATTGAACCTGTGACATTTCAGTTTGCAGGACAGTGCCCAACCCACTCAGCCACACCAGTCAGGGCAAGGGCACAGAATTCTTATTGATGGTAAGCACATTGGTTTTCAAGCAATCTAAGCAAGTGAGTCAAATGGAACTGAATGTACAGAGCTCATTCCTCATGTTGAAAACACTGAATGAAGTCTACAAGGTGGCCCTGGGGGAGAGGGAGGAAGAGCACGCCCTCCAGACATACAGGTTACCTGCAAAGGATGGCTTCTGAGATGGGCCTGCGCTCCATTAAGGAGCCTTATGTTACGTTCCTTGTGTCATGGGTTCCTAACAAAATGGACAACAGCATGATCAAAAATTATTTCCTCCATATCCAATCCAAAATGGAACATTATGCTGTTGTTAAATTTGCATAACAGATGGCGGGGATTTTCTTACCCTCTAAAGACCAGGTGTAGCCTTAAAACAGGTTCACAGTTCCCCGGAACTCATTCCAATCAGCTGTTAAATTTTACTTCCCTCCTCCTGAGCCTAAGTTGGAATTAAGAAACCTAAGAGTTGAAAGTTAGGGGTTGAGATTTGAGAATTAAAAAGTTTAGACTAAAGTGAGTTAAATCTCAAGTTAAATTTAAAAAACGAGGTTGGAAGTTTAGCTAGAACTGAGTTTGTAGTTAAATTTTACATTTGATGCGGTGCTGTTTTTTTGTTTGTTTGTTTGTTTTGTTTTTCCTTCGTTCATGTGTGGCTTCCTGGTGCACCAGCTGGTTTTTGTCATTCTGGCCATGATTGCCAGATGAGAGGTAGAGCTGGGGACATTAACAACTCAGATATATCTGGGCCCTCACATGTGGAAGTTGCCTCAGCAAAGCTGAGGATTGAAGACTGTGCCGCTTCCCCAGGAGAGGACCCCTGGCTCCCTCCTGTCCTACCTGCAGCAGCCCCCATCTCTGCCTCCTGAGAGTGACCGTCGAGAACATTTGTTACAAAAATACTCCGCCATCTGCTGTGTCCTGGAGGCTTCATGGATAGAACACAAACAGATATGGTGTCAAAGTCACTGAGTGACTAGACTAGTGGAGGGCTGATTGTAAAATAGTGTATCACATTATGAGCTTTACTCACCCTTGGCCCTTAGAGCCTGGATGGCCATGTTCATAAGCACTGGCCCTTTGTAACCAGTTTGGGCTCTGGATGTTATCAGACAGCTTTATAGAGAGGTGCTTGGGGCTGTCATTTGACTTGTAGATGGAAACAGCGTTGATGGTGCTGTGATTCCCTCTGTGAGATTTATGTTGGACTTGTTACTGGTTTGCAGTGGTTTAACTAGGTGTTTTGGAGATGTTGTGTTGCCAATGCTACAAGAAGAATGCTCCTTTCATTGGGTAAGGCCTGGCATTTTTTTTCCCCCTTTTTGAACTCCAAGGGAGAGTTAGTTTTTTTTTTTGAAATGGTGCCAGAACTTTTGGGACGTTGTGCTTATATAGTCCTAGTTGACTCTCTGACAACAGATTGTATACTGAGAGATGTGCATGTGCTTTTACTAAAGGGATTGATGGTTACCTAATCCTTCAGTAACTGTGGTGAGCATCTCTTTGTATTAGTGAGAGTAATAATACTTTACATTGTTTATTAATTTACAGCTTATAAAGTGCTCCATGTCACATGCTTTAAATGTTTTGTGTGGGGCAGAATAGCACAGAGGGTAAGGCTTTGGAACCAGAATGCCTGGGTTAAAATTCTGGCCATACTCCCTTACCAGTCATGTAACCTTGAGCACATTGTTTAACACATCTTCATTTACTCATCTGTGAAAGAGAGATAATGATAGTGCTGGACTTCTTAGAGTTGAAGATTATAAGAGTTAAGGAAAGTATAGGACTTTTTTCTCAGTGCCTAGCATATGGTATGCCTCAGTAAATGCTAGCTATTACCATAAAATTAGCACTATCAATATTATTATTAATGTTCCCACCATTCTGTGAAATCGGTATGTCACCAGGAATTTTACCTGATTTAAAAGGTAAGGAGACTGAGGCTTAAAAGGAAAAAGTGACATGCTCCAGAAGCTAGAACCCAGTCTGAGGCAGAACAGAACAGACACTCAGACCCATGACATCTCATTTACCAAGAAAATGTTAGCAGAATCCAAGTGAATCTGCTCACACAGGCTGGTTTCTGAAGCCCCAGCCTCATCAGAATTGTGGCTAATAAGCTCAGCTCCTAGCAACAGCTTTTAACCCTAAACATTCCATTGTCTGTGGCAGAGGAGATGGAGTCTAGAGGCTTTATTTGCAGAGAAGACTTCCAGGCAGAGTATTCTAAACTGGGAAGGTAGAAAAACCTCTTGTAAACTGGTGTTTGAGGTGTCCTCAGTTCCCCAATTCTCAGGCTGTAAACACACCACTCGTATATTAAAAATGCATTCCATGCTCATATCAATACTATTTTAGAATATTGATACCACTGTTTTTTAATACAATGCACATATCACCAGTTTTATCTTTTAAAAAATTCTCAATCACTGACCTAAAAGTACCCATGATGGACAGTAATGAACTTTATTGATCACTTACTTTGTAGGGTATTGTTCTAAGCTATGGATTGAGAAGCTTCACAGGTATTTGCAATTTTGTGGGAAGGACAGGAAACATACATAAATAACCCCAAACAGGAGGCAGTGTGCAATAAGGCCTGAGCAGTGAATGCAAGGTGAAAAGTGAACATGGATTTAAATGGTTAATGAAGTCCAGGGAGAACTTTCTTTCAGTGAGGCTGCTGCACAAGAAAAAGGGCAGATGATTAATTGCGTGAAACATTGGCAGCAGGAAGCATTAGTAGGATTAAAACAGGTTTGTTTTTTTGTTTTTAGAAAGTTATCATTTTATTAATAACTTGATTTCTTGTGGGTAGAATCATTAAATCCAGTCTTTGAAGAAAAATTGCATCTGCTTAAATAAAGTTGGTAATTATGTGGTTGATTTATCATCATTGCACCATCATTGAGACATTCTCAGTACTGTTGTCATAATTGGGGCCTGGTCCTTTATTTTTTTATTTAAGTTTAATTTTTCGATTACAGTTGACATGCAATACATTAGTTCCAGGTATACAACATACCTTATGAAGCCTTCACTGTATGTCTACTACCCACCAGACACCATACATAGTTATTACAATATTATTGACTGTACTGCTGCCACTGTTGCAAAATTGCGGTGAACTTCACATGTTCTTTCTGTTCTGTAACTGAGCTGCGTGTCACTGCCTGTTGCACAGATAACGTCTGTTTCTGATAACAGCCTTAGTTCTGCCATACTGCACGTAAGTGTTTTGAAACCATTTGGAAGATGAAAAATCGAGAGACACAAAGCAGCTTCTTCTGTGTAAAAGCTCTAATCAGTGTTTAATAAAACTCAGAGTTTGAGGATGAATACTAGTTTTTGCCTTATGTTTTGGTCCTGCCTGTTTGATCCAGTGTCTTCGAATAGTGGCTTTGCAACAGTTGCCTGAAAATCCTGTTTGGTGTTGGTACACACTCATAATGACACAGTAGTGGGGAAATAATTTGGTTTTAGTGGAGACTATATCCATCGATCCAGTGGAAATATTCTATAATACAAATTGATTTTAACATTAGTATTTCTTTAAATTAAAACCAGCGTTGGGATCCCCTTGGGAAGCTTAATTATAAAAGCAATTCTGAAGTGTACAACACCAGAAAAATGGAACATACGTCACTTAAGGCAGATGTATGCCTTTATTTGTGGGGTATTGATGGCAGACCAGATCTCATTTGTTTAGCTTCAAAGTAACTTTGTGTAAAAGTGAATAATAGTACTAATTTCTGGAGGGGAAGAGCAACGAAAAGAGCAATGACCTCTGGGCTTCCTGCTCCATAGTCTTATCTCATACTGGCTAGTCCTAAGACCTCGGACAAATCTTTCATTGTTCTTTCCTTCTTCTCCCTTTTACTTCTATTCTCTTATCCCCTTTTCTCATCTTCTTTTCCCTACATATGTTAGAACTTTTTCAGTTGCAAGTGACAGAAAACCATTTAGGCTAAAGTAAATGGAGAATATATTGAGTCATATAATTAGAGAGTATAAGTGAAGTTTCTGATTTCAGGTATGGCTTGATGTAGGGACTTAATGCCCTCAGGACCCAGTGTCGCCCTCCCTCTTCCCCTCTCTCTGTGCTCCTTTTTCTCTGCATTGGATATAAAGCAAAGGGACAGACATTAGCTTAGGTATGGAGATGGCAGTAGTGAGCTGGGCATCTTGGCTGATACAAAAGTCCAATAAAAGAGCAGAAGGGAGATGAGTGCCTCATGAGGTTTGGCATCTGTTCATAAAGACTGAAGAGCCGGGGTCTGTTGTCCAAAATTAATTCAGAAAGCATTCAGGACACAGTGAAAGAATGAGGAAAAGGCTGAGGTGAAAACGAATAACGATATCTTCTTGACATTATATTGGGTTGACCAAAAAGTTTGTATGCTTTTTTCCATAAAACAAAAGACATTTTTCATTTTAACCAATAACTTTATTGATTTGAATATTTTGTGTATATTGGCTATTTCCTGCATGGTGTCTCAGTTAATGTCTTGATTTGATTGCTATCAACTTCAACTGATCTACCCAACCATGGAGCATTGTCCAGCAAGAAATCTTTAGCACAAAACATCTCAAACTAGTTTTGACATGTTCAGTTGGTTGTAGCACCTTCTCCATACACTGCACAAATCCTTATTTGAATTTCAGTTGTGTTTTAACCTTTCTTGAAATAATGAGGCATCATATGCTGAAAATGTTGCATATTTTAGTCCATCTTCAATATTAAAGTGGCTACACAAAAATTCACCAATTTTGATACCTTTTTTTTAAATGTGTGTTGACATGACAGCTGTCACAATACAATCTAACAAAATTGTTTTGAATTAAGTTTAAGGCAACCAAGCATTACTAGAGCCATCTTACAGATCAAAAAGGCAAACAAACTTTTTGGCCAACCCAATAATAAGAGCCTGGGTATGGTGAATTAATGTATAAGATAGTGATAAATACGAGTTAAATGCAAGATCCCATTAGCTAAAGGATTGTGGTAGAACCCAATGGAACCTAGATTTCTATCAGGATCATTTACATTGTAGGCCAAATCTGGTCAAACACAGAGAGCAAGTTCTGGGTGAAACATCTCTCTACCTGAAAAAGACCTTAGTTCTTTTTCTAAATACCAGAATATCTTTAGCATTCTGTAGTGCTGGATTTTACTCTGCAGCTTAAATTCAGAAAGAGCATGATTCTGTTTGCAAAATCAGGCAAATCTATAAATTTCATTCATCCATTGCCTTAGTATTCCCTAAACACCTGCTGAGTGAGACCCACTGTCACAGCCTGGTTTTGTATACCCTGCTAAATGAAACAGATATGGTCCCTGACTTCACGGAGCTGATAGTCGGACAGTCTATCAACCCACGAATTTACCTAATATAGTTCATCTTGATTCTTAAGGATTGAACTCATAGGATTATTTCTAGGAAAGACAACTGAAAAATGTAATCAATAACCCTATTCAACTCCAAACACTTTCTCTTTACATTACTATATGTTTAAATTTTTTTCATAAAAAATTATTTCCTGGAAACTTTTTTTCTTGATTTATGGCAAAAGCTTTATATGACTGTCTTCAAAATGATTAAATAAGCCAGCAGTCCTACCACTGTTCTAATATGCCAATAGGTCAGTTAAGTGTCATTTGTTAAACCACTCTGGTCAATACAAACCCTTCGCTGTTTTCCCCAAGTGGCCATTGAGCCACATAACACCACCCCAGTTCTTTGTTCATGTTGCTCTGCTTTTGGCTGGTGTGGATTATTATTAATTATTTCTTCATAGAGTATTAGCCAAGAGTTATCATTATGTGATAATGGCAAAGATTCATAAAGATAAAGTGCTCTAATTAGAGAGGGAAGTTGAGAGGTAAGCAGTTTTTAAAGTGAACTGTGATCTCGTAATTGAGAGCTGGTTCCCCTCATGTGTGTGCATATAATTTGAAATGCTGACTGCTTGCTTAATATGGAACAATAGAGTTTTCCTAAAAGCTTTTTAAGATTTCACATCTATTCATTTAATAGCTGATTTAAATGAACTAGTAACTGATGAAAATTCACAGGAAAATAAAATTAGAAATCATTTTGACTAAAGTATCCAAGGGACTTGGCACCACAAGTATTAATATCATCCTTGTCTCACATAATATCAAATAGCTCCTGAGAGCAGAGATCTCATTTGGATGATTTTGAGAGTTTCTTTTCTGATTTCAAATAAGACACTTGTTCATTGTAGATATTTTGGAAAACACAGAAAAATACAAAGCAGGGAACTGAATTCAGCTATAGTTAAATTTATATTTTGGCTAATGTCTTTTTCAAAACTACCACAAAAAAAGCCTTCATAAAATAAGAGGAATTATTACTATTTGTAAGTAAAGGTTAAAAACAACAATAGCATATAAACAAAACTTTGTGAAGATTGTCCTCCTAACCCATTCACTTTCTGACCCGTTTTCTACATTGTTCTTGAGATAAAGAAGTTCTCAATCCAGGGAAAACTGGACAATACTGTCTGCTCATCTCTCTGTCTCAGTCTTTGATGTTTGTGGAGAGGAGCTTGTCATTTTGATATAAAGGTATCTTGGAAATTGAACACAATTTGTTAAAAATAAGGCCATGTGAAAATTAGGAGAGAGAGAAGGGTGAGGAAGGCAGGCAGGAAGTTCCATCTCCCCCAAGAATGATTTTCTGTGAAGATTCCAACATCAGTGCAATTTACTTCTTCTTGAACCATCATAGTGAGGTCTCCCTTGTTATTTAGCTATATATTATGGAATATAATGTATTTTTTGCAAAATCGAAACTTCTTTACACCATATTTTGTTGTTTCAGACTCCCAATAGACCTAACCCTCAGAAACCCTGCAATGCCTTGGTGAGGTAGCTTTTGGGAATGATTCTTATCTCTCATAGTCCCTGTGAGACTGTTTGTTAATGGAGTAAAAGTTAACCCGAGTATGAAACAGAAGTGTCTTGATCTAAGAACCAAAGCTGAAGCCTTGCTTCATTTGCCAGGGCTTGGAATCAAAGTCTTTTTCATGGAAATGTAGCCATTTCATCCTTTGCAGCCAAACTGAGCTAGTAAGAAGGCAGTCTACCATATTCTTAAAGGTGTTTAGGGTCACCCTCCTGTGATAACGCCATCTGCTAAACTGGGAGTAGAGGGGCCTGGCCTATGGAGAATGTTGGTCTTTTCTAAATGAAAGCTGCTGAAGGCAGAGAAAATTACCGTATCTGCTTTTGTGCATTCCTAAGTACTTTAGATTCACTCTCTTGCCCAGAATGCTCATAAAGACTAAGTCTAAAGGCCTGAGGGGAGACGCTCTCTGTCAAACTGCCCACCCCACCCCCAAATGGTCCCTGCATGGGGGCAATCTAGAGAATGCTTCCTGCATTCATTCATATTTATCCACCTGAAACAGGGCATGCTGCAAACGTAGGTAGGGGAACCTGTCTCAAAGTAGCCCCTCAAACATGACCTGGACTTTGCTTGTTCCCCTTCTCTTTCCCCAATCTCTACTCAAAGTTGAAGACCTTTGCTTAATTTAAGTATTACCTCCTCAAGGAAGGCTGTCCTCATTTCACAGGTGTTTGCTTATTTATTTCACAGTCCTTATGTCAGTTTGAAAACGTAAGGCAAAAGTGATACTTTGATTAAAATCCATCTTCTCCAGTTGACTGTAAGCTCAGGAACATGGGACCATGTGTATCCCCACCATTCAGTTGAGTGCATGGCACATAAAATGAGCTAGAAAACACACAAGTGAATGAGAGGTGTTGTGACTGTAATATTCAGATTAGAGTCTATTTGAAAAAGAACATTTCATGTATTTGCTTTATTTTATTGTTATTTATATAAGCCAACAATAGATTCTATCAGAGCATGAGAGATTAAAAAAATACCAAAGAATAGGAAATTGGGAGAGAAATTCATGAAGCTTCTTAAATTTTTAATCCTACTTTTAAAAGGTAAAGTTAGATATGCTCTCAAACTGCTTCTGTATTTTTAACAAAGGTAACTTTGGAATATTCAGCACTGAAGGTGACCTGCAGGATCTCTGGTTCAGTGTTGGAGGTACCTGTTAATTTCATATTCTCCTTTTCTTCCAGATTTCCAGGGAGAGTCAGAACCTTACACCTTTTTATTTGAGAAGCTCATATACATTCCCTATAAACCTCCCAAATGTATGAAATAATTACCCAGGAGACAAAAGAGCAGGCCTCCTACAGTCAGATATTCGTTCAAGAATCTACATGAGGCATTGTTCTGTCGTGGGTCAGATTACAACTTGTTCCCTCTTTCAAAATATATTTCAAGTTACATTATTAAAATGCACCATATGGTGTCTTTGTATAGAAAATCAAAAAACAGCACTTTAGATGGGGCAGACTTCACTAATACCCCAAGTTTTTTATTTTCCTTGAAACATTCCTTCACTTTGAAATATATAAGTAGGCCATGGAGAGAAATGCCTGATGTGAATTTCTTCTAATAGCCCCAAACTCTTCTTTTAAATTACTACAAAAGCAATTCAGCATTTTTAGTGCCAGATTGATGGGGGTGGGGGGAGTGCCTATTAAGCTTTCCTTATTAATTAAAGACAGTGAGGAAAGAATCATCCTAGCTCAAACTTATTAAAACAAATAATGCTTGGAAATGAGTTAGCAGTATGAAACTGTGTTTATGCTCATGTTGGATATCATTGCAGTAGAAATGTTAAAACAGCTTATTATTGGTGGGCTACAAGGAAGGGGAAAGACACGAGATTTTAAGTGTGATTTCAAGTTAGACTTGGAAAACCATTCAAGAAAACTCTCCAGAGAAACGATTCTGCTTTTGTCCCATGAGACAAGCAAGATGAACTAATAGATCATTCTCAGCTCTAATTCTCAACCTTGTTCACAGCCAGGCTCATTTATACCAGCTGAATGATGATCTGGGTTGCCACCAGAAGTAGCTGGTATGGTGAAAACTTTTACAGAGTTTCAGGAAAAAATATGTATTAGACTCCTCTTTTCTACCCAGAGTCCTCTGACCTCCAAGGGAGATCCATTGACAGTCATCTGTGTTATATGGCAAAGGAATGATTCTTTCTAAAGTAATGACAGTAGAAGGAAAAATGAGGAGGGTTGGAGAGAAGATCATCTTTTGAATTTTAATCCTTCTTTGTACATCTGGCCTTTCTTAACCATCCTTTTATAGGTAGAACGCCCTTGAGTTTTCTTTGGACAATTTGTTCCTGCTGGGAACTGTTCAGTTATCTTAAGGATGCGGGCATTTTGGGTACTTTTTTCTTTGCTTCTGGAAAGAATGCCTCTGTCTGAATTTTCTCAGGAAAGGTAGCTTGGTTCGATTTCAAAGCAGGCAGTCAAAAACTGTCATAGGGGAGGGAAGACTTTTCTTCTACCCCCCTAAGTACTATGTCTATGCCTAAGAATTAAACTGACAAAAGACAAACAGGAGAAATGTACAGAAATTTTATTTGATGTTCATATTTTTACATGTATGCAAAGTCTTCCATATACATAAAAAATGAAGACTTAAAGAAGCAGGTAGGCCTGAATGAGTATGTACCATTTTAACGAAGAATGATAAATTATGGAGACATGAGAAGACAAAGGAAAATGGGGTTTGTGCCAGGGGCAGCAAATTGTGGGGAAGTGATAAGGAAATATATTGGGGAAACTAATGGGAGATATGTTATTTTTTTTTTGGATTGCTTATGCAGATTCAATTCAGCATCAACTCCCTATCTCTGGTTATGAAACGCTCTCTTTTTCCTGGTACAGGAAGTCACTTTTCTCACAGGAAACCCTGCTTTCAGGTTAAAGGGAGAGTATCACAGAGAACCTCTTGCATCTATAAATTTTCAATTGCTTTTATCCAGAAAAATCTTAATATGCCAAAATGCATGACATGTTCTTATCCCCTTCACTGTGAACCCCTGATGGCAGTGTTTGCAGGGAACAAAGGAAGAGGTATTTGTTTTAAAAGTTAATTCCTTTTTCCTTGCCTTTTCTCCCCTTCTCCCTCTTCCTCTACTTCCTCTGCCTCCTCCTTCCTCTTTCTCACTTCCTCTCCCTTTCTGTGAGGGAGTGATATATGTTAAGGGTGCCAGGCTCTATAAATTTATCATGGGTGTCAGCTAGGTTTCATCTTGAGTGCCATCTCTGAAAGACCCATCATGGCTGTCTGGAGAACTGTGCCACAGAGGATTTTGAGGTTCAGTCTATGCTCAGTGAGGGACAGAGCTGTGATCAGTTAATGATGTCTGTCAAGGGCATGTGCCACATATATTATATTTGCTCATCCTGCTGTAGGCCACACTAGCCTTGTCTCAATTCCTATAGACGCTTTATTTTCTGACCATTTATTAGAATAGTCTTTAATCAACTAGAGTCTTCACAGCTAAGGAATACTTGCAAGGCCAGATTCACTGCCTGGGATGGGAAATGTCAAATGGTAGAGGTAATCGGAACAACTAAAATTGCTTTTTAACATATTTTAAATTATGTATATAATTGTTCAGTGTACAATACAAAATTGCTTTACTCATTTACGCTTTTATTTCAGGATAAGCATAACTTATTATTTCCTTAAACTGCATAGTTGATCACTTTCTATATAAGTGTAATAGTTTATTTAAAGCAACATTTGTGATTCTCTAAGGTTTTACAAGCAACTCCTATGTCTAAAGTTTTAGCAAATACTGTACCTGGACAATGTAGATAAAATGGAATTATGTATTGTTTGGAAGTCAGTGTTCTTTGTGTTTGAAATGGAGGTCATTTAGTTTCTGCAGGGCACATTTGAAGTCACCAATGTGAGTTTAATCCCCAGATGGTCAAATTGGCATTACTCCTTTCCATGTCAAGAAGCTGCACACCCTGCTCAGCTGGCGGAGTTGGAACCAGCAACTCTGCAGTGCCTCTGGATACAAGCCACTGTAGGGAAGGTCCCACAAGATTTTTGAAAGCAAAATTTATTTTACTCTCCTATAATGGATACTCCACTTCCTTCCAATATGTATCTGCCTGCTCCACTTCCTGATTCAAATTTGTTCCTAGATCACAGACCTCAGCATACCTGGATTGGCAATAGGGAAGCCCAACACTGATGACCCTGCTATGACTCCTACAATTAGGGACCACACTTAAAGCTGGTGTTGAGAACAAGATTATGGTATGTGTGTAGCCCACAGAATGGAATCTGCCTCTTCCCAGCATAGTTGTGCTGGGTATTAAATAAGGTTGTAACCTTTATTCTGTCCTTCTGTATTCCCAGACTCTGGATGAGTACCCACATGTACTAGAGCTTGTAAGTAATTGTTGAATAACTGCACGCATATTTTCATAAATATGTGTTACTGGTGGTAGCCAAAGCTGTATGTTGGCCATATCCCCTGGAACTCACCCTTGTACATCTGGAGGCCAGTCTATTACAAGTGGCCACCCTCCCCCACTTTCTCACTGGTGTGGGGAACAGGTCTAGGGGGGCTGGGGAGTTAATGATTCCCAGGAGTGGTCCTCAGCCAATAATAAGTGGGAGTTGGAGGGTAAGTCTTCCAGTTTCCTTGCCTTTGCACAGGAAACTGAGGCATGCTCCATGCTGAGACTCCCCAGTGGATTGAGCCCCTGTTGCTTGATACAATATCCTGCTTATGAATATATCTTGTAGCTTTCTGCCCTTCCCTGTTTTACTTCCCCCTCACCTAATGAGGCTTCCCGAGAGCATCTATCAAATCCATTTGCACTAAAGTTCTTGTCTTTGTGTCTGCTGTGGGTAACTCCATCTAAGACACTAATAATAAAGGAATAAGGAGCAAGGATGAAAAGTTCAGTTTATCTAGCACTATGACTGGGAAGACAATTCAGTACATCATGAACAGGTGTTTCATCTTGGCATGTGAAGGGTAGTCTGCTCCGTGGTTCCTCCCATCCTGCAAGAACAGTCCACACTGGAAATGGAGCACACGTTCCTCCAAAACATGTTCAAATAGACAAAAACTCATTCTGAAATATCCCCAGAGTTGTTAATAATATACTCACCTTAGCTGAATTGGTTTGTGCTAATTCTAGAGCCTGCTGGAGGACTGCATGCAGGGCCTTCATTCTGTTTCTCCTGGGTGTTGCTCATAAAACAGTAAATTTTTTTCTGTGGTTCCACTTAACTTCTGACTCTCAACAGTTTATTGTGGGTCTTTTGGGTACTCCAAAAGCTGCAATTAAAAAACACAATATTCATGTCTTTTATTCCTTTTAAACAACGATCTCCAGTGAAGTTATTTTGTGTTTGTTTAAATATTCCAATAGGGTTTATAAGCCCCATCTTCCTCTCTCTCATCTTTAAAAGCTAAGGCAGCACTTGAGAGAAGAAACCCATACATCACTATTTATTCAGCTAATGTAATGTGAAGAGCTCTCTTTGAATAGTCTATTTATCTCTTCATGCTGTCAGTAGACAGAAGTAAAACCAGCCAGTACTCAGCAATCAGAGAGAACCTGCTCAGAAAGAAGTGAAGTCAACTGATTTTTAATAGCAGATCAATAGTTTTTTTCCTCTTTTTTTTTTTGCTGACCCTGGCAGGAATGTAAACTAATAGATACCTTGAATCCTATGGAATTGTGTTGCTTTCTATCATGAAATATATTTAAAATTAACCACATCAGGTTTTACCTTGTGTTCCACAAAATTGCTAATGTCAATTCCAAAGCCAAAGGCCTTTTGAGTTAATTTAAATTTAATTTGTCTTATTTAGGCTTTTTTCACATTAAATGTTTTGTTTATTTAAATTCTCTATTTGACCATTTATTTTAGAAGCTCCACATAGACTATTAATTATTGAGGGCATCACTTTGCTCTAAAATATGAGCATTTAGGTATGTTCCTTCCTATCAAACGGAGGCAACGTGGGCGGAATGTCAGGCCCTGCAGTGTCATGTACAGGTTAGGCAACGCCAGCCAGGCACAGCTGCTGTGGGAATCTTTGTACAATGAAGAGATTTTTCAGGTCCCCGCTGATGGCCTACTTACTTGCAGCAGGAAATCACAGACCCCAGTTCAAGAAAAACAATAAAATTTGGATTTTGAATTTGTTGCAATAACAACGGTATTTTCGAGTTGCCTTAACCAGGTAATTGACTGGAAACAGAGGAATTATCCTGAAATTTAGAAGTATGTTCAAGACGGGACAACATGAAATCCTCTTTAATATAGACATATTCCATATATGGAAAATTTGATCCTTTTAGATGAAATAAAAATCATTTATTTGGATTCAGGAATAATCTAAAGCAAGCTAAGCTCTATTTATGAGAGTCTCTAAGAATTTTTATTTACTCTCAGTAAAGAAATATATTTTACTTGGCTCAACTAAACATCCTCCAAATTTATTTCACCATGGAAATGTTGTTTTGTTTGTGATATTTTGTTTATTTGTTTTTGTTTTTTGTGAAGAATAATAATTAAAATTCTGCAGATGCTTTCTCTATAGATAATCTTTGGTGAAATAATCACAAAGATTTTCAAGAGAACCTAGCATTATTGTCAGGAGTGTGGTGTATATCATAACTTAGTTTCCTCATTAGGATTGTACTTAATTTTAGCACACATTGTAAAATTACAATAAATAACCATCATTACCTGTTTTGAAAGAAAATCAATTTATGTCATTCCTCTATTTAAAACCCCATGATGGCTACCCTAGTCCCTTTGAATGAACATACCTTCTGAGTCACGACCCAGTGCTGCTGCTCTCTCTCCTCTCACATCACTCTTTCATTTTACTATATTGCATCCACACTGATGTTTTCTCTGTTCCTTAAACACACAAGTTTATTCCTTTCTCCTTAGTACTGGGGCTTCCCTCTGCCTGGATTTCTATTGCCCCTGAGTTTCACATGGGGCTCTCTCTTCCTCCTCAGAGCCATCTCTTCGTCCCTGAGCTGATGTATCTGTCCAGTCTATCCCTCTATTTTATTATTTTCTACAGAGTAGCTCTTGATCTCAGGACATTTCCTTTTGTTTATTATTTCACCCCTCCCTACCCTCCACTCCACACACTCACACCCCAGGGTATCAGGGACTTCGTTTCCACCCCCAGCATAAGAGCATGGGACAGGTGTTACTAAGGACAGAGGTAAGAAGTGAAGAGAAATGCCACAATTATGAGAATCAGGAGCTGCTCTTTAAAAGAAGGATGTAAATTAGAGACACCTCTGTAGGATGCAATCCCCCCTGTTTCAGAAAGCCAAAATGAAGAATATGCTAAATCTAGACTCCTAGCCTGATCCCACAATCCATTCATGTTGCTCTCATTCCTATTTGAAGTCCTTCTCCAAAAGCCTTGTGGCCATCCTCAGCTGTCGGGAAAGGGGCCCCTTGCCTCCTGCAGCAGCTGACTACCCTTGGCCATGACTTCTCCACCCTGAACTTGAGTAACACTTGATGCTCCTAAGGCAGCTTGGCAATCTAGCTAAAGCACAGACTTCAACTCTTTGGGCATCTGATAAAGCGAGGGCCCCTTTTTTTTCTTCAAGTGAAAAACACAAATGCATGCTTTTGTGTGTTATTTCTAGGAGTCCAGGCACCCTCTGTTGTCCATCCAGTTAACTACCATTGGCCTGAGCTGAAGCTTCCTCACTGTCAGGAAAAAAGGGCAATTGGTACTCTGGTGTCTCTCTGAGTTTATGGTGGTCATTTGTGGCTGGGATGATGACCTAGTTTGGTAAGTTGGCTTTGGCTTCACCAGGCAGTGTCGAACATAATGTGTAAGAAGGAGAGTGGCAGAAAAGGGTAATGTAAGCTTAAGTGTGGTGTAGAATATCTCTTCATTGGGGAAAGAAAATTGAAAAAAGATTCAAATTTGGTAAATTAGGAAGAAGAATCAATATAGTATACTGCCATCTGCCAGACACAGGAAGCCTTTTTTGCTGAACAGTGCTGTCAGCTAACCTTTGTATGTCGGGAAATACTGGAGAGGAGCTGCAGTTCATCCCCCAGAGTTACCAGCCTCCCCCCAACACCCCTTAAGAAGGCACTACATTCAGTTCTTATGTGCTGGGAGGACAGTGACAATAATTTTCAGTTTCTTGTTGAAAATATCTACTCCTGTCAGTGGACCACCTTACCTGTGAACAGATTGGGAGTGATCCAGCCCTTCTTCAGTCATGAGATCAAGCACACCAAGCAGCCCTATCACATCTTGGTCTAGAGTTTAAGTGCCCCCTTGACCTGAAATGTTCTATGAGGGCATGAAGATCCTAAATGGGCTTCATCAGCACTTTGTTATCCCCATTTGAGATGTTTCTATTTAGGAACAAAGTGATCCCAAGGATTCTCTAAAATAGTTCACTCCCATAGCTGATATTTTGCAAAATACTTTCCTCTCCCAAGGCTATCAAGTAATTTATAAGGTCTCCACTGTAAACACTTTCAACTAAACATCTTGTTTTCTCTGAATCTTGGAAATAGCAACATGTGCAAAATATGTGATAAAAATGCATTGAGGGAAACAGTAACATAAAATGTGACTCTGGCTTGGATGAGTTAGGTGTTAATGTATTAATCACACAAACAATCCATGAGACTAAAATGCCATCTCACTTCCATAGTTCTTCAGATTCACAAGACAAAGGTCAGGATTTTTGTTGTTGCTGGGGGAAGGTGAGTCCTGGCTATGGGGTATCTTAGCCTTGATGTGACATTTTTAGCCACATATGTCAACGCAGTCTTCTGATGCTTACAATGAGAAACTAAAACAATATCAGAAAGAGCAGCACTCTTAGGGCCCTACAGATGGTTGGGATTTGTCCGTCTGCTAAATTCCTAAGCTTCCAAATGCAGAGGGAACTCTTCAGTTAGTTGTCAAGTATTAGCTTTATGTACTTCTCACTTCCCTCACATCTCCCATAGTTTTGAAACTTGAAACATTTATTTTGGGGTAACAGAACCTGTGGAGTTCTGGGTGAAATATAGTCTTACATATATCCAGGACTCTGAATTTTCATTTGTTTCTTTGTTTGAAGGTCTCAGGACCTTTTGACCTGCATATGTCTATCTGATAGTTTGTTTTCCTAGTTTCAGAGGGTGCAAAGTCCCCTCGTCCCCACCAGGGTCCATATGAGGACCCCTTGGTTCTAAGCTTCGACTTAGATAGTGGTTTGGGTTGTTTCAGAGACATACATAGAAATTCTAAGAGGGGAAAAGAGGAACAGAGCTAGTTAATTAAATGTATAACTATTCTAGTCTCTAATATTTAGAGTAAGGATTTTAAGAATGTTATAAATATCCAGTTCATGTATACAGCTAATTATACAAGAGTGATTTCAGGGCTCTAACTAGAGCATAGTATGTTATAGGTGTTTCATACTTTATTCCCCTTTTCAGGGAGAGATGAAGTGCTTTAAACTTTCAAAAGAGTCCCAGTTGGCATGTAGGACAGCTTTAGGACAGGGCTTCCCCTCACTCGCTGGTCAAGATCGTGGACCATGAAGGAGGAGCACACAGGCTTTGTGTGACTGGGACAAGTTGCTGAACCTGTTCTGTGGCTTCAGTTCCCTCATCTATAAACTGGAATTAACAATATTACTTACCCCCAGGGTTATCGTGAAGGTAAACTGAGTTGGTACATGAAAAGCCCACATATAGCATAGTGTCTGGTCAATAATAAGTGTTCATTTAATGTATTTAATAATGCTGTTCACTTGCCTGATGACATTCTTAACTCATAATATCATGGCTATTCTTCTGCTAAAAAGAGAAAAGAAAAAAGGAATACTTAAAAAGAGTAATAAAAACATAACATGGCCTGGCTTGGCCAGGTGGTTCAGTTGGATGGAGTATCATCTTGTACACCAAAAGGTCATGGGCTCAATTCCCAGTCAAGGTCAGGGCACATACCTTGGTTGCAGGTTTGATCCCCAGCTGAGGTGTGTATGGGAAGCAACTGATCGATATTTCTCACATTGACATTTCTTTCTCTCTCTCTCTCAAATCAATAAATATATCCTCAAGTGATGAGTAAAAAAACAAAACAAAACATAACAAAAACAGAATATGGCCCATTGACCAATGACTTCTAAATATTCCAATTTTCATTCTCTCTTTTTCTCTCTCTCTCCTCATCTCCTTACCCCACCTTTCTTCCTTTCTCCCGCCCTCTCTGCCTTCTCATCATGTGGCTCTATCAATTAATAGGTAAAATAACTGGAAATATTAGAAATTCAGACTGAAAAGTTTAATGTCCTTTATCTACTTGGTTTTGTATGTGTGTATAAGTCTTTTGTTTTAGGGCTACAGATAGATATTTATAAAACATTTATACCTGGCATAAGAAATTCTCTTTGCTTTATATTTGTTAAGGGGGCCTGTAGAAGGGAACAGTTTCATATTTCAATTTTTAATTTTTAGATAACACAAGGACTGCACCTCAGCTGATGTTATCAAAATGTAAAGTAAAATCCTGTTTGTTTGGTCAGCCTTGATGCAAAGAAAAAAGCCTGCCTTTTATGACCATCTTTGTTGGCTGCTGTTGTGGCCGATAGTGGGTATTTCTGCTAGGGCTGCACCTCAGTGCTGGTTTGGCAGGCTGATTTTAACTAGTGCTTCAGGGATGCCCACTCTTTCAATAAAAATGAATCAAAATGTTGGGAAGGGAGCATACATTGTTGTCATCTCACAAAGGAGAGCCTTCCAAGTAGCTTGAAAAGAGGCCTTGATAGATGGAACAAACAGCAGGCTGTAGTCTGGGGGGTACTTGCCCAGTGGCAAAGTCAGGACTATTGGCAAATGTATGACCTTGAGAGAAATACTCTTTTTGTATTTGGGACTCAGTTGTGCTATCTACAAAATGAGAGAGTTGAAAATTCTTTCTAGGTCCTTATCCCCTTTTGGTTCTTGGGTCCCCTGATCAGCTGGTGAAAGCTATGCCCCAGTTCTATAGGGGGGGAAAATAAAAAGCATATTCCAGACAATTTTACTAGGTTCTCAATCCTCTGCACCCCAGCCCATTCATAGAGCACCTGGTGTTATACAGAGTTTGTATTAAGAGCCCCTGAAAAGATGTGCCTGCAAGATATACCTGGCTTCAATATAGCTCCCCTAGTACTCAGGAAAATGTCTTGCATGTGTGTTCTCTTGCTCAGAGGGTTGACCTGTTTGGGTTAGGATTTCCTTGTGTGTCCAAGTTTATCAACACAGTGGAAGACTCAGGGTACTATTTCATTTGACACTTTGAAATGACTGGCTTTGGATTCTAAACTGAAATTCACTCTCCCTTTTCAGTATTCTTAGAGTTATGCCAGAAATGAAGACATTTAAAAAGTGCTAAGACACTTCTAGATTGGGATTAGGCAGATTTCAAGCTTCAAAATTTTTGGTGGATTGTGGCAGGACTGGTCTGTACAGGAGGAAGGTTATGAACTTTGGGATAGCAAGCACTAGGACTTAACACACCGCCCTTTCCTCTTTTCCCAATTCTCTTTCCTTATGACACCAGCATGACGCAAATGGTGTGTTTACCTTTGTCTGGTTCTTAATATAAAGTTCTTAAAAACTTTCTGACTTACAAAGTGCCTAATTCTTTGAGAATTTTTTGTATTCGACAACTGTACTGATTTGCCCGAGACAGTAAGAATGCTAGTTGATAACTGGTAACATACTCTTGAGGGTGATTCTGTATTTGCCTTTACCACATATTAGTCATGACAGGGAGGAGGGAACATGCTGATTTTATGAAAAGCATTTGCTCCATGTAATGAAATGTTATTTCTACTTGTATGATTATTAAAAGTTTTGTTTGCCCACATACTACATCAAACACTTTTCAGGAACCATCTCATTTTATTCTTGTGCTGATCCTTTGGGGTAGATGCAGTTAGTATCTCAATTTTGCAAATAAAAAAAAAAAAAGAGAGAGAGAGCGAGAGAGACCCAGAGATGTTAATTAATTGATCAAAGTCAATTAGCTTGTAAGCAACTGAGTTGTGCTTGAACCCAAGTCCCACTGAATACAGAACTCATACTTTCACTAGGATCCTGGGTTGTCCTGGAACATTTTAGGGGAGGAGGGAATGGAAGCTGTTACTCTTTTTGAGAATAAAGGAAAATGAGCCAGGAAATTAGTGTTCCAACTCTTGTATCTATCTCAACCTATGAGTTCCCACCTCACCTTTTAGCCTACTCCATTTCATCACCAAATCCAGACCTGCTGTGTGTCAACTCTGAGCCTTCCTGACTCCCAGGTGCTCACAGGACTGAACTTTATCAAATTCTCCAAGATGAATCCTCCTGACTCTAAGGTAATCGCTCTTGATGTCTAGTCGTAATACTTCTGTTTCTCTTACTTCTCCCTTCCACGCACTTTTCCTACCATTTTCCCATATTTTTCAATGTTTTATTACTTTACCCAAGAGCATTCTCTTGTTCAAAGTGTCAACTGGAAAATGATAATAGTTAATAGTAGCAGTACCTACCTTTTAGGGTTGTTTGTGAATTATAAGTTGTTATTATAAAAAATAGTATCAATAAGAATATAAGAATGATTGCTAAGTTTTGTCATATAATTACTATGTGCCCAGGAACTGTGGAAAGTACCTTATATTTATTATTTCATTACATTTTATACTAGCCCTTTGAGGTGGTATCCTTATCATCCATTTTAGGGGTAACCACTAGGAGCACAGAGAGGTGAAATGACTTGCCTACGATAAGAATTTAATAACTTTTGGATCCCAAGTTATGTGACTCTGGAACCCAAGCCCTTAGCTCTTTGTTAATGGTGCCATCTCCTAACTTATATGAAGCAGAAGGCACGGTTCATTGTAAATGGTAAGAACCTCACTCAATCATTCAATAATCATAGAGAGTCTGGGGATATAGCGGTGAGTACAACTAATAAAGCTCTTGCTTTTATACAGTTTACATTCCACTTGAGGTGTGGGCACCCCAAAAATAAAATAAAATATATGTGTTATGTGATGATAAGTGAAATGGAGTAAAATAAAGTCAGAACAGAAACTAGTGAATGCCAGAGGTTGCTATTAGATATAATGAGAATCAGTATTTGAAAACAGTCATGGTGGAAGTGGGATTTGCTCTTGCCACATTAGTGCACTAACTACTGGTAAGATCCAGGGTCAGTGTAGTACTTTCTCTCTACTTTGAACTCTATTGCCACATCCCCCTCAACCATTGACTATCAGGCAGCTTCAGAACAGGAACTTGGCCTTTACCCACCTAAAGTTATATACAGCTTTTATGTGTGTTTTATGACTTAACATTTATTGGCCTTGGCAGCTGTGTAAAGTGCAACCATTGAGATGTGTATAAAGTTGGAACTGTCTACACGTAACCATCGTTGGCTTTACACAGACCTATCGTTCACTAGGTTGCTGATTGTATAAGTGCTGCTGACAGCGTGACAGTATTAAGCATGAGAAAATGCAAGGTAGCAGAGGTAGAAAATCATCTGTATTTGTTTCTCATGCTGAGTGAAGGTGTTTTTTATGCCTTGGAGCAGTCGTATCCAGAATGGTCTAAATACCTGACATCAAAGCCATTAGGTAGGGGTATAATTGAAGAAGTGAAGTGTCTACTCATCACATTCAGGAACAAGGTTCAAAAGACAAACTTCACTGTTTTGACCTTTGAAGACCGGATCTCCTAGACTTCCTCCTATACAAAGGGAGGCAAGACTTTTCTGTTATTCTTCTTTCTTTTCTTGGACACTTTGTAGAAAACCATCTGTTATTTCAGGGTTAGGGTACATGCAGGCAATGGTAACACTCAGAGGTCCTAGCAGTTCACTTCAGCCTGCCTTTATGGCCAGCACACATTGCTGGGGCTGTAGCAGTTAAAAGACAGTCTCCACCAGTTGTTGAGAAATGCCACTGTGGCCCAAGAGGATCAAATTCTTCCTTACATATGACACAGACTAGTATTTTATTTTATTTTCCAAAACTTTGTGCTGGAAGCCTCCACAGTGCCTATGAAGTATTGCTGCTGTTGTTTGCTTATTAGTAGTACTAGGAGAAATTAGTAGTACTAGGAAGATTTTAGACATTATATCTATATTTTTATTTTTGGAGGGAAAATAGAGCCTCTTTTATGTGCCAGAAATTGGTGAAATAAGAAGAAAAACGAAACTTTGTCCTTGGCCCAAATAACTTCATGCAGTAAATATTAATTGAGCAACTATTATACATGCTATGCAAATCTCTAGGGATGAAATGTTGAACAAAAGCTCACATGGTACTTATACTCAGTAAGTATATAGTCTACTAGGGTAGCCAAAATTAATTTAAAATAATCATGTCTTTGATGTGTACTATAAAGAAGACATGTCAAAGCTGGGACAACTTAAATCAAAGAGAATTGGCCAGTTGGGAAGGCCACAAGAGATCTTGTGTAGAAATTGATGACTAAATTGAGTTGTAATGCATGGATAGGTAACTAAGTAAAGGCAGAGATGGGGAGAGAGATGGAGGAGAGGAGCATGTGGAAACGCCTTGTGGCAAGGGACAGAGGTTGAGGTGGTGGGAGCACAAGATGGAGAACACCGGAGATGTCAGAGGAGACTATAAAGATAATCAGGGCCATCTAAGGGCTTCTGAGTTGTGTTTAGGATCTTGGTCTTGATCACAAGCACAGTGGGAGACCACTGATGGGCCAGAAGCAGAAGGAATCAGATTTGTGTTTCAATATAGGTCACTGCAGCATTTGAATGGAAATTAGATTGGAGGTGATCTGAGGGGACACAGAAAGAGGAGTTTGGACAACAGTTAAACAAGACATATCATTAATTAGCATTATGGGAAGCAGTAAGAAGCAATAGAAGTGAGGATCAAGTACTTTAAGATTTAGAGATGAGAGATATACCCTGTCTTGCTGGGGTTCAGGGAATAGTGAGGGTCAATTAGGTGGGATTTCATTGGTTAAGGAGTCGGGGGTGGGGATGGGATTGAGGGAGAGAAAAGTTAGGACCAAAAATATGAAAGTGAGAAAGCCCAGGCAGTGACCAAGAACAATAAACAAGTGTCAGTGTGACTGGAAAGACCAGGCAGATCCTGCAAATACCGGCTTCCTTCTGCTCCGAGGAGAATCTCGAGGAGCCAAGGCAGATCTGAATCCCTAAAGAACAGGAGTACTGGGCATGGTCCCAGAGACCTGGCCTGAGGAAAGGAACAGAAATGAGTGACCTCACCTGTGTTACAAGCAGGGTGGGGCCTGGCCGCAGACCTGACTGATTGCTGAGACCTAGAGTTATGAGTTCACAGGGCCTACTTTTCAGTGGTTAGAGAGTCAAAATATGGGGCAAGGTAGACTCTGCAGAGAAGAGCAGACCAGCCCAACTATGGAATGGGACTGGTGATGTAAGAGAAATGAAGGACAGTCACTCTCTGAATTTTAGGTTGGAGGCTTTTGAAACTGAATACCCTTACCCATAAAACTTACAAAATTTTGTAGTTCATTGAAGTCGGTGCCAAAGATGGATTCCCAGCCAAGCACACCAGGGAATGAGGCTGAAGATAGTTGGTGAAGCAAGCTTCTCAAGTCTCCTCCGTTCTTTATGGGGACATGGTTTGAGTTGGGATGACAATGATATTCCCCAGGGCTAAGTGGCCCAAGAGCTCACAAGGCTCAATTTGGGACTTATCAGGCCTCTTAAATATGCTACCAAGTAAATCTTAAAAACCATAGTATTCTCCTAACATGTGTGCCACAGTTGAATTTAGCAATCCACACAACTGGCTCTTACAACTTAGTTCTGAGTAATCATTCTTACTGGGATGCTAGTGTCATCTTGTTATGTTGCTACATTGTCCACAGGTTGCATAGTAATACCCTCATATATGCAGCTCAGTATCAGTGACCAAGTGGTATAAATGACCATCCACAAAAGACTGATGAGCAACACAGCCTACCACATGTGCCTAGGGCCGACCTCAAAGAGGGTTAATCCCTTAGAAACCTAACTCAATGGGAGAAAGGAGATAGAATGAGGAATTAACATTGGTGCTATTTGTGATTATATTTTGTTGCCATTTAACGTGTCCTTACTATATGGAAGGCTACATGATAACTTATTTCATTTGCACGGTGACCTTTGAAATGGACATAGTCATGCCCATAATACAGACAAGGAAACTTAACCTTAAGGAGTTCACTTAGCTTGCCCAAAGTCATTCAACTAGGTAATGGGAAAACCTGGACTTAAGAAGTTCACCTGAGCCAGCACTAAGCAAGGACCCTGTGCTGGCTTCCAAGACCGTCTTCTGCCATTGGTTGATAAACATGTTATAGAAAAATGTTGGGTATTTTCTTTCTTTCTTGATAAACTCCATCTTAGCTTATTTCCTGAAGGAAACCAATATGAAGGAGTGAATCGTTCCAGGTTCCTCAGCTGGTCATCAGAATTAGCCCTCACCAGAATTTACAAACTCATCCATCCAGAGGTTCCATTGATGGTGTTTACTGAAATCACCATTTGAACAGGGACCCTTCAGACATAACTGTTTATGTTTTTGGTGTCCACAGTTAGGGTAATTCTCACTTTAAGGCAGTTCCAGTAAAGATAACAAGTTTTGCCCCTCTCCCAGCTATGCTCACATTTTTAAGAGAACTAGACTTAAAAGAAAACTATGCTTAAGTCCATCAAATGCCTGCTACCTGAATATTTCCCTTTTTTCTCTCTCTCTCTTTTTCTAATCTTGTAAACCTGACTGCTTTCAAAATGGACTCAAGTTACCAAAGACTGGAATTCATTTCCTTGAACTTTATTTAACTGGGTCACAGAATCACTTTGAGTGAATCATTTAAATTAATATGAGACATTATAGTGTTAATGGGAAAAATTTTCACTCTAATTCCCAGTTTCAAAGTTTCTCAAGACCTCCATTCTATTGTGACGCTGGGATTGTGTGCAGCTGAGACACCCACACATATCTTCGAGTCACATTTTCAGGCTCTGGGGCTTTGCAGACTAGCGTAGACACAGAATTTATTTATTTTTCTTCCCTGGCTGTTAAGTCTACCGGTTCACCAGTGAACCCTGGTTAAATGTTAAAAAAAAAAAAAAATCTGGGAAGAAATAAAAAGGCTGAAGTGGGAGGTGGAGTTTTTGCATCCCCAGCGATAATTTACCTCAAGCTGTGTTAGTGATGGACGAGACAGCTTGTATGAAAATTTCAGAGTCCTGGAGAACAACAATAACAAAAATTAACAAATGGCAGGATAAGTAGCAGAAGGGAAAATCAAGCATATGTTGCACGTTTGAAATGTAGTTTCATTAAAAATCTTTTCCATTGCACCCTAAAACAATCTGTCCTTGCCAGATAACACATTGGACACCAAACGGCTTCTCCCTCGGCTTGCTTTCTTAGTTGTAAGCCAGCCTTTTAAAGTAAGAACACAGCTGCTCGCAACAAAATAAATTTGTCAGCTTGTCTTTGAAGGTAAAATAATGAGGGGGAGCCGGTGTGCTTCCCACCACTTACCCAGAGTAGCGAGTGACACTTGGCTGTGTTTGTGTTCAGTCAACACTAATCAATAAACATCTGTTAGTATGAACATTGGTGCCTCTTTACGATTCATTATGCTTCATTAGAAATTGGTTTTGTCTTCGAGGGAAGAAAAAACTCATGTAATTAACAAATAGTATCTCGTGCTCTTGTATTTTTCCCCCTAAAGACCTAAATTATTTTAAGGCCATTATTTACAGTACATTTATCTGTATTTAAATGTACCTACTTTTCCTTGAAAATACCATCTGCTCATAAAGACCGTCCTTTTTGTCCTCCCAGAGGTAAACTCGGGGGAATGGTGGTAAGAGCAGAGGGCTGTGGTTAGCGGAAAACCTAAGAGATACAAGGCAGCCTGAGAGAGGGTGGGTACCTAGCACAGTGGGAGTGAAAAGGGAAAAAGGTAAAGTTTGCTGGAGGGAGATGTGCAATTGAAATGACAACTTTTAGGGAGTAGTTTTACCAAAGAGAAGTATTATACCTGAAATGTTCAAGGCTGGTTAACTTCAATGATGCCTTTGCTGGGCATATTATAGATTACTTAGTGGTGTCGGCAATATCTGGCTTGCAGTATTTTTTGTTATTTTACTTTTAAGAAAATATCTTGCTTTTGAAGGAGCTGCTAGAAATATCAGTGTCAGAGAAGCAGCTGAACTAAAAATACACAAGGTCTGTCCGGACAAAGTCCAACCATTATTAACATAACAAGAATGGCCTGTGCAACATTGATGTAACCTGGCAGCCAAGGAGAGTGGACTGGAATGCGCATGTGTGAACAATGATGTCTTCACTGTACTAGTCAATAGGGTGGTAGATCCTGTTGAGGGAGCATGTGCACTGTGTGGCCACTGCATTCAAAATGACCGAGTGAATAGAACAATGAATCTGCTTCATATTTTGCATTAAGCTTGAATATTCCTCCACGGAAACTACTTGGATGATTCGGAAGGACACACCTATGGGCAACTGGTGATTGGCAGCTTCACTATAACAATGCGCCCACTCACGCATCACGTCTCATGAAGAGTTTTTTGTCAAAACCTCAAACCACCCAGGTGACTCAGCCCCCGATAACCCAGATTTGGCGCCCTGCAACTTCTGGCTTTACCCAAAACTAAAATCACCTTTAAAAGGGAAGAAATTTCAGATTGGTGTTGAGATTCAGGAAAACATATGGGGCAGGTGATGGTGACTGGGAGAAGTGGTAATGTCCCAAGGTGCCGCCTTTGAAGGGCACTGAGGTGTCATTGTCCTATGTACACTTTTTCTTGAATATTGTATCTTCTTCAATAAGTGTATCTATTTTTCGTATTACATGACTGGATACCCTCTGGACAGGCCTTGAAAGTCACCCTAAACTCACTGTGAAGGTGTTCTTGCAGAGGAAAATGTCAGCAGGTGAACATAACAAAATGTGGCTAACAAGCACAAATATACAAATAAAGCACAAAGTAGCGGGTAATGGCCTCAAATTATACAAAACACAGTTACTGTTCCTATTAAACATTTATTTAACCAAGGTTTTTGGTGAACTGAAAAGCAAACAGGCACTTCAGAGAGAGCAGAGTACAGCTAGGGTCTGGGTGAAATTTAAGCATTAGGATCAATGAATGATTAGCATTTACTTTTCCACTTAACTCATATGATTCTCCAAATTATAGAGGTTTGGAGGCTGTTTTGTCCGACAAAGCTTTCTTTGAAAAACACTCAAGGAACTTCACTTGAAAACTGCTCCCACATGTAAATGAAGGAAACTGAAGAATCATCTGGCTTGTGATTAAATTTTATTTTTGAGTAATGGAATGAAGATTGGATTAGGAAAAAGAAATTAGACATTCTCCAACAACACACAACAAATATACATAGAGCAAGTAACATCCCTGTGGATTTAGGTACAGAAAACTTTTGTAGTTGCTCATACATGTGGAGGATGATTACACTGAGTATAATGCATTTTGGTTTTTTTTTAATAGTTCAATTTAATTGTATTTTTTTCCCATTACCATTTATCCCCCCATACGCTCTTCCACTTCCACTCCCCCCCCCTCCAGCAATCACCACACTGTTGTCCATGTCCATGAGTTCTTTCCTCTGTCCCTCTATCCCTCAACCTCCTCCCCGCAGAGGGGTATAATGAATTTATGCAAAAAGCTCCATGTGCAAACTGTACAGGAAACATGGATTTCTCATACCATCTAGCAGACCTATTCTTTGTCTACCTATTTCCCAGAATGTGTTTGATAGAACTCTTATTTGTCGGGATGCTGAGCAAAATTGAAAGGTTAAGATCCCCTGGTAAAGACATTTCAGAAATGTTGCATTCTTGTTTGTTTGTTTTTTTTTTCTCTTAGATATTCACAGGCCTAGTCAGCCTTGGAAAGGCTCTGAGAACTTGAACAGTAAATAAACAATTTTTGCTTTGTTTAACCCCAGCATTTTTTTAAACTTATTGGACAGCAAGCCCTTCTGCTTATAGAACATTCTCCCATCTAGAATTATGAATTTGTGGAAACATACTTTGCCAGACAATAACTTACACAGTATCTAATTGACTGAGATGCTGAGACACCTTTTCTGTTGGGGCAAAGAGAACTTGATATAAAACCACAGAGCTGGAGGCACATGATATGCTGGTACCTAGTCTTTGGAATCAGGATACGAAGGATTACTTCTGGTGGAATAGCCTTCATCCAAGAGATGTCTAGAAGGTCCAACTCTGTTGTTGCTATTGTTGTTTTGCAGTAGCCCACTACTCTGATTCTAAAATGGATATTAAATAGGTCTGGGCTTTCTGAACTGCTTCATGTTCACATAGGTCCCTACTCTATTCTTCATTTTATCAAAAACTCCTCAGTTTATATTGTAAAATAAGATTGCAACTCTATGATTTCATCAGCTGTAATTGAGCCCTGAACACCTGATTACCTGTGCAGGAAAGTACACAGTTGGAGTTAGCAGTGGATACAACCTAAAAAGCAAGTGTGCCTCCCACAGCCCTGGCTTATACATTAAAAATGCCCTCCTAGAAAAAGAGATGGTATTTTCCCTTGAATCAGTGCCCTTCTTAATTGCTAAGGGACTTGGTTAGCCCTGGTCCTTTGGAATAATACTGTATTGTTGTTGGTGTTGTCCTCCGTTGGATAGAAGTAATATGCTTCCCAAGGCTGTTGTGAGAAACTGTAGATATACTGATCGTTTCTCTGGTCTTCATTCTTCCTTCCTTTTTGGTTTTCTAAAGTATCTTATTTAATCCATTCCCATTTCTTCATTTTTTCTTTCTGAGTTTTTTCCACCTTTCTTCTTTTTCTCATTTCTCCTCTCATTTATTTTTTCATTGAGTCTTTTCTTCCCTGTCCTCACCTTAAAGAGAACTATGGTAACTCTAAATACCTACACTGGATTTTGTAGTATTTCTTAGACCTGCCAAACTTATCCTGCATACATAGAAACTGGGGTGCATCTGGGAACCATGCTGTCTCTTTATGAATGTCTCTGCCAAATTATCACCAATATTTTTTTAAATTTTGTTTTACATATTTACCCTGCTTTTGTTAAGCTATAGTTATTTCTTTTGATAAAGGGACATTTATTTTTGTACAATATTTAGATCAAGAACAGACACTTATGTGTTGCACAGGTTATGTCCTTCACTGAAAGATCATGGCCATAGAGGGAGTGAGGATGTAATCCAGCCCGAGCTTCCATTGTGAGCCCCGCCCATGGGAACCAGTGAAGGGCTACTTTCCTCCTTGTCTGCCATCTTTGTATTTGCCCAACAGAAGGCTGAATACATATGACAGCCATCCCTGTGTGGATATCTCTGCTGATGATGGTGATTCTTCAAAGGCTCCCAAGAGCAGTTCTGTCATTTTACCTGCAAGTTCTAGGGTTCTCCTTATATGGACACCTTTGCTTATGGTGATGATCCCTTAGGGTCCCTCAAATCAGCTCAGCAGTTTTATCTGCAAGTTCCTCCTATTCATCTGGTCTAGAAAGGCTTTAAACAGACATGCTCCCTTGTGGTCTCATTTCCCAGCCTGTCTTGGCCATCTGTTCTCTCAGCAATCAGTTCGATTTGCAGATTCTAGCTTGATCACCCCTCTTGTCAGAGCAGAAAGGAGAAAATTAGAAGCTGATTCAAGTTCTTCTCTAATAGGCTACTTTTATTGGTGGATAAAATTATGTTTAATATTTATAGATATATTTTAATACAAATTTTAATATAAATTAAGCTATAGTCATGGGTATTGTGTGGGCTGGAAGTTGGACTAACTTAATCCTCTTTAAAACTGCCTTTTAAGAATCACTTAAAGGTACCATCTTTGTCTAATAATACTCAACCCCAGTAACAGGTTAGCATTGCAAGGTCTGCCCCTCTCTCTTGTTGAGGATGGATAAATTTGGTCACTAATGGATATGTTAATGCAAGATCTTCGAGCATGTTATGTTACCAAGAGACTTTATTTTCTAGGTATAAGAGGATGCAATTCTGCAAGAAACAAAATAATTTAATTAAACAAAAATGCTGTCACTTGTTAGATAATATTCTCTTACAGTAAGTAAAGTGAGCAGGGAGATACTTCTGTAGCTCTGTGAGATTTAGTATATAATTATATATATTCTCATATGTATGCATGTGTATGTGTCAGATATATCTCCTTAATAGAGTCTATATTTCCTATAGACACTCATGTTCCTATATTACATTTTGTTCTGTGTTCTTCTAGACAATTTAAAGTCTCACAAATTTAGGTAGTAATATTTAATAAAAATGCATGTTATTTATTTCTGTCATAATATAAGCATTGTTTTGCTAACTCTATGATTTACTTGCCTTAAAACCATCCTATAATTAGATATTTCCTAAGATTTGAAGTTAATAGAACAGTGTCACAAACCTTCCCCCACTTCACTTGAGAACATCAGATGGCCCTGAATAAGACTTTTCACTCTAATCGATTTTATCCTAATATTGATTTGATTTATGGGACTGATGTTGAATTTCTTCCTTTCAAATTTATGGTCTAGTAGATTTCATGCTGAGTTTAAGATGCTGAGCCTAATGATATTCACATTGGTGGCATTATATTGATTTGTTTTGGTATGATATATAGGTTTTTAAAAATAATAACACTGAATAATTATACATACACAGTGTACTTTTTTCTGCTTATGCACCCTGAAATTGATTTATGTTCAACATTATGTGATTAATTTTATAAATACCAAAATTGAGAACTCTAAACTCGCGACCTTTTTAATTGGGAGTAGGTAGAGATGTTCATCCTCTCTTGTTTTTTCCAAAATGTCCAGTATTTGAGCACTGCTATTTATCTATTACAATTTATTCCATGGCCTTTTGGGGGTCCTTTTATAAATAATTAACATATAAGCATGAGAGAGATTTTTGTTCTAATTAATCACATCCTAGAAAAAATTCCTAAGTAACTAGCCTTGTATGTGAAGTATAAATTCTTAGTTATGTGCTACACTCTGCAAATGAGTTAAATTTCCATCAAAAGGGGTAATGGATATGAAATACTTTGTCAACTAATATCTATTGTACAAAAGTAGTGAGCTAATGGAAACCTATTGTTCATGAAGAGTAGAATATGTAGACATGAATGGCATGACATATCTGAAATACATTCAAATTTTAAGCTAACTTCAAATGTTCTTTTTTTCATGCCTCTATGCCTGAGAAACTTTCCAGAGTCTAAAATCAGGTTTAGTGTAATACTTTTGAGCTTTTATCGTGAATTTACATACTGTTAGTGAAGAGCTTGAGCAAGAATTTAAAGTTGTAAAACACAAAATAACAAATTATTATGGGTCAGCTTACTTGTATGTTGCTCTATGTGAAAAAACATACCATGTAGATACTTGGCATTAAGCGAACTGAAAAATCTTAGTTGGTTGACCAGATTTTTCCCTTTTTTAACCAGCTGCGCTTCTGCTCTATAAAATCAGCTTTACTGGGGTCTTTGCCAATAGACAGCAAACTATTATGATGAAAAATATGACTGTTTAGTGGCACACATCTGTTTAACAATTCACATCCAATATTTTAAGTCATGTTGTCTTAATTTGCTTGTGTTCCTGTGAAAACTTCATTTATTTATATTTTCACAAGATATTTTAAAGATGAACCATATTCCCCAATTTATAGTACAGCTTTATGGAGAGAGAACTCATCTTGGAGTCCAACAAATTTGTCTTTGGAACTGGGATTCCACCACTTAGTCACTGAATCCTGCTTAGGGGAAATATTTATTTTTCTGAACTTCAGTTACTTAATTTTTAAGAAGAGATGAGATTATAGATATGATAGTTTCTTACATGGTACATGGGCACTTGAAATATGGTAAGTATACTCAACAAAGGTTAGGTATTTCTTCTCTCTCTCAAAAAATAAAAAAAAGTGGGTAATTTAAGGAACTAATTGAACTAATGTTTAACCCATAGAATTTAGACTGGGATTTTGAATTTGTATGAGATTTGAGATTTTCTTTTTAATTTTTAAATAATGTCTATTATATTACAGTTGTCTCAATTTTTCCCCCTTTGCTCCCCTCCACCCATCCCACCCCCAACCCCACTCACACAGTCAATTCCCACTCTGTTGTCCATGTCTATGGGTCATTCATACATGTTCATTGTCTAGTCCCTTCCCTTTCTTTTCACCATTTTCCTCTTTCCCCATCCCCTCTGGTCACTTTCAGTCTGCTCCATGGTTCCATGCCTCTGGTTTATTTTGTCCATTAGTTTATTTTGTTGAATAGAGTCCACTGATAGGTGAGATAATATGGTATTTGTCTTTCATTGACTGGCTTATTTCATTTAGCATTATATTCTCCAGTTCCATCCATGTTGTTGCAAAAGGTAGGAGTTACTTCTTTCTTTCTATCTTTCTTTTTTTTAAATGCAGAGTGATTTTATTTTTTTAAGTGTCAAAATTCATTATAAAATATAAAAAATTTAAATCCATTCTAAAGTCTCAGCATTTAAAACAACATGACATCAGAACAGAAATAATCAAGTAAATCAATGAAATATAATGAGCATTCTAGAAACACATATATCTGTCTAACACTGTAATATATGATTAAATGGATATTTCAAATCAATGAAAAAAATAAGACCTATTCAATAAATAAAATACATGGACCACCATTACTTGAAATAAAAAAAAATATAGAGCCTTATTTCATACATTATACAAGAAATATTCAAGTGAATTAAAAATCAATACATAAAATCTAAGGAGTTTTCAGAAAAATGCAAAATAATATTTTTCTTACTATGAAGTAAAATATTCAAACCCAGAAACTATAAAGTAAAATACTGGCAATATGACTATATTAAACATCGAAGACTATATAATAATATACATATAAAAAAGTTAAAGGACAAATAATAGAATAGGAAAGTATTTGAAACACATCTAAAAATGGGTTAATAGATTTTCCTTTTAGGGAAGAAATCCTACAAACCTTTAGTTAAAAAATGGATAAAGAACACCAAAAAGTCATTTAAAGCTCTTTAAAAATAATAGAAATAGGCAAGAAATATAGAAAAACAGGTTTAGTTTCAACAATTAATAAAGTAAAAATTAAAATAACACGTTATTGTCACAATCAGATTAATAAGGATTAAAAATATTGGTACTATCAAGTATTGGTGACTGTGAAAGGAATTGGGTATTCATAGACTCTTTTTCTTCATCTTCTTCAAGCAGTCCCTTTAGCATATTTTGCAATGCTGGTTTGATGGAGGAGTATTTTTTTAGCTTCATTTTGTCTGGGAAACTCCTTATTTCACCTTCCATTTTAATTGAGAGCTTTGCTCAGTAGAGCAGTTTTGGTTGCAGGCCTTTGCTTTTCATGACTTGGAATATTTCTTGCCATTCCCTTCTGGCTAGTAGTGTTTCTGTAGAGAAGTCAGCTGCTAGCTGTACCGGTGCTCCCTTATATGTTGCTACCTCTTTCTCCCTTGCTGCCTTTAGGAGTCTCTGTTTGTCTTTGATATTTGCAATTGTAATGATGATGCGTCTTGGAGTGGGCCTCATTGGGTTCCTCTTGAATGGGACCCTCTGTGCTTCCTGGACTTGTGTGACTTTTTCTGTCCTCAAATTAAGGAAGTTTTCCATCATTACTTTTTCAAACAGGTTCTCTATCCCTTCCTGCTCTTCTTCTCCTTCTGGTTTCCTATTATATGGATATTATTACATTTCAGGTTGTCCTGTATTTCCCTCAATGCTTCTTCATTCTTTTTGAGTCTTTTCTCATTTTCTTGGTCTTTCTGGGAACTTTTTTCTACCTTGTCCCCCAGCTTGCTAATTCGATCCTCAGCTTCATCTATCCTGCTTTTGACTCCTTCTACTGTGTTCTTCAATTCAGAAATTGTATTCTTCATTTTCTCTTGTGTATTATTGACAGTTTCTATGTCCTTTTTCAAGCTAATATAGTTTGCAGTAAGTTCCTTGTAGTTTCTCTGTAGTTTCTTGTAATTCTCTCTGAGCTCATTGAGCTTCCTTAGAACTGTTGTTTTGAACTGAATATCTGATAGTTTACTTGCCTATATTTCATTTAGTTCTCTTTCTGGGGATTCCTCCTTTCCCTTCGACTTGGGGGTATTTGTCTTCCCATTATTTGTGAGGCTCTTCTTTTTTGCTTCTGCTTCTTAAATTGATCTGTCTTGATTTCCTGACTTTGTGGTGTGAACTTCTATGGTAGGAGACCGCTGTTTTTTATTTTCTTTCTGGATATGCCTATGATGATATCAGATGTTGACTGTGTCTGCTCTTAGGCAGTATGTCAGAGACTTCCAGGAATCTACTCTCTCTGACTGTGTCCTTCAACTGTTAATCTAGTCACTCTGGACTCAGCAGGCCAACTTAGACAGCTCATGGTGGGGTTGAGTCCCATCTAGGGGTGGGGGTATTGGGTCCTCTAACATCATTGGTGCTCAAGGGAGTGGTCTGCCTAAGTAAGATGGCTGCTGCCATATGGGGAAGCACTGGGATCCAGCTGACTACTCTATCCATTCTCTTCCCAAAGGCTCATTCCCCAGTCTCTCCTCAGGTGTCTCTAGCCCACTCTGCTCCTGCCTTTGCTGGAGACCAGGGTAAGTGGCTGAAAACAAAAATTTATGCACTGGTCCCTTAAATGGCTCTTTGCATCTGCAGCCACCTGGCTCTGGCAGAGAGCAATGCTGCTACTTTTCACAGCTAACTGTTATATGTGTACTTTTGGGGCTCTGGTTCTGTAGGCTGGAGACCCCCACTTATGGTTTAGACCCTGCTCTTCTCAGGAGGATCCAACTGGCCATTTCAATATCCTTCTGGCACTGTTGCCCGTAGATGCCCCTCCCACCTTCTCGAGTTTCTACCGCACTCCTTACCAGTTAGGTTGTGTTAAAGCTGATTCTTCTGTCTGTCTGAGGTTATAAGGCTCCTGTCTTTCTATTGTTCAGTTGTTCATTCCAGGTGGTTTCTCCACAATTTAGTTGTAATTCCAGATTAGTCTTGGGAGGAGATCAGTGTGACTTCCACTCACTCCTCTACCATCTTGATTCCCTGAGATTTGAGATTTTTGACTCAAACTAAAAACAGAAAACCTTTAATACTAACAATGCTTTTTTGCTCTTTTCTACCATATCTGGCTTGTTACAAATAAATATTTGTGGCATTGACTCCTATGCAGAATGCAAAATACATGTTTAATGCACTTTAGAAAAATGGATGGATCTAGTTGTTGTTCTATGATGATTTTCTTTATTGTGATCCTTGTCTTACATATCATATTTGTACTCTTTAATTGCTTTAGGTTGGAATTTAATATTTAAATAAAGCCTTCACAGAAAATGAAATTGTGCTAAGAAAATTGTCACCATCGTCTATCAGTTTTCTCCCAAGGCTAAAAAAGATGTCCTTCACATTCAAAAACCTTTTTAACAATGAAGAGAAAGAAGCTTTATAACCTTGTAGTCAAAAAATTCTCTCATTTAGTAAGTCATTAGCCATCTTTTTGCTTAGGACAATAATAATTTATCTTTCCTTAACAGACACCCCTTCCAATTACATGCATGTCTTATTTCTTTCCTCAGGCCTTCTGATTTGCAGAACTTTGTACTGACAAAATTAGCTGAAATAAATTGAGATTTTCTTGAAGAGTATTGGTTTACTGTAAATAGATTATGTTTATTTTTTTATCTTTTAGCTGTTTATTGCCTCAATTAGATTCCAGTTGACATCATTAATGATTATCAACACAGAAGACAGGCAACTTAGACAAATGGTGGAAACACAGGGGAGATACTCCATCTTTTCACTATGTTATATTTCCCCTCCTTTTTTTTCTTTCTTTTTTAATTTATTTACTTTTTAAATACATTTGTCTCTGCCTCCCCCCCACCTCTTTCCCTTGCCCCCTCCCTCTTGAGAAAACTTTAACAAAGTTGCCCTTTAAAAAACTAGTGTGTAAGGGTGCTGACTGGTGGGGCCCAGTGGTTTGGGCATCATCCCACAAACTGAAAAATCACCAGTTCAATCTCCAGTCAGAGTACATGCCTGTGCTGCCCACCAGGTCCCTGACTGGGGGTGTGCAAGAGGCAACCGATAGATGGTTCTCTCACACATCGATGTCTCTCTCCCTTTCTTTCTTCTTCCCTTCCCCTCTCTCTAAAAATAAAGAAAATCTTTAAAAATAAAAATAAGCAGGTTTAGGACGGCGTGGTAACAGGCAACATCAAGTATTTTCCAGGAGGCCCAGCTCTAGTTAATGGCATTTTTGCTCAAAAAACAGAAGGCTACTATAATAACCTTATAAATAATTTCACTATATGGGTTGTCTTTTAGGAAGAAGATTGAATGATGTAGTTCCTTTTGTTTTGGATGTTGTCAGGGCTGCTTCAATTAAACATTTTAAATATTTAAAAAGCCTTTTAATAGAACATGGCATCACTTAGGAATCAAATATAATGAATTATTTTGTGAAGTGATTCTGTTGTGAATTGAGAAGAATTGTCTGAGTGACTGCATTAATACATTTGTTGTGTGCCAGACACTGTGCTAGTCCAGGGGGACTTTTAGAAAATGACACTGTAACCATGTCTCTCAGGATGCTTATAGCCTAGCGTTAGAAAAATACAGAAAATTGAGCTTTAAGATAATATAGAAAGCATAAGAGAAGGCTATGTGAGCAATGAAATGAAGTGATTTCCTTCCTTGTGGAAACAGGTTTTAGTTAAATTTGAGTGCTAAGTATCTAATAATTAAGTAATTAAATGCATTATTTGGTACATGTATTGTATTTACTTATTGCTGGGAGTTACTGCCATCAGGGACGGCTTCGTCTTTACATTGCCATAGCTGCCTATCAGTTTGAGCTATAAATCAATTGAGTGGTAAGCTTGAAGATAAAAAAAAAATGGTTCTGATAGCTAGTATGTACTAACATCTTTGAATATTCCAGTTAGCCATGGTGAATTTAATCCATCCTAAAACTGAACATAGGAGAGTCCTTTAGTCATCTCAATCTGGGTCCACCACTTTTAAACATTTTGGCATTTATGATATGAAAGCATCAAGAATCATCTTGAAGTCTCAAAGACAGTTCCTTTGAATGTAATATTAATGAGTGAAGTTAATCTGTTGCTTGCTGTGTTTGCTGTCAAGATAATTTGACTACTGGAGTCTCATCTGGTTGTTCTGAAGGCTAGTGATTGATCCTCTCTTCTCATTTTACAAAATCTAGAGTAGCCAAAGGGATATATACTATAAAATTGATTGTCAAAACAAGTTTTGAAAGTAAAACTAAGAGATATTAAAAGATAATAGAAGTTTCTAGTGAAGTGGGTGAAAAAGAAAGATGCAGGTACTCATAACAAAAGAGGAAAAAGTATATTAGAAGACTATAGTGACTGAGAAACATGTTTTTCCCAGTTTGCCATGAAAATTGTTTTCATAGTAGCCCTTCTGTATCTGTCCCCCAAGACCTCAACAATTGTCTGTCTTTACAATTGACTCTCAAGTTAACATCTGCATCCCAGCTTTCTTTTCTCACTCCTAACCTGTGTAACCAGTAACAAGATTAACCCAAATTAATAGGTGTTTGGTGTAATAGCATGATTAAGAGGAAGTGTGTAACAAAGTTAAACACATAGAGTGCTTATTAGGCCTCTCCACTAGGGTTCCCTAAAAATACTTCAAAAGTCAATGAGACCACCTTCTGTAGTTTATCAGTGAATCTTACAACCTAATGGGTCAGATAAGAAACCTAGGGATTATCTTTGATTCCTTGTGCTTCCTTATCTTCCAACATCCAATTCATCAGTTACTTTTAGGTTTTACCTAATTGTGTTTCTTAAATCCATCCATTTCTCCTACCAATTTTTCTTATCTCAACCACTAGGTGACCTATTTACTGGCTGTTACATTTCCATTTTCAATTCTGGTTCTATCACTCTTTCCATGTTATTTACACCCCCTAATTTCTGGTTGATTATGGAAAAGCACAATTGCCCCTCCCTTCTATCCCTTCCCCTCACAAAGCCTTCCATGGCTCCCCACTGCTATTCTAGGCTTCTTAATATGGTCTGACCACTACCTGCCTCATCAGGCTTTTCTTATATCATTCTTTTCCTCAATGGTTTGTTCTAGCCACACCAACCATCAGCTTCTTGGACATTTCATGTCCCTTCCTTCACTGGGTCTTTACTATGCTGTTCTCTCTTCTGCAGGGCTCTATACAGGTCTCTAGCTCTCTTCCACCTAATTAATGTTGGTTTGTCCTTTAGTTCTCATCTCAGACCTCATTTCCTTTAACATGACTCCCAGCTTAAGTGAGGCTCCTTTGTCATGGACTTCCACCAAACTGAATTCCTTTCCTTCATAGCATAACCTCAATTTATGATTACATAATCAGGCCATTGATTAATGTCTGCTCATCCATGACTGAGCTTCATGAAGTCAAGTGCTTTCTCTGGTTTCCTCACCATTCTGTCCCAGCACCAAGTACAATGATAGGTATATGGTAAACATCTGTTGAAGCAAGAGTTCATAAATGGATGGATGAGTGAATGGATAGATGAAATGATGAATATCCCAAATTACATCCTGTGAGATCTTTCACTTCTCCTGGTATTGCCATGTGTTTCATTTGTTGAGTTGAGAACTGGTGTCCCAAATTCCTAAGAACATGGGTTTCAAGAATACTTCTGTTAGAATCTTCTACTTACAAGTTACCTACCCTCCCTGAACCTCATTTTTTTAAAATAAAGTAGAGACAGTAATACCTCATAGGTACAGTGGTTGAAGGAATTAAATGAAATAGCTTGTGCTGAGTATCTTGGCACACTGACTATTCATGAGGGAGCCATTAAATGGTAGCTACAGCAATGATTGAGAAGCATCAGAGAACTGGAGAGAGAATTTGGGAGCTCTTGGGATGGTGACAATGACTAACACTGTCCTGTGGTACAGACAGCAGAGCATAGAGCCATCATCATTGCAGTGCTCTCTGGCTTTGCAATTCCACATGCAAGGCTGGCTTTATGACTGGTGCCTTTTTGAGAGGAACCTGGAGGTCAATCACATATTCAGGTCTCTGATGGTTGTCTCATCTTGTTTGTTATAATTTAGTCTAATTACTTGAGTGACAGCATTCTGGTACTACTTTCAATGCACATACCAAAGCCACACACAATTTGAATGATACTAGGTGGAGAGCAGAGGTCACTGAAAGCTGAGACTAACTTGTTTCTTGACTCTATACCAGGGGAACAAGTTGGGATTCTCAGGAGATTCTAACCTGCTCATCCCGACCACAAGATCAAGAGTGAGGGAAGAGGAGAAAGGAAAATAAGGGAATAGAAGGTTAGCACTAGAATGGACCTTGGAAACATCCTTTTCAGGGTACAAAATGTATTGCAAGCATCTTCTACTCTCCATTTCACACCATGGTCAACATCTTTATTTTAACAAGGCAATTTTTCCTGTCAAGCTCAGGCTTCTCAGTACAGTGCTCTAGGCAGTAGCAGCCGGTTGAATGGATCTGACACTTGGAACAAAACCTCTTTGCTATTCTTACTTTTGTTTATCTCTCCTTATTATATGAGGTACTAAATTATATTACTTCATTATATTTTTTTATTCTTCAGTAGAAAATCAGCCGTAAGAGGAGATTTTCCATCAAAAGAGAAATCACCTTTTCTCCCCACAGCCTTTGCTGTTTCAGTGAGACCTCACTATAGGATTATCTACTTAGTGATTCTTTACCATCCTTTTAAAGGGCTCCTGTGTTTTAATTCCAAGACCCGATAAAATAATCAATATACATGCTGTTTCATATTCTGAGCCAATAACATGCTGAATTAGATACATTCACATGAAGCTCTATTACAAAAGACTGCCAAACAAGAAATGGTATACTGTCAAAAGTTGTGCCAGATCTTGCAATTTTGTTATTATTTTAAATACTTCTCCTTTCTAGCACTTTCCTCTGGCAGATACATCTCCCAGCTAAAGGAGGGGTTTATTCTGAAGACACTTTGGTAGATGTGAATCATATGACTCCCTATGCTAAATGTCTGATTTGAAATCCTATGATAGAATATGGTGTGGTAACTTTCAGTGGGATTTTTTTTTGTATAAGTACACATATATCTCAAATTTCTATACCCAGACACTTATACAGACATGCAATCATGTTCAGGAACATATTTATAAAAACCACCAGGCAAATATTTTAAAGTACAATAGTCTACCCATTAGTTCTATTTTTGTACTTTTGTCTGGGAACTCCTTTATCTGCCCTTTGAGTCTAAACTTTACTGAACAATCTTGGCTGTAGGTCCCTGCTTCTCATGACTCTGAATATTTCTTGCCAATTGCTTCTAGCCAGCAAAGTTTCTTGGAGAAATCAGCTGACAGTCTTCTGGGAACTCCCTGTAGATAACTAACTTCTTTTTTCTTGCTGCTTTTAAGATTCTCTCTTTATCTTTAACCTTTGAAATTTTAATTATGATGTGTCTTGGAGTGGGCTTCTTTGCATCCATCTTGTTTGGGACTCTCTCTGCTTCCTGGACATGATTACTAGTTCCTTCACCAAAATTAGGGAAGTTTTCTTTCATTATTTTTACAAATAGATTCCAATTTCTTCCTCTTTCTCTTCTCCTTCTGGTACCCCTATGATGTGAATGTTGAGAGGCTTGAAGTTGTCCCAAAGGCTCCTTACATTATCCTCATTTTTTTAGATTCTTTTTTCTTCCTGTTGTTCTGATTGGTTGTTTCTCCTTCCTTATGTTCCAAATCATTGATTTGATTCTCAGCTTCATCCACTCTACTGTTATTTCCCTGTAAATTGTTCTTGGTTTCAATTAGTATATCCTTCATTTCTGACTGGATCTCTTTTATGCTGCTGAGGTCCTCCCTAAGTTCCTTGAGCATCCTTATAACCAATGTTTTGAACATTGCATCTGATAGATTGCTTATCTCCATTTTGTTTAGTTCTTTTTCTGGAGTTTTGATTTGTTCTTTCATTTGGGCCATGTTTCTTTGTCTCCTCATTTTGGTGGTCTCCCTGTGTTTGTTTCTGTGTATTCAGTAGAGCTGCTATGATTCCCTATCTTGGTAGTATGTCCTAATGTAGTGGATGTCCTGTTGGGTCCAGTGTCACAGCCTCCCCTATCACCCAAGCTGTGTACTTGAAGTGTGCCTTTTGTGTGGGCTGACTATACCCTCCTCTTATCATGGAGTTTTGATTGCTGTTGGCAGGTCAATGGGAGGTATTTACCCAGGCCAGTCAGCTGCAAGGACTGGCTGTGACCACTGACACCAACGTATGTCCTCCGTGGAGGATCAGCTGTGCAGGGATAGGGTGGTGGTTGTGCTCTGGCATGGTCTGGAGTTGTCCACTGGGTGAGCAGGCTCTGGGTTTTCCCAAGTAGTACAGGCCAAGGGCAGCCCACACCTGTGTTACACTTACTGTATAAAATGCCTACACTTCAATGTTATATACCCAAGGGTCTATCATAAAAATGGTCAAGTTCCAACATAGATACATTAGTAAAGAGAGAGAGGTCCTAAGGGTAGTATTTAGGTGCTCAGGAGAAAGCTCTCAGATCTTTATATCTAATAACATTATACTTCAGTATCATAGTTGAGGAGCACTAAGTGTCACTGAGAAGTTTTTCTCTGTAATTTGGGCACTTGCATTAAGTGAATTTGCTACTGAGTAATTATTATTTTCATCATCATTATTTCAAGAACAGGAGTCAACCTTGTGGCATATGTAACATGCATCAGGACCTGCATTGTCATGTTCATCTGTTCATGCATCAGCTTTGTGAGTGTTTACTGAGTGTGTTAGTTTGCTAGGGCAGACATAACAAACTATATACTGTGTGGCTTATATAGCAGAAATGTATTTTCTCTCAGTTCTGGAGGCTAAAAATCTGAGATGAAGATGTCAGCAGGCCTGGTTTTTCCTGAAGCCACTCTCCTTCACTTGTAGGTGAACACCTTCTTGTACCCTCACATGCTCTTTTCTGTGCACACACATCTCTGATATCTCTTTGTGTGTCCAAATTCTTCTTCTTCGTCCTCCTCTTCTTCTCTCTCCCTCCTCCTCTTCCTCCTTCTGCTTCTCCTCCTCCCCTTCCTTCTCTCTCTCTCTAAAATCAATAAACATACACTTGAGTGAATATTTAAAGAAAAGAATGTGCAGAAGAATGGTGGAAAAAAAGAATTAACATTTAGGCTGAAAGCTGAAGGATAATCATATTTTAAGATAATAGGTATCATTTATTCTTTGTCTTATATATGCCAGATACTGTTCTCAGTGTTTTACATATTTTATGTCTTTTAATATGTATAACCACATGAGGTAGATATTGTTAATGTCTCCATTTTACAGATGATGAACCTGAGGCACAGAGATACCAAGGAGCCTACCCTTAGACACCCAACCAATAAGACAGTTTGACTCCAGACCTGGGGCTCCTATTCATGAGGTTAAGGAATAAGAGTTTGTTGGTTAAAGACTGGACAACCCACGTGAAGACCCTGACTCAAGAAAGAGCATGATTTATTCTAGGAATAGAAAACAAGCCAATAGGAATGCAGAAAAATGATCAAAGAGGAGAATAATACTAGAATATTTTTGTGAGTAGATCTTGAGTACTTTAAAGACATAGTTTAGGTTTTGTCCTTTATGCTAAGAGCAACAGGAGACCAGTGAAAGGTATAACAAAGAGGACACTTGGGTCTGTGTCCCCTTTGTTAAAAGTCACACTAGCTATTGTATGAAGAACTGACTGCAGAGGTTTGAGATAGAGTCAGGAGGCCTCTTAGGAGGCAATTGCAGTCATCAAGATGAGAGACAGTGGTGGTAGTGGACAGAGAGAAAAGCATACAGGATTAACATATACTTTGGAAGTAAAATCCTTAGGACTTAGTGGCAGATGGTGGGAAAGGGAGAAATGGAGGGGCCATGAATGACTCTTAGATTCAGCTGGAGCAAGAGATGAGTAAAGGTACTATTTACCAAGAGATGAGTAAAGGCACTATTTACCAAGATGAGGAAGAACTGAGTTTGGAGATGGGGCATTGGAGAGTTCTGTTTTTGATATGTTGGCTTGAGACTCTTCTGTGACATCCACATAGAGGCCTCAAGTGTTCTATGGTGAGATGTGAGCAAACCAACATGGTAGCAAACTCTTAATACAGACCCTGGCACATAGCAAAGAATCAAACTGCTGTTCTTATTACTGTATTGAACCATGTAAAAGCAGTCAAAACAACAAATCCTTGCTATTTCATGCTGTTAGACCTAATACTAATACTCTGAGTACTGCTATTTACTCAGATGAAGTTGTCCCACTTCCAGGCTGCAGAATCCTAGGAGCTCTTAAGAACTCAGCATGAGGACATTGGCTGTTGATGTTAGAATAAATGGTGTTTGCCAAAGTTACATAGAATGAAAGGAAGATTTTGCCCAGGACCTGAGAGATCCATCCTAGAAGAAATACTGTGTATTCCCTTCCTGGGGACTGCAATGAACTCCTTTGAGGTGATAGCACAGAGATAAGACAGAGCCATTGATTTTGCTGTTCCTTATCCCCATGGAGGGTGGTAGGGGAAGTGGAAAGGAAAGCAAGTAAACAAGTAAAGAAGCACAGTACTTCTAGATGGCATTAAGTATTGGGAAGAAACTAAAAGAAGTGATATAAAAATGATGTGGATGGCAGTTTTGATTGGAGGTGGGTCAAGGGAAGACTTTACTGTGGAAGAGGCATTGCAAGTGTGGATTCCCCAAGGCCCAAATATGCCTGGTTTTCTGGGGAAGAGAGGAAGATCAAGGTGGCTGGCACATATGAACAAGGAGAGGAAGGACAACAATGGGAGATGAGTTCAGGGGATAGACGGGGGCAGATCATGGAGAGTTTTCCTGGGTTCATCTGTTTTTCTTCTGCCATGAAAAACCCAAATAACCAAATCCACTTAAATAATTGCAGTGATAATTCCTGTATTTTATATTGTGGCTTTGCTTTAACAAAGCAGTTTGCCTCTATTATTGCATGTGTTCCTTAGAACATCCATGGTAGAGGGAGGGGAAGAAAGTGTTCTCTCTCTGTCTTCATCTTACTGCCAGTGAGGATCCTAAGGATGGACTATGTCTCCATGTCTCCTTATCTGCACCCCTTACTCAACTTCCTCATGGTCTAGTCTTCCATGCAGCTTTAATTCTTTTGGAAGAAAAACTCTAATGTGCAGGTATCTCATTATTTAGTTATGCTTTGTTGTGATTTGCAAGGAGTGTAGGTAGCTCTTTAATTCAAAGTCATATCCTGCATTCTCCTCAGAAACTCTCATTAATTAAATACAAGGCTTCAAATAGGTTAGAGGTGCTAAAAATTGCCTGTGCATTGAATATGATGTTCATATGTAAACACAGCTCACAGATCACAAGTGCTGAAATGCATGTATGCTTAATTAGGCAAATGTGAGTCACAGGTTGGCATAAATAGATACTTCTCAATAAACGGCAGTGTGTCACAGTGTTAACTGTAAGTGTGGTAGCCAAGAAGAAATCACTGACACATCTGAATGTGTGTGTTTCTTCTGGTAATTAGTTATCTTTTCCAGGATATTAAGTTACTTACATTTACCTCAAGCCTCTGTATCCATGGTAACCATGGTTTTTACTTTGGGCTGAAGTCTTATAGTAATGGAATGAAAATCCAGGTATCATCGATTCAGTAACTTGGTGGACATTAATGGAATGCCAGATAGATGCCCCACTATGGCAAAGCACCAGGGAAGACAGACATGGATTCTGCTGGTAGATTAGTAAGGGATTGAGGAGTGCTGTCAGTGGAAGGGTCAAGATAGAGAAAAACAAAAGTCCTAAGTGAAACTTTTATTAAGAAGTTAGGGAAAGAAGAGTTATTTCTAGCTAAAGGGACCAAGAAAGGGTTCCTGAAATTTACAAAGATATTGATAAAGGACTTGTCCTTGAATGTTGAAAGAACTCTCAATGCTCAATAGTACAAAAAAAATTAACAATTAAATTAGAAAATGGACAAAGAACATAAACATTTCACTGAAGAGGATGACATGTGATGGTAAATAAGCACATGAAAAGATGTTCAACATCACTAGCCCTTAGGGAAATGCAAATTAAGACAATGATGAGATAACACTACACACAGAACAGATAAAATGAATTCACAACAATAAATGCTGGCAATGTTGTAGAGAAACTGAATCTCTCTGTTGGGAATATAAAATGCAATAGCCACTCTGGAAAATAGTTCGTGATTTCTTAAAAACCAAACTAGCACTAAGCATAGTATCCAACAATTACACTCGTGGGCATTTATCCCACAGAATGAAAACTTATGTGCACACAAACACCTGTACATGAATGTTCATGATAGCTTTGTTGGTAGTTGCCCAAAACTGTATGTATCCAAAGGCCCTTTAATGGGTGAATGGTGAAACAAACTGTGGTATGTACCTACCATTGAATACTACTCAGCAATAAAATGGCATGAACAGTAGATGCACATTACAGCTTGGATGAATCTTAAGGGCATGATGCCAAATGGGAAAAGTCAATTCGAAAGGTCAAATAATATGTGATCCCATTTTCACAGCATTCTCAAAATGACAAGATACTAGAGCTAGAGAATAGGTTAGTGGTTTCCAGGGGTTAGGGACAGTATGAGGAGGGCTCTGAGTGTGACTGTAAGGGGCACAAAGGAGATCTTTGTGGTAATGGATTTGTTCTGTATCTTTATTTCAGTCATGGTAATTCATCTCCACATGTGAAATAACGACTTGGATGTGTAAGTGCATTGTACCAATGGCAGTATCCTCATACCATACATAGTAGATGGAGAAACTAGGTGAATGGTATACTACACAATATCTCTCTGCAGTATTTTTGGAAACTTGTTTTGAATTTATAATTATCTCAAAATAAAAAGTGTTTTTTAGAAACTTTTCAACAAAATAAAATTATAATCATACCTAACATTTAGAGAGCACCTACTGTATATTAGGTCCTTGCTAAACATTTATTTTGCATAATCTATTCCTAATTCTTAGGTGGAAAAATGCTATGAAATGTATGAAGTGTTATGTCTATACCCAGGTGAGGAAACTGGGATCTAGAGTGATTAGGTAACTGATTGCAAGTTTCACAGAGAGTAGGAGACAGGACAAGGAGTCAAATGCAGGCAGTCCAGCTCCAGAGCTGTTGTATTTCACATCATTGCCTTCTGCAGACTTGGCCCCAAGGGATGTGCCAGTGCCCCTGGGCCAGAACATGTGTGTGACAATGAAAGGATATTGGGATGTAGAAGAATTCCTGTGGTACAGCCTGATACGTTCTTTCTTCCACTCCTTGGCTGGCTTCCTATTGGAGAGAGTTGCAAAGTGTGTGAAAAAGGTGCTGTAGAGCATGCCACGGTCTCGTAGGCCAATATGGTAGCATTTATCCAGATAGCAGGAAAGCAGCTTCTGTAATTAGCCAAGGAGAGTGGAATGGTTCTCATTTCCATGTGTAGTCAATCATTCTAAATGAAGCAAACTTTCCCAAGGGACCCTCTCCTCGTACTCCATGAAGACCAAGCCTGGGGAGGGCGTGGTGTTTCAGATAATACAGGTGTTACTGTTCTTCCTTTTTCCTTTCTGAGATATAAGTCCTCCTCCAGTTTTCACATGGATTTGCTGGAATTTGAAAATATTTCTTTGCTCCCTATTCAGCTAACTAATTTCCCTTGGATCCTAGGCTTTAAAAAAAAAATATTTGGCTTATGTCAACCTGTGCTTGTACTAGCTAGCCTTCTCCTTCACTGAGCCTAAGCCCAGGTCTCCCTCTGATTCCCATTTTCCACTCTGCTACCTGCCTCGTTTAATGCTCCCAATGCAGGGAGTGCAATTTGAGCAAAGCTACATGCTCTAGAGGAGGCACTTTAAGATTTATTGTAATGCCTTGTTTTTCTTCTGACTAGTGTAATAGGAGGGCAGGTCTGTACTCACAATAGAGGGCTCAGCACTCTTGTTGAAATCAGTTGAAGCATCGAAATTCCTCAGGCAGACACCCCTGGAGAGAGCCCTGACAGAGAACTAAGTTGCTGAAGGGGAGTGAAGGAACAAGGAAGCTGGGGTCTTGGGAAGCACCTCTCTGGAAGGGTGGCCAAATGAGGCCTCTTGATAACAGGAGAAATGCTGGTCTATCATAAAACTCATGTTAGGAGGGCCACCATGAGACCTTGGTTCAAGCTTGGTTTGGGGAGTCTAATTTGGGCACAGGAGTGTCAGAAAGAAGGAGGCACAGGCATGGATTCCAGTGATCTCAGGAAAGGTGGAGTTCAGGGATGATGTTTGTCGAAGAACCAAAGAGGCTGTGTATAGGAAGGGCCACTCTAAAGGTTCAGGCTGAGATGCTAACTATAAACACACAGTTGAGGGCTGCATTCCAGAGAGAGGGATGGAGTGAGAAGTTCAGACAAGTGGAGAAGAGTAGAGCCTGGGAGAGTCTTGAAACATGGCATCTGGAGGCCATTTGCCAGGGGACTCAGCCTCCACAATGCTGGTAGTGTTCATCATTTACCGCGACCTAGTCTTTGTCTTGAGGCCTCTTGGGGTCGTAAGACACAGATCACAATAGAAGTCCAGATCCTAGAGTCTTAGAAGATTTTACTGACTGTGTTATGGAGCCAGGCTGTTGAAGGAAGAGTCTAGTTCTCAAAAGTAAGCTTCCATCAAAAGTAACACGACTTTCCACACATTAACATATGAGTTCTGTCCAGAAAAAGTCCAGCCATTGTTAATATAATGAGAGGTTTGTGCCACATGTAACCTGGCAGCCAAGGAGAGTGGACTGTAATGCACATGTGAACAATGACAACTTCACTGTATTAGTCAGTGGGGGTGGTAAATGCCCTTGAGTAAGCATGTGTACTGTGAGGCCATCCCATTCAAAATGACTGGTTGAGTAGAACAATGAATGTGCATCAAATTTTGCATTACTTTTGAACATTCCTCTGCAGAAATTACGTGGATAATTCAGAAAGCCATAACTACAGGCAGCTGGTAATTGGCAGCTTACGTCATATCTCATGCACAATTTTTTGCCTTATACCAAGTCGCCCAGGTGACTTAGCCTCCCTACAGCCCAGATTTGGTGCCCTACAACTTTTGGCTTTTCCCAAAACTTCCTTTGTTAAAATCACCTTTGAAAGAGAATAGATTTCAGACTGGCAATGAGATTTGGAAAAATATGATGGGGCAGCTGATGGCAATTGGAACTGTGTGAGGTCCCAAGGTGCCTACTTTGAAGGGGACTGAGGAGTTATTGTCCTATGTACAATGTTTCTTGTATTTTATGTCTTCTTCAATAAGTGTCTCTATATTTCATATTATGTGGCTGGATACCTTCTGGACAGACCTTGTGCATCTGGCGCTGAACCCTCTCCAGTTCAGTCACCACTCTCCATCCCATCACAGTTGTTCTCACCTTAACTAACCACACTGCAATGGTGCATTTGGGATTGTTATCAGGAAAGACCAGAGTGTTTGCCCTCATGGTATCTGACAGCGGTTTGTGCCTTCCTCTCCTAGGGCTCTCACAGCCTTTGCAGAAGTCCCCATTTCTCCCATGACCCTCATGCCATCATGGTGTCTGGAGTCCAGCTCTGAGACCCATGTGCTCTCTCCAATGTCTAATATCCTATTTTATATCCTAATATTACATAGGTCCTCAAAGCAGACATAATGTCAGTGAAGAATCACATAGTTGTATAAACACCATCCCTGCAGAAGGAGCCACAGAATACCTTAGGGTAAAAGAGAACTGTAGGATCACAGGAAACCTTTTACATAGACAAAATAAAGTCAAGTATAAGAGAAACAGAGAAAGGGAGAGAGGGAGGGAAGGAAGGAGGATGGGAGGAAGAGAGAAGGATATAGAGAAAGATCATAACTTAGAGCAATTTTGAGAAGAAAAGGGTGAGAGGTCCATGAGGACATTGGTATTCAGCTGCATGCTTGCTGTTTTGGCTGGACTTTCACTGTGGCTCACCTTGACTTGGTTTGGTCACTCAGCCCCCTTTTTGGGCCTTCATAGTGGAGAGTACTGTTAACAGTAATTGATGGTTTGAGCACGGTCACCTTACACTACTGTATACACAGAAGTACATGCCATCAGATGTATTTCTGCTATTCCTTTAAAAAAATTGTACCTCCTACTTTCAAGTCCATTACAGTTACTGGAATCTCTTGAACACTGAATAGGAATGCTTCCTTTCACTTTCTGCTCCCATTTCTTTTAATCTGTTCATTGTACGCATAGCTATTGAGTGTCTACTATGTGCTAGGCATAACTCCATGTACGGGGATCATATCTATAAATACGTGAAAAGATGAAAAAGTAAACAAATGACGATTGTAATTTCAGGTAAGGAGAGGGAATTGTGTTAGGAAATTGTTATGGTGTGGGCTTTTATAAAAAGAATTAGGAGAGTCCTCACTAGGGAGGTGACTTGGTCAGTTCTGGGTGCTACCACAGGACACCATAGACTGGGTAGCTTAACCAACATTTATTTTTCATAATTCTGGAGAGTGGAAAGCCCAAGGCAAAGGTATTCACAGAGCTGATGTCTGGCGAGGGCCATGCTTCCTGGTTAGCAGATGGCTGTTTTGCTGTATCCACACATGGCAGAGAGCAGGAAGAGGAAGCAAAAACCCTATAAGGGAACAAATCCTATTCATGAGGGCTCCATCCTCATGATCTAATAACCTCCCAGAAGCCCCACCTCCTAATACCACCACATTGGGGGTTAAGATTTTAGCATATGGATTTTAGGGGTGCACAAGCATTCAACCTCTAATATGAGGTAACACTTGGGTAAAGGCCTACATAATAACTAGAAGAGTTCACATTTATTGTGCATTTCCAAATTCCTTATTCAGCTGTGGTGAGGGCTCTCCATGTATTATCTGATTTAACCCTCTCAGCAGCCCCGAGAGGTTTAAAAGAAGGTACTTCATTACCTGAATTTGATAAATGTGGAATCCAAGACTTGCATGTGTAAAACTCTTTTTCCAGGGTTACTCAGGAAATGAGAGTTGGAATGGGATTTTCATCCCAGCTCATATGACTGTAGAGCTTGGCACTCCTAACTACCTAGCTCCACAGCCTAAGGATTTGTATCCAAAGGAATGGCTCCCAGCCTCTGCTTTCAGTCTCTCTCTCCAGGGACTGAAAGCTCTGTGGAAGCCTCAGGCCTTCTTTGAGCCCAGGGTGTATGTGTGGCATCTCACTTTGGTTTTGGGGAGAATGGCTCTACTTTTGTCTGTTTTATATATTAGGCTTTAAAGAATAATTTTTTAAGGAATGGATTGATCTCCTTAAAAGAGAGTTGGAAGATGACTCATATAATGAGTATTTATTTTAAAATTTAATTAAAAACCTAGAGTTGTTTTTGGGTTTTTTTTTTCAGTAATGATAGCCGCAAACATTGATATCGATACTCACTCAATCCCAAGTACTAGTCTAAGCAATTTAAAATACTAGTACACTGTTGGTGGGAATGCAGACTGGTGCAGCCACTGTGGAAAGCAGTGTGGAATTTCCTCAAAAAGCTGAAAATGGAACTCCCTTTTGATCCAGTGATTCCCCTGCTGGAACTGTACCCTAAGAACACCAAAATGCCAATTCAAAAGAACCTATGCACCCCAATGTTCATAGCAGCACAATTTACAATAGCCAAGTGTTGGAAGCAACCTAAATGCCCATCAGTAGATGATTGGATCAAAAAATTATGGTACATATACACAATGGAATACTACGTAGCAGAAAGAGAAAAAGAACTACTAAACTTCGTGACAGCATGGATGGAACTGGAGAGCATTGTGCTAGGCGAAATAAGCCAGGGGGCAAACGACAAATACCATATGATCTCACCTATAAGTGGAACCTAACCAGCAATACAAAGATGCAAGGAAAATATGACCAGCAACACTGAAAGGAAAAGAAATCAACAGAGACAAGAGGGAAGGAGGGGCGGGCATGGAAAGGGAAGGGAAGGGGAAAGTCAAGGAACATATAGCAAGGACTCATGGACAAAACCAAAGGGAAGAGCTGAGGGAGGGAAGGAGGGAGGGGGCAAGGGAAAGTGGTGGGGGGAGGCAGAGACAAATGTATTTTTAAATAAATAAATAAATAAATAAATGCTTGAAAAGAAAAAAAGTACTAAGCCATTTAATTCTCAACAACCCTATGATTTAGGTTTATTTTACAAATGAGGAATCTGAAGCTCTGAGATGAGTGACTGTTCTAGGCTCCATAGCTGGTAAGTGGCAGGACCAGGAATTGAACCTGGCTGGTCTAGCTACTCAATCTGTGTTTTCTCATCCCATGATGTAGGGTTAGGGACCAAAACCTCTGTGTCACTGGGCTTCAAGTGGAAGCTATACTTGCTCTGAAATTTAGATGGTGGCCGCATGTCCACCGAGAGCACTTTACAGTTTGCACTGGCTATAGGACATTCTTCTTCTTGTTCTTATATTATTGTTATTATTATTTTGTATTAACAAATTTCAAGTGTACAGCATGTACTTCTAATTCACTCAAAATTACTGTAATACTGTCTGCCCAGATTTTTTTTTTTTTTTTTTACCAGCGATGTGCTATTTCTCAGGAGCAAAATTTGATTTTAAAATTTTATATTCACAGACCTGGCTTGGCTTGCTTGTGTAACTAATTTTATTTTTATATTGATTTTCAGAGAAAGAGAGAGAGAGAGAAACATCAATTTGTTGTTCCACTTATTTATGCATTCATTGTTTGATTGTTGTATATACCCTTAATGGGGATTGAACCACCAGCCTTGGCATAGCGGAATGATAATCTAACCAACTGAGGTACCCGGCCAAGGCCATGTGTAACTAATTTTAAAAAATGGATTGTTGGTTAATCACACAAGTGAATTAAGCCAACACTGGCAGTAGCCAGGGCCCCATAATATCCTATGCAAACACCAAGACAATTTGTTTCTTCATATGCAACAACAAATAGTCATACATTGGACGGCCCCTTGACCAGAAGTCAGTTCTAAAGCATAAGGCATGGGGAAGTCATAAACAGTGTACCTGACCTCACCTCCTGCAGAGCTACTCCTGATTTACTCAATGAGGGAGCACTTGTGCTAACCTTTCCTGAAAGGTCTGCACCACTGTAAATCTTGGTCTTCATCTGAATCCTGGCACATTGGAGTTGTTGGTAAGACTCTACTGCAACCTTCATAAGGAGGTTTCTGACCAAATGACATGATGCAATGTGTCCCCATTAATGGCCAGTTCATGGTGAACCATGGAAACCGAAGTTAGCAAGGGTTCCGTTCTAGACTGAAAAAGTTTAGTCAACATAAATCTCAGGGCCTCAGTCACTGAACTCACCCAGAAAAAGAAACAGTATCGATTTCTCATATTATCTAATTTCTGGGCACTGCCTATGGAATCACTCTGCCTCATAGAATAATAAAGTATATTATGAGAAAAGTGAGGGACAGTTCCAGGGCTGGCTCTCCCCACTGCCTGTTTTCTCTTTCCTATTATTGCCTTAGCAGTATTCATTGTTTGTGTCTTGAAGCCACCAGACAGGGTCCCACAAATCTCCCTAGCTCCCCGTGTGGGAGCAGGGTGGAGATGATATGTAGCCCTCTGGATGCTCCCAGCATCATCATTCTAGACTCAGGCTGGATATGATTTAGAAGGTCCCTGTAAAACTGAGATCATTGGGCTAATCAGAGTCATTTATCCTGTCTTGAGCTATCAAGTCAGTGCGCATGGATTGCAGGGAGTAGGGGTAGAGCAGTTCTTCTGGTGTATTTTACAATGATGACTTTGAAAAGAATCTCATTTATGAAGTTACTACTGTTTGTAGCCTATCTGGATAGAACCTTGACAAAAAGTAAGCTCCATTTAGCAGTTCTGTAGGTTGAGATTTGGACCATCTGAAAAGAGCATGTCTTTCTAAAGGCATGATGCCAAAATAAATGCCTGTTCACTTGAATTAGAATAAAAATATAACCTTCTAAAATATGGTTCTGCCTAGTTCTTTCTCATTCAGGGACACTAGAAATCAAAAAGGCATATGCAGCAAACAGAAAAGTTGGATGTGAAAAAAAAATCCAACATAGAAAGATGATAAAATTTGGATCACACTAAATTCTATTTATGCTGAATATTTTATTTTGTTGAAGTCATTCGTGAAAATAGCTATATTAAAATGTGAAAATCTTACATTTGCTCGTGTTAAGGAAGGATAATGTTCATTTGAGGGATTTTGCAGTCACAGTGAAAGCAAGGAGTGAATTACTCACAGCAAATCATGAAATGGGAGGAGAAGGGGAGCTTCACTGTGGATTCTTAGCCGTTTGCCACAGTACCAGTGGTAAATAACCGCAGTCTCTAAATGTTCCACATGAGCCTGGAGATATTTATTCGTACTAAAGATATGCAGCTTCTGTCTATGTAAAGTGACTCCCTCCTGACAAAGTTTAAATAAGTTGTGCCAACCCATCTATAAAGCAGGCTGACGTCATGAAGTGACAGCTGTCACTTTAACACATTTCACCATTGCCTGGCAGAGGCTGAGGATCTGGGTCCTATCACACAACACAGGACCTTTGCTCCTTGATTTCTCCTGGCATCTCTTTCTCTGTCTAGTTAAACAGTCTAGTCTTAGCTGTTGGACAAAGAGAAAAGAAATATATCATTATGCCTTTGTTATTTTCCCCAAAGCACCTACTTGGGGAACATGATTTGCAAAAATTGTTTAAAATAGATTAACCTTTTGAAATGATAATGACATAAAATTATATTAAGTAATTTCCCTAAAAAATGACTCATGCTGAAAATAATGTGTGACACAATTAACTTGAAGTCCAGCTTAGGATCCTGTCTATATTCAGTTACTTCAGGGTGACTGTTTAATACTCAAATCATGCGTCTGCTTCCATGTAAAGGTGTGTCCATTTAGTGGTATCCTGACCTCCCCTAACTTACAGGTCTACTGCCTGGTCTCTTTGTTAGCACTAGAAAGGGGATGGGCACAGGCTTGCCCTTCATGGCTGACCTTTCTGGGTTTCTCATTACTTTTATTTAAGCCAGATAGTAAAGGCAAAAACTATAGCATTGATGCACTCAGCCAGTGAGATAATTAGGAGCCCCATCTCCATAATTACTGTGTCACTGCCTCTGGAGGGACATGAAAGCTTGTCTTGTCCCTTTCACAGGACAAGTTGCTAATCCCCTTAACATTTTTTTTCCCTTCAGTCTGATAATATTTTACAATTTTTTTGCTTTGTAAAATATTCCTAAAGGGAGGCTTAGAAAATAATGCGCAGATTATGGAAATGATGCTCATTAAGTAGAGGGTGAGTTCTAGAAAGCCACAGAGCTGCTTCAAAACATGTAACCCCCATTAGAGGCTTCGTTTGAATGCTTATTCATGGAACAGTAAACGTTTATTATTATACATTTTATTGAAACATAAAGAACTGTAATTATGTGTATAGTAAACAGTAAAGTAGTGTGTGTTTGTCACAAAAATGAGTAAGACAAGGAAAAATGTCATCATTGCTTCATTTGCATCTAAATCTTTTATTCTATACCCAACAGAGAGACACCCAGAGGGAATACCTCTGCAGATTAATGTTCTGATATGGTGTGTAAATTAAAAGCACGTATTCTGGATAGTCTTTTTAGCAAAGAGAGTATCTGGAAAGTAATTTGTGAAGGTGAGAAGCTATTGAAAGAAAGGGTGGGTTTCTTCTTCTCTCCTGAGAGAGAACCGCAGTGACTCTTACTAATGCTAATGCTGAGTAACGAGTACGCCCCCTTAGCAGTCTGTGTGATGCTGAGTGTTTTCAGGATGAACTATTTGCTCCAGACACTCAAAGATATTTGAGCCATTTTAAAAAAAGACTTAAATGAAGCTGGAAACACAAGACCTTCAAACTTAGGTGTTAGTTTTCAATGAGAAATACTTTTCAATGGGAAGAAAAGTATATGCCAAGCAGTCACAAAGGCTCTGCATAGACCACATTCTTGTATGTGCGGGAACTCTAAACAGAGGGAAAAGACAAGAGTGTCATGAGAATCTGTTCATGTGAAGTCTTTTCATCCTTTTTATTTAAAGCAGACTAACAAATTGAGAACACCTGAGTCATTCTCCCACCCACTCATCCATCTATCCATCCATCCATCCAGCCAGCCAGCCAGCCTTTACACCATGTGTCCTCTAGGTTAGAAACGTGAAGTGAGGGTAAGACATAATAAGGTGACAAATAGAATAAGGAATAGTCCATAATTCCAGATTAATGGAAGAGAGAAACCTGTAATTATTGATATTTTATGGGAAAAAAATGTAGTCATTGGGATACATACAAAGAATCAGAAGAAACTGAAGAATCTGGAGAGAATGAAGGCATTTGGACTTGACCTGAAACACAGTGGAAGTAGGAATGAAGCAAAGGGATAGGAACTCCCCAATAAGAGAACACTTTTTAATTTTTCTTACCAAAAATATCACTGTAAACACAATGACTATAATGATAGCTGACAAAATACACATTTGACAAATCCTGAAACATTATATCTTTTGAAAGTCATTTTACCAGGGCCATCATTAAGGTGCTATCCCTGTGTAGCAGCAAATAAGACCTCCTGCATGTGGGTCTGAATAGGAAGACTGTTTATCCTGGAATGGTCTACCTTGGGTTCCACCTGTCTTATTGCATAAGTATAACCTAATAGAGCAGGAATGACTATAAAGAAGTTTATTATGGTTCTATAGACCTTGCTTGCACTTGTCAACTTGTTTAAGGGAAGTGATTATAAATTCTATTTTCTTGCTCAACAGTTTTATGAACTTGAAACTGTTATGTCACTGAAAGTCAATCATTATCTAAAAGATAATATAGAATATTTGTACAAGATTGATTCTCAAATTTATAAGAAATTTATTCTCTTATGGGTCTTTCTTGCAGAAGTGCTTAATATACTAAGGGTCTGTTGTATGGGGGACAATGAGCTTATAACTTCTGCTAGGCTGCTAGTGTCATACCTGGGTCCTGGAATCAAGAAAACCCACTCAATCCACCTCCTTATGCCCCTATTTCTTCATTTATAAATTCTCTCATCTTGCCTCTTCTTTTAAATGGAGAAAGTGCCAACATCCTAATATATAAGATTATTGTGTGTGCATATTATATGAAAAAAAAGATAAAGTGCTTAGACCAATGTTGGTGTATTCTAAATATTCAGTAAATTCTAGCAATTGCTATATTTCAAGACAGTGTATATTACAAGACTGAATATATTTTTGACAGCTGGCTTCTGCCCTGAACCAGAAGGCTTGGTTCTTCAGTGAGCCTTGCTAAATATATTTTATTCTGTACTACCACCAAACCCAAAGCTTGTGTTTCCATCAAGACTGGTTGCCTCACTGGGTTTGGGAAGACCTCGCCATGTGCTACTAGATTTAGGGTCAGTGCAAAAACACTGTCAGCTACTTAGTTTGGAAATAAATGTCACTGAAAGTGCAGCTGCTCACAGGGCCTCGAGAACACCTTGGCATAAGCAACTCAGGATAAAATTAGTAGTCTCTCAAAATGCACAGGCATCATGATGGTTTCTAGCACTCTTGTTAATGATTCTCCTCCTTTAGGATATCAGCAATGCTAAAGTAGCTGGTATGCCTTTCATGAAACAAGGAAATAGTGCTTTCCCTGTACACAGATTGTCCCAGACAAGTTGAGAAACTTTAAGGGAGAAAAACATGATAAAAAGCCAACTCAGTTTCTGAAAACACTTCCCAGAATTTGTGGAGACCCTGTAGAGTTTTGTGGTTTACACTTGTGTTTTTAAGCCATACATCACTGGCGGTGCTCCAGTTGTGAGTTATAATAATATATCATGAGAGGGATGGTGCTTTTATGATATATGGGTGCAGTGCATCAGCTGAGCATCATGGCTGTGATGATGTATGGCTCTAAACTACAATTCCAGTTTAAAGGAGCTTTTAGCAACCAGAAAGCTTTAAATTTCAAATTTTCTAAAAATTAAGGTCTTTTCAAGTCAAAAAAAAGCAAGATGATGGAGTCTGATTCTGGGTAAAGTGTCACTGAACTCTGAGCGGGGAGTGTGTGTCTATTCCTTTTGGCTTTCAGCTCACAAGATGGAAATAATTGGCAAGTTCTTCTTCAATTTCTCCTCTAGGAGAGTAGAAGCCCAGGGAACTGAGCAAACATGCGCAAGTGTCAGTGCAACTGCTTTGCCAATCAATTTCCCCTCCTTCTACACTGCAAGCAAGAGAGTAGCTCATCCTCACCCCCCAAGCACTGGACCACATCAGATGCTGTGATAGGCTTTGGGGAAACCCAGCAGAGATTATTTTTGTTTTCTTTATTCTAAGGAATCTTCCAATGACATTCAGAACAAAAGAACAGAAGGAAAGTAGATCAGCTTCCTCTCCCATTGTTCACAGATTCAAAAATGGATGCACAGAAGAAAACTCACCTTTTCTATCATTTGTCTTTGTAAAAGAAGTACTGGTTACAAACAAGCAGAAAAATGAAAGGTGGATGGCATATGGGTGCTCAGCCCAGCAGGAAATGGGAACTGTTGTCATGGTTCCATCACCTTTCCTGTTCAATAATGTGTTTATAAGGTGGTGATATTGCTTATGCTAATACACCCAATTTGTTTAAAAACCACTCACTCTGGGGCAAAGAAATCACTATTGATTAAAGAAGCAGGTGCTGAGAGAACTTCTCCTCCATTTTCTTTTTTTAATCTTAGCTGCAGTAAACAGAATGAAATGAGAAATATCCCTACTGTTTGTGTAATAGACCGCAACAGGAGCAGCGAGAGACAATTACATTTCCAGTGGCTTCTTCTATTTTCCTTGACTAAGTGAATTAAAGGGAAGAATGTTGGTAGAGTTACTGCCATGTGGAGAGAAACATCTGGGAATGAAGAATTAACCGTCTCCCCTCTCATTATCTTGCCTCTAGTTTTTTACTCCTTCAATAGTCTAACTCTTAGATTACTATGGATTTTTGGTGTCCACCTCCCATTCTTCCCTGACTTGCAAAGAACAGGACATCCTGTTTCTGCCAAACAGAACCATTTGCTGTGTCATAAAGAAGTCTCATGTTCTTTACCCTATAATAGCAGTTTAACTATAGCACACAATGGGGGTAGCAAAAGCACAGAAATAAATGCATCACCCACTACTCTGAGGCTGTCAGTTGCACAATATGAAAGTGGCTTGACTGGCATCTAGACCCATGTGGCAATCTCAGCGGTTTTTAGAAGAGTCCTCCAAATGTAGTTCACTTCTTGAGAGAACATTGATATATCATTTAATTATTTCTTTCTTATAAGATAAAAACCTTTATTTATACATTTAGAGTATCCATTTGTAAGCTATTCTTAGTTATAACATTAGCTACCATTTACATAAAAACTTTTATACTAGTAACTGTACATATATCTCTATTATCATATCCTCACCAAAACCCTAAGATGTAGGAACAGTTACTGTCTCCATTTTCCCAAGTCAGGAAACTGAAGCATACTGAGTTTGAGTAAATTGCCCAAAGTCACTAAATTGGTCAAAGTGGCAGAACTGAGATTCTAAGGCAAGTTAAGAGGATATCAAATCCCATTTTTGTTATGCTATCATATTTCCTGATTAAATAACTACAATTTTGGGTGACATATATCTTGGTTTATTTGGGATAGTCGAGGTTCAGTCAAGATAACTATAGTGCAGTTAGAAACAGTGCCTTCTTTCTCTCCTGAAAGTTTCATTTTAGACAATAAATTATATGTCTCCCTAACTAGTAGTATGCTCTATGCTGTGAAATCTTACTTCTGCTGATTCTAAGTGTTCTCATCTGCCTCTAGGGGGGAAGTAAAGTAAAAAGGAAGGGAAGGAGGCAGATCCTTAGGACATTCTTGTGGAAAAATGGCCTGCTAACTCTGATCATATGACTTATTGGCTATTTATTCATCCTCTTTGGAGAGATTTCTATTCATCCTTTGCCTATTTTTAATTGGGATTTTTATCTTCTTATTGACTTGAAATAGTTTCTTATACGTCCTGATATAAGTACCTTATCAGATGTATGATTTGCAAAATTTTTCTCCCATCCTATGGATTGTCTTTTCATTTTCTTGTTGGTATCCTTTAAAGAACAAACTTTTAAAGTTTGACTTGTTCACCCTTTCCCACTTTTAAGGACCCTTGTGATTACATTGGGCCCAGCTGGATAATCCAGGGTCATTCATACTCTCCCTATTTTAAGGGCAGGAGAGTAGCAACATCAGTTCATCTGCAACCTTATTTCTGCTTTACCATGGAACCTAATATATTTACAAGTGTGGGATTAGGATATGGACCTTTTGGAATGGGTCATTGTACAACTACCACAGCAGTGTATTTGTCGTTCTTTAGAATCAGATTTACCTCTGCCATTGCTCAGTGCAGATCTGAGGGAGAGGGATTCACATTGGACCAGCTGGTGGAGGTTGCAGGACACTAGTTATGGAGGAGGGCAGCTCTCTAGCCTTTCCTGTCCTTTCCCCCACCAGGTTTGTATCACCTATAATCAAATTGCAGTGTACTCTGACCAAGACAAAGACATCCATGGGACTGTACTGACCATCCTCTGGGGTCAAATAGATGTGTTCAAAAGGATGGAGGGAGAAGCACAGGTAGCAAAAACAAGGCAGGGTGTAGGAAAATGTTGTTGGGACATTTCAGTACAGAGAGTTCCTAACTTAGGAGGAAAACCTAGAGACAACAGAAAGGGCTTTTAAAGCTGCGATTTGCCCAGGTAGGTGAGCCAAGAAAGGGTGAATCTGCTCCTTGGTGTAAATTTCATAAAATTAATAAATAAAGGCGGAAAAGACTTGACACTGAACAACTTGGTTAATCTATGTAGTATTTTGGGTGTGGCCTTCAACTAGGAAGAAGTAAGGTGGAAATGGAAATTGGATGATAATACCCTTGCTCTAAGTTAATTTAAGTCTCTAGACAAAGGCAAACCTCATCCCATGATCCTGAAAGAACTTAATGGATATGATCAAAGACATTATTGAGAAATTGCAGACCTTGGGAGAGGCATCAAGAGACCACAGGGAGGAGGTGTCCTTAATTTTGGAATGGGGAGAAGCAGGTTGCCTCCTGAGAGAAGGTGTCATTTGATGAAGAGCAAACACCACAGTGTCTGATGATGGACCCAGGTTCAGGTGTCAGCTCTTGGTCACTCACTCCCTGCAGGAGCTTGGACAAGTCACTTAACCTCTAGGGTCTAATCTGTCACCAGTAAATGTTTGATGTACTTATTAAATATCTCTTGGGAATATTGTAGGATTAATTGACATAGGGATGTAAATTGACCCAGGGACTAATGTGTAGTGAGCTTTTAATAAATGTTAACAACAGCAATTACCACTACTAATGATAATAATAATTGTAGAAACTAGTAGGTCCCAGTAACCTTAAACCAGTGTTTCCCAAAGAGTGATTTTTCTCCATCCTCTGGAGCTACTCTTATTGATTTCTTTGTAAAACTCCTTGGAAAAGTTTTGCTTATTTATCTCCCTTTCTTCACCTTCCACTCCCTTAAACCTACATCAGGTTTTTAAAAAAATAATTGCATTACTGAGATATAATTCACATAACATAAATTTACTCTTTGTAAATATATAATTCCATAGTTTTTTATATATGTACAAAATTGTGCAACCATCACCACTATCTAATTCTAGAATGTATTCATCATTTTCAAAAGAAACCTTGTGCCCATTGGCAGTCACTCCCTATCCTCCCCCATCCCAGCAACCAATAATTTACGTTTTGTCGCTATGAATTTGCCTGTTCTGGCCATTCCATAAATGGAATCATGCAGTATCTGGTCATTTGTGTCTGGCTTCTTTCACTTAGCATAATTCACATAGCATAATTCTTTTACTTAGCAGTACTTTATTCCTTTGTATGGCCAAATCATATTGACTGGTTATACCACATTTTCTTTTCTCATGCATTATTGATGGATGCTTGGATTGTTCCCTTGTTTGGCTCTTGTGAATAATGTGCTATAAATATCCATGTACAAGTTTTTGTGTGGACATATATTTTCATATATCTTGGGTACGTATGTAGGATAGAATTCTGGGTCATATAGTAACTGTATGTTTAACTTTTTGATGAACTGCCAAACAATTTTCCAAAGCAGCTGCACCATTTTACATCTCCCCGACCATGTGTGATGGTTCTAATTCTCCACATCCTCGCCAACACTTATTGTCTTGTGGGGTTTTCTTGTTTGTTTTTTTAATAGTCATCCTAGTGAGTGTAAGGTGGTATCTCAATGTGGTTTTGATTTTTGTTTCATTAATGATTAATGATGTTGAGCATCTTTCATGTGCTTTTCAGTTAACTTTTTATTCCCCCGAATTTCACTGAAACGAACTCTAGCTTTCAGCGATATTGACACTGTTGATTATACCCTTCTTGAATTTTTTTCATTTCCTCACCTTTGAATTTACCCTCTCCTTATTTCCCTCCTTCCCCACTAGATCCTTAACCTGAATCCTACTTCTCTTCCCAAACTACAAATGGTGAAGTGTCTCAATTCTGAATTTTTAGCTCTGACTGCTGTGTTTTTCTTTATGACACTTATATTCACATGAAAATAAATCACATATTTATTTATTTACTAGTTTATTTTCTTCATTTCCCATTGGATTGCAGCTTTATGGGGAGAGGGGCTTTGTCTTTTTCATCACTGTTTCTCTGGTTCCTAGGCTAGCAACTGGTAATAAGTATTTCTGTATAAATAAATGTATGTATTAGAAAAAAGTGATTGGATATTATGTGAATAAAGAATACAGGGCTCTGTAATTTTCTAGATTGCTAATTGAACAAACTAAACCAAGTTTCTCTCATCTGGCCCTTTCAGATACTTTAATATGCTAATGAATATTGTGTAATTTATTTGACTATGAAAACTTTTTTTTTGTATGGAAAGTATCATGGATTTTTTGAAATATTCTTTCAACTCAAGTAACTAAACTGTTTGAAATCCTAGCAAATTTAAACCGTAGTGAAAAGTAAAGCCTAGCAAAATTTTGTGGTGCTTTATTAATTGGAGGTTTTATTAGCACTTAGAAAAGTAAGTTGAGATCACCAAGGCTCAATATGAATTCACTAAGAACAGGTTATGTCAAATTTCCCCATCTGTTCTCTTCATAGGGTTTTTACCAAAATGACATTCTATTGGAAGGTTGTGACAGTGGTATTCCTTCACAACAGTGAGATTTTTTACCTGGCTTTATCATGATTTCTCTTTTCTGAGAACTCGAGTGCGTTGTCAGGATCTTGTGATCAGTCTGTTACTTAAGAACTTATGTCGAGATATCAGGCTGGGTTGAGACCTATGTTCTAGGGGAAAATCATCTATATAGTAAATTATTTCCTGTCATCAGTGTAACAATGAAACACGGTGAATTTCAAGTGGTTATCAATGATTATCAATGGCATTTCCAGGACTGCATGGTAATTGGGCCTAGAGAAATAGCCTTGAACACTAAACCTCAGGGAGGTAAAGAAAAGAAGGCCTGGTCCCAGGAGTTTCCCCTAATATAAGTTTACAGCCAGCTATACATTATTAGAGGGCAACAAGAGGCATATCCCTAAGGACAAGGCACGGAACGTGGCCAGAGGGTAGGAAGCCAGAGAAACATGCAGCAATACCTTTCCAATAACACAATAAGCCAAGCAAAACAGTGAGTGACCTTGGCACCTGCGTGACCACATTTGGCAGGAGAAGGGTTCAGGAACCAGTGATTCTGAGTATGATCCTAGACCAGCAATATTGGCATCACTTGGGAGAGGATTAGAAATGCAAGTTTGGGGGCCTAGTGGTCTTTGTTTTATCAAGGCCCAGGTGCATGTTCAAGTCTGAGAACCACTCGTCAAAGCAACAGAAATAAGCTAGAGCAACAGAGAAACTTTAACCATGCCCCAGTCAAGGAGCTTCTTAAATATCTTTCCCTCTTATGTGGGAACCATCCCCTGAAAGTGATACTACTGCAGCTATGTGTTGAGTAATGGCTACATACTAAACAGCATAATAAGGACATGCTTAGTAGATCGGATTCTTTTAACAACTCTGTGAGATAGAAACTGTTATAATCCTCATCCTAGATGAGGATACTAAAGTATAAGCCTTATGAGGGAAGGCCACACAGCTAGTTAAGTTTATTTTTGACTACAGAACCCTGATCAGGAATGCCCGTGTATTAGAAAGTACAAGGTGATGACAGAAGGAAGGAAGGGAGGGAATGAGGAAGGAAGATGAGAGTGAGGGGAAAAGAAAGGAAAGAGTAAAGGAAGAACGGATAGCAGCAGTTTGGGGAAGCAAAGAATGAGTGAAGGCCCCTTCTAAGGGTTGGCTATTTCCTTGTACTGTGGCATTTTATTTTTTCTGGACTTGCTTTTAAGTCATTCGGCCCACAGACTTCAATAAATTTCACTTTGGACCTGTCCTGCCCTGCTTTCTTCTAGGAAATTGGTTCCATGGGAAGTTTATGATTTACTTTTTCCTGTTTGCTTTTTTTCCCCATCTCCTTAGGCTCACATAATCTTTGTGTATACACTTGTCCCAGTTGCTGAGGAATCTGTGATTGGCTTTGTCATTGGAGAATATTCTGGCAAAAACGTGTCACTCTTTGGGGACTATGTGTTGAAGGGATGATGTGAAACTTCTCTCTGCTTTGTTTGCTTCAGACCACCTTGTTCCCTGCCTGGGCTTTAATAGCATATCATTTCTCCTCCTTGTACAGCAAAGCCACAGGGACCATTAATCTCACCTTCTCCAGAGACCCTTTGGAGACTCTGGCCTGATCAAAATAATCAAGGAGGGTGGGCATGATCAGCGATGATGTTTGATTCTTTGTCTGCCTTTTCACGTTTAGACTTTTCATTTTCACATTCCTCCCCATGGTTTCAAACAAATGCATGAACATAGCTCAAGGGCAGGAATGGAGTTTAACTTCAGCTAAGGCACAATAGAGGCTATTTGGAAAGTAAAACTTTCAAATGGCAGTTTAGCCTTGAAGAATATATTGAGTCAGATGCTGTGTGCCTTGAGTCACAGCCTCTGCATAATAGCATTGCTATGTATATTACCTGGGTACTTTTGTAGACTAAAGAAATGAGCTGTTCAAAAGATGAACGTCACACAAGCAGGGTATGTGTTGATGAAAAAGGTGGGTGCAAGAACCAGACCACCTGGCTTTCTGTGCTGACTCTACCACTTCCTGCCGGGCCGGGACCTCTGGGCAGACTTCCTCTTCAGTAACATGGAGATTATGGTAGAACTGCCTCACAGATTTATTCAGGGCATTAAATGTGATAAATGCCAAGCACAGAGCTTCCTTATCATAATAATTAAAGCTTTAATAAATGAGAATTATTTATATCATTATTATATGATTATTATTTGAAGCCTGGATTCTGTAATTTGGGCCATGCTCCATCATACTCTCCCTCATTTGCTCTTTACTTATGCAGTTCTCTGTTTTAGCCAATTCTTATTTCTTGTCAGTTTCAGAGGCACTGTGGTCACCTTTTAAGAAATACTGTCATTTCAAAGCACTGGCTAAATACATCCAAGACTGACAACTATGAATAATTCCACAGGGCCCCTAAAACACTCTGACATTTCACTCAAAGTCTCATATGTGCCACCAAGTTGTTCTCTCTTCTTCTGTACCTCTATTCTCTGCAGATTTCAGATCTAGTTACTGAAGGTGGACGTCATCTTCCTATGAAAAATAATCCAGCAGGAAACAATGTGGAGTAATTGAGCTTCATGAGAGCATCACTGTCAAGTGTGAAAATATATGGGGAGATAATCACATTTTATTTTTTCTTTTTTGTATATTTTCAGCATGTTCATATCCACGTTCTTCCCAGGAAGGCTGGAGACTTTCACAAGAATGACAGCATCTATGATGAGGTGGGTCTGCTTTCTCTGATCTTATTGTTTGATCGCAGGAGCTGTCCATGTGATGAAATCAGCCTAAGTAGACATTACCATATATAAGGTCTTAAATGGGATTCCACCCAATATGACTTGGGAAGCAGTAACAGAGGTGAAGTAGCCCAGAATGACCATTTACAGGAACTGAAGACAAATGAATTTATAATGATTTCTTTTTCAAATGAAACTGGACAAAATCTAAATGTCCTTGTGATTTCTGCCTGTCATTTACCAGAACAGTAAATGTTTGCGTGGAGCCATGACCTAATGTCTTCATAGGAGAAAATCTATACAACCAATGGAAATTAAGCATATTGATAAATGGTTATTTTAGGCAAATTTTACATTTAATTTTTAAAATATGTTGGAACTCAGCTTTTCTTGCTAAATAGCATTTATTCGAAGTCAAATTTTGAATTATCATTAGCAAAAACTAGGTTGGTCTGAATGATACAATTACTTATTGTAGCCAGTGAAGGGTAAATATGTTGCCCACATGTAAGAGCAGGTCAGATGGCAGTGGTGCCCTGGAGTGCTCAGGTGAAAAAGCTTTGGGGCTATTTCTGGATGCAACAAGGAAATATGCTGTGATTGGTTAGCGATGTCTGCTCTGGTATCGCATAGGAGAGAGGTACTACTTTAGCCATCCATTTGACCCACCTGATCTAACCATTTGAGGATAATTTTTATTTTAGGTGTTTTATTTTAGTCATTTATCATGTGGCCCTACCAGGTTAATCCCTATGATTATGTCCTCCCTATTTCTATGGGTTAGATAAAACCTGTGCATCTTTTTTTTAAGGTTTCTTTGCAATATTTGGGAATTAAATGACTACTTAGACCCTGAAAATAGAGAACCATAGGTCAACAGTTAGTACTGAGACTTATAATTAATTTTTCTGGGATTCACTGGATTCTTTGAGGCAATTGGTTTTACGCTTTTGAGATATCCTCCTCCACTATGTGTGCTTCCTGTTTTCCAAAGGCTGAAATGGACCTGTGAAGGGTGAAAATGCTCCAGTCATTGGTCCCCAGTGCTGGTCAGTGTGCTGATTGCTGCAAATCTCCTTTTCCAAGAGGTCCCATCTGTGGTCCAATAGATTACCAAGGCACTGGGGAATCTATCAGTAGGTGGGCCTAAGAAAGTCCCCAGGAGATCCTGAGGCATAACTAGGTCTCTCCAAATTTGGATTTTCCCAAAATTATATCTTATATGATAATCTGACCTCATTGTCATTGGATGTGGAGTGTGGTTTGAGGTGGTCAGAGCTTAAGTCAAATTGGGAGAAAGATCAGAATTATGGAGTAATTATAAAGAGATTTTAAAAAATATATAGTTACTGATTTTATTAGAGTAAACTAAGGTCAATAAAATGTTGCCAAGTACAGGCTCTTTTAATGAATAAATTAGCACATGATTTATATACAAGTGAATACTGCTAAATTGGTATGAAAAATGCTTGAAAACACTGTTTTTTGTTTTGTTTTGTTTTGTTTTTTGGTTGAACTGTTACCTTGAAGTCTTGTTTATATCCAAATGTGCTTGTGATAGGACCTGCAATGCTACATTTCAGGCTAGCTAGAAACGCAATGCCCAGCACTGAGGTTGGTATGTGACCTTTCTCCCCTCCCTTACTCTTTGCCCTTGTGTGCATGATTGCATAGGGTCTCTATCCCCACGGATGAAGCAACACATCTCTCTACCCCCTACTGTTTTGGAGAAGCATCGCAGAAGTAATTATCCCAAGAGTTTTAGGGCTTTTCTTAAATCAACTCGTAAGCAATATGTAGAATAGATAGTAATAGATAGTAACTAGCTATGCATCAGGAGATTTTGGTATGAGACTATGAAGAGATACTTTCTGAAGACAAGCAGAATTAGTTTCAAATCCCAGTGCCACCTACTGATTGTGTGACATTGGGCAAGTCACTTAACCTCTGTGTTTTAATTCCCTCCTCTCTGAAATGAATATAAATACACTTCAAAGATTGTTATCTGTAATATATGGCAGACTGTGCATTACAAGCTTATTATAGGACTTGGTATGTGTTATACCTTTTTTTAATAGGTAGCTGCTTTCTGTTCTCATTAATTTTGTTTTTAAAAAACTAGCATTGGTGGATAAATGATGTGACCTGGATTCAAAGGCAGGTTATTGGATGCTCCCACTCAATACTCTTTCCAAGGGTCAGATTTCCAATTTTCCCTCTGCCTTTAACCACTGATTCTCAGATTCATCTTCCTCTATGTATAAAGTTTGGGTACATAATAAGATAATGCCTAGAAAGTGGCATGAGAAACATGAAGCATTGCATTGTTGGTACGGGATGTGATGTACATTAGACTGAGTGATTTTAATCAGGAATGATGGAGTGATGAGGGACAGCATTCTTTATACTGAAAGGAGCTCTCACTCAAAATTATGCATCTGTCCATGCAATACAACAGGCAGGTTGGCTTGGATGAGGGGTGTATTGGGAAAACAGGAGACTGAGCTTAATAAAATGCAATTGTAATCCTACTGCTGCAGAAATAGAAAATGATGCCTAAAGAAGCCCTACACTATAAATTAGCTGGGAGTGTTGTGTTCTCCCTGGGAACTGTTTATAAGGGACAATGACAAACTAGAGATGGTTCACAGAAAGTGATTAGGGTGGTAGAGTCTAGAAATAGTGATTTGGGGAGTAGTTGATGGTAGAGATGTTTTGTTGGGAGAAGGGAAGACTTGTGGAGGGAAGATAGTGACAGAGTCACTGTTTCTAAATATCTAAAGGGCTGTCAGGTGGCCCCATGGGGAAGATCTGGGACTTTTAGATGACAAGGAGGCAGATTCCAGCTATGTAAGAACAGGTTGAATGAATAGAAATTTCTGAACACTTTTAGTGCCTAGCGAGGAGGCATGGGCGCTTTCCATCCCTGGATCTGTGCAAGCACAGAGTGGGTGACCATGATTCTTCCTTGGATGGACCTCATGGTTCCATACCTTTACAAATCTGGCCCATTTGATCATTACCTCTGATTTTAAGTTATGCAAGTTCTGTAATAAATACTGTGGGTCTTTTTTTGTTGTTATCAGTATTACTGAATTTGGGTTACTATCTAATAAAACATTCTTTTTTGTTTAGTACATAGAAATATAAGCTATAACGCTTCTTTGACTTATATGAGACCATACTGTATTGATTTTTTTCTCATTCTAAGCCTACTTCCCACTTTTTCTCCAGCTCATTGTTGCATATTGATGGTCCATGGGATTTGCTTGCTTCCTTATATTTTTTATTTTGCTTGAAACATATTTGTTAATGATGTTCTTTATTTTGCTCACAAAGTATTTTTAATGAGTCTGAATGCTATTAGGCATGCCATTCATTCTCTAGGTCACTGCAGTTCTCACCACTCTGTCTCGTACAGAGGCTTGCATCACATATTAGAGTTTGAGATCCCTGCCTGTTTCATGGGTTACTCCTCTTTTCTCTACCACTCAAAAATGACTACTCTCAGGATCCTCTGTATAGTCCATTGTGCACACTGTGTATCTGTAACATTCATTATATTTCCTTGCTTACTCATTTACAATTCTATGGCCTGGTGTGAGTTCTTTAACTTGAATAGTGCATCCTACCTACCTTCCTTGCTCCTGTTACTCTCATTCTTTCTCATTACTTGCTTTTGTCCAATATATTATTCCCGTTCCTACCTCAGGGACTTCCTGTGGCTTCTTTCATCTTCTCTTTCCTGTCATGTGGCTTCACATCTTCATCCAAATTTCAGCTCAAGTGTCACCTCCTCAAAGGATCCTTTTCATTGATCATCTCACTCCATCTAAGATAGCTAATCCCTTATCTCCTCTGGGGCAACTATCATAATACCATGTTTATTTCCGACACTTGAAATAATTTATTAGTTTATTATTCAATGTCTGCATCCCTAACTACATTGTAAAGCCTTGAGAACAGGGACCTAATCTGTCATAAAATGGGTCTTCAATAAATACTTGTTAAATGAATGAGTACATGAAAAAATAAAGTGTTGAACAAGAACTTGAAGTACCCTACTGGTCCTAACATAATTTAAATAGAGAGAACATCTTGCTTTTCAGAAGGGCAATTTATTAACTCATAGCTATTTTGGGTGAGATTCTGACATAGTCATATCAGCCCTCTGAGGTTAAATTAATGAAGCATTGGTAGAACAAAATCAGTTTGTCAGAAATCAGTGTGCAGACAGCTGCAAATTGTGGCTCATCAGAAAGGCTTGGTGAAGTAATTACAAACCTTGTCTGATTGCTAAGCAAGTCTGGTAGGCACTTGTCAAATATGATAAGTAACTTGTCTCCCCCAAAACCTACATTTGTGTGTGTCTAACAAATACAGATGTGGGATCTGCTGAAAGCAGGCTCTAGAGCTACTCTTCCTTCTGTTACAACCTTGATCATTGTCCCCGAGTTTATCCACCTGCTCTTCCTCTGGCTCTCTCTCTTGGATTTGTCTTCACACATTTTTTTACTAATTTATCATCTCCATTTCAGAGTATGTCTCTTTCCTTTCCCTCAAAACTGAGTTCAAGTTCTACCCTTTCCAAGGCAGAATTTCTTATAAAGCCCATTCTTTATGGTTCTCTATGCAGATCTTATTTATTAGTTGTTCCCAAACTCTTTCTACATTTACGTCCTTTGAATTTTTATTAACTATGTGAGACCTTCTCTGAACTCAGTGGACCCTCCATTATCTTGACAAGTTGATGAAGATTATAGTAATGACATAAGTAGGTCCTTGGATAAAAGAGCATGTACAGCTAATAGTGGGGAGGGAAACACCCACTGCCTAATGCCATGGTACAACATCTCATTAACTCTGTTAGGCTTACCCTAGCTGTATCCCAAATAAGCAACTCTTATAGCTATGTTGGATCATTCATCAAATATTTATGGATGACATTGAATGGTTTTGATTGTGCACTGCATATAAAACCCATTACTGATGAAGGAAGTGACTACTATTAGAGAAAATGGGAATAGCAATCAGCCATTACACAAATTCAACCATGGATTTCAAAGACAGTGCAACTAACTGTAGGTTCAAGCATCTTAGGGAAAACAATTGCTTGGCTTAACACAATGCATGAACAACATCAATTTGCTAAAATGCGTGTCATTTGGCCCTGAGGGCTGGAGACAACAATTATACTGCTGATAATATTTGAACTTGGATCTCTTTCACACACCATATGATGATGGGCTCTAAGGCCATGGGTCCCAAGTTGATGCTCCCAAAAAGAAAGAATGTTTCAGTGAGACAGTTAACTTTTTTTCCTTCTGAGTTTAATGATGTCCTCATACTGAGGGATGAACTTTTGAGTGTTCGAGAATTTTGGAATGTAAACTTTGTTATCTGTTGTTCAGAATAAATAAAATCTCTGTGGGTTCTTCTAAATTCATGAGAACTTTTAACTCAAAGAATCTGGATGTGATATAACCAATAAATAAATATATGGTAGTGGTAATTTAATGAGTTGTGATGTCGATTGCTCTTTGGCTATCTATTTTAATGATAAGAGAACTGGGTAGACATCTGGTTTACCCTTTCCTTTGTCAGATTATTATGGAGCTAAATCTCTATGTGCCTTGGAGGTGAGAAACAAAATTAACAGAGAAGGTTTTATCTGGTTAAAAATTATTTTCACCATTTTTTCTAGTAGAAATAAGAATTTAGGAAGTATACAACTTAGATTAGTTACATTTGATGAAGTCTATCACACATGGAATTGTTGAGAAGCACAGAGGGCTTTAATGGTTGGCTGCTGGCCTCCAGGGAAAATCATGAAATGATTGGACACAAGAAATAACAGTGGAGGAAGACAAAATATAGTGTCTGATGATGAGAGGACAGGTATCTAGACATACCCCAAGACAAAGGATGCCACCTTTACAGTTTTCTTGAGAGCCTGTTCTGAGGATTACCACCTAAGTCAACTTTCCCAGAACTGCTATCCTTTCTCATTTGAATATGCTCAATTGCATGTTAGAGAGAAGTAAGCAAGAAAACATTAACCACACATTAGTCTATCCATAATATCAAGGTACAACTGTGATGTCAAACCACTCCTTATGGTATTCCTTCTCTATATCCTGAATATGGCTTTGTGTGTATAGCCGTATCTGTCCTCCACAGTGAATCCTCCCTCCAAACAGACATATCCCAGCAAGACTCTAAGGTACATGTTAGTTAAGGTGGAAAATGCCTGCTCCAGCCTGTTGCTGGTCTTTCTTCTTCCTCGCCTCTCACACTGACTGCTGCAATCAAACCTTAATTAACATCAATATTAAAAATTAGACCATTTTTATGTTTTTAAAAATAAATTAAAATGTTAATTAGGTTTTTATTCAAGGTTCTTGACATAACTATTAATAACTGTCACTTAAGAATAGTGTACTACAATGGTGGGAAGAAGGGGAAGAGACTAGACAAAGAACATGTATGAATGACCCATGGACATGGACAACAGAGTGGGAATTAACTGTGGGAGCGGCAGTAGGGGTGGGGTGGGTAGAGGGGGGTAAAGGGGTAAAAATTGAGACAACTGTAATAGAATAAACATGATTTATAAATTTAAAAAAAGAATAGTGTCTTAAAATTTGGTAATTTGGGGGCCTAAGTTCTTCTAAAGAAAACTATTTAGATATCACATAAGAAAATTTTTCTACTCTGCTTTATATGTAGTTGAACTTTGGGGAATAGGAATAACAAACTTTATATATTATTATTTTTAAGCTAAATTATTAATAAGTTAGGAGTAAATTATGAGCAGAAATGGATGACTACAACAAGAGAAATATGATTAAGCACTGATACTTTTCAATCAATATAAATTATAATGGTCTCAAAAAGAAAAGCCCCCAAACATTGGACTTGATCTCTCTTTAGATGCAAAGCAAAATAAGCAAGAATTAGGAGACAGAGGAAAAGAAAAACTTACAATTTTAAAACCCTAAAACATTTGAAAATATTTTTGCTTTTCAATTGTCTGTAATTTATTAGACAAAAGAATGATACATTTATTTTAAATAACCTTTATCAATAAATCCCATCACCCATAATCTGCTCATTCTTAGAAACCAGCAGAGAACAATAAGGCCTCCCAGTTGCCTACCTCTGATAAGGCACATATAGCCCTGGAAACATAGCCTGGTATTTGGAATTCCAGCTTTAGTCACCAAAACGTGGTTGTACTTTATTTGCCATCAGGTGATGTCTGTTACCTATGTGTCTTCACTCTGTACTTTGTACATTGTATTCTAGAGCAGCACTATCCAATAAAAATATAACATGAGTTACATATGTAATTACAAATTTTAGTAGCCACATTAAAACACGTAAGAAGAAATAGGTGCAAATCATTTTATTGATATAATTTTTAACTCAGTATAACCAAAGTATCACCATTTTAACATGTGACTAATATAAAACATTTTCAGGAGATTTTTGCATCCTCTTTCTGTATAAGTTTTTAAAATCTCATATGATTTTACTTTTCTAGCACATCTCAATTCAGACCAACTACATGTGGCTAGTGGCTACCAAATTGGACAGTGAAACTCGAGAGCTTATTATATCCAAACAGCTTCATTAATTTTCACAAAGTGTAATTTGATGCAAAACCTCATTTTTTTCACCCTGGCCCTCCAAATCCAGAGGACATTAATTTATTTTTCCTGTTTTTCAAAACTATAAGATCATATAAGATATATGTCATCCAACAATTAAATTAAGTTCTATCATCCTGATCAAAGACTACTGAAGTTTTAAAAATGAAATGGCTTCAAGGATGGATTCCTCTACACAGAGTTTACTTCTACTATTTATCTTTTGGCTACGTATTTCACCAGGGATATTCGCAAAACAATCCATGCATTTTGGAGGATAGACAAGCCATTGTTTTGATCATTATTTCTGTAGACCATTGTGCTTCTATGAGTGGCCCAATCAAGCATCACTTAGGTGGCTGAACTTTTTTATTCCAATTTTGAAAAGAAAACCATTAAGTGTTCTTTTGAGACAATATCGTGTAGGGGTTAAGCCTGAGGATCTGTATCCAGATTGATTGGTATTTAGTTTCAGCTCTATATCCTTGTACAAGTTGCTGAACTTTTTCCTCCATATCTTGACTTTGTCATCTTCATCTGTAAAATGGGGATTATGATGGGGCTTCTGTGAGAATTGAGTTATTATATATAAAGGTCTAGAATAATGCCTGGTGGGTAGTTAATCCTTAGTTAATATTATCTCTTATAATTTATGTAATTATTAACATTATTATCTGGAGGGCATGTCTGAGAGCATTTTAAGGAGTTGGTGCCAGTGAGTGAATAGTGGAAGCTGGAGTAGGTGACTGGTTAGAGGCCACCCTCTCTAAAGACCCAGGAGGTTTTCCAAATCCTCTGAACACATTAAAGAGGAGATCATATAGGTTCAGTGTCTTCAACTGTGACCATCAGCATGCTTGCCTGTGGGACAACAGCCTTCAGAGACATAACAGCTCAATGATTTGTGAGGACATTAAACTTTTAAGCTGCCACAAGTATGCAGCCCACACTATCTAGACATTGAAACACAATACAGAAATCTTTCTTGGAAAGAAGAAATTCTGGCTTGTGATTTTCTTTCAACACTTCCAAATTTCTCTAGCTCACTGGCAAGAGCTTATTTGGAGATTGTTATGACCTCCAGATTTAGAGGAACAAGATGAGAGATGCCTGACTTTCTAGTCAAGAAAATCTAGAAAAGGCTCCATTACCTGCATAGTTCTTAATTCTACATATCAAGTCAGTGATTTATTACAAGTTCTGTTATGTTGAACTTCCTACTTACATGTCAATGTGTTTCATGTTTCCTATACTTGAAATAGGGAGAAAAAAATTTGAAAGCATTGGGTTAATAATAATAATAAGCTAACAGTAATAAACACTTCCAGGTTTTAATATTTGTTCTTAGGGAGAGGACTAATGAAAAATAGTAACAGAATAAAATTTTTATTGTCATTTAATGAGAGACTGCAATGAACAGGATTCTATGCTAGGTGCTATGTATACATTACTCTGACCCTCATAAACCTTGCAGGGTAGATATCATTAATACCATTTAATTGAAGCCCAACCCCGTAGAAGATAAGTGTCTGTCTGAAGACCTTATAACAAGCTCATGACAAAGCTTGTTTATACCAAACTCTGGTTGACTACAAAGCCTTTAATCTGAGAAAAATATTATCCTTCATTTTTATGGAAAATTCAAAGATAGTGAATAAATAATTTTCTTAGAGACTGACTTCGAGGGCTAAATTTCAGTTTCTAGATCTCTGTTCAATCTGAGTGACATTTATACACACACACATCCCCACATCCTATATTTTCACTAAACCCTATAGGTTCTGATACAGCCCTACTATTAAGTGTATAAGACTTACAAGGTAGGAAATTGGCATGTTCCAAAGATAGTTTGGGTTGTTTTTTTTTTTTTTTTTTCTTTTTCTTTTCTGCTTTAAGGATACAGCTCAATAGTTCCCAGCTAGGTACTTTATTATAGCTCCTTTTTTAACTTTTTTTTAACAAAAAAGAAGTCATCCACACATTCCTGCCAAGCATCTACAATTCCTGAAGTCATCCTTTCTGAGCACTGAACTTCTTAAATACTTTTGCATGCCTTATAGTATATTCATGTCATGATAACACACTAAAATATTAAAAGAATTTGCTGCCTTTTTTCTTCAAAAAGAAACAGTCTTTGCTTACCACTCTCAGTGGACCATAAATATCTTCTAGCGAAGCTGCACCAGTACCTTTTGGAGATCCCTCTTACATTCACAGTGACTAAAGAACTCATAGAATATTCCCTTTGCACAGAAATGAAGTCTTGTTCCAGTATCTTCTTTTTTTCTTTTAAAAGAATTTTGATTCTTCCTAGAAAACTCTTCAGGGTTATTGAAGAGGAATTTGGACATTTGGGTCAAACCCACATGTGATCCACCTGGCTTCTCTGGTAATCTTGGCCATGTCAGTTGGTATAAAGACTGAGGCTGCATTTTTTTCCCTCTCAACCTGAAATCACCTGAAATGAACAATATTACTTGTCTTAAGCCATTTTTACATCCACATGATGTATCTACCATTTACTTTCCTTCCCTGAGGAACTGAGGTAGTTTCTTCTTTTCGGTCTCATCTTAAAATCCAGAGCATGAGGAACTTGAAGGAGTTTCATCTATTGGTGATCTTAGTCTAGAAGCTAGATTAAATTTCCTAAGAAAGATTAGGAACAGAATTTTCATCAATTGGTTATACTGCCAAACAGAGGAGAATAATTGAGTGATTATGACATTAGCATGCATTGGATGCATTCATGCCTCCAATGAAATGCAATATGGGGTGATGAGTTATGTTTACCTCCAGTAGAAACTAAGGCCCAGAAAGACATAGTAACTACTCTGAGATCACAGACCTGGGATTCATAGTCAGGTCTTCTGGATCCAGAATCTGGGCTCCCTTCCACTTTGCTGCCTCTCTAGACTCCCAGAGATACCTTAATCATCTTTATCCTTTCTGCCCCCTCACACCCAATAAATCCCATTATCTAATGGAGTATGTCCTCAAGATATGTTTGTTTAGCTGAATCCCTGACACTCTGAATTCAGAGACTTATTCTCCCATTCCTCACCTCTGTGGTTTTCCCTTATCAACTGCAATTCCCCACCCCCTTTGGGGCCATTACTTTCCTTCATATCAAAACCACCTCTCAAGAAAGAATCCATATTTGCCGCAACAGGATTTCACATTGTTAACCTTCCTGAGATGACAGAGTATTTTTCAAGCTAGCTAAAACTGATGGAAAATGAATGCTGAAACACCATGCTATAAACTAGCCTGGTTTGGTCATAGCCCACAGGCCTCATGCAGCCCAGGATGGCTATGAATGCAGCCCAACGCAAAATTGTAAATTTACTTAAAACCTTTTTTGTTGTTGTTGTTCATCAGTTTTCATTAGTGTTTGTGTATTTAATGTGTGGCCCAAGACAATTCTTCCTTCAGTGTGGCCCAGAGGTGCCAAAGATTGGATGCCCCTGTCTAGAGGTAGCAGGATTTGGCTGGTTACTCCAGAATTAAGTCACAAAGGCCAGCCCTGGACCCTGGACCCTGGACCCTGGACCCTGGACCCTGGACCCTGGACCCACCCACTTCTGGAATGTACCAAAAAGTAACCTGATAAATGGTCCCTGAGAGTCCCTACCATCACTCTCTAAAATAGACCAATCCAAAACAGAAAAATGTTTATGTACCTTTATATTTTGGAATTGTGTAAATACCCTGCCAAGAAAGTAATGTTCTTGTGTTCGTGTCATAATTTCCAGATTACCTCAGAGTGTGTATCTCTAAAACATGTGCAACTTATTTAATTTGAAAAATATTCACTTGAGAAATAATTTAAATTCCAAATAGAGGAATATAGTGTGAAGGTATATATTCATATATATATATGCAAGAGTGTTTTAAAATAATGTTAATGATATAATACATTGGGATGTGATATTGAATGAAAGATGGCATAGGAACAAGAACACAATGGAAGCATATGCACCTAGTGATTATAAGGGATTGTGGCTAGATAATGGAATTATAGATCATGACTGTTTATTTCTTCATATTCTTTGGCACTTTCCAAACTTTATATAATGAATACACAATAATTTTGTAATTTAAAGAAAACATTAGGGGTCATTTTTAAAAAGAAAACATTCTATGTTCTTTCTTACTTATTGGCAGAGGCCACTATATACTAGGAGTTAGTTGGTAAGTATAGTGAAAAAATTGACTTCAGTTTTAGTAAATACCTCATGGGAAATAGTTATATGTGACCTATCACTTAATTTGAAATACCCAGAGGAATGGTCTTTTGGAGATTCTACTTTCTGGATTGTTAAGAAAAAGTATTCTTCAGGATAATATTTTTCATGAGTTCTTGATTTTACAGGCAGAGAGAAAGCTACATTAAAATAGGTATTCATTTCTTTTCCTTTCAGTGTTACTGGAAAGAATCAACAGAGACAAGAGGGAAGGAGGGAGAGGGGGCGGGGAAAAGGAAGGGAAGGGGAAAGTCAAGGAACATATAGCAAGGACTCATGGACAAAACCAAAGGGGAAGAGCTGAGGGAAGGAAGCGGGGAGGGGGCAAGGGAAAGTGGTGGGGGGTAGGCAGAGACAAATGTATTTGAAAAAATAAATTAAAATAAAATTTAAAAAAATGTACAAAAATAAACCTCAAAGTTAAAAAAAATAGATATTCATACTGGTTTGATACTCAGCAGTCTCATATGTTACATGAAATAGAAGATTTAAGGTAGCAGATAAAACTAGATTTGCTAATCAGCTAACTTTAAAATAGAGAGACTATCCAGGATACATGAATAGACCCAATATATTCAAAAGGGTCCTTAAATGTGCAAGAGGAAGACAGAAGAGTCAGTGTTAGGGTGATATAGCAAGAGAAAGACTCCTGTGTCATTGCTGACCTTGAAGATGGCAGTGGGCCATAAGCCAAGGAATGCAGGCTGCCTCTAGAATCTAGAAGAGGCAAGAAAACAGATTCCCCTCTAGAGCCTGCAAAAGGACCTACCAACACCTTGACGTTAGCCATTTTAGACTTCTGACCTCCAGAACTATAGATAAATTAGTGTTGTTTTAAGCCACTGAATTTGTGGAACTTTTTTACAGCAACCTATATGATGCTAATGTATCTCTAAATCTCAGGATTCAGAAAGGGGTTTGGGGGAAGAGCAGGGGTAAAGCACATCGTCCTAGTGTGCATTTGTGTTTTCCCAGTCTTAATTTCTTTCTCTCTCTCTATTTATCTCTCTTTCAACCTCTCAACCTCTCTCCCTCAACCTCTCTTTCTTTCAATCTCTCTCTCTCAATCTCTTAGTTTCTATTTCATCCTCCCTCTCTTTTTCTCTCTTATTCTCAACCTCTCTCTCTCTCTCTCTCTCTCTATCTCTCAATATCTCTCTTAGCTCTGTCCCTTCTCCAGTTTGAAACTCCATTTTCAAGTCCTTTAGAAATGAAGATACACCCACAAACACACAGTCCTGCCCTTCCCCCTTTTGCCCAGTCAGACCAGTCTCAGAACATGCCAATCAGAAGTACTGCCCTCCAACAGAAAAGAACAGAAATCTGCAGCTTGCTTCTCCCAGTTCCTCCCAGTAATCTGTGCTCGGCTGAGCAGGTCTCTCACAGTCCCCAGCACCATCAGCTGTGTCACCACAATCTTAATCCAAAACCATGTGGCACCTCCTCTTGGCCCACCAGCAAGAGTCTTTTCACCCCTTTTCTTCCCACATGGTCTCACATAGTCCCCATTCCACTTGGCAACCCGCCTTTTTGTTTAAATCTCAGCCTGGAACCTCCTCTGTAACCCCATTTCTGACTCCTCCCACAGTTGGCTACACCTGCTAACATTCTCATATTCTCTGCCTTTCTTGGCTGCCATAGTTAGTCTGGGCAGGCATGGTCCTGTTGTGCAGAGCAAACCATCTTCAAGCTCTCACGCAGGCACTGTAACCGGAGGAGCTCCCTCCCAGTTACATCATGGGTCCAAGTCACTCCCATCTTCCTGGCTCCACACAGGCTATGAAACTAACCTGCTGTTATTAATATGCAAAATAACTCTCAATCCTTATGCTGCCACTTCCCCCCGCCCCTGCTCCCAAGCTAGGCTTATGGGGGGGCCCTGGGGCCTCTCAGCGTACATCCCAGGAAGCCTATACCCCATTACAAGACTTCAGGCAATTCCCTTTTTCTGGGGCTCAGTTTCTCTATTCTCAAACAGAAGTATTCATCTCATCTCAGTCACTTCTAAGTATGTGTTCAGTTCTGTGTTTCCCCCTTGAAATTCCATGACGCTAGTTCAATTGAGAAAGAACCACTTGCCCTGAGGACTTCCACCCTTTGATTTCTACATGGAGGCCACATTAGCAAGGCAGAAAGGATATTGACACTGCACTTGACTTTTAAAATTCACTGAAAAAAGGGATAAAATGAAAACACACCAGATGGAATGTGAGCTTCCTGCTATTTCAAAACTTAGACATTTCCACTAAATGTTGGCACAAATTTAAAATTAAATATCATCTTAAATGCTGTTTACAGTTTTCAAAGTGACAATAATCTTTGAAAAGGAGTAGAAATTGTTCTGAGGTTAATTTTAGTAAATTTGGAATTTTATTTGGTGGATGGAAATATTCAAAGGATTAATAGTTGGATATGAAAATAATAGGGAGGGGGAATCATGCAGACAGTTGAGACACAACTGTGACCGCACTGTTGAGCCACTGGGAATTCCAGGAACTGATCTCAAAAAAAACCCCACTGTGAATATGGCTCTTGTATAGCTTTATGAAATACATTTTCAATGTCTTTAATTTTTAGACATCTCATGTGCTTTGGTTCTTGATCCATTTGGGGTAATAGACCCTTTTGAGGAGACTGTGGAAAGCTGGAAATTTCCTACCTAAATAAACGAAAAAAATATTAAATCTTTACACAGACACTTTAAAGATTTGCATGTAATAGTAGGATTTTTTTTTTTGTCTCAGGTTTAGCGCACCTAATTTGAGGTAGAGAGAAGAATGTTCTCAAAGTCTAGAAAATTAGTAGACTAGTTTTGCACAAGAAATTTTATATATGTACGTGCATGCACATGTAATCAAGGAATTGTGTTCACATCCTTTAGGCTTACTGTCTACTCAAAATCTCTCCATTTGAGGACATTTGATTGTTTAGTCATTCATAAAGCAAGTGTCAAACACCCACTGTTAGGATATGCAAGAAGGAGGATGGGATATGTTGGAAAGGAAATATTCAGTAGGCTTGGGGTAGTGAACTTCATTAAGGGCCTATAACGGAATGCATCACATGGATGAATCTCTCACCTTCCCTTTAATTTAAATTCTATCCCCAGAGTCACAATAGCTTCCACAAAACTGGCCACAGAGTTCCACAAAGCATGGTGATTCCACTTTTATTTGTGAATCAACTTGATTTCTAATGTTTGAAAATTATATGATTTCATCAAGGTACAGAAAATAATCTTGAAACTGACCTATTATGAATCTTTTTGACAAATGCAATAGTCTTTAAGTTGCCAGAACTGAAAATTTTTGTCCTTTCTATCATTGGAGGAAGTACATATTCAGTTTTTCTATTCCCTACTATGCTTTTCATTATTATTTTCTAAGTGCAAATTAACTCAGACTGGCTTTATAATATCTAAAAGACAGTTTTAAATTTAAAAATGTTTAAAGCATCATGGAGCTAGTTGATTCCAGAATCACTGAAAAAAAGTGATTTTTTTAAAAAATCTGAGTTTATTGGTGCCATTACTTTTTAATTCTTCAATTAACATTTTATATGCCGCCACTTCATTTATCCCACACATGTATATCAAAGGTTAACTACCTGGAAGGCTCTAGGTTAGGCTGATCCAGATATCCAAATTCAAGAGATAAGTTGCCTTAACTTTATGCATCTGAAAAATAGAATGTATTCCTTTCTCCCATAATATGCCCCCTCTTCCACCCACCCTTACTGTTGGCACTCCCTTCTTAACAATCCAGGCCAGGAAACTTTGTTCATCCTCAGCTCATTCTTTAATTTCATCCTCCATATGCTTCCATTCACCAAGTTCTTTTTCCTTTTTTTTTTTTTTTCCCCCTGACAAACACCTCTTGTAGCTCTTTCTATTCATGGCTGGGCAGACATCCTGGGATTCTACTCTCTATGGGTTTGCTGAGGCTTCCCAAGGTTGCCAAATCATGCCCTTAGCCTACTTCTCTCTCAAGTGTGTGTGAAATTAGAGAGCATACTTATAATGTGTCAACTCATATTCTGACACCAAACTTCTTCTGAATGTTGGGGTGGGAGATTTTGATACAACTCCAGATTGTACCAAAATTATCTGTATTTCTTTCTCTCCCTCTCTCCAATTATTTCTACCTTTCTTTTTCTTACTAGGTACCTCTTGAATCTTATGTCATGGGTTTGTACTTGAGTCCCTATTTAGAGATTACTGGTAAAGCTCCCCTGCTTGTCACCATAATTTTGTGGTTGTTATTGTTAACTGTGTTAGGTCTTGAGGAAGGAGATTAGTCCTTCTTCATTCCGTCACTTTTATGATGATGAAGCAGCCACTATTTTTTACCATTTCTCTTCTGTTCTGATTATTATCCTCTTTCTTCATGCCCTTAATCTTAGTGGATAGGTTCCAAAGCCCCAAGTGGATGCCTGAAACCGTGGATAGCACTGAATCCTATATATACTATTTTTTTCCTGTATGTGCATACCTATGATAAAGTTGAATTTATAAATCAGACACCATAAAGTTTAACAATAATAATACAAAGAACATTTCAATAATTATAAAATTATTACAACATGAGATCTGCCCAGAAGTATCCAGCCATATAATATGAAAAATAGACACATTTTTTGAAAAAGAGACAAGAACAAGAAACTTTATACATAGGACAATGATACCTCAGTCCCCTTCAAAGTAGGTACCTTGGGACCTCTCATGGTTCTTGCCATCAGCTGCCCCATTATATTTTCCTGAATCTCATTGATGGTCTGAAATCTCTTTCCTTTCTGGGTGAATTTTGTTTTGGGAAAAGACAGAAGTCGCAGAACAACAAATCTGGGCTGTAGGGGGCCTGAGTCACTTGGGTGATGTGATGTTTCACAAAAAACCTCTGCATGAGCTGTGATTCATGAGTTGGCACATTGTTGTGATGAAGCTGCCAATCACCAATTGCCCATAGCTACGGCCTTCTGAATCACCTGAATAGTTTCCATGGAAGAACGTTCAAGCTTTATGCAAAATTTGATGTAGATTCGTTACTGTACTTGCTCAGTCATTTTGAATGCAATGGCCACACAGTGCACATGCTCACTCAATGACATCTACCGCCCCCATTGAGTAGTAGAGTGAAGTCATCATTGTTCACGCATGTGCATCCTAGTCTACCCTCCTTGGCTGCCAGGTTACATCAATGTGGCACAAACCATTCTCATTATTTTAACAATGGCTGGACTTTTTCTGGACACACCTCATATACTGTAATAAAAATTATATAAATATGGTCTCTCTCTCTCTCTCTCTTTGGAATTTTCCATTTAATATTTTCAGGCCACAGTTGAACATTAGTAACTGACACCATGGAAAACAAAAACACAGGTAACTTTGGGAACCTCTGACCTTCCTGGACTTAAACTCCAACCACACCATTTATACCATGTAAAATGGCAGATTAGTTTTCCTTAACTTGACAGTCCAATGCTGGGTTAACTCTGAACTTCTTGGCCTCTGTTTTCAAGACCCTTTCAAACCTAATTTCACCTCCTCATTCAATTTGTTTCTTGCAATCACGAAGCATTTGTTTAAGCAAACTGCCCTCCTAGGGGCCAAATAGGGAACTAAATCATTATCGTACTTGTTCTTTCAAATTGCTACCTACAATGATTCTGAAAGCCCTTGCCTCAAAGCATGCCCTATCCCCAAACTCCTAAAGGGATTTCCTGGCTACTCAAATCCACAATAGTTTCTTTTCTGGACCTTGCCACACATATATTTAAGCACTTAGTCTCAAAATAACAGAGCTGAAAAGCTCTTGGATAATCTTTTGCAATTTAAAAATGGAGAAGCTGATGTCCAGGTAAGTTAATGATAACAATAGTGACCATTTTTAGTTTCTACTGTGTATTAGGCACAAGCATAGAAACTTTCGATATTTTTTAAAAAACAGCTTTATTCAGATACAATTAAAATACCTTATAGTTCACCAATTTAAAATGTACAATTCGATAGTTTTAAATGTATTCACAGAGTATACAACTATCAGAACTATTTGATTCCAGAACATTTTATCAACACCAAGAGAAACCCCATGCCCAATAGTAGTCATTTCCCATTCCTTTCCTTTCCCCATCCCTGGAAACTACTAATCTATTTTCTGTCTTTATGAATTGCCTATTGTGAGCATTTCACATAAATGGCATTGTACATTGTATGGTTCTGTTCGACTGGCTTCTTTCACTTAGCCTCATGTTTTCAAGGTTCATACATCATGTAGCATGAATCTGTACTTATTTTTTTGTTGTCAAAAAATATTCTGTTAAATGTCTATAGTACATTTTGTTTATCCATTTATCAGTTGATGGACATTTAGGTTGTTTTTTACTTTTATATGAATAACCCTTATGAATAATGCTTCTGTGAATGCTTCTATTCATGTACAGGTATTTGTGTGGACATATGTCCTCATTTCTCTTGGGTATATACCTAGCAGTATAATTGCTGGTTTGTCTAGTAACTCTGCTTAACCTTTTAAGATACTGCCAGGCTATTTTCCAAAGCAGCCACACCAATTTACATTCCTCCCAGCAGTGTGTGAAGGATCCACTTTTCTGCAATCTCACCGACACTCACGTTCTAACTTTTTATTATAGTCTCTACTGGGTGTCTTAGAAAGTGGCATCTCATTGTGGTTTTGATTGGATTAGCCATGGGGGATGTCTAATGATATTGAGCATCTTTGCACATGCTTATTGGCCATTTGTATAACTGTTTTGGAGATATGTCTATTCATGTTCTGCGCCCATTTTTAATTGGATTATATGCATTTTTGTTATTGAATTGTACAAATAATTTGCCTCACTTAACTCATTTAATCCTTGTAATAATACCCCTCTGAGATTGACATACTTACCTATATTTTGTAAGTGAAGCAATTGAAGTTCAAAGATGTTTACTCATTGGCCCAGGGCCCTGCATCTCACAAGGGCAGACTAGGGCTGAAACTCTGGCTTTCTGTCTCCTGAGCCAGAATGTTTCCTTAGGCTGTACTCTCACACTCTTCATCACTGCACTTGAAAAGTAAAACAATGAAGAGTAAGAATGACGATAAAATATATGATAGTATAGAAATGAGCAAACCTAACATTATGAATAAAAACAGGTTGGAATGAGAACAAAATCTAAAACATAAAGACAGGGATTAGGTGAACAGCCAAAACAGGAACCAAATTTCTGCCTCCTAGAATCATGTTAGTTACATGCATTGAAAAAAGCAACTGACCTCAGGATTATCACATTAAAAAAGGACTACATAGGCTCCAAAACATTTGGCATAAGTCAGAAACCACTTCTAGTCTTGGTGTATGCATGGTATATAAGGAGTGGGCAGTTCAAGCACAAGTAGATGGCTTAATGCAAGGTGGTACCAGGGGTAGCACCTGGGGAGTCAAAGAGGGTGCTAGGGAGAAGTGGTGTTTGCCTTTGTCTAATGGTATACTAAGTATTCTTGTTTGGCTCCTTCCTGGGTACTGTAGGCCTGCCATCAGTTAGTTTTGATTTAGTCAAGGAGTTAATACATTGTGTGGTTGAAAGACTTTGCTGCCTCACCTGCTTTGCTCTCCAAGCTGCATCGTTTCTGGGAGGAGTTAGTTATTCACTGAAGAAGGCAGACTCTCTGTCTTCATGCCCTATGGGGCTAATCTTGGACTGGAGCCCCTGAGAGCCTGTTGCTTAAGTGACTGTCATTGTCTGGCAATCCACCTTAGAGGTCTTCGGCTACCCAGAGAGAGGAACCCAATCCCCATCTTGTATTGCCCCTGTTATTGTGCTGGGCGGTGGTAAAGATCACATGCATGCTACAGAGCCTCTGCTTGGCTGCCATGGTGCCTAGCTCAGGGGTTGGCAAATGTTGGACTGTGGTCCCATGGCCTGGTTTTGTAAATAAAATTTTTATTTTTTAAAGCTTTTATTAAAGGCCTCAAATAAAAGGCAGAGTGGAAGATAATTATCATTCATTGTAGACATGGTATGTGCTGGGGTGCCTCACATATAAGATTTCATTTCATCGCAGTGCAACCCTAAGAGGTCAGCACCATTATTCCTTTTACAGGTAAGGACAGTAGCATTAAGAGCCATCTATTAACTTGTGCAAGGTCTCGTGGTTGTAGAGCCTACACTGGAATCCATATCTCCCTGTTTCCAAAGCTGATGCTGTCTGTACTGCAAGCTAATTTTTAAAGTATTTTATTGATTATGCTATTACAGTTGTCCCATTTTTTTCTCCCCTTTATTCTCCTCCACCCTCCAGTGCCCCACCCTCCAGCACCCCCTCCCCCCACTTTAGTTCATGTCCATGGTTTGTACATATAAGTTCTTTGGCTTTTCCTTTTCCTATACTATCCTAAACCTCCCCCTGCCTATTTTGTACCTACTATTTATTCTGTTTATTCGCTGTACCTTTACTTGGATTCTTCCCCTCTCCCTCCCCTCTCTTTTACTGTTCATAGTTATTTATCTTCTTTTTCTTAGATAAGTGCTTTTAACATTTCATATAATAAGAGCTTGGTGATGATGAACTCCTTTAACTTGACCTTATCTGGGAAGCACTTTATCCACCCTTCCATTCTAAATGATAGCTCTGCTGGATAGAATAATCTTGGATATAGGTCTTTTCTTCTCATGACTTTGAAAACTCCTGGCCAGCCCCTTCTTGCCTGCAAGATTTCTTTTGAGAAATCAGCTTATAGTCTTATGGGAACTCCTTTGTAGGTAACTGTCTCCTTTTCTCTTGCTGCTTTTAAGATTCTTTATCTTTAATCTTGGGTAACTTAATTATGATGTGCCTTGGTGTGTGCTTCCTTGGGTCTAACTTCTTTGGGACTCTCTGAGCTTCCTGGATCTCCTGGAAGTCTATTTCCTTTGCCAGATTGGGGAATTTCTCCTTTATTATTTTTGCAAATAAATTTTCAATATTTTGCTCTTCCTTTTTTCCTCTGGCACCCCTATGATTCAGATGTTGGATCATTTGAAGTTGTCCCAGAGGTTGCTAAGCCTCACCTCATTTTTTTTGAATTCTTATCTCTTCATTCTGTTCCGGTTGACTGTTTATTTCTTCCTTCTGCTCCCAATCATTGATTTGAGTCCTACTTTCCCTCCCTTTACTGTTGGTTCCCTGTATATTTTTCTATATTTTATTTTTCATAGCCTTCACTTTTTCCTCCATTTTGCGACCATACTCAACCATTTCTGTGAGCATCCAGACTACCTCTGTTTCGTACTGTGCATCTGATAGGTTCATTGCTTATTTCTATTTTTGAAGCTTTGATATGTTCTCTCATTTGGGCCATATTTCTTTGTCTCAGTGTGCCTGTTACGTTGGAAGTGGTAGAGCCTTAAGTATTCACAAGGGCAGGGCAACCCAGGTTGCTGTGTGGTGATGCTCTCTGTGGGGGAGAGGACCGAGAGAGAACAGTGCTGCTTGCTTGGCTCTCAGCTAGCTTTCAGTCACTTCCCTCACTACCCAGAAGCAAATTGGGCCCTTCTAGGGTTGATTCCTGGGTGGGTGGGTTTGTGCACATTCTAGGACGCCATGAGTCTCTCCAAAGGACTCCCCTGTGAGGCTGAGAGTTTCTCCTGCCACCACAACCCCTACAGGTTTTTACCTCTAGAGGTTTTAAGGCTTTCTTTTCCTGCACTGCAACACTGGAGTATGCAGTCTGTCTTGTTCCTCAGCTGTTCCTCTGGTTTATCCACATGCAAATGTGGGACTGCTCGGTCCACCAGCTGCTGCCTTGCCTGCCTGGGCCCCCAGCCACTGCCTTGCCATGTATCCTCTCTGCCCCAGTTGCCCATTTCTGTCCCTCCTACAGGTCTGGATGAATGTTTCTTCTTTAACTCCTTGGTTGTCAGACTTCCATACAGTTCAATTTTCTGGCAGTCCCGGTTATTTTTTGTTTTTAGATTTGTTGTTGTCCTCCTTTTGGTTGTGCGAGGAGGCAAAGTGTATCTACCTACACCTCCATCTTCTTTAAATAAAGTTTTATTGGAAGACACATATGCTCATTGGTTTATATATGGCCTACAAAGACTCAAGTATTTACCCACTGGATCTTTACAGAAAAAGTTTGCTGGCTCCTGGCCTGGCACAGCACTCATTCCACAACACCTGATTCTTATGCCCTTCTTTGACTTTTTTCTCTTGATGCCCCCTAAGTGGCATAAAGCCACAGGAAACCTTTGGGAAGCCACTTTTTTTATCAGTTCCATTGAGACATTCTCTTCCTAGTTGAGGGTGGGTGCTAGCAGAAGCCACAATGCCATTGTTTTCTTTAAATGGTTAAAACTACTCCTTCCTCCCTGACTCCAGGTATTAAACCTTCCCCCAGCCATTATCTGCCTACTCAGATGAGATCATTTTCCATTTGTGAAAACGTCTGAGTAGTTCAGTGTTTCATCTATATCGTTTCATGTGCCCATATGTGCCCCTGGAGGTAATGTCATTCTTACTTCTTAAGTTCATTTCTAGGACTGGAACAAAACACTGAAAGGTTGTTATATCAACTGCCCGAAGTCCCCTTTGACTCACACCCAGGATCTAAATCCAGGCAAGGAGAAACATGAAGGAGTTAGAAAGGCTATGACATTATAATGGAGAGTTGGTGACAAGGACTCTAGCAACAGTCAGATCTGGGGACAGAACTTTCTGCTGATTCCCAGTGTCATCCCTTGGAATCTTGGTCTCCTCATTGATAAAATGAGGCCAATAATATTTTCTAGGTCATGGTGTAGTATGGAAGATTTCATTTGACATGTGTATTATTAATTGCCTAGCAGGATATCTGCCATGCAATCCTCAGTAAATGTTAGCAGCCATTGTTGTTGTTGTTGCTCTTAATGTTATTATTTTACTTTGTAAGTGGGAGATCATGTCTGAACTTGAGTTTCATGGCTCTTTATTAATTGTCTGCAGTTAAAACATTCCAATGCCCAGAGAAGAAAGATAGAGGCCATAAATGATTAAATTTGTTCAGGAGTGAGAAAACAAAATCTGTACAATATGTTTATTATCTAAAAGGTACAGCTGCATGTTTCATTCTGTTTCTTTGCTGCCAAGTAGGAATGTGGGACTAAAATTGCCAGATCTAACAATCCTCCCTGGAAATGTTGGAAATCTTAATTTCTAACACTGGAAAACAATTTTTAATAAAGAAAAATACACCTGGCAAAATACTACCAAATGTGAAGGTCATTTCTCATTTTTAACTTTTTGTATAGAGACAGTAAAAACTTCCCTGGGGAAGAGCTTTCCTGGGAAGCTGTGCTTATATTTGTTCACATCTTAAGATGATTTCACTGTCTCACTCAAGCATCCAGCAAATATTTGTTAAGTAATTCTCATGTGCCCACCACTCAGCTAAGGATTTAGAGATGAGCCAGCCAGAGTCCCTACCCTCAAGAGACCCTCAACTAGTGGGAAATCAACATGTCATAAAATAATTATAATAGGGTATGATAGATGGATGTTATAAAAATGTATGTACCTGCCACAGGAGAAACAGATATTCTGGAGAAGGGGATATTTGAGTTGAAACTTGAAGAATGAACAGTAGTTGGCTAGACCAGTGAAGGAGGGGGTTTGAAAAGAAGCCATCCAGGCCTTTGCTGTGCAATATGGCAGCCACTTGCCACATGTGGCTATTTATATTGAAACTAATTATAATTAAGTTAAGAATCAGTTTTTCAGTTCTATAAACCATATTACAGGTGCCTTAGTAGCCACATGTGTTTAGAGGCTACCTCATTAGGCAATGCAGAATTAGATCATTTCATCACTGCAGGAAGTTCTGCTGCACTGCACTGAGCTATGGTATCAGCAAAGACAGACAAGTTCAGAGCACTGAAAGTTGTGCAGGGTTGCTGGGGTGCTAACAAGTGGTATTGGAAGGGTGAGCGGGAGGCAGAGGAAGAGGAGGTGTATGTGACATTGTTTGTCTCAACCTTGACTCTGCTTGATTCAGTACATTACCATCTTACCCACCCCTCCATGACTGTAATCATATTTCTGGCTTCTTTTCCTTACAGCTGACATGCACTCAAATATATCACATGTTCCTAAAAAAGCAACGTTGTACTATGTATGGTCCAGGTTTCTGCAAGGGATGGCCCACTTTCCTTCAATACTGTCTGTGAACATTTAATATTTTAATAATTTGTCACAGTAACAAAAATTATAAAAACAAACCAGACTTAACTTTTTTTTCATACCATGCCAGTCAACATTGCTGAACCATATTTGGAAACTTAGAAAATCATTGCCATGGTTATATATTGAGCATTATTAAAATTATTTTATTGTACTTTAATTTTATTATGTCGTCTCTTTGCTTGTAACAAATGCAAAAATATAAGTTTAAATGTAGTGCTCATGAAAATAATGAGGGAGAGTTATACTAATACATTGTTAATTTTGTTTCTGAGTTATACTTATTGGTTAAAAACCTTAACCACTTTTTTTATTATTATTCTGATGATTAGTCTTATGTTGGGTTGATCTCACTTAAACAAAGAATGAGATTTGGGGTTTAATTTGGAATTCTTGGAAATTATTTTGCAAGTGACAATTCACACATATTTCCTTTCAGATAATGTCTTTTATTATTTTATTTCAATATCTATTCATTCATTCTTCAGAAATCTATTGATTCAGCAAATATATATTAAGCCCTCATGCTGTGCCAGGATGGTACTTGAGATGCAGCCGAGAGCAGGACAATTTCTCTTCTGTCATGGAGCTGACACTCTAGTGGGGGGAGGAATAGTCAATATGCAAATGTAATGGAACAAGTAAAGAATAAGCCCTCAGATTGTTCCTCTTCATCTGAGGGCAATAAAACAAAGTAGTTGTGTAGTATATAAGAGAAAGGGCAGTTCTTTTTCCTGTATGGTCAGAAAATTTCTCTCTAATAGGTTGACTTTAAACTGATCGCTGAATGGTATGCAAGTGCCAGCTATGCAAGGCTCTGGAGGAAGAGCATCAAGGCCATTGCAGAGGCTCTGAAGGGGGAAGGAACTTGACGTGTTGAATAAGTAGGCAGATGACCACTACTCTTTGAGTTTAGAGAGGTGGACAAGTACCAGACCTAATAAGGCATTTTAAGCTTAGTGAGGACTTAGCAATTTTTGAACACAGGAGTTATATCCTCTGATTGGTGCCCTTAAAAGGTTTTTATTGTGTAGAGATGGAAGTTAGAGGTCAAAAACAAAAGCAGGATGACCTGTTAGAGACATTGATGATGATGACTTGATAGCAGTAACAATGGAGAGAAGTGAAGGATTCTCAAAATATTTTGGTGATAAGTTGACACTTATTGTTGTGTTCTAGATGTAGCCCCACTTACTGCTACAGGGAAGATGGACATGCAGGAGGAAGGGAAAGATTTATTAAAGGTGTCTAAGTGCTAGGTACCCAAATAAGCAAAATTATGTTTGGCTATATCTTTTTCTTTTTCTTTTTTTTAATTTTCCTTCATGCCTTTGATATAGAAGAAATGCTTGTTCTTCTGTGAAAAAAAATAATGACCTGCATTGTTTTCTACTGTTATAGTTTATTCACTTTTGAAAAATTAATAAATTCCTATTAAGTACTAGGCATTATGGTAAGCACCAAGGGTTCAATGGTGCCTGCTCACGTGGGGCTTCCAGTCTAGTAGGGAAACATTTAGCAATGAATCCGCACTGATAGGTATTTCAGACTAATTCAGGCCTTCATCTCAGGACTATTGATGTTTTGAACCTGATAATTCTTACTTGTGGAGGTGGGGCTGTGTATAGTAGGATGTCTAGAAGCATCTCTGGTTTCAACCCACTAGATGCCAGTAGCATCTTCCTAAAATATTTCCAGACAACCAAAAGTGTCTCCAGACATTGTCAAATATTCCCTGTGGGGCAAAATTGTCCCCAGTTGAGAGCTTATGCCCTGTTTCCAACTCCTGTTGCCTGTTGTCCATAGCTAACAGAAGCCTTAATAATCGATCAAATTCAGAAAACTGTTCTCATTACCTACCAGGTATGAGAGTGTTTCCTTGCATGTTACTGGTAGAACCAAACTTGCTGTACTTGAAGGCAGCTTGTAACAGTTGGTGTGGAACTGGTCTCCTTTTGATTCCTTATTCAGTTTGTGTGGACATAAGAGGTGTGAGATTGCATGTTTTATTGGTCTGGGAAGCCTGGTAAAGACCAAGTGATTGTTTAAGTCAAGATGCACCAGTTTTGGCTCTGGTTGGTGTGGCTCAGTGGATTGAGCACTGACCTGCAAACCAATGGGTCGCTGGTTCATTTCCTAGTCAGGGCACATGCCTAAGTTGTGGGCTAGGTCCCCAGCTGGGAGCGCACAAGAGGCAAACACACATTCATGTTTCTCTCCTTCTCTTTCTCTAAAAATAAATAAATAAATAAATCTTTTTAAAAAGGTGAACCAATTTTGATCACTTTGCAGTGCACTGAAAATATGGGTCATTGAAAGACATTTTGATCTTTCACAGTTTAAAGATGTTATAACCACCATTACAACATGTTGCATTTTGGAATTAGTTTTACCAGATTCATATTCAATTCTATGAAGAACTACAAAGATTTGACTTATTTCACTCATCCACTGCAACTTGGATTTCACAGTGTGGTACTCGTTGTACGCTTGAGTTGGGGAGCGGATTCTAGAACCCAGACAGCTTGTTGGGCAAAAGACAAGCCACCATTCTACTCTTCAATGCCAATTACAACAGTGGCAACATATCCTGCTGGTGATGATGTTAATGTTTATTAAGTGAAAGTTAGGTGTTAGACATTGAAAAAGTTGCTTAATGTATCATGTTTCTTTAATTATCATAACCCTATAAGATCGTTGTTGTTATTTTTACCATTTTGTATGTGGTAAATTCAGGTTAAATGTCTTGCCCTGCTGGTAAGTTATAGGGCTGGGATTTACACATCAGTGTGTCCTCAGAATCCAGGCTCTTAACCTCTAAATCCAGGCCCATATCCTCTATGTGAAACTGACTCTTTGGGTATTATTAATTGATCATGCTATTCTTTTCCACTGAATCCAGATATGACTTCTGAACCCTTTTCAGCATAGACTACTGCCAGCTGATCAAAGCTGATATTTGACATGACACCTACCTGCCCATCAATACTTTAACTCTTCTTCCTCAGTTATTAGACTGTGAATTCTTCTGAGACAGAACATGGGTTTGCTGCAGATACGTGTGAATCAATATCCAGGACACTTGTAAAGAAAGACAAAAAATGGTTGAAGTATCTCATAAGTAACATTTCAGGCTCCTCTGAACTTTAGTCAATAGAATTAGTATTTTCTGCTCTATTGTTTTATTTCCCATTTTAATTATACAAAGACGGATAGAACACCCTTTCTGCATGGGTGACATTTAGCAACATTGTGATGTTGTCACATTGGTGGTTCCACAGGGACAGCTTTGATCTTTAGGGGCATCCCCAAGTTTCTCCTTAGTAGTATATACTTTTGAGGATCAATTCTAGTGATGTCTGTTTTAGATTAGAGCATACAAAATCCAGTGTAGCTTCCCGGACTAATTCAGTTAATCTTTTACTCTTTTCTTCTTGAGTTGGAAAGAGTTCTGTACAACAATCTAAAACTTGAAGGCTGTGGGAAGATGTACTTCTCCCTTATTCTTGCTGTTTTGACCTGTATTAGGCTGCTCACTGGTAGACTAAGACTCAGCTATGTTACCAGTTGGCAGCTTGAAGCCTGGGGTCTCTATGCTACTATTAACTACACCAGTGGGAGAGGTAGCCCTTTGTTTGTAGATGACCTATGAACATCAATAAAACAAATTGACTGACAACAAGTTTTGATTAGGTAAAATGTTAAACAAAAATATGGTAGTATAAAGATAATGTCACTAACTGACCAACACAACTGACTATATAATTATGAATTTTGTAGATACAATTTTAAAATATAGTGTGTTATAGTGACTATGTCTCTGATTCAGTTTTTTAAATATGGTTTTAGGACTAGTTTAAAAGTTTGTGTATCTATTTTTACATGAAAAAATGGAAACACTTTTCAAGGATCAGTGTTTTCAGGATGCCCAAACATGACCAAAGAACATATTTTGTTTTTCAAGATTGGGCAATCTTTTTATAATTGATGGAAAAGTGGGATTTATTTTTAACAAAATCTTGATTTTGTCTGGGTTTGATCTTTAAGAATTTCCCAGCCCTACCTAAGTTATACTGCAATGGCATAGGCATTGATTAAGATGTTTTTCCCTTTAAAAAAGTTCTTGAATAAATTTCCTAGCATTAATATTGTAATACTCTATTTATGTATAGGTCCACACCACACCCTGAGGAATACTACTTTGTAAGTCTTTCTTTTCATGTCTGGTTTAATTTTCCAGCTCTTGTCTCTGCCTGAGTATAATCTGCCCCCTAACCTATTTAACACTAGGACTCAGAAAAGTGATGACTGTAAATTGATGGTTGTTAAATAGACTGTTAATGACCAAGAGAACCTATCAATCTTGCTGACCAGAATTATATTTAACAAAGAAGACGGCTAATTACTGGACTGTTTTGTTGATTGCTATTTTAATCACACTGACTGCCCTTGTTGGCATGGAAAGCCATTAGGCAGCAGACACAGGAGACAAGCCATTGTGGCAAAGTGGTGCTGATGCTGGGAATTGGACTCCAGAGGGCAATTTGTCAGTTTGCTTAGGAGGTTCAAATTTAACTTTGTTGTGCTCAACACCATTGTACTGTTTGGCTACATCCCTCCTGATAATGTGAAAATCCATTAGTTTCTCTCTGTTGTTATCCTTCATCTTCCCAATTATAGGGTCATTATTTAGGGTAGACAGAGCCTGTAGGCAACTCAAGGGTCCCAGAAGATATGGAGCTGGCCAAATCAATTTATGGATGAGATAATGATTTTAAATGAAATTATTGTTGGGAGGCATTTTTAGTTTGTAAGTTTACTTTCATCTTGTTTTTTTTCTTTTTAGTTTGGGAACAATGGAGTTTTCATGTCTGCTTTTCATAATTTTTCTAAATTCAATAGTCTTCTAAAAGCAGCTCTGTTCTGTTGAGGAAATTCAAACAGAAATCTCAGACTGCATATAGATTCCTTGCTTCTCAAAAATTCACTTCAAGGATCTTTGCAATGGGTCACTCTTAATGGTAATGTAAAATGATTTCACTTATAAATGAATAATATCCAATTGTTAAGGACCTTTTTTTTTTTTAAATTTTCATAAGGCAAGGGAACATATGCATATCCCTATGCTAGTGCCCATCAGAGAGATGATTAGTATTGAAAGCTTGCTGCTGGGAGAGAAGAGACCTGGTTGGCCAAGGAGAGGGAAACACAGAGGTTCACTCCAGGCCTACATCATGCAAGATGTGCAATGTGGACACAGTAGTTTCCTGGTGTGAAGGAGCTAGCTGCCATACATCTACCCCCATCATGGAATTCTTTTTTCTTTTGTATATTTTACTGTTTATGTTATTATACTTGTCCCAATTTTTTCCCCTTCCCCCACTTCTGCTCAGCACCCCCTTCCCTTCAGCAATCACCCTCCTTAGTTCACATCCCTGGGTTGTGCATATAAGTTCCTTGGCTTCTCCATTTCCTATACTATGTTTAACATCTCCCTGTCTATTTTGTATCTACCAATTATGCTTCTTAATCCATGTGCCTTTTCCCCCATTTGCCCCTTTCCTCCTCTCAGCTGATAACCTTCCAAATAATATCCATATCTGTGATTCTGTTCCTGTTTTTGTTGTTTGCTTAGTTTGTTTTTGTTTTTCAGATTCAGTTGTTGATGTGAGTTTGTTTTCATTTTAAGGTTTATAGTTTCATCATCTTCCCTTTCTTAAATAAGTCCCTTTACCATTTCATGTAATAAAGGCTTGCTGATGACGAATTCCTTTAGCTTTACTTTGTCTGGGAAGTATTTTATCTGCCCTAACATTCTACATGATACCTTTGCTGATTAGAGTAATCTAGGTTGTAGGTCCTTGCTTTTCATCACTTTGAATACTTCTTGCCAGTCTCTTCTTTCCTGCAAAGTTTCTTTTGAGAAATCAGCTAATAGTCGTATGGGAAGTCCTTTGTAGGTAACTCTCTGCTTTCCTTTCTCTGCTTTTAAGATTCTCTCTTTATTTTTAACCTTTGGCATTTTAATTATGATGTGTCTTGGTGTGGTCCTCTTTGGGTCCCACTTGTTTGGGATTCTCTGTGCTTCCTTGACTTGTATGTTTATTTCCTTTGCCATATTAGTTAAATTTTCTTTTATTATTTTTTCAAATAAGTTTTCAATTTCTTGCTTTTCCTCTTCTCTTCCTGGCATCCCTATGATTTGTATATCGGTATGTTTAAAGTGGTCCCGTAGGTTCCTAAGCCTCTCCTCATTTTTTTGAATTCTTGTTTCTTCTTTCTGTTCTGGTTGAATGTTTATCTCTTCTTTTGGTTCCAAATCATTGATTTGAATCCCAGCTTCCTTCCCTTCACTGTTAGTTGACTGTATATTTTTATTTATTTCACTTAGTGTATCCTTCATTTCTTCATTTATTTTGTGGCTGTACTCAATGAGTTCTCTGAGCATCCAGATTTCCAGTATTTTGAACTCTGCATTGGATAAGTTAGCTATCTCCATTTCTTTTACTTATTTTCCTAGAGGTTTGTTCTGTTCTTTCATTTGGGCCATATTTCTTTGCTTCCTCAATTTGGCATCCTCCCTGTGTTTATTTCTGTGTGTTTAGAGCTGCTTTTATTCCCTGTCTTAGTAGTGTGGCCTATGTAGAAAAGGCACCTATAAATTGTGTGGGACAGAGCCTTAGGTAATTGCCAGGGTGGGGCAACCTGCTTCAGCTCTTGGTGGCTCTGTGTGTGCATGGTGGGGGGGTATTGGAGAAGGGTCAATGCCACTGCCAGGCTTCTGGAGGCCTGCTGGGCATTTGCCCTGCTTCCAGTCACCTCACCCACTTCCCGTATGTGATTGGCACCCTTCTAGCGGCTGCTGTGTGGTTTACATATGTTATAGGTTTGTGTGGGCCCTGTAAGCAGCAAAAATCTGGAAATTTCTTCTGCCACCCCAATCCCCCACTGGTTTTACAGTCAGAGGTAATGGGGGTTTATCTTGTCTGTGCTGGAAACCTGGGCTGTGCAGTCTGGCCTGGGGAGAGGATCACTCGCTCCCAAGATATCCCTCCTGGTTTTTAACCACCACATGTGAATGTGGGATCATCTGTTCCACCACCACCACTGCCGCCTCTCTGTGCCTCACCACATCCTCTCCACCCTGGCTCCATGACTCTGACCTTCCTACCCATCTGGAAGAGTATGGCTTCTTTAAATCTTTGGTTTTTGGACTTCCATACAGCTCAATTTTATGATGGTACTGAGTGTTATTTGTTTTTGAGATCTGATTGTAATTCTTTCTGTGGTCATGCGAGGAGGCAAAGCATGTCTACCTAGGCCTCCATCTTGACTGGAAGTTCCCATTCATGCAATTCTCAAGATCTGGATCCTCTAAAACCTTTGGCTCCTCTGTGATGTTGGGGGAGATAAATAACTTAGAAAGGCTATCCTTTCCACATATGCAGCCGCAGTAATTCTCATGTTGCTTAGTCAACATCTCGTTCTACCTGGTAGAATCCTGTTGGAACCTTGTTGAAGAGCCACTGCCGTGATTACCAACTTTTGTTTGCCCCTCATGCAGAATGAACCTCCTCTTTCTTTATATCAGGTATCTTATGGCCTATTATTAGTTGTCTGTGACTCTGTCATGATGGGCTCCCTGAGGGTGGAGACTATACCTTACTCATATATGTCTCCTTTGTTCCTGACACCTTGACTGCCAGAGAGTTGGCCCTTGACTTCAGCTGGGCATCTGGAAGGATAGATTAATAGTCTTTAGCCCATTGATTTTGAGGCCTCTAGAAAGTATATATGCCCTCGGAGGACCGGCGCATATCCTGCCAACTTGGCAACCTATGCTTGAAGAGTGCATTACCTTATGTAGAAGAAATGCTGAGTGTATGCTTGTGTAATTACATCAAATTGATGGCAGCCACCTAATGCAGAGTACGGGTGCAGATTAATTTAGACCCCCACTTTCCAAAGTATATTCTCTGGGATGGTAACAGGTTGAAACAGAGGAGAAACAAATAAAATTCTATGGTAAAAAAAAACTTTGGGAAATGCTCAGCAAAACAAAATTAAATATGATTCTGAATGGCAAAAATTCTCAGCCTTTAATATTTTTCATGAAACTCTAAGAAGATATGTAATGAGTCTCATTTCCATAAGTACTTTAAACTATATTTTCCTTATGTTTTTCTTTTTCTTTCTTTCTCTCATTTTTCCCCCTTGCAGAGAAGTTCTGTGGTAATAGTGTTTCAAAGATTGTACTTGGGGAATTCTGATTTAGACTGCTAAGAGTCATTAACTGGCTTGGCTGATTTCAGAGTAATGAAAGAAAATGATTCAATTGGTTCCCATTTTGTAGATGAATTAAACTAACTGTTTTGTCTTGGGAAGCTAACAAATGAACTTCAGAACTTCCCCAGCAGGAAATGAACTGGAGCACCATTGGTCATTCAGGAACCCTAAAGCTAGCCTTTCCTGGAATTCCTCCAGTGAAGCAGGAAGGAGGAAGTTCATCAGCAGCCCTTTGTACTCTAATGATTGGCTCTCTAGACAATGTGAAAAAGAGCCCCAGAATAATGCCCAGCATTGTATTTATGGTTGTCCTGGAATGAAGAATGTGACAAGTGGGGAACCAGCTATGGAGAACACATAAAACTGAGGTCTATCACTTCTCGGACTTTTGGCTAAGATCAAGTGTAAAACTGAGGTCTAACTTCCTCTGTGGAGTCCCCAGAGGAAATCATTTGCTTAGGCCATGAGGCCTCCAGAAGCTCTTCAGTCTTTACCCTCTTAAAGAAGTTAATTTTGTGCTAGGAAATAATGAAATTACTTGTGGAACCAGCCAGGCTCTCTGGAATTTAATATTGTCCCCATCTCTGTGCCTTGCGTCAGTGCTGTTGATTAGCTGTAATGTGGTATTTTGAGCACCATTGATATATTAATTATTTTTTGATAACTTCTTCATTGAAAGCCAAAAGCTTTGCCTAGGATTCTAATAAAAGCTTTCACATGAAAGAGAGGGATAATATTAAACAGGCACTGATAAACCCTGTGAAGAAAATTCATTACAATATCTTTGACAAAAGAAAAGAAGGAAACAAAGAACACTATGCATTTTCAGGCAGTGTGCATTGTCTCATTAAGATTTTACATTCATTATGCGCCATCACTGCAAATTATTCTTTATATATGTGCCTATGAACACATGAAGAATTAGTGTATTCTTAATGAGCACCAAAGAATGTATGTATTAAAAACCCCTTAACCCTATGTAAAAGAGAAACCATTTATTAGCAATTATGTCTTGGTATTAGAAAACATTTTTCTTTGGAAGCATTCAAAGCACATTTTCACCTCTTCTCTTACTTGACCTTTCTGCGTTGCTTTGAGGGAGAGTGGGGCTGAGGCTGCCGTCTCTGTAATATAGGTGAATGGGGTTTCCTAGAGAAGGTAGATGACTTGCTCATCTTGCCCAACGAGTCAGAGACTCCTTGGTATAATTGGAGGATGTGGCTTCATGCAATCTGAAATAGTTGTCCTACTGTCCTGTGTTCTAGAATTATCACCACTAGAGATTCATGAATAGTCCTTTTAGTAATCCAGTTAAGAAGGCAAATCCATGGGAAGAGGCCCATATTATTCTAAGAACCTTTGAAACACCTGGGGTTGGAGGGCTGCCCAGGCAGTGTGTACTGGGAAGGCTGGGTTGACTGTTGATTCCTGGTATCCAGTCCCATTCTGATTGGCAATTGTTCATGCCTTGATAAATATTTTTTAATATGATCCCAAGCAGTAGGGACAAAGTAAGACAATGGGTACCCATAGGAGTAGGATGGGAAACACAAAGACAACCCTTTCAAAAGGTCGTACTGGGCAGGCCAAGTCACTGCTGGCATGAGGACTAGGACTCAGTCCCACCCCTGTTACAGTAGCCCAGATCCCTGGGAGGAAATAAATGAATATGTATAATATCTTTTTCTAATGTGGAGCTGTTGTTTAAAAAAAAAAAGTCTTGATCTTCCCCCCACCCCCCAGATTTTTGCTGCACAATGAGTGGAGTATATAACATTACATAATATATATCCCTTATTATAATGTTAGAAATAAAATGAATATGATACTTATTATTATATGGTTCACTTGCATCATTTCTTTGCCTTCAATGGGGCCCTTTTAACCATATTGTCATTTTTAAAAGGAATTTTCTGAGCTTCAGTTCCACAGGCAGTATAGACATACTTTTCTTCTTATTAGAGAAAGTCCACATTCTTTTTAAAAAGGTGGCTTTTCATATACATTGTATATGGTCATTTAAAAATGACAATTTTATTGGTTAACCTGGAATACATAGTTACTTGGCTAAGCTACATATCTGAGTGAAGTGAATTTACAAATCTGAATTACTGGGTCTGAATTTATTGAAAAGCAACTTGTTAAAGAAAAACAGACTCCTTTATATCTTCTTACAGATTGCACTGATGGCAACAGAACCCTCGAAATCCTCAGGGAACAAATTGGAGATTAAAGTTAGAAAGCACACCCGGCTCCTTTTCCAAGCTCTGAGCAGACCCAAGAAGAAAGACTGAATTTAATCAAAAAAGATTTTATTGATGAAGGTATCTCTCCTTCAGGCTAAACTTTGGCCCCTGCATGCTAATAAAGCCATCTCATTTCTCAGAAGTAGCCTTCTGCATAAAATCTGGGCAGAGACCATGGACAAGAATACATCTTGGGCAGAGGGACTTGAAGATGATCAATCAGAAGTTGGCAAGGTCTCCTATGTCCCTTACTGAGTTACGGAGCTTGCCTATGTCTGTACTGGCTGATTTTTCATTCTTAGGAAGTCACCTGAATGTCTTTGGAGTCTTGGGAGAGTGCAGGTTTGTGACTGGACCTGACTGTATCCCTGGCTTGTGCTGGCTGAGCCCTCAACAATTGCTCTCTGCTCTGTTACTGCCATGGGATCTGTGCACGTGGCAATTTTACTGCCGATATGAAGATGAGCAATCTGGAGGCTGGAGGTTTTATGACTGCTAATTAGTACCCTGTTTGTGCCCTTTTCATCTGTTATTATAATAGGATGGCATGACACACAAACTTCTTTTCTTGGCTTTCTGGCTGCTGCAGCCAGAGGGGGCTGTATTTTGTACTTTCTTGTTATCTATGTGCTTGAAGAATATTAATAAAGATGAGTTTAAAAGGGCATGCTGTGTTCTGAAACTTTCTAGTGCTCAACTTAAATCTATAATTCAGTTCCTGTGCTTCTCACAGCTGTTTCGGAAGCTCTTGTCCTAAAGATGATGCTCAGACTCCAGTGAATGAAAAAGCTTCCTCAGCTACTGTTCTTACTTCTGGGCGATCAGTAGGTGATGAGGGTGTCTCTAAGGCTGTGGGACTCAGTGAAGTAGCAAGTGAATAGGCTGGGATTCATATTCATTTGGGGATCTCCTTGATTGCTTAGCAGTTTCTTTTGATCCTATGCTGTCCCTTCCCCTTCTCTGGGTCCCTCCCCTTTAGCCAGACAGAAGTGATTTCCTGAGTAGGCACTGGCCTCTCTGAGATCCACTGGGAGGTAAATTCTATAAGGTCAGGGGCCACATCTTTCTCTTGTCTGGAAACCCTGCAATCTAATTTCTGCCAAGTAGTTGATGTTCCATTAATGAAATTCAGTGCTCAGCTATTTTCTGGCAAATAGTCCATGCTCAAGAAATGTGTATTTCCTTAGTGAAGGAAACTCACTTTCCTGATTATAAACTAGGAATTCAGATGCTGCTTCTACAATGCTGTGGGAGAATTAGTTAATGCCATAATCCTCGCAAAGTGCCTGGTAAATAGTTGGTTTTCAGTTAGTGGACATGAAGCTCCCTCTTTCCCCTGAGCCCTGTGATCTGAGATGCTTAAGTGAAAAGTGGCTCAGGCTATAAGGATGAGTGAGAGGAAGCTAGGGCAGGTAAGCTGGAGTGGGGATGGCTCCCCCCACTCCCCGCATTGACCATTTTGAGGAAGGGTGGATCCCCAGACTGCCATATACAGTAGGAGTGTAAAGTTCCTTGCTTCTGTTGCTGTCTTCTTGTGATAGAAAATGTTTGTGTAACCAAGAGCAGTAGGAAGGCACTGTGGTGCTCTGACATTCGAAGGGAAGAAAAAAAACTGCCTTTGAACCTCCAGTCGGAGTTAGACCCGTAGAGTAGTTTCCCTCACATCTCTTTTTTGCTTTGATCCTACAACCCTCCTGTCCTTGCAAGTATAATATAAATGCCTGGCATGGTCTTCTCTTAGGGTCGGAGTTCTGAAAATTTCAAAGAAAACTAGCAAACTAGTTTTTGGCCAAGACCAGCTCTTCTGCTGGTTTTACTAGTTCTGAGTGTGTGTGAGTTCCCATAAGCTGCTGCAGGGGAACCTAGCATGTGCTTGGATTTCCCAGTGAAAAGTTGATTTCTTTCAGAAAATGAGAGTAGGGCTCATGTCCTTCATATATGACTTGAGGCCTCCATGGGGAAAGTCAAAGTAAAAAGCCCACCTGTTAGTGATACCCCAGGTGAATGGACTTTAGGAACTGCAGGGTGGGGCGGGGTGGGGTGGAGGGGGGAAACCATATTCAAGTAGCAAAGACTGGTTTGGAAGATGCAGTTAGGATGTCAAGCTGGATCTCTGAGAATATATGACCAGGCAGAACACTGTACTAAGCCAAAATCCAACAGGCTGCAGCTGCTGGTGTGCTCCTGCTATTACAGATATAGAAGAAACTTCAAGCAAATCAAATCAGAGAGGTCAATAGTTTAACAGAAAACATATAGCACCGAGTAGCGTGTGCTTGATATTCTTTCCTAGAAGCTCTTTGTGACTCTGTTCCTGAAGGCATTTTTCTTCCTGAATCCACAATGTCTTTCAAACACACTTGAACAGAGGGGACATACGTCAGTCTCCCTGTGCCCATTGGTGCCTAGTGTTTCTTAGGCAGTGTTTATGCAGTTGAAGCTGAGCTTGAGTTCTGATGAAGCTGTGGCCTCTACCAGGTGTCCAGTGTTGATCCTGTTTCCCCTTGTGCATGTTGACAGCAAATGTATCTTGAGTACTTTTCAATGACCCAAAGGACCAGTTGGTGAGCCTTCTTTTAGGACATGAGAGTGAAATAGAAAGAAGCATTTCAAAATATCTTCAATTGGAAACATTTAAAAAATGAACAAATCTGTTTTGATACTTCATTTTTGTTTTTCTTGATTTTTTTTTGGTATTTTTTTTTTAGTTTCCTGGATTGTAAAACTGCAGGGAATAGTTGACTTAAGGTCTCTTCTGTCCTTGAAGTTAAATCAGTTACAGTTCTAATGACCTTTCAGTTTTATACTTTTTGATTACACCCTCTAGCTACTTCTTAATAGTCCACTGTCAACTGAGGAGGCATTGACTTCTCTCATTCTTCCCTCCTTAAAGGTGAATTTACCTACCATCCCTTAGTAGGACTCATTTATCCATTCTCAAAATAAGAGAAAGACACTTCATATCTGTCACCATCTTGGCTTGGTCCCTTGCTATTTGGGGAAGGAGGTATTATAGCTGGCATAACAGCCAAATATAGGTAACTTTGGAATATAAAATAACTTCACTGAACCTTAATAATGACCCAATACACCATCTAGCCTCTAGTTTCCCACAATAATGAAATTGTTCCTAGGAAAGTTGAATGGTCATCTTTTGCTGTGTATATTTATTGTTGTATTTATAGCCAGTGTTGTGCTAGTAAGTGGTTAAGAACCAGCTCTTAAGGGGAAAAATATGTATGTCAACATCTATATCTACATACATGCATACAAATTTGTCATAAATTTTACTGATATAAAGTGTGTAAAGTACACAATTTGATTTTCACAGATAGCTTCTGTTGATGTTAGCTGAATTTTTGTATTTGTAGTTGACCTGTAGTTCCAATTCAGCCATGATTTGAGAAATTTAGGTAAGGAATGATGCATGCTTAATATTTGACTCAGCAAAGTTGCTAACATGAGTGACAAACACAGGTGCCTCGGGCATCAATGTTAGCGGATATTTTCTTTACATTAACACCTAAAACAAAAGTAAAACAGTGAATAATATAAATGACTTTTTGCTAAGTGAGGTAATAGGTTTATAATATTGGAAGAATATATTCTCAATTTTTTGTGCTATTCACAGTGTGACAGGTAAAGACACTTCACACTTTTAGGTTTAACCTGCATTGTTAATATTTTATTCATCACTTCCTCAAACTAGATAACCAACAAAACAATATATTAGTAGTGTTTGCCTTCTGTTGTATAAATACTGCCACCATGGCTGATTTTAGTATTATGCTATCTTATAGTATATCCACTCTACAACTATGCTAGACATAAATAGCCTAAGAGCATACAATGGTAAAACATAGTGAAATAAGTAGGAAGTGAAGAGCTTTAAATAATCGTCTTTGCTATATATATATTTTTAAAATTACAAACTTAAATTTTAAATGCCTTTTAAAACAATCAGCTTGCAAAATTTCTGGAAATTTCACAAACAACACTTATGGACGAGTATAAACCAGCTCCAGCATACCACCATGTCCCACTTACAGGGATCCCAAAATAAGCAAGAGACCCAGGAAGTTTGGAAAGAATAGAGTTTTGCTGATCTAGTAGAAATGCTCCCAAGAAAATAATTTCCTCTAAATGCTGTATCATCCTCCTCCTCTCAACAGCACAGTCATGGCCAAAGTCAATTTAGTTTTGCCTTTTATGATCCTAGCAAATTCCAGCTTGGCTTAGACTTGTTTGCTGTGCCTGGGACTGGGCCTGTTTCTTCAGTGAGAAAGGACAACCAGGACTTGAGCAGGTGAGGAGAGCCAAAGCTCCAAGAGGACACACGTTTCTACTGTAGCGACAGCATTTGCCTCCTTCTTCACAGAGGATTTTTGTTTTCTAGACATTCCTCCAATAATCCCTCTGCATCTTCACCCATTCTCCTTGACAGTCTTCCACATAGACAATTTACTTTGCAGTAAGATGAAAGTTACCTCTATGATTGAAATAGCATAATTAGAAGGAAACTAAATTACATTGTCAAGCTTGGATTTCTCCAACAAATACCACCTGAAAAACTTGTCAAAACCCAATTATTGCCTGCTCTGCTTATTAGTGAAAACAATGTGCTGTCATAATTCCTCCTCCTAATAATTTGTTTTCTGTACTTTAATGTTGTAAATACTTTTTTTATCTACCCAATTGAAGATGTGAGTGAGGATATTTCAATAGTATGATTCTCAAAAATTATTTTACAAAATATGATAACTATATACCTCCAAAAACATTAAGGTTTGCTTGTGTTTTCAATGTTTTACCTTCCATACCTAAATGTATTTTTATACTGAATGCAGTAATTTTAAACAACTCATATTTTAATCATGTCTATACCTGAGAGTATGCAATGATTAATTTGAATAGTAGGCAAGATAAACCCCTCATGTTTGAGACGGGTTGAAATGAAAAAATATTATTTTAGTGAAATAGAAAGAGGGAAATAAAAGTTTTTCATGCAATTCACTTCACAGCACCTGACATTTTTTTTCTTATAGTCAATATTGTTATAATTTAGTAACTGAAAGTTTGACTCATATAATTTGTTGTGAAAAAAGCTGACATAGTATTGTCTTCTCAGAAATTACACAGTGACAGGTTTGTCTTCATTATATGTTAATCAAAGCAAATATCTATAGCTTTAGTTGTAACCAAGCAAAGGTTTTTTTAAATTCTAATATTCTATCTATATATTTTAGTTCCTCTTCTTTTAAAACTTACTATTTTACTTATTTTTATTTGAAGAAGAAATGACTATATACAAATAAAATAAGGGACTGCATGGTTCACAGAGTGAGTTTAGGGGGTTCTTCAATTCCTGGAAATTATGTGTGAACATCTCTGTGTATGTGTGTTGGCCTGAGGGATCCATAGTTTTAATCATAATCTGGCAAGGGAGTTAAGATGCTCAAAAGCTTAAAAATCACTGCCTTATAGGGATGGTGGGACCACATTTCTTCTCATTCTCCCTACCTCTCTGAAATGAATTTTACTAATGACTTATTGCCCATATCTCCTTCTTTTATGTCTCTTAAAAGATATTTTTTATCCCAAATTCTAATCAGTGGAAGGATAAATAACCAAATATGTGAAAATAAAAAATATTCAAAACTGGGCCAATGTAGCAGAAATAATACACATGGCCAATAGTTTGTAGTGGGTTGGAACCTGGCATCTTTAAAAGAAGGTATCTCTTTTGCCAGGAGGCCTTACTATCATTGCATCCCTGCTACATGGTGCATTGGAAGCATTTGACTGCATGATTATGGAGTGAATGAAGAGATTATTCGTTGAGAGGTGGGAGCCAAAAGTGCAGTGTCACTACCATGACAAATATTTGTGCTAAATATGTTTGCTGTTTTTAGGGAATAGACCCATGAATCCCTTTTTTTTCTTTTTTACTTGTAAGTGCTGTTGAGTTGCCTGGATGAACAATGGCACTTCTGTTCTAGGTGTTTTCAAAACGGAAGCGACTGATTGTACCACTGGCACTTCTTAAAGGGACTTAAAGACCAGTACTCATTCTTTCTAGTTAGTCTGAGAATATGGAACTAGAAAGAACACAGTACTGTTTTGGCTAATGGCAAAAATAAAGACTGATAATGAAGAAGATTTCTCATTAATTTAACATCAATTATTATGAGTTAATTCATTTAAGTCTGTTATAATTACCTCTGTTCTTGCAGTTATAACAACAACAGTAGCTGCTGATTTTTGATGGCTTCCTATGTGCCTCTTACTATGGAAAACTCTTTACATGGCTGATCTCATTTAGCCTTCGCAGCACTGTGATTAGCAAGAATTATTATTGTCCTCATTTTAACCCCCATTTTACAGATGAAGAGTGTGTGGCACATAGAAATTGAGTACTTTCACAGAGTTACATGTCTTCTAAGTTTTGGCATCAAGATTCAAAGCCAGGCAGTTCAATATCCCAGAGCCCAAGATGGGGGCTGGGGATTAACACCACCCATATGGCAGCCAAGCTTAGATATGGCCTAGGGAGGGAAGGAGCTTGTAGTTAGGAAGGGAGGGCGCTTGAAGTATTCTAGAGACAGCAGAAGCCAGAGTAGCGAAGAGTAGTGAACAAAGAGTAGAGTTAGACTAACAGTGGTCATAAGAGAGGGTCTTGCTCTTAAAATCTAAAAGGCAGCTCTTTGGCAGTTTGAAGCCATCTGTCTTTGTCCGTGTAACCTGATGTCATGATTGACTTGCAGGACTGCATTCTCGTGTTTGATTTTCCATTTCCTCTTATGTCTACAGGGACTTCACCTTCTGTTGTCTGTTGGTTCTGTTGGCAGGGCACGTGGCCCTAGCACTAGGGGGATGAAAATGGTTTCATTAGTTAAACCACTGACTTAAGGCTCATAAATAATGTGGCCTAAAGAGACTTAAAGAACATAAAAGTGGACAGTCCATTAAACCAAGAACGGAGCCATTTTTCATTAGTAACACATGAGGAACCGCCCATTATTCGGGTGTTTCTGAACCCAACAATATTATGATTATTTCATTCCTACCTGTAATTAATATAATGATTGTATCTGGATTATGTTATTGACTTTATTTTTCATTCATTTGACCTTACAGAATGTTAACTCTTTTGTGTTTTGTTTGTTGTTGTGCTTTTTCAAACAGTTCAATTTTGACATAGCATATATCACATGGTTAAGATTTCCTATCTTTGCTTCATCTACCCCATTATGTCAAATGACCCTTGATGAGGGCTTTCTTTAGATCATTATCAATTGTTTTCTACCTTGCAGAGAGTGTTGTTAAGATGAATCTATCATATCCCAGAGATCCTATATGGCTTGTTATTTCTGGGTGATTTATTGCCCTCGCCATGGAAATGCTGTTAGTGAACATTGGGGAAGCAGTGCTGTATTGAGAAATATCAATGTATCCTCATGTTCTGGCTTTCAGTGACAGTCAGAGATCCATCTCACTGACAGTTACCTTGTTAACATTTTGATCAGATGGCAAATTTGTCATTTTTCATGGTAACAAGTATAAGTTTACACAAGATCCACAGATAGATGGGAAAGATAAAACAGGCCCCTCTTGGGTTTTCTGTGTGATGTAATCAGTAATCTTTAGGGAAAATGAAATAATTACTCTGAAAACCTCAGACACTAGAAAATGTGTTTACTGTAGAAAGCTCAAATTTTTCTTCATTTGGATGGAATGTACTATGTTTGTGTGTATGTGTGTGTACGTGTGTATGTGTGTGTGCTTTGCCTTTGCTGGTAGTTTGATTAACACACCGAGCCTCTGTGAAATCATTACAGAAGGACTTACCATCAGAATAGTTTGGTTTAATCACAATATAAATTGTGAGCAAGATGGTGCTAGAACTGCCTGCAGAGTTCTCAGCTTAGTGTGTTAGCAGCTGGGGCGGGGTTGGGTTTTTCCTCCTTCTCTACTTTAAACTTGCTCAGACACCCCCTCACTTGTTAGCATCAATGTCAAATAATGTATGTTCTTCCCAAACCCCTGACAGAAACTATGGGGACTTCCATCTTGATTCTTCCCATGTGTGTGATCACACCGTTGATGTTGTCTTTGTATTGTTATTCTCCTATTTTCTCCCAGCTGTATTCCTGAAGCTGTGAAATCTTTAAGCTCTCAGCACTTTTGAAAGCTCTGAGCTCTATCTGCTGCTTAGGGGATAATGTGTTTGAGAAAGAATTCACTTTTCTGAGCAGAATTTTATTACCCTATGAGAGTCAGAAATGGGCTTCCAAACTTCCTGTGCAAATGATAGTTCTTGGTACAGCGAACAGTTGTCAGTTAGGGCTCCTAAGAATCTCTGACAAACCAATATTACTGAAACTCAGGTAAGACTAGCTGAAGTCCACCTGGGAAGCTACTTGAAGCAGGTGACAGGAATCTGGATGTTGAATGTGAGTTTCTCCTTTGAACTGTCAGACAACTCATATACATGTGCCTGGAAGTCCCAAAGTACAGTCAGTTTTAAATGCTTCTGTTAGGTAGCCTCGCTTTTAGGAAAATTATATTATGTTTTTTAGCTGTAGTGGAATACAACCACACAGAGGAAAATATGCCAAGTATAATCAATCATTCTGTTTTTTATAGGCTTTTCAAAAAGGAAGAAAATGCTCATAGTAACATTTTTATGAGTCGAGTTTTCCAATAATTGTGCAACTATTACCCTAAATATAGCTTATTTCTCATTACTTTTGCCTATATGCACACTTCCAATAAAGAATTTAAAGTAAGTGGAAATCCATGTTTTAGATCATCCTGCCTTACTGTTTAACCCTCTGTTCAGGTCTCAGTGAGGGTTTTTGCATTCGCAGTCTCATCTGACTCACCATGCATAGTTAACAAACCCATCTGGGAGGCAGGGGGATTGCAAGAGGAAGACGTGGCTTCCTTTCCATTTGCCTGAATATACTCATTTAAATTGGTCATTCTGATGACTACTGTCCTTATAGCAAATATACAGAGAGATATAGAAAGTCACATAGGATTCTCATCTCATTTTTTTGAGAGGAGGTCCTGTGATATTCTTTAGAGCCTATATTATCTAAATTCTTTCAAATTTTCCATTTTTCAGACTTTACCTTTTCCATTGCTAGCTTATGATCATGGCCCAACCCTACTCTGCATGTCTAAATGATGTCAATGTCCTAAGTGAATTCCCTATCCCTCATATTTCAGAAGATTTATAGGGCCTGTTAACATGTCCCACAAGCTCATCCCTGATGTCACTTGTCACTTCATTCTATGACTCACTGCTCTGGGCCTCCCTGCTCATCACCTCTTGCTGTTTATAACCACATCTTCATGTTCCTGAGCCTCTTCCCCAAATCATTTTGTACCCCTGTGGCATCAGCCTCTCTTCATTCTCCAAAGGCACAGACAACACTAGACTCTCACGTCTCACAAGTTGTCTTTTTCTGCTCATGACTCAAGGAATGAATGAAAAAATTACAATTCTGAATAAATTAAGTATTTTTGACTGTACATTATAGAATTCCTGATTCAGAAATACAGACATTAAGAAGGTCAAATTTGGGTGTTCCAAGGTTGGTTATCTTTTTAGCACAAACATCATCATCAAGAATATAAATTCTTCCCTTCTTTCTAGTCCTCTTTGGGTTGACTTCTTTCTCAAGGCTAGTGACCTTCATTTGTCACAAAATGCCTGCAGTAGTGTAGCCATTCCATCCAGACCTGCTAACAACTGAGGAAGAACGGTGCCAATCTGTTCCTGTGTGTCTCTTCTTGATAGACAGGATCTTTTTACAGGTATCTCCTGTGTCCAATGAGGTATGTCAATGGCCAGAATTGTATCATCTGCTTATTCCCATGAATGGTTTAGACCACTTCAGTTAAGGGCTGGATTAGCTTCCCATGAAGAAGGTAAACAAATGGGAAAGGGTATATATCTTAACAAAATTGAAGTTTGTTTAGCAAGATAAAAAGAGGAAATTAAGAAGGGGGAGACAATTAATAATGTCTGCTACTAATGCAGAAAAGTAAAGCTTACAGTGTAATTTCAGATATTGCTGCTCCTGACCCTTAATGAAATGGGGCTCCCCTGCTAGTTAGCTCCTCCTTCATCGTTTCAGGGGCCCATTTACTCCAAAGACAGGAATACCCTCTAAGTCTCTTCACTCTTGAAGTCTGTTTTTATGTCCCAGGATGACTGACAGTAGAACACTTACTTCCTTAGAGGGAAGCATCATTCCTCCATCCATAGCACAGCAGGGTCTGCTGCTCCCTCACTCCCATTCTGCCCTGGTGGTGAAAACATGCAAACAAATGCTTATCTCAGGTCTCAGCTATTCAGTTGGAAATAACAGTGCCTATTAGACCTCAAAAATCCATAATAGATGATCTTGAGCCTGATGTAATGCACACTGCCATTTAGGAAAAAAATCTCTTGGAGATCAGTTTCTTGTTTAGATATCCATTTTATATACTTGCATAATTTTCATTTTTTTTTTTACAATTTGTGATAAAATTTGCCATCTTAACTGTTTTTAAGTGTGCATTTCAATTGCATAAAGTACATTCACACTATTGTGCAATGATCACCACTGTCCATGTACAGAACTCTTTTCAGCTTGTAAAATTGAAACTCGGTACCCACTGAACAATAACTCTTCATGTCCTCTCGCCCCAGCTCCTGGCAACCACCATTCTGTTCTTTTGTCTCTCTGAGTTTGACTGTTCTACATACCTCATATTAATGAAATTATATAGTATTTGTCTTTTTGTGACTGGCTATTTTCATTTAGGGTAACGTCCTCAAGTTTTATTCATGTTGTATTATGTGTCAGAATTTCCTGTTATGGCTGGAGAGTATTCCATTGGATGTACATATCACATTTTGTGTATGTAGGCTTCTGCCAATGGACACTGAGTTATTTTCACCTCTTGGTTTTTGCAAATAATGCCACTGTAGTCATGAGTGTAAAAATATTTGTTTTTAATTTCTGATTTCAATTCTTTTGCATATATAACCAGAAGTTGAATTGCTGGATCATATGGTACCTCTATTTTTAAGTTTTGAGAGGTAACCACACTGTATTCCATAGAAAATGCATTATTTTACTTTCCCACCAACAGTGCACCAGGGTTTCAGTTTCTTCACATGCTTGCCGATATTTGCTATTTTCTGTTTGTCTTTTCTTTTTATTTCTTTTCTAAAAAACACTTTTTTAATTACAGTTGACATTCAATATTATTTGGTATTTAGCCCTGGATGGTATGCCTCAGTTGGTTGGAGCACTGTCCCATAACCTGAAGGTTGTGGACTCAATTTCTTATCAGGGCACATACACCTAGGTTGCAGGTTCAATCCCCAGTTTGGGGCATTTGATTCCTGCTCCAGGCATGTGTAGGAGGAAATCAATCAATGTTTCTCTCTCTTTCTTCCTCTCTCTCTCTCTAAAAAACAAAAAAAGCAATGAAAAAATGTCCTAAGTTGAGGATAAAATTTTGAAAAATATATTATTTGGTATTAGTGCCTGGTGTACAGCATAGTGGTTAAACAATCATATACTTTACAAAGTGTTCCCCCTAAAAGTATACTCACTAATATTGTAATAATTGTGTATGGTTTGTTTTGATGATAGCCATCCTACCAGGTGTGAAGTGGTATCTCGCTCTGGTTTGGTTTGCCATTTCTCTATTGACTAGTGATGTTGAGCATCTCTTCATGTCCAATTTCTATTTTTAAACAAATTTCTTAATATCATAGTCTGAAGCATCCGTGTTTAGAATACTTTGCTGACTGAGGACTCCCTAATTTTGCTAGGGAGTGTGTGGTTTATCTTTACATGACCAGAAAAGGCTTTCCAAAATAATCCTTTTCAGATCAAGGATATATCTGCCCCAAGGTCAAATCCAGATTCCTTTCTAGAACAGATATAGTACATAAAATCCCTTCTGCTTCTGAAACAAAATCTTTTTTTCAAACTTCATCAATTTTGCAATCCAGACTTCATCTCCAGAAAAAATGCTGGAGTGGTAAGAATAACAATTTGTCCATAACACACTAGGCCACACAGTTCACATAGCTTACACACCACACAGGTTAATGAGCAGCTGCAAAGAACAGTCAATGCTGTGGAGAAGGTTCCAAGCCTAATGCACACACACATCAATGATCTGGTCAAGAGGACCTGAGAGTATTTGTACTTTTTTTTTTGCCTTTGTTTGGTAGCTTCTTTTTTCTCACGTGGTCTGCTGTATCAGCACTCACATTCCATGCCTGCAGTATGGGTCCTTCTGAGTCAGAGAGCCTTTTAAAATAGTGCTGGCTATTGACAATTTCATGGAAAGCCAAAGGCACTTCACTCAGTCATTCCTTTATTACCTGAGGAATGATTAAGTGTGTGAGCTAACTGAAATTACAACTACCAGGGCCCCACCTGGTAGACCTATTTGTGTTTGAATGACTATCTTTTTTTTTTTGTTTCTGTTCCTCTACACTGGGATCAAGAACCTCTGCAATTTGGAATCTAGACAGCTCTTGAACTAAAGTCATTTTTCACAGAGCCGAATTGTTTTTGATCCTATAGGAATATATGCTTGGGAAAACTTCTGCTATCTTAGGAAATGATGAGACCTGTGGTGGACATATGGATGTTATACAGAGCTTTACGACAGTGATCCATGGATGCCTTTGAGTCCATATCATGACCATCTTTCTAGAAAATAGTGCTTCCAAAACTAGTCCCCCTTCTATGTCAACTTTGATTAGGTCCCTGATCATTTGAAGTTAACCCATGAAGAACTGTCTAAATCACATTTTTTGGTGGCAAAGATAGGTCAATTTTTCTTCCCTAAAAATTGAGAATGAGCAAAACCATCTGGATGTTCTTACTATCACAGAGATATAAGTAGTTATTTTAAAGGCTCCCCTTCACTGCACAGGAGGGTTTAAATATTGCAGAACATTTTCCCTATTCCCTGGGCAAAGATAATAGACCCAGAAAGAGCCCAGCATGAGACAAGTGTCTGGATGACTCCAGTGAGATGCCTCAGCCAACACTTCCTCTCACCTTCCCAAATGATGATGAAAAGTAAGCAGAGCAATGTCTTCCCTGGGAGATGGAACTCTCAGAAAGTGAACAGTGAGAAGTAGTTAAGGAGAAGCAGCTGACATTTCTGGCAGCTGCCTCAGAGGTCAACAAGAATGTAGATTGCTTTCCCAGAGGCCTTGGTGATGATGACAGAAGAAAGGAAACATCCTAAATCATAGTCTGAATTATTGTTCCCTGGAAACAAGTGTGCCGCACCTTCAGACTTGGTTATCAGTGTTAGAGTGAAGCACTACTCTCCTCAGGACCTGAAATTAATGAGAAGGAATAAACCAGTGCTCTCCTGTCTCCAGAGGGGACTAGAAAGATACAACTGGTATAGACCAGGCCAGTAAAGGTTTTCCAGGAAAATAGTCACGGGAAAAAGAAAGCACTTGCCCAAATAGGAGATGCTTCTCAAACTTTTGCTTTTCCATTTTATTTTGTTTTTTTAACCTGGCTTCTTTGGTTTTGACTTGGAAAAATGAGGCCTGTCTAATGGGTTTTGAAGAGTGATTTAAGGCATTGATTAGCAGCCAATAAACAGAATGTAGTGCTAGAAAGAAGGCAGCCTGATTAAGATTTTTGACCTCCCTCCTGTCTTCCCCAAACCCACTCTCACCCAGGCCCCGATACTGAATGCTTCTATCTGTGAGGGAATGTGCAGGGAGTAACTGGATTAGTCTGGATCACTGGACCAGCAGCATTATCACCTGGGAACTTGTTAGAAATGCAAATTATCAGGCCTGGGCCTGCCCCTGACCTGATGAAATCTGGGAGGGGCTTTGCAGTCCAATGCTCAACAAGCCCTCCAGCAGATTCAGATGCACAGTCACACTTGAGAACTACTGTAATAGTCAAAGTTATTGAGCCATTTTGAACTTTTTAACCAGGTGCATCAGCATCTCTCATGAGTAGATGATGAGCTTTTGCATTAATGTTTGGGATAAAATTTTTTCTCAGCTGGAAGAGAAGTTGGACTAATGAACTTGAGTGCCTTGTACTTCATTTTAAGGCATTTAGGGTTAGCATGACATAAAATGGTATCTGTGGGATATACACCTTTTGGAGAAAAGCTGTAAACACTTATGTGACTCCTCTTTGAGAGCTGGGGAAAGTTTATGACCTTCATTTTTCCTTGCTGAAAGGTTGTGCCAGTTTTACACCCCAGGACTGCATGCATGAAGGGAGAGGAGAGAATCATATTGTTAAAAGAGATCTTTTCACCACAAAAATGTGTTCCTTGGAGGCCTAGGGCTTTAGACTAATCTGTTGCTTCATTTCCATATTTGCATGAGAACAGAGCAAGGTCAATGTCGAAGACAGAATTAGAAAGATAATGCAATCTCTTTCAAATTGGGACATATTTGAAAGTGATGGGCAGTGCTAATATTAATTTCCCTGTGACAAAAGGTACAAACTGGGCCTCACCCTAAAACGGTGATTCTCAAGGGTAATATTGTCATCTCCACCTCCCTCATCCCTTACTCCCCTTCTACGCCCTACCTCCCAGGGATATTTGACAGTGCCTGGAGGCAAATGCGGTTGCCATAACTGAGGCGGTGAGGTGTGCTGCAAGCATCAAGTGGGTAAAGACTAGGGATGCTGCTCAACATCCTACAATGAATAGGACAGCACCCTTCACCCCCATTCCTCAACAAAGAATTATCTGGAACCTGGCCTAGAGTTGAGTCAGCCCTGTAATTATGTTATTGTCAATATAATTCTTTAACACCAAGGCATTCTTAGGTAATTTAAATGGGTTAGTCTTGCTATATTTCAATTTTTATTTCAGCTCTCTCAAAGGCTTGTCTTATCATCATCAATTTAACATCATCTCCTCTGCCTCCCAAAAGGGGGAAAAAAAAAAGGGCATACATTCAAACCTCTTCAAAATTGAGCTGAAACAACCCTTCTTTATGTTATTCTTTTTATCCCCCTAAGAACTATTTCATTGTGTTTTACTTAACTCCATCAGAGAATGACAATGGATATTTAAAACATATTTTGAACAACTGTTATGCTTATAACCCTGAGCATTTAGCTTACCAGTGTCTTCAGAAGTATGGTAAGTTTCCTTCTGTATACATTCAATAGCATCATCCAATATGGATGAAGGTAGATGTGATGGAAAAAACCTTCCATCAGAGAATATATGCTTTTGTTTGCTAAGAAGTTCACATTATAGTTAGAGCTTTCCTGAAGATACAAACATACATTTTAAAAACTAATGCTGACTTAGGTTAAAAAAATATTTTATGGTTAATATTTCAAAGATGATTTCAATACCTGTGATTTTGGAAACTTCTTTTCATGGTCTTTTATTTTTTTTTATTCCCTGCTAATATTCTCCAAGACCAAAATGAGCTGAAACATGTTACCATTTATTGGGTCGAACATGAGCTTGAAGCCAAAGTTGCAGGTTTGCTCTGTCATGTCGACGTAAGAAACATCCAAACCTGTAGAGAATCTTTATGAATTTACTTGAGTCAAACTGATGACAATTGCTGGGAAGCAAAATCTCAATGGATTGAGAAAATGCTCCTGAGAATGGCAGTTTTGCACATTATTTTATATAATAGAATCCAAGGAGGAGGCAAAAGAAGGCTTACATGAAATCCACTGGTGATAGATTGTGAGGAGGGATGGAGGGGGAAACAAAGTGGGGGGGATCTCTAGGACTGGATAAAAAGTAAAAGGAATAGACACATATTTCTTTTACATTGATGGGTATAGGAGAGTTAACAATTAACATGATAATAATAAAAATAAAACATTTTCTGTCTTCTACTCTGGTGCAATGATTGTGCCCTGAGGTGTCTGGCAAAAAGGAAATTACCTTGACATTCCAAAGCTATGTTATCTTAGTTGCAAAAAGACAACAGACAGATTCAGTTAAGGTAAAGACTGACCTTTGTCAGGGAAGATATGGGCACTATTCGCTATGTCTCGTTTTTAGTTAAAAGTTTTAATTTCAGACCATCCTACACGGTTGCTTTAGGTCTCTGAGTTTGTCAAACCCACCATGTAGGACTCCTCTGAGTTTGTCAGGTTTAGGATGTGGCCCTTTTTTATCCACCGTCATCTCCAAGGGCTGGACCCTGGCCAGGCAGGAGGACCTGGGCTCTCCAGTAGTTCTTACTTCTCTGCTCCCAACCTTAACCTAAGTCTGATATCGTTTGAGGGTGGCAGAGAAGCATGGCTTCCTGCCCTAGAGCTATGGCTCCTGGTAGAAAGGCAGAGGATGAATGGCTATGTTCTGAAGCTCTGTGGGAGTTTGAATTATATTTTATAAACGAAGAGGAAGAACACACACTCTTCATTTCTCCCAAATGAAAAGACTTGCGAACGTTACTGGGGATATGCCTAGTTCCTGAAAGCTATTAAAAGTTCTGCTAACTGAAGTAAAGAAACCCAGAAGATGTCCTAAATGAGAAAAAAATAAAATCTCTTTCTTCTTCATTTCAATGAATCCTTATTTCCCATTAATGGGGGGAAACATTGCGCTTTATGTTCTTGAGTCACAGTGAGGATCATGGTCCTTTGCAAAGCTAGTTTGAAAAGAAATGAGCCTAGGATACCAATGGTAAAATAAAGTTCACCTAGAAAAATTGATAGAGATAAACTAGGTGCACAGCGAGTTGAAAACTGAAAGAGTTGGCATGGCCTTTGTGGCTCAGAAAAGTCTTTTTATTGAAGTGGATTTTTAGATCAACCTTGTGAATGGGAAGAATTTTGATGAGGTGAAGAAACTGGCTGGGAGGGGGAGGATGAAGCTGGGAAATTAAAAAAAGGAAACAATATAAAATATAATTAAAGGTACAGAAACAATTATTTAAATGGTGGGTGGATTATGAGAAAGAATTCCACTTGCACTAAAGCAGTGTTTCTCAATGGGATGATTTTGTCCATCAGGGGATATACATTTTCAATGTCTGGAGACATTTTTGGTTGTCACTTCTGGATAATAATGCTCCTGGCATCTAGTGGGTAGAGCCGAGGGATGTTGCTACATATCCTACAATGCACAAGACAGCTACACACAAAGAAAGAATTACCTGACCCAAAATGTCAAATGTGCCAGAGTAGGAAACCTTTGGCTACAGGCTGGGTAGGAGTGTAGGTTATCAGGGTGAAATAATTAGAATGGGGCCACTGAAGACCAGTGAGCAGGGAAGTGTTTTGTTAGAAGGTCCTTTGTTCTCTACCTTATCTGCACTACCCAACACAATGTTAGGACTATAGGAAATGATCTGGAAATATGTCATCTATCTGTCTGTGCCTACCCATCCATAAAATATTAACTGAATACCTACCATGTGCCAAAGTGCACATTTAACAGGCAAAGTGTTGACTGTTAAATGTGAAGGTGGGTTTTATGGGAGTTAACTGGGCACAGGATTAAGGGATGGAGTAGAATGTGTGGTTACTAGAGATGAGGAAACAAGTACAATACCTAGAAGAAAGGAAGAGTGCTTGAAAAGGGATAAACTCAAAGAGGAAGGAAAAGGAGGTAATTTTGTTAAAAATGCAAGTTTAATCCAGCCATAGGATTTGACACTTAGTCCACGGTATAAAGGAGATGAAGATTTCCACGGCTACTTCTCGATTTTGAGTCTCGATAACTGAGAGACTGGTGGTGTCAGAACAAGATTTCCTCTGATAGGGAAACTGGTGCGTTCAGCTTTGTACTGGCTGAGTTCAATGTACAAGCTGGGGCCATCAACAGGCAGGTGAAAATGTGGGTCTGGAGTCTCAAGCAGAATTCACTTCTACTTCTGAACTAGGGCTCTGAAGGTTGTATCATCATCACAGTAGCTTAGCTATGGGTTTTATGATAAGCCCAGAACCTGTGTTCTTGAGAAATATTTTGAGAAACACCTGGAATTCTGCAGGAACTTTTTTCTTTTCTTTTTCTTTCTTTCTTTCTTTCTTTCTTTCTTTCTTTCTTTCTTTCTTTCTTTCTTTCTTTTTTTTTTTTTTCCTATTTATCCATTCTAGATAGAACTCTCTCTGTACGACCTAGGGGAAAACTTCCCATAAAGCCCTAAAGTTCTTCTGTTAATAATAGACATTATTCTTCCCAGAAAGGGCCATTCCTTTGGAATTTCAAATATGCATTTTTGCAGTGAATTTTCTCCCTCACTGACATTACCTATTTCTCATTCTCAAATAATCAAGGGGTACATGGTATGTTTCAAGTAATAGTGGCTCTGTCTTTGAGTCATCAGGAAAAACAGCCAAGCTCCACAGCTGTCTCCATGTGTGGTTGATGCTCTTTAAAGTTTTTTGTTTCTTCCTGTGATTGCCTGAGCCCAAGTCACCTTTTATCTGCTAATTATGAGGTTGTAGTTGAGTATTATGGCTTCCAAAATGAAACAGAAGCCCTGGCTGGTGTGGCTAAGTGGATTTAGCACTGGCCTGTGGACCCAAGGGTCGCGGGTTCCATTCCCAATCAGGGCACATCCCTGGGTTGTGGGCCAGGTCTCCAGTAGGGGCACATAAGAGCCACCCACACATTGATGTTTATCTCCCTCTCTTTCTCCCTCCCTTCCCCTTTCTAAAAAAAAAAAAAAAAAATGTAGCTGAAGATCCTAACTTCCTTCTCCATGGCTGTTTTCCTGTCCCCGGCTGAGCATTTGGGAGAGGCCCAGGAAAGGCTCTGCCTTGATGAAAATGATGAGGGGAAGTATGTAAATGATTGCTTAAATGACTACTTCCCGCTCAGCACCATTTATGTAATTGACTAATATAATTGCAGGGTTTAATCTGAGATAAATCTAATCTTAGGAAACTACGTATGTATCACCTTTGCTTTGCCTCTAATACTGTGCTTATTTCACTAATTTATCACTGCAGTTTCAATGTGCATTGTCTGTGTGAAACGTCACAAACGACTATTCTTTTCTTAGACTCACAAAGGAAACACACTCTGCCCTCCAAATGCCATCTAATTACTGTTTTGTTAGATTTCTTCTTTCAGGTATGAGTCCTTGGAGAAACAGATCTGTGTCACATGGTAAAGCAATTGGAGAGTGAAATCAGACTACCTAGACTGGAATCTATCCACAGGTATACAGTGTATCTAGTCTGACCTGGCATACATTGGTAATCTATCAGCTGCTATTTACCACTGAGTCCAGACAAGGCTTCCAAGTACCCTTCCAGCCGTCATTATCAGTCATTTGGACACATGAGATAAAATATTTGTGTCATCTCTGCTAGGCTTTAAAACTTACTAGGTAACATTAGGTTTGTTACCCAAATACTCTAAGTTTCAGTTTCCTCTTCTGTTAAACAGGGAGGTGGTATGGAGCTCCTTCACAGGGTTGTATTGGGACTACTTTAGTCAACATATGAAAAAAGCATCTTGAAAATTATCAAGATATCCCAGAAACATTTGTTATTATTTGTACTATATGCAGCAAAATATAGGTGGGTCTCTACAAGATTAGAAAATACTTTCAATGTCAGTCCTTTCTGGTGCTGCCCCTAAATGGCCTCAGAAACAGTCACTCTGGTGGCTGCAACGGTAACTTCCTGAGCAAAGCACATACTTCCTTGTCACTATGTGCATTGGACTTGCCACTTTTGGGTCTAAAATTATGGAGCAGGCCTCTCAAAATGTCATTGGAGGATCAATGCCAGGTATGAAGAAATGGGTCATAACAGTCTGGGATGAGAAACTGTAGCAATTTTAAATCATCAAGACATCCAAGTGCATAATCAGTGGACTTGTTTTGTTGAACAAGGTCAAGACGACTTTGAGTGGGCCCAACTTGTGTAATGAATCACATGTGGTGTCAACTATTAACAGACACTTATGCTAGGGCTGAGTATCAGTCTGCCACGAATAGACATTATATACATGGTGGGGCAAAAGTAGGCTTACGGTTGTTCATATGAAGTAATATGATAATAAGTCGTACAAGAATAAGTTCTGTGTTTCAGGTACTCACTACTGTAAACCTACTCTTACCCGACCCTGTACATATACACACACAGGTTCCTCACTAGAAATTGTTTGAGAAACACTGAAATCGAGGAGCCATGTGTGCATGTGTGTAACTGTTTCTAGCAAAAACAGGGTAAATTAATGGCCTATCAATTAATACCTAGAGCTTTTGAAATCTGGGTTCTTCTCATACTAGATGCTAGGCCCCCCAATTCTGGCTTTTTAACACATGAGTGGAACTTTAACATGAAGGTAGAAAGAGTTCAGTCATTCACACCTTGCAGCTTCATCCTTCCTTGTTAATATGACTGTTTACTTGAACAAATCCACTGTTCTTCTATGACATATGAGAAGGCCAGGCACATTACTTTGAATGTGAGTGGAGGGGGCAATACCCAGCACCATAAAGAACCACCAGCTTCAGGAAGAATGAAAACAGTTCTTGCCCTTACAAGATGATTTTCCAGTATCTTTTTTTTTAACCTTCATTACCAGGAGATGGCTTGTAGCTAGAGTGTTCATTAAGACTAGTTTGAGCAAAACAAAACAAAATGATAGTAAAATATTCAAATATGAGAATATCAGAGCTCCTTTAGCAATTATTAGGTAACTAGGTCTGGTGATTAATTCGTCTGAGCCTCAATTGCCTCACCTACAAGATAGGAATGGGAATCCTTATCTTCCAAGTGTGAAGTAAGGACTTACTGAGGTCATGCGTGAGTTGTGCCCATCAAAATACCTGGGGGAGGCTAAGTGCTCGATACACAGGAAGTAGGAACAGAGTGTAGAGTTAGGAGCAGGGTTTGACAGTAAATAGAGGGAAATTTGATTCCAGACTGTGCCCTTCTCAGCTGCTTGACCTTGAGCAAGCCTTTGAGCTCTGTAGAGCTGAGTTTCCACAACTGTCCAGTGGAGAAGATGATAATTGTTGGCATGAGTATTTATGATAAACAGAGTCAGAACTCAATTTAAGTAATAGTTAAAAAATGGCAGTTATGATTATGATTAATTTTACTCTTGACAAAGACTCCAAATGCCCAGATTTAGGTGACTAGGAAAAATAAAACTAACAAATAAAAACTCCCTGGGATTATAGTAGGCAACTTTCGTCTGGTAACTTTAGATAAAATGGTGAAATGGTAAAAAAAAAAAAAAAAGAGTGTGCTTTAAGGAAGGATGAAATGATGACCAGAACATGAAAATGCAGGTATTCCGCATTGAACACAACTTGATAACGGGTCCTTTTTCTCTTTAATGGGGTGTGTAAGTCAGAAGTTTATCAACTACTGAATCATTAAGGTTGTATTGAATAGTTATAGAATTTGGACAGAATAGGAAGAGTAACCTGAGTTGTCCTTATGCATTCCTCACTCTGCTTGGCTCATCTGGTAGAAGAAGCTGCATCTGGTAGAAGGAGCTGAACTATTTGAATTTGTTGATTTGAGAAAATCCTTTTACTCCTCATTTTGGAATCAAAGACCATTATAAAAGAGGACCCAGACTTTCATTTTATAATAAAAGTGCTTGAAATGGTAGCGGGCACCTATTGTTTCTATCTTCCACGTTTAACTTTCAACACTTTCTGATAATAGTGCCCCATTTTCACTGAATAACCATTTTCTCCCACATTTCATATGAGTTTGCATCATCTGCCAGTCACAGTATCCTCTTCCCAAACTATAGGATGGGGATGTGACCAGGAATATCTACTCATGGTTTACTATCTCTTGGTCACAATGATTGATCTAAGCAATGAGCATGTGATCCAAACAGAGCCAATCAGACTCTTTTCTTGGAATTTTATATATTTGAATAGTAAGAAAGAGAATGTTTCTTCTCTTTTTCCTCCTTTTCTTTCTCTAAGTTGGATTCACTGAGCTGGTATAATTTAAGCCTAGAAATGGCTAAAGCCATCTACTTCCTCCTCCAGGCTCTGCCACCCCCAGATGGTCACTAAATTAGCCTGACATCCACAGAAAAGCAGAAGAGATGGAGAACATGAGGGACATTATTTTCAGTTTCTGAATGCCATGGAGTTTGGGAACAGAACTTGCAACTAATGGGTTGGTTTTGAGGCAAAAATATTGGTTTGGGGGTTCTGAGTTGCTATAAGAAAAAGGCACAGTGAACCATGTAGTACTTGGGGCTTAAGCTGATATGTAGGAAAACAGTATTGATAGCAGGATGATATAATTCAGGTCTTCATGTCTGCTTTCTGTATCAAGGGATCCATGAGCTAATTGTCTTCTCACAATAAATCAGCAAGGAGCAATACCTTGTATTAAACATTTCCCATTATAATTTTGAAGCACATACACAGGCAGTCACACGGAGAAAACAATATTTTGTGTGTGGAAATGGCACAATACTAATCTTTTTCCTTCACACTGATTATACTGTGAGTAAGCAATGGAAGAACATTAATCTCTCTACTTAGAATACAGAAAACATGTTTATAGAGGGGATCAGTGTTTAGTGTGCTGCGATGCAGACAGAGAAGGGGTTATTTGATGAACGTATTGATTCTTTGGCAAGATTATTTTTTCAAATATTGAAATCAGCTCTTCTGATAGGGCCATGTTCTGTCTTAATGATGGTAAATGCAATGAAAAAAGATGTTATTTTTTAAATGTTTCTGAAGCAATTTATTCAGTGGGCCTAAAAAGGCATTCACTGAGTAAGACATGGGTTTTAGTCTCAAAACTGTCACCAGCTCTTTGCATGACCTTGGTCCTTACCTGTTCTTGGATTCAGTTTTTTCACTGTAATTAGACATTATTGAAACAAACACATTTTAAGCTGCCAGCAACCTTGCATTTTTAACACAAATGCATTTATCTTAAGACTTGAGATGGTGAGATATGGGGAAGGTGGAGGTATGTGGAGGATTTTGTTCACAGATTATGGGTGAAACTCTCAGAGGACTAGGTAGTGTATAATACGGTAAGTGTGTACTGAATTTTGGACTAATTTTGAATTTACACAATAGATTTTCTTTAGCTGAAGTATACCAAGAAGGTGAAACTAATAGATTTTCCTCTGGTTTGAGATAGATGGATTGAAGTAATCATGCAAAAAATAAAGGGGAAGTTACGAAAAGGTAATCACAAAATAAAACAAATTGCATAGAAGCAAGTGAAGTCACCATTTAAGTGATATACTCAGGATCAGAAAGAGAAAATTCTTTTCACTTCTGAGTGTATGAGCAAAGAGAAAACTAAAAAGTGGGGCAGTTTTTGTCTTGATATTTCATTTATAATTATGTGTTTTGCAATAAATTCCTTTTGTAGTAATGTTAATTACTGAAGCTGAATGTGGTCATTACTTATGTTTTAATCTTGTAGTGTTTCAGTAACTTCTTAGAAATCACCCTTTTTAGATTCAAGTAGAAAGTATGTCCAGATTTTAACATGGGAAGGGCAAATTCCATAGCAAACAAAGAGAAGGTGGGTAATCTTTATAAACTGCCATTAATGGCTCATTCTCTTATTAGATTGAAAGTGGTTCTGCTGATTGTTAAGATAATTAGAGCCATCAGATTTTACTATACATTGCTCTGATGGTATAATTTGTAGAGTCTTTTAACTAATTAGATGCTATTTATATGGAATGGTTGTGAATGGGGAAAAAAATGTAGTTCCCACACTGATGAAGTACACAAACCTAGTATTTGTTATAGAAAGCAAAAAAAAAAAAAAAAAAAAAAAGTTATTTTGCTTATGGTTACCTGCAAGTGAATGAAGAAAATAAGTAATCTAGACACAAAAGGAGTCTAGGAAGTGGAAATGTGAAACCCAAGATGATCTGTCAAATCAGGAAGCAAGAACGGTATAGAGAGAAAGGCAATGGTGAAACATCCTGGTCTCAGTCCAGAGATGCTTGGTAAATCACTTAGCCAGCAGCTAAGTGGATGTGCAATTACTCTATTCTTTCTGAGTGTTATAGCCCCTCCTCCTCCTCTAGATACAACATGCTTGACCTTCCCCCTCTCACACTGTGGTTAGTGATTTCAGATCATCAAGACCTATCAGATTTACCTATAAAAATATCCCAAATCCAAATAATCTGTACCATCTTTGTTACCCCATCTCTCTCCTAGGCCCTCAGTTTCTCATGCCTAAATCATTTTAACAGTCTTCTTTTGCTCCTCCAGCTTATATTCTTACCCTCAAGAGCCTATTCTCATGTGGCACAGTCTTTTAAAGTAGATCTTGTCATGCCCCTTTTATTATCCTTCCATGCCCCTGACAATAACACATGCAGTCCTTGTCTGAGTATACGATCTGTCCCCCTCATCTTTTTAATACCATTTTTTCTCACCAAACTACAGTCACTGTCTTCTTTCTGTTCTTCGAAACACAGAGTTTGTTCCTCCCATTGGGTTTTTGTCCTGGCTGTTTCCTCTGCCTGGAATGTTTCTCCTCTGGACCTCACATAGTAGAATGTTTCCACTTATTCCTGTCTCAGCTCAGGTTCCACCCCCTCACCCAGGTTTGCCCTGTCCAGCATATGGAATTAGCCCTTATTTTAGGTACTCCCTATCCCATAATCATGCTTGCTTCTCTGTATACCATCTATCATTATCAGAAATTTTCTCATTTATTTAGGGGTTTATTGTCTGTGCCTTGTAAATATTTGCTGAACTAATGAACTCTTAGGTGTAGAACCATAGTTCATATGTCATCATTCACAGAGAACTGATATATAAAACTTCTATAAGAGGAGTGACTCTGAATGCAGTAAGCATAAAGAAGGCACTGAATCTGTCACCGGAAAGGGACCAGGACCTAAGATGATTTGCCCTGGCACAGTCTGGAAGGTGTGGGTTCTTGACTTCATGAAGGAAAGATCTCAAGACATGAGTCCAGGTAATTTTGAGAGTATGTTTATTAAAGCAGGGGACAGAGAAACTAAGGAAGGGCTTAGAATGGAAGAAGCAAGAACACAGTAACAGGAGTGAGCCTAGGGGGAGCTGCTTTTTGGCTCACTGAAGTTAGGCAAAAGGAGGGAAGGCCCTTGGAGACAGGTTCAGGGGGTTAGACTGGCATGGGCTGCTGCTGCCCATCGCTCCCCTGGTTGCAAGTCTTGTACCCTTAGAGCTTAGGAGAAAGAAACACACATGAGGAGGAAGCGGAGTAGGGGGGAGGTGCGGACATGCTCAAGGGAGAGCTCGCATGGGGTCCTTTCTCTTAAGGGTTTTTATATGTTTTCTAAACTCAGGAGTTTTAGGGGAGATCTCAGAAGAGGATCTCAATAGAATATTCATCAGCTTTTCAGGTGTGTTATTTAATATACTGATAAATCAAAGTGAGTATATAAAGAGGTCAGGATCATTCTCTGGTCATTTTCACCTTCAAAGAATGTTACCAAAGAGGGACCAGGACTGAGGCAGGTCTGCTTTGACAAAGTCTGGATTGTGTAAACCATTTGCTCCTAAGTGTCCTTGGTTAGAGAAGGATCTTGCAATTTAATAGTTGGCTGTAAATTATTTGGTGTTTTTCTAACTACCTGCCTCAGTTTCTCCCTTCTACTCACCAAGGAATTTCCTAGCCTATTAGTAACCTGTCTCAGATCCACTCGGCCTCTCCTTTCCTGACCCAGCCCCTGTGGCACCTCAGGCTCTTGCCATTGCTTTGAGCTCCATGAACACAGTGAACACAATAGCACCAGACTTTGATTATGGGGGTGAAGGAGTGGCTTAGTACATTTCCACCATTGTCCACCCAAGTCCAAAGCTTGAATGGCTATTCTCCCACTGCCCACCCCAGCTCACAGTGAATCAAATCTGTTTCTCTTGCTTACTCTTTGGTGTAGGCGAGACGTAAGTAGAGATAAGTAGAGGTCAAGGGGCAAAAGCATTCTGTTAGTGAGTGAATGTGTCTGAACAAAAGGCCTGGTTCCTTTCAAATCCTGCAGAGGCTCTGTCCTAGAATTCCATTTGGCACCTCATTATATCCCAGACCCTGCTTCTGAGAGGAGGTCATTATTTTGGCCTGTAATCCGGCATAAAGGCTTCCCATTTTTCAGTAACATAAAGTAATATAACACACATCTCAGCATCAGGCATCAGGATTAATACTGACAAGGCCTGCGTTAAAATGCTCTACCAGGCAGCATCTCCAAAGTGAATGGAATAGTTAACGTGTCTGTACAATGGCTCTTCCTTCATGGGGAGAAGGATTTATGTTTAATACTATTAACATTTTAATTCTGACAGCCATGGTTTAAAAGAATTATATGTTAATGTAAGATTAAATGCATTCCTATAATAATACTTACTCCATATTATTAATTTTGTATGCTTTTAATTTTGATAACCCAACTAACCAGTTTGGAGAATGTCAATTTTTAATTGATGTCTTTTTTAAATAAAATTATACTATTAAGATGAAGTGCAGTTTTGAAATGGAAAAGTGCCTATTTGACTTAGAGTGTAGAGTCAGAAATTGGCTGTTTTCAATTTAAGCTGAACATCGACCATTAATTGGAAGGGATAGTTGTAGTATTATAACTAATCATCAGTCTGAAGTTCTGACCCCTTGGGGAGTGGCAGCCTTGATGGTGCAGGAATTGTTCTGGGAATTACATGAGGATGGGAGAATCAGGCCTCTAAACAACATGAGAAGTGTTTCTTTCTTCCATGTCACAGGATTTTCAGAAGGGCCTCTGTGGGCAGAAGTGGTTAAGTCAGAGTTCATTGTCTGTCTTCTTCCACACAGAAAAGCAGTGCTTGTTGGAGGATTCTTTTGTGTGCAGAGAGGACAGTGCCTGCATGAGGGCATGGTATGCACAGAAGTTCACAAAAGCAGAGAATTTACAAGTCATGTGAATCTACTCAGAGCCACTGAATACAGGGCTGCAGATTGTGGTCTGTGTCAGTCAGCATAGAATGGATATGTCTCCATAACAAACAGCCCCACTCTTTGCGCAACAAAGGTATATTTCTACCTTATGCCACTTTTATTTTGTGGATTAGCTGGGCACTCTGCCATATGCCACTTATTTTAGGGATATGGGCTGATCAATGTTCTACCAGCCAGGATAGTGCTGGTTACTATGTCACTAACTGTTAAAGGCCTCCACCTAGAAGTGGCTCACTTCTGGTTTCATTCATTGGTCACAGCAAGCCACATGGCCATACTTCATATACCTCAATACTCTGAATCATAAGAAGAAAGAAAACCAGGAAAGTCAGTATGCAACTCTATGACTACCACAGGCACCCTGCTGATGGGTAAGCAAGGGCTGAATCCCTTTCGATATGCAGTGAGCCCTGGCTCAGGGCTTTATCTGTCTGAGAAACACTTTTTTTCTAATTTATAAAATGTTTCCTCTTAGGTAATATCAGTTCAGGCCCTCAGCTATTTTGCCTAATGGATGATGCTAATATTTTTCATTCATTAATTCATTCTTGCATTCAAACAATAGTGATCAAGTCCCTCCTATGTATTAGATATAGGAAATAGAGTTGTGAAGAATAAGACATAGCTTCTGGCCCCATTGAGTTTATGGGCTCTCAGGGAAGACAGATACTGAAGAAGAAACAATTAAAATGTGACAGATGCTAAGGTAAGGAGATGTGTAGGGTGCCACGGGAATCATATGACAGTAAATGAGTTATACGTTGCAAGCATTCTTCTTATGCAGCATCTAGACTTTCCCCTTCAGGGCTAACCAAAAGTTTTGAGTCTGCTAAACAGATAATTAGGCCAAGGCACAGATAATTTAGATGACTTTGCCTTTGAGACATCCATGAGCAGTAGAAGAATCTAAGCACTAATGTGCATCTCAAAGCAAGCCTTTAAAATGGCCATCTGATAGTCTATTTGATGCTCATTAAGACTTTATTCGGGGGTGAGGGAAAAGAAGAGGGAAGGAAAGAGAAAGGGAAGAAGGGAGGGAGAGAGAGGGAGGGAGAAGAAAGAGCATGCAAGGGTATCTGTCTGCATTGGCTTAGAATCAACATTTCCCCATAAGAGGACCCTGTAGCAGATGCTGTTGATGTACTGCCCATACTACCTTGGATAGTGACCATTCCACTACACACTGACCCTTGGTTTCTGTCTGTAAAACCCTGACGTTCTGGCTGGGGGCTTTCTCTAGTCACTGGTGATCACACCACCTGTGTGCAGTACAAAATAGACTGAAAGTGCCACAAATTTAGATCTCCACCACCCCCTCTCCCCTGGTAGCAGTCATCACCCTGAATGGAAGTGGGTGGGAAGCACTCAGGTTCCCTTGCTCCTTTGGTGGAATGACCCTGAAACCTGCCTGTCTCCCCCGGCTCCCAACAGGACTGAGTCCCTCTCATTCCCAGCAGTGCCCCGCTTGGTAACACACACTTGGAGGATGCATTCTCCCCCAGGCTCACTTCCTTATTTCCCTGCTGTGCTTTCCAGAATCACCTTCCAAAACAACTACTCACCCTCAAAGTCTTGTCTTGAGATTTGTTTCAGAAGAACCCAGTCTAAGCCAAGCAAATTTAAACACCTAATCAGTAATGGCCTTTGAACTTTTCTCTGTCTGCTCCAGTACACACAGGGTGCTAAGGAAAAAGGGGTGGTATTTGACAGGGATAACACAAAGAAATGGCAGGTGAGTCCCGCTGGATGACCACTGGACCTTGGAGGCTGATGAAAATGCAGCTCTCTCTTCATCAGTCATTGTGTGTACGGCGGCGAGGGGTACGTGAGCACCAATTGCAGTTTTTTTCCCAGGCATATTTTGTGATAATTTGGCATTTTTTTATTCATATTTAGCATGACTAGGGCCAATTATATCACAAAGTCCTTTGGAGAAAAGTACTTTAAGGCAGAGCTAAGGCCATAGAAAATGTATTTGGCTGTTTCATTTTTTTTTTTTTTTTTGTTCTGAATACCATGCTCCATCTTCTAGTTCATAATTCCTCCCCTAACTGCATTGTCTGCTATTTGACTTTTGGCATAAAAATACACTGATTAGAGGAATAAATGAGGGCCCAATTTATGAAAATTGACTTCTTACACTTAAAGGAAATTCCTGTGGTGCTGTTTGGAAAAGGTGACAAATGTAGTTTTCAGTAGATATGTGCATAAATTATGGTTGATTTGCAATTCTTCACCTTCTCTTCCTTGCTCCAAGGGTATATTTTAAGGAATGTGATTATTTGGCAGAAGTGCTAATAATGATGGGGGAAATTTTCAGAAAACATATTCAATCTTCAAACTTCTACATTTTCAGAAATAGCACCTTGAAAGTTTACTTGTTCAGCCTTTCAGGCATTACTTTCCCTAAGGGATGTCTGAAAGTAAGTGTTTCCCTGTGAGTTTGTGCACAGGTGGTTTTGGTCTCAAGCTTCAGGGCACGGCAGCAGAAAGAAGGATTGCCCACCTGTGCATTTTGCAGTCCCCCTCCCCCAAACATCAGCATCATGAATAGTTCTCCTCACCGCTGTTAGCTTTAGTTTTGGGTTTGGGCACCCATATTTGCCAATGAATGGATCATACTCTATTTAGCCATCCACGAACTAGACTGCACTGCCCCCATATTACCACTAGGCTTCCTTACCTCCATGGGCTGCTGTGTCCTTCACCTTCTGCTGGGACTCAGTGCCACGTCTCCACACAGCCTTCTCCATCCCAGTCTCCTCCCTGGACCCCTGCTCTCCCAGCCAAGGCAGAAGGCAGTCTATTATGGTGGAATGAAATGCACTTGTGGTTCTAAAGACTGGTGTCAGATCTTGGCTCTGCCGTTCACTCACTGGGGGACCTGGTCTGTTATTGAACCTCCATGCCTTGCCATTTCTGTATCAAATTCCTATCTCCTACTACCATGTGAGGGATAAGTGGAACAGCAGATATAAAGAGAGGGAGCTCAGGAATTTAAATATTCTTTCTCATTCCAGCCTCTCAGACTGTTCCCGCCGGTCTTGACGACTCAGTCTTCCTTTCTTCTGCTGTGCAGTAGGGCATTTCTGTACATGTTTTCTCTCACTTTTCCTATGAAACCCTGTCCACACTGGACTGCCCTGAGCTCCTGTAACACCTGTCTTCCAATCAGCCTTACACTTATTAAATCAAACTAACAAACAAGGTAACAAATATGCATCTGCCTTAGCATATTCTGTGGATGTTATTGGCGGTATCTAGGAATAATGGAAGTATAATGTTACACACCGAAATTTATTCAGCTTTACTCTAACAGTCTTTTTCTACATGTTCTATTCCCTATGGCAAGTCTTTGCTTGCTCTCTCTGTCTGTCTGTCTGTCTGTCTCTCTCTCTCTCTTAATATATAGCAATCAATTACTTTTCTTTTCTACACACACAGCCCCTCACTGCCTTATACTGAATCTTCTTTTTCTTTTCGTAAGTCAGGTCATCTGGCTCTCCTTGGCTGCTCTCATTTTCATTCCTGGTTATGACCCATCTCCTCACCTGAGCACCTAGTCAAATTGGCGTTTGCCAGGTTTCCTCCTCATTCTTTGTGCACTTGTGTACTTTCTAGTACAAAAAAATAAGTTGCAGGATCATCTTATATTTTTTCCTGTCCAACCATTTCTCCAAGCAGCCCTGATTCCTTTCCGTGTAGGATAGCTTTAGAAACCAAGATCTGGGTACATGGGGTGTTCATTGCTCCTGAAATGCCATTGCTTCTAGACTGTCTCAACACACATTTTCTAGCTAGAAAATAGATGCATGTATGTCCACATATACATTTATTATTATATCTGTGTGTATGAGTATGTGTATGTACATAGACTCCCTGCCAAGGCTTCATATCATTTCAAATCACTTTTCCCTTTTCTATATTTATAAATACTTTCCCAGACAGTGAGAAATTATGTTCTCATGATTCTTGATATATTTGCTCCCTATGAACAATCTCCTCAGCCGTCTGTAACTGTCCTCTGCCCACCACCCCTGCACCCCTCACCCTCTGTTCTCTGTCTCCTGTGACACTGCACACAGCACTCTTCCCACTTCTGTGTGACATCCCCTCCTCATCCCCCCTCTGTCTTCAGGTACAGTGCACACTGCTGTTACCACTCACTGCCACCGTCTCTTCTGATGCCATCATCTCTCCCAGGCGGGAAAGGGAAGGGAAGGTGGGAAAGGAAGGGAAGATCATGCCTGTTTATGGATGGATGGATTTGGGACACTCCTACATGCCTTTCACAAAACTTTCGCATCCATGTTTCATGCACAAATATTTCTTCTCCATCCACTTACTTCCCTTTACTTTTTCAGCATTACCCACCCCTCTTGAAGGATGTCTAATTATAGTTGAAAACAGAAATCATTTAACAATATTCAGCTGTGCCTACTTGCCATGCAGCTCTGACCCTGGAGAAAAGTAGGAGGGCTGGATGGTACACGCAGTGGTGTCAGGTAAAAGGCAGGTGGTACCTGATCGTCAACCAAAAATCTTTCTCTATCCAGGCTTGTTCAATACCCTCTTTCACCCCTCTCTAAAGATATGATAACATTCACAATCTCCATTATCACTATGGATATAAGTGGCAAGAAACACATTCTTGTTGGCTTTTCCAAAGTGCCAGTAGTTCAAAATAAGTATAAGATCTCTTAAAATACAAGAAAATCACCTGATACAGCAGGATAATAAATGATGTCAAATGTCATTTTTAACAGTGGTGGTATTTTCCACACTCAGAGGGCAAATTGATTCTTGAATCTTTGTTAGTTCTCCAAGTCTGATCAATAGGCAAGCTTTCCTGGGGAAAGTCTAGAGTGGAACACTACCTCCCCCACTGATTTTTTAAGCCAGCAAAGTCCCCAAGCCTTGTAAAGGTGGGAGAAAGTTCTCACATTTTCTCCCAGTTGAGAATTCCCATTCATTTTCTTAGATTGCTTGTTTGTGTAAATAACCTCTTCTTATGAAAATATGAAATAGATTATTGGCAACATCATTAATATAACCTTAATGGAATAAAAGCACAGGCCTTGTCTAAGGTAAATTATCATAAATCTTTTATCTCAGAAACCTAGTAGAGAGTTCCAGGTGGACAGGGAAGTGGCCAGAATGTTAAAAAAAAAAATTCCAAGCTAGAATTTGTGGCAGAAGTGGAGGGAGCCACCCTGACATATCTGACCTCATTAACGCTCAAGGGTCCCCACACAGGAATGGACAAATGACAATGTATCACTCACCCTGTCCTCTGATGCCTTTCCATTAGAAATGCTGCAATTGAATCTTGCATGTCACAAATCAAACCCCTAACTTGAAAACTACCTTTCCCCCTAAAATGAACTCATTTCGTGACTCATGGAAGGAACTAGATGCCTCCCAGAGGAAGAGCTATGTACCCAATGGCAGCCATAATAACTGCCCCCAAATGGGAAGTGGCCACACTGTGCACCAGGGTGCAGACTGGACATGGCTGTTATATCAGCTCGCCTTTTTACAAGCTGTGTGACTTTTGGCAAGTGCTTGAAATTCTTCTTGACTCAATTACTTTATTCCTTAAGTGGGGACAGCACTCTATCTCCCAAGGGTATGAGCATTAAAGGAGAGGGTTTTTTTGTTTGTTTTTTGTTTTTCCTCTAAGCCAAGTAACTAAGCACTTGATAAATAGTAGCTATGACTTATTATTGCTTATTGGTACTTCCAGATACTGAGCTAAGGGCTTTATATTATTTACCTCATTAATTCTCACAGAATTATATGGATGTTATGAAACACCATTTTGCAGAGAATGAGACTGTTTTAGCTTAGAAAACATTCCTGTGTCATACAGCTTGGAAAATGGTACATTCCAAAGCTAAAGGAATCTTTCTATAAAATTAAGCTACTACTTGTGTATAGAAAATGAATTTTCTTGTGGATAACAATTGAGTACACGACTAAGAAGAATGACGTGCATCTATATTTATGAGTGAAATAAGTCTGTAATTTTCTTTTCTTAAAATGTTTTTGCCTGTTCTTGGTAAAAGGGTTATACTGACCTTATACAATCAGTGGGGAATAAGCTGTTTTTCTATCATCCAGAAAAGTTTGCATAAAATTGAGATGATCTCTTCATTGAAAGTTTAGAACACTTGCCTGTACAACCATCTGGTGTGATGTTCTCTTTGCAGAAATATTTTTATCCGCTATTTCCATGTCTTTAATAGTCACAGGACTATATAAGCTATTTGTTATTTTTATACCCATTCTGTAAATTATACATTTCTAGACTTTTGTCCATTTCATCTAAATTTTAATGACATAGTCATTGCTATTAGTTATTTATGATCTTATTTTAGCTGTATTTATATCCACCTGTTCACTGAAAACACTCTTTTCCCCCCTCATTTTCTTTTGTTCAGTCTTGCCAAAAGTTTATTTGTTTTGAATTTTTATCAAAGAACTAACTTTTGACTATTTTGATCTTCTCCAGCAAATATTTTTTCATATTTTATAAATTTTTGCTCATATATTTTTATGATTTTTCTTTTGGTAAACATGAACATATTTTGCTCACTTTTGTGTACTTAAGCTTGGCATTCAGTTTGTTAATTTTGAGGCTTAGAGGAAAGAATTTAATATGTAGTGTTTCATTGTTCTTCAGTTTAGGTATCTTTTAATTTCTTATTAATAAAATATTAAATGCGGATATAACCTGAAAAAGATCATATAAGATTGAGGAAGGATGTCATTCTTTTTATCAAGCTAAATACAGCTTATGTTAGAAAGTATCTTAGGAACAATTATAGATGGTATGTTTTGGAGGGTTTTTATCCCTCCAAATTCATATGCTGAAGCTCTAACCAGCAATGTGATAGTATTTGGAGGTGAGGCCTTAGGGATGTGATTCAGTTTAGATGCGGTCCTGAGGATGGTGCCTTGTGGTGGGATTAGTGCTCTTTTAAGAAGACAGAGAGATCTAGGACTCTTTCTACTTGCACAAGCCAAGGAAAGGCCATGTGAGAGTATGGGGAGAAGAGAAGGTACAGTCTGTAAACCAGGAAGAGAGCTCTCACCAAAAAGCAGCTATACCAGAACCCTGATTGTGGACTTCCAGCCTCTAGAACTATGAGAAAATAAATGTCTGTTGCTTAAGCCATTTATTATTAATATATGACACTTTGTTACAGCAGCCTGAGCAGACCAAGGCAATGCCATGACACCACATGAAAATAAGACCAAAGAAGGGTGAACCTGGGACAAAGGACGATTATTACTTTGAGTAAAGAAGGCAAGGAGATAAAATGGGGGTGGTCCAGGTGAATAGATGAAGGTTACTCTCAGTGTCATAGCTTTTGTTTTATGTGTGGCATTCAGAAGTCCTTATTGTGTTCTTAAAAATAACTTACTAAATAAAAGCAGGAAAATTTTCAGAACTAACATTGGACAAATGCTAACCACATGCCAGTCCCCATTTAACACTCTCTGAGTCCTCACAAGGGCCACTACAGGTGAAGGTATTATTTACTGTTACTGTTGTTATTGAGGATCCAAGTACTGAGTTCAGTCTGTGGATCAAGTACTGATTAGTGGACCACAGTACTTTAGAATCCATGACTTGAATCACTGGATATGCCCTATGGAAAGGTAAATTGAAGACTTTTGAATAACCAGGTCTACAGGTATATGAGGTAGAGAGCTCCCTGTCAGTGAAAGTATTCTAGCAGAGACCATTCACCCCTTTCAGGGAAGTATTGGCTAAAAGACCTAGCTGCATGGGCTGCTTAGTCTCCTGTGAATTAACACCAAATGCCTCTAAGCAGTCAGGCTGCTTCCTTGCTCACTTAATATGAATGATACTTTGGGAGGGAGCCTTGTGTGGTAATAATATAGGCTCTAGTGTTTCCTGTACCTGGGTTCAAATCCCAGCTCTACTGCTTACTAGATTTGTACCCTGTAATAAATGATTCTCTATCTGCAGCTCTCAGTTTCTTAATTTGTAAAAATCACAAGGTTATTGTGAAGATTATGGATTATGCCCTGCACTGCACTTGGACTCATGGAAAGGGCTCTGTATTAGAGGAACAGAAACCAGCTATGCTGAATCTATGATTCCAGTTCCTGGATTCCCTTAGACAGTGGCCTGATACTTTCATGAGACAGAGTAATGACCTCAGTGATGAGTGGGATGCCAAGCAGAAATTCACCTGGGGAACTTGACCTCTTTGCCTTCCTCTCCCTGTTCTTTAGCACAGGTGATGTGAATGTACCAGAGGAGTTTCCTCTACTGAGTTTCAATTATTTATCAGATGCACTTGTGTTCAGTGACATGTGTGGCAGATATAAATTCATGGGTTCTTTCCCCTGGAATGCTTCTGGGCAAGTTATACAGCAGGGACCCTTTAAAGCATCAACGTTGAAGAGCAGAAATTGATTTCCTTTGAAGCCTCTTCTTTCACACCTCTCAAGCTTCTTGGGATTTCCTTACAGTACAAGGCTAATGACTTTTGATACCAATCGATGCAAAGCTAATTAATTTACTTCACAGTTTCCGCGTATTCAAACTACCCAACGGTTCAAATGCTTTGCTGTTGTTGGTATTTTGGGGGTGGTTTAGGAACCTGTTCTTTGTCTTTCATTTTCCAGGGAGTAATTAGCTCCGATGACTTCATCTATTGATGGGATCTAAATTGTGGCGGGCATGTGGAGTTGCAGGGAAGGAACACTGGGATTCCATAATGTCTGGGCTTTCTCAACTAGTGAGTCATTATGACAGTTAGGGACTCTATACTCTAAATAAGTATAATTTTTATTTCGATACTGTATGGAAATAAGGTAGTTAATTTTAACTATCTCTGGCAAGTTCCAGCATAACATGAGAGGGATAGGATCTCTCTCTCTCTCTTTTGTACATACCCACTTAATATAACATAATGAAAATAAAAGTATGTCCATGGAAATTATTCTCCATCTGGGAACTATAAATTCTTTGTTTCCCAGTTGAAAACATCTTGTCTTCATGATTTATGTAGTCAATTTGGAATAAGCTTTGAGTTTGCTATTTAGAAGTGTTTAGAGAACATTCGATGGGCCAAAGATTACACTTTGTTATAAGATAGTATGATTTAAGTATGCCCTACTGCAATGATAAAAAATTATGGGCTATGGAATTCACTAAACTTGGGTTGAATCTTTCCTCTGAAGTTTATAGTGAATAGTTTGAGATATGTATATTCTTTAAATCTCAAGTTCCTCAACTATAAAATGAGGATCATAATATCCTATGAGGCTACTTGAAAAATGAGTATTCAAGCAAAAAGTAGAGCATATTTCTTGGTATGTGGTATATGTGCTATAATTACCAACTACTCTTGGTGGTGGTGTTGTTACTATTTGGTAGTTCGTTTCCTTGCTATACTTTCTATTCCAAGCACTCCTTCAGAGTTTAAAAGACAAACAAACAAACAGAAGCTTACAGGGAAGGCCTCCTCCTAGTTTCCTTAAGGAGAAGGAATGTGTCTGGTTGCGGGCCCTGCTGCTGCACTACGTCATTCACACGTGACTTGCAGAAGCTACTCAGTATAAGAGTTTTTAATTAAAATACTTAGAAATAACTAATATCCTTCTACTGGGTGGATCTTATCTCTAAGCTGAGACTCATGTGGTGTGTATTAAAACAAGATTAAGGTGTAAATTAGAATCAGTTCTACAGAAATGTGTCTTTGTCTCTTAATTGGAATAGTCCTACTGGTTTGTTTTAAAAAGAACTCCAAAGTGATGTCTGATTTTCACATTGTCAGAAGCTTGTAGAAACTTTGAACTTGACGTTTAAATATAACATCTCCCTAAAGAAACTAGCATGACACTGAATGGAGCATCATTTGGGGTCAAGGTAAATTCTAGTGGGAATGGCAACTTTTGATGGTGATACTTTTTATAATTTTGAGCAAGAGACTGTTGGCTATTGAGAACATAAATGCCTTTAATATGCCTGATTTGGGGGTGAAAGGAACTTGTACAGTGTGTAGATGAATGAAAGTAATACTTAGCATTATATAGATTGGGTAAATACCAAGTAATATCGAATGAATTTGTGAGCTGTTTAACTTTGGACACATTACTTAGCCTCTCACAGTCATCTTTATCTTTTGTCAAATGGGGCTAAAAATAGGTTTCTTGCATAGCTGTTGTAATAATCAAGTACAATAATGTACATAAAATATTTAGTATAGGAACTGACATGTAAGAAATGCTCTGTAAATTGCTACCTCTAATCTTCATGATTCATATTGAATACTACATTTTAACTGACATTTAACTAGTAGCTATTGAACCATGAAAGTCTTAGTTAACTAATATATAAATAAGGTATTATTATTATTATTGTTTTTGAGCTATGAGAATTACAACCACTTCCACCACTGCCATCATTACCAACCTTGGGTTCTACATGTCAGAACACACAGCAGCTGACTGTCTGGATTCAGCCAGGTTGCTCTTGTCCTACGACCCAGGAAGAGCCATCTGGTCCTGGATCAAAATATTTTAACTTCACCTTCATCCAGGATGGAGAATACCCTTCTCCTGTGACTGATTTTTGGTTTGCCAAGCCCTTGTGCATGAGACCAGAAGACTATTATAAATAGAAAACAGCTCTGGCAATAATCCAGGCCATTCTCATGAAGAGGAGCTTTGGTGGGATCAGAATGGATTAGAACATAACACTGGGCCATTATGATGCCATGACGGCCATCTCTGCTTCCCCTGCACAGTGTTCTTTTTGTTGTCTCACCACATTTCTGAACACAGGACATCTCTTGCTTGCAGCTGGTCACACACCACCAGGGTGCCTTTTCTCAGATGTGCGTGAGTTCTTCAGTCATTGCCCTCAGTGTCCAGGTGCTGAGTGGTGAATGTGGGAGCTGAGCAGACAGGGGACTCGTTTTTAATTAATATTTTGAACAATGTTTCTTGGTGATGGCCATGTTTTCTGTCTCTAACCTTCTTGGTTAGAGAGTCTGAGCTTGCAGCAGCTCATTAACTCTAACAGCTTGGCCTTTAGCTTTTCCTCCATCTGCGATACACCAGACTTCACTTCTGCCGTGTAATTTAAGAGGGGAAAGGTAGCACATTTTTTACTGGAGTGCTTAGGTCCTTCAGGGTTACTCTGAGTCTGAGTTTCATTTTAATGAGGCAGTGCCAGAAAAAAACAAAAACATAGGTTGCCATTTCCTCAAAGAGAGGCATCCAAAGCCACTGGCCCAACAGAGTATTAATGAAGGTACAAATCATGAATTAAGGTAGATGTTGATAAACAGGTAGAGTTGCCAAACAAAAATTTGCTAGGGAATTTTCAAATTAAAACGTTTTCCACTGATAATGAAAAGTGACAGCTTCCCTCTATTTAGATGCGAAATCCAACATTTTTCCTTGTGCAGCTTACATGGAAATAATGAATGTTTTATGTTAAGACCTTTTCCTTCCAGGGAAAAGGGCTTCACCTTTCTAATTTTTATTGAATTAGCTGCCAGCATGCAGGAAATTTCATGTTAGCTCTTTGTCCTAGCAGGGCCTTTAAAAAAACATTAAAAAAAATATACCTAATTAAAATTGCATGAAAGCCCCACCCCCTGCACATGGCTTATCTTTAAGGTTGTGTGTACATACAGTTGTGCATGTATAATTTATTTTAAGGAACTAAAGTCAAAGGTAGCTTCTGTGTGCTTAGTATATATTCTTATAATATTGCTGAACTCTGTCCAAAATTGAATTAGGCTTTTTCCTTCTCTGGAGAAATAATTCCTCTCTCATTCTTTTAGCTATTCATACAGTATATCTGTTCACTTCAGAATAATCCATTTTTAGTTCTGAAAACAATGCCAGTCATTCCTTTAGATAACCAAAAAGTTTTAGGTACTTTGCTCTGGACTGGGGAAGATCTAGCTTCATGCTAATAAACATGTGCTTCCCATGGCACCCTTTCCACATGGTCCCCTAGGTACATGTCATTGCAAAGCTTACACAAAATTTCCAGCAGTCAGCTCTCTTTCATGCCTGTGCCCATTTGTGAGTTGGAGGCCTAGGATAGTTGGCTGCCCACCACTCAGATCGGAGTCTTGATAATTTTGCCTCAATTAGATTGTAGCTCGGGCACAGCTCATGTAACGCGCAACACTATTTCATCATTTTCGTGTGCATTTTACATCGGGAGAATCTTTTTTCTCAACAAACAACTGTACATGTTAGCTTGAATGGAATGTGCCTACTTAGGGGTTTGAATCTGACCTTCACATATGAGAGCAGTTTCCTAGAAAGAATTTATGTGATAACAGAATTTATTCCACTTAAGATCAGGTCATATTTGAGCACAGAGGGATATAAAAGCAGCAAAGAATGATGGATGCAGCTAAGTACTAACGTGAAAGATGAAAGACAGGGCCTCTGAAGTGGTATCTTTGTCCCCAAGTATTTTATTGCTAATGGGGATGTGAGGAATTATTTTTGAAATACTGCTTTTCTGGCAGAGCTTTTCAGGGCATCACGTTTGCAAAGTCCCCTTGGTCAATCTGAGAGCCAGCAGATGGTGTGGCATCATTATTGGGTGGCAGCAAAACAGGGCACCTCAGCAAGGGCCCATCTTTTCCACTGCATGACCCACATCCCTACACAGTCTTAAACATGAGTGCTTGGGGTATTTCAGAAGAAAAGTCATCAAGTGCTAACACAGAGGAGTCATTTATTATTTTTGTATACTTTTATAATTTCCCAGAGCTCCAACATTATCTGAGAAGATACAAAATATTATTGAAAGTGCTTAAAGGTTTAGAACTCCGTTTAAGGGTTGTGTGGTCATTTTATCCTCTTGGTGCCCCCTCTCGATAAATACAGATGTATGAAAATATAATCAATAATTCTTCCCAACTTTATAGATCCTCTGACCCTGTGTAACCTACAGGTCTCAATACAAGACTGGTCTTCCTTGTAAGCAATCCTGACTGCTTTCTAATTATTAAAAAGATATACTTGTAAAGTCTTGTTGGAGCATGTGTGTGCATGTATGTGGTAGATTGCATTTTGTGGAAGCGGCAATAAGGTGGAGTCTGGGGTACAAGATGTGTATTAGGCATCAGCACTGGTGAAAGGAAGGGGCAGAAGCAGGATGAGGCAGAGGAGAAGTTGGACTGTGAGCCGTGGAGTAAATATTGTACATCAAAGTTATCCCATGAAGAGCTGAAAGGGCAGAACCTTCACATGCTTGCCTTACTGTTACGAGATGCTGGCTGTCCAGGAAAAGAGTGACTTCTTGGGAAGCAACTGTGTGTTGCTGAGGCCCATTAGACCTACTGATGGCTGGGCATTGTTTGCTGACCACCTGCCTCACAGTTGGACAGTAGCCCTTTTCTGAAGTGGAAATTGGGAGCTGCAGGTCTGTGCCTATCACTGTACCTATGTGTCCTCCCATCCCCACCGCCACACCACCCAGACCCTGAGTGACAGTTAACCCAGACAGGATGATCTGGTCTTCTTTTTCTCTATTCCATATTCAACCATCAGGAGAGCCATGGACTTGTCAAAGAATGTAGCAAGCCAGTTTAGAGGAAAAGCTAAAATTCAAAGAATTAAATATAAGGTTGGCCAAGAAGTTTATTTGTTTGTTTGTTTTCCATATGATGACTCCAGTAGCACTTAAATGTCTTTAACTTCATTTGAAACAATTTTGTTAGATTATATTGTGGCAGCTGTCCTATCAGCATGTATTTTTTTAAAAAGTATCAAAATTGGTGAATTTTATGTAGCCATTTTAATTTTGAAGATAGAAGAAAATATACATTTTTGGCATATTGTGCTTTATTATTTTAAGAAAGGTTAAAACACAACTTAAATGCAAACAAAGATGTGTGCAGTATATGGAGAAGGTGCTGTGACTGATTGAACATGTTGGAAGTGGTTTGCAAAATTTTGTGCTGGAGATTTCTCACTGGACAATGCTCCATGGTCGGGTAGACCAGCTGAAGTTGATAGCAATCAAATCAAGACATTAATGGAGAACAATCAATGTTATAACACACAGGAGATAGCTGACATACTCAAAATATCCAAATCAATAAAGTTAATGGTGAAAATGAAAAATGTGTCTTTTATTGTATGGAAAAAACCAAATGAACTTTTTGGCCAACCCAATAAAATTAGACCAACGAGACTCTGTGTGCTCTCTAGACGTGAAGTGAGGGCACCACTGATGTCTGGGTCCTGTGACAGAATGGGAATGGGAAGCAACCCTAAATGAAATTTATTGAACTGTTAGTCTATGTGCTAAATTTATGCTCTTCTATTTCACTTAAACTTCACGGCAACCCTAGGAGCTCAGGCCTTTATTATCATCTCCAGTTTACAGGCAAGAAAACTGAGGCTGAATGAATTTCCTCAAGGTCTCACAGCTATCAAGTAATGTGGTAGGGATGAAACCCAAGTAGTCTAGTTTTAACCACAACAGCTTTAACCATTTCCTGAGAGTGTGGCCATTTTTTTAACGGGGCCATTCCCTTTAAGTGGCGTAACTATGCAGAAGATGGCAAACTAAAGAGCTGTGTGTATTGGGAATTTAGGGTCAAGCAGTATCAGACACAGTCCCTGCCCTCCAGGAATGCAGGAGGTAAGACTTATATACAGAATTATAAGTATACAGTGTTGTAGTTCCCACGCATGGTAGATTTCAGAGGGAGGAGCATCATGCAGCTGAGGAGACTGGTGTCAGCTAGGACATTACAGCAGGTTAAAAGCAATTTTTGAGCTCACTCAGGAGATGCAAGCTGCTCAGAAATGGCATGACCTCTTATTGCAGTTAGTCACCAACCTTTAAAAATTAGGAGAATTCACATTGAAATCTTCATTTCTGCTTTCTGTTTTTATAAAATGGAGGATCTGACAACACAGGGCACACATTCCTGTGAGAAGACAATTTGCTGGAGGTGGTGCATTTGACCCTTCCCAAGGGCCCCTTTAAGGCCTCAAAGGTGGTAACTTCATCTGGGACACAAATGTAAGACTTCATCACTATCTCATAATGACAAGATTGCATGTGGGCTCGCACAATGGAAAGAGGATATCTGCAAGATCAAGGGCATGCCTTTTCTCAGGAGCGACTGAAGTTGGAGGTCAAGATTTCACCCTGCCCACCTTTTAATTACCTGGTGCCAAAGGGGCCCATAGCCTGCAGAGTGGCAACTCTGCCATCTCCTGACCCTTCCTGTGGCCTTTCTATAGTCCCCACCTGCTGTGGCAGGGATACTGAGGAGGACTTTAACTAAAAGTGGGAGGTGAGATACAGTGGCGAAACATGAGGCTGAAAAAGTCAGTAAGAGGAATCCTCTTTAAGAGTGAGGTTTAATGCCGACTTCTCCCCTGAGAGGCCTTGTCACTTCAAGTCTTTCATACCAGGCCTGACAAATATTTAGAAAATGGTCAGGCCAGACTATTTTGCACCAGAAGAAGACAAGGTGTCTTGATAGATTTTTTTCCTCCTTCATCTCTAATATCTATGTTCCCCTGAATCCTGCTAAGGACACATAGGTCTCAGAGGCTGTTCTCTGGCTGGCGTTTGGAGCTAAAATATAGAGAGAATGGAGCTGGGCTGAAATAGTCTTTCCAGAAGACTGGAGGGGGGATAAGGAAGCCACCACCTGCTTAGAGAAGTGGAAAAGGAGCCTCTTGTGGGCTTAACCTTGTGAAAAGGAGATTTCTGATGGAACTGATATAGAGCAAGGCCACATTGCTTTGCTGACAAATATTTAAATACTCACTGGGGGAACAACATACTTAGAGATGACTCAGACCATGCTGCTAAGATACAGAGAATATATTTGAAGAGAGAGCAGTGCTGTTATAAAACAGGAAATGATCGTGGAAGGCAGTGCAAGTAGGGAGTGTGTTCTACCACTGATACAGCACTTCCTAGGACAGTGGTTTTTTTTCTTTCTGTTTTTGGAATATAGCTCTTTTTTTATGTCCTAATGAAAGGTTATGTTGATCCAAAATGTATAAGGAAAATTGATCAAGATTACACTGATCCTAAATGTGTAAGGAAAATTGATGGAGGTAGTGCAGCTCTGGGTGATGCGTGGGGCCGGCGCTGGAGGTCTGACACCTGGCCTCCCTTCGGTTCCCTGCCTCTGCTTTCAAGGCTCGGTCAGTGAAGGAGCCCTTCTCAAAAGGCAGTCAGGGAAACTCTCGGAAAGAGTTGAACTGTGTAACAATGTTTTTATTTAAACCTTATAATAACCCTGTGGAGAGGCTGCAATTAACCTCCACTTTACAAATAAGGAAACTGAGAGGCAGAGAGGTTGCTCAGCTCAATCAAACAATTCCTGCTTGTACATATGGAAGCTGGGATGTAAGCCCAGATCTCTGATTCTGTGTCCCTGCTTCCCCTGCTTCCCCTGCCCCAGAGCGCACACCAGTGTCCCACGCCAGAGGAAACTGGTAAGGCTGGGGAAGGCCTTGAAGACAGCGCAGGATCTGGGCTGGGTCTGGAATCTGCTTTGGAATTTGAATCCCTGCAGGGACTAGTAAGCACGTTCCAAGTGGGAAGAACCCCAGGAGCAAAGGCTGGGGTGACGGGATACATGAAGTTTGAACGTACATTTGGGCTGCTTTGTGAGGGGTTTGCCATACAAGGTTGCCTTAAGCTCTGCCTGCCAGGCAGTCAGGATGGGACCATTGTGGAGCCTGAGCTGGGTGGACCAAGAAGACAGCAGGTGTGAGGCAGGTCTGCCGGCCATAGGGAGCAGGAGGTGCAGGTGGAGGGTGAGACCGAGGTCAGGGAACCAGCTGGGGAAAGGCCGTGAAAGCCCCACAGGGCACGAGGAGAACAGGAGCTGGCTAGGACGGCTGGAGATATAGCTTTTCAAAGGCAAGGGCAGAATATGGTGAGGGAATGGCTGTGGAGGTGGGTGGAGCAGGGAGAGACAGAACAACTTCCAGAATCTCAATCTGAGTGGATGAGTAGAAGATGGTGTTGGGCTAACATTGGTGATGGTGGTAATGACGACAGCAAATGTTTACCTTGTGCTTACTGGGTGCCAGGCACTAAGCTCTTATTTTTGCTACCTGGCTTAATCCTTCTACAGCCCTCTGGAGCAGATACTGCTATTATCTCCACTTAACACTGGAGAAAACTGAGTAAAGAAAGGGTTAGGAACTTGCCGAAGGCCTCACAGCTAATGGGTATTAGGGACAGCATTCAAACCCAGACATTCTGGATCACTGTAGTAAATCACTTCTCAGAGCGGATGAAGCAATGCTGGTAAGGAACAGAGAAGACCTTTGCCAAATTTTGATATGGAAAACGAGTTCTCTCAACTTTTTAAAAAAAATTCTCATCTGAGGATGTGTTTATTGATTTTAGAGAGAGAGGAAGGGAAGGGGAGAGAGAAAGAGAGAGAGGGAAAGAAACATCAATGTGAGGGAGAGAAATATTGACTGGATGCTTCCCATGTGTGCCTCAGTCAGGGATTGAGACTGCAATCTAGGTAGGAGGATCGAACACTCAACCTTTTAGTGAACAGGACAATGCTCCAACCAGCTGAGCCACCCAGCCAGGAAAGTTCTCTCAACTTTTGTATGTTTACTCGTGTAAACCAGATTGCTCATATAATACTCCATGACACATTTATAAAAGATAGCATGAAAAGGTATCATATATTGGTTCGAGCAAATTTTAAATCAATCAGGCTTCTATACTCCAGGACTTCACAGGCACTTTTTCATGGGATAGTGTACCATGAAAATTGCCCAAGGGAGACTGCAGTAAGCAGTGTTTTTTAAACAAATTTGAAGAACCTAACTCTTTTCACACACACAAATCCACTTGTGGTTTTTCCAAACATGACTTTTGTGTGGGATATAATTTGGGAAATAATGGCATAGATTTTCATAAGTTTTGGATCAGAAATGATACCACAACAAGTAAAAATTGACCATTTGGAAGTAAGCGTGTGTCTTAATTATGAGTGGAGGGCAGTGCAGCCTTTGCAGGAGCCTCATTAGTCATCACTCAGACTTGGCTTTGTGCTCAGGCCCCTCCGCCCAATCTCTGCATTTCCCTTGGTAGGCGATTTCCTGCTGAGTCCATGTGTAACACACATGGCAGGCATCCTTTCTCCCCAGTAGGCAGTGGCTGCACCTGTTAACAGCCTGTACCCAGTTACTCTAAATAATTTGAACTTCAGCTGCCATACTGAAGCAGCAGTCCTCAAGCCTGTTCAACCCATAATAATTTAATTTCTAATGACATTCCGAAAGAGGACATACTCCAAATTCTCAAGCAGAAGGAAAACCTTAGGGCTTTCTGGCACATACAGAGGTCATCCATCTCATAGTAGGAGGGGAACAGGGAAGGAAGAAAGAATCCCAAGTGGGTTTGCTGGGTAACATTACCTCTGGCTCCTTGCCAGTGGCCACCCATCTACTGGATCACCTACTGAGTTAGCACAAGCCTGTTAAACAGTGCATCAAATCAGTGCTAAGCATCTTAGAGAGGACATAGTATGGCTCACTTTCTTCCTTGATTCAGCATTTAGAAAGGATGAGGCATCCCAGGCTATCTGTATGAGATGGTGCAAAGGAGCCCAGCCTGTGAAATTTTGAGAAAGTTGCAAACGCTATGTTCATCTTCTAGTCTCTTGCAGCATCTAGTGAGAAGCTCTCCTTTCCACTTAAGATTGAGTAGTATTTTCTAGTCTTTCAAGATGTAATGGTCTTATTGATGTAATGAACTCAGGGGAGAACTGTACCTAGGGTTTACTGTATTTCATTGGCAACCCTGGGTATTCTTGATTTAAGGAATTATAGAGAATGGAGGAGAATGGTTTGAATCTGGGTGCCTGTCCAGACAGAATATCCTGAGGCCATTTGGGAACTATCTTCTCTGAGATGATTTGTGCCCCTTGAACTTACTCTCAAGCTATCAGGGTCACCTCTTTGTTCTGATCTCTCCCATTAGTAATATACCACTGGTCAAAATTTAATCTCTAATATGCCATTCCCTCAAGGCTCTGGAATTTCTGTGTAAGATGACAAAGAACTAATCAGCTTAATGAGGCAGTAGTCTTCAAGTATGTGAGGATTTCTTTCTAATGCATCTCACAAGGAGTCTTTTTAATAAAGTATTGTGACACAGGGATAATTCTCATGGCAGCAAGATTTGCAGTCCTGATCTAGGTCTCTGAGGAAGACATATTGAGGGTAATGTCTCCAGATGTTGCCATTTGGTAGGTCAGGACCTGGACTTTTATGTGTGGAAACTTTGCAGACCTACCAGTGGGACTGGGCTCACTCATGGCGGTTCTGGTTAACATTTATAAAAATGACAATTATTCTAGCTCCAGAATAAAACCCCTCACTCTTTTGTCTTCGCAAGTATAGAAGAAATGATTCATACAAGGACTCCCTCATTATGAAGGTGAGTAAAGATTAGGAGAATCTCATGTTGGGTGCAAAATAACATTGGACAGAATAGATAAGAAAAGAAAGAAAGCTCCATTAATCTAAAACAGGAATATTATTTTTCTCATTTTCTTCTGAACCAAAGAAATTTTCAGATCTTGTTTGGACTTCCAAACTGTTACCCAGGTCTATTAAAGAGGGAAAGTACAAAATCTATGCTAATGACAATTTTGGCCCAGGTTGATGTAAGTCAAAATGCCTCTGATTCACATAACGTGAGAAGAGCAGATTGTAACTCTTAGGGAAAGGTTGTCTTTGCAAAAAAACAAACAAACAAACAAAAAAACAGTAGACTGAAATATTTACAGAACAAGCTGTACATCTCTATATAAAATGGAGTTGATCAAATTCAATTTAAAAAAACAACAGGAAAACTACCAACCCCACAATGTGTTAATTAATTTGAACCTGTGGGAATTTGTTGAAAGAATTGACTGATCACTTAATTTCCAATACTTTATTTAAATTTCAAATATATAGGTAGTGATATAGAGCTCTATATCTGTAGATTTATATATCAGCATGTTTTGCTAGGTACAAATATCTCTATCAATTGTTTAATACATTCTCTGCTAGTGAAAGGCATCTCAAGTGCATTATTTCATTTAAACTTCATAAATCATCATGAATGGAACAGTGTTAAGTCCAGTTAAGTAAAGACATTGGAGTCAGAAATCACCTAAGGTCAATGGAAGAACTAGAACTTGAACTCAGATCTTCCTGATTGCTCAGCCAGTATGTGTAACCACTCCACTACACTGCCTCCTTTTTCCCTTATGTCACTTTGGATATTGTGTGGGCACAGAGCTCTTGCTGTTAAATAATTTGTTCATTAATCTTGGTTGCAGTAACAAGCAACACCCAAATAAGAAGGTGTTTATTTTTTTGCCCATAAGTCTGTGGCTAGCTGTGGCTCTGCTCAGCTGTGTTCTATGTGTCTCTTATTCCAACACCCAGGCCCACAGAGAAGCCCCCATGTGGACTATGCTGTTCTCAATGCAGAGAACAAAAATGCAAAAGGTTGAGTTAAACCTTGCAATTGCATTTGTAGTTTCTGCTTGGATTTGTATATTTCACATCTACTTACATTTCATTGGCCAGAGAAAGTCACGTGGCCACTCCTGACACTGAGGTGGTTAGTCACAGGTGAAGTAAGAGTGTATAACTCTCTTAGAACAAGAACAAATAGTTTGAGGGAAAACTAAAACTTACCACAGTGAAGTGAAGGTTAGGTTATAGGTGATAAGCCACTCTGTGACTCCGTGATTGAGAAATGACTGAGAAGACATAAAGGTAACTTTTGTCCCTTGATTTGCTCTCATAGCCCCTGAAGTTGAGGGGAAACTGGTCAATATTCTAATGCTATTATAAACTGGTTCCCACAAATCAGTGACTTCTAAAATGAGTGAAATGAAGCATCAATGTGGCAAAGGATTGGCTAGCCAACTGTGCTTGACATAGAGTGATCCAGGTCTTTCCCCAGCAGGGCAGGCAGAGTTGCCAGAGGAAAGCTGAGCTCTCTGTGAGCTTCAAATTTGTATGTTAACAGCATGGACTCCCATACAGTGCACATCAAGGGAGCAAGCAGATGCCTGGGTAAGGAGATAACCGGTTAATTTACTCAGGTGGAGTGGGGGAAGGAAAGATGGACAGATGCTTAAGGGCAGTAGAGCAAGGGGATGAAAGGCATCATTTGCTCCACTCTCCATGGCGACAAAACAAACTCCATCAGCTTCTGGCCACAAACTGAATCCCAGGCTAGAAGTGAAATGATGACACTCTCTGAGCTATCCCTGTACTATCATGCCCTCTGGCAGGTTTCTTTCGGTTTGGTTTTGCACAGTCGCCTTACTCCCTCCTACCTTCACTTGTCTGGATCCAGGTTACTTGTGAGCAGAATCCCCTATTACCTTGATTCTCAAGCTTATTAAGGAAGGTCCATTCTGTAAAAACAGTCCCATGGCATGGGGCTTTGCCAGCGTGAGGACAGTTAATGGCTGCAGCTATGTCTGGGTACATGCAGGAGTGCAGGGTAGTCATAATAAGGGTGTAGCCTCCAGAGCCAGAGAGCCGGGCTTCTACTCTGGCTTCATTACTGCTTTGATTTGGGCAAGCTTCTTAACCTTTCTAAGTTGAAATGTCTTCATCTGTCACAAGGAGATAATAATAGTCTAAATAGTTGCCCTAAGAATTCAATGAGATGGTTCACAAAAGGCACTTAATAGAGTGCCCAGCACATGGTAAGAGTTTAGTAATTATTATTGCTCTCATTATGATCATCATCATCATCACCACCACCATCATCAGAGATAATGAGGATGATAATTATATCAATAATTCAATAATGTATCACCTACATTTTATAATAGTAACATGAACGGTTAACAATTATTGAATGCCTTCTCTGTGCTAGGCATGCTTCTAAGCTCTTTTCAAGCTCATCTTCACAAGAACCTGGAGAGATAGGTAGGACTGTAACCAACCCCCAACCCCCATTTTATAGATGAAGTAACTAAGGTTCATAATGGTTAATGGCTTGCCAGGGTCACATAATTGGGAAGAGGTAGGGTAGGTCTTTCTATTCAGGTAGGCTGGTTGCAGAGCCTATGCTCTTAACATTATGCACTGTGCTTCTTGCAATTATACACAATTGCAGCTCACACCAGTTTTTCTCTGGGGCCAGAGTGACTACACAGCTTGTAAATGTTTGGACCCACATCCTGCTTCACCCTGTGCAGCTGGGAAAAAGTAGGCACACTGTTCTGAGAGCACAAGCCCTAAGTCCACATTGTATATAAATTACCCAGCAAACAAATGACCCAATTATAAAGGTTGGCCACTGTCCCATTGTAGCCTCCTGTAGTGCTTAACTGTAAGTTTTTTTTGAGGCCCCATGTAATTCCTTTGCAAAAGGCCCCCCTCAGAGCTCTGCCAGGGTGGCTGTCCATGCTGTGGTCGACCTGCTCCCCAGGTGATGAGGGGATTTATATCTGCAGAAGGATGACATCACATTTAGGATTTAGACTGTGGAAGAATGGGGGAGTTGGGATAATTTTCTTACAATGATTAATTTTAGATCTGTTGAACAAAACTGCACACTGCAAAAATCTAGAGATTTTTCAACTTTTGATTGCTTTCTGAGTTGCAATGTAAAATTTTCAGCAAACAGTTTTGACATGGCACTTTTCAGAGTCCCTAAACAAGGAACCAATTATACACCTACTTAGCATTAAGGACATCTCCAAATATCTGAAAATGTTTCAATGGAAGTCATATATTTATTCCCAGCTTTTACCCCAAATGAAAAAAATCTCTAGAATTTCTTTTCTTTTCACTTTAAAATGTGGATTATTTAATTGTCTAGAGTTCTATCAGTGGATTAGGTTCAAAAATAAATGTAGTTTAGCATTTGTTTTCAATGTGGCACTTTTGGTTACTTTGACTATTTTAGCAATTGAGGCAGATTGTAAAGGTGAATTATGCTATTCTGGGCAATACCTCCCTTCCGTTTTAGAAGTGTAGCACATGCCATCTATTTCCCACTCACACAAACTATGCTGAGGGGCTGGTGGCTTTCCAGCGACATCTGGACATGCAGCCTCCAAATCACTGAGGCAGAGAAAAATAGAGCTGGAGGGTTTGGTGCTGGCTCTGAAATTTTTTGTCCCCTAATGTAGTATTTTTACTCTGAGACCATTGGCCAGAACATGTCAGGGTGGAACCCTTATCTGCAAGGGACTTGGAAATGCCATCAAGCACATTGATATTTATGGAGCAGTAATCAACTCCTCTTTCCAATGACAGTGAAGGCTGTTAGACTGTGCACGCTCTAAGTGCTATAATGAAGGCAGCTTGGTAGGAAGGGGTGGTGCAGACTCTCCTGGCTGAGTCTTGCCTGTTTTCTCCTACATGTCTGATTCTAAAGTTTGAGGGCTCCCTGGTCTCTCACATCCTCCTGCTATTAGTACACTGACCCATGAACATTCAGAATCCCTAGGGAAATAATACATTTAACCTCTGATTGCCTAAGATCTTGAATTATGAATATGAATCTTTTACTTGGATTCACATAGATTCATACATAACAAAGACAAGTCTTGGAGGCTAGGATACGAGAATGATAGACCTTTAGCTATGCGGAGGTTGCCTCAACCCACTTTGTATCCTTGTCTGCAGTTGAAATTTATGTTGTTAGCCCCATATTATTTAACCAAACTGGTGTGATTAGTTGTCCAAGAAATAGGTGTCCAGTGGGTTACACACACACACACACACACACACACACACACACACACACAATCCTGCATGTACTTTTCATCTTTATTCTTTTTGTGGTTGTTTCTTCACAGGCATTGTGGTTAAACTAGAGAAACTTTGAAACACATAAGATTATTCTTCTTTCTTGGAAAGTTTATTTATATAACTCCCAAGTGATGTCCTTGAGTAAGTTTGACTTGCTTATTAACTAGATGATGGTGATATACACATACACACACACACATACACACATACACATAGGGGTGGGCAAGAGCAGGTTTACAGTTGTGAGTACATGAAACACAGTTTATTCTTGTATTACTAATTATTGTATTATTTTCCATATGAACAATTGTAAGCCTACTTTTGCCCACCCCAGTGTTGGTGTGTGTGTGTATACAATATTGTGTATATGTATGTGTGTATATACACATACGTATGTGCGTATATGTATGTATATATGTATATATATGTATGTATACATGAGGTCTATCTGGAAAAAAACAGCCATTTTTAATATAATGAGAACATTTTGTGTGACATTGATATAGCCCAGTAGCCAAGGAGAGTGGACTTGAATGCACATATGTGAACAATGACAATTTCACTGTACTAGTCAGTGGGGGCGGTAGACACATTTGAGTGACCATGTGTGCTGTGTGGACATCACATTCAAGATGACTGAGCGAGTAGAGCAATGAATCTGCATCAAATTTTGCATTAAGCTTGAACATTCCTCCACGGAAACTATCAGGATGATTCAGGAGGCTGCAGCTATGGGCAACTGGTGATTGGCCGCTTCATCATAACAATTCACTCACTCATGCATCACATCTTGTACAGTTACTTTTTTTGCAAGACATCAAATCACCCAGGTAACTCAGCCTCCCTACAGCCCAGATTTGATGCCCTGTAAGTTCTGGTGATTTTATACCTTTGAAAGGGAAAAGATTTCAGGCTGTTAATGAGATTCAGGAAAATACAATGGGGCAGCTGATGGCAATTGGGAGAACTGTGTGAGGTCCCAAGGTGCCTACTTTGAAGGGGACTGAGGCATCATTGTCCCATGTACAATGTTTCTTGTACCTTGTATCTTCTTCAATAAATGTCTCTATTTTTCATAGTACATGGCTAGATATTTTCTGGACAGACCGTGTGTGTGTGTGTGTGTGTGTGTGTACACATATATATATGTATTTACATATGTATCTCCATTGGTTTAAAAAAAGTCTAGATCTCCTTAAAAGTGAAAAACTTAATAAACTGCTTACTTTTAAAGAACCACAGTGTTAGAAAGAGACTTTTTTCTCCCACCTTGGTTAATCTACTTTAACCAAGGATATGGCATAGTTGAAATATTGTTTTTTAATGAGGAGTGAGTTAATTTTCTTGGCTCAAAGACTTAATGGAATCTGGCCCAAGACGTTGGGCAAGTGCTCAGTGATGTCTATGGGAACATGTCATATTTCTATGGGAACTTTGCATTTCTCTTTAAAAAGATGTAAACTTAAACTAACCAGACTTTATCATCTGCAGGCACATACCCTTGGCAGGGATAGCTTTGCTTCAGATTGTAAAGAAAGTTGTCAGTGACTAAAGGATACATCAAATGTCCTTTGAGAGTTGTAGCAGAAAACCAGAATCATTGATTTCTTAGAAGTTACTGAAGCAACACTATAACTTTGATTCTAGATTTTCTTACTAATTAGGGTACATGTCAAGGGGAAAATGTCTTAAATCCTGAAGGCAAAGAAAATGTAGTTGATTTCTTTTTCTTTGTTTCTTGTTTTTGATGATTATCTTAAAAAACTATATGAAGACACAAAAAAGCATCACAGTCTGACAGTACAGTTCAACAATGAAAATCAAATGATATAACTCTTTCTTTCCCTTAAGTGCCAAATAATCAGTTATGCCTCTACCTCATTCACAGATATGAACACTTATGTTATTCCATGATGTTGCCAGAGTGTGGCTTTTCATTTTAATTCTGAGAAAGGTCAAAAAGGATTCTTATATAAGTCTCTTGAAATGGAATAGAGATGGATCTCTCAATGCTTCTTTAATGTGTGTGTTGTAATGCACCTTAAGATGAGCAATTTGGATCTAGTGTCAAATTTTCAGAGACCTCTGGGTTACAGCAATAGAAACTTACATGAATTGGAAGGTAAAGAACAATCCAACCCATACTTCTTTAAAGAAAATGTTTAAAAAAATATATTATCTGTCTACCTCCTTGGGTTTGTGCCTATACAACCAAAATAGATGAAAACTGAACATTTCAGGAAATTAAAAACATTAATTAGCTCCATAGTTGTTAACACCCATTGTCCTCAGACAAACATGAGTTTAAGTACTGGCCCCACCAATTCCCAGCCGAGTGACACCCCGTCCTTTCACTTCCCTGAGTTTGAGTTTCCTCATCTATAAAACAGGGTAACTGTAGCACCCATGCCAGTGGTTAAATGAGAAAGTGCATGTATAGCATTTCCTATAGCTGCTCTCAGTGTTGGCATTCAGGTCAGTGTTAGTATTCATACACATATGCCATTGTCACACAGCAGAGTGACATTTGATGCCATATTAACTCCACCTTTTGGGGTCCTGTAGCACAGTCCTTTGTATCCAGAAGACAATCAGTAATTATTTGTTGATGCTCTGTCATTGAAATGTCTGTTATTTTTGCCATCGCTGACTTTAGATATCATTCTCTTGGACTGTGTTATTCCAATTGAACTCATCAGTTTGTCCATCATGGTTGAATAACTGACTGGTACAGTAAAAAGAAATCAGTCAAACTTGTTCTGTGACCACAGTGCCTAGCTTTTACCTACAGTGTGGTGAATGATCAGATCAAACCTCAAGTAGCCTTGCACATCGTGGGTAGGGTGTCATTTGTACTTTAAAATGCACTTTGCATAGCATAGAGTCAGACTTTGCAAAATCACTTAGTATAAATAGGGTTTACTGGCTTGTTAATGACTGATATAGAAGGCATATTTGACAGCTGAGTTTTACCATAAGATATCACTATCCTTATTTGTGTGAAAGGATTTTGAAATCTGTTGAATTAGTCACACAGGAAGAAAAGTGAATAATTTAGGAAAGGTCCCCTAAAATGCCATAAGGTAGACTAATTATTTGCTAAGTGGAACTTCAGTTTAAAAAAAAAAATGGTTTTGTTCCAAAGCTTGCAGTAGTTATTGAGCAAAGCTTTACCAGAGCCATAAGGGAGATTTGGAAATGTAAAGGGATGTTTTTAATTTCTGTATTGATCATGGACTCCTGGTGAGTGATGAGCAGCGGCAGGCATGCCAGACACCCTGCAGCACAGAGGAGACTCATACTCCGAAAAACCATCTCTGCCAACGCAGGAGTTGACAAACATCTGAGTGTTGAGGCAGTGCTGGAAAGTCACATCCTCTGAGAAGCTAACACTTAGTCAAAAACACATTAGCCAAATACCTACTGTGTGCCTCATGCTAGGATATGTCATTGAATAGACAGAGATCCCTATCCCCACGGAGCTTACATTCTGGAAAGAGGCAATAAACCATAAACATAGGAAATGAGTCCAGTACTTATTAGGTCAGGAGTTGATAAGTGTGATGGAAAAACAAAGAACAGTTTGCAGGGTATGACAATTGATGACAAAGGGAGTTTATATTACAGTTTTAAAGTAGAGTGGTCAGAGTACATAAGAATAATTGGGTGAGATATGGACACCTCTCATTTACTCTGGATATGGAAATATGCTGAGGGATTAAACTGGACATAGCAAAAGGATTCTTCTTTGGGAGGATGTTCAAATTTACAGCAGAAGAGTGAAATGAGTTTTAGCTGTCATGATTCCTGCAAGAAAGCAGCCCTAGGGACATCACTATTAATGATGGGTGGATGGACATAAAGCGGCCATATAAATGGACATTAAATATCAGTAAAGAATATCAAGACCTCCTGTGTCAGGATGCAGTCACTGTGTGAATTCATACTGCTGGCTCTGGTTGGGGACCTTTTCAAAGCCTGGCCCAGGGCAGATTGGGGATATGATTCTCTGGGCCTCACAGAGTCTCAGTCCATTGACCTATATGCCCTTTCTCCACTAAAGGCCTCCACAGAAGCTATCAGCCCTCTCTAGAATGAGACTTGCCGACATATACAATAAACCAAGGCCTTCTTTCAAAGCCCGATCCTGAAACGGTGTGTGTGTGCCTTAGACATAGTTTTATTCTTCTGCAGAACCAATGAATTACATGAGGGAGCCTGAGCATTTTTCTGAGTGTTGAATACTCCAGGCTGGGGCTCAGACTGATAACGGAAAAACATTCATGGACAGATGTGGCCAATATTCTCTGCTTCTCTCCTCCTCTGAGGCCACAGATGTGAAGTAAAATGACCAAAGTTGCAAAAGGATTTATTTCTCCTGTGAATCACAACACAACTCAACTGTCCCCCTAGAAATTGAAATTGTCTATGATAATAAATGAAAGTGCTGTTAGCACCCACTAAGGCTCATAGGAAGTTGTTCTGCCAAAAGAAACATCCATAAAAAAAAGCACACTCGAAAGGAAAATGATGAGATCTGAAATTAAAGATCAAACAAGTAGGGGTGATCTTAATAGAAAATCCATCCAGAGAAGGAATATGAACTAAAGCAAACAGACAGTAATACATCAGCATATGCACTACTGAAAGAGAACCAAGGCCTCTGCATCAGCAGGAGGGACTCTCTTGAGGTGCTGGTTGGAAGGTAGTGGGAGACCCCAGAGGGAGAACACAACACTTCAAACAGCAAACTTTACTGAACAAACAAAAGCTTTGTTTCGCTTTATCAAAACACACACAGCACTGAAGATTCCACAAGTTCTTTGAAAAATCCTTCGCAGAACTGGCTGGAAAATTCTAATAGCAAAGCTTCCCAAGGGAAAAATACGCAAAGGCTTAGGAAGATGCCCCAAAGAAATCAGTCCACTGCAGAGGGGATGGGGTGAGGATGAATGGAAGAAATGAGGAAGGAGCTTTGAAAAAACACAGAGTGAGAGGTCAGAGAAAAGTCAGAAGCTGGAAGCTAGCATGGGCCTTTAAACTATTCTTGATTTGTTGATGAAACACACTGAATCTTCCTTGCATTGCTACACTCACTGTAGCTCCCTGAGAAGATGGACTTTCTTCTCCCTTTAGCAAGTTACTACTTGGGAAGTATCAACTTTCACACAAGCTAAGAATGTAAAAACAAGCAAAAAAAAGTAATATAATATAGAATTCCCCCAACTTTTTAAGCATGAATTTTGCTGCATGGCTGTCTAAAAATTATCCAAGGGTCTAGCAATCCTGAGGCTGACCCACCTTCTCTGGATAGTCAACCATATAATTGTAACAGAGATGTATGGAGTGCACAATGTGTGTTAGGCATTATGCTGAACACCTAGCATATGCTGTTACTTAGAGTATATACAACAGCTGTCCAGATGACATAGCCAGCATGCGTCAGATACCCAGTGCAAGATCCCTGCTTCTCTGCTACTCAGTTTCTATACTCTGCCTCTATTCTTCCCTTTCTTCTTGAACTCCCTCCTTCCTTCTTTTTCTCTGTCTCTATCCTTTGCTCCTTCTTCAATTCTCTCCAAATATACCGAGAAAGTAACTCTGTAAGAATTGAGAGAAAAAGGAGAGAGTTCTGGTCATGGCACTAGATGCTCTGCTGGTTAGGACATGGCAGGGGACCAGTGGGGCCGGCTCAGTGACTGCTGGGTGCCAGGCATCAGTGAGCTGGTGTCATGGGCACTGTCAGGAGCTGAACCAAGGAATAACTCATGAGGCAGGGGTGGCTCCAGCCAGCATTCTGCTCTGTGGGACACTGACATCACATTTCTCCAGGGGTAGGTGTCAGGAAACCTTGTGAACAGTCAGAATTGCAGCTGTCTCCTTGCAGAGGATGAGTGTCAGTGAAGCCTGCAGGAGGTCCCCTGCCTCCAGGGCATTTCCACACCTCCTGAGCCCAGTAAAGACCTATTCCCCACAAACCAAACATCAGTTCCTCTGCTTCCACAAGTATATTCATGCTTGCTTTCCCTCACCCTCTGACTATTCCTTCTCAGGCTTATGCCTTTACTGGCCCCTTCACTGATGGGGTTCCTCAGTTTCTTCCTCCACCTACTTGCTTCCATGAATTCTGTGGCCAACCCTGAAATGGTGACCCTGAGCCTTTGTCTTCAGTCTCTAGCTCATTCAGTGTTAGGATCATGTTCCTAACAGCTTCTCAAACACCTTTCTCTGAACATCGAATTCAGAAAGTTCGTCAGTGGGGCCCTACTCACTTTCCCATAAATATCTTCTTTCCTTTCATGATCCTCATCTTGGTTAATGACAATCACCCAAGCCCCCAGTTGGAAAATATGAAACTATTGTCTCCTCTCTTTCCTCATATATTCAGTCAGCCAAAAAGTTCTGTAGATTCCATCTTACCATCTTTCTCACCCTGCTCTTCTCTTTTCTCTTGCCTTGATTCAACCCCCACACCCATTCTAAATTGTCCTCCTTCCTCCATTCTCCATATCCCTACCAGGCTCTTACTGAATCAGAGATCTGCAAATACTTGGAAAGAACCAGTGGTAAATACTTTAGGCTATGTAGGCCATGAGATCACTGGAAACTACACACCTCTGCCTTTATGCCAGGCAGCCACCCAAAACAATATGTGAACACATGTGCATTGCTATCTTCTAATAAGACTTTCTTTACAAAAACAGGGGGTGGTCTGGTTTGGTGTTTGGGATGGCATTTGCTTAACTCTCTTCTAAAGCATGACAAGTTCCAATCACCCACAGATCAATTTTTTTTTTTTTTTTTTTTTTTGCCTAGGGTAGCTGATCTTAGTCCTGGCTGTGGGTCAGAATCACCAGTAATGGACTGAGACCAGCGCATGTTCATATTGTTAAAGGTGATTCAAGTTAACAGACAGGTGTGAGAACCAATTGCCTTTAAAGCTGTGCTTCCAATATATTAGTGGCTATAAGGATCACCTGGCGAACTTAACTAAAGAAAGTTTCTGAGCTGTACTCCTAGGGATCCAGTAAGCTCTATGGGGACACCTAGGAATTAATGCTTTAACAGCCATGGTAGATGACTCTGAGAAGCTTATCCAAGGACTATACTCTGAGAAACAGTGACAAAGTGCATAAAATTAAAGCACATTAGCCTGGAAAATATAATGTTCTTCATCATCCTGTCCTACCCCACTGGGCCAGACTCTCTCTCCTGCCAGTTGACCCAGGCACCCTACACTCCCCACCCAATAGGCTATGTGTGCTGTTCTCTGAGCCTGCATGCATGCTCTGTCTCTGCATATGGAGCCTCATGTGCTCCATACCTTCCTACCTTCCTTTCTCTAACTGGAGAAATTCTACTCATTTTTCTCTTGCCCTATTCTAATATTGCTTCTTTTAGGAATTCCTTTGCTCTATGAAACTAACATTGGGATGGAGGAGATAGACACTAAGTGACATAAGTAAAAAGTAAAACACATCAGGTAGCCTGTGGAGGTAAAGGGAGAAAGCAGGAAATGAGGATTGGGAATGCTGAGGGGGGGGGGGGGTTAGGGGAGTGGGTGGGAACTGCCCTGGGGTTGTCCTGGTCCAGACTTGCCCGAAGCAGTCTAAATTGTTCTGGCATTTGCCTTTCTCTGCTTTCCCCACTGTCTGTGTCATCCCCCTGGATCTGTAGGGTCTTTTCAAAGCATGAAAATGCCCATTTTATTTACACATCAGTGACTTTTCTTTGTGCTAATGTTCAGGCTGAGTGTTACCAAATGAGATTTTCTTCCAAGAGAAGTTTAGAAGACTGCATATTTCTGTGAAGTCTTGCGACTTTGAAATGTTGGTAACGAACTCAATTAAGATACATTTTTATAGGCTCCACAATCCACCAGTCATTGATCTTTGAGTTAAAGTGGGGTGGTTCTGGTTATTCCTGTGAAATCTGTATAACTACGAGTGTGGAGGCACTTGGATAATGGGATATTGGTACATTACATATTTGACATTAAATATGTTGTCTATTGAATTAATTCATTCATGCTACAGTGTAAGAAGCTTGGCCTCAGTACTGAGGGGCAATGGCCTGAACAAGTTGACCACTGCACTCACCTCCGCTCCGCCACCCTGCACCTTACTGATCAAGAGACGTTGGCCCAAAGAGGACAGTGGCTTGTCTAAGACCACCTGGACATTAGTGACAGCATTGGATGAAAATCCAATTTAGTTTCGTATTTTTCCAGCTACCCTCGTCTGGTGTAGTTATAGGTTGTTGAAAATGGAACCTAGATTTTCAGCAAATTAGCAGGCAAAGTCGATAATGATCAAGAAGAGGAATGGAAACATAAAACATGAAGCATCCATTCTAAGGTATGATTCCATTAATGTAACAACAGTAGCAACAAAAACAAGGCATATGACTGTGTACATAGACATGCAAATATACAGAGAAATGTCTTAAAGAACATGAGCCAGTCCGGTAATACTGTTGCCTCTAGGGAGGGGATCAGCACTGTGGCAGAGGAGTCCATGGGGGTTATAATTCTGCCTCTATTTTATAGTTTTACTATGCAAATAAATTGGTTTGTATAAATTCAAATATTTTTAGTAAGATAGAATCAGAATGTTACCTGATATTAGTTTCAACTGTACAACATAAAAACTAATTTTTTAAGAAAAGAAAACTAATGAAGTAGCACTGGTACTGATCTTAACAAAGCAATGAAATACAAACATATTGTCTCACATAAAATGACAGACACACAGCAGCTAAGATGAGGAATTTCTGGGACATAATGTGGTCCAAACCAGGCAAAAACCTAGAGAAATCACTATGGCATTTGGTTTGTGTTACAGAAAAGGCTGGCAAATAACTTCAGAGCATAATTAACTGCAAGCAGGAGACGTGAGGTGGCTAGCAGCCTTCGCAAGTCCGCAGTCTTCACAAGTCTTCCTGTAGGGAAAGAAGGGGCCCTCTGCTAACCCAGTAGGCCAGATTGTTAACACAAGTTGTATCCGATAGAAGATCTATGTTTAAACTATAAGATCCAACAGGAAAAAATAAACACAGCATATGGGACTGTTTCTATAGCACTTCAAGTCAACAGAGACAATATTTTTAAAATAACCAGGAGAATTTTCCAGGATGTTTATCTATGTTCTCTGCATTGCCATTTTTACTGACTCTGACACAAATGAGTTATTACAAAAAAAATAAGCCCAGGGCTGATCTCACATAGGTGCTGGTGAGGTGTCCAAGTTTCTTTCATCAGGACTTGCTTGCTGGGAGGGAGAGCAGTCCTATGCAGCAACCCCTAGGGAGACTCAGCTCCTCCAAGTCTGTCCAGGAGACCTGCTCTTGGAGAAGGCAGATGAGCAGGGGTGACCTTACCACATAATCTCCTGGGTCCACAGCCACCACAAGTCTGCCCAGTCTTCTGGGACAGTTAGTGAATATTACTCCCAGTGAGGTCTGTGGTGCTCACATAAGCAGATCTGTTGTCTTTCATAATAGCAAACCATACTTTTTATAAAGGACTACCAGGCTGAGCTGGGAATGTTCTGAATGGCAAACAGTCTCCCCTATCCACCTTGCCCCTACTCCTCTCCCCTCTCCCCACCCCCTGACCCCCAGCCCCACCAAAAAAAAAGGAAAAAAAAAATAACAACCAAACAACTTACTTTTGGGATTGAAGAAAAGCCTGAGGAGGTCGAATTTCTTCCTCCTGGCTCTTTAGCTATGTCTTACTGTGAGTGACTTATGGCATCAAGGAGACAAAATGCCACCCCCTTCCTTTGACTCTGGCAAGGGAAGCTGGTATTTGGCAGCCACCATCCTAGGTAGTGGGGCCTCGCACATCAGGGTGGCACTGAGTTAATCCCACTTACAAGCAGGCAGCCTCCTGTGTTTACATCCTGGAACCGCACGCGCTGTGTTCTGGGGGACACCCAAGCCAAGCTGCATCTCTGTAGCACTCACACATGGGGATGGGGGGCGGGGCGGAGGGGGGGTGGCGCAGAGCGGGGGTAGCTGCTCCATGATGAATATTCCTGTACCTAAAGCGGGGCAAAGCACAGGACATGGTAATATTGCTTTGAGGCTTTCTGTCTGCCTCTTTGGAAAGGATCAAAGGCCTCTTTTCTTTATTTTCTTTCCAGAATTCATATAAGCTCTAATACAATGCCCTCCTCTCAGTATGCCTCCTCTTCTATCACAAATCTCCTTACTCTCAGCTCGGAATCATAAGGTAGAGGTGTCAACACTCTCCTCTCCCTGGTTTTCCCCTCACTCCCCTCCCTCTCCTTTCCAGCTTTGGAGACTCAGAAGCTCTCAGCCTGAGCTTAGAGAAAATAGGTCCAGGCTCTGAAGTGCTCCACAGCCTCATTTCTTGCTAGCAGAACAAGGTCTATCAGAGTTTTCTCTTTTTTTAAAGAAAGAGGAGTTTGGATTGGAGAGAAAACTGTTGTGAATAAAACTGATGAAACTGGCATCATGAGTTGCTTTGGAAGCTGATGTGAATGTGAAACGAAGCTTTTAGTACCCTTCGCAGGCTGGTGACAATTTCTAGAACCTCTCCTATTGTAGATTCTACTCTATGACCTAATGCTATCAGAGCTGCAGTGTAGAAAACCATGCTCAAAATGCTCTGCAAGGGCAGTGCTGGGAGACCATCCCCACACCTGTCTGGCAGACAGTGAGGAGGCCAGGGACCAATCTCATGGGCCGGGTTCTGCTGCCAGCAGCTTTTCTCAGATTTCATGTACAAACCCCCTCTGGCATCGCAAACCTGCAAAATAGGTACATTCCCAACACACACAAATATTTAAGGTAAAGTAAAATCTTAAAGCCTTAAGGCAACTAGTCTAAACAGAGGATCGTATAGATGGTGAATTTAGACAACTTAATGCAAAAAAACACCATCTGCTAAACCTCAGAACAGCGATGATGCTGGGGTCTGCAGAGCGCAGGCTGAACGTGGAGCTGTCTCCATCTGCTTCAGCCTGGTGCCCAGGGAATCTTCTCTGAACAAAGGGTTACTCCTGCCTATAGCCTGGGAGTCCATACTAGTTCTTGAACAGGTGATATTCAAGAGACTCCCTTCCCACCCCACTTTTCTTATGTGAGTCTCTGTCATCTCACTTAGGACATGCTGATTTTCTAAAAATCTCCAAAGCATTTATGCAGCAAACATTTTCTGAGCTCAGGACAATGTCTGTTCTTGAATGGGATGTAAATGTGAATAAGGGTGATCCTCCTGTTAGGACAGGAACAACAGGTCAAGAGAGGAGATAAAAAAAGATCAAAGAGAACAAAGCTGATAAGCTAACAGGGTACAAAGACTGTGGAACATGCTTTTCTTACATCATGTGTTTGCTCAGCACTCTGTTATTTCTGCTCCCACCTCCCAGTGTGAGTTAGTGCCTTGCTTTCCTGCCCCCTCCCCCCATCCACCCCACAACCATTACATCGAAAACAATATACCTTAGGTCATCCCACATGGCTCAGCAGTGTTCCACTGATAATACATGAGCATGACTCTAGGATTCTCAGCACACCTTTCCCAAGATGTCATAGCATCTTATGGAATGTTCCATCCTCCCTTTCAAATCGTACCACAAAAGAAATCAACAACATATAAACACAAGCCAGTTGTGAATGCTGCTGCTGCTGCTGTCATTTAAACTTTTAATAAAAGCAAAACGACTATATCAAATAAGCAAAACACATAGTGAAGGTGATAATCTAATAATAACAAAAAAAGGGTATGCCGTCTGCCAGGCATTGCAGTCGTGCCATTGCATACATAATTTCATGCCATCACCACAGCAAGCCTGGGAGCTAGGACCACTGTCCCCATTTCACATATGCGGAAACTGAGGCACTATCAGATTAGCTGACTTGCCCATGGTCTCATAGTTGTTCATTTTGCAGCCAAGCCTTTGCTGTCAGTTTCTGTGAAGCAGGGACCACAAACAGACCAGCAGGCCTTTGCACTTTTTATTTTGCAAAGACAGGCCAACTGGCAGATAGGTTCACCTTCATGAGAACAGCTAGAAATGGCCTAAGGTTTTTATCCTGCTTTGAGAGGCAGCGTACTTTTTCCCGGAGCCCATTTTTTTCAGTATTTCTATTTGGCTCAGGCTTTGTTTCTATGAGACTACATTCCCTTTCCTTCCACAATGGCCTGGACCAGGTCCAGCCAAAGCTGAAGTTAAACAAACAAGAAAGAGAGCTTGTCCCCAGGCAGTTAGCAAGGAATGCACGGTACCCACATATGCTAATTGTCCAATAACTAGCATTTATTTTTATTAATCATCCTGCTGTAACCTCAGGAGCAAGAGTACGTACTTTTGATTATTAAGGAACTTGTTCTTTTGTTCTAGGAAGTGATGATCTTAGATGTTTTTTCATGCTTATTCCCCTACTACCATGGTGGCCTTAGTGAGAGCTTGATGGTAAAGATATTTAGCAAAATGAACTTGAAAAGAAAAGGCGATTTCCAGTAAAAGAAATTCTAAAGTGAAATGGATCTTAGATTAGGAACTCCATGAGGAACCGACTCCAACCGCAAGCTTCTAGAGAAAGTCAGGGGCTTTGTAAGAATTGAATGGATAAATGAGAAGTGGGTATTATTTTTAGTGTCTATAGAATCTGGGGGTAGGAGGTAGACATTTAGTTGACCCTCCACCCCTATTTATAGAGGGTCCCAAATTTTGACTTATGATGTTATTTCTAAGTGAGTCATGTTTTATGTCATGTTTTATGTGTGCTAAAGCCTTAACTTGTTAAATGCATCCATTCATAAAATACAACAAAAATTTAAGCTTTGTCCTGATATTTTTTCTTTTTTTAAATATCAGCAGCCTCAAAAATTGCCAAAGGGAAGGACCTCTCTGGACCTCAGAGGCCCTTCTTTCAGTCATCTCAGGCCATGACTGTGTGTACACTGACATTTGGGCCAGTACCAAGCTGTTGGCCATCATTTATTTCTTCCAGACATTTGGAAGTTTCTGACAAGCTTGTCTGAAATACACAGCAGATATGGAACATTTTCCAGCCAGGCTGACATTCTATCTCGGTTTCACTCGGAAGCTGTGAATCCTTCCTTGAAATAACAACAGCACATATTTTCTTTGCTTCAACCTCCTTGTTTAATTTTCAAAGGATAACAGATTTCCCTTCCCTGAATAATTCTCTGTGCTCAGTGCAGTGTGGGTGAGAGTGTGTGTATGTGACAGCATGTGAGTGTGTATACACACATATATACGTACACACACGTATATACATATATACATTTTAAAATTTATTTTGCTTGGAGGGAGCCCACTGAGATAAATTTGTTCTCTCTTAGGGTTCCTAGTGAGAGGCAGCTCTGACTTTAGTCATTTACGAGCACACCAGTCCACTAATTTTGTGTATCCTAGCATCTAACACCCTGTTCCCATCACAAAACCACAACTCAATTTTTTTCAATTCTTATACTTCAGTTGCCATCTCGATGGCCCAACCATAGGCCACACTGGAACTTATCCAGCTGTTTGTTGAATAGCATGTATTCCAGGCACTGCAGCAGAAGCTTGGAATACAGTTGTGTGCGAGGCATCTGTGGGTCCCTGCCCTCTGGTGTTTACATTTTTATGGGGACCACAGCTTTATCCCTTCCCCACAAGCACCACCCAAGGATATAAGAATATATATGGTATTACAAAAGGATCAACAAAAATCTTGCCTCATATGAAATTCTTGAACTCCTTTCCAGCTTATTCTTAATTCTTTAAGCTCTAAAATCAACCTTCCTGTTCCTAAGAGTACATCCAAATGCTTGCTCTATCCTCTCTCAAAAATCCATGATTTTGGATTCCAGATTTATTTTTAACTAAAGGTTCCAAGAATGATTTCTCTCTTCATGCACTGTGATTTCCGAGAGCAGGCTGATTCACCTTCTTAAGCCGGCAGGGAAGCACCTGCAGGCAAACCTTCATGCAAACCTTATCGAGAGCCAGAAGCTGCACATTCCAGCGTGACTCTGCCACCCGTACCGCAGGCCTGAGATGCAGAGCCACCCCATCTGGATGTTATGAAATGTTTATCAGCCTAGGGAATAAGGTGCTCAAAGACAATTACCAACCAAGCATTTCATTAATGAAATAATGATTAATTATAATTACTAATTAAAATGCAGGATTATGCTGTTGGTTTTGAGCATTAATAGGAGTAATGACATTACCATTTTTAATGGAATTCCAGGAACAAAAATTATAATAACTCACAGAAAAGATATGTGATTAAGAGTTGTTGTTAAACCCGGGGGCATGGAGTTTCCCCTGCTGGTGAACTTAAGTTAAGTAAGTTTAATGTGGTGTAATTTAATTACTAAGTGTATTTTTCTTCTCAGTGGGAAGAGATACCAGGTTTATGCTTTAAAGAACAAAAGGAAGAAAGTAAATTGCTATGGTGATGATTGGCTACTAGCAGAAAAAAAAAAATCAAAGCACATTTAGCTGTTTTTTGCATAATATTGCAGGTAGATGCATCCTGGCTTGGTTGTAAATCTTATTTAATTAATGCTGAGAGGATTAGCAACATGAAGCCCATGCAGACAGGGAATGTGGTGCTGTCAAGTGTATCAGGAAAGTGAATTTCCACAGGAAGAATGTCTTGGTTGAATAATTAATGCAAGGGCGTTTTCATAAATGTCAAATTCCCACAGGAAGCAGGAACTTGACCCTCAGTAATAAACCATTTAGGATTCATTAAATATAAGCATCGTTCTTAAACTGTTTGCCACGGCACATGAGCTCATCCATAATGCACCATGCCAGCCTGCGCTGCAGTGTGAAAATCCCAACACTTGGCATTTGGGGGCTGGCATTACCAAGCGTCTGCTGCTTCCAAGGCAGCTCAGCGCTAGCCCCTCCAGGTGAGCTGCCACTTTCCTGTAATTGCTACAAGGCTGGTATCAGCCCGGTATCAGTCAAGAAAGCTCATGTTTGGCTCCTCCTCAGTAAATGCTGTATGAGGAGTGCCTCTGACCCTGTTTAGACCTAGATCAGGGCTTCTCAGTCTCGGCACATCAGCCTTTGGGGTCAGATAATTCTTTGTTGCTGGGGTTCTCCTGTGCAACACTGAGTAATTTTTAGCAGAATCCCTGGGCTCTACCCAGTAGATGCCAGTAGAAAGCCCCCTACCCCAGTTTTGTAACAATCAAAAATGTACCTAGACTTTGCCAAATGTCCCCTGGGAGCAGAATCGCCCTAGTTGGGAACTACTGTTCATGGAACTCACTGGAGTGCATCCCATAACAGGGACCCGTCAGTGGGACACAAGGCTCCTGCTGAACTGGGCCTGGGAACCCAGCGTCCCTGGTCACTTTCACCACCTCAGCCATCCACAGGACCAAGTGTGGCTTTGTGCTTAAATAACATCAACTGCCCCTTATGGATCCAAATGTAGTTATCACAGCAGCAGTAATTGTGCCATTAAAATGAAAAATGTTCACTCCAGTGACTCAGAGGTGCCTTGCGATCCCTTTCATGCAGAAACGACTGTTTCCTTTCCCTTGTGCATCAAAATGACTGGTGCTGGGAACAGTCCCCACTGTTGTTCTGGACTTACAAGGAATCTAGTGAACTACTGAACTATTTTCTTTTTCTTTTTTGCCTTCTCTGAGAAGAATATTGGCAGGATGGTTAGGGGGTGGCAAATAAGCTCACTCATAGAAGACTTTTCTCAAACTATCTTTAAAGTCTGAAAACAAATCACAGAGGCTTTTTTCTTTGAATAAAATGTAGATTTGATTTTTGATTTAAAAAAACACACTCTTAGTTCTGTCTGAGCATGTAGGATGCCCACATGCTGACTATAAAAAGAAACAGGAAGCTATTTGAAGAATCGCTTTGTCTCTACAAAAGCAGAAACTGACTTAACTAATGATTTTTCTCCTCTTTGATTTTGATTTGAACCAAAATGAGCAGTTATTTCTTGGCACCCACAGCCATCACCTCAGCAATATTCTGTTAAAATAAAGAGGATATGATGTGCTCAGTGTGGACATGTTGTCCCTTGTTAACATACATGAAGAAAAACATGCTGGAGGAGTGTCGAGTCCAAGGGACAGAGTGACAGGACACAACCTGTTTTGCGTTGAGGTGCTGAGTCTGGCCAGTTACTGCAGATCCAGATGGCTCTGATTATACCTGGGGACAACAATCCCACTTTTGCCTGCAGAGAACTCTGGCTTGAGAGCAGGCCATTGTAAGCAATGGTTTCTTTCCAGTATTTCACTTTAAAAAGACATGTTTTAAATTAACCAACCAAAGGCAGTTCAGAAATCCGAACTAGCAAGCAAAAAGTCTGCTTGGCTCAAAACCTGAGTAAGTCTTATTAATTCAGAGAGTAGAAAGCTTACATGTGCTAATTACCAAAACTACTAATTAGCTTTAATTATAAGCTTGGAAGGAAGTTGAAGTATGTTGCATTTGATAGTGCTGTTGACCTTTTCAGGGTACTTTGGGGGGGGGGGTGGAAAAGCAGAAAGGAGGTGTTGTAAAATTCATCAGAGAGCAATTAATTTAGGCCTTCTAATGAATATGCTATAAATTAACACATTGGTGCAATAAGAACATAAAGACATTTTAATAGAGCCTTCCCAATGTCAACTCAGAGTTCAGAGTGTCCCAGCCAGTCAGGAAAATATCCTCATTTTGTAAGTTATTTCTTATTTTGTCACTGTAGAAAACCAAGGAACAGGCTGGGAACAGCCAGATGGATGCATTTATACGTAATTATAAATAAAAAGGAGGCCTGGCTTTGAATGACTTTGGAGGGTCACTGTGAGACGCTGTCCTTGTAGATGTTTGATGAGATGCTCAGAAGCCTGTCCCATGTCTGGATATACTGTTCCCATCGACCTCTCACCTCAGTCATTTTTGTCACTATCTCTGGGCCCCTGCAGCTAGAAATCACTCTTTTGATGTGGCTGGGATCCTCTGTGTTGTTTTTCTTGTGACAAGACAGCTCTGCACCCACTATTCCATTAACACAAATGATGATAGCTTGCAAGGATCACCAACGCAGCATTTCATGCCCCAGACAAATGGAACCCTGCTCTGGCAAGAGGAGCTTTCTCTCAAACGCGGGGTGGCGCCCAAAGCAGCCTAGCATCTGTGTGTCTTGCTATAATTTGTAAACCCTGATCAGGTCCATTATCCTGTAGATTCAAAGATTTTTTGGTTTGGTTCTAATCTCTCAAAACTGATGTGTCTCTTAATAACCACCAGAGGGATCCCAAATAATGTGATAGAAGTGATCGTCAGCGTGGAGGAATCACAGCGCGGGCAGTGTGCGCTTGCTTCTGAGGCCCCAGGAAAATGAGAAGGGGGAACAAAGGCTGAGCAGTGAGGGAGAAGCTTAAAAGAGGAGATCCCCAAAGAGGGCAGAGCCGATCTGAGGGCGAAGGAATCTGAGGGTCAATCTTTCTTTTTATCTGGAAACAAACAAACCAGCCAGACAAATAAATAAAATTAATCCTTGTCTATAGAAAGAAAGCACTTTTTTTAGCGGAATTAGACAGTACTTGTTTCTGAATCTGTGTTCGGTAGTTGAACTTCAAATAGAATAGGATTTCACTTGAAGGACTAAACTTGCTATTTTTTAAATAGGTTTGTACAACTTACAAAAGAAGAGAGATCAGGAAGGTTCTGTACAGTTGGCGAGGCCACTGTATTTCGGTTTATTTAGATAATGCTGCAGTTGGGGGAAATGATTTAAAGTGTTAATGCTCTCTGAATACATTGGATTTAAGAGAATAAACATTTTATAAAAGCAAAAACTTAAAAAAAAAAAAGAGCAACAACAAGAGAAGTATCTTGTCTCCCAGTCTGGAGGCCAGAAATCCTCAATCAAGGTGTCAGCAGGGCCCTGCTCCCCCTGAAGACTCTGGGGAAGACTTCCTTTCTTCTTCCTTGTTTCTGGAGGCTGCTGGCAGGCTGTCCTTGGTATTCTTTGGGCTATAGCTTCATCAGTCCAGTTTCTGACTCCATCACTATTTGTCAGCTTCCTTCTGTGGGTGTCTGTGTATCTCCAATCACCCTCTCTTTACAAGGGTATCCATTGGTCATTGGATTCAGGGCCCGTCCAATCCAGCATGGCCTCATCTTAACTAATTATATCTCCAAAGACCCTATTTCCAAATAAAGTCACACTCTGACATGTTGGGTAGACACAAATTTTTGGAGGTCACTATTCAGCCCAGTATATGTTCTTTAACTGTATATTTTTAAAGAACTTCCAACTTTTATTCCTAGACACAAAATGGGGCTGATATTTTTCTAATATGATTTCCAGGTTATGGATGAAACCTTTTATCACCACCCAGAAAATGATACTTCTGTGATACCTCTTTTAATTAATCCAGCTTCTTAAGCATAATGCCCTTCCTCCAAGCTGTTTGGAGGCTTGTGTTAGAATGTGAACAGTTGCTCTTGTGTGTGTGTGTTCGGCAGAGCACCAGAAGACAGTGTCTCTGCCCTATAGCTCCTTTGTAGCTAATTTTATTGCCTTCAACTGTCAGGTTTTATAGATTATTTCTGAGTTTATTGGGCCAAATCAGTGTAGTTAAAACTCAGGTGATCCTTGGTTATCCCTGTTCTTAATACATGCCTGGCTGCACTAACGGCCAACTGGAAGTCCAGATCAGCTCAGCAGAAAGCTGAACACTCGGGTCAAACATGCTCGAGTGAGAAGAATATTGTCCATGGTGTGTTGGGCAAATTGACAAACAAGCGTCAACAGAACAGGAGGCAGAGGAAGAATGGTAAGAGGGGCACTCAGCAGGAGGAGCAGTTGGCCCAGCAGCAGTTCATGATCCAGCAGGCAGTGACTGTGGCAGCAGAGCTGGGGGCGAAGAGGAGGCTCATCCCAGGAGGCTTGTCAGAGAAGCCCTGACCAGCCATCCTCTGCAGCCCCCTTCCTGTGCCAGAGCCCCCATCACGTAGGCTTCGAACCTTGGCCCAAAATCAAGTATCAGGGAACTCACCACCCAGCCCTCTCTCACAGCCCACAGTTCTACAATTCCTGATGTGTTACAAAAATATCTGCTTCCCCAGATACTACAGGTGACTTATTGTCTGCTTCCATTTATATGAAACACAGGTAATAGGCAAATCAGTAGAGACAGAAAGCCGGTGAGTGGCACGGGAACTAGAGGAAAAGGGGGGCAATGCAGAATTATTATGGAATTGGTACAAGATTTACCTTTGGGATAATGAAAATGTTCTGGAACTGGAGAGTGGTTATCATTGTGCAACACTGTGAAGGTTAAAATAGTTAAAATGGTGAATTATGTGTATTTCACCAAAATTTTTAAAAATCTGCTTCCTTCTGGCCTTCCTATTGCATGAAACCAAACTGAAATCTGATTCCTCTTCCATGGGCACATCTCTTTAATGTTTTTCCTACATCTGTAGGCACAATCATGCCCCTGTATCTCTACTTTTCCAGACTGATCACACTTCAGTTGTTCATCTTTGAAGTCCCTTATCCAGGGTAGATTCCTTTTTCCCGCTGCTCTTTTGAAATCTTGGTGCTACTGGGGTGGACCGCTGCTGTGTCAGCCAGCAGAGGCGGTGGCAACATAATCACCTGCTTTGGCCTGGGACTTAGGTGGCCTGGCTCACAGCCCAGGCCCTGACTCGAACTCACTGTGCAGCCTTAACACAGCTGTTCAGACTCTCCAGGCTTAAGTTTCTCTGTCCATAAAATGAAAAGCAAGAGAGCTTCCAAATTCTTTTCTAACTCTCAAACTCTATGTCCCAACTCCTTGCTCCTGACTTTATTCCAGTTGTTGGTGCCCAGGAGTGAATTCCTTTTTAGTATTGATGATCAACTACTGATTCCCCCTGGCCTGAAAGTGAACTGAGTCACTACATCTTTCTCACCAAATGTTAAGCTGTATCTCCTCCTGTCACCCCACCCCAAATGTATGACATTGAATTTGGGGGGTCAGATGAAAGATTCGCTGCATTTCTGATAAAATCCTATCCAATCAGCTATAGTAAAGCATTCCAAAATATAATTTTAGATATTCACTTCAATATCTAACCTATGTATATTCCTCCTATTTCACTGTGATGCAGAAATCTGGGCATGTCCTCAAGCAAGACCCTGAATAGAATTCTGGACAGGAGAAGGTCAGAGCCAATGAGAGCCCGATGGAGGCCTTCTTTCTGATATTTTCTCTATTCCCCAGAAGTTTGGCAATGGCCCTGCTTATCATTATTCTGTTTCTAGAACTGTCCAAATTGAGACTAGACTGACTTTCTGAGGGCTTTTCCTTTTTTTATCTTGAGATGCGGAAAACACATGTGTTTTTGATGGTTTGCCTTTGATTTTGTTGTTTTCACTGCTGTTTCTCCACTGATGATTTCATTCAAGTCATTAGAAGAATGTCTCCAAGTTCCATAGCTGCATCTGTCTGTGCCACTTGGGGACATGTATCATTTGTTCATCTTCAATAACTTATTTGAGGCAACAATGACCATGAATGACGGGAGAGAGGCAAGTGCATAAAAATAACCTTGGATGGAAATACTCCTGGGGATCTAGAAGCTCCACATTAAAGGTTTTGATGTAGCTGTGACATGTCTAACTGTATAGTAGGATGAAACACTAGAAAGAACAAAAAACTTGGAGGTCCAGGAGCTGCACTCATTTTCCTCTGTGTACCAGCTCTGTGGCCATAGCCAAGTTTTTGACTTTCTGTACCTTGATTATCTTATTTGTAAAAGGGGGCTCTTTGAAGGCTTAAATAAGGCTTAACTATGTACTGAACATGGTACATAGTATGGTACTCTTCAAATATCACTTCCCTTCCCACTCCTCGTTAGTAGATTTTAAGGGTCCTGTGAGATACATTACATTAAGATGAATGATATAAAACCTAGGGTATCAAGTGTGTTATCTAGCAAGAGGAGTAGAGGATAGTCATTTTTTAGGTCTCTATAAGCTCTGGTCCTTGCCTGACCCCCTTGGGGAAAAAGCAAGAAGCTCTTTTTTTTCATAGACAAGAATCTTTCTCCTCTTCATTCTCCATCCCTCCCCTCTTTTCCTCTTCATCCCTTCCTCACCTGCTTATAGATTGTGTCAAGGAGAAAAAGTAGAAGGAAGGCTGGAATCCATGTGCAGAGGGGTGAGGGTGGTGGGAGGGGTGGAACATATATGGTATAAGTACAGAACATTTCATGAAGAGTTAAAATTTTGTGGCCTTGGGCTAGTTTCCTCCCTCACGTTGAATCTCTGTGTCTTATCTGCAAAATGAATTGTATTAAATCACCTTCAATATTTCTGCTGGAAACAATAATAGAGCTCTGTGAGACCAAGATGGCAGAGCCTTCCTCCTCGGGGGAAAACCAGCCATGTGGGATAAGGAAAAAGACAGTTACTGACTCTAAAATGCTGCAGGACAGAAAATATGTAGCTCATTAAATATCTTCAAACTTGACCACGCCCCAGCTGTCCCTGCTTGGATTTAAGTGTGTGAGGAAAAGCTGTGAGCCCCTCTTGTGGGTCCTATGATTTCCTTCCTTGCCCCGAAGAACTATAGACAAGGATACAACCTCATGTGATGGTAACTTTTCAAGCTGTCTTTAAGCCCCTTTTCCTGCCCAAGGAAACAGACTAGTCCATGAATGAGGCCATGTCACTGAAGAATATGCACAGCTTGCCTGATGGCAGGCTGCTGCTTAAAATGCTTAAAGACCCAGCCATGGAACCAGCCTGTGTTCATTCAACACCACTCAGAATCGGCATGCCCTGGATTGGCAGATTTCCTGTGCCTCCTTTCATTCTGTTATTCTTCTTTTAAAAATATCTTTTCTCTGAGCTGTCCCTTGCTGAAACAAATAGGAAGTTATTACACTGCAGTCTCCCTGAGGCTACTTTGTTCGGGTTTGGTTGTTCAAGGCAACTGATAAAAAGAAACTTGGGGAACAAAGCCCCTTTGCTTGGTTGGGTCACCTTTGATAGCTTGAAAAGGTCAAGAATCTCTTTACTCAGCAATCTCCCAATGACTTTGCTAAGTGATGAGATGGAGATTCTCTTTATAAGCCTGAACCTTCCACCTTTGTTCACATGCAGAGTGTTTTCTTAAAATGAGACCCTCTGCACTCATGCTCTAATGAGACCTGCCCGGTCAAATCATTTTTCTGCGACAGTTAATGCAGCAGAAGCCAGCACGGATGGGTCTCCTAACCATCAGGCAGTACAGCTGGGCCAGACGCAGAGCCAGCAGCACTAATGAGGGCCACACGATGACACAGAAACAGAGATCTCAACTGGCCCTATGCATGGCTGTGAGTTCTTTTTCTTTGGTCTTATTTCTGTCCCTGCAACTTGGAAAAAAATTGGTCTCGTCCCTGTCTATGAGTTAGAGGGACTAGCTTAGCCTCTTGACTTTAATTCAGATAATTAATGTATTGAGCTTTCAATTTAATGAGTAGGAGGGAAGGACCTGTGTTTTGTTGGCTTTTGTATATAGCAGAAATATAAATGCTGGGTTTCAGGATTAAAGTTTATGATCTTTCAGCTAATGTTCATACAATGCATAGGGTATAAAAGCCATGCTGCTAGGCTGAGCTAGGGATTTCCTGGGCACGTATTGCACCCAACACATGTTTTAAGGAGGACACAATCTAGTAGAATAGGTAAGACATGTATCCATGTTATTACAGTTCAAGATAGAAAGTATTAAAAGAAACAAATAAGATCTGAATTTTAGAGGAAAGATTCTTTTGAATCTGTTTTCTCTCCTCTTTTTTTTCCTCTACTTCTAATTCAGGTCACTGTCCCATCCATTGCTGGATTATATAACTTAACACAGTTTTATGTGCCTATTTTCTGGCCCTTTTGAGCTCCTGCTGTGTCCTGGGCAGTCGGAGGGAAGGAACATTAGACATATAATGAGTCTGTATTTGGGTGGAGAGACAAAGTATCTCCAAAATAAGAGTCCATGACAAACTGTGATCTGAGGCCTCAAACATCCATGTTCACAGGGACCAGGCAGCAGCAATGAGTGGAGAGGAATGGGCCACAGGTAAGAAATAGAATTAAAAGGAGACTCTTGAAAACTGGAGTGAATATTTCCTGTCTAAACAGTGGTTATTTAGTTATAATTAATTACTGGCAAGCAGGAAAGGGGGAAAGGGCTACAGATGTGCAGAAATTTTTGTGTGAAATCTCTCAATTTGTGGGTATTGACAATTATTTTTAAGTCTTTTAAATACCAGATAAGCCATACAGAGCCTTCAGAGGCCCTGCGTGGGCCTGGGTATGCCACCGGTCAACTTGGGCATATACTATGGTGAATGTGGAAGAGGCAGAGTGATTGACAGCTAGGAGCCTCAGGGGAAGGTTATGGAAGAAGGGATATTTAATATGATTGTGGAGGAACAGATGGGGGCAGGACAAGAGCTTTTCAAGGAGAGAGCAGTGTGAGCAAAGACATGGACCTGGGAACCTGGAGGTTGTGGTCAGAAAAGGGTTAAGGACCCTGGTCACTAGAGCCCAGGGCACAAACAAGGGTTAGGATCCAGCATGGAACTTCAGGCCAGGCAGGTTCGTGGAGGCCAAATACTCCAGGGACCTCGTGTAGGTCACATACCCACTTGAAACCTCACTACTCATCTGTACAATTTGGATGGTGGCACCTACCTACCAGTGTTGCTGGAAGGAGCTGATGAGATCATGCCTACAAAATGCCCTGTGTTGATTCTGACATTGATACAGAGTATTTAATGTGTTGGTTCTTCCTACTATTTATTACAAGTCTGGACTTTTATTCTGTTTATATTATGGCACTAGTGAGGGGCTGTTTTGTCTTTCTTTTTTAAAAGATTTTCTCCCTTATTTATGGAAACTAAATACTTAGAAATGTACAAAGAAGAAAATAGCTATCATCTATGATCTTACCACCCAGAGTTAACTATGGTTAATGTCTTGGCAGGTTGGCATTTGCATCAGTCTTTTTTCAAAAAATAATTCTTGATTTTATAAAAAATTATAGCAGAGCCATTATAAAAATTATTAAAAAGTAGTAAAGTATAAAAAATGAAAGACAAACACATCCTTACCATAGTTATGGTAAATGTGAATTATTTAATTCCGCCGTGCATGCCTTATATGTAAAAGGGTGAATGCTTCTTACAGGATTATGGGGTTGCTGTGAGGATTAAATAAACATGTGAGTGGCATAGGGTCTGGCACAGAATGCTCGGTATGTTAGCATTCATGGGAGTTAGCAGTGAGCTACAAGTGAGCAATTATGTAATTCTATAATTTCTGTAAAGTGTTTAGTGGAAGTCTAGTATCCACGCTGGACCGCAGACTTCAAGGTCTTCTCTTCATCTCCAGTTTGCAAAGTAATGCTCAACACCTCTTTGTGGTGAACTGGGAAGGGGGAGATGATCTGGAGCCTTGACTTAGCTCTGCCTTTTAAGACTATGATATTAGATGAGTCACCCTGAACCTCAGTTCTTAGCTATGCCCACCTAGCAGAATCCTTGAGAATTTCATGAGCTGACTCATGGTGGTGCTTGGAACACAGGAAGTCACCCTTCTCTCCCCTCTCTGTCTCCTCACACTTGGTCCCCTTTCCTGTTTTGGTTTAAAACACAGCTCAGTTGCTGTCCTAGTTATATTTTAGACCCTCCCTCTTTGATTCTTTCTCTGATCCTGACCCTGGAGTTAATGAGTATTGATTGTGACATCTGTGTTTGCCAGTGGCCCAAGAAAGGGTTGTATGTCTTGGTTGCTTCTGGCTAACAGCTCAGCTGAAGGCAGAAGCAAAATAGCTGTTAGAAGGTGGTCCTTTGCACCTGAAATCTATTATAGACTTAAATGGATTTTGAAAATGCATCTTTAAATCCAGGAACCAGAGTAAAGCCTGGAACGCTTGGTGAAAAACCTATTTTGCTTAGTGATTTACAAAATAATCTGGGCTTCCACAAAGCAAAGTTTTATCAGAGGTGTGTCTTAGAGGCCAACTGTGACATACTGATCCTTGCTGCCAGTGAGAAGCACCTGACCAAGTCCAATGTGCTAGAGTCAAAGCTAAGATTATTGCTGAAGGTGCCAATGGACCAAAAACTCCAGAAATTGGTCAGGTGTTCCTAGAAAGGAACTTTATGGTTATTTCAGATTTCTACTGGAATGCTGGAGCAGTAACTGTTTCTTATTTTGAGTGGCTGAAGACCCTAAATCATGTCAGCTACAGCCATTTGACTTTCAGATATGAAAGGGATTCTAACTACCGCTTGCTCATGTCTTTTCAAGAGAGTTTGGAAAGAAAATTTGGAAAGCACAGTGGAAACATTCCTGTTGTGCCCACAGCAGAGATCCAGGACAGGGTGCTGGGGGCATCTGAGAAAGGCATTGTGCATCCTGGCTTAGCTTACACTGCGGAGTGCTCATCCAGGCAGATCACGCACCCAGCCAGGAAGTGTAACCTGGGACTGGACCTGAGAACAAGTGCCTACATCAATGCCACTGAGAAAGTCTTCAAGGTGTACACTGAAGCTGGTGTGACCTTCACACAGCTGGACTGCAGCTGATTTCTCCACCGCCCTCTTTACCTTTTCATCTGTAGACCTCTCACAAGTTAACATGTAACCACAGAGATCTCTTTTGCTCATTCCTTCAATAATGGACAACATTCTCAGAAAGTCAATACAAATCAGCCCCTTAAGAAAAAAGAAATTAAAGTTAGAGAATTATGTACAAAGCTGAAAATAGATGCCAGAGAGCTATATGGGTATTTTATCTTTAATAAAAAGTCCCTCTATTTATGCACCTCTTTGCTCCATGGCTGCCTCCCTCAGTTAGAGCTGGGGCCAGGAAAGCACCTGTGGTCCAAGAACAGTCAGCTGCCAAGTCCAAGACATGCTGTAACTTTGACATGTTCAAGAAGCAGGTATGTGGCATTTTCAAAAGGTAGCATGGTCCTCAAGTGAGTTATTGGTATTTTATATCAGCAGAAAACTCAATTCTATAGCTTTCAAACAAAAATTAAAGCTATTTCTCTTTATCCACTTTTAGAATAAAATAAGTATATGCTGCTGTAATAAAATTGCCTTTAGTCACTTAATAGGCCTAACCTTGACTCAAGCAGCGAATGTCTACAAACATAATGAATGAAAAAAGTTGGTATTTTTATAACATAAAACAGTATCAGTTATAACTTATCAATAGTATTTTGTCCAGTGGAACAAAAAGCCCAATGGAGAATGGTTATTTTCATATGTATCATTGAATAGCAAATGATGAAAGCTATTTTTGTTAAGATTGCTGGAACTTACCACAATTATGACGTGTAGTCCAAAGAATACAATGACCTCCTCATCATGCTAATTCTTCTCTTATGGGAATCTGTTGTGTTGACTGATTGAACAATAATTTGCATAGAGTGTCTCAGAAAGAAACCGTTTGGGCTCCCTCTTTGGAGTCTGCCTGGTGGCTCTGAGCATTGCCAATAATGGCCCCACGTGCCCTGACTTCATGTCCCTGTCCAGGGCCTCACATTCTGCACACAGCTTCACTAACAGCGGCCTGAGGACAACATGTGGCTGAGGGTTGTACTTTGCCAGCACATTTTGAACAGTAGTGTCTCAGAGAAGTGCTAGATATTATTTATGTACACTGAGCTATTTTCTTTTTTTAACAATAATATCCTTTCAGAAATTTCTAACTACTTTGTAACTGCATGACTTAACCTGATTATAAAAGCAGTTATTAAAAGTCTACCTTCCTTCTACATCCCCACCCCCCAAAAATATCAGATACTGCTTAGTTCCTTGAGCTTTGCTAAAATTTGCTATAGCTTCACTTTACCCTAAAGCAGGTATCAAGTGAAGACTTTGTGCGTGATTATAATCATTATGTTGTATTAAAGAGTTGTGTTGAGTTTCAGAATAAGAAAAGAATTCTTCATTTTCCTCTACCTGAAAAGCAATTAAATTACGTGACATGTTTATAGCTCCAGAACCAGTAATCAGCTTTCAGTCTGAATAGAGGATGTGGTGTTATAATCCGGTGCTTTGCTGGGAGGTCATATTTAGGATTTGCATTTGATGATTTAATTTAAATAATACTGAGCGAGCACAGTTACGCTTCTTGGCAATTGTCAGAATAATGAAAAAGAATGCATCGCACAAACTGATTTTTTGTAAATACTTTTGTATTCCTGAATAGTTTTTACTTCCTTGTTATTAGCCTCTGCTGCCCTCACTGAACAAACTAGAAAATGGTACTAGCCTCTAAAGTCACCAGTATTAGGTCTCTCTTTGTTCCATTTTCCCTCTTCCCATGGAAACAATATCTGAGCAATCTCCAAATTTCCATGAGATTGTGAAAGGCCCGCGGTGAACCATTTAAAAAATCTCCCCAAAGGAAATTTTTTCTTGCAAGATGCCTTTATGTATTAGTGATCAATTTTCTGATAAGATTCTCTGTTCCAGAGAATATTTGGTAATTTTAACAAAAGTACTTGCCATAGGAATAGTGAGTCTCAAGTTAATGACCAATGGTATCACAAATAAATGAAATAAATTTCAGAAAGGATCTCATCTCTCCAACATTCTCCTCCAAAATAAAGTTTATTGGATGATTTCAGGATTTTCTTTTACAGACTTCCCAGCTATCAAATTTCTTTACAGAATTTGTTTACTTCAGGGCAAAGTGTCCCATTTGGTTTCCAAACACGAATTGTTAAATCCTTAGTAACAACTTTACATTTTTTCTATTTCCATCTTTTCCCTTCTACTTCCCACACACAAACAAACAAAAACAAGAGAACCCCAGACAGAATATCCCCATCAGTGGTGCTCTGAAGATTATAGGCCTTGAGAATGGAACTGCATGTATTTTACCATTAGTGATTTTTTTATTTTTCTTTTTTAATTGTTGATCTATTATTGCTGTTCCTGTGTATTCCCAGTGTTCTCGTGTTGCTCCCCCTGCCCCGCCCCCTCACCACTCCCACAGTCAATCCCCAGTGTATTCCCCGTCCTTGGGTATTTATACCTGTTCTTTAACTAGCCCCTTCCTCTTCTTTCCTCTCTTAACCCTCAACCCTCTCCCTTTACCCTCTGGTCCCAGTCAGTCTGTTCCTTGTTTCCATGCTTCTAGTTCTATTTTGCTCATTTGTTTGTTTTGTTCATTCAGTCCCACTTACAAGTGAGATCATATGGTATTTGTCTTTTACCACCTGGTTTATTTTACCTAGCATAATACTGTCCAGTTCCATGCATGCTGTCACGAATGGTAAGAGTTCTTTCTTTCTGCTGTGTAGTATTCCATTGTGTAAACACGATTTTTTTTCTTAAGTTTTTTTTTCCCCTCCATTTCACATGGTTCTATAACCTTGAACAATATGACTTGCCTAAGCCTTCTTAGGCACCAACTCTTGATTAGCAGTCAGGAAGGTCAAATGAAGTTGTTTATTTTTACTGTGCCTCTCTGTTCCCAAGACCTACCTTGTCACCTGAAATGCTGATTGGTTGTAAATGTTGCACATATCAGCCTACAGATGCCTTCAAAAAAGATCCGTTACTATAGGATGGCATTTTTCAACAGATGCTGTTTAAAACTAAGTTACATAAAAACATTTGAGTAGATTTCCTAGTGTTTCTAACTCCACCAGGAGTCTTTGCTGGGAAGGAAATGGAGTGCTAGGTGGAGATGTACATCTTAGTAAATCTGTTTTATTTAGATTCAGCATATCTGGCCATGTATAGCCTTTCTGAAAGTACACAGCGTAAGAAGGGATTTGCACAGGTCTCCCTTCCATTCATATTTTAAATGTGTCCTCTAAGGTAACACCCATTGAGAGATCTTTCTTTGCACTAACCAACAGCCCTTACTCCTGTCAGATACAGTAGTAGATGGTCTTCCTTTGTAATCTCTTTCAAACAGCGTCATGTGATTTGAGTAAATTTCAAACATCCCAACAGCCGTGGACTCCCTGAATCCCCATTTTCCAGATGCTAAAACTGAGAAGTAGACAGGTGAGCTAACTTGCTCATGATCACCATTTTGAGAGCAGAGGAGCTGAAGGGAACATAGGTTTTCCATTCCCAAATCCCATGCTCTTTGCCTGCCCTCGCATGCTCTAACCCCTTCCTCTTTGTGTGTATTATCAATGACCTGTCCATGGGTAAAGTTGTTAGGTATATGTGTGACTTTGGCCTTTCATTAGTGTTGATCACATTTGAATTTTTACTAACTCTGGTATGTTTGATTATGAAAATAATTGTTAGCACCCAGGGAACAATGATGCAACCATACACAGGGACTTGTGTATTTAAATAACTCAGAATCATAGGATTCCTGTGATCAGAAGTGAGCCCTTTGTTTAATCTTTTCCCCTCCCACTAGCTCTCCTGGTCAGAATTTACTCAAATCACATGACACTATAATGAGTCTACCTTAGTTCCTCTTAATCTCTACCTTTAGTGATTAAGCTAATGGAATTAAGTTGATAAAACACCTCTGGGCAGTGTAGACACATTCACTTCTATATCTTGGGTTGTTTTGAACTGTTTTGTATACCTAGCTATTGTGTATGAGGTTTGATAGTATCAACCAAATAGAGAACTTGAGAGAGGATTTTGTTTTGAGGGCTGGGGGTAGGGCTATGGTTCTGGAATGTTTCTCAGTGCAGAGGCTTTGAGAAATGGAGCCATAGTGTTCAAGAATCAGTCACCAAAACACAAGTTTGCAGCCTTTGATCCAGGCAAGGTTAATATATGTACTGCTCTCGTGGTAGCATAGGTTCAGTTTCTTTACAGGCATGGGCCTGATAAAACCCTTCAAACATGGATGCTTTATTGTAGCAAATGTAACAATTTTCATTTGTTCTAATTCCATGATAACTTCTGTTAATAAAAATGTCTATTTAAGCTATTTAAAACACCCACTAAAATGCTTTAATATTAATTTCATGGAAATATTCCAACAGAACTATATTAGTTTTTTCCCCATTAAGGTAACATTATGGACTTTTAATAGAGCTCTCAGCTATAATGGTTTTTATTGACCTAATTATTAAATGAATTAAAATCTGTCTCAATGCTTTTAAAATTATGTAATAACAGTGTCAACGAGAACGCCGTGATTGGTTGTGGAGAAGTAAAAAGGAAAAATCCTACACTGCACCTCCAAAAGGAAAGACAACAATACTCTAATTTCATTGAATGTATTTCTGGTTCACTATTTAGGAAATTTGTAATATAAAAATGGTATTTTGTTGCGAGTCAGTTATACTGTTACACACAGGAGACTTCCATTTTCTCTTCCTTGCCTATCTTCTGTGCTTTTCATTTTGACGATTTCTAAAAATAATGTTAGAATTTTAACAATGATGTGGAGTATATGATGGAATGTTTGAAGATGTTTTTATGATTACTTTCTAGTACAAAAGAACATGGCCATTATCAATAGTGCAGAGGGCAGAGAGTAAAATATCAAATCCTTTCCAGAAATACCACTTCTAAAAGCTTGGGAAACTGTTTGTAAAATTATTGATTTTTGCCTTCCATTATTTGGCATTTCTTTGGTACAAGTAGCAAATATGTGGCACACATGCCCCTGTTCCCTCTCCCTGTCTCGACACAGATATTGCCAAGGATTGCTGCCCGCTTTCTCTTTGAGGACAATGCATTCTGGGGATCGCAGACCTGTGCTTCAGAAAAACCTGTCTCATGGGCATTGAAACTTATTTTACATTCTTTATAATCACTCACAATTTATAAAGTATTTTTGTAAATACGTACATATAAATTTCATTTGTTCATTTAAAAAAATTGTGAGAAAAGGATGAGCATTATTAGTCCTATATAGCAGGCAATCACCCAAGATTCAATAAGGATGAGACTAGGTCAGGGCATGTGATGAGGAGTAAAAGAGAATGAGAACACAGAGCTCCTGACTCCTGGTCTGTTGATGGTTCTATCAGTCTTTTATTCCTCATTCTGCAAGTATTTACTGAGCCCTTTCTATGTGTTAGGCACAGGATCATCAGCGATGAGCAAAGCAGTCATGGTCTCTTCCCTCAAAGAACTTTCATTCTGGTGGAGGTGACAGATAGTAGTCTAACAAGTAAATAAGATAACTGCAGGTAGAAATGGATACTATGAAGAAATAAATTGAATAGTGAGAGTTGTGGTGGCTCAGGGGTTGTGAGGAAGGTCTTTTTGAAGCCTGAAATTTGAGTCATGACCCAGAAGAAGAAGGAGTCACTGTGAAAAATTTGGGAACAGATAGTCTAGCAGAGGCAGAGGGAGAGGAGATGGTATAAAGGGCTTAGGGCGGAGGGAGCCCTATTTCTTCAAGGGGGACCAGTGGAGGGGCCTGAGAGGAAGGAGAGAGGTAGGTTGGGGTCTGACCATGCAGGACAGTAAGGGGTTTGGGTTTTATTCTTCTTTTATTGGACACCCATTAGAGAGCATTAGGCAAGGAGTGACCTAACCCAATATACATTGGGTATAGAATGGAGATACCACATCCTGCCTCCACAACAATCCCTACCTAATCACTAGACATAATTTTGTCCTGAATGCAAACTAGAGTGAACCATACCTTGCTGCATGTGCACACTTCTACTCTAATGAGCTCAGAGATCATGTTTCTGTCTCCACCTCTTCCCTGTAGCCAGGGACTGGAACATTTACAAGGACCAGGATTAAGACTGCAGGGCAACTCACTCAGAGCTTCTGGTGGAGACAAAAATGAAGAAAAAACTCATTGTGCTTCATACCAACACTTGAGCTAGTAAGAGGAGTCATGTCTTTTAGCCATCGTTTCTAACTGAGGGCAGCTTTGTTCTGCTTGGTGGAGGCATCTCTTTGACCTTGGTCAAAATAATAACTATTATTTTCATTATTTCTATTATTATCATTAACAATACTAGCAGTATGCTGAGTAGTTACCATGGGCTAGACACTGTGCTAAGTGCTTTGCATGACATTCTCTCGATCTTCAGAGGTAGTTATGATACTATTACTGTGCTGTTTTGCATATGAGAAAACTTAGCCACAAAAAGATGAATTAGTGCTTATCCAAGCTTACCTAGCTAGCAAGGGTAGAATCTAGGACGTTCAACTACAGAGTCCAAAATGGACCCTTGTGCATATTGTCAAATGGAACAGTTTGCATAAGCTTTGGTTTTGGGACCTCAGTTTCTTCAACTGTAAATTAAAGGTTATGATGGCACTCACCTCAAAGTTCTTTGGTGAGGTAAAATGACAGATAAATAAAACATACAGCAGAGTGCGTAGCACACAGTAAATGCTCTACCAACCATATAACTTGGGCACTAGGCCTTAGTGTCCTGATATGGAAGACAATAGTTGCTGTCTCATAGGACTTTTGATGGGATTAAAGGAGGTCATGTGTGTAAAGCTCTTAACACAGTGGCTGGTGTTTTCCCAGGCTCTCTGAAAATAGTGGTGGCTATTCTTCTTCATTGAAGCACAACTGATGTCTTGGATTTGTAACACATTGTAAATCAAAGTAGCAATGGGGAAAATCTCTTCTCTACCTTTCACTTCTGAAGTAGGAATGAGCTCTGTCGTTGGTAACATGAGTACGTATGAAATCAAGTTGAGTTAATGCGAATGGGCTGGTACATTTTTAATTCTGCTTGATACTGTTTCGGAAGAAGTTGTCTGTGCCATAATGGAAAATTTAGTGCAAGTCTTTTGAAGAAAGTCCGATGTGTAATATTTGGTTTAAGTCAATTTCTGGCAAGAATTTCAGATGTTCCCAAGTCATAGAATATTTTTCTAAAAAATCATGTGCGATATTTATCTGCTACAGCATCTGGCATGATGAGGTATGTTTCTTTCTTTATGGTTCAAAAATATTGTACTAAATCCCTGGCTGAACTCATGCAAAACATCCTGCATGTGTGGCAGTGAGATTAATGGATTCCCAAATTGTATCCCATTGTAAAGCTCACCAAGGTTCACGTTCATGTGAAATGCAGTCGGGAAGTATTACAGGCTATATCTGTCCCACTCTTGGGATGTCACACAGGCCAGACCTGGGCTAATGGCACTGAAGAATCTGAATGATAAAGAGACTTCAGCAGGCTTTCTCTCAAGCACCAGATATTTTTCCCTCTGAAGTTGCACTCCCCCTGAGGAAAAATTAAGAGAGAATGGTTTCATCTCTCAAATGAGGCAGTAAGGCAAGTACTTTACTCCACAGGTTTTCATAGATTTGAACAAACTTTTTCTTGGAAAGCCATGTCCCCTAATTTGACCATGGTCATGTGAATCCTGTATTTCCTTACATTATGCTCTGGCAAGGCTCTGAAGGAAATCATCACTGAATTCTTACAGTGACCGTGTTTCTGGGACGGTGGCCTGGAGGTGGGGAGGTGAGGGTCTGGAAGCCAAGGCTCAGGCTCCCTTTGCCACTAGTCATGTGATTTGGCTGTCACTGTCTTCTAAGACACAATGAGGGACTTGGACAAAGGTTCCCTTCATCTATTACACTATGTCACCACCAGCTTCCTCTCTTGGAACCCATGATGCTTCATTATTGGCTGGCACATTTTATACTTCATTTTTAATGATCACCTAAAATAGACTTTCTTACTCTGGAGTTCCCAAACAGACCCTGAAATGAGATGCAAAAATTAGAGTAGAGATTGAATATTTAAGGAATCAGGGAAAAGCTTTATGATTTTCATTCTTTCATCCAGTGAGTATTGAACACCTGTTCTCTGCCAGGCACTGAGCTAAGCAGGGGGAATGAAATAGTGAAATGGGTAGATCTATTCCTTGATTTCCCGGGGCCTCCATTATAATCAGAAAGTTTCTAGAAACAAGTAAGGGGTCAATCACAATGCAGTAGAATACAGATAAGGTGAGGTCAGGTGGAACTCAAAGGTGCTGTAAGCTGGAGAGAGGGCCTTCTTGTTCAGACTCCATTAGACTTGCAAGAAAGTTCATGACCTAAAATTAAAGCCTTGGACTCAGTGAGAGGGAGGGTGAGATGCATGATGCTAGTGTGAGCAGCGAGTGGAGAATATGACAGGTGGGCAAAGCATTCAGCGTTGCAAAGCCAGGTTTAAAAACTTGAAACCGATATGGTCATTGTCATCACAATCATAGCTAATGTATATTGACTCTTACTGTTACCGGATTATTGCTAAATTTTAACATCTGTAACTTCACTCTTCACATAATATCTGTAAGGAAGTAGCATAATCCTGTTTTACACAGTGAGAACACAAGGGCTCAATGTACATTAAATTATCACAGCCCAAGGGTAGTAAATCTGGGACTTAAAACCAGAAATAGGTGCTTCTTAAGACTTTTGGATCACAGTGAGAATGTACCTGGAACCCTCATCTTCCAAATAGTCTGGAAAATCTTTTTTTGAATTGTTTTGCCAGATAAAGACAGGCTTTAGTTTTAAAGACAAAAATCAAATGTCCGCACCATCTGCTCACCCCACAGTGGAGGACATTCTCTTCCAGCAGACTTTGAGAGGCCCTCAATTACCAGCTCAGATTGAGATGGTTTAATATACCTGTCTGGGGCCCCAAACCAGTCATGGAGTTCAAAGAAACAAAGCTCTAAGGGGCTTGTTAACAGTTTAACAGTTCCAAAGCGTGTGGGATTGTTAATTCCATTTGCTGCAGAAATGCTGTCATAATGATTAAGACCTACTCACGGTGGGAATGCAGAAATGTGAGATTCATTTTGTGGCTGCACAACTCCCACAGCCTCATTCTAAGCTGCTCTAAGATCCTCCTTATCTGGCTGAGTGCCCTTCTCTTTCTCTTCCAGTTGACCTTGGCACCTCCAATTCCTGACTGTCTTTGTGATTTCTTCCTTATTTTGAGAGCTTGATCCTAAAGATACAATGCCCCCCGCCCTTGGAAGTAGCTGGTGTTGATACTCTTACCCCCAAAACACCTGGCTCTGTGGAAGTGTTCTTGCCCTAGAGCTGTGTCAGTGTATCATTCAACAAGCTTTTACTAGGGCAAGGCCTGCACTAGGCACAGCGGTTACAACGATGAGTCAGCCCAGGCTCTGAAGGTGCCATGGTTGATAGACTCTGGCATAAGGAAATGAAGAGCTCCTTTGACTGCAAGGGACAAAAACCCAACTCAAACTTCTTTAGCAGAAGGTGGAAGAATTTATCAGCCCATGTGGCTGAGAAGTGTAATCCTGGAGGTGATTCAAGCATGGCTGGATTGAGGGGCACAAAAGTGGCATCAGGGTCTTTGCATTTCCCTACTTCTCTCAAGCAGTCCTTCCCCAGGGAGGGTAATGTGAACACCAGCAGCCTGAGGCTTACATCATCCTATCTTACAGTGGAAAGATTGTCTTTCCCACCAATGCTTACAGCAAATCTGCACAGAAGATTCTGACCTGACTTGAGTTACATGCCCACTGCTGAACCAATAACCATAGCCAGAGGGATCGGGTGCTCTGAGGGACCAGATCTGGATCCTGAGCCCATCCCTAAGGCCAAGTAGAAATGGAATCAACCCCATCTGAAACATGAGGAGCAGAAGTGTTCTTTGGAAGAAAGAGGGGTCCCTTAAACAGAAGATAGCAGAAGAAAATCTGGGTATATGGAACGCAGAGGGATGAATATAATACATTAATGAAGCCCAGAAAAGTCTGGGGGGAAACTGACAGGTGCTTCCCAGAGGAGTTGAGATTTGAACAATATCCAGAAGGGAGGATAAAAATTCAACAATAGTGTAGGAGGTTAACCTGGAGTTTAGTCCTGCTTTGCTAATGCTCCAATAGGAATGACCTAGGAAATTAATATTCATGCGTTCAAAAAATTTACTTAGCATCTACCAACCATACACAGGGACCATCTTAGTGTGGGGACCACAGTGATGAACATGCCACCACTGTTCTGTCTCTCATGGACTTCACAGTGTACAGGGGAGACAAACGTTAAACAAATAGCACAAATGACAAAGTAAGTATCCTTTTACAAGTTCTTAGAAGGAAAAGATCCCTGTGCTAGGCTAAAAGCCCTCCAGTGTCTTGTGTTATAGTTTTCCCAAAATGGAAAAGCAAAATCTGTGTCCCTCTCCCACACCCAATCAGTAATACTGAGGACCCAAGATGAATTTACACCCATGCATGTGCACATACACACACACGAGAAAAGCAGAAATAGAGAGTAAAAGTTAGGTAAACTTCTGTTTCTCTACCTACATGGCTGGCTCCTGGAATGCCACCTTAAAATGCATCATTTTCATTCTGTCCAAATGGTTACCTTGTCCTTACCCTTTAGCATTTGGATTTGGTGTTGTTTTTTCTTTTTTCGTGTTTATACCCAGCATCCTTAAACCATTGTAATTATGCTCAGTACAGAACACTATCATCTGTCTTTCATTATTTCCTCTTATTAAGCTTTCTGGGGTTAAAAAGCATTTTTTTTTTTTTTTTTTGGAATGGAAGCAAGGAAAATCTGGACATGCTGCTTTTAAACTACTGAATCTCTTTAATAATAAAAATTGATTATACTATTTTGTAACCAAGCTGGTCATAAAAAGGTTTCATTGTAGAATATGCCCATGTAGTCATTTCAAGCGGAGAAGAATTTATCTGCCCATTGATATGCTCCAGAAAGTAGCCTGTGTCACAGAGATGAGGCCACAATCACAAAGGACGCTGCTGTGATGAACTGGCGCTTACAGTGAAGCCTTTGCAAGAGACAGGAGAGCGGTGTCCTGTGTGCACAGACTCACTTTTATATGGCGGCTTCATTTCCTTGTTAAATGGAAGTCAGATACTTATCATTAACATTTTTAATGGGTTTATTCTCCCAGGTAGCTCATAAATTCCCACTAATAAGTCAAAGGGCCCTCTTAACAGAATTTCAGGGGCTGTTAGGATATTGCCGATATATTAATGAATTAGAGGTACTGGAAGGTAGATTCATAACTTTTTTCTGAAGTCTCCACTCCCTTTCCTCCATATACATGCTCCCCCCACCACAAACAAGAATGATTGAAGAAGGAAATTGGGGGTAATTGTGTCAATGTGACATCTAGCCACATGTCTTCCACAAGACAAAGTGAGTTACTAACAGAAAACCTTCCAAATGATTTAAAAGATACCATTTAAATTATATTAGAAGAGTTTTGGAAATAAAAGGCAATGAGTTAAGTGAGAATAAGATGTAAACCTTCCTGCAATATTTGATTGGTAATAAACAGAAAGTATTAATCTTAGCAACCAACAAGAGAAAAATGCATAGTGTTTTCCATTAAATCAACTAAATGATTAAATGAGTTAGTCAGTAGAAACCATTTTAATTTCCTGAATTTGAAATGTGCAGCTTATAACAAATAAATTCAAAACACCTTTCTTAGCAAGTTTTGACCATAAAAAATGTGGATTATAAAGCCATTCGGTATTTTCTTCTTTATAGTCGATATTTTAATGCAGTGACATTAATTGTGTGGAATGAAATGCCCCTACTATCTGGGCTTAAAGAAAGTCAGCATCCAATGCAACATCCCTAATGGATCTTCAACACTATTACAAAATGATTGATTGTTGTCATAGTCACTGTAGCAGCTTTCAGAGCTGTTATATTTTTAATTAAATTGGCTGTGAATTTTTTAAGTGGCAAAGGTTGATAAACTAGTGCTCGGCACAATATTACTATTCTTCTTAGCATGGCTGTCATAGTTCATATATTTATGTGCATAATCTTCTTAACATTCCATAAGTCTCTTTGGTCTCAGGCATTGATCTGTAAGATTACTTGATGTTTGGAGATGGAGAAAAACATAAAAATCAAAGAACATGGTTCTAATACATTACTCAGACTGAGAGGAGGTCTAGCCCAAAATCCCCATACCCCTCTGCCTCCCAAAATTTGGGACCAACCAATTTCTTGCACCTCCTTTCCTGCACCTAATCAACAAGGGAAAGCAGTTAAGGGTCACAGATCAGTGTGCCAGTACTTCCTCCAATGGGGTTTGAGAGGCTCCTTGGGGCTGGGTGCTGGGGACATAAGAATGAGTCTAGTGGGAGATCCAGGCACTGATTCTCCTGAACAAATAGGGACCAAGTCAGAGAAGCGCTCTGAAGGAATGAGCCAATCTATAATAAAGGAGGCTCCTAAGTCCAGGGGTCAGGCAAGCCTTCTCAGATCCAGCATCTTTGGAGCTGAGATCTGAAGGTGGGATGGCAGCCACCCTGATGAAGAGAAGAAAGGGCGTGTGTTCCTGGCAGGGGAGAAGCATGTCAAGTGGTCCTGCCGTGGCAGGGAACCATGTGAAGATCTGAAAGAAGGCCAAGGAGCTGAAGTCCAGAGTAGGAGTGGGGTGAGAAGAGAAGCTTTTTCAGCCCTGGATACAGTGTCTGCCTCCTCAGGAAACCCATGGGAGTTGAATGACCAGCCATAGGGATAGCTGTCAAAAAGGTTCTATTAAGGCAAGATGTTCAGATGATCTTGCATGAGAGGAGGAGAGCAGCCACACCTTTGATGTATTTGACTTCTATTTGGTCAGGAGAGAGTTAAAATTTAAAATCTAGGAGAAACAGTGAGAGAGAGAAAAATGCGTTTAATAGAACCACAGAATGTTCAGACCTTACAGACTCTGCTTTTCACCACCATTAGTTTGCACACTAGGAAGGTGAGCCCCAGAAGGGCCCATGTCACACTTGAGTTAGCAGTGACTAACCAGCCTATCTCATTATTAAAGTGAGGGTTCCTTCTAAAACACTGCACCACTTTCCCCAAACCTCTGATTTGCACTCTTGGATAAAGAGGACTCCCTTATTTATTCAACAATAGATGCTAGCTAGGAAGGGTTTGTAGGAGACAAGGTAACACAGCAGCTAAGAGCCAAAGAAACCTGGGTTTGAATCTCAGCTGAGCTGATTGACCTTGGCAAGATACATAAGCTCTGAGCCTCGGTTTCCACATTTGTTCAATGTGGCTAATAGTAGTGCCTCCATTATCATGTTACCCTTCAGGCAGAGTGCTTTGGGTGGTTCCTGGCATGTAGGAAGTTCCCAATCCATAGTTACTATTATTATCACAGAACAGTGGAACTAATCAATATATCAGCAAGTTAATTTTATTATATTTCCTTCTGTAAAAAAAGAAAATGGTGTTTCACTTTTTATAAAGAGTCAGATGACCTTGAAGTGTACTGAAATTTTTCTCTTGACTGCTCGGTCATCTTTTGCGCATGAGGAATTTCTCATTTAGGCTACTGGCTCTTCATGAATAAGTAAATTCCCATTGGTTCATGTATCCTGCTAGTGATGGGCACATGAAGATGCAAATACATGTCAAAGAAGGAAAGGCAGTAACTTTAGCTCAACATTGTTCACCATGGAAAGAATTCAAGCTTTAGAGTCACACATTTCTAGGGAAAATCCTGGCTGGGACGCTTCCTTTTTCTGTCAGACCTTGAGCCAATTAGTTATCCTTTCTGAGCCTCTCCTTTCTCAACGGTAAAATGAAGATGTTTCTGTTTATTATGTACTATGTCATGAGATTTACCTGAAATAGGGAAAAATGCCTGAGGCATAGCAAACGCCCCACCATTTTGGGTCTTCAATTTATGCAGCTCAATTCGATGATAATTCCCATTGAATTTGCCATTGTGTGGGGGGAGGGTGAAGTGGGGCCTCGATCTAAATCAGTTACTCAGCCTTATTTCCAAGGTGGACAAAGTGGATGTCATTTTGGATACCGCGAAAGTGACTTCCACACCTTCCCATAAAGCTTTTGCATTTGGCACTATGAATACTTCAGTGAGGCATTCACAACAGCGTCTGTGCGAACAGCTTAGGGTGTCAGGGGATCCTCACAAGACAGATGACTACATGGGGAGATTGTATTAGTTAGTAAAAATTGTGCATGGAGTAAATGTAGCAGTTACTTTCAGTGGCACAATATCCATAGTTTCCAACAAGAGGCTGTGCAAATCGTAAAGGAGGGAAAAGAATATCTCAGTTTTCCTACACTGAGGTTACAGATGAGCCACAGAGCTACCATTTGTATTTGCAGGTGATTTCAGTCATTCTGCATGCATGCTCACCCTGGCAACATTTCAAAGCATTATTCCACATTACTGTAGTATTTTATCACACATCACAAGGCTGACACACTTCTCTCCTTGGCAAGAAAGTGCTCCAGGCTAAGTTTCAGATTTTGTCAGTAGGAAAAAAGGAATTATTACAATCCAGAAATGGCTGGGGAAACATTCCTTCAAGTGCTACAAATTTGTAAAGGTAAAGCTCCAGGTAGAGGGAAAGATGAGGGACAAGCAATCTTATGTCTTGCCGGTGTCTCTGTATTCTTTACTGTATTCTCTGGTTGGGCACAAGACCCAGCTAGGCCAAGCCACAAGAGAGTTTCAGTGCCCAACGGAGGGCAAGTGCTGATGCTCAAAGTGGTGAGGGAGATTACCCCAAGTAAGGTGAATCATCAAGTCTCCTGCCTCTGTCACCAGGGAGGTGGTTAACATCTTCAATGACATAAATTATCTGGTCACCTAATTTACCTTCCTCTTGGAGTGGCTCAGACAGGGCTGAAAGTATTATGTGTTTCTCTCCATTTCTTCTGTGCAACCAAGATATATTTATCTGTCCTCTTATCTCTGGCAAACTTCTTACCAGACACTGTAGAAACCAAAGCGATGACAGATGTGGATCCAGAGCTCACAGGTGCTGTGACAGAGCCTCTGAGGCATGTCCAGGTTGGTGCATGAGGATGTGGTAGGGGACTGATTCTACATCAAACACCAAACACTGCATGAGAGGTGACGAAAAGCAACCCAGTTCCTCCTGCTCTTGCCCACTCCACCTTCTTAGTTCGTTTGAGGCACAGTGGGTTGAGAGGTGAAAGAGTATAGTATGAATTCAAATAACTCCCGTTTCTAAAATATCAATCCTTAATCACAGTTTCTTCCATATCTGGGAAGCACCCCATATATGCTTCTCCAAGTCAACTTCTTTTTTCTACCTGAAGCACTTCATTGGAAAAAGAAAGACTGCATCACTCTTGCAATAGAAAAACAATATAATGCACCATAAATAGCAGACGATTACAAAAGTAAATACAATGAAAAATAAAATGGTGTTATTAAATTTCATCTGGGTTCTGTTGTTTGAGCCTGAGGACTGTTCTCTGCTGGTGTAAAATGGGACATTAGCAAGCCTAAGAGCTTGTGAGGACAAAGAGCATAGAACTGGGCACTCTCCTGCAGAAAGCCCAAGGAAGAAAAAGGATGCTGAACCTAAACAGTCTTCATGTAAGTCCACATTCTTTAAGGTCATGACTCCACTGCCTAAAACTGTCTTGTGTATCTCGAGGAATGTGACCCATGCTCCAGGAGTAACCAGGGGGTCCAGTGGAGTGCCTGCTTGAAGGCATGAACTGAGAAAGGCCATGCACAACTTTGTTGGACTTGTTAAGGAGTTTTGTTTTTTATCCTGAAAGAATGAGAAGCCAGGGAAGCAATTGGATGGCTGGCTAGCATGATCTGGTTGGTATTTCAGAAAGACCACTCACCTGCAGCAGGGTGGCGGGAATGGAGAGTGAGAAGCAAGACTGGAAGAAGGGAGACACACAGAAGCTTTGGAGGAATCCAGAGAAAAACTAGAAGAGAGGCTGTGATGTGGGAGAGGGAAAAATCTACCAAATTTCTTGTCTGGTTGTAATGAGAGCTATAGCAGGCACTTAAAAATGTTCTCTAATATGATGTGGCTCATAAACCTTTACTCTAGTAAGAGCTAGATTAATCCAATCATTTTTATACCAGTTTTTGGCCAAGAATCCATAGTCTTAACTCAGTGTCTCTTCTGCTCTCCAGCCTCCCTTCCAGCTTCCTAGTAGAGGTCTCTGGTTCATTAAGATTCCTCCATAGTGAGGTCTGTAAACCACTGAATGTTGATAATGATGTATTTCCCTTTGATTCCTTATAGAATCGGGGAGGCATTGTTTTCTCCTGTCATTTCCCACTTGCCTGAAGGCATTGGGGGCAATCAAGTAGGTAGACACCAAGGATGCTGCTAACCATCCTACAAATGCTCAAAACTACCCCCCACAACTGAGAATTATCAGACCCAACATATCAATAGTGTCTGAGGTTGCAAAACCCTGGCAGGACAGTGGTAATGTCAGAAGGTGTCCAGTGAGGACAGAAAGAAAAAGCCATGATGGGGTAGGCACTTTTATTGGGACCGTGTGTGATTACAGGCATATGTTGGAGGTGGGGAGGGTGGGAGTGGGGAAGCACAGCTTTCTCTGGGTACTCCAGGATCGGGTCAGGTTCAAGGCCAGGGCCAGGCAGCCAGCCAGAAAAGGCAGCAGCTCAAAACAAGCTCCAGTGCTCCCAGACAGGGAGCTCTGTGGGAGGGGCTTGGAAGGACGTAAGAGGCTTTGGGGTGACTCTTGTATGCAGATCAAGCACATCAGCAAGGCCAGCTAACTCAGTCCAGTACTCCAGCAGGTGTGTTGAAATTCCAGGAATCCTCACATTGTCTTGGCTAGTTTCCAAGTCTGCCCAGAAAACAAGCATCTCTGTTTTCAAAGGATTGTAATAATGATTACTTTTTCCTGGGGGGGGCGGGGGATGCTAGAAAGATAAAACACTTTGTAAATCACTGCATGCCTCCTGCCTGCAAGCTTTGAGTCTATTTGTGAGACATTTATCTCCTTGTATACTCATCCCCTCCCCAAATTATCATTTAATTAATAAACCTTATGGCCTGAGGTATGCTGATCAATAAAAAAGAAAATGTAGGAAGCTGAATCTGACTCATCTTGGTATTGAACTGTCTGCAGAAATCTATGATCCTTTCCTCCAAAATGAATGAGCATCCAGTCCTTGGAGATATTGAGGGGGCCAACGTATTCGCAGAGTATTTGGGAAGTTATAGAAATGGCATATACAGACATCCTGTTCTGATTCGTGAGTGAGGTGGGCATTGAATTTCTCTTTATTTAATGGATGTAGATCCTGTGGACAGAAATGAATTGACTTTTGTGCAAAATGGAAGCTCTATTTTCACTGTTGTGGACAGGAGCAACTCTCTCCATGGTATGTGCACAACCCAGTAGTTAACTAACTACATAATCGAAAACTTGAGAAAAATACCTTTGATTACATATATATACATACTGAGAGTCTTTTATACACCTGTCTAAGAATCAGGCAGACATAGCAGTCACAATAAGTCAGGATATATGAGAAATAAACAGCTTCAAAGGCCCATTCCTCAGTATAATTTGGAAAAGTCTGCTCCCTATTCATTGCTCTCTTCCACATTCTCTGAGTGTTGCTGAGAGGTCTCTGAGCACTAGGTGTTAGATCAATGAAGATCTACAGCGGATGTGCTGAGAGCAAAGATATCCTTTGGTGTAAGCACCAAAGTCCAATAGTGGGTTTAACATTCCTATCATAACTTTGGAGGTAAATGATGGCCCTCAAAAACCCACCTTTCCCGGAGGCTGACTCTTTTTTCTAGGATTCAGACTACAAGGGAGTGCTGACTGGGAAAGAAATGCCCTGAGTTCACTATCCAGCAAATGCATCCAAGCTGACTTCAGTGATCAATGTTGCACAATGAAAATATCACTAAGATTCATTAGCAGGACTAAATCCATAACTTTTGTCATCCTTGAGACCATTGAGAATCCTTCCTTTGTGAATTCTTGGGCCAGGGATTATCTTTTCCTTGAATTATAGTGATATCTGTCTTAAGTGATTACCCAGGGACGATCCAAAATTGGTAAGTTGGCAGAGGTTGAACTTTAGCTAAAGGTCAAACAGAATTCTTCTGGAAGCCTTAGGGGTTGCTTAAAGGTGAAATAAGGAGCTGAAATGAAAATTGACTTAATCCCTGGTTTATGAACCAAGTAGCAGAGCTAAGTAGAGTGAGGGATGCATTCAGCTCATAAATGCATCTTGACTTATCTTTTTGAAATGCCTCAAGTCTTCTGTCAAGTGCTATGGCCTTTCTGGATTATTAATCATATGCCTAGCCATGCTTTATTTTTCAAGAATGCCCATACATTTTGAAGACCTTTGACAGCTTGTTTGGGACCCATGACAGGGGTGATACTACAGTACCATTCCAGGTCAGGTTCTGCTCGAAGTGCAGAGAATGTGGCTTGCCAATACCTTTAAGATCTTTACCTGGGAAGAGGAAAAATTGGCTTAATATCAGAACATCCACTCAGTATAGGAAGGAATTTGTTTTAGGGAGGGACCTTTATTCTTATTTGTTATGCAAAGAATTATCTTTATATTGTATTACAGAGGCCTAACATAGACAATAAAATACCTCTATAATCTATTTTATGATCTTTTATGATCCTCTGTGAGGAGCTTAGAGGAGAGTTTACAACTACCTTCAGGTAGCCCTGGAACTCCCTGGGCTCAGGGAAAGAAGGCAAAAAGCAGAGGGAAATGGAGTCAGTATACTTTTCTTATTCCTTCCTATAAGTAGGGAAGGAGCCAGACACATTGGATTCAAATTCCAATTGTGTCATGTTTTGTAGCTTGGACTGGCCTCTGTAACCTACTGAGCCTCTATTTCTTCATCTGTCACAAGGAAAAAGCAATAATTATACGAGCGGCTGTCATTTATTGAACCGTATGTGTAAGACCCTAGGCTGAGGAAGGACTTTACACAGTGAGTATATCCCAGTGATCCCCATAGCATTCCAGTGTGACTAGTGGAAGAGATGGGTGCCTATAAAATATTGATTAAAAATACCTATTTGCAGGGATGCTGAAAACATTGTCACATGGTCTTTGGAAGCCCCCAGCATGGCCTACCTGCTGCTGAGCTGAAGTTCTACAAAAGTTTGTTTGATTCCTCTTCCCAAAGAGATGGGTACTCACTATGTGCCCCTGTGACTGTGCATTTCAGAATTCTTGAACTCTGATGGGGTGGCAGTTTCCATTTTTGTTCTTATACCTCCCGTGTTTATTTGAACACTGCGAAGTGCTAGAGGATAGTAAGGAACTGAACAGACGTGTTCTCTGCTGGCTGAGCTGATGGGCACAAGCTCTGTTGTGTACTTCAGGCCAAGCTGAAACAGAGGTGGAGGAAAAGGAATTAGGGAGGTGGCCTGGAGAGAGGTGCTGATTTGAGGGCTTCCTGGTGTAGAAGCAAGGTTAACTCAGTATGCTTAGGTCAATATATCTAGGCCCTTTATTGTCCCATGTTAATGTCAGTGCCTATCTGGGCAATCTTAGTTTATATACAGAGGAAACTAATGTTTTGAAATAGTGATGTGTTATTGAAGTGAAGCCATACGCACTCTTTATGCCTTCCTCATATAACTACAGACTTATGTTATTGGTAATGGAGCAAATGTGGGTGAATGTGGCACACAGGTTAAATCATCTCGAGTCCATATTCGAACTGGAGGCTCCCCAGAAACCAGGCAAACTGTTCCCATAAAGGCAACCCAGGGAGAAAGCCCAGGAGGAGCTTGTGCATGTGAGAGTTTGATTCTCTTGGCTTCAGCTTCCTGGATCCTGGCTTTTGGTGCCTGTCCAGAACAGCTATCTCTGTTCCCTTAACAGTATTTACTTTTCTGATCACATCCATTATTTTCCAAAGCACCCTGAAGCAATGGCACACAACAATGACATCTTCTTTCTAGGAATCTTTTCTTATGTCCAAGCAAATGAGCCAACGACTAAACAGCAAAGTTTTCCTGAAAACCTCCACACTTCAATATGACTCTCCTCCCTGGCTGATGTCATGGTACATCAAGTTAATAGCTTAAACTTAGACCAGTATAACTAATCAAGAGGCCCTTCTTCTTTCTTTCTACCAGGGGTATAAGCGTAGGAGCAGGCCCACCATGTAGCATATGCATTAGCCACTTTAAATTATTCTTCATCAGGTGAAGTACCTTCAACCCCATATAATTGTGAGGTTTCTTACAAAGGCTTGTTAGTGTGGAGAATTAAAATAAAAGACTAAATCTACAGCTCATATCTATTTATTGTTTTCTCAGAGCTTTTGAGAGGATTTAAAGTAAATAATAAGCCTATCTTTTTCTACACAAGGTCTCTATAATTCAACCAAAGCCTACTTTTCTGTGTGATAGGCCTAGAACTTCCTACAAAAGAAGAGCCTATCCCTGGAGTTCTCAAATTGAGGTCCACATGTCAAATTGGACCTGCTGCTTGTTTTTGTAAATTAAGTTTGAATGGAGCACGGCTATGTTTGCACATAACCTATGACAGCTTTCCCACTACAACAGCAGAGTTGAATATTTGCAGCACAGGTTATATATATGGCCTGCAGAACCTAACATATTTACTCTCTGGTCCTTTACAGGGAAAAAAAAATGATTACCCTACCTTGTTCTAAAATGGGGGTGAAAAGTTTAAACAGCATGTTGCAATACATGCTCTATGAGGGCAGGGGTCATGGCTGTTTTGTTCACCTGTATATCCCCAAGGCCTGATGGGTAATATAGTTGCTCAACAAAAGAAAGATGTTAAATTTCCTCCCACTCTCTAGAAGTTCCCTTCACTTTTGTTCTTTATTCCTTCCCTTCCCATGGACTGTAGGATTGGAGTCCCAGCATTATCATCTGTCTTCAATCTTACCTCTCCATTTGTATTTTCTTAGTTTACAAAAAAAGGTTGTTTTCATTCAATAAATGCTATTGATCTCCCTTAAAGTTCCAGGCACTGGAGCATGTGGTGGTGAATAAGCCAGATCAGTCCCAGGCCTTCAAACTTTCAAAGAGATTATACTAGTGGGAAAAACAGAGAGAAACAAGTAAACACACACATAATCTCAGATAGTGAGAAGAAATGAAATAGGGTAATATGATGAAGGTATTTGCACAGGAACAAATGCATTTGTACAGAGATGTCAGAAAAGGCTTTACCAAGGAGGTAACATTTCAGTGACAACTAAAGGACAAGAGCAAGTCTGGGGAAACCTGGGGACAAAGAGTTTTCCTAGAAAAGTGAACAGTAATTGCAAATGTCATAGGTCCAGGGTGAACTTGGCATGTTCAGGAAACAGGCAGAAGGCCAGAGGGCCTGGAGCTCTGGTGAGTAAGCAGAGGAGATGCAGTTGCAGAGGCAGGACATGGCCTAGAGCTCTTGTGGGCCTAGTATGAAATCAGCGTTGGAGGGTCTCAGACAGGAGAATGACATGATCTAAGGTTTACAAGGCTCACTCTGGCTGGGTTGAAAGGATGTCAGAGTGTAAACAAGGGGACCACTTGGGAGGTTTTCACAGTAGTTTATATTAGAGATAACAATTCAGTGGAGGTGGAGAGTAGTAGGCCATTCAGCAATGTGTCGTGGAAACACAGATGTAGTTGAATATGAGGGCTCAGAAGCTAAGAAGGATTCCTAGTTTTTGACTTGCGTAACCAGCTGAATGGTTAGTATATTTACCAAAAAGTTGGGGGAGCTATAAGCCAGGTATTCTGTTTTGGTTATATAAGAAATATGAGGCATCTGCCACACATGCAATAGAAATCATCAGAATATATATATCTGGAACTCATTAGAGATTTCCAGGCCAGAAACAAATTTGGGAGTCACGGAGATTGTATGTAAATTCATGGCCTTGAATGAGATCATCTGGATGGGGAGGGGACTAGAGAAAAGAAAAAAACTGATAACCAAGGTCATTCTAATGTTTCTACATTGTGGAGGGGAGAGCAGGAGGACTTTCTAGGCAGACAGAGACTAATATAAATGCAAAGTATAGTACTCAAAGAATGAGCCGTAGCAAGTAAGCCTGGGAGAGATTGAAGAAACATGAGGTCAGAGAGATGTTTAGATTTTATTTCATGTGTGATGAGAAGATAGGTACCAGAAAAAGAATAAGAGTTATATAGGGTTTAAGAGCCTGGGCTCTGGAATCAGGATGCCTGAATTTGTCTATAAATTTTTCTTCTCACTGGTCCAGATAAACTCTTTGGGCCTCAGTCTACCCATCTGTAATATAAGGATGATACTGGAACGTTCTACAGAGTGTCATTGTGAAGATTACATGAAAAAATGTGCAAAGCGTGTTTAGGTCAGTGCTGAGCATACAATGAGTACTCATTAATGCAATTTTGATTATTAGTAGAGAGAGTCAAGTGATCTGATTTATACTTTTTAAAAAATTTTCATTCTGTAAAGGAAAGCTCTTTTTAATTAAAGTATAGTTGATATACAGTATTAGTTTCAGGTGTACAGCATAGCGATTTGACATTTTTGTACCTTATGAAGTGATCACCATGAGAAGTCTGGTACCCATCTGTCACAATACAAAAAAAAAGTATTGTGATATTATTGCCTGCATTCCCTATGCTGTACTTTATATTCCCATGACTTATTCATAACTATAAGTTTGTATCTCTTAATCTCCTTCACGTATTTGCCCATCTCCCCCACCCAACCCTCAGGTAACTATCAGTTTGTCCTTTGTACCTATGAGACCGTTTTGTTTGTTCATTTGTTTAGTTTTTTAGGTACAGTATTTGTTCTTCTCTGACTTATTTCAATTAGGTTAATACCCTCTAAGGACACCCATGTTGTTGCAAATGGCAAGATTTCATTTTTTTTCATGGCTGAGTAATATATGTATCTCACTTCTTTTTTATCCATTCATTTATTTATGGACATCTAGGTTAGGTTGTTTCCATATCATGGCTCTTGTAAATGAGGCTGCAGTGAACATGGGGGTTGCACATATCTTTTTGAATGAAGGTTTCATTTTCTTGGTGAAAGCACACAGAAATAGAATTGCTAGGTCCTTCTTTGTCTCTTGTTCTAATCTTTGTTTTAAAGTCTATTTTGTCTGATATAAGTATTGCTCTCCCAGTTTTTTTGTTTCCATTTTTTTTAATCCCCATCCATGGATATATATTTATTGATTAGAGAGAGAGAAAGGGCGGGAGGAAGAGAGAAAGAAAGATCAATGTAAGAAACATCGATTGGCTGCTCCTGTATGTGCTCTGACTGGGGATCAAACACACAACCCAGATATGTGCCCTGATTAGGGATTGAATCTGCAACCTTTTAAGGTACAGGGCAATGCTCCAACCAAAGGTACCATTCAGCTAGGATTGTTTTTCTATTTTTATGAAGTATCTCTTCTATCCTTTTACTTTCAGGTCGTTGTGTCTTTTGATCTGAAGTGAATCTCACTTGGCAGTATACATAAGGGTATTTTTTTAATTATTGTTTGTTCATATACCCTATGTCTTCTGAAAGGATCACTTAGTCCATTTACATTTAAAGTAATTATTGATAGGTATTTACTCATTGTCATTTTAATTGTTTTCATACTAGATTTATAAATGGTTGGTTTACTACCTTTACTATCTGTTTGCCTTTACTATTGAGATTTTTTTCTTTTATGTATTTTCTTATTTCTAGTTTTGGCCTTTCCTTTTCCATTTAAAGAATTTCCTTAAACATTTTTTTTTTATAATGCCAGTTAGTGGTGATGAACTCTTTTTGCTTCTCTGGGAAACTCTTCCCCTCTCCTTCAATTCTGAATGATAACCTTGCCAGGTAGAGTATTTTTATTTGTAGGATTTTCTTGAATGTATTTTATTGAATATATTGTGCCAGTCCATCGAGCCTGAAAATTTTCTGTTGAAAAATCAGCTCATAGTCTTATGGGGGTTTTCTTGTATGTAAATAGTTGTTTTTCTCTTTCTACTTTTGAGAGTCTCTCTTTATCTTTAACTTTTAACATTTTATTGGGTTGGTGAAAAAGTCCACTTATTTTTTTCCATAAAATAAAAGATACATTATTTATTTTCTCAAACAGCTATTGATTTGTATATTTTGAGTATGTTTTCCATCTTCCATGTGGTAGAACATTGATCTCAACTGATGTCTCCATTGGATCACTATCAACTTCAACTGGTCTGCCCAACCATGGTGGGCAGGATTCAGCAAGAAATCTCTAGCATAAAACCTGTCAAACCACTTTTGACATGTTTGATCAGTCACAGCATCTTCTCCGTTCACTGCACAAACCTCTTTTTGCATTTCAGTTGTGTTTTAACCTTTTTTAACATAATAAAGCAAAATATGCCAAAAATGTATATTTTCTTCCATCTTCAATATTAAAATGGCTACACAAAAATTCCCCAATTTTGATGTTTTTTTAAAAAATGCATTTTGATATGACAGCTGTCACAATACAATCTTAACAATATTGTTTCAAATGAAGTTAAAGACAACTAAGTGCTACTAGAACCATATTATGAAAAAGACCAAATGACCTTTTTGGCTAACCCAATAACTGTGATGTGTTTTGGTACTGGGTCTCTTTGGGTTCATCTTGTTTGGGACTCTGTGCTTTCTGAATTTGGATGTTTGTTTTCTTTATCAGGGTAGTGAAATTGTCATCAATTATTTCTTCAAACAGGTTTTTCATTCCTTTTTCTCTCTCTTCTTCTTCTAGGACACCTATGATGCAAATGTTAGTGTGCTTGATGTTGTACAAGAGGTCCCTTATGCTATCCTTATTTTTAATTTTTTTTTTCCTTTTGATCTTCCAGTTGGGTGATTGCCACTATCCATCTTCCTGATCGCCGATCCATTATTCTGAAACTGAGTCACCTGATCTGTTATTGATTCCCTCTAGGAATTTTTTTTTTTTTTTTTTTTTTTTTACTTCATTTGCTATATTCTTCAGTTCTGATGGGTGCTTTTTTATTTAAAATTTTCATCTGTTTGTTGAAGTTCTCACTGAGTTTATCCACTTGTCTCAGAGTTTGATTAGCATCTTTATGACTATTACTTTGAACTCTTTATCTAGCAGATGACTTATTTTCATTTCATTTAGATTTTTTTCCTCGGTTTTTGTCTTTCAGGGGGTAACTTACTCTTTGTCTCTTCATTTTGCCTATTTGTTTCCATGTATTAAGTAGGTCTAATCTCCTGGTCTTGAAAAAGTGACCTTATTTAGAAGGTGTCCTGTGGGGCTCAGTGGTGGAATCTTTGTAACAAAGCCAGGTGCTCCAGAGGTATTCCCTGTGTGAAGTAGTATGGCCTCCTGTTGTGGTTGGGCCACAACTTACATGGACACACTGGCAGGCGAGGCTGGTCCCTGTCCTGGCTGGCTGTGTGGCCTGGCCGCTGCTGTTACAGGCTAACAGGGGTGTAAGGCAAGCCTTCAGTGTGGCTACAAAGCCCCGCCTTGATTGTTGCAGACATATTGCTGTGTGCTGGTGCTGACTGAAACCACCCATGGAGTGTGACATGACAGGAGTTGCTTTGCAGGTGTGAGAGCCTGGATGGGTCCTCAGGGAAATACCAGGGTGGGGTGAACAGTGTTAATAAGGTTAATGCAGGTCAGAAAAGGTGCCCACTAGTGTCAGACCAACAGAAGGAGAATAAAGAAAGTAGAAAAAATGGTGCTCTCATCACGTCTGATTCTTGAGAAAGTGCCAACGGGTTCCCATCCCTCCAGCACACACCCTGAAATCAGTCACCTTCTCATAAGACCCAGGTGCTTTCAGACTGCACAGGGACTCAGAAAGAGCAGAGCCTTGGTTTCTTGCAGCCTTTTGGCTCTTCCAGATGTAAGTCCTGCTGGTTTTCTAAGCCAGATGTTATGGGGGCTCCTCTTCCTGGTGCAGGTACCCAAGGCATGGACTTGGAACACTCACATTTCAGGGGTTACCTCTGCGGTTGTGATATCCCTCCCACTTGAGGGTAACTGCACAAGGGGTGGGGCACAGGGTGGGCCCTTACTAGACTGAGTCTCTGCCCCTCTTACCTATCTCAATGTGGCTTTTGCGTTATATCCATTGTTCTAGAAAATCTGCCCTACTAGTCTTTGCATAATTCTGAGAGATAGCTATTATACATTTAGTTGTAATCTTGATGTCAATGAGAAGAGGTGAGCTCAGGACCTTCTTACTCTGCCATCTTGAACTGAAGCTAGAAGTCTTGCTCTTGAATGCCAATTTAGCTTGTCCATGAAATGTTGTTCCTTGTGGTTGGTGCACTGTCCCCACAAAGAACTTGTCTCTCTGTTTTGCAAGTCACTGTGCATGCTCCTGTTTGTGAATCCTGATTTATACTTTTAAATGATGCTGGAGTGTAGTGGCTCAAGAGTAGAAGTAAGGAGATATTGGGAGGTGGTTGTAGTCACCCAGAGGTGGAATGGGCCTTCTTCAAATCCCATGAGAAGGGGATTTTTACCTGATGGACAACCACTATTTTCACTCTGTTCTCTGACTGTCACAGCGAGTCAGGTCCTTATTTTGTACCTTGTCTGTGAAATGTCTTATATTGTTATTTATCTCACATCTCTGTCACTGAGTCATGAGCCCCTCCAGAAAAGGGCCCTGTCTTGCCACTTTTCTTCCTTAGACTTTATCATTAAGTTCCTTACCAGCATGTGATGGTGATAATGTGTAGCCATCACCCCCAGTGAAGACAACAGTAGTCTGTGTCAACTCATTACATTGGAAACTTAGGCAAACCAGGGCATATTTCCTAGGAAATTCAAATTGTAGAACAGTGGAGCAGAAAAGCTGTGGGACTCTGGCTAGACTGCCTTTAGAAACCAGCCAGGAGCAAGGGCCATTTCCCAAGAAGGCTTTCCAGCCCATGCTGGGGGAATGGCTCCTCAGGAGGCATACAGAGTTGTCAGGCTCATTTAAATCCTATAAATATGTGCAAAGAACTGGACAGGCAATTCAGATTCATTTTCGAAGTCACAGTGCCAAACTTTGGCTCTGTTAGCTCACAGAACCATTAATAGGGTAATGTGCTCCATCACTGCAAATGGGAATCAAAAAGATTATAATGGGGCATCATTATATCCATCTGTTCATCCATCACTTCTTTTCCATCACTCACCACTTGACTTGAGAAATGGCAACACCCCCTAACTAATTAGATTTATCCTAATCTCCTTTATGCACCATCAATTCTCACAGAGGCCATCTGTGAGTTTAGAGTTCAGACCCTTAAGAATTATGCTAATCAGTCTTTTTCTAATTTAAAGTGTTCATCTGATGACCACAATTTGAAACTTCTTGCTGTGACAAATGGGAATTCATTGTAAGATTTCGTGCTAATTTTAAACACCCTTATCCTTCTGAGGTGCCAAATAATGGACCATTTCTGAGAAAATAGCTAGGTGAAGAGTATTGAACCTTGGAGCCAGGCAACAAGTAAGGAAAACAGAGTCAGTATTGAAAGAATTTTAATTGGTTTATAATATAAGTAAGAGGTGATTTGATTTCATTTGTAGAATCAAAAAGAGAGGTACATGAGCTATTACATTTGGGAGTGGATTGTAAATTTTGGTGGTGTAACCACTGGTGTGTAAAATGCAGAGGAGAACCAATTTACTAAGACAGGAGCCCACTGGGAAATGATCCAGCAGTGGGTTTTCAGAGCCCCTCTACCTGCTGGAGCTCGTGGCCTGGTCACCAGAGGCTGCTGTGGAATCAAAAGCAGATTTCTGTGCAGTGATTTGAATCTGGTCAAAGAAAGGGTACTTTCTGACACAGCATAGTGACATTTACTGTGGAACCTGAACACCTCCAGTCCCTTAGCTGGGTCATGAATAGAAATGACCAGCCCTGGTATTAGGTGATGGAAACAGTGCTCAGTGAAGAGATTGATGATAACACATTAATTGCTCATTGAATGAATAAGCAGGTGTGTCTTAACTGGGAATTGTAGCCCAGAATAGCATGTTTCAATTGGAAAAGTACCCATGAGTGTTTGGAGATTTTGTTAAAATTAGAGTTTTTGATTCAATAGGTTTGGGCTGGAGCCTAAGATTTAGCATTTCTAACAAGCTCCCAGGTGATATGGATGCTGATAGTCTAGAGGCCACACTCGGTGTAGCCAGAGAAGTAAAGGGTTTGGAGAACAGGAAGAACCAGGTCCAGGTTCTGCTCACTTGTTGGCCATGTAGCCTTAGATAAATTACTTTTCTCTGTACCTCATTCTTTTAACTAATAATTATTGAATCTCTGTTATGCACAGGAAACTGTGCTCAGTTAAAGAGCTGGAACAAGAGAGAAAATGTCCCTGCTCTTCTGGTGTTTTTTGTTTGGTGGGGTGACAGAGAAGAAAAAAGATAACAATACAAAAATGAATAATTATAACTTGTGATAATTGCTAGCAATAATAGCAATGGTTATTGAGCACCTACTATGTACAAGGCAGTATTTAAAGAATTTCACATATATTGACTGATTTAATCTTTATAAAAACTCTTGTCTTTATTTTCTCTATATGGAAATTGAGGGACAGGTATAAACTACCTCGCCCAACAGTACATACTGAGAACTGTGGAGCCATGATTTGGACTCAGGCGGCAGCTCTGGAATCAGTGTTCTTGACTAGGGGTTGGCAAACTTTTCCTGTAAAGGGCCAAGTAGTAAATATTTTAGGCTTTGCAGGCCATTCAGTTTCTGTTGCACCTACTAAATTCTGCTTTTGTAGCACAGAGGCAGTCACAGCCAATATGTAATGAGTGAGCATGACTGTGTTCCAAGGAAAGTTTATTTACACAAATAGGCACTGGGCAAGATTTCACCTGTGAGCTGTCATTTTCCAGCACCTGTTCCTGATCATTATCCTGGATAGTGCTTCTCACATGTTAAAACAGTCCTGTCCAATATAAATATAATGAAAGCCACACGTGTAATTTTTAGAACATTTAATTCTCACCCAAGGATACACTTGATTTTTTATTTTTATTAATTTAATTTAATTTTCTTTTAGAGAGAGAGGAAAGAGGAGAGAGGGGGGAGAGAAGGGGGGGAGAGAGAGAGAGAGAGAGAGAAACATTAACTGGCTGCCTCCTGTAGATGTCCTTCCTGACTGGGGATTGAACCTGTAGCCTTTTGATGTACGGGATGATGCTCCAACCAACTGAGCTACCTGGCCAGGGCCACACATGTTATTTTAAAGTTTATGTTTTTCGTGTTTTAAAAAAAGAACCAGATGACATTATTTTAATATATTTTAACCTGAACTATCCAAAATATTATTTCAATAGGTAATCAATATAAAATGATTTTTTAATGAGATAGTTTACATTCTTTTTTGTACTAGGTCATTTACATCTGGTGTATATTCTACACATATAGTACATCTCAGCTCAGACTAGCCATGGTCTACATACCTAAGAGTCACATGGAGCTACAGGCTACTGTATAGGATAAGGCAGCTTTAAAGTGCTTAAGTCACACCTGGGCTGGAGTCTAGGGTTCTGCATGTCTAACAAGCCCCCACCTGATGTTGGTCTGTGGTCCACACTTGGAGTATCAAGGCTGCAGACTGCCAACCTCTGAAGGAAACACACTGTGATGGGACTGGACTGGGTCAGGCAACTTAAGGTGGACCAGCGGAAGACTCTTTAAAGGAGCTATTAATACATTAAAGCTCAGACCCAGAGGATAAGAAGCTAGCTAAGAGAGCAGTGGGGAATGAGTGCTCCAAGAAGAATTAGAAAATATTTTAGATTAAGTGAGCCAAAGCTTGCAGGCACTTAGCAGTATGTTCCATATGGTACCTTGGGCTTTTGCAATAATGTAAAGGCAGAGAAGATATTCAACCTTTCAGACGCCCAGCATGCCACTCTCCTCCAATCTGCATTAGTCCATCAGCGTTCCCATGGTTGCCCAGATTTTCCTCATCACAGCACTTTCCATACTTTCTGTAGGTGCAGGCTTATTTTCTGGGTGGTCCACCTGGGCCATGAGCTCTGAGAGCTTGGGGCTTGGTCACTACTCTCTCCCCAGGCTGTACATCCGTTACTGCCATTGACTGCTTGGGAGTGACAATAGTGCCTTACAGAATACTTGGAATCTCATCTAGGATATATCTGGACTGTTTTCCACTTGGAAACTATACAAGTGGGAACCCTAAGACAAAAAAATTAGAGGACAGAAAGGGGGCATTTTTTGAAGTAGAAAAGAGAGGACATTGGTGGTGCAGCCTGAGTTTAGCAGTCACAGGCAGGTGAGCCACAGCTGGACAGCCTGCAGGTGTGTTTGAATTGGCTGGCACAGACAGTACATGTGTATCTCACAGCTTTTAGAAGGGGCCTTGGCCCCCCATACCCACTGTATCAGAACCCCCGTGTCCTACCGGAGGCTGCTGCTTCCCTCCCTGATGCTGCCTGGCCCCTGCGGGAATGTCTGGGGAAGCAGGAGAGGAAAGGGAAGGGGGGCAAAGGGCAGGTGCTTCTCTTTCACAGAAGGCCTATATTACAGCCAGCCTGGCTCTGCCATGGATGCTGATGTTCATTAATGGAGATTTGAGATGCAAGCTGATTGCAGTTATAGTACTGAGCTCTTCCAGTCGTCTGTCTCTAAAGTCCCCCAAAGCCCCTCATGTGCCACTGTGTTAATAGAGGGCCTGCAGGGACCTTTTGCCTTTTTGCTATAACAAATTCAGACATCCACATGCCATTGTCCAGTCTAGAGGGAGACTGTACATAGTATCAGGAGAGCCAGCACTGGCCCCGCCTGTGTTTGCATCCCAGGTCTGTGCCTACCAGCACCATTTCCCAGACCTGTCTGGGCTCAGCTTCCTCATGCATTAAATGAGATGATAGAAGTACCAGACTTGCTAGGTGATTGTGAGGATTAATGATTTAATGTATATAAAATACATAAAACTGCATACAGTAGGTGCTCACTATTGAGTACATGTTCCTCTTAGAAATTGCTTTCACTCGTATTGTTGCTTATGTTCCTTCCAAAGCCCTTCAGAAAAAGGAGGGTTAGCCATGGTGTGATTTTTATTTATTAGTACAGGTGATGAAATTGAGAATCTTGGAGTGGAAGCAACATGACCCAGAGGGAGTGCTAGATCACAAGTCCAGGTTTTCTGACTGCAGATTCCCTTTATACCTACTCTATGTGGGGCACAGATGTACTAGGTGAATAAAGAAAAATAAAGTACAGTAGAGCTCCCCAATGTTAGTGGAGCAAGATACAGTACCACAAAAGAAATACAAATTAGTAATGGAGGAGAGCAGCTTTTCCAATCAAGGTGGACAATGGCACATTATATGTGTGTGTAGTATTGTGATGTTTCTGGGATCATTTGGGGCACAAATATCCTTTGTGGGTTTTAAAGCTATGACCCGTGGACCCCCCACCCCGCCCAGGGAAGTTTATACAAAGTTTCCATATGTGTGTTTGTGTATACGGTTTTTCTAGGGAAAGAAATTGTTGCTTTGATCAGCTTCTCAAAGGTACTGACATGCCTAAAATTGCTAAGAACTATTCTAGAGAACCTTAGATGTAATTTGTAAAAATTCTGAATAATGTTCTGAGTATGAGCTTGCACATATACTCATAAACATAGAGACACCACAGGTCTAGAAGGAGAAAGGCAATTCTCCTGAGAACTCTTCCTTAGTGTCTCAAGGACAACCCTTTTGCATTGATGTTCTGTGTAGACATTACCAGTGATTTGCTGGGCCAGGGAAAGAGTTGACCTTGAGCTAATTTGTTTGCAGCTCAGGGCCCCTATTTCCTGTAAGTTGAGGGTGATAGCTTTTACTTCACAAGATTTTCAGGGAAATTTATAAAATAGACCCTCAATGGATTTGAGCTTCCTTCCTGTGCCTGGTATCAAGCTTTCTTTTGGGTTTATTCCAGTAGACATTCTTGGGGAATTGTCTTGATTTGTTTTTTTCTTCTTATTCCTGTGCTTTCCTTCCTGGGCTAAGGTTGCAGTTCTTCCTAAGATTACTCTCAGTCTATGCTTGTGGACTTTAGAGAGGAAACTTGTTTCTCTTTCCATCCATTATGACAGTTTGGGAAAGCCTACCTGTCCTTTCTTCTCAGATTCTACTCTTAAGTTGTGCTGTTTTATTTGTTCTTTTCCCCCTATGCCTTTCATAGTTGTCAAGCGATATTTTGGCCCATTGTTCTCTTACGTTATAGGTGGATAAAACAAAATAACACTGCTGCCTTCACTCTAAAAAAATTCTGTGTTCTTTCTTCTCAGAACCTAGGAAACAGGCATTTCCAGCATCATTTTCTGTTTTACATAAAAGCAGCTGTATTTAAAATTGGAAACAGCTATCACCTCAGTCTTACTCTTAATATAGAAGCATTTGATTGATCACAGCATGTCAGCCATTTCTGGGATATGTTGCATTGATTCTCCCTGCCCTTCTGAGCAGAAGCAGTTATCAGGGGAGTGGGCGAGGTCAAGGGCATGGGTGAGGTCAAGGGTGTGAGCTTAGGAATCAGAAAAACCTGATTGTAGACTCCATCCCTGCCATGTGACAACTTTGGACACATCACATGGATTTTCGGAGACTTGGCATCTGTAAAATGGAGAGTGGAGAAACTCATACTGTATGAGTTTTCTGGCATTGCCTTCACAAAATACCACAAACTTGGTGACTTAAACAATGGAAATTTGTTGCCTCACAGGTCTCCATGCTAGAATTCTGAGATCTATGGACAATATTGGTTCCTTCTAAGGGCGCAGAGGGAGAGTCCATTTCATGCCTCTCTCCTAGCTCATGGTGGTTTGTTGGCAATGTCTGGCCTTGCTTCACTTCCATCACCCACATCTCTGTCTTATCTTCACATGACATTCTGTCTGTGTGCATGACTGTCTCTGTGTCCAAATTCCTTTTTGTGTAAGAATACTGGTCTTACTGGATGAGGGCCCACTCTAATAACCTTATTTTTAACTTGATTACTTCTGTAAAGGTCTTATTTCCAAATAAGGTTACATATTGAGGTACTGGGAGTTAAGGCTCCAACATATCTTTTTTTGGGGGGTGGGGACACAATTCAACCCATAACACATGCCTACTACATGGGGTTGTGGGGATGAGTGGATGAGATAATCCACACAAGAGCTTAACACAGTATCTGGCACAGAGTGAGCACTCAGTAAGTTGGTTATTATTCGTGTGGGAATTTATCATGGCCTAGTTCAATCAGAAGCTGACCTTCTTACATACAAGTGTTGTAGATTTTCAGTTTCCTTTGCTTCTCCTTTTCTTTCATTTTTCATCAACCCAAAGGGAAATGTAAATGAAAAAACAAAGCCAGTCAAAACATGGAAGATGCTGCCATTTAATCATCAGAACTCTTTATACTTTAATATTTCCTCAGCCTGTGGCTTATATTAGTGAAAACAGCTTTGCATGTGTAAAAATACATAGAAACCTATTTCAGTCTAGTCTGTGTTAATTATTAGAGAAACTGTCTTAAATAGCAGAATGATTTTGTTTGAGGGGAAACTTTGAAACCTAAATAATTATCAGATGGCCATTTAAAAAAATAAAAACTAACCCACTGTCAAAGAAAACATGTTATTGGAATCAAATAAGCTGGCAGCATAATCTACAAATTCCATGCATACTGCTATGGTATCTGAAACATAATTATCAAGCTTAAGTTAATTAGACCAATGCTCAGAAAATCTGGCCCAGCAGCTTGTGGTAAGTAATTATATATACTGATTAAAAATGTAATACACAGTGAGCAGAGGCCAAAAATACCCGTCCATTTGATCCAGACTGTGCACATACACAATCCAGAAGCCTGTGGAAGAGTCCACAATGAGAAGGAAATGTGCAGAGCCTGCAGGTGTGACGCCAGGCCTCCTGCAGGGTGCGATGCAGGCACCCGCCTCAGTCACCCACCGGCTGGAAGGTCTGCAGGCATCACAGCTGGGCCAGCTCAGGAAAGAGCTGTGGTCAGGGACGCTCACAGCTCACCCAAAACATACTCCCCACACAGCCTCTGCCCGTTTCCATCTTTTTTCAAGCTTCTTCAAAGGATGAGTAGCTCTGGGACAGCCAGAGGTCAACTTTCTCGGTGACTATCCAACCTCTGAAACAATAAAATTGTTATTAGTTATGGGTCACAAATAAGGGTAGGATGCTGACCTCTGAGCAGGTATGAACATATCTTTCATTTGCCTTTCTGCTGGCTGTTTGGCTTTCTCTCTAGTCATCCTTGAAAAAGGGAAATGCCATTGTGATCCATGGGCTAGGACTAGGGACACTCAAGATTTGGCTTTCTACTCAGATTCTTTAAAAATACATTAAGTAAATATAGTTAAATTTCAGATTGATGAGAGCTACAAAGAAATCTTATTTTGTTCTGTTTATTTCTTACTGCATATGTCTCTGTTTCTGCATTAGTATTGTAACATTTTGTTTTGAGAACATAAACTCTTCTTTGAGTCTAAGGATGGCTATAATTGTGCCAGCCTTCTGAATATCTGAAGTGGTTGTTTATTTTGGAAAGAAATATTAAGTGAATACCTACTATGTTCCTAGAACTAATTTTGTAAGGTCATTGCTAAGGTATTGGCTGGAACCATGTGATACTGATGTTTTGGTAGTTTAAGAAAATATTGAATATTGCTAATTGATATGATTTTGCCCTCATAGAACCTATAATTTGGTGGGAAAGATAGACAAATTAGAAGACACTCATCCAAGAATAAATTTCCTGAAATGGAACCACATGAAAGGGTATCCTAGTCAAGCCTTGGAGGAGCAGGGGAAGGAATGTATTTCATGCAGAGAGAATAGTATGTGCAAAGGGCTGGTGGTGAGACAAGGCAGGCTGTCTAAGGAACCACTTCTATGTAATAGGGTGGGGACTGACACAAAGGATTGAGAGATGAAGGTGAAATTGTAAGAGCCTGTCATACCAAAAAAGCTGTGTCAAGGGCCAAATCACTCAGGATCAGAGCATTAGAAGGAAAGGGTCGGGAGACTGAGCTGAAACTGCCCTGGGCTATTACCTAGAATTTAACTCTGCTTTTTAAACAAGAGGGCCCCTTGTATATTCTTCCTCAGTTATGTTCCAGTTCAGAAACTAAATGCAGGCCACCCCTGTTATTTTTAATTGAGGGTCCTTTTTAGTAGAGAAGCATGTGAATGTTCTCTGTCCAACACTGTGTAAGACTCAAGTTACTCACTTGATCTTCCTGGGTCATTGTTGCTTCTTCTGCAAAAAGGGGACAATAATATTGTGCCTCTTTCAGCTCAAAGCTGATCCATTGAGATTCTATATGCAAAAGTGCTTTGACTTAGACACTTCAACTTAGTCTCTATTTCTCAGCAGATGGTTAGTACCGTCCATGAGACAATTAAGGTTGAGGGAGGGGGCCCTAGAACCCCACCATCCATAGCTGTAAGGTCACATCTCTGGGCCTACCTTCCTCACCTGAAAAGGGAGATGACAGCACCATGACACTGTTAAGAGGATTAAATGGATAATTTCTGTACCAGAACCTGGTACCTGGAACTTAGCAAGCGCTTAATAGAAATCTATTAATAACAATAGAAATAGAACAACAATACAATTGTGCTGTCATTATTCTTGGGCTCCTATTCTTTGACGTTTTCACTTCCCTAGAACAGAAAGGCCACTGTTACTGGACTGAAAACATTTCTCCTTCGGCTAGGGAGAGGGGTCAGTTTTCTAAAGAGCAGCATTTGTTTCTCAAGATTTAGCTGCTGTTTGGCTGAATTATTAAGTCCTGAATCTGACTCCTTCTATAAGTAGTCAAGCTCTCTCTCCACTCAGGACCCAAATAACTATTTGCAAATTGAAAGGACAGCCAACCAGTGGGTTGTTTTGCCTTTGGGATGCCAAAAAATTTTAAAAATTTTGAATTTTGGCATCTGATTGACACAGTCTGAGTTACCAATTAGGAACACTCACAGATCTTGGACTGATAAATCAGCTACTAGGCTTTCATCTAATGTCAATGAACTAGAGTCAGTTATTGCCAAAATCAAAAATTAAAGAGGGAGAAGAGCAAATAGCTTGGAAATTAATGGCTTTTTTTTCAACATCATGTCTGCTTCCTGCCTATATACCAATCAGCAGACCATTTGTTGTCCTCAAATGGTGGAAGCTGAGATGGAGCTAGAACTTCAAAGCCCTTAAAATACAGTCCTGGTGTAAGAAACCCCATCTACATAAAAGGGCTAAAGCAATTATGAAATGTAGAAAGCATGCAAAATTTATATTACTACTGCAGACATGTTTATTAAAATCCAGGCAAGTATTACTTTTGCTTCAGAAATAGGACATAAGAGCAAATTTATGAAGAGGAGAAGGTTTGGATGACTGTCTCACAGACATAAAGCTCTTAAGGCAGAGTAGTTTTAATTAAGAACAGCATCCTGTGTGAAGTGTTATACCGAAAATAAATCCTACGGGGGATTCAGTGAAGGGATACATCAATTTCAGACATCTGGAATTCAATTAATAACTCCAGTGCTTTCACATGGCAAATGCTATGATGCTGTAATCCTATGGAGGTTCTCAGAATGGAAGCGGGATTTCCATAGTAAGGAAGATTGCGATTTTTCTATGTTGCAGTCCTACATGTTGCCCAAAGATGGCCATTTTTGCTTGTTTTTCATTTATGGCCTGCTTTTACATAGTCATTTAATTAGTGTTCAATGACTTATGAGTATCTGCAAATCATCACTCAAAACAAAAGGTACAATTTTGATAATACCCTACATCTCACCGTACGACAGGCCCACACAACAACCCTTGCCCAGTACCCTCCTCCCCCAACACTGAGGAATCCGGCATCCTGAATCCCATGGTCCTCATTGCTTCAGTTTTGTTGTTGTTGTTGTTGTTGTTGTTTTTAGCATAGGTCTAGGCATCTCTATGAATTCTTAGAATGTATATTTTTGAGGGGTTTTTTAACTTCACAAAAAATCATCATGCTCTATGTATCTTTTGGTAGTTATTCTTTTCTTTAATAATGTGTTATTAGGATTCATTCATATGGGTTAATTGTCTCTACCAAGCAATCGTTTTGTATCATTGTCTAATATTCCATTGTATCATATTTCCATTGTATCATATATCATAGTTTATTCCTCTACCCTCTGATGGATATTAGTCATTTCCAGGTATTTTGTATTTTAATCAGAGCTGCTTTGAACAGTCTCATGTGTGGTGGGCAGGAATTTCTTTCAGGTGTATGGTGGGAATAGTACTGCTGGGCCATAGGGTTTTGTGAATGTCAGCTTTAGGAGATAAACCAAATTGTTTTCTAAAGAGGTTGCACTAGTATCCCCTCTCACTAGTGATGCCAGAGTGACCCTAAGGGTCCACATCCTCTCAAGCCCACCATATTACCTGATTTAGGTAAGGCTCAAATTCACCAATTTGTTCTTGCCCTATGTGACTTTAACCACTGGAGCTGGGACTTACGGGTAGAATGGGGGGAAGGGAGACTCAGACTTAGAGTGAAGGACAATGGTGTCGTGGCACAGCTAGTCAGGTAAGGGTCTGACAGGCTCAGGGAGTACTTTGAGCCTTATCCCTGGAGCATTCAAGCCAGGGCATGAGTACCTCTTGGGAACAACGGCAGAAGGGAGGCTGGTGTCCCATAGATACCTGGACTGGGAAGCGTAAAAGTATCAAACACTGACTCTAGGAACAAGCATTTTAAAAAATATTTGTTTTGGGGCCTTTACATTGATACCTGAAATAATAAAAAACTATTTTAAATCATTTTGATTCTTTATCCTTTAAAATCAACCAAATAAACTTCCTTAAACCCTTTAGTGGCACTGAGGTGAGATTAATTAAAAGATTAGGAGTCTTAAAAGATTTTTATGGGTTTTTCATTCATACAGGTGTAACTCCCAACAATAATATTTTCAGCTTTAATAGGAATATCAAATACTATAATTTATAAAAATCCAGCTATATTACATATATGTATATGAGCCAAGCCTAGGATTTCTATATATAAATAATTATATTATTTATATTTTTGTATATTTATAATTTATATTGTGATATGTATTATTTATTTATATACTATTTACATTTATAGTATAAATATTAATCCCAGGCTTGGCTCTTTCTACAGTGCCTCTTGAGCATCTCAGTAATGAATAATTGGGAGGTTATATGCACACTAGGAAGCTGAAAAAGTGAGAGTATCTCTTTTCTAGACTGATGCTTTGAAACAGTCACAAGCCTGGAATTGCATTTTTAATTTTTCACTGTGATGGGGAAGCATATGTGTTGCAATTGCCTTATATCTCTGCTTATTTCTGGATTATTGTCTCTTATGGGTTATATACAACTGAGTCTGCAACAAGGAAACCTCAGTTTCTTTCCATTGAAGTATTCTGGCTTAAAAAGATAAAAAACATATTTATACTAACCTGGCAGGGGAGATAGCATGACCACAAAGGTGGTTTTCCCAGGGTGAGGCTTGTCCACTGCACCCCAGGTGTGCTGACCCCTGTGATCTCCCCAAATGTGGGAACATTGAGTGTGTAATTTGTGATGGTGGAGGACTGCATCCATACCCCCTACACCAGGGGGAAAAAAGACACTTGAAATCCTGTGCAACAAAGTTCTGTCACACATGGTAAGCTTAGCGTTTCAGCCACATCCAAGGCTTTATGTCTTCATTAAAGATAAAGAAGTTTTTTAGATGAAATAGAGAGAGGCATTTGGAAAATGTTGGCTCCTAATTTTTTTGTGCAATTTACACAGGCCAAATTCTCTGAAGGGCATCAGAACAGCTCCATCAGAGTTGAAGGAATTTGTGAGTGACAGAGGGCAGGTTACTCCAAACAGGGATTATATTTTTGTAACCAGAGGCAGAATGGCAGTCTTGTAGAAAGAAGGGATCTTGAGTAATCCAGCAGAGTTGTGAGTACCCTTGGAATACAGATTTCACATTAGCCATTTTTCATCTGCCAGCACATGGGTGGGTGCCAGGCACCTGGCCGGATGGTGCTAGGGTAGTTTGTGTAGCTGTGCCAAACATATGGTGACCATTTGGAAAGAAGTTTGCGAGGTCAGCCTGCTCCAGGGTGGTCACCACTTGTGCAAATAGTTTGCCATTCACCTGCTTTTCTGTGGAAAGTTTCCTGTTAGCAGGCCTGATGTTAAGGTGAGGGAGAGGCCCAGGAAGCACAAATGAAGCCCGAGTGGCATTGCCCATGCTCAGAGCCAAAGCCGGGCCCAGCTGTTCTGACGGGCCTCTCCACCCTCCCTCCCTGAGTCTGCACTTATTGCGTCTCCACCTGGTTGTCATTCTTCTGAGCCTAGCAAAAGTGGGTGTTGGACAAGGGTAATGTGACTGAATAAATCACCGATCCCTCTCCTGGCCTCTAGTACCCAAGGAAGGTCGTTTCCCTCTCCTCTCTGCTTGCCTTTTGCCCCCTCTTTAGGCCCTCCCTCCCTCTGCCTCAGCACTGCTCTGCAGCCAGCTCACAGACCACACAGGTACCTCTGCCCTTCCTCAGGGTATTTGCACTCTCTGATCCCTCTCAGCTTAACTGTTGCTTCCTCAGAGCAGTCTTTCCTGACCACATTGTCTTGTAGTGTTCTTTATTGTTCTCTCTCATGGTAGTAATAGGTTTGATTACTTGCTACTTGTCTGTCTTCTTTCCTAGATAGGAAACCTCCTACAAGGCACTGAGCCTTGTCTGGCTTGCTCTCTACTGCACAGTGCGATTCACTGTGTCAGTATGCACAGTAGCAATTATTTGGGTAATAGTACTATGTTGGACATAATACTGTCTACCATAGTTGAATAGTTGAATGAGTTCTGCAGAGAAACAAGCTTCTGACACATAGGGGACCTGTATTGTATAGCTCCCCAAACCGGTTCAGCTTCTCCAAATGGGTTTTATCTTGAGAGCTCAGTCATTGCTGCCTGGAACATGGTGTTGAGCAGGAGTCTGCAGCCATGTTTATGGTGATGTATTTTTTATTGCATGTTCTGTGTTGGCTTTACTTCTCACAGTGCTGACATTCCACAGCCCTAAGGAATTGCTATCTTGCCTGGACCGTGCTTCTAAAGGTTCTCTAAAGTGCTTTTGAAAAAAGAAGCCATAATGCATATGAAATAAATGTTTAGAAGATTCGAACAAAACCAGAAATTTTTCCTTTGCCTTTTCCCTTTCCTCATTCTGAGTGCCACAGGTTGACATCACTCTAGGAATGAAGGACAACCCTCTCGCTCCAGCGCCAATATCCCAAACACTGGGGAAAGGCTTACAGAATGTGACTGGCCAAGAAAACTGCTTTTTGAATAAATGTTTCCTTCTCCCAAGTTTGCTGCATCACAGACTTTCTTTCAGAAAAACTTTCATTTCATGTCTCGGTGAGCATGTTTTTAGAAACAGGAGGCCTGAGGAAATCAAACTGGTAGAAATCTCTAGTTCCTGATGCTTCCCCGGTTTCTTACCTGGTGAAAAACCAGGACAGCTCAGCCTGGATGGAGCTTGGGGCAGGTGCTGGTCATCAGCATTATTTACTGAGGACTGTGCTGAGGTGTAATTGCCTTTCCAGAGGAGACACCTAGCTGGACCCTGACCCAGCCAGCATGGGGGGTAATCTCTCTTTGCAGGTTCAGTGTTTTTTTTCTATACTGCCTTATCAACCATGTTTTCTAAAATATTAAGCAAAAGAATGCTCCCAAGAATTTACAGAGTGGATTCATGAGAACTCTAGCAGCCACACACTATATTTCTAATCCCAGCAAATACTGTTCCTAATTAGCCATGCGATGGAAGTTTCTAGGAGACTCAGATGTTTCGTCTGGAAAATGGGGATGAAGTGAGTGGACAAGGAAAGTGCAATTCAGTGGTACATGTGACAAATGCTTTTGGAAATTCTGCTGCTGGGTATCAGACACAGTAAGCAGTGAGGATAGAAAGATAGGTATTTCTGTGATATGATGATTCTCCATAAACATGGGAGCTAGAGAGGAGGCTTTTTACCAAATTAACTATTGTTGAGGGCTTATTACAATTTGAAGAGGAATGAACTACTGGGCGAAAACAACTGATTGCTCTACCACTGGTCGAGCTATTGCTATAATGAGCTTGCCAGCTTTCCATCTGAAATGCTAAGCTCAGCTACAAGGCAGGATCAGTATCATCCCTTACAAATAGGAGCTCACGAGAGTAAGCTCTGAGGAAAATTTCAGCAGTGGGGCGTTCTAGGAATAAGTCAAGATTGCACTTCATTCTGTGCAGATAATTCTCAAATGTAGTGATTCCCATGTTACCCGCCCAGGACCCCCCATACATAGTCTGGTTTCCAAGTCCTGTTCCTTAACCGCCCTGATGTCTTAAGAAAGTTGGGAATGGTGGCCAGCCAGGGGACAGTGCAGCAGACCCAGGAGGCCCTTTCTTTAACCTTTTCAGGTTTCAAGTTAGCCTCACTGATTGCCCCATTGACAGGAAGTGACTCATTTGATGTTTTAATTGAAATCAACTCTGAATAAGACCAGAAGCCAGGGTTGTTCTTTTCTGAGCCACTCCTAACAAGCTTCCCATGGAAAACCTGCAAACTTTAATGTCCAACCAATTACAGCGATTTTCTGACGGCAGGTGTGAGTTGCCCACCTTGGTTTGCACAGGTTTTACAGGGTGTATAGGATGCTCTGAAGACCATTTTCAGTGCACTCCGTTGAAGAATATCTGGTTCAAATTGTGATGATGGCAAAGTCTCACATGTTGCTTTGGCAATCAGCTTGACAATGTGATACTTTAATGTATAATTGGATAAGCAATTGGGTTCTGTTATAGTACAGTGGTTTGGCATAATTATTTTCCAGTGCTGTGATTTTCTAGTTAATAAATACTTTTGGGGGTTACAAATTCTTAAACATCAACATTCTATACTCCTTTAATTAAGAGCTTAGTTCAGCACTTTGGCCCCACTGGCAGCACTAAAAAAATCTTTTGTTTTACTCAAGCAAGTTAGGCTTAAGTCAGAGCTTTGGCAGCTAATCAAATGATGAATGCTCTGCTGATTACCTGAATTTCTCTCCGCAAAGGGCAAAGAGCTGAGTTTCATTGCACTTAAAGTTCTCACCAACTAGAAATCAGTCCAGGGTTCCAGCTCATAAGATCTCTCACAGAGAGAGTAAGAAGGAAGGCAATTAATGTTTTTATACAAAGGAATAGTTGAATAACTTCAGGGTTCTAAGGAAACAAAAGTGGTGGCTAGAGGTTGGTGGCACAACACTTTTTTTTTTTTTTTTGGGGGGTATCAAGTGAGAGCATGGAGTGATTGATTAGGACACCTAACAAGCCCAAAATGAGTGACTATCTGCTCAATAACCAGTACTTAGAGAAAAAGTATTTGGTGTTTAGGGAGGAAACATGGGCTTGAAGGATGCTGAATGTGTGTGTGTGACAGAGAGAGAAAGTGAGACAACATCCAAAATCATGAACTAACTCAACACTAATCTAAATGGTCCAGGAAGGTATCCTGGGGACTTGGAGGTTTTGAGAAGTGTAAGACTGAAGAGAGACACATACTCTGCAGGAAGGGAATGATTTCTCACACTAGTTTAGAGCAGCCTTGTACAGGGGAGCCAGGATCACTGTGTGCTTTACAAAGTGCTGGGAAGGAAGTGACCAGAGGCACAGGTCAGTCTTCAGGGCTGGACCGAGCCCCACTCAGGCGCTGCTCACATTGCCACTAGGTCACCACCACACTGGTTTACGGGTCAGCTGAGCCCCACTCCAACCTGCCTGCCCCTACCACTTTGTGTCAGGCTACTTCTGTCTCCCTCTAATAATATATTTTCCAGCCAGGCCACTTTTTGGGAAAAGTATTCCAGTCCTTTTATTTCCCTGCTTCTAACACTTTAATATCTTCTTTGCACCAAAAATAAAATCCAAATTTTTAGCTATCCCCACAGGCTGCAAGTAATCTTCCCTCACTCTTCTAGTCAGTTTCTCAACCACTAAGCTCCCTTTATCCTGGACACTTGATACTTGCTGTTCCTTCTGCTTGAAATACCCTTTGTCCTTTCTCTTTACTTAACAGATTTCTAATCATTGTTTACCTCTCAGCTTAAATGTCAACTCTTTGGTGAGGCCTTCCTCCACACCCCTGCCAAAAATTCTGCCATCCCAGCAGACAGACACTATGCTCTGTTTTCTTTGGCGCTCTTATAATAGCAAATTATTTTGATGTCCAAGATCTGCAAAAAAAAAAAAAATCTGAAACTTCTTACTGTTCAGCCCAGCAGAAACCACCACACCCTCATTTGGGAGGGCTGTTGCCCTCACTCAGCTGCCTTCCCCCTCCAGACCATCTCCCAAGGTTAGGGACGTGTCTAATGCCGTATTTCCTGCATTGGTTTACTTAGTATTTTTGGAATCAGCTGTTATTTTTAACTTGAATAAATTTACTTTAAAAGAGAATTTGATATGACATCACAAGTGGGAGATGATTTAAAAATAAACATAATCTAAACCAGCCATTTTCTACTGATGTGCAGCAATAATTTTTAAAACATGTAATACCTAACTATTTAGTCAGGTATTAGACCTCTTTTCCCTTAGATTTTCAAGTAAAAAAATGACAACAGCTAACACAACAATAGCTGTCCAGTGTGAGTGAATCAAAATTATATTTATGTTTTGTCAGATTGACAAAGAAATATTTTTTGGTGTGCTGTAGAATTTGAGTAATTAGTTTGTGTGTGCCATGAGATGGAAAAGGTTGAAAATCCCTGAGCTAAACAAAACTCTTTTTATAGTCTAGCTCGAGTCTCCATGGCTCCACCTTTGTATGAGAGGGCATGTTGGTTCCATGCAAAGGGCATGCTAGTACCAATTGAGACTTGCTTTTTGATTAATCAGAAGAACTGAAAGATGATTGAAAAGGCAACTTTCTCAGTAGGATTTAAAGCTCTTGGCACCTTTTAATTGAAAAACTGGAAGCCATCTTCTGGGTGACTGGCGTGTGTGTTTCACCCTGAAACACTGGAATTTAAAATTTCTCACAATGGCAACAAAATTTCAGCTCTGTTGAGGCCTCTGATAGATGGTCAGGCATGGCTGGAATGCCATGTGGGGATTCCTGAGGGACAGTAGTGCAAGCAGTTGGTGAAGCCGCACAAGCACAAGTGGCAGGAGTGAGGGCACGCATCTTGTGTGTTTACTGAAGTTGATCCTATCCGTAAAGTCCCAGTGCGAATCCTATTTTTTATAGTCAACACTAGACTCCTATACCAGCAAGAATTATTTGCTCTCTCTGAGATATTTTGAGAACACTATGATGGAAATTCTAGTCAAATATTTATACCAGACTGACTGGTATTAATTTAGATTTATATGAATTAAGTTTATTTCCTTTTGGTAAGACCCCAGAAAGCAAAGATTTTTGACTTTTTTATTGTTATAGCTTCCATAAGACCTATAACAGTGCCTGGAATATATCATGTGCTTATCAAATGCTGATTGACTAAATTGAAGATAGTAATAGGGAATCAGATCTAAAAAAGTAAGGATTTAATTCCCCATCCATTGAAATTATGCCCCTTTCCATGCTTTATATAAACACTTATCTGAACAGAACCATCGACCCATAAGAAATGGTCCATTTAAGCTTTCTGCTCTTTATACTGTTTTACAAAACTAATAACAATGAAAGATCTCAATGTATTTTATAACACCCAAGTTTATATTCAGCTACTAGCTTCTTGAAGAAGTGCTTTAAATTTTTCCCCCCTTTGAAGATAATTTGGCATTTTACTACAGACTAGTTCTGAATTCTGAAAAACATTTAAACCATGGTGAATCATTCTTCCTACTGTATTCCATTACAGAGCTCCAAAAATGTCAATAGCCAAGGCACTTGGAACATTACATCAGGGAATTAATTATTAACCCACACACCATGCATAGATAGGAGCACAATGTCAAAATCAACATATATCAATATTTCAATCAGAAATCCTGTTAACACTACTTTCCCTGAACATCATTTCAAGCAGATAAAGTGGGATACTCAAAAAAAAAAAAAAAATCTCTTTTCAAAGCCTTTTAGAAATAGAATTCACTGTGAGGAGTCATCACAGGCTTCATTCACTCCGCTGAATGTGAATAAAGTCTTTGGCTTAAGTTTTTGCAAACTTTGTAACTTTGGCACATGAGCCAAGTATCAGAGAAAACAGCTTCAAGAGTTTTTGCACAGGAAGGAGAGGAACATGTATCCCACCAGCCATGGTGCTGAGCATTTTCACAATTTAACTTTGTGACTTCACTGCAGGGAGGAGAGATGGAGACTGTAGGGCATCGAATCCCCCACACCTGGGAGAAGTGTTGTTATTTTATGTACCACTAAGAAAGGAAAACACTGCCAATTAAATTATGACACACCATTGATTTTAGGGCATGCTTCAATATCAGAGATGTTAAAATGTGAAAAACAGTACATCTTAGAACAAATAAACTGTGGAATTCAAACAGTGCTGGTGATTTACTCTGAATTTCATGTAACAGTAATAAGCCATGGAGTAGACAAAATGGTAGCCTTGAATTTGATCATCCTTTGGACAGTCTCCTCTGCCTTTCCCAAGATTCACAAGTAGGCAGGTATGGGAACAACCCAAATGCAAACCAAGTACTTTCCATGGTACATTCCTATGGGGTCTCCTAAACTGAGTTGCCAGATAACACACAGGAAGACTGGTTAAATTTAAAGTTCAGATAAACAATGAATATTTTTTAATATAAGTACGTCCTCAATACTACATGAGATATACCAAAAAAAAAAAAAAAAAATTGACTGAGCATCTTGTCTTTTTATTTGCAAATCTGGCAGCCATGCCCCCAGGGTAATTTTGACTGCACTCAACCTTTGTCACATGCTTTCTCTCTAGGGCCTTAACCTTTACCATAATACCTTATTCACTCCTTACCACCACCCTGAGAGTTAGGGGTTATTGCAGATAATTTTAGAGTTACAGGATCGAAATTTCCTCCCAGACTTAGATTAGTTGGTTTGGGTCTGAATTCTGATTGTAGCTTTTAATCCTTTTTACAGGGTAGTAAGATCTAAAAGATAAGATCACTGGAGAACCAAGAAGATGGTAAAGGCACTCTTATCCCTGGAAACAACCTCTGTGGGTTGGTCAGTGTTCACTGTCATGGGGATGGTGTATCCATAATAACAACAACAACAACAACAACAACAACAATAATAGCAGCAAATGCTAAGCACATATTACTATGTGTTAGGCATGTCACTACTCATAATTCCTTTACTACTCCCTTTTTACAGGGGGTAAACTGAGGCACAGAGAATTTAAGGAGCTTGCCCTTTTCATTGTTAAAATCTAGGCCTAACCTCATCTTCTTAGAGAGCCCTTGCTGGGTGCTCCTTAGATAATCCCGCCCCCATCACTCTTTATTCTAACACTCTATTTCTTTGTGAAGCTAAGTTGACTCTCAAAAGCGTTCTCACACTAGGTTAGTCCCTCCTAGCATCTTTCCCTTTGGTAATGCCCCCATCACTCATATTTAACCATTTGGTGTCTACTCTCCTTACCTGGGTGCCCCAAGAGGACAGTTAGGGGGTCTGTCTGGCTCAGTGCCTTAGGGCAGGGCCTCCCCTAGCATTGCAAGGACAGAATAAATATCTGGGTATTAATAAGTAGTCCCTGTCTTTTCCCTATGGACAGCAGAAGGTAATCTAGAAGATTCATCAGGAGTGAAACCCCTTCACTAAAGCTTGCCCTAGGCAAATCATGTCCTTTCAATAAACCAGTGTTTAAGGTAAGCCCGGACAATGGCTTTCAGCCACCAGGTTCTTTGGTTGCCTCAGGAGAGCAGAACCGTACTCCAACCCACAGCATGTTTAATTTCCAAATCACCTGGGCGGCTCTTCCAGGACATAAGTCTTGTCCACCAGGACCTCTCCCAGGGTCCCTATTTCTGCAGAGACTGAATTCCCATTCAAGGCTCCTGAACTAGATCAGTAGCCTGGTGTTGCTGAGTCAGCCTTGAGGCCCGTGCACTCCTTTAACTGGGCGTGTATAGAAGAGCAGTGAGGAGCTCAGTCCTGTAGGAAGGGTCACAAGCAATGGGCTAAAAGGCAGGCACATTCTTTCTTTATGTATATGGGCTTTATCTACATACACACAGGTTTTTTTCCCCCAATGTACTGCTTCTCATCTTAGAACTGCTTGAGGAATTTGAAGACAGTCCCCAAACATGCGCTGCCCCAGTCCAATGAAATCATTGCAGTTTCTAAAGTTCTTCACACGATTCCTGTGAGCAGCCAGGGCTGAGCACTGCTCTTTTAAAGAAAGCCACAGACCTGCATCGGGGCCTTTAAGAGGGAAACAGAAGTATCAAAAACTATGTGCATCAGAGCTTTGCAAATATGACTAGTTTTTGTTTTATTTATTTCCTATTTCCCATAAACAATTTTGAAGCGTTGGCACAACGTTGCCATCTGTAAGGCATATGTCAATAACAGACGGTCGCCTAATAATCAGAAAGACATTAACATTTGCAGGCTTTAAATTATTTGGATTCATCTGGTATGATCTGCATTGATGAGGCCACTTAATGCTTGATTTCTGTGTCTCCCAGTAGCAGAACCAGAAGTAGGAAGGCCATGCTTCCTAAGTTTTGCATTGTTCTTTGTCATCCTACTGAATTGTTACAAGATGGATTTATAATGGATCCAAAGCTACTATCAAAATGAAAATTAGTTCTTGAGTAGAAAAATAGCAATCCAGTTTGACTTGCCTGTAGCTATTGTGTCATATCTGCCTCTGCAAGGAAGGAAATGACTTCTTAATGTGGTTTCCTTCCACTAAGGAGAATTAAATCTATGTGGCAAAATGTAAAACCAGCCTCTGGCAGCCAGATTCTGAAGGGAAGATCCATGACCCTCATAAACATATCTGCGGCCTGTCTGGTTATATGCTAATGGACCTCCTTTAGGCTCAAACTGGAGAGCCAGGCTATTGTTCCCTCACTGTTTTGCCTTCTGTATCAAAGTTTGCTCTGAAACAATGGGGCAGTTTCTCCATCTGCTGCAGGCTGCCAAGAGGAGAGTCTCTGGATTAGATTTAGAATGAGTTGGGCCTGAATTAGCAAATTCCACTATTTTAGTTAATAGACCTTGTTGCTGAGTCAGCAAGATTCTTTGAGCCGGACCTGACTTCTGGGTGAATACACCTGGTGGGTTTGAGCAGGATCTGTAGAACGGTCTGTCCTTTCTTCAGTGGCACTCTAGTTCCCCTAGGATGGATTAAAAGGCAAAATTTAATTGTTTGGAACAACCCTGGAGCTCCCACTGCCTAGCTGGATGATCTTTGAACTTCCAGGAACCTCAATGGAGCCCACTTTGTGTATGCGTTATTATAAAGGTTAAATGAAATGATGCATGATGAAATAGTACACACAGAAGAAACTGCCCTTCACAGCCCAAATACTAACCATCTTTGGTGCGATTAAATTGTTTGCCTTAATCTCCTCAAATGGCTTAACACAACATACTACACTGTGCATGCTATGGAGAAGTTATACCTTCAGCATTTACAGTGTATAGAGTCTCACACAGGAATAACAAATTTGGTTAATAAAACTGAATTGCAATAGGAGATTAAGGGGAAAACTGAGCTCTTCTAATGGAGGGTTCTGAGAATATCCCTTCTATCTGAAAGAATTGGAATTCTATTCACTCTATATGTAAATCTGATACATATAAAGGACACTTTTAAAAGAAATATGGATACCTAAGAGGATTTTTAAATGATCCAACTAAGACCAATTGTTAATATTTTGATATTTCTTAACTTAATTATTTTACTGTTGACCTCCGTAAAGCCTCTTTTAATAGATACACTCTTCTTTCTTACTCAGTACTCATGGCCCTTGTATTATTATCATAAATGTGCTTTGGCACTTTTGGTTCACTGAATGGAGCTGTGCAGAGCTCATATAAGACAGGCTGAGCCAAAAAGCGGTAGGCAAACCCCAGGCCAGCTCAGACGAATGACCATGGGCAGGCAGCGAACACAGTGCCTTTAGTGTCAGGTAAGTGAAAGAAGTGAGTGAGAATGGCTGCAGCCGAAGATTAGAGAGTTGTGGGGGTTCTGATAAATGGCAGGATGCCCCCTCAATCTCTGACCCCCGCTCCCACCCTCCGCAGACGATTACAGATAGCAAATGAGCCACAACATAGCCTCATATGGTTATTTTATTGCAAATGATGGAAATACGATTTTATACATGAAACCAGTCCAAATTCAAATTTGTGCAACTAGCAACTAATGCAATTAAAAGACACCCACCTCCCAGTCTCTGATTTGCAAATTCTGTTCAGCCACCAAACAAAATTTGTTCAAGGAAATCCCAAGGACCCATTAATGAACATATTCTACTTTTTTTCTCTAAAGCTCCAGAAACATGACAAAGAGGAGGAGGACTCCCCAACCCTGTGGAGATCGGAGGAGGAAATGGCAGCAGAAGCCGCTGCGCTGCGGGTCTACTTTCAATGATGCAGGTAAAGACTCCACTTCCTCATCATTGCGACCCTCCAAGGGGCCTCAGGAAAGGGGCTCCCTGACCAAGTTGGGGGCAAAGAAAAGCAGCTGTACCAACAGCCTAGGGTGGTGATTTCAAAGACATAAAAGCCAGAGTGGAGAAAATCCTGATTCCTGAAGCCTTATTCCAAAAAGCGAGTCCCTTCTCCCTTGCCCCTCTGTTCTCTTCCTTCCAGCGCACCCCAGACCACCACCGCTTCTCACTGTTTCCTCCTCTCTGTAACTGCTCTTCACCAATCCAGTTCTCACAAAACTGGATAGTTTCTGACACAAACCTGATCATTTAAGAGGTTAAAGTCCTTTAAGGGAGTCACATCACCCTTTGGCTCAAGTCCCAAACTTCATCTGTCAGTTTGCAAGGTGCTGCGAACCAGCTCTGTCTGCCTGCAGGCCAGGTCATCGTTCACTTTGGGCCTCTGCTCCTCAGCTGCTGTTTGGAAAATTACCCTTTGTGTTTCCCTTTAGCTTTGGCTGCTAGGAAGCTCCAGACACATGGAAAGGTCAAGGAAGAATGAATTATTTCCTTGCATTAATGATGTTTAACTACTGGGAGATCAAAGATTTAAGATTCTGGAAGAGAGACATAGCCACCCTCCTTTTCAAAACATATATCCACACCGAATTTTTTTACAATGTCAAAGGGTTCATGGATCTTCTGACACTAATAAATAGGGTGCCATGAAATATTGGGATGAACCTAGATGAAAAAATTATTTGTTATTTATCTGAAATTCAAATTTAACCGGTTGTCCTGTATTTTTTCTGGCACCCCTGTTACAAAACCTCCTTAGGGATTATGCACTCAAGATAAGGAACCCCTCCTCTGCATAGTTTATTTTCCTTCTTAGAATTGTCTTCTTCATCTGGTCTGTGTCAATGTCTTTATGTTATAAGCTACTGCAGTAGATCAGATACTAATTTAAAACACAATTAGTGAACAAATAGTAGCAGCAACTGAATTATATAAAACTCTATCAACCGTCTAGTGATTCATGATTTTTGGCTAGAAAACACATTCGCTGTGTTTCCTTTTTACTTTGAAACATAAGCCCCTTTCAGCTAGTTTAAAATATATGTGCATTTGATAGCCTTTCTCTCCGATCTCCTTTTTCAAAGTATTCTCATTACTTAAAGATCCAGTAGTAACCGCCTCTCCTGCATTATGGTGCAGGTATGTTGTGCACAGGCCCTTGCATTCTAGAAGGCTTATTTCATTTGCTCCTGTCACTGGTTTGTCAGCTCAGCCCTCAATTGCCTGAAGGGACATATATGGTGCTCGCAGCCACTGTCTTTGATATTTTATTTTCACCCTGTTCACTTTCTCATTTCTTTCTTTCTTTCTTTTAAAGATCACGCCAGTTTACCTAAGAACACAGGCTTAAGGGCATGACTGCAGCCCTCTTTCCATTCCTCTTCTGAAAGCTAGTGTGTCGTTTTGGAATGTCCCATCCGAATGGAGTCACCATTCTTCAGGCTCGGCTTCCTAGGCTTGTTTTTCTGTCTGGGTTTCTTCTATAATGGATACCTTCAGGTAGAGGCAAGAAAGCTCTAGGCATTCCCTGAGGCTTGCTGAGTTGTAGAGTTTTGTCTCACAATGAACTTTCTGGACACTTCAGGAGGATTTAAACTTCTCGCCCAAGTTGCCGGTATGCCTTGTCTGTTTTGCTTCTGTATTGCCTTGAGGCCTAGCATTTCCTGCCTACCAGGTGAATCGACGTGTCTTATATATTTAGCCAGAAAGGCAGTTACCTTAACTTGTTATACAGTCTGTTGCACAGTGCATGTAAGGTTTTAAATGACCTAACATGAATTTCTCTCATTAAGGGCTTTTGTTTACAGAGAAAATAAATCACCTTCAGTGTTCTGGGCAGTCAGATAGTCAGATGTGGGAATGGAGACCAGGACAGGTAACATGGGTTGCCCAACAGTACACAACTAATAATTGAAGTGAAGGACTTAAACTTAGGACCCTAAGATTTCTCTAAAAGCATCGTCATTTCCTGTTGTATAATGGAATTACCTCTCTTTACACACAAAGGAGAAAGGAAATGTTCTATTCAGGAAACCTGCTCATTGAGTTGGTCCACCTGGTTCTTTGACACCTACCCACTCTGTTTTGAAAATGCATCTATACTCAAAATGTATACAGGGCTAAATTGTTCATCGAACTTCTAAAATGTGTTAATAAATCGGGCTGCTATACAATATTTGTACATACCTATTCATTGTTTATCTGAAATATCGATGAACTTGGTCTCTCCAAGCTTCCTAATTATACTCTCAGTGGGCAGTCAGTCTAAGGCAAAGCCAGTTTAAAGATTTTGATGGGGCTCACTCTGCAACACTGTATGATTTGCAATGTGCACAAAGGCTAAGCCTTAAGATTGACAATAGCCAATGTTACAGAGATTTACAGGACATGTGTTCTATTATTATCCATCTTACAGGTGATAAGAAAACTGAGACTTGTTCAAGGAAAACTGAGACTTGGTGATGTTAAGTTTTATTCCAAGGTAAATTGTTAGTAAGTGATGGAGCTCAGATTTGAACTCAGGCTGTCCAACCCCAAAGGCCATTCTCCCAGTTTTTGTACTGCCCACCTCACTGCAAGAGCTCGCTTCAGCCAGCATGGCCTCCCTGTCCCAGCTCCCCAGGACCCCTCCAAATATTTTCTTCAGTTTTTTTTACCCGGTCTGCTGGCCTCTCTGGTTCCACTGTGAGGAATTGCCTCTTCCTCCCCTGCTGGACTTCCTTGTCAGCCTTGCTAATGCCACCCTCTACAGCACCTGCCTCTTCAGCCACATTGCATCCAGGTCTCAGGAGTCAAAATGGGCCTGACCTTGTACCACCTGCCTTCCCTCACTTGCACATTGTTCCAGACCCACCCTCTTTTCTACAACATTTGACCATGTGCCTATGTAATATGATCTTGGAGGTGTATAGTGTCTCCCAAATTTCATTCATTCCAATTTTGTCAAGATTTTTCTCATCTTGTATACAACGTAGCATATTGTTTAGTTATTATTTACTTGATTCACTTTTTAAAGTTCAATTCACTTATCTTTAACTTTATATCATACCCTTAATGAAAAGCAAGTATTATTGTAATTAGAAGTTAAACATAAGGACAAATAAAAGAGCAAAGCAGTGCTGATGAATTCCAGCTCTTCATATTTGCTTGCCTGTAGCTATTCAGATGGGTTCATTCTGTCTTTGTTAAACAGAGAGGTTGGCCATCTTAGAAAGCCATTTAATTTCAGCACCAAAGTGAGACTCACGATTTGACCTATTCAAAAGGATTAAAAGAGAATAATCTACAGAGGGATTCAATGTAGATCATCTAAAATTACCTTAAACAGGCAAATGATGCCCATCTTTGGAAAACAGCAATAGAAGCCAGAATTCAAACCCAGAGCCAGCTGACTCCAGACCTGCGCCAGTGCTCCCCAATCTCTCACCAAGTACATGGCGAAGATGAGGTACATGTGGGAAAATGGGGTCACCTTCCCTAGGGATGAGAGACCACACTCTTGTACGTGGCTGAGGACACCAGGCATGAAGGCCTGAACCATGCCCCGTTGCCTCTCATGGGCACACTTAGCTACCAGGCTGATAGGATATGTCTGCAATCATCCCTTCTCCTGGGAGTCCAAGTGTTAAGAGCTGGACCTTAACACTTAATTTGCCATTAATCATCCTTAAAAACAAATATATTGCAAAGAAGAATGTGTAAACCTATCCTCAGAGATGCCCTATATAGGAAAATGGACTGTAATAGGCAAAAAGCTGTACTGTGGTGAACGTTTGGTGTGGAAATACCTAACAAACCATTCAGTTAGTAGCAAACCCTGCTCTCTATCTTTATGTATAAACCGAGATCGATCCTCTGATGGCAGAACTGCCACAGGACCACAAAGATAAACATTCTAAAACTATCAACTGTTTCCTCAGCCTCTTGAGGCCATTAGGACATCAGCATTAGGTTAGTTATGTGGAATAACTCTCCTGATCATGCCATATAATGGTGTTTTGGCTGCTCTCTCAATCTTTTGCCTAGCAGGAAATTACTTTGAATTGCAGTTTTTTAAACATAGTATAGAGAAAAACAGACATTACCTTTACCACGCACAGGAAAAGACAACCTTCTAAGGGTTGCTGAATGAAGCTGCAATTGTCTCACTCTCTCCCTGACACATCCCTGATGAGGTTGGTAACCCTTCGGTTCCAAGAATTCAACATCTGCCTCCTGCTTAGGTGAATTTCTGCATTGCCTCCCTATCCACTGGGCTGAGTCGGAAGCAGGTTCTGCATTCCTTACCTAATCTTGCATTTTTCCTGGAACATAATCATGTTTAGGTACTTAATACTTGGTTTTGCTGCCCCTTCACATCTATGTTATGTTTCCTACATAATTTTAAAGCAATGGTATGTGTTCTAGTGAGGAATGATTTCATCATCTCCCTGTCCCCCTTTCCACCCCATGTGGGAAGTGAGTGGGGTGTGTTTGTAAAATATGCAAGCATTGCCCCTAACTCTGAAAGAAAGTCAGAGCAGGGCAGGTTTCCGCATTCTGTTGTGTCAGCAGAGTTTATTTGTAATTCATCAAACTCGTCTCTGTGCTTGCCGTTGGTTTATAAATAATTGGTTGTCTTTTATTTACTCATAGCAGAGCTTTGCAATTACAAAGCAACTGAGTCAGCCCAAAACAACATTATTAGTAGTTACAGGTATACTGTCAAGGCAAAGTTTTGACACTGACATTTTTGAAAAATCACCATGATTTCAACCACTGGACCACACATATCATGATCATGCCAGTTATGGTGGACAAGAAAGAACAGGTTTACTTTGTGAGTATGTGTTCTGGTCACTGAATTATACCTATTAAAATTTATCCTACCAGCCTAGAAAAACTTCATCCTTCTCAGAGAGGGTCAGTTCTCAGCACAGCAGCCTGTAATTAGAAAAGCCCAGGGGCTAGATCATGGTACTACTCACAGTTTTCTCCAGAGAGGGAAAGGATTAGCTTCAGTTCCTTGATGAGTTCAATCCTAAACTGACTAGGTAAACCCTGCGTGGGGGTATCATCAATATCAATGAAAGTTTTTTCCAACACTCTTGCAGCCATATCCAAATTGCTCGGATAAAAGGTTCTCTTCAGCATGAAGTACAAGAGAAGATTCCTTGTTTAAGACCAATGATACCTTAGAATGTTCAAAAGCTCTTTACCAGAAAAAGGACTCATCTTAAACACTCCTATTCACGTTTCTACAAGATTGTGCTGTCTCTCCTCTTATTGTATAGACTGTTTATACCAAATTCCAGTGGCAAGGAATTACAGACTCAATTATTTGGATTAGATAAATATAAATAAAGTCCCTAGGGCCGAAATTGGGAATTACAAACTATAGAATCATAGAGACTTTAGAAATAAAAAAGTAAATAAATTAATTAAAAAAATAATAATAAAAATTTAAAAATAATTAATTAATTAATTAATTTAAAAAATTAAAAAAAATTTAAAAAGATTAAAAAAAAAGAAGAAATAATGAAATCTAATGTCCCAATTAAGTGAATTATTTCATGATTACTCAAAAGAATAACCATCTAGTTATATGTTAGAAACCTGCCTTTAATAAATGTTCTATGGTTGGTTTCAAATGTGTGTGTTTTTTTTTTTTGCGGGGCGGGGGGGTGGTGGTGCAGTTTAGTTTATTTTAAAAATGTTTTCTCAAGACCCAGCTTTCTCTAACATGTATCCAATAGTCCAGGCAAAAGATTACCACAGGCCACTGATGGCTAAAGAATATACAAAGCTGTTCTGTTAAGATTTAGGTTAACTTGTAGAAATGACCAATTTCTTATGGTTAATTCTAACCCTTATGAACTTGGGACTACTTGATCAATCGAGACTACTTGATCAATCAACACAGAATCCTTTTCAGACCAGTGTAATCCAAATGCCAAAAATAATTTTTAAGACTTTCAAGCTTTACTTGCATCATGCGAAATGATAATAAAGTATAGCCTATCATCATCATCACCTTCTCCCTCATCCTCATCTACTCTCTAGAAGTGAACAATTTATCACACATCAATCTGCATACTCTCATATGACAAAAAGCCTCCTAAAAATATTGACCCATTCCCAAGACTTTTCTTCTTTCTCTGCTCGGTTCTCTCTACTCTGTGTTGTCCTTTCCTATTACCTTTCTTTTGTTGCCTTTGTCTTTGCCTCTGCCAGAAAGGAGGATGGGGTAAAAGACTCTCCTAGAGATCATGGGAAGTTTATATGAAGAAAGGCTATAAAAATCCACTTTAATAATCTGTAACCTGTCCTTTAATAATAGCTAGGATTTATGCAATTCATTCCATCCTTTGCCTAAAATGTCCTTCAGCCACCTCTTATGTCAGTGCTGCATTGTTTTGACATTCCAGAGGCATCAAGCGAGTTATCATGTGGGCACTTGGTCAATCAATCAGGATACACTAGCAAAAGCAGCTCTAAATTGTACTTCTGGTTTTAAGACTTCTCTGAGGATCCAAAAGATACTGCAGCACATTCTACTGCCTCTAAGTGATCGTGAATGGTGGGCAATGGAGACCTTGAGTTTCTTACTTATCAAAATAAAGTCCAAAAACTGGAGGGAAGAGAGGGTAAGGACTAAGTAGAGAATAGTTAGAGAATTAAAATGTCCCATTGGAACTGCTTGTTAAAATGGTGTTAGTAAAATTAAATGCCAGCCCAATTCTATGTGATGTGTCCTTGCTGCTTCCCCTTTCCCTTCTTTTCTCCTTCCCTGGTAAGTGAGACACAACATGTTGTTTGGAGAGGACAGGAGCTGTACAAGGACAAGAGAAGAGGGGGCTGGGAAGCCGTCTTAGGAACACACCTTCACTTCCTTGTACCCAACTGCTTCAGGGGATGAGTGCCTGCAACTGCCCAGTGCCCTGCCCAGACTCCAGTGGACAGACCTATTTTGTTCATTATTAGCATTTTGAAACCCGATTACAAGGCAAATTTTGTTTCCCCTACGAGATCTTCTTTTAATAATCTGGAATGAAGAGAAAATGTCAAATGGCAAGTGATGCCTCCTCCAAAGCAAATGACTGTCTTTTTAGCATGTGCTTTATAAAGAAAAGACTGGTAAGGTAAACATGATAGTTCTGTCAAAATTATGTCCCCTGCCAAAAAAGGAATCTACTTTTCAATCACTTGTTCTAAGCACCAAATGTAAGTATAAAAAAACATTCTGGGATCTCCTAATAATGATGTCTGGATTGTCTGTCATTTTGTTTTTTACTCTCAGTAGAAATGTCTTATTTTAATAATTTAAAGTGGCTCCCCATCAACCTTGCCACTAAAGTTACTCTCTGAACTTGGACACATCATTCTTTTGTGACTTACTTTCCCTATCTCTAAATTACTACAATGAACATCATTTTATTGTAGGGTAATTATAAGGTAACACAAAACAATGGATAGGAAATGCACTAGCAAAAGCAGCTCTGAATTCTGCTTCTTCTGGATTTAATACTTTTCTGAGGATCCAAAAGACATTTCAGTATGTTCTGCTACCTCCAATTTGTCATAAATGGTGAGCAGTGAAGACTGTGAGAGTCCATTAGCTATGTTAATATGTAGATTTATTATTTTCCCTATAAGTTTTATTTTATTTTAAAGATGATAAATTATGTAAATATTCAGGTCATGAGAAATCAGTTTAAACAGTAATTAAAGAATAAAACCTGTAGGGCAGGATATTTTCAGACAACCAGAAAAGAGTGGCTTCTGTTTCTATTACTAACAGACCAAATAATTTGAATCGAACTTCCCACTCTTTTCATCTAGAAAAACTGTACAAAATATAAGAAAATATCTGTTAAAGGTAACAAGTAGAAATCCAGAAAGAGAGAAGAACCCAACATTTTCCCTGAGGTACAATAATGTGTGAATGCTAGAGAGGCAGACAGAGCAAAAGCAATAAAAGTTGGGTTGCCACCTGGGTGGGAATACAAAGATCTGAAAAAGTGACATTCTTGAAAAAATAATGAGATAGATGTAAAGCCAGCCCTTGTACCAACTGCAGCCCAATTACAAATCATCTGGCAATTGAGAAAGTCTTAGTCCCAGGAACTGAATTAAGGTGATCCCGAATTGCCAGTCCCATTAAGTTTCTGGCAGAAGCAAAGACAAAAATCATCTTTGGAAGAAAATAATACCAACGAAGATCTTAAATTATTTCTACAAAAATTTTTTCAGATAGAATGCTCAGTACATGAGTGTGTATATACACACACACCACAGCATATGAAGAGACAAGTCAATACAAACAAGAGTAGACCACAGGGTACCTAAAATTGAAATGATAAGATGTAGCCATTATAATAACTATGTTTGTTTTGTTTCTGGATAGAAAAGACAAGATTTAAAAAATTCAGCAGAGAGCTAGAATCTACAAAAAAGACAGATGTTGTAAACAAAATACAAATAGAAATTCTATAACTGAAAAATATAATAACCCAAAGAATGAGTAAACTGACAAAAGAACCAATCCAAATATTCAAGAACATACTAAACCCAGAGCAGGGAATGCAGAATCTAGAACTAGATATATCATAATAGAACTGCAGAAAATCAAAGGCAAAGGGTAAGTTCCTAGATTTAATAGTGAAAAAAAAATCCTTACTTTCAAAGGAGTAATAATTAGATCTTAAGATAACAACAACAAAAAAATAAAACAAAACAAAGAAAATCAGAAGACCATGTAATGACAGTTTTAAAGAACTGAAGGAACATAACTGCCAACCTAGATTTCCATACCCAGTTAACATATTCTTATAGAATGAAGGTGAAATAAACATATTTTCTGACAAAATGTGAGATACTTCATCACCGTCAGACTCATTCAAAAGGCATTCTAAACTCTTCTTGACTTCTTACTCAAAAGAAATTAGAAAAAATTTGAACTGAATGCAAAAAAACCTAAAACTTGACGATGCAACTAAAGATGTGTTTAGAGAATAATTTAAATCATGACTCATATGAATTTATTGGAAGGAAATAAAAGCTGAAAGTTAATATGCTAAACATCTTTCTGGATATTGCAGTCATTAAAAAGGAAAAGAACATATAATGAATAATTTTAGACCAATTTGAAATTTGGAATTAAATTGATAAGTTTCTAGAAAATATACAGTTTCACCCAAAATGACACAACATAAAATAGAAAATATATATAATTTGATACCTATTAAAGAACTCAAACCTGAATTAAAATCCTTTCCACAAAGAATACACCAGGCCCAGAAAGTTTTACAGGAAATTCTACCATACAATTAAGAAGGAAATAAGAATATTACCAAGAATAAAATTCTTAATGAGAAACTTATAACTATGGAACAATTTATGCAAGAAAAGAGGGGGGGAAAAACCCAACTCTTCCACTTCTCACTTGTTGTATGAATTGCCTTATATATGAACCTGACAAGAATATAACAGAAAGGAAATCTACAGACTAATTGTACATGGAAACACGGATGCCAAAATATTAAAAGATATTGGATAGACAAATAGGTAGGCTATTTGTGTGCATGTGTATACATGCAGAATCCATGAAAGGGATAATACATTATGACCAAATGCAATGTCAATTTCATATTACTATCAAGCAATGCCTTTCACCAGACTAATAGAGGAGAAAATAATTGGATCATCTAAGAAGGTGCAGGAAAAAATGTTGATCAAGTTCAATATCAAACTTAATAAATAAAAAAGTTCTAGGAAAACTAGAACTAGAAGGGAATTTATACTTAAAGGTGAAATGGGTTTTTCCCCATTTTTTAAATTGTTGTTCAAGTACACTTGTCTCCATTTTCCCACCACCACTTCCCCTGCCCCACCCACCCACACCTCCAACTCTCAATCCTACTCCCCTTTCAAAAACATTTATCTGAGATTATAAATGAAATAATAATATTCACTATTTGTATTGCTATTTTATAATGTACCCAGGGTCTTAGCTAGTACAGTAAGTCAAGAACAGAGTATTAAAAAGGAAGAAATACAGCTGTCATTATTTGTAGATAATATGAAGAATGCAGAAAACTCAATCTACTAGAACCAATAAGAATTAATCAGTAAACTTAGCAAGGCCCCTGAATATAAGAACAGTAGTAGTAAATTTTAGATTTCTCTGAATCAGCCACTGTATTAGTCAGCACAGGCTTCCAATAAAATACCATAGACTGAGTGGCTTAAATAAGAGACATGTATTTCTCATAGTTCTTGAGGCTGAAAATTCAAAATCAGGGTGCCAGCATGCTCTGAGTCTCATGGTCCCCTTCCCGAACTATCGATGGCCCCCTTCTCACTGTGTCCTCCCGTGGAGGAGAAAGCACACTTTAGTCTCACTCTTTTTTGTAAGGATAATAATACCATCACAGGGATCAACCCTCACAACCTCATCCAAACCTAATTACCACCCGAAGACCTCATATTATTATCACATTGTGAGTGAAGCTTTCAACACATGAACTCTGGAGGAACACAAACATTCAGTTCACAATAGCCAACCAGTTAGAAAATTTAAAAAAAATAATTAAGGTTAACTTATTTAGCATCAGAAATCAAATACCTAAAAATAAATATATCTAAGCTTCTAGGCAGAAAACTACAAAATGTTATTAAAAAGCATTAAAGAGAAGTTACATAAATGGAGAGATGAATGACTCAATTTTATAAAGTCTCAATTCTTCTCAAATTTACATAAATTTAATGCAATTCAGATAAAAATCCTCATGGGTTTTTTTAATGTTCTTTTTTTTTGGTGAAAACTGACAAGTTGATTTCAAAATGCTCATGGAAATGTAGCCAGAGACTATTAAGATAACAAGATAGAAGCATAGGAGGGCTTACTGTACAAAATACTGACTTATTACAAGGCTACAAAAGTTAAGAGAGCATAGTATGGGTACAAGGATAAAAGAGACTGATAGGACAAAATAGAAAGTCTGGAAACAGATCCAGGCATATAGAAACACTCAATTTATGCTAAAAATAACATCAAGGAGTTCTTGGGGAAAGGACAATCTTTTCGATAAATGGTTGTGGTAAAATAGGATTCCATGTAGAAACCTAATGAAACTATACCCTATCTCACACCATATGCAAATGTCAATTCCAGGTGGCTTGTGATTCAAAATGTGAAGTATAAAACAGTGAAACTTTCAGAAGATAATATAGGAAAATATCTTCATGATCTGACTACAGAGAAAGACTTTTTAAATAGGTTACAAAGAGCATTACCATAAAAAGGACTGATAAAATGAACAACATTCAAATTAAGAAATTTTGTCTATCAAAAGACACCATTAATAGAAAAGACAAGACACAGATTGGGAGAAGATACTTCTCACACATATATCCAACAAACCAGAATCCAGAAGATAATTTTTCTAAAGAAAAAGAAAAATAACCTTACAAATCAATGAGAAAAAATTGACAGTTCAGTAGAAAATATGAAAGGATTTAAACAACCACTTCATAAAAAGTAGGTATCAAAATAACCAATAATCTTTAGTCATCAGGAAAATGTAAACTTAAAGCACAATGAAATACCACTGTACACACACAATAGTCAACATTTTAAAAGACTGACAATATCAAGTGTTTACAAGAATGTGGAACAACAGAAACACATAAAAGGATGCATACTGTGTGAGTGCATTCATGTAAAGTTCAAAACAGGCAAAACTAAATTACAGCGCTTAGAGCTATATTCATTTTGTTGATAAAATTATATGGGAAGGCAAGGAAAAAATCACCATAAAGTCAGCTCACTGGTTTACTTTGGTGGGGGAGATTGGAAGAGGGTTGTGTTTGGGAAGGGGCTGGCAGATGGCATGGTGAAAGGAGCTGCAGTGTTCTAATCTTTGCCATAGGCAGTGGCGAAATATGTGTTTGTTTTATGTTCATTCTGTAAGCCATATATATCTTCTGTACTTTTCTGTGTGTGTTATATTTCATCATGAAAAGGACTAAAAATAAATCAGACAAGTGAAATTTTTTAAATTAAGAACAAAAGAAAGAAGGAAGAGATTGACTTTAATGTGCAGTCTAATTGCTGACTGAATATTCAATTATTTCATAATAAGATTAAACAAACACACACACAAAAAAGAATAATTGCTGCATGTAGTCTTTACAGACCTTTTTCTACTACACCAGAGAGTCAATTCTCCCTGCAAGCTGCCCTCCCTGACTGTAATAAGCCACACTGGCCAGCCCGATGATCATTTCAGGAACCAAGTACCAGAGACCACTATAGACAGGATGCTTTGCTATTAATGATTCTTAATGATTCCACTAATGAAGAGCTTATTATAGGAAAGCAATACCAAGAACTTTACAAGCTTTATTCCAATTAAACCCACAATACAGCCCTCTCAAAGTGTCCTGATTTTTAGAAGTTGAGACTGAGGCTTAGGCCACTATGGGACTTGCCCAAGGACTCTCCAGTTGCATATATAGAAAGTCAGAGTTCAAGCCCAAGAAGTCTAATGCTGAAGCCTGCTTTACCTTTACACTAAATTGGTGAGTCTCTGTTTAGAAAAGTCCTTCCTGCTTAAGCTCTCACTGAAGACAAGGGTTGTACAATAATACTGGAGTGCAAGATAGAGCTTACTCTTGCTTCTTCATGAACTTCAGGAAGAGAGCCAAGCATTTAATGATTCCCATGTTGGGGGCTTTGTAAAGATAATTTTATCCACTCATTACAACTACCCACTGAAGAGACAGCACTCTCCCAAGTATTCCTATGTAGCAGCAGTTAGGGCTGACTATTTGCCTGAAAGCTAACACTGCATTTGATGAACAGGAATGAATCATGGCTAATCCACTTTGGGCAATTATGCTTTAAACGTTACATCCTCAGCATCAATGAGGACTTCAGGGGCTCCATTCAAGACCTTTCAGTTAGGGCTTCCTCTGGATACAGGGGGTTTTCACCAAGAGTCTGCAATTAGCTCTTGGATTTCAAAATATTTAGAAGATTGTTGAGAGATTTGAGCAGAAAATAGGGTGGGCTGTAGCAGACATTTTAATTTGGAACTGCCACTCTCATTCTGAGACCATGGTTCTGGGCATGACCCCAGCTTGACCAATTAGAGTTCTTCCATACACCATTTGGTGTATGGACAGAGAGAGAAAAGCCCTTGAAGGGGTAATGCAGACTTAAGGCTCCTGACAGTCATTCTGCTCATCATTTGGAGAAGTCTCATGCAGGGGAAGACCAGAGTGAAGAGAGACAAAAGGTAAAGAGAGGAATGAGTTCCGATGTCTGCCCATCCTTCATAGTTAAATGGTCAGTAAATCACTTTTCTCCTGAGGCTCACTTAAAATGGGGTTTCCTTACTTGCCATCAAGGGTCCTGGCTACAGCATGGGTCTAAAATGCTTGCCCCCTTAGCGACATTTTTAACCTTGAGGTTCTAGGACTCAATCACCAACTATTTGTTGAAATTCTGCTTTGGGCAAACACTGCCAAACAGTAGGTGAAGTTCATCCTCACGCTAGAGGAGTGAATGGTGGATCTGAAACTATAAGACTGGTGCAAGAGCAAGCAAGTCTGTATGAGTTCTGTGCAAGTCAGCAGTACAATGTCAGCTGTACCTATGACCAAATTGATTTCTCTGCCTTACCCCACCATAAAGTAGTTGACTTTGTGTCAATTTCATCTGACCCCCATGCCCACACACAATTACATGCCCTCCAAGAGCCACCTGAGGTCTAGGATTAGCATCAATTTTAATGGGTATTTAAGAGATTTTTCAAAGTGTTCAAGTCAGGTGTAAGATGAAAGATCACATAATAATTAAAGCATTAAAAGAACCCAATTGCGGATTCCCTTTCTGCCAGCAGGTATCTTTAGGTCGAGAAGGTCTATAAAAACTGCCAGATCATTTTCATTCCTTTAAGACAAGCAAAAGTGGCTTTGAATGTAATTAAGTGTTCTGCTCAGTTTTCCTTGGCTAAAGTTCCACATCTTGTTGCAGTGAGGCCCACAAAAAGTTTAGAACTGTTGGCTACAGACTGATGATGTGGTCTTTCTTTGAAGAATCGAAAGCTCGTGATATTGCTTCAATCGTTTGTTAATTAGAAATGATAAGCCAGAGTCATAGCTGTAGGGAAGGGACGCCATCTCTCCGACAGGCCGGTCTCGGCGCTGCAGGGTTCAGGGCTGCTCTCAGAACTCCGCCTCCGTCTTTACCCAGCCTCTCTGGTATGGCTCCTGCACACTTCACAATTAACAATGTAGAACAAGGCATATGCCCGATGTAATAAATCAGCATTTTACACCCCCATCAAAGTTTTGCTTTATTACTCTTCTCTCAAGGGTCTGTTATGTATCGAGGCAGTTTTTTTCTTTGAAGGTGGAAGATCTTGTGTGTGGTTCATTTTAATTCCTTCAGTACTTTAAAGGACTCAGTGGTGCAAATATAAATGAAAAGTATTTTCAGTAAAAAGTTAGAACTCCCTGTGTTCTGGGTAAGCTTTCATTATACTATATTTAAAAATATAACTTCTGTATATAGAATATCATAGTCAACTGTTAAGTATGTACCTTAAAATTACATTATATATCTATACCCTGAAACTCACCAAAGGCTATTCAAAAGGAAATATATATTTTATATATACTATATAAATATATAATATATAATAGGAAATGTGTTAGGATTATGAGCCTTTTAAATGAGAAGCCAGATCATGTCCCTTCTCCCTACTTTGGAAAATCAGCTAGGATCTAATCGTTTGTAGGCCACAGTAAAGGACTAAGATAAAATATAGACTCATCTCCCATGATTTCCACCCCACACTCTCACTTCCAGCTTCCTGCCTCCATGCTTCCACGCTGTTAGCAGATCACTTCAAACAGCTCCCACCTCGGCCCCCCCACCCTGGCACCTGTTGTCCTCCTCTGTCTGGAATTCTCTCCGTTCCTCCCTCCATTCAGCATTTGACTCAAAAGCCACTTGCCCAGAAAGGCAATCTAAATTAGTGCCCCTGTTTCTTCCAATACCTTAAACTTGCCTAGTTTTTCTTCAGTGTTCACCGTCATCTGCTATCATATTATAGATTTATTTGTCTTTACCTTCCACTAGCAAAATAAGTGTCCAAGGGTAGGGTCATTGTCTCTTGCACTTAGAACGGCTCCTAATCTGTCACAGTGCTCAAAAACCCTTGCTGAGTAAATGAGTAAGTGGCAATAATTAGAGTCTAAACCTGTCATCTAGACCTGCCTGGGGGCCAGTAAGGACCTTACTGCTAAGCACCTTACTTGTGTCCTATTTAGTCCTTATAACAATTCTGTGATGGAGATACTATTATTTTCTCATTTTGCAGACGATGAAACCAAGGCACAGTTAGGCTAAATAACTTAAGGTTACACAGCAAATAGTCACAGTCCTAACTGGAACCCAGGGCCCATGCTCCTAAGTACTAAATTAACTCTTTAGACACTCGTGGGGCCTGCCCCATCCCTGCAACCTAGGCCATGCCATTCTGTGCTCACCCACAGCTGGGCTCCAGGATGTCATCACAGAGCAGCACTGTCTGATAGGGACAGCATGCCAGCCACACATGTCATTTTAGATTTCCCAGCCACATTTAGCACAGATTAAATTAATGTTAACAATATGTTTTAACCCAATATATCCAAATATTATTAGTTCAATATCTTTATAATATAAAGATTTATAATATAAAATGCTATATAAATATAAAAAGTTATTGAGATATTTTACATTCTTTTACTAGATTAGGTCATTGTAACCTGGTAGATACTTTATACTTTCTGCACATCTCAATTTAGACTAGTCACATTTTTAATGCTCATTAGCTGTATATAGCTAGTAGATATCATACTGGACAGTGCAATTGTGAAAAGAGGTTGATCTCTGGAATGAAGCAGATTTGGTTCCAATTTTGCACTTACTAACTGCGTGAGCTTCTCTCAGCTGTGAACTGGAGGTGTGACAGGTACTTCATGGGGCAGAAGTGAAGACAATGAGGTTTCCATATGTAAGACCTCCCAACCCCCCAACCCCCAACTTTAGCACAGGCATTGGCTGATAGATGCTCTGGAAAGATGGCTTTTTCTCCCTACTCAAGAGAAAGAATGGGCTCAGCATAGCCTCAGGGCCTCTCTCATCACTCCAGTTAAACCTGTTGAGCCAGTGCCTCTTTGTCTACTGCCTGCCATGAGTAGTCGGAGGTCTCTGGTGGGAGAAAACTCCTAGTTTGAAGCCTTGTCTCCTGGGCCATCTGGCTGAGCTTTGGTGAATAGGTGAGCCTCTAGGCCTCTTTCAGGGCACATTTATATGTCTCTGCATATCCTCAGAGGCCCTTCCTGGATATATTACCCCCAAGCCCTAAAAGTGAGCAATCAGCTATCTCTCCTCTCAGTGGGACTCTCCTTTCATTCAGCTTCCATGTCCCTAATGAGCACCTTTAGGCCAGAATTAATTCAATGTAATCCAACCCATTGTTTTACAAAGGAAGACGGTGGTGCAGAAAGGGATATAATTTACCCAGTCTCACATAGTGACAATATAGGCTTAAAAACTGAACCCTTTGTATTTGCATTCTCCATCTGAACACACATAGGGGCAGATCCATAGAGATTTCCCTATATGGGCTGCTGATGTCTCTGTAAGTGACATGTTCATCTTTGTCTTTTCACAATCTGCATTTCATTCTAAGCACCAGAATCTCAGGACAAGCAGTTGGTGTGCCTTACTATATTCTCAATAGCCTTCAACTGTTTCTTGCCTGTTTTCAACACTTGATCAATTGGTCCCAAGTAAAGCTTGAATGTAATTCAGATTAGCCTGTTTGTGAGTAGCTGAAATAAATCATAACCTATCTGACCATCAATTCCATGCTCAAAAGATAGTATTAAAGATTTCATCTTTGTGTTTTTGATAAAAGGCCATGTTTCCAGTAATAAACTTTTAACCATTAGCTTAAGGTTTTTTAATTGTAATACAAGCTCACATACGAGGCCAAAAGAACAGAGCTATACAAATTTACAAATTTCAGTACCTTATAAATGGCAAAGAGGAAAAATTATAATCACCATCAAATTCTCAATGTGACAATCCTTCAGTATTTGTCTATAATCCCTTAGCAGATGCACCTTTTATTCACACAGATGTACACACTCCAGACACAAGTGCCATTAATTAAATAACACACTCAAAAAACTCTCAGAGCCATTAATTATCAAAGGTGGCCTGCTCTGTGCTTGGTTCTAAAACTCTGTTACAACAGAGTGCACGCTAGAGTGAAGGGGTATCTGGAGGAAAGTCACCCTCAAAGACACGATAAGAAGGAGCTGTCAGACAAGGTAAATGACAAAGCATGCATGCCTTTTAGCTTTTCCTTTGCCCTGTTAGAGGGCTTGAAGGAAAGGAAAATGTTTCACATGGTAGGAATTTTCTTTCCCAAAATTAGTTTCTCTCACAAAAGACACAAGTATATATAAAGTAATCCTTTTTCATTTCTACTGAGTCTCAGGGAAAAGTAATATCAGCTGAAGATTTAGAGACAAATAAAGCCTGTACTTCATAAGCTCCATCAGAATGGGAAAGCCTTTCACAGAGAGTCTTTGCTAGGCACAGACATGGGCAAGTGGATGTAAATGGAGCAGACATGGAAGACAGAAGCCTTCCTGGCTTTGAGGAGCCAACACACACATGCCCAAGGAGGAACCCAAGTTTTCCAGGGTGGGTTGCTCTCTTCTGCCTTCTTACTTCCACCACTGAGCCTCAAGGCCTGTGGAGTTCTTTGGCCAGGGCACTGTGGGATAAAGGAAGGGATGAGCCTTCCTGGGCTGCAGTAAATCACCCACAGCAGCAAGCTTGGTGATCATCTTTCTTGCATGTTTGCTGTTCTTCATGTTTGATTTATTTCTTCAAAGAGAATGCAATGCCACGTCTGTGGTTATCCTACAAAGGATAGCCCCAGTCTCACTATGTGACAGAGATCTGCATCTCCCCTCCTGTGGAGGCTGGCTACATGGTGACCGGAGCTCCTTTCTTTGCTCTCAAAGACATGAGCTTGGAGCACTGGGAAATGGATCCTGTTTAACATTTCCCCATTGCAAAAAGTTGCGTTATTAATCAGCATGTGCAACATGTCATAGAAGAATATTTGTGAGTTAGGAACCTTGCTGGGAAGGTGCCCTGCTCTCTGACGTCCAGCCTAACAGTGCTGGGTTTCTTGGGGCAACCCTGCCTGTCTCATGACAGAAGGACAATCCTGTTGCCATGGAGATACTAATCAGAGTGGCTCTCTGATCCTTGCCATCGCTTCCCCACCTTCACCTTTACCCACTTTCTGTAAAAGATTGCCACCAGTGGCTTTTGTGGTCCAATTTCTGATTTCAGTTTATTAAGTAAAAGCTGAAAAGCAGAGGTCAGAGGTGCCTGCCCTTAGAAAATTGCTCACCTTGTTTTCGGTGTGAGCAGAATGACTTTCCACAGTTGTCTGCCTCTAGCCTGCTAGGAACTGAGAAGTACTTTTCAAAGAAGGGAGTTCTTGCAGAGGGGTTTTATGTTATATTCAGGAACATGGTCACTTGGTTCTAAAACCATTCCTGTGTCAGCCCTGGTGTGGATGCAAAGCAGGTCATTTTTGTCCTTCTCATGGGCAAGAATCACTGCCTGTGAAGGACAGCACTTGTCCTGCTTGCCTGGCTGCGCTAAGAGTGCAGAAGACAGCCAACCTTACTAGAGACTGAATATTTGTAGCTGGAACCTGCTGAAACATGTCTCCAGCACCTGAGTTGCCCTGCAGCATTTGGAGCACATTACAGGATCAAGAAGGAGACAGTGTGGATCTTCTAACCATCACATAACACTCAGTGATTCCCCTCCAGAGGCCCAGCCCACAATGCAGACTGGTTAGAGCATAATCTCTGCAGCTGGGATAGTGGAAGGGCATTTTTTAGACCTCTCCAGGTAATTGCGATGAGCAGCCAAGTTTAAAAACATTACCTTAAGGAAACAGAAGAAAAGCCTGTTGAATTTTTGTGGTCCCATATCTGCCTTTTATACTCTATCAAGTTAGACTGACTGGCCAGTGCCCATCCACATTCACCTACAGAAGTCAGAGACATTGATCTATTTTTTAGCTTTGAAGCAGAAGCAGCTTTCTTTCTTTGGGCCTATGGGCCTGTGAGCCTCCTCCATATGCACATTTAGTAGAAAGATGTTGCTTTGTATACCTGCAGAGGATGGTTGGATCTGTTGAAAACAGAGGACTCAGCCCCATTTTTTTGTGGAGAAAGACATTATCAAGCAGAACGGCACCTGCATGTTCCAGAAGTCAGGGTGGTCCAAAGGACCCTAGTCAGGGGCCCTTTGATGCCTCTGCTTTCACCCTGTACTCACTAAGTCATGACAATAAAATGCAAACCAACTTCAGAGACTTTCCTGAAAGTTTCAGAGAAAGATGAATGAGAAGATCACAGTGCATACTATACAGGAAATGATACTTAAAAATCATTCAAACTTTCCTCATTTGGCATTTTTAATTTCCTTCCAAATGCAAAGCTCCTCCGCCAAAAAAATCCCTTAAATATTCAGAGCTATGGAGTTTCCCCTCTGCTTTCATCCCTTACTCTACAAAGCAGGCCCCTGAAAATGAGCTTCATTGTATGATCTGTTATTCCTTAGGCGCAGCCTTGAAGTTGGGGGGGGGGGGTGGTCAGACAGTTCATCTACCACTGTGTTTATTAGGAACTTAGAAATATTTGAAAAACATCATGATCATTCCCATGTTCATCACCAGTAAAACTTCAGGCATCCTGAGCTGTCTGTTCTCAAAACTCCAAAAGCCCACATTTCCTGGACCACTCACCTGGAACCTGATTATCTGCTGCATTGCTTCACTGTGTCCAAGTGTTTCCCCAAAGGAGATAGAAGCCCCTTCAGGATATCATCGTTCACCTCTTTGCATCCTCCTCTAAGCTTTACATGTCAATAAATACTTTTGTTGATCTGCCCAGATAGCACTGAAAACACTGCTGTCTAAAGGTGGTATTGAAGGAAACTAGAGACAAACCAGAAGAAGGGCATATAGCATGTGATCAGAAGATGGGAAGATAACTATGTTGCTCAGAGATGCACTCTTCCATAATGGGGTGTAATCTCCCCCATGGAGCTAAGTACTGACATGCTCTTGCTTGGACACTCATGGATCTCTGTTGCCTGCTGGTTTCTGACTGGCACTGTAATAGACCATAAATAATAATTATGACAATAACAGAGGCTTACACTAGTGAGTACTTATAAAGCACTGCTCCAAGTGCTTCCCTGTATCAACCCACTAAGCTACCTCCACCCTCACCCCTACAGTGTATGTTTCACATCGCCGGGAAACACATAGCCAATGTATGACAAGGCTGCCCTTCAGGCTCAAGCCCTGTCAAAGCCAGGCACGTTCACTTGCTGTACTCCAGCAGGAAAAGCAAACTCTGCTTCCCATGAGCTTACATGCTAGTTGGAGAAAAGAAAAAAAAACTGCTGAAGATAGAACCTTAAGAAGCTAGGCCAGCAATTTGGATGTCAAAGCTGCATGAGGGATGGGGTTGCAGAGCATTGTAAGTAGACTGACAAAATGCCTACTCAGGTATGGATAGAGGCACCCATGGAGATTCAGAAATTACCAGGCTGGGTTGGGAAGGGCAGGTGTGGGAAATAACATAGGGCCACAATGTTCAAAATACCAAAAATAAAACTGAAAGAAACTTCTCCTAGGACATAAATCTGCCCTAGACAGGTGAGGCAGAGGAAAAGAAAGGGCATATCCATTTTCTGGCCTCCACAGGTGCCTCTGACTCAAAGTCAATAATTCTTCAAGGACAAGGGCAATGATGAATGATCGGGAGATGACCTGTGTGTCCAGACAAGATGGGTGGTACTGGGCACAACAGGGGATGGTCCCAATGTCATAAAGGAATAAGACAGACTCCCTTCTCCAGTATGTGCACATTGACTGGTGCATATATTCCAAGCTTTGCCCCTCATTTACAGACATCAGTGGATGTAGGGGGAAGTAGATCATAAGCTCAGATGTGAAAGCGGAAGCTGAACTAATTAGACTTCCATGTTCTGGATCCCAGAAGGGGCCAGATGTAGTGCCAAGGAAGGCCCTGCCTGCCCTTTGCTCTCTGACTTTGTTATAAGGTTATAGAAAAAGGATAGTGCTAGACTCACTGAAATCTCGCTCCATGGACTGGACGCTGAAATGAGTTGGGCTACCCCTGAACTCACGCTGGAACTGACAGGCGCCTGGGTCTTTGCACCTCAGCCCCCCAGATGTGTTACACTCAAAGCCACAAATAAACAATAAGTGAAAGCAATTCAAATCTTCACTGAAATCCCTTGTGAAAAAGGGAGGTCCATCTGTGCTTCCCCATGCCATTCCTCAGGATTTCTTCATATATCACACTTCTGGCAGCTGACCCAGCTATCTCCTAGTACCCTGTTTTTTCAGTCTTCCCCAAATTTTATGAAATCTGGCCTGTATATCCTTCATCCTTTTTCCCTTCCTATTGAAATTTTTGCTGCAACTGTCTGCCCTTTCCAATGTCCTCCAAGCCAGGAGCCCCAATAGTCACATTCCTGACCACACCTGCTTTTCTGACACCTCTCATTAAGGACCAGAAGCCAAGGCTCATACAGGTTCTCCTTCGGGGTAGAGGAGAGTATCAGAGCTATGAAATGTATTGCTATGATCTAGGAATTATCTTTCCAAATAAGATTAACCCCCAACTACCACCACCATTTCTATTTTATGAGAAGAAATTACTTCTTTTAGGTCTGGCCCCAAGTGCTTAAAGTGACTTGTCCTTGAAGCAAAGCTGATTCAGCCTGCTATGCACTAGCTCAACAATTCCCAAAATTCAGGGGCTGAGAACATCACACTCATATGAAAAGCTTGTTAGGAAGTTCTCTCCAGATTTTTGGGCCTTTCTCCATACATGTTGATTCAGAAATTGGGGGAAAGAAATCCAAGAAATGTGTGTTAACAAGCTCACCAGGTAATTCCAATAATGAATGTCTCTGTTTGAAAACCTATTCTTACCTAATTAGAAAATGTCTGAAATGGTTTCAATTTTATGTAAGCCTTGTGTCCATAAGATAGATTCTTACAAGACCATGTGGCTGACTTCTGGGGCATGGGGTGTGGGCACAAGCTGTAGAAAATGTGGGGATCAAGCGGGGGACAGGCATCAGGAGGGTTAGAACCTACCTATTTCACATAATCTTCCCACAACTACATGGCTTCTTGTACAATGTTAATGGCAATCTAACAGATTAGTAGTAAGCAAACTTATATTTTATTTATTGCAATGACTGAAAAATTGCTATTGGCTCTAACTTAAATGTCTGTTTTTATGTTCCGTCATTCCCAGGCATGAAAAGTTAACACGAAAAAATCCCAAGGCATAAGGAAGCAGGCATCATTCTCTAGGACCCTGCGGCATTGGAAATGAAGCTGAGCAGACTTTATTACATCCTACAATTCTACAACCTTTCGTAAAGCATTTTATTACACTTGTGGAAGCCAAAGGGGTTACGTTTCAATCATGATGATTGACAGGCTAACTTCAAAACAACGGCATCAGCAGCCCTTCCACACTTCCTGCTCTGTCTACTTAGAACAGAACCCTTCCTAAACTGTTCCTTGGCCTGGATGAAAATAAAACAGTAGTTAAAATATTTATCTTGTGTGTTGGCTAACTTAAAAATTGATGTTTTGGGGGCCTCTGAAAGTCACAACGGAGGAAGTCCATCTCAGAACTACTTCTGTGCTTCCTGTAAACCAAAGGTGTGTTAAGACTGAGATAAGATTTAGAGTTTCCATTTTGGCAGGTAAGATACTAGAACAAAAAATGTACAACCTTTCCTTGGTCATAGTCTTCTGCAGAGAAGCAGGGATAAAAGAGCCTAAGATGGCAAAGTTAGCTTCCGGAAACTAATAAACACTTAATGTGGTAATCAGACACCTTGGACAGGCTGTTTGAGGCGTTGGAATGTAAAGAAAGGGAATGGGAAAGCTCTCGGTATTGTCTTAGGAAGTATACCCCGTGCCCACAATAATCGGTTTCCTTGAGGGAGGATGATAGAAGGAGGCCATTTCTTCTCTTGATATATTAATAAAAGGGGGGATTCGAGTTTATAGAGAAAAATAAAATACATCAATAGCACTGCTAGAAAGAACCAAAGGCAGAATTTTTCTTTTTCATGAAAAGCCTCCTTGAGAATCTCTTTGGTTTATGGGCCCCTCCCCGAATCCAACACCATCACCAACATGTTGTTTCTTGTGTCTTCTGTAACAAACAACCACTCATTGGGTGGCTTAAAACAACAGAAATGTGTTCTCTCATGGTTCTGAAGTCCAGACATCCAGAATGCAGCAAGGCCATGCTCCCTGCAGAAGTTCTGGACCAATCTGTCCTTGCCGCTGGTGGCTGCTGGCAGTCCTTGCCATCATTTCTGTCTCTGCCTCTGTCTTCACATTCCTCCACTTCAATCTCTGTGTCTCCTCTCTGTATCTCTTATAAGGTCACTTGTCCTTGCATTAAGGGACCACTTGGATAACCCAGAATGATATCTCAAGATCTTAATATCCTTCACACAATTACATTTGCATAGGCCCTTTTTCAAAATAAGATAACATATCTTTATTGGAGGTACACTATTCAACCCACTACTTTGGACACTTGGCCTTTGTTTCTAGTCCAGTGTAAGTCAATAGACTGAGTATGACTGAATAGCATGTCATTTCAAATCTTCTTTTATGTCTTTGTCAAAGTCTGTTTATTGACATTCATTGGAGGTGCCTTCTCAAGAATGGGAAGTCCTCTGGTTCCCAAGCCATGTCTGGGAGGCTTTCTTCCTTAGCTGCAGGTAAAAACTACTACAATGTGAACAGGATGTGCTCAGAAGATAAAATGCCAGTCAGGGAAGGTGGCAAGTACTGATCATTTCACCAAGCTTGAAGGCTGCTGACTTGTGGACCAGGTCAAACATTGATCTCATCTCAGTTTTAATAGCAAATGCCACCAGAATGCTTGGCCACTAACTCTAAGGCTGATTCCATATGTCACTCATTAGCTTTCAATCAAAAGAGTAAACAAAATGAACAGCCACTGGAAACAGTGAGTTGAGTCATACTGCAACCCTGTCTGTAATTTTGTTTCCATTTTGTTTATGCAATTAAAACCCTACAGTAGGAGCCTCATTTCCACCTGTCCACCCATCAATTTCCTCATTCCAAGATCTTCCTGTGACTCTGCAGTGATTTGCAGGTTGTGGGTACAGAAGGCCAGCCTAAATCTTTGCTTCTATGCCAGCCCATGTTTAGCTGGAAAGCACGCTAGCCCAACAAGGACCATTTACAGTGCCTTTTAAAGGATGCATTAAGAACTAACAAAGCCTTCTGATACCAATATGGGGAAAAAAAAACCCAGCTATTACTCCTTTTGCTAAAGTGGGTCTGGCCTGCATTGAGAAAATATGAAAGGCAAGGGAGAGCAATGCTTAAGTCAGAACACTGTTCTTAGCAATAACCTTTTTCTCTCTGATTTTTCTTAGACCTAAATACCCACTAGGTTGTTTCTGTTTTTCTCAGGGGCTGGAGAACTGCTAATTTTATGGTAAACAATAGATAACTTGGAGGTAGGTGTTGGGTCCATTTCTATTGCGCTAGTCCCTTCCTCCACTGACAACATTAGAAGACAGATTTCTTCTGTTCTCTTTGTGTGTTTACTCTGAAAACTCTAGGCCCATTCTTTATCTTTATTACTCCACCCACAATCAAAATCCAAATGGTAGAAGAGAATGATACTCAGTTTTGGCAAGGAGCTTGAAAGAATGCTTTGCCATGATTGCCTCCAGCACAGCTAACCCAAAGTTATAGAACAAAACTTCTCAAACCCCACCAGTTCTTTCAGGTGGTAAGAAGTCTCTGCGTGGCTCAACGAGTAGAAAGCCCTCCCACCTCTCCTCCTCAGTGTCCAAGCTTGAAACTTAGGTCTTGGCATGGACCTACATCTTCCACTGGTCTGTACTTTCGAAGTATACTGCCCAACATGCTGATAAAAGAAGGAAATGAACTTTTGTTATTCATTATTATAGATATATTTGCAAATGTTGTTTTATTTAATCCACACAAGATCTGTATAGGATACACATGGACATTTAGGCTCAGAAAAGTTAGGTGACTTGCTCAAGGTCACAAAGTTGGTAATAGGTGGGTTTGGGATCAACTTAGGTCTGATTCCCAAAACCTATGCTCTAAGGAGAAGACTTGTAACCAAGGACTCTCAGCAAATTTAATAAATATCTTTCTCAATTTTCTCCTGAATTATCTATCGAGTTAGCAGGCCAGTCCTTTGAACTCATGTTCAAAGGAAAAGGGGGCAGGGATAGTCAAAAAAAGGCAGGGAATATCCAAACATTCTTAAGGTGAAAGTATCCCTCCAATCATAAAGACAACTAATGACATTCCTACACTTAATAACATGTGGGAAGGGTATTATTAAAAACGCTCACTATAACTGTGAAGCAAATGTACCCACTGGAAGCTTAATAATTATGTACCCTAGAAGTAAAACAACATGAAATAATTAATATGTAATTATAGGGATTGAAAAATGGGTCAGTCCTACTTGGAACAACCACCATCACCAAACCTCAAGCATGGTCACACACTTACAGTTCATTTCAGTTCTGAAAACACTGTGATCACCTACTATGCATCAAAGGCTGTGGCTCTGCAGGCAAAAATGAAGTACAGCTGGAAAGTCATGTAACTGGATTTCAGAGGGAAGGGGAATGGGAAGAGCCAGGCTACTTTCAACAAGAATATAGGCGCTACATCTAACCAACAGAGGAGTCCTTTTTTGGAATCTATTATTATTATTATTACTATTGTTTTTCACATAAGTCTCACAAAAATCAACCAGTCTTCTTTCTTTTTTCCCTCTCTTCCTTTTTCTTATGTTTATTTAATAAATATTTATTCAACAAATATGTGTGCCAAGTATTGTATGTACTAGGTGCCACTTTCATAATGCTGAGCAAAAACATTTGGAAGTCACTACTACCCTCCTCTGTAGATAAGGAAACAGAAGTTCAGAGAGTTTGTGACTTGCTGAAAGTCACATGCTAGTAATAAGGCATTTTTGTGTACCAAAGCCTGGGGCTCTTTCCCCTAAGCCAAGATGTTTCTCAGAAGGCAAGGCAAGAAGGAACAGGAAGCGGACTACCCTTCATGACAGCATGGATGGAACCGGAGAGCATTATGCTAAGTGAAATAAGCCAGTGGGTGAAAGACAAATACCATATAATCTCACCTATAAGTGGAATCAAATCATCAAAACAAACAAGCAAGGAAAATACAACCAGCAACACTGAAAGAAAAAAGAAACCAACAGAAATGAGAGGGAAGGAGGGAGGGGGGTAACGGGGAAAGGAAGGGGAAGGGTCAAATCAAGGAACATGTATGAAGGACACATGGACAAATTCGAAGTGGGGAAGGATTGAGGGAAGGAAGTGGGGGTGGATGGGGCAGGGGAAAGTGGTGGCGGGTAAATGGAGATAAATGTATCTGAACAGTAAAAATAAATTAAAAAAAAAGAAAGAAAGAACAGGAGATGCTCTATGGGTTAACTTGTGGTTTTCTGTATTGACTGAGCCCAGTAAACAACCTACTTTCCCAGATCAAAATTAGGAAACTCAATCTAGGCCCCTAAGTTTCAGTTTCTGTCAATTAGGTGAACATTTACTAAATACCATCTGTATATACACCCTGAGGGTGGGGGTGGCTCTCAGAGAGCAGTTTTGGCTCTTTATTTCACCCTGTAAATGCCCTGCTGTCCTCTCCCTTTTTGACAATAGAGCAGCGTTTTGGTCCCTCACTGGGCATTCTTCCTGCTGCCCCTGGCCAGGGTGAACATCTCCCTGACCCATGCTGTTCTTAAGGAAGGATGTGGAATAAGACCCCCAGATTCCAAATGAGGCCCCTACTGCTGGTCCAAGGTCACACTTAACAGACTTCCATCCAAGTTACTCAGATGTCCTTCACCACTTTTATGGTTTTCTTTCCTGCTTCTCCCATTTTTCTCCTCCTCTCTTCTTTTTCCTCTCTCTGCCAGGAGGTAGTCTCACAAAAGAAAGACTATAACCTTGAAAGACGGTCTAAAGCAGTAGCTCTCCATCGGTATCACCTGAGAGGGAGGACTTGTTAAAACTGATCGCAAGGCTCCACCTTCAGCGTTTCCTATTCAGTAGGTCAGGAGTGGGCCTGACACATGCCTGGTGATGTTGATCCTGGACCCACCCTTTGAAAACCACTGGACTAAAGGAATGTTTTTTTTTGTTTGTTTTGTTTTGTTTTGTTTTTAATACTAGTAAAAGAGAATTTGCTCTCAATGCAGAATCCGGCTTGTTTTCCAGGCCTTGCATTTAACATATCTTGGTCTACAGGTAATGAACTGCAAGTTAATTCCAATTGGGCCGTTCAAGCATCTCCAGTAGGTTTTTAGAGTTATTTAACACTACAGAAGACTTCTTGTCTGGGCTAATTACGTGATTAGTTAAGATCGATAGTAGATGAACAAAGGAAAAGTGGGGCAGCTACAGCTCACTGCCAACTTAATAAAATGTTGCTAACTTCAGCCAAGAGAAGCAGCGTGGGTTTAAAATCGGGGTAGCTGCTAAAGAGTTCAATGCTATTTCTTACTATTGAGGTACAACTGACATACAACATCATACCAGTTTCAGGTGTACAACAATGATTTGATATTTGTATATATTGTGAAATGATAAGCACAACGAGTCTAGTTAACACCCATCACCACATATAGTTACAAAATGTTTTTTTCTTGTGATGAAAATTTTTAAGATTTACTTTCTTAGAAGCTTTCAAATATGCATAACTATAGTCACCACACTGTACATTATTTTATAAAGGGAAGCTTATACCTTCTGATAGCCTTCATTCATTTTGCCTGTCTCCCACCCCCCACCTCTGGCAACCACCACTGTGTTCTCTGTATCTATGAGTTTGGTTTTTATTTTGTTTTGTTTTTAGATTTCACATGTAAGTGAGGTCATATGGTATTTATTTAAGACTTCCATATTTCTATCTTGAGGGAAATGGAACTTGTCCCTGTTATAGCTGGTATTCATCGAAAATCTATTCTAATTTAAGGAAGATACAAAAGCTTTGGAAGTTTGTATCAGCTCACCAGTCTAACATTTTCAGAAGGGAATGGTAGAGAGCCTGCATTGATTATGCATCAGCCATGTACCATTAACTTTTTGATGTAGGTAGTACTATCATGATTTTATAAACAAGGAAAATCAGAGAAGATGTCACACAAGGTGGTAGTGATGATGACAATGATGACAATAATAATAATAGCACCCAACATTTATTGAGCACTTACAATGAAATTATCTTCCAGGCATTTTTTTCTAGGTACTCTATGTAATTAGCTCAGCCAATCTTAAGAATAATCTTATGAGTAAATTCTATTACCCCTTTTCACAGATAGGAAAATTACAGCACAAGGATGTTCAAGTTGCTCGAGGTTTTTCAGTTAGCAAGTATCAGATGTGGATTTGAAACTAGACGGTGTGAATGTAGAATCTATGACATTGTCCTAGCTAAGATGCAAATTCAAGTTGACCAAACTTGGAAATCCCATTGTCCTGCAATCCTGACCCTTCTCCTGGGGAAAGAGCCTGGTAGGGCTCTTTCTCTCACACCCAAAGAGTGAAGCAAAATATTCCCTACCACCATCTCTCTATGCCTCTATTGTATATTCATAAAGAACCTCACAAACTGAATGCATTGAACCCTCAGGCTTCAAGAGAAGGTGGCTCTACCTTGGAGGTAAGCCCCAAGTAAGCCCCAAGTAAGCCCCAAAGAGGGAAGGTGTGTCATTACTCTTAGTGTAGTTTTCCAAGCGTCAATTTTTCACAACCTTCCCAGCCTTCCACATTTTTGCCATATCTACACAATATCTATGTTGTTTCAATAAGTTTTCTTTTAGTCACCTCTTATTTTTACTTACAATTGTTCAAGGAAACTCAAAACTACTGTGCCAAATGAAAAACGAGTATCTGTTGCCATAAATGGAAGCTAACCATAAGGATGACTACAAAGTTATTACATTCTAGTTACCAACTGTCTATCAGCTGCTGAAAGCCCTGCCTCTGGGGCCTGCCTTCTCACTTTATTATAAAGGGACATTAGTGTTAGAGAGGTGTTAAAATATACTAGCACCAGGCGGAGTCCTTCTCCTTGAGGACAGAAAGAGAAGTGGAAAGGGAATAATGTGTCACCTTGTGATTAGATGGTTCTTTGGAAGTTTGGTCCACAGGGGGCCATGCCGACCCAGCTGTGTGTGACCTGGCTGTGTCCTACAGCCACTGAGCTCCTCTGCTGCTTTCTATGCAACAGGCACATCTTGAAACGCTGCCTCAGGGAAACAAGCAGAAGAAATCAAGAGAGAAAAATGATCACACTGCCAAGGAAGCAGAAGGAACTTTCAACAGATAGAGTGATTATCGAGGGTATTTTTTCTTTTAAAAGAAATGCCTTTGATAGTGCTTTCCTCTGTTCTGTTATTCGGTTGCAAGAATGAATAAGCAGGAGGAAAAAAATGGGCACTTTTGTGTATTTCCAGCATCTGCCATAGAAGAAAAGTGATGGCCCAACTTCAAGGGGGGATTCTCTATATCTCCATCTCTATATCTATCTAAAGGGAGAGAGGAGGGAGGGGAAGGAAAGAAAAGGAAGAGAAATAAGTATGGCAAAGAGGGTTTGGTAAGTCACCCCTGCTCCCAACTCCAAGGACCCTAAAACATTCACAGTCTTCAATGACCTGAGAAAGTAATTGTCTCCCTCTCATGCCATTTTTCTCTTCTCTGGCTCAGTTAAGCACTTTTGGGGATGTAAAAAGTGTACATAGTAATGAGCTTTAAAAACTAATTGCATAGGTATTTTAAATAAGAAAGAAGGCAGACCAACAAATTGCCTTTGCATAAAGCATTTGGAGCACACAGACACACCTCTTGACAAGCTTTTTGCAGTGGTGGCAAAGCACATTCTATGGAGCAGACACCGTGCGAGGTGCTTTACCGCCAACAACCAACTAATCCTCACAAGAACCCAGTGAGATAAACCCTGTCATTCCTCCCATTTTATAGACTAGGAAAGGAAGCTGGAGAGTCTCGGTAACTTGCCCAAGATCATAGAGTTAGTAAATGACACAACCAGGCTCATAACTATGTCTGTTATGCAACAAAGGTTTTGGCCTTAACTATCAAGCTCTGTTGATTCCCTAATGGAAAGGACATAAATATTCATTATCATTTCTACCTAATTATATATAATTAATTACATAAATAAGGCCAACAGAGAAACTAATAGAGGCCAAATGTTTCCCAAAGGCTCTATTGACCCAGTGTTGGTTTGCATAGTTGGCAAAAGAAGCAGGAGCCTGATAGCTTTCTCATATTAAGATCTCATCTCTCCTCCCTGTGCATATCACAGATCAAGTACTAGTAAGAACAATCACATTGTAACCGAACAGAAAGTGGGGCTCAGCTCCCCACTGCCTGGTCATAGGCAAATTCTGGAGGCAGGTGTTTGGTGTAAAAAGAAAGAAGTCTTTTATTCAAAAACTGCACAATTTTGAGAAATGGCAGGCTTCTCTCAGAGCCCATCCCCTCCAGAACACCCAGAGGAAAACACCCCGCCATCCTCTATCAGATCAGTTAGGGGCTGCACCTGGAGTTCCTTCTCCCATTTAAAAATACCATCCTTTGGGAACCACAGGAAGCTTCAGCACAGCCACCTAGGTGGCTTACCTTGTTCCCAGTTGCAGTGTGGCTTCAGGCTATTCCCTGGAGTCTGCATATGTGGGGGCCTGATCATGCAGGGGCTCCGTCATGCTGGCTATGGGGCCCCAAACCTGGCACCTACCACTGGAGCCTGCCGGTTCTGCAAGCACTCCAGTCTACACGTTCTTGCTGTGGATCCCAGAGGAGAAGATGTGTGTTTCTTCCTTTCCTCTGTTTAAATCTCCCAGCCCAAACCTCCTCATGCTCAGGCAGGGTCCAGCCTCCCCAGCCAATCTCATCCTTTTCCCAGGCTAGGCAGGCAGGTCTTACTCCAGTGTAGCACTTCCCCCTCCTGACATGTACCAGATGGGAGTAGGAGGGTTTTCCCTTATCCAAACATTTCACTAGCCTCATGGATGCCTCATGCAGGGCCTCTTCTTGCTTTGTCTCTGCCCAGGGGTAAGACAGTCTGTTGTCGAGGCCTCGCGCTAGCAGAGAGGCTTTATCCTCCCTGCCTCCAGCATTTTCTGTGGCCACTGCCTCACTCTGGAGCTTGGCCAGGCCTACCTATCTCAAAATCACAGTACTTGAAGTTTATTGAGCACTTATTAGGTGCCAGATGTTATGCTAAATATACCCCACGCATTCTTTTCTTAATCCTCACCAACCATCTGATGACATAGGTGTTGCCTATGAAAACACTAAAGCTCAGAAATGTTAAATAACTTGTTCAAATTCACTGAGCGTGTAAAGGGCAGAGCAAGAATGGTGAACCCAACAATCTCCCTGCAGACTGCAGAGCCCACACAAGGACAAGGTATAGCAGAAAGGTCAGGGAACACACAAGTTAGGGGTTCTGCACTTTCCTTTTCCAAGATTGCAGTGATGGTTGAAAGGAACTCATGGGAATTTCTGGGTCACTTAATATATGCTAGGCCTCTTTCAAGGCAAGTCATCCAGAGCAAAGTCTAGCTAGAGATGGGCTCTTAACAAAATTCCTGTGCCTTCTGCACTGCTGCACAAAAAAAAAAAAAAAAAAAAAAAGAATGCCATCTTCTTTTAGGGTCTCAGGGAGATGTACAGCTGAATATAGAATTGTCTGTGGATGTTAATCCAAAGTTTGGAGAGTAGAAAAATCCAAAACCCTTCCAGAGTTAGTGTTCTAGAAACTCTTTAAAGTACGCATTGTATATGTTTTATATTTCTGATGTAGCTTCAATGTGCAAACCTGAATTGCATGTTATGGTTTAATTGTGCAGAATGAGAAGCTGCTACACCTAAGATTTTTCCGCACTGGACGGTGTACAAAATCCAGAGGGAACTTGCTAAAGAAATGCATACAGCCCAGGGCCATTCCTTGGGAATCTCATTCTCTTTGGCCTGGGGTGGGGGCCAGGGAACTGCATCATGGCAACTAATCCCTGGAGACTCTTCAGAAATCAGATGGAAAAACACTGTTAGATTTCTCCTCTCCTTGGGGGTTATAATCCCAAACTCAGATGCTTTCTTCTCCAGTAAATTTTCTTTGACCACCCTCACCCAACTCTGTACCTCAGTTCTGAGATTCTATTGGCATTAGGATTTTCTACTTTTTTCTTCTATAATATTTCATGAATAAGTGTGAGAGACATGGGGACAGAGGAAAGGAAAGACACACACAAACACATAGAGTGGAGAGGGAGGGAGGAAGAGACTGAGTTCTAATCATATGATTTGAGCTTCCTGGATCCAGCAATACCTGAAATCAATAGACCCCTGAACTTTCTAGTTTTGTGAGCTAATAAGTACTTTTTTGGGTTTAAGCTACTAAGCAGATGCTTGATAAGAAAAGAATGAATCTTTTTTTTCTTTTTTTCTTTTTTGTGCTTGGAAAACAGATAAACGTGGTTAACACTATTGTTAAATAAAATGACCCAACCTCACTTACCCTGTCCATGCAAGTCTGAGCCAGGACCTTTTGTGTGCTCATTGTCACCATGAATATTATGTCAATCTAATTTTGTGGTTTAATTGCCCAGGATCCAGTGCCCTGGGGAGCCATGGCACTGGAATAATAGTTGATGACTGTGGTTCCTCTAGAATAATATCAGAAGATATTAAAACAAAAATTGTGTCATGTCACCATCTTTATGTTTCCAGTCACAGCAGCTGACTAAAAGAAAAAGCACCACTGGAGCAAATTCTAAAGTGTCTCACTGGTTTGAGTTTTCATGCCAGAGGCTATAAGGAAAAAAGGAAGCAAGTCAATGGAACCAGCTGCCTTGTGTAGCCCTGTAGCTCTTTATGTCATATTGGAACCAGGACTGCAGCAGGGGTCGCTTACAAGTGTAAAACAGTGAGAGGCTCCTTGTGTCTCTTACCATCTCTAAAAGCTTTTAAAACATGTCTTGCTTTTCTCCTTTGTGCTTTAATATTGGATTCCATGTTTCCTGGGATCTCAGAGGCCTGGATTCCCATTGTAAGCTCCTGACTTTGGTTCGCTGATACCAAATTGTTCTTTGGGAGACAGAAATGGAATTAAAAGCTGGTCCACATACCCTGAACATTCCCTGTTTGATCTAGGTTGCCGAGCTCCGGTGGACAGGCTGGGGTTAACTCTTCCCCGCTGGAGTCACATCTCCCGAGCTTCCTGAGGCCACAGTTCAGCAGTTATCCCAGTGCCAAACTCTGTGTTCGGTGCTTCACATCCATTCTCTCCTTTACTTTTCACAACTGCCCTCTTGGGCTGTCCAGCAGCCCACTTAACAGACGAGGAGAGCCAAGCTCACAAGGGCTAAGGGATTTCTCTGACAACACAATGAGCAAGTAGCAAAGATGGGGTGTAAGCCCACCTCAGTTGGCCTCCAAAGCCTGAGATCTTCACCAAAGAGCCTGGATGAGCAAAAATGAGCAAATACTTAGAAACAGGGCTTGGCAAATTATGTCCCGTAGGCTGAATCGGGACATACCTGTCATTTACATGTTTTCTGTGGTGCATTCCTTCTATAACAAGAGAAGTGAGTTGTGACAAAGAATATATGACCCACAGGGCCCAGAGAACTAAAAATATGTACTATATGCCCTTAAAAGAAAAAAAAAAAAAAAAAAAACAACTAACCTTTGGATTAGAACATTGAATTAGAGAATCAGTTTGACTTAAAAGTCACTTCCCCTTGCTAACTCTGTACCCTCAGTTTTTCTCATCAAAGATTTGGAGATCCTAGGAGCACTGGCCACAGTGAGGCTGCAGTGACAATCAAGTGAAATATTGCATTTCAATCAAGCACCTGGCACCGTGGTCAGCACCTCTAGGGAAGGCAGACTCTTCCTCGCCCTGCAAAACTATAGAACACCCAATGCAGCAGAATCATGTGCTAATTCCCACTGGAGGGCCAAGAAGCACAACTAAAGCCCTGGCCACAGGGTGGAGGGTGAGGGTTTATGTGAAGGACAGCCTAAGCTGTCCAACCAGCCTTTCTGGAAGGCTTGGGGCTCTGGTGACTGGCCTCATCAGGGAAGTGCAATCCTTTGCCTGCCAGACCCTCCTGAATGCCCAGTCCCTGGAGGTGGGTTCCAAAAAAGAATGCCTAAGAATCAAGGTCAGTCTAAGTTGTACTTCACAGAGGACACTGTTTTATTTTCTTTCTTTTACCCCAATATGAAAGGTAGCTATAAAAGAAAAATTAAATGGCTCATCCAGGACTTTATTATCTTATTGATGTGTTGGGGTTTCACATGAATAGCTCCTCTTAACACCAACGAGAGTAGAGCAAATAGATGGTTTTCTTTATTGCAAAGGTCAAATGTAAGTTTGTTTATCATCTGTATTTTAAAATTCTCAGCAATGATTAAAGTTAGGTATGCACTGAATGGGACATGCTGAATGCATTTTTATGTTGGCTTCCTTTTCTTCTTCTTAAAACATGAAGATATACTTAAAAAACCATAGAACTCCTGTTGGCCTCCTTGGACACCACACAGGGGCTCTTTGTGGTTATGCTAATAAGAAATCACAAGGATACTTCTTTCTTAACACAGCCCAAGGTTTTATCCCACTGAAAATTATCTCACATTAATTCCACGCAAGCACAACACTGAACAACGGAGACAGCTCGGAGTTATAGGGAAGGAACTCAGCACGTGAATGTGTTCTCTTCAACACCATTGCCCTCGGTTTTCCATACAAGTTGGTCTAGCCAAGAGGAGAGATTGTGAGCTCAGTGATATATTGAATGCTTAACTCTACTTCATTAACTAGAGCTAAATGCTAACACATGCTGTCCCAGCTTCCAGCACAAATTAGCATTCATAATGCACATAATTAGCCACCACCCAAATGTTCTCCATGATGAATAAGCCCTCAAGAGCCCCAGGACTGCTCTTGGATTTCCCTGAGATGGGTCTGTGGTAGCAGCCTAGTTCCCATGAGATGGGTCTCGTCTATCAGACAAATGAGCTGTGAATTGACAAGGCTCTGGACAAACTCATTCAAAGACAATAATTGAAGGACGAGGAGTGTTAGCTGCTTTCCTGCCATAGGAAGGGCCCCCCAGGAATTAAGCACAAAGTCAAGGTACAGGTAGAAATAAAATGCAGTTTCCCTGACCACCTGCACTCAAACCCTGTTTGGTGAACACAAAGAGCCCTTGGTAAAATCCATATAGGCACTAACATCTCCAGAAATGTCCATCCTCACCAAGACTGCTGCTTCTGGGTAGCTTGTCACATACAAAGGACTTGCAGATCTGCCATCCCTTATGGCCCTCATTGAGGGAGGATAAAGGATTTCCCTGAAGGGTAAGAGAATATATCACCTCAAAATATAAAACATTGGCATGGGGAACTGAAAGCAATCAAGACCCAGGTGGCTCAGAAAAATCTTTTTACCTCCTTTGTTAACTGCCTAAAAGAATTTAGATGGGGGCCTGAACCAGGCAGAAAGCTATTACCAGAGAACTTTTTCACCAGAGAGACTTCTTCAAATGACAGGGCAATCTTGTTTACCAAACAACTCTTCTCACTTGCCCATGAATTGCCTTTTCCCCTTTAAAGCCCCCAGACCCCACTTTCTTTTAATAGCTCCAATCGTCTGGCTGCCTTTGAGTGTCCTATCTTGTATAAGGTTCTCATAGGTGCATTCATAGTTAAATTTATTTTTCTCAAGCTAATCTGTCTTTTTTTTACAGAGGGGTTCCAGTCAAGAACCTAACAGAGCAGAGAAAAAATTCTTTTTTTTCTCTCCTACAGCCCAAGGTGCATAGGAGGCAAAGACTGAATATGACCCTAAAAATCCATATGCAGTTCACTTCAGAGCAACCCTTCTTTGAGCACCTATTCCTTGCCATCCACTATGCTAACGTTTGGGATCTATCCCATGTCTACAGTTAGAGCATCTCCAGACTTGGAGTGCGCCCCTTGGTCTCTCCACATATTTCTTTGTTTTTGCTCCTCAACCACTACCCTAGGCCAAACCACTGTCACCGGCTACTGCTCGCCTGTGACAGGCTCCCGGCCCCTTCTCTTAGGTTTCATGCTTTTAAAAAATAATTTATCCTCCATACATTAGCTGGATTCTCACTAAAAGGTGTCAGCGAGAGCCCATCATTCCCCACTCAGAACCTTTTAATGGTTTCCTACTCTACACAGAATAAAATCCAAATGCCTGTCTCCAGCCTGCAAGCTCCTCTAGGGTCTCACCCCTGCCAACCTCACTGATCCTTGGTCTCTCCTCTTTTCTCGCCAAGTTCCCCTTTTTATAAATGTCTTTTCCTTTTTGTAATTTCAAATACACTAAGTTTTCTCCTGCCCTGATGTCTTTTCATTTTCTATTTTCTTCTGCTTGGAATGTTTTTTTTTTTTTCCGCAAGGTTCAAGTCTCAGCTGAAATACTGCCTCTGCCAAGCGACCTTCGCTGTCTAGTCTAAAGTGCATCTCTTCCATGTCATCCTCCTATTTATTTCCTTTGTCCCTCTTGTCACATTCAGACAACATTGCATTTATTTCTTTATGAACTCACAATGTAACAGCTGTACCGCATCGTCTCCATTATCCCACAGCTGCCTTCGTACATTAACTGGGATGCAGACTTTGAGCAAAACTTCTCCTATAGGACAGAGTGACTACATGGCTGAACTACTAAAATGTACTTAGAATAACAAGTATTCCCATGTCTTTTCCCCAGGACTGAAAAGCTACACAAAAGCATCCAAACTAGGTGATGTATTCATAAAATGGACAAGCTCCTGGACTTGTCATGGGAGAGAGGCATTCCAGCATCCATTCCTCACTTGCTAAGAAAACTCTAAGGATCCCTATTGCAATGGGCAGACCAAGGAAAGAGGCTGACGGAGGAAAGAAATAGGCATGATCTTTATGCTAAAGCTGGTTCTAAAATTTATTTGCCATCCGTGAATATCTAGATCTATTTCAAAAGCATCCCCAGAAGTCCCACTCATGGACTCTTCACTGAAAGAAATTCTTTCTAGGCTAAAATGAACCTGTAGAAAAAGGCTCTTAGTTTTTCTGCTCTGACTGCATAGCCTTTTCTTCAGCTAAATGCACAGGCTTGGAAGCTTATCATTTCAGGCTTTGGGCCCAGGTATTTGAAAATCCTTCACCCTATGGCACAAAGCCAGATCCAGGGCCTTGCCCTCTGACTTTCCATGGGGGCCACACCTATCAACAGAGTGCACTTTGCCCAACTGAGGGGCCAATCCCAAGCCCCATCTCTCACCCTCTGTACTACTTGGTCCAGTTTTGTGGAAACTATTTAAAAAAAAACAACCTAGTCCCAGGCAAAATGTCCTTCAGTGTTTTCTATAGTTAAACCTCCCTAAACTTTGACAGGCTCCCAATGGACAGAGGTTTTATTCATGATTCCTTAGAGGGACCTTGGCTTATTCACAGCCTGTCCCACAGATGTGAATAGCTAGAGATGTGGGACAACACAACTAGAAAAATGAGAATTTTAGCAAAAATAGTTCTTTGCTCCAATACTAAGAGCATTGACTCTGTAAGGCATTTGAGTTTGAGTTCTGAGATTTCTGCAAGTGTCCACACAATGTAGTTATTGAAGTAGGCATGTATGTGTGTGATGTACTGTGGGTTTTTTTATAACTATTTATTTTAAGCCTTTTTCCCCTCACATTGCAAATTAATACATAAAACCAGATGGTGAGTATCAGGAGGGATCCATCAACAATGGGATATTGATTTCTCTATGTAAGGATGTTCCCCAGAACAAGGTTAAGAAACTAACCTCTGCTTACTTGGAGATTTGAATATAGCCTTCTGACAGGCCTGCAGGCAAGAAGGTAAGTTTGTTTGTTTGTTTGTTTGTTTTTTTATTTGGCTAATATGCAATAAGAAGTGTTTGAAAACTCCCATACCATCCCTTGTAGCAAACTGATTTTCCATGGGTAGTTGGTCTCCTGTGTATGATAAGTAGGTCTGACGAAACTGCTGAATATATTCATTTAAAATAGTCTCTCTGCACCGATGGCTGAGAAATTTCCATGGGTCTTTTGCACTAGACTGCTCTGCATAATTGAACACTGTGTCTACAAATAAGACTAATAACCATAGTTGTTCAAAGGATTACCATATCATAGATATTAATAGTCTGCTGGAAATGCTTCTGATGGCCGTGCTTTTTCTGTGATCAGCCAACCTTATATTGACAGTTGTCCACACAAAACGAATGGCCACCCATTTCTCTTTCAGCCATTTGCCCATTCACCTCTGTCCTTGGCCAAATTTCTCTACCTACAACATATGGATATTGGACTAGATGATCTCTGAGATTCTTGAGAGATCTGACACCCTTTCTGGGTTTGGAAGAATGAAACCATCCTCTTTCAAATGCTCAGTGTGTATTTATGGGTGGAGATTGGCCATGGTTACCAGCCTGCAGGGGACAAAGTTGGTATTCTGATTGTCTCTACAGCCTTCAGCCCTAACAAGTGCGTTTCTTTGGGCAAAGGAAGAGTAGAGAGTGAAGCCACTCACTCTGTGACCTGGGAGAATTATCCAAAGGCTTAGAAAAGTATGTGCATTTCCTCCTGTTAACTGAGAAACCACTATCCTATTCTCAGTAGTGTTGAATGTGAAGTTCAGGAAACCAACATCACAAGTTTGGCTTACATTAGTTGACGGAATCCTCTGTACAGGTTAGTTGCACAATCTTCTGACTCCTCATGTGGTACATAAAGATGGGTCTGCTAGATTCCCAAGATTTGGGGAGACAGAGCCAAGAGCTTGGCATAATTCCTGCACTAATACAACAAAGCACACCTGCCTGTGAACACATGCACACAGCTGACAGCAGCAGCTCGGTACAGCACATCCAGGAGAGACTTATTTTTTTAGTGAACTTAGATAACAGATCTTCATGAAACGTGATACCCAATGGGCCCAGGTGAAATATTTCAACTGCTCATTATGGCACCAAAGTCTCTAGTCACCAAAGCTATTATAGCAACCTCGCAGTCCACACCTCCTACTCATGGCTGTGGGCCCTGGAGGAGGCCAGGCTGAGAGCTCTGCTGGCAGAACAGGCCAACTGGAAGGCAAGCATCGCACTGCTCCCAGGGCATGACCTGTACTCTGGTTTCCCCCCAACTGACCACAACCTCTGCAGCTTCGCTCCCGCTGACTCTTCTGCTTGGCAGGGGCAAAGCTAAGTGACACTGACCTCTAGCTCTGGTGCCTGGGCCCAAATTATGGTTTCTCCACTTCCTTCGTGGCACTTGGCTTGTTTGAACCTCACTTTCATTCTTTACAGAATGAGTATAAATAATGGTATCATTTTTAGTCAAAGGGCAGTTAAGAGGATAAATTGAGATTACACATACTGTAAGGATCTAATTCTGTCCTAGGCAAATGATATTGTAAGAGTTTTCTAGGGCTACTGTAACAAATTACTATGAACTCTGTGGCTTAAAGCAATACAAATTTAATATATAATTCTGGGGGTCAGAAATCTGAAATTAGTTTCAGTGGGTGAAAGTCCAGGTGTTGGCAGGCCAGCATCCCTGCTGGAGGTCCTATGGGAGGACCTGCTTCCTTGTTTTTTTCCAGCTCCTACAGGCTGTCTGTACCCCTGGCCTGTGGCCTCTCCCCCCATCTTAAGAGCATACCACTCTGACCTGCTTCTCTCCTACCATCTCCTCTGCCCTTCACACTCCTGCGTCCCTCTTATAATGACCCTTGTGATTACATCAGGTGCACTTGGATAATCTTGTTATCTAATATCTAGGATAGTTGCCCTACTTCAAGATCCTCAATTTAATCATAATGTATAAAGTCTCTCTTGCTATGTGAGGTAAGCTGTGTACAGGGTTTAGGGATTAGGATGGAGACATCTTCCAGGGGCCACTATTCAGCCTCCCACATGCACGTAAGTGTGATTTGTAATATTATAATAATGTTCCTTTCTGTTCTTTTTTCCCTTTCATTGGGTAAAGTACACATACGCTAAAGTTACAAATCTTAAATTTTCAATTTATAGGTGTTTATATATATATATATATACCCCTGTATCCACATCTCAGGTCACCATGAGAACAAATTTAAGAATGAAATTGAAGAAGATATAAATAAGTAGAAGCCTATGCTGTGCTCATGGATAGAAATAATTAACATCAGGGGAATCAAGATGGCAGAGGAGAGAGTGGAAGTTACACTGACCTCATCCCAGGACCAGCCTGGAATTACAGCTAAATTGTGGAGAAATCACCTGGAACAGGAAACTGAACAATAGTGAGAGAGGAGTCTTGTAACCTCATAGACAGAAGAATCTGCTTTAGCACAATCTAACTGGTAAGAACTGTGGTACAGACCTAAGAAGGTGGGCGGAGTGCCCATGGGTGGCAGCACCAGAAGGATATTGAAATGACCAGTTTGATCCCCCAGAGAGGAGCGGAGTCTAAACCAAAAGTGGGGCTCTCCAGCCTACAGCATCAGAGCCCAAAAAGTACACTGAAAACAGCCAGCTGCGAAAAGTGGCCAGGTTGCTCTCTGCCAGAGACAGGTGGCTGGAAACACAAAGAGCCTTTTAAAGGGCCAACACATAAATTTTTATTTGCAGCCATTTACCCAGGTCTCTAGCAAAGTCAGGGGCAGAGTGGGCTAGATACACCTGAGGTGAGACTGGGAAAGGAAGCTTTGGGGAGAGAACTGAGAGAGTAGCCGGTGGGATCTCAGTGCTGACCCATCCCCCATGAGGCAGCAGCCATCTTGCTTAGGCAGAGACTACTCCCCCAAGAGGCAACAGCGTCAAAGGACCGAATAGCCCCACCCCCAGTTGGGATTCCACCCCACTCTGTGCTGTCTAAGCTGCCTGCTGAGTGCAGAGTGACAGCCACAGACAGTAGATCCCTGGCTAAAGTGGGTGCAGAGAGGTCTGGAGACACTAGAGGAGAGACTCAAGATAGAGGCTTTGGGGAGAGAACAGAGAGAGTAGCTGGTAGGATCCCAGTGCTGACTCCTCCCCCTTACGACTACAGTGAGAGAGGACCCAATAGCCCCGCCCCCAGAATGGACTCCGCCCTGCCGCGAGATGTCTAAGGCTGTGCGCTGAGTGCAGAGTGACTAGATTAACAGCTGAAGGAGACAGCCTAAAACAGTAGATTCCTGGAAGTCTTGAACAGACTGTCTAAGGTCAGACAAGGACTACATCTGATATTATCAGAGGCAGATCCAGAAAGTAAAAACAGTGGTCTCCTACCATAGAAGTCACACCACAAAGTCAACTTAAGGAAATCAAGACAGGTTAACTTAAGAAGCAGAAGCAAAAAAGAAGAGTCTCACAAATAATGGGAAGAGAAAGAAATTTCCCACTCTTTCTGGGGAAAGGACAAATCCCCAGAAAGAGAACTAAATGAAATAGAGGCAAGCAAACTGTCATATATTGAGTTCAAAAGAACAGTCCTAAGTTCTAAGGATGCTCGATGAGCTCAGTGAGCTCAGAGAGAACTACAAAATACTCTAGAGAGACTATGAGGAACTTACTACAAACTGTATCAGCATGAAAAAGGACATAGAAACTATCAATAAGAGACAAGAGAAAATGAAGAATACAATTTCTAAATTGAAGAACACAGTAGAAAGAATCCAAAGCAGGCTAGATAAAGCAAAGAATAGAATCAGCAAGCTGGAGGACAAGGAAGAAAAAAGCTCCCAGAAAGAGCAAGAATATGAAAAAAGACTCAAAAAGAATGAAGAGGCATTGAGGGAAATGAAGGACAATTTGAAACATAATAATACCCGTATAATAGGGGTACCAGAAGGAGAAGAGGATGAGGAAAAGATAGAGTACCTGTTTGAAAAAGTAATGATGGAAAACTTCCCTAATTTGAGGAGAGAAGAAGTCACACAAGTCCAGGAAGCACAGAGGGTCCCATTCAAGAGGAACCCAAAGAGGCCCACTCCAAGACATATCATCATTAAAACGGCAAATATCAAAGACAAACAGAGAATCCTAAAGGCAGCAAGGCAGAAAGAGGCAGTAATATAAAAGGGAGCCCCAATACAGCTAGCAGCTGACCTCTCCGCAGAAACACTACAAGCCAGTAGGGAATGGCAAGAAATATTCCAAGGAATGAAAAGCAAAGGCCTGCAACCATGATTGCTCTACCAAGCAAGGCTCTCCATTAAAATGGAAGGCAAAATAAGGAGTTTCCCAGACAAAAGAAGGCTAAAAGAATACACCTCTACCAAATCAGCATTGCAAAGTATGCTAAAGGGACTGCTTTAAGAAAATCAAGAAAAAGAGTCTATGAATACCCAGTTCCTTTCACAGCTGCCAATACTTGATATTACCTATATTTTTTAATATGTATTAATCTGATTGTGACAATGATGTGTTATTTTAATCGCTTTTATTATTTCTTGAAACTAAACCTGTTTTTGAACACTTCTTGCCTATTTCTATTATTTTTAAGAAGCTTCAAATGACTCTTTGGTATTCTTTATCTATTTTCTTATTAAATGTAGAATTTCTTCCCCCCCAAAAAACCCAAAAAACCATTAACCCTTTTTTAGATGTGTTGCAAATACTTTCCTATTCTATTACTTGTCCTTTAACTTTTTTTATACATATATTACTGTACAGCCTTAAGTGTTTAATATAGTCATATTGTCAATATTTTACTTCATTGCTTCTGGGTTTGAATATTTAACTTCAGGGTAAGAAAAATATAATTTTGTATTTTCTTCTAAAACTCCTTAGATTCTACATATTGATTTTTAACTCAGCTGAATATTTCTTGGATAATGTGTGAAATAGGGCTCTATATTTGTTTTATTTCAAGTAATAGTGGCCCATGCATCTTATATGTTGAATAAGCCTTATTTTACTGAATTATCAACTTAATCATATATTACCTTGTCAGATAGATATATACGTTTGTCTCTAGAATGCTCATTATATTTCATTGACCTACTCGATTATTTCTGTGCTGGTGTCATGTTGTTTTAATTGCTGAGACTTTATAATGGTTTTAAATTTTTTAATATTTTATAATTAACTGTGACATTTTAAAAATAGATAAAATCAATCTGCATTTAAGAAAGAAAGAAAAAGAAAGAGAGAGAGAGATGGAACTCTTACCTTTTGCAACAACATGGATGGAACTGGAGAGTATTAAGCTAAGTGAAATAAGCCAGTTGATGAAAGACAAATACCATATGAGCTTACCTATAAATGGACTCTATTCAGCAAAATAAACTAATGAACAAAATAAACCACAGGCATGGAAACATGGAGCAGACTGAAAGTGACCAGAAGGGAGGGGGAAAGAGGACAATGGTGGAAAGAAGGGGAAGGGACTAGACAAAGAACATGTACTAATGACCCATGGACATGGACAACGGAGTGGGAATTGACTGTGGGAGTGGGAGGTGGGGGTGGGATGGGTGGAGAGGGGCAAAGGGGGAAAATCGAGACCACTGTGATAGAATAAACATGATTTATACATTAAAAAATAGTAATTAAAAAATAAATAATTAACATCAATAAAAGTTCATACTATCCAAAGCAATCAATAGATTCAACACAATTTCTATCAAAATACCAGTGACTTTTTTACAGAACTAAAACAAATAATGTCGAAATTTATATGTAATGATGAAAGATTCTGAATAACCACAGCAATCTTAAGAAAGAGTAACAAAGTTGGAGGCATGTTACCGAATATCAAACTCTATTACAAGGCTATAATAATCAAACAGCATGGTACTGGCATAAAAACAGACACATATATTACTGTAACAGAATAAAAAATCCACAAACATATCCAAGCCTATATAGTTAATTAATCTATGACAAATAAGGCAAGAACATACAGTGGGGTAAAAACAGTTATTCAGTAAATGGTGTTGAGAAAATTGGATGGATACATACAGGAAAATGAAACTAGACCACTTTCTTACACTATATACAAGAATAAAGTAAAAATGAATTAAAGACTTAAAAATGTAAGACTTTAAACCATAAACTCCTAGAAGAAAACACAGGCAGTAAAATCTGACATTTCTCTCAGCAATGTTTTTTCTGTTATACCTCCTTGGGCAAGGGAAACAAAAGAAAAAATAAACAAATGAGACTACATCAAACTGAAAATTTTTTGCACAGCAAAGGAACCACTAACAAAATGAAAAGACAGCCTACTGAATAGAAGATATTCAGCAATGATACAACTGATAAGGGCTTAGTATTCAAAATGTAAAAAGAACTCAGACAACTCAACACCAAAAAAAAAAAAATCAATTTAAAAAATGGGCAGAAGACCTAAATAGAGAATATACAGATGGGCAATAGACATATTAAAAGATGCTCAATGTCATTAGGCATCAGAGAAATGCAAATTGAAAGTTACAGAATAGTCACAGGGATATAAAGTGTAGCATAAGGAACATGGTCAGTAATATTGGAAAGACTATGTACAGTGCCAAGTGGTTACTGGAAATATTGGGGGGATCTCTTTGTAAAGTATATGATTGTCTAACCTGTACACCTGAAACAAATACAATATTGAATGTAAACTTCAATTAAAAATGAAATTAAAAAAAAAATCAACCCTGGCCCCAGGCCTAGACTATAGCCACCCAAGCTCAATGATACCTATTACATTATTTCCATGATCACCCTTCCCCTCTGTGAAAAGATACTCTGTTGTTGCTTATTATTAAAACTGGCACGGGCAAAGCATGCCCATTCCCTGTGTGTATCATAAGGCCCACTAACAGAAGACAGGCTGGAGAAATTCCAAACAGTCCATTTTCAACACTGATCAGAAACAAATGCTGGGAGGCAAATGTTGGGGTAGGCAGGACTTTGAAGCTTATAATGGGCCCATGACTTAAGCTGATCCAGGGAAAGTCAATCCTGGGTTGTTGCCTGGATTTTGGAGAGGAAGCATTCTCTTTGCATCAGGCTTGCTGACTGTAAGGCTAACATAAGCCTGGAGTTACCAGGGCACACCTTATTGCAAGGTCCTTTCCTGCAGTGAGGCTAATGTGGATGAAGGAAGGCACAGACATGGGGGAGACTCCTAATCCTTGGGCCTTTGTGCAATCCCAGGATCCAGCCAAACTCAGAGTGAGATCTCCTCCAAGACTTTACAGTCGTTGCATGAAATAATAAATTCCCATTTCAGTTTAAGGCAGTTTTAGTTGGGTTTCTATCATTTGTGTCTGAAGATTAATTTTAAGAGATACAATCATCAGGTTTTCTGCTCTTAGCTTTTCATTTCTCTGGACACGCTGATACCAAGTGTGCAGTGGGAACCGCACACCTTGGCCTCCCCATAAACAATGAAATCCTCCTTTCTAAAAGTAAAAGCAGCAGGTGTGACAAATCTTGGCTTGAATTGCCTCTTACCAATCCAAAAAAGCCTAGATAAACAATACTAGGTCAACAATTTGCCAGGAATAGAAGCTAAATCAGGATGCCGAAACCCCAACTCATTGGAACATCATGTGCTGTACACCAGGATTTTTGTGTCAGCAGAAGTATGTGTATTGGACAAAATAAAGATAAACTACAGAATGAACATGGTTCCCCAGTTTCTTCTCAGTGAAATTTTATTCTGTGATATTTCCATTCCAGTGCTGGAGTCAGTAAAGTAAGCTAAGCTGGTAAAAAAAATTTTATTCAACACAATAGTTAAAATTAACCGAACATTGTGGTAGGTAGAATAATGCCCCACCCAAGATGTTCACATGCTAATTCTGAGGCCTGTGAATATATCATGCTACATGGTAAGGAATAATTAAGTTTTTTTAATAGCATTGAAGTTGTTAATCAGCTGAACTTAAGTAGACACAGGTGAATACAACGTAATTCCAAAGGTCCTTAAAAGTGAAAGAGAGAGACAGGAGAAGGGTCAGAATGATGCAATATTAGATGAACTTGACCAACTATTGCTAGCCTTGAAGGTGGAGCAAGAGTGCCACAAGCCAAGGAATGTAAGCAGACTGTAGAAGTGGAAAAAGCAAGTCAACAAATTCTCCCCTAGAGATGCTGCAATAGTTTGCTAAGGTTGCTAGAACAAAATCCCAGAGACTGTGTGGGCTTACCTAACATAGGTTTATTTGATCACAGTTCTAGATCTGTGGACATGCATTCTCAGTGTCTCTATGTGTCCATATTTCTTCCTTAAAAGGACACGATTTAGATTGGACTAGAATCTACCCAAACTGCCTTGTTTTAACTTAATCACACCCTTAAAGGCCTTACTCCATTCTTACTCCATTCTTACTTACATTCTGAGGTACTAGAGATTAGGACTTCAGTGTATGAATTTGGGGTAACAAAATTCAACCCATGATAGGTTCAAGAGGGATACCAGTCCTGCTGGTATCTCGAGTCTAGCCCCAGAACTTTGAGGTAATAAATGTGTGTTGTTTTAAACTTCTAAGTTTGATGTTATTTCTCATGGCAGCCCTAGGATTAATAGAAGTATTTACTATGTGCCGAGCAGTGTGCTAATGTTAATAAAAAGTGCTTTGCTTTTATTAATTTAATTTTTGCCTTCACATCAGCCTCATCAGAGGTCATCATCATGATCTCCATTTCCTATGTCAGGAAGTGGAACATGGAGCTGCTAGGTCTCAGCCCACCGCCATGCTGCTAAAGGAATGAGGCTGGAACTCGAACTCAAATGCAAGTAATTCTTGGGCTGTGCTGCTCACCACTCACCATGCTGAAAATACCGAGGACCTGGACACTTGACTTTTCAAGCAGGATGGATAAAGAGCAGTGACAGAGAGTCACAGGATGGGCAGAGCCACCTGGTCCCGGACTCTCATTTTGAAAATGAAGAAAACAAAGTCCAGAGAGCTGAAGTTGCCTCCAAAGACCCAGAGCAAGTTCTCTGGGGCCAAAGTGGAGTCAAGGCCTCCTGGCTCCCAGCATGCCAGTCATTCTTTCTCCTCTAACAATAGGAATAGTCACTCCTGTTCCCATGGCATCTCACTGATTCTTGTGCAGGGGGAATCTGAGACCCAGAGTCGCAAAGTTAGAAAGTTGCATAGCTTGGTCTCAGCCTCACAACCAGTTACAAGCCTGTACACTTCATCATATCTCCAGCTGAAATACCCCATCATCAGAATACAGATGGAAATTTAAACCTATCTTACATTCTTGGTAAGGTTTTGGGGACCAGGCTATAGCCTATTAGCTCTCTTAAAATCAGACTTAAGGCAACTTCATAAGCAGGAAGAACCTTTGATATTTTCATCTGAATCCAAAACCTCAGACAGGACTCTGGACAAACAAGAGTGCAAAGTGGCTTCACTTCTATTGACTATCCAGAAAAGTCAACAGTAGTAGAGAGACCTCTGAACAACAGATTGTGAGCTGGCCACTGGAATGTCTGGCTGAGACTTTCTGGGGCACCTCACGAAGGCCCATCACTTCCTGCTTCTCTGAAGCATCCCAGGGGCCAGCTTGTATTTCCTGTCCCAAGAACCTTTTATTTCCATTTATGGGAAGGGCTGGCCACAGGGCTGCTAAAGCTGGGAACAAATGACTCCCTTATACAAATGAGTTTTAAAATGCTGTAAATACTCCTAGACAATAGCAGAATTTAATTAACACGATTTCCAACAAGCATCATCAATCTATCCTGGTCAAGATGGAGAAGACCTGTTGTCACACACCTGGGACTGGAGGAAATAGCCATGACTTTCAGTTGCTGAGCCTCTGAAACTCACCTCTGAATTCCAGCATCACTGCCTCCCTTTATGATCTGGGGAATCTGTGGAGAGGCATTCGCAGGGGATGGCAGTGGATATTTTTGTGTTATAAGTTCGTTACACAAATATTGAGAATGAACATTCCAGAAAAGTCACCTGTCTTTATACATGCACAGCAAAGTTTTCATGAGAATTGTTTTTGCTGAAATTTAAATGATCTAATTTTCAGAATTTAAGCATTAGTGTAAAACATAGTGAAAGCTGCCATGTTTGATTTGCTTTATGTTAACATCCTTGGGCTTCCACTGCCCACTTAAAAGGACTAAACTAGCAAATGAGAATGTCCATGATGTTGCTTAAAACCAGATTTCATTAACACTAAATGAGACCACATTCTCTGCAAGTTGATGGAATTTTGCATTTACTTACACTTTTAAGTGGGGTTTTCGTTGCAACAGATTGAAGAACACGGAAAGTACCAGAACTGATTAGGGATGAAATCGTAGTCAAATACAACTAGTTTTAAATAAAAATGGAGAATGGATATCACTGTGTTTGAAACATTAATGTGTTAATTTATTGCTTTTAAAAAGGGCTTTTTTCCCTTTTCTCTGGAATATTCATTTTGTTACAGTATTCCCCGACTGGGGCAAAGGGCAAAAGGGAGGTTAGGAAAGGAAGAGAACCAAGGGTAATTAAACATTCCATTTAAAATAATGCAATCACAAGCATCTTACTTTTAGGAGTCCTGTTATCACACGCACATCCCACAGGCTCAGTTTTACTGTAAATATACTCTTAACACTCAACCAAAGCTGCAGATGACAGCTCACTGTAATTTATTGTGTTGTTTAACACTGTCAAGGGATCCTTTACCTGGTCCAAATCTCTTTTGTTAAACACACACACACACACACAGACATATATATTTTTAAAATTTTCACATCAGTCCCAAAGCACTCATTTATGAAAAATTCCTTTTGGTTTAATTACACTTTCATTAAGCCAGAGACTATAAAAGCACATACATGGCATCACCTGTCATGGTTTTGGTCAGTCAAATAATAGAATAATCAGTCATCTCATTCTTAGGAAATGGCATGATCAAAGGTATTATAGAAGCATTTGACTTCATTCTCAGAAAGTGGTGGAACAATTACAATGATTGTCAATTGTTAACTGCTTCTGATAAGTATGCAATGAGCTCGATGTTACCCTAACATTGTGGAAATTAAAATCATCTCTCTTATTTGAATTCTCTCTACTAAACAGAATGAGACCTGCAGAAGACTAGCTTGGGCTTTCAATTGCTTTCCTCAGGTGGATCAAAATAAAATGAAGTCCAAACCTGGAAAATACTGGTTTAATTAAAGAAATCCACCAGCTCATGTATTATACATCAGTCACATTATTATAACTATGCTGGATGTAGGTACTAAAAGTACAGTTGATCCAAAGGTTAAGTCACTTTTGCTTAGTTTCAAAGGAGAGAAGAAAATGGAGGAATTCATTATTTAAATTTTTATCTGCTTCTACAGCTGGAATGACTTCACCCAGACTTTGTGGGAACTTGGCAATTCCCAGTGAATTGTAGAGACTTCCTCCTCTTTGGAGAGGCTCATCTCTACTTCAGCAGTCCACAGGCAGGAGCTGAGACAGTAGGCTCCTTAATACTATGGATCGCCCTTTCTCCTCCCAGCTACTCTTATTTTTAATCCTCACCTGAGGATATGTTTATTGACTTGAGAGAGAGATGAAGGGGGAGAGAGAGAGAGAAAGAGAAACATTGATGTGACAGAGAATCATTTATCTATTGCCTTCCATATGCACCTGACAGGGGATGAAACCTGCAACCTAGGTATGTGCCCTGACTAGAAATCAACCCTGCAAATTTTAGTGTACAGAATGACACCCAATCAACTGAGCCACTGGGCCATGGCGTTCCTAGCTTCTTAAAAAAAAAAAAAAAGGCATCGCCCTGGCTGGGTGTCTCAGTTGGTTGGAGCATTGTCTTATATACCAAAAGGTAGCAGGTTTGATTCCCCATCAGGGACCATACCTAGGTTGCGGGTTTGATCCCTAGTTGGGGAACATATGGAAGGCAACCCATCAGTGTTCCTCTCTAACATCAATGTTTCTCTTTCCCCCTTCCTGTTTCTCTAAAATCAATAAATATATCCTCAGGTGAGGATTAGTACAAGCTAAGATGACTTCCTGTTTTAGCAAACTCTAAAAAGACTCTTAGGAGTACACCTCCCAACCTTCCTTCTGGATGTTAGGACTTTTGGAAGGGAGATTATGTTTTCTTTATCTCTGTATCACCAGTATTCGGTGTGATGTCTATCAAGTAACAGATGAATAAATGAATGAATGAAAGATATCTGATCTCCATAGCTCTTTATTTTCAAATTTTCTTCTTTTATTCCTCCCTACTCTTCTGTGTTTCATTGTCCTCTAGAATCCCTCAATAATTCTTGAAATTTGATTTTCAGGTGCATAGGACACCTCGATCCCTGCTTTGTCTCTCCAGTGTTTTCCAGGTGGCCTGTCATTTGATGAAACACATACATGCTCATTGTTGTTCTTGAATATTTATCAGGCTTTCTCTTTGCAGACACATAATGTTCAACAGTTTGTAAAGAACTTTACAGACCACTCACTCTTTCCTCCTTTTTGTGAGGTAACACAGGAAATGACAACTCCCATTTCACAGACCAGGCCCAGGGAGGGCAGGCCTTCTGGCTCTAAATATAGGATCCTTTCTCTTTATCCCACCCTGCCCTAAAGATCACATTTTATAAGGAGGTTTTTCCTCAGCAACCAAAGAAATTGAGGTTAGATAGAAATTAACAACAGTAAGATTTAACTCTTGCTGGGTTCATGGGAGTGGAATGTGCAGGAAATGATTAGATCCTCCTTTTGCACATACATAACCCTTGACGGACTGTTCAGAATGGGCAGGGCAGGCCCATGGAACACCTATACCTTCTGCATGGGATGGCGACACTGAAAAGGGTTCCTCCTCCTGTACTGCTTGACCTCACCTGGACGATGTATGGACAGCTTCAGAGGATCTCAGGGGGAAGGCTGGTTGCTGCCCTTTCAGAGGGCATCACTGTCTTTTCTGATTAGCCCCTTCACTGCCTCCCTGGTGATAGTACTTAGATTTCCTTGGAGAATGCTGCTCCTTGCATGGGGCCTAGGACCACGTTGGGTCAATCAGCCCACGTGCACTGGATCATATGCCATGTGAGGCAGGTCTAACCCAATGTGGCCCTGCTGCTGACTCAGTCTCCTGCTTGTTCTGATTGGTCCTCGCTGAGGCCTGGTTGTTTATCCTTCTCCTGATTCTGCACAGTGTCCTCATCTTCCAGTCAATGCCTCTCTTTGCATAGATCAGCCAGATTTCGGCTCTGTTGCTTACAACCAACTTCAAACACTTAACTGATTAAGAAGAGATAAAAGTGATTTCCTATAGTTTGAAGGGCCTGGTACCTGTCACCTGGAGATGGACATGTCTGGGGTCTGTATGTCCTCTGTGTCTGCTCACGCTTCTGCTAGGACCTTACTGCTGGAAAAAGTCCTTGTCACTTCCCATTGTGGTAGAGAGCCTGAGAACTAGGTACTGCTTCAGAGACCAGACCAGAAAATGGTCAAGGGCAAAACCTTTCATGTCAGCAGTTCAGTCTGAAGAAAGAAAACCTCCTGATGGACCAGCAAGAAACTCGTAGGCCTTGGGTCTGATCTGTGTCTATTTTTCAGCAGAACTAAAAGATAATGTTGAGAGGTGACACTATTTGCTATCAAGCATTGCAGGCACTGAACTATGAAAGGAATCTCTGAAGCCATAGGGTGAGGGGAAGATAGCTTCATTTCTGGAAAACAGAGTGGAAAATGATAGAACACATGAGGTAGAGCCAGTCTGGGGTGAAGGATGTGTTTTCTATTTGAAATATGTGGGAGCAAATCTGTTCAGCTCTCCCCCAGACTCTTCTAAACATCTTTCAAGGCTGAGAGATGCCACTTCTGGGGGACCAAAGGGAATCTTGATCTTTAGTCTTATTCAAGACACAATAGACACCAGGGAATGGCTTTCCCTGTCCTCGAGGATTTAGATAAACAGGGAACCAGACCTCAACTTGGTCTCTTCATCCTCCTGCAACTCACTCTCCCCTCCTGGCAAATCCCTCCAGACAACAGCAATAAATTCCATTAATTAAACACTTAACTTTTTCCAGATACTGTGCTAAATGCTTTATATTCATGATTTCATTTAGTTTTCACACCATTGGGTTTCTGCTGGACTTCATATTGGCCTGAAGAGGTGTCCCACCTCAACACACACCTGCCCTCCCTCCGTAAGGTTAGGAGCAGGGGCAGCTGTATCCCTCATGGGCCATATAGCTGCTAATAACACTATCCAGGGAATATGGGGATATGCTGTCCCAGAGCTCAGGTTTTGCTACACCACAGCCCTTTGAAACTTGTTTTTTGTGTCTCGGTTTCAGAAAGTACAGAACAATCTTTGCACTTCCATTTGCAGAAATGTAAATAAACATCAGACTCTGCTAGCTCTTGAAACACATCCAGTCTCAGTGAAGCCCCACCCACATCCTGGACAGCCTCTCTGCTTCAAGCTTTCCTCAAAATGTTGAAAAGCCCACTTCCACACCACAAGCACATGCTGTCATTCACATCTCAATGTGACAGAGCCAGGAAGTTGCAAAGCCAAAATCTGAATCTATACCAGAAGACCTGCCAAGACACTGATTGCCTAGAGCCCTGTGGGGACTGACCCTGTCAGAATGACATTTAAGGGTCCAAACCTGAAGGCCTGGCTATCTTCACTGTTGTGACACCAATGGCCCCCCCATGGCCCTCTATGGTGCAGTGACCTGCAGAGCCCTGGTTCAGCCCCTCTTGGCACGTGACCAAGCCTGGGATTGAACTTCTGGGATGGGGCTTCTTCAAGGCAGGAGAAAAGGACAGTCACCATGGCAGACACTTCCGTAAGATGCCCAGAAGCCACACATTCAGGTTTGGAACTAGATTCTTGAACCAATCCCTATAGTCTCCCCAAACCTGCCCCCCAAATGTCTACCCTTTTGGGGCTCGGACAAAAGAAAAAGAATCCCTCTTTCACCCACTTGACCACTTTTCCAGGTTCTTAAGCGTAATGTTCACACCTCACCAACCTTGCCCTGTTCTGCTTTTAAAACAGACACCCCATCTCCCTCCCAACTCCCCCCTCATCAGGGTTTTCAAAGCTGGTCCTGTCCCAGTCACTCTCCGTTCTCATTGCAGATCTGGGGTATAGCTCAGATGCCTCAAAAATATGTTACAATCTGCCCCCAGGCCCTTCCAGCAACTAGCATTCCTGGGAGACAGCCTGCCAGGTCCTTTAGGAATGTGCCCGAATTTGATGGTCAGTGTCTTACTCTAAAGTCGCTATTACTGTCACCTTTATTTCCTGGGCAGGGAAGAAACAATAGAAGTAACCTGGATTAGTGTTTTCTTTCTTTAGGGGACCCATGCTACTGGGTGGTTATGCTCTAAAGTCAGACAAAAATTGTCCATGCAAAAATACTATAAAAAATGAAGTAGAAAATGCATTTTTATATCACCAACAATAAATAGCAGACCTTATACAAACTACAGTTTGAGGACCATCAAGCCTGCATAACTATAGGAATAACATCAAAGTCCGTAGGCAGATGTGAGAGTTTTCAAATGATTCCACATCTAAGATAACTACCAATTCTCGAGAGATAGAAGAGAGAGGAAGAGATTGAGAGGTGGAAGAGAGAGGAAGAGAAAATTCTGGTGTCCCTACTTGCTGCCATTTGCTGCATCTTATTTTAATATTAATCATCAATGATTAGAATGCATGTTACAGATCTGTTTGTTACAAGGAGTAATTTAGATAGAGGATCTATATCTAATAACAGTGGTCTAGGGTGTGTTGTGTTTAAGACTTTAAAAATGAAACCTCTGGATGACACATCTTTAATGTGCAACTGAGAACCCTGAACTCAGAGGGGAAGGGACCAAAGGCCAGGCAGTGGTGACAGGGATCCTTTATCCTCCAGCCTCTGGGCTGGGTCTTCTGCTGTAACATGTCCATCCTATTAATGTGAATCACTAAGCTTACATGGTTCCAACTATAATAAGTTGTTTGCTTTAGAAGTGACTGGGACCATCACTGAATCATGTTTATTCCATGGGAATCCTCTGCTCCATGAGACTATGCCAATGATACTTTTTCTTGTGTTAGAAAGTCAGAGAAAACATCCCTATACCCGTCCTGTGATTGTATCATGGTTGTTGTACGTGACATACAACCATCAACTTAGGATATGAGGGGAGATTCTTAAATATGATGTTAAGGCTCATTTGAACAATGAGTAATGATAACTGGGCCCATGCAATGTGCCAGGCACTCTTCCAAATACTTTTTGTGTATAATGATACTTAATCCTTACTAATGAGATCAGAATCCTTTTTAGCCAATTTTGAGTTATTAAAACTGAGGTGCAGAAAGGTCGACTGACTTGCTCAGAGTTGTTTGGCTAGAAAATCTCAGAGCCTGAATTCAAATCCAGGTCTGTCTTGCTGTGACTCTGAACTGATGAGAAGTGTTCAGTATGCAAAATCCTCACTGCCTGCTCCATGGTCTCCATGTAAAGAGAGAGTCACAGGGGTTAGCAGGTGAGAACCAAGAGCCACTCTCTACTCCTTGATGACAGTCACAGTGAGTGCCCTTTTCATTGCAGCACGCTCAGTGCACATTGAGGCAAAATATTGGTCAGATGTTGTGTTCATGAATGCACACAGAGAACACAGCTTGCGAACTTGCTCATGGCCACATGCCCGTATCCCCTGTTTTTTTAGGGTCCTGACTCCTTTGTCTCAGGCCTGTGTTGCTAGGCCACAGATCACTTGGGATTGCTTATTTAGCCTGTAATATGCCAACATGTCAGATGGAATCCAGTGGAGTGACAGCATACAACCACACACTGAAATGAAAATATTTCTCGCCGATTCAAATTATTTATGGTCTAACAGTTAACCAGTCACTCAAGTTGAGGATTTGGGTGCCGTAGGGCTGTTTTATTATCCTCAGCATAAAGATGCCTGTACATAAACAATATTTACTATGACAGTCTGCTAGCTGGCTTGTTAAAACAATGTTGTGTCAGGATAGGATTGCTATAACTGAAGCAGAAAGTGCCTTACTGTTTGTGTTTGCCTCTGTATGAACACACTTGGCTCACAGGAAGTGCACACATATTTTGTTTACACATTCACCCAACATTTATTTATCGAGTGCCTACTATGTGCCAGGTTCTTCTCTAAGCACTGGGGACACAATTGAGGAAAAAAAGAGTCCCTTTTATTATGAGACTTACATTCTAATTGGAGGAGACAGACAAATGAATAGATAGATGCCATTGCTTCAGAGGAGAGAAAGGACTGAGATGGTGGTGTTATGGTCTGGTACCTCTCTTTCTGGGTGACATGTGAGCAGAAAGGTGAATGAAGTGAGAGACTGGAGAGCAGAATTTTCCAGGAAGAACCAACAGTAAGAGCAAAGGCCCTGAAGCAGAAACATGCTTGATATGCTTAAGAAAAAGCAAGGAGGCCCAGTGTGGCTGAAGTGCATGAGTGGGAGCGAGAAAAGTGAGAGGTAGGGTAAGAGAGTTAGCAGAAAGACTGGGAGGGCTGTGGCTTGAGGATAAGGCCCTGCAGCCATGGTAAGGCCTTTTGGATATTTTTGAAATATATGAATGAAAGAATGAGCAAGTTATTGAACAAAAAGTGCTAGTCCTGGGCTGTGTGTTAGGCAAAAGCCATCTTCTGCCAATGGCTCCTGCACTAATCAGAGTAGCCACATCTTACTAAATTAGAAATGATCTAACTTAATCCTCTGACTATACCAGTGAGTGACACATGACCCTCTTCTATAGATTAGGACAGAAACAAACTTGCGCCTCTGAGCAAGGCCTGTGGTCTAAACCGTTTCAGCTACTGAGACCCTTGGACAGAATGATCTGACTGGACATAAGAAAGAATTTTTAAGAGAATAGAGCTAATTGAATAAGGAATGGGCCATCTGGAGAAGGGAGGCGTGCCCCAGGATGGAAGCATCTCAGTAGACACTGGATGTGGAAGCAGACCAGAGGTAGGGTTGGGGGGTGATCTCTGAGCTACATCTGAAAGTTCCTTAGATCCTTGATTTCTTCATTTGATCCTTTCTCTCTGATGGCCAGGAAAAAAATATCAGGGAAAATGTAATCTTTTCAATGTTTATGTGTTTTTAAAGAAACTCACAGATAAATACTTGCCATTAAAAGTATCGGCAGCTTGCAAAGGAAAATTGTGAAATGCATAAATCAGAATTATTATTATTATTATTTTAAAGATTTTATTTATCTGTTTTCAGAGAGAGGAGAAGGGAGGGAGAAGAGAGGGAGAGAAACATCGATTGGTTGCCTCTTGTTCGCCTTCAAATGGGGATCTGGCCTGCAACCCAGGCATGTGCCCTGATAGGTAATCGAACCAGTAACCTTTTGTTTCGCAGGCCGACACTTAATCCACTGAGCCACACCAGCCAGAGCTGGTATTTACATAGCCATTATTTGAAGTAATCTTTTTTCCTTTAAATTACAAAAATAATACATACTCACCAAATGAATGAAAAGAATATAGAAATGCATACAAAACAAATGAATCTTTTTCTTCCTGGGCCCCTTGCCACTGGGTATGTTTTCTTTCCTTCTTTCCTCCATGCACATGTAAGCAGGTACAAACATGTCCACATGGCCTGGCCTACTAACAATATGTGTCCACATACCCCACTTGACTAGCAGTAAGAGTTAAATTCAGTTCAACTGCTAGACTTCATAATACACTAGCAGTGACAGCCAACACACTAAACCTTGCTTTTTGTTCTTTTGTTAACAATATAAGATGGATACCTTCCACATCAATAAGCGTGTTTTTAACACATCCTTTTAAATAGTTGCTTGATATCCCAAGGCATAGATATAATAATTTATTGAACTGTTCACCAATGAAAGGGCATTCAACTTGTTTCTTTTTTTGTATTATTATCAAAAATGCTACGATAAACATTCTTGTAAAGTACACTTATATTCTTATGCTTGGAGTAGATTTACAGAGTAGAAGTACAGAGTTGCTAGGTTAAATGCATGCACATTTTAATTTTTATAGCTCCTACGATATTAGTTTCCAAGCATGTCTTGGTGCATGTCACATGCTCTCAGAAGGGCTTGATTTTGCTCTTTCCCCACATCATCAAAAACGGTTTTCTTTTTTAATTTTTGCCAAATTTATGGGCAAGAAGTAATCTCTCTTTCTCCCTTTTTAATTTTCCTCTGACTACAAATTAAACATATTTTTAAATATTCATTGGTCATTTATATTTCACTTCCTATGAACTGCTTATCTGTATCATTTTACAATTAATCTCTAGTCTTGTCTTTTTTCGTATAGATTGAAAGAAATTTTTTGATGAGCAGTCACATTACACAGGCCTTCTGGCTCTTTCTTCTGGTATACTGCTTGTCTTTTTATGTTGGTTATGGTATCTATTACTATAAAATGTTTTTAATTCACATATAAATTGATCCTTTTTTGCTTGGTGGCTGTGAGGTCTGTCCTGTACTTAATAAGGTACCCCTATCCCAAGATTATACAAATATTACTCTATTTTTTCTAATGTCCTTAAATGTTTAAAAACTGAGGTGAGATACCTGTAACATAAAACTAACCACTGTACATTTTGAAATGTGCAATTTTGAAATGTGCAATTCGGTGGCATTTAGGACACTCACAATATTGAATACTGTCACATCTACCTAGTTCCAAAACACTTTCCTTATCTCAAGTAGACCCCACACTCACTGGCAGTCACTCCCCATTCCCTCCACACCTCAGCCCCTGGCAACTGCTGATCTCCTTTCTGTCTTCGTGGATTTGCCAGTTCTGGGTGTTTCATGGAAATGGAACCAGACAATACGTGTGACCTTTGGGGTCTCTTTTATTAACATAGGGTTTTCAAGGTTCATCTAGGTTGTAGCATGTATTAATACTTCATTCCTTTTGGGGCTGAATAATATTCCATTGTAGCACAACATCCTTAAACTTTTACCTCGCTTTGTTTTACAATTAAAATCTATTTTTATATTCGGTGTGAGGTAAGGATTTAATTTTATAAAATCATAGACACTAAAGGGTTATTTTATTGTTATTGGAGATACCAATACTCAGGAGGAAATGAAAATGAATTACAATTCTCTAAATACATTTATATTTCATCATCCACATTAACCAGAGACCTAAGTACTTTCAGTGCATCCTGTTGTGACATTTGCCAGAGATGAAGCCAAACAAATTATTTGCCAGTCTTTACTGTAACACCTAGGCAATCATTCTGACTCATGAGCCCCCTAATGGTTGCCTTCTGCCTTGGGCATCAGCAGGCTTGTAGAGAGACATTTATTTAATCAATATATTAGCATTATATGGCTCATCTTAAAAGATACAGCTCTTTATTCCAAACCCATGTGAGCTGGGAGTTCAGAAATAGCATTGGTATTCTGGTTAATTTATTTTCTAAATGTTCATTCTGGAGTGGTGGGAACTTTTGACCTTGATGCTGATTATGATTAGCATAGCAATCACTCTTGTGTAATTAAAAGGCAGACAAGAATTTTCTTTGGATTGTTATTAATTCCCTTACGAATCTTTCTTTTTCCAGCAATGAGGACAGTATTTGGTATTAGTCATAAGAAAATGTGGGTCTAGTTACCCCCGTAAAGAATAGCCACTGCTTCCTGGGTGACTGAAAGCAGTCTGGGGCCCCTCTGCTCCCCACGCTCGTCCCTTCCCCTGGCCTCATGCAGCCACAGCCCTCAGGATTAGCCATTGCAGTTGCTCTCATCTTAGCTACTGATCTCTTGACAGCCCAGAGGGAGAAGCAAAGATCTTTTCTCTGGAGAGGCAATGGCTTGAAACCACGCAGCATGGGGCAGCCTTTTCCAAATCTCCCCTGTGTTAGCCTGACTCCTTCCGCAGGTCCCAGGAGCCCTGCGCAGCTCCATGCCTCTGCCTCTCGACTTGGAGTACAAGTTACAGCTGGGAATGATGCTTTGGGTCTCAGTTTTAATGACTATTATTTATGGATTATGTGATATATGTAGGCTTTTTATGCTTCCTGTCATTTAATCCTTTCAATAGTGTGAGGCAGGCGTGATTAGCATTCTCATTTTTCAGATGAGAAAACTGTGGCCTCAAGCAATACATAACTCACTTGAGGTTATCCAGCTTGTAAGTGAGAAGTGGGATTGAGGCACATCGCTGCTTGACTTCAAGGCTCCGCTTCTAAACCCACACACTGTTCTGTCTCCCCAAAGCTTCACCGTGCCATGTGCCTCTTCCAGAACTAAAGCTTCTGAAGACATGCATGCCCCTGCTATTAAAGATGCAATGACAACACTGAAGGTGAGAGCAAACACAGTGCTAGGCTGTCGTCACTTTTCACATCTGTCATCTGTCCACCAATGACCCTATGAGATGGATCCTATTATGACTCCCACTTACAGTGTGAGGAACTGAAGCACACAGGAGCCTCACAGCAGGGACGCAGCAGAGGCAGCCCTGGAGCTAGGGCTGTGTGTGATCTTCACTGTCACAGGTAAGATACAGGAAGGCATCTTCGAAGCCTGATGCTGCCATGAGGCTGCAGCCTCCACAGTCCAACTGCTGAGTTGAGTTTGTAGTTCACTCCAGGGCAGGATGTGGGAATTCCTTTTTCCTGTCTTTCCAGGCTGCTCTTCTGTAATTTTTATCTACCATTTCTTTAAAACTCCTCACTCCAAGGTAATTCTTCTAATAATGCTCTCAGTGCTGGGGGAATCCTTTCTGCAGTCCCTTCAATACTCAGTGTTCTCTCTGGGCCTTCGAGTCCCACCTTGTTTCTGTGGCTCCTGCCAGAAACCCGCTGCCGAACACAGAATCTTCTGCTCCAACCTGAACTCCTTGGGGTTACTGTCCACATCTCACCACAGGGTATAAGGCAGCTGTCTCCACTAGGGATGGTTTGGGGTGGAGAGGACAGAAAGAGAATGAGCGGGGGGAGGGCCACAGTTGGAGAAGATGAGAACAACTGAGGTCCAGGCTAGGGAGCTCCTTCGTGGGACAAATGCTCTGCTATGATTTCCCATTAACCCACCAGCTACCTTGATTTAGGTAGATTTATGAACTTTTAAAAATAGGTATCAGAAATATTTTAATTTTTTAAAGATTATTTATTTATTTATTTTTAGAGAGGAGAAGGGAGGGAGAAAGGAAGGAGGGAAACATCAATGTGTGGTTGCCTCTTGCGCACCCCCTACTGGGGACCTGGCTCACAACCCAGGCACATACCCTGACTTGGAATCGAACCAGAAACCCTTTGGTTCACAGGCCAGCACCTCAGTCCACTGGGCCATACCAGCCAGGGCCGGATGTCAGAAATAATTTGTTTGGTTTAGGATGTTGAATTTTATCATAATCTTTTTGATAAAGTCCCATGATGACCTCAAACAGCAACTAAAATTTTTGCATTGGGTTTTGCTTTAAAATGTTTAACTATTTAATAACAGTAATAATGATAATGATAAAATGACCAAACAGTATGTGACTGGCATTATTTTAAGAGCCTGGGATGTATTAACTCTTTATTTCTTGGGAAGACAGTGCTATTCCTCCACACCCCCCTTTTACAGGTGAGGGAACAGATTTGGTTCAGTGCCCAGTCATCCAGCTGCCAGAGGCAGAGCCAGGAGTCAGTCTCTGCCAGCTTGTTGCACAAACCATTACCTGTGTGCTTTGTGGTCTATTTGAACCAAGGACTTCCAGAGATAGCATTCACTGCCATAATGATGAAAATCTTTCTTAACTCACAATTGCTAACATCTATTTCTTTGCATTCTTCTGATGTCAGGGGCTTTATCACCTCATTTAGTCCTTACAACCACGTTCTGAGGGAAGTACAATGATCATCCCACTTTAAAGATGTGGAAACTGAATCTTAGCGTAGTTAAGATAGTTTCCATGGTCAAATAGCTGGTGAGTAGCTGGGCCAGCACTTGAACCCAAGCCCAATTTGACTCCAGATATAGTTTTTTAATGACATATTATTCTGTGCTCTTTCACAGTGTAGTGCAGAAAGAGAAGAGATGGTTATTTTTTAATTATAAAATGAGTATCTTGTTAAGAGTCTAGATTAATGACTTTCCCCTGTATTTTGTGAATTTTAATGTAACTTCATAGGAGAGTCAATGAATAACTGTAGCATTGACCTTGAGGGCCTATTCAGCTTTTTATTCCTATTGAATAATTTATTATTCATAAATCTAAAAATCTTATAGTTATTCAGTTTTACCACTCATGGTAAAATTTCCTATTTTTCCTATCTTACCTGTTAACATACTTTTTGTCCTTTTTTCTATTCCTCAGAATAAATCTAGTCTACCTTCAATTCTCTTACTCAAATAGATTATTCCTGACTTTTAGACCCACCTCAGACCTCTCTCCCAAGCTCCTGACCTCATTTTTATCTGGCCCCTGAACACTACTGATATCCTCCATCAGAGATTCATCATGTCTGAAACCCGACAAATCAGGACTTTATCCTGTCTTCCCAATTTCTGATTGTGACATACCTGTCCCTGGTCACTCAGGTTTAAAACTTAAGGATCATTTTTGGTACTTCTATCTCCTCCAAAACCCAGTCTTTTCATTCTTTCATTCACCTATTTCCTAACTATATGTGAAGGGGGGAGAACACAAGTAATACCCATCCATTAATTCATCCACTCACCAAGGACCGCACATCTAAAACTGGATCATGGATCCAAGGCCAGATGAGACAAAGCAAGAATTAGAGGGCTTCTCATGTTAATGTGTAATAACAAGACAGCAGTGCATGAAGTAAAGTATATGTTGGTTTTCAGAAGAGGAAGAGATTGCTCTTAGCTGAAGAGCAGTTGGAGACCATAAATTATATCACACCCCATCCCTTTCCTGCCACATTCATTACCAGATCCCAAGCACAGAAATGTAAAGCAAATTTCAGTGCTGAACTTTAAAATTAAAGCTACAGGTCAATGACTTACCAATTCCGGCCCTATTAGCCCAAGTCCATCTCAGATTTAAATTTAAGTCTATGTGCAGCAGGATGTGTTTCCAGAGAGTTTTCATCAGAGAAAAACATCATAATCTAGGTTAGGAATTTTAAACATTTGCTGTTGATACTGCACAGGGAATGGACTGTAAGAACAATACAGTAGAAGTGGGAAGGCTAGAGTGGAACTGACTGAGGTGGTCCAGGTGAGAGACTGATATTTTTCTCCATGATCTAGACTAGAGGTTGGCAAACTATGGCCCATGGATCAAATCTGGCCCATTGCCTGTTTTTGTATGCAAAGTTATACTGAAACATGCTCATCTGTTTACATATTGTCTGACTGCTTTCAAACTACAACAGCAGAGTTGAGTATTTGCAACAGGGACCATCTGGCTTGCAAAGCCAAAAATATATCCCATTTTTCCCTCTGCAGAAAAATTTTGCTGACCCTTGCTCCACATACACTGCCTTCTTTCAAATCTTAGAACATACACAGTGTTTTCCCACCTCAGGTAATAGCACATGCTATCCTATCTCCCTGGAACACTTCCATTACTTTTTGCACTGCATTTTTAATAGTCTTCAGTCTCATTAAATGACAAAGAAGTTTTTGGAACTGAAAAAAAAAAGGCCCTTCTATTCTATTCCTCCACCCTATTTGAATACTTCATGACACTTTTATAATTGGCCACAACTTTTCATTGTGTATATATTTGTTTATTGTCTGCCTGTCTCTTCCATTAAATGGTAAACATCTATGTGTGGGGACCATATCTGTTTTACTGACCATTATAGACCTAATAACTAGCATTGTCTTTCTTTTTTTTTTTTAAGATTTTATTTATGAGAGAAGTCATGTCTTTGACTAACATCGTCAGGCCTTTTGACACCTGCTTGACCAGGATTTGGATAGAGGAAGAATTCCTGGAGGAAAACAAGTCCTTTGAAGGAAATATGGAGATTTGACCGAGTGGCTGATGTCAAGGAGAATAGGGATAAATAAGAAACGCAAGAACGTAAATGTTAAAACAAACAAAAAAAGTCATCTGAAGGGATCATGATTATTTTATTGTGTATAACACAAAGAAATACCCCAAATTCTCCTTTTTAAGATACTGTGTAGTTTACATATTAAATACACTAGCCTTTTACAGTCACAACTATCTGTATCTTTGTCAAAATAAAAGCTTATATTTGTGAAGAGTGAAAAAAAAAGATTTTATTTATTTATTTTTAGAGAGGAGAAGGGAGGGAGAAAGAGAGGGAGAAAAACATCAATGTGTGGTTGCCTCTTGCACACCCCCTACTGGGGACCTGGCCCACAACCCAGGCATGTTCCCTGACTGGGAATCGAACCAGTGACCCTTTGGTTCAGAGGCCAGCACTCAGTTCACTGAGCCATATCAGCCAGGGTTAGTACTGTCTTTCTAAGGATAGGATGCTAAATAAACGTTTTGTTCCAAGAATGGATAATTAATGAAATGACATGGCTCTTGACAGATGTCTAATGTATTTTATATTTTAAAATTAACATTAAAATTAAAGAAAATTTTCCACCACTAAAATAGGAACTATAAATGGTTGACCCCTCCCTATTAAAAAAGATAACAACTCAAGTTAAAAAAACAAAATATTTGAATAAGAAAATGCTCACAAAAGAGGATGTCCAAATAGCCAATAAACATGAAAAGTTGTTTCAACTTCATTACGCATTATGAAAATGTAAATTAAAATCAAATACAAATTTGCAAAATAAAACCACGTACATCCACTAGAATGGCAGAGTTATAAGGGCAGAAAACACCAAATACCAGCAGGCATTTTGAGAAAATAAAATTGTCTTACACTGCTCATGGGGGTATAAACTGGCACAACTGCTTTGGAAAACTGGCAGTGTCTGCTAGCGCTGAACTTATGTCTTCTGTGTGAGCAAAAAAGACTGCACATATTTGCTCACACAAAGACCAATGCAAAATATTAATAGCAGCACCTCTGGAATAGTCCCAGCATGGAAACCACGTAAATATCTAGAATAGATTATGTGCGCACGCACGCGTGTGTGTGTGTGTGTGGAGAGAGAGAGAGAGAGAGAGAGAAGAGAGTCTGTCTGGGAAAAGCCCAACCATTGTTAATATAATGAGAGTGGTTTGTGTGACATCGATGTAGCCTGGCAGCCAAGGAGAGTGGACCGGATTGTGCATGTGTGAACAATGATGACTTCACTGTACTAGTCAGTGTGGATGGTAGATGCCATTGAATGAGCCTGTGTGCTGTATGGCTGTCACATTCAAAATGACTGAGCGAGTAGAGCAATGAATCTGCATCAAAGTTTGCATTAAGCTAAAACATTCCTCCACAGGAAACTATTCAGGGATTCAGAAGGCCGCAGCTATGAGCCACTGGTGATTGGCAGCTTCATTACGACAATGCATCTGCTCATGCATCACATCTTGTGCAGTTTTTTGGTGAAACATCAAGTCATCTAGGTGACTCAGCCCCACTAAAGCCCAGATTTGGTGTCCTGTGACTTCTGGCTTTTCCCAAAACTAAAATCACCTTTGAAAGGGAAGAAATTTTCAGACCATCAGTGAGATTCAGAAAAATAGGACAGGGCAGCTGATGGCAACTCCAAAAAAGGATTTTGCAGCATGTTTTGAATAGTGGGAGATGCTGGGGGAACTGTGTGAGGTCCCAAGGTGCCTACTTTGATAGGGACTGAGGCATCATTTTCCTATATACAATGTGTCTTATAACCTGTATCTTCTTCAATAAATGTCACTATTGTTCATCATCTATGGCTGGATACTTTCAGGGCAGACTATCTATCTACACACACACACACACACACACACACACACACACACACATGAACATACAGTGGAATACTATGCAGCAATAAAAATGCACTATCTGGACACTCTACACAATAAAATGAATGAATTTTGCAAATGCAATGTTGAAAGAAAGATGCCAGACATAAAATAAGTTTATTTAGGACTAAAGAAACAAAACATATTTGTACTGTTAGAAGACAGGTTGAGGTTGCCCTTGTGGGGTACTAATTGGAAAGGTGTCACAGGTGTGCTTCCGGAGAACTGTTGATGTGTTTTCTCAATGTGGGTGCTAGTTATATAAATGTGTTTAGTTGTGAAAAATCATCAAAAGTGTACTTAGGCTGTGTATGCTTTTCTGTATGTTATACTATAATAGAAAATTGTACAAAAAATTTTAATGATTGATTATTTTTTATAGTGTGTTTGGTACATAAGAAAAATAAAATGTGCTTCCTGGAATATATACTATTGGAAGAAAGGTATCTTTAAAACACCTATAGGCTGCACAATTATACAGAAATAGACAAGAACATTTAAATCAGAGGCCATTAGTGGGCATACAACATATTAAGGGCAATATCCTTGAGCATGAAGTCAAATAAAAATAAAATATCAATGATACCATTTTATAAGTTTTAAAAAATACTTGATAGCAATTCCATTTCCACTTCCACACAAGAACCTTACTACAAGCTAATGTGGGCAAGACAGTTTGTTCCCATAGCACAGGTCAGGAAACTGAGGCCCAAGAAACATTAAGTCATTAGAAATCTTGGTAAAAATGGGCTCCTAACCCTCATTCAGCCAATCTTTCAATATTTTAATATTCTAGGACTTCCTAAGTAATTTGAACCTGAAGATCCTCTTTCAGAGATGAAAATTTTCTGAAAACCCTGAGCAGGATAATGTATGTGTGTGTGTGTGTGTATATATACACACACACACACACACACACACACACACACATGCAATAATCAAAACCCACTGTGAATTCAGTAACATTTTAAAGTGAATTTCTATTTTATTGATCATTGCTACACATATGTGTTTAGGAAGCAGGCATGCAAAAAGTCATGACATAGCTATTAATTTTGAAGATAATGTTGAATGTATATATGGGTTCAGAATATCGAAATATATAATCTAATGGTCCAATAGTCTAAGCATCAGGGATCAGAGAGCCTCTGGTTTCTTGTCTTTCTTTGGGTTTCCTGCAGAGGCTTCCTGCAGAGGTCACAGGTCACACTCCGGCCTTCCTCAGGGGAATTCCAGCTCACTATTTATTAGCTATACAATCAGGTACAGTAGGGAGATGGTACTTCTGTCTGCCTCCTGCTCACGCCCCTTCTGCACACAACACCATGTTTCACTTGGGAGAACCCCCTTCCCTCCTCTCAGTTCCCATCGTATTGTGGGTCTGACTTTAGGCCACCCGTGGTGCATCAATTGGAATGTTCCATTCCCTGAGCATAGGTGCAGGGCTGGACAAAAGAGCCAAGCTGGGCAAAATAATACTTAGGAATTTAGGTAAAATATTTGGGAAATAGTGTTACAGTAGGCAGCCAATTAGATGCTGATGAAAGAGAAGGAAGCCAGACATCTAATTAAGCTGGATTAACTAGAAAGAGGCAACTTCTCAGGCACTCCAGGGGACAACCACATTCCTAATTCCAGAGTCTGCAGGAAAGACCAGCCAGCTTTCCAATCTCCCTGGGGAACAACTGGAGAAAGAGAAAACAGTGAGGGGTAAGTTCCACTGCTGAGGCACATGCAGTAGAAGCCAAAATGGTGACCATAAAGGGGAGGAGTTTAGCCTGGGAAAAGGATCAGGTAGGATAAGGGCAGGAACCCCAGAAGACTCAGGAAAGGGATTGGATAGGGGGAGGCACCAGCACAAGCCTGCAAAAAATTAGGAAGAGGATTGGTTAGTTTGAGGGAAAGTGTACCCCTTCCCAAACCCAAGGAGATAAAATCAAAGCTTAATAAAGGCCTGAGTCATGTTCTCTCCCTATAGCAGCTGTGCAGGGCAAAGCCCAGAGCTGAAAACGGGCCAGACAGGAACAGAGACTGTGCTGGGTGGACTACTAGAACCTCAGATGCCAAATTAATGTCATGGCAGCTCTGGGTCCTGGCCCGAGTCCTGGGCTTGGTGCAGCAAGATGGAGCTGAGCCACCTGATTATGGATGAGACATTGGGCACCTGGGAGAGTCCTTTATTTTTGCTCCAATATATTGTGCCACTACTTCTCAAATCTTACTATGTATGGGTGTCCAAATGCATTTCCTGACTCCCTGAAAGAATCCTATTTCCACCAGTAACATAGGAGATGTCTTTCTGCGTGGGTTGCTAAGCTGGTAGGGCACGGCCCGGAGCTATAGTAGCCACTCCACACTCTATGGAAAGAACCTGATGGAAATAGAGCTAACACAGAGAAAACAGCCCAGATATGGAGGATAAGTCTGATGCCATCTCTTGAGCACCTGGATTAACCAGTGAAGCTAACACTACCCTGGGACTTAGTTACAGGAGTTAATAAATTCCTTTTTTTTTTTCTTTCCCTTAAGCAAGAAGTATTTGTGCTTCTGAATCTGTGACGAAAGGAGTCCTGACTAATACACTTAGCAGATAACTGAGCCTCTCTATGTCTCATTTTATTCACCTAGAAAATGGCAGTGATTATGAAGGGACCAATATTTTGCCACCCTGAATCAGCTTGTTTGGGATATTGACTTTAAGCTCTTTATTAAGAAACAAAAGACTGGGAAAAGACCCTTGACCATCCACTCTCCTGTTCAAGAGATTCGGCCTGAGAAACCTGATTCAAGAAGATCTGAGGATGTTCACCTTAGCCTCATTCAAATTAAGTGTGGTAACCAAGAGGGCTGCGGGCAGGCACGGTTAGCTAGCTACCTTCTATGTCCTATTATTTCTGAGTTCCCTAGCAAATTTTTTTCTGCCACATGTGTTCTGCTCTTCCTTAACTACCTGTAAATTGCCCATTCTCAGGTCTGAAATCTCACTCCTGTTCTCCTCCTTTTCTCCTTTGTCCAAACATGCCTTTTTACCCAATGTTGCCTGTCTTTAGAATTTTTATGTCTGTTAATTCCCATGCATATGTATTAAAATTTTGATTTTCTCCTGTTAATTTGTCTCTTTGAATTTGACTATTAGCCCAGTCAGAAGATGGAAGGAAGAGTATTAATATGTTTTTAGCCTCCACAATTATAATACTCAGAGAGTGATTATGAGGATCAGATGAGGTAATGGGAACAAAAGCACCTGGTAAGTTGGTAAAAAATGCTTAAAAATGCTTGTGTTTCCCTTAATTATAACCCACAAAAGAGAACATTATGGAGGAATAGTAGGTACAAAAGAAAAACCTTGCTTCTTTTTTTTCTGGCATGAAGACATTCTGGCTAAGTGTAATAAGGGCTGAAAGATCACTCTTCTAATTAAGAAGAGTCATATATTCATATATTCCTTTTCTAACTCAGATCTGAAATCCTAAAAGTTCAGTGGACCATGTGGAGGGAAGATGATATTAAGCTCCAGGCTACAAAATGATCACTGATATAAGAAGCAGTGTCCAGCTCTCTTAATAGCTTTACTCATCCCACCTGCATGTTGAAGATACTGAAATACAGATTTTGGTAACTGTGAAGGAATTATAGCAGACAAGGGTTTATTTAGATCACCAGAAGTGGCATGGCACTTATCCGACAACAAGTGCATGTGCTAAAACTTGTCATCAAATGACAATAACATAAGGCATTCTTTTAAACTCGAATGATACATCTAGAATAACTGGGAGAATAAAACCATTGTGCCCAGCTCCTATGTCTAATTTCTCAGCAGTCTGCTGAGTATTACTCCCTCCCTAAGCAGAGAAGAAAGATGAGAATTATTTCCACATTTCCTGGGGAAAAGCCTGATTACTCTATTGAGGTGGCCATTACTTAGGGAATTCTAAAGATGAGTGTGGGCCCCAGATTATGTATGCTGACAAGAAGTTAGGATAAAGATGTTTTCTAGAGAATCAGCTCAGAAAGATCTGGTCACACGTGGCCAAGGGGAGCACACACTTTTTCTTTTAAAAATAGAAATAGTCTTTTTGTTCTGATTTTAAAAGTAGTGTGTGCTTGTTTAAAAAAGATACTTCAAAAAATATAAAGAATAAAAGGTATATGTGTGTGTGTGTGAGCACGTGCGTGTGTGTATGTATATATATGTATGTATGTGTGTGTGTGTGTGTGTGTGTAAAACTATGGATAATGAAAGTTATTTTTTAACCAAAATTACATCATATTCAAATATAGTTTGCAATCTGCCTATGTCACCCAAAAGTATAGCATGAACTTTTTTTCAATGTCAGTAAATCTAAGCCAACATTTTTCTTTTTGATATGCCATAATGTATGATAGTCCATGCTAATAGGTAGTTAAAAGTTTCCTTTCCAAATTTTTAATTTTTTAAACAAGGGGTCAAGTTTGTATATATGGTTACATATTTAAGATAAATATTTATTTAAGAGACATTCTTAGAAGAGTTACCACTTCATCACATGGCATTCAAAATGAAGGTGTTGGCTAAATCATCCCCACTAGGATTATGCCAGTTTTATTCCCATTGACATCATAGGGAAGCACATGCTTTTCTATATGCTGAACAATATTTGATATTGTCGTTCTTTTAAATATTTTTGCACCTTTTGACCTTGAGCATTATCAGAGGGGTGACTATATATGAGTAGGTGAGAACTGATGTTGGTTCTGACAAGATGGTGGAGTGGATTATATTTTTAAATAGAGCCCACAGGATTTGTTGATCCTTGGATGTAGAAAGTAAGAGAAAGAGAGGTGTTTGAGATGATCCTAACACCAGTCTAAGGTGATTTGAGACTTATCCATGCTACAGAGGAGTTCCATCCAAGGTGTCCTTCTTCCTTCATACAAGACCCTACGGTAGGTGCTAGAGAGACAAGTAAGATAAGTTCAGTAGCAAGCATTGAGTAAATATCAACACAAAACTGCTAATGAAGAAAAACAACATCTATGGGAAAAGATACTGAAACTAGTTAAGTCATTGAGAAGTACTTCAGAGACCAGGCATGTTGGTTCCTAAGTTTTCATCCTATGGCCCACTAAAGTCACTGGGCAGTTTCTCAATCTTAGCAATATTAATGTTTGGGTCCAGTAATTTTTAGTTGTGGGTATATTCCCAATGCATTTTGGATGTTTAGCAGCATCCCTGCTTTCTACCTATTAGATGCCAGTAGAATCACCTGACTCCAACTTAAGCTGTGACAACTAAAAATGTCTTCCGATCTTGCCAAATATCTCCAGGGGAAAAAAATTGTCTGTTAAGGACTGCTACTTGATGGATTGTGGGATCACTCAGAGTGCCAAAATCCCATGCACTGGGGTAAATATACTACACCTAAGTTTCTCATGCATCAGCTTTGCATGTGGGAGAGCCTCTATTTTGTGCAGCCAAGGCCCCTTTCAATGCCCCTTCCTCAGGTAAATTTCACTGGCCCATCCAGCTGGATCCCAGAGCATTCGACCTGTCCAACCCCATGTTGCTTCCAGTACATCTGTGTCTGCCCAGCTGCTGCTTCCTAGTTATGTGCCCACAAACCACTAGGTACTTTCCTTATCCTCTGCCTTGGTTAATGCATCATTTGGGTCTCTGCTCAACTACACTGCTTTTTGTGACCCCCATGATTGGACTAGATGCCTCCTTGAAACTTCAATCCTATCTTGTCCCCCTTTTCTCTTAATGCATTTTCATTTGCAATTTTATTTGTATCTGAGAATCATTTGATTGTCAGCTCCCTCACTGGAATGTGACCTTCATGAAGATGGAACTGTAGCTATTTTTGCACACGATTAAACCCCAGTCACTAGCATAGTACTCAAAATATAATAGACTCCAATTTTGTTGAATGAATAAATAATTAGATTAATTAGGATAATGCTTGTGAGGCATGCTATAACATGCTGTTCCCATAAACAATAAATGGTGGTTGTGATATTATTTTATTATTATTATATTTATAGTGAATACAGGGAGACACATGCTCAGGGATTATGAATTCATGTGCACTGATTAATTTCCTTCCTTGTCTATTTCTCCTTTTTCTTCTTTACACTTTTTCTTTATTGTCTACTGTAGCTTTAAGGTATGTAAAACAAGTTTCTCTGTATTTAAAACTTTATAAGTGATAAATCTACAAGTCTCATAGAAACTCAAGGAACTATTAAATACAATGAGACATTATGATAGATTTCATCAGGTACAACTGGGATAGTTGCAAACCCACCAGGGTTGAATTCCAAGGGCAAATCTACCCAAGACAGTCTGAGCCATAAAGCAGCCTTTGTCTCCCAGGCTTTTTCCAATAAGGTTCTTTGTGGACTTAATAATTAAGGCCAAGATGGATGTCACAATGCTGAGCAGGACAGAGAGGATATCTTACCAGAGCCTAGGTCTCCTTTTCAGAGACAGCCACATGTCACAGGCAATTGGATTGGGTGCTCAGAACTGGAAGTGCAATTCAATTGTCTGAGAAAACAGAACGCAATTGAGTTTTCTCTTGGCTCCAAGAGAAGCTTCATCATCCCACAAGGAGTGACCCAGATCCCCTACTTTGTCTTTGGACCTTTGGAGCATACATTTCCTCTGGGACACTTGCTACCTGAAACAAGCAAATATGCATCATTTCACTTCCCAGTGCTTGGGATGTTACTATTGATTTAATTTTATGAGGTGCAATGGGCAGTACATCTCACATAGGCAGTAACAAACATTGGAGTCCATCTGTCCCTGATTCAGAGTGTGGAGGATGTTGGCATGACTCTTCCACTGGATGATCACCAGATGGGAGGCCCTTTGTCACATAAAATCCACCTTAGAAAGCATATACCTCTGGGGCATCCAGGAACCCTTCCTCCCTATCTGGAAACACCTGTAAACTTAAGAAGGACTGTTATGACCAGAAAGTAAGATAGTAAACAATCTCCTTCTTTGTATCTATATTCAGTGTAAGCAACACAGACAGGACAGATTGGCCTACCCCAAATACAAATAATTCACTTGAAGATGGTTCCCACTGACTTGACAACTAGATTTGAAGCACAGACTAATTGTCTTCAAACTGCTGTTTTAGCCTCAGGACTCCCTCCTTCTACATTCATGCTAGAGTTCATTGTTGTGCTAGATGTAAACTTCGAGTTACCCTGATTTAAAAAGATACATTCTTATCCCTGTACCTCATTCTTTACATCAATTCTTCCTTGGAATGTGAAGGTGTCCTCAAAGGCCAGTTTGAAAACCATTGCATTATTCAAGAATCCACATGTCTATGCAACCAAAGACCTGGGGGATCCAGTTTTGATCTCAATGGAGAATGTGAGTCCTCAGACGCTACTCTCATACAGTTCTAGGCCCATGGTGAATCAAGATATGGGCTCATGGCCATCCTCCCCAGGACGAGGGCAACAGCTGAAGGGGAGTAGGGGCTGAACCCCCACACTCATTCCCTAAGCCATACATCTTGGCAAAGGACTCTCTGCATCTAGAGGCACAGTACATTTTCTTAACTTGCACAAAGGCACACAACAATAGCTGTAGCTCTTAAACTGAGTTTTTATTTTATTTTATTTTACTATATTCTAGAAGATTCCCCTTGATTAAGAGTGAAAAAGCTCAAACATAGAAAAAGGAAGTAAAGGGGGCTGTGTTTGCAACAGTACAAGCTCTGTTCATCCACCTAATCTCCTCATCTCCCTGACCTTGCTCTCTGGAGAGGGCAGAGCACTGCTTACTCACCAGGCAGGGCAGGTCCCCCAACTCCACTTGGGGGAGTTAATAGGCAGAGGTGCAAAACTGACTTACAGTATTTTAATTATTCTTTAATTATTTTCCACATCATTACTTCAGCAAGGACTCTTCCAGGGCCTGTCTCACTATCAAGGGGAAGGTTAGAGGGGAATAATAGAATTTCTCCCTGATTTTGTCCGCAACTACATTCCAGCTTTGCAAAGCTTCTCATCAGTCCAGTTGGGCATGAAACGATAGGAGAATGTCCTTCTCTCAAAGCCCAGTGTAGTGGAAGCAGGAAGATAAAGGAGTCTTTGAAACTGATAATTGAAAGAAAAATTCTATCCAAGCCTTTCAAGTTCTCCCGGGCTTAAGTTCTTTTTCTCTCCTCCAGCACATTACAGCTGCTATGGGAGGTTGGAAGAGAATGCCTATCAGAGATGCTTTCATGCCGAACAGCAGCCACAGCCAGTGGCTTAGCCAGGAAGGTAAACTTCTTTCTCAGGAATGGCCTAAATACACCAGGGGCATGGAGGAAAGATCCCCAGGTGTAGCCCACTGAGAAAACAGAGGGTGGCACCTTCTGAAGTTTAACCCTAGAGTCTAGGGATATGAACGTGGAAGGATTTTAGAATACATCTGTCATGTCTATGAAATATCTCATCCAGCCTCTGCTTGGAGGTGGGAAAGAGCTTGCAATATGACAAGCTAGCGCATTCCACAGCTCAGGCACCTGTTTTCTATAGCAGGCTCTTTTAATTTTCTTTTAGCAATCTACTCATTAAACAGTTGCTTCAGAAGCAGGTTTGAATCCTAGCTCTGCCCCTTGCTAGCTGCATGATCAGGAGCAAGTAGATTCATTTCTCTGAACCTCAATTTCTTCATCTGTAAAATGCAAGTTAATAATAGTACTTACCTCTTATGACATTAATGTATTTCAAGATCTTGACATATGGCTTTATAACATATTAAACGTGTTCTATTCTATACCACATGTGGATGTGGCATACTACAATACCTTCTAGAAAATAAGATCTTTAAGGTCCCTATGGACTATGTTGGTACTGTTGTTCATTTAACTATGTATTTGCAGAGCATGATGTGAGCCCTAGCATACAGCAGGTCATTAATAAATATTTGTTGAAAAAATGAATAAACAAATATGGAAGACATAGTAAAGTAGGGTAAATGTAACAGAGGAAGCCCAGGATGCTGTGGGAACAGAGAAGGGAGGGGGTCCCACTTCTGAAATACCATCCCAAACTTAGGGCTGAATTAAATCATTGGTTCTATGTCCAGAGGTGTCCAATCTTTGGCATCTCTGAGCCACCGTGGACCAAGAAGAGTTGTCTTGGGCCACATATTAAATACATGGTTTCGTAATCACAAAAAAAATCTCATAATGTTTTAAGTAAATTTACAATTTTGTGTCAGGCCACATTCACAGCCATCCTGGGCTGCATGTGGCCCAAAGGCCATAGGTTGGACACCCCCAGTAGGACAGGGTCTCTCAGAACATTCTCTCAAGTCACTCCTAAAAGGATACAGTTTTCTTCCTCCCACTTCCTTGCCCACATGCATCACTCTTCTCCCATCTGCCAAGAACAGCAGTGTCCTTCTAACTATGCAACCCAGAATTGGACAAAATGGTCCCACTGCAGCCTGAGCAGCCCTCATTCCAGCAGACTCATTGACTGAGACCAGTGAAGCCAACACTCCCACAGGTTTTCAGCACCAGCTCTGCTCTCAGAGTCCATGCATGATGGCCCCATTCCACACTTGGTTAATAATGTTTATGTGCAACCTTCAATACACTTATTTAAATTAAATTGGATTAGCTTCATTTTCTTTGGTGATGTTGATGACCACAGGATAACTGGGGCTCCTCTGGCATGTCACAAAACTAGGGCTGGGATGGCTGACAAAGTGGCCCCACTGCAGCTGGGAATCTGGAGGATCATCTGTCCAGGAACTGAGGGAAGATTCACCCCAGGCACTGCATTTTGGTTTGGATGTGGATCTTGGGTCATCCTCATATAGTGCTGGTACTGCATGGTTCAGAGGTGCCTTTCCCCTCGTGTGGACTAGATCTGCCCATATCACCCAAGATGATTCTAAGTGGGGCTCAGCATACAGTTCTAAAAAGCTCAGAGTTAAGTCTACCTTTACATGTTTCTGAGGTAAACTATAACCCGTGTTTCAAACCTATGTTTGTGTGGATGTCATGGCTATTTACACAAATTACAGTTCAAAGATGAGTCCATTGAAAGTGTATGAGGACATGGATGCACAGGTGGTGCACAGATAATGCAAACCCCGAGGCTGGTCCAGGAGGCAGGCAGGGCACTCTATTCAGGGCCCGGGAGGCCTGGGCAGTGACTTCGGCTGCACCAGCCTGGGTCCCCTTGTCTGTGAGATGAGGGAGAATCATTTCCACGCAGCCAGCAGATTGTGGGTGAGAATAAAGCAAGATGATAAAGGTACTTGCCATTTACTAATTTAACTTAACTAAATTCTAGTACGGGTTCAAATTCTTCACAAACATTTCTCCACCCTTCCAGCAATCTAATGTCATAGCTGCTGTTATTCTCCCCAGTATGTTGAGAAGAACAAACTGAGACTCAGGAAAATCTGAGGCAAGAAAATCACACAGATTATGAGACAGAGCCAGACTCTAAGCCCAGTTCTCCCAGAGGCCAAAACCCATGCTCTTCACTGCCCCCCTGGTATATAAGTATGATTGCTGCAAATACAAAACTTGGTCAAAAGAACCAAAAAGAGCAGCATATATAATGCAGAATGAGAGACCCATGAGGGCATGACTGGTCTGCTCTGTTCATCACTGAGTCCCCAGCGAGCCTGGGGTAGTTCCTAACATACCATGGATGCTCAGTAACTGTATGTGTGTGTGTGGTGGAGGGGAGAGGGAGGGAGAGAGAAAGAGAGAAGAGGAGGGGAGAGGAGAAGAGGTCAAAAAGAGAAAAAAAAGAAGAAAGGAGAAAGAAAGGTAGAGAAGGAAAGAGAGATGCATGGAGGGAGAGGAGAAAACAGTCTTTGGAAAGATGAAAGTTACTGTGTTCTAGTTATGAAAACAAGAGGACAGGAGAATTAGACTCACTACTTGGTGGTCAGAAGCTGGAGTAAGTGCAGCTGAATCATTGCTAGGAAACGGACAAGGGGGCGGCCAGTATAACCACTGACAGGCTGGTTCATTCTGTGCATGGGCTCTCTCTGTGCCAGAGGAGGCAAGCTGTGCAGGTGTCCTCTGGAGGAAGGAGGGGAAGCAGATGCCAAAGCAGTCTACTTACACTGAGGGGATATCTTCAGAAACATCAATAATAATATGTATTTTGAAACCTATTTTTGTAAACTTTTTTCACACCAGCATAACATACATCAATACATGTATTATCTCTTAGTATTATAGAATCAAAAGTTTGGGGAAATAACTGTAAATTAATCTTATTCTAATCAAGAACTAAAAAAATAAATATATAAACACAAAAATAAGGATTTCTATATGGAAAAATATGCCATAAAGTGAAAAAAAAAATGATAGACTTGAAAAAAATGTGCAGGATATTTGAAAGACAAAGAACAGCATTAATATTCAAATATGCACAGTGCTCCTGTGAATCAATAAGGAATACACAAATAACTTAGAAACATGTGAAAAGAATACAAACAGACATTTCACACAAAAAACCCCACAAAGTCCAATAAATATTTGAGGAGATTCCAAGCTCTCCAGAATTTGGAGAATTGTAAATTAAAATAAGATTAGCAAAAAAATTTTAAAGGTTGATATTAGCTTTTTCATGGTTATGTGGAGAATTAGGTCCTTTAATATACTGTTGGTAAAAGTATAAATGAGTGAAGCTTTTATAGAAGGTAATTTAGCAATAATCATCAAAACTAAAAATGGACAGACCTTTGGACGCAGCAGTCTCATTTCTTGGACTCTGTCTCAGGAAATACCTACATATGCACATAAAAATGGGATTCCAGGGATACTCGAAGCAATTTATAGTGAAAAACTGTAAGCAACCTAAAAAAGATTACAAAACTTTAAGTTCAGACTGCAAGTTTCTATTTGAGATCTAAAAGATATCCCAGGTTGCTATGGAATTTATAGCCCATCCAATTAAATGTTAGTTCAAAAGATTAATGTAAATATATATATACTGACAAAGATCTCCAAGACGTATGGTGGAAAAAAGCAAGTTACAGAATAACACATATGATGCCATTCTACTAAAAATAAGAATATGTGCATAATATCTAGAAATATATAGAAAAGGGATTGGAAATAATGCACCCCACACCGATGACAGTGGTTATCTCTGGGGAGAAGAGTTGAAGGAGGAAACCTTTCATTGTTTGTCATACATGTTTACACATGACTATAATCAGAATTACTCATCTATTACTGAGATAAATTTTTTAAAGGACAAAAACAGAAAAGGATAATTTTAACTTTTCTAGGTACTTCTGAACCTACATCATCCCCAAAACTGATTTTTTTTTTTGCCTTTAACTGCTCCTTTACTCATATAAGGAGCTACTTACCCTATAGTTTGTTATATTCACATTCAGATGCTTATACCCACTAACACATTGACTGGGAATCACAGAATGTTGGAAACGCCAGAGATCTTGGAGGTGATCTCATTTAATTCTATTTTAGAGAGAAGGGACCTTTGATGGTTAATTTTGTGTGTGAATTTGACTAGGCTAAGGATGCCCAGATGTCTGGTTAACATTATTTCTGAGTATGCTGTAAAGTCCCTGAGTTCTCCCCACACCAAATGCTGTTTCACCACCTTCATGGTGTTTATTAGGAGTACTCTGTAGCTGCTAAACCTTGATTTAAATGCTTTATTTAGTTTTTCTTCAGAGGTGACTTTGTTAGCAGTAATTCATGCTGAAGGTGAGGTTTTATCTCTATTCCAGAATTATTTCCCTTTAGGTATATCTCCCTCTATAAAACAGAGCCATTCCTAAAATGTCATAAAGTAATCTCATCTTTATAACTTGAAATTCATTTTAAGTGCTCTAAAAGAGCACTGCATTTGGGAGGATCTTCTGATGAATCATTTTTTAAGTATAATCAGCTGCTCAGTCTGCACTGTCCCACGTGGTACCCATGACCCACGTGAGCCAGCTGAACGCAGCATGCAGCTCCTCCAGACTTAGATGCATTTTAAAAATAAAATATATGCCAGAAAGTGTATAAAATATCTCATTAATAATTTTTATATTTACATGCTGAATAATGATCTTTTGGATATACTACATTAAATAAAATATATTCTTAAAATAAGTTCTCCCTGTTTCTTTTTACTTTTTCTAATGTGGCTTGTAGAATATTTAAAATTTGATATGTGACTTGCATCATAGGTGGACAGCATTGGTCCAAATAATGTTTTATGGTCCTGAATTTTTTAAACCAGTTTTCTTGAGGGTAAATCCATCTCTTCTTAGAATATAGCCATAGCTTGCAATTCTGGGTAAAAGCTGGGCTTTTATAAATTAAATTTATTTAATATATTCAGGATGCAGTGCCCTATGGATTGACTCTTGACCCAAGGAGTTCACAGTCAAGAAGATGGATTAGGCCATCATGCATATGATCGATTTAAAATGCAGGCCTTCTGCAATATCCCCAAACCTCAAAAGAACACAATGATTCAAATGTCTAAAAACCTAGCCTAGGTAAAAAGACCCCAGAACTTCAGGGTGAGACTGCAAGTGTCTGTTTGAGATCTCAAAGTTACCCTGGAGTGATATGGAATTTATACCCCCTCAAATTAAGTATTATAATGAAGTCATAGAAAGCTTTTTAAAATTGTGTTTTCATGACTTTTTAAAAAATTTTATTTTAATTTATTTTTTCAAATACATTTGTCTCTGCCTCCCCCCCACCACTTTCCCTTGCCCCCTCCCTCCTTCCCTCCCTCAGCTCTTCCCCTTTGGTTTTGTCCATGAGTCCTTGCTATATGTTCCTTGACTTTCCCCTTCCCTTCCTTTTTTAAGAGGGGGGAAAAAATCCTCCTTTTATTTATCATGTGAGTTGTCAAGGGATAAGGGGAAGATTGGCCCAATAACCTCTCACTTCACCAAGTCTATACCAAAGAGTGTGTAATTAACTGGAATTCAGGCATACATTCATAGAGACCTACGAACATTAATTTGACGTAAAGATGGGCAGGTTTGAAAAGGGTAGTGCCCAATTTCTGCCCCTTTATAGTTAAAGGCTAAAATAGAGTAATACTGTACATGTATGTATATGCACAAGCCCGCACCCGCGCGCGCGCACATACACACACACCCCCTAACTTGGTCCCTGGAAGCCAGATTTATACTACATGATCACTCTCCTGGACCCCAGTTGATTGACATAAGCTGGGCCAATCAGATGATCTATTTCAAAATATTTAGCATTGAATCCATAAATCATAATCTGAGCCTGACCTGACTATTTGCAAGGGGAGAAGAAAACTCAAGACTGGAGGAAAAACAAAGAAAGCCAGGGGGTCAAGACTAGCAAGACAAAGGGAGTAAACAGGGATGAGTGTGCATGATCTTAAAGATAAAGAGAGGGTCAGCAAAGGCCTTCCCAATCTTTCATGAAACCTAACTGACCTCTCAGTTCTTGGTTCCCACAGAAATATCCTGGCTTTCTTAGGTTGTTTCACTTTTTACCTATATTATACTGAAGTGCTTTCAAATGACTCTTAACCAAGGAAAGCAGTTATTGGATTTTGTACCTGCATGGATAGAATATGAAGAACCTCCTCAAGATATTCAGCCCCAGATTCTCAGAATGAGAGACATGTGGGTGATGTTCCAACATCAGCTGTCCATTGTCTTAGCAGATGGTGACTTCCAAAGCAGAGGTAAGATGCAGGGACAGGAGCCACACATCACCAACAATGGGTGACATGCACAACTTGTCCCTGATAAGTTGCACTGTAATCTCTTGTCAGAAAGGACAACTTTCAAGGCAGTTCAGAAGGTGTGTCCTCATTGAGGAGGCCCTGGGCATGTGAACCGATTAATATGTCTCCCTTTATATTCCCACCACTTCTTCTTTGTGCCTGTCCTCTACATCTTATCTGGAGGTTATTCACAGAGTGGCTACAGAGTTGGGAAACCTTTGTTTTTACAGATTAAAGGACCCCTATAGCCTGATATATTCTTACCTGTTTCCAACTTTATGAAACACTGTGTATGTATCTTTCTCCTTACCAGATGATGGGCTCCTCAAGGGAAGATAACACATTTCATTCATCCTGTCTTTCTCCCACATGTTCCAAAGTTACTCCAACACCACCTGCCAGCTACTCAATAAATATTCATTGCTTGTTACACTAAAAAATAATTCCCCTGAAAACATATTACTCACTCCTTGTTAATCTTTCTAAAAACTACCCTTCCTCCTACCCTCACTAGAGTCTACTTTCAGCTCTTTACAGCTGGACCCCTTTCTGCAAACTTTTTGGCAAACTTCTTCTGTAAAGGGCCAGGTAGAACATATTTTAGGTTTCACTGGTCTCTGTTACAACTACTGAACTCTGTCATCAAAGTATGAAAGCAGCCATAAACAACACTTAAATGAATGAGCATGGCTGGGTTCTCATAAAGGTTTATTTATGGAAACAAGAGGGAGACTGGATTTGACCCATGAGCTATAACTTGTCAATTTCTCTTCAAGAGGAAAACAGAACACTAACCATTTTTAGTCATCAGAAATTACCCAATGAAAAAAAAAATTGTCTTTTTTCTACCCCAAAGTCAGTCATTAAAGATAATCATTGCAAACAGTTTCTTATTAATTATTCCAGGAATTTTTCAAATGTATATATAGAAATATCCATGTACCAGTATATACAGACACATGTGTACACATGTATATGTGATTGTATACACATTTATATGTATATTTTAAACACCATAGTGTACTCTGTACAATATTCTATATCTTGAATTCTTAATAATATTCTTTGGACATCTTTCCATATTGTTATATGAAGAGCTACCTTTTTTAAATTTATTTTTTAATTGCTTTTAGAAAGAGAGGAAGGGTGAGAGAGAAACATCAATGCCAGAGAGAAGCATTGATCAACTGCCTTCCATGATCGGACTGAGGATCATGTGAGCCCAGACTGGACATCAGACCCATAACCCAGACACGCCAGGCATGTGACCTGATGGGGAATCCAAACTACAACCCTTCAATTACAAAGCAATGCTCCACCCAAGTCATACCAGCCAGGGCTCTACTTCATTCTTTTGAATGGCTATGTGAGCTCTCACTGTATGGATGTATTATACTTTATTTAATCAGCCACTTGTTAATAGATATTTAAGTTCTTTACAGACTTCTTTTCAATGTAAATAGTGCTACAATGAACACCCTTGAGTACATGTTCAAATCCTCATGTTTGTTAAATTTCTGGAATGGGAACTTTTGGTTAAATGGTATGTGTGTTTTAAATTTTGACATATACTCCCAAATAGCCCACCTGGGAGGACTTATAATTTATTTTCTCAAAACACTACATGGAAGAAAAAAAGGCATTGTATTTAAGGTGCATGAATCTGTGTCAGATAAAGAGGTAGTTTTATATAGAGTATAAATAACATACCAAAAAAATCAATGCAAGGCTACATTGAATAAAAAGCTGAATTTAGTGTAACTATTTCAGTCATTTCTTAAATTTCAAAAAAGGAATTTAAAACTATACAATAAATATCATCAAAAACAAATTCCTTTTTACTTAAGGGAAGATATAAAATGTTAAGGAGAATGAACGAAGAAAAGAAAAAGCTACCAAAATTCAGAAGACACACTGGAGTGAAAGAAGAAAAGAGAAAAGGGAAGGGAATGCACAGAAGGATGTGTGAGACTGGCATAGAGAGAAGTGGAACGCCAGGGGCCCGGTGAGAGTGGAGGACACTGTTCCATTTCTGGTTACTAATTTGTGCTAGTTTGTTTCCTTGGGTGTGGCAGCTTGCCACACACAAAGAATTGGCCCTAATTCTTTGGCCTTTGCTTCATTCACACTTTTGCCATAGCCTCATCAGGGGCAGGGTGCATTGCCCTGTCCTTTGACTTTGGGCCCACGTGTCCATGTCTTGCTTCAGTCAGTAATACATATGCAATTGTGCCAGAGAACCCCTTCTGAGCTTGGCTTTAAGAAGTCTCACATGTTTCTGCTGGCTCTCTTGTGCCTCTGCTATTACACTGAAACAAACAAGCAAACAAACAATGTTCCAAGAAGCCTGCTGGTCCAGGGAGGATGGGAGACTTGTGAAACAGACCTCCATCCTCAGACCTACAGTGCCAATGAGAGACATGTCAGCTGAGTCCTGCCTAAATCATTTAATGCCAACTGACCAGGAGACATGTGAGCTAGCCCAGCCAAGATCAACAGAGCTGACCTAGCTGAGCCCAACCCCCACCTGCCAACTCTCAACCAGCAGACTGCACGAATAATGATAGATAAATGCTATTTTAAGCCACTGCATTTTCAGGTAGTTTGTACATAATAATAACTGAATAATTAACATATTAGGCAATCAAAGAGGGTAGATCTGGTCTAAGTCCTCAAAGTCCCCTCTTCATTCAACAAATATTTATTAAATAACCACCATGTGTCCTGTACTAGCACATTTCTGAAAATACAGAATGCAGTGAAGAATAAGAAAGACCTGCATCCTGCCTTCTAGACCTTTGTCCAGTCAAAGGAAGACAAGGAATAAAGAAATAAACAGTAAAAATAACAAGAAATGCTTATAAGTCGTGATATGATTTACAAAAATGACTGTCTGGCTACTTTATTTGGACAGGAAATGTGTCTTCAAGGTGACATTTCAGTCGAGTAGTAGCTGACAAGGAGAAACCAGTTTTAAGTTGCAAGATCAGAATGCTCAGGCAGAGGGAACAGCTAGTGCAAAAGCCCTGAGTAGAAAAGAAATCAGTGCTTTCAAAAAACAAGAGAGGAGGCCTGTGTGCTGGAGGTCCTGCTCCTTTCTGCTACCTAGTGCCTCTTTGAAACTGGATAAGTGTACTCATCAAAGTTGGCAAGAGGCCTGGGCCAATTTTAATTTCATGTTCCAAAGACAATTATTTTTTTATTGTGGTTTTACTTTGCATTTCTCAAATAATTAGTGATGTTGAGCATCTTTTCATATGTGTATGTCTGTTAGCCACCTGTCAGAATGGCTATCATCAATAAATCAACAAGTGCTGGCGAGGATGTGGAGAAAGGGGAACCCATTTGCACTGTTGGTGTAAATGCAAATTGGTGCAACCACCTTGGAAAGCAGTATGAAGATACCTCAAAAATTAAAAATGGACCTGCCTTTTGACCCAGCAATCACACTTCTGGAAATATATCTGAAGGAGCCCAAAACATTAATTTTAAAGAACAGAAGCACTCCTATATTCATTGTAGTGTTATTTATAGTCACCAAGATATGGAAGCAGCCCAAGCGTCCATCAGTAGATGAGTGGATAAAACAACTATGGGACATTTACACAATGGAATACTACCCAGCCATAAAAAAGAAAAACGTTTTACTCTTTGCAACATTATACTAAATGAAATAAGCCAGTCAGAGAATGACAAAGGCCCAATGAATTCACTCATATGTGGAATCTAATGAACAAACTGAACTAATAAGCAAAGTGGAGACAGACCCATTGATGGAGAGCAAGATGACAGCTAAGGGTGGGTAGGGGATGGAGACACTGGGCAGAAAGGGAGAAGGACTCATGGGCATGGACAACAGTGTGGTGGTGATTTTGGGGTGAGGGGGCTATAATGGGACTAAATGGTAATGGAAGAATACAATAAAAAAGAAAAAATAACAGACAATTATTGTCAATAAATTTGGCTTGGACTTCAAATAATGATGAAAACCTAATCTCATTTAAACATTCTCATTTAAAACGACATCTGCAGCTGACTCCAGTCTTCACTGTTAAATGAACACAAATGAAGCAAAGCGATTGTGCAATGGGAGAGGGGATACAGGCCAGGCTTCCACATCCAGGTTCAATGCTGAGAGAAGTAACTCAGTAACAACAGATTTTCAGCTTTGTCAGCTTCATGGTTTTGATCCTTCAAATTGACTTTTAATTTGTGGAAGAGTTCTGTCTAAATGAAATACGACTCACCATCTGAGACACGAACAGATCCGAGTGCTTCCCAGAAGAAGCGCTACTCCAGGCTGGGATGCAGTTTGAGGACTGCTGTGAATGTGGCTGGCTTTAAAAGAGAGCGTGATTTTTTCCCCCCAAAATTATCTTCCCATTTAGATATTGGAAAAGATGACAGTTCACTTGGCACTTATCTCCACTGATTCTGTTACCTTGTTTGGATTATTTAACCCCTGTGAGCTTCAGATTTATCTATGAAATGATAATGGTAATAACTAACCAGGCATAGTTTGCTAGGAAGGTTAAATAAAAAAAGATGTTCTAAGTCTTGTATAAACTGTGACACACCATGTAATTGTGAGATATTCTGATTATTAAAGCTGTCATGTCCCTGTGTGTCTGGATTTCTCTCTACCCCCAATGGGTAGGAAACTGGAAGGATAATATTTTGATAAGTAAAGGTAACATTTTGAAATAGACAGGCCATGTGCGATTATCATCCAAATGATAATCAACACCACTTTATGACTGTTATTAGTAAATTTTCCAGAGACTCCTGTGGGTAACTGTAACTTATGACCTGTCTCACTCATGATCTTTCTGTAGGCCTAAGTGGAAACTTAGAAGTTTCTTCCCTAAAAAATTCCCATATGGAAATTCTGGTTACATTTCATTATGGCCCAGTGATGAGGTGTCTGAAATATGCAAAATACAGCCTTCATCTTTGGACTATATTTTGTTTTTGTTTATGTGATGGTCTGATATATGGTCCCAAAATAAATATTTTAGAAATCTCAAGGTCTCCAAATCCCTTAATAGGATCTTTCCCCAAGCTGGTCATATTCTTCAGTATTACACTTTTAACACCTGAGTTATAATTAGCAGCACACACACTGCCCTCTTCACAAGCAGAGACAGTTAACTTTCACAAACACAACTGTTCGGTCCTAGCCATACCAGCACACAGTCCTGGCTCCTGCTGGTACTCAGAAGTTGTTCACACCTGCTGTCGCTGGCACCACTAGGACCGAACTACATCCCCTATCCTTTGGTTTCGGGTGTATAGTGAACCATATTCATTTCCTTCACTGATTTGCTCTAAGAAACTAATACCAATGTTGCCAACCAATTTAAAAACTCATAACATGACTGTCAAAACCCCATTCTAAATGATGTTTTCCTTGTAGAAGTATGTTTTCCTGTACTTGGCATAGCAGAGCTAACCATCTGGCTAAACGTGCGTCTCAGCACACCTAGGGTAGAAGGGAGAACTGGATCCAATGTTTAGATTTATCAGTAAATAAAGGTAAGACTGATGATGTTTCACATTATGTAAGGATTTTTCTACTTCACCAGAAGATCTGTCATAGGATTCCTGTAGTGAGATTTCCTGAACCATGACATATAATCCAATTTATGAAAATCAACTGACAGGTTACTTTGGGGAAATGTATTTATTGCATAAGGGATTGGGCCTTAGAAATTGTACCTCCTAATTTTTTCAAACACAGTTTGTCTGTCTGGAGTGTGTCAGGGCAGGAATTTGAGGTGGTTACACTGTGTACTCTTGTCAACATTTGATAAGTACGTGTTGAGTGAGTGAAAAAGCGAATGGTTAGATGCATAGGTGGGCAGCTCCTGCTGATTCTTCTCCCCAGGGTGATCTCCCTATCTGTCCCTTCCTAGAGAAACTCCATTCTTTCTTTGAGATCTGAAATTAATAATTCCTTATACCAAAGCCTTCCAGGAACCCTTTTCCCACCTTCCAAGCTTTCTCTTCTGCTTATTCTCTACCTTTGTGCATTATAAGTAATAGTAGGAGCTATCAGAATAATTACAGGAAGGGTGGGAACAGTAATAGGAGTAATAAAATGGGAGGGAGAGAAGGAGATAGACTTATCAGACATTTACTATTAATATTACTAGACTCTGGGTTAATCTTTTCATGCTCATTTTACTGAATCCTTATGAGGACAACCATCTTCATCACCTTATTACTGATGAGCCTGAGGCTTTGAGAGGGTATTTAAATTACCGGGAATCACCCAGCTAAAAAGTGGTAGAAGGTGAGATTTGAACCCCAGGCCTAACTCTAGATTGGAGCTAAAATGCAAAACCATTGCCTCCTGCCACCACATCACACTTTAATAAGTTTGTTGATATCTCCATCTCTCCTAGAACCATCTCAAGGGCAGGCAGTATCCCTGTAGTTCTAGTGCTTGGCTAGTACTGGATGTTTAGTGCATGTTTATGAACTGAGTGAAAGAAGATGGCATATTTTCTAGAGTAAAAATGGGCTCATGGTGATCTCAGCTGGGTCTCTGTGGATAATGTTGGAGGTTGCCAGTGGAAACCAGGTTTGGCTCTCACCTTACTAGACCTGCCAATCTCATTATAGACATGGGAATCAGGTAGGGATCATTTTAGTGTGAAATCAGATTGGTTCCGGTGTCAAAACGCCTGTTCTCCCTGGGCATTTCACAATTTCTTAGTCATACTTCCAGTTGCCCAATGTGTCTAGTTGGATGTTTACATAATAGTTTCTCCAGTAAAGAAAGAGTGAATGTGTCCTTTTTGTGGCAAGCAGGTGAGCTTATTGAGACTGACACCAGTCAGATTTGATCTTAGTGGCTCTTTCATCTCCTGCTGGCACCTTGAAAAGCCTTATTTAGTCAAAATGAACCCTGGCTTTCAACCGCTGTTGGAGCATGTCCTTCAATTCGCTCTCAGTCAACACTGAGGATAACTCATCCTCACACTCCTGCCATCTTTCTCTGCTTGTCCTCGTCAGAGCCAGCTCAATACTGCCACCACCATCTATTCATCACATTCATCAGTCCATTCACTTCCTTGCACCACTCCCTGTCCCAACAGTCAAAATATGTACACCCATTGGTCAGGTCGCACTATATATAAGAATGACAGCAATGTGCATTTGTATAGTGCCTTGTGACTTCTTGAACGTCTTATCAAATTTGTTCACTTACACTTTCCTCATATGGGTATCGCAGATTTTCTCTTGAAGAAATACTTTTTAAGTCAACCCTAAGTCTTTCAAATTTAGAGGATGAGAAGCATGCAGATTTCATTGAAATCTTTCATTTTATTTTGAACAAAAGGTACTTAGCAAAAACTAAATACCTGTTAGTGGGCTAAACACAGGACTCTAGAGATCACAGGGACAGTACCCTGCTCCCAGAAACTGCTGCGTTAGAGGAGAATTAAAGAAATAAACAACTGCAAGTGCTGAGGAAAGTGCTATAATGTACATAAGAAAGCAGGGACTTGAACAACTCATTGTTACTATTGACCAACAGTTGGCGAATCATGAAGTTTTTCAGGTGAGCATTGCAGAAGGAATACTTTCTCAGTATAGTAAAGGTGTAGTGAATGAGCACCACATTCCAGGCACAGGGAATACATTGTTGATATGGCACTTTCCCTGACTTCAAGGAGCTTATAGTCTAGAGGACAGAGAAACTAAGAAGTAGGTCATTACACTTTGTCTCAGTGGGAGCTGCAAAAAACTGATACTTTGAGGCATGTGCCACTAAATTTTAACATCCTCCCACTGCATCTCAACCTTGTCGGTGTCGTACACTTGCCTTCTGGTCATTCCTTCTTATCCGTCAGAGATTTGGTATCTGACTCTGGACTTCCACTCCACCCCTTGCCTTTATGGGGTGACCCATTCATACCCCACCTCTCAGGTGCTAACATTCTCATCTCTAGTGAGCCTCTCTTCTATTTTTTATTTCTCTTTCACCTACTCACAGGTCATACCTTGGACCTTATATGCAGAAGAGAGTATATATTCTACCTTTCCAACCACTCCAGGGCAAATGGTTTTGGCACCATTTCCTGCCAAACTAATTAAATAGTAGTTTAACTAGTAGCATAGTAGATAAACAATAGAAAAGTAAGCATTTATTGAGCACCAGCTAAGTGCCAGGCCCAGGGGTGGACCAGATGGACTCAGCTGCAGGAACTCTAACCTTATAGGCTATGGATGACCAAACACTCAGATGTCCATTATCCGAAGGTAATTTCTAAAAACATTCGTCCATAAGAAACCATTTTGGCTAGGAGTTAAATCTACTTGCTCTCTGCCCAGTTCTTTCCAGGCTCTGGAGTGAGAAGAAAATCATGGCCCATCCTATTATGATTCTGCATTTGTTTGATTCCTTTCTACTAAGAACCTCTGGAATGAAGTAGCTGAGAAATGTCTTTGGAGGCACCATCTATTTTAGGTGGACTTTCTTTCTCTGCTTATATAAGTTTTCTATACTTGATGTTTTGTACAAAACTCCTCAAAGTCCCATTGGAATTAAACAGCTTATTCTACCTCCAGGAGAGGGCTTTCAAATGATAAAGAAAGTCAAATGTATTTCTAAAGTTAAGCCAGGAGAAAGCAGCAGCATTGAAAACATTAGCACATGGTTTATATAATGTCTGGATAATAGCAGGGCATCAAATAATTATTCCAAAGTTAGGAGAGAAGTAGTTCATTTTTATGTCATCTTTTTTTTAATCCTCACCTGAGGATATGTTTATTGATTTTTGAAGAGTGGTGGCAAGGGGGTGGGCAGAGAGAGAGAGAAACATTGATGTGAAAGAAAAACATTGATCAGTTGCATTCCTCACATACCTCTACTGGGGATCAAACCCACAACCTAGATATATGTCCTGATGTGGAATCTAACCTGCAACCTTTTGTTCAGGATGCAACCTTTTGGTACAGGATGGTGTTCCAACCAAATGAACCACCCAGCCAGGTTATTCTTTAGAAGAGAACCAATGATGAAAAAAGGGGAGGGAGCCTGAGTGTGTATATGAACCTCGGTTATCTGGATATTACAGCAGCCAGAGCGATCTGTAAAGATTTCAATGAGGTCCTGCTGCAAACTTATTCAAAACCTACAATGCTTCCCTAGCTTCAGGATTAAGCCCCAACTCTTCAACAGGTCCATGTAGGCTCTCATGATCTAACCCTTTCCTACCTCCCTCTTGCTGAGTAGGTATCAGTGACAAAGTTAGTCCCCTGGCTTCTTTCACAGGGCCAAGTCCATTTTTATCTTCAGAGCCTCAGAATTAGCTCTTCCTCTGACTGGATCTTCCTATTCCTGGCTCCTTCCTACCATATACTTCTGCCATGTGTAATGCACACCCATGTCTTTGTGTACATTATACACAGGATTATTATACCCGTGGTTTGAAAACATTATACTCATGTATAATGCACATCCTTTTTTTTCCCTCAAAAATTTGAGCAGAAATATGCTCATTATACATGGCAAAATATGGTAGGTCTCATCCCCCAAGGTCATTGCTCGTAACCTCAGTGTTCCCAGTGTGTCATCCAGTTTCTTCAAATGTTTGGCACATACCACATTTAAAATGATCTTTTTTGCTTATTTATTTCAGTTAGTTTATTAATTAGCCCCATTCCTCCTTAAAGTATGAATCCCCCCTGGAAACAAAGATCTGGCTTATCTTGGTTATCACTGAGTAACCAGAGCCTAAAATAGTCCTTTAGACATAGTTAACACTCAGTACATAGTTAGCAAACTCAGAAATAACTGAGTTTGGAAAAGTTGAATAATTTCACCATCAAAACACCTTCCCATGCCACAGCATTTAATCCATACATAAGTACAGCTTATGGAGCAATTAATCAAAAACTTTGCTTATCATGCACCACCAATGGCAGGCCAATATGGAACACTCACAACACTAATGAACATTAGTCTTCCTAGGCACCATCCCAATGCTCTTTTGGCTCAGGTGGCTCTGAGGTGCAATTAGTCAGTGAGAACACCACTGCTACCCTGCAGTCTCCACACTCAAAGAGCGCAGTGCTGGCAGGGTTCCTTGGGCGGCAGAGGCTGGCAGGGCGCCTCCTCTTTGGGTTGCACCCAGATCACTAGGAGATTGGATAAATTAGGCTGTTCTCATAGAAAACAAAGATGGTGATAAAGAACAATGCAGAATAATTCCACTGATAATAGGCTGAAGAACTGTTGATATTGGCAAATAGAAAACAACCCCTTTTCACGGTAATCCATGGTTTGAAACATCCAGTCTTTAGCCAAATGTTCAGGCAGACACTGATTAAATGGACTTAGTTATAAAACGTTGGAGGGAAACATGTCATGTGAAAGCACATGTACGTATTTTAACCATGCCATGGAAGGACTGCACATGTACCTGCATGGTCCATGTGGCTGCAAGCACCCAAGCCTACTTCTCAAACATGCTGTGTACATTATTCTACATTTTTTTTTCTAGTACCTAAAGCACACATACCTTAAGGGATCATAAATGCTTGGATTAATGTCAGCTAAGCTATCTTGAGCACACATAAATTTAAATGGCTCTGTTGATTACATTTCTACTTAGAATCTGACACATTAAAGGAAACCAGGATTCAGAGGAGTAAGATATTTTTTTTATCCCTAGGATTCAGTTACAATACCTGAAAAATAATATCTGAATTTAAAAGAATAATTAATAGCTTTTAGGGAGGACTTACTATGTGTGAAACACTTTGGATACAGGATCTTGTTTTATCTTCACACTGACCCCATTAGTGTCGTATCAATGAAGCCACAGACAAGGCACAGATACTGCCCAGAATCACATGGCTAATAAGGATGGAGTTGATTCCAGCCCAGGCAGTCTGACCCAAACAACCACACCCTGGGTTACTGCTCCCCACTGCCTCCTCTAATCCCAGACGCCCTTTGGTCGCCTGCAGGTTGACAAGCACCTGCATATCTGACCATGTCTTACGGTGTCACTAATGCCTGGTTCCTAATGTGAAAGCAACACCATTTTTAATACTTCTCTTTGCCAAAAATCAGTGTGCATTGAAGCTTAGCCCTGTGCATTAGCTTCATTCCTAAACTAATTCCCAAGAATGACAGAATTAGCACTGTCATTCTTGGACAGGAAGGTGTGAGGCCAGCTCAAGGGGCCTTGTGCATTTCTCCACTTGCTTACTCACGCATCCATTCTACAAATGTGTGCCATATACTACATGCTGAGGGTGGAACAGTAAAGGAGAAAGCTTACATGCTAACATCTAATATGTGATAATCCATTGAATAATTAAAATATTAAAACTGTGACAAGTGGGATAAAGGGAAGTACATGGTATGAGGGGGCTCCTAAACCTTGTTCAGGGGATTTGTGGAGAAGCTCCCCAAGGGTGACATGGGGACTAAGAGCTAAAGGAAAAAGTGAAGTTGAGAGTCAGGGCACAGGGGCTGCTGGCAGAGAGAAAACAGCTCAAGGAAAGATATGTGGGCAGGAGAACTCACAGCCTATTCTAAGACTGAAGGAAATCATGAGCAGCCAGAGTGCAGGGGGAGAGGACAGGACAAGGCTCTGAGCAAGGCAGGCACTCAGCCCTGCCCATAGGTCTCTTCTGCAGGCCTTTCTCATCACATTCCTTGTATTAGCTCATTCAAGGCTTCCAACTACCCTATGAGTTAGGTACTATTACAATCCTCTTTCCACATAGGAGAACAGATGTCATCCAGAAAGAATTAGGAAGTAAATTTTGCCCATGGTTATAGTAAGTAGATGGGAGATTCAAACTCAGATACCCTGGCACTGAGTCCTTACTACTAACTACTTTGCTACACTGCCATGACCCAAAGAAATCAAAGCACAGAGAAGTTAAGTAACTTGCCCAAAATCATACTGCAAGGGAACAGTGGAGCCAATCAAGCTCAGGTGGTCCATCTTTGGAGCCTGGGCCACCACCCACAGTCCTGTGCAGCACATGGCTAATGGTAGAAGCTAGCTACAGAGACCTGTTCTCTTCACAGAGTCAACTTTGTGACATGAACATTGCCTTCACTAGGGTGGGGCAGGGGGTGGTGGCAAGGACACACTGCTGACAACATGCCTGGAGAAAGAATGACTTTGGAGGTTTTATGCATTCCGCCTGTGCTCTCGCCCCAACAGACAGCAATGCTGGAGGAAGATCAGGCTGAGCAAAGCCACTGTTTCTCTCCCTAGGTCTCAGCATGTTCCCTTCTGTTGTAGAGCAGTTCTTATTGCCCCTGTTTTTCTAGGAGAAAGAGCAGGATCTCAAATGTCTTCCATTTGGAAACCCACAGAATAGAAAGATTTTCCCAGAGACAATAAAAACAATATGACTCAACCTCAGATTTCCCTCCCATAAGTACACATTCTGCCATGTCTGTTTTGCCTCCGTGGCCTGCCAACACTTTACTTGTGTAACAAGGGAACTGGGCCCCTTCTTATAGCCCAACAGCTGAGATGGCAGCAATTTCTGCCAATCTCCTTTGCCAGAGATATTCTATTAGTCTTGGTTGTTTATAGACTACGAGAGAGCTCCCTTCACGGTTACCTGGCAAAGTGGAGAGGTTAAAAAAATACAGCATGCTGCTTCTGCTGTTGCCTGGCACTCAGAGCATATCCTACAGCCTAGCATCACGTTGGGCAAAGAGATACATCCCATCAGCCAGGGGACTGGGAGCCAATACTTTCTTTCCATTACTACCTCTTCTCTTTCTCTCTCTCTTCCCCCTCCTCTCTCCCTCCCTAGTACCAGTAGACCATCAAATGGGCTCTCAGGACAATACTTACATTTCTTCTTTTGTTTCAGCAGATACCAAATAAAATTTTCTACTGCAAGGAACCTCTGACCTTATCTGGCAGGAAACTTCCTCCAGCTACAGACACCTCAAAGCACTAGCCCAGGGTCCCATGCTAAGCTGAGCACCCTTTTTAGCACTGAGCAGAGAAATTTTTGATTTTGCCTCTAGGACTTCGGATGTCTCAATGCCCTTGACCTGGAACTAGGAAGCTCCTCAGTGAGAGGGTTTGTCTTTACCTTTGTATGGCCAGACCCCTGCCTGCCTGAAAGGCGGGAGTCACAGCATCTCTCTCTGGTGCATGTTAGAGCAGAGCACCTGCCCTGCCTCTCACAAGGCTGAGGACCCCAAGACTCAGCTGATGCTTCTCCTGCTCACAGAACTGATGCCTCTGGAGTGTTTACACTCTCTACGTTGGAAGTATGTCAGCCTCAGCTTCCAATTGATTGAATTGAATTTTTAAAAAATTCCTTACTTGATTTTCTCCTTTTTTCCTCCCAGGTTTGACTATTGCCTCTCTAGATACAAAAGGGTTAAGAGTTGGGATGAGAGAGGCAGGCAGGGACAGAGCTTCTCCATGTCCTCGCCCACCCTTGCAGCCCTATAGCCTGTGCTGCGCTCCCTCAGAGAAGTCTGAGCCACTGCCCCTCACCAGAGTGAAGAGGGGGAAACTTCTCCTGGATAGTTGATTTGATTATAAAATCATAGGAGATGTTCCCTAGGGGTTCTGAAAACATTTAAGTAAACATAAAGCTCTGTCCAAATATAGTCCATCTTTTGGGTCAGGATACCCTACCCTAACACCCCCTCCCCCAGCTGTCCTGTTATTTAGATTTCAACCTTGTTAGAAATCCTTCCAATTAGGTCATTTAACCCCTCCCTTCACTGCTGCACCCAAGAAGTTCAGCAGAGCTGAGAGACATTTTATGGGTCTGGGGTGCTGTTCGATGCTGGGCCTAACCAGAAGTTTAGATTGATACTCAATATAACAAGAAATTCAAATGTCTCTTGCTCCCTGGAAGCTAGCTGAGTATAAAAGTATGGTTTCTTCAAGTTTCACACATCTTCTTTGGGGAAATTTCCTGTCATTTAATCCTAAGGGACAGATGGTATTTTGGACAGTGCAGATAAGCTATTATGAGGCTGACCTGGGCCCTTGAACTATAGGATTACATTCACAATCTTAAGTCACACTCCCATGTTTAAGGGTCTGTAACTTTTAATTAAAAATAAAGCTAAGTGAAAAGACAACTTAAAGAATAGAGAAAATATTTGCAAATCATACTTCTGATAAGCATTTAACAACATTTAATATTCACAATATATAAAGAACTCCTACAATTCAACAACAAAAAAGACAACCCATTTTTTTAAATCACAAAAAAGACAAGTAGAGAAAAAATCAAGATGGCAGAGAAGTGAATGTAAGTCACACTGACATCTTCCCAGGACCAATCTGTATTTACAAGTAAATTGTGGAGAAATCACCTGGAACAAACAACCGAACAATAGTGAGAGAGGAGCCTTATAACCTCCAACAGACAAAAGAATAGGCTTTAGCACAACCTAACTGGTAAGGGATGTAGCAGATACTAGAGAAGGCAGGCAAGGTGCCACCTGGTGGCAGCACCAGAAGGATATTGACAACCAGTATGACCCTCTGAGAAGAGTGTGGTCTAAACCATAAGTGAGGATCTCCAGCCTACAGCACCAGAGCCCAAAAAGCACACAGATAACAGCCAGCTTCAAAAAGCCACAGGGTTGCTCTCTGTCAGAGACAGGTGGCTAGAGATGAAAAGAGCCTTTTAGGGGGCCAACATGTAAATTTTAATGCAGCCACGTAGTCTGGTCTCTGGCAAAAGCAGGGGCAGAGTGGGCTAGATACACCAGAGGAGAGACTGGGGAAGGAGGCTTTGGGGAGAGAACTGAGAGAGTAGCTGGCGGGATCCCAGTGTTGACTCATCCCCCATGTGGCAGCAGACATCTTGCTCAGGCAGACCACTCCTTAGAACAGCAACAGCATGGGAAGATCCAATAACCCCACCCCCAGGAGGGACTCTGCCCCACCCTGTGTTATCTAAGTCTGACTACTGAATGCAGAGTGACTAGATTAACAGCTGAAGGATATAGCCACAGACAGTAGATTACTGGGAATCTCAAACAGAATGCCTAAGGTCAGATGGGGTCAACATCTGAAATCATTAGAGGCAGATCCAGAAAGAAAAACACTGGTCACCTAACATAGAAGTTCATACCACAAAGTGAGAAAATCAAGACAGATCAATTTAAGAAGCTGAAGCAAAAAAGAAGAGCCTCACATATAATGGGAAGACAAAGAAACACCCCCCAGCCAAAGGGAAAGAAGGAATCCCCAGAAAGAGAACTAAATGAAATAGAGGCAAGTAAACTATCAGATACTGAGTTCCAAACAATGCTCCTAAGGAAGCTCAATGAGCTCAGAGAGAATTACCAAAAACTACGAGAAACTATGAGAAACTTACTGCAAATTATATTAGCATGAAAAAGGACATAGAAACTATCAATAAGAAACAAGAGGAAATGCAAAGTACAATTTCTGAATTGAAGAACACAGCAGAAGGAATCAAAAGCAGCCTAGATGAAGCAGAGGAATGAATCAGCGAGCTGGAGGATAAGGTAGAAAAAAGCTCCCAGAAAGAACAAGAATATGAAAAAAGACTCAAAAAGAATGAAGAGGTACTGAGGGAAATGCAGGACAAACTGAAACGTAATAATATCCATATAATAGGGATACCAGAAGGAGAAGAAGAGGAATAAGGGATAGAGAACCTGTTTGAAAAAGTAATGATGGAAAACTTCCCTAATTTGAGGAGAGAAGTCACGCAAGTCCAGGAAGCACAGATGGTCCCATTCAAGAGGAACCCAATGAGGCCCACTCCAAGATACATCATCATTTAAATGGCAAATATCAAAGACAAACAGAGAATCCTAAAGGCAGCAAGGAAGAAAGACATAGTAACATATAAGGGAGCCCCGATACAACTAGCACCTGGCTTCTCCACAGAAACACTACAAGCCAGAAGGGAATGGCAAGAAATATTCCGAGGAATGAAAAGCAAAGGCCTGCAACCAAGACTGCTCTACTCAGCAAGGCTCTCAATTGAAATGGAAGGTGAAATAAGGAGTTTCCCAGACAAAAGAAGGCTAAAAAATACACCTCCACCAAACCAACATTGCAAGATATGCTAAAGGGACTGCTTAAATAAGATGAAGAAAAGGAATCTGTGAATACCCAGTTCTTTTCACAGTTGCCAATACTTGATATTATCAATATTTTTAATCCTTATTAATCTGATTGTGACAATGATGTGTCATTTTAAGTGTTGCTTTTATTATTAGTTGAAACTAAACCTGTTTTTATATATTTCCTGCCTATTTCTATTATTTTTAAAAAGATTTAAATGATTTTTTGGTATTTTTTTATCCTTTTATTGATGAAAGTTTCGTAGAATTTTTTCCCTAAAAATAAAATAACAAGTATTAACCCTTTTTTAGATGTGTTGCAAATACCTTTCTAGTCTATTACTTGTCCTTTAACTTTTTTATATGTATATTACTGTATAGTCTTAAATGTTTAATATAGTCATGTGGTCAATATTTTACTTTATAGCTTCTAGGTTTGAATATTTTACTTCAAGGTAAGAAAAATATTATTTTGAATTTCTCCTAAAACTCCTTAATTATACATATTGATTTTTAACTCACCTGAATATTTTTTGTATAAGTGTGAAATGGGGCTCTATATTTGTTTTATTTCAAGTAATGGTGGTCCATGTACCTTATTTTTAAATAAGCCTTATTTTCTCTATTGACTTGAAACATCAATTTAATCATATATTACATTGTTAGATATATATGTTTGTTTCTAGAATGCTATTTCATTGATCTTGATTATTTCTGTGCTGGTGTCATATTGTTTTAATTGCTGAGACTTTATAATGGATTTAATTTTTTAAATATTTTAAAATGGATCTTGACATTTAAAAAATAAATAAATAAAATCAATCTGCATTAAAAAGAAAGAAAGCAGAAACTCCTACCTTTTGCAACAACATGGATAGAACTGGAGAAGATTATGTTAAATGAAATAAGGCAGTCAGTGAAAGACAAATACAACATGACCTCACCAGTAAGTGGAATTAATTTAACAAAATATACCATAGGCATGGAAACATGGAGCAGACTGAAAGTGACCAGAGGGGATGGATTTAGGGGGGCAATAGTGGAAAAAAGGAGAAGGGACTAAACAAAGGACATATATGAATGACCCATAGATTGGACAACAGAGTGGTAATTGACTGTGGGTGTGGGGGGCAGGGTGGGATGGGTGGAGGAGGGCAAACAGGAAATAATTGAGACAACTGTAATAGAATAAACATGATTTTCAAAAAAATAAATAGAAATAAAATGGCAAAAAAGACAAATAGACATTTCTCCAAAAATGATATACCAATGGCCAAAAACACGAAAATGTGCTCAACTTAGGAAAATATAAATCAAACCCACAGTGTGCTAGCACTTCATAGCCACTAGAATGGCAAAAAATAAATACATACACACAGAGACAATAAGTTTGACTAGTACGTGGAGATATTGGAACCTCTCACCCATATAGGGATGGATGGCAGGTGAGACTATGAAATGGTGCAGCCACTGTGAAAAACAGTTTGGCAATTTCTGGAAAAGCTAAGCAGAGAATAACCATATGACCTTGGACATCCATTCCTAGGATATAGCCAGAATAACTGAAAACAGGGACTCAAACAGATATGTGTATGCTGCCAGTGTTCATTGTAGCATTACAATAACCAAAGAGCACACACAACTCAAGGGTCCATCAGCAGATGAATGGATTAAAAAATGTGGTATATTCATAAAACGAAATATAATTCAGCCATAAAGAAGAATGTAGCACTGACACATTCTACTATATAGATGAACCTTGAAAACATTATGCTAAATGAAATAAGACAAATTTCTGGAGCAAATATTGAAGGGACAAATACAAAGGGAGAAATACTATATGATTCCATTTATATGGAATATGTAGCACAGGTCATTTATAGAGACAGAGAGTAGGAGTTACTAGGAGCTAGGAAGAGGGGAAAATGCAGTTATTGTTTAATGGATATGGAGGTTCTGTTTGGGGTGATGAAAAATTTCAGAAATAGAGAGTGGTAATGGTTATACAGCATTAGAAATGCACCTAATGTCCCTAAATTATATACTCAATCATCTCATGGGCTGAAAGTTTGTGGGTTTGAGCCACGGTCAGGCACATACCCAGGTTGCAGGTTCAGTCCCTGGTCAGGTGCATATGAGAAGGCAACCAATCGATGTTTCCTCTCACATTGATGTTTCTCTCTCTTTTTTCTCTTTCTATTCCTCTCTCTCTCCCTCATTCTCCCCCTCCCTCTCCCTCTCTAAAAGGAATGAAAAAAATGTCCTTGGGTGAGAATAAAATAAAAGAGGTGAATTTTTTTATATATACTTTGCCACAATAAAAAATCAGGAGAAAAATGTAAGAAAACAACACAGCAAATAACTATTTTTACAATCAAATTTCTTCTGCAGTTCTCTCAGTTCAGTCCTAGAATCAGAACTCAAACTGAGATCTACCAACTTACAGTGCCTAATCCATTACATTTAGTCTGATATCTCAGTGTATTTAAATTACACATTTATTGATTTATTCAAGTTATCTATTTTTTGTTATTTATAAAATGCCTAGTGAATGCTTGGTGATCAATAATTGTTGGTGAGGGATGGATGGAAGAAACAGGTTTCAGTATATGTTTATATCAGGGTCTATGCTCAAAGGCCCTTTTGTGCTATCCCAGCTAATCTTACCTTCCATGTTCTGAATCATCATCATCCCCATTTTATGGTTGAGGACATGAGGCCAAAGAAGGTTAGGTGAACTTGCTGGTAGCAGGTAGTACAGTTGATATCAGAAGCTAGATCTGCCAGGTTCAAAGCTCTCCATGCCTCATGCCATTCATTCTCATGCATATTCCCTCTCTCTTCACCTCCCACCCTCACCTCTACCCACTCTCACTTTCACTCTCCCAAATTCCCTCGGCTTCTTGGCTCTCCCCATTGTCCTCAACAACCAGGGACAGCTTCCAACGGGTAACAAAACCCTTCATGGTGGCTCTAAATTCAGGGTCAATCAAGATAGCTCATGTTCCAGGTGGAAGCCAGGATCAGATTTTGCAGCAACTGCTTTACAGCTGGAGGAGGGGCTACCCCCAAGGGGCTGCTTCAAGTATAGCAACTAGATGGTGCCAGGTGCAGCAAATAAAAACGCAGCCGTCATGGGCAAGGCAAGCCAGCAGGCTCCCAAGGCCAGGATCCAGGCAAGCAGCAAGTGTGCCCTCCGCTTTCCACAGGTCGCCAGACAGAGACACTGGTGGATCCTGCCAAAGGTTCAGCTCCATGTGTTTTGTCAGTAGCACATTTCTGAGTCTCTGCAAGCTTGTACTAGGCTGGAAAATGATCAAGGGGCTAAAAGAGGGGCCCTGGAGGCCAGGCCCAGCCATCGTTGGCTTACTTTGCTACAACCATTAGGCAGAGCAAGTTAGTAGGGTGTAGGACAGGGTAAAGAAGAGCAGAAGTTATTCAGGCTCATGCCGAGGGCCAGGGGTGAGCCTCTTCTTGGCTTCTGCCCAGCTCTGCCCCCCAGGTTCCTTTTCTGTGCTGTTTCTTTGGAGACTGAGTTGAAGAATTCCTGTTTTCCCTTGCAGGCATACAAAGCATGTTCCAGAATTCATAAGAGCTTTATTATCTCTGCATTGTGGGAACCAGTGCAATTCCAAATCAGCAAGAGAGGACAGGCAACTCAGGAAATGAGTAGTTTTTTCCTCTTCCTCTTACCAGTGAATTTCAGGTCATTATCAAACAGTACACTCTGCCTTCATTTAGCCCATCACGTGAGGTCTTAATGCACCTCACAGTCTATTGCTCATTAATACTGCTAAAGCACATTTACAGAGTATTTAAAATTGGCCTGCTCTCTTTCTCTCTGCTCATTCCCTGCAGTGCAGTCCAGTTTCTGGGATGGAGCTCGATCAATAAACACTTTCTTTCTGTCTGTTGAGACTTTCTGTCTTCCAATTAGAAGAGAGGCGCAAAGCATGCTGCTTTATTAGATGGAGACAGCAGTCAATTTTGGCTCAATGCTGAGTAGGAAATGCTGATTTTTCAGATGTTTGTGTAACAGAAACAACAAAGCATCCGCTTGGAAAGCAACAGCATTTTTGTTCACCAAACAACGTACAAATTGGCTCTTTCAGCAGCCCGAGGAAGGAGGAAAAGAGTAAGAATGTGGGCCCCAGGGGGACAGCAGCAGCCACTCTCACAAGTCCTGTGTGATGGTCTAAGTGAGGTGACAGCACATAAACCAGTGTGGTGGCCTCCATGTCACTTGGTCATTAAACCCTGCTTGGCCTAGGTGAGTTACCAAGTGCCCATGGAATCTGGACCCTTTGCCTGTGGGAGGCCAAGTGCCGAGATGCAGACTCCAACATTCAGGCTGCTCCTCATGAACCTTTCTACTGAAAACTGAAAATGTAAGTTTTCATGAGTCTTCACATTTTAAACACCATGCACAGGCCTTCTCATTCCACAGAAGATGTTGTTTTGGGCCCTTTGGAACTAAAAACTTCTAACTAAAAGCTGGGAGGCAGAATAGGGCCCCCCTCCTGCTTGAGGTACGCTATTAACATTAGTGTATTGATAGCAAGAATTGGGAGGGGGAGGGGAGGACATGAGGGAGAAAGGGACACAGAAAGGAGGAAGAAGGGCACGGATGGAAACAGGAAAGAAAAACACACTGGTCTGAGAGTCAGGAAACAAGTTTTAATTACAGCTTTCCAATTATTAACTCAATGATACAGTGTAAGACTTATTCTCCCATTGCTTGGATGAGAAAAAACTGAAAACTAACACCTGATGAGTTTTAGTCATAGATATGTGAAATAAAGGTCAAATTGGGAGATGACTATGAAGGCACTTTATCACCAGTATAACCCAGGTAAAACTGGGCCACCTTGAGGCCAGTCTCAGCACAGTTAGTAAATACACACATACACTTTAATCCAAAATGTCTTGAAAAGCAATGCACATTTTTACTGAATGACTCTTGAAGGATGTCAATGAAACTTTATACCATACAACATTACAAAATCCTCTTAAAATAGCTTGTTGGACATCTCTCTTTCCCTGTTATCCCTTTTTTCATTTTAGCTGTTGAGTTGTCTCTCCTATCTTCAAACACTTCATTCCATACTGACCTCATCTCTCATTTTCCTCTTCTCTTTAACCCTTTCCTAGATAATTTTCCCCCAATAGATTGCTCCATGTGTTACTTGTGAAAGAAATCTGCTCCCCTTCTTTTGGCTTCTTCCACTCAGCCTCTCTACCCATTACCCTGATCTGACCAACAAAGATCCAATAGCTGAGTAGTGTCAATGTGGTATTGTTATAGCTGGGAGCATGAAAAAAATTGTAGTCACAGACTTTTTCTTGTTATTCTCTGTTATATCTTCAATGTGAAATTGTTACCTAGCAAAATCTGATAATAACATATGTCACAATAACACAAAATCAGTGGCATCTAGATCCAAGTCAGCATGATCATTTATTGAGAATCTATCTGTGTTAGGAATCTCTATAAGGATGATGTTAGAGCTTAGAGGAATAGATTACTCACTATGTCATAGAAGGATCTGGCTTATGGCATGTGATTGATGGGTTTCCTTCACCACAGTTTATCATCTTGTGACTTACAAAAGCTCCTGAAATTGCCATAACTCTTGTCTTTCCTTTGGATTATGCAGGGTCATAAAATATGAGAATTCTCACCCCAACTTTTCATATGGGTATCACAAATGCTGATAGCAGACCTCCTGGCCAAGCCCAGGAAAAGTGCTGGATTATTCTCGTCAAAGAGCTCTAGGGAGCCAATACAAATTACATGAGATGGCTGTGGAGAAGAAACCCATTAGCCTAGAACTCTGACATGAACTCCCCATTGAAAATGCATATAATTCACCTGGCAAGAGGAACCTATTCTGATATGGTTGATGACTCCCTCTTTAGAAAAAGTTTTTTTTTTCTCTTGGCTTCTGAGACATCATACTCTCCTTTTGTCCCCTCGCATCATGTTTGCCACACTTCCTCAGTTTCCCTCACTGGGTCCTCATCATTCTGATATCTGTGTTAGTACCTCAGGGCCCTGCTTTGGGCTCCATTTACCTCTCTATCTATACCCTTTCCCCCAAGTCCCATAGTTTAAATACCAAAGTGTCAATGGCTCCCAAATCTAGGTCTCCCATCCAGATTTACCCCAATGCCAGATTTAGAAGTCCACAGACATCTCAAACTTAATATGGTGAAAAGAAGTCCTCTTGATTGCCTTCCCAGTTTGCTCTTTCTCCATCTCAGTGAACAGCACCACTGGTTCCTGTCATTGAAGCCAAATCTTCTCTCACTTTCCCTCACCATCATGTCTAATCCATAAATGATTCCCATTGACTTTATTATAGGACTTATTCCAAATTAACCTACTCTTCCTCATCTTCTCAACCACTGCTTTAGTCCAAGTCAGAACACCTTCCACCTGGCCCCTGGAACAGCATCCTAACTAGCCTCTCTGCTAGAACTTTTGCTCTTCTCAGTTTAATTGCCAAACAGCAACCAGAGTGATGTTTTAAAAACATAATGTAGGCACACCAACTTCTCCTATAAAACCTGCAATGGAGCTCCTTCTTAGAACAAAATCTATACTCCTTGTTCTGGCTCTCTGAAACTTTATGTAATGTTTCCTTCCTATACCTCCAACTTCACTTCCTGTATTTCTCTCCCTTTCACATTATAGTTCAACCACACTGATCTCCCTCCTATTTCTTGAAAAAGCTAAGCTTGTTCTTACCTCAAGGCATTTGCACTGGCTATTCCCTCTGCCTGAATTGTTTTTCCTCCAGATCTTGATGGAAGGATCCTTTTGTCATGTATGTAACAGCTTACCTGTTACCTCTCCTGAAGTTTTCCTGAGCACACAATCTAAAGTAGCCATGCGCATTAGTGTCCTAGTGCTGATGTGACAAGTCACCACAAAAAAGATGACTTAAAACAAGAGAAACTTATTCTCACTCAGTTCTTGAGACCAGAAGTCAGATCTCAAGGTATCAGCAGGGCTACACTCTGAAGGTTCTAGGGAAGAAGCCTTCCTTCCTTCTTCCAGTTCCAGGGGGCTCCAGTCCTTCCTTGGTTCATGGCTACATCGTTCCAGTCTCTGACTCTGTGATCCCACTGCCTCCTCTTCCTCTGTCTCAAAACTCACTCAGCCTCTCTGCTATAAGGATACATGTGACTGCATTTGGGGATCATTTGAAGAGACCTAGATAAACTCCTTTTCTGAAGATTCTTAACTTAATTACACCTTTTGTCCTATAAAATAATATTCAGAAGTTCCAGGAGGTAGGACCCATACATATTTTTCTGGAGCCCACCATTCAGCTATACCATGCAAGACATATTGCCTGATTTTAACTCTGTGTTTAACACTTACTGTTACTGTCATTTATTTATGTATTATTTGTTTGTTAGTTTAATTCCTGTCTCTCCATCAGAATGTAAGCACCATAAAAGTAGGGACTTTGCCTGCTTTTAACCCCTGATGTTGAGAAGAGTGACAAGCACAAAATAGGCACTCCAAAATATTTTTAAATGTATTGACGATTAAATTAAGCCAATATTTTAAAACTTCTTTATTTGCTTATTTGTTTATAAAATCCTTTGTTCAAATGCAGAAGCAAAACAGATAAATTTAGTGAACTTGGAAGCTGAGCTCTTATATTTGAAGTAGGGGTTGAAAGCGGGGCACTCAGGGCCTACGGTCTCCAATTCCTTCTGATGATGTACTCTAGAGATTAGAGGAATTCTCTGAAAAATAAACCACTTTAACATCTTGGCTCAAATTAGTTGTGTGGGAGAACTAGGATATAGAAGAACATGGAGGAAATGGGGCACTGAGCAGACACATTGATAAGTGAGCTGGCGCAGGCAGTGGAGACATGGGGGTGTGCCATGTCCAACGTGGGTGGCATGTGGTCACTGCAGGGTGTTATAAGGGCTAAAGGGCTGAAAAGTTAACTTTTACTCTCAGTGAGGTCACACATACTCAACATTACATGGTCTGTCTTTCCCAAAATGTGCCCTGAAAAGACTGAGACTGAGTGTAAGGGTTTTCCCTGATACTCAGCTGGGAATGGGAGCAGTTGGGGAGGGTAGAGCTTACAAGCCTGGGCTCTGCATGGAAACAGACCCAAGAACCAATCCAGAGTCAGATGGCTCCTAAGCCATATGATCTTGGGTGGGCTTCTTAACCTCTCTGAACCTCATTTCCTCAACTGGAAAATGGGGAATAACAATAATGCCTGCCTCATAGGCTTTGAGTATTATGAGATAATTCACATCAAGTGCCTGGTACAGCATCAATCAGTACGTAGGCATGGCTTGCAATAAATTGAAGTAACTATTATTTATTAAGTATTTTTATTATTTAAATATTGGGGTTTTTAGATATTAAGCTCAGGCTATTCTTGGGTAGTTCTTCATTTCCAGTTCCTGGACCTCTAGTAAAAAGATTTTTGAATCAAGCCAGAGAGGAATTCACCCATTTATTCACTCACTCACTTAATCAGAAAATATTTTTTAAGTAGCTATAATGACTCAGAAACTGTTCTATCTGTAAAGAATAATGAAGTACATAAGATAGATTTCCTTTTCTGGTAGATCCTGCCTTTTGGTGATAGAAGCAGATAAGAAACAATAAGCATTTGGGGGAAATCCTAGGATCAACCATTCTCTTGCTGTGTGTATTTTCATCCTTGGTCCAATGAATAATGTATACCTTAGGTGCTTAACCTAAGCTTTGCTCTGCTGATTCCAGCAGGCAGAGGTGCCACCCTGCCCTGCCCCCTCCCCACTGCAGGCCTGCAGGCATTTTCTATGGGGATCTCAAAGGCCCGTTCTTTTGCAGTCTTTGATGATAAAGGTGATGGCGCTGCTCCAAGAAATTTCCATTTGTAGAGTCCCTGCTAAATGCTAGGCACCATTATGTTATTTTACGCAGATCACCTTGCTTCAATCCTCCCTAAACCTATGAGCTAAGTTCTGTTATGATTCCATTTTAGAGATGAAGAAAATTAAAATCAGGTTATGAAACTCGAGCCAAGATGCTGCTTCTGAGTGGTCCAGCTGGCATTTGATTTGATTCCAGAGCCCCAGCCCTCAATCCTAGGCTCTGCTCCCTGCTCTATAGGCTCCCATGGAGCATATGTGACATTCCTGACTGAGGTTTAAGGATGGCTGTGATGCATGTGTAGCTGGGCTGCTCTGCCAGAGCTGGCTGATGTCCACAGGCCAGGACAACATGCCCTGGGCTTGGCACTGCTGTGCCCAGGCTGACTGTCTGCTGACTTTATTGCATGAAGACAATTGTCTGTGCTTGTTAAGATTCACTGTGAGAATGAGAACCTGCCACATGCTATCAAGAGAGAGGAAACAGTTCCACAACTTACTGATTGGGAGACCTCAGGCAATTCACTGAGCTTCTCTGAGCTCTACATTCCTTACCTGTAAAGGGACACTGAAAAGAAACCTGACTCAAGGGTTGTTGGCAGGATTAATGGAGATAATGCAGGAAAGCACTTGGCACCATGCCTAACATGTACAGTGAAAAAAATGCAAGGGAGAGAGGGAGTGGGTAGACTTCAAATCCAAACTAACTGTCGTCTATCCTTGGCTAAGCTCCTTCTCTCTGTACCAAAACATCCCCCTTTGCTAAATGTGTGGACTTCTGGAAAGTACTGTCCTTTCAAGTCCTTCAAATCCCAACCTCTAGATGTCTCTAGGTCTCTGTAGAACAAAGAGATCCCATCAAATGAGCAGAGATGAGCCCACTCCTCCCTGGCATTGCCAAGTCTGTGCCTCAAAAAGAGACTCCAGGAAAGTCAGCCTTTATTTATAAGGCTTTATAACATTTCAGTGTGTGTGTGTGTGTGTGTGTGTGTGTGTGTGTGTGTTTGCATATCACCTTTTTGTTTATGTGTTCAACTATGGACAAAAATTTGGATTGCTGTACATTTTAGCTACTGTAGAAATATTTTGGCTATCTTTACTTCGCTTTTGTTTTGTAAAAAATAAGTCTTGTCACATCATATTTTATGTTGGAACCAGGACAGAAGTATGCACAGGGTGTGCAGCTCCCTGCAAGTGGTGAGGGGTTTGCAGGTACCCCACTCCTTGCGTGGGGTTGTGAAGCTCCCAGGCAGGCCAGGCACAGGGTCAGCATTCAGAAATCAAGTGGAAAAGACAGGTTTTCTTTTGGCTTCTCATATATTCAAGTACCCTCCTGCCTGCTCCAGTAACTTCCCATAGGCTGCTCTCTCTGCCTTAGACTCTTGGTCCTCTCCTCCTCACTGAACTAGCCCCTTCTTACCTTTGTACCACTGCTCAGTCCCACCTGCCCCCAGGAGGATTTCCCTGGCCTCCTTGATTGGATGAGTGCCCTCTCCCATTATGCATGTCCTTAATATGGTGAACTTGCCTTCTTAGTCATCAACATTTCCCCAGAAAACCTAGCAGTATCAGGCCCATAGCAGATACTCAAAATATCTTTACAAAAATGAATGTACGAATGAATGAAAACACCATAAGTTTAAAGATGATCCTAATTCTCAAAGTGGGGACCCCACATCTGTTTGGGTAGCCAGTGCCACTCCACCCCCCTCCCTCTACCTCCTCCTCAGTCTCCATCCCAGCACCTCCCCTTCCTCATGCCCGGCCCTGGCATCCTCTCAGGCCTTCAATCTTCCAAGTGGGGCCTGCAGTGAAACAGGAGGGAAGAAATGACAAGCCTAGCTAGGGTTTAAAGACACACTCACCTGAAATTGCACAATTCATCCCACGGGCTCAGCAGGAATGCAGCATTTGGAGAAATTACACCTCTGAGCTGCCAGGATATACTCAAACAGCCAAGAACAGAAGTTGGCCCAGCTGGGACACATCCAGAGAGCAGCAAATATGCACAGTGAGCTTGCAGGCTAAGCATTTTCATTTCTCAGGGGAATGTCCAAAAATGTCTGCCTATCTGGGGGTCCCTTCTTCTCCTTTGTCCTAGGGTAATTCCCATTGATTGGCTTCCAAAACCAGTGCTGGGGAGGGAAGAAAGGAGAGGAGCTCTACATGTAAATGACTATCAGAGATTTGGGCTTATTATATAGTTCCACTGTGACTACCTGGTATGGGGAGGCAAACGGGGGATAAGTATGTGAGCTCTAGAATTTGCATCCCAGAGTTCAAATCCTGGCTCTGCCACTTACTAGAATAACTTTGGTCAAGTTGCCTCACCTATGTCTACCTCACTTTCTTCATCTATAAAATGGGGATGAATATAATACCCTTCTTCGCAGGAATAGTTTTAAGAGTTAGTAAGTTAATACATGTAAGCACTTAGATAAGTGTGTCTCACATGTAGTACATGCTCCATAAATATAAGCTTTGCATTATTATTTAGGTAGAATATTTGACTAGACAAGTGGTTCTTGGATATCTCAATTTCATAGTCACAGATTTAAAACATTCCTTCACCCTTATTTTCAACTTTTACTTGCATATTATAGGTATTAAAATGATCATTTCATTATATAAAATAAAGCATATTTTTCCCTGGCCAGGTGGCTCAGTTGATTGGAGTATCATCCCATAAACCAAAAGGTCCTAAATTCGATCCCCAAGCAGGGCACATGCCTAGGCTGCAGGTTCAGTTCCAGGTCAGGGTGCATACAAGAGGCAGCTGATCGATATTTTTCGCTTACATCATTGTTTCTCTCCTCTCTCTCTCTCTCTCTCTTCCCTTCTCTCTAAAATCAATGAACATGCCCTCAGATGAAGATAAAAAATAAAATAAAACATATTTTAAAGCCTCAAATGAAAGAGAAACACAAGCATTGAAAAAATTAACATGTTTAGCTTTATGATAAACTGAAAACAAACAGTAAATGTATTGCTGTTTGTCAAAGCCATATTGAATTATGAACTAAATGAATTAGGCTGTCTGGAAGCTTCCATCTCCTTGGTGGTCCCTCCCTGGTATTCTGTGCTCCTACAGCCCCCCTCACCTGTCCCAGTACTGGTTACTTGACATTGCAATTGTCCTTTACTTCTCTGCTTTACTTTCTCAACCCCCATCAGCATCCCAACCCCTAAGCTCCCTGATGGCAGGGACTCATAGCTGTATCTTGCACATGTGGAAGCTCGAAGCATTTGGAATGAAAGCCTGACACTTAGTCCTCAAATCCAGCTGGAAACCAATACATCACATGCTGCTCACAGAGAGCCTCTCACACCTTCACATGTTCCATTGCACGGGTCCTATAAGTTCTTCCTAAATTCACTTTGGTTTCATGTATCACCTCCCAAGGTAGGCATCTCCTGAGCACATTATGTAAGCAGCCTCCTCTTCCCATCCTTGGTCAGTTTCTTCCTTCTTGCCCCAAATTCACCACCAATTACAGTTATACTCTATGTTTATTTGCTCATTTGTGTATTTTCAGGCTCCTCCACTGGAATATAAGCTCTATAAGGGAAGGCACTTTGACTAACTAGACCTCTGGTGTATTCCCAGCCCCTGACAGTCATGAAGACAAGAGTAGATGACCAAGCAGCCCACAGAGAACTGGCCTGAGCAGCATCCATTTGAAAGAATTCATCGAGAGGGGAGTAGGTAGCAAGTGTGTGGATCCTCACTGCCCATGCATTCGGGAGCGGCATACAGGGCTACAGAAAGTTTAGAGGTCAGACCTCAATAGGAGGACCATGACCTTCTTGCTTGTGGCATTTTAAGCTGCAGTTAGGGAAGCACTAGCCCTTCCTGTGGCATTCCCAGGGCCCAGAATACTGTCGCATTACAGAATGGCAGAATCTCAGACACAGCTCTGTCCCACCAGCTCAGTGTCCATGATCTGGAGGCTGATGTCCAAGCTTTGGAGTATCAGCTCTAGAAGAAGAAAAGCTTGATACATTATTTGCCACTTCCGAGTTCTTGGTTGGAGAAGAACCACCTCTTACCAGGCATGATGAGGTGATAGTGAGGGTTGGAGTCTGTGACATGGGGCTCAGCAGAATTAATTTTTAATGTGGCTGACATTTGGCTTTCACAGAACACTAAAGGCCACACTTTTTCCTGGAAGACCAGTCTGTGATGATGGGTCCTAAACAAATTAACACTGACCTATTCCTAGCTCATAACAGGTACTCAATGTGTTAAATGAACGAATGAAAATGACTTCTGCCCTTTCACTGTGAGACTGAATAATCATTAGAAAAAAAATCATTGACTTGCACTGAGTGAGTATAAACTGCAGAGAAATGCAGTTCTCTCTTTTTCTCCCTGTGTACACCATGCTTGCTCTTGCCTGCCTGTCTCCCTCTCTCCTTTCCTTTCCTAGAAGGAAAGCCACTCAGCCCCATGGTTCGCAAATTCATTAATACTGATCATTATTCTGCTGCTGCCGGTGATGCTCTGTTCATTGGTCAAAGCTCAGTTTAAGGGCCACTAACACAATTTCTCCAGTTCTCAGAAAAAAAAAGGGCGGGGGGGGGGGAACAGGAGCTTTTCTGCATTTGGGCCACCTCCACCACTTAATATGGGAAGATTCTCAGAATCTGCAAGATGAAGTGACCTGTTCAAATAGCGGGAAAATCAGAACCAGACTCAGTCTCTACTTCTGAATCCCTAAAAAATAAAAGCCCTTTTAAGTAGCTGCAAATTAGCAGTACACAGTCTTATTAGTCGTATGTTGTTTATGTGTTAGTCTTGGTCTCTAACTACTTTTCCTTTTTTAAAGAATTAGTTACCCATCTAGTGGGGCCAAGCACATTCCAACTTCGCACAGCCCACTCCACACTCCATTTCCTCACACTGGCCTGCTTCATTCCTTCACACCACTTGCCTGGCCCCTCAGGTACCTGAGCTTCTAACTTCCATCTACATGACTGTGCTTAGAAATTCAATCAGTGTAAGACTGGTCCCTGCAGGGTGCTTCCCAGTTAAATTGCTGGCCTCCTTCAAAACCCTGGAGAAACTGCCCATTGCCTGGTGCTTAAGGCAATCGATCTAGTAATCCCCAGTTCTGGGCCCCTTCATTGTTCCTTTCTCATCATGCTGGTTTTTAAACTATTTTTTCATATGTAATAACCTTATTTTCTCTAGTAGATTCTAGGGGCCTGGGATGGAGTCTTGCTCTTTCACCTCTTTGTATTTTGCATGTCATCTGACTTAATAAGAATCACGCTTTTAGCCTTCAGAATCCCCTGGGTAGCATGCTGAAGGACAGTGCATGCATTCAGATAGGATGAATATAAGGATTTAGGAAACCTAGAATGAGGTTTCTAAGACTGTATCTCTACCTAAAAAACAGTCAGGGGCTTCCTGCCAAAGTCAGACAGAAGCCAAGCACAAGGTCATTCGGGAGGACTTTGCTCTCTGCACCAAAGAACATGAAAGTAGGGTAGTTCACTGGGCCAATGGGGAAATCAAACTACTAACAGCTTAAACATTTGATCTCATGTTTCCAGATAATGGCCACATATCATGTGGGGGCAATATCGCCCCTATTTAAGAACCACTGGTCTCTAGTGGAATGCAGGGACAAATCTCAAGTCTCATACTTGTTAGCTGTGAGGACTTAGGCATGTCACTTATCTCTCAGACATCAGTTTTTTCATCTGCAAAAAGGATTTAATAGTAATGATAATAATAATACTGCTATTATCTCTCAAGGTCATTGGAAGGATTAGATGAATAAATACATACTCTCAGACCAGTGCCCGGAACAGAATAAGGACTGAGCAAGTGTCTGCTGTGAGTACTACCTGCTTAGGCCCCTTTCTTATCATTGTCACCAAGCCTGATATAGAGCCATCACTCCAACTGCAAACCTTGTGGGACCAGTTTGCCAGATTTTACAAATCTTGACATTTAAGTACCTTAGTTCTCTCTATAGTCTCATATACTATTTGAGAGCTAAGAAAGTGAATGGCATAGGAAATACTTCCCCCTCAAATGCAAAAGAGACAGTGAGAGAGAAAGTGGAGAAGAATATGAACTGAATCCCCATGGTCCATATGTGAGAGGTTCTTTTTATGCCTAAGGATGTTATATTTAGTTTCTCCTGGGCAGGTGGACAGATCAACTCTCCCAGCACAAGCTGAAGCCACACTGGCTTCTTTCAGTCCCAGACCCCTGTCATCTCTTGCTCTCTCTCTCTCTCTCTCTCTCTCTCTCTCTCTCTCACACACACACACACACACACACACACACACACATCCATTTAGCCAAACATTTATATAAATATTAAATACATGCTTATTTATATTTGGTTTATTTATATTGTTCTTAATGTTTTAGAATCTTTATTTTTAATCATTGGTGAACAGAAGGCTCTCTTTTCTATCTTTAGCAGACCTATTTGTATCTTGCTTCATTGGAGTTTCTGTTTGTATCGCAGATGCTTATCAACATTATTTCTGACTTATGTCTTATTTAGTGGCATAGATTGAAAGTAGAAGATAAGGAACATATCTTGGAAGTGGAGAAAGAGGAAGTAAGGAATAAGAAGCAGTGTCTTCAAAGCACCATCCCATTCCTGCTGACTGTGGATGTGGTGTTTGTAAACTTGGGCTTGTCTTGAAAAGTTAAGAAAAGAAGAATTTTAGGACCATCCAACATTGAAAATATCTTCCAGTGCATCTCAGATTCCAGGTCTCCAGTGTCAAATGCTCTTGTATTGATCCACTTGGGAAGCAATAGTGCTCAAAAGCCCTTGAAATTCTCATTTTGGACACACCCCAGGTAGAGGAACTGAGAGCATGCACAACTGTACAAAATTTTGATTGGAGACTCTCCTTTGAGGCTCTGTAACTAATGATAATTGTACCACCTGTAAGAACCTCCTGGCTGGAGGTACCTACTGCTTGATTTCTGCATCATCATTCAACTTGCCTTAAAAAGCTCTGGGCCAGTGTGGTGGGGGAGGAGAATCAAGGGAATTCTTCAAGGGAGATTTAGGAGATGAGTATAAGAGACGTAAGAAATCAGCATCTTGGCCTCAGAGCAAATGAATCCAAACTGGAGTCATCTGTGAGGACAGAGCAGCTTGTTTGGAAAGTGAATCCCCTGACTGTAGAAGTGGGAGCTGTTGAGAACACTGCACACTTGAGCACTAAGTGCTTGTAAATAGGATGAGCTCCTGGGACTCAAAGGCCACTTCTTAGACTTATGTGAATTTCCTGGTGCTCAGCACAGCATGGGGACAAAGTAGATGATCTATAACTATTGCCGAAATATTGCATCTTTTTGAAGTAGAAGCTTTTATCTCTATATAAATTTTTGGAGGTAATATAGTAGAGAAAGCATCAGAATCAAGAGGTTGGAAAAAAATTAGAAAGATCTGCACTCAAATCTTAACTTCACTTCTTCCTAATTATACAGGCTGAGGAGAATAAGGCTACCTTAGTCTCTCCATGCATGAAGTGAGGATAACGCTAGGACCTACCTTGGAGGGGTGAGTGAGGACTGAAATGTGAATAAAGCCCATTGCATAGTGGCCTGTACATAATAGTACTAAAAAAAAATGCTAACTAGTGCTGGCGATAAAAATAAAACATTCAGGTATAGGAATTTCTATGGCTTTCTTTGAGAAAAAACATTTTAGTGTTTTCTAGGTGAAGGATGTACCCAGTTTTCCATTTTGACTAGAGAACAAGGCATTCGCTTTTCAAAAAGACAGGTTTAAGGTGGATATAATCATAAATGCATGCCATAGAGTAATTTTCTTTATCAGAGATTATGGTCAGTAACCTGCTGGTAGATGTTCTTCAACTGATTCTTCAAAAATATTTATGCACTTAATTTATTGTGGCATGCAATTTACATATAATAACAAAACAAACAATATACTTAATGTTAGATCCCAATTGTCAGAGAAGGCTTTTTTGATTTTTGCTGCCCTCTTGTATTTGCAGCCATTAAACCTTGATTTAACGTATAGTTCTAGAATGCTAGCTACTGATGGAACACACTTTTAAGCATAACCTGCATTATTAACATTTTTTCCATGACCACCTAGAGTCTAGACAATGAATCCAGCCCCAATTTGTAGCCTTACCAAATTTTCTGGTACAAATACTCACACCATGGCCAGTTTCTAGGTACTAACAGGATATCAGTGAGCGTGGAATTGAGAAGAGACATACAGGGGCATAGTGTTCTATGGCATTTGACTACACAGATACAATATATTAAATAGCTTCAAAAGCTGAGGTAATATTAAATGTAGTGAAATAATTAGGAAGTGATGAATACTGTATTTATAACCTTTACTTTTAATGTAATTTATTTAATTGTAAATTTATATTTAATTTTTAATTATTTAATTATGGTATATTTAACAACTGACTCTTAAAATTTCTGAAAAATTAGAAATTGGCTCTGGCAGTGGAGCTGATTTCAGGACACTATCGTGAGGGAGAAGCATCAGTCTGACCCTCAGTCTACTGTTTCCACACCTAAAGGAACTTTTCAATTAGTTGTGTCCTTTTCCAAAATCTTACCTCACACATTTGATTCTTTCCACCCTTCTGTCCTCTTGTTGTTTAATGAGGTTCCGCAGCCTCTTTCTCTGTCGCTTCTCTCTCCTCCATATGTCACCTCCCTGGGCAACGCCTGAGCCGTTTCACATATGGACCTCTGCGGACTCTCCTGGTTCCTGCCTCCTGTCCTTTCCTCCTCTGCATCATTCTAGATTCTCCTTCCAGGTTCCGTTTCCTCACATGACCCTGGAGGCTGGATTCTTGCTCCAGAGCCTTCAATCATCCTTTTAACCTTGTACGATATAGTTCAAAACCTTTAGAAGTTCTGAGATGGTTGCAGACAATGTGAATGCACTTAGTTCCACAAAACTGTGCACTTAAAAGTGGATAAAACGATAAATTTTATGTTATCTGTGTTTTGCCACAATAAAAAAAATCGTTATAAAGACAAGCAAGGCCCTAAACAATCTGCCTTTGTTTAGAACTTCCTAAACTTACCATTCATTTCTATTATTGCAGCTACTAGTGTAGGCTCGCTGCTCCCAAGTGTTGGGCACTGTGCTGAGCAGCCTATGTTAATCCTCCACAAAGCCTTATAAAGTCAATACTGTCACTGCCTCCATGCTGCAGATGAGAAAACTGGGGGTTAAACACCTTAAAGAAAATCACCTCCCAGAGTGTCGATTTAGTGCTTTATAGCTAGCCATGGAATATAACCGCTCCAACATCGCCATTTCTCTGTAACATCTTAACATCTAAGGGTGATATAAGTGAGTAATCCTCCTTGGGCACAAAGTAATTTTAGCAGATAATGATGATAAATAATATTTTAAGACAATATTGTAAAAAATCAAAATTAATGCAAAAAGTCCCCTGATGAGCAAAATATCAGTATTTTAAATACAGACAGTATCTGACTTAGACACTTAGGTAACAGAAATCATGGTCCTGATTTCTATAAAACATTAACCAAAGCAGGTGATGACCCAGGGTTCATAGTTTGCCAATTGGATTATTTTTTAAATATTGCAATAAAATACCATTTCTTGGGCGCACGTATTGGATCCGTCAACTGCGGGCCGACTTGGCTACGCACTCTCCTCGGAGCCGTTCACCGCATGGTAAGAGTCTGGTACCCACCCCGCTGTCTGCAAATCCTTCGCCACGCCGCCACGACCACCGCTGCCCCCTGCCCTGCCGCCACCGCCACCTCTGCCGTCTGTGTCGCCGCCGCCTCGGAGCTGGCTGTATGATTAGGCCACAATCTTCAATGAGTAAACATATTCCTCAGTTCTGTGGTGTTCTTGGTCACACATTTATGGAGTTTCTGAAGGGCAGTGGAGATTACTGCCAGGCACAGCATGACCTCTATGCAGACAAGTGAACTGTAGAAATCCATTACTACTCCACCAAGAAGCCCCCATGGTTAACCTGGACACAGAAGTATGGAATTGAAATCTGCAGAGCATTTTACAAGAGTTCTGACCTGGATGGGGTAAACCTCAGTGCACTTCCTTTCTGTTGCCTCAGTATTACTGGATTGAAGAATTACTGCTTCTTGTTAGGAGGTTCATTTCATTTCCCATTACTCCCAACTTCATACTCAAAGCACTGAGAATTTCAAGTGGAGTATATTGAAGTAGACTCAGTTTCTTTGCATCATTTCTGTGTTCAATTTTTAAATTCATTCATAACCCCATTGAGTGTTTTTTAACTAAATTAACATGGCTCGCATGAACCGCCCCACTCCTGTGGAAGTCACCTACAAGAACACGAGATTTATTATATACAATCCAACCAATGCGACCTTAAACAAATTTATAGAGGAACTTAAGAAGTATGGAGTTACCACAATAGTTAGAGTATGTGAAGCAACTTATGACACTACTCTTGTGGAGAAAGAAGGCATCCATCTTCTTGATTGGCCTTTTGATGATGGTGTACCACCATCCAACCAGACTGTTGATGACTGGTTAAGTCTTGTAAAAATTAAGTTTCTTGAAGAACCTGGTTGTTGTATTGCTGTTCATTGTGTTGCGGGCCTTGGGAGGGCTCCGGTGCTTGTTGCCCTGGCATTAATTGAAGGTGGAATGAAATATGAAGACACAGTAGAGTTCATAAGACAAAAGTGGCATGGAGCTTTTAACAGCAAGCAGCTTTTGTATTTGGAGAAGTATTGTCCTAAAATGCAGCTGCGCTTCAAAGACTCCAATGGTCATAGAAACAAGTGTTGTATTCAATAAAAATGGGTGCCTGATGCCATTGCCTTGGAAGTGGAACTTGAGATAGGACCTAATTTGTCATACACATTAGCCAACATACTGGCTTGGTGAATAAATCTAATGAAGCTTCCTTAGGAGTATTAAAAAGCAGTTTTACCAGGCCACAAGCTTGACAGAATTGCAACTTGTATGTTTGGGTTTCGATCAACCATTTTGACACTTAGCAAAGGATTCTTACTGTTCAGCTTTAAAATGGGCTTATCATTTGTACCAGTTGACTTTTTCTGAAATCATACAGTACTGAGTTATATCTTTAAATCTATTCCCATGCCAGAATCTTATCAATATATGAGATTTAGAAAGATTAGGTGCCAAAATGTCTAGCACAGTACTTGTATACTTTAGTATCATACAGAACTAAAATCCCAGGAACTAGGAACACTCTGGACCTTATGTGGTTTATCCTTTCTGTCATTTCAAACATAGAAAGTAGGGCCTATATGGTTATTTGCTCACTTTATGTTTACATCTCCCACATTCATACAAGTATACATCAGGTTTGCTCAACTTTTTTATTTTTATACCAAGTTTTAGTGATTATTTAATGTTTTTCTATAAATCTCATTTTGGGCTGTTATGGAAAGCCTCCATTTTTAAAATCTACATTGTACAGAAGCACATGTCTTTAATGTCTCCAGACAAAAAGCCTTACAGTTAATTTTAATGTTTGCACTTGGGGTGCAATTTATAGGGAGGGCCTGAGCAAAGAGTGGGAAGGAGCTATTAAGTATTTTTAGTAAAATGTTGGGACACGTAGAATAATGCTCTTTAGTAAATATTTTTTAAAGGTAAAGGTAGAGATGCTTTGTTGTACCTAAAAACAATTCTTAATCATAAAAATTCTGAAATTCTTGTATTTGTTTTCATACATTCTGAAGTTGTTTACCAACTTATTTTTGTTTGACGTGTGGTTTTTTTCCTTCCCACCCTCTCTTGCAAAAAAAGTGGGTTTCTGCTAATGAATTGAGCAGACATCTAATATTTTATATGCCTTTTGAGCTGCGTAACTTAATATTTGGATACTTGATAATTTGTTTTATTATGTAATTGATAAAATGGTGATGTATATTAATGTTAGTTCAACCATATATTTATACAGTCTGGGAATGTGTGGTTATAGTTCTGTGGGAGAAATAATTTGTCAGTGTTCACCAGCTTGTAAAAAATCTAGTGCGAGAGCTTAAACATCTAAATAAATAATGAAATGTAAAATATATATATATATCATTTCTTTTAATTACTGAGTTTCTTGGCATCCCCCCTGAATTTTATGCCTGAGGCCAGCACCCTACTTACTTTGCCTGGACCTGGCCCGAGAAAGACCTATATCTCTTTTCCTCCATCCCCTACGCCCTCTCTCCCTCTGTTCCTATAGGTCCTAAATGCTGACCTTCAGCTGGGACTATTTATTTATGTATTTTCAGAGGGAAGGGAAGGAGGGGAGAGAGAGGGTGAGAAACATCAATGTGTGGTTGTCTCTCACATGCCCCCTACTGGGGACCAGGCCCACAACCCAGGTGTGGTCCCTGACTGGGAATTGAACCAATGATCCTTTGGTTCACAGGCTGGCACTCAATCCACTGAGCTACTCACACACACGCACAGCCAGGGCTAGTCATAGACATTTTTTAGAGAAAGAAGAAAAATCTGTAATAACTATTGCAAGGCCTGGGTATCACCATGTCAATAGGAAAGGGAGGTGGGCTTTTCAGCCAAAGTTTTCAGAAGAATTTGACAACTTGGGTACTCTTTGAAAACATTAGGCTGGCAGTTGTATGATCCATTTATTGCTGAAAACACAACTCCTGCCTGCAGTGCTAGAGGGAAACAAACTGTCTTCATTTAATCTTTTAGATTTTGAGATAATCCAGAGCTTGTTCATAGAAGGAAATGTTTTCTAGTTTGTTCTTTAGTTAAGGAAGCATCTTTATGAGAAATTATTCTTTGTATTTTTAAATGATTAAATACCTAGGGCTTTTACACACATGCACACACACACACACACACGAGTTCAGGACAATTCATGAAATAAAATAAAAACTCTGTTGTAACTTTACCCAAAGGTCCAGAGTTGAAATCAAAGCACTAAATGAGCTCTGGGCTCTATGCTTTGAGTCAGTATTTTTCATGAGTTCAAGCCAAGCAGGCCTGAGCAGTGCCCTCTAGGGAAAGATATTGGGGCAATCCAGAGTGTAGAAGGGACACAGAAGAGGATGCTCCTTTAAAAAGTGCAAGAAAATAAAAAACATTTAAAAGGAAGAACTAAAATTAAAAGAACAAAACAAATAAGTATTAATACATACATACCAGGACTTGCGAGCAAGAAGTAATTTCCAGGTGTCCAGAAACAAAGAGGGCCACCTAATCTGAATGGATCTTATACCATGGTGACCTTTTAGACAATGAGAGGCTTGGAGTTGGACTTGAGCCCATGACAAAATTACTGGAGCCTTTAAACATTTTCTTTCTATGAGTGGAAGACCAGAAAAATCTCCTTCATTGCCCTGGAAGTGAACCATGTAAGTAAGACCTGAATCTACCTGGAGTTACAGGTAGAAGAAATAATTACACACAGATATCACAATGTGATGCCTACCTCACATGATGATCAGGTGTGGGGTCCAAATTGACATGTAGCACAGAAACCCCCAGTTTAGAAATGAACATAAAAATGAGTATAGGAGAATCCAATATTTAATTGCTCCATAACAATATTTTTGTAATTCAGAACACAAAGGACTTGCAAGGAAGTCCCCACCCCACCTCATCCCCAACACCAATAATAAGCTCAATGACTTTAAAAAAAAAAAAAAAAGGATGACCTGCACAAGAAAACAAAGTACCGTTAGGGAGAATCAGCTGATACAACAAATAGAAGAATTAGCATCTTAAGAACTAAAGATAATCATTGACTGAAATTTTAAAATGAATAAGTTCAAAATCATCAAAGGTAGAGATGGCATAAAAGCTGTAGTGAAAGAACAGGATATTATCTTTAAAATTATCTTTTATATCATGTGCATTTGAAAAAGAACCAACTAAAATATTGGCAACAGAACATATAGTCATTAAATTTAAGATCTCAGTCAGCTGGTTGAAAAACATATCAGATACAAATGAAAAAGGACTGGTGAACTGGAGTTGAAGAAACCACTCAGAAAACAACACAGATAAGGAACTAACATAAAGCAGTTAAAAGACAACAGGGGCAGGTTCTAAATCCAAGTTTCATAAGAAGCAACAGAAGAAGGATGAATGGAGGGCAATTGTCAAAAAGATATGGCTAAGAACTTTCTAGAATTGAAGAGACACTAACGCTTAGTTTGAGAATGTACTTCAAGTACAAACTGGATAATTTTTTTTTAATTGGGAGCTTAGCAGACTTTTTCTAATTATTAGGAGAAAATCTGTTTTGCAGTTAATTGACTCCCTAAGATTCAACCCAAAGCCAGTGCCTGCAGCCACAGCCATGTTTCTTCAGAACATCAAGACCCTAAAGCACAGAGGCTCAATGACAGTCAACCCTCTTTGGACTGGGCTAAGAGATTCAGTCCAGATAAATCATCAGTAATATTAAAATCACATTCAAAGAGGAATATTAATGTGGACACCAAATTGCTTTTCAGATGCCATTCAAGGTAGTGCTTTTGTAAAATGGAAAGATATTTATAAATGTCTATAATCTTATCTGATCATTGGTTTAGCAGCTGGTAATTATGAGTATGCCCAGCAATGTGCTGAGCATTATATAAGCGTTTTCTCTTTTAATCCTCACAATAACCTTTTAAGATAAATACGTGTATATACATATGAGTTTCAACATAGGGGACTAAACAGAGTTAGAGTGCCTTGCCCAGGGGCTCAGAGAACTCTGGAATTGGGACTCATCTCAGATCTGCTGATGTCCACTGCTTGGTGAGTTTGATCATTATTCAAAGTGCAGAACACAGAGGAAGTAGATTATGACTATTAAACAAAGTAAATAACACTGTCCACTAGGAACATGGACTGTAAGAAATTTCTGGGTTAACTTTGAAGTACTGCTGCCCTGAATCCAGCAGGTCACCCACAGAAGGTCAGTAATCCTGCACCTGCATGTTAATGGTAGAGCTCTGGTGGGTGGGGCCAGAGTCCTTTCAAAGGACAGAATTGAGTGGCCACACAGCCGGCCTGGGGTACTGGTAATGGAAAATATTTGGTTGGCCAAAAAGTCCATTTAGTTTTTTCCAATAAATAAATAACACATTTTTCATTTTCACCAATAAACTTTATTGATTTGGATATTCTGAGTATGTCGTCTATCTGCCCCTATTGGCTTCTAGTGGGTAGAGGCCAGGGTTGCTGCTAAGTACCTTCCAATGCATAAGACAGCTCCACAGCAAAGAACTATTTGGCCAAAATGTCAAAATGTCAATAGTACCAAGAAACTTCTAAAACTACTTTTGACATGTTTGATCAGTCACAGAACCTTCTTCATTCACTTGCACAAATCGCTTTTTGCGTTTCAGCTGCATTTTTATCTTTCTTGAAATAATAAAGAACAATATGCTGAAAATGTATATCTTCTTCCAACTTCAATATTAAAATGGCTGCACAAAAATTCACCAATATTGATAAGTTTTTTTTAATGCATGCTGATATAACAGCTATCACAATACAATCTAACAAAATTGTTTTGAATGAAGTTTAAGGCAACTAAGCACTACTAGAGCCATTATACAGAAAAAACTAAATGAACTTTTTCCCAGCCCAATGCATTAGCAACCTCATCCTGGAGGTTTGTAAGTAGTATTCAGAGACGAAAGGGAAAGACGGTCTATTTTGAACATGGAGTACATTACATTCATTTCTTTCTTTTTTTAGGTATGTTTTATTGATTATGCTATTACAGTTCCAAGTTTCCCCCTTCTCTCCTCCACCCAGCACCTCCAACTCCCTCAGATAATGCCCCCCACCATTGTTTATGCCAGTGGGTCATGTGAATAGGTTCTTTGGCTACTCCATTTCCTATACCTTACATCCCAATGGCTATTCTGTAGCTACCTATTTGTACTTCTTAATCCCCTCACCTCTTCACCCATTCCCTGTTAAACCCCTCCCATCTGGTAACCATCAAAATGCTCTTCATATCCATTCTGTCTCTGTCCTTGTTTGCTTGGTTTGTTTTTTAGATTCAATTGCTGGTAGATATATATTTATTCCCATTTTATGTTCATAGTTTTCTTAAATAAGTCCCTTTAACATTTCATATAATAATGGTTTGGTAATGATGAACTCCTTTAGTTTTTTTTCTTGTCTTGGAAGCTCTTTATCTGCCCTACAATTCTAAATGATATCTTTGCTGTGTAGAGCAACCTTGGCTGTAGGTTCCTGCTTTTCATGACTTTGAATATTTCTTGCCAATCTCTTCTATCCTGCAAAGTTTCTTTGAGAAATCAGCTGACTGTCTTATGGGAACTCCTCTATAGACCACTAACTGATTTTTTCTCTTGCTGCTTTTAACATTCTCTCTTTATCTTTCACCTTTGGCAATTTAATTATGATATGTCTTGGTGTGGGCCTCTTTGCATCCATCTTGTTTGGGACTCTCTGTGCTTCCTGGACTTGCATACTTATTTCCTTCACCAAATTAGGGGAATTTTCTTTCATTATTTTTTCAAATAGATTTCCAATTCCTTGCTCTTTACCTACTCCTTCTAGTACCCCTATGAGGTGACTGTTGGGATGCTTGAAGTTGTCCCACAGGCTGCTCACACTATCCTTCTTTGGGGGGATTCTTTTTCCTCCTTGTTCTGATTGGATGTTGTTTGCTTCCTTATATTCCAAATCATTGATTTGATTCTTGGCTTCATCTACTCTACTGTTGTTTCCCTATAAATTTTTCTTTATTTCAATTAGTTTATCCTTCATTTCTGACTGGACTTTTTTTATGCTGTTGAAGTCCTCCCAGAGTTCCTTGAGCATCCTTATCAGTGTTTTCAACTGTGCATATGATAGATTGCTTATCTCCCTTTTATTTAGTTATATGCATGTTTGTGTGAGATGGGCTTGTTTTCCCCCAATATGCTTTTCCCATAGAACAGTGAATTAAAAATAAATTACTAAAAGGAAATACAATAGCACATCTCACAGTCTTTTTCCAGAATATTCCAGCAACTTAACATAAGCCCAAATGGGCTTCTTGGCACAGGCAGCCCTAGACACTACTTTTTCAGTGTGCTCTCCCCAAATATACAATAAGCACTATTTTGAAGTACTTTTAACAAGCCTTCTGTTTTACACTACAAAGAAAACCAATTTATTCTTTGTTCGAAGAAAAAGTGAAATCATACCCATCTCTCCAGGAACTGATGAGAACATTGGCAAAACTTTCATATAAGAGAAATCAAATTGTTTATCACTTCATAAGGAAAAGGTATATAAACATATATTCCATTTTATTTCCTCTCACAGCTATTTTGAAAGAAGGGAGCATATTGGGGGTGGGGTGGCACTGATATTCTTTCAGTGGAAAAAATGTTTAAGAAAGCCATTCAGCCTTTTAATCATTACACTAGGTCATCTGAAAAAAGTATTTAACTTTCAATTTGATTTTCCTTTCTTTCCTTGCTCCATGATGTTTTTTCCTGTGCTGACAGAAACAGATTTCTGGTCCTCCAAAAAAACCTCATACACATAAGGCCAGCTTCCTGCTTGCTCTTTCTTGGCATGACATAATCAATTTTTTTAAAGTTCGTTCTCTTTGTCTGAGGTACCCATACGCTTGGGTGAAGATTATAGGTTAAACTCCACTGAAAGTAATTGAATTAGTTTGCCCTTACATTTCTGGTCAATACCCCTGTCTGTGGATTCAGGCTTTCTACCGAAAATTCTGCTATCCTATTGCTACTTCCAGACTCAGCTTTGTGCCAAGACATATGAGCAATAAAGTGCTGCTTTGGCCATAAATGGGAGCAGAGAAAAAATTTTAATGTTATTCCTTAGTTTTTCAACTTAAATTTCTCAATAAATGTCAAGGGCTACCCTCAGTTATCATGATCCAATTTCTATCCGTTCAGAATGACCTCTGGGAAGGTTTCTGTATATAGTGCTTCGAACTTTTTATTGCCAGTGTCTGCTTGTAACAAAAAATCATAAGCTGGTGAGTGGGGCAGAGAGGAAATGGAAAATTGCCTTTAGTGCCCAGAGCTAGTGCAGTTTTGTGGCTCTTTGCTAAAAGCACTTGACCTGACAGTGACAGACATGAAGAAAGCGGAGCTCAGCTCCACACCATGAGGACAACCAGCCTAAATTCACATAAAAGCCATTAAGATGTAATCAGTCATATTGAAATACATGGCACATATGACTTAATTCCCAATGAGGTACTCATGGCAGACATTATCAATCAATCACTACACTGTTCTCCAGTAAGTATAGATGGGGCTTCATGATCCTTCTCTGCAGAGCTTTTCAGGTAATTCCAACCAATAGGATTCCCACTCTATAGATGATCCTGATTTGATAACCCTTTTTCTTTAGAATCTTTAGGTAAATGGCCTGTTTGCCTTACAAGGGAACAGGATGTAGTAGTAAGAATTTAGAATAACAAGATAGAAGGACCAGTTCCTTGTCTCTGCTCTGCCATCAGCAAGTCCTCTGCCCTTGGCCAAAACACTTGCCTCTCCTTAAACTTTAATTTTCTGATCTAGATCAGGTAGTTTGGTTTTGATCAGATGATGTCAAATATAACTCAAGAACCTCTGGGAGGAGCATGATAATTGCAAGAGGGCCTCTAATTTATGACATTCTAAACAGTGTTTAAGTATCAAATGAACAAAATAATTTTCCAATGTAAATAAATGTTGCAATGAATGAAATACACACTTAGCTAAAATCACTGTTGAATTTATAGCACTTTTGTCATTATATATTTTCTCAATCTATAGATACCCAAAGTAAAATAGTTATTCTTTACTATCTCTTTAAGCCTCAACATTCTCATCTGTTAATAGCATAACAAATGAACTCTCTTTTAGATGACTTTTGGGAAGATCAAGTGAGATAATGCTTGGAAAGGGTTTGTACAGGTCCTGCCTGGCCATGAAGTATTTGGTAAGGCACAGAGGAGGAGGTAGGCTTTGCAGGATATGGGATGAGGACAACGTTATTCAACCTGGACACACAGTCTGCTTTATCCCCTAGATGGAGATGCTGTGCTTGAGCCAAGAAGTAGAAAAGTGATTTTTTTTAAACACTCTCTTAAGTGTAAGTGTTTAGATAGTTCTGGGACCTAGTTTGAAGGCTGGTTATAAAGCACTGGAGGGCAATGGTATTGCAAAAATCCCGCCGTTTTCCTAATGAAATTCTTAATACTACAACTGCCTCTGTCCTGTAGGCCATGTTTTTTTCAGATAATTTCCATATTCTTGGCTGATTTATTGAAAGTTTACTCTAATTCTATAGAGACTGAGTGTTTGATATCTTTCTTCCAGCCTGTATCTCATTTAAAGGAAGCAGCCAGCATTATTACCATTATATGGAAGTCCATATTTTACAGTGACGGAGGGGTCCTATATTTTAAAAAGTTGGGAACCAATGGAGAAACAATATAGAAGTTTTCTTCTAGTTCTACAATGTGATAAATTTTATAGTTAAATGCAGCCATTATATAAAAGGTACTTTAAAGAAATAGGTCTAGGAACAGAAATGTCACATTGGATTGCCATGTTCAATCTGTTATCACCCATCTTTCCATGATCAGAAAAAAACTTGTGGATATGCAAAAATATACAGAGTTAGAATTAGAGTGGGAAGACATAGCTCTGCTTTATTACCAATATTGCTAATGATGCCAAAGTCCACCAGTTTCTCATTCCAGAAACCTATGGTCTTTGAATCTTGCACTTCCCTCTAGCTCTAATGTCCCATCAGTTCTATCAATTTCCTTAAATCATTTCTCAAATTCATCCCCCCTTCATGTCCAATCTCATATCCCAGCCTTCAGTATCACTCTTGCTTTTCACTTTCCTCCATAGCAGCCTCCTAACTGGTGTTTCCACTCTCTCTCCTGCCCTCACCAGTCTTTCTCCACTTTGTAGTCAGAGTAGACTTCTATATTATACTTAGTTGATATTGTCCTCCTGCTTGACACTCTCCTAAGAAGCTCTTATGTACTTCAACCATGTACAGAACCCTGTGAGCTTTGACTCCTTCTCTACATCACCAACATGATCTTGTCCCTCTGCTCTTCACCCACCATGTCCCTCCATACCAGTCTTCATTTAGGTCTTCAAATACATCAAGCTTTTTCCTGCCTTGGGGTTTCTTTGTAGAATATTGTCTTTGCCTGGAGTGATCTTTCTCTCCCACTTCTGTTTCAACTGAAGACTGTATCCCACATCTCCTGGTATCTCTATCTAAAGAAGCTTAGTATCTATCTCACCACTTTCTGTGCTTCTAGAAAACACTGATTATTATTTGTAACCATTCATTTATTTCCATCTTACTTTGTTTTTACACATTAGATTATAAACTCCTTGAGAGCAGAGCCCTTGACAAGTTTTTTTGATTGTTTCTTTTTTAAATTGTAGCAACTCCAGAGTCTAGAGCACAGCCTGCACTCTGAAAGCCCACAGGAAATCAATAAATGTTTATTGAATCAACAGAAGAGACCTCCATGAGGATTATTTCTAGTGATAACTTCACTGTAATATATGAATAAGCTTTGATGTAGGTTATTAAAAGGCTGTGGAATCTTCCCCACATAAGAGCCTCTAGTGCTGAGTTTTTCAATATGGTAGCCATCAGGAACATAGATCTTCTACATAATAGAACATTTTAACCACCACAGAAAGTTCCATTAAGCAGTACCACTCCAGGCATTGGGTTGAGCTGGGTCAACCCTCTTTAGGGAAGAACTAACATGATGAACTAACTCCTCAGTTGCTTCTTAGTTCTACTAAGAACTAGTTATCACCTTGAGATCTTATTTGGTTATCCTCCAATATGAAACTACTTTATTTACAATCCTCAGTCAGCTTGGTGTACTGGGTATGAAAGATGTGATTGACAGTGGGGAGCAAGCTTCTCACTGAGAAGTGTGAAAACCAGAAAAACCTCCTGCAACTCTATTCAAAGGGTTTCTTTTCACTTCAACTACAAAAGCCCTGTGGAAAATGCTGGGTTTTTTTATTACCAGACTATTGTTTAATATTTATCCAGCGCCAAAAACTGTGCTGAGAGCATGAGCTGGAGCTCATGCTTGTTTCTGTCTTTTGGGAATCATCATTAAATTAGACAGATGGGGAAAAATACCCAAGCATGGTTCCCAATAACATTTATGAATAACAAGCTGGATTGCTGCTTCTGGGCGGATGTCATGCTGACAGGAGGCTACAGCATGCAGTGTCTCCTGTTGTGCTGTACAATGAGTTCCCCCCACCTATGCTCCAAGCTGCTACCAGGCCTCCAGTGCTGCTTGTAATACAACTGCCTCTGGCTTGCGCTCAATTTAGGCTTTAGACTCTTGCTGAGATCTTCTAGTCTTGGGGCTGTACTGCTCCTGACCCATTTGTTCTTTCTTCTTGGTAGTATTAATGCCTCCCCTGCCAACCATGGGAGGACTAGCCCAATCCAGATTTATTTTGCTCATTCTCCCTTGAGCTGGAACATCTGTTTCAGTGGATATACCAACACATGCTTGAATACTAGCAGGTTAACTTTGAGGGAAACTGGTCAGATCTTTGCCGTGGAGTAAAGTGATGCATTGTAACTGGAAGAAACAGAGTCCATGGTTCAGTCTGCCAGGCCCTGTGCTCCATTATATCATCCTTCTGGAGGGGGTCAAAACTTCTGTTTGCACCTTTTTTCCAAAAAGGATCCACATCTAGGAAAAGTCACATTCATTTTTTATGTTAACAGCTTTGTTGAGATATGATTTACGTACCATAATACCCATCCATTTTAAGTGCACAGTTCAATAATCTTTTATTATATTCACAGAGCTGTGCAACCATCAACACAATTTGATTTCAGAATATTTCTACTCCAGAAAGAAACCTCAAGACCCATTAGCAGTGATCCCTTTGTGCCTGCCCCAGCCTTAGGGAAACACCAATCTACTTTCTGTGTCTATGGATTTGCTTATTTGGCCTTCTATCCAAATGGAATCATACAATACATGTTCTTTTGTGCCTGGCTTCTTCCATTTATCATAATGTTTTTGAGATTTAACCACATTGTCGCATGTATGAGTACTGCATTTCTGTTTGTCAGGAGATTCTATTCCATTATATGGATATATCCATTTTGTGCATTCATTCATCCTCACAATTTTATTAAAAATATAAATTATATCAAGGCCTTCATTAATAAATTTATTTATTGCCTTTTATATATTTGAATAAAGCTCAAAAATGATTTTCTTTATAATATTTTCCTCAAGTTTCTGCATCCTAAAAGATAAGCCCATCCCATGTGGTTGCACAGTTTTCAGAATCACTTAAAAGCAAAATACACATTAAGTCTCCAGTGTTCACAATGGATAGAAATTATTTTCTTGGGAAAGGTTATCTGGCCAGTTGCTGACAGGCATGATCATTGGTGATATAAGTAAATACAAGTGTTACTCTTGAACAACACCGGTTTGAAATGCATGGGTCTATTTATGTGCTTTTTTTTCCCAATGAATAATGTAAATATATTTTCTCTTCTTTATGATTTTCTTAAAATTTTCCTTTTTTTGGCTTACTTTATTGTAAGAATATAGTATATAATACATACAACATACAGAATATGTGTTAATTGACCATGTATGTTATTGGTAAGGTTTCCAATCAACAGTATGTTATTAGTAATGAAGGTTTTTGGGGGAGTCAAAAGTTATAATCAGATTTTCAGCTACATGGGGGCTTGTCACCCCAACCCCCTGCTTTTCAAGGGTCAGCTGCATTGTCAGTCTCATTAAATGACTCATTTTAGCTGAGGGCACTGCAAAATTGGCAACAAAGTATTTAGATTTACAGTGAGGTTATAAAATATGGCACCTTCTCTGTATGCAGCCATATAAAATATTTATGATGGTGTGGGTTATTTATATTTAATAGGCTGCATGTTTCCCAAGTCCCCTGCTTCCAGCATGAGCAGATGAAAGCTGTTTGGTTGCCCATGTTGGCTCTTTGTTCAAGTACAGCCAGCGCTCGTCATTTTCCGACTTCACGGGGATGCTGTTCTGAACCACCAAGCAGAAAGCATGGACATCTCCAGAGACTCATTTCTATCTTTATGGTGGCCACTGACTCTCAGACGGCCTCCACGTTGTCGTCTCTATTCTCCTCCGCCTTTCTTCTGCCCCACCCCAGCTGGTGGAATCCTTCCTCTCCAGTCTTCATTTCTCAGAGCTGGAAGTATCCTTTTTGTCTCCTCAGCCTCACTTATTTGGGTTTTTTTTTTCTATCTATATTCCCAGTCTGGCTGAAAAATACATACCCACATTCAACTCTTCTTGGTGGCCTATAATCACCTATTTTTTCTCATCCTTTTATGTAATTGATTAACTTGTAAACATCAGGGAGATAATGCCATTTGCTTCTAAACACATTGCTCTAGAGAATTATCTATAGGGCATAATTAAATAGTGGTGACATAATATTAAATGCCATAAACATAATCTGTACAACTTTAAATTCTTACCCCAGGTCAGCTCATCAGTGGATTCTGACCCCAATTTGTTGTTGGTTTTTATTATTAATATAGATTGAAATATAAAATTAATGGCAACTCTGACAGGTATTTTACCAAGTGCTTCACACACATTTTCTCTTAACCTTACTTACAAAGTTGGCATTATTTCCACCATGTTATAGATATGTAAATCAAGGCTCAGGGACTGAGCAACTTCACCCAGATCACAGAGGTAGTAAATACTGGAATTGGGTTTGAGTCCAGGTTTCCTCTGATTCCAAAGGCTATGCACTTCCCACAACTGCCACAGTTTTCAAGTGACTTGATTTTCACTTATGTCACTTATTTAGAGTCCAACATCTTTCACTAACAGCCAAGAAAGTCACCTGGGTCCAGTGACATTGGCTGCATGACCTGGACAAGTCATTCAACCTTCAATGTACACCTTACTGTCAGAAAAATGGTCATGAAAGAGAAAGGGCAAGAGTCTCAAAAAGACCAGGTTTTCAGATATCAGCGTTCTGTTTCTCAGCTGCATCCTTAGCTGAGGAGAACACTTTCCTCACCCTTGGCCAGCGGGGCATTCATTCCCTTGCAAAGTTCTCGATTGGAAGCAGACAAAACCCACTCTCCCCTTGGTTGCCTCTAGGGCTCTGAACCTCTCCCAAAAATCCACACAGGATTCTACACCTTGTTATGGAGCAATCCTCTTTCCCTTGCCTCCCCTGGGTGCTCTGCAAAGCTACTATTGCCCTTTGTGTCTGCTGCATATAAAAACAGCCTGCTGCCCTGTGGCCATGAATTCTTTCAAGCCCTGGCTGGTCTGAGAGCTGCAGCTTCTCTTAACAGTCTTGGGAATTCACTCTCTTTGTCCCTTTCACTGGTGACTGTCACAATGAGCTGGTTCAACCAGGCTTACCTGAGTCCTGAAGACATACCTGATATGATATGATGTCACCACTGCTGTTTAATATTTATTAAGAACACTCAGCGCAGTTGGCACCCCCTAGACAGACAATGTTCCCAGCCTCTCCACCTTCCTTCCTTCCTTGCCACAAAGAATATGACCCTGAGGGACTTCACTTGCTCAGAGATTCTGTCCTTGCTGATTTTGTTAACCTTGGAGCTCTGTCCCCTGCAGTCTAGGCACTGTATGGGCAGTGTCCGGCTCCTGACACCAGCCATCACGATTATGAATACTACCTCAAGCGCAGACCTCCTGCCACCCCGAATTAGTCTGAACAGGCGTGAGCCAGCAGGCCCTGTGGGAAAGTCTCCGACCCTGGATTTCTTTTTCTGCTTCTGCCCTTGGCATTAGCAGTCTAAGCTCAGGAGTCCAGCTTCCTGCTATTTGTGAGAAGTCACACATCCAGTGCCAGCCTCTATACCCAGCTGCCTTCACACTCTCGGGTTCTTTCAAGCATGATTTCTTTAAAGCTTCAGGCCAGTGTCACTGGGGTGTCTTTTAAAAGTTTGTTGGCCAACTTCTTGACACTCCATTGTAGCGACCTTGTGCCTCTAACTCCTAAGGTGAACTCTGCTCTAATCACCTTCTCGGCTGCTAGGCTGCTTCTCCCTGCTTTCAGCAGTTTCTTGCTTTTAACACCTTGTGTAAGATCCCTGGAACAAGCTGTCAGCCTTCAAAGAGGGATGGTGCTAGAAACAGTGCAGGGAGCTAAAAATAAACATGTTCCGCAGATAGGGACAGACATGCTGTACAGAGATGTTGCCGGGCATCCTCCAGACCCGACCGCATCTGAGGCCTAGTGGCTTCCCATTCAGGGATGGCACAGTGTTTGCACAGGGCATGCTGCATTGCACAGGTGTTAGAAACCACTTTGAAATTGCCCATCAGCTGGGCAGTGACCAGCAGAAGGTTAGTGTTTGTAGAATAGCATGGGTACAGGCTGTCCAAATGAGCTCCTTACAAGTTAGTCAGCAACAAGGATGAGGCCTCCTATTCTTAAAATAAGAACTAGGATGTGACTTAAAAAAAATAATGGGGAGTTAACCTTTTTTATTTTGAATTCAGCCACAACATTTGTCTGCAAATACTAGAGTTATTAGGTACATAGGATGGTCTTTATATTTCATCTAAGTCAAAGTTCATCAAAATAGCCGTTGTAATAACAGCACATACAATAAACACCCTCTGTTGCATAACATAGTTCTTTCATTATTCTCCTAAGGGTGATTAATGCTACTGCTTCAATCTTTGAGGTACACACTGTATTCTAGGCATCATATATCTGTTTGTTTGTTTCTCACAAGAGTCCCACAAAGTTATTTGTACAGTGAAGAAATTATATTTTTCAGTGGTTAAGGGACTTGTCCCAGCCCAGGAGCAGAGTGGTGAAGCCTAGGGGTGGTGGCAGGGAGCTAACCACTTCTAGAAGGTCAGTTTTGTGCCAGGTGTAGTACTAAGGGCTGGGCGTGTATACTGATGGAACAGGAGGCCGTTTTAGACCTGGGCTCAGCCAGCCTTGGAGTTGTCAGCTCCTACCTTCTTGTTGGTCAGGTGCTGGCTGGGGACCAGGGACGGGTGATCATCCGTGCCCATAAAGCAGAAGGTCAGAGGTCCAACTCAGGGTTGGAAGTGGGTAAGGTCTCTGTGGCTTGACCAGGCCGTACACTGTGCTATTTTTGTACACAGGTCACGGTTTGCAGAACTCGGATGGGGGAACCATGTTAAGAATTCTGAGGCCGAGGAGGGCTGATAAATAGATTTTGCTATAGTTACAAAAAGTTACTTTGCAGAATAGAAAGCTCTGAGTGATGAAGTTCTAACCAGTGGCAGAAAAGACAGCAACTAGCATCCAACCCACAAGAAAAATGGGCTGGCTCTTCCTCCTGTGCCTGATTTCAGACCTTCACTGAAATTTTCACCATGAAAATGGATTAACTCTAAGGCACCTTCTATTCTGATTAAACATTTTCTCTCTGTGGTGGTGTCAAGATTGTGAAATACCTAATACAGCAGTTAATTATAATGCCATGAACTACTTTAACCTTTACAATTACTGTGTTTTTAGAGGCTGACCTCTCCCAGCTCTCACAGGTTAGTAATGCTCAGAGCTGGACAGGGAACGGACTGACCAGCAAATAAAACATGGGAGGACTAAAGAGGCCAGAGACCAGATTGATCTCTCAAGCACAGGCAAAGCACAGCCCACCAGAACCAGTCTTGCTTTAATGACTGACTGCAGCTACTAAATGCTTCTTCCTGGTGTCAGCTCATGCCTAAAGAGAGAATGTTCCTAGAATCTTAGAGGTACCTGTAGCTGGTATCTCATTAGAACTTGAAAAGAAAAAAAAATACTTAAATTTCCACTTTCCCATCACTGCACTTAACAATTTGCCCATAAAGGGTGGATGCAATAGCAGTGACTAAAGCTACTAGTAGGTACTTAAATGCTAAAGGAGTTGCTAGAGCTCATCTTGCTCAGACCTCACTACAAGTCTATGAAGCTGGCATTAGCATACCCATTTTACGGAAGAGGAACTGAGACTCAAAAAGGTTTAAAAAGACTTGACTACAGTCATGTAGCTACTAGATTGTGAAGGGGCCCTAAACTGATGACCTTCTGATTCCATAGCTTGTCCTCTTAACCAAAGCTCTCGGGGGTGGAATGGACTAGTTTGCTCACTACCTAAGAGTCCAACAAGAGTCTCTGAAGTGAGACTTTGCTGGTATTTGGCCTCTTCATGTAACTGCATACCTGGAGAGATTCCTGCCTGTAGAAAGAGCTATGACAGCCCTTCTGTCCTCCCTTACTCTTTCCTATTAATGACAAGGACAGAGGCTTAAAATAGTACCAGACCCTCTGTAAGTTACCATGGAAGGGGAAATGAGCTCCCTCTGGAATTATAAGTTAAGGCCACCAGTGTGCTTCCCAAATAGGACATTTGTTCTACTAAGGAGGCGCTGATAGCTATGGTCAGGGAGGTACCAGGTGGGATTCCTGAACAATTTAAATAGGAAAATAACAGGAATCTGCATTAGAAAAATCACATCTAGTCCGGTAAATGAATGGTGATAAGGATGGCAATGATCATAGACAAAATATCTCTAGAACTTACTAAGTGCCAAGCACCTTGATGCAAATGAAGAATTTGCATTTAAATGCATACTTTATGTATATTACCTCATTTGATCCTCTCAAAATGTTTAGGCACTAATATTATATTCCTATTGTATAGACAAAGAAACTGAAGTACTGTGTATGGAACCTACTTGCCAAAAACTACCCATGTAGTGGCAGAGATGAGTCAGTGGGTATACTGGTAGGGGTTTGCTTGGCTGGGGGGGGGAGGCGAGAGCAGGGATGGAGAAGCAGTTAATTTCTAATGCACATATACTCCCAATGTGGCCAGTTTCAAACTCCAGCCCAACACTCTCAGGCCAGAGCCATCTCCTAAAATGGTGGGGAAAGTGGAGGGCAGATATCACTGGGCCACCAGTACTCCTGTAACAGATTTTCTGTAAGTATAAACAAATCAATTCCCTTTATCCAGCTGATTTTATAAAGGGTTCAGCACTAATGCAATGCTGAGAGAGACATCACTGGTTCAGGTGCCATTCATCTAAACAAAGGGCTTTGAACCCTGTCCCCTGTTGCCTATGGGCTATTTTAGAACACTCAGCTTCTATGAAACAACAGACCAAATGACTTCTGCCAATTCCTACTTTAACAATTTTTCAAATCACTAGTCTAAGTCTCTTTCTTCTATTCTATCCTGCCTCTAAAATCATTGGATAAAAAGAAAAAACTGTCCCTTTTTCACATGCCTCAGGCAAATGTATCATTAAGTAATGTTACTGGACATTGCAAGATGATGCTACTAACATTTTTCCCCTGGTGGCAGGTTACAGAAGCATTTTTTTCACTATTATTCAGGATGAAATACCCCTCAGCAATGACATTTTCTAACTTGGTCTGTACTTCACTTCAGCTCTTAATTTTTTCTTGGGGACCATCTTGCCCTGGCCGTCTGAAAAAGAACAGGAGAGCGATAGTCACAGAATGGCACGTTAATAGTTATGACTTCTGTTCATCATTCTGATGGGTAGCTGAGAACCTGACACACTGCTTGTACCGTTTCCTCTGACTGGCACCTAAGTCAGTTAATGAATGAACTGAACACCCTCAGTTATTCTCACCCACCTTATCTTGACCTTCTGTTTTCAGGAAGCATCTAGCTAACAATCAATTCAATTAACTGTAACCCCTCATTCAATTTGAGCAGGGGCTCTCAGCCTTCTCATACTTGAAGATTATATTTTCTTAAACACTGATTTTAAAAAATCATCAATCAGAAATGGCTTTAAATAAAATTTAATCTGGGAAGGCAGTAGGGTATAGAGGTGAATTCCCAGGCTCTGGTGTCAGCTCATCTGGGTTTGAGTCCTGGCTTCTTCATTAACATTTATGTAATCTCAGACCAGCTTTTTCATCTTTCTGGGTCTCACCTCTTGATTTCTACACTGGGGATAAAAACACCCAGATCACTGGGTTATTGTGCAATAAATGAGTGAATATAGTTAAGAGCTTAATAGGGTACCTCCAGTCATGTATTACTATCAACTACTATTAAAATATGTAGGCAAGACATATTTACATTTTGACAGTTAAGAAAATACTTGAGCAAAAATGTCTGCAAACTTTAAAAACTCCAAGATCTCCCATGACTTGGGGATCACTGAATGAGAATAGATACCCACCATCACACCCTTCTTTTAAACACACCCCTCTGGACACACTTCTAGACATCCCTTGGTCTACCAAAGGACATTTATATTTGAGTTTTTAGTATTCGGCTGGCTGGTATTTTAGAGAGCATTTAAAAAAAATGTACAGAGAACTTGCCCTTCCCCATGACAAGAAAATACCTATTTTAAAGGCCTTGTCTGAAATAAATCAGAAGATCAAACTTGTTTCTTATTAGATGTGAGTATCTTCAGGTAGTGGTTGAAATGAAGAATTTGCATTTAAATGAAAAGATTAATGACTAATACAGAAAGCCTATATTTAATCACTATTTCCTTAATACAAATGATTTATATTTTTTATACAGATCATTCACCTTAAATCAGCAATCAAAAATGGTAGGTGTAGTATTTTATAAAACAATTTCTGTGCCACCAATCATGCATCTCAGTTATAAATACTTCTGAGGCTGCTGATTTCACACTGTCACTTGAGAATGATCTAAATGTTGGTACAGTAATTTTGGTGTAAATATATTTAAGAATGTGTGACTCTCACCTCATAGAAATATTTTCAGCAGAAAGGAAAAAATCATTTAGGGATGATTCATTCTGCATGGTCTGTTCATTTGTTCTTTCCCCTCAAATCCAGGTTAAACATGATTTGCCCCTCACTCCAATTTTAGACAATTGTTACACAAATAATATTACCCCCCTCTTCTGGAATATCTGTCTAGTAGCAAAAATACAAAAGGGATATATTTTCCTCTAAACTAAAATGTGAAGATGTATTCTGAAAATCAAATGTTCCTCCTCCTGGCCCCAGAGCTCCTTTACTGGTATATTTCACATCAGTGATAATGCACTTGGTGCTCCCAAATGGCAGATCAAGAATCATCGTGGTTATTCTAAGCTGCTCTCTTTCATAATTAAATGCCACCACCATCACCACCACCACCACCTATTCCATGACCAGGGCACATCATACAAATATAGGATGCTCAATGGACCTGGGATCTCTTTCCTAACACCGAGTCAGAAAAATAGCAAAATTTGACAACTCTGTCCTGGGAAACAGACCTCATAAAGGAGAAATTATCCCAGGCATTGAACTATGTCTGCTCTTTGTCTGTGGCTTTAGGCTCAATGTTGAGCAAATGTTGAAATTTGGTTTACACTAGCTAGAGAATTGTAATGAAATGACAAATTAACATTAAGTAATTTTTCTCAGTGGGGACCAGCCAGTAAGAGAGTCGGCAGTGCGGACCTTGCCAGGCAATTTAAAGTTACCTGTTGGTATTATCACCCTCTGAGCCCTAATCATTTATGGAGTATTCTGATTCTTTCTTTCTCTACCCCCTCCTACTCTATCTTTCTTTTTCTTCCCCTCTCCCCTCTGGAAGAAGCAAGAGCAAATTACATTTCAAAAATGAGACGATAACTTATTGGAAGCAGGAAAGAATAGTTATTGTTTGCTCTTAAAAGCTCAATATGATTCTGGAGTTTGGCATGGTGCTTAAAAATAACATCACCCCTACAAATTGACACCTCTGTTCTCTATTGATCTCTTCTGATTGCTGACCAATGAAATTAGCACCACTTCCTTTGCCATTAAGAGGACAGAGTGAAATGCCGGGGAAAATATAAGCACTTACTCAGAAAAGCATGCCGACAGCTACCCTACAGGCCTAAAAACTTTTTAGCTTCCAAGATCCCTGATTTGTGCCAACAACTAATGTATCAGCAAAAGAGCTTGGATTTTGTGGGTGGTAGAGTTTGGGAACCACCCCTGAACATAAGACCTTGCTTGTGTTAGAGAAGTCTGGTTCAAAAAACTCTCTGTAATACTACCTAGTACCAGGTCATCTCTGGAGGGGAAACCTAGCCATGTTATATTCGTTGTATCAACACTATCCATACAAAAAAATCTGGCAGCCAGTTAAGGTTAATTAAAAATACGTATAATGACTCTCATTTCTGAAAAATATGATTTTACTTAGTTGGGGAGGAAAAAAAAGGAAGAATTGGTGTCTAATGGGCCTTGCAGACTCAGCTGCACTGCCATAATGATCCCTGGTGTATAATAGAAAAAGATGTGGTCCAGTGGCTAATGAAACTAGAACAGTACAAAGAACACATATACTTTAATTTATTGTCCCTCTGTTACATTTGGATTCTTATCCAAAAGACCTTTTAATTAGAGCATTCTCAGGTGGGAATTTGTTCGCCTTTTCAATAACAAACGAATAATAGGAAAAAGGCAAACACTAATCATGTTCCCCAAATTCAGCTCAGGCTTTCGCCTGAGTTCATTTCATCTTCATCAGCATTGCCACTTTCTATCTCATATTTCAAAGAACAATTGGAAAGCAGATATTTAATCAGAAAAGTTTGGGATTCATTTTTTGGACACCATATCTGTCTTTGGAGGCTTCAAGACAATGTTGCTGTTGACTACAAAAACAACTAAAGTCTGTGTCCTTGACAAATGCTGAAGCCCAATAAAATATTCATGGTCTTTAGAAGTAGCTTGGTTTGGTTCAAATCCCAGCTCTACCACTTATTAGATATTTGATCTTGGATAACTTCCCTAGCTCTCCAGAGTCTCAGTTTTCTTATCAGTAAAATGGAGGTAACTTTATAAACATCTATCTGTTAAGGCTGTTATATGCATGGGTCCTGATGCAAGTGAAAAGAAACAACTTGAGCTAACTTAGGCAAAAGGGGGCTTTTCTTACAAGAATAAAATTGAAGTCCCATAGAAATAGAGTATCTGTGGACTTTATTGTCTAAACCTGTGAAAGGGAGGACTATTATAATTGAACTGGGCAAACCAGATTGTCTTGCCACCCTTCATGAAAACTAAGACCAGGAATGTTGCCAGGCCTCAGGAAAGGTTGACACTGGGCACAGGATGCTGCCAGGCACTCACACAGTATTCTTTCTGCGTCTCTTGTCTCTGTTTCCCTCTGTCAAACTACTTTATCCCCCCTTCTCCCTATGGGCTGCCTCGTTTTGCTCCAAGCTACACAGCAGAAGACAGCTTCATCAGAGTTCCAGAGTAGTAGTTCCTCATGTCTAGCTGCATGAAGACAATCTCCCTCACTACTGTTGATTTCAATTACAAATTTGGAAGGAAAGGATTCTGATTGGTCCAGGTCAGGTAGGCTGTCCCCCAAGCTTGGTTTGATCTGGGATGGCTGGTGCAGAAGGATATCCATCACTCTTGATAACAAGGTCAGTTAAAGGAGGATGGGAGACCTAAAAAGATACCCCAAAGGTATTCACTACAGGAATAAGAAACTGGCAGGGAGTTGGCATTGAGTAAAAAATAATTGGAATGCCCCAGTCAATGAGAGCACTTTATGACATCAATTAAAATCGGCCTTCCAGTTTTCATTCACAGAAGACACTTGTTTTATGAATGGGATAATACAGTGGGTAATCTGAATGCCAAAATGTTCTTCACTGAGATGCTGACACTCAAAGAGAAAGTGTTCAGCAGCCAAACCTGGAGAGTGACAATGTGGACTTCTGCTACACATGCAGACCAGGCACAATGGGCTGTGCGGTAAGCCTGGCCAATGGACGCTGGCTCCTCATCATTGTCCCAGGTGAGAGTGGGGGCTTCAGGGCCTGTTCTTGGACCACATTGCACTTATTGCAGGAGACGTCTTATTTCAGACACAAGAAACTTTTGAATTAGGGGCCCTGAACTCTCATGCGTATGAAGGTTAAAAACAAACAAACAAACAAACAAAAACCCAGAATCAAAACTGCATTGCTTTCTAGTTGCATATTTGATTGTCAACTGTGACATAATAAACCTTCTGCTCTTGAACGAGTTGGTTTAGGATGTACTACAAAAGAGTCATTTCAGGATGGAGGGAGCTAATGGTCTGTCTGACTACTAAGGAATCCTAAGTGAGGCTGTATTCTCACAATCCTAAAGGCTCTTTCATAAACCAAGTGTTCTTAACAATCACTGGGCTGCTTCTCTGAAACAAATTAGCAGCTCTGGGCTGGACATCAGGACTATGACCGGGCATATTTCTTTAATCAATTATGACTTCCAACCAGAGCAATAATCCATATTCTCAAGAAGTGGTTTCTCAGATGCTCATTGAAAGTCCCCTTTGTTATGACTCCTACTTTCTCCATTTTATTTCTCTTCTTCCTTCAGATTCTCCTAACTTCTGCCCTATTGTTCCACAAGTATTCATTTCTCATAAGCAAGGAGCATGGAGAATATCTCTTTTTTGGTCCAGTTCTCCCCAACATGTCGCAACACACTTACAAGTCTACACAGCAGAATGTTACATAAAAAGTTTTAACTGAGGCACTAAGATGTGAGAAAGAGCAGATCCCAAAGTGGGGCTAAAAGCAAATGTTCAAAAGAAAGGCCTGGAAAGTGGTTTCCTGACTTGTGAGTCCCTCACCCCTGGTAAGGCTATGAAAAGCCTGGGTAGTCAGGAAATATAGAGACGATGTATTGGGAGAGAGCTGCTGGTATGCTTTAAGGCCCCACTCTACTCCACCCTCCCTGGGGAAGGAATAAGGCTCAGGCTAGAGGAAGAGCTTCAGTGGAGGGCCTGACGCATGTCCTCCATAGGGCAGGGCCTCGGACCCTGGGGTCTGACTCCTGCCTAAGAAAGTGATTTTGTGGCATTTAAATAGAGTCAGCTGCACTGGGATTGGCCTCCAGTTCCAGAGAATGTCAGGGTAACACAAGCGTGGCAGAACAGGTGAGAACTGAAAGTACGGCTGTCCCCCTTCCCAGACTTCAGTTTTGAATGGCTTGGCAAGCTGTCCACCCAAGACTGAAACATTTAAATTAAATAACTAAGATCATTTGTGTAATTTTAAAGTGACCACATTGCTTAGAGTGATGAGAAAATTCTGAGACTGGCTGAGCTTTAATCCGGAATATTGGAAGAACCTCTTTCACTGAATGAATTGTAAGTGGATTGTGTAAGACAGTCACTGTTGCTCCAGTAATTATGTCCCAGGAATCATGCTTGTTCAAATTTGATTGCCTCTCCAGATATTTCGTTTATTTGTTTATTGATTTTTTTTTTAGAGAGAGAGAGAGATAGAGGGAGAGAAACATCAACTTGTTCCACTTATTTATGCCTTCATTGGTTCTTGTACGTGTTCTGACCAGAGACAGAACCCACAACCTTGGAGTGTTGGTATAACACTCTAATCAACTCAACTACCTGCCCAGGGCTACCTCTCCAGATATTTCCCTGCAATAAAAATTTAGAGTAGCATTCATAGGACCAAAAAAATGTTACCAATTCTTCTGGTAAGTTGAGGTAACAGTACTGAAATAAAGATACTTATTTTTAATTTCTTGGGACTTCTGACTCTAGGGGCTAAAAAAAAGTTCCTGCAAAAACGGCAAACACTTGCGAAGTAAGTAAGTCTGATTGGCTACTGGCTGTGAACTCAAGTCAGCCACTTAGGTCTTTGGAAAACACAAATCAAAATGTGTGACTCTCCCTGGTTACAACACTACCACCACTCCATTTCTTTCAGGTTAAAAGCCCTTTAACAAGATTTATAAGGCCCTGTTTATGAAACAAGGGAGAAAGCCACTGGTGCGCTTTCTTATAAACAAGACCTTGCAAGACTTACTGATCTCTGTACCATCCTCCCCAGCAGCACCTAGGCTCCACTTTGACCAAATGCTCAATCCAGCAACACACCATGAGCTCCCTAACTGTGGGTCTTTGTACAGACAGCTCCATCATCCTTGAATGTCATGCATCCACCTACCCTTAACCCAATTCAATCCAATTCAGCTTTTGGCCTCAGTGTAGAAGCTGCTTCTTCTAGGGAGCCGTCATGGACATTCTCTGCCTCTGATAGGGCACCTTCCAGTGTGCTCAGAGAGCCTGATATGGCAGTTGTCATACTCTGTACTGTGGTTGTTTCCCTCTTTGTGTCTTCCATAGACCATCAATGCAACAAAGACAAGGACCTATCCCAGCTCTTACTCAAGCACCTCCACAGATGTTCTGGAATGATTGTCAAGACCAGAAATTGCCCAGTTCAGAGCATCATTATATCAAGAATGTGGTTAAGAAATTTTGCGAGGAAATTTTAAAAAGACAACAGAAGGCCAAAAGTTCAAGTGAATGAAGGCACAGGTAAATCAGCAGAGGGTTAACAATCCTGATGAGGCCACAGTGTGAGACCCTGGGGGTCAAAGGTCAGTGTTTAGGATGGCCAGCTTCACCACTACATAAGAGTTCTGCTAGGAATTTCTGCTTTTAAATCCACATTTCTTATCATGGCTCTAAGCTTTTTTGCATCTGCCTGTCCGTCTTTCTCTAAATGCATAGTCTTTCATCTCTTCTGTTATAAATCTTTTCTCTCTTTCTGCTCTGTAGTCTGGCCCTTTGCTTCTGTCTAAACGACACAAAGATACTCTACTCTCTCCAAGTTCACATGATACGTGCCAGCCACAGGCAAAGACTGATTAGCGGATTCTAAATTTCAATTCCAAATTCACAGAAAAAAAGAACATGATTGGCCCCACTTGGAACAGATGGTCAAACAAGGCTGCAGGTAACTGGTTCAATAGATGTTAAAAAAAAAAAAAAAAAGGCAGATCCTCTAAGATGTATCATATGGCTAGGTACCTCCTTAAAGGTGTGCTAAATGGGTTGGAAGTCAGCTAATTGAGATATATAATTTATATTTAATTGCAAATTGCACGTTCTTTTTGAGGGCACCTAAGTTTAAGAAACAGAATAATTATAACAGCATTTTCATAAATTAAACAGTATTAGACTTAACCCAAGTCATGCCTGAGTATCCAGCACAGCAGGGATTTAATAAAGACTTGTTAACTATCTAGAACTCTGTTGAATTTAATTTAGCTTGATTTAGCATTTCCTGTATTCAAAGTACTTGACAGCAACTGCATTTCCTGATATTTTCAGTCTTCCTGGGAACCTGCTATAATGCTATTTTATCATTTGATAAATGAGAAGGTACTTTTCCCCAGAGAGACAAATTTATTTGAGGATGGGGGAGTTGTTGGATAAGATACCATATTAGGTCCAGATTTTGACTTCTCTACTCACTAGCTCTCTGGTCTTGGTTAAGATACATAATCTCTTTGTGCATCACTTTCCTATCCCTTAAACTGATGTCATAGAATTTACCATACAAAAGTTTTATGAGGATTAATTGAGAACTTGGGACATAGAAAGTGCTCAACATGTTAACTTTTAGTATAATAGCTATTATTGCACAAAATTTTACAGTGTGTTAGGAAACAGTTTCTTTACTAAAGAAGAGTTCCAGGAATGCCATGACACAATGGCTTAAGATGCTATTTGCCTCATAGCTCCATGTAATTGGTACTTTCTGATAATAGGTTCAACCTTGCCCTTGGGTTTAGGCTTGTTGGATCGTCCTCTTTAAGGAGCAGACCAAGCTCTGTAATACTGACTTGAAAGGCTGGATGTCACTTCAGGAAAAGCCATAGATGTTGTCAAAGTACATTTTGGGAGCAGTGTGAGTACTTTGAGCAGGTCCAAAAACAGACTGAGCAAGGAAAAAGGGCCCAGTGCCTAAAATGACAGTGGGGTACCTGCAGCATGGTCTGTACACTCCAGAGGCAGCAGCCCAGAGCAAGGAGTGTGGGCCCAGGGACGAGTCCATTATTCAAATGTGCCAGTGGCCTTAACAGTGGCAGGGGATCATTGATATGCTAATTATTGCAACAGTCATCTGCTAATTATTGTAATATTTTGTGTTGATTGGCTTTTTCTCACCACCAATTCAAAGAACTCAAGCCATTGTCCCATTAATGTGGCCTATGGTACAATTTTCAGAGCGGATTAGGTAAATCAGACCATAGGATCTTTGTTGTTACATCCACATTGGGTAAAATCCTTGACTTGGTCATTAAACATGTGTGCGAATCCATTTTTAATCCATCTGAATATCATTTATTCATTCATCTATCACTTAGTTTATTTCACCAACATTGTTGAGGAAACCCTGATACCCAAATCATTGTGAATCCTACAGTTTGAAGGGAGAAATAGCTAAGTGTACCATGCAGACATATAGTGGATATTTTATGCAGATTAAACTTCTCACTCATTTGGGAAGTAAAAAGAGTAAAAAATACAGGAAAAAGTGAAAGAAATGCAAGAAGTTTTGCAGATACAACCCATGTCTCTCTTATCTATGCTGTCAGGGCTAAAATCTCTTGATTGAGCTACACAGGATCTACATAAGGACAAAGAAGCATCACCCAGAGAAGCAAGTTTAGCATGAATTCTGCTTACAAGGATTCTGGGTCAACCTTCAGGCAGGAAGTCTGAACCCACAGGTCAGTGGAAACAGAATGGGGTTGATGTGAGTATTATTCAATATTGAGACCCAACTGTTCCTGCCATTGAGATTGGCAATGTGGAAGGAAAGGGTAATGTTCACCTTCAACCTGGAGATGACACTAGAGCAGCCTATGGTTGGTTACAGTCCCAAGTCAGAAGGAAACAAATGTGTTCTGCAAGGATCTAGTGCGCACAGAAAATTGGTGTTGGGAAACCATTCCCAAGCTGAGGTTCTAAAGATTGCCAGAGTTTATATAGCTAAATCTCAGATAAGCGTCGATGGTCAAAGGAATTCTTTATAGCGTAACAACCATCTGATGAATGTATTAACAGCATTGGACAGTGGCCTTGTGATTTCTTGTCCTGGAAGAAATGATAATTGAAGCAAAACACTCCTGTTTTAAAAGTTCTTCATTCATTCATCCAATCTCAGGAATCTACCACATAAGGGACCACTAAGAAACTCTGAATTACAGCAATGTGGGGTAATCCCCTTCCTGAAGCAGAAGAGGGGCAGATGGTCAGCCAGAATATAGCAGAAGAGATTTACTCAGTGTATACCCTGTTCCAAGGCATTAAGCTGTATAGTTGGTGTACTATGTGGAGTGGGGACTTGCCTTCAAAAATTTTATTGGGAGAATGGATAAACAAGGATGTCTTTTCAGACAACTGTAACAGAACAATAAAAAAATGCAAAAAATAGAAATAAATAAAAATTAACTGACAAAACAAAAAGAAAAAAATTAAACTAAATTAAGAACTGATAAAGTGGGATCAACCTGTATTTTATCATTATTTTCTAATCTGGGAGAAAGCCTTGTAATTTTACTTATTTTTTATTTTTTAAAGGTTTTATTTGTTTATTTTTAAAGAGAGGGGAGGGGAGAGAGAGAAACATCAATGTATGGCTTCCCCTCTTATGCCCCTCACTGGGGACTCAGTCCACAACCCAGGTTTGTGCCCTGACTGGGAATCGAACAAAAGACCCTTTGGTTCTCAGGCCAGCACTCAAACCACTGAACCATATCAGCCAGGGCAAGCCTTGTGGTTTTAGATCATGTTATCAGAAGGAATTCCCAGGTGCTACTCATATTTTATTTTTGCAAAACCATTGCCACTAACATCCTACATGTTGCTAAACACAAAATACACACAGATTGGCCTCTCTGGGCACAGCACACAACACACAACTCTATGAGCATTCCATGAAGTATATCATATGCCCCCCCTCAATCCAAACTTAAAAGATACTCATTCAATATTCCAAATCCTCAGAAAATGTTAAAAAGGGATAAAACTTAGAAAAATAAATAAATCAGCCCCAGTTTGATTCATAGAAAGAATGAGGACTTAGTACTTTGCACATTGGTGTTTCTTTTCATATGGTGATGGAACATTTATAACACAATGCCAATAAAACAGTGTTGTATACTACTGGGAAAGGAAATGAGACAAAAAATATGCCTGTCCAATTATTCATTTGTATTGATTTAGATGTACAACCCTATGCATCACAATTTGACAAAAGGTTAAATATTAACAGAACAATCATTAATCTAACAACTCAAATTAACACAACAATAGCTCTCCTGGTTGGCTTTATGTATACCATGGGGCTCTAGATAGACTGAGGAACCCTTCAGTATAGTGTTTAGTACCTCTCTTTTCATATTTGACAACAAGCTGGACTGAATCATATGATGAACAGTAAGAAGTTGTTAGTTGCAAAGAACTTATCATAAATATCAAGGGCTGTTGCTATGAAGTGTCAGCCATATTAACTGCAGAGGCCCCTTGCAAATGAAAACATGAAATATCTAGCATGGGGCTTGGCAAAAAATTTTTTAAATGATTTAAAAAATATTTTAGGTACTATAGTGCTTTTGAGAGGGAAGAAATTTTTCAATGAATTCTATCAGTTCCTCCAATTTTATTTCAGTATATTTCTCTTCTGTTAAATTCATTTCATTTTTATAAAAGTATTTTATTTTATGTGTCCTTCTAACCTTCCTTTCTACCACCCTTTAATCCATGAATCCATCCATGCACCCAGCCCTGCATCTATCTATGCACTTACCCATGCAGCCATCCATACACCTTAACATACATCTGTCCACATACCCAACCACATATGCATCTGTCCATGCTCCCATCCATGTATGAGCTCATGCATCCCCCTATCTGTTTATATATCCACTTGGCTTTTCAGAGAATAAGTGTCAAGTGAAAGGTGTGTTGGACTTTGGACAGATGTAGAGGCTGAAGCCTGAAGATGGTAAGTGACTTATTCAAGTCACTCAACCAATATTTGGTCTAAAATTAAAACATTTGATTAAATTTTTAGGTGTTCCTGCTGTTTTACTTCCTTATTGCTTATAAAGAAATGAACCATTCAAATTATGTGTATTTAGAGAAGATCACAAAATTTTGATAAATTACTAAGTAAATGAAATTCTCTCTAAGAATTAAAAGTGAAAAAAGTCAGAATTTCAAATAAAATATAAGTGAGGCCTGACCATTATAAAGTTATAGTCTGAAAGTTTATAGAAGAGAACATGATCATTTCCCATAAAAATCTTTCATTGAAATAACTAAACTCATTTGTCTGAAGAGAAGAGAAATGACACTTCAGCTTTACCAAGTCATGCAAAACAGCCCTAATTAATTCCAAAGACACTCACTGTACAAACTTATTACATTTTTCAATGATCCTATGGATTTTTTTAATATTGTCCTTAAAACTACTGCCCATACCAACCAAAGTTGGATACTCCACACATAAAAACACAAATACACATACAAACATTCAGAAGGGGAAACTAGATTATTCATAAAATAGGTAGGTAATCAAATTTAAAGAGCCACTTCTAATCTACATTTGGCTGTGTGTTTTTGTAGTACTGTTCTCATAATACCTAAGTAATTTGAAGCTATTTTATTCACCAATACAGAATCCTTGTGAAGTTAGTAGTCTCTCATTCATCATTTAAACAGCTCCTAAAAATCCCCTTCCTCCACAAAGTCTTCTAAGGATAATTAAATGGTTTCTCAGGCTTCCTCTTTCCTGCATTCGAAACATACCCACAGCTAATTTCTTTTCTCTGTGCCCTTAAACATGCACTGACTTCAGTGTAAAAGCTCTCCTCCCCATATTCCTCGGCAGGGGTTCAAATTCATTTATATCAATTCCATAGGACCCCAAAACCTCGAGGGCAGGGATGGAACTGACAACATACTGATGATGGGAAAACATGGAATTCTGGTAAATCTGTAATGCAGCAAAAGTTACCACCTTTATTATTAAATAAAAAATAAAAAAATAAACTAAGGCTGTGTGAGCAACAGATGCACAAGGAATCACAAACTACTGCAAAGGAGGTTTTAAAATTCTTTGAAGCATTTCAGAGGAGAAAAGCAGTTCAATTTTTAAGCCCAATATATCGGAGGGGAAAGTTTTGTCAGAATCTAGGTGTTCTAATAGGTACTTTTCAATCTCTAATTTATAGAGGCCCGTTTTCACTTGCATTTTTACACTATGCAGCCCTAGCCATGTCAAAGATTGATGAAATCTGAGAGTGGTATTAGATTTAACACCATTTCAGGATGGGCTTTAAGTTGAGTGAGAATGAGTTGGACAGAAAAGAAAATAGAAAGGAAAGGAAAGGTTCTACAGATGAAACTCTTGGCCTTAGAACAAATTACAATATTATTATTATTGTTATCTCCTCCAGAAATTTCTGGGGTGATCCATGATGCTCTAAGATCATGCTGTTTCCCATGGTGGCATCTGAATAAAGATATTATGGGGTGAAATGGATTGTAAATTTATGTGCGATCCAAACAGAAGGAGAAATTTTTTTAAATCAGTGCCATTTGACAGCCTGCTCCCTGTTTACCATGCCTGGAATATTTGGGCTGTGCTGAGCAGAGAGCTCAGTTACTTTGGGTCAGCATCTCAGCAGTTATTTTCTTCAAGAAGCTTAACTCCATAGTACAAGGCACCAGTAATAGAATGCTGATAACAGTATAATGATTCCTCACTTTGCTTTCAGGGGCATCATCAAAATCTTGTTCTGATTCTATCGGGAACCAAGAGTTTAAGTAAATAGCTAAACAAAATTCTCCATAAAATGAGAGATACAAAATAAGATTGAAAGTGATAAAACGTTTGGAAGCAGTGGCTGGCAGTTCTCAAAACATGAGAGTAAGAGTTAAAAATTATGACATCTCCAGTAAGCCAAAAATTAAGGTTCAGTATAAATTCTGCCTGATATGCTGATGATTCAGTGCCAATACCATTTGCCTAATACTAAAATAGTAATCCCACACCATTCTCTGTAGCTTTACGCCTGACAGTAACAAAAGGCGTGTTAAAGCAAATAGCCTTTATAAATTCCAATATGATAGCATTAAGGTTACAATGTAGGCTTCTTAATAGACATTTCAAATATAATTTTTTACATGATGTAGTTGAAAATTATGGGCTGTGGAGTTCATAGGCTTGGGTTAGCACATTTACTCAGCTATATATTAGTTAAATATCTTATACAATTTACTCAACCTGTCAGTATCTCTCTTTCCTCAGCTATAAAATGGGGATAATTGTCACTATTTTACAGAGTTATTGTGAAAATCAGAGATAATAAATATGTGTAAGGTTTTTATGACAGTACCACTTACATGATAGACTCTTCATAAATAATAGCTATTTCTATCATTGTCATGAGTTGAATCTTCAAATCTTTCCTAAATTTTCTTATGAAACCAAGCTTTTAAACAATCCCTGACGTTTTAAATTAATTCTTAATTTTCTATTATGTTTCTAATACACAAGTAAGACAGAAACGGTCTTCCAGTTGATATGTTCCCGCACATTCACATACTCATTTTTTTACCGTTAGTGTGTATCTATTAAAGAGCTTGTGACATTTGACCTGTGGGGTTTCCCATTGTCTAGGTTTGGTTGATTACACACTCACAGACAACTAAACATGTTTCTCTGTCCTGGCTATTTACTGATAGCCAAACCCAGAGGCTTGATCAAATCAGGTTTGATGCCTTTAGCAAGATTAATGGTGGTAGTGTGTTGTTTCACCTGGAGACACATCTTGTTCTATTTCTGCTTGTTTTGTGATATTAGTAGGCATTAATGCTCAAAGCCTGAATATGTCATTAATTTATAATGCTATGTTAATTGAAAGTTGAGACTACAGGAATTTTACTTAATTTTCCCAGATTATATATACACACACATACATATATATATAACATACATGAGTTTCAAAAGACACCACCAATTATTATTTCTGAAAATAGTTAAAACATTTTTATATGTTCTCTAATTTCTCCCACTTTATGGTTAAATTATATCTGCATTATTTAGATCATATAGCCACTACTTATCATAATCTTCCTGTTGTTAGTCATAGATATACATGTTACTATACATTTATGATCTATTGCCACTTTTATATTTCTGTTTCTAGTCATTTTGGTGATCCAAAGCTGATTCTCTAACAGATCCTTTAAAAAAACTCAGGAAACAATATTCCCTGAGTTTTTACATGTTATTATTACATGTTATTACATGCCTATGCCCTTTATAGTGAAAGGTCCTTTTAAGTAGACATGAATGCTTTCCTCATGTCTTCTTTCTTCATTTTCTTCTGTATTAAAGTGTTTCTGTCAAAAGCCTGATTAAATCTAATATTGTTTTCCTTTCCCTTGTAAATCATCTGTTCCTTTTGCCTAGGTGCCCAAAAGATTTTTTTCTTTTCTGTTCTTTAAGTTCTAGGCATTCTACTGAAATATTTCTTGCTGGTGGTTGATACTGAAAAATATAACTTCAGTATGTATGCATTGTCAATTAAAAAAACAGAAAATTTTTCTTAATTATATGTATTAGTATTTGCTATGCTCCCTTCTTTCAATTTCCTTTTTTTCAAGAACTTTGATTATTCATATATTTGATCTTCTTTGCCTATCACCAATATTTCTCAGTTTCATGTAAATCTTATTTCTTTGCTTCTTTTTGATTTAAAAAAATTTTCCTCCATTTCATCTCCTATTTTTCTTAAGGCATAATTTATTATTTTTTTACTCTCATTTTTTTCTAGTTTGGCCAATATTTCTAAAATCATATTTTTTTCTTTTTATTTCTAATTCTTCCTTAAGCTCTGCAATCTAATTTGAATTTTTATAATTTTTATTTCTGTTTTTTAAGTCTTATATGTAACTTTCTTAATGCCTTTTAGATTGTTTCAAATAGAATATCATAATTTTTATGTGTTTTCTGAGCATTTATTTCTGACATGCTTTCATCCTCTATAAGGATATATTCTACTACTTTTTTTCCTTATAAAAACTTTATATCAGAGTAAACTTGAATACTTTATTTTGTTCATTTCTGTGTGAAATTAGTTTTCTTGAACTTTTAGAAGGAAGCTTGATTCAGGGAAGATTTTTAAGTGTAACATCACAGTTCTACTATGAAGTTCAGCAGAACTACTACTTAACATACTATTAAGTACTTTCAATTTCTATTGAATATAGTATTAAAATATAGTGGCCTGATTTTTTGAGATTTCCTGCCTCTGTTCCTTGCTCACATTTTTCATCTCTACCTTCTCTTTTTGTATCTATTGATACTGTACTGCTTAATTTTTATTCAACTCTAAGAGTATCTCCTTGGTGCAGAGCCCTACACTGAGCACTCTGGGGTCACTTTTGAGAGTTCACACAGACACGGCTGCTCCAGCACCTTCATACATGGCAGACACTCCCATGTTAGGGGATGCAGCAAAACCACCCCAGTTTCAGCTGCCACATTACAATAGGCTTACTATGCATTTCAACTAGTATATATGAGGTCTATCTGGAAAAAGTCCAACCCATGTTAATATAATTAGAATGGTTTCTATGACACCAATGTAAACTGGCAGCCAAGGAGAGTAGACTGGAATGAGCATGTGTGAATGATAATGACTTCACTGTACTAATCAGTGGGGGAGGTAGATGCTGTTGAGTGAGAATGTGTACTGTGTGGCCATCGCATTCAAAATGACTGAGCAAATAGAGCAACAAACCTGTATCAAATTTTGCATTAAGCTTGAACATTCCTCCATGGAAACTATTGGGATAATTCAGAAAGCCACAGCTATGGGCAGCTGATGATTGGCAGCTTCATCACAACAACATGCCCACTCATGCATCGCATCTAGTGCAGAATTTTTCACAAAACATCAAATCACCTAGGTGACTCAGCCCCGCTGCAGCCCAGATTCTGTGCCCTGTGACTTCTGGCTTTTCCCAAAATTAAAATCACCTTTGAAAGGAAAGAGATTTCAGACCTTTGATGAAATTAAGGAAAAGAGGACAGGGTAGCTGATGTTGATAGGGAGAACTGTGTAAAGATCCCAAGGTGCCTACTTTGAAGGGGACCAAGATGCCATTGTCCTTTGTACAATGTTTCTTGCATCTTGTATATTCTTCGATAAATGTCTCTATTTTTTCATATTAGTTGACTGAACACTTCCTGGACAGACCTTGTATTATATTTTGCAGGCTCTTTGTTTTATCTTCAAGTCTGTCAGCTCCCCAACTGCTATCATACATTTTCTCCCACATAGACTCCAACACTTGCTTGTCTTCTGAGAATTGTGGTGTAACTTGTCACCTTCTTTCTTTCAAAGACATGAATTTTTGTTTTGCTAACTGGATAGATTCTTTGTCTGATTTTATGTGAAGATCCACATAAAATTTTGGAAGATCCACACATGTTGCTGGCACTGTCCCATCTTTCCCAATGTCTTATTTCAATAGTTTAAATAAGCAGAAATTACTATTTAATTTGATTTACCATAAAGTGTGTTTTGAAAGGAAGAAAGCAAATCTGAAAGAGTAAATTTGCATTTTTGCCTGGACACTTTAAATTTGTTTTCAGGAAGGTAATGCTAGTCTGAGTTTTAATGTTATCAAAACTTTATTGGGAGATTCCAGGTATGGAATCAATAAAGAAAAATAAGAAAATATTTTTCATTATGTAGTGATATTTATAATTCATCACCTAGGCCTCTCTGTCATCTTAATTCTATTTTCCAGCACTTAGAATGTTGAGCTGGGTCACTGATGATTTGATTCTAAATAAGCCACAGCCACGGAATTACCAAACCAAAACACATCCTCTTGGCCCTGTTTGTGTTCTGGGTACTCTGCTCATGTTTTCACCTATGAGCAGATACAAATCTTCCTGTAATTTTGCATTAACTTACAAAGCACAGGTAGGGTGAATTATGTTATTGCAGGAAAAAAATTAACTTGGGAGAAAATAAATACTGCCAGATTATTTCTGTTTTTTCCACTGTACTACAAAATCAGGTAAGCACGTGAAGGGCAGTACTGAGATAAAAGCACATTACTTACTTCAAAGTAACAAGTTTTTAAACCTATTATTCTAGGGCTCCCAAATGAAAGATTTATAATATCTATAGCAATTAACATTGACTAATTAAAATACTGTCAATTTTCAATAGTTCTATGTAGCCAAATAGCATGAGTCCATTCCAACAGATCTTTGGGGTTGGACATCAGCTTCCAGGATTCAACTCCTTTCTGCTTCACCTGAGAATTTCCACTCCCCACCACTAATAGGGTGAAGGACCATGGTTTGTCTCATCTTCTTGTGCATGACTGTCAGCCCTGCTTGCCCTCTGGCCACAATTCAAATGCTGTCCAACAAGGAACTCAGTTTTTTTGGTGACAAAACAAAAGCAAAACCAAACTCTTCTGCCTTTATTTAAAAAAATAAATAAATAAATTCAATAAACATATCCTCAGGTAAGGGTTAAAAATAAATAAATAAATTCAGTCATGATAATAACTAAATCCTGACACTTTGGGATGATAACTTTTATTGTTAGGGTCAGATGCTTAAGCCTCCTTGGAGAGAAGGCAAGACTGAAAAAAATACATATGTAGAGAGAGATATAGACATACAGACAGAGCCATGTAGATATAGACATCTACACCTAGATCCTTACCCAGAGCACACCATTTGTCATTGCTTACAGCATAAGTATCATTTACTGAGAATCAAGGATCATCTGGAATTGTATCTAAAGTATCCAAAGATAGAAATTAATAATAAAATCCTTCTATTTTGAGACCAGTTTTTGTGAGAAATCTTTTAACATAAAAGATCTGGAGGGAAAGATGCCTCTCTTTCCCACCCACCCCTGTTTGGTCAGAGCACAATAGATTGGAATATGCTGAAATTTAAGTGATCAAACCATGCCAAATATGAGATGATAAAACCCAGGCAAAGAGGTTTCTGTCTGCACATGTTGTCTTCTAGATAATCCTACTTGAGTTCATATAGACCTTTAAACAAGATCTCAGAAGCTTCCTTATTTCAACTTCTGCAAAAGTCACAAAACTTACCTTCATCTCCCCTTAACATCTGCTTTGCTGCCATTTCTACTTTTTACCCCAGGAGTGAATGAGGTGCGCCAAGGTGCCATGATGGAGTGGTCACTTAATTTTGTTTGTAAAGCCAAATCTCCTGTGCTCTCCATAATTATGAATCAATTTTACATAAATAGCAAAATTAAGCCCCATTATTCTCATTTACCACAAAATTAAAGGAATTAATTAAACATGGAAAAAGTGCTGATGCCTGCCAAGTCACTACTTCCAGTAAATAGGAACAAAATCAGGAATTATGTCTAGGCAGGAATATAAATCATCACATTATCCAGAAACACAGTGAAGTGACATACTTGGGAAGATTCTGTAGGTAGTAAATGTCCAAAAACACCAATGTGTTCCTGAGTTCCTCTACTGAAGCTAAGGTAAGGAAAAAACACACTTCCTTATACAGATGGGGTCTGGCATCTTATAATGCCAGGTGTGGCTTCTTCTTGGTATGTTGCTTTGGGAAGCTGTGGTTTGTGATTGGTTTAAGTTTGAACAAACCCAGAAGTGAAGGTAAACTTAAGATGTGCTTTCAAATCTGGATTTGCCTGAGGAATTCCATTCATGTGAGTGTTGCTAATGAGCTCAACTAACCTTTAGAAATCACAGGACTGGAGCATCAGTACCTCTATATGAAAGGTTGAGTTAGGTCAAGTCCCTGAAATAAATGAAAAAGCAGAAGGAAATGAGGGGGTAAGGGAGGTTGTTAGGGCTTTCATGATTTTTGATACTGGGCTCAATAGTGCTCAGATGTTAGAAAGTTTAAAATTATGAGGATGAGAATGGTTAAGTAGTTTCATAAATTGGGAAAGAAAAATTCCAAAATAGAAGTGTTCTTCAAGGGCTCTCCAAGAGTCCTTTGCAATGATCTTCATTATGAAACAATGAAATATATATTATTCCTTAAATAAGCCCACCAAAATTATACCCCTTTCAACTGTTGGGCTGCAGTAAAAAAAATCTTCATATCTTCTTTAATGAGATCTTTACTGCTCGTGTAAATTTGTCTACTGATGAATTTTTGTCTTGGGAACCCTGAATTATGTTACCTTGAGTTGTTCCTGGTAAGCATGCAAGCATTCACCCAATTTTTGCTGTGAAAATGTCTCCTTCTGGCAAAGTGAAAGCAATTGGAACTCAGTTTAATTAGCTGTCTTCTGTAAATATGCCATTATTCTTCTAGCTCCTTGCTGGTGTTATATTTACAAAGGAAACAGATAGAAATAATTATGTTGGGTTGTAGTTAGTCAGTATTAGTTAATGCCTGAGCATAATTGAGAGAAAATTAAGACAACTACAGATTATGGGTACAAAGCAGAGGATAAATGAATGTCTGTCATAACAGAAATGTTACCTATATTTTTAGGCATGAAGTGGGAACTCAACTGCACAGAAAAGCAACAAGTTTCTCACTAAAACCTCTTTAAGTAAGGAGCACATGGAATCAACATCATCCTCTGTTGAATAATCATATGGTGGGTTTTCTATTGCAGATATTCACTCCCAGGCCAACTTTTCTTGGTGACTCAAAACACTTCTGAGCCACTCATGTTTCCTGACTCAGTGGAGCCCAGGAAAGGCAAACTCATTTTAATATGAGCCAGAGCCAATAAAATAAAGGATGAGAGTCTGCCATTCCCAAAATACTCAATGTATTCCTAGATCAAATATAAAATGTGAATGAATTAGCTGTTTTATTAGCTTCTATTACGTTATTAAGAGTTGACTAGTTTTTAAGACTTTATTCTTAGGATTTATAACACAGTCATTAGTGTGGATAATTATGACTCAGAAAGTTTCCACAACCTATCCTGGTAGGAATGATAGGGAACAGGTCACTTGGAGCAGTCTTCCTCAGAGCTCAGATGCTGGAAGAAATACCCCACCCCTGCCATCAGTACTGTAGCTTGGGGGAGGGGAGCAAAATTGTAAAGTAGGTTAAGGACACAGGCTTTGGCATCAGGCATCTCTGGATAGTTGTTCTGGTCCCAATACTTGCTAACTCTGACATCATGGGTGACTTGTTTACTCTCCCATTTTTCTCATGGGAAAGATGGGCATAAATAACACTAGAACAAAAAGTTTGGAAGGACTAGTGAGGGAAGTCCTGTAAGCACTCAGCACTGAGTAAAATGCAGAAAAGGGGGCTCACTTAATTGGGATGACTACAACTTCTGGCACTATTTCTAGTCTACCACCACCTACTGAGAGCTATTTAAAAGCACTGTTTGAATACACATAGCGGGGGTTTTTGTGTGTTGTCTGGAGGCAAAGAAGAGTTTGGGCTAGGAAAAAAATAAAACCCAAGGGAGGAAGTAAAAAGTGTTGGGTTTGTCCCCAACTGATACAATGGGATGAGTTTGAGATTCTACTGTCAGAGGAGTGACAGACAAAACACTTTCGTCTTTTGTCTGTTTTTTTTTATTTATTTGTATACTTATTGTTGCACATGTGGGGCTTGGCAAAATTCTAGCTTAAAGCAGAAAATTCTAGCTCAAAGAGATAAATGGAACATGAGCTGGGTGGTCTTGAGATACAAGTGAGAAAAAATGACAGGTATTTGGAAGAGAGGCTCCTGTCACCATTGCAGGGTGCCAGCCATACCAAGATACGCTTGGGACCAAGAGTCTTAAGTAGACCCAAAGACTCAGGTAGACCCTGAAAGTTAGAAATTTCCACCTGGTGGCTTGGCACTAATGGATGTGGAGAGCTAGAGTGGGACAGGGAGATAGGGGAGAGCAGGTCACAGATCTGTGTAGAGGCAGATTTGGGGGAATAGCTGAGTGGCCAATTTCTAATTATGGGGGCACAAGTCATCACAAAATTTGATTATTTACTTTGACCATTTATGTGTTTATGTCATAATCATAGAACTGGGAGATCTAAGAATGCTAGTTGATATTCATATACTATGTAATAAAAAACATAAAAACAAACAGAACTCTCTAGGTAAGGTAAATCTCACCAACTCCCAGCAAAGTGCCAAGCTGCCTTTGTGCTCTTTCTTCTCTACTTTCAGTCCAAATCCAATCATTGGGCTTTCCTCTCCCCTGAAGTTCCCCTGAGAAGAGCAGGCTAAGCCCTCCCTTAGTGAATATGCCTGAGACACTGGTTTTCTGCCCAGCCTCAGAGAGGGGCCTCATGGAGCATGGGGGCTACCGGTCTGGGGGCACTTGAGGCACTGGAGCTGCTGGGCTGAAGCCACTGGAGAAGACGGAGTGAGGTGACAGAGATACCAACAATAGCCCCATCTGCAGAGCAACAGGATTTCTAACTAGGCTCTTCATTGAATTACTAAGAGACAGCTATCTTCTCCAGACAGAAATTTTTACAAAGCCTGAAAATATGCCCTTCTGACAAAAATCCATCCTGTATGCTAATGAGGCACTTTCAAAATCCATGTACCAGTAAGAAGAAGTTTGATGGCATACTGGGGAGCTGAAATGTATACCTAACCAGACCGTTTTCATCCAAACATAGTGCCCAAATGTGTGTCTGAAAATGAAGTGCACAGCCGATAAAGGAAAGCGGAGCACAAAGAAAGAGGGAGAAAGCAAAGGAGAGAAGTGACAGAGAATAAAAAAAAGTCCTCGGTTAAGTCTGAAGAATGTTACCTTCTCAGCTCAGGGCTGACTCTGAAACAAGAGTGGCCTTTGCTCCTGAGATGGAGGAGAGAGATATGAAAGGACAAAATAACCCTGCCAAGATGAACATTTTACACAACAAATAGTCAACTCCCTCTAAAAATTCAGAAATATGAGGATATCCTGGAATATTAAGTGTGTCCGAAACACCAATCTGGGCTAATCACCTGTGGCTGTATTTTTGGTTCATTAAGCTGTATCTTTATAAGCTAAGAGGCAAAAACCACCTCAAAAAATTCCACAGAGGCAGAGAACAGAGCATTGAGAAAATGCTCTTATAAGTGAAATCTCAGGCAAATGAAGAAGCTGCATGAATCTAATAAAAAACAGAGGTAAATCACTCAAGCAATTAAGATCTGAGGACCGTTAACTTAGCGGCTGATGTAAGAGTGCCTGTTCTGGAGTTCAGAGTTGCTTGCTAGCTGTGTGACTCTAGAAGCAGGACTAAACTTCCCTGGGCCTCATTTCCCTCATCAATGAAGTGGTGATTAAAATGAGTTCCTATCTAGCAATATTGTAGTTGAGTCTTAAAAGATTCTCTTAGAATAAGATGGTACAGAGTAAGGGCTGAACACATGATAGCTGTCGTTGTTGTTATTACCTTATTTCGCCGTGTATAATGCACACTTTTCTGCCCAAATTTTTGAGGGAAAAATAAGGATGAGCATTATACATGGGTAGTTCAAATTCGATATCTATATAAGTGTTTTAATTCCTTTATTTATGCTTATGCGTTAAAAGTGTACCATCTAGAAATCAATAACGATATCCATATACAAAACAATACCCTGGAATATGATAATCAGTTTTGTTTCTAAATATAAAGAGGTAAAAAATTTAATTTAAAACAAAAGATTTTTTTCCTGAAAATTTGGGCCTAAAACGTGGGCATGCATCATACACGGCAAAATATGGTATTGTTAATACATAATCTGTCCTGTGTTACATTTGTCTCTATCAACTAACCAGAACATGGGGAAATAGTAGTAGAATTATCACCTAAGAAAAGGGGTCAAGTTGACATGATTTTATTTGAAAGGATGAGTTTTGCTGCAAGTTAACTCCTGTCTGCTGATGCTGGTTACTCCTGAGACACGGAGCAGAATTTATAACGTTCTCAAGATCTATCAGTGCAATCTCTGTGCGGTTCCTGCCTCATGTTTTTGCTTTATAGATTAAACAATGCTTAGTCTGTGGTGACATTTAATAACTAGTAGCCTTTATTTTTGTTAATCTCATTATCAATATCATTACAGCTATAATATTACCATACGACCTACAGTGGAATAATTCCATTTAAAATCTTACAATCAAGTGCAGGTGAAGAACTCAGATGGAGCCTCCCCATTTTCCAAAATGGGGTTAAAATCTCTTTTGATCTTTTTCTTTCTTTTGCGGGGAGGAAGGGGGAGAAAATGAATGTAAAAATGTTTTCTAAAATCTAATGTATATTTCGTCTTGTGTCTGTAAAAATAATTAAAAGCTATCTCAACCTGCGCCGCGAACGTATTTTTGTCTGCTACATTTTATGTTCAGAATGGTATGGGTATTTATTATCCCTGGTTCTCAGCAGTGAAACTCTGCCTGTTGAGAACCTGACTGGAACACAGGAGAAATTGCGCCATCTGCTGGCTTTTATGGAGAACTACTTGGGGGAAGCTGCCCACAGTCAAGTAATTGCCCTGGGCAGTAAAACTGTAATGAGGCTGAGTCGTCTGCCCAATGGTTTGAGACCTAAGGCACAAGGGGTATGTAGGGCTCAGTCATCATTGAGGGTCTCTGACCAGTCACTATTTGAATCTCACTACTATGCTGCTGACTGTGGCACCCGTTTCCGACCCCTCTCTCAGGACAACACCTGCTGTTGCCATTCCTGAAGCTATTCAGCAGGGAACAGGCCTGATGTACTTACTCATTCAGCTCCTTGGCATTCTTTCCAATTCCTTGCCTGGTGGTTCTTCATTGCCTGTTGCTTCCTGGCCTTGGGTTGGGCCCAGGCCACCACAGGCTTCAGGTCTTCTCTGTTGTTTTCTTTCTGCTCCCAAGGGCCTCAGCCACCTGTCAGGCAACATGGCTATCAGGAAGAGGCACCATGCGTACCATGGCCAGTGCACTGCGCCCTCAAGCTGGGTGGAGACAGATGCTGACCATCCCAAGAGTCACTGCTATTATTATAAAAAGCTAGGTCACTACTTTCCTCCACGGGGAGCAGCTCAGGCCAAGTCCCCATTTAAACAAACCATTACAGTTACACAGACAGCCTCATACATATTAGAAGCCTCCCAGAACCACATAAGAGGACTCTTTAGGAGACTTTTCCTGAGCTGAATGTACAAATACATGAATAATAAAAAAGCTGACCTGTATTGAGCACCTACTATATGCCAGGTATTGTCATATGTACTTTCACATATTATTCTAGTTAATCCTCACAACTCTATGAGGCAGATACGATTACTATCCTTATTTACATGTGAGAAACAGAGGCAAAGAATGGTTAAACAGTTTGCACAGGACTCATAGCTAGTTAACGGCAAAGCTGGAATTCAAACCCAGGCTGCCTGGCTCCAAAACTATTACTTCTCATCTCTAAGCTTGATTTAAGTACTTAACTAAGATTGAAAAACCAAATAATGTAACCAGACACAAAGGTCAGGGACATGATGGAGTCTCATTGAGGTCACTAGCAGAGGAGTCCCAGATGTCTGATTCCTGGAATAGTAACAGGGAGCCAACTTCGGAGATCATGAATCAAAGAGGGCTGGAGTAAAAGAAGAAGGATTGTGAAAAGTGGGAAGATAGCAGAGCCCTGGGAGGATGAGGGAGAAGTCTCTGAAGTGAAGAACATGAAAAAAGAGAGAACAATAGGAAAATGAAAATGAGGGGACAGAGTTCTTCACATTCAAAATCTTAAAACTGAATTAGCTTAGTATAACCGTGGACCCCAGTAGAAGGAGGAGCTGAACAGAAGCATGAGGAGAAACATGTAAATTTAACTACCAGACCAAGTGGTTGGCTTTGGTGTTGAAGTACCGCCCAACCTGAGTGGCTAGTGTACCATCCTAAAGCCCTCAGGGGTTGTGGACAGCTCACAGACATCCATCTGTACCACTGGACGAGACTGTCGCTCACTCACAGGGTCTATTGGAGACTAGTCACTGGGGATACTGGTGCAACCAGCACTACATGTACCCTCCACTCTTGGGGGGGTTGCATTCTATGGGAGGAGTAGACAGAATACAAACAGGTAAATTCAATAGGCTAGTACCACATCAGAAAATATACTCTAAATGAAATAAACCGGACACTGTGCTGGGGAACAGTGGAGAGGACAAAGATCTATTGGCTACAGAGAAGGGTTATGGGAACTTGTCCAGGCCCCTCATTTCAAAGGGCCTCGCATGCCCAATGCTGATGGCCCCTCCCGTGAGGATCCCCAGGAAGGCACAGGGTGAAACTGACAGGACTGAACAATGACCTCATCTTAGAGCTCTGATCATGTGCTCATGCGAGGACTCACCACCAAACCACAGGACTCATTATGCTGCACATTCTTCTTACAAAATGAATTCTCCATCATCTTGTGAATAAGTGAATTTGAGTTTCATTGCATTCTATATTATTTATACATTGTTATACATAAATAATATAATTTTAAATACTTTAAATATTCTGAAAGCTGGGCATTTGATTTGGCATTTCATTGGGACGGGGAAGGCTGTTGGCTGGAAGCCTCAAAACAGGCATGAACAGAGGCCCCCAGGAAGGGGGATGATTTTGAAGATGAGACACCAAGCAGAGGGACAAAGAGCATTGCCAGGTGTATAACGAAGCCATTGCACATTTGGAGGACAAAGGTACCTCTCCAGGACTTACATTAAAAAGAAAATTTAAATACCATTAGAAAATAAAAGATCCCTGGAAGTTCTGGTAGGAAGGCTTAGAGTTAAGTCCCAAGCACTGATTCTAATTTAGCCAAAAGTGGGGAGAACAAAGACTTCTTCTCTGGCTTAATGCTACCTTTAAGCTTGATTCCTCGAGGCTCACCAGGAGAAATGCTGAAATGAATCACTGAATTTCAAGAAGCTCAGTCAACCAACAGATTGTACATCTTAGGTTCACCCTATGTCTGAAAATAGGCATTAAAACTGCAATTTCCTGGAAAAACATATAAGTTGAGGCAGAATTTCGGCTAACAACCTTCATGACATGCCTTGTGGTAACGGATGGTAGCTGACCAAAGGCTGAGCTCTTTGTCTTCTGGTGGTTGTAGCTTCCAGCCATTTCTGCAAGAGTTTCCATGGCCCACACAAGACCATCAACGATCAACTTTCTCACTCAGGCTGGGGTTGAGGATGCTAAAAGTTCTGTTTTGTCCATTACAGTTTCAGGACAAGGAACCCATGATTGACTTACAAGAGATGATTCTGTTTGGCCAGAGGCAAAGCAACAATTGGTCTATTTGGGGAGGACTTGCCTGTCACTAGGGGAAGGTGTCTATGTACTGAGAAAATAGAATTTCCTATGTAATTTTATTAACCAATGTCACCACAATAAATTCAATAAAAATAAAAACAAAAATAAAATTAGAGCACACATTCTCTTTCTTTTCTTCCTCTTCCCCACCACAGAGGAGACACTGAAATTTTACCAAATCTCCTTCAATTTCTCACCATGTTAACAAGTGTTTCCCTGCTTTAAATCTTTTTTCACACTCTGTATCTCTTCCCCATGGATGGAGTTTCCCAAGGGAAGCACCCTGTCAACCCCTTTCCCAGGCACTTAGACCATTGTCTAAAACCTTGCAAGTCCCCACTAAGTATTTGTTAAATGACTGCACTACCAGATTATTGAAATCTGTATCTACTACCATTGAATTCCCTCTGGTAGTTATTAAAAGATTGGTTTCTCTTAGTTTGATCAACAGCCACTGGGAATCAACCATCATTGAATAATTCACTTATTTTATTACCATATATCTATTGGAGAATTGTTATGTGTCAGGCACCGTATGAGATTTTCAAGATCCAGCAGTGAATAAAACAGCCAGAGCCTGGCTTTCCAGGTGCTGACAGCAGAAAAGACTGGGGCCAAGAAACTTTCTGGTAAGAGGCAGAGAGTAAATATCTGAGGTGTTGCAGGCCACATGTGGTCTCTGTAGCATATTTTTCTTTACCTATTTTTTCCAATTCTTAAAACTATAAAAATCATTCTTATCTCAAAAGCCAGGGGCTAAATTAGCCCATTGGCCAGAGTTTGCCAGCCACATGTAAGACACAAAACAGGTAAGAGTGTTGATAATTACATAAGCACAGATGTGAGAAGCACATAGAAGAGGGAGAGAGACAACCTGCAGTGGGGAAAGATTTTGGAGGGAAGGCCTCTTGGAAAAAGAAACATCGAAAGTATAATTTGATGAAAGAGACAGGCAAAATGCAAGAAGAGACTGAGGGAGCCCTCAGTAAAGGGGCCACAGGTAAAGGCTTCGGGCGCAGAGCTGGCGGCATCCTGCCCACACAGAACCTCTGCCACCTCAGGGAGCTTGGATATTGCCTTAGGGCCAATGAAAGCCCTCAGGGGCTGTAAGGGAAAGAGTGCCAGGACCTGATTCAAACTGCTTCAGGAAGTGAAAGGTACAGGTGGGGAGGTCAGTCAACTCTAGTCTCATGCAGCAGGATGAATCATGTTTCTCCTCCACCCAAAAATACGTTGAAGTCCTAAAGCCCATTACTTTAGAATGGGATCTTATTTGAATATAGGGTCATGGGTGTGGGTGTGAGTGTGGATGTCAGTGTAAGCTGGGGATAGACCTAGGTTTTGGTTTGGGGCCCAAGGTTGAGAAAGCAGGAAGATACGAGATGATGGAGAATTTACCTTGCCCAGTAGGGCCCCAAGGATATGACAAGAAGATGTAGAGATAGACAGATATCTGGGGGGGGAGGCAGGAACATGTGGCTTGAAAAAACAGCTTCCTCAAACAAGCCCCCCGTGAGCTCAGGCTCTGCTTTGGTATGTCTGGTGCAGGAGGGCGGCCTCTCACTGTGTTAGTTTTAGGCATCTTCTTTAGAGGAATCACACCATGGGAGATATAAAAAAGGTTGAATGTTATTTTAATTGCATTTGTTTTCAATTTATTTTCAACTGTCTAGGGAAAACCTTTTATACTCACATCATTTGATTCTTTTTTACTTCATGCCCATTATCCTCATAATGAGTTTTTAACACATTAATGCAGCCCCGTTCGCTGAATGATGATTCACGTTGGGCAAATCAATAAATAGCAAAAGCATAAAAATACACCAAACTAAGACACTGAACCAGACTATCAATGGAAAACTTGGGCTCTCACTTCCTTAAAAGTGAACTATATTCTGACATTCTGCCCCGTAGTATCAGGGAGAGTTTCATAGGAATTCCTGTTTTCCAAACTTCAACTCCTGAGTGTCCATGGGACAATCAGAGCCAAACATAGGAGCCAACAGGAAGCTCCCTGCCTGCCATTGGCATTTAGTCTGTCTTTTACCTGCATGTCTTTCTAATAATGTGCTGTGTTTTAAACAATCACTTTTTCTAAATGTATTTATGAAGAAAAGGAAAAAATCAGAATATAAGCTCCTATGGATGGTTTTTGAGGTTCAAAGGCAGCTAAAGGAGAGAGAACCTTTGCCACCTATGCCTACAGTTCATGCATCTAACATCGACTTAGATGACATCTGTGACCATTGTAGGCGTCACCATGGCTTACAGAAAACAGAACAGCTTTTCAATTTATAACTCCTTTTGAGGGCTTCACATGCTTCTTGATTCAACAAAAAAGAGGGTTTCTCTGTCACCCACCCCACAATGATTGCAGAGAGAGAAACATGCCTTGGAATTCAATTAATAAAGATTGAATTAATCTCTTGCCCATCTCTGCCAGAATCTTAACCTAAATTAATTGAGAAGTTCATAATAATCCAGTGCAGGAGTCTCCCAACTGTCTTCCAAGGAACACTGGTTTTATGAAATTTAACAAATGTCCCAAGAAAAATACTCTTTGGTTAAGAAACTTTGGGAATCTCTGCATATTCAATTATTCTCTTTGATATACCAGCCTTATAGGCTCTGAGAAATCCTGCAGCATACTTTATTTAACCTTAGGGTTCCCATACTTGTTGACTAAGGAAACTTTAAAATTGTTTAAAAGTATCTTAATTACAACATCATTCACACTGTGGAACATAAGGAAAATACCTAACTTAAAAATTATTTTAGGGAAACCCACCATATTACAACCTGAATTGGGTTTTCATAACTTGAGAAATATTTTCACAATCCATGAAACACCTGTCACCCTCCTACACAAACTGGGTCACCATGGCCTCTTTCAATCTCCCCCATGAAACATGAGATTTTTTAGGGCAAACTTTGGGCATTATTCACCCATAATCTATTCAGTAACTGGATGTGATAGAAAGGAAGCTATTCAGTACTCATTTCATTGCAAACAACACAAACCTAGATCAAACTAGCTTAAGAAAACAGGTATTTATTGGAAGGACATTGAAGGAAGCTTACCTCTTTGGATGTGTTAAACAGCCAGGTTTCAAGAAGGCAAAAATCAGAGAAATTGGTGGTGGGAGCATTTCAGAGACAAATATCCTTGGGCCTCCGGCCCCTCCTTTAATATCTATTTCTTTTTTTTCTTTTTAAATGTTGTTTTTGTGCTCCCAAATGTCCAATCCTCATAGTTTTACAACTAGAAAGAGAGGTGGCCATCTCCTTAGAAAAATCCCAGGGAAGAATTCTGATTAGTTTGACTCCTGGTCTGAGTGTACACAGATTGGTTCAATGAATCTGGTGCCCACTTCTGAGCCTGGATCCCAAGATTAGCAGCCTTTGTTAGAACCAAATAGCTGATTCTACTGGTTGAAATAACCCCTTAAAGAGAAAGAGGAGCTGGGTTCCAATGAAGGGAAATATTTGTGGGGCTCACATGCATGTCAACTGTAGATGGAAAGGAAGGATTGCTTGTTCTGGAGAAGGGACCATATCTAATTCTCCTCTTCCCTCATTCTCTTCGAAATCAAACTACGGATATGTTGTTGTGGAAAAAGCGTCCTGGTCAGCTGGGTTGCTGCCTTTGCATTCTACATGTGACCTGGGTCTGCTTCTCCAAAGAGGAAAGCACCTGGATCGAACTGCTTTAGCAGGTCCATTATCTTGTTTGTGATTCTGCAACTGAACACTATGCTGCTATGTCTTTTTATAAGTGGAGAGAAACTGTGTTATCACAGAAGAAATGAGCTCTTTTGTTTCTTAAGAAATTCTCTTATGGTTGGAAAAGGGGTTTTATATTTATCAACTTCCCCTTTGTGATACCCTATTCTAAATGATGTATTATTCATGGTATTTTTTCCTGTTTTAAAAATTAGGATTTATTGGATAAAGGGACATTTTACTCACATTGTTCACTGTCTTTTCTAAAGTTATTCAGCCAAACTTTAAAAAAAATTAAAAGTGCAGGTAATGTAAAAATGTATTGGTTACAAACTTAAACATTTACTGGTTATTTTCTTTAATTTTTAAATCACATTTATTCTATTACACTTGTCTTTACCCCCCTCCACCCATTCCACCCCACCCCCCCACTCCCACAGTCAATGCCCACTCTGTTGTTCATGTCCATGGGTCATTCATACATGTTCTTTGTCTAGTCCCTCCCCCTTCCTTCCACCATTGTCCTCTTTCCCTATCCCCTCTGGTCACTTTCAGTCTGCTCCATGTTTCCATGCCTGTGGTTTAATTTGTTCATTAGCTTATTTTGCTGAATAGATTCCACTTATAGGTGAGATCACATGGTATTTGTCTTTCACCAACTAGCTTATTTCACTTAGCATAATATTCTCCAGTTCCTTCCATGTTGTCACAAAAGATTAGAGTTCCATCTCTCTGTCTCTCTTTCTTTCTTCCATGCAGATTAATTTTATTTATTTTTTAAATGTCAAAGATAATTATAAAATATTAAAAAATTTAAAATCATTAGTCTCAGCAATTAAAACAACATGACATCAGCACAGAAATAATCAAGTAAGTCAATGAAATGAGCATTCTAGAGACATGTATATATCTAACAATATAATATATGATTGAATTGGCATTTCAAATCAATGGAGAAAATAAGGCTTATTCAACAAATAAGGTGCACAGACCACTATTACTTGAAATAAAAGAAGTACCGAGCCCTATTTCACATATTATACAAGAAATATTCAGCTGAGTTAAAAATCAATATGTCAAATCTAAGGACTTTTAGGAGAAAATACAAACTAATATTTTTCTTACCCTGAAGTACAACATTCAAACACAGAAGCTATGAAGTAAAATATTGACAATATGACTATATTAAACATTTAAGACTGTACAGTAATATACATATAAAAAAAGTTAAAGGACAAGTAATAGAATGGGAAAGTATTTGCCACAGATCTCAAAAAGGGTTATTAGGGGTTTTTTTTGTTGTTGTTTTTTCTTAGAAAAGTTCTAAAAACCTTTAATTGATAAATGGATAAAGAATACCAAAAAGCCATTTAAAACTTTTTAAATGTAATAGAAATAGGCAGGAAATATACAAAAACAGGTTTAGTTTCAACAAATAATAAAGGGACAATTAAATAACATATCATTGTTGCCATCCTATTAATACATTTTTAAAAATATTGGTAATATCAAGTATTGGCAACTGTGAAACGAACTGGGTATCCATAGACTCTTTATCTTCATCTTAAAGCAGTCCCTTTAGCGTATTTTGCAGTGCTGGTTTGGTGGACGTGTACTCTTTTAGTCTTCTTTTGTCTGGGAACCTCCTTATTTCACCTTCCATTTGAATTGAGAGCCTTGCTGGATAGAGCAGTCTTGATTGCTGGCCTTTCCTTTTCATTACTTGGAATACTTCTTGCCATTCCCTTTGGGCTTGTAGTGTATCTGTTCAGAAGTCAGCAGCTAGCTGTACCAGGGCTTCTTATATGTTACTATGTCTTTCTCCTTTGTTGCCTTTAGGATTCTTTCTTTGTCTTTGCTATTTGCCATTTTAATGATGATGTGCCATGGAGTGGGCCTCATTGGGTTTGAATGATGATGTGCCATGGAATGGGACGCTTTGTGCTTCCTGGACTTGTGTGACTTCTCTCCTCCAATTAGGGAAGTTTTTCATCATTACTTTTTCAAACAGGTTCTCTATTCCTTCCTCATTCTCTTCTCCTTCTGGTATCCCTATTATATGAATATTATTATGTTTCAGGTTGTCCTGCATTTCCCTAAATGCCTCTTCCTTCTTTTGGAGTCTTTTTTCATTTTCTTGCTCTTTTGGGAGCTTTTTTCTACCTTGTCCTCCAGCTTGCAGATTCAGTCCTCTGCTTCATCTAGCCTGCTTTTGATTCCTTCTACTGTGTTCTTCAATTCAGAAATTTTATTCTTCATTTCCTCTTGTCTCTTATTGATTGTTTCTATGTCCTTTCATGCTGATATAGTTTGCAGTAAGTTCCTCATAGTTCCCCTGTAGTTTTCTGTAATTCTCTCTGAGCTCACTGAGCTCATTGAGTTTCCTTAGAACCATTGCTTGGAACTCTATCTGATAGTTTACTTGCCTCTATATCATTTAGTTCTCTTTCTGGGGATTCCTGCTTTCCCTTTGAGTGAGGGATATTTCTTTGTCTTCCCATTATTTGTGAGACTCTTCTTTTTTGCTTCAGCTTCTTAAATTGATCTGTCTTGATTTCCTCACTTTGTGGTAGGAACTTCTATGGTAGGAGCCCGCTGTTTTTACTTTCTGGATCTGCCTGTGATGATGTCAGATGTTGTCCCTGTCTGACCTTAGGCAATCTGTTCGAGACTTCCAGGAATCTACTGCTTTTGGCTGCCTCCTTCAGCTATTAATCTAGTCACTCTGCACTCAGCAGGCTGGCTTAAACAACTGAAGGAGGGGCAGAGTCCCTACTGGGGGTGGGGTTATTGGGTTCTATCATTCTGCTCCCACTCATGGGAGTGGTCTCTGTCTGAGCAAAATGGCTGCTGCCATATGGGGGAGGAGTCAGCACTGGGATCCCTCTGGCTATTCTCTCCATTCTCTCCCCAAAGCCTCTATCTCCAGTCTCTCCTCAAGTGTCTCCAGACCACCCTGTGCCTCTTTTAGTCAGGGATCTATTATCTGTGGATGCCAGTCTGCACTCAGCAGACAACTTAGAAAGCACAGGGTGGGGTGGAATCCCACCTTGGAGAGGGGCTATTAGGTCCTCTGATGCTGCTGCCGCTCATGGGGAGTGGTCTCTTCCTGAGCAGGATGGCTGCTGTGGCATGGGGAATGAGTCAGCACTGAGATCCTGCTGGCTACTCTCTCAGTTCTCTCCCCAAAGCCTCCTTCCCCAGTGTCACCTGAGGTGTCTCTAGCCCACTCTGTCCCCACCTTTGCCAGACACCAGGGTAAGTGGCTGCAAATAAAAATTTGTGAATTGGCCCTTTAAAGGGTTCTTTGCATCTCTAGCTGCCTGTCTCTTGCAGTGAACAACCCTGCCACTTTACACAGCTGGCTGTTTTCTGTGTACTTTTTGGTCTCTGGTGCTGTAGGCTAGACATCCCCACTTTTGGTTTAGACCCCTCTCTTCTCGGGGGGATACAACTGGCCATTTCAATATCCTTCTGGTGCTGCCACCCATGCTCTAGTCTCTACTGTACTGCTTACCAGTTAGATTGCGCTAAAGCCGATTCTTCTGTCTCCAAGGTTACAAGGCTCCTCCCTGGCTATTGTTCAGTTGTTTGTTCCAGGTGTTTTCTCCACAATTTACTTGTAATTCCAGGTTGTTCCTGGGAGGAGGTCAGTGTGACTTCCATTCACTCTTCTGCCATCTTGATTCTATCCCATTTACTGGTATTATTCATGTTTCGATTATACAAATCAACTAAAGGTCCTTTAAAAACTGGGTTGACTTAATTAGATCTTTGGTGGACTTCATATTTATTTATATGCACTGTGTTGACTTTTTTATTTTTATTTTTATTTTTTGTCTGTCTTGCTCCTATTTTTTTATTTACCCTTTTTTAAAAAAAAAGGTTTTATTTATTTATTTTTAGAGAGAGGGGAAGAAAAGGAGAAAGAGAGGGAGAGAAACATCAATGTGTGGTTGCTTCTCACACACCCCCTACATGGGACCTGGCCAGCAACCCAGGCATGTGCCCTGACCAGGAATCAAACCAGTGACCCCCTTCATTCGCAGGTCAGGATGCAATCCAGTGAGACACGAGCCAGGGCTTTTCATTATTTTTATTGAATTTCTTGGGGTGATAGTTTCTGAGGTTAACAAAATTGCACAAGTTTCAGGTGCACAATTCTACAACATATCATCTGTACACTATATTGCGTATTCACTATCCCAAGTCAAGTCTCTCCTTCCATCACCATTTATTCTCCCTATACCTTCCTTCACCTCCTTCTACCCCATCTCCCTCCAGAAATTCCCACACTGTTGTCCATGTCCATGAATTTTCTCTTTTTTGCTTTTTTCTCTCAATCCCTCCATCCCCCCACTCAGTACTCAACCCCTCCCTCCTCACAGCCATCAGCTTGCTCTCTATGAGTCTATCTCTATTTTGCTTGATATTTCATTTTGTTCATTAGATTGTACATATGAGTAAAATTATATCATACTTGTCTTTCTCTGACTGGCTTATTTCATTTAGTCCATCCATACTGTCACAAAGGGAAAGATTTCCTTCTTTTTTATGGTCAAGTGGTATTCCACTATGTAAATGTACCACAGCTTTTTTATCCACTCACCTGCTGATGGACACTTAGGCTTCTTCCAATTCTTGGCTATTGCAAATGCTGCTGCAATGAGTATGGGGTACATATATTCTTTTGATTCAGTGTTTCAGGTTTCTTCAGATAAATTCCCAGAAGTGGGATTGCTGGGTCAAAAGACAGGTCCATTTTTAATTTTGTGAAGTAACTCCATACTACTTTCCACAGCAGCTGTACCAGTCTGAATTCCCACCAACAGTGCATGAAGGTTCTCTTTTCTCCAAATCCTTGCTAACACTTGTTTGTTGGCTTTTTGTTGATTTATTGATGATAGCCATTCTGATGTCCAGGCACAGGAAACACAAGAAAAAATAAAGAAAGGGAACTATATCAAACTAAAAAGAAAACCACAGCAAAGAAAACCATCAACAAAATGAAAAGACAGCCCATGGAATGGGACAAAACATTCAATGATACATCTGCTAAGGGGCTAATATACAAAATTTATAAAGAACTTACAAAACTCAACACCAAATAGAATAATGAAATTTAAAAAAATAGGCAAGAGACCTGAATTGACTTCTTCAAAGAGGACATACAGATGGCTCATAGACATATGAAAAGATGCTCAATGTCACGTATCATCAGAAAAGTGCAAATTAAAACCACAATGAGATATCATCTCACACCTGTCAGAATGGCTGTGCTGACTTAATAAATTTAAAATAAGTGTCATGAAGAACATTTTTTTTTTGTAGCTATGCTCCTTATAAAGTCTTCCTTTACCCACATATATCTCTGTGCAGTTCCATCCATCCATCACTCAGTCTGTCTGCTGTCTACCCACATATCTACCTACTTGCCTACCTACTGAGATAGTCTTTTTATCTTGTAGCCATGGCTAAGTGGATTCCTATAATCAGTACATGTGAGGGACCGTGATCATTCAGAATAAGGAGATGGCAACCATACCTCATGGTTCTTACACTTGAGGAACGTGGGTGGATTCTGGCTCAGTGTTGCTTAGCTGCCTTACATTAAGGACCAAAAGTGGAGACACTCAAGTGACAGAAATAGACCGACAGACCAAGTGTGCATCACTGTGCCCTGGAAATGATTCCCTAAGAATCACTGAAATAAAATCTATTATCCAATCTGAATGCCTCTGTCCCCCAAATCCACTGGGATGCACTCATCAACCACAACATCTGCAGGATCTTCAGAATCCCAGCTTTCTTCTCACCAACTCTGCAGATTCTTATTTATTAACATTTCTTCTGACTCAGGTTCCTAAACTGGGTCATGTTAGCAGCACAGAACAGGAGGAAAATGTTGGACTCCCCAGTGAACAATCGCTTGTAGAAGTCTTTTTTAAAAATAAAACACTGTTCTCATGCACACAAACTCCCCATTGAACAGGACGGCACCCACAGAATCAAGCATGTTCTTACTAAGCCCCTGTCCCTTCCCATCCTGTACCCCAAGCTAACACATACAGTTGCTTTTTTTGTTTTAAAATATTTATGTCTTGATAAAAAATTTGTGATTTTTTTGCTCTCAGGATAGAACTATGACCTATATTTTACACTATTTGTAGCTTATTCCATGTATCTTTGAAAGTTCTAATTGTTTCCAACAAGTAATATACAAATACCTGTTATCCCAAAGAGCCTATTTTCAAGATGAGGTCTTTTAGTCCAGTGTCTGGGCATTATTTTTCTTTGCCTTCAAGATGAAGATCCAACATTCAGTAGCTAATGTTCAAAGGGTATTTACTACATGCCAGATATTGCTTTACAAACTGTCAAGGACCCAACAGTGAATATAGTCTATTGTCAGAATGTTAAAATGCAGTGTCATGAAGAGAAGTGACCTGGGAGGTACAGAGCGCTGTGAACCAGAGGACTCACACCTAACTCACACTTCAGTGACCAGGAAGGCTTCCCAGAGGAGGTGACTCCAAGTTGAGATTCAAAGAGCAAGCAGGAGTTAGCCTAGTAAGTAGGGGCCAACAGAAGGGAGAGGCATGACAATCACTGGTGGCTAAGTGGTGCAGTTGGGAGGCAGAGCTTCCCCGCAGCCTAATAGATTTTTTTTTAAAGATAGATAAATTGGACAAGAGTGAAGAGAAGGGTCCTTAGTAGGCACAGAGGGAGATATAAGTGGGGCCATTTCTAGAAGGATTTGTAGGCCATATTATATCTGCTCTTGCAGCAAACCCTTGAAAAACTTTCCAAAGGGGTATGCTCCCTCTGGCTGCTTATGAAGAATGGATTGCAGGGTGAAGGCAAGATGAGGGACAAGGCAGCAATCTTGATAGCCAGGGCAGCAATGAGCAACTAGTACAAGGGCAGAGGCTTTGAGGACGGGGAGATTTCAGACTTGGGAGGGGGGAATGCAGTATTTGGTGACTGGTAGGAAGGAGGAACAAAGGAGACAAGGATAACCCAGGTTCCTTAGGTAAAGGCATGTCAGTCACAGAGGTGATGATAGAGGAAGAGGAAGCAGTCTAGAGAAAAACCATGTCCCTGGGAAAGTCCATACATATATGTGGGAGGTATTGAGTGACATACCATATTGAGTGACACAGGATGAACAAGATCATGCTATGGTGACAGCCTAAACAACCCCAGAAACAAAGGTGGCTCACACTGCCCGACCACCACAAGATGACTGTGGCTCTTTCCCATATTGTCTTATGAACTGGGGTTCAGGCAGACACGGCAGCCTCTGTCTAGAATATAACCCAAGAAATGACTGAGAAAAAGATAGGGTGAACCTTGGCTGACTCTCAAGTGACACATTTTACTTTTACTCATTTCATTAGCCAATACCAGTCACATGGCTCACCAGAGTTAAATGGGGGTAGAGATGTACAAATCTCTCATTGGGATGGTCACAGGGAAAGATGAAGAGATAGTTATACAATCCATGACACCTAGGAGAAGTGGCTAGAGATCCATTCCTAATACCAGCTAAGATGACAAAACAAAACAAAAACTGGTTTTTCTCATTCCCAGTTGGTGAATATTTTTAGGTGCCAGCATTTTAGTATGCTTGCTTCAAAGGGGCAAATTAAAGGGTGAAAAGGGCATAAAATACCCAGGTTATGGCGTATATCTCTGCAGCCTAAGCAAGTCCATTGCCCCTCTGGATTGGTGTTTCCCCATGAGACAAATGAAGGTGTTAGATATACAGGCCCTTTAAAAGTTCCTTCCAGTTTTAGGGTATAATGGTTCTGACCTACACTCTACCTGTAATCTGAATATCTGATTCTCAGGCTTTTTACCTTTTCAGCAGCAAAGACAAGGGTCTCTCTCATTCCTACATGGTCACACTGCAGCAATCAAGATTAAAAGGGGCCCTAAGGACTCTGTGATTCTTGGGATGTACATTCCTAATTTATCACTGCCATGGAAAGGTCTGCCTTCACCACCTGATCTCACCTGCTGCATCACATCAGGAACAAATCCATAATGCTTGATCTACTTCTTAACCCTTCCCTGTGGGAAGAACATATACTACCTTGTCTCTGGCTCGTTAGTTCATGCACTCACAAGGAGGCCAAAGGGTAGGCACTGGAACCCTACCCATACGATTCCAGGTCATTATGCTTCACTCAATCTACCTTTATCTTGGCTGATTTAAGAACCATGGCTGCCATAGCACCCCCTTCTGCTTTAATTTCTGTCCCTTGAAGCTCATCTAGGAACAATAATGCATTCCAATTTCCATGTGCCTGGGTTGCAAATCCTTTCAAGATATAATCAGCCAAATATAAGAATTTTTATATCTAAGGCTGTCAACATGGCTACACACCTACTACCCAACCTATATAATTAAAAATGAACACTTTAAAGACACATATATGCACATTATCATCTTGACATAGAAAAATTTGAGATAAAAAATTCCAGAAGGCATTGAATATAAAGACACAGGCAGAGGAAATGGGGGTGGCAGGTAGGAAAAGGAGAAGGGACTTTGCTTTAAGGATTACACTGACTAAGTTAGCCTTATGATTTAAATTCCACTCTGCATAATGCAACTTGGTTTACTGTTAATCTGTTAAATTGAGGAAATAGCATTATACTAGTTTCACTGGGCCTAAATTTAAGTGGCCCAAATGAATGTAAAAGTACTTCCAACAGCAGTCCCTCAAAGTCTATTTCACAACTACCTTCTGCTGGAAGGTGTTCTGCAGTGTTCCCCTCCAAAACATTGGTATGAAGCTGCAGAACTCAGCTTTGGCCCTGTGATGGACAGACTTTATTATGATCCCAAATAACCCTGCCTGTTGGTTTTTATGCACTTGTGTAATCCTCTCCCACTGAGTCCTGGGCAGGACTTACTTCTAATCAACAGTATATGGCAAAAATGATAGGATGTCACTTCCATAATTGTTATCTACTATTGTAGCTTCCATATTGCTAGTAGCTCTCTCATTGCTTGCATCGATGATGTAAGCTACCATGTTTTGGTCTGCTCTATAAAGAGAACCACACGTGAAGGAACTGACAGCCAACAAAGAACTGAGACCAGTTGTCCAACAGTGAGTATGAATTTTGCTGGCAACTTGAATGAGCTTGAAAGTGGATTCTTCCCCAGATGAGCATTCAGATGAGACTCAATCCCTGGCTGACACCTTGATTGTAGCCTGTGAGAGACCCTGAAGCTCCAACTAAGCTATGCCATATTTCTGATCTATAGAAACTGAAATAAATGTGTGTTAAGTTCATGGTAACTTGTTATGCAGCAATAGGAAACTAATATAGATCCCACAGTGGCTTTGAAAAAGCTGAAAGTGTGCTAGAAAAAGGATTTTCATGTACAGTAAAGAACAATTTCCTTGCACTTGCCTAATAGATGCATTCCTTAGGGAAAAAAGTATATTTTAAAACTTTGGGGAAAATGTTTTATACTTTATATGTAAATTAGAGTCAAGTACAAGGCTTGGGTAGGTATAAATGGTATTTGAAGTTTAATGAAATTCTGAGTGACATCTGGAAGTCTTGTAGGAATTGGGCCTTTTTAGTGCATGAAATCATCCATGGTGTTCCGGACATTTAGCATTCCTGACTCTCACTTACTGCATGGAAATCACTTCACCCTGCAATGACCAAAAGCAGTCCTGAGGGTTTCCAACAAAGCCTTTTGGGAGCAGTCCAACACCTCTGGAAACCCTAAAGAGGTACCTCATTCTGGGAGAGAACAAAGTCCTCCTCCTTGAAAGGGTCCAAGTACAGACACAGGCAGGAGGCAGCTCAAGTGAAGAGGTGCGAGCAAGGATCACAAGCATGCAGTTCCCTTTCCAGAGGTCTGATCCCCAGGACCATAGACTCTGGAGTCAACAGCCTGTGAATGACCATGCCCCTGTTTCTCACTTACAGAGGGGAAATGTGCAAGGGCTACCTAAGCAGCACCAAGCTTTATAGTCTTCATTTGTAGGAAGAGAGTTTCAAAAGTTCCATCACAAGCTTGTTGGAGATAGTGTGCTACAGAACCAAGCATAGTGCCCTGCCTGAAGTATATGCTTCAGTACATTGTCCTGCCTTTATTTCTCAAGTTCAAGGTTTTGTCTGCAGAGCCCAGAAATCCCATGCTTTTTTCAATAAACAGGCTCATGTGGCTCTTTGTCTCAGTGCTTGGCCAAATGAAACCAGTAAACAAAACTTGATGTGAAATATGACCTATCTATGTCATTACAGACTTCAAATGTCCCACATCCAGTGTTTGGTCCTTCTATGATATTAACAGAATGATGTCTCCTTCCCCCTGTTCTCTAGAGAGGCAGGATAGAGTAGTGGTTAGACAGGAAATAAAGTCTGACTCTTGGTTGAAATCCAGCTCAGTCCCCTACTATCTCTTCCTTGAACAAATTTCTTGACTTTTGATCTTCCATTTCCTCACTTTCAAAATGGGAATGATAATGGTATTCATTTCATAGGATTGTTTCAAGAATTTTAAAAAAAGGTAACTTATGAAAATTCTTGGAATAGCACTTCAATATCTGGTTCATACTAAGAACTCAATAAGAAATGGCTGATGCTACCATTGTTACTATTTTTACTACCTCTATACTGCCACTACTATCAATTCATCTCACTGCTATTAGCAGCCTATATTGGAAAGGCTATAGAGCATAGTGATTTAAAGTGTCATCTCTGAGGTCAGTTCCTGGGTTTTCCACTTATTAGCTGTGTACTCTTTGGGCAACTTTAACTGTCTGGTATGAATTTCTCCCCCTGCCCCTCAATCATTCGGTCCCTAAGTTTGATATTTTTTGGATATTTCAGTTATTGGCAAATGTTGCTTTGAAAAGTACCATGTAACTGCTTTCACTATTTGTTAAAATAGGTCTTAGAAGCATATACTATGTTCATGGATTAGAATAATTAACATCATCAAAATGTCCATACTGCTCAAAACAATCTAGAGATTCAATACAATTCCTATTAGACTACTAATGACATATTTCATAAATCTAGAACAAATTTTCCAAAAATATATATATGAAACCAAAAGAGACACTGAATAGCCTCAGCAATATTGACAAAGAGGAACAAAGTTGGAGGTATCACAACACCTGATATCAAGCTATACTATAAGACCACAGTAATCAAAACAGCCTGGTAATGGCATAAGAATAGGCATATAGATCAATGGAGCAGAAAAAAGAACCCAGAAATCAACCCACATCTTTATAGTCAATTAATATTTGACAAAGGAGACAAAAGCATACAATGGAGTAGACAGAGTCCCTTCAATGAATGGTGTTGAGAAAATTGGACAGTTACATGCAAAAAAAATGAAACTGACCACCAACTTACATCATATACAAGGATAGACTCAATGGATAAGAGACAAATGTAAGTCATGAAACCATAAAAGTCCTAGAAGAAAATGAAGGTAGTAAAACCTCAGACATATCTTATAGCAATATTTTTGCTGATATATCTCCTCAGGTAAGGGAAATGAAAAAGTAAAAAAATGGGACTACATTAAATTAAAAATGTTCTGCACAGCAAAAAAGAAAAAAATCAACAAAATGAAAAGGGAACTCACTGTATGGGAGAACACATTTGTCAATGATACACCTGATAAGAGGTTACTTTCCAAAATATATGAAGAATTTATACAACACAATACCAGGAAAACAAACAATGCAATTGAAAAAAGGGGCAAAGGACTTAAATAGACATTTCTCTGAAGAGGACATATAGATGGCCAATAGATATATGAAAAGATGCTCAGTGTCACTAATCATCAAAGAGCAGCAAATTCAAACCATGATGAGATATGAACTCACAGCTGCCTGAATAGCTATCATCAATAAATCAACAGAAAACAAGTGCTGGGGATGATGCAGAGAAAATAGAATCCTAGTGCACTGCTGGTGGGAATGCAGACTAGTACAGCCATTGTGGAAAACAGTATGGAATTTCCTCAAAAAAATTAAAAATGGAACTGCCTTATGACTCAGGGATTCCACTTCTGGCAATACATCCTAAGAATCCCAAAACACTAACCAGGAAGAATATATGCACTCGAATGTTAATAGCAGCATTATTTACAATAGCCAAGATCTGGAAACAGTCAAAGTGCCAATCAGCAAATGAGTGGATAAAAAAGCAATGGTACTCTTACATAATGAAATACTATGTGGATGTAAAAAAACAAAGAATTTTACCTTGTGCAACAGCATGGAGATCGTTATGCTAAGTGAAATAAGCCATACCATATGAAAGACATACCATATGAGCTCACCTATATGTGGAATCTAACTAAGAAAATAAACTGACAAACAAAATAGAGCCAGAGGCATGGATACATGGAAGAGACTGACATTTGTCTGAGGGGAGAGGAAAGGGTAAACAGAATGAAAGAAGGGGAAGGGATTAGCTGAAGGACATATATACACAACCCATGGACATAGGCAACAATGTGGTGATGGCCAGAGGGAAGACAGGGAAGGCTGGGTAGAGATGGGCCAAGGAGAGGAACACAGGGACATCTGTAATCATGTCAATAATAAAAATAAAGAAAAGAAAAAAATTAAAAAATAAGTCTTTATCACTAGGATAATTGTGATCAAATGAAAGAAAAATCTCTGAAAATATTTGAAGAGTAATCATAAAAATGCAACGTGACCCTGACATGCAGTGGCCTCTAGAATGTGAGAAGAGAGAGATTGCCTTCCTTTGAAAGTGGATTGGATCTCAGTATACCCAGAGCCTGGAATTAGGTGGAATCCATCATTTTGTCCTCACCTGAGTTCATGGACCTTGTACAAGGCCAAAAAGATACTGCTTTAAACTGGATTATTTTCTTAGCCATACTCCTTAAAGCAGGATTCAAGAGATTCTGGGAAATACACACTCATCTTTCTTTTGGGAGTAAAAGCATTAATGATTAAGTTCAGGTTGAAATTTTAAAATTTTTTGTAACATTTGGTGAAAATTAACATAGTTTTCTACTTGCAACATATAGCCTCTCCCCAGGATCTGGTTTCCTGAGGGAAATGGTTGGTGCTTTTCAGCAGCTATTGAAAGGAAGAACCAGGTAAGTAAAAAATGTGCATGCTTCTGCATCCCTATTTTCTTTTGCACAAGAAACACGCATCAATTGGATGAAATAATAGCTATTCAGTTGGTCATTCCCTTATGACTGGAAGCCATTTGGAGCTCAGTCATGCTTATGGTAGCTGATATTGACTATGTGTAGAAATATCTGAAATGAGATGCTTTACCACTGACATCTTTCACTCATAATTACTGCAAAGTCTGTCTGCCTAGGCCTAGTCAATGACCAGTCAATATTCCCATTATAAGCTGGAGCAGGGTGAATGGCTAGGGCAGAAACACAGAGCAGTCATATACTCAATGGATCCCACAGGTCCAGACAGCAGAGCTGGCCAAAGAGGGCCTGAGGACCCGCTGTTGCCACGGGAGTGGGCAGGCACAGTTGAATGCTTTTGTGCAGCCTGTGTTCCATGAGGCTGAAAATACATCTCTTCACAAGGACACATGCAAAGTATAAACTTCTATACAGAAGTGACTCATTCTTCTCTGAACAGACATGGTGCCAAGCTTATTGAGGTTGTTTTTGGATTTTGGTGGCACTACCTACCTCATTGTAGAATACATTTTAAATGGCCATTCATAACACCCAGCCAATAAAAAAAAGTGAAATTAGAAAGTAGAATATGTACAAGTACTGCTCACTGCAAAAGAAGATATCTCAGCTTTGGCCTTGGTACTGAAACCCTGCTATGTCATGGAGAGGCATCAGGGATGGTGAATTAACATGAAATGTCTTCTAAATGTTAGAGAATGGTTTGGCCTCCCAAGGGCAGCTTGGATAGGATTTGCTTGCATTGTAATCCAATTTGGCAATGTCGGCTTTGACAGCGTGAGCCCGTCCTGAGCTTGAGTTCTGAATTCTCCCACAAATCCTGTAAGTCAACCAATGTCAGATGTTGTATATACTTGGCACAGGGTGCTGAGAGAAATTTTCTTTTAAATCACCATTGTTAAAGGCTCATCCACTGCAAGCAACTACAGAACACCAGAGTTTTTGGTTTTTGGGCTATCCCTGCTCCCAGTGTTTCACAGATAATCCTTTTAGACCCCATTAATTTGGGCCAGGATGACTCTGACTACCTTAAATTAATTTAGGTAATTTTCCTGACGCTCTACTATCACACAGAAATGAGTATTAATTCACTGCTAATTTAGTGTTCTAACCCTTAATTAGCCATAAACCCTGTTTGAAACAGATGATAATGAAAGCTCAGCACACTTTTATCCAAAATAAAGCCACATGTACACAGAGATGTACAATGTACACCTTCATCTCTCCACTTAATATGTTTTGGAAATATGCTACCTGGATATTTCCTTAAATACATTAGTATTCAACTTAAATGGTACTGTTATAGTGCAACTCCCTAAGAAGCCAATAGACTTGGAGATGAATGGCCAGCTCGATAAGTCCTCAGAAAAAGCCCACAGAGCTTTTCAGGTTCAGGGAAACTTGGGGAGCTGCAAGTATTAATAAAATTGCTTTTCTCTAATGGTGGAGTCAATGGAGTATTCTATAAAAGATATTTTTATTTAATCCTCATGAACCTCTAAAAGTAGTATCTAGTTTTGTCTTTTTCTAATTATATTGTATTGATTATGATATTACAGTTGTCCCAAATTTCCCCATTTTCCCCCCTTTACACAGCAGCCCCCACTCCCTGAGGCAATCACCCCACCATTGTTCATGGCCATGGGACATGTGTATAAGCTCTTAGGATACTCCATTGTCCTATACTGAACCTTACAGCCCCCTGGCTTTTCTGTAACTACCTGTTTGTACTTTTTAATCTCCTTACTTCTTTACCTATCCCCCTGTACTCGCATACCATCAGGCAACCATCAAAACACCCTCCATATCCATAATTCTGTCTCTGTTATTCTTGTTTGCTTTGTTTGCTTTTTACATTCAATTGTTGATAGATATGTATTTTTTTCACAGTTTTGATCTTCTTATTTTTCTTATATAAGTCCCTTTAACATTTCATATAATAAGCGTGATGATGAATTCCTTTAGTTTTTTTCTTGTCTGGGAAGTTCTTTATCTGCCCTTTTATACTAAGTGATTATCTTTCCTCAGTAGAGCAATCTTGACTATAGGTCTCTCTTTCCCTGCTTTTCATTGAATATTTCTTGCCAATAACCTTCTAGCTTGCAAAATTTCTTCTGAGAAATCAGCTGATAGTCTTATGGGAACTCTACTGTAGGTAACTAACTTCTTTTCTCTGGCTGCTTTTAAGATTCTTTCTTTATCTTTAATCCTTTGGCATTTTAATTATGATGTGTCTTGGAGTGGGCTTTTTTGCATCCTTCTTGTTTGGGGTTCTCTGTGCTTCCTGGACTTTGCATGTCTATTTCCTTCACCAAATTAGGGAAGTTTTCTTTCATTGTTTTTTTCCAAATAGATTTCCAGTTTCTTGCTCTTTCTCTTCTCCTTCTGGTACCCCTATAATGCCAATGTTGGAATGCTTGACGTTGTCCCCACAGGCTGCTTATACTATCCTCATTGTTTTGGATTTTTTTTTCTTCTTTTTCTGATTGGTTGTTTTTTTTTTTCCTCCTTATGTTCCAAATCATTGATTTAATTCTCAGCTTCATCCATTCTACTGCTGTTTCCTTGTGAATTGTTCTTTATTGCAGTTACTGTGTCTTCTGTTTCTGACTGGATCTTTTTTACACTGTTGTGGTCCTCACTAAGTTCCTTGAACATCCTTATAACCAGTGTTTTGATCTAGGCATCTGAAAAATTGCTTATCTCCATTTTGTTTAGTTCTTTTTCTGGAGTTTGGATCTTTTTTTTTTTCATTTGGGCCATGTTTCTTTGTCTCCTTGTTTTGGCAACCTCCCTGTTTGTTTCTATGCATTATGTAGAGCTGCTATGACTGCCTTGTCTTGATAGCATGGCCTTATGTAGCAGGTGTCCTATAGAGTCCAGCAGCACAGCCTCCCCTATCACCCAAGCTGGGTACTCAAGGTGCACCATTCATGTGGGCTGAGTACATCCCCTTCTTGTAGTTGAGCCTTGACTGCTATTGGTGGGTCAATGGGAGGGATTTACCCAGGCCAGTCAGCTGCAAGGACTTGACGTGACCACTGACTGACCTCTACCATCTGTAGAGGATCAGCTGTGCAGGGGCAGGGTAGTTGTGCTCCAATGTAGTTGCTGTCCACTGGGTGTGCAGGCTCTGGGGTTGCCCGGGTTGTACAGGCCAAGGTCAGCCCCCACTTGTGCTCTGCTCAGGGCCACCCTGCATAAGCTAAAAAGCAATCTGAGGTGGCTTCTACTTATGCTGGGCTTGGAGATTTTCAGGTGAAGCCAAGCTATGAATCTAGGCTGACTGCTGTTAGTGCCAGGCCTGGGGCCACTTAGCAAAACATACTGAGGCTGGAGGTTTACTGAGGCTGGCTGTTGCTTGTTTCATGGGATTTAGGAAGTTGTGAAGCATGAGCCAAGACCAACCATTCATATGCAAAAGTCATGGTTAACATTTTGAGTGGGCCCATAAATTGGGTGGAATGAAGTCTCAAGGGATCTCCCTTGACAGGACAAACAGTGTTAGCCAGATAATGGAGTCAGATATGGCACCTGCCTGCCGGCTCTGTGGTTCTCTCGGGCAAATACTCAGAAAAGAGACAATGGCCTCTGCCCACCTTTCTGTCTGGGAGAAAGCTGTCCCCCACCTCCGGCCCTGATGTCAGATACTTCAGTTTCTCCCTGTGTGCTACTGGTGCTTATCAAGGTGCAATACCAGTGCTGAAGCTGGTAGGGACTGAGTTTAAGTCCACATGTGGGTTCTTTTAGGGGAACTGCTTGGGAGTTTAGAAGCTTTTTCCACCAACTCAATCCCCACTGGTTTTTGCAGCCATAATTAATGGGGACTTATCTTCCTGGCACTGGAATCCTGGGGTGGGGGACCTGGTGTGAGGCTGGGATTTCTTGCTCCTAAGATATCTCTCCCAAATTTTTATCCACCACACATGGATGTGGGACCAGCCTGTTCTGAATTTCTGCCCCTCCTACCAGTCTGAATGGATGTGGTTTCTTTAATTCTGTAGTTGTTAGACTGATATTCAACTTGATTTTTGACGGTCCTGAGTGATGGTTGTTCTATATTTTAGTTGTGATTTTGATGTGGTTGTGTGAGGAGATGAGCCACGTTTACCTATGCTACCACATTAATTCCTTCCATTACTGAAGTGTCTAGGGTTCAGAGATGTCCTTCCATCTGTCCCTCTCTCTATCCATCCATCCATCCATCAAGTATCTGAGTGCCTACTGTGGGAAAGCTCTCTCCTGATGGATGGGAAAATAGTAGTGACAAAACAGACAAAGCCACTGCCCTCACAGGCATTTACAATCTAGAGAAATTAAATCATTTGCTGAAAGTTATACACTCAAGCAGGGACATGGCCAGAATTCCAAGTCATGAGTCTTGTTCTTAACAAGTACAATATGTTGCCCTATATGACAGGAAATGATTTTGGATTATCTAAAAATTTTTTACCTAGCATTTAATGTTTGCTTTATCCTAAAGAGACACTGGGTTTTGCTATGCCACAGTCCAGCTCTTCTATTAAGGCAAGCCATTCTCTCTCTCTCTCTATCTCTCTCTCTCTCTTTTTCTCTCTCTCCCCCCACCCTCATTACTAAAGCCTTAAACTTATGGAGGGGCAGGCAGAAATTAATTCTTAATGACAAACTATTGCAGACTTTTTCAATTCAACATCTATTTTCTTTCATTACTACCAGAACCACAACCTTGCTTGGGGCAGCAAATGTTCCTAATTAAAACAGACAGTTTCCCAAGCCTGCATGTACTAATAATGCTCATGTGACTGAATTCTAGCCAATGAGGTATAATAGTAGATCCACTGGAGCTTCTAGAAGAGTTTTGTTTTCCAAGTAAAGGAAAAAAAAAACGATGGGAGAGAGGTTCACTTTGCCCCCACTTTCTGCCCTTGCTCTTCTTTCTACCAGAGCATGGTCATGGCTCTTGAAGGGGTGGGAGCGTCTTGCAACTGTGAAGATTAGAGTCATGAGCTCAGAGTGACAGGACAAGAATGTGGAGGGAGTGTTAGCCAATTTATTCCATCAACCATACAACCCTTATGGGGTTTTTCCTTGTGCATGAGAAAACTATACTACAATTTGGTTAAGCCATTGAAGTAAGGTGTTTAAACATGCAACTGACTACAATCCATTATTATACAAGTACAAAACATACTCTTTTATTTTTTTCATTTTTAAATTATACTTTTCCTTTGCCATTAGTCCTTTGTGACATCTCCTTCCCTGAAATCATCACATACTTTGTTAAGTGAAATAAGCTAGTCAGAGAAAAATGAATACCATATGATTTCACTCATCTGTGGAATCTAAGGAACAAACTGAACTTACAAGCAAAATAAAGACAAATTCAATGTTGCATAATCAGCACCTCTACATCATCTTCACCTGCTCTTGAGCACTTTGTATGGTTTAAGGCACTACTCTAAGTTTTATTACATTGTATCATTTATTCCTCTTAGGAAACCTATGAGGGAGGTCTAATTGTCTCATTTATAGATAAGGAAGCTGAGGCTCAGTATGGCTAGGCAACTTCTCCAAGGTCACTCAGCTAGAATAAGGTGAAGCTTGTATTTAAACATGGCTTCAAAGCCTTGCTCATGAGTCTAGTCCTATGAAACCACGTAAAATAACACTTGCTGGTATTTGAAAACTACTATTGTATTGATATTTAGTACAATAATGATCCCAAGGACAAAAATTAAGATGAATCTGTATTTCTAATACCTTTAGACTCCTTGTTTCAAACAAACATTCTTCCCAATATTATTCAAGCCTAACAATTTCCAATTCCTCTCCTTTCTGCTTTCAACCTCAAATATTATGACAAAGTGTGAAAAACATACCTCCAGGCTCTGAGCATATCCTGAACACAAATAAAGCCTATTTGCCCACCATCCTCATATCCAACAGTGACGTTTGCAGTTACTAAAAGCCTAGTCAAGGAGCCCTCTCTCCCCTGAACTTATTTTAACCATATCAAGGTGGAGACTGGAATTGGGACACATAATAAAGGATGAGGATTTTAGAAGCATGTGCTAGTTCAGGAAAGGGCATCATATGGCTGTCAAGTGAGAAAGACTCAGAACAGATATCACCCAGCTTATTCTCCCTGCCTTTGCCTATCTCTCTCTGCTGAGATGTCTTTCTTCACAGCAGCAAACCTGCCATCCACATCCCCTTGGGCACAGACTCCAGCTTTTTTCCCCTCTTTCATATGCTAATCCTCTACAACCATTTGGGATTTTTTTCTTCTTTGAAGCCATTTGACATTTAATCAGAGAGCATTTTATCATTTGTTTACCTTGTTCAAGATTAAACCCATATTTTACACACACTCCTTTGGGCCTGTCCCACTTGGTCTCTACCCTGTGCACATTACACCTGGTTCAGCTTTCGGGCCTTCTGCAGATGTCTGCACTACCTGTCTGGCACAAAGTCCCTTCTTTCTTTGTTTAGTTTACTAGGAGATGTGTTCACAGGGCCAGATTTAAATGTTTAGCTGTTCAAAGCACTGGAAAGATTGTGGGTCTTACTCCCTCATCCAAATCCTGCTTACATGTAGTTATAAATTAAACCAATATCACAGCATAAAGTAAGCATAAGTACAACTGATATTTTTCTGATTATGATGATGATGTTCACTCTTTTATCTGAAATATGTTTAAATAATTATGCACATACACACATATGTACATCTGTGTATACATACAGACACGTGTGTGTTTCTCTGTCTATCTATGTTCTGCTGGTACACTAATCCCATACTCGAGCTGTCAATCTGCCAGGTGGACAACCCAGCACTGGGTGCTCAAATTCTTACATTGGGCTATTTTATTTCTTACATGAGAGAAAGCTTCATTTTCAAGTTTATTGATCCCAAACAAAGAAAAACATAAAAATTAGAGGGAAAAAGACTTTCCCAAGGAGAAGTATACTATTTAAAGGGAATAGGAATTAGGTGCCTGAAACATTGTTACACCCAACCAAGAAACACCATTACTATTGGCAGCATGTGATAGCAATATTTCACTTTCAACTCACATTTGCTTCTTTGAAAAGCCTGTCTATATTTTCTATCCATGTTATTAGATGATATGTCTATATAATTATCTTGCCCAATCCATACTCAATTAAATACTTAAATACATGAATTTTAACTGATTGATGATGGGCATGAAAAAACACACTTTCAATTTTCAGATTCCAAATATTAAGACAAAATTTAACTTGAACAATTTAAATGATGTCAACTATAATCAGAATAAATAGTTTCTAACTAGATTTTTTTTGTTCTTGAAAATTAGAACATTACAGAAAAGTACTAAGAAAGGAGTAGCATTCACCCTTATTCCTGGGACTCAAAATCTGTCATTTTAAATTTCATATACCTGTTCTTTTGTATACACACTGTTAAAATAATTATGACAGTTACATAGAAACATATTCCCCTTTAAAGAAATATTAGAACATTACAGATAAAGCTAATGGCTCTTTTCTACCATCCCTGGTACTATCTCCACCCATCTTCTTTGAATTTCTTTCTCTCCCTCTATTCCAAAGTATCAGCTATAATCATTTTTATATGTAGTCTTCAAGTCCTTTAAAAAAAACCCTTTTAAGTATTAATTTTTGTATTCTTCAAGTTCTGATTTTACTCAGGTATAGAATTAGTCATTTTGCTTTTGTTCCTTACCTGAGGATGTGTTCATTGATGTTAAAGAAAGGAAGGGAGACAGAGAGAGAGATAGAAACATCAATGTAAGAGAGAAACATAGTCTGTTGCCTCCCCATATGTTCCTAATCAGGGATCAAACCCACAGCCGCGGTATGTGTCCTGATTGAGGATCGAACCTGCAGCCTTTTTGTGTATGGGCCAATGCTCCAACCAACTGAATCACCTGGCCAGGGCAGAGAATTACTGAATTTTGTCATGTATAATGCACACTCATGTTTTTATGTGCACTATGCATGGGATTACTATGCCCTTTATTATACCCATGGTATGTAATCATTATACTCATATATAATGTGCATCCTTATTTTTCCCTCAAAAACTTAGTTAAAAAATGTGCATTAGACATGGCAAAATATGGTAGTCTTCAAAGAACTCTTCAGAGAGGCCATGTGATCATTTCAATAGATGCAGTAAAAGCTTCTGACACAATTCAATACCTATTATTGAATTAAATAAAAATCTTTTAGCAAGCTAGAAATAAAAGTGACCTTCTTTAGCCAGAAAAGGGAAATCAACAAATATCCTAGACTGAAAAAGTATATTTAATGATGAAACATTAGAATAGCTTTCAAAGCTAAGAAAAAGCAGCTGTCATCATATCTGTTCAATAAATTCGGCCAGTGATTCCAGAGAATCTATAGACACAGAACTAATAAAACTGTTTAGCAAGTGTTCTGGATATGAGTTGGGTATAAATTAGAACTATTTATGTTCTTTTGTACTAGTGTAATAAATTTAAAATGTTATCTTTTAAGTGCCATGTATAATGACAATCTAAACTATACCATTTCAAAAAAAAAAGCGTGCAATAATATATGGAGGAAATTATAAAATATATGTAAAATGTTTATATATAAAAACAAAAGAATATGTAAAATATGACTCACATAACAGGAGACATACACCATCATGCTGGTAAATGGGAAGATACGATTATAAAAGTGACCATTTTGCTCATATTAATCTATAAATTCAGAAAAGCATAAATTAATATCTTAATAGTGTTTTTGGTGGATCTTGACAAAATCATCAAGTTTCACAATATGCTTAAAATTCATACAAAGCATTAAATAATTAAAAATTCCCCAGCCAAATTTGAAATAAAACCAAGTAAAGAAGACTATGCTAACAGCTAAAGGAGACAGCCACAGACAGTAGATTCCTGGAGGTCTCAAACAGACTGCCTAAGGTCAGACATCTGGCATCATCAGAGGCAGATCTAGAAAGAAAAAACAGCAGTCTTCAACCATAGAATTTTACACCACAAAGTGAGGAAATCAAGACAGATCAATTTAAGAAGCTGAAGCAAAAAAGAAGAGTCTCACAAATAATGGGAAGACAAAGAAACACTCCCCAGTCGAAGAGAAAGGAGGAATCCCCAGAAAGAGAACTAAATGAAATAGAGGCAAGTAAACTATCAGATATTGAGTCCCAAGCAATGGTTATAAGGAAGTTCAATAAGCTCAGTGAGCTCAGAGAGAATTACAAAAAACTGCAGAGAAACTACAAGGAACTTACTGAAAACTATATCAGCATGAAAAAGGATATAGAAACTATCAATAAGAGACAAGAGGAAATGCAGAGTACAATTTCTGAATTGAAGAACACAGTAGAAGGAATCAAAAGCGGGCTAGATGAAGCAGAGGATCGAATTTGTGAACTGGAAGATAAGGTAGAAAAAAGCTCCCAAAAAGAGTAAAAAAAATGAAAAAAGACTCAGAAAGAATGAAGAGGCATTGAGGGAAGTGCAGAACAACCTGAAATGTAATAATATCCATATAATAGGCATACCAGAAGGAGAAGAAGAGGAATAGGGTTTGAGAACCTGTTTGGAAAAGTAGTGATAGAAAACTTCCATAACTGGAGGAGAGAAGAAGTCACAGAAGTCCAGGAAGCACAGAGGGTCCCATTCAAGAGGAACCCAATGGGGCCCACTCCATGGCACATCATCATTAAAATGGCAAATATCAAAGACAAACAGAGAATCTTAAAGGAAGCAAGGGAGAAAGAAGCAGTAACTTGTAAGGGATCCTTGGTAAGGCTCGCAGCTGACTTCTCAACAGAAACTCTACAAGTCAAATAGGAATGGCAAGAAATATTCCAAGTCATGAAAAGCAAAGGCCTGCAACCAAGGCTGCTCTACCAAGCAAAGCTCTCGATTAAAATGGAAGGTGAAATAAGTAGCTTCCCAGACAAAAGAAGGCTAAAAGAATACACCTCCACCAAACTAGCACTGCAAGATATGCTAAAGGGACTGATTTAAGAAGATGAAGAAAAAGAATCTATGAATACCCAGTTCGTTTCACAGTCACCAATACTTGGTATTACCAATATTTTTAACACTTAGTACTATGATTGTGCCAATGATATTATTTTAAGTATTGCTTTATTATTTGTTGAAACTAAACCTGTTTCTGTAGATTTCTTGTCTATTTCTATTATTTTTAAAAAGCTTTAAATGACTTTTTGGTATTCTTTATCCATTTTTTGATTAAATGTTTGTAGAATTGCTCCCCCCAAAAAATAAAAAAAACAAAAAAAAAAAAAAAAAAAGCCCCTTACTAACCTTTTTTTAGATGTGTTAAAAATACTTTCCTATTATATTATTTGTCCTTTAACTTTTTTTATATGTATATTGCTATATAGTCTTACATGCTTAATATAGTCATATTGTCAATATTTTACTTTATAGTTTCTGGATTTGAATATTGTAATTCAGGAGAAGAAAAATATTAGTTTGCATTTTCTCCTAAAACCCCTTAGATTCTACATATTGGTATTTAACTCACCTGAATATTTCTTGTATAATATGTGAAATAGGGCTCTATACTTCTTTTATTTCAAGTAATAGTGATCCATGCACCTTATTTGTTGAATAAGCCTTATTTTCCCCATTGAGTTGAAATATCAATTTAATCATACATTACATTGTTAGACAGATATATATGTTTGTTTCTAGAATGCTCATTTTATTTCATTGATCTACTTGAGTATTCCTCTGCTGGTGTCTAGTTGTTTTAATTGCTGAGACTTTATAATGGATTTAAATTTTTTAATATTTTATAATGGATCTTGACATTTAAAAAGATAAATAAGTAGAATCAATCTGCATTTTAAAACAAGGAGAGAGAGAGAAATAAAGAGAGAGAGAGAGAAAGAAAGAAAGAAAGAAAGAAAGAAAGAAAGAAAGAAGGAAGGAAGGAAGGAAGGAAGGAAGGAAGGAAGGAAGGAAGGAAGGAAGGAAGGAAGGAAAGAAAGAAGGAAAGAAAGAAAGAAACTCCTACTTTTTGCGACAACATGGAAAGAACTGGAGAATATTATGCTAAGTGAAATAAGCCAGTTGGTGAAAGACAAATACCATATGATCTCACCTATAAGTGAAATCTATTTAACAAAATAAACTAACAAACAAAATAAACCACAGGCATGGAAACATGGAGCAGACTGAAAGTGACCAGACGGGATGGGGAAAGAGGACAATGTTGGAAAGAAGGGGAAGGGACTAGACAAAGAATATGTGCGAAGGACCCATGGACACTGACAACAGAGAGAGAATTGACTGTGGGACAGGGGTGTGGGGGTGGGATGGGTGGAGGAGGGCAAAGGGGGAAAAACTGAGACAACTGTAATAGAATAAAGATGATTTAAAAATAACAAACTTAAAAAAATGAAGACTAATCTTTCTAGAAATTAAGTTTAAAGCTATTTTAATTAAGACATTGTATTTGGTTCATGGATATAAACCAGACCAATGACACGGAGTAGATATCCCATAAATAGATTCACACCAGGAGGAGGCACCAACACATACATGGAAACTCTACTATATATGACAAAGGGTAGAAATTTAAAAAAAAATTATACAGTCTTAAAAAATAGCCTGGAACAATTGGTTACCTTTATGGAAGAGCATTTTAAGATACTTATATCACACCATAAGTGAAATAAGCGCCAAGTGCATTAAAGACATAAATATGAAAAGTAAACCTAGGAATTTTTTTAAAATTTATTTCACTTTTTTATTGTTCAAATACATTTGTCTCCACCTTCCCACCACCACTTTCCCCTGCCCGCCTTTCCCACCTCCCTCCCTCAATCCGTTCCCACTTTGGCTATGTCCATGGGTCCTCTACACATGTTCCTTGACTTGACCCTTTCCTCCCTTTTCCCCGCCCTATCCCCTTCTTGATTCTGTTGGTTTCTTTTTTCTTTCAATGTTGCTGGTTATATTCTCCTTGCTTGTTTGTTTTATTGTAAACCTAGGATTTTAAAAAGAGAAAATAGGGGAACATGACTCAGGATAGGAAAGGATTTCCTTGAATAAAACACGGTGCTAACTTGAAAGGGGAAGACTGACAAGTTTTTACATTAGATTTTAGAACTGTACCACAAAAAATACCCCAAAGTGAAAAATTAGCCACAGACTATGAGTAACATTAGCAAATATATCACTGATAAAGGTTAATATCCAGAATATATAAGTAACCCTTAAAAATGAATTATAAATGGACAGGTGATAAGAAAAATATGGACAAAAACAAATAGAAAACAATTCACAAGAAAGAAAACAAAACAACCAAAAATATGAAAAAATGCTCAGAGACTTGAAAATGCAATAACATTTGTTCTAGTCAAACTGTCTGCCTTCAGGTCTGTTTTCCTCACTTCCCCTGATCTTGTTTACATCATGAATAACTTCTGGCTTCCAGGTAACTTCCCAGTTGGAGGCATTGGGGGAAGATGAGAGGATGGGATAGGGGAGAGTCAGGCCATTCCCACTTTCTCTTGCTTCCGGTGGGATCTCTGTCAGCCTCCATGAGCCTCTGGAGACTCTGTGGCTCCAACTCCCACCTCCCATCTCTCACCCCCATTTTAGTTTCTGACATGTGGCCCCAGCTTCTGTTCTCTGGTAACACCATCTTCTCCATTTATCCTTCCAACACTAGGGTAGGCAGTGACCTCCTACTATGTTGGATTTTGCGTCACCATCCTATTTAACTTCTTAGCTGTTCCATTATCTGTCCAACCAATTACTTGTATTAAATTTCCCCTGTTAAAATACCCAGCAAGTTCTTAGCTAGTCTCTGACTAAAACACTATTTTATACTCATTGGATTGACACAAATTTAAATATCTTACTATATATACTATGTGCTACCAAAGATATAGAGCAATGTAAACTTCCATACCCAACTTGTAGGAGTGTAAAGAATAAGACTATTTTGAACTATAGGACATTTACACAATCGAATTCTACTTGGCCATAAAAAAGAAGAAAATTTTACCCTTTGCCACAGTATGGATGGACCTGGAGAATATCATGCTAAGTGAAATGAGCCAGTCAGAGAAAGACAAATACCATATGATTTCACTCCTATGGGTAATCTAATGAACAAACCAAACTAACAAGGAAAATGGGGACAGGCTGATAGATGGAGAGCAGGGTGACAGGTCATAGGGGGAGGTTAAGGGCTGGAGGGATTGAATAAAAAGGACAAAAGACTCATGGACATGGACAATAGTGTGATTATTGCTGGGGGGGAAGGGGGTAAACGGACTACATGGTAATGGGAAAAAGTACAAGAAAGGTTAAATTTTAAAAAATTAAAATAAAAATCACCCAGAAAATAAAAAGACCATTTTGGAAAGGAGGTGACAATATTTAGTAAAATTGGAGATGGGTGTTGCCTATGGCTTAGCAATTCCACATCTAGGCATACGTACCCAACCAACAGTTCACAAGAAGGTAAGTAAAATAATATTCACTTCAGCGATATTTATAGTAGCAGAAATTTGTAAAACAATGTAAATATCTATCAATAGAAGAAATTCTTATTGAAATATAGTACAGTAATAGAAATATGGAAATACTATTGAGTAATTTTAATGTATCAGCTATAGCTGCCAGTATAAACATGGAAAAATCTCAAAAGCACAATGCCAAGTGAAAAAAGGATGCAGAATGATATCTCTCTATAGTAAAATGCCATTTATGCACAATTATAAAATGTCAGTTCTGTATATTCATTAATGATAGATACAAATGTAGTAAAATCATTAAAAACCTGCATACATAAGCTTGATAATCACTAAATTCATAATAACTGTTCCCTCTAAAAGGAGGGAGGGGAATGGGATTGGAGAGTGGTGTAGATGGAAATTCAACATACTTATAATGTTTTATTTCTTAAAAGTATATTATGCAATTTGCTAAAATTATATCTGATAAAGCTGGGTGAAAAGCACATCCATGTTTGCTATGTAACCCTACAAATTCTTTGTATCATTAAAGTATTTCATTATATTTTTAAAAGAATTTCTCTTTCTAAAAATAAGTAGCCATTATTAATGTAGAAGAACCAACAATGGGTACCCATTATAACCCCCCAAATTTATGTGTAGAAACTGTTGGAAACTGACAAAAGATTCTCTATGAAACCTACCTAATTTCCTCCAGAAGGAAAATTGTATATTTTATACACACACACTCCCATCCATCTTTTAAACAATATACTTTTCCCATGTTCATCATCATCAACCATGTCAGCCTGTTGAGACCTGCTCCTGAATGAATGCTGCTTCAAAATGTTCTCCACCATTTTCCAAAACAGTCTATCATTGCTAGCCCACCTATGACACTACAGTAAATCCGTCTCTGTGATATGCAGCTCGCCTGCCTCAGGTGAAGTTTCTGGCCATTAGCAGTGGTGCTGTTTCTCGGTCTGTCTTGAGATAGAGCCTAGCTGCTTGGCTTCACATCATTTCCTTTGTCCTCCCATACTGCTTATTGAGGCCACTCATTTACAGGCTCAGGGTCAGTGTGTTTTCACAAATCACATTCCACTGTGATCTGTGTCTAGCTTGTTCATTTTGGATGAGCTGCAGCTGAACTTCTTTATACCTCTAGACAGCCCAGCCTTTCCTTTACCTCCAAGAATTTGTACATGCTCTGTCTTGGTGTAGAACACTATTACCTCAGCTCTTACTTTTCCTGCTGACTTCATTCCCCTAAACCCCAGCTTAATCCCTTTCCCCTGGAAAGCTGCCCAGATCGCAGGGACTGACACCCGCTACTTGCCTGCACATGATATCATAACCGCTCTCACCTACCCAACGTAAGCTTCATTCAGCCAGAGAAAGTGGCTGTATCATTTATCACACACTAACTGTCAAGCACAAAGGGCAACATACAGTAGATATCCAATAAATATTTCATGAATAAATGAAGGAAAATCAAGTCAGACTAATAGTCTACCCCGTGAATGATTCTTTTTAAGATGAGAGGTGTAGTTTGCATCCATGAAGTCAAAAGTCTCCCAGACAGCTTACAGTTGCTTGGTAACTCACTGTAGCTCAATCTTTCAAGTATCCACCTAATTTTCTACAGGACTTTCTCTTTAATAAAAAATTTACCATTTCTGAGAAAACAAATTCCATAGGATTACTACATACTATGTAGAGTCTGGGTGTTTTCCTTTGCTTTTAACATTCTTCTTTCAAGCCTGAGGTCTTCAAATCTAAAATATTTGCCATGACAATTCTTGAGCTTCTTTCTTCCAGCTAAAACTAATACAGAAGGCTTTTCTTTTAGTTCCACAGCACAATGAAGGAAGAAGTAGTGGAGACTAAGGATAAAATATACAAATGAAGTAATAGCACTCATGGAAGGCAAATCAGACACAACTAGTTGACACACACATGTGTAAACATGAGTGCAGAAAAGGAAAATCTTATTACTGCTGCTTGTTAGATAGTTGTTCTCATACCAGTTTGAAGTCTCTCTTTAGTTTGCTTCTGCAGCAGCAGCTGGGAATAATACTTCTTTCAAATTATTACAAGATTTAATGGTAATGTGATCCAAGGTAAGGCAGAACTAGCTACAAGAGAAAAGCAACAAATGAGCATAAACCAGTTCTAATCTATTATAATTGTACCAATTTTAACTGTATGAATTGTATTTTATAGAATATCTGTATTTGCCATAAAGTATTTGTGTATAGACATATTGCATTTTTATAGATTCCACTTTATATTTATGTATGATTGTACTATAAATATACATGTATCATATATTTCAGAGGTGAGTGTATTTTGCAATTACTCTTCATTAGACTATAAACTGGATTTTTTTCCCCTGGGAAAATTTTCTTGACATTTTTATAATAAATTTGTTTTTAAATATTTTTTAAGGAAACTTGTAAAAGCACTCTTGCTTAGCTGGGGACAGAAAATCTCCAAGGGTTCCATATTTTAATTCTCTAAAATGTTTAAAATTTTAAAAGTAAACCAAGTAGCATTATCCTAAAGAAGCATTAGGAGATTCTTTAACAGTGCCCATCAAAGCATGATAACTAGTATGTTTCAGCACACTTATTCCTGATTTAATCACTATTAATCCATGACATCTTCCTTTCAAAGAGCTTTAAATTATACTCTAAAGCAAGGCTTATTACGATGAATTTCAAGTAGATGAATTAATATTTATATAGTTAAAATGTTGCCTGTAAATGCAGTTACTCGTGCATGTGGCTGGTCACAGAAGAATGTGTGCTGTACACTGAATACTGTGTTTTCCAAGTTAGGCTTGAGCAGAATGGACCAGGCAAATTCTCCAGTGTAATTTTTTTTCTGAAACCAATGCACTGATCTCAAAAAACAAACAAACAAACAAAAAGAAAACCATTTTACTCAGAGTATGACTCTAGCTGGCTGCAGATAAAACTTTGGGTGATGATACCTACTATAATTTGTAGAGCTATATGCTTAAAAACTGTAAACTATGTCCCCTCTTTCCCCAACCCTGCTCCCACCCACCTTCCCAGAGATCACTCCTGTTCTTTTTATGATTAAAAACAGCAAGCCAGTATGTCTCCCTTTCAAACTCATATTTAAACTGATGAAATTATGACCTGTTTCTGGGATTGTTTTGCCCATAATCCATTAAAAGAAACTTACAGACCTGTTTTCTCTTAAAGTCTCAGGACTATTTTGAAGAGGAGGGAGTTACAAAGGGAATAAATGGTAATAAAAAAATACAATAAAGATTAAACTTAAAAAAAAAGAAAGCGCATGGCTTTTTAAAAGTCAGAAGTAAAACAGTTAAGTGTACACAAGACTAGGATCCCAAGTTATAAATCAGATAGCTCTTTGATTCAAACCCCCATATTGTATTTCCTTGCAATGAGTTGTTCAGCAAGTTACACAACCTCTCTGTGCCTCATTTTCCAGATAAAGAGGATGGTAATAACAACAGTAATTACAATTGTTGGAATAATTCAACAAAAAATCTGTATGGGCTTTAGCACAGTGCCTGGCACAGTTTAATATCTCAATAAATATTTTTGTTATTGCTGCTGTTTATTAATATTAATTTTGTATTATAGCAGATAATCTTTTATTTTTCTCCAGTGTTGACTGAGCACAGCAAGGTAACAGAACCTGACATAGAGATAAACCACAAAATACCACCTTTTATGCATAGAATAGAGGTTCTAGTTAACAGCATTGCTCTCACCTAACTACATTTTGAGCCCCCTGAGACTTTGCAAGAAAAATAAAGTCACAATATTTCATCACTCAGGTTTTTAGTTACAAGAAAAAAAAGTAAAAAACAGATTCTGGCTGATAGGAATAGAATAGCAGTTATTCTAAGTATGTTGGGAAACTTCTAGAGTATCATGAAGAAGGCCTGGTGAAGTAGGCTCTGAGGAAAGGGAAGCTGGGGGGACAGGATCCAGGTTCATGTCACACCTCAGGACCCCTGGCAAGAGCACAGCGACTCACACCTGCTAATACCACTGCCGTTGTCAGCAAACATTCATCTGTGTTCATCATCTTTATGGCTCTAGCAAACCTTCCTCATGGGTTCTACTCTTTTCTGGGTACCAGACAACCAAAGAATGTATGGTCAGAAGTATACAAGCTACTCAGTTAACAACTCATGTAGACAACAGTGACTGACCAGCTACACTTACAAGGAGTCACGGTGTTCCCTGATTATCTGAGAACTCCAGGGTTCCAAAGTACCTCTCACCAAGAAATAGGAACAAGTTAAAACTTATAAGGCCAGGAAAAACCTCCAATAAGCCCAGGAAAAAAGTCTTGGGGTCTAATAGATATTTCATTTTTCTACCTTTAACCATTACCCTTTATGAACCCATATTTAATTACACTTCCAAAAATATGCTTCTGATGTAGTGAGTAAATTTTTTCTTAACTTGTCTTTCTAGAAAGTAATAGGTATCACCTAGTTGCTATGCTGGGTTCTACAATTCCAACAGTTGTACTGGCTTTCTTTACTGAAAATAATCAATGGCTTTGACAGAGAGAAAGGAGAGGATGTAGTGGCATATTTTGGTGCATCTTGACAGCACATTTCAGAGTGGCTGTCCCTGTCAGTGTCTGCTCTTTGATTTTTTTCCTTACTAGAACCTTAGGGTCTTAAACACTGACAATCTCCAAACAGAAAGGGAAATGGATACCTAGAACTTGTATTTTTGTTTTTATCCACTGACGAATTTTATATTTTTAACCCTTCATTTGAACCTGCTATAGTTTCAATGGAGTTATAAAAAGAAAAGATTCATTCGGGCTTCCATGCATTCTTCCTTGGCTGTAAGAAAATGCTTCAGTTGACAGCTAGGTACCAGCCACAGTTCGTTCTTGATTCTTTTCTACAATTCCAATTTTAAAACTTTATTAATAGATATTATGAAATATTAAAATCCTATGGCTATAATAGAATTAAAAGGCATAGAGCATTTTCATTATAATTCATTATATACACTCAGAATTACCACCATTATGGCTGCCTGAATCAGTATAAACATTATTTCTTAGCACACACTATTTTTTGAAAAAGATTTTTCTTTATATAGAGAAAGATGAGAGTCACATTGACAACTTGTCCACACTTAAACTGCCCTATCTCCTCACAGCAGAAAATAATCTGTTGTGCTAAATAATTTGAAACACCATTTTGTTAATAGGTAATTAAAATGTTTAGCTAATGGGCCTCCTGAAACTTTAAGCTAAAGCTACAGGCTATCATTTGAACAACTCCCTTGGCTCAGGCAGTTGCCAATATGGGGGAAAGATCCTGAATCTGTATCCGCAGGCAGGTAGAACTTCAAGGACTGTGACTATCCCCCAAAGCGGGTTAGCTTGGAGCCCAAGTGACACAGAGGGACCCTCCAGCCATAGTAAGAACCCCTACTTCTCTGACTTGTGACAGCAAATGCAAGTCAATACAAAATACAAGACAAAGACAATGGAGTGGTTTTCTGAGACCATGGTCTCTGCTTCCAGCCTTTCCAAGAAGCTTATTGTCCAGCCAGGTTGATGTAGTAGCTCAGCTTCCTTGCTTAGCAGCTCCTGATAACTTGCCTGACATCTCAGAGTTTCTTAAAATATTCTTAAACCTTTGGCATCCCTTCCTGCCCTGGGCCTCATGAATAAAACATTTACCCAGTCAGCAGCTTTGGCAGAGAGGAAAAGCCAAGTTCCATCCATCAATGTCAGGCGCTGAATTACCCAGTGATTGCAGATACTTTAATAACTCCACTTCTTTAAGATGATGTTGGTAAATAGTGAAGTATTGCCAGCCCCTGATTTTTTGGTATGTGGTCCTTTTGTAGCCTGGTAACATACAACCACCATGTGAAAACAGGGAGTGGCCATGGTGATCCCAAGGGTTTTGTGTTTTTCCATGTGCATTCTGTCTTGGTTTCCTAAGACTGTTGTAAGAAAATACTATAAATTGGGTGATTTAAAGAGCAGAAAAAAATGTATTTTCTCAGAGTTCTAGAAGCTGAAGTCTGACATCAAGTTAACAGCAGGGTTGGTTCCTTCTGAGGGTTCTGAGAAAGAATTTGTTCTATGCCTCTCTCCAAGTTTCCAGTGGTTTGCTGGCAAACTTTGGTATTCTTGGCTTACAGCATTACCCAATCTCCGCCTTTATTTTCACAAGGTGTTCTCCCTGAGTGTGTCTGCTCAAATATCCCATTCTTATAAAATCAGCCATATTGTATTAGGGGCACACCCTACTTAATATGACCATAGCCAATTACATCTCCAATGAACTGATTTCCAAATAAGATCCCATTCTGAGGCACTGAGGGCTAACTTATGACTTGGGAGGACACCATTCAACCTATAACAATTCTTTTCTACCTTTTTCAAAGTGCATTTCTTCTTTCTGCTGGTTATATGAAGATCAACCAAACCTACTCATAAAGGACTGGCAGAAATGTTTTTCTCCTAAATAAGCCAAAAAAAAAAAAAAAAAAGGCTGGACTCCATATGCAATCTGATTCATTTACCATAAGAATCAATTTAATATTATGCAGTTTTGTGAGGTTAATAAGTAAAGCAATTTTGGCAGGAAGTATAAAGTCAATATTATTAGCATTTTATGAATAGGTTATTGTAAATTCCTCTGAATTGAGAATAAAGGAAAAGGAAGTCAAATAAAAAATTTATCATGTAACATTTATCAATTTCCATTTGAATATACAGAAAATAAAATTTCTCCTCAGATTTCTATAGAATTACTTAAAACTAAAATGTTGCCAGGATTGGGGTTTAAATGGTAAAATGGAAGCACTATTTTTTTAAAAGTCATAGGACCCATAAAATTATTAATAATCCCAGATGGTTTTACTAGCTACTAAAAAATGTTAATATGATTTTTCAGATATTTTTATGGACCAGGTCCCCTGCAAATACTCAGGTACATATGAAAAAAGAATATATCCTTAATGAACACAGAGAATCTATCTCTAAAGGATAAAGTTGATTCATAGTGAAGACAATTTCACTCATCAGGCTTTTACTTTATATTATCTCTGAAAATATATTTCCTAGCTTATCTAGAATAAAAATATACTTATTCTAGAGTCATCCATGAGATTAATATCATATATGTGGATTTCATCACATAACCACAAAGTAAATATATGTGGTGAGTATAACACTACAAATTTGAACTACAATATCATGACTGTCTATGTATAAACAAAAAGACATATAATTCAGTCTAATAAAATGTGAACCAAATTGAAGGGAAAAATTAATAGTGTCATATAGACAAACATCTAACCTCAGAGTTCATATCTCTTGGGGCCATGTTGCCTCAGTTTATATGCAGCCAGGAGTCACCTCACTGTTCACACCATTCAATTCTCAGGCAATGAGCAGCCTCCTTCACATACACATGCATACACACACACACAATGACAGGCTTTCCTATAAAGAATAACCAAATCCAAACAAACTGTTTTAAGGAGCATTCCATTCCATCATTTTCTCATTCTGACAAAGCCACTAAGAAAATAAAACTGTTCCACAGCATAATTCCTTTCTATTCCTGTCTGCCCTGGATCCTATTAATGAAACATATTAAGAATTTGTATGTTTGTTAATTCTGCCCTGAGGACACATCAGCTGGTAAACATTACTAGAGCCTCTTCAGAGTTAACTGACACCCCATCTCACTCACAGTGCTGACTGTATAAGGGCTAAGAATAAACTATTGTGACTGGTTTTACTACGTATTTTAAAAAGAAAATACCCATCTCCTTAATTAACATTTGTTTTTAGTTCTACAAAACACCATTTCAAGTACATTTGATTATTTCCCTCCCACTGAAAATCATATTTGATATAGACAATATTATAAACCTAAATACAAATGATGTGTCTGGCTATTAGAGATATATAGTACAGAAGTGGGTACATTCCATCTATTAACTACAAAAATACTCTTTTCTTTTCTATACTCATGCTCTGTGGTCAAATTCATATTATGCATCTGAGAAGCCAAAATGACAATGACTAGGAATAATCTTTGCAGAGTGCTCAGGACTATTTTCTGGCTTTGTTGGGGTTTCATTTCCTGGTAACTTTTCTGATAAGTGGGGAACTTTCTCAGAAGGACCTTCTTGTTCATACTGTCTTCAGCACTGTGACATTTTATGGACCTGTTTTAATGCATTATTAATTTTATTATCACAACATTTTCTCAGGAAGCAACAGTAGCAGCCCCAGTTTTTAGAGTGTCCTACTGAAAAATAAAAAGGATTGATTGCTCAAACACCATTTTCCAAGTATTGCTATTATTCTGGGTCTACAGGAGATCGTGCAGTAGGCATTTTGCTGAGTCCTGTGACTAGGTCAAGTGCCTATTGCTTCCCCTTCTCTAGGAGCTGGACCAGGATTCCTGTAGATCACAGATGGTCGTAAAAATATGCCACTAGCCAGAATGAGCTGTGGCCTATTGCATGTGCTGAAGGAGAAGGAGCTCTCCATAGCAAGTTCTTGTGAATTCTCAGAGGAAGCATGTGAATAAATGTGAATTCCTCCCTGGATCAAGGGCTCCCATGTCTTGAACTTGGAAGATGTATCCAACCAAGCTGGGCATTTAAAGCTCTGCTCAGAGACTAGGAAATGCCTTATGAACAGTCATCCACCTTCCTAGAGAGCTTTCAATAAAGTCTGAATTAGGAAGACATTTTGCAGATAAAGATAATAACCAATGTTAACACACAGCAGCCTTTACAGCTTGTTAACCACAATCAGAGTATGTCAGGTCCCTGAAACATAAGTATCTTTAAAAAAAAAACCTAATGTGCTCTTTTCAGCTTCTTCCCAGCTTCATCATGAGACCCCAGAGAATAGACCTACTGTCACAGTTGAGAAAATGTTATAATATGAATTGTAAGAGTGCCCAGATGCAAAGACAGAAAAGCATCCTGGCAAAGGTGCCTAGGTAGTGACTGTGGTAAATGTCACTCTGAGTCACCATACTCTGCCACATTGCTCAAAGTCCTGTACATTAAGATAGGCTGCAGAAAAGCTTAGCTCTCTTCCACCTCAATGGCTTTACTTGTGCTGATTCTAATGCCAAAACATTGCTTTTCTGACTTTCACAGGCCTGGCTTCTCATGTATTAGATTTCAGCTCAAATATCAGCTCCTTAAAAGGGCCTTTTCTCCTGTCCCATTAAAATGATTTATTTCTACTATTGCCTATCCCAGAAATCCTTTTCTTATTCTCATTGATGTTATCACATCTTCTGCTTGTCTTATTTACACTCTGCTTCTACACTGGGCCAAATGCCCCTGAGGTCAAGGACTGTCTTAAGATCACTGGTACCACTAGCACACCCTAATGCCCAAGAAAAGTTGACTGGATTGAATGTGTTCTAGAGTGGCACTATCCAATAGCACTTTCTAGAATGATGGAAATGATCTATATTATGTTCTGTCCAACATGGTACCCACTAGCCATGTAATGTTATTAAGCACTTAAAATGTGACTACTATGGATGAGGAACTAAATTTTAAATTTCATTTAACATAATTTTAATTAAGTTTAAATGTATATAGCCACATGTAGCTATTGACTGCCATACTGGAGAGTGCCGTTTTAGGACAATCCATCTGTCCTCAGAAAGGCACGCAACTATTCCCAAAGAACTAATCTGAGTCAGAGGAGGAGCAACCACAAGCCTGAGTTTGGTGAGCTACTCATGCCTATGCAGCCTAGAAACCACTCTTATTAATTTGTATAGTACTTGTCTTGGGTATAGAATATGGTATATATTATAAAACTGGATAATTTGGACCAAATTTCAAAAAAAATAAGTTAACATTTTTCTAATTCATTTTGTTGACGATGTCTGCATATAGGCAAAACTCAAACATTTAAAAAGAGCAAAATAGGCAATAACTTAAGCTAATTCCCCAGTGTCTTTTTAACCAAGACAATAAGATGAAGCAGAATAGGAGTCTTCTCATTGATTCAAGGCCTTCAAGGGCGGAGGCCGGGTCTGCTGGTTCTATGGTAGGTTTATCTCCAGGGACTTGACACAGTGGAGAATGCACCTAGTAAAAATGTTTTGAACATGCACATAAATCCTATGGAGTCATTATGTTCAGTTACTTGGGTATATTTACTTTCTCATTTTCTTTTCCCATGCATTGTGTTTATTTTCTCAACTGAAGAACTAAAAGGGATGGATGGGGAAAGGCAGATTGTATTGTAGAATAGAAAAGGCTTCCCCGCCTCCCCCAATAATCTCAAGTTTCTCAGACAGAGTGACCCAAGCGATGGGTCAGTGTCAGGAGAGTAGCCCCAAGCACATGCAAGGTTCAATTTCTCAACGTGTCCAAGAGCCAAAAGATGGTTAGAAGTACAGAAGGTCCTGCCAGCCAGTGGAACTGTCACCCGTCTACTGAGAACTGGCTGGCCCCCAAGGTTTGATCTCAAAACAATACAATGGGAATGCCAAGGAAGGAAAAATAAACAGGATGTAATTGGAAAATAAGAAACTAAGTGTGTTCTTCATTAACCTGATCTGAATTCAGTTGCACTTGAGTTTTGCACTTCTTTTTATGCAAAAACACAGATCCTACCATCTCCTCTCACTTCTACAGCAGAGAATCACACTATTTTTTCCTTTGGGCTCCTGAGTTGCAAATGGATCCAGATATAGTCTGTTCTTTTTTAAAAAATTTAATCTTTATTGTATTTTTTTCCATTACCATGTAGTCCCCTTAAAACCCTCCCCCTCTGCAATCACCACACCGATGTCCATGTCCATGCGTCCTTTTACCTTTTTATTCAATCCCTCCACCCTCTAACCTCCCCCACCCAAATAGTTGTCATCTGCTCTACATCTATGAGTCTGTCTCTGTTTTGCTTGTTAGTTCAGTTTGTTCATTAGAGTCTTCATATAAGTGAAATCACATGGTATTGGTCTTTCTCTGACTGGCTTATTTCAATCAGCATAATGTTCTCCAGGTCCATCTATACTGTTGTAATGGATAAAATTTTCTTCTTTTTTATGGCCCAGTAGAATTCCATTGTATAAATGCCCCATAGTTGTTTTATCTACTCATGAACCGTTAGATACTTGGGCTGCTTCCATATCTTGGCGATAATAGATAATGCTGCAATGCACATAGGGGTGCTTATGTTCTTTCAAATTAGTGTTTTGGGTTCCTTTGAAAAATAAACAAATTGGACTACATCAAACTAAAAAGTTTTTGCACAGCAAAGGAAATCATCCCCAAAATAAAAAGACAACTCACAGAATGGCAGAACATCTTCGCCAATACATCTGATATAGGGTTAATATCCAAAATTTATAAAGTACTTACAAAACTCAACACCAAAAAAACAACCCAATTAAAAAATGGGCAAAGGACCTGAAATTACACCTCTCCAAAGAGGCCATGCAGATGGCCTGTAGATGTATGATAATATGCTCAATGCCACTAATCATCAGAAAGATGCAAATTAAAAATACAATGAGATAACATCCCACACCTGTCAGAATGGCTGTTATCAGTGAATCAACAAACAAGTGCTGGCAAGGCTGCAGAGAAAGAGGGGCCCTTTTGCACAGCAGGTTGGTGCAGCCACTGTGGAAAGAAGTATGGAGATACCTCAAAAAATTAGTCTGTTCTAATTTGAAAGTGGTAGCTCCAAATAGTAATTTCCACAAGAATTAACAATCACCCTTTTCTTTATCCCTCTCTCTGCCCTTCCTCATTTTCCTTCTCTCCCTCCTCTCCTTTTCCTTGATCTCTTTCTGATATAGTGAATCACAGTCAGAATTTCCTCTTTTTGATCTAGTTAGAAAAAATAGTCCCATTGCCTTAATATTGACAGCAGCTGCAGCTGGACTGCCCCAGGCCAGAAATTCTTCGTATGAAACAAACAAAAATTCCTTCTCTCCCCATTTCTCCACCAAAACCTGTTGTTGCCTGCCTTTCGACTGGAAATCTGACCCACAGGCATTTACATCATGAGGTTTGTTTTTATAAGTTATAGCAAAAGGCAAAAATGAACATGGTTCTCTGGCTCCAGGGAAGATTTTCCAGGTCCTAATTTGTTAGGGATGACATTTCTGTTAATGCTGTTGTGTTAAAACTGCATGCCCATATTTTAATTTCACTATAATATCACATCATAACACATAACAGGAGGGAACCATGAAGAAATAGTATTGAAAAGACATTATGGAGCTTTATATGACAACATTGGATATTGACTTTCACTTAGTGTTTCAAAATAGTTCCATTAAGTTTAGGTCAAAGAAAGAAAAAAAGAAAAGGAAGGAAAGAAGGATATAAGTGAGGAGGGAGAGAGAGTGGCAGGGAGGGGAAACATACTGAACCGCAGGATGGGAACTTCTGAAAAGGAGTCACAAGATTTTTGTTCTCCATGTTGCACTTTAATATCCATTCAATTATGCCCTGTGTGTAGCATCATTTTTCTTTAAATGGGTTTGATATGAAATTTATTGCTTGATTGGGTCAGATATGATTATGTACCAACCAACTCAGGAACCTGCTGTGCCTGAGAAGCATGTTTGGGAAAATAGATGTTAACATTGAGATTCTCCTTCTGCTAAATGACAAACTCCCCCAAAGCACAAAGTAAGGTTTACCACACTATCTTTGATATTCAAGATGGGGTGCCAGAGAATTTGTGACACCACATCCAGGAAAATATTAATTTTAGATGTAACTTAACAGTAATGAAAATCATATGCAGAAATTCTTTGTCTGTTGTTATGGTTAATCATAAACAGAAAAAGAAGATCAAACACACCGGCTTTAAGTTAGATGTTATACACCCATTTATATAAAACAGCATGCAGAAGAAACACATGTCTTCCTACTCTGATTTTAGAGAAGACAATGAGTGCATCCTAAGAAAATTGAACAATCAACTTCTTTTACATGGCTAAGGCCTGATCCAACACCATCGAGAACGCCTTCTCCTAGACTTGGTTGGAATTTTACAACAGGTCTTTACAAATCCTTCAAAAGCTTTTTGTTTAAAAAGAAGGTAGTTGGATCTCTCTCTTCCCAGTTCTCTGACCCAACAAAAATCATTGTTAGCTATCTGCCCAGTAGAGAGATACTGAGTCTCCTGTTGCCATGGCAACCCATTAGTTGTCAGGTCTGTGTGTCTCTTACATTCAGGGCCTAATCTCTTCCTCCTGGCATTTGAATTTGACACTTTCTAAACCTTAATTAGATTATCTGATGGGACAGATACATTTTATTTTTATACAAAGTAGCTATTGAAAACAGAGTCATCCAGAGAACAGATCACAGAGGTAAAAATTGGTGTTCTGTCAGGCCCACCAGAAATGACAAAAAGCAAGAGTAAAGTGGGAGCCACAGGCTCCACTTGCTGCTTCTCAGATATTGGGAAAAATCAAAACAATTTCTGCCATCTGTCACATAGCACAGTGTGAAAATTACAAAGCTGTTTGTTTCAACATTTGAGGAACATTCTGCCACTGTCATTAGATCACAATAATATTACCTAGTCACTAAAGTTTTGCATCAATGCTCTTTAATATTTTCTCCTCAGAGAATCTCTGTCTTAACTTATTTTTCGGTGGGAATGTTTGCTAAGCAATTCACTTAGCAAATATTTCACACAAGTAAAGCACTTAGAATGGGAGTCATGGAACAGCTGATGATCTAGTCAATCTCAGTGAGTTTATAACAAAAGAAAAAGAGGGGAAAATACATAAAGGATTACAGTCCAGAACAAAGTGTTACTCTAGAGCAGTATTTCTCAAAAGGTGGTTCATAGACCCCTTTGATTGAAGGGAAGGGGAGGGAGTGGGGTCAAAACTACTGTCATAACAAACCTAAGACACTGGTGCCTTTTTCACTCTTTTAACCTTAACACTGATGATGCAAAAGTAATAGTGGTAAAACTGCTAAGTGGCTTATCATAAATCACAGCAATCTCTCTGTCTCTCTCTCTTTCTCTCTCCACCTCTTTCAGGAGGAGGAGGCAGTCACATTTTAAAATGTCCTTGATAGGGAATTTTTAAAAATTAACTCTGTTAAATCTTGGCCTTTGAATACACGTCTTTCCAATAATCTGTATGACAGAAAGGAAAAGTTGCATAAAACATTCTTATTGTCACTGAAGGAGAATGATCGTCTCAAGGAAAAGCACTTGTGTGATTGAGTAGACAACCAAACTAACCAATTTTTGAATAGAACAAATCTTTACTTGAAAGAACAATGGACAAACAGTGGCATTGACACTTAGGGATTAGGTGGACATTTTTTCCAAATTAAAGAAATGCAAACTGTCGTTGCAAGGAGAACGACTTACAGTATTTGTTGCCAATGATAAAATGTGAACTTTTAAGCAAAAGTTAGATTTTCTGAAAAATTGTATCTATGAGCTTAAAACCTTCACAATACAGAAAGATTTTTTCCTCATAGGATGAATGGTGATATTAATGAGTATAATTTTTTATACTGTACATTGAAATATGTCAACATTTGGAATATCTGCACCAATGTTTCCCAAATAATCAGGCATTATGTTATAAAATCTTTCATGGGTAAAAGATAAATTCAAAGTAAAAAGAAAGGCCAATGGATTTTAATATAACAGACTATAAAACATTAATTCATATGGTTTTAGATTTCATACTGCATGTAGCTATGAAAAAACTACCATTGTTGAATTTGGGCAATTATAAATGAATACTTCAATTATCTAAAAGAAAACATTAAAATATTCCTCTTTTTTACATCTACACATTTGTGTGAGACCAATTTTTCTTTACCCCTCAACCAAAATAAACATATCACAACGAATCAAATGCAAAAGCAGGTAAAAGAATTCGTCTTCTATTAATCCATATATCAAAAAGTTTGGCAAAACTGAATAACAATACCACTCTTCTCAATTTCTTTCTGTTTTAGAAAACATAGCTATTGTTAATAAAGCTATTTTAGTTATTACAAATGGGTTTATGATTGTTATTTTTAAAGTAAGTACATAAATTTAATCTCTTACTTCTATTCATAATATAATAAATACATAAGCAAAGCCTTTTGGAGTTCTCAATAATTCATGTGTACGGGATCTAAGGTCACAAAATTTGAGACCACAAAAAAAGAAGGCCAAAGGGGGAACTGTCTAAGGCACTGGGCCACAGCTAAAGGACCTAGGACACACAGAAGTGGAGATTCTTAGAAATACATTTCACCATCTAGGATTAAACAATTAAACAACTTCTTCATGACCAGGCTCAAACTTCTCATCCTCAAAGTAGAGACAACAAAATCCCAGAGCAAGGAAAAGACAGTCCACGCTTAGCCTCAGGACACAGTTCTATTTTTTTGGGTAAGCCATGTTCCTGTCTCTTTTATTCATCTTACTAAACTTTTTTCTTCCATATTTCCACCCTATTCTAAATAAACATTTCATTTCACCTTAAGAGACCAGAGAGTCTATAGCACTACATATTGATAAAAACAGAAAGCAAGCCAAAAGTTTACCTGTTTCACTGTTTAATAAACACCATCCTCAATATCTACAATAAAAGATAATAGTAACATTTTTATGTTGATGTGTCTTATGCTATTTAAATACAAATCAAATTCTGATTTCATTAATGCATGACTAATATTAGGAGAATGTGATTAGCATCTTGTACCAATGTCCAGACCCTCTGATTAAAACCCAGATTACAGTAATATAAAAGAAGGCCTGAGAGGCAATACATCTTGCAACACTTAGAAGAATTCAAAGATCCAGACCTTCAAAAGCATAAAATATTATCCCATAAGCAGAACATTCATCAACATGGGATGAGTGAAATCAAGCAAGCCAAAATAAGAACTCTGCTCCCTATGAATGCTTTTTTTAGAATAAATCAAGTAGTAACCACTTTTTAGCAGACTATTTTGCAGCCTACATCATCCAGCCTTGGAAGGACTGGGTTCTTAATTTTCCCGTCAGTAAATTTAATAAAATGTCACTTACTTACCTGAGTCTAAGACCATCCAAGCAGCCTAATGACTGGATCTGCCATCTTGTCTTCCTATCGTAGAACTAGGAAACAAAGTAAAAGTTATCAAAATCCAGCCTGGAACACCTCTATACATTGCCATATACTTTGCTTCTTTACTTCTGGAATCAGTGGCAACTTCAGGAAAAGGAAACATGAGGCTGAGGGATGAGAGCACATGCCATTCTCAAGAAATTGCTCTCTGAAGCTCATCTTTCCAGGTTTTTGTTTGTTTGTTTGTTTGTTTGTTTTGGTTTTGGTTTTTCTTTTCTTTTGTTTTTTTTGTGAGGTGTTTTTTTTGTTTTGTTTTGTTTTTGAACAGGTTTATTTTCTCTTTCACAAGCTACAGAAACAGTGATGCTAATTTTATAATGGCAGTGCCAAGATACCTTTTCTTTACTATACAAATCTGCCCTGGCCAGAGTGGCTTAGTTTGTTGGGCATCATCCTGCAAACTAAAGGACCGTGGGTTCTATTTCTGGTCAGAGCACATGCCTGAGTTGCCAGTTTGTCTCTGGATGGGGTGTGTGCAAGAAGCAAACAATTGATGTTTCTCACATCAATGCTTCTCTCCCTCTCTTTCTCCCTCCCTTTCCCTCTCTTTGGAATAAATAAAAGAAAAAAATTTTAAAGAATACAAATCAATTTTTTTGTACAAAAGTAAGGCTTTCACATTTCTAAGTCTTCTGAGGCTAAAAGTAACAGCAGCAACAACAATCTCAAAAGAATCTTTATTTTAAATCTCTCACAAAAATTATTAAATGTTTAGTTTTACTCTATCCCCACCCTCAAAATTAGCAAAGTGGCCTGAAAAAGTGTTATAAGAATAAACACTACAAATAACACCAACTATTTAAAAGGGGTACAGCAGTGCCCCCTTATTCGCAGGGGCGAGGCTATGTTCTACTACCCACAGTGGATACCTGAACTGCACGCAGCACAGAACCCTATATACACTGATTTTTCCTATACATGCATGTGTTAAAATTTAACTTATAAATTAGGCATAATAAGGGATAAACAACAATAACTAATAATAAAATAGAATGATTATAACAATTACTGTAATAAAAATTATGTGAATGTGGTCTTTCTCTCAGCAAATTATAGAATAAATGTCTTCTTCCTTCTTCACAATTTCATGAGTAGAAGATTTGTCCCTATCATAGATCTGAACAATCTCAGCATTCAATTTTTTTCCTTAATTCTAGAACTTGCACCTTCTTATTTAAAAACAGCACCTTACAGCCTCTCCTTGGCATGTCTGAATTGCCAGCATCACTACTTTTGCATGTTGGAGCCACTGTTACGTACAGTAAGTGAGTTAACACAAGCTCTGCACACCGGGGCAGTCAACCTGAACAAAATGGCTACGTAGAGACTAACGGGCTGTAGCACACACAGAGCAGAGACACTGAACAAAGAAGGAGTCACATCCCAGGTGGGACATGGTGAAAAGGAGATTCATCATGCTACTCAAAACAGCTGGGGATTTAAAGCTTACAAATTATTTCTGGAACTTCCCATGTAATATTTTTGGACCGAGGTTGGCCGAGGAAAACTGAATCTTTGAAAAAACAAAACTGCATGTATCATTCCTGGTTTGATGATCTTTTTGGCACAGGACAGAGGACCCTAAATTCCTTGGAAGGTTTAGCCAACCCACCTATCATCTCTAACCAACTCCCATGTTCAAATTCAACAAAAGCAGTATGTTTTCCAAGTATAAAATATTTCCTTGAAACCAGAGAACTGAGAAGCAGACAGCATCATCTGATGAGTCTCCTCTGATAAATTATTATGGAATAAAATACAGTTTGGGGGGTGAGGGTCCAGTGCTGAATTCCCTTGGGTGGTAGCTGAGTCTGTGGCTCCACCACCAGGTTTCAGTTTGTAGCAACAACACTCTGTTCCATTGTTTTTGCCTCTTTCTTTTGTTTGTTAGGGAAAGTATAACACATTTTAGGTATTGTATTAGAACCTGTTTTCGCATACTGTGTTTGCACTGGTTTATCACAAGATAAAATTTTTTTTTAACTACCTTGAGGTATTTTTTAATGGCCAAATCAAAAAACAAACAAAAAAACACCAGAGCACAGAGGGCTCTCTTACAATTTTAGATTCATGTAGATATAAATTTTATGACTCAGTCTGATACCCCTGCTTTGAATTAAATAAACAAAAAAAGAAAAACTAGCTCTTAAACAGTACCTCCCAGCCAAAGCTACCCTTTTTTTACAGTATTGTAAAATTTCTGTAATAATTTCTCAATACTGTAAAAATTTCCCTTATTATTATCAATTAATTAAGTGTTCAACAACTTGGTTCTGTTTAATAATTGAAGTAAATGACCACAACATGTTGTCAATTGTCAGCCCCTCTTTGTGAAAAGATTAAATTTTTCAAAAGCTTTGGTGCTAAGCAAATGTGGAGAATTTCAAAAACACTTTCTTATTGAGCAACTAGACAACTGGCCCCCCACAGACATCAGTAAAAACAAAAATTAAAAATAAGTTATGCTTAATACATATTTTTTAATATTGCCCCTTAATTTCATTTCTCTTCACGATGGCTTCAGTCTTGTAAAATTATTATTCACAGAAAAGAAAATCCCTCCTGGACTTTGCTTTTCTACTTTCTCACTTCGGGATTTAAAATATGCGAGCAGTTGTATTATCAGGGAAAAAAATACAATTATGCTTCTCATCTTGTAGGAGGGACAGTTGTTATGTGCTTGCCACAGGGAGATTTCAACACATCCAGAATTTGCAGCGAATATCTTTTTAGTAAAGCTGGAAAAACCTGTGTTTTAGGAAGAGATGGCAGCCTCAAGGAAGAGACGGGCCATTGTTCTAGTGCACCCTGGTTACAGGGGTGAGCAACAAAGATTAACAGTCGATGTAATCTTTACATGGGGGCTACTTGTCGTTGCACCCGCAATATTTTTTATTATTGTGTTTAAATACTCATAATGTAAAATTTACCATTTTACCATTTTATGGTGAACAATTCAGTGGCATTAAGTACATTCCTGATGTTATGTAACCTTCACCACTATCTAGTTCCAGAAGTTTCTCACTGCCCCAAAAGAAAGCCCTTTATTCATTGTACCTACAATATTTTAAGCCACGGATTAGATGCTTGGTTTGGGATCAGAATTTCTTTAACTCCTCCCTTCCCATTGCCAGCAGATGATCATAATTAAGAGTAGGAGCTCTGAAATCTGATGGCTTCTATTTAAATTCTTTTCCTGACACCACCTTGGACAGGTAAGTAAGTACTCATTCTCTCTGAGCATCATTGTCCTCATCTGTGAAACAAGAGCAATCATAAAACCTCTTACAGGATTCTGAGAAATAAACTAGAGCACATATTGTATGACCCACTCAGCTCAGGGTCTGGCAAGCATTAGGAGGTCAATACGCGCCTTATATATTTATTAATTTATGCTTTTATCACATCTTCCATGTACCAGGCTCTATTCCAAATGCTGGGTAAGTATGAGATGCTTTCAAATCCTTAGCCATCCCAATAGGTAGTTACTGTAACTAACTTCATTTTACAAATGAGAAAAACTCAAGCACAGAGAAGCTGAGTCACTTGCCCAAGGTCATGCAGCTCAAAAGTGCAGGAGCCAGGATTCCAATTTCCAGAGGCCAGCTGCGATTATGCCATGCTGCCTCCACAGTATTGCTTCCAGTTATCATACTCATTCCAAAATGAACATGATTAGTCTTTCCTTACCTCTTTTTCTACTTCCAGAAGCAATTCAATGTTGTCAAAAATATAAACCATCCATATTCTTGCCTTTCTCATACAGCATCTTAAAATTTCTTTTTCATTAAATATGTGATTTTACACAGTATTCATCAGACTAGATGCATATTTTGTTTGTTGTTTACCCCATCATATTATAGCATAATCATGCAAGAAAAAAATGGACCCCCAATGTATGTGACCTTAATACTTGAATTACTAGTCAGCTTTTTGTCCTTTCCATCTATTTATGTAAACACAACATAACTCCTACACCCTGAGCACCAGGCTGTGTGTCGCTGGTTAGCTCACATCCTACCAAGAATCTGCATTTAATTCTCAATATGACAGCATGGTTAGAATGGAGAAGGAAGGCTGGCACTCAGCCTGGTGCACCAAAATGGTGGTTCTTCAGTGCATCCTGAGACCAAAGACAGTGCAGGAAACAGCCCCAGGCACAGAGCAGAGGAGAGAAGAGATTATAGAGAATCATCACATTAAAATTTTAGTCCAAATTTTAGTCAAAAGTCCAAATTTTACAGACAAAGTGTGAGGGAAACCAACTCAGCTAAGCACACGTGCATGTCAGTGAGTGGGTGGGACAGCAGTCTCACAAATTCTACGCCCAGTTCCCATGTAAATTGTTAGCAGAGACCTGAATACTTAAACAAAGCAAGCCTACTGGAAATCCAGGCCAAGAGTCTTCTTTACATGATTTAAAAAAGTACAGATTCTGATAAAATAAATTTCCCTTGAGGGACAATTGTTTCTTCTTAGTACCTTCAAAGAGCTTCATATTACTTGAAAGTATGTCAAACTCAATTTCTTTCCTTTTTTCTTTAATTACAAAAGTAATATGTGCTTATTGTAAGGAGTTCAAACAATACAGAAGTATGTGGAGTAAAATTTAGTCCCCCTCTTACCATCACCATCTTCTAATCCTAGTCCCCAGAGGCAACCTGCCAACACTTTAGAATGAAACCCTCAGACTCCTTTTCTGTTTTTTCACATATGCAAGTATTTTTACACACATGCAAATAAATGCATATTGATATGCAAATGCATAGGTATACATGACTGAATACACAAAAATCTAACTTTTGTTTTTACAAATCATAGGACAAAAGCGTAAAAAAGACAAGAGAGATTGTAGCAGAAGTTGACACCTACAAAGTAACATTGAATTGAAAAGAATGGTAGAGAGAAGGTTAAGATGAACTGATCTTTTAGCAAGCACACACACACACACACACACACTCACACACGCATATAAATCATTCAATAAAGTTATGTATGTCTAACCACACAGTGTCAAGTTTAGCTTGATTAGTTAAAAAAGCACTCGTCATCATCAGAAATAGGTCAATAGTACCACCAGCTTAGATTTATGTTAGGTGATACTAGGAATAGTAATATTTGACTACTTATACTCATCACTTTATTTGCATTCTTCCTTACTTGATTTACCATTCTTACCAACAGTTGTGCTTGTTCATTGCACCTCCTACACTGTACAAAATATTTTTCCCCTGCCCCTATACCCTCCCTCCACCCACCTAAGTTTATTTGTGTTTCAAGCAACAGATCATTTCCTACCACCCTAAGACTTTCTTATCACTCTCACCCAAGGAGATCAATTTGCCTTCTGAACCGTACATGGTGGGGTTTGCCATGTTGTGATCAACCAACCATTTTGTGTGTTAGTTTGACTTTGTCCGTAACTGACCGTATGCTTCTGAGTAAGGGTATCTCAGGCCCTTCTAGTTATCTGGCATAATACACTTCATATACATTTTTAAAAATGTTTGGTGAGAAATGTATTTCAGGTGTGTCCAGATTTTTGACCAGTGTTCATGATTTAAACCTCAGTAAGAAATTAAAGGTGATTTCCCCAAAATTTACAAGTTATGGATTCTAGGATAAAGAAAATTAGCACATTAACCAGGCTTTCTTAATTTGGGTCCCCAGTTGACACCAGAGGGTCACACAGGCCTCTGAATGACTAGGAACACCAGGAGTGGGGGAGGAGAAAGTCTGGCTTTCCTCAGAGGCTCCACAGACCCCACACCTTGAAAGGGTTGAGCAACATGATTTAGGTCACACAGCATCCCATATAGAAAAGTGTTTGGGGAGGGAGGCGGCATTTGTGTGGTAATGGGGGGAGTGGATAACATAGTGGGCTGTGCTTCTTCCCATAGGTGAAAGGAGCTGCACTTGTTCCATCCTTCCATTTCCACCAGCTGCTCAGAGGCTTGACATTAATAAAGTATCTACCTTTTGATATTTTTCAATAACTTGAAAAATATCCAGTCATGATCATAAACTCCCTTTATGGCAGGAGATTGTAGCAGGGAGGGCTGTAATGAAAAAAGTGCCTCAGGCCAGAGAGAGTTTACATAAAAATGAGATTTGCACCTTAATATGATCTCAAATCTCAGTACACCATTCCACATTCATTTAAACACATACTCAATACTGTAAATTCCTCTTTCTGTTCATATGAGCTTATGCATAACTAGTATGAATGATTTTTATAGCAAAACATGGCTCTAAAATGCCATGTTATAATCCTTTGATTCCTTAGAGGATATTGGGAAAAAATGGTTCTAGTGTGTAATACCCAAGCCAAGGAGAAGTCCGGTGAGTGGAGCTCATTATTTCTGAAACTTGTCACACAATAGAAAAAACCATGTCAGTTTTTCTGACATAAATTAGAACTGGTTTCCCACTGAGGAGTGTGTTGAATCTTTGGCAGAGTAACAGATGATGCCTTAGACAATTGCATATCCATCTTGAGATGAGACTAAACCCAGCAGTATTTAGACGTAGCTTGATTTCAAATGATGAAAGCAATTACCCCTTTTCAAGACTCGAAACAAAGTCTGTATTTCCTGGGAATTGGGGTATCTGGATTTTAGTCCTGAGGTTGCCATAAAGGTATGTGATCTTGGACAAATAAGTGACTCAGATTTTTCTTATTTTTAAAGTGAGAGGTTTGGAATCTGTGCCGTCTCAGCTTCTTTCCAGCTCTAGCATTCAAAATCTGAAGTATCACTTTAAAGATAGTGAAAGGATTAAGGGGTTTTTCTGTTTTATTGATTATGCTATTACAGTTGCCCCCATTTTTATCTCCCCTTTATCTCCCTCCACCCTGTACCACCCTCCCTCCAGCATCCCCCCCACCTTAGTGTATGTCCATCCATCATACATGTAAGTTCTTTGGTTTCTCCATTTCCTATACTCTTCTTAACCTCTTCCTGCCTCTTTTGTGCCTACATTTTATGCTTCTTATTCCCTGTACCTTTTCCCTCATTCTCCTCCCTCCCCCTCCCCACTGATAACCTTCTATGGGATCTCCATTTCTGTGATTCTGTTCCTGTTCAAGCTGTTTGCTTGGTTTGCTTTTGTTTTTGTTTTTTAGGTTCAGTTCTTGATAGTTGTACATTTGTTGTCATTTTTATTGTTCATAGTTTTGATCTTCTTTTTCTTAGATAACATTTAACATTTCATATAATAAGGGCTTGGTAACAATGAACTCTTTTAACTTGATCTTATCTAAGAAGCACTTTATCTGCCCTTCCATTCTGAATGATAACTTTGCTGGATAGAATAATCTTAGATGTAGGTCCTTGCCTTTCATGACTTTGAATACGTCTTTCCAGCCCCTTCTTGACTGAAAGGTTTCTTTTGAGAAATCAGCTGATAGTTTTATGAGAAGAAAAAGTCTTTTTAGGCAACTGTCTCCTTTTCTCTTGCTGCTTTTAAGATTCTCTCCATATTTTAATCATGTTTATTCTATTACAGTTGTCTCAATTTTTACCCCTTTACTACCCTCCACCCATTCCACCCCACCCCCCCACCCCCACGGTCAATGCCCACTCTGTTGTCCATGTCCATGGGTCATTCATACATGTTCTTTGTCTAGTCCCTTCCCCTTCTTTCCATCATTGTCCTCTTTCCCCATCCCCTCTGGTCACTTTCAGTCTGCTCCATGTTTCCATGCCTGTGGTTTATTTTGTTCCTTATTTTGTTGAATAGAGTCGACTTTTAAGTGAGATCATAGAGTATGTCTTTCATCAACTGGCTTATTTCACTTAGCTTAATATTCTCCGGTTCCATTCATGTTGTCACAAAAGGTAAGAGTTCCATCTCTCTTTCTTTCTTTCTGCAGATTGATTTTATTTATTTTTTAATGTCAAAGTTAATTATAAAATATTAAAAAATTTAAATCCATTATAAAGTCTCATCAATTAAAACAACATGACACCAGCACAGTAATACTCAAGTAGATCAACAAAATATAATGAGCATAATAGAGACAAACATATATATCTGTCTAACAATGTAATATATGATTAAGTTGATAATTCAAATCAATGGGTAAAATAAGGCTTATTCAACAAATAAGGTGCATGGACCACTAGTCCTTGAAATAAAAGAAGTATAGAACCCTATTTCACACATTATACAAGAAATAGTCAGGTGAGTTAAAAATCAATATGTAAAATGTAAGGAGTTTTAGGAGAAAATATAAACTAATAGTTTTCTTCCCCTGAAGTACAATATTCAAATCCAGAAGCTATTAAGTAAAATATTGACAATAGGACTGTATTAAACATTTAAAACTGTACAGTAATATACATATAAAAAATTAAAGGACAAGTAATAGAATAGGAAAGTATTTGCAACACATCTAAAAAAGGGTTAATGGTTTGGTTTGGTTTGTTTTTGGGGGGAGATTATACAAACATTTAATCAAAAAATGAATAAAAAAAACCAAAGAGTCATTTAAAGCTTTTTAAAAATAATAGAAATAGGCAAGAAATATACACAAACAGGTTTAGTTTCAACAAATAATAAAGGAATAATTAAAATAGCACATCATTGTAACAATCAGATTAATAACATATTAAACAATATTGGTAATATCAAGTATTGGCAACTGCGAAAAGGAACTGGGAATTCATAGACTCTTTTTCTTGATTTTCTTAAAGCAGTCCCTTTAGCGTATTTTGCAGTGCTGGCGTGGTGGAGGTACATTCTTTTAGCCTTCTTTTGTCTGGGAAAACTCCTTATTTCACCTTCCATTTTAATTGAGAGCCTTGCTTGGTAGAGCACTCTTGGTTGCAGGCCTTTAATTTTCATGACTTGGAATATTTCTTGCCACTCCCTTCTGGCTTGCAGTGCTTCTGTTGAGAAGTCAGCTGTTAGCCTCACCATGGATCCCTTACAAGTTACTGCCTCTTTCTCTCTTACTTCCTTTAGAATTCTCTGTTTGTCTTTGATATTTGCCATTTTAATGATGATATGTCCTGGAGTGGGCCTCATTGGGTTCCTCTTGAATGGGACCCTCTGTGTTTCCTGGACTTGTGTGACTTCTCTTTTCCAATTAGGGAAGTTTTCCATCATGACTTTTTCAAACAGGTTCTCTATCCCTTCCTCATTCTCTTTTCCTTCTGGTATCTGTATTATATGGATATTATTACATTTCAGGTTGTCCTGCATTTCCCTCAATGCCTCTTCATTCTTTTTGAGTCCTTTTTCATTTTCTTGCTCTTTCTGGGAGTTTTTTTCTACCTTGTCCTCCAGCTCACTGGTTCAATCCTTGGCATCATCTAACGTGCTCATGATTCCTCCTACTGTGTTCTTCAATTCAGAAATTGTATTCTTCATTTCCACTTGTCTCTTATTGATAGTTTCTATGTCCTTTTTCATGCTGATATACTTTGCAGTAAGTTCCTCATAGTTTCCCTGTAGTTTTTTATAATTCTCTCTGAGCTCACTGAGCTCATTGAGCTTCCTTAAAACCATTGTTTGGAGCTCAGTATCTGATAGTTTACTTGCCTCTATTTCATTTAGTTCTCTTTGTGGGGACTCCTCCTTTCCCTTTGAGTTGGGGTGGGGGGAGTATTTCTTTGTCTTCCCATTATTTGTGAGACTCTTCTTTTTTGCTTCAGCTTCTTAAATTGATCTGTCTTGATTTCCTGAATTTGTGGTGTGAACTTCTATGGTTGGAGACCACTGCTTTTACTTTCTGGATCTGCCTCTGATGATGTCAGATGTCATCCCTGTCTGACCTTAGGCAGACTGTTGGAGACTTCCAGAAATCTACTGTTTGTGGCTGCCTCTTTCAGCTGTTAATCTAGTCACTCTGCACTCAGCAGGCCACCTTAGACAGCTAAGCGTGGGGCGCAGTCCCTCCTGGGGGGCGGGGTTATTGGGTCCTCTCATGCTGTTGCCTCATGGGGGAGGAGTCAGCACTGGGATCCTTCTGACTATTCTCTCCGTTCTCTCCCCTAATCCTCCATCCTTATTCTCTCCTCAAGTGTTGCCAGATGTCTCTGAGCCCTCTTTATCCAGGGATCTACTATCTGTGGATGCCACTCTGCATTCAGCAGGTAGCTTAAATAGCACAGGGTGGGGTGGAATCCCACCTAGGGGTGGGGCTACTGGGTCCTTTGAGGCTGCTTCTGCTCAGGGGGTGTGATCCCTGCCTGAACAGGATGGCTGCACCACATGGGGGATGAGTCAGCACCAAGATCCCACTGGCTACTCTCTCAGGTCTCTCCCCAAAGCCTCCTTCCCTAGTCTCTCCTCAGGCATCTCTAGCCCACTCTGCCCCCGCCTTTGCTGGAGACCAGGGTAAGTAGCTGCAAATAAAAATTTATAAATTGGCCCTTTAAACAGTTCTTTGCATCTCCATCACCTGTCTCTGACCAAGAACAACCCTGCCACTTTTCTCAGCTTGCTGTTTTCTGTATACTTTTTGGGCTCTAGTGCTGTAGACGAGAGATCCCCGCTTTTGGTTTAGGCCCCGCTCTTTTCAGGGGAATCCAACTGGCCATTTCAATATCCTTCTGATGCTGCCTCCCGTGGGCACCCCACCCACCTTCTGGAGTCTGTACCGCACTCCTTACCAGTTAGATTGTGCTAAAGCCAATTCTTTTGTCTCCAAGGTTACAAGGCTCCTCTCTCTCTATTGTTCAGTTGTTTGTTCCAGGTGATTTCTCAACAATTTAGTTGTAATTCCAGGTTCATCCTGGGAGGAGGTCAGTGTGACTTCCATTCACTCCTTTGGCATCTTGATTCTCCCAAGAGATTTTGATTGAAAGAAAAAATGAGGAAGCAGCTTTATTTCAGATTAAGATATGAATTCTTCAAAACTCATGCTGGATTCTGAATCTATAAAATGGATTCTATATTTTACTAGATATAATTATGCTATATTAGAATATCCATGCTTCAGTTTCCCTAACCCAGCCTCTCTCTGGAGTTAAATGCTATTTAAAAAACACCTAGTACAATGGAGTCAACATCTAAAAGATGTTTCATGTTTGCTTGTTTTGGATGGTCATATATCTAGTTTTCTTTTTATTTTTCAATTAAAGTTTACATTCAATATTATTTTATATTAGTTTCAGGAGTACAGCATAGTGGTTAGAAACTATATCATTTACAAAGTGATTCCACTTGATATTTCAAGTACCCAGCAGGTACCCTACATAGTTATTACAATATTATTGACTGTATTCCCTATGCTTCATGTTACATTCCTGTGACTATTTTGTACTATCAATTTGTACTTTTTCATCCCTTTATCTTTTTCACCTAGTCCCCCAGTACCCCTTCCTCTGGCAATGATCAGTCTGTTCTCTGTATCTATGAGTCTGTTTCTGTTTTGTTTATTTTGTTCATTAGACTCCTCCACACATAAGTGAAATCATATGGTACTTGCCTTTGTCTGGCTTATTTCACTTAGCATAATTCCCTCTAGGTCCATCTATGCTATTGCAAATGATAGGATTTCATTCTTTTTATGGCCAAGTAATATTCCATTGTATATATGTACCACAGTTTTTTATCTACTGATCTATTGATGGACACTTAAGTTGCTTTTTCTGAAGTTCAGTTTACACATAACTGGAAATCTTTTTAAAGAGTTTTTTTTATTTAACAACTATTATTGCTTATTTATCACATGATAATTAGGACCATGTACTAGGAAACAGGGAGGTCTCAATGAATTTGGCCTTAAAGTTGGGAATTGTTTCAATGTGTGTAACACTGTCATCTGTTACCAAAGTGAAAGAAGATGAAAATAATTTATGTCCTTTAGTGACAGTATTTCAAAAGAAAGCAGAAGGCAGTGTACGTATGCTTCCAACTTGAGAGAATGTTCTTCCAGCACTGAGGACAGAAGCCATGGAATGAGCCCAGGAAATGTCAGGTCCTTATTAGATGGAAAAATTAGAGCAATGTCACCAAGAGATAGTTTCCTTCCTAAGACTTAGGGTCCTCTAGCGGCAGTCACCACCAAGTAAAAAGAGTTTACAACATGGACCAAAGGGGTTTTCTGACTTCAACAATCAGTTATGTGGTTAAATGAGCATAATTACTCCTGGAATATTTTGTTGACATAGATAAAAATTCTTTACTTAGTCTGAGATGGACACTTACACCACTTTCCTTCCTAAAAACCTCAATGGTGCCAGGTTACCTTTCTGTATCTTCACAATGAATTTCCCAAGAATCACAAGTTTCCCTCAGAATATATTTATTCAATTATTCAAGATACGTGGCTGAAATTTCTATCTTGGCAATGTGTAACTTCTTCAAGTAGAGGGAAAATAGTATGTTAAATCAATGAAATTAAATGGTTGGTAATACAAATAACTCCACATTAACAGAAAGGAAACCATGAGAATGATTCTTTATTTTTTTGGTGAGAACTATGACACAAAAATTAAAAGCAGAGGTTGCCCAGGTTTAATGCCTGCTTATGATACTTATCAATTTACCAAGTCTGTGTGAGCATTAATGGCCTTGCCTATAAAATCAGAGTAATAATACCTATCTCACAGGGTTGGTTATGAGGATGAGATGGGATAAGTTATGTAGGACCTTGTATTAGTCTACTAGGGATCCCATAACAAATACCACAGACCAGGTGGCTTTATGAAGAGGAATATATTTTCCTCATAGTTCTGGAGGCTGGAAGTTCAAGATCAAGAAACCAGCAGGGCTGGTTTCTGTTTAGGCCTCTCTTTCTGGCTTCCAGATAGGCTCCTTCTCACTCTGTCCCCACCAGATTTCTGAAGTCTCTTCCTCTTCTTACAAGGCACCAGTACTACTAAAATTAGGGACCAACCCTTATGACCTCAACCTTAATTTTCTCCTTAAAATCCTTATTTCCAAATACAGTCATATTGGAGGTTAGGGCTTCAACTTAATACATTTTAGGGGGACACAGTTCAGTATATAAAATACCCTTAACAGTTTCTGGCATATTAATTAACATTTTTTGAGAGCTCACTACAATTACTACTGTTATTTTAATAATACTAGGAGTTATGAGTGTTTTCCCCATAAATTCAAGATGGGTTACGAAGATTGCTTTATTATAAGACTAAAAAGAAATCTTTCTCAAAAGCCTCTGTCTCCTTACCACCTTCTAAAGGAGACTGTTTTCCTTATGCTGAAACTCAGTATCTATGTACTAGGGCACATATGCTCTGCCCTCTTTGATGTTGGTCATGAGTTATGGTACTTTTTAGGATCAGACTCTTGGTCCCACAGTGGCTAACACCTAAGCCCATCGTCCTCAAATTAGTTCATCATAGGCCTAATCAATGCAGTGCACCTGCTGACAATACCAATATAGCTATTATGCTCCAGAAAGCACGGTCTGATCTGTACACAGTATTTCTTTTTGCGTTAATGGATAGGCTTTGAAAGCAGCATGCTTTCCAAAGTAAACATTCACAACATCTACTGTGACTCTTCTCTCGACACAGGGAGAAAAGCTATCACTTTAGGAGATTGTGACCATTTAGTAGAATCTTTGTACATGGACCTCCAATGTAATTTTCTTTCCATAAAACTCAGAGGGAAGACCTGGTAAAGACAAAAGCTATTTTGTCATTCTTTGATGATAAAATAAAGAGCATTCTACCTGTTCTAAAAACCTAATTTGCAGCATAAATACATATTTTTTAAAAAAATCAATATTTTATAGAGATGGGCAAAAGTAGGTTTACAGTAATTAATAAAGTAGGTTTATAATCATTAATAAATAATAATACAAGAATAAATTCTATGTTTTGTGTACTCGAGACTGTAAACCTACTTTTGCTCATCCCTGTAGGCTAACTTGCATTCTCAAAAACAAGTGTCTATTAAGAATTTGGGGGGACTTTATTTATAGGAATAACCATGAAGCCAGAGAACTTTAACACTACTGATGGTTTTTCCGGCAAGAGATGGGTAAAACCTTGGGTATAACAATTACCAAAGGGATGAACATAAATATCAAAAGTAAATGAGGGTAACTTGACACCCAATGAATTTTCTACTCAACTTGGGCAAGAGTCTATAGGTACCTGAGACGTTGTAGTGATGAAAACTTGCTGAGGTAAAATATATTTCAGTAAGAAGTAATTTTGTTTTGATTCAAGATAAAAAACACTTCCTTAAATGTTTTGTAAAATTCTCCTGTGAAACCGTCCAGCCCTGGGCTTTTGTGTCCCGGGAGTTTCTTGATTAGTGCTTCAACTTCCCCAGCTGTTATCAGTCTGCTCAAGCTTACTGTTTCTTCCTCCTTCAGTGTTGGAAAATTATATGTTTCTAGAAATTTGTCCATTTCATCTAGATTTTCAAATTTTTTGGTATGTAATTGTTCATAGTAGTTTCTGACAATCCTTTGTATTTCTGTGGTATCAGTTGTTATTTCTCCTCTTTCGTTTCTGATATTACTAATTTGGGTCCTCTCCCTTTTTGTCTTGATGAGTCTGCTTAAAGGCTTGTCAATTTTATTTATCTTCTCAAAAAACCAGCTTCTAGATTGGTTGATCCTCTGAATTGTTCTTTTTGTCATATGTCATTCAGTTCTGCTCTCATCTTGACTATTTCCTTCCTTCTCCTTGCTCTGGGATTTATTTGTTGTTGTTTCTCCAGTTCTTGAAGTTGTAGTGTTAGGTCTTTTATTTGAAATGTTTCTATCTTTTTTAGGTAAGCCTGTATTGCTATGAACTTCCCTCTCAGGACCGCCTTTGCTGTGTCCCGTAGGTTATGGACTGTTGTCTGTTCATTTTCATTTGTTGCCGGAAATTTTTGGATTTCTTCTCTTATCTCATTATTGACCCATTCATTGTTTAATAGTGTACTGTTCGGTCTCCATGAGTTTGCAAGTTTTTGAAGTTTCTCTTTGAGGTTGATTTCCAGTTTCAAGCCCTTGTGGTCCAAGAAAAAGTTTGGTATTATTTCAATTTTCCTGAATTTGCTGAGGTTTGTTTGTGTCCTATCATGTGGTCTATCTTTGGAAAACTGCTTTGAAAAGAATGTGTATTCTACTTCTTTGGGATGTAAGGTTCTATATATGCCAGTTAAGTCTATTTGATTCAGTGTGTCATTTAGCATCACAATATGTTTATTAATGTTTTGTTTAGATCTGTCCATTTTTGACAGTGGGGTGTTGAAATCCCCTACTATCAGTGTGTTGCTGTCTATATCTTTTTTGAAGTCGTCCAACAATTTCCTTATATACTTGGGGGCTCCTCTATTGGGAGCATATAAGTTTACAATGTTGATGTCTTCTTGATAGATTCTTCCTTTAAGTATTATAAAGTGCCCCTCTGGGTTTCTTTTTATGACCTTTATTTTGAAATCTACTTTGTCTGATACAAGTATGGCAACCCCGGCCTTTTTCTCATGTCCATTTGCTTGGAATATTTTTTTCCATCCCTTTACTTTCAATCTGTGTAGGTCTCGTGCTCTGAGGTGGGTCTCTTGTAGGCAGCACATGTGTGGGTCATGTTTTCTTATCCATTCAGCTACCCTGTTTCTTTTTTTGATTGGGGCATTTAGTCCATTCACGTTGAGAGATATTACTGATAGAAACTTACTCATCTTTTCTATTTGTACCTGTGTTCCTCTCTCTCTCTTTCTTTTCCTTCATCTGCTTAAACCAGTCCCCTTAGCATATCTTGGAGTGCTGGTTTGGTAGAGATGTATTCTTTTAGCCGTCTCTTGTCTGGGAAACTCATTTCCCCTTCTATTTTAATTGAGAGCCTAGATGGGTAGAGCAGTCTTTGCTGTAGGCCCTGTCCTTCTCAGACTATTCCAAAAAATCCAAGAGGAAGGAAGAATCCCAAACTCTTTTTATGAGGCCAGCATCACCCTGATCCCAAAACCAGATAAAGACCCTACAAAGAAAGAAAACTACAGGCCAATTTCACTGATGAACATAGATGCTAAAATCCTCAACAAAATATTGGCAAACCACATCCAGCAATACATTAAAAAGATTATCAACCACGATCAACTGGGATTCATCCCAAGTATGCAGGGATGGTTCAATATACACAAGTCAATAAACGTAATACATCACATAAAAAAAAGAAAAGACAAAAACCACATGATCATCTCGATAGATGCAGAAAAAGCATTAGATAAGGTACAGCAACCATTTATGATCAAAACACTCAGCAAAATGGGAACAAATGGGGCATTCCTCAACGTAATAAAGGCCATATATGAAAAACCTACAGCCAACATCATACTCAATGGGCAAAAACTGAAAGCTTTCCCACTAAGATTGGGAACACAACAAGGATGTCCACTTTTACCAGTTCTTTTCAACATTGTATTGGAAGTCCTAGCCACAGCGGTCAGAAAAGAAAAAGAGATAAAAGGCTTCTAAATAGGAAAGGAGGAAGTAAAGCTATCATTGTTTGCAGATGACATGGTAGTGTACATAGAGAACCCTGTAGACTCTACCAGAAAACTCCTCAATCTAATAAGTGAATTTGGCAACACAGCAGGATACAAAGTCAACATTCAGAAATCAAAGGCTTTTTTGTATACCAACAATCAAATAGAAGAAGAAGAAATCAGAAAAAAAAATACCATTCGATATAGCAACAAGAAAAATAAAGTACCTAGGAATAAATTTAAACAAAGAGGTAAAAGACTGCATGCAGAAAACTATACAACATTGAATAAAGAAATTAAGGAAGACACAAATAAATGGAAGCATATACCATGCTCATGGATTGGAAGAATTAATATCATCAAAATGTCCATACTAACCAAAGCAATTTATAGATTCAACGCGATCCCTATTAAGATACCAATGACATATTTCACAGAAATAGAACAGACATTTCAAAAATTTATATGGAACCATAAATGACCCCAAATAGCTGCAGCAATTTTGAGAAAGAAAAACAAAGTTGGAGGGATCACAATACCGGACATCAAACTCTACTACAAAGCCACTATACTCAAAACAATCTGGTGCTGGCACAAGAACAGACCCATAGACCAGTGGAACAGAATAGAAAGCCCAGAAATAAGCCCAGGTCTCTATGGGCATCTAATATTTGACAAAAGGGGCAGAAGCATAAAATGGAGCAATAATAGCCTCTTCAACACATGGTGTTGGGAGAGCTGGACGGCTACATGCAAAAAATTGAAATTGGATCATCAGCTGACACCATACACAAAAATAAACTCAAGATGGATAAAAGACTTAAATATAAGTCACAACACCATAAAAGTCCTAGAGGAGAACATTGGCAGAAAACTCTCAGGTATCCCACGCAGCAATTTTTTCACTGATATGTCTCCTAAAGCAAGGGACATAAAGGAAAGAATAAACAAGAGGGACCTCATCAAAATAAGAAGCTTCTGCATGGCAAAAGAAAACATCAGCAAAAACAAGAGGGAGCCAACCCTATGTAAAATATATTTGCTAATGATACATCAGATAGAGGTTTGATCTCCAAGATATATAAAGAACTCACTTGACTCCACTCCAAGAAGACAAACAACCCAATCAAAAAATGGGCAAAGGACCTGGGCAGACACTTTTCTAAGGAGGAGATACAGAGGGCCCAGAGATATTTTAAAGGATGCTCAGCATCACTAGCCATCAGAGGAATGCAGATCAAAACCACCATGAGGTACCACCTCACACCGGTCAGAATGGCCATCATAAACAGATCAACAAACAACAGGTGCTGGCGAGGCTGTGGAGAAAAGGGAATCCTAGTACACTGTTGGTGAGAATGAAGACTGGTGCAGCCGCTGTGGAAAGCAGTGTGGAATTTCCTCAGAAAGCTGAAAATGGAACTGCCTTTTGATCCAGTGATTCTCCTGCTGGGACTATACCCTAAGAATCCCAAATCGCCATACAAAAGAACCTATGCACCCCAATGTTCACAGCAGCACAATTTACAATAGCCAAGTGTTGGAAGCAACCTAAATGCCCATCAGTAGATGATTGGATCAAAAAGTAATGGTACATATACACAATGGAATACTACACAGCAGAAAGAAAAAAGAACTACTAAACTTCGCGACAGCATGGAATGGAACTGGAGAGCATTATGCTAAGCGAAATAAGCCAGGGAGCGAAAGACAAATACCATATGATCTCACCTATAAGTGGAACCTAACCAACAATACAAAGATGCAAGGAAAATAAGACCAGCAACACTGGAAGGAAAAGAAACCAACAGAGACAAGAGGGAAGGAGGGGGGGGGGGGGGCAGGGAAAAGGAAGGGAAGGGGAAAATCAAGGAACACACAGCAAGGACTCATGGACAAAACCAAAGAGGAAGAGCTGAGGGAGGGAGGGAGGGAGAGAGGGAGGGCGGGAGCAAAGGAAAATGGTAGGGAGTAGGCAGAGACAAATGTATTTGAAAAAATAAGCTAAAAAAAGATAAAAAACAAAACCCTAGTGGTTGATATTCCATCCCTACAAATTATACACACCCACAAAAATCCCCTTCTTCATTTCAACTGCCCCACTCTCATCCAAGACATCACCTTTTTCCTCAGCCCCTGCACAAAATTCTTTCTTACTGATGTATTTGTTTATACTCTTTCCCTTAATGTTTCTTAATTTTAAAAAAAAATTGTCATAAAAAATGCCTAACATAAAAATGGTCATTTAAATAATTTTGTGTGTACAATTCAATGTTATTAAATACTTTCACAATGTTATGCAACCATTACTACCATCTATTTCCAGAACTTTTCATCATCCCAAACTGAAATTCTGTACCCATTAAATAGTAAGTTTCCCCAGTCCCTGGTAACATCTATTCTACTTTCTATCTCTATGAATTTATGCCTTCTGGGTATTTCATGTAAGTGGAATCTTTACTTGTCCTTTCTTGGCTGACATACTTGACTTAACATGTTTTCAGGGTTTATCCATGTAGTAGCACGTATTAGAATTTCCTTCCTTTTTAAGGTGGAATAATATTTCACACACACACACACACACACACACACACACACACACACACCACGTTTTGTTTATCCATTCATTTATTAATGGATGTCAGTCTCCATCTTTTGGTTCTTTTGAATAATGTTGCTATCAATATTGATGTACAAGTACCTGAGTTCCGGCTTTCAATTCTTTTGGATATATGATATCCAAAAGTGAAATAACTCAATTACATGGTAATTCTATGTTTAACATTTTCAGGAAACATCATATTCTTCTCCACAGCAGCTGTACCATTTTACATTCTCACCAGCAATACACAAGGGTTCTAATTTCTGCACTTTTTTTTTTTTTTGTAATAGCCATCCTAGTGGTTGTGAAGTGGTACCTAAATTGTGGTTTTGATTTGCATTTCCCTAATGAATAGTAATGTTGAGTGTCTTTTCACATGCTTGCTGAGCATTAGTGTATCTTCTTTGGAAAAATGTTTATTCAAGCCCTTTGTCCATTTTTTAAAATTAACTTATTTTTTCAAATACATTTGTCTCTGCCTACCCCCCACCACTTTCCCTTGCCCCCTCCCTCCCTCCCTCCCTCAATTCTTCCCCTTTGGTTTTGTCCCTGAGTCCTTGCTATATGTTCCTTGACTTTACCCTTCCCATCCTTTTCCCCGCCCCCCCCCTTCCCTCTTGTCTCTGTTGGTTTCTTTTTTCGAGTTTGTTTGGGTTTTGTTGTTGAGTTGTAGGAGTTTTTAAATATATTCTGGATATTAATCTATTATGAGATATATGATGTACAAATATTTTTCTCATTCTGAAAGTTATCTTGTCAGTCTCTTGATGGCGTCCTTTGATGCATAAAAAATTTTAATTTTGATGAAGTCTAATTTATGCATTTTCTTGTTGTTACCTGTATAATATCCAAGAAGTCATTGCTAAGAACAAAGTCATGAAGTTTTTCCTCTGTTTTCTTCTAAGAGTTTTATAGTTTTAGCTCTTACATTTAGGTCTTTGGTCCATTGTTATTCATTTTTTTATATGGTGTAAGGTAAGGGTCCAACTTCTTTCTTTTACATTCATTTTCTCAGCAGCATTCATTGAAAAGACAGTACTTTCCTCATTGAGTGATCTTGGCATCCTTGTCAAAAATCATCTGACCATATATGCTAGGGTTTACCTCTGGACTCTATTTATTCTTCAACCTTGTTTTTGTTACATTGGTGCCTTAAGATTCCATATGAATTTTATATTAATTTTTCTATTTCTAAAAAGAAAGTCACAGGAATTTTGATAAAGATTACATTGCATCTATAGATTGCTTTGGGTAATATTATCATTTTAATATTATTAAGTTTTCCCAATCCATAAAAGCAGATGTTTTCCACTTATTTATATCTTTTTAAATTTACCCAGCCATATTTTATAGTTTTCAGTCCAGTTCAATCTTGACACAACAGCTATTAGGAGATTTTAAAGTTATCAATGAAATCATATAACTTCTCTGCCTAAAACTTTGCAGTGGCTTACCAATGCCCCTGCAAATGTAACAACACCCACATGGTACTGCACAACCCTGCCTACTTCTCCAACAGCATGTCACATGACAACCAGCCCTCCTTCCCCACTCTATAGCCAGTGTGCTCTGCTTTCAGTTTCTAGAATGTGCCAAACTTGTCCCCACCTTAGGGCTCTTATTTATGCTGTGTCTTCTGCCTAGAATGCTTCTCTCATGCTTTTCTCTTATTTTTGGGTTTCATCTAAATATAACCTCCTCAAAGAGGCCACCCCTAATGGTCCTTGGTATTTAGTTCCACCCATCCTATCACTGTCCATCTCTATCACTGCTCCTTCTTTATGTCCTTTATAGCATTTAGCTTACTGCACAGATATGTCTTTGATTGAACTTTTTCTGTTCATTTTAAATCTCCCCCAAGGCAAGGGTCTTGTTTTCTTGTTTATACTCTGTCTCTATGCCTGGCACATTGTTGACCTGCAGTAGATAATTCCTGGATGAAAACAAGCAACACTGTCCTGGGCTATACACACAGGCATAAAAGTCTTGTCAGCAAGGTTAGCAGGAAACAGGAGAATTCTACAGAAGGTGGTTGATGAGTTCAAACATACCAAACCAGTTGAACCATACCCATATGGCCTATAAACCCAGTGATCTGGAAAGCAGATTTTGCCAGAAGAAGCAGCACTTTGAATGTGTTGGTCCATAAACTGGCCCCTGTACATGGAGAGCAAGGAGAGACTGAAAAAAGATGTAGACTACTCAAAATAGGCAGGTGGCAGGTTTAATAAGCAACAGAACTCACCTATGAGTCTTGTCTTGGCTCCCGCAAGATGAGAAGATCTCTGCATCCACTTGCCAGTATCATAAGAGTTTATATTGAGGATTTAACTGGCTTCAGTCATATACCATCCAGATGATCTCACAAGATCTTACTATCTCAAGGCTGCATCCTTTAAATAGCTCCTAGAGTGGCAATGGTGGGCAGAAAATACATTCCAAGAACAGGTGAAGGAGTAAAGAGTCTGCAGTTGCCTGAGTCCAACTCATGGACCAACAGGTGATCATGTCTTCTCAATGACCTCTTCCAACAGAATGGTACATCATTAAAAATATTTTTTAAAAATTCCCTTAGTCCAGTGTCATAGCTTACTATTATAGCTTTACAACATTGTACTTAACAATAATAGTGAAGAAAAATAATTATTCCATGTCCAGAGAATTCAACACAAAATACTTCCAGAGGTTCTAGTAATGCTTTTACCAACGTTAATAGCTAGTGATAATTTACACTACACTAGCTCCTCTTAAGACAATTCACCAAAGCTACTGCCATCAGAAGACCCACTGAGAGTGACCTTAGTCACAGATGTGATGGGCTAGGAAGTAAGCTCACAATGTGGCTGCTTCATGGAGAATGGGGAGCAAGAGTGGTTCCCATGTAAGAACCACTCTGTGCTGAAGCAGGAAGTAGTCAGTAGAACTCCTAGGTCATTTTCTAAGGAACTAATTCCAAATCAGAAGCCCCACTAGGAAGCAGAAGAACCTGGGGGTCACCAGCACTGACTTTGAAATCAGCACTCGCTCATATCTGACTGTTAACCACAAGGACAGAGTGACCTTAGGAAACTTACTTAATTCTCTATCCCATGCTTTTCTCATCTGTGAAATGAGGCCCAGAAGATCATCCTCAATATATATCATATAAGCACATGGGTTCTAGAAACAAACTGTTTGGGTCAAATACTGACTTTGAGTATTATTAGCCATGTGCTTTTGAGCAAATTGGGCAAGTGTCTTTCTCCAGGCCTTGACTTCCTCATTGATAAAAAGGGGACAATGATACTACCCTACCATAAAAAACACCCAGAAAATGGTAGCAATTGCACTTATTTTCCAGGAATTTCTCTAAACCTAAAGATATTCTTTGACACATTGACAGAAACAAATTCTCACATGTACCTAGCAAAGTATTTTCTGATAATAACACCAAAGGATGAAGTGAAATGGAAGGAAATGAAATGAAATATGCTATATAATCTAAAATCTCTGAGATTGCCCTGTCTGGTGTGGCTCAGTGGATTGAGTGCCAGCCTGTGAACCAAAAGTTTGCTAGTTCAATTCCCAGTCAGGGCACATGCCTTGGTTGCAGACAGGTCCCCAGTAGGGGGAGCATGAGAGGCAACCATACATTGATGTTTCTCTCCCTTTCTTTCTCCCTCCCTCCTCCCCTCTAAAAATAAATAAAATCTTAAAAAATAAAAAATAAAATCTCTGAGACAAGTGCACTCAATGCCTTACCAACAGAGTTACATAAGTACCTCATTATGCCTTGTGCCATATTAGAAGATGAAAAGATGGACAAAGGAACTGAAATCCTACTTATTGAGGAGTTGGATGGGACTCCCCTCAACACATTGCAGCTCTGAAGGACAAGGCCATTTCTCAGCCACTATAATGGCAGACTCTCTACAATCCTTTCACATCTCAAGTCTTTCTGCTGAGATTCTTTCACTCTTAATGAGACCTGCAGATCTGAAGCCTTGTTCTCCATGCTGATGGCAATCTGCTCACCTATAATGAACAGGGCAACTTACTTTTTCAACACAGATTGAGTGCTTGCTCTGTGCAGAGCATCATACCAGGTGTTGGGGATCAAACAATGACTAAGACAGATGTGACATCAGTCTGCAATGAGTTCATAGTCCAGAAGGTGGAACTTCTGAGTAATTTGGGAATCAGGGGATGGGGATGGTATGAGATGCTACAGAAACACTCATGGACATGAACCAGCTATGGGGGTTCAGGGAGGCTTTCCAGAGAAGCAATATCAAAGCAGAGAACTAAAGGGGAACAAGAATTGACCAGCAAAAGAATGTGAAGGGTGAGGATAGAGGAGGGAAGACTATTCCAGGGAGAGGAAAGAGCATGTTGGAACTCCAGTGGCAGGAGGGGGCTTGATGCCTTCAGGGTCTCAAAAATTTCAGTAGGACTAAATTCTAGAGCAACATGAGAAATGGCCAGAAAGAAACCTGGTGGAGGATGCTGAGGGTGATGTTAGAGAATTTTGAATCCACCCCATAGCAGGCAAAGAAATTTAAGAAATTTTAAGCTGAGAAGTCACATAGTTCACAAATTCCACTGAGTGCCACCTGCATTCTGGTGACAGGATGCACTTCACCAGCACCCATCAGACAGATACCCTTTAGAGCCTGCTTCTCAAGATTGTGCTAGGGCTAGGATTCTCTGATGAATAAAACCCCGCTTCTGCCCTCATGAGGCTCCCTGTTGAACTGAGATGTCTTTGTCAAAATGTCAAGATTCCAGAAATGGGTGGGGGTGTTTAAGAACCAAAATTGAGTGCAGTCATGACTTGGAACAACCTCCAGAGACATGTTAGAATGAAGAAGTTGAAAGGGGGAGAACTTGGTCTCCATGAAAGCAACACTGGGCTGGCAGAAGTTGCCACAATGGATACTCACTGGGTGTCCTGCAAGAAAGGGAGCAGTAATGAAAATAGGAGCAAAAATAAATAAATAAAATAAAATAAAAGTGCTATTTCTTAAATAAATGAAAAAGAAAGGCCAGTTCATACCAGGTCCTCTGCAGCCTTATTTCTAGAACATTCAGAGTTTTTCCAAAATACTCTTTAAAGATAATGAACCTAATTTGGCATGTTACAAAGTCATTTTACATCTCCATTTGGTGAATGAAATAGTACATTCAGCAGCATGTGTGTGTTAGTGATAACTTAGTTTATCAAGGGCCAGCGAAACCCAATCTCAAGGTGAGGGCCTCCCGCTGAGCCTGGGGGCTGGCAATTATCTCCTACTGGCATTGCTACCTGTTGTAAATCAGTGATGTGTCTGGGCTTTAAAAATAATACCAGCATGTCTGTAGGGCCTCCCATCCCTGGACCCCAGTCTGAGAATTCACACCTAACATGACAAAGTTTAAAGGAGAATGGCCTCAACCTCACCATAGCTGCCATTAAGATATAATTTCATGAGAACATATTTTTAGCTTCTTTATTAAGTTGTATCCCAAAAAGACCAGTTTTGTTTTTTCATTGGTATTTCAAATGTTTTAAAGCTATTGCTATATTAAGAAAAAAGTCACTGGGGGCCATCTAGATGCACAAATTTTAATTACATGATTCTCTTAATTAATTTTGACAGAGGGTTTCACAACAAAGGTCCCAAGCTAGTCTTGTTTTCCCCAGAAAAGCATTGTGCAAGTAATCCTTGTTCACATAGCCCTCTTCTGAGGATGGGGGTTTAAAAGCCAGCATCTTTAACTGCATTGAGTACTAATGACAACAACAAGTAACAGCTACATCAGGAAGGCACACTCAAACTGCCCAAACTCCCATAAATGTGCTCCCAAAATTCACCACCATTCATTAGCTTTATTTGTGATAAGATCTGGAGGCAAAAATGGAAACTAAATAGCCACCAAATGGATTAATGAGAAAAGCAACAGATTCCAAAGAAAATAATAAAGTGAGCCCAGAGATGAACTAGTCAGTTGCCCCACCACATTCAGACTCTGTGAGTTCCTCCAGAGTGGAGCTGTATTGTCTTTATAGCTGTACTTGGAGAGCTGAGCATGGCGGCTTAGCCTGCTGCAGGTCCCCTGTAAGCACCACCACACCTTCATGTTGTCCTCAGTCTCCAGCATCTCAGCCGTGTAATATTCTCCCATGCCCCATCATTTCATTTCAAGAAGCAGAAAATCCTTATTCATTCTTTCACAATCACTCTAACTAAATGAACACACAAACAAACCACTTGCTCTACCACAGCTTTTAAATCCTTATTTCAACTGCACTGGATTTTTACAGTTAGGTCTAATAGATTCCATTACCCTTTCTACTCAGTCAGATGTCTGTTGGCCTCCTACCCTTATAAAGCTGAATGGTCCCTTCCTTTCAAAAGCAGACAATTCTGATAGTCACACCAAAGCTGGTCCCCTGCAGGGGCACTAGGAAAGCAACTCCTGTTTGTAAGTATCTCTTTTCATCCCTAGACCTTGAATTTTTTATGTCCTGACATTCCAATATGCACCTTGGATCTCTTATTCTTTGCACAAGGAGTGGTGATAGGAGCTTTGTTACTTCTTTATAAATCTCACGCATAACCTCCTCCAGGGACATACCCTCGCTAAGTCTGGGCTCCAGTGTTTTCCAGATTCTAGAAAGCATGCAAGTTACGTGAGGATCTTGTACAATTAAGTGGGACAGGGCAGGGCCTGAGACTCTGCACTTCCAGCCTGCTCCCAGGTGCCACTTGTGTGTCTGGTCTGCAGTGCACACTTGGAGCAGCAAGGGGCTGGCTCCCGCTCAGAGGGTGCTACACTTCCTTGTTATTGCTAAGTAAACAAAACATCATTTTTCTTTTTCCTCTGTGGGTTTCTTTTCTTCTAATTTATAATCTTCTTAGTATGTCACACTGATTTTGTTGGTGTTCCCCACTACCCATAAAAACCAATACCACAGGCCAAATTAGTTCCACATGAGAACACAGACATAAGAGTAGACTCACTTTGTTCTTTCCTCATTTGTCATTTCAATCCCCAAAGACACAAGAATTAAAAAGAAAGAAGGGGAGAGAGAGAGAAACAATAAAGTACCTAATGTCCATGTTTCCCTGTTTATCTGAAGGTGTTGGTTACCTAGAGGTAATTTTTTTCTTGAAAAGTAATTTATTTTAAATAATAAAAAAAAGGTCAGGGAGCTATTTCATTTATCACTATTACAAAGGAGTCTAATCCAGTGATGGAGAAAGGGAAGGAGAAATTAATTACAAGTCAGAAGTTGCAATAACACTCCTGATAATTGTGACAAAAATTTTAAATTAACATTTCTGTCACTGAGAAAAGTTTGATTAATTTTACAGTTGGAGATGTTACTGCCAGAATATTGGGGGGACCAGAGGACATAGCAGTCGGCAGTTTCTGAAGTAGATGGTTTCTTTAAAACTCAGAATGCATCTGCAAGGCACCTTCACACTTTATTAACAGCTCAATCAGTGCCATGCTGGAAATAATTAGCCAAGAAACCATGGAGTAAATAGATCTTGACTGGCAAACCATGTGAAAAGATGTAGGAGACACGAGCTGCTCTGTAGCTATATCAAAGCAAACCTTATTTCCTGCAATATGAACTATCCTGGGAAGATTGGCTGTTGCCACTGCAATTTTCCCTTCAGGAAATGAAACAACAGAGCAGGCAGCAGCTACTTCTCTGCTGGCATTTCCTTAAAGATTTCACACTGGGGAGGACTGGAGGGAATCCAAGGCTTAAACAATAGAAATTAAGAGAAAGCAAAGGGTATATTAATAGCATGTTTAAAACTAGCTGAAAATGGTCTTCCAGTGATGGATTTACCAATGATCTATGTAGTATATTGCTTCATTAACACATTGCTCCACACTCAGTTTAGGGTTTATTATACTTCATGTACATAGATACTAAAAGCCTTTATCTGTACTAATTCCTTCAGTCCTCAAAATGACCCTGTGATGTAGATTCTAACCATCCTCTCTTTATGAGTGCCCTATTTTTGTGACACAATGAGGTTAAGAATCACATGCCTAGAAAATGGGGAACAGATGTTCATTCCCAAGCAACCTGGCTCCAGAATCTCTAATCTTAACCAGGGGTCAGCACACCATGTCCCACAAGCCAAACATAGCTTGCTATCTGTTTGTGTAAATAAAGTTCTTTGGGAACACAGTCATGTTCATTCATTTACATACTGTCTCTGACTACAAAGACAGAGTTGGGGAGTTGCCACAGAGACCTATGACTCATAAAGCCAAAAATGTATATTATCTGCCTAGAAAAAAACTAACCAACTCTTTCTCTTAAGCATGATGCTTCACTGCCCCTTAGAAGATATCTATGTTACATCTAGAAAAGACCAGTGATGGACATCTGGGTTACTCTGAAGAACAAGTGACAGGACAAATGTGAAATTAATGGGATCAAAAACTTACTTGCAAAGCATATATGCTAACTTCTTAATTCATTAAGGGCCTCCACCAGTGTTATACAACATTACACTTGATTTTGATGTAAAACTTATCATTCACCTTGTAGGGGAAGGCAAGAGAGAAATGCAGTTCAAGCTACATACTTGATGACTACAGTGACGTCCCTATATGTGATTCCAGCACAGATCACTGAGCTGCTGTCAGAGAAGTACCCTGGGAGAAGAGTATTTGTTTCTCTCCACCAAGATCAAGTAGAACTGCATGACCAATCACAGAAATTATGTTCATACTGATACCTTCCAGGTCTTTAGAGAAAGTTTGAGAACATGTAGGTACTTTCCACATGCCGTAGGATGAAAAAAGAAATACGAGCAGTTCTGGCTTGGAAGACTTCCTCAAGAGTCTGAGCTATTTAGCTGTATAGGCTGAGAGATAGTCATACAATTAGAGGGAAGAAGGGTAGAAATACAGTGGGTATATGGGAAAAAAGAGCAATGATGACTGACAATGACTGGTGTCTGGTGTTAATGGGTATTAACTGGCACTCAACTGAGGTTTAAGGTCTGAGGTGGAAGCCTTGTGGAAGGCAGTGAGGGAGTAAAGCCTGAGAGCAAGTTAGCTGGAAAGGTAAACATAAACACCCAAGGAACATTTACAATAGTTCAACTGTATAATCAAAGGAGAAAATTTACATATTAAAAAGCAGAGAGAAAAATAGAAATTAAGAAATAATTTGCAAATTATAAAAAAATCCAGGGAATGTAAAGTGCTAGGTATTAAAATAAATTTAAAATTTATGGTAACTAAAACCATTGCATTGACCTAAGAGAAGGGAGGTAGAAAAGAATAGAAAGCGATTTAAATCTTAAAATATGTACATAGTCATTATAGACAAAAGGGGGCATTTAAATCAGTGCAAGGGATATTTCATAAATACTACTTAGATTCCTGCCCCCCTCAAAATGTTAAATACATACACCAAAATAAACTCCAGGTGAGCTAAGCAAGTTTTAAAAAAATAAATCATACAAGAACTACAAAGAAGTATAGTTTACATTTACTCACTCTCAGCATGAGGTAAGCAAATAGCAAAGGGAAAGACTGTTAAAAAAGATTTTTAGAAATATCTGCCTCCTAAAAATGAAATAAGAACTTTATTGTTAAAATATAAAAGTCAGGCAAAAGCCTGTGAATAATCTGCTGTGTTAATCAAGAGCTTACAAGAAAATAAAAAGATAACTTTAATCACAGTGGACAACCTGTAAAACAACAATATTAAGAAACATAAAAAATAATAACAAAAAGAAAAACAAAAATTCAGGCAACCTAACAGGAAAACATTTGAAAATTTATAGTTATCAAAACAATGAAACTTCTCATAACACTTAGATACTTGTTTTAACCAATGAAATGAACCAAGATTATAAATCACCCCCATTGTTGTCTGCACTATGCTGTAAATTTAATCCAAGGATCCTCAGAAAGTTGGTGATGTAAGCCACAAAACTTTTAAAATAGCCTGATTAAGCCAATAATTTCACTTGAAGATTTTATTCTAAGGGGAAAAATAACACAGATGTGCAAAAAGAATTGAATGCAAGTATAGTCCTGATAGAGTAGTAGGAAAAAGTAAGATGGGGAAAAATACTCTAAATATCTAACACTAGAGAATGGTTAAACAGGGTTTGGTACATTTATCCTGAAGAATAATGTGCAGTTCTAAAATTCCTGTCGCAAAAGAAGATTTAAAGGCTGGGGAAATGGCCCAAATACAGTGCTGAGAGAACAGTAATAACAGCACGGTATGTGTAACAAGATCCCTGTTTCAGAAAAAAAGAAAAAATATATATACACATAAAAAAATTTTGCAGTAGATGAAAAGAGGAGTGTTGTTTTTCTTCTGTGTGATTTCCTGTATTTTCTAAGCTTTTTTTCAGAGAGCCTAAAATAATTTTGTAATCAATATTGATAAATGTATTAAATGTGAACTTTGAAAGAGAACATGGAGACAAGGAAAATTTGACCAACGCTCCCAGAGTCTCATTGTGGGGGTGCAGGGAGGGTTCTGGGTGGCTGGAGAGAGAATCAACCCTGCGGTAACTCACGGTTAATCACTCATGTCATAGGTTAGCTGGTTAGAGTTAGGGCTGCTGCCTGAGGGTGAGATGCCAGCCTGGGAAAATCCAGGGCTGCAGAGGGTCTGAGACAGACACCGACCACTACAAGAAGGAAACCATCACTAGACATTTTCAGCTGTCTCAAATGGCCTCCTGGATCCACCAGTCCATCTGCTCCAGGGCCCAGGATCACAGTGCTGTATACGAACCCTTCTGTGACTGGAAAAAAGCAAACCAACAACACAAGACAGCTTTTCATAGCAAGCACATACAGTGATATTTTTTTCCTTCAAAAACATCAAAAGTAAAGACTCCATTAGAAATGGTGTCACCAAATCTGATTCTCTCCCCTTTCTAAAGGCAGCAAGAAATGTTAAAAGGCAACGTGATAGAAAGCTTTTAGTTTGGTTCTGTATACACCTCATTCTTCTGATAGGAAGGGAGTTCCTCCTTTGAAGGTACAGGCTTCATGCAGAGAATAGCTCAACTGATTCTCTGCCACTGCTCTGCTTAGTCAAACCATCTGTCTCTGCTTTTCACAGGAAGGAAGAGGAACACCAGGTATCAGCTAACAGGTGATTTGGGCTCATCTGCAGAATAATGCTAATAGAGTCCATCCCCAAACAATGCTGACGCCTACCACAGTGCCTGTAACATAACAGAAACTCCATAAATAAGCTTCAGTAAATAATTCCATGAAATCTACACTTGCTGGAAGGCGACTGGGATTATGCCCTTTCTTAAACTCCCTTTCTATATATTTAAGTGGACAACATGTATGCTTCTTGAATTTCACTCATTTTGAATCCTGGAATCATTTTATGATGTTTGACTTCCCAGACAGGAAACACTGCTCATCAGTACAACCTTCCACAGCAAATGAGTTGAGGTCCCTGCTGGATTCTGTGTGTTCTCTGGAAGAGCATGTCACACCTACCCAGCCCATCCATCCTTCCAGCTGCACAAAGGAGCAACAGAGGCACAGAGATGCTGTGACTTGCTGGTTGGGAATTAGATCCCAAGTTCCCATCCTCCTGGATCAAGACTCTCTCAGATCAATCTTTCACTGAGCTAGTCCCCAGCAGGTGGAGCAGGACAGACAGAACATAACTCATACTTGTGTGTAAGGAACCATTATGCTACGATTTGTTCCTTTCATCTTGAGTTAGTTCCTTCTTCCTAGGTCATGGCCATATATTTCCAAATTATCTGTTTAAGTAATTAATGCAAGTGACTCAGATGGAGAAAATCAATTAGATAGTGTGGTGGTATTGAACTACAGGGGTAAGCAAAAGTATGTTTACAGTTGTAATATAAATAAATAATAATTAATAATCAATAAATAATAATACAAGAATAAACTCTGTGTTTTGCATACTCACAACTATAAACCCACTTTTGCCAACCCCTGTACATGGTTGTGAGTCAGATCAGAATCATCTGTCTGTAGTTCTGAATCTGCATTTCTGGGCTACGCTCCCCACCCCCAATGATTCTGATTCAGTCAGGCTGGGCAGGGCCCCATGAATGTGTATTTTTAACTAGCACTCAAAAGATGGAGGAAAATGTTTTCAGAAACATTTTGTCTGACCATGAGCTCCAGGGAGGCTGACAGCATCTAATTTATCTATTTATCCACAACATTGAGCCCAATACTTATCATGCATAATTTGGTCCATAAATATTTATTGGGTAGAATTCGTGTTTACTAGAAATATTATGTATCCCTTTAAAAGGTACAAAGACAATGTGCTCATTGAGAAGGAATTGGAGTAAATATTTGAAATCAATGTGTTTTGCTTTATAAAAACAGTAATAAAATGGCCTGCTCTTCTGATTTCTCTCTGCTATGATTCTGCCACCTACCAATCTCACATGATGTAGCTCAACAAAATATAGAAAAGGCAAGGAGACTGAGGTTCAGAGGGTCAGCATTTCCCCAGATCACACAGCCAAGGTCCATCAGAATGTACAGCCTATGCTTGTCACACTTCATCTTGGGAAGGTCATAGCAGGAACACTGGGCAGAGTAACCTTCACAGCCATGGGCTTCTATGCAGCGTTAAGCACTACCTATGAGCTGTGTGATCTTGGGTGAGTTAAAACTTCTCTAAGCCTCAATTTCCTCATCTGTGAAATGGGGAATAGTTGCTACATTTTCTACTCTGAAGCTTTTTGAGGACATAGGCTCACAGAAAGCAGACTAAGTGTGACAGTTGTATAAAAGTGTTTTGTAAATCCCAAGAATTATGTATCTAAGTTATCACTATGAGTACTACTAGTATTTTGGTACTGATTTTCAAACACTTTCTTCCAGTAACAATTTTTTTTTAATTTCAAAGTTTTAAAAACATGCATCTTTATGCACCTATACAGTCCAATTAATTCATTGAAACTATCATTTCCCAACCCCCTCACAAAAAAAAAAAAAAATGTGAGGAGGAAACAAGGAAAAGAAAATATCAGCTCTCCTAGAAATGTATTATCTACAATTATCATGAAATAGGATTAGTTTCTATTTCCTGAAACTTAGTCTTCTTAATGAATATTATCTCCCTCTCTTTATATCTCCTTTATTATCAAAGAAGCCTGAAAGTTTACATGTCTTAGCTAAAAAAAGAAATTCAACCATTTTCCATATACAGAATCAAAAACACATGATTATCTGTAGGATAATTCAGAGTACATAATTGCACCATTTCTGTTTTATTATATATTTGTCATGTCTTTTCCCCACCTTTGACCTCCAATTGTTTGAGAAGAATGTGAATACATCCTAATGAATATACTGAATCTTAATTAGGTTAATTAGGCAGTGTTCAGTCTAGTGAATCTTTGAAATGACAAATGCCACATACCTCATCTCAGAAACTAGCTATTTCAATTTTATTCCATTAGTAATTTTACTGGTTTAGTTTTCTCTTGGAAAGAAATTTGTTTCTAACTTGCCTTTCACTCTCATCCCTCTGATTTCATTTTCCTTTAAAGATAAACTCTCCGTGTGTAGCCAGGTCTTTACATGGACAGTGGTAGAATGGGAGTTGTGTTAGTCTTGGTCTTTGGGAGAAAGCCGGAACAGTAAAGAAAACCACCAAACTATGCTGCCATCTGACCTCAGTGAACTACAGAGTGAGAGAAGGTTTGGTGGAAGTGTTCTACACTGCTCTGCAGTCTAAGGCAGATTTAGTAAAGTCATGGAGGAGTATTAGAGCCCAAATTGGTTAACAAATAAGTATCTTGCCTTCCAGGAATGGCTGTGCCTTAGCATCCCCAACACTTTCAGTTTTAGCCCGAAGTAGCCTGTAGGAAGTATGGTCTTGGTACTTATGATGGATTTCAAATGGCAGCATCTGGGACCCTCAGTAACTTATACTTTTTGTAGTCAGGCCTCTGCAAGGAGCATTCTTATGCCCACCACTATAGCCTCCTATGAAATAAACATCTGACTGGAGAGTTTTTGAAGGTCATTTCTCAGGTACCACATTTAATTAGCCCTATGAAGGAGGAGAACAGGAAAAAAAGGGAGAAAATTCAGTGTTTGGAATGGGGCTCAAAAATAACATTGTCCAGGAATTCTTTAGGAGTAGAATTTGTTTGCAAACCAAAAATTTGTGGGATGTTTTAAAAGAGTTTTCACTGGGAAGCCATGTGAGCTGATAAGATTCAATCCCAGAGGCAGCAGCAAGACCTTCCATGTTAAAATACTAAATAATTTGATTGAGATAAAGATTAATAGCTGAAATCATGTGAGTCAGTCGGAAGCACCAGAGAGCATCAATCTCCAAAGATTAATAATGGTAAAAGACAACACTGTGATAATCAGTTTCATAGTGATAAATCATGGGAGAGTTTAATGAGTGAATTTCAGAAGAATTTCAATTGAGTAGGCTAGACTTGGGGAGAGTGCAAATCACATGGCTAACCTGCAAGTAGGCTATCTGCCTAGAGCACATATAGGTGGGAATGCCAGTTTCCTGTCTGCGTGCTAAATGCCGAAACATCACACAAATTGGTGTCAGGAGGTTGAATGGAATCTGCTGCAGTGAAACGTGACTGGAGCAGAGAAACCATGCTCCCCACGCTAATTTAGAAGGCAGGAGAGCTGAGCTAACAAAATGTAATTGTCTTAATGTGCTCAAGGAGACTGAGAATCATTAGTCATTGTCTAAGGGACACACAAACTGATGTCACTGATGGGACTGTGTCATATTTCAGAGAGTAGGGGGCCACTCTCCTAACTCTTGTCTTTGCCAGCCCATGCAGGCATGCCTACAATTCTTCTAATAAGTTCTGTGTGCCCACCTGGTAGTGGGCATTATGCTATGCCTGGGGAATAAAATGACAAATGAGCCATGGTCCTGGACCTCAGAGGACTTACAGCTTAAAAAAGGAGAGGCAGACATGAACATGAATTATAACAAAATGGAATTTGTCCTGGCAACAGCTGTGAAGGATAGTATGTGTTCTGGAGTATGGACTTCAGAGACAAATTGGCCCATGTTCTAGCCCTCACTCCACCCCATGTGGCTGTGAGACTGTGTTAAAAATATCTGAGCCTCAGTTTCCTCATTGGCTGAATGCACAGAGTAATAGTTTTCACCTCATTAAGTTGGTATAAAACTTAAACAAGATCAGGAAAGTGCATTCTTCATTCAATGACTGGCACACAGTAATGTTCTAGGAATTATAAGTAATGATTTTGTCTTATAAATTAATAACTACCTTAATGATATCATTATTGCTATACACAAAATTAAAAGGCAATAGAATGTCAGGAGAAATGAATTGTTCCTTTAAAGAAGAATGTGCCAGGATGTGAACTAAAATTAGAGGAAAGCTTCAGAGAAGAAAAGATGGATATTGGAGATAGGCCTAAGTAGAAAAGTTTTCCAAATTCGGAAGGGAGGCATGTTCTCAAGGGCAAAGGAACTCTTATGATCCAAAGCAGAGAGTAAAATTCCATGATGGTTTGAAAAACAGCAAGAATGTCAGTGTGGCAAGTGTAGTTTATGGGCCATGGAGCAAGGAAGGAAAGCTGATTGGGACAAGAGAGTGATAAGTTTTAGGCACCAAGCCAAAGAGTTCAGAAGAAGTCAAATTCTTAGCTGGAAAAAAAGAAGGAGAGAGAAAGAGGGAAGGAAGGAAGGAAGGAAGGAAGGAAGGAAGGAAGGAAGGAAGGAAGGAAGGAAGGAAGGAAGGAAGAGTTTAACATTTCTAAAGCATGGAAGTATTTTCAAAGAAAAGAGTAAGCAAAATGTATAGAAGAAAATTGCTCATTATATAATGTTAGATTTTGATGTTTTCTTTGTAAAGCAGACTCCTCCAAACAAAACAATATTTAGTAAAAGCATAATTAAAACAAGTGGCTTTGAATATTAGTATTGGTTTCAAAGACCAAGTAATAATGGATAATTTTGTCTGTCTGTTTGTAAGATCAATGATGATTAATTACTAAGTGCCTACGCACCTCTAGCCACACCCCCTCCATAGAAATGCTGACCATTATGACCACCATCTATTAGGTGCCTCTTATGTGCTAAGGGCTTTGTGGTTTGTGAGTTGTTTTATCCCCATTTTGTTGATGAAGGGACAGAGTCCCTGAGAGATGAAATGACCAGTCTAAGGTCACTCACCCAGTAAATGGAGCATCTAGGATGTGAACAGGACATGGTCAGAATGCATCACACCATGTGGACTTATCTCCCCACCGGTCTCCTCCAAGATAATCACAGGGACCATCCCTTCTGCACGGAGTAAGATAGATTTCTGACCCCACTGGTTTCCATTCTATTCGCATTGGACAGGTTACATTATAAATTATTGAAATCCTGATGAAATATTCAACTCCCCATAAGCTAAGAAGCCCCATTGTAGTCCTGAAGCTCCCACAGAAAGGACCTTCAAACAGGGGCCTTGATTACATTTCCTCTTTAATTAATCTAAGGTGTTAATTTTCAGCTGGAGGAAAGTTCATTTTTCCTTTTGTTAATCTAATGCCCACCAGCAACTCTAGTGCTATTGAAGCAAAAGTTTAGAATGACTGTCAAGCTCCCAGAGCTGCAATAAATGCAGTGGCAAATAAAACAGCTTCCCTGGAAGGCACACAAATTTAAATAATTTCCACAGATGGTCTCTGCTTCTCTCAGTGAAGAGAGAAAAAGGCTAATTCCTCTCTAATCAGACTACACTAACATCCAGACAAATCCATTCTTTTGATCCTTTCATGTCTCTTCTCTGAAATGAGGAGGAAAAATAATCATCAATTTCTTTCAGCAGCACAGGAGCACGGCAGGTTTGGGGTTTGAGGAAGTTATGATATGTTTTCCCCTATCTGGGGAGCTGTCCTGTGCCCAGGCCTTTCTTCCCTGCCCCCCATTATATAACTACTTCATTGGCTGGGACTCTCTTTTACTAGAACAAAGGCTGTTATTTGGAAAAGGAATTAAAGTTACAAACCACCTAATTCTTCTGATGGAAACTCAGACTATGTCACATCTGTATGTTGAGTGCTGTATGCTGAAACACAGAAGTTAGCTGTGTGCAGCCAGAATGCTCAAAGCCCACTGAGGTCATAAGTCAACATGAAGTTCTTGTAATCAAGTCTTTGGTTCCAAAAGTCATTCCATAGAGGACCACCAGGGACTGGTCAAAAACCTATACAAGAACCTGAATTTGGGGATTTAGAAAGGCTGCTAAGCTAGCAGCAACAACCAGAGGCACCTGAAATTTGGCCTTAACTCCAGACCTTCTGGATATTTGTTCACCAGATATTGCCATCCGTCTTTTAAAAATATTGTCTTACTATTTATTTTATTGTATTTTATCCACTACTGTGATTTCACATGCCAGCTCAAAATTATTGATGGTGGGTACCCAGGCCTTCATGTTTAAAAAGATCGTGAGACTCAGTGGACAAGGATTCCCTGATGTCAGTGACATCCGCTAGGGCATCGGAAAGGGGTATGGGGGCACACGGGCCAGGTCTCTGCTATCTGTGGACCACGTGATTATTATTCTGGGCTTGCCAGTGACAATATGGCCAAAATTTTGAAAGAAATCCTAACTCCTAAAATATCACCTGTTCGATAAACCTACACCATTTTGAACAAAGGAATATGTCGTACTTTAAAGAAATTCCAGAACTTATATTTTCCTCCAAATCAATTCTTACCAAAGGAAGTTGTTTCTTACAGTAAACCTGTCCCTTTAGAAAACCTTTCTGTCTTTAGAGAAAAGGACTTGAACGGCTGCAGCTTTGACTCTTAGTTTCTAAATGAAATACACATTCAATTCTATATCAAAAAATGGAGGAAAGGCTCTCACAGGCATCAAGGGGTTACCCCTATATGCAGAGAAAAATTCTTTCCCAAAGCAGGTTAGAAACAGACACAATGAATTCAGCCTATCCACTTTTTAATGGCTTGCATTATTAAAAACATTACTTATGCTTTTTTGCATGACAAAGAACATGAGTAATAATTTTGATAATAATTTTGTCTTTGATACACAAAGAAACTCAGTGTGAAAGTTTTAAAAATACTATCTTCAGGGCAAAACTGGAGATTAGCAACACACTGGGAAATGAGCTATTCAACTGAGGAAGAAATCTGCAGTACCTTTTTTAAATTTTAAATTTGGAACTCTAACAGAAAGCTGGTAGAATGCTTAAACAGTCAGATATCCATTAGAATATTTGGTCTATGAAACAGTGTGAAACTTAATCAGAAAAAAAAGTACATATATACACACATATTTATTTGTATGAGGTCTGTCCAGTCATGTACTATGAAAAATAGAGACCTTTATTGAAGAAGATACAAGATATGAGAAACATTGTACATAGGATGATGATGCCTCAGTCCCTTTAAAGTAGGCACCTTGGGACCTCACACAGTTCTAATTGCCATCAGCTTCCTGTGATATTTTCCTGAATCTCATCTATGGTCTGAAATCTCTTCCCCTTCAAAGGTAATTTTAGATTTAGGAAAAGCCAGAAGTCTCAAGGTGTCAAAACTGGACTCTGGGGCTTAGTCACCTGAGTGATTTGGTATTTTGCCAAAAAACCCTGCATGAGATGTGATATATTGGTGGGTGCATTGTTTGATGAAGCTGCCAATCACTAGTTGCCCATAGCTGTGACCTTCTGAATAATGCGAATAGTTTCCAAAGAGGAATGTTCAAGCTTACCATAAAATTTAATGCAGATCTATTGCTCTCCTTACTCAACCATTTTGAGTACAATGGCCACACAGTACACATGCTCACTCAATGGTGTCTAATGCCCCTCATTGACTAGTACGGTGAAGTTGACATTGTTCACGCGTGTGCATTCCGGTCCACTCTCCTTGGATGCCAGATTATATCAATGTTACACATATCATTTTCATTATATTAACAATGGCTGGGCTTTTTCTGGACAGACCTCTTATATAATATATTATTTCTTAAAACCTGCCCCTACTATAACAGCATTTCCATCTATAAAACACATTTGGGAGACTCTTTTTGTAAAACCCAGAAATTTGTGTTTCAGTGCAATTAGTGGACAATTAACACTTGAACTCTAATAACAAGCTTGAGTTTTAAGCACATTTTCTCTTTAATTGTTTACCAAGTGACAACTGGCATTTACAAGGTGGGGTAAAGGTAGGTTTACAGTTGAGAATATGCAAAACACAGACTTTATTTTTGTATTATTATTAATTATTGTATTATTTTCCATACAAACAATTGTATACCTACATTTGCCCAACCCTGTATTTATTCAATATTCATTGAACATCTACTATGTGCCTGATATTGATTGTAAAGAAGGGACAGCAATAAATAAGCCAGACAAGTATCCCCAAACCTTGTGGAATTTATATTCTACTATGGGAAGGCTGATGCTGAACAATAAACATAAATAAAATATGCCGTATGTTAAAAGATAAATGCTATGGAAGACGATAAATCAAGGTAGGAGGAATCAGAGGTAGGAAAGGTGGGGTACATAGTCTAAAATAGGATGGTCAGGTTACAGGTTATGCCTTCCTGAGGAGGGAACATTTAAATCAAGACTTGAAGGAAGTGAGATAATTAACCCAACTATCCATTGCAGCCAGTGCCGCCAAGATCTGATCGAGATGGGAAAGGCTGTGTGTGGAGACTTGAGGGTTAGGGAGATCAGGATTCCTGCTTTGACCTGCCAGGTTCAAAGTCTACTAGACTGGAGATGATATAAGACTTGGATATACAAATCTGGAGCTCAGGAATGAGAATTGGACTAAAAATAGAAATATGTACATTCTTGGCACATAGATGGCATTAAATGACGTGAGGCTATGTGAAAGTTCTGAGGAAGTGTGTGTAAACAGAGAAGAAAGCAAAGTGAAGGACTGCTCCCTGAGGCTTTCCAACATTCCTAGACATGGGGGGAAAAAGAAAGAAAAGCAAAGAAGATTGAAGAGTTAGGAAGCTAACCAACTGAGAGCTTGTGCTGTCCTGCAAAGCAGTTGCAGAAACTGTATCAGGAAGGTAGAAATCAGCTGAGCTGATGTTAACACTGATTAGTCAGGAACGATGAACGTGGAGAATCACCAGTGCATGGAAGGTAGGGCACAAACATAATGGTCTCAAGCTGGCACTCACAGACTCTTTGGTTTCATATACCTTCCTAATCTGAGTATCAGTCACAACCCCCTCCCCCCAGGGCCAGTCACAACCTGGTAGCTCATCTACAGGACTGCCGTACAGAGTGTTTTCTTGTCGCTGATATTGTTTTGTTTTGCTTCACCAACAGAGCATTTTATAAATGTGAAATAACATTAAAGTTGTAAAAGTTCATACTTAAAAAATACAAATTCCCATATTCTTCTAAGAACCTTAAAGCTCTCACTGGTCTAACCAACATTTCCATGTAGCAGTGACCCACTAGAGCTGAGGGAAGTTAGTTTCCCTCACTTCCAGGTAACCAATGCATTCAATAATTTGTCCTTGGGTGCAGATGAACTTCCACCCAGCCAGCATCTCCTACTTACTTAATCTGGCTGGTTATAGAACCACTGTAGTTTGCAACTTCTCTTTTAGAAAGTTTTTGAAATGGAATCAGATCTCAGAGGTTCTATGCACGAGATAGATTCACATCTATCTAGTATGTGAAGCATCTATCTAGTATGTGAAGCATAATTTTTGGATAGTTTTATATATGCATTTCAGTTTGGAAAATCTCCATCATGATCTTACAGATTTCTTCTAGACCAGCAAGGAACACTGGTTTCAGGAGACCTTAAGAAGTGTTAAGTGACAAAAAGATTTCCTGGTTAAATAAGCGTGGGAAATACTACATTGTTTTTCTTCCTTTTTCTTTACTGTGGGACATATTCCCACAGTAAATGACATTTTAAATGCTAATGTATACCAGAATTCTTCAAGAGTTATGTCCTCCAGTGTTTCCCAAACCTGCCTGGTCATGGAACACTTTTCCAATGGATGGAACATCTTGAGACATGAGAGATCCAGAGAACACTCCACGTAGTGGGCACTCTATACTGGGACATCCACAAATGGCTGGGACCATATCTCCTTCACAAAACCAGACTCTCAGGAGCAGTGCAGTGAGCTTCTTCTCAGCTGCATGTGAGATGCCCAACTACAGGCCAGCAGGACCCTACCTATTAAACAGTGTCATTTACAGGCTTGGGCGTGAGGCGGGGCTGTTCCAAAATGCTTTGTGCAACTGACCTAGTCATGTGCAGGGCACACAACCCCTCTCTCAGCACTCAGTGCCATTTCTATTATCTCTCCCAATTTGGCTGGAGTACCATAGCATCACTTGCATCTCAAACTGATGTTGCATTAGATTGGGAGAGAGTCTCTGGCAGTAGCTGACAGTACTCAGCAGATGTTTGGCATTCTAGCTTTAGTATGTGGGGGTCTGACCCCATTGGTGGAGGAATAAGCCTGAATGAAACCCTCTGTGAGGATAAAATGCCAGAGAAAGGCACTTGCCTGGGAGCTGGACCAAAGTGGCCCCCTGTATCTGTATCTCTGTCTGCCTTTTTCTTGCTTATTCTTCAAAGCTTTTGTTTATACAGCACTGAACACTCACTATGTGCTAGGCAATTACTTTGTACAATAAATCCATTTTAAAGGTGAGAAAACCAAGAATCAGAAAAATTTTACTCATCTTTTCCAAGCTCCTGTAGTAAGTAGTAGGACTCAGGTTTTTATCTCAGTTCTTACCTTATTCTAAATCACTCCTGCTGTTTCACCAGAAATCCTCAAAACACACTAGAAGAGACTTAGTAAAATTACATGGGACAATGGCAAAAACACGTTTGTCCAAATTCTTTCAGGGGATTCTCAATCACAACTCCCCGCTTTGTCCTAGATATGGGGATAGAGGAGAACATGTATATTTTGCAAAAGATGTTGATATCTTCATTGTATTATATTTGGGTATTTTTTCCCCTTCAGATTTTCATGATTTTTTTTTTACTTTTCCTCAGTGAAAATATATTACCTCTCTGAATTTGAAGAAACCAAAAAAAGATATTTAAAAAATAGAATAAAATTAAAGGTGGTAAAAATGTTTTTCTTAAAAATATTTTGAGGCAGAGAATCAAGATAGCAGAAGAGTGAGTGGAAGTCATACTGACCTCCTCCCAGGACCAACCTGGAATTACAGCTAAATTGGGGAGAAATCACCTGGAACAAACAACTGAACAATAATGAGAGAGGAGCTTTATAACATTGGACAGACAGAAGAATCAGCTTTAGCACCACCTAACTGGTAAGGAGTGTGGTAGAGACTTGAAAGGTGGGTGGGGCACCCACAGGTGGCAGCACTAGAAGGATATCGAAATGGCCAGTTTGATCCCCCAGAGAAGAGTGGGGTCTAAACCAAAAGTGGGGATCTCCAACCTATAGCACCAGAGCCCAGAAAACAGCCAGCTTCAAAAAGCTGCAGGGTTGCTCTCTGCCAGAGCCAGGCAGCTGGAGACGCAAAGAGCCTTTAAAAGGGCCAACACATAAATTTTTATTTGCAGCCACTTACCCTGGTCTCCAGCAAAGGCGGGGGCAGAGTGGGCTGGAGACACCTAAGGAGAGACTGGGTAAGGAGGCTTTGGGGAGAGAACTGAGGGAGTAACCAGGAAGACCCCAGTGCTGATCGATCGATCCACCAGATGGCAGCAGCCATCTTGCTCAGGCAGACCACTCCCCTGAGCAGCAACAGCATGAGAGGACCCAATAGCCCCACCCCCAGGAGGGCCTTGGCCTCGCCCTGTGGTGTCTCTAAGCTGGCATGCTGAGTGCAGAGTGGTAGCCACAGACAGTAGATCCCTGGCTCAAGGGGGCTCAGATTGGTCTAGACACACTTGAGGAGAGACTGGAGATGGAGGCTTTAGGGAGAGAACTGAGAGAGTAGCCAGTGGGATCCCAGTGCTGACTCCTCCCCCATACAGCACCAGTCATCTTGCTCAGGGAGACCACTCCCCTGAGTAGCTGCAGCATGCAAGGATCCAATAACCCCACCTCCAGGAGGGACTCTGCCCCACTCTGCGGTGTCTCTAAACTAGCCTTTTGAATGCAGAGAGATAAGATTAATAGCTGAAGGAGACAGCTACAAACAGTAGACTTCTGGAATTCTTGAACAGACTGCCTAAGATCAAACAGGGTCAACATCTGACATCATCAGAGGCAGATCCAGAGAGAGAAAAAAACAGCAGTGTCCTGCCATAGAAGTTCACACCAAAAAGTAAGAAAATCACAACAGATCAATTCAAGAGGCAGAAGCAAAAGAGAAGAGCCCCATAAATAATGGGAAGACAAAGAAACACCCCCCAGTCAAAGGGAAAGGAGGAATCCCCCAGAAAGAGAACTAAAGGAAATAGAGACAAGTAAAATATCAGATATTGAGCTTCAAACAATGGTTCTAAGGAAGCTCAATGAGCTCAGTGAGCTTAGAGAGAATTACCAAAACTGGAGGGAAACTACAAGTAACTTACCACAAACTACATCAGCATGATAAAGGACATAGAAACTATCAATAAGAGACAAGAGAAAATGAAGGATACAATTTCTGAATTGAAGAACACAGTAGAAGGAATCAAAAGCAGGCTAGATGAAGCAGGGGACTGAATCTGCAAGCTGGAGGATAAGGTAGAAAAAAGCTCTCAGAAGGAGCAAGAAGATTAAAAAAGACTCAAAAAGAAGGAAGAAGAGTTTAGGGAAATGCAGGACAACAAGAAACATAATAATAATCCCTGTATAATAGGGATACCAGAAGGAGAAGAAGAGGAGCAAAGGATAGAGAACCTTTTTGAAAAAGTAGTGATGGAAAACTTCCCTAATTGGTGGAGAGAAGTCACACAAGTCCAGGAAGCACAGAGGGTCCCATTCAAGAGGAACCCAATGAGGCCCACTCCAAGGCACATCATCATTAAAATGGCAAATATCAAAGACAAACAGAGAATCTTAAAGGAAGCAAGGGAGAAAGAAGCAGTAACTTGTAAGGGATCCTTGGTAAGGCTCGCAGCTGACTTCTCAACAGAAACTCTACAAGCCAAATAGGAATGGCAAGAAATATTCCAAGTCATGAAAAACAAAGGCCTGCAACCAAGGCTGCTCTAGCCAGCAAGGTTCTCAATTAAAATGGAAGGAGAAATAAGGAGATCCCCTGACAAAAGAAGACTAAAAGAATACATCTCCAACAAACCAGCATTGCAAGATACGCGAAAGGGACTTCTTTATGAAGATAAAAGGAAAGAGTCTATGACTACGCAGTTCCTTTCACAGTCACCAATACTTGGTATTACCAATATTTTTAGTACTTAGTAATCTGATTGTGACAATGATGTTATTTTAAGTGTTGCTTTATTATTTGTTGAAACTAAACTTGTTTTTGTAGATTTCTTACCTATATCTATTGTTTTTAAAAAGCTTTAAATGACTTTTTGGTATTCTTTATCCATTTTTTGATTAAATGTTTGTAGAATTTTTGCCCTAAAAAGAAACCAAACTATTAACTCTATTTTAGATGGGTTACAAATTGTCTTCTATTGTATTATTTGTCCTTTAACTTTTTTTATATGTATATTACTATGTAGTCTTAAATGTTTAATATGGTCATATTTCAATATTTTACTTTATAGCTTCTGGGTTTGAATATATTACTTCAGGATAAGAAAAATATTATTTGTTTTTTTTCTCCTAAAACTCCTTAGATTTGACATATTGATTTTTAACTCACCTGAATATTTCTTGTATAATGTGTGAAATAGGGCTCTATACTTCTTTTATTTCAAGGACTAGTGGTCCATGCACCTTATTTGTTGAATAAGCCTTATTTTCCCCAGTGATGTGAAATATCAGTTAAATCATATATTACATTGTTAGACAAATATATGTTTGTTTCTAGAATGCTCATTTTATTTCATTGATCTACTTGATTATTTCTGTGCAGGTGTCATGTTGTTTTAATTGCTGAGACTTTATAATAGATTTAAGTTTTTTAATATTTTATAATGGATATTGACATTTAAAAAAGATAAATAAAATTAATCTGCATTTTAAGAAAAAAAGAAAGAACTCCTACCTTTTGCAACAACATGGAAGGAACTGGAGAATACTATGCTAAGTGAAATACCTCAGTAGGTGAAAGACTAACACCTATGATTTCACCTATACCTAGACTCTATTCAACAAAATAAACTAATGAACAAAATAAACCACAGGCAAGGAAACATGGAGTGGACTGAAAGTGACCAGAGGTGAAGGGAAAGGAGGACAATGGTGGAAAGAAGGAGAAGGAACTAAACAAAGAACATGTATGAATGACCCATGAACATGGACAGCAGAGCAGGGATTGACTGTGGGAGAGGGGGGCGGGGTGGGATGGGTGGAGGAGGGCAAAGGGGGAAAAATTGAGACAACTGTAATAGAATAAACATGATTTAAAATTTAAAAAAAAGAAAATGAGGCAAAGAGAAAAAAATATTTTTGATCCTTCATTAAAAGGCAATTATCTGTGCAGTCCGGCATTAAAACCACATCACCACATTCCTGTAGGGGCTTATTTGGGGTTGATAAAAATGTTTTAGAACTTGTAAGAGATGATGGTTCTACAGAATTGTGAATATCCTAAATGCCACTGCCTGTACATTTCAAAATGGTTCATTTTCTTATGTAAATTATACCTCTGGAAAAATAAGAAGATAGCCTGAACCACAAAACTGAATAACACATTTTACCCCGGAGAACCAGTTCTGCTCTTGGCGATGTCTCTGCCAAGCTGCAGCCCTCCTGGGGAACCACCAATCATTGCCTGAAACCCAGGGACAACAGTAGCTTCCTGAGTTGTTGGATGACCTATTACCTCTGGAAATATGGCTGCAGAGTCAGCTCATCTGTGGCAAGGAAGAATGCAGCACAGTAAATGTACCAAAAGCACCCAGTTTTTATATCATTCAGCAACTTGGCTGACTCCATTTGGTATCCTAATCCCAGTCCCCTTTCATGCATACAAACACCAGTATTGAGGGAAGTGACCAGCCCGACTGAAGCAGCAGAGGTGCCATGCAGAGGGGAGAGCCTGGCCCCTCCTGAGCTCTCTACTCCTGGCCTCCTGTGCCCTGAAACTATTCTGCTTGTACCCAGCATCTCCCAGAGATCCTTGTCTCCTGTGACAAACAGTTCTGATGGTTTGCTGCCCTCACTCTCCTAACTGCAGGGTATCATCTACCTGAGTCTCATCTGAGCCCTGATCAGCCAGCTAAAAAATGCCCCCTTGAATAAACATGTTCCTCTCATCACATGCAACACTGCACTTCTGAATCACTGTCACAGGCAGTGGTGTCTGGTGTTCAGGAGGGAGGGTGAAATACATGTTGTCATCTGCTACCCTGGGTGACCAAGAGCAAATATACCACATTCCACCAGAATTAAAATTGCAATTTCAAGCGACGGGATGGTTTTCTGCCCTGCAAGGCTAATCAGCCCATTTGGGGATCAAGGCCACAATGCTGGCCTCATCAGCACTCTCCCGAGACTGTTTATACTTTACAAAGATCAAAAACCATACAGAGAATGAAGGGGAATACCATAAAATGTCCCTATACTTTAATTTCTTTCTGAAGGTCAAGACTTTATAATGAGGCTCACAAAGCAGCAATCCAGCAGGCTACAAACACACATTAGAAGAACCTCTTCTATGTCAAAAGGAAAAAATGGGTCATTGCCTATTTTAATGGGATCATTTCAGTCCACTGGCCTCTGGTGCTAAAACTGTATTGGAAATGGAAAAGTGAAGGGGATCTTTCATATTCACTAATAATGTCCCAATAGCAGTAAGACTGAATTCAGTCTAAAATTACACAGTTCTGCAGAAGGCAGGAGAGGCCTATAAATAGAATGTGTCTTAGCACAGGCTTCCTCAAACCAAGACCTGAGACAAACTTCAAATGCCGGTGGTTACATTGGCAAGTGGATGCCTGGAGCAGCAGTGAGGGGCCAAGGGAATGAGACAGAGATGGGGGAAAGCCAATGGAAAGACAGGCTAAGGGGCTGACCCCATGATGGGCACTGTGATGCTTAATCCCCTTGGACCTTCTGAGAAGCCTCCTGAAATGTGCCTTGAAAATGTCCACATGGAGTGTGAGAAGCAGCAGCATTTGTGCCCTGGCTTTCAATACCGCTTGGCCAAGGATTGCCATAAGGAGCACCAACTCCTGGGCCTCCAGGATATACCTGCAAACCTGCCACCCTGGCAGCTCTGACAGTTACCTTACGCTGCTGTGGTGTTAGAGAAACCCCCAAACAAACATGGAAAGTTTGTGGTGCACACTAAAGTGAGATGCTGACTAGTTGTCCCTATGTTGGGAGCCCGTGTGGCTCATTGTTGCAACCACGGTAGAATCAGAAGTCAAGAGGAAGTGAAACCCTATCCATGGCTAAACTCTGAGGCCACGGCCTTGCTAATCACTGCTAGAGGACTGAGCTGTCCTTGTGGGAAGACATCCAAAGCTTCCCACATGAAACAAACTCCCCTAATCCTACTTCCTGAAGAAAGATTGTTCAAAATGGAGCGTTTGCTCAATTTTCTGAGATTCTTATGCATGAGATTCATTTTGATAAAGCAATAGGTGCTTTCTAGCCCCTTTATGTTAACAAAAAGATTCTCCATTTCTAATATCTACTATTGGCTCCCGTCTCAAAATTATAAGTTTGATTTTGGACAGAAAAGGCAAATACTCAAAGTTCTGCCAACATGCAAATATTTATTCTTTCCTCTTTCTCAGAATAGCCTCTGATCTTCCTCCTTTGTCATATTTCTACTCCCCCAACACACACAGAAATATTTACAATTCAAAATTCAGGAGTTTCTTTTGTGTATTGTATACTGGCAAACATAGCTCCAGGAGACCTACAAGCAAAAAGAAGCCCATTCTTGGGTTCGAATGCGAAGTCCTGGGCTGAGGAGACCACTTGTTCATGAGTTTGGCATTTCCTTATTCAATGAACAAAGTTACAGCCTCGTAGAGATTCATAAAAAATACATACTGAATAAATCTGTTTATTTTGCAGTAAGAGGAAAAAAAGATGAAACCCTAGTGATCTCACTTAGAACAGGAAATTCTGTAGTGGCCAGAGGTGTGCGGTGGAAAAAAATAAAATCTACCATTATATCTTATTTATGGCTTCTCTCTGTTTCTTGAATGGTCAGTGGCCAAATTCCACCCCCTTGCAACTTAAACTTGGTCAGCCCAGCCCTTGGTTCTCAGCAGCAAGTTATACCTTCAATACACAGCCTCCAGCAAATGCAGTGGCGCCCCCTTGCATTGTCATTTGGAATTTAAATTTTTCCAAGAGTTGCCCTAGCTGGTGTGGCTCAGTGGATTGAGTGCAGGCCTGCAAACCAAAGGGTCCCCAATTCAATTCCCAGTATGGGCACATGCCTGTGTTGTAGCCCAGGTCCCTGGTAGGGGACACATGAGAGGTAACCACACATTGATGTTTGTCTCTCTCTCCCCTTCTTTTCCCCTCTCTCTAAAAATAATAAATAAATAAAATCTTTAAAAATAAATAAATAAATTGTTCCAAGAGTTGTCCCAATACCCAATTTGGACTAGGGATTTGATGTGAACATGATGTCAGTTTTAATTTTTCACAATACCTGCTTGTGCTGGCAGAAAGGGCCCACTAAACTAGCAATAAGTTTTCAATTCAAGGTCAAAATAAACCTCATGTCATGTGAATAGCCAGGGGCTTCTTCCAGCCAAGTTCAGCAAACCAAAGGCACAGAGCGGCCTAAGGAACACAGTGAAGTGGGGAGAGCTGTCCTGTCCAGAGTTCAGCCATAGGATTCTATTCTCATTGTCTCTTTTGGAGAATAGTCTTGTAAACTATCTGCCTAGATATGAAACAGTAGCTGATGAGGTGTCCTGCCTAGCTGCTTGGCCACAGAGAAAACAAAGAAGAATGCAAAAAAGAATATATACAGTTGTTTCTGACATGTCTGATAAAACACTTTGAGGTGCTAATAGTGCCCTATACACATAGGCGCTCAATAAATGTTTGCAGAGAAAACAAAGTAATGGCTTCTCTCTGGTATCTGGATTTGTTCAGCCAGTTTGCAATTTCCCTTTCTGTGATGTAGGTTTGATCTTCAGTTTTCCTACCCAGACACTCAACTACCCACAGCTGTACCTCAACAAGAGTGGTACACTGGACAGCTAGAAACCACTATTAACAGTGATTATTCTCAACAAATAACTTGATTTTTTTTTTCATTCGACTTTCATGCTTTTGGGCTAGCTGGTCACAGTAGTCAAAATGGGCTGTGTTATGATTACAGTAATAATAAAACCTCAAATCTCAGTGACTTATAACAACAAAGGCCTATTTCTCACTCAGGCTAGATGTTCTGAATGGTTTGTTGTTGAGGCAGAGGCTCTGTTTGTTGGAGTTACTCAGGGCTCCCTGGCTGGGAAAAGGTCCATCTCAAATGTGCTTCCATGTTTCCTGTCACTGGGGGGATAGAGGGGAAGCACTTTTTTAAATCATATTTTATCATCCAAAACAAGTCACAGAGCTCATCTAACTCCAAGGAAGCAGGAAGCATAACCATTCATGTACAAGGAAGGAAGTAGTGAAATGGAGCTCTTGGGGAATAGGCCTAATGACTAGGAGAGATGCTGATGTGTGGCCCTATCTTTAACTCTGACTGGTATTTCAAATCCTATTGAAAGCCACTGGGAAGAACTTTCCAAAGAAAGCTAATGTATTATACTAAAAATATGGCTTAAGCCATGACCCAGTAACCCAGTTTTAAACAGTCAGGAAGTTCTTAAACCTCTATCATAAGTACTTCCCCATTCAGTTAAAAATGAACCCTGTTACCCATACACCCATACCCATATGTTACCCATAGCAAAACAGAACTCTAAATAAGCACAACCCCATTTGCATTAGTACAGCAATGATTCTGAGACAAAGTTTTTATTCACTGAAAGTATGGGAATCAAGTCTAGTGAGATTTGATTAAGGGATGGGGAGTTGGGAGACTGACTAAGTAGAAAGGCCTCTGTGGGATCTTCAAGGAGAGAAGTTAAGAGAAAGAATAACCAGATAACAAATACTTTGATGATGCTTATGTCCCCACCTGGCCAAGATGGTCCCAGCAAGAGAAGGCACCTCCTATAGGCAACCTGAAATGTATGGTCCCTTCCAACTTTCTGTGGATGTTACAAAATCTCAGAAAAGGTTGCCAGGGCACAAACATAGAAGTGCGCACATTCCATGCTCTCCCCTGCCTCCTAAGGAAAAAGGAGCCACGAGTCCCTGCCTGCAGGCTTGGTCAATGAGTTCCGGAGCCTGATGACACCCAGGAAACCTGAGAGAGAGGATGCGGGTGGGAGGAACGTGTGTGTATGCATTGTATATACATACAATTATATGTATTATATAATATAGACATATACATATGTCTATATTATATAATATTAAATATACAAGTATTATCTTTTGCATGTGTTACAGTATATAATATATTAAACTCTACATAGTGTTGTATTTCCAAGTCCTGGGTTAATATATCTGCTTTCCCCTGGAGTAGAAGTCATCGAATTATAACTGACAGGCCAAATCTGGCTATTTTTGTATGGTCTATAAGCTAAGGGTAGGTTTTACATTTTTAAATTGTTTAAAAAATTGTGGAAACTCATCTTATCTCTTGTCATATAAGTATCCATAAAATATTCTTGATTTTGCCTCTTGGCCTGCAAAGTCTAAAATTTCTGGCTGGCTCTTTAGCAAAAAAAAAGTTTGCTGAGCCTGCTCTGGAGTATTAAGAAAGCAGACAGCCTATAGGCACTGTCCCAGAACACATTTATTAAGGAAAATCATTAAGGACTGAGGGATTATGCTGCCGCAGGAGGCTGCACTGTGTCCGTCATAGGAACTTCATTCAGATCAACTATGATGGTGGGTAAAAGAAGAAAGTGGAAAATGAGGAAGAGGATCAAGAGGAAGGCAGTGGTATAGAGGGATTCATATAAGGCCAAATTTCACAACCGGGATGTATGTTCACTTCTTATTTTTCTTTATAAGAGTTTTGAGACTCAGCCTCTGAGGTTTGGTTCGTCTGTGAAGTGGGGGAAATTAATATTATCTAATCTCCCCAGTTACCTGTGTTGGTGTATATATAAACCCTAACCACAGAGCAGAACACCCTTTGAACACTAAAAAGGGCTGGAAAAATGGAGCTGCTACTCCATTTGGTGGTGGTGGACCATCTCCACACAGCTGGTTAAGATTGCATCATTGCCTCATCCACACCATAGATTGAGCAAATGCTCTACTAAAACTTGGTGTCACTTTCTATTTAAACATGAGAATAAACAGGTAATTAATCAAGGCTTGACATGGATATCCAGCCATAGTTCACTAGGACAACTGGACATCTCTGACATTAGCAATTACAATTTCATTCTTGATTAGGTGCCAAACCATATACAGCAACAGAGAGGGCATGGTCCCTGGAGTGAAAGACGATTGAGAGGAGAGATCATTATTCTAGCCCTGGCTGGGTGGCTCAGTTAGCTGGAGCACTGTCTCCTACACCAAAAGGATGCAAGTTTGATTCCCAGTCGGGCATGTGTGGATGGCAACTAATCAATGTTTCTCTCTCTCTCGATCTTTCTCTCTGAAATGAATAAACATATCCTCATGTGAGGATTTTTTTTAAATTTAAAGAACTTTATTATTCTATGTTCTCACTTCTTCCACATCCATGTAACCATGCATCATGGAGGAAGCATTTTCTACACCCAATGCTCTCTCAGTGACAAAAACGATAGGTAAGGTCCCTGTCCTCAAGGAGGTTATATTCCCCTAATGAGAGGGGACAACTAGCAGATAAATTAGCAAATAAATACACAAGACAATTATAGGGAATAATATATGCTGTAAAGGAAGCAAAGACAGGTTGAAAGAATAATTGAAGGTGGTCAGCTTTGGAGAGGTGATCTACCATTTGAGCATGACCTGAAAGATGAACAGGAGCCAGGTATGATCAGCTACAGGGAAAGCAGTTCAAGAAGAGAGAATAACCATGAAAGGGCCTTAAAGTTTCAAAGGGCAGAAAGGCTAGAATGAGGTAAGGGAAGAGGTGAGCAGGAGAGGAAAAAAAAAAAAAAAAAAAGACTGAAGAAGTAGAACAAGGGTCTGATATGCACAGCTGTGGTCCTGACACAAAGTTGGGCTTCATTTTGATTGTCTGCAGGAGATAAGATTAAATATTTACAATGGAGCATCTGTGGCCTGATTCCTGATCTTGGAAGCTGGCTAAGGCAGAATAGTCACCCAGAGGGACCAGGATGCAGAGGAGTTTGCAAAGCTACAGCTGGGGGAAGAGTGGGGCTGACCCAAGTGGGGTAGCTGAACCTGCGATCAAACTTGAAGGGTAAGAGTGGGACCAGAAGTGAGGGCAGAACCAGAGATGGGAGCTGAGAAGACATAGATAGACAGAAGGTAAGAAAAGATGGCACAAGCTCAGAGGGGCCAAACCTTTTATCCTCAATGGTCTGGGTTTTTCTGGGACTCCCTCTCCTGAGCCTGACTTGATGTTCTCAGGTTGGGCTGGCTGTGATTAAGGCATTGAGGCCCATTATAAATCTAGAAATGTGCTCAATGCTGTAAGAGTACATTGGAGGCCTAGTCACCTTCTGTATTCACAACTAGTTCAGAATCAGGTTAAACCATGATAGCTGAAAGACAATACAAATGCTGAACTCTGTGACATACTGTGTTTCTGTATGTGCTATAGGTGATCAGAGGAGCGTGAACTCCTGTGATATGGGGCACTCAGTCAGAGAGAAAAGGAGGTAGAACTTCAGATGGGCTCTGACAGTAGTAACAAATTCAAAATATCATGGAAAAGACAAGGAATAAGAAAACTAAGAAATCGGATGACAACAAGGAATGTTCCATATGAAGGCCACTCTTTTCCGGTAATTAGAGTAAAATATTTTTTAGAGTAATATTTCAACCACAGACTGACTTGCCTCTACATACCACCTGGCTCAGATCAATATCAACTTCTCTTTTTGAGAAGAGGGAGTTCAGGGGTACTCTTGCCAGAGAAAAGAGGGCAAATTGACTGTTCTGAAAACAGGGCACTTTCTTCTTTGAAACCTCTTCCAAGGGGTAAAGCTGCATAATAATGAAAAGTATTATCATCATTATTATTTACTTCAAATATTGGGCTCTCTCATAACAAAAGCTTCATTCTCTGTAATATTGTTGTTTGGCATCACAAAGACATTGAAATTCATTTACACCTTCAGCTCTGGATACAAGGAGTATCACCTGCTGCTCTCCCTCTGGGGCTGGTTTATCCTATTGTGCTATTTATAGGGATTCTGTGGTGAAGGTGGTGAGAATAGCAATGCCTGTTCTGGCTTCCCTCCATCTGACAGCTGGAGTGTTGTCTGACAACACAAAGGGAAAGAAGAAAGGTTGCATATCAAAATATTTTGAAGTATCACTGTGAAACATATAGGCACACAACATGGATAATTAAGTTCCACTGCATTGTCCAAGATAAAATCTTTCTCACCTGGGAACAGTTTATAAGTTTCAGGAAAAGAATATGGTTTTGACACCAAAATATATATCTTTTCTTACTGTGCAATCATATACATACATATACACATACACAGAATAACTCAAAATATTTTGCCAACAAAAGCAGTTGTTACGAGGTTTTCTTGTTGTTGGTTTTTTGGTTTTGTTTTTTGGTTTTCTTTTTTTTTTTTTACTTGTAACATACAGAATGAGTTGACACAGGTAAATTTTCATCCAGTAAATCATGATACCACTGACTCTGATAAGTATAAAAATCACTACAGAAAAGCAACATGGAAAACTCCAACTGCCTAAGATGGCGGTTAAAGCAACTAATGGTCAAGAGCACCAAGGTACACTGAGCGCTCAACATTTGACTCACCTGAATAGACGCCCTTCCCTAATTGGAGTATCTTCTCTCCATTTGTCCACCCGTGGGATCTAGAAATGCTCAGTACACAAACACCTTAGAACTTCCTCCTTTGTTTGAGTTTTTATATTATCAAAACCTTCTACCCCATGGCATTGTTTCATATTGCTTTCCTGTGGTAAACTGATGCCCCATAAGGTAAAGGCCTTTCAATTAAGATGAATTCACTCCCTGCTTTGTTATAGGTTCTGAAGTTGAAATGGTGAGAAGGCTAAAGTGTCAGTAATGGAAACTTCATCAGTGTCCCTCAGCCTCCCGGTCACTCTTTTCCACAGAACCTCCCATTCCACCATCAGCCCCAGCTGCCTGGCAGAGGGGTGGGTATCCAACCATACATGGTTCTCACTGAGATTGTTCCTGACCTTTCATTTGTGTACCAGGGCTCCAGAGGATACATTATGCAAATTAAATCCTCTCTCAGGAATTTGAAACAAAAGACACAGGTAAGTTCTCAGGTGGTGGAGAGAACTTTAGGGGAAGGATTGCAGCATAGTGAATGGCGCCATATACCAAAGTGCTGAGGGCCTAACAACTTGAAGCCATGTGGCTGAGTGTAAAAAGAGATCGGAGGTGCAGAAAGAATCAGAGAATACAAGAGAGAAGACAGAGGTGGATCCAAGTCAGTCCCTGGAGCTGCCTTGGTGGGGATCTTGCAGAAGTCTGGCTGTGTGATTCCTGGAGGATCTCTGCATTCTTACAAAAGAAGGTGGCCTTTAAACTTGATCTAGTTAAACAGGCCTCTGTTCCCTTCAACTAAAAGAGCTCTTACTCAGAAGATGGCCAACAGGCTACCTGAGTCAGAGTCACCTGAGTGGCTGTTAAACACAACCCAGACCTCCTGAATCAAAAGATTCTGGAGACCAGGGATTCATGTGTTTAACAAGCACCACACTCCCCACTAGCATCTAAAAACTAAACTCCTTACAGAAACATCTTGGAAGGCATTTTGCCCATGAAATCTTTAGAAAATATAAAGAACAAAATGTCAGGTAATACCCTACTAAGTTTCCAGAACATGTCATGTTCTCATTATCTTTAAGTCTTTAAAAAAACACTGCAGTATGAGAGGTGGTTAAGTTAGCACACAAGCAGCAATTGCTTGGGATAATTACCCCTTATTACTGCAGCAAGTTGCAACTGTTCTCCTTGAGTGAGCATGTGCCTGTTAAAATCGGCACTGTGTGTCACATGCGGTTTTGATTCCCCTTCTGTCTACACACTATGTTGTGTCATAAAGAAGTTGTCATGTAATAATTGTGGTGTTTTCAATGCTAATTAAGTGAGAAATGTGATGTAAAACTATTTCTAGAATCACAGAATTACAGGACTTAGTCTTTCAACAAATATCCATGAAGTATTAACTCTGTGCCTAGAACTCCATTTCGTATGAGGGAAACTGAAATAACTCAGATGCCAAGTCTTTGCCCAAGGGGATTCCAACCTGGGGACTAAGGGAGAGATAGACCTACAATTATTCCAATCCTTACCCAGGGATATGTTCATTGATTTTTAGAGAGAGAGGAAGGGCGAGAGAGAGAAAAGCATCAATGTGAGAGAGAAACATCCATAGGCTGCCTCTCGCACATGCCAAAACTGGGGATGAAACCCATTACCTAGGTATGTGCCCTGACCAAGAATAGAACGTGCAACCTTTTGGTGCCTGGGGTGACATTTCAACCAACTGAGCGAGCCAGCCATGGATAGACCTTTAATTTAGTAGGTACTTATTAAGACTGTCAGGAAGAGCTGTGAACACCAAAACAGACCTATAACATATGTACAATATGGACATGGATACAGTGGGATCAACTCTACAACAGGGGTGGGACAGGCAGGATGTCCTTCAAGATTCCACTCAAACACAATACACTATAGCACAGCCTACACCTGGGTGGATCTGTTAGCTTAATTCTGGAACTGAGAATTAGGAAGCATGTTGGCCTACAGATAAAACAGTTCCTCTAACCTAGCTTTTAGTAATAAAATAAATAGTATAGTTTCCATTTGCCCTCTCCTGTGTCTTATCTCTCAGGATGATCAAAACTCAAGAGGATGTTATTAAAGAGTAGGGCAAAAGTAGGTTTGCAGTTGTTCATATGGAAAATAATACAATAATTAATAAATGATAATACAAGAATAAATTGTTTTGCATCCTCACAACCATAAACCTACTTTGCCCCACCCTGTATGTTGAGCTCCCTCAAAGATCCCAGTGCAAAGAAGAAGCTAATCTAAAAAAGAAAGAAAGACATTTTCCTAGAACTTTCCTACAGTTAGTTCATTTCAAAAAATATTTCTTGAAATGTCTACCATACTGAAGACAAGGCTATGCCAAAAGATGTACAGCCCTTACCATTTAGAGCTTAGCAAAAGAGGGAATCATAGACATGGACAATAAAGGATAATGAAGTATGTCTTAAGTGTCACATGTAAAACATCGTATAACAGAGTGGCATGAAAGTGTGAAGGAAAGAATAATTCTCTCTCACAGATAAAGTAGATACTCTAAGGACAACATATTTTACCTGAACTGCAACATGAATTGGGATTTGACACTCTAAAGACTTAAATGAGAAAAACAATGTAAACAATTCTAATTAGGAATATTTACTGCATGAGTTAGCTTCTGCCATGTAACAAAACACTCCAAAACAGAGTAGCTTAAAGCATTTGTCGTTTCCTGTAGTTCTGGGGGTTAATTTGGCAGTTTTTCCAATCTGAGTTGGCTTGGCTGAGGCTAGGAGGCCTAGGAGAACCTACTCCCATGACTGAGGCCTTAGCTAGGATGGCTGAGACAGCCAGGGACTCTGTCCTTGTAGTCTCTCATCCTCCAGGAGGATACCCCTGGTTGGCTCCTTGAGGGCAGAGGGTTTCTAGCAGCAAGAGAAAGCAAGTCCCAGTAAGTACATTTTCAAGTCTCTCCTGTCATATTGGCTACTACTCCAATGGCCAAAGCAAGTCATAAACCAAGTGCCAAAGGTGGAGAAACAGATTCCTCCTCTTGATAATAAGAGCAGCAAAGTCACATTGCAAAGGTGTTTATACATACATGAATGGGAGGAACGATCACAGCCATCTTTGAAAATAACCTGCTATATAAATTAAGTATATACAAAACCACATCCATGGTTAATCCCATTATTTTTTCAGTTGAGGCAGGAGGTGGGAAAAGTATGAAAAAAAATTCTAAGTGAGTGGCATATTGTCATCACCATCACATATAAAAAATGATGTCAATGTACAAGGGAGAGACCCCTCAATGGAATTTATTTATAAAAAAATGTATATTTGTTCTTAGATGTTTAAACTTTAGTCACCTTCAAAGTACTCTCCATTTGATGCAAATAATCTATTGGGACTTTCTTCCCACCACTCAAAACAGTTTTTGAACTTGTCGATTTTGAAGCCTTTTAGTGCTTCTACCATTTTTTGTTCAGCCTCTTTTACATCAGCAAAACATTTCCCTTTAAGGACTTTTTTCATCTGAAGAAACAAAAACAACAAAAACGTCACTCAGGGCAAGATCAAGTGAATAGGGAGGATGGGGCAACAGGGTCATGCCATTTTTGGTCAAAAACTGCTGAACACTCAATGTGGGGCAAACGGGTGCATTCATAAATCACCATCATGAAATGGGTGAACGTTACAAAAAGTTTTCAAAAAAATTCACTAAAACTGAATGCAGCCTCTCACAACAATGCCAGCTGGTACACTGATACAAATGGGTTCCTTGAACACTCACCTAGTAGAGGAAGTCTGTACTACAAGGGGCCTGCCTTTCTGAAGATAATTCAGTTTGTGGGGGAAAGGTTGCCCCCTCATAAAGCTCAAACATTACTTAACAGTACCCTTTAAGTCACCTTTGGATATGAAAGTAAAATAATGGTAGGAGCAGCTGGAAGACTACTAATTTAAATCCTATTTAATATGTAAAAAAGAAAACCCAAACCAAAGAAACTCTTTGCAACTAATTGGGAACCCTGAGTGGTTCTTGACTTGCTGGTTTAGCAGCCAGTACCTACTCAGCTGATGTGTTTTTGTTGATTCTGTTTCTGCAGGGAATGGGGGAAGGGAGCCCAATATCTTGCAACAACGAAGTGCACTTTGGTCAGAATGTCAGCAAACTGAGCCTTGTCACAAACTTCATTAGGCACTAAAAGTCAGTATCTGGAATCCTCTTCCCATCCAGAAGGTGAATTAATATTGAATTGAATCCTTCTTGTGCTGTTACAAAATAAGCCCTTAAAAGACCATGAGCAAATGGAAAATAGAGTGTCTTTTATTGATTGCAATGTTTCCGCTTACTTCCAGTAGAGGAGCTTCTCCAGTGGCACATATGCATGGAGAAGGGCAGCACCATGGTCAGTAGTTACCAGGAAAGGATGGACGCGTCTGCCTAATGGATCTCTCCAATTTCTTCCATTGGGACCCAATTTGGGATTAGTCACTCAACAGATTTTTCAACAGGTCCTCTAGATTTTACTTTCTTTCAAAGCAATTTGGTAAATATCAGTTGAGCATCTGGGCTTATGTTCATGACTAAGAACTTTTTTTGAAGACACTGAGCTATTATTTGGCTTTTCTTTTTGAACCAGTGGTAGTCTTTGATTTTTAATTAGTTTATTTTCTCAGTGTGTTACTAGCAAAGTACACACTCCTACAAAACATCCCTCCCACACACATATACTTTACAGAGGGGAAAAGAAGTCCATGAAATATACTCTGAAAAAGAATGTCTCAACAGTTCCTCGAATGCTCCTCCCATCCTACCTGCTGCATCAGTACCATTCTTAATAAGCTTTCTATTTGGGAGTAAATTTGGATTTACGGAAACACTGCAAATTAGTGAAAGTTCCTGTATACCTCTCACTTGAGTTTTCTCTAATGTTTCCATATTACTATGGAACATTGGTCAAAACTAAGTAACCAGCACTGATATATTACAGTTAACTAAAATCTAGACTGGATTTAGATTTTTGTCAGATTTCCATTTATGACTTCTTTCTGTTTCAAGATTCAAGCCAGGGAACTACACTGCATCTAGTCCTTAGTTTCTTCTGGTCTGTGACAGTTTCTCAGTCTTTGTAAAAAAAACTTCACATTTTGAGGTGCACTGGTCAGGTATTTCATAGAACTTCCCTCATTTTGGATTTGTATGATGGTTTTTCTCATGAGGTCATGAGTTTCAGGGAAGAAAAGTGCCTTTCTCATTCCATCACATCAGCAGCATATGTAGGCAGTTTGCCAGGTTTTTTCTGGGTAAACTTTTTTTTTAAGCAGCTAAAGCCTAAAATGCAATATAATATTTAGGTGGTATTTTTAAAGGCTTTGTTACTCAGGATGCTAGAATATAAATTGCCACTATTGTTGGTCTTTTCAATAGTAGCCTGGGAGAAGCTGAGTGGGAAGCTGGAAAATATTAGGGTAGGAAAGGAGGACAGAAAAGAAAGAGGTAAGCTTATTTCAAATTAAGCTTTTACTTCCAAATTCTACACTAAAAAATTTCTTTCATAAGATACTAATCTATGTTGGTCAGCTAGTTGGTGTCAGCCTTATAGAACTTAGCCTTAAAACCCCATTAAGTTAGAAGCAAGGCAGGCAGATCCAACTTCTAAACTCTTTAGATATTTTAAATTGAAATTAGCCATCACCAGCTTCAAGTCTGTATTTAAGAAAAATTAAGAATATTGGTCTGTGTCACTAGTTCAGTGACAGTGGGGATAAGAGTAGAGCAGTTTAATCTATTAAAATATTATTGTTATAGTGCCTTGTAGATAAATAATGTTCCTCATCTGTTGGTAGCAAAATCTTCCCTGTGCTAGAGAGCCTTGATTCTCCAATTAGTTGCATTGATATACCTGGGAAAAATTCAGGGTCTCAGGTCCCACCTCAGACCTACTGAATCAGAAGCTGCATTTAAACTAGATCTTCAGGTGATTCACAGGCACACTAAGGTTTGAGAAGTGCTGCTTTGGAGAATACTACCCTTGAAAACTTGGTTGTGATAGATCAACATGTAGTTAATGAAATGAATGTGTATGTGCTTTTGTCCCTCTTTCTTCAAGCCAGTGATAATATGTAAGTGTTCAGAGCACAGTTTGCTGCAGGAATTGATGGTATTAATCTGTGAATTATGCTAGTTGATTTACCTTGCAAAAGCACAATTGTTCTTTTGAACGGATATGATAGTTACATCTTGAGGTGGCTGATGCACAAAGATATACCCTTTAACATAATCTTTCTTTTTAAAAAACGAGAAAGCCCTGACTGGTGTTGCTCAGTGGGTTGGGCATCATCCCTCAAACCCAAAGGTCCCAGTTTGATTCCCAGTCAGGGCACATGCCTGGGTTGTGGACCCGGTCCCCAGTTGGGAGGTGTGTGAGACACAACCAATGGATGTGTCTCTTGAGCATTGATGTATCTCTCCCTCTTCTTCTCTCTCTAAACACAAATAAATAAAAATCTTTAAAAAAATAAAAATTAAAAATGAGTAGAAATATAAAGATTCAAACAGGACCCAAAAAAGCAAAAATTAGCCATAAAAAGATAATTGAAGTATATTAAAATTAAAACATTAAGTGCTTAGAACATAATATTTGTAATCAATATAACTAACAATGTATTTGGAAGATATAAAGAACTATATAAATCAATAAGAAAAAATAGATACTCTAATGTTTAAAATGGTTAAAAATAAGACTCTTCACAAAAGAAGATATCTAAATGGTGTTACACACTAAACGGGTGCGTTAATTTCACCAGACATAAGAGAACGAGTTAAAATCACAATGCCGAACCACTACTACTCAACCAATAGAATGGCTAAACCAAAACACTAAAACCAACACAATGTCTGCCATTGTTAATATAAATAGGTACAATTTTGAAAAAATAAAGTAAATATCTATTAAAAAAGGAGATACAATAAAAGTAAAGCCACATATATTGAATTTCATCTTACAACTGAGATACAAAAGAGAGGTCTCTGGTCTCTAGGACTTTTTTTGTTGACAAATTCTGTTATCACTGTGCCGTGTTGCTATGTGTACTCCCAGAAAGTATTCCAGATAACACTTTTTTAAAAAATCATTAGATGAGTTTTAAATGCACCTCTGTATTTCCAGACCCCATTCCCTCATGAGCTTCTGAACCTTGGCTTCTCATTCCTCCTCAGACACTCCTCCTTGCTTCCCTCCTCACTGAAGGAATGCCTTCTAACACTCGGGAGAAGAATCCAGTCTGGCTTGAGATGCAACATTTATCAAAGAGACATGACAAAAGTCACCCTAGAGAAAACTTTTCTTAATAGGTAATTCTCCTGGCACCAGAGAAGCCAAAGTGGACCTCAGCTTGAATATCCTGCAGACACCCTGCATTTTGACAGCTACAATTCTTCCTTTTTCAATTTCAATTCTTATTGATTTTCATGATTCTCATTTCAAAGATGTATGCCATCATTGTACTACAGTGTTTAGCAATTTGTCTGTGCCTGCTTTTCTATGCTAGATTGATTCTTTCCTACTGAAGCTGCAGTCAGGTAAGCATTAGGTTGCTTCTCAGGTGTCATCTCTGCTTACAAGTTATTAAAATGAGACATCTCACCCTCTTACCTGAGGAAAAACACTCACCTGAACCTACCACCAGGGGAGGTTCACATTTGGTAAGGAAGCAGCAGAAGTTGGCAAAGAACTACTTCTGAGAAGAAAGTCATACATTAGGCAGAAGTTGAATCTGAAGAAGACAAGAAGAACAGAGACATTGCTCTGTATTCTATTCAAAAGTTCCAGATTTCCCTGTGGGAAGACAGTGATAGAACCATGTTAATTGATTAAATACTTGTTTTCTTTTGGTTATAGAGCAGAAATGGTGAATGCTTTTTAATATGTGCAAATAAACAAATAGAAGATTTTAGAAAGTGTGGAGAAGGCTAAGTAAGTTAACCTGACAGAGAATATGTTTCCTACTAGACAGTTTTTCCAAGAAATAAATCCTAGAGTAAATAGTGGGATTTACTTGAAATAAATTAAAGCACTCATAATGGATGTACTATAGGAAAAATTCCTTCAAAATTTAAAGGTTAAAAACATTTATAGATTACAATAATTACTTTTTCTCCTTAGACCAATTTCAACTATTTCATGGGTGATGACTGTTTGTGGTATCTCTTCATGTCAACACTTTTTCTCACACTTTCTTCTGATTCCTTCAGAAACTCTTCCCAAATGCCAGGTAGGATTGAAAGGCTGTTAGTCACAGGCCTCCCCACTCACCACCTAACTCAATACACTCAAAAATATTGCAAGGGACCCACTTCTGCCAAAAAAAAGTCATTGTTTATAAGAAATCCCAATGTAACTGGGCATGTTTGAGATATACATAAACTAAAGAATTATTCATTGTTGATCTGAAATTCATATTTAACTAGGCATATTTGGAATGTACTTCTATCAGCAAATTATTCATCTGAAGTTTATCTGAGGTTCAAATTTAACCAGGATCCTGAATTTTATCTGACATCTTTGTATTGTACCTACCCCTGCTCACTTGAAGGTGCCTTATTTTCCTTATGAAACACACCTGTTGGGGCACTTATTCCATAAGGCAGCAATTACCAAGTACCATCTGGGAATGCCGAATGAGCCCAGCTGTCCTTAATTGGTTTGGGAGCTGAGTCTTCATACTGCTTTATCCTGGCTGTATCTGGTGCTCAACCCAGCCAAGAGAGCACACCCCTGAAAAAGGATGTTACCAAGAGAAAAGACACACACTGACTTAAGGAAGATGTGGTCTATTATTGTGTTATTGACAGAGAATGGATAGGGTACCCTTTATCTGAGGGTATTTCCACCACAACATGAAGACAGTACATTGATTTAAAGAAGGGTCACCTTTCACAGCCCAAAGCATGCTGGAGAAAGAGACTGCGGAACCACGCAGGGCAGAGTAAATGATGACCTAACAGTGCAGAGTCACCTTTGCTCCTACACTAGTCCTGGATGGCGACTTTATTCAAAAATGATCTACTTCCAGTGTTTAGTTTGGGTGGGAGTACATAAGTGTGTGTGTGTACATGTGCCCAGCCTTGCGTATCCTTGGGCAGGGAGTGTCCTAGAACTCCCATCCTTCTCTTTAGTACTCTATAAATTCCTTTAAGGGTCTGGAAGTTATGTTATGATAGGTCAGGTCTTCCTCACTCTTCTCTCAACATCTTTTATTCAGAAGCATTTTATAATCTATACATGCACAGCAAGGGAACATCAAGGGGTCAGCTCTCCAGTCATCGGTTTGGTGATATTAGCTCAGCAGTGTCCCTTTTCTTGACCTGCTGCATGACCCATGTAGCCCCATACAAGCAGAGTGACATTTACATTCACTTCTTATAAGATCCTAACGATGTGCATGGGGGATAGGTCTGCTAATGGGCTGAAATTTGAAAAATTTCCAGGTATTCTTTATGCAACATTGAGCTATGTGCTGCATAAATGACCTATTTTACAAATAAATCTTTAGGACCTTGCTCTCTGTGCCAAGTTAGAAAGGCAAAGAGTTTACCTTTTCCCAGCATATATTAAGTAAGGTACAAACAAAACAGAAACATACTCAAAGATACAGAGAATAGATGGATGGTTGCCAGAGGGGTGGGGGTGGGAGGTGGGTGAAACAGGTGAAGGGGTTGAGAAGTATAGATTAGCAGTTACAGAATAGCCAGAGGGATTTAAAGTACAGCATAGGAAATATAGTTGATAATATTGTAATAACTATTATGTATGGTGCCAAATGGATGTTAGATTTATCAGGGTGACAGCCTAACCACTATGCTGTACACCTGAAATTAATATAAAATAATATTGAATATAAACTGTAATTGAAAAAATAAAGTATATATTTTTAAAAGGTACATAGTAGTGGTAGGAGGAGAAAGAGAACTGATTTGGAAATATTTGCACAAGTGAAAAATTCACAAGAAACATATCATGAGCCTGTTGAACTCAGATGGCCCTGAACTATGGAATTTATAGAGCTTGAAGAAACCTCAATTATTTATCAAAACCAGTTAACTGAAAAGGCTGAAGTGGGACTTTTTCAGGCCTGGAGAATTTGATTCCTTTGAGAATTCTTGATTGTCATGCAAAAATAAATGGGAACATACACTTAAAACATATTATACTTTTAAATGTTTTCTTATCCTTTATTTCCTCTGATTTTTTAAAAATAAACTTTAATATATGATTAATCTCATGTTTAAATAAGGAGACATATTTAAAAATGATTGGCCAAAATTCCCATTGCCACAGAGGTAGTAAATGATAAAAACTCCAGGTTTTCTGGCCTGAAGCCTTTTCCCAACAAGTATTAAAGACAATAAATATGTCCCACGCACTATTCTAGATACTTGGTAAATAGGATAGATGCATTCCTGCCTCAAAGAGCTTAGTATAATACCTCAGTATATACATTAAACAAGTTTTATTTAGTATTGTGAGATATACAAATTACTTCACATAGCTTCAAAAAGTAGAAACAGGCAAAATAAAAAGATACTCAATATAGTCAACATATACTGAACCTTGAATTTTTAGTCGCCAATTTAAAAAGGAAAGGCAACCGCAGGCATGAGGAGAGAATCGGTGAGAGAAAATCCTGCTGGGTGGGAGGATTCAGTAGAGTGACATACTGACAAGACAGGGATAGCTGGGGACTTTCTTCTTGCCTTTATAGTTTTCACCACTCAAAGGTTCAAACTGCTTTCTCTAGGAATATCTAGTTCTCCATTTGCAGTACTCACTATATAGAATATTCCCATATGGAAGTCTTAGTCTTTCCTACCAGCTCCTTTACCTCTAATTATTCCTTTTTCATAACTTAGATTTCTTTCTTTCTACTTTTACCAAACAAACCTGTCCTCCTAAAACTGTAAAATCTGAGGCTAAAATCCATTTCTGACTTATTATCTGTAAACCCACCTAGAATAGTTTCCAGCATCTATTAGGTCCTCAATAAATCTTCACTAAATTGAGACTAAATTGAGGTTTCTCATTCCTAATTTACCACCTTGTGTAAATAAATCAGATCCCTACATAAACAAGATTGATTTTTATATCCATCATGCCAAAAACTCTGTTGTATTCTAATAAATTGAGTTTTTATCAAGGAAAGGTACTACACTGGATTATGGAGAGGCTGAAATGGAAAACAGAGTAAAGGCCCTTTAAGAACATACAATGTCCCTCCCATAGTGTGTTTTTCATGCTAATTCAGAACTCACAAGGTGAGTCCTATCTGGATTAAAAGTTACACATTGAACCATCAAGATTCTCTCCATCTTCTTACCTGCCAATGAGCTTCACTGAAGGGCATAAAGAGGAAAGGTATCAGCCAAGTTCATGTTGGGAGACTACACACCAAGGCTATGGGCTGAATGTTTGTATATTTCCCCCAAATTCATATGTTGAGATCTTAACCACCAAAGGCAATAGTAGTAGTGGTTGGGTCCTATGAGAAATGATTAGGTCTTGTGGAGGGATCCTTCATAAATGGGATTAGTGCTCATATAAAAGAGATCCCACAGAGCTCCCTGGGCCCTTTCATCATGTGAGGATACATGGTGACAACAAGTGTAGTGCACTAATTCAAGATGTGGTAACTGGGGAACCTGGCACAGGACAGGGACTGTGACTGGGTATATGGGAACCCTTTGTACTTTCTCCTCAATATTTCAGTTAACCTAAAACTAAAATAGTCTATTATTTTTAAAAGGCAGCCCTAAAAGAAAAGTATTTATTAGAATGAAAATCTTAAGAAATCAAAATGAGTATCATGATTACAAACCTGTTAGGTGGGGTGAATTTGGGGAGACAGAAAGGCAAGTGTTAAAAACTTGCAAAAAGATAAAACAAAGAAATATACTCACAGCAGCAGCAGCTCATTGCATGGCAGACAGAGAGAGCTGAGATGGGGAAGCAATTTGAACAGAGAAATAACACAAAGAACATGATAAAAGGTCATGATAGGAATAGATGAATTACAGGTGCAAGGAAAATATGCCATAAAAGGGAGGACATGTAAAGAATTCAGAGAAATGTTTTTAACCACAGCATTTTCTTTATAGTTTCAAACACTGGGCCACTACAGCTGTCTGTACTGTGCAGTCAAAGGGCATTCTTTGAAGTTTTCATAATTTCTCAACAGTGTAGAGAAGGGGATTACAGCAGGCTGCAGTTGGACATCTTTTTTTAAACTTTGCAGTACTTTCTCAACCCTAGTGATTTTCTCTCACCACTCTCCAATTTCGCCTTCAGTGTAAAGATTTTTCACATTCAGATGGTTTCCTAGGCACACTCTGCTTTTGATCAGAAGATAAGGGCAATGAGATGAATGAAAACAATTCTGACTTGGTTCCTTCTCCAAATTCACTTTTGCTCTGTCCACAACACCAGGTGATGGGGAGGTGAGAAAAGAAATACCTGAAGTTGGCCCTTCTCCTGCAACCCTCTACATTAGCTCAGATACCCACAAATCTTCCTGGGGGAAAAAATCAATAAGTATGTTATACTAAAAAGCAAATTTTCAGTCTTTGTTCCTGGTTCCTGGCACAGAGCTCTTAAAATCCTGGGAATCTTGTAAGGGATAAAAATGTCTTTTATATACTGATAAGATTGCTGGTAGTTGGAGTTCTTTGGATTGCTTAAGAATGGTATTGGTCACTAAAAGACCAGACATGATTAGAGGGTTGGAACTTTCAGTCCCAACAACTGACCTCTGGGAAGGGGAGAGGGCTGGGGGTTAAGTTCAACCACCAATGACCAAGAATTAAATCAATTGTGTCTATGTAATAAAACCTCTATAAAACCTCCTAAATGAAAAGATTTGGGGAGCTTCAGAATTAGTGAACATATCAAGGTGCTAGGAGGGTGGTGGCCTTCTCCTATATCTTGTCCCAAACTCCTGTTTTGTTTGGCTGTTCCTAAGTTGTATTCTTTATAATAAGTGGGGAATAGCAAGTAAAGTGCTTTCCTGAGTTCTGTGAATTACTATAGACAGTGATCAAATCTGAGAAGGGGGTTGTAGGAACCCCTTAATCTATAGCTGGCGGGTCAGGACTATCAGTGGTAAGCTGGTACTTTCAACCAGCATCTCAAGTGGCAGCAGCCTTATGGGACTGAGTCCTTACTTTGTGGGATCTTATGCTAACTCCAAGTAGATAATGTCAGAATTGAACTGAATTGTAGAACACTCAGCTGATGTTAGAGAATTGATTGCTGGTGTGTGAAAACATCACAGGATGCCTTCTGCTGAAACTGTAAAATGCAGTCTCTCTCTCTCACCTGAGGGTAAGCTAGAGGAAGTTTATGGTAGGATGTTAACAAAAATTATAGATACCTATATTCCATCTTTGAGGATATGATTCATTGTTTCTTACTCAATGAATAAATAAAGATCTGGGTACCCAAGGTGCAGAAGGAATGTAGTAAAGAGAGGGAAACTTCTCCTTCAATACCCTGCATCAGCTCAGGTAACTTAGACTCTTCCTAGAGGAGACCAAAACTCAAATATACAAAAAGTGTCTGCTAGAGAGATCGAAGCCTAATGTATTTATTACTTCTGAGTAAGAATGAGTTTCTATTGGAGATTTCTGAACACTCAGAGGTCTTCTTCAAACTGGTGCTGCCACTTACTGCAAGGGTCATAGAATGAATTTAGTGGGTCACAGCATATCATTCTGTTTGTTTTTAGGACTCTTTAATTTGATATTTGTCCTTATGTTCACTTGAAACACTATTAAATTAATTGGTATTAACTTTTTTGTTTTATCATATATAATAACTGTATGTCATGGTGGAACCAAGTTTGAAGAACAGTGCTCTGAATAGAATCTGAGGAAGTCTGAAGTCACAAGAAATGGATTAGGAGAACTTACTTGGTTACCTCACCACTTGCTAACCTTGTCCCATCCTATCCTGACCTCACTCCACCTCAACACCTCCTGGTGGAATGGGGGTGAGGGGATTCTATCTCTTGGCCAAGGTGACCTGAAGGGGAGATGATTCTTGGGTCTTCTTATTTCTCAGCAAAAGGAAAAGTCTCTGTGCAACATGTTCTGGACCTATTCAACAAATCCTACCCATGTGGCTGAATTTTTTTATCTTTTCTACTTTACCATAATCAGGAGCCACTAAGAGCCATAGCATCATGAACTGACTATACTGGAATCAGGAACAACCTGGTGCAGCTCCTGAAGTTATGACAGTGTAGGGAAGGACACAAATCTTTTTCCTCTCTCCATTTGAATTTTGACTGGAGACCTATAAATTACACTAACAAAGGAAAGTTTAACAAAAGAAAAATACAAGTTTATTATTGGGTTGGCCAAAAAGTTTGTATAGTTTTTTCCAAAAAATAAGACACATTTTTTACCAATAACTTTATTGATTTGGATATTTTGAGCATATTGGCTATCTCCCATGAGGTATAACATTGATTATTCTCAGTGTATTGATTTGACCACTATCAACTTTAGCTGGTCTTCCCAACCATGGAGCATCATCCAGCAAACCATTTTTGACACATTCAATCAGTCACTGCACCTTTTCTGTACGCTACACAAATTTTTTCTTGTGTGTGTTTTAGTTGTTTTTACCTTTCTTGAAATAATAAAGCATAATATGCCTAAAATGTTGTGTATTTTCTTCTACCTTCAGTATTAAAGTGGCTATACAAAAAGTTACCAATTTTGATGTTTTTTTAAAAAATGCATGTTGATATGGCAGTTGTCACAATACAATCTAACAAAACTGTTTCAAATGAAGTTAAAGACAGTAGTTCTTTTTTTCTTTCTGCTGCATAGTATTCCATTGTGTGTATGTACCATTTGTCCGAAAGACAAATACCATATGATCTCACTATAAGTGGAACCTAACCAACAATACAAAGATACAAGGAAAATAAGACCAGCAACACTGAAAGGAAAAGAAATCAACAGAGACAAGAGGGAAGGAGGGAGGCGGGGGGCAGGGAAAAAGAAAGGAAGGGGAAAGTCAAGGAACATATAGCAAAGACTCATAGACAAAACCAAAGGGGAAGAACTGAAGGAGGGATGGAGGGAGGGGGCAAGGGAAAGTGGTGGGGTGTAGGCAGAGACAAATGTATTTGAAAAAATAAAATAAAATTTTAAAAAAATGAAGTTAAAGACAACTAAGTGCTACTAGAGCCATCTTATGGAAAAAACAAACAAACTTTTTGGCCAACCCAATAATATGTGCACCACTCATTTATATGGGAATACTAGAGACAAGTACCTCAAAAGGGTTGTTAAAAGTTGGGCTTATAAACAACTTTAACAAAAGAGCAATAGATTATTAGAGAAGTGATAAGACAAAGTAAAAAGACCTTGAGCTTCTAGGAGCCATGAATTATGGGGAGGCAAATATACAGGGAGACTAATGGTAGATAAGGACTAATTTTTGCAAAATTTTTCAAAGTTTGGTATATAGATTTCCCTGGTACTATCCTTGGCTCATAAGGTTTTAGAGTTCTGTCTAGGAATTAACTTCTGTTCTTCCTGGTAGAGAGAGGAGAGAATACACCTGCACACATTTACATGCTATTTTTAGTCAAATAGGGGGAGGGCAGAGAGTTTTCTTGTATCTGCTGTTTCTCAGTTGCCTTCAGTCCAAAACAATCCTTAGGCTAAAGTGCTAAAGTGGCGTATTTTGGTATGGCATCTTCTGTCACCCTTCAACTGGAACGTCTATGAGAAATGGCCTTGTGAAATAGCTTTTTGTATATTTTTGGTCACACTATATTTAGACCAAAAAACTGGATATGAAAATTAATAAACTTGTTTATTATCAGAAAGCATCCAAAGCTCTCCTATAGCTGTGAGCACAGAATTGAGGGGTTAAAAACTTCTCTAGAGTCAGGACTGAAGTCATCTTCTTAGCATGTCCTTATCCCTCAGACCTGGCCAGACAATATCACATTGGTAAAGGAATACGGGTACGGGGGAGAGAATAGAAACTGAGGAATTTTCTGGAAAAACAACTAACATTTATGAAGTACTTATGTACCAGGTACTAGTCAAAGAGCTTTATATGTATTATGTGATCTAATCATTAGAAGTCTAAAGTTATTATTATTTTTCTAATTAAAAAAATGAATGACAATATTTCATTCTAACCTCAATTTTTAGAAACCACAATAAAGATAAACCATTCTCACTCTTGTTAAAACTCTAGAGTTCACATAGGTATAAAAAAAAAAACCCAGAATACTAGAATCTACACTGTCATTAAAATAGAATGTCACAGTTTATTTCACCTATCATTATCAGATAGGTGATAGGCCTTACATATGGAAGGTCATAGAAATCTCAGTGAAGTGTTGAAGTCTGGGATCCTCCTTGAAAATAATCATTATGTGACATGCCAAATATAGAAAATACAGGATATTTTTTCAGCCATTAAAAAGGAATGAATGGTGATACATGTTAAAACATGAATGAAACTTGAAAACATTATACAGAGTAACAGCAGCCAGGCACTAAAAGCCACATATTGTATAATTAAAGTTACATGAAATATCCAGAATAGGTAGTAAATCCATGGAGACAGAAAACAGATTGGTGCTTTCCAGGGACTGGGGGAGTTGGAGGAACCGGGAGTGACTGACGGATCAGTGGGAATGGTTTCCTTTGGAGTGATGAAAATGTTTTGGAACTAGAGGTGATAGCTACACAAAATTGTGAATGTACTAAATACCTCTGAATTATATACTTTAAAATGGTTAATTGTGTAATATGTGAATGTTACTTCAATAAAACAATTATGCATACAGAAATCCCCAAAAATACAATGTCATGATTATGATTCACTGTTAAGAAAAGCAAGACACAGACTAACCTATAATATTAGATTAAAAACACACATAAATAGATATGCTTAGAAAAAAAACCCAAAGGAAATAATATAAAATGCCAATAGCAGCAATCCTTAGGTTATAAAATAGATTTGTTTTTCATGTACTAATGTATTTTTGAAATTTACCATAACATGTTTTCTTAAAGTCAAAAATAGCACAAAAAAAATAGCTTATTTTTAAAATTAAGTAAGGGAAGAGGCCCCAAGATGGTGGCAGAGTAGTTAGAAGCTACAGTCACCTTCTCCCAGGACCAAACTGGAATTACAACCAAAATATAGAAAAATCAACCTGAATAACCAACTGAAAACTACCTGAAGAGAAGTTTTATAACCAAGGATTTATGGTAGAAGCCACATCAAGACTGGTAGGAAGGGCAGAGAGGCAAAAAAGGCTGGCCGCCACTCCCACAGGCAGCGGTTGAGATACTAGAATATTTCAGGTATAACAGCTCCCCCTGAAGAGTGTGGCATCTCAACCCCATGTGGGGCTCCCCAGCCCAGAGCACCAGAGTTGGGAAGAGGTGTCTACATAGCATCTGGCTATAAAAATCAGTGGGGATTCTGTCCACCAGGGAGAGATAGAAGTCTGCTAGAGACACAGGTGCTCTCTTACAGGGCCAATGCACCAAACCTTGTTTGCAGCCATCATTCCAGGGTCCAGCAGATGGAGGGTAGAATAGGGCAGAGTTGTATGAGGAGAGACTGAGACTAGTGGCTCTAGGGAGACACCTGAAGGGACAGCTGCCAGGATCCCTATGCTGAGTCCCTCCCACACACTATTTTTCCTGAGTGGAGCACTGTTCTTCTTTATGGCATCATCATGCGGGAATGTAATAGCCCCACCCTCTAAACTCCCTATTACCCAACCCTGCTGAGGAGTAAGGGTGAGGTGTGGAGGTTCAAGCAGACATACAGGATGTCAGTGGCTGAGTTACATGGCTCTGGGTGTGGGGGGGGGGGGCGGCTTACTCCTCCCTCCTCCCCCAAAGCCTGATCAGCTCTCCACCTCATAGGAGATTCACTAACCCGACCATCCCAACTCCCAGTTGCCTTTCCCTGCTTAGCTCAGGATCTTGGTAGGATCTTGGTGGAATCTCGGACAGACTGAGTTGTGCAGCTCTAGGAAAGGGACCATTTCCCCTTGCAGGCCCAAACTGGTGCAGAGACAACTTTTGGTCTGTTCAGGATTGATAAATTCTCCTAGCTTCACCCAGATGATATCCTGAGACCCTGCCCCAAAACAAAGGGCTAGGGGCACTCGGTAGGTAACAGCTAGATTTAATGTACCCTGGGACTGTTGCTGAGTGGTCTCAGACATGGCACTGGCACTGAAGTTTGAACCTGTATCTATCAGTTTGAATACCACTTGCCCCAACCTGATGACTCACTCAGAACCTTCCTTATGCAACTCAAATACTGCCTATGGTTCTTTCAGTGACTGAGCCTAACAGGTAGCCAGCAGGCAGAGGCAGATCTCAGGTTAATTTGGGTTTGTTGCTGACCTGCCCCCAGACTCATTGCTGGTGGAAGCTGGCCTTAGTGCACAGTTTAGCCCTTCCTACACACACTCAAGCCCAGCAAAGGCAGCTACAAACTGTGGATCACTTTGCAGCTCCAAACAGGTTTCCCAGGGTCAGCCACAGGCTGCATCTAACATTGGTCTGCTAATGTAGTTTCCAAGAGGCCCCAAAACCAATACACCCAGTGGCCAGCTTCAGACAATATCTGAGTGAAATCCAATTAACTTTACAAATGGCATATCCAAAGGGAGATCACAGAAGGCACCAGACCCCATTGAGGCAAATTCTACCTTGTGTGCTCATCAGTTTATACACAGTGGTCAAGTCAATCCTCATAAGATTGCCAGCCTGAGGGCTGAACCCACACATTAATGGACCAATAGCAATCAAAACTCAATTACAACAGGAAGGCTCACATAACCTACACAGGGGACATTCCTTGAGCACCTAGCTCAGGTGATCAAGTACACTGTGTCAGTGTATTCCACAGGACACCTATTACATGAGGCCACCCTATCAAGACTAGGAGACATAGAAGAATTACCTAATATATAGAAACAAGCACAAAGAGGTAGCCAAAATGGGGAGAAAATAAACATGCTATAAATGAGAAAAAAAACAAAACAGGAAAGATCTCCAGAGAAAAAAGAGGTAAGTGAAATGGAGCCAAGCAATTTGCCAGATATAGAGTACCAAAAAATGGTTATAAGAATGCTCAAGGAACTTAGAATTACAAGGAACTTAGTGAGAACTACAATAGCATGAAAAAGGACATAGAAACCATAAAAAATAACCAATAATAAATGAGGAATACAATATCTGAAATGAAGAACACACTAGAAGGAAAACAGTAGGTTTGATGAAGCAGAGGATTGAATCAGTGATTTGGAATACAAGGCAGCAGAAAACAACCAATCCAAGAAGCAAAAAGAAAAGAAAATTTGATGTGGATAGATTAAGAAACCTTTGGGAGAACATGAAGAGTAAAAACATCCCCATCATAACAATACCAGGAGGAAAATAGAGAGAGCAAGGGATCAAGAACTTTTTTGAAGAAATAATGACTGAAAATGTTCCTAACCTGGTGAAGGAAAAAGATAAACAAGTTGAGGAGATGCACAGAGTTCCAAACAAGATAAATCCAAAGAGACCCACACCAAGACACACCATAATTAAAATGACAAAGGTTAAAGATCAGGAGAGAATCTTAAAAGCATCAAGAGAAAGACAGTTAGTTACCCTATAAGGTAGCTCCCATAAGACTGTCAATTGATTTCTCAACAGAAAAATTTCAGGCCAAAAGGTACTGACACAAAATACTCAAAGGGATGAAAAGTAATAACCTACAATGAAGACAGTTTTACCCAGCAAGGCTATCATTTAAAATTGGAGGAGAAATAACGAGCTTCCCAGACAAGAAAAACCTGAAGGAGTTCATTATCACCAAACTAGAATCACAAGAAATGTTAAAGGGTTTTCTTGAAGGCAGGGAGGGGGAGGAGGAGAGGGAGGGGGAGGGGGGAGGGGGAGGATGGGGGGGCGGGGGAGGGGAGGAGGGGGGAAGGAGAAAGAGAGGGAGAAGAAGAAAGGGGAGGAGAAGAGCAACAACAACAGGAACAGAGGGACATAGTTAAAAGAATAAAATGGCAACAAATGTTTACCTATCAATAATCACTTTAAATGTAAACAGCTTAAATTCTCCAATCAAAATACATAGGGTAGCTGAATGGAAAAGAAATAAGACCCACATATATGGTGTCTACAAGAGGTCTACCTCGGACTGAAAGATACACACAGACTAAAAGTAAAGGGATAAGAAAAGATATTTCATGCAAATGAAAATTTTTTTAAAAGCTGGCATAGAAATACTGATATCTGACAAAATAGACTTTAAAACAAAGGCCATAATAAAAGACAAAAAATAACACTACATAATGATAAAGGGAGCAATCCAACAAGAGGATACCACCCTTATAAACAGTTACGCACCCAACACAGGAGCATCAAAATATATAAAGCAAAGCTTGATGAACATAAAAAAAGAGATAGTAATTAATGAAGTCATAGTAAGGGGTTTTAATCCCTCATTGACATCAATGAATATATCTTCCAGACAGAAAAAATGAACAAGGAAACAGCAGTTTTAAATGACACACTAGACAGATGAATTTAATCGATATCATCAGAGCATTCCACCCCAAAAAGTAGAATATACATTCTTCTTAAGTGACAAAGTGACATAGAACATTTTTGAGGACAGACCACATGTTAGGACACAAAACAGGTCTCAAAAAATTTAAGAAGATTGAAATGATCTCAAGCATCTTCTCTGATTATAATGGTAGGAAACTAGAAATCAATCACAAAAAAAAAACTGAAAAACACACAAAGACAAGGAAGATTAAAAAATGTTGCTGAATAATAAATAAGTTAACAATAAGATCAAGGAAGAAATCAAAAAATACCTTGAAACAAATGAAAATGAATAAACAACAACCCAAAACCTGTTGGACACAGTGAAAACAGTTCTAAGAGGGAAACTCACAGCATTACAGGCCTGTCTCAAGGATAAGAAAAAGCGCAGATAAACAGTCTCACTTTAAAACTTAAAGGAACTTAAAAAAGAACAAGAAACAAAGCCTAAAGTCAGTAGAAGGAAAGAAATAGTGAGATCAGAGCAGAAATAAAGGAAACAGAGGCTAAAAAAAAAAACATTACAAATGATCGATGAAACACAGAGCTAGTTCTTTGAAAAGATAAACAAGATTGACAAACTTTTAACCAGACTCATCAAGAAAAAGAGGACTCAATGAAATCAGAAATAAGAGGTAGCAATTGACACCAAAGAAATACAAAGAATTACAAGAAACAATTACAACAACTATGTGCCAACAAATTGGGCAATCTGAATAAAATGGATAAATTCACAGAAACATACAATCTTCCAAAACTGAACCAGAAAGAATAAGAAAATCTGAATAGACCAATTACATCTAATGAAATTGAAGCAATAATTAAAAAAACCCCAACAAACAAAAATCCTGGCTTAACAGGTGAATTTCACCAAATACTCAAAGTTCTAACACCTATCCTTCTCAAACTATTTCAAAAAATTCAAGAAGAGGAAAAATGCCCAAGCTCATTTTATGCCACAAGCATTATTCTAATTCCAAACCCAAATAAAGACACTACCAAAAAAATTATAGGTAAAAATCCCTGATGAACATACATGCTAAAATCCTCAACAAAATATTATAAAACCAGATCCTGCGATACATTAAAAGGTCACACATCATGATCAAGTGGGATTTATTCCAGGGATGTGATGTTGATATAACATCCACAAATCAATAAGCATGATACACCACATAAATAAAATCAATGATAAAAATCATATTATCACACCAATAGACTCAAAAAATCCTTTGTTAAAATCCAACACCTATGTATGATAAAAAGTCTTAGCAAATGGGAATAGAGGAAACACATCTCAACATAATAAAGGATATATGACAAATCCATGCCAACATCATACTTAATGGGCAAACACTAAGACCATTTCCCTTAAAATCAAAAACAAGGCAGGAATGTCTGCTTTCACCACACTTAGTCAACATAGTACTAGAAGACCTAGCCATAGTAACCAGACAAGCAGAAGAAATAAAAGACATCCAAACTGGAAAGGAAGAAGTAAAATTGTCATTATTTGTAAATGACACAATACTGTATATACAAAATTTTAAATATTACACCAAAAATCTACTAAAGCTGAAAAATGAATTCAGTAAAGTAACAGGATACAAAATAAATATCCAGAAATTGGTTGCATTTTTATACACCAATAACAAACTTTCATAAAGGAAAATTGAGAAAAATATCCCATTCACAATTGCTTTAAAAAGAATACCTAGGAATAAATTTAACTAAGGATATAAAAGAACTTTACTTGAAAAATTATAAGACATTGAAGAAGATATAATATGTAAAGCATATACCATGTTCACAGATAGGAAAAATTAACATCATTAGAATGTCCATACTACCCAAAGCAATCTGTAGATTCAATGCAATTCCTATCAAGATACCAATGGTCTTTTCACTGAACTAGAACAATTATTCCAAAAATTAATATGGAACCACAAAATACCCTGAGTAGCAACAGCACTCTCGAGAAAGAAGAATATTATTACTCAAAACAGCATGGTACTGGCACAAAAAGCAGACAAATAGATCAATGAAACAGAACAGAGAGCCCAGAAATAAACCCATGTCTTTACAGTAAATTAATATTTGACAAAGTAGGCAAAAACATACAATGGGTTAAAATAGGCTATTCAATTACTGGTGTTGGGAAAATTGACACATATGTGCAAAAAAAAAGGAAACTAGACCACCTTCTTATACCATAACAAGAATAAACTCAAAATGTATTAAAAACGTAAGTGTGAGACTCAAAACCATAACAATCCTAGGGAAAAAAAAAAACATAGGCAGTAAAATTGCAGACATTTCTCATAGCAATTTTTTTTTTCTGATATATCTCTCTGGGTAAGGGTAACAAAGGAAAGTATAACCAAATGTGACTACATCAAACTATAAAGTTCTTGCACAGCAAAGGAAGCCATCAACAAAATGTAAAGACAACCCACTGAATGGGAGAATATATTCACTAATGATATAACAACTGATAAGAGGTTAATATCTAAAGTTTATAAAGGACTTCTAAAAAATAGAAATCCAATTTAAAAAAATGGGCAAAGAATCTGAATAGACACTTTTCCAAAGAGGACATACAGATGTTCAATAAACGTATGAAAAGATACTCAACGTCACTAATCAGAGAAATGAAAATTAAAACCACAATGAGGTAACACCTCACACCTGTCAGAATAACTATCCTCAATATATCAAGAAACAACAAGTGTTGGCGAGGATATGAGGAAAATAGAACCCTTGTGCACTGTTGGTGGGAAGGCAGATTGCTGCAGCCACTCTAGAAAACAGTATGGAGTTACCTCAAAGATTAAAAATGTAACTACCTTATGACCCAACACCTCTACTTCTGGGGATACATCTGAAGCAACCTGAAACACTAATTTGAAAGAATATCTGCAGTCCCACATTCATTGCAGTGTTATTTACAATAGCTAAATTTGGAACAGTCCAAGTGTCCATCAGGAGATGAGTACATAAAAAAAGCTGTGGTACATTTATACAATGGAATAATGCTCAGCTATAAAAATGAAGGAAATCTTAAGTTTTGTGACAGCACGATGGATCTGAAGAGTATTATCCTACATGAAATAAACCACTCAGAGAAAGAGAAGTACCGTATGATTTCACTTATATGTGGAATCTAAAGAAAAATTAAACAAAATAGAAACAGACTCCCATACAAAAAAACAGATGGAAGCTCTTAGAGGATAAGGGGACTGTGAGGCCGGGTAAAAAAAGGTCAAGGGATTAAACAAAATAAAAGAAAAGCATAGACACAAATAACAGTATGGTAATTATAAGAGGGAAAATGGCAGGGAGGTAGAAGTGGGTAAATGGTAGAAAAATGGTGATGGAAAAAGACTTGACTTTGGATGGTGAAGACCCAATAGAATATACAGATGATGTATTATAGAATATGAACTAGAAACCTGTATAATTTTATTAACCATTTCACCCAATAAGTTCAATAACTTTTGTTTAAAAATTAAATTAAGTAAGGGAAAACTTAAAGCTCCTTTCATTCTAGTATTCTAGACCTGAAAAGCAAGCATTGTTAGGGGAAGGTGAGGGGAAGAAGTAATTGAAGAGTTTGTCTCTAAATAAAAGAGAGTAGGGTGGGAGTCGGGCTTAGGATCAGATTTTGCTCCAAAGAGTGAGACTGGAGAGGTTTTGCAGAACTTCTAGGAAGAACCCCTGCCTGCCCACGACCAACCTAGATCATGCCCCTTTACAAAGCCAGCTGCATGGTGACGAAGACAGGAATTTGGAGGACGGGGATATTCAGGAGAATAGTCCTGAGTTATTTTGGAAAACAAAAGGAATTTGGACACTGTCTGCACCTTCACATTGTGGCTGATAAGAGAACTACATTTCAGCAGTTGCCTGCTTATGTGTGTGTCACTATTCTCAGGCTTTACTACAGATGCCCAGCCTTCCTTGTGGTTAAATCGGTTCCTTGTGTCTGGATCTGGCTAATAGACTATAAGTGGAAGTGACCTGTGACATTTCTAGACTGAGAAATTTGGTATGGGGAGCTTAAAGATTACACACACATTTCTGATGGCATAGCCATTAGTTGGAGCAGAGCCATTTGGGATTTGTTGTGTTAAGCTTCTGAAATTTCATTATTAATTATCCTTACACAGAAATTGGAATCCAGAAGCTGGGTGCTATCATAACAAAACCCATAAAATATACACATTAGTGTAGCTTGGGCAGCAGGTAACAAGGAACTGGATATTAGAGGACAGAGAGGTGGGGGTCCGTGTACACAGGGGAATACAGTGGCCTGTGCCCACGCCAGCTCAGCAGACAGAACATGTGCCTGCCATTCTGAAAACAGATGATTAATGTGTGTGGCTGCATTGGTTGCATATGGAAGATGTTGCTAGAAAGATGAACTTGGGAAGAACTGGCCAGTTTACAAAAATAAAGCAAATACAAGGAAATATACAATATCTCCAAATTCAAGGCCTTGCATCCCAGATGCTTAATTAAAACTCTCAATTTGGTAAAATAAGACTAAATTAAGGGTGTGGCAGGATAAATAAGTCTAGAGATCTAATGTACAGGCATGATTACTATAGTTAATAAAACTATTGAATATATAGGAAATATACTGAGAATAGACCTCAGGTGCCCTCATCACAAAAAAAGGTAACTGTGAGAAGGCACATTAATTAGCTTGGCAGTAGTAATACTTTCACTATGTGTATTCATATCAAATCATCATATTGAGCCCCTTAAATAGATGTAATTTTTGTTAAAAATATATACAAGTATATAAATTTAAATCTATTCAAAGCTAATAGGTAGAAAATATATCTCATTAATTTTTAAAATTTGTGATGATGAACATGTTTTTCTTATATTTATTGGCCAATTGTATGTCTTTGTTAAATGTCTCCTCATACACTTTGTCTTGTTTCTACTGAGTTATTCATCTCTATCTTCCTGATGTATGAAAACTATATATAATAGACCTTAGGCCCTTTTCTTGAAAAGAATTTTCAAAGGGCAGGGGAAATGAAATGTGGTTTTTCCTACTTTTTGTTCCCCAAAGCCTCACTGTTTCTGTTCATTAATTTGGGAAAAATAAAAGAAGAATGAAAAGACAAACATTAAATTTGAAAACTGCGTCTCAAAATATGTGAGTGCAGTTATTGACTCATGGGACATACTGGAATCAATTTTTAGAAGCCAACTTAATTCTTAAGGGAAATGTATTGCCAAAAGAAACTGGATGCCGGCAGTAAAAGACCTCTTGTCTGAGACCTGCGATGACTCTCAGAGGTGCCCCTCCCACAAACAGGAAGTAGGCTGAGAAAGCTGTCCAGCTCTGGAGGAAGGAAAGTTACCCCGCGCCTATTTCAGTCATGGTCAAAAAGGACAAAGAAAAAGGGAGGAATCCCCTAGAGGGCCAGGCCAGGGTCCACTGGAGACCAGTGGACAAAGGAACTAGTTTCAGAGAACCTCATCAAGGATTCACCCAGGCGGATAGGCTGCCTTCCAACAGCTGGAAGATATCAAATTACTGGGGATCGGGGGCTGCTAGGTGACCCCATTCTTTCCTGTTTCAAGTAACAGGGAATTTTCTGGAGTTCCAATAAGTAAGTAAGTTTGCTGAGATTAACCTGTCTGCCACAGATACTGACGAGTAGGAGAAGCAGACAATTGGTTTTTCAGTTCTTAGGTCCCTAAACCAAGAAGAGCCACATCCAGATCTGAGAGATTATTTGTGGGGCATTATGAAGAGATGTTGGACTTCGAGTTGAATGTTTACCAGATATCCATACATCCCTCTGTATCCCACTCCCACTCCCAAATGCTGAGGTTAGGGCTGTGTGGCTACTTTTACCTACGGACTGTGACCAATGCAGCTTCATCTCTTTCTACCTGTGCTGTCATTATGTGCCCTGTACTGATGTGTCATTCCCAGTTGTGGCACATCTGAATTATTATAGTGTTCTACTTGCCTGCAATTCTTCCCTGTTTCACTATATATTGAATACTTTCATTCATACTATGTTTCATGGGGAATTTTTTTATAATAGATACTAATAGATATAAAGAAATTTACTGCTGTTAAAGAATAGCTGTCCTTCAGAATTCTAATGGTGTGCTAAGATCTGGGAGGCGATCTTTATTCGTTACTAAAGCACCGGATAGCTCATCAGCTGGCTCCTGAATATGCAGCAGACAGGCCCCTTTTTTGCTATTAGTATGTTGACTGCAACTGTACTTACCCAGTGACAGGCTGAAATTACACAGGCAGCAGTCCACTTTTCTACCCCCTGCATGTTAGTCAATTTCCCAGGGTAAGCCACTCTTCCAGGGAGTATGTAATTTTGATACCTGTTTAACTTCAGTACTCTCTTGTTTGACAGAGTGCTTTCTTACCCTTTTTAGATGGTGTCATGTACCCCTCAATTGGGTTTCTTCTCCCTGCTGTTATAGTTTGTTCCTGCCTGAAATATTTAGAGGAACATTTCTCCAAATGCAGTTAATTCAATTGCCATTGCACTTGTGCACACATATATATTTTTTTTCCTTTTTCTGACACATAAAGGAACTGTTTCAATATTTTTATTTCCCAGTTTGTTAAATATTTATGCAGGACAGGCAAAAGAAGGTTTACAGTTGTGGGTATGTGAAACACAGAGTTTATTCTTGTATTATTTATTCATCATTGTGTTACTTATTTGTATTAAAACTGTAAATCTACTTTTGCCCATCCCTGTATTGTGTCCTCACAAAGCAAACTTCTACATACATATGTATTAAGTTCTAATGTTTAGATTTTTTTGGAGGGATATCTAAAGATAGAATTAACCAATAGCAATTCTCTTCCAAATTGAAATAGTACTATAAATAAGAAAGTGCCACAATATGTAATCTACCATCAAGTTCTTTTATAAGTGATTCTTGAAGTTCCATAAAATTCAACTTAGTGATTCAGCAAAGCTCTTAGTACTCAGATCAATGACCAGATCTTAGCCCTGCTACTGGAGAGCAATCAGTATCATCCTAAGAGGCAGAGTGCTAGAAGGAGAGTGTTGAGTAAATGAGGTATGCACACACATGCACACACACATAGCACATCCTTCTTTTTATGGAATATATTCAAATCAGAGACAAAATCAAAAGGACAATCCATCCAAAAATCTTCCCTGATCTATAAGTTTCATTCTCACAGTAACGTATATGCTTAGTCTCGCAGATCATTTCTCTTTTGCTCTTTCCTTTGAGAGAAAATATGCTCATTAAGCTCCATAACAGGCAGCTGATTGGACAAGTGACTTCATTTTCCTGTATATTTCTCTCAAATAGTATCTCCATTTTATTGTATCTTTGGGAATGTCAATAAAGAAATTTGTCTTCTGGAAAATCAACTTCAATTTGTTTTGGTTCTAAAAAGAATTTTTCCCTTTTCCCAATGTCCTACCTACCAATCATGTTTACCAATGAAGTAAAATGTATACAGCATGCCTGGAGAGGGAATGTGTGTGTTAGGAGAGGGCATGGTGGGGCTCCATGTGATTCAGTCCCAATACTGTCACATCAAAAAGACACAGATCTATCAACCCAAGCACCTGAGAAGCTTCAGTCTTGCAGCTCTCAAAGAACATTACTGGAACCCTAATTGACAACTGAGAATGGTACTTAAAATCCTCTTTTCTTTTATCTTCAATTCATAAACTCCACAACTACTCCAGAGCTTCTCTGAATTCCTTACTTTTAAGCTTTTACCAAAAGTTCCCTTTAATCTCTAGGCCACATGATCCAGAGAAAGAGACAGATATATATCTATATAGAAGCACACATGCAGGTATATGTATATAATATGTCTTATACATATTAGGCATGTGTACATACAAGTATATATCTCTATACATATACACATGTCTTTTTATATTACACACACATACACAGTCCCCCAAACTCTGCATCTCGGAATCTTATAAATTGGACCAGGAGAGAAGAAACTCTTGTTAAGTTTAAGAAGAAGGGACAGTGGGCAAACTTAGAAAAAGTTATTTTAAAGAGCTGGGGAATAGTAAAACAAAACATAAACTTTTAAAAAAGATTTTTTATTTATTTTTAGAGAGGGGAAGGGAGGGAGAAAGAAAGGGAGAAACACCAATGTGTGGTTGCCTCTCATGTACCTCCTACTGGGGACCTGGCCTGCAACCCAGACATGTGCCCTAACTGGGAATTGAACCAACAACCCTTTGGTTCACAGGTTGGCACTCAATCCACTGAACCACACCAGCCAGGGCAAAACAAACTCTTGCACTGGTACATTTTCATCCCCCTCACAGCTATTCATCCATTTATTTTTCATTTTTTTCTGTTGATTTTCAAGCTACTGTCTGCACATCGGTTTCCTCCTCCATGCCTATATATAGTTCATGCTGACTTTTTACTCTAACTCACCTTTTGAAGGGAAACCATTATGAGAATAAAAAAATAATCACATAATTCTATGAGAAGTTCCCCTCTGCAGGAGAAAAGTGTAGCTGAAATGGCCAATCTTCTAGGCAATAAGGAGATCTCAAAGACATCTCCCTGTCACTGTTTTAATTTTACATGAGTGTTTTTATTTTCTCAGTTAGCCTCTAGATCTTCATTGCTATACCTGCAGCTGGATTTTTGTCTTATTTAAAGTTCCCTCTCTATTCATCAGGAGACCTCCATAGGCACACTGAGATCTATTTATACATTATCCAACATGAGTTGCCAACAGGTCAGATAAGATGATTACTAGCTACACCAAACTGATGTCTAATTAGGGTTTCTTCTAAGTTTCTTGTAATAGGAGTAATCTCAAAAGCAATAACAATTTATCTATTCATACAGCTCACAAAGCCTGCCACTGCTGGGAGGAGCATCTTAACCCTCATGTGCTGCCCTACATCCTGGAGCAGGGGTGTCGCTGACTCTTGAATCCTTGAGTTTAATCTGTCAGAGTCTCTCCAGGACAATTACTTAGACCAGCATCAGCTCAAGGTATTCACAACTAAGCTAAACCCAGCAGTGCCACTCTATCGAGCTCACAATAAACCAAGCACAGAGAGGCAGCTTGCCTTCTCAAATGGAAACGTTTGTCAAGCTTACTCATGCAAAAATAGACAGAAGGCGGAGACTTTGGAATTATGTACAAGTCTGGCAGAGGCCATATAGGAATGACAATGGATGATCAGGGGTGGGAGAGAACACGATTTAGCTCTGAAGACAGAACTTCATCATGTAACTAGACTACAGTTTGCAGGTTTGGGAACAAAATTACCTGCAACCAAGGTGTCCCTTAGGTTAGCTCAATTGATTCAGCAGGAGTTTAAGGTTCAGGCATGAATGCTTACCATGCAAAAAATCTGATGGAATAGCAGCCTTTCGAGTCAAGACAGGCTTATGTCCCAGCTCTACCCTTGACTACTTGACTAGTTATTTAACAGTGGGGAAGGGGCTTGCTGCTTCTAAACCTTCATTTCCTCATCTCTGACATGCTTAAAACACTAACAGATTACTTAATGAGCTTGTAAGGATCTGCCTCAAAGTAGAGACTCAGCAACAATCGCTGCTTTTATTCTGAAGGTTCAGGCACTCTGACCCAGAGCAGGTGGCTAGTCCAATCCCAATACGTGGAGTAACCTGCAAAGCATAGTATTGTGCCTTCTCTGGGGAAGGAGTTATCTGCAGATCTCCAGTGGAGTTGGGCCCTGATGTTTGAATTTTTAGCAGGTTCAATCAGTGCCTCTAAGGATGAGATATGCAGACCATGGCTGGACCATCTTTAGTGCTGAAATTATATTAAGTCATACCTTCCTTTCTGATGATTTGTAGAGTGTATCTCACACACACACACACATGCACACACACTCTTTAGGGCTTTAACAAATTCTTTTGTCTTTGGGAGGTTTTTTTATTTGAAATATCCTAATATTAAAAATCTATGATTTAGAACTCAGAAATACATTCTTATAGAAATATTTTTTAAAAAGTGGTTAAATATCCAGAAACATTTCCAAAATCCTTGAAGTAGCCAAAATGCAGTACTTTAACTTGCATTGTTATGCGTTAAAAGGACTTTTCCTTTTTTTATATGACATTAAATAATCAAAACTGAACATTGCATCAAAGATAAAGTAATACTAAAGTAAGTATCAATGTATCCACATTAAGAACTGAAGACTTACTGGGGTCTCCAGTTAATTACTCAAGTCATACATTTGACATTTTAGTTAGCTGTGAAAGCACAGCTCATGGGCACAGGGTCAAAAAACGGTAGCTGGTTTCATGGGCATCTGCCCACTCAGCTTCTGGAAGCTATTTATCACCTTGAACACTCTGTAGTTGAGTTGGTGAATTTTTAAAACCCCTTTTTACAAAGAAAATTCTTCACATGGAAAGTCAAGGCCAGCTTACTTATTTTGTGTGTGTATGTATAAATGTATAATAATGATCACAGCTCTGATATAACTATAAACCACACATTTAAAAATGAACAAAAATGAAAAAGCAGCATAATTAAAATTAACATTAAGTTAATGAAGTTGGATATTTCTGTTAAATTGTCGCTTGCAATGTGAATATGAAATAGTCTCTTGTGTGTCATTGTGAAATTGGTGGTTTTATATCCACTTTTTATTTACAGAATTCCTTCAGTCTGTCCAAACACATGACTTAGGTAAAGTACATTTCTGTCTCTTTGTTCATTGATACTTGTTGCCCACTGGCTCTAGCAAGAGGAGATCCACAAACCCAGAGACTCCGAAAGAAGGCAGGCAAGAGAGATCCTAAGACCTAATTTTGCAAATGCCTCTGCCTTCTGCTCTTGTATGGGCAGGATCCTGACCACTGTTTTATGAACTAAACAAATATTCATGAAAATTTTTCATGTTGTGGTCAACAGGAAAAAAAGGATTTTCACAACTCAGCCTTTTGAGGCAAAACGCACAGCCTTCCTACCTGTTAGGAAGAAGGGAACTGCAGCCTGGGGGGCGCAGCCTGGTCGGGGCATCATGCTGGGTTCCAGGATGCTCAGCGCTGAGGCCACTAGACCTGCAGGTCCAGCTCCTTGGGATTGAGTGCAGGGGCAGGGAGCTGGCATGAACTGTGGAGGGCTGTAAATGCAAAACTGACACTGAATTTTAAAGGTTTAGTATAAAAAAAGAATGTAAAATTCTGAATAATTTTTGTACTGATTACATATTAAAATATATTTTATTTAAGCCAATAAAATGTCATCAAATTAATTTTATTTTTAACATGGCTATTAGAAAACTTAGTTATAGATGTGGCCTGCATTCCATTTCTACTGGGTAGCACTCCTCTAGGCATTACTTGATTCTTCTCATTATAATGTAGCAATGAGTCTTATTGGCTCCACTTCCACATCCTTACCCCAGACACCACTCCCTTTTTAGGGCAGCCACTATAGTAGTCCAAGCCACCGTTGCTCACACCTGAACAAATGCAAGACGCTTCTCACTGCTGCTGAAAGTCTGTTTCTACACAGCTGTCAATATGATCTTCTCAAACCCTTCACACTGTATTTCTCTCTTGCTCAAAGCCCTTCAATAATTTCTGACTGCTGTTAAAATAAAAGCTAAATGTGTTACCATGACAACAAGATCCACATGATCCACCCCTACCTACTGCTCCCACTTTTTCTGTATCAGAATCATCTCTTCAAGGATCCAGCCATGTTGGCCTTCTCTAGGTTTCTCAAAAGAACCCAAGCTGACTCTACCTCAGGGCCTTGCCTTTGCCTGGAAATCTCTTCTCCATCATAATCACGTGTATGGCTTCTCATCATTAAGATTATGGTTTAAATAATGCCTCCCCAGAGAGGCCATCTTTGACCCCCCCAATCAAAAGCAGGCAAACTTAGTTATATCCTTGGATTTTTCCTTGTTACACATATCAGCTTTTGAAATTACTTTATTCATGTGTTTACTTGTTTACCATCTTTTTTCCTACCCTGTGATGTGAACTCCATCAGACCAGCAGACCCAATACACAGTTCATTGATATTTTACTGATTTACTGGTATTTCTAGTACATAACATATAGTAGTGTGTATGTGTGTGTGTATATATATGCACATGTGTATGTGTATATGTGTGTGTATATGTATATACATATATATGTATGTGTATATGTGTGTATGTGTATGTATGTCCATGTGTGTGTATGTGTATGTGTGTGTGTATCTATCCTACAGGGCAGATATGGGGCCTTTGTTAATTTTTTTTTTCAATGAATAAAGTTATATTGGGCAGAATTAAGGCTGTTTCATTCTGTACATTGGAGGAGGGTTGGAAAAGTACCTCCAACACAGTGAAGATTCCCTGCTTATCCAGTCCAAGGGAAGTTACTTCAAAAAGGTCATTCAAAATTTTTTTGTTTGAAACATCTAGTATTTTTCACTGTCAGAGCATAAATGAGAGCAGGAGGCAGAGGCTGTCTCTAAATAACTGAGTGATAACTGAGGCTGGGTTGTTTTGTTTTAACCTAACACAGGGCTCTCCCCCATGGTGTCCTAGCGGCCATGGCGTGTGATACACCTGACTGATACCTCAGGGCAGTGCTCCTGAATTTCTCTAAAAACCGTACCTAAGTTCTTTCCCATGTATTCTTAGAGAGAAGTGGTTTAGTTTGAACATGAAATAAAAGAAATAAATTCTTAATCAAGGTTTACAGTTTCAAATCTCTTATCTCTTATAATCCTGAAGTCAGTGCTATATGCTGGAAGTCAGTGAAACTGTAACAATTATAATATCAATTTTTGAACAAACATGGAAATAGAAGAGAATAAAATGAGAAATTTGCATGATTTTTTTATCTAAACATTGATCCTTGCAAACAATTTTGCATTTGGCAGGCCTCTCTGGCTACTCTCCCAGACCCAGACCCTAAGCAGTCATTTTTACCCTTTTCAGCATTAGGAGACTGGAGGGGAAGATTTTAGAATCATTAAGGCACTTATTCTGGCCAAAGCATAGCTGCTGTTCTCACCAGTGAGCCATACAGTCTTCCAATATGGGGATGAGGTTGACAAGTCTGACAAATTTAGAAAGCAATGAGGTTCATCACCAAGAAGGCAAATTAATTCTATTTGCAGAGCAGTAACAAGAAATAGGCATTCTTATCTGATACTCTAAAATGACTTCAGATTTATGTCACTAAAATACAAAGGTTCTATATCTATCTCCACCTCAGTCCAGATAAACACAAACACGAAGCAAAAAATATTTAAACCAAATAGTAAAATCATCAAACATCAGATTGAGGCATCGAAATGCAAGTACTGTACTTTTAACCTGTAGTTAAAGGAGTCACATGGAATCTTTTGGGTCCCTAGGAAAATGTATCACATGAGATCACATATGTTAGATGAGAGCTATCAGAGAAGGGTCACTTGGCTTAGAACCCCAGGACCTACTGCCTGCCTGAAAATGCTTCACATGTGATCAGATCCTGGCTCCTTACATTTATTCGCACCCTGTGGAATGTAAAGCCTATGCTCCTAACATGCATATGCTGCACAGCCTCCCTTATAACCTTGTGCAGTGATGGCTACTTCTTGAGAGTTCATTATCCACCGGGGGCTGTGCTAAGAGCCCTGCATGCTTCTTCTCCCAGGATCCCTCACCAACCCTAAGAAATAGGTGCTGTTCTCCCTTCCACATTATGATTAAAAACACTGAGTCTTATTAATGTTGTTTACAGTTGTACACACCTACATTTTCTCTTTTCAGAGAGCCACACTGAAAGGGATGAGAAGGCAATGACCTCTCTTCTTCTTGCCTCTTAATCTACACCTTTCTGGGTTTATGTAGCATGTCCGGAAATCCCAGCAATTTCATCCACTTCCACATTAGGGACATTTTTTCTGTGTGAAATGCACTCCTTCTGGGCTCATGCACAGAGGTTTATAAGAGCAATTCTTGTTGTCCTCACACAAAGAAGAGGAACTAAGAGGCATTGCTGTGGCAAGAGTTGGTGCTCAAAAGACAGCTTCAAGAGTTGTCAAGTGCAGTTGGGTACAAGCCACATCACTTAAGCCAGGATGTGGTTTGTTGACATAGCTAATTCGGACTGCAATCACTTTGCCAGAACAACATTCAATCCTTTTTCACACGACTTCACAAACCCTTGAACTGCACAGGGTTTCCTCATACCCTCCGAGGTAATAAGTGACTTTTGAGAACACTTGCAAAGTTGATTGGCAAAAGTCAAAGAAACTGGTAGCATGGAAGCTCTCTGGAGGCCCTTTTCCTGTTCTGCATCTCTGAGCCTCAGAATATGGAGGGGGGCTATCACTTAAGTAGGGAGGCTGCAAACTCACACAAAAAATGACTTGTCATTTGGTGTGTGGGTGTGTCTTAATTTTACTAGGGGACAAAAGCAGAAATTAAAGTGCCTCAGGTTCATGGCAGTAGAAAGACGAAGAGCAGATGTGGGGTCCCTGTTCATAGATCCTCATATCATCTAGACACATAAGCAAACAATGTGCAAATGCCATGTATGTATTTGCTAAAATTTATGCCAGGAATTTACCTCCTGGGTATGTGAAGTGTCTGAGCTTCAGGGAGTGAAGATTTCTGCTATCTTTCCCTCTCCAGCTACCTCCCAACACTTAACTCAGGACTGCTAACTGTCCTAATACAAAGAGATGCCAATACCCTACATTGTATATTCTGAGACAAAGAGGAGCCCAGATATAACTATTCAGAAATTCATAATTAGCATAGCCTCAAACAAGATTTTTTAAAGTCATTTCTTGTGAATCCTTTATGGTGGATTCCACAGCATATAAAGGGACTATGTCCCATAGGAATATATTAGTAGACTAATAAGAACTCTATGAATAAATTATACAAACTGTGAGACAAAGTGTCAAAAAGGACAGAATTGTTTGCTTGAAAAATCATGTTACTTGTGGACCTAATGAACATTTATTTCTAGGCACCGGAAATAGAGAGGGAAAGATAGACCATAGTTACAGCACCTGCCTCATGGAGTTTAGTTTGGTGAAAGAGGTGTTCCCCAGAAAGGGAATAAACATGGGCACTGCTGCAATGCAGAAGAGTGGCAGGAGGAGATGGAGAGCCCCATCTTGCATTCTAATGCGCAACTTTGCTAAATGATCACATCTCTCTTTAATGCTTCAGACTACTCTTCAAGATGTAGCAGTGGGCTTAAGTTATATTTAAACATCAACCATTGTACTGAAGAAACAGTGAATAGAAGCTATAAGATATTCACATGTCCCATCAGCCTAACCAGATACCTGGAACACAATGTCTTGAGAGGCAGTGTGAGACAGTAGTAAGAGAGCAAGCTTGGGTCTCAGGGAGACCTGGATGCTTCACTGCTCAATCACCATTTGGTGACTGGTGAAGGCTGTTTGCTTCACCAGGAAGCTGCAGCTTCACACCCCAGGGGATTACAGCAGTGCCCTACCAAGGGGATTAATATTCCTCCCTTCCCCCTCTGGTACCAGTACCAGATTTTTGGGGGGGATTAGGGGGGCGGTGCTGGCCCACGGAGGCCTGTCAGTTTAAATAGGTGCTGGACCTATCCAAAGCCCATGAATGTTTGGGGAGTTGATTGGTTCTGTTGAGAAGGTACTTGGTCCATCCTAAACCCAAGCTCCTCAGGAACCCCAGCAGAAGAAGCTCTCCTTTGCTCCTGACCCATACTCACCATGATGCAGGTACCTGTTCTCTTCATGGACACTGTAGTCTTAGTTTTGTGGCCCATGGCCTCCAGGAGGAAGCTGAATACTGAAGCACAGCAAGGGACTACAGCTGGAAATGCACACTAAGCTAGCCAGACACCGGACTGGACTGGACTTTAACATGGAACATAGACTCTGGGCAGTGGCCTTAATCCTGCCCCTACCGAAGAAAAGATTGGACTTTTTCCACGATGAGGGAGATGGAGATGGGACATTGGGAAGTTATAAGGGGAACCTCCTTAATTGTACATCATCAATAAACCATATCACAGAGCCACATCCTCCTGTGCAGGTCAGGAAATTCTTTTCCTTTAAGCACTGCAAGAACACCACTTTCACCAATAACAGAACCACCACCCCTCATGTACACTGAGCCCATATTTGGTGCCAGGAACTATCATGTGCCTTTGTATGTAGTATCTTAACTGCTTTCAATAACCTTTTAAGGAAAATATGCAATGAAAGTCATTTCCCAGGAAAGGATGGCCTCAGAACACAGGATGTTTCATCCCAAATGGTAAACCAGTGACTATGATACATTGTTTGCATGTGTCTGTGTAAATAAATTATTGATGGTAACTCTAAAGTTTGTGACTTCACCAAAAGTGTTCAGTCTCAGAGAGTTTCTGCAGGACTTATGTTCCCTGGGGACTGGGACCACATTGTTTTACATATCACATTATATCCCAAAATGTGTATAGATGTTTGTAGGTTTTAAACACTAATTTGTTAAATTAGTAATTGAGTGGAGGCTTCCCCATAGTACTAGAGAGAAGGCATAATCATAAAACAAGCTAGAATATGACCAGCTCTGTGGAGGAAGGGACAATCGGTAACAAATGCAGGTCCTTGCAGATGACGGGCCTGACATGAATCTCAGCCCAGCCAGGAACCTGGGGAAGTTCAGCTTTCTGCATCCAGCAGGAGACATAGAGGGACAATTCACAGGGTTTGGGGGAAGTTGAGACACCTGGTACCCCTGGTGACATTGGAACTGGGACTAAAGATAATGTGGAGACAAAGCAGGTATCCTTTCTACTCAGAAGAAATAGCTAAAACAGCCTGAAGGTAGGGAATCATGGGGCAAGAAGAAACAGGATAAAACTTTTTGATCTCTAACAAAAGATGTGTGGAAGGAGGCAAAATGGGAAGGGTGAGTGAGAATCCAGTCCAGCTTAAATCATACACAAGGAACGTGGGCGGTTATCCCATAGGAAGGCATTCTCCAGAGTGGGGAACTTGTGTTATTGCTATCCGTACATGGTACCAGGTGGAACAGAGGCCATACATCTATCAATCCACCTCCAATCTTTGATGAAGCCAAGGAGGAAGCCTCAGTTGATGCAGATCAATCGAGGACATCTAGTCCATTACAACTTAGTTAGGGTCTCCCAAGATTGGGCATAGAGAACCAGAAGGGCCATCACACCAACTCCGGACTAGGAGAGGCCCAGCATCACCATCTCTATGTTAAAAGGGACAAGAGAACAAAGAATTCATCACAACTCAGAAGTGGAGGCCTAAGTATAACAGGTCACCTTAAAACAAGCAGTTGCTTTTGGTAAGGATACACTACCAGGCTTTGGTGATCCTGCAAGGGACAGCCAAGGAGGAGCACAGCCAAGGACCTATAGCTTCTCTCCCTCCAATAAATACCCTGCTGGGCTCCCAAAGGCTGAGTCCCCACTGCAAACAAGAAAGAGATTAGCCCATTGAGCTCAGACTCCTTGGGGCAGAGAGGAGAGAGAAGGGAAGAAAATGGATCTGGAGGAGCAACAGAAGATGATCATAAAGCAGGGCCTTTGTAAACACAGGGAGAGCAGGCTTCAGGCTGACAGCTTCAGGCAGTACTATTTAGCTAGAAGATACTACTTTTGTTTACTTTCCTTGTATTTATTGTTACCTTCTGTTTATGATAGATGATACTTGTTTTCCATTTACTCAGAGATAAAGTTTCCTTTTAGAATACATTTAAGTAAAAAAAAAAGTGAGTCCATTTACTGATAAATATGAAATAAACAACAGCACAGATGGAAGGGGAAAACAGCAATGATAATCGAGGTGGTATTGGAATGACTGATGTTTGGGAACTGCCTCATAGAAAACAGGAAGCTATTGACAGTTTTTGAACAGGAGAGTGATAGGACCAAGGCTATGCTTTGGGAAGCATAATGTGACAGCAGCCACAGAACAGACAGCAAGGGAGATGGAGGCCTTTGGCTGTGACAACATGGCTGCACAGTAGGGATGGAGGGAGGAAGTGGAGGAGAAGGGTAGACTCAACAATATTTGTTAATTCATTGTATGGAGGGCAAGCAAATAATGAAGCAAAAGATAATAGTTGCTACCAATATTGCCTTTAAAAGGAATTTACTAGGAATATTAGACTGAAGTAGGAAAAATAATGTCATGACAATTTAGACCTGTTAACAGATAGAGGTTTTTTTAAATTTTATTTTAATTTATTTTTTCTAATACATTTGTCTCTCCTTACCCCCCACCACTTTTCCTTGCCCCCTCCCTCCGTCCCTCCCTCAGCTCTTCTCCTTTGGCTTTGTCCATGAGTCCTTGCTATATGTTCCTTGACTTTCCCCTTGCCTTCCTTTTCCCCGCCACCCCTCCCTCCTTCCCTCTTGTCTCTGTTGATTTCTTTTCCTTTCATTGTTCATGGTCTCCTTTTCCTTGCATCTTTGTATTGTTGGTTAGGTTCCACTTATAGGTGAGATCATATGGTATTTGTCTTTCGCCCCCTGGCTTATTTCGCTTAGCATAATGCTCTCCAGTTCCATCCACACTGTCCAGAAGCTTAGTAGTTCTTTTTTTCTTTCTGCTGCATAGTATTCCATTATTTTTTGATCCAGTCATCTACTGATGGGCATTTAGGTTGCTTCCAACACTTGGCTATTGTAAATTGTGCTGCTATGAACATTGGGGTGCATAGGTTCTTTTGTATTGGCGATTTGGGATTCTTAGGGTATAGTCCCAGTAGGGGAATCACTGGATCCAAAGGCAGTTCCATTTTCAGCTTTTTGAGGAAATTCCACACTGCTTTCCACAGCGGCTGCACCAGTCTGCATTCCCACCAACAGTGTACTAGGGTTCCCTTTTCTCCACAGCCTCGCCAGCACCTGTTGTTTGTTGATCTGTTTAGGATGGCCATTCTGACCAGTGTGAGATGATACCTCATGGTGGTTTTGATCTTCATTCCTCTGATGGCTAGTGATGCTGAGCATCCTTTCAAATGCCTCTGGGCCCTCTGTATCTCCTCCTTGGAAAAGCATCTGCCCAGGTCCTCTGCCCATTTTTTGATTGGATCGTTTGTCTTCTTGGAGTGGAATCGAGTGAGTTCTTTATATATCTTGGAGATCAAACCTCTATCTGATGTATCATTAGCGAATATATTTTCCCATATGGTTGGCTCCCTTTTCATTTTGCTGATGTTTTCTTTTGCCATGCAGAAGCTTCTTATTTTGATGAGGTCCCACTTGTTTGTTCTTTCCTTTATGTCCCTTGCTTTAGGAGACATATCAGTGAAAAAATTGCTGCGTGGGATATCTGAGAGTTTCCTGCCAATGTTCTCCTCTAGGTCTTTTATGGTGTTGAGACTCATATTTAAGTCTTTTATCCATCTTGAGTTTATTTTTGTGTATGGTGTCAGCTGATGATCCAATTTCAATTTTTTGCATATAGCCATCTAGCTCTCCCAACACCATTTGTTGAAGAGGCTATTATTGCTCCATTTTATGCTTCTGCCCCTTTTGTCAAATATTAGATGCCCATAGAGACCTGGGCTTATTTTTGGGCTTTCTATTCTGTTCCACTGGTCTATGGGTCTGTTCTTGTGCCAGCACCAGATTGTTTTGAGTATAGTGGCTTTGTAGTAGAGTTTGATGTCCGGTATTGTGATCCCTCCTACTTTGTTTTTCTTTCTCAAAATTGCCGCAGCTATTCGGGGTCGTTTATGGTCCCATATACCTTTTTGAAATGTCTGTTCTATTTCTGTGAAATATGTCATTGGTATCTTAATAGGGATTGCGTTGAATCTATAAATTGCTTTGGGTAGTATGGACATTTTGATGATATTAATTCTTCCAATCCATGAGCACGGTATATGCTTGCATTTATTTGTGTCTTCCTTAATTTCTTTTTTCAATGTTGTATAGTTCTCTGCGTACAGGTCTTTTACGTCTTTGGTTAAATTTATGCCTAGGTACTTTATTTTTCTTCTTGCTATATTGAATGGTATTTTTTTCCTGATTTCTTCTTCTTCTATTGCATTGCTGGTGTACAAAAATGCCTTTGATTTCTGAATGTTGACTTTGTATCCTGCTGTGTTGCCAAATTCACTTATTAGGTTGAGGAGTTTTTTGGTAGTCTACAGGGTTCTCTATGTACACTACCATGTCATCTGCAAACCATGATAGCTTTACTTCCTCCTTTCCTATTTGGATGCCTTTTATGTCTTTCCCTTGTCTGACCACTGTGGCTAGGACTTCCAACTAGATGTTGAAAAGAACTGGTAAAAGTGGACATCCTTGTTGTGTTCCCAATCTTAGTGGGAAAGCTTTCAGTTTTTGCCCATTGAGTATGATATTGGCTGTAGGTGTTTCATATATGGCCTTTATTACGTTGAGGAATGCCCCATTTGTTCCCATTTTGTTGAGTGTTTGGATCATAAATGGGTGCTGTACCTTTATCGAATGCTTTTTCTGCATCTATCGAGATGATCATGTGGTTTTTGTCTTTTCTTTTATTGATGTGATGTATCACGTTTACTGATTTGCGTATATTGAACTATCCCTGCATGCTTGGGAAGAATCCCACTTGATTGTGGTGGATAATCTTTTTAATATATTGCTGGATGTGGTTTGCCAATATTTTGTTGAGGATTTTAGCATCTATGTTCATGTGCAAAATTGGCCTCTAGTTTTCTTTCTTTGTAGGGTCTTTATCTGGTTTTGGGATTAGGGTGATGCTGGCCTCATAGAAAGAGTCTGGGAGTCTTCCCTCCTCTTGGATTTTTTGGAATAGTCTGAGAAGGACAGGGGTTAGCTTTTCCTTAAATGTTTTCTAAAATTCTCCTGTGAAACTGTCTAGCCCTGGGCTTTTGTGTCCCAGGAGTTTCTTGATCACTGCTTCAATTTCCCCAGCTGTTATCGGTCTGCTCAAGCTTTCTGTTTCTTCCTCCTTCAGTGTTGGAAGATTATCCTTTTCTAAAAATTTGTCCATTTCACCAAGATTTTCAAATTTCTTGGCATATAATTGTTCATAATAGTTTCTGATGATCCTTTGTATTTCTGTGGTATCAGTTGTTATTTCTCCTCTTTCGTTTCTGATATTATTAATTTGGGTCCTCTCCCTTTTTGTCTTGATGAGTCTGCTTAAAGGCTTGTCAATTTTATTTATCTTTTCAAAGAACCAGCTTCTGGATTGGTTGATCTTCTGAATTGTTCTTTTTGTCTCTATGTCATTCAGTTCTGCTCTAATCTTGACTATTTCCTTCCTTCTCCTTGCTCTGGGATTTAGTTGTTGTTGTTTCTCCAGTTCTTGAAGTTGTAGTGTTAGGTCTTTTATTTGAAATGTTTCTATCTTTTTTAGGTAGGCCTGTATTGCTATGAACTTCCCTCTCAGGACCGCCTTTGCTGTGTCCTGTAGGTTTTGGACTGTTGTCTGTTCATTTTCATTTGTTGCCAGAAATTTTTGGATTTCTTCTCTTACCTCATTATTGACCCATTCATTGTTTAATAGTGTACTGTTCAGTCTCAATGAGTTTGCAAGTTTTTGAAGTTTCTCTTTGAGGTTGATTTCCAGTTTCATGCCCGTGTGGTCCGAGAAAAAGTTTGGTATTATTTCAATTCTCCTGAATTTGCTGAGGTTTGCTTTGTGTCCTATCATGTGGTCTATCTTTGGAAAACTGCCATAAGCATTTGGAAAGAATGTGTGTTTTTCTTCTTTGGGATGTAAGGTTCTATATATATATCAGTTAAGTCTCTTTGATTCAGTGTGTCATTCAGCTCCACAATATCCTTATTGATGTTTTGTTTGGAAGATCTGTCCATTTTTGACAGTGGGGTGTTGAAATCCCCTACTATCAGTGTGTTGCTGTCTATATCTTTTTTGAAGTCATCCAACAATTTCCTTATAAACTTGGGGGCTCCTATATTGGGAACATATAAGTTTACAATGTTGATGTCTTCTTGATAGATTCTTCCTTTAAGTATTCTAAAGTGCCCCTCTGGGTGTCTTCTTATGGCCTTTGTCTTGAAATCTACTTTGTCTGATACAAGTATGGCAACCCCGGCCGTTTTCTCATGTCCATTTGCTTGGAATATTTTTTTCCATCCCTTTACTTTCAATCTGTGTAGGTCTCTTACTCTGAGGTGGGTCTCTTGTAGGCAGCACATGTGTAGGTAATGTTTTCTTATCCATTCAGCTACTCTGTGTCTTTTGATTGGGGCATTTAGTCCATTCACATTGAGAGATATTACTGATAGAAACTCATCTTTTCTATTTGTACCTGTGTTCCTCTCTGTCTCATTCTTTTCCTTCATCTGCTTAAACCAGTCCCCTTAGCATATCTTGGAGTGCTGGTTTGGTAGAGATGTATTCTTTTAACCTTCTCTTGTCCGGGAAACTCTGTATTTACCCTTCTATTTTAATGGAGATCCTAGCTGGGTAGAGCAGCCTTGGCTGTAGACCCTTGCTTTTCATGACTTCGAATATTTGTTGCCATTCCCTTCTGGCTTGTAGTGTTTCTGTTGAGAAGTGAGCTCCTGGGCGTATTGGGACCCCCTTGTATGTTACTTTCTCCTCCCTTGCTGCCTTGAGGATTCTCTCTTTGTCTTTGATTATTGCCATTTTAATGATGATGTGTCCTCGAGTGGACCTCTTTTGAGTCCCTCTTGAGTGGGGTCCTTTGTGCCTCCTGGATCCATGAGAGCCTTTCTCTCCTCAAATTAGGGAAATTTTCCATCATTACTTTTTCGAGGAAGTTCTCTATTCCTTGCTCCTCTTCTTCTCCTTCTGGTATCCCTATTATACGGATATTATTGGGTTTCAGGTTGTCCTGCATTTCCCTAAATGCCTCTTCATTCTTTTTGAGGAGTTTTTCCATTTCTTGTTCTTTCTGGGAGCTTCTTTCTACCTTATCCTCCATCTCACTGATTTGATCCTCAGCTTCATCCAGCCTGCTTTGGATTCCTTCTACTGTGTTCTTCAATTCAGAAATGGTATTCTTCATATCCTCTTGTTTCTTCTTGATAGTTTCTATGTCCTTTTCCAGGTTGATATTGTTTGCTGTAAGATCCTGATAGTTTCTTTGCAGTTTCTCACAGTTCTCTTTGAGCTGGCTGAGCTCATTGAGCTTCCTTAGAACCATTGTTTTGAATTCCATATCTGATAGTTCCCTTGCCTCTATTTCATTGAGCTCTCTCTGTGGGGAGTCCCCTTTTCCACTCATTTGGGGGGAACTTCTTTTTCTTCCCATTTTTGTGAGAGTCTGTTAAGTAATTTACTTATTTTTTTTAATTTATTTTTGCTTCTGCTTCAATTAGGCTGTCTAGATTTCCTGACTTTGTGGATTAAACTTCTATGGTAGTAGGTGAGTCTTTTTATTTATTTATTTATTTATTTATTTTGTCCTTTTCTTTCTGGGCCTGCCTCTGATGATGTTAGTTGTTGACCCTATATGACCTTGGGTTGTTTGTTTGAGCCTTCCAGGAGTCTATTGTCTGTGTCTGACTCCTGCTTGGGGCAGCTGTGTGACCCCTTCAGTCAGGGCTGGGCTATTTTTTGGGATCGCTCTGCACTCTCACGCTGGCTCCCTGAGCGCGCTCCCCAGGGGGCAGGATCCCCTGCCTGCCTGGTCTCGCATGTGCTTGCCCCTGACCAGGGGCCTTATTCACGACCTTGCATACTCATCTGGCTCCCCTGGCCAGCGAGCTCCCCCACACTGGTCAGTTTACAGTCTTCTATTGTGTGTTTTCCCCACTTTTGGCTCTTTAGGTGGGTTGCTTGCTCTCGCCAAATGGGGACTACGGAAATGGGAGGAAGTCAGCTCCAGGACTCTCCGGTTAATCCTGTCTCCAGTCTCTCCTCCAGGGACTCTGGGCAGCTCTGTGACCCCTTCAGCCGGGGATCTACTAATTTTGTGGGCCGCTCCGCAATCGCAGGCCAGCGGGTCAATTTACGCCTGCCTTTGCCGCTCTATGCACTACCTCACAGGCCATATCGGTGCCAATCTGTGGGAGGCCTTGCCAGCCAGTGCAAGCGTTCGTCAGCCCACGCGGGTCACACGCACACTCGCCAACCCTCGCCAGTCACTTGGCACAAGTGTGCGCACTTGCACTGGGTGTTTTTGGGGTGTCTATGTGTGCTTTTCAGCTTTTGGCTCTTTGGGGGTGTGGCCTCTTCCCACGCAATGGAGAATACGGCAAAGAGAAGGAGTTGGGACTCCCCGGTTCCGCCTTCCGTTCTTTCCCCAATGCCTCCATTTCCAGATTCTCCTCAGGGGCCTCCAGGCAGTTCCATGACCCCTTTGGCCAAGGATCCACCACCTGTGCTGCCTGGTTTCAATCACAGGCAGTCTGGTTCATGCGCACCCTGCTTCTGCCTCTTTGGGGTCGCACCTTTCCAGCCCACAATGGAGACTACAGAACGGGGAGGGAGTCGGGACTCCCCGGTTCCTCCTCCCATTCTTTCCCCAATGCCTCCATCTCCAGTCTCTCCTCAAGGCTCTCCCAGCCAGTCTGCACTCAGTCCCCCAGCTCACATGTACAAGCTGTGTGCGGAGCACACAAAAGGCTGATTAATTGATTCCCTTATGCCTGAGAGTGATGGTAGCTGCAGAGTGGGAGGTGCGTTATCACCCGGGCTCCACCCACCACCGTGTCAGTTCTCTTCACAAATTTTTCCTCACCAGTCTTTTCCCAGGCACCAGCCCACCCTGCTGCCTCCTGGACCCAGAGATCAAGGAGGGTGGCTGCCACTGCAATTTTTGCATTGGCCCTTTAAATGTCTCTTTGCATCCCCAGCCACCTGTCTCTGACAGAGAGCACCCCTAAGCTTTTCGGGGTTGCATTTTGTCTGTATTTTCTTGGTTTTAGCTGCTGTAGTTTAGGGGTCCCTGTTTATGATTCAGATCCTGTTCTTCTCGCGGAAGCTAACTGGCCGTTTCAGTGTCCCTCTGGTGCTAGTGCCCATGGGCACCCAGCCCACCCTCTCGAGCCTCGACCGCACTTCTTACCCGTTGGGATGTGTGAGAGTCGAATCCACTGTCTGCGGCACCAAGGCTCCTCTCCCACTATCGTTCCATTGTTTTCCAGGTGATTACTCCACTATTTGGTTGCAATTCCAGTTTGGTCTTGGGAGGAGGTCAGCGTGACTCCCATTCACTCCTCTGCCATCTTCTCTTCTCCCAGGTAGAGTTTTTAATGCAATTCATCTTGTGCGGCTATCTGCTATGAAAGGAAAACACAAGTGTTTTATCTAATGTGTGCCAACACCCAATGCTTCTCTAGAACAGCTGCATTTATATTTCGGATTTGTAGCAAAACATTGGGAAGGTCAACCAGGCTCGGCGTCTTGCACCAGGAGGGCAATTTTCCTGCTTTGGATGAGCATCACGGAGGAGGCAGTGATTTTACAGCACATCACTACTTTGGATGCTTATTTAGAGCTTTGAAGTAATCCAGGATATCTATTTCCTGAAAGGACTATTTAGTTAGAAAAATAAGTCAAGCAGACATAATCATCCAAGTGCCACATAAAAATAATTTGAAATTAGAGGTTAGGAATAGTAACAGCTCATCAAGGGTGAAACAAAGCTTTGGTCTGGTGTGAATTTTGAGACTAGTTGCTTACTTCATCCTGGGTTGTTTTTTTTTTTAAAATCAGACACAATGAATTTCTAGATCATGCTTCACTTGTATGAAAATTACTTTCAATTAAATTCTCAATTTTTGGTTCCCTGGGAGTTTTAACCATCATGTTTTCAAATGAGCCAGTGATTCACAGGCATTGAGAGAAAGGAGACCTATCAGATTATGAAGTCCCTCCCAAAAGATATCCAGGGGAGTGTTTCCTGCAGTTCACTTTCCACTGCTTTGCTCAGTTCTGGCTTTCAATGACTCCAGCAATGGGACTCATCATCAGCCTAAGAGGCCCAAGGGAGCCCTTTCTCAGTCTGAGAGTCTTCATTTAAAAAGAATATTCTGATATTAAGTCTTGTTATAACATTCACTTCTCCCAGTGGAACTCCACTTCTCTCTGCCACTCTGCCCTTCTGCCCCTCCAGATGCTAGGAAAGGGCAGTATCTCTCCTCACTGGTTACTCTTTCCATTCCGTTTATCATTTCTTATTCTCTTTTTTATCTCAAAGTTTATATGCTTTTTAATCTGCTTCTCTGCTTCTATCACTATAGTAACCAAAGACTTTGACAAGCCTGTCATTTTGACAGAGGCTCTCAAAGGCCAGGCTCTTACCCGTGTGGCCTTCCACACCACCCCAGCACAATTCTTTCCAGAATCCTAAGCATTTCAGACCTGGGTCAGCTCCCTTTGTGACCAGATGTCAGCCTGGTGACCAGAGCCTACCACAGAGCTGCACATGACCAAAGGTTATGGTCAATGTGGTAGAGGTCCCTACCTCTCCAGGATAAGAGGATAATGAAAAGGTAGCCACATATCTTTGCACATTTAAAAGCACTAGGAAGAGCACGGAATTAGGAACCATCCAGTGTCTGCAGTTAACCAACTCTGAGCCTCTGGATCTCAGGTTCCACAGTTGCCAAAAGAAAGGGTTAGAAGGCAAGGCCATCAATGGATGATTTCTGCACTAAATCATGAGAACATGATGCCAATCTGAAGTGACAGCAATGTCCTCCACCTAGAATGGCCAGATTCAGCAAATACAAACATAGGATGCCCAGTTATGATGTAGTCACCATCTGAAACTCAAATTTAATATAAGTGAAGCAGAATAGTAAGAAGATAGGAAAATTCCTTGGCAGGTGGAATAGGGAAACAAGACATAGCTGAACAAACTGGCTGAGCAATATATAGCCAGATATAGAAGGTCACCTCTTTACAGATAACATCTTGGCCCTATTTGTATTTTAGCTTTAGGCCCAGAAAATCAGCAAAACCAGGTGGGTGACTGAAACCCAGACCAGCTGCAATGACTAATGATGCCCTGCCCTGGCACTGACCAATCGGTAGAGAACACGACCCTGAAAGGGCACACCTGGAGAACTGATGACTAGTCTGCTGAAAACCCTGTTCCTCCCAGAGTCCTACCTGCAAGAGAAAGATAAGAGCCTCAAGACAAAGCTGTTCTGCCTTAAGACTGAACACTCTCCCTCTAGGGAGCAGCCCAAACCATTCCTTTTCCCTTCCTCTTCCCTCATCTTCCTCCACAGACAAGAATCTCCTCAACTCTAAGGAACCCCAAGGTTTGCAATGAAGGAAGCAACAGACAGTGGCAGTTTGTATAAGGTCAATCCTCTGAACCTGTCCCAAAGGCCCCCTTTATTCTGACTTCCCAGTGAGCTAAGGCAACCCAGCCTAGGCTCCTCTGTTTCTTCTTCCGTGCTAAGCCCTTCCTTGTCTACCATTTCCAGCTTTAATAAATAAAATTACCCTCATAAAAAACCTGGACTTGTAAAATCTTTCCTACACAAAGTCAAAAACCCACACACTGGCTCTAGGCAGACCCTCTCAGGGCCAGGTTCCCTATCTGCTAACATAAGTATGTCTTGTGCAATATTTGGAAGATATAGTGTTATACCTTGGTACTCATTGGCTTCAGACCTCATCAAACCCAGTACTCATTACATTTTGATGAGAAAGAAAAGTTTCAGCCCTCAGCACTTGCTTGTGATTTGTTACACTTGCTAGAACTCGTATGAGGCATGATGTCACCACCCCAACCCCCTGTAACAGAAAATTTCTTATGGGAAAAAATTTGTTCAGTACTCATCAGTTTTGGCACTTGTGGTGAGTTCTGGAACACATTAAGGACAAGTACTGAGGTACCACTGTACTGGAAAATCATTCAAGGTTTATCTGAGACTTAATGTTAGCTGGGTGTTCTATATTTTATTTGTCAATCCTCCCTTCACCTCCACATGCCATCATCTTGGTGGACAGTTGGCATGCAGATGGGCTGAGCTAAAGATTCTTGTCCTCATTACCTTTCACCCCAATGTCATGATAGAGCTCTCAAGGACTGGCTAAAGCTCCAGTCTAAGATATTCGCAAATATGCCCATGTTTAGTTGCTGCTCAAAATTCCTGAATAATCCAAATATGATGGAGTGAGTCAATATACAGTAAGTGTAAAATACTGTGCATGTGCATTATTAACATTAAACATGAAAGTACATGTCAAATGTGTGGACAAGGGACATAGGAAGTCAGCAGTCCTGCACAATGAAAGCCGGCCTTCCTCTCACCCAGCACCCTCCACAGTGGTGTGGCTCCATCTCAGCTCTAACAACAACAGAATTACTTATTTGCTTGTTGAAAATTTCCCATGTGCCCGGTGCTATGCTGGGGACTTTACATGCAATAATTCATTTACTCTTCAGAACAATTCTGTAAAAATGGAACTATGCTGCTTCCAATTTATAGGTGATTTATAGAGAGGCAAAGTGAGTCATCCAAGTCCACACAGCTCAGCTGTGAGAATGGACGGGCCACCAAACAGTTTTCACAGATACGACAAATGGTTTTAAAACTTATAGCTGAAAGCAAAGGGCCAAATATACCAAGAAACTCCTGTGAAAAAAGCAAGTCCAGGGTCTTGCCCCAACAGGTAATAAGACTTAAAGCCACTGTAATTAAGACAGTGTGGTATTTGAAAAGAGGCAGACAAAGGGGCAAATGGAAGAGAAGAGAGTCCAAAAATGTACCTGTGCCTGTAATAGAAACTTGACTGGCTGCCATGCAGAGCAATGGGACAAAATGGGCTGTTCAACAAAGAGTTAATTGGTAAGATGGAAAAGTAAAATTGATTCTCTACTTCAAAAACACACAAAAACTGAGTCCATGTGCATTAAGACCTTAAATGTGAAGAATAAAACTTTAAAACTTTTAGACAAAAAAAGGATGATATTTTTATCATCTCAGCACAGAGAATAAACAAAATGCAAAAAAAGCACTAAGAAAGATTAATCCAATGAAAACATATTACAGTGAAAAACTTCAGTGCATGAAAAGAAACCACAAAAAGAGTGAAAACACAAACACAGAAGGGAAGAAAATGTAGTGATGAGTGATCAGCCTCTAGACATGCACCGACTGCTCTCTGCAGTAGCCTTGAGACACAATGGCTATCGAGCAACCAAAATGTAGCTAGCATGAAGTGAGGTTTGTCAGAAGTATACAACACATGGCAGGTTTCCAAGACTTCATTAATAACTTTTACATTGATAAGATTTTAGTAATATTTGGGTAAATAATATAAGCTAAGTTAAATGAAATAATTGTTAAAACCAGTTATATCAGTTTCTTTTTACTTTTCTTAATGTGGCTACTAGAAAATTTTGCATTATGTTTTGGCTTGCATTACATTTCTATTAGGCAGCTCTGATCTAGAAAATATAAAGAGCTCCTGTGAGTTAATAACAATGAACAAAACTCAATAGAAAAAGTCATGAGGATGTTTTCCACAGAAAAAAAAAATAGCCAACTTGAGAAGATGCTCAACCTGATAAACAATCCAAACCAATTACAGCTAAAACTGCAATGAAATATCCTTTATGCCATCAGATTAGCAAAACATAAGAACTCCAACATCTAATGTAGGCAAAGATATGAGCAATGGGAGCTCTGATTCACTACTCCTGGGAGGAGAACAATTGGCATTAGGCAGTAAAATGGAACATGCAGATACTCTGTGAAATGACAAACTTAATTCTACAGACCCACCTGACAAACTCGTGCATGTGTATGACATGAAACATTTACAGCAATGTTTGTAGCAGCTTCATTTGTGATACTACAAACTGGAAAAGGCCCAACGTTCCATGAGCTCTAGAGTGGTTAAATCAGTTCTGGTTTATTTATATGACAAAAAGTTATAAAGAATGTTTTAAAAAGAATGAACAGAAGCTACATACAGCTAAACAATTTTAGAGATATGTAAATGTAAATATCTCTTAAAGGTGAAATGATCACAGAAAATTCAGAGATGCCCTGTCTCTGAGGGAGCGCTGTGGTGTGAGTTGGGACAAGTCCTTGTGAATAGAAGATGTCAGTCATGTTCTATTTCTTAAACTGGTGGTGGCTCTGCAGGTGCTTAAGTCCTCTAACTTAAAATGTAAGTATACACTGTATATCCTGACTTTAAAGTGTGCTATTTCACAATATAAAGCATTTTAAAAAATGAAAGAAAAAAAAAGAGCACTACTCTGTGTATATGCAATGCATTCAGTCAAAACCATTGCTGTCAATTTGCCTTTCAATAATGATGTTTCTGAAGTGAGACAAGGTTCTGTTGCTCTTCTCTCTACAGCTTGGCTCTGCTCCCGTATCCTGTTCTATGGAATCTCCAGATTACACATGATATAAATCAAATTCTTAGAAAAACAATAAAATAAGGATGGCTGTTCTTGCATTCTGACTCATTTCAGTCACTTTCTCTGCGAATAGCACAGGCCAGAAGGAAGCAGGGCTTCCCCTCTGTGCCACTGAGCACAGAGCCCCAGGGAGCAGGTGGCATCCAGGAGCCCAGAGTCCCGAACTCTCCCAACCTCTCCTCACCATCGGGCCAATCCTCCTTTGATTTCCCCATTTGAGTTGTCACAAAGGCAAGGTAATTGGAGATGTTCTTGAGAACTTGTGTCTTCTTGTCACTATTCTTAGAATGTAATCTAAGAAAATAAACAGGGGCAGACTGATCACATTATGTTTAGAGCAGCCAGGTTTCACAGACAATTCTGCCCCTGTCAACCCACACCCAAGGCAAGAGTGTCAAAACAGCGCATGTAGTCAACCTGCAGATTGGACCTCCACCCTGGTCCAGGACACAATCGAAAGATTTTTTTTAACATAGGTCAAACAACCCTAGCAGATATTTTCTCTAATAAAACTATTGAATTTATCTCTTTCCCTTAGAAATGCCAAACTAAATCTTCAACAGAAATGTCCTGAATATCAGGTATAGCTCATCTTCCTTAGATAAGAACAAAAATAAACTCATATTAGTTGTTCGTGTGCATGCATGCATGCCTGTGTATTTTAACTCGCACCTGTAACATTCCTGAGTCATCTTCACCTTGAAAAGATCATTCCCTCCGCTTGAGGGCAACTGAGGCCTTCCCAGAGCTAAAGAGCTATACTCTTAACAGGGAGTTTCTGGCTAAAGAACCTCATTGATTCTAGGCAGCCTCCTCTGTGGCTTCCAGGACCCTGATCTGTCTCCTCTAGGTGAGCCCCAATCCCAGGACAGAAGGAATCAATACACAAACCATTATTCTCATGGAGGAGCAGAACAATTACTAAAATCTATTTGCTAGTAAATGTGCCTTGTCTTGTAAATCATTGGGTCGTTAACCTTAACAATGGCACTGTGCCGTCTCTATCCAATTCAATTAAAGTAGAGGGGAAGGCAATGCTTAAGAATACATTTCAGGCAGAGGAATATGCTATTATGGTATTAGATACTCATATATTAAACAATACACCTATTTCCCTTCTTGGAAGAAGAACATTCCACAATAAACACAGGGTAGAAAAGAAACAGAGGCAATGATTCTAAAGCTATCTCAAGATTAGAGAGAAGAGAAGAATCTGAAAGCACACAGCAAGCACCACAGCCACCCCTCCCTCTGGCGTTGCTGCAGAATCTCTGGACCAGGTGAAGGATGGAATCTGACAGTGCACTTGGACCGTTAGGGACTTTGGAGACAAAAATGCCTGGATTGAACCAAAGGGCAGAAACAGTTCGCTAACTGTTCCTAATCTGGCATGACTGTAGCTGAAAAACTCAATGCCAACAGCACTGATTCTCTACAGTCTGGGAGGGAGCCTTTTCTTTCATAAACATTTTGAGAGTAAATCAAGGAAAGCTCCCCTCCCAGCACTCTTTCAGTTTCTTTTGGTTTCCTGTTTTAGGGGTCAGGTAAGGATTAAGCAGAAAAATATTATAACAGGATATATATCTCAAGAGTTATGGTATCTGTCACATTAGATAACACAGATATGCACATTCATATTCTTTACAAGGGGATCAAAGTGAAGCTTCTCTGCCATCTTTTTTCCATAATACCTCCAACTGGACCACTTTCTAGCTACAACCAACATAGTTTAATTCACAAGATATATTAATTTTCTGTTGCTTCCCCCCAAAAAATTGCCCCCAACTTAAAGGCTAAAAACAACACACCTTTATTACCTGACAGTCTACAGGTCAGAAGTGCAATGCAGGTCTCACTGGGCTACAACCAAGGTGGAGGAAGTCTGTCTGGACTCCATTCTGGAGACACTAGGAGATAAACTATTTCCCTGCTCATTCAGGTTTGAGGACCAAGGACCCACCTTCCTCCCTGGCTGACAGCTGAGGGCTGTTCCCAGCTGCCAGAGACCACCTGCATTTCTTAGATTATCGCCCCTCCTACTTCTTAAAGCTTGCCACAGGAAGTGGAGTCTTTTTCATGATTCAAATCTCTCTTGGCTCTCCTCACTTGAGGAATCTTTCTAAATTTAGTGAGGAAAGGTCTGCTTTTAAAAGTTTATCTAATTAAATTGGGTCCAGCCAGGTAACCCAGGGTAATCTCACCATCTCAAGAGTCATTTCGTTAATCAATTCTACAAAATCCTTTTTGCCATGTAGGGTTACATAGTCCTAAATTCCAGGGATTAGGGCATGGTCATCTTGGGTGGGGGTGATACACATTACTCAACATTCCACATAAGTACAGTGTTCATACTAGAAGGGTCAATGCTGAGAATGAAAGAAGAGCTGAAACCTAACCATTTCATTTTCCTTTCCCACCTCCTTCCCAACACTTCCCTTCTCTACTTTGAAAGCACAGCTTGGCTTATTTCAAGTAGCATAATGCTCTCCAATTCCATTCATGCTGTAAATCAGTTGGTGAAAGACAAATACCATATAATCTCACCTGTAAGTGGAACCTAATCAACGAAACAAACAAGTGAGCAAAATAGAACCAGAGACAGTGAAATAACTAACAGACTGACAATAACCAGAGGGGAGGGGGAACAATGGGGAAGAGAAGGGGAAGGGTCATCAAGAAACTTGTATAAAGGACCCATGGACAAAGCCAAAGGGTGGGATTGAGGGTGGGAGGTGGAGGTAAGTGGAACAGGGGACAATGATGGGAAAGTGGAGACAACTGAACTTGAACAGTTTAAAAAAAAAAAGCAAAGTTTGGCTACTCACCACATTGCCATTTTTAAAAGGATGGCCTGGTTGCAGGTCTCTTCCTGGAGCCAGACAGGAAGACCAGCCTATGTCTACTCAGCTTTCTCTGGGTGAAACATTCTTCTCATCATCTACTCAGTGGTTCCCAAATATTAGCTTCCATAAGAATCACTTGGGGGCACATGTTCCAATTTGGAATCTGGCTCTGATGTGCTGCTGTTGGAAACTGAGTTCACCTGGCATTCAGTGACTTGGGAATTGGATGACACGTGAAGATCTGCCGGTCATCCTGCACCCAGTGGGCTTGGAGCAATTAAGGTACAAAAGGGCACAGAGAAACTCCAGCCCTGGGAGGTGCCCCCCAGTCCAAAGGCTCTCCAGACCACTGATTTCTTTTGTGACCACAAGAGACTTGTTTCCTCACAGCAGACACACTGTCATTTCTAGCTCCCCAAGTCCCTGAAGAGAGCCTCAAGGCAGAGCCCATACTCAAGACGCTGTGATGTTATATGTCCTGAAAAACACTCACTCTCCTTAGAGTCAGCAGAAGGTTGTGTCATCTTGGGAAATTTCCTAGTCAACACCCCACTTTCCTCACCTATCAGACAGGGGTAATAATAGTAATTGCCTCAGAAGGCAGTTACAAAGATTCTGGGAGATACCACCTGCGAACCAGAGATTTTTTTTTCCTGTGACTGTACCTAGGCATGAAGTTAAAAGGTGTAAATCATCTGGAAAAAACAGCTATTTTTCAAAAAGAGAAAAGAAATTTTACTTGTAGGCAGTGCTTTAGTCTGTTTGAGCTCCTATAACAAACCATCATAGACTGAGCGGCTTATAAGCAGCAGAAATTTCTTCATAATTCTAGATCAAGGACCCAGCAGACTCAGTATGTGATGATAGCCGCTTCCTGGTTTATAGCCTGCTGACTCCTTGCTGTAACCTCACATGGTGGAATGGGTGAGACATTTCTCCGGGGCCTCTTTTAAAAGAGAGCTAATGCCATTCATGACGGCTCCATTCCCTAGACCAATCACCTCTCAAAAATCCCCCTCCAGATACCAACACATTGGAGACGTTTCAACATACGAATTCTGGGGGAACAAAACATCCATGGCATACAGCCTATAACATTCTCTTTTTTTGTGGGTGTGAGTCTTTCTCAAATTTTAAGAATTAAAAACACAAACATTATACTCTGTTAAAATTTTTTAAAAAGGGAGAGCACTGTACTTAAGCACTAGATAAGGGTGACAGTTTTGTTATTATTACCCAGTGTTGCTGCCAACCTGTTCTGGGGCCTGGGGGGAGGTGGTTTGGTCCCTCCAATGCGGTTTGCTGGGGAGGCTAAACAGTAAAGAGAAGGAGGCCTTTACTCACAGGTAGTAAAACGGGGATTTTAACAAGGCACTGATTTGCCCTGGTGGTTTGCTTCATCTTCAAAACCTAGGGAAATACAGCAGGAGAGGTTATAAAATTGGAGGAAATTATACATGTACTATGTTTATGGTATTCTTTTTTAAGATCAAAGTACGGCAAACTGTTTCTATAAAGGGTTAGATAAATATTTTTGGTTTTGCAAAACATACAATCTTTGTTTTAGATCAAGATCTGGAACATTCAGGTTTAGTTCTAATTAGATAATGTCTACTCTGCCCCTTACTGTATTGTCTTTTACCAGATAGTTGTGAATTTACTATCCTTAAAAGTACATTTCAATATATGTTTATGTCCATGGACATATCTGAAAATGTTTCATGAAATTCAAATTGATACTTGCAACATTCATTTTTTTAAAAGATTTTATTTATTTTTAGACAGAGAGGAAGGGAGAAAGAGAGGGAGAGAAACATCAGTGTGTTTCTCCCACACCCCCTTCTGAGCACCTGGCCCGCAACCCAGGCATGTACCTTAGACTGGAAATCGAACTGATGACTCTTTAGGTCACTGGCTGGTGCTCAGTCCACTGAGCCACACCAGCCAGGGCAATACTTATGACATTCTGAAATCCACAAAAGGATGATGTATTTTATTAAATATTTTTTTATGGGCAGAACTGTGTGATTTTAGACAAGTTACTTACCTTCCCTGCCCATTAGTTACTACCTCGGTTAAATTCAAAGCTCAAGTGCTATCTATTTCATGAGAATTCAAAGAAGGAAACATATAAAATAAAGTAAGGAATATAAAGCTCTTAGCCCAGTACCCAGGGCATGGCAAACACTCAGAATCATCACCATCATCTTTGCCTGTTGTCACTAGAAACCTCCCATCAAGAATGTTTCTTATTTAAATAAGTCAACATCTATAGAACAAAACCTGTCTGAGGAACAGTCTCCAGGTTAAAAGTTATTCAGCAAACTCATTTCATGGCTTATAAACTGGAGGCCAAGAGGCCTACCAGTTAGGTTAGGCTTAATACTATATATATATATATATTTTTTTTTTTTAATGTATTCAAGCTGCAACTTTTCAGGTAACCACAGCTCACTGCTATCTTAATAGAAAGTAGCTGTGCACTGTTATGTTATAATTCTTGCCCTGAAGACATTGAGTATCTGACCTCTTGTATAAATTTGTGATGCTAGATTTTACTATTACAACCCTGGCTTCTCAAGTCATGATCTCATTGGCATCAATATATCTGGAGGAAGAGTCCTTATCTTTTCAAAAACATATGGCCAGTTCCCAGAACTAATGTCATCCAAGGCTGCCAGCAAATGATGTAATGAGACAGGTTAACTGCAAAATGAGATGTTTCCTTCCTTCTCTGCTTGTAGCTGCCAGACCTCACATATAAAAGCTGTTTGAGACTCTATTCTCTCTCTCTCTCTCTCTCTCTCTCTCTCTCTCTCACACACACACACACACACACACACACACACACACACACACAGGGACAGAGAGGAATTTGTTCCTTTAAAAGTATTCTTTCATTTTGAGAATTACTGCAAACATTTACTATTGAGGACCCAGGGGTCTTTCAGAACATACCCACAGATCATCGGAGGAAACACTCTTTATTGTGGGGTAACCTGACTTTGGGAATGGCTTTGGTGGGGCCTGAGTTTTCTCCTCCATGATCGGTGTCAGACAAAGAGGCAATGGAAGCAGTCAGGCTGGCTGGGGTCCTGGATGGATGTCCCCACTATGTATTTTTCTGTGTATTATTCTTAAAATTGCATTAAGGTTGAGCAGTTGGTGCAGCCATTCTGGGCCCTCCATCACAGCTCAGGATAAGGCCCTGGCTGATACTTGTTTAGAATCTTCTGGTTGCTTTACATGGCCCTGGACATTTTGTCTGGTAAATACTCAATGGCCATTGGTGCTCTGGAGATTACAGGATAGTCATTTGATGAATCCACTCCACACAAGCAGCAGAGTCAAGAGAATAGGAACATTGGTAATAACATTTTTAATATGAGTAAGGAGTAATAAGCAATCTTTTTATAATATAAATCAGATATCACTTTCCTTCTCCTAAATCTCCATTGTTTTCCCATTTGCCTGAAATAAAATCATCTCTCCATTCTCACTTTTTTCCCTTTAAACAACCTTACTGAGATATAATTCATATTCCATCCAATTCATCCATCCATTTAGAGTATGCAACTCAATGCTTTTTACAATAATGTATCCACAAAGTTATGCAACCATCATCACAATTAATTTAGAACATTTCCCTCATGTTAAAAATAACCCTGTACCTGTACAGTCACTTCCCATTTCTCCCAGCCTTACAGCCCCTGACAACCACTGACCTACAGTCTGTATAGATTCGTCTCTTGTGGACATGTCATAGAAATGAACAATATGTGGTCTTGTGTGACTGCTTCCTTTCACCTAGCATGTTTTCAAGGTTCATCAATGTTGAAATATGTATCAATACATCATTCCTTGTTTTTTTAAAAAAATAAAAAATTTTATTTATTTTTAGACAGAGGAGAAGGGAGGGAGAAAGGGAGAGAAACATCATTGTGTGGTTGTCTCTCATGTGCGCCCTACCAAAGACCTGGCCTGCAACCCAGGCATGTGCCCTGACTAGGAATCGAACCAACAATGCTTTGGTTCTCAGGCTGACTTCATTCCTTCTTATGGCTGAATAGTATTTGACCGTAGAAATATATCACATTTTGTTTATCCATTTATCAGTTGTTGACATTTGGGTTGTCTCTATTTCTTGATATTACGAATACTGAAGTTGTGAACATTTGTGAATAAGTTTTTGTGTGGATATTCTCCCGGATATGTACCTAGGAGTGATATTGCTGGATCAGGTGGTAATTTTGTGTTTAACCTTTTCATCAATTTGGGAAGTTTTTCATCCATTATTTCTTCATATATTCTTCCTGCTCCTTTTTCTCTCTCTTTACCTCTTGGACTTCCAATAACATATGTATAAATAACTTGAATTTTATTAAAATTAAGAGATTTTGTCCTCAAAAGATACCATCAAGAAAGTGGTAACAATTGTTTCCTAAGGTGGCTGCACCATTTTGCATTCCCTCCAGCAGTATAAGAGGGTTCCGATTTCTCCACATTCTCAATTATGTTAGTTACCATCCATCTTTTTGGTTAAACTCATCCTGAGGGTCTCTTCTTAGGGCTGCTTCCCTCCTGGACAAAATCTCTGAGTTAATTCCCCAGAGCTGAACAGTGATCTGTTTCTCTCAGTGACACCCTTGGTTTAGGTGAGCATGGCATCCTCTGGTCTTTCCAGCTTGCCTTTCCTAGTGTGGAACCTTCACCTGATGAGCAAGCTGGGTAAAGGTAGTAGGGCCCCATACGCTCACCCTGCCATACCTGGTTGGGGGGGGGGGGTGTCTCTATCCTAAGAGTCGGGGCTGGATGGAGTAAGGGCCCCAACATCTTGGCAACATTCACCTGAATTTTAGCCTCTGCAACATGAAGCTGTGGGGGAAGGGAAGGAGAGAATCACTCCTAACTCAAGTGCCATAGATGCTAATTGTTCTTACCAAGAATTAATAGTGTTGTAAGCATTTTCTGTGTATTAATTAATTTCATTTCTACAACAGCCCTGTAAGATAGGTACTATTATTGTCTTCATGTTACAAGCAGTGCTAAAATTTGAACCCAGGCAGTTTGATTTTAAAATCTTATCATTAATCATTTCATTAATTTGCTCAATATGACATAGGTATTCACACATGCTGACATGCAACCATGTACCTTGGTACATATGTTCAGGAAAAATGAGTATGTCATGCACAGGCCTGGCTTGCCGTGCTCATTGACAAAATAGATAGAATAATGACCTCCAAAGATATCCTCAACCTAAACTTTGGCACCTGTGACTACATTAGGCTACATGGCAAAGGGAATTAGGTTACAGACAGAATTAAAGTTGTAAACTGTTAACCTTATTATTCAGCATTATACCGATGGGCTCAGTGTAATCACAGAGTCCTTAAAAATGAAAGTGGGAGGCTGGAGAGTCAGTCAGTCAGAGGAAGATATCACTGCAGAAGAAAAGCACAGAGAGATACAATATTGCTGACTTTGAAGATGGAGGAAGGAACCACAAGCCCAGGAATGGAGGTGGCCTCTAGAAGCTGGAAAGTATAAGGAAACAGAGTCTCCCCTGGAGCTTCAAAAAAAAAAAATATAGCCATGCCAACATCTGGATTTTAGCCCTGTCCACTGAGCCCTGGGTTGTACTCCAAGATTGTAAGAAAATAAATGTGTGTTCTTTGAAAACTACTAAGTTCGTGGTCATAGAAAACGAGTGTGGTATGAGGTGAGGCAAGAAGCTAATGTGGTGCCTGCAAGTTTATAATCTAAAAGGCTCACTCTTTCCTGGATGAGTATGACGAGAAATTGTAAGGACAATTTAACACAAAAATGAAACAACGGAGCCCCTGTTTCTTTTCCTTTTCTTTTTTTGAATAGTTCATTTCTTATTGTATATTTTTTTTCCATTACCATTTATCCCCTCTATACCATCTTCTACCTTTACCAACCCTCATGTCCCCACCAAGCCTGTTTCTGATTTTAGTAGCTGGAGTTCTTGAGATTTAAAAGAGGAAGAAAATACATTCTCTTCCTCTTTCACTTTGTGTAATACGCAGCTTTTGGAAAATGCTAAGGGTTATAGTTAATGGACAGAATCCCATTTCTCTCACATGTGCTGGCTATGGGACCAATGAGACTGAGTATGGGGGATCAAAGACTCATAGACAGGGGAGGCTAGAGCTAGCTCACAGACGACCATCTCCCTGCCAGCTGGCTACTCAGAGAAAACATCCAGATAATTGTGGGGGTTTTTTGATCAGGTACTGTTTGCAGACAAAGGCAGACTTAATGGAGGAGAGAGTTTGCTGCTCTCTGACCTTGGCTGTGTGTTTTTCTCCATCTCCTGTCAAGTTTAGCACTAAGAACAAACAATTGCTGATGAGCTGTTACATGAGAATGCAAAGGACAGACAGCAATGACTGAACTCCCAGGCGAGGCAGAATGAAGTCCTAGGAAATGTGCTTTCTTCTAACTGCTCAGGGAATAGGGGCCCACTTCCAGAGAGTTTTTAAAGCACACACAGGGACCGGTGTGTTTAGCCAAGCACCTCTGCATGTGAGGTTCCTGATCCAGCGCAGGTTATTCAAACTCCAGGAGCCTATCTTGTCAGTTCAACCAACGTGCTTTTACCTGGCTGACAGAGTTACAAGGGGTGCTCTGGGAATGCTTCTCGATAGCAAAGGACAGAAGCACTCCAGCTAGCTTGGGTCAAAAAAGGATGGTGGGACTGATGTGAAGATATACAGAGCCTCACAATACCCTAGAACAGAACCTCTGATGGGGTCTGGATTCCAGATTCTGGTTCCTTCCAGAACCTACCTACATGGTAGGTTCTGATTCTTTCTTTCTTTCTTTTTTTCCTTTCTTTCTTCTTTCTTCCTTTCTCTTTTTCTTTCTTGCCTAATCTCTTAATTCTCTTAATGGATTTCTTTCTTTCAAGATATAATTGATGCACAGTAGAGTATATAAATCATAAGTGCACAGCTCAGTCAATTTTTACACACACCCTTGTAACTACCACCCACAGCAAGATATAGATGACAGGTCAGCAATCTCAGGTCTGTGGGCCAAACCCCTCTGCCATGGTTCTTGTAAAAAGTTTTACCAGAATATAAACACATCATTTGCATCTTTTCTGTGGCTATTTGAGTAGTTGCCAGAGGCCCTGTGGCTTCAAAACCTCAAGTACTCACTAGCTAGTCCTTAAGAAAAATAGGCCAGCCCCTGAAACAGAGCCTGCCTAGCACCTCCTCTGCCCCTGCCTGTTAATATCCCTCCAATATAACCATTCTTTTGACTTATATTAATGTAGGCAGTTCTGTTTGTTCTAACCTTTATGTGAATGAAATACTATAGTCCACGCTGTGTGGCACTGTCACTCCTGAGCGTCGCCATTATCGTGACTCAGTTACAGTCCAGGCATCCTTGCTGTCCCACAAAACAGGCTGGCTCTTCTCACTGACAGCATGTACTTCCCTGACACTGACTCCCAACAGGGCCGCCCAGAGCACTCTGGACCCTCTCTCTACAGTGGCACATTCTTTCCTCTCTCTGTCTCTCTTCTCTCTCTTTTTCTTGTCTGTTTCTGAACCATAAATGCCACTGAAAATCTGATCAGAGCTAGGGACTCTGTCTTCTCAGATAAATACAGTTGGTAAAATGCTTGGCTAAATACTAAAACTTGTTTTTTTCTACCTGTGTCAGTCAGAGGGATGTCAAAAACCCACCTTGGATTTAGAAAAAGAAGGGGTGAAAGAGAAAATACATTGTTATCATTTAGCTTCACCCAAAATGGTAGATGCAGGACATGTGCTCCTGTGGAGAGGACAAAAGAGGTGGGGGCTGGATGTCTTGCATCCAGAGGACCTGATCTGGGGTACTGTGTTCTCTAGAAGACAGGAGGCAAGGGCACTGACCTAGCCCTCTAGTTGCCTCAGAGCCTTGAGAGTGTGAGCTGGCAACTAGACACTGCTCAAGTCACCACTCCAGGAGCTACACCACTGTCATTACAGCAGGACAATGATGGTGTCAGTGGCTGACAGTAGGGACCAAGCTTCAGTCAAGACTGTGGCAGCAGGAAGCATCTGCAGCAGTGCACTCACCAGTTTTAGAGCTTTCCTGGCTCCAGTGTGGGAACTGGACACAGCCCTTTAGGGCAAGGGAACCTTGGGGTTCTTGGATTACTCAGGGGGGCGAGGGAGCCTTAAGAGGGGGATTGTAAAACCTCAGTTAAGGAGATGAATAACAGAGCAATCATTCAGTAAATAAAAGATGAGACATTCAGTAAATAAAAAATGAGAGCATACTTGCAACCCAAATTAGTGAAGCTGTTCATACCATTTATACATATAAACCCAAAATTTCACACATAATCTAAATGGGTTCATGGACTCCAGGCTGAGTCTCCATTCCAATTCCATCCTTTCTACTTCAGCTCCAACTGAAAATAAGCAGAACCTTTCTGTGCTTAGACTAAATTCCCAAGAGAGTGTTATTGACCAAGTTAATATTTTTAATTAGGCCACACAAATCACAGTCTCTAGCCATTTCACATAGTAGCTGTCCTTCGGTCACGCTCTCAGCCCTGGTTTGATCAACCACAGTGGTGGAGGAAAGGGTAAAGCAGGGGAGCAAGGAGTGGGCAGTTCCCCCTTGAAGGAGGTGTGAGCAGGGCTCGTCTGTGACCCTCATATCCAGTCCAGGAGGCTTGGAGATGATCGATGATCACTGCTTAGTGAATACATCGTGGGAACCAAGTAGATAGTCAATAAATGAGCATTGTGATTATGATGATAATGAAGATGAAGAGTTATCATTACTCAAGATGTGAGTCAACCCCTAGAGAGTCACTTCCTTCTGAAGGACTTTTTGCTGCTCTTCCCCTCAGTGATGCTGATGGCATTGGCAAGGGTTGAGAGCAGATATTAAATGCACACAATTTGAGAGGCTTGTGAAATGTGAGCATTTGATGAGGACACTCATTTAAAGAAATTAGAGAAGAGAAATTAAAAGTGCCCCTTAAGTCATTAAAATACAACAGGTAGGTTTGTGGGGTTTTGAAAAATGAATTGTTTTAATAAATACTTAAATGAAGACTAAATAAAGATATTGCATGGCAATCTGAATAGGAATATTATCTAAGCAATTATAAAAGTTGTTCCTTTCATCTCATAAATTTATGTAATTAAACTAATGTTGCAGTTTGCTCTTGCATGGCGGCAACATGACAGAGTGCAGAATTTTTACTCTGTTGCTGGTTAATGAGGACAATGTGTGGTTCTATTTCTTATTTTCTCTTTATTCTATTTTTTGCATTACCATTTAGTCCCCTTATACCCCTTCCCCCCAGAAATCACCACCGTGTTTTTCATGTCCATGGATCCTTCTACATTTTTGCTCAATCCCTCCACCCCTAACCTCCCCCTTCCAACTAGCTGTCTTCTGTTCTCCATCTATGAGTTTGTCTCTGTTTCGCTTGTTAGTTCAGTTTGTTCATTAGATTCCACATACGAGTGAAGTCAAATGCTATTTGTCTATTTCTTATTTTCAATTTTCTTTTGAATTTTGCACTCAAACCTTCCCCTCTTCCTCTTTCAAAACCTGATGTCAAAGTAGTTATGAATACACACCATAAGTCAGAACTTTAATGTGATTTTACTCTGTTCTCTTTTCACCCCAAATTATTTAGGTGTCAGTAACAATTTAAAGAGAGTTCACAAAAGAAAACAGAACCTGATCCTAGAGAAGGGGATGAGGAGGTCTGCTTCATTCAGGTCTCAACTAAGAGGGCCATAGACTGGTTCCATGATGAGACAAGTCCAGGCTTCTTGGAATTTTATTTTTATCCTCTTGCTTTGGGGAGTTCCTTTTAGAGAAATACAATTTTCTTCCAAAGGTGGCAAGATCTTGTAGAAGAAGTTCAATGGCCATCTATACTTTAGCCAACTGCATATGTCATTTATGTGATCTCAGGCCTGGTTGCCTCACCAGTGATGTGAAGGGCCTACACAGATCCATCCATCCATTCATCCATCCATTCATTCATACACAGGTTCATTAATCCTGCTAGCATGTCCTGAGTGCCTAGAACATTCAGACACCAATGAATGAAGAAGTGTTTGGCTTTAAAAAAAACTCACTAGCCTGGAAAAGATACTGCACAGAGGTTGGGAGTCCAGATTCTGGAATTAGATGACCTAAGTCCCAGCTCCCATTTCTTGCCATCTGTGGACACCAAGATAAGTTCCTTTACTTTTCCAAACTGTTTCTTTATATTTAAAATTATGATGTAATATAATATCATAAGATAGCTGTAAAAGTTAAACAAGATAATGACCTATGAAACACATTGCCTAGCAGAACAATCTATATTATTAGATAAATGTGTTTAAATTGCTCTAATATAGCTATGTAAGTAATGTTTGAGGAAAATTAAGAAGGGGGGCTTTAATTCTATTAATTCCATTAATATGGGATGGACATAGAGGAGCAGGCAGAATTTCAGAGGAGGTGATACTGAGATGGGTTTTGTAGGATGAGTAGTTTATAACACAGAGAGGGAGATAGTGAGAGCAGCGGGGGCCAAATGTGAAAATTCACTGAGAATGAACAGAAATATGTATTGTTAAATCCTCACCCAAGGATATGTTTATTGATTTGAGAGAGAGATCAATATAAGAAAGAAACATCAGTTGGTTGCCTCCTGTACATGCCCTGACCAAGGATCAAACCCACAGCCTTTTGGTGTATGGCATGATGCTCCAACCAACTGAGCCACCAACCAGGGAAGAACAGTAATATTTAAGGCTAAACCATTGATGCATGCAGGAAATGGTAGAGAGGAATCTAGAAAGGAATTTGGGCCCACTGTATAAGCAGCATATTTGTCAGAAGGCTTTTAGTTGCTAATAACAGAAAACACAGCTTTAGTTGGCCCAAATAATAAAAGTGGTTTTGTGTTTTGGGGCATAGATAAGTTTGTGGCTTTTGAAAACATGAATACCTGGTGGTCATATTTAACATTGGTTTCATCCCATGACTCAAACATATCACCAAGGAACTGGTTTCTTTACATTTCTACTGTTTGCTCTTTTGTAGTATCTTCTTCATCCTAATACTGATGCCTCTCATACTCAGAGTGGCTGCCCACTGCCAAGGTCACATGTTTTCCAAGAAACACCCAGGGAAGAAAGAAAGCCTATTCCTGAGGCCATTTAACAAGAGACCAACTCACACCTGAACCAATCTCTGTGGCTAGAAAAAAACTTGGGTTTAGGTCTGGAACACCTCAATCAATCACTGTAACAACAGGCATGGGGTTATCCTTTGGCTTAAACCAGTCAGAGCCACCTTTGAAACTGGACAGTCAGTCTTTGTAAACCATGCAACTACTACAAAAATGAGAGAAGAATGGGATGGGTGTAGAAAGACTGACCACATGGTTTATCCCAGAACCATTGCAGGTGATATTTAGTGTTTGGAGTTTACATTGTGGTCAACAGGAAGTCCCTTATAGGCAAAGAGCCACATTTAGAAATAACTTTGGGGGTTATATGGGGACCATTGGATCAGGGAGGCTAGTTCACACCTAGTTATCTCTTAGGTTCCCTGTATAGCAAATAGCCTCTCTCTCCTAAGCAAGCATATTCTGGGAACATAACATGCCTCTCAGAAACCTTACTTCTCAGGCGGTATTTCAACTCAGAGTATTGAACTGTTGACAACTCCTAAGCTGCTGACAGTAAGAACCTCTGGTGATTAAGAAGACATACTTTGAAAACCTGTCACACTAACACCAGTGAAGATTTGAGGATTGTCCAAGTCCTCAAAGGTCACCGGCAGAAGGCATAGTGGTCACAGACAAAGGCCACTGGCATTATTTGCTCCCTTGGTAAAAAGAAAACGATTCCAGATTCCCCACTGCTAACCCAATCCTAGAGAGACCTCCAAAGTCCTCTGTTTGATACCCACCATCATGTCATTTAAATAGCATTTCAACAATGCCGAGAGAATGAGCTTTCTCACTTAAGAAAATCAAACCAACTCTGATGACTTGGATTTTACTGTCCCTCCAACTCAGGGCTGAAATGATGTGTTCAGGGTAACATGTTTCCAGAGAACTTGAACAAACTCACATTTTTAAAATGGACTAACTTCCTACTGTGTTGTGATCAGAGGAGTGCTTCTTTGACTGTGTTTCAAATGATGTTCTCTCCACCACCAGCAAAGCCCTGACGAGAAAGTCTTGGAAATAAAGTTGCTCTGTGCAACATGAGGTACCCAGAGAGGCTTCCTCCCAGAGCAGCGTGTTCAAGGGGGAGAGGGCTCACACATACATTTTTCTCCTCCCAATACTAGCACTAGGTAAAAGATGGCTTAAATGGCTATGATTTGTGATCAGCAAATGGATGTGTATTTTTACTGGGTTATTCATTATACAGAGTACAAGTTTGCTTAAAGCAATCCCTATATCATTTGATATGAATCTTATAATGTATTTTACAGTGCACAACTTCTTGAAGAAATATTTTACAAAGAGATTAATAACGGGAAGTTTTAGCGTATGCTTCCAGCATTCTTTGATGGAGCCAGTCTATTTCCATCTTTCTCCCTGGAGCCAGTTTGACACTGGAATGACATGTTGACGACAATGTTTCACAAAAGAAGACATTTGCGTTCTATTATATCTATACCCTGGTTGAAGTACGGAGCCTAAAATTGGATGAGAGAACTCATGGAGAGTAGCAATAAGCTAAAGGCAATACTTTGAACCAGGGTAATGGAAAGAAAATATGTATACCAAAATGGCATTATCTTTAGAATAAAATGATTAAATGAATTAGATGTTCCCCAGGTAGGTGCAAATTAGGAAACATGGGATATGAATTTTTCTCACCAAAAATTTTTATGAGGCAACATCTAAGACTTTATAATCACAATACTTGTCCTGCTTCAACTTCCTTTTCTTGTTGAAACTGCCCTGTCCATAGTCCCAGCTCAGATCAGCAGAACCAGCCCCTGGGCACCACTGGTTAGAACAGAGGTGCCTACTGACCCAAGGCTGGCCCATTCACAGACTGGCCAGAGGTCATCCAAGTGGCCTGGTACAAAGGGACCTGCCTATTAGCCAAAAGGATGTCTCTTTCCTCAACAAAACTAAGAAATTCCCAGAGGCCTGGAAAGTGGGCAGTGAGTAGAGGGGAGCTGCTGGTCTCCTCAGCAGCAGGATGCCAGACTGGTTGGTAGATGAAATGCGTCAAGGAGTCCCAGGTAAGAAAGTAAATGGTACCATCTAGAGCAGGACAGAGGGTCCAGATGACTACCTGGGACAAGGCATTTGAGCCAGGCTTGGAGATGATTCAAGTTCACAAGGAAGGCAAGGGAGCAGGGCCCGGAGCCCCTGGGAATAGCATTCGAGGCAGCATGTTTGATGTGACCAAAGCCATGGAGATGTCACAGGGTTGCCTCAAGATGAGAGACCTGCCTAACTCCAGGGAAGGGTACAGGATGTGAAGGAGGGCCTGGGGTGACAACAGTGAGCCACTGTGGAGCACACAGCAAGGAAGTACCATGTTCTGATTTGGGCTTCAGAACATTATTTTGGCAGCTGGAGGGAGGGACAGAGAATGGAGTCAGGAAATCGGGCTGGGACAGGCATCATCTGTGGGCTGGGATCAGCTTCCTGGTATGGGAGAGGAGAGGGGACAAGGCTGAGAGCAGAGCAAGTTTGCAGGTTCCTGAACAGTGATGAGCAGCATCGGGCCCTCACAAGAACAGCCATGGAGAGCCGAGGATGAGCATCTCTCCTAGCACCACATTCAGTGATTTTATGCTGCAAGCCTGAATGAGACCATGAGGGGAATATTTAAGCCAAAGAAATTGGCAAACACTCAAGGCCTTTTTGACCCCCTTTTTTTCTTGTTCTATTTTTCTGGAGAGCCAGGATACCACTTGCAGAAAATCAGTCAATAATTCTGGAGAAAAGGGAAAAAATGTATTTGTACTTAGCTCTCTTTATACTGCTTTTGGGTAGATTGCTAAGTGGGTCTGTACTGCTGAGAACTCTGTGTAAATTGGCTGCTCAACAGATGCTGGACCCCATGAACATGAAGATAAAACATAAGTTCATCTTCTTAGAATAGAGGACACAATCTATGTTTCGTTCACTAAGCCTATCTGCTCAATACTTTTGGCATTTAAATATAACTTATAACTAATAACTTCCCTTATATTGATAGATATAGAGGGGAGAAAAAGGAGAATGGGAAAGAAACATACATAGAGACATGAAGAGGAAAAACGAAAAAAAAGAAGAGTAAGAAAGAATAGAGAGAGGGAGGGAGGGAGGGAGGAAGAGAAGGAGGCAGCTGTCTCTGTTACTCTGAATTATACACTGTACCCTTGAAGCTCTCTGGTCCCTAAAAGGACGAACTAGCCATGTACTCTGAGGCCATTCTATATGACAAGTGCAACATATTGCTTAAACTCAAATAACAGAAGCTATTTTTACCTATCCTCCATTTAATGAGGAAACAGGCCCACAGAAGTTGAATAGCTTGTACCTGTCTCCCTCTTAATAAGTCACAAAGCCATGTTTACGGGTGGAGGTTGAAGTCAATGAGTATAGCCCCACCCACTCTCTTAGCTATTATACAATAAGGATTTTACTCCAAACAAAGTAAAGTGGGGTTTTCAGTGAATACACTTGAACACCCACTCTGAGCACACAGGCATGTGAAGAATACAGGAAAAAGTCCCCATGCTCAGGAAATGGCCCCAGTGCATCTATAGGCAAAATGTTGAATATCAATGAGTGAGCCTGGGGACAAAACTCCAGGCCCAGCTGATGGAAGCTCCTTGAATCTGGGGACTGTGTCTTTTCATCTTTGAATTGCTGGTGCCGAGTACATAGCTTGACTTAGTACATACACATCTACTCCATGAATAGCATGAATTTGCATTGGAAGGATGGATTAGATGTTTTTTGCCAGAGAGGGGAAAACAGTTGAGCCAAGGTTTTTGTGCATGATGAACAGGAAGTATCAGCTATATCTAGAACAGACCATCGCTTTCTGTATCCAGGAGGACACATTGCTAAGCCCTGACTAAACTATGTATCACCAGGTTCCCTTTCCTTCAGCTCTAAAGTCCAGATGACAGTAATGACCCCATTACCAGTGAGTTACAAGTCTTCTGAGGACTAAGGAACTCCTGATGGGTTTTGATGGTCATGGGCAAAGCTTGTTCAAGAGAAATAACAAAGAAGGGAAGGTGAAAGGATATTTTTAAACCCCAATTCTTTGGTCAAATGAAGATAATAACCAACAGAATGCAAAGAGTGGTTTTGGGGTAATTTTAAAATAAATTCCTTTCCTTCAGGTACTAAAGTTCAGAGCATTTTTAACTCATTCCACTTCTTTGTCTTCTCTATGCAATCAGCCACCAAGGCTTTCCTGCTGCTTCCACCACCTTGCACTGAAATAAAGCCGTGGCTGGAAGTCCAGGGTGCGGTTCAATGTTTGCTCAAAAGCCTCCTTAGAAATCACTAGTGTGCTTCACTATGAAATCATAGCCTGCTTCATACCCTCCCCCACTTCACCCTCATCCTCTGCAGGACCTCACCATAGTGTTCCCCTGTCATATGCTCTACTTCAGTTAGGCTGGCCTAATGGCTGGCTCTTCTTCTGACTTTTACCTCTTTCTTCATACTGTTCTTAAAGAGAATGCCAGTATCGTCCAAATCCTATCTCTGATTCAGTGGACACTTCAAGCTCTTCTTTTACAAGACCATCCCAAACAGTATAACCAATACAGATATCTCCTCTGAACTCTCACCTTTACCTCTCATTTGACATATGCTCTCTCAAGCTTGCTGCTGGCACAGAGAAGGCACTTAATATGTATCTGTGTATCTTCTGAATGAATAATTGAATCTTACTCATTCTTTAAGACTTAGCTCAACTTTCCTTACATCTAAAAAGCAAGCCCTGATCCTCAAGCACAATTGCTCCTTTTCCCTTTGAGTTTCCATAGCTTTTTGTGTATAGCTGCACTATAATACTTATCATGCCTGCAAACAATTTGCTTGTCAGCCTGTTCCGCCATTTAATCATAAGCTCCTCATAAATAGGAATTAATCTTATTCTTTTTTTTTTTACACACTGTATCTAGCATATACCACACCTGTGCTGTCCTATATGGTAGTCCATAGGTACATGTGGCCATTTAAGTTTAAATTGTAATTAATTAAAATTAAATAAAAGATTCAGTTTCTCAGTTATACTAGCTATACTTTAAGTTCTCAATAGGTACATGGGTCTAGAGGCTAAAGCATTAAATAATGCAGACATAGAACATTTCCATCATCACAGAACACTCTAATGAACAGCATTGTACCAGGCATTCACTATATAATAAAAATAGCCATCTTTTGAGAGTTCATTATGCATCACACATTGTGCTAAATGTTTTAGTTACATTATCTCATTTAATTCTGACAGCTATTCTCAGAGGTCAATAGTAGGTTATTCCCATTCTACAAATGAGAAAAGTAAGTCACAGAAAGGTTAAGTAATTTGGCCAAAATCATACAACTTACAGGTGGCAGGCTCAAATTTTACTATTCTCATGGGCAAGCTTATACCTGTAATCACTGTGCTATGTCTCTCTAGTTTAGCGTAGTACAAATAAAATGGACTCAATACTAACTCTCCCACATGTTAGCTGTGATACCTTGAAAAAGTTAATTATTTTCTCCCTAAAATGGATATAATCATAGTTATTTCCCAGGATCATTGTGAAGATTGAATGAGTAATGTATATGGTGGACCCCATATAGTACCCAGCACATAGTAGGTATCCAGTGAATATTAGCTATGTTCTTACTCAATATTTTACCTTCTGGGTGTCAAGAACTTATTAGTTGAGTTATAAATATACTGCAAGGCTATTTATATGTATTTTTTACATGATTGATTCTCATTCTGAGATATTACCCTTTGCTCCTTCACACTACTTTTTTAATGTCACTTTTACAAATCCTTTGACTGACTGCCCACTCAATCTGTGTCCTGTTATTGATGTAACATGACAGGAGTGGAGGATGGGAATAAATGTTGCCTGCCACAACTAGGAAACAAGAGCTCTGTAGAAAGGAAGGAACCATCCAATCAATTGAAGCAGAAGCAAGTGGTAGAGTTTTAAAAGGAGAATTTCAACCCCAGTTGAAGCATCGACTTCAGTTAGGGTAGAGGGCCACTTTTCCCAAATTAATAACTTAGTCCCCTGGACTTCTTAGAAGAAGGCAATACTGATTCTTACTGACTTGACCAGAGCTGCAGTGAATAATAAATACCACAGTTCAGTCAGGCCATTACCATACCAACTGGAAGATGAGATGAATAAACATCTGAGAATGAATCAAATTACACAAATCAGGAAGGAATATGTCTGCCACAAGGTGAATAGGTGATAAGAGGAAGGGATGGTTTGGTTTCCAAGGACAAAACATTTGGAAAAGAAAACTATCTCTCTAGGCTATTTGCATTGTTTTTCCCCAGTGCACTATGTTTATTCACATCCCTGAGACTTTGTCCTTAAATGTTCAAAGAAAGTTATGAATTGAGAGAGTATCAGCCACAAGTAACCTCAAACTTATTTGAATAATGTTAAACTTGGCCAACATTATTGGTATTCAGCTATCAGCTAGAACTTCAGATTGATTTGATCCTGTGGCTCCAGTTTACTGGGGTTCTATCAGAGCCCCTGTTCTCCCTGTGTTTTGGCTTTCTCTGTAGGCTGAAAGAGAGGTAGGCTGCCATTCTTGTTGGTCTCACATCCTTGCATGGCCCTGTGACAGATTAGGTTATTGTTCAAAAATAGTCACCACCTTCCCCATCACTCCCAGGAAGGAACAAACTTGCTTATCTATTGATGTTGGTCTTGCCATGTGATCTCTAGTGACTTAGTGGGCAGTCTTGATACTAAGCTTAGCCATGTGACTTTCTTTGGCCAGTGAGATATTGGTAGATGTGATGGAGCGTAGGCTTGAGATATGTATGTGTATTTCAACCGCTACTCTGCCATTGTGTTGAGAACATGCATTTAATAGCTCACTGGTTCTGGAAAGGAAGAAGAAACTTTGGTGTGGAACATCAACTAGCTTATCTGACCTCCAAACTCATTAGTGAGCCCAGCTAATGTCAAGAGAACTGAGTTGCCCCTAATTATCTCTAGAGAGGCCTAGATCAGCTAAATAAATACTTATTGCTATATGGTGCTAAGATTTTGTGATATTTTTCTCTGTAGCATCTCTTCTGAAATTTTTCACATAAGCTCAAAATGAAATTGTTTCATAAGCTCCTGAGAAAACGTCTCCTTATATCTCATTGGCCCAAACTGAATCACATGACCAATTACTAGCCAGAGGGATAGGTTTCCTCTTAGGCAAACAAGTTCTTTTCTTGGAGGTCAGCAACCCCACCACATGGACCCTTGGGGAAGGGATGGATATAAGAATAAAATCAAGGATCTGTTTAAAGGAGAAAATGAGTGGTAAGATGGTAACATCATCCACCTCTTCCTTTCTCTGGCCTCAATTCATCCTGACACATATATGAAAAGTGCCAGGGCCATCTAACCTACCTTATTTGCTTCTTACTATAGATTCTTGACCAGACTGCTCTCTTGATACAGAAATGATAATATTTATATATTACTTTTTGGGTAGCATCCAGAGCTTTGCTTTCAACCATTGAGCTTTGGTTTCAACCCAAGTATAACAGAATGGTTGAAATCTTGGATTCTTTAGTCACATCTGGGTCCAAGTCTTTGCCTCAACATTTACCAGCTCTGTGACTTAAGGGAAGTCATTTACCATCACTACACGTCAGTGTCTTCATACGTAAAATGGGCCAATAATGGCATTGGCTTTACAGGTTTTTGGGTGAATGCATCAGTTAGTAAATGTAGTGAGGTTTTAATTTTTTTTCCTGTTAGGAAAACTAGAAAGAATTTTCCATGGCAGGCAATTCAGCACTCATTCAGAGTTTAGACTGTATTAAAATTGTCTAGTCCAATGTTGTTAATGAAATATTCTTTAGAAGTCAAGGAGGCATGTGTCAGAACCAGAAGCATAGAAACAAGGAACAGACTGACAGAGACCAGAGGGGAAGGGGCCGCAGGATAAAGAAGGAAAGAACAGGAAGGGCCTAGTTAAAGAACAAGTATAAATGACCCATGGTCATGGACAACAGGGTGAGGATTGACTGTGGGAGTAGAGGGTGGGCGGGGCAAAGGAGAGTAATGGAGGAAAATAGGGACAACTCTAACAAAACAACAATAAAAAAATAAAAGGAGGAATGTGTCCTTTCAGAGAAGCAAAATAGAGACTTCCATAGTGAGTCAACAGGTACAGAAGGCATGGCTGTGTGCTTGTCAACCCTCCTGGTGAAGTTGTTAGTTCTGTATTTGGTTGGCCCCCTTCTGGAGGCTGGCAATGAAAATCTGCTTTTGCTGGGTTAGGCAAAAAGGGAACATTTACCACATAGGACATAGATTGTCTTGTGAAACTCCAGGACAGAAATGCTGAGACTGGAACCAGAGAGTCATTGCACAGTTTGCTTCTATTCTCCTGAATCTCTCAGAGCAACTGCTTGATTCTACCTCCTCTCTGAAGACCATCTTTCTCTACTTATCTTCATGTCACAATTTGGTGACCCCCTTTTTTTTCATGACACATTTCTAGTCACCCTCAGAAGTTAACCTCTTCTCTCTAAATTCCATTTCTAAATTCTTAGAAAAAGACTCTGGCCTTGTTTGGACCAGATTTCAGTCCAATCATGATGCTACTGCCAACCTAGATGCCAGGGACACACCTCTGAAAAGTGGGTACCATTCCTGGGGAAAGGGAGAACTGTGAGATTGGCATGAACTTCATAAAGATCCCAAAACTGTATTTGTCCTATTTAAGAATGGTAATGTTTGCCCAAGCTATGAGCTACCCTGCCACTATAATTCTTATGCAGGAAGTCTGGAGAAATATGTGCAATTTGGTACATTTAAAAAGGTCTCCAGATGATTCTAATGATAAATGTATTCAAAGAAACTTTCCAGTCCTCACAATATGGCAAAAAAAAAAAAAAACAACGGTGGGGGAGATGGGGGGTGACTAGAATTGTAAAAAGAGATTAAGATTGGGTCTTTCAGCCTGGATAAAAAAAGACCAAGAATCTTTTAAGCATACAGAAGACTCACGCACAGATAACACCCAGCTCTTTTCTGTCTCCACAAAGAACAGTACAAAAGCATGAAGTTAGATATAAGGAAACATTTCTTAATAGAAAAAGATTCTTTTTAAAAAATAGAAGAGCTCTGTATCCCTGGGCAGTCTCAGTGTACCTGAGGGTATGTAAGTAGGCCAGCTGACCTTTCAGAATGCTATTCAGTATAGAGTCTATGATCCCAGGGCCAGGATCAGAATCAAACCAGGCTCAGAAATGGAAAACCAGCTCTTCCATATGGGGCTCAAGTTACCCAGAGAAAGAAAGGAGTGAGAGAAATAGCTCATTCTGATCTCCTCTGACCCATCCACTGGGGTCAATCAAATTGCACACTCAACTCCTTTAAAGGACAGGAGATATATCTATGTGGGTCCATTCAGTAATCCAGGAAGGTGGTAATGGCCCCAACCCTGTCTCCTCTCATCTTCTAGTCTTGGCCTAGGGCAGAATGCATTTATGGACTAGAGGCTCTTCCTCCAGATAGGTTGGAGTTGGTGATTGATGTGATGTTAGTGGTCACCGAAGGGAAGTGACTTGGTCCTTACTAGGGCTTCAGGTGCTTGCATGTAACAGGGAAGCAAGGAGTGGAGTCAGGTCTCCACACAGCATCAGAGGCCCATCTGTGCTATGATCTGAATGTTTGTGCCCATCCCCCCATTCATATGTTGAGATCCTAAGGCCAAGTGCGATGGTATTAGGAGGCAGGGTCTTTGGGAAATGATTAGGTTATAAGGACAGAGCCCTAAGAAATAAGATTAATGCCCTTATAAAAGAGGCCCTTGCTGGATGAAAAAAGGTGAAAGGAATAAACAAAAAGATACAAAACAAAATCTCTCCCCCCAAAAAAGACTTTCATAGACACAGACAACAATATAGTCACTATCAGGGTATCAGGGGGAAAGGAGGGTAGGGGAAGGTAGGAAAGGGTAAAGAGAGGATAAGTGGTGATGGAAGGAGTCATGACTTGGTATGGTGAACACAAAATAGAATATACAGATGATGTATTGCAGAGTTGTACACCTGAAATCTATATAATTTCATTAACCATTGTCACCCCAATAAATTCAATGTAAAAAAAGGGCCCTGGAAAGCTCCCTTGTTTCTTCCATCCCAGGAGAACACAGAAAGAAGTCAGCAGCCTGTGACCTGAAAGAGAGTTCTCACCAAAACCTCTCCATGCTATCACCCTGATCTCAAACTTCCAGCACCCAGAAATGGGAAATTTTTGTTGTTTAAAGCTACCCAGTGTGTGTTCTTGTGTTATAACAGCCAGAACGAACTAAGACAATCTGCCTCTTAGCTATTACATCAGATGGGGTGGGGCCTATTTCTTACAGGTTTGATGCTGCCCGGCCCACCTTCCCTCCTGCTTTTCCAGCTCCCCCAAGCTCACAACTTATGAGTACACCAAGCTGAGCGTATTCTCCAGCCATCTTGCTTCCGCTCCCTTTCAACCTCTTCTGGTGGCTGGACAGTAGTAGATACTATGGTTTAGATCTGTGAAAGAAAAGGGGATCAGAAGTTCCACTTAGGTTTCAAGTCTTTACCAGCTCAACAGTCTAGTAGCTATAGATATGGTGATAGCTTTAAGCATGTTCTTGTTCCTTAAGCATATAGTAGTCTCCAAGGGGAAGGCAGTGGAAGGTGATTGACAAAGCAGGATTCCAGCATTCCTGGGACCCAGAGGGCTACCATCCCATTAAAATTCTAGCAGAGTCAGCGTTTGGGAACACTAAGACTCCAGCACTCTGGCTGAGGTATTTGGGGGAAAATGCATGCTTCTTAACTGTACTTTTTTTTCACAATGTGGATAGACATTTGGCATTTGTTTTCTGGTCTTCACCTCTCAAGAGAAAATAACTTTAAAGATCTCAAACTTCAAAGAACATGAGCAAACTAACCTGATATTTTGGAGTTATAGCCTGTACTTCCTCCTGTTGAATTGCTGTCGATTGTTCTCTGAATTTCAAACAGGAGCTGCCTGAGGGAAAAAGAAAGTCACAGCTTCCCCAAGTGCCAGCTCAGATACCCAAAAGTTCCCAGACTCCCGAGTGCTTCAGTGGGACCTACAGCACTGTGGGACTCACATTGTCCACCCAGCACCTTCCCCACCCAAGATGCCCCCCGAACCAGCACAGGAGTTTCCCCAAGTGGGTTCCAGAACTCTAATCCCTAGAACTGTTCCTCAGAAAAACTTCAAAGTTCCAAGTTTGGGAAGTGTTCTGTTCCATGTTCTCCCTTCGCCCTTAGACATTCACAAAACAACCTAGCAAATTAAAAGCACTGAAAAGTCTTACAATAATATAACCCTTTGTCTTTGTTTAGTTCAGAGAGTCTTAAATTTACTTTATCACAGAGCCCTTCTTTTTTATTTTTAACATTATTCTTACTAAGATTGTGTGAAGCAAGCATCTACCAAATACAACTTAGAAATGCTGTCTTGCACTCATGTCTTTAGTTCAAATGAGAAGCATCCACCTCACATGGGTTTTCTGCTCACCCCTGCCAACTTTAATTTGACATCTGTTGGTCTCACTGTAAATACATGGACTATAGATTTTATTGTTTTGTAAAATGTTCTTTACTTACAGTTTTTTTATGCCAAATTGACCTCATTATTAGGGGTTTGATGGCATTTCAGGCCATCTAGAGCTGATCCGTTCTAAAGTTGGGGCATTTAAATGAGAAAATTTTCATAAAGACAGACCTAGAAAGTTAAGGCAACACTCTTTGAAATCCATTTAGAACAACTTGCTGCCTTATTTCACTACTTAGTTAAAATAGCATGTCTGAAGGAAATATATGTAATTTTCATTGTCAGTATAAAAAAATGACACTAATTGTAATTTCCACAGTGGAACAATCTGTTATAGAAGAAATGTTAATACCCTTAAAAGTCTAAATCCTTTACAGGATATCGCATAGCATATAATCTGTCTCCTGGGTTTGAATGCTTTCATTTAGATTCTACCGTATTTATAATTCTATACACAGCTCTAGACACCCGTATTTTAAATGTCTCCTGGAATTGAAATTCGGTGCCATTTATTGACAAGAGGTAAGCATTTCTGACTAGCGATCAAAAGAGTAACTTTCCAATCTATCTCAGTCTCCCTAATAATGGAGGGTGGCAAGGGTGATTTTTCTCAGCTTTAGCTCAATACGACTTGTTACAGATACACAGGCACTAAATGAGAGGTGAATGCGTGCTCTGAAGATACATCATGTTTGGTTCTTTACGGTGTAAGCATGTGCAGCAGATAGACAACTGCAAATCCCTCACTGAACACAATGTTAGTGAGATAAGTTGATGGCAACGAGGTGGTCAGATATAGGGGGGCATCATATCTAAATGGTGGGCTGCTAAATGGAGAAGGGGGTTAGAAATCAGTATTCACACCAGAGTTTGATCCCAAAGCATAACTCTAACAAACAGTTTCAAAATTGTCCATTTATTGTTTGTGTCAGCCTTTTAAAGTCTGCACAAATGGAAGACTGCTGGTCTTGACAAGTTAAAAGTGACCCTTGAAACCATTTGATGATAGGCTGAACTCCCAGTATTTTGTCCTGTCTACATGGTGCCTTTCTGTTGGGATGTCAGTGGCAGGAAAATAAAGTGCTGTGTGTAAAATCTACACAGAAGTGTACCTAACCATCTTCCCACATCTGAACTCCTCCATAGAAAAATTCTCCATGTCCTGCACAGCATTGCAAGGAACTCTGCTTCCTTTGTGTCAACTCTCACCCCACCCCAACACCAGCTCCCACCCCAAACCCCCACCTCCAACCCAAACCCAACTCCCACGCCCACCCCAAGGAACACTTCAAGTCTTTCCTCTAAGCATGGAACATTTTGCCAGAATAAGAGAAGGAAGGGTGGAGTGTTGTCTTGGGTTTCCTCAGAGGCTGATGGAATGAGCACAGTTTGGAGGTTGCCTGCAGATTTCCCATGGATTTTGCAAATGAATTGGTTGCGCAAAGGTGCTGGGATCTCCTGTAGACAGAATAGAGGGAAAGTTGCTGTTGAGGACCAGCCAAATCTGGAGTTTAAGTCAAAGGGTCAGCAACTTAACACCACCCCCTTGCCCTAAATAATTGAAAGCTATGTAAATCTCAAGACAGCACTAAAAAAGATCACCTTCATTTTACGCAGCAAACATTCACAAATCTTTCTCAAAGGCAGGATCAGCTACATAATTTGCCTGGTACAAAATAAAAATGTAGGGGTCCATTGTTCAAAAATTAAGAATATCTAGAAGATATCAGCAGAACATTAATCGATTTGGGGCCCTCCTAAGCCGGGGGCACGGGGCACGGGGCACAGGTCACAGGCCCAGGAAACTGATGCTGTCTCTCCCCTCCTCTCTCTTCATTTTCTGTCCATCTTCTCTCTCTGCTTCCTTTGTTCTCTCTTGATCTCTCCTCTCTTTCTCTCCCTCCCCCCACAAACACACAGACACAGACACAGACGCACGCATGCACACGCTATCCTCAAGTCTTTGTCCTCTCCCTTTTCAGGTTTCCCCAGGTTCTTTCCCAAGTCAGATCTGCAGACCCCCTCTCTACACTAGCTCTGTCTGGGTATCTTATCATGTAGCTCCACTTATCCTGTTGCTTCCTTCATTTTCCCCTTAACCAAGCCCAGACTTAGCGCTGCAAAGAATGCTATTTTTGAAGATACAGCCTTCCTTACAGGCAGACATAAATTTCCTCACAAGGAGAGATTTGAAGCATTTAACTCTGAGTATTTTCATTAGCATTTTATGTGTTAGTACTTATTAATTATTGATACATATCACTGGTTAACAGGTGACAGAGGCTGTCGTCCATAAAATTAAACTGTCTCTGACCTATAAGAATTTATGTTCTAAAACAGATGATGATGATGATTGTGATGATGATGATTGTGGTGATGATGATGATATGATGAAAGAAATCTACTCTGGTGCTAGGAAATATGCTGCATCTTTTATTCACTTTAACTCATTTAGTCCTCACAGCCACATGAGGTTTATTATTATTATTATTTTCATGTACAGATGAGGAACTAGAGCTTACAAAAGTTTCTGTTAACCAACCTCCCTCCACCCCACTCTGGCCCTCCTGCTTGGATTCTTGATACTATCAAGCAAAGCTACAAAGGTAAACAATAGCTTTTCTATTCACATTGCCTCTCTGCTGGGCATACAATTAAATCCTCAATTAATATCTGCTGAATAACTTAGTGCGTTGGTGATTAGGTAAACAAAGGAGATGGAGTTTGGTTTTTTTTTTTTAAATAAAAAATGGAAAAGAATTGGCTAAGTCTGGTCAGAGTCTGTGTATGATTTGCAATATTGCCTCAATCCTAAGGATTATGGAGCTGTAAGTAGCAATCGCTGAATGCCCACTTACCTTTAGGGGGCAGAGCCTTATCCAGCTCATTTTATATTCCTTGCAGACCTACCATGGTACTAAGTATTTGCCCAACAAATGTCCCTTTAATTGAATTAATTTGGATGGAATGGAATTAAATCGGAACATTTTTGTAAGAACCTGGCTTTAAGCTGAGAGAGCTTTAAATGGAAATTAAACACAGTTACTCTTTAAAAGTACACAAAATAATGGTGGACAAAGCCCAAACAACCACAGATACCTAAGCCTCAGAATAGGGAACCGAGGAGGATCCAAGCCTCCACCCCCTCAGCCTGCAGCATGCTCGTTTTCCAACTGTGATGAAGGAATTAAATGAATTCATTGTCTTTGAATGCCGCCACACCCCCATGGATGGGTATTAAATAATGTTCCTTTAAGCTACTGAAACTGCTGCGTGGGGATTCTGCCTCATCTTTATGGATATCTTGTCACTTCTAAAATTATAAAAGCCATCCTATGACTCCATAGATCGCAAGGAAACTGTATGTGGAGTTTTTCTTTCCTCTCAGCTTGGAGCACATAAAATGATTTTTCACTACTCTGAGTCAGACAGATGAATTTAAATGCATTTGCCTGCACACAGTTCTGAATTGGGCTTAGCAGAGAAGCTTACCGACCTGGCAGGTCTCAACTTCTGAGAAAAAACACACACATGAAAGCCGGGACAGATGTTTCACATATGGAGACCAACAGGTCCTTCGCAGCACATGCCGTCTCACCTCTTGCCCTGAACAGCACAAGGAGGGAAGGCAATGTTGCTTATATCACCTGGTAGTTAGAGCTATCCCCTTCCCCTTTCCCCACTCCATGCCCTGGTCCTCTGAGACCCTGCCCCTGCCATTTTTCCCAGCAGAAATTTACAAAACAAGATCCAACCCAGGTTCTAACACATCCTGTGAGACAAGAGCATCACTTGTTTTGATCACTCCTACCATCCACATACAAACATGCTGTCCAGATACAGAAAGCAAAGCACAGCCCAGTGAAGTGGATCCTGTGGTCTCTTACCCAGGGAAGAGCAAAGCTGGGGCTCTTGCTCCAGATATTTGTCTGTTTCAGTAAGTTGGATCTTTTTCAATCTGACCCTCAGATTCAAGTCCCCAAATCCCACATAACCAAACTTAGTAAAGATAATAAATATACGCACCATCATTGTCTCTCCCAATTACTAAGAGCTTACTATATGTAAGGAGAAATAATATGATCAAGGTCACACAGGTAGCACAAGGTCACATGAGTAGCATGTAGTGGAAAAGGGACTCCAATCCTGATATTTCTGATGCCAAGGCTATGAGTATAACCACTCAGGTACATTGCCCTTTATAGAAATATTAAGCTTTCTCAAGATAGCTACTGAGTGGTATTATATGAAACTGATCTTAGAGGAGAGAGAGTAGGACAGTTGTCTACAATGAAAAAAAATGATTAGCTGGTTTGTCCATCCTGTGGGTTCTGCTCACCTCCCAACTTCCATGATGAGATCCAGGTGTCTATTGGCTTCCCTCTTCTTTCAACCAGGCCAACATACATGCACACATGTACATATACATATATAGAAGCATACACACATACATACACACACCAGAACCCCAAAAAGTGTTCCATAACTTCTTTTCTTCAACCTCTACTGAGTCCCAAGGATGGTAAGATATTGGGAGTAGTACCCAGGCTCTGTAATTTTCCCCTTGTATTTTGTAGATGGCTGTTAGCCTCACTAGAGATTTTTTATTGCATTCCCACATGATCAACACTTTAGCTACAGACCCTCTCTTCACATTATATTCAATCTCACAACCTCCCTCTTTCTTTTAACTCCTTATTTTCTTACACCATGATACCACCTTCTCTTTGTGAGTTGGTAGCCATTCATTTTTATATCAGTTCTTCTAAGAAGAGGAGAGCTTTAAATCATGAGGATGAAAGTAGGGAGAGTGGATGGAGAGCACACCATTAAAGTGGCTGGACTCTAGGTGGATTGTTTTAAAGAAACGATTTGACATCTTGTCCTATAAAGGTTAACTTTCTGGAAGGCTATCTCGTATACTTCGTTATCTCCATCCTTCCTTGGAGTTGCAAAAAAATATTTGGAGTTACAAATAGTCCCTTCTATTACTTTATCCATGAAAAGTACCAGGCTCTGAGAACAGGGAGAACAGAGGAGAAAAAAATAATAATCCTGACCAGACACACTATGCATGTTAAACTAACTGAAATAGACATTTATTATTTTGTGCCAACCCAACACCAATTTTTCTTCTTTTGGTAACAGTACCCCAATTTTCTTTTATAGCTTAGGAAAGACATTAAGGGCTCCTGACATCACTTGAATTATATTATGCCTGAAGCCATATCTAACCAGAGGATATTCATTTGTAAGAGTAATAAAATCCTCTGTTTTAGCTTCACTGAATTTGGAAAGAGTCAACAATGAAATGATTCTTCCTTGAAAATTGTAATACTGGCTCGGTATTTCTGGTCAAGACTATGGAGGTTTGCAAGTCTTTAACTGTGACATTAAGAGCCTTGGTCAGCAAACCAACGTTGTCTTTTCTGATGATTGCTAATGTAATACTTGTAATTGTATTACAGTATTTATCCTGAAAATCATCCCCAGGTTTCTAAGGGAATGATTTTCAGGATAAAAGGCCAGGTGTCTGGATTTTTTTTTTTTTTAATTTAACCATCATCCAAGCTTTTTCTTCCTTTACCTCAAAGCCTGGTTACTGTGAGTAACCAATGCAAATACAGACAAGCCCCATGAGGCCTATTGCTTAGTGAGCTCAGCTAGAATCAAACTGAGCTTGGAGACATGATTCAACTTGTTTGGCGGATAATTAAGTGCTCCTAAAGTCATCCCAAAGAAAAATCAAGGAAATAAGAATAAATCTTTATGAGGCCCCCTGGATGGATTTTTCTTTTATAGCAGGAGAATTCGAAAATCTATGTTTGTTAATGTTCAAACAGCTTATTTTGTATGCTTGGCCTGGTGGCCAGAGGAGGTTCGTACCATTTGGGGGCAAAGGAAATGGAAGTGAGGGGGAAAACAATTTTTAATAGCAGTGGGAGCCTTCAAAATATTTTTTTCAATCTAGACATGAGAGGATAACAGTTGGCATGGGACCAGATTATAGTATATAAGTATTTGAGATTACATTTACTATTATTAACCCCTTTGCTTCATCAGCATCTTCCCCTCTTTCACTTGTTAGATAAATTCTCTCTTCTCAGAGAGGCCTTCCCTGGCCTTCCAGACGGACCAACTTTCCTCAAAATTATCTTTTTTAGTTCCTGTCACATTATAATTTTCCATGTATTTCTGTAGTCATTTGACTAATGTCACTACTTCTCTCTTTTTCTATTTGCTGTTGAGATCCCTGTGCCTAGCGCAATGGTTGATGCATAGTAGATATTCAACAAATGTTTGTTGGTTCAATGAGTGAATGAATAATTAAATATGAATGAGTTGATTACATTGAACTTCATTCCTGAGCATGTGTTGTCCAGTAATGGTATTGTGTCCTTAAGGAAAAGATTAGTTGTCTGGGAGACTTACTTTTATATTGTCACCTGATCCCAGTGTGGTTTATCCTAGGTGATCATGATAATTAGAAGTTGCGTACCTAATTTGGGCATCAATAAGGTTAATATCAACTGCAGATCCAAATATATGTAAGTCCATGAGATCATAATAATTCTTTGAAACAACAGAAAAACTATAAAAGGCTGTCATTGGAAAATACTGGTGAATTAATTATTTTGAAAACTGGCAAATAAGGAGAAAAATTCAAACATTTATCTTGTCTTTCCTATATGATCACTACCACTGATTAACCACAGATGTGGGGAAGTTTTATTTTATAGAATTATTGCAGAAAATACTTATTACAAAATAATACATAAATACCACAATTTTGAAACTCTTGATTAATTACTTGGCCATGCCAGATTATTTTTTTCCAAAATAGCCAAATATTTAGGTCCCAGAGTCATGACATCAGATGAAGTCTATTGCTCCTCTCCTTGAAACTGGAGGATGATTTTAGCTTCCTCAGGGAATGGAAATGAGTTTGCCACTATTTTTCCCAGTGTGCCCTGCCCAAACTTAAGGAAACCTGAAATTCAGAAATGAGCACAGGGCACAGAGCGGGCTCCAGCAGAAGCTAGTTCTGGTATGTATGTGCACAGGCTGTGGTGGTCCACAGTACTCAAACTCTGAGGAAAAAAGTTTCTTCTCTGATCAAAGGAGCTATAGTTTCCAAGACTGTCGGGGGCAGATCCTATTACTGGTTTTGTTTGTTTGTTTGTTTGTTTTTGTTCTGTCTTTCTGCTGCAGGGCGCTGCACAAGATCACATCCATGGGAAATATGCATCATAGTGGGATAAGTAAAGATTCAGTTTTCTGCATGGAAGATGGAAAGGAGAACCTAGAGGACCAGAAAGTACTGGAGAGAAAAAAGAGCTTAGGGAAATGAGCCCATGGAGTTGTTTATGGATTCAAGACTTACCCCAACTGGCTCATCAGAGCTCTGACCCTAAACAACACATCATAGTCAACCACCCAGGTCCCAACCTGGCTTTACAAACGGACTTGGCATTGAAACCACAATCTCCAGAAGGCTGGTTGGAACTTGCGACTTGAACCTAACCAGTTTAAAGGCCTGCTAGAATAAACTTATTAACATTCTTTACAAGATTTAAACAAGCTTCAGAGTTTCATAATATTATGTTCAAGATGTCCTCAATATGATATAATATTACTCAGCATATGAAGAACCAAAAAAACTCAACTAAATAATTCCTTACCTAAACTTCACACAATATGCAAAATTTAACTATAATCGGTCATAAATCTAAATATAACAATTTTAGAAGAAAACATTCATGACCTGTATTTAGGCAAAGAGGTCGTACACATAACAACAGAAGAACAATATAAAAAACTGACAAAACTAAAGAGTAAGAAAATAACCCAATTAAGAATAAACAAAAGACTTGAACAGATAACTTCATCAAAGAGGATATATGGAAAACAAAGACATACAAAGATGTTCAGTACCATTATCCATTAGAAAAAATACAAATATAAAACTATAATGAGATACCACTACACATTTAACAAAATGAGTAAAATAAAAATTCTAATAATCTCAAGTGTTGACAGTGACGTGAAGCAACTGGAAAGTCTCATACAATGTTCATGAGAACGCAAAATGGTACAGCCACTCTAGAGAACAACTTAACAGTTTTTTATACATGGACTATACATGGAACTATACATTCTATTGCCATGTAATCCACTAATTCTACTCCTACATATTTACCATAGGAAAATGAAAATGTATATATAGCCAAACGCTTGTATATAAATATGTATAGTGGCTTCATTTGTAATTTCCAAAACCTGGAAAAAACTCAAATGTCCTTCAGCAAGTAAATATATAAAGAAACTGTGGTACATCCATACAATGGAATACTACTTAGCAATGAAAATAAATTATTGATGCTCACATCACTTTGAAAAAAATCTCAAAAGCTTTGAGCTGACTGAAAGAATTTAGCCTCAAAAAATTACATATTATGGAGCTCTCAAAAAGACAAAACTGTGGTGATGGAGAAAAAAATCAGAGGTTAAAATGACCTAGGAATGAGAGGAGATATGATTATAAAGGAATAGCAGGAGAAAAATTTTGGGGGCAATGGATTTGTTTGGCATTTTGATGATTGTACTTTAAAAAATCTATATATATGTTATAATTCATAGATGTGTGTACCAAAAATGGTAATTTTAATGCATGTTATTATAAAAGATTTTTAAAGAAAAAAGAAAAGAACATCCAGACCATTACCTTTCTCACTAACAGATCCCTAAATTAGTATCTTAGAAACACTAGAGTTTCATAAGAGATAAGTATATACAAATGGCCTTATTACTATCCTACCTTCTACTCAAGTATATGATAATACTTTTTTCTAAACTTTATTATGAACACATGATTTGTTTAAATTTGTCTTACCATGGAAAACCACAAATTTAGAGAGATGTGCCTCTCCCTCATCAATGCTCACAAAATAAATGTCAGTTCACTTGTCTTTGCTCTTCATGGTACCATCCTCATGGTAATGAAAATATGATGGGAAATATTAAAAGCACAGAAAAGTGCTGTTTGAGTACAGCAGAAGGTCTCAGCACATTACTGTTTCTCCAGTGGCTAAGACAAATTCTGCCCGGAATGCAACAGGATAACAGTTCGAAGCAGGGACTTATGCAAATGGCTGACAATGTACTATGGTTCTTCTAGAGCAAGAGATTCTGCACTTTAATGATGGGAGAGAAAGACACCACTGCCATTCTGAGAATGCTTCTGAAGAAACAATGTCTGAAAACTCTTTGGGAATTCTAAATGAGAAGTACATTCATGCTCGTTTTAATATGTATATTCCTTCTACCAAGAAGTGATGTCTAGTTCTCTTCCCCTTGAATGTGGGCTGGGCTTGGTGACTCATTTCTCACAAGCAGAATAATGAAGAAGTGACAGTTACGTGATTTTGGAGACTAATTCATACAAGCCACTGTGGTTTCCTATCGTCTCTCTCTTTCTCTCCCCTCTCCCCCTATTCTTCATTGTCTCTTAGATCACTTACTCTGTGGCAAGCCAGCTGCCATGTCCTAAGGACACTATGGAAAGGCTCACATTGAAAAGAATTGATGCCTCCTACTATGAGCCAAATGAGCTCTCTTGGAAGTGGATCTTCCAGCCCTGGTCAAGCCTTCACAGACCACTGCAGCCCTAATGACCTCCTAACCACAACATCCTTAGAAACCATAGGCCAGAAGTACTCAGCTAAATCACTCCTTAATTCCCGACCCTCAAAAGTTGGAAAATAATAAATGTCACTCAACTAAGATTGGGGGTAACTTGTTTTGCAGCAATAGATAACTAATACAACCACTGCGCTGATGTTAAACTGCTCTTTGATTTAGAAAGAAGAGGAAGCAGAAACTGAGATCAGGATTCAGTTCAACGTCTTTACCAAGCCAAGTAACACTCAAATTATCTGGACTTCTTTCCCTGGAGGCCAAGGAATTATACAAAGATGTAGAATATTTCTTAGAAACATTTTTGAAAATTGTCTTTCTACATAGACATCCTGAGGCTGATAATCCTACCTGGCAGTTGAGGAAGCTACACTGAATATCTCACCTACCTCACAATAGGAATTTCCAAACTGCCATTTTATTAAGCAGTCTTTTAAATAGGATATGTTGTATAAGTTGTTTCAGAATAGAGTCTAGCAAAGGAATATGCATAAGGTAGGTACTCAGTAAATGTGTTTTGGTGTTATCAATGGACTGCTGTGTTTTTTCTTTTAATTAGCAAACACTGAGCTCATACCCAAGTCAAAAAAAAAAAAAAACAAGCCAAAACAAAATCTAGAAAAAGGTTAAAATCATGCCCTTATTTCCCTGCAATCATGCATAGGAAATTTCTTTTCAAATATAGACCTAGAATTTAGCATATGCCATGAGACAGTTGCATGATAGTTACTCTAAGAGGAAAGTGTTTACCGTTAGTATCTTCTAACACTGAAAATCTGCCCAGCAACTTACAAATCAACAAACAGAAAAATATGCTTTGGCAGCATTGCTTGTTGCATTCTTTAAAGGGAAAATTGAAAACAGGATCACAAGGGTCAGATGGTTATTATTGGAAGCTGGCTCTTATAAAACACAATACATACCATTTCCTTCATCTAAATTGCATTGCTTTGTCCAAGCCACCTAATGGGGCCCAGGATAAGGTGTTTTTCTGATGTGGTACCACCTCAGTTTCCAAAAGCCCATCCATTTAAAAGTGGGGGCCTGAAAAACACCAACAGTGACAGAAAAATGATATATTTTTTGTAACCTCAGCATCACAGAAAATAGTTCCACAAGAAATGGCTTACAAAATAAGAAAACTTTATTATTAAACACATATAGTACTATTCAGCAAAATCTGCTGATGGCAACTTCCAAAACTAGGCCATTTAGAGTGTCTCACTCTACATTATGATTTTAAGAAACTCTGAACATTTTATTGATTGAAACATCTTTATGACATTTTTTGTGAATGGATCTATATGTCAATAAGAGGAAAACTGTTAAAGTACCAAATAAATAGCAACTATCAAGGAGGTAGAGAGAGAAGGTACAACAAAGAACAATCAAATGGAGCCACAATTTCACATAAACCTGCAGGTGTGGTTTAAGAGGATTTCTAAGGTCAGCTAATTACAAAACTCTGTAAGTCTAACAACTGGCCCATGTAAGCTATTAACAAAATGTCTCCTGGATTCCCCAACTCTAAATACCTCTAATGCCATCTTGGTATAAGTAGTATGAGCAGGTAGTTTGTACCTTTAACAAAAACTGAGTCTACACTAGAGAATGTGGTGTTATTATTTTGAAAACCTGGAAGGAGAAAAACTATTAGTGCCTTTTGCTGGACCCCGAACAGTATTCCTCATAAAAGTTTGTAGAAAATCATCTTCCACAAGGAGGAGGCACAGGGCTCTCCCCTGGGTGGGAAGCTGGTTCCTGGTGTTGCTTCTTGGCAACCGCCATATGCCATTGATGACTTCTCTTTTCTTCCTTTGTGAGGGAGACGACATCATGTTTTAAAAAAGAAAAAAAAAAGCAGGGCAGGGAGTGGGGGAAAAGGCAACATTTCATATATATTAACAGTATCTGCAAATTTAAATGGAGTGGGAAAGATGCATGTGGGGCCAAGATAAGCAAGTGTTCAGCAATCCATTTTATTTCTAAGAGAAAATTGTGATTTCATGTCTCTGAGAAGAAAGGGAGAAAAGTTAATACCTATCTGGAAGAAAATGAAAGTTTCCATTAATTAACCTGGTCAATGCTGTTATGAAAGAACCTTTCTTCTCAAAGCAAAACTAGTCTACTTACTACCTGTTCCCCCAGGGGGTGCTTTCCCTCACTTCTTGTGCCAGATATGCCTGCCACCTCCTCCGATATTGAAATGGAGGCCCAGCTTCTTCCTTTCTGACCACACCTGCGAAGATCACAGCTTCGCCTGGATTCATGCAGCCCTTGGTTCTTCATCTTCACAGAATCAGGCACTAGACAAATGGGTAATCGACACCTGTGAAACAAGGCATTAGAACCATAGGTAATCAACCGCAATGTAAGTAATTGAGTGCCATAGGAAATTAGCACACAAGCTAATGTCTTTGTGAAATTCCCATAAGCCGCTCAGACAAACTTGAATTCTTCCTGAGCTAAAGGGCTCACTACCCCTGAGGGCAGTATATTCCACCGTTAGAAAGTTTTAATTCTTAGAAAACACTTAACTATATTAAGCTGAAATTGTTCCCCCCTGGGATTTCTTCACATCAGGTTCTATTTTCACTCCCGGGCTCCAGAACAAATGCATCTTATCTATGTCATGCCTTTGTCAATGGAAAGACTGCTGTCATGTCCTCCATGACAATCTTAGATCAGTGGTTCTTCTGTTGACATTTCTGGCAACACTTCTTGTAGTGTGGTGCAAAAACATTATCATCATTTGAGGAGAACATTAATCATGCGAAATTCAGGAATTCCTTGTTTGAACCTACTGAATCAGATTCTATGGGATGGGGCCCTAGTATCTGCTCAGGTTTAGCAAGTGCCCAGATGATTCTTAAATTTACCACAGAATTTTCTCTAAACTCATCACTCATCTCTGGATGGGCCCTTTTGAACAATTACTCAACATTTTCCAGGAGTCCATGTGTAGTCTAGGTATTATCTTATAAACACTTTAAACAGTTCAAATTACAGTATGAAAGAAACAAAACTAAACTTTGGAAAAGGTCTACAGTCAGAGCTGTAATTAGCTCAGATGGCATTCATCCTGTGGACTAAGTAGTGTGGTGTCAGGGTGCCTCAGTGCCTAGCCATGCACTGAGCTAGATAACTTTGAGTGCTGCCTACTCAGTCTTTACTACCTGCAAAATCCCTGTTATGTTTGCATTATACAGATGCAAAGACTGACACTCTGAGAGAGGATGAGTACTTTATTTGTTCAGTATCAAAGGGCTGGGAAATCAGAATGTAGATCCCTCTGACCCCAAAGATTATACTTTCTCCCCCACTGACCCAACCTAAAAGTACCAAAAGGAATACTTATGATTTATGTAATATTATTGTTGATACGATCCGTTAAAGACACTGCTAAATGTTTGAGCAGAGAACATTTAGGGAAGATTATGTTATTTTACACTTTTGTTTCTGGCTCATTCACCAGACTCCTGAGTGACATATTTAAGATGTAATTGACATCTCTACAGTGTGATGGGCAATTACTTGCCATTCCCTAGCTCAGGACTCAACTCATCCAAGTGAATGGGCTGTGATAAAGTGATACTTAAAATGGTGCTTGAGGAGTCCAAAAATATAACCCACAATGGTGCACAGGATTGGAAACTTTCCCCCTCTAACACTGGTCTGTCTACAAGGTTATTTTTTATTTTTGTTTTTATATCCTTACCTGAGGACCAGCTTATTGATTTTAGAGTGAGGGGAAGAAAAGGAAAGAGAAACGGAGGGAAACATCGATTGGTTGCCTCCCATATGCACCCCAAGTGAACAGAATCCACAACCTAGGTTTGTGCCCTGACCAGGAATTAAACCCTCAACCTCTTGCTTTATGAGATGATGCTCCAACCAAGCAGTACCAGCCATGGCTTTATATGGCAGCAGGAAAAAAACACTTAATGGAAGTAAGTTTAGGTACAATAAGCAAGAGATAAAACATCTGTGTTAAAGGAAAGAGTACCAGCCCTAGAAACAAGACTTTAATTGGTTCATCTCCTGACCACCACCCCAGGTCAATATTTTGAGCAAGCAGACAAGACAAAGCTACCCTCTACAGAGACAATTTCATTCACTTCCCACTCCATGAGGGAAAACTCCAAGCAAGCAAAGACACCCACACAAACAGCTCATATATTTATTTAGAAACTTCCATTCCACTGTGGAGAAAAAGTTCCTAGTGAAGACAGCCAGTGGCTCAGTAAAGATGAAGCTGTCAAATGAAAAGAAATCACACAATTAAGAGCGACACAGGTCACAGTTCCTCAGGCTCTCATTCCTGTAGTGGGCATGAGGGGTACTGCCCCCAGTATCTACCTCCTCAAATCTATGAAGCAGAGCAATCTCAGCTCAGCCCTGGGCCATAAATGCAGCGTAAAAGTTCTGGGGGACTTGAACCTACCAGCATTGCCTGACAATGTTAAAGATGTGAACTTTGTTTCCATCCAAAATTTCTTTTCCTGATCTCCTGGGAATAGCAAGGTTACCAGAAGAATGCCAGGAGGTGTGACAACTACAGAGAAAGCAGAAAACAAATAATACCTAGTGCTCCATTTATTTGCAGTAACAGCCATGTTACATTATAGTAAATGGGCTTTGCTAATCTCCATTCTGGCAGGGCCAAATTGGAACTTAGAAGGAGTCACAATGAAGAATCTTTGCAGCTATTTCTGGAGACAAAAGCAGGCCAACAGCAACAGAGGCCATGTTAAGACAAATGGCCCACTCTAGCATGGCGTACCATAATGTCACTGCAATTAGACGGATTAGAGGTTATAGTTCGCCACAGATAGCCATAGGATATCCACCGATAATCACACATTTTGTTCTACTGACAGGTAACAGCAGTCCGCAAATGAGATGAGCTTCCTCTGTGTACTCACGTTACATAAAATCAATACTTAATTACAACAGGGTCTGTATGTGTTATTGGTAGCCAGTTGTGGTGAGGAGGCAGGTACAAGGCTGTTCTTCTAGATGGTGAATTACAGTGAAAGAGGTTGGTGTACAATGGCAAGGTAATACCCATCCTACTGACCATGCCTGAGATTTAGATTTAAATGAATCACTGGATACTAGGCTTGGGTTGGAGAACAGAACCACGAGACATGAAAAATCTTCCCTTACAGGAAGAGCAGGTTCTGCCTCTATGGCAGTTGCTAAAATGTTACTACAGATCGCATTTTTTGTGTGTATGTGCAAGACCCATGATACAGTCCTGGGGAGAAGTGGACAACATCTGAGGAATGCCCCTACAGAGAAATGTGTGGCCAAAGGGAAAGAACAGAGAACAAATAATCAAGTGATCTGAGATATTGGATCCTACCTCTGCTGCACCTAGAAGCTGCAAAATACCTTGCAGTTCAAGTTACTTATCCATAAAAATGAAATGATATTTCTTCTATCTAAATCAGAGGGCTACTGTGAGGATTGAGAGGAACCAGATAGGCAGAGAATACTTTGTAGACTTAAGCCTCCAGACCATCATAAGCGATTTCTTTTTAAAAGTGATACGACCTAGGTATGAAATATCATTAATAATCAAAAAGAAGTAATAGCTTCATTTATTAAGTTTCTGGTGCAACGGTAGGTGAGGTCACAATTGAACCTACACACACAACAAAAGAATAGAGGTGAACTAACTTGGAGAAGATATTCCAAGTAGAACCAAAGGTATAGGCAGGGGAATCTAGAAAGTTCTTCCATAATTCATCTATGTCTTGCTCACATAACACCAAAGTAGAGAGCATTCTACTTGAAAGCTGTATGTTTGAGATGTTTGAGCAGACTTCTGGCCACGATGGAGGCATACGTAGATACACTTTGCCTCCTTGCACAATCAAAAGAAGGACAACAACAAATTTAAAAACAAAAAATAACAAGAACTGCCAGAAAATCAAACTGTATAGAAGTCTGAAAACCAAGGAGTTAAAGAAGAAACATTCATCCAGACTGGGTCACAACCCAGTGACCTGGGTTACCCCACCCTGACGAATACCTAAGGCTCTGCCCCTTCCAATGTAACAGGCACACTGAGACGAAAAAAAAAATATATATATATATGGCCCAAATGAAAGAAGAGATCAAAGCTCCAAAAATAGAACTAAGCAATGAACAGATAACCAACCTATCAGATGCACAGGGCAAAACACTGCTAATCAGGATGCTCACAGAAATGGTTGAGTATGGTCACAAAATGGAGGGAAAAAAATGAAGGCTATGCAAAGTGAAATAAGGAAAAATATACAGGGAACAACAGTAAAGGGAGGGAAACCAGGACTCAAATCAATGATTGAGAACAGAAGGAAGAGATAAACATTCAACCAGAACAGAATGAAGAAATAAGAGTTCAAAAAACTGAGGAGAGACTTAGGAACCTCTAGGACAACCTTAAATGTTCCAACATCTGAATCATAGGGTTACCAGAAAGAGAAGAGGAAGAGTAAGAAATTGAAAACTTATTTGAAAAAAGAATAATGAAAGAAAACTTCCCCAATCTGGCAAGGAAATAGGCTTCCAGGAAGTTCATGAAGCTCAGAGAGTCCCAAAGAAGTTGGACCCAAGGAAGCGCACACCAAGGCACATCATAATTACATTACCCAAGATCAAAGATGAGGAGAGAGTCTTAAAATCAGCAAGAGAAAAGGAGACAGTTACCTACAAAGGAGTTCCCATAAGGCTATCAGCTGATTTCTCAAAAGAAACCTTACAGGCAAGAAGGGGCTGGAAAGAAGTATTTAAAGTCATGGAAGGCAAGGACCTACATCTAAGACTGCTGGACAGAGATCCAGCAGAGCTATCATTTAGAATGGAAGGGCAGATAAAGTGCTTCCCAGATAAGGTCAAGTTAAAGGAGTTCATCATCACCAAGCCCTTATTATATGAAATGCTAAAGGGACTTATTTAAGAAAAAGATTAAAAACTATGAACAGTAAAATGACAACAAACTCACAACTATCAACAACTGAACCTAAAAAAAAAAAAAAAGCATAAACAAACTAAGCAAACAACTAAAACAGGAACAGAATCACAGAAATAGATATCAAAGGGGAGGGGAAACGGGGAGAATGGGGGAAAAGGTACAGGTAATAAACAGCATAAACAGCAGGTACAAAATGTACAGGGAGTTGTTAAGAATAGTATTGGAAATGGAGAAACCAAAGAACTTATATGTATGACCCAGGGACATGAACTAAGGAGGTTGGGGGGCTTGCTGGTGGGAGGTGTGGTGCAGGGTGGAAGGGAATAAAAGGGAGAAAAAAATGGGACAACCATAATAGCATACATAATAAAATATATTTAAAAAAGAAAAAAAGAAAGCTCTGTGTTCATCCAAGAATTCTCTTATTGTCTTTTTTTTTTAATTTTAGTTCATTTCTATAACCACCTCTTTTTTTAATGTGTTACTTTCCTATACCTTATTCAAAGGCCTACAGGTTTATTTGTTTGTTTATAATCATTCTTTGAAAAAAATTAATTTTGTGGGGATAGCACTGGGAATTGTTTTTAGAAAGTAACATTTAAAAACATGGTAGGGAAAGAAAATTAGCAAAAACAAAAGAGAGATTTCAGGGGCTCCTATCAAAATAGTTTAAAAGTCTTGCCATCTAAGAAGGAAGTGCGTCGTTTGTGGATGAGAACTCAGCTCTGCAGTGGTCCCAGCCTCATCACTTCACAGCTGCATGTCTTTGGGACTGTGAGTGGACTTCCTGAGACCTTAGTTGCCTCCTCTGGTAAATGCCAAGTGTTCAAAAGTTTGTTGTGGGTGACCCAAATTTTTACAAGCAGTTCTAGTGTTTTTTTTCATCAGCCCTTTGGTGATGCCCACCTTCATACAGAACCTTTCTTGAAATTAACAAGCAAACAACTCTATATGAGATGAAGTCTACTTCTTGGATTTGTATTACTCACCCCTCAAAAAAAAGCAAATAAATTTATTTCAATCCTCAGAAATTGGCCTGGCAATAGAAGGAAAAAAAAAAAACCTTTCTATTTAATTCACAAGAGTTGTCTCATACGAAAAAAAGAAAGTCATCAAACACAAGTATCCAGGTTTACTAAAACCAGAATTTCCATAGGTGGCTTAAGAGAAATGTACACTTAAGTGTCCTAGCTTTACTTGGATCCTCCTTTTGTGTTTGCTAAGTAGGATACATTTGACAGTGGCTGGGTTACTGGTTTAAATCAAATGCTGCACTGAGGCACTGTAGACAGTGCAGACATTAGAGCACTGTACCAAATTACAGAGCCACCACATTGCATGCAGATTTAAATTATGTGAATTTAATATAATGTCATAAAATATGTGCAAAATTAGAAATAATGCAACTCCAGCCCCCTAAGTTAAAAGTTTGTCAACAATCAGATAATTTAATTTCAGCTGAAGGAGGCAACTGAAACATAAACTGAGCTTAACCTGGGGCTGCGGAAGGACGGACACTCATTGTATCTGGTAAACAAACCTTCCTCTTATCTCCTGTTAGAATTGGTATCAAAATAGTTGAATTTTGGATTATGCAAGGGCTCCAGGAACATATTGCTTAAATAAAGCATGGCCTCTCTATGTATATTTTTCATTTGTCATTTGAGAACCCAAAATCCAGAGAGAAGGCTGAAGCCTAAGGAGTGCTGGAAATCAGCAACACGGAACAGATTGTTTGAGAAAGAAGAAAGTGAAGACTTTGCTTTAAAAGGCATGGCCTAAGTCTGGTAGAAAGCAGACTTCATCTAAAATTAAAATTTCCTAACAATCATTTTACCTACATGGTCTCTCAAGGACACACATGCAGAAAGCGCACTGACCCTAGGACAGCAGAGCCCCCTCACCTGCAGGGCTATGGTCTGCGACCCCCACTGGGTGCCTCCTATCTCGGACAGTGCTGAAATCTATATATGCCACATTTTATCCTATACATACATACCTACATATTATCGAGTTTAGTTTATAAACTAGGCATGCTGAGAGATTAATAACAATAATAAAACAGAGCAATTATAACAATATACTATAATAAAAGTTATATGAATGGGGTCTCTCTCTCAAAATCTTACTGTATTGTCCTCACCTTTTCACTTAAAGGAAGCCCCTTACAGCTTCTCTGTAGCACGTTTGGATTGCCAGCATCAGTGCTCTTGCACTTGGGAACATCATTAAGTAAAATAAGAGTTACTTGAACACAAGTTCTGTTATACCTTGACAGTTGATCAGATAACTACTAAGTGACTAACAGGCAGGTAGTGTATACAGTGTGGATACACTGGACAAAGGGATGGCTCATGTCCCAGGCAGGATGGAGAGGGACAGTGCAATATTACATCACGCTATTCAGAATGTCCCGCAATTTGAAACATATGAATTTTTTTATTTTTGAAATTTTCCATTTAATATGTTCAAACTGTGGTTTACCTCAGCTAAGTGAAATGACCCAATAAGGCGGGGGTGCTATAGGACCTAGGGCATGTGCAGGATCAGACATGCTCCCAGGCCTTTGTGTCTCTCTTTGCCCTCCTGTGGTTACCAACAGAGGATTCGCAAACTCACAGGAACATTCAGAAACCACTTTCCAGTTTTAGAACGTGCTTTCACATACATTAATGCACATTGATCTCCGTGGCTGCAACAGCTTTGTGAGCTGGGCAAGAAAAAGGAACTAGGTCACAAAGAGGATAAGAGAGTTGCAAAAAGTCACAATACTATGCAGTATGAAACTCGGGTCTTCATACACCCACACCAGCAGCTCATTTCATCTCACCAAGCTGTGCTCCTCTTTATAAATGGTTTAAGAAGAGATGGTCACTCAGGGTTAGCAACATCTCTCCAAGGAGCGACACTTATTCACCTCACACCCTGGACTGTTCACTTGCTGTATTTGACTGCCCAGCATCTATCCCTCACCCACTGGATACAGCCTAGAGGGGCATTTCATGGAAGTGCTCCTACTCTCTCCTTTTAAGGGTGGGCATGTGAGCAAACAGACCATTTAGATGCTTGCTCTCTTCTAGGAATATCCATATCAACAAAGAAAAGAGAAGAATAAAAATGGTTGGGGCTCATTCAGTGAACCTCACCAGTCTGATGCTACAAAGTAATTTCTGTTAACTAGAGCAGTCTTGGTTCACCCTACCACCAAGCCTACTTCCTCAGCCTCCCACTAATTCTATAAGCAATCCTATCCCTTCTAAAAAATTTCCTCTTGGTTCAAAGTTCATTTGGTCATTTGCAATCCCACAAGTCTGCTTAAATCCCAACTAAGTCTATATTTTTGTAAGTATATTGGTACCCAAAGAATGAGAAGCAGGAGTTCTAGCATGTATGTGTATGTGTGTGCGCGCGCGTGAGTATGTGCACATGTATCTGCTCTGACTCTCAAAAGTTGAGAGTACACATCCAAAAACTGTTTCTCAGTTTTTACTTTTAGCACCTGATATCTTGTACAGTTATTGAAAATAATATGCTAACTTTTGTATGATCTAAATGGAAATCTAAAATTTTTCTTATGAAATGAACAAGAAATTTGGCTTAATCTGATGTCCACTTACTATTTAATACATTGCTTTATTGTTTTGCTTCCTCTCTTATAGTTTTTTCCCACCAAAAATCAAATAATTACATTTATGTAATTATTTGATTTTTTTGAGATTCCATGTCGTTCCAAACTACCGTCAGACTTTGGTAACACACAAGGTCTGCCCTTTCTTCTGTGTGTTGAGCAGCCATGGTAACAATAAAAATGGATAAAAATATTTCCTCTGGCTTTGCAAAGGTTAAAGGAGTTACCTAGAAGTGAATTAAAAAAAAAAAAAAAACCCACAAGATTTCTGCCAAACTTAAATTGACTTCATCACCTTTCCCCACTCCAATGCTTACTCTTGATGGTGTGCTTTCCCCTCATGATCCCAATAATTCCAAAGCAATTACATTTCCAAGAAAAGAAATGCAATAAGCAAAGTAAATTCATAAAGCAGGGCTCTGAATGCATTTCTGCCCTTTTTCGTTTAATGCCTAATACTAGAAGATGTACCCTGAGACACAGGGAGATCATTTGTAATCTTTATTACGATGACAGCGACAAATGCCACAAAATGCCCTTCCATAACTGAAGATGCTTGCTGAATTCTTTGAAAATTTCCAAAAAATATTGTATTGGGCATCAACATATGCACAACTTATCTCCTTCAAGTTTATGACCATGTCCCTGGCGGGGTTCAGCCTAGTAATGGACTGAAGTATTTCAGTCCCCATGAAGATGATCATATTGACAGCTGCTTCCCCAAGTTTATTGTTAAGGTTTTACCTGAACTCGAATGGACTTATGTGTTTTTGTTGACACTGTACATTTCTAAATGTATAATAAATGAATTCAGTTTGGAGAAGAAAGGAAGAAAGAAGGGAGGAAGGAAGAGAGGGATGGAGGGAGGAAATCTTTTCTTTCAGTGTATCACTTATGAGCTAGTCAGTTATGTACATACCTATTGTTGCTGGAAAAATGACAATCCCAAACAGACTTCATCATCCCTCAGCTCCTGCCATATTCTCTTCCTTGATTTATATCAGCCATTTTTTTTGCCTTTCAGGAATGCAAGTTTGTGTTAAATTATCCCACAACAAGCACCATTAAGAGAGCAAATATCAGGCATTGCACAGGGTAGACTACCGCACAGCCCAGTGGGGATGGATTTTAAGCTTTGGTTTGGGGAATTACCTATGCTCTATTCTCCTCTCATTAAAGATTAGCTATACCTACAAAATAAGTTTTTGTAAAAGAGGCATGCAGACTTAATTAAGAATATAACTGAATGTTAGTGTAAAAGGATTACTATTGTGTCTATTGTGAAAGGTTTGAATTTTCCCCCTGTCCAGTTTACTCATTATTTAGGTAAAATGATAACCTGGTACTATATGCCAGATTACACAAAAGAATGGTAAAAATGTAAATTTTTTTAAATTACCATGTACTCCAGCTTTTCATTCTACCAAATTTAGGAATAGTGCAGGTCATAAATATTGATGAAGCTTTACGATCATTTAAATTTGCCAACTAAATAGACAATGATTTTGAAAATACTGTTCTGCATTCAAGCTAACTTGACACTGCCAGGTTACATATGCCACACATCCCCAAGTCCAAGCACAAGAAGGATCTCTGCACCCACCACTGCCTCCCAGAAGCCTTTCAACCCCCCTTTGCCCTGGATTTGGAAACCCTCACCTGTGCTCCAATAGTGAGCTGTCCTTTCTCCCCAAAGGGTTCATCGTACAGTGAAGAACGTCTGTTTCTAATGGTGGACTGTGAACTCAGTGTACAATGACTGTGTCACCTTCCTGCGTATCCCATATAATATGTAAAACAGTGCTTAGCACACCAGTGCTCTGAGGCTGGCATCTTGTCTCATGTTTACTCATCCCTATCCCAGGGGAGTTAGACTTACTCCTCACAACACTCCTCATTACCTGCAAGAGCAACTTGTTATTCACTCCTTCCACCCCCAGTCTGTGCTCCATACCAAAGCAAGAATATCTTTCATAAAGTATGTATATTAGAGAACCCCACTCTGACTCAAAATGGCACTCTTGGGAATGTCCACAGCACCCCCCATGAGGCCTTGCGTGAGCCCTGCAGTCTCACTCTCCAGCCTCATATCTACCTCTCCCCTCCTCTACGAACACCTGCCTTGCTGTTCTTGGGACACATTCAACATGGCCAGCTCCAGATTCCCTCTGCTTAGAACACTGTCCAGGTTTTCCTATGCCCGGCTTCAGTGCCTGCTCAAATGTCTTTCCTTCAGAAAAGCTTTGCATCATTACCTCATCACCTCACCTCATCAAAAATAGTCACTACCACACTTTACCGGCTTGCTGGCTACATTTTTCTTCAAATCACTTACATTATGTGTTTATTTGTTTATTGTCTATCTCACCTCTTCAAATGTAGATTCTATTAGTGAAAGTACTTGACCTCCTTCACCTCTCTACCTCCGAGTCTAGAACAGTGCCTGGTACATAGTAGATACCCTCTCATTTATGTGGAATGAATGGATACACTTCCTGCCTGCCAAAATCCCTGACCTAGTTACCCTTCAGACTATCACCTCCTCCTGGGTTTCCCAGGACTGAGTTCTCCCATATCAATTCAATAACAAAGTTGCATGATACACTACTGATTGTTTAACCTGCACTGCCCAGTATGGCAGCTGTGAGCCACATGTAGCTACTGAGCACTTGAAATATGGCCGGTCCTAACTGAGATGCATTATTAAGTGTAAAATACACATCAGACTTTGAAAACTTAGTATGAAGAAAAGAATGTAAAATAGCTCATTGAGTTTTTTTATTCATTGCATGTCAAAATGATATTTTAGATATATTGGCTAAGTGAAAAAATATTAAAATTTGTTTCAACTGTTTCTTTTTACTTTTTTAACTGTGGGAACTAAAAATTTAAAGTGACATATCGAGTTCCCATTTGTACCTTGCCTCATATTTCTGTTGGATGGTGTAGTTCTAGACCAAGACTCTTCTCTAATTAGGAGATGCCGGGTAAAGTAGAAAGGGCATGGGTTTTACATCACGTAGCTAGGTTAGAATGCTGGCCTTCTGGCACCAGGCCTTGGATCAAGAGCAGGATGCTCAACTTCTGAGGCTCAGTTGCTCATCAGCTTAGTGTGTGTAATGGAAGTTACTTTGAAGGGAAGTTATAAGAAATAATAAAAGTAGGTAATAATCACTCTGAAAAGCACTTTATGGGTTGCGAGGCATTGCGAACATGCTGCTCCTTCCCCTTCTCCCACTAACTACAGAGTCCTGTCTTCCAGCATCATACCTTCTCCGTCCATTCCCCAAGCTCTACTCCTTACTGCACCTAACTGGGCCAGGCTGTGTTCTGTGCTATGGTGAAGGTGAAGCTTTTATGTGGTCATTTCACAAACACATTGGAGCACCAACACTGTGTGAGAAATTGCGTTAGGGGCTAGAAGCAGGGAGAACAAAGCCTTAAAAACAAACCCAAGAAAAGTAAGGAAGACAGGCTCGGCAGCTTCTTGTTCACAGCAAGGCAGCAGAGCTGACCAGGTACGTGCGCACTGCCCACACCTCCCCAAGCTCCCACCGGCAGCTCTTCTGCAGATTCCCTGGCCCCCTCCTTCAGTCACCGCCTGTCGGCAGGTCTACTCCTCCAGGACTGGGGCATGGCTCTCAAGGGCTGTAGCTTAGAAACTTCTGGAGAACTAAATATGCAAACTAGCAGGCAAAAGGTAGGGTTTCCTAGATTCTTACCTGGAGGTATTAGGGCAAAACTCAGGAGTCTGCATTTTTAAAAACTCCATAGGAGTTACTGATTTATACAATCAGAAATAAGAATTCCAGGCAGGTGCTCACAAACCGCATTTTAGCATTTGCTTGACCTCCCACAAAATGAGCTCTCTTGGGCAAACTACAGAGCCTTCTGGACATTTAGATTCCTTGTCTATAAATTGACACCTATTTACAGGGCAAGAATAAGGATCACAGGCAGCCATTTCAGGACTGCTGTTGAGAAGCCAAAGCAGGAACGATGGTACCAAAAGGAACAAGAGCTCTTGTATCATTGCCTCTTCTCTCTGGCATTTTTGACTTTCCTTCAAATTTCAAGCCATCCATTTTTTTTGTTGGTTATTCTAAAGCATTTAGAACAGGTGTTTCAAGTACTGGCCTAGCTAGACATTTCATATTGGTAGAGCAAAAACAATTACCACTAAAATCCAATTGAAATGTCAATATTTTAGTTAAGACTAATGAAAATGTCTCTCCTGTGGTCAATGGTTCTTTTTCATGCCGTGCAGATTTTTAACTTTGCAGTTGAAATGTGACTCCCTCTCTCCTAACAAAACCCCCATGCACCTTCCAAAAAAAAAAACCAAAAAACAACAACAAAAAAAAACCTACATGGGCTGGAACTACATTTCTCAGCCATGCCATAAGAGAAAAGGACTGAACAGTTAGTTGGTCAGAAGCTACCCTGAAATGGTTAATTTTAAATTTTTTGTGAAGTAGGTAGCCTGAAGTTTTTTAACTTCCCTGGAGATTTCAGACAGGAGTGCCAGCACATCTAGCATTTTGCTTCATCTCGAGAGTGCGCCATGGCCCAGCTATCTTCCCAGCTCCTGGTCCTGGGTTTAGCCAGGATGGCCATGGAGCTAAGGGAAGAGGGAAAAGAGTTACAGAGTATCTCTGAGACTCCTGCAGAGGCCCTTATGAGCTCTCAGAAATGTCAGAAGAATTCCTGAAGAATCAGGTGATGTCTCCACCCTGTTATTCTTTTATAATCTTAAATTGCAGAGAAATTTCTTAACTATGTTGTATAGCAATTTCTTGAAATGTCTTCTCTCCCAGTTCTCCCGTAAATGTCTTCCACATAGTGCAGTTGTCAAAAAAAATGGACAAGTGTTTTATTTCATTCCTAAGTCCATTGTCTAGTTAATTATTGAATACCAGTTTGGCCTGGTAAAGAATGGGGGAAAAATGGGGACAGCCATATGTGAACAACAATAAAAAAATTAAATTAAAAAAAACCAAACAAACATTAAACCATCTAGGTATTTTTTTTATCCTGAAAAATAAATAAGTAACAAATCACAACTCTGTCGTTTTCATTGGGATGCAAACACAGATGTACCAAATGTGACATGTGGACCAAATCAACATAGGAATCATTGAAGCAACCAATCAAATAATTCTTCTGGACCACAAACATCCTATGTTCTGGGAATGACAAATATCTGTCAGAAGACTTTAATACCAATCAAACCTCTCTGTATAACAAGCAGCATGAGGCAATTTGGCAGCAGGTATACCGCCAGGCTGGGGAAAATGGCCCAATCTTTACATAACTGGGGAAAGCCACTGCCTCCTAAAAGTCCTTCATGTCTGAACGTTGGTTTCCCATTCAGATTTCCTTGGCCTAACATCCTTAACATTCTTGCCATTTCATAAAATTCTTTGTCTTGCTGTTTTATTTTCTCCAATGGCTTTTGGGTAACTTTTCAGTGGAGTAGAAGGTAGGAGATTTTCTAGGACTTCAATCTGTTGATTTAATTTATGTTTCTTAGTGCAAAGAGTCCATTTGCAGCAGGCCCAGAGGATTGAAGTGATTTCCCATTCAAGATCAGGAAAGACCAGCTAGATACCATTTAATAAGAGCTCAATACCTGCAGGTCTACTCCTTTGGCCACTCAAGGTTAATTATCATGGATTTTAAGTGTTGGGCCCATTTTTAGCACTCTGACTTTTGCTGAAAACTTAAGCATCTGACATTGATTCAATAAAAAGTGTTTAATATTTAAAAGAGTCAATATTTCTTAGGCCTTTAAAGGACAGAGTGGTATAGATATGATGAACCAGATAGATATACTTAGTTCATTTCCATACTGCATTTTCAGTACATAGAATTTGACGACATAGCAGTGTTGTAAACCACACTGAAGAGAAGACTATATATACTCTCTAATACCACTTTTTTAAATAATTTCATTTGGATTGAGGTATTATTGTGATGTTTAAGATGAAAGGTGATCCTTTTCAGGAATTTTGTTTTTATTAGAGTAACATAGAATGAAGGACTCTGCTCTGTCCTCTCTAAGCCATTCCCTCTCCGAGTTAAAAAAAAAAAAAAATGACAGAGCACATAGGCTGGGTATTCAATCAAGTGTGTAAAAACCACAGCAAAGAATTTTGTCTACCATCACCTGTCTGGTAAGAGGTTAAGTGCAGCATTCCTAATCAGAGGCATCCATCCCAAAGAGCATCATGCTAGAACTGAGGTGTGATGCCACACAAGGAGAGAAGCATAGGGATGGTCGGACATGAAGAGTCTGGAAGCATCTAGGCCAAGAGAGGAACTAAAAAGAAAGAAGATAAAATAAACTGATGATAAAAAAATACTGGAATAGAACCATAGATATCTTAAAATGTCTATGAAGTTCTTTTTCTTTTATTGTTTTAATTATCTAATTTCTTCAAATCTTCTTACAGAATATAGTTACCATTGCTTTTTCTTATGTTTTCATAAATAATTTAGCCAAGAAAATACAAAATTTCTGGTGACTCAGCGATCAGTTCCTGAAGAGAGAAAGTGAGCCGCCTCTGTGACCTGTCTCCAGCCTTCTGGGGAGGGGGGTGGTCACCACTTCCTGAGTACCTACATTATGCCAAGAAGTGTAAAGACGTGATTTCATTTAATTCCCAAACCTATCCTGTGATATAGGTTGTCATATCCATTTTGCAAGTTAACTGGAGCTGAAGAAAGCCAGGTAGTTTGTTCAAGATCCTGCAACTAGAAAATGGTAGAAATGGAATTTAAGTCAGGTCTTTCACAACTCCAAAACTGTGTTTTTACTCCATCAAACTACAGATGCAAGTCCCTAGAATTCTAAAAAAAGAATCCATGAAAAAGAATATGTCCTATGGAGCTGACCACATAGGGTGATATACATTTTACAGCAGTACTACAAGATCCTACATCGGAAATTTTTCTCATGTTTCTAATATTTTCAGAAACCTAACCGTTGTACTCCAGGCCTAAATAAATAAATAATAAAGACTCCTATATTCAAGAAAGAAGTATTTCTTTCGAGTCAGCAGAAGCAAACACGGTGCTTGCTGTACATTTCTAAATTTATTGCTTCTGCTAATTTTCTTTCCTTTTTTTTTTTTAACAAAAGGGACAAAAAGAGACTTACCAAAATCTGAGTTCAAAATCATCTCTTCCATTTGTTTCTTGTTGATTAAAACTTTTCAAAAATAAATCCATCCCTTTTTCACTGTAGGAACATTTGCAAAACTGACTCTCACCTCCAGTGGCCATAAACACTGCTTGAGGAAGATTCTGCTTCCATCTTTATTTGTGCTTTGAGACCCATCAAATCCAATATACTGATATACTGACAATTATCATTGCCATAAAAATTCCTGAATAATATACCACAGTGTTACCTGAATACCCACAAGGCAATAATTTTTAATTTGTCAGATAGTTTCTAGAAACCCCTTGCTTGATGTTCATCATATAAATAATCAAATCAACATTGAATTTGTGTTGTACTTCACACTGGACAGATTGCTATTAAAATTCAATAAAATACTATTTAACATTCAAGCAATGTCATAGAAGAATATTTAATAACTAAAAATATTTACTCTATATGGATAAAGGAAAAGAAGCAAGTCTCAAAAGGGTTTTAAAGAGTATATATCTCATTAAAAAGGATCTAGAAGGATATGAACTAAGCTGTTACTAATGATTGTCTCTGTTCAAGAGAATTAGTGGGTTTCTTTGCTCTTTTCTGAATTTTTTAAATTTAAAAAACATGTAAGACTCTCAAAATGAAAAATTATAAAAGTCATTTGTTAATTTTAACCATTATCTATAAATAAATATATGTGTGTTGCTGGGAAACACCCTGTCTGGTTTCAGGAACTATAACCCCACCAACAGGCTGGAGGGCATGAAGGCTGGAAATAATCAGGGAGGCCTTGGAGAAACAGGCTCCTGAGGAGACATAACCTGAACCCCATGGCAGGGGCGTAGCTTCTGCCTCTCTGCTTTGCTATGAATGATCAGTGATCCATGACAGGTCAGTTATCTCAAGCTGAGATATACAACCTAAGACAAATGACGATTGAATATTGGCAGAAGACAAGAAATTGGGGGACACAGAGAAAGGGCAAAAAGGCCTGCATCTCTTGGCTCAGCTTGGATATGGCTGGAGTCCTCATTCTAGAGGAAAGAAGTCTCCTTGTCTCTTGGCGGCTCCCTCCCCTCACCTGGCTCAGGCTTGAAACAATACCAGAGTCTGTCCTAAACCAGATCTGGTGGTTCCCAGGGAAATCAGGCCTAAAAGTAAATTTTTTAAAGTGTGCTTTGTTCTTCCCTCCGAAGCTCTAGCCAGCCCATGCTGGGAAGGGAATTTACATTATTCACCGACCCTAACCTTATACCCTTAGGCACTCTTGTGTTTACTACACTTTCATGTTTAGTTGTTGTCTCTCTTGTTTACTAGTCTCCTCTCCGACCCCTGTAGACCCCTGCAAATCGGTGTGTTCCTGCCGTTTGTTTTCTTCAAAACATCACCCATTCTCTGTGAACATTAACATACGGATGTAATGAGATAACCTGTGCATTCCTGTTATCTAGCCCCACTGATAACCTTTTCAATAAAAGCCTTTGAATAAAGGGACTCAGGGCCTCCCTACTAGGATGTGCCATGTCTCCTCTCCTGGCAAACGGAGAAGTGTTTGCAATGACTCTATTTATCCCCCTCATCCGTGACAACCCCTGACTGGGTTCTGTGGGATTCAGAGCCCTGCTCCCATTTCAGCTGGCCCTGGATGGTGTCTCTCAGATCTGAGAGCGGCCCGTCTGGCCACCACGCAACTGAGTGAGTGAGTGAGTGAGTGAGTGAGTGAGTGTGTGTGTATGTGTGTGTGTGTAATTTTGTCCTTACAATAGGAGAAAATATCCTCTTCTTTGGCTGTGAGGTAGGCAAATGGTGTTAGTAACTCATTATACATTTGGAGAAATGGAGATTAAGTAATTTGCTACTAGCTCCCAAGTGGAAGAGGACAAAGTGAAGGTTAGGCCTGGTGTTATTTGCATAACTTTTCTATATATTGATGTGATTACAGTTTTAGGAGAATTGGTTTTCACTGCAACTATATGCATCCATATTACAACTTTCTACTAATATGGACATAAAATATGATATGACAAAAAACTTCTACCTTTCTATCAATTTTGACACAGTGGTAATGGGAGACATCACTGATCAATCACAGCACTCCATCCTGCTGCCACCAGGCACAATTTTAGAATTCTTCCCAACCTACTTCCCCAGGCAGCCACTTGCTAGTTGGGGTGGCACATGAGAAGAATTTATCCACATACACCAGAAGGACCATGAGGGCGTTCATGGCAGGAATTTGCCATCCCGGTGTATCAAATAGTGCATCATCAGCAGTTAGGTGTACATGCACCAGCTCAACTTCTGCCTTCAAATTCATTCTTCTAGCTGCCTGAGGTATGTTAGACACTGAGGAAAAGATAGGAATAAGCATAAATCTTACATTCAAGGGGACTACATTCTATTAGGGAAAAAGACTAGGTTCTAAAAGCCTGTACTGCAGCGGAGAGAACTCTAAGTATTAGAAGTCCTCTGCTCAGACAAAGCCAGTGGAATTTGGAGAAGGACAAGATTGTCTCCAGCTGGAGGATGCACAAATAAAACATTTGAGCTGGGTGTTGAGGTAAGGAGTTTGGAATTTATTTCAAAAGCAAAGGTGAGTTAATGATGGTTTTGAGAAGATGGGCACCATGACAAAAGCTGTGCAGAGGAACACACCTGGCAGTATCACATAGTCACCTGAGGAGAAATAGGCCCGGGAGTTGAAGGACATTGCAAAAGGAGAACAGCAACTCCTAAGCCCAAGATGTTAGTGCCTATTTCAGATAGCCCAGCTACGGGACAAATAAATATCCCTGACTACTATTAGCTGCTTCTCTCTCCTGTATTCAGACTCTGCATTGACCTGACCTGGCTGCCACTTAAGGGAAGATAAAATATGGCCTGCTCAGTAATGGAAACCAGGAGCACACACTCAGCTTGCATCCTCACTGCAGGACAAATCCATCAAGAATTCTCTGTGTTTTACCTGAACTGGAGCCTGATTTATCTGCCAGCTATCTCAGGGCCTCACCTTCCTTTCAGAACAGGAAAAGGAGAAGGAAGAAGAGAAACAGGAGGAGGAGAGAAGTCAGGGCAAGGCGCCAGACGGTTCCACTCCAGAGAGCTTGGGTAGAGATGGCAGATTCCAGAGAGTTGGTAACTAGCATTTATAGAGCACTTTCTGTGGATAGGTACTCTACAGGTGCTATTTTATTTAATCAACAAAACAAAGTCTATTATACTTACATTACAAGAAACCCAAACCCAGAATCGGTGTGACTGACCAGAACCGCTGAGAATTTCCCTATGAGCAGAGAAAAGAAGTCATTTGTCCAAGATGTTAAATCCAAGTGGCAAGGGGATGCATTGGGTCTTATCTCAGGTCTGCCTGACTCCTCGGGCCATGTTTTCCCACTGCACAACTCAGCCTGTCAGCACTAACCATCTGCACTTGCTGGGGTCCAGGTTATGATCAGAAGTGGGGGCAGGCAAGGTCATCATCTCTCTTTAACTAGTTTTCACTCGTTCCCTTAGCTCACTTCTCTGTATTGATTTGGATTTTTGGCCTTTCTGAGCGAGGTGTTTATTTCCAAAGAGTTGCCTAGTGCAGCATCAAAATGACTTGTCAAGCTCCGCTCTGGTGTCAGCTGCTTGACACACTGTAGCAGCCCTCCTCTCCCCGGAAGGTCTTTTCAAGCTGCAGATGCTTACCTTTCTCATCTAGATTTCTGACATGAGTGTGACAGCTGTGTGCACCACTCTATTTCTTTTCTGTGTTTTACTTTCCACTCCACCAAACTAAATTTCATGAATCCATTTCTTGGTGTGCACAGTAAAGCCCTCAAGGCAGCTCTGGCAGCACAGGCTTATCGCTGTTATTTATTGATTGTCTCCTCCATTCTGGATGTGGTAAGGGCTATACCACCATTGCTAAAATATCCCAGGACACGGAGGAAGACAGGACAATGGGCAGGGGTCTGGAAATGCCAGCTAGGGAAATAAATAAATCAGGGAATGGGCCAACTGCAGACCCAGAAGGTCAGACAACAGGCATCAAACATCACATACAGATGCGGATTGTCTTTTTGTTGTTACTATGGTTAATTCAATCCTATCCTAGCAGCCTCTAACGTTGGGGATCACAGTACTCCCTGCCTGGCAACATTTATATTTGCTTGAGCTAGAAAGATAATTCCTGATAAGGTCTGCAATGGGAACATTTTGATGAAAGGCTATCATGTCAAAATAAAAGGAGATTTCATGCTTAACCACAGGAGGCCTTGTTAGTGGCTTGGATTCTCAATCCTGTAATTCAATAAGGGCCACAAACCTAAATCTTTTTGTTTTTCTCCAAAAAAATGGAATCATCTTCATTGATTTCTTTACTGATTCATTAAAGTAATTCATGCCCATTATAAAAAATTTCAGAATTTTATACATCCTCTCCACTCCATAAAGTAAGTTCGGTTACTTTATGAGATAAATACTCAGTAATATATTATGAATATGAAGTGCATTTTTCAAAGATTTTATTTATTTATTTTTACAGAGAAAAGAAGGGAAGGAGAAAGAGAGGGAGAGAAACATCAATGTGTGGTTGCCTCTCACGCACCCCCTACTGGGCACCTGTTTAGCAACCCAGGCGTGTGCCCTGACTGGGAATCAAACTGGCAACCCTTTGGCTTGCAGGCCGGCACTCAATCCACTGAGCCACACCAGCCAGGGGAAGTTGTATTTTTTAATGCCAAGTATTATAATTTACTTTCTTATGTTTGACTCTACATCAGGGTTTTATCTCCCTGTCAAACAGTTAGTTGTCTTTCAGTTAGAGGTAACAGAGTAAAGACATTTTCTCCCTCTAAATCCATCCAAAACAACTTTAAAAAATGAAAATGGAAGGGAAATATATCCCGACAGTAATGATAGAGGTAAATACACAAAATTCCAAACCACAGGCCATGAGCTATAAACCGCAAATTCTGCATTATGCTTTGAAATCTGGTCCAAAATGTGAAAAGTCACTGCAGACTTCACATAACCTCCAGAGAAACTAGGCAGGATAAAGAATACCTTCAATATGCTAACAACTCCGGTATGAAATGTCAGTATAGAATTCACTGATAGAAATAATGAGAACTGGGGGCATAGGCAAGCCAAAGAGTAGGGACGGTCCCTGAATAGTCACATTATCCTCCACAGCAGGAGGGCTAAGCAAGTATTGCTCAAGAAGGTACATGACATTTCTGTTGTTCACAACCCAGGCTTACAAACAAGGTGGTTTGATGAGCTGGTGTGCCCACTTTGTGCCTACTATCCTAGTTCAATTATAAATAGCAGCTCCTTTCACTACGGACTGAATGACCCTTTGAACAATAAATTCCATGGTTTCTCCACCTACCATTAAGAGAAACTGCTGGAGATGATGTGCAGTAAACAGAGTAAAAGCAACATAAGCCACTGGATTACAAACAAAGGATTTTGTACTCTGAGTCACAGCTATGCTGAAACTGGTAAAACCCAGAGGGAGACTTCATTACTGGGCAGAGGAAACAGCAGTGAAACCTGAATCAAAGCAGCTACAGTTATTCATCTCCATTCATTACCACACATTCTTACATATAAGCAAATACTTGATTTTATTTGAATTTTTACTTTACTCAGTTAGTTGAATTATTTGACAATTAGAAATAACCAGAAAGTACTTAGCATGGAACAAATGTATAAATAATTGGCAGGGAGGTGTGGAGAGGATGAGGGAAGTATCATAAGCAAAAAATGTACATCAAGAAATATATATGAAAAGGAATTGGCACCTCAAAGAAATTTCCAACAACATGATGTCTACCAAAACAGAAAGTTAAGATATTTTAATTCTCTATTGCTCTATAACAAAGTACCTCATAACTTAGACACATAAAATTTATTTTCTCACAAATCTGCAATTTGGACGAGGCTTGGGGAAAACCGTTCATCTATATCCCACATAACATTAATAAGGTGACTAAACTAATACTGGTGAATCCACTGAGAAGACAAGTTTCTCAGATGGTTGGCCCCTGGTGCCAAGTAAGCTGGAAACTCAGCTGGAGTTGTGTCCCGAGTCCCATAGTTCTCTTTCATGTGGTCTATCTGCCTCGTTTGAGCTTCCTCACAGCATGGCACTTATGGAAGCTGGACTTCTGGCATGGTAGCTTACTTCTAAGAGTACACAAGTGGCATCTGCCCACTACTGCCACAGTTTCACTTCCAATGCATTTTACTGGTTAAAAATGAGTGGCACAGCCAGCCCGAATTCATGGAAAAAAAAAAAAAACTACACTAGGGCACAGACACTGGAAGGCATGGCTTATTAAGAGACATTAAAGTCATAGTCTCACAGTGAGCCCTCTGCCCCCAGTGATTCATCACATTCCCCTAACCCCCCAACTCATGCCAAATACATCCCCTCCCCCAGGTGACCCTCAAGAATCACCAGAATCTTATTCATTACAGCATAAGATTTCGATTTAAAGTCCAGGATACTGTCATTTAAATCAGTTCCAGATGTGAATGGGGCTCCTCAAGTACAGCTATTGACCTGATGCTGTGAGAAATAGAGACAAGTTTCAAACTCCCCACACATACATCCCATAATAATGGTGATATAATTCCTACAAGAAAACTGTGGAATTTCTAGCCATCAAATTAAATTCACTCAGTCAGACAAGAGCAATATCCACAAAATCTCTCTCTACTTTAGGACTGAGTCAGAGTGCTGTAAGAATCTTAAGAGTTTTAAAAACTATTGTCCAGATAAGAAGGTCTACAAGTTATGCTCCTAAAAATACTGTGTCTTTATTTTTTCTAGAAGAGAAAGGGTCTACAAGGCACTACCTTTTATCTTTCTAATGTCCTAATGAAGGATCTTATATATTCTTGACCACAAAGCCAAATTTCACTGGTAGTATTTGTATTTTATATTAGCCCTGAGACCACTTTGTATTTTGAGAAAGTTTTCCTGACTAAGAGTATTAGAATAAAAAATAGTTTTATTTTCTAACTGAGCAAGTTCTGAATTGGACATAATTCCTGTAATTGTGTTATAAAATGAAGCAAACAGTTCCTTCTTTGGTTCTTCTCTTTGTAACTCTACTTTATCATATGCAAATAAAAGTATCAGTTGGCACTTTTAAAATTCTATCTGAAAATACACTTAGACAAATACATAAGTTAATTAAGTACAGTTTCTATTTTTCAGTTTTTTTTACAATAGTCAAATACAGTGATTTTCAACTGGCATGCCTCAAGAGGCACACTGATGTGCCACAAGAATGTTTTAGAAAGCCTTGACTAGTATGTCTCAGTAACTTGGGCATTGTCCCAAAAAACAAAAGGTCACCAGTTCAATTCCCTGTAAGGGCACATGCCTGGGCTGTGAGTTCAGTCCTTAATCAGGACACCATACAAGAAGCAACTGATTGAAGTTTCTCTCTCACATCAATGTTTCTCTCCCCCTCTTTCTTCCTACCTTCCCCTTTCTCTAAAAATAAATAACTAAAATCTCTTTAAATTTATAAAAAATAATTTTTAAGCATGCAATTCCTGATTACTTAGACAGGGACACTGACTTCTCTTCCCCTAGATTGTCAAATTAAAAAATTATAACCAACAATACAACAATAGCTGTCCAGTGTGAATGAATCAAAATTATACCTATTTTTTGTAAGATAGGCAAAAAAAAAAAAATTTCTGGTGTGCCACAGAATTTTAGTAATTAGTTTATATGTGCTATGAGATGAAAAAGGTTGGCAATCGCTGGTCTCATCAGTTGTCCTCCTAATGGAAAAAGTGGGCCCCCTTTCATGAGGCTTCCAATAGTGTCTCCATTCTTTCTCTGAAGCCTCCACTGACAGTCTCACAAGACCAGAGACCTCTGGTCTCTGCCCACTGCCAGGTCCCAAGAAAAAGTCTTTCAAAGGAAACTCCAAGAGGAAAATTCCCAAGGGTCAAGAATATTTTTTTTCTAATATAAAAATTTGAATTTATAGCTAAAAGAATACACTATAATTCAGGAAAAAATAATACAAGAGAAAACATAGCAAGCAATATCCTGATCAAGCTACCAAACTTCAAAGGTATACAGAAAAGATTCCATGGATGCATGGGACAGAAAGTAGTTCATGTACCAAGGGGAAATATTAGACTTGCTTCAGATTTCTCCATAGTAACTTTAGATGTTAAAAGGCAATAGAGCAATGTGTGGCAAGTTTATATCCAGCCTAGTTAACTGCAAGTGCAAGGCTAGAGACAGAAACTCATAAGCTTTAGGGATTCAGAATACTCCTGCATGAGTCTTTACTGAAAGAAAGACAGATGATACATCCAGCCAAATAAATGATAACTTAAAATGAAGAACTCAAAAAATGAGAGGTTATGATAAAGTGAGAATTAAGTCCAATTCAGCATAGGATTATGACATACTAACATCATGAACTGTGGTTACAGAGCAGAAAGCAAATGTTATGCACTTTAATAATGTGTAAGTAAAAATTACAAGAATCAGTGGAGGAGCAAGATAGAAGGAAGTCAAGTTACTGCCAATCTCCTCATCTTTCAGACTAGAGATTCTATAAATCCTAAGTTTGATTTGTATAATTAAAAACTTACTTCAAACTCTTTAGGCTTTTCATATTTTTAAAACTTAGAGTATCATTTAAAAATCGTAGCTATTGTTACCTATAGTTAAACATCTTTATTTGATTTTTCTCTTTTTTTAATTGTTTAAATACATTTGTCTCCATTTCCCCACCACCACATTCCTCTCCCCCTCCCACCCCAACCTCCCTCCTTCAATCCTTCCCCACCTTGGCTCCATCCATGTGTCCTTCATACAGTTCCTTGATTTGACCCTTTCCCTTCCTTTCCCCACTACCCCTCTCCCTCCTTCCCTCTTGTTTCTGTCACTTTATTTCTTTCAATGTTGTTGGTTATATTTTGCTTGCTCGTTTGTTTTGTTGATTAGGTTCCACTTATAGATGAGATCATATGGTATTTGTCTTTCACCCTCTGGCTATTTCACTTAGCATAATGCTCTCTAGTTTCATCCATGCTGTCATGAAGGGTAGTAGCTCTTTCTTTCTGCTGCATAGTATTCCATTGTGTAAATGCACCATAGTTTTTTGATCCACTCATTTACTGATGGGCACTTAGGCTGCTTCCAGAACATGGCTATTGTAAATTGTGCTGCTATGAACATTGGGGTGCACAGGTTCTTTTGAACTGGTGTTTTGGGGTTCTTAGGGTATAATCTCAGTGGTGGAATTCCTGGGTCAAAAGGCAGTTCCATCTTAAGGTTTTTCAGAAAATTCCAAACTATTTTCTGCAGTGGCTGCACAAGTCTGCGTTCCAACCAACAATGTACTAGGGTTCCCTTTTCTCCACAGCCTCACCAGCACTTGTTTGTTGAGTTTTTTATGATGCCCATTATGACTGGGGTGAAGTGGTATCTCATTGTAGTTTTAATTTGCATTTCTCTGATGTATATGCCAAGAAATGTGAAAATCTCGATGAAATGGACAAATTTCTAGAAAAATATAACCTTCCAAAACTGAATGAAGAAGCTGAAAGCCTGAACAGACCGATAACAGCTGGTGAAATTGAAGCAGTAATCAAAAAACTCCCAGCACAAAAAAGCTCTGAACCAGATGGTTTCACAGGAGAATTTTACAAAACATTTAAGGAAGAGCTAACCCCTGTCCTCCTCTGACTCTTTCAAAAAATCCTAAAAGAGGGAAAACTCCCAAACTCTTTTTATGAGGCCAGCATCATCCTAATTCCAAAACCAGATAAAGACACAACCTAGGAAGAAAGGTACAGGCCAATATCGCTCATGAATATAGACACTAAAATCCACAACAAAATATTGGGAAATCACATGCAGCAATACATTAAAAAGATCATCCATCATGATCAAGAAAGCTTCATCTCAGGGACACAAGGATGAATCAATAATCACAAATCAATAAACATAATATATCACATAAACAAAAGGAAAGACAAAAACCACATGATCATTTCAATAGATGCAGAAAAAGCATTTGATAAAGTACAGCATCCATTTATGATAGAAACACTCAGCAAAGTGGAAAAAAAGGGGGGCATACCTCAATATAATAAGGGCTATATATGAAAAACCTACAGCCAACATCATACTCTGGGGGCAAAAACTAAAAGCTTTCCCACTAAGATCAGGAACAAGACAAGGATGTCCACTTTTACTACTTCTATTCAACACAGTACTGGAAGTCCTAGCCACAGCAATCAAACAAGAAAAAGAAATAAAAGGCATCCAAATTGGAAAGGAGGAAGTAAAACTGTCATTGTTTGCAGATGACATGGTAGTGTACATAGAAAACCCCATAGACTCCTCAAGAAACTACTCAACCTAATAAGTGAACTTGTCAAAACAGCAGGATACAAAGTCAATATTCAGAAATTGAAGGCATTTTTGTACAACCACAATGAAATATCAGAATCAGAAATCAGGGGAAAAAAATCCCCTTTTCTATAGCAACAAGAAAAATAAAGTACTGAGGAATATACCTAACAAAGGCAGTAAAAGGACTCTACTCAGAAAACTATACAACACTGAAGAAAAAAAATTAAAGAAGACACAAATAAATGGAAGCATATACCATGTTCGTGGATGGGAAGAATTAACATCATCAAAATATCCTTACTACCCAAAGCAACTTATATATTCAACACAATCCCTATTAAAATATCAATAACATTTTTCTCAGATATAGAACAAACATTTCAAAAATTTATATGGAACCATAAATGACCCCTAATAGTTGCAGCAATTTTGAGAAAGAAGAACAAAGTAGGAGGGATCACAATACCTGACATCAAACTATATTACAAGGCCACTGTAATCAAAACAGTCTTGTACTGGCACAAGAACAAACACATAGGTCAATGGAACAGCATAGAGAACCCAGAAATAAACCCATGTCTCTATGGTCAATTAATATTTGACAAAAGGGGCAAAAGCCTAAAATGGAGTAAAAATAGCCTCTTCAACAAATGGTGTTGGGAGAGCTCGAGAGCTACATGCAAAAAATTCAACTTCAACCACCAAATTACACCATACATAAAAATAAGCTCAAGATGAATAAAATACTTAAGTATAAGTCAAGACATCATGAAAGTCCTACAGGAGAGCATACGCAGGAAACTCTCAAATATTCCACACAGCAGTATTTTCACCAATATGTCCCCTACAGCAAGGGACATAAAGGAAAAAATAAACAAAAGGGACTTCATCAAAATAAGAAGCTTCTGCATGGCTAAAGAAAACATCAGCAAAATAAAAAGGGAACCAACCATATGGGAAAATGTATTTGCCAATGATACCTCAGACAGGGGTTTGATCTCCAAAATATCTCCAAAGAATTCACATGACTCTACTCCAGGAAGACAAATGATCCAGTTAAAAAATGGGCAAAGGACCTGAACAGACACTTCTCCAAGGAGTACATAAACAGGGCCCAGAGACATATGAAAGAATGCTCAGCATCACTAGCCATCAGAGAAAGGCAAATTAAAACCACAATGAGATACCACTTCACATCAGTCAGAATGGTCATCAGAAAAAAAAAATCAACAAACAACAAATGCTGGCGAGGCTGTGGAGAAAAGGGAACACTATCACACTGTTGGTAGGAATGCAGACTGGTGCAGCCACTGTGGAAAATAGTTTTGAATTTCCTCAAAAAGCTAAATATGGAACTGCCTTTTGACCTGCAGATTCCACTGCTGGGATTATACCCTAAGAATCCCAAAACACCAATTCAAAAGAACCTATGCACCCCAATGTTCATAGCAGCACAATTTACAACAGCCAAGTGTTAGAAGCAGCCTAAGTGTCCATCAGTAAATGAGTGGATCAAAAAACAATGGTACATTTACATAATGGAATACCACTCAGCAGAAAGAAAGAAAGAGCTACTACCCTTTACAACAGCATGAGTGGAACTGGAGAGCATTATGCTAAGTGAAATAAGCCAGGAGGTGAAAGACAAATACCATATGATCTCGCCTGTAAGTGGAACCTAATCAGCAAAGCAAGCAGGCAAGGAAAATATGACCATCAACGTTAAAGAAAGAAGAAACCAACTGGATAGGAGGGAGGGATGGAGGGAAGAAGGGGAGTAGCAGGGAGGGAAAGGGGTAGGGTCAGATCAAGGAACAGGTGTGAAGAACACATTGAGAAAGCCAAGATGGGGAAGGATTGAGGGAAGGAGTTGGGGGTGGGTGGGGCAGGGGAAAGTGGTGGCAGGTAAATGGAGACAAGTGTATTTGAAAATTTTTTTAAAAAATTAAATAAGTAAATAAAATAAAGCTAAAAAAGAAAAATGAAATATTTTATCTGCAAAAATATTATAAATATTAATATTATAATATATTATATATTAATATCTGTTATTAATATAATGGTCTAAATAATATATTAATATCTGTTATTAATATAATGGTCTAAATAATATTAATTATAAGTTGATATTATTTACAATTAATGACATTGATGATTATTAATACATACTAATTAATAATTATTTGAAATTCCATACTACCACCAACAATCTATGGTTTAATGTAATTCCCATCAAAATTCCAATGGCATTTTTCACAGAAACAGGTCAAACAATCCTAAAATTTGTATGGAACCACAAAAGGCCCTGAATAATCAACACAATCTTGAGAAATCAAAGTAGTAGCATCACTACAAAGTCTACAACAGTTAAAAGGATAAGAGAATATTATAAACAATTTTATGCTAATCAATTCAACAACCTAGATAAGATGGACAAAATTATCAAAAGACTCAAATTACCAATGCTAAAATAAGAAGAAACTGAAAATACTAAATTTATAAAGGAAATGGAATTCATAACTAAAAATTGTTACATGAAGTTAAATGAAGGCCCAAATGGTATCACTGACCAAATCTAATAAACATTTAAGAAAGAATTCCCAATTGATTTTCTGAGGCTAGCATTATTCTCATACCAAAACTCAATAAAGACATTGCAAGAAAAAAACCTATATACCAACATTACTAGTGAACATAGGCACAAAGAGCCTTATAGGACTATTAGCCAATAAAATGCAACAATGTATAAAATAATGTCATGATTAAGTAGAATTTATTCTAGGAATGAAAAATTGGTTCAACATTTGAAAACCAGTTGATATAATTCACCACACCAACACAATGAATACATAAAACCATATGATGTCAATACAGGCAGAAAACATTGGTAAATTTCAACACCCGCTCATAATAAAGTCTCTCACTCAGCACACAGGGGATAGAAGGAAACATCCTCAACCTAATAAAGAGCATGAAAAACAAAACAGTAAATAACCTTATAGCTAATACCATGCTTAATTGTGAACACTTGAATGTTTCATCCCTAACATCAGGGGAAGTATTTTTGCTCTCACTACTTCTATTTAAAGGTTAGAAAAAGAAATAAAAGGTGCCCAAATTGAAAAGAAACAAGTAAAACTGTCTTAGTAACAGAAGACTTAAAAATATACACTATGAAATTTATTAAGGAAGTAAAAAAGAGAAGCACTAAGCTACTAGAACTATTAGTAAGTTTAGCAAGTGTGCTAGTTATCAATGTATTGCCTTTGGCTCCAAATCTACCTGCCTTTGCCCTGATTGGTGATAACGGAGCTAGACCTGTAAATATTTGTTGTCAGTTGGTGCGATGTCAGTCTCTGTCAATAGAGGAAGCTGGGAGAGCACCACAAGGCATAGCAGAGGCTTCTCTCCCTAGTTCTGTTCCCCACATCCACACCCACACAATAGGGCTACCTGCAGCGCTCAATGCAAAAGACTCAGTGGCAGAGGCTCTCCAGGAAGTTTCTCTGGTGCTCCAGCAAATGACTTCCTGTGGACCAGCTCCAGCCCACCACCAGCACCTCATCATACAGCTGTATCACCCAGTGGACTGTAGTCATAACCCCTCCAACCAAGTTTGAATCTCAGCCTTGGGACATGGCCTTCCGAGTTCTTAGTTCTACCTTTGGGTAATTTGCATCAGTCCTAATCTTTATATTTGCTATTCCTAAATTGTTTAAAGTTCTTTTTCACTCCTTGTAGCAGTTAACCCCCTGTTACTATTTACTAATATTTTATAGAATAAATTAAAACTATTTATCAAAATTCTTTGTTTAAATTATTGGTGTGGTTTCTATTTCCTGACTGGATACTGACTAATACAGCAAAGTGGCTGAATGCAAAGTCAATACACAAAAGTCAGTTCTATTCCATACTTCTCTAAATGCTAGCAATAACATTTGGAAACTGGAATTTTCAAAACAACATAATTTATAATAAAAATTTTAAAACAATAAAACTTATAATAAAAACTTTAAATTTTAACAGTGCTTAAGGAAAAATTTAACAAAATATGTGCAAGACATATAAACTGAAAACTATAAAACATTGTTTAGAAAAAATAAAGACAATTCAATGAAAAGATACACCATATTTATGGACTAAAACCTCAATAGTGTTGAGATGTCAATTCTCTCCCAAACTGAGCTATATATTAACTTTATCAAAATTAAAATATCAGCATATTTTTTGTAGATATTGACAATCTAATTCTAAAACGTATGTGAAAATACAAAATACCTAGGGAGTCAAAACAATTTTGAAAAAGAAATAACAAAATTAGAAGACTTAACCTGTCTAATTTCAAGTCTTATATTAAAACTTGTTACCAAGAGAATTTAGTAGTGACATAAAAATAGACATATGGAACAGAAGAGAGAATCCAGAAATACACTCATGTATATGTGGTCAATTTGTTTTCAACAGAAGTACAGAGGAAATATAACGATAAAAAGAGACTTTTCCTGTTAATATGGGAAACATGAAGCTTTTGTCATTACCTCATGCAATACCCAAGACTTATATTCAAACTGAATTGTAGACTTAATCATAAAAACCAAAATAGTAATACTTCCAAAAGAAAATGTAGGAGGAAATCTTCATATAAGTTTGCTATCAAAGAATTCTTTTTAAAGGTCACAAAAGACAATTAAACAAAAAAATGGTAAATTGAACTTTATCAAAATAAAAACGTTTCCTCTTCCAAAGTCAAGATTTTAAAAATGAGAAAGTAAGCCACAGACTGGGAGAAAATATTTGCAATGCATATAAATATATATTTGTTAAATATCCTGAATGTATAAAATATTTTCCCTTACCACTAAATAGTAAGAAGATCAATTATAAAAAATGAATAAAATATTTGAACAGATATTTCAAGGAAGAAGGTGTATGGATGACCAATAAGCACACGAAAGGTGCTCTGTATCTCCTCACATATATCTGTATAGATGATAATGTTACCAAACAAAAAGACCCGTGGTGGGTGGGGGGGTGCCCACATAGCTATTACCGAAACAATGACACCCTCCTTCCCCGGGGATCCCTCGGTTGTGGGTCCTTTGCCCGCCGCCCTTGGAATTATGGCTCTGAATGGCAGAGTTTGGTGAAAAGGAAAAGGAACTATTTATTCAAAAGTTATACAGGTTTGATTAATGGCTAAATGTCACCCTCAAACCTCAAAATCCCTTCAAAACCACCACCAGCACACATCGTCCTGCCTTCCCCAGTTTGCCCAGGTAGGCCAGTCAGGCCAGTCAGGGGTACCGTCCTTCAGAAGAAAAAGAACAGAAGTCCAGGGCTCGGCTAGGCAGGCCTCTCGCGGGTCTCAGCACCATCTACTGCGTCGCCGTGATCTCCAGCTCTTAATCCATAACCATGTGGCACCTTCTCCTGGCCCACTAGCAAGAGTCCTTTCTCCCCTCTTTCTTCCCGCGTGGTCTTCACACTGTTCCCCAGAGTCTGTGTCCCTTTGTCTCTCCTGCGGGCCTCTGTCTCTCCTCTCTCCCAGTTATTTTCTGTATAAAGTCTTTGAAACCTTTCTGATTAGCTTTGGTGATATGCAAAATAACCCTCTTTGCATATGAGGAATGAAGCTATCCTGTTATTGACATGCAAAATGACTCTCAATGGCCCTGCTCAAGGCTCCCATCCCTCGTGGTGGCCTGCCCTGGGGTGGGGAGAATATATTTTTCTTGGACACCCCAATCTCTGGACCCCGTTACAAATACCCTTTGGGGGGGCCCTGACTGTGCCTCATTACAATAACACACATAGAAATATTCAAACAAAATAGGACTACACCCTACATGTCAATGTTAACTTTTTTATTTCAATAATCACAGAGAAGTACATTTTATCTGTTATGTAATATATACATTAAAAAAAAGAACATGAACTCACATACCACTCAATTGTGTGTCGTGCCACTGTGTTATCTCCAGCATCCTAGGGGCCAGAGGCCTCCTTTTATCTGTGGCAATCAGTCTTCTTACTTTCCATCAAGTTAAATATTATGAGGATTTTCAAAGATTTAGTTTATGACTTAACTTCCATGCAAGCAAACCTAAACAATAGCTTTTGGACCTTACATTAATGGAATCATATTGTATGTGTTCTTGTTGGTTGGCTTGTTTTTTATCCTTTTGCTTGTGATTATATATTTGCTACAATTAATCCAAACTGTCCCAAGGATATAATTTGTTCATTTTCTTTCAGCATAATACTCTTTTGTACAAATATATTACAACTTATTTATTGATCCTACTGTTGACTGGTTTTGAGTTGTGGGCAGTTTCTGGCTGTTACATGTATCATGTTATACAAGCATATATGCATAAATTTCTTTAGGAAATATTTCTAACTCTGAAATTCCTGAATCATAGAATATGTATGTCTTTAACTTTATTATATAATGACAAACTGTTTTTCCAAAGCAGCGGTGCTAATTCAGATTCCCAGCATCAGTGTGTAAGCACTCCAGTTGCTCTACATCCTCTCTAACACTCTATTTTATCAGACTCTGATTTTAGTCAATCTGATTCATACCTCACAGTGGCTTAAATTTTAATTTCTTTGATTGCTAATTAGGTTGGGCATCTTTTTATATCTTTAGTAACCATGTTATTGTCATTCCCTTTTGAGAAGTATATTTAAAGCACTCACATTTATGTTGAGATGCTTGTCTTTTTCTTGTGGGTTATCTCTGAGTGATAGGAAATTGAGTGATTTGTTTTTACTTTCTATTTTGCTATTTTTAAATATCTTAAATAAACAATAAACACTTAAAATAATAAAAAAACTTGCTTTAGTCTTCATATTTTATTGCATAGATGTATCTTTATTTAACTGCTCTCCTAATGATGAAAATGAAGGTTATTTTCAATTTAAAGGCATTATAAACAACAATGCAGCAAACCGTTGTAAAAATACATGGGTGTAAAAGGAAAGGGCTGCTGAGTGTTGAATGATGGAGGAATCACACTGATGAGCACTCAGAAAAAAACATCCTCATTTCCACAGTGAGCATGCCTCCTTGACAGTCATGTTTGTATGCTGGTTCAGGCAGGTGAAGGAACAAGGTAAGAAGGGAACAAGACAAGAAGAAGAAAAATAGACGATAAAAGATTAAAGGGAGTCTTTGATTTTCTTACCAAATTTTTATTCCAAACATTTTCAAACAAACAGAAAAATTGAAAGAAGAGTGCAAGGAATACAGATCTAGCAATCATAAACCTCAACAATTGTTAACTTTTGCAATGTTTGCTTCCTTATCAGAACCATCTTAAACTAAGCAGCAGGTGTTCTGGCCCTTTATGGGGGACTCCGGCCTGTGAAGTCCCCAGATTCGTCACGGATGGAAGAAAGAGTCATTCCAGGAACCATTTGCCTGTCAAGGAAAGGGAAAGGCGATTCTCTCTCAAGGAAAATGCCCTGAGCCCCTGTGCTCAATGGTTTTTAGAGGGTTACAAGCGAGGGATAGGTAGCAGGAATGTATAGGTAATCTAATTACATCAGTAACTTAAGTTTACAGAGAATAGGTGATGTTTAAAGAAAACAATGGCAGGAACACACTGAATTGCTTGGGTTCAAGATGAGTAAACATTTTGGTGCCAGATGGGATTTGGGTCAGGGTCCAGGAATTTTGTAAATTTCCTTCCCATCCTTGAGCTCGTTATCTGGTATAAGGTTAACAGAGCTTGAAGGAGAAACAAAGCATGCTTCACGGAGCGTAATTTACTTCTAGGCCTGATTTCCCCCAGTGGCCTTCGGAGCTATAATCAGGTCCTGCCTATCAACCACATTACCAGTTTTCTGGTCAAGTCTTATGGAGCCTCTCCCAGGCCCCAGCTTGCAAAGGACTACAGTCCCCGATACCACTCAAAGCAGCCTCCTACAGCCCTTCATCTTTTAATGTTTCCACCTGTAATTCCTACAAATGAGGACTTTCTCCAATACATCCTCATACAATACAATACCACATTACCCCCCAAAAAATTAAACAGTAATTTTCTTAGTGATGTCTGCTACCCAGACCATGGTTTTTGAGCAGAGCAGTGTGCACACATCTGCATAAAGTACGTGGGGTGTGTAGGCAGGGGAAGAGCCTTATAGAAGACCTGGATCATTGCGCTCTCACCTTTCCCCACCCCTCAGCACAACCTGAAGGCGCAGGATGTCAGCAGCTGTTAAGATCCAAGTTTTTATTCCTATTTTTTTTAAGATTTTTTTCTGAGAAGCAAAGAAACATATACTCATGATAGAACATGTAGACAAAACAGGAAAACAAAAAGCTACAGGGGGACAAACTAGCCATAAATTCATTCCTTTTTCTTTTTAAGAGTCTCACCAAGAGTAATGCAAACAAGTGAATGTTCACAAAACAAATGCAGTTCTCAGACTAAATCCTATTGATGCTTGATTCTTCTCCTTGACTGCTCTGACAGGTGGATACATCGGGCTGGATCCCACCCCAGACTTAGCCACATTTCAGCACCTCAATTTGTACTTGGAAATCTGTCTACCTGCAAAAGAGATTTGGGATGAAGGCTCTGCATCCAGGTGCCAAAGCTACACCTCATTATATACACTTCACAACTCTGCCTACTTTGACATTTTTTTCTTCCTCCAAATGGGAGCTCCAGATGAACTGTCTTGACAGCTTCTCCCCACTGGAATAATCAGAGAGTTCTCAGACATTTCCAGGAAGTAGGGAAACCATTTCCTGGTAAGGAGATAGCATTAGAGACTGCAGTTAAACCTTGAAATATAAATAACTTCCAATAACTCTGAGTCAGGCAGCTGGCATGTGCCAGGACATGCTCTGCAGCTGGTGTTCACAGCTCAGCATCATTCTCTTTCTGGCACTCGGAAATATTGGCAGCCAGTGAGACCGCGGCCAGGGTTTCCAAGTGTAACTAGACTTTTCACAAGGAGGAAAAGCAACACTCCTCACCACCTCTCTATCATCAGAAGTCAGGGTTCTCACCCCTCCAACTCCTACCCTTTTTCCTCCCCACCCCACTGTCTAACTGCCACCTGCTCTTCCCCTACCACCAACTCTGGGAATCTGGTCTTAGACTGTAGAGACAGAAGAGAAAACTCCTGCTTATAAACTCTCCTCCAGGTCTCGACACTTTCTCGTCCCAAGACTGTTTTCAATCTTTCCTTTAAGGTGAAACTCAAAACACAGCGGTGTAAACTGGCCCGTCTCTGAAGGACAGTCTCTTTCCTCGCCCTGGTTCCCCAGGGAGAGCTGTGGCTCAAGCTTCTATACAGAGCTAGACGGTTGCTGTTTTCATTACTGTGATTGGCTTCCAGGACCCTGCTTCACCTTGCACACAGCTGGTGTCTTTCAGAATCCTGGTTCCAGCCTCAGCTGTAACATCGGCAGTTTGGACCAAAATCCAAACGACGGCAATCACAATCACGATGACGGAAGCACCTCTCTCTAAGTGTGTGGATCTTTAAAGTTTTCAGGGGCGCTCTGGTTCTGGGGTCAGACAACTGAGTGCAAATGGAGCAAGGCAGTGCAAAGGGGTTGTCACTTTTAGCTGACAGTGCAATTTGTTTGCACAAAAATATATATGACTGTAAATAATTTTGACAAAAATGAATCTAACTTTCCCACCCCATCTCCACCTTTAGTGGGATAGTGACAGTTTCAGGGGGAAATGGAGAGGGAAAACTAAATATGCAATCTTACTTAAAAATTAATTTAATTTAATAATTAAATTATCCATTTAGCTCGGTCTTTCTTCACAAAAATTCTCAGACTCCCAGAGGCTCCTCTCCCCTATCTGTCTTCCTGGGCAGGTCTCCAAGTATCTTAGTGAGGAGGTTTGGAGTCTTGCATGATACCAGGCAGTGCAGGAAGCTGCTGTCCTCAGGTGTCCAGGGAGAAACTCCTGTTTCTTGGTCACTGTGGTCATGCTGGCATTCAGCTGAATTTGGACCAAACCCACTGCAACTCCCCAACATTCTTGGCCTCCCCTCACTATCACTGGCTGTGGCCCCAAATCTCTACAAGGACCTTCTGGTGCAACCGAGTGACCGAAAGCCCCATGTCAGGACTAGGCTCACACTTAAGGTCCACACTGCAGGGCAGAGTGCAGCTGGGAAAGCCACAGTCCATAAGTTCCTCCTCCTAACCACCTGTACAACTCACCCAGGTGAATTCCAGGGCAGCCCAAGATGAGTTCCTTGGCTAAATTCCTCAATGACATGGAATTAAATCCTCACTTACATAATGTAGCTGTGCCCTTCCCTACCCACAGCCCAGACTGGGAAAATCCAGATGGCATCCTCTCCTCTTGCCCATTCTCTCCACTTACCCCTTTCTCTTTCTACTATTTGCCAAGAGAGAAAAGGGTAGGTTGCCGGCCTTTTCCTTGACCTACATCCTGATACCTGGAGCCACCCCAGTGGCCAGAGCAGAAGGACTATCTGCTCCACAGTCTGTGGCAATGTTATAGACAGGATCCTCCATTCTTCCCATTTCTACAAAAAAGGTAATAAATTTTTCAAATATTATTGCAAGGAAATTATACAACTTGCCAGTTGTCTTGCTGTCTAATCTGCTTTTTTAAAAATTCAATTTATTTGGGTGACATTGGTTAATAAGATCATACAGGTTTCCGGTGTGCACTTCTATGGTACGGGATCTGTATATTGCCCTGTGTGCCCACCACCCGCAGTCAGATCATTTTTCTCCTGTCACCATACATTTGGCCCCCTTTACCCTTTTGTATCTCACAAACTAAGGACTATCTCCTTCTTTGCCTCTGAATTAATTCCTTTAACAAATCCTAATCTTCTTCCTCATTCCCAGAGGCCAACTCAAGCAGATGCCTAACTAAGCAAAGATCAAATTCCCAGAAAGACAAAGAAAAAAGCACGCTAATAGTTTCGAATAAGTAACCCATTACACTAAGCAATACTTTAATTGGGTTAAACTGAGATTTAAATAAGATATTTCATGTAAATCACTTAGAAAAATACCTGCTCAATAAGTACACACTGAAACATATTTATCACCCCTTGTGTCATCCAACCCACTGAAACATATGAGGCAGTTTGAGTAGGTGGTACTATCTCCATTTTACAAATTATAATAATCAGGCTCAAGGTACTCCTACTTTCTCTAGGTCCTATGAAGACTAAGTAGAGGGACCAAATTAGGAGTTTGTAACTACTGCTTACTCAGTTTTAATCTTCCTTTCTTCGTCAAGTTCTACCCTTTATAGAAAGTCTTCTGAGACTCTAAGATCAATGATCAGGAAATGGTTTTTGTTAAGGACGAATAGTAAATATTTCCAGTATTAAGCACCCAAAGGTCTCTGTCACAACTACTCAACTTTGCTCTTGCAGCCCAAATGCAGCCACAGATAATAACAAACAAATAGCTGTGGCTGTGTTTCAATTAAACTTTATTTACAGAAACAGGCAATGGACTGTTTTTCACCTTTGGATTAGTTTGTTGACCTCTACTTCATATCAATGCTAAGAGCCTGGCACATAGTGAGGGATTCAAAATCACTTTGGATAAATAAGTGAATAAAACAATGGCTTGTCCTATTTTGAATTCTTTTAGCCCTAGAAGTCTCTACGAACTAATTTACCATTAAATGACATGTGTTTTTGTAGTGCTCAGTATCATTTCATATGTCTCTTTTTTTTCCACATGTGAAATAATATTGAATTTCCTATTTGAGCAAGATAACCATGAACTTCTGTTAGCTCATTTGTAAAGTGAGGATGAGAATGCTAACTTTTAGTAGTGTGAGGTTCAGAAATTATGTAAGTATGGTGCCAAATGAAGAGAAGACAGGGGCTAGACTACAGTCCCTGTGGACACAGACTACTTTTTCAGTTTCTTATCAAAAGTTTCTTGTTCTTAATCTTCCTCAGTGCTTTTTAAGTGGATGGGAATTGGAAATAGTGGTGATTCTGGTCCATCACATGGGGAAAGGAGGCTCAGACTGGGAGGCAAGACACATGCTAAGTTGGCTTAACTGCTGCTTCCTCTCTCTAACTGTGTCCAACTTCGGGGCTCTACAAAAGGCCAGGGAAAGCTTTCACTCTTGGCCTGAGCATGTTGCTCATAGCAGTTGTTCAATAAGCTATCAATAGTAACATGTTCAAGACCCATGTTCGAAATGCACTCTTGAAGATTTTAACACCTCATTAAGTTAAACTCCCTAACTGATATACATCAGGAAGCATTATGCCTTCTCCATGGTGAACTCAAACCTGAGCTACGGACATGACCAGCCAAAGAAGGAAGAAGTTCCTGCTCTAGTCGAAAGACCAGGAAGAGCCTGGGAGTTAGGAGGCATGAATGAGAGTGCCAGTGCTGCCTCTCGCTTGCTATCTGACCTTGGCAAGACAGTCCCATCTCCTTTTCTGGGCCTCAAGATTTCCTCAAACTCAGGAATTTATATCCTGTCTTTATGGTATTTATCACATCCATGCATTCCCATACTATTATTGTTTTTCTCTATTTCAACTAAATCAACAAATTTATTTTACTTAGCCTTGTCCTATACAATAATACTTATTATATAGTAGCACTGGTACACTAATTATATTTGTACTATTATACATTATAATCAATAAACATATACCTATATAAGTATTACATTATAACTCCTTAAAGGTTTGTATAAACTTGGCAATAAAGAGAAATAACTGGGAAACCCCAGAAAGAAAATCATACCACCTACCAGAAAGCCAGTCCTGACCTCCCAGCCCTGTTGCCTCACTGTGAAGACTATACCAGTTCCTGGGCAAGGTCAGCAGCTTCCTTCCAAATAAGCCAACTCATTTAGGTGTTTATTCTGGTCCTCTCACTTTACTTTGTGCTTTTCATCATCCCTTAAATAAAGCCTTGTTCCCAGGCCCTCACACACGCTCACTGATAAGTTATCCGGCTTAATTGCTAGCAGAAGGAAAGTCATGGGACTCCAGGCAAATTCAAGCCATTATTAGAACAATATTTTTTATAGTATTACTGGGTTTAATGCTATGTTTTGGAGTTCATTCTAAAACATTTGATTGTGCCCAGAAGAGACATAGTCTTACAAGTAATTTTCTAAAGCATGCTTGAAAAGGAGGTAGTGCATGGCTCAGTAAATACAACAGTCTGGACAGTTATGAGCTATCAAACTAAGGTGAATTGACTTACTGATATAACCTACAGTGAGTGAGTTCTAGTTATGAGAAGTTCTCTGGAAGGCTTCAGAGCCTACTATTTTGTGGATATCTTGTGCTTATCAATATACAGGAAGACAGATGTTGTCCAATATCTGAGGGGAGGCTACTGAACCATATGACTTTCAGTTTAATTTGTTCATGATTAAATATTTAATAGTGATAAAATTACTTAACTTTCAATATCATTGTTTGTTTACATAGTGGTTAGCTGTTCTCTTTAATATAAAACTGATAGTAGATTAGGGGGAGAAATCATTTTGTTGCGGCAGATTGGGAAAGGACTCAGTTGACACAAGGACTATCAAAGGGAAGGTAAGCTTTACGTATGTATGCAGGCCCAGCGGAGTAGACTGGCAAAGTCTGGGCCCCGAATCGCCATCCCACGGTCCTTTTATGTTTGACTTGAGGGGGAAGGATTCTATGGCGCGGGGCATTGATTTTGGCGCGAAGCAGGTTACAGAAACCCAAGAGAGCAGTTCTTGCATCAGCCAGGGTCAAAATGGCGTTCTTTTACTTGTTATAGGCACGTGTCATCCATTATGTAACCTAAAATATTGAACTGTTCACTTCAAAGTGTGTCCCAAACTCTAAAGGTGACTGAGCTTAATCTCTGAGTGTCTTCATAAGGAGGCCACTTTCCTACAGCCACATACCTTGCAGAGAAAGCTGAACTTCTTAGTAAAAGATATGAGGATCATGTGTCAATTATTTTGCCGCTAACTTATGTGAGTTGAATTCTGCATCATCCATGCCAATTTATGAGTCCTCAGCTGTGTGCTAGAACGTTAAATGCAAAATGTATTCACATTATCTCATTTTATCCTCACATTAGAGCTATAAGGAAGGTTCTGATAATATTTTCCTCTAACAGTTGAAGTTCAGGGAGGTTGAATAATTTTTCGTGCTGTCACACACCACTGTGAGGCAGGATTTGGTCCAGGGTTGTCTGACTCCACAAACAAAAAGGTATTAACTGGGCTAAACCACACTGACTCAGATACTCATTCAGCACTTCCTTAGTCCCATGAGGCTTCACAAGAGGAAGACCTTATATAGACTCATATACCAACAAGAGTGGCTCCAAATTGAAACATGCCCCTGTGCAGGGTACACAGGAACCTCGTAAAGTATGAGAGCATGAAGAGTTTAAGGGAATTGGTTTCTAGATCTCAACTCATTACCAAGATTAAACTAAGCAGGCTCCTGAGGCTAGGGTTCTCCTTTTCCAACCTCTCCTTTTACAATCTAGAGAGAGATCGCAAGGAAAATCTGCTTTTCTCCTCCCTAAATGAGACTGTTCTTGAGCAAGGGAGAGATCCTGCCCCTTCTGACTCCCAAACTCCTTGCTCAAGAATCTGTTCTCTGAAGAAAAGACTGCTTCATCTTGGGGAACTTAACAACCTATGTATATAAGAAGTAAAACTATGCCAAAATACTGTATGATGAAATTAACATCACTATTGCTTGTATTTAGTAGGTCAATGCTATCTCATCTAAGTGTAGGTCATAAAAACAAATACATCTGTGGTACCAATTTTATTTTATGCCAAGAGTGGCCATTTCTGTGATTTAGTGACCACACGTATCTATTATGTTCCTGTGAATCGGAAACACCTGAATCAGTGCTATTCTCTTTTAAAATTAGCCTCTTTAGTTTAGATTTTCCAGGATTAAAATATCAATAAGCCACACAAAGCAAACTTAAGTAGTTTACTTTCATTCTCCAGACAGCTGATTGATTTTCTATCATTTCTTCCAATTAAGAACTCAAACGTCTTATCTTAGAATCATTATTCAAATCTTAACATTTATTTAAAAAGCTATTTTTTTTGTCGTTTGTCTTTTAACTTTTCACCTTAAGTAATGGTGGAAATAGGCAATTTAAATAAAGAAAACTATCACTTTTTTCAGTTTTGGTACTTTTTGCAAACTTTCAACTATTTCCATACACAGAAAACTAAGTATATTAAGACTGGTTCCTATCATTCATTTAGGAAACGCAGATACAAGTAGCCAAAGCCAAGTAATTATTGCCCAGGTTATCCACTAACTTCCTCTAGAATGAGACCATCAGTCATGGCTAATTAAAATTGCAGATCACTAATTACAGTGATCCAGTTGATTAACAACCATTAATAATTTGCAGTCAAATCTCCAGTTTGGTCCTGTGCAAAAGACTGAGAATGTAGCTGAAGACTGCTGAAGCATTTTGTCGGGTCAAGGTGAGCTCTTTGTGGGTGAAAGGAGCTGGCTACTTTTGAGTTCTCCTGTGAAATGTGTGCTGGTATCAGACTGCTAGAGAATGCTGTCTGTCTCAGAGGCATCCTTTGCAGGTTGGAAGTGTGCACTGTCAGAGAGGGTCCTGGACAAAGCAACAGAAATCACGTCTCACCCATGGGAAGGGCTGAGGTCTCCAAGGGCTAGATTTGGTTTGTTAGGGTTGCTCTTCTTAGTAAAGAGAGTAGAAAAGGGCTGAAGAACCAGGATGTTGAGCTAGGGATACAAGAGTTTCTTCTCCCTAAACAGCATCCCTTTTACTAGATTCATCTTTTGGGAGACATTAGGAGTCAAACAGACTTGACTTTGAGTTCCAACTCTGTCATTTATTAGCTGAGTGAACTTGTAAAAGTTACTTACCCTCTCTGAGCATCAGTTTGCTCATGTGGAAAATTATAATAATATAAGAGCACCCATCCCTTAAGGTTGCTAAGAAGAATAAATGCAATCATACACATAAAGTGCTTAGAACATTGCTTGGAGGCATGATGTAAAGATTCAGAAAAGGAGTAGCTATTATGTTGTTTCCCACATATGTCTCTAGGCCACCATCATGACCTGGAATGGTACATTCCAATGCTTTTTCTTGATTTATCTGGACCTCCTCAGAAACCACAAACATATATATTTCCCTTCCAGCCTAGAATGCTCATAGAGGCCTGCCAATCTCCCTATTATACGCATTTACCTTTTTCCCTAACCAACTTTTGTTATCTCTGTTCATGAGGCCAACGGTGTGCTTATTTATACATTCCACAAAACATGGTTGAGTACCAGGATGGACCAAGCATTAGGGAAAGCCCAATGGTGAGCAAAGCAGACAGAGCCTCTGTTCTTCTGGAAATTTTAGTCCAGCAGGAAACAGAAGAGTCAACAGTAATATGATCAAGTCAGGAAAAACCAGCTGCTATGGGAACACATGGTAGGGCCACCTATCCTAGTCTTGGGTGGGATGGATGAGGAGTCAAGGGAGCTTAGCTTTGCTTTCTTCCACAGAAAAGTTTTTCATCCCCAATATTAGGTACCTCTCTCCAAAGCACAAGTCTCTGATTATCAAAGGGACTAAGTGAGCAAGTGGGAGATGTGCCAATATAAGCACATTTTGTGTGTATTTGGCAGCACCCTCTAGGATACAAAGCATAGGGTATTAATATGATCATGTCTGAAAAGTCAACACTTATTCCTTAGCTATGGGCAAATACACTTTCAATATTACAGCTCAAACATGAGTACTCATAAGAATGACCTGGATACTCTTATGATTTCTAATATATAATTTTAATATATTTAGACTTTTAGTCTGGTATTTCCATAAATAATGGAAGAAAGGGTCTTTTTTTTCTTCTGAAACAGATAGTCAATACTCTCATACCACTTGCTGAATAATCAGCCCATCTCCTCCATATTCATTTTAAATGCCAACTTTCTCATACACAGTATTTCCATTTATTTGTTGGTACATTTCTGGATGCTCAGTTCTGGTCTATTTGCCAATGCCACACTGTTCCAGTTGCTATAGCTGTAGAAAGGGTTTTCACTCCTGATAGGGTAAGTCCCCTCTTTGCTCTTTAAATTTTTCTTAGATGTTTTTGAAATTTATATTAAATATCTTTACAAAGAAGCTGTCTTGAAGTGTATTGTTTTATGTATTTCTTAATGTCAAATTCAAATTCTAATTTATAGATTATGAATTGCTTTTCATTATCTATTATTTCTACCACTATTTTGTGCTTTTTGCCTCAGATTCTGTTTGTATATAAAATTAAAATGGTGTAGTGAGAATACTAGTTTAGTAATCAGAGGATCTAGACTTGAGACCAAGCTTTGCCATTGGCCAACTGTATGACCTGGGGGACATTATTTTCTAAGCCTCAGTTTTTAGCTTTATAAAATGGAGATAATAACAATGTGTCTCATAGGTATTGTTTGGATTATATAAGAAAAAGAAATAAAGATTTTAGAAAATTCCTGGCGTGCACTCACAGAGATTCTTACTGGAAGTTATGGACATGAATAATGGGCTGTGACTTTTAAAATGTAATGTAGTATTCAGTATCATTAATCGTGAAATTGGCTCAAATATTTCACAATTAAATAAAAGCTTGTCCAAAACTTGGAGTCTTTGTATTCTTTGGTTTTTAGGCAATGAAAATTTTCATGGCCTCATTTTTTGTGTGTGTGTGGCTTCTATTTTTAAGATGTTTGAGTAGTAGAACACATGTCTAAATATGTGGCTTTCAGCTACAAGCCACAAAGTAAACCCCCCAATTTCAAACAGTGTATCTACCAAACTCATATGCACTGTGATTCTACTTGGGGTGTCATGTGAGAATAAGACAGCACATAATGCAACAAGTGAGCAGGATAAACCGGGGGGGGTGGGGGGGTGGGCCCAGAGTCTACATCTCAGGAAAATTACCTTATTAAATGATTATCAGGAAACCAATCATCTTGGTCTATAAATAATTCCACATACAGTAATGTGGTTGTCACTTTGTGTTTGCTACTGCTCAACTAGAAGAAAAGAAAAATGTGGAAGTGTGAAAATAAGTCCATAAATATCTCCAAAGAGACCACTGCAAATTTAATTAACTGAGCAATTGAGTCTGACCTCTTTCAATTTATATCTGAAATATGAGAGGCTCTTCCAGAGCTCTATTCTTGTTAGAATGGGGCATGGATGGGGGAAGGGAGAGAGAAAAACAAAATAAAAGATCCATGAAATTTTAGCTCAGTGACATTTCATCATTAAGAAGGGATTAAAAGAATAAATCATTATGTCTCCTATAATCCAATAGAGTACACAAGAAAACTGCATTCTAATGGGTCAACTTTTGGTAAGAAAAAAACACAGTTCTCCGTAAACAATTCTACTACATTAAACAAACATTATGATCCCTACTGAGTATAAAGTACTAATCATGTGGGAAACAATGTGGCGCTTAAGACACAGACCCCAACTTCAAGGGCCTGAAGTCTAGAGGAAGATACTGATGCACAGCTTTGTGTGGATCACAAGGTCCATAGGACTCAGTCCCCCTGGTAAGAGATGCAGGTCCCATGGAAGGAAGAGGAAAAAGACAGGGAGAGTATCTTCAATTATCAGGCCACATTACAGAGATGGATCCTCATTCAAGATATATCTTCCTGATACCTCTTGCTCCCCACAGAGGCAAGATGAGCCATCCATGCCCACTGACAGACAATGGGTCGGGTGGTAGAGACTTCTTTTCTTCGGGCAGCAGGTGGGATAGTGAACTTGGAGGTGATTCTACAGGTTCAGGTCCTCTCCTCACTTCTTTCAACCCCCTCCTTCATTTTCATTTCTATTTTTCCTTTTTCCTTCCCTTTTCTTTTCTTTAATTCCTCTTCCCTCTCTCCTTTGCTCCTCCCTTTTTGTTCTCTCTTGCTCTGTTGCCCACACATTCACTGTATCTCTCTGTCTCTAACACACACACCAAATATACTACACAATAAAAATAGTGCTCAATATTTATATTGGGGTGGGAAAATAGGAGGCCAACATTGGACTTTTGCCTACACTGTCTTTCCACAGCTTTCACCACAGCCTCACACTGGAGTGGGAGGGATTTCAAGGAATGAGCACAGAATAACACAACAGGTGTAGTATTTTCTTCCCCAAGTGGCTAGCAAGCTGTGTTTGTCCATTCCACCAGGAGTGGAGGGCCCAGGGAGTAGGGGTGGGGAGCACCAGACCCCTGACTGAAGAATTTTACACACGCTGATCCAACATGAAGGCATGTCTTAGGGGAGCAGAGATTTGAGCCCAAGCACAAGCAATTTTCTATTTGGGGAATTGCAGACCTAAAGTTAACTGGGAAAAGACCATACTGTCACTCATTTCTGACCCCCTGGAGCAACCAAACTTTTAATCTATGGCATCTTTAATTAATCCACATGCTGCTTGAAGTCACTCTATATATTCCTCATCTTTGAATCCTGTACTTAGGTGAGGTGAGAAGACTCAGAAACAGTGCCAGGAACATATTTATTCCCAGAGAATTTGGATCAATATTGTCATAGTGATACTTGATATTATGATAAAATCTGACTAATTCACAAAGAGGTACCTATTACCTGGGTCCACGAGTTCTCAGGACACTTCTAAATTGAGTATTTTGAGCATCTGTTTTAAACATCTTGGTAGCATCTGTGTCGTCAGTCTCAGGACCCTGGAAAATGAAATGACATATTTATTTCTTTGGGGTTTATGATCATAGTTGGCAAGAGATGGCACCATTAGCTTGTCAATAGCATTTGACAATTGTGTGTGATCAGGAAGAGGAGCATTCACAGAGCTCTGATCTTGTGTCGGGCACTGGCTTTATGCTTCATCCTTACAAAATCCTGGGAGATAGGTACTGCTAGTGTTTTCCCTTTATAGACCAGGAAACAAGCCATGCAGTGGGGAAGTGATATGTGCCTTTGATCAATCACTCAGTCAATTGGTATAAGGAACAACGTCAGGCCCATGAAGACAGAGATCTTTGTTTCTTTTCCCTGCTAGTGCCTGGCACACAGTAAATGTTCAGTAAATACTCCGTGAATGATTTGGCATGAGGATTATTTTGGATGGAAAGTAATTAAGAAATAACAGATGCAGAAATCTCCTCCTTTCCACCTAAAAGCAAGGCATATATTTCCTTTGGTGAAGGTGGGCTCCCTCCCCTCTCACATACCAGGAGGAGACAATTCATAACTGGAGACAGTGACCTGACTCTGCATAAATGCATTCTTATCTTCCATTAGTGCCCCCGCCCATATATTGGCTTTCCCATGACTACCCCAAGAAGCCTGAGCTATTTTCCTTTGTCTTATCACTTCCCACAAATTTACAGCTCTTTGCTAAAGTGGTATATAAACTCTCAAGCCTATCTGCTTCTTTGGCTTTTCACTTCCTTTTCTATGAGACCTGTGTATACACATACAAATTAAAATGTTACTATCAAGTAAAATTTGTAAGCATTTTATCCTGTCAACCTATTTTGTCAGTTTAATACACATAGCCCCAGATACTAAACCTAAGACGACAGAGGAAAATCTTTGTTCCTCACCATAGAGCACAATATCATTTCTTTCTTCTCTGTTCTCCTCTGCATTTCTCCATCTTCTCCCTAGACTCAGGGATTCTCAAACCTTAGCCTACATCGGAACCACCTAGTGTGCCTTCTGCAGAACAGAGTGTTGGCTCCATCCCAAGGTTTCTGATCAGTGGGTCTGGGACAAGCTCCCTTATGCTGCTGCTACTGCTGGTGGTCTGGGGACGACACTTTGAGAACCTCTGCCTTAGGCCAAAAAAACCCTTTTAAACCCCACATTTTTATATAAACATCATTTTCCTTTTCCACCATAAGAAGAAAAACTTATCCTACTCACAATGTTGAGGGAATGAAAGAAAATCATCCCATCTCCACTTCAGTAGAAGTAAACCCTAGCAGCAACAGGAGATATTGCTGTAGTAATAGAGAAGACCCAAAATTAACAATTAGAAAACCTGGAGTTAGGCCCTTGCTCCTCCTTGCTGTAGCAGCATGGTCCTGGCAAGTCAGTTAATCTTTCTGCTTCTTGTTCTATAAATGGAGCATGTGGATAACCCCTGCTTTTTCTACATCCCAGGTCTTTCGTGAGAAGTAAGGGATAAAACAAGATAACTCTTTGCAGACTCTAAAGGAGTGTAGAACCAATGCCTGTTATGCAGTCAGCTCATGAAGTCACAACATTGGTCTTGAAACTAGAATCAACTCTGGTGGGTGATAGGTGAGTTCAGAAAGAAGCTGGGCTCTCTTTATACACTGTACAGCTGAAACAAAATGAAACAGCAAGATGTTTCAAAGTAGAACATGAAAATTAAAGCTATATATGTCCAGATGAAATATACTTCATTATCACAGGCTAAACATAAAATAAATAGGGCAGAAATACAGCTATCTGTTCCCATAAAGAACAGAGAGGAAATTTGGGGAACGATTCCTGAGTAACTTTAAATGCCTCTTCTATCTTTTTACTGCAGAGCCAAGAAGGGCAGAAAATTATGACAAACTAATTATTATGATGGATGGGGAGCCAGTGCCTTACGTTAGCTACACTGCTGGAGCAAAGAGCAGCTCTACAGCTCGCATACTTCAATAGGCAAGTCAGTCTAGATGATAATGGGCAATACAGATTAACAACATTATGTTAAACAGGATAATTATTCTTTTTCATTTCCTAGTTCTTTCCCATGAGCTTGGTTCTGCCTTCCATTTTTCTGTTTCTTATTTCCAAGGCATTATCTCTGTATATCAGGCAGACTCTTCTCCTGCTAATTAAAGGTGATATTGTACTTGCTTTTCCTGCAGTTTCCAACAGCAGGGGCCCAGGCACCAGAGCCAGATGCAAGGGAACCACTGTTCCAAAAGCAGGATGAGGTCACAGGAAGACCAGGGATACAAAGCAAATAGGCTCTGCAAAAACAAATTCTGATTTCCTTCTCTTTCTTTTTTAAAGTGTATATTTTAACAATGCATTCAGCAATCTGATGTGAGGGTGATGAGCTTAGAATTAGGTGGTAGGCTTTTTGTACTTCAGGCAGAGATAAATAGCAAACAGCATCACATAATTGAGCAGCCACTCAGCTATGTAAAGTAATAAATCCATTCATTCATTCATTCATTCATTCATGTAGTCAGTCACAACCATTATCTGTTAAGTACTTGGCACTGAGGATACAACAGCGAACAACTCAGGCATGAGCTCTGCTATTCTAGAGGGAGAGGTAAAACAAAAATAGGTGAATATGCAGAAGAGTGTGCCTTGTAACTAAGTGCCATAAAAGAAATAAACACAGAGCTGAGGTGGAGATTGACAGAGGGGGCTACTTCAGGTAGAGCACTCAGGGAAGACACCTCTGAGGAGGTGGTTTGATTAACTGAGACTTGAAGGACTCAAATGAGCTAAGAATTCAAAGTAGGGGAGGAGAACCATCTAGGCAACACAGCAGCGTTTGCAAGGCATGGGTCATGGCATGTTTGAAGACCTAAAGATCAATGTAACCAAGGCCAAGTGAACAATAGGAAAAGGGGCACGATAAGTCTGCAGAGATATCCAGGGACCCGTTTTGGAAAGACCTTGTGGAATGCCCCAGGTGTTAAGTGCGGAGTCTGGAACTTATTCTAAATATAAAGGGAACACATGGGAGGTTTTTGTCAGAGGAGTAATGTGATCTGTCTCCTGGGAGCTGAGAAGAATGATGAAAGAGTACACGGCGGAAGCTGGGAGCTACAATAATCCAAGTAAGGGATGGTGGTGGCGGCCGTGAAAATGAGGCGGCAGGAGATACTGAAGGTCGAATTTGGAGGTTGGTGTGATGGACTTGCTGGTGGATTGGGTAGAGGGGGAGGTCATGAAAGAGGGGAGTCAGGGATGACCCGGTTGCTGGCTTGAGTAACTGGGTGAATGGCGGCGCCTTCTGCTGAGTTGTCTAGAAAGAGATTTGGCAGGGAAATATCAGGTTGTAGGGAAAAAAAAATCTCTCACTGACTTTGGAATCCACAGAAAATTGCAGTGTTCTGACAGTGTGTGTTGTTTTCACATAGACCTTAGGCCACTCTCATTCCACATGAAATTGTATGTAGTTTGTTGGCTGGTCGTAGGAGAGTGATTCTGACTCATGAGATCCCTCCACTAGCAGCAACTAAAGCAGCCACAATTCACAAAGATGGCACCCACAATGGCAGAGCGGTTTCGGCCCAACAGCCTGGCTAAAACACAGGAAACACATATGCAAAACACCGAACCATGTTTCTACTTCAGAAACTATATTAATGACAGTTTCTAATATTTGTATCTCACTTTATAACTTACAATGTATTTTAAAACAGTGCTTCTAAAACTTTAGTATATATACAAATTACCTTGGTACTTTATTAAAACAAAGATTCAGATTCAGTAGGTCCAGGGTGAGGCCTGGGATTTCGCGTTTCTGACAAGCTCCTGAGCAACGCGGAGGCTGCCAGTCTGCAGATGACACTTTGCAGAGCAGAACTGTAATATATCTTTTTTCCCCATTTTAATTAAGTTTTTTTCTTATTGTTGTTCAAGTACAAGTTGTCTCCATTTCCCGTCACCAGTTTCGCCCACCCCACTCACGCCCACCCTCCCACCCTCAATCCTACCCCCTTTGGCTTTGCCCATGGGTCCTTTATACATGTTCCTTGATGACCCTTCCCCTTTTTTCCCCTGTTAGTCCCTTCCCCCTTCCCCCCAGTTACTATCAGCTTGTTTTTTATTTTAGTGTAATGAAATAAAGAACATCTCTTTCATAATAATGAAAAATCTAAGAGAGTTTTAAATTATATTTGCCTAAACAAAAAACAGTCACTAGGACCTAGGATATAAACCATGGTTCACCAATACAAGTTACAGTTAGAAAGTCTGTGAGAATATACAGGTTTTCATCCTTATTTAATCAAATTGTCATTTAACAAATAGTTTAAAACAAGAGAGAGATATTAAACCAGAAGTGATCGATATATTTGAATGACAATTCAGAAAAATAACAATGTTTGAGCCCAACTATATTTAACAGATATCTTTGTGTGTGTGCGCAATTTTATTCATTTTTAATTGAGGTATAATTTACATACATTAAAGTGCACATATCTGAAGTGTTCCATTTATTCATTTTTAATTGAGGTATAATTTGCATATATTAAAATACATAGATCTAAAGTGTAACCACCACCCAAAACAAGATATAAATCATTTCCATCATCCCAGAAAGTTTCATCCTGTCGCTTTCCAGTTAGTTCCTTAATTGCTACCAGAAGTGATACATTTGGCCTGTTCTTGAACTTCATATAATTTAAGTCATATAATACATTTTTCTTTCACTCAACATAACATTTTGAGGTTCATAACCAGTATTTTTGTCAAGAAATATCCTATCTCTCACTGCACAATAGCTGCAGTTTTTCTTTACTATGATTTTATGATTTTCCCACAATTTCAGGTTTCTCATTTGTAACTAAAATTATTGAAATTACAGCTGATCATTTGGTCATAATAATAAAGTTTGGCCAAACTTTATTGTTGAGTGAAAAACACTTTTGAAGCTAAGTTATTTTGTCTTTTGCTGCCTGACCTGTGAGCTACTTAGCTGTACACTGTGGATTTTCTAATAGTGCCTCTTAATATTGAACCCTCTAAAACACAAAATTTTCTCAAGTAAATATGAAGAAGAATAACAGCAACATATTTAAGACAAAGAAGTATAATTCAGTCTACTTGCATTCAAGCATGCGTTTTTCCTTAGCCTTTTTTTTTTTTAATCTTGGCAGTAGCCCTAGCAAAGGTAGAAATTTTATTGATAAACATACACACACAGCCTAAGTTAAAGATCCCAGTCTCCTTCCTGACAGCTAATCCAACTAACGGATGCTCCTCAGTCAAGCATTCTTGGCCAATGGATAATGAAGATCTTGATCAGCCTTAGGCCAAAGGGGTCCCAGTAGGATGACCATGCTGTTTTGGTCATCTCAGTACCCTACTTTCTGCATCTCTGAGATGTCCCAGAAACTAGATTGCAGACCATGCCTTGAAAACTTGACTTAAATTCTAATGGCCCAGTCAACTCCTGCAGATTATTCTCTACTGGAGTTATATGTTTCATCATACATGCTGTGTGATTAGTACTCGTAGAGCAGTGATTTCCAACCTTTTCATCTCATGGCACACATAAATTAATTACTAAAATTTTGTGGCACACCAAAAATATACTTTTTGCCAATCTAACAAAAAATAGGTATAATTTTGATTCATTCACACTGGGTGGCTGTTTTTGCACTGGTGGTTGTTATTTTTTCTAATTTAATAATCTAAGGGAAAAGAGGTCAGTATCCCTGACTAAATAGTCAAGTATTGCATGTTTTAAAAATTCTTGTGGCGCACTGGTTGAAAATCGCTGCTGTAGAGGCTTGGCAGAGCCGCCTGAATTTAATCTCTCCCATGCACCTCAGACCACCCCTGACTTCTGTCTTGCAGATGACCAGCTGCATGTCAGGTCCCACCGCTTTGGTGACTGGGTTTGGGAAAAATTTTGTTTGAGGAGGAATTTGTTTCCATTTCAGTTTTTATTTTTTTGTCTCTGAGAATAGGTTGTAAAATCATATTTCTCTATTTACTATGTAAGCTTAGGGATAAACTGCTGTAGGAACTAGTTCTATAATATTGAAGAATTTTAGGGGGTCGCAAGTCCTAAATTGTCTATTTGTAATTTGAAAGCTTGTCCTCTAAGGCACAAAATGGCATTTCCAAATGGATAAACATTTTGTCCTATTTATCTTTGTTTTCCCAACACCTAGCCCAAGACTGGACATAGAGTGATTCTCAATAAATATTTTTGGAAACAATGGCACTCTGTAAACCCAAAATAAAGTAACAAGGCACAGGTGTTTAAAAGGTGTGGTAAAGTAGACACTCCTTCCACTGACAAAGTACAGAATAAAAGACAATAAATGTATACTTGGGAAAAATTTTTATACCAAGAAATTTTCTTTTAATTCATCCTAATGCTTTGTAAGACAAAAATTATCAAGCTATAATTTTTATACTTTGTTCCAGAAATGTTCATAGCACATCATTTTTCTGTAGATAATTACTGAGTAACTCACATAGAGATATATTCAGTACCATTTAGTCTAAAATGGCTCCCATTGCACTCACTACTATATTAGAATCACACTTGGGTATTAGATTTTTAATCAAGAAATGATCACCCTTCTCATGAATACTGATTTTGATGGCACAAATTTAATTGTAAAAGAGGTGAAGAAAAACTATCTTGAATGGTACATTGTATTTCTCATTAAAGAACTGATATTTTGTCTGCATTATTTTTATTAATTTTGCTTAATTTGGTCCTCTGTTTTCTTACGGAACCATTGACCCAACTGGGGCAGGGAATGATGGAGAAGGGAGGGGGAAGAAGCACTATGTCTCCTTTCTGTGTCTCCAACATGGCAAGCAAGATTTCACCTGCTCCTAGGCCCTGCATTTGCTTTTTCTTCTCCCTGAAACGTCCCTGTCTCTTCACGGGACTAGCTCATTCTCATCCTTTAGGTTTTTGCTCTAATGTTGTCTTCAGAGAGGCCCTCCCTGAAGGCTCATCACATTCAGCTATGTAGTTGTCTTGTCTATTATCGGTTGACTTGTTAACTGTCTATTTTCCTTATTGGAATGGAGGACCTGTGAGGTCAGGGATTAGGTCTAGCTTCCTCACCACTGCATCCCACGCTCCTAGCCCAGTTCCACATACTCAATAAATATTTAAAGAAGGAATAAATAAAGGTATGAACCTAACACTTCTATTTACAGAGCATTTTAACTTGAAGAATCAACATAAGGCTATTTATAAACATGAAGCTTAATGAATACAGGAGCCAATTAAGTGCAATCTTTCAGGTTCATTGGCTATTTCTTCACATTCCTGTAGAGAGCTGCTCAGATGACATGGGTTTGGCTCATGCAGAAACTTGGGGGGAAATCAAAGTGCTGCTTCTCTGCCATTTCTGGGAGAGTTTACATAGGTATTGTGCCATAATTCATAGCAACTGCTGAGAGCCGATAGTCAACCCTGTGGACACTACAGAGGTTGGCAGACCAGGAAATGTGCTGACAAGAGGTTAAAGTGAGGGGGCTGTGGCATCAGTCTTTATTCAAAGTGCCTAGGGAGTCTAAATGTGTTTAATAGTTTTTTTGTTTTAATTATCAAAGTAATTCATGCTCATTATATAAAACTAGAAAAAAATACCCCAAAGCATTAAAATATCCAAAAAAGATTATTATAACATTTCAGTAGTATAGCATGGCTTGGCAATGAAACTACCTAGATTCTAATACCAACTTGGCCACTTATGGGTGTTGTGTTGTGAGTAGCTAGATTGCAAACGGCCTCAAATTCTTCCCATTTCTGTATGAACGCCCTCTTGCAACAGCGACTATGGCACTCTTCAGTCAAGAGTGGAATCTATTTCTCCACCCCCTGAATTGGGATTTCGCCTGATCTAGATTATTTTAACCAATGGAACACCAGAGATTGTGACACTAGTAGAGGCTTGAAAAGTGCTTAGGTATTTGGGTTTAGCCTCCCTTGCAGCTGAGAACTCCTCCGCCACTATGTGAACAAGCCTGGGGTAACCTCCTGGAGAATGAGTGATCACATGGAGACAGGCCCTGCTGTCTTATTATCCCAGAGAAGGCCCAGAAATGGAAGTGAAGCCGTCCTTGACCATCCAGTCCTAGTTCAGAAGAACTGCAGCCAAGCAACAGAATTATAGCAAACAATAAATATCTGTTTTTTAAAAAACACTGTATGTATTTTATTAGCAGAAACTAACTGACACAGTGGTTCTAGGCAAATTGCATAATCTCTTTATATCTCAGTTTCCTAATCTGCATAATAAAGGTAATAGTATAACCTTTCCTATAGGCTTTGTTTCAAGTACTAAACGAGATAATGTGTGGAACAGATTGGACATCATACCTGGCACACATAAGTGCTAAGTACATTTTTATTTATTTATTTCCAGGCTTCTTAGAAAATTAAGAATGTGCTCTATTATTTTCTTCTCTGCTTTGTTGACATAATATTATATGACCTAAAGTAGCTTTTTTTCTAACTTTTTAAGTTTTACCCACACAGGATCTCACAGAAGCACTCCTTCCACGATACTGAGATGGAAAATATTTTTTTTCCAGAACATTCAAGAACTTCCATGAAACTGATTCATGAAGAAATAAGGAAAAGTCTTCCTGTGGCACAAACAAAAAGATTCTGGTTTATCCAATATAAGACCTAATTTTAAGCAATCAGGCTGGGGGAGGCAGGGGACCCCAGGACCTGAAAGCAATGCTCTGGGAAGACCTGTGCTCCATGTGGCACAACAAAAGTCCCTTGTTGCTCCACATCATGTGGGTTTGTTGCTAGTGACTGGCTCATAGCAACTATAGAATGAAGGAGCTATTTCCTAAATTATTAGAGACAGCTCTACAGACTGTTGGAAAGCTCCTGACTGGGATGAAATCAGTATCATCCCCCAAGCAGACCCTGTTCCTGTACCAGCTGTCAGAATGTTTGCAGATCCCTGTTGGTCAGCAGTGCAGAGGCAGAAAGGCTGGGGCTAAAGGTCATGGCTACAACATGCCGGGCACACTAACTTTATGTGGTGATTCTTGTAACCCACATGTTCAAGGGTCCTGATGGAAGACTAGCTCCCCTGGTATAGGTTGCGGACTCAGAGAATAAAAGAAAGTATACTTGACTCAGAAGTCTCATAAAAGTGCTTCCTGAGGTTTGAAGCAGCAGGAAACAATCAGCTGTTGTCCAGAAAAGAAGAAAAGGTGAGGATTCCCGCAAGGAAAGGGAAACTGTGAGCTTCATAACAAAGACCAAAAAGAGCTGGGAGATTATTTCTGGTGTGTTTCTCTATTCTTAGGATTAAAGATAATACGGATGGTGGTTCCAAAACCTTCATGCATTCATGAATTGGTAAGATGGTTCTTAGCATAGTCTTCACTAAATCAGTTTAGCTCCTACTTCTCAGCAATTTGTTATGCATTCCAGATAAGCTATCTACTTTGACCTACTTTTCTTTGTAAAAGGGGAAAATCTCTACAGGAACTAGACTCGATCAATATCCAAGTTCCAACCAATTATCAAGTCGGCCAAACCACAGTTTCTGCCTCCAAAAATGCTGCAGACCAAGAAAAATGTAGCCTCTTATTCTTTGGATTAATATCTTGTTGTAGTTCTATATAATTTGTGGAATTTTGTTGGTAAATCTAGTACAATGAAAACAGATGACAATGGATTCACTCAGCAACTGCATTCTTAGTTCTCTTTAAAGAGTAGCTTCTCCAAAAATACTGGCATGCTCTCTTTGGGTCTCAAATCCAATGGACACAACTTTTATTGTCAATCATATTGCACTTATTTGGCCACCCACTCATGCAACAGACATGAATGCTGAATATTTGCTTTGATGTATTTATTTTATTTGAAAATTATTCCTTGCTTATTTTCAAAAATATTTGAAGCAGCCTACCATAAAGATATATAAAATAATGAAACACACTCACACACAAAAGCAATGAAAAGGGGATATCAAAAACCTTACTGAAAGAATGGAAGTATAAATATTATACCTGCATTGGTTAATGTTGGGGGACAATCATTAACTTTATCTCTGTCAGAATAGGAAACGTGATCTGCTGAAATAGTCAAAAGATTTGGATTCAGAGAGACAGGGTTAGAATCCCAGAAACTTCACTTAAGGGAGAACTCAGGCAAGTTACCAACCCTTCCTGATTTCCTTTTTTTCCTATTCCAAAAGTTATATTACACATGTCATCAATTGTTGTAAGGAGCAAATCACAACACATATAGGGTAAAAATAAATACATGGGTCATAACTATGTTCCAGGCACCATTCTAACCACTTTACGTATGTTATTTCACTTAATTCTGACAAGGATTTTATGATCCTAGACTACTATTTCAGTTTTACTAATTTGAAAACTGAAACACAGGGTAATGAAATGCCTAAGGTCACAGACCAGTAGTAGTGACACCAATATTTGCAACTGGGGGTCTGGGTCTAGAATCCATACTCTTAACCACTCTGCTGTACTGTCTCTCATTAACTTAAATGAGATAGCATCAAGATAAGTGAATGGGTGTTATTCCACTACTTTTATCAATTTCTTAGTAGCCAAAGCAAAAAGAGAAATATTTTATGTATAATATATACATTATACTATAAAATAAATAATAAAATAAACTACCTTTAGGAACTACCCCACTCGTCATACTAGGATTAAATTACTATTTATTCCCTGAGATCCTGCTCGCCAAAGCCCTGGCCCCCAGCCCTGACGTGGTAAAGCCATATCTTTGGTCAGAGAGGGAGGAGTGATGATATTCCTGGTGATATAAACTAACCAGTTCCACAGGAGATTCTTGGGGATACAAAAAACTCAACCACCAAGCTCTGCCCTTTTCTAGCACTTGATATGTTGGTGAGTGAGAATGAAGGTGGATTAATCCACATCCATAGCTTCACTCACTGAAAAATCACTTCCTCAACTCCCTCACGCCACAATACTCCCCACAAGATGCCCCTTATCTATGGCTGCTCCTCAAACAATGTCTCAGCAAAATTCCACCATTGTTTAAGTTACATCAGGGCATAAGATTAAGGAATTTGGGGAGAAGAAAATTTGACAATTTTTGCCATGTGTGAAATGAGAGTCCTCCTCACCAGCAGGAGGATAATCCAGGTCAGCACCACCTGAAGTCATCCAGAGTCAGAGCTGCGGGAGCAGTACAGAGACAGCTGTAACGCCATGATGATGGATTTAAGCATTATTTATTCTGGATCAGGGGCCTGCACTATGCACTTGAGGATTTTCTAAAGTACTGAAGATAAGAGCAATTAATTTTCCCATTCTTTCCCAACTTACAAAATCTTGGATTTCAGCATCCCTGTGTCCAAAGGATTACTGCTAGAAAAAACTGAGTCAGCTCATTCTCTTAGGAAATTATTCAAGGGGAAAGGAAACATCTGCACTTTATGCTAATCTGGACAATGTGGTCACCAGTGACACTGCTAAGCCGTGTACCTTATAAATGCTTCCAGTTCAAAGAAGGAATAGACACTTCTACTCTCTCCCAGCACCACCCCAACACATACTCAGACTCATACAGACACACTGATTATTGTGGTCAATTTAAGCTTTAAAATATTAAGAGAGCACAGGGATTTCAAAGTTCCTGCATATTTTGAATTTACAGAAATATAAGAGTTATTTTAAAAATCACCAGTGTCACTTATGCATTAAGATCTGCTTTGCACTTTATTTTTTTAATTATATTTTATTAATCATGCCATTACAATTGTCCTGATTTTTCCCCTTTGCCCTCCTCCACCCAGCACCCCCTACTCCCCCAGGCAATCTCCCCACCATTGTTCATGCGCACAGGTCATGTGTATAAATTCTTTGGCTACTCCATTTCCTATGCTATACTTTACATCCCCATGGCTACCTATCGGAACTTCTTAATCCCCTCACCTCTTCACGTGTTCTCCCCCTCCCCGCCCATCTGGCAACCTTCCAATAACTAACTTCTTTTCCCTTGCATTTAAGAGTTTATCTTTAACCTTTGCCCTTTTAATTATGATGTGTCTTGGAGCAGGCCTTCTTTGCATCCATCATAATTAGGACTCTGTGCTTCCTGGACTTGCATGTCTATTTCCTTCACCAAATTAGGGAAGTTTTATTTCACTATTTTTTCAGATAGATGTCCAATTTCTTACTTTTTCTCTTCTCCTTCTGGCACCCCTATGAAACAAATGTTGGACCTCTTAAAGTTGTCCCAGAGGCTGTTTATACTATCCTGATTTTTTGTATTCTTTTTTCTTCTTGTTGTTCTGATTGGTTGTTTTTTTCTTCCTATGTTCCATATCATGGATTTGATTCTCAGCTTCAACCATTCTACTGTTGTTTCCCTGTCAATTGTTCTTTATTTTAATTAGTGTGTCCTTAGTTTCTGACTGGGTCTTTTTTGTGCTGTTGAGGTCCTCACTAAATTCCTTGAGCATCCTTGTAACCAGTTTTGTGGACCCTGCATCTGACAGATTGCTTATCTCCATTTTGTTTAGTTCTTTTTCTGGAGTTTTGATCAGTTCTTTCATTTGAGCCATGTTTCTTTGTCTCTTAATTTTGGCAGCCTCCCTGCGTTTGTTTCTATGTATTAGGCAGAGTTGATTTGACTCCATGTCTTGGTAGTGTGGCCTCATGTAGTAGGTGTCCTGTAGGGCCCAGTGGCACAGCCTCCCCTATTACCCAAACTGAGTACTCAAAGTACGTCCTTCATGTGGGCTGAGTATACCCTCCTCCTGTAGTTGAGCTTTGATTCCTCTTAGCAGGTCAATGGGAAGGATTTAACCAGGCCAGTCAGCTGCAAAGACAGGCTGTGACCACTGACCACCAACCTCTGCCTTCCGTGGAGGATCAGCTGTGCAGGGGCAGGGTGGTTGTGCTCCGACATGGCCTGTAGATATCCACTGGGTTCACTGGCCCTGGGGTTGCCCAGGTGGTGCAGGCCAAGGTCAGGCCTCACCTGTTTTTCACCTGGAGCTGCCCTGTCTGAACTGTAAAGCAATCTGCAATGGCTGCTACTTGTGCTGAGCTTGGAGATTCCCAGGTGAAGCCAAGCTGTTACTCTAATCTAGCTGTTACTAGGGCTCACTGAAGCCAGCTGTAGCTTGTTTGATAAGATTTAGGAGCCAAAACCAACCATTCTTATAGAAAATCAGCCTGGACGGGCTTGTAAGTAGGGTGGGGAAGAGCCTCTGTGGATCTCCAGGGTGGGTCACAAAGTGTTAGTCAGGTTGATGGAGTCTCAGATATGGCACCAGCCTCCTGGCTTCCCGGATGGGGAGGGCTCAGCAAAGGGACAATGGCCTCTGCTTTCCCTGATGCCAGACACTTCAGCCCCTCCCAGTATGCCCCTGGTGCCCTTCAAGCTGCCACCCCAGTGCTGGAGCTCAGAGGGAGCGAGTCTGAGTAGGGGAGTCTGTGTGTGGGTTCCCCAAGAGGAAATGCTTAGGGCTCGAGCAGCCTCCTCCACCAACTCAATCCCCACTGGTTTTCACAACCAGAAGTTGTAGGGACTTATCTTCCTACTGGAATTCTTGGCTGGGGGGCCTGGTGTGGGTTTGGGACTCCTTGTTCCTGAGATATCCCTCCCAAATTTTTAGCCACATTGAGTGTGAGGCCAGCCTTTTCCATATCTGCACCCCTCTTACCAGTCTGGATGAATGTGGTTTCTTCAATTCTGTAGCTGTCAGACTTCCATTCAGCTTGATTTCTGATGTTCTTGAGTGATGGCTGTTGTATACTTTAGTTGTAATTTTAATGTGGTTGTGCAAAAAGGCAAGCCACTTGTTGCTGATGCTGCCATCTTGACCGATATGCTTTGCACTTTAAATGTAACTTTAGCCCAACCTAACACAGTGGTTGGCCCTTTAGGCACATAGTAAATCTTTGTTGAATAAATGAATAGGTGAACAAATGAATTAGTGGATACTTGTTAGGCAAAAACTTAATATATAAATAAGAGACAAAATTGAGAAATTTATATAATCTCTAGGAAGTGGGTGCTGGTTCTTAGTATGATAAGAAAAATAATTTGGTTTAGGTGTTCTCTCCTATTTATGCTGGGCACAGAGTTATATTTCAGGTATAACTATGTAGACTCTAAAGCTTAAAAAAACATGTAGAAAATAAAAGAAAGTGCCTTCACCATAAAACATGACTGAAGACTTGACATTCAAAATACATTAAAAACTCAGCAAAAAAGAAAAAAACCCTCTAACACTAGATTCTCAAGATTATATCCTTTAAATGTTAAGATGGAACTATTTGATGTTTTTCAACAGTTTGATTTGATCCTGTGACTAGTGGGTTTGTTTTTTTTTATAGCTCTGTCTTTTCTCTTTCCAATCCCATTGTATGATATTTAAAAGGAATTAAAATAAGAGTTTACATCACAACTGTGTGAGACAAAACCATAAGGGAAATTTCTATTGCACGACATATCAAAGTTGTCTCTTACACTCTCTTTATACTTAGTGACATTCATTCATTAAACAAATCTTTATACTTAGTTGATATCTCAACACATATTTACTGAGCACCCACCAAGAGGCACTGCACTAGGCACTAGAGATGGAACAGAAAACTCTTCCCCCACTAGATAATAGAGATCATAGTGCAATTAAGCAGATCAACATTAAATGATCACATAATTAATTTGTTCACTGAGATTGCAATTAGGACCATGAAGTCAAATATAGATCAGCCCCTTTTAATAACAATGCCACTTAATGAAGGACTAAGGCCTTGATCCTAGAATTATGGGCAACCACTGTGAGGTTTTCATCATGAAAGGTCACTGTGGCCACACTAAGAAGAAAGGATTTACATTGAAGCCATGGCAAATGCTAAGTGACCAAGGAGAAGTCTATTGCAGTATTATCCAACAAATACCACATTCCAGTGATAGATGATTGTGGCATGGTCCACAGTGGCAGCACTGTGGTGAAGATGGTAAGAGTAACTATTACGATGATAACAGTAACCAAGGTCAGCACTTTCTATGCCATTCTCTGTGCTTAAGCATTTACAGTGATTGACTAAGTCATTTAATCTTCAATTCTTAAGTGAGGTACCACTATCATCCCAATTATATTCTCAAGGAAATTGGAAACAGAGAGGTCCAGTAACTGTCCCTGGTGACACACTTAGCCCCTAGCTGCAATAAGACCTCAGCAAGTCAGACTGCGGAGCTCAAGCTCTTAACCATTCTACAAGCTTGCTAAATTGAATTAGATCTTCTTCTGGATTTTCAGAGAGCTACCTGGTTTTCTATTGTACTGGCAATTTATTTATTCCCTGCCCAGTCCTTCTACTGGAATTCAACAGGTTAAATATTTTCTTGGGTCAGTTTAAAAGAGCAGCTTTAGTGGGAATTCTCTCTGCCTTGTTCTTTATATCCTATGCTCTTCCTAGTCTCGAAAACAATTGTGTTTCAAAATCGCATGCATTGATTGACCTGTTCTGAAAATTGGCCTCTTCATATGAAATTCTTTTCTGCACAAAACTTAGTTCATAGTATAAAGCCCAGCTGTGAATTCAGATGCCTCCATTCAAGATGATCTATTAATGTTGAAGATAAATATGACTCACCAATTTTGGGTAGTAGATATGGGCCCAAGGAAATTGTTAATTTATAGGGTCACTTCAGTATGGGAGCCTAAATGAAATATCAGTTTAAAAGTTGTGACCCTACCACTGAATTTACTGATTTTAGACTGTGTCCCACTGGAATAGACTTGCTGGACCAGAGGCTGAGCTGTGAGTCAGGTCAGACCTTTGCAGGCATAGAGGGCAAAGACACTTAGAGGGCCTGCCAAGTACCTGAAATGCTCCTGATGGGGTTAGGAGGCAGAGTGCCATAGAGGGCTGCTGGCTGGGGGGAAAGGGAGGGAGAGAAAAGTTGAGGTTCAGACAGCCAGGGATATCCAGGAACCTATCAATGAGATTCACTTACCGAAGGAGGTGTCTGAGGCAGGAAGATGGTTCAGACCTGGGCAGAATCTAAATCTTGAAGAAGAGAATGTTCCAGACACTTCCATGATAGGACTGAAACACAAGAATGAAACATATCCCAACTTTAGCAGCTGCATTAGATAGTGAAGCTTGGTTACATTGTACATGGTCATTCATGCAGTTAGCACTTACATGTGCCAGAATCCACACAAAGGTTTTGAGGTTCATTAATGAACCAACACAGCATTTCTGCTGGGGAAAACTCACCAGGTTAAGTGGGGGAGAAGACTTCTTTTTGAGAATTGAGGCACATGATCAAGGCGGGACTAACAATAAAACAGGTTTTATTGAGCGCCACCTCCCGCCCATCATAGGGCCTGGATAACTCTTACTCAGGTGCCTAAGTGGCCTTTGCCTAGAAATTGGAAGAAAGGAGGTTCTGGGTTCCAAACATTTCCCAGTTCTTCTGGACAATGCCTTTACTATGAAATGGAGTCAGACCAGCAACCCAAAGCTACTCTCTATAGAGAGGACTCTGTGTGGAGGTCCTGTAATTCTTGCTACTTCCCTGTTCTTGGCCACTGACCCTGCTTCAAATTCAAATCCTCTGAGCTTACCACCACCAGTGGCTCCTGCTTCTCCGAGAGTCCCAGACTTGACAAAGGGGCTAGTGTGTGCTTCTCCTCTGACATAGGCTTCCTCCTGATGTTCTGGCTCTTCATGTCCGCGGGTTTCCCCCACTCCACCTTCTCTGCCTCCTAGCTCAGTAACTAACTAGCCAACGATTTTCCTCTGGTCAAGCTGAACAGCGCAGACCTGCTACCCACCCTGGCTCTCTGCTGCCCCCGTCTGCCTCTCTGTGGCATCGCAACTGACCTACGAAAACCGCTGGCAGAGCTAAGAACCCTCAGTGTTCCAAAGCTGGGCAGCAAGTGCATCCTTGGGGAAATTTCTCCAGGTCTAGAGAATAGACTTACTAGGTTATTAGGATGGGAAGGGAACAAATGGCCCAATATCCTGAAGCCAGAGATCAGGAGAGAACATGAGACAGAAATAGTCTAGAACCCAGCTTCCCGCAGCGTTCTCCGCATGCCATGCTGTCCCTATAAATCAAACTACTTGGTAGTAGCGCTGACAGTTCCAATAATGAACCATTTGTTCAGCAGCCATCTTATATTTCCTACTCTCATTTTCCCCGCTCCCAAACCAAGTCTATTTTCCACCTGAAAGCAAGAGTGATTTAAAATATCCATCAGATAACGAGTCGATCATCTGCTCAAAACTCACAATAAACCCCAGATACATGATCAGGTCCTCCACCTCCCACCCACACTCCCATCTTCCTGACAGTACCTCCTGCCTCTGTCTGCTTCTCACTGTGCTGTAGCCACAGGAAGTAGCTTTTTCTCTAGTCCTCAAACACACCAAGGTGACCCCCGCCTCAGGGCTGGGAACACTCACCCCTCAGATGGTTGGGATTTCTCACCATTCAGCTTAACTGCCATCTCCTCAGAGAGGCTGCTCTCTACAGCCTCCTCCCCACCCCACCGCTCCTTTTCATTACTAACTTCATTTTCCCGCATCACTCTACAGTAGCTGAGGTGATTTTATGTATGAGTTTTTGGTTTGTCTTCCCCTTATACCAAGTATGCCCCAAGAGGACTAGAATCAGGGTCTCATTCAGCACTGTATCCCAGCACCTGAACAGTGCCAAACATAGTAGGTGCTTAAATATTTGCTGAATAAATGAGCCCTGGCTGGTGTGGCTCAGGGGGCTGAGTGCCGGCCTGCAAACTAAAAGGTTACAGAGTGGGTTCCCAGTCAAGGTACATGCCTGGTTTGCCAACCAGGTCCCCAGTTGCGGGGGTGTGCGAGAGCCAACTGATCGATGTATCTCTTGCACATCAATATTTTTCTCCCTCTCTTTCTCCCTCCTGTTCCCACTCTCTAAAAATAAATAAAATCTTTTTAAAAAATAAATAAATGAAAGAATTACAAAATGACCACAGACTCCTCCTCTGGAATGAATGTGTTATGATAAGGTTTCAGTTTACAAGTTATAGAAATAGACCATATAAGGAACAAAAACAAGGAGGAAAAAAAGCAATTTGTCCATGTAGTTGTTTTAATAAGAACTAAAATATGTAGTTACTAAAGCCATCTTACACATGATATTTTAACTCCGTACTCTATAAAAAGAAAATTGTTGCTGCCAAAATTACAGAAATGTTACTTTGACTTATAATAATGTAGAAACAATTCTAATAAGTTGTTAAATCTTGTTTATTTCTGGGACTTCACTGAATTTTCTTTTTCATGAAATTATTATTTAAAGTTCTAGTTAATAAATTAATGTCAATAATTTAAACGAATTTCTTCATATGCAATTATCTTGGATTGGGAAGCAATAAAACAGTTGGAATTACTTTTAACAAATTGCACATTCTTTCCCCTTCATGTACTCTGCTGTTAACATTAGAGACAGTTACTGCTGTAATTTCATATTTAAAGTGAAAGCATTTGGTTTAGAGGGATTATAAAGAAAAAAAATCCACATGTTCCTCACATTCACCTTAAAGAAATAAAAACACCAAGAGGTCAGAATTTCTAATAAGTGGTATTCCATCATGCTCTATGAATTTGGATTTTGTTTTAAAGAAATTAGATTGGGGAGAAAGCATCCCAGAGAGAAAAGCTGAACTTTAAGATAAATAAATTTATGCATAATGTACTTTTAAATTCATGAATAGCTAATCAGTTTCTTAACCTGTAGAGGTATTCAGCATTTTTCCCTAGGAGAAATCAGGTTTACTTGGCATCTTGGAATATAAAAGCAGTTATGGGAAAGAATTAATAATTTTAAAAAAGGTAGATTTCTGCCTCTCAAAAACTCACACATGAAATTTCTATTTTTAACTGGTGGATCATTTAGTCAAACTGGAAGATAATATTAAAATATTATAGACAACAGTTGAGAAGTTGATGTAGCATTAGGCTGCAAACCGTGTTCTAGTAACAGAAAAAATTAATGATGACAAAGTCAACAAGCAAATGCAAAGAAAAAGACTTGAAAAACTGATTTATCTTCTATGAAAAACTAGAGCGGATTAGACATAATTTATTTACTTTGAGGATAATGACATTGATCCTTTGGAATTCAGAATCAAAATACAGTAAAGCAAACCATGAATATAAAACAGGAAAGCAAAATAGATTTTTTTTTAAATGGAGCTCTTGTTTGGGCATGTGACAGCTTTCAGTGAACACAGATTTCTCCTGTTAATAATTTTTCCCGCCACTAAATTACCAGGGGCATGTCCTATTCTGCCCACCCTCAAAATGAAAGCCATGTGTAGAGTAGGATAATGTAATACAATAATGAAAGCTATACAGATAAAGGGATAATGTAAAGGATAATGAATGTCAGTTGGATGTGTTCAGTCTGGAGCCCAAATCAACCTAATTTCTGAATCAACCGCTTCACTTCATTCATGATGTATTATACTAATTCAAAGCCAAAATTTATACATGTGTCCCTCAACACACAATTTTGCAGGGCATGAAAATATCAGCCAAATGCAAATAAATCCAGTCTTAAATCTACTTGGATTAGCAATAAGACCTAAAATTGCTTAACCTTCACACAATCCTATGAAGTAGACACTAATATTACCCCCATTTTGCTGATGAGGAAAACAAGACACTGAGAGTTTACGAACATTCTCCAAGAAGAGACAGCTGATTCCTGGAAAAGCCATATTTGAACCCTAGCACTCAGACTCCATACCTCATACTCTAAACCATGATACAATTGTACCTTCCATATGGCAATCCTTGTAGTTGTTTAACTATTATCATTTTTACATGAACGAAGTTAGATTTTTTATGAAAAAGCCACGGAACCCTGATGTACAGGCCCAGACAAGGGGGTTGGAGCACCTTTGCTCAGATACAAGTTGTGTTCGCCCACCAACTACTTCTCAGCAAAGCGCTTATCAGGGCCTTTCCCATGCAGAGCACTGCCCTCAAATAATTTATCAATAATTAAAGTCTTTTAATTGCATTTCCAATTTTCAAAAATTTGTTTGCTCATAAAGTTGTTTATTTTCACTCACATGTACTGAATTTGTACCTGAGACTTACAAAGTGATTTGATATTGCTTTTATGCACATGATTAGCATTCTTTAAGGACCCAGTTATTATTTCAAAAATTATAACCAATGTCTCTGTATTTTTAAAAACTGACCCGAGATTCCCAGCGTGACCCATATAGTGGCACCACAAATAAAATGATCAATTCACAATATGTTCAAAAAACCTAGACACCCTTTAGGGTCTGTTATAATGATATTTAAGCTATATTTAATAAAAACATTTACAATATCCTTCAATTGCATTTGATCAATACAACTTAACACCTTTCAACAATTCAAATTAAGCAGATCTCTGAAACTAATGTAGACATTGATTAAAATGGAATTGCCTAATGGGTAGCATTCACATTTACCTTTAAAAATATTATTTCAATTATTCTTTGTGGAGGTGGCCAGTGCAAAAAAGAGGAGAGCCTCTGCTTGAGGTCTTTCTTTAAAAGCCCTCAGTTTTATAGCTGTGGCAGCACAGGTCTCTCCTCAGCTCCTGTGCTCTAGCATTTGTACAATTCTGGGAAAACAGAGTGCACATGAGCCACAGCTACTGACTTTGATAAATCACCTGGGCCCTAAGGAATGCAAAAGGATATTGTAAGCAGAGATGCAATACTGACTATGATAACACTTTGAAGTCTCCAGAGAAAGGTGCGTATTTAAATATGGCAAAAGCCTAGGAGTGAAAATATCAGGTCAGAATCTGGTTTCAGCTCCACCAAGTGGCAGGTGATGGTGGATGGTGGCCTATCTGCATTCATCCTTTCTGAAACTGTCCACATGCAGACCAATGCAGGTCATCGATCCTCTGGTCTGTAGGTGGTCATCCATGTTAAGCTTCTAGAAAGGGAGCCACTATATCAGGATTGTTTGTTTTACCACTTATTTTAACACTAAAACCATACCATGAACATAACATTTTCCATCTGGCCATGCTGCAGAGATGGATTTACATGTATCAGTTTATATTTACAGTATCATGTAGCCAACTCATCTTTTTGTTGTGTTCATGAACCCTTTTATACGTTAATGATATTGGAGAAAGAATGTTTCACTAAGTTTCAGAATACCACTTCAACTCCTAACTCATCTACTAATTAACTGTCTGACCTTGAACAGGGCCTCGCTAAGGCCAATAACCTCAGCTTTGTCTGCCTTCCTGGGGGATAAAATGATCAAATGAACTAATAATGTACTATAAGTGCTTGAAAAAGGTAAAGTGGAATTTTTAGTATTAATGCTGCTATTGAAAAAACTGGTTAAACATAAAAATTAATCTAAGATATGTCCTCTGTATAACTTTACACATTCATATAGATGCACACATGTAACTCAAATGTAAGTTTACAATGTAATCTCTCCATGGGTATTCACATGTTCTGAGCTTCAGGCCTTGTACATTCTGTGCATGTATAACTATGCCCCCTCCCAGGCTATTATGGGAAATTTTATTTTCAGAGTGATTAAGTCGTTTCTCTCCCTAACACTGCTATTTAGCTGAGCTAGAGACAATCTACTCAGAAAAAAGAAATTCCCTTAAAGCACTATTCATTATGTTCAAAAATAGCCACAGTCCACTTTAGAACTGAGTTAATGATAGATTTTCCTGAGCAGAATTCCCTCTTTAGTAATTTAGTATCAGAGTGTTTACTTGTGGAAAATGCCTGTTTCCCAGGGATTATTAATCATACTTTATTGGGAAGTAATCAGTTCCATAGTTGGTTTTCCCACCCCTTTTTAGAAATTTAAGTGCTGAGATACTCATTTCTGCTATGAAAATCTACCCAGTAATTACCATATTTACTTTTCATTTATGGGGGAATAATCTGTTTTAATTAAGCCTAACTGAAGAACTTTTATCAGATGTAATTATCCCTTTCGATAAATATGTCTCCACTAATTACATTTAACCATGGGATTTATAGCTCTTAAGTCATTTAGTAGGAAACATAATAAATCTTTAGTAATACATGCTAAATTACTATAAATTAATTCAGATCATTAACATAATAAACAAATTAAGATAATTTTGCTTAATTAGTTTGGGTGGTTAACTCAAAATCCCATGTAAGCTTCATGGTAATCTTGATTTTCACCATTATTTCTGGAATGACAAATTTTGGAAAAAAAATATTTTAATATTTAAATATAAAGTAGATCTTTTCTCTTAAATTTTATTCCTCTGACAATTGATTATTTTCCAAGAAGGAGATATAACTGACAGTCCTTTAGTTTTTGAACTTTATAAAAATTAAGATAAAACTTCACAACCTAAATGTAATTCATGTAAAAATATTTTCTATTTCTTAAGAAAGCTGACTTTTTTCATTTTCTGCTTCAATGAATGTATTCCAATAAATGTCTGTAGATTTTTGAGTATGTACAAATGTACAGTAATACATTTTAGATACTTCTTCAGAAAGCTCAATCTTCAATTTAGGTTAAAGGAGGAAAAGTATGTACAACAGGAGGGGGATATTAAATTAGGAAGCACTTAAATTCAAAACAAGTAAAAGGAAGTATGAGGTCTATCCACAAAAAGTATCCAGCCATGTAATATGAAAAATAGGGACATTTATTGAAGATGATACAAGATACAAGAAACATTGTACATAGGACAATGACAACTTAGTGCCCCTGAAAGTAGGCACCTTGGGAACTCCCACAATTCTACTCGCCATCAGCTGCCCTATCATATTTTCCTGAATCTCATCGGCAGTCAAATCTCTTTCCTTTCAAAAGCGGTTTTAGTTTTGAGAAAAGCCAGATGTTGCAGGGTGCCAAATCTAGGCTATTGGGACACTGAGTCACCTGGATGACTTGATATTTTGCCAAAAACTCCACATGAGATATGATGCATGAGAGGGCATATTGTCATGAAGAAGATGTCAATCACCAGTTGCCCATAGCTGCAGCCTTCTGAATCATCAGAGTAGTTTCCACAGAGGAATGTTCAAGTTTAATGCAAATTTTTGCAGATTCATTGCTCTAATCGCTCAGTCACTTTGAATGCAACGGCCACACAATACACATGCTCGCTCACTCAACAGCATCTATTGCCCCCATTGATTAGTATAGTGAAGTCACCGGTTGTGCACACATGCACATTCCAGTTCACTGTACTTGGCTGCCGGGTACAGCAATGTTGCACAGATCATTCTCATTTTATTAACAATGTTTGGACTTTTTTTAGACAGACCTTGTATGTATTTCACAATGAATGGAAACTTTATTAAAATCCATTATCTCAAGAGGTGGTACATACCAAAAATGGAATTACCTTGAAAAATAGCCTCTTCAGTGTGGAGAACTGTCTAGGTGTCCCATTTCTGGCTTACATCCCTCTCTGACCTCTTTACCAGGAGGCTCCTCTGATTCCAACAGGGTCCACAGCCGTACAGGAAATGAACAGCAAACCACAGACTAAGAAAAAATTTTCACAATGCATATATTTGACAAATGATGTGTGTCTAGAATATATAAATAAATCTTGCAACTTATCAATAAAAAGGCAAGCAACCATATATAAATAAAGCAAAAATATTTGAAGACTTTAAAAAAGAATATATACAAATAGTCAATAAGCAGATGAAAATATACTTAACATTATTGGTCATTAGTGCAACACAAATTAAAACCGTAAGATACCCAAATCTACTCACAATAAATTAAAAAGACTGACAATATCAAATATTAGAAAGGACATGGAGCAATTGGGACTCTCACATGTTTTTTGGCAAGAATGTAAAATAATACAACTTTGGAAAATGATAATTTCTTAAAAATTTAAACATCCAATACACCATAACACAGAAATTCCATTTTTAGATTTTTATTGAAGAGAAATTAAAATATTTGTCCACAAAAAGACTCGTACATAAATATTTATAGCAGCTTGATTCATAGTAGCCCAAAGGTGGACACAAGCCAGATGTACATTATCAGGATATTGGGTATATAAGTTGTGGTATAATCATATAACTGAATATTAATAAGCAATAAAAAGGAATACTCCACAGATCCATGTAACTACATGGATCAGTCTCAAAAATTGTATTATGCTGAGTGAAAGAAACCAACCAACCAAACAAAAAGATGTTTTGAATCATTACAGTTATATAAAATTCTAAAATAGGCAAAACTAATTTTTAGCACTTGAAATCAGATTGGTGGTTGCTTCTGCTGAGGGAGAGAGGGAAGAAATGAAGGGGAAGAGTCATAGGAAACTTTCTGGGGTGGTATAAATGTTCTATGCCTTGATATACATTCATTAAAACCGATTGAATGGTATTCTTGAGATCTGAGGATTTCACTGCACATAAATTATGCCTTTACTTTTTAAAACAGCTAGAAAAGATCAATGATGATTTTAATGCAGCTTTTGCATAGATAACACCAGTTTTAAAAAAGAGTCCAAGGAGGTGAAAAGACAAAAATAAATAATCATTAGCCCATGAGGAAAGAATGCCATTGTTGTTCTGAATATAGAGGCAATTTTTATTTTTATTTTAACCCAGATGGTTATATTAACATTCTTTTGATATTTCATGATAAAATATTGTTAATTGCTTGGCTTCCAGCTAAGAGCAAATGTTTCACCCTGTGCCAGAGTATTATATCCTCCTTTAGAAAAGAGATGGACTCTGGGATCAGATTCTCTCTCCTGACTTTCTCAGGGTGACAGATACTCCCAGAGACCCTAAATGAGGGCCACTGATTTATTGCCAAGTTCACAGGAAGTGAAGTCACCGAGGCAGCTCCAATCTTACGCATAGCAGAAGTTTACAAAGTCTGGCTCGAAAGGCCCACATCCCTCATCTTCAGGCCTAGCATTCCCACCATGATGTGCACCTGTGCATAAAAGCCTCGCTTGTTATCCATGTGGTGGAATGCATTTGTCACCTATAACTCATGGTCACCGATACAGTCATCACCCAGCTATAAATGGAGACATCAATCTATTCCCTCCTTTGTTCTAGCTTCCAGAATTCCTGCTTTGCTAAATGAAATACTCTTTTTCCAGCTTTCCTTATAGTTTTGGGATTTATAGGGAAAACTTTATTTCTCAAATGGAAAACAAAACAAAACAGACACCACCTTTTCCCCCACTTTCTGTTTTGAATGTGGATGAGATGTTTGGAGCTGCAGCAACTCTATTGCAACCATGAAGCAACAGCCAATAAGCTAGGGATGTTGAAGCAGAGTCTAGAAGGAAGGTATGTTCTTGATAGCATGATTAAGCCTCTGTACCAACTCTAAACCGTATACTTCTAGAGTTCTCATTCTGCTGGCTGAGGATGCAAGTTGGGAAAGTTCAAGGGCATAGCATCCTCCTAGAGAAGACCTAGATACATAAAAAGACATTGTCCTAAAGGAATGTAGGAGAGTACAGACAAGAAGTGGATAGCTCTAAAGATTAACTTTGTCCTGAGCAGGCCCTACATATAATACCAGTTTCAAAGGATTAGATGAAATCAGAGATGAAGCCTAAAGTGTTTTGTTGCCTAGAATTTAAGAAAATATCATATTTGTATCTCAACTTGGTAAATAACTAATTTTTACCTTTTAGAGGATGCATAGTATGTGCATGTTTTAAAAGAGAGAGAGAGCAAGGTATTGAGTACTCTGTGCTTCTTTTCTAAATTTCTGAGCTTCTTTTTCTACATTGCATTTTTCTGTACTCCATCCAAGTGGCATCCATTAATCATCATCCCATTCTTGGCAGTGACAATGTAGACAATGCAACATGTCAAAGATGTTCCTGTTAATAATTAATGATAATTTCCATAATGGGGAGCAACATTGTATTATACCCAAGCTTAGGATAACTGCGCCTGCCATCTACTCTTTTTCTGACCTACGTGAAAAACATTGCAGAGTAAGCCCAACGTGTAAAAGAATTAGAGGGGTAGGGGTACAGAAACAATTACTTCATCCAGCAACTGGAGAAAGCTACGTTTCTAAAAACCATCCTGATTCCAGGAATGCATGAGATCCTCCAAATAAGGGAAATTATGACATTTTAGAAAATGAAGGTGTTTACAATTACCTCTGAAATAATAAGTCAATGTATTCCATAAAGAGTTACCTTAAGGGCAGCCTCAGAAGACAGAGTATTCCACATCTGTCATCTTCGTTAACCTGTCATGATGTAAATGGTGGCATAGAAGATATCTTTTTAAGAACTGAGGAAGAACAGGAAGCCTTGCTGAGTCCATTCCTGAGCTCTCTACTTGTTGTCTACAGATCAGCTATTATACAGTCCTAGTTTTCATTAACACATGTGGCACCATCGGCCTCCCTACTTTCTTCTGCCCTCTGACCTTCTCAATTAAAATATCTTGGAGTGGCAGACATTGTTGTCTATCCAATGCCAAGTGCCCCTTCTCTCTTGCTAATATAACCCCAGTTTTGTGCAGGGCATCAATATGCTTCACTAAATATTCTATTTCCCAGGCTCCCTTGTGACTAAGGGTTGCCAGGTGACAGTTCTGGACAATGAAAATAAGTGTATGCCTCTGATGTGAGCTCTTACAAAAACTTCTGCTTTCTTGATTAAAAAAAAAGTTAATATTTCTGGCACCACTCTTCTCTCTTCTTACATAAATGACCTAAATGTGGACACTAAAGCCTGGAGTTGCAGCCATTATCTTGTAGCCTTAAGGATAACATAATAGAGAACTACAAAGAGCCTAGGTCTTTGATGACACAGTTGAGCACCACCTCTGTGTCACATGTCCCTGTATATGTTTTTATGTGAAGAAAATCAGCCCCTATTTGTTTAAGCCCCTTTTACTTGGTTATTTTCTTACCTGAAACCAAATATATCTAAGTGAATAGGTGCATCTGAGAACCTGTACTTAAAAAAAAATGCACAGGTGACTAGACATCTATTAAGTGGTTTGAATTTAAAATGTTCAAAAGAGAATACTTGACACCCTGGCTGGTGTAGCTCTGTGGATTGAGCACCAGCCTGTGAACCAAGGGGTCACTGGTTCAATTCCCAGTCAGGGCACATGACTGGGTTACAGGCCAGGTCCCCAGTAGGGGGTGCATAAGAGGCAACCACACATTGATGTTTCTCTCCCTCCCTTGCCCTCTGTCTAAAACTAAATAAAATCTTTTTTTAAAAAAAACAGAATACTTGATTCCCATCTGCTATCTTCTCCCCTACTACTTTCCCCCCAAAACCCCTGCTTTTCTCTCAGACTAACTCCATCTCAGCAACAGGCACTGCACAATTTATCCTGTTGCTCAAGGGTTATCCTTCACTTCTCTCACCTGACATCTGCTTCATCAGCAGGAGTTTTTAACTCTATATCTAAAGTGTGTTCTGTATTAAGAACGAAGGCAACTTAACACCAGAAAAATTAACAACCCAATTAAAAAGTGGACAGAACCCTTGAGTAGGCACTTCTCAAAGAAAATATGAAGATGGGCAATAGACATATGAAAAGATGTTCAACATCACTAATCATCAGAGAAATGCAAATCAGAAGCACAATGAGATATTACCTCACACCCGTCAGGATGGCTATCATTAATAAGTCAACGAACAAGTGTTGGCTAGGCTGTGGAGAAAAGGGAACCTTCGTGAGCTATTGGTGGGAATGCAGACTGGTGCAGCCACTGTAGCAAACAGTGTGGAGATTCCTCAAAAAAAAATTAGAAACGAAATTGTTTTATGACCCAGCAATTCTACTTTTGGGAATATACTCAAAGAAGCCCAAAACCAAATTTGAAAGAATTTAATGTACCCTTATGTCTGTTGCAGTATTATTTACAATAAGCAAGATATGGAAGCAGCCCAAATGACCATCAATAGATGAGTGGGTTAAAAACACTGTGGTACATTTACACAACGGAATACTATTCAGCCATAAAAGAGAGTGAAATCTTACCTCTTATGACAACATGGATGGACCTAGAGCGTATTATGCTAATGATACTATACTATATGATATGACAGCTACTATATGATATGACAGCTGTCACAGTACAATCTAACAGAGTTGTTTCAAATGAGGTTAAAGACAACTAAGAGCTACTAGAATCATCTTACAGGAAAACAAACAAACAAACTTTTTGGCCAACCCAATAGTTAGTTTCATAAAACATTGAGAGGTCAAAAGTCCTAAATTTGCAGAGTGATAACTTTCCAAGGCTCATTCTGAAGTCTATCTCTCCATTTGCCAATTGATATAAAAACAAAAATCTAACAAAGAGGAGCTTAGGGATAAGTGGAGTCATTTAGTTTGAACGACAAATTACACCAATAACATACATTATCACATGCTGAAGAGTCACCAACCTGCTTTAGTTCAACTTTGTTACCAAATTACTCATCTTAATTACTGCCTTCTTTTTCTTATCTCATTTTCCCCTAGTCATATTAATGGTCACATAATAATAGTAGACAATGTTCACTGAGCTTTACTCTAAAAATAATGGCTACTTTAAATCAGAGTTAATAAGTATGTCAAGAAGTTCAAGTAATTATAAGGATCTGTGGTTTTTTTTAAAAGACATTGGGAAAAAAGTTACTTTACCAAATGCTACATTTATGATTCTATAAAGTATTTTAAATATTTTTTCTAATATTATCACTGAAAACTGAATAATGCAATTCTTCAGTGATCATTTGTCATTTCTAACTACAGGTGAGTGAGCTCTCCCTAATCCTGCAATCACATTGAAAACTAGATTTAACATTAATTTATGACTCTCAGTGTTGTTTTTCTTCCAAGTTTAATAGTGAATCATGGTTTGTACTACTTATATTTTATCACACATAAGGAAGGGTATCAGGAGCAAGAGATCAGAGTGGCGTAATGCTCCTCTCCTGCACCCTCCTCAGCTGCTCCTAGAGGATGGTTGGTAGTTGGAGAGGAGTTAGAAGACACACTGTCCTTGGATGTGTATGGAAACTGTTCTGGGACCTGAAGGAGAAAGAGCAGGTGTATTGAGGGGCATCCCTGAGAACTTAATACATATGGAATAAGCATCATAAATAAGAATTGCTATCTGGAGTATCATGGCATGAAAACTTGTCTATCTGTGGGTCCTCTGAGGGTACCTATGACCTCTCCTTCAATCCTTCAAAAAATAATCAGAATATTAATGCAATCAAGAAGAAACATAAAAAAGTAGTTTGCCTTTGTTTCACTGGTTCTTCAAATACATTTCTGCCTGAGAGATAAGACTAGCACCTTAAAATCAACACCAGCAAAGAAGACAAAGATGAAAACAAAAAGAAGTGGCCAACAAAAGAGAGTCCCTCAGTAACATGGATAGATTTTCAAGTACACCTTAAGCTTTGAGTCATTGGGATAAGCTGTAAATAGGGCAGCAAAAGATCATGGTCAGTCATACCAGGTCAGTGCTGTGGATGCTGACTGGGGAGCGTGGAGATATCTATCAGTCTCCGTGACCTATTGGGAAATCTCTGATGAAGTTTGACTTCAGGTCAAGAAGCATCGTACTATAACATTGCCTATTTTCAACCGTACCAAGTTTCCAACATGGTAAACTTATAAACAGTTTTAATCTACTAATATTTATGGAGTACCTACTAAATTCAAGGCACCGTGGACTGCACAAAGATGGCTGGGCTCCTGGCATCCCCTTTCCATCCCCTGTAACAACATGTCACACTGGTCATTGTTGATTAACTGTCCATCTTTCACACCAGACTGCCAACTTGAGAACTGGAACCATGCTTATCTTGACACCACTACTTCTCCAGGGCCTAGCACATATCAGTACTCAAAACTGTGTTTGAATGAGTGACTAGAAGCTCATGAAATAGTTTCAGATATGAGGTATAAACACTTTAAAAGTTAATAAAAGAACAGGTGTCACAAGACAGCACATGATGAGTTACTGAATGAAAAGTATGACAACTCCTACAGGGGAGGTAGCACTACAGGCTGGAGCAGGGACTTCCTCGGGTTGTCAGAGGAACCATGACCCTGAGCATGTTCCTTGCCTTGCCAGCACAGAGACAGAGACAGCTATCTAATGAGGGAGGCATAGTAAGAGAAAGGAGGGACCAGTTGAGGGGCAAGGGGAAGAGGTGTTCTATTATTGGGGTCTCACTTATCACTGTGTTTTTATTTGCTCATATTTTAGGTATTTTTTTCTTTTCTTTTTTTTTAATTTTTATTTTTTGTTCAAATACATTTGTCTCCACCTTCCTGCCACCACTTTCCCCTGCCCTGCTCTCCCACCTCCTTACCTCAATATTTCCACACTTTGGCTTTGTCCATGGGTCCTTTATACATGTTTCTTGACTTGATCCTTCCCTTCCCCACCCTTCCTTCCTTCCCTCTTGACTCTGTTGGTTTCTTTTTTCTTTCAGTGTTTCTGGTTATATTTTCCTTGCTTTGTTTTTTGTTGGTCAAGTTCCACTTATAGGTGAGATCATGTGGTATTTGTCTTTCACCCCCTGGCTTATTTCACTTAGCATAATACTCTCCAGTTCCATTCATGCTGTCACAAAGGGTAGTAGTTCTTTTCTTCTTCCTGCTGCATAGTATTCCATTGTGTAAATGTATCATAGTTTTTTGATCCACTCAGCTACTGATGGGCATTTAGGTTGCTTCCAACACTGGGCTATTGTAAAATGTGCTGCTATGAACATTGGGGTGCATAAGTTCTTTTGAATTGGCATTTTGGGATTCTTAGGGTATAATCCTAGCAGTGGAATCACTGGGTCAAAAGGCAGTTCCATATGTAGCTTTTTGAGGAAACTCCAAACTGTTTTCCACAGTGGCTGCACAAGTCTGCATTCCCACCAACAGTATATGAGGGTTCCCTTTTCTCCACAGCCTCGCCAGCACCTGTTATTTGTTGATCTGTTTATGATGGTCATTCTGACTGGTGTGAGGTGGTATCTCATTGTGGTTTTGATCTACATTTCTCTGATGGCTAGTGATGCCGAGCATCCTCTCAAATGTCTCTGGGCCCTCTGTATCTCCTCCTTGGAAAAGCGTCTGCCCAGGTCCTATGCCCATTTTTTGATTGGATCGTTTGTCTTCTTGGAGTGGAGTCGAGTGAGTTCTTTATATATTTTGAAGATCAAACCTCTATCTGATGTATCATTAGCAAATATATTGTCCCATATGGTTGGCTCCTTTTTCATTTTGCTGTTTTCTTTAGCCGTGCAGAAGCTTCTTATTTTGATGAGGTCCCTCTTGTTTATTCTTTCCTTTATGTCCCTTGCTTTAAGAGACATATTGGTGAAAATATTGCTGCGTGGGATATCTGAGAGTTTCCTGACAATGTTCTCCTCTAGGACTTTTATGGTATTGTGACTTATATTTAAGTCTTTTATCCATCTTGAGTTTATTTTTGTGTATGGTGTCAGCTGATGATCCAATTTCAATTTTTTCCATGTAGCTGTCCAGCTCTCCCAACAGTATTTTAGGTATTTCATGTATAAATTACATTGGTGTGGGCGATAAGACCCTGAGCTACAATCATTTTGAGGAAATATTGATAGCTGATATTCATTTTTCATCAACTAATTAATAATTAAGGAGCAAGTGCTTACCTTCATGTGCCCATTTAACCTGAAAGACAATCTATAGGGTATCCTACCCCCATTTTATGGATAAGAATACCAAGCCTCAGAGAGATTCTGTGAAGTAGACCAACTACAATTCAGAACAGATGACTTTCAAAACATAGTCTCCCTATTTCACCCCAAGCAATGACACAGTTATGTGTTATTCCTGTTACACCCAACAAGTTAACTAAAAGCCTCTTAGTAAGATGAAATAAAGCTACATTTATTCTAGACATGATGAAATTTTTATAGTGTGGCAGAACCATGGACTACTGAGAAACCTGGTAAACATCAAACTAGCCTAAAAATACCAAAAGCTGGTAGAGCAATGACTCCAAATACAGACCATTTCAAGGTGGTGCAGTGCCTAAAAGGGTAAGAAGCAGCAAGTATGACAGGAAAAAAATGGAGTCCACTCCATGATGATATCTCAGTCTTATCAGCAAGACCCCTGATAAAATTCTCTCTCCTACCACCTATGTCTGACAGTTCTCAGTTAAAGATTTACTACTTGGCCTAAGAAATGTTATTTTACTGTTATCAATTACCATCATTTTTCTTTAACTCAACTTTAAAAATATGTATCAGTTACCTATTGGCAGGATGCTATCCCTGGGTTGCAAACCAAATAAAGCCAGGTTCCTGGTCTCAAGTACCAGTTGAGAAACAACTCAATACACCTGAGCTTACTCCTTGTGGGGTCACCATAGTGTTACAGGAACACAGGGAAAGAAATGATCAATTTCCCCTCCAGGCCCATTTCCTGTTCCATTCATCTGCATATAGCTGCTTCCTCACCAATGCCTTGGAGAACCCTCTGTTTCTACTGTTGTCCCTCACTTTGGTCAGCACAGTGATGCCCCAAATATGTTCATGCCCTGATCCCTGGAACCTCTGAATATGTTACGTTGCACAGCAAAGGGAATTCTGCAAATGTAATTAAGATTACAGCCATCACACTAGGGAGATTATTCTAAATTGCCAGGATGGGCCTAATCTAATTACATGAGCCTTTAAAACAGAGCTTTCTTTGACCGAGTCAGAGAGATGCAATAGAAGGAGAAGGCAGAGATCCAAGACGGAAAAGACATGAACATTTTCCTACCTCTCAACTATATTTGTTCTTTAGATCTTTTCCCAATGCCATGCCATCTGCAAAGCTTTCCTAAACCCCATAGAAAACAAAGCTCTCTTCCTGCTGTATTTCTGTCACAACTTGTCTGGACTTCATTGTGGGCATTTATTTCCCTCCTTTGTGCTGTTACTGGCTTTTTTCATTACTGCCCCACTAGGTTATATATTGTGTGTTCAATTTTTTTTCCCACATATCCTGGTACATTGGCATATACAGACCAAATAGTCCAACAGCCATTCCAAGCACCCATATTTAGCACCTGTGGATGTATGACACCATAGGCATTCACATATATTTTTGGCTGGCACTCAGGGTAGTGGCATGTCAGTCCAAGACAATTCATGGTGATAAGAGCAGTATTATACAAGCAAAAGTGCTCATTGGTGATTAGTTGACACTATTTTATTAGCCTATATTGACTGCCTTTAAATACAAATTGAATGCTTTAGAGAACACTAAATTGAAATATTACATTGGAACTAGTCTTGAAAAAGAAAATCAGATTGATGCTGGAACCATCACCTGCACAGCTATAAATTACTAGTGCATCAAAAGTCAACATGATTATTGTCCCTTAGTTAAATAAAGACAATTTCATTTTTCACCAAAACCAATAATTCATTAAGAGGTGATGAGCAACTATATAAATAAAAGAGCTAAGGAGTAAAATGTGATACTTATTATTTAGAATAAACTAACACTTGAATAGATCAATCCTGCTTTCTTAGAATTTCACCCAATTTATTTGAATAACTAATTAGCAAAGAGGTCAGAACCATCTGGGATGTGGAAAGATGATAAATCCTCTTTTAGAATGTATGCTAATGCTATATAATTCTAGTGGTCATGTGGAGAAAGTATGGATGAAGATATCAAATAGTATATATTTTGACTAAACCCATTTTGCACTAACATTCATCACATATTACATATATTAAATAACATAGCCCATCTAACCTCCAAGCAAAATGAAAACCCTAATGTGATCCCACAATCCTTGACTCCAAGGAGAAATCAAAGCTCCCAGTAGAGAAATAACCATGAAATATACACATGTGTGTGCATTATTATTATTGATATAATTGTTTCAAATGATGCACTCTCTCTAGGTTAAAAAAAAATCCATAGGAAAGTCCTGATTTATCTCATCACTGCAAGGTGTCCTCCATACTTGAGTAGAATATTTATCCGTTTGTTAAAAAGGAAGTGTTAATTGGCCAATCTAGTTAAACTCCCTCTAGGGAGAACCAGATGAAGAGAAGGCTGTTAAGAGATGTAAACAGATCAGAAAAGGTAAACCAAACTGTAAATCATAACCCAAATAATTGTGAGAGAGGAAGAAAGAAAGTAATTTATGGAGCAGAAAATGCTGTAAATTACTGGTACATGTATGCTAATACTGACAGTCATGAGGTTGGGAAAATTATCCAATCCCGGATTAGCCAGGGATCTAATTGAAAACAAAGTTCAGTAATTATACTGTAGGGTCTATGAAATGAAAATGCACAAGGCCATAGTCCCTAGGGCTTAACTTCTTCATTCAACCAAGGAGAAATATTTGAGTGTCTACTACAGCAGCCCACTGGGCCAGGTAGTGTGAAGATGAAAAAAAGAATCAGAAGTAAATCCTGACCTGAAGTGGTCTGAGTGAAAAATATAACAGGAGTAAGGAGAGCAGTGGTTTTCAAAATTTTAGCAAAGTAATGTCACATAGAATTCCACCAGGTAAAACAAACGAAAATATAGCCCTTTAAAAAAAAAAAAAAAGTATCTCTTCTAGTTGAAGGGGGAGACCAAAGGTGTGGATTCCAGCTGATTGAGCATCTCCTGCCCCAGCACTGTGGGATCCTGGCTCATTCCCAGTGACCCTTTGAGCACTACATATCAGCATTTGACAATAATCACTCTGATATAGCCAGTCAAACTAGAAAGTGAAAAGTTCCTTAAAGGAACTAAGAAGGTTCTCTGAAAAGTAAGAAAAAGTTGAGAGCATATTCACCCAGAATGCTGGGAATAGTACTCTCCAACAGACTTCCTGAAATGGTGGTAATGTTCTATACCTGTGCTGTCCAATACAGTGTCCAGATGCAGCTATGAAATACTTACAATGTGATCAGTATAACTAAGATAAAATTTTAATTTAATTTTAATTAGTCTCATATGTTTAGTGGCTACCATATTGGACAATACAGGCTTAGAGAAAGTTTTCATAGAGAAAGTAGCAGGGTTTCAGGCAATAGGCAGAGTTCAGACATCCAGAGATGGACTAAAAAAGGGCATTCCAAGGAAGGGGAACTGAATAAGAAAAACAGGAATAACTTCTCCTAAAAGAATTAGTACTTTGCAAAAGAACTCATATAATATGAGTTAAAGATTTTATCTTCGGGGCCTTTAGTTCCTTCTAACAATAGGGAGTTGCCATAAATTTGGCTAACACAAAAAAGACATTAATTTCAAGATAACTATTCAGTAATACATTTACTAATTTGGCTCAAAAAGAGCAAAAATAAAGAGCAAGAACTGATAACCATCAGCCCAAGAATAAGAGGCTTCATTTCTGAAATGGGCAATATTAAGGACAGTTGCCTTCTGATCTGTAACTACTTCATGAGTCCATGGGTTCACAACATTTTACCCTATGTTACCTTAAACATACAAGATAACCTGGAACAAATCATACAGACCTGCTTTACTTCAAATATTTTTTTACACATGAATATGGAATCAACCATATTTTTCAGTCCAATCATTTTTATCCACAACAATCAATATCTTACATGATTGAAGTTCAGCCAATCTGATTCAGCTAAGATTGGACTACTTTTGCCCAATATGTCAATATAGCATCAATTACTGTATTTTGTCAAGGATAATGTGCACTTTTTGCCCAAATTTTTGAGGGAAAAATAAGGATGCACATTATACATGGGTATAATGATTACATACCCTGGGCAAAATAATGGGAATAATAATCCCATGTGTATTGTGCACAAAAACCATGGCTGCACATTATATATGGCAAAATACGGGCATATAAAATCAAGATGACTCTTAGTTTCAGAGTCTCTTGACAATTAAGATGAACAAACCATAAATGATACGGATCATCGCGCTGAGCTTTGTCATAGGGCAAACTGTGTTCAAACCCAGGTACTTCTTGTGCTTGTAAATTGTATTTGGAAAGGCCTCCTGGTGAGCAGTAATGCTTCCTCATTACCATACTCCTTCTATTACCTACTTTGGATGCAGATATAAATTATTCAAAACAGGAGAGATTTCCCCTGCTAAAAGTTATGAAATAAAAACATAGAAATTTTGAATAGCTGGTCCCTTGTCTTGCACTTGTCCCTACTTGGAAATCCTTAACCAGTACAAGCCTGATTCTAAGGTTATTCAAGTTTAACTCACACGGGAGAAAGGGAACAAGAATATATTTGTGAATCAACAAAATACCATTGTACTAAATTGTCAAGGTCTCAATGAATAGAAATGACCATTCACTTAGAGTTTACTCTACAGCAGTCTTCATATCAAGTGCTTTGTACATCATTTTATTCCATTCTCACAACTCTATGAGGCATGGGCTATCATTTTCCCATTTAACAAGCAAAGGAACTGAGGCTTAGGGAAGAGAAGCTAGACTCCTGGCTGGTCTTACTCCAAATTCCGTCTTCTTTCCTCTATGCAAACTGTGTGCCAGCCACCATATTATTTGTGGTTTGATTGTGAAACCACTTTCAGCCTCTGTTTTCAGCAGAGGAAGGAAAATATAGCATTTGTTGAGTATGTACTGGATATCCTGTGCTGTTTTACATTCATTCATTCGTTCATTCATTCATTCAATAAACATCTCTTGAGTACCTACTCTGCCCCAGCACTATTCAGTGATTATTAAGACAAGGTCCTGACCCCTTGAAGTATGTTTTAATGGACAGACACAAATAAAAATAAAACATCAAATAAGCATATAAAGAAATAACTTAGGATAGCATTGTGTTGTAGTAAAACAAAGTTAAAAATAAAAAAAGATATACTAAATATTTAAAATATTTAAATAAAGTAATTCTTTTAATAATAATTTTTTTTTATTTCTAAATATTTTATTTGTCTATTTTTAGAGAGAGAGAAAGCGAGGGAGAAAGAGAGAAACATCAATCGGTTGCCTCTCACACACCCCAACTGGGAACTTGGCCCAAAACACAGGCGTGTGCCCTAATGGGAATTGAACCTGTGAGCTTCCAATTCCCAAGCTGGCACTCAGTCCACTGAGCCACACCAGCCAGGGCTAATAATAAAAATTTTTTAAAGGTGGAGAGCAATAATGTGATGGAAAGTGACTGGGACAGGGATCTACTCTAGACAGGGAGCTCGAAGGCCTCCCTGAGGTGGGTCATTATCTTGAGCTTTCCTTTCAAATTCTATAATCCAAAGGGTGAGAGAATGTATTACAACCAGGGGGAGCAGCATGTTCAAAAGCCCCGAGATGGCCAGTGTGACAGGTGTGCGGGAAACAAGGGGAAAAAGAGTTATGAGATACCTTTAGACTGGCAAGCAGGAGCCATGCAGGGAGTTTGGATTCCAGTCTATGTGCTCAGGAAGCCATTGAAGGATTTTAAACACAAGAGTCACATGATATGATTTCTCCATTTTTGAAAGGTCATTTTGGCTATAATGTGGGGGAGGATTATAGGAAACATGTGTAAAAAAGCAGAGGCTGTTCCAGGGCCTAGTTAGGCAACATGTTGTTTGAAAGCATAAGTGGAGACTAGTGAACAGATTCATAACATATTCTGGAGATAGATCCCAGGTGTGGATTGGACAGGAGACTGGGAAGGACAAAAGGGAAAAAGAAAGCAAGGATGACATGTAGGTTATTGACCTGAACAACCAATGGGTGGATGGGGTACCTTTTGTTGAAATGAGAAAGGCTGGAGGAGAAGGTTTTAGCATTTGGTAAGAAGGAGGAGAAATGAAGAATTTTAGACAAAAGAAAGATTCTTAGCTAATTATTTTATTTAATCTTCAGAACAACTCTATAAAGTCATTCCTATTTTTCACATGAAAAAATTGAAATTCAGGCAATTAAATAATGTGTCCAAGGACACCGAGCAAGGAAGTGCCAAGGCTGGGATTTGAGCCAAGGTGTCTGATTCTAGTGTCCACACGTGCAATTACTATATACCACTACCTCCCGGTTCAGAAAAACTGAGATTTTGATACTGTTTTTGTTTCCATAAGCTTCTCTTTCTGTTTTTAAAACTAGGCAAATAATATTCACTGCATAAAAACTGTAAGAATCAAGGGGATTAAATGCGGACTTCCCCCTGCACTGTAAAGTCATTCATAAGACTAAAACATTATATCTCCAGACATTGAATCCTGGCATACATTCTTTGATTCTGTTAATTATGAGTACTCTGGTTTTGACCGTGTCCACGCCCTAGCCTGGTAGACTTCTGCTGTCTCATTTAGTTTCTAGTCAAAGAGCTTTCCAGGTCCACAAGTGGGACTCAGAGACCTACTCCAGTCTGGGACAGTGCCCTACTCTCAATACCCCTCGAGAACTTTGGGATTCTTTCTGTCGCCAGGCTGCCTTCTATGGCTTACCTTCAAGAAATGGTGTGTCATGCCAATCTTGGAGGTGAAATCTGCACACAAATGCAGCTGCTGGCATGTATGCATGCAGTTGCACCTTGTGAGCTCTGCAGGAGAATTTCTGATGACACTTTACAAACTGGAAGACACTCTAAGCCTGCAGCTGAGAGAGTCCTGACAACGGCCCAGCTGCTGTCCTTTTCAGCTAGAAAGTGAGAGGAAGGGAAGAGGACAGGGGGAAAAAAGACCACCATCTGTGAGCTCCCACCGAGTCTTAGGTCCCATGGTGGGTGTTTTTATTCACATCATTTCACTCTTATAACAATCTTAGGCAGCAACAATTAGTAGTCTCATTTAACAGAGGTCTTAAAGTTCAGAGTGTTCATTTAACTTGGCAAAGTTTACACAGCAGATCTGACAGTATTTTGAGAAGAGACAATATTTTGCCCTACATATACTTGACTCTAGAATATAATGTTATGTTTGTTTGTTTGTTTTCCCACTAGACCATAGTGCCAAAGTACAGAATCATGTTAAACAGGAGGTAGACAGGAAAAAGATGAAAGTATCTTCTTAGAATGTGCTCAGAATCCTATATGAGAATATGAAGTCATGAGACCACAGTGACTGAAAATTAATTTGATTCAACTCAAGCATGTCAGAAGAAAAATCTAGGTTTGGTTATTGTTATATATGTAGAATGTAAGTTATCAAACTATAATGAAAAACATCAGCCATATTTAACCAGTCAGATTTTTATTTCCCAAGGCCATGATAAGATGACTGAAATTTAGTTTGCATAATTGTAAAGAAACCATGTTAGCAATGAGAGAAGAAGGACAGCTTATTCCATTGTTAAGAGAATCAATTCTTCCATCCAAATGAGAATGCCAAGTGAGAAATGGGGATTTACATGGCCACCTTTCATGAGGATGGTTTGATTTATGTAAGTAAATTCTATACCTTTGCAGCTCTAAACCCAGAGCGGTGCCATTCAGCTGATGCATATCAGAACCGACTCACTTTCTCATTCCAAGTTGATAATTTAAATGCTTACATTAAAGTTTCTATGTTAACTTTCAGAAGTTGTAAAAATAAAGTAACTCCTTGTTCTCCATCAGACCCAGGAGCAATGGGAATGAACGTGATATTGTCTTTAATGTGATGTCCTGGAGACACACGATTCATATTGTTTCCCAATCCTTTCCTTCTCTTTAAAACACCATTAAATGAAAAATACAACAGCTGTTTCATGTTAAAGAAAAATGCAAATGTGCATTAATGCAGCTCAAGAAGTATTTTATATGTTCGGAGAATTTATTATTTATATGAATGGAATCAATCTACATTTTTCCCATTTAATAAAATGGCACTTATTCGAATGCCTCTGCCAGCTATTTAAGCAAAATGCACAAAAAGAAATGGTCTATGAATGAAGTCAAAGGTATATTTCTTTTCTCTAAAAGCATAGAATAAACAAAATAATTCTGATACTGTTTGCCCACCAAAGATATAAAAGCACTACATTTTCCTTGCACCTTATTTAGTAGAGTAATTAACTTCAGTTGCATATTAAACAATCTCATCAGGAGAGTCAGTTGTTTAGGTTGAGCTTTGTCATAGGGCAAACTGTGTTCAAATCCAGGTACTTCTGGTGCTTGTAAATTGTATTTGGAAAAGCCTCCTGGTGAGCAGTAATGCTTTCTCATTATCATACTTCTTCTATTACCTACTTTGGATGCAGATATAAATTATTCAAAACAGGAGAGATTTCCCCTGCTAATTAATGATTGACTGACCAGCTTCCATCAATGCCTAAGGTTTCATTATATGCACAATTCTCCAACAAGTATTACAGCCCACTTCCATGGTTTTGCTGGGTAATTTTAAGTCATTGTGTGTACCATGGAAACCAAACAGCTGTGTACTTGGGTGACCTTATTATCATTAGCCGCGAAATGGTTGCTGAGCAGGGAATTTTTCATCGGGAAAGACTACATGATTTCATAAACTTGGGAATGGTCAGGTTCTATTTACTTTTTTCTGACTATAATTTACAACTTAGGAAATGGGCACATTTAGAGTGAAATTCACATCTTGATGAAGAGGAATATATCTAAAGTTTCTTTCTAACACATTTTCCATATTCTTTTATTCTCTTCCAGGGAATAAGAGAATTGTCATCATTTAGAAAATTTCCCAACGAATGGAGGGGTTTTCCATGAGTTTTGCTTTTGGCATTGAAAGTATAGCAAAAGGTGCCTCCTGGTGGTCATGAAGTCAACAATTCTCTGGGATCTTGGGGAAATAACTCAAATGATATCCCCAAAAAGGAGATCTTTAGATCCCTGTGGTAGGAGATGTACATTTTTGGTGCTAAGAAAAAGTCAAATAACCTTGTGGAGACACAACCATTCACAAGAGCATGTTCAAACAGGTCATGGATATTAATTTTAAAAGCCTGGAATAGCCCCAATGGTACTTTTTTTAATCAGGCATCCTGGTACTCTATATATTAGAACAGACCTGCCATTGTTTTAGCCTCTCAGAATTTTAAATTTTCCTATATATTACTTTAATTTAATATGTAGTCATGCTCTTATCTTTTAAAAAAATACTCTGATTAGTAGAATTCACTGCTCTTTCTTCTGTAAGGGTGACTTCTCTAGAGGAGGCAGTAGTTTTGTAATAATTAGTCCCTTAACTCTTTAATAATTAACAAAAGCTCATTCTCCTGGTTATTAGCATCCATGTAATATGTAGATCAATTTCTTTGTATTTACACAGTAGTGCTATAAAATGAGATGATGACCTTGTACCTATTAAAGATGACCTATAGATGTACAGCTTCCCATAGAAAGAGTGCTATAGAATACACACCATCTTCCCCTTCCTTTATGGCCCATATGGTGACTTCCACTTTTGTTATACCAGCCTCAGTTTTCTGTGATGTTTATGATCTTACCTCTTGTGAGCGTCCCCGGGCAAAACTGTGAAGGATGTAAAATAAGAGTGCAGCCTTCTCTTGTTGTCCCTGTCTGGGTCTCTTTTTCTTTCTTCATCCCCCAATCTTACCCCAACAGTAGTGCATTTTAAAAGCACTAGGGCCAGGTGAATAGTGCTTAGAGGAGCCTCTTGAAGAATGGCATAATGGATACTGTGGTGCCCCACCACAGGGCTGCTCTCCATGACCAAGACCCCATCCCTCATTTGCTGGGAATGTCTGCTGAGGAAGGCGTCCAGCAGCATCTCTCACTGGGATAGTCCCCCAGCCTTGGGAAACTACCGCACCCAAGTTTATGCCCACTCCCAGGGTGCAGCCCGTAATCAATGCCTGGCTAATGCTCAGATACAAAAATCCAGCTCCTGGGCCTCCACTGAACTCTGAAGGGGCATCCCAGCTCTGGATTCCATAGAGGTTTGGCTGAGGTCTCAGACACAACCTCACTGCATTAGCTTCTCTCTCTGCCCTATCTCACCATCCTTGCCTCCTTACAGATCTTTCTCTTGAGGGCTCCCCCAAATCCAAAGTAAAATAAAATGAGGCTTAAGAGACAGGTAGTATCAAATGTTTTATAATAAATTCCAAGAGTAAAAGGAAGAGCTTTCAACATCAGAATCTGTCATATATGCCTCAAGTAGCTTAAAGATGCCCAGGGCATCTTCCGACTGTTCAGAACTAAAGTTAATCTAATAAACCTCAACTCTGAGGCTCCTACAGCCAAAGCACACTTGTCATAACTGTTCTTACTATCTATACGATAGAATGGGATCCTGAAAACATGCTACTACCCACCACCCCTCTTCAGAGTTCCATCTGAAATGCCAAAACTGAGTAGCCCATCTGTCCCTTATGTCTACATCTCAGTGCTCTGCCTCTCTTATCACTGTTTCCCATAGTCCAAGCCATGAGTCAAATTCCCTGGGCAGCTGTCATTCCTCTGAGCACCTTGGAAGCTCAGTCCCTTGCCAAGAAGTTACCTTAGCTTCTCAGTTATATTTCTTGTCCATAAACATGGAAGTGTGTTTCTTTTTCCCCTTACAAATTTCCTTTAAATATAGATATATTTTTCTCCCAGGCACTTGTTCCCTGCCTCTCACCAGAAAAGAGTCAATACTCTCCCACTTCCTTCCCAGACCAAAACAACTTTACTTCTCCTCCTCTGAGTTATAATGGCTAATATTGATCGTGTACCTACTATGAGCTAGGCACTATTCTGCATGCCCTACATGCTTTATCTTGTATAATACAGATAATGACCTTGTGAAACAGTTATTATTCTTATCCCCATTTTATAAATGAGAAAACAGAAGCACAGAGGAGTGCCCTAACTTCCTCAGGGTCACACTCTCAGAGAGTGGTAAAGCCAGGATTCAAACTCAGCCAGTGCTCTCAGCCAGCCGGCCCTTTTGCCTTGCCCCCTTCCTTAACGTGTTCCCGTCTCACCACTGCTGTCCCTGTGACTCAGTATTCTGTAGACACGGAGAATCAGTTTTCAAACATGCCGTACCTCTCCATAGCTCCTTGTCAGATATGTGCCTCTCTTTTCCCCTTTTGGGGAAAACAAGATAAGGTGACTTCTTAGATGGAGGAGTAAGGAGAAGAAGAAAGAAGAGTGAAGATGGGGATAGAGAAACAAGGGATGATGACTTAGATATGCTTACTGTGAGCACAGATCTAGGTGCTATCATACTGAAGGGGCACCTTGAGGCAGGAAAGCAGGTAAGATAAAGGGTCAAATGGACCTTCTCTGACCAGAGATGCTGATTAAACCTCCATGTAACAGCACCATTAAAAGAATAATAACTATCACACTTAAATATTGATGCCCCCAACAATTATCTAAGTCTTATTATGATTATGTGCCAATGATTAGGCATCAGATGTAGTTTATATGGTTTAGCAAAGTAAATAAATTTTGGAATATTACAGAATATAACTACCATTAATATAGCTGATGAAATAAATCACAGAATTTACATATGTAGCTGCAAGCTGCTTAGAAATACGACAAAAATTCTTGTCTAAAATAAATATAAAAATAGATTAATAAGTTACCTATCTCACATTTCACTAATAATTTATAAGATGTACTCTCAAGCACTTGTCATATTACCAGAAAATGTACATGCTGATTATTATAATGGGCTTAGCCATTAGTGCTAACGCCATTACATATTAAAATCAAATTTAACTGAGTCATTAATTTGAGATATTTTAAAAGTACATTTATGGCTGTGGCTAGTGTGGCTCGGTTGGTTGGAGTGTCACCTTGTAAACTAAAAGATCATGGGTTCAATTCCCAGTCAGCGCACATGCCTAGGTTGTGAGTTTGCTTACCCGTCAAGGTCTGTGTGGGAAGAAGCCAATCAGTGTTTCTCTCTCACATTGACATTTTTCTCCTCTCCCTTTTCCTCTCTCCCTTCCTTCTTTTCTCTCTAAGCATGTCCTCAAGTGAGGATTAAAAAGAAACAAAGTGCATTTATGTGTATTGTCCCATTTAATTATCCATTATTGACCTTTAAAATGACTTTAGGATCTTAGCTTTATATTTTGTATATTTTGGAATTTTTATATTCTAGAAAAATATACAAGTTAAAAAAATAAATAAGAACCAAGATTTCCACAGCTGACAAAGTGGAAATACCCTTTATACCCTAAAAACTAAGAACCACATAGTGTTTACTTATTGGAAGAATTCAAGTTTTACCATATGTCTATTTTTATCATGGAAAAAAAACTCCCTGCAGGAAATAAAGTGTTTTTTTTTTAAGTGCTGTGTAGATTCTCTTATATCAAAAGCTCAGAGAACAGGATGATAGTAATTACTGAAAGAACCAACGGCCACTTAACGCTAAAGGTTCATGGCATTATGACATAGTAATTGGGCTAAGTTCAGGGGAACCCAGAGAACTAATGTGTTGCTCATGAAATCACATATACTGAGAGAGATTCAATATTTCATTAAGTTAATGACAGTGAAGTTGGAAAGTTCCTCAATCACATACTACATCTATTGACAAATGTGGATCTAGCAAAGCTAGACCTGTTAATAACAGAAGGAAAAGCTTAGAAGCAAGGTGATGGAATGTGAATTTCAGAAGATCAAGAGAGAACTTTGAGAAAATTGATGATGTCTACAATCATTTTTGTGATATGTAATTCAAGTATGAAGTAAAGACTGTCACATCTTGCTATCATATCATTTTGCTACATAAAAATATCAACACCAGATTTAATCTCAATAAATCTCAATTAGTATTATTATAATTATTACAACTATCATTTGTCATCAGAGTAATGGGAAAATGAAGTCTTTTTTGACTCAGCACAGAGGAAACCCCAGGACCTCAGCGTCCTTCCATCCTCAGATCTCCTGAAGGTAACTCCCCTTGGCTGAACCCAACCTGAAGCCATTGGTGTACATACAGATCAGCCTCCTGAGACCCAGAGACAAGTGGAGAAGGACAGACAGTGATTCCACAGGGGCAAACAGAAGACGTATCACACACATATACACACAAGCACACCTCCTGATTTCTATTAGGCCAGAATCCAAAGATCTCAAACTACTTCATTTATCTAGATAACGAATTCATTTTGAAGGCTTACTATATGCCAGAAACAGTTCTAGGTGCTAGAGGCACTACAGTGAATGGTATTGACAGGGCCCCTACTAGCTGCTTTATGACTTTTGTGGGCTCCTTCCTCCATAAAAAAATATTAAAATGTATATTTTGTGACTTTGTTTAAAGATAAATTCAATGCAAGCTGAATTCATTACTATTATTATTATTATATCCATTTTTATTCTAATTAAAAAAGATTAAAACATCATCACCGGCCTCTAAAAATACCATGGGTCCAAGGCACTGTGCCTATAGTGACCAGTGGATAAGTTGGCCAGGCCTGGTCTCTGCTATCATGGAACTTAAATTAAAAACAAATTACAAATGAATCAAGATGAAAATATCAGAAAAGTGAAATGAGAACAATTGAACAAGATATCTTAGAAAGTGATCAGGGAAGCAGGGCTGTATAGACTGAGTTTCCAGATCAGGCTCACTGAGGGGATCACACCTGAGATGAGAACCTCCGTGACTAGAAAGACTCAAGCTTCTGAAAATCTCAAGGCCTCTCAGGAGAAACGTGTGGCATAAAGACCCTCAGGCTGAAAAGAGCTTGATATATTTGACAAAAATTAGAAGGCCAGTGAGGCAGAAGCATAGTAGTAGGTGGGAGGAGGAAAGCACAAAAGGGGTAGGCAAGGGCCAGGTCATACAAGGCCTTATAGGAAAGAATCTGAATTTTACTCTAAATCATATGGGGTTTGGAAAATGGATTACAGGAGAAGCAGGCGGACCGCTGACCACTTCAGGTGGCCTAAGTGAGAGAAGATGCTGCTTTGTTCTATGAGGATAACAGTTGAGAAGAAGAAGGAATAATGGACATAAGATGTCTTTGGAACTTAAGAGTCTGTGGAACTCCTAGTGAACTGATGCATGGGGTAAAGAGCAAAGAGAGGAATCAAGGATGACTTTGGGCATTTTGGCTCAAGAACCTTTAGGATGGGTGTTATTCACTAGCACTGGCTTCTATAAACCCTGTTACAAAATATATTACAATTACACATTTAAAAAACACAGATTTACAATGCTGTGATTCTCATTCATCTTTCAAAAGCATGTTTGCTGTGAGAGTATACCAAATCTGTGAATTCATGTTACTATTTGCACTTGAAAATAACTGCTTTGGCACCATACTGCACACTGCAACTCTGCCAAACTATGTTATGAACAAAACCTTGCCTCTTGTTTCCTCATCTTATTGCCTTTTAGCCAAGTGTGGGTATTTGGCTAGCCAACACTTTTTAGACAGAACTATCCTTCTAGAAGAATCTTACTGGTGGAAAATTAACTGCCCCATTTAATCCTCCATCTTTTAGCCTAGGCATTTAATATTTTCTGTGTGTTCTTGATTGGAATTTACCATCTGGATTCTGAATCTTTCTTTGTTCATTCAAGTACATTTCAAAGCATCTGAATTCTCATCCAACTAGATTATTAATCCCTTAAGGGATTTTAAACTCAGGTTTCTATTCTTATTCCTCTTATCTTCTCATTCTGTATACTTTCTCTGGAAGATCACATTGATTTATGCATTCTGCAAATACTTAGCACTGTTTAGATACAATGGCAATGATAGTAAGAGCTGGCATTCACATAGTAGTGTTTACTATGTGTGTGCCAGCCTTTCATTTAATCTTTAAGATAGATACTGTTGTTATCTCCACATTAGAAATGAGGAAACACAATCGTGTCCTGGTGTCAAGAGTGAAACCCAGCTAAAGTATCCATATGTTATACAACCCCCTTATAATGCCACCTTATTAGCTTTGATCATGCATCTGAATTAAAGACCCAAATATGCAATAACTTCATCTTTATTTGGATGGCCCAGAGGAACCTAAAACTCATAGTACTAGAAACTGAGCTTATCTTTCTCTACAAATGCTCTTTCTCCTTCTAAGCCTCAAACACTAGTGTTAATATTCATTCGGTTGAGCAAGCTAGAAACCTTAATGTCATTCTTGACATTGCCCCAAGGACTTCCATCCCCAGCCAGCATTTAATTATTGATAATGTCCAGTTTTTCTCATTGAACAAAGTGGTGGGGTTACTGGTGGAATTGGGGCTCTTGCAGTGTCTAAAGGAAAAGAATTTCCTGAGACCTGCATGGGAAGATATGACTCTGTGGTATGTTTATTGATGAGGTACAATTAGCAGGGGTTCCCCTCTTGACATCCCAGTGTCCCATCTCCATCCATCTCATCATGGAAAAAGTCCAATCTTGTCTTCAGGAGTCAGGCCACTGCCCAGAGTTTATGCTCCAGTCCAGTATCCAGCTAGTTTAGCATAGTGTTTTCAGCTATAGTTCATAGCTGTGCTGCAGTATCCAGCCTCCCTCCTGGAGGCTATGGGCTATGTGGCTGCTAGGGCCACATGGCCATGGAAAGGACAGGTATGTACATTGTGTGAGTGCGGGTCACAAGCAAAAGAGAGAAAGAGCTCAGTCCTTTTAGAGCCCATACCATCTGCTACAGGTCTAATAGCTACTAGGCCCACATGGTTGTGTGTTCCCAGGTGAGAAGACACCAAACAAAGAGGCAAGTGCATCACTGGGTAGGCAAGAGAAAGAAAACTTCTTTGTTCTCCTTATATTGGAGGATTATACTGGGTTTGGGATGAACCAGGTGCCTTTTCAAAAGAAACAATCAACTTCCCAGGCTTCTATAGGCTTTGAATGGGTTTACCTCCCAACCAATCCCTTCTTCCTCAGGCTAGAGTGACAGCCTCTTTGGTCAAGCACCACCCCCTATACCATTTTGACTTTTATTGCACATGTGCCTGCCTTGCCCTGCTCCCACCTGGCAATCTGATACTGGAGGGGAAAAAGAGGAGTGTTAGTCCTCTTGGCAGAGTCCAATGCTGTGGTCCCCTGGAGTGAGAAGCTGTAGCTTCCTGGCTGAGCAAGCAGGTTTATGCTTCTCAGTTTATTAAGCTCAATATCTAAGTCCCCTTTTACTCTTCTTCTCAATGTTTAGCTAAATGTGAGAGGTAACAGTGATACTAGTACCAGGACTTGCCAGCTTTTCCTAGTGTTCTAATACAATACCTGACACGTGGAAGGTATGTAAAAAATGATGCCAGCAAAAATCCACCACAAAGTATTAGCATACTGAATTAAACAATACTTTAAAAGAATTATACATAATTTTAAGTGGAACTTACTTCATGGGTGCAAGGATGGTTCAACATTCACAAGTCACTCAGTATGATACACCACATTAACAAAATTAAGGATAAAAAAATTGTATAATCATCTCAATAGATGCAGAAAAATCACTTCACAAAATTTAGCATCTATTTATGATAAAAATTGTCAACAAAGTTGTTATACAGGAAACATACTTCAACATAATAAAGGCCATATTTAACAAGCCCGTAACCAGCATCATGCTCAATGGTTAAAAGTTGAAAGCCTTTCCTCTAAGAACAGAAACAAGACAAGGATGACTATTCCTGATACCTTTATTTAACATAGTATTGGAAGTCCTAGCCAGAGCAATTAGGCAAGAGAAATAAAGAAAGGAATCCAAATGGGAAAGGAAAAAGTAAAACTATTACTATTTGCATATGGCATGATATTTTACATAGAAAGTCTTAAAGGGTCCACCAAAATAACTTGTTAAAACTAACATGAATTCAGTAGTTACAGGATACAAAATCAATATACAAAAATCTGTTTCATTTCTATATACTAATAACAAACTTTAAGAAAAATAAATTAAGAAAACAACCTCTTGTACAATTTCATCAAAAATTAAAAAAATACCTAGGAAGAAATTGAACCAGCAAAGTGAAAGATCTATACACTGAAAACTATAAGACAGTGATGAAAAAAATTAAAGAAGAAACAAATAAATGGGAAACTACTTCATACTCATGGATTGAAAGAATTCATATTGTTTAAGTATCCAAATTACCCAAAGCAGTCTGTGGATTCAATGCAATCCTATCAAAATTCCATTTTTCACAAAAATAAAACAAACAGCCCTAAAATTTGTATGGAACCACAAAAGATGCTGAATAACCAATACAATCTTGAAAAAGAAGAACAAAACTGGAGGTACCAGACTCTCTTATTTCAAACTATATTCCAGAGTTACAGTAATCAAAATAGAACAACAGAACAGAATAGAGAACACAGAAATAAACCCACATTTACATCATCAATTAATTTATGACAAAGGAGCCAAGAATATACAATGGAGAAAGAAAAGTTGCTTCAATAAATGGTGATGGATAAAATTGGTCAGCCACATGCAAAAGAATGAAACTAGACCACTATCTTACACCATACACAAATATTAACTCAAAATGGATTAAAGACTTGAGTGTAAGACCTAAAGTCATAAAACTCCTAGAAGAAAATAGAGGCAGTAAGCCCTTTAACATTGGCCATGGTGATTTTTTTTAGATTTTACACCAGAAGCAAAAGCAAACAAGCAAAAATAAGTAATGGGACTACATCAAATTAAACCTTCTGCTCAGCAAAGGAAACCATCAACAACAATGACAAAACAACAACAACAAAAAGACAACCTACTGAATGGGAAAAAATATTTGCAAATCATATATTTGATAAAGGGTTAATATCCAAAATCTTTTTTTTAAGAACCTCATACAACTCAATACCATAAAACAAACAACCAAACTTAAAAAATGGGCAGAGGATCTCAAGTAGACATTTTTCCAAAGAAGACTTACAGATAGATGGCCAACAAGTACATAAAAAGATGTCAATATCATTTATTATCTGGGTAATGCAAATCAAAACCATAATGAAATATCAGCTCACACTTTCTAGAATGACTATTATTAAAAAGACAAGAAATAACAAGAGTTGGCAAGGATGTGGGCAAAAGAGAACTCTTTTGCACTGTTGATGGGAATGTCAATTGGTGCAGCCACTATGGAAAACAGTATGGAGCTTCCTCAAAAATTTTTAAATAGAATGACCATATGATCCAACAAGTCCACTTCTGGTTATTTATCCTTTTATATATTAAAGTGTTCAGTATATATAAAAGAGGTATTATTCCTACTTTATACCCTTGTTCTGGATATAATCAACAAGCACAATCACTAATTCTCATTTAATTTATAAAGGTTACAATGGTTCGTTGGGCTGTTTCTGTGAACAGTCAAGTAGCTTACTAATAATAACACAGAGCTGCTGAACTATAGCATCTATTGGTTTGTAAAACTAAAGACATTTCAACATTTGCAGAACTCCAGTCTACTGTAATTAATTCTGGTCAGATGCCTACAGACCAGAGTTATTAGCTGGAGAGCATCAGAAAGTGCTGGCCATTTTGAAGATAAATCTTTGCAAGTGCACTTTGCTGTTGCCAAATAATTAAGAGTTACCATTTCAGTTTATATAAAAGGTTGTGAATGGATAAGAAAAAGTATTTCAACATTTAGATTTTTGCTGTTCTGGCTTTTTTTATTTTTTGTGGTAAAAACCCAACCTGCTTATATAATTCATATGTGTTAAGTAACATTAGTGTTCTCAAGTAACTACCTCGGTTAGTAGAAAGGGAGCCCTTCAGATGTTAGGGGAAAGAGAAAACATAAGCAAAAAACTAAGTGTATCTAAATCTCTCTCTAACCAGAACATGAGCATCATGACTAGCATCAGAAATGAGGTTATGGGATCCTAGATTTCAGATAGGCTCTTCTCCCTGAAGTTTCTGGGGGCAGGAGTAGCCCAGAGACACCAGGGAGGTCGAGCCCAAGGACCAGCTGCTGGAATTCAGACAGAAGTTTGGAGCGGGGCCACACAGTGTCAGCTGGTAAGGGACAAGCAAGGCATTGGATATTATCAGGCTAATAGATAGGATATAATCATTTTTAGAAATTCTCACAAAGTTTTATTAGCTAGTTACAAGGTAGGTTAGGAAAGGGTCAGGGATACACAAGTTACAAAATGCCACAATTATCAAAGGAATTATCAAACCTATTTTATACAAGGAAACTTAGTAGTTGAAGTGGAAAATATAAAGCTGATTACAAAGCTATCCTGTTCTAAAGAAGCATACAGACTTGTAGGGAGACAGTGGTGGACAGAAAACAGTTGCAGAAGGGCCTCATGGAGCAGAAGGAAGCTCATAGCATGAGGAAGAGCATAGCCTTAGTCACACCATCTTGGATTCAGTTCTGAGTCTGGCTCTAACTTTCTATGTGACCTCAGGCCAACAACAAAACAAAACAAACAAACAAAAAAATCTGAGCTAAATTTCATTAGGTTGTTGTTAAGATTAAATGAGAAATGGGGAATATATGTATATTTATTTTTTAAAGATTACATATCTCTAATAGTTTAGGGAGTAGGTATTTATGGGTAGGTGGCAATAGTAGCAGCAGCAACCACAGTATGAAGAGTATGATTTGTAATGAAGTGGAAATATCAGAGAAGCACCACTGACAGCAAACTGGCAAGAGAAATCTATTTAAATGAAGTAATCTGTAATGATATTTCACAGTATCCTGTCTCCCTTCCCTTAGTAACTGTGAATTCCATTTGCACAGGCCAAAAATTTTGGTTTTCTTTTTGGTTCCTTTTCTTCCCACAACTCATGCCCAAACCATCAGCAAATCCTACTGGTTCTATCCGCAAATACATTCTGGATTCATCCCCTGCTCACTACCTCCCTCAGTAACAACCTCCTTCAAAAGCTATTGTCTCCCATCTAGATTCTGCAGTGGCCTCCATACAGGTCTCCCTGCTTCTGCCCTTTGCTCCTATGATCTGTTCTCCGTGCAGCAGTGACAAGGGTCTTTTTAAAATGTTAGCTCACATTCCCACTGCTCAAAATCCTCCAAAGGTGTCCCTGTCTTCCACAGAGTAAAGCTCCGGATCTTTGAGATGCCTGCCAGATCCTGTCCACATTCCCTACTACTTCCCCCTGTCTAATTCTGCTCCTGCCATGTTGGCCTTGCTGTTCCTCAACCACATCCACAGGCCCCTGCTTCCGCCTTTGTCTTTGCTCTTTGTTAGCTTCGCCCTCTAAAAAGCAGATGCTAAAATGGGATTACATGAGCAAAAAATTTATTGAGGGGTGATATGGGTGCAGGCTTAATGAGATGGAGGAGGAGAAAGGTCTTTTGACCACAGTGTTGGTCTGGCACCTGTGAGGGAGAGGTCCAGGGGAGAGGATTGCACAGGAAATTTTCAGACTGCAGTGTATTCCTGAGGACATTCCTTGCTGGCAAATAGGGTGTTTTTGAGCCACAGTTGCCTGTAGAGGTGTCCCCATCTCATAGAATAGTCCTGAATTAGTACCCGACTCTGCTCAGCCACTGGCTGGAAGAGGCTCAGGGGAAATATGGCCTCCATGTGAATGTGGTAATGAATCCAGAGGGTGACAGCTGGACTGTAGTCAACTATGGTCCCCTATCAGGAGACCTGTGTTTACCACACTGTTCCGTCTACCTGGAATGCACCAGATACCAGCATGACCAACTTCTTCACTTCCTTTAGGTCTCTGTTCAAATGTCTCCTTATCATTGAGGTCCTACCCTGACTACCCAAATAAAACAGTACTCCCCACCCTGGTACTCTCTACCCACCTTACCCTGGTTTGTTTTTCTCCATAGCATTTCTCTTCATCTGACATATTATATAATAAATTGTTATATCTCCTCCCACTAGAATGTAAGCTTCATAAAGACAGAGATTTGTCTGTTTTGTTTATTGCTATATACCAGTGTTTAGAATATAGGAATAATACATGACACATAGAACTTGCTCAACATATATGTGATGAATAAATGAATTTTAAAAGATACAGGTTAATTTCATCATTGCTCATTTATTTAAATTCCTGGCTGATTTTAGAATTTGATCTCCCCATACAATGTTGTTTTATCTTCCCAACAATAATAACAAGCAAATCTATTGATATGAATTCAAATTATAGACGCTTAATATTAAAACATAATGAATATTAAAAAATAATGAAATAAATCACAAAGTCAAGCACAACTCTTTAGAATTTACTGTCTGAGATTTGCAAACTAGCTTAGGGATCAAGATATTTCCATATATAATCTTATTTTACTCCTTCCTTGGTGTATCTTAGTGGTTCCCAGAATTTAGTGTAAATAAACTACTTTTTAGGATTGTATATATGTCATGTGTCTTATGGGAAATATAATGGATTTTCAAAGGTAACTTTGACATTTTACATGCTATCTGTAGAGTATGTTCCTCAGAAACAGACCCTGACATGAGAATTTATGTGAAAACAATTTATTAGATTGTACTCCCTGGAGGGAAGGGGGACAGAAAACCAGTAGGATCAGGGGGAAGTAGGATTGTGAGGAGGACAAGGCCAAACAGAGATGGGATATGAAGCAAACTCCCACAGAGATTAACTTTGGCCTAATTCTGCAGGGGCATCTGGTATAGTAGAGATTGATCCTCAGCATTGTCCTTAGACCATCCAGCCATTGGTGAGGGGCTGTGCCCAAGGAGATGTAAATTCCCAGGCACACTATTAAAATAGGCAGCAGTATTCCACGGACAGCCCAGAAAAAACTGTTGCCATTGGGTATTGGAAGTAAACACAGCAGGGGCCAGAGTGCATGAAGATGGCAAAGGGAGAAATGGTGATATAGTAATGGATCAAGAGCATATGGGCAGAGCACTGACATTGTCTCCTGCGTGTGCTGACTACATATGTGTCTGAGTACAGTTCCAGAAGAAGATGAAAAAATATATGTTTGCAATAAAACAATTCCACAATCTACGTGGAATATATATTTCAACTTTCTGATTTCCCTTGTCAGCCATGAACATTTATTTATATGACAATAGAATTTCTTTAAATCACCTATAGAATGATCCAAATATTATGTTTGAGACCACAACATCTTATTGCCTTTTTAAGCAGAGCTGTGTTGCAAGACCATGGAGCTATGCTAATCTGGTGTGCTTTCTTTTTCCCACTCAGTTGTTGATATTAATTACTATGTCCTCATATCATTGTGTGGTAACTTCTAAGATCTAAACCAATGACTTGAGACTATGAAATTTTAACTGCTCAACTCTGAGCCAGATGGTAGGGTCAAACATTTTAACCAAGTCAGGTCAAATTTGGGTGCCATTATCTGCACTTAGAATTTTGTTCACAGCAACTTCTTTATGACAGATGAAAGGATGAACCTATACTGAACATTGTAGACGATGTATCAATGCCAACAAGAGGTGAAAGAACAGCATCCAGTACATGACCTCAGTCATGATAATTGCTAAAGGCTTCAGTATTCTTTTTTGGTAACTGAGCTGAGATTTTCTATTCTGTAATAAAAGTCCATTATTCAACAGTTCTGTGAGATATGCCCCAATTCACTGCTGAATAATTCTGTTGGAGATTACCCCATAATATCCTCTGTTTGGGGGAATTCTCGTGGTCTTCCCAAGGCCTATGATAATTTTGCCATTGTTTAATATAACACCACAAAGAGATGAAAACCCATAGTTGTTAAATGCTAATAACATATAGTTGCTCATTTAATCTGTACAACAAAATTATATTACATATGCTTTTTATAGATGATGAACCTGAAGTTCAAGAAATAAAATGACTTTCATAGAGTCACATAAGGTAGCAAATACAGAGTCAGGATTCAAACCCTTGGAGGCCTGATTCTTTAGACTCTGCTGATACAATGGGAAGAATTTCTAGAGCAGGAATTATTCCTAATTATTGTCCATTAGTAACTGCATCCCAGTCAAGGCATATTACATGACTAAGTCAGTTCAGGGAGCTATAATAGAATACTCTAGACTGGGTGGCTTATAAACAATGGAAATTTATTTATTAACAGTTCTAGAAGTTGAAAGTCAGAGACCAGAGAGGCGGCGTGGTTAGGTCAGGGCCCTCTCCTGTGTTACATATTGCTTTATATATTGTCACATGGCAGAAGGGGTGGGGGAGCTCTCTGGGACCTCTTTTAGAGGGGAACTAGTCCTATTCATGAAGGCTCTATCTTTATGACCTATTCACCTCCTGCCAACACTATCACATTGGGAGTTAGGATTTCAACATGTGGATTTTGGAGGACACAAAAATTCATTCCATAATATTCCCTGTCCCCTGTCCCCAGGAAAGAGAATTGATGATATGTGCCTGGCTGGATTTCAGAGGTGTTATGGTTAACTGACTGCCATGTGCCCCTCATCCTTCTCCTTTTGGGTTGGAGTGTCTATTATGGCTATACTCTGCTTTTCTCATCATTGTATGTTGAGTGCGTGTAGGTGTAAACAGTTTGTTTTTGTAGCTCATGGGTCTTCAGATCAAGAAGAATCTGTACTCAAGGAATTGAGCTCAATAGTTGATATATAAAGAGACTTATCCACACCCAGATAAGGTTTCAATAAAGAGATCCTTGATAGCTAATGCTATAATATGATGTAATTTGGGAAGAGTCCTTGGAAAAGAATGAATATATATATTTTTTCATGTGGGAGGTGTGTAAATAATTTGTGGCTATAGGGTGGATTTTAGTAGGTAAATATTGCCATAAATATTTTGCTACTACCCCATTGAGTAGTAATCCTCATAACCCTGAATCTGAGCTGACTTTAATGGTTTCCTCAACCAAATAATGTCGTAATGACATTCTGAGTCTTCCAAGACTAGGTTGTAAGAATGCTTGCAGCTTCCTCCTCTTAGATTGTTTACTTTGGATAAAGGCAACCATCAAACAAGAAATCTGACTACTCTGAGACTTCTTTGTTGCTCAAGCTTGAATATAGAAAAGACTTGAGGGATTTTGGGAGTTGAGGAGAGAGTTGGCAGGGGGAGAGAGATACCTGGTTAACCCCCCAGCTGTTTTATTCAGCCCAGCCAAGGCAGCAGGTATGTGACTGAAGAAACTCTCTTTAACATTCCAGCTCCACTAGACATAAGACGTAGAAAAAGCAAGGAACGCAGACTAGAGCTAGAAACAAGGCCCTGGGCATATGACCCCAGTTGAGCTATCTCAATCACCTCCTGCCATTGGAGTACCCCAGCTGAGACCTCGTTGTTAAGATGCAGAGATAAGCCATCCTCACTATGCCTAGGCCAAATTCATGATCAGCAAAATTTTGAATGTAATAAAATAGTTGTTGTTTTCTACCCCTTAATTTTGGGGTGGTTTGTCAGACAGTAGTGGATAAGTGGAACAATACTATGCCAAAGACTTCTTAAGGAAAGTGATTTAGTTAGTAATTAGTTGTTTGCAATGGTCATTTTATTAAAAGCAGTAGTAGGTTCAATATCATTTTTTAAACCTTATCATTAAAGTAATGCAGGTTTTGTAGAAATATATAAAAATAAAATTAAAATCATCATAATATCACCAGCAAGAAATATATTTTCCTTTTTAAAGTGTTTATGTGTATATTAAAATGACACTATGTATAACCATTATCTATTGCTGCATAAAAGCCTACTCAAATTAAAGGCTTACAATAATAATAATTATATTGTTGTTCACAAGCATATGGGTCAACTGGGTGATTTTACAGGTAGCTTGTGAGTCTACTGGAATCAACTGGAGCTGGACATCCCATGAATGGGCTATGGGCATGCTGGCTGGTTTACTAAGCCAAAGCCGGAATATCTCTGCTCCACATGGTCTCTCATCCTCAAGGAGGCTAGCCTAGATTTTTTCACTTGGATGTCTCAGGGCAGCAAAAGTGTGAGATTAACTGCAAGATTGCTTAGATTAGCACCCTTATAACATTACTTCTGCCTCACTCCACTAGTCAAAGAAAGCCAAAACACCAGTCAGACTCAAGTGGTAGAAAAAGTGATTCCAACTCTTGACAGGAGTAAATTGGCATCATAAAGGTGCGTGATGAGGGGATGGGGGGAATCTGTGGCCATTATTATTAATGTTGTTGTTGTTATCTACAACTCTGTACTTGAACTTTTCTACCCACATTTTTCACAAACTATTATGCTTGGACAATACAGTCAAAATAGTTTGGGTAAGCAATTTCTGTTTGTCACTCTCTAAGACGGTTATTATGTCTCAGGTAGATGAGTTCTTGCCTCAATATTGAGAACAGAGTTTATTTTCTCTAAGGAGTAAACTCCTTGCAGCAACCAGAATCAGTTTTTTAAGTGAACAAATCAATTAATTCAATTTCCGTTTTTCCTGCCCCAAACTGATGGGTAACTTAAGTGCCCTGAGTTAACACTGCTTAAACATCTCATGGAGGCACCACCGTCAGGGCTTTCCCATCCTCTGAGCTAGATAACTGAGTGATGTAATGACAATAACAGGGTCCCTGAGCCTCAAGATGACCTTTACTGCCATATTCTGATTATTTATCTCAAAGACTTGTAAATACCCTAACCTGTAATCAAAGGTCACCAAGATTTATTTCTAAGTGAAATGGTTATCTCTGTCCTGATTTGGACAAAAATATCCCATGAATTGAGGTTATAAACCTTGAATAAATTAAATTCCATAAAGGTTAAGTGAAAAAGTCAAAGTAAGTGAGGGATCCAAGTAAGTGGACCAGTTTGAGAAACACTTGGGAAGTGAGAATGAGAACTATGTCCTTGTCCTCTACTGCCAACCTCTATTCTCCATGGACATGGCTATTAATCAAATAGGTTATTTTTAGAGTATTCTAGAACTAAAAGTGCCCTTCTAGGTTGCTATTGTCCTCTCTTAGGTCAATGATATATGACAAGCTTATTATGAAGTCTGTTAAGGAGAAAAAATCTCCCATGTTTTTTGTGTCTTGAAGCATAGAAACTTCACTCTGGCTAAGGTCCATATTCCATCATCACTTCTTCAACAAACTTTTTGATCAGATGGATTATTTTAATGGTTTGCATTGTACCCATTTTTGATGTCGCATTGTCAGATAACCTCAGTATTAAATGGCAACCAGGGAAGAGGCAGTTGAGAAAAGTGATTATAAGTATGGGCCCGGGCAGGGACTGATTTGGTTTCAAGTTCGGGCTCTGCCACTTCCCCCTGGCTGTGTGGGCGTGAGTACATTAATTCACCTGTTGAGCTTTGGTTCACCCATCTGTGGCAGAGCAATAAGCTGGATAGAGAATTTATTGTGATGATGCAAGTAAAGCATTAGCACGGGGTCTGGCATGTGGTCAGTGCTGAATAAATGTAAGTAGTGATTGTTGTTAAAGTAAGCCCAGTTTGGTGTCATGGACCTTTTTATCACTGGGACGTCAGTGGAACAGATGACAGCCGCAGCAGAGGCTTTCTGTGCTGTCACTAGAAGTGTGCACTAGACCTCCTTTAGTGCAAATAGGACATGACAGGATACACAGTGGAACTGAATTCATGCAACAGCAAGGTATACTATAATGAGTTTAACTAAATTTGTGAAATGCTAAGCCTCTGTAACCATAGATGTTTTATCATTCTCTCTGGATGCATAGAACAAAACTTGAAAATAGCAAAATTGAACAAACCCCAATGTCACTTAATTGAAATTCAGAAAAACAAACCAAATCTAGGTGTTATTATTGCCCTGAGGAGTCTAGTTAATATCAGAAATTATTTTTCCTGACTTCTCAAAATACTCACTTTTCCTCCCAGGCAAAGGAACGCTGTGCTTGCTGCTCTTTGCCAAACAGAGGCTTCAAGCACAAATTTCAACAGGTCAAGTCCCCTCTCCCTCCCTCTCAAATCAACCGCAAAAGAAAGGTTAATTCACTAAATCCAGGGGTAATTAATAATTCCTGTTTACCTAGATGCAAAACAGTGTGGTAAAATGTAAACATGATTTTATATAACTTACAAGGGTTGTTTTTAATGATTTCTAACTCATTTTTCCTCAAATCATTCATAATATTTTATGAATATGTACAACTCTAATCTAAGAGATTAATTTAGTCAATGGTAACTGTATCTCTCAAGGACTATCTCTTGTATAACTCCTTGATTTTAAAATGACAGTATCTTCGAGGTCCATACTCTCACTGAGATTCCCAACTTCCATCCTATCATTACAAGTATGATGTTTTTGAAGATTTGAACTAGTATATGATATCATGGTCCAGGTTAGCTAAATGATATAAATACTTAAATTAAAGGAGAAAGAGGATATGAGAAGCATGGAAATAACATAATGAGATTGCTAGCTTAGATGAAAATCCTACAGCTAGCAATAGAGTGCAAAGGAGACAGCCAATGGTCAGGGAGAAGCTTTGATGCAGAGAAATTGCATTGAAGAAAACAAAGGCACTAAATGTGAAATACTATCTCCCTGAACAGTGGCTCAGTTGGCTGGAGCATCACCCCATACACCAAAACATTGTGGGTTTGATCCCTGGTCAGAGGCTATAGGTTCAATCCCCAGTCAGGGTGCATAACTAGGTTCCCTCTCACATCGATGCCTCTCTCTCTCTTCCCCCTTTCTCTCTCCCCCTCTTGCCCTCCTCCTCCTCTCTTTCAATAATCAGTAAATATATCCTCCCCATGTGAGAATTAAAAATCAATGTGAACTATTATCTTCTGCAGGCATTTTTGATGATGGTGTTTGCAGGAATTCACCATGAAACTACAATGGAGTACACCTAAATTGCCTCCTCACCAAGCATTCAGTGGATTTCTTTCAGAGTACACATCTATAATTTTATACAATAAGTCAATGGGGAAATGGCATTTACTTCACACTATTATTTCACTAGCAGCTCTCTGGCACATACCTATTCCGTAAAAGTAAAGGATAGCTGCCTTCCATCTGATCTAAACTTCAAAAGGGACGTGGGTCAAACTCCATGAGTTACAATATGGTCAGAAGGTTTAACACTCCTAGAAAACAATCTAGAGCCTTAATGATGACAAATGCTTCATCTCGTTTCTCATAAATGCTGAGGGTAGAAATGCTGTCAACCAGCATGGCAACCACTAGATAGGGTGCAGAAGCAAGACTCATGGTACATGCTTCCAGCAAACATTTCATCAACGATGTCCAGCCTACTCAGCAAGTCATTTCTTTGCTCACTGATCTGTATCCTATTTGCCATGTAGACCCAGCAAAACCAACATTTTCAGTGACATGACTGCAAATGTTCTGTCACGTAGACCCATTGCAAACAATCTCCAGTTTGGATTTATTTTTGGCAGGCAGGAGTCTGCTCCAGAAACCTGTGAGGATTTCTCTTACTATCTACATTTCAGAGAGTGTCTCTCTAGGAAAACATATGAGATTTCTGTCACAGCAAAAAAAACCAAAAAACAAAAACAACAGCACAGGATCCTCCTGAGAACCAATGCCATACTTAAAATATCCATAACTTGGATTCCCAAAGGCTACTAAAGTAGTGCCTCAACTCATGACATTTCTCCTGGTACATAATCAAACACATGGGGTCCCGGGGATATGGTAAGAATACTTCACTCTTTTGCAATGATATTAATCTTCAGTGTTTCACTGTTATTGAGATATATCTTTTAATAAAAATATATGAAACCATGAAAAAATTATTCCAGCTCATTTTATGGACTGATTTGATCCCACTGCTCATAAATTATGAATGGTTACATCCTGTGGCATTTTAGTTCTGTTCACTTTATAATTTAGTCTGACATTTGGGTAGCCCTGGCCCTTCTGTACTAAAGTACTTTTGAATCACTTAATTATAACCATTATATCTGGAGGGAAAATGTATACCTATAATGACTTGCCACTATTAACTGGCAATCTAAGACAGTGAAAGTAAGTTTTTGATTCAAAGAAAGAAGAATCCCCCTACTTAAAAAGAATCATTTAAAGTTAAAGTACTTTGGATGGCAAATTACAGAAATCTATTCAGACTGGTTTGAGCAAAATAATGGAAACTAACTGAAAGCAAGGAATGGTGTGTCCTCTAACCCAGAAGCAGCAATCCAGCCAGGTTTAGGGAACTGGAATCCAGCATTTGTGAGCCAGTGGGAACCAAAATAATCAATCTCATCACCTCTCCATTTCTCTCGTTCCCTCCCTCAGATTATGTGGTTTCTTATTTCTGCATCCTACTGAGCATCTGCTTTATTTTTTTTTCCCTTGCCAATTGGTGTTTCCAGTATCCCCATTTACAGAGTGGAAATGGCTATCCCAGCTCCAGAAAAACAAGTTCCAAATTCAAAAGAAGAAAACCCAGTTGAGCCAGCTTAGCTCAGGTGTTCACCTCTTCCATAGTCACAGGAGCTATTTCATCAGCAAAATAGGAAAATTTTAACTCTAGTTAATTATTAACCTCTTGGAGTTACTCCAAAGGAAAAAAAAGTTTACATTTAAGGATAAAGCATGTGGCACATATATACCTGATGAATGGAGTGATAGAATCTTGAGGCTGTAAAGTACATTGGACATCAATCTATGGATACTCTGACTGATGCAGAAGTCCCCCAACAGCTCAGCTTTCCTGCCGGAAAGCTACTCAGGTGTTACTGTCTGGAATACTTCCTCTGACTGGGCACTCACTTTTTAGCAGAGGCTCATTTTAATAGTGGACAAATTTGTCTCTAGGCATGTCTGGCCTATACAAAACAGAAACTCCTCCCACTAATGTCCATCCATACACTGGGATCTGCTCTCTAGAGTTGAAAGATTTCAATTCTAGCTTCTATGCAGCAAATACTTAAAGATGGCTGTCCCATCACATCTCCTCTTTTCAAGCTCATTTTCACATTCCCCCAAATATCCCTGCAGATGACATTGCCCTGACAGCCCTTTTCAGCAGGCTGCCTGATTTGTCAAGACCCATTAATGTATGAATATAATGATATAAAATCTGTGGAATATCCAAGAGGATGTTGGCTAAGACTCTTATTAATTCTTACTTAGATGCAGTATTTCTGTTGACATGGCCAAAAACTGTGCTGGCTTTTTTTTTAAATCTCACTTGAGGACATTTTTTTTTTCCATTGCGTTTTTTTTTTTAAAGAGAGAGGAAGGCAAAGAGAGAGAGAGAAACATCGGTGTGAGAAACATTGATTAGCTGCTTTCTCATACACACCTCGACTGGGGATCTAACCCACAACCTGGCTATGTGTCCTGACCGGGGATCGAACCTGCAATCTTTCAGTCCACAGGATGACACTCCGTCTGAGAGCCACATCGGCCAGGACTGTTTTAAATTTTTAATAGTGCATTATGAGGTAGTGTGAAGAAGCCCAGATTTCCTGGGCTCATATGATATCACCTCCATTTATTATACTTTAGGCAAATTATCTCTTTGTCACTTGTTTTCTTTGCTTGTAAAGGGAGATTATGCACAGTGCCTATTCCAAACAGTTGCTATGAGAATTATATGATAATGTATGGGGTCCAGCATAAATAATGCCCCCTTTTTAGTACAAAATCTTTTATCAAAAAAATCATAAGTATGTAATTCTGTAACATAACAATATCACACTCAAACACACCATATGACATTTTAGGTGAAATGTTCAAATAAAACTATAAATTATTTCACCCATGTTATTACCCTACCAATCACACTGAAGCAGGCATTACTTCTGCTGGACCATGTATGTAAAGCGCTGAAAATAGAACATGGCACACGGTAAGTCCTCAGTTAATGTTAAGTATTACTTTGGAATGAACTAAATACCATTGTCTTTTATGTGACATTCTCCAGTGCTTAAAATTTCATCTTAAATGACTTGATCTCTTAGTTCAGTCTATGGATACCAATTTTGTGTCCTGATTACCTCATCCAGTCATTGATCCTTCTTAGGCTTGTGTTATCCACAAGCCTAATCAATTTTAATACATATGTAATTAAAATGTGATTATTATGGCCTACATGACTTCAATATAATGAAAATGTTGAGTAAGAAAGAAGCAAGGAGAAAATTTGAGGCATACACAGAGTGTCTTTAAATTACAAAATGCTTTCTTGTCATCTCACTTGAGATACATAATACTAGCCCAGTTTTTCAGATGAGGCTATTTAAGACCCAAAACTTTGAGACTGCTTGTTTGAGGACACAACAATAATGAGCGATTAAACCAAAAACTGAAACCTAGAAGTCCTTATTACCTCGCTCTTCTTTGAGTACAGTTGATCAAACAATTAAAAATTCATATTAATTTTATTTTCCACATTTAAAAAGATCTTATCCATAGAGAATAAAGGATACTGAGTGAGAACATCAAGTTGGGTCTAAGATCTGCTTTTAAATCTCAGTTCCACTGCTGAGTCACTGAGATGACTTTGCAGATATCACTTACTTTCACTAACCCATGGTTTTCTTATCTTTAAAATGGGTAAATAATAGTACCTAGTTCATAGACTTTCTATGGAGACAAATTAAAGTAGTGTACATGGAGTGTGTATCACAGTACCTTTGCATCCACTATGTGGTAGCTGTGATAATTCTCACTCTTAATAATATTATCCATGAAAGATTGTCAAAAAGCTTACTACAAGCAACAAGTATTACATCTTTTAGCATTATTCTGATTGACCTACTTGCTTTAAATAAGAAAAAAAAATTTTATAAGTCAACCCATAGAGAGACCTGGGTTTTTAGACTACAATGCTGTAATCTCCAAAGTTATACCACTGAATTCTCCCAAAGTTAAAGAGTAGTGTACATTTTTAGGGATAGAGGCCTCTTGCAATTTGTGAATTATATTTATTTTTCTCACTATTTCTGCAATCATGATTTCAAAACTAGTAAGAATAGTCACCACAATTACTATTATTGCTATTATAGGCTATAGAACAGTATCAAAGAATAGTGTGATGGCCAACAGTCAGGTCATAGTTCTGGACACAAGGCTGTTCCATGACCAAAGTTGCCCTCTAACTTTAGTCACCCTATGCATGTAGTCATTGGCCATTAATTGTAAGAGCAACTAGCAAAAAAAAAAAAAAAAAAAGTGCAGATGCTGGCAGTTACCATTTCTACAACTGAAAATACAACCTCAAAGTCATGTTCTTATCACTTGTGGGTCTCTGGCACCAACAGGACACCACACAATGGCAGATGACAAAGGACCCACTGCTCTTGTCTGTGTGGCTCGCAAGAAATGGAAAAACTTCAACAAAAACAGATCACCTGGATATACTGTGAGAACCCAGGATTTCACATTCATCTCCTCAGTATTATTATATAGATTGCATGTGAGAAAAGAATAAGCCCAGAGTAACATCTTAAGGAGGCAAATCAAGAGAAAAATAATACCTACTTTTTATTTGCCTATGTGCTCGTATTTCTGCCTTATGTCTGAAAAGTGAAATATCACTTGACGGAAATAAAATTGTAACAGCACAAATATAAATTTAATGTGAAGCTCGAACATAATTTTAATATTTATTTTGTACAGATAAATAGTAGCAGCACATCTGAATAGAAAAAGTATTACAAATCAAACCAAGGATTCACAAACTAATCCCATTTTAAATATATTTATTCAATGTGACAGAGAATGAGGCAGTGTCAACAGTTTGGCACGGAGAGCTTCCCTTGCAAGAGTGAGAAGGAAGTCCTTGAAATTGTCATTATTCTACTTCTCTGTACAACCTGTGCCCTGAGGGGATCCTTGGGGAAAAAAAGAAAAGAAAGTTTGTTCTAGGGGATTCAGTTCTTTGGCAGCTGGGCACAGAGGAATAACAAGAAGGAAGGGACATTTTGTAATTGGAGAGTCTTTTCCAGGCAGCTGCTCTCTGTAGAAAAAATTGAAAACTAGTCTACCACTAAGCAGACGGAGACATGGGACACCTGAGGCACACAGACCACCAGTGTCTAAGGGTGACAGCAGGTGAGTGTGGCAAGGGGTCAGAGCCATGGGAAGCAAATCTTACCAATGTCCTCATGTCATAGACAGGTTAAAAATTTAAGTAAAACAAATGAAAAGGTAAGTTAAGAGGAATAAAATCTACCCCTGGCTGTTGAAAATGAGTTCTTTGGATTGCCTTGGCGTCTACCAGAGCTTCTCTCAGCAACCAGGCTCCACCTCTGCAAGCCAGTCTTTGTAAGATTTGAAATTGCCATTCTTTATCTTACCTTTCTGTCTGTTTCCTTCCTGGGAAACTTGCTGTATTGTATGCATTTCCTTTCATTTCTCTTTTTTTCTTTTCCCCACTAGGTTAAAAAAAATGCCTGTTTTCTTCACCATTGTATCCCTAGACTCTACAAGAGCTCCTGGCACTCAGCAAGTAAATGTCCATTGAATATTTGTCAAAGGAATGAGCAAATTCTCTATCTATGGTGCCCATTAAGTAACACCTTGAGTGAAGGATGACACAGTTGCTTCATTTTGTGTCACATCTGAGCATGCACCAGCAGCTTCCAGAAGAAGGTGAACCTAGGCTCAGTGAGAGCATGCTGCTTGGCTCTGCAGCCAGAAGTGGGACAGCAGGTCTTGGTGCCCTTTACTTTCGGTTCCTGTAGGAGTTCCTGCAGTGAGTGCAACTCTGGCTGCACATTGAATTGCAATGGTGGTGAGGCTGGCAGGGTACAAACATCTATAATCTTTAATTACAGATCTGCTTTTGTGCAATTCTGATGGGCAGCCAGGCTTGATAACCAATAGCTACCCGCTTCTTGGGAATTGATTTGGCCAATATTAGTGGTAGATCCTGTTTGATATGGAAAGAGGAATGAGTGCAAGGAGAGGGAGCCCTAAACCACACCTGCCCTGATGCCCAGACCAGTCCATCTAGCCATAAACAGAGCTGTCTGTGTCTTCACCAGTAATAGGATCTTCTTGTCTGCCTCCGTGTGCAGCTCACGTAGCCTCCATTCTCCACAGCAATCATTACTTCCTTACTGCAAAGCTGTGGATTCTTATTGCTAACTGGGACTACAAAAAGAGCATTTATTCAGAAATTCTTGACTTGTAAACCAGCTGTAAAGCTCAAGAAGAATTAATCTCATGTGCATGCAATGAAAATTTTTGTACAAATCCACAAAATGTCCAAGAAAAGTAAATAACGAGGGTCTAATTTCTCTCTGTATAATTTGGCTAATTATACAACTCTCAGATTATAATAGTGGTTGGGTAAACATGACGATATCTTTTTGCCATGAATTCCCTTAGTTTAGTTAATCAATTACTTTTCTAATTCTTCAGGTATCATTAAAGCCATTCTAATTTAAGACTAAGCAGATGTGTATCATAACAGAGCTCGAAATTTAACCCTAGATACCTAATAAATGTATGAAAGGGAAAAAATGATCTATTCCTAATATGCTATTTAATTACAAGGTTTGAGGAAGAAATAACACATGCTAATGATGAAATTAAGGGTTTTAGATCTAATTTGATTACATTCTGTGAACATTGGTTATAACTTGGCTTGCAGCTAAATTTATCAAGATGACTTTTCCATTCACATGGGGCTAAAAGCAATTTTCAAGTAAGAGGCTAAAGTCATGGTGGATTGTTAGCGCTGGGTAACTTTTATCAGACTGCATCATGCTCTGGATCTATTAGCTGGTAACAAGTATATAGCAAGCTAAGATAATGCCCATAAATAGTGCCATTAGTTGCTTGTACATAAGACAAAGGTGTCTAATGGACCAATATCACACACTTTTCCACAGCAGCAGGGCTTATTTTACAATGGGTTATTATGCTAATAGATTGTAAAACAGTATAGAAGAACGCAGCTTTAATGTATTTACCCCTGTAGACAAGGAGGGGGAAAATGCTTTGCAAGCAATTATTTTGAATTATTACACTATCTAAAAAACAATTACTATAGACTCATGTGTTTCAGTTTTCCAAGTTTATTACCATTAGAATGCACACAGTGAAAAATAATTGAACAAGCTACTCAAATTTGCACTTCCAAACATAACACCCTGAATAAGATGTGAGTATATCTGCATCCATCCCTTTCTGACCCCCATTGTTCCCCCACTCCAGAAAAGGCTTTTCTTCTTGAATGCATCAAGTACTTTTAAGAAAGGAATTATACAATGGCTACAATTTAGAATGCAATTAGGTGAGCCATTTTTCCTTTTTTACCTCCAATTACCCACAGCAACCTGCACACGACTACCACCGCTTCCTCCTCTCAGTCCCAGCTGTTGGTCTTGAATATCAAATCAGGGAGCTGTAACTCAGCCAGAGAAACCCAGTCTAAGAGAGGTCCCCAGAGGAATCTGGCTAAACTGAAGCTCTTCTCCCCACTCCTGCCTTGCTGACAACATCTGTTTGACCAGTTCCCTGGGGCCTTATGCATTTTCACTGAAAACTCTCCACAGACTTAGAGTTCACAACTGGTCCAGGCAATCCTCTTCCCTGGCAGTTCTCAAAAATTTGTGCTCAGTGAAAGGGAATTGGCATTGTGAAAACAGACAATGAAAACAGGATCTTTTCAAAAGACAAGTCTGACCATGTGCCCCTCCTCTACCCTCTTTAACACCTCTCATTAAAGTCTGCAAACCCTGCATGTTCAGGTCTAACCTCTAGCCTTTTCTTACGACAAGTCATTTGATCTCTTGCACCACAGGGCCTTTGCATATGCTATTTCTGCTGCTCATAAAACTCTTCACTCACCTCCTAGATGAACCTAGTTAACATCTAACAAAACTTTAGATTACAACTCATTTCCCTTTCTCTATTAGATTCTTTGTTCCACCTTCCCTGCCCTGCCCATGTTATTCTCTCAGGATACCATATTCCTCTCTTCTAAATTTCTTAACACATTTGCAAATTTGACTTATTTGTGCAGTTATTTATTTAACATTGGTTTTCCACACTAGACTCCAAACACCACGAAGACAATAATCCATCTGCTTTACTTCTCATTGTATCTCCGCTAATACAGTATCCAGCAAATTTAGTTCATTCTCAGTGAATATTTCTGAAAGAATACATATATAATCAAAGTCCGAAAGATAAAAATAAACATCATGCATGCAGGATCCAGAATGAGTAACATGAAGTATAGGCATTGGTACCTAGTGAGAGGTAGAATGGTGTAGATAGCATAAAATCAATTGTAGTAATCATTGACAATACAAGATAAATTATAACCATTTAGAAGAAAAAAGCAATAGATATGAGAGAGTATGGATGATTTTGAAGACAGAGAGCCTAGAAATTAGGTAAAAAAAAAAAAGAGAGTTTTAAATTGTGTGTACTGTAGGGATAATCAACTGTTTAATATAATGTGAACCAAGAAGACTAGCTCAGGAAACAGCAGAGAATTCTTCTATACAGAGAGAGACAGGCTGACTATAGTTTTCAATGGAATAAAAGGGATAGATGTTAAGAGAACATAGAGGTAGGAAAATGAAAACATTCAGGTATGAATGGAGAAGACAGAAATCAACCAGTAATTACCAGCTGCTCAGTAGTAGTGAAGTAGTTCAAGATGGAAGAGATGGGTCTCTGTTAAAGAAGAGAGAAAGGAGTCTGAGTGAGTGAGTAATAAAAAGACTAGAAAGAGGCCATGTGCACTGGTCAGGCAACCGACAGCGATTAAGGTTGCTCAGGAAACCACAGGACTCAGAATGCTGATAGGAAGACTCTGTGGAAAGAGGCAGACTGCCTCCCAGAAGCATTGCAAGGAAAGGAAAGAGGAAGGAAGGAACAAAAGGTGGTGGCGAGAGGCACAGAGCATCCAATGGGGCAGTCCATGGGTCAGCCCTCATCTGTTCTGGGATGTAAGAAGCAAGGACTTCAGCTAAAAACCAAGTCTGAGGAAAGGAAAGGCATGGCATGTTCCAAGAAAGGAAGCTTAGGGCTTTCATTCTTTGTTCTGCACAAAAAAAGAGGGGAAAGCAACCTCTCCCACTCAAGTTATGAAGGTGAAGGCCAATTCTAGGCCACCCCAGAGGAAAAGAACTTTTAAAAGTGTGTTGAAAACGCCAGTTGCCACAGAAGTGCTGAGTTCCCCTGGAAGGTCACTCTCGGCCATCTGTTAGTGGCAGGGCTGAGCATTAGTAACGTGGACAGCAACCCAACTGCCTGGGGAGACGCAGCGCATCTCCACCCGGCATCGAGTGCAGTAGCCAGGACACGTCAGTTCGGTATCCTCGCTATAATCAGATGATGGATGGCCGCCCTGAGCAGGAGAAGCACGGTCCCTCGGCCCCGTGAGGCCTGGCCATCTGAACCACACTTGGCACCGAGTGAGGCCTACACAGTTCTCCTCAGGTGGAAATGCCAGCATCAGCAAACATTAGGAAAGGAGGGCATGCGTTCTGGAGCCACACACAAGTTGGCAGCTTTGAAAGGGAGAGTTTGGGGGAAGAAGAATTACTACTGACAGCCCCAGAGTTTTTTCTAAACATACTTTTAATTGATGAGCCCATTATATCCTTTCTAAAGGCATTTTTAAAACTTAATAAATGACTGCTTACTGTAGAGCACAATACAGTCCCTTACAAGTTAAGCTGTTCTCGTGAATCACTTGTAATTACTGGGCATTTTCAGGCCCAGGGGATGTATAACTATATTATTGTATCCCTGTGATTTTATGAAGTCAAGACAAGGAAACAAATCACCGTAACTGAATTAATCTCTCTACCAGAGCTCATAATAATCAGAAGAAAACTTAAAAATCCCATAACAAAAAACCCATCACTATTAAATCATCAGGTCTTTTTCTAACTACTGCTTGATTTGTTTACTCCCAAAAAGGAAGTAAAAGGGGATAAGGGGGAAAAGTGTGAAGAGGTGGGAAAAAAGGATGGACGGAGGGGCTAGGGAGAGAGATGGGGGAAGAATGACCAGAGGGAGAGAGAAAGGGGAGAAGAAGGAAAGGGGACAAAGAAGAGGGAGACAGAGAGAAGGAGGAAAAGAAGAGAGACAGCAGGCAGAGAGGGAGGGAAGGAGGAATTATATTCATTTCCTAGTGCTGCTGTAACAAATTACAACAGTAGTGGTTTAAAACAACACAAATTTATTCTCTTATAGATCTGGAGGTCAGAAACCTAAATCAAAGTGTTGGCAAGATAGTGCTCCTTCTGGAGGTTTCAGGGAAGAATCTGCCCCCTTGTCTTTTCCAGCTTCCAGCAGCCGCCTGCATTCCTTGGCTTGTGGCCCTTTCCTCCATCTTCAGAGAGCATCACTCCAGCATCTGCTTCCTTTGTCCCATCTCCTGCTTCTGCCTTTGACCTTCCTCTTATGAGAAGCCTTGTGATTACACTGGACCCACCCATACAACCCCAAATCATCTCCCCATCTCAAGATTATCAACTTAATCATATCTGTAAAATCTCTATTGCCATGTAAGGTAACATATTCATAGATGTCAGGAATTAAGATGCAGACATCCTTGGGGGCAGTCATTATTTGGCCTGCCACAATCATTTTTTAAAAAGATTTTCTAACTAATGTGATACATATGCCAACTGGAACTTCTACACCACTTTGATATTTAAGGACCCTCAAATCATGGTATAGGCATGGCTCTTTAAAATCGTCCTCTCTAAAATGATGTAAAATGTGCCATGTTGCCTTTCAAACAATTTTTTCAAAACAGTCACACCTATAATCTGATTTTCTCCTCCAAAGATGTCTTGTCAGGTAAGAAAAGCAATTTATCCCTAGTTGCAAATAAGAAGACTGAAAGAGAAAAGCTGGCTGACCAGTGGCCCCCTTACTCCTCCATAACCTAAGGGGCCAGCAGCAACTGAACAGAACCAGCTTACCTGCAGACAGTTGCATACTTCACTTTCCACTGCATGGCACTTCACAACAGTACATTTCTTACAGTTCTGTAAGGAAAAACAAACAAACAACACTAGAACCAATCAAAGGCTCTTAGATTTTTTTAAATCATTTGAAGAGAAATCATATACTTTACCTTCTCCCACCCACAAGTTCCTTCTGCCAAGCATTCCTGTCAACTGAGCTTGGTCACCCTGAATGGATATTTCCAAGGACAAAGAGCTCACTACTCTGCAAGTTAACCCTCTCAAAAGCATTACTGACCAGGATCTATTTTCAAAGATAGTCTCAACCAGTCCTAGAACCTGCACAAAGGTTGTCACTTACACAGAAGTAAGGGCTAGAAAAGAATGTCATACACGTGAAGCTCAGAGTCAAAGGTCATTCTGTAGGACACCTCTCCACAAGCGGTTCATTTGCAAAGCACTGGGCAGGAAGTCTGAACCCCAGAGTCCTTTCCTTTTTATTTTTCTGCCACTGACTCATTGACTGGTATTGGTTAAATCATCCACTTTTTATATGGAGCAGGTCCAAGGCCAGGATAGGCAGGAAGCTTTCTTGTGATGGTCAAGAGGAAAGAGCATAGAGCCAACTTATCTACTAGTCATTTGATGTTGAGCAACTTCCTCAGTTTCTCTGAGCCTGAGCTTCTCCAACTGTAAAAGTGCAAAAGTAACCTCACCTGTATTACAGAATAATTAAGAAGGCAAGAAATACAAATAAATGTTTTCAAATTTTTCCTGTAGATACCCAGAAGGGTTTGGGGTTGCATGGTAATTCTGTTCTTAATTTTTTTTATCATCCCCTGAGGATATGTTTATTGATTTTAGAGAGCAAGGAAGGGAGGAAGGGAGGGAGAGAGAAAGAGAGAGAAAAACATCGATATGAGAGAGAAACATCAACTGGTTGTCTCCTGTACACACCCCGGCAGGGGAGATCAAGGATTGAATCCACAACCTTGGCATGTGCCCTGACCAGGAATTGAACTCACAACTTTTTGGTATACAGGATGATGCTGCAACCTGCTGAGCCACCCAGCCAGGACATCTATTCTTAATTTTTTGAGGAAACTCCATAGTATTCTCCTTTATGGCTATACCAGTTTACATTCCCATCAGCAATGAATGAGAATTTCTTTTTTTCCACATCCTCTCCAATGCTTGTTATTACTTGTCTTTTTGATGATAGCCATTCTAACAGGTATTAAGTGGTATCTCATTGTAGTTTTGATTTACATTTCCCTAATAGCTAGTGAAGTTGAGCATCTTTTCATACATCTGTTGGCCATTTGTATGTCTTCTTGGGAGAAGTGTTTGATTGGGTCCCCTGTCCATTTTCTTAAATGGACTGTTTGTTTGTTTGTTTGATGTTGAATTGTATGAGTTCTTTATATATTTTGGATATTAACCCCGTGTTGGATGTGTTTGCAAATATCTTCTCCCATTTGATTGATTGCTGTTTTGTTTTGTTAATGGTTTCTTTTGCTGTGCAGCTTTTTCAGTTTCAGTCTCATAATTTATTTTTGCTTTTACTTCCTTTGCTTTTATGGTCAAAGGAATTACTCAGTTCTGGAATGTCTTGGTTTTCAAATAATTTTATTCTCAACCCAGTTGTTGATAGAAAAAAAAAGTCTCAACTATGCAACAAAATTTTGGGACTCAATTGTCAATATGACAACACTTTTATGCTGATACCTGTATGATCAGTCATGCATCTCTCAGGCAACATACAAAGGAGATAAGGCTTTCAATCAAAGTCTTCTCAAACAGTTTTCTGGAACAAATCAAGTTTGAGAACCAAGGTTCCACTGTATAAAATCCTCTCTAAAACCAAGGTCTAAAAATTTAGTACCTATGTTCTCTTCTATGTAATTATTGTTTCAGGTCTCATATTTAAGTATTTGATCCATTTTGAGTTAATTTTTGTATATTGTGACAAACAACAAGATATATGCACCCCTATGTTCATTGCAGCATTACTCACAGTGGCCAAGACATGGAAACAACAAAAGTGTGCTTTTAAAGTTGATCGGATAAAGACGACATAGAATATATATATGCAATGGAATACTACTCAGCCATAAGAAAAAATGAAATACTGCCATTTGTGACAACATGGATGGATTTTGAGAACATCATGCTAAATAAAATACTCATAAATCAGACAAAAAAGTCAAGAACTATATGATTTCACTCATGTGTGGGATATAAAATTGAAAGCAACAAATGAACAAACAAGACCAAAAAACTAACAAAAACTCATAGACGCAGATGATAGTATGGTGATTACCAGAGGGAAAGGGTTGGGAGTAGGGAAGTAAAAGGTTAAGGGAATCAAATATATGGTGACAGAGGAGATTTGACTTTGGGTGGTAAACACACAATGCAACATACAGATGGTGTATTATAGAACTGTACACTTGAAACCTATATAATTTTATGAACCAATGTAACCCAAATAAATTTAATTTTTAAAATAAAGGGCAAGGGAGATGGTTTGTCCAAAGGACTCAGAATAGTGTCTACAATAGTAGCTCTCACTCCAGGGATCCAGGCTCTCATTCTATACTTGACTATCCAGCTTTTCCTCTTTCCACCTCCTATGACATTATGACTGGGTATATCCTCCCTCAGCAAAATCCCTTTGCTCCAGGTGCAAACTCTCATCACACACACACACACACACACGCACACACACACACACCCATAACTGCTATGCTACTATGCTTATCATTGCTCTTAGGATACTTTTAATTCATGAGGCACTTCACTGTGGTAGGTACAAGGGGGCACACACACACAGAATAAGAGTCTTTCTTCTCTTAAGCAAGGAGGTCCATGGGCAAGTAACCATAACGTAAGATAAAATGTTATAAGCTTCCAGCACTAGTTTGTATAGATAACATGCTATGAAGCTTCAGAGGTCAGACAGGATAGCATGGCTTGGAGAAAGAAAGAGACAATCGTAAAAGTCACATTCATTAGTCTTGAGTTAAAATGCAGACATCATGGGAAGAACATTATAAGCAATGGAGAGGTTTATGGAATAGGAACATGATTGATCTATGTATTGGGGCCCAATCCAATCTTCCACTTTGCAGATCCAGAAAAACGATTTATTCAAAAACCTGAAAGTGTATACAACCCTCAGGAGAAACTCACATTAACCACACTCAGCCTGATGTATAACAATAAGTGGTCAATGTATTGTTTCCTATGAGCAGTAACTTGGATTAGTGTAATCACATCAGTATGGCCATTATATATTTTCACCAAAAGCTAATAATAATAAAAAAAAGTTGATGATTGAACATGAAAGCTGACCAAGGAGTCATCTAATGTGTCTGATTTCTGATATGAGGCTAAGGGGCCTGGTAACTACAGAGAACCAAAATGCCCTCTCTCCTTTTTCTTTTCTTCAGAAACACTCACCCACCTCTTTCTGATTGGTCTGTTGGTTTTTTTTCCCTAAGCCAATCATTTAAACTATGCCATAATCATCTAGCTAACCTGGGAATGAGCCTATCTCTTTGAAATTATTTGTATATCTCTTCTCAGACTCATAACTCTCAGAGGGAAATAGAGAGCAATCAGTGTGATTCCGGGAGATAGAGCTATAAAGGTCTGATAAGGCCAGACCCCAGGAAAGGAGTTGGACCTCACACAGTTGGTGGTAAAGGGGACGACTTTGTAACATCATGATAATGACACTGATGGGCCACTCTGTGACCCTCTCGGTTATCCATCTGTTTCTTCCACAAGGAATTGCCCAGGACCCAAACCTGTCCCAGATGCAGGATGCCAGAAGAAGTATTTGCGGGAAAGTGTGACTTTAAGTGCTCCTAAATCAGAGGAGCATTTTCTGACCCACAGGACCGACTGCATACTGCATCTTGGTTCAATCTGTGTGAAACTCAGAGGAGCTGTGCTTTTTGGGAAGAAGGTAGGGGTGAGGGAATTTACATAGAGGATGGGAGGGGGAATAATAATAAAAATGTCAAAATGTTTCTGTCTCCCTGTGTCACCTTTCCAACTCCCCTTCTTCTTCCTCCTAAACACAGTTCAGACATGACACCCATCTGGGAGCCTTCCTCATCCCTCAGAGTTAAACCTCTTTTCTCTGTGTTTGGGGTCAGCTAACATATTTCAGATGGCTAGATAGTATATATTTTAGGATTTGTGGGCCATATTGTCTCTATTGCAGTAACAACCAGTTTTGCTTTAACACTGTTATAAAAATGTGAATCTTTTCCAATGTGATTAATGTATTAAGGAACAATATGAGCATAACACAAATTTCACATTTCTTTATGTGCAATTTCCTCTATGAGAAACACTGGGTCTAGGCGGAAAACTTCATCCAACCAAAACAAAACACGTAGGATACACGAAACACACTCCTCACACATCCACCATCTACCTTAAGTCCCCACAGGCTTTAGGAGCCACACTGTCCACATCCGGGGCCACAGCTTTCCATCAGATTTCAGCTAAGACTTCTTCCCCCACTTTACAATAGCTCATAAGCTGCAGCCTTTCTGGCCAATGCCAGTCTTTTTCAAGGTAAACTGTCACATCTATTGTAGCATCTATGTTTTTTAACCATTTGACATGTATAAAATTGGGTTGCATTCTGTTTCAGGTTTCTATCCATTTTTTTTTTGTCACTGACTAATTTTTTGAGTATTGTCCCCAATGCCATTTTTCCTGTATGCCCTGTGGATTTTACTGCACAGTCTTGCAGAGCATGGTGATTTTTAGGAACATGCACCATCTTAAAGCAGAATTGAATGTATTGAACTGTACCATGTTAGGGCCACAGTGACCATAGATAACACATAAGAGAATAAGCATAGATGTGTTTCAATAAACTTCATTCACAAAAATAGGCAGCAGGCTATATGTAACCCACCACGGTCCTTACTTTGCTCTATGCTATCTCTTGATGTTGTACGTGATTCAGTTTTTGCACTCAGCATTAGGAGTGTGACTTATTTATTTGAATGTCCCTCTTCTCAACTAGACCATAAGCACTGTGGAGGCTGGGGTTCTTTTATTCATCTCTTTCTCGGCACCCAGCACCATTCCTGGCTCTCGAAGAGTTCTCACAGAGTGGGCTCCCAGAGGTCTCCTGAGTGATTCATGTCAGAGGACAGGTAGTTTCTCCCAGCACATATTTCAACCCCAATGCCAACCCCCAAAAATTGCCTTCCTCCTCTCCACTTCCAGCATCAGGTGTTGACATTCAGATTAAGATGTAAGTAATATTTATTACACCCTGTCTATCAGCATACGGAGCTAAGAACATGATTTTATGTATTTTTATGCCATTCCTCAAGAGAAACCTGAAAGATATGTATATTACCTTCATTTCAAGGATGAGGGAATTAAGTCTGAGTGGTTAAATAACTGCCCTGAGACACACAGAGAAAAGTGTGTGCTCGCAGGAGGGCCCTGGCTCCAGGGAGGGGAGCCTGGAACCTTGTCTAGGGTGCCCTCCTGCTGACTTCCCTGTCCTCCCTCCCCGCAACAGAGGTGTTATGGAGACAGCTTGTTAGGTTTGCCTTGCAAAAAGAAATGCAAACAGAGGAAACCTTCCTACAGAAATAGTTTCTTAAAATCTATGGATGATGTTCCTAAACAAAGAAGCCTTAGGAACAAAATACATGAAGTTTCAGCAACCTAGAAAAGTAAAAAGAAGACAGTATTCAGTCCAAAATAACTCAATTTTCAAAAGGATCTATAAGTTCTCTGGTTCTCACTCTGGTATGGTTTTATAGGATCACATGGGTTTTTACTTAGCCATAGGCAGTTCTTATACTCTGTTTACAGAATGACAAAGGGTTTGGTTTCACCTGATTTGCGTTGGCATATGACAGCAAGAAAGCATGTGTTCAGCCCATTCTCCATTTACATAAGAAATATAAGCAACTATGAACAGCATTTTGCCTGAACTGGCAAAATTATCATCGATGTCTGCAAATAAGAGTCAAGGAAATCCCTGGGAAAAAAGCAGTATATTCAAAACCCACCTGGCCCCTATTATTGCTATGGGGCCTTGTTCAAAGGCCTGTGATCCAGCCACCTCCCCAAAGGCTGAGATGTCAGTGAGGTTATCCAAGGCATTTTCTTGTAGACCACCCTGGCCATGCCTGGTTTGTAGCACAACATGCCACCAACAGCCCAGGGGAGGGGAAGGCTTTCTGCTCCTTGCTGTGCCTCCATCCTGGCTGGATGCCTAGAGTGCAGTGTGTACACAATTCATTTTATGAGACAGATGGAAATTGAGTTACAGCAAATAAATCATACAGCACTTCTTTTAGTGAGTGTCTCTCTATAAGAAATCTTCTGTTGACTAAGTGTGGCCTTATATACTTCCTTGATTAGGCACACAGATGTTTGGTTGATATTTGACTCCTGTGAGAGCTTTCTTATTTAAAAACTCCCTGGAGTTTCCCAACATGTAGGGTTCTGCCACTTAGATACTGTGAGAAGTTTTGTGAATTGATTATTATAGCCACGTTCACTCTACAGACACACACCAACACCGCCACAGATATGCAGCTACGGCACCAGGATCACCAGCCCCGCAAACATCTCACACCCCACCCTACCCAAACGTGAAGGCTGGAGCTTGTGAAAAGCAGGTAATGACTTGGACATTGCAGTTTCAGAATCTTCTACCATTGTCCAAATTTTCAATAAATGTCCTATCTAAAAGCCAGAAGATGCTTACCAAAGAGGTAACAATCTTTGGAATCGGACAGATAGGAGTTGGAATTCCACCTTTACCAATTATTGGCAGTGTGTCCATGAACAACACAACTTCGAGCCTCAAATCCAAATCTGTAAGGTTAGAATGTGAACACGACCTCGTGAAGTTTTTGTGAGAAAAGGCCCTGTAGCACAGTGTGCTGAACCCTGGGTAAGTGTGTATGCATGTGTGTGTGTCTTTCTTTTTTGTTTCTTTTGGGGGCTGAGAGCATTGGTATTAGTAAATTCTACTTCTTTTTCCAGGTAGCTTGCAACTTCAAGTGCTGGACACATTCTGGGTAGCCTTTGAACTGAATATACAGAGACAAGTACACTGCATTGTTGAGAAGCCAGACTTATTTATTGAGAGCAGACGATTACACAGGCAGGTTTAGCTATGCAATGAATAGTTTTTGGAAAATAAAATATCAAATCTAGTAAAACAGACAAACAACGATTTAGTACCTATGGTTTGCCAGGCACTTATCATACATTATGTTATTTAATCTTCAAACCAATGAGGAAACTGAGGCTTGATATGAGATTAAGTATTTTGGCTCAGACCATTCCACTCATTAGTGGCAGCCCTGTGACTCCAACAAGGCAGGTGGAGCTTAGTTTTGCCTGGATGCCTCTTGCCTCCTCAAAGCCAATATTTAAAATACATGCAGTTACACAAGAACAGTGCATATAAAGAGAGAGAGAGAGTCAAACAGCATAGGACTAGAATTCTCAGGAGGCCCTTGGTGCAGCAGAAGCAAGGCATAATAAATCAAGCGTTTGCACTAGTTAAAATTACACATGAAGCAGGTCCCCTGAAATAGGCACACTGAAGTCCTGAGAAGTCCTCTCAAGATTCAACAATGCTAATGTGCTTACAACAGAATTCCATCACTTTTCTGAAACCAGAGTGTGAAAAGGGGCCCAAGGGTGGAGACCTGGATGTCTGCCAAGCCCATCGCAGACTAGACATAAAAAACAAATCGAATAGCCAAAATCTGTACTTTACTAACTGGGATCAACTCTTTTGAAGGATCAAATAAGAGGGAACCTTCGTAAACATACTTTTGCATCATAATAAGGTGGCAGATTAAGATAAGGTAACTATCAGGTAATAGATTCAAAGGTGCTGTTAAAGGGGTCATCTCCTTCTGGAAAGGGGGCAGTTTCCTTCCCTGAAAGAGTCATACCATAGCTATGAGCAGTCTGGCATCCCATACTCTTTTTAAAGATTTTATTTATTTATTTTGGAAGGGAGAAAAGGACGGAGAGAAACATCAGTGTGTGAGAGGTACATCTGTTCGCACTCCCCCAGCGGGGAACGTGGCCTGAGCCCGGTCATGTGCCCTAGCCAGGAATCGAACCAGTGATCTTTTGGTGTGCACACCCGCCCTCAATCCACTGAGCCACTCCAGCCAGGGCCACAATTCTTAATAAGAAGCTTAACGTCTCTGCAATGACTTTTAAACTCCCATGATTTTCTCTACCAACATGAGGGACAGCAAAATAACCTCATCATTCTTTTCTATTTTTTTTAGCTTAATTGCTTCTTTTCTTGATTAGTGGCTAATTGCCTATTGTTTCATCTCTGCCTAGGGAGGGAGACTGCAGTGGAGAGCCCTCTGACTGCACATTAAAGTCACCTGGGAGCTTTTAGAAACTAATGATTCCGGGCCCTGCAGCGGACCAAATGACTATAATCCCTGGGAGCGGTGGGCACAGTGTGGGGGCAGCCCAAGACTGGCCCCTTCCACCACCCGCCCAGCTGAGGGCTGGCCAGGCGGCCCCTGGCCAGAGAGAATGTGTATTGTTTTGGGAATGGACTGTAACTCCCTCCGTATCTCCTTTTGGGAGGCCTTCTTGACCTTTTCCTTCTGCGAACACACTGATGTTATGTATCTCTGGGCTACACATGGGTTTGTGCAACCAGGATCCATGCTGCCTTTGTCTGAGACCCCTTATAATGAGCTGCAGACGGAGGAGGTGAGGTCTCTCTCTCACCGACTCGCAGCCATAGGCTCACTTCCTGGTTATGTGAGTAATAAACGGCATGTCCACATTGGCAAATCCACCGGGGAGTCTTTTTCAGAATATCATAAACACTTAAGCAGCACCCCAGTTTGGAGTTCCTGTTACACTCAGGAGTCTATATTTTTTAATAAGCTCCCAGGTGATTTTAATATGCAGGAGGGCAAAACATACCAAATAGTGCCAAGCAACTAGGTTTCTTCATAAGAATTGAATCAGTGGTTTGAAATTTGAATTTTGACTTCACTGCTGTGTGACAATAAGCATAAAACTGACCTTTTAATAGTTTCCAGTCCGATAAAATACTCAGCCTGCAAGGGTAAAATGTCAGAGGGTACAGAAGACTTTCGTAAACTGAAAACACTAAAAAAAGAGTATTATGTATATATTAGTTAAATAATGTTTTACAGATAAATATATTCTATTTAATTCCTATGAGTTTCTGCATCTTGAGACTTTGCATAAGGCTAGACAATATGGACAAATAAATAAAAATAATCTGGATCTCCTTAAACTTTTAGTCATAAGGAAATACAAAGGATCTTTCTCTGTAAGGTGAAAGGGACATTCGCTGACGCCGATGAATCACTCCTTTATCCTCAGGCTCACACTTATAAGGAGACTATCCTCCAGTGAAGAACATTTCCCAAATTTATGCACCAGTAAGTGAGGCACCCTGAACTTAATGCTTACTAGAAAATGAGGACACTTAATTATTCCTAAACAGTCACTTATTGATCACTAGGTAAGAAGAGAAAACACACTTTATCTAAATTACCTCTGATCAATTGATTTGAGAAGTGCTAAAGATTAAGTGATAGTTAGGGATTTGCATAAAATTAGCAAAACAAAATAAGCTATCTTTCTGAATGATCAGCCAAAATCTCCTAAGGCGGGTAAAATCACAGAGTCAAACCACAATGATGCATGTCCTATTAAGAGAAATATTGAAATAAAATACTCAACAATACTGAATGGTGGTTTGGAATAAGAAAAGAAACAAGAGGCTTATTTTCTATCTTACTCAAATACACTATGTAGAATCAAGACAGTGATTACCAACATTTGGGTAGCTTTGTGAAGTTTATAAAATGAGAGAACCAAAGGTCCAGAAATTCTATCACGAGCCTGTAAGTGCCAGCAGAACTCTAGGCCTGCCAACCTGCCTGCTCTGCTTGCAGTGTTACTCTAGAGTGGGAGAGAGAAAGCATGGGAAACAGCTGTATGTACCTCGTGTTCAAGAGACCAGAATGTCCAAGGCTTTGATGGGAGAGTGCTTGGCACATTCAAGTGACAGCAAAGAGTGGAAGAAACAGAGTAAGCAAGAGGAACTGACAGCTGAGGCCCCAGTGAGGTTACAAGTGGCTAGATCATGCCAGGCCATGTGGCATATATGCCAAATACAATCATTCAGGGTCTTCCTGCAGTGAGATGGGCAGCCATGGGAGGGTTTTGAACAGACGTGTGATGTGCTGTGTTTTAAGATGAAAAGAGTCACTCTGGCTGCTGTGTTGAGAAAGTGCTGAAAAGGAGAAAAAGCAGGGAAGCACTTAGGAGGTTACTGCAATAATCTCGGTCAGCGATGACCATGCTTGACGGTGGCACAGGGGCTGAGAAGGCCACATTCCGGGCCTATTTTGCAGGTGGAGCTGACCTGGTTTGCTGGAGGATGTGGAGTTGAGAAAGGCTAGTCAAGGAGGCCTCCAGGCCACCACATGCTCCTGATAAGGCAGGTAGGAAGAAGACCGATCATCAGATGTGAGGACCCAGTGGTGTGATGGAGAAGAAACCTCGACTGAAGAGGACTGACGAGAGGATGGGAAGGGAAAATTGCAGGTGGTGAGTATAGACAAATTTGGAGGAGTTTTTCTAGGTAAAAATGGTGTGGTACAAGATGTGGACTTGAGCAAGAGATGTAAATCAAAATGTTCACAGTGATTGGTTTTAGCTAGCAGGATTTGGAGCAAATTTTCTCCCCCTCACCCCACAGTTTGTGCATCGTTGATATCTTCTAAGTTTTCTGAATGATTCTGCATCATAAGCAGAGAAAAAATAAAGTATTTGAAGTTAATACTAAGTCCTGAGAAATAATGATTTCCTGACTTACAGGAGATAAAATATACAAAAAGCAAAACTAGCTCAGAACTATAAACAGAAAAAGAGGAGAAAGAGGAGGAGGAAGCATAGCCCTTCTGTGAATCAAATCTATGCTAACATTTATGTAAATTAAAAATATATACTAGAAAACAGCACTATATCAGCATTATATCTCTGCGTGTGTGTGTGTGTGTGTGTGTGTGTGTGAGAGAGAGAGAGAGAGAGAGAGAGAATCATAAAAAATAAACTGGAAGAATTCACATCTGTCAACGTAAAAACGTCCAAACCTGGTAGAGAATTTTTACAAGTTTATTTGAGCCAAACTGACAATTGCCAGAAAGTAAAATCTCAACAGACTGAGAAAATGCTCCAGAGAATGTTAGTTTTGCACCTTGTTTTATACATTAGAATCAAAGGCAAAGACATAAGGGGGTTACATAAAATCCATTGGTGGTAGATTAGAGAGATGGAAGAAAACAGTGCAGAAATCTCTGCAATTGGATAAAAAGTAAAATGGATAGACACATACTTCTTTTACATTGGTGGGTACAGGATAGTAAACAATCGGCATTTACAGCACATAGAAATAGTATGTGGGAGAAACAGATAACAATGAGGGATTCTGTGGTCTCAAGATCTGGTAGGAGACTGTGCCTGGAGGGGTCTGATGAAAGGGGATTACTCTGGCATTTTCAAGGTATATCATTGTAGATATCAAAAAACAATAGACAGGCTCAGTGAAGGTAAAGACTGACCTTTGTCATGGAAGATACCATTCCAGCCTAGGACATGACAACACCATGATCTGCCTTTAGTTAGGAAGTTTTCACTTCAGAACATCCTATGTGGTTCCTTTAGGTCTCTGAGTTTATAGGGCCAACCATGCAGACCTCCCCTGAGCTTGTCAGTTTAAGTGTGTGGGGCCTTTTTTATCCGCACATCTAATTCACAACTGCGGCTATTTGGAGATGATGGATAAAGAGTAATGAAGCAAAAAGGAACTTCAATTTTATTTCTATTTATTTCTGGTTAAAAATCAAAGACTTGAAGCAAGTGTGAAAAAGAAATATTCAAATTAATTATTTCTTGTGGTGTATACAATATTTGTCATGTTATTATTGTTTGTGCTTTAAAAAAGTCTCCCCATACATACGTCAAAGAATCATGCCTGCTCCTCCCTGTCACACCCTTATCCATTCCATCTCCTTCCAACCCTCCCCACCTGGGTTTCTGGAGAGTTTACTGATGACAAAATCATATGATGGCATCAAAACAATCCATTAAATTAAGATTTAAAAAAACAGCTTTTTAGCATTATTCACTTTTTCATTCATTCACTAAATATTAATTGTGTACCCATTGTACACAAGCAAAGATATTTCAGTTATAATTACATGGTAATGATCAGGAGAAACAACTTCTAAACAACAAATGCTGCATTCTATTAAGAAGCTTAAAGTTGAAGACATAAAAAGGAGAGAAACAAGGGTTAGTAAACTCACCAAAAAGAGTGATTTCGGGCAATTCTGCATAGCATATAGGATTTTGAAAAGTTTATGACTTTTGATAAATCTTACATAGGTACTAATTTAGAGTATGTATTGGCTGCTAAATCCAAATGCAAAGGGAAAAAATTGTGTATACTTTGCTGGGGTTTTTTTTTCAGGATTTCTTTCTTTCACTACACAAGTAATTGTTTTGTTTCACAAAGAGAATATACAATTCTTTCTGGGTGACTGACAGCAGCAGCATTTATGCCTAATCGAAGGAAACAGAAAACCTGATTAGTGAAAATGTAGAAATGTTAAATTTGTCTTTTTTTTCAAAACAAAAATTAGAAGCCTATGAATTTCAGCAGGACTAGCATGGGGATATAAACACCCACGATCCCCAGATTTCTAATCACCTTCACTGACCCGACCACAGAGCAGAATTATCACAGAAGTAAGCAGACAAGGTCATAATTGATGTTTTCAGAACAGCATGGAGGTCAGCAAGCAAGAGGATTTTCTGAAATTACATCTACCTGCAACCCTTACTAATGGAGGAGAAAACCAAGGAAATAATAGAGTCGTGAGGGGAAACTACAGCCAGGACTGGGAGCCTATGCCTTCTCTAGACTGTGAACACGTTTAAATTTTATCTTTCCCAGGGTGATTATGTAACCCAACAGCCAAACTCTTTAGCATAATTTAAATCAGGTTTCTCATATACATATTTATAGTCTCTCATCACTCTACCCATCACTCTCACTTTAGCTCCCTCTTGCTCTCTCCTTTCTAAACAATTGTTTTTTCCATCAAGTATATAGTCAAAGACTACTGAAAAAACAGTCTTAGAAAGTACTCCTCTAAGGAGCTTTACAAAAGTATTTCACAAAAATGAAAAAGTTAAAACATAAGTGATCTACAATTAACCTGAAAGAATATTCTCAATGAAAAAAATGCTTCCTATGCTGCCTGATATTTCTGCCATCAAAGTCAGAGTTAAGGCACACCTGATCAAATGAATTCTCTGTAAGAAATTATCATTGGTTTTTCAATTCAAAAATAATCTTTTTTTAAAAGCATATTCTGTATCTCCTGGGAGACCATTATCTAGTCAAGTACTGCTATGCAAATTCAGAGCCAGTATTTTTATTGGAACCCAGTAGCAATACTTTTATTGTCTTGGGAAAATGGAAAAGGAACGGAGGCAAAATTAGCAAGTATCCAATTAGGTAAAAGCCAAATTATGTCAGAGAATCCTCCATGAACAAAGTTTGAAAGGGAAAAGGAGGAATTGAGTCATCACACAACAGGTAGTACAAGCATGTTAAAACTCGGAAGAAATTGAACACCAATGGTCAGCATCTTACTCAAATTCTCTCAGCAATTCTACTTTCAGTGAAACCACATCATCTGTTGCATTAAATTAGTTTACTTAATTTGAATTTTATTCTCTTTATGGATTGTTTTTATTTAATTTGTAAATTTGTTTTAGTTTTATCTTTGTGTAAGAGCTACAAACATAAGGCATTTAGGCAGTTTAATGTTTATACATATTTATGTAAAAATTTCATAAACATAAGTGAACACAGGGGGAGTCCATAAAAGTTTAATCTTTTGAAAAGGAGTCTATAATATAGCTCAGTTTTTAAAATCACTGAGTTAAAGAAGTATCTACACTGAATATTACTTGCAGCAGGGTAAATAATGGCCACCCAAAGATGTCCTCATCCCCACCCTGGAACTGGTGAATATGTGACCTATAGCACAAAGGGTGATTAATTTAAGGATATTATCGTAGATTATCCAGGTGAGACTTACACAGTCATTAAATTCCATATAATAGGAGATAACAGATCAGAGTGGACAATAGGAGATGAGCGAACAGAAGCAGAAGGTTGGAGTAACACAAGGAAGGGGTCACAAGCCAAGGAACACAGGCAGCTTCTAGAAGCAAAAAGGGAAGGAAACAGATTCTCTCCTGAAGTCTACAGAAGGAGCACAGCCCTGCCAACACCTTGATTTGGGATATCTGACCTCCAGAACTCTGAGAGTAAATATGTATTGTTTCAAACCATTAAGTTTGTGGTAATTTGTTATAGCAGCAATAGGAAACTAATGTACTACTGAATACATTTGTATAGAAGGATCTTAAGATCAATGCATGCCACTGTATTTTCCAAGAAAATTCACTGCACTTTGTGATCACCAAATAAGTACTCAAATTATGAGCAAAGCAAAGTCAGATTTAATTGGAGGAAAGAGGACAAAAACATGGAAGTGCAGAAAAGGCCAGGTGGGGTACCCTACTGGAAGGCCCTTTGTTGGGAATGGACTGTGCACAAATACTGGATTTCCCATTATTAAGTGGGGATTGGCAGGGAAGGAAAGAAGGAGCCATAGAACAGCCACCCACAGAAGAATGGGGCTGCACAGGGCAGAGCAGTACTGGAGACTGACTGAATGCCTACCTTTGCAGTTTTGCTTAGGCACCCTTGGTTGTCTCTGAATCTTTAAATCTACTCTCAAACTGTATTCCAAGCATTTGTTTCCAGGGGAAGTGAGGCTCCCCAAAGACCTGCTCTAGAAAAGAAAGCAGATTCTGACAGCACTCGAGTCAAGGCATATGGAACACACCTCCTCTCCCCTGACTAGAGCTGACCTAGGCTATAAGGCAGGGCCAAGGGCATGGAGACCAACACAGGAAGAAGCCCTTCTCTTCCTGTTTCTGACTGACAGATGGGAAAAGAAATCAGGTCAAGGGCCAAACACAGTCTGGAATAATTATGAAGAAAGCAGTAGAAACTGAATACCAAATACTGCTATTGTGTTATTTTATCCCCTAAGGAACTAGGAGAAGCAATTATTCCCTAAGGGTGTTGAATGATACAAACAAAAACCAAACAATACACCATAGTGGCTGACAGGAGGACCACGGCAGCACAGGGAAGAGGATTTATTAAGTGTAGACTAAATGGCGTCTAGTAAGAATTAATAGTGTATCTCACTGTCCTTGAAGTATCTTATCCACATTCCTGTCATTTTCTCTGCTTCATGGTCCTCCTCCCTTCTTGAGGCCCCCTACTAGGGAAGGTAGGATTAAGTTGTTTTCAATTTTCAGTCCTCTAATTCTCTTAGGTTTAATCTCTTCCTGAGTACAGTTGGTCCAGGTCTCACAGTTGCAGGGAAGTGCATCACTGCTATTGGTTTGAATGAAAATAGAGTTAACATGTTCTGCGTTGTCACTCAGTGCCCTCTTACTGCATCTAACATTGGTATTTGGGCAAGAACCCATTACAGGGACCTTAAGGACCATTTTAGTAGGGCTATCACTTACTAATCTAAGAATAACTTATTACCTAAAAGGATAAAGATTCTAATTCTGTTCTAGAGCTTAAAGTCATCTAATATCAGGAGCCTATTTAAGTAACGGAAAATTTATTGATACTATCACTATCCTCTTACAACATAGAGCATTTAAAATGCAAATGTTGCATAGGGAATCCTGATTTCATTCTAAAGGTGTTTTCTACCATTTAAAATATGATCTTATTCTTTAAAAAGATTTAAAGTGATTGATAATCACTATCATTTTTACTGCAACTTATGTTTTCAGTTCAAAAGCAAATTCCTTAAATTTACTTACCTTGGAATTTATGATAAATTTCAATTCAACTAGAATAAGGTTTATATCATAATATAAATATAAATGCAATATAAATCTAAGAAGAAAAAGGCTGTGGAGATCATAATAGTAGAAGCGGTAAAATATTTAGGAAAAATAATTTTCCTTTAGAGTGTTAGCATTCATTTGGATGATACCAATTACAATATTTCTCATCTTTTGAAGAAATAAATCTAGTCTCATAAAAGCATAGAATGTTCAAATTGAAAGGTATCTAGAGTTATTTGCTTCAATCATTCAGACATGAGTAAGTCTTCTCCACAATAATTCCAACTAATGATTGTCCAAACCTCCCCTAACACCTCTGCAGACATGGAAGGCACTCTGATCTTTGGCCGCTCATTTTTCCTCATTCTGCTACAACAGTCTACCTTAGTGTCCCTTCCTCTCACCCCTGGGTTGCACCTCTGCTTTCTGCAGCATGCACAATAATTTTTCTCCTAGGTCAGGACTCCCCAAGTTACCTCTCTTGCCCCTTGCACATGCAGTATGGCTTTGAACCCCTTACCATCCTTGTACTCTGGGTTGCTACATTTGTTACCATTCTCTTGGCATCTGGTATTCACAACCTAACCTGGTATTCCATCCAAGGTGTGTCTGTCCTTCTACATGAAGCACTGGGTTAAACATTAGAATTTCTGTAAAAAAAGGATATGGTTTCATTCTTTAGATATGTCCTGTAAATCAGACTTGCCATTGAGAATGACCTGCCCTCCTATGAGCCAAAAATTTGAGGGGTTTTTTCCTCTACTGTTCCTCAAAAGTCCAAATTCTTTTCAAGTCATCCTGAGTTGTAAAAGTCGGAACAAAACAAAACTAAGGCTGCCTAAGAATCACTCCCAGGAATACATAAATAAAAAGGCAAGCATGACCAAGTGTACTGCTGCTCAATACAAAAACTACTGAAAGATAAACTGGAAAAAGAAATGGGAAAAACAAGCTGAAAAAAATCCCTTAACTTGATAAAGTTCCTTTTATGAACTTCCCCATCGGAGGACAAATCGAAAGCAGAGTCATCCCTGTAACTGAAGTACAGAAAAGGTTTTATTATTCCCCTACTTTTAAAACAAGCCCTAAATTTACTAGTAGAATATTTTCTAGGCCAGGTTTCAAAACCATTTAATACTATTGTTCTTAATGCTCAGGACTTACTAGGGAAAACAGTGGATTTTGAAAGTGAAAAGGGACGAGAGAAAGGGGAGGGGACCCAAGGCCCTGCGGAGAGGCAGAGTCAGCTTGCCGCCCTGCTGGTGCAGCCGGCATAACAGTAGCACTGCTATTTGTAATGAGATCCAAACCCATTATTGGAGCCGGGAGCCGTGGTTTGAAAGGTGCCTTGGCCTCCGAGTGAGCCATCCACCACTGCTATCACACTGAATTTTTGTAATGAAACAAAAGACAATCACCCCTTTAGAGGTTGGGTGTTTCAGTTTCGTACCTTCTCATTTAGGTTCTTTGCTTGGCCATCAACCAGTACTGGTTGGGAGGAAAAAAACTCACAAAGATTTCAATTACTGTTAATGTTGCTTAAGTGTTTTCACTGTCACAGTCTAGGACTTCAACTTTTTAATAAGTTTCCGGTAATTATTACAAGTTTTTGGTCTAATGCCAGCTGAGGATTTAATGGACTCATTCTGACAAGATATAGGATATAGTCCCAATAGATGTTCATTTGGAAATGGGCCACTTGCAATTTTAAGTGTGCAGAGCTGTGCAAGATTAAAAGCACTGGCAATATAATTTCCACCTTGTGTCCCAGGCTCTGTGGATTTGTAGCTCATCCAGCCTGTCCATCTGGGGAGCAAACAGCATGTACTCCATGATGAGAAATTCTGGCCAACCGACCAGCTGTGAAAAAAATAGATTACTCTTGTCATTTTATTTCTCCTAGGTAATTTGCTGGGAGTAAAAATATAATTTCTTAGAAGGTATGTAGTTAAAAGCAAATCTTAAGGATGCATTTCATTTATATTTAAAACTTCACTACACTTTTATTTGTTAAATTTAATTTTCAACAATATCCTGGCTGTTAAAATATTGCTAATTCACAGAAGATAGAAAGGTTGGTTTCTGGTATTTGTGTACTAAACAGCACAGGAAGAGGGCTGTGGAGGAGAAAGAAAATAGGCGAAGGACTCTGCGGGCAGGCTGCACTGAGCAGAGAAATACACTGCTGCTCCTCCTACAGGTAAAGGAGCTTTAGGATGGAATTAAATAACTGTTGGGAAAATAGATCTCCCATTGCTCCCAGGACGCTAAGATGGTAAATGCATCTTTTTAAGCCTCTGACATATAACTTCACTCTTGTGAGAATTCAGATCTTTACCAGATAGATAATCAGGGTATTTCTAGATCAATTGAGCTGAAGAACTGAGAGAAGAATTGTTAACAACAGTGAGAACTGTAATATGATAGGTAACATCTAGCAGCGTAGTATGTTCCCCATGCTATGTGTTTTCGGGCAGTCACAGGGAATGGAAGGATACGTGCCAAGTAAAATTAAACTGTACAGTTTGTACTCAGTAAAGAATTAATGATATAATTTGAAATTAAAGAATTTGCAATAATACTTATGCATGTGAGTTACAAAATATATTGACATAAGTGAGTGTTTTACAGTAATTTGCTATTTGTAGTTTAAGCATTATAGTGTTATGCCTTGTAAAAGTTATTGTCTTAACCCATTAAAAATTTAATTAACTTTTAATTAAATTATTAATTAAAAAAATAATAACTCCAAACTGGTGTTAGCAGTTTAAAAACTTGATATGTTAAGGTTACATATTATTTTATTTATTTTGACATTAGTTAAAGTTGACTATACATTAGTATATATGTATATACTCACACGCATTCACGCATGACAATGAAATTTTATCCTGATTGCTTTTTGTATAATTATATAAAAGATTCCTACAATTCAATAAAACAAAGCCAAATAAACCAATAAAAATAATAAAGATTTGAACAGAACCTCTACAAAATAAGATAATACTGATAGGTAATAAGCACATGAGGAGGAGCTCAACATGCATTATCAAGGCAATGCAAATTAAAATTATAATGGGATATCACTCCACACCCATTATATTGACTAAAATTTAAAAGCCTTATAGTATCATGTTAATGAAGATGTAAAGCAACAGGAACTCTCCAACATTGCTGGTGGAGTTGCAAAATAATTCAGTCTCTTTGGAAAACAATTTGGCACTTTTTTAGGAAGTTTATCATGCTCTTACTATATGACCCAGACATTCTACTCCTAGATATTTATCCGAGAAAAATGAAAACAGATGTTCACGTAAAGACTTGTATATGAATCCTCCTGAAAGCTCTATTTATAAAAGTCAAAAACAGAAACAACCCAAATGTTCATCACTGGGTGAATAGCAAGTTAAATTTAGTTATCATATAATAGAACATCATTCAGCAACAAACAAGGAACAAACTATTGATGCACACTACAACATGGGTGAATCTCAAAAACATTATGCTCAACAAAAACAGAAGGCAAACAAAAAGGTTACTGTACAATTTTATTTACATGAAAATCTAGAAAGAACAAATCTGATATAAGTACTGTGGTTGTTACGGAAAGCCAGACTCAAGACACGATTCAGGGAACGGAGTAAGCCTTTATTCACACGCGCAGGCTCAGAGGAGGCAGTCTCCAAATTCTGAGCCCCGTATGTGGGTTAGATAGGGGTTTATAAGCCCTAGCATTCCGGCGGGAAATGGATGGGCTTCCCAGGTCGGGGAAGGGATTAGCATTCAGGTGGGAGATTGATGAGATTGATGTGCTACCCAGGTGGGGGAAGGGATGTGAAAACGGGCTACAGGAACAGATAAGCAATGATTAACAGTTAACCTGGGAGGGGTCTCTGGCTAGGCTGCTCCTCTTAAGTCATCTTGCCCTTGTCATGGTAAGAGAGAAAAGATCAGTGGTTGTCTGGAGCCAGAAATGAAAGCTAGTTATTAACTAAGAATGCACAAGGGAACTTCTGGGTAGCAAAAATTTTCTTTATCTTGATAATGGCAACACTTATGCAGATATATAATATATATAAGTCAAAACTCATCAACGTTCATTTCATTATATATAAATGTATATATACATCTATAAATGTGATTAAAAAATTCTTTTAAAAATCACCAATGGCTTTCCAGTTCACTTAGAGTAAGTCTTTTAAATGATTATCAAGCTTCTCTCTAGTTTCATTGACTTCCTTTTACCTCCTTCTGCACCAAATCTACCACATTAACCTTCTCGATGGGCAGATTGAATGTGCGAGACACACTAAAATCTCATGCAATGGCCATTCTCTCTGTCTAGAAAACCATTCTCTCAGATACCCACATGGCTCACTTCTTAATCTCCTTCAATTCTTTCCTCAACTGACTCTTTTTTTACTAGGACCCACTTTGTCCACTATATTTAGTATAATAACCTCCCTAACATTGCTCATAACCTTACTCTGTTTTATTTTCTGTATACTTTTTATCGCCTTCTAATATACTTAATATTTTACTCATTTATTATATTTACTATCTTTAACCTCAGCTATGATGTAAATTTCATGAGTTTGTAATTTCACCTGCTTCATTGTTGAATCTCTAGCATATTGGCACATATAAGACACTTAACATACATTTGCTGAGTAAGTAAATAAATAAATGTATGGAAAAAATAAAATCAAGTATATAATCATAATACTAAATATGACAGAGCTGAATTCCTACATTAAAAAAGACTGTATATCATGGTATAAAACAAAACCCAACTACATTCACTCAACTAAAATAAAACAATCAACTCTGACCCATGTGGCTCAATTAGTTGGGTGTCATCCCACAAGATGAAATGTCTCCAGTTTGATTCCTGGTCAGGGTACATGCTTGGGTTGCAGGTTTGGTCCCCAGGGGGAGCACTTACCAGAGGCAACAGGTCAATGTTTCTCTTTCACATCGATGTTTTTCTCCCTCTCTTTCTCCCTCTCTGGCTCTCCAAAAATAAATAAATACATAAATAACAAGGTTGAAAATCACTTTATATCAAACCAATGCAAACAAACAAAAAAAAAAGCAGCAGCAGCAATACTAATATTAATAAGGGAACTAACTTAATATTCAGGACAAAGTTTAATTATTAGAAGTGCAATTTATGAAGAAACTAACAGTTATAATCCTATAGGCATCAAAAATACAAAGCATCTGAAATAAAAAGCAAAAATGAAACAATTGAAACAGAGCTTGATAAACAAGAATAATAGTGGAAAATGTGAGTTGAATAGGTCTGAGAAACAAACATTAACCATGCACATACAGTAACTGAATGAAACAATAAACAAACATTATTGTGTATTTATTTCTCAATAAAACACTGTCATTTTACAAAAAATGTAAACTCCATGAAGTAAAGTATATGTCTGTAGTATTTGCTACTATGTCACCAGCACCTGGAAGAGGGTTCAATAAATTTATTGAATATTTGCTTTTACAAAACTAGATTCTGTACATACATAATTAATAAAATCTTTAACAAAATATTTTTAATAGATGTTTTATAGCTAGATGTTATGCAAGCCATTCTCTCTGACCAAATCCAATAATAATGAAAATAAATAAGAGAGAGAGATTAAAGTCAAATTCATTATTTGGAAATTAAGAAACACATACCTATATAATCCTTGGGTCAAATAAGAAATCAAAAGTTAGATTAGAAGTTATCTAGAAATTAATGAAAAGAATAGTTTAATAACCAAAATCCTCTGGACACTACAAAATGCCTTCATTTGAAACTATAAAGTCATATTAAAGCAAAATATAAATTATCAAACTACCCCAAGATGAAGGAGAAATTTAAATTAACTATCATAAAAGTGATTAAATTTAGGATTAAAAAAGATCCACCTAACTATATAATGTTTATTCCAGTGTGATATAAACTATTACACATCATAGAATAAAAAATATTTAATATTTAATTTCTCAGAAGGATATTTCCTCAATTCATATTATAAAGCAACTGAGCACAATTCTGGATAGAAAACTATAGACAAATATAATTCATGAGTAAGGATGAAAAATTTTAAAGAACATTTAACAATTGAATCCAACAATTAACCAAAGGATAATAATATCATCTGATCAACTATGGTATATTCTAGAAATGTAGGTATGACTTAATATCAAGAAATGTGTAATTACTACCCATTACATAGTTAAATTAAAGGTGAAAACACATATGAGGATATCAATATTTGATGAAAGAGTCTCAGACAAAATTAAGCAGCCACTAATAACACAAGAGCTAAATAAAAAAATAGAGGAGACACCAATGACTTAAATATAATCAAGGCTATTTACCAATGACTGAAAAATAATATCCTAGATTATGAAATACTAAATATATTTTAATTAAAGTCAGGAGCTAGACTAAGGTACTTCTTAACATCTTTAGTATTTAATAGTAACTTGGTATTTTATGAAAATATAATACCACAAGAAATTAAAATAGTAGGTATATATACTGAGAAAAAAATAATATGTTTTGTTGGTTATAAAATTATATGACTTGTAAACTATTACTAAAATTAATGAAAGAATTTAGCAAAAAGAGTGATACCATATAAATATACAGAAGTCAACATCTCTTTGAATTAATGGAAAGAAGTATGATGTTCTAGATTGAGAAGACTTAAAAATCACAAAAACACTCCAAAAATTAATATATAAATTTAATGCAATTCATCTGAAGTGTGAGGCATTTAAGGAATAAAACTGCTTAAAGATAAGCTTATTGATTTTTATATTATTTATTCTTGTATTACTATTTATTAACACTGTATTTTTATATAAACTTTATTGTATTTTTTCTATTACCATTTAGTCCCCTTTTAGACCCCTACCCCTAGCAGTCCCCACACTGTTGTCCATGTCCATGAGTCCTTTTTCCGTTTTGCTCAATCCTAACACCCTAACTTCCCCTTCACCACTAGCTGTCATCTGTTCTCTATCTCTGTTTTGCTTGTTAGTTCGGATTGTTCATTAGATTTCACAAGTGAGTGAAATCGTATGGTATCTGTCTTTCTCTGACTGGTTTATTTCACTTAGTATGTCCTGCAGGTCCATCCATACTGTCACAAAGGGTAAAGTTTTCTTCTGTTCTTTATGTCTGAGTAGTATCCCATTGTGTAAATATCCCATAGTTGTTTTATCCACTCATCTATTGGACATTTGGGCTGTTTCCATATTTGACAATTATAAATAACATTGCAATGAACATGGGGTGTTTATGTTCTTTCAAACTAGTGTTTTGGGTTCCCTCAGATATATTCCCAGAAACGGGATTGCTGGGTCAAAAGGCAGATCCATTTTTAATTTTTCGAGGTATCTCCATACTGCTTTCCACAGTGGCTATACCAGCCTGCTTTCCCACTCTCAGGAGAAAAGTATTCCCCTTTCTCCACATCCTTGCCAGTACTTGTTGTTTGTTGATATATTGATGATAGCCATTTTGACAGGTATGAGATGGTATCTCATTATGGTTTAATTTGCATTTCTCTGATGATTAGTGACATTGAACATCTTTTCATATGTCTACTGGCCATCTGCATGTCCTCTTTGGAGAAGTGTCTATTCATGTCCTTTGCCCACTTTTTAATTAGGTTGTTTGTTTTGTTGGTGCTTTGTAAGTACTTTATAAATTTTGGATAATAACCCCTTATCAGATGTATTGGTGGATATGTTCTCCCATTCTGTGGGTTGACTTTTTATTTTGTGGATGATTTCATTTGCCATGAAAAACTTTTTAGTTTCATATAATCCCATTTGTTTGTTTTTCTTTTTTTTCCTTTGCTTGGGGAAAAATATCCAATAAGAAATTGCTACAAGGAATGTCTGCAATTTTGCTGCCTATATTCTTCTAGGAATTTCATGGTTTTGAGTCTAACATTGAAGTCTTTGATCCATTTTGAATTTATTCTTGTGTGTGGTGTAAGGAGGTGGTGTAGTTTCATTTTTCTGCACATATCTGTAAGATAAGTTTAGATCAAAGGAAAAACATCCCAAAGGAACTAAGACATTGTGAAGCAAAAGTATGAAGAAAAATATGAAGGAAATAAAGCCAGAAAGGATCTAAGAAAAATATGAAGAAGAGATAGGTCTTATCAGATATTAGAACTTACTTTAATTCTACTGTAATCAAAATAATATCATAATAGAACTGAAATATTCAGTTGGAAATCAGTATAATAAAGAGAGCATCCACAACCAGACATCTCTAAAACTGAAGGTTGAATGTATAGCAGAAATTTTGTTTCTGCTATACATAACCTAGGAAAAAATATCCTAGGAAAGGATAGATGGTTTAAATGGTGCAAACCAAATTGGCTGTTCATCTGAAAGACAAAAAGGTGGACCTCTTTCTCTTGCAACTTAAACAAAAATAAATCTCATAAAAACTAAAACAAAAAAATAAACCTAAGAGACTACACGTAAAATCTAGGGTGTATGAAATATCTTTACAACAAAGACCCAAAGATAAGAGAAAAGATGAACCTACATTATAGATAACTGTTGAACATTTGTATGGAAAACGATACCATAAACAAAAGCCACAAAAGATACATAGATTTGAGAATGCATTTGCAATAGAAGTGAGAGGTGGAGGGTGAATATCTATAATACATAAATATCTTTTTAAAAATTAACAGGAAAAGATAAATATCCCAATAGAAAAATGGGCAAGGATGATGGGAAAATAGTTTATGAGCAAATCTAAATGGCCACAAATATATAAAAAGATGTTCAACTTCATTAAAATTAAGGAAAAAAACAATAATCAATCAAATAGCATTTTTCTAACTAGTAGAAAGGAAAAAATTAAAAAGTAATATCTATTCCTCGTAGGGATAAAAGAAAAATGAATATATTGTTACACTGCTGATGAAAATATGAATTGGTATAGACTTTTTGGAAACAATCTGGCAGCATTTATTTAAAAACTAAAGTATCTATTGCCTTTGTCTTAGCATTCCTATACCTCAGAATCTTACCTAATAAAAGCAATGATTCAAAAAATGTATTAACAAGAATGTTTATAATAATATCACTTTTTGAGGTAGCAAAATAGTATAAAGTAAGTGTTGCTCCGCAATAACAGGAAGCTAAACTCAGCAAGTTACACTAAGAATGATTATGTCTCTATTTAAAATAATAAACTCAAGCTAAACCAATACACTTACAGGACTATCCCCAAGTACTGTTAAGCACATTTTTAAAAGATAAAGAAAGTAAGCATCATGTAATATAATCTGATTTTTATCAGTGACCTAGAAATCAATGTTTGTTCATGACTAAATAACTACTAAAAATAATACAAGAGGATAAAAACCAGGTTGTTAATGTGGGTTCTCTGGGTAGGAAAGACTGGTGATGCGGGTGGGACAAGGGGGTGAAAAAGTGAGAAGAAGCCAAGACAAAAAAATCACCATAAAATATTGTATGTCTTAAAGTATGGCATGTGATCCCTTTTATGCATTTGTAGGATGTGTGTGCGTTGCATTTGTGTGTGACAGAAAGAAAAAGTGAATGTGAAAGAGAAATAATCCACTAGTTTCCAATGGGAAAAAATTTTTTTTAATTATCTTAAAATTATATGGTTCTTTTATGCTCAGATGAATTTTTCAAAATATTCAAAGGATAAAAATAGATACAAATTACTCAAGTATTTTACAACCTTTCAGAAGTTTAACTTCACACTCTAGGGAAGAGGAAACATTTATTTCCAGAAACCTTCTTGTGACTGAAATGGTATTAACTTTTTAAAGATAAAAATCACAGAACAAAGCACATACAACATAAGTCACTTGAGTCCAATTTCTTTTATTTTTAGGCTCTCCTTATGTTACAGAACCCCAGCCTGTGCAGTTCTGAAACAGTTGGGTTCGATTGCTTGCAGCCAAGAAGCATGACTCCCAATGCCAGAGGTTGGTGAAAAGAAAAGGAATTATTTATTTAAAAGTTATACTTAAAAAGTTTAAAATAATGGCATAATTCTGCTGTTAAGTCCCACTCTCTTTAAAACACCCACAAACACACAGCCTTGTCTCCCCTTGCCAAGCCAGGCCAGTTTCAGACTATGCCAGTCAGAGATACCATCTTTCAGAAAAACAGAAGTCCACGGCTCAGCATTTCTGGGCACAGTTCAGCATTCAGGCATCTCCCATTAATCTGCGCTTGGCTGGACAGGTTCCGCAGTTACTGGCACCATCAGTCATGTCACCGTGTCCTCCATCCCTTAATCCAAAACCACGTGGCCCTTCCTTACACACCAGACCTCATGGCGCTTCTGTACCCTTTCAAACCACATGGCAGAGAGAGAGAGAACCTCACGGCTGCCATGCCTAGTTTAAATCCTGGCCTGGAGTTTCCAGCGTGACCCCACTTCCAATTCCTCCTACAATGGGTTACATCTGCCTGTTCTTTGTACAGTTCACATTCTTTCAGCTGCCATTACCAGTCTGCGCAAGCGTGGTCCGGTGACACAGGGAAAACTGCCTTCCTCCCTCTTGCGCAGGTGTTGTAACAAGGGAACTGTCTCCCTGCTTCTCACAAGCACTGTAAACTTCCCCCACCCCCCATCAAAAGTCAAAGTCACACACACACATCTCCCTGGCCACACAACACAGCTTTTTAACATGACTATTAAGCTAGCCAAGTTGCCATAGATATGCAAAAATACCTCTCAATCATGGTCCTCTGCTTCCCCCCCTCCCCCGCCCTCAAGCCAGGTTTGTGGGGAATAGCCTCTGAACCTAATTACACCTATTAGATTCTTGTATCAGAGAGAAAATTGTGAAAACAGTATTTTATTTAAAAAATAAATAAGTTCTAGTTGCCTGTTTCACCAATAGCCTACAAAAGCAAGGATTTAAAATAGGCAAGAATATATATATATATATATATATATATATAGAGAGAGAGAGAGAGAGAGAGAGAGAGAGAGAGAGAGAGAGAGCCTGGAGTTTTTTAACATTCAAAGAATCATGACATTGTGAAAGCTCAATTTTATCTTAAAAACCATGAAGGATTTCTGTAAGGTACAAGAAAGTATTCATTTTTACACACTATATTAGTTTCCTGTGGCTGCTGTGAAAAACTACCACAAATGTGGTGGCTTGAAACAACAGAATTTATTCTTTCACAGTTCTAGAGATTAGATGTCCATTTTGGTAACCAGTATCATTGAGCTGAAATCGAGGAGGTGGCAGACACACAGTCTCTCTGTAGGCTCTAAGGAAAACCCATTACTTTCCTCTTCCAGCCACGGTGGTTGCTGGCATTCCTTGATCTGTGGCAACTGTCACTCCATCTTCTGCGTATCTGTTCATTTGCCTTCTTATCTTCTTGTTTGTAATTTCCCTCTGCCTCTTTCTTATAAGAACACTTCTGATTACACTTAGGGTCCACCTGCACAGGACAACATTTCCATCTCAAGATCTCTATTTAATTTAGTCACATCTGCAAAGATCCTTCTTCTAAATAAAGTAAACAATACAGGTTCCAGGGATTAGGACTTGATACCCTCGGGGACCATTATTTTGGCCTACTACAAACACTATTGTAGAAAAAGGTAGTATAATTTTTATGGGGGATGATTTATTAAACTGTATTTAAATCCTTAAAATGTATATATCTTTGATGGAAAAATACCATTGCTAGAAATTTGTTCTAATAAAACAATTCATTCAATTAATAACTAACATATTCTATCATATAGACATAGATACTTCCCTAAAATAATTATTTATAGTAATGAAAAATCAGAAACAGCCTAAATACCTAATAATAATAGATAGGGTTTATAAATTATGCATTCATATAATAAAAATAAAGCAACCATAAAATAATAATATAAATGTATTTTTAATAAACATGGAAATATAGACATGATGATTTAAGAAAGTCAGGTTACCTACAGTATGATCCCATTGAATGTTAATTTGTATATGTCTTTATGTGTTTGTATATGTTTATATGTATGTTTGTACATATGTATGTATATAATGTTATTCTGAAGCATAGACAAAGAATGAAAGTATATATATCAAAATATTACTATTGGTCATCTAAAGATGAAAAAAATTAAAATTTATTTTTCTAAAGTGAACATGTATTGCCATAATAATTCCTTTAAAGTCAAGAAAAAAGACTGTTTCTGGGAATGAAAAAATTCTGCCTCTGAACAACTTCCCTGCAGGAAAAAAAAACATAAAAGCAGGATATAATACAAAAAGCACCAGCTTGAAGTCAATGGAGAATGAAAAGTCTGATTCTGGTGGGAGTCCATCTTCAGAGGAGGGGAACACCTATACAAGGCAAGTTCCTGTTTACACAGCCTTTAGCTCAGAGCTAAGTGTAGAGACATGGGCACACAAGGTGGTAGGGGTGAAATTGGAAAAATCGCAATATTTCTGTCTTGAGTAACCAAAAAAAAAAAAAAAAAAAAGCTGGGGAAACCATGACCCTAGGAGGTAGCAGGGTAAATCCTAGAAGGGAAATACCCAGAGAAAGAATCCCCAGATTCCTTACCCACATTTCTAACTGATCCCTGAACTACTCATTCATGGAAATAGTATTTGTAAATCCTGTCAGCATAATTGCTACTAAAACAAAAGAAGAAACATTCAGGTATGTAAAATACCAGAACACAGAATCTCCACAGCTTAAAATTCACAATTCAAAATTATCCAATATGTACAAGAATTGAAAAAAATAGATCACATTCTCAAGAGAAAAGAAAACCAGCCAAATCTTCTCCCAAGATAAACTAGGTTTTGGAATTAATAGACAAGGATTTTTTAATAGCTTCTATAACTAGTCAAGGTAAAGTGAAATAAAAATGTACTCACAAAGAATTAAAAGAAGGAAAATCCCAGCAGGGAATTAGTAAAATAAAAAGTGCAAAATTGAGAGCTGAAGAATACAATATCTGAAATTAAATATCCTCTTTACTGTAGTCAAATGGAAATGAAAGAGTATGAAAACTTGAAAACAAATCATTAGAAATTTTCCAATGTGAAGAATAGAGAGAAAAAAGTTTGAAAACAAAGAACAGAGCCTCACACACCTGTTAGATAAGATCAAATAATCTCAGATGTCTATGATTGAAATCCCAAAGGAGTACAGAGAGAAAAATTTGAAGGCCCTGGCCAGGTATCCTAGTTGGTTAGAGCATCATTGTGATATGCCAAGGTTGTGGGTTCAATCTCTGGTCATGTCACATACAAGAATGTAAGAAGCAACCAATGAATGCATAAATAAGTAAAAAACAAAACCAAAAACAAAACAAAAAAACTCTCTCACTGTCTCTCTAAAAAATCAATCAATCAATAAAAAACAAAAGTATTTCAAGAAATAATGGCTTAAAAGTTCACAATTTTAGAGAATCAAGATGGCAGAAGAATGAGTGGAAGTCACACGGACCTCCTCCCAGGACCAACCTGGAATTACAACTAAAGTGGGGAGAAATCATTTGGAACAAACAACTGAACAATAGCTAGAGAAGAGCCTTGCAACCTCATAGACAGAAGAATCGGCTTTAGCACAATCTAACTGGTAAGGAGTGCGGTACAGACCTGAGAAGGCAGGCGGGGCGCCCACAGGTGGCAGCACCAGAAGGGTATTGAAATGGCCAGTTGGATCCCTGTGAGAAGAGCGGGGTCAAACCAAAAGTGAGGATTTCTAGCCCACAGCACACAAGTCGAAAAGGTACACAGAAAACAGCCAGCTGCGAAAAAGCAGCAGCATTACTCTCTGCTAGAGACAGGTGGCTGGAGACACAAAGAACTGTTTAAAGGGCCAACGCATTAATTTCTATTTGCAGCCATTTACCCTGGTCTCTGGCAAAGGCAGGAGCAGAGTGGGCTAGAGACACCTGAGGAGAGACTGGAGAAGGATGCTTTGGAGAGAGAACTGAGAGAGTAGCTGGTGGGATCTCAGTGCTGACTTATCCCCCATGCGGCAGCAGCCATCTTGCTCAGGCAGAGACCACTCCCCCTGAGCGGCACCGCTTTGAAGGACCCAACAGCCCCGCCCCCAAGTGGGATTCCACCCCTGCCTGCTGAGTGCAGAGTGGCAGCCACAGACAGTAGATGCCTGGCTAAAGGGGGCTCAGAGAGGTCTGGTGACACTTGAGGAGAGACTGGGGACGGAGATTTTGGGAAGAGAATGGAGAGAGTAGCTAGCGGGATCCCAGTGCGGACTCCTCCCCCATATGGCAGCAGCTTGAGTGGATCTAATAACCCCGCCCCCAGGAGGGACTCCGCCCCACTCTGAGCTATCTAAGGCATCCTGCTGAGTGAAGAGTAAGGAAATTAACAGCTAAAGGAGAAAGCCACAAGCAGTAGATCCCTGGAAGTCTCGAACAGACTGACTAAGGTGAGACAGGGTCAACATCTGACATCATCAGAGGCAGATCCAGAAAGTAAAAACAGCAGTCTCCAATCATAGAAGTTCACACCACAAAGTCAGGAGATCAAGACAGATCAACTTAAGAATCAGAAGCAAAAGAGAAGAGTCTCACAAATGGTGGGAAGGCAAAGAAATACATCCCACTCGAAGGGAAAGGAGGAATTCCCACAAAGAGATTAAATGAAACAGAGGCAAGTAAACTATCAGATGTTGAGTTCAAAACAATGGTTCTAAGGAGGCTCAGTGAGATCAGTGAGCTTAGAGAGAATTACCAGAAACTACAGGGAAACTATGAGGAATTTACTGAAAACTATATCAGCATGATAAAGGACATAGAAACTATCAATAAGAGATAAGAGAAAATGAAGGATACAATTTCTGAATTGAAGAACACAATAGAAGGAATCAAAAGCAGGCTAGATGAAACTGAGGACTGAATCAGCGAGCTGGAGGACAAGGTAGAAAAAAGCTCCCAGAAAGAGCAAGAAAATGAAAAAAGACTCAAAAAGAATGAAGAAGCATTGAGGGAAATGCAGGACAACCTGAAACATAATAATATCCGTATAACAGGGATACCAGAGGGAGAAGAGGATGAGGAAGGGATAGAGAACCTGTTTGAAACAGTCATGATGGAAAACTTCCCTAATTGGAGGAGAGAAAAAGTCCCACAAGTCCAGGAAGCACAGAGGGTCCCAGGGGAACCCAAGGAGGTCCACTCCAAGGCACATCATCATTAAAATGGCAAATATCAAAGACAAACAGAGAATCCTAAAGCAAGCAAGGGAGAAAGAGGTATTAACATACAAGGGAGCCCCAATACAGCTAGCAGCTGACTTCTCAACAGAAACCCTGCAAGCCAGAAGGAACTGGCAAGAAGTATTCCAAATAATGAAAAGCAAAGGCCTGCAACCAAGACTGCTCTACCCAGCAAGGCTCTCAAGGAAAATGGAAGGTGAAATAAGGAGTTTCCCAGACAAAAGAAGGATAGAAGACTACACTTCCACCAAACCAGCGCTACAAAATATGCTAAAGGGACTGCTTTAAGATGAAGAAAAAGTTTATATGAATACCCAGTTCCTTTCTGAGTTGCCAATACTTGATAACACCAATATTTTTAATAGTCATTAATCTGTGACAATGATGTTATTTTAATTGTTCCTTTACTATTTGTTGAAACTAAACCTGTTTTAGTATATTTCTTGCCTATTTCTATTTTTTTTTAAAAGGAAAAAACTTTAAATGACTTTTTGGTATTCTTTATCCATTTATTTATTAAAGGTTTGTAGAACTTTTTTCCTTAAAAAAAAAAAAAACCTATTAACCATATTTTAGATGTGTTGCAAATACTTTTCTATTCTATTCCTTGTCCTTTAACTTTTTTTATATGTATATTACTATATAGTTAAATGTTTAATATAATCATATTGTCAATGTTTGCTTTATAACTTCTGGTTTGAATATTTTACTTCAGGTCATGAAAAATATTAGTTCTACTTTCTTCTAAAACTCATTAGATTCCACATATTGATTTTAACTCACCTGAATATTTCTTGTACAATGTGTGAAACAGGGCTCTATATTTGTTTTATTTCAAGTACTAGTGGTCTATGCACTTTATTTGTTGAATAAGTCTTATTTTACCCATTGACTTGAAATATCAACTTAATCATATATTATATTGTTAGATATATACGTTTGTCTCTAGAATGCTCATTATATTTCATTCATCTACTTGATTATTTCTGTGCTGGTGTCATGTTGGTTTAATTGCTGAGACTTTATAATGGTTTTAAATTTTTTTAATATTTTATAATTAACTTTGACATCTAAAAAAATAAATAAAATCAATCTGCATTTAAGAAAGAAAGAAAGATTGAGAGAGATGGAACTCCTACATTTTGCAACAACATGGATGGAACTGGAGAATATTAAGCTAAGTTAAATAAGCCAGTTGATGAAAGACAAATACCATATGATCTCACCTATAAGTGGACTCTATTCAACAAAATAAACTAACGAACAAAATAAACCACATGCACAGAAACATAGAGCAGACTGAAAGTGACCAGAGGAGATGGTGAAAGAGGACAATGGTGGAAAGAAAGAGAAAGGAATAGACAAAGAACATGTACGAATGACCCATGGACATGGACAACAGAGTGTGAATTGACTGTGGGAATGGGGTGTGGGGTTGGGATGGGTGGAGGGGGCTAAAGGGGTAAAAATTGAGACAACTGTAATAGAATAAACATGATTTATTAAAAAAAAAGAACCAACTTCAGACACCATAAAAAATATAAATAAATAAATAAATATTTTTTCCTAAAAAAATTCACAAATTTTATTACCTGCATAATTTATAGATACAATATGCTAAACATTTGGAATTACAAAGCAGAATAAAGGAAAAAAAATAAAGGAATTCATCACCACCAAGTCAGTATTACATGAAATATTAAAGATGCCCATGCCAAAATACATTGGAGTCAAGCTTTAAAAAGTGAAATTTAAAATGCTTATCTTATAGGCATTATAAGATAATTATAATGAAAAAGACATTATATAGACAAAAAAAGACATCATATAGACAGAAACAACAAACGCTATGACTGGTAGCCAATTTCTCATTGTAAACCACATAAGGCCCAAAAGTGTTGAATGCTAACTTTAAAGTACTCAGAAATAAAAACCTGTTAAGCTAGAATCCTATATCCAGCAAAAATATTTGAAAATAAAGATGAAATAAAGATGCCTTCAGATAAAATAAAATGAAGAAACTCTATTATCATATTTCCCTACTCTAAATGCTCACCAAATTTCTTGAGGCTGAAGGACCATCATACCAGATAGAAACTGATATTATCAGACAAGAAAAAAATCAGAAGTGGTTAGTAGCTAGACATATGCAAAAGATTTTATTTTTGCTTTTCTCCTCTTTTTTATGAACCATATAAATATTTAAAGAAAAAAATAAAACATTGTTTTGTGCAGTTTATCCCATATGTAAATCTAATTCAAATAATCTTTAAAAGATGAAGCAAAAATATGGGAGATATGGAGTTGCAAAATTTCTGTATTTTATAGGAAGCTACATGATGTTAAGTTCTAGGCAGAGTACGAAAATTTAAGGATTTTTTTGTGTAATTCTCAATGCAGCCACTGAAATAATAATGCAAAGAAATATCATTAAAAGGTCAACAGAAAAATTAAAATTAAATTCTCTAAAATAGTCAAAAAAATGTTTTAAAGACCAGAATACAAGGAATTAGAAAAAAGAGTAGACAAGTAATGCCAAAGGTTAAAGATAAAGAAGAACCTTAAAATCAGCAATGGGAAAGCACTTACTGAAAGGGAGTTCCCATAAGACTGTCAGCTAATTTCTCAACAGAAACTTTGCAGGTCAGAAGAGATTAGCAATAAATATTCAGTGATGAAAAGCAAGGACTTACAACTCTACCCAGCAAAGCTATCACTTAGAATTGTAGTACAGATAAAGAGCTTTCCAGAGGGAAAAAAAATAAAGGAGTTCATCACCACCAAATCAGTATTACATGAAATGTTAAAGGATCTTCTTTAAGAAGAAAAAATATCAAAAATATGAATAATAAGATGGCAGCAAAAACATCTATCAACAATTACTTTAAATGCAAATGGGTTAAGTGCTCCAATCAAAAGCTATATGGTGACTGAATGGATAACAAAACAATACCTTTATGTATGCTGTCTACAAGAGACTCATTTCAGATCAAAAGACACAGACTTAAAGTAAAAGGGTAGAAAAAGACATTTTATGAAGATGGAAACATAACAAAACAAATGCTAAGTATAATAAGCTAGTCAGAAAATAATCAAGTACCATATGATTTCACTTATATGTGGAAGCTAATGAACAAACTGAACTAACAAGCAAAACAGAGACAGACTCAGGCTGACAGCTCGGGGCAGTGGTGGGGCTGGAGGGGTGAAGGCATTGAGCAAAATAGAAAGAAGAGTGAGAGACAAAGAACTCTTGGACATGGACAACAGTGTGGAGAATGCAGGGGGGAGGTGGGTGGGTTGGATGGAAGAGGGTGTAGGGAGGATAAATGATGGTGGAAAAAATTTAAAGAAACATTCATTATGTGAAAAAAAGCTGTAAAAGTAATACTTATGCCAGCCAAAACAAACTTTAAAACAAAGGCTATAACAAGAGGTGAAGAAGGAACCAGCAACTCAACCAAAAAAAAAAAAAACAAAACCAAAACACCAAACCAAAAAGACATCTGTGTTTATTGCAGCATTATTTACAAAAACCAACATATGAAAGCAATCTTAGTGTCCATCAATAGATGAATAAATAAAGAAGAAGTGAGTGCATATATACAGTGGAATATGACTCAGTCATAAAAAGAAGGAAATGTTGCTACCCAGAACAACATGAATGGACCTAGAGGGTATTATGCTAAGTAAAATAAGACAGACAGAGAAAGACAAATGTCAGCTGATTACATTTATATGTGGAATCTCAAAAACAAAATAAATAAATGAGCACAACAGAAACATTTTGATGGTTGCCAGATGAGAGGGGGGTTAGGTAAAAAAGGTAAAGAAATTGAGCAGTACAAATTGGTAGTTACATAATAGTCATTGGGATATAAAGTACAGCATGGGAATATAGTCAATAATACTGTAAAAACTATGTATGGTATCACATGGGTATGAGATGGGTTGATCAGGGTGATCACTTCAAAAATTATATAACTGTCTAATCATGGGGTTGTATACCTGAAACTAATATAATATTGAATATCAACAGTAATTTTAAAATTAAAAAGAACCCTAGAATGAAATAGCAGATCTAATCCTAACCATATCAGTAATTACATTAGACATTGCCTAAATACTCAAAAAGAGTGCCATGCCCTGCCTGAGTGGCTCAGTTGGTTGGAGCATCATCCCATACACCAAAAGGTCGAGGGCTCAGTTCCCAGTCAGGTCACATCCCTAGGCTGTAGGCCAGGTCCCCAGCTGGGGGTCAGTTGAGAGACAACTGACCCTCTCTCTCTAAAAATTTTTCTCTCACCCTTCTCTTTCTAAAATATATATATAAAATATATAAATATATAAATATATAAAAAAATCTCCTCAGGTGAGGATTTAAAAAAATAAACATAAAAAAAAAAGAATGTCAGAATGATTTAAAAAGAAAAAAAGACCCAAATATATATGTCTATAGAAAATGCACTTTAAATATAAAGACACATATGGCCTGAAAATAAATGCTTGGGGGAAAAATAGTATATAGACAGTAACATAAAACTGGAATGGCTAGCTTCTGGATACATATCTATGTGAGCATTGCTCCATTTTTCTGATGGTTCCTGTCTTCAGTAGTTGGTGTGAGGTCAAACAGGACAGCTTTTGCACATAGTCCGTCCTGTACCACCAGCCCTAGGCTCATCCTGTAATCTTTCAACCCCACATCTGTTGGTTCACTTGAATTCATGTCTCAAATGTCTTTGAAATTCAAAACTTTTCCTTCATTTTAGTAAATTACTGCATCATTTGTTTCTCAAATATAATTTCTAAAATATTCATTGAACATCAATTGTGTGCAAGGTTTGGTGCTAATGCTATAAGGCCAGAAAGATGAATAAGAGAATCACTTTATAGTTGTGAAATAAAGGAGGAAATAAACAAGAGCAAAGTAGAGCTTCTTTGCTTGATCTCTAATAAGGAGAAGCTAAGTACATACAAATTATAAAGATTATTTATTATAGATGAGGCACCACAATACTCAATACTTAGGATTTTCAAGTGGGGGTCAAGAAGTGTATGATTTTTCTTTAACCCAGACATATCCCATTGGAGACTCTGTATGCCTAGTCCACCCCTACTTCCCAAGAAGAGATGGGGGGAAATATTGCCATAACAGTTTATGGCCTTTGATAGGAGAATTTCATATTCCTCCTATGTTAAGGTTTAAAAATGAATAATTATTTCCCAAAATATACATATATTAATGATATATTGGAGTTTAATATGAAGTACAATGTAGGAATATAGTAAATACTATGATGCATTTAGTGCACATTCCATCATTTTGAATTTTTACTCTTTTGACCCAAATTTCATGGTTATATTTTTCAATAGAACACAAACAGTAGCCACTGACTCATTGACACATATGAAAGTCTTGAGAATATTCAAATTATGTGTACAAGTCCATGTGCCAAGTAACCTAAGGAGAGGATGAGGGATTACTCCTATTGAGCAAAACATGTAACTTAGGTCACAGTTAATTAAGTGACCCTTGGAGATCTTTGGGATTGTAATACCCTGTATAACTGTCTATGTCCTGAATTGCCAAATGTTATAAAATTTGATTTCCAGGTTAGATGAATTGTTTTTACAAGCTATTCTCATATTTAAATAAAAGCACAAATTATTAACTAGAATATTTTCATAGGAAAGAAAAACACTCATGAATTAATTATTCTCAGGGTTAATGGAAAAGTGGGGATTAGAACGAGACAAACACCACTCACCCCACCACAGTCCCAAGTAAGAAAAGCCTAGTTAGTGTATCCACATAGGTGAAAATCAAACTTCTACACCCACCTGGTAGTGACCACCCCAATAATAGGGGTTACTGCTCTTGTCCAGCTGCAGAGGCTCAAATCTGTATTTGCCTTGAAAAACTAAATAACAGAAAATGAAACAGAAGGATGTTAAAGAGACTCTGGTTGATCACTAATATATTTAAATATTTTCAGTTACTTGAGTTGTGCTAATACCATGCTGGGTCATCAGTTGATTAGGTCAATTTAGTCCAAGAACTGGCCAATCCTCAAAGAGAAACGAGTGATAGCTATTCTATTGAATTATAGTCAGGCAAGTGTCAGCCCTATAGCTATGGTTATAGAATATTGAGTAGAGATGGAGGCTACTATAAAAATGGTAACTTTAGGTATCAAATCAATATTCACATATACACAGCAAAGCATATCATAAAGCTTGGACATTGTTAGATTTAAGCTGATTTTTAAATGTTAAATCCATAAATACTTATGGCCATTTATATTTTAAAACTTTTGCCTTTAAATGTTAAAGTCTGGTATTTGTAACAAGATGATATTGGGAAGCTTCCTATTAAATTGCTTTGACTATTTCAGTTCATACAGGACAAGCTATTTTTTCTTTTTCTTTTCTAATTATAAATGTAACATATTCTCATGTAGATAACTTGAACACTACAGAACTGTCAAAAAGAAGGAAGAAGTCTCCCATATTCCTACCATCCAAAGGCAACTACCTTGTTCATTTAGATATATTTTCTTATAATCCTTTTCTTTACATTTAAGTGTGGGTAAGATTATGGTGAGCCATTCATACATTATCTCTGTGGCTTGATATTACCTTTTTCTTTGTACTTATTTAACAGGCAATCTCTTCATATGCACACGTTATTACTTTAAGATCATGAGAGTATGTACTTGGAAAAATTCTTTTAAAAATAATGAAATAATGTTAACAAAGGACTAGAAATATACTACCAGCAGTCTATTGTGTCAGTTCCACACTGGAGAAATCTGACATCAAACATGTATTTCCTTATCTACTCAAATATGACCAAAAATGTTTCTCCAAAGATGATTCTGAAAAAAATTTTCATTTATGTCTTCCTATTTTTGGCATGGTCCACCTAAGATGATTATTAGCATCATTAGCAATAAGCTCTCAGAATAAAGGATTTTTAGAAAATATTTTGAGATTATTCATTACTTAACTTTTAAAACATTACTATAGTTGAATATTAAAGCAAAAACAATATTATGATTATAGTCCTTCTCTTGTTCACTATGGTATATAAAACACCAGCAGCGAGTGTTGTTCACTGGCCCCATTAAGAGCCCTGACAGTGAACACAGCCCCTAGGATGACGTTCATCATCCCATGTGCTTCTCCATTGCAATGGTGCCACCTTTCTTGATTTGGATCAAAGTCCACCAGCTCTATCTGGTCTATTTCATCAGTCTCTCCTACTTCCTTCCTTTCAGGTAGGAGTTTTTCCAGCAAAGAGAGTTTATCAGGAGAGATAATGCCATTCTCAGGAAAGTGTCTTTTAAATTTGATGATTAAGCAACATGTGAAAGCTGCAAGGGAAAGAAGATATTTTGAGAGAAGATTCTAGAAGTTCATATTGACAGTCATGAAAGGTGGCCAGAAGATAACATTCCACGGTGAAGGAGACCACAAACCAGGACTGAAGCCAAAAGATATTATCATTGTTTTAGATCAGAAGAACCACATTGCTTTCACTTATTAGGAAAAGACCTTTTCATGTGTTTGGACTTATAGCTGGTGGAAGCATTGTGGAGCTTCCAAAAGCCAATAGCTGCCCTTGATAACTGAACAACTGTCATGACCACTTATCCAGGTCAGATTGTCAAGCATGGAGATATCAAGTGTCTGCTAAATGAAGGCATGCCCTTTATTGTAGACCACATGAAAAGAATTTTTTATTGTTACTGTATTGCTGTTGTTTTTAAAAGCTGGTTAGGAAAGCTAACAGATCCACATATTTTGCTATAAAAATCTAGTACCTCAGCAGTACCAATTTTGGGGACCTAAATGACATCTAGAGGATGACTATGTCTTTCTCCTTAGAACCAGGGAGTAATTAATCCCCACAACAATAATCTTATCCCAGGAAAGCAAGCAAGAAAGTTGGAAATGAGCCAGCTGAACCCCAGATGTTAAGATTGAGAACATTCCAGAGCTCTGCATCTGGAAGTGTCTACTGCCAAACCTTTCCCATCTGTAACAAAGGTGATAAATTCCTTTCCAGAAGAGAGAAAACCAGAAAAGAGTAAATAATATCACCTAGTCAGGTTTTTAGCATGCTACTACCTTTGTTCTCTATAAACTTTCTGTTCACTCACTGGAACCAAAGATGGACTGAAAGGAACCTAGAAAGTGAAGAATTGAAACTAGAATGCTAATAAAATTCAAGAGAAAAAGCAAGCTATGAGGATATGTAAATTAAGTTGATTAGAAAGAGCATTGTTTTGTTTGTCCACCCACACCCCCACCACCACTTCAAGCAATAAATAAGATAAACAGTGCACACTTCTGGTCAAAATACAAAATGAGCAATTCAGATCAAAGTCTAGTCACTAGTCCCCTCTAGTCCCTTGGGTACAATCTCAAGAAGAGTTCCTGGTTTCCTCATCTGGTGAGAGGGTATATAGCAATGACTTCACTTGCAGACTCTTTTGAAGTTTTAAATACCAAGAGATTTTCAAACATGAAACTCATTTCTGTAAGGGAATTTTATCAGTCTGAATGAGGTAAACACTCTGGCAAAGAAAACTGTTAAGACCTCTGGTGCTGCATTTACTTAATATTTAGACTGGTGTCAGTGGCTCCATTCCATGGTATTCTTGGAGCTTTTCTTTAGGGCCTTGAACATGATAATACTTATTAAATGTTTGTTGAACAAGTTAATCAAGCAAATTTCTGAAGCTATCCTCCAGTAAATTCAAAAACTAGTTGTATATTATCACAAGTGCAATAGCTCTAAATGTCTAAATGAAGGAAGCTCAAAGTATGAAAATGCTTAGCCCTTCTTGTTACAAATTTTTACAGGTTTCTTAACATCACCATAGAGTTTATGAGCAATGGAATCTGATCTATGTAGAGCCAGTTGTTGTCAAGTAAAGGCCACCATAAGTTACTATTGGAAAATTCTCTGCACACTTGCTTTGATGGAGCATTGAGTGAAAGGTGGTTTATAAACAGTTTTGTATAAGAAAGGCTGCTTCCAGCCCACCAATCCACTTCTGCGATCTATGGGTAGTAGTGGGCACCAAGGGAAATCACTGAGCATCTCCTAAGAAAAAAAAGAAAAGTGTTTCAGAAAGGCTTAGTTCCATTTTTGGAAATAACTATAGGTATGTAGCAATGTGCTTTCAAAATATTGAAGGGCTTCAGGATGAGGGACACGGGTTCCTGGAATAATTTCCAAAGGAAAAATCTACTGCCTCCCAAACCCAAGTAAAAATATACTCCATAGTAAGCCTTGCTTTCCTTTAGATATGTTCATATTAAAACTTTGTATGTTCAGAGCATGTCTTCACACATTATCTTTTTCTGTTTATATATTTGAAAGTATTGAATGACTCAAAACATATAAAGTCAGCAATATTTACAAAGCATTTATAGCAATATAGCCATGTTTCACCCTTTTGTAAAATTATCTATGGTAAAAAAAAAAAACAGTATCTATGTTTATCTTACTACCCTTAGTCATCTTGCAGCAGCTCTCTTATCTCTCTGAGAACTGTTTTCTGCCTCAACCACAATCTCTGAGAATTAAGAAAGCTGAGAATTAATGCCTCAGTAAATGGGAGCTCTTCTTTAGCATTGGGTTGACATTATGCTATATTTCTAAATACATATTTGCCACAAGCCATATCCCAATATATAGTGCATTACATGACCTGCTAAGGCAATCATTTATCTGTCAGACATCTTAAAAGCAAAACAGAAATACTCAGTGTTAGCAAAAATCAATTTTATACATTGACCAAAATTTGGGGACATTCCTGTAAGGAGCCTGTCACACACTGCTTCCCAGACACACCAGTTAAAAATCACCACATTGACCATATACAGAGAGAAAGAGTTATTAGACATTCTAGAGCTAAAAATAGTCTCAAAGAATCATGAATACTGATTTCCAAAAATAGGTTTTAGTCTGAAACTCTTTGCAAAAATCACCTCAGCTACAAGAAATCAATGGAAGCAGGAAAGAATATCTCTCCTAAAAATCTACATACAGACACGCGCGTGCGCGCACACACTCACACACACACACACACACACACACACACAGGTTTCCTAAGACACATTTGGGATTCAATTTTTAGCAATAAATCATCTTGCCTATAAAAGTTACTTTCAGGAACTTCAAATGAATACTTGACACTGTAATGCTAGCATAAAAATGTATCACAGTACAATGATAAGAAGCAAAGTTCAGCAACAAAAGATCTAGACTTGATAGGAATATCAGCAGGATGTAATCCAAAAAATAGGGAAGAACAGAAACTTCCTGAAGAAATGAAAGCTTCAGCTCGCTGGCTCATCAGGGCAGTAGAAGAAACACTTAAAACTGAAAGATGTAGCCAAAGAGAGCAACCAAGTGTTAATATTTCTTGAAATAGAGATGAAACAAGAATGATGAAAAGCAAAAGTTTCCAGAAGAAATAACCTGCATCCCCAAATCTTGAGAACGCAGGCAGCAAAAGTACTCAAATCATAAAACACCCTGCCTAATGCAGAAACCCCTGGATCCATGGGCAATAAACTCAAAATAGTATCCATATTAAATGAAAGATTAAAAAAAAACATCAAGAACTAGTAGGCCAGCTTTATGGAGTTAGAATGCTCTGATCAGGAAATGATATAAAATGAGGTACTTGAAGAGCATCCACAAGAAGTAGTCATGGACAGGTAGATGAGATTTATCTGGAGGATGTCAGGCCCAGTAAGTATTTTGTAAAATTAACCTAGAGGTGTGTCAAAACTTAAACAGACAATGCAATAAGCTAAGATTTTTAAGACAGTCATTACATGAGGAGGGACCCAAAAAGCCCCAAAACTTGTTTATAAAAAATTGTGTATTTATTCTTACATGTTTAAACTTCAGTCACCTTCAAAGTACTCTCCATTTGATGCAATACACTTAAGACTTTTTCCCACTGCTCAGTTTTTAGAATTCGTTGATTTTGATATCTTTTAGTGCTTCTGCCATTTTTTTTTGTTCCTAGAACACTCACCTAGTGAGGGAAGCCTGTACTACAAAGGGCCTGTCCTCCAGAAGATAATTCCCATTTTATTTTGTGTTTTTTGAGGGGGGGGGACCCATCTTGTATAGCACTTCACAAAAACATAAGGGTGAGTTGTATAAGTACAGAAATAATGGCAAAATCTGTAACAAGACGCAAGTGTTTGACAACACGCTAAGTTCCTGTGGTGGATGGTGATAGCATGAGAAAGAATGAGAAGGCACTGTCTTAGCTCCCCAGGAGCACAGGAACTAATGGTTCTAGAATGCTGTAATCCTTTCAGAAATCCTATGAGGTAGATATTATCGCCTTTATTTTACAGTTAAAGAAATGAGGTTCAAAGAGGTTAAGTATCTTGCCAAAGATGCACAGCTAAAAAATTGCTAGGTCAGAATTCTAAGCTCATGATTTTTTTCACTAAATCACATTTTATGGCAGATTATAGAATAATGTGAAGGCTTTTTCTGTAAAGTAGCAACCAATACAAAATATCACATGATATGATAAAACTAAGAAAATTTGGTCAAATGTAGCACATATACATGTCCAAATATAATGGAATATTAATTGTATGTCTTGTTCATCAGTGCTGGAGCTGATCAGAAAAGACAGGGATCAAAGAGGACACAAGTAATCCAGAAAAGCCATGGAAGAGTGGGTAACTTCCTGGGAAGGGAACATATGTGCATATAGGAAAGTGAACATAACCGGTTCATGGGGGAGAGGAGAATGGTCTGACCAGAGTTGAGTTAGGAGGGGACACCACTGGGAAATGCAAAACGTGCAGGTCTTACAGAACCTGGAGAACTGGGCAAGGAAGTTGAAATCTGATGTTTTGGAAAGGAGGAAGTTACTAAAAGGTTTCTGTGTGGAGGATGAAATTCCTACTGCCTCACTCACTATATCCTAAACTTCTCCTTATATTAGTTTTCTACAGCTGCTGTAACAAATTACTGCAAGCCTAGTAGATTAAAACAACACAAATTTAATATCTTACAATTCAGTTTGACATGGTCTCACTAAACTAAAATGAAGGTGTCAGCAGGGCTTCATTCCTTTCCGGAGACACTGGAGAATTCCTTTTCTTGACTTTTCCAACTTTGAGAGGCTGCCTGCCCTCTTTTGGCACCTGGCCTCTTTTTTTGTCTTCAAAGCCAGCAACGTTGCATCTTTCTGATCATACTTCCATAGTTACATCTCCCTCTGACCCCAGTCTGCTTTTAAGGATTCATGGGATTAGTTTTGGCCCAACTAGATAAATCCAGCTATTCCATCTGTGGTTAAATTCCTTAACATTAATTACATCTGTAAAGACCCTTTACCATGTAAGGTAGCATATTCATAGTTCCCTAGGAATAGGACAAGGGCATTCAGGGGGCCATCATTTTGCCAACCAGGCAGACTCCTATCACCTGCCCACTCCCATATCTCTAGTCCCTTGTGCCTGTAGTGCGTCTTTTCCTCTGTTCCCTGGATAACCTGTCTTCTGCTCAAAACCTCAGTGGTAAAAACCACTTATTGAACACCAAGCTGCTAAGCTTGGCAACCTTGTTGAGTAGCTGAATAAAGGAATGCGTGTAAGGTGGTGTGTTAGAGAGAAAGATGAGGGTGAGATAGAAGCAATGAACTGATGAGCATGGCCTAGAATTGATTCCATGGCAGAAAGGCATACTGGGGCTTTGGAGCCAGACTCAATCACTGGGAACTGTGATACAGGGAAGGTATGTCTTCTTTTTGAGCTCCAGTAACCTGGTCTATTAAAATGGGGATACGAACAGTACCTTCTTCACTAGACTGTTGTGGGAATAAAGACAAAGGTAATCAAACACACAGCAGACACTTATCACATAGGAGGCACTCAATAAATGTTATTTCCCTCTTCTTTCCCAACACAAGAAAAAGCAACCAAATTACAGTGAACATTTCATGAGAACCATCAGAAAGATGCAGAGGTATTAAACATTAAGCTTAGTATAGTTGCTCTTTCCACATGGGTAGAAAATGCCATATTGTATCTCTTTATGATATATGACCATATTTCTATAGAGAACTAATGAAAACATGTCATTAGCAATGAATATTTAATTGAAAAGTACAGTCTAGAGAAAAAGATCCTAAATGAAAGTGGTAAGTACAAAATGAAAGTTCTTAAATATGTATATATATATATATATGTGTGTGTATAATATCATCAGTAAAGGTCAAATGTATTCATAATGATTGAGCATTAGAAAATTTATCAATTATTCATGTACTAATTCATTGAAAAAATACTCTTTGAGTGCCTTTCATATGTCAGGTGTAGTACTAAGCATTTGAGATAAGTTTTGTTCTCTTGGAACTTAACTCCTGAAAGGGGGAAATATTATAATAAGTATAAGTGAACTATTTTCTTCCCCAATGGTTTTTTCGTGGTCCCTTAATAAATAAAACTTATATGCAGTCCAAATTATATTTTAACTTCATAAGTTATTTTCATATTAAAGTAGAAAAAAGCCTTATAAATATTACAATAAGATAAAATCTACAAATAAGGCAGGAAGCCTTATTAATCAATTACACTTAAGAATATGTATATACAGAGAAGTATGTTATTTATTTTATACCCCCACATCCTATTAAAAATGTTTAGAAATAGCTAAAGAAATCCATATATGCAATATAAAACAAAGAATACATAGATATAGATGAAAGAAAGAGGGCAAAAGAGAGTAGAAAACAGAGAGGGAAGGAAAAAATAGAAAGGAGGGAAAGAAGGAAGGAAGGAAGGCTGCTGATAAATAAAAACAATAGTAGGAAAACAAGATGAATCCTGGGATACATTTTTGTTTTTCGGAAAGGAGCTGGAAATTTGTCTCTGAGTTCCTTAGCAAGCAAAGCAAATAAGGGACATGATTGCTAACAATAGTCACAGAATTCTAAAAGTAAAAATAAACATGTGCCTGAAGAGAAGGATGATTTTACTCACTCCAAGACTAAGAGGACTCTCTCCCACAGATTGTCACGACAACTGTAATACCACATCTTTGACAATATTGAGTAGTCAGCTGTAAATGATTCACAACTGGCTTGGGAAAAGGGCACTGATTTGAAGCACTCTGGTGTAAATAGTGTAAATACTTCAACCATGGCCAATTTCAAGCTACCAAAATGAGTTAGCCTCTGAACTTGGAGCTGAGAAAAGATAGGCAATAGCACATCTTACATAGCAGTTCCTTCATGCAGATACAACAGATATAAATATTCTCAAAAATCATAGATAATTGTAAAGTGCAGTCAAATAATTAAAAAGTAATGAGTTTTAAATATTTTTACTGCTCCTCTTAATAAAAGTTGTTTTGAAACTTCTGGTCAAAATCAGGGTATAGGAAGACATGTTTCACCTCCTCATGCAACCACAAAAAGAATTACAACTAAATCTCAAAACAAAAAACATCCAGAACTGTAAGAAACCTGAACTGTATGGAAGTCCAACAACCAAGGACTTAAAGAAACCACTTTCCTCAAGATGGGTAGGAGGGGCAGAAATGCAGAGATGGAGTGGAGAGGTGAGGAGAATGCGGTATGATATGGAGAGGCAGCAGAGGTGGCAGGATGAGCACAGGCTATTCCACACTCATGTGTGGTGGATAAAAATTGGGAGGGATACCTTGGGAATGAACAATTCCAGCCCTACGCCAGGTGGCACAGCCCAGGGTTCCAGCGCTGGGAAGATAAATTCCCCATAAATCTGGTTACGAAAACTAGTGGGGTTTGGGGCAGCGGAAGAAACTACTGTATTTTCAGGAAACTCCATGTAAAGGGCCTGTATGGTCTTAAAACATATGCAAACACACCCACTCCGGGATTCAACACCAGGGTAACAGCTGGAAGGGTGCCAGTTACATACAGGGAACAGGTGAAGTGAATGGAAATGGAGCAAGTGCCATGCAAACCTCCAGAAGCCAGGCAGCGGTACAGTTCCCTCGCCAAGCTCTCCCCCTACACAGAGCCACAAAGTGGTGATGGAGGTTGCCACACACTGGTGGTTACCTAAGGCTCCACCTCACACAATCTACAGGTGCCTTTTATAGTGAGTCAAAGCGGTTCTACCTAATACACAGAAACAAACACAGGAAGGCTGACAAATTGAGGAATAAAGAAATATGGCCCAAATGCAAGAACAGAACAAAACCCCCAAAAAAGAATTAAATGAAATGGAGATAACTAACCTATGAGATGCAGAGTTCAAAATACTGGTTATCAGGATGCTCAAAGAACCCACTGAGTACGGCAATAACGTAAAGGAAGAAATGAAGGTTACACTAAGTGAAATAAAGAAACATCTACAGAGAACCAACAGTGAAGGGAAGGAAAGTAGGATTCAAATCAATGATTTGGAATATAAGGAAGAGGTAAACATTCAAACCAGAAGAGGAACAAGAAACAAGAACCCCCCCCCCCAAAAAAAAACAAGGATAGTATAAGAAAGCTCTGGGACATCTCCAAACATGCCAACAGCCAAATCATAGGGATGCCAGAAGAAGAAGAGGAAGAGCTAGAAATTGAAAACTTACCTGAAAAAATAATGAAAGAAAACTTCCCTAATTTGGTCAAGAAAACAGACATGCAAGTCCAGGAAGCACAGAGAGTCCCAAATAAGTTGGACACAAAGAGGAATAAGCAAAGCCACATCATAATTAAAATACCAAAGTTTAAAGATAGAGAATCTTAAAAGCAGCAAGAGAAAAGCAGAGAGTTACATACAAAGGAGTACCAATGGTACTATCAGCTGATTTCTCAAAAGAAACTTTGCAGGCAAGAAGTGACTGGCAAGAACTACTCAAAGTGATGAAAAGCAAGGACCTACAACCTAGATTACTCTATCCAGCAAAGCTATTGTTTAGAATGGAAAGGCAGATAAAGTACTTCCAAGGCAAGGAAAAGCTAAAGGAGTTCATCATCATGAAGCCATTATAATATGAAATGTTAAAAGGACTTATTTAAGAAAAAGAAGATCAAAACATGAGCATTAAAAAGGCAACAACTTAACAACTATCAACAACTGAATCTAAAAAATACAAAACCTAAGGAAACAATCAGAACAGGAATAGTATCATTGGTAGGGGAGATCATTTGGAGGACTATCAGCTGGGAGGGGGAAGGGGAAGAATAGGAGAAAGGTGCAGGGATTAAAAAGCATAATTGGTAGGTACAAAATAGACAGGGGGATGTTAAGAATAGTATAGGAAATGGAGAAACCAAAGAACTTATATGCATGACCCATGGACATGAACTAAGGTGGGGGGATTGCTGGAGAGAAGGTGGGTACCAGGTGGAAAGGAGTAAAGGGGGAAAAATTGGGACAACTGTAATAACATAATCAATAAATATACTTAAATAAATAAATAACAAAAATATAATGTTTTATTGCAATTTTTTGTAATTTAATTGTTAATATGGGCTGAATATCTCTGACTAGACAGTGAATTTCCCATGGTTGTTTCTTTAACATTTCTCAACATAGGCTTACAGTCCAACACCAAAGAGTGATTCAGTGAGAGTGAATTGATGAAAGGCCAAATCAATGTGGGCCTGCAGGACCAGAACCATCTAAATATGTAATGGTAAAATTTTAGGTACACTGATTTTAATGCTGGTGTCTTCAGTACACTAGATGGCTGCCGTTGAATGACAGGGAAAGAAGTGGAGCTCTAACCACACTCCAGAATGATACATCAGAGTTGTGCCATAGACACACACAGCGAGCAGCCTCAGCAACACATGTGGGATGCACCATGAATCATTTCCTCTGCTCATGTCTGAGGAGAAAAACTGGAAGCTACTGATCTTGATATACAGATGGAGCAAAGGTTTCTTAGATACGTTTAAGTGTAAATATAGGTAAAAAGCTGAGCCTAGCAAGAACAGGTCAAAGGGGAATTTGAGAGTATGTCTTCTGCCAGAAGCATGGAAGATAAATCCTCCAGTCAACTGGATGCAGGAGGGGAGATTTGGCATCCTCTTAGAAAGTCAAGAAACCTCCCAGGACATTGGCCTGCCCAGGCCACCTTACCTATGCACTGAGGCCGGCTGAGCTAATGTAGCCAATCATTGCAGCACCCTGTTATGGACATAGCTAAAACCTGAATGTCTTTCCTGAGCAAAACAGTATAATGTTCAAATGAATCATATATTTGAAGAAAATAGTTTCAAGATACTTTAATTCTGCTACCATAGTTTCATTGATTTCATGTTTCTCTGCTTTTAAAATACATCCAAAGCAATTAACCCTGGTGGATTTTGACATTTGTTCTCCCTTTTAGAGCACTATCAAAATTAACTAGATTCTACAGATGAAATAATATCTTATCAACAGGAAGACATTCTAAGGTTGGAAAAATCAACATCAGACATGACCAAGATTAAGAAACATTAAAAGCCAAATTTATAAAACAGATAAATTAGTAGAATATAATTTACATTTCCAGAATTATTCCTGACTTCACAAAAGTATTCACTGCAGGTTTCTTTTAAATAGCTGATTCTTCTGGTGCATTTGAACTATTAACTAATTTACAAAAACTCAATTTTAGGACATATTTATGGTGTTAATCTAGGCACATTGCAATCAATAAAACTTAACTCTTCTACATGTAGATTTAGTAACTGGAGGCAAGTTATTTCTCTTCTCTGATATGTGATATTCACATCTCTACCTGCCCAGACCATCATTCAGAATTGTTATAGGTGCTTTATAAGTGCTTTGTAAACTGGAAAGTCCTTTTAAAATATGTATTGTCATTCAGGAAGCAAGAAAGGGCATAAATCCATGTAGTGCCTTGTATATACCAGGTGTTCTCATATACATTACAGAATTTGATTTTCTCAATACATTGTTACTTGAGTCCCATGATCACTAAATGAGGATGCTGTGATTCACAGAACCTTGCTCTGGGCCACACAGCAAACCAGTGATAACACCAGAATGCTAAGCCTGGTCTGTCTGGCTCCATACACCACTGTTCAGCCCACTACGTAACACAGGTTCATGTACTTGCTCCGCCAACTGCTAACCAGTATGACTTCAGCAAGTTTATGAACCTCTCTGTAATGCAGTTTCCTTATCTCAAAACTAAAGTGATAATATGTCTTACCTCAGAGAACTGCTGTGAGGACTGAATGAATTGATGCATACGAAAGCACTGTGCCCATTCAACAAAGTACCAAACACATGTGGATTATGTATTAGAAATTTTCAAGCCCTAACAAAAGCTAAGACACCTCTCATCACAAACAGGATTTAAATAACTATGGACAGAAAAAAAAAGTTTCCTCTAAGTAGAATATTTACTATCAAAAGAATGTTATTCTCAATATTACTGCAATATTTCTATTGTACATTCCAGGTAAAGCACTAGATTCAGGGCCAATATGCAGGAAATCTGGATTCTGCTTATTCTAAGCTAACTCATTAACTAGAAATCTGGATTAAAGCTAAATCTCTATGTGTTTCAGTTTTCTTTCATATCAAAGAGAGATAAAAATATTAGAAAATAACAGAAGTCAAAACAACATATAAATCCAAGTAGTACTAATTTTCCCCTTCCAAAAACCAGTTTATTTTGAAACTAGTTTATTTGAATTGAATTTTACAGCCATAAACCACTATACAAGATAGAGAAAATTAAAACCAACCAACAAACATCTATTTGAAGGCATTGGAGAGCTACCAAAACAGTGAGATTTGAAGAGCCCAGATCATAGAGAAAAGAAACCCAGAGATGTGAGTTGGCATTTGGCACCACCTTTCCTGTTGAGGTATTTGCAGATTCTCAAGGAACAACTGAAAGATAAGAAAAACCGAACAGAAAATAGAGTATGAAAGGCTGTAGAACTGAATGGAGTTTACGACAGCCTCACAAGCCTTGGGGAGGAAACTTGGGATTCAAAGTCAACCCAGGAAAACACTCTGGGCTTTGAGTAGGGACCCTGAAGTGTTATAATTTAAGAAAATGAATTCTACAATTCTTTGTTAAGATTATTCCTAGGTATTTTGTCCTTTCTGTTGAAATTGCAAAGGAATTTTTTTCATTTCTTTTTCTGAAATGTAATTGTTAGTATTAGGAACACAATGGATTTTTGTACATTGTTTTTGTACCTTGCACCGTTACTGTATTTGTTTATTGTTTCTAATTGTCTTTGGTGGAGTCTTGGGGTTTTATATACAAAAAAATTATGTCATCTGCAAAAAGTGACAGTTTTACTTCTTCATTTCCAGTTTGAAAGTCTTTTATTTCTTTCTCTTGCCTGATTGCCCTGGCTAGGACTTCCAGTACTATGTTGAATAATAGTGCCAAGAATGGACATCTTTGTCTTGCTCCTGATCTTGGAGGAATAGCTTTCAGTTTTTCACTATTGAGAATGATTAGCTGAGGGTTTGTCATATATGGCTGTTACTATGTTGAAGTACTTTCCTTCTATACCCATATAATTGTTTTAATTATAAATAAATGTTGTACCTTGTCAAATGTTTTTTCTGCATCTATTGATATGATCATATGATTTTATCCTTTATTTTGTTAATGTGGTGCATCACATTGATCTATTTGCATAGGTTGAACTATTTTTGTGCCCCTTAAAAGAACCCCATTTGATCATGATGTATTATCTGTTCAATGTATTGTGTTCTATTTGCTGATATTTTGTTTAGAATTTTTGCATCTGTATTCATCAGAAATATTAGTCTGTAGTTGCGTGTGTGAGTGCTTGTGTGCATGTGTGTATGTGTGTTATCCTTGCCTGGTTTTGGTATCAGGGTATTTAATGTTGGCCTCATAAAATGTGTTAGAAAGTATTGTCTCTTCTTAAATTTTTTGGAAGATTTTGAGGGTAGGTATTAAGTCTTTTTTGAATGTTTGGTAGAATTCAGTAGTAAAACTGGTCTTGGAATTTTACTGTTTGGGAGGTTTTTAATGATTGCTTCAATTTCCTTACTGTTGATCAGTCTATTTAGATTTTGCAGTTTTTCATCATTCAGTTGAGCAAGCTTGTATATTTCTAAAAACATGTCCATTTCTTCTAGGTTATTGAATTTGATGGCATATAATCTTTCATAGTATTCTTGTATTTCTGTGATATCCATTGTAACTTCTCCTTTTTCATTTCTGATTTTGTTTTAATCTTTTCTCTTTTTTTCTGTAGTGAGTCTACCCATAGATTTGTCAATTTTAGTTATCATTTCAAAAAACAAGCTTTTTATTGAGTTTATTTTTTCTATTGTCTTTTTGTTCTTTATTTCATTTATTTCTGCTCTAATTTTTATTCTGTCTTTCCCTCTGCTGACTCTGGGTTTCATATGTTTTTCTTTTTAGAGTTCTTTAATATGTAATATTAAGCTGTTTATAATGGAGTTCTTCTTATTTCTAGACATAGGCCTATCATGATATAAACTTCTCTCTTATTACCTTTTTTATAGCACCCCAAAAGTGTTGATGTGTCATATTGGCATTGTCATTTGTCTTTATGTATCTTTTGTTCTATCCTTTTATTTCTTCTTTGACCCATTTGTTCTTTAATAATATATTGTTTAATCTCCACGTATTTGTGTTTTTCCTAGTTTCTTTATGCCATTGTTTTCCAATTTCAAAGCATTGTGGTCCAAAAATACACTTCGTATGATTTCAATCTCCTTAAATTTATTGCAGCTAGTTTTGTGTCCTAACATATGTTCTATATTTGAAAATGTTTCATGTGCCATAGAGAAGAATGTATAATCTGGTAATCTAGGATAAAAAACTCTGTAAATGGAAAATGAGTATGGAGATTCCTCAAAAAATTAAAATAGATCTACCATATGACCCAGCAATCCCTCTTTTGCATATCTACACAAAACATTTCATAATATTTATTCATAAAGATATACACACCCCTATGTTCACTGCAGCATTATTCATAGTGGCCAAAACATGGAAACAACCAAAGTGTCCTTCAATGTATGTTTACAAGTGTGACTAGATAAAGAACATGTGGTACATTGATACGATGAAATACTATTTAGCCATAAGATGAAATACTGTCATTTGCAACAACACAAATGGATCTTGAGAAAATCATGCCAAGTGAAATAAGTCAGACAGAAAAAGTCAAGAATCATATGATTATTTTCATGTAAGATTTAAAACTGAGCACAATAAATAAACAAAAAGTCAGAGACACAGAAAATATTATGGAGGTTATTACAGGGAAAGAGGGAAGGACAGAAGGTAGTAAAGGATAAAGGAAGTCAAATATATGTTGATGAAAGGAGATTTGACTTTGAGTGTTGAACAATGCAATTTAGAGATGATTTGTTATAGAATTGTACTCTTAAAACCTATATAATTTTATTAGCCAATGTCACCAGGATAAATTTAATAAAATATTTTAAAAGTATAAATTTTAAATAAAATATCCCTCACAGAAACTGAAGCCCAGCTTTGAATCTGTTCAACCTATGAATGGATTAAAATGATATGGTCCTAAACTACCTGCATACTAGAAACAAATGCAAGTCCCCACTGAAATAAGATATGATCCAGAGATTCACATTATCTCTATAATTTTTATACACAATGACCAGCATTAAACTATAAGTAACAAAGCATGACCAAAAATTAACTAAAAATCAAAATAATAAAAGACAATACTTTTAGACCCACACAGCTACCAATAGTAGAATTATTATATAGGGATCTTAAAACAACAAAGTACAATATTTTAAAAAGTAAATGGCAAAATGGAAAATTTTCAGCCATGACCTGAAAACCATAAAGAGAAGGCAACAAAATTATAAAACTTAAAAAAAATCCAATAAGTGAAATTAAAAACTCAATAGATAGGTTAAAAAGCAAAATAAACCCAGCTAAAGAAAAGAAAGAAGAGAATTAATCAACTAGAAGATATATCAGAAGGAAATATCCAACTGAAGAAGAGAGGGAGGGCAAAATATGAAAAATCTGTGAGAGATATAATATGAGAATAAAGTCTAATATGTATAATTATAGTCCCACAAGAAGAAGAGAGACAGAAAAAAGCAAAAACAATACCTGAAAAGACAATGTCTGAGAATTCTTTTTAAAAAACATAAAAGAAGATATTCAGCCATGGACTCAAAAGTGCTAGAAACATGAAGCAGAATAAATACAAAGAAAATTACATCTAGACACAACATGGTAAAACTACTAAAAACCAGTGACAAAGAGAAACACTTAAAAACAAGAATAAAAAGTCACATTACTTCATGAGGACCAACAGTAAGACTAACAATAGAAATCAAAGATAATGGAATTATATCTTCAAAATGTCAGTTGAAAAAAAGTTATCAAACTTAAAAATTCTAATCCCAGTAAAATTGTCTTTCACAAATGAAATTAAAATAAAGTTGTAGCCCTAGCCGGGTAGTTAAGTTGGTTAGAGCGCATCCTGATATGTCAAGGGTGCAGGTTCAATCCCCAGTCAGGGCATATACAAGAATCAACCAATGAACTCAGAGCATAAATAAGTGGGACAACAAATTGATCTCTCTCTCTCTCTCTCTCTCTCTCTCTCTCTCTCTCTCTGCCTCTCTTCCCCCCTCCCACCCACCCTCTCCCCTCTCTCTCTCTTCCTCTTTCCAAAGTCAATAAATTAAAAACTTTTAAAGGAATTTTTAAAAGAAGAAATTAAGTCTTAAATGTACAAAAAAAACACCAAGAGGATTCACCAGGAATAGATCTGCCCTAAAGGGTCTTTGTTAGCAGAAGGAGAATTATCACATTTCAAAGCAAGAAAATAAAGGAAGAAATAAAGAACGGAAAGGAGTAGTATATAGATAAATCTAAATGAATAGTATCCGTATAAAATAACATAAATACCTACAAGGCTTAAAATATGTCCAGAATTAAGGGATGGACAAAAGTAGGTTTACAGTTGTATGTGAAACAGAGTTTATTCTTGTATTTTTACTTATTAATTGTTGTATTATTTATTTGAATTACAACTGTAAACCTACTTTTGCCCAACCCTGTATGTCAGCAATAATATTTAAAAAGGCAAGAGGGGATAAATTAAAATATTCTACAGTTCCTGAGGTTATAAATATACTGAATTATATTAAACTTAATAAGTCAAAGATACACGTTTCAATTTCTAGGCTAATTACTACAAAAATAGTAAGAGAAAGCTAATAGTGGAGAAAATGGACATAAAAAAATACAAAATAAAATAAGGAAAACAAAGGATAAAATGAGTAGGGCAATGAGAAAACAAATAGTGAGACAGTAGATTTAAACTAAAATATATAAGTAATTTCATCAATTGTAAATAGCAATGTGTTCCAAATAAAAGACAAAGATTTTCAGGTCAATTTAAAACATCTCAATTATATGTTGCTTAAATGAGATACATCTTAAGAATGAAGACCCCGAAAGCCTAGAAAGTACAAAGACAGAAAAGGATATACCATGCAAATGATGTAAACACTAATCTAAACAAACTGGTTAAACTTTACTGATAACAGACAAAAATCAAATTTAAGGTAAAATAGCACTATTAGAAATGGGATGGAAACTTACTAATGATAGAAGAAAAAATGTACCAGGAAAATATGGCAATTCTAAATAAATATGCACCTAATATTATTGTTTCACATTTGCAAATGTAGTAAGAACTGACAGAACTAAAAGCAGAAATAGACAAATTCACATGATACTGGAGATCAAAATATCTGTCTATATAACTGAGAAAACAAGCAGACAGAAGATTATATAATAATTAGATTATTTGAATTACATGCCTTACAAAATTGATCCAATTGACTTTATAGAAAACTACAACCAACAACTGCAAATATATATTCTTTTCAAGTACACATGGAAATTTACCAAAATTAGCCATATTCTGAGCCATAAAGCAAGTAGCAAAAATTTTTCAAGAATTAAAATATTTTTCATTTTTCTAACTTAATTGATTTTTTTAGAGAGAGAGAGGAAGAAGAAGGGCAGAGAGAGACAGGGAGAAACATCAATTTGTCGTTTGACTTATTTAGGCATTCATTGGTTTGCTGTTTGTGCCTGACTGGAGATTGAACCCATAGCCTTGGTCTATCAAGACAACACTCTAACCAATTGAACTATCTGGCCAGGGCCAAGGATTAAAATGTTAAAAGAACATGTATGAATGACGCATGGACACGGACAACACTGTGGGGATTGACTGTGGGAGTCGGGGGGTAAACTGGGCTTATGAGGACAAAGGTAGAAAAATTGGGACAACTCTAATAGAATAACAATAATAAAAAATATTAAAAGCATATACTGCAACCACAATAAAATTAAGCTGCAAATGAATGGCAACAAGAAAAACAACAAAATAAACAACAACAACAAAAACTAAGAAATCCACAAAAATTAGGAAGTTAATCAATGTTCTGTATAATCTACATGAAGCAAAGAAGAAATCACGATGGAAAAAATGTTTTCTTTCTAGTGTGACTTTAATGGCTTTATATGTACAAAAACTGGACACATTAAAAATGTTTAGTTCCATTAGATTTGACATGTTATACATCTGTGAAATTATTACCACCACCAATACAATGAGTATATCATATCTGGCAGCCCCCAAAATAATTTCTTGTATCTTTTGTTAATCCCATCCTCCTGCCCCTCCTTGACATCCATTCTTCAGAAAACACTGATTTGCTTTTTATTATTATAGATTAGTTTATAATTTCCTAGAATTGTGTAAACATGGACTCATAAGATGTACTATTTTTGTCTGGCTTCTTTCACTCAGTGCAATTATTTTTTAAGTATATTTTATTGATTATGCTATTACAGTTGTCCCAATTTTTCTCCCTCTGCACCCCTCCATCTGATACTCCCCTTCCCTTCAGCAATCCCCCACTAAATTATTGTCTATGAGTCATGCATACAAGTTCAGTGTTTTTTGGTTTCTCCATTTCCTATATTATCCTTAACTTCCTCCTATTTTGTTCCTAGCAATTATGCTTCTTAATCCCTGCACCTTTTCCTCCATTCTCCCCCTCCCAGCTGATAACCCTCCAAATGATCTCCCCTACCTATGATTCCGTTCCTGTTTTGGTAGTTTGCTTAGCTTTGGGGGTTTTTTTTAAGATTCAGTTTTTATAGTTGTGAATTTGTTGCCTTTTTAAGGTTCACAGTTTTGATCTTTTTCTTAAAGAAGTCCCTTTAACATTTCCTGTAATAATGACCTAGTTGTGAACTCCTTTAGCTTTTCCTTGCCTGGAAAGCACTTTATCTGTCCTTCCTTTCTAAACAATAGCTTTGCTGGATAGACTACTCTAGGTTGTAGGTCCTTGCTTTTCATCACTTTGAGTAGTTTTTGCCAGTCCCTTCTTGCCTGCAAAGTTTCTTTTGAGAAATTAGCTGACAGTTTTATGAGTACTCCTTTATAGGTACTCTCTGCTCTTCTCTTGCTGCTTTTAAGAGTCTCTATCTTTAACCTTTGGCATTTTAATCATGATGTGTGTTTGTCTGTTCCTTTTTGGGTCCAACTTGTTTAGGACTTTCTATGCTTCCTGGACTTGTATGTCCATTTCCTTCACCAAATGAGGGAAGTTTTCTTTCATTATTTTTTCAAATAAGTTTCTAATTTCCTGTTCTTCCTCTTCTCCTTCTGGTAACCCTCTGATTCGAATGTTGGCACATTGGGAGATATCCCAGAGGTTCCTCAGCTTATCTGCTCTCTCTCTCTCTCTTTTTTTTTTTTTTTTTTTTGAATTCTTGTTTCTGCTTTATGTTCCAGTTGAATGTTTACCTCTTCCTTATGTTCCAAATCATTGATTTGAATCCTGGCTTCCTTCTCTTTTCTGTTGGTTTCCTGTGGATTATTCTTTATTTGACTTGGTGTGACCTGCATTTCTTCCTTTATTTTTTTGCCATGCTCAGGGAGTTCTCTGAGCATCCTGATAACCAGTGTTTTGAACTCTGATCTGCTAGGTTGCCTATCCTCATTTCACTTAGTTCTTTTTCTGGGGTTCTGTTCTGTTCTTTCATTTGGGCCATTTTTCTTTGTCTCTTCAATTTAGCAGGCTCCTTGTGTTTGTTTCTGTGTATTAGGTAGCGCTGCTTTTAGTACCTGTCTTAATAGTGTGGCCTATGCAGAAATAGCAACTGTAAATTGTGTGGGGCAGAGCCTTAGACAATTGCCAGGGTGGGGCAACCTGCTTCATCGTTTTGTGGCTGAGAGGGGAGGACTCCAAGAGGGGACAATGCTATCACCTGGCTTCTGTCAGTTCACCTGTGGTTCCCCATTTCTAGTCACTTCACCCCGTTTCCATGGGTAACTGGCACTCTTTCAGCTACTGCCCAGGTGTTGAATCCCAGAGTGGGTAGGTTTGCATACGTTCTCAGACTGTGCTGGTCCTTTAAGTGGTGAAAATCTGGCAGCTTCTTCTGCTGCCCCAACCCCTGCTATTTTTTTTACAGCCAGAGGTAATGGGGATCTATCTTCCAGATGCTGGAACTCTGGGCTGCGTGGTCTGGCCTGGGGCTGGGAATCTTACTGGTAGTCCATTCTACTGCCACTGCTGCCACTTGCCTTTCTATACCATACCACCTTTCAGCCCACCTGCATGTCTCTGTCCCCCACCCCATCCGGATGGACATGTCTTCTTTAAATCATTGGTTGCTGGACTTCCATACAGCCCAATTTTCTGATGGTTCTGGGTATTACTAGTTTTGAGATCTGGTTGTAATTCTTTCTATGGTTGTGCATAAGCAAAGCATGTCTACATACACCTCCAACTTGATCAGAAGTCTGGATCCAGTATAATTTTTTTGTTTTAACTCTGTTGCTGTGGATTTCAGGGGTTTGTTGCTTTCTATCACTGAGTAGTATCTCATTGTATGGCTATATCACAGTTCATTTACCCACTGATCTGTTAATAAACATTTGGATTGGTTCAGTTTTGACTATTACAAACAGCACTGCTATGAATATTAGTAAACAACTCTTTAGATGGACATATGCTTTCATCTCTCTTGGTTGTGACAAAAGTGGCATTGAAGTGTTATAGGTAAAATGCATTCTTTAAAATATGATAATATGTCAACCATCTAAATGGAAAAAAAAATGAAACTCAGACCACCCCCCAGCACACTGATTACATATGCAGAAATCAATTCCAAGTATGTTGCAGATCTAAATAAATGTGAAAAGTGGAAGCATGAAAATACTAGAAGATACCATAGGAGAATATCCTCAAGACTTTGGGTTAAGAAGAGAGTTCTTAGACAAAACACAAAAACACTAGCTATTGAAGAAAAGAATGATGAATTTTGCTATATTTAAGTTAAAGGTTTCTGTTTATCAAGTGGCACCATTAAGACAGTAAAAAAAAACAAGCAACTAAGTGGGAATATTTTTTGAAATACATGTATTCCATGAAGGCTCCAGAATAAAGAACTCCTATAAATCAATAAGAAAAACAAAAAGATACTTCACATAGCAGGATACTGTAAAGGCCAGTGAACTTTTTATAGGATGGTAAACATTATTAGCCATCAGGAAAATATCAATTAAGTTAAAATCATGATGAGATACCATCACAAACCAACTGCAATAGTTAAACAAGCTGGAATATTCAAGTGTTGTTAAGGATATGAAACAGATGGAATTTTCATAGACTGTGGTGGGAATGGGTGACCCAGCAATTTCTTTCCTGGATACACACTAAAAATACATTCATGTGCCACCAACACAGATATGTACAAGAGTGTTCATAGCAGCCTTATTCAAAATATCAAAACAAGAGGTAAACTGGGATCAATGTCCATCCACAGCAGAATGTGGTTTATTGATACTTTAAAGCTATTAAAGTATCAAATACTTACAAATAGCTTTTAAAATAAACAAGGTACTATCACATGCAACAACATGGATGAATTTTACAAAATGCATGTTGAGGTAAAAAACCAGACATAAAGAACTTATACTGTATAGTTGAATTGATATAAAGTGCAAAAACATATAAAACTCTTAAAGGAATTAGAGGATAGGAGAGTCATCATCTTTTGTGTGTGTGTGGTAAAGTATATATAAAATGTATCATTTTAACTACTTTTAAGTGTACAGTTTGTGGCAGTAAGTACATTTTCATTATTGGGCAACCATCACCACTGTTCACCTCCAGAAGTCTTTATCATTCCAGCCTGAAACTGTGTACCCACTAAACAGTGACGCTGCATTAGTCCCTCCCTCCAGCCCCTGATAACTACTATTTTCTGTCTCTACGAATTTGATCATTATAGAGAATTCATGTAAATCAAATCACACAATAGTTGTCATTTTGTGTTTGGTTTATTTTACTTCGCATAACGTCTACAAGGTTCCTACATATGTAGCAGTATCAGAATTTCCGCTGGGTGTGAAAGATGGCAGAGGAGTGAATGGGAGTCACGCTGACCTCCTCCCAAAACCAAACTGGAATTGCAACTAAATAGTGGAGAAATCACCTGGAAAACAATGGAACGATAGAGGGAGAGGAGCCTTGGAGCTGAGGACAGACAGTGGATCCAACTCTCACACATCCCAATGGGTGAGAAGTGCGGTGGAGGCTCAAGAGGGTGGGCTGGGTGCCCACGGGCACCAGCACCAGAGGGACATTGAAATGACCAGTTAGCTCCCCCTGAGAAGAACAGGGTCTGAACTATAAATAGGGTCCCCTAGACTAGAGCAGCTGAAACCAGGAAAACGCACAGACAAAACGCAACGCCGAAAAGCTTAGGGGCGCTCTCTGCCAGAGACAGGTGGCTGGAGATGCAAAGAGACATTTAAAGGGCCAACGCAAAAATTTGCAGAGGCAGCTGCCTTCCTGGATCTCTGGGTAGAGGTGGCTGGTGCCTGAGGAAAGATTTGTGAAGAGAACAGAGACTTTGGCCAGCAGAGCCCCGGTCATAACTCACTTCCCACTCTGCAGCTACCACCTTGCCCATACATAAGAGAATCAATTAACCTGCCTTTTGGCTCCCCATGCACAGCTTGTGCACGTGTGGGCTAGGGGCTCCGTGCAGACTGGCTGGAAGAAATAGAGGATCCCTGGCCAAAGGGGACACACAGCTGCATAGAGACCCTTGAGGAGAGGTTGGAGACGGAGGGGTTAGGGAAAGAACTGGAGGATTATCTGAGATTCCCGGAGCAGAGTCCCTCTCCATTCTGTAGTCCCCATTTACGCAGGCAGGCCACACCCCCAGAGGCAGAAGCGGGGTGCGATCATGGTCTGCAGAAATAGTGGATCCCTAGCCGAAGGGGTCACAGAGCTGCCCAGAGACCCTTCCGGAGAGACCGGAGAGAGGATTAACCAGAGTGTCCCGGAGGTGACTTCTTCCCATTTCCGTAGTCTTCATTAGGCGTGGCCAGGCCACACCCCCAAATAGCCAAAAGCGAGGAAAACACACAATAGAAGACCCTAAACTGACCAGTGCCAGGGGCACACGCCGGGTGACAGGTGAGCACTGGGTGACAGGTGAGCGCACGAGGTTGGGGGAGTATGCCTGGCTGGGGCTTGGGCTCGCCCTGCCTGCGAGTGCGCTCAAGGAGCCAGTGTGAGAGTGCAGAGCAATCGGCAGAAATAATGGATCCCTGGCTGAAGAGGTCACAGAGCTATCCAAAGCAGGAGTCAGACACAGACAGTAGATTCCTGGAAGACTCAAACAAATGACTCAAGGTCGTATGAGGTCAATTGACATCATCAGAGACAAGCCTAGAAAGAAAAGTCAAGAAAAAAAAATAAATAAATAAATAAAAGACCCGCCTCCTACCATAGAAGTTTAATCCACAAAGTCACGAAATTTACATGGATCGATTGAAGCAGAAGCAAAAATAAATTAATTAATTAATTAACTAATTAATAGATTCTCAAAAAAATGGGAAGAAAAAGAAGTTCCCCCCAAATGAGGGGACAGGAGGAATCCCCACAGAGAGAGCTAAATAAAATAGAGGCAAGAGAATTATCAGATATTGAATTCAAAACAATGGTTCTAAGGAAGCTCAATGAGCTCAGCCAGCTCAAAGATAACTATGAGAAACTGCAGAGAAACTATCAGGATCTTACAGCAAACTATATCAACCTGGAAAAGACCATAGAAACTACCCAGAAAACAAAAGAGGATATGAGAATACCATTTCTGATTTGAAGAACACAGTAGAAGGAATCAAAAGCAGGCTAGATGAAGCTGAGGATCAAATCAGTGAGATGGAAGATAAGGTAGAAAAAAGCTCCCAGAAAGAACAAAGAATGGAAAAAAGACTCAAAAAGAATGAAGAGGCATTGAGGGAAATGCAGGACAACCTGAAACGCAATAATATCCATATAATAGGGATACCAGAAGGAGAAGAAGAGGAGCAAGGGATAGAGAACCTCGTCGAAAAAGTAATGATGGAAAATTTCCCCAATTTAAGGAGAAAAAAGGTCTCATGGATCCGGGAGGCACAGAGGGCCACACTCAAGAGGGACCCAAGGAGGTCCACTCCAAGACACATCATCATTAAAATGGCAAATATCAAAGACAAAGAGAAATCCTAAAGGCTGCAAGGGAGAAACAGGGAGTAACATACAAGGGGGCCCCGATACGGCTAGGAGCTGACTTCTCAACAGAAACACTACAAGCCAGAGGGGAATGGCAACAAATATTCCAAGTCATGAAAAGCAAGGGCCTACAACCAAGGCTGCTCTACCCAGCAAGCCTCTCAATTAAAATAGAAGGGGAAATAAGGAATTTCCCAGACAAATGAAGGCTAAAACAATATGTCTCCACCAACCCAGCACTACAAGATATGCTAAAGGGACTGGCTAAAGAAGATGAAGAAAAAGAGTGAGAAGAAGAAAAACACAGGTACAAAAGGAAGAAATGAATAGGTTTCTATCAGTAATAACTCTCAATGTAAATGGAATAAATGCCCGAATCAAAGGACACAGATAGCTGAATGGATAAGAAAACATGACCCACACAGATGCTGCCTACAAGAGACCCGCCTCAGAGCAAAAGACCTACACAGATTGAAAGTAGAGGGATGGAAAAAAATATTCCAGGCAAATGGGCAAGAGAAGAAAGCATGGGTAGCAATACTTATATCAGACAAAATAGATTTCAAAACAAAGGCCATAACAAGAGACCCAGAGGGGCACTTTATAATACTTAAAGGAAGAATCTAGCAAGAAGACATAAACATTGTAAACTTGTATGCACCCAACATAGGAGCACCCAAGTATATAAGGAAAATCTTGGAGGACTTCAAAAAAGATATAAACAGCAACACACTGATGGTAGGGGATTTTAACACTCCACTGTCAAAAATGGACAGATCTTCCAAACAAAACATCAGCAAGGATGTTGTGGAGCTGAATGACGCACTGAATCAAAGAGACTTAACTGACATATATAGAACCTTACATCCCAAAGAAGCAAAATACACATTCTTTCCAAATGCTCATGGCAGTTTTTCAAAGATACACCACATGATAGGACGCAAAGCAAACCTCCGCAAATTCCGGAAAATTGAAATAACACCAAGCTTTTTCTTGGACAACAAGGGCTTGAAACTGGAAATCAACCTCAAAGAGAAACTTCAAAAACTTGCAAACTCATGGAGACTGAACAGTAGACTATTAAACAATGAATGGATCAATAATGAGATAAGAGAAGAAATCCAAAAATTTCTCGCAACAAATGAAAATGAACAGACAACAGTCCAAAACCTACGGGACACAGCAAAGGCGGTCCTGAGAGGGAAGTTCATAGCAATACAGGCTTCCCTAAAAAAGATAGAAAACATTTCAAATAAAAGACCTAACACTACAACGTCAAGAACTGGAGAAACAACAACTAAATCCCAGAGCAAGTAGAAGGAAGGAAATAGTCAAGAGTAGAGCAGAACTGAATGACATAGAGACAAAAAGAACAGTTCCAAGGATCAACCAACCTAGGAGCTGGTTCTTTGAAAAGATAAAAAAAATCGACAAGCCTTTAAGCAGACTCATCAAGAAACAAAGGGAGAGGACCCAAATAAATAATATCAGAAATGAAAGAGAAATAACAACTGATACCACAGAAATACAAAGGATTGTCAGAAACTACTATGAACAATTATATGCCAAGAAATTTGAAAACCTCGATGAAATGGACACATTTCTAGAAAAGCATAATCTTCCAACACTGAAGGAGGAAGAAACAGGAAGCTTGAACAGACCGATAACAGCTGGGGAAATTGAAGCAGTCATCAAGAAACTCCCGGCACACAAAAGCCCAGGGCTGGACGGTTTCACAGGAGAATTTTACAAAACACTTAAGGAAGAGCTAACCCCTGTCCTTCTCAGACTATTCCAAAAAATCAAGAGGAGGGAAGACTCCCAGACTCTTTTTATGAGGCCAGCATCACCCTAATCCCAAAACCAGATAAAGACCCTACAGAGAAAGAAAACTACAGGCCAATTTTGCTGATGAACATAGATGCTAAAATCCTCAACAAAATATTGGCACAACGCATCCAGCAATACATTAGAAAGATTATCCACCACGATCAAGTGGGATCCATCCCAGGGATGCAGGGATGGTTCAATATACGCAAGTCAATAAACGTAATACATCACATAAATAAAAGAAAAGACAAAAACCACATGATCATCTCGATAGATGCAGAAAAAGCATTCGATAAGGTACAGCACCCATTTATGATCAAAACACTCAGAAAATGGGAATAAATGAGGCATTCCTCAACGTCATAAAGGCCATATATCAAAAACCTACAGCCAACATCATATTCAACGGGCAAAACTAAAGCTTTCCCATTAAGATCGGGAACACGACAAGGACGTCCGCTTTCACCACTTCTTTTCAACATGGTATTGGAAGTCCTAGACACAGCAGTCAGACAAGAAAAAGAAATAAAAGGCATCCAAATAGGAAAGGAGGAAGTAAAACTATCATTGTTTGCAGACGACATGATAGTGTACATAGAAAACTCTGGAAACTCTACCAGAAAACTCCTCAACCTAATAAGTGAATTTGACAGCACAGCAGGATACAAAGTCAATATTCAGAAATCAAAGGCATTTTTGTACACCAGCAATGAAAGAGAAGAAGAAGAAATCAGAAAAAAAAAAATGCCATTTGATCTAGGAAGAAGAAACATAAAGTACCTAGGAATAAACTTAATCAAGGAGGTAAAAGACCTGTACGCAGAAAACTATACAACATTGAAGAAGGAAATTAAGTAAGACACAAATAAATGGAAGCACATACCGTGCTCATGGATTGGAAGAATTAACATCATCAAAATGTCCATACTACCCAAAGCAATTTATAGATTCAATGCAATCCTTATTAAGATACCAATGACATATTTCACAGAAATAGAACAGACATTTCAAAAATTTATATGGAACCATAAATGACCCTGAATAGCCGCAGCAATTTTGAGAAAGAAACACAAAGTTGGAGGGATCACAATACTGGACATCAAACTATACTACAAAGCCACTATACTCAAAACAATCTGGTACTGGCACAAGAACAGACCGATAGACCAGTGGAACAGAATAGAAAGCCCAGAAATAAGCCCAGGTCTATATGGGCAACTAATATTTGACAAAGGGAGCAGAAGCACAACATGGAGCAATAATAGCCTCTTCAACAAATGGTGTTGGGAGAGCTGGACAGTTACATCTCCAAGATACATAAGGAACTCACTCGACTCCACTCCAAGGAGACAAATGATCCAATCAAAAAATGTGCAAAGGACCTGGGCAGATGCTTTCCAAGGAAGAGATACAGAGGGCCAGAGACATTTGAGAGGATGCTCGGCATCACTAGCCATCAGAGAAATGCAGATCAAATCCACCATGAGGTACCACCTCACACTGGTCAGAATGGCCATCATAAACAGATCAACAAACAACAGGTGCTGGTGAGGCTGTGGAGAAAAGGGACCCCTAGTACACTGTTGGTGGGAATGCAGACTGGTGCAGCCATTGTGGAAAGCAGTGTGGAATTTCCTCAAAAAGCTGAAAATGGAACTGCCTTTTGATCCAGTGATTCTCCTGCTGGGACTATACCCTAAGAATCCCAAAACACCAATTCAAAAGAACCTATGCACCCCAATGTTCATAGCAGCACAGTTTACATTAGCCAAGTGATGGAAGCAACCTAAATGCCCATCAGTAGATGATTATGGTACATTTACACAATGGAATATTACGCAGCAGAAAGAAGAAAAGAACTACTACACTTCACAGCAGCAGCGATGAAACTAGAGAGCATTATGCTAAGGGAAATAAGCCAGAGGCGAAAGACAAATACCATATGATCTCACCTATAAGCAAAACCTAACCAACAAAACAAAGATGCAAGGAAAATAAGACCAGTAACACTGAAAGGAAAAGAAACCAACAGAGACAAGAGGGAAGGAGGGAGGGGTGGGCGGGGGCGGGAAAAGGAAGGGAAGGGGCAAGTCAAGAAACATAGCAAGGACTCATGGACAAAACCAAAGTGGGGAAGGATTGAGGGAGGGAGAGGGGGGAGGGGCAAGGGAAAGTGGTGGGAGGAAGGCAGAGACAAATGCATTTGGAAAAATAAATTAATTAACAAAAAAAAAGAATTTCCTCCCTTTTTTGACCTGAATAATACGTGTGAGCTGCATTTTGTTTATCTGCTTATCTGTCAACGGGCATTTGAGATATTCCACCTTTTGGCTATTGTGAGCAATGCTTCTATAAATACTGATATACAAGTACCTGTTTGAGTTCCTAGTTTCAATTCTTTTTAGTATATATCCAAAAGTAGAATTGCTGGATCATATGAAAATTCAATGTTTAATTTTTTAAAAAATTTAACTATCATAGTTTAGGAGAATTATCATACTTGTTTTCCAGTGGCTCCTTTATTTTATATTCCAATCAGCAATGCACAAGGGTTCGAATTTCTTCACATCCTCACCAAAATTTGTTATTTTCTGGGGTTTAGGTGTTGATTCCTTTTTTTGTTTTGTTTTAAGGGTTTTTCTTTGTTTTGTCTCAATAATAGACATCACAATGGGTGTGAAGTGGTATTTTATTGTGGTTTTGGTTTGCATGATCACTAATCGCCCATTTATATATTCTTCTTCAGAAATATCTGTTACAGTCCTTTGCCCATTTTTTTTAAAAAAAGATTTTATTTATTTATTTATTTGTAGAGAGAGGGGAAAGGAGGGAGAAGGAGAGGGAGAGAAACATCGATGTGTGGTTGCCTTTCATGTGCCCTCAACTGGGGGCCTGGCTCGCAATCCAGGCATGTGCCCTGACTGGGAATCGAACCAGTGACTCTTTGTTTCACAGGCCGGCACTGAATCCATTGAGTCATACTAGCAAGACCTTTGCCCATTTTTAATCAAGTTGTTTGTTTTTGTCATTTTTGTTGAGCTTAGGAGTTATTTATATATTCTAAATGTTATTCCCTTATCAGAGACATGATTTAAAAATATTTTCTCTCATTCTATGATTTACTTTTTCATTCTCTTAATAGTGTCCTTTGATGCACAAAAGACTTAAATTTTGAGGAAGTCCAATTTATTTAGTTTTTCTCTTGGTCCCGTGAAGAGTCATCATCTCTGACAAAAAGAGAGGGGTTAAAAGATGACCAAAAGTGTGAAAGGGGCAACTATGGAACTGCTAGTGTTCTACACATTTTTAATTTGTGCCTTTTTCTGTTTACACATTTTGTGAGTTTGTTTGACTGTGAGTAAATAAAAATATGTGCCAAGATATTCCCTGAAGCATTGCTTATAATAGTGAACAAATAGAAACAATTGTCCCACAATAGGGGATTGTTTAAAATAAAATATGGTCTATACATGCTATAGAATAGTACACATGCTATTGAATAACATATTCATTAATTTTATAATTTAAATCTATATTAATATGAAAAATAAAAGAAGTATTTACATTATAAATGCAGTGGAGAAAACCAAAGTGTATGGTATAATCTCATATTCTAAGGTAAGAGATAAATCAGGAAAAATAGATATCAGCATCTTATCTCTAATGATGAAATTACAGCTAATTTTTCTCTTAATTTGCTTATTTATAATACTAAATTTTCTACAGTGAAATGTATTATTTGGTATAACAAACTCAAAAAGTGGCTTTCACTATAAAAGTGAAAAGTGTTATCTTGGATCAGATTTATCACAATTTAATCTTTAGTTTATGAGATGGAATTTTGCAGTTTTTATAAAGGGAATATGTTTACGCATGATAGGAACACCCATATATAAATATGATGAAATGATAGTTTTCATAGTAAGCCAATACCATCCAATTTTAGATTAAAATTTCAATGTAACTTTGCAAATAAATTCTCAGTATATACAAGTCCACACCAGTATGGCACCAGATAGTGACAGAATTTAAAAAATAAATAAATAAACTCATTTTGATCTATCTAGTGAACACCAAATGGGAAATATTTCATTTATGTTATTCATTTTGTACTTTGCTGGTTTGTCTTTTGATTTGTTTTATTTGTTATGTGGGTGGTTGTTTACCTAATTTATGATTTGATGTATGAATTATTTGCTTTATGATATTATTTGATTTATGATTTACATTTGTATGACTGGAAGAGATAAATCCAAAGTATAGCCAATTTAGTAGGTTTGGTCTGGTTTAAAGGTCAATTCAGGTCATTGCTATGCTGAATCAATTGACTTTGCAGAAATTTACATCAAGTAGGACCAACAATCAGATTGACTCTGCCATGTCCAATTTGAACATATCACCCAGACTCAGCCTTTGGCAACAAGAGCTCATGTACTCGGCTTCTCCACACGCTTGCTTTTTTACATTTTCCTTTATTTATTCTTCTTTGGTAAGCTCTTTGCCACAAAGGAGAAAAACCAAGGCTGGAAGCAAAGAATTACACTTTTTTTAGTTTCAATTACAAGAGCTAGAGGACATAAAGAGAAATCAAAAGGAATTATAACATAGCAATTGATTCTTTTCTCTCACTGTGGGGACCAGCTACCACTGGTGAATCAAGATAGAAGTTTTCAGCTCTATCTAGTTTAGGCCGGAAGCAAAATCCACAGTCACCATGTTAACAAAAAAGTCCATGTGCTCTTTACCAAAATGTCAACAACGAAGTTTTGTCCCTGGGCCTTATAACTACTGCATTTCATGCTGGGGGAAATGTTTGAAGAACAGCCTGAGAACCATTTGACTTGCTAGAAGTGCAGAGCTAAAATTCTGTTGATTTGAGAGTATGTGATGGATGTCTTCGGTGGAGAGAATCTCATACTCTGAAACGGGCTGACTGACAGAAAGCTCATTGGAGGCTTATGACACTGAGGCTCACACCTAGCTATCTCTTGGATGTCTTTATAACAAGGACTTCTGAATATAATGAATGGTCACATTTGTCATAGAAGTAACTCCCATCTTAAATGCGTCCTGGAATTTATCATTTCCCAGTGCATAGGTCTTGAGAGTGGTATACTCTTTTTTTCAGAAATGTGACTTATCAACTAAGAATTTCATATCATTCATCACCAGACATCTCTCTGCATCACCGCCCAAATGGACAAACCCATTTGAAGCTATAGATATTGAAAATGAATCACTTTTGTAAGTGTAGTTGATCGCAACATTTAATTTTTAAAAATCAACCAAACTTCAAAATTTGGCAAATGATACTCAAACAATAAAATTACATTTTAAAATTAACAGTATTGATTTTACTTAGAAAACCAAGGAAAAATGCAGAAAGTGAACAGAAGCCTGCCTTTGTGAATCAAAGCCTGTTCTGCTCAATGCCTTTGCACCAGGTCCCCAGGTGAGAAGCATAAGGCAGTCACTTCGGTCAGAGAGTAGCAAAGGGCATTTCAAGAAAGCTCCTACTAAAGAAATTTGGAGGACACGAAACACAACTATTCCCTGGAAATTCACGTTGCAAATTAACATAGTAAAGACTCTGGGAAGCCAGTAATACAGAACTTTTAAACCTGTGGCTTAACCCAGTGTTTTCATATACTAAATATCTAAATTTGAGAAACACCAGCTAAGCATAGAGGAAGTACCTAGAAGAATGCTATCCAGTAGGAATATAATGTAAGTCATATATGTAATTTCAAATTTTCTTATAGCCACATAAATATAAAGTGTTGAAATAATAAAATTAATTTTATTAATATATTTCATTTAATTCATTATATCAAAAATATTTCTCAACATATAATCAATATAAAATTATTTTTAAAATATATTTTTGCAGGATTTTAAATATTTAGTGTGTATTTTACTCTTATAGAACATTTCAATTTAGGCTAACTATGTTTCAGGTGTTCAGTAGCTACATGTGGGTACCTTACTAGACATGTGCGTATATAGAAGATTAATGATGATATGATTTTAAGTATTTAAAATGTCATTATTTGACAAATCAATTATCATGACATCTAATCAGAAAATAATGTACAGGATGATTACATATTAACAATGATTATTTAGACAACAGTACCAGGTTGAACCATAATTCTTATTTCCAAATGAAACAAGAATTGTCCAGCAATGTCCAACACCTCTTTTAAATGTAGCAATTTTTATGTATTTTGTTAATTGCTATATCCATATCACCTAGAACAGTACCAGACATAGAGGAGATATCCAATAAGTATTTGTAAAATGAACACCATTCTCACTTCAAAGGTCGATAAGTTCTTTTGGTTTGCCTTAATCAATACATGAAACTGACTGTGTACTATTCTAAAAAGCCTTGACTGTGTGCTATGTACAAAGAGTTGTGTAGTTGAAGAATTGAATAATCCCTCAAAGAAAGAGCTTAAATGGGGTTTAGCAAATTTTTTCTGTAATGATCCAGATAGTAAATGTTTTAGGTTTTGTGGGCCACTGCAGTCTCTGTTGCAACTACTCAGCTTTGCCCCTGGAGTATAAAAACAGTCATAAGCAACATAGAAACAAATAGACGTGGCTGTTTTCCAATAAAATTTTACTTATAAAACAGGTGGCAGACAATATTTGGCCTACGACCTATAACTTGAAAACTTCTAGCTTACATAGTATAGTAACAACTCACATACATAAAATCTAATTATATCCCCTTTTACAATAATGATGGGAAAGAAGAAACACAAAGGATAAAGAATAAACTTCAAAAAAGAAATGAGCAGAAATGAAGGAAAATTTTTAATTCTAATACAAAATATGCATTCCATATTCCCCTGAAAAACTGATTTGTTGAAGCTATTAGGAACTCTGAAAAATAAGTTAATACTAATAATCCAATAGAAAATAAACAAAGTATATAAATAGACAAGTCAAGGAATACAAATGTCCCTTCAACACAGAAAATATGATCAACTAATTCATAATAGAAGAGATGTCATTTGAAACTATACTGACTCTGTTGGCAAGAATATGGGGGAAGAGTGGGTATGAACTGGTAGCACACCTTCGGCAAGAAATTTAGAACATCTATCAAAATTATAATTGGATGTCTCCTTGACTCAGCAATTCCACCTCTCGGAATTTTTCCCCTAAAGTATATACACTTGATCATGAGTGAAATGACATAAGATACAAGGTTATCCATGATAACATTGTTTTTAATAACAAAAGATGGAAAAACCTGAGTCTACCATTAAGGGATAAGTTAAAGAAATTGTGATAGAGCCCAAGAATAGAATACTATGCATCCCTAAAAGAGAAATGAGGACATATTTGAGGCACAAATAGGAAGTGTTCTCTAAAATGTTTTGTCGAACAGAAAAATACAGAACTGTATATATAAAATGCTAAATTTGTGTAAAAAGAGGGAGTGATAGACGTATATTAACATATATAACATATATATGTGTGTTCTAATATATACTAAAATGCCTCTAAAGGATACAAAGAAACTAAGAACATTGGTTTCCTTATTTAATTTCTTTAAAATTATATTTTATTGATTATGCTATTACACTTGTCCTGATTTTTCTCCTGCTGCCCCCTCCACCCAGCACACCCCACTGCCTCAGGCAATCCCCACACCATGGGCCATGCATATAATTGGCTACTCCATTTCCTCTACTTTACTGTACTTTATTGTATTGTACCTGACATCCCCATGGCTATTCTATAACTACTTATTTGTATATCTTAATCCCCTGACCTCTTCACCCACTCCCCTACAGCTCCCTCATATCTGGCAAATCAAAATGCTTTCGGTATCCATGATTCTGTCTCTTCTTCTTGTTTGCTTAGTTTGTTTTTGGATTCAATTGTTGATAGATGTGTTTTTTTCCCATTTTATTGTTCATAATTTTGATCTTCTTTTTCTTAAATAAGTCCCTTTAACATTTCATATAATAGTGGCTCAATGATGATGAACTCCTTTAGTTTTTTCTTGTCTGGGAAGCTCTTTATCTGCCTTTCAATTCTAAATGATATCTTGTCTGTAGGTCCCTGCTTTTCATGACTTTGAATATTTCTTAACAGTCCCTTCTGGTCTGCAAGGTTTCTTTTGAGAAATCAGTTGACAGTCTTGTGGGAACTCCCCTATAGGTAACTAACTCCTTTTCTCTCACTGCTTTTAAGAATCTCTCTTATCTTTAACCTTTGGCATTTTAATTACGCTGTGTCTTGGAGCAGACCCCTTTGCATCCATCATAATTGGGACTCTCTGCGCTTCCTGGACTTGCAAGTCTATTTCCTTCACCAAATTAGGAAAGTTTTCTTTCATTATTTTTTCAGATAGACTTCCAATTTCTTCCTCTTTCACTTCTCTGTCTGGCACCCTGATGATTGAGACTGTTGGACCTCTTGAAGTTGTCCCACAGGCTGGTTACACTATACTGGATCTTTTTTCTTCTTGTTATTCTTCATGGTTGTATTTTTGCTTCCTTATATTCCAGTCATTGATTTGATTCTTGGCTTCATCTACTCTACTGTTGTTTCCCTATAAATTGTTCCTTATTTCAATTAGTGTGTCCTTCATTTCTGACTGGACCTTTTTTATGCTGTTGAGGTTCTCACTAAGTTCCTTGAGCATCCTTGTAACCAGTGTTTTGAACCCGGAACCTGATAGATTGCTTGTCTCCATTTCATTTAGTTCTTTTTCTGGAGTTTTCATCTGTTCTTTTCTTTGGGTCGTGTTTTTTTGTTTCCTTGTTTTCGCGGCCTCCCTGTGTTTTTTTCCTATGTATTAGGTAGAGCTGATTTGTCTCCATGTCTCTGCAGTGTGGCCCAATATAGTAGGCATTCCTGTAGGGTCCAGTGGCACAGCCTCCCCTATCACCCAAGGGGAGTGCTCTTTGTGTGGGCTGAGTACACCCTCCTCTTGTAGTTGAGACTTAGTTGCTGTTGGCATTTCAATCAGAGGGATTCACCTAGGCCAGTCAGCTGCAAAGACTGGCTGTGACCACTGTCCATGAACCTCTGCCCTCTGTGGAGGATCAGCTACGCAGAGGCAGGGTGGAGGTGCTCTGACATGGTCTGTAGCTGCCCACTGGGTATGTAGGCTCTGGGGTTTCCCAGGTGGTGCACGCCAAGATCACCCTGAGGCCACCCTGCCTGAACTATAAAGTAACCTGAGATGACTGTTACTTGTGCTGGACTTGGAGATTCCAAGGCAAAGCCTAGCTGTGAACCTAGGCTGGCTGTTGCTAGTGCTGGGCATGGGGCTCACTGAGGCCATGCGGTGCTTGTTTGAGATGATTTAGGAAGCTGTGAAGCATAAGTCAAGAACAGCCATTCATATGGAAAAGCAGTTTTGGCAGACCTGAAAGTTGGATGCAGCAGAGTCTCTGGGGATCCTCCAGGCAGGTCAAACAGTGTTAGTTAGCTTGATAGAGTCTCAGATATGGCACCAGCTTGCAGGCTCTGTGGCTCTGTGGCTCTGTCAGGGGAGGGTTCAAAAAAGAGACAATAGCCTTTGCTTGCCTTGATGCCAGACACTTCAGATTCTCCCTGTATGCCACTGCTACCCTGGCACTAGCACTCAGAGGGAATAAGTTTGAATGGGTCAGCCCTGAGTAGGTGTCAGTTCTTTAAGAAAGACTGCTTTAGGCTCCAGAAGTTTCTTTCACCAACTCAATCTCTGCTGTTTTTCGCAGCCAGAAGTTGCGGGGACTTATCTTCCTGGTACCCTGGGCTGGATGGCCCGGTATGAGTCTGGGACTCCTTGCTGCCTAGATATCCCTCCCGAATTTTTATCCACCACATGCTGGTGTGGGACCATTATGCTCCATGTCTGTACCCCTCTTAACAGTCTGGATGGATGTATTTGCTCTGTAGTTTCCAGACTTCCATTTAACTAGGTTTCTGATGATTCTAAGTGGTGGTTGTTTTATATTTTAGTTGTCATTTGATGTGAGGAGGTAAATCATGTCTGCCTATGCCACCGTCTTGATGGGAAGTGAACACGGTTTCCTATGGGAAGTGGAACTTGGTGGTTGGTGGACAATGGTAGTGGAAGGAAGGCTTTTCACTATATAGTTTACCTTTTGAATTCCAAACCTATTCAAAACTATAAACTATAAACTACATCAAAATTAATCATAATGAAACAATGCAGAATGAAGTAAATATTAAATAAAAGTATGAGTAGCATGATAGACACGCATAATAAAATGAAGGTTAATTTGATAGGATAAAGTGTCCTTCCAGGTCAACATATGCCCTTCATTTGTAATGTCAGTTAGATATATCTTGTGTGGTCACAGAAAGAATCACAGAGGAAGATATGAAGAGGATTAGAAGCTAGACTCTGTCCCTGGTCTGTCTTGGTACTACTCACTTACTCTACTTGGCCTAAAATGCCTGAGATAATTGGAAGCTATAAAGCCATCTGATAAATTCCTCCATCTCATTATCAAGGACAACTTGGTCAAGTGCCTTGCTAAAATAATCACCATACCTCATGCTTATATTTTGAAAATCATTTTCTTACACACACACACACACACACACACACACAGAAAACCTATTTAAGCAACATTCATTCATTCAATAGGCACTTACTGTTTACTGCTACAGTACTGTTTAAGACATTAGGAAGAAAATGAAGGTCAAGACACAAGTGATTCTCAAAAAAGAATTTGCATTCTAGTGGAAAAGGGGCCAGACAATAAACAAAATCATTACATTTATAATGTTATATGTCAATACATGTATTAAATAAAAACAATGGGTAACACTTTATGGTTATTACCTGGGTAGTTAACCTTTGGCCACGTACTTAGGAATTGCATTTCTAAAGAGATAACCATCTACATGATCCCCCAAATGATAAAACTCTACACTGTCTATGGAATTTCTTGAATCAACTAGTCTAATGGATAACCGAAAGAAAAAAATATACCAATTTGACTGATTTGAAAAACTTACATTAAGAATAAGTCATCACCATCTTTTTCCCCAATTATTCACAAATGGCATTTTGAATTACTTCAGATCCAGGCCAAATTTCTTTTACCCAAATGTTATTTTTTTATCCTTTCCTTTTGAAAATTGGGATACTAGCCCCATTCCAGGATTCTGGAAACTCTCCCACACTCCATGATTTCTCAAAGATTAGCAATTACAACTACTATTCTTTGATCAGTGTCATGAAATAGGACTTTTGATGTAGGCTCTTGTAAAGGTCCAGGTGTTGTTCTACAAATTTCTCTTGAACTTTAATTCTTTTTTTTATTTTGCTGACTTTAAGTCTCTCCTTCTTGCTTGAATATCATTCTCCTTCATGGTGGGGGGTGGGAGGAGAGAGGAAGGAAGAAAGAAAGAAAGAAGGAAGAAAGAAATCCAAGGTGGGAGGCACTGCCTTTTCTCTCTTATTTGTCAAACGGTACATTAACTGCCTCAAGCAGGTCTGACCCTGCTTTGTGCTGCAAATAAAACTTGAAAACTCCTTTTGGCTATTCTGAACAAACATATTCCTATCTTGTAACAGTTGATAGTCTAAGAAATAAGCTCTCATTGTTCTTTTCTATGAGTTTTATTTAATTAGTTTTTATGTTTTGAGGCAAGTTTGCTATTTCTCCAATTCTAATAATTTGCATAAACAGTTCATTGTCAGATCCATATTTATTACGATCACACACACATACACACACACCCCCCAAATCTCTTTCAAAAAATTAAAATTCATCAAAAAGGAAAGTCAATATAGCCGTAGTTTTATTCACTCCAGCGGCCTTATATGACTTTCCCCTAATTACAGCAAAATGCCTGGTGGGCACAATACGCCTCCAGAAATACACTTTTATTCTTTTTTGGGCTTGAGATTTATTGGTTGAAACAAAGCACTGTGATCTTTCCATTTCTCTCTAGAGCCGCCTTCTATTTTTTCTGGTTTCACACTTTATTAAGATAACAGGTGAACAGCTTTCCTTCATTTCTTCTTACAGAGGTTCACAAGGAGTGCCGCAAAAGGATAATATATTTGGCCTTAGGGAAGTGGCCCAGCCTCAGGTATTTGGGCCCTTTCTTGCTGGTGCTGTCTGGGCCATGGCAGATGACCTTCTGGGTACAGAAAAGGCATTTAAAAACTCACATGAAATTAGACATTTTAAAATCTAGCTAAAATTAATTGAAGGGACCATTTGAACAGATCATCAGAAAAGTTCAGGCTGACTTTTCCCCATAATCTCTCAGCTGGAAGAAAGAATTTAAGCAGAAGGAACAATAGGGCTACCTATTCTGCCTCAGAGAATATATCCCACAAAGTCAGTTACGGATGTACAGATCAGACCCACAGTACCAAAGACTTCTCTTCCCATTCTGCTTGTAGGCCAGTTTGCCAATCAGTGAGGTTCATTCTATTTTTCTCCCTCCCTCTCCATCTCCCTCTCCCATTCCCTCTCTCTAATACAAGTAATTTTCAAGGCTCTAAAATATCCAGAGAAAGGAAAAATCTGTAAGCATTTTAATTCATCAGACCAGAATCTGGCAGATGAAACTGCACAAAATTTTACTTGTAAGTGAACAAAAATGTAATGCAAACTTCAAAACAGAATAGCTAATGCTATTTATAAAGTCCTTTCTCTGGTGAAAACATCAAAGAGAGATGTTATCTTGTAAAATAAATTGACCTTTTAGCTTGCTTTGGAAAATAAATTTCTCTTCACAAGTTTTCCTCTATTCCAGAGCTTCCTTTTTCTGTGCTTCCCTTCTTTTGTATTTTCATTTTGGTTTTCCTTGTTAGGGACAACCTCACCCGCACTGATCAGGCACCACAGAAAAGCAAAGAGTCACCCAGTTAATCCAACTTGATGGGCTTACATCTTTCTTTTCCTAAAATGACATATTTATTTTTTCTAATCCAGATTCCTATTCCAATAAAACCTCTGTTTGTTTTACAGAAGAGAATACAAATGTAAAAGTTAAAGTCCCCAGGAAAAAAATAGAAAGAAACATTTCCAAATAAAAAATGACCAAAAGTTTGGAGAAAAAAAATAAATGAATAGGATGAGAAGATAATGCAAAAGATTCTAATTCAGAAAATACTCAGAAGAGTAGAGCCTAACTAAGCCTCTCATTGAAAATAAAACATTAGGTACAGAATTAGCCTTTTTTAAAAAAGTTGATTTGAGAGAGAAAGAGAGAGAGAAACATCAATTTGTTCCACTTACTTATGCATTCACTGATTGATACTTGTATGTGTCCTGACTGGGGATAGAACACACAACCTTGGCATATTGGGACTATGTTCTAACCAACTGAGCTACCTGACCAGGGTCCAGAATTAGCCTTTAAATTATATTACAGTGCACTTAAAAAAAAAAAAAAAGACTAAAAAAAAGTCTTAAAAGGACACAAAGGCAAGTTCTTATTCACAGTTTAATACAAAAATGTCATTAAAATTACACTTGATTATCAAAATTATTACAGTTGCAGGATAATTTAGGGACCATATTATATTGAAGCTAGTATATCTTTCTCTTATGATATAATATCTTGTCAATTGTGTCATATTTATTTCTCTTCTTAATCCTAGCATCTGACAAAGTGTCTGGTAACACAACAGAAAAATAGCAAATATTTAATTGTGTTAAAGTTGTGATACTTCTGTTACTTAAAGACTCTTCTCTAAATGTAATATGGCTGCTGGATATTTCCAAATCTTTTAGATTTGAGGGGCAGAGGGTGACTATGTTCTTTTACCTTAAATTTAAGTAGTTCAAGCCCCCATTGCAGTGTGATGAAAACCCAGTACATCTTTCGACTCTTATTTTTAGAAGCTGGTTCTTTAGGACTGAGTTATGCCCTCATCTGGTGTCTACTTTGACTCCACAGTATCCCCATGGTGAAACACAGCCAGTTTTCTTGGATCTCCCCAGAATACTACTTACAATAGTAAGTATAGCACTCTTACTATTGTTCAAAGTAACAATGGAGGAGAGCTTTAGAGGGGAACGTAATTCATCACATAACAGCAAATGAATTAAACCTCAGGTTTAAACTTACTCCAAGCCTTTCCACTGCTGGATTATTTCTACTGGCATCTCTTCTGTTCAGATGCCTCTTTCTACACTCCCCTTATCAGTTCCCCCTTTCTAAACCCTTCAACAGTTTTCCCTGATTATACCCACCACCACCACGACTTTCCATGATATTTTACATTCTTATGCGTGTTCTAATGCAGAACAATTAACCTCTTATTTTTCCACCCTCATCTTAATTTAGAACTGCAGTGTCCAGAGCAGTAGCTACTCCCCACATATGCCTAAGGGCCACTTGAAACATGGCTAGTCCAAATTGAGATACAGTGTAAAACAACTGTAATAGAAGAGCAATAAAAAATTATTAAAAAAATAAAAATTAAAAAACAATAAAACTTTAAAAGCAATAAACTACCTCATTAATATATTGACTATACATTGAATTGATAATATTGTAGATATACTGGGTTAAAATTAAAAATATTAAAATTTATCTGCTTTTAAAAACTTTTGAAATGTGGCTACTACAAGCCTTCAGCTTTTGTTAAGTAAACTGAAAATGTCTTGCCAGTTGCCCTTTAGCAAGAAATATCCAGATTAATTCTTAAGGGTTTTTAACATTTCTCCTTGTTTGAGTTCTATCCCAGAAACTGGAGAAAACTACACAAATGGAGATTTCATGTAGCTCAATTCAAAACATGCAACCTCATGTAACCACCTTCTGTAACCAAATAGAAAAGTGAGGAGGGGGGAGGAAGGCCAGAGGAAGGGAGGAGAAAAGGAAGAGGAAGTGAAGAAGGCAAAAATCTCCCCAACACTGCCTCAGGCAGCACAAGTGCATTCTGCTCCATGTCCAAAGGCTGTTTCCTGAAACCCCAAACCTCAGAGTTGCCTTTGTTGTTGCAGTTACTGTTTTGCTTAAGTCCCGCGGTTCCCCTTCCCCTGTCACAGACTGCTCTTGGTCCACTTGGATTTCCATTGTCAGGGGGTTTATTACTTTCAGAAATGTCATAGCCTCTTAGGTGCAGAATATGTGTCAATTAGTGTATTTAAGTAAGTGTGGCTTTGTTCCAGGGTAGCCTGTCAAACACCAGTCAGAGTCACCTTCTTCTATTTATGAGCCAGGGCAGGTCTTCCCTTGCCACTCCATCTGCATTTGGGTTTTGCATCTTTGTTCCTTGCCTTGGAATAAAGGGACATTTACTCCCTTACTCTTTACAAGAGTAGCTGCCAAGTAGAATCTAAGTTGAAGCGTGTCCTTCATTAGGCACACAAAAATAATTTCATGTCATTTCTCGCAACTATTTTATACCCACTGTCATATGGGTATGGATGTTCGCCATAAGAGAGATGGTGATGATGTCAAGAAAGAGGGAAGGAAAAATAAAGAAACTAAAAGTAGCGAAGGAAAATGACATTCTGAATATCTATTTATTAATCCTTTTGATAGGCACTGTACATAAGGTATGTATTTCTGAATAAAGGACTTTAAACAGAGGGTAAACTAGAGAGTTTCCTAGAACTGTTGATTAGGGAATCTAAGTATTATATAATAAAAGCCAAGAAGTAGTAAAAGAGCCATTTGTCAGTGATATCAAGAGTTATGTGAGCCATACAAGGATATGGAGAAATTGAAACATTTGTACATTTCTGATGGGAACGTAAAATTGTATAGCCACTATGGGAAGCAGCTCTTCCCCCAAGTTAAACACTTAACCATCATATAATCCAGAAATTCTACTTTTGGGTATATACTAAAAGAACTGAAAGCAGGGACTTGGACAGATACTTATACACCAATGTTCATAGCAGCACTATTCACAATAGCCAAAAGGTAGAAATAACTCAAGTGCCCGATGACAGATGAATGGATAAACAAAATGTGGTATATACATATTATTCAACCCTAAAAAAAAGGAAATTCTAGTACATGCTACAACATGAATGAAACTTGAAGAAATCCTAAGTACAATAAAGAAGCCAATCACAAAAAGACAAACATTGTATGATCCCACTTGTCTGAGTCCTAGAGTGGTCAAATTCACAGGCACCTTAGTGATTGTCAGGGACTAGTGGGAGGAGGGGCTGTGGAGTCGTTTAATGAGTACAGAGTTTCAGTTTTGTAAGGAATAAAATTCAGGGGATGATGGTGGTCACAGTTGCACAATGTGAGTATACTTAATGCCACTGAACTGTACAACATGGTTAAAATAGTAAATTTTATGTTATGTATAGGTTAGCAGAATTTTTAAAAATAAAATTAAAGTTCCACATGCTACAGAAAATGCTCATTGAAGTCATCAAGAAGGATCTGTCTGAGGGAGTTCTGTGTTCTTTCCTCTGTCATGAGGGGAACAGTAGTCAAGAAGAAAGGATGAAAATGTAGATGTCACCAGTTAAAGCAGAGCAGCCAGGCAATTCAGTTGAAAGTATTGTGACATTTAATTTGGCTGCAACCTCCCAAGCATTTGATGCTTTCTTCCTGCAGGGAGAACAGATGGATTCCACTGCCTTCACTGTTCTGTCCAGTAGAGTTTGTGAGTTCTTTCCAGCTTCACTTTGGAAAGGAGATACAGATGGTAACATTTCTTTTTTCCTCGTCTTCATCACCTTGCCAGTAAGTGCAGCTTCCTTTCCAAAGTGCCACTGTTGCACACGCCATGTTTTTTCCGCTCCCATCTCCTTTTATTAATTTTTTGTTTGAGACATATGGAGACACATGTGTTGGTGCAGGCACAGTTTCCTCTGCCATCGCTAAAATTAAGAGCAACTCTGAATTTTAGGAAATTGACTTTAGACCTGTAAAACTTATTAAGAGGCCAGAAGGAAGTCTGAAATACTAAATTAGAAACAGTATGTGATCAAACTATAGCCTGCTAAAACCAAGAAATTAACTCAGGCCATGTTTGCAAAGGCAATACACGTTAACCTATATCACCTAACATTAAAAATATCACAAGGTTGTTCATTGCAGCACCGCCTGTATTGGGGAGGGGGGATGGCAACCAAAAAAAAAAGTGTCTACCAACAAGAGACCCATTAAGTATATTTCTGAACATCCAAAACAGCTACTATAACAAAGTCTCCTCCCATGAGTTAGGTACAGTAGGTCTCTGGTGGTGAACCTATTTACAAAAAGGCAGACTTCCTGCGCTTCCTTGGGTAAAACAGTTAGACAAAAGTGTCCCTTCCCCTCAGCTCTCGCAACTCCATACCACTGGTGCACAATGCTGGATTTCAGCCCCTGGACTCAGATTTGCTCACAGCACAATATTTGAAGCCATTAAAGAAAAAACATTTTCCAAGATAACATTATTAAGTAAAACTGAAGTCATAGAAGAGTGTTTTTTATATATAAATAAATGCATGACATATTTCAATAAAAATATCCCAGAAAACTGGATATCTTAACAGTAGAAACTCTGAGGTTTAGAATTTCAGGTGACAGGTGAATGAGCTTTTGTATAGAGAAGGGAATGCCAGATGTGCTGGCTGGGAAGTATTAGGCAGTTGTTGATTTCTCTTCTTCTCTTCCTCCTTTCTTTTTGGTTACATGAAATTGCATCTTTTGAATTGGAGTGCATGGGATCTTCATTAGTGTAATTTTCCCCAGTTTCTGAGATAGGATTCAAACCAGGAGAAATATTAAAAACCGTCTTGTTGAACAGCAACTGACAGAAGTTTTCACTTTCTCAAAAGCTAAGGGCTCATTCTGGTTCATAGCCTTAGAATTATCTACAAATATTTTACTTAATTACTTATCTTTGTCTCAAAACCAATAATTTCCTTTGAAAGAAGTTGTAGGGAAGATAGGGAAAAGTAGGTCAAGTGTAGGGTTCCCCATTTAAGTCTGCCACTAACACTAAATATGTGTGTGTATATGTGTGAGTGTTTCCTGTTGGTTTAGTTACTTTGGAGAATCCTGACTAAATACATTACCTGATAAGCTAGTCTTCCTTCATTAACCTAGAGTTTTCCTTATTATTTATTTTGGGCTTATTTTTTTATACAAATTTATAATCAGCTTATCTAGTTAAACAAAAACTGATATTTGTTATGAAAATGCTATTAAATGTATAATGTTATAACATTTTCAATTTTAAATTGTATATTTAATTTAGGGAGAATTAAAATTTTTATGATGTTGTTGAATCTTCCTATCATCAAGGCTCATTTTGTATCTTTCAGGAGTATTTTATATATATTTTTTTCACTCATCCAAACATTTCTCTCCCGTTTTTTTAAGACCTTATTTATTTATTTTTTAGAAAGAGGGGAAGGGAAAGAGATGGAGAGGGAGAGAAATGTCGATTTGTGAGAGAAACATCAATCAGTTCCCTCTCACAACCAGGGACCTGGCCCACAACACAGCCTCGTGTCCTGACTGGGAATTGAACCAGCAGCCTTCAGGTTTATGGGACAGTGCCCAACCTACTGAACCATGCCGGTCAGGGCTATCCAAACATTTCCTAAGATTACCTCTAAATGATGTCTTTTTTGATATTACCATAAATGCTATCTTTTGTCCATCGTAAGTTCTGTTTTCTATGTGTTTGCATGCAGGAAAGCTACTGATCTCTGAATAATTATTTTCCCCCACAATTCTTTGAAATTTATATTCAAATTGTAGTCACTTTTTAGATTTTATGGGTTTTCTAGATACAGAATGATATCACTTGCAAGCTTTGATAGTTTTGCCTCCTTATTCACTGATTTTTTTTAAAAGATTTTATTTATTTATTCTTAGAGAAAGGGTAAGGGAGGAGAAAGAGAGGGAGAGACACATTGATGTACAAGAGAAACATCGATCAGCTGCCTCTTGCAAACATCCTGACCAGGAATGGAACTGGCGATGTTTCACCTTGCGGGACAATGCCCAGCCAACTGAGCTACACTAGTCATGGCTCCCTGATTTTATATTATGGATTACTTAGCTCTTAAAAATTGCTTTGCTTTAGCCAAGAGCAGTATTTTATTAGTAGTGATAATGGGCACAATTACCGTTTCTCTAGCCTCATTGAGAATTCCTCTAGAATTTTCCCTCCATATAAAATGAGAGCAAAATAAAGAAATTATTGGCCAATATCCCTGATGAACATAGATGTCAAAATTCTCAAAAAAACCCAAAAAAACTTGCAAACCAAATTCAACAATACATTAAAAGGATCATATATCATGATCAAGTGGGATTTATCCCAGGGATGCACAAATGGTTCAATATCTATAAGACAGATATTGAATTAACAAAAAAATGGATAAATATCATATGATCATTTCAAGAGATGGAAAAATTATTTGACAACATATCCAATTATAATAAAAATTTTCAACAAAGTGAGAATAGAGGAAATATATATATATCAATATAATAAAGGCCATGTATAACAAACCCACAGTTAACACCAAACTCATCAGGGAAAAGCTGAAAGCTTGTCATCTCCCTGACTGGTGTGGCTCAGTGAGTTGGGCCTCACTGGAAGGTCACTGGTTGATTCCCAATCAGGGCACATGCCTGGGTTGTGGGCCAGGTCCCAGGTTCAGGGCATGTGAGAGACAACTGATTGATGTTTCTTTCCCTCTCTTTCTCCCTCCTTTCCCCTCTCTCTCAAAATAAATAAATAAAATCTTTTATTTAAAAAAAAGCTTTCCCTCTAAGATCAGGAACATGACAAAAATGCCCACTCTCACCACTTTATTCAACATAATATTGGAAGTCCCAGCCAAAGCAATTAAAAAATTAAAATGAAATAAAAGGCATTTAATTTAGAATCAAAGAAGTAAAACTGTCATCATTAGCAGATGACATGAAACTATATATACAAAACCCTAAAGACTCCACTGAAAAATTATTAGAACTAATCAATGAATTCAGTAAAATTGCAAGATATAAAATTAATATACAAGACTTGGGATCAAGATGGCAGTGTAAGTAGGCATGGCTTGCCTCCTTGCACAACCACATCAAAATTACAACTAAAATATAGAAAACCATCACTCAGGGATATCAGAAGTAGAGTTGAATGGAAGTCTGACAACTAGGAAATTAAAGAAACCACATCCATCCGGACAGATAGGAGGAGCACAATCACAGAACAGGCTGGGCCCACACCCATGTGGATAAAAATTCAGGAGGGACATTTTGGCACCAAGGAGTCTCAGCCCCACAGCCCAGGCCTCCCAGCCCAGGTTTCCAGTGTCAGGAAGATAGCTCCCCATTTCTGGCTTCAAAAACAGTGGGGATTGACTCATTAGAAGACACTGCTGGAGCCCCAAGCAGTTCTTCTTAATGAACCCACACATGGACTCACCTACTAAGACTCACTCCCTCTGAGCCCCAGCACCAGAGTAAAAGCTTGACAGGCACCCGTGGTATATAGGAAACACTGAAGTGTCTGGCATCTCGGTGAGCAGAGGCCAGTATCCCTTTGCTAAACCCTCCCCACACAGAGCCAGAAAGCTGGTGCCATATCTGAGACTCCATCACCCACGTTAACACTATTTGACCTGTCTTGGAGATCCCCAGAGGCTCTGCCCCACCCAATTTATGGGCTCACCCAAGCTGCTTTTCCATAAGAATGGCTGGTGTTGGCTCCTAAATCCTATCAAACGAGCAACAGCTGGTTTCAGGGAGCCCTAGCAGCAGCCAGATTAGGTTCACAGATTGGTTTTGCCTGGAAATCTCCAAGCCCAGCATAGGTAGCAGCCATCTCAGGTTGCTTTACAGCTCAGGCAGGGTGCCCAGGGCAAAACACAAGTTGAGACTGACCTTGGCACGCTCCACCTGGGAAAACACAGGGCCAGTGCAACCAGTGGACAGCTATACACCACATCGGAATACCACCACTCTGCCCCTGCACAGCTGATCTTCCACAGACAGTGAAGTTTGTGGTCAGTGGTCACAGCCAGTCCATGCAGCTGACTGGCCTGAGTAAATCTTTCCCATTGATCTGCCAATAGCAACCAAGCCTTAACTGCAAGAGGAGGGTGTACTCAGCCCACACAAAGGGCACACCTCGAGTACCCAGCTTGGGTAACAGGGGAGGCTGTGCCACTGGGCCCTACAGGACACCTACTACATGAAGCCACACTACCAAGACATGGAGTCAAATAAACTCTACCTAATATATAGAAACAAACTCAGGAATGCTGCCAACCAAAATGAGGAGATAAATAAATATGGCCCAACGGAAAAAACAGATCAAAGCTCCAGAAAAAGAACTAAACGAAATGGAGATAAGCAATCTATCAGATGCAGAGTTCAAAATACTGGTTATAAGGATGCTCAAGGAACTTAGTGAGGACCTCAGCAATATAAAAAAGACCCAGTCACAAACAAAGAACGCACTAAAGAACAATTTACAAGGAAACAACAGTAGAGTGGATGAAGCCAAGAATCAAATCAATGATTGGAGCATAAGGAAGCAAAATACAATCATGCAGAACAACAAGAAGGAAAAAGAATCCCAAAATATGAGGATACTATAGACAGCCTCTGGAACAATTTTAAGAGGGCCAACATTCACATCACAGGAGTGCCAGAAGGAGAGAAGAAAAGAAAGAAATTGGGAATCTATCTAAAAAAATAATGAAAGAAAACTTCCCTAATTTGGTGAACGAAATAGACATTCAAGTCCAGGAAGCACAGAGAGTCCTAATTATGATGGATGCCAAGAGGCTTACTCCAAGATACATTTTAATTAAAATGCCAAAGTTTAAAGATAAAGAGGGACTCTTAAAAACAGCAAAAAAAAAAAGAAGCTAGTTACCAGATGGTTGCCAGATAGGAGGGGATGGGGAGAATAAATGGTTGAAGAGGTGAGGGGATTAAGAAGTACAAATAGGTAGTTACAGAATAGGCATGGGGATGTAAAGTACAGTATAGGAAATGGAGTAGCCAAAGAACTAATACACATGACCCATGGACATGAACAATGGTAGGGGGGATTGCCTGAGGGAGTAGGGGGTGCTGGGTTGAGGAGGGCTAAGAGGAAAAAATCAGGACAACTGTAATAGCATGATCAATAAAATATAATTTAAAATAAACAATTAAAATTAATATATAGAAATCAGTGGCATTTCTATAGACTAATAATGAACTATCGAAAAGAGAAATAAGAACACAATCTCATTTGTAGTTTCATTTAAAAAAAAAAAAAAACCTAGGAGGAATTTAATCAAAGAGGCTAAAGATCTATACTCTGAAAACTGTAAGACCTTGAGGAAAGAAAATGAAGAAGACAGAAGTAACTGGAAGAATTAATATTGTTAAAATGTCCAAACTACATAAAGCAATCTACAAATTCAATGAAATCCTGAGTAAAATATCTTTGGCATTTATTACAGAACTAGAAACTGTAAAACACCCCAAGCAGCCACGAAAATCTTGAGAAAGAAGAAAATGCTGAAGATACTACACTTCCTAATTTCAAACCATACCACAAATCTATAATAATTGAAACATTATGGTACTGGCACATAAACAGACACAGATCAAGGAACAGAAGAGAAAGCCCAGAAATAGAACCACACATATAATCTATGACAAAGGAGACAGGAATATACTATGGATAAAAGATGGTCTCTTTAATAAATAATGTTGATAAAACTGTAAAAATAAATATTAAAAAAATGGGTCTGGACTGCTTTCTTACATCACATACAAAAACAAACTCAAAACACACTATAAACTTAAATGTAAGACCTGAAACCATACAACTCCTAGAAGAAAATATACACAGTAAACTTTTTGACATTGGTCTTAGCAATATTATTTTTTACTGTATTTCCTCAGGTAAGGACAATAAAAGCAAATATCAACAAATTGGATGCACAATGGTGAAGGAGCAAGTGGAAGCTACACTAACTTCCTCCCAGGACCAATCTGGAATTACAACTAAATTGTAGAGAAATCATCTTGAATAACCAACTGAACACTGACTGGAGAGAAGCTTATGAAGAAAACACTTCACCACAACGTGACTAGTAGGGAGTGCAAAGAAGACGTGAGAACAGCTAAAGTGTCACAGAGATATTTCAGCAACTGAGGAGTTCCCCTGGAGAACTGTGGGGTCTAAACCCCAAGGTGGGCTCCCCAGCCTACAGTGCCAGAGCTGAAAAAGAACCAAGATAACATCCAGCTGTGATAAGCAGCAGGGGTTCTGTCAGCCAGGGAGAGATGGTTGGAGACACAGAGAGCCTCTTAAAGGCCAAACACAAATATTTTTTAGTAGCCACTTACCCTGGGTGCCAGCAGAGAGAGGGAAGAGTGACTAGAGACGCTTGAGGAGAGTCTGGGGTTGCTGGCTCTGGGGACAGAACTGAGAAAACAGCCCCCAGGATCTATGTTCTGAGTCATCCCCCATACTGTAGGAGCCATCTGCCTCAATCAGAGCCCTCCTCTCTGAATGGGATCAGCCTGAGGGGGAGCAATAATCCAGCCCACAAGAAATACTCTGCCCTGCCTTGCGGTGTTTAAGGCTGACTGCTGATTACAGATTGATTAGATTAACAGCTGATCAGGTTTAATATTTTAATATCTAAGGTAGAAAATACAAAGAAGTGGCCAAATGGGAAGACAAAGAAACAGACCACAGATGAAAGAACAAGAGAATTTTCCAGAAGAACTAGAAGAAATGGCAGTAAGCAATTTATCAGATAAAGAGTTTAGAATAATGATTATAAGGTTACACAACAGCATGAAAAAAGACATAGACACCATAAGAAAGGGTCACTCAGAAATAAAGAATGCAATATCTGAGATAAATAATACACTGGAAGGAATAAACAGTAAGGTATATGAAACAGAGGATCAAATCAGTGTTTTGGAAGACAAGGTATGAAAAACAATCAGGCAGAGCAGCAAAAAGAAAAAAGAGTTTTAAAAAATGAAGAGACATTAAGACACATCTTGGACAGCATGAAGCATAACAAGGTCCACATCATGGTAATACCAGAAGGAAAAGAGAGTGAGCAAGGGATTGAGGATCTTTTTGAAGAAATAATGACCAAAAGCTTCTCTAATCAGGTGAAAGAAAAAATGGCACAACCTAGGAAGTTCAGAGAGTCCCAAGCAAGTTAGACCCAAAGAGGTCTACACTAAAACACATCATAATTATAACGACAAATCTTTAAGATAAAGAGAGAATCCTAAAAGCCACAAAAGAAAAGCAGGTAGTTTCCTACAAGGGAGCACCAATTAGATTGTCATCTGATTACTCTTCAGAAACATTTCAGGCCAGAAGCATGTTGCACAAATTATTCAAGGTGATGAAAAGCAAGGACTTACAACCAAGGCTACTGTACCCAGCAAGCCTATCATTAAAATCAAAGGAGAAATAAGGAGCTTCCCAGACAAGAAAAAGCTAAAGGAATTTGTTAACACCAGAGCAGTGCTGCAACAAATGTTAAAGGGCTTGCTTTAAGAAGATTAAGAAAAAGGACAAAGAAAACAGAGGAAAACAATATAACAATAATATGGCTCTACATATATGTCTATCAATAATCACCATAAATGTAAATGGCTTGTATACTCTGACCAAAAGACAGAGGGTAGCTGAATGGATAAGAAAACAAGACTCATATATATGCTGCCTCCAACAGACTCATTTCAGATCTAAAGATACACACTGAAAGTAAAGAGTAGGAAAAAGGTATTTCATGCAAATGGAAAAGAAGAAAAAGCTGGGGTAGCTGTACTTATATCTGACAAAACAGACTTTAAAACCAAGACCACAATACAATACAAGGGAACAATACAAGAGGATACAACCCTAGTAAACATTTATGCACCCAACATAGGAGCACCTAAAAATGTAAAGCAAATCCTGATGGACAAAAAAGGAGAGATCAACAGGAATACAGTCATGGAGAATTTTAACTCCCCATTGACTTCAAAGGATAGATCTTCCATGCAGAAAATCAACAAGGAGACAGTCACCTTAAACAACACACTAGATCAAAAAGAATATACATACTTTTCAAGTGTACATGGAATGTTTTCTAGGACAGACCACGTGCTAGGACACAAAAAAGGTCTCAATAAATTTAAGAAGATTGAAATTATATCAATCATCTTCTCTGACCACAGTGCTATGAAACTAGAAATCAATCACAAGAAGAACCCTGAAAAACATGCAAAGACATGGAAGATAAATAATATGTTATTAAACAATGAATAGGTCAACAATGAGATCAAGGAGGAAATCCAAAGATACCTTGCAACAAATGAAAATAAGGACACAACAATCCAAAATCTGTGGGACAGACCTGGCTGGCATGGCTCAGTGGATTGATTGCTGGCCTGTGAACCAAAGGGTAACTGGTTCAATTCCCAGTCAGGGCACTTGCTTGGGTAGCAGGCCAAGTCCCCAGTAGAAGGTATGTGAATGGCAACCACACATTGAGGTTTCTCTCCTTCTCTTTCTTCCTCCCTTCCCCTCTGTCTAAAAATACATAAATAAAATAATTAAAAAACAAAACAAAATCTGTGGGACACTGAGAAAGCAATCCTAAGAGGGAAATTCGTAGCATTAGAGGCTTATCTCAAAAAGCAAGAAAAAACTGATCTAACTTCACCCTTAAATGAAGTTAAAAATGAACAACAAACAAAGCCCAAAGTGAGTAGAAGGAAGGAAGGAAATAATAAAGATTAGAGCAGAAATAAATGAAATAGAGTGTAAAAATGATACAAAGATTAAGGAATCCAAAAGTTTCTTCTTTGAAAAGATAACAAGATTAACAAACATCTAACCAGACTCATCAAGAAAAAAAGAGAAAGGACCAAATAAATAAAATCAGAAATGAAAGAGGAGAAAAAACAACTTATACCAAAGAAATACAAAGGATTATAAAAAAATATTAGGAACAATTATATACTAACAAACTGGACAACCTGGACAAAATGGATAAATTCCTAGAAACATACAAGCTTCCAAAAATAAATCAGGAAGAATCAAAGAATTTGAATAGACAGATTATACCTAATGAAATTGAAGATGTAATCAAAAAACTCCCAACATAAAAAAGTCCTGGACCAGGTGGCTTCACAAGTGAATTTTACCAAATATTCCAAGAAGAATTAACACCTCTCCCTCTCAAACTATTTTATAAAATTCAAGAGGATGGAAGGCTCCCAAACTTATTTTACAAGGCCAGCATTATCTTAATTCCAAAACCAAATAAAGATACTACAAAGAAAGAAAATTATAGGCCAATATCACTTATGAATATAGATGCTAAAATCCTCAATAAAATATTAGCACACTGAACATAGCAAGGCATCAAAAAGATCATACACCATGATCTAATGGGATTTATTCCAGGAATGTAAAGATAGTACAACATTCACAAATCAATAAATGTGATTCACCACATATGAAGAATAAAAACCACATGATTATATCAATAGATATAGAAAAAGCTTTAGATAAAAATCCAGCACCAATTTATGATAAAAACTTTCAGCAATGTGGGAACAGGGGGAATACACCTAAACATAATAAAGGCCATATATGACAAACCCACTGCCAGCATCATACTCAATGGGCAAAAACTATAAGCATTCCCCTTAAGACTGGGAACAAGACAGGGATGTCTGCTTTCACCTCTTTTATTCAACAAAATACTGGAAATCTCAAACAAAAGAAGAAATAAAAGGCATCCAAAATGAAAATGAAGAAGTTAAACTGTCTTTCTTTGCAGATGCATGATCCTGGACACAAGAACCTCAAAGAGTCCGCCAAGAGACTATTAGAAATAATAAACAAATTCAGCAAAGTAGCAGGATATAGAATTAATATTTAGAAATCAGTGGCATTTTTTATATGCCAATAATGAATGAACAGAAAGGGAAATTACGAAAACAATCAAATTCACAATTGCTTCAAAAAGAATAAAATACCTAGGAATAAACCTAACCAAGGATGTAAAAGATCTGTGGTCAGAAAATTGTAAGACACTGAAGAAAGAAATTGAAGAGGATACATATAAATGGAAGTATATGCTGTTTTCATGGAGGGAAAAAATAACATCATTAAAATATCTATATTACCCAAAGGAATCTATAGATTTAATGCAATTCCTATCAAGATTCCAATGACATATTTCACAGAACTAAAACAACTATTTCAAAAATTTATATGGAACCACAAAAGGCCTCACATAACAACAGCAATCCTGAGAAAGAAGAACAAAGTTGGAGGAATCACACTACCTAGCATCAAACTATATTACAAGGTCATAGTAACCAAAACAGCCTGGTACTGGCATAAAAACAAACACATAGATCAATGGAACAGAATGGAGAACCAAAAAAGAAACCCACACCTTTATAGTGAACTGATATTCGACAAAGCCAAAAGGGGGTAGGATTGAGGCTGGGAGGTGGTGGAGGTTGGGGTGGAGTGAGTGGGGTGGAAAATAGAGACAACTGTACTTGAACAACAATTTTTTTAAAAAAACATGTATTGATGAGGATGTGGAGAAAAGGGAATCCTCATGCACTATTGATGTATGATTACAAATTGGTGCAGCCACCATTGAAAACAGTATGAATATTGCTCAAAAAATTAACAATAAAACTACCATATGACCCAGAAAAACAATACTTGACAGAAGAAGTAAGGTCATACAATGGGCTAAAGATAGTTTATTCAATAAATGGTGTAGGGAAAATTGGACAGATACATGCAGAAAAATGAAACTAGACTACCATCTTATACCACACACAAGAATAAATTCAAAATGGATCAAAGACTTAAATGTTAAACTCAAAACCATGAAATTCCTAGAGGAAAACACAGGCAGCAAAATTTTGGACATTGCTCGTAGCAATTTTTGTTGGATCTATTTCCTCAGGTGAGGGAAACAAAAAGAAAAAATTTTAAAAACGGGACTACATCAAACTAAAAAGTTTTTGCACACAAAGGAAATCATCAATAAAATAAAAAGACAACCCACAGAATGGGAGAACATCTTTGCCGATACATCAGGTAGGGGGTTAATATCCAAAATGTATAAAGTACTTACAAAACTCAACACCAAAGAAAACAAAAAAACAACGCAATTAAAAATGGGCAAAGGGCTTCTCCAAAGAGGACATACAGATGGCCAATAGACATGAAATGATGCTCACTGTCACTAATCATCAGAGAAATGCAAATTAAAACCACTACGAGATACCATCTCACACCTGTCAAAGTGGCTATCATCAATAAATCAACAAACAACAAGCGCTGGTGTGGATGTGGAGAAAGAGGAACACTTTTGTACTGTCGGTTGGAATGCAGACTGGTAGAGCCACTGTAAAATACAGTATGGAGAAACCTCAAAAAATTAAAAATGGATCTACCTTTTGACCCAGCAATCTCACTTCTGGAAATATATCTGAGGGACCCCAAAACACTAATTTGAAAGAACATAAGCACCCCTATGTTCATTGCAGAGTTATTTATAATTGCCTAATATGGAAGCAGCCCAAATGTCCATCAATAGATGAGTGGATGAAACAATTATGGGGACATTTACACATTGGAATTCTATTTGGCCTATAGAAAAAGAAGAAAATTTTATCCTTTGCCACAGTATGGATGGACCTGGAGGACATTATGCTAAGTGACATAAGCCAGTCAGAGAAAGACAAATACCATATGATTTCATTCATATATGGAATCTAATGAACAACCTGAACTAACAAGCAAAACAGAGATGGACTCATAGGAGAATAGGTGACAGCTAGTGGTGAGAGTGAAGTTAGGGTATGGGAGGGATTGAGCAAAAAGGAAAAAGGGCTCATGGACACGGACGACAGTGTAGTTAATTGCTGGGTTAGGAAGGTATAAAGAGACTAAAAATGGAAAAAATATAATAAAGATTAAATTCAAAAAAGGAAAAAATTAAAAAATGGGATTATATAAAACTGAAAAGCATATGCACAGCAGAGGAAACCATTAACAAAGCAAAAAGACAATCTATGGCATTGGAGCAGATATTTGCAAATGATATATCCAATAAAGGGTTAATATCCAAAATATATAAAGAACTCATTTAACTCAACATCAAAAAGAATTTTAAAACCCAAGAAAAAAATGGACAGAGGAACTGAATAATTCCTCTCCAAAGAAGACACACTGATGACCAACAGACACATGAAAAGATGCTTAACATCACTAATCATCAGGGAGATGCAGATCAGAACCACAATGAGGTATCAATTCACACCTGTCAAATGGCTACTATCAAAAAAAATCAGCGAATAAGAAATGTTGGGGAAAATATGGAGAAAAGGGAACCTCCATGCATTGTGTGGGATTGTAAATTGATGTGGCCACAATAGAAAACAGTACAGAGATTTCTTAAAAAAATCCAAAGAAAATGAAAACACTAATTGAAAAGCATATATGCACCCCTACATTCATTGCAAGATTCTTTACAATAGTCAGGATATGAAGGCACTTAGGTGTCCATCAATAGATGAATGAAGATGTGAGATACATGTACTGTATGAGGAGGAACACCCCCCAAAAACAGAATTATCTTCTGGAGGATGGGCCCCTTGTAGTGGAGGTTTCCCCCACTAGGTGAGTCCTCCAGGAACCCATCTGTATCAGTGTACTAGCTGGTGTTGTTGTGAGAGGCTGCATTTGACTTCAGTGAATTTTGTTTTGAAGACTCTCTCAATGTGTTTGCCCATTTCATGATGGTTGATTTACCAGCGCACCTGCCCACACCACACTGAGTGTTTAGCAGTTTTTGACCAAAAACAGCATGAGCCCTGTACTCCACCCAACATATTCAACCAATCTCACCCCAGCAACACATTTGTTTCCTCACATGAAAAAAGTCTTCAAAAGGAAATGTTTTGTTGATGTGGAAGTGGTGAAACAAAAAACAGCAGAAGCATTAAAGGCATCAAAATCGACAAGTTCAAAAACTGTTTTGAGCAGTGGAAAAAATAGGTGTACTGCATCAAATGGAGAGTGCTTTGAAAGTGACTGAAGTTTAAACATATAAAAATAAATACACAATTTTTATAAATAAATTATGTTTTTTGGGTCCCCCTTCATATGTATTATATACAGATGAATAAAAAAGATGTCATAAATATGTATATATTCTTTCCTTTTCTCTCTTTTTTAAAATTTACTTATTTATTTTATCAAATACATTTGTCTCTGCCTTCCCACCACCACTTTCCCTTGTTCCCTCACCCCCACCTTCCCTCAACTCTTCCCCTTTGGTTTTGTCCATGAGTCCTTGCTATATGTTCCTTGACTTGGCCCTTCCCTTCCTTTTCCCCCGCCCGCCCCCCTTCCCTCTTGTCTCTGTTGGTTTCTTTTCCTTTCAGTGTTGCTGGTCTTATTTTCTTTGCATCTTTGTATTGTTGGTTAGGTTCCGCTTATAGGTGAGATCTTATGGTATTTGTCTTTCGCCCCTGGCTTATTTTGCTTAGCATAATGCTCTCTAGTTCCATCCACGCTGTCGCAAAGTTTAGTAGTTCTTTTTTTCTTTCTGCTGCGTAGTATTCCTTTCTGTAAATGTACCATAATTTTTTGATCCAATCATCTACTGATGGGCATTTAAGCTGCTTCCAACACTTGGCTATTGTAAATTGTGCTGCTATGAACATTGGGGTGCATAGGTTCTTTTGAATTGGCGTTTTGGGATTCTTAGGGTATAGTCCCAGCAGGGGAATCACTGGATCAACAGGCAGTTCCATTTTCAGCTTTTTGAGGAAATTCCACACTGCTTTCCACAATGGCTGCACCAGTCTGCATTCCCACCAACAGTGTACTAGGGGTCCCTTTTCTCCACAGCCTCACCAGCACCTGTTGTTTGTTGATCTGTTTATGATGGCCATTCTGACCAGTGTGAGGTGGTACCTCATGGTGGTTTTGATCTGCATTTCTCTGCTGGCTAGTGATGCCGAGCATCCTCTCAAATGTCTCTGGGCCCTCTGTATCTCTTCCTTGGAAAAGCATCTGCCCAGGTCCTTTGCACATTTTTTGATTGGATCATTTGTCTCCTTGGAGTGGAGTCGAGTGAGTTCTTTATGTACCTTGGAGATGTAACTGTCCAGCTCTCCCAACACCATTTGTTGAAGAGGCTATTATTGCTCCATGTTGTGCTTCTGCTCCCTTTGTCAAATATTAGTTGCCCATATAGACCTGGGCTTATTTCTGGGCTTTCTATTCTGTTCCACTGGTCTATTGGTCTGTTCTTGTGCCAGTACCAGATTGTTTTGAGTATAGTGGCTTTGTAGTATAGTTTGATGTCCGGTATTGTGATCCCTCCAACTTTGTGTTTCTTTCTCAAAATTGCTGCAGCTATTCAGGGTCACTTATGGTTCCATATAAATTTTTGAAATGTCTGTTCTATTTCTGTGAAATACATCATTGGTATCTTAATAAGGATTGCGTTGAATCTATAAATTGCTTTGGGTAGTATGGACATTTTGATGATGTTAATTCTTCCAATCCATGAGCACGGTATGTGCTTCCATTTATTTGTGTCTTACTTAATTTCCTCCTTCAATGTTGTATAGTTTTCTGCATACAGGTCTTTTACCTCCTTGGTTAAGTTTATTCCTAGGTACTTTATGTTTCTTCTTCCTAGATCAAATGGCATTTTTTTTTCTGATTTCTTCTTCTTCTCTTTCATTGCTGGTGTACAAAAATGCCTTTGATTTCTGAATATTGACTTTGTATCCTGCTGTGCTGTCAAATTCACTTATTAGGTTGAGGAGTTTTCTGGTAGAGTTTCCAGAGTTTTCTATGTACACTATCATGTCGTCTGCAAACAATGATAGTTTTACTTCCTCCTTTCCTATTTGGATGCCTTTTATTTCTTTTTCTTGTCTGACCGCTGTGTCTAGGACTTCTAATACCATGTTGAAAAGAAGTGGTGAAAGCGGACGTCCTTGTCGTGTTACGATCTTAGTGGGAAAGCTTTAGTTTTGCCCGTTGAATATGATGTTGGCTGTAGGTTTTTGATATATGGCCTTTATGATGTTGAGGAATGCCTCATTTATTCCCATTTTACTGAGTATTTTGATCATAAATGGGTGCTGTACCTTATCGAATGCTTTTTCTGCATCTATCGAGATGATCATGTGGTTTTTGTCTTTTCTTTTATTTATGTGATGTATTACGTTTATTGACTTGCGTATATTGAACCATCCCTGCATGTCAGGGATGAATCCCACTTGATCATGGTGGATAATCTTTCTAATGTATTGCTGGATGCGTTGTGCCAATATTTTGTTGAGGATTTTAGCATCTATGTTCATCAGCAAAATTGGCCTGTAGTTTTCTTTCTTTGTAGGGTCTTTATCTGGTTTTGGAATTAGGGTGATGCTGGCCTCATAAAAAGAGTCTGGGAGTCTTCCCTCCTCTTGATTTTTGGAATAGTCTGAGAAGGACAGGGGTTAGCTCTTCCTTAAGTGTTTTGTAAAATTCTCCTGTGAAACCGTCCGGCCCTGGGCTTTTGTGTGCCGGGAGTTTCTTGATTACTGCTTCAATTTCCCCAGCTGTTATCGGTCTGTTCAAGCTTCCTGTTTCTTCCTCCTTCAGTGTTGGAAGATTATGCTTTTCTAGAAATGTGTCCATTTCATCGAGGTTTTCAAATTTCTTGGCATATAATTGTTCATAGTAGTTTCTGACAATCCTTTGTATTTCTGTGGTATCAGTTGTTATTTCTCCTCTTTCATTTCTGATATTATTTATTTGGGTCCTCTCCCTTTGTTTCTTGATGAGTCTGCTTAAAGGCTTGTCGATTTTTTTTATCTTTTCAAAGAACCAGCTCCTGGGTTGGTTGATCCTTGGAACTGTTCTTTTCGTCTCTATGTCATTCAGTTCTGCTCTAATCTTGACTATTTCCTTCCTTCTACTTGCTCTGGGATTTAGTTGTTGTTGTTTCTCCAGTTCTTGACGTTGTAGTGTTAGGTCTTTTATTTGAAATGTTTCTATCTTTTTTAGGTAAACCTGTATTGCTATGAACTTCCCTCTCAGGACCGCCTTTACTGTGTCCCGTAGGTTTTGGACTGTTGTCTGTTCATTTTCATTTGTTTCCAGAAATTTTTGGATTTCTTCTCTTATCCCATTATTGACCCATTCATTGTTTAATAGTCTACTGTTCAGTCTCCATGAGTTTGCAAGTTTTTGAAGTTTCTCTTTGAGGTTGATTTCCAGTTTCAAGCCCTTGTGGTCCAAGAAAAAGCTTGGTGTTATTTCAATTTTCTGGAATTTGCTGAGGTTTGCTTTGCGTCCTATCATGTGGTGTATCTTTGAAAAACTGCCATGAGCATTTGGAAAGAATGTGTATTTTGCTTCTTTGGGATGTAAGGTTCTATATATGTCAGTTAAGTCTATTTGATTCAGTGCGTCATTCAGCTCCACAACATCCTTGCTGATGTTTTGTTTGGAAGATCTGTCCATTTTTGACAGTGGGGTGTTAAAATCCCCTACCATCAGTGTGTTGCTGTCTATATCTTTTTTGAAGTCCTCTAAGATTTTCCTTATATACTTGGGTGCTCCTATGTTGGGTGCATACAAGTTTACAATGTTTATGTCTTCTTGCTAGATTCTTCCTTAAGTATTATAAAGTGTCCCTCTGGGTCTCTTGTTATGGCCTTTGTTTTGAAATCTATTTTGTCTGATATAAGTATTGCTACCCATGCTTTCTTCTCTTGCCCATTTGCCTGGAATATTTTTTTCCATCCCTCTACTTTCAATCTGTGTAGGTCTTTTGCTCTGAGGCGGGTCTCTTGTAGGCAGCATCTGTGTGGGTCATGTTTTCTTATCCATTCAGCTATCTGTGTCCTTTGATTCGGGCATTTATTCCATTTACATTGAGAGTTATTACTGATAGAAACCTATTCATTTCTTCTCTCTGTACCTGTGTTTTTCTTCTTCTCACTCTTTTTCTTCATCTTCTTTAGCCAGTCCCTTTAGCATATCTTGTAGTGCTGGGTTGGTGGAGACATATTCTTTTAGCCTTCGTTTGTCTGGGAAATTCCTTATTTCTCCTTCTATTTTAATTGAGAGGCTTGCTGGGTAGAGCAGCCTTGGTTGTAGGCCCTTGCTTTCATGACTTGGACTATTTGTTGCCATTCCCCTCTGGCTTGTAGTGTTTCTGTTGAGAAGTCAGCTCCTAGACGTATCGGGGCCCCCTTGTATGTTACTCCCTGTTTCTCCCTTGCAGCCTTTAGGATTTCTCTTTGTCTTTGATATTTGCCATTTTAATGATGATGTGTCTTGGAGTGGGCCTCCTTGGGTCCCTCTTGAGTGTGGCCCTTTGCGCCTCCCGGATCCATGAGACCTTTTTTCTCCTCAAATTGGGGAAATTTTCCATCATTACTTTTTCGACGAGGTTCTCTATTCCTTGCTCCTCTTCTTCTCCTTCTGGTATCCCTATTATACGGATATTATTGCGTTTCAGGTTGTCCTGCATTTCCCTCAATGCCTCTTCATTCTTTTTGAGTCTTTTTTCCATTCTTTGTTCTTTCTGGGAGCTTTTTTCCAACCTTATCCTCCATCTCTATGTCATTTTCCAGTTTCATATAATTTGCTGTAAGATCCTGATAGTTTCTCTGCAGTTTCTCATAGTTGTCTTTGAGCTGGCTGAGTTCATTGAGCTTCCTTAGAACTATTGTCTTGAATTCAATATCGGATAGTTCCCTTGCCTCTATTTCATTCAGCTCGCTCTGCGGGGAGTCCCTTTTTCCACTCATTTGGGGGGAACTTCTTTTTATTCCTATTTTTGTGAGAGTCTATTGAGTAATTAATTAATTTTTCTATTTATTTTTGCTTTTGCCTCAATTGATCTGTGTAGATTTCCTGATTTTGTAGATTAAATATCTGTGGTAGTAGGCAGGTCTTCTTTTTTATTTATTTACTTACTTTCTTATTTATTTTTTCTTTACTTTTCTTTCTGGGTCTGCCTGTGATGATGTCAGTTGTTGACCCTATATGACCTTGGGTCGTTTTTTCAGCTTTCCAGGAGTCTATTGTCTGTGGCTGACTTCTGCTTTGGGCAGCTGTGTGACCCCTTCGGCCAGGGATCCACTATTTCTCTGGATAGGTCTGCACTCTTGAGCTGGCTCCTTGAACGTGGTCCCTGGCCCTGCAGGAACCCCCTCCTGCCGAGGCGCTTATTCGCCGGACCTCCCGCACTTGTCTGGCGCCCGCACCCGGTGGGCGCCCCGGGACTGATCAGTTTAGGGTCTTCTATTGTGTGCTTTCTCCACTTTTGGCTCTTTGGGGCTGCCCACGCAAAATGGAGACTACAGAAATGGGAGGAAATCAGCTCCAGGACTCTCCGGCTAATCCTGTCTCCAGTCTCTACTGCAGCGTCTCTGGGCAGCTCTGTGACCCCTTTGGCCCAGGATCCACTATTTCTGCAGACCGCTCTGCACTTGCGGGCCACAGGGTACCGGTTTATGCCTGCCCTGCCCGATCTGTGCACTCGATCGCAGGCCCCGTGGGCACCAACCTGGGGGAGCTCTCGCAAGCCCGTGCTGTCGCAGGTCCACACTCGCACTGGCCAACCCTCACTAGCCACTCCGCGTGTGTGTGCACGCCTGCACTGAGTGGTTCTGGGCTGTCTATTGTGTGCTTTTCAGCTTTTGGCTCTTTGGGGGCATGGTCTGCCCGTGCACAATGGAAACTACGGAAAGGAGAAGGAATTGGGAGTCCCCGGTTCCTCCTCCCTTTTTTTCCCCAAGGCCTCTGTCTACAGTCTCTCCTCAAGGCTCTCTAAATAGCTGTGTGACCCCTTTGGCCAGGGATCCTCTATTTCTTCCATCTTGTCTGCACTTAGCAACCCAGCTCACACGTGCACAACCTGTGTGTGGATGGCACAAAAGGCAGGTTAATTGATTCCCTTATGCCTGAGTGAGATGGTAGCTGCAGAGTGGGAGGTGAGTTATCACTGGGGCTCCGCTGGCCACTGTCTCAGTTCTCTTCACAAAGTTTTCCTCATCAATCTTTTCCCATGCACCAGCTCACTCTGCTGTCACCTCTACCCAGACATCAAAGAGGGTGGCTGCCACTGCAAATTTTTGCATTGGCCCTTTATATGTCTCTTTGCATTCCCAGCCGCCTGTCTCTGGCAAAGAGCGCCCCTAAGCTTTTCGGGGTTGTGTTTTGTCTGTGAGTTTTCCTGGTTTCAGCTGCTGTAGTCTAGGGGTCCCTGTTTATGGTTCAGACCCTATTCTTCTCAGGGGGATCCAACTGGTCATTTCAATGTCCCTCTGGTGCTGGTGCCTGTGGGCACCCAGCCCACCCTCTCAAGACCCCACCGCACTTGTCACCTGTTGGGGTGTGTGAGAGTTGAATCCACTGTCTGTCCGCGGCTCCAAGGCTCCTCTCCCTCTATCGTTCCATTGTTTTCCAGGTGATTTCTCCACTATTTAGTAGCAATTCCAGTTTGGTCTTGGGAGGAGGTCAGCATGACTCCCTTTCACTTCTCCACCATCTTCCTTCCTCCTGTTTTTATATATGTATATATTTTCAATGGAATATTACTCAGCCACAAAAAGAATAAAATCTTGCCATTTGTGACAACATGGATGGACCCTAAAAGGTATTATGTTAAGTGAAATAAGTCAGGCAACAACAACAAACAATACCATATGATAAAACATATGTGAAATCTAAAAAAAAGAAAAAAAATACGAGCAGATTCACAGATACAGAGAACAAACTGATGATTGCCAGAGGGCAGCGGAGTGAAGAAATAATGAAAGAAGTACAGGGGAAAATGAGGTATGAACTTTGTTATAAAATAAATAAGTCACAGGACTGTAAAGTACAGCATAAGGAAAATAGTCAATAATATCATAACAACTTTATAGGGTGATGGATGGTTATTAGACTAATAGTGAGAATCACATTGTAAGGTATATAAATGTCTAATTACTATGTTGTATGCTTGAAACTATATAATATTGCATGTCACCTATACTTCAGTAAAAAAATAATTTTTATAAAGAATCCAATTTCATTTTTCTCATATAGATACTCAATTGTTACAGCAACCTCTACTAAAAGATTGTCCTTTCCCTACTGTTCTGCAGTGCATCTTTGTCATATATCAAGTGACAATTCATATGATCTCTTTATTCAGTTCTGTAGTTGATTTTGTTTTCTCTACACTGTCTTAATTACTCTAGCATTTTAATAATTCTTAGAATCTCCTAGAGCAAGTCAACCCCCTTATTTTTCCTAAAGACTATTTTTGAAGGTTATTTCTTGATGATTTTCTGTGTAATTAGTCTCTAAATTATTGACATAGGTATATTCAAAACTCTGACTATTAATTGTGAGTTTGTTTATTTCTCCTTATAGCCCAGTCAGTTTTTTACTTTACATGTTTTTAAATACTGTCATTAGGTCTATAAATATTTACAATTGTTTTGTTCTCTTGATGACTTGACCCATTTATTATGACATGATTGTCTTTATCCTTGGTAACATTCTTTGCTACAAAATCTAATTTGATATTAATATGTCCACCCCAGCCTTCTTTTCACTAGAAACAGCATAGTATGACTTTTTCATCCTTTTCTTTTCACCCATTTATTATTTTATACTTACATCATTATTTCTGAGAAAATCTCTCAACAAACTAGACATAGAAGGGACGTTTCGCATTCTCATATAGGGTGTCCATGAAAAACCTACAGCTATACTCATACCTTTAGTGATGAGAGACTGAATGCTTCCCCCCTAAAATCAAGAGCAAAGAAAGGATGTTCACTTCAACACTAGTATTCAGCATTACACTGGAGATTCTAGTCAGTAAAATAAAACATTAAAAATAAATGTCACTCAAATAAATTCAATAAAAATTTTTTTAAAGAAATAAAAGGCATTCAAATTTGGAGAAGACAAAGGAGTAAAATTGTGTTTATTCATGACATGAAATGACATGATCTATGTAGAAAATCTTATGAAATGTACAAAACACTACAGGAACAACTAAGTGAGTTTAAAAAGCTTTTAAATACAAGATCAATACACAAAAATTAATTCTATTTTTTATACTAGCAATAGAAATCAGAAATTAAAATATTAAGGAGATCATTTATAATGTTATCAAAAATGTGAAATATTTGCCATAAATCTGAGAAAAGCTATGTAAGATTTATATACTGAAAAATATTTTTAAAATATTGAGGAACTAAAGAATGCCTAAAAAATGGAAAGACATTCTATGTTTAATGGTCAGAAGACTCAGTTTGATAAGATGTCAATTCTCCCTAAATGGTCTACCGGTTTGATGAAATCCCAATCAAAATCTCAGCAGGCTTTCAATTTGTAGAAACTAAAAAACTTATTTTATAATTTATATAGAAGGAAAAAATAAATGAGACTTTATCAAATTAAAAGGCTTCTGTACCGCTAAAGAAAACATCAGCAAAATGAAAAGGGAACCAACCGTATGGGAAAATATATTTGCCAATGATACTTTGGACAAGGGTTTGATCTCCCTTGTCCAAACTCACATGACTCCACTCCAGGAAGACAATCAATCCAATTAAAAAATGGGCAAAGGACCTGAACAGACACTTCTCCACGGAGGACATATACAGGGCCCAGAGGCATATGAAAGGATGCTCAGCATCACTAGCCATGAGAGAGATGCAAATTAAAGTCACAATGAGATGCCACTTCACACCAGTCAGAATGGCCATCATAACCAAATCAACAAACAAGTGCTGGTGACGTTGTTCTACCAACCTCAAAAATGGAACCCTAGTACATTGTTGGTGGGAATGCAGACTGGTATAGCCACTGTGGAAATCACTATGGAATTTCCTCAAAAAACTAAAAATGGAACTGCCTTTTGACCCAGTTCCTGGGATTATACCCTAAGAATTATGAAACACCAATTCAAAAGAACCTATGCACCTCAATGTTCATAGCAGCACAATTTACAATAGCCAAGTGCTGGAAATAGTCCAAGTGCTCATCAATAAGTGTGGATCAAAAAATTGTGATGCATTTACACAATAGAATACTACACAGCCGAAAGAAAGAAGAAACTCCTACCTGTCATGACAGCGTGGATGGAACTGGAGAACCTTATGCTAAGTGAAATAAGCCAGGTGGTGAAAAACAAATACCATATGATCTCATCTATAAGTGGATCCTAATCAACAAAACAAAGAAGTAAGCAAAATAGAACCAGAGACATGAAAATAAAGAACAAACTAACAGTGAGCAGAGGGGAGGGAGCAGGGGGATAACTAGGTAAAGAAGGGGAAAGGGCATCAAGGAACATGTATAAAGGACCCATGGACAAAGACAACAGGGTTGGGAGAGGATTAAATGTGCAAGGTGGAGGTAGTAGGGTCGGGGAGACTAATGGGGGGAAAATGGGGACAACTGTAATTGAACAACAATTAAAAAAAAAGTAAGAATAAGAGAAAAGAAATACAAAGAACTTTGAATAACCTAAACAGCATTGAAAAAAAAAAAGTGAGAGAATTAATATTACCTGACTATAAGACTACTCGTAATTGTAAAGCTAGTGATCAGAAGACTATGATTTTGGTATAAAGACTGACAAATAAATCAATGGAATAGGGTCAAAAGATGAGAAATAGGGTCACAAATATAAAAACAACTGATTTTCAACAAAAGTGCATAGACAATTCAGTTAATAAAGGATAATTTTTCAACATGTGGTTCTACAGTGGGATATCCATGTGAAGAAAGAAGGAAAAAAAAGCTTTGTTCCATACCTTACATAATATGTAAAAAATGATTCAGAATGGATCATAGGCATAAATATAAAACAAAAACTGGAAAACCTGCAGGAAAAAATAGAATGACCTTGAAATAGAGTTCTTAATTATGATACCAAGAGCATGACCTGTAAAAGAAAAAAATTGATAAAGCAAACCTCCTATATATTAAAAATGTATCTTCAAAAGATACTGTTAACAGAATGGAAGAGAAGACCTAGGCTGAAAATAAATTTTGAAAATCATATGCCTGATAAAGGATTTGTACACAGGTTTTTAAAAACTCTTAACAGTAATAAAAATAAGCAACCATATTTTTTTAATTGTCAAGCAATTTAAAAAACACTTCATCAAGATATACAATTGGAGAGGACATACAGATGGCCAATGGACAGATGAAAAGATGTTCAATATCACTAATCATCAGGGAAATGCAAATTAAAATCACAATGAGATACTACCTCATACCTGTCAAAATTACTATCATCAATAAATCAACAAACAAGTGTTGACAAGGATGTGGTCAAAAGCAAACCCTTGTGTACTGTTGGTGGAACTCTAAATTGGTATATCCACTATGGAAAACAGTATGGGGGTTCCTCAAAAAATTAAAAAAATAGAACCACCACATGGCTCAGGAATTCCATTTCTCGGTATTTATCCAAATAAATCCAAAACATTAATTTGAAAAGACATACGCACCCCTTTGTTTATTGCAGCCTTACTTACAATACCCAAAATATGAAAGCAACCTAAGTGCCTATCAAGAGATAAATGAATAAAGAAAAGGTTGTACATATGATATACAGTGGAATATTATTTATCCATTAACAAAGAATGAAATCTTGCTATTTGAGACAACATGGATGAACCTGGAGGGCATTATGCTAAGTCAAATAAGTCAGACAAAGACAAATACCATATCGTGTCACTTATCTGTGGAATCTAAAACAAACAAATAAAATAGAAACAAACTCATAGATACAGAGAACAAACTGATGGTTGCCAAATGGGAGCGGGATTGGGAAAATGGATGAAAAAGGGGAAGGGATTGAGAGTACAAGTTGCCAGTTATCAAAATACTCACAGGGATGGAAAGTATAGCATAGGAAATATAGTCAATAATATTGCAATAACTATGTATGGTGTCAGATGGATACTAGACTTATCAGTGATTACTTTCTAAGTAAATAAATATCTAATCATTATGTTTTACACTAATATAATATTGTTTGTCAACGGTAACTGAAAAATTTAAAAGATATACAAATAGTAAGCACATAAAAAGAGGACCATTATTAATCATGAGTGAAATTAAATTAAAACAACAATGAAATACCACTACATATCTTTTGGAATGGCTAAATTTAAAAATCTAACAAAACATTAAGAGTTGGCAATGGTACAAAATAACATCATTCCTGGTAAGATGAAAAATGGTACGACCACATTGGAAAATAATTTGGCAGTTTATTAAAAAGTTAAGAATACACATACGATATGATATAGCCATTTTGGTCCTAGATATCTCCCCAAAGAAATTAAAGCATATAACCACACAAAGACTTTTACACACTTGTTTACAGAAGCTTTACCTGCAATAGTTAAAAACTGGAAATGATGCCAACACCCATGAGCAGGTGAGTACATAAACAACTAAGAATGTCTGTGAGAAGGAGTACTACTCAGAAATAAACCTAGAATAGTATGGATTAATCTCAAAATAATTTTGCTGAGTAAAAAAGACAAGACCCTTCCGCCTTCCACCTCCCCCCTAAAGAGTAGACATTATATGATTCTAAGTATACATAAATCTAGGAAATGCTTATGGATCTAAAGTGACAGAAATAAATCAATGATTCTCTGAGAGCAAAGACAACAAAGAGTCACAAAGAAACTTTGGAAAGTGATAAACATATTCATTATATTGTTTGTGGTTATATTTCTATTGATGTAAACATATTGTTTTTATATCACTATATATAAAATTTATCAAATTGCATATTTTAAATGTGAAGATCATTGTATGTCAATTACCCTTAAACCACCAGCATTTTTTTCTGACAAGTCTGAACTGATAAGTTCAACTAGATCAACTAGCAGTGGTCTAGTTGATCTAGGACGGACTCAAATGAGGCAACTCAGATCTGTTCCAGGCTCTCATCCTCTGGCAGACTAGTCCAAGCTTATTCTCATGGCAATCACAAGGGTCCAAGAGGAAAAGTGAAAAAGCATAGTGACTTAAGGTCTAGGATTGGAATCATCCTATTACATTGGCAAAGATAAATCAAAAGGCCATCATAGATTCAAGGGATGAGAGATTCTATGACTTAGAGGGAGGAAATTCAAACTCCTATTTCAAACCGTGTGAATAAAAAAAGATTGCAAAATCATGGCTATTTTTGCAATTAAGCTACCACACTTACCAAGTAGCAGGCATTGCTGTTTACTAAGAAATACAAACATTACTTCATTTGATCCTCGTTACAAGTCAAATCAAATGCACAGAGTTCTAATTTGGAAGATGAAGAAACTGAGACCTAGAGAAGTAAAGCAACATGACCAAAGTCCCACAGCCCATCAATTGCAGAGGTGAGATGCAAGCATCTGCTCCAAGTGGCTGTGTTTCATCACTTCCCTTTCCTGCTAAAATGATCATTTCAAAAGCTATAGTCCATCCACCTAGAAGTCTAGGCCTCCATCTCAACACCATTTCAGAAAAGGCACCAGAAGTTGTTTCACAGGTGGCATAGCAAAGATGGAGGAGCAGGAGGCTTTCTCTGGTCTTAATTTCTATGAATCAAGCTTTACCCTGGGTATTAAATTTGTCTAAGGATGACATCTTTGAAGAAGTCTGAATTTCAATCCTAATCTGTCACAGGGAGCAACGTGTTGCAGGGAGCACCAAGGTGGAGTGTGGGGATCCTGGATCTGAGGGTTACTGTCCGGAGCCAGCTGAGGAGAGAGCGGGGCTCTGAATCCCCCAGAGCCTGTCCGGGGGTTGTCACGGCTGAGGGGAATAAACACGAGTCATTGCAAACACTTCTCCGTTTGCTAGGAGAGGGGACATGGCTCTTCCCTCTAGGGGAGAGAAGGCCCTGAATCCCCATGTCCAAAGGCTTTTATTGAGAACAGTATGCACAGGAGTACGGATGCAAAGCTCATCAATCAATGTCAAAAGGCTATGTTTACAGAAAACAGATAGAGGTCACAGATAACAATTGGAAGAACAAGAAATCTGCCTCAGGTCAGGGTCTATGAGTAATGTAATCGCCTTCTCAGTTTGAACCTGTTATCATCACTTTTGAGGGGCGAACAAGCATGCTTAGAGGAACTTACTTCTAGGCTTGATTGTCCCCAGAACCTACTGATCCAGTTTAGGGCTGAACCTGCCTTTAGTACTGTTTCAAGCCTGAGCCAGGCGGACGGGGCAGAGCCCCTGAGAGATTAGGAGACTCCTTTCAGATAGAATGAGGACTCCAGCCATGTCCAAGCCACGCTGAGGGGTGTATGCCTTTTTGTCCTTTTTTCCTGTCCCCTAAGTCCGTGTCTGCTGCCCACACCAGCCGATGTCTAGCTTAGGTCGTTTTCTCTGCATGAAAAAAACTTACCTGTTATGGATCACTGACTATCACAGTGTCAAGCAGGGGCATCCGAGGGGGGCAGGGCACAGGTTTTGTCTCATCAGTGGCCTATTTTCCCAGGGCCTCCTTGATTATTTCCAGCGTTGGGGCCCTCTTGCCTGTTGGCGAGGCTACAGTCCCTGAAACCAGGCAGGGCATTTCCCAACACTAATCAAGAAAAACTATCTTGTATATCCAAAGATTGTATACTAAAACTCCAAAAGTCATTTTGCAATGCACGAGAAAGATTGTCCTATTTGAAAATATATTATGATGATTTGATCTACTGAAGGACAATCATTAACATTCCTGGATTGTACCTGTTTGTAGAGGCAATTTCCAGATTGTTAATAGATTGTATTCATAAATTCACACATAAATCAGTGATTTAGAAATCTGCAATCTTGACATATTGGACGATGCTCCAACAGAGCTACCTGCCAGGGCTCAAATTGCATTTTTTCATAAAAATAATACAGCAAATACTTCTGGGATAGCCTGTCAATGTCCATTGAACACATAATGGATGAAATATAGTACAAAGAATAAAGCAATGTTTCCCTGCAGTTTTTTAAAGATAAAATATTTCTGAATAAAAATATCTGACAAGTTCCAACTCAGTGTTCCAGATGTAGAATTCTCGCCCCACCTGCCCTCTAAAAGTGGAAGAGCAATATAAAGATTTCATTCCCAACAGATATGAATTATGTCACTTACTTTCCAAGGCAGAACCAACTATAGCCATGTTTGATTTTAAATAACAATTGTTTTCATTTCACTACATATATCAAGGATAGTCATACAACCTGGGCATTTAAAAAAAAAATTACAGGTACATTTTCCAATACAAAATATAGTTCAGATTTCTATACTAAATTGAAAATAAAAATTACTTCTGGATTTAGGACCTTTGCTCAAAATCCTCCAATGGAACCCATTTTACATAGTAGAAGCCAAAATCATTAAATGACCTAAAAGGCCCCACATACTCTGCCCCATTCCCTTATCTCTGTAGCTGCGTTATCTTTATCTTTCCCTCTTCTCTCACTCTGTTTCAAGTGACCCTGATGTCCTTACCTTTTCCTAAAATAGGATAAGCACACTCCTGCCTCAGGGCCCTTGCTTTTGCTCTTCCCTCTAACTGGAACCCTCTTCCTCCAGCTATCTACATGGCTCCCTCAATCCCTTCAAGTTTTTACCCAAATGTCATTTTTCAATTGGGGCTTTCACCAACCTTCCCATATAATAAAGAAACCACTATCCCACTTTCTACCCCTTACTTCTTACTCTCATCATTCTTCCTTACTTAATTTTTCTCCATATACTTATTCACTTTATTTTTTTATTAAATTTTTTGGGGTGACATTGGTTAATAAGATCATGTAGATTTCAAGTGTACATTTCTATGATACTAGAGCTGGATATTGCATGGCATCCCTACCACCTAAAGTCAAACTATCTTCTGTCACCATGTATTAGGCCTCTCTCCACTCCCCACCTCCCTCCCCCATCTCCTTTCTTCTTGCAACCACCACATTGCTGTCTATGTTCCTGAGATTCAGTTTTATATCCCACATATGAGTAAAATTAGTTTGTTCTTAGTTTTTTCTGATTGACTTATTTCACTCAGCATTATATTCTCAAGGTCTATCCATGTTGCTGGAAATGGCTGTGTTTCATCTTTTCTTATGGTTGAATAGTATTCCACTGTGTATATATACAACATCTTCTGTATCCAATCTTCTATCGAAGGACACTTTGGTTGTCTCCATGTCTTGGCCACCTTGAATAATGCTGCAATGAACATAGGGGTGCATATATCTTTGAGAATAATGACAAAAAAAAAAAAAAAAAAAAACCAAAGAGGCAACCAACCAAATGGGAGATGGTATTTGCAAATAACAGCTCTGAAAAAAAGTTTAATATCCAAGGTAATGAACTCATAAAACTAACACCAAACAAACAAATAATCCAATTGCAAGTGGGCAGAGGACTTGAAAAGATACTTTTGTATGTCCCAAGAAGACATACAAATGGAAAATGGATATATTAAACGATGTTCTACCTCACTAGCCATTAGGGAAATGCAAATCTAAACTCCAATGAGATACCGCCTCACACATGTTAGAATGGTTAATATCAACAAGACAAATGATAACAAGTGTTGGAGAGGTTGTGGGAAAAGGGAACTCTCAATCACTGCTAGTGGGAATGTAGGCTGGTACAGCCACTATGGAAAACAATCTGGCAGTTTCTCAAAAAATTAATAATAGTTACCATATGACCCAGCCATCCTTCCCCTGGGTATCAACAAGAAAAACTCGGTAATTTTGCAACTCTCTTATTTTTGTCATCTCACTACCACCACGACTAACATGTCAACTCCATAACAATGGAGATTTTGTATCTTTGGTCTTTTCTGCAGGATCCAACACTTGATGGTCTGGAACTAAGTAAAAATAATTTTTCTGACTTATTTCATGATCTAGTTATTTATATACACATTTCTTTCACATGTATATTTTTTATTTGGCTTTGTTCTTTAAGTCTTCTACATAAAAGGAAAAGATCATCTTCTACTTGGCCAAAGATTCATCTGGAAATAACTAATAAGGAAACAAAAAATTCATTGTTGCAATGGTTGGTGCAACAGCCTTCCAAAAAATTCTTGGTCTTCAAATCATTCTTGAAAAATTCATGTTTTCTATAACTTATTGAGTAGCATAAGTTTGGTTGAAGCTGTCCTCTAATCAATATTCATTTGGATTGTACAACTGTGTAATGTTTTAGCACCCTGTAGAGTTATATAAGCTGTCAATAAGATATTCATTCATGAAGAGTATCTTTGGTATTATTTACACCTAAAATTACATCTATTCTGAAAAATACATTTAAATAATTTTTGCCATTTGATTTCATTGAATTAAAATTTTACTGCTTCCTTAAGTCTGCCTTTTATCAATAATATATCAGTTAATCTAGATAAAAACCAGCCTCCATCATTGTCATGAATAAATCTATATCATTGCTTGTAAGTATTTTTAGTACAGCAATTCCATCATTTGTTGGTGTGATTTCTGTAATGCAGCTCTGCTAATATGTTGCTATCTTAACTTTCATTCACTCTGATTTTCAATTCATTGGATCTGGTTGGGCAAACACTGTGGCCTTTAATCAGGCTGCTGATGTTACCAAATTGAGAAATGGTTTTGCAAGGCTTGTAAAATCAGATGTGGGATATGAATTCAAATTTCTTTTTAACTTATCTTGAGAGCTGAAGAAAATATTGTGTTCTACCCACTTTCTCATACCATTCATATTTTATGCATTTTTTTATTTAACATCAGTTCTCCCCACCTCTTTCAAGAATACATCACTCAGATTTCAACCATAAATTGAATATATTCTGAAACATTTTCTTTTGCAGGGTTCTGATGATTTCTGAAAACTAGAATACTTATGTCATTTAAAATCTTCTTTTTTTTGTTTTTATAAAAGTTTTATTTTATTTATTTTCAGAGAGAGGGAAAGGGAGGAGAAATAGAGGGAAACATCAATGTGTGGTTGACTCTCCTGTGCCCCCTACTTGGGGATCTGGCCCGCAACTCAGGCATGTGCCCTGACTGGGAATTGAACAAGCAACCCTTTGGTTTGCAGGCCAGCGCTCAATCTACTGAGCCACACCAGCCAGGGCTAAAATTCTAAGTTAAATTTTGCATTGTAACTAACATTCTATCCTTGATAATTGTTTAAGACATAGTGAAAACCCATTGAAATAGTACTTTAGTACAAATATCAAAAGTCTATAGAAATTACATTGAATAAGTACCTACCAGGTACTCAGCCTCATGTGTAATAAAAATATGGATAAGACATAGGCCCTGCATCAAGGAAATTATAAACTTTCCATGTACACAAAATAAGTTTCCTACAAGACAAAATATGGTAAGAGCCATTGAAATAACATTTTTTGACATTAACAAATGATGAATAAATGAATGGATATTAAAAGCTTTCCTATTAGCATCATACCTCCTTCCAAGAGATTCAACTCCTCTTTAAAATATTCCCTCTATTTAGTTTTTTGAAAATTGGAATATGTTCAACTATATAAAAGTAATTTACTCATCCATATCAATAGATAAAAAGAAGCATTTTCATTTCATCATCTCAAAATATGGAAGTTCTCTCTTCAATTTCTTGCAATTATATTTATTGTTATCCTTTGGTAAGTTTAAAAAATTATGAAGTACCAGTATTTTTCATATAATATATGTGTATATATACTTCTAATTTCTCTTCATAAGAAAAGTTAATCATCTCCTTTTCTGTCTAAACAAGGTTTAGTTATTAAATAAGTCACATAATAAAGAGATTTTTAATGTTTGATAAATATTTCATTATGGCTTACTATCATCATAATTTCAAAAAGGATCACTTTAATCTCTACATAAAAACAAAAAATAAAGATTGAGTCAAAGCTTCAAAAATTTTAACTCAGTATTAAAATTGAAAAAAATGAGAAATTTTATTGAAAAGGAAATCAATAAAAATGGCTAGGGCATAGACTCTAACTCTTTTTAACTTAATATTTTCTTTAAAAGAAAAAAAAACTTCCAATCAGTACAGAATTATAATGAAGTTAGAAATATTTGGAAAACATCCATCTAAATATTTGTCAATTAATAGGTTATTTTAAAGTATCAGAAAATATATTTGAAATCTGCCTTTCAAAAATCTCACATTTCTGTGGAACTACACATGTCTCCTAACAATTTTCTTATTGTTTAAAAGTCCCTTTGTCTACCTGAATGCAATATTTGACTAGTTATAAATTAAACTATATGTCCTGAGAATCTGCAAACATAAGGAATTTTATAAATAATCACTTGATTTCAAAAACCACCATGGCTTTTTACACTGTAATGGGTAGAGTAGTGAATTTTAAGAAAAGTCAAAATCAGGGCATTTTTTTTATCCTCATCCAAGGACTTTTTTTTTTTCATCGCTTTTAGAGAAAGAGGAAGGGAAAAAGAGAAACATTGATGCAAGAGAAAAACATCATTCAGGTTACCTCCCTGGCCTCCCCCACACCCACCAGGGGTTGCATGTGCCCTGACTGGGAATCAAGCCCACCACCTTTCCTTTACAAAACGAAGCTCCAACCAACTGAGCCACACCAGCCAGGGCAAAATCAAGACATTTTGATTGGTCAATATCAGGATTTTATTATTATTGACCTATCCCTCAGTGTTACAAATTAAAGGTAAGACTTCCTTTAAACCAAAAGTTAGAAATCAGTTTAACCTGTCTTCAAATACTTGAAAAGTTATTATGGGGAAGAGATTTAGTCTTAATCTTATTGCAGAGAGGTACCCTTGGACTAGAAGAAGAATCAGGCAGGCATATTTCAGGTCAAAATAGTCAAAGGCTTAAATTAGAACCAACTGCAAATAGAGTATTTCATCTTATGAGACAAGCATTCCTCATCACTTGATGTGTCCTGCCATTTATTGGGATATTACAAAAGAATTTGAGCTCAAATTTTAGAAACAAATCACCAGGTACCGATTTTGTTTCTCAGATCGTCTTCCCCCTATTGAAATCCTGGTCTATGGCCAGCTACTCACCACTAACCAAACTTACATTTTATATTTGCTCAATATAAATTGATGTATATTTATATTCATCCCACCACAGTATACAAAGCAGCCTTAGGGTGACACAAAATTTACAGTCAATTTCCCTGTATAAATTATGATCCTTGGATGTGTGTCTTTGATGAAGCAGAAACTGTTGGCAGCTGCTATAGAGGGCAGGGTGGGGCAGAGATACTGAGATAAAAAGCCAAAGGCAAATTAAGAAATACAGAGATATACTATTATTCTGATAGCAGTTTCCAAGAACTTTTTTTTCTTATTTCTCTTGATAAATTTATGAAACAATCATTAATACTAATATTCTCTGTCCCATGAGTGTTCAAGGTGACGTGTTGTTGAGGTCACTGATGGCCAAAGAAAGATACTTTTGTGTAGTTGAGTGGCAGGATATTTTCACTCCTCTCTTCCAATAGTACTATATCAATTGATATGAGTCAGAATGTGAAAACATTATTTAAAAATACAAATAATGTTTACAATAATATCTCTACCCATTGCCTTGAGAGAGGTTCACTTCATCTCTTACCCTAACTTGTCCCTAATCACCACTTCATCCTTCATCCTTCCCTGAGTGGCCAGCACCTCACTAAGAGATGGTGTAAAACATAAAGTCAGGTTTAGAGTTGAATGGAGAAAAGGGATTGAATGAAGCTCAAGGACAGAGTCAGGGACAGAGTGTGAGTTGTGAAGAGACTGGAATGAAAAATAAGTCAGAAGAATGGACTGAAGATATATAATGCACACATTACTTTATACTGTGAAAATTTAAGGGTCCTTTTTCATCCTATGTCTAAATACACACACAATCTACTCACTTAGGAAAGCAGGAAAACATCCATAGAGCTTTCTGCTGATGCCTCTGTGAACTCCGTGATCCCTCCTGTAATGTACACTACTAGAGGTTTGGCTGAGACCTGACATACCATTACTAGACCTACCAGGAGTGGAATAAACTAGATGAGAAGCAGCTCATCCATTTCCCTCTCTGAAAATGAATAGATCTTAAACATCATGTTATTGGATAGATTTGCTGCTTAAATTGCCAGTACACATGAATTTCAAGCTTTTGGAAACCCCCAAATCCCATTGTTACATATTTGATGTCACAAAATCCACTTTACTCCTCTGAAAAGACTGTTTCGTACAATTTTCAAATGAATAAAAAATTAACCCTGGCTGGTATAACTCAGTGGATTGAGCACTGGCCTGAGAACCAAAGGTTGCCCGTTCAATTCTTGGTCAGGGCATATGCCTGGATTGCAGGCCAGGTCCCCAGGTAGGGGAGTGCAGAAGCAACCAATTGATGTTTCTCTCCCTCTCTTTCTCTCTCTCTCCCCCTCTATCTAAAAATAAATAAATAAAATCTTTTAAAAAAATGAATAAAAATTATATGGATTTGAGTCTTGCAAAATTTACAACATGCTTTGAGATATGCAGAGAGATTCTAAATTGCTAGCTTGGGAATTCAGTTAGTTACAGTAGATGAATCTGAAAGAACACAAGTATTATTCTCTGTCTTAGTCATTGCCTTATTAATGTAGGCTAGAAGGGAGAGGAATGAGCTGAGCAGGAAATATGACAGAATGAGAGAGCTATTAAAACCTATCCGAGTTTTACAGGGTTAGTCCAAGTCTAAAGCACTCAAAAGAAGTCTGGTCAGCTGAAGCTACTTCCTGCCCATGTCACCTTCCTTCTAACTTTGTGAGATAGCTTAAATGAAGAGATGAACATGATACACAGATTTCAACTGGCTTCCATGGATTTCATAATTATACAGCATTCACATCTTGAAGTCAAAGGCCAGGTAGAATTGATGAAAATTTAGCCAACCTGATATAATATTTATTGTTCTTGCATCTCCTAATAATTATTAATAAAATATGAATGCATTTTGGTCACACATTCATGAAGTTTATTGTTAGAATAATTAAATACATAATTCTTCCAGTATTTGAGTCCAATAATCAAACTTTTGTCCATACTCATGGGTTTTTAAAGGTATAAACAAAGTCAAAAGTTCACCCTTGAGATTTGTAAATGGTACTATACCATTCTGAATAACATTGAAACATCTAAAAATTGAGAAACTATGTTCTTCTAAACATGAAGGTATTTTTGTATTCAGGTAAGTATAATATTCAACAATGATCTAAGATTATTTCAGGGCTCACATATTTAGTATAATAAAGTACATTTATAATATATCATAACATACATTATATGTATATATGCATCCATGTAATATATATATATTATATGTAATATACATTACACAACATATTGGGTTGGCCAAGATGTTCATTCATTTTTTCCATAAGATGGCTCTAGTACTGCTTAGTTGCTTTAACTTCATTCAAAACAATTTTGTTAGATTGTATTGTTACAGCTTCCATATCAGTGTACATTTTTTAAAAACTTATCAAAATTGGTGAAACTTTGTATAGCCATTTTAATATTGAAGATGGAAGAAAACATATAACATTTTTAGCATATTTTGCTTTATTACTTCAAGAAAGGTAAAAACACAACTAAAATGCAAAATAAGATTTGTGCAGTGTACGGAGAAAGTGCTGTGACTGATTGAAAGTGTCAAAAGCGGTTTGCAAAGTTTTGTGCTGGACATTTCTTGCTAGACAATGCTCCATGGTTGGGTAGATCAGATGAAGTTGAATAGCAACCAAATCGAGACATTAATTGAGAACAACTGACACTATACCAAGGCGATAGCCGACATGCTCAATATATCCAAATCAATGAAGTTATGGGTGAAAATAAAAAATTTGTCTTTTACTTTACATAAAAAACTAAATGGATTTCTTGGCCAACTCAATATAATAAAATCACACTATAAAACAAATTTACTATATTATATGCTCTTATACACAATTATAGCTTATGGCCATTTATATGTTTTTCTATTTTTTTACTCTTATGGACTTTTTCTCTTCTCATTACCAGTCATCCTTCTTTCTTCATAGATGTTTTTCTTCAGTGATGGTTTTCATTTTTGAGTCTTCATGTATTTCATCTCTTCTTTAATCTTTCATTAGCTTTTTTTCACATGTTCTCAAAAATTCCCAGGGTTAAGCGCATATGTGTGTGTGTGTGTGTGTGTGTGTGTGTGTGTGTGTATGCGTGTATATATATATATATGCTTATATATATAATTTGGTTGTGTTTATATATAAGCATATACATAAGGAATATAATATATAACCTTTTAAATATTTGACTACATAAGTAAGTATTGAAAATACCTAAAATTATTTTAGTAAATAATTTTCATAAACACACTTTTTAAAAACATTTAGACATTGTCTTAACTTCAAAATATATATCTATTAAATTTTGAGCTTATTATTCAAAAATTTATACAACTTTTAAAGTAGCAACTACCTACTTCTCACCCTTTTATGTCAACATTTATAAGTTATTAGATCTTTCATAAATTATTGAAGTCCCATTCTAGCAATATAATCTTAACATAATCTCACCACAGTTACAAACCAAAAACTAGCACAGTTAAATCTTAGTTTTTGTTGTTGCTGTTTGTTTTCTGTATTAACTAAAAGATAATATCCACCTCCAGGAAGAGGAGTCTGTCAAAGAAAGTATCAGAGTTCCAAAGGGAACGAGAGAACTTAGTAGCACTAGCTAAGTACCAAGTTGTATAACCTCGTCCAAACTTTCAGCTCCTCCTTAGGCACAATGACAAATAATTCTGTGGCAACACAACCAAATTCAGATAAATTGACCAGACAGTTCAGGTGCAGAATATTCTTCCTAATGTCATCAGAACTGGCTCAGAATCTGAGCTTCCGGAAAGAAGGTGCCAGAAAGCATAGTAACAAGGACTGGGGAAAGTAAACTTTGATAGAAAGCAAAATAATCATGCCTAGAGAAAGATTTGATGATAATTAATGGTAAAAATTTGCCTTTCAGATATGAAACACTGACCTACTCAGCTATGAGATCCTTACAAATTTCAGTAAGACTTGCCTGACCCAACTCACTTTCCCTCCACTGCCCTTCATTTATCACCCTCCTTGCCCCAGAGGTCTGTAGAAAAGATTCAGCCTTTGGGCTGAAACATTGTCTTAGCACTTTTAATCCTAATGCTTAAGTCTAACATTTTATAAGCATAATTTGCCCCAGTGGTCAGCAATAAGATTTGTTTTCTACATTGGTTCATCTCAAGAGTGTGTTCATTTTATAAATTTATAAGTCAAACCCATTGAAATATTAATGATATAAAACTCTGTGTATTCATGGTGGAAATTATATATATATATATATATTTATCACTGTCTGATCCCAACTCCAATTATGTGTACTTACTAAAAACATATTCACAAATGAGTAGAACTCAAGATCATAAATTCTATTAATTTTAATGCTCTCAAGATGAGTCAGAATTTTTAAAGAAAATGGCTCATTTGCTTGGATCTTTAGTTCTGGAAGTTGTTTTAAATTAATGAAATTGGCTGTCCTGAAATGTTTAAGTTGATATAGAATTTTCCTTCCACTTCTGAGGATTCTTCCCAGTGATTAAAGAGGTTTTATATTTTAATATTAAATAAAATTTCCCCTCAATATCTTTTAATATTTTAATAGAATATGAGTGCTTTGCCTAATATGAGTCAGTTCAATATGACATATAAACTATTACAGATTGAATTTCATTGGTGTTCTAATTTCTCTATGAGCTGCTGTGTTATTTCCCCACTGTTCTAATCTAAATGTGATGTGACAGTAAATATTTAAGAGGATGAACTCCACAGCAATTTGGTTAATAGAATTCACCATAACTAAAAAAATGTTATAATAAATATAAAGATACTTTTACCACATCCCAGAATATTAAGCATTCACAAATGCCCTAAAATTTAAATAAAATATTCTCATGGAATACAAAATTATAAAATTTGTCATCCAGAGAAATAGTGCAAGCAAAAATGTGAGTTGGTTTAGAGACACTTAGAGAAGTTTCATAATAACTAATATTTAACATTCTACTCACAGTTAAATTCAAATATATGTGACTCTGTAAATATATATCTGTTTGATATTAGTGGAATTGTGATATGGCTTGGCATAACATTTTGCTGGTCTCGTTTTATTTATATAATAACTTATTCATTTCCATAAATAAATACATAATATATTTAGTAATAATTTTGAAATTATTCCAAATAATATATATTCAGTAATAATTTATATTAATTGATGTTGAAACAATATTTTGGATGTACTGAGTCAAATAGACTATATATATATGTGTGTGTGTATATATATATATATACGTATATATATCAATTTCACATGTTTCTTTTCATTTTTTGCTAAGAACACTAGAAAACTTTAATGACTGTCATTATTGGATAGTGCTGATCACCCGAAGGTATAAAGTCTTAATGCCTGGAAATTGTAAATGCTATCTTATGTGGAGACAGAATCTTTACAGATGTGATTATTACAGTTCAGGTGGTTATCCTGGATTATCTGTGTGTGTCTTAAATGTCATCACAAGCATATTTATGAGAGAATAGCAAAGGAGAAAATAGAGGCAGAAGAAGGGAGGCAATGTAACTCTGAAAGCAGAGACTGCAGTGATGTGGGTAAAGAATGCGGACAGCAACCAGATACTGAGAGAGGCCAAGAGTGAGTTCCTGCCAACACTTTGAGTTTGTACTTATGGCTCTCAGAAGTGGGAGAGAAAAAACTTATGTTGTGTTAAGTTACCTAGTTTGCGGTAATTTGTTATAACACTGACAGTAAACTAACACAGAGCATAATCATGAGAAGAGGTGATTTAGAATAGTATTTAAAGTAAATTGGGAGAGGAAACTCCTTGAATAAAATATCAGGAAACATCTATCTGAGAAAGCTACATTCAAGTGATATTTGAAGAACAAGAATACACTAACTATTTGAAAAGACTGAAGGGAACATTCCAGTCTCAGGGAACAAGATAGGGGCAAGATCTTCATCTCTTCTAGAGGCCCACATTTCTAAAACATAGTGAGTAAAGGAAAGCATAACTCAAGAAGAAAATGGAGAGGTAAGCAGAATAGGAGAGGAAAGGCCCTGCAGGTAATAGAGGACCACATTTGTCATGATGAATATGGATTTTACTTTAATTATAACAAACTATATGAACAGGGGAGTATCTTGGTTAGGCATATGTTTAGAGAAAAAATTCAGTGGCTTATTTACAGAGACTGCATTGGAATGGAAGAAGTTGAAAATAGTAGAAGCAATCAAGAAGGTGCTGTGGTAGACCAGGAAGTAAATGACAGTAATCTGGACAAAACTGGTGGTAGCAGAGATAATGAAAAGAGGAAAAACTTGAAATATGAAGTCTGTCCATAAAGTATCCAGCCATATACTATGAACAATAGAGATATTTATTGAAGAGACAAAAAACACTGTACATAGGAAAATGATGCCTCAGTTCCCTTCAAAGTAGGCACCTTGGGACCTCACGCAGTTCTTCCAGTCACCATCAGCTACCCCATTGTATTTTCCTGAATCTCATCTATTGTCTGAAATCCCTTCCCTTTCAAAGATGATTTTAGTTTTGGAAAAAGCCAGAACTTGCAGGGCACAAAATATGGGCTCCAGGGGAGTTGAGTCACATGAGTGATTTGATGTTTCACCAAAAACTCTGCATGAGACCTGATACATGAGAGGGCACATTGTTGTGATAAAGCTGCCAATCATCAGTCACCCATAGCTGTAGCCTTCTGAATCATCTGAATAGTTTTCACAGAAGAATGTTCAAGCTTAAGACAAAATCTGATGCAGATCCATTGCTATTCTTACTCAGTCATTTTGATGTGACAGCCACACAGGACACATATTCACTCAAGGGTGCCTATCACCCCCACTGACTAGTACAGTGAAGTTGTCATTGTTCATGCATGTACATTCCAGTCCTCTCTTTGGCTGCCAAGTTATACAATGTGGCACAAATTGTTCTCATTATATTAACAATGGTTGGACTTTTTCCAGATAGACTTCATATATTTTGAAAACTGAATGTGGGAAAATTGTGTGAATTGGGTATATTGAGTGAGAGTTCACAGAATAAAATATAACTTCTAGGCTTCTGACTTTAACAATTAAATATATTGTTGATATGGGGAAGACAGGGAGAGGAGCAGTTTCACAAAAAAATATGAGTTCAGTTGCAGTCATGTTAATTTTTAGTGCCTGTGAAATATCAAGTATATGCCAAGCAAAAATATATGAATTTATATATGAGTTTAAAAAAATTTTATCTTCACCCAAGCACTTTTTTTTCATTGCTTTTAGAGAGAGAGGAAGAGAGAGAGAGAGAAACATCAACATGAGAAAAAAACATTGATTGGTTGCTTTCTTGTAAGCACCCTGACCAAGAATCAAACCTACAATTCAGGTATGTGCCCTGATTGGGAATCAAACCTACAACTCTTTGATCTACAGGACAAGGCTCCAACCAACTGAGCTACACTGGCCAGGGCTATATAAGAGGTTTGAGGTTCAAAGCAAACCTAGGCTCAAAATAAAAATTTAGAAGTCATTAGTAGATAGTAGCATGTAAACCCATGGGTATGGATAAGATGATCTAAAGAAAGAGATTAAAGAGGTAAGAGAGGTGGGCTTAGAAGTTAGCACTGAGGAACTAAAATTTAGAAATTAAGTAGCAGAGAAAATGCCAAGGAAGGAGACCAAGACATGGAGGAAGAAGAAAGACCAAGAGTGTAATGTCACAGAAGCCAAAAGGAAAGACTGCTTTGAGGAGAAGAAACATTCACTATGATAAATTGTGATGAGAGGCTGAATAGGACTAATAATAGGAAAATGGCCATTGGATTTGATGCAATGGAAGTTAATGATGATTTTATCAAGATTAGTTTTCATAAAATAGCCATAGCAGAAGTCAGATTAGTATGAGTGAACAGGTTGATTTTAATGTTTGGTCTGAGATAAAGACCCAATTTTATTGTTTTCAATATGGCTAACCAATTGAACTTAAAAACAGGTAAAGCTGAGGAATACATTTTATGGTAATGCATATTTATATGGAAAATTGTTTTAAGTGTAAGGGAATTATATATACAAAATGTGGACAGGTAGTTAATTCTGAGTGGAAAGCCAAGGGATGGAATTGAGGTCCACACTCAAGCATCATTAATGAACTTGGTAATGTTCTGGTCATTAGATTGGTCACAACTTTGTTAGAATTTATTTCACAGTTATATTCATAATCTACACTACAGTCATATTGTTATATATAAAATATAATACAGGCAGAGGATTTTGGGAAGACAGTGAAATGAGAGGAACCAAGAATCTGCCTTTCTGTTTATACAACAATTGTGCTGGCAGAATCTAACTGATGTAACTTTTTCTGAAACTTTAGAGTATATCAAAGTCTTGCCACTTCCAGGGGAGGCCTTGGACAGTAAATTACATTAAATTTTGTTCAATTTTAGCTCTTAGCTCAGCAGCCGCTACCCATTTCCCACTCACCAGCTCTATGGCAGGCAACCATAAATGTAATTCTGGAGCGGTTTGCACATAGCTTATGAGAGTGAAATGGGCAATAAGGACTCTGTCCTCCAAATATCAGGTATCTGTGTTCTGATTACTGACACCTGGTTATGATAAAGAAGTGCAGACACAGATACAGGCAGCCACTGTTGCACCCTTCCATTGTTGCAACATACTGCCCCTCAGGCTAAAGTAACTTTCAGGGATTTCAAAATTAGTTCCTTTTCTACCCCTTCATTTTTCCCATTTTTCCTTTTTTGGGAGTTAGAAGTTCAAGACTGGGACATTGAAAAGTAACTACATATACAGGGAAAATGAGAAAGTTACCATGCATGTCCCCAAAAATGTAAAAGCTCAGGGAAAAAAATAGATTAAGACCTTAAATTTATACTTCAGGCTGATCCTTGGCACAGAAACAACCTAGAACAATCAGAGCAAAACAGAACAAAACAAAAACAAAAATGAGAAACCCTAAGGAAAATGAGAATCTGATTTTCATCATTACCACATTATCGAATTCAGTTGCCCAATTTTGAACAATAAAATCACAAAGCATAAAAAGAAATAAGAAAGTGCCCCATTAAAAAAAAAAGTAAACCAGCAGAAATTGTCTCTGAGAAAGATGAACAGGTGATGGTTCTCTACTACAAAGGGACTTAATTTTTTTAATTAAATTTTTTTTCTGCATCTTTATTTTTTATTGTATTATTCCCATTACCATTTATCCTCTTTATACCCTCTTTTTAACTCCACACATCCCTCTGCCCCACCACAATCACCACACTGTTGTCCATGTCCATGAGTCTTTCTTCCTTTTTGCTGAATCCCTCTGCCCCCTAACCCTCCCTCAGAGCTGTCAGCCTGCTCTCTATGAGTTTGTCTCTATTTTGCTCACTAGTTCAGTTTGTTCATTAGATTCCACATATGAGTGAAATCACATGGTATGTGTTTTTCTCTGACTGGCTTATTTCACTTAGCATGATGTTCTCCAGGTTCATCTATGTTGTTGCAAAGCAGAACATTTTTCTTCTTTTTTATGGTCAAGTAGTATTCCATTGTATAAATTTACCACAGTTATTTTATCTACTCATCTACTTAGGGGCACTTGGGCTGCTTCCAAATCTTGACTATAATAAATAACACTACAATGAACATAGAGGTGCTTAAATTCTCTTGAATTAGTGCTTTAGGTTTCTTTGGATAAACTCCCAGATGTGGAATTGCTGGGTTATAAGGCAGTTCCTTCTTTAATTTTTTGAGGTAACGCTAGACTGCTTTCCACAGTGGCTGTACCAATCTTTATCCCCACCAATAATGCAAACTTTTTAAAATTACAGTTGGCATTCAACATTATATTAGTTTCAGATGTACAGCATAATAATTAGGCATTTATATAACTTAAGAAAATACCCTCCCTAATAAGTCTAGTACCCACCTGATATTATAAATCATTATCACAATATTATTGAATATATTCCCTATGCTGTGCTTTACGCCCATATATATTTTTGAACTGCCAATTGATACTTCTTAATCACTTCTCCCTTTTCACCAAGTTCCTCAATCCTCCTCTCATCTGGTAACCATAAGTTTGTTCTCTGTATCTATGAATTTTTTTCTATGTTGTTTGTTCATTTATTTTATTTTTTTAGATTCCACATATAAGTGAAATCATATGATACTTGTCTATCTTAGCCAGACTTCTTTCACTTAGCATAATACTCCCTAGGTCCATTCATGAAAGCTTTTAAAACACCATCTTAAAGATGCTCCCAAAACTAAAAGAATATGTGGAGAAAGTCATGAAAATGATCTAGGAACAAAATAAAAATATTGAGAGATAGAAAACCAAAAAATAAACCAAATAGAAAATCTAGAGCTAAGAGGTACAATAGTCAAAATGAAAATTTTACTAAAAGAATTCAAAGACAGACTTGAGCAGGCAGAAAAAAGAATCATTGAACTGTAATATAGGACAATGGAAATTAACAAGTCTGTGAAACAAAAAGAAAAAAAAAAACTGAATAAAATTAAAGAGAACCCATGGAACTTCTGAGATGCCATTAAGCAGACCAACATGTGCATTATAGGAATCCCAGAAGGATAAGAAATAATGATCAAAGTTTTTCCAAATTTTATGAAAGACATGAATATAAACAACCAAGAAGCTTAACAGATTCCAAGTAATATGAATTCAGAGATCCACACCAAGACATTATAATCAAATTGTCAAAAGACAAAGATAAAGAGAGAATCATAAAAGCAGCAGAGAAAAACCATATCATGTAGAAAGAATCTTCAATAATACTTGAGTAATTTCTCTTCAGAAACTTGGGAGACCAGAAGACAATGAGCTGGCATATTCAAAGCACTAAAAGGAAAAACTGGCAACCAAGAATCCTATATCTGGATAAACTGTTCCTCAAGAGTAAGGGAGAAATTAAGACATTTCCAGATAAACAAAAGTTGATGGAATGTGTTACTACTACACTGGTCCTGTAAGAAATGCAAAGAGGGCTAGTGAAGAGGGCCCTGTAGATTGAAAAAAAGGATACTAGACAGTAACTCAAAACTATATGAAATAATAAAGATCTTAGTGAAGGTAAATAAATGACAATTATAAACTATTACTATTGTAACAATGATATTATTATTCTACTTGTTGCTTTCTGTATGAGACTTTGTAAAAATAATTATCAGTCTAAAAGCTGTGATTATTCTAACTTTAGTTTGTAACTCCATATTTGTTTCTTACATAATTTAAAGAATAAGATATTTTTAAAAATAATTATTAGTTATGTTTCTTGACATACAGTGTATAAAGGTATAATCGATGAAACCAATAATTAAATGGAGTAGAAAACTGACTACAAAAGAGCAGAGTTCTTGTATGTTACTGCATTTAAGTTGGTTTAAATTCATATCATAGTGTTATAATTTTAGGATTTTAAATATAATCCCAATGATAAGTATAAATAAAATAGTTATAGAATATACACAAAAGGGAATGAGAAGAGAATTAAAATATTTAAATATTAAAATAATTATAATACAAAAAATCAACTAAACACATAAGAGACAGTAATGTAAGCAATAAGGACAGAAGTGTTACAAAACATATAGAAAAAAATAGCAAAATGGCATAAGTAAATCCCTCCTTATCAGTACTTTAAATGTAAATGGATTAAACTCTCCAATTAAAAGATAAAGATTGGCATAATGGGCTTAAAAAATGGCCCAACTTTATGCTATCAACAAGAGAATCACTTTAGATCCAAAGATACAAATAAGTTGAAAGTGAACGAATGATAAAAGTCTGTGCAAGTAGTAATCAAAAGAGAGCTGGTTAGTTGTATGAGACAAAATAGACTTTAAATCAAAAAAAAATTTTAAAAGACAAAGACATTATAATTAATAAAAAGTTCAATAAAATAAGAAGATAGCACTATTAATATTTATTCACCTAACCACAAACCATCAAAATGTATGAATCACAAATTGACAGAATAAAAAGGAAAATAGATAGTTCAACAATAATGGAGAGTCCAATATTTTCCTATCAATAATGGATAAAACAACCAGACAGAAAAATAATTAAAGAAATAGAAAACTTGAACAACATAAAAAATAAACTTGTTCTCATGGATATATACAGAACACTGTACCCAACAACAGATTACATGTTCGTCTCAGGTGCATATGGAACATTTTCTAACATAGACTACATGTTAGGCCACAAATTAAGACTAAATATATTTAAAAGAGATAGAGCTCAGAGAAGAAAGTATCTTCTCTGCCACACAGGATGAAGTTAGAAATCAATAACAAAAGAAATATTGGCAAACCAAGTTTATCACCATAGTAAAAGGATTATACACCATGACCAGATGTGATTTATTTTTGGAAGTGTTCAACATATGAAAATTCATCAGTAAACCATATTAACGAAATAAAGAAAAAACCACATAATCATCTCAACTGATGCAGAAAAAAAACATTTGACAAAATTCAACATACTTTAATAGCAAAAACTTAAAAAAACAAAACAAAAAACTGGGACTAGGAAGAAACTACTTCAACATAGTAAAAGCCACACATGAAAACCCCTCAACAAACAGTATACTCAATGGTGAAAAAGTAAAAGCTTTTCCTCTAAGGTCAGGAACAAGGCAAGGATTCCTACTGAGGATGCAAAGAAATACAGAAAAACTAAATTCAAGAAGTGACTAATCTATCCAGGAGAAAAGAGACCCAGTTTCTTTAATCCCTGGCAAAATATCAAAAAAATAAATCTGCCCAAGACAGAGTTAAGAAGAAACTAGCTAAACTTTGAAAGAACTTTTAACAGCTCCATGGGAGCTTGTATGATGAATTTGACTCTGCACAACCCTGATCACAAGTCTTTCCAAACTTGTCAAGTCTTTTGCGTGGGATTTAATTGCATGTCAAAGGCTGGAGGTAGGTCAGGAGAGCTCAAAAATCCTTCGCTACATACAAATGGCCAGCAGTGGTCCACTGAAGCCTGAGGGAAAGACAGGGGAATGGAGAGAAGTCAACCCTGACTTTCACCAAGTAAAAGCAGGAGATGCTGGATGCTGAAAGCAGGGAAAAACACGGAGAAAAACCTCCAAAACCTGTGAAGTGAAAGAAGCCAGAAACAAAAGATCACAGGTTGTATGATCCCATTGATAGGTAGTATCCAGAAAAGATAAATCCAAAGAGATAGAATGTATGCTGGTGGTTGCTAGGGACTCAGGGGAAGGTACAAGTAGAGCGAAACTGCTTAATAGTAACAGGTTTTATTTTGGGGTGATGAAAATATTTTGGAACTCAGTAGAAGTGGTGTCTGAACAATATTTTGAATGTACTAAACGCCAATTGTTTACTTTAGTTAATTTATAAATTGTGAATTTCACCTCAATAAATCATTTAAGTAAATTAGTAATAAAATGCCTAAAGGCATTTTTTAAATCGCAAAAGAAATCCCTTCAAACTACTCTGAGGCCTTAACAGAGAGCACTACAACAGTCCTCCTGAGACCAGGACTGGGCAGGTAGGGGAAGAGAGATCTCCTGGGCTGCGTAAATCCGGGGGCAGGACTAGAGAGCAAAGAGGACTCTGCTCAGGATCTCCAGAAGCTCACCAAACCGTGCTAAAGGGCATGTCTTGACCTCACCATCAAAACATTTGAGGCCAGTGGTGACTAAATAATGCTAAAGCTGGGAAAATGCCCAGATCCAGCTATACTACAGATTAGATTGATTTAGTCCCTTGTACTAACAGCCTAAAAGAAAAAGTAACATCTTATGGTGGTAAATATTATTTATACTGTACTTTTACAAATAATGCCTGGCATAAAATTAAAAACTATGGGACATGCAAAGAAGAAAATAGTGACACATGATCAAGAGCAATAAAAAAGTAATACAAGCAAATCTGGAGAGAGTTCATACATTGGATTTATTGGATAGAGACTTCAAAATAATTATGATAAATACATAAAAGGAATTAGCATAAAAGTTGGAAAACATGTGAATATATGAGAAATTTTAGAAGAGATAGAAACTATAAGTCAAGAATCAAGTAGGAGAGCTGGCAGGGGCAAGAATAAAATTGTACTGATGTGAAGTTCCTATGTTGTTCATGGCCTTTAAATATAAAGTGTTTATCTTTAAACTATATTATCTCTAGAGCAACCACAAAAACCATACAAAGAATAAGAAATACTAAATACAGTGATTCACCCAAAAAAAGCAGGAAAAGAGTCATAAAGGAATATAAAAAAGATAGAACAAATAATATCAAATACCAGGATGACAAAAATCCAGCCATCTGAATAGTCACATCTACTTTAAATGCACTTAATGTATAAAGCAAAGATTGTCAAACTAGATTAAAAAAGCAAGATCCAACTCTTTGCTGTTTAAAAGAATCATACTTTAAATATAAATATATAGATAGGTAAAAAGTATAAGTTTATCACATATCCCCCATTATAAAAGTTATAAATTCAAATAGAAAATATGCAAAGTATATTTTAAAAACTCATGAAGACAGAGATATCATACTACCTGACCTCAAATTATACTACAGATATGATACTTAATTATACTATGATAATTAAAACAGCATGGTATTAGCAGAAAAACAGACACACAGACCAATGGGACAGAAGTGAGAGCCCAGCAATATAACCACATGTATACTGACAAATAATTTTTGACAAAGGAGCCAAAACACACAATGGAAAAAAGAAAACCTCTTCGATACAGGGTGCTGGAGAAATTGGAAAGCCACATGCAAAAGAATGAAACTAGATTACAGTTTGCCCCGATGTACAAAACTTAATTCAAAGACCTAAATGTAAAACCTGGAACAATAAATTACATTAGCAAACAGAGGTACTAAGCTCATGGACCTAGGTCTTAGAGAAGATTTTATAACTTTGACCCCACAGGCAAGGGAAGTAAAGGCAAAAATGGATTAACAGGATTATGTCAAACTAAAAAACTCTGCACAGCAAAAGAAACTGCCAACAAAACAAAAAGGCAACCAACTGAATGGCAGATGGTATTTGCAAACAACACCTCTGCCAAGGGGTTAATATCAAAAATAGATTAATAACTTGTACAACTCAACTCCAAACAAACTAACAATCCAATTAAAACATGGGCAGAGGACCTGAACAGACACTTCTCCTAAAAGAGGCATACAAATGGCCAACAGGTATATATAAAGATGCTCAACCTCACTATTAGGGAAATGCGAATCAAAACTACCATGAGATATCACCTCACATCTGTTTGAATGACTATTGTTAACAAGACAAGTGGTAACAAGTACTGGAGTAGTGGTGGAGAAAAAAGAGCTCTCACTCATTGCTGCTGGTAACTAAACTAGTACAGCCACTATGGAAAACAGTCCTTGAAACGATTAAGAATAGAGTTAACATATGACCCAGCAACCCTCTCCTTACCTGAAAAACTTGAAATCATTTATTTGCAAAGATGTATGCACCCCTAAGTTCATTGTAGCTTTATTCATGGTGGCCAAGACATGGAGACAACAAAAGTGCCCCTCAGTAGAGGGTTGGATAAAGAAGATGTGGTACATATATACAATGGAATACTACTCAGTCATAAGAAAAGATGAAATACTGCCTCCTGTGACAACATGGATGGACCTTAAGAATATCATGCTAAGCTAAATAAATCAGTCAGAAGAAGCTGAAAACCATATGATTTCACTCATGTGTGGGATATAATACTGAAACTCATAGACACAGACTACAGTATGGTGGTTACCAGAGGGTAGGGTGTGGGGAGGTGGTAACGGATAAAAGGGGACAAATATATGGTGACAAAAGATGATTTGAATTTAGGTGGTGGGCACGATGCAATATACACATCATGTATCATATAATTGTACACTTGAAACCTATGTGATCTTACTAGCCAATGTCACTCCAATAAATTTAATAAAAATGTTTTAAAAACAAAGAATACAGTCTTACCCTAAAAAACTCAAAATACTTTATTTAAAACCCATAGAAAATAGGTCATACAGCTAACTAATAAAAAGCTAATGACATCTTAATTTCTGTCCATTGTAAGACATAGAACTGAGAAAATAAAGTCCATATTTTTTCCTCCCCCAAATTCCCCTAAGTCCTTGCCATGAAAACTGCATACTGGGCTAAAAGACCCATTCTCATTGGCACACTCAGTATAACATTCTGAATTTTCATGGTTTTATATACATATGTAATATGTGTATATATACGTAAACACACACAAAAAATTAAGTGATTAAGTAGTATTAACCTGAGCTAACTAATGTTGACTCACAGGAAATGCTTAAGCTTAGGTAAATAACAGATGAGTTTTAAGCAAGGCTCCAAGTTGAAAAAGAACTCTTCCCACAAAAGGGAGAGTGGATTGTTCAATCTCCTCTCCAATGGTCACAGAATAAAGAGGACGTAACTACCCAAGCATGCTGATCCTGCAAAAGGAGTATAACATAAACACACGCGCACATACACGTGCGCACACACAATACAAACTTGGGATGCTCAGGGAAGGATATAGAGCTCTAATAATCCATTGAGCAATCTGCAAAGCATACCTGAGAAGAGCAAAGCTTTACAGAGATGTTGATAAAGTCTCAAGGCTTAATGGTCCTGTATTTGATAACGACTTGAACACATAACAGTATTTAGCTATAAGGATCTGGGGGCAAGAAATGAGCATCTCAATGCAGACCAGACCAATTGGAAAAAGAAAAGTAACAAAGAAAAGTATACTGAAATAAAACTTTCATTTACTAAACTTCTTAGGGTTATCATTAGTTAGTTTAGAAAGGAAAAAGTCATCAACAATATCAGAACCCATTTGTACACTCACTCGTATATATCAGAATGTGAATTCAACTATGTTCTACAAACAACAGTTACTGTTAAAGACAAGTGTCTGAATGAACCCTGATTCTTTTTCTCTGGATATGTGGAGTATTACATATTATACATAGTTGGCCAAACACATAGGGTAAGAGGGGAATAAGTCGTAAGAGCAGAAACAACCACATCCAAAAGTATCCAAGGCTTGTGGCATGGGGGAAAATGTGTAAGATATAAATAAAATGTAAAAGTAAATTATATCACAATCCCTCAGATATTAATGTGTAAACAGATTTACCTAAGTCATATTTTAACCTTTTCCATCAAGGTTATACCTCTTAACTCCAAATCACATAAATTAGTACCACTCCTTTAAATCTGTAAAACACTGCTTTCCAATGGTTGAGTCAGTCACTCAGAGAACAAGGAACAAAGATGGCATTGTTGAAAAACTTTGGATTTAAAATCCCACAGAGATGTATAAAGATGACACAGAGACACATTTAATAGGACACTGTAAAATAGTAGGTGGTCACTTGTCCCTAAAATGCTTCAGGGAACGGATCCATTTTGAAAGACAAGGAAGAGGCTTTGATGTAAACAAATAGCAGGCGTGTATGAGAGAAAGAAAATACCTTTATAAAAAATGTGAGAAGATAAAAAGCAGGAAGTCAACTTCCCCAAGATAGAAATATGAATCAAAATTGAGGTGTTTTTCCTCCAAACTGACCTGAACTTTGTAATGTCTTAATCTGAATATTGGCGCTGGAAATTTCAGAAGAGCTTGCTGATTTTTAGTATTTGTGCTTGAGCCAAAAAAGGAACATGAGAAAAACTGAGGTTATGCTTCTTATATATTTTTCCACCAATTAAAAATGAACCCAAAGTGAAGAGCTACTTTTCTGAACCCAAAGTTACTTCTCACGTTGGGACTGTCACCTCCCATTTAGGTTTCTCAGGATATTCACATCCTCATTCTAGTGTGGTGGGAAGGAGTGTGCACACAATCCAGGAAGAACCTGTTCTGAGTTGTGAAATTGCATGGCTATTAAGGAAAGTTGGAGTCACTAAAGTTCAGCCTAGATTTTAAAACATTTTTTGAATGTTATCAAAATAATCATGTACACAATAATTTCAAATAGGACAAAATGTATCTGTGGAGTTTTAATTTGAAAATTGCTTTGTTTACTCGTTCATTTAAACATTCCCTTTATTTTTAGTTTTTATTTTTATGGAAATTATACTTGAGATGGGGTTTAAAGAGTCAACATGACAGAGGGTTTTGTCTAAAAAAAAGTCCCCTGACCCCGTCTCCTCTTATTCCTCCCTTTCCAAAGGTAACCACTTGCATCTCTTTTGGATAATTATTTTTTAATTTTCTTCATATCTGTGTATTATTTTTATTCTTCCATTTTGATCTCTTGCTATAGAAGATGTGAATGTGACATCTGTTCCTCCTCCTGCTCTACCACACATTCACAATCTCATTCATTTCCTCACCATTAATACAGGTATATAAGGAAGATCAATAATCATGGTTTTTGATATTATAAATATATAAATGCCATCCATAAATGAGCTATGAAATGACCTATGTTTCTTTTCTACATATCTTTTTTTATTTCTCTGGAGCTCAATTTATGTTACTATTTACTTTGTGTTCTATATATGTACTGCTAATTCAAGCCCTAACGATATGTCAGTTTCCTAAATCTCCTTTCAAGACAGACATGAGAAGTTTCTATCAGTTTCCTCCTCCTAATCTCCTGGAGCCTTCTGGCCAGCTCCAGTACATACTGGTTTCATCTCTGCCTGATGTACCATACGCATCCTAGGATATCTCTTCACCATCCCTCTGGGGAATTCCTGGGCCTCTCTCATCTACTGCGTCTTCTGCTTCCAGCATCCCTTTTTGTCCTTTGACTTGGTTTACTCCCTGATTTTGGGGGGTGGGGAATTTGGTGGGGAGTCCTGTAGCTTCCTAAAAAAGGGTACATGAGATAAACATTTTGGAATCTTCTATGTTTAAAAATGCCTCATATTTTCAAAGATGTTGCCCCAGTGCCTTCTAGCTTGCAGAGTTAGCAATTCTGAAATTATCCTGATTTGAAACCCTTTGTGTTTAATTTGTTTTTATCTGAACTTTCATAGGATCTTTCCTTTGCACAGTGATCACATCAATATGGTATTTACACCAGAACAAATAGGTCAGTAAAAAGGGATTAATAATCAACAAAATAGCATTCCAGAATAAATAAGAACAAGCTATATATAACAAAGCACTATTTTTAATGTTATAAATAGAAATGGTTAATCTAGTAAATGGTACTTTGCACAGTTGGCTATGGAATAAAATAATGCCGCCAAGCACATTACTGAAAACTTAATTCCAAATGGATAAAGATTTAAATGTATAATATAAATAAACTAAAATCTTGGGAAAACATTCAGGAAACTCCATGTAAAATATAGAAGTAGCGAAGACCTTCTTTACCAAGAGAGGAAACATAATATTTACTAAAAAAGAGTTAGACATATTTAACTACATATAAATTTTAAAAATTTGATGACAAAGATATTATATACCAAATAGACAATGATAGATTTAAAGTAAATAGACAGAAGATACATGTTAAAAGTAAATAAATAAATAATCTTATAAAGTGACAAGAGAAAATGTAAAACAACTAAACAGAAAAATGGACAAAAAAATGAATGAAAAGTCAGGTCCTCAGAACTCTTCTACCCAGCAAAACACAAGAAGTTAATTTGTATTTTTTAGAGAGGGTATAATAGGGTTTTTAAATAAGGGGACAATAGACACAGTTGAGAATGGGATGGGAAACTATACTGAGAAGAGAGTAAACATACAAACCCTATAATGAGGCTCTAGCCTTCTCACCGTTCTGTTTCCAGCAGATTGGCAACAACGCACAGATAGGAAATTAGGAGCCATGGATAAGCTTTGCCAAGAGGTCTATAATCATCCCATTTTCAGTTAGTTTCTCTACCCTTTAGATCAGGAACTGATTATGTAGGTATTGTGTGTGTGTGATCCTGATAATTTGTAACTGGAATATTACAAATTGGGTCAATAGTGGAACTAGAAGGAAAATCTGTATCTTCACAGCTAGATTTCCCAAGGGGAGCTAGGAACCTGAAAGAGTAAATGTGAGCTAAGTTTGCCCTGGGTGGAAACTAACTAGTCTCAGACATGAGACCAGTGGGTTACTGAGGAACGTATACTATCAGTGGATTTTGTCCAGTGATTTCTATTAATGAGTCAGGCTTGTTGGATAATATATTTTTGGTTTATCCAAGCAAAGCCCTTCTCATTTGTTTATTTATTCCTTTTTATCTCATTCCCTATTCTCATAGGCAACCATTTCTAATGTTTAATATGCATATACGTTCTTTAATATGTTTATTGTTACTTTGTGAATTCGTATTTTAAATTCATACGTATCTCATTCTGTTTCTAATCCTTGTTCTCAAGACTATATTTTTAATATCAATTAATCCATGTGTAACTGCTCATAGAAGCACATAGTGTTTACCTTATTTTTCCTATTTATTTTATTTATATATTAATTAATAAAAGATATGTAACATGTTATGTATCATATATATTTAATATATATCATTTATATATTTTACAAGTTCTGAATATCCAAATTACCTTTAATTTGATGCCCCCACAAATAAGGCTAGTACAATCATCTCCAACCATGTCCTCTTATGTGAAATTATTGGGTAACATAAAATGCATATAACTGATTAGGTCCTGCCTGAGAGTTCTCCATAAAGGCTGCACCAGTCTACACTCCTAATGTGGTGAATAAAAAAGGCTAGTAATAATAGAATCAAAAACTATTTGCCTTCACGGACCTTCTTGATAAAAGCCCCAAGAACTTGACAACTTTCAAATTAAAGCTTTAGTGGTAAATAAACTATGTGAACTAAATCTTCCCCTTGGCAAACAATGTTGGCTTTGAAGCATTGAAGCTTATATAAAGGTCTTTGAACGTTTCAGTTTCCTTAAATGGAAATTAACATTTGACCTGATAAAAGGGCAAAATTGTTTATATACATATTATAATATATTTTGTATTTTGTAATATATTTTGTATTGATAGTTATTATTAATATAGTATTAATATTATTATTAATAATAGTATTACTATATAATAATACTATTATTAATATATTATAATATGTTTTGTATTTTGTAATATATTTTGTATTAATATTTATTATTATAAAAGGCAAACATTTATATAGAGAGAATATATATTATATAGATTTTATATATAATATATTTTATATATTATACATTATATATTATACATTTTTATATATTATGGATTATTATAAAACACAAAATATACATTATATTATTTTATAATATATAATTATATATTAAATATTATATATTACATATTTTATTTATTATATATTATATAATACATATTATAATATATTAGTATAATATATAGAATTTGTATATGTTTTATATAATACATATAACTTATTATACATAATGTATATTTTTATATATTATAATATATTATTATAAAGGGCAAATAGAGATAGAGAGTCTGGTCTGTCCAGGAAAAGTCCAGCCATTGTTAATATAATAAGAATAGTTTATGACATTAATGTAATTTGGCAACCAAGGAGAGTAGACTGGAATGCACATGCATGAACAATGATGGCTTCACTGTACTAGTCAGTGGAAGCAGTAGACGCCATTGACTGAGCATGTGTACTGTGTGGCCTTTGCATTCAAAATGACTGAACAAGTAGAACAGCGTATCAGCATTAAATTTTGCATTAAGCTTGAACATTGCTCTCTGGAAACTATTTGGATGATTCATAAGGCCGCAACTATGAGAAACTGGTGGCTGGCAGCTTCATCACGGCAGAGTGCCCTCTCATGCATCACGTCTCATGCACAGTTTTTTAGTGAAACATCAAATCACTCAGGTGACTCAGCCCCCCTACAATCCAGATTTGGTGCCCTGCAACTTCTGGCTTTTCCCCAAAATAAAAGTACCTTTGAAAGGGAGGATATTTCAGACCATGAATAAGATTCAGGAAAATATGACAGAGCAGCTGATGGTGATTGGGAGAACTGTGTGAGGTCCCCAGGTACCTACTTTGAAGGGGACTAAGGCATCATCATCCTACATACAATGTTTCTTGTATCTTATATCTTCTTCAATAAATGTCTTTATTTTTCATATTATATGTCTGGATACTTTCTGAATGGATAGATGATAGATAGATAGATAGATAGATAGATAGATAGATAGATAGATAGATAGATGATAGATATAGATGCTTGGGATTTTTTTTAACAGGTTGCATTATTTTCAATACAATCCTTTGTTTTTAATTGAAGTGGTGTCAGGAAAATTCAACTAGTGTTAAATAACTAGCTTCTGTGGTTTTGCCATAATTTTATTTTCAGTTCGTGATCTGAAGCCACCTGAGATAAAGGGCAAGACTGGGCTCATGCATAGAGCTGGGATGGGCAGAGCACAGACTTAGCTGAGAAAAGCCCAACACGTAACACCCTCCCAAAGAAAAACTGTCTGCTTGTCCTTGCATATGATAGACCAGGGGTGAAGCAAAGCTCTTTCTGTAACCTCACTCCCAAGAAACCAAACATTCCCCTAGAGGTAACAGTAAATTGGTCTGGATTGGAATTGCATAAAAGATAAAAGAGATGGTGTCTTGAATGTCTGAATGCAAATGCTAAATGGCCATGCAAAATGGAGACTTCAGAGTTACTGGCAGACAGTGAATCTGAACTAGCTAAGTTCCTAGGAAGTGCATGGGTGGGAGCCATCTTGATGTACTACAGGCAATTAACGATAAATTATTTACTTTGACCTCATCCAGATCCAAACCAAAAGCCCAATATTTGGCCAGCCTATATCGCTTTTGACTAAACAACTACTGGGTCTTATTACCCCAAAAAGTGGGTAATAGATTGACAGGTTTATTTTCTCTGATGACCATACTATTACTACAGATGCCAAAAGTGCCATGATACTTTTAATCCATATCAGGACTTAGATTTTTGCACCTAAACCCAAAATGACTATGCTGTTTTTTCTTATAACATGGAAGGATTCTGCTACTCAGATTAAAATCTAAGATACATAAATGTGATACAAATATAAAATTACAATTGAAATATGTTATAGACTAAATGTACTTTTTTCTTTTATGTGTTGGTTCTTATTGAACCTAGATAATATAAAAATTGTATAAGCCTAGTTAATACTGTAAAAATTATGAAATTTAATTTTTTAAAGATTTTATTTACTTTCAGAGAGAGGGGAAGGAAAGAAGAATGAGAGACTGGGGACCTGGTCTGCAACCCTGGCATGTGCCCTGACTGGGAATTGAACTGGTGACCTTTGGGTTCACCAGGCCAGCACTCAAGCCACTGGGCCACACCAGCCAGGGCTGAAATTTAATTTTTAAGGTAAATTTTTAATACCCTGTGGTTCCTGGCCATAATTTGGTTATGGTCTGTGGCATCTTAATTTGGTTTGAAAAGTTAAACTAGTATATTCTTAAAGTACAGAAGAGTTACAGTCATCCAAAGGCCAAGAAATTAGAGTTCCACACTTAATGATCCAGAGAGAAAAGGTAATGACGCCAGCTTTCAAAAAAAAATAATGGAGTTAAAAGAAATAAATATAGATAAATATCCCAAAGTGTTGTATTTTTTAATCCCCTTTTTATTTTTATTGTCTACTAATAATTTGGGAGTTTATTTAAGCATCTAAGCATACAAATCTAAGTGTCTCTTATCTTTGAAACATTGAGGACACAGGAGTTTTTTTACTGAATAGATATTTTTTAGTTTTAAGTTTATAGAAAAACTGAGCAGGAAGTACAGGGGATTTTCATATGTATGATTTCTCCATAAATCCCCCTTTCCACAATTCTCTCTATCATCAATATCTTGCATTCATGTGGTAAATTTATTACAGTTGATGAACCAATACTGATACATTATTATTAACTAAAGTCCATGGTTTACATTAGAGTTCATTGTGTTGTACATTCTATGGGTTTTGATAAATGTATAATGACATGTTATGAACTGTTACAGTATCACTCAGAATAGTTTCACAGCCCTAAATATCCCCTATACTCCACCTAGTCATCCCTCTCCACTGAAAACCACTGATTTTTGTATTGTCTCTATAATTTGCCTTTTCTCCCAGAACTTTATTTCTTTAGTATCTCACTTGAAAAGGAGTTGACCGTATTTTCCTTTTTAGTTGGTGTTCCAGTAATTTGACATAGGGCACACTAAATTCCTGGGAGCAACATAGAAATTTATATACACAGTTTGGTAAGTTATTGATACTGGAATATTTACAATGCAATATTTACAAACACAATATTTGTAATGGAAAATCAAAGCGAGTAAATAAAGAAAAACTATAACTCAACACAAGGGAAAATTACATGAGTGAACTATCATTTTAAGTAATATTTAAGAAGTGGTAAATTGAACATAGCAACATGAATTAATATTGAAAGAAAGTATGTCTGTTCTAACACGGAATGCCTATAAGCCCTTGTCATCACGCTCTAGCCCATTAATCATATGAGACAATATGATATGCAGTCCTAGCACCCAAATTTAGTTTCTAGAAGCTAATTCAATTTGCAGAATAGGAGAATTCAGAGTGAGCTGGCATGTCCACTTGAAAAAGAACAAGAATACTTTCAAAACTTTCTGGTGGTGGTGACAAGGAGCTAGTGAGAAAGGGACTCTCATTGGTCAAAATGTGAAAAACATGCATGTGAATAAAAAATACTATTATTATTTTTAATCTTTACCCAAGGACATATTTATTGATTTTTGAGAGAGAGAGAGAGAGGATGGTAGGGAGGAAGGGGTGAGAGACAGAGACAGCAACAGTGACTGTGACAGAGACATGATGTGTGAGAAACATCCATTGGTTGCTTCTCATGCACACCCCCACCAGGGATGGAACCAGCAACCTAGGCATGTGCTCTGACTGGGGATCAAACCTCAACCTTTGGCATATGCTCATAGGCTGACACCCAACCAACTGAGCCACCCAACCAGGGCCAAAAAGAAATTATTTGCAACTCTAGATTGGAGTCATTTAAGTCTCTGAAAGGCCATAAGTATATGATGATGCTCAAAAGGGAAAATAATAAAAACTATGATAGATAACTTTACAAGTTACTCCTGATAAACTTGTAAACTCATAGCAGCTGGATGACCACACACCAAGAATTGACATGTCTGTAGGTATTTGCTTAAGTGGCAGCATGTAGACTCTTAGGGTAAGCTCTTTGGGAATGATGTTGTAGGCTGTATAAAAACAGTTGAGATACAGCAAATTCTACCATTTATTTTCTCAGATGAGGCAGGACTGTACTGTGAACATTATCGTTAGTATCTGCACATCCCACTAAAAACCTAAGGCAAGGATAAATCTGCCAAGATACGTTGTATCAGTCCTGCACATGGTGGCCACTCAACTACCAACAACACTCCATTGAGTAACTAAATGGAGAACTAACCATGTGCTTGAGTATGTTTGAGGAAGATTACTTCCTGCCAATCCAAAACTGCCTGAAACACTGCATGGTATCAATTTATGCACAAAACAGTTTAGTAGGATAAATACCAAAATGTTAACAGTGATTTTATCTGGACAGCTTGATTTAACATGAGTTTCACTCTCTTATTTATAAAAATAGTATTAATCAGAAAAAATTATACTTATTTTGAAAATTAAAAGATGAAACTTCCCATGAAGTTCTTTGTATACAATAATAATAGTTGTGTAAGAGCTACAGAATTCTGTCTTGACATTTCAACATAGAAGTCCTAAACTGCTTACATTATACCAAAAATTTTCATTAGTGTAAAAAGGGGGACTTGGAATTCTAGCTCTAGCAATGTGTGCACTTGGGACGTTTTGTAACTCCCCTGAGCCTGAGTTTCTTCATAAAATGAAGAAAATATTTATTTCATGATTGTTTTGACCACTGAAGATACATTAGTGACACTCCACATTTACATGCCTCATAAGCATATATAATTGTCTCATTCATAAAATACTTCACAGTAGCAAGAAAGGGAAAATATGTATATATAGTTGTATTTGCCTGAATTTGCATAAAGAAACCCTGGAAGAATAAATATATAGCAAATAAGTATAGTTACTTGGCCTGAAGAAAAGAAGGGAAAGTAGGATGAATGGGAGAAGGTAGAAGTGAGACATTCCACTATATTTCTTTACACTATTTTGATTGATTTTAAAATAAAAATGAAGTCAGTTTCACAAGAAGTTAATAAATTTCTCCTTCAAACTCTGTCCACCAGGGATAAATATTTTGCTAAATAGTCATTTTTCAGATAATAAATTGCTATTATAGGTTCCATATCCATCCTTTCATTTTCTGTGACCTTCTATACTTCCAATTAGCACCAAGAAAAAAAAACATAGTACTGTCTGTCTGCATCAGACTTCCACCCTCCTGGTAAAAGCCTGTTCTGTGTTGTGGTGTTATAACCAGCCATCAGCAAATCATAGATATGTCAATTTAGGTATCCACATAATGTATTACTGTTTCTTCCTTTGTTTTTTTATGAGTGCTAGGGAAATATATTTGGCAAACTGGATTTCTTTGGAAATGCCAAATGACCTAACCCATACCTTCAGCCACAAGAAACTATCATTAACTACAGTACAACAGCATCTAATATTAATTTCACTCCCTACTAATGCCAATTATTCTATTATTACCATGCTGAGAAATTCTAATATTGAGAATAAAAAATCTTGAGTAGATAATGAGATAAAGCTTTGATGCACTACAGTAGGAAGACTATTCATTTTTTTCACAGATTATTTGTTTCTCTTGGGTGGGTAGAGGGTAGAATAGAGGTGAGAGTGCTTTTAGTTTGTGTTCAGTCTTGATGTTAGAACTTCTCTCTGCTCAAGGAATCTAGAGATAATTACTACTTGTGATAAGTTCGTTATATTCAAAATTTGACACACTGCAAGATTTGCTGACAATGTTTGTACAGATCCCAAATCCTGCTTTTCTTTTCTTTCTTAGGGAAAAAGTTTCTTTAAAAAGACTCAAGAATCTGGTTGAACTGCATAATTCTGTTTATTTTGTTCAGCTCAGATAATTCTGGAAACGAAAATGTAAGCTATTTATGCCTAAAATGAAGATGTACTATATCTGGAAATCCAGGAAAAGCATTAACCTAGTTAAAAGACATGTCTTTTATTGGGGGGTGGGGGAGTAAGAATGAAAAAAATAGCTTAAAGTTATGTTTTCAACATTTCTGGATTCATTTTCAGAAATACTGTTACCAAAATTTGATGATCTTATCATACACCAATTTAAAAGAAAACAAAGAGATAACAATTTCAGGGGGGTTTCTATCTGACCTTTAATTCTAGACATACTGTTTCTTGCCTAGCAGCAAGACAAAATGCAGCTGACTGATGTGACAGGCCTAAGCTCTAAATAGTCAAGCCTGAAATTTAGGCATTTCATTTCTGGTTAAAATTAATTAAAATAGAAAGCATATATTTTTTACTTCTATAAGCATATCAGTCTTCACCTTTTAGGAAAAGGCAACCTCGTTCTTCCAGTGCACTTGTGAAATATTGAACAAAGAATTCATTAACCTCGATATGTGGTACCTTAAAAGAGACACTCTCCAAATGTATTTTCTCAGTTGCTCACTTTTCACTTGTAGCAAGTGACTTCCAATGTACAGCTTTTGCTCATAGTTTTATCTTTGGTGAGAGAGTTGTTCGTACATGCCTCTTATCTTCATGCCCACTATCTTGTTTGTTCCGAATGCATTGTAGAGTTTTTTCCTAACGCTTGGAACACTCCTTCCTGGGTCAGCTCTTCCAGTTTCCATCTCATTCCGGTTTCAGTGACAGAGGCCTTCCCTTCATGCCACCTTCCCTTGTATTATCTTCATATAGCAGCTACGGTGTATAAAATTCCTGTTTACATATTTATTTATATGTTGATTTCTGTTCCTTTCCAACTAGAAGCTTAATTAAACAAGGCCAGCATATAGGCCTTATTTCTATTGTCTGTGTTTAAAATAGCATCTGGTCCATTAAAAACAAATAATTGCAAACTCTTTGACAACAAGAATATAGTCTTCTATTCTAAGAAAAGCTATGGGTATAGCAGGTAACCAAAAGTTACTCATTCTCAAAGGATTATGGCATTATCCTCAAATGAAACTAACCACTCAAATCCAGTTTAAAACTTGGAGAAATACTTAAAAAAACACTAGGTCCTTAGGTCCAGATTCAAAATGTCTAAAAAAATTTTTGAAATGATGTGACCCTAATTTGCTAACTGAATACCATAAAATCTGAATTTAAGTCCATAATAAACTGCACAGTTGAACCATATATCATACTATCAAAGTTTGGATCCATACCTGAATAAGGTCATGGGGTGAGAAGTATTTTAAATCTTTCAGAGAACTATGATGATATAGTTTAATAACTATTAATATAACTATTACTTATTACATATTTAACAGAAAGAATTGAAATATTTAAGAAACATCATACAAAAAGTATCTTCAAAATAGAAAAAATGAGTTCACTATATTGTCAGGAAAAGTGACAAAGAAGCAATATTTATACAAGAACCTGATATAAAAGGTTAAATTAACTTTTAGCTATTTAGTTATGTTAGGTATATAAGTTAGGTTTTAAGAATAGTAAGTATAAAAAAACTGTTTTGTAGGTTAAAAGCAGTTTAAAATTAATAATTACATATGGTTTGTGGTTCAACTTACCATGTACTGAAGATTTCCTAAATGCCAAACACTATAGTGGCAATTGGCACATTGTATCATTTAATGCTCCCAAGAAATCTTTGAACATTATCCTTATTTTACAATTGGAGAAACTTAGCCTGAGGGAAATTAATGAACCTCTCCAAGGTCAAAGAGTTAGCCAGTACCAAAGCAGGGATTCCAACCTAAATCTCTCAATCACCACAGCCCTTTTTCTTTTAAGGAGGAGGGAGTGAGGGAATGTGGGGGGAGAGAGAGCGCACGCGCGCATGAAATGTTCTACTTGTTTATGCATTCATTGGTTGATTCTTGTATGTGCTCTGACCTGAGATCAAACCTGCAACCTTGGTGTATGGGGACAATGAACCAACCAGCTGAGCTACCCAGCCAAGGCACCGCAGTCCATTTTATTTCCACTGTATCACCCTACATTCTGTATACATGTGCTTTTTTTATAATCCTTTTTATATTACCATTGGCAAATAAAACAGGAAAAGGGAAGTGCCTTTTGAGATACGTCAGGACAGTAGCCAAGTCATTTCTCAGAGCTATATTTATGTTCCCAACAGTTCAAGGGCAAGCTTTGTTTTCATCTTTAAAAGTTTATTTTTCTGCTATTAATTTTGAGGATGCATGGAAAGCAAGTTTACAGGCTAAGTTAAATTGTAAAAGGCAAGATACAATGAGAAATAATGTACTTGGATTTCAATGAATCATTCAGGCTTTGTAATGTACAGCAAATTGAGCTCATCCAGAGAAAATGTAGGTAAAATGAGTTTAGGAGCAAATAATAGAATGTGGGAAAACATTTTAAATGGAATAATGCTTTAGCTTAATATTTAAGAAACTATTTTAAAAGTTAAGGGAGAAAAATTCCCATAGAATTTACTAGTCTATACAACAGTCAGAGCAAAACAAACTTGACATGGTAGATGAGGTGATGGCTATGTTGTTACAGGTTTATAGATGAAATTTTAAAAATGATAGTCACTATTTTTGACATGGTTAGGTTGATGCCAAATGTCACTCATAAGGGTTTGCCTACCTTCCCTTAAACATTTTCAATATTATTAGATTAAGTGCTCTCTAAGGCATAAGTGAATAAGAAAAGCCAAGTCTGAATGTTAACTCCACCTTTATTATCTTAGTAATGGAGGGAAGGCATCAACTTCTTTAAGCCTTTTGATCAACTAAAATTGAGTTAATAATAAATAACACATCACAGAGTTTTTAAGAATAAATAAGATGGTGTATGTGAGAAGTTTGTAACCTGTAGAGCATTATAAAAATGAAAATTAATAATAATAATGATGATAGGAGTTAAAATAAAGTGAGAAAGTAATTACCTACAGGAAGTATTATGATCTCAATTATATAAAATTAAAATATTTCTGTTTATAAATGCATAAAAAATTAGAAATGTAATGTCAGTACCATAACTATTGACTTGCAAGGATATCCATGATATTAAGTGAAAAAAGCAAGTAGTGTACAGCACAATTCTATTTCAATAACAACAGACAATACATCTGTGTTTATATGCTTGGATATATTTGCACAAAAAAGAGAAATTTGTGGAGTGGGTCATTTCAGGCTAGCAGGGGAGTGATGTGGAGAGATGTTTAACCTTCATATAATACACCACACACACATATACACACGTGCACACATAACTGTATATCATTTACTGTCTTAACCACAAGTAATATTATATTTGCAACTGAGAAACAAAGAGAATTTTGAAAAACAATATTAGCAATAAAAACTCTGAAAGCAATATCAATAACAAAAAAGTTACCAAGGTGTGCAGCAGCATCCATCGATGGAATCACATCTTATTAGCAGTGTTCTAGCTGATGATCCACATACTTCCATTTGTCTTTGGACTGTCAATCCAAACCATCAAAATGAGGCATTTGTATTCTACTGAAACCGTTCCCATAATGTCAAAGCAAAGAGTACACTGTAGGATGTGTACCTAGCCTAAGGATCCAGGAGCACTGGGGCATCTGACACTCTGGTGGAGTGATTCAGGAGGGGTGGGAGGGGGAGAGGCTGTGAAAGACCTCAATACACAACATGAAACTCTATAAATGTGGGGGCATCTAGGCCACCCAAGAACTGGATCTAGCTGAGTGGCACAGGGAAGCCATTGCATGTGTATTATATTGATGTGCTTAGTTTCCAGCCTCTTCAGGTGTATATTTCCCACCTACTGTTAGTAGGGGGAAATTAGTGAGCATGTTTTCTCTTTCTTTTTAATTCCCTTAGAAAAGGCTCTGAAAGTGTAAGAACTCTAGAAAGGAATGTTGACTGGAGATACAAAATAAGCACTTATGTTTAAGGGCTCCATGTCAGAGAAATCATAATGAGAATTAAAAAAATGAGCTTTAAAGAAAAACGTTGCACTCTTTCTCTGCTTTGTAATCCCTTTGTTTTCCATTTTTATAAAGATCTGGTCCTGTGGAGAGAAATTGCAGTGTTCACTAGAGTTGATACCTATGTAACAAATCCAAGAAGAAATTGGGAAGATTTGGGAGGGAGGTGAAAATATTTGTGAGCAAGGCAGTATTTACGGAACTTTCACAAAAGTGAAAGAGATCATAACACTTCCTGTAGGTAATTACTTTCTCACTTTAACTCCTATCATCATCATTATTATTAATTTTCATTTTTATAATGCTCTACAGATTACAAACTCTTCTCCAGACCGTTTTTAAGTTTCCCCATGCTTTTGGAATACTCCCCTAGATCTTACCCACTACTCAGGAAAGGACACTTTACCCAGAAGAAACATTTACTCAGCTTCTGTAAATAAAGAACACAATAGTGTCACTTCATTAAGAATGTTGCTGTTCCCTCCAGAAACACTTCTGCAAACATAGTGACCTCTTTATTCTCACTGAGGAGCCCTAAGTTACTTTGCTTTGGTGGAAATTTGAGGATGGAATCTGTCTTAGTTTTTCCAGAGGACCCTGCCACATCTTCACAACAGCATTCCAAGCCACAGAGGCAGAGCTTTGAAAGAGGCCAAAGGCTTTGAAACTGATATTCTTCTATCTAAATTGAGAGATGAGCTGGTACACAGAGGGGCGCTCTTCTAAACTACCTAAACAAACGACAGAGAGTTAGTGTTAAGCCAATGAGGGCGGCTCTTTGTTAAGAGGATTGCTCCAGCTGTGTCCTTGCAACGGCTCAACATAAAAAGCTTTGGCTTCTCCACAGAAAGATACAAACCCAAAAATGGTCCTTTGAACATGAAATGTTGTCTGTAGTCTGCACATAATATATTGGATTCTGTTGTAGCAATACTTATTGGGTCTAAGATGTCTGGGGTCCTCAGGACAAAGAAGGCTCAGTTTGGGGACGCGAACAAACACATTTAAAGCCAGTCTTTCCTTCACTTTCAGTATACAAGAACAGCACCAGTAAATCACCGGTTAGTGCTCAGAAAACCTAAAAGTTACATGAAAGGAAAATTTCCAAGGGGAGAAATTCTCCAAAGGTGGGCAAAAGAAGAGAAAATAAATTAAAGCAGTAGAGGAGTTGCCAATTTAATAATTTGAATAAATTTAACTGTATTTCTCAGGAGCATCCAGCACTAGAAATGCTGGCTCCCCAAGGTTTTCTCCTCTTTGTTTCTGATGAGATATTAGGGAAGATTAGTCCCCCCCATAGATTTAGGGCAAGAAAAAGAAGTTCTTACAGAAACAAAGTTGAAGACAAAAATTTTAATGAAAATTGAAGTATAGATACTCTATTTAAAATGTGGTCATCCTTTTTTGATTTGTTTTATGAAAAACTGAGAAAATTAGATTTAAAGAATCCCAAAACACCAATTCAAAAGAATCTATGCACCTCAATGTTCATAGCACCACAATTTATAATAGCCAAGTGCTAGAAGGATCCTAAATGCCCATCAGTATATGTGTGGATCAAAAAACTATGGTACATTTATACAATGGAATATTATGCAGCAGAAAGAAAGAAAGAGCTACTACCCTTCACAACAGCATGGATGGAATTGGAGAGCATTATGCTGAGTGAAATAAGCCAGGGGGACAAAGACAAAAATCATGTGATCTCACCTATAAGTGGAACCTAATCAACAAAACAAACAAGCAAGGAAAATATAACCAGCAACAATGAAAGAAAAAAGAAACCAACAGAAACAAGAGGGAAGGAGGGGGTGGGTAGCAGGGAAAGGAAGGGGAAAGGTCAAATCAAGGAACAAGTATGAAGGACACAGGGACTGAACCAAGGTGGGGAGGAATTGAGGAGGGGAGAGAGGGGTGGGTGGAGCAGGGGAAAGTGATGGCAGGTAAATGGAGACAAATGTATATGAACAATAAATTTTTTTTAAAAAAAAAGCTTTCTGAATCTCAAAGAATAGGCTTTTAGAGAAAATCTTAAGGAGCTTTAGAAAATCTTAAGATCTGTCAAAAGGTAGTGAAATGCAACTAGGTGAATTTAGAGAGGTGACAAGTTCAAATGTTGATGCAGCGATGAGCTTGAGAAGATACCAGGAGCTAAAAGAAATTCTTTGGCACCCTAGGGAAAAAAAAACACAATTTTTTTTTCTTGGTACCTAATGTAGCAATTTTTAATATAGTTTACAAAGGGAACAGTTCTTTAGTTCCTGGAGTTTACGGTTGATATAAAACCTAGTTGGCTGTCTCTTTGGAAAGCAATGATTATACTAGCATAATTAAGATATTTACAAGAAAAATGGGTACACATTCTTAGCCATGATATAACTTTTAAATGTCATTTTCAGGAAAAGTCTAGAAAATTAGGCATTTGTAAATACATTTGAAAACAATTCAGACAAGCAACTTTTACTTTACAAAAGTTTGTTTTAATGCAGCAAGGAGTTAAGGTTTAGTAAAAAAGGCGAAAGATTTGTTCGTTTTGAAGAGAAACCAGAGTATGGGAGTTAAGGTTTAAAAAGTGTCACCAATACACTTTACAATGATTGATCAAACTGGAGAGAATTAAAACTCGAATCCTGCTTAGTGTCTGGTTTCCATTTTCTGTGAGAGCCATCACTCAAAACTCCACTGTAAGTCTGCAGTGAAAGGGCTCCTGGGGAGCTGGGCAGCGGCTGCGAGCGCCTCTGCTGCTGGCCAGCTAACCGTGCCCTATCAGTGCAACTGCTACTTTAAACAAGCCCTTCAGACCAACAAATAGCAGTTTCTAAGAATAAATATGTCTTCTTCACATCTATTAAGTAAAACTGTGTGTCACTGGTGAATTAATTTATGTTACACACATCACAAAGGAACTTGGAAAAGACAAGTGCACCAGTTATTTTTATTGATTGTACAGATAACTTGATTGTCCTTGCTTCATCAAATTTCTTTGTGAGGTTGGAAATGTGATTACCTTGAATGAACCTACACAGTTCGGTTTTTGTTTGTTGGTTTTTTTTTAAAATAAAGACATGTTTCTAGTGAAGAAAGTGGCTATGAGAGATTTACCTTGGAATAAACTGACTTCAAAGAACTCTGGCAAGTCATATGTGACACATCCACATTCTCTGTCCCCTGCACCCACTCTTTCCTTCTCAGCCTCCCTCTTGGTGGAATGGGTCCTTTTTCATATCATTACATCAAAGTTGTGTCATGCAGGTTGTGCTATTAACAGCAGAGAGCCTGGTTTTATATAACAGAGTCCATTCCAAAGAATCTAAAAAGTTTAAGCCAAATTCCATAGAGGGATATTAGGTACCAGCAATTCTGATTCCTTATCACCTTCCAGAACAGACCCAGGAACAGTGATTTCCCCAGCTTTGATCATACAGGGAGGGTGAGAAGTCCAAAAAGAAGAGAGGAAGGGAGGATGACTATGGGAGAGGGGCCTCAAGCTGACTCAGATAGGCTAAAAGAGCACAACGAGAACAGTTTTAAAATGTTTAGCATCATACTATGCAACATTTGCAGTCAGCTACTAATAAGGTTGTATTTTTCCCTAGCAATGGGCTCTATACATGCATGCCTCTTAAGACACTACAGAGTATAATAGAAGGTTTCATGTCGAATGGGAAATAAATTGCTAAGTGTTCAGAAAACAAAATATCCTATTGTACACATTGCAGTATCCTTGCTTCATTAAAATGTAGACTATTTAGGGTTATTTAAGTTATCAGTAACAGAAAGATGGCTTTAAACCCATCCTCCCTCCCTCTAAAGGAGACTGGGTCCCCAAGGATCCATTTATTAAGAATAAGCTGAAGTGGGTAAGCCAAAATGACAAAAGTAGTAATCAAAGTTAGAAAGCCAAATGAAGTCAGCTATAAGATCCTGATTTTCATTTTTCCCATGTACTATAAAAGATATTGTATATAGATAGAGACTCTTTACGAAGCATTTATGACTTGAGATTGCTCTTATGAAGGCTGCATTATGACTGTATTGTGTATTATGCTGTGTTAGCTGCTCTTACAGCATGATTCATAAAATCAGGAGAGAGTGAGTTCTTCTGAATCCTAATTATTGTAACTATTTCAATCACATAGAAAGAAAGAGGGAAATGACACAGTGATTATCTTATTATTTGATCCTTAAACAAGTACAAGTATTTCATATCCTACTAGGTGTCCAGGCATGTTAGGAACTTAAGGAGTAACATTAGTCTTTCATCCCTCTGACCTGGCACAGTCACCTTAAGTGATACCAAGATCAAAGCAACTTCCTGACCCACCGGAAATTACAGCTTGGCTGAACAGGCAGCTCCTGCAGGTTATGGGAATGGCATTTTAAACTGTGCTTCTACCAGAGATATGACACCGTAGATACTTTGTGGATATCGTTACTTTGGGTTTTAGGCAAAATGCCACTTCCTCAGAAGGCCTCCCTTGATTTGAGCAAAGCTTCCAAACATTTCTCCTTTCCTCATTACTGTCTCTTACTGCACCCTATTTTTATTATACTTAAAACACAGTGTAATTAGATATTTATTTTTCAGATTACATAGCAGCAAGCACAATAGATATTTGTTGAAAGAAGGAATGTTGTCAATGGTGACTTCACAAGGCTCTCCTCACCAGGAGAGAAGTTCTCAGTGCCTGAGTGTGAGCTTCAAAGAACCCCCACCTTGCCCGCCCCCTTCCTGCCTCACGAGAGCTTCACCTAAAGCTGCCACCTGGGATGACCCCATGACCCAGGAGGAAGTTACCTATAAACCTAAGTGTCATCATTCTTCCTAGAACTCAGGAACTAGAAAATTCAAACAAGCAGCTCTCCTGGGGAAATATATGAACAGACAGCTCACATGAGAAACAATATATAATAATAAATCAACATGGAAATAAATGTATACAACATCAAAAAACATTAAATAAGTGTTAATGAAAGCATACTTGATTCTCTGTTTCCAACTTATACACAAAAAATGTATAATTTTGTTTAAAAACAAAAAATGTTTTTAAAAAACCATAGCAACTAACGCAATGAATATGAGTTTGAGGTGAAATAGGTACGTTCATCCATTGAAATCTGTCCCTATCCTTCTGGAAAAGACAATAAGAAGGGGGAGTAATGATGATGTTAATACCTTTTGACCCACTCTTTTGAATTCATAGTAAGAGATAATTCAAAAGAAATTTAAAAGTTAATATGCACAAAATTACTTCAGTGATTTGTATCATTGCATGTTTGGGAAAGATCTATATACTCACTACTTAAAGAATGTTTATAGTACAAAAAAAGTGATAGAAAGCAGAATCAAAGATTTTGCAAATGAAATGAACACTAGGGAAAGGAACATATTATAAGCAGACTACAAGATAATACATATACTATACTTGCATTCATTCAAAATCTACTTATTAAACACCTATTGTATACCAGACACTATTCTAAGAGCCAAGAATCTATTTACAAACAAAACAAACTCTCCTCCTTAAGCTTTCATTCTAGGTGACAGACACAGACAACAAATCACTAGGAAATAAAATTGGTGATGGATTTCCATCTATGACAATAGCTCATTACAGTCATCCTCCAAATATATTTCTGTAAGCAAGTAAAATAAAATAGTTGTGTTCCTAAAATAGAACCCTTTTAAATGTTAATGTTTGTTTTACTGATAATATATATGCTAAGTTTGTCTCTTGCAAGAAGCCATAAACTCAAGGAAGTTCTATTTCTCAAGCAAAAACATCAAGGATTAAATTAAATTTGGAAGCAAGCACACTTGATTTTATCTGTGGGGTTTAACCTACCTCTTCCCTTCATACCCTCATTGTAATTTTACTTGGTTTAAATAAAACCACATTTTTTTCAAAGCTGAAATTCCCAGAAACTATATATAAAGTAGTTCAATCATTTTCCTTATTTGGCAAGTTTACCTGCTTTGGGTCTGTCTCCCCCACTGAAAGGCAAGCCTCGTGGTGGCCAAGGCTTAGGGTGCCTCATTTGCCACCACATCCCTAGTATCTGAGACAGTGTCTCACAAAAACCATAGCATCATTCAGGTCTCTCTTTCCCTTATATCCCACATCTGATCTGGGTCTACCTGAAAAATGCCTTCAGAATTCAGCCACTTCCCACTACATTTTTGTTGGGAGATAGTCTTCCAGGGGTCTTTACATTTCTGCCCATTAATAAAGAAAAACAGATAACTTTTGTTCTGGACTATCTTTCCATGAAGGCAGGTAGAGCAACCACCTTGGAAGATAGTGATAATGTCCCCTCTGAAACAGAGGGCCGGTTTGTTTACCATCCATGCCCTGACCAGCATGGCTCAGTGGGTTGGGCATCGTCCTACAAAGCGAAAGTTCACCAATTCCTGTTCAGGGTACACGCCTAGGTTGTAGGCCAGGGCCCCAGCTGGGGGCGTGTGAGAGGCAACCAACTGACATCTCTCACGTCGGTGTTTCTGTCCTTCTCTTTCTCCATCCCTTCCCCTTTCTCTAAAAATAAATAAATAAAATCTTTTTTAAAAAAACAGAAGGCAGGTTAGTTTGCCATCTAATATAGTAATAATAGTGTCACTCTGCAAAAGAAAGCAAAAGTTAGGCATTTGCTTATAGTCCATTATAAAAGATAGGAGTTTCCTAAGTTAGGAGTTTGTTTCCCTTGGCTGTGACACAAACTTGCCGCATGCACAGTGTCCACTTGGGCCACACTGCATTCCCCTCTGAGACTTGGGGGCCACGGGGGTAAGTCAAACATGAACTGACTGCTATGTTATGAGAAATAAAGTTCTTTGCCTCTGATCCACAAGTCTCGTATTTTCTGCCAGCATTCAAGAAACTAGCTAATTTGATAACTTGCAAGTAAGTAATTGGATAAAATCTCAGGCCCTCACAGTTCATGAAAGTCCTCCACCTCTATCCAGGCATATTTCTCACTGCAACCCCTTACCAGGTCTCCAGCCTCTGCCCTGGCTCCCTTATGGGCTTTCCTGCAATGGGCAGCCAGAATGATCCACTGAAAACCAAGTCAGATAGACCAACTCCTTTACTTAGAACCCTACAGTGATTTCCTGTTTTGACAAGGCCCTGCAAACTCAAAGGCTCTGGCTCCCTGCTGTCTGTCTCATTTTGTTCCACTCTCCCCACTGTTGCATGAGCTCTAGCCAGGTTGGTCTCCTTGATCTTCTTTTAGGCATGTTTTCCTCTCAAGTCCTATATACTCACTGTTCCCTCTGCATGAAATTTGGATAATTCCCTCAACTCCTTCAAGCCTGTGTTCAAACATAGTTTTCTCAGTCAGGCCTTCCCTGATCATTTTATTCAAAATTGCATATGTTTGGGAAAGATCTCTGTACTCAATACCCACTTCCCTGCCAGCCTCCTTTTCTGCTTTATTTTTTTTCTAAAGCAGTTTTCAGTTTCCAATATATCATTTGCCATTTATTTTTGTCTCTTCACACAAGAATACAAGCTCCATAAGGGCAAGGTCTTTGTTTTGCTCATTTCAGTATCCCTAATCTAGAACAATTCTTGGTGCATAATTGGTGCTTAATAGATTCTTGTTATATAACTAAGAATGAACTTCTAATCCATTTCAATATCTTATTAAGCTATGCCACTTTGAACAAGATACATAGCTTCTCTCAGACTTAGTTTCCTGTCTGCAAAAAGAATCATCTTGTGCTGGCTGGGTAGCTCAGTTGGGTAGAGCATCGTCCTGATACACCAAGGTTGTGGGTTTGATCTCTGGCCAGGGCACATACAAGAGGCAACTAATGAATGCATGAATAAGTGGAACAACACATCGATGTTTCTCTCTCTCTAAAAAAAAAAAAAAAAAAAAAAAAAAATCAATTAGAGACAGAGAGAATTGCCCTGACTTTTGTGGCTAGTTTGTTGGCAACTGATCGATGCTTCTCTCCCTCTTTATTCCACCCTTACCTTTTCTCTAAAAATTCTAAAAGTAAATAAATACAATCTTAAAAGAAAATAAAAATTTTAAAAAGAGAATCATATTCTTCATATGATTGTTACATGGATTGGATTAAGTAGACATTAAAAGCATTTACTTGGTATTCAACTAATGGCATTTTTCCTTAGTAAGATCTCAGTGAAACTTATATTAATCTCATACATTTTAGTATCACCCAGGAAAACTTGATATATCTTATATGTCACTAAGCATATCTTTTCATCTTTATACCCTCAGCACACAGCCCAGTTTCTAGCAAACATTAGTCATTCAATGGATGAGAGTTTATTTGTTTTGCTTTCTCATTAAAAATTAACATATTTTTAAAAATTGGAAAAAGTAAAGAAGACACAAATCACCTATAGTCTTCCCATAGTACATGACTGTCATTAGTATTTTTATTGTATTTTCTTCTGGAATTTTTTCTTAGGACATTTTTTATTGCAGTTATAATATGCATATTTTTTTAAAAGATTTTATTTATTTGTTTTTAGAGCAAGGGAAGGGAGGGAAAAGAGAGGGAGAGAAACATCAATTGGTTGCTTCTTGTACGTATGTATCCCAACCAGGGACTGAACCTGCAGCCCAGGCACATGCCCTGACTGGGAACTGAGCCGGCTACCTTTCACTTTGTGGTACAATGCCCAGCCAACTAACCACACTAGTCAAGGCATATGCACACATATTTTTTTTCTGCACTTCCAGCAATTTCCTTTTATTTACAGTTTGTGTTCAAAGCAAATCAATTCCATAACATGAGAAGTTATTATGAATCAAAGCATAAATATACAAACAATATACAATCCCAAATAGATGCACAGCATTCAATTTTGAAATAAAGGTAATGTTCAGGAACGTTCATATACATGCACAGTAGCTTGAGATCTGTTGGCTATGGTGTTCCTGTGTAGGTTTCGAAAGATGAAAAAAATGACTTTATTTATTAAGACTATTTTGGCCATAGTAGATACTGGAACTTCTAGGCATCAGTGTGTGACCATGAGAAAAAACTTTAAGGAATGTCTGTTTTTTAAAAGGTTCTGCCCTGGCTGGTGTGGCTCAGTGGATTGAATGCTGACCTGCAAACCAGAGGGTTGCCAGTTCTATTCCCAGTCTAGGACATGTGTGTGGGTTGCAGACCAGGTCTCTGTATGGGGTGTGCGAGAGGCAACCACACATTGATCTGTCTCTCCCTCTCTTTCTCCCTCCCTTCCCCTCTCTCTAAAAACAAATAAAATTTTTTTTTAAAAAGTTTCTGAGCATCAAGGCAATTGTGAAGATTTGCTTCCAGAATCAAGCCTGCATTAGGTTTTGGATCAGGTTCTAACTATAGAAAAATATTGACCTATAACAGAAAGTGTTCCAAATGTGGCTATTTTAATCCATTGTTGTTTTTTTTTTAAGTATGTACGGAAGGAGTATAAAATTTTTTCTGACTTTAATGTAAGCTTCTGGTCTTCACTTCCTAAATACCTAATTTACAGTTTTGGTTCCTTCATATTATTTGCTTTTTCAGTTTTAAGATTTGTCAACTTTCAAAACTGATCATTTTCCAAACTGTAAAAAGTATTCAACATATGCAGAAATGAAAAGGATTTTGCAATTAGTTCAGGTCAGTGTAATTCTACTTTTTGGAGTTAGTTTAACTAAGGGAACTTGGCAATCTTGTTGAATATAAGCAAAATTTACTCATGATGCTTAGATTTGGGGTAGATTCCAATCCATCATTGCCCTGGTGCATATCAATTACTATGCAAAAAAAAAAAAAAAAAAAAATCAAATGCTATGTCAAATCCAAAGCCTCAGAGGAAAGAGTTCAGTTCCAAAGAGACCAGTGTTCGCTTAACAATGTAAAACTTTATCTAGATTTTCATCCACATTAAACAATACATTGAGGATTTACAGGAATGCCTGGAACTTCCTCCTAATGTACATATAAATAGAACCATGGGTTTTTGCATTACCTATTATATGGCCTTATAACTGTAATGAACCAAGGAAAACTAACTCTGTTCCAAATTTCGTCCTTTTTCTCTAGATAAGATAAAATCTATTAATTTTCAAGGTAGAATTTTATGTGTTCATATTTTTAAGCCACATTTAAGGAAATCACCTCTGAACTAATTTTGAATGTGTTTTTCTTCACATTGTACATGAAAACCCATCAGATTTAACAGACATTCATCATCTAGTGAAACCTTGAACATGCTCTTCAAACCAATCAGTTTTGAGATCTTCAGTATTTTCTGTGTCAATAAAATTAGGGGTGGAATTAGACTCAACAATGTCCTGTTTTTTTCCCTTGTCACACTAGATTCCCTTTAGATCGGGTTTAGAAGATGGAGAAGGGTAGACGTTTCTTGGCCCAGTCCCTGTAACAGCAGAGATGTAGAAGAGAGAAGGAGATCACAGAGACTGGCCGTTGACTGCGGAGCACCATCACTTTCCTCGGTAGCGGCATTTGCGGGGCTTGGGTTAGCCGCGGTATTGAGGGAAGGGTTCCTTGCAGGCGTTACAGCTATTGTTTGATTTGAATAAATCCGCGTGGGTAGGAGCAGTGCCAGAAGCAGCAGCCCCAGTCCGAGCCTGGCTACCACGGCTCTATCCACATCTGCTCCATCGGTGCACCCACCGAGTCTGGTAGCTCCGCGCATGGAAAATTGCTGGTTTCCAGCGAATACAGGCAATGTGGGGCTGTGCACACATTTTTATACTATGTTTTTTATCACTTACTTTTTGATGTAAACATTTCTCCATATTGCTGTGTTGTCTTTCCAACCATTAGTGTTTTGATGGCTGCATCATTTGTCCAATGTCAAATACATGTATTACGGTTTACTTGGACATATTTTCATTATTGGTTATTTGCATAATTTCCAACTGTTCACTTTGATAAATTTAAAAGGATTAAAGAGGAAAGAAAGAAATCTACTTTTCTCTCTCTTCAGAATTACAGCTTGTTTGACCCTTTTGAGGGAAAAGGAACTGAATTCCTCTACTCTGCATTTGTAAGAGAACACTTCTGAATAATTCATGGGTACATAGTGATGGAAAAGATATACATCATCTAGCTGATTATTAACATAATGCAGCCAAATGAAACATTATCCTGAAAAGTCACTTACTTGCAGCTGTGAAAATGAGACTGAACATTTTAGAAAGAGGTCTTATTTGAAATGTAAATAAATACATTTCAAAATTATTTTAAGGCATTGCCTAGTACAAATTTTCTGTAAATGTGGTTATTTGGGTTTTTTCCCATAAAAATGAAAAGTCAGTCTTTGCAGTTTACCAGCTTAGTGAATAATCTGGAGAGTAACGTAGTGAATTTCTAAAATATCTATTTTTTTAAAAGCTAACAGTATCACCTCGATTTCTGTATATAAATGTTAGTTTTCTTTACACCTTAGTTAGGTCACATGAGAAATGACTCACATTGTAATAAGAAAACTATGTGCTAATTACTTCAATTACTGATAATGTTCACTTATACTATTTCTGAAAGAAAGGTATACTTCTTATACCCAAAAATAGACACTATAAAGAGATGAAAAGATAAGTATAAAAACATTTATTTTATAAAGGGCTGAACAAAGTAAAAAGAAAATGGAAGGGTGGAGCACTGGTAACAGATTCTTTGTGTACTGAATGCACATATATTTCAAAATCCCAGAAGATCTGGGTTCAAATGTTTTTTTCCTTCTCTCCCCTCCCTTAGCTCTTGTGTTTCAATCTATGTTGGTTGCACTGGAGGCCTAATTATGTCCTGGTTGCATAGTTGCATGCTGACTTTCCTTTTGCAGTTCTGTTCAAAACTGTTTCCTGGATTCAGTGTCTTCCTATTCTTGGTTTTTTCCTAATTTTGGTTAAAGTACATCTTCCAGGGTCTTCTAAGAAGTTGAATGTTTTGGATACTTGCATATCTGAAAAATATCATTATTCTATCATTTATCCTACCTGATTAATCTCTTAATAGATTAAGAGGCTGGGCATATACTCTTAAAATTTTGAAGGTATTGCTCCAATGTATTTCAGCATCAATTATTGGATTTGAGAAATCTGTGATACTTAGATATAAGGTTGGAGGTAGAGGGTCTCAGGGAGTGAATCTGGCTGTCAGATTTCTGAGATTAGGGTGAAGAGGGCAGGCAGTACTGAGAGTCCCATTGTTCAGTAAAGTGACTCACTTATCCCTGTTTCAGTCCTTGTGTTGGTACTTCACCACACTCTGTCTAATGTCACAGACTTCAAGCCTCCTCCAACAAACCTGTTGTTCCTGAGAGCCAAGAGACCAGGGTCCAACACCTTACATGCCTTTTCTTTTTATCCCTACATATGCTTTTCCCCCACCTTCTGCAACACTTGGTTCTTCCAAGAGCTGAGCCTCCAGAGAATATCCAAGGGGAATCAGTCCTACCTCCTCATCTGCTTTGTCATCCCCAAATTTTTCATCCATTCTTAGCTCCTCTCTGTGCATTCTGTCCTTGTGAAATAAAAACTTTGTTTTATTCCTTTATGGTCTTTTTCTAAGAAGTTCTGAAAGGAGGAAACACCTTTACTCTTTAAGTGATAGCACATATTATTTTCTTTCTGAGGTTTCCCTGACTCCAGATTCCTCTGATCTAGTATTCAATTCCTCCCTCTAAGTTCTCAGAGTGCTCAGAAGAGATTTCTAGTAACTACTTTCTATTCTTTGTTGATCTCTTCTAAAAATACTATATCTCTACTCATACATTTGAGCACTTGATCACATTTTATCTCAGTTTGCCTATATTTCATGCATCAGAAGTCATCTCATTATGGGACAAAAAATTACATTTATTCTTAATCCACACCCAAAGATATATGTATTTATTTTAGAGAGAGAAAGGGAGAGAGAGGAACATCAATGTGAGAAACATTGATTGATTGCCTCCCATATATGCCCTGAATGGGGGTTGTACCTGCAACCTAGATAGGTACCCTGGCTGGGCATTGAACCCCCAACTTTTCGGTGTATGGGATGATGCTCCAACCAACAGGGCCACCAGGCCAGGGCAAGGCTAACATTTCTTATACAGCTCCACAATGCCTAAACTAGGTGATCTCAGACTTAGTGTGCTAAGGATCACAAAGAGAACTTAGCTTAAAATGAAAGTTCTAAGACTTCACCTCAGAGAAATTTAATAGACTGCAATATATTCCTGGAATCCTGATATCTAACAGGCACAACTACATGGTTCTGACATAGGCAGTTTTGGACCATATCATAGGATAAACTGTCTAAGGACACTCAAAAATGAGCTGATTACATTGGTTGATTTGTTATTCTTCCCTATTTTATCTTTAAAAGGTTGGAGTTCTGACTTCCCTCTGGATGTCATCATGAATCTGACATACATAAATTTATCTTTTTCTTTAGACTTCTTATACATTTTTCTTTTAATATTACAAATTTCACAAGTTTATAGTCAGCCATATAAATTATAGCTCTGTTATTTTGTTGCCCTTAATTTATTTGTTACAAGGTTTTGTTTTGTTACAAGGTTCACAGATATTCTAGTTATAAAATTCCTGGATTTGGTAAATGTCTTGGTAAGCTGAGGCTGCCATAACAAAATATCATAGACTAAATGGCTTAAACAACAGAAATTTATTTTCTCTCAGTCTGGAGGCTGGAAACTTGAGAACAAGTTACAAGTATTATAGGATTTCAATGAGGACCTGCTTGCAAGTTAGCGCACTTCCTGGCTTCCTGCCTCCTCACTGTATGCTCACAGGACCGTTCCTCACTGCCTACAGTGGAGAAAGGTAGAGAGAGAGATCACTCTCTCTTTTTATAAAGCCAACAGTCCTATCAGGTTAGAACCCCTCCTTTAAGACCTCTTTTAACCTTAACTACCATTTAAAAGCCTTACCTCCAGCCCTGAGTAGGTGGCTCAGTTAGTTGGAGTGTTGTCCTGTGCACCAAAAAGGTTGCAGATCTGATCCCTGGTCAGGGCACATAGCTGGATTGTGGGTGCAATCCCTGGTCAGGGAGCCTGCAGGAGGCAACTGATCTCTCTCTCCCTCTCTCTCTACCCGCCCCACTTCCTCACTTCTAAAAATCAATAAATAATTAAAAAATAAATTAATAAAAATAAAAAAATAAAAGCTCTACCTCCAAATACTGTTACTGTGGAGGTCAGGGCTTCAACATATTGATTTTGGGAAGATATGGCTTAATCCAGAGCAGAAAACTAATACATAAAATACATGTACATATGTGTACCCAGTTCTTGACATAGTACCTAGAATATGACCAGTGTTCAATAAGCATTGTTTTATGAATAAAATAGCCAATATCTAGAAAACAAAGGTAAAAATAACTAAGAAAATAAGAATCTTTGTTGTGCTCTGCTTTACACAAAGTCAAGGTATGAAAATGTGGAAATATGCATACTGATATATTTGATATAAGAGAAAAAAATGAATTCCCTAAGACTTCCTTTTGGGCATATGAAGCATTTAAAAATTCTATTTATACTTGTTTTCTTTTTTAAAGAAATGGTATTAAGTAAATTGAGGTACATATTTAAATGGATAATAAATCCAGATGATGTTAATAAAAGGAACAAGTAATCATATTGATAATTTGGGTGGTTTATCTTCAAAGGTTTCATGAAGATGTGATTTTCAATAGTCTAAAGAAGAGGCAGGTGGAGATTCAGGCACTGAAGTTAAATACATTCACTGTGTTTCACTGGCCAAAGTCAACTCCCATGACTGAATCTGACTTTAAGGGTGCAGAGAGCATAATTCTCCCTTGTGTAAGAAGTGAAGTGGTCAATTGATAGCAGGACACCCTGCCACAGTAACTGTAAGAGCTTTTTCAATGCAAAATCAACTGTATTTTCCAAGTTATTTGTTGAAACATTTTATTTTTACTTATTTGATTGTTAGCAACAATTTCTGACCACTGCATAGAAACTGAAAGCAAGAAACAGCTTAGAGTTCTACAGCCCCTGGTAGATGTGCAGCAATTTCTTTTCCACGCCTGTCTTCGATATCTGAGTGAATATGAAGAGATAATTTTGACCTTTGAGGCTTCAGAAATGATTGAAAGTAAAATAAGTATGGTCCCTTGCTTTGCCTGAAAAAGCCACTAGCTGAAAGTGCCCCCAAGGGAAGAACAGCATTTAACCACAACCCGAACAAAAGAGAAATGCTGGCTCTCACCAATCTGCTGAAAGCTTCCCTCAACAGATTTCTTCTCGTCTTTGCCTCCTCTGAGAGCAGAGAGTTTAATGAACAGAAACAGAAATCTAATCCATCCATCTAGCATGACATTTATAATAAAGAGATACCCATCCTCAGGACAGTAATCTGCTCCATGAATCCTGAAGCAGAAACACTTTCTTGTCTTGGAAGTAATGGTAAAGTAGGAAAATCAACATTCCCTTCACCGTGAGCCTCATCTCTTAGAGCACTCCAAGGTGGGAGCTGTAACTTTCAGTACCACTTTAACCCAGTCAGAACTTCATTGGAGTTGTCTCATAAACAGTCAAGTATCACTAACAACTCTGAGAATCATGGTTCTATACCACATTCCAGAAGAAATAATACCCGAGTAACATAATTTCTAAATGAAGAGTGTAAAATTATTGGGGGTGGGAATGGGTTATAAGATAAAAGGAAAGAGAAGTTATTTAAATGTGCTTTTTTATGAGTGTTACAAAGTCTGAAGCTATTTTATTTAGCTTGATTAGGGGTAAGACCTTTGTCTTCTTGCATATGGTAAAAATATTTCTTCTGTTTTGTTTTTGCTATGTAAAAGTTCTTTTTATCAGATTAAACCATCATTTCCCTTCTGAATTTCATGAGGATTCCACTCATGTTTTCTCCTACTCGTATGATTTCTTTTTTTTAACATTCAAATCTTTAATCTATTTGAAATTTATCTTAACATTCAGGCATGAGAAATATATTCAATTTTATATATTTCCACATGGTTATTCAGTTTATTCCCCCACCAAAAAATCCATCATTTCCACTGATTTTGGATGCTGCTGTTATAATGTATGTAACAGCATAAAGCGTTGCCAAATCCAATTAGGTCTACTCATGGGTTTCCCTTCTGTTTTGTTAGTGTGTCTACCTATTTGGGCACCATGATCCCACTAGTATAATTATGTTTTAATGCATAGTAGGTCTATCTCACCCTTATTCTTCTCTTTTCCAGTGACTTCCTATAATGGTTATTGAAATTTATAATCAACTTTTCTATCTCTATGGGGGAAAAATGATAGTTTTATGGTTATTGTGTTAAATTTATCAATTAAGTTAGGGAAAATGGACACTTTTTTATTGTTTCATCTTTCTATCCATGTACATGGGTACATCTTTCTATGTATTCAAGTTAATTTTTGTGTCTTTTGAGACTGTTTTATAGTTTTCTTCAATTTTGTTTTGGATATTTCTTCTTAATTTTCTGTTTGGTCATTTTATTTTGGCTATAATTTTTAAAAAGTCCCCTTTTCTATAACATCTTCTAAACAGTTTCATTCTTTACATAATAAGACTACTGTTTTGAATACTGATTGAATAACCAATACTTTAATAAATTCTCTTATGACTTGTATTGGTTTTTTCACTGATGCTTGGGCTCTTTGAATATAAAATAGTATCATCTAAAACTACAGATCATTTTTTCTGAATAGTTATGTTTCTAATTGTTTACTTTGTCTAAGAATATTGGTTAATATCTCAGTAAAATGTAAAAAAAAAAAAATGTGTGCTTAGGGCTGCCAGACAAAATATGAGATTCTCAGTTAACTTTGAATTTCAGATAGATAGTAACCAATTTTTTAGTGTAAATATGTCCTAAATATTGCCTTCTTATCTATGGGAACATTATCCTGCTCACTATAATGTTTTTCTTTTTCCTGTACTAACTGCAGTCCTTTTTTGATGTTCATATTTTGGTAAAATGAGTTTTTCTACACTTAGTGAAAAGGGTGGGTCAGGATATTAATACTCAACTGGAAAATAAAATTTAAGAAATAACCCTAATAACCAAAGCATCAAAAAGCATAAAAATATAGAGGTAAAATTAATCAAATATTTGCAAGATTTGCACTTTGAAAACTATAAACACTACTATAGGAAATTACAGAAAAGTTGAGTTAATAGATATGCCATGTTCATGGATTGAAAGACTCAATATTAATGGATGTCAGTTCTCTCCGAACTTATCTTTAGATTGAAGCCAATCACATAAAAATCCCAGCAGACTTTTTACAAAAGATTTTATTTATTTGTCCTTAGAAAGGAGAAAAGAAGGAGAAAGAAAGAGAAACATCAATGTGTGATTGCCCCTCGCATGCCCCACACTGTGGACCTGGCCCACAACTCAGGCATGTGCTCTACACTAGGGTTTGAACCAGCGACCCTCTGGTTTGCAGGCGAACACTAATCCAATGAGCCACACCAGCCAGGGCCAGACTTTTAAAAGAAACTGATAAACTAATTTAAAATTTTATATAGATAATAACAGAAAGATAACTAGGACATCTCAAAATATGCGGAGATTAAACAACAAACCTCTCTCATTTTTTAAACATCACACTTCTCAATAAGACATGGGTAAAAGAAGAAATCTCAAGAGAAATTTAAAAATATTTTGATCTAATTGAAAATAAAAGTACAACTCTTCAAAATTTATGAGATGCTGCAAAAGCAATGCTTAGAGAGAAATTCATAGAACTGAATACATATATTAGAAAAAGGGAAGATCTGAAATTCATAATTTAAACTTCTACATTAGGAAACTAGAAAAAGAAAAGTAAAGTAAATCCAAAGTAAGCAGAAGAAAAGAAATAAGAATTAGAGCAGAAATCAATGAAAGTGAAAACAAGAATTCAATAGAGATAATCAATGAAACCAAAAGCTGGTTCTTTGAAAAGACTGAAGAAATTGATAAACCTGTAAACAGACCAATAAAAAAAAGGAAACAAATTACTAGTGTCAAAAATGAAAGAGGTGACATAATTACACATCCTATGGACGTAAAAGAATAACAAAGGAATACTATGATCAGTTGGTCATAGTAAATTGAAAGGTTATAGTGAATTGAAACTCTAAGAGTTTGTTTACATTGCTCTCAGATCTAGCAGCTGATTTCTGTATATGTTTCTCCAAGATGGGGAAATCCTTCACCAATTTCATGTCCAAGAAGGACTTTCATCCCACCTCCAAATCCAATATCAAAAAAGTATGGATGGCAGAACAGAAAATATCATATGATAAGAAGAAGCAAGAAGAATTAATGCAGCAGTATCTGAAAGAACAAGAATCATATGATAATAGATTGCTTATGGGAGATGAACGTGTAAAGAATGGCCTTAACTTCATGTATGAGGCCCCACCAGGAGCTAAAAAGGAAAACAAAGAGAAAGAAGAAACAAAAGGCAAGACTGAATACAAATTTGAATGGCAGAAAGGAGCCCCACGAGAAAAATATGCCAAAGATGACATGAACATCCGAGATCAGCCCTTTGGTATTCAGGTTCGAAATGCGAGGTGCATTAAATGTCACAAATGGGGCCATGTCAACACAGGCCGAGAATGTCCTTTGTTTGGTCTTTCTGGAATCAATGCAAGTTCAGTTCCTACTGATGGCTCAGGGCCATGGATGCACCCCTCGGAGCTAATAGCAGAGATGAGAAACAGTGGGTTTGCATTGAAACGAAATGTACTGGGGAGAAACTTGACCGCAAATGATCCATCACAGGAATATGTTGCAAGTGAGGGTGAAGAAGATCCAGAAGTCGAATTTTTAAAGTCACTAACAACCAAACAAAAACAGAAAACTCTCAGGAAATTGGATTGACTTGAGAAGAAAAAAAAGAAAAAGAAAAAAGATAGAAAAAAGGAAAAGCTTCAGAAGAGCAGAAGTAAACAAAAAAAACATAAAAACAAATCCTCCTCCTCCTCCTCTTCCTCTTCTTCCTCTTCCTGTAGTGAGACTTCAGAAAGCAGCAGTGAGAGTGCTAACAAAGGAAAAAAAATACAAAAGAAGAAAAGAAAGAAAAACAAGTGTTCAAGAAATAAAAACAGTGATGTAGAAGAAAAGGACAAGCCTAGGAAGAGAAAACTTTATGAAGAACTTTCTAGCAATCACTGTAACAAGGAAAAAGCCAAGGAAGAGCCTAGATTTTTAAAACAAGAGAGTTCTAGGAAGACTAGCAAATGAAGTCATTCTGATTTTGACAGAAAGTCCAGAAGCCATAACCACTGCCTAGAGAAGAGAAGATCTGAAAGAAATGAGAGGAGCAGCAGGAGCCAGAGCAGAGATGAGAGGAGCAGGAGAAGCCGGAGCAGAGATGAGAGGAGCAGGAGAAGCCGGAGCAGAAGTCACAGTAGTTACAAGCAAAGGGAAATAAGAAAATGGCCATAGCGAAGTCCCAGTGAAGAGCAGAATAGAAGAAATGACACCAGAAGCCATGGCACAGATATATACAGAAAAGGAAAAATGCAGAGAGAACGAAGCAGAAGTAGAGAGTAAAGAGAGACTGCATGCGACAATTACCTGGGAATAAAAATATCTCCACTTCCTTATCAAATACCTTTAGCAAGGGCTAACATGTACTATTGTCTTCCTAATAAAAAAACTCTATTTTAATTCTCAAAGAAAAAAGAAAAAGAAAAAAGAAACTCTAAGCCCACAAATTTGAAAACATAGATGAAGTGGACCAATTTCTTGACAGGTATAATTGCTAAAACTTATATAAGGATAGACATTTAAATAGGCCAATATCTATTAATATATTAACTTAATAACCTTTTGAAACATAAAGCACCAGGCCCAGATGGGTTCACTGCTAATATATATACGAAAGGAATTATACTAATTCCCTACAATCTTTTTCAGAGAATAGGAACAGAGAGGATGTAAAACAACAGGAACTCTCATTTATTGGTGGGGAGAATGCAAAATGGTACAGCCTCTTTGGAAGATAGTTAGGTGACTTCTCATAAAAATCAAACATATTCTTAACATATGATCCAGGACTCACACTCCTTGGTATTTACCCAAAGAAGCTCAAAATGTATGTCTACACAAAAACCTGCACATGGATGTTTATAGCAGTTTTATAGGTGCCATCAGTAAATGAGTGGATCAAAAAACTATGGTACATTTACAAAATGGAATACTATGCAGCAGAAAGAAAGACAGAGCTACCACCCTTCAAGACAGCATAGATGAAACTGGAGAGCATTATGCTAAGTGAAATGCCAGGTGGTGAAAGACAAATACCATGTGATCTCACCTGTAAGTGGAACCTAATCAGCAAAGCAACCAGGCAAGGAAAATATGACCAGCAACATATTCAAGAAAGAAGAAACCAACAGGGATGGGAGGGAGGAGGGAGGGAGGAGGGTAGTGAGGAGAGTAGGGGAAGGGTCAGATCAAGGAACAGGTGTGAAGGACACGTGGACAAAGCCAAGGTGGGGAAGGTCTGAGGAGTGGAGAGGGGGTGGGTGGGACAGGGGAAAGTGGTGGCGGGTAAATGGAGACAAATGTATTTGAAAAATTAAAAATAAATATATAAATAAATTTTAAAAAATATTGAAAGTAACCAAGATGTCCTTCAATAGGTAAATAGATAAATAAACTGTGGTACATCCAGAAAATGGAATATCATTTAGCACTAAAAAGAAAATGAGCTACAAAGCCATAAAAAGACATGGAGGAAGCTTAAATTCCTATCACTAAAGGAAAGAAGCTAATCTGAAAAGGCCACATACTGTATGATTCCAATCTGAAAAGACTATAAACTGTAAAACTACATAAAATGACATTCTGAGGAAGGCAAAACTATGGGGACAATAAAAAGGTAAGTGATTGCCAGGAGTTCGTGGGAGGTAAGGGGAAGGGTGGAGACAAACAGGTGGAGCACAGAGGACTTTTAGGGCAGTGTTACAATTGTTTTAATACATAGTTGGTCTATCTCACCCCCATTGCTCTCTTTTCCAGTGACTTCCTATAATGGTTATTTATTTATATAAGTGAATTTTATAAACAACTTTTCTATCTCTAGGAAAAAAATATGATAGTTTTATGGGTATTGTGTTAAATTTATAAATTAACTATGGAAAATTGACACCTTTTATGTCAATTTTTGATACTATAATTATGGATACATGTATTGCTGAAATTTTTTCAATTTAACCTTTCATAAACAGTGTGGAACAAATTAAAAAACAGGGAGTAATGACTCCATCAAGTTTATAGGACAATAGAGTTCTTATAGGTTGTAAAAAAAATTGTTTTGGGCCTGCTTCATTGATAATATTGGATGAAACACTTTGTAAAGTATATGATTGTGTAGCCATTATGTTGTGCACTGACACTAATATGAAATAATATTGAATGTAAACTGTAATAGAAAAATAAAAAAATGCTTGCCAACTAAATGTGTATTGTGTGTGTGTATCAGCAAAGTGAGAAAAAGAAAAGGAATAATAGTATATTACATGGCTCAACTGCCAATATAGTTGGAGAAAGGTAAACATTGAATATTAATTTAATCACAGTTATGATATAACTATATTGAGAGTGATTAATTGAAAAGCAGCTCTTCTGTAAGTTATAATGTTAGGGGAGATAATTAAATCAGAAATCACATTTTGCAAAATAGACACTGACTCACAGAACTGTACCAAACCAAACCATGATATTCATTATAGATTCTCACAATAAACATCAGTTCATTCAGACTCCTATATATAAGACAAGACCACAAATAAGTTGATGCAAAGGTAATTCTGCATGGTTTCATGTTGTCTAAAAAATAAAAACACTGATTGTGCTTTTTTTAAACCATCAGCTCTCTAATTTATAAATTCTGAACAATCCAAATCACCACAAATTTTATAACACATCTTCACTACCTCCTTTTGAGGCTCACCTTAGTTCTGCATGATGTAGGATCTCCTCTGTTGCAGCCAATAATAAAACTAATTATTGATTTCAGGTGTATGCCTAATGGTCGCTGGATGGTACAGAAAAGAGAACGGGAAAAGAAAAAAAATATAATGTGTGGTACAAGATCTTCATCCTCTATAGCTGGAAGTGAATAAACAATGCATAAAATTTATAAAGCGAGAAGCAACAACAAAAACATGTTATTTAGACATATAGAGATAACTATCAAGAGAATCGGCCACAGAAACTAAAAGTGATTGCCTCACAGAATGAGCTAGAAGATTGTTTTGTTTGTTTACAATCATGCAGAAATACTTGAATATTTAAGTTATATTCATATTTGACTTTGATAATAATAAAATTAAATTTAAAATAATAAATTAGACAAATATTTCAAGAGACAATAAGAAAAGGCCTTATTCTATTTCTTGTTTATCTGAATTTACAAACTGATATTCCTATCCATTTTTCACTTATTCACTCAACAGATTTTTTTTTCTTGAACACCATTCTGTACCACATACCATTTTAGGTACTAGGGATATAGTTGAGAAAAACAAACAAAAATTTCGCTGCCTTAAAGGAGCTCAAATAGATAAGGATATTGGACCCTGTCTACCTTTCCAAAAGGCAAAAAGTTCCAGGCCACAAAACGTAAATGTGTAGCAGTTTCATTCTAGAACATACTGACTTTAATATTAATTATGAAAAAATTAGGGCCAGCACATGAAATTTCAAAAATGAATCTGTAGCATCTTGTAGTGCCAGAAAGTGAGAAACTTCTCCAGAAAAAGGGCTCTAAGGGTATATGTTAAAAGGGACATAGGAACCAATTGAAAGAGTTCACAATGGCCAAAACTGTAACAATTTGGACAAAATGAATAAAAAGTAGTATCGGATTGCAGCCCAAAGTATAAACTAAATACCTATGAGTCTAAACTGACAAAAACAAATGATACATACATACATACATACATACATACATACATACATATCTCCCATGCAGCAGAATCCCAAATAATTTACAGCTACACCACATGCAAGGCGGGGGAACCTAACTCCCAACTTCTTAAGTATGGGCTATGAATAGTGACTTCCAAAGAGTACAGCATCGAAAAGAGAGGATTCAAAGAGTAACTTTACGATGGAGAACTTGACAAACATTTCCTCAGCTAGGTAATCAAGGTCAACATCAACAGTGGTAAAGTCATGTTGATAGTATTTACCTTTGCTTTGATATGGTATGATAAAAATGGTACTTCATTTTTGTGGTTTTCCTCCAAAAAACTGATAACTGCAGGATAATTATGAGGGAAAACATCAAAATATTTCAATTTAAGGACATTCTACAAAATATATTATCAGTACTCCTCAAAACTGTCAAAGTCATCAAAAACAAGAAAAGTCAAACTGCCACAGACAAGAGGGGCCCAAAGAGACATGACAACTAAATATAATGTATCCTGAATGGGATGGTGAAACTAAGAAAAGACACAAGGTAAAGACTAAGAAATCTGAATAAACTATGAGCGCTAGTTATTAATAATATATCATATTATTAACAATAATAAATATACCATACTAATGTAAGATGTTAATAACAGAAGAAACAGAGCACAGGGTACATGGGAATTCTCTGTACTATCTTTGATCATGTCTCTGCAAATCTAAAACTGTTTTTAGAACAAGATTTTTTTAAAAAAATATTTGGACAAACGAACAATATATGAACAGATTGGCAATTTGGTAATTAGAATCTTTTTTGTTCTCTAAAAATAACAACATAGACCCTAGCTGTCTAAGTCTCCTTATCATGTGCTCTATGAAACAGGTTGTCTGAAAGCCAAGGTTATGAATTCCAAATTGAATATTCTAGGAGAAAAAAAAATGTGTTAAAGGACATGTACCTAAATGTCAAAAGTAGTTTTCTCTAGGGTTGAAATCCTGATTACCTTTCTGTTGTTTTCCGTGTTTTCCAAGTTACCTGCAATAAGCATGTATTACACATACAGTTTCAAAAAGTAAATAATAATTATAATAAAACTGTTCTTTGGGTAAAACTTGCAATTAAATAACTTAAATAAGTTCATGTGCTGCAGAAGGCACCTAAGAGGAAGAGAAAGGAAGACCACTTAGTGTGTTGTACAAATACTAGGTATCAGTCTCTGGGAATGTAATATATATTATTTCATTTATGTATATAAAATAATGTCCTTGAAATGAATCACATTTGGAAAATAATTTTATGTTTATGAAGCCATTGGAAGTTTAAAGCAAAAATGCTAAAGCATGCATTTTAAAATTCCAAGCAGGTATTTTTTGCTTGTATGCTAAAAGCACAATTAGCTACCCAATACCTAACATGTCATCTGTATTTTTTATTGTCACACATTTTTATTTGACCCACACTTCTGAAGAGAAGCCAATATACCATGCCCTGCCTATATTTGAATCTCTTCAACTAATTTTATGCCTCACTGTAAAATAATTGATTTGTGAGTCACAAGACATCAATTAATTCAGATAAGCCTATAATAGTAAGTAAATAATGAAGTTTAGAAAATGTTGACATACAATTGTGTTTGAAGAGAATCTTTTCTATAGTTTGTTTTTGTTTGTATAAAATAAACAAATATATAAAATAAAGACAAAAATTTTAATGATGTCAACTCACAGATGTGAAGATCACAAAGTTCATATATATGTCAATATCTTTACAAAGGGCCCATTTGCTCTGAAAGAATATCTCAAAATCAAAACTACAATAATAATCAACATCCATTGTTCTTGAGAGTGACTGCAGAAAGTGGATGCTCAGTAAATTTGTGTATTTATGGATTGTTTTCTCTAAAGATTTCCAACCAACATAGAAAACTTTTCCCTTGATACCTTTTTTAAGAGGTGATTGCTAAATTCCAGAGAGTGACATGGTAATTATTGAATGCTGACTCAGCATTTTGTTAAACATAGTCTGATTTAATCTCTATAATAACCTGTGATATAGGTATTATTATCCCCAGTTTACAAAATCGTGTGTAAAGTCACATAGCAGTACGTAGAAGAGCTATGTTTCCAACTCACTTCTGCCTAATTCCAAAGCTTGAGCTCAACTACCTTGTTGTATGGCTTCTTAGTATCAGTGCCTGTCTTTGAGGCAGTCTTTGAGGCTCCTACACCTATTCAGCTCCCTAGTTTTGTACCACATGTCCAAACCACCCTCATCTTCACCTACACTGCTGCAGTAGATTCCTATCTACGGATCTTCAGGTATTCCTAATCCTTCTGCCTGTCCCTTTCCTCTATCCCTACCCTCAACCTCACTCCATTCTCCACACTGTTAACCACAATGATTTTTCTCAAACCATGCAGACTACAAGTCATTATCTGTTTGCTGTGTGACTCTCAGCCTTCTTCTTGCACACTGCTATCCCTCACACTCTAGGCTCCTGCCACACTAGCCTTTTTTACATATGAATTAGTATGTGTCATACTCCCTCAGAGACATTGTACATGCTGGATCACTCTTTGCCTAGTTAACTCCTACTCACCCTTCACATAACAACTCATAATCATACCATCAGGAAGCCTTCCTTGAGTCCATACTAAGACACAACTCCTCCTATTATAAGTACTCTGGCAATATGCATCTCTGTTCCTTTATATGCTGCTATTATACTGCTGTGTTTTCATGATTACTTGATTAACATCTGATCCAAGCCGTTGTGCCCTATTGTGCACCAGACTGTAAACTCAGTGAACAGTTTACTATTCCCACTTTACCCATTGTCATCCGAAGACTGCTACTCTCCTATGAGAAGGATGTTCTCTGCCCCTCCACAAGTCAAAAGCAGGGGTAAAAATAGGGCAAGAAGAGAAACAAATATAATGGAGGTAGTGGCTGCAGAATAAACCTACTGGGATTCATGAACAAGAATTGTAATTGTTTAAATTCTAGGTGTTAGTTTCAAACGTTTATCTCCAGCCTTCAAATGTCTATGTATGTATAGTCTATATCTCCACTTGCATTTCTAAAAGACATGTCAAATTTAACACATCCCAACCTGAACTATTTTTATTTCTCCTCTAAATTCATTCCTCCCTAATTCTCCCCATCTTAATAAATGACAACAGCATGCATCCAATAGCTCAGGCCAAGAACCTAGGAATCACGCCTGATTCTCCTCTTTCTCACATACCCTACATTTAAACTCAAATCTGTCCCCTGTTCAAAATGGTCCAATGGCTCCCCATCATACTTAGAATAAAATCCAAAATCTTTATTTGACCATAAAATTCTTTATAATGTGGCCCTTTATCACCTCTTTGATCCCATTTCTTCTATTGTTCCTTTCCTCACAGAAGTTCAACATCCCTGGCTTCCTATTGTCCCTCCAAGATGCACATGACCATCTCAGAGTCTCTGTACTCTCTTTCCTGTGCCGGAAAGGGTCTTTCTCCAGATATTTTCCCAGCTCACTCCCCATTTCCTTCAGGACACTGTTCACACATACTCTTATAGAGAGCCCTTCCTAATCACCACATCTACATAGCCTCCATTGTTGCTCTATAGCAGTTTATCTATTTCCCTTTTCTAAACAGCACTTATCACTACTGATATTACTTTATATATTTATGTGTTTATTTATTTATGCCTCAACCACTTTATTGTAAACCCCTCAAGGGTTGTCTATCCTGTTAAGCATCTAGGAGCTTAATAATTATCCCATGAATGAGTGAGCATGATTGTCAATGTCCAGCTATTCTGAATTATCTAACAGTTTGAATTTTTCATGTCAACTAGACTTTGAATAAGAAATAAATGAACTAATAAATAGCTAATATAAAAAAGGATAGCAATGCAATATGTAGTCTTTAATGATTATCTAAGTATGACTACCAATCTGCACAAACCAATTGTAAAATAAATAAATAAAAACTTTATTGTTGTGGTTTCTTAATTGGCTTAGGAAACGTCAGGGTCAGGCAAGTTATTTCCCTCATTGTTTTCCCTTAGCCTTCCTCTGCAAGTCTGTCATCAACCTCTACTGATGAGAGTATTGTGGCAATAATACGGTGTTAATGCAAAGATTATATAATTTATAAGAAAAAAAGATAATGATGTTCAAAACAATAAAATTATTAAGCGACCCACCCTGTGATTACTCAATAAGTAAGTAAAGCTTAAGAAATATGGACAGAGTTCACTATTGATTTTTTTCTTTATCCTATCCAACCATTAGCACCAAAGAATTATAAATTTCTGATTTTAGGGAAAAAATGACAGGCAAATTAATACTGTATTTTCTATTTTAGATGATGGATGCTTCACTCTAAAACTTTCATCATGCCAGAAGAGAACTAAGAGAACTCTTTAAAGGATGCACACCCACTAAGTTAAGCAAATCAGAAAAGCTGGAAATCAGTCTAGAGACTCCTCTCCATGCTCTCTGCCACTCTCCCTCACCCTCTAATCAGTCCCTAAGTCCTACCTGATTTATCAGCTAAACATGTTTCAAAGTTATCAGTTTTGGGCTTTAGGTAGCCACTTCCTTAATACTTTTATGTGGGTTACAAAACAGCTTCCTGAAAGTTCTCCCCACATTCACTTATTTCCTTCAGATCCACTCTCCAATCTACAGTAGAGGGGCAAATCCAATGATGCCCCTCTGTTAATTATCAATAAAAATGTACAGTGGCTTCTTTTTCTCTTGAAGCATTCCAATCCTTAACAGCACCTAAAGGCTATCTGTATTTTGACCTCTGCCTAGCTCCCCAGCCTCATCTTAAATCTCTCTTGCCTTTGCTCTTTCTGCTTGAACCTCACCATCCTCTTGTTAAGTGTCAAAGTCTTTTTTTGCCTCAGAGCCCCCTCACAGGTGTCATTCTGATCTCAGATCCAAGGTCACTTTCTTGAAGAAAATTCTCCCAGGCCCACCAGACTAAGAGAGGTTCTCCTGTTACTAATCCTCATAGCTCTCCACATTTCTCCATCCTAACATGGGACATAATTACATATTTAACTTACTTATTTGTTTAATATTTCTCTTCTACATTGTACTGTAAGCACCCTACTATGTCTCAACACTTAACATAAAACCTAGTACATAGTAGAAAGTCAATTAACTATTGCGTGATAACAGTGTTGGTGTAAGAAATGTCTAAACCTGTAGAGAATTTTTACAAAAATTTATTTGAGCCAAACAGAAGATATGCCTTGGAAGCAAGAGCTCAGCAGACTAAAATAAATGCTCCAGAAATTAACAGTTTGCAGTCTCTTCTTTGCATTTGAGATTAAGGAGGGATTACATAAAAGCAGGAGAAGGTAAGGCAGGGATCAAATTACAAAATAGTTCAGAGTATGTGTTATCTTAAGTGTAGTCACACTGTAAAAGAGAAATGTGAAAGGAGTCATTTCAAAAGTGTGTTACCCTAAATGCTCAGAAACAATGGGCAGGGCTTGTTTAAAAAAGTTATATGCCTGAGGTGTGACTACCTAACATGACCTGCCCAGTTAGGAATTTATGATCAGATCACCTGGTGAAGTTCCTTTCCATAGAACCCTTTTTTCAACCACAACAGCAAGAGATGAGAAGAAATAGTCAAGTATTGGCATAGGGAATTTGGGCTACATTTAAGGGCATTTCTGAGCACCAATGAACATGGGAATAGGGTCCCAAAAAAAGACAGAAGAATCATCCCCTGCAGAGATTCTTAAAAACTGAACACATATATTCAGAGACAGAAACAGAGAGAGACAGAGAGAGGCAGAGACAGAGAGAGAGAACTGCACTGACGATGTGGTCGCCGCTAGCCACATGTGGCTATTGAGTTCTTAGAATGTGAATAGTCCTGGTTGAGATGTACCATAATTATTAAATACACAACAGATTTCAGAATACTGGCAAAAAATTAAAACATCTCACTAACAATTTTTACATTGATTACATGTTGAAATAATATTTTGGTTATATTGGGTTAAATAAAATATATTGCTAAACTCAATTTTCTTTCTTTTTACCTTTTTTAATGTGACTAGTAGGAAATTTACAATATATTGTACATATTGTAAGTTACACATTTACAATGTAGCTCATATTATATTTCTATTAAACCATGATGGTATACAGTATTTCAGAATGATAATGCCCAAAGATAGACGTGATAGAGTGAAAAAAGCTGTTGACATGGATTTGAATACCGTAAGAAGCAATGAAGAACCTTCTGGCAGTAATGTGTTTCTTTCTCCCAGTACCACCCAACTCCACTTAGCTGTGCCTGTGCTACTTTACCATGCATTCAATATTTGTTCAATACTTGCCTCACTTGCTCACACAATCTTTTCAAACTGAATTTCAAAGCATCTCCTCATGCTGTGATTTAATCAGTATCCTAAAGGCTGACATAAAGTTTGCAAAGTTTAGCTGTCTGACTTTCCTGAATCCTAACTGGTCAGTTTGTTGATAGAGTGAGTGACTGGGACAGTTTGGCATGAGGAATGATTTCTACGCAAGGTAACTAGGAACCAAACACTGCAACCAGCAGCTCAGTTTACAACTGTAGTCACAGGGTTTCATGGGTTCTTTATACACCATGAAGGCTTCACCTCTCCTCCCACACCTACTCGGAGTTTTCTTTGTATTTCTACAGCAGTTTTCCCATGTTTTGTTTTGTTTTTTTACATGCTATCTTTCTCTTAAGATCCTGAGGCAAGTGATATACGGATTTATCTTGGTATCTTAGAATCTAACTTAGCACAGAGCATGGCACAAAGTAGGCACTCAATCTTTTCTAGAATATGTTGAACAAACAATGTTTCCTTGCTCTGATCATTCCTTGACTCTAACCTCAACACTTACTACAGATTCAATTTATGGGCTTGTAGTTAAAAAACCATTGACCAAGGACTGTTTTAGGACCATTTTATGAGTATGTGTTTTGAGTGGCTAAATCAAAGATAGAGTCTTAAACATCCCTATAATGCCTAGAGCTATGCTTTGAGCATTTTACAGGTTCAATACTTACTAACTGAATAACAAATTGTAATCCTTAGATCAAACACTGTTTCCCACATACAAATAAAGGACCCGACCAGTGACTGCTCTTAGCGTACCCCACTTCCTGGGTAACACTCTAAGCTTATGTATAAAATTATTGTTCATACAACTAAGTGTACCTCCAAAATGTAAGTTTAGGATAAGTTGCTACCACTGAAATATGAAGACTAAATTATTTCTTTTGAACATACACTCTACAGGACATAGAGATATTGAAAAACTACAACAAGAGTATGTACTGAAAATTTTATCTTAGGCAATTAGGTCCAGGTGAGTATAGCAACAAAGTAGTTGCATGTACATGATGAGCTAATATATATAAACTTCATGTCTAACCAGCTGGCACCAACCCCGTTCTTCTGTGCAGGACACTGAGAGGTGCAGCAGCATGTTGGCTGCCAGAAATCAACACAAGGGGAAGATAACATTGTGCTGGCAACCCGAAGAGTTGTTTTGTTTCAGCAAAGGCATCAGGCAGCCTAACTAGATGAAGGACAATGAAGCAAATATTAAATAGTTTTATAAATTTTTGTTAATCAGAGGGCAATCCAAGTGTGCTCTTTGGCTGAGTCCAATACCTGAATAAAATGTGAACATTAACCGCTGAGGTACAAGTAAATTGGAAATTCAGTCTGGGGAATTTCAACCAAAGGATTCTCATCAGAAAGTCATAATCTCAAGGCAAAAGAGATTTTGCATCACTGCAGCTTTTTCTTCCACACTAGTAACCCAGGCAGCAATAGTATCACAAGATAGCTGTTAATTGCAAAACATGTGTGTGTGTGTAGATGCTTTCAAATTTTCTAAACCTGAATAATCAATATTTAAACACACAAATGATACAAATGGCTGACCTGGCCTATGTCCAGGCCATCACTACTTTTACTCTTGGTGGCCATCGACTGCCTTAGCAATGGTCTAGAAAAAATGTGTATGAAGAAAGTGTAGTCCCATTTCAGTAATTGATAGACATTGGGTCATAGGCATTGTGGCGGTTACACAACCTCTAACCATTTCATTTTTCTAGAAACAAAAGAATAATCTATTGATGTAGATTCAACTATGGGCATACACATTATTTGTTACAACATATTCTCTTCTTGCTAAGAACTGCAATATACTATTTCCCAGACAATTATTGTTGCAAAGAGGTCCCATACAAACTCATATAAGCCTATTTAACCTATTGTGTGGCTGAGAAGCTATGGAAGAAGAGAATGAGAAGCAAATAGGGAAGGAGCAGAAAAGAAAAATGGCATTCCAAAGAGCAGTAGTCAAACATAGGAAAATTCCAAAAGGAATTAGAAATTGATTTGAGCCATAATATTAATTAATTAACATATTGAATTATCTAAGAGCCCAACCACCAATTGTAATGTTTCCAGACCAACTGGAATGTATCTGAAATAATTTTCTGAAATTAAACCTGATTTATATCACTTTTTGCTTAGAAAAAGATTAAAAAGAAGAGCAGTAAAAGGGCACTTGTGGCTAATAAAAAAATTAAAGGAATTCATTTATTTACTCCTATTTAATGGAGATGCAGGCAAGGAAACAAAGTATTTGGTGTGCTAAATGTTTTAACAAAATGTGGGGTGACGTGGAGCACAAAGGAGGGGCATCACCCTAAATTTGAGCAGTCATCAAGAAAGGTGTAGGGAATGATTTGAGGGAATTGAAAGAAGTTAAAGACAAAAATATTATAGGTAAAAATTTTTTAAAAGCAACATAATACTTCTGGAGGCAAGAGAAATAATAGGTTCAAGAAAGACTCCCAGGTTTCTGGTTTTAGCTTCAAGGACATAGTAGTATCATTCATCAAAAGAGAAAACAAAGAAGAGGAAGGTGTGAATTTAGTTTTGCATGTGTGAGTCTGAGGTACCTAAGGAACATACAAGTGGTGGTATCTCAGGATCAGGTAGGTATCTGGAGTTGAGGCTCATGAGAGACTTCTGGGCTGGAAACACAGATTTTGAAGCTGTAGAGACAGTAATAAGTTGTTCAGAAAACAAATCACCTCCTTCCCAGCCTCAGGAGTGTACTGATGTGGGAAGGGACCCTAGACAAGAACTCTAAAGAACAGGCAACAAAAACAGAATGGACAGAATGGTTGGAGGAAAAACAAAAGATGCCACTGAAGTAAAATAAAAGGAGGATTTCAGGAAGAAAAGTGGGATCAACAAAGGATGATCAAGGAAGATGAGGACTGATAAGTATCCACTGGATTTAGTTACATGGGGGCCATTGAAAACTTCAGTAAGAGCAATAGAGTAGGAGACTGCAGGAGGGCAGAAACAGAGCTGTGGTGGACTAAGAAGTAAAGAGAGTAGGTAGATATTTCTCAAAAAGTGTGCCTGTCAGAAGATACTGGGAATAACATGTATTGGAAGTAATATAGGCTTGAAGGAGGGCTTCTCCTTCATTTCGTTCTATTTACATACTCAAGCAAAGGAGCCAGCAAGAGAAGTGAACAATACGGAGATTTGAGAGAGAGGGATAATCAAGAAGCTGAGAAAGTTCTAGCGAATGGAAAGAATGGGATTCAGAGCCCACGGAAAAGAGATTAACCTGAGATAAGAAGAGGACTGCATCCTTCATTAGAGGAATAAAATAAAATTTTAGAAAAGGAAGAGTAAGATAGGTAAGATAATAAATTTGTTGGCTGGAGTTAGAGGTGTTCTTACTGATGATTTCTACTGTTTCTGTGCAGCAACAAATGAACTCATCACCTGAGGAGAGAAGGGAGTGAGGTGTAAAGTGACTACACTGAGGAGAGTGGAGGGCAGGAGAGAAGGCTCATTTTACACACATGAAAGACTTGCCAAAAACACTGCCAAGAACCTAATGAGTTTGGTGTTTTTCACCATCAACTGGTTGAAGTGCTGACTTGACATACGTTTAAGCTTTAAGATTTATGGACTGGGAGAAAATAGAGAAGCGAAGAGACTGGAAGTTCCTATGATGAAAGAATACTTATTGAGTGAAAAGATTAAGGGGCCTGAAATAATGAGGAACTTAAGTTTAATATTATGAAAGTAGAACAATTCCAGACGATGGCAAGATTCAGGGCTTGGCCACTGGAGTAGGTAGCTGTAGTTGGTGGAGATAAGGATTGCAGGAGTTGATATGAACACAGAAGTGAGCAGAAAAGTTGTGATGAATGCTTAAATTAAAATGTTTAAAAATAAAAGACAGAGGAGAGGATGTCAGGAGAACATAGAAACCGACATGAAGAATTTCCAATGGCCAAAGTTCTTTGAGCAAAAAAACAAAAATAGTACTGGATTATAGCACAAAATAGCATAAAATAAATATCTATAAGTTTATACAGATATAGATGAGTGATTAAATTAATAGGAAAGAAAGGACAAATATTCCATAGAATAATTTTAAATAAAAATGTAGAAGAAATGAGGGAAAAAGAAAATCACCATGGCAATCACCACAGATGAATGGCCAAAACATTAAGGATAAACAGTACTTACGCAGCCTCAAACTATATTTCCAAACAAATTTATTTATTACTGTGGTGATTATAATGTGTGTCCAAATATTGTTCAATATTCCTCCCTTCGGGAAGTGGAGCTTAATTGCCCTTCCCTTAAACATAGGTTAGACTTAGTGACTCACTTTTACCCAAAAGAGTATGAGAAGGGAGAAAATAATAATTTTACATTAAAGAGACCCATCAAACACCAGCTTAACCAAGTGATCAAGGTTTACATCACCAGCAAGAAGTCGTGATGGCATCATGTACCCCTTAATATGATATAATGGGTGCCTCACTTCTGTGATAATCTCCCTCAAGTCCATAACAGCAGTCTAATCATGAGAAACATCTGCCAAACCCAAATTGAGGGACCTTGTACAAAACATTTGATCAATAATCTTCAAAAGTGTCAGAGTCATGAGAAAGGAGAAAGACTGAAACAAGGAAAGACAGATTGGAGGAGACTAATGGGACGTGACAACTAAATGCAAAGTGGGACAGGATTGGATCTTAAAAAAAGGTATTAATGGAAAACTGGTGAAATCAGTCCAAATGAAATCTGTTGTTCAGTTAAATTGTATTGTACCAATGTTAATTTTCTAGTTTTGATAAATGTGTCAATGTTGGACAAGAGATTAACATCAGGGAAGCTGCCTGAAGGGTATAGAGAACTCTATACACTTTGTTAAGACTGTTTTGTAATTATGAATTCTTTCAAAATAAAAAAGTTAAGAGAAAAGTTTTGATGAGTAAGAATGAGTAGTTAGGAGACCAGTATGTTATTATAAAATAGATGATGTAATAAGAGTCAAAACTGGACAGCACAAGGATCAATGGTGTAGGAGGTTTTACGGAATAGTGAAGAAGGGGTCATTTGGCACAACATTATAGAGTAAAGAGTAGATGCCAGGTTTTCATTTCTGCCTTAGAGCCTAACATTTATATGACTTGATGCTGTTGCAATGTCTGGAGGTCAAATAAAAATTAAAAAGTGTTCACAGTTTTTGGTTATTATCTGATCCAAGTATTATATAGGCCACTGCTCCTGATTAGAAAGGCCATCATCCTTGAAATCTGTCAACATTATCAATCAACTCCATTCCATTATCCATGGCAGAACTATGCTATTTCCTGGTTCAAAGTTTGCGGCCCCCACAAACAGTTTTATAAGTGATCTGAGGAAACCACAAGTCTAAACTGTTTTACATAATAGAGATTACTGACATGTTTGAAACCTAGTAAATAATCAAACTCTCTGCTCATCGTTCCAGCTTTTCCCACCCCCTACCAAGAGAGTTTTTCTACAAAGGATGCTAAACATTAGGTCAAATCAGCAATAAATAAATTAATTAATTAATAATAAGGATTATTTTAAAAAATAAATTTTGTTGAGTGTGTATAAAGTGTTCAAACTAGTAATAGATGTTTTTACATAAATTAGCTCATTTAGAAGATATAAATAAAAACGTAAAATCAGAGACATTGGTAAATACTATTCACTGTGCTAATTTGAAAAAATAATAATGGATACTACTCTAAATTTAAGACTTAGGAAAAACAAGGGTTGAAAGAATAGGAAGAAAAAAACTTTAAGGTCCTTAAGAAAAAACTTAAGGTCTTACACAATAGCTGTGTCTTTTAATTCCACCCATGCTTTATTTATCGTGGTTAAGTGCCAGCTCATGATCATGGCAGAGTCAGAATTGCGAACAGAGAGTCCTGCAACAAGGGAGAATGGCAAAGGCACACAGAGTGGACATCATTCATCACAACTAGGAAAACAACTCAACTATGCATTAATATTCAGTGCAAAGTTCAAAAAAAGAAACGTCTCAACTTTAGAAAGGTCTCAATGGGTCTGCCAAATACAGCTAGAATTAAAATGTATGATGATAGATAAGTGAAAGATAGATAATAGACAGACAGAAATAGATAAAAAATGATAATAAAGGTGTTCTAGGAACCAAATCTGAAACTTCAGTTAATAATATCCATTAGGTTAAAAAATGGAAAAAAAAAAAAGACCTGCTCTAAGACTAGTAATAGCTCAGTGTTTAAGTAAACGACAGAGACGAAACAGCAATAAAACAACATTACAGTCTTTTTAGGGCTTCGCCTTGGAGAAGCTTAAAGTGCTTTATATTTAACGTCAGTTTCAGTCCCAGAGGCTTAAGTTGGAATCAGCGTCATGACTAAGTAAATTAATCTCTTCAAAAGCAAAGCTGACTGGGCCAAGTCAAATCCTGGTAGAGTGTTGTGTGCAGCATAGAAGAGTCCTGCAAAAATCTGGAAAGGCATTCTGAGACTATCCTAAAAGACATAGGTTTTTTTCAGTAGGAAAAAAAAAAATCACAAGCTAGAAACCAAAGGAAATGAATTTGAGCAGATGGGAGATTTATAGGCTTTACTTTATATGGTCCCTGACTAAAAACAGAAACTTTGATAACTATCACATTCAGATTTTCCTAGTAATTGTCTCTAAAATTAAATGCAGTATTCTCACACAACTCAAAAATTAAGACAAATTTAGTAAAGTACAGCATAGGGAACAGAGTCAATACTGTTACAACAACTACATATGGTGCCAGATGGGCACTGGTTATATCAGGGGGACCACTTTGTAAAGTGATGATTGTCTAACCATCCTGCTGTACACCTGAAACTAATACAAAATAATATTGAAAGTAAACTGTAATTGAAAAATTAAAAATTAAGACAAATTTAATACATATACTGGGCCATATAATTTATTGGAATAAAGGACATATCTACATTTTAAATTATTCTAGTCAATCAATAACATGTTCAGATAATTTTAGTTTTGATAGTGTAATAACCAGGATTTTAAAAAACTTTTTATTGAAACACACATGTAGAGAAGTGCACACATACCTTTTTTGTTTGTCTTGTTTTAAAACAGACTTTATTTTTACTGTAGTTGTATGTTCACAGCAATATTGAGCAGAAGGTACAATAACCTACATAGGTAGAGTCTCCCCGACCCCTTAACATCCTCCACCAGAAGGTACATTTGTGAAAATTAGTGAACCTACATTGACACATCATGATCACCCAAAGTTCATAGCTTATGTTAAGGTTCACTATTGGTGTTACACATTCCATGAATATGAACAAGTGTATAATAACATGTATTTGTCATTAAAGTAACATAGAGTATTTTCACTGCCTTCAAAACCCTCTGTATTTCACCTATTCATTCCTCTCTCCCACTGAACCCCTAGCAGCCACTGATATTTTTACTGTCCCATAGTTTGCCTTTGCCAGAATGTCACAAAGTTGGAATCATACAGTTTGGAGCCTTTTCAGATTGGCTTCTTTAACTTGGTAATATGCATTTAAGCTTCCTCCATTTCTTTTCATGGCTTCACAGCTCATTTCTTTTTAGCACTGAATAATATTCTATTGTCTGGATGTACCACAGTTTATTTACCCATTCGCCTACTGAAGGACATCTTGATTGCTTACAAGTTTTGAGAACTATGAATAAAGCTGCTATAAACATCTATGTGAAGGTTTTTGTGTGAAATTTAAGCTCTTTTGGGTAGATACCAAGGAGTGTGAGTCCTGGATCATATGGTAACAGTATATTTAGTTTTGTGAGAGATAGCCAAACGGTCTTCCAAAGCAGCTGTACTATTTTGCGTTCCCACCAGCAATGAATGAGAGTTCCTGTTGTTCCACATCCTCTTCAGCATTTGGTATTGTCAGCATTCTGCATTTTGGCTGATAGGGGTATAGTGGTATCTCATTGTTGCTTTAATTTGCATTCTGCTGATGACATATGATATGGAGTATGACTTTATATGCTTATTTGCCATCTGTTTATTTTCTTTGGTGTGGTGTCTATTAAGGTCTTTGGCCCATTTGTTAATTGGGTTGTTTTCTTATGGCTGAGTTTTAAGAATTCTTTTTACATTTTAGATAACTCTCCTTTATCAGAAGTGTCTTTTACAAATATTTTCTCCTAGTCTGTCTTGTTTTCTCATTCTGTTGACAAGTGCCTTTTGCAGAGCAGAATTTTAAAATTTTAATGAATTCCAGCTTATCAATTTGAAAGTCATTGCCAAATCCAAAGTCATCTAAGATTTCTCCTATGTCATCTTCTAGGCACTTTATAGTTTTACATTTTATATTTAGGTCTATTATCCATTTTGAATAAAATTTTGTTAAGGGTGTAAGGTCTGTGTTTAGATTCACTTTTTTTTTTTTTTTTTTTTTTAATGTGGAGAGCCAGTTGTTCTAGCACTATTTGTTGAAAAGATAATCTTTGCTCCATTATTGTATTGTCTTTGCTCTTTTTATCAAGACCAGTTGACTATATTTATGTGGTCATATGTCTTAAATATAAGGGGTGGCAAATTTCCACACACTGAATATACCTAAATAATCATATTTTAAATATTACAGACATATCCAACTAAAGAAAAACTCTTCAGTTTTCCATATGCATCTTCAAATATTATCAAAAACATTTGTTGGTATTTTCATCCCTCATAAATAGGTAACCATGTTCTTCTCTTCTGAATGTCTTCTCATTTATCAATTTTAAGAAGTTGAGCCCAGTTGTAAGAAAATAAAATTATCTGGTAACCTGCAAATTTGAGACTGAACATATTCCTTATTCTAGTTCATTAGGTTTCCCACCCAATTCCAGATTGAGACTTGCTAATTTAAATGAGGTAAAATGGCTTTATTTCAGGCCTTCTGTCCTTTCTACATATCTCAGACACTAACGATGATTCCAAACATATGGACTCTGAGTTCTGTTTGTAAGGAGGAACTACAAAGGAATGATGATCCTGTGGCTTTATCCACATTCTTTGTAGGTAAAAGAAAGACAGGGTTTGCCAAGCTTGGGACTAACACAAAGTGAAATGAACTCAAAAGTAGTTGCTAAAACTTTCAAAGTCTTCTCAAAGTAGTGGAGTCCTGAGCTGTAGGCATTCCAAACTATCTTGGTAATGCTCCAATCCCAGCAAATAAATCCTCAACTCATACTTCCTTATACCCACAGCACTGTACAGGTGTTTGTTCCAAGCCTAACAGGATGAAGCAAAATGAGAACTGCTTATAAAACTGAAAAAGCCTTGAGTAAATCTGACCTTAAGCACAGCTAGACTCAAGGGCTCAAACAAAGCCATCGAAATCTAGCTCCCGTCTCCCCATCTCTGCACAGACACCAGTCTCACATAGGCTCTCTCACAGTAGTCTCAAGACAGCTCCTGGAGGTCACAGAGCCATATCTTTCCTCAATCATATCTAGTAGAAATGAGTCAGGGTTCTTGTCCCTGGATTCCCACCCAACCAAGGATACATGTGTCTCATTGTCTCCAATCTGATCACATGAACTTCTCTGAACAAATCATTATAACCAGGTACATGCTCAACCCTAAATGGGCATCAAAACAAGACTACCGCATAAGCTCAAAGAAAAATGGGGATACAGTTATATTAGGAGAAGGAAAAATAAGTACTGTGAACCCAAAATACTTCAACATCCTCCATTATTAACCCAGTCAATCACTGAGTTAGGGAACCTGGTCAATCTATAAAGACTTCCACACAAGATGACCAGCCCCATATCAGTATGACCTTCTTCTCATGAAAGTAGGGAGTCTTTCTCAGTAGCGCCCCACCCCCTGCAAAAAACAACAACAACAACAACAACAAAAACACCTCTAAGTAAAATGAAGAAAAAGGAAGCTTGATTTGTTTGGAATATTTCCACCAGACTAATCTGTGAAAAGCTGGACTGACATGATTAATACATAAAGCACTAACTCCTATGATTTCATAAAGGTCACCCATGGAAGTCAGAGCTATGATCTTGAAAGGATTTGGCTGCTCATTGAAAAGTTCTGAAATGCTTCCATTGTGGCATAACGAGAAATAAAATGAGAACTCATACAGAGATAAAGACTCCAGAAAATACAACAGAACACATTCAGTAACATTGTTTATATTAAAATAATCCTGTTGGCAAAGCTGCCTGAGCTGGGTATGGAAGCCTAATGGGTTAGGGCAGCCACACAAAAGGACTTGTCCTGAAGTAACAATTGCTAGAAAGGCAAACGCTCAGCAGGGGTTTCTTCAAAGGATAATTAGCAAACAGTGGGGTCAAGGCTAATCATATCATTGTGAAAAATGCTAGCTTTTTCTTAAGACCTATTCAGAAAAAAAGGCAAGTTTTCAACAATCTGCACTAAATGTGTCATGTTATATATTAATGGGTAATCACAATAATATGTATGTAATCACACAGTGATTATAAAAGCAATGGGTTAAATTTCCTTCACTGTTTCTGGAACTCTCTGAAATTCCTTATCTATTAGGTCAGCAATGGCATTATTCTTTTATTATATGTATTGAATGAATAGATGCATGCATGCATGCATGAAGCAAGTTAACTGTTTGAGCTTGGTAAATTTTCACATGGGGTTAATTATTTATTATGAACTTGTGTGCAACAGTGTTGGGAATGTTTGCTTATTCTTGTAAAAAAGATTTTGCTATATAAGCTAATTTCAGATTATATTAACAAGACTTTTTTTAGTATTGTTATAATGCCTATATTTGAGCCATTCTAGCCTAAACAGGGTCTTTGGACAAGTTAGAGAAGGTGTTCCTCGAGGATGGATAAAGCTCCTTGGGCAATGTGACTTGGTGAAAAGATGGAGCACTGGTGTAAAGATAAAAAGTGCCCCATTCTCTGGAATACTTGGGGAAGTAGCAAGGGACTGGGCTGAATTTCCACCTCCACAACCACATCCTTGAGAGCATAAGTGGTACAACCCTGGCTCAGCCATCAGAATGAAGAATAATTATAAAGAGAGGAGCAAAAATCAGAACTTTCTTGCTATTTTGTTTTGTGGAGTCATTTCCCACAGGCCAGATTCTGTTAATAAATGATACACTCAATAGCTGTACAAAACACCTAACAGAATATATTTAAATGTTAAAAATTCAAATTTCCCTCAAAGTGTTTCTCAACCTATTCTTTCTTATCAGTATGATTTTTCCTGAAGGCCATGTGAACAAAATCATTAAAAGGGTCATGTATGTACTCTACACAGTCACGAAGGCTTTCTTGTCTAATCTTACGGAAATTTTTCAAATTAATATATTATTGATACCCGAAGGTTATTTTTTTACTTCTCCTTTTGCATCAGTGAAGTTCATTTTTGTTTCTTTCCCCTATGGTTTCCCAGTGGCTATTGTGATCAGCTAAAGTTCCTCCATTCTAATTCTAAGAGATGGGATACACTCAGAGCAGGGAAAATGGAGAAATAGTGATAGAGATTGGTAATGGAATCTATTTTCTCCTGAAGCAATAACAAAATGAGTTTAATTTACACATAAGGATTCTGATTTGCAGCCGAAGAACTACAAAGGTCCTTCTGTTTATTCTTTATTAGGAAAGTACACATGTCACATTCTTTTCTGGCTTTCACGTAGCCATGAAATGAGCTCACCCCTCTCAGGTGTTAGGCTTTGCAAACTGAGGCTTGTTAAGCATGTTGCAAGACAAAGAAGTGGACTATAAGCCAGCAGATCCAGTTGCACCTTTCAGCTTTTTTTAACAGCTGGCCTCATTCTTGGCAAATCACCGAGTCTCAGTTTCATTAGCTGTAAGACGGAGGTTGGGCTAAAGAGGTGATTATGCTGATAACAGAAGCTATCATTTATTGACAGCATACTATGTATAATGTACCTAGCAGTGGGGTGAGCACTTGCAGTTACATTATCTCATTTACCTCTTAGAACTCCTTTAAAGTGAGTGATTTTACAGGAGAGAAGCTGAAGCTTGGATGGGTCAAATAACCTAGCAGAGTCCTTGGTAGAGCTGCAGGTATCAGAGCCAGTATGGAACTAGAAGTCTCATTGAAAAGTCCATCTGGGATTGCTTCTTGCATATTTATAGGCTAACTGTAAAGCAACCTATAATGTGAATCTCAGACAACAGATGCCTGCAGGTTTTCTTTTTTCCACATACCTAAGTGATTTAACTCCAGAAGCATACACTGAGTTTTCCAAAACGTTAGTGAAAAAGTAACATGACTGCTCTCTTACTGAGCGTGTGAAGGGAGGCTCTCTGTAGACTTGGGAAATACAAATTTGTAACTGTCAAATCCACTGCTGTGTCATATTATCAGGTATTTATATGTCTCATAGTGCAGACTGCATTTTATACAACTCACAAGCCAGTAAGAGAAAGTTAAATACCATATGCTTTCACTCTTATGTGGAATCTAATGAACAAAATAAACAAACAAAATAAAAACGGACTCATAGATACAGAGAAGAGCGACAGCTGTCAGAGGGGACTGGGTGAATAAGGTAAAGGGAGTAGTAACAGTACAAATTGGTAGTTGCAGAATAGCCACAGAAATGTAGATTACAGCTTGGAGAATATAGTCAATAATGTCGAGATAACAGGGTATGGGGCCAGGTGGGTGCTTGGGGCAGCAGGAGGACTAGAGCGCGTAGTTTTCTGGCCACTTTTACTGTACATCTGAGGCTGATGTGAAATGGTATTGACTGTAAACTGTGGTTGAAAAATAAAATGAAATTTAAAAAAGAATTGGCATAATGCTAAGAAAACAACACAGGCTATAAAATCAATTCCAAAAGAAGAATTCTAGAAACACTCTTTAAAATGGTTCCATCATGAAACAACTAGATAGTTTCTGAAGTGGCTGCTCTAGCTGGAAGAGGTCTTCAAGTGGATAGCTTTACGCATTTTTTTTCAAATTTATCACAGGACTTCAAAGACACGTGGATAAATGATAAGTGCTTATTTACTCCCTCATTCACTCAACATAATGCATGGAGTACTTATTGTTCTGAACATTAGATATACAACATCAACCAAGATGGAAGTGGTCCCTGACTGACTTCGTGGAACATGGAGAGACAGAAAATAAACAAGCAAATAAGTACACAAAATAACTACAAATTGGGATAATAGCAGCAAAGAACATAGGACGTTGCTCTGAGGAAAACTTAATGGAGGAGACAGTTCATTTTAGCTGGGGTACTTAGGAAAGGCTTTTTTGAAATTTGAAGAATGAGAAGTCAAACATAAGAAGAACCAGGCTTACAAAGGCCATGAGATAGAAAAGTTTGAGACGTTTTGGAAGCTGTGTGTGGTTGGTGCATAAGAAACTAGGGATTGAAATCCATAGCTAACATTATGCTTAATGGTGAAAGACTATTTTTTGAATCTATAGGAGATGAATGAGAGATGTTAACTAAACATTGCATTAATCATTTTATAATATATGGAAGTCAAATTATTATGCTGTATACCTTATACAGTGTTGTATGTTAATTATAACTCAGTAAAACTGGGGTGGAGGAGACAAATACTGTGTGCTTCCACTGGAGGAAACAACGGTGAAAAACTGAAAGATTTCCCCTTAAAATCAGGAGCAGGACAAAGATGTTGGCTCTTACCACTTTTATCCAACATAGATTCTTAGGCAAAAAATAAATGAATGAATGAATATAAAATAAAAATAAAAGGCATCCAGATTGAAAAAGAAGAAAAGTAAAGTTATCTCTAATTGAAAATGACATAATCTTGTATATAGAAAAACCTAAGGTGTCCACAGGGTAAAGAAAAAACAAAAAACTATTAGAGCTAATAAATGGGTACAGGGAAGTTGCAGGATATAAGATCAATATACAAAAGTCAATTATATTTCTATGTACTTTCAATAAGCAATCTAAAAATAAAATTAAGAAAATGTTCATTTATAAAAGCATCAAAAGAAATAAAATGTTTAGGAATAAATTTAACAAAAAAGTGCAAAACTTGTACACTAAAACCTAAAAAAAATTATTGAAAGATATTAAGGAAAATCTAAATAAATGGGAAGCCATCGTATGTTGCAAGAAAATATTATTGGAAGACAATATTGTTAAGGAATTTATGAACAGATTCAAGGCAATTTCTATTAAAACCTTTGCTGCTATTTCTTTTTTTTTTTCAGAAACTCGTAGGTTGACTTCACAATTTATATGGAAATGCCATGGAACAAGAATGGTCCAAACATTCTTGAAAAAGAACAAAGTAGGAGGACTCACAATTCCCATTTGAAAAACCTTCTACAAAGACACAGTAATCAAGACAGTGTGGTACTGACATAAGGGTAGACTTACAAATTAATGGAGTTGATTTGAGAGTCCAGAAACAAATCTATGTTTCTATACTGATTCAACTGATTCAACTGATTTTTAGCAAGGGTGCCAAGACTATTGAATGGGGAAATAGTCTTTGCAAGAAATGGTGCTGGGATAACTTAATCTTGACATGTAAAAGAATAAAATTGAACCCCTTCCTCATGCCATATGAAAATATTAACCCATAATGGATCAAACCTAAATGTAAGAGCTAAACAATAAAACTCTTAAAAGAAAACACAGGTTTAAATGTTTATAACCTTGGATTGGACAATGGTTGCCTAGTTATAACACCAAAAGCACAAACCAAAATAAATAGATAGGTAGATAGATTTTTATCAAAATTATGAATATTTATTCCTTAAGAAATGAAAAAGATAGTCTACAGAATGGGAAAAATATTTGCAAATTTTATCTGATACAGAATTTGTATCTAGAACATACAAAGAACTCTTACAATTCATTACTAAAAAGACAATCCAATTTGTTAAATGGACAAATGTTCTGAATTAACATTTCTCCTAAAAAGATATACCAATAGCCAATTAGCCCATGAAAATACAAGCGGGGCGGGGGCAAAAATACAGAATTTATTTATAAAAAATTGTGTATTTATTCTTACATGTTTAAACTTCAGTCACCTTCAAAGTACTCTCCGTTTGATACAGTACACCTATCAAGACTTTTTTTTCACTGCTCAAAACAGTTTTTGAACTTGTTGATTTTGATGCATTTTAGTGTTTCTGATGTATTTGTTTCACTTCTTACACACAGGTAGAACATTTCCCTTTGAGGACTTTTTTCATCTTAGAAAACAAACAAAAAAAGTCACTCAGGGCAAAATTGGGTAAATAAGGAGAGTAGAGCATGGGGACCATGCTGTTTTGGCCAAAAACTGTTGAACATTCAGCAGTGTGTTGGCAGATGTGCTCATAAATCACCTATCATAAAATGGACAAACGCATTGAAAGAGTCTTCAAAAAAATTCACTAAAGCTGAATGCAGTCTCTCACAACAATGCCAGCTGGTATGCTGATAACAGATGGGTACCTAGAACACTCACCTAGTCAGGGAAACCTGTACTACAAGGGGCTCACCCTTCGGAAGATAATTCCATTTTGGAGGGATTCCCCCTTGTATATTCAACATCATTAGCCATTAGAGAATACAAATTAAACCCAAGATAAGAAAGAATTTCCCACTAGAATGGCTGTAATAAAAAAGACAGGTAGTGACAGTGCTGGCAAAGATGTGGAGAAACTGAAACCCATCCACAGATGGTAGGAATATAAAATGATACATCTGTTTTGGAAAAAGAAAATTGACAGTTCCTTAAAAGATTAACTGTAGAATTACCATAGGATTCAGTAATTCTACTTCTAGTTATACATCAAAAAGAAATAAAAATACTTTATATGTCCACACAAATACTTGTACATGAATGCTCTCAGCAGCACTATTCATATTAGCCAAAAAGAAGAGACTACTCAAATGTCTAATAACTGGTGAATGGTTATATAACATGTGATACATCTACACAATGGAGTTTTATTCAGCAATGTAGAGGAATGAAGTACTGAAACGTGCTACAATATGGATGAATTTTGAAAACATTGTGCTGAGAGAAGTCAATTCCATTTACATAAAAGATCCAGAAGAGAAAAACCTATGGAGATAGAAAGTTGATTAGTGGTTGCTTAAGGCTAAGAGTGTTGGGGGAAATTGAGGGTGATTGCTAAAGGGTAGAGTTTTCTTTTTAAGTGAAGTGATGAAAATTTCCTAAAATTGTAGTGAAGGTGGCATAATTCTCCGAATATACTAAAGTCCATTGAATTGTACACTTTAGATGGCTAAATTGTATGAGATGTAAATTATAACAATATTATAATAAAAAAATGCAGAGGAGAGAAAAGCAATGAGGGATAGAAATAAAATTGGAGATGTAGGCACATGTGAAAGCTTGGAGGGTTTAATTGGCCATATGATGAAACTAGGATTTTATACTAAGGACAGAGAGAAGCCACAGAAGGAGTTTAAGGAGAGCAGTGATATATGATTGGCAGTTTTAAAAGTTTCTTCTGGTTGCTGCCTAGAGAATGGCTTAGAGGAGCAAAAGTAGAAGCAGAGAGAGCAGTAGAATACTACAGTAGAAGCCTATGTAAGACAGGGCAATTATTTGAATTAAGAGATATTCCAGGAAAGATGGAGAGAAACAGATGGATTTGCAAGACATTTTGGAGATAGAACACACGTACATATATACAAGGTCTGCCCAGAAGGCATCCAGCTATGTACTATCAAAAATAGAGACATTTCTTGAAGAAGATGCAAGATACAAGAAACATTGTATGTAGGACAAAGATGCCTTAGTCCCCATCAAAGTACGCACCTTGGGACCTCACACAGTTTTCCTAGTCGCCATCAACGGCCCCATCATATTTTCCTGAATCTCATCAAAGGTCTGTAATCTCTTCGCTTTCAAAGGTCACTTTAGTGTTGGGAAAAGCCAGAAGTCACAGAGTGCCAGATCTGGCTCTAGCGGGTGCTGGGTCACCTGGGTGATTTAGTGTTTCACAAAAAAACTGTGCATAAGTGGGTGTGTTGTCGCAATGAAGCTGCCAATCACCAACTGTTGCCCATAGCTGCAGCCTTCTGAATCATCCAAATAGTTTCCAGGGAGGAATGTTCAAGCTTAACACAAAATCTGAAGCAGATTCATTGCTCTACTTGTTCAGTCATTTTGAGTGCAATGGCCACACCATACACATGCTTTATTCAAGAGTGTCTACCACTGCTACTGACTAGCACAGTGAAGTTGTCACTATTCACATGTGCACATTCCAGTCCACTCTTCTTGGCTGCCAGGTTACTTTGATGTTGCACAAACCACACCTGGCAAATATATATGGAGAGAGAGAGAGAGAGCAGGGTCTTTTATATTTTAATATTGCAACATCAAACACAAATACATAGATATTACTTAAGTGAAATAAAGAGCAAGTATTGGTTGAAAAGTTGTTTTTGCCTTAAAATACAATGTTTAATATTTAACCAGGAATCTGCAATGGAGTAGAAAATTTGGTTGAACTTTCACTTCACTTAACTCTATTATTTTAATAAAAGCACTTTCTATAAGGAATTTCTATATTACTAAAATTTTATCCAGTTTTAAAATTTTGAGATGGAATTAAAGTCACACAAATATAAAGTGTTTGTTAAGTTATGAGCCCGAGTTTGGTAACTCTAAATGTCCATCATAGATGCTCATAGAATTTCAAGAGCAGGGGGATCTTAAAAGTCACTAATTTAGTCCAATGACCCTGCCATCCAAAGATTAAATTTTTTCTACAATATTGCTGACAAGCAGTCAGCTAGATCTACTTTCCTATCAATGCTTAATATTTATTAATCAGGAGATATTGGAATTTTGACATCTTCAAAGACTTATTGTGTATATTAACAGTTTTAATAGATACTTTAAAACATAACCATTTTGAAGCTATACTATACAAAAATACTATAAAGAAATTAATATTTAAATAAATTATTTTTACAAATAATTTTGTCAAATGTTTCTTAACTCATTTTTATCTTTACATGTAAAGAAAGAAAATTATCTCAATGAAGTCAAGAATCAGTGTCTTCTCTATTAGACAAACAGATAATTCATGAGAAGTTTATACATGACTACTAGCAAAAATTTACTACTGAATTTAGGCTAAAACGAATGAATCAGATATCTGCAACTACATTAGTGGCAGATTGACCTGACAATGCTGAGGAATGAATTTTACCATGCAAATAAATTTTACAAATAACCTTCTGTTATAATCAATTCATGGAGATGTATTTTTAAAAATTTCTCTCTAAAATCTTTCTAAATCTGTCTAAGGTGTTACAGACTTCATTATATAGCAAACAGATGAACATAATTTAAAAGCTATTGATGAATCAGGATCATTATTTTAAAATTCCATGTAATGATACTAGAGAAGTAAATAAAAGTTAGCTTACCTACCCATTAAATGTTTCCATATACATCAGGGTTGATTGTCAATCAGTGCCCTACAGAAATGGTCTTTTTTCCTTTTAGATAACCTGAAGGAAAAACCTTTTGTGCCCCAATTATTTCAAAACTTTTCATTCTGATTACTCCTTAATTGTATGCTCCTCGGATTCGCTGCAAAAATATCCTATCTATAAAAAGGGCATCTTCCTTGTAATGGGAGTTTTCCTTTGAGTCAGGACATTTAGTTGCAAGCAACAATAACTAACTTTAGCCAATTAATAAAAACAAGCACTTCATTAAAGGGATATCGGGAGGCTCACAGAATTGCTAGGAGGACTAATGATTAGGACTAGAAGGACTAGGTTTAAGACTGATTTCCAGGATAAAGGACTCAGATCACTTTGCAAAACTGACTTGAAAAATTCCCACTGCTGCTTGCTGCCCTACCACTGTCCTTCACATACTCCAATATTCCCATAATTTCCTGCCAGAGCAAAGTCTTTTATACTTTGATTATCATAGCATCAAACATAAAGGAAATAGTCAATACACTTTTATTCATTCAACAAATATGTATTGAATATTTATTATGCTTCTTGAATTGAACTAAAAACCCTCTAGTATCCTTTTGTATATGAAGAGATTCTACTTTATCAACATATACTGCATGTTTAAGCACAAAGTATTGCACTAACACAAATGGCATAAGATTCCTATGTTCCTTATGAACTAAGAATTGAATTGAATTTGACAAGTAATCCAGTCCGAAATCAATGTATATCTGAAATGCATGAGTTAGCTGTAGCTTAAAATTAATTGCCTAAGGGAGTGAAAAACATCACAATGTAGATTCCTATAAGGCCTAATTAAACTAATGACATAACCATTGTAAGTACCCTAACCTGGTGTGCATGAGTAGTTTCACTTAGACTGGAAAAGTTTGGTGCATAGGCAACATTTTATAATTGCTCGATTAATGCTAAGTTCAGCTAACTCTTCTGGATAAAAATGAATGTGCAAGTGTTGAGAGACACATTAATTTTTTTTAACTTAAACTTGAGCTGTTAATTATAAAGTCGTGTTATTTTGCAAATAATGATGGCTTAAGATCGTCATGCATATAAATCACTCAGATGCAAGTTAGAAAATTAAATGGACTTAGATATGAGCTACTTGGAGGTCTATACAGAGAATGAGTACCTAGGTGAGAGCCCCTGAGTGCAGAAGCTCTGATTGAATTAGCTGCTGCTAGGGTATAAAAATAAAAACAAACCATTATCCAGTCCCCATAAGTGTGCCCTTGCCCTCTGGCTAGAGGGTCTGAATGACAATTCCTGATCTTGTGGTACAACACAAGGGAACACCTTTTCCCTTCTGCTTCAGGCTCTAATATGGTTCTGATATTAGAACCACAGCACTGCCTGGTTCATCATACTCTTAAGCTCAACTGTGAAACAAAACTATAAGTTGAACCACATTAAATTAATGCATTTGTAGATCCAAAAGGACCAATTATCAGTAGTTTCATATGATTCAGTCTAACACTCATACTTCACAGCCATTTGATCTAATCAGTGCTAGTAATTCATAAAATTTTAATTTTTGTGCCTGACACTGTGTCATAACCTGTACTTTTAATAGCACAAAAAAAGAGCCCTGGGAAAGTTCAAGTGCCAAGTAGTTAGATCAAAACTTAAGACTAGAACCAAAGTCTTCTGATGGCCAGTTCCATGAGCTTTTATGGTAGAGCTCTTAATGCTTTGACTAATAATACATGTTTGAATATCTTGAATAATTAGCCAATGTATTTTAAATGTGAGATTTCACATCAAATTCTGGATTCCCAGCTTCTCTTTAAAATGAAAGTGTTTGGGGTCAGACCAGGATTACAATGAGACAATGGCACAAAATTTCAAGGGATGCCAAAAAAATTCAGGATTCCAAGATAAATACTAATTTAATGCAACCTTTAAAGAAACAAAATTAATGCATGCAAAAAGATCAATGATGAATAAAATATCAAATGTGAAATGAAGACAGGCTGTTTTTCATGTGCTTTATAGCCTTCTGTTATTGTGCAATGGGGATAGTTATTTCCAATCAGCCCTCTGTTCTGGGATCACTTGCCCACAAAGACTTTCCACTAGGCAGATATATGGGTTGACAATTATCTGCAAACTAATTGAGAAACACAGGGCTTTATATAGTCATGTTTTTTATTGTAGATCTTTTAATAAATTTTACTCTTAGTTCAACATATGGAAAGATATTTTGGTAAGTGCACATAGAGATACACACTTTTGCTTTTGCCTCAGGTTCCAATATGCCTTTGCATGGTGGTGCCTTCAAAAAAAAAAAAAGGAGATACCCGGTAGCAACAGAGCCTTTGGCCAGAGATATACGAGTACTTTTCAGGCAGCATGGTCTCCATTCAACCCTTTTGACTGGGCCTCCTTTGTTTTTCCTCTGATATCTTCTAAAGCTTAGCAAGCCTCAGAATTCAAAGCTGAGCCCTTTTCTCTTCCAAAGGTAATGTCCAGAGATTAAAATTATGGATTTAGATGCCATCTATATGCCAGTAAATCTCAGGTATATATGTCCAATCATGTGACCTTTCCTCTGAGCTCTAGATTCATATTCTAGTACTGCCAACTAGAATAATGAATAGGATCATAAATTTGACCTATTCAAAACTTAAAAGCTTTTTATTTTCCCCACAAACTTGTTTCTTCTTCAGTCTTCTCTTATCTCAGTAAATGATAACACCATCCTTCCAGTTGAGATAAAACATTTAGAAGTCCACTTTATCTTATCTCTCCATCCCACACCTTTAACTCATTAAGAAGTACTATTAACTCTAATTTTTTTTTTTTACAAAATCTCAAATCTACTCACTTTTTCCATTTCTATTGCTACTATCATAGTCCAAGATATCACACCATCTCTCTTCCTGACTGTTGTTGCAAAGCCTTTTAGTTGATCTGTCTTAACTTTGTACTCCATCTCCCTCTCCATTCCATTTTCCATTTAACAGCCAAACTGATCTATATAGGATATAAATCACATTATGTCACCACCCTGCTTAAAAAGCTTAGTGTCTTTCTGTTACAGTTAGACTGAAGTACATACTCCTTCCTATAACCAACAAAACATGTAATATGCATCATCCCATTCCAACCACACTGACATCTATATTCCCAGACACACTCCAGGCACAATCCCACCTAGAGGTCCTTTATATTCGCTTGGCCTGAAATGCTCTTTCCATGGGTGTTACACGGCTGGTTTCTTCTCATTCAGATCTTAGGTCACATGTCACCTCTGTAAAGAGGCTTCTCTGACCAGCCTGTCTGTAGTAGATCCTTTGGCCACTCTTCCTTATGTCACCCTCAACATTGTGAAATTAACCTGTTTCCTTGTTTATTACAATATATTCTTTCCTCATGTGGATTTCACTGATATACTCTCAGCATCTAGTTTAGAACACATGCTCAGTTAAGTATTTTCTGAATGCATGCGTAGGTCCATGAATGAATAAATGAGACCAACCATACCTCAAGCAGACCTTAACAGGAGTATTGGCTATTATAAACTAGCTAATGAACCAAATTACTTTTCTTTCTAGACACACAATGCTTGTTTTTGCTTTGTTTTGATTTCTGTGAACGTCTTCAAGTGGATTTGTATGTGTCCTCATACCTGTAGCCCTGCTCTTTATCCACTGTCATTTGCAGGGAAGTCCAACCTGCAGCCTGAGGGCTGCATGCAGCCCAACACAAAATCGAAATTCACTTAAAACTCTCTTTTTGCTCATTAGTTTTCATTAGTGTTTGTGTATTTAATGTGTGGCCCAAGACAACTCTCCCAGTGTGGCCGAGACACCAAAAGGTTGGACACCCTTGACTGAGTTTAAACAGTTGTTGGACATTTGGTTTATTTTAGTTATATGAATGGTACCACTCTGAACATTCATATACAAGTTTTTGTGTGGACATATGCTTTCATTTCTCTTGGGAATATGCCTAGAAGTGGAAAAGCTGGGTCTAATGGTAACTCTGTTTAATCTCCAGAAAAACTGCCAAACTATTTTTCTTATTTGCTGCACCATTTTATATTCCCACCAGTTGTGCATGAGGGTTCCAATCTCTCCATGTCCTCATCAACATTTGTCTTTTTTTATTACAGCCATCTTAGTAGCTGTGAAGTAGAATATCACTATAGGTTTAATTTTTCTCTGATGGCTAATGATGTTGAACTTCTTTTCATGGGTGTATCGGTCATTTGTATATCTTATTTGAAGAAATGTCTATTCAAATCCTTTGCTCACTTTCAAATTGGGTTGTCTTTTTATTGTTGATTTATAATAGTATTTTATATATGATCTTGATACAAGTAACTTCTCAGATAAATGATTTGCAAATATTTTTTCCCACTCTTTTGTCTTTTCACTTTCTTGATATTGTCCTTGGAAACACTTTTTTTTCTTTGCTCTGATAGTCTAATAAAGTATTTTTTTTTTATCTTTTGTGGATGTGCTTTTGGTGATATGGCTAATCACCCATTGTTTAATCCAAGGTCATGATCATTTACTTACACATACAATTTTTTTCTTAAAATTTTGTAGTTTTGGCTATTACATTTAGGTCTTTGATCCACTGGAAGTTAATCTTTGAATGAACTACAATAGGTAGTGTGAGATAAGGGTGCAACTTCACTCTTTTGCATGTGGATATCCCATAATTCCAGTGCCATTTGTTCAAAAGATTATTCTTCCCTATTGAGTGATCTTGCATCATCAAAATCAATATCATGATTCTTAAATAATAAAATACCAAACTATGATGTTATAATGGTAATACTATATGCATTTATTTTATTTTTAACTTTTTATTTTTTTTTAGGTTTTTTAAAATTAAGTAATTTATTTTTTCAAATACATTTGTCTCTGCCTACCCCCACCACTTTCCCTTGCCCCCTCCCTCTCTCCCTCCCTCCCTCCTTCAACTCTTCCCCTTTGGTTTGGTCCATGAGTCCTTGCTATATGTTCCTTGACCTTCCCCTTCCCTTCCTTTTCCCCCACCCCCCCCTCCTTCCCTCTTGTCTCTGTTGGTTTCTTTTCTTTTCAGTGTTGCTGGTCTTATTTTCCTTGCATCTTTGTATTGTTGGTTAGGTTCCACTTATAGGTGAGATCATATGGTATTTGCTTTTCGCCCCTTGGCTAATTTCACTTAGCATAATGCTCTAGAGTTCCATTCATGCTGTCGCAAAGTTTAGTAGTTCTTTTTTTCTTTCTGCTGCATAGTATTCCATTGTGTAAATGTACCCAAGTTTTTTGATCCAATCATCTACTGATGGGCATTTAGGTTGCTTCCAACACTTGGCTATTGTAAATTGTGCTGCTATGAACATTGGGGTGCATAGGTTCTTTTGTATTGGTGTTTTGGTATTCTTAGGGTATAGTCCCAGCAGGAGAATCACTGGATCAAAAGGCAGCTCCATTTTCAGCTTTTTGAGGAAATTCCACACTGCTTTCCACAATGGCTGCACCAGTCTGCATTCCCACCAACAGTGTACTAGTGTTCCCTTTTCTCCACAGTCTCGCCAGCACCTGTTGTTTGTTGATCTGTTTATGATGGCCATTCTGACCGGTGTGAGGTGGTACCTCATGGTGGTTTTGATCTGCATTTCTCTGATGGCTAGTGATGCTGAACATCCTTTCAAATGTCTCTGGGCCCTCTGCATCTCCTCCTTGGAAAAGCGTCTGCCTAGGTCCTTTGCCCATTTTTTGATTGGATCATTTGTCTTCTTGGAGTGGCGTCGAGTGAGTTCTTTATATATCTGGGAGATCAAACCTCTATCTGATGTGTCATTAGCGAATATATTTTCCCATACGGTTGGCTCCCTTTTCATTTTGCTGATGTTTTCTTTAGCCATGCAGTAGCTGCTTATTTTGATGAGGTCCCACTTGTTTATTCTTTCCTTTATGTCCCTTGCTTTAGGAGGCATATCAGTGAAAAAATTGCTGTGCGGGATATCTGAGAGTTTCCTGCCAATGTTCTTCTCTAGGAGACTTATATTCTCCTAGAATAGTGTGTTGTGACTTATATTTAAGTCTTTTATCCATCTTGGGTTTATTTTTGTGTATGGTGTCAGCTGATGATCCAATTTCAATTTTTTGCATGTATCCATCCAGCTCTCCCAACACCATTTGTTGAAGAGGCTATTATTGCTCCATTATATGCTTCTGCTCCCTTTGTCAAATATTAGATGCCCATATAGACCTGAGCTTATTTCTGGACTTTCTATTCTGTTCCACTGGACTATGGGTCTGTTCTTGTGCCAATACCAGATTGTTTTGAGTATAGTGGCTGTGTAGTATAGTTTGATGTCTGGTATTGTGATGCCTCCTACTTTGTGTTTCTTTCTCAAAATTGCTGGGGCTATTCGGGGTCGTTTATGGTTCCATATAAATTTTTGAAATGTCTGTTCTATTTCTGTGAAATACATCATTGGTATCTTAATAGGGATTGGATTGAATCTATAAATTTCTTTGGGTAGTATGGACATTTTGATGATATTAATTCTTCCAATCCATGAGCATGGTATATGCTTCCATTTATTTGTGTCTTCCTTAATGTCTTTCTTCAATGTTGTATAGTTTTCTGCGTACTGGTCTTTTACCTCTTTGGTTAAATTTATGCCTAGGTACTTTATTTTTCTTGTTGCTATTTCTAATGGTATTTTTTTTCTGATTTTTTCTTCTTCTATTTCTTCGCTGGTATACAAAAATGCCTTTCATTTCTGAATACTGACTTTGTATCCTGCTGTGTGGCCAAATTCACTTATTAGGTTGAGGAGTTTTTTGGTAGAGTCTACAAGGTTTTCTATGTACACTATCATGTCATCTGCAAACATCATTACTTTTTCGAGGAGGTTCTCTATTCCTTGCTCCTCTTCTTCTCCTTCTGGTACCCCTATTATATGGATATTATGGGGTTTCAGGTTGTCCTGCATTTCCCTAAATGCCTCTTCATTCTTTTTGAGTCTTTTTTCCATTTTTTATTCTTTCTGGGAGCTTTTTTCTATCTTATCCTCCATCTCCCTGATTCGATCCTCGGCTTCATCCAGCCTGCTTTGGATTCCTTCTACTGTGTTCTTCAATTCAGAAATGGTATTCTTCATATCCTCTTGTGTCTTCTTGATAGTTTCTATGTCCTTTTCCAGGTTGATATAGTTTGTTGTAAGATCCTGATAGTTTCTCTGCAGTTTCTCATAGTTCTCTTTGAGCTGGCTGAGCTCATTGAGCTTCCTTAGAACCATTGTTTTGAATTCCATATCTGATAGTTCCCTTGCCTCTATTTCATTGAGCTCTCTCTGTGGGGAGTCCCCTTTTCCACTCATTTGGGGGGAACTTCTTTTTCTTCCCATTTTTGTGAGAGTCTGTTAAGTTATTTATTTATTTATTTATTTATTTATTTATTTATTTTTGCTTCTGCTTCAGTTGGGCCGTCTAGATTTCCTGACTTTGTGGATTAAACTTCTATGGTAGTAGGCGGGTCCTTTTATTTATTTATTTATTTATTTTTCCCCCCTTTTCTTTCTGGGCCTGCCTCTGATGACGTCAGTTGTTGACCCTATATGACCTTGGGTCGTTTGTTTGAGCCTTCCAGGAGTCTACTGCCTGTGTCTGACTCCTGCTTGGGGCAGCTCTGTGACCCCTTCGGCCAGGGATCCACTATTTCTGTGGATCACTCTGCATTCTCAAGCCGGCTCCTTGAGCGCACTCCCCAGCTGACAGGATCCCCGGCCAGCCTGGGCTCAGGCATCCTTGCTCCAGCCCAGGGGGCTTCTTCGCGACCTTGCGTACCCGTTTGGCCCCCCCAGGCCAGCGGGCACCCCGGCACTGGTCCGTTTAGGGTCTTCTATTGTGTGCTTTCCCTGCTTTTGGCTCTTTGGATGCATTGCCTACCCTCGCCAGATGGAGACTACGGAAATGGGAGGAAGTCCCCTCCAAGACTCTCTGGTTAATCCTGTCTCCAGTCTCTCCTCCAGGGACTCTGGGCAGCTCTGTGACCCCTTCTGCCCGGGATCCACTATTTTTGCGGACAGCTCTGCACTGGCGGGCCCGCATGGGTCGGTTTACACATGCCCTCGCCGATCTGTGCACTCCCTCGCAGGCCCCATCGGTGTCAACCTGTGGGAGCCCTCGCCAGCCCACGCGGGTCCACACACACACTCGCCAACCCTGCCAGCCACTCAGCGCAGGGGTGCGCGTGCCTGCACTGGGTGGTTTTGGGCTGTCTGTCATGTGCTTTTTGGCTTTTGGCTCTTTGGGGGTGTGTCCTTTTCCCACACAATGGAGACTAGGGAAACGAGAAGGGGTCGGGACTCCGCGGTTCCTCCTCCCATTCTTTCCCCAACGCCTCCGTCTCCAGTCTCTCCTCAAGGCTCTCCCAGCCAGTCTGCACTCAGCCCCCCAGCTCACACGCGTACAAGCTGTGTGCGGAGCGCACAAAAGGCAGGTTAATTGATTCCCTTATGCCTGAGCGAGATGGTAGATGCAGAGTGGGAGGTGCGTTATCACCGGGGCTCCACCAGCTGCCGTCTCAGTTCTCTTCACAAAGTTTTCCTCACCAGTTTTTTTCCCAGGCACCAGCCCACCCTGCTGCTGCCTCTACCCAGAGATCAAGGAAGGCAGCTGCCACTGCAATTTTTGCATTGGCCCTTTAAATGTCTCTGCATCCCCAGCCACCTGTCTCTGGCAGAGAGCACCCCTAAGCTTTTCGGGGTTGCGCTTTGTCTGTATTTTCCTGGTTTTAGCTGCTGTAGTTTAGAGGTCCCTGTTTATGATTCAGACCCCGTTCTTCTGGGTGGGGGGGAGCTAACTGGCCATTTCAATGTCTCTCTGGTGCTGGTGCCCGTGGGTACCCAGCCCACCCTCTCGAGCCTCGACCGCACTTCTCACCCGTTGGGATGTGTGAGAGTTGAATCCACTGTCTGTCCGTGGCACCAAGGCTCCTCTCCCACTATAGTTCCATTGTTTTCCAGGTGATTACTCCACTATTTAGTCACCATTCCAGTTTGGTCTTGGGAGGAGGAGGTCAGCGTGACTCCCATCCACTCCTCTGCCATCTTTCCCCTATACCCATTTATTTCTATTTAAAATTCTTTAAATAATTTTTTCATATTTAGAATACTTGAAAAAATTTCAGAAGCAGTTTCCATTTTAAACTATCTTAATAATCATCTTACAGTTGTAGTCCAGCCTGAAGAAACTTTTTTGTAGAAAAAAACTTTTGTGCAGAAATTGATACTTGATTTTTATAAATTACGATATTTTCTACTGTATGTAAAAGGTTATCTACCTGGCTGAAATACAAATAAAATTTATTATTTCATATAAGATGAAGTCAAGAGACAGACTAGCCCCCGAAGATAGTTAATTCATTGGCACAATAAGGAAGGTGAACAACATCCAGGAAAAGCATATTCTCTAGTGCTCTCATCAGATATATCCAGAAAGGATGATGAAAAAGAAGGTAAGCAAAGAGCCACAGAAAAAAATGTATTGAGGAGCTACTGCCAGAAAGAAACAGTGACTAATCAAGGGATAATGCTTACCCCCAGGGCAATAGGCCCTTGGGAAGTCTGTCGGATCGCAGAATATAATGATATAGCTAATGACTGCTATGTCTCCCTTTCAGAAATGGGAGTACTTATTACAGTTTATTGAAGTTATCCATTCCTACCATCTTTGTATATTAGGTGTATGCAAAGTAGATAATTTACCTTTTGTCATTCATAAGTTCCTGGAGCAAGAGAAGTCACATCATACTTTATAAACTATTGTGATATCTTGAACTTTGAGCCTGATATTGTGATTGGATGGGGGTATAGAGTGGTCAACATTGGTTATGGAATAAGTATATTTTGCATGTAGAAGGGAAGGAAGTGAATATTTATGACCAAAAAGGTGGAGTGGTAAATTATAAAATATTATTGTTCAAAATACTTAGTGCTTCTTCCTGAAGGAAAATCTACATCCCTGCCCACTGACATCAGGCTTTGCCATATTATTTCCTTTGGTCAATAAAATATGAGAAGCCAGATATACCACTTCCAAATAGAAGTTTTAAGAGCCATTGCATGATTCTACTGCATGCTTTGTTTTCCTCTACCACTAGACTGATATATTCCAGGTAGAAACTGCGCCCTCAGCATGGATTCCAGAATGAAAACAACATCAAACTGACTGGCAGCTGACCAATGTAAGAAATGTTACAATATGCACCTCTATGTTCATTGCAGTGGGCGTTTTAGCCACGGTGGCTAAAACAAAAACAACTGAAGTATCCTTCAATAGATAACTGGATAAAGAAGATGTGGTACATACATACAATGGAATACTATTAAGCCATAAGAAAAGATGAAATGTTGCCTTTTGCAACAACATAGATGAATGCTGAGAATATCATTATAAGTGAAATAAGTCAACAGAAAAAGTAAAATATCCTATGATTTCACTCTTATGCGGGATATAAAACTGAAAGAAACAAATGAAAAAACAAGACAAATAAACAAAAATTCATAGACACGGAAAACAGTATGGTGGTTACCACAAGGAAGGAGGGATATGGGGTAGGAAAGGGTAGAGGAGTTAATGTATGCTGATGAAAGGAGATTTGATTTTGGGTGGGGGGCACACAATGTAATATACAAATATAAATCATAGAACCATAGGGTTGAAACTTAAATAATTTTATCAACCAATGTCATCCCAATAAGTTTAATAAAAATTAAAAACAAACAAACAAACAAACAAAATGTTACAAGACCACGAAATAAACCTTTGTTGTCTTAAGCGTCTGAGATTTTGGGATTGTTTTGTTATGGCAGCATAAATAGCCTCAGCTGACAAAAACAATGACTTTTTTATAAGTATTTCTGTCCTTCTGGTTCTTTAAATATATCTAAAGAGGCCAAAAATATAAAAAGGAACACATTTTTCCTTAATTAGATTTAATTTCAGTGTCTAAAAAGTTAGAAAAAGACATTTTAAGACAAGGCCTGGTACAACTCTTACCTGCCAATACATAAATTACTATCATTTTTCCTACTTAAATATTTCTAAGGTTTTAACATCTGAATAAATGATGGTATTATTCCAATATTCAACTAGAGAACTTAGAGTTCCCAATACACACATTTAAAATTTACATTATAATGCACAAGCCCTGAATATGATACTTATTCATATTTGCCTAAGTATTCCCAAATTAAAATAATTTGTTATAGATAAAAATCCAAAATGCATCCTTGGGGTTTCTTAAGAAGAAATGGTTTTTAATATCCTACATTGAATATGTTTTATACACCAAAGAATCTTTTAAGATAAAGCCATTCAGGTCTCAGCATGTTGCAAAGAAGTTAAATTACTTGTAGCAAAATTAAGAGATAGATTACCTATACCAATTTACATTTTAGTTGAACACCGGAGCCAAAGGAAGTGGTTTACTAGAGCAGTAACAGTATATTTGTTGGTACTCTAACCTGAAATAAAAATGTGTAAATTTTGTATTTTATTAGGCTAACACTATTTATGACAATACCTAGATGTTTTGACAGATTCAAAAGTTTACTTAAGGTTATATGGTATAGTTTTAAAGAAAATCATAATTCCAAAACTAGTTCTACTGTTTATAAACAGGATTGCTAACTGGCAAACTAAGAACAATTTCCTAAACAAGTTAATAAACAGAAAAAAAAAAAGCTGCTAAATTCCCTTTGCATGTTTATATTTTAGTGTTTACATTTTGGCCTAAAGGAATTAGGAAGAAATATTATTGTGAAAAATGCAAAGATTTGAAAAGCCCTAACAGGCCAAACAAAGAGATACACAAATGGAGCAAGAAGTGGGGAGAGAAGACTAAAAAGCTAAAATAAATCAATAAGTATTAAGTAACTTAATTCTAATCCTGTATCAAGAGAATAGCAGATTCCCAAAGCAATATTACACAAAGATTAAATTTTTGTTCTATAGAAATAAGCTCTTCTTTCAATAGAACAACTTTACTATCTAAATATAGCTATGATTAATTTTAATTTAGCTGAGTACATTATTCATTATTATCCACCTGATGATTATCTTTAGCAACCTATCAGGCCAACAGAGAAAGAGTAGAACTGAGAGCACATCAAAGATGGTAGAGGACAGTAAGGATGCTTGTGTATTTCCAACCATACACCCCAGCAAATACAGCATAGCATCACTCACTTAAGTTCTAGGAATCGGAATTATAAAAAATTTTGAAATAATAATGCTTTCTTATAGATTTAAGAAATAAAGCCATTGGAGGACAGAGTAGCCATAAAGAGATATTTTGTTTTGAATGTCAATACTCAGAATACTATGTATAAATGGTGTATCTTTTACTTTGCACTCTCATCCCCATACTCATATCCACATTTACAAATTTCATCCATTCTTCAAGGGATGCCACCTCCTCCAAGAAAGCCTAATTTATACCCCTCTTCTGGTACTTTTCAGAAGAGCAGCATAGGCAGCTTAGGATGAACTCACCCTTTACTGTAGGACTTTTAATACAAGTAGACGGGCTGGGCGCTGGAGGGAAGGAGGGGGTCTCAGGAAATGCCAGAGGCAGTGAGGATGAAGCTGCATTGCTAACGCTGCACAAGACACATTTCCCTACCCCTGAGCTAATGCAGTGCATGAGAGGTTGCACTCGCACAGGTAAACAAACCAGAGTGGCACTATGGCGTTGCCATGGCAACTGAGCTGGCGTGGTGCAGAAGAATAGATTCCCCACCCTCGGCAGACACCCCTCAGGAGGAAGCCTTGCACTGAGTTTGTGAAGGCTGGAGAGGTTGATTAATGGAGTGAAAAACCCTCTTACTCCCTTCCGGAACATGGCACTGGAGGTGCAGACCTGCCAGTCTAATCTATGAGATTGGCTGGGGAAGTTGAATCCTTCCTAGAGCGCACGGAATTTTGGGCCTAGAGACTTAACCGGAGAGAGGGCAGAAACTTAGCCCTACTCTTTCCCCTTGCCCATCCAGTCCGGGAACGAGTTTGCTCCAAGGCCGAGTCCTGTGCACTAGCCTGCGTCCCAGGGACGCCTGCCCCGGTAGCGACCCACAGGACACAGCAGTGTCTTCTGTGCTGCATGGATGGTACCACACCATCCTCTTCTTTTCCTCTAATGTACGCACCTGAGCATGTGGGCTGGAGCATTCACTAGCCCCAGGGTTTGGAGCAGACTCTGGCACGGGGTCTTGCAGATGGAGCCCCTGCATGACCAGCTGCAGCAGTCTGGCATCGGCCCTGGGTCTGAGCGGGAAGCAGCCACCTCATGGCTGCTGGCCTGGCCAAAGTGCCTGCACTTCAGGGAAGAGCCCTGAAGCTGGAGATCATTAACGTAGCAGCCTGATGCTCCAGAAGGACAGATAAGAATGGAGAGAGGTTCCTGTATACTGTATCTGGTTCTGGAGGCAGCTGGATTTTGTCTTTGTGAGGTCAGCATGGATCCAGGGAGTCCCCCACTGCCCCAAATAATGTAACATTCTAATAAAGACCTTTCCTTCCCCACCAACCTTTGTTTTACGCCCGTGTTCAGCAGTGGGCAGCCGAACCCCACTTGTGTTTGGTAAAACTTTGAGCAAGTTGTTTATTCTCTTTCTGTCCCACTCTGCTTATCTGTAAAATACAGGTTAAATTAAAACCTGCGTCTTAGGATGGTTGTGAAGCTTATAAGAGAGAATACACATAGGGCCTGACACACATTACGTTCTCAGTTAATTTTAGCTCTTTTAATTATAAAGCATTGTTGATGGTTATATCAAATACATAACACAGAGCCTGGAACATAGTAGCTCTCATACATCTACTTTTGCATCAAGAAAGAACTCTTTCATAGATGTACTTTTAATTCAAGGATGAGAGGAGGAAGAGCCAGCAAAGGAGTTCCAGGTGGAGGTAAGCAGTATCAGTTTTTCAAACTGAAAGACATTCAGTGTGGGGGGCTAGGGGAAACAGAACTAGGGTCTATGGTCAGTGCATTAAGGTAATTTCCTTCCTCTGGGGATTATATTAGGAATTTTATTAGGAAAGTTGGTCATAGTAATAAAATATAAACAAACTCCAATTTGCTGCTTTATATAAATTCTATATCAAGGAAGAATAGCAAATGTACATAACTATAAAGTGTTGTGCAATAATTATGACTAGTGTATACTTTATATATACCTGGAGACCATTTTAAATATGCTTTTAAAAAAGTTTGTAAAACTTAAGTCTTTTCAAAAAAGCTCATCTAATCAAAATTATCTGTGAAGAAACATTTATCTTATATGTTTGTTTTGATATTTTCTGTTTTTCAAGGGTTTTTCAATTGATTAAGGTATACTTAAAAACCATGATTATGTTTATATGTGTGTATGTATGTGTGTAAATGTACCATAATTTTTTGATCCACTCATTTACTGATCGGCACTTATGTTGCTTCCAGCACTTGGCTACTGTAAATTGTGCTGCTATGAACATTGGGGTGCATAGGTTCTTTGGAACTGGTGTTTTGGGATACTTAGGGTAAAACCCAACAATGGACTGGCTAGGTCGAAAGGCAGTTCCATTTTTAGCTTTTTGAGAAAATTCCAAACTGTTTTCCACAGTGGCTGCACTGGTCTGCATTCCCACCAACAGTGTACTAGGGTTCCCTTTCCTCTGCAACCTTGCTAGCACTTTTTTTGTTGATTTGTTTATGACGGCCATTCTGACTTGTGTGAAGTGGTATCGCATTGTGGTTTTAATTTGCATTTCTCTAATGGTTAGTGATGCTGAGCATCCTTTCATATGTCTCTGGGCCCTCTGCATCTCGTCCTTGGAGAAGTGTCTGTTTGGGTTCGTTGCCCATTTTTTGATTCGATTAATTATCTTCCTGGAGTGAAGTCGTGTGAGTTCTTTATATATTTTGGAGATCAAACCCCTGTTCAAGGTATCATTAACAAATATATTTTCCCATACGGTTGGATCCCTTTTCATTTTGCTCAGGTTTTCTTTAGCCATGCAGAATCTTCTTATTTTGATCAAGTCCCATTTGTTTATTCTTTCCTTTATGTCCCTTGCTCTAGGGGACATATTGGTGAAAATATTGCTGCATAGAATATCTGGGAGTTTCCTGTCTATATTCTCCTCTAGGACTTCAATGGTGTCACAACAAATATTTAAGTCTTTCATCAATATTGAGTTTATTTTTGTGTATGATATAAGTTGGTGGTCGAATTTCAATTTTTTGCATGTAGCTGTCCAGATCTCCCAACACCATTTGTTGAAGAGGCTATTTTTATTCTATTCTGTGCTTCTGCCCCCTTTGTTGAGTATTAATTGACCATGGAGGCATGAGTTTATTTTTGAACTCCCTATTCTATTCCATTGATCTGTTTGTTCTTATGCTAGTACCAGACTGTTTTGATTACAGCGGCCTTGTAATATGGTTTGATGTCAGGTATTGTGATCCCTCCTACTTTGTTTTTCTTTCTCAAAATTACTGTGGCTATTTGGGGTCACTTATGGTTCCACATAAATTTTTTAAATATTTCTTCTATATCTGTGAAATACATCATGGGTATTTTAATAGGGATTGCATTGAATCTATAAATTGCATTGGGTAGTATGGACATTTTGATGATGTTCATTCTTCCAATCCATGAACACGGTATATGCTTCCAGTTATTTGTGTCTTCTAAATTTCTTTCTTCAGTGTTGTATAGCTTTTTGCATACAGGTCTTTTATCTCTTTGGTTAAGTTTATTCCTAGGTACTTTATTTTTCTTGTTGCTTTAGCAAATGGGATTTTTTCCCTGATTACTGATTCTGATATTTCATTGTTGATATACAAAAATGCCTTTGTTTTCTGACTATTGACTTTGTATCCTGCTGTTTTAACAAATTCACTTATTAGGTTGAGTAGTCTCTTGAGGAGTCTATGGGGTTTTCAATATACACTATCATGTCATCTGCAAACAATGACACTTTTACTTCCTCCTTTCCAATTTGGATGTCTTTTATTTCTTTTTCTTGTGTGGTTGCTGTGACTAGGACCTCCAATACTATGTTGAATTGAAGTAATGAAAGTGGACAGCCTTGTACCTGATGGGTGCTGTATATTATCAAATGCTTTTTCCTCATCTATTGATATGATCATGTAATTTTTGTCTTTCCTTTTGTTTATGTGTTGTATTACACTTATTGATTTGTGACTATTGAACCATCCCTGTATCCCTGGGATGAATCCCACTTGATCATGGTGGATGATCATTTTAATGTATTGCTGGATGCGGTTTGCCAATATTTTGTTGAGGATTTTAGCATCTACTTCATCAGTGACATTGGCCTGTAGTTTTTCCTTTGTTGTGCCTTTATCTGGTTTTGGGATTATGATGACACTGGCCTCATAAAAAGAGTTAGGGAGTCTTCCCTCTTCCTGGGTTTTTTGGAATAGTTTGAGAAGGACAAGTGTTAGCTCTTCCTTAAATATTTTGAAAAATTGTGCGGTGAAACCGTCTGGTCCAGGGATCTTGTGTGCCAGGAGTTTTTTTGATTACTGCTTTAATTTCACCAACAGATATGAGTCTGTTCGGGCTTTCTGCTTCTTCTTCATTCAGTATGGGAAGGTTATATTTTTCTAGAAATTTGTCCATTTTACCTAGGTTTTTAAATTTCTTGGTATGTAATTGTTCATAGTAGTTTCTTACAATCCTTTGTATTTCTGTGGTATCAGTTGTAATCTTTCCTCTTTTATTTCTGATATTATTTATTTGTGTCCTCTCCCTTTTTTTGCGTGATGAGTGTGCTTAAAGGCTTGTCAATTTTGTTTATCTCTTCAGAGAATGAGCTCCTGGATTTGTTGATCCTTGAAATTGTTCTTTTCATCTCTGTGTCATTCCGTTTTGCTCTAACCTTGATTATTTCCTTCCTTCTACTCACTCTTGGCTGTGTTTGTTGTTGTTTCTCCAGTTCTTGAAGCTGGAGTGTTAGGTCATTTATTTGAAATGTTTCTATCTCTTTTAGTAAGCATGTATTGCTATGAACTTCCCTCTCAGGACTGCCTTCGCTGTGTCCCATAGGTTTTAGGCTGTTGTGTGTTCATTTTCATTTCTTTCCAGAAACTTTTTGATTTCTTCTTTGATCTCATTATTGACCTATTCATTGTTTAGTAGCATGCTGTTCAGTCTCCATGAGTTTGAATGTTTTTAACTTTCTTCCTTAATGTTGGTTTCTAGTTTAAAGTCCTTGTGGTCTGAGAAAATGCTTGTTATGATTTTGATTTTTGTGAATTTGTTGAAGCTTTTTTTGTATCCTATCATATGGTCTACCTTTGAAAATGTTCCATGTGCATTTGAAAGAATGCGTATTTTGCTTCTTCGAGACGAAAGGTTCTATATATGTCAGTTAAGTCCATTTGCTCTAATGTGTCTTTCAGTTCCACAATATCCTTGTTGATGTTTTGTTTGGAAGGTCTATCCATTATTGACATTGGGGTGTTAAAATCCCCTATTATCAGTATGTTGTTGTGTATATCTTTCTTGAAGTCCTCCAAGATTTTCCTTATATATTTGGGTGCTCCTATGTTGGGTGCATATAGGTTTACAATGTTTATGTCTTCTTGATGGATTTTTCTTTTGAGTATTATAAAGTGTCCTTCTGGGTCTCTTTTTATGGCCTTTGTTTTGAAATCTATTTTGTCTGATATAAGTATTGCTATCCCTGGTTTTTTCCCCTGTCCATTTGCTTGGAATATATTTTTCCATCCCTTTACTTTAAGTCTGTGTAGGTCCTTTGTTCTGAGATGGGTTTCTTGTTGGCAGCATATATTCAGGTCATGTTTTTCAATCCACTCAGCTACGCTATGTCTTTTGATTGGGGTATTTAATCCATTTACATTTAAAGTTATTATCGATAGGTGCATATTCATTTTTTCCCTCTGGACCTGTGATCCTCTCCTCACACTTTTTCTTCATCCTCTTAAAGCTGTCCCTTTAGCATATCTTGCAGTGCTGGTTCAGTGGATGTATATTCTTTCAGCCTTCTTTTGTCTGGGAAAGTCCTTATTTCACCTTCCGTTTTGAGAGCCTTGCTAGGTAGAGCAGTCTTGGTTGCAGTCCTTTGCTTTTCATGACTTGGAATATTTCTTGCCATTCCCTTCTGGCTTGTAGTGTTTGAGAAGTCATCAGCTAGTAGTATTGGGGCTCCATTGTATGTTATTACCTGTTTCTATGTTGCTGCCTTTAGGATTCTCTGTTTGTCTTTGATATTTGCCATTTTAATGATGATGTGTCTTAGAGTGGGCCTCATTGGGTTCCTCTTGAATGAGACCCTCTGTGCTTCCTGGACTTGTGTGACTTTTTCTCTCCTCCAATTAGGGAAGTTTTCCATCATTACTTTTTAAAACAGGTTTCTGCCCCTTCCTCCTCTTCTTATCCTTCTGCTATCCCTATTAAACAGATATTATTACATTTCGTGTTGGCCTGCATTTGCCTTATCACCTCTTCATTCTTTTTGAGTGTTTTTTCATTTTCTTGCTCTTTCTGGGAGCTTTTTTCTACTTTGTACTCCAGCTTGCTGTTTCAATATTTTGCTTCATCTTGCCTGCTTTTGACTCCTTCAAGTGTGTTCTTCAAATCAGAAATTGTATTCTTTATTTTTTCTTATTGAACCTCTTATTGATAATTTCTATGTCCTTTTTCATGCTGATATAGTTTGCAGTAAGTTCCTCATAGTTTCTCTGTAGTTTTTGGTCATTCTCCCTGAGCTCAATGAGCTCATTGAACTTACTTAGAACCATTGTTTTGAACTCAGTATCTGATAGTTCACTTGCCTCTGTTTCATTTAATTCTCTTTCTGGGGATTCCTCCTTTCCCTTAGAATGAGGAGTGTTTCTTTTTCTTCCCATTATTTGTGATACTCTTCTTTTTTGCTTCTGCTTCTTAAGTTTATCTGTCTTGATTTCCTGACTTTGTGGTGTGAACTTCTAGGGTAGGAGACTGCTGTTTTTTCTTTCTGGATCTGCTCCTGATGATGTCAGCTATTGAGACCGTATGACCTTAGGCCGTCTTTTCAAGACTTCTAGCAATCTACTGTCTGTGGCTGTCTCTTTCAGTCGTTAATCTAGTCACTCTGCACTCAGCAGTCAGGCTTAGGCACCATGGAGCAGGGCAGAGTCCCTCATGTTGTTGGGGTTATTGGGTCTTTTCATGCTGCTGCCACACAGGGCGAGTCTTCTGCCTGAGCAAGATGGCTGCTGCATATGGAGAGGAGTCAACACGAGGATCCTGCCGGCTGCTCTCTCTGTTCTCTCCCTAAAGCCTCCATCTCCAGAGTCTCCCCAAGAAACTTTACACCACTCTACACCCCCTTTAGCCAGGTATCTATCTTCTCTCTTTTTTTTTTATTTTGTGGCCTCTCCTATCCCTCTAATGTCTTACCATGATCCCAGCTCCATTCTAGAAGAGTAGCTCGAATACCTTATTCTAATTTCTTACCTGTACGGTCATCCTGGTGGCCATAGCAGGGCCTTACTCTGTGGCAATAAAAGGGAATTGGAAATTCTTCAGATTCTTCAGACTGCACTTTCTGAGAAGCAAACAGACCTTTGTTCTTCATATTATCAACTATATACGCATTGCTTGATTTCAATGAATATTCTAAACAACATATCTGACTACTAAGGAATTAGGAGGGGTAAAAAGGGAAAAGGAAATCCCATTTTGCTTAAGATATTTTTGTTAGTGAAATATGAGCTTGTAAGACGGCAACTCAGTAGAGTCAAAGCCTAGATGCTTTTGGTCATTGGAATTAGATAACTTCCCTCTCTCTGTGTGTCAGCTTGGATTAGAGTTGATGTTTTGGGGTACTGGCGTAAATTCTTTAATACAACTATTCATTCATATCCTGTGATTTTCATTGGGGCTAACAACCTTCCAGGTAAAAATATTTAAACTCTATTACTACTGAGGTTGCAATATAGCTGACAGAGAATTGGGAGACCTAATGGATGTCAGATTTTATGAGAGAATTCGCCAGAAGATAATTCATTGTAAAGGAAAAGTATATAATGAGTTAGATCAGTAACAGCACCAGAAATGATAGATGAATATTGGTTTTGAATATGGTAAATAGCCAAACTTGTCTCAGTCCAACCACCCTAATGTAATAAATCTGTGAATGTGTGGATTTGTGTGAATTTTTAAAATTACAGTGCCTTGGGACTCAGTCAACTTAATTATGTGACACTCCCAACCTCCAACACCTTCTCTTGCCTTGCAAAGACATCTATACCTGGGTGAGTAAATGAAGACCTATACCAAAAAATCAGCACCAACAGTGATGGTGGCAGGTGGTGTAAGTGGTACTCAGGGGAAAGGAATATAAGGTGAATTTATTGAAATGGGTCCACTTAGTGCCCTGGCTTCAAAGTTAGTGCTTGACTAGCTTTAGCACTTCAGTGAAAAAGCTTTATTGCTAACCACTCAATACTGGAGCTCATGTTACTTTCTGGAAGACTCCCTGACCTCCAATTCTGGCAATTGAGTAGAACTTACAATAAACATTGTTTGCTTAATAAGAATGAAACACAGAGTTCTAAATTTACTTGTGTTTTCATGCCCACCAGCTAAAAAATATCAGGAGTATACCAATAGTTGAAGAAGTTGGGTTCGTTCTCATAACAACAAGGGAGAAAACACACCAGTTGAGAACCATGGCCATCTCAGTAGAAGGGTATCAGAGCTTATTACAAGATTTGGGTTTATATTTGCTGGTTTGGGGAAGGGTTTAGGAAGGCAGGGCTTAGCTCTGGTTTGGATCCTGTCAGGAAGCAGGGGTAATTCTACAAGTCAGAATATTTATCAATCTTATCTGTATGAAAGGAAGAATGAACTAAGGTTTAGCTGTAATTGGTAAAGAAAAAATAGCCACTCATATTAGCCAAGATAGGGAAATTTTGGGTCATTTTTGTGGTTTGGACAATGTTCATGTTTTTGCCTGTGTTCAGACATGACTATGGAGTGGTCTAGTTTTTGGCTTGCTCTCTTTCAGTCAAGAGTAGCTTTGTATGATTTCCTAAATTGTTCATGTGTAACAACAACAACAACTCACCAAGGCCTAGTTGTGAGTAGCAGGCTAGCTTCCACCTGTTTCTTTTTTATTGGTGACAACATTAGCTCAGATGGTTACATTCTAATTTGAACAACTTCAAATATAGCATATACATGGTCTGTCCAGAAAACATCCAGGCATTGCTAATCTAACGAGGATGGTCTGCACAACATTGATGAAACCTGGCAGCCAAGGAGAGTGGACTGCAATGCACATGCATGAACAATGACAACTTCACTGTACTAGTCATTGGAGATGGTGGAAGCCATTAAGAGGGCATGTGCACTGCGTGGCTATCCCACTCAAAATGATAGAGTAGCCCTGGCTGGTGTGGCTCAGTGGATTGAGTGCCAGCCTGCAAACCAATGGTCTCTGGTTTGATTCCCAGTCAAGGCACATGCCAGGTACCCAGTAGAGGGCACATGAGAAGCAATCACATAACAATGTTTCTCTCCCTCCCTTTCTCCTTCCCTTTTCTTCTCCCTAAAAAATAAACAAATCTTAAAAAATGAGAGTAGAGCAACAAATCTGTATCAAATTTTGTGTTAAGCTTGAACATTCCTCCATGGAAACTACTTGGATGATTCAGAAGACCACGGCTATGGGCAACTAGTGATTGGCAGCTTCAACACGACAATGCACCTGCTTATGCATCACATCTTATGCAGAGATTTTTGGCCAAACACCAAATCACCCAGGTGACTCAGCCCCCTACAGCCCAGATTGGGTGCCCTGTAACTTCTGGCTTTTCCCAAAACTAAAATCACCTTTGAAAGGGAAGAGATTTCAGGCCACTGATAAGATTCAGGAAAATATAAACTGTGTGAGGCCCCAAGGTGCCTACTTTGAAGGGAACTGAGGCGTCACACTCCTGTGTACAATGTTTCTTGTATCTTCTTCAATGAATATCTCTATTTTTTCATACTACATGGCTGGATACTTTCTAGACAGACCTCATCATATTCATTGGCAATACTGGTAACCAAGTGGAATCCTTCATAAAAATATTGGGTCTAAGAAAAATGCAGTCAAGTAATCACTTCCAAAGTGATTCCTGGCAAACACATGGGCATCAAATGGCATTGGATTTACTGTACCTATACAGGTGAGGTTATAAAGAATCTAAGAGTTAATATGAAGACTGGGATAATCAAATAGGTTGTGACAACTATGATATTTACATTAAATATATGTACATTAAATCATTTAAAGAATGTTAGAGAGCCTTCATATTAAATTCTTCACTGAGGTTAATATAAAAAATATTTGTTATTGCTAAAAAATTAGCATATGTATGATAACTCTATCGTGGACATCTGCTTTTGGCTGCCCAACATCAAACCACCTTCTTCCAAGAGGACACAGAATTTCCTTTGGCAAACAATCCCTCCCAATTCCCAGTATGGGTTTCTGTGGGACCTCACTCCCAGTCAATCAACATATTTCATTTCCTTGGTTGCAGTGATTGGTTTAAAAACAGACCCAATTCAGCCTTAAGCCAATTAGGATGAATGTTATCTGACCATAGTGTTTGGTAGAGATAAGTATATGGCCTCAGTTGATGCAAATGAAGGTGAACTTTAGGAATTTAGCTCAACATGCTCTACTTAGTAATACTATAAAAACATGAGATTAAGAATGCTGCAGCAATTTTGTGAGCCCAAGAAGAGCCAGTCTAGGGAGTAAGCCAACCTAGAGGAAGGAGTGTGGAAAAAGAATCTTGACAATGCTTTTCGAGTTCTGGACACAGTTGCATCTAAGCTGGGTTGCTAAGCTATCTAAATCAATAGATAATCAATCATTTATTGTTTGAGGCAGTTTTAGTTTAGTATTCAATGACTTTAAACACAAAGAGTGCTGATAGAACAAACATGCAAGTTAGTAACTTCTGATTTGGAAAATGTACTCAAAAAAGCAAAATTTTTCTACAACATAGTAATATAATAGCAAAATAATAATGATCACCAAATAAGCTTAAATAACTTCAATGTTCAAAAGCTTTCATGCTATGACCTGTTTTTGTTTTTTAACATTATGATATAGTTCATAAGTAAAATCATCTTCAGAAAAAAGGACTGATGCAATTTCCTCTCCAATGCTAACAATCATTTAATTACTTTTTAAAGTATGTAATAATGTTTTATAAAACAGTAGACTATTATTAAACTGTTTAAATTTTTTTTGAGAAAGTATGAAAAAGATAAGTTTCCTAAGAGAATTTATAACAAACAAATTTTATCCTCTGTCCTTTTGAATTTCAGATTAACTTGTTGCATACTTTTGACCCTTCAAAAGTTCTCAAACTAAGCTTTTTGTTTTTACCTTCAATTATATATTTCCCTGTATTTTCACAGAACTATGACAGAGGAACACACTTCTTTAAAGATCAGAATATATATATTTCTATCATAATACTTGAAGAAAAAGAGTCATTAGCAGTGTGTAGTACTCGATCAAATCACATTGATTTAAGACTCTGATACAAAAGATTTTATTTTACTTTTGCTCTTATTTTTAGGGGGGGAAAGTATATGATGATTGTAGCCTTTGAAAAAACCTGCATACTAAAATTTTAAGCAAAAAGATTAAAATAAATTCAAATTAAATTAATTCAAATAATCTCATAGGAAAACGTAATGAGTCCACATGCTAGCTTATCTATGAATTATACACTGTTTTTCATTAAAATGGATCATATACTCCTCCTCCTGTATAAGCATACTCCTTCCATCCTGTGTTCTACATCCCACTACTTCTTCCCTTTCAGTGATTATTCTTTCTCTTTATCTGTATCTTCAAAATCCAACTCTCTCCCCTTGGGAACAGATAATAAATAAAAACTCTGTAAACTGCCTAACACTCTAGTTATTGGAGTATTTTTTTACTCCCTTTCACTATCAAATTTCTTGAATGTTGTCTCCATTTGCTACTCGACAATCACTCCTCAATCTACTGGAATCTGGTTTTTCTGTGGCCAGCTACAAAGGTAATCTTTCAGAGATTACTGTTGATCTCCAAGTTACTTTTTGAACTTTATCTTGACATTTTAGGAACAAACGTTTGCTGACCTATCCCTCTGTCTTGAAAGAATCTTTAAGTGATTGGTATGAGAATTACTGAATACATGTGGTCTTTCTTCTACTTTTTTGATGGCTCTGTCTTGGTCCTTTACCCATATTTTACATGCCATTTCTGACCAAGCCTTATTTTCTTCTTTCTTTATACAGTCTCTCTAGTTTTTCTCTTCCACCATTCTCAGTTCTTAATTACCATTCATATTTTGATAACTCTTAATTCTATATCTCCAACCCAAATCTTCATCCTGGGCTCTAGAACCATATACCTATTCAATAGCTCCAATTAATTGTATGTCTCACAAATGACTCAAATTTAGTTCATGTAAATTTAACTCATAATCTGCTCTTTCTCATGAACAAGCCCACCATTTACCCAGTTATCTGAGCAATAAACTGTGATTTGTTCCTTGAATCCTCCCTTTCCCTTATCTCCTGCATCCAACAACCAAGCAGGGCCTGTGAGTCCAGCCTTTGTCTTAGCAGCAATAAGAAATCACTGAAGGACATTAGACAGTGAAAGGAAAAGCACATGTTTGTATAACAGAAAGAGTACTCTAACTACATAGTGGAGGATGAAGTGGAGGTAATCACAGATAAGAAATTATTTTCACCTGAACTGAGGTAGAAACTATTGTGGGAAATGACACTTTGATGAATGTTACATGTCAAACATAAAAGCATACACATTGAGGAGTGTTTTTTTTTTTAAACTAAGTGCTAAACTAAATATACTAAAAATTACAAATATTTTCTCTCGATACATCATCCCTTTAGAAAATTTGCTCCCTCAATTTGCTCAAAATTTGCTCAGCTGTGTTTACATCCTATAATCCTGTACTATCCTCTTTTTGCCCTACCTTCAGCTGACTGGACCACCCATGAATACAATGATTTCAGAAAATCCTTACAATAGCCTGAGTTAAAGCCAATTAATTCTTTTCTACTATGTGTATGGAAAGGGGACAGCCAGCCAGTCTCTATTGGGTTCTTAAAGTGATTTGCTTATTCTATTGAAACAACAGTGTTTACATTTGATAAGGACTTTTCGAGTACTATATACCCAAGTGAAATCTCAGGCAAATATCAGGATATGTGAAACAATCTTTGAAAACTTAATGCTTTTTACTTAAACAATTGACTTTTTAGAAACCCTACAGAAATAAATTTTCAAATAGGGCAAAGATCTGAAGGGGGCAATGATATATTCATTCACTACCAGGTTATTTACAATAGAAAAATTTTAAATAGCAAAACTTGGATGAACTACCTGGTCATCAATAGAAGATTGCTTAAGGATATATATGAAAACATTAGCAATGCTTATTTCTATATGGTCAAATTATAGTGGTTTTATTTCCTTTTTCCTTTTTCAAGTTTTCTCTACTAAACATGTATGCCTTTCCTAATTAAAAAAAAAGTATAGTGTTAATAGAAAATTCTACTCACTACTTTAATTAACCAAATAATTAATCTCAACATCACAGTAATGGGACAAACTCATATTATGTATCTCCAAAATGGATGCATTGAGGAAACAATTTGACAAATCCATATTGAAGGGTATCCTAAACAACTGGCCTGGTTCTCCAGAATGTGTCTTTATTAAAAAAAAAAATTGTTCTTGATTAAAGGAGACTAAAATGATATTTCAACTATATCTGAAGTATGATCCTTAATTGATTCTGTATAGAAAAAATAAAATTATTAGGAGAATTATAGATATCTGATTATAGGTTGTATATCAGAATATATTATTGTTCAATATTAAATTTCTTAAGTGTGATAATGGTATAGAGGTATAGTATACATGTAGTGTTATGGTATATAATGATACATAGGAGATTATCTTTGTCCTTAGGAGATATATACTATTATGCCATGTATTGCGTTGCCCAAAAAGTCCAAATGGTTTTTTCCCATAAAATAAAAGACAAATTTTTCATTTTCACCAATACTTTTATAGACTTGGATATTTTGAGAATGTCAGCTATATCCTGTGTGGTATAACATTGCTTGTTCTCAATTAATGTCTTGATTTGATCACTGTTGACTTCAACTGGTCCACCTGACCATGGAGCATAGTTCAGCGAGAAATCTCCAGCACAAAATTTCACAAACCACTTTTGACACCTTTGATCAGTCACAGCACCTTCTCCATACACTACACAAATTTTTTTGTGTGTTTTAGTTGCGTTTTTACCTTCCTTGAAATAATAAAGCATAATATGCAAAATGTTGCATATTTTCTTCCATCTTCAATATTAAAATGGCTATGCAAAAATTTACCAATTCCAGTAAGTTTTTCTTTAAATCCATGCTGATATGACAGTTGTCACAATACAATCTAACAAAATTGTTTCAAATGAAGTTAAAGACAACTCAGCGCTCCTAGAGCCATCTTATAGAAAAAAACCAAGTGAACTTTTTAGCCAACCCAATATTTGGCAGTAAAGTGTTGTGATGCCTACACCTTAACTTTAAAAAGTTCAGCTAAAATACATGCACACATGTATGTACACACACTTATTTTTTACCAGTGTTTCTCAAGCTGTTTCTAAGGAGCTTTTTTAAGATGATTTTTTTCTTAATTCCCTCCCCTCCTTCCATAAAACGTTTTCAAATTGTAGTAAAAATCACATAACATAAAATTTGCCGTCTTAAACGTTTTTAAGTTTCAGTAATTGTTAAGATATTTACATTTTTGTTCAATCAATCTCCAGGGGAAATTTTTCATCTTGCAAAATGAAACTCATGGTATACTCATTAAACAACAACTTGCCATTTCTCCCTTCCCTACCTTTTCCGTGTAAACCACCATTGTATTTTTTGAATCTATGATTTTTGACTGCTCTGGATATTTCTTATAAGTAGAATCATTCAGTGAGTGTGTGTGTGTGTGTGTGTGTGTGTGTGTGTGTGTGAGAGAGAGAGATTGGTTTCTCTCACTTCGCACAATGTCCTTGTGGTTCATCCATTTTGTAGAATGTGTCAGAATTTCCTTCCTTGTTAAGAAGGAATAATATCCCGTTGTTTGTATATGCCATATTCTGTTTATCCATTCATCCAACCACAGACACTTGGTTGCTTCCACCTTTAAACTATTGTGCATGTGTGTGTAAAAATATCTCTTCGAGACCCTGCTTTCAACTTTTTTGTAAATATACCTAAAAGTGGAATGTCTGGGTCATATGGTAATTTTATTTCAAATCTTTGAGCAATTGATACACTGTTTTCCATATCTGCTGCATCATTTTACATTGACACCAACAGTGCACAAGGGTTCCAATTTCTCTGCATCCTCACCAGCACTTGTTATTTTCCTTGTTTTTGATAGTAGCTATCTTAATGGGTATGAGGTAATACTTCATTGAGATTTTGATTAGTATCCCTAATGATTAGTGATGTTGGGCAACCTTTTGTGTGTTTATTGGACATCTGTATATATTCTTTGGAGGAATGCCTATCAAGTCCTTTGCCCACTTTTAAAATAAGGGTAATCGCTTTTGCTGCTGTTGTTGAGTTGTAGTTCTTTGTATATTCTGAATATATATGTTATCAGATATGTGATTGGCAAATACTGAGTGAGGCAAAAGTAAGTTTACAGTTGTGAGGACATGAAACAGTTTATTCTTGTATCATTATTTATTATTGTATTATATTCCATATGAACAACTATAAACCTACTTTTGCCCCAACCTTCATTTTTTTGCAATCCATAGGTTGCTTTCACTCTATTGATTATATCCTTTGATGCACAGGAGTTTTACATTTTGATCTAGTTAATGTGTCTTGTTTTAAACTTTTGTTGCCTGTGCTTTTTGTGTCATATCCAAGAAATCACTGTCATATCCAATGTCATGAGCTTTTCCCCTGTTATCTTTGAAAAGTTTTATAATTTAAGTTTTATGCTTGGGTCTTAGATCCATTTTGAATTAATTTTTTTGTTATAAGGTAAGGATTCAACTTAATTCTTTTGCATGTGGATATCCAGTTTTCTATAGCCTTCTTATCACAAATCAGCACTAACTGATTTTAGGTTAGGAATAGTTATAAGAAAAACTTGCTACTTAGATCTAACAACTTCTTCTGACAAAAGGAAAGCATTTTATGTCATTTAAAAAGAAATTGGTGTTAAATATCAACTCGCTTCATATAATCTTTTCAAAGATTTATTCTATAAATATGTCCATTTTTCTAAACCTAATTGGGTGCAGTATAAAACATATTTGGGAAAGTATTAATACCTAAATATTCAACTACTGGAACATCATTTTTTCCTGAGAAAAATCTTTAATATCTGGTGTTGGAAATTTCAAGAATAAGCATAAATTTTGAAGTATTTCAAAATTTATCTAAAATACTTCAAAATTTATCTAAAATAGAGATAGGAAAACGTCTCTGTAGAATCTCATAGACAACAGAGAAAAAATAAATAAACCATTCGAGAAAAAATTCTACAAATGATAAAACCGTCAAAATTCTTCCCCATAACACACCTTCTTTAAAAAAAAAGAAAAGACATCACTATTCTCAAATCAGAAGTCAAATGGATGACTCAGGTATCGTTAATTTTTCTCAACAACTTAAAACTATAAAATAGGCACAGTTTTTAAATTATTCTATAAACCTGGCAATATTGTCATTTATAATGTTTTTCCTAATGGAAAAAGAATAAAATAATCCTCCAACAATTAAACATCTCTAGATTATTGTGTAGCACAACAAATTTTGATCATCAAATCAACATTATTTTCTTCCCATTAAGCTAAGTGATTTGGTTATTATCTATAACCAAATATAAAGTACAACTATATTGTGGTGAGCACTGTGCATTTTAGTTCAAAAGAATACTATTTCTTGTCAAGTTTATAATTATATCATCTAAATTAAATAACTACATTGGCATACAAAGGCTCCACATTTTAAAAGCTGTTTCTAGTCTATTCCACTTTAAACAGCATCCAATATCCTTTAATAATATTAATACACCACCAAATTACTTTCTTTGTAGAACAAAGACAAGCACTTTAAAGCTTGTAAAGTGAGTAATTCTTTACATTGTCGAATTAAGCAATTTAATGTAATTACTAAATGTACTGATTTCTTTAAAAATTGTAGCAATTAGAGAGAAACTGTTTTACTCTTGTTTATAATGTACATAAATAACTTGTCTTAAGCAAAGTTGTTTGGGCAGGCTGGCTCTTTTTAGGGGCATGGGGTGATGGGGTGCTGAATTCTAGTAGCCATTCTTGAAGTTATAGCCAAATCCAACTTTTTGGTCATAGCTTGCATTCATCCAAATCAAACAAAGGCATTTGATATAAGATCATCAGATCTCTTTCTATTTCTGGTTTTGAATTCACATTGTTAAAGTAGTGTACATTCTTATTTTGTTTTATAGCCAACATTGTTAATGTTAATGGCAGTTTTTACCATAAACAAAAAATTTTTGATCTGAGCCGAGCCGCCTTAAGAATTGCCCATTGACTGGATAGGCCCTATGCCATACTTTTAAGTAAAAGTCCAACTATAAGTCTTTTGAAGTTGTTAGGAGTTAAGAGTGTTAGGGAATGATGCAACCCTTGGACAATTGGGCCTTAGACAATTATTGCACTTTCTCTCAAGTAAATAAGGAGTTTGAAGTAACTGATACTGGTTCTTTCATCCTTTAATTGAACAAAGAGGTGATGGAAAATAGAAACACCTGAGTAATGAGACTTACTGATATACTGTGATTAATCATTTCAACTCTGTGACTACTTTTCCTATCAATAAATTGATGTTATTAATTGACCCTTTTACCTTAATGTATTTTCAATTGCTTTCTTGTTTTCTCAACACCAAAGCCTATGTCTGCCTTTTAAGCATATGTCTGTATTCATCCACCTCCTCACTCATTCATTCATTCATTCATTCAGTCACTATTTTGTTATACCAGGTACAAAGTTGAACTAGATACCAAGCACTAGGGATTCAAGGATAAACAAAACAGACATGGTCCCTGCTCTCTTGAAACCTACAGTCCAACAGAGATGGCCAATATTACAAACACATATAAAATTTTAATTATTATTCCAATAATTCTAAGAACTAAGGTGCTATGAAAAGCTATAAATCGGGGGATCTGATCAAGCCAGGGAGATCAGAGAAGGCATCTTTGAGAAGGGACCCTTTATCTAAACTCTATAGGACAAGTAGGCCTTAACCAAAGAAAGAAGAGAGCAAAAGTAATCCATGCAGGACAGCAGCACAAAGGCTCTACAATGAAAGCAAACTAAAAGAAAATTCAATGTGACTGACATGAAGAGGACTGAAGAATGTACAATGAAACTAAAGAGAACGACAGGTTTTATAGTCATGAAAGGATTAAAAGCAAAGGACTAATATGATTGGATTTGTGTTCTATAAAGATGAGTCTGACTGCAGTGTGGACATGCATTTGAAAGAGGGCCAAAGTGGTGTGTGAATTAGGAGGCTATTAAATTAGTTCAGGGAAGAGAAATCATAGGTAAATCAGACTACAGTCATACCTGTTTTATGGCATTTCACAGATACTGCAATTTTTACAAATTGAAGGCAAGACCCTCCACAAGTGAGTATCATTTTATTCTGATGATCTGAACTAAGACCACAATATCCCCAAGGTATGCCTATATAAACTACAGTGGAAGATCAATTTTTTAAATATTTAGATAAAATGAATAGGTTTGGGTGACAGATTGGGTATGGGAAACGTATTAATTATCTATTGCTGTATAAAAAATACCTTAAAAGCACTTTACAATAAATATAATTTCTGTGGGTTAGGAATCAGAGTACAATTTAGTGGAGTGCCTCGGGCATAATCATAAGGCTGCAGCAAGATGTTTCCAGGGATGCAGTCACTTCAAGGCTAGACTTGGAAAGGATTCACTTCCAAATACACTAGTGTGGCTATTGATAGGTCTTAAGTCCTCACTGCATGTTGGTCAGAGACACCATGGGTTCCATGCCAGATGAACCTCTCCGGGGGGCTATTCACAACACAGCAACTTGCTTTGTTCAGGGTGAGGACAGAGAAGGAGAGGGAAATCAGAGCAAGGGAGTGAAAAAAGGCAAGCAAGAAAAAAATCAGTCTCAGAAATGACATCTCGGCACTTTTGCCATTTTATATTAATTAGAAGTGAGTCCCTAGGTCTGCTCCACATATAGGGGGAGATTAATGTACATAGAGGGCATACATACCAGAAGACAGATAACTAGGAGCCACCTTAGAAGCTGCCTACCATTCAGAGTGGGGAAGAGGAGACATTATGGTATTAGTAAGATTGGGAAGAATGAAAAAGGCTCTGGTTCGGAGAAGTTTTGTTTTGGATGTTGAAAGGACAAGGTGCCTTTAATTCAATCAACAACTATGTGTTTATAAAATACCTACCATGTACCACATACTACTCTAGGAGATGAGATATAAAGATGAACATAGAAGAAATCCTTACCCTCACAGAATTTACTTTTTAATAGCTGAAGACAGATAATAAACAAGTAAAATTCAGACAATGATAAAAGATAGGAAGAAAATAACATAGGATAAAGTTGTAGGTTTCTCTTCAGCTATGATGTCAAAGTATCCTTCTCAGAGACCCAAGGAAATTGTTAAAAACCTTAAGATGTCTCCTAGATCCCTCCTGTACTCTCATGGTATTGTTTGCCTCTCATAGCATGTATCAAAAGCTACTTCGTATTACAGTCAAGTCCGCCTTTGTGTTAGGCAAAAAAAAAAAAAAAAAAAAAAAAGCCACATCCTTCCCCCTGCCACAAAAAGAATATCTACATATACCCCCTAGAACATGTGAATGTATTCTTACATGAAAAAAAAAGTGTCTTTGCAGGTGTGACTAAGTTAAGAATATTGTAATAAGGAGATTACCTTAAATTATCCAAGTGAACCTTAAAATGACATCACAACTACCCTTATAAAAGACACACAGAGAAGACACACAAAGAGGCAATGTGGCCATGGAGGCAGAGATTGTAAAGATGCAGCCACAAGTCAAAGAGCAACAGTCACCAGAAGCTGGAAAAGGCAAAAAGTAGATTCACCTCTAGAGCCTACAGAAGGAATGCCACCCTGCTGACACTTGATTTTGGACTTCTGGTTTCCAAAACAGTAAGAAAATTTCTGTTGTTTCAAGCAACCCTCTTTGTCCTAATTCATTACAACAGTCAGAGGAAACTAATATACCCTTCAATGCTATTTCCTGTCACTGGATTCATGGCATTTATCACAAGCTGTAATTACTTGTTCGTTCACTTATTTATTGTGTCTCACACCATTAATATGTAAGCTCCAAAAAGATGGGGGCCTTCCCTGGGCACTGAGCTCTTAACATAGTGTCTACAATACATTGCATTCCTAGGAATTATCTGTTAAATAAATGAATAAATATACCTCCATTAGATAACAAGTCTTATAAAACAGAGATCATTTCTATTGACCATAATTCCCAAAACCTCCAGCAGAGCTTTGCCAAAACTTGTTGGACTAGATTTGAGCTCTAAAAATCAGAAAGTCTAGATTCTAGATATTGTACTGCAATTTACAGCTATATGATAATCCCACGTCTATCTTGTACACATCGAGTATTTGAGAAAGTGTTCAAGTAAGTTTGTTCCTTATCTGCTATTCTTAGTCCTGCTAAGGAGCAAGCCCAGATAACATTAATTCTCACACCCTGTACATGATCCAGAGTGCTTGGCACATTGTAGGGAAAACAAATATTTGAGACTTTTGAGTGAATTAGAGCATCCGAGTAAGCCATAACTAAAAGTCAACATTGCATCCTTGAGTAGATTCCTAATCAACTCTAAACCTCATTATTCTCAGCTAACCCTTAACCTCACAGGGCTGTGAACCTGTGAACTATTTGGCCTATAGTGACTCCATGAGTGATACTGAGTGGGGACCTCAAGAGCTGGGAATTTTAGTTTTAGGTAATAGTTAATAAGCTTAGTAGTTAATGTGTGTAAAAAGCTATTGTTTCAGGAACTGAAGGTAGGCCCACCTTGACTCCAGAAGACCACAAGCAATTCCACCTTTGTGCCCCAAGAGGACTACAGGCAATCAAAATGGTATCTGAGCCATTGTGTTCCAGGGAGAGACATTCCACTGCCCAGGACACAGATAAAGAAAATCACCCCAGACACAGGACTCCGAAAGAAAATGACAAGTCAATGGATGAACAGATGTTCGGGAAATTGCCGGACTGAAGTTTTATCTGATTAACTTTTTCCTGAATTCCAAATCCCTTGCCTATACTTCTTCCTCCTTATAAAAAGGCTAGCTTTAAAGGAAATGTAAGTCTGTTAGGGTACATAACCCACCGTTTTCTCAGTTCGTGGGCCATCTGAATAAAGCACCCATAAAGATTCAGTCCTTCTCTGCTTATTGGTTTTGGTAGTGACAGGGCAGCACAAACTCTGCCTTTTCCCGTTTCAGTGCCTGATTATTAACAGCCCTATGCCACTGATCTAACTCTAGCTTAAATACAGCATCAGAAAAGAGCTCCAAACTTGCTCCATTACTTCTTGAGCAAGCTATTTTTACCTCTCTGGGCCACAGTTCCTTAGCCAAAAACTGGCAATAATATCTACCTTGTAAAAGTAGTTCTGACATGAAAACTACATTAATTAACTGAAGAGTTAAACTTACAAAGTCTGACACAATAATGTAATTATTTTGAGGGGAAAAAACCTTTGGCTTTTTAACATGTGCACTCATCTTGAATAAATACTCTCACTTGGGCCTTCTAAAACAATAGAAGGGGCTAACAAACCCTATTATTGCCTCAACAAATCCAAGTTTAGGAATCTTCAAACCAAAGGCCACGTGCCGGTTTCATGATTCCATCACTCTTTCCTTCAGCAACCTACCAGTTATCAGTGTTTACAATGAAGAGAGACAAAGAGGACGCGACAGGTTTAGAATAGAGTTCAGCAACTGTGACAACTCTTAAACCAGGCTAAGTTTAAGCTTTTTCTGCGGATACAGGTCAGGACCTAAAAAGAACGCGCGCCACAGACTGAGCAGTCCACCCCCTCTCAGGGACTCTCTCAGTTGCCTGGGTAACGCTAATGTCACCGCTAGTCTGTGCCTGCTGGCAGGAAGTCCAAACAGCGCAATGCGCAGGCGCCTCCTGAGAACCAATGGGCGCGGCCAGAATGTTGGCGCCGCTCCGCCCACCCCCCTCCTCACTTCTTTTCCGTACGGACTCAGCGGCGGGGTGGGACAGAGCGCCAGCTGCAGCGCGCCTTCCTTTCCCGGGCAAGCTACCGGTTGTCTGTACCTCCCTGGCCGGGCGCCCCGTTACGTTGGTTACGCACACAATCACTCTCTAGGGTTCGCCCTGGCGGCTGCGCCCTCCCACACCCAGGCACTCCAGAGGCGGGTATCGCGATGGTGCGGGTCGGGGGCCCGAGGCGGAGCTGACCCGGGGCTGAGAAGAGCCTGAGTGAGGGCCAACCACGAAGCCCTTCCCTGCCCGTGGGCCTTTGGGGTTCCCGCCCACCGATTTCCAGCCGTCTGGGTTACGTTACTCGCTGGAAGCCCTGAACTCCGTGCCCCTCAAGCCCGGGCTCCCCCTCGCGGGAATGTTCAAAAATGAGTACCAGGTAACCCAAAACGGCTCCCTAACCTGTCTGTTTAGGTTTCGGGGCGTGGGTGAGGTAGCTGCTGCTCGGGGCGAGGGCAAAGTTTCCCCCAATCTCCCATAATATGATCTTTTTCGGGGTAAGAAGGAATTAATGGATGTGTTCTTCATCCAAAAAGAAAGAAAAAAGAAAAGCAACTAACGCCTGGGCTTGTGATTTGACTTTGATCAGTCTCCAGCTCAGTGTTTCTCAAGGTATAGGGAGTGCCTGAGATTCTGATTAAAATGCAGATCTTAAACCCCAACCAGACTCCTGAATTAGAATCTCGAGGACAGGGCTTGAGCTTTAACAAGCGGTTTGAGTACGCAGTACTGATGGACACCGGTGTATCAGAAGCTATCTAGAAGAAAGTGAATGAGTGAGTGCACTGAATGGTTAAACCTAGAGAGAGAGCAAGCACTTTAGCTATTTGCTATTTTCTCCAAGCCTGGGGGTCAGTGATTCTCAAACACTGGGGTATATTAGGATCACTTAGTATATTTGTTAAAATGCAGATTTCCTGCCTCTCACCCCAGATTAGTGAATCAAAATCCCTGTAGATGGGTCTAGTTAATTTACCTTTGTAACAATTACTCCTCAGTTCATGCTAATTCAGGTGGTCCAAAGATCACAGGGGAGAAACTTTCTGGATCTTCCATAGACACCTTGAGTATCCTTGAGAGTGTCTCAATGCCTGACCTGCTTTCTTCACTTCAGGGACATCTCCCTTCCTGCTTTTCCTTTGCCCTAGTCTCCTACCCTCCCCTTCCCACTTCTGCCTCAGTTTACATTCTCAATTTACTATGTTTTCCATCCTAGCCCTACTGTTAGCATGAACTGCTTTGTTCCTGTGCTAGATCAGTCCTCCACTGGTTTACAACTGTTGCTTCTACCTTTTCACCAAACACTACCTGCCTTCTCATGAGTATCCCAACAATATTTTGCAGTTCTCTTTCTTCTATTCCAATTATTAGAACGATTTTAGAGAGTTTTACTCCCTGCATATAGGTAGACTATATTGTTATATAAAAAAAGCATACTCCTACTGTGGGAAACTTGGAAAACAGGAGAAAAAGGAATGGGAAGTGGCAGTTTTCTATCTCACCAGTATAAGGATTTTCTTTAAAAAAAAAAAAGCAACAAAAAAATCTGCCTTAAATTTAAAATTCATAATGAAATATGACCTGACCCCAGAAACTATAGTAATTCTATCCACACACAGTTTGCACATAATACTGCCTAAGGAAGAAGAAATTAAGTGTCTTAAGTGATTCTGTCTTAAAACACAGAAGCAAAAATAGCTTTATGTTATTGAGAAAAATTAGAAGCTAGAAATTCTTTACAAAAATCAGACATAATTGTTCATGCGCTGCTTATAATTTAAACAGGCTATAAAAGAAAACCATGTTTAGTCTTTATTTCCATTTTCAATTTCTTGCAATAAACTCTTCCTCAAAGATAATCATCTTAATTCCTCTCCTTTACCATGAAAGGTGATGGAAATTTAGCAATGTGTTTAGTGTTCTTCCATAAGCATCTCTCTTCATGTTCTTAGGTTTATAGTAGGGAACATTTAGCTTATCTATAGATAAGATTCTCTATTTTTCTTGTACAGATTTTAGAGGTCTCCAAATTAATATGTATTAAGTATATAGGGTGGGGCAAAAGTAGACTTACAGTTGTATGTGAAACACAGAGTTTATTCTTGTATCATTATTTAATAATTATTGTATTTCCTTATGAACAACTCTGAACTTATTTTTTCTCCTCCCTGTATACAAAGATTATAGGAATTCTCAAAATAAGAATCATTCTTTCCCTCACTCCCAAACTTTTTTATTGACCAGCCTAAACTACTGTGTTTTGCCATTTTTAACGCACAATTTTGTGCCCAAATTTTTGAGGGAAAAATAAGGGTGCACATTATACATGGGTAGTACTGAAATACCTTGTATCTGTCCTTTTGTTTTATAATTATTTGTTACATAAGATTTCTGGTACCATAATATTTTCAAAAGTAAATGCTAAAATTCCTTTATAATACAAAAAAAAAAAAAACCCAAACAAACCAAGTATCTAAATATAAATTAAAAATTGAATTAAAAATTTAAAAGGTTTTTTTCCTGAAAGTTTGGGCCAAAAATGTGGGTGCACATTATACATAGGAGTGTATTATACACAGCAAAATATGGTATGTATTTGCTGCTTTTTAAATAATTATTGCTGGCATTATTGAGCTTTTGTTATGTGCAAGGTATTGTGCTTGATGGTTTATGTTTACTATTCATTTTACAGATGAAGAATCAGGAGGTTAAGTAACTCCAAGTTCAGGTAGTTAATTAATGCCAAATCTCATACTGGAGCTCAGGCCAGTATGACTAAAAATCTTGTAACAAAAGATAATTATCAGAATTTATTAATCTGGGTTGAACAGGATGTTTTGTAAGCATGATCTATACATGTCAAATAAATGACTCACACTGAGGGATTGTACGTTTATATGGCACAATTTATTTATGTTTAACATGCTTTTAAAAAAATTACTTAAACCATTAATCCAAGGTGATTCAAATCAGAGCTGCTGTGGCTAGTTGCAGTCATGAACCTAAAAAACAAAAACTAAACAAAAAACTAGAACAGGAACAGAATCACAGAAATCGAGATCACATGGAGGGTTATCAGTGGGGAGGGGGGAGGGGAGAATGGGGGAAAAGGTACAGGGAATAAGAAGCATAATTGGTAGGTACAAAAAAGATGGGGATGTTAAGAATAACATAGGAAGTGGAGAAGCCAAACAATTTATATGTATGACCCATGGACATGAACTAAGTGGCAGGGAGGGGAATGCTGGAGGGTGAGGGGGTGCAGGGCGGAAGGGGATAAAGGGGAGAAAAAATTGGGACAACTGTAATAGCATAATAAATAAAATATACTTAAAAAATAACAATCAAGTTATAAAGTAGAAATAATAACAGGGATCATGTTTTCTCCCTGATCTACATACCTGATAGAAGCCAGAACAAAAGTTGTAGACTATGTGGTGGGCTGTATCTCCTCCTTAGCACTGTCTTTCACTTTAATTTAAATATTTCATTTTTGTTTTCTAGGGGGGTCCTTTTGTTGAAATCTTTAGCGCTCAGGGAAAAAATCCTGGTGCAAAATGGAAGATCCTTGGCAGTCCATCTGTGATTTGGAAAGTAAGTGTGAGGAATTAGAGCCACCAAAAACCTGGAAAGATGAGTGACAATTATAACAAAATGGGCTCAGTCAGTTTTCAGAACTGTTTTTCCTGTTCATTCACTCCAAAATTCTTTCATGACATTGTTGCCTGCAGTCCTCCCAGACACCACTCTGCAGTTGTTTAAGACTTGGGCACGCAGCTCACAGCTCTTCTCTGTATACCAAGTCGTGCTTTTGTTTTAGGTGATTTCATTATTTGTGAGGAAAATCTCTCCAAATCTTTAGCTTCTTAGTTTCTTGATTTCTTCATTTCTAAGGATCTGTTCCACTCATTTTAGCATTCATTCCCACTGTCACACCCTGTATCTTATCACCACAAACTGCAGGGCCTCTGAAATTACTGAGAAATCAAGACAGCCATCTTTGACCCTAATCTTCAATTCCTCAGGCTGCTTTGCCCAGTTACTCCCACTATGTTTGTTCTTCCACATACAATTGAGATGCTTAGGTCATTGGCTATTCTACTTTCCCCTATATTTAGTTTTATTTATGTGTTTATTTTCTGTGTCTTCACTTCCTTTTCTCTCTAGCGTAGAATCCATAGTCCATGATTTCAGTCACTGCCTGGTCAAGACCTTGAATGCCCGTGCTCCTTGTCCTTTCATCATCCCTGCCTAGCAAACACCAACCCTTTCTGAATCCTGAGTCATCTGTCTGCCTCTGGGCTTCCCAGTACCTTTGGAGAAAATACCTACAGTCTTTCATATTTGAAGATGCTATAAATTCAACCTGAACACCCCAGAAAAATCTCTAAAATAATTCTTTCTCCATTATCTTCAGATTTTTCAACCACCAACTCCCTATCCTCATCCCCAATCCACACCCAGAGAGGTCCTCCCGACTTACCGGAAGACCTCACACCCCATTTCATGGGGGAAAACCAATGCCATCAGGTAGAAACTACCTCAGTTTTCTGTTACCAGATGTAGAAACCTATATAGACTTAGGTTTCTTGATAGACATCCCTATTTTCTCTTTCTGTTCCCTCCTGTACACTCGAGAGAAAAATGCCTTTCTAGGGACTCTGCTCTATACATAACTTTAAAACTGCTATTGAGTGCATACTGATTGCCAAGCACAGCATTAAGTACATTATGTATGCTATGTAATATGTACAATAGTCTTGTGAGGTAGGTATCTTTGTGTCCTTTTTATAGGCCATAAAACTAAGGCATGGAGAGGGTAAATGCTCACAATTATGCAGCTCTTACTATGAATGAGAGATAAATGATGCTGTGAGGATGTATAGCAAGGAAATTAGGAAAGGCTTCCCAAAGGAATGGCACCTGATCTCTTAACAGCTAAGGAGACACTGGGTGGGGCTGGTGGAGAGCAAAGCATTTCAGGGAAAGGGAAAAGCCTTGTACAAAGTCCTTGTGTCAGGAGAGAGTGTAGGATTTTTTAGAATTTTTAAGAAACTGCAAGAAGGCTACTAAGGCTATGATGCAGACAGGAGAGAGTACAAGGTAGGAGATGGGGTTTGAAAAATTGGGCAGGGACCAGATTACGCTGGAGTTTATGAACCAGCTGAAGATTTTGCTAAACTGTTAAAAGGTTTTAAGTATATGCCCAGCTTGTGTGTAGATGGAATAAATAACATACTTTGTGTATGTATATTCATTTCAAATACATAAGAGATGCTATTGTGATGGGTATAATAAATTTATTAAAGTGTTACTTAATTCTTAGCAGCCATTAGTTGTAATGCATTTCTTTTTTTTAATAAATACATTTATTTCTCTTTTTTAAAAATTTTCAAATACATTTGTCTCCATTTACCCGCCACCACTTTCTTCTGCCCCACCTACTCCTACCTCCCACCCTTAATCCTTCCCCACATTGGCTTCTTCCCTGTGTCCTTTGCACTTCTTCCTTGATTTGACTCTTCCCTTCCCCTCCCTGCTAACCGCCCCCACCCCCGCCCTCTCTCCCTCCCATCCCTGTAGGTTTCTTCTTTCTTTCAGTGTTGCTGGTCATATTTTCCTTGCCTGCTTGCTTTGCTGATTAGGTTCCACTTATAAGTGAGATTATATGGTATTTGTCTTTTAACACCTGGCTTATTTCAGCATAATGCTCTCCAGTTCCATCCATGCTGTTGCGAAGGGTTGTAGCTCTTTCTTTCTTTCTGCTGCATAGTATTCCATTGTGTAAATGTACCATAGATTTTAATCCACGCATTTACAGATGGGCACTTAGGTTGCTTCCAATACATGGCTACTGTAAATAGGGCTGCTATGAACATTGGGGTGCATAGGTTCTTTGGAATTTGTGTTTTGGGATTCTTAGGGTATAATCCCAGCAGTGGAATGGCTGGATCGAAAGGCAGTTCCATTTTTAGTTTTTTGAGGAAATTCCAAACTGTTTTCCACAGTGGCTGCACCGGTCTGCATTCCCAACAACAGTGCACTAGGGTTCCTTTTTGTCCACATGCTCACCTGTTTGTTTGTTGATTTATTTATTATGGCTATTCTGACTGGTATGAAGTGATATGTCATTGTGGTTATAATTTGCATTTCTCTAGTGGTTAGTGATGCTGAGCATCCTTTCATAAGTCTCTGGGCCCTCTGCATCTCATCCTTGGAGAAGTGTCTGTTCAGGTCCTTTGCCCATTTTTTAATTGAATCGTTTGACTTCCTGGATCGAGTCGTGTGAGTTATTTATATATTTTGAGATCAAACCCCTGTCTGAAGTATCATTGGCAAATATATTTTCCCATACGGTTGGTTCCCTTTTCATTTTGCTGAGGTTTTCTTTAGCCATGTAGAAGCTTCTTATTTTGATGAAGTCCCATTTGTTTATTCTTTCCTTTATGTCCCTTGCTCTAGGGGACATATTGGTGAAAATATTGTTGCATGGGATATCTGAGAGTTTCCTGCCTATGTTCTCCTATAGGACTTTTATGGTGTCGTGACTAATATTTAGTCTTTCATCCATCTTGAATTTATTTTTGTGTATGGTGTAAGTTACTGGTCGAATTTCAATTTTTTGCATGTAGCTGTCCAGCTCTCAAAACACCGTTTGTTGAAGAGACTATTTTTACTCCATTTTATGCTTCTGCACCCTTTGTTAAATATTAACTGACCACAGAGACATGGGTTTATTTCTGGGCTCTCTATTCTGTTCCATTGATCTATGTGCCTGTTCTTATGGCACTACCAGACTGTTTTGATTACAGTGGCCTTGTAATATAGTTTGATGTCAGGTATTGTGATCCCTCCTACTTTATTTTTCTGTCTCAGAATTGCTGTGGCTATTCAGGGTCATGTATGGTTCCATATACATTTTTTAAATGTTTGTTCTATGTCTGTGAAATACATCATTGGTATTTTAATAGGGATTGCATTGAATCTGTAAATTGCTTTGGGTAATATGGACATTTTGATGATGTTAACTGTTCCTATCCATGAATACAGTATATGCTTCCATTTATTTGTGTCTTCCTTATTTCTTGCTTCAGTGTTGTCTAGTTTTCTGCTTACAGGCCTTTTACCTCCTTGGTTGGGTTTATTCCTAGGTCCTTTATTTATCTTTTTGCTATATAGCAAAGGGGATTTTTTTCCTGATTTCTGATTCTGATATTTCAGTTTTGGTGTACAAAAGTGCTTCGATTTCTGAATGACTTTGTATCCTGCTGTTTTGACAAATTCCCTTATTAGGTCGAGTAGTTTTTTGGTGGAACCTATGGGGTTTTCTATGTACACTATTCATGTCATCTGCAAACAATGACAGTTTTATTTCCTCCTTTCCAATTTGGATGCCTTTTATTTCTTATTCTTGTCTGATCACTGTGACTAGGACCTCCAATTTATGTTGAATCAAAGTGGTGAAAGCAGACATCCTTGTCTTGTTCCTGATCTTAGTGGGTAAGCTTTTAGTTTTTGCTCATTGAGTATGATGTTGGCTGTAGATTTTTCATATATGGCCTTTATTATGTTGAGGTATGCACCCTTTATTCCTATTTTGCTGAGTTTTTTATGATAAATGGGTGCCGTACCTTATTAAATGCTTTTTCTGCATCTATTGATATGAGTGATTTTTGTGCTTCCTTTTGTTTATGTGATGTATTACATTTATTGATTTGTGAATATTGAACCATCCTTGCATTCCTGGGATGAATCCCACTTGATCATGGTGGATATATTACTGGATGTGGTTTGCCAATATTTTGTTGAGGATTTTAGCATCTATGTTTGTCAGCGATATTGGCCTGTAGTTTTCTTTCTTTGTTGTGCCTTTATCTGGTTTTGGGATTATGATGACACTGGCCTCATAAAAATAGTTTTGGAGTCCTCCCTCTTCTTGGCTTTTTTGGAATAGTGTGAGAAGGACAGGGGTTAGCTTTTCCTTAAATTCTCCTGTGAAACCGCCTGGTTCAGGGCCTTTGTGTACCTGGAGTTTTTTGATTACTGCTTCAAGTTCACCTGCTCTTACCGGACTGTTGAGGGTTTCAGCTTCTTCTTCATTCAATGTGGGAAGGTTATATTTTTCTAGAAATTTGTCCATTTTACCCAGGTTTTTAAATTTCTTGGTAAGTAATTGTTCATAGTAGTTTCTTACAATCCTTTGTATTTCTGTGATATCAGTTGTAATCTTTCCTCTTTTATTTCTGATATTATTTATTTGTGTCCTCTCCCTTTTTTTGCGTGATGAGTGTGCTTAAAGGCTTGTCAATTTTGTTTATCTCTTCAGAGAACGAGCTCCTGGATTTGTTGATCCTTGGAATTGTTCTTTTCATCTCTGTGTCATTCCGTTTTGCTCTAACCTTGATTATTTCCTTCCTTCTACTCACTCTTGGCTGTGTTTGTTGTTGTTTCTCCAGTTCTTGAAGCTGGAGTGTTAGGTCATTTATTTGAAATGTTTCTATCTCTTTTAGTAAGCCTGTATTGGTATGAACTTCCCTCTCAGGACTGCCTTCGCTGTGTCCTAAGGGTTTTGGACAGTAGTGTGTCCATTTTCATTTCTTTCCAGAAACTTTTTGATTTCTTCTTTGATCTCAATATTGACCCATCCATTATTTAATAGTGTACTTTTCAATCTCTATGAGTTTGAATGTTTTTGAGTTTTTTCTTTGAGTTTTGTTTCTAGTTTGAAGCCCTTGTGTTCTAAGAAAATGCTTGTTATGATTTTGATTTTCCTGAATTTGTTGACGCTTGTTTTGTGTCATATAATGTGGTCTATCTTGAAACTATTCCGTATGCATTTAAAAAGAATGTGTATTATGCTTCTTTGGGATGAAAGGTTCTATATATGTCAGTTAAGTCCATTTGCTCTAATGTGTCATTAAATTTCACAATATCCTTGTTGATTTTTTGTTTGGAAGACCTATCCATTGTTGACAGTGGGGTGTTAAAATCCCTACTATCCGTGTGTTGCTTTCTGTATCTTTCTTGAAGTCCTCCAAGATTTTCCTTATATATTTGGGTGCTCCTGTGTTGGATGCATATATGTTTACAATGTTTATGTCTTCTTGATGGATTCATCCTTTGAGTATTATAAAGTGTCCTTCAGGGTCTCATTTTATGGCCTTTGTTTTGAAATCTATTTTGTCTGATATAAGTGTTACTACCCATGGTTTTTTTCCCTGTACATTTGCTTGGAATATTTTTTTCCATCCCTTTACTTTTGGCCTGTGTAGGTCTTTTGTTCTGGGATGGGTCTCTTGTAGGCTGCAAATGTGTGGGTCATGTTTTCTTCTCCATTCAGCTATCCTGTGTCTTTTGATTGGGGCATGTAGTCCATTTATATTTACAGTTATTTAGATACTTATTCATTTTTGCCCTTTGTACCTATGATTCTCTCTTTCTTACCCTTTTCTTCATCTTCTCAAAGCAGTCCCTTTAGCATATCTTGTAGTGCTGGTTTGATGGAGGTGTCTTTTATATTTCTTTTGTCTGGGAATCTCCTTACTTTGCCTTCCATTTTAATTGAGAGCCTTACTGGATAGTGCAGTCTTGGTTGAAGGCCCTGGCTTTTCATGACTTGGAGTATTTCTTGCCATTCCCTTTTCTCTTGGAGTGTTTCTGGGGAGAAGTCAGCTGGCTAGCCAAATTGGGGCTCCCTTGTGTATTACTACCTGTTTCTCCCTTGCTGCCTTTAGGATTCTGTTCGTGTTTGATATTTCCATTTTAATGATGATTTGTCTGGGAGTGGGCCTCATTGAGTTCCTCTGGAATGGGACCCTCTGTGCTTCCTGTGTGACTTTTTCTCTCCTCAAATTAGGCAAGTTTTCCATCATTACTTTTTCAACAGGTTTTCTATTCCTTGTTCCTCTTCTCATTCTGGTATTCCTGTTGTACGGAAATCAGTACTTTTCAGGTTGTCCTGCATTTCCCCAAACATCTCTTCATTCTTTTCAAGTCTTTTTTTCATTTTCTTGCTCTTTCTGGGAGCTTTCTTTTCTACCTTGTCATCCAGCTCACTGATTCAATCCTCTGCTTCATCTAGCCTGCTTTTGATTCCTTCTACTGCGTTCTTTAATTAGGAGATTGTATTCTTCTTTTCCTCTTGCCTCTTATTGATAGTTTCTATGTGTTTTTTTATGCTGATACCATTTGCAATAAGTTCCTCATAGTTTCCTTATAGTTTTTTGTAGTTCTCTCTGAGCTCACTGAGCTCATTGAATTCCTTATTAACATTGTTTTGAACTCAATATCTGATAGTTGATTTCCTCTATTTCATTTAGTTCTCTTTGTGGGGATTCCTCCTATCCCTTTGATTGGGGGCTATTTCTTTTTCTTCCCATTATTTGTGATACTCTTCTTTTTTGCTTCTGCTTCTTAAATTGATCTTTCTTGATTTCCTGACTTTGTGGTGTGAACTTCTGTGGTAGGAGACTGGTTTTTTTTCCTTTCTTTCTGGACCTGCCTCGTATGATATCAGCTCTTTACCCCATCTGACATTAGGCACTCTTTAAGAGTCTTCCAGGAATCTACTTCTGTGTCTGTCTCCTCCAGTTGTTAGTCTAGTCACTCTGCACTCAGCTGTCTGGGAGGGGCAAAGTCCCTCCTGTGGGCAGGGCTGTTGTGTCCTTTCATGCTGCTGCCTCTCAGGGGAGTGGTCTGCCTGAACAAGATGGCGGCTGCCATATTGGGGGTGATCAGCACTGGGACCCTGCCATCCACTTCCTCAGTTCTTTCTCCCAAGCCTCCTCCAGTCTCTCCTCAGGCAGCTGCAGCTCATTCTGTCCCTACCTTTGCTGGAGCCCAGGGTAAGTGGCTGCTACTACAAACTTTTCCATTGGCTCTTTAAATGGCTCTTTGCATCTCCAGCTGCCTGTCTCAGATAGAGAGCACACTTTCGCTTTTCACAGCTGGCTGTTATCTGCGTGTGTTTTGGACTCTGGTGCTGTAGGCTGGAGATCCCCACTTGTGGTTTAGACCCTGCTTTTCTCAAGGGGGTCCAGCTGGCCTTTTCAATATCCCTTGGTGCTGCCACCCGTGGGTGCTTAGCCCACTGTCTTGAGCTTCCACCACACTCCTTACCAGTTAGGTGGTTCTATAGCCAATTCCTCTGTCTGTCTGAGGTTTTAAGGCTCCTCTCTTGTTATTGTTCTGTTGTTTTGCTGGTGATTTCTCCACAATTTAGTTGTAATTCCAGATTGGTCCTGGGAGGAGGTCAGTGGGACTTCCAGTCACTCTTCTGCCATCTTAAGACCACCTTAAAGTCCACCTTAATGCATTTCTTAACATACACAAAACAGGAGAGTAGGAGGACCTGTGAAATATTTTAATGTAAAAAGGGTTTTATACTCAAAAGACTGGAAATTGTGTTCATAAAAAGTAACCGTTAACAGTACCACTTTGACTCATGGAAATTAGACCCTGACATTAAAAAGTTTTATCCAGGTTTGCTTCATTTTGCTTTTTCTGTTTCTCTGACCTTAGTTCTTTAGGTCACCTTAATTGTAACACTTTAATTTGTACTTGTTTTAAGTAAATAATATAGAACTTCAAATTACAGCATGAGTAAAAAAATAGGCAATGATAAATTTTGTTATGAGCCATCGCCAAAAATTAAGGAACTTTCAGACTGGTTACAACACAGGTTAGATGATTTACTATATTGTAACAGGACATGATGTTCAGTCTGTGCTCTTAGAAATAAATACACAGATTAAAGGAGAGGAAGGGTAAATGAACTCTGGAAACTCAAAATTAGTAACTTGAGAATCCCTAATCTTGGAGAGTGTTTTTTATATTTGGAGGAAGAGTGCCTTGATATAATAGAGAATTGGCCAAGTGGCTTTGTGTGGCTTCTGTTTGACAATTCCCAGCACGTGTCAGGGTAAGAGTATCAAGGCCTAAGTCTACTTTTAAGGCATTTGAATGTGGGACTTGTTTCCTATTAGTTTTCAGCTCCAATTTTACAATAGAAGCCAAATAAAATATACTTCAATAACCATCATTTTCATTTTTGTTGTATAGGAGTTTGATAAAGAAGTTAAAAGTTTTGTGTTTGTCCTGGAAGGCAGCAGCCAAACAAACAAAATTCAGTTACCAAAGGAGAATAAGCAGATCCGTAAGTAAGATTTTTAACATTGAAGCTTAATATTTGATGCTTAAAATTATATTTTTAAGTATCATACAGAGGTGGTAGTTTGAGTTTTACTGGCATATGTTGACATGAAATGATAGGATTTTTTTTAAATTTCAAAAGTAACATTATGTCAGACTTTAAAAAAAATATGGTCTGCTTCATTGTTTACTAGAAATCCAGCAGTATTTTTAAGAAGATTTAGAGGATTATGTAATAGCCACTAATTATAATAGTAATAGATTTATTGAGCACTTTCTATGTTCCTGTGACTTTCTAAGCATGTCACATTTAACTCTTTTAATCCTTGCAATAGCTCTTTTATAAATGAGCACTGAGGTTGTCAAGAAATCAGGTAGTTAAGGCTAAGTTTTGAAATAAACTCAGGAGTTCCTAAATTATAGGAAATTAATTTATGAGAAAAAAATTACGTAAAATTTAGTATTTAATGTCATATCAATCTATATTCCTTTAAAATATTATTATCTAATAAGGATAAATATTAATATGTTTTTTAACAAAAGCGCAAAGAGTAGATTTCAATTCTTATTTACTTTGGAAATTAGGGTCAGCATTTTAAAGCAGAAGAAACCCTGAGAGACCACCTACATTTAGGATCAGAAGCCCAGTTATTGGTAGAACTGGGATTAAAATTTGAGGCTCTGCCACGAAATTAGACTTTGAGTAAACTGATGTGATTTAAGAAAAATTATTTTTCAAAACTAGGATTAATCAGATTTTTATCAACTTTCTTCTATGTTTTGACTATGGATTTTAGGTGATTTAGCAAATATCAGTAGCCAGCTATTTTTTACACTCATCATTTACTTATTCTTTCCTTCGTTAATTAAGAACATTTATCAAACACTACTGTGTACTAGGTACTATGAAAAGACTGTTCTAGGTACTTGATTTTCTCACTTTATTTCAATTTTCTAACTGTTTATAGAATCTGTGTTTTATCTATCATTTCAAGCTACTACATGTATATTTTAGATTTCCGAGACATAAACCAGGCCATAGAATTTATAGATAGGAGATGATTAATTTTAAAATGGTTTGCCAGTCTTTCCTTCTAAAGTGAAATAAGAAACAGAACTCAGAAAGGATAATCATTGTTAAATTAATTTTTATTAATTTACTGCAGTTTAAAAAATCATGAATTCCTCATAGTTCTTGTTTTTTTAAAAATAAGATGGTTTTTTTAAATTTTCACAAAAATTTATGTATAAATGAGATGAGCTAAGATGATCCAGGGAAACATTCTGAAATTGTAGATCTTTCTTCTTAGAGGAGACATGTTCCATCTTTTTTTAAGGATTTTGACTTTGTGAGATAGATACATTTGATTCATAGGAACATGACTTAATCTAAGCCAGTGTTCTTTTGTTTTTTTTCTTGTTGTTGGCATATATTTCCCTGTGATCCTCTCTGCATCTATACATGGTCATGGTTTTCATAAAATCACGTCACTTCTAGTAACATTTCTCCGTTGACTCTAAAAAATATTTCTCTTCTACCAAAGATTCAATGCCTAAAAAACAATTTCCAACTTCTATCTAAAAAGAATATTTTAGAACAATATTTTTCAATGTGTTATAATTGCTTGTTAAATGGGAAGATGATAGTTTTAATTGGAAGAAACAGAAGAATCTTTTAATATATTTCTTGTACAATGGCCTATAATTAAAAATTAATCTGACTCTTCTGTAACATGTGCAACACTGTAACAAATGAAACAGTTTATACAGTCTTTAAGATTATTTGTAATTTGTGATAGCAGAACTTTATAGTTATTTTTGCTTGTATAAAATGACCTTCTGTGTGAAGTTGTTATGATTAAATTTAAATGGCATGCCTTGAATAGAGAATTGGCTTTCAATTAACATTTCTAAATATAGTTCAGTTACCATTATGGATTTCTATTTTAAGAGTGAACATACACTTTATTTATGCAAATTTGACATTAGCTACCCCATTATGTGTTTCCTGTTATATTAGGTGCTTCTGAAGAAAAAGTTTAATAATGAAATTAAGTACGTTTAACTTTTTATTTTATTTATTTATTTATTTTTTAAATTTTATTTTCAAGTCATGTTTATTCTATTACAATTGTCTCAATTTTTCCCCCTTTGCCCTCCTCCACCCATCCCACCCTGCCCCCCCTCCCACAGTCAATTCCCACTCTGTTGTCCATGTCCATGGGTCATTCATACATGTTCTTTGTTTAGTCTCTTCTCCTTCTTTCCACCATTGTCCTACTTCCCCATAACCTCTGGTCACTTTCAGTCTGCTCCATATTTCCTTGCCTGTGGTTTATTTTGTTCGTTAGTTTATTTTGTTGAATAGATTCCACTTATAGGCGAGATAATATGGTATTTGTCTTTCACCAACTGGCTTATTTCACTTAGCATAATATTCTCCAGTTCCACCATGTTGTCACAAAAGGTAGGAGTTCCTTCTTTCTTTTTTTTTTAAAAAATGCAGATTGATTTTTTTTATTTATCTTTTTAAATGTCAAGATCCATTATAATTTATTTAAAAATTTAAATCTGTTGTAAAGTCTCAGCAGTTAAAACATGACACCAGCACAGAAATAATCAAGTAGATCAAGGATAATAAAATGAGAATTCTAGAAACAAACACATATATCTGTCTAACAAAGTAATATATGATTAAATTGATATTTCAAATCTAGGGGGAAAATAAGGCTTATTCAACAAATAAGGTGCATGGACCACTATTACTTGAAATAAAACAAATATAGAGCCCTATATCACACATTATACAAGAAATATTCAGGCGAGTTAAAAATCAATATGTAAACTCTAAGGAGTTTTTGGAGAAAATACAAAATAATATTTTTCTTACCCTGAAGTAACATATTCAAACCCAGAAGCTATAAAGTAAGGTATTTACAATAAGACTATATTAAACATTTAAGACTATATAGTAATACACATATGAAAAAAGTTAAAGGACAAGTAATAGATTAGAAAAGTATTTGCAACACATCTAAAAACAGGTTAATCGTTTTCTGGAGGGGTTTTTTTTAGGGAAAAAATCATGCAAACCTTTAATGAAAAATGGGTAAAGGATACCAAAAAGTCATTTAAATTTTTAAAAATAATAGAAATAGGCAAGAAATATACACAAACAGTTTTAGTTTCAACAAATAATAAGATAATTAAAATAACATATTGTCACAATCAGATTAATAAGCATTAAAAATATTGATAATATCAAGTATAGGTGACTGTGAAATGAACAGGGTATCCATAGAAACTTTTTCTTCATCTTAAAGCAGTCCATTTAGCATATCTTGCAATACTGGTTTGGGGGAAGTGTATTCTTTTAGCCTTCTTTTGTCTGGGAAACTCCTTATTTCGCTTTCCATTTTAACTGAGAGCCTGGCTAGGTAGAGCCGTCTTGGTTGCAGGCCTTTGCTTTTCATAACTTAGAATATTTCTTGCTATTCCCTTCTGGCTTGTAGTGTTTCTGTTGAGAAGTCTGCTGCTAGTTGTACCGGGGCTCCCTTATATGTAACTACCTCTTTCTCCCTTGCTACCTTTAGGATTCTCTGTTTGTCTTTGATATTTGCCATTTTAATGATGATGTGTCTTCGAGTGGACCTCATTGTGTTCCTCTTAAATGGGACCCTTTGTGCTTCCTGGACATGTGTGACTTTTTCTCTCCTCCAATGAAGAAGTTTTCCATCATGACTTTTTCAAACAGGTTCTCTATCCCTTCCTCCTCCTCTTCTCCTTCTGGTATCCCTGTTATATGGATGTTATTACTTTTCAGGTTTTCCTGCATTTCCCCAAATGCCACTTCATTCTTTTTGAGTCTTTTTTAATTTTCTTGCTCTTTCTGGGAGCTTTTTCTGCTTTGCCCTCCAGTTCACTGATTCGATCCTCTGCTTCATCGAGTCTGCTCTTATCCCTTCTACTATGTTCTTCAATTCAGAAGTTGTGTTCATTTTCTCTTGCCTCTTATTGATATGTTCTTTTTCATGCTGATATAGTTTTCAGTAAGTTCCTTGTAGTTTCCCTGTAGTTTTTGGTAATTCTCTTCAATCTCACTGAGCTCACTGAGCTTCCTTAAAACCATTGTTTTGACCTCAATATCTGATAGTTGACTTGCCTCTATTTCATTTACTTCTCTTTGTGGGGATTCCTCCTTTCCCTTTGACTGGGGGCTATTTCTTTTTCTCCCCATTATTTGTGATAGTCTTCCTTTTTGCTTCTGCTTCTTAAATTGATCTGTCTTGACTTCCTGACTTTGTGGTGTGAACTTCTGTGATAGGAGACCACTGTTTTTTCTTTCTGGATCTACCTCTGATGATGTCAGCTGTTCACCCTGTCTAACCATAGGCAGTGTTTTCAAGACTTCCAGGAACCTACTGTTTGTGACTGTCTCCTTCACTTGTTAGTCTAGTCACTCTGCACTCAGCTGTCAAACTTAGGCACCACAGGGTGATGAAGAGTCCCTTCTGTTCATGAGGTTATTTTGTCCTCTCATGCTGCTGCTGGTCAAGGGAGCGGACTGCTTGAGCCAGATGGCTGCTGCCCTCTGGGGGAGGAGTCAGCACCAGTATCTCACTGGCTGCTCTCTCAGTTCTCTCCCCAGAGCCTCCATCTCCAGACTCTCATCAAGTGTCTCTAGACCATGCTGTGCCCCCTTTATCCAGGGATCTACCATATGTGACTGCTACTCTGTACTCAGCAGTAAGGCTTACACACCACCAGGCCAGGGCAGAGCCTCCTGGGGGCAGGGCTATTGGGTCTTCTCATGCTGCTTTTGCTCAGGGGAGTGGTCTGCCTGAGCAAGATGGCACGAGCCGTATGTGGGAGATATCAGCACTAGGATCCTACCAGCTACTCCCTCTGTTCTCTCCCCAAAGCCTCCTTCCTCGGTCTGTCCTCAGACGTCTCCAACCCTCTCTGCCCCAGCTTTTGCCAGAGCCCAGGGTAAGTGGCTGCAAACAAAAATTTATGTGTTAGTCCTTTAAAAGGCTCTTTGCATCTCCAGCCATCAGTCTCTGGCAGAGAGCAACCCTGCTGCTTTTCACAGCTGGCTGTTATCTGGGTACTTTTTGGTCTCTGGTGCTGTAGACTGGAGATCCCCAACTATAGTTCAGACCCCACTCTTCTCCGGGGGAGCCTACTGGCTGTTTAAATATCCCTCTGACACTGCTGCCCATGGGCGCCTCACCTGCCTTCTTGAGTCTCCACTGCACTCCTTACCAGTCAGGTTGTGCTAAAGCTGATTCTTCTGTCTGTCCAAGGTTATAAGGCTTCTCTCTCACTATTGTTCAGTTGTTTGTTCCAGGTGGTTTCTCCATAATTTATTTGTAATTCCAGATTGGTCGTGGGAAGAGGTCAGTGTGCCTTCCATTCAGTCCTCTGCCATCTTGAAGTCTCCTTTTTATTTTAAATAGCAATATTTTTGAATTACATTTGAGCATCTCTAAATATGTCAGGTTTTTTTTTTACTTAGCATCTTATCAAATAAAGTGATATTAATTACCAGATTGTGCTCTTCTCCAGTGTAGGAATCTTGCATCATCTCTTTTGTACCCCTACCGCAGGGTATCATATATAGTTGGTATTTAATAGGTCTGTTAAATTTATGGCATAAAGAAACCATACAATAATAGGCTATAATTTCTAAACCAGCTGGCTTTGGTAATGAGACTTGAGTAAATCATTAGCCAGACAAATGAATTCATTTTGTTTTTTGCCCTGGAACGTGTTATATAGAGTTGAAGTAGCTCTGTCTCATGGAAACATCTATCAGTTGAATGGTCTCTTCCAGGACTTTCTGTTTGAGGCTCATCTTTGAAACCATTTTTTTCTCTGCCTGTGGCATCTGATCCCAATGGTATGTTTCCGGATCAGCATCCTCGAAGCCCTGTGTTAATCTAAGTTTCATCTGCTTATCTTTATGAGGTTCGCCCCTGAACCTCCTCCTGCCCCCAATGTGCTATTCTTTTTAAAGGAAATCTCATTTTAACTTGTCTGTTTAAGACCCTTCAATGGCTTTGACCTTACCACTCTACTGATAGAGCTCTTGTCAGAGTCATTAGTGATTTCTGTATTCCTGAATCCAATTGCCAGTTCTCAGCCCTCATTTTGCTTAACATGTCAGCAGCATTTGGCCAGGTTGAAACTCCTCCTTAATCTGTTTTCTTCACTCATTCTCCAGGATGCCCACTCCTAATTTTTGTTCTTATTCACAGGTCTTCCTTCTTAGTTTCCTTTCATAACTCTTCCTCTTCTCCCTAACCTGACTTAATATTGCAGTGTGCTTGGACCTAGTCCTTGACCCTCTTCATACTTTTACTCCCTTGGTTATACCATCTTACTCCAGCTTATATTTCCAGCTCATACTTCTCTCTCAGACTCAAGACTTGTATTTTCAGTTGCTTACCTGACCTTTCTACTTGGACAGATTTACCCTAGAAAATTCTCCTCCTCTTCTAGCAGACAGCCCCATTTCAATGGTTAGCAACTTGTCTTTTTGATTATCCAAACCGAAAACTGTTTTATAATATTAGCCTGATTTTTCTTTTCTTCATTAAGTCCATCAGGAAGATCTTGTTAGTTCTATGTTTAAGTTAGATTCATTCTCTGACTGCTACTTCTTGCCACCTCCAATGCTACCACTCTGGCCCAAGCCACCATTATCTCATGGTTGGAATACTGCAGTAGTCTTCTAATTGTTCTCTCTGTTTCTGACTTGTCTCCCATTGTCCATTTAGCAACTAGAGTGATACTTGTAACGAACCCCTCTGCTGAAAATGTCCCATCTCTCTCAGACTAAACCAGGGATCTCAAAGACCCTACAGTATTGGTGCCCTCTTAACTCTCTGACTTTATCTCCTCTTAATTTTTCCCTTGTTCACTCTGCTGCAACCATACAGTTTTCCTTACTGTTCTCAAACATAGCTTGGTAGCTTCCTTTTCCCAAATAGCTATATGGCTCACATGCTCCCCTTCAGGCTTTATCATCCCTGACCTTTCCTTTAAATCCTTCCCATACTTTTGATCCCTTTTACCATGCTCTACTTTTTCCAATAGCTCTTATCACCATTTAACATGCCATTTATTTATTCATTTGTTTGTTTTTCTCACTATTACCAGAAAGTAACTGCCACCAGCACAGAAATTTAGTCTTTTTGTTCACCTAGAACAGTACCTAGCGCATAGTAGACATCTACTAAATCTTTGTTGAATAAAGTAATGAATATATGAGTGGCTTTCCATTGATTTTAGGATGACCTATATCCTTCATGTGGCCTTGGAGGCCCCAAGTGATTGGGTTTCTAGCTATTTGCCAGACTTGTCTCCTGCTGCTTTCTCCCTTCTGTCTTTCCTACCTGCCCTTTAGGCCTTTTAAGTTCACCTACTCTACTATGGCCTTTTTCATTATATGATGGAGTGTTCCCTCTTCCTGTAAAATCTGTTCCTCTCTCCTACCCCCACCTTTTTTGCTCTGTCATCCCTGCTTCTTCTTCACAGCTGAATTCCAATTTTATTTCTTCAAGGAAACCTTCACTCATCATACTTTTCCCTCTAAGACCCAGGATCATATGCTTTAAAGCACCATAACCTTCTTCGTGGAACTGGTCTATAAATTCTAAGAGGGCAGAGACCATATCTGTCTTATTCAATACAAAAATTTCAACACTGAGTCCTGAACCTAGTAGATGCCTAATAAATCTTTATTGAATAATAGATCTAGTTTATATAAATAATCCTATAATTTGTAATGCTAAATTATTGACCTTGTTTTTACATGAAAAGTAAAGGGACCCAGACAGGTTTTCTCATTTACCCAAGCGATATGGAATAACCCATAATGAAAGCATAATGTTTCCTCTCATCTATATTGAAGCAGTGAGGTGCAGATTAGTGTGCTGTTTGTGCCAGGACTGTGATAGGAACCAGTTTCAGTCATGATTTATCAGGGCACTCTTTGGACAACTAACACATGTAAAATGTATAGAAGGTGTATAAATGTCATTTTCTGTAATGAAACAACTGTAAAACCACTGCTTAAACATCTAATGGTATTTTACTAGTGAAATGTGTTTTAAAATATTCAAAAGAAAAAAGAGCCTGATCCCTTAAAAATAAAGATAGTTTGTCTCAGGACAAACATTATAAAACTGCAAAAATCTGCATATTTCAGTAAAAACACTAAATTTTTATGATTTTATATACTTAATGGGCATTTTTTTTTTTTACTAACAATAGTTCCACATTCAACATTAAAGTGATTTTAAATATAACATAGATATGAAGACTCCATTTGAATTTACTAAGCCCCTGGAAAAAATATTACTATAGAGTTTATTTAGCTTTTCTGACACACAGGATCAGTGTATGTTAAATGTTATTAAAGTTCTTTTTTCTTTGTCAGATCATCACCATATATTATTTTCATACTTCTTTTAATCTTGGAAATGAAGCCTTTTGGAAACTAGAGCTTCTGTATGTGAGACAGTAGAATTATAAAGGTTTCTTTTTTGAGGGCAAGTGCCTTTCATATCTAAGAATGTTCATATAAAAATGCACTGTATGTGTAGCTCTTTGTATTTGAAGAGAACAGTGCTGATTCAGTGAGATTTATCACATAAACTAGGGACCTTTTGTAAAGACTGTATTTCTTTATCCTGGTGCTCTCTCAGCTCTATTTACAGAGGCCATTGTGCAGTGGAAATATACCAGAGAGCCAATCAGTGGAAGATGCAAGAGAGAGATCGGTTAACAATGCTTTATTTAGGTTGGCCTCATTTTGATATCTAATTTTGGTTTTGTACTCCAGGACCCTGGTTTCTTCACTGGATTTTCCCATAAATATGGTACAATCTGATTCTTAAGAGAATGTTCTAAGGTCAGAGCCTGTTATTCCCTATTTTTGTTATATTGCTTACTGTATGGATGGTACTAAGCTCAGTATTTTAAGCAAATGGTATCCTTGTATGTTTGATTTAGAAATATTAAACATATTTCATCAAATATGTTTATTGTTTAGATACTGAATTTCTTGTATGATACAGGAACTGTTTAAGTTGTTCAGGAATGTTGTTAAACAGTTTACCAAGGGAATTATAAACCAGACTGCCCTCACATAGACTATTTAAACACATATTATTACTTTAAAATATTTAAATATGTTAGGCCTACTGATTTGGAATAAAAAGTTCCTAAAAGGTATGTTTTGGGAAGTAGTGATATTAAAACATCCATTAAGAGCATCATATTTGAGAGATCAAGCAAAAGTTCAAAACCTAAGAGGAAAAGAATTAAGTGTATGAATCTGAAGAGGTAGTTGTTGGGAAACGCCCCATCTGGTTTCAGGGACTGTAACCCCGCCTACAGGCAGGAGGGCCCCAAGGCTGGAAATAATCAAGGAGGCCTTGGGAAAACAGGCCACTGAGGAGGTGGTAACTTGTCCCCCCCACCCCCCTGCTTGGCCCTGTGATGGTCACTTGTTGATGATGAGTAAGTTCCCTCAAGAGGAGGGATGACCTAAGCCAGCATCGACCAGTATGGTCAGCAGACAAGGACTTGGAGGACACAGAGAAAGGGCAGAAAGGCCTGCACCCCTCGGCTTGGCTTGGACTTGACCAGAGTCCTCATTCTATCTGAAAGAGGCCTCCTTATCTCTTGGTGGCTCTGCCCCGCCCGCCTGGCTCAAGCTTGAAACCGTATTAAGGGCAGGTTCAGTCCAAAACTGGATCGGGTGCTCCGGGGACACTCAGGCCTAGAAATAAGTTCCTCTAAGCATGCTTGTTCTTCCCTCAAAAGCGATGATAACCAGTTCAAACTGAGAAGGCGATTTACATTATTCATAGACGCTGACCTGAGACAGATCTCTTGTGTTCCTCCAATTGTTATCCAAGATCTCTATCTGTTTTCTGTATACATAGCCTTTTGACATTGATTGATGAGCTTTGCATCCATACCCCTGTGCATACTGTTCTCAATAAAAGCGTTTGGACGGGGGGGATTCAGGGCCTTCTCTCACCTAGAGGGAAGAGCCATGTCCCCTCTCCTAGCAAACAGAGAAGTGTTTGCAATGACTCGTGTTTATTCCCCCATCCGTGACAACCCCGAGGCGGGCTCTGGGGGATTCAGAGCCCTGCTCCCTCCTCCGCTGGCTCCGGACAGTAACCCTCAGATCCAGGAGCCCCGCACTCCACCGTGGTGCTCCCTGCAATGCGTTGCTCCCCCTTACAGGTAGTATGAAATTAATTGATTTTTGAGGCAGTTGCAGACTTCACCTATCCAAAGTGCCAAGGGATTGGTTTTTCTTCAAATATTTTTAATCAAGATGAAGCTGGTGATGGGGAATAAAAGTTATCAGTTTTTAATTTGCAAATATTAGATTATATTCCTCCATCCATCTCAATGTGGACAGCATATTTAAAACCATATAAACCTTGATATGGTTTATATGGTTTGCTGATATATGGCTCATCAAACCTTCAGCTCTAGTTGTTATAATTGTTTTTCTTGATCTATTGTTTTTTATTAAGTTGTTTAGTACAGTTAAAAGTGTCAGTGGATAAAAGTAATTGCCGAATGCTTTTATGGCTGCCTTGATGGAATCTGTAGTTCAGTTTTATATGTCTCTATGTACATTTTCTTTCAACCTATTAAAAGTAGTCAATAAAAAATTATTTTTAAAATTTTCATAAAAATTTAACCAATCCCACAGATGGGACTTTAAAAAGCAATATTTGTTGTTAGAGTTTGATTTAACTTAATCAGTTTTTTGCTTTCATAATGCAATTGTAGCTCATGGGTAGTGCTATTTCAGTTCTATATATTACTGAAATGCTAAAAGCTTGAACTTGTTGATGACCTTTGATTATATTTGTCTGTATGGACATGTAAATGGTTTCAACATATGAATGTGTATTTTCCCCCTCTCATTCTAGTTGGGCTGATCCAGAGGTTTCTTGTACTTCAGATTTACATACCCCTGGGACAAGACTTTTCCACCGAATTGCTGTAAGATATATAAAACTTCTTTCAATGTTTTTATGTATTAGACATTTGATCAGTTAAAATGATATGAATAGTCATTAATTACAAATGGCAGTTTTTGCATTAAAGAGCAGTGACTTATCAAGCTGACATTAAGTAATTAAACTAATTTTATCGTATTTCTTAGCTATCACTAGAGTCTGGCATTTCCCTAGGGAAAGGAAGCAAATTTCATCTGTTTAAGAAAATATCAGAGGATTATGAATTTGGCAATAAACAGCCTATAACTTGAAGAAATAAATAGTCCAAAAGTTTGAGATTCTGGTTGAAATGAGGGGTGATATTATGTTTTGTGTTACCTGCTATTCAAACCTATGTTTGATTTAAAATTGATTGAAATACCTCATTTTAATGTTGTTTAATTTAGCTTAGCAATATTGGTCCTTTCTGCTTACATATAGATGGCTCATAGGTATTTGTTTTAAATGATCTTTCTATTTAGCAAAATAGAAATTGTTTAGCAAAAATGAGAACTTTTATTCAGTTGTGCTATCTTTTATCTGAGATAATTCTGAGAATGAGAATATTTGATTTGTATAGTATACTCATATAGAATTGAACACTGTTTAAGATTTAATTAATACAGGGTGTGGTAGTTATTCATGTGGAAAATAATACAATAATTACAAAATAAGAATACAAGAATAAACTGTGTTTCACATACTCACAACTGTAAACCTACTTTTGCCACACCCTGTAAATTTGTATGCTTTTATCACAACATTACATTTAAGGTATGTTATTTTTAATTTTTTTTTTTGTAATTAATAGCTGTCCAAAGTCAAAGCTTAGGCTTTTATTTTCCCTGCTGGAATAAATGGCTTTTTCTATTAATGGAGGTAATTTTGTACTAGTTACACTGGTACAAACTAAGAGAAAGGAGGAACTTCTTTAATAAAATGAGAATAACAAATTTAAGGGTATTCATTTCTGTTTGTTTATGTGAATTAGAATATTAATAACTTGTGCAGATGTTGGTAAAATATGAATTTTAGCTAATATACAATCTTGTTTTCTTGATTGATAAAAGATAGATGGAACAGTTCATACCTTTGTTTCGTTCAACTTTTAAACCTCAGTGAACTTCTCAGATTTTCTATCATCTACCTGGGTTACCAAGATTCTTTAAAATAGTTCTTGTAGTAGTAGGAGCAAAAAATTATTTGATGCTCTATTGTATCTTTTTCCAGGTCTGCAGAAAGAGCATTTTTAAAACCCTAAAGACAGTCTACATGTACAGAGAGTACCATATTTATTTTTGGTGTAGGGGAAACGGTTTCCTACTAAATGGAAGAAAACAAATTATATTTTTAAGTTTGTTAAGTTCTTTGCATAGAAATCTACTTCAGACCCTCTTATTCTTCTAATGTCTAACGTTAGAGTTTGAGATTCTTCAGAAGCAGTGGTGGAGGCACCAGTGGGTGGCCTTTTGATAAAAGCTGTGCAAGGCACTTGGTTGAACCTTCTACTAATGAGCACTCTTTTTCTATAACAAATTAAACTTTATTTGTGCCTCCAAACATTTGAGCTTATTACCCTAACCTAAGCCATATACTGTTTTATCTAATTTAATAATAATTAAAGCTTTAATTATTAAGAAATTGATAGGTATCTTAGGTTTAATTTAGTCATAGCAAGAGAGCAGCTGTTGTAAGCCTAACTACTCCTTGTTACCTGTAATTAATGCTGTTGGCCTGCTTAAGGATGGAAAAACATTTTCAGAAGTGATGGGATTAATCATTAGATTTTGATTTTAGTTGCCTGTAATCATAAATTCTCTTGATCTCATATCTACATGAACATTTGGGTTTTCCAAGTGGTTTTAGTTTTATAGTTTTAGCGAGATAAATTTATATGGAAGGTGAAAATTATTAAATAAATTGTGAGAACATTCTCTGTCCTGACTTTGGAATTTATCAAATTATAAGAAAATATATATACTCCGCATTTGAATTTGTTGCTAATAGATAATAAATATATTTTGTTATTTTAGGAAGTAATGACAGAGTCCATGCTTTTACAAGGAAGAAAGTAGAATAATGAGTGTAGTTTGTTTTTCTAACTACAGCTTTTTTTCCCCTCTTTAATGAAAGGGCTTTCTTTCAGCACCATTAGTGTTTTACTGTATTTCTAGCAGCAAACCTTCAGGCTATTTTAAATAATACATTTCTCTCATGAGCTTGTAGAGTCACACAGCCGATAGTTTTCTGGCTTCTAAAATTTTCCATGGTCAGAGTGGGAAAGGCATTTTGTTTTACAAAGATAACGTTTACACATCAAGAGGTTTTCATTAGTGGACTCTTGCCAGCTGGTTTATTAATTTAATAATAATTTCTCCAACATCTTCCTGTGTCTCCTGTGCACTAGATGATTATACTGCTGAGGGTGAGGTCATGCATCTGTGGGTTAATGGATGCCTTAGAACTAGCAACAGCTCTGCTTGAGGAATCAGTCAGTCAACAAATTACTGAGTTTCCGTTATTGCCAGGCAGTGTTAGGCACGGGGGAGGCAGTATACCTTGAATCTGTATACCTCTCCCCACTCTTACTACCGCCCTCCTAGTCCCAAACCACTGTCACATTTCCATTGATCTATTGTTAGAGAATCCCAGTGGGTTTCCCAGATTCTTTTGTCCTTTTCCAATCTAGTCTCCACATTGCAGCTAGAATGATCTTTCTAAAAAGCAACTGTAATTCTCATTGTACTGAAAATAAACTCCCAAATCCTTGCTATCCCTACGTGCTCTGGTCGCTCATCTGCCTCTTCTCATCTTATACCATTTTGCCCTGCACACACCATTTGTCAGACATGCTGGCCACTTTCCAGCCACACTGGCTTTCCCTTCCTCATACATCAGTTAAGGTCTCTTCTTAGGATCCTCTGCACTAGTGATTTAAATCCACATTTCTTTGCCTTGCCAACTCCTACTCAGTCTTCTCATAACAGCTTGTGTTCCTTCTTCAGAGAGGCCTTCTTTGATTTCCTTTGACTAAATGAGTTTCATCTCCTATATTCTTTTCTAACACCCTCCTCTTTTCCTTTATTACAACTATACCAGTTTCTAATTATATTTTTACTTGATTATGTCTTTTTGAGCAGACTTTAAGTCCCATTAGGACTGGGACCCTTTTTGTCTACCCAGCATGATATCCCAGCACCTAGCAATGCCTCACACAGAAGCTTTGAAGTCTGGATGAGTGGGCAGGAGTTGGACTATTAGACTGAAATGAATAAACAGGACCCACTTTCTGTCCTCATATAGTTTACTCTGAGGGTTAAAGATCAGTTGAAAGGCAATTTAAATACATCTTGATAAATGTAATGATGTTAGAGCAAGACCTATGTGGAACATGTAAGGTATTAGGTAGAAGGAAGCGTATAGGCTAGGAATTAGACAGATCCAGGGTCAAATCCTGCTGTACTTCTGTGGGACTTTGGGCAAATTATTAACTTACCTTAAATATAGGATGAGAGTAATAATACCTACCTCACAGAAGTGTCATAAAAATTCAATGAGAAAACATAAAGTATAATGGCTAACATTTATTAAGCAATTACTAGAGGAAGGGGGACCCAAAAAGAACAGAATTTATTTATAAAAAATTGTGTATTTATTTTTACATGTTTTAACTTCAGCCACCTTCAAAATACTCTCCATTTGATGCAATACACCTATTGAGACTTTTTCCTGCTGTCAGTTTTTGAACTTGTTGATTTTGATGCCTTTTATTGCTTCTGCCATTTTTTTGTTTCACCTTTTTCACGTTGGCAAAACATTTCCCTTTAAGGACTTTTTTCATCCCAGGGAAACAAAAAATAGTCACTTGGGGCAAAATCAGGTAAATAGGGGCGGTGGGTCATGGGGGGGTCATGCTGTTTTTGGTCAGAAACTGCTGAACACTCAGTGTGGTGTGGGCAGGTGCGCTTGTAAATCACCCATCAGGAAATGGGCAAATACATTGATAGAGACTTCAAAAAAAATGAACTAAAGCCAAGCACAGTCTCTCACAACAACGCCAGCTTGTACACTGATACAGATGGGTTCTTAGAACACTCACCTAGTAGGGGAAACCTACACTACAAGAGGCCCACCCTCTAGAAGCTAATTTTGGAGTTTGTTTTTTGTTTTTGTTTTTTGGTTCCCTTGTATATTGGACTATGCTGTAAGCACTTTAATTAGTTTATTTCAATTTATCCTTAAAACAAGCCTGTATGGTAATCATAATTATTGCCTCTGTATTACCACTGAGGAAACTGAAGTCCAGAAAGGTTAAGGAATTTGCCAGAGATTATAGACCTACTTACTAACTCTCAGAGCCATATTCAAACTTGTAGTCAAAATCTAGTTGATCTCAGCGAAAAGGCTGAGAAACAATAGTGTAGTCTAAATGTAGAACCTAGCTCTGCAATACCATGCCATGCTGACATACTTGTAAATATGGTTATTTATCTAACTATACATCAATATATATGTAGGAGGGATATTTTATTTGAATCTTGGTACAAATGAAAGTGCTAAGCCTTCTGCATCTTTTGTAGAAGCTCCCCATAATATAGTGTTATCATTAGAATTCCAAGAAGGAAAGGTATTTCACTCTGAGATGTTCCTGTTTTTGTCTTTACCCTTTTAAGAGAGAAATGCCAAGGAGTTAGGGGAAGAATTTTCCCCAGATATTTTTTTTGTTTTAGTACTTTGCATCTCAGATGTGACAGTACTCACATTACACTCTATTAAAAGAGAGCTGAGAATCAACTTTACTTCTTTATTGATTATTTACTTTGGTTCATACCTAGACCTTATTTTCCTTTAACATCTAAAAATTATGTTATTCAAAATCTTGCAGAGCTTAATAACCTGACTAGCAATTATGCAGACACATTACAGTTTGCATGTAGAACAATGGGAGTTTTTACTGTACTAACACGCAACATCTCTAGCAATACAGTAACAGAATTCTCCCATATTTCTCTTTCTTTTTTTGCTGTCAATCCACAAACAAAAATCCCCTCCCTTGCTTTTTATAAATAAACCCTGTGTTTTGATTTGCTTGTTTCTTAGTAGCAGTTACAATTTTCATTTCCAAACTATTTTTGTGTACCTATACTCACTGACCTCAAGTTAAATGATTCAATAAACAGTAGATTTTAAAGAATTCTTTCATTTTGTGATCCCTTCTGTACGTATCATCATGGCAGTGGGAAGGCAATAGCTCTCCTGTGTGGGTTGGTAGGTGTTTCAGAGCCTGGGGGGCAGACATCTGGTACACGGGAGGAACTGTATGAACCAGAGCTCTTGGAAAAGAACCAACTGCATATTGAAATAGAAATCCATTTTGCTAAATTTGATGCTGCCTATCATTCTCAGTGACTTTAGACGATTATAGTTTTTGACAGGAATTATATTTATTTATCTGAATATTGTTGATCTGCATTAATTCCTTTCGTTATCCTTATTTTGTCTTGATCTTGGTGAATTCTGAGGTTTTGTAATGTTAATGCCTCTAGAGGATTGATATTATTTTTCTCATTTTCACTCAGCTCAACCAGTGCTTTTTCAACATGCAGGATGAACATACTATGAAAGCCAGTGGTAGGCATCGTGTGCTATTTGGAGAGGTTAGAATTCCCAGCTTGTGAATCCTAGGGAATGTTATTACTATCAAAAGGTTTTGTATTTTGAGCACTTAGTTGTTTGAGTGTTACTTGTGTTTGAAATCTGATTAAGGTAAATTCTTAAAAAAGAGAGAGACCACTAAAAGAGTCTCTAATCCTTACAAATTTTAACTGATTTTTTATGATCTCTCTATTGCAATGTTTTGAGTTGGAAGTATATCTGAGTAGAGTTTAATGATTGTAACCTAGAATTCAACCTAGGATTTCTGATGCTCATTCCAGTTTTTGTTTCATCCTTTTGCTCTGTCCCCTAGTTATGTGCCTTTAGGCCAGACACTTAAATTCCATCTCAGTTGTCCCTTCAGTAAATGGTATTGTGACCTTTTTATTTGTATTTTAATTGCCAGAGTTAATTGGTGATTATTAGTTTTTCCTAAAAAAATTTTGGGTTTAGATTTGTGTGGCTCTCAGAGCTTTTTTGTCCATTTCTGAAAAGTAAAAAACTGAAACATACCTATCCTACAATAGTAAGCTTTAGTGCTGAGGTAATTTAATGAAAATTACTCTTGCGTCACCTTTTCTGTATTGTTATTAGTGAGTTACACAAAGAGGTCAGAAAAGAAACTTAATAGAAGTTTAGGGTTCTTCTACCCTATTGAATTCTGCTCCTGCTGTCCCGATGTTGGAGACAGTGAACTCTTTTGAAACTTTAAACCAAGTAAAGTGAATGCGGCCTCACAGCTGCAAACCTGTTACCTTCACATGTCATCAGTCTCCCACAGCCACTTTAAAGCTACCAGAGTTGGGAGAATACCTAAATGTGTTATCTTCAGATCAGAATGACATTGGTGAGCGCTTTTGAGATTGTGTCCATTTAACAAGGTACAGCTCTTCCTGTGGAAAATTTACTTTATTTTTTTTTTTTTGTCACTTTGATGTCTTCCTTTGAAGAAAATAGTGGTTGCGATGTAGCTCTTAAATTATTTATTAAACTAAGCACAAAGTATTATATTATCCAATAAAATCATTTGTCACTGAATGAATATATCTCTAAACTATATATTTAGAACTGAGTAAAAGTGGCCAATGGTTGCTCGTTTTTAAACTGGAAGTATTGTATAATAAAGGGGTAACGATATTGCAAGTTCATTAGCATTTTGAATGCATTTCATGGCTAATTCCAACTTCTATTTTTTCTTTTTAAAATCATCAGTATTTAAATATCATTATTTTAATTATGTCCAATTAAATGTACTTGCATAATCAGTATGTTTGGTTACATGCTTAGTAAGAAGCACTTTAATATGCTTTGCATACTGACTTTCATAATATCTTAAAGTTGCATGCCTTAAAATAAGTTTTAGGTAGAAGTTTTAGATAACATGTGGTAGGTATATAAACCAGGTACCATATTCTTTATTTTAAAAAGATGTTCTTTGAGAAATCTTTTCTTTCTTGTTCTTAGTTCAGTGTTTTACTTTTCTCAATTATTTTAAAAATACTCTTTAGATAACCTTGATACGTGTTGAAAGCTAAAATAAAATGCTAACAAAAGAAAAATTGCACATATGAAAATATTTGAAAGTGTTCTTACTCTATAAAATTATAATAAGAGACCATGCATTTGTGAAGCACTGTGCAGTTAAATGATTACCCTATACATATCAAGGCACAAGTCAGGTCCTGTGATGTGTTAGATGATAGGCTTGGGAGTCCTTGCCTCTGCCATGTAGTAGCCTGATGATCCTGGGCAAGTGGCTGAACCCTCTACATGTGTCACAGCCTCATCTGTGCAATGGGATGGTATTTATACCTATTTATTGAGTTATTATATGGATTAATTTGAATAATGCCAAGTAGTAACTGTACTGTAAATATTAATTTATAGTTTTTACATCCTTAATATAGATGGGAATGCAGGGATATTTAATTTTTAAATTGTTCTTCTGAAACAAGTTGAGCATGTCTTTTTCCCTGTGAAATTTTTATGGTACTCATCCCTGAAAATGGTGATAAAGCAGCTTTTCCTTGGCAGCCTGCTTAACTATTGACTTATTTAGGTTCTCTGTCTGGAAGGAAGTGATCAACATGAACATGAAAAGAGAAATGACCCCATCATTTGAGTATGAATGCTAACGATTTATTTAAAAGACAACTATAGGAATTACTGGCATCATAGTCTTGGAATGAAAGGAGTTACAGTTTACTAGGCCAAGTGTAGAACCACAGATAGAGAGGGATATTCATCTGTGAAGAGACAGGACCTGGGGAAATAGATAAAGCAGGTAGACTTCCAGTGATGTAGAGCATAAGAAAAACAGGCCAGTGTGTGTTCTCCTTCACTGACAGGCATGACTGACGATGACTCACAGCCAGCCAGATCCACATGCTCTCCCTTCTTTGCTACGGCAGAGTTGGGGAGCTATGTTTCTTTGATACCATTGATGTGTAGCTCACTTCTTATTGTCAGGAAAAATGTTTCCTCTGGTGTGGTCCTCCTTCCCTCTCACTGTATTTTATTTTTATTCTGGCAGTTAATTATATTAACTATTCAAAATAAGAATAATTTTAAACACCTACAAAATAGAATATAATATGTATGTTATGGGACCTATATAGTCCTTATTATAAAATTAATAACAATTTAAGACATTTTCATTATTAGAACATTCTAGAACGATTTAATATGGAGGAAAAATTCTTAGCTAGGAATTAAAATATATCATGGAAATTTATGCAGTCCTTTGGCTTTGATTAGATTGGCTAGTAATAAATATAAGGAGAAGCTCCCTGTGGGGAGGATTGGTATCTCTAGCATTCCTGATTTTTGTAATTTTTTTCCATAAATTATAGAATTTCTTACTTAGATATACAAATATTTTAGAATCTTTATTTGAACACACAAAAACGACTTTAGTGGAATGAAATATATATAGTTAGTTACAAATATATCTTATAGTAGCATAACAGACTTATATGTAAGCCTGTTATTCGTAAGTCTGTTATGACATTTTATCACATAATGGTCTTACTATTTGTATATCTCCACAACCATCTCTTTACCCTAACTAGGCCAGAAGAACTCCAGAAGCCACTGCATTTGGATCCTGATAAGGTTATCATTGACTTTGAATTTCTAAGCTCCATTTATAAAAAACATTGCCCAGATATTACAGTATGTACCTCAGAGTTAATTGGACTTCAGTGTGTTTACAGAGACATAATGTAATCTGTGGCACATAGCGCATGACCACTGATTTCTAATTTCAGCTATTTCTAGTTCCTTGCACTGTTAGACTCCTTTAAGCCAGTTTCAGTTTATGGTGTAGTGTACTTCTTTTGCAGGGAGAAGTGAAGATATGGGTGATTTAAAATTGGTAACATGGTAATACTCAATTTAGAATTTCCATTCATAGAAATGAAGTTTTGGAGCTAGCTGGAAAGAACATTTAAAATTATCTAAACCATTGGTTTTTATGCAGTTCTGAGTCATTTCTGTTACTTCAAACAGAACAGTCCCTCCTCCCTTTTTTCAATCTATTAGGCATTTTGGGATGAAAACCTTTATATATTTTATGTGAACAGAGGATGTCATTGCTCCCTCAAAAGTTTGAAATTCACTGATAAGGCTTAACCTTTTAAAAACTGGGTAGTATTACATACTTAAATAAAGCTGACAGTGCAGATTTCAACTATGTTTAAGTTCTCTGTTGCCAGGAACTCTATCACCTGCTTTTACTTTTGAAATGATCAGTATAAGTTTTAGATTTTAGTCTTGGGCAGCCTGGGTCCATGGGAAAAGCCATCATATTTGCTGCCGCCCAAGCTTCTTCTTCCAAATGCCCCACTGCACTGGTGGTCACTGGACTTTTCTGGACATGATCTCAAACTCCTCTCCCTCCATAACTCATTCTGCTCCTCCCACTTGCCATAGACACCCAGGTTGATCAAACCCTTATAGGCTCTTTTGCCTTTATCTTAAGTTTTCATCCAACCTAATTTCATCTGTACACCATTTGAAACCCCAGTCATTCTTTAAGGTCAAACTCAAATGCACATCCTCATGAGTCCTCAGCGTTCCCTTACTTGTATATGTAAGGATGTCTTATTCATCATTGTAATCCCCACAGTACTTAGAATTCTGTGTGCATGGTGGCTCCTCAGGAACGTTTGTTATATTGTACTGAAATATGTTGATGTACTGTCAGAGTGGTTCTTTGTTTAGAAAAAGACAGGACAAGAAACAAGAATGAGGAAAGAGCAGGTGAAGTGATCTGACATTTTCAGTATAGTTGGAATTTGGTTGCATTTGTTGGTAGTAAATAGGAATAGCTGTTTTGTTTCATATACATAGGTATTACCATTCTTTTTAAAGTTAAATACCATTGCTTTATAACTTGGAAAATAAAATATATCTTAGCACTGTTTAAAATCACATATGATATTGATATACCATAAACAGCGATTTGTAATAAATGTACAAATTCATTATATTTTAGAAATTAATGTGTTAGCATAAACTTTTAAAATGTTTTAGCAGTTCAATTCTCTATTATTATAGGGAATCTACAAATCTTCTCCAATTCCCTGTTTTTTACAGAAAAAAACCCTGAGATCCAGAAAAGGATTATGACATTCCTCAGGATTCAAAGATTCTTAGGAGCAAAGCAGAAAACTAAAATCCAGGGCTCTTGACCTGTAGCATCTTTTTTTTTTTTTTTTTTTTAATAGCTTTGCTGCTTTTAGTACTTGAACTGGAAAAAGCTGAAGGTGCTGTATGATTTTATGATCATGGTTTCTGACACTTTTTAAAGTGAAGTTATTTCTGTAAGTGATTTGGACTCTCAGCTGCAGAATGTTAATTCTGTTTCCATAATCCAGATTTCTGTTCCTCACCACCACCCTACCCTTTAATAATTACCAGAAATAAGTTAAATTGTGGGGGTCAAGATTAGTGAAGTAAAACAAAACAGCTGTTTCTTTTAAGGATTGCTTGGTTGTTAGGGACTGAAATCTATTTAAATTATGCCAAGTAAAAAGATAAGTATTGGAAGAACATGAAGAAATCTTATGGACCCAACTGCAGAAGTCGATACAGGACTCTTGAGAGGTGACACTTGCCAGCAGCTTCTCTTTGGTGGCTACTCTCTCATCTCTTATTCTGTTAGTAAGTCTTCTCTGCTCCTCTCTTTGATCCTATGGATTGGTTTTCTCTAATTATTTGCCACTGTGCATGTGTGCAAATATGGCTACCACATCCCTCTATGACTCTACAGCTCCAATACTCATCACTCTCTGATAAGGTTCATCGTTCTGTGTTATCTTCCAGTTCAGATTTGAAACAGTAGTCAGGATTGGTCCTTGCCTTAGTATTGGCTTTAAGCCAACTATTCTATTTTGGTTTCAGAGGTTTTAAACTGGAACAGGTTCCCCGAGAAAAGGCTGTGGGCAGCACAGCAGATGGACTGATAACCAACTGCACTGCTCTTTGAGTATGGACATTTGTCACCTGCCATTGACCTCTACAGATATTTCTGAGCCCCTTTTCTGGCATTCAGGAGTAAATAGTGGCCAAATTTTTTACTATGGTCAGATCTACTTTGATACCACTCTTGTCCTAGTTCATATACTTTATTTAGCCAAAATCCTAAGATTTTCTCAATGGTACTGATATACTTAGTTAATCAGGATAGGCCTTGCTTTGTGCAGTCACTGAAGGACTAAGCCACAGTTATTCTGTGCTTTTCTAGCTAAATAATAACTGATTAGTTAGGTTTATTGAACAGCTACAATATGTTAGGCTCATTTCATTCTGTATTCGCCAGGATTGCTAGGGTGGTTTACAGCAACTTCATGGATTTCTGTCTCACATTAGTACTCACTTGAGTACTGCAGTTGCACTGTAGCTCTGCATTAGCTGTAGATTGTCCCGTGCCATCATTCCAGAACCTGGACAAAACCTACATGCCCTATCTGGGACATGCTGTTCTTGAAGCAAGGGCAGAAGAGCAAGAGCCTGAGCAGAGCCACGCAATTCAATTTCAAGTTTCTCCTCAGACATGTGTGGCATATGTCACTCTACTTACGTCCATTGGCCAATGCAAATTATATGACCAAGCCTATAATCAATGGGGCAGACACATGTAAACCTCCTATACAAAGAGGGTTAGTGAATGACTGTCAGCACTGATAATATACACAAACACATATACATTATCTCAGTTATCACAGCGTTCTTGAAATGTGTAAATCATCACCATCATATAATTCATTAATTTAACAATTATATATTGAGCACCTACCATGTCCTAGACACTATGTTGTTGAATTAATAAGGGTCAAGCGAGTACCCTCACTATCCTATCTCATGTATTTTGACAACATGGGTTCCTTTTATTGAAAAGTTGTGACTCTTGGGTATGCTTGTGCTTTCTTTCTTGTAAAACAGCAGTTCTCAAATTCTTTGGTCTTCGGACCCCTTTACACTCGTAAAATTTATTGAAGACCCCAAAGACCTTTAGTTTATGTGGGTTTTATCCGTCAATAGTTACCATATTAGAAATTAAAAGTAACTTAAAAGATATATTATTTAGAAATAATAGCCCCATTACATATTAGCATAAATAAATAACTACAGCATAAAATATCTGTATTTTCCAAAGCAAAAAAAGAAATTAGCAAAGAGTACCATTGTTTTTACATTGTTGCAAATCTCTTTAGTATCTGGCTAAATAGAATACAGGTGCATTCTCATGTCTGCTTCTGTATTCAATCTCTTATGATATAATACATCATGTCATCTCTGAAAAATTCCACTGTATACTTGTGAGAGAATGGGGTGAAAAGATAAATAACATCTTAGTATTGTTCTGAAAATAGTTTTGACCTCTGAGAGTCCCTGAAAGATTCTGGGAGACTGTCAAGGTTCCCAAACCACCCTTTGAAAACTCTGGTCCCTTAACCACACTTTGAGAACTGCTGTTCTAACGTTTATTCTGAAAGCAAATGCATGATATCCTCACTTAATGCATTTTACTGGAGTGTCACTTTTCTGTTAGTTTATTTTATAACTTAGGTAACTTTATTAGCTAGACTAACATGCTGTAAGAGATAATCCCCAAATCTCAGTGGTTTAACACAATATATGTTCATTTCTTATACATAACACAATCCAGTGCAGGTCAGTGGTAGGGCTCAGTCCCCCACAGTCATTTAGGGACCTAGGCTCCTTTCCTCCTTCCATCTGAGCCTTAGGGTCCTGTGCTGGATCCCACATATCTACCTGATCAGCAGGAAGAGAGAGCCTAGAGAATCACTTGGGAGGATATTTCAGATCACATTCCTCTGGCCAGAACTCCTATACCATCCTTAAAAGCATTGAAGGCTGGAAAGGTAGTTTGCTATATGTACAGAAGAAAAAGAAACAATAGAGTTGGGCCAAGATGAATAATCTTCTACCAGAATAATCAACTAAGTTTCTAATAATCAAGTTAAAAGAAAACTTTATGATTTGTTGGTAGCTTTTTCGTCCTTATGTTAGGTTTTTTTTGCCCTTACGAAACTTAAGCAGTGCAAAGTACAAAACAGTGATACTTCATGCTTTGAGAAAAATTGTGGGACATGCCGTGCAATTTAAAATTAATTTTAAAATATTTTTAGCTTTTTATTTCAAAATAATTTCAAACTTAAAAGTTGGAACAGTAGTACAAAGAACTGTCATAAATCTTTTACCCAAATTTACCAGTTAACATTTTGCCACATTTGCTTTTAAACTTTTTTCTCTATATATGCATATGTGTGTGTACATACACACTTTTTCCCAAACTGTTAGGATAAGTTGCAGACTTCAAAACCATTTACTGAATACTTACGTGTGTATCTACTTAGAACAAAAACACTCCCTTAATAGCCACAGTGCAATTTTCAAAATCAGGACATTTCAACATTGATGTAATACTATTATCTATGGTATAGTCCTACTGTCCTTTGTAGCAATTATGTTTTTGGTCTAGGATTACATTTTGCATTTAGTTTTCATGTGTCTTTAGTCTGCATTAATTTGGAATCATTTCTCAGCCTTCTTATGCCTTTCACATAAATGACATTTCTGAAAAGTGCAGTCTGGTTATTTTGTAGTATACCCATTAATTGAGTTTCTCTGATATTTTCCTTATTAGATTCCGGTTATGCATTTTTGGAAAAAATAGTATGAAAGAAATGTTGTGTCCTCAGTGCATTTTATCAGGAGGCATGTGATGTCGGTATGTTCTATTACAGGTGATGTTAACTTTGATCACTTGGTCAGAGTAATATCTGCCAGGTTTCCTCATGGTTAAGTTACTATTGTTCTCTTTAAAATTAAATTCTATGTGGGGACATATTTTGATAGCATAAATATCTTGGTCTTCATCAAGCTTTTATTTGCTAGTTTAGCAGGACAGCACTATAATGATTGCAAAATAAAATGAATTTTAAAGTTATTAGTAATTACACGTGTAAGAAACAAGTATGTTAGACATTTGTTGGTTCTCTGCCTAGCATATTTTGCCACATTTTTCTCTTCCTAAAATTATCTCCTCCTTCCTAATGGCAGCCTGTGTACTTCTAGTAAAAGTGATCACAACATAGTCCCTGGTGTGGCCTTTGATTGGCAGGTCAGTGAGCACATTCCATCCATTTAACCACATTTATTCTTTTAGAAGTGGGAATCTGAGTTACTCAGACCTGATCAGAGTGTTTGGGATGCTGTACTAGAAGTTTTCTTTCCATCTGGCACCATCCTGTGACCGTTAGGATAAAGTTGACCCAGGTGGCAGAAGGGGAGAACTAGAAAGAAACTGGGTCATTGAGGATTGTTTTCAGCTGTTAAATCATTTGACCATGAAGCCTGTCCTCCTTCTGTAATTTCTAATTATGTGAACTAATACATCCATTTATTAAGCGCGCAAGCTTGAGTTGGGCTTTCTGTTAACTTTTGATATAAAGAGACCGAACTGAAATTTCTGGTAAAAAATAAGTAGTAATAGATGTTCTACCTGATTTTTTTTTAAATGTTAAGAATGATTTATGTGTAAAACATTTTCATCACCCAGCAAACAGAAATGGGGATAAGGATTTTTTTGTTTGTTTTTTCACTAGCTTGGTGCTAGCACCCTGGCATAGGCTACTAAGGAAGGTTAAAGAATTGGCAGTGCATATCCCATGTGCCATAAAGCACATGAGCTCATTTTCATTAGTAAAGTTGTTACGGTTGTGGAGAGGGGCTATCTGGACTTTGTTTAGATAACCAAACCAACCTGAGTGAATTAAAATGCAGTATGGGCATCGAAAGCAAGTATGTTGGGGTGTCACATGAATCCCAAGGAGAGTAACCCAGCGGGGTATAGAAGCCAGGACTGGAAAACCTTAAGCACACACTCATTCATCTCAGCTTTTTCGGTGTTTCTGCTTCATTTACAGCCCTATCAGGCAATTTCAAAGTACCTAGGGAGAGAATATGATTGAGTTAGTTTGGGTCAGGGATTCACTCCTATTCAGTTCAGTTGTGCTCATTGGTATAAAAATGGTTTCAGAAGACCTAGCCCTGAGAGTACAAAGATTTCAGGGAGTGTTTTTAGAGACTCCAGCATTGGCTAATAGAGAAACATTTATGGATGCCATAGCCAGCTGAGGGCACAAATCGTAAGCAGGAAAAATGGTCTGTGATGCCTCTCTTCCCTCCCAGGACTCCTGCCCCTCATTGTTAGCCTGCATTTCTCTCATTTGAATGCTTGCTAAGATGCTCACTAATACAATCTTAAGGTTTGGGTTGTAATAATTTCTGGGAAGTTTTTTTATTCTACTAAGGCACTGGTTTACACAAGCAGCATCAACAATCTGGGAATTTGTTAGAACTGCGAATTCTGGGGCCTCACTCCTGAAGTGCAGAAAGAGGAACTGGGGGCAGGGCCCAGCAATTCGTGTTTTAACAAGTCCTCCAGGTGATGCTGACACACTTGAAGTTTGAAAATCACTGCCTTGGGGAAAGCCTGAAATCCCACAAGGTGGCCAGAACCCACAGTCTTCTTCCCAGCATTTGTTCCCGGCTAGACACATTGGTACTGCTTGAATATAGAAACATGTCCGAGTTGCCTTACCCAGTGCTTCAAAAAAGAACACTAATATCTGGCCTTTAAAGAGTAAAAGAGACTTCAACAGCAGAAAGTTTGCTTTCCCCAGCTCTAAAGTCTCCGTATCTTTGGTTTAGTCCCAAGAGACCACTGTGTGTCTAGCATTTCTTAGACATTTTTCTGCCTATGTGCAGAAGTTTGAGTATCTCCTGTTCCTCCTTTACATCCCTACTCTTCTTCTCTTTCCTCCTTCCCTTCCTTTACTTTTCTTTGCCTTCTTTTCCCTCTCCCCTTCCTTTATTCGTGCGCTTTGCTTTCTACTTCTTTTTATTTTTATTTTTCCTTCTTCCTCCTCTTTCTCATTTTTTATAATTCTCTACCAGTTCCTCCTCTTCCTCCTTCCACCTCTCTTAGTAGGGGTAAACTTACTCAAGGTGAAAAGGTGAATGCCCGAGGAAGTGGTAAATGTCATTTCTATAGTCCTGGTTGCTACCCACACACATCCTTAGACACCCAGGGCACCTTCAGGATTATCCAGGGTCTGAGCAAAACCTCAACATTATGCTCTTCAACTCTCAGTCCCCTCAGCCTTCTAGCCCACCCCCACACTGAACCCAGGAGTGACCTTGAACTGTCATGTGCTGGTAGACGTTTACCAATTAGCTCTGTATGCTTGTAAATATTTACCAGTTAGCTCTGGGGTGGAGGGTAGGATATTGAGAAGCCCTGATATTTAGCATTTGGTAATTTAAAATAGTGTAATGGCCACGTTAAGCAGCCAGCCTGACATCACTGAATAAGGAGCTGGGAAGAGGTGCTCACAGTGGACTCTCACAAACCAATCAAACCTGTTCCTCACACAAAGTGGGTCCTCACCAGCTGGGGTCCATATGCAGATCTCCTGCCTTCCCTCATTAATGCCGATGTTTGGATGTCTGGGGGTTAACCACTAATGGATGAATTACTGTAATTTGAAACATAAGATATTTGTTCATGCATTAACAGACTCATTTTTTTAGGACAGACATTGGAATAATTAAAAACAGCAGTATATAATTGCCACACCACCTTTTAGTTTGATTCAATAAAATTCAACTGCAAGTACTGCCAAAAAAAAATTGCAGCCCTTTCAATGATTTGTAAACCCTTTTATTTGTGAGTCTAAGCTCAGTCAAAATATCACTATAAATTGACAGCACTTTTGGATTATGCATATAATAAAGTTTCAGTTAATATTCAGTTAAAATGCAGAATATCATTCAGTGACCCTATCCTTTATATTTGCATTCCACAACATCTCTGGTGGATTTTTATTATTTTTAAGTAGCTTCACATTACGTTTTATGATACATTTCTTCTTGTAACAGTTTTGCATACAGATGGAAATGTTGGGAATCTAGTTTAAGGCTGATCTTATTATTATTTTTTTATTCTCTTATGTGATTGATCTGGTCAGTGAACAAGAAATTCTTTGAGGCCATCCATCACTCCAGTCAGCAGCTGAGCTAAACCTTCTAACTCACTGCTTCTAGTCATTCATGCAAGATTCAGGTTATAAATATTGAATGTGCAAACAACTGTTTAAATTAGCTGTCCTATCTATTTTATGCTATTTCAGTAGAAAAGCAAGCTGATATATTGTTTAGTGGCAAGAAGTAGAAGACAGTGAATTTAGTATTATCCTTTCATACGCTATTGAATTAATCCTTTTGGCAAATATTTAAAATAGTTGAATCAAATTAATTCCTGTTCCCTTAAGTTAAATTAGAAGTAAGGCAACTGAGCATGTAATTCATGTCGCTTTTGGGGGGTTTTATATTCAAACAGTAGCAAGACTGTTAGTAATTATAAATGTAGCCATACTACATTTGACTATATGTCATAAATATAGTAGCATACTACATTATGACTATATGTCATAAATATAGTAGCCAATTGTTAACTGCTTAGTTCTGTGAATTTTGCTACCTATTTGCAATAACAAAATAGGTTGATATTTGGGAAATATTTGGGCAGGAAGGAAAGTAGCAACTGGTATCCTACCATTCCTGGTAAGCATCTAGAATATGGAGCGTGTGCAGGTGTTTGTTATTCTGCTACTTGGATTTATAACAAGTGTGCGCTTGCTCTCACTGGTGTTGATATATGCAACAGCTAAAATGCAAACCAACCATTTGTAGTGACTCCTAGGAGCCATTTGGCATGTAATGAATTTAGGTAATGTTCCAAAAATTGCTATCTGCGTTTTTAGTTTACTTCTCAAATTATATTATTCTGGGAACATCCTTTCAAGTTGAAGACGTATCATATATGAACTGCTTACCAAAAAGAAAATTGTAGGCATGCAAGGTGTTTAGCAGCATGTGACTCTTAGCAGTTGGAGTGCAACCTAACAGAAAAGTTGAGCAATATTTTATGTTACTTTCTGTGCCAAACAATGCTCATCACTTATCCATGTCCATTTTTCTCTGCTTTCTTTAGCAGAATTTTGGTCAGGGTAGCAGTGAGCCTAGCTAAATAGACTCACTTTCCTAAACTTACTTATAATTGGAGATGGCCACATGTCCTAATTCTGGCCAATGGAATGCAGGTGGAATTTGCTGGGTAGTACTGCTCAGAAAACTATTTTAAATGGACAGTTTTAAAAGGTTCTAACTTGTTCTTTAGGTCTATGTGTTTGTTACTTTGTTCTTTCTTTGTTGATGCTGCTGTTGTTTTGTTTTTGCCTAAAATAAGAATACAGTGCATGGAGGTACAGGAGCCTTCTTGGGAGTATGATTGCAAAAGCTATATTCTGAGGATGATGGCATAGTGTAAGAAATGGAGGAAAAAATCTGGTTTACTGAGGACATTGTTGAGCCACTAACCTGTCCTGAACTTCCAGTCCTTAGCCTTGAATGGCTAAATAAACCTCATTCTTATTTAAGCCACTACTTTTCAGGGGTAGTTTAACACATTCCTAACTGATATACTTCTCTTCTTGAGTTATCTAAGTCTTCAAGAAATTATGCATCATGTTTTTTAAAACATAGTCTATTTTGGAATTACAAAAATAAACTTTTACTTATGTCCTTATGTGGAAATAAATTGAACCAGCATTGCATATTAATAAACCTTAGTATTTAAAAATGTAAGGATGGTATTGATTAATCATTTTAGGAATAAAGCTTAAAATTGTAGGGAAAAGCTCAGGGAATTTTCATAACTTCATCTCTTGAATCTTTTTTCCCTTCATCTTTAATCAATTCCTATCATCTTTTCTTACCCTTCAAGTGCTCATAGTCATAGGCTAATTTATAAATAATTATAATGTAGTGTTACAAGTCCTAGAAATACTTGCCACAAATGTAAGTCTGATTTTATTTTTCCCTGCTTAAAAGCTTTCCATGATCTTTGATGTTGTATTAAAAGCTGTTTCATTCTGGCTCCAGTTGTCTAGTTGGATCACATCTCCTTCCTCCCTCCCTTCTTTTCTTCCAGCATATTCCCTTCTTTATCTTTTTACTTCTGTGACCTTTCTCTCATCTCCATCTTTGAAATACTACTCGTTCTAAAAAACTGATTTCAAATTTCTTTCCCTCTGAAGCTTTCCCTGACTCTTGCAACTTCATCTTCTATTCTGTCCATAATATTCTTTTTATGCTTCTGTGATAGAACTTATTAAGTTGGTTTATAGTCTCATTAGTTTACAGGTCTGTTTTTCCCATGAGACTCTAAGTACCATGAAGAGATGAGCTATTCTTTATTTTGCAACTCTAGTATCTGATTCAGTATCTGCAATGAAGTAAAAACTCAAAATTCTTGACATATTTTCATAACAAGAAAATAAAACATTTAAATTTTCTGCACCTCTCATTGAGTACTAGGTTATTTGTCTGTTTATTAAATGTATTCCTGTGAAAGAAATGCTGCTGGTGATTAAAGAATATTCATCAATTACATAAATAGTTGTTCATCAGAATCACCTCTGTACCTTTTTTTGCTTCTTTGTGTGTCTTTCTTGTTTTTTGTGTGTGTCTTTAATTTTTGGATTACATACCACACATTGCATGTAAAGAACAGTAAAGCCTGAAGTTAAATAACATTCACCTCCAGAAAAGTGCATGCTCCTTCTTTTAGGCCAGTGGAGGCAGAGGCTGAGTCAGTCCGTTGTCCATCTGGGGCAGGGCTTTGTTGTAGCTGCAGTGTGATTCGGTGTTACTAACCTTTTGAGGGCAAAGTCAGATCTCTCCCTCAGCAGGGCCTGAGTGAGCTCTGACAACCCACAAGATTTAGCAAGTTTACAGATACACAGCTTTTCTTTTTTTGAAGCATATTTTATTGATTATGCTATTACAGTTGTCCCATTTTTTCTCCCCTTTATCCCACCCTGCCCTGCTCCCCCTTTCCCATGAGCATTCCCCTCCTTAGTTAGTTCATGCGCATGGGTTGTACATATAAATTCTCTGGCTTCTCCATTTCCTATACTATTCTTAACCTCCCCCTGTCTATTTTGTACCTACCAATTATACGTCTTATTCCCTGTACCTTTTCCCCCATTCTCCTCTCTTCCCCTCCCCACTGATAACCCTTCATGTGCTCTCCATTTCTGTGATTCTGTTCCTGTTCTAGTTGTTTGCTTAGTTTGTTTTTGTTTTTGTTCTTTAGGTTTAGTTGTTGATAATTGTCAGTTTGTTTTCATTTTACTATTCATAGTTTTGATCTTCTTTTTCTTAGATAAGTCCCTTTAACATTTCATATAATAAGAGCTTGGTGATGATGAGCTCCTTTAACTTTACCTTATCTGGGGAGCACTTTATCTGCCCTTCCATTCTGAATGATACTTTTGCTGGATAGAGTGATCTTGGGTGTAGGTCCTTGCCTTTCATGGCTTTGAATACTTCTTTCCAGTCCATAAGGTTTCTTTTGAGAAATCTGCTGATAGTCTAATGGGAACTCCTTTGTATGTAATCATCTCCTTTTCTCCTGCTGCTTTTAAGATTCTCTCCTTATCATTAATCTTGGGTAATTTAATTATGATGTGTCTTGGTGTGTTCCTCCTTGGGTCCAATTTCTTTGGGACTCTCTGAAGTTCCTGGACTTCCTAGAAGTCTATTTCCTTTGCCAGATTGGGGAAGTTTTCCTTCATTATTATTTCAAATAAGCTTTCAATTTCTTGCTCTTCCTCTTCTCCTGCTGGAAGCTGTATGATTTGGATCTTGGGATGTTTAAAGTAGTCCCAGAGGTTCCTAAGCCTCTCCTCATATTTTTAAATTCTTATTTCTTAATTCTGTTCCAGTTGAATGTTTTTTTTTCCTTCTGTTCCAAATCGATGATTTGAATCTCAGTTTCCTTCCCTTTACTGTTTGGTTCCCTGTATATTTTTCTTTATTTCACTTCACACAGCCTTAACTTTTTCCTCGATTTTGCATCTGTATTCAATAATTTCTGTGAACATCCTGATTACCAGTATTTTGAACTCTGCATCTGATAGGTTGGCTATCTTCTCGTTGCTTAGTTCTTTTTGTTGACTTTTGCTCTGTTCTTTCATTTGGGCCATATTTCTTTCTCTCGGTGCACCTGTTACTTTGTTAAGAGGAGGAGCCTTAGGTATTTGCCAGAATGGGGCAACCCATGTGGCTGTGTTGTGGTGCTGTATTTGGGGGTTCAGAGAGGGAACAATGCCATTTGCTTGGCTCTCACCCCACTTTCAGATACCTCCCCCACTACACACAAGCAAAACGGGCCCTTTGGGTGCTGGTCCCTATGTGGGTGGGTTTGTGTACATTATAGGATCCTATAGGTTTGTCGAATGAACTCTCCTGTGAGGCTGGGAGTTTCTCCAGCCACCACAACCCCCACAGGTTTTTACAGCCAGAGATTTTGAGGCTTTAGTTTCCTGCACTGGAACCCTGGGTTACGCGGTCTGTCTTGCTCCCCAGTTGTTTCTCCTGGCTTACCTGCACATGAATGTGGGATATCCCCATCCAACAGCCCACCCGGTCCTCCACCTTGCCATGTATCCCCTTTGCCCCAGCTTCCCAACTCTGCCCCTCATACCAGTCTGGATGAATGTTTCTTCTCTAAGTCCTTCGTTGTTGGACTTCCATATAGTTTGATTTTCTGGCAGTTCTGGTTGCTTTTTGTTTTTAAATTGGTTGCTATCCTTCTTTTGGTTGTGCAAGGAAGCAAAGTGTATCTACCTATGCCTCCATCTTGAGATATACAGCTTTTCAAACTTTGAGAGATCGCACTCCTCTGTAGCCTAGATACCAAATCTTTAGGCCACTGGAAAGTTCTCTGTTCTCAATCTTGCCCCTGGCTTTTTGTGCCTTAGGAGATCTTTTCCCCCCTGCTGCCTGACACTCTGTAAAGGCCTAGAATTTTTTGGAAAGGTCTCTCAGCTTTCCTGCTCACCCCTAGCCTCCAGGAGCTGAAATCCCAAAGTACCTTAGACAAATTTCTTTCTACCTCCCAATTCTACCCTCTACACTCAGTATACTACCCCCAGGACTTGGTGAAGATTCATGATCATGGGGAAAAGTTGTTGAACAGCCTTCCTTTGGGTGGGGCCTCTCAGAATTCTGATCCATCATTCAGCCTACATGCAACCATGAAAAGTTAGGCTGGTTTCTCCTTATCCCCATCCATGGCCCATTCTTTGTCTTCCTTCTGCCTTGCTAGAAATAAGAACAGCCCATAACTCTCCTTTCCTATGAAGGGCTCATTCACTTCCAAAATTTAGTTCATTTTGGGTATTTTTGCATCCTCAGCTCTCTGATAGGTTTTCTAAAAACTGTGATTTTGTAGTTTATCAGGTTTGTTTTGGTTGTTGGAGTGAGAGCCACTTTCTATATCCTAACCTTCCTCACCCTCTCTCCCCTTCCATCCATCCATCTATCCATCCACCCATCCATCTCTGCTGTGTGCATGTTCATGTATGAGTGTAATATAAGGATATTTTAAAATACTCTATCTTGGATATCTTTCCCTTTCTGTACCTCCCCAAATTACCAAAAGGTATTTTCTTGTATCTGTCACATGTAGAAGGATATAGTTTCAGGTTTTCTAAGAAAATGAGAGATTGTTTTCAGTTAAAAACACACTTGTTTTACCTATTTTGGTGTATCTGTGATATTTTGCAAAAGGATCTACTGGTTCATATCGTCTTATAGTCTTCATCCAATCTAGAAATGGGACTAATCAATGCCCAAATTTGATTTGTTCACAAATAATGTAGTCTCTATTGACCACAGAGAAGATTAAGAATCATATGATGAAAGCATTTAATTACATTAATATATTGAAATAAGAGCTAATGATAGATAGTTCTATGATAGTTATTGCCTACCTAGAAATAAAGTGTTGGGATATTAAACATGGTTTTATCAGTATTATTTCATATCAGTTACATTTATCTACCATGGCTAAAGTGATGTAAAATGGCTGAACACAAACCTGAATTTAATTAATATAAAAATTATATGAAATCAAAATTCAAACATTATTTTTGAGCAAAATTCATACATGATACATTTTTAGTTTGTTATAGTCTCTCAATAAAGTGGCATATTTACCAAAGGACAGAGTGTTGTATAAAATGCCTTATTATCAGTGAGCTTTTTTGCATAAAGAAAACAGCTCCAAGATTCTATGGCTTAAAAGTATTATGTATTATTTCTCATGCATCTGTGGGTGGGTTGAAGTTGGCTGATCTTGACTGGGCTTGCCTGGGCAGCTGTGCTTGAGGCATATGGGCAGTTGGCCTGACGGATCCCTTTTGTACTACAGCAGACGGACCCTACCCTCTCCCCGCGGGAGACAGATACAGTAGTAGGGTTGGCCAGGTGCCACATAACACACACACTTAAGCAGAATGAAGAACAGCACACGCTGAATCTGAAACAGGGAATGATATTGCCACACAGTGCGACAAGTCCAGCACAGGCTGTAAGGATTCTCCTTATTTCTTGCTAAGGAAGTATTCCAGGCCCAAAGCCCATTCTTATGTACCCAAGAGGAAGCTGACTATACACCTGAGTCTGCCTTTCCCAACTGATATGTTTCACTAAGAGAGGAGTGTCAGTTAATCTAGCGGGTCTATTAAGAGACCTCCTTCTGTTTTAGTTTAAGCGTAAGCAATTTTGAAAAGAACCCTTAGTAATCAGGGGCAATGAAAATGAAATTAGAAGCCTTTATTGTACTATGTTTCGTTTTAATTACGGGCTCCTCTGCTTTCTTCCTGCAGGTTAGTTTCACACCTTTTCTGGAGTGCTGTTTAGTAGTGAAATTAGGAATGACCAATTTTACCATCATCAAGCATAGTCTGTCATTTAGATACATTGCTTGCTCCATTTTCATATCATGTGTAGAAAATAGAAACAGATGTTTTTATATTTTTGCTCCTGTGAAATGAGATTTCATTTCATCTGTCTGTGTCTAGACTTATTACCATCACCAACACTGTGTCTCTTGTGTAACTTGGATCTTTTATGAGGATACCTGTGGATTGCTTTGGCATATACATGACTGTTGGTTTAGAAGGTAAAAAATAGTGCTATAAATATAACCTAACTATAAAAGCAGTTGACAGCTTGTTTATTCTGAAAGACATCTAACTTTCCAAGTATTACTGGTAACTCTGTGTCCTATCTCTTAAACAGATTAGATTATGTAACACCTATATATATCAACAAGTATCTGGCTAATAGATCTGTGCAGCAAATCTTCACTTCCATCACTTCTATTCAGAACTTCTGTAGAATGGTAGCACCTGGCTGCCCACATCTACCAGATCTCTGTTGTCTTAAAAGAGAGAGAAATAGGAAACGGGGTTGTTTTAATTCATAAAATGAATATCTACATTCATATGACTGAAAATCTTACCTATAGTGTTTCTTTATTCTTAAAGCCCCCTTTCTGTGCTGTATTTTTGGTGTGATCAGTGCATTTTCCACCCCTTTCTAACTCTGGTAACTCTTAAAATGCTTATAAAATAGGTTTTTTAATTCATCGTATAACCACAGGAAAGAACATAGGATTTTCAGCCAGAAATCCTGGATGTCTTATATCTTTGTCATTAACCAAGACCTTGGGCAAGTGATTTAGTTTTCTAGGAGCCCCAGTTTCTTTATAGGTAAAAGGAGAAAATGCCTACTTAATGTGAGGATTAAATTTGATGATAAGAAAATGCTTTTTTAAGCTGTATAAATGTACTTATTATGAGACGGTAATAAACACCATCTTCTTCATGTAAACTTCAAGCCACAGCCTCTTGCGTACGGGAGAAAGGTGAAGACAAATAGAACGAATCCCAACTGGTAAGCCCAAGAGCATTGATTTGACATCCCTCACTATACCTGATCACACCAAGTGGATCAGATTCGTGGTTGAGAGTAGGAGTAATAGAATATAAAATTCAGTAGTTCTCCCCATAGTAGTGACTTGTATTATTTTCCATATAGTGGTGTCTAGAACGCACATCAGTATTTCTTATAATCAAAATTATAGGATCATCAATAACCTTAATACATAAGTTATTAATTACATTTTTTAGAATTTTGAATGAGTTTAATTAACAGTAAACCATGCCTAACACATGATAGTTGCTCAATAAAATTTATTGAATGAATGAATGAATGACTTCACATTTAAAAATACTTCCACCAGCTTTTCTTGCTTAAAGCCATTTTAGTTATGGATGTAATGTACATTGTTAAGAAACATTAATTTTTCACAATGACTTTTGTGTGGAAATTGGAGGTATGACTTTTGGGGTGGGAACCTAATGTTTACTCAGCACATATGTGTGACAGGTGCTCATGTTAGCATATTCTCAACCACTCAGGAATAGGAGGTATTTGTTAGTTCCCTTTTGTAGATGAAGAAATCAAGGTTCTAAGAATATCTTTCCAAGGGCTCAGTGGGTTGATGGAACTGGAACTCCAACTCAGTTCTGTCAGGTTCTGACAGTCCATGCACTTTTAGCTTCATCATTCTCCCTCCTAGACAAATGATCACAATGGCGGCCAACCACATGGTATTTTAGTGCACTATTGGTATTTTTAAATGCAAAAGTTATAGTCTTGTTTAGAAGTTAATTTTTCTACTTAGAATGTTTCTGCTTTGGAATCCTTTCTTTACCACCAGTCACCTTTTGTCTTTTCCCTCAAGCCACATTAATTCGTAGAAGGCCCAGGGAGCCCCTTACTACTCTGAGAGGAGGTAGTAAGGTCAGTTGCGTCCCCTTCCTCCCTGAGGCTGCCTTTCATTACAAGTGTTGCCTGGCTAATTCTCAGCTTTTGGGAGATTAAAAGAGAAGAATTTCTCCTTCAAAGGCCAAACCCCTATAGCATCAGGGTTACCCCCCTCTTTCTCTTGTGGTATGCCTTTTTGTTGATCCATATGGTCATGTAGAGGCAGTATACTGGGCCCTGTGTTTTAACAGTAATATCAAAGAGTCTTCGAGCATAAAGTGTCCATATTAAGTACATAAGTTATGATTTACAGTACTGTGTTAATTATTTTAACAGTGATTCATATCCTCCGGATCTCCTTTTCTGTTTTTATTCCTCATGATTTAGTCCTTGGAATTTACTCTTTTTTCTAACTCGTATTTCTTTGCTTCCAATGTGCATCCTAGTTTTAGTGACATTTAATGTTTTTTTAAGCCTCTTGGCATTAAGAAAATAAGAAAATTCTTACTTTTCATTCTTTAAATCCGCTCTTCTCTATTTTTCCATCATCAACTTCACATCACACTATTTAATTCTCAGTGGGCGATGTCCTTTTATGACTGAGTTTCTACTCAGTGACCTCAATTTTAGTTCAAAATGATGGTATTTTCCACACATTACATTTTATCTAAGCTCCAGCTCTTGATGCCTCTTGAACTTTGCCCTAGGAACTCCCCAAATGGGCTTTTCTTTTTTGGAGGGACACAGCACTCTGCCCTCTTCCCTGGAACAGAATTTCCAGTATTGTTCTTCACATCTCTCGTGTCCTCTAATTTGCCACCTGCTCTTCTGCCTCTAGAACTTCTCCTGGGGTGGGTCACATCTGCTCAGTTCCATTGGCAAAGTCTACCACACGGTTGACCCTAGAGTCAGTGGGGTAGGGATGTATTCTCCTTCTACAGGGAGAGGGGCAAGGAATATTTGTCCATAATAATGTAGTCCACCATGCTGCCTCATTATTGCAAGATATAAATGAGGTAATAGTGTGAGAGCTTAGAAGGGGGTCTGACATACAGTAAGGTTTCAATGTCTATTGTTATTTTTTTATTGTCCTGTGCCAGTTTTCTATGCTAAGCACTTTACATGTATCTTATAGTTTATTCCTCAAGATTGATATTATTATCCCCATTTGACAAATGAGTAAACTGAAGCTATATTATAGAGTATAGGTAAATCGTGCACAATTACAGTGTTTGCAAGGGACAGAATGGGCATTTTCAACCAGGCCTGCCACCCTTCAGAATCTTTGCTGCTCACCTTTTTTCTATTCTAGTAAACATATATTAGGAAGATTTCGTCCTAAACTTTATGAGCCTGTTTCACTGCTGCTATTGCAGTCTCTGCCACCCATGCCGATGCTGCTATGACCTTGAAGGACTTATTCTTAGGTAGCTGCCCACCCAAAGGAACACAGCTGCCAAAGTCCCAAGACTTTGGTTATAATAAGCTTCAAATTTGAATAAGTGTCATTGGTTACTCTATTCAAACAACACAAAAGTCCATTCTATGGAAGGCCAAATGAGCACTTGGTACATGGACTCTGACGTTCTCAACCCATGTTTGGAGAGATGATTTTATATACCATCTCCTACCTTGCTTTCTGTGCAGTCCTACTTGTCTAATTCCTTGCTGAGGCCCCCATGCCCCCTCCCCAATGGTAGTTCAGTAGGCACTGTTACTGAGAAAGTGAGAAAGTGACCTATTTGTTCCTCTTCTTGTATCTCAGGGAGTGCAAAAGGTAGAATAAGGCATGGGGCATTTGCAATCCTGTGAGGTTAGACCTGTCTACCTTTAAGGCTTAGTGTTTGAAGTATATCCTTAAGACAACTTATTAGCCCTCATGTTTGCTCTTCCAAGCACAGGACAGGGTAGTCCTTCCACCTCATACCTGGTTCACGTATCAGTCATGTTTCTTCCATGGTATGAGCTTCATGATGGTAGAGGCTATGTTTCTTGACCCTTCAGCATTTCCCCACAATGCCTACGAACTTCGGGACATCATAGAGTCTGCAAGAGAGAACATGCAGAGATGAATTAGGAACAGCCCCTGTCTTTGGGCAGCACACCGTCTAGGAGCATAGTCTCTCCATTATGTCTGCATCACTGAATTTAGGATTCAGATTTAAGGAGAGGGCAATATGTGAAGTGGTGAGAGCGTGCACTAGATAGAGCCAGATGGCCTGGTTTATATTTCACCTCACTACTTACTATCTGAAAACTTTCAGCTTCAGTTTTCTGATCTGTAGGGTGGGCATAATAATAGTACTTATTTCACAGAGTTATTGCGAGGATTAAATGTTAGTGTGTTAGGCACATAATTTCATAAATGTTAGGCATTATAAATAACAAGTAACACATGTGAAAGCACCTAGAATTCCCTAGAACAATGTTACTCTAAGTGGCCATCTGCAGTGAGATGAGAAACTTGTGCCATGATATAAATCAACACTCTCACTTCTTTGCAAATCTCTTGTTAGGGGAAAAAAAAAAATGTATGCTTGGTGATAAAGCTATTTACATTCTGGCTCTAGCTGGGTTACCTTTTTATAGACAGTAACAAACAGCTCACAGACCATACCTTTTGGCCTTTTGTTTCCCTGGCCTAGGACTGGTAGTCAAGAAATTTAATTACAATTTAGCCTGCAAAAACTCTCAGTTTAAGGTGTCTTATTGAGGTAAATAAATACATTTTCTCCTTAATGAATTTTGTAGATTTGAAGTTCCCAGTATATCATGCCTTGTAAATCTATACTATACTTATTTATAGTCTTTCTGTATCTTCAAAGTTACAAAGTTAGAAATATGGTAAATGATAGCCACTTTTGGGGTAAAAGCTGTGACGGCCTTTTTCAGTAGTGCATAGATAGAGGCAGCCATATGGGTCATCCTGTGACGTATACCTCACTTTCTGACAGAGCTATGTCTTCACTTTCTTTTGTCATCATGTTAGCATTTATTTACAAAATCAAATATAAAAATCTAAGCACAGTTTATACAGGTGAGATTTATTTATGTAAATAAGCTTGGAAACTATGGCTGTTGTTTACCAAAAAAATTTAAGTGTGATGTTGTCATCTGGAAAGGAATTAATATTATGCCAATACAATTTTTTTGGTTTATTCATACCAGAGCAATTTAACATGAAATTCATAATGGTGTTAGTCTGGGTTCTCCAGAGAAATGGAACCAATGATACATATGTTATTCAATATTATATTTTCTATATTACATATTGTATTTTATATATAAAGAGATTTATCATAAGGAATTGGCTCATATGGTTATGGGGGCTGAGAAGTTCCACCACCTATAGTCAGCAAGCTGGAGACCCAGGAGAGCCTATGGTATGGTTCCAGTCTGAGCCCAAAAGCATGAGAGCCAGGAGAGGGTGTAAACTCCAGTCCCAGTGTGATTCCAAGTCCAAGTCTGAGTCCAAGTCCAAAGGCAGGAGAACACCAATGTCCGAGGTCAAAGATAGTCAGGCAGAGAGAATGAATTTTTCCCTTCCTGTGCCTTTTAATTCTGGTCAGGCCTTCAGCACATTGGAGAGGCCCACCCACATTGGGAAGGGCAATCTGCTTTACTCAGTCTGCAGATTCATATGTTAATCTTATCCAAAACATCCTCACCTGCACGCCCAGAATAATGTTTAACCAAATATCTAGGCACTCCATGGCCCAGTGAAGTTGATACAGAAAATGAACCATCACAGTAGTATTAGACACAGCACCCTCTCTGTAAAGGTGAGGTTTGATTCCTATATACCCTTAAGGATGATTTTTTCCATTCTCAAAATTAATTACTTAGCCTAGTTTTGGATTTTAATTTCTTATTTTTGAGTAAAGTTTATTCTCTTTCTAATTTCTACAAGTAGTATATTTTTATGAGAAGTTAATAACAGTCATTTCTGCTGCATTATAATTGAAAACTTAAAGACATATGCCAGTGGTTGTTCTGGAAATTTTTCAGTTGCAGGAGAATCCTGTTTCCAAGCTAAAAAATAGATTTGATAGGTTATAGAGGAAACCTTTGAGTGATGGGCAGAGGAAGGCAGGCTGCTTTGTGCAACAGTGTCACCTAATATCCTTCCCTAGATGGCATTGTGAGGATGTGCAGTGAAGATGGTAACCCTCTCTCGTTCCAGAAATAAAGGATGTAGGGGGCACAGCCTGAAGGTTCTCAGGCACGGAGGAAAAACGTTTCAAAAACAGAAAAGGACCATTTGAAAATGCAAAAGAAAATGGATATCCTAGGAATGAATTGGATTATTTTTCACTGATAGCCATCGTGCAACCCTAAGGAACAGTGTCATAGCTCCACCTACTGCATGAAGCGGCAAAGAGGAAAAACATTCCATTAAAGAGCACCTAGCTTCCCCTACCCCGGGATTTTTTAGTTTTGAGTTTTTTTAATCTTTTGATTCTTCTCCCAGCAAAGTTATTGAAATTGTTCTTATTTCTTGCCTATTTTGCTTATTATTTTTGCTTATTTTGTTCTTATCGTTTCTCTCCTCTTCCTCCTAATTTTATGTTTGAAAGATTTTTGTCATTTTTAAAAATACGACATTTCAAAGAAAACATAATAAGAAATTATAATTGGATGATCTGGTTGAGGTTTTTGGAAATGCATACATATAAAGCACAATTTAGATACATATTGTACTTGAGTAAAATTTGTGGGAGAAAGACTGGAAAAGAAGGAAGGCAGGCACTATTGCTATCTGATGAGGAGAGGGGGTAGGGGATTTAAAGACTTGAATTCTCTAGCACTGATTTGCTTGGCGCCTTGGGCAAGTTGCTTAACTTTCTTTGTGTGCTGCAGTTTCTCCACTAAAAAAAAAAAAATGAGGATAATAGCATATGCCTTTCCTCTGCCTCATAAAATTCTTACCAGAATGACAGAAGATCAAGTAATGCCCCCACTTACCCAGCCATCGTACTTCCGGCCTCAGATATCGGTAATGAATCTCAGAAGCAGACAGGGAAAAGGTTTGTGAGCCAGGAAAGCACTACATGCTTTAAGAAAAGGCAAAACCCCTCCTTGACTTCGAATTGTGTGCTTGACTTGGGATTGTGTACAAAGTAAATTCAGCGTGTGAAGTCAGCTGGTATATGTGCGCATGCATGTGTGCACATGTGTTTATGTGTATTTGTGTATTTCTTCTCTGTAGTTTTTCCCTCTCTGTAGTAACCTAGTAGAACAGATTTCTTTTTAATGGAATGATAGAAAGGATGGTGGAAGAGAGTGCAAGTGGCTCCTTAGAAGTACACTGTGAAGGTACCTGGCTAAGAGATCCCAGAACTCCAGCAGCATTCTCAGGCCAGCACTGGGAGTAAACAGCTTTTATGTATTTCAGTTAGTCACATTGTACTGGGTCTCTGTTTTGGAGTTTTACAGGCCTTAGCAGAAGTTTTCTGAGTCATGTCTAAAATGCTCTTTTATGAAGTTTGTACTGCATTTTAGGAAGCGTTCCACTTAAAAGATGTCTTTAAAGGGATATACATAATTTATGTTGAAAAAATATAATATATATATCTATAGCCATATGAATATATCCATATATAGATATATCTATATTCATATATAGATACAGATATAGGTATCTATATAGAGAGAAATATAGATATATATGGACTATAGATATAGATATATATATGCATATATATAGAGATCTCTCGATCTCTCTCTCTCTCTCGCTCTCTTGACCATCTCATTTTTCTTCCATGTTGGTAGACACATTCGCTATCACCAGATATATTTTGATTTCCTTAATCAAATAGAAAATTACTCCCCCAAATTTTCTTTCTTATGGTTTCTGATCTGATTTAAACCACTTTCCAAATTATTTTAAAGCCAAAACAAGGAGTTAGATCCTGGAAAAGTTATTTGGAAGGGCAGGAGGTATGTGTCTTACAAAATAAAAATGTAAGTTAAATATTTTTCATTCTATTTAGTCCCTTGGAAAAAGGCTTTCTTTTTTCTGGTGGAACAAAAACTTAAAGTTCTGGAAACTTAGTTACTTTAAATGACTAAGCATTATATTTTAATGCAGTAAGGGTAGGAAATAATTTATATGTGTCATATTGAAATGCTTTTATGTAACATCTTCATTAAAATATGTACTTAATTTGTGAATATAAACTTGAGCAAATCCAAAATTCTTTCTATATTTATTGTCTGATGGAGGCAGGCTTTAGTGACAACACCCCCAATGTTCTTTTCCCATCTGAGATGGGAAAATCTTTTCAGAATTCACAAGATGTTGGTGTAGATCAGGACTTCTTAAACTATTTAAAGTGCCAAGTGTTTTCTTTTTCTCTTCTTTTAATTTCCTGTTTGTCTGAGACTAACTGTAGTAATAGTGTTCAACTAATGGTACTTAGTACCACTGCACAGTTAGGGCTACTCATGTGTCTTTGACAACCCCTAAACTGGTCTGTACCCTGCCCAATGGGGTGAGTCCAGTGATCACGTACTTGGATATCACAACCAGGCTGCCTGGGTTTGAATACTGACTTTGCCAAACCCAGGGACATCACTTAACCTCTGGGGATAGCAATGCTGACCCATCTCAGGAATGCCATAAGCATTGTATGAACAAAGTACATAGTTCCTTAAAACTTAGTAACTTAATAGTTTGCTTACTTTATGTTTAGCAGCAATGATACTGTTATTAAATCAGCCAAGCTGAATTTTGAAGCTACCTGAATTTTCAATAGTTTGCCAACTTACCTAGAATAATTGTTTTGAAAGCTAATTTACTTTTAAGATTTATATTTTAAGCAAATAGAGCCCAGGAAAGGAAGTAATCTAAGTCAAGGGTATTATTCTGGGAGAGTGCGACTCATCCATTCAATATGAATGAATAATTCAAACTTTAAAGAATATTGAATATTCAGTGTTTATTGAACATGCGTTTTTATATTCAGCCTTAATTAGAGGGCATCATTTGGTTCCTAAAAGCTTCTGTTGGAAGTCCCAGCTGAAGAAATCTGACTGGGCGTGTGTACATCTGTTTTCCTGGTCACAGAGATATTTTCAGTTACTTAGCTTGAACTACTGTTTTACTTGCCCTCCAAAACATTTAAGTCAGCATGCTTGGTGCTGTCCAGGCTAAAGCAAATGTGAGTCCTTTGAGTTATCCATAATGAAATATCATCAATACTTCTGCATTAATGATTTGCCATTGTCAACGGTGAATTCTCCAAGATAGTAACTACTGATGTTCTGGCAGAACTTACGAGTATTTGTTTCTTAAGGAAATTATGATAACTTGTTGAGGATGTGTGGGGAACAACTGGACTTTATACAAAAGGTGTAGAAAATATTACAACTGCATTCCTGTGAAAAGAAATTCTTTTGTTTTTGATGGTATACCTAGAAAACATTTTTAGCGCCTTTTATTTATACATTTGATAAATATTTATTAGTGTCCATTATGCACCAAGTCCAGTTTTAGGTGCTAGGAATATTTTTAATGATCAAGGCAGAAAAAAATCCCTATCCTCCTGAAGTTTACATTTCTAGTAGATAGGCAGGAAAGAAAAACATGTTTAAAAAAAGAACAAAACAAAATAAGTTGTGTTACGGAGTAAATAGCCGGCAGTAAGGAGGTACACAGAAAGGTCTACCTTAGGAAAGTGGTCAGGTTAGGCACCTCTATGGAAACAGCATTTGAACTGAGACCCAAAAAACAAGAAGGGGCCAGCCCTGTGAAGAGCTGGGAAGGAACATTCCAGTACGTGCGGTACCTCATACCAGGCATTTCAAAGATGTCTTTTCTCCATCTTTGTCTTTTCTCCAGCTCTTTTAACCCATAGTGGAATACACAAATGATTGCCTCCCAAAAAGCCATTTCTATTTTCATTCACTATGCCAGTGTTTCTACACCTTTGGAGTCATTAACTTCTTCATCAACTGCCACATTCTCCGAGAACCTCTCCAAGGGCTGATGAGGGCTGCAGTTGAGCTCCCAAGGCATTTTCAGAGCACAAAATGCATTCCATGTGCTCCTGACTTTATTACATACTAACCATCTGTACACTGTGGGCACGTCTCAGGCATTTTATTCCATTGAGCTTTTCTTGATACAAATTACTTTCATTTATTGTAATTTTTAATACATTATCCACAGGATTAGATAGTTCTGAAACTCTTGACTAACGCCTTTCTCAGAGATCATAATTTTCTCCAACTCTGCTATGTCTCACACCTTGCCTTGTGCTTTGCTAATAGTAAATCAATAAATCGTTCATTTTTCATTTTGCCTCCAGTGAAGCCATATATGGTAAGTATTCATTAAAATATTTTTGTTTGAAAATCCCACTGCTATTTAAAAATTTCATATATACAATTAATATGAATTTACTTCCAGTGTTGAAAAGTAGTCTTCCTGTGATGTGTAGACTAAGTTTTGGCTTATTTTATGGAAAGTAGTATATGCAAGTCAAATATTCCTTTTACATTTATAAGCTAATTTTTATAGATTTGTTATGGGACAGAGATTTATATTATGAAATTTTATCCTTGTTGAGTAGAGTGATAAATGTCTGGAAAAGTTATTAATAAATCTTGAAAACTTTGGCTGTGAACTACTTACAGTATCCTCTGTGCGTACTTCAATAATACTGAATACCTCTTAGAGACAGGATATGAGTAATGCTTTATCTAGTGAAACTCTAAGGAGAACTTAAAATGTTATCATTATTAGCATAAATCCTAAAAACAGCATGTTCTTACTCAGTACTTCAGCTTCCTTGCTATCTTAATTCTATATATTTCCTTTCTTTCCATAAGATGTGCTACTGTTAGTATTGCAGGTTCAATGCTAATTATGGAAAAATGACCTGGATTCTGACTAGCCCCAACTTTAGTAATAGTAAATCTATAAAAGAAAGAATAAACACATTGTAAATTTCAGGTTTTTTAAATGCATACTCAACATCGTTTATTATTTTTTTTTACTTTTTTTCTTGTTGCTCAAGTATAGTTGTGTCCATTTTCCTGACAACACTTTCCCCTGCCCCACCTACCCCCAACCCCCATCCTCAATCCTTCCCCACTTTGCCTTTGTCCGTGCTCCTTCATACATGCTCCCTGACTTGACCCTTCCCCTTCTTTTCCCCCATTACCCCCTTCTCTCCTCCCTTCCCCTCTGGTTACTGTCAGTTTGTTTTTTATTTCAGTGTTGCTGGTTATATTTTGTTTGCTAGTTTTTTTTGTTGATTAGGTTCCTCTTATAGGTAAAATTATATGGTATTTGTCTTTTACCACCTGGCACATTTCGTTTAACACAGTGCTTTTCAGTTCCATCCATTCTGGTGCGGAGGGTAGTAGCTCATTCTTCTGCTGCGTAGTATTCCATTGTGTAAATTTACCATAGTTGTTCTTTTTTTTTTAAGATTTTAGTTATTTTTTTAGAGGGGAAGAGAGGGAGAAGAGCAGGAGAGAAACATCAATGTGTGGTTACCTCTCAAGCACCCTGTACTGGGGACCTGGCCAGCATCCAGGCATGTGCCCTGCCTGAAAATCGAACCAGTGACCATGTGATTCGCAGGTGAGTGCTCAATCCACTGAGCCACACCAGCCAGGGTTGTACCATAGTTTTCTGATCCACTCATTTGCTCTTGGGCACTTAGGTTGCTTCCAACACTTGGCTATTGTAAGTTCTGCTGCTATGAACATTGGGGTACATAAGTTCTTTTGAATTGGTGTTTTGGGATTCTTAGGGTATAATCCCAGCAGTGGAATGGCTGGGTCAAAAAAGGCATTTCCATTTTTAGTTTTTTGAGGAAATTCCAAACTGTTTTCCACAGTGGCTGCACCAGTCTGCATTCCCACCAACAGTGTACTAGGGTGCCCTTTTCTCCACAACCTCGACCAGCACATGTTGTTTATTGATTTGTTGATGATGGCCATTGTAGCTGGTGTGAAGTGGTATCTCATTGTGATTTTAATTTGCATTTTACTGATGGCTACGGATGCTGAGCATCCTTTCATATGCCACTGGGCCCTCTGCATCTCATCCTTGGAGAAATGTCTGTTCAGGTCTTTTGTCCATTTTTTCATTGGATTGCTTGTCTTCCTGGAGTGGAGTCATGTGAGTTCTTGATGTATTTTGTAGATCAAACTCCTGTCCAAGGTATCATTGGCAAATCTATTTTCCCATGTGATTGGTTCCCTTTTCATTTTGCTGATGTTTTCTTTAGCTCTGCAGAAGGTTCTTATGTTAATGAGGTCCTCGCTCTAGGGAACATATCAGTGAAAATATTGTTGTGTGGGATATCTGAGAGTTTCTTGCCTATGTTCTCCTCTAGGACTTTTATGGTGTCACAACTTATATTTAAGTCTTTTATCCATCTTGAGTTTATTTATTTTTTTTGTATGGTGTAAGTTGGTGGTCGAATTTCATTTTTTTTCATTTAACTATCCGGCTATCCCAACACCATTTGTTGAAGAGACTATTTTGATGACATTATATGCTTCTCCCCCTTTGTCAAATATTAATTGACCATAGAGACTTGGGTTTATTTCTGGGCTGTCTATTCTGTTCCATTGATCTATGTGTCTGTTCTTGTGCCAGTACCAGACTGTTTTTATTACAGTGGCTTTGTAATATAATTTGATGCCAGGTATTGTGATCCCTCCTATTTTGTTCTTGTTTCTCAAAATTGCTGCAGCTATTTCAGGTCATTTATGGGTCTACGTAAATTTTTGAAATGTTTGTTCTGTATCTGTGAAATATGACATTGGAATTTTAATAGAGAATGCATTGAATCTATAAATTGCTTTGGGTAGTATGGACTACCCAGTATTTTGATGATGTTAGTTCTTCCAATCCATGTACACAGTATATGCTTCCATTTATTTGTGTCTTTCTTAATTTTTTTCCTCACTGTAGTGTAGTTTTAAGCATACAGACAGGTCTTTTACCTCTTCGGTTCCTAGGTACTTTATTTTTCTTGTTATAGCAAATGGGATTTTTTTCCCTGATGTCTGATTCTGATATTTCTTTTTGGTATACAAAAATGCCTTCCATATCTGAATATTGATTTTGTATCCTGATGATTTGACAAAGTTACTGAGTAGGTCGAGTAGTTTTTTGGTCCAGTCTATGGAGTTTTCCATGTACACAATCATGTTATCTGCAAACAGTGACATTTTTATTTCCTCCTTTCCAATTTGGATGCCTTTATTTCTTTTTCTTGTCTGATCACTGTGGCTAGGACTTCAAATACTATGTTGAATAGAAGTGGTGAAAGCGGACAACCTTGTCTTGTTCCCAATCTTAGTAGAAAAGCATTTAGTTTTTGCCAGTTGAGTTTGATGTTTGCTATAGGTTTTTTTATATAACGTCTTTATTATGTTGAGGTATGCCCCCTTTACTCCCACTTTTCTGAGTGTTTTGATAATGAATGGGTGCCATACCTTATCAAATGCTTTTTATGCATCTATTAATATCATCATGTGGTTTTTGTCTTTCCTTTTGTTTATGTGATGTTACATTTATTGATTTGCAAATATTGAACCATCCTTGCATCCCAGGGATGAATCCCACTTGATCATGGTGGATGATCATTTTCATGTATTGCTAGATGCAGCTTGCCAATATTTTGTTGAAGATTTTAGCATCTATGTTAGAGTAATTCACTTGTAGTTTTCTTTCTTTGTTATGTCTTTATCTGCTTTTGGCATTAGGATGATGCTGGCCTCATAAAAAGAGTTTGGGAGTCTTCCCTCTTCTTAAATTTTTTTTTTTTTGGAATAGTACGAGAAGGGCAGGGGTTAGCTCTTCCTTAAATGTTTTATAATGTTCTCCTATGAAACCATCTGGTCCAGGGTTTTTGTGTGCCAGAAGTTTTTTGATCACTGCTTCTATTTCACCAGCTGTTACCAGTCTCTTCAGGCTTTCTGCTTCTTCATTCAGTGTTGGAAGGTTATATTTTTCTAGAAATTTGTCCATTTTACCCAGGTTTTCAAATTTCTTGGCATATAATTGTTAATAGTAATTTCTTACAATCCTTTGTATTTCTGTGGTATCAGTGTAATTTCTCCTCTTTCATTTCTGATATTATTTATTTGTGTCATCTCCCCTGTTTTCTGATGAGTGTGCTTAAAGACTTACCGGTTTTGTTTATCTTTTCAAAGAATAAGCTCCTGGATTGGTTGATCCTTCGAATTGTTCTTTTAGTCTCTATGTCATTCAGTTCTGCTCTGATATTGATTTTTTCCTTCCTTCTACTCGCTCTGCACTTTGTTTCTTGTTGTTTCTCCAGTTCTTGAAACTGGAGGGTTAGGTCATTTATTTGAAATGTTTCTATCTTTTTTCTGTAAGCCTGTATTGCTATGAACTTCCCTCTCAGGACTGCCTTCGCTGTGTCCCAAGGGTTTTGGGCTGTTGTGTGTCCATTTTCATTTGTTTCCAGAAACTTTTTGGATTTCTTCTTTGACCTCATTATTGACCCATTCATTGTTTAATCGCTAATCAGTCTCCATGAGTTTGAATGTTTTTGAGTTTTTTCTTTGAGGTTGGTTTCTACTTATAGCCCTTGTGGTCTGAGAAAATGCTTGTTATGATTTTTATTTTCTTGAATTTGTTGACGCTTGTTTTGTGTCCTATCATGTGGTCTATCTTTGAAAATGTTCCTTATACATTTAAAAAGAATGTGTATTATGCTTCTTTAGGATGAAAGGTTCTATATATGTCAGTTAAGTCCATTTGCTCTAATATGTCATTCAGTTCTACAATATCCTTGTTGATGTTTTGTTTGGAAGACCTATCCATTGTTGACAGTGGGGTGTTAAAATCCCCTGTTATCAGTGTGTTGTTGTATATGTCTTTCTTGAAGTCCTCCAAGATTTTCCTTGTATATTTGGGTGCTCCTATGTTGGGTGCACATAGGTTTACAATGTTTATGTCTTCTTCATGGAGTCTTCCTTTGAGTATTATACAGTGTCCTTCTGGGTCTCATTTTATGGCCTTTGTTTTGAAATCTATTTTGTCTGATATAAGTATTGCTACTCCTGGTTTTTCCCCCTGTCCATTTGCTTGGAATATTTTTTGCATCCCTTTACTCTCAGCCTGTGTAGGTCCTTTGTTCTGAGGTGGTCTCTTGTAAGCAGTATGTGTGGGTCCTATTTTCTTATTCATTCACGTGCCCTATATCTTTTGATTGAAGTATTTAATCTATTTACATTTAAAGTTATTATTGATAGGTACTTATTCATTTTTTTCTCTTTGTACCTGTGTTTCTCTCTTCCTCACTCTTTTTCATCATCTTCTTAAAGCAGTCCCTTTAGCATACCTTGCAATGCTGGTTTGGTGGACGTGTATTCTTTTAGCCTTCTTTTGTCTGAGAAGCTCCTTATTTTACCTTCCATTTTAATTAAGAACTTTGCTGGGTAGAGCAGTCTTGGTTGCAGGCCTTGCTTTTCATTACTTTGAATATTTCTTGCCAGTCCCTTCTGGCTTTCAGCATTTCTATTGAGAAATCAGCTGCTAGCCGTATTGGGGCTCCCTTAATATGTTACTACTTCTTTCTCCCTTGCTGTCTTTAGGATTCTCTGTTTGTCTTTGATATTTGCCATTTTAATGATGTGTCTTGGAGTGGGCCTCATTGGGTTCCTCTTGAATGGGACCCTCCGTGCTTCCTGGACTTGTGTGACTTTTTCTCTCCTCCAATTAGGAAGTTTTCCATCATTACTTTTTCAAACAGGTCCTCTAGCCCTTGCTCCCCTTCTTCTCTTCTGGTATCCCTATTATAGAGATATTATTACATTTCAGGTCGTCCTGCATTTTCCTCAATGCCTCCTCATTCTTCTTGAGTCTTTTTTCATTTTCTTACTCTTTCTGGCAGTTTTTTGTACCTTCTCCTCCAGCTCACTGATTTGATCCTCTGCTTCATCTAACCTGATTTTGATTCCTTTTATGTGTTCTACAATTCAGAAGTTGTATTCTTCATTTCCTCTTGCCTCTTATTAATAGTTTCTATGTCTTTTTTCAAGGTGACATATTTTTCTGTTAGTTCCTCATAGTTTCCCTGTAATTTTTGGTAATTCTCCCTGAGCTCAAAGAGCTCATTAAGTTTCCTTAGGAACCATTATTTTGAACTCAATATCTGGTAGTTTACTTGCCTCTATTTCACTTAGTTCTCTTTCTGGGGATTCCTCCTTTCCATTTGATTGGGAGGTGTTTTTTTGTTTTCCCATTATTTGTGAGACTGTTCTTTTTTTGCTTCTGCTTCTTAAATTGATCTGGCTTGACTTTCTCACTTTGTGATGTGAACTTCTATGATAGGAGACTGCTGTTTTGTTTTGTTTACTTTTTCTTTCTGGATCTGCCTCTGATGATGTCAGATATTGACCCTCTCTGTCCTTAGGCAGTCTGTTCAAGACTTCCAGAAATCTACTGTCTGTGGCTGTCTCCTTCAGTTGTTAATCTAGTCACTTTGCACTCAGCAGTCAGGTTTAGATACCACAGGATGGGCCAGAGTCCCTCCTGTAGGCTGGGCTGTTGTGTCCTCTCATGGTGTTGCTGCTCAGGGAAGTGGTCTGCCTGAGCAAGACTGCTGCTGCCATATGGGGGATGAGACAGCACTGGGATCCCACTGGCTATTTTCTCAGTTCTCTCCCCAAAGCCTCCTTCCCCAGTCTCTCCTCAGGTAACTCTAGCCCACTCTGTCCCGACCTGTGCAAGAGACCTGGGTAAGTTGCTGCAAATAAAAATGTATGTGTCGGTCCTTTAAACAGCTCTTTGCATCTTTAGCAGCCCATCTCTGGCAGAGAGCAACACTGCCAGTTTTCACAGCTGGTTGTCATCTGTGTACTTTTTGGTTTGGTGCTGTAGTCTGGAGATCCCTGACTATGGTTCAGACCCCATTTTTAGGGGGCACCAACTGGCCATTTAAATATCCCTCTGGCACTTTTGCCCATGGGCTCCTACCCTGCCTTCTCAAGTCTCTACCACACTCCTTACGAGTCAGGTTGTACTAAAATTTATTCTTCTGTCTGTCCAAGCTTATAAGGCTACTTTCTCGCTATTGTTCAATTGTTTGTTCCTGGTGATTTCTATACTCTTGATTTTTAATTCCAGATTGGTCATGAAACGAGGTCAGTGTGACTTCATTCACTCCTTCCCATCTTGCCTGTGATAATAAAATATTTGACATCTTAGTTCTAGTAAGCAAATTTTTGAGTAGAATAAAAATAAACAATCTCCTATATGTTTACCCATTATGGTGTTTCGCTCTCATTTTCTTGTTTAAATCTTTCAAATAGAAAATATGTAAAACTGAGCCATAAGTTTGAAAACTGCTGTCTAAATTGAATATGGCTTTTTTGCTTTTTAAGAAATATTTTTTCTATGTTAAATTGGAAACAATTTAGTGCACCCACATTCTTCCTGGTTTAGGTAATCTATAAAAAATGAAAATGACAAGGAAGGTGGGATTAACCAGATTTATGATAGGTAAAGGGAAGTTGAGAAGAGCTTCCACAGAGCTGGTGTAGCTATTTTAATGGACTTACCAGACTGGTCCATAAACCCAGCCAGTTGCTGTGCCATTCCACAGATATCCCATTAAACAATTTATTGTCACTAAATGGTTCTGGTAAAGAATTCTGTAAACAAACTGCAATGATTTATTATTGGGAGTTGTCTAACGTTCCATCATTATACTAATGGCCCAAGGTCAGGACAGTTTTCTCAAATGCTTTTCCCTGCCTTTGGCTTTCCATTTTTTCTGTTTGAAACTTCATTCATGTACATATTCTTAATACCAGTAATAAGGCTTAACTTTCCTTCATATTATTTAGCTTCCACAAATTTCCTTGCCTTGATTTGAGAAACATCCTGTCTTCTAATCTCACTCTTTTTGAGTTGATTTTAGTAACTTTTAGTGTAAATTTATCTTTAAGTTCTGAGAGCTACTTGCCTGTGGAAGGAGGACAGCTTGACTGAGGGATTAACATGTACATGCAAAGGCTCAGTGGTGAGAGGCCTATGCCATTGAATTTAAGAAGGGATGTATACATTTAGCAGGTCCTTACATAGGACACAGCATGTTGTACAATGTGGCATGCTTTCAGATATGGTAAATATATCACAAAGGTACCATCACAAAGGTGCCCTTGTTGATGTTCATGGCAGATGAAGTTAATGGATTATAGTCCTTCTTAACAGAGCACTTTAGACAGTCATTCCTAGCCATTTGCTCTCAGAACTTAAGATGAAACCTGCTTGCCATCCTGGATATGACTTTGGTGAAAGACAAATTTTTTAAATGGATTTTTATTATATTGATTCTCCACAAAGAAAACGGAAAAAAAGAGGACAAAACATTAAGTCTCAGCTTTGTGAAGGCATTTCTTTAGGGAGGAAATATAAATATGGTTCAGAATACCAGCCATCTCAAGCAAGCTTTTGGCAAGTGCTAGGTTCAGTCAATTCTTAGTTGATTTTTTTTTAAAGATTTTATTTTATTTTTTTTTTAGAGAGAGGGAAATGGAGGGAGAAAGAGCGGGATAGAAACATCAATGTGTGGTTGCCTCTCGTGTGCCTACTACTGGGGACCTGGCCCACAACCCAGGCATGTGCCGTGACTGGGAATCAAACCAGTGACCCTTTGGTTATCAGGCTGGCACTCAGTCCACTGAGCCACACCAGCCAGGGTTGTAGTTGAATTTTTTGACAAGTGGTTGAAGTGCTAAAATTTGGTGCTGTTGCTTCAGGTAGGATCAATATATTGTAGACACCGGACTGGAAGCATAGTTGACATTCTGTTAAAGAAGTTCAGAACCTGAATTTCATTCTTGTCAGACCGAGAGCAATCCTCTTTTTCTGCAAAGGTGGATTAATAGTGATGGCTCATTTCTCAGGAGTTTTGATTGTGCCCAAGTACTTGGATAAATACTTCGATGTAAGATCAAAGTCCTGGAATATGAACAAACTTTAGTCAATAACAAAAAGCACATAAATACCTTATTTAGACTACTTATTTTCATTCCTTCTAGGAAAAGAGCACCCATGCCTTTCCTCCCTCAGTTCCTGAGAGGAGTGCTAGGGTTTCCCCAAGAAAAATGGCTTTTGGTGACAGGTTATTCTCCTTTCCTTGCATCCTTCTTCTCACACTTCTTTCAGGTTCTTATGCAGACTTCTAGCTGGCCTTGGTATCATGGCAGAGTGGCGAGTGACAAAAAAAGGTGAAGTATGAGGCAGCTCCTCCTTGCTCAGTGGAGCTAGTTTCTCATTGCCTTCCCTGGTATTCAAATCTGCTCTGCTTTCCATCCCACTTCCTTTTTTTTGTCTTTACCACCTCAAATATCAGACAAGAAGCTATATATATGAAGACTAAACTTTGTCCAGAATTTTACTATCTCTAAAATCTTACCACATTAGCATATAAGCCCTCACTGTTTGTTTTCAGGAAGCACTGTTGGCGACACACAGGAGACCCACAAGACCAAAGTACAAGCTGAAAGTACACTGTAGTTGCCTGGCTGCTGGCAGGGCTTATCCCAGTGTTTGCTAGGATGGCTAGTATTTTCTTTCAGAAGCTGTGTTTAATGATTGCTGTTGCTCATGAAAAACATTTGCTTCAATAGTTTTACCTCCTTTAATTCTGATCCTCAGCCTTCATATGCCCACAGGAAGTTTCTGAGACAGACTAATTGGTGAGGTATTTTGGTCTAATTTAAGTATCAAATGAAGGACAGCAAGAGTTTGGTTGGGCATAGGAACAAATTATATTAAAGAGGCTAGCCTTCTGTTTTCACAAGAGCCTTGCAAGTCAGGCATCAGCCCCATTTTATAAATGAAGAAACTAATGTTCTGACAAATTGCTCAAGCTTCACAGACAGTTAAGTGTTAGAACCAGGATTTCAAGCCCAGTCAACCTGCGTCCATGGCCTGTGGTCACTCCAGTTGCTCATTTTGGATGCCAGGTGATGACATTAATGGTCCACACAGCATGGACACCTCTCCTCTGCCGCTGATGCCGCTCTTGCCCCTTCAGCAAGGATGATGATGTCATTGGGCCTGCTGGCAGCCACCCAGTGTCTGGGCAACATTCTTTCTCATCCATTTTTTTAGCCCTCTGTTTTTCCTTGATGCAACTCTATTGCTTTGCCTACTTTTACCTCCTTCTAGAATTAGGGTATTTCCTGGCTTCCCCTCTCCTGCCAACCCTCAAAATTACTTTTAATCACTGATAACTGCTTAGATGTTGAGGTGCTCCTGTTGAATGAATCTTAAGTGGAGATTGCCCATTATAAATGTAGACTCTAAAAATAACATCGTGTATATGGGAAGCCAAAGGTTGCTTTTTACAGACTGTTTCTGCAAAAGAAATAGGCCCTTACCACTCTGAAATCTAGCACCAGCTGAAGCTCCTATCTCAGAGGAGGTAAGAGAAGCGCTAGGATTTTTAAGTCTACAGTCATGTGGAAATGTCACTACTGTAGATTTTGCTTTGCAATTGCCATCTCACCACATATAAAAAATGCTATCTACAGTCAAATGTTGCCGCAGTTGAAACTACTCTATGTCCCTTTGTTTCCTTTCTTCAGTTAAAAGAAAAAAAAAGAAAAGATGTTAAAATGACTAATATTCTAGTACTGAGAGCATCACAGAAAAAAAATACAGGTGATGTTATGCTATTGCTATAGAAACAGCAGTAAGAGAAATGAGCATAAACCTTGCCTTTAAATGACTCAATTATTCTTTTTTAGACCACTGGTGCAATAATAGACATTCTCCTTTTACATAAACAAAGAATGGAACATCTATCAATGTAGGTTTTTACTTTACATGAAGACTTTATTTTAACCTAAAACATGCCACATAGAAAAATAAAGGTTAAATGGGTTTTCTTAAATGTTGCCTCAGTTTAGAATTCATGCAGATGTGTCTGTGAATGCATTGTCTCTAGACATAGTCTTAATGATTTTACTATATGATTTGGCCAACATTCATTCAGTTAATATTTACCAAGCACCTATTGTGTGACAGGAATCTGCTAGACACATTGCCACTGCCCTCACATTTTGGAGGAAAGGACAGAAAAAAAAAAGAAGTAAATAAAATACTTAAAAATTTTGTTGAGTATTCTGAAGGAAACAGGCAAAGGATTAACCAAGAAGGTACCTATTCCTAGATAGGGTGATAAGGATATTTAAATCATGACTTGAAGGACAGTGAGTTGACTAGCCATCTGAAGAGTGAAAGGAAGGGGGAACCCACAGAAAGAAAAAGCTTGTGCAAATTCCTGTTACAAGAATACACCAAGTGTGAAACTGAGAGCAGCAAGAAGGAAAGTGACATGAAGGAGATTGTTGTGTATGCTGATTTTTCCCTCTTCCACCACTCCTGATACGTGCACTACCTTCTGTCATGTGCTCAGTGTCCTGGGAGGTAAGTCCCTCCTGTTCTCCCATATCACATTGTATTAGTCACCCAGACTTCCTTGACCTAAAGGCTCCCAAGACAATTGGGAAGTACCAGCAGGATATCAGAGGACAGGAAGAGAGAAGTCATTGTATTTCTTTCCTTTCTTCCTGCTGGTAGTTCTTCATATGAAAATCCAATAGCTCTGGCTCCAGTCCTACCCCAGCCCCTGTAGATTACAAATGGTAATGGCTGCCTACTGTTGTTATTTATTTTTTAATGGATTTGAGAGAGAGAGAAACATTGATGTGTTGTTCCACTTATTTATGTTTTCATTGGTTGTTTCTTGTATGTGCCCTGACTGGGGATTGAAACCACAACCTTGGCATATTGGGATACTGTTCTAACCCACTGAACTACCCAGACAAGCCCCAACTGTTGTTAGTTTTGTAATTATTTCTTTTGTTTGCTTCCTCAACCACCACACCTCCATAAGGAGTTATGTCATGAAAGTTTTTACATCTGAACCATGCAAAGTCAATTCTGTTTCCTGCGAGTTCCCTGACTGCAGAAAATGAAGCCTGGTGAGTGAGGCAGGATAATTTAATAATTCCTAGGCTTCGTAAGCTAGGAATTTAGAATCTCTTCTCAGAGCAGCATGAAGCCACTGCAATATAATCCCCACTTAAGACGGTCACTCTGTTTGCTCTTGAGGGTATTGACTGGTGGAAAGAGGGATAAAGACTGGAAGCTGTGAGACCAGTTAGAAGGCTGTGCAGGCAAGGAACGTGATGCTTGGACCACAGTGGTAGTATAGGAGGAGGATAAATGAGTGAATTCAACCTAGAACTGCAAAAAGGATGTATGAATCGAAAGTGACTCTTAAATTTCTGGTTTGAGCCACTGGGAAATGGTGAGGATTGGAAATCGGGGCTCTTTTTCATTCAAAATGTCTGCTACATCCAGAAAAAGATTCCAGTAAGTAGATTTTATTGTCAACATAGAGATAACATTTAAAATCATAGTTGGGAATGCAAATAGTCCCCAAGGAAAAGAATATTTAAAAACAGTAGAAAAGAGAATGCAGGAGCTCTAAAATTTCAAAGTCTTTAGGAGCTATTTGAAGGCACATTTTAATTCCTCCCAAAATACCGCTTTAATAATATATTTAATAATATATAAATCTAGAGTTAGAAGAAAGAAAAAGGAAAATAATGAGTGCTTCAGAAATAAAATATGAAAATGCTAGGTATTATACTTATACCCATAAAATAAGCCTGATATTTAATTGGATATATTTTTTAAAAGAGCAGTAGTTCTGTGCCTTCTAGGAACACTGCCTTACTTCTGCTGTGACCATTGGCACAAATACAGCTCATGTGACAACATTAGCCTTGTGCAGAAAACTTGTGAATTGACTGTAGAACTAAACAAGTTAATTTGCCTCCTCATCTCAAGCTCTTATTTCTATTCAGCAGGATTATGCTCAGGTGGTGAATTCTGCATATTGTCTAAATTAATTGGGAAATGTGTTTGCATTGATAAGCTTCCAGGCTAATTCAATCGAAGGAAAGCTTTCTAATTTCATCTTTCACTTCTATAATTTAAAAAAAATTAAAGAATGTATAAAAGTGGCACCAGTGTGTTACCAGAAATGCATAATAACCGAATGTTTGCTTTTTACTTCAAAACAATCATCAGAACCTGCATTGAGACATTTCTTGGTGTTTTTCTTTTGGTCCCCTACAAATGATCATCTTCTGACTCCAGGGACTTATAGATTTTATCATATGGCCTTCTAGCTTGTATGTTACAACACTAAACTGTCATCTATAGCATCCATTAAAATGTTATTGACAAAACGTCCACTCATATTGAACTAAGCACTCGATAAACCACTATATGTAAATTGTGGCGCTCTTACCTCAAAGGATAGTCTATTGATTCTCCACATGGGTATGGGCCTAACAGAATGACCCTAGCTACAGTTCTCTTATGGTACCTGGAAAATGTTGCATGCTGTCTTTTTTGAGGTCCCCAGAAGTAAAGAATTTTTTAAACATTTTTTGTATGTTGTTTGTATAGAATGTTTTATTTTAAATAGTTAACCAGTTATCACTGCTTTGTACTTATAGGCTAAAATGCTTATATTTATATATTATATAATAAAACTAATCCATGCTCATAACAAGGAAATTTGGAATCATAAAAAAGTACCTGCTTTTAATAATTTGTCCCTTCAGAGATAGAGATAGAGGTGAGAGAGAGAGAAAGAGAGAGAGAGATTATAATCTTTTTTCCACAAATAGAATCATACTGTTCATACTTTTTGGAAATTTGGTGTGGTGAAGTGTGGCTTTCTATTTATCCTTCTTGGGAATGTTTCCATATTGCTCTGTCTCATTCTTTTTAATATCTGCTATATGTATTATTGCATGTAGATAGCATAGCATATTTATCCCTAGATAGACCCTGGACCTCTCAATTTTCCCATTTGTTTCCTTTTTTTTTCTATTAGTATTATTCAGTTGAACACAATAGTCAATTTACTGAAACAAGCAGCGTTTTAACTCTTATGTATAAACAAAAGGGTACAGTGTGTGGTATTGTATTTCCTAAAATGCAGGTGAGTTTCTTGGCAAACTATTTGTGGGATGGGGGGTTAGGAGAATGGGTGGTATGAGAGTTCCGAAATTTGGATTCTCACTTTTATGTAAGAGATGGTTATTTTTTAAATTAAGCAACTTATACCCAAACTGTGGGTTTAAGGAAGGTGCGTTTGCTTGAAAATAGATGATCTTGAAGAAAGAAAAAAGCCCATTAATTAGAGCTGACAAATCCGTTAAAAGCATACATCTGGAGGAATAATATCCTGTTTATAAAGTACTTTACTGTTTCTAAAGTGTTTTCATGATCATTTTCTCAGCACAATGAATAGATGTTACTATCCTTAGTTTATAGGTGAAAGAATTGAGACTTCGAAAGGCTGACTCCAGTTCCTATAACCCTTTGTCTTTAAATATAAAGACGTATGCCCTATAGTTTATAGCAATGCTATTTACAATACCCAAGATTTGGAAACAGCCTAAGTGCCCATCAGCATATGAGTGGATTGAAAAAACAACAACAGAAAACGTGGTACTTTTACTCAATGGAATACTATGCAGCAGTGAAGAAGGAGGAATTCTTACCTTTTGCTTACCTTTTGGAGAGCATGGATGGAAATGGAAATTATTTTGCTAAGTGAAATAAGCTAGTAGGTGAAAGACAAATACCACATGATCTTACAAGAAGAATCTAATGAACAAAATAAACTAATGAGCAATATAGAAGCAGAGGCATAGAATCATGGACTAGACTGACAGCTGTAAGAAGGGAGAGGTAAGGTGGGGACTGATTGAAAGAAGGTGAAAGAATTAGTCAAAGAAGGTATGTGAAGGACCCATGGACATGGACAACAGTGTAGGGATTGACTGTGGGAGTTGAGGGGATGGGCTGTGTGGAGGGGCTAAAGGGAGAAAAATTGGGACAACTGTAATAGCATAAACAATAAAATATTTAAAAAATTAAAATTAAAAAAAAAAACATTGCTGTAGTTGTTTCCTAGGGCTGCCATGACAAATTACCACAAACTAGATGGCTTAGAACAACAGGAATTTGTTGTCTCACAGTTCTGGAAGCCAAAAATCCCAAGTCAGGGTTTCAGAAGGGTTGGTTTCTTTAAAGGACTGAACAAGAATCTGTACATGCCTCTGTCCCCTAGCTTCTGGCATTGACAGAAGTCTTTGGCATTTCTTGGCCTGTAGATGCATCCCTCCAATTTGTCTGCTGCCACATGGCACCTTCTTCCTATCTGTGTCTGTGTCCAAATTTTCCTCTTTTTATAAGGACACCAATTATTGGATTATCACCTTCTCTAGTACAGCATGATTTTATCTTAATTTTATTATATTTGTAAATACCTATTTTCAAATAAGGTCACATTCACAGGTACCAGGGGTTAGGCCTTGAACATATCTTTCTGGGGCACACAGGTCAACCCACAATGATGACTGTGGGTCACTGAATGAATGTTTCCTGGAAGCACAAGAACATCATGAAGAAACTTTGTGTTTCATCCTAATAAAACAGAAATACTCATTCTTATTCTTTTCTGTACTATTTTCCTAAATTTCCATTTACCCAAATTCCTATCACCAATGTGACTGAACTGTTAAAAGTTTTTTTCATTAAGATATGGTTCACATATCATAAAATTTTTCATTTTAAAGTGTATTATCCAGTCACTTTTAGTATATTTCACAGTTGTGCAACCATCACCACTATGTAATTTTAGAATGTTTCATCATCGCTAAAAGTACCTGTACCCTTTAGTAGTTACTTTCAACTCCCTGCTACCCCCAGCTCTTTATATCCTTCTCTATGGATTTTCCTATTTTGAACATTTCATATAGATGGAACCATACAATATAGTTTGGGTCTGACTTTCACTTAATATGTTTTCAATGTTTATTCATGTTATAGCATGTATCAGTGATTTATTTTTATGCATGAATAATCTGTTGTATGGATCTACCATATTTTGGTTATTCACTTAATCAGTTGATGGACCTTTGGGTTGTTTTCACTTTTTTTTACTATTATTAATAATGCTGATACACGTATTCGCATGCGAGTTTTTGTGTGGACATGTTTTCAGTTCTCTTGAGTATATACCCAAGAGTGAAATTGCTGGATCATATAGGACTCTACACTTAACTTTTAAGGGACTGCAGAACTGTTTTCAAAGTGGCTGTACCACTTTATATTTCCACCAGCAATATATGACTCTCTCAGTTTCTTTACTTTCTCAGCAATACATGTTATTAGTCTTTTTTTTATTATACCCGTTCTAGAGTTAGTGGGTATGACAAGGTATCTCATGGTTTTGATTTGCATTTCCCTGTTGGCTAATAATATTGAGCATCTTTTCATTCATTTATTGTGCATTTATATATCTTCTTTGGAGAAATGTCTATTCAACTTCTTTTCTTATTTTTAATTGGATGATCTCTTTTTATTGTTGTGTTGTGTGAGTTCTTTATACATTTTGAACACTAGACCTTAATCATGTATATAATTTGTAGAAGTTTTCTCCCATTCATTACTTTCTGGAGAGTATCCTTTGATGTACGAAAGTTTTAAATTTTTACGAAGTCCAGTTTATCTTTTTCCTTTTGTTGCTAAGAAACCATTACCTAACTCAAGGGCATGGCGATTTTCACCTATGGTTTTTTAAAGAGATTTATCATTTTAGCTCTTATTTTCAAATCTTTGACCCACATTGAGTTACTGATTTAAAAACAAACAAACAAAAACAACAACAACAGCTCTGGCGGGGAGGCCTGATTAGTTAGACTGTCATCCTGTACACCAAAGAGTTGCAGGTTTCATTCCTGGTCAGGGCACATACCTAGGTTGTAGATTCAATACCCAGTTGGGGTGTATATGGGAGGCAACTGGGTGATGTTTCTCTCCTATTTCCCTTCTATTTCTAAAATTAGTGAACGTATCCTTGGGTGAGGATTAAAACAATAGCAACAACTTCACAACTTAGCAGAAGAAAGGAATTTCTTCAACCTGATCTAGAGCATCCTTAAAAACAGCTTATCATACTTAATAATATAAGACCATGAAATATTGAATGCTGTCCCCCTAGGATCAGAAACAAGACACGGCTATCTTTTCTTACCATTTCTATTCATCACTATATTGAAGACTCCAGTCAACTCAATAAGGCAGGAAGAATAAATAAATAATATGAGGTATCCATACTGGAAAGGAAAAAGCAAAGCTGTCTTTATTCACAAGTAACAAGTCTGTAGAAAAGTAATAAATGAGTTCAGCAAGGTGGAAGATCATGAAAATCAATATGCAAAAATCAATCATATCTCTATATACTAGCAGAGAGGAATCTGAAAATGAAGTTAACACTTTTATTTACAGTAACATCAAAATAATAAAATGCTTAGGAATAACTAACAAAGTCAGTACAAGAATGTATACTGAAAATTAAAAAGCACTGCTGGAAGAAATTAAAGATCTAGATAAATGGAGAGCTGTTCTGTTGGAAGACTCAATATTGTTAAGTTGACATTTCTCCCTAGATCTAAAAACTCACCCATGGGTGGTGGTTTTTTCAGTTTGGTGTTTCATTTTGTAGAAACTAATTAACTTTTTAAAATTTATATGGAAATTCAAAGGTACAGTAAAACAGTTTTGTAAAAGAAGAACAAAGGTGGAGGACTTACTGATATCAAAATTTACTATAAAGCTTTGGTAATCAAGGCAGTATGGTATGGGCATGAGGGAGCTAGATCAATGGAGCAGCATGCAGAGTTGAGAAATAAAGCCTTAGTGTTAAGGCAATTTAATGGGTAAAAGAACAGTCTTTTCAAGAAACAATGCTGGGACATTTGTATATCCACATGCAAAAGTATTAATTTACACCTTACCTCAGACCATATACAAAAATTAGCTCAAAATTAAATGTAGACCTAAGAGTAAGAGGTAAAACTTCTAGAAGAAAATCAAAGGAAATTTTTATGACCCTGGTAGGTTAGGAAAAACATTTGTAGATAAAAGAAAAGATGATAAATTGGACTTCATAAAAATTTAAAAGTTTTGCATTTCAAAAGACACCATTGGGTAAACAAAGACAAGCCACAGACTGATGAAAATATTTGCAAATCGTATATATGATGAAGTTCTTGTATCCAGGATATAAAAAGAACTCTTCCTGTTCATTAATATGAAGACATATCACCCAACTCAAAACTTGGTATAAGATTTGAATAAGCATATCATAAAAGAAGATGGACATACAACTTTGTGACATTCTCAACATCATTTGTCATTCCCAAAATGCAAATTGAAGCCACACTGAAATACTACCTCACACTCACCACAATTGCTATTTTCCTGGTACGTGCCTAAGAAATGAAAACATTATGTCCATACACGTAGCTGAACATGAATATTCTTAGTCCCTTTATTTAGATTGTTCAAATCTGGAGACAGCCTACAGCTCCATCAGTTCAATTGGTGAATGGATAAACAAAATGTGGCATATCCATATATTAGAATACTATTCTTTAATAAAGAGTAATGATTCATGCTACAATATGGATTAATCCCTAAAATGTTATGCTAAATGAAAGAAGTCAGATGCAAAATACTTTATATTTTTTATTCCGTTTATATAAAATATCTAGAAAAGGTAAATGTTCAGACACCAAAACCAGATTAGTGATAGCCTGGGGTTGGAGTGAGAGTGGTGATTGACTGCAAACAGGCATGAGGGATCTTTTAAGGCTGATAGGAATGAAATGTTCACCAACTGAATTCTGGTGATTTTTGCAAACTCCTTAAATCTTCTAAAAATGTATACAAAAATGGTATTTATGGCATGTTAATTTATACCTCAATAAAGCTGTTTTTAGAAAGGGGATCAGGTGCTATTCAGGGAAGATTTCAAGAGACTAGTTATTAAATTGAAAGCATATATGTGAAATACGCATTGAAATGAATGTTAACAATTAAAAAAGGGCTACATTGTGTTTTAATAAGTATATGAAAGTGTCTTAGGTTCAGAATTACTGCTATTTTTTTATTAAGGAAAAAAGAGTGCTCAGTGAATTTAAACTTGAGCTGAAGGGATCCAGAAAAATCTAATGGAATAAAATTCCCTTTGGCAGCTGTGAAGCATAAGAATGATTGTGTAACGAAGACCTTATACATGGAACCTCATTCTATATGATTTTAAATTTCAATACACAGCCATATTAGCTATATACCTAAACATCATTGCACATATTTAAGTATACTATTTTGTAAACTCACTGTTCCTTATAATTATTGCAACAGTTATTTGATGGCATCACTGAAAGTGTGCATTCAAATTTAGTTCTCTTTTTAGTTCATGATAAGAAAAATAAATACCTTTTGGCTTTAAGAACAAATGATTCTAGTAAATGAATCAAATCATCAGAAGTCTGACATCAGTTTTGCAAGTTCATTTTAACCTGAAATGAACATTCACAAATGGTTGTAAATGATTGTACATACACAGAAGAAAAATGAATAGGTAATCTGAACAAATGAGTGTATCTACACTCTTGGATAGTTGTTACCATGTACTCAGATACTCACTGAAGTTACCATTGTGAAAAAAAAAATTGTCAATCAAAGGTGAAGATACAAAAGTGAATTGAAAATTGAATTGAAAAGTGATTTTACTTTCAAATGGTTTGCAAATGTAGATGTTAAGTTTAGAATGAATGTCTTTAATGACCATAGCTGTGAGAGTTATACACCTGCTGATCACTAGAATATTATAATAAATGAGGTTGATTTTCCTGTTGACTACCCCATTTTTTCTCAACATGGTCTCATTACTTTTTCTATCACGTTGCTGACCCTTAGCTATAAATGCTTACTTAAAGATATAAAAATGTATTAACTCATGTGATTTTTTTTAAATGTATCTTTAAGTGCAAGGAGTAATGCTGGTGTTGCTTGTCTTTTTCTGCTTTGTTAGGTCACAGGAGGTTTTAGATGGTGAAAATCAAGCCTATAGTACAAGTGAAGAGCTTTTTTTTTTTTTTTTTTTTTTTTAACAAGCAGCCTTCCTTATAGCAACTAAATTGTCCCCCCAAAAGCCCGTAAACATAATGAAGCCTTAAGTAGCCACACACATGCATTTATATTCTCTCTCTCATGAATGACTAATTTTTATTTTTTTAAGTAGAAGTTCAGCTTTCTTTCAGAATGACTTAAGCTTAGCACATGATTTTGTTTTCCCTCCAAAACCAACTCCTCTTAATTATGAGGGAGAGAAGGTTTGCATATTTATTTTTGCAAAGACAGTAGAATAAAACCTCATCTCCATATGAATGGCTTAGTCCTGATACCTCTGTCCTAAATTGGGCACAGGATCATTTAAAAATTCATCCAGCTATCAGAGCCATAACAGTTAGATTTAACTGAGAACTATTGTGTGCATACCAAAACCTGGCCTGCCGAGGGCAAAGGCATGCCATGTGCTCATTGTGAGCCTTACAGCTCAGGAAGCCCACCTCTCTTAATATTTGTTGAATTACATTAAAAGATCAACTGTAGAGAGCTAACAAATCTTTCTTTTGAATTTTCACCCAGTCCTCAAGAATATTCTCTCTGGAATCCTTTTCATCAACGTATCTACTTGGTTCCAACCTGAATTTCATTCAATTCTTTGCTCAAATGGAACCTTCTCTGGGAGGTCATTTATATCTGCATTTCCTAAAATAATACCTCCCACTCCATCTCTCTCTGTTGTCTTGCTATACTTTATTCTTCATAGTCATTAATGAGGGTTGACATATTACCTGTGTACTTAGTTGCTTATTACTATTTTCCCTCATTAAAACACATGCTTCATGAGGACAGGGACTTGTTTTATTCACCTTGATATCCCAGTAACTACTTTCATGTTTGGCACCAAGTAGGTGCTCAATAAATAGACGATTAACTATTATCATTCCAGTAGGACTTCAACAAAGGCAGTTTGCAATTAGTTAAAAAGCTGTAACTGTGTGATAATAGTGTGATAATCAGTATGTGGTCTTAGCCCTCAGGATGCTTACAGGCTAGAAGAGATATTGTAGACAACAGCCTATGATAATACCCATACATGTTTATGAAGACTTACTGCAGCAGGATGAAAGATGTCATGGCCCACATCCTCGCCCATCCCACTTTCCAGTATGGAGGTTGGGACACTGGTAGAGGATTAGGTAGTCATTTATGAGCCACTCAAATTTTAGTTATTAGAAAATTAAAGGCCAAAAACATGCAGAGTTCACTAAAGAGTCCACAGTAACCTGAGTTGATGGTGGGTAGTACTCAGGTAAAACTTTCTGTGAGCCAGGTAATCTCTAAGCATTTTTTTAAATACATACACTTATGTAGTACTCACAGCAATCTTAGAGTACTAGTATTTTCCACATTTTACTGAAGAAACTAAGACACAAAATGTTAGTGACTGGCCCGGTGCCACGCAGTTAAGCAATGGTAAAACCAGAATTTGAACCCAGAAAATCTGACTTCAAAGCTATTGCTCTTAACTATCATGGCATATTTCCACACTTTTTGATAATGTCATAATAACAATTTATCACACATACAAAAATAGCAGTACCTGAAAACTACAATCAACTCAAGATGACAGCACTGATGATGAATTTGTAATAAACTGTCCTCCCAAATTGCAGAAATTTCATCTCTCTTGTACCTATACGTGCACAGACTAGAAACTTTATAAATAGCCCAGCCTTTCAGGGCAATCAGACTTCTTTGTGAAATTTAGAATGAGAAACTTTTAAACTCTAAAATGTACTTTGAAATACCAAGTTCCGGTAACCCTTTTAAACTCAATTAGAATTTTACTAGCCAGTAGTAAAACTGAACTATACGGGACTGCATGTTATTCACCCATGAAAACAAAGGAAAAGATTTGCATATTTGCATTAGATTATGGCCCATAAAGTGGACTAGTTACTGACCTATAACACTAAGGGGAAATGAAAAAAATTCAGTAATAGAGGCCAAAAAATGTGCTGTGCTAAGTAAAAAAAAAAAAAAGACTGTGATTATTTTCAATTTGTAAATCTGAGTTGTTTTCAAGGAATAGGTGGCATTTCAACCCAAACTGTGATGGATGAATATAATTTCAGTAGGCATAATGAGAGGTTGTGTTTCCAAGGTAAATTCATAAGCAAAGGCACAAAAATACAGAAGGATGGAGTATGTTTAAATAGCAGCAAGCATGATGGTATTGGCATTGTGGCAGCTTATTTCAGTGCACCATGTCACATCCTCTGGGTCCGTCTCTGACACCAGTTGCAGATAGAGTGGACAGCTTGGTGTGAGCTTGCTTGGATTGAGTCCCATATCATGTGCCACCCAGGGAGCCTGCTCTACCTGCAGACAAGCACAGCCTGGAAATACTGGGGCATTAAGGCCCCAGAGGCAACCCATGATAATTGGGCGTTGGGAGTAAGTGGTTATATGCTCTCTCCTCCCACTTTTCAGGTGGCCAATTCTGAGAGATTTCTGTATACATCTCTAAGATGTCCAGGTGGAATGGAGGCCCACAGCAATATTGTTGACAGTGTATCTTTATCTTGGCTTTTCCTCTTTTGTTGTATTACTCTCTCTGCTAAGTTCTTTCCTGCTTCATGATCACCTCTCCAATAAACTCCTCATACCTATGTCATTTTCTCAGACTCTGCTTTTGAGCATTTGCTTCTTCAAGAGACTGTACAACACAACCAGGTACATGAGAAAGCTACCAACGAAAAGATTAAAATTTGCTGAAGGTTCAGATGATGGTTAGCATTTTTTAGCCATAAATTTTAAATAAAATATAAACATTTTTAGGCATAATGCTATTGCACACAATAGACTACCTTCTATATGCACTGGGAAACCAAAATATTTGTGTGATTTGCTTTATCACAATATTTACTTCACTACTGTGGTCTAAAACTGAACCTGCAGTATCTCCAAGGTATGCCTTTACCTGAAAGAGCAATAACTGAGAGAGACTGTCATTCAGCCAAAGGGAGCTGTCACATTTACAGCTTATGTGACATTTTCAAGGGACCCATGACCCATAAGTTCAGTTTGCCCATCTGCAAAATAAAGAATGAAGATACTAGCTGCAAGAAAGGATTGTTCGGAGACTTAATAAGATAATGTCTATAAAGTATCCAAAAAACAGCTACCGCTAAAGAATGGAAATCATACAGGATTATGATTTCCGTGTCTTTCCTACTTCCATATACCAGGTACCTTGTATTGTTCTACTAAGCTATTGACTGAATGTTAGCTGAATGAATTGATAAAACAGGAGGAAAATTTACATAGGTGACCATGAAGTCTAGCAGTTCCTAGTGATAATGGACTACAAATTAGGATTATTCATGTAAATTGCTAAAATGGATTAGAAGTATTGGTTGTCATAATAGAAGAGGTTTAGGTTTAAATTTTATTCGCTGTGTATACAAGATCTATCTGGAAGGTATCCAGCCATGTTCTATGAAAAATAGAGACATTTATTGAAGAGAATATGAGAAATATTGTACATAGGACAATGATGTCTCAGTCCCCTTTGAAGTAGGCACCTTGGAACTTCACACAGTTCTTCCAATCATCACCCGTTGCCCCATCAAATTTGTCCTGAATCTCACCAACTGTCTGAAATCTCTTGCCTTTCAATGGTGATTTTAGTTTTGGAAGAAGTCAGAAGTCTCAGGGCACCAAATCTGGGCTGGAGTCACCTGGGTGATTAGATGTTCCACAAAAAAATTCTGCATGAGACATGATGCATGAGTGGGTGCATTGTCATGATGAAGCTGCCAATCACCAGTTGCCTTTAGCTATGGCCTTCTGAATCATCTGAAAAGTTTCTGTGGTGGAATGTTCAAGCTTAACACAAAATTTGATGCAGATTCATTGCTCTACTCACTCGTCACTCAGTGATGTCTACTGCCCCCACTGATTAGTACAGTGAAATCATCATTGTTTACATGTGCTCATTCCAGTCTACTCCCCTTGGCTGCCAGGTTACATCAATATTGTACAAACCATTCTTGTTATATTAACAATGGCTGGATTTTTTTCCAGACAGACCTAATTTAAAGTCACCCACAATGATGGCATAAGAGGAAATTGTGATACAGATGCCAAATTGCCAAGAAATATGATGGAATGTCTTAAAGAGCAATAGATGATAAATCAGTATTGAGTAGATTTAAGGAAAAATAGATTGTAATGTTTTAAGGTTTTAAAATGTTAGCATCAAAGAAATTTAAATGCATATAAACCACTCAGCAGTCATATGCTGAGTCATACAGTCTCTTATTGCATTGTTTTTTTAAAGAGGAAACTTTTACAAAGTATGTTCTCTGACCACAATGGAATTAAATTAAAAATCAATAGCAATGCAATATATAGAAAAGACTGTACTGTTTGGAAATTAAACAGCATACTTCTAAGTAACCCAAGATTCAAAGAAGGAACCATGGAAAATTAGAAAATATTTCGAACTGAATGAAAATGAAAATTGACATATTAGAATTTGTGGGGTGCAAGTAACAATGCTTAGAGAAAAGCTTATAGTTTTGAGAGGAAGCTTTAAAATTAAAGATCTGACTATTCATCCTAAGAAGCTGAGGGTGGGGGAGGGAAGGTTTGGAGAAGTTATACTCAAAGTAAGTAGATGGAAAGAAATAATAAAAATAAAATCAGGAATCAATAAAATTTAAAATAAAGAATAGGGAAGTCTTACAAAGCCAAAAGCAAAAGTTGTTTCTTTAAAAAGATAAATTTGATAAACCGTAGCAGGGTGATTAATAAAAGGAGAGGTTACAAAAAACCAATATTAGGAATGAGAGCGAGGATACCCCTACAGATCCTATTGATGTTAAAAAGATAATAAAGGGAAAAATATAAATAATTTTATGGCAATAAACTCAATAACTTTAAATGAAAACCACAATTTACCAAAATTGAACCAAGAAAAAAATAGAAATTTGAATAGCCCTATAATTCATGAAGGATTGAATATATAACCAAAATTTTCCCACAAAGAAAACTTCAGACTTAAATGAATTCTACTAACAATTACAGAATAACTAGCACCATTGTAAACAAGTTTTCAGAGAATAGAGGAGGAGTAAACACTTTCCATATCACTTTATAGGACTAGCTTAATCCTGTTATCAAACCCTGACATAGATAGTATAAGAAAATTACAAACCAATGTCCCCAATGAACATAGACGTAAAAATCCTTAACAAAAAATGGTAGCACAATTGAAATTTATGTCAAGAATAGAGGTCTGGTTTCACATATGAAAATAAATCAGTATGATTTAACATATGAACAGAATAAAGGAAAAAAACAAAAGGATCACCTCAATTAGTGCAGAAAAATTGTTTGACAAAGTATCACGTCCTTTCATGATTTTTTAAAAATCAGATAAAACTAGAGTAGAAGGGAACATCCTCAAACTGATAAAGGAACCTTTCATCTAACATCATATTTAGTAGAAACATCCTGAACACTTTCCCCCTGTTATCAAGAACAAAGCAAGGTTTTGTACTCTCCCACTTCTACTGAGTATATGTTGGAGGTCCTAGCTGGTGCAGTAATGTGAGAAAAAGAAAGAAAAGGTATAAAGATTGGAAAAAGCAGAAATAAATGTCTTAATTCACTGAAGACATGATTATGTAGATAATCTTCATGAACCTACAACTTAAAGAGTAAAGCAAGGTCACATGAAATAAGGTATATATACAAAAATCAATATTTCTATGTACAAGTAGCATTTGGCTGGTAATAGATATTTTCAAGTTTATTTCCCATCGTCAGAACAAAATACTTAGAAATAAATTTACAAAAGTTGTGCAAGACTCCTAAATTGAAAACTGTAAAACACTGTGAAAGAAATTAAACGAGGACTAAAGAGAGAGGTATATCATGTAGGTTGATTGGGAGACCCAAAATTGTTCTCCCCAAATTGATCTATAGATTCAGTCAATTCAAGTTAAACTCCCAACAAATTTTTAAATAGAAAATGATAAGTGGATTTTAAAATCTATATGGAAAAGCAAGGTCCAAGCAAACCTTGAACATAATGAAGTTGAAGAGTTTTCTTGAACTAGTTTTAAGACTTACTATAACTCTACAGTAATCAAAGCAATGTAACATTACTGTAAGAATGGACAAATGGATAAATAAAACAAATGGATCAAGTCCAGAAATAGATCCACATGTATGTATGTGTAGTTAATCGATTTTTGACAAAGTGCCCAATACATTTCAATGAGGAACAAATGGTGCTAAGAAGATCAGATAAATATACAGAAAGAAAAAGACCCCCACACACAACTACCTCACACAACACACAGAAATTAATTAGGGGTGAATCATAGACTAAATGTAAAAAACTAAAGATCTAGAAAGAAACGGTATTTTTGCAACTTCTGGCTAGGAAAGGATTTTTTTAGGACATAGGAAGCACAACTATAAACAATGATAAAGTGAAACTTCCAGCCAAGATGGAGGTATAGGTAGGTATGCTTCACTTCCTCACACAACCAAAGGAGGACAACAATCAAATTAAAAATGAAAAACAACCATAACTGCCAGGAAATAAAACTGTATGGAAGTCCAGCAACCAAGGAGTTAAAGAGGAAATACCCAGACAGGTAGGAGGAGTGGATACAGGCAGCCAGGGTGGGGAGGACATGCAGCAAGGTTGTGACTAGTGGACCACGTAGGCGAAGCAGTGGCTGGTGGACTGGGCAGTCTCACATTCAGGTGCAGATAAAGCAGAAGGAACCACTTCTGGTTCCTTCTGAGGGGAGCAAGACAGACTGAGCAACCCAGGGTTCCAGTGTGGGGGAAATAAAGCCTCAAAACCTCTGGCTGTAAAAATCTTTGGGGGTTGCAGTGAGGGGAGAATTCCCAGTCTCACAGGAGAGTCTGTTGGAGACCCAGAGGGTCCTAGAATAATGGCGCACCCGCTTACCTGGAAATCAGCACCAGAAAGGAGCAATTTGCTTGTGGATAGTGGGGAAAGTGACTTAAGGTAGGGTGAGAGTCAAGTAAGCACCTTTGTTCCCTCTCTGATCTCTCTCCCACATAACAGCTCCACAGTGCAGCCAAGTTGCTTGCCCCACCCTGGTGAATACCTAAGGCTCCGCCCCTTACAATATAACAGGTACCCCGAGACAAAGAAATATGGCTCAAATGAAAGAATAGATCAAAACTCCAGAAAAATAACTAAGTGACCAGGAGATAGCCAGCCTATCAGACACAGAGTTCAAAACACTGGTAATCAGGATGCTCATGGAAATGATTGAGTACAGAAGCAAAATAAAGGAAGAAGTGACTGCTATGCAAAGTGAAATAAAAATATACAGGGAACCAACAGTTAAGAGTAGGAAACCAGGACTCATATCAACGATTTGGAACAGGAGGAAGAAATAAATATTCAGTGGGAACAGAATGAAGAAATAAGAATGCAGAATTATGAGGAGAGGCTTAGGAACCTGTGGGACAACTTTAAACATTCCAACATCCAAATCATAGGGGTGCCAGAAGAAGAGGAAGAGCAAGAAATTGAAAACTTATTTGAAAAAATAAAGAAAACTTCCCTAATCTGGTGAAGAAATAGATATACAAGTCCAGGAAGTTCAGAGAGTCTCAAAAAAGTTGGACCCAAGGAAGTACACACCAAAGCACATCATAATTAAGTTACCCAAGATTAAAGATAAGGAGAGAATCTTAAAAGCAAGAGAAAAGGAGAGTCTCCTACAAAGGAGTTCCCATAAGACTGAGCAGATTTCTCAGAAGAAATCTTACAGGCAAGGAGGGGCTGGAAAGAAGTATTCAAAGTGATGAAAGGCAAGGACCTACAACCTAGATTACTCTATCCAGAAAAACTATCATTTAGAATGGAAGGGCAGATAAAGTGCTTCCCAGATCAGGTCAAGTTAAAGGAGTTCATTGTCACCAAGCCCTTATTACATGAAATGTTAAAGGGTCTTGCCTAAGAAAAAGATCAAAAACTATGAACAGTAAAATGGCAACAAACTCACAGCTATCAACAAATAAACCTAAAAAACAAAAACAAACTAAGCAAACAACTAGAACAGGAACAGAATCACAGAAATAGAGATCATGTGGAGGGTTATCAGTGGGGAAGGAGAGGGAGGAGAATGTGAGAAAGGTATAGGAAATAAGAAGCATAATTGGTAGGTACAAAGTAGACAGGGGGAGGTTAAGAATAGTATAGGAAATGGAGAAGCCAAAGAACTTATAGGTACAACCCATGGGCATGAAATAAGTGGGGGTTGGGGGGGGGAATGCTGGAGGGAATGGGGGTATTTGGTGGAAGGGGATAAAGGGATAAAACAATGGGACAACTGTAATAGCATAATCAATAAAATATACTTAGAAATAATAAATAGTGATAAAGTGAACTTCATGAAAATTTAAAACCTGATTATCAAAAGATATCATTAAGCAATGAGCTAATTTAAATAAAATATATGAGTTTGTATGTACTTTTCTTGGTACTTTTCCCTAAGTTAGAAATTATTTCCATATAAGAGGTTAAAAAAAGATACCATTAATATAATAGGCAAGGAAATATTTGCAATACATATATATGACAAAGGACATGTATTCGAAAAATATGAAGAATACATACAATTATAATAAGAAAAGAACTGACTAAAAGACTTAACAGATTCTTCACAAGATATACCAGTAAATACATGAAAAAGTGTTCAATGCCATTATTCATAAGACAAATGCAAATAAAATCACAATGATACTCATTTCTTACCCACTAGACTTGGCTAATGATGAAGTCTGATAGCACCAAAAGTTAGTGAGGATCTGTAATTACTGTAACCACTTTAGAGAACTGTTTCTATAAAATTATACATATATCTTGCCCAATGATTCAGTAATCCTGTTCCTAATTATCAAGAGAATAAGTATACATGTCAGTAAGAGGACCCTACAAGAATGTTCTTATAGGTTTTCTTAAGAAACCAGGACCAGAAACAAATGTACATCAATAGGGAAATATATAAATGAATTGTTACATAGACATACAAGACTCAGCAATTTAAAAAAAAAATAAAACTATTGGTACATGCTCTTAGGGTGGTTGGTGATGTGGGCTGTGAAAGAATTCACAGAAAAGAAAGTGCAGAGAGTAAAGATATTCACCAGCATCAGCCCTGAGGGGTCAGGGCTTTGAGCTTTTATTAGTTGATTGGGGTGGTTGTAGAGCAGGATGTTTCAGTTGGTCTTGTATAGGCTGCAACTTGTTTTGATGTTATCTTTGGGTGCAGAGCCTGGGTTGGTCATTGTGGTCCAGTATGTCCTCTTTTGTAAATTCCTGGAGCCCTTGTGCCTTCAGAGTGCTTCCAGTAATTTTCTAGACCCGAGAGTAAAGTCTCATGTCCTATATTACATGATACATTATGTGTTTGGGTGAATTTCAAAAACACAATGTTATAAGTGAAAGAAACCAGTCACAAAATAATGTATTCTATTCCATTCCATATATCAGAAGTTCAAGAACACATGAAACTTACCCATGATAACAGAAATCAAGAGTGAGGATTGACTAGAAGGGGCCAGAAGACAGCTCTCTAGGGTGATGGAAATATTTTATATTTTGATTGGAGTGGTGATTGCATATGTGTATATATTTACCAAAATACATGAGATCGTGCACTGTGAATTTCAGTTACTCATATTTTACCTCAATAAAAAGATAAAAGAGAACATAACTATTTCTATGGCATCCATTCATCATGCAGTGTAATGTGGACTCTCTTTATGTCTTCTTATTGTGAACAATAAATTTATAAAGCCCGTACCTTGACATAAAGACCCTGCATAATTCAGCCTCCGCCTACCCTTTCTGCTTCACGTCCCTCCCTTCTAAGTACTACCCGTGCTGACTTTCCTGTCTAAAATAGGTAATTTCTTGATCTTTTCTACTTCATTCTCTTACTTGTTTTCTTTATTGCATTTGATACATTTATTTTGTCTCTTCATACTTTTTCTCCTGCCTTTTCCACTAAAAATAGAAGCTCAGGAGGGTAGCAACCCTGCCTTTTCATACTATTTCTCAGTGTATTCTCACTGAGTGATTGCCTGGTTCAGTGGGTTCAGTGAGTGTTTGTTGAACATGTGAATGGATGAAGTAATGAATGAACAAGTAGTTTTATTGTTCCATATATTGAGAAAGTGGTAGTATGCTCAAATGTTTCTCAGTGTGGAATTAGGTCCTTAAATAATTCCAATAAAAGTTACATAGTCTTATTCCTACACATAAAACAAACCTTGAATAAAACTGTGTCTCAGTAGAGTTTTTGGTTGATGGAACCAAACTTTTGGTTTGATGCAAGGAAACTTTATTTCCCCTTTCCTTTCCAGAATCTTACTTACAGAGTCTTTTCTTCTATCTCCTAATCAGGGCTTCTTACAGAGACCTAGAAGAATTACTTCTGACAATGCTTTCCAAATATATTTGGTCCTGTACTCTACTGGTAAAATGTTTGAGCACACTAACCATATAATCACATTTATTTATTTCAAAAATATATAGACCTGGCTAGTGTGGCTCACTGGACTGAGCAGCAGCCTGAGAACCAAAGGGTCGCCAGTTTGATTCCCAGTCAGGACACATGCCTGGGGTGGGCCAGGTCCCTAGTTGGAGGCCTGCAAGAGACAACCACACATTGACGTTTCTCTCCCTCTCTCCCTCCCTTCACCTCTCTCTAAAAATAAATAAATACTGTACTACTGTTTAATGACAGTGAACAGAAATAACATTTTTAAAGTTGGAATGAAATACAGTTTTACTATTTTCCTTGTGCACTTCAGTGAATGCTTGTTTACCAGCTTCTTCTCCATGTGCTCATCCCACTTTGAGCACAGTGCTATGGGGCAAATATTTTACTACATTTATTTATACGTCAAAGTATAAACCTACAGTAGTGATAACATTTTTGCCTTTTAAACCTACCTTCAACTAGAATTGAAAGAATTTGTTGCTTTTTATTTTTATTAATTTTTTAATCCTTACTCAAGGATATATTTTTATTGATTTTAGAGGTGGGTGGCAGAGAAACACTAATGTAAGAAACATCGATCAGTTGTCTCTCTTACATACCCTGACTGGGAACTGAATCCACAACCTTTTGATGTATGAGATGATATTCCAACCAACTGAACCACCCGGCCAGGCAGAATTTATTGCTTTTTAAGTGCAGATAAGGTAGAATTTTTAGCTTTATTGTCATGCTGTGAACTTAACCCCATTTAATTTTTACTGTACTTATTCTTAACATTGTTCAATCATAGTTTTCTACAGAAAAGTATATAGGGTGTTATAGAGGAAAGAAAATGATTAGAAAAGTTGGTGGGGGGAGCAAGAAAGAACTATAGAAAAGGCTATGTTGATTTTAAAAATAGTTAATTGCACTATAAATATTGATAGTAATGTACTTGAATAAAATGTCGTATCCTTGGGGGATTGCTAATTGTAGAAAATTAGCAGTTGGTACTTGTAGACAACGTTGCTAAAAATAGGGAAAAAATAACGATTCTCCAATAAAAGATAAGTCTTTCAAGAAACATCAGTTCTACGACATAGCACCCTGAGACAGGTTTGGAGATTTTACGCCTGCTCTGTTACCTCTGAGACCTAAGGGAAGCAGAACATAAAAATGAGCCTCTATCAATTTGAAGCAAACCTAATCTTTGTGATCATGGCTGTGGTCTAAATCTATTAAAGATGTTCAAATTCAGTGTCCTTGGTATCACTGCAGGTTGACCTGATAGCAGTAAACTTCTGTATTATAATTCTGGTTCGAAGATATGTGCTTAGGAAGTGAAACCGACAGTCAGTGTTTTGCATCTGTCTCTAATCAGACTAACAGCCTATATAAAATGACAGGTGCATTTTTAGGGAAAGAAACTCATAATGTTTTCCTATTTCATAGGTGACAGTATGTCCCAAGATAACACACGCTTAAAGGACTGGAACAAGCATGGTTATTAAAGGCTAGCAGTTTCTCAGTTCATACAAATTGAATTTTTTTCATAGGCTGGAAGATTAGAAATCTAGTATAAAGTACTGAAATAAATTAGCATATTAAGTGAATTTATACATTCAAGCTTGTGAGAACTTTGAATTTAAGGAAGAAATTTTATTACTTCTTGAAAGAAAAAAGGCAATTCTTAAATTCTTTGTTTGATCTCCTTGTTGGAAAAGGCCTATGTGATAAATTATATCATTGTGATGATTATCCAAAGATGTGGTTATTATATTGATGGAAATCTTTCTTTTCTCTTTTTTCAGAATTACTGATTTAGGGAATATCAAAAGAAGATTATACTTATCAACAGTCCATAAAGAACTGTCCTCAACCCCTCTTCATGCAAAAATCCCACTCTTTATGATCAAGCGCAAAATTGTAAGTGTCACATAAATGTTGCTTGAAATATTAAATTCAATTCAGCGAATATTAATCATGTGCCTAGTCTGTGTATAAAGTACTTTGTTAAGTACTGTGGTGATATAAAAATGAATAAAATTCATGCTTTTTCTTTCCCTCATATGAAAATGTTTAAAATCTATTAGGTAGCAGATTATAATTATTTGAATATCAGAAATAGCACAAAATCTATCATGGGAAGCAGAGAAGAGAGGGAAGGTGCTATTGGTACTGTGGAAGGGAAAAAAATCCATCTGCTTTTGGGATAAGGAAAGGTTGTATGAAAGATATTGCATTTAGCATGGACTTTAAAGGACTGTAAGATTGCAACAGGTAGAAATGGGAAGCCAAGCATTCCAAGCAGAAGGAACAGCATGGATGCTGGGTAGTGGTACATATTTGGAGAACAGAGGATGACTGATCATTGTTGTCAGGTTTAAAAGAAAAAAGTTTTAAGGAAGGTCAGTTTTATAATATAACACCCTGCTATACTTTGGGAGATTTTATGCCTGTTGTGTAACCTCTGAGACCTAAAGCAACATACAGTGTATGCGTACATAAGCAATAGGTTACAGACCAAGAAGCTTGGGCCTAATATGACTGACTAGTCTTTTTTAAACTTCAGTCATTTCAATACCTCTCTCATGACTGCCATGTTTGTATACTGTCTGTTCTAACGTGTACTTAAGACATTCATTTAAATCAACTTGCTTTTGTAGGATAAATGGGTGCTTAAGTAAATTTATTTTTAAAGACATTACTCAAATGCATAGACAGAAATGTAAGGAATCCAAGCTCATGAAAAATAAGGTAAATATGATACCAAAAAAGAACACTAATAAACCTCTAATAACTGATTCTAAATAAATAGAGATTTATGAACTGTTAGACAAAGAATTCAGAGTATTTCTTTTACAGACATTTAGGGAATTTCATGAGTACACAGAAAACTAATTACAATTAAGAAAACAATGAACAAAATGAGAAGTTCAACAAATAGAAACCTCAAAAAAGTTAGAGATTTTAGAACTGAAAAGTACAATAACTAAACTGAAGCATTCAATAGAGAGATTCAAAAGCAGATCCAACCATGAAGAATTAAGAGTCGACACATCCAAGATGGTGGAGGACTAATGGTAAATGCTACACTAATCTTCTCCCAGGACCAGTCTGGAATTACAACTAAATTGTAGAGAAGTCATCCTGAATAACCTGCTGAACACTAGCTGCAGAGAAGCCTTACAACCACAGGCAGACAGAAGAAAACATTTCAGCACAATGTGACTGGTAGGGCGTATGGTGGAGATGCGAGAGGGCTGTCTTGCCTCCTCTGGGCATCAGCTGAAGTGCCAGAGGGATACTTCAGCAGCCAGGGGCTTCCCCCTCAGAAGTGTGGGGTCTAAACCCCAAGCTGGGCACCCCAGCCCACAGAGCCAGAGCTGAAAAGTAACCCAGATAACATCCAGCTGTGGAAAGCAGCAGGGGTTCTGTCAGCCAGGGAGAGACTCCTAGAGACGCAGAGAGCCTTTAAAGGGCCAAAGCACAAAATTTCATTTGCAGCCACTTACCTTGGGTGCCGACAAAGGGAGGGCAGAGTGGACTACAGATGCTTGAGGAGAGTCTGGGGTTGGTGGCTCTGGGGAGAGAACTGAGGAAACAGCCACCAGGATCCCTGTGCTGTCATTCCCCATACTGCAGGAGCCATCCCTCTCAAGTAGAGCACGCCTCTCTCAATGGCATCAGGCTGAGGGGAAGAATAGTCTCACCCACAGGAATTACTCTGCCCTACCCTCTGGTACTTAAGCCTGCATGCTGATTACAGATTGATTAGATTAACAACTGACCTTCCACCCCACTAAGGCTGGTATAGATCAATGAATTGAGTGCCAGCCTGTAAACCAAAAGGTCACTGCTTAAAATCCTGGATGGAGCACATACCTGGGTTGCCCGCCAGGTCCTCAGTTGGAGCGTGTGAGATGCAACCAGTTGTTTCTCTCACACATTGATGTTTCTATCCCTTTCTTTCTCCCTCACCTCCTCTCTTTCTAAAAATAAATAAATAAAATATTTTTTAAAATTAAAAACGAAAGATGGTGGAGGAGTGAATGGAAGTCACACTGACCTACTTCCAGGATCAATCTGGAATTACAACAAAAATGTGGAGAAGTCACCTGGAACAAACAATTGAACAATAGAGAGAGAAAAGCCTTATAACCCCAGATACAAGAATCAGCTTTAGCACAACCTAACTGGTAAGGAGTGTGGTGGAGACTCGAGAAGGCTGACTGGGAGCCCATGGGCAGCAGAGCCAGAGGGATATTTAAGTGGCCAGTTGGATCCCCTTTAGAAGAGTGGTGTCTAAACCATAAGCAGAGATTCCCAGCCTACAGCACCAGAGACCAAAAACTACACAGATAACAGCCAGCTCCAAAAAGCTGCAGGGTTGCTCTCTGCCAGACACAGGCAGCTGGAGACACAAAGAGCTGTTTAAAGAGCCATTGCATAAATTTTCATTTGCAGCCACTTACCCTGGGCTCCAGCAAAGGTAGGGGCAGAGTGGGCTAGAGTCACCTGAGGAGAGACTGGGGACAGAGGCTTTGGGGAGAGAACTCAGGGAATAACAGAGGGATGCTGGTGCTGAGTCATCCCCCGTACAGCAGCAGCCATATTACTCAGGCAAGCTACACCCCTAAGCAATAGCAGCGTGACAGGAAACAATAGTCCGTCCCCCAGGAGAGACTTTGTCCCAGCCCTATGGTGTTTAAGCCTGACTGCTGAGTGCAAAATGGCAGCCACAGATAGTACATCACTGGCAAAGGGGAGGGGCAGAGTAGACTAGAGGCACTTGAGGAGAGAATGGATATGGAGGCTTTGGGGAGAGAACTGAGAGAGTAGCAGCCATGGTACTGGTGCTGAGTCATCCCCCATGTGGCAGCAGTCTTCTTACTCAGGAAGACCACTCCCCTTTCAGCAGCCTGATGGGAAAAAGCTTCGACCCCAGGAGGGATTCTGCCCCACCCTGTGGTACTTAAGCCTGCCAGCTCAGTGCAGATGGACTGGATTAAGAATTGAAGGAGACAGCCACAGACAGTTAAATCTTGGAAGTCTCAAACAGAGTGCCTAAGGTCAGACAGGGTCAACATCTGACATCACTATAGGCGGATCCAGGATAAAAAAACAGCAGTAAATACTAGAGGCTACCGAGACAAAATCTACTCTGGTCTTCTCTATGATTTGCAATATTTTCTTTACTGTATAGCTTTCTAACATTCATTTTGGGTCCATCTAATTTGTTCATATTAAGTCACTAGATTTTATACTAATGGTTTATTTCTTTCCTTTCTTATAATAGTCTCAGTCTCTTCACAGACTTATTAATACTAGTTCATTTGCTGATGATAGTGGGATTGCAGGGGGAAGTTATTTTTGCAGATGTGAGTTTATTCCTGGGCTTTGTAATTTTGTCCTGGCAGCACCTGCACAAAAACACACAAGATGAGGTGAGTAGAGTGACCCTCGGTCAATCAGCTGGAGGGTAGGATGCACCAAAGAAAAACCAAACAATTAAAACCCAATTAATTCCAGAGAGCCAACTTAAAAGGCATAAAAGGCATTCAAAGAGCATCAAGTTCAGGAGGTCAACCAGACTGCACCACTGAATCTCATACCATGTGAAGTATCCTACCGTATGAGAAGTCTCATTCCTTATGAGAAGACATAAGGTATGAGTTCCGTACCATAGAAGTTCACAACACAAAGTCAGGAGGTTAAGCCAGATAAATTTAAGAGGCAGAAGCAAAAAAAGACAGTCTCACAAATAATGGGAAAACAAAAAAACACTTCCCAATCAAACAGAAAGGAAAATCCCCAGAAAGAGAACTAAGTGAAATAGAGGCAAGTAAACTATCAGATATTGAGTTCAAAACAATGGTTCTAAAAAAGCTCAATGAGCTCAGTGAGCTCAGGGAGAATTACCAAAATCTACAGGGAAACTATGAGGAACTTACTGAAAACTATGTCAGCATGAAAAAAGACATAGAAACTATCAATAAGAGGCAAGAGGAAATGAAGAATACAACTTCTGAATTGAAGAAAACAGTAGAAGGAATCAAAATCAGGCTAGATAAGGCAGAGGATCAAATAAGAGAGCTAGAGGACAAGGTAGAAAAAAACTCCCAGAAAGAGCAAGAAAATGAAAAAAGACTCAAAAAGAATGAAGAGGCATTGAGGGAAATGCAGGACAACCTGAAACGTAATAATATCTGTATAATAGGGATATCAGAAGGAGAAGAGGAGGAGCAAGAGATAAAGAACCTGTTTGAAAAAAATAATGATGGAAAACTTCCCTAATTGTAGGAGAGAAAGTGTCACACAAGTCCAGGAAGCAAAGACGGTCCCATTCAAGAGGAACCCAATGAGGCCCACTCCAAGACACATCATCATTAAAATGGCAAATATCAAAGACAAACAGAGAATCCTAAAGACAGCAAGGGAAAAACAGGTAGCAACATAAGGGAGCCCCAGTACAACTAACAGCTGACTTCACAGAAACACTACAAACCAGAAGGGAATGACAAGAAATATTCCAAGTCATGAAAAGCAAAGGTCTGAAACCAGGACTGCTCTACCCAGCAAGGCTCTCAATTAAAACCGAAGGCAAAATAAGGAGTCTCCCAGACAAAAGAAGGCTAAAAGAATACACATCCACCAAATCAGCATTGCAAGATATGCTAAAGGGATGGCTTTAAGAAGTCGAAGAAAAAGAGTGTGAAAGGGAAGAATATAGATACAAACGGAAAAAATGAAGTACCTATTAATGATAACATTAAATGTAAATGGACTAAGTGCTTCAATCAAAAGATACAGGGTAGCTGAATGGATAACAAAACATGACCCGCACATATGGTGCCTACAGGAGACCCACCTCAGAACAAAGGATCTACACAGACTGAAAGTAAACGGATAGAAAAAAAAAATATTCAATGCGAATGGACACGGAAAAAAAGCGGGAGTAGCAATGCTTATATCAGACAAAATAGATTTCAAAAAAAGGCCATAAAAACACAGCCAGAAGGACACTTCATAATTCTCAAAGAAAGACTCCATGAAGAAGACAAATGTTGTAAATCTATATGCACCCAACATAGGAACACCCAAATATATAAGGAAAATCTTGGAAGACTTCAAGAAAAATATACACAGCAACACACTGATAGTAAGGGATTTTAATACCCCACTGTCAATAATGGATAGATCTTCCAAACAAAACATCAACAAGGACATTGTGTAACTGAACAACGCATTAGATTAAATGGACTTAACTGACATATATTGAACCTTTATCCCCAAAAAAGCAAAGTACACATTCCTTTCAAATGTACATGGAATATTTTCAAAGTTAAACCGCATGATAGAACACAAAACAAGCCTCAACAAGAAAATTGAAATCATAACAAGCATTTTCTTGGAACACAAGGGCCTGAAACTAGAAACCAACCTCAAGGAAAAGCTCAAATACATTCAAACTCATGGAGACTGAATAAAGCATGTTACTAAAAAATGAATGGGTGAATAATGAGATCAAAGAAGAAACAAAAAGTTTCTGGAAACAAATGATAATGGACACACAACAGTCCTAAACCTATGGGACACAGCAAAGGCAGTCCTGAGAGGGAAGTTCATAATAATACGGGCCTACCGAAAAAAGGTAGAAACATTTCAAATAAAAGACCTAACACTACAACTTCAAGAATTGGAGAAACAACAACAAGTAAATCCCAGAGCAAGTAGAAGGAAGGAAATAGTCGAGATTAGAGCAGAACTGAATGACATAGAGACGAAAAGAACAATTCAAAGGATCATCCAATCCAGAAGCTGGTTCTTTGAAAAGATAAAAAAAAAATCAACAAGACTTTAAGCAGACTCATTAAGGAAAAAAGGAAGAGGACCCAAATAAATAATATCAGAAATGAAAGAGGAGAAATTACAACTGATACCAAAGAAATACAAAGGATTGTGAGAAATTACTATGAACAGCTATATGCCAAAAAAATTGGAAAACTTCGATGAAATCAACAAATTTCTAGAAAAATATAACCTTCCAAAACTAAATGAGAAGAAGCAGAAGGCCTGAACAGACCAATAACAGCTGGTGAAATTGAAGCAGTAATCAAAAAACTCCTGGCACACAAAAGCCCTGGACCACATGGTTTCACAGGAGAATTTTACAAAACATTTAAGGAATAGCTAACCCCTGTCCTCCTCAGACTATTCCAAAAAAATCCAGGAAGAGGGAAGACTCCCAAACTCTTTTTATGAGGCCAGCGTCATCCTAATGCCAAAACCACTAAAGACACAACAAATAAATAAAACTACAGGCCAATATTGATGACAAACTTAGATGCTAAAATTCTCAACAAAATATTGGCAAGCTGCATCCAGCAATACATGAGAAAGATCATCCACCATAATCACATAGGACTCATCCCAGGGATGCAAGGATGTCTCACTATTTGCAAATCAGTAAATATAACACATTACATAAACAAAAGGAAAGACAAAAACCATATGATCATATCAATCAATGCAGAAAAAGCATTTGATAAGGTACAGCACCCATTTATGATCAAAACACTCAGCAAAGTGGGCATCAAGGGGACATACCTCAACACAATAAAAGCCACATATGAAAAACCTACAATCATCATACTCAACAGGCAAAAACTAAAAGCTTTCCCACTAAGATCAGGAATAAGATAAGGTTGTCCACTTTCACCACTTCTATTCAATATAGTATTGGAAGCCCTAGCCTTAGTGATCAGACAAGAAAAAAATAAAAGGCATCCAAATTGGAAAGGACAAAGTAAAACTATCATTGTTTGCATATGACATGATAGTGTACACAGAAAACTTATAAACTCCACCAAAATACTAGACCTAATAAGGGAATTTGGCAAAACTGCAGGATAGAAAGTCAATATTCAGAAAAAGAAAGGCATTTTTGTACACCAAAAATGATATATCAGAATCAGATATCTGAAAAAAATCCCATTTGCTATAGCAACAAGAAAAATAAAACACCTAAGAGTAAACGTGACCAGGGAAGTGAAAGATCTGTATTCAGAAAACCACACAGCACTGAGGAAAGACATTAAGGAAGACACAAATAAATGGAAGCAGGTACTGTGTTCACAGATTAGAAGAATTAACATCATCAAAATACTGGGTAGTCCAAACTACCCAAAGCAATTTATAGATTAAACTCAATCCTTATTAAAATACCAATGATATATTTCACAGATATAAAGCAAACTTTTCAAAAATTTATATGGAGCCATAAACAACTCTGAAAAGCTGCAGGAATTTTGAAAAGAACAAAGTAGGAGGGATCAAAATACCTAACATCAAACTATATTACAAATACACTGTAATCAAAACACTCTGTTACTGGCATAAGAACAGACAAATAGATCAGTGGAACAGAATAGAGAGCCCAAAAAGAAACCCATGTCTTTATGGTCAATTAATATTTGAAAAAGGGAGCAGAAGCATAAAATTGAGTGAAAATAGACTCTTCAACAAATGGTGTTGGGAGATCTGGACAGCTACATGCAAAAAAAAAAAATGAAATTTGACCGCCAACTTACACCAGATGCAAAAATAAACTCAAGATGTAAAAATCTTAAATATAAGTTGCAACAGCATAAAATTCCTAGAGGAGAACATAGGCAGGAAACTCTCAGATATTTCATGCAGCAATGTTTTCACTGATATGTCTCCCAGAGCAAGGGACATAAAGGAAACAATAAACAAATGAGACTTCATTAAAATAAGAAGCTTCAGCACAGCTAAAGAAAACATCAGCAAAATGCAAAGAGAGCCAACCGTATGGAAAAATATATTTGCCAATGATACCTTAGACAGCAGTTTGATCTTCAAAATATATAAAGAACTCACATGTCTCCACTCCAGGAAGACAAACAATCCAATTAAAAATTGGTAAAGGACCTGAGCAGATGCTTCTCCAAGGATGACATACAGAGGGCCCAGAGACATATGAAAGGATACATCACTAGCCATCAGAGAAATACAAATTAAAACCACAATGAGATATCACTTCACACCGTCAGAATGGCCATGATAAATAAATCAACAAACAGTGGGTGCCCACGAGGTTGTGGAGAAAAGGGAACCCTAGTACACTGTTGGTGGGAATGCAGACTGGTGCAGCCACTATGGAAAACAGTTTTGAATTTCCTCAAAAAGCTAAAAATGGAACTGCCTTTTGACCCAGCAATTCCACTGCTGGGATCATACCTAAGAATCCCGAAACACCAATTCAAAAGAACCTATGTACCCCAATGTTCATAGCAGCAGAACTTAAAATAGCCATGTATTGGAAGCAATCTAAATGCCCATCAATAAATGAGTGGATCTAAAAACTGTGCTACATTTCCACAATGGAATATTACGCGCCAGAAAGAAAGAGCTACTACCCTTCGTGACAGCATGTATGGAACTAGATAACATTATGCTAAGCAAAATAAACCAGAGGGTGAAGGACAAATACTGTATGGTCTCACCTATAAATGTAACCTAATCAACAAAACAAGGAAGAAAAATATAACCAGTAACATTGGAAAAAAAATAAACCAACGATAACCAGAGGGGGAGGGGTAACAGAAAAGAAGGGGAAGGATCAAGTGAAAGAACGTATATATATAAAGGACCCATGGACAAAGCCAACATGGGAAAAGATTGAAGGTGGGAGGTGGGGGTAGGTGGGGCAGGGGAAAGTGGTGGCAGGAAAATTAAGACAACTGTACTTGAACAATAAAAAGATAAATTTAAAAAATGTTTTAAAAACCAACTGAGCAGATTAATGGCAGATTTGTTTAACATCTAAGATAGGAAGTAAAGAAGCAACCAAAATGGGAAGACAAAGAAATAGAACCCAATTGAAAGAACAAGAGAATTTTCCAGAATATCTAGATGAAATGGAAATAAGCAATTTATCAGATGGAGATTTTAGAGTAATGATTATAAAGATACTCAACAGCATGAAAAAAAAGACATAGAAACCATAAAAAAGGATCAGTCCAAAATAAAGAATGCTGTATTTGAGATAAATAATACAAGGGAAGGAATAAACAGTAGGTCAGATGAAGCAGAGTATCAAATCAGTTTTAGGAAGAAAAGGTAGAAAAAACAGAGCAATGAAAAGAAAAGGAATTTTAAAAACTGAGGCATGCTTAAGAAACATCAGGACAACATGAAGCGTAAGAGTCACACTATGGGAATACCAGAAAGAAAAGAAAATGAGCAAAGGATTGAGAACTATTTGAATAAATAATAACTGAAAACTTCCTTAATCTGGTTAAGGAGTAAGGTCGCACAAATCCAGGAGTCTCAGAGAGTTCCAAAATAGTTGGACCCAAAGAGACCTACACTGATGCGCATCATAATTAAAATGAGAAGTCTTCATATAAGGAGAGAATCCTAACTGCCACAGGAGAAAAGCAGATAGTTACCTACAGGGGAACACCAGTTAGGCTATCATCTGATTACTCATCAGTAACATTTCAGGCCAGAAGGGAGTGGTGTAAAATATTCAAGTTTATGAAAAGCAAGGACCTACAAGAAGGCTACTTTACCCACAGAATGGAAGGACATATTTGCCAATACATCTGATAAGGGAATAATATCCAAAATTTATAAAGTACTTACAAAACTCAATGCCAAAAAAACAAATAACCCAATTAAAAAATGGGCAAAGGAACTAAATAGACACTTCTCCGAGGAGGACATACAGATGGCCAGTAGACATATGAAAATATGCTCAGCATCACTAATTATCAGAGAAATGTGAATAAAAACCACAATGAAATACCAGCTCTCACCTGTCAGAATGGCTATCATTAATAAATCAAAAACAACAAGTGCTGGGGAGGATGTGGAGGAAAAGGAACCTTTTTGCCCTGTTGGTGGGACTGATGCCGCCATTGTGGAAAGCAGTATGGATATACCTCAAAAAATTAAAAATGAGTCTGCCTTTTGACCCAATGATCCCACTTTTGGGAATATATCTGAAGGAACTCCAAACACTAATTTGAGAAAAACATAAGCACCCCTGTGTTCATTGCCGCATTTACAATTGCCAAGATATGGAAGCAGCCCAAGTGTCCATCAATAGATGAATGAATAAAACAACTATGGGATATTTACATGATGGAATTCTATTCAACCATTTAAAAAAAGAAGAAAGAAAGAAAAGTTAACCCTTTGCAACAGTATGGATGGACCTAGAGAACATGCTAAGTAAGTGAAATAAGGCAGTCAGAGAAAGACAAATACTATATGATTTCTGTCATATGTGGAATCTAATGAACAAACTGAATTAACAAGCATAACAGGGACAGACTCATAGATGGAGAGCACATGACAGCTAGTGGGAGGGTAGAAATTGAGCAAAAAAGAAAAAGGACTCATGGACATAGACAGCAGGGTGGTGATTGCTGGGGGAGGAGGGTAATAAGGGGACTAAATGGTAATAGAAAAAATATAATAAAGATTGTATATATTTTTAAAAGTAAAAGAAGAAAGAGTCAGTGACCTGGAAGATAGGACAATTGAAATTATGCAGTCTGAAGAGTAAAAAGAAAATGAAAAAGAGGGGGGAAAAGCCAATAAGAGTTATGGGGCACAATGAAGGGAAACAATATTGCTTTATGGGAATTCCAGAAGTAGAAGATACAGAGAAACGGGCATAAAATGTATTTAAAGCAGTAATTCCTAAAAACTTTCCAAATGTGGGGCAAAAAATAGATATCTAGTTCAAGAGGCTCAAAGGATCCCAAATTGGCTTAACCTGAAATGGGCTGCACAGAGATACATCATAATTAAATTTTCAGAAGTCAAAGAAGAATTTTGAAAACAGCAAGAAAAAAGAGAGAAGTTACATACCAGGGAACCCCCATGAGACTCTCAACAGATTTCTTAACAGAAAGTTTTCATGCCAGAAGAGAATGTGATGACATATTCAAAATGTTGAAAGAAAAAAACCCACAAAAATACTTTACCTGGTGAAGCTCTCCTTCAGAAGTAAAGGAGGGATAGACTTTTCCAAAAAACAAAAGCTGAGAGAATTCATTATTATGAGACCTGCTTTAGAAGAAATACTAAAGGAAGTTAATTTTGTGGAAATGAAGGACACTAATTAACATCATGAAAACATAAGAAGGCAGTATATAACTCATTGGTAATGGTAAAAACATAGAGTTGGATTCAGTAACAAGGTAATGGCAGTGTGTAATTCATTTACAACTTTAGTTTAAAAGTTATAAAACAAATGTAGGAAAATAACCATAACTACAATAATGTTATTATACACTATAAAAATATGTAAATTATAATATCAATAACTTAAAATGTGGTGGGAGAAGTAAAAATGTAAAGCTTAGAAATTCTATTGAAGTTATTGGTTTAAAATAGAGTACTGTAATTTTAAGATGTTTTATGTAAGCCTCATGGTAACCACACAAGAAAAACCTATAGTAATCACATAAATGATCATGGTAAAGATGTCAAAACATACTTATACTATGAGACACCAAAATACAAATGACAGCAAGATAAAAAACAAGGAAACAAATAACCAGGAAACAATTAACAGAATGGCAATAGTAAGCCTTTACTTATCAATAATTATTTTAAACATATGTGGATTAAATTCTTCCATCAAAAGATAGAATAGCTGAAAGGACAAAAAACAAGATCCAACAATATGCTTTCTACAAGACTCATTTTAGCCTTAAATATACAAACTGAGATTGAAGGGATAGGAGAAGCATCTGAAACAAGTGATAACCAAATTAAAATAGACTTTGAACGAAAAAATGGTAAAAAGAGATAAATATAGTTATTATATAATAACAAGTGGGTCAGTATATCACGGAGATATAATAATTGCAAAATGCACCCAACATTTGAGCACCTAAATACATAAAGCAAAATCTAACAGGGCTGAAAGGAGAAATAAACAGCAATACAATAAGAGTGGAGACTTTAATACTTTAATCTCAATAATGGATAGGTCATCCAGACAGAGAATCAATAAGGAAACAGCAGATTTGAACAACACTACAAACCAGTAGACCTCTCAGGCATATATAGAGCATTCTATCCAACAAAAACAGAATACACAGTCTTCTCAAGTGCACATGGAACATGTTCTAGGATAGATATGTTTGGCCACAAAACAAGTCTTAGCAAATTCAGGAAGATTGATAATATACCAGTCATACTTCTGACCACAAGGGTATGAAAATAGAAATCAGTAACAAGAATAAAATTGAAAGTCAAACATACATGAAAATTAAACAACACCCTCCTGAACAACCAACAAACCAAGGAAGAAATTAAAGTGCAAACAAAAATGGAATCACAGCATACAAAAAGGTGTGGAATTCAGCAAAAGAAGTTGTAAGAGGGAAGTTCATAGCAATAAATTCCTTCCTTAAGAAGCAAGAAAGATCCCAAATATAGAATACAGCTCTATGCTTCAAGGAACTAGAAAATGAAGAACAAACTGATTCCAAAGTTAGTAGAAGGATATAATAAAGATTAGAGCAGAAATAAATGAAATAAAGAACAATAAAACAATAGAAAAGATTAACTGAACTAAGAGTTGGTTTTCTGAAAATGTAAACAAAATTGACAAACCATTGACTAGATTAACCAAGGAAAAAAGAAAGAACCCAAATCAACAAAAATTTAAATGAAAAAAAGGAAACATTACAACTGATAACCACAGGAAGAATCATAACAAGCTGAAATGAAAGAATCAGAATAACTATACACTAACCATTGGATAACCTAGAAGAAATGGAAAAATTCCTAGAAACATACAAACTAGCAAGACTGAATCAGGAAGAAATAAAAAAGTCTGAATAGACTAATTTTTAATGAGAAAATTGGATTAGTAATCCAAAATCTCTCAACAAATGAATGCCCAGGCCCAGATGGCTTAACCAGTGAGTTTTACCAAACATTTAAAAAATTAATACCAGTTCTTCTCAAACTCTTCCAAAAATTGAAGAGGAGATAACACTCCAAAGTAATTTTATCAGGCCAGCGTCACCCTCATACCACAGCCAGAAAAAGATGTTAGCAAAAAAGAAAACTACAGACCAATATCCCTGATCCATACATATGCAAAAATTCTCAGTAAAATACTGGGAAACTAAATTTAGTGCATTAAAAGGATCATTCAGTTTGATCATTGAGATTTATACCTGGGATGCAGGGATGTTTCAACTTACACAAATCAGTGTGATGTATCATATTAATAGAAAGAAGAAAAAACTGTATTATCATTTCAATAGATGCAGAAAAAGCACTTCTAGATGTTTCACCATAATCATCTTTGCCACAAGCATTTTCACCACAAACATTTTCACTGTACAGCTAATTGTCTGTAAGGCAATTTTGGTGTAAAAGATAAAATAATTGGTTGATAGTTTGGTTTCATTTTCTGTATTGACTAAGTTTTTGCAGTACTCCCCTTTTTATAGTAAATCAATGTTAGCCAGATTGCATATTGTACTCCATTAATAACGTTCTCACAGTGCTCTCGTTGTACAAATCTTAGCCACATAGCACACTATTCTCCATTGACAAAGTTCTCACAGTGGTTCCAGTTTCATGTTATATAAAGTTGGCCAGATTACATACTATACAATTCATTGATGAAGTTCTCACAGTATTCCATTTTATATTATGTAAAACTTAGTCACATTTCATACTATATTAGAAAACGATAACATCAGTTTTTGCTAATTTTTCAGTGAACACTGTCATCCCTCCCACGCATCAAAACCTAAACTTTACCAAGCTGTGTAAAATGTGAATGAGGCATCTACAAATTCAGTCTTTGAGAACATTAATTATCTATTCTTTAGTTGGAAACTGATACCTCTCTTAATGAAGAAAGACATTTTAGCAAAAAAGTAAAAAGTGATATACTGAATAAAACAACATCAAGAAGCAAAGTTTACTACTGTGAATGAAAGTTTTCAAAGACAATGTATTTTTATTTTTCACAATGAAGTCTTCAATTTTAATAATTTTTTGTTTCATTATGTCCTTTTTAATATTCCTCTTTTACTTTTTGTTCTTTTATTTTTTACAGTAAAAATTGCCTCATGGCCAATTAGATACATAGCTAAGCATTTGTGGTGAAATGTTTGTGGTAAACATGCCTGCAACAAAGTTGTTTATGCCTAATATACTAAGCATGGAAAAAGCATGACAAAATCAACATCTCATCATAAAAACTCTTAACAAATTAGGTATAGAAGAAATGTACCTCAACATAATAAATAATTATGTTGTAATATAGTAATATTATATTTCACTAAATATTATATTTTATATTAAAATATATATTTTACTGTATAAAACATATAGTATCATATATTTTAAGCCCACAGCTAATAGCCTACTCAGTGGGGAAAAGTCAAAAGCTTTTCCTCTAAGATCTGGAACAAGATAATGGTGCTTACTATCACCTCTCCTATTCATCATAGTCCTGGAAGTCCTTGCCAGAGCAGTCAAATTGAGAAAAAGAAATAAAAGGCATCATAATTGGAAAGGAAAATGAAAAATTGTCTCTATTTGTAGATGACATGATTTTACATACATAAAATCCTTTAAAAATTCCATGAAAAACTGTTAGATCTAGTCAACAAATTTAGTAAAGTTGCAGGATACAAAAACCACATATAAAAATCAGTAGCATTTATATATAGTATAAAAGAAAGACATCAGTCTCATTTACAATAGCATCAAAAATAATAAAACTTAGGAATACACTTAAGCAAGGAATTGAAAGATCTCTATTCTGAAAAATATAAGACAATGATGAAAGAAATCAAAGAAGATACAAATAAGTGAAAGGTTTCTCATGTCCATGAATTGGAAGAATTAATATCTTAAAATGTCCATACTGCCAAAAAGCCATCTATAGATCCAGTGCAATCCTTATCAAGATTCCAATAACATTTTTCACAGAAGGAGAAAAGGACAATCCTAGAATGTACATGGGACCACAAAAAATAATAATAATCCCCGAATAGCCAAAGCAATCCTGAGAAAGAAGAACAAAGTGGGGCCCTGGCTGGGTAATTCAGTTGGTTAGAGTTTCACCCCAATACACCAAGGTTGCAGGTTCAATCCCTAGTCAGAGCACATACAATAATCAACCAATGAATGAATAAATAAGTGGAACAATGCATAGATGTTTCTAGTCTCTCTCTTCCCACCTTCCTGTCTCTCTCTAAAAAAATCAATAAGTAATTTTTTTACTTATTGCAAAGCAGGAGGCATCGTACTTCCTGATTTCAGGATATACTGTAAAGCTGTAGAGAATATGGTACTGGCATAAAAACAGACAAATAGGTCAATAGAACATAATTTAGAGCCCAGAAATAAAAGCAAGCATATACATCAACTAATATTTCATCTGGGAGCCAAGAATACTCAATAGGAGAAAAAAGAAGTCCCTTTGATAAATGGTGTGGGAAAATTGGATATTCACATGTAAAAGAAAGAAACTAGACCCCTATCTTACACAGCTCACAAAATTAACTTGAAATGAATTAAAGACGTAAACATAAGACCTGAAATTTTGAAACTCCTAGAAGATAACATAAGAGAAAAGCCAATTAACATGGATCTTGGCAATGATATTTTTTTTTTGTATATGACACCTAACACATAAGTAACAAAATGTTTAAAAAGTGGAACAACATCAAACTAAAAACCTTATGCACAAGAAAAGAAAGAAATCAACAAAATGAAAAGACAACCTACAGAATAGGGGAAAAAAACTATTTGCAAACCTTATATCTGACAAGGAGCTAATATCCAAAATATGTAAAGAACTCATTCAACTCAATAGCAAAAAATGATACAAACAATCCAATGTAAAAATGGCCAAAATACCTTCATAGACTTTTCCAAAGAAGACATGAAAAGCCAACAGGTGCATGAAAAGGTTCTCAACATCTCTAATCATTAGGGAAATATAAATCAAAACCACATTGGGATATCACTTCATGCCTGTTAAGATGGTCATCATCAAAAAGACAAGAGATAGCAAATGCTAGTAAGGATGTGGACAAAAGAGGACCCATGTACAGTGTTGGCAGGATTGTAAATGCTGTGTGATACATGATATCACATATCATGTATACAATGGAATATTATTCAGCTATTGAAAATGATAAAATCATGCTATTTGAAACAACTTTGATAGACCTTGAGGGCATTATGCTAAGCGAAATATGTCAAAAACCAAAACTATATGATCTCACTTATATGTGGAATCTAAAATAACAATAACAACAAAATTCATGGAAAAAAAGAACAAATTTGCGCTTGCCAGAGGCAGGCAATGGGGGGAAGAAGAAATGGAGAAAGTGGGCGATAGGTACAAACTTCTCAGTTAAAGGATAAAACTATGGATATAATGTACCACATGATGACTATAGTAAATACTATTGTATGATATATAGAAAAGTTGTTAAGAGAGTAAATTCTAAGAGTTTTCATCACAAGGAAAAAATGTTTTGTTTTGTTTTTTTGCTTTCTCTTTTAATTTATATGAGCTGATGGCTGCTAACTAAACTTATTGTGATAATCATTTCAAAATATAATTAAGTCAAATCATGGTGTATACTTTAAACTTACAGAGTAATATATATATAAAAATTACATATCAATAAAACTGGAAAATAATAAAAAGGAAAACTATATGCCTTATAGTTGGAAAACCAATGTAAATTTTCCAAAAATAAAATATAACCACAAAAAGAAATATACTGAAAACAAAACAGTATTTTTTTTACCTATAGTAACTCATTTAATCCTCAAATGGGTATGTAACTGCCATTTTTCTCAAAAAGCTGAGGCTCAGAGAGATTTGACCCTCTTGCTTGAGGTTACTTAGTTAGTGAATGGGACAGCAAGATCCAAATCCAAGAGTAGTTAGTTGTCTACTCTACAATCTTCCCCCACCCTTCTTCTCACCTTATAGGCACATGATAAGAATCTCCTGAAATTTCGGAATGGATGTGCAGGTTTTGTTGCACAAGTGGTAGGCCCAAGTGCCTGTTTCCCTATCCACACAACATCACTCTGCAGCCCATTTGGTTTCTAAGGATGAAGTGACAACTCTTGGTGATGGGAACTGTTCTGCTCTCTACTTCCTGTCCTAAGAGGCTTAAGGATGCCAAGGGGATGATGGCCTTACGGAGCAAAGGCTCACAGGAGCAGCCTCCAGAGGAGCATTCTGACCAACTTAGCCCAGAGGTCTCTCTGGACTGTGAGCTACAGAGTGCTCCCTTGCCCCACACCAGGCCCCTAACTCAGGGTTCCAGTCCCACAAAGAGAAGTCACTATAACTTCTGGCTGTAAAAATTTGTGGGGAATGTGGAGGAGTGAGATAGAGGTTTTTGAAGTCCCAAGCAGTTCCTCTTAAAGGGCCCACACACAGAATTATTCAGACTTGCTCCCTCTGAGCTCCACTGCTGGGACAGCAACTCAAAAGCCACCAGGAAAATATGGGGAGGAACTAAATTTTCTGGCACCAGGGCAAGAGCTGGAGAGCCAGCTTTCAGCCAGACAAAAAGTGCTGGCAGAGGCCATTGTTCCTTTTCTGAGGCATCTCCTTCCCCCGCAGAGCCAGTAGGCAGGTGCCATAGCTCAGTCTCCATCAACCTGGCTCCCAGTGTTCACCCCACACTGGTGATTTCCTGAGACCCTGCACTACTCATTTTGTGGGTGCACCCAAGCCATTTCCAGTGGCTTTTCCATACAAACTGCCTGTCTTGGTTCCTGCTGCAGATTTTCCTAAAATCTCTCAGAGGTTCACAAACTGCAAACAAGCAGCATCTGGCCTTCTTGTGCCCTATACCTCTTGCTAAGTGGCTGCAGGCCCGGGCACTAGTGGCAGCTGGCCCTGGTTCACCGCTTGCCCTCTCTTGGGCACCTTCAAGCCCAGTACAAGTAGCAGTGATCTGCAGATCGCTCTGTGGCTTGTGCCAGATGGCCCCAGGCAGGGCACAAGTGGTTGCTGACTTTGCACCTTCCGGGAGGCTCCAGAGCCAGTGCAGCCAGTGGACAGCTTCAGACTACACTGGATTACAGCCCTGCCACCTCCATGAGTGACACAATCAAGGATGAGACTCAGGGAGCATCAAAGCCCCAGTGATGCAAGGGTTGGCTTCTACACAGCATCTCTTCCACTGTAGTCACAAGTAAGTACTTGCAGCTGATTGGCCTAGGGCACCAATTCCTCCCAGTGACACCACCAGCAATCAAGGCTTAACTACAACACAGAGGAGCACCTGGAGTGCCCAGCTTGAATGACTAGGGAGGCTGTACCACTGGGCCCTATAGGACATCTACTACACAAGGCCAATCTACCATGTCCAGGAGACATAGCAGCTTTACCTAATACATAGAAACAAACCTAGGAAAGTAGCCACTATGCAGAGACAAAGAAATGGGTCCCAGATGAAAGAACAGGAGACATCTCTAGAAGAAAAAAACCAAATGAAATGGAAGGAAGCAAACTACCACATACAGAGATCAAAACAATGGTTATAAGGATGCTCAAGGAACTTAGTGAGAACTTTAACATCATGAAAAAGAACATAAAAATCAAAAAGATCCAGTCAGGAATGAAGGATACACTAACTGAAATAAAGAATAATTTATAGGGAATCAACAGTAGAATAGATGAAACAGAGAATCAGGTCAGTGATTAGAAATATAAGGAAGCAAAAAACACCAAATCAGAACAGTAAAAAGAAAAAGGAATCCAAAAACATGATGATAGTGCAAGGAGCCTCTGGGACAACTTCAAGCATATCAACATTCATATCATATGGGTGCTGGAAGAAGAAAGAGAACAAGAAATTGAAAACCTATTTGAAAAAATAATGAAAGAAACCTTCTCTAGCCCAGTGAAGAAAATAGACAAGTTCAGGAAGTGCAGAGAGTCCCAAATAACATGAACCCAAAGAGGCCCACATCATGATACATCATAATTAAAGTACCAAAGGTTAAAGACAAAGAGAATCTTAAAAGCAGTTAGTTGCCTACAGGAGAGTTCCCATAAGACTGCCAGCTAATTTGTCAAAAGAAACTTTGCAGGCCAGAATGGAGTGGAAGAAATATTCAAACTGATGAAAAGCAAGGACCTACAACCAGGATTATTCTACCCAACAAAAATATTTTAAAATCAAAGGACAAATAAAGAATTTCTCAGACGAGAAAAAGCTAAAGGGGTTTATCACCACCAAACCAATATTATATGAAATATTAAAAGATCCTCTTTAAGATGAAGAAGAAAAAAACTAAGGTCAAAAACATGAACAATAAAATGGCAATAAGTACATATCTATCAACAATTGAACCTAAAATAAACAAACAAGCAGAATAGAAACAGACTCATAGATTCTGAGAACGTTTTGATGGTTGTCAGATGGGAGGGGGGTTGGTGGGATGGGTGCAAAAGGTGAAGATATTAAGAAGTACAAATTGTCTGTTACTGAATAGTCATGGGGATGTAAAGTACAGCATAGGGAATAGAGTCAACAATATTCTAATAACTGCATATGGTGTCAGATGGGTATGAGATTTCTCAGGATGACCACTTAGTAATATAATGTCTTATCACTGGGGTGTGTACCTAAAGTTAATATAATATTGTTATGTCAGCTGTAATTGAATAATAAAAAATTATTAAATGGCAAAAAAATAAAAATATTCTTTAAAAAAATGGAAATAAATTGACAAGTCCTAGTGTGTCTCTTGACATGTGAGATAAAATAGTGAGTTCATCAAGGACAAATTACATAATATTTCTAAATGTTTGCTAAAGAACCAAGGCAAAGTGGACCATTGGCAATTATCCTTTAAATCAGGGTTGCAGACTATATGCCTAGAGAGCCCAGACAAATAACTTAAATGAGTGAAGCAGGATCTGAGAGTACCTGCATTTCTAATGAGTGGAGAGGACTAAACTTCACAGCAGAGCTAAATGTTCACTCATTTAAGTTATTTCTGGTAATTCCAGAAATAACTAGAGTATTCAAACAAATATTAAGAAATTCAGTTTACCCTAACCAGTATGGCTCAGCTGATCAGGCGTCATCCTGCAAAGCAAAAGGTTGCAGGTTCAATTTCCAATCAGGGCATGTGCCTGGGTTGCTGGTTGGGTCCCCAGTTGGAGTGCATAGGAGAGGCAATTGGTCAATATTGTACTCACATCAATATTTCTCTCCCTCTTTTTCTCTTTCCCTTTCCTTCTTTCTCAAAATAATTAAATAAAATCTTTTTTAAAAAAGAAAAAATAATACTGTTCTCCCCTGGCCAGATGGCTTGGTTGGTTGGCTGGCTGGCTGGCTGGCTGGCTGGCTGGCTGGCTGGCTGGCTGGCTGGCTGGAGCATTGTCCTGTATAACAAAGGTTGCAGGTTTGATTCCCAGTCAGGGCACATACAGGAGGCAACTCATCAATGTTTCTCTCCCACATCAATGTCTCTCTTTCTCTCTCTCCGCCCTCCTCTTCCTTTCTCTCCCTCTCCCTCTCCCCATTTCTCCCTCTCTACTCCTTCCTATCTCTCTAAAAATCAGTAAAAACATATCCTTGGATGAGGATTTTAAAAAAAGAAATTCAGCTCTAAAACTTGCTCTCATTTTCCCTCAGTTTGCTGTGGGGAAAATGCTGTGGCAGCAGAGGGTCTTTTCCTTTCCATGGCTAATAGAGTCTGTTCCCAAAAAGCCCTTATTGAATTAAAGCTGGGCCATGTTTTAGGGGAAATTTCTACAGAGAGCAGCAAGGTGACAAAGAGCACTCCGCCTACTCAAAATACCATCGCTAGGGTCCTCCCTGGTGTTGGGGTGGTGTTGGCCATAGTTCTCTGCTTTTCGTCAAACACTCTTCACTTCTTTCTGCATTTTAGTAACTTTAGATATTTTAGTGGTAATACAGTATTTTAAAAGCATTTCAGTTAACATAAGTCAGAAGTTAACATTAAGTCTGCAGAGTAAGCAGTTAGCTAGAACGGAGCAGCAACTGTATATTTTTAACAGAACATTTAGCTCTGCTGTGAAGTTTAGTCCTCTCCACTCATTAGAAATGCAGGTACTCTCAGATCCTGCTTCACTCATTTAAGTTATTTGTCTAGGCTCTCTAGGCATATAGTCTGCAACCCTGATTTAAAGGATAATTGCCAAATGGTCCACTTTGCCTTGGTTCTTTAGCTAAAATCTTTACCTAGCCAGAGGAAGCAAATAAAGTTAACATTCTTATAGCCACACCAATGTGAATATTTATTTATAGGCCTTTTACTATTCTAATTACCATTAAATGTTCAACCTTGCAAATAAAAAAGTTTTATTTTTCACATTCTTAATTATGAAGGATTCACTTTACCACTTAAATTACAACTTTTATTTTTTAACTTAGGTTTTCAATGGTGAGAATTGTTGTAAAAATTAATAACTATCAGATTAAACAATGGATATGGCCACTTATTCAAGACTCACGGAAATCAGTCTTCTTTTTTAAAATAATTTCACTTAGTTGGTGATAGTATCTGATCAACATCAATGTCTTGCCCCAAAAGTATGTATTATTGTACAGTAAATTTAATTCAATTTGAATAGGAAGTTCAGGTATGACATATCATTGAGAATGAGTCATTCATAAGAGATATAAAAATGGTATGATAAATTATAATGCTAAAGTCTTTTAGTAAACTTTATCGCTGAATATTCATGTTTGTCATTTAAATAGATAAAATTGCTCTTTAGAAGTTCTACTTCCTTGAACTACAACTTGAAATATATCTTTTATTATAAACTGAAAGCAAGGTATAATGTTTTAAAAATTTTCCTTTGCCTTGCCCAGTGTGGCTCAGTTGGTTGGAGCATTGTCCAGTTGACCAAAAGGTTGCACGTTTGATTCCCAGTCAAGGCACATGCCTAGGTTGTGGTTTTGGTCCCCAGTCAGGGCCCATACTCCAGTTGGGGTGCATGTGAGAAGGCAGCCAAATGAGATTTCTCTTTCACATCAATGATCCTGTCTCTCTATCTCTCTACCTCCCTTCCTCTCTCTAAAAAGCAAAGAAAAAAATGTCCTCAAGTGACGATAAAAAAAAATTTCTTTTAAGCATCATTTTTTTAAAAAAGCCAGTGATGTGGACACTGTTTGATTTTTAACAGTATTTAATTTATTGAGTGTCATTGAATGAAAAGTTAACAGAGGTGGCAGATTAATTTAGATACAAGGTCATTTAAATAAATGTACATTTAAAAAATCCTGACTGACATCATTTAGATATACACTTCAAAAATCCTAACTGACATCAGAGGAATGATGGCATGAGAGATCTCCTTGATCTCTCCCTTTCAAGTTTCAACAATTTGAATGGCTATAACTCAACAAAAGATTCCCTGCTCAATGCAGAAACACATCTGAGAGATTTACGCATTGAAATATCAAGGAGAGCAAGTGGGAGCCAACAGAGGAGGCAAGAAAAGAGAAAAACTGAGGCAAGCCAAGTACATAGCCCTGCAGCTTGGAACTTAAAGTGGGTCTCAGCCCAGAGAGGGGAGGAATCAGGTTGTGGCTGGCACTCCCTTCTGCTGGGAGAAGCAGAGAGATACCGTGCAGGAGCGGGTAGTATAAGCTGCTACTGAGTCCAGTGACCTGGGCAGGGACAAGCACAAGGGTGAGGCCACAGTTGTCTGGCAATCAGTATTCCAGACAGAGGGACAAAACCAAGGATACCTCCCCTCACCGTCTCAGATCTTGCCTCCCCTCACTCTTTGTGTCAGGTTGCAGAGCACATTATCTGCAAACCTAAGAACTGGTACTACAGAAACACTTTTACCCTGAGCAAAGGGTGCACTTTTCAACTAATCCCAGGCTGGGCAGAGGTATCAGAGGTGCTCCACTGAGGACTGAGGAGGTCTGAGGTCACCGTTGCTTGGAAGGCAAAACAAAAAAGGTAGCAGCTAGCTCCCCATCTCTTCCCACTACCACATATCGAGGCTGCATTGCCAGTGGTGTCTAGCTGTGAGGGAGGGACATTACAGGGATTTCACATATTTGGAGCTCCATTGCCCACCAAGTTCCCCTGTGGGGTTGATCCCCTGGGACCAGGGCGACCCAATCACAGGGAAGGCACCCACCTTACCAGGAAATACAAGCCATTTACCACCATCCTGCAGAGATCTGAAAAGCCAGAGAAGTGCAAGACATAGAGAGAGAGAGAAATACCAATATGAGAAACATATATCAGTTGCCTCTTGTACATGCCCTGGCTAGGGACCAAACACACAACCTAGGCATGTGCAGTGACCAGGAATTGAACCCATGACCTTTGACCTACGGAAAAGCACTCCAACCAAGCCACACCAGCCAGGACTAAAGAAATAAATTTTTAACATAGAGAAGTTTCATGATATGATATATTCTAGAAAATTAGTATGATGTCGGAGTAGAGAGAGCTAGAAATAGAAAGCCCAAATAAGAAGCTATACAGAAATCCATGTGAGAAATATAAGCCTGGATTAATGTGGTAAGGAAGTAGAAGAGAAATGCAAATATAAGATACTTCAGGAGTAAAATAAATGGAGAAAATGGTACTGAGTTAACCTAGGGCTTGGTAATTAACAAAATAGATGTGCTGCTACCAACAGGGGAAATACCTGGTGGGAGCTTAATTTTATATGACTGCTTAGATTTCTGTTTCTGACTGACACAGAATATCTGTCACCAAACTATTCTTCCTACTGTAAACATATAAAAGTGCAAAAATATATTTTAAATAACACTTTCAGCCATTTGAGCAATGAGCAACATACTTTAAAAAAAGAAAGAAATGAGATGAGTCATACATTTCTATGCTTTCTGGTGGCCCATTCTGGACTGCAGTGCAGATATGGAAGCCCAGAAAAAGTGTGACAGTTTGTTAAATAGAGACAGGTTGGAGCTAAGGATTACTGAGGTAACTGGAATTTGTGGGTTAGACTACCAAAGAGAAAGAATTCCAAAAAATCTGCATCAGGGTTCTCTTGAATCTTTGAGCATGTGTTCAGTAGGACCCATGAGGCAAGCAAAGACCAGCCTCGGGGGAAAGAACACCTACTAAGCATCCAGACACACAGAGCTGGGAGGTATTCAAGTTCTGGCAAGAATGAAGAGATATCATTGAACACGTTCAGGAAAAATTCCAGAAAGGCAATATAAGTTAAAAATAGAGCTAATCTAGTTCTGGAGAAAATGTCACTTTTAGGCCCAACCTGGAAAGCATAAGAATAAGCGAAATAAGCCAGGGGGCGAAAGACAAATACCATATGATCTCACCTATAAGCGGAACCTAACCAACAATACAAAGATGCAAGGAAAATAAGACCAGCAACACTGAAAGGAAAAGAAATCAACAGAGACAAGAGGGAAGGAGAGAGGGGGGCGGGGAAAAGGAAGGGAAGGAGAAAGTCAAGGAACATATAGCAAGGACTCATGGACAAACCAAAGGGGAAGAGCTGAGGGAGGGAAGGAGGGAGGCGGCAAGGGAAAGTGGGTGGGCGGGGGGGGGCAGAGACAAATGTATTTGAAAAAAATAAATTAAAATAAAATTTTTTAAAAAATTAGGCAAAAGCAATAAAAGGAAAAAAAATTAAAAAAGAATACACATCAAAAGTATCAGGATGATCTGTAAGTAAATTAACTTTCTCTGGAACCTCATTTGGGGCTCTTTTAAGAAAAACCACAACATGCAAAAGCTCAACAATATAGCAGCCACAATGTCCAGCACACACACAAAAAAATTTTAAGAGTACTAAATAGGCAGCCCTAGCTAGTGTGACTCAGTGGCTTGAGTACCAGCCTACAAACCAAAGGGTCACTGGTTCAATTCCCAGTCAGGGCACATGCCTGGGTTGCAGGCCAGGTCCCTGGTTGGAGATGTACGAGAAGCAACCACGCGTTGATGTTTCTCTTCCTCTCTTTGTCCTTCCCTTCCCCTCTGTCTAAAAATAAATAAATAAAATCTTAAAAAAAAGAAAAAAGGAATACTAGATAGGCAAAGTGGGGAAACATAATCCATAGCCAGGAGAAAAATCACAGAATGAAAAGTTAAGGGCTTTAAAACAACTATTTTAAATATATTTTGTGGATTTAAAGAAAAAATATAAACATAATGGAGAAACAACTGGAGTGCCTCAATAGAGAAATGGAAACTATGAAAAAAATCTGAATAAATACAATATTGAAAGAGTCACTGGGTGGATTTAACACCAAATTAATCACTAAGGAATATCATTAAAGTTGAAGTCAGGAATACAGAAACAATTCAAACTGAAGCACGGAGAGGGAGAAGAAAGCCTGAAAAAAAATGAGTATAGTCTGAATGGCTTGTGAAACAGTATCAATTAGTCTAACTTCTGTGTAACTGGACTACTAGAATGAGAACAGAGAGAGCGGAAGAAAATTTATAAAAGTGATAGTTGGAATTTTTCAAAATTTGAAAAATATTCCCACAGATCCAATACGATCAACAAACCATGAGCTGAGGATCATGCAAACACTACATCATGGTATGTCATAACTAAAAAGAAAAAAATACCCACAAAATACACCATGGTATGCCATACCTAAATTGCTGAAAATCAATAATAAAGAGAAAGTCTTGGCAAGAGGAAAAATTACATTATGCATCAGAGAACAATGGTAAAATATGTCAACAGCTTTCTATCAAAAGTAATGAAAGTAAGAAGACAATAAAATGGTGCTAGGGAGAAGAGGGAATGAAATCTGTTGCCCTAGAATTCTTTACTAATGAAAATATTTAAAAATTAGAAAAAACAAAACCATTTTCATACTGAAAGCTGAGAAAATCTGTTGCTAGCAAACCTGAACTACAAAAGTATTAAAGTTCTTCACGCTGAAAAAAAAATAAATACATGCCAGCTGGAAATTTGGATCTAAGTGAGAGAACAAAGAGTGCCAGTAATGGTAAATACAAAGATAAATCTAAAAGAGTCTATTCATATCATAATTTCTTTGTAAGTATTTGTTGAAAACAAAGATAACAATGTAGATATAAAGTATAGGACTATAATGATAAAGAATGGTGGAGATGGTAATATAATTTTATTAAGTTCTTATCCATGAGATAGTCTACCAAAGTTAGATTGTGGTAAATTGAAGACTCACATTGCAAACTCTGGTGCAACCATTGGGGGGAAAAATAAAACAAAGAAGTATTACTGATTAGCCAGCTGAGGAAATTTAATAGGACACTAAAAATATATTTAATTCAAAAAATGTAGGAAAGAAAAACTAAATAAAGAACAGATGGGACAAATGAAAACAAATAGCAAAATGGTAACCTTAAACACATAAAGCCTAACTATAAGTGAAAATAGACTAAACAAATATTTTAACTGAAAGACAAACTGTTAGATTGAATGAAAAGCAAAAAAAAAAAGTGTATACTGTTTGCAAGAAGTGTACATAAAATCTAAAGACACAGGTAAGTTAAAACTTTTAAAATGGAAAAAGATTTACCATGAGGACACTAATCATAAAAATGCGAGGGTGGCTATTTAATACCAGACAGAGCAGACTACAGGAAAAGAATATTATGTAAAAAGGCCTATTTCTTTAACCTAATAAAAGGCCTCTTTTTAAAAACAAAAAAACAAAAAACAAAAAAAAAGCAAGACCCTAAAACCTAAATTATGCTTAATGGTGAAATACTGACAACTTATCCCCAACCTGAAAACAAGGCAAGAATATCCATGCTGACCACTTCTACTCAACTTGTATTGAAGGTCCCAACAAGTACAATAAGATATAAAAGATGAATTTTTTTAAAAAATTAGATTGGAAAAAAGAAGTAAAACTTTTCTCTTTCTAGACAACATAATCATCTATGTATAAAATTTTAAGGAATTTAAAAAAACTAAACAAAACCTATGAGAACAAGTGAGTTTGAGTCACAGAATGCAATGTCAGTATACCAAAATTAATTATATTTCTATATGAATTGTTTATTTGTAGAAATAACTGAAAATCTGAAGTTTTAAAAATATTTACAATAAAATCAAAACTATGGAAATAGGAATAAATTTAACAAAATATATGTTAAACCTTTACACCAAAAACTATAAAACATTATTGAAAGAAACTGAAGATACATTGTTTATGACTCAGAAAAATATATTTGCTAAGATGCCAAAGTTCCTTCAATTGACCTAATTGATCTAATCCCAATTGGAACCGCAGCAGTCTTTTTGTTTTGCAGAAATTAATAAGCCAATTCTAAAATATATTTATATATGGAAATTCAAAGGACCTAGAATAGCCAAAAGTTTTCAAAAAGTAAAAGTTATATCTTGTGATTTCAAGACTTGATATAAAGCTATAATAATGAGGGCAGTGTGTTATTGGCATAGGTAACAATAAAAATTTTGAAATAGACTCACATATGTGCATTCAGTTGATTTTCAACCAAGATACCAGAGCAATTCAGTAGGAATAGGAACAGGAACATCTTTTTTTCAAGAACTGTAACTTCTTTTTTTTTTTAATTTTTCAATTACAGTTGACATTCAATTAGTTTCAGGCATACAGCATAGTGGTTAGACAGTTATGTAATTTACAAAGTGATCTCCTCTATAACTCTAGTACCCATCTGGCACAATACATAGTTATTACAGTAGTATCGATTATATTCCTTATGCTGTACTTTACATCCTTATGACTATTTTATAACTACCAGCTTCTACTTCTTAATCTCTTAAACTTTTTAAGCTAGCCCCCTAACCACCCTCCCTTCTGACAACCAACAGTTTGCTCTCTGTATCTATGAATCTATTTCTGTTTTGTTTGTTCATTTATTCTTTTAGATTATAAATACAGATGAAGTCATATGGCATTTGTCTTTCTCTGTGTGACTTATTTCCCTTAGCATAATACCCTGTAGTTCCATCCATGCTGGTGCAAGGAGTAAGGTATATTATTTTTTATGGCTGAGTAATATTGTATGTATGAACCATGATGTTTTTAGCCCCTTGTCTCTTGTTGGGCACTCGAGTTGCTTCCACATTTCGGCTATTATAAATAATACTACAATGAACATTGGTGGGGGCGGGGGTGTGTGTGTGTGTGTGTGTGTGTGTGTGTGTGTGTGTGTGTTTGAATTAGTGTTTTGGGTTTTTCAGATGTAAGACAGTTCTATTTTTTGTTTTTTGAGGAATTTTCATACTGTTTTACATAGTGGCTGCACCTGTTTGAATTCTCAGCAACAGTGCACTAGGGATCCCTTTTCTCCACATCCTCACCAACAATTGTTGTTTATTGATTTATTGATGATAGCCATTTAAACATGTGTGAGGTAATATCTCATCATGGTTTTAATTGTATTTCTCTGATGACTAGTGACATTGAGCATCTTTTCATCTGTCTATTGACTGTCTTTATGTCTTCTTTGGAGAAATATTTATTCAGGTCTTCTGCTTACTTTGTTAATTGGATTGTTTGGTTTTTTTGGTGTTGAGTTGTATGATTTCTTTATACATTTTGGATATTGACCTCTTGTCAAATGTATCATTGGCAAGTATCTTCTTCCATTTAGTAGCCTACCTTTTCATTTTGTTGATGGTTTCCTTTGCTGTGCAAAAACTTTTTAGTTTGATGTAGTCCCATTTATTTATATTTTCTTTTGTTTCCGTTGCCCAAAGAGATATATCAGAAAAAAATATTACTGAGAGAAATGTCAGAGAGTTTACTGCTGATGTTTTCTTCTAGGAGTTTTCTGGTTTCAAGTTTTACATTTAAGTCTTTCATCCATTTTGAGTTTACACTTGTATATGGTGTAATTAGGTGGTCTAATTTCATTTTTTGGATGTATCTGTCCAATATTCCCAACATCATTTAATAACTAGACTGTCTTTATCCCACTGTATATTTTTGCCTCCTATGTCATATATTAATTGACCATATAGGTGTGAGTTTATTCCTGAGGTCTCTGTTCTGAAGAACTAGAACTTCTGAGTATTTATGTAGAAGAAAAAAATGAGCCTCAACTCCAACTTTCTACCATTCATAGAAACTAATTTAAGATGAATCATTGATGTAAATGTAAATAATAAAAATAGAAAGCTACTTTAAAAGATACCTTAGGACCCAGAAAACGTCAACCCTAATAAAAAATTGCAAAATGGACTTCAAAAAAATTTAAAAACTGTTCATCAACAAGAACATGAATAAGCAAGTCACAGACTGGGGAAAAATATTTCTAATACATGTATTTGACAAAAGACTTGTATCCAGAATATATCCCACAACTGTATAATAAAAAGACATAACTTTTATAAAAGGCAAAAACAATTGAACAAAGCACAAAGATTATATACAGTTAATTAAATAAGCTTATGAAAAAGAGCTCTACACCATCAGTCAGAGAAATTCAAATTAAAAACAGTGCCACTAATTCACTCACTACAATGGCTAAAATAAAAGAGACAGGAAATAACAAAATGTTGGTGAGATATAAAACAATTATCATATATTTTCAGTGGAAACAGAAATTCATGCAACTACTTTGGAAATATCTTTGGAAGTTTCTGATAAAGTTAAACATTTACCCATTGATTCAACAATTCTACTTCTTGGTTTATATCCAAGGAAATGAAAGTATGCATACACAAGAAGACTGGTATGGAAATTTCACAACAGCTTTATTCATAAAAGCCAAAATCTTAAGTAACCCAAATGTCTAAAAACAGCAGAATGAACAATCAAATTGTGGTATATTCAGAGTGAGTACTACTCAGCAAAACAAGAATGAACTATCAATATATGCAATGGCAATGATGAACCTCAAATATGCTGACTGAAAGAAACCATTTACTCTGTGATTCTATTCCTATAAAATAAGAGAACACTGAAAGGAAAAGAAACCAACAGAGACAAGAGGGAAAGAGGGAGGGGGGGCGGGGAAAAGGAAGGGAAGGGGAAAGTCAAGGAACATATAGCAAGGACTCAAGGAATATATAGCAAAGGGGAAGAGCTGAGGGAGGGAGAGAGGGAAGGAGGGAGGGGGCAAGGGAAAGTGGTGGTGGGGGTAGACAGAGACAAATGTATTTGAAAAAATAAAAAAAAAGATGTAATATGCAACACTGATAACATCAATGTTATCAATGATGTAAGGGAGAATGTAAGGGAGTAAAGTTTTTGTATATAATTAAAGTTAGTTTTTATCAGTTTAAAATAAGTGGTTTTAACTATAAAAAAAATAAGAGAACAGACAAAACTAATCTAAAGAAATTAGTGAAAGAAATTAGTGGTTGCCCTTGAGAGGGAGGGTGCTGAGATTGATTGGGAAGCTGCCCAAAGACCTGACTGGGATGATTGAAATGTCCTATATCTTGATGGGGTGTGGTATGCATGTATACAAAATGGTCAAAACTCATCATACTCTACCCTTAAAGACTATGCATTTCAGATTGGACATTGGCCAAGAAGGAGGCGTAGGTAGATACACTTTACCTCCTTGCACAGCCAAAAGAAGGACAACAAGAAATTTAAAAAACAAAAAGTAACCAGAACTGCCAGAAAATCAAACTGTAAGGGAGTATGACAACCAAAGAGCTAAAGAAGAAACATTCATCCAGGCTAGGAGGAGGGGCGGAGATCTAAAATTGATGAATCAAGAAGTATTATTTAAAAATACGGAGAGAAGAAAGTTAAGAGTTGAAAATATGATTAGAGGAATGCAGAGATGACCAGGACTTCATTTAATATAAAATTATATGCTTATATATGTATATAATACCATGTTATAATTTTTAAAAGTTTTTTAAAAAGAAACCTTTTCTGATTCTCTTACCTCAAGCCCCATACTGTCCTCACTGTATATAATAGATTCCAAATGTCTGCCTCCCTTCCCAGACTAGAAGGACCATCTTATTCCTTGCTGCATCCCTGGAGCCAAGGCCAGTGTCTAACACCTGATAAATGCTTAGCCCCTGTGAGAAACGATGGACGAGTGCAATTACTGAATGACTGGAATTGGGTCAATTAAGTCTTACAGGAATAAGAACCACATTTATAACAATAATAATATTGCTAGTGTAATAATAATTTTAATAATTATTATTGGATAGCTGGAAACCCTAAGACCTCCATTCCCTATAACTTGGATGTTACCAAGTTATAGTGTTTTTAAAAAACTTTTTAAATAATACTTCTTGATTCATCAATTTTAGATATTTTCCACTGACTTCCTATTATGGTAGATAAGACTTAGTTCACTTACACATACCGCTTCCCCGACTTCATCCTCTCTAGATAATGATCTCATTTTTTCTTTTTTCCTCAACAACAACAACAACAACAACAAACCCCCAAAACATTTTCTGGCTCTGACTGGTGTGGCTCAGTTGATTGGGCATCATCCTGCAAAGCAAAAGGTCACTGCTTCAATTCCAGGCAAGGTCACAGGGTTCAGTTTAGTTAGGGCATGTACAGAGACAACTGATTGATGTCTCTCTCTCACATTGATGTTTTACTCACTCTCTTCCTCTCTCCCTCCCCCTTTCTCTAACAATTAACAAAGTTTTAAAAAATCCATTTTCGGTGTTTTCCTTGTGACTGTAAATATTGTATACAGCTGAGCCAAGTGATTACCTTCCCTTCCTTATATGACTTTTTTATATTTCTAGAGTTAATAATTGCTATTTTAATATCTGCTTTATTTTCTTTGAATCTAAGTCTTCCCACCTCTAGGAAATGCTTGTAGGTGACTTCTGAGTTTGGTTGTGAATAATAATTTAGGATTTCCAGGCTCAGGGAGGCATGCAAACATGCTAGGCATTTCTTCTCAGGGCCCTGTCCCTTTACTCCCTGCTTTGATGAACTCTAGTTGGCTGCACCTGAACACACCATCCGACCTCATCAGTTCTGACGGGGAATTGGCGTCCACCGTCTTCTGAGTCTCAGAAAACCAGGTCCTTACCTACTACACACTTTTCTTATCCATTACAGTAAAGCTGCTTTTGTTCCCTCCACCTGGACTCATGGTTTGTAAAAAATAACCAATAACAGTATGCATGTGTGTATGTGTTTGCGTGTTTGTTAATATGTGAAGACATGCATGGTTACATACATACTTATACACACTTGCAGTCTTTTATTGCATAGTCACTCAACAAGCTCCATAAATGTGAGGGAAATGATATTTAGTGAGTCCATCTCTTTGAAGTACAGTTCGGAGTAGTTCCTGAAAAAAATGGGAATAACTTGAACAATCTCTCTTGGCTAGAGGAAATAGAAATAATTTTTTGGTTTAATTGATATTTATAAAGGTTCTAATTTTCATAAGCTCCAACAAATAACTCATTCATTCAAATTCTGTGGTATATTTTCTGAAGTTCTGTAAAGAGTATAAACTTTCTACTGTCAACAGGTGGATTATAGGAATTATGGTTAACCTTTATAAAATAATACTCTCATTATTCTTGGTGATGTCATCCTTTCTTAAAATACTCATTTTTGGACATTTTTCTTGACCTCTAACCACTTTATTTTTATGTGCAACTCTAGTCTGGCACAGAAGAGCTCTCAGTCTCAAATATTTATAATCATGGGTACTTAAGAAGTTTGCAACAGAAAGATAGCAATGTGATAGAGAAAAGGTGGTTCTGTTTAGTTTGTTGCTTGGGTTAATATGAAAGGTTATGTTACTTACTTCCAGGATGTAATTTTGCAGGAAAAAAAATTTACCCTGGCAAAGGGTAAAAGAATGATTCAAAGCACAAATTCCTAGTTTGTACTGGCAGTGTGGCTTTATTATACCAATGAAAAGACAGCATATTCTGTGAACACACATATACACATGCTTGCACTCACACATGCATACAGTCAAATGAATGTTCTTGGTTGTCCTAGCACTGTTTTCATTTCCCAGGCCATGACTATATGAAAGGTCTGAAGATAATAGAATTTATTCTGTTAGTATAGAAAGAGCCCGAGTCACAACAGTGTACAACTCTAGCCATCATTGACCTTCTAAAAGGAAACAACAAACAAGAAACCACAATTTTATAACCTAGCACTCCTAAAGTACATCTTTTTCCAGAATTTTAGAACCTCATCCTGTTTTAGTGCTCCTGAAATGATAACAAAGAACAAAGTTTTAAGATATTTATTATGCCTTTCAAAATAATTTTTCATGTTAGTTTTAATTTCTCAAAAGAAAAAATCTGCTTACAATGACCTTATTCATTTCTATCACCATCATATTGTGTTTGTTAAATGGTGTAAGCAGAGATTGAAAGTAATTTTATATCCACATGGTCAGAAGCAATTACCTATTACTACTGTATTAAAAACAATTTCCCCAAGAAAAGCAAATCATGACAAGTCCTTATATGGAGAGAGGGGAGCAGAGGAGGGGAGGCTGGGACAGCCAGAGCTACAGCTCTTGGCTGAACCAAAGGAAAGGCAAGTTACTTGTGGAAATATTGTCTGTACACCTGTTCAGCAGTTGATCCCTACCTCTTAATTCCCAGTTGTCTCAAATAAAGTCTCTCATCCTGAAACAGCAGACCCCACCTTTCCCTTGCTAATTCTCAGCTCACGCTTTCACTGTGTCCTCTGAAATCCTTACAACTGGGAAGTACTTCTACCCTCTTATTTTTCTAAGGGTCCTAACATAACTTACCTCAACTGACACCTGACTTTTCTCTGAGATATTACTTCCTCTTCAACTATGGAGTTGACGTTTGTTTATGGAGTTCACATGTGCTTCTACATCCCCCTATTTTGAGGCCATGGGGCCGAGTGGCATTGAGAGAAGTTAGGCCCTAACGCCCTATGAAGCTTCAGGCACTGCCCTGGCAAGCTCTTCTATCATTTTAGCTACATCAATCTTCCAGCCACTCTCCAGTCACTCCTTTTACTGCTTCAGACACTCCCTCACCAGCCTATATACACATTCCTGAAAAATGCTGAAACCAGGTATATCTTATCTTCTAACATATTGTTCAACAACCCAACAGTCCCTTAACCTCTTTTCCTTCAAAAGCCTTCCTCTCCTCTTCACTCTGTAATCCACTCACATGGCCACATTCTGAGATTTCTTAAACACTTAACTTTAAATTTTGGAAATAGAAATAATTTTCTATTATCTAATTACAATATTCTATTCTTTAATCTATCTGGCAATATTTTCTATTCTTTAACCCTACTGGCAACTCCTTTAAATATATCCCTCCTAGCAATGTAAGAGTTTGAGCTCTGGAGCCTGTCTGGGTTTGGATTCTAGCTCCACCATTAATTAGTTACATAATCTTTACAGTGACTTAACTTTTTCTGTACCTTTCTTTCTTCATTTGCAAAATGGTGACAATAATGGTACGTCTCTCATAGAATTGCTAGGATTAATATTTAAATACACCTAAACACTTATATTAGTGCCTAGCATATAATAAGTGTTCATGTATCATAATCATTTTGACATTCACACCATGAAATGCACAGTCTTTAAAAAATATTTTTAATATATATTTTATTGATTATGCTATTACAGTTGTCCCATTTCTTTCCTCCCCTTTATTTCCCTCTACCCTACACTGCCCCACCCTCCGGCATTCCCCCTGGCTCCTTAGTTCATGTCCATGGGTTGTAGATATAAGTTCTTTGGCTTCTCCATTTCCTATACTATTAACCTCCCCCTGCCTATTTTGTACCTACTAGTTGTGCTGCTTATTCCCTGTACCATTTCCCCCATTCCCCCTCCATTTTACTGTTTGTAGTTTATCATCTTCTTTTTCTTAGATAAGTCCCTTCAACATTTCATATAATAAAGGCTTGGTGATGATGAACTGCTTTAACTTGACCTTATCTGAGAAACGCTTTATCTGCCCTTCCATTCTAAATGATAGCTTTGCTGGATAGAGCAATCTTGGATGTAGGTCCTTGCTTTTCATGACTTTGAAAACTTCTTGTCAGCCCCTTCTTGCCTGCACCGTTTCTTTTGAGAAATCAGCTGATAGTCTTAGGGGCACTTCTTTGTAGGCAACTGTCCCCTTTTCTCTTGCTGCTTTTAAGATTCTCTCCTTACCTTTAATCTTGGGTAACTTAATTATGATGTGTCTTGGTGTGTGCTTCCTTGGGTCCAACTTCTTTGGGACTCTCTGAGCTTCCTGGGTCTCCTGGAAGTCTATTTCCTTGGCCACATTGAGGAAGTTCTCCTTCATTATTTTTGCAAATAAGTTTCAATTTCTTGCTCTTGCTCTTCTCCTTCTGGCACCCTTATGATTTGGATGTTGGAATCTTTAAAGTTGTCCCAGAGGTTCCTAAGCCTCTCCTCATATTTTTGAATTCTTATTTCTTCATTCTGTTCCAGCTGAATGTTTATCTCTTCCTCCTGCTCCAAATCATTGATTTGAGTTGTGGTTTCCTTCCCTTTGCTGTTGGTTCCCTGTGTATTTTTCTTTAATTCACTTTGCATAGCCTTCACTTTTTCCTCCATTTTGCGACCATTCTCATCCAGTTCAGTGAGCACCCAGATTGCCAGTGTTTTGAACTATGCATCTGATAGGTTAGCTATCTGTTCATTGCTTAGTTCTATTTTTGGAGCTTTGATCTGTTCTTTCATTTGGGCCATATTTCTTTGTCTTAGCATGCCTGTTACATTGTAAGGGGCAGAGCCTTAGGTATTCACCAGGGTGGGGCAAGCCATTCAGCTGCATTGTGGAGCTGTATGTGGGGAGGGGTCCGAGAGGTAACAGTGCTGCTTGCTCGGCTCTCGGCTGGCTTCCAGTCACTTCACCCGCTACCCACAAGCAAATTGGGCCCTTCTGGTGCCCATTCCCAGGTGGGTGGGTTTGTGTACGTTCTAGAACCCTGTAGGTCTCTCCAATGGACTCCTACTGTGAGGCTGGGAGTTTCTCCTGCTGCCACAACCCACACAGGTTTTTACCTCCAGAGGTTCTGAGGCTTTCTTTTCCCAAACGGGAATCCTGGCTTGTGCAGTCTGTCTAGCTCCCCAGCTGTTTCTCCAGTTTATCCACACGCAAATGTGGGACTGCCTGGTCTGCCAGCCCCAGCTGCCCTTCTCTGCCTCTTGGTGCATGTCAGCTTTGCCCTGGCTGCTGGCCCCTTCCCCTCCTCCCAGTCTGGATGGATTTTTCTTCTTTAACTCCTTGGTTGTTGGACTGCCACACAGTTTGAAAATCAAACTGTTTTGTTTTTAAATTTATTGTTGTCCTGCTTTTGGTTATGCGAGGAGGCAGTATATCTTCCTATGCCTCCATCTTCGCCAGAAGTCTCTAAAAGCACAATTTTAAATACTACTCTTTTAATTTCAAAAATTATTTTCCTGCTTTTTTTCCTGCAGTCTTAAATATGCTTTAATTTCTTAATAAATGATTTTCTCCTTTTTTTTTTTTAACTCAGGCCATTTAAATTATTCATTTGATGAAGTATTGAGGGGTCAAATTGTTAAATAGGCAGAAATTAGTCCCTGGAAGAGTACTTTGGAAACTGGCAAATATCAGGCATGATTACAAATTCTTTAGAAGAATCAATTTTATACAATAGGTTAGCTGGTTATAATTGAACACCACTGACCACAATTTAAATCCAGCTTCTAATTTCATCCATACTTTTTTTTTTTTAACAAATGTAAGTGGCCAATTAGGATCAAATTCATGCCCTTGAAGAAACGATTGGCTACTTATCTCTGATTTTCAAGAATTAAATGGTCTGATGCACCGACAATTAGCTTCCCACTAGCATTATGCCAACAGATCAGCAGTTCTTTCCCAAAGTTGTCAAAGCCTTGCCTCTTGGGAGCTGTGTAGTCAGGTGGCCACTGTATACTTTAGATTATGATAATTTCTTCAGAAGAATCAAGGCAGTTCTTAAGAAAATTAAAGCCAAAATGAGATATATTTGCTTAAAGGGGAAAATTTGTATGGGACTGGTTGTTTCAGATAATTGCGTCAACTCTCTGGACTTTCCACATGCAGACAGCTTGTTCGTTTATGTGATTGTAGAAAGTACTTATTCCTTTTTCCCTTTTCTTTATTTTAGTGGTGCAACCTATGCATTGACTTGGTAGCATTTACCAGTGAAATATTCAAGGGAGCAGTTTTCCAGTCATTGGATGGGATTATTGTCTCAGCTAACTGTAAGCTACGGAAGATCTTCACTTTAAAATACAAGCCTCAAGACACCACTGATAAAGATGGTAAGTTCAAGTTGCTAACAAGATTTTTAAATTCTCCAATATGTTTTTAAAATTATACATGTGTTTGGAGAGTATAAGTCAATGATAGTGGTTTTATTTTATTTTATTTTAAAGAATACTTAACATGAGGTCAATCCTTTTACTAACTTTTTTAAGTGTGCAGTATGTAATTATTGAGTATAGTACAACATTGTACAGCAGACCTGTAGAGCTTATTCATCTTCACTGCCCATTGATTAGTAACTCCCCATTTGTCTCTCCCCTCAACTCTGGCAAGTCTTTGAGTCCATGAACTTGACCATTTTAGATACCTCACATAAGTATAATTATATAGTGTTTGTCTCTCTGTAATTGGTTTATTTCTCATAGCATAAGTTTTCATGGTTCATCCATGTTGTAGAATGTGTCATTCTTTACTCTGGATCACATGTTTATTTTTACTGTAGCTAAATGTTACAAAGATATATTTTTTATTTTAGTTGTAAGAAACAGTACTCTCTCTAGGTAGTTGGGGAAAAAAAGAATTTTTTTAAGGAAATTAACTGGTTCATAGAATCTCAGGGAGATCCAGAAAGTCAAACTTGGAAGCTACAGCCAAGATCACACCCTGTCCTTGCCACATGACTATTCCAAGGAAGACCCCAGAAGCTACTGCCACAAGGCAAGGACTTCATAATTCACACCGTAATGCTGGGCTCTAGGTTCCAAAATTTCTATTACTGCTGCTCCTGAAAATTGGATGTCTTCTTCATACTGTTCCACTGAACAGACTGACATGGCTGTGTCTGGTTTGTAGAGCTTAGGTCACATGCTGCAAGGTAGGACTGGCAAAGCAAATATCTGATTCCTACTAGGGAGAGAGGACTTGTATAGCAGTCACCAAATTAGGAAGGTTCAGAAGACATTGAACATACATCCAAAAATACTCTACATTTGTCCACTATACTATATAAATCTGTTTACATTTCTTAAAGTCATTTGGGAGAAATTTTAATAATATACTAATTTTCTAATGATCATGTTAAAATAGAAAAATGTTTAAATTATTCCTCAAAATATTTCTAGAAGGACCAGAAATGTGTACATTAATTATTCTTTCTATGCTTGATAAATAGCGTACTCTGCAGGTAACTGAACCACCTAGAACTCATAAGACACCACAAACTCTCCTGCTAAGATAGTCTTAAACAACTGAAGGTATTGGGAAAATACTGATGCTTCCTTTTGATTTTCCTCCAAGGTCATTTTTAGCAAAATCCATTCTTCTAGAGGCCCAGGAAATACAACTGCATATTAGATGCCAAAAGTGATTTCTTAGAAGTTTGTATGTAGACTTTAGACTTGTACTCCATCTGGAAGAGCGTCTGAGAAATCCTTGTTTGGTTCACTCTGTGGAACAGGACACTGTGCCTATAAATTTTATTTGATAATAAAACACAGCAGTGCATTAACAGTAGCTCCCTAATGAAATTACAAGCCAAGAAGTGTGGCCAATAATTTTATGTACCACTTAAACTAAAGTCTTTGTGAAAAAAATGAAATATTTTATTTTTTTAAACAGTAGCACCATCTAATAAGAAACCTCAAATTTATAGAAATATATGTGCATTCCACATCAGGTCATAGGCAGTGAATTATAACCTGATTAATATTTTTAAATAAATGTCAGGAAAAGCCTTGGCTGGTATGGCTCACTGGATTGAGTGCCAGCCCGAGAACCAAAGGGTCACTGGTTCAATTCCCAGTCAGGGCACATGCCTGGGTTATGGACCAAGTCCCTAGAAGGGGGCACATGAGAGGCATCCACACATTGATGTTTCCCTCTCTTTCTCTCCCTTCCCCCCCTCTAAAAGTAAATAAATAAAATCTTTTTCTTTAATGTCAGAAAAAAAGCAAATCAAAAATTGGCAGATTAAGTACATATTTTTATCTAATTCTTCCACAAACTTGCTAAAATTAGTATAAGAATAAAAAAGCTATAATTCCACAAGGATGAACGAGAGGTACCAATAGACAAAATATGTTCATAAATCTTGTGAAACTGAAGACTAACAACTGACTTACAAGAACACAGAAAGTTTCAAGTTTATGGAGAGGTTTACCAATGAAATTCATAATGTAGAACCTCACTGGAGCTCAAGAATTGGCAAGCCAAGGTACTTTCAAAGGCAGGGTAAACAGGTGTGACTAAAAACAGGGAGAGTGACTGAAATTTACATAGGTGTCTTTAGAATCCCAGGTCCCCTCTCCACCTCCATATAACCAGGCAGCAGGGGATTTATTCTCTGAACAAACTGAACCACTGAGTTTCTAAATACAGGTAGATCAAATACATAGTAGATACCAAAACTAATGCAAAGAAACAAATAGATAAAGTAGAAAATAGATACATGATTTTCTCAGAGTTAAGGAAAGATAGTACATCTATAAAATGAGAATAATTTGTTCCTGCTTTACTTCAATAAATATTCACATTTATTATATTATAACATTTTATATGCACATAGAAACATTCACAAATCAAGTGTTCAGCTTAGGGAATTACCACAAAGCCATACATTTTTATAATTACTACCCAGATCAAAAAATGTAGCACTACAAGCATCCTAGAAACCTTGCTTTTGTCCTCTCCCAATGATGACTCTCCTTTTTCTTTTGAGATGTAACATTATCATAACTTCTAACACCACAGATTAATTTCAACTTCACATGTTGATAAATGGAATCATGTAGTGTGTATTCTTTCTTATATACATCATTTCAGAAAACATTGTGTTCATGAGATTCATCTGTGTCGTTGCTGATTTTCAGTACTGTATAGTGTTCCATTGTATAACATACCACAATTTATTTATCCATTCTAGGCTCTTTTGAAATAGTGCTACAATCATTCTACACTTCTCTTGGAGGATCTGTGTACGTTTTTTTGGATATTTATTGAGAATCTAAATGAATACATATTTAACCATTCTTAATTTCAGTTATTATGCTTTTTGATTCTAGAATTTTATTAGGTTCTTTTTATAATTTCTGTTCCTCAGCTAAAATTTTGTATCTTGTTATTTGACTTCTCAAATATATTAACCAAAGTTATGTAAAAGCCATGGCTCATAATTCCAATATCTGGCTTTCCTTTGGACCTGTCTGTTGCCAATTTATCACTTGGTCTTGTCTCTTGGCATGCCTGGTAAGTTTTGCATGAATACTGGACTAAAACTGGAGAGATATTATGAGACTCTGTATTATATTGTCCACATCTAGAAATATAGAACCAAAAATATAAAATAAAAAAGCCCAAAAGAATGAAAGTAAAGTGGAAATGTTTAAAATAGTAGAAATTAGTCCAAGAGGTCCATCATCAGAGTAATAGGATTCCAAGATAAGAGACTAAAGAAAATAAAACAGATGAAATATAAGATTTGTCAAAATTGATGGCCAGGTGTTTTCAGATTGACTTAGCTTATTAGGAAAAACAAAACACAAAAAACTGACCACTGTGTAATTTCAGAGCAGGTGGGAAAAAGAGAATATCCTTTAAGTTTCCAGAATTTTTTAAATTATAAATTACATACCAAGGATTAGAAATAAGAATGATGTCCGACTTCATACAGCAATGTTAGATGGTAGAAGACCTTGAAACTATGCCTTCAACTGTCTAAGGGAAAATTACTTTCAACTTAGAATTCTACACCCACTCAATTTATCAATTAAATGAGTACAGAATAAAGATATTTGCAGACATGCAAAGTCTTAAAAATTTATTTATTTATATCCTTTCTCAGAAAAAATCTGGAAGAGATTCTCCACAAAAAGTAAGGAGTAAATCAAGAAAAGGGCACATATGGGACCCTAGAAACAAAGGACTTCATGCAGGATAAAAGCAAAAGGAATTTCCAAAATTATGGTTAAAGGAATTCAAAGGATGGTACACACTTGTGCAGAGAACAGTCAGTCCAGATTTTAACAGAAAAATGGAGGTCTCAGGAAGAAGGTCCCCAGGAAAAGAATATATCTAGTAGATTACAATGTGTTTGAACATGGAAAATAAAATCAATTGTGATTTTACAGTACTAATGAGGGGTTTGGGAAGAATTATTGTTAAGAATGTAGAAATCCCATGACAAAGCAGTGATCAACTCCAGGGAAAACAAAAGGTTGTACAGTGAGTCCTGGCCTGGTGGCAGGGTTGGTTGGAGCATCATCTCCTGTACCAAGAGGTTACAGGTTCAACCCCAGTTGGGGCATGTACAAGAGGCAACCTATCGATGTTTCTGTCTCACATTGATGTCTCTCTCTCTCTCTCCCCCTCCTCACCCACCCTTAAAATCAATAAACATATACTCTGGTGAGGATTTTTTTAAAGTTGTAAAGTTATACAATGAAAGAATGGAATCATGGTATATTACGTGGCTCAGATGTGCACAACTTTTTCTTTAGTAGGCTTTATTTTTTAGAGAAGATCTAGATTCACAGCAAAATTGAGTGGAAAGTACAGAGTTTCAATATGTTCCTTTTCCCCACACATGCACAATCACCCCAATTATGACCACCTATATCAGACTGGTACCCTTGTTAAAATTGATGAACATACATTAACACATTATTATCACCCAAAGTCCATAGTTTACATTAGAACTTCAAGTGAGTAATTGCCATGTATCTACCATTATAGTTATCATACAGAATAGTTTCACTGCCCTAAAAATCTTCTGTGTTTTGCCTATTCAGTCCTCCCACCTATTTACTGCCTGGCAACTGCTGCTCTTTTCCCTGTCTTCATAGTTTTGCCTTTTCCAGAATGTCACGTCTCTAGAATCACGTAGCCTTCAGATTGACTTCTTTCACTTAGTAATATGCATTTAAGATTTCTGCATTTAAGATTTTTGGCTCTATAGCTCATTTTATTTTAACACTGAATAATATTCCATTGTCTATACAACCACAGTTTATCCAGTCATCTACTGAAGGACATGTTGGTTGCTTTCAAGTTTTGGCAATTATGAATGAAACGGCTATAAACATTCTTGTGGAGATTTTTGTGTGGACATAAAATTTCAGCTCATTTGGGTAAATACCAAGGAACACAGTTGCCAATTCATATGGTACAAACATGATTAGTGCCATAAGAAACTGCCAAAGTATTTCTGAAGTGTTTGTATCATTTTGCATTCTCACCAGCAGTGAACAAGGGTTCCTGTTGTTCCACATCCTTGTTTGCATTTGGTTTTGTCAATGTTTTGGATTTTTGCCATTATAATAGATGTGTAGTAGCACAACTTGTTTTACATAATCGTAATAAAAAAGCATTTACTAATAACTTATCCCAAAATTATGAAGTCATATTTGGAAGATGTAGGAAGGGAAGGAAGGTTGGGTGCTGGTGTAACAGTGCTAAATCCTCTTTTTTCTGAAATAAGAAAGTCAAATATTATCTAAAACTGTTAAGTGCAGAAATGCCAATATAAGGCTACTATTTATAAATATAGAAGTAACTACAGAAGATTTAGAAGATATAGTTGAAAGGCCTGAAAATAGTTGCCTCTGCATTGAAGAACTAGGGGATGATTGAAGGAGGAAGGCAGCACTTAGGAAATGATTATATGACTTTTCATCATTTTATAGTACTATTTGAATTTTTAACAACATACATGTATTTATTTTGTAATTAATTTTTTTTTTACACAGAAAACTGCAAGCACTGCAAGACTAGTTTGTACTAAGATTATTTAGTACCAAGTGGGTTTTTTTAACCAAACACTTTTAAGAAATGTTTAGGCCAAACTCATATATTCAGTACATTGGAGCCTGTTTTAAAAGAGTAAGCAACTTCCACACATTTTCTGTAACATTTTCATTCATAGAGAAAAATAGATCATATAGAATTTGCAGGGACAGGCTAATACATGACTTCTACTCTAAAGGTTTGTAAGTATCAAATTCCATGTAAACAAAGTGTCCATCCTCATCCCCAGAGTCCATTTCCTTCAGAAAAACACAGGTCAAGCATGCGAGTAATGTAAAGCCAGTTTGAACTAACATATTTTCAAACCAAGCAGGTTCTCTAAGCAAATACTTTTAAGGATTTTCTGTGCCAAATTAACATACTCAGCATAATGTGGGAGGCTGTTTTCAAACAGAATAACTAACTTCTACACATTTTCTATAAACTTTTATTCTAGGACAAAAACTTATTTCATGTAGAACTTGCTTTTATTTTATTTTATTTTAAATTTATAAATCATGTGTATTCTATTACAGTTGTCTCAATTCTTACCCCTTTACCTCTCCCCACCAATCCCACCTCTACCCCCTACCCCCACAGTCAACTCCCACTCTGTTGTCCATGTCCATGGGTCATTCATACATGTTCTTTGTCTAGTACCTTCCCCTTCTTTCCACCATTGTCCTCTTTCTCCATCCCTTCTGGTCACTTTCAATCTGCTCCATGTTTCCGTGCATGTGGTTTATTTTATTCGTTAGTTTATTTTGTTGAATAGAGTCCACTTATAGGTGAGATCATGTGGTATTTGCCTTTCATCAACTGGTTTATTTCACTTAGCTTAATATTCTTTAGTTCCATACATGTTGTTGCAAAAGGTAGGAGTTCCATCTCTCTTTCTCTCTTTCTTAAATGCACATTGATTTTATTTTTTTAAATGTCAAAGTTAATTATAAAATATTTAAAAAATTAAAACCATTATAAAGTCTCAGCAATTAAACCAACATGACCAGTGCAGAAATAATCAAGTAGATCAATGAAATATAATGAGCATTCTAGAGACAAATGTATATATCTGTCTAACAATATAATAGATGATTAAGTTGATATTTCAAATCAATGGGTAAAATAAGGCTTACTCAACAAATAAGGTGCATGGACCACTGTTACTTGAAATAAAACAAATAAAGAGCCCTATTTCACACATTGTACAAGAAATATTCAGGAGAGTTAAAAATCAATATGTAGAATCTAAGGAGTTTTAGAAGAAAATAGAACTAATATTTTTCTGACCTGAAGTAAAACATTTAAGACTATATAGTATTATATATATATATATATATAAAGTTAAAGGACAAGGTTTAGAAAAGGAAAGTATTTGCAGCACATCTAAAACATGGTTAATAGCTTCTGTTCTTTGTTTTTTAGGGAAAAAAGTTCTACAAACCTTTAATCAATAAATGGATAAAGAATACCAAAAAGTCATTTAAAGCTTCTTAAAAACAATAGAAGTAGGCAAGAAATATACAAAAACAGGTTTAGTTTCAACAAATAGTAAAGGAACAAATAAAATAACATCATCATCACAATCAGATTAATAAGTATTAAAAATACTGGTAATATCAAGTATTGGCAACTCTGAAAGGAATTGGGTATTCATAGACTCTTTTTCTTCATCTTCTTAAAGCAGTCCCTTTGGCATATTTTCCAGTGCTGATTTGGTGGAGGTGTATTCTTTTAGTCTTCTTTTCTCTGGGAAAGTCCTTATTTTGCCTTCCATTTTAATTGAGAGCCTTGCTGGGGAGAGCACTCTTGGTTGCAGACCTTTGCTTTTCACTACTTGGAATATTTCTTGCCATTCCCTTCTGGCGTGTAGTGTTTCTGTGGAGAAGTCAGCTGCTAGCTCTATCAAAGCTCCCTTCTATGTTACTACCTGTTTCTCCCTTGTTGCCTTTAGGATTCTCTGTTTTTCTTTGATATTTGCCATTTTAATGAGGATGTGTCTTGGAGTGGGCCTCATTGGGTTCCTCTTGAATGAGACCCTCTGAGTTTCCTGGACTTGTGTGACTTTTTCTCTCCTCCAATTAAGGAAGTTTTCCATCATTACTTTTTCAAACAGGTTCTCTATCCCTTGCTCCTCCTCTTCTCCTTCTGGTATTCCTATTATACTGATATTATTGTGTTTCAGGTTGTCCTGCATTTCTCTAAACGCCTCTTCATTCTTTTTGAGTCTTTTTTCGTTTTCTTGCTCTTTCTGGGAGCTTTTTTCTACCTTGTTCTCCATCTTGCTGATTCATTCCTCAACTTCATGTAGCCTGCTTTTGATTCCTTCTGCTGTGTTCTTCAATTCAGAAATTGTATTCTTCATTTACTCCTGTCTCTTATTGATAGTTTCTATGTCCTTTTTCATGCTGATATAGTTTGCAGTAAGTTCCTCGTAGTTTCCCTGTAGTTTTTTGTAATTCCCTCTGAGCTCACTGAGCTCGTTGAGCTTCTTTAGAACCATAGTTTGGAACTCAATATCTGATAGTTTACTTGCCTCTATTTCATTTAGTTCTCTTTGTGGGGATTCCTGCTTTTCCTTCGAGTGAGGCGTATTTCTTTGTCTTCCCATTATTTGTGAGACTCTCTTCTTTTGCTTCTCCTTCTTAAGTTGATCTGTTTTGATTTCGTGACTTTGCGGTGTGAACTCCTGTGGTCAAAGATCACTGTTTTTTCTCTCTGGATCTGCCTCTGATGATGTCAGATGTCATCCCTGTCTGACCTTAGGCAGTCTGTTTGAGACTTCCAGGAATCTACTGTTTGTGTCTGTCCCCTTCAGCTATTCATCTCTATAATTAATTTTTAAGTGAATGGATAATCTAAAAGATTCCAAGAACAAGCATTGGTGTGATTTCTTTGAGGTTTCCAAAATGCTTGAAAAGAAGGCTTATGTATGGCATCTCAGATTACCTGAAATGTTCTGGATAGACCTGGGGAAGCATACTGCAGTTCAGGGTATTGTGGAGTATGACCTCATATTCCTCAGTTAGCTGCAAGTACTGAACCTTGTACGAGTACTCACCCTATCTCTATACTTCACTTTCCTCATCAGTAAGATGAAGATAATAATTGTTTCTTGTTTCTTGTTTCTTAGATAAATACTATTATTATATTCCCAGTGAAAGTGTGTGTGCAAACCAAGTCATCTTGGTTTAAATTAAATTGATTAAATGCATTCTTTAAATTGATTGATATTATAGAGCCTAAACATATAGATTACTATTTCCACAGTTTGTTGCTGTGATCATGTACCAACTTTGTGGTTTTGTATGCGTTCTGAACATGCCTGAGCTTTGTTTCCTCAAAAATTGCTATAAAGTTGTTGTGAAGATCCAATAAAATACAAAAATATGTGTAAAAAGACCAACTATAATGCAATGTGTAGATGCTGAACATTTATCTGCCTTCTATACATTGGTCACTGGAATGCATGTAGCCTCTTCTTCAAGGAACACAGGGTCTCATAGGGAAACTTACATGTGAATCTTAATACTTGGTGCAAACGTCCTTAAGGCCTTAACAAGCAGTAAGAGGGGAGTCTGGAGCACTGACACTTTACCTGAGAGAGCCACTTGGTGAGGCACTTGGATTTTACAGACCTGTTAAGGAAAACTTGAGCACTAACAAAAGGTTGCCACTTGAATTTGCCAAATTAGAGCATTAAAACAGACAAATAAGAAAAACTACAATTATTTTGATTGTTTCATTAAATGAGAGAGCATTTGCATGCACGCATGCACCACACACACAGGGAAGGTCTTAATTTCAGAATAAATACTGACAGTTTTGCCACAGGCCAGTAAAAATGACTTCATGGATCAGAGTCTGTCTATATACCAGTGTTGGTCTATATCAATGTAGAGAAATAAACTTTGGAAGCTATATTCTGAAGAAAAAACAGTAATTTCCCCAGTTATGAAAGTGGACAGTGGGAAGAGGAAGCATTTCAGGCAGAAGAAAGAACATACATGTTTAAAGACATGACATCATGAATGGATCTGATGTGTCAAAAGAACAGAGTTCAGTGTAGTACATGGGAGTGGTGAGAGGCATAATGTAGTAATATTGCATTACTAGACTGCACACTTCAGGTGACGAAGATGTAGAGCCAATTTCCTGCCCTTAGAATTCATTGTGCAATTATAACCACTAGAGAAGTTAACACTACAAGAGTTCATTCTGAAGACAATTAGATAAAAGAAGGCAAAGGAGAACATAGTTTGGGGCACATTGAGTGTCCCTGTCAAGGAGGTTGGCAGCAGAAGTGATAACGGTGATGATGACGTTGATGACAATGATGGCAGTGGCTGTTGTAAACACAATATATATGAACTTAATTAAATGCTCATAACCCTATGAGGTAATTGTTGCTATTACCCTCATTTTACAAATAGGGAAACTGTAACACAGAGAAGCCAGATAATGTGCCCAATGTCACACAACTATTAGGCAGGAGAGGCAGGATTTAAACTCTGGCAATAGGACTCTATTTATGCTCCTAGTTACTACAGTGTACTGCCTCTCCTCGGAGGACAGAAGGGGGAGGAAGTTATAATGGGAAGATACAAGAGTTGTCATGAAATAAGATTTTCAGGACTTGGTGACTATATCTGTGTTTAGGGTGTCTGTATTACAATAAATAATCCTGTCTCTTTTTTTCTCACTGAAAGAAAGGTCCTTGTCTTCTGCAGAGACAGATTAGTTACCCATAGTGTTGAGACTTTTATAACAGGGAAACTTTTACCTGTTTTTTACATTCCATTCTGGTATTCAATAAATAAATATTGTATTAAATGCCTGCTTGAGCTCAATACTGTATTGTCCGTGGCTTATTTAAATTTCTACCATTTTACTATAGAACCTCTTAAACTCAACAAAGCTGGAGAGTGTTGCCTAATCCTTTGCTGTTCTCTATTTATACATTGGATATAATGGAAAGTGAATTACTGGAACCTTAAAACAGCAATTACTTAGTTTCTCACTTTTCCAGAAGAATGACTTATACTGGACAAATAGTAAAGCAGGCTGATTTAATTTAGTTTATTACCTTTATGCTTCCTGAGGGTACAAGGAGACGTATTTTTAGGTATTTGCATGACTGAATTATTGACTAACTTGTGTCATTCTATATTTTTGAAAAAATAGAATATATGTGTAGATAGGTAAGAGAAAGAGGAGAGAAAAGAAGACAGGAAAAAGCAAGTGATTACCCATTAAGCATGGGTGTATGCTATGCCAATGATGATTTTACAGGTTTTCTGACTTGCTAATTCAACATTCTTTCTAAATTACCAGTACTGGGAAGTTTGTGTTCTGTGTTTAGAGAAAAAAGGAGAAAATATTTAAAAGTGTGATTTCAGACTGAGGGACCCTTGAGGGCATAGGTTGGGTCTCCACATTTTTATCTCTCCCACATGATCTGGCACTAGTAACCTGTCATAAATGTTTTGATGAATTATGAAGTAAGGATTGGCTAATTGTTCATTCAATTATTCATTCATTTACTGTCTGTATTTAATAAACATTTATTGAATGTCAAGCATGTGAAGAAAATTATCCCTTCAAAGGTCACAGAAAAAGTCTTGAATCACTGCTGTCTTGCCTTAACAGATTCATGGAGCAGGGAAGGGCCTTTGAGGTCATCTAACCCAATGTCTTAATTATACTTCTGAGGAAAACCAGGCCAATGGTCTGAGGCATCTTGTGTTGAGGTCACAGAGGTGGAACTCGAGGCCAAGCCTCTGACTAACTGTTCCTTCCCCAACAATACACAAGTTTAACTTTCTCAATAACTGGAAAAGTTTAGTGTTTTTAATAATTAACACTGTTGAGTGTTTTCCTACCTCCCTCTTTATCTTCAGTTTAGGTGAATACACATCAGAACCAATCTCATCAGTTTAAAGCTGCATTCTCACTCCTTTCTGCAGGGGAGTTGGATTTAAAATGCTCTTGCCTAGCAAACTCTGCAGAACAAGAAAGGGGATAATATCCCAGCATTGCAGAGGAGCCCAGCAACCAATGATAGATCCCACAAATATGGGTCAGGAATATTTATATATCAGTACTCACAATTATTCAATTAAAATATCAATTGTATAATTAAATATTATAAAATATTTATATTAAAACTTCATATCTGGGAAACTCTGAGGATAACATTTTCAGCAGCATCCAATGTAATTGAACATCTAGGAATAAATTTAACCAAGGAGGTGAAAGACTTTTCACTGTAAACTATAAAACACTGCTATAAGAAATTAAAGATAACTCAAATAAATGGAATGACACCCTGTATTCATGGATTTATTACAAGACTTAATTTCGTTGAGATGTTAATATTACCCAAAGAAATCTAAAGATTCACTACAATCTCTCTCAAAATTTCAATGGCACTTTTTGCAGAAATGGAAAAGCTGATCCTCAAATTTATATGGAATTTCAAGGGGATTCAAATAGACAAAAATAATCTTGAAAAAGAATAACACGGTTGGAGCATTCATACTTTCAAATTTCAAAGCTTACCTCAGAGTTATAGTAATGAAAGCAGTTTGGTACTCAAGCTAGACATACAGACCAGTGGAATAGAATTGAGTCCAGAAGTGAACCCATATGCCTGATTTGACCAGGGTGCCAGGAACATTCAATGGGGAAAGAGCAGTCTCTTCAATAATAGTTCTGGGGCAGTTGGACACCCACATGCAAAAGAATGAGATTGGACCCTTACCTCAAACTATGTATACAAATTAACTCAAAATGGATCGGTGACCTAAATACAGGGGTGGGCAAAACTATATTTACAGTTATAATACAATAATTAATCAATAATATAAAAATAAACTCTGTGTTTTGTGTACTCACAAATGTACACTACTTTTGCCCACCCCTGTATAAGAAGTAATAGGAAAAAAATACAGCTAAATCTTCATGACCTTCAATTTGCCCAAAGATTCCTAAATATGACACCAAAAGCACAGCAACAAAAACCTTTTAAATAAATTGGACATCAAAACTTAAACATTTATGCATCAAAGGAGGCTATCAAACTGAAAAACCTATAAAATGAGAGAAAATATTTGCAGATAGGATATATATTCTAGTTCTACTTAAAGGGAATGTATATTCTGATGTTATCAAATATCTAGAATGTGTAAAGGGCTCTTAAAACTCAGCAAAAAAGACACACAACCCAATTAAAAATGGTCAAGGGACTTGAGTAAATATTTCTCCAAAGAATATAGTCAAACAGCTGACAAACACATGAAAAGATACTTAATATCATTAGAAATATGCGAATTAAAACAACGAAATACCACTTCATACTCACTAGGATGACTATAATGATTTTTTAAATTTATTTCTTTATTTATTTTTTATTGTTCAAATATATTTGTCTCCATTTACCTGCTACCACTTTCCCCTGCCCCACCCAACTCCACCTCCCCGCCTCAGTCCTTCCCCACTATGGCTTCATCCATGTATCCTTCACACCTGTTCCTTGATTTGACTTTTCCCTGTCCCCTCCCCACTACCCACCTCCTTCCCTCCCTCCTGTTTCAGTTAGTTCCTTCTTTCTTTCAATGTTGCTGGTCATATTTTCCTTGCCTGCTTGCTTTGCTGATTAGGTTCCACTTATAGGTGAGATCATATGGTATTTTTCTTTCACCCCCTGGCTTATTTCAGCATAATGCTCTCCAGTTCCATCCATGCTGAAGCGAAGGGTAGTAGCTCTTTCTTTCTTTCTTTCTTTCTTTCTGCTGTGTAGTATTCCACTGTGTAAATGTACCATAGTTTTTTAATCCACTCAATTACCTATGGACACAAGTTGCTTCCAGCACTTGACTATTGTAAATTGTGCTGCTATGAACATTGGGGTGCATAGGTTCTTTTGAATAAGTGTTTTGATATTCTTAGCGTATAATCCCAGTAGTGGAATTGGTGGGTCAAAAAGCAATTCCATTTTTAGCTTTTTGAGGAAATTCCAAATGTTTTCCACAGTGGCTGCATGAGTCTGCATTCCCACCAACAGCTAGGATTCCCTTTTCTCCACAACCTCACCAGCACTTGTTATTTGATTTATTTTTGATGGCCATTCTGACTGGTGTGAAATGGTATCGCATTGTGGTTTTAATTTGCATCTCTCTGATGGCTAGTGATGCTGAGCATCCTTTCATGTGTCTCTGGGCCCTATTTATGTCCTCCTTGGAGAAGTGTCTGTTCAGGTCCTTTCCCTATTTTTTCATTGGATTGTTTGTCTCCCTAGAGTCGAGTCATATGAGTTCTTTATATATTTTAGAGATCAAACCCCTGTTCAAGGTATCATTGGCAAATATATTTTCCCATACAGTTGGTTCCCTTTTCATTTTGCTGATGTTTTCTTTAGCCGTGCAGAAGCTTCTTATTTTGATGAAGTCCCATTTGTTTATTCTTTCCTTTATGTCCCCTACTCTAGGGGACATATTGGTGTAAATAGCACTGCATGGGATATCTGAGAATTTCCTCCCTATGTTCTCCTCTAGGACTTTTATGGTGCCGAGACTTATATTTAAGTCTTTTATTCATCTTGAGTTTATTTTTGTGTATGGTGAAATTTAATGGTCGAATTTCAATTTTTTTGCATGTAGGTATCCAGCTCTCCCAACACCATTCGTTGAAGAGGCTGTTTTTATTCCATTCTGTGCTTCTGCCCCCTTTGTTGAATATTAATTTACCATAGAGACGGTTTATTTCTGGGCTCTCTATTCTGTTCCATTGATCTATGTCTGTTCTTATGCCAGTGCCAGACTATTCTGATTACAGTGGCTTTGTAATACAGTTTGATGTCAGGTATTGTGATCCCTCCTACTTTGTTTTTCTTTCTCAAACTTGCTGTGACTATTCGGGGTCATTTGTGGTTCCATATAAATTTTTTAAATCTTTGTTCTATGTATGTGAAATATGTCATTGGTGTTTTACTAGGGATTGCATTGAATCTATAAGTTGCTTTGGGTAGTATGGACATTTTGATGATGTTCTCCCAATCCATGAACATGGTATATGCTTCCATTTATTTGTGTCTTCCGTAATTATTTTCTTCAGTGCTGTGTAATTTTCTGCATACAGGTCTTTTACCTCCTTCATTAGGTTTATTCCTAAGTACTTTATTCCTAGGGGAATTTTTTACTGATTTCTGCTTCTGATATTTCATTGTTGGTGTACAAAAATGCCTTCAATTTCTGAATATTGACTTTGTATGCCACTGTTTTGCCAAATTCACTCATTAGCTCAAGTAGTTTTTTGGTGGAGTCTAAAGGGTTTCCCATGTACACTATCATGTCATCTGCAAACAATGATAGTTTTACTTCCTCCTTTCCAATTTAGATGCCTTTTATTTCTTTTCCTTGTCTCAGCACTGTGCCTAGGACTTCCAATTATATGTTGAATAGAAGTAGGTGAAAGTGGACATCCTTGCCTTGTTCCTGATCTTAGTGGGAAAGATTTTAGTTTTTGCCCATTGAGTATGAGATTGGTTGTAGGTTTTTTATATATGGCCTTTATTATGTTGAGGTATGCCCTCTTCACTCCCACTTTGTCGAGTGTGTTTTTATCATAAATGGATGCTGTACTTTATCAAATGATTATTCCACATCTTTTGAAATGATCATGTGGTTTTTGTCTTTTTGTTTATGTGATGTATTATGTTTATTGATTTGCAAATATTGAACCATCCTTGCATCCCTGGGATGAATCCCAGTTGATCATGGTGGATGATCTTTTTAATGTATTGCTGGATATGGTTTGCCAATATTTTTTTGAGGATTTTAGCGTCTATGTTTCAGGGATATTGGCCTGTAGTTTTCTTTCTTGGTTGTGTCTTTATCTGCTTTTGGCATTAGGATGATGCTGGCCTCATAAAAAGAGAGTGGCATTTTTTTTTGGAGATCTGAGAAGGACAGGGGTCAGCTCTTTCTTAAATGTTTTGTAAAATTCTCCTGTGAAACCGTCCAGTCCAGGGCTGTGTGCTAGGAGTTTTTTGATTACTGCTTCTATTTCACTAGCTCTTATTTGTCTCTTTGGGCTTTCTACTTCTTCATTCAGTGTTGGAAGGTTATGTTTTTCTAGAAGTTTGTCCATTTCATCAGGGTTTTCAAATTTCTTGGCAAATAATTGTTCATAGTAATTTCTAATAATCCTTTGTATTTCTGTGGTATCAGTTGTAATTTCTTCTCTTTCATTTCTGATATTATTTATTTGGCTCCTCTCTCTTTTTTTCTTGATGAGTCTGCTTAAGGACTTGTCAATTTTTTTTATCTTTTCAAAGAATGAGCTCCTGAATTGGTTGATCCTTTGAATTGTTCTTTTAGTTTTTATGTTATCCAATTCTGCTCTGATCTTGATTATTTCCTTCCTTCTACTTGCTCTGGGTTTTGTTTGTTGTTGTTTCTCCAGTTCTTGACCTGGAGGGTTAGGTCATTTATTTGAAATGTTTCTATCTTTTTTAGGTAGGCCTGTATTGCTATAAACTTCTCTCTCAAGACTGTTTTTACTGTGTCCTAAGGGTTTTGGACTCTTTTGTGTTCATTTTCATTTGTTTCCAGAAATTTTTTTATTTATTCTTTGATCTCATTATTGACCCATTCATTGTTCAATAATATGCTATTCAGTCTCCATGAGTTTGAATGTTTTTTATTTTTTTCCTTGAGGTTGGTTCTAGTTTAAACCCTTGTGGTCCAAGAAAATGCTGATTATGACTTCAATTTTCCTGAATTTGTTGAGTCTTATTTTGTGTCCTATCATGTGATCTATCTTTGAAAATGTTCCATGTGCATTTTGCTTCTTTGGGATGAAAGGTTCTATATATATATCAGTTAAGTCCATTTGATCCAATGTGTCATTCAGTTCCACAATATACTTGTTGATGTTTTTTTTGGAAGATCTTTTCATTTTTGACAGTGAGGTGTTAAAATCCCCTACTTATCAGTGTGTTGTGTATATCTTTCTTGAAGTACTCCAAGATTTTCCTTATATAATTGGGTAGCTGCTATGTTGGGTTCAATTAGGTTTACAATGTTTATGTCTTCTTGATGGATTCTTCCTTTGAGTATTATAAACTTTCCCTCTGGGTCTCTTTTTATGGCCTTTGTTTTGAAATCTATTTTGTCTGATATAAGTATTGTTACCCATAGTTTTTTTCCCTGTCCATTTGCTTGGAATATTTTTTTTTCCATCCTTTTACTTTCAGTCTGTGTAGGTCTCTTGTTCTGAGGTGGGTCTCTTGTAGGCAGCATATGTGTGGCTCATGTTTTCTTATCCATTCAGGCACACTATGTCTTTTTATTGGGGAATTTAATCCATTTACATTCAAAATTATTTTTGATAAGTACTTATTCATTTTTTCCCCTTGGATCTATGATCCTCTCTTTCTCATTCTTTTTCTTCATCATCTTTAAAGCAGTCCCTGTAGCGTATCTTGTAGTGCTGGTTTGGCAGAGGTGTACTCTTTTAGCCTTTTTTGTCTGGGGAACTCCTTATTTTGCCTTCCATTTTAATTGACAGCTGTCACGTGTGGTGTATGGGAGAGCGCCACCACAGGTCCCCACTCCTCCCAGGTCCGGGGAGCAACTGCCATGTGAGGGGACGGAGAACGTTGCAGGGAGTGCGGCGTTCTGGAATCTAAGGGTTACTGTCCAGGGCCAGCTGAGATGGGAGCGGGGACTCTGAATCCTGCATAGCCCGTCCCCCAGGTGTCACGGATGGGGAGAATAAACTCAAGTCATCACAAACACTTGTCTGTTTTCCAAGAGAGGGGACATGGCACATCCCCCTAGTGGGGAAGGCCCACAGTCCTTTTGTTCAAAGGTTTTTATTGAAAGGGTTATCAGTGGGGCTAGGTAAGAGGAATGCACCGGTTATCTCATTACATCAGTATGTTAATGTTCACAGAGAATGGGTGATGTTTTTAAGAAAACAAAGGGCAGGAACACACCGATTTACATGGGTCCAAGAGGAGACTAGTAAACAAGAAAGACGACTAGACACGAGAGCACAGTAAACATAAGAGTGCCTAAGTGTCTAGGGATAGAGTCTGTGAATAATGTAAATTTCCTTCCAAGCTTGCTGTAGCTTCTGACAGAAGAACAAAGCATACTTTAAAGAATTTACTTTTAGGTCTGATTTCCCTGGGAACCACCAGATCTAGTTTAGGACTGACTCTGTATTGTCTTCAGCTGGAGCCAGGCAGGGGGAGAGTCACCAGGAGACAGTAAGACTTCTTTCAGATAGAATGAGGACTCTGGTCATGTCCAAGCTGAGCCAAGGGGTGCGGTGTCTTTTTGCCCTTTCTCTGTGTCCCCCAGTTTCTTGTCTGCTTCCCATACCGGTCAATGTCTGGCTTATGTTGCCCCTCCATCAAGGGGTCTGACCCGTCATCAACAAGTGACTATCATAGGACCAAGCAGAGAGGCAGGAGCTATGCCCCTGCCGGGGGAACAGGTTATGTCTCCTCAGGAGCCTGTTTCTCCAAGGCCTCCCTGATTATTTCCAGCCTTGGGGCCCTTCCGCCTGTCAGCAGGGTTACAGTTCCTGAAACCAGACGGGGCGTTTCCCAACATAGAGCCTTGCTGGGTAAAATAGTCCTGGCTGCATTCCCTTGCTTTTCATGACTTTGAATATTCCTTGCCATTCCCTTCTGGCGTGTAGTGTTTCTTTAGAAAGTCAGCTGCTAGCTTTATCAAAGCTCCCTTGTATATTACTACCTTTTTCTCCCTTGCTGTCTTTAGGATCCTCTGTTTGTCTTTGATATTTGCCATTTTAATGATGATGTGTCTTGGAGTGGGCCTCATTGAGTTCCTCTTGAATGGGACCCTCTGTGTTTCCTGGACTTGTGTGACTTTTTCTCTCCTCCAATTAAGGAAGTTTTCCATCATTACTTTTTCAAACAGGTTCTCTATCCATTGCTTCTCCTCTTCTCCTTCTGGTATCCCTATTATATGGATATTATTACATTTCAGGTTGTCTTACATTTCCCTCAGTGCCTCTTCATTCTTTTTGAGTCTTTTTTCATTTTCTTGCTCTCTCTGGGAGCTTTTTTCTAGTTTGTCCTCTAGCTCTCTGATTCAGTCCTCTACTTCATTTAGCCTGCTTTTGATTCCTTCTGCTGTGTTCTTCAATTCAGAAATTGTATTCTTCATTTCCTCTTGCCTCTTATTGATAGTTTCTATGTCTTGTTTCATGCTGATATAGTTTGCAATGAGTTCCTCATCATTTCCCTGTAGTTTTTGGTAATTCTCTTTGAGCTCACTGAGCTAACTGAGCTTCCTTAGAACCGTTGTTTTGACCTCATTATCTGATAGTTTACTTGCCTCTATTTCATTTAGTTCTCTTTGTGGGGATTCCTCCTTTCCCTTTGATTGGATTTTTTTTTTCTTCCCAGCACTTGTTAGACTCATCTTATTTGCTTCTGCTTCTTAAATTGATCTGTCTTGACTTCCTGCCTTTGTGGTATGAACCGCTTTTTTGGTAGGAGACCTCTTTCTTTTTCTTTCTTTCTTCATTTCTTTCTTCTTTCTTTTCTTTCTTTCCCTCTGATGATGTCAGCTGTTGACCCCATCTGACCTTAGGCAGTCTCTTAGAGACTTCCAGGAATTTCCTGTCTGTGTCTGTCTCCTCCAGTTGTTAATCTCGTCACTCTGCCCGCAGCAGTCAGGTTTAGGCACCACAGGGCAGGGCAGAATCTCTCCTTTGGGCAGGGCTGTTGTGTCTTTTCATGCTGCTGCTGCTCAAGGGAGTAGTCTGACTGAGCAAGATGGAAGCTGAGGAATAGGGGGTGAGTCAGCACCGGGACCCCTCCAAACGCTTTCTCAGTTCTTTCCCCAAATCCTCCTTCCCCAGTCTCTCCTCAGGCGGCTCCAGCCCACTCTGCCTCCACCTTTGCCGGAGCCAAAGGTAAGTGGCTGCCACTATAATTTTTGCATGGGCTCTTTAAACGGCTCTTTGTGTCTCCAGCCACCTGTCTCTGACAGAGAGCACCTCTATGCTTTTTGAAGCTGGCTGTTGTCTGTGTGTTTTTTGGGCTCTGATGCTGTAGGCTGGAGATCCCCGCTTATGGTTTAGACCAGGTTCTTCACAGAGGAATCCAGCTGGCTGTTTAAGTATCCCTCTGGCATTGCCTCCCATGGGCGCCTAGCCCACCTTCTCGAGCCTCTACCGCACTCCTTACCAGTTAGGTTGTGCTAAAGCTGATTCCTCTGTCTGTCTGAGGTTATAAGTCTCTTCTCTTGATATTGTTCAGTTGTTTTCCAGGTGATTTCTGCACAATTTAGTTGTAATTCCACGTTGGTCCTTGGAGGAGGTCAATGAGACTTCAACTCACTCCTCCACCATCTTGAAATCTCTATAATGATTTTTAATGGAAAATAAATGTTGGCAAGGGTGTAGATAAACTGGAATTCTCACACATTGCTTATGGGAACACAAAATAGTCACCTGCTTTGGAAAATAGTTCAGTGGTTCCCAATAATATAAACATAGAATTATTACTCTATGAACCTGCAATTTCACTCCTGGGTATATACCTGAAAGAATAGAAAACAGATACATGCACATGTGTGTTCATAGCATTATTTCTAATAGCCAAAATGTGGAAATAAGCCAAATGTTCATCAAGAGATGGTTGGATAAACAAAATGTGGTATGTACAATACTATACACACAGACACAAAAGGTCACATACTGTATGATTTCATTTGGATGAAATATCCATAATAGATAAATCTGTAGAAATAGAATGCAGATTTGAGGCCATCAGAGTCTGTGGGACTAGAGGGAATGGGAGAAACTGATTAATGGGTATGGGATTTTACTTGGAATTGATGGACATATTTTGGAGCTACATAGAGATCGTGGTTGCACAGCATTGTGAGTTTGCTAAATGCCACTGAATCATTCATTTTAAAATGCTTAATATTGTGTTACTGTGAATTTTTCTTCAATAAATTAGTTTAAAAAAATACTCTATGGGTATGATTCATTCAGGATAGCTAAGTTTTGGGTGCAATCCAGGATTATTTACCCCCTTAAACATCAAAACCTTTTATTATAGAAAGCACATACTAATTTTGTTGACATTATAATGAAATATTTTATATAAGTATTTATCTTTTGTTAATAATAAATACTTACATAGCACTTGTTATATACCAGACATGATTCTTAGCCCCTTATATGCATTAGCTCATTTCATCATCATGATAATCCTATACAGTATTTTTATATCCATCTTTTACAGATAAGAATAAGAAACAACAAAGTAAACTACTATGCCAAAGTCAGACAAAGTGGTGGAGCCAGAATGTGAACCTAGGACACTTTGCTCTAGAGCCAGTACTTTTAACCCCTGTAGTGTACTGCATAATAATATCTTTTTTTATGGTATGGTAAACTGCATAAAGGTTGGGATTTGAATCCATGTCTAGAAAAAATCTGATAGTTATAGGACAAATAAATGAATGAATGAATGAACAAAAACTAAATAGACTTTGCATCAGTATTTTTATAGACCAAATGTTTGTATCCCCCTAAAATTTATATATTGACACCTAACCCCAAAGTGATGGTATTTGAAGGTAGGGCCTTTGGTTGGTGATTAGGTTATAAGGGTGGAGCCCTCTTGAATAGGATTAGTGCCTTCATAAAAGAAACCACTGATGACCTGGCCTGCTGGCTTAGTTGGAGCATTGTCCTGTGTACCAAAGGGTTGCAGGTTCGATTCCTGGTCAGGGTACATACCAAAGTTGTGGGTTTGATCCCCGGTTGGGACACATACCAGAAGCAACTGATTCATGTTGCTCTCTCACATCTGTCTCTCTCCCTCCCTCTCTCTCTCTCTCTCATGCACGATTGCTCTCGTGCTCTCCCCCCACCCCACCTCTCACTCTAAAATCAATAAACATATCCTTTGGTAAGGATTTTTTTTTAATTAAAAAAAGAGTCCTCATAGAGCTCCCTCACCCTTCTGCCATGTGAGGGTATAGCAAAAAGATGGCCATCTCTGAATCAAGAATAGGGCCCTCACCAGACACCAATCTGCTGGTGCCTTGATCTAGGACTTCTCAGCCTCAAGAACTGTGAGAAATAAATTTCTGTTGTTTATAAGCCAGTCAGTCTATAATATTCTTTTATAACAAGCCGAACAAACTAAGACAAATAGTTTGGCATTTAGAGACTTTTGTGTTTTCTGCTTATCTCTCACCGGTGTTTTAGAGTGGTGAGATATAAATAAGGCACTGTGCTAGGCACTGCAGGCTATTCCTATATAAATAAGATGAATATAATTGAGCCTTGGATCAGTGAACTAGTATAAAATTAGTCCTTATTTAAATTATATGAACTAGGAGAAGCCATGAATAAAAACAGATTTATAAATCTCCCTATTTTAAAAGACAGATTTATAAATCTCCCAATTTTAAAAGACATCCATTCCCAAAAAATGGGAGTGATGATTTTTAATGCATAAATTGCTTTATATATATATATCAAAGTTCATGTCTTAAATTTTAAAGCTAGTTAATATCCTCATCAAAGTTATTAAATACCTACAAAATGGTTCATTTTAGGTGACTTTATGGCAAACAGTTATATTGTCACTCAAACATTCTAATAATAATACACTAACTCATACTGGGAACAAAGACATCAAAAAAAACCACTATCTTGTTGTGTTTGGATACTACATGAGCAAATCTGTCAGCTTTTTCCTTCATGTACCATTTTGCCATTCTGAGCTGACCGTTACAACCAATATTATGTTCTTTCAGATTTGTTAACAAAAACAGTTTAAATTCAACTATGTCATTTTCAGATGTTAATCAAGCAGTCTGCATGTTTCCATACACAGTCTATTCCAGAAGACAGAACTTGCCTGAAAGAACAATGCAGACAAGCCCTGGTCCCTTAATATGTGATTGCCAGCTTGATTTGTTATTTGCCATCTGGGAAGAAAGATGTGATATCCAAATAAAATGTGTATGGAATACTACTTTTCAGGATGTAACTGAGCAAAGAACGACCAAAGAAAAGTGGAAGATTGACAGCTATATTTAATCTAGGTCAGCTGTTATTAAGGGGCTTTTGTCCATGACCATTGATTGAGCATGCCCTTTAACTAAATATGTCATTAGGATTATCCCACCATTCTCTTTCATGCTAGCAGTGCTTTGGCAGAATAGACTTTCTGTCAGTCTGTAGAATGCACCGTAGTCTTTTTGCCTTCAGAGTCTTCAAATGCTCTGCTCCCTCTTCTGAATGATCACTCCTTCACCGTTTCACCAGGTCACTTTCAGTTTACCCTCTATGACTCAGGTTAATGAGTCTTTATCAGAGACTCTCAGTGACACCCCATGCTGGTAGACTTCATAACACCTTGAACTTTCCTTCAGAGGGCTTAACAAAATTATAATTAAATAGTTATTTATGTATAATTTGTTTCATATTCTCTACTAGGTGTAAGCTTCAAGGTCAGGACAGAGTCACTCTGAGTCACCATTAGATACCCAGCAACTAGATAAGTGCTTGGCATATAATAGAGGCTCCATAAGTATTTGCTGAATGATTAAAATGAGTAAATGAATGAAGACAGACGATGCCCCCTATTTACTCACAGTATAGCACTGATTACTTTTTATTGTAGGATCTATGCTGTTTTCATAATTCTTATTTTTAAATTAGACTCTAAATGCTAAAGAACAATGACTTACAAAGAACAATAAAATGACTTCCTAATGGGACCTGGTGTGGGTGGTTAGTGGTGAGGTGGGTGGTGGAGACATGAATTAACATCCATTTAGGTTTATCAGAACATCCAACTACCAGGTCATAAAGCTCCTTCAGAGTTTTGTCTCACAAAGATTAGACTAATTTTCCATGTATTCCTCCACATAGTCTCAGAGAAAGTTTGAGAGTCAGTGGTTGCTAAATTAAATGATCTTAATGATTAGTCTTTATTTTAAAATAGTAAACAATAGTTTTATTTCTCCTTTTATTGAAGGTTTTATACTTCCCAGAGTTTTCCTCAAATAATAATCCAACAAGTAGTGAAATAGTTCTGGGTACAAAGAAAGAGTAGAGAAATAGAAAGGGCAGGTGACACAGAGGGAATTTGAGCTTTGTCATGTGAAATATGATTTGCATATCAGTCACATGCCTGTAAGATTCAGATTGCCTATATAAATGTGGTTAGAGTTTATATTTAGGATGTATTTTGAGGGATGATTGGTTAAATTTTTCTTACTACTTACATGCACATTTACACAAATTTTCCATTATATTCTAAAGTTTATATAAAGAAGAAAATAAAACCTATGCTTAAGCTAACCATCAAAAGTTATTTTACATTTTGGTATGTTTGCTTGTCTTTTTGCCATTCATAAACTTTATTAATTTTCTACAGTGAGATAAGAGTTTTATATGTATCATTTTTATTTAACTTTTTATTTTGAGTCTTTGGCATATCATTGCCATCCTCATAAATGTAATTCCTTGTGACTATTGACTGGATATTCAAGTTGTTTACTTTTTAGAAATTATAAACACCTATTTACATAGACCTTTAAGTTTTGTTTTGTTCTTGTTTTTTACTTAGGATTCATAAAGTGAATTTATTGAGTAAAATGGCATGTACCTTTTTAAGCCTTTTGATACATGTAATAGAATTGCTTTTTGGAATGCTAATACCAATTTAATTCCTAATTTCTACATATGGCATGGCTTAATATCTTTGCCATAAAAGAGGTTGTACAAATAAATGAGAAAAATGTTCTAATAATAAAGTAGATTAAGAACATGATCAGAAAATTTACTAAAACCAAAATTTAAATTTCCATATAAATATATATGAATATTATCAAATCTCATTAGAAATATAAATTATAATAATAAAAGTACTATTTTAATTATAACAACTCTTTTTCCTTTTAAAGTATTCAAAGATAAGATGTTAACGTTAGGGGAAGCTGGGTAAAGGGCATATAGGAACTCTGTACTATTTTTATAACTTTTCTATAGATATAAAATTATTTCAAAATAAAAAATGAAAACTTTATATACTCACAAAATGGCTATAGTGCTTATTTAATAACATCATTGTACTTATTTATCTCAGAAATCTTTATTGGTGCACATCTAACTAGCTCTTCTCTCAAGGCACAATCTAGTATTGAAAAACAAATATAAAATATTTCCAATGAATGTTCTTACTTAATGCACAAGTCTCTGAACCTGCTCCATATGTTATATACTGTATCTCATTCAATCCTTTCTACAGTCATAGAAAATAGGCAATAAAATTATCAGGCTCATTTTACAGATGAGAAAACCAAGGATGTAAAGTTGAGTAACTCACCCAAAGTCATATTCTAAAATGATTTACTTTAATTGGTTTCATTTATAAGATATGTCCATTTGGCAGAATTGGCTTACATTTTGGGACTGAATGTCTTTTTTCCAGCTGGATATGGTGTTCCCTTTCCAACAGATGAACCTACAGACATTATTCCACGAAGCTGCCAACTAATGACAGATGTTCCACAAGTCACACAGCTGCTAAACATGACCAAACTCCGCCAAACTGTAATAAAATTTGGAGGTCATCCTCTAAGTTCAGCAGAATCAGGTATGCACTTAAACACCTAAATTATAAGCATGTTTATTTTTAAGAACAAAATCTAGGGGAAAAAAACAGCATGCAATTAATCTTTATAGCTTGAAGTTAAATATTATGACATATCAGTGATAAATCATTTTAAATTTCTCTTTAGCAACTAAAATATTTTCTGAATTTGTTTACATGATAAATCAAAACATCCTTAATTATTATTTTCTTCTTCCTATACGCTTGCAAGCCTTGCCAATTATTCCTCTTAAACAGCTCTCAAACCTGTCTCCTCTATCTTGTTGCTATGTCCATTGTTCTGATCCCCATCACTCACCTTAGCCTCCCAGTAAATCTGTGCATTGCTACCAGAATTATCTTTCTGATAATAGAAATGGAAATGTGATTCTGTCACTCTTTAATTAAAGACTTCTAATGCCTTTCCCACTATCTTAGAAGACAACATGAAAAAACCCTTCAGAATACATACAAAGCCAACTTACCCTATCCCAAACCTACTCCATAGTTTTATCTCCAATACCTTTCTCTCATTCCCAACGTATCATTTTCTGATCACTCTGTGAACTTCCACATCTTCATATTTTGGGGTTATTGTATCGTTGGCCTAAAGTGGCTCCCTTGCCTTTCTTTCTTGCTTGGAAAAACTTCCATATATCTTTCTAGACCCAACTCAAATGAAATCTCTTCTATGCAGCCTTTCCTAATTCTAACAAGCATTGTTCTTTATGTCCATGATTTTTCCCCCTTTTTTGAATACTTCTTAATACATCTGCATTCCCCAATAAAATGTGACTTCCTCATTCTTCTATTTCCCTAGCTTCTAGCATAGTGCTTGCCATATATTGAGCCAGGGACTGGAGACTAAATAACTACAGTGGGCCATCTGATAACATAAATAAATAAAGTGGCCTGGGTGCCTGGATATTTGACACAGAGAAACATTTTCTACTTCAGTAGTGAGCTTTATTAGGAATGGGGGCAGGCATTAGGGAAGAAGATTGAGATAGTGCATCAAGGACATTGCTCTCTACTATTAAAACAGTAATATTAGCTACTATGCAAATGATACAATAGATGACAGTTAACACTCAGTCCCTGTGAGTGAGCACTGGGGAGCAGTGAGAACTGCAGCAAACTAGAAGCTCATCTCAGTCTAGAAGGGGTAACTGCAGTTCAGTTCTAGCCAAGTGTTGCCTTGCAGAAATGCAGGCCCAGTGTCATCAGATCTTCCTTCTTCTTATTTGAGACTGTTTATCCTAATTTTTACGATAAATCTCCCAATTTTAATATATTATCCAAAGTCTAAATTTTTTTTGGAAACATTCTGTGAGCATAACAAAACCTGCCAGTGCATGACAGTTTTCTGCCACTGGAATAGTAACCCATAGCTATTGACCAAATGAATGGATAGTGCTTTCCAAATTAAGAAGCCTAATATTATTTAGATGAGTTGTTCTCAACTTCCTGTATTTTAGAATCACCTGGGACATTTTTAAAGTAACTGATTTTTTTTTTAAATTTTCCTAGTATCTATGCTTCATTCCCAGAGATTCTGATTTAATTGGCCTGGGATGGATTTTTTTTTTTTAAATAAACTCCCCCAGTAATTCTACTGTGCAGCTAGGGTTGAGAACCACCAGATCACTTCTCCCCACAAAGGTCCTATGATTTAGATGACACTCATAAACACTGAAGTGATTCAGAGGAAGGTGAAATGGTCATAATAGGGTACTTGTGGAGGAAGTAGATCTTGAAAGTATTCAATAAATTATTATGTATGTGTTTATACTAAATAAATATAAGATTTATGGATGTGTAAGATGGTACAGAAGACCGAGCAAAGGTAAAGAGACAGTACACTGCATGGATGAGGTGACTGAGGGATTGCTAAGGGGAATAGCCTGAATAGACAGAATGGCTGTGTTGGAAATACAAGAAGAGTATGCTTCATGTTTCTAAAGTAGAGGAATGATAACTTCCTTTTTAGGAAGTTGAAATTGATGTCAGGATTCAGTATGAATTTGTAAGTCAAATGAGAGCAGAGATTAAGGATTGCGACTAAAATGTCTTTGCATCAAGCCAGGCATTCAATGACAAGTGGCTGTGAAAGTGGAACATGAGGACCCTGTAAGGAACTGCAAGAAAAAGCTGGCGATGCTCAGACAACAAACAGGAAAGAGAAAATGGTCAAAGTTTGAGAGAGGTCAGAGGAGAAACAGGAAAAAGATAATCATGATGAAATGAATGAGTTGCAAAAATGGACCATTATACTCTCTATTTTTATCCTATGTTCATTTAGTTAGTGAATTTCATATGTATCAATCTTACCAACATTACATGCCCTAACTCATATATTCCTAAAGAATTGAGATTGAATGTACAACTTTTCCAATATAAACCCTGGCAGAGGACTATGTGTAAATAGGCACTACATTTTTAAGCCTTTTATTATAAAATTTCAAAATTACAGAACAGTAAAGAGAATATATAATGAACCCCCATGTCTCCATCACCTGATGGGGGATACCACGTCCCTCGCAGAGTCCGCCCGGGTCACCATGGATGGAGGAAAATAAGTCATCCCAGACACTTCTCAGTCTGCCAGGAAAAGAGGGTGGCGATTCCCTCCAGTGGAGAGTGCCCTGAGCCCGTCTCTTGAAGTGGTTTTTTTTTGAGAATGATATGCCCAGGGGTATGCAGCCTGCATGCAAACTGATCAATCCACGTCAAAAAGCTATGTTTACACCAAACAGATAGAGATTATAGAAAACAACTGAAGGGACATGGAGATTTGCCTCAAATCAGGGTCTGGTAGACAGGGTGGTGCCCATTCGGCTCTGAAACCTGGGAAACTGATCACATTTTATGCTTGACCCCAAACATCAGTACTCATTAAGTGGAGGGCATTCTTACAAAGTAAATTTCATAGGATTTAATGCATTCCTTTTTCAGGCCTAATTGTCCCCAGGAACCTCCCAATCCAGTTTAGATTTGTACCTGCCTTTAGTATTGTTTCAAGCCTGAGCCAGGCAGGTGGAGCAGAGCAGCAAGAGATGAGGAGACTTCTTTCAGATGGAATGAGGACTCCAGCCATGACAAAGCTGAGGGGTGAGGGTCTTTTGCCCCTTCTCCATGGCCCCTATGCGACTGTGCCTGTCTTAAGTTGCCCCTGCCATTGAGGGGTCTTACCTGTCATTGACTAACCAGCGATCCACCAGGGCCAAGCAGGGTGATGTGAGGGAGGCAGGGGCTGCGCCCCTACCAGGGGGACAGGTTTTTCATCCTCAGTACCTATTTTCCCAAGGCCTCCTTGCTCAATTCCAGCCTTGGGTGCTTTTCATCTGTTGGCGAGGCTACAGCCCCTGAAACCAAGCAGGATGGTTCCCAACGATGATGTGCTTCCACAATTACCATCTTTGGGCAGGACTTTTTGATAACAGTGAGGTCATAAAGAGTCAGAATTTTTATATTTATCATATATACTATCTTTAGATGGGGGCTGGGAAGAGAGACATACAATCCATTTTTATTAAAGGACCTTTAGAAAATACATAAAAGGATGAAACAGATCCCACAACCCAGACTACCACTATAAACACATTGGGTCACAATTCAATCCTAATGGAAGATTGGCCACAGAATGAAATGAGTAAAAGTGTTTTTGATAACCAAACAGTCTATCTGTAGCTAACAGGCCGTGATAGTTTTCAGTAACAGAAAGGCTTAAGTTGTAAAGTCTATCAGATAACTCTCTGTGATTGTAAATACTATTTGTCTCCTTTGTTGTTTTGTTTTTTTTTAATTCTCACGCAAGGGCATTTTTTCATTGCTTTTAGAGAGAGAGGAAGGGAGAGGGAGAGAGAGAAACATTGATCTGGTTGCCTCCATAAGCACACCTACCAGAGACTGGGGGTCAAATCTGCAACCTAAGTATGTGCCCTGACCAGGGATAGAATCAGTGACCTTTCAGTCTATGGGATGATGCTCCAGCCAACTGAGCCACACTGGCCAGGGCTGTATTTCAAAGTTTTAAGAATTAATTATGTCTTTCAAAGAAAATGTAAGTGTATAATCAGATATTTTCAGTGTCTTATTTAAAGTTCAAGGACACATAATGCTTGAGATTAAAGAGGATTTGAATAAATATTAATTACTTCATTAATCCAGTATTATAATTAAACAGAAACTTTTTCATAGGCCATATTTGATCCCAACTTGTAGAAGAGGATATTAGTTCAATTTTGCAAATTTTATAAATGGGCTCTCATTATATAATACTAGTTAACTCGAGTCATATATACAGAAAATTAATGGTCATCTAATAGTATATTTCTTCTGCCCTATAAATCCCAATTATATTTATATCCACTTATAACCATAGAATTATGATTGTTTCTCTTAAGTAAAATCTAATTGCACATGTATGGCAGCTAAGATTACGTGAACATCTATTGAGCTTTGTGGTTCTCTTCCTATAAATAATTTTCAATTGCTAATTTTGATATATGGCATCTTTGAAATTTACTATAGACGACTATAATAATAATTACTATTTTCTGTGTAAGATATTTATCTGAAAGGTGTAGCTAATGAAAAGTGCCCAAGGACAGGCTTTTTTAATTATGGAAAAGCAAGGAGGTATTTATTAGTTTGAACTATATATTTTTGTGTCTTTCTAAAAAAAAATGGATTCCCCATGGTGAGATTTGAATTGCATGAGAAATAACTTTGTGTTTTTTTAATTGACTGTACAGTACTCATGTAAATTATACTTTATTATAAATGCACATATTGGGAGATCCCAATGAAGCTGCTACAGGAAGAAGTAGGTATTTCCTATGGATGCTTTCTAGCATGTTTACCCAAGCAAAAAAGGAAACATTGAAACTTTTGTTTTAGAGTGCATTTTGCTGAAGGTCATAGAACTTGATCAAGAGGATTTAACAAAATTAATAAAATAATTGTGTTTCCATAAAGCCAGTGTTACCACACATTGTATTGTTCGCTTGGTCAATTCCATTCCTGGTGCACATTAGCTAATGAATGTTAGTCTGCAGATGACTGGGAGATCCGATTATCTTATTTTCATTAATGGGACCCTAGTTTAATTGAACCAGAGAATCAGGTCTGGTTATTGAAGTTGATCATTCAGCTACTAATGACAAGATGTAATGGTCCACTAGGCACAAATCAAAACCAGTAATATACTTAAAAATTAGGAAGCAGTTCTCTCAAGCATCCTTCTTTCCACAGCAGCAGTCTCATTGTATTTTTACTCTTTTTTAAATAAGAAGAGGCTGGCATCCCTATCTCACAGCACGATTGCAAACAGGTAAATTAATGCACCTAGCAAAACCATGAAGTAATCATCTAACTGGTTGGCATTAGTGAGACCCTTATTAAAATTTCTTCTTGGGTTCTACATTGTGAAAGCAAAATTCAAGTCTAGCGACAAAATCTACTGTAAAGTAGAACCTTAAAGAAAAAGGAGTAAGATTCTGACTTCAGGAAAAAACAAGACAATCTTTTAATTGCTTCTTTTCCAAAATCAGACTTTAGTAAACCTTGTCTTAGGATCGTTGGTTAAAGAGATGCCACAATTTCTAGTTGCAATGTCTGATAATAATTCAGAATAAAACTCGGCCATCTCTTACATTTGAAATATATATATATCTTTCCCTGTCTCTAGTAAAAATAAGGCATAATTGATCACATTCCTTCATTTAAAAATTTTTTTTAAAGTGAAAGGAATTTAGTATGGATATTGATCCAGCGTCTGTTATAGCACATATGTCACAAATCATTTATACAGTGAATTTTAAGTTTTCTATGGTATTGCTGCCATATGTTGAAAAAAATCGTTGCTATATAAAACAATATTAAAAATGAAAAACACAACCGCTTTGATAATTTTGCTAATTTTGCAGGATTGACTCATTCCAACCTTTATATTTCCCCTTTAGAGGTCTATCAGAACATTGCTTATAATAACAAAAACCTAGAGACAAACTATTTGTGCATAATAGGGAATTGATTAAATGTTCACACAATAGGATATCATGTATGCAGGTGTATAAGATGACCTGACCTTCTTGTGATGGTCTGGAAAGGTCTCTAAGTCATGTCAGTCAATAAAAAAATGGAAACCCAAAAATGCTGTTTCTGTATGATCCCATTGATAGTTTCTTAGGAATGCTGGTATATGCATATATTTTTAAAGGAAATTACCTTTAGGAACATGGACTAATAGGAGCAAGGAAGGAAGATAAAACTTATTTCTCATATCATATCTTTATTAGAGAATTGTAATTTTCTAAATATAATTGTGATTTATTATGTCAGTAGATTTATTATGTTACAACAATTATGGACTAGTTTCTTGTGTATACTTTACTTTGAAAGCCCAAAGAATTGCTATAAAATTAAAATATATTTCTCTATTTAATATCAGTATTTGCATTTAAAATATATAATGGGAAGGAAATCCAGAATTATTGGCAAAATAAAATATTTAATTATATACTTAAATATTAAACTTGTTTATGGTATAGTAGGGAAATATACTATATTAGTATGAATTATGCTGACATATATTTTCACTAATAGTGAACATGGGACTCTAATCATCAATGATCTCCAGTAACTCCCAAGACACTGTATAGTATCACCCTATTTTTATCTTCATCACAGTACTTATAATTACCTGATGTTTTCTTGTTTGCTTATTGATGTCTCCCATTCTGGAATTTGAACTTAAAAACATCAGGGTCCTATTTATTGTTGTATCCCTAGCATCTAGCTCAATGCTTTACATCTACCAGTAATTCAAGAAATATTTGTTTATTAAGTGATCGGATGACTGAATAAAATGCTAGCCAAATAATTTGAGCATGTATGTATATTAAGCAACAAATCATCATCATCATCTTCATCATCATAGCTAACATTTTTTTAGTTCCTACTGTGCTGCAAGTACTAAACCCTTTACATAATGTAATAGTAACTTTATATATATGCGTGTGTGTGTGTATATATATGCACACCCATTTATATATATTATATATGTAATGGCAGTATTTTGTGTGTGTATATATGCACACACACACATGCACACATATATATGAGAGAGAGAAACAGTAATAGTTATATCTATAATATATATGTATATGTGTATATATATATGCACATACATTATAGATAATATATAAAATGACAGCATCATGTGTGTGTACAGCATCATATATACACACACACATAGACATACATACACACACATTATTACATATATACATATATGAGAGAAACAGATTTATAAGGAAGCCACACAATTAAGAAGACTGGGAAGTCCCAGGATTTGCAGCAGACCCAGGAGAATCAGTCCTGTTGTTTCTGTCAAAGTCTGAAGGTCTGAGAACCAGGAGACCTGATGGTGAAAGTTCCAGTTTGAGGGCAGGAGAAGACCAATCAATGCCCTGGCTCAAGGAGTCAGGCAGAAAGATCAAATTTTCCTTTCCTCCACCTTTTTGTTCTATCCAGGCCTTGGATGGATTGGATGATGCCCATCCACACTGAATAGGGCAACCTGCTTTATTTAGTCTACTGATTCAAATGTTAGTTTCATCCAGAAACACTCTCACAGTCACACTCATAATGTTTAATCTGGGTACCCTGTGTCCCAGTCAACTTGACACCTAAAATTAACCATCTCACATAGTGTATCCCATATAATCCTCTTATAGACCTTTTTGTGTAGCAATCATCGGAATCACCATTTTGTAGATAAGGAAACTGAGGCTCACAGAGATAAAGTAAGCAGTGAGTAGTAGAGCCGGGATGATCAGGCATCTGGTTTCAGAGATGCATTCTTAATTACTGACCCCTGTTATGATGCAATTTCTCGCTACTACTTTTCAGGATTACTTTCTGGGATGCCATCTTGTGTTATGGGAAACTTCAATTTCTAAGCCCAAATTATGCAAGTTATCTACCAAAGCCTGTATTATAACTTCTTAATAAATTAAGACTTTGTGAAAAATAGTAATATATTATACTTTATGTTTTTTTACCATTTAACCCCTCCTACCTCCCTCCCCACTGCAATTACGATTATTTTTTATCTTGTTGACATATCTGAACTTAACACAGATGGTGTTCTTAATTGTCTAAAGTTCCACTCAAGTTCAGAGGAAAAAAAGATGTCCTTATTTACTTTTTAATATTATTTTATTGCCTTTCAAAAAAATGTCTTAAACTTTTTATTAATGAGACAAGGCTAAGTACTGGTTTTAATATTTGCAAAAGTTAAATAGTGATTTTACTCAGCTAGAGCCTTTCCTGCATTAGTCATTTACCTACACACTTGTCTTTTTATGATGCATTCAGGGTTACAGACTGACAGTCCTCCAACTGGCCTAAAAAAAGTTTTTAATTAAAATACTTTGCATAGGATGCACACTCTCAAAGTAGCCACAGTTATCCCCGCATTCTACATGTGCCTGCTTGTTGCATATGTGTTACCTGCCTGGCATTGAAACCACTTTAGTTTGTCCCTCTGCCCCACTCAACACTTTCGTTTCTCTGAAAAAGGATCTTACAATATTTTGTTCTATATTTGATTCCTCATAACCCCCATTGGTCTTCATCATATACATTAATTATCGTAGTTATGAAGTTTTAATATTAATCTATATAATCATTAATAAAGTGCTTTTCAGATAGCAAAAGAAAGGTTTTTCACCAAAATGCCCAGAAAATAAATAGTGGATATAGGAAGAATCCCCTGTGTTGCCCTCCTGGGCCACCAATGGAGGCATCTTGTGTAGGGAAACGACACAAAAAGGCCTTGGGACATAGTTTCTGAGCCCCTGCTCTGTGTGGGCACATGCCTAAACATTGTGAGTCTCGGTTTGTTCAGCTGTAGACATGAGATAATCACACAAAGTGATTGGAAATTGCATAGTGATCACATATGCATCATCACATCCATCTTCCTTTAAATCTCAAGTTGACTGTCATCTCCCTGACCCCAAAAACAACATACCAACTCTGTTAAACACACTTAAAACCCTTTCAACTTTTCATTCATAGCTCTTATCACAGTTGTAATCAGGTAGTTATTTATTAATTGCTTGCTTTAATATCTGTCTCTCCCATGAGACTAAGCTCCTTGAAGAAGATGATGTGTCCACCTTATTCCTTGTCTTACTCAGCGCTGAGAAGTGGCTGCTCAGGCTGGGTGCCCAGCCACTGCTGAAAAAACAAACGACTGTGAGCAGACTTTTCAAATTTATTAAATGCTATTCAAGATGGCAGAGGTTAATAACATATTTACTAAGCATTTATTCCCTGCTAAGAATAGTATTTAGCATATTATATGCATGTTTTATATGATGTAAAAAACATATGACTTCAATTCTATTATTATCCCAATCTTGTGACTGATGAAGGCAAGGTTTAGAAAGGTTAAGTACCTTGTCTAAAATAATATTGCTCTACTATATAAGCCTCTCTTTTGTAATTTTCACATTTTTTATAACAATGCCCATATAGTGAAATAAAAATTAATCTAATTCAAAGACTGGATTCTGGTAGAAATTTAATTCTGATTTGATTATTAGATAATAGATGTAAGTCTTGAGCAAGACCCTTCAATGGTTACGGTTGAAAATTCAGTACTTTTTTTTGCTTAAGCTTCAACCCTACAAAATGAAATGACTAAAACAATTACAACATTGTATCTTAAGACAAAAATGAATGTTTATTTTTCTAAAAGACAATTAGAGAGTAGGCCCTCAGGTTTTATGATCTATAGGCATGTACCCCTCACTAAAATAGCAAAATAATTAATGGTAACATCTCTGACCTACAACCAAGTTCATTTTACGCAAACTTAAGAAAATGAAATGCCTAGAGCATGACTTTAATCTAATCTTGATTGTAACCTTATGTTATGCATATTGATGTCAGCTCTTAAAAGAGCTCCTTTTATAATTCAAAAGGCATGCATTTCTGCCTGTGTTTTTTAAAGATTTCTCTCATTATAGAAAATTTGCCCCTTCTACTTTTTATTTTAGAAACAAAGATCTAAATTATTTTTCCTTGTAGGTTTTAATTAGGACCCTATCATAATAGATACATAGTATAATACATGTGTATAGAGATAATTATGACAATTGATATGATTATAAACAGAGAATTATGGAAGTGAAACAGGCTTTAAGAATGTGTGTGTTAATTGTACTAAGTTTAAAAAGCTCTGTTCATTCAAGAGATACTAAATAGTGGAGTACTAGTATGCTTTACTTTGTGAGGAAAAAAGTGTACTAAAATTTGTAAAGTTAAAAAATAAATTTACATTTAAAACATAGTGGTATATTACTCTTTGAAGAAATCCTATAGTACATACTCTTATAAAAATACAGGAAACATAATTTTCTGTGATTAGGGGATTATATTATATCAGGTTTAGGTATGTCTGTTATATTCACTGGGTAACTACTAAAGTTTAGCAAGAAATTCAAGGGCTAGAAGTTAGCAAGAAGTTAAACAAGAAGTTTCCTCAAGAAATTCAAGGTTGTTAGAAATTTTCATTTTTTAAATAAGTATGAACTAGTTGATGGGTTTATTTTGTTGGGATTATAGCTAGAACTGATTTTTTAAAAAATTTTATTGAGGTATAATTTACATAAACATACAGGGTCTGGCAGAAGTAACACCTGCTTGAGTGTGGTTGGTAGGGTAATAATATGGGTTTAATAATTTATAGTTTTAACTTGAACATTTCTCCTAAAATGTCATATGATGTGCTTGAATGTAATATTGTTATGTTACAGAATTACATGCTTTATAAAAAAAGATTTTGTAATTAAATCTTTTTTTTACATACTTTTTTTACTAACATACAGGTACTGAACCCTGTGTGTTAGTTTCAGGTTGCTGCATAATTATTTAATATTTGTATATATTGTGAAATGATCACCACAATAAGTCTCATTAACATAGTTACAAAAACATTTTTTCTTGTGATGAGGACTTTTAAGATCTACTGTCTTAGCAACTTTCAAATATGCAACACAATATTAACTATAGTCCCCATAGTGTACATTACATTTCATGACTTATTTTACACATGAGTTTTTACTTTTCCAGTATGATTTTTCAGTACTTCCTCCTCCCAAAAATCCTCTTTATCTTGGATACTGTCCACAATTTGGGTGAGATTTGTCCCTTATCTACCATGTGTTATGCTGGATCAGCAGGTAGGGGTACATAGAGTACCCAAAAATGGTCTCTCTTCTCAAAGGAACTTAAATTAACCAGGGGAACCTGCATATAGATAAAGAATATGAAAAAATATCAAGGAAATTGCCACTGTAAGATGTTCAAACAGAAAGCTATAATCATACCCTCATGGTTACCATCGCTGGAAGTAAAAAAAACTCCCATTCTGGTACTGAAAATTCCCACCTAGGCCTATGCCATATCCCATACAACCTTCAGTACCCTCGGTGGCTACTTCTTTCTGAGAAATCCACATTTGAGAACAAAATCAATATTCCAAGATTTGTTCTACTGGTCACAAAAGGTATAAGTGATGAGTCTGTAATAGAATTTTCCCATTGACCTGGAATTCATGTCATTTGTTTATATTATTGATCCTGAGAGACTAACAGTGTTTTGTTGACTACAAATGGATATTTATAAATGACTGAAAAAAATACAAATTCATACATAGCCAAATCTATTTGTTAAACGCTGCAAATTTTCACCTGTAACCTGAATAGGCACGATACCACTGCTGCTTTTGAGAGTCACACCATTCATGTAAATATCAATGTTTTGGTCATTGTTGACCCTTTTCTCTCATCCCCCCAACATCCTGGCAGTTTTTCAGTTCTGTTCAGTCTTCCTCCTCAATTTACACATAAAACCCTAAGTTGGATTTTTCTTAAAATGAAATTCTAATCATAGTTAGAAATATTTAGTCATTTAATCCAACTTCTCTTCTGGTTCATTACATTTAATGATTTGTCCATTTTGCTGAGCAAGGATTTATCATGTACTCACTCTGTGTCAGGCACAGAGCTAGGTGCTGGAAATTTCGGGGTGACAGAGCAGGCTTCAGAGTTTATATCTACTGAAGCACATCAGAGAAACCCATAAACACATGTAAAAGTACAAGTCTGACAAGTTCTGTGAGGAAAAAGTTATGGAAGTACCTATACTAGGGAAATTTACCCTAATCAGAAAGGTCTGGAAGATTGTGTAAGGAAGTGATACATGAGCTGAGTCATACAGCCAAGAGGAAAAAAGAGTCTTGTAACCATGGGGACCAACACGTACAAATGGTCTGGTAAACAAGAAGAACGGAGGAGGCCAGTCTGCTGAGAGGGCAGAAAATGAGGAGTCTAAGGTATGAACTGAAGATGGAACACACAGATTTTGGCAGATAATTTTTAGGACTTTTTTCTTAATCCTAAGAGCAGCAGGGAAGCCATTGAAAAGTTTTAAGTGGGGAAAGTAAATGACCCAATCAGACTTATGTTTGAATAAGATCACTCTGGCTGACTTTGGAAAAGGAATGGGACAGGTAGCCAGAGTAGATATAGTAGATCACGTGAGAGGCTTTGAAATCATCCAGTAGAGGGATGATGGTCACTTGCATTGCATTGCTGGTGGAGGAGGCAGAGAGAAGCAGACATGAATTGGATATGACGAGAATGGAGAGAGGTGTCAAGAATGACACCTAGATTCTGGCTTTTCAAACTGGATGGATTTTGGTACCACTCATTAGACCAGGTTTTCATTTTGAGGTGTTTTTGAGACATCAAAGAAGCCCTGTTCAAGAAGGCCACTGGTACAAAGAGTTGAGCTCAGAAGAGAGCACCAGGCTAGAGAAAGAAAATAGGGAGTCATCTGAAATCTGAATCTGCCTTACAATATCCAAAATAGCTTTCCAGACTTCTGTTTGAACACCTTCAAAGTGACAAAATTCACTGCCTAAATTCTACTGATTAGTTCTGACTCTGCCATTTGGACAAATGAAATGTCTTCTGCTTAATAGGGCTTAAGGAATTTGAAGAAAACTGGAATAGTGTATCTTCTCATCATTTAGCATCCACATGAGATCTTCTGTCCAGCAAAAAAATCCAGTCAATTCAGCAATCTAGCCCTTGCCCGTCTCTTTAACTTCATCTATTAAAAACTCAAAAACAGACCCTAAAAACACCCATATACTCACACATTTATACTTCCACTCAGATCTAAGTATTTGGGGCTTCCTAAGTGTGATATGTTTTCATAAGCTTTTATGCCTTTTCTCATGCTATTCTATGAAAAAGTGGTTTTTAATTCCACCACATGTAAAATTGCAGCTCCACAGCAGAGGCTAATGAGACCAGCTAGCTAACAATAAGAATGTTTTCAGGAATAAGTCAGACAGAAAATGGCCAGTGGCACTTAAAGTCCAAGACTGTGGGACGAATGTAGACTCACTCAGAGCCAACATCATATATTCAAGTTGGTCACAGCAGGTTTTCTACATTGTGAGCAGTGTTTTGAGCTAAGGGATGTAACCCTCACCTTCTTTATCAGTCTGAGGAGGCTAACTACGGTCACAAAGAACCCCACAGCTCTGATCTAATTAAGAGTTCCTTAGGCAGCCTTCCATGGGGTAATTCAGAGACCCAGGCTCCTTTGATGTAGTGGCTCCTCTGGGGCCTCAAAGCCTTTCGCTGAATCTCTGCATCTTGTCAAGAGGTGAGGCAAGAGAGAGCACAGGGGATCATGCCGGAGATTTCAGGGGCCAGGAAGTGGTTTACATTTCTCCCATTCCATTAACCAGAACTCAGTTACATGGCCTGTGGAGTAGCTCTGTTCCCAGAAGAAAAAGACAGCAGGGTTTGGTGATCCCTGCTTTATCCTGGAGATAATGCCAGTTTACTCTCTTTCTCTCCCAAAGCAGTGATTCCCTGTTGCCTGGCATGTTTAGAATAGGCTCTAAGCATTTTAACACCCTTTGCAATGTGACCCTAGTCTGTCCTTCCAGCTAAACTGGTAATTTCATTATTTCCCAAGCATACCCTATCCTGTTGCTCTTCATGCCTTTTTTCTGGTACTTTCTCCTGCCTAGAGCACCCTACATCTCTTCTTCTTGACTCAACAAAACAAACAAGCAAGCAAAATATAACCAGAAACATTGAAATAAAGAACAAACTGACAGTAACCAGAGGGGATGGGGGAGGAGGATAATGGGGGAAAGAAGGGGAAGGGTCATCAAGGAACATGTATAAAGGGCCCATGGACAAAGCCAAAGAGGGGTAGGACTGAGGGTGGGAGGTGGGAGTGGGTGGGGGGGAGGAAATGGAGACAAGTGTACTTGAACAACAATAAAAAAAAATTCTTGAAATCTTACCAGTCATTCAAGGTCCATTCAAGAAGTCACTTATGTTTCATTCCCACTGGTCTGTCTCATGTTGTAGTTACTTTTACTTGTACTATCATCTCCCTTCAGACTCCCTGAGGGCAAGCAATATGTCTTAATCTATTTTGTGTCATGACAACCTCTAGGAAATGCCTAAGAGTGCTCAAGAAAATATTTGTTCAACTGAGCTGAATGGTTTTGTTTAAATTATTTCCTTAAAAAAAATAAGATGTATTTTTAATAGCTTTTCATTTTTTCTTTTAGGAAAAATATTTGTGGTAGTAGTTCTCAAATAATAGTGACTTTGTTAAATGATAGTGGAGCTTGTTAAAATCATAGATTTCTGCCCGCCCACCAAACCATCCCCACTCCACACCCAATATTCTAATTCTACAGATCTGATAGACCTGAAAGAGGGCCCGGGTATCTGCAATTTTATTAAGTGCCTTGGGGGAGGGGTATTCAGAAACATTGCAAGATGATGTTACCATTCTACCCATTAATGAACTATTATTAACCTCCTTCAACAAAACAGATCAGTTTATTAACAGAGGAACAGGTAGTGTGAAGAGCAGTAAAAATCAAGATGTTTGTCATATTGCCTTTGGATCCAAAGTTCTTGGACCACCTCCACTCTCTGGCAGAAGAAATAACATGAGGATATCCACTGAGGTAGGAACAAGGTTTGAGGAGCTCATCTATACATGAGTGGCACGGGAAGGGAAGGGTTTTTTCCAATGTGGGGGTTGGGGGTAGTAGTGTGACTACATGCCAAAAGCAGAAGGCTTGAATACATTTTGATCAGAAATTCTGGACTTTAAAAGACCTCGAAGCTATTTCCTTTTTGTCATGTCAACATAATTAACATTTTTGAGTATTCTTTTCATTAAATACGTTCACAAAACTTAAAGGTAAATATATGTGAGCACATTTTGTGGTCTCCTTCAAGAAGGAGTTGGATCATTATCAGATACCTTACAATGAACAGCTTCTCAAATGCTATATTTTTATTTCTAATTTCCTCTTAATTTCTACCATACACAGTGACTTTCAGTTCTGCTAAAGATAGAGTGTAGCAAATAAGCACATTTTAACTTATGTATCTGGGAGACTTGTCTTCTGTTCTATCTCACGTTATTTTTCTCCTTTCTAATTTGCCAATTTTTTAACCTTCTCGTTTTCTCTTTTTTCCCCACAATTTGTCTAAATATTATTTCTTCTATGTGCAGTCTACAGGGAATAAATGCAATTCCTATATTTTAAAATGTGCAGATTATTTCTTTCCTTTATAGACAGTAAGATCTGTTGGTTCAAAAAATAACCGATCGTGCCAGCTGTCCACAGTAGAGAAGTGTGTTAGTAGTGCGGAAATGTCAGCCTTGCTGATATCTGAGTCTGAAGAGCAAGGAGATAAAGAAAATATTCACCAAATAAAGCAGACTGTACCTATTCATGGTAAGAATGAATCATGCATAAAGACTGATAGCTAGTGAAAACAGTGAAAAATGTCCTTATTAAGATAAATCTGAAGTTATATTCATGGCTAGACATCAAGTCCAGATAATTACCACTTAAAAATGAAAAGTATCATAGATACTGAAATATGTTTAGAATTCATATAGTTATATATATTATAATCTTCTGGAATCTTATCATTCTACTTATTCTATTATTTCAAATTCCTGTAGTACTCTGTGTTTTTACTTTATGAAGAGTGGTAAGGAAATAATATAACATCCTTTTATCACTATATTTTGGGAACTTAGTGTGCATTTTAAGACTTTTAAACATAAATTCTATCTTTTAGTTAATCTTTTCCTTTTGTAAAGTGTTCTTTATCTTCTCTCATTGATATTAAAACAACCTTGTTGGTGAAGAAAAGATTTCGTCTAATTTTATAGATTGAGAGTCCAAGGTTAACAGAAAGGTAAAGTGATTTGCAATCTGTGATCATTGGAAAGAATTGAGACCAGAACCCACTTCCTGTCAGTTTTTACACTCTTAACAGTCTGACTTTTGTGAGAGTTGAAACAGGCATTTGGGTTCATTTTATTTGACTTGGAAATTAATGAGCACTATTACAAACTGTATCTCCCATGGAGTATAAACCTGAGTAAGGAAATATTCAATCCCAGCCCAAGCACTATCTGTGAGACCTTGATCAAGTTTCTTAAACCCTGTAAGCCTCCATTTCCTCATCTGTAACTTAAGTAACAATTGGCGCTAGCAGTAGTGATAAATAACAGCTGCTTCAAGAGGTCTTTGTGAGGTTTCAGTGAGGGAAAAATATCAGTCAAGCACATCATATTGTGCCAAGAAATTAAGCATTCAGTAAACATTAAACGCTGCCATGAATATTATTATTATTACAGAATTAAATTACAGTTAAGAATTCTTTAGGTTTGATAGTCTTCCAGTGTTCCTTTAGAAAGTACCCTCTAGGTTCTCATTGCATCATAGTTAACTGTTCTTCCTCTTTTAAAGGAAGCAATAATTTTTCAATATTGGCTGTCAATTTCATTTTTTATGTGTTTAATATAGCATGTTGTATGATTAACATTAAATTACTTGTAGCTCTCTATAAGTTATATTTCATGTATAAAATGTATTAGTAACTTTGAAATCCTGATACAATCCTAATATTAGAATAGGAATAAACATCTATTTCCTGTGAAGGAATAAGTTTTTAATACAGCTCTACATAATGTCAAAATGATACATGAACATTCTCATTATAGCTATAATTATATTTACTGAGTCATTTCAAACTGCATAGTACTTTCTGTTCTGGCTTTTTGTTCTTTCATACAAAAATGTACCAGCCAATCTGCGTATTATGCATCCACATCCTCCTCAAGAACCATCAGCAGATAAGAATAATAACAGGAGAAGATTAAGGTTAAAAAGCACCAGCAGAGAAAGGACAGAGACACCCAGCGGTATGGCACTAATTCAATACTATCTTATATCTGTTTATTATTCAGAGCAATGAAATCTCTCTCTGCAGGTTGTAAATTTCAAAGGATTATGAACCGACTCATCTAAAATATAAATGTCTGTTCTACAGGGATTATAAAAATCAAATTTTCTGCGAAAGAGTTGCTCTAAGGTCCTAACAGAGATTTTCCATATTAAATAGATAGTACCACAGAAATAAAGGACTTTCTACTTCTATTCTCAAAGGCTGAATAAGTTTAACTATTGTTTTTTAAAAAACAGCCCGTATTTGATGGAGGAAGTTTCTCACTGTAGACTTTACTAAAATTGAACTTATCCCATAATTTTTCATGTTTCATTTATGTCTCCTTCTCTTCTTCTTACATTAAGCCCTTTTAAAATTCTTTTTGTATTTGCTCTCTCTCCCTTTAAACTCCTTGCCATCTGATAGAATGTAAGTTAAAACTTCAACCCTTTGCAACCAGTAAAGCATTAGACAAATGTAGGTGGCTATTATAGTTATTCTTTTAATAATGGATTTGAGGCTTGTATGTGTAGATCTGCATACACATGCATTAGTCTCTCCTACATCAAATCCAAGATGTATCATATACACATCTGTTAGCATTCTCAAAAGTGGAGGGTTCTTGGGTCAGTCATAACTCAGCTTGCTAGATTTCATGTTATTTTTATAAAATGGTAGATAGGAAAATTAATTCTGCAGTAATGATGCGGATGTTTAGGTGATTATTCTTGCCCATTTTCTTAAGGTGCTGAAGGAAAGAGCTTAGTTTAAGAGTGGAGTTCAGTAAGAATTGTAATTTAATAAGACCCTTTAAAAATTGTATGGGTTTTAGAATTCCTTTTATTACATATTGTAAAACAAATCTAAAATGTCCCCATGCAGATATCCAGAAATTATATGATGAACCTCTACAAAAATGCAGCTGAGTTAATCTTAAAACATTCTGCTGAAAAAGAAATCTGCATATAATCTACAGTGTCACCTCTAACGTGCTTTACAATAATCATATAGAAAAGTATACCAAATTAATACCATTCTTCAAAAATTAATTTTTATGAACACCAAAAAAGTAACATAGTGGAAAATATTTCTTCTAATAAAGGCAGCTCTTCAGGAAATAACAGGAATGAAGATAAAACAGCTACCCTCACCACTCCATCCCAACAAAGAGCAGAGACATTGAACCTCAGCATTCCAGCACACGAGTCTTCTGATGAAGCAGGTTTGCATCTTTATTAGGCCATAATTGTCAGTAATTTTAAGCTATAAATGTGTTAAATATTTCAAACCCAGTCATTTTGAAAAGTTATGATGCAGTCATTTGTTAAAATCTATCATTTTTTATTAATTTCCTTTTAACCTCAATTTTATGTCAGACTTTAGTGGATGAAAGAGTATTTTTATTTTCAAGTTTTAATGCACTGGTTGTGTTGTCCAGAATGAAAGTTTAAAATTCTGAAGTTTTTACATGATATTGTCACGCTCCCCCAAGATTATCTATTGTTGCATTCTTCAGTCCTCCTTCTAATGGAGATGGTTTGGATGGTAGAGCATTGAGCCCATCAACATATCTTGCCTAGCAGGTGTGTAGTACTTTTACAAAGGCAAATTGTTGTGGGTTTCTTTTTTTGCAAAATGTTTTTGAGCAATGGAAAAAGGAAAATAAATTATAATTGTTTGTAGTTTGTCAGTCTTATTTATGCAATGTTGAAACCTTCATTAAAATGTTGAGTGCAATTAGTGTCTCTAGCATAAATCTGACTGTGTAGAAAAACTAATTAGATGTTTAGGTAATCATTCTTGCATTTATCTTGTTTGCTGCAATATTGTGATTACACAGTAATTTACATATTTTCCTAAGAAAACACACCAAATTATTCATTACAATTGATATGGAAATATTGGAGGTAAAACTACAAATTCCAAAAAAATGTGTAGTGTGAGATAATAAGAGTGTGTTTGGTGTAAAAACACTCCTTTTACTTTGGCTTTTTGACAGTTAATAATATGTTTGGCAATAGGTCATACAAGTTGTTTAATTGCATAATGAAGATTTCATTATCTTTTCCTCTGCTGATTTTTACATATCCATGAACATAATGCAACACATTGGCTTTTGTCATCTTTTTCTACCTTTGTTAAAGCACCTAGTTTGTTTACAAAGCACCTTCTATGTGCTTAGCACCCTACAAAGGGATTTGCTGTCCAAAAGAGGACAGCCCACTGCAGCTATTCATTTCACCTGCCCTCAGCTGCACTGACTCAGGTCCCTCCACATCCCCATGAAGGTGGTCAGATGAAGTAGGCTTGGCCTGCCTTTGGCCATTTTACCTGGACTCTGTCCCTGAAAATATGAAAGCCTTATCTCTAATAGCTCTTCTCTAAGAAGTGTGCATTTATTGCCCTTATTTTAGAGGCAAGTTCTGTTATATAGTGATAGTGTGTTGCAACCTTTCAAGGCCAGACAGGTTCACTAGAGATCCGGGCAGAGGAAGAATATTCACGGAGCCACTGGGATGTCTGACATGTCTTTTCAAGGGCGGGCAATCTATGCATGCTACAAGCTACGTGTCCCCATGTGCCACACTGCATGTTTCCTCTCCCTTCTTTCGCCTATGTCCCAGTGGGGAGCCCCTACCCGCTAATATACTGGAAACAGACAAAGCAGATAGGGAGCCAACAGATTGTGCAACATAGTGAGATTCTGCGCATGCGAACCCACTCAAGGCTTTGGGAGCACTTATCAGGCCCAGCCTCAAAGCTATGGGAGTACTTATCGGGCCCAGCCTCAAAGCTATTGGAGTACTTATCGGGCCCAGTCTCAAGTCTATGAGAACACTACTTATCTTAGTTCCCCCGACACCTGGGTGAGGAAGCCAGATTGCTTCCACTTACCCCACAGATAGTCTTAGATTAAGAAATGGATGAATACAATTGTGATGAATACAATTTTATTTGTGCTATCAATGTTATTTTTATTAAAGATCTTTTTGTTGCTTGTGCTTTTGTAGTATAGGATTTAAAGTTTCAAGTTAGCAAATTTTAAGTATCTCTTGGCTACTTTTGTTGTGATATAAAAATGTAATAGGATTCAAGAGTCAGGGATAAAATAACCATGCTACATTGTTCTGCAGAACACATATTCTAGTAAGATTTTCACCATTGACTTAGTGCAGCAAAAAAGTAAATTTCAAGAAAAATAGGCCAAGTTAGAGAAAATTTTCAATCGTTTTTGCTGTCATTCTAAAAAAGTAAGCATGCTTTTAATGATATTCCTTATATAGATTTGTCATTTCCAGTTTGCCTGTTCTATAGTTATAAAATATATCTTAATGTTGAGTAAAAGATTATAATTTTTTAAAGTTTTGATAAAAGTGTATCTCAGTGGTAACATGTAGTATTTTTAAAGAAAATAAAGCTGTACAAAAAAAATTTCATATCAAAACATTCTCTCCTCAAATTAAACATAAAGGTATTTTTCACCAGCTGAATTCACCAGTAACATTAAAAAATATTTCTGTAGATTTACTATTACTTAAAAAGTCTACTCAGATTAGTCTGTGAATTTTCCTATTTCAATCAGCAAAATGGAGAGAAAAAGCTGTCAACCTTTTCATGGCTTCCTCTCCTCCATGATTTATAATCAGACAATGCCCAGATACTTTGTTTAAAGAAGCTTGGTAAGTACTCTGTCCTCCTGCAGTTAAAAGAAGATATTAGTAAGTCAACCCTTTTTAAGTTGGAAGATTTTCCCCCTCTGGAATGTCAAATTAATGAAGCTGTGCTATAAAGAACTTGCTGCAAGACACGTGATAATTATTTCAGATATAAATTTCTTGGCCAGTGTTTCAACTCAGATAGGAAGTGCACATGAGTTGCCCATAGGTATAGGCATTGATCTGCGGGTTAAATGTTGGCAGATTACAAGATGGTGGATAAATTGCCATCTTGACTTTTACATTATTTAATAAATCTTTGTTTCAACAACAAGAAATGTTAACCTGACTACCTGCCTAAAATAACACTCTTGGAACACTACTCTAATTTTTGTGATCTTTTCCAAATGTCAGACGAATGGATATTTCCCGAAAATGATGATCACGTTTCCCATTTGGCGTCTAGCAGACAGTCTCTGCTTCTGGATGATGACTCCTGCCGCACTTCACACTTGTGGCTGGAAGCCAGCACGGAAAGTGAACATGACCAACAGGCAGCGGAAACCCCGATTGTTCCAAAAGACATTTTCACTTTTTCATCAAGACCACGATCAGCGCCTCATGGGAAGACTCAGAATATGTCCCCAGAGGGATGCCCATTTATTCTGGATCTAAAAGAGGATACCAGTGTGACCCAATTGGAGGATGATTTTTATGGCGGTGACAGCAGTGAAGAGGTACAGTTTGATGAGTGAAATAGTCTTAAAGCACGGTGGTTCCATTACCTCCAAGAAATACTAAAACTAGTTGAAATAAAAGAGGGGAAATAAACTGCTATTTATAAAAATGCAGCAGATTGCAATGTCAGTCAATGGTTGCCTCAGGTTGTTATGGTAACTCTAAATTGCTGCCTTTTTTATTAACAGCCAATTTCATTTTTAATTATAGAAACCAGTTTTTGTTTTGTTTATTGTCTTTTCATTTTAATCATTGTCTCACAGAATGCGAAACCAGTAAAACGTTGAGAACACATTGTTCTTGATCTCAGGGGAAATGGTGTTGCAGTTGCTAAGCATTCTGACTTGATGGTTTTCTGGCTTCCTTATTCCCTGCCATCTTTTCACCTTAGACCTATTAGGACTCATTATTTTCCATATGGTCCCAGGATTTCAAGAGTTGTGCCAATTAAAGTTTAGATAATGAATCATGGATTAGTTCTGGGACTTGCATTACAGGAGGTTTTTTGTTTGCAATTATTTAGAGTACAAATATATCTTATAAATTAGTAAATATATAAAAAGCTTTTTTAAAAAACTTATTAAAAACCAAACTGAATATAGGTCTGAAACATTTATTTAATAAGTAACATGATGATTAATCTTTCATCCCCATATAAAATTAATTTGTGAAAATGGTTTAACTTTATTCTTAAATGATAGACATAAATATTCTCTAGAAACCTATGTATTTAAAAAGCAGTTACAGTCAAGTTATGGTTTAGTAAAATTATACAAATCACTTCTATGCAAAAATAAGAGAAATAATTAGAAAAACTCATGCTTACAAAACTGTGTTTTAATAATTATAACTGATCAAGAATCCCCCTGTGGACAGTGGGATGTAGACGAAATCCATAGCTCCTACCAGTTTAGAATATGGTGAGATTGTTCAGGCAGTAATTATGGTTTCTTGCAACTTTTAATGAGTTTCTGTAGCAAAATGCATGGGGAGATCCTTTTTTTAATAATACCCCTGCTTCTGTGTGTGATGAAACTGTTATACCAAACATGAACCTACTGCAAACTCCTTTATGCATAAAATAATATATCCGATACCAGCATTTTAAATGTTGCTATGGATATCTTTGTTCCTTTCACCCTGAATAACCTTAAGCTGTAAAACTGTATAATGGACATTTGTCTTCAACATCTAGTATTGTCCCCATTCCAGCAGTCAATTCTTCTGCAGTATTAATGAGCTATTCTGTTAAATTAATGTATACCATCATTAATGGGTTAGGCCCATTCTCTTCTCTTGTGCACATCACCGTCTTTCTTTCCTAACCCAAAAGAATCACTGTGATGGTGGAAATTTAATGGCAGGTGGGAAAGTGTAGTTCTCTGGAAAACTTTGAGAGAAGTGTTATGGGGAAACTGCCCTTTACGTAACACTGCATAAGGATAACCCTTGAGAAGAAGCCATAGAGCTGCACAGGAAAATGAAGAATATTAATTCTGAATATTTTAATTTATTATTATTTTTATGACTTTTCTACTAGCTATTCTATTTCTGGCATTCTTAAGTGCTTATCATGCACACATGTACTTACTACCAACTACATTAAATTGAAAATAAATTGATCATACGTTACCCAAGCTCTGACTGGCACAGCTATTTGATCACACCTGTGCCATGACCATCAGCGTGACCAGTAGCACATGGCTATAGTCTGCAGTGGGGCCACCTCAGCGCCTGCCCCGGCAGCCAGAGACAGAGGCAGAAGCCTCACCATACCATGCAAGCCTTGGGGTTTGCTGTTAAGAGACAATAACAAGACAAAAACTAAAATTCAAAAATATGATCCACAAAAATGCCAGGCTGTATTTAAACAAGTTCTAGAATTTGTAATGATCTCTTCTTTTTCGGACTGGTTTGTTTGGAATTTTCGTTTTGTTTTGTTTGTAAATTCTTTTCCTATAAGATTACTTCTCCCAATTATTAATTTATAAGACAATAGGAAATTGAATTACAAATTTAAAATGTTTATTTATATATAGTCTTTGGACAAAAATCAATTTTGTTGATTTAGGCATCCTTACTATTAGTTGCATTATTTTAGAATGTTGTATCCTTATAGTAACATAATTATACTTAAGAAAATACAATGTTATGTTATAAATAATAATGGGTGAATGAGTAATAATTACATGACTTGTTATGCTTGAAGTTTATAATTTGTAGTTAAAAGACTTAATTTGCTGTAAGACCATTGAGTATTTTTAAAGGAAAATTAGACGTATTCAGTAGCATATAAATTAGGCAAAATTAAATCGCGTTATTATGATAGAGGAAAAGCACATTTGACAGTAAAGGCTAATTAAAATAAGCTTAAAGTGATACATTGTCTTTGTAATTTAAGTTGCTAAAATAATTAATTCACATCTCAGATCTTCTTTAGTGTGAGAGCTTCAAAAGCGTAAAATTTTTTGTATGCGTTCTTGTCTTGGTCTTTGCTTTACTATATGTTTTATTCCTTAAGCAATCATATGTACTAATATTCTTGCTACTGAATTGATTTTGAAGCTCTACATCTTATTTGAAAAGCAAAGTATGGAAATACATTTTGTGGACAGCTATAAAATCAAGACTACCATGTAAGATGAATTATCTTAGGACAGCTATTAAAACAGAGTGCCTTTCACACTATGATAACATCTTAAAGAAAAAAGCATGTTACTATTATCATCTCTGTAATCTTGTGCCATTCTTTATTCTCAGTGTGGCTTCTAAATATATACATCTGGTTTGCAACTTGAAATAATTAGCTTTATATTAATATTTTATTACTCCCCTAATTTAATTTCTTATTTAGAAATACTGTCATTTTTTTTCCCCAAACTCTGGCTGTGTATCACATATTAAAGCAGATATTTTCAAGGACAGGTAATTTGTCTTGTACAACCCTCCAAAATGGAAGATTTAAGCCAAAAATTATCCATATTTGGACATGAATTTTGTGTACTGACTACTTACAGTGTTCAGATTAGCTAGCAAGCTTTCAGAACTTCTCTCCACCTGACTTTTTGGAGGCCTAAAGGACAAAATTACAGACCAAAAGGACCATTTTAGTCCTTCCTCTCAGCTTTACTGGCATTGTTGTTTTCAAGTTTTGTTTTGGGTTTTTTTTTGTTTTGTTTTTTTTTTTTAGTAATCAATAGTTAAGCTCCTTCATTTTATTTTTTTTCCCTGATAGCATATATTTTTGGGTTATACTATAAACCATTCACCTCTACATACTTAACTAATGGTTTTGAATTACTTCCTCACATACAGTTATGCGCACAGTAGAAAGGATATCCTGTCTACATGAAGCTGTTTATATTTCTGCATAGCCTTTAAAAACTTTTAAATGTCAATTTGGGGTGGAAAAAAATATAGAATGACTCTATTTTGAATATATTGCCTGACATTTTTATTCCTATATATTGCGAATTACAACATAACATACTATCTAAACCTACCAGGCAAATTTAATATTATTCTGCATAATTCTTGTGGGCTGTTCACATCTACATGTCTTCCTTGTTTTATTTTGAAGCTCTATTCTCTGAAAAAGTCTCAGGCCCCTTGGCTGTGACTTGGCTCTTCATTGCTATAAGCACATAAAGAAGATTATAAAACTCTTGTCTGCTGAGAATAACATTCTACAGCTTCTGCTAAAATATAAGCGTCTTGCCCTGACCAGTGTGGCTCAGCTAGCTGGGCATTGTGCCACAAAGGGAAAAGTGGCTGGTTCAATTCCCAGTCAGGACACATGCCTGGGTTGCAGGTTCGGTCCTTGTTTGGAGTACTAGAAGCAACTTATCAATGTTTTTATCTCCATCGATGTTTCTCTTCCTTTCTTCCTCCTTCCCCCTCTCTCTAAAACTAAATAAATACAATCTTAAAAAAAGATAAGATAAATCTTTAAAAATAATAATAATAATAAAAGACACCTTGCAAATAAATATGTGGTGTGGATAGTTTTTGCAAGAAATCTCTAAAGGGTTATTAGTTAAAAGAGCATGAAATCTAACTTAGAGAAGTACATGTTTTTGTCTTGAACAATTTAAAGGAGTATCATTATTTTTCTCAAATATTCACGTGATGATGTTTACCCATCCCATACAGTCCCTGTAATTTCTGCTATGATTTTTGTGTGAAGCATCACTGGCTATAAGATAAAGATGTTCACAAAAATAATTCACCCAACCTCTTTTAATATCAAGCATGCAGCAGGTTAGTTACTTGTTAGAAATCTACATCTTCCTTTCATTTTATTTTTTTTATAAACAAGTAAAATGCATTATAAGACACCACTACCAATTATCTTTGCTATCTAGAGAAAACCGTTACTTTTATAGTTTCCTATAAAATCAAGTGTTGAAGTAGAAATACTTCTTGGGGATGATTTTTAGTAAGGACATTTAAGATACATTTGATTGGTCAATCTTGCTATCATTAAAGATGAAATGATTTTTTCATTTTGTTATAACTACTGTCCTTAGCTATATTTATGCAAATATCTGTGCTCTTGGTTGACATAGGAAATATATACCTATGTCATCTCTATTGTCTGCTAGCCCAACTAAAAGATGCTGTCAGTTCACACATTTAGTCATAAAAACATTGGACAAAAGAGAAAACACCTGCTGATTTGATCTAAATTACAAATTCAGCACTGCCGTCAAAGTATGTTTGGAATATTGCAGATGTGTTTTGTTACAGAACTTTTAAGAATGTTATGTAAGACATTCGTTATTCACAGTGGACTGAATTAAAACATCAATTGACGTATAAATAAATACAATCATCCACTTTTACAGAGGCTGAAACAGGGTTCTATCCTGACTCACTCAACATTAAAGTTGTGATACAAAAAGCCAAGGTCCCATCTGCTCAAAGTAGATGGCCCTCAGGAGTCATTAAAATTACCTTTTAAAATTGAAGCTCAGCAAAAGCAATCCATTTTGTGAATCCAGAACTTGTCCAAATGCCCATCTGCGTGTCCTTTTAAGAAATGTAGTTCAGCAGAAGAAGTGCTGGCTCCTTGGGGAAATCATTCTCATCCTTAGTGTACATATGCTGTGCTATAGTTAATCAGGCAAACTCTATTGATGTTCCTGGCACGGGGGCGTGATTGAATATTTAACAAACAAATGCTTCTCATCCCAGAAGACAGACAGTTCAGGAGATGTGGGACTTTTTAAAAAATAGATTAAGTTAAATAAAAAGCATTTTGTATTTGTTCTTCTGAAAAACAGATGAACAGATGATTGGGATGTGAAATGGTTTGACAGTTTTTTCACTATTCTAACAAATTATATACAATTGCTGTATAGGTTTTTAGTAGCTGACTCATAAACCAAAGGGAAAAAAGTGGTTGCTTTTCAATCAGATAATAGTAAGCTAACTTCTTATGCATATAACAAATGTATGTTATAGAAAAAAAATTTATCTAGAAAACATGTTAAGCCCAAATGAGTTACATATATGTAAGATGAATAAACATCACCTATACCTATATCATCTATTTTAGTAAGGCAAAAGCATTACAAAATAAAAGGCATAGGGTTTTGCCAGTGCACCACTCCTAGTAGGTACTGCACTATTTTTTATTCTCCAATTATTTCCTCTCTAAAGGAGAGGCTGACCCAAGTTAAATCAAGATATTAGTCTCATATATCATCTTGCCTTTCTCATTTATCCTAATTCTCCTTTCAGAATCTGGAATAAACCTGATTCAGTGGTTCTGGGGCAGCCAAAGTAAGCTAGCCTTTTGTACCCTGCCCACGTTCTCCAACTGTTTGTCTTTTCCATGTATTTAAAACAGCATGGAAGCATATTACTATGGAAATACAATACAACCAAGATAATGCTCACGGGGGAACACAGCTAAATCTGTCCATTTCCTGGTCCATCTCCATGTCTTGGCCCATAACACTAGGAAAAGTATGAGATGAATATACATACTCATGTACATGCCCATGAATATTTCTCCATATATAATCACTGCGCATGCCAAGCAAAAAAGAAATATTTCTCACTGAGTAAACTACTGGAAGGAAGAAAAAACTCTACTCTGACCCACTAGAGGTGGAAAAAATAGACTTCCTAAGGTGTTTTTTAAATGATGTAGCAAATGTCTGGTTTTCCACGCATTCCTCTAAATTCTCATAATCGCACATCTGAAACTTTTAAAATTACATTTAGTACGTCCTAACTTAGGAAATTTTTACCTTTATAGGTATCTTTCTCTCTTCTATTAGATTCTATTTCTCTTGAGGGCAGTGTCCCTGTTCTTTTTAATTTGTATATCTTACATAGTGCTCAGAACATTCCTTAAACATAGCAGGAGTTTAATAAAGATTTTTTGAACTAATGTTTATTGCAAAAGCTCTTAGTTTCTGCCTTTATCATATACAAAATGTAATCCCAGATTGATACAGAGATATGGGCCCAAAGAGTCATAATTATACCTTTTTCACTTATCCACCTATTTTTAGGTCCAATATGTTTTAAACCCACAGTACATGTTTTTATTTTTATTATTAAAATATGATGGAAATTAATATGTAGGGGGTCTTTTGGTCACAGAAATCCCTCTGCCAATTGTGTATAACAATTATAGGAAATTAAACTTGAATTTAAAAAATAGGTTGGAGAACACAGAACACTGTCTAGTATAGCCAGACTGAATTTAAAAACAAATCTATCCAAGTTCCACCCATACCTTCTCAGAACTAAGACTTGGAAGATATTGATATTCTCTGTTTACCTTCTCCAAACAAGACTAAACTTGTATTCTTTTTTTTATCTTTATAAAACAAAAATTGCAAGAGTCACCCCTCCATTCTCTAGTAATTTGGGGCAATAGACATTGTTTAGGTCTCTGGCATTCTCCCATTTTTTGCATGAAGGCAGGACTCTTCAACTACATGGATTTCCTCAGCGTTCACAGAATGGTAGTGAAAGGACAGCCCACCCAGTGAGTGACAGCAAGAGAGGGTTGCCGGGTGCCTACAGTACTCATCAGTGTGAAAATATTCTCGCCCTTCTTGTGTGGGTTGACACCCACTCACCATCTTTTCTTTACCCTATCTGGCACTCTGGACAATTAGTTGCTCTGTCATTTATAAAGGAATATATGTATCAGAAGATAAAGCCAGCATAGGTGAAGAAGATGTAGGCCCAGAATGAGTACCATGAAGAAATATTTATAAAAGATCCTTGGACACTGCAGTTTTCATTCTTTGCTACAGATAGGCAAGCTATTTCCTATGGGAGGTTCTAAGACCTGGGGTGGACCTTCCTTGAGAGCCCTGTCGTCTGCTAAATCCTTCCTACTTCCTACAAGAAGGGAAAATTATAACATGACAGGATTAAGGATCTCAGACTCCGTTTGAGAGCTTCCCAGAGCCATAAAGTACAACGTATTCTGCCTTCTACAGAGCTCTTCAGGCAGCTGGCTCCCCATCATCACCGTCATTGCCTTCACACAGCCACCTCAGTGTTTCTGGTTATTACAATTCAATAATCTCCTAATTGACCTCCCTTTCTGCTATTTCCATAGAACACTCTAGACATCCCACAAACAATATTCACACAAACTCTTACCCATGCTTTCTATTTTGTGCCACTGTGGCTTCCCTCTGCCTCAAATCATTCTACAACTCCTTCCTGACTTCAGGAAAATGTCCTTGGATGGCCAGGATAAAATTCTGGTCTACTGTTATATTCCCAGCATCTGCTTAGCTGGAGCAATACTTAGACACCTTGGCTATTGTAAATAATGCTGCAACGAACATATAGATGCATGTGTCTTTTCAACTTAGTGTTTTGGGTTTCTTCAAATAAATACCTAGAAATGGAATTCCTGGGTCCTTCTTTGTCTCTTGTTATAGCCTTTGTTTTAAAGTCCACCTGTCTGGTATAAGAATTCTACCCTAGCTATTTTTCCCTGTTTCCATTTTCATGAAATATCTTTTTCCATCCCTTTACTTCCAGTCTGTATGTATCCTTTGATCTGAAGTAAGTGTCTTGTAGGCAACCACTCTATGTCTTTTGATTGGACCATTTAATCTATTTACATTTAAAGTTATTATTGATGGATATATAGTTACTGACATTCTATTCATATTTTTTATTTCTTTTTTCTTCTTAACGAAGACCCTTTGACATTTTATATAATATTGATTTGGTGGTGATAAGCTCCTTTAGCTTTTTTTGTCTGGGAACTCACATTTTTTTATAGGAGAATAAAATAAAATATATGTATAAATTTTGGTTTATTCATAGAATATATGGACTTATTAAGAATTGTACTCAGTAACTTACCACACGTTTTGTCTCAAAATGATTTTCATTTTGTTCCCCTCTGTAGGGTAACCACAGTGTCCAGGGTTCTCCTGGTCCAACAACTAGTCCTTCAGGGTTAACTCAGTTACCATTAGAGACCATACCGGGGAAGGCCACAAGGCAGACAAGTAAAGGATATCTAAAAAGTGCCTACACAGAAGCAGGAGTGTCAGAAAGCCAGAGTTCCTTGGCGAAGCAGGCAGATAGAAACAACTTTGAAACAAGTTTGGTGCCTACAGCATGCCTTTCTCCCCCTGGAAGAAGGAGTGAATCCTCTCAGAAAACTCTAGATCCCGTTACCAAAACAAAGGATCCACCAGCCCATCAAGTGCCAGCTTCAGTAAACAGAACCTCCCTAAAGGAAATCCCAGAGAAGTTGAGACCCATTCCTGAAGTATCAGTAAGTGGTTTTACTCTGGTTTACATATGCAGACAGTACCTCCTGCTGTGTTCTGTTCAGTTCCACTTTGCTCACATTTTCAGCAATATTTATTTTTCTTCATTTGGATGATCAGTAGTGTATTTTCTTTTCTATTCAGATGTGTTTTAACTCAGTAACAGCAGCTGTTAAAGAGTATTGCATATCCCAAAGATAATAGAATGCCTCATGTTTTTAATGAGAAAGATAATTATCGTAATAGTTATTTTTTATTTCCCAGTTACTTCTCATTATTTAGTTATCACTGTTTGCAAATTATAAATGAAGATCTCATTTTAGAGCCAAAGGCTTGCCAGTAAAATTGACAGGTTTTCAATAACAATCTACAGTAGGAGCCATAAAAACATCATTATTCTATTCACTTTGTGGTCTCTTTGCAGCAGTTCCCCAAATAATAAATGATATGAGTGAAGGTTAACAGTAAAGCAGTGTCATTGAATAAATCCCCAGGCTACTTTGGTGGCTATATTCAGTCCATCAGACTGATTTTTTTTCTTCCTGTGTTAGTACTTTTCTTCCTTCAGTTCTTCCATAGCTGCACTTAGAAACTAGAGTCTATGCAGGACAAACAATACTTATATTCCACTTTTTTAATATTAAAGATTGTCTTTATTTGTCATGTCCTAACTATTCTATATGTATTACAGAGTAAAGCTTTGATTCAATTATATTCTAAGCAATTTAGAGTGGATTGTTACCTAGCACAGGTGATAGACATATACCGCATCAGCAACAAAATAGAAAATAGCTAATATTTCTTAAACATTTACCATGTGTGAGTTATTGTGCCAAGCCGTTTTCTGTGAAGTATTTCACTTAATCCTCACAAGAACTCCCAGAGGTAGAGACTGTCAGCATCCCCATTTTTCGGATGAGGAAACTGCAGTTCTGAACAGTTATACAGTTTGTTCAAGGAGAACAGTTAGTTTGGGAGTCAAAATTTAAACCTAGGTTTTCTGTATCTAGAACTACTGGCTGTGTCCACCATACTATTCTGCATAAACATGTGCTAAATCTTAAAAGCAATGATCTTTCTTTAAGAGACATCCAAAGATAAAACAAATGCATTTTCCTCTTTTTATTTGTCATGTTTGTGGTCATGAGTATGTGCATATAAGATATAATAGTAAATCACTTAACCTAATGAAAATGGATTTGTGGTTTTTTTAATTGTTCAAATACATTTGTATCCACTTTCCCCCCACCACTTTCCCCTGCCCCACCCGCCCCCAACTCCCACCCTCAATCCTTTTCCCCTTTGGCTTTGTCCATGAGCCTTGATTCGACCCTTCCTCTTCTTTTCCCTGTTACCTACCTCCTTCCTTCCCTCTCATTACTGTTGATTTGTTTTTTTTTTCAGTGTTGCTGGGTATATTTTTCTTGCTTGTTTGTTCTGTGGGTTAGGTTCCACTTATAGGTGAGATCATATGGTATTTGTCTTTCACCCCCTGGCTTATTTCACTTAGCATAATGCTCTCCAGTTCCATCCATGCTGTCATGAACGGTAGTAGCTCTTTCTTTCTTTCTGCTGCATAGTATTCCACTGTGTAAATGTACCATGGCTTTTTGATCCAAAAATTGATTTGTTTTATGGTGATTTAAGATAAAAGTGGTCAATAATATTTTTACATGTTTTTCATTTTTGAAAATATTTCTAAAACAAATGTTCCTGTTCTACCTGTCATCTTTTAATAATAATTGGACTAAAACTAAAAGACTAATCTTACAGATTTACAGGTTTATTCTGCAATGCTGGGCTACCAAAAACAGAACTGAAACAAATCAGTGAGAAGCGTTCCACTCCATTTTTCCCCTTATTTTCTTTGCCACCACCTTTTGTTAGGTGGAATTTGTCATCCTACATATCCAAAGATTGTTTGTTTTCTTTTTTTTAATCTCCCTGTAGAAATAAAACCAGAACATCAAAATCAGCATATGAGCTTCAGATACAAATGATCTTTAAGTACCTGGCCACTTAGCTAAGTCCACTGCCTGAAAGAATAGTGCTCTCTGATAATACCTAGGAATAGTGAAATGAGCAAAGTGGCTAAAGTTTGGAGAGAGAGCAGGGGATTTTTCCCTCACCCATTCCCTTCCTTTAAGAAGCTTTTAGGATAAAACATTTTCCAGAAAACGTTTGTGTTATTTCAGGAGACGATTCTTACAGCTACTCACTTCAGACTTCACAGCACAAACCTGACAGGTACTTGTTGTGCACAGTAGCCCTCTTAGCTATTGCTAGTCCATTTTACAGCTAAGGAGACTGAGAGAGAAATGACTTCAGAAAGATGAAAGGGAGAGGAGTTTTGTCTTTGATGAGGGGTAAAAGCACAGAACCATTGCTTTCCATTTATGCAGAGAGGTATGATGACAGTGTCAGAATTCAGACTAATAAAATTTGATCTGTAACAACCCACTTGATCACTATAGTCTGGCTTGCATTTATGAATGTGATCATCTCCGTTTAATAGGTTATAAAATTACTAAAGGCATAGACAGACTGCCCCATTTCAAAGTGAATTTACAATGAAAATGGAGGTTTTTTTCCCCAGGACACAGTTCAAAAAGGAAATTCACAGCCGTAGTGAGAAGGGTCCTAATAATCGACATTCTCCACACTTGATGTTTGCAGGTGAGAATCTGTGGAAACAAGTTTCGTCAGAAGAGTGTTGTATGCATACTACTCTACAAAGGGATTTACCCCCACAGGGGTGACTTTTTCATAACTACTAAGATTTAATTCGCACAATATAGAATTCAGCCTTTTTTTATTTTAGTATATTCACAAAGTTGTGCAACCATCACCACTTTCTAATTTTAAATCATTTCATCACCCCAAAAGAAACTTCATACCCATTAAGCCACTCCCTGTTCCTCCTCTCCCCCTAAACTCCTGGAAACCACCAATCTATTTTTTGTGTCTATGGATTTGCCTGTTTTCAACATTTCATATAAATGAAATCATGCATGTGGCCTTTGTGTCTAACTTTTTCATTTCACATAATGTTTTCAAGGTTCATCCATGTTTTAGCAATTTATTCCTTTTTATGCCTGAATAGTAACTTATTATATGAATATGCCATATTTGCTTATTCATTTATTAACTGAAAGACACTGGTTATTTCCACTTTGGGGTTATTATGAGTGATACTGCTATGAACATTCATGTGCAAGTTTTTGTGTGGACACATGTTTTAATACTCTTAGAATATACGTAGGGGTAGAATTGCTGGTTCACATGGAACTTTTCATTTAACTTTTGAGAAACTGCCTAACTGTTTTTCAAAATGGCTGTGTAATTTTATACTCCCACCAGCAATGGGGTAGTGGGGTCCAGTTTCTCCGCATCTGGGGCCATACCTCTTGTCTCTTTTTTATTTAAGCCATCCTATGGTATGGTATCTCACTGTGGTTGTGGTTTGCATTTCCCTGATGGCTAAAGATGTTAAGCATCTCTACATGTGTTTATTAGCCATTTATATATGTCCATTGGAGAAATGCTTATTCAAATCCTTTCCCTATTTTTATTTTTTTTTAATTAATTTATTTACTTTTTAAATACATTTGTCTCTGCCTTCCCCCCACGTCTTTCCCTTGCCCCCTCCCACCTTCCCTCCCTCAGCTCTTCCCCTTTGGTTTTGTCCATGAGTCCTTGCTATATGTTCCTTGACTTGACCCTTCCCTTCCCTTTCCCTGCCCTCCCCCGCTTCCCTCTTGTCTCTGTTCCTTTCCCTATTTTTAAATTGAATTATTTGTCTCTTCATTGTTCAGTTATAAGAGTTTGGATACAAGTTCCTTGTCAGTTATCTGATATATGAATATTTTCTTCTGTTGTGTAAGTTGTCTTCATTTCTTCATGGTATCCTTTGAAGCACAAAAGTTTTTAATTTTAATGAAGTCAATTTATCTATTTTTTTTCTTCTGTTGTTTGTGCTTTTGGTATTATATCTAAGAACTCCTTGCCTAATCCAAAGGTCACAAACATTTGCTCCTACTTTTTTCTGAGTTTTATAGTTTTAGTTCTTAAATTTAGTCCTATGACCCATTCTGAGTTAATTTTTATATACGTTGGAAAGTTCAACTACATTTTTTTTGCATGTAGATATCCACTTGTGCCAGCACCATTGGTTGAAAGACTTGTTCTTTTTTTATTGAATTGTCTTGTCACCCTTTTTGAAAACCAGTTGACTATACATGTCAAACTTTATTTTTGACCTCTCAGTTCTATAATGTTGATCTATATGTCTATCCTAAGGAAGTATCACACTGTCTTGATTACTACAGTTTTATAGTAGGCTTTGAAATCAGGATGTATGAGCCCCCCAACCTTATTCTTCCTTATCTTGACTGATTTTGCTGTTCTGGGTCCCTTCCATTTTTATATGAATTTGAGGATTATCTTGTTAATTTCTGCAAAAAAAGAAAGCAAAAAGAAGAAAAGGCAGCTGCAATTTGGGGAATATTGCCATCTTAACAATAGTAAGCCTTCCAATTCATGAGATGTTGTTCTATTTATTTGTGTCTTTAATTTCTTTTAGCAATGTTTTATAGTTTTCAGTGTTCAAGTCTTGCACTTCTTTTATTAAGTTTATTCTTAAGTATTTTATTCTTTTTGCTACTATGGTGAATGGAATTGTTTTCTTAATTTCATTTTTGACTTGTTCATTGCTAGTGTGTAGTAATACAATTGATTTTTCTATTGATTTTGTATCTTGCAATCCTGCTGAACATCAGTTCTAACCGTGTTTTTGTGAATCCCTTAAGATTTTCTAAATATAAGATCATGTCATTGCAATATAGTTCTACTTTATTTCCAATCTGGATCTTTTATTTCTCTTTCTTACCTAATTGCCTCCACAGATGAATTTATTTTGAATGGAAACTTTGCTATCCTTCAAGATATTTAAAACTTAATACTTTGACTAGTGTGGCACCAGTATTGAATTCTAACACAGACATGATAAGCTCAGTCAGACCTACAAGGATTATACTGGAACGACTCATAGGAAATGTACTGATGCAAGAAGAATCTTTTGAGAGTTATCATGGGACTAGAAGTCCATCGAATATTAATATGAATGCAGGTGTGAAATTCCCTTGACTGGCTAGCACTGTAGTCCATATACGCAGAGCACTGACACGTGATGGTAATTTCTGCCACCTAAGCTAGATCTCCAGAATAAAGGATCTCCAGCTGATGGCATATAGCTATTCTGGTACTATTTGGGGGCTAAGTAAGAGAATTTCCTCTTCTGTTAACACCTGTCAGACCAGACATTCTCCCCCCCCCCGTGCTAGAGATACGCTGACCAAGGCAGATAAGGCCCCTCTCCTCACTGGGTCTATATCTGTTGGGAGATACAGGAAACACCAAGTACATAAAATGATTTTAAACTATGATAAAGGTGTGAGAAGGAAAAAAACAAGGTGATGTAATAGAGTGGTAGGGTTGGGCAGAATGGTGGTACTTTAGGTATTACCTGAGTAGGTAATATTTGAGTTGAGATGTAAATTTTAAAAAGAAGCCAGCTATGCAAAAAATCTGGAGATAGTGCTTTAGACATCAGGAACAGTAGTTAGAAAGCTCCTGACAAGGGTATTTTTGAAGAATAATATAGCTGGGACATATGGAAAGGGGGAAGTAGAAGAAGCTGAGGTCAGAGAGGTAAACAGAGCCCAGATAACATAAGGTCAGGAAGTCCATGGTGAGGAGGGTGGCCTTTATTCCAAGTCTTTGAAAGGTTTTAAGCAAGCAATAACATATACATTCAAAAAGTTTTCTCTAGTTGTGTCAAAAAGGATGCAACAGGGCAGGAACAGAAACAGGGAAAACAATTGAAGCATCACTGGTATTTCAGAGTGGGGATGAAGAGAATTAGCTGATTACTGGCATATTTGAGGGGTACAACTGGCAAGATATAGGGAAGAGGAAAGAGGAGGAGTCGAGGATGACATTAGGTTTTGAATTTGAGCAGCCAGGTGGATGGGTGTTGATGTCCCTGACTGGGCTGCAGATCACTGCGGGCAGACCTGAGCCATCCTCTTAGCCATAAAGGTCCTCTCATCAGGAATTATAAGTGCACTGCCCACTGCAGATTTGAACTCTCACAAGTGCAAACATGAAGCAATTTTATGACAAAGGAGAATGAAAAGATCTTACAAAAAAAAGAAAGAAAGAAAAGGTACAGGATTACTGTCTTTCTAATCTGCTGATACAGAATGAAAGGGTACTAGTTATTCTTAAGGAATGCTTACTGAAATTGATTTGCTAACAGCTTGGTAAACATCTTCCTTGCAATGTTTTATTCATATTTTAATAGAGTTCAGATATTTTTAATTAAGAAAGAAGTACAGCCCTATGGGTAATATTGCAACCATGTAGATGGTTGGTAATTAAAATTTTCCACATGTATAATTGCACTCAAACAATTTTGAATGTATCATTTTAAACCTACAAATGTCATTATGTACATCTTTAAACAAACCAAAAAAATTTAAAAAAAATGTATATAACAAGCTTTGTGGCTCAAGAAAAAAGTTTGAGCTTGTTAAAGAATATTTTTATAAAGAAAGAGAAAATAAGTTACCAATTATAAATTCAGGTAGTCTCCTTAGTAAAAATAATATATGATTTTTATAGGATAAAATTGTAAAATGATTCACATATAACTTTTGAGTTTAATTTTCACATTTCCATTTTTGAAATTCAAAACTAGATTATGAGAGAACACTTTCAAAGATATTTTAGGCCATAGGATAATGTGAGAAAATTTTGTCCTTTAATTGTCAAGCCATTTAATTTGGATAATGAAAAAGGATGAGTTTCATTGCCTTCCTGACAAACTTGAGCTCAGGATTGGAGCGGGGCATATATATCATCATATTTTTTAAAAAGTTATAAAGGTTCACTACTCTGTGCCATTGGTGCTCTACAAAGTTAGAGAAAAGTGAATTTGTAAATTATTTTAGAATTTTAAAAGCATTGTTCCATTATATAAAGTTCACCATTTTCTACAGTATATAATGCTTTTTATTCAAAGGGAACCCATCTGTCTTTCTTTAAATTTGCCACTCAGATATGCCTTTGCAGCTGTCATTCCAACAATACTCCATTGTTTAAAGAATTCCTAAATGCCTTTTTGACCCCTGACTTGCTCTAGCTATGACAATACTGCATTGTTGCAAAACACCTGCTTTGGGGTCAGGCTGCCCTGTGTATTATACATATGCTCATCACCCTGACCGGACTGTGCAGGTTCACTTAGGGGTGACTGTCCCTCCTTATGCCCCAGGTTTCCACTGGTCTCATCTGCCCTGGGCCACCTGGTACGCAGCCTTCCCCTTTGCCACCCTCAGGGCCTTCCCCAAACAGGGCTATATGTCAAGTATATCTACATTTTCATTCTTCAAAACTGAGAAGTCAAGAGCAGTGGACTCCCATGTTCAGAGCACCAGCTCAAATCAGACAGACATAAATTAGAGTCCTGGTTTGCTCCTTACTTAAATGACCTTGATCACATTTCTTAACCTCTTTGAACCTCAGTAATTAGAAATGTAACCAGTATACCTAGTTCACTGAAGCAAATGAAACCTTTTGGAATTCAATAAAATTCCAGAAACTAGTTATAGGTACTGTTGAGTAAGTGCTAGCTATATGTGCTTTTCCTCTGTTTATAGTTGAACGAAGTGCTAACATCACAGTGAAGTAATGGGTCACTTCTGCCAGGTAACACATTGGTATTCTCTCAGGGATTTATTGAAGAGAGAAAAATATTTAGAAGCAGGACATGATGTCTCTCCAGTCATTCCCCAGAGACCACCTTCTCTGTGCATAGCATGTTCCCAGAGCTCAATTGTAGATGGGTAGCTCAGGGTTGTTAGAGTCAATTGAATGTGGACAGGACTAAAAGCATTACATAAAACATAATATTAAACATCGGAAGAAAGTTTTATTTATTAAATTGGATACTCCTACCTCTGGAAAAGAGTGATATTTGATGTTTTCTCAAACTGCACTCTTTTCTCTCAGAAAAAACAAAGTCATTATCTCAGTTTTATCTGTCAGTGTACTTCTGGTTGTGTGTTACTGAAACTATAGAATTTTATAATTAAATAGCATTTGTACTACCAGTAAAAGTATTCTCATCAAGCATAGAAATTTCTCAGGTGGAACTTGCTCCTAGCCCCCGTCTTCTTTTCTACTATTTTTCAGTCCAAACTCCTGCTCATGCTACCAAGTGGTTTGTTCCTTTCACTTTCTTTGTACCTAGTATCTAATTTAACTGTTGACCAAGGCAAAATGGTCTAAAGTAGAAGTGTGTTAAAATAATTTAAAATGGAATTATGGTCCAAAATTTGGGTGATGATATAGAATTGCAAAAGTCATCAGGACATTTTAATATCTCCATTTCTAAGCAGCTAGGTATGCAAACAATGTTCCAGTTATCCTAATGAGGAACAATGTCAAGTTCTCAAAAGTTTTAGAAATTGTAGGTAGAAAGACTCGACAAAAATTAAGAGACTATCAGAAGTATGAATCAATGAAAATGCATCGGTTGTTTAGCCAACACACTTTAACATTTCACTGTCAGTTCTCCAATATTCTAATACATCCTACTAGTCAAATGTTTATTGAAGAAATGGAACATTTGCGAGAGACATTTCGGTGGCAGCATTGAAGCTAGTTAAGCCTAGGGTTCATGAATGTCATTGACATAAAATATGACCTAGATTTTGACCAGTTGGTTCTTTCTAAGAGCCTGACTGCTAATTTATGCTGTGTAAATTGCATCCCTTAAGTTTAGCAAAGTTTTTCAAGTTTTACTGTGGCTTGATCTTTAAGTTTTGATTTACATCTTTGCAGGGTGAAACACATGCTGACAGTTATGATGTGTTTTGAAGGAGTTATGTCCTCAAGTATGTGTCCCTTACTGCTCACTTTATGGCCTCTGTCTTCTCTTCATTCGTATTGTCAGAGGGCCTGCATCCCCAATGAATCAGGACAAACTCCTGTGTGGGATGTGTAGCTCAGGAATTTGAAACAAGTCTTCAAGGAGTGCTAGTTGTTGAAGAGATGCCCTGGGACACTAATTTACCATCAGCTATTTAAAATGTCAGTGTAGAAATTAAGTACTGTCTGCAGATAGCAATGGAGAGGAGATTAATCTTCAAATCAAATGCCAGTTAGAGTTTAAAATTAGCTTTGGAAAATGGACTTCTACTTTTCTTGCTGCCATTTTGGGGTTCAAAAAATTGCCAAAACTTTCTAATTACAGCTTCAAAATTCTTAATAATAAATACCACTGATACCGACTCCCCTGCACATTTACAAAATGCTTTTTTTCCCACTAAGACAGCCCAGAGTAAGTGTCAGTGATTAATCACTTCCCAGGATCTCTCTTTTGAGTCTTAGACATTCATGCTCTCATTGGTCATGGAGAAGTATGCATGTCATAAACATATTCTTTGATGAAGTTTCACAAACTGAACAAACCTGTGTGTCCATCACCCAGATCAAGAAACAGAACAATACTAGCACCCCAAAAGCCTGATTATACTCCCTTCTTGTCACTGTTCCCTCACCCCTGACCCTCAGGACTAGTTTTACCAATGTATGCTCTCCTGTGTCTGATTTCTGTCACTAAACCTTTTGTGAGGTTCACTCACTCATTTCATTGCTTATAGTGTTTTCTGTGTGATTGTTACACTATTTGTTTATCCATTCCATTGTTATAGGCATTTTCATATGTAGGGTAAACGGAGGCAGTCTGGCTACCTCACCCAGGTGTCTGGGTAACGAAGGGAAACAGTTTCTCACAACCTTGAATGGTTCTCATAAAGTAGTGTTCCCATAGCCTTGAGTGCGCTTGCACGCATAGTATGAAGCTCTGTTGCATAAGATCTGTTGGCACCCTGCCGGCCTTGTTTGTTTCTAGTATTTAAGGGGATAGGGACTCCCTGTCATGTGCCACACAGAGGGGGCAGGTGACATGCAGTGTGGTATGCAGCTTGCAGCGTGTGTGGATCGCCCACCCTTGAATAAAGGCTTGTCAGACATCCCAACGGCTCCATGAATATTCTTACATCTTCCTGAATCCCATGAACATGTCAGGCCTTGAAAGGTCACACCACAGCATCGATTCCATTTGGGAACTATTAAGAATATCTTTCGGTAGAATCTTAGATTTCTCTTAAGACTTGGGCAGGGAAGTGGAAGCCATTTGGTTTTACAAGACTTCAGTTAAATTCTAGGTATTTTTACCCTTAACCTTCGAGGCCCAGCTGAGAAACTATCTCATTCATGAAGCCTTGACTGATCCTATAAGTGGCCTCTCTGGTAAACCAAATATACCAGACTATTTGGTACATTTCCCTTTTTTCACATTGCCTTTTGTATTATATTCTGTTGTAATAGCCACCACCCCCGTTAAGTGATTCTGTAACATAAAAGAATACAAAGAGTCAGGAGTTGCTTGATAGACCTTTTATTAAGAGATTTTACAACATGATGTTCCCAGGTGTCAGGCAGTCATAGTGCAAACCTGATTTAGGAGACTCTCTGAGATTTTACAGGCTCTAGAATGAGAATAACAACCCAGTTTTCTCCCAATTCTATTACACTCCCAACCATAGAGAATATAATGAAGTTCTTTCATCTGATCTTATTAACGGCCATGTCTCATTTTGGCTCTATACCACCATTGTAAACTTAGCCTTGTGTCAGCCACAGCTCTTACCTGAGGCTCACAAAATTCTGTAGGCTGATATTTGATCAGTTAATCTAGCTTGTTTTAAAATCTTGAGAAGAGCAATTAGGTAACGGTTATTTTTGCTTTTTGCCTTTTATGATTTTGCTGGAGTTATTAGTTTTCCTTTTAGTCATTATCAGGGTTCCGTTTGATTATTACTATTCCTCAGTATATACTCCATTACTTGATGCTCATTTCTTAATAACCTTACTTGCCCTACCTACTAAACTGTAAGGCCTGTGAGATCAGAGGCCACATCTTACTTGTATTTGTATCTTCACTGTTTTAGGCTCCTAATGGTTGAAGAAAGATCAATGAAACAAAAGGCTTGAATGACGTCCTGACATAAGAGCTTGCCTGGAATCTGAACACACTTGAAGGCCATAGCCCTGAGCCAATTGCCTTTTTCCTAAAACATCTGATTGATAAAGTCTCCCCTCTTCCCTACAAGGATATTTTGAGATGAAATTGGGCCATACATAGCATTTTGAGCCTTTCAGAGGTAGAATTACATAAAGCACTTTGCCTCTCAGCAGTTGCATAATTTAGTTAGATGACATCTTATGCCAGAGTCCACTTTAACGTGAAGACTGTATTGCAAATCTTTTTTAAAAAATAATGACTAATTTAGCATTTCTGGTGATACAGGTATGGTTTAAGAGATTGCAAATCACGAATGTATCAAGGGACTAAGTTAGTTACCTGTCTCTGCCACCAGTCACTCTACTCATGACCCTGGAGAAAGTCACTTCTTTCACTCAGCTGATTTTTGGCTGCCCCTTCTAGGGTTGTTGTCAGACTATATTATTACTGTTGTATAAAATAAAATCATGTAAACACAGAGTTTTAAGCAAATTTAGCACCAACAGTTTCTGGCACATAGTAGGGTCTCGGTGAGTATTTGCAGAACGAATTAATGAATGAAATCAATCAACCCATATCCACCATGGCAGACTACGGCAATATTCCAGCCAGCTGTTACTTCCCCAGCCACTGCTTCAACCTGGCCAGTGGTAGAGTTCACTCCCTCTGAAGGCCACTCACTCCATTTGTCAATAAATTTAATTACTATCAAATGCCACTGCAGACTTCTGTGAGGCTTTTTCTAATTCTACTGGACAGTTACTGCATTTTTACTTGTATAATGTGCACCCATGTTTTTGTGTGCATTATACACGGAATTATTATTCCCATAGCATGAAATCATTATACCCGTGTATAATGTACATCCTTATTTTTCCCTCAAATATTTGGGGGGGAAAAGTGTGCATTATACACGGTAAAATATGGTGGTTACTGCTGTGCTGAATTCCTCAAGCACAGACATATCTCTGTTGTAATGTTGATAACAGCACATTTTAGAATGACTCTTATGCCTCCCTTTCTAGACTGTGAGCTCCTTGACTGTGAGGACACACAGATGTGTGTCCTATTTTTTGTACTCCCACTCCCTACCATAGCCCAGAATGGATGAAAGACTAGTCAGAGGAAAACAGAGAAAATGAGAGGAAAGAGTAATACTGTACTAACAGGGAGCATATGTATTGATTGCCAACTCAGTGGTCTCCTACTAGGATTGTACTCACCCGAGAAGACATGACAAAAACAACCCACTGGACTTTAGGAGCAAAATGTTTAACTTATTTCTTTTTTTAAAAGCCTAACCATTTTAATTTTGATTTTTGTGTGCGTTTTTATTTTATACATACTATTTTAATGTAGTTGTACATGTGTTTAATTTAGAAATAACCATATATTGGAAAATATATACTTAAACACTTTCTGATAAAAGTATAAATCATAAGTTTGAAGACCCTTAGTTTGTCAGGTACTATGCTAAGCATTTGATATATATCATTTCATTTAGTCCACCAAAAATTCCATGAGGTGTATACTGTGGTTTCATTTTGTAAGTGAAGAAACCAGGCACGGAGAGGTTAGGTGATTTGCCCAATCACGTACAGCTGGTGACTGGCGGAACTAGAACCCAGACTCAATCTGTTGGACTTAACCATTGCCCCACTCTCTCTTGTTTTTCCATCCTGGCATCTGGGATGTACCTCAGGCACAGTAGAGGTATGTGGGTTAAATAAATTGAATGGATGGATTAATCATACTACAACATATGAAGGCTTTCTTAAGAAAAATGAAAATGAAAATGAAATTTTCATTTTTATTGTAAAAGCATGTATTGGTAATGACAAGCCAAATAATATACCTTTTTGACACAGAACATTGAGTTCCATTTCTTAACAGAAGAAGGACAGCAAGTCGCTTGATCATAGTTGAGCCCAAGTCAAGCGACTGGTCTTGTTTTCATGTCTGATTACTACTTTTTTATTGAGCTATAATTTCTGTGCCATAAAATTCAGACTTTTAAGTGTACAATTGAGGAATTTTTAGTGTATTCACAAAATTCTGTAACCATTACCGCAACCTAATTTCAGAACATTTACATTACCTCAGAAAGAAACCCTATACCCACTAGCAGTCACACTCCATTCCCTCTCCCCGACCCTACCCCGAAGAGACAAATCTGCTTTCTGTCTCTGTATTTGCATATTCTGGACATTTCATGTAAATGGAATCATGTAATCTGTGACATTTTTTCTTTGGATTCTTTCACAAAGTATAATGTTTTCAAAGTTTATCCATGTTGTAACATGTATCAGTACTTCATTACTTTTTATAGTTCATTATATTCCATTGTACAGATAAACAAAAATTCATTCATAAGTTGATGGACATGTGGTTGTTTCCACTTTTTGGCTATTATGAATAACGCTGTTATGAACATTCATTGACAAGTTTCTATATGAACAAGTTTTCAGCTCTCTTGGCCATGTACCTAAGAGTAGATTGCTGGGCCACATGACCCATGTTTAACATTCTGAGGAACTGCCAAACTGTTTTCCAAAGTGGCTGCACCATTTTACATTCCCATCAGCAGTGTATGGGGATTCTGATTTCTCCGTGTCCTCACTGACCCTTGTTGCTATCTTTTGTTTATAACAGTCCTAGCGGATGTAAATGGTATCTCGTTGTGGTTTTGATTTGTGTTTTACTAATGAGAGTGATGTTGAGCATCCATTCTTGTGTTTATTACTCTCCCACTATTACTTTTGAATTTCAATTATTTCTATTTCCCTTTTTTTCTTTTTAGTGTTTTTCTTTGGAACATAAATTTTGTTCACCTTCTTGTGATACCTGTTTTGTCCCAAGAACTCTCAAAGCATATTAAATACTCCTGACCTCTGCTATGAGAGAGAGCATGGCCTCTCAGGGTGCCAAGCTGCTTGGAGCCATGAACTATAAAAATTTAAGTGAGTTTCCATTGGCAGCTTTCCAGAAAATCTCCACCTCACATAATCAGATCACATGCTTTCACAACCCCCAAATTATCGTGATGATAAAGATGTATTAAAAAGCTTTTAATGTCATACAAATGTCAAGAATTTTTTCCAAAGTTATATTTTTTTAACTTTCTATATTCCTATGAGGCAGAAAAGAAGCGAAAGCGGGCTCTGTCTCAAAGGGTCCCCTGAAAAAGTAAGGGTAGATTATAACATCTAAAAACTTCTAGTGTTTCATGGCAAAAAAAAAAAAAAATTCAAATATAACCAACTTTACAGGTATACAAGAAAATTTCAAGATTTTTTTAAAGTTATATGCCAGTCCTGGACATAAATCATAAAGCTCATAAAGCTCATGTACGATGCTAACATTTTAGCAATGTTGAAATTAACATTTGTTATCAAATTTAGTTTAGTCCAGAGAGAAAGGAAAGGTTTTGAAAATTCCATATGCCAATTTTTTCCCTGTACAGTAAAACAATATTTATATTAGCGTCTAAAGATTTGTAGTACTATCTTGGGAAAAAGATGTGCCTGAGAGATTACATATACATAATAAAATCCATATCATTAAAAGTGTTTATTGTAGCTGTGAGGTCTTTCTGGGTTTCAGACTTTACATGTTCCTATCTTAAGTTCATATTTTATTTGATGGCTTTTAACAGCATTAGTCATTCTTAGTCTTACTGTAAGTCAAATGGATTTGGCCATAATGTTAACAAGGATAAAAGTCATCAATTTTTTTGTATAGTGGACATTTTTATGGGAAGTGATTTTTCTTTTTAAAACAAACTGCTTTGAATTTTTGTATATTTAGTCATCCTCAGATACTGGTTGAGCATCAGAGATGGGAAGTACAATGGGAATAAGTCATGGTGCTGCCTTTGTAGAGCCCAAAGACCACCTGTGGAGGCCAAAACCAGTTACTAACTGCAGTTGTGATGGATGCTAAAAATGAACACTTTAAACATCTATGCAAGCCTATAATGTGGAGGAGCTGACCCAGTCTGTGGTTGTCAGAAAAGGCTTCCATGATGTAATAACGTAATTTGGGACCTAAAAAACACCCAGGAGCTAGCCAGCATAGGGAGAACACACAGGGTACTGGCATGGGCACAAGCACTAAGGCAGACATGTGTCTGATGCTTATTTTAGAGAATCTTAGCGAAGCACGGTATGGCTGACATGTCAGGAACAAAAAGACAGATGGGTGTGGTGGGCATCGTATAAAGGCATGTTAAGGGTGCGGCCATGGCCTCTCACTGGGGAACCATTGAAGAGATAGGGTTATGGAGTAGCATTCATTGGTAGCCTGTAAAATTAAGAAAGACCAAGTGACCCTTTGCTCTGTCACTTTTTTCCTCCTTTGGTTAGGAATATGACTGGAGAAACTATCAGCCCAGCCAGATGAGTGAATCCGAGCTGCAAATGCTGGCAAGCCTACGACGGCAACAGAATGAAGACCTGGAGGACACTGGGGCTGTCCATGGCCTGAGCGCATCCCAGGTAGACAACTGTAATGTCAGCATAAGTACCAGCAGTGACGACACAACCACCTGGAACTCCTGCCTGCCACCTGTGAGTCCAGGGCTTTTCGTTTTTGTTGATTGTCTTAACAAGGAGCAAGCAGCTTCTTTCTAACAAAACCCAGCCTTGCCTGGGAAAATCAGGGCCAAAATGAGCACACTGCCTGTTAGAAATACTCAGAGCCCATTCTGAAGTAGCCTTTTAGGTGTGAAGGCATTGGTTTTTTCTTAAATTGTCTTATTTAATTTTAGATAATGTATGTTAATTGTGTGGTGATATATAAAACCATACATTGAAAGAGAAAAAAAAAACAATTTTACTATAGATTCTAGGTATCCCATTGCATCCCCAGCTCCTAGTACAGGCCCTGGGGTCAATATTTGTTAAATGAACAAAGAGAAAGAGACTATAGATACACTAAGTATTGCTTGGGTACGAGGTAAAAAGAACCCTCTGTAGAAATCACCAGATATTTACTGACCCTTCCGTGTGCCTAAGGGCCAGGACAGGCACTGCAGATGCTTCAGGGGGCTTATACTTGCCCATAGGCTTGTACAGGGAGAGCACTTCCACATACGGCCGATCATCCTCACTATGCACCTGCAGAGGAGCGGAGCAGATCAAATTTCAGGTGAAGAAATTAAATCATGAGCCCAACTTTCCACACCTGATCAGTGTTGGATCCCAGAACAGAGCCCAGTGTTTTGACTTAGTCCATTCTCCACAATGCTGTCCTCAAGGATCTTCTGGCTTAATTGGAAATACAAAGCAGAAACTTTGACAGAACAGTCCTCCTGTTCAGCACAATAAATATTGTGAGGCAAAATAATAAAATCATTAGTATAGTAATGGTAAATTATTAAGCACCTAGAAACATTTTAAGACCTGATTAGGCCCAAGGAACATTTACTTACAAGGCCACATTCAACATCAGACCAAACATATTAAAATACACTTTCATCCAACAGTAAATGCAACTTTTTACTATGTGGTTTTTGAAAGGAAATAAAAAATTATGTAACTTTATTCATATTTATATAAAATACTAAAATAAAATATATAAAGATTGAGTTCAAGTATAATTGACAATGGATAACTTATGGTATTAAGTATTTCATTAAATATTTATTAATTTTAGGATTTTCTTTTGAGTTTTAAAGTCAATTTTTTTTCCAGGTTTCCAACATTTTTGTAGATCTTAGACATCTCAGAACCCCTGGTACTAGGCCTTGCCTGTGTTGTCTAATTATTCCTTACTGCCATACTGTGTGATAAGCACTATTGAGTTCCCATTTCCAGATGAGAAAATGGAGACCCTTGAGTAAAGTGATTCAGAACTAGTGTGGCATGACTCTTAGTTCTGAGTATGAGCTGCTAACTGCCATGATACAGTGACACTTTGATATGGGACTCAGTTGTCAAATGAGTGCTACCAATATCCAGCAGAAGGTGAGATTTCTGCTCTGGAGAGGACTTCCACGTCTTCACGGAGGAGAAATTTACATTGGTTCTTAGGAGATGGGGCAGGGGGAATGGTGTTCATTTTTCATTAGTGTTCTTTCTCCTCATTAAATTGAATAACCAAGCATGCATAATGCCTTGAATAGCCTTGGTGTCAAACAGTATCTACCCATCCAGTAAAAATACCCTTGTGCAGAGTATCCTTGCAGCCAAGCTAAAAATATCGGAGTAAGATGAAGATTTTTGCCAATAGGATTTACAATGGAATTGAAACATTGCCTTTCTCATAAAATATGCCTCAGCAGGCATTTAAACCAAAAGAAAGAAAGAGAACAGTGGCCTCCTGAACAAGCTCATTCTGTCACAAAGTAGCTTGGAGACCAACATTACAAAGGGCAAGCTGAGGCATGATTATTTATGGGCTGAAAAAGCTGAACTCTTGGTTGCCCTGGATACAGTGTTCTCATCACTGCCCTGTTCTGGCGAGGACTGAAGTCCTCATGCATGACAACTACTCCTCTTGAAAAGTATATGGCCAAAAATAACATCATTGGTAATGAACTTAATAACCCCCTATTTGACTAAATGAGAAATTGAAAACAGTCTATTTTTTAAACAGAGAAAATAATTGAAAAACCTACCTTTGGTATTCATAAGATATGGTTAATATTGCATCAAATTCAGTCTATTTTGATATTGGAACTATTACCAAATGGAAAATTGCATTCCTTAATAATCTTCTGCATCTTGTTGCTCCTAGAGAGTTTAAATGGAGCAATTCATAAGAACCATTGTGGTCTTTCTGAGAGCACATGCCTTTCTCTTCAGAAATTGTACAGGGGCTATGAAAAAGAAGAAACAAAAGAACTCATAACTTTATTTATCACAGTAATATCCTGCTTTTCTTGTAGCTCAGTGATGCCACCACCCACGCTGTCACTCAAACCAGAAATCTGGAAGACATCTCCACTTCTCTCAGTCTTTCATTGTCCATGACCAGGTGGTCTCCAAATCCTCTCTTCTTTTTACCTCCTAACCCTCCCTGTCTATCCCATAACCTTGGCACTTTATTTTTTACCCAAATTACTTCAACAGCCCCCTGACGCCTCCGTACCTCCAGTCCAAGCACCATAGCCTGGTGGTTAGGAGGATCTGCTCCGAGGTCACACTGCCGGACTTCAGAGCAGTGACTTCAGCTGTGGCCTAGGAGAAGCACCTGGGACTGTATCTGAGACATAACAAGCATTTAATAAAGTTTAATTGTAATTTTTATTATTGTTATTATTCGAAGCCCAGATCTGATTGCATCTTTTCCCCTGCATAAAGCCCCTTTCATAACCCCTCGTAGCCTCTTTAGCTACTCTACGGGGCCCTCGATGATTGGAGGCCTGGCGCCCTCTCCAGTCTCATCTCTCACTGATCCTCACCTTTCACTCCACGCTTTAGTCCCAGTTGTGATGCCCTAAGTGCACTCTGCACATATCCTTGTACCCAGTACCTGTGTATCCCATAAGACTTATCTCTAAAACCTCCTGCAGCCCCTCTGCCGGCCTCACTGTGAGAGCCATGCCTACCCTTCCACCACTAGAGCCGGGAAGGTCTCCATAATAACTCTCACCACAACTTGTCTGTCTCCCATGAATTCATTTCACATTTTGTTTTGAGTGGTACACCATGCTGTGGACTATCCTGGGGATACAAATAAAGCTTTGCCCAGGCTTGAGATGTTCACCAATTGGAAGGAAGCACAGAGTCAACAGCTCACTATATTTAAGTCAGGGTAGTAAGTGATAATAGAATAAAAAGTTTGGGAGCAAGTGAGAGAGAGCAATTAATCTACCTTTGGTTTCAGGGAGGTTTCACAGAGAAAACTACAGTTAAACCAGAGTTCAAGAATGAGGACAAACTCACCATGTAGAAAGAGGGAGAAAGGAATTCCAAGTTCTGAAAAGGACAGAAGTAAATCTGTAGAGGTGAGGGTGGAGTCTCTCCTTCAACCATATAACCTCGTCTCAGTGCCTTTGTTTCTCCATCACCTTGACCAGACTTGAAGTGAGTTTTTGCTTGTCTTTGCATCACTGCCCACTTCCCACCCAACGCACACACAGAACTAGCCCCTCCGCGCTCTAGCTGCACGGTGCAGCGTGCCACGCCCTCTCTCCAGGCCACGTCAGTCATGCCGCTGCTCCTGCTCTCCCCTCTGCCCAGAGACCTTCCATCCTTCTTCTCCTACACATTCCTTGTGGCCCAGCTCATGAAATCCCTCTGATCCTCAGCCACCCTGCACAGAATTCTCTCTTTCTTCTCTTGGGTCCCAATACCTTCAGGCTCAATGACAGCACTTACCACAACAAGTGACAGTTGTTACCAATATCCCCCAGGCCTGGCTGTGACTCTGAGGGGCAGGACTATGCTGAGCACAGAGCCTGCGTGAGGTCACACTCAGTCACTGCTGGTCGTTACTCACTGGTTAAATAATCAATCAATAATATCAAAAGGTTCCTCTTTTACTCCAAAAGAAATTACTATCATTTTTCTTTGCTTAAATAAATCCTGAACAATGCAGGTAATATCTTACATTCAAGACTTGATGAATGGGTATTACATATACACATAAAGAAAAAAATCTCCCTCTGGGCAGAGCTTAGTGACCAATAGTTTAAAAAAGAAATTTAGGCAGGTCACATGTAGTTTAGCCTCTTGGCCTAAGGACTTTGCACACACGGCAGTCTGAAACCAGGCTGCCCATGCAGAGTAAACTAGAGAGCCTTTACCAATTCTATTGTGTTTACTTCAAGCTTTGAAACCTCAGCTTCCCTCAGCATCTGTACAGTTCAGAATAATATGTACTGTTTAAAAGGTGTTTAGATAAAATAAATTATTCATTTAAAAGTATAGTTAAATGTAACCATATTTCTCGTAACAAATTGGCTTTTGTTGGCCTTTCATGTTAAACAAATCAAGCCTATTGAGAAATCCATTGGCCTTTAACAGACAAATTTTTCAGTTTCTAACTTAGAACCAAATTCAATTAAAACAATACTTTACAACTTCTGTGAAAACCAAGCTACAAGTAATCAACTCTGGAGGGTTTCTGTTAGGAGTGGCCCTCGTGAGATTTATTCAAAACCTGCGCTACAGGCAGATTTGGAAGGGGAGCTAGGAGTTGGTTACAGTGGATTTTTAAGTGAATTTTATTATGGTGAGGGAGTTTGATTGACAACAGCATAAAGCCATATTGTGTGTGTGTCTGCGTGCATGCGTGCGCGCCTGTTTTTTTTAAGGAAAAGGAATAGTTATTAATGGAGACAGCTTCATGTGGTAACCAAAATGGTACTGCATCAGCCAACCTGGGCTCATATCCCAGCTCTGCCATTTACTGGCACAATAGCCTATAAAATGGGAATAATGAAGAGCCTTCCTCATATTGGCAGGATGAGAATTGAATGAGAGCATGGAATGCATGTGTCCTATGCCTAACAGAGTCAGCTCAGGCTAACTATAATCTGCTGCCCCTCAAAGTTACCCTCCTCACAGGGCCACTTGAGTGATCAGAAATGATTCCTAGGACATTTCCTTTTTTATGACCACTGAGGGCTGGAAGGGTGGACAAAGGTTCTGTTGTTCTTGTTTTAATGTGAACCTAACCATCAGAATCCACACCAACCACCTCAGACATTTACAAATAAACAATGTCATTATTTCATTATTTCTCTGTCCCATCTCTAACCTAGATGTGGGTGCATGCTACCCTGTAAGCAGATGCCCCAAAGCCACCATTCCTTCAAGTTAAGAATTTCCCTAACCTAATACCATGTACGTTAGTACCTCAGCTTGTTTAAAAAAAAAAAAAATCACATTCATCCATCAAACGGCACATTGCAGAGCATATTTGGAGAAAAACAAGGCAAAAATGCACATAATGAAAGTACAAACATATGGTGAGGTTTTCATGTAAGTTATTTATGGTCTTGATTAACCTTGCAACATTATTGCCATTTACATAGGTTTTTATGTAACAACATGAAAATATTGGCTTTACCTTTTAACATGGAAGGATTCTCCTGTTCTTTTATTTAGCCTTTATTTCTCTCCCTCACCCCCAAATTTCTAGCAGCTTGATCATGGAAAAGCAAGGCTTCTTTTGTACTAAGTGGTAGTTAACTGTATGTGAATGCTGGTTTTCCTGACAGTAGTGCATAGCAACAGCGCCACCAAAAGGACGAGGTCTCGAGTTTCTGGGATCTGTTTCATTTCTTTGTTCATCAGCATGTCAGCATTTTACATGGTGATCGCTGGCTGCTGCGTGTCCAATATATAATATATTGGCATTTCAGGCTCTAATAGGTCTTAATTTGTTCTGATCTACAGATTCATTAACTCCTAGGCTGTCTTTAGGTGTAATGAGTTTTCTTTTAATCCTGAACTAAAAGGTAAGTAGTTGATTGTGCTAAGCTGCAGATAAATCAGATGAGCAGATGTCCTATGCCACTATAAAATGATATACGAAAACTAATATTAGAGTCAGTGTAATATATGAGCTGTCAGGAGAAAATATTGAAATGTGTGAGTTGTTCTGTGTTTAGTGACTATGAAAGTCACCCCGTGAAATCAACTTTCTTCATTCTCTAAGTATTGTCTATTTTATCTCATATTTGTTCCAAAGTTAGCAATGTAGCAAAACTTATTTTCTTTAATTTTAAATATAGAGTAACATCATAAGAATGAAATCAAATGGATTTAATTTATGGTAAGGAGGAAGTCATATATTTAAAATAAATGTATTTCAGGACAACTATTTTTTTCCTTGATGTAAACTGAACTGAGTCTGTCGTATTTCTTATTCAAAAATTTAGGTGTTCCCCACTCCGGGTGAACGCCCACCTGGATCAGTACTATGCTCTAGTGTTTAGAGGGTAAACTGAAATCAGACAGCCTGGTTTCAAATTATGGCTCCACCAGTTCCTGGAGGGCATCGCCTTGGCTTAACATCCCGTGTCTGAATTTCCACTTCTGTTAGATGGAGTTGTTAATCCTATTTCGTAGAATTACAGTGAGAATCAAATGAGACAATATTTATCAAGGATTTAACACAGAGTAAGTGCTCAATAAATATCATTTACTGTCATTATCATGATTTTCATAGTTATTTGTAGGTACTGGTTGCTATTCGTTGGCTGCTTCTCATGGTATTCTCTAAATATGGCTGAATTCCAAAATCAAAAAATCAATTTTATTTTTTTAACTGGTGTTTTCAAATGATGTCACCTACCTAGAAATAGTAGAAATAGGTTTATGCTTATGTATAGAAATATATCTATGTCCACTTGTGGATAGGGACATCTGGCTTCAGACAGCATAGCATATTCTCCCCGCTCCCACCCCACCATGGTCAGAGAGTTTTGGACACCATTAGGCACTTTCTCATGTATTCTGATTTGGACCTAAGAAAACAAAAAGACCATATACAAGCAAAAGCTCTACCCTTTCAAAGCAGCAAAGCAAAGTTATGGGAACTGAAATATCTTGAAAGAGCCCTTTAGCTGCATCAATCCCATAATCCTTTTCTGTCACTGAATCTGATTATGAAATTAGGAGACATGTACAGAGAAAGGGAAATGGGGCCACCCAATTTTGCATGGCACTCACTCCAAAACAAGACTTGCATTCTTCCCCAACTGAGCCATTAGCAGTTGGGGTTTGTAAGTCAGTTTATAGAAGTTATATGTGGAAGTCAGAATGCACTGCCATGATATGATATTAAATTTAAATTGGTTATTGAATAAAATATTTTGGAGTAACAACTTCATTAGTTTTCTTTTTTAATCCTCACCCAAGGATATGTTTATTGATGAGAGAGAGAGAAACATCAATCTGAGAGAGAATCATTGATTGGTTGCCTCCCATGTGCGCCCTGACCGGTGATCAAACCGGCAATCTGGGTATGTGCCCTTATGGGGAATCGAACCCACAACCTTTTTGGTGTATGGGACAACGTTCCAACCAACTGAGCCTTCCAGCCAGGGCCATTAGTTTTCAACAGTACAAATTAAGTTAGGGAATCAGGTATTTCAGACCAAGTTACATTGCCTGCAATTATTTTAAGTGAATATTTTTATTTATCTCTTTATCTATTCTTATCTATAATTCTTTCTACTTTGAAAAGTTTCCACTAGTTATTTTTTGTTTTCTAACACTTAAAAATCATTATAACTGTGAATTTTTATTACTTGTATTCCTTTTTATTGTTGTATTATTGGATCTGTTTTATACAAACATGAGCAAACATGGAAAGGGTCAGTCTACGTAGTCTAAGTGACAGCTGAGTCACGAACAAGCTAGGATTCTGTAGCCATTTCTGTTCTCCAGAGGATGGAGTAAGGTATTTGAAAAAAGGGGTTGGGACAAGTGTAAATAGAATTAATGGTATAAAATTAAGAAAATAGAAATTTGGCTGAATATCAGGACTATAACACTTAGAGAGTTACAGAAATGCCTCAGAAAGTAAATAAGCAGCGGCCCATTCACTGGAGGCCAGAGTACAGCTGAAATACCGGAATACCAATGAAGGTATTATCGGGACGATTTCTGCACCAGTGCGAGTTGGTCTGGAGAACCTGTCAGGTACTTTGCCTGCTAATCCTTTTTCTGCTGTGAAATAATAAAGCCTAAATCATAGAACTAAATTTCACTTGCAAATTGCTAAGTGTTATTTCTCTAGTGAGGTCAAATATGTCTTATGACATGTTTTTTCCTTCCACTGTTCTCCCAGCTGTTGTTTCTTATTACTGAAATGGTGATGCATTGATATTGGTTCAATTATCAAGTATCTGAGTACATTTAAATTCATGGTTCATCACAGATAGTCACTAAGTGACTGTGATTATCATTCAGGGTGTTTGATTTAAATTAAAGGAACACTTTCAAGACATTATTTACAGAGGAAGAGTTTACTCTAAAGAATTCCTGCCACCCATGTCATTATTATTTTAGGACCCATTAAAATAAGGAATATGTGGAAAATGAGGAATGTGTACTCGATATGTACAGGTACCATGGCTACACTGTTTTTCTCGGTTGCTATCAGCACTGCGGGGTCACATCATGGGTGAGAAGACATTAATGCGAGCCCCATTGAGTAAGGAACCGAAGCCCTTAAATGCAATTCAAAAGTGTATACCAAATTCCAACTTGAAGTAAAATGAGAACTTTAAAAATGATTTTCATATGATAGTTACATCGTTGTTAATTACATAGGAAAAATACTTTGAGCTGGTGTTATAAAACAGAATTTGTATCCGTTATAATGGAATTTTCTCCTTTTCTAGAACAAATGAAGCAGGTTAAGGCTTACATGGGAGATGACTGTTTAGCTGTGTTTTGAAGTAGACAGTAACCTAAAGTTTTCTTGTGGAAGGAAAATTGAGATTTCACATTTCTATTGGGTATTGACATCACCTTTTTCAGTTCATTGATAAATCATTGAGGTTTTATTATACAGTGACCACCTTAACCTCAGATTTACATGTGTAATACCATTAATGAAAACAGGAGTCCTCCTTGCAAACTTACTAACAGTGAGATATGAATGAATATATATTCTACATCCCCCAGTCTCTGCGTTATTACCTCTACTTGCTCTGCAGCATTAATTCCACAGGATCTCTTGTTTTGTTTTGCTGTTTTTGGAAATATCAACCAATATTAATAGCATAAAATTCCACAAGGGAGGAAGATTCCATCCATGAACTTGGATTACACCATAGATGTTATATAGCCCAGTGACTGGCCATTACAATAACCTGTGTTGTCCCATATACATCACTTTGCTATTAGCTTAATCTCCCAAACAGCCTTCAACAACACTATAATATAAGCCAGCCCCTTCTTCCAGGCTGTGTCTTGGGAGAAAAAAATTACAGTTATAAGAGTGCATGTGAAGGTATATATAAAGAGCATGATACTAATTAGTTACTCACAAATGTTTTGTCTCTTACAGCCTATCAACCAGGGTCGGCACTACCAGAAAGAAATGAATCCACCGTCTCCTTCTAACCCCCGGTAAGAATCATTAATAACCTTGTTTAAAGATTAGTTAGAAGATTATACATTTTTCTTGGTTTCATGAAATTGTTTTTCAAAATGTCCAAACAACTTTCCAAGGTTCTTTTTTTAAAAAGTCTTGGTTCAATCTACTTTTCTTATTCAGACTATGGTATAGTGGCTAACTGCCTACCTAAGTTAAATAGTACCTCTACCTTTTACGAGCTGTGGGACTTCGAGCAAGTCATTTAACTCAATTCAGGCATAATAATTTCCTCATAGGGTTTTGAGGAGGATCAAATGAATTAATACATGAAAAAGTCTTAGCACAATTGCTATGAGCAAGCTCTCTTTAAGTATTAATTTATTCATTATTTTTCTATTTGCTTAGATATTTCATTTTAATAGGTATTTGATGTGTAGTATATTTTAGGCATAAATTTTTTAGTATTACCTGGTACCTTTTAATTCATCGAAATAGCTTATACAAGTTTAAATGGCCATTCTCTTTTTTCATAATTTCAAAATTTCATAATCTCAAAATGATTTCATTATTTTAAAAATGTCATTGACGTATGAGTCATTTGTCAATATAGAAAAAACTTCACTATTTCAGGTTCATTAGGGAAAAGGAAATCTAAATTTCAGTTTTGTAATATATGTAGTGTCATATGGCTTTCTAATAAATAGCTAAATGAGCTGGTTTATCTGTATAAAACAGTATTACTTTATTACTATTTATTATATACTAGGAATTTATTTAAAATTGGTCTATCTTGAGCTTCATGCACAAGATCTTAGTTATTGTAATGCATTTCATTGTCCAAATGCATCTCATTATGAAGCTCTTTCGCCTATACTGTGGTTTGTCCCATGGAATGGGCCAAAATACCCACGACAGTGTAACTGTGGCTCCAGAGTGAGATCCCTATTAGACATTGTGTGAATTGGACTCATTGGTTAGACATACCAAAAAGAACTTAGTTAGCCCTGGCCAGGTGGTTCAGTTGGTCGGAACATCGTCCCCTATGCCAAAAGGTTGTAGGTTAGATTCCCAGTCAGAGCACATACCTAGGTTGCATGTTCAATCCCCAGTGGGGGGCACATGTGGGAGGCAACTGATCAATCTCTCTCTCTCTGCCTCCCTCTCTCTCAAATCAATAAAAATGTATCCTTAGGTGAGGATTAATAAAAACTTAGCTAGTAATCAAAGAGAGAGAGATAGGCAGACACAGATAGGAGGGATGGAGGGATTTGTTGAATAAGGATATAGAGCTAAAAAAAGAAAAAAGAACCAGAATATAGAGCTATATCCTGGAACCCAAGGTCAGCCAGGGCCTCAGGAGGGGCCTGAAACTTGCTCCCTCCAGGGCGCTTCATTCTTCTTGCTGAGCACCAGCTTTCTGTGCTTCCCAGCCACATATGGCTGTCTGACAGCTCTTGAGTTTACACATTACAGTTCAAAATACATGCTGAAGCTGGCGGGCTGTGTCTGAATCCAGTTCCTACTTCGCAGGAAGGAGAATGTGATTAGCATAGCTTGGACCAAGTAACTATTCTGCTCTAATCAGCAATGAACAGCAAGTCAAAGCCTTGTAGAACTAACATGCTGCTAGGAGACCACCTACACAGTTTGTGAGAGTTTTTATAGACCCCAGAATATTCATGACATAGGTAGATTAAATGTTCTCTATTAGCAATCTAAATGTTCCTGGTATAAACACTTGCTCTGGTCATTCCTTCATGTCATCTAGTAGGGAGAATTGTCAGTATCATAAATAGATACAAAAATAGGTTCAAAAGTGAAATTGTAATTAGTATATATAAAAAGTGTTTTAGCATAGTTAAAATCAGTTATCTCTTGGTGGATGAATATGTCACTTGCAATGATGCAGCTTCTCTAGATTTGACTAACAAACTCTTTATCTATATATGACTAAACTCTGAAGGTAACTGGAAATCTAACTTTGGTCCAAATTATAACAAAGTGAGAACTTGTATCCTGAACGATTTGAAGTGATAATAAGACATGTTAAAAAGTTGAATCTTTTGTGTCAATAAAAAGAAAAAAGGACCCTAATTCTCATCCTAGTACTGCTACGAACACAGTAAATGATATCAGACCTATCCGATCTCACCTAATAATATAAACACCTTCATGTGTAAAAGAACAGATTTGAGTTAATGCTCTCAGAAGTCATTCCCAGCTTAGATTCTGAGGCTTCCATGAGACTCAATATAGGCTTTACACATGAAAACCAGTTCCACTCTTGAAGGGAACACTGTCCTATATAGAAAACACATTTCATAATGTTAGATGAATTAATTAATATGTAGATGTGGTAGTATATGACTTTAAATATCTCATTTAAAATTCCATTCTCAAATATAGACTATAAGAAAATTCACTAACTAAATTAAAAAATTCACCAACTGAAAGGTAGTATATTTTATATAGTCAATTAAGTGTTGATTAATTTAGAAAAATTAATTTATGTTTTTACATAATAAAAGCGAAATTCTATAGCAAAAAAAATAAAGTGCCCTTAATCCCATGTGCCAGCAGCTTATCTACCAGTTTCTAGAACATTTTCATATAGTTCAGAAAACCTGAAGATTACATGACTTGGCTCTTGGCTCATAAATTCAGTAGCTTAGAGAATTGGCAGAAAGGCATTATTGGGCCATAAATTAAAAACATGAAGTCAGAATAGATCACCATATAAAGTGGGATAAATTGAATCATGTAAGACACATAATTTAACAAAATTGAAAGCTATGGCTCTTCTTAAAGTCTGTATTTATTATATTTCTTACAAATAGTATCCCATGTTTTAGATTCTAAAATATGAAACTTTCAAATTAAAATTTAAAGTTAAAAGAAACTGCTAATGAATATAAAAATATATTTAAAAATTAAAAGATAAGTCTCTAAGTCCACCCTCTTGGATAAACAAGCATCTGACCTGAATCGTGGATTGAAAGTTCGACCTGCAGAGGCTCTGAATAATGATGAAAATAATGGGAGCTCTTGGCTTCCTGAACTAAGTGTGTTGTGATCATAGCAAAGCAAATGTGGTGGTGACGGGGAAATCCATATACAGGTCCACTGAGAGGAGAGTACGAAGGTGCCTTTGGGAAGTGAAATGACATATTAGATTCAGTGAAATATCCGAAACATCCAGAGACCTAAGATTTTTATAACTCATACCTACATACAAGGTCTGTCCAGAAAAAGCCCAGCCATTATGAATATGAGAATGGTTTGCATAACTTCAGTGTAACCTGGCAGCCAAGGAGAGTGGACTAGAATGCACATGTGTGAATAATGACAACTTCATTGTGCTAGTGTGAGGGTAGTAGACACCATTGAGTGAGCATGTGTACTCTGTGGCCGTTGCATTCAAAATGACTGAGCCAATAGAGCAATCAGTCTGCATCAAATTTTGTGTTAAGCTTGAACATTCCCCCACGGAAACTATTTGGAAGATTCAGAAGGCCACAGCTATGCACAACTGAGGATTGGCAGCTTCATCACAACAACATGCTCACTCATGCATCACATCTTGTGCAGAGTTTTTTGGCAAAACATCACATCACCCAGGTGACTCAGCCGCCTACAGCCCAGATTTGGCATATCCAGTGACTTTTGGCTTTTCCCAAAACTAAAATCACCTTTAAAAGGGAAGAGATTTCAGACTGTTGATGAGATGCAGGAATATATGACGAGGCAGCTGATGGCAATTGGGAGAACTGTGTCAGATCCCAAGGTGCCTACATTGAAGGAGACTGGAGTGTCATTGTACTAAGTACAATGTTTCTTGTATCTTGTATCTTGTTCAATAAATATCTCTATTTTTCATACTACATGAATGGATACCTTCTGGACAGGCCTCATATTATGTTTTCACTTATACTCATAGGGCAATTCTTCGCATTGGATAGAGGTGAAACACAAAGGTAATCATTTCCTGAGATGTTTATGTTTATAACCTAGGAATTGAAATACACATGGTTCACCACACCATAATCCCTAGCATGTCTAGATTTTCAACAAAGCCATTTTTCCTTGCATTGTTAGGTACAGGTGTCATATTTCCCACCATTTTTCCCTAACATACCGACTGATATTTAGGCAGCATCTCAGATGCTATAGCCCCTGCTCCAGTGTCCGCCCACATTGCCTCTTGGGGTACCAACAGCCTCTATGACAAGATGCAGATATGGTTAACATAATCTCATATAATTTAGAGAAGTGTTGAGTAGAAGGAAATAATTTCACAGTTCATTCATGTTGAGAAGTGTTTCCTAGCATGTGAACTTAATATGCTGCCAAACAGAGCAAAATGGATGCTGTTTGCATCCCTAAGTCATTTATTTTAAAATGTCTTCTATTGGTTTGTGGAATTTAGAGCTGTCCCTTAGGCACATCTATGTATAAGTTTATGTAGATTCTTCAGAACAGCTTAAGATATTTTTGCTCAGAAATGGGCTTTATAAAATAAGCTGTAATCACATTCTAGTTGTCTGTTTATATGGACGGAGTCAACAACCAACTTTTCAAATGATGATTATTCTTTCTATTTTTACAACTCATTGGAAAATTAAGGGGAATAGGGAAGGTAGTCTAAGGGTCTGTAAGGTTCTAAATGTTTATGGAAATAAACAATATAGAAAATAATTCTAGAATGCCCGGTAATCAATGGCATGGTTTTCTAAAGTGTTTGCTTTATGCTTTATCCTTTATCATTCTTTTTTTTTGAAATGTCAGTGCAGATTGTGTTAGGACCTGAATCCTTTGCAGCTTTGCCACATGTTTTGTGATATAAACATACTTATAACTGTAATTATCTGATAAAGCCCCGCAGACTCTGACAAATGATTAATAACCGCTGACCTCAGTCCCCGCTGGCTCAGCTGGCCTGACTGAAGCAAGCCGGCCTGTCATCATAACCTGCAAGCACTGCTCTGGACTGATCACTGTGGCTTCATTTTTCTTTTCCCTCCATTTGTTGGTATTCAGCCTGATGGACTTCTCCTCTATGGCTTAAGTTTTTTGTCCCACCAACACGAAAGAGAGAAATATAAATAAATAAAATTAAGTGCAAAAGTTGCAAGTCTTATTTGTCTTCAAGTGATTAAATTTGGATCATTTTAAAATAAGTAAGTTGGGGTTTTGACAAATATTTCTCCTTCAGAGCAGAGCACACCAAAGAATTTCCTAATTAACTGTAATAGATAAATGATAGATAGATGGTTGATATACAGATAGTTGGGAGAGAGGGAGGGAGGATGGACAGACCTGAGCCTGTGGTGCTGTTGCCCTCTTAAATTTAAATGACTCCATGCCCTGCCTGCTCCCAGAGAGGCCTGCGGTCCACTGATCTAACCTTTTCAACAGGCTTTAAAAACACCTGGTACAAACTCAGCTGGGCCCCTTTTTCCCCCAGTTAACAGCAAAGGCCAGGTTCAGAGTAGCTTCTCTAATCCTGCCCCAGAGAAAACCCAAGCTAAAGGCACCCCAGGAAGCAAACCTAATCCCTCAGGAGTCCTGCTTCTCACCCCTGACCACTCTGAACCTAGGACCATGCCCTGACCAACTACAGAGGCACCATTCCCCCTGGGTACCAGGGGACCCAACAATTCACCAACAGAGTTGGGCAACTGGTGGTCCCCTGCCCCATCACACCTCTTCCTCTTCGGACACTTGGCCTGTCCAGCCCATCTTCAGTCCTGATTCTGATCATTTACTCTACCAGAGCCAGTCAGCTCAGATTGCATGCCTGTACCAATCACCTTGTCCCATGCCCTAACTAGCCATCCCCCCAGAGTTCTGGGTGCTACCCCTGCCTACCTGACCAATATTTCTTCTTTGCTCTCTCCACTTGCTCATTCTGGCCCTGCCTGCCCAGGCATCTACTCTCTGGTGTCTCAGTTTAGGTGTCTGCCTGCTTTCCAGCTAGGTCTGTCTTGGGCCACTGGGACTTAGCATCTCACTCTCAGTCTCCTTTTCCAGTTGTACTCCCTGAGAGAATCTTAAGCCTTTAGGGCTGGGCAAATACTCATCAGTGTTTTAGTTATTATCACATTTTCCAAAATTGCAAACTCTTGAAACCTATTCCTGTGTGAGTTCCAGAACAACAGACTTCTTCTCCCCCACCTCTCCAAAGCTTCTGTGTCTGAAATAGATCCCTGAAGAGTCTTAGCATTTTTTTAACTGGAATGCTCAGCACCTGCAATTACCCAGGCCTCCCCAGTAACTGTTACCCATCCGGATGATGAACTCAGATTACCTTTGGCACAGGGTCCAGGGTAAAGACGGTAATTACCAAAGCAATTATTTACCATTCCAACATTTTACAGTTTCAGTTTTTAATTAAAAGATTCAGCTTCCCCTTCTAGTGTAATGAGCACCTGTAAAAAGTTGAAATACTTATTCCAGTTTATAACATTCACCTCTATTCTATCTAAGGAGGAGGAGAGGGGATTGCATTGCAGGTTGAGGTCCAGGATAATGACATGAACCTAAGAAAATGAAGACCATAATTATGGTTAAATGGCCACAGCCAGTCACATCCAGACTCGCTGCCTCATCCTTCATTCTGTAACCTCATGCAGAATAGCTTCCATTGTTGTTTAAACAAGGAACTTCTGCAACAGGAAATGATTCAAGTGTGTTGCTGTTTATACATCCGGCAATGTTCAGTATTTTTGAAGTACCTACTATGTGCAGAGCATCATTGAGAGATGACTTTAGTGTGCCTTTAGCGAGCTTTCAGCCACTCAGCCCAGGCCACTCCTCACTGTGTGTCATCAAGGCAGCATGTGAATGTTTTCAGGAAGGTGCCAAGGGGCCTGGGAGCATGTACCGAGTTGGTCAGAGAAATTGCATCCTTTCTAACCCTTACCCCTCACACACTCTGCTTTTGTTACCAGTTAGTTTTAGTTTTTCCTTGTAATCCTTTTGTTTCTCTTGTTAATAAAAAACATTACATTTTTAAATTGATTAAAGTTAACATGATTTTTCATTCAAGCAATATATTATGCTTACCAGAATTTACAGCTTCATATTTTGCTGTTCATTACTGCATAAAAACCCACTCAGTATAATAACTACTAGTCAAACGTCCAGCCTGTTTAAAATGACTTGAAGGAGAAAAGGCAAACAACCTTTAACTGATTTGATTGAATTAACTCTGACATTATTGTTCTATTGACTCTTTCTTGTCCATTGATTTTTAAAAGCCTTTAGCTCCTTTGCCATTGATTAAGACAAATCAGATGCAGTTTGGTGCTCAGGATAAGAAAACGTGCTTTTGGGTGTTGGATGTATGCATTGGAAATGTGTGTGTGTTGGGGGGACGCACACGCATGCGTGCTGAAATGAGATTGGTTAGAAGGCAACTTCTTGTTTTGCTCTAAACAACTTCTTCACTTTGGACCATTGAGGTTAACAATAGTGACCCTTGGTTTTATGATATGAACACCTGGCTCAGTAACAAGTGAAGCCAAATGATGATTTGTAATGATATGCTTTATCTCTTATTTATGGTGAAAAAAAGTATCTAGAATTTTACATATTCTCATATTTTTAAGTTCTTTATTCTCTTTATATGCAGAACTTATAGACTAATAAGCAATGGGAGCAAAACAAGAAAGGAGGGGAGAGTAAAATACCTTCTGTTAAATTGATAGCAAACAATTTTTAAACAGTGAAACCATTTACATTATCAAAATAGCACAGAACCAGAAGTCTGAGATCTGGCCTGACCTAAGGTCAGTCAACATCATGATAAAGTGAAGGTCTCAACTTAAATAAAATCACAGTGTGGCTTTCAGTTGAGCGATGGGGTTTATGCTAATGCTGCCCTGTCTTTTGACGGGAAAATTCTCCCTAAACTACAGGATGATGTCTTTTCTTTAATTCTATCTTTCTGCCTTTCTTTTTTTCCTTTTTTTAAAAAAATAATATCTTTTTCTTTCCCCCTAGCAACTGGAGTGGCAGGTGACAACCTATTTACTGCCCAGTAGCATTAGAAGAAAATTCTGTTCTGGTCAGAGTTTTGACTTGGCAAAGGGTACAATTACTTTTTATTTTATCATTTTACCTTTTCCAACCTCTTTAATAACACTTTTACTGAAACCTGAAATTGCCTTCATGTTGGAAATATTATTAACTCATGTTAAGAGTCCAGAAAAGTTTTAGTTCCTCTTGCTGAAATAATGGAAGAAATGGGAAACAAATAAGAACCACCACCCATGTGACATTCTCTAAATTTACTTGTGATTTTCTAAATTTCATTGCTAGCAAAAAAGAAAGATGCAGCAAGGCGTACAGTAAATGAAGATATTATGTATTAGAGAAGGAATGAATCTGTCATTTTGACGAATTGTGAGGCGAAGAGCAGATTAACAGATTACTCATAGTCAGAAGGCAGCTCAGTGTGAAAAATGTGCAGGAAATGATAAGTGTGGGTTTGTGCTGATTTAATGATATTTTTAAACCACAATAACACTCTGGTAGTATAATATAATAAAGCACTTTGTTTGCATTTTTAAATCATCAACATATTTCCAGTTTGACCTTAAAAACATTTTAAACCATTCTCTATTAAAATATGTAGCTTTCAAATTAGAAAAAGGTACCATAAAAGATCACAGCAATGACCTTACCGGAAATATTACTGGCTTTTAAAATCAGTTTTTTCTGAAACTAGCATTGGTAACACAAACTTTAATTGTGTTTTAAGCATACTGATACCACATTTATTTTATTTCTTTGGGCATTTAAATCACTTACAACAAGAAATTATCTTCTAACAACCATTTCCAGGGAAACGCTTCGTAGATATTACTGATTTGTCCTCATATTTTCATTGTAGGTGTTTAGTTTTGTAGCTGAGGACATGGAGTACTTATGAATAACAACTATATTTTCCCACAGGTAGTAGAGAAAAGTAGTTCACATTTGAATTGAGTACTCTGAGTCATAGCAACAAATAAGGTGAATTACTTGTTTTATTTTGTTATTACAAATATGATTAGAAAGCAAACGTTTTTAAGTTTTACATTTTTATATAAATAAAATTTGGATTTGTATAACATACTTTTAGTTAATTTGATAGTGGTGGACTGACATTGCCAAGAATTTTCAGAATAAAATTTCTATAATGTATTGAAGTGGATTTTTTTTCTATGTCTTAATATTCAAAACCTGATATATGGCTTAAGTTGTTTCATATTATCTTCTCTTAGCTCACCAATGATGGCTTTACATAAAATTAGGTACAATGAAACTTGTAAGGGAATATAATATTACATCTTCTGTCTAAACACTTGTATATAACCCAGATGCAAAGAAGTATACTAATATAGCATGCCCAGGGCATGAGTCGCAGACATGATAATGGTTCAAGTTGTGTTTTACATATTCAGTGAAGACTTTTACCAGAATTCAGCACGTTTGGTACATTTTCCCTCTTCTAATGGATTAATATGCTCAAGTTGGAGTAAGTAAACAAGCAAATGTAGTCTTATCCTTTTGGTAGAAATTATGAAATGTATACCGCAAAAGTTATTTGCATATTTTCTGGCTTCGTTGCATATTTCTTGTTTGCAGTAGTTATTAACCTGATTTGTCAAATATTCCAAGTTCTATCAATTCCAAGCATATTGTTGGATTGCTCTTCTAAGTCCACTTGGTTTAGGGGGAGCCAATTAGCCCAACTAGTTCTAGTAGATGAATTGTGAGCAAAATCACCTACATTGCGGCTTGTCTGGAGCATTTAATTGGAGATATAAAACCCTGCACCAAGGCTCTCTTTTCCTCTGACACCAACCAGGAACATTCAAGGTAGTAGTTGTTTTGTAAGCCTGGTCACTAAATGACTATGATAAACAGAGTTACCCTGCTCATCATTTATATACATTTACCATAAGCAAGAAATAAACTTTTGTTCTTAAGACACTGAAATTTGGGGTTGTTTGTTACCACTCATAAGCTAGCCTTATTCTGACTTACTTAGTTTCTGCCTATGACATTGACTATATTTTATCATTGTGAATAGGAATTTTATCTACTTTAATATATGAAAGTTAGAAATTGGTTAAAATTGTTGAGCTCAGAATGTCATTCACTGGCATATAGTACAAGGGGTTGTGGGAAGTAACAGAGTACACTGGTTAAAAGCACTGGTCTCTGGAATCAAAATGCCACATTTGTATCCTTGTGAAATTATTTATCTAAGCTTCAATTAAGTTATCTAAAATATAGGGATTGTAGTCATTTAACTACTTTATAGTGGTATTATAAAGATTAAATGAGGAAATGCATGTAAAGAGTTTTGCACAAGGCCTAACATACATATTCTCATTAAATGGAAGTGATTATAGTAATGGTAGGATATCAATAGGAGTATCAGAAATAAAGTTATCCCCCCAAAAAATCACACTTTGAGAGAATCAAAGAGTCCTAGAGAGTCTGAAGAGATTATAGAGATGATTTAACCCAGCATCTCTTCAAAAATCTCCTCTATACATCTTGGCCAGAGAGGCAGGCTCAGTGTAGCATAAGACAGGCAGTTCATTACTGAGCATTCCTTATACTGAGTTGGCATAGGCTTCCTTGTAACTTCTCCCCACTGGTCCTAGCTGTCTTTCCAAAACAGTAATTTGAATCATCACTCTTTCACATAATACTCCTTTGACATATTTGAATATTGCTTCTTAGTTGTTCCATTTTCTCCTTTGGTCTCTCATTTCTTCAGCTTCAAGTCAACTTTGCCATTCCTGGTCCTGGCATAGTCCAACCTGCCTTCCTTTGGACATTTTTTAGTTTATCAAATTGGGGTTGTCTAAGTTGAACAATCTAACAGTTCAGTCTACAATTAGACCATTAACCAGGACACTGTGTCTGTTAATATAGCTTGAATCACATTTGTGTTCTTAGTAGCCGTATTCCACTAATGGCTTATCTTGGGCTTTTGGTCACCTTAAACTCTCACAGTATTTCTTCAGAACCATTTCTATAGCCTCCTAAGTGGCCTCCCTGCATCCACATGTGCTTGTCCACTGCAACCAGTACGTGTTCCCCACAGAGCAACCAGAGTTACCTTTTCTAAACACAGATCTGATTGTGATACCTCCATATTAAGACACTTCAATGGCTTCCCATTGCTTATAGGATAAAGACCAAAAGCTTTCAATGGCCTTCAAGGCTTGAGTGGTTTGGCACATGCCCACTGAGCCATCCTTGTTTTCCTCTGGAGATTTGTGCTTTAGCCCCCCTGGCCTCCTTTCCACTTGTCAAAACTGCCCCCCCTCAGGGCTTTTGCCCATTTTTTCCTCTTCCTAGAATGTTTTTCCCCTACCTTACCTTCCACCTTGCCTGATTAACACCCACTCATTTTATTAGACTTCCTGACAAGCATCACTTCCCAGAGGGAACCCTTAAGTTCCTATTCATGTGTTTTCGTAGCATTACTTAACTTCCCAGCACTTACACATTTTTGTGTGGTTATCGATTGATGTTGGTCTCACCCTCCACACTGTAAACTCAAAGAGAACAGGATATCTATTTTCGCTTCTCATTGCATTTTGTGCCAGGATCTGACATAAAACTGGATCTTGGTAAATACTGGTGGAATGAATATTGGTGTGTGAACCAATTTTCTTGACTATCAAGATCATTCTGAATCTCAGTTCTGTCATCCAGCCTGTTGTGTCTCTCACCCCAGTGTCTTCCATAAATTTCAAAAACTCACTCGCTGTCCCTGCTGGACACTTATACAACCTTAATAGATGATAGCTGACTATGAAGCCCTTTGGGCCTCCGTTAAAAGTCTTCTGCCGTATTAATATTGACCAACAGCCAATTTGAAGTGATGGGATTGTAGGGGAAAAAAGAAAAACTTTTTTCTCTATCCTCCTAAGTTCTATAACTGGGCCCTGAAAATTAAGCTGACAAGAGGCATGTTTTAAAAAAAAAGCATACAAATTGTATGTATGTTTGCAGCACTCATATCCATGGGCGAAACTCAGTAATGAGTAACTCAAAGGAGTGATTAGAACTTGGAGCTTATATAGCACCTTAACACAGAAAAATAAATTTGTAGAAAAGTGACTAGACAAAGGCTTCAGGGTTGGCTTTTATGGATGGCAGACTGTGGGAGGGTAAATATATGGGGGAAAATAATGGAAGAGTTGTATTAGTAAGGTTTGTTCTGTAGATCCTCTCAGTACTGTCTCTGGGCTGATAAGAATCTTTGGTGATTGAGTTGTACCCTGTACCACAAAGGGCACCTTCCTCATGGGAAATTTTATCCTGCTTTTAGGTAGAAAGGGGGAGATCAGAGAGCCCTTCCTGAATTTACTGTTTCTGAAGTGTCTTCCGTTAAAAATAATATGTCAAAGCAGCATAATTTGGAGATGGCATATTCAAAACCCTTACATGATGTCTCTAAATTATTTTAATTTACAAATAGTCTGATTCTAACATACTTTTGATGCATGATAATTCAATCATTGCGTATGATTTCTGGGATGTTAGGATTCACACTCACGTGCAGTTATGCCCCATCCTTTGTCCAATGCAGACACTGCTCGTAGATCACAATCTTCTTGCCCTTTGAGCATCACTGTAAATTTACAGTCCTTCTCAATGTGGTACTCCAAATAATACTGTATTAGAATTAGCACATGACTTCTAATCTCTTTGAGCTAGTATTTCCATTATTTATTTCGTAAGCTAGGTTATCAAATGGACTCTATTCCTAGCCCTACATGACACCCCCTATCCCTGGAAATACCACCTTGCTAATATTGCCTTCTCTAAAAGTCACCCCCTCTTGTGTACAACCTTCCTTGACTAAAGCAAAATTAAGACTTCTCCTTCTCCACAGCCCTGATTCAGTTCCCCACATCAACTACAATTAAAATCCTACAACATTAAATGACAGACATAATATATTTTTAAATTAATTAATATAATTCTGTCTCTGACAATGGCAAACTTAGTTGTTTCACAGTAAACTTCCTTCTGAGAACAACCAGAAAAGCCAGACAGCATCTGAAAGTCATTGGAGAGCTTCCAAGGCAGTGATACCTTACAGAGCCTTGCTCTAGATGGGAAGGGAAGGGAAGTCAGGAGAGGCAGCCTGCACCTTGGACCACTTTTTCCAGGAAAAATTGCACTTCAGACAGCAGCAGCTGAGAAGCTGAGCATAACCTTCGACAGTTTTATGAGCCTTGGGGACAAAAATTGGAATTCAGGACCTATGAAGAGGAGGCCATAGTAAGTTCCAAAGTGTTGTCACACCTTAGGTAAAAGGGTTAACTCGACATAGACCAGGTCTCTGGAGGATTTGAGACACATTTATTCTGAAACATCCTAATTGCTGATGGTCCTCTGACCCAACCCTGATCACCTGCAGAACAAAGGAATCACATCTAGAGAAAGAAGACATCATCTAGAGCTGCTGTCCAATAGAAATAGAATGTGAGCCACCTATGTAATTTAAAATTTTCTAGTAACCACATTTAAAAATTTTTAAACAGGTAAAATTAATTTTAATAATATATTTATTTAACCCAGTATATCCAAAATATTATCACTTCGACATATAATTTTTGGGAGGAAAACTTTTTCCCTTCCCACCTACATTTGGGCAATGGGTATGTGGAGTTATAAGTTAACTGACAGCAAATTAACAGGAGAAAAGGTTTATTACAGTGTATGTGGAATTATCTATAAGGAGTGTACCTCTGAACAGCCAGGGGTAAGGGTTTATACATCAGTTTCATATGTGAAATGGAAGGATAGGGCTTCAGGGGGAGGGGATGGAAGGTTCTGATAAGGCTTGTTTACATGATTTCTTGGAACATTCAGTTGCTATGGTCAATTGCTGGGACTTCGCCAGGGTGGGGTTTTGTAGGAGCTGATTTTTGAAAAGCTCTGCTTTAGTCAGATATGGGAATTTTGGATAAGATTTTTTTTCTGCATCTCATACTTGTCTGAATGTTTTCAGTTAGAAGTAATCTTTACTTTTCACAACCAGCTATTCTGGGTGTTTGTTGGTCCCTTCATATGCAGTTTAAAATATTGTATTAATGAGATACTTTACTTTTTTGTATAAAGTGCTTGAAATTCAGTGTGTCTGTTACATTCACAGCTTGATTCAAACTACTCCATTTCAAGTGCTCAGTAGCTCCTTGTGGCTGGTGACTACCATGTTGAACAACCCAATTCTAGAAGGGAACTTCAAAGAATAGCTTTATGGCCTTGAAGTAGGAAAAGATTTCCTAAACAAACAAGTCTCAAATTTCATAAAGGAAAATATTGATAAATTGGACTATATTAAAATTAAGAACTTATTAAAAGACACTGCTTAAGAAGGTAAAAAGGTATGCCACAGAGTGGAAGAAATATACTGTGATTCCATTATACCCCATTACAATGGCTGATATATAAAATATCAGCAAGCTCATAGAGGATATGGAAGAAGTAGAGCTCTCAAATCCTGCTGGTGGGAGTATAAATTAGCACAACTACTTTGGAAAACTGTTTTGATAGCATCTACATAAACTGAACATAATGTATCCTTTTACCCAACAGTTACCCTTCCAGATACATGACCAGTATACTGCATACATATGTGCACCCAAAAACATATAAATTCTGGGGACTCAGACCCCCAGAGTTGACATAAAGACAATTTTACAGTGAAAATATTTGAGCTATAAAAGATGCAGAAAGAAGTCTTATCTGAACTTCCCTTATCTGACTAAACCAAGGCCACCCAAAAATACAAACTGCCCATTCCCATTAGCATAAAAAAAAAAAAAACCAAGAGAAATTTCCATACCTTCCCTCTGAAGACCTAAACACACCCCTTTTGTGAAGTTCATATATATACTTTTATCTCTAGGTATTCAATGACTTACTTATTACTGAGCAACTCCCAGATCCACCCATGAATAAACTGTCTTTTCTTCTGTTGATAAGGCTATTGTCAGCTAATTTGCAGGCCCCCAACCACTGGACTCAAGTAGAAAAGCAAAAAGTTTTTCCTCCCAATATAAACACATCCATGACAGCTCCAAATTAGAAACATTCCAGTCTCCTTCAATAGTAGAGTGCAGAAATTAATTGTGAAATATTCACACAATGGAATACTATTTATATTCAAAAACATGGATGAATTTTACAAATATAACATTCAGGGAAAGAAGGTAGACAGCTGAGGAATACATATTGTATCATTCCACTCATACAAAGTTCAGAAGCAGGCCAACTAATTGGTAATGTTAGAACTAATCTACAGTTGTATACCTGAAACTTATATAATGTTATTAGCCAATGTTTCCCTAATAAATTTAGTTTTTTAAAAAGTCACCATCTGAGCTGCTTTAGCAGAGCAGAGAGTGTAATATTAGGAGGAGGAGTAAGTGAAGGTTCTATTCTTGGCTCAGGTGATGTTTATGGTCACTTCGAGATCATTCTTTGAGCTATACATTCATTATTTGTGGACTTTTCTACATGTATGTTACACTTTAATGGAAGAACTTATCAATAGTATAATTCTTAGTCTCATATAGTCAGTCTCCTCTTTCTGGTACTTTAACGTTTCTGTATCTTTCTGCCTTGTTTATAATTTAGCATGTCAGCTTTCTACAGAACAAACACCATATTTAGTTTGAATAGCAGCTGCAGTAACACCATGAATAATTATGATGATGATGGTGGTTTGGCGATGTGAAAGAATTATTGCCCTCCTTGGCAAGCCCAATTTACTCACTAGAGAATGGTCCTTGCAACAAAAGAATTCTGATTATTTCCTCCCAATGTTTTAAAAATAGCATTTTACCATCATATTTATTCAAAAGTCCGTTTATCACACACATCAGCATCCTAACACATATTTTTCATTAACTGAAAAGCTACAATTAACACACCCTGCGACTGCTAGGAAATAAATCTAGTCAACTAAAGATCTGTCAACTTTCTCCAGTTCTTTATTTTCTTATGCAACCAGCCAACACTGGGGAAAAACTAAATTACCATTCACTTCACAAAACCTTTTTAGTATATTATTGTTTTATTTGACTACTGAACATAAAGGAATAACCAAACTTTGAAAAGAAAATGGAAATCAGTACATAAATATGGCATCTAATACTCTCACACACTTAATGATGAAAATGATACCCTGTAGTTATTCTTTACAAAAGCCCAGAGAGCTGAATTAGAGTATGAAGTTAAACCCACCTACTCTTTCAGCACCATTAAGTCCCATCGTTCTGCAGAAAGGTTAAGGTGGTTTCATTTTGTATTCTAATTTTAAAGCAATTATTCTTTAGTTAAAGTTAGTACAAAGTTTTCTGCTCTTGATTTGCTAATGACTTAGTTACAAAGCACTTAACACATAGCTGTTTTGTAACTCTGTAAAAGGTGTTATAAGAGTTGTTTGAAATTAAATCTTTTTCTGTAATTTCAAACAATAATAACTACTAACATTATTGCTATTACTATTACTATTATATATTGCTATGTAACTATAGATTGCTATTACATCTATCACTTATTGACTCCATCTCTGCAGCAAGCACTTGAGGGGTGATAGTTTTCACATGCTACATTATTACTTTAGTTAATCCCCGTCATAACCCAGTGTGATAAATTCTGTTATTGTTATTCCCATATTCCAGGTGAAGAAACAGAGGCACAAAATTTAACCCAAATATCACAAGGCGAAAGGAAAGTCAAGCTCACATCAAAAACCGTGCAACTTAAATTATATGCGGTGTTGTTACCCCAAATGTATGTCTAATGTCTAGTTCCACATTGGATTATCAGCGTATTTTCTATGGTGGTGGTAATTGTCGTTGTTGCTGCTACAGTCCCACCCTAGCCACTTGTTCATCCAGATATGCAACATAGGATTATGTTAGTGTTCCATTTTATGACCAACCAGGCCTTGCAGGGGTTTATGAAATCGATCCTAGAAGTTAAGGTGGTCAATCTAAAGTCATGGAATTTTTCTCTTTGATTCCCCCGTTGCCTTCCCATTATTCTGTGTACAGTGTTTCACACATCTAGGACACACAAATGTCTTTGGACTCTTGGCAATTGGATTTCCCAGGTAAACATGGTTTAAATGTGGATTTCATTTGTTCATCTGAGAGGCCCATTATATTAGGAACATCTGTCTCTGAGAGATGCTTTCCCCTCTGACACACTCCGCAAAATCAGCCATTCTGTCGTTCCCATTCTCCCTGTGCATTTAGAATCAGTCTGTATGCAATAGATTGGAGTTTTTTTTGAGAACCTATCACCTTTACTCTGTGGTAGAACTGTTATTTATGAAATACATATTAAATCTTCTTTTATTTTTAAATATTTTAGGTTATGTAAAATAATATTCTTTCTGTAGAGGGTAGGAAAAACATTTTCCCTCTACCCTCCTAGGTTCTTCTGCAAATTAAATGAACAAAAGAAAAATTAACAGGAGAAAAACAAACAGAAGCTTAGTAACACCTGCAATCCTGCAATGTGCATAACACATAGAAGTACTCAGGGATAAGACACTCAAAAGAATGGTTAGAACTTGGGCTTATACAGCATCTTAACAAAAGAACAATTAATTTGGTAGAAAAGTGACAAGACAAAGGAAAGGGACTCTGAGTTTCTAGAGGTGACCAATTGTGGGAGGATAAATATATATGGGAAACGAATGGAACATAAGTTAGTAAGATTTGTTATGCAGATTCCTCTGGTGTCATCTTTGATAGAGCCTAGAGTTGTCTCCAATGATTAAGAAGCATCCTACCCTTCCTGGCAGAGATGGGGAGGGCTGAGAGTCTTTCTTGTGTCTTTTTCTCATGACCTTTAGTTCAAAATAATCCTTATGTCAACATGGCATGTTTTGGGGTGGCGTATTCTGAATCCTTTCATTTCTTTTTTTATTCATGTATTCTCTGTCCTCGGGGACTGTGACTTGGTAACCAATCTATTGTCAGCACTGAGAACAAAAATATAAAGTGGTTACTCTGGCTGGTGTGGCTCAGTGGATTGAGGGCCGGCCTGTGAAACTAAGGTCAGGGCACATGCATGGGTTGCAGTCCAAGCCCCCAGTAGGGGGCACATGAGCAGCAACCACACATTGATGTTTCTCTCCCTCTCTAAAAAATAAATTAATTTAAAAAAAAATACGAAATGGCTTAGAGTAGGCACTCAGATGTTTTTTTAATGTTCCTCAAAGATATGAAGACAAAACCTGTTATTTAGAGGAACAGTTGTTGCCCCTGAATCTGCAGCAATGCTGTGTTTATTTAGAATGTAAGTCTTCATCCTATGTGCATCCTTTCACTGGATAAAACAGTGTTTGTCTCCCTAAAAAAACGTAGAGGTTCTAAAAGTCCTCTTGAAAAAAATATCATAGCTTCCATACAGGTTTTCTCAGCCCTTCTGTTTTCTTTTGGGAAAATACACTCTATAGATGTCATTTACATATGTACACTTTGGTAAACATGAGTCACGTGACCTTGCTTATATGCCCAGCAAAAGTTCAAGATTGGACTCAGGCTCCCTTTCCGTCTTGTGCCTGCCCCATATGGGGAGTGAAGGAAGGCTTAGCACCCAAAACTATGTGATGTGGCTAACGTGTAGGAAAGAAAAGCTAGTTTCTCCTAAGAGGGAAAGGAAGTGGCCAGCCGAAACCATAGCTACCACAATACTAGTGGGTTAGCTTTATCTCTTCGGTGATTAACTTCATAAGTATTTATTGAGTAACTGCTATACGCCATGTATACTCTTTCCTTTCCCCTTCATTTCAAGAAACATAGTGATTGGAAATGGTGTTACAATTACCTTGAATACTATTCAGTTGATTTTTTAGGTAAATCACTTACATATTTCCATATTGAAACTATTTTGTTAACGAATGTAATATCTAATTGCAACACACTGGTTAGCACATATTTATTTTTGCTCTTACTAAATTCCGAACAGGGAAAAGGTGGATTTTTACTCCAAAAAGGTTGAGAATTGATATTTTAACTGATAAAATTCCAGATTGTGTTGCAAAGATCAACTACACAAAATGTAATCGCTTTATATTTATAACTGTGCTTTTTAAGAGCAAGAAACAAACCATTAATAAACCAATATTACATTAGACATCTTGCTATGTAAATAGACTTCATGTGAATAAATAAGCAAAACTGAATTTTTTATTTATTCATCAGACACTATATAGGTGAATTTCACATGCACGTCTTAAAAATGTAATAAGAAAAATTTCATCTCTTTATGTCTGGCATGTCTGTTTTTGATGACTTCTGTAACCAACATGGATAACACTAAGGTGAGAGAAATCTCACATCACTCTTTTGTGTTCATTGAAGCATTCTGAAGTTACTACTGATTTCTGCTACTTAGATGAAACTTACTCATCTGGCATGGAAATATCAAGGGGAAGAAATGGAGAGTTCATGCCCATGGTCCTCATCATAAGAGAGTTTTCACTTTATCCTGACCCGACTTTAAATATTTAGGGAAAATGTTCAATTTGTAACTCTAGCTAATGGCAGTACAATGTCAGACTTCTCTGTTTAACATTCAGTTTTGTTAATCAAGAAAACCAGATTGGCTCTCTGCATGTTGATTAAATTGATTACAGCTCTAGGGCCCTGATAGCTTTTTTCAAGTGTCTCTAATTAATCAGACAATGCTTGATTAGTTTTTTCTGTTTTGAGGAGATAAACTGACTTCCTTGAGAATTTTCACCCCAAAATAATTCCCCTCCAGTGAAAGGTAAAGGATAAGTGAGTCACTATTTAGTTTTCCATGACACTGAGACCTTTTATCTTCCAGCAACTAAAAAGAAAAAAAAATCCTTTGAAAAGCAGATTAAAACACAATATTAAACTTCTTTTCACATGGTCTTATAAATACATCTCCTAGAATTCCTAGAATGAAAAAGGTCTCTATGTTTGCTTCTTCTGAGCTTTGGGCCTCACCTCCGGGCTATTGTAGAGCATCTTCCAACTTTCCCATTGTAATCATTCTTTGTCAAGTTATATCATTCAATTGCAGACCTGACATTGCAGATTTCAGCCCAGGACCTATTTTGCTTTAATAATCAGGCTCATGAAGGATCTGTTAAAAAACAAATAATAAGCCACCATCTATTTTTTAAGTCCTATCTATAGCATTAGATAAAGCAACTGTTGCTTATGCAAATGAACTTGACAATTTCCAGGAACATTACCAAAATTTATTTATAAAGACCCAAAATGTTCTGCTTATCTCACTGAAATCGCAATTTCCAATGGGAAAGGCTGCTGGGATCGGCTCAGATGGTGCTCATTGGCATGAGGAAGGCACCCCTTCTCCTCTCTCCTCCGTCAGCCCTGCTGTTTCCAGTGAGCCCTGTCACCTAGAATGCTTTTTAAAAGATATTTCGAAGCTGTGTTTCAGAGGAGTTTTCTTATAGATGCCATCAAATTGGAAGCTACTGAAGAGAGAGAATCTGCCTTTAAAGAAGAAAGTAGTAAAAAAAAAGAATTCCACTAGAGTAGAAAAATAAAAAGTGAAAAATAAGTCTTACTCCTCCCACCCCATACTCCACATTTCTACTTACTTATTATGATTATGGTTAACAGTTTCTTGGGCATCCTTCAGAAACTTTCCATGCACATACAAGAAAATACATTTTATTTATGTATATTTTTCAAAATAAATGGGATGATTCTCTATACTGTTCTACAACTTGCTTTTAGATTTTTACAGAATAAATTTTGGACATCTTTCTGAATTTGCACATATAAATAAACACATTCTTCATTAATTGCTGGATATTATTTTATTATTTGGATGCACTGTAACTTATTTGGCCAGTTATCTGCTGATGTACATTTAGGTGGTTTCCAGCTTTTCATTACTATAAACAGTGCTATAATAAACATCCTCATGCTCGTATCTTTGCAACCTTGGGCAAGTATGTGTTTATAATAAATTTCTAGCAGTGAAATTACTTAGTAATTTTAATAGATACTACTAAATTGTTCACAAATTTACATTGCTACCAGCTCATACTGAGTTTCATGAAACTTTAGAACTTTTGCCAAGCTCCCTGTGTTTGGCAAACTGCTCAGTAGTAGTTTATTATTTTAATTTGTATTTCTATAGTTATATACATGGTCAAACATCGTTCCATAATAGGGTTGAGGGGGCATTTACATATCTTTTCTCCTGACCTGCCTGTTCATATCTTTGCCTACTTTTCTGGGACCATGTCTTGTATTTATTCAGTATACTTATATATGCAACACAGGGTAGGGTACTTGGAGCCTCAACGACTATTTGAATTTGACTTAGATGCTGTATGGGACATACAGAAAAAAAATCTAAAGTTATTAGAGTTTAGTCCTTATTAGAGAGGGTAAGGTCCTTGTGGCAAACTGCCATCTCTAAAGACTTTTACTCTCACAGGATGATAAAAACAAGATGTCTTCTCAGGAGATATCTGTACATTACCACCTTATTTTGATACAGTGGGAAATGAATCTTGTCAAAGGGAAAGTTCTTTGTTTTTCATATATATTTTCATACACATATGTACTAAGCTTCAAAAATAACACATTATTCCTTGCCTTGATCATACAACAAACTCCTAACTGATCTTTCTAACCCTTCCCTTTTCCCATCAATCCATTCTCCACACAGCTGCCACTGTGATCTCTCTAAAATGCAAATCAAAAATTCTTCTAGCTTAAATCCTTGGGTAGATCCCTAAAGCCTTGAGAATAAAGTAGGAACTCATTTGTCTGCCATCTAAGACCCCTGCCTTCTTCAGCATTTGACCACAGTTACATCATCTAACACATACTCATATATATGCCCAGTACCCATCATTTCTCAGTTGGCACCCCCAAAACTCTCCACCACTTTCTTAGATAGTTCCTTCTAGAATATCCTCTCATCTTTTCTCTGTTTTGTGACCTCATTCTCATTCTTCAGGAACAACACTTTCATCACTTTTGCTAGAAAGCTTTATCTGAACCCTTCTCCTGACTGTAAGGGTTCTCTGGGCTTACTTCTATCCAACAGTACTTACTTCACGTACTGTAAGTGTTGGTCTAATAATCTGTCTCCAGGAGACTGAATTCTTCGGGGACAGAATCACATCTTACTCCTCAGTATTCAGCATAAAGTCTGTGATGCTGCATGGGCTCAAGAAATATCTATTCAACATAAAATTATAAAGCAGCAATACTGATAACACTGTTGAGAAGGCACGGAAGGGATTGGCCTTCTTCCATTTTGTCTCAAGTAGATGAGATATTACTTTTCACATGTTGTGGCTTAATTTGATGGCTGATGCCTGGATCTGTGCCCCCAGAGTTGAATTATCTACCATATCTAATGAGTCAGTATCTGTAAAATGGTCCCAAGATGCTATGTCATTAATATTTTCTTAACCTGAGGGAAATACTGCCAAACAGGAAATATTTTCAGTTCTGCAGAGAACATATAAAATATATTTAATAGAGTAAGAGAAGTTAATCATTTTTGTGATTTCTTGGTGCATTGAGGGAGCTGAGTCCTCTCTTTTATGGATTTTTCTGACAAAGACACAGGCAGGAAAGGTGATTTTGTAGAGACCTGAAGAAGAGTGCAATTTTCCTTTTGTATGAGTATTCGTTGCATGTCTTCAAATACATACGGGTTGATGTGAGGTGAAAATACAGTACATGTTTATCCAATATGTTTCCCACCTTTTGCTGTGGAAGAGATGTGATCCTATTCCAGGTGTCACCATAATGCAAACATCCTCCAGGACCCTTTTTAGGAGGGGAGGAGAATGTCTGGGAAAAATAATCCTCGTATCGTTCTCAGCTAGCTGCCTTTTCTGGCTCCTGCTATTCCTCCCACTGCTCTCCGAGTGTGTTCTCCTTCCCTCCTCTCTACCAGATCTTTCTCAGAGAACTCATCCATTTCCCAGCTTTTTCATTCTTACCTCTGGGTCCTTCTTTATAGCCATGGCCTTCACACAGGAATTCATTCATTCATTCATTCATTCATTCATTCATTCGATAAACATTTATTGAGTATTTAATACATGCCAAGCCCAGGGTGAAGAAGACAGACATGATTTTCTGCTTTTGGAGCTTATAGTCTGGTCACAGCTCCTCTTCCTTGTTCAAAGACAGCTGCATTCTCACTGTAACCTCACAGGGCAGAAAGTACAAGGAGCTCTTTAGGATCCCATATATCAGGGCTCTACCCGTCATGACCTTAGCACCTTCCAAAGGCCCCACCTCCAAACACTATCACGGTGGGGATTAGGTTTCAACATATAAATTTTGGGGAGATACTAACATTCAATCTATAGCACTAGGCCATGAGAAAAGGAACTAAGTTTCCTTCAGTTGCTCAGCTGGTAGAGCAGAGGACTTGTAGTATTGAATGTAAACTTTAATTAAAAAACAAATTTAAAAAAAATCAAAAGAAAGAAAGAATTTTTTTAAAATAGCACCAAGAAAAAAAACCTGGAGCAAAATGTTAACATTATTAAATCTGAGCAGTGTAGATTTCAGAGTTTGACATATGCTTGAAAATTGTCATAATTAAACAGTTAAAATATTTTTCCTCATGTATATGTATGTCTTTAAATCTATTGTGCAATGGTAATAAAGTGTTAATATGGAGAGTTAAAAGAAGAAAAAGAATTATGAATGTGGTTATGGCTTTCCCTCTGTAGCTGGGGCTAGTGTAGTGGTAACAGTGAGGGAAAGACACAAAAAGATTTCATAGAGAGGAAGGACCAGACCATGCAAAGCTTTAAGCCATTGTAGTGATTTTGGATTTTGCCCTAAAAGCAAATTTTGAAAAGCTCACTCTGGATTGGATTAGAGGCAGTCCATATTGGCTGGTAGAAAAACAAGGGAGAGATTCTACAAATATAGACTATGATGGCAGCAGTTGGTATGGAGCTATGTCAACATATTCAAGAACTTAGGCTAAGACCTAGTAATAGATCCCTAAATGTTTCCAGTGTAACTTCACTTGGAGAAATCATGTGAAGTTATTACAACCAAGACCTCATATTCTTTATGTGCTAAACCAAACTCCTATGTTGCCCCAAACTGGTTTCCTCTCCCCAATATCCCAATTCATTCATTGGTACCAACATTGTTTCATTCCCAGAATCTAGACTTTAAGCTTCCTTGTTCAGTGTGACAGGAAATATGGCAACTAGTGGCATCTGAGCTTCACTTATTTTGGCTTCCATCTTTATTGGGGACTGTCCCTTATTTTTAGATCCCATTTCAGAAATTCTAAGGAAGCACAGTGATTGACCCAGATTAGGTCTGGCGTCCACATCTGGACAAATCAGCTGAGGCTGTGGGCTAATGTAAGATGTGGTTAGAAAAATACATAGAGATTATTAGTGTATACAAAGCCTCAAAGGCCATAGTAAAGATTCTGGTCTTTCTTTCAAGTACAATAGCTTCCCAATTACATTGAAAGGTTTTAAACAAAAGATTGACTTAATCAGATTAGAATGTTGGCTACTATGTGGAGAACAGAGAAGTGAAACCAGAGTGAATGACTGTGAGGGGATCAATTAAGAGCTTTTGCTACAGAAAATGTGAGACAAGGTAGTTGCTTGGATTTGGTAGTGGAAGGAGAGAGGGGGAGAAAGGTGGATTCAGAAGGCATTAGGGAGGCACACTGACAGGAAGTTTTGTAAGAGCCTTGAGAATGTTCCCCTCTCCAGTTCCTTCCTCTACGACAGAGGTCATTCAGCTGCAGCCTATGGGCCAAATCCCATTGCAGGGTATGTTTTGTAAGTAAGATTTTATTGAAATATAGCGATGCCCATTTACTTACTTATTTCGTTATGTTTGCTTTCATACTGCAACAGCAGAGTTGAATAGTTGCAACAAACACCTTATTGCTTGGAAAGCCATGTATTTATGTACACTCTCTGGCCCTTTATAGGAATACTTTGCCAACCATGAATTTTACTAGAACCATTGCCTCCAAGGTGCAGAAGTTCTTAATTTGGGGGTCCAGAAGTCCATGAATGAGCTGCAGATGATCTCTGGCCTCCTGAATTTGGAAGTAAAATTTAGTATTTATGTACATTTTTCAGGAAAAAGTTTTCACCAGCTTTTAAAAAGTATTTGTGAATTCTCCCCAGTCTGTTTCCTGGCCATAGATGTTTAAAACCCAAACTTCTTTCAGTGAATAAGAAATGTGCACTGGTTTCAAATGATAAATAAATATCATTAAGTCTTGGCTAGAAATTGCTAAATTCTGTGTATTTCACTGGGCTGGCTCCTCTGACCCAGACATTTATGAGAGCAGGTTGTAATGAGCTATATAATAATCATCATCATGTTTTAAATTTCTCAAAGAATTACTGCCCCAAATAAATATTTAAATGTATACAAAATTGAAAATAGTTTTATTACAGGGGAATTCCTTCCAGGAAACAAACAGATGGTCTGATTAGCCCATAGCAGCCTTTTTGCATAGCCATGTCCTAGTGTTATTTTCCGTTGGCTAGAATGCTTTTTCCATTTGACTCTGACCTCCTTTTTTTCTTTTCTTTTAATTTTTAATTTTATTTTTAAATCATGTTTATTCTATTATAGTTGTCTCAATTTGTCCCCTTTTGCTCTCCTCCAATTTGATCTCCACCCCACCCTGCCCCCCTCTCCCACAGTGAATTCCCACTCTGTTGTCCGTGTCCATGGGTCATTCATACATGTTCTTTGTTTAGTCCCTTCTCCTTCTTTCCACCATTGTCCTCCTTCCCCACACCCTCTGGTCACTTTCAGTCTGCCTCATGTTTCCTTGCCTGTGGTTTATTTTGTTTGTTAGTTTATTTTGTTGAATAGAGTCTACTTATAAGTGAGATCATATGGTATTTGTCTTTCACCAACTGGCTTATTTCACTTAGCATAGTATTCTCCAGTTCCATCCATGTTGTCCCAAAAGGCAGGAGTTCCTTCTTTCTTTCTTTTCTTTTTTTTTTTTAAATGCAGATGGCTTTTATTTATTTATTTATTTATTTAAATGTTAGTATCCATTATAAAATATTTAAAAATTTAAATCCATTATAAAGTCTCAGCAATTAAAACATGCCACCAGCACAGAAATAATCAAGTAGATCAAGGAAATAAAATGAGCATTCTAGAAACAAATGTATATATCTGTCTAACAATATAATATAAGATTCACTTGATATTTCAAGTCAATGGGGAAAATAAGGCTTATTCAACAAATAAGGTGCATGGACCACTAGTACTTGAAATAAAACACATATAGAGCCCTATTTCACACATTCTACAAAAGGCATTCAGGTGAGTTAAAAATCAATATATAAAATCTAAGGAGTTTTTGGAGAAAATACAAAATAATATTTTTCTTACCCTGAGGTAATATATTCAAACCCAGAAGTTATAAAGTAAAATATTGACAATATGACTTTATTAAACATTTAAGACTATACAGTAATATACATATAAAAAAGTTAAAGGACAAGTGATAGAATAGGAAAGTATTTGCAACATATCTAAAAAAGGGTTAATAGTTTGTTTTGTTGTTTTAGGGAAAAAAATCTAGGAACATTTAATCAAAAAATGGATAAAGAATACCAAAAAGTCATTTAAGGCTTTTAAAAAAAAATAACAGAAATAGGCAAGAAATATACAAAAACATGTTTAGTTTCAACAAATAATAAAGGAACAAATAAAATAACATATCATTGTCACAATCAGATTAATAAGTACTAAAAATATTGGTAATGTCAAGTATTGGTGACTGTGAAAGGAACTGGGGATTCATAGACTCTTTTTCTTCATCTTCATAAAGCAGTCCCTTTAACATATTTTGCAATGCTGGTTTGGTGGAGGTGTATTCTTTTAGCCTTCTTTTGTCTGAGAAGCTCCTTATTTCGCCTTCCATTTTAATTGAGAGCCTTGCTGGGTAGAACAGCCTTCGTTGCAGGCCTTTGCTTTTCATGACTTGGAATATTTCTTGCCATTCCCTTCTGGCTTGTAGTGTTTCTGTTGAGAGGTCAGCTGCTAGCCGTACTGGGGCTCCCTTGTATGTTACTACCTCTTTCTCCCTTGCTGCCTTTAGGATTCTCTGTTTGTCTTTGATATTTGCCATTTTAATGATGATGTGTCTTGGAGTGGGCCTCCTTGGGTTCCTCTTGAATGGGAGCCTCTGTGTGACTGAGCGCCTTGATTTCCAGGGCCTGGAACACAGGACTTCAGTGAGTGGTTACTGTATATGTAGAGAGGTGATTAAGCTGTTCGTCTCATATCATATATTTGATTATATGTGTATATGCATGTACACATGTGATGTATTTATAGAAAACAAATGAAATAATTAGCAAAATTATCTTGAAAAGAAAATCTTGTTTTGAAATGAAGGAATTGAAACCATAGTTCATCTTAACTGAAGATATCCCAGTTACTAAAACATGTGACTCAGCTCTGACTCAGTTAATGCTCACTGTGGGATGAAAACAGTGTGGTATTCTTGTTTGGAAAAGACTTTAATAATTAGGTAAATCTGGCCATTGTGAAAATTCACAAGATGGTATTTATTCTTCATCTGCATGATATTTTTATATGTGGTATTTAATGTAAATCCATTGTCTTGACTTCTAAGTAAAACATCTTACTGCGCCAGTAAAACAGGAAGTTTTACTGTTTTTACTTTTTTACTTTCTGTGACATAACAGTAAAATATCTTCCTGTGACAGGCACACCTATGCACCTCAGCATGTGTAGGTATGCCCTGCAGTCCTTTCTTTCCAATTTCGAAAGGAAGGGCAAGGATGGGAGGGTTGCTTGAGTTCACAAAAGGAAGGAGGAGGAAGGGAGCATGCCCGACTAAAAAGGATACTTGCCCACCTAAGGAGCTACACTCTTTCCTAGCAGATAGATGGAGTCCATCCTTGTAAGAAAAGATTGTAGTCAGAGTTGAGGAAAGCAACCAAAACACTATCAAGTACAAAGACAAGGCAAGTATGGAAATGGTGGAGCAAAGAGCAAAAACAGATTCTGGAGCACAAGTAGTCAGGGTAGGAAACAGGCCAAGGAAATGCTTCAGAACTAAAGCTCGGACTGGCATGCCGTGAGTGAAGCCTGAGCTGGAACTCCCCCGCATTAGATATTGGCTCCTCACTATTCAGAAGGCGTGGAGGTTTAAAGGAGTTGATCAAGAGGCAAGGCCATGGACTAGCATTAAATATCACATATAAAAATGTAAGCGTGTAAGATACAGGTACTAGACTATGTACATTTCTGCTTATTAATAAGTCACCAAAAAACAATGCACTTAGAAAAATAAAATTATTAAATATACGTAAAGTAAAATAAAAACAAAAACAGTGTCACCAGGATGGGAAAATGGTATAACCTGAAGCAGCATCTCTCAAGGTGTGGTCTGTGGATTCATGATCCCAAGAGATGTAACAGCTCCAGACACACACATGCAGGCGGTGCCGCACACTCTGTCCGCCTCTCAGGAGAGTCAGTGTCTTCAAGGCTCTCAAAAGTCCTGCAAGGAAAAGTCCTGGTTGTCTCTGTTTAGCCCAATATTCTTCATACTTTATATTTAACATGGAAACCTTGGTCTTCAAAATATGCTTTGTAAATGCTTACTTAGTGAAAAAGCCAAACAAATGAGTTGCTTTGATGGTATAAAATCATCTAAATCTTAAGTTAAAATACCACTTGTCAAGAGTATTCAATAGTCATTTTTAAAAGATAAAATCAGATGCACCTTACACCAGAATAGATTCACACTGTATAGTATGACTCAAAATACAGAAGCAATAAGAGAAAAGGTTGATATGTTTGACTACAAAAAAAAATGTTTTTAAACTTTTGCATGGCAAAAATAAACAAACACAAATGACAAGGTAAGGGAAAGAGACCAAAAAAATCTGATAAAAGGAAGGGCAAAAGACATGAACAGACAAAATATTTATGTAGATATAGATGTAAAATACCCACATGCATATACATAAATATTATATAGATGGCTTATGCATATGAAAAGACAGTCAACCCCACTCTGATGCTCATAATGCAAACAAGTGCAAATTAAAACTGCTTTAAGATACTAGTTCTCATCTCTCATATTAGAAAGCATTAGAAATTTGATAACATATTCTTGTGACATGGCTGTAAAGCAGCCAGCACTTTCATACATGGTTGGTAGGGATGCAGAAGTGAAGAACCCTGGTAGAGAGAATTTGTCAATATCTAACAAGACCAAGTATGTATTTACCTTTTGTTCCAGGGATCCACTTCTAGCAATTCACCTTGAAAATGTATCTCCAGGTATAAAAAAATAGATATGCCCATGGTTATTCATTACAGCATTAATTGCCATAATATTGCAGTTAATTTGCAATAATGCAAAATATTAAAAGCATACTCCAACATTGGGAGACTGGTGAAATACATGATGACACACCCACACAGGGGAAGACTATAGAGCTGCAAGGATGAGGGAGCCATGAACTAGTAGAAGTGATTTACAGAATATATTTTAACTTGAAAAATGAAAATGCAAAAATTTAATTATGGTATGCTACCTTTTGCATAGGAAGTAAGAGGAATAAAAAACAGATATGTATCTGTTTTTGTTTGTTTTGTTTGCAAAAAGAAACATAGAATGGAGATACCAGAACTAATGCCATTAATTACCTCTAGAGCAGTGGGTGCAGAAGGCATGGAAGTGATGAGGGGTGGGAACAGACTGGACGGGGTGGGGCAAACATAACTCTTACATGAATATGCCTTTCTGTGTTGTTTTGACTTTTGAACTGTCAATGTTTAACTTATTCAACAATAATACAAGTAATAAAAATCAATACGGGTGACGAGAAAAACCTAAAATATAATACAAACATAAACTGGTGACTCTATATATCAAATGAATAATGCAGATGCTCCTCAGCTTACAATGGTGTTACATCCCAATAAACCCATCCTAAGTCAAAAATACATTTAATACACCTAACCTGCCAAACATCACAGCTTAGCCCAGCCTACTTTAAGCATGCTCAGAATACTTACACTAGCCTACAGTTGGGCAAAACTATTTAACACAATGAACACACTGTAGAGTATTGGTTATGATCACATGGCTGACTGAGAGCTGAGGCTTGCTGCCACTGCCCAGTGTCACAAGAGAAAATGGTACCACATAACGCTCACTCAGGAAAAATTCAAAATTCAAAATTCAGAGTGCAATTTCTACTGAATGCATACTGCTTTCACACCATTGTAGAGTCGAAAATTGTAAATCTAACCATCATAAATCAGGGACTGTCTGTATAACTGCACTGAAGAGTGGGGAAAAGAACTAGCCCAAGTAAATTTTGAACCTAGTATTTGCACTAAAGAATAAAAAGAACCATAATCTGAGAACGCTAGAGAGTAGGTTAGGGGTTTTCTATTGGTTATTTAATTTGTTTTGTTAACAATTCTGAAATGACTTTTGGTGTGTTTCATAGGTTAGAAAATAAGTAAATATTTTGAGGATTATGAGAGCCAGGTTTCTTACAATCGGAAGGGAGTTAACAAGTGTGGAAAGAGGAAATATGAGAACAGACCTGTGGCGTTGTGTTAGTATTGGAGAAATCAATATGAGCCCATGATTACAGATCAGGGATCATCAAACCTTTTCTGTAAAGGGCCAGATAAATACTTAACACTGTCATTATAGCACAAAAGCAGATACAGATGCATAAACAAGTGAACATGTCTGTATTCCAATAAAAGTTTATTTATGGACACTGAAATTTGAATTTTATATAATTATCATGTATCATAAAACATTATTTTAAATTTTCAACCATTTAAAAATGCGAAAACCGTTATTGGTTTGCAGGTGGTACAAACCAGGCGTTTGGCCAGACAGACTTTGCCCATGGGCCATAGTTTGCCAATCCCTGTGTAGACAGAGAAATGATGATAAATGATAGGTAGCTAGGAAGATAGATAGATCCCAAGCAAATGTGATAAAATGTTTAGGTTGGGGAGTCTGGGTGAAGGACATATGGGAGTTCCGTATCTTGCAACTTTCTGATAAATTTGAAGTTTTTTTTAATCACAAAAAGATTCCTATATTTTCATGACTACTTCTAAGAAGGAAAAATATTAATCAAATCAAATCATTAGCCTAAGAAATGAATGCCTTGTTTTTGTAACACACAACAACCCCACCTATATTTTTCCCATGTCCAGGGACCATGAGTAGGTGCTTCTACTGCCATTGTGTAGAGTTTCTAATTTCTCTCTGCGGGTGTCATCCTATGATAACATTATTTCTCTCCTGTTCATCCTTGCTCTCCATCACTCTTACTGAGTAATGAGGTCACTGGGTATGTAATTTGTGAATGACCTTATAATTTTCTATAAATGTAGGAATTTTTGGTCTACTATCATTAAATGAACTAAATAATAGGTGCTTATCAGAAAATGCCCCATTAGCTTGGAAGTCTTGTGACAAATCCTTTTTTATGCCCTAATGTGTTGTTATGAAATTCAATTTTATACCATGCTCACCTTGCTAATGTCATTGGCTATAATCTAATGATAGCTGAGGTGAGCAGTTACTGTATCTTAAAATATTACAAATAAGAAATGGGTAATTTTTACATTAAGTTACTTTTTATACAAAAAGAGTGAATAGTTTGCAAGGAAAACCTCTACTGTTTAGACTTGTAATCTTTCTGCCATCCTTTATAATTTCAAAAAATCTAGTTCTTACCTTGGTTTATCACTACAGGTAAAGTCACACTATGATCTTCATTGGTAATGAAGATGATAGCAGTCATAGCTGAAATTTGTTGAGTGCAACTCTGTACCCAGATCCATTCCAAACATTTTCCATCTTTTTTTTTTTCATTTAATCCTAACAACAAAACTCTGAGGTACTATTACCTCCTTTTTATAGATCTGAGGCTTACAATGTTAAGTGACTTCACCAAGTTCTTACATTAGGAAATTCAAAACCAGGATTGACCTGAAGAGCCCTTGCTCTTAGTTGCTGGTTGGGACTATCTCTCATTATAGATAAGACAGTAAGAAGTACAGAAATTTAGAAAGAAATTGTTTGTCATAAGGGTGTTTGTCATGATCGCTCCAATGCTACAGGGTACCATATCAATGCAAGAAATAGAACTCGTGTTGGAAAATCCTTCACATTCCTCTACTTGCTCTTGTCTCCCGAGAAGCGCAGGAGCAAGTTTAGAGATGAGAAGGGTTTAAAGTAGAACGCACAGTGACACATCTTCTTGATGTCACCCACTTGCATCACACCCACCCAGGTATCTACTCAAGGGAGCAAGGGACTAGAAAAGAATGGATGAGGAAGGAAAGTCAGGAGATTAGGAGATGAGGTTGGAAGTTGGAGGCAGAGGGACAGGGAATGTAGGCGGAGGGCAGGCACCTCTGGAATGGTTTTGTCCCCATTCGTAATGGGAGAACTGAAGTAGTGAGTCACTCAAGGACCTGGCTCCCCTCACTCTTCCTTCTTTCACCCTCTGCTGCTGTAGAGCCCAGAATTAATGCAGACTGACTCCCACCATTGCGGCTGGTCCATGATCGCTCCAAGACTAACCTCTGCTTTGAATCCGTGTGGAACGTTGTCACTCATGACATGTGGCTTTGTCAGGCTTCCTTACCCCGAGGTTATAAGGATATTTGTCTCTACTGCATTTCTTCTGAGTTATTGAAATAATTTTCTTATGCTACAGTTTAATAACAATAATAAACTTTTGAGAAGAATGTCATCTTTATTTAGTTGAGTATTTATTGAACAACTAAGACAATTCCCAATTTACGATGGCTTGACTTAACGATTTTTCGACTTTACAATGATTTAAAAGCAATATGATTAATAAATTACATGAGATATTCAACACTGTACTATAGCCTTTGTCTTAGATGATTTTGCCCAACTGTACACTAATTTAACTAGGCTAAACTATGATGTTTGGTAGGTTAGTTGTACCAAATGCATTTCCAGTTCATGGTATTTTTACCTTATGATGGGTTTATCAGGATGTAACCCCGTGGTAAGACAAAGAGCTCTGTAGTTAGTTAAGTGATTGACTCTATATTAACCGATTTGTAAAACTGAATACTAATTTTTGAACATCTTATCTTTCTGAAATATGAAGGAGGAAAAATGGTTGTTTGTGGAAGTCCCAGAGAGTTAAAATTCAGGGGAAAGGTAAAATCTGCATGTGGAATTACAGACATGTGTGTTCATTTCTTTTTAGGGACTGGTTAAATATGCTGAGCCCACCCATTGTCCCTCCCAGTCAGCAGCCAGCAGGGCAGCCTCAGGACTCTTCCGGCACTCTGAGTGCTCAAGGTGGGAATATGAAAAATGTTATGCATAAAAAATAATTAACTCTAAATAGAGATAATCAGTCACTTTGAATGCCACTGTTTTTATTAAATGCTGATTGCTTAGACTCTCACACCCAAAATAGGTAACCCGTGCCTCATTTTATAGCTTCTTTACAACTAAAAAGAATGTAAGAGAGAAATTGCCCTTGTTCTTCTAAAGGTGAGTCACAGGACAAAACATAGTTTAAGGAGTAAGAGCGTGGCGTTCGTGTCAAATTGACCTTCATCTGAATTCCAGCTCTAACAATTCCTGCTGTATGACCTTTATGAATTTTGGTTATTGCATCTGTAAAGTAAGACTAATAATAGTGCTCACCTGGAAGTTTTTCACAAAGATTCAATGAGATATACTGTGCACAAAGCACTTAGAATAGTGTCTGCCAAATCCTAGCTCTTGTTATTGTTATAAAGCAGACTCAATATTCTAATATCACTGAGATATATGTTTTTGTTGTTAATACAGAGATACAGTGGGGGCTTGGGGTTATTTTGGGGTGTCTTTTATTTTTTCAATTTTTAAAAAAAAATTCAGTTATAGTTGACATATAAAGCAAAGGCTGGCACAGAGCTACAATCAGTAGTGTTAGCCATGGAAACATTGGAAGGAAGCAGGAATGAAAATTTGCCTGAGGTTTCCTTTGTTGCAGAGCAGTAAAGATGAACCATTAGTTTCTGGTAGTGAGCGGGGAACATGATTGTCAGGAGTGCAGAGAGGAGAAACAGAAAAGAATCATCAGTGGAAACAGAGGGCTTGAGGTGGGGGAGATGGGGATTTAAAGTGTGTAACTAGAGGGACAAATAAACCTCAGAGCAGGACTCTGAGACAGTTTTCTAAGTTGAATTTTGAAGATGGAAGCTCTGTATCTGAGCTTAAAAAAAAAACAAAAACTGAAACCAATATAAATTGCTCCAAGAAAGGTGCCAGTTTTTTGGACTTTTTTTTCCCTAGCTGCCCCAGGGAGAAAGTGCAACATCCATTTTCCTTCAGGTATGGATAATTGAGAGTGAAAGCTCATACATCTGAATTGTACATTTTGGCTGCCCAAGGGATAGAGATGTCTCTGTGATTTACTATCTGAAACAGATTATGCCCCTCAAATTTGGACTCTTTAGAGATGTACATTTATAATTACTTACGGCAGAAACGTAGAATCTTGGCTTTTAGAAGGAGTCCTTGCTGTGAGGGAACAAATAATATGTTATGTTAAGTGTGCCAAATAAGACAAAGGAATGGAGAGTATGGTCCTTGAGCAAAGACGCCCAAGATATGTATTAGTGATAAGTGGCTTAAAGATGTCTTAAAGTCACTGCCATTGCAAAGTGATGTTTTGACAGCAGGACCTCAGTTATGTTGAAGGTAAACAGGACCTTCAAACACTGAGGACAAATTAACAAATTAATTTGAAAGAACTATAAAAACATTCTGGCTACAGTTAACCAGATCTGCGTACACCCTAGATTTTTATCAATGGTCCCTTTCCCCTTTTCTCACATGTTGGGGTGGTTTGAGCTAATGAATACCATCAAAAACTAGCGTTTCTTATTTGGTTAATCTTTACATGTTATTGGCCTAGTTTTAGGCAACACAGCACAATCCATAGTTACCAATATATCACGATATTATTTTCTTCTTTTCTTACAAAGCAGGGATGTCCAACCTTTTGGAGTCTCTGGGCCACACTGGAAAAAGAGTTGTCTTGGGCCACACATTAAATACACAAACAGTAACAAAAGCTGATGAGCAAAAAAAGGTCTGTGCATAATTTTTGTGATATCTGCCACCACAGATAAGCAAAAAAGTCCTCACATAATAAAATTATGCAGCAGCCTTTTCAATAATCTTTTAATTTCATCAAGCAGGTCCCAAGTTTGTGATTACTAACATAGAAAATGTACATACCTAGGTAATAAAGCTAGAATAAAACTTAGTAATAAAACTAAGCAATGTTTTAAGTAAATTTACAGTTTTGTGTTGGGCAGCATTTGTAGCCATCCTGGGCTGCATGTGACCTGTGGGCTGCAGGTTGGACACCTCTGTGTTTGTCAAGAAAAAATAATGGGTCCAGTTTACATCATCAGAAGGAGAAAGGAGGCTCAGTTGTGGGCAGTATGGGACTCTTCCCAGGTTTCTCTTGCGTGACACCATTAATTCAGCACTTACTATATGCCAGACATTGTACTAAGTTGTTACCTTTAGCCCTCACAGCCACACCATAAGGGAGGTACTATTTGTATAAGTGTAGTTGTTTTTTCCAGCTAAGGAAACCGAGGCACAGTTCATGAATGACCTGCCCCAGGTCACATGACTAGTCATTAGAAGAGCTGGAATTTGAATTTAAGCAGCCTGGCACCAGGGCCCAATCTCTGTTTTTATACTATTTTGGTTTTGAACCAAGTTAATAGATTATTTACTCAAAAAAAAATAATATGTGTAAAACCAGGAATTGAAAGATTATTCTCCTGTCGAAAACTCCTAATAAACAGGAAAAGCAAATTAAAACATCTGAAGCACTCAGTAGCTAAGTTCTTCAAGGAAAAAAAAAATATCAGACCTCTCGTCACCTGTTTCAGCCCTGGACCTGCCTGCCCCTCCCTCCCAGGCTTGTCAGAGATGACAGGTGGCCACACTGCCTCCATGGGAGGGGCTGAGGGGCACAGCCACTGCGCTGACCATTTCTAGCACAAAGCCAAGGGCACGAGGAAATGAAGGAAGAACAGGATTCCTGGGCTTCAGGACTGCCAGGCCTGGGTGCATGTGGGTAGCCCATTATTGGAGGTCAGTCTCTCTCACTTCACTGTGTACATTTCCTTCACAATGTTCTTACAATTTGTAATTTGTGATTTGTTTACTTGTTTATTGTCTTTTTTTCCTAAGTAGCCTATGAATTTTTAAGAACAGAGACTTGTCAGTTTGCTCACTCCTGGGTCCCTAGCACCCTATGAAATTTCTGGTACATGTTAAATATTTTGATTGCTCACTAGAAGGAATACAGGAAGGGAGATAGGGAGGAAATGGAAGAGAAACATTCATTGGTCATTTCTTATCACAACCTTGAAAAACAAAGCAGGGTAATTCATTGAAATTTGACTTTCAGAGTCCTCCTTAATTCCAATTTTTCAGTTTATTAGATATATTTCTAAAATTTAACAACGCGAATATTAAACTTAAATCCATACATATTAGCAATTAATACAGTTGTAAGTCACATTATATAATGGCTCTTATTCTTTACTTATAAGCAGTGAAAACTTTTCTTTCAAATGCAATTTTATATGGAATCCCAATATATAAAAGAGCTAAAAGCAGAACTGCTCTGGCTAAAGGAGGAGTTAGGGTCTCAGAAACCTGCCCTGGGACTCTGATGAACTGGTTAAAAACACTGAAGTAGTCCATCCCCCTCAACTTGACCTTGCCGAAAGACAAATGTCAGAGCCCAAGCTAGAATTGGGACCCAGGCTTCCTCCACATCAGTGCCTTTCTGCAGAACCATTGTACTGCTATGTGAGGGGCGTTCTGAAGGCTGGTTCACGGGGAACGAGGTCTCCCATCTTCAGACTTCTAGGATAAAAACAGTAATAACTAACATTTCATCTGCCTGTGACACAGGCCTACAAGTGCACTTTAATTCTCTGAATAGCCAGCTAAGTGTAGGTACTCGTATCACCCCGTTTACGCACGGACGCTGGGACGTAGAGCAAGGAAGTGATGGGCTTCACTGCCACGTAGCCCTCATCTGCGACTCGTGCAGCAAGAGGCATGACTGCGATTTAACAGCAGGCAAAGTTGGCCTGACCCAGACAAAATTCTAGAAAACTTGCCCCAGGCCATACAAAAGAAAGGGCATGTGTGGCACCTGGCCTTTGATTCTCTACTTTATTCAGTACAAGTTTGTCACAGCCACAGTTTTTGCTCAGCCAGAATGTCTCAAGTGTATAAATGCCTCCTTAAAGTGAACGGCCAGGCTTCCAGCAGAGCCGATCAGCCAGCAGGAAAAGGCTTGCGCTCTGCGCCATTCACCTGGATGGAGAAACGGAGAGCTCTTCACAGTTCCCCCTGGGCCATAATGTACTATGAATATCAATTACCATGAGCACAGGTGTGCTTGAACTTACTAAAAATGTGTTTTCCTGGAGCTTGCCTTCAGTGTAAAAATGGGGAGTTAAGATTTCAGAACTTACTCAAGAAAACTACCAAACTGACCTTTTGAAAGTGAACCGGACCTCATTTGAAAAATAGTTGTCAATTTGTTTTTGACATTTGTTCCTTTACAGAGGTGACCCTTAAATTATTCATGTGTACTAGCTCCAAAATGGAATAATAATGGCCTCTCTCTCCAGACTTGCAGCCCCTCTTTCAGTTTACATAGACCCTGACTGAGAAAGGCATTCAGAAGGGCCTCTAGGGTTGCCAGTCTCATTTTGTACCTTTTGTTTGGCAAAGCCACATAGGATATTCCTTTATGAACATTGATTAATTTCACACAAGACATAAACAGACAATGGACACTTATTTTATAGACGTCATATCTAAATTACTAATTAGGAATTTACAGAAATCTTATGGCTTCTGCAGCCAGCCAGAGAGGGGGAACCTGGCCAGCTGCTCGGGCCCCAGCAGAGGAGTGGCTTTCACAGGCCCGGGCCGTACTGCACGACCACGTGACATCTTCCTGATGCTGAGCCTACAGCAGTCTTCTAAAATCTGTTTTGTTAGCTACCCCACCAGATGACATGTTTCATGGAACAACTATGGCGCCCTCTTTGGCACCTAGGACATAGTAAACGCCCTGTAAGTGTTTGCTGAGTAGGTGAATGAAGCTTCTGTCCATAGGAAACAGGAGGATGATTTGGATGATTTTCCCTATATCTTGAAGATTTATTTAAGATGCAAAGGAGACCTTCCCCAAAAAAATAATATTAGTTATTAAAAGTAATAATAGAAGTCAGCATTAATAAAGCGCCCACGATGTGCCTAGCACTAGGTTGAGTTTTTCTGCGCATTACCTTGCACTGACTAGTCCCAGCACTGCCAGACATGCGGCTATGTTGTGTCCCCACTGTACAGGTGAAGTTAAGGTCACAGCCTCGGTCACAGACCCACTGAATGTGGGACAGGACTCTGACCCAGGCCAGTTTCCACCCTTTACCCCCACACTGCCATAGGACCACAGAATTCCATTTTAGGTCAATAAGAACTGTACACCTGAAATGTTCACTGGAATTTCTTTTAATTTAGGGAGTTCTCTTTTTTCAAGATTTCTGGGTAAAAATGTACTTTGTTTAGTATTCTCTTAGACCCACTCCAACTCAGCTTGTGAAATGATTCATTAGTATTTATGACGTTCTCAAATCCAGAATCCCTGCCCCTTCCTCTATGAGGTAAGTACTGCCTTTTTTCTCTGATTAATCTTGGGGCAGGGAGATATTTTCTCTTATGCAGCGGGCAGGGTCCCAGGGGTGTCTTATCTGCACAGAAGTGATTGGGGGGCGGGGGCGCAATGAACACTCCCACTGATATAAAGAGATGCCTTTTTTTCCAGAGTACCAGAAGCAGACACACTGCTGGTGTTTGGGGCACTCTCCCCACAGAACCACAGCCCCACCTACTTATACCCCAAATGCACCCAGAAGGGGTCCTGGCCCAGGATGCAGTCCAGCGTCCCTTGTTGGGACTGGAATGCATTTCCCCTTTGCAGAGTGGCCACCTCACCTAAAACTAAGCCCTTGAGATGCTATGGGCTCTGTAGGTTTCAGAGCTCAATAGTTCGGCTAGGAAATCTTCCTTCAGATGAAAGAAAACACATGCAGAGTTGAAAGCCACATATTTATTTTATGGGGTTTGTTTACAGCTTTATGGAGATATCATCGACACATGACTTTGTGTAAGTTTAAGGTGTACAACGTGATGATTTGATGCACTCTGCACATTTACAAGTGGAAACTACCCAGAAAGAATGAAATTGCAGTTTACTCCTAATTAGTCATTTAAATCCTTCAACGTGTCACCTTAAATGGCACTTTCTTAGGAAAATACAGCCACCAGTTTTTACAAAAGGGGTAATAGTTATTTCCCAAGAAACCTGAACTCTAATCATAACATGTTATTTGCCTTCCAAAAAAATCCAATATAGCTTTCTAAAGGAAGAAAGTATCTTTGCGTTCTTTTTATTCCATTGTTGATCATTTGTCTTTCTCCCATTTGAGTGCATGTATTTGCTGAAAACCAAAATTCAGCAGTTCCCAGTGGACTTCCTCAGGTTTTAGTGCAAGTTAATTTGGCCCTCCTGTGAGATGTGTTAGTTGTAGAGTTTGCAAGCACCTGGTTCTCAGCAGAATCTTACCTAAAATGTCATCTTTATTGATCCTAAGGCTGACTGTTCCCAATGGTGATCCCTCTCCATTGAATTGTTTAAACAATAGTGTATTGGTATGCACATAAAAACACGGTCAATCAGTTCTCAAGATCTATAGGAGAGAAAATGCATTAACTTTAAAAAAAATTCTAGATGGCAGTGTCAGAGAATCGAAAATCAGGTACCGTGTCTTGATTCAGAGATTTTTAATCTGATAAACTAGTGTCACATCATTTATTTTCAAGCTTGAAGACTTAGCTTGTGCATGTAGGTTTTCTATTACCTACAGTTAAAACACGTTAAATATAGGTAATTAAGCATTTGTATTAATTGGCTTTCAAGAGGTGACCTGGAGGGATTGCTTGCCGATCTGCCCTCACTGAGGGGGTCAGCCAATGCCGCTGCGTGCAGTCTGGCTCCACTGGCTTTTCTCTTGTTATTGCTGTTAACCAGTTTCAACGTGGATGAGGCTGAAAGTCTGTAAATGATTATTATCTGAAAGGTTATTTTATTTCACTCGAAATGGCTTTATTATGTGAGGTAGAGTAAAAACGTAATTTGGACTCCGAACAGATGCTCTTAGTCTGGTAGGAGAGAATGGTTTTATTTGTTAATTTGTCCTTTTAGAGTTTCTGTAGCCAGTCTTTAAATAGAGCAATTTCACATTTTGGGGAAAAACAAACACTGCACTATCCAAGAATATAATTGAAAAGTACCCCATACCCAGGCACAATAATTACCTTTCAAAACATTTCCCATTGCTTGATATCATAGTGGTAATTGCTTAATGATATTATAATTTCATTACGTAGGGATTACAATGGCAAAATGATGTAAGTTAGAAGCTTTGGAAATTAAGTTTTAATGAAAAAAACCTTTTATGTAAGTTTAAAGCACTTATTTCAATGTAAAATTATACATAATGTCACCCAATTTTTGTACGTGTCATTGTTGGTAGAGTTTTAAAATGCTTCCATGTAAGACTTTAATACTAAGAACAACAAAACCTGCCTTAATCCCACGGTTATAATGCACAAGGTCCCCGTTCTACAGGGATCTGCCCGGGAGCAGCTGCATTCCCGGGGCCTTCACTGCTTCCGCTGTATGCGCTGTGGAGCAGAACCTCTACCCCCTCCCTCGGCAGTCGGGTGATGGAGACCCACGGCTCATTACAACAGTTACTTTCATCTTAAGAGATTCCTGACTGGTTGTAAAAACTGTTGAGTTTTCTAATTGAATAGCATCAGCTTCAAACTATCTTTTTAGAAAATAGAGGCACAGAATGCATACCATTTAACTCCTCTGTGTCAGAGGTCAGAATTTCCCCCAGTGCACTGATGGCACAAAAACAAGACATCCAATGGTAGTCCTCTAAGATAGTTTACCTCACAATCAGTAATATGTGGTTTTAACATTACACATGATGGAAAAATTAGTTTTTCTTGTTGAAAAATACAATGTTTTTGGTATAAGAACTCTTTTTATTTAAAGATTAATTCATCACACTGTCCTATATAAAACTAGTTGGGGTTTCATTCAAACCAACTATTTTTTTCTTTTGGTAGTAAAAAAATCAAACAAATATAGTTTTGGAGTAGGGAATAAGGTATAAATGAACATATTCCACTCATGTCTAATTCAGATATCTTACGTTTTTCATAATGGTTATAGTAACTGTATTTATTGAATCCTTACTATTGTATGTGAGTGCTATTAACTTATTTCATTCTCATAGGGATTATAATAGGCACTATTACTATCCTCCCTGTACATATGAGGAAACTGAGGCTCAGAGTAGTGATTTTCCCCAATGTCCCACAGCTGGGAAGAGGTAGAAATGGGATCAGGACCAGATCTCTCTGACTCTGTTGTCTAAATGCCATGCTGCCTGCCTCTATGACACCTTTTCTCGTACCTTAAGCTTTATCAATGCTCCTGTTTTGAGTTACTAAAAATCATAGCCTATAGTTCATGATTTTATTATCATCCCTAATAGTAATAGTAATGATCATTTTTTAAAGTAATTTTAAATTTACTTTTTATTTTTTTTAAGATTTTGTTTATTTGTTTTTAGACAGAGGGGAAGGGAGGGAGAAAAACAAGGAGAGAAACATCAATGTGTGTTTGCCTCTCACGTGCCCTCTCCTGGGGATCTGGCCTGCAACCCAGGCATGTACCCTGACTGGGAGTTGAACTGGTGACCCTTTGGTTCGCAGGCCGGTGCTCAATCCATTGAGCCACACGAGCCAGGGCAGTAATGATCATTTATTGAACAACGACCAAGTCCACTATGCTATGCATATCATCCAGTGTCCAATTTAGTCTTCCACCAAGCTCTGTGAAATAGGTATTGTTATTCCCATTTTATAAATGAGCCAACGAAGGTCCAGTGAGGTGAAATAACCTGTAGCCTGCCTAAGATTTTCCAGTTAGAAAACAGCAGGGCTCCCCCCACCACACCCCACCCCAGGTTTGTTGGATTATACAGCACAGAGGTGCTCTTTACCTCCTGCAGTTGCAGCTCCCAATTTAACTCCTTGTTAATCGTTAGTAGCTGCTTTTGTTTTGTGTGTGTATGTCACATCTGCAACTAGACTGCTCAGTCACATAGCAGGCACACAGTAGTCATTGGTATACTGATTTTGTTCTGTTCTCTGAAGTAGCCCAAGTGTGAGAGAGTTGGTAAATTGAATATCTGGAAGTAAAAGACATGCGCACTCTCCTTTGATGTACAGAAGCGACCTAAAGAGGGTCATCTTCAATATAAAACAGCCGCTTGAAAAGCATTTCTAACCTCTCCTACTTAGAGGAAGCAGGTGGAGGCAGGGTCCTAGGGACCACTCTTCAGGTAACAGCAGAAAATAAAGGAAAGACATCCTGTCTCCTCTGAGCTCCTGTTCTTAACAAGAAACTGTGCAGAGTGCCCAGGTCAGCTACCACTACTATTGTAGCCATCAGCTAAGTCCTGTTGTACTTCAAGGACATAGCCACTGCAGCCCACAGAAACCCATCAAAGGCACCACAGGGATCATTGGAGTGGGTCCCCTGTCCTGCGCAGGGTTCGTCTACAAAATCTCTCACAGGTGGTTGCCCTAGCCCCCTGTATCCCCCTCCCTAGAGTCCACATTCCGTTTTCTGGTCAGCTCACGTGTTTAGAAAATTATTCCCCGTATTGAGCCAAAGTCTGTCTCTTGTAACTTTCACCCGGCAATCTATTGCTTTCTTCTGGAAACCCACAGAATGTACTTAATTTCTCCCTCATTTGCCACCCTTTATATACTTGAAGCCAGAGGGCTGCTGTCACCTCCATCACGCTACCTCTCTTCTGGCTTTAATAAGCCCAGTTCCTTCGGGCTCATTGAACTATGTGCCTCTGCTGGCCCATGTGGACTCTCCCATCTTTGTCAGTGGTTTTTGAGACATGACAAATCAAATTTCTTTTGTTTCCAAACCTGTTATTTGTTTTAACATAGGAAACCTTTACAATTGTTTACTGTTTTCCATGTTTAAATTCTTGTAATATAATAGCTCCCAATTGAATGTGTTACACCTCCTTCTTAATAAAAACAGCAAGCCAGTATGGTCAAAAGAGCACTAAGTTGAGGACCCAAGTTCATCCCTCTAACTCACTGAGTGACCTCAGATGAGCTATTTAACTTTGCAGACCGTGGTTCCTCATCCATAATTTGAGCACGATGTTTCCTATTTCATAGGATCGTGAGGGTCAAGTGAGGTACTGCATGAAAAATTGCTTTCGAAACCAGCACTGCACCCGGGTGTTAGTGAGCAAGGTAGATGTAATCATCCCTCTGTTAAACTTCACTCTTTAAGGAATGCTGGGCCTAGATGCACAAGGCAGTCTGCTCATTTCATGTTTCACCCGGGTCACTGCACACTCCTTAAGAATGGAGCCAGTTTCTTGTATCATCATGCCGCCAGCACCTAGCTCAGTGCCTGGTGCGGGAACAGTCACGTTCAATGTTTTGGGTGGTTAGCATAAAGGTGGGCAGAGGAATGGCTGTGGTACAGCTTCAGACCCCACTTCACCATCTTGCTCCACTTCCTTAGAGTTAACTCCATTTCGTCACTGTCCTGACAATGTTCATGCACCAGCCTGATCTAATTTGGTGGGGAGGGAAGTTGAAGTCCCACCATTACCACCACGTTCCCTTACTCTGGTCAGTAACACTTAAGATCGTAAGCTTTGTTTCATATTTATTCACCCTTTCCAAAAAAATCAGTATTACATGCCAGCCCTGTCCCGTGCCCCGCATCTTCCAAAACTGACCCTAGTGACCCAAAAATTTGGTCTCTTCTGTCCTTAGTAGCCTATGCTAAGGAAGACAGGAGTGTTGTCTTAATCAGCCCCTACTTCCTGAGCCTGATCTAATTTTTTCCAGCTCAGGTAGGTCTTACCCTCCCAGCCTCTGAATTCCCATGACGCAGATTTTCAGAAGTACCTGGAAGGCACTCAGCGATGATGGCATCAGGTACCCAAGCACTTAATACAACAGTGGGCACACATAAGGTGCACAGGAAACATCTTAGTAAAACGGGTTTTTTTTTTTCATTCCATGCCATTTGTTGAAAACCAGTCAAACCTTGCTAACTTAGGCAGTAGGAGCTCTCCCCTCCGCGACCATCTAAGTGGCTGTCACAACAGCAACAACGAAGAAAACCGCAAGCCATATTCCTATTCCCAGCAAAGTGACAGACCTCCCTACCACTAATAAAATTACAGATCACCTGACATTGTATTTTCCATATGTGTTCTATGTTTTATGTATCTTATTTATATTTCTAAACATTTTTTTAATTTTTATTAAATTTATTGGGGTGACGGTCAATAAAATTATATAGGTATGCAATTCTATAATACATCATCTGTATATTGTATTGTGTGTTCTAAACATTTTATTTTGAGTCATGTTTATTTGGTAGTCTTTTTAGGATGTATGACTGAGGTTTGAGTTCTTTATTCCATCATTCATTTCACACCATTTTGCATTTGTACACACCTCTGGCCCTCGAAGAAGCTTAGACCTATGATCTTTAAGCTTTGAATCTTGCTCAAGTTTCCCTAACTCTAATTAGCATAACCCTTTGTCTTTTGGCCCTCTTCTTTTCCCCTCCCTGCCAGTTCTCCAGTGAGTTTTTCTTTTTTCTTTCTTAAAGATTTTATTTATTTATTTTTAGAGGAGGGAAGAGATGGAAAGAAACATCAATGTGTGGTTGCGTTTCACACGCCCCCTGCTGGGGACCTGGCCTGCAACCCAGGCATGAGTCCTACAGTGGAAATCAGACCAGCGACCCTTTGGTTTGCAGGCCAGCACTCAATCCACTGAGCCACACCAGCTAGGGCCACACTCAGTTTTTCTTATCCTCTATACCAAAGCTGACCCCGTGGCCACTGTCTCCTCTCCGGCTTACGCTGCATAGACTCATCCCATCTGCAGCGCTCCTTCATTCCAGCATTGACGTTCGGCCCACATGAAGTCTTCAGGGAGGGATGGTGATTCCTGTTTCTCTGCCCTTCTGACGTTTAGGAATTTCAGGCCAGACTAGTAGCTAACATGTCTATGGTTCCCCTTCCTGCAGGTGAAGAAGAACTGAGTGTGGAAGAGGACGAAGAAGTGCTGACTCTTCTGTATGACCCATGTCTGAACTGTTACTTTGATCCTCAGACTGGGAAATATTACGAGTTGGTGTAATCCCTCCTTCCAGGGTAAAGAATGGCCACCCCGCCAGGTGGAGCAGGTCCGCAATTCTAACTCTGTTGACACCTCAATGTTTGCTTCGCGCAGGAGGCTCGCAGAGTCAAAAGCAACTGGGAGAAGTGGATTTCTTTTGCAAATAATATTCAATGTTAAGAATACCTACATTCTTTTTGTAGACATGTGTGACTTTTTGAAACTGTAAAGGAATTAATACACAGACAAGATTTTAGGACTCTGGATCGGTTCTTATTTTTGGTTCTCATCCTACATATAATTTTGTTTATTTCATATAATTTTATATAAACAAATTAAGAGTTATTAATTCAAAATTTTTGCAGTGTTAATCTGTAAATGATGGCTTGGTATACAGAAAATATATTCTTGTTAAAGATAATCTGGGTACCTTTTATTTCATTACCTATTTGTATTAAAAATAAAATATAAAGTATGACAGTCAGAAGGATACCTTTTAAATTGCTGCTTTTTGTTTACCCCACTTTCATTACCAGAATATTCCAAGGTGATGTTTACCTTTTCTTAGACTCTTAGAAAAGGAAACATTGTGAACTGGTCAAACTTTATGATCACTTTTTATTGGCACTGACCCCACTATTTCCATTTCATTATAGTTCATCCAGGGTTTGCCCAAGATCACAACACTGTTCATCACTTAAGTTGTTTAGCACTGTGCTTTGCTTTCCTTTTTTTTTTTTTTTTTTTTTACCAATTATCTTTGAAGTTTAATAATGTGATCCAAACCTAATTCCATGGATCCAGATTTAACAAGAAGTCAGCCATTTGAATACCCCAGACACCTCATCACTTCTGTGACTTGGGCCTCAAGAACTCAAGGAGGCTTCCCTTGGCCTTCAAGGTTATGTTACTGTACCTCTCTCTCTTTGCTGCATTTGAGTAGATGGCCTTGAAGTGTGTGTCAAGTGTATTGATATTGAGCTCAAGGAAGTACTTACTATGTTAGTTGGCGTATTTTGTTATTTAATAAAGATTTTTTAATAAAGAAGAGTACCATTGGAAATGAAAAATTACTGGTGCACAGTTGGGTTTAATGTCAGTACTATAATTTTATTTAATGTTGTTTGAGAAAGGAAGTAAGAGCTCCTTTTTTCAGGAGCAGATTTGGGCTCCTAGTCAAAGGATCATACATTATTTAGAACCATGTTTGTGTACGATAAGCTTTTAATCTTATCGTTCACAAAGTAGACTTTTGTTATGAATTGCTCCCCAAGATCTTTATACTTACAAAATGCAAATAAATCACTGAAGCTTCAGAAAGCATACAGAATGGTAAAATAGTGAGTTTTCTTGATTATGACCTTGAAGGTTGGAGTAGGGCTCAGAAAGCTTGTTCCTGCTTTAGTCAGCCTCAGGAACATCCACGGAAACAGGGGAGACAGTTAGAAGTCTGTGCTAGTTAAGGTGTGCAGTTCCAAATATCAAAAACATAAGCTGGAAAAAGCCGAAGGATACATGAGTGCCTTGTGAACTCTAAAACAGAATGCTACAAAGTTTCCAAATGGATTCGAGATAGGACAAGAAAACTATAGAAAACTGAATTGCAAGCAACATATACCCTTGATCCCAGAATTCAAAGACTTGTTAAATGATCAGATCCCAGGAGGCACAGGAATCAGGGAAGCTCCAGGGATCCTGTAATAGGAACCACAATTTTCTCCTGATGATAGTCACCAAAATGACAGCACCATCTTTTTCTGCCTGAGTCTCTGCTCAAGGAGCAAGAAGCTAGTAGGCTTGACTTGTCAGTTATTCCCAGCCCATATGGAATGGGAGCGAGGAGTCCCTGATGGAGAAGAGAATGCTGTTAACGAAATGGAGAGGGATGCCAGCCAGGCAGAAGTGACAGATGTCTACCCTGGGAATCCAGATGCATTACCTCTGATTCATTTTGCCAATCTATTCTCTCTCCTCTCTTCTCTCTTCTCTCCCTCCCTTCCCCCACCCCCTGTAACTTTCTCAGCTACTCATCCATGTGCCAGAACACTCAGCCATTTCACAGCCCATACATCCAATCATACAGAAATATTAGCTCCCAATTTCAGTTTAAAAATCCAGACTTGGGATTCCAAGTGGCCCAGTTTGATTCATGGGAACCTTCTACAGTCAAGGAGTTTCTTGTGAACCAAGAGGACACTCAAAAAGAGATTCTACAACATTGTATCTAACTTTTACATTTTGTCTTTTTAAAAAGAGTAGCTTCATTTCTGTTGAGATTTTTACAGAAGAGTTGAAAAAGAAATAGGTGTGCTTCACACTGCCAATTTTAAACCAAAATGGCACAGCAAGTTTACCTGCAAATTTATTGACTTGGCTATTCTGCTTCACTGGTTATCAAATTTTGCTGCATATTAGAATCTCCTGGGAAGTTTATAAAAATACTGATGCCTATGTTCCACCCGCCCCCGTCCTCCAGAGAATCTGATTTGATTCGTCTCAGGTGCAGCCTGAGCATCGGAAAATTTTTAAACTTCCCCTGGCAAATCTAATGTACAGTCGTGGTTGAGAACCACTGCTTAGATTAGATCCAATGATGAGAGGGCAGAAACATTGCCTAATGGCACATGTCTCAGTGGGCAGGAGTCTATATCATCATTAGTTTCCATTTTCAAGACTTTGACTTCTGCTTTTCTAATCAAATGTGTACTGAACAGTATATCTGAAATTGACTGTTACACACACATTCTGAAAAAAACAGTCTGATTCAGTATGGAAATGCATCTTAAGTTAATTTGGTATCAATTTGGGGACTGATTCAGTTTCTTGTTTCATATAATTTGGGATGAAACTTGCTAAGTCTTCAATCTCTAACTTATTTAATTACAGAGTCCAGGTAATGGAAATTATGGGGAGAAAACTGTCAGCTGATAGGTGACATCAGATCAATGATTTAGCTTCCCTGGCAATTATACCTTCTCTCTCCAGTTAATTTAATTATTTTCTATTAAAGGAAAACACTGACATATGCAAAGTATGGACACTTTTGCGAAATAATTTGCCCTATTGTATTTCTCTATATTTTAGATTAGCTTCATTTAAATCAGCTATTTCAATCACATCTTGATTTTTTTTGAAGTGCAAACTGTGATTTAATAACCAAGAATAGTGTAGTCACAGACTGTACAACCTGAAGAACAATTAATTAAATGAACTAATTTTAAAGTTGCCCTTTGGCTTTAATTAAAAATCTAGCTGCTGAAAGCTTCTGGACTGTTTTGTTTTGTTTTGTTTTTAAGTGTTTCATGACAGCAAGTGCAGTACTAAAACGGTTTATTCCAGGTTGCACTCTGCAACGCTGAATTTTCTATCAAAATGAGCAGAATAATGAAGATTAAGAATCACCTGTCCACATGTGGTTGTATTATAGGATTTCTATTTTAAACATCATTTATTTTGCATTCCAAAAAGGTTGCTTATAAAGAGAATTCTTGTCAAGCAAAACCTATTTTCTCTTTTTCTTCCATTATGATAGTTGAGATAGTTTCATCTAGCTGAGCCTAGAAAAGACAATCAAGATCATTTCTTTACACTCTGATTTTGCAATTGAGAAAAGTGAGATTCATATTGGGAAGTTATTTGTCTAAAGGCACTCAGTTACAGAGGGGAGAGTGGAATCTATGATTCCTCAAGTCAATTCGACATCACAGACACTATACCATGGGCACCACGGGACCCTGCCAGAGTTTGACTTCTCCATTTCCCAGTGTTTCCTTCTTTTGCTCTGTGCAGATTCTTTCTTCCCTCCATTGTCAACTTTTCACGTCAAGGGTCAGCATTTCCCAAAATGTGTTCCAAGAAACAGAAATTTCATTGGAGGTCAATCAATTTAATGGGAGAGGACAAGAAGCCCGTGATCAAACAATGTGGGAAAATACTGGAGAAGTCTTTTCTGGAGAAGTTCTCAGTGACTATAATTGACCCACATGCAGAGGGACCCTCCAAGGAGAAGTGGGGGATGCAGCACTTGTCCAGCTTCTTTGTCCTCAGAACCCTTTCTCTGGAGAGCTTCTCATGGGCTTATCCACCACAGAGCCTCCCCTGAGAAGTTCTTGGAAGCCCTGACTCCACCAGAACTCCCAGAAACATGGCTCCCGGGGGGGTTGGGGATGGGGGGTGTGTGTGTGTGTGTGTGTGTGTGTGTGTGTGTGTGTGTGCGTGTGTGTGTGTGTGTGTGTCTGTGAGTGTGCACACACTATTTGGTGGTTGTGGTATGGTTTTTGCTTTTTATTTTTGTTTTGCCCAGATGTTTTCACAGACCCCTTTAGACTCACTTTTATCTAAAACAAGGTCTGCTGAAGCTGAAAACTTCTTAAGTCAGAAGCCTTGGTCACCTAAGATGAAGAATTTTCTTTTTCTTATTTTAAATTATACAAACTTATAACTGCAGGTAATACAGTTAAGTTATAACAAAGGATAAATCTAAGTTCAAGTTCATTTCTCATGAGTATTGGAGCTTTACATCTTAATGAATATTTTGCCTTGGGTTTGGGTGGTTTTAATATAATTTAAAATCACATTAAGTCAAAATAATTTGACTTATAAGAATTAAATAACCAATAAACATGGGCCACAGATAACACTAATTTTTACTGCTGACATATTCTTCTGTAGTTAATCACCTGTAATCCTGTGAAACATTACAGAAATGAAGTGTGGAAAATGGTATTGATTGGTTTTCATCAGCTCAACTTATCATTGTCAGTGTTTATGCTGAACCTGGCAAGATTTGGGCATATAAACTTGTTCCTAATAATAATAAGTATTGCCAGAATTTTAACCTGTGGATCAGGGGAAATTATAACAGTTCCTCCCACCCTCATCCTAGGGAGATGGGTTCCAAGACCACCAGTGGATGCCTGAAACCGTGGATAGTACCAAACCCTAGATACACTGTGTTTTTTCCTATACATACATACCTACTATAAAGTTTCATTTACAAATTAGGCACATTAAGAGATTAACAATAATAACTAATAGTAAAATAGAACAATTATAACAATATACTATAATAAAAGTTATGTAAATATGGCACTATTAAGTAAAATAAGGGCTCCTTGAATACAAGCACTGCAACACGATGGCAGCTGCTCTGATAACTGAGATGGCTGCTAAGGCACAGAGAGCACCTGCCGCACAGGGACGCCGGGCAAGGGGAGGGTTTGCGTCCCAGGTGGGACGGGTGTGGTAGAGCCAGGTTTCATTATGCTACTAAGAACACTGGTGTTTAAAACTTATGAACTGTTTATTGAATTTTTTTATGGAAGTCTCCGTTTAAATTTTTGTACTGTAGTTGACCATGGGTAACTGAAAGTATGAGAGGAAAGTGAAACTGCAAATAGGATATTTCCAAAGGCATGGGGGGAGGTGCCCCTGAGGCCTTAATTGCTGAGACATGTACAATCACGTAGGAATGTTTGGCTTCAGAAGTCAGGATGGGGGATTACTCTTTATTTCTGATAATATACCATTTTGAGTTATAATTTCTATTAATTATGGAGTTTCAATAACCTATAAATAAATCATGAGATAGAATTAAAACATCCCCAGCTTTGCTTTATGACTTCCTAAACTCAAAATTATCTTAAAGAAAATTAATCAAAATTTCACCCTTCATTTTTCCTTCTACATGCAAAACTGATTCAGACATTTCAAACCCTAAAGGCTTACAAACCTTTTGTCCAATGCAATTCTTTTAAAACCTTTTGGCTGGTCAAAACAATTAATGTCCTATTGTGGGCTAATTCTAATAAGCAGACTATCTTCCCCCCCCCCTAATATTTGTGTTTTCTTTGACTTTTGATATTTAAATACTTCTAAAATTCATTTAGATATATAGGTCGGGGCAATATAGTTATAATATCTTTCAATTCACTTTCTTGAAAAGATTTTAATCCTCAAGTCAGATACTTCACAAGAACATCTGCGATTATCTGGGAAAAAAGTTGATTTAAAAAAACGATGGCTTCATTTATTAACTAAACATAAGAATCTACGAGATGCTTTGAAGTCCAGATAAACAGAAGAGAATTGATGCCAAAGACTACTGTTGTAATTTCCTCTGATCAGAAAACACATTATCCCCGGTAATGCTTATAATCTTAATGAATAATAGATATTACTGTTTGCATTTCTCTTTAAAATTTTTGAGATCCTTTTCCGTGTTTCATCAATTGTTACTTAAAGTCTAATATGAAAACTCAGGAATCAAAATGGCGGAGGAGCGAGTGGAAGTCACACTGACCTCCTCCCAGGACCAAACTGGAATTACAGCTAAAGTAGGGAGAAATCACCTGAAACAAACAACTGAACAATAGCCAGAGAGGAGCCTTGTAACCTCAGAGACAGAAGAATCAGATTTAGCACAATCTCACAAGTAAGAAGTGTGGTGGAGACTCAAGAAGGCAGGCAGGGCACCCCAGGCAGCAGCACCAGAAGGATATTGGAACAGCCAGTTGGACCTCCTGAGAAGAGCAGGGTCTAAACCAAAAGTGGGGATCTCTAGACCACAGCATCAGAGCCCAAAAAGTACACAGAAAACAGCCAGCTGCAAAAAGTGGCAGGGTTGCTCTCTGCCAGACACAGGCGACTGGAGACACAAAAAACTGTTTAAAGGGCCAATGCATAAATTTTTATTTGCAGCCACTTACCCTGATCCCCAGCAAAGGCGGGGGCAGAATGGGCTACAGACACCTGAGGAGAGACTAGGGCAGGAAGCTTTGGGGAGAGAACTGAGAGTAGCCAGCAGGATCTCGGTGCTGACTCATCCCCCATGCCGCAGCAGCCATCCTGCTCAGGCACGGACCACTCCCCCTGAGCAGCAGCATCAGAGGACCCAATAGCCCCACCCCCAGGTGGGATTCCACCCTGCCCTGTGCTGTTTAAGCCACCTGCTAAATGCAGGGTGGCAGCCACAGATGGTAGATCCCTGGCTACAGGGGATGCAGAGAGGTCTGGAGACACTTGAGAAGAGACTGGGGATGGAGGTTTTAGGGAGAGAATGGAGAGAGTAGCTGGCGGGATACCAGTGTGACTCTTTCCCCATACAGCAGCAGCATGAGAGGACCAAATAACCCTGCCCCCAGAGGGACTCTGCCCCACCCTGAGCTGTCTAAGATGGCCTGCTGAGAGCAGAGTGAATAGATTAACAGCTGAAGGAGACAACCACAAACGGTAGATTCCTGGAAGTCTCAAACAGAGTTGCCTAAGGTCAGACAGGGATGACATCTGATATCATCAGAGGCAGATCCAGAAAGTAAAAACAGTGGTCTCCTACCATAGAAATTCACACCACAAAGTCAGGAAATCAAGGCAGATCAACTTAAGAAGCAGAAAAAGAAGAGTCTCACAAATAATGGGAAGACAAAGAAACAACCCCCAATCAAAGGGAAAGGAGGAATCCCCAAAAAGAGAATTAAATGAAATAGAGTAAGTCAACTATCAGATATTGAGTTCAAAACAATGTTAATAAGGAATTCAATGAGCTCAGTGAGCTCAGAGAGAATTACAAAAAACTACAGGGAAACTATGAGGAACTTACTGCAAACTATATCAGCATCAAAAAGGACATAGAAACTATCAACAAGAGGCAAGAGGAAGTGAAGAATACCATTTCTGAATTGAAGAACACAGTAGAAGAAATCAAAAGCAGGCTGGATGAAGCCGAGGATTGAATCAGTGAGCTGGAGGACAAGGTAGAAAAAAGCTCCCAGAAAGAGCAAGAAAAATGAAAAAAGACTCAAAGAGAATGAAGAGGCATTGAGGGAAACACAGGACAACCTGAAACGTAATAATATCCATGTAATAGGGATACCAGTAGAAGAGGATAGGGAAGGAACAGAGAACCTGTTTGAAAAAGTCATGATGGAAAACTACCCTAACTGGAGGAGAGAAGAAGTCACACAAGTCCAGGAAGCACAGAGGGTCCCATTCAAGAGGAACCCAACAAGGCCCACTCTAAGACACGTCATCATTAAAATGGCAAATATCAAAGACAAACAGAGAATCCTAAAGGCAGCAAGGGAAAAACAGGTAGTAACATATAAGGGAGCCCCGATACGGCTAGCAGCTGACTTCTCAACAGAAACACTACAAGCCAGAAAGGAATGGTAAAAATAATTCCAAGTCTTGAAAAGCAAAGGCCTACAACCAAGACTGCTCTACCCAGCAAGGCTCTCAATTAAAATGGAAGATGAAATAAGGAGTTTCCCAGACAAAAGAAGGCTGAAAGAATATACCTCCACCAAACCAGCACTGCAAAATATGCTAATGGGACTGCTTTAGGATGAAGAAAAAGAATCTATGAGTACCCAGTTCCTTTCACAGTTGCCAATACTTGATATTACCAATATTTTTTAATACATATTAATATGATTGTGACAATGATGTGTTGTTACTTTATTATTTGTTGAAACTAAACCTGTTTTTGTATATTTCTTACCTATTTCTATTATTTTTAAAAAGCTTTAAATGACTATTTGGTATTCTTTATCCATTTATTGATTAAATGTTTGTAGAATTTTTTCACTAAAGAAAAAAAATTAACCCTTTTTTAGATATGTTGCAAATACTTTCCTATTCTAGTACTTGTCCTTTAACTTTTTTTATATGTATGTTATGGTACGGTCTTAAATGTTTAATATAGTCATATTGTTATCATTTTACTTTACAGCTTCTGGGTTTGAATATTTTACTTTGGGGTAAGAAAAATATTATTTTGTATTTTTTTTCCTAAAATTCCTTGGATTCTACATATTGACTTTTAACTCACCTAAATACTTCTTGTATAATGTGTGAAAGAAGACTCTATATTTGTTTTATTTCAAGTAATACTAGTCCATGCACCTTATTTGTTAAATAAGCCTTATTTTACCCATTGATTTGAAATATCAACTTAATCATATATTACATTGTTAGATATATACATTTGTCTTCAGGATGCTCATTATAGTTCATTGATCTACTTGATTATTTCTGTGTTGGTGTCATGTTGTTTTAATTGCTGAGACTTTATAATGGTTTTAAATTTTTTAGTATTGTACAATTAACTTTGACATTAAAAAAATAAATAAAATCAATCTGCATTTAAGAAAAGAAAGAAGGAAGGAAGGAAGGAAGGAAGGAAGGAAGGAAGGAAGGAAGGAAGGAAGGAAGGAAAGAAAGAAGGAAAGAAGGAAAAAGAAAAAGAAAGATGGATCTTCTACCTTTTGAGACAACATGGATGGAACCGGAGAATATTAAGCTAAGTGAAATAAGCCAGTTGATGAAAGACAAATACCTTATGATCTCACCTATAAGTGGACTCTATTCAACAAAATAAACTAACAAACAAAATAAACCACAGGCATGGAAACATGGAGCAGACTGAAAGTGACCAGAGGGGATGAAGAAAGGGACTAGACAAAGAAAATGTGTGAATGGCCCATGGACAAGGACAACAGAGTGGGAATTGACTGTGAGAGTGGGGGTTTGGGGTGGGATGGGTGGAGGGGGGTAAAGGGGGAAAAATTGAGACAACTGCAATAGAATAAACATGATTTATAAATTAAAAATAAATTAAATTAAAAACTCAATCTTGCCAGCACATTGTATTATCTGGGGGCTTTAAAAACTGATGATGTTGGAGTCCCACCCCTCGGGATTTCTACCTCCTCTGAGCTGGGAGTGACCTGGGCATCACACTACTTAAAAGCAGTCAGGGCTGAGGCCTCCTGGCCTACCCCATTTCATTTCCTGTTTAACCTCTCCTCTTACTTTCTGTGGGCCAAGAATGAGCAGTTGGAGGATTCCCAGGGGTGTATGGTGTCAAAGATGCATGGTTTCAGTCAACAAACTATCAGTTGCTGGATTTCATCTGTTGGCAATCCAATAATATTCCAACAACTTAATTTAACCCCATGTGGTTAATGATTACTAGAATGGAAAACATGACTTGCTTTGTTTTGCTTTCTTGATTCTCTCTTACATACATTTCAAATGAAACTACTCATTCTCCTTCCTAGGTGTCATATTATATTTTATGTTAATGAACATGCCTAGGTTCCAGCTCTAAATTATAAAAGGGGAGAAGGCTTATCAAGTGACAATGTGAAAATCATGAGAGCCACTCTGTCTTAGGTGTTGAAATTAGTGTGTGCATATGTCTGAGTATATTCTGTAACTAGCATTCATCATTTCACAAAACCATTTATAACTTATATTCATTAAGTTAAACACTCTTAGGAAGTTGGAGTCATACCACTTCAAGTAGCTCTTAACAGGTCAGATCTATTTTTCTCCCACACAAAAATGTCATTTTTTTTCAATCTGAGTAAAGGTATAGAGCAGTGGCTTTCAATTTTCCAGTGTCTATGGCATATTTCTAAATAGGATGCAGGAGACACACCAAGAATTAAAAACCTTGCTTAAATCACTCTTTCATAGTCACTTTTGTAAAGTCTGTTTTGTGCATAGCCTTGAATGGGAGGTGCTTTGGGGCTGTGAAGAAATTAAAATAATTGCTCTACAGTGGAGTGACATCATGAAGAAAAGAGAGGGCAAGTATAGGAAGGGAATGTAAGAATGGAAGTCAAAAAGCCAATAAGGCAATGACCAAGTCAGAGGGCACTTGAGCCCCCACCCAAGGATCTATGCAGAGTGTGAATGGGGTAACAACTACTTGTAGAGTGACTAGGTTACTTTTATTTTTCTAAAATCTTAAAGAACAATTTAACCCCAGCAATCTGGAGATCTTGGAGACATCCAAAATGCAGATAAGTGAACTATCCAGGAAAAAGCATTTAGCACATAATCAGTAAATCTTCACTGTTGTGATTGTTATTTACACCTGGGCCTGGTGGACCTGGCTTTCAGACTGGGACCCCTGGGGAGACGCAATGGCTATGGCATTGTTCCTGCAAGTATGAGTGGTATATATATACTTTTATGTACCTAAATTAGAGTTTCATATTTTACTATAAAACTAAGCTAAAAATGTTTTATCCTTACTCTGAAAGATAGGGGCATCAGTTTCATGCAAGAAGCCATCAAGAGAACTAAAAATTTCCTAAAAATTGGGAGAAACGCGGCCAACACTGAATACAGATTTAACACTTGGGGCCATGTAGTTGGGGAATGAACACTCTAGAAATTGTTTAAAGCCATATTTGTTCATTATTTGTAACAACCAAGGTCTAACTGGTATGGCTGAAATAATTGACTTCATTATCAATTTTCAGATTCTTACTCCCGAGTAAAGCCCAAATCAACAAGAACTTTTCAAAACAAGGATTTCAGAAACAATCAATGTTGAGCCAAGCAGCTCATGTGTGTTAAAGAAGGCTTTCACGTTTGCACTTCATGGTGGTGTAGGAGCATTCCAAGCGGTCCTTCTAGCTAATCTCATTTTATCTGTTAATACATATTTTATCTTGGGGCATATGAAGTCTATTGAATATTATTACACTATATATTGAAACAGAGTCTGTAATCTGGATTTTGTATCATTTCAGTCTGACTCTCTTCTCTGTAGTTTAAATTAATGGGATTTTCTATAATAACTGGATAAGATGACATTAAGAAGTTATGGGAGTATTCATGTTGAGCTTTACCTTTATTTGCTTTTTGGAATATCAGCCATACACTACAAATGTTTCTCCCTAAATTTCTATCTAGAACTTTATCCCTGGTTCTAGATGCGGAACAGTCCACCAAAGAAACACCAGCCAGAGTTTTCCATCCCTTTTCATGGCGTTCGCTGCCTTCAACCAGTAAGAAGAAAAAGAAATTCACAGACCCCTCAGTAGCGGTTTTCACCATGGCTTTTATGCCAGGTTGAGTGTTATAAACCGATTAGGGCGAGAAGCAGTTTTTCATCTTACTTTCTTCACTCTTCAATTAATTCCAACATCATCCAGGTTTTACTTCTATTTCCAACACCAAGCTGTAAAAAAACTGTACGCAGCCTCTAACACAGTGTGTACAGTAAATTTCTTGTAATGCTTTCTGAAAGTTACAATGCCTTCTCCCCAAAGTGATAAAGGGCATTGAAAGCATCTCTTGCAGAGTCCTAGAGCACCCAAAGTCCTGGCTTCGCTCTGCCTACGCTTCCACATTCCAAAAACAATAGCTCCATCAGTAGCCCAACAGTTTCTGCTTTAGGTTTATATGCAAGACTCAGTGTTGTTTAAAATGCACTCCCAAGGTCCTCCTATTGCACTTCTAACCGCCTGAATTTTACAAATACCATCAGGTTACATGTCTAAGTGAAAACTGTCCATTTTACTCATTTAACCTAATGATTCGTCAGGGTAGGCTTTGGACTATGACTCTATTGAAAGCTTTACTCTGAATGAAAATGACTCTCTTGGCCATTGTCCTCATCATCTTTATTGTCATCACTACAGCCATTTATTGAGCTTTCACAGTGTTGCCAAATATCACATTGAACCATATCTATACATTTTCTCATTTAATTCTCACAACAACTCTTTGAAATAGTCACTAGTCACTTTATAAATTAGGAAACTGAGGCACAGGCAGGTTCAGGCCTGGATGATGTCAGATCTCATGACTTAACTGTGGGCAGCCATTGTTCTGTGACAGCTAAAGCCCATATTGCTTATCAATAGAGGAAAGTGTTCATCATGACACCTTGCTTCCTGCTTAGGTGTTAACTCCATGGCAGTAGCTTGAAAAATATTTTTCCTGTTTATCTTTTTACCTTATACAAAAAAAAAAAAAAACCAAGTCCACAAAAAATGTGTTTTAAATCCATGAGAAATTTACTACAGGCACATGAATACATTTTAAGTTACTGATATGTTTATATATTAGGAGCATTCCTTCCTATTATCTACGCATTTTATAAAGAGAAAACATTAGACATGATTTACAGGTGTCATTTTAAGAATGTATTTCTTCTCCACAAAGCTTCCTTTATATTCTTCACATTTCCCTGGTGTTTCTATAGTAACCTGGCATCCTCAGCTACCACCATTTTGTTGGCAGTAAAAGATCTTTTACAATCATTCCTCCACTTGTTCTGAAGTTCACCCTCCAATTCATATACAACAGATAGTGTGTAAGTTTAACAGGACCTGAGGCATTTACCTTGAATGAAACTCACATGTTCAGGGGAGTGAAAATATCAAGAAATGTGGCGTTAGAGGATTTAGGTTTCAGCTTCACAACTAATAAAAAGAACCAAGCTGGGTTCTGGGATTGTGGGCATCAACCTTCACCCCTTCAGCCCGGTTCCATTCTCCTACTGCTTGCATGATGAAGACTATCACTGACCAGAGATACAGTCACATCCAAGAAAAGAAAGTTTCAAAAACTTAATCATTTCTAAAGTCAGTGTTTTGGTTTTCCTTTCCCTGAAAAGTCTCTAGCTCTGCTCTCTCCGAACAGGACATAACAAGGTTTCTTTTGTCATATCAATGATCAAAGAAACTCTAGATTCAGAGGCTGGAGTGGCAGAGACAGAAGAGGCATGAGCTGGGCCCCTTGGTCACAAGCACTCTCGGGATCTCCTGGTGGGGCGAGACACACCCAGGGACACTCGTCTGCCTCCAGCGAAGAGAACCGCCATCCTTCATCTTCCAAAGGAACCCACATTACTGAACCACCTCACTTGCAGTATATGATGAATTACTTTTTAAAGAACAAAATTCTGTGATTATTTTATGAATAGCCCAATTACACTGCATTTGCCACTTGGGAAGATTGAAAGGGTTAATTTGTCAAATGCAAACATTCAATATTCACCAAACCAGCTCCATTCAGTCTTTCTCCAGCCATAGTCTCCCCCATCTCATTGGATGGAAAAATCTATCATTGTTTCTTGAGACCAGGAAACTTGGAAGCACACTTGATTCTCCCCTTTTTCTCACCCCACTTTCAGGCTGTCAGGCAAATCCCCAGGCTTTACTCTCAATATGTCCACATTCTCACCACTGTCCTCACTCATTGTCTCCTTACACAGCATACTGGCTGCTGCTCCTGCTTCAGCCATTGCCCCGATGCCCCACCCCCAATCTACTCTCAACATGGCAGCCAGAGTGAACTCTTTTAAATATAACACATCAGGTCACCTGTCTGTGCAAAAGCATCCATGGGATTTCAATTTCCAATAATGGTGGACTAATTTGGTATAGACCAAACCTTTCTTTGGGAACAACTAAAGAACCTACCAAAAAAAAATGTCTTAGGGAGTTTGGACAACTATAATAGAATGAGGGGTTTAAACAACATTTATTTCTCACAGTTTTGGAGGCTGGGAAATTGAAGGTCAAGGTACCAGCAGACTCAGTCTCTGGTGAGAGCCCTCTTCCTGGCTTGTAAACAACCACCTTTTTTCTGTATCTTCACAAGGCAGGGAATAGAATGGCCAGGTGCAAGCACTCTGGTCTCTTCAACCACTCTTAAGGACTCCAATCCCATCATGGGGACTCCACCTCCATGACCTCATCTAAACCCAATTCCCTCCCAAAGCACCTTCAATACCATCACATTGGAGATTGGGGCTTCAACATGTGGATTTTGAGGGGACACAAATATTCAGTACACAGCAACAAACTAACACCTGTTTGAAGACATCAAAGAGTTACCATGACAGTAAGAATTCAAGGGGATAAGAATATAGAACAATAGGAAAAATGAGAGATTCCAACATTCCTACTTTTTCCTTTACTGACAGCTGGAGAACATGAGGAGAGGTTTCTGAAATCTTATCTTCTAGAGAGACAAAAGAACCTACCAGAAAAAAAGAGCTCTATTAATCACCTCCAGCTTGCCCAAGACCCCTAAAGGGCAGTGCCTAATTATACAGGTTGAACTGGTTATAAAGTTTCTGAGAAAACTGAAAAACTCATCTTCCAATTGCTGATTGGATTAAACTATCTACACCTACCCTAACTGCCCACTACAAGCAAATATAAATCCTCTTTGTAGGGAGATAACACCATCTAGAGCCCCAAATGAGCCTTTACAAGTTTTCCAAAGTTTAATCCCCAAAATAACTACGTAAAAGGCAACAAACCAAAATTACTGACAACCAAGAAAGAAAAAAAAACAACAGGACCAGATATATCTTTATAATATGTCAGCTCTTTCCATATAATATGTTGTGAAGAGTCAATAGGTTAATCAAAGCTCTGGCATGTGATTTTCCTCTACCATCAGAAGCCTCAAATCAATGGAAAATTGTTTTCATTCTTTTCTCTAAATTACTCATTTAGTTCTGTGTTAATTTAGCAATAATCAAAAGTCTGTACCTTTCTTTCATTTCATCCCAAGGTCAGGTTTAATTTCTTCATTAACCTAAATTAAATCTGGGAGGACATTTTTATCTACATCAATGTAAAGTTTTTTATAACCCACCTAAAAGGTTTGAATAACACAAAATAGTTGAAATTCTTTAGACCTTGGCATAAATCCATACAACAACCAATTTTTTTTAAGATTCCTTCCTTCTTGCCAGCTTTTTCTCTGTCATGAGGACTTGGCCCTTTTTTCAACTATGTCTGCAATAGGACAGCCAAACTCATTTCCTTGTGCAAAACTTTCAAGACATGTATATGGCATTATGTGTTTCATAAACATGCTATTTTGATCATACTACTCACTACAATAATAAAAGTCACTAATTTTACAGTTTAATCTCACTAATTACTTTCTGATTATGCAGATACATGTTCATCAAAATGTAATAACTTGTGGTCACTATAGTGCTGTTCACAAATATTCGCATTCTCTCTGCAGTCTGACTGCACTCTGCCACAGCACTCTACTGCCCTCTTAAAGAGAAGTATGGCTGCATGATGCATGAGGCAATAAAATGTGAGCAGACGTGATGGGTGTCATTTCTGGCTGGGAAATTAAGAGCTGGAACACTTTGCCCCTCGCTTGGCAACTGCAATGTTCAAGGCACTGGCTTCTCCACAACCTGGATCCTGGAATGAGAATAACAAAATGTCCCTGGGAAAGAGATTAAGAGTGTGGCTCTCCTGACAATCTCAACAAGTCCAAGTCAAGAGGGAGGGAGGCAATTCTTGAAAAAAGCATGAGTGCATAGCTATGGGCACATGGGAATGATCAGAATCAAATAGACAATAAACCAATTAGTTTTCGAGAGAGTTGTAAAGCCAGAGAGAGCAAGAGTCTGAACTAAAAGTGTTTATGATTAAAAACAGTTCAGGATTTAAAACTACCCTTGGACCTCCAACCTTCCTCAGGCAGGAAGCAGGCTGAGAAAGATCTTCAGCCCCCAAGGAGGACAAGTTCTCCAATCCTTACTTCAGACATGGCCAAGAAGATTAAAAATAAAGGAAAACCTCCCAGAGGGTGGTCCCAACTGGATTGCAGAGCAACAGAATCCAGATTTTATCAAGGAATAGCCCCCACACCCAGAGCAGGGTTCCCCTTAACACCAACCAATAAGATTCAGAATTGCCCTGCACCAGAGGTTGCTCTATCTTCATTGCAGCAGTTCTGACCCTCTTCCACCACTATATTATGGGTGTTGTATGCAACTTGTCTTTTTAATTTCTAGACCTCTGGATTAACAGAAGCCATAATTGGACCTCATATAGAGACCACTGTCCATTATCTTAAGATCCTGCTATTGGAGCTGGATGCCTTGATAAAATTGGACTTCAGGGCTGTCTCCCTGGGGGAGAGAGTGAGTATATCTTTGCCTGTAGCAGGGAGTGTGGACCAAACATTTGGTGAGCAGAAGGGTGGACTGTGATTGCCACTAATGCTACTCACCAATCCCTCCCACTCTTAACCCCTCATAATGTGACAGGTTTGCACTTCCTGACTCCCCGTGGTTAGGTAGAATCGGGTCATCTGTTCTGACAGATGAGTTGTGAGTGGAGATGATGTGCCACTTTCCAGTGAGAGCCCCTCTGGAGTTCTCTTTCTCTTCTAGCAGGGAGACCTGCAGTATCATCAGCCTGGGTCCTTGAGATGATATGATAAGCAGAGCCCCTTTGCCTACCTGCAAGAACATGCAGGGTGGGCAAGAAAGAAATTTTCATTATTTTGAGCTTAGAATGGAGGGTTGTGTGTTTCTACAGTATGACCTACTTCTTGGTGACACACTAGAGCCAAGAACCTCGCTCCGGAAACATTCCAGTGATTTACCCTAAGCAATTATTTCTCAGAAGATGCCGTGTGCCTTACTCACTGAAACCTGGGACTAAAATGCCGTTGAAATCATCAGATCCAATCCCATTCCCTAGTCAATGATATACTCCCTAACGCTCAAGAACAGCTAAGGGAGGATTTCAAGATGGTGGAGGAGTGAATGGAAGTCACACTGACCTTCTCCCAGGACCAATCTGGAATTACAACTAAATTGTGGAGAAATCACCTGGAAAACAACTGAACAATATCAATAGAAGAGCCTTAAAATCTTGGACAGACAGAGGAAACCACTTCAGAACAACCTAACAGGTCAAGAGTGTGGTAGAGGCTTGAGAAGGTGGGATAGGTGCCCACGGGAGGCAATACCAGAGGGATATTGAAACAGCCAGTCAGATCCCTGTGAGAAGAGCAGGGTCTAAACCATAAGTGGGGTCTCCAGCCTACAGAACCAGATCCCAAAAAGTACACAGATAACAGCCAGCTGCAAAAAGCAGCAGGGTTGCTCTCTGCCAGAGATGGGTGCCTAGAGACCCAAAGAGTCTTTTAAAGGGCCAAAGCATATATTTGTATTGGCAGCCACTTACCCTGGGCTCTGGCAAAGGCAGGGACAGAGTCGACTGGAGCCGTGTGAGAAGAGACGGTGGAAGGAGGCTTTGGAGGGAGAATTGAAAAAGTGGATGGCGGGGTCCTGGTGCTCACTCATCCCGCATTAGACAGCTTCCATCTTGCTCAAGGAGACCACTCCCCTGAGTGACAGCAGCGTGAGAGGAAACAGCCCCACCACAAGGAGGCTCAGCCCCAGACCAGTGGTGCACAGGTTCAGATGCTGAGTACAGAGTGGCTGTCACAGACAGTAGATCCCTAGCTAAAAGGAGCACACTGTGATCTAGAGACACTTGCAGAGAGTCTGGAGATGGAGGCTTTGGGGAGAGAACTGAGGGAGTAGCTGGGGGGAACTGCTTAGACTCCTCCCCCATAAGGCAGCAGCCATCTTGCTCAGGCAGACCACTCCGCCGAGGGGCAACAGCATGAAAGGACACAATAACCCCGCCCACAGGAGGGACTCTGCCCCACCCTGTGGTGCCTAAGTGCAGAGTGATTAGATTGAGAACTGGAGGAGAGAGACACAAACAGTAGATTCGTGGATGTCTCTAAAAGACTGCCTAAGGTCAGGTGGGGACAACATCTGACATCATCAGAGGAAGATCCAGAAAGAAAAAAAGACAGCAGTCTCCTACCATAGACGTTCACACCACAAAGTCAAGAAGTCAAGACAGATCAATTTAAGAAGCAGAAGCAAGAAAGAAGAGTAGCACAAATAATGGGAAGACAAAGAAACAACCCCCAATCAAAGGGAAAGGAGGAATCCCCGCAAAGAGAGCTAAATGAAATAGAGACAAGTAAACTATCAGATACTGATTTCAAAATAATGGTTACAAGGAAGGTCAATGAGCTCAGTGAGCTTAGAGAGAATAGCAAAAACTACAGGGAAACTATGAGGAACTTACTGCAAACTATATCACCATGAAAAAGGACATAGAAACTATCAATAAGAGGCAAGAGGAAATGAATACAATTTCTGAATTGAAGAACACAGTAGAAGGAATCAAAAGCAGGCTAGATGAAGCCAAGGACCGAATCAGTGAGCTGGAGGACAAGGTAGAAAAAAGCTCCCAGAAAGAGCAAGAAAATGAAAAAAGACTCAAAAAGAATGAAGAGGCATTTGGGGAAATACAGGACAACCTGAAATGTAATAATATCTGTATAATAGGGATACCAGAAGGAGAAAAGGAACAAGGGATAGAAAACCTGATTGAAAAGGTCATGATGGAAAACTTCTCTAATTGGAAGAGAGAAGAAGTCATGCAAGTCCAGGAAGCACAGGGGGTCCCATTCAAGAGGAACACAGTGAGGCCCATTCCAAGACACATCCTCATGAAAATGGCAAATATCAAAGACAAACAGAGAATCCTAAAGGCAGCAAGGGAGGAACAGGTAGTAACATGCAAGTGAGCCCCGATGCAGCTAGCAGATGACTTCTCCACAGAAACACTGCAAGCCCGAAAAGAATGGCATGAAATATTACAAGTAATGAAAATCACAGGCCTGCGACCAACACTGCACTATCCAGTAAGGCTCTCAATTAAAATAGAAGATGAAATAAGAAGTTTCCCACACAAAAGAAGGCTAAAGTATATGCCTCCACCAAACCAGCACTACAAGATATGCTAAAAGGACTGCTTTAAGGAGATGAAGAAAAGGAGTGAAAAAGATAAGAACACAGGCACAAAGGGAAAAAATTAATAAGTACCTATCAATAATAACTTTAAATGGAAATGGACTAAATGCTCCAATCAAAAGACATATGAAAGCTGAATGGGTAAGTGAACATAAACCACACATATACTGCCTACAAGAGATTCACCTCAGAACAAAGGACCTACGCAGACTAAAAAGAAGGGATGGAAAAAAAATATTCCAAGCAAATGGACAGGAAAAAAAAAATTGAGGTAGGACTACTTATATCAGACAAAATAGATTTCAAAACAAAGGACATAAAAACGGACCAAGAAGGATCCTTCATAATACTCAAAGTAAGAATCGTCAAGAAGACATAAACATTGTAAACCTATATACACCCAACATAGGAGCACCCAAATATATAAGGAAAATCTTGGAGGACTTCAAGAAAGATATACCCAGCAGCACACTGACAGTAGGGGACTTTAACACCCCACTGTCAAAAATAAATAGGTCTTCCAAACAAAACATGAACAAGGATATTGTGGCATGGAACAACTCGTTAGATCAAATGGACTTAACTGACATATATAGAACCTTTCACCCGAAAGAAGCAAAATACACATTCTTTTCCAGTGCACATGGAATATTTTCAAAGATAGACCACATGATAGGATACAAACTACCCTCAAAAAAATTCAGGAAAATTGAAATCATAACAAGCATTTTCTTGGACCACAAGGATTTGAAACTAGAAACCAACCTCAGGAAAATATTAAAAAACATTCAAACTTATCAAGACTGAATAGCATGCTATTAAACAATGAATTGGTCAAAAATGAGATCAAAGAAGAAATCAAAATATTTCTCAAAACAAATAAAAATGAACACACAGCAGTCTAAAACATATGGGACACAGCAAAGGCAGTCCTGATAGGGAAGTTCATAGCAATACAGGCCTACCTAAAAAGATAGAAACATTTCAAATAAACAACTTAAGCCTACAGTTTCAAGAATTGAAGAAACAACCATAAACAAAGCCCAGAGCAAGTAGAAGGAAGGAAATAATGGAGATCAGAGAAGAATTGAATGACATAGAGATTAAAAGAACAATTCAAAAGATCAACAAATCCAGGAGCTCGTTCTTTGAAAAGATAAACAAAATCAACAAGCCTTTAAGCAGACTCATCAAGAAAAAAAGGAAGAGGGCCGAAATGAATAATATCAGAAATGAAAAAGGAGAAATTACAACTGATACCACAGAAATACAAAGGATTATAAGAAATTACTATGAACAATTATATGTTGAGAAATTTGAACCTGGGTAAAATGGACAAATTTCTAGAGAAATATAATCTTCCAACACTGAATGAAGATGCAGAAAGCTTGAATGGACCGATAACAGCTGGTGAAATTGAAGCAGTAATCAAGAAACTCCTGTCACACAAAAGCACTGGGCCAGACAGTTTTACAGGAGAATTTTACAAAACATTTAAGGAAGAGCTAACCCCTGTCCTCAGACTATTCCAAAAAAAAAATCCACGAAGAAGGAAGACTCCCAAACTCTTTTCATGAGGCCAGCATCATCCTAATGCCAAAACCAGATAAAGACACAACAAAGAAAGAAAACTACAGGCTGATATCACTGATGAACATAGCCACTAAAATTCTCCACAAAATATTGGCAAATTGCATCCAGCAAAACATGAGAAAGATCATCCACTATGATCAAGTAGGATTCATCCCAGAGATGCAAGGATGATTCAATATTTGCAAAGCAATAAACGTAATACATCACATAAACACAAGGAAAGACAAAAACCACATGATCATATCAATAGATGCAAAAAAAGAATTTGATAGGGAACAGCACCCTGTTATGACAAAAAACACTCAGTGAAGTGGGAATAAAGGGGGCATACCTCAACATAATAAAGACCATATATGAAAAATCTACAGCCAACATCATTCGGTCACAAACTAAAAGCTTTTCCACTAAGATCAGGAACAAGACAAGGATGTCTGCTTTCACCACTTCTATTTAACATAGTATTGAAAGTCCTAGCCACAGCAATCAGACAAGAAATAGAAATAAGAGGCATCCAAATTGGAAAGAAGGAAGTAAAACTGTCATTGTTTGTAGATGACATCATAGTGTACATTGAAAACCCCACAGACACCACCAAAAAAATACTCAACCTAATAAGTGAATTTGGCAAAACAGCAGGGTACAAAGTCAATAATCAGAAATTGAAGGCATTTTTGTACACCAACAATGAAATATCAGAAGCAGAAATCAGGAAAAAAAAAAACGCTTTGCTATAGTAACAAGAAAAATAAAGTACATAGAAAGAAACTTAACCAAGGAGGTAAAAGATCTGTACAGAGAAAGCTATACAACACTAAAGAAAGAAATTAAGAAAGACACAAATAAATGGAAGCATATAACGTGTTCATGTATTGGAAAAATGAACATCATCAAAATGTCTATATTACCCAAAGCAATTATACATTCAACGCAATCTCTATTAAAACACCAATGACATATTTCACAGACAAAGAACAAACATTTCAAAAATTTATATGGAACCATAAATGACCTCGAATAGCTGCAGCAATTTTGAGAATAAAAAACAAAGTAGGAGGGATCACAATACCGGACATCAAACTATATTACAAGGCCCCTGTAATCAAAACAGTCTGCTACTGGCATAAGAACAGACACATGAATCAATGGAACAGAATAGAGAGCTTGGAAATAAACCCATGTCTCTATGGTCAATTAATATTTGACAAAGGGGGCAGAAGCATAAAATGTAGTAAAAATAGCCTCTTCAACAAATGGTGTTGGGAGATCTGGACAGCTACATGCAAAAAGTTAAAATTCTACCACCAACTTACAGCATACACAAAAATATACTCAAGATGGATAAAAGACTTAAATATAAGATGCAACACCATAAAATCCTGGAGAAGAATATAGGCAGGAAATGCTCAGACATTCCATGCAGCAATATCTTCATCAATATGTCCCCAAAAGCAAGGGACATAAAGGAAAGATTAAACAAAATGGGACTTCATCAAAATAAAAAGTTTCTGCATGGCTAAAGAAAACAGCAAAATGAAAAGGGAACCAACCATATGGGAAAATATTTGCCAGTTGTACCTCAGACAGGGGTTTGATCTCCAAAATATATAGAGAACTCACATGACTCCACTCCAGAAAGACAAGCAAATTAAAAAATGGGCAAAGGACCTGAACAGACACTTCTCCAAGGAGGACATACAGAGCACTCAGAGACATATAAAAGGATGGTCAGCATCACTAGCCATCAGAGAGATGCAAATGAAAACCACAATGAGATACCACCTCACATTCGTCAGAATGGCCAACATAAACAAATCAACAAACAACGGGTGCTGGTGAGGTTGTGGAGGAAAGGGAACCCTAGTACGCTGTTGGTGGGAATGTAGACTAGTGCAGCCACTGTGGAAAACAGTTTGGAATTTCCTCAAAAATCTAAAAATGGAACTGCCTTTTGACCCAGCAATTCCACTGTTGGGATTATACTCCAAAAATCCCAAAACACCAATTCAAAAGAACCCATCTACCCCAATGTTCATAGGAGCACAATTTACAATAGCCAAGTGCTGGAAGCAACCTAAGTGCCCATCAGTAAATGAGTGGATCAAAAAACTATGGTACATTTACACAATGGAACACTAAGCAGCAGAAAGAAAGAAAGAGCTACCACCCTTCGCAACAGCACGGAGGGAACTGGAGAGCATTATACTGGGCGAAATAAGCCAGGGGGTGACAGACAAGCACCATATGACCTCATGATCTCACCTATAAATGGAATCTAATCAATAAAACAAGCAAGGAAAATATAACCACCAACTCTGAAAGAAAAAAGAAACCAACAGTAAATAGAGGGAAGGGGGGGGTGGTAACAGGGAAAGGAAGGGGAAGGGTCAAATAAAGGAACATGTATAAAGGACCCATGGACAAAGCCAAAGTGGGGAAGGATTGAGGGAGGGAGGGAGGTGCTGGTGGGTGGGGCAGGGTGGTGGCAGGAAAATGGAGACAAATATATTTGAACAATAAAATTTTTTTTTTTTTAAAAAAAGAACAGCTAAGGAACTTTCACTGATCTGTCCTGCTTACAAATAAAAGAAGTTGAGGACACTGTAGAAAGAAAAGTCTCTGTGCATGATAAAAATATAAATAACTATTTTAATCTTAAACTGATCAGTTTTTAAAACAATCCCTAGAATCTCTAAGGGTGCTGGTACCTAGGAAGCTTAATTGCCATAATGGTCATTAATATTACCATAATTAAAACGTTTAATGATTCAGTAGCCCCCTTCAGGATAACAATAGCCCCCTCCGCTCCTCCCACCACCATCGAAATGTGACCTTGCTTTTTCTCGGACTCCCTCAGCAGTGCTCACAGGCTCCACAAATCTGCTCAGTTGGCTGCTCCCTGGAGTCAAGCCCCGGGACCCAAACATTGCTGCTCCCAAGCTTTTAGTTTTCACTTTCTGGTACCATCTCCTCCCATGGTCATTCCTCAAAGAGGAAACTCTCACCACTTTCTGCTTAAGAGATGAAGCGTTGGTGGAGTTCCCAGCCATGAGTAGGCCCCATCAGGGAGGAGTCAGAGCTTCCTGCCACCCAAGGAGCAATCTGACAACCCTCCCTCCGCAGCAAGGAGACCCTTTCAGAAGGATTAAACCACAGCATCCTGCAAGGAAAACCTTGTAACTAAATTTCTGCTCTGAGCCCAGCAAGGGAATGTTTGCCCTATTTCCATGATAGACATACAAGAGTAGCAAAAATATGTGCTTAAGGGACTTTTCTCTCCCAAGAGTACTCACTAGTATATTTTATTGATTATGCTATTATAGTTGTCCCATTGCTTCTTCCCCTCCCACCCAGTACCCCCATTCCCTCCAGCATTCCACCACCCCTTAGTTCATTTCCACAAGTTGTGCATATACGTTCTTTGGCTTCTCCATTTGCCATACTATTCTTAACCTCCCCCTGTCCATTTTGTACCTACAAATTATGCTTCTTATTCCCTGTACCTTTTCCCTGATACTCTTTCTTCCCCCTCCCTGCTCATAACCCTCCATGTGATCTCTATTTCTGTGATTCTGTTCCTGTTCTAGTTTTTGACTTAGTTTGTTTTTGTCTTCGTTTTTTTAGGTTCAGTTGTTGATAGTTGTGAGTTTGTTGTCACTTTACTGTTCATAGTTTTGATCTTTTTCTTAGATAAGTCCCTTTAACATTTCATGTAATAAGTGCTTGGTGATGATTAATTCCTTTAACTTGACCTTATCTGGGATGCACTTTATCTGCCCTTCCATTCTAAATGATAGCTTTGCTGAATAGAGTCTTGGATATAGGTCCTTGTCCTTCATGACTTTGAATATTTCTTTCCAGTCCCTGCTTTCCTGTAAGGTTGTTGTTGTTTTTTTTTAAGAAATCAGCTGATAGTCTTATGGGAATTCCTTTGTGGGTAACTCTCTCCTTTTCTCTTGCTGCATTTAAGATTCTCTCCTTACCTTTAATCTTGAGTGACTTAATTATGATGTGTCTTGCTGTGTTCCTTTTTAGGTCCAATTTTTTTGGAACTCTCTGAGGTTCCTGGATCTCCTGGAAGTCTATTTCCTTGGCCAGATTGGCAAAGTTTTCCGTCATTATTTTTTCAAATAGGTTTTCAATTTCTTGCTCTTCCTCTTCTCCTTCTGGCACCTCTATGATTTGGATTTTGGCACATTTAAAGTTGTCCCTCAAGTTCCTAAGCCTCTCCTCATATTTTTGAATTCTTGTTTATTCATTCTGTTCTGGTTGAGTGTTTCTTTCTTCCTTCTGCTCCAGATGGTTAATTTGAGTCCTGGTTTCCTTCTCTTCACTGCTGGTTCCCTGTGTATTTTTCTCCATCCCACTTTGCATAGCCTTCACATCTTCCTTTATTTTGTGGTCATACTCAATCATTTCTGTGAGCATCCTGATTACCAGTGTTTTGAACTCTGCATCTTATAGGTTGACTATATCCTTGTCACTTAGTTCTTTTTCTGGAGTTTTGATCTGTTCTTTCATTTGGGCCACATTTCTTTGTCTTGGCACACCTATTATGTTGTAAGGTGCAAAGCCTTAGGTATTCACCAGGATGGGGCAACCCAGGTCGCTGCTTTGTGATGCTGTATGTGGGGGAGGGATCAGAGAAGGAACAATGCTGGTTTCTCACCTCTTGCTCCACTTTCAGTCACTTCCCCCATTTCCCACAAGCAAATTGGGCCCTTGTGCACATTCTATGACACCGTGGGTCCCTCCAATGGAGTCTCCTGCGTGACTGGGAGTTTCTCCTGCTGCCACTACCCCCACATATTTATACAGCCAGAGGTTTTTAGGCTTTCTTTTCCTGTGCTGGAACCCTGGGTTGCATGGTCTGTCTCACTCCCCAGTTGTTCCTCCTGGTTTATCCATACACAAATGTGGGACCCCCTGGTCCATCAGCCACCTCTCTGTCACACAAAACTCTGCCCACCCTGTCTGTCACCTTGCCACTCGTCCTCCCCACTCTGGCTGCCCACCTCCACCCCTTGTACTGGTCTGGATGAATATTTTTTCTTTAACTCCTTGGTTGTCGGACTTCCATACCATTTGATTTTCTGACAGTTCTTGTTTTTTTTTTCAAATTCATTGTTATTCTTCTTTTGGTTGTGCAAGGAAGCAAAGCATGTCTACCTACACCTCCACTTGGCTATCATCTCACTAGTTTATTTTATATCATAATTGTCCTTTCTCAGAAAAATAAAAGGTTTTTACTAAACTGTACCCCACTCAGCCACCTTAATCATGATGAAAGCCAACAGTCATTGAGTGCTACCAGGGCCAGGCATGACTTCATTATCACCTGTATTATTTAATCCTCATGCTAACCCTAAAGGGACTGTACCACTTATACCCCACTTGGAAAATGCAAAAACTGAGGGTCAGAGACAAAAAGGGATCTGCCCAAAGTCACCAGCTTATGAGGGGCAGAGGCCTGCTGCCACCACAGCCTGCTCCTGCCCATCGCTCTCGCTGCTTCACACAACCTAGATGCGAAGAGGAATGTATAATAAATTGTTACTTATCAATGATGCCCCCTTAGTTGTCAATAAAGGTACAAGAATACTCCTTAAATTCAAAGTCAGAAAGTTTCCAAGAACAAAAGAAAATGTTCTTGCAAACAGAGAACATAAATAACAGCTGACGTGTTCTTCCTTCTTATAACTGCTGTTAAACTGGTAAAATGGTTGAAAGTGGAATGCTACTTATATTACAAGTTAAGTTTTCCCATTAAAAAGTATAATATTGGATGACTGTGCATTTTGTTTGTGTGAAGGGGAAGCCTTTAGCCCTCTGAAATTGCAAATGTCGGTACAAAGTGTTGCATATTTACCAGTCCATCTGCCACGGCAGAATTGAAGGGGAGAAATCTTACTATAAGCAATTTATTCATAGTTACAGCATTACCACCTGATGTGCAAAATAACAGCACTTGGAAAGCAGTTATTACTGTGCTGAGTAATATAGATTTTCAGTTTAATTCATAACATGTTTTAAAGACCACGAAAGTGGATATTTGCTTAACATCAGGTTTTTTTTCCATGAAAAATTAATCACTGGTATTTGGGGTGATTAAGATTATTTGTTCACCAGCATATCTTTCAGAGTTTACAGCTGGTTGATTGTGTGGTCACAGGTGTGGCAAGTTAGAGATTTGAGAGGTGAGTTTGAATCAGACCACCCAGGTATTTCCAGGGCAGATGTCCGCTGGGAGGCAGCTGCTTTATTTCGCTAACACTGAATCCAAATGCAGTACAAACTGAGACTGTTTATCTCTCTTGGCAAAATACCAGCGGTGTGTATCAGCTGGGGGATCTTTCAAAAACAACTGATCCGAAAACAACAATTAAATAAGGATTTGGGCAAATAGTCACAGCTGGTGTGTGACTTTCACACCTGGCAAAGGTAAAAAAAAAAAGAGTAGCCTATTTACTTTCCTGCGTTGGCATTGTCTGAACAGGGAGAGATGGGCTTTTGAGTTGAAGATGTTCTCCCCCAGGTTGTCTACCCCATCACGAAGCAGAATTAGGGCCCTTAGAGCAGCAGTGCTGAGTTCCTCACCTGACCTTAGGAGTTCAGGTGGTTGTGGCTGCCTTCCTCCTGCCCTTGGAGAAGCTGCTTATCGTGGCCCTTTTAACATATGTCCTGCTACAGCTGCATAACAAACCACCCAAACCTACGTAGTATAAAACCACAACCAAGGTATTATGCACACAGATTCTGTGGGACAGAAATTCAGACAGGGTCAGCTGGACAGTTTAACTCAGCCTCACAATGTCTAAGGCCTCAGCTGGAAAGCCTCAAATGGGTGGAGGTGACAAGACATCTGGCATCTAGAATAATCTGGAGGCTTCTTCATGCACATGTCTGGTACCTGGACTGGGGTGATAAAACCTGGGCTTTAACTGAGACTATTGACTGGACCACCTATATGTGCCCTCTCTATATACTTTGGGCCTTCCCAAGAGGGAACATGCAGAAAGGAAATATTGCACAAGACCCGGGTGAGAGCTGCTTGATCTTTCCTGAACTAGTCTCACAAGGCACACAGCTTCTCTCCCACTGCATTCAGTTGGTTGTCGTGCAGCCCAGCCCAGGGTCAAGGGGGCTATGGCAGGGTCACACTGCAGAAGACCAGGAGGGATGGCAGCTATTGTTGCAACAATCTTAGAAAAACACTGTCAGCCCCAGATACCAGGGCACGGCAATCTCCACTTGGGACTCCTGCCCTGGTTCTCTGAAAAGAAAGTGCTGAGAAAGGAATAAAGATTCCAGGAGAAGCAACTTTGGAAAAATTCCTTTATTCCATCAACAAACTAATTCCTAAGTGTCATAGCCATCAAAGGCCTGTGTGACAGTGATATAGTACTCCCCTTCCCTCCAGACTCACCTGGATCACAGGACCCCTCTCCAGCCACAATGACCTACTTTAGTTTTCTTGTACTTGTTCCTGGGCCCCTCTGCCCCAGAGCCTTTGCCCCTGCTTGTTCCATCCCCTCTTCAGCTTGTTAATGCCCACGTATCCTTCAGATCTCAGCTTAAACATGACTTCCTTGTGAAACACTTTCCCAAACTCCCTGACTAGGTCAAACTCCCAGAATAGACACTCATGGCACTTAAGTACCTTATTATGGTTGTAATTTTTCAAAATATTTAATGTCTATCTTCTTATTTTGACTGCAAATAAGGTCAGTAATTCTATTTTTGATGACCACTGTAACACTCCCAGACACACACACACAGAATTATCAAATCCTTGGCCCAGAGAAGGTGTTTAATAAGCAGCTGTTGGAATAGATGTACATAGTTATTGAGCTTGTCATTGCCACTGGAGGCTGTGTTGGGAGTGGGAATACAATCCCACTTCTGCCATCCTGGAACTCACAGCTAGATGAGGAAACATGATGAACAAACCTAGGGGATGCATGTGTTGAAAAAGAAGGGCTCTAGGAGAGAACAGAGCACCTAACGTAGCCTTGGCATCTGGGAATGCTTTCTTAAGGAAACAAAATGTCCACCAAGCCCTTCTCCCCACCACACACCCCTGAATCCTTCATCCCAGCCAAGCATGTCGCATGCAGTTCTCCTTTCCTTCTTTCCTTTAGGAGCAGATAATGTCCCCTTTGTAACTTTCATTTACAGTGCATTGTGGGATAATTCAATATAAGTCAAGGAGAAAGAAGCATAAATATATTTCTCATGGTGAATGGGCCATTTAATATTATCGTGTGCATGTACATAACATGGAGAGCACTTTGACACTGTGAAATTTAATGGCCCTCTACTTAAAGAGGAAAGACACATTTACAGTGAAATTATAGCCTGAGCTGTAATGCCCAGCTGCAGGAACTCCTTCACATAGATTGTTTCCACATGCCTCAGAGCATCAGCTTTGAAATAACAATAATGTGAAAGTGGCAGTGCTGTCCTTCAAACAATTCAATTATTTATGGAATATTTCTTCTGCCTGTCCATGCAGCAGAGCTCAAAGGCAGAGAGGTTGATAAGGTGTGGAGTCATCTTACTGACCCTTCGAGTTTAGAAAGCATTAGGTAGCCAAGAAGGTCTTCAGATCACCCTCTTGCATCAAGACCATCACTTCCACTTGTGAGCTCCATCAATCTTTATGACGACCCTCTAGTTTTTATAGCTCTTGGACAGATAAGAAAACTGAGGCTCAGAGAGTTTAAATGACTTTATTTATTTCTCCATTTCAACAGATAGGTTTCAAATGCTTGCTTTGTACCTGGCCCTGTTCTGAGCACTAAGGCTTCAACACGGAAGGACAGTCAAAGCCCCTGTCCTCATAGTGCTTGCATTCTAGGGGGAGTCCACATAATCATGTGGGCAACAGCACAGGGTGAAACGTGCTGGAGGAGAAGCAGGAAACCAGTTACAGAGGGACTCATGGGGAAAGAGCCCTCCACAGGGTTGGTCAGGAAAGCCCTTCCGAGGAGACATTTGACCAGAGAGCTCACTGATGAGGAGTGGGCAGCTCTGATATCCAGGGAAAGGAAACAGCAGGTGCAAAGGCCTGGAGACAGGATAGCACCTGGCGTGCTCAAGGCGGGGGAAGGCCAGAGCGGCTTGCACATAGTGATGGAGGAGAGAGTGGTGGGGGTCTCCCTGCTGGGACATGGACTCCAGAGCCCACAGTTCTAACCACTGTGCTTTACAGCCTTGTACCCAAAAGAAATAACACAGAGGAGCCGGAGCTGGTTGTTTGAAGAGAGAGAAGCCAAGCAACGAGTTCCAGCTCTACTGGAAAGACACAGACACGAGCTTTCCCACCAAGAATGTAAAACAGAGGAAGGAGAGTTAGATAGAAGCAGATTCTTCAGCCCAGCCCCAACCAGGTGAGATTCTTTTTTGTCAGACAGAACTATTTCACAAAAGATCATCGCTGAAAAAGCTGGGTAGAGGACAAGATCTTCCATGACAGCAGGGTTGTTAATACATTTCATTCATTTAAATAATATTATAAAGTACATATAACATCATGTGCCAAGTAGGCTCTTGCAGCAGATGCACAAGATAGATGTGCACACCCACACAGAGCTGACAGTGTAGTAAGACCTAAATTCACTAGAACTCTACTCACCAGAAATAAAGTGTTGTCTCCCTAACTCGGGATAAGGGGACACATGGAAAAATAAGCTTTCATCAAGGAAAGAGTCAAAACAGCAACTTTCCAGAGAAGGACTAGGAGCCCTCCCCCTCAGACCAGTTTCCACCTTCATCCCCCCATCTACAAGGATGGTGACTTCAGAGTTCCCACGAGCCACTGTCAGCAAAGGGAGAGGGAAACCAGAGGGCATCAAACGTTTTGGAAGGATTTTGCATTATCTTTCTGGAACAAAAAGGAATTCAATTTAATACTGGGTTAAGCAGAGAATTAATCAGAACACTGCCCTGCTTCTTTGTTTATTGATCAACTGAATTTTTATTAGGAGCAATTATGCCAAATGTTCAGCATGCCAATAAAAAAAAAGTCACAGTTTCTAAACATTATTTCCTTGAATAAGAGTGATAATATACCACAAATAGAAAAGCAATGTCTTTTAATTGTCCCTACCTCTCAGGTCGATGCACACATGGGTACAGGCACACATATAAACCCTGCTCTCCAGATCCTGGCTTTGCATATTATCATCTACCCAATATCCTGCTCCTCTTTGCCTTGTTAATACAACCTTCATTTGGGCAAGAATGTACCCAGTTAGAATACTCCCTCCCCCAAGTTTCCATGTATCTGAAGACCCCAGTCACCAGGTCTGGCTAATGAGGTGTCAACTGAGAATGCTGAAACTGACTGGAGCCTATGGGCTTGGCTTTGCAAGTAGAGGCCAGTATTTCTAACTAACACAACCTTCCTTAGCATATCAAGAGCAGGCCAGTGGAACAGACCAGAGTGATCCCATGTTGCTAGGAGAAGAAGAACTGCAGGAGTGGCGGAAAGGTGGTGCACCCACACCCTCAGGCCCAGGAGACTGAGGGACAAAAGAAAATGCAGGGAGAGGCTAGGGTGAGGCTTGCCCCCTGGGCCAAAGCCCCAAGAATGAGGAGGAGCTCTAGGCAGGTGATGGTGCCCCTGGGGCAGGGACCTTGCCCATTTCATATTCTCCACTTCCAGTGGGATTAGCTCTGAGGCTGATCTGCCCCCTGTCCAAGGCTCTAGATGCACCAGAGTGGATGCGGGGTGCAGACTGGGTGTCCGGGGATTCAGGAGTCTGGCTTCCCAAGCCTCTCTGCTTTAGAGTCATGTGGTGGGACCCTGCCCTTTTCACATGCTCCCAATGGGAACCAGCTGGGGATCCTGCTAGAGACTGGTGAACTTTGAACAAACTAGATCCTTAAACTGAAAAGACACCTCTGAAAACATAATAGCCTGAAATATTTTTTTTTTGAGTGAAAAAAAATACATTTATTCTGGGATTATTTATCAATTTTTTTCTTTTTCTTTTTTTTAAATTTATTTACTTTTTAAATACATTTGTATCTGCCTTCCCCCCACCACTTTCTCTTGCCCCCTCCTTCCTTCCCTCCCTCAGCTCTTCTCCTTTAGTTTTGTCCATGAGTCCTTGCTACATGTTCCTTGACTTTCCCCTTCCCTTCCCTTTCCCTGCCTCCCCCTTCCCTCTTGTCTCTGTTGATTTCTTTTCCTTTCAGTGTTGCTAGTCATATTTTCCTTGCATCTTTGCATTGTTGGTTAGGTTCCACTTATAGGTGAGATCATATGGTATTTGTCTTTCACCCCCTGGCTTATTTCGCTTAGCATGATGCTCTCCAGTTCCATCCATGCTGTCGCAAAGTTTAGTAGTTCTTTTTTTCTTTCTGCTGCGTAGTATTCCATTGTGTATATGTACCATTACTTTTTGATCCAATCATCTACTGATGGGCATTTAGGTTGCTTCCAACACTTGGCTATTGTAAATTGTGCTGCTATGAACATTGGGGTGCGTAGGTTCTTTTGTAGTGGCGTTTTGGTGTTCTTAGGGTATAGTCCCAGCAGGGGAATCCCTGGATCAAAAGGCAGTTCCATTTTCAGCTTTTTGAGGAAATTCCACACTGCTTTCCATAGTGGCTACACCAGTCTGCATTCCTACCAACAGCGTACGAGGGTTCCCTTTTCTCCACAGCCTCACCAGCACCTGTTGTTTGTTGATCTGTTTATGATGGCCGTTCTGACCAGTGTGAGGTGGTACCCCATGGTGGTTTTGATCTGCATTTCTCTGATGGTTAGTGATGCTGAGCATCCTTTCAAATGCCTCTGGGCCCTCTGTATCTCCTCCTTAGAAAAGCGTCTGCCCAGGTCCTTTGCCCATTTTTTGATTGGATCGTTTGTCTTCTTGGAGTGGAGTCGAGTGAGTTCTTTATATATCTTGGAGATCAAACCTCTATCTGATTGATGTATCATTAGCAAATATATTTCCACATACGGTTGGCTCCCTTTTCATTTTGCTGATGTTTTCTTTCGCCGTGCAGAAGCTTCTTATTTTGATGAGGTCCCACTTGTTTATTCTTTCCTTTATGTCCCTTGCTTTAGGAGACATATCAGTGAAAAAATTGCTGCATGGGATATCTGAGAGTTTCCTGCCAATGTTCTCCTCGAGGACTTTGATGGTGTTGCGACGTATATTTAAGTCTTTTATCCATCTTGAGTTTATTTTTGTCTATGGTGTCAGCTGATGATCCAATTTCAATTTTTTGCATGTAGCCGTCCAGCTCTCCCAACACCATTTGTTGAAGAGGCTGTTATTGCTCCATTTTATGCTCATGCCCCCTTTGTCGAATATTAGATGTCCATAGAGACCTGGGCTTATTTCTGGGCTTTCTATTCTATTCCACTGGTCTATGGGTCTGTTCTTGTGCCAGTACCAGATTGTTTTGAGTATGGTGGCTTTGTAGTAGAGTTTGATGTCCGGTATTGTGATCCCTCCTACTTTGTGTTTCTTTCTCAAAATTGCTGCAGCTATTCGGGGTCGTTTATGGTTCCATATAAATTTTTGAAATGTCTGTTCTATTTCTGTGAAATACGTCATTGGTATCTTAATAGAGATTGCATTGAATCTATAAATTGCTTTGGGTAGTATGGACATTTTGAGGATATTAATTCTTCCAATCCATGAGCACGGTATATGCTTCCATTTATTTGTGTCTTCCTTAATTTCTTTTTTGAATGTTGTATAGTTTTCTGTGTACAGGTCTTTTACGTCTTTGGTTAAATTTATGCCTAGGTACTTTATTTTTTTTCTTGCTATAGCGAATGGTATTTTTTTTTCTGATTTCTTCTTCTTCTATTGCATTGCTGGTGTACAAAAACGCCTTTGATTTCTGAATGTTGACTTTGTATCCTGCTGTTTTGCCAAATTCACTTATTAGGTTGAGGAGTTTTTTGGTAGAGTCTACAGAGTTTTCTATGTACACTATCATGTCATCTGCAAACAATGAAAGTTTACTTCCTCCTTCCTATTTGGATGCCTTTTATCTCTTCCTCTTGTCTGACCGCTGTGGCTAGGACTTCCAATACGATGTTGAAAAGAAGCGGTGAGAGTGGACATCCTTGTCGTGTTCCCGATCTTAGTGGGAAAGCTTTCAGTTTTTGCCCTTTGAGTATGATATTAGCTGTAGGTTTTTCATATATGGCCTTTATTACGTTGAGGAATGCCCCATTTATTCCCATTTTGCTGAGTGTTTTGATCATAAATGGGTGCTGTACCTTATCGAATGCTTTTTCTGCATCTATCGAGATGATCATGTGGTTTTTGTCTTTTATTTATGTGATGTATCACGTTTACTGATTTGCGTATATTGAACCATCCCTGCATCCCTGGGATGAATCCCACTTGATCGTGGTGGATAAACTTTTGAATGTATTGCTGGATGCGGTTTGCCAATATTTTGTTGAGGATTTTAGCATCTCTGTTCATCAGCGAAATTGGCCTGTAGTTTTCTTTCTTTGTAGGGTCTTTATCTGGTTTTGGGATCAGGGTGATGCTGGCCTCATAGAAGGAGTCTGGGAGTCTTCCCTCCTCTTGGATTTTTTGGAATAGTCTGAGAAGGACAGGGGTTAGCTCTTCCTTAAATGTTTTGTAAAATTCTCCTGTGAAACCGTCCGGCCCTGGGCTTTTGTGTGCTGGGAGTTTCTTGATTAGTGCTTCAATTTCCCCAGCTGTTATCGGTCTGTTCAAGCTTTCTGTTTCTTCCTCCTTCAGTGTTGGAAGATTATGCTTTTCTAGAAATGTGGCCATTTCTTCGAGGTTTTCAAATTTCTTGGCATATAATTGTTCATAATAGTTTCTGATGATCATTTGTATTTCTGTGGTATCAGTTGTTATTTCTCCTCTTTCATTTCTGATATTATTAATTTGGGTCCTCTCCCTTTTTTTCCTTGATGAGTCTGCTTAAAGGCTTGTCAATTTTACTTATCTTTTCAAAGAACCAGCTCCTGGATTGGTTGATCCTCTGAATTGTTCTTTTTGTCTCTATGTCATTCAGTTCTGCTCTAATCTTGACTATTTCTTTCCTTCTACTTGCTCTGGGATTTATTTGTTGTTGTTTCTCCAGTTCTTGAAGTTGTAGTGTTAGGTCTTTTATTTGAAATGTTTCTATCTTTTTTAGGTAAGGCTGTATTGCTATGAACTTCCCTCTCAGGACCGCCTTTGCTGTGTCCCATAGGTTTTGGACTGTTGTCTGTTCATTTTCATTTGTTTCCAGAAATTTTTTGATTTCGTCTCTTATCTCATTATTGACCCATTCATTGTTTAATAGTCTACTGTTCAGTCTCCATGAGTTTGCAAGTTTTTGAAGTTTCTCTTTGAGGTTGATTTCGAGTTTCAAGGCCTTGTGGTCTAAGAAAAAGTTTGGTATTATTTCAATTTTCCTGAATTTGCTGAGGCTTGCTTTGTGTCCTATCATGTGGTCTATCTTTGAAAAACTGCCATGAGCATTTGAAAAGAATGTGTATTTTTCTTCTTTGGGATGTAAGGTTCTATATATGTCAGTTAAGTCTCTTTGATTCAGTGTGTCATTCAGCGCCACAGTATGTTTATTAATGTTTTGTTTGGAAGATCTGTCCATTTTTGACAGTGGGGTGTTGAAATCCCCTACTATCAGTGTGTTGCTGTCTATATCTTTTTGGAAGTCATCCAACAATTTCCATATAAACTTGGTGGCTCCTATATTGGGAGCATATAAGTTTACAATGTTGATGTCTTCTTGATAGATTCTTCCTTTACGTATGATAAAGTGCCCCTCTGGGTCTCTTTTTATGGCCTTTGTTTTGAAATCTACTTTGTCTGATACAAGTATGGCAACGCCAGCCTTTTTCTCATGCCCATTTGCTTGGAATATTATTTTCCATCCCTTTACTTTCAATCTGTGTACGTCTCTTGCTCTGAGGTGGGTCTCTTGTAGGCAGCATATGTGTGGGTCACGTTTTCTTATCCATTCAGCTACTCTGTGTCTTTTGATTGGGGCATTTAGTCCATTCACATTGAGAGATATTACTGATAGAAACTTACTCATCTTTTCTCTTTGTACCTGTGTTCCTCTCTGTCTCATTCTTTTCCTTCATCTGCTTAAACCAGTCCCCTTAGCATATCTTGGAGTGCTGGTTTGGTAGAGATGTATTCTTTTAGCCCTCTCTTGTCTGGGAAATTCCATATTTCTCCTTCTATTTTAATGGAGAGCCTAGCTGGGTAGAGCAGCCTTGGAGTAGGCCCTTGCTTTTCATGGCTTGGAATATTTGTTGCCATTCACTTCTGGCTTGTAGTGTTTCTCTGGAGAAGTCAGCTCCTAGGTGTATCGGGGCCCCCTTGTATGTTACTTTCTCCTTCTCCCTTGCTGCCTTGAGGATTCTCTCTTTGTCTTTGACATTTGCCATTTTAATGATGATGTGTCTTGGAGTGGACCTCTTTGAGTCCCTCTTGAGTGGGGTCCTCTGTGCCTCCTGGATCCATGAGAGCCTTTCTCTCCTCAAATTAGGAAAATTTTCCATCATTACTTTTTCAAGGAGGTTCTCTATTCCTTGCTCCTCTTCTTCTCCTTCTGGTATCCCTATTATACGGATATTATTGCGTTTCAGGTTGTCCTGCATTTTCCTAAATGCTCCTTCATTCTTTTTGAGCCGTTTTTCCATTTCTTGTTCTTTCTGGGAGCTTCTTTCTACCTTGTCCTCCATCTCACTGATTCGATCCTCGGCTTCATCCAGCCTGCTTTGGATTCCTTCTATTGTGTTCTTCAATTCAGAAATGGTATTCTTCATATCCTCTTGTGTCTTCTTGATAGTTTCTATGTCCTTTTCCAGGCTGATATAGTTTGCTGTAAGATCCTGATAGTTTCTCTGCAGTTTCTCATAGTTATCTTTGAGCTGGCTGAGCTCATTGAGCTTCCTTAGAACCATTGTTTTGAATTCCATATCTGATAGTTCCCTTGCCTCTACTGAAATATTATTAACTGGATTAACTGGCAGGAGGTTATAAGGAAAATCAAATGGGTTGCAGGAAACAAAGAAGCGTTGGTGGGCTTTGTAATCCCACTACATTTTTTATCATCTCTCTCCAAGAAAACCCCACACCATGGCTGTTTTTTCAACCCAGTTGATCCAGTACCTAACAAGACCTCCCACGAAATGGCTTTCAACAAAATAGTGAATAAACATATGAATAAATAAATGAATGAGTGAGGCCAACTTTGAATTCCCATTCACCAGGATTGGCTAATGAGGTGTCGACCAAAGTAAACAAAGTTGGGCTGACAGGGAAATTATGGTTTTCCTCGTAACAATGGACGGACTCAGCAGGCACATGCATTTTTTTTTCTCTTTTTTCTTTCCTCTTCTTCCTATTTGAAATGCAGAAGCAATGCCTGGAACTGCTGAAGCCATTTTGCAACCATGAGGGTGAAAGTCACATGCTAGGAAAATCAAAGCAAGAAGCCGGAAGTCTGAGCCCTCGATGCTTCTGGAGCAGCCTGCACCAGCCCTGAACTGCAACTTCCAGAACACATTCCACATGAAAAGAATAGGCCTCTTTTTCTGGATCTACAGATCCCAAAACATCCTTGGAAAGAATTCAGTTTTATGAACTTCAACGGAAAGTTGTTCTTTTTTTCATTTTTACAAACCTCTGAGATTTAACAACTCTTTCCATTATGAATGTGAGCAGCAGACCAGAGTAGTATCAGTGATGCTTGTGACTTCATCAATAGAAATTACAGATGTTTTCATTTAACATTCACGTTGTTGCCTTTATCTTGATTTATCACTTGTGGCTATCACCATTTTGAAATTCTGGTGGTTTGATCTAGTTCTTTAATGCATTACTTTAATAGCCTACTGTAAAGTAAACAGAGTCAGTCTGGCTCCCTCACCCAGATGTCTGGGGAGCTAAGATAAGTAGTGTTCTCATAGCCTTGAATCTGGGTCCGGTAAACTGTATCCCTATAGCCTTGAGTGGGCCCACATATGCAGACTTATGCTGTGTTATATAATGTTTTGGCTTCCTGCCAGCATTGTGTGCATTCGGTATATAAGGGACTTGGGGGCTTCCCACTGTGTGTCATGTGGCTTGTGGCAGCGTGGGTCGTCCCACCTGTGAATAAAGGCATGTCTGTCCTCCCTGGAAGACACATTGTCTTCCACCTGCTTGAATCCCAAATGAAATTGCCTGTCCTTGAAAGTCTGCAAGACACCTACTATATCTTAAGTTTGAACTTTTAAAAATATTTTATAAATATTTCAATAATTTATTTTCTTCATAGTCTTACTTTTTATTTTATTTTTAGTTCATTTTATGTATGTAAAAACATTCTTCCACAGAATTCCCCTGACTGCCAAAAAAAATCATAGCTTAAAAACAGGTTGAAAACCTTGATTCCATTGATCAGCCTTCTTTGCATGTGACCCAACAAAATCCCTAATTGATCCTCCTGTTTTCCCCAGCTGAGGCATGGACAATTCTGAGGGACGATAATTTCTGGGAACCAAGAGTAGAGACACAGGTAAATAGAGAAGAACCTTTTCAGCTCATTTCCCTTTGAACTTTGTTTTTTAAATATTTTTCCTAACCCTAAGAGTCCCATGTTGAGATGCAGATGCCCTGGATGATACTAGAGGAAGGTACGCATTGTTTCTACCTCCTTCACAGGTCTCCCTGGGATTGGACGTTCCTACCACTCACAGGACAACATTCAGCTGATAAAGTGAAGAATGGTCTTCTTCTTACCAGTGTGTAGCCCCTCCTCCAGGGCCAGAGATGTTTAAAAATTAATGGAGGCTTTCCCACTCCTGCACTATGATCCTTAGGTAAGCTCCACCACCCATGTGAGCCTTACCAGCAGTTCCCATGCTTCATGTTGGCTGACATATGGTTTCCTGTTGGCCTGATTTATACTCTGATGGTTATCCAGCGTGGCATGCCCAACCCTTGGATGGCCTGCCCTTCATCACAGCCACCAGTTTGCCTAGAGCCATTTGTTCAGACCGTGACATGACTCCCACAGGCCAGCTGCAAAGCCAAAAGAAATAATATGTCAGATCTGTGGGGTAAACAAAGGTCACTTTTTCTCTGTGGCAACTGGAGAGATGAATTGGTGACCACTTCATCATTTGTAATGATGAAAGTCAATCAACTTTCTTTTCTTATTGTTTGGCCATAGAAAAGAATCAAAGCCTAAAAGAAAAATCCAGAAGGTCTCATACACCCATGGGAAGCCTCTTGTTGGCAGTGGCTAGATGGCACAAGACCTCTGTGAGGTGAAGGTCATTTGCTACCCCCAGCCTGGGATCCCAGGACACATTCTGTTTTCAAGCTTTTTAAGAACATTAAGTCCACTATGGGTACACTTCAGAGGCTTCCTGGACTTTTGCATGGTATTTTGCAAGCGGAGTTAGACTGTGATCATATTAGTTACCTATTGCTATATAACCAGTTACCCTCACAACCTGGTAGCTTAAAACAATAAATACTCCTGTGGTCAGGTTTTACAGCACAGCTTAGCTATGGGCCTCTTTCTCAAAGTCTCTCACAGGCCTGCAATCAAAGTGTCAGCTGAAACTACAATCTCATCTTAAGTTTCATCTTAAGGCTGAACTGAGGGAGGAACTCCTTCCAAGCTCACTCTCATGATTGTTGACAAAATTCAGTTTCTCACAGGCTATTGAACTGAGTGCTTCCATTCTTCAGTGACAATTGCCTGTTTTCTGCCACATGGGTCTCTCCATAGGGAAGCTCACAGCATCACAGCCAACTTCTTCTAGAGAGAGCAAGTGAGAGAGGAGTAGAGGGTGAACAAGCTGGAAGCCAGAGTTTCTCTATAACCTGATGTTCAAAGTGATCCCTTCACTCTTTTCTCATCTCTGCATCATCAGAAGCAAGCCATTGGATCCAGATCACACTCCAGGCAAGGGGGTTACATAAGAGCCTGAATTCCAGGAAGCAAGGATCCTTGGGGACCATCCAAAGAACTGCCTACTACAATGGGGAGTTTTGTGAAACTCTATTCATATTGTATGCATGCACTGCATTTTTGACCCTGATTTCTTGTTCTTCCAACTTCAAATTGGAAGAGTATTGTTGCCCAAGACCAGGGATTCTTAACCTGAGATCCATGGGTATTGGAGGAAGGTTCTAGGAATCTCCTGAAGTTGTGAGCCAAATGTTGGGAATACATAGATTTGACTGGGAAGAGGATCTGTAGTTTCCATTAGATTCCCAAGAGGGATCAAAAATCCAAGAAGACATTCAGAATAAGCAAGATTGTGGAGTGAATAGAAGTCACACTGACATCCTCCCAGGACCAACCTAGAATTACAACTAAATTGTGGGACAATCACCTGGAACAAACAACTGAACAATGGTGAGAGAGAAGCCTTATAACCTTGGATAGACAGAAGAATCCACTTTAGCACAACCTGACTGGTAAGGAGTACAGTGAAGACTAGAGAAGGCTGGCTGGGTGCCCACAGGCAGCAGTGCCAGAGGGATACTTAAATGGCCAGTTGGATTACCCTGGGAAGAGTAGGGCCTAAACCATAAGTGAGGATCCCCAGCCTACAGCAGTAGAGCCCAAAAAGTAAACAGATAACAGCCAGCTGTGAAAAGCAGCAGAGTTTCTGTCTGCCAGAGACAGGTGGCTGGAGACACAAAGAGCAATTTAAAGGGCCAATGCATAAATTTTTAATTGCAGCCACTTACCCTGGGCTCCAGCAAAGGCAGGGGCAGAGTGGACTAAAGATGCCTGAGGAGAGACTGAGGAAGAAGGCTTTGGGGAAAGAACTGAGGGAGTAGCCAGCAGGATCCCGGTGCTGAGTCATCCCCAATACAGTGGCAGACACTTTGCTCTGGCAGAACTCTCCCTTGAATGGCAGCAGCATGAGAGTAACAATAGCCTGACCCTAAGGAGGGACTCTGCCCCGCCCTGTGGTGCCTAAGCCTGACTGCTGAATGCAGAGGGACTAGATTAACTGAAAGAGACAGCCACAGACAGTAGATTGCTGGAAGTCTCAAAACAGACTGCATAAAGTCAGACAGGGTAAACATCTGACATCGTCAAAAGCAGATCAAGAAAATACTATAGACTACCAAGGCAAAATCCAGTGTGGTCTTCTCCATGATTTGCGACATTTTCTTTACTACATAGTTTTTTAATGTTCATTTTGGATTTGTGCATATTAAGTTATTAGATTGTATACTAATCGTTTATTTCTCTCCTTTCTTATAATAGTCTTAATCTCTTTAAAGTCTTATTAATACTGGTTCATTTGCTGTTCGTAGTGGAATTGCAGGGGGGGATTGTTTTTGCAGATGTGGGTTTGTTTCCTGGGGTTTGTGGTTTTGTTCTGGCATTACCTGCAGAAAAACACACAAGACATGGTAGGCAAGGAACCCTCAGACAACAAGGTGGAGAAAAGGACCCACCCAAGACTGACCAAACAACAATAAAAACCCAATTACGTCCAGAGAACCAACATAAACAGCATAAAAGGCATCCAAAAAGCATCAAGTTCAGGAGATCAAGGAGACTGCACCACTAAATCTCACAGGTATCCTGCCATAGAAGTTCACACCACAAAGTCAGGAAGTCAAGACAGATCAATATAAAAAGCAGAAGCAAGAAAGAAGAGTATCACAAATACTGCGAACACAAAGAAACACCCCCCAATCGAGGGGAAAGAAGGAATCCCAAGAAAGAGAACTAAATGAAATAGAGGCAAATCAACTATCAGATATTGAGGTCAAAATAATGTTAATAAGGAAGCTCAATGAGCTCATTGATCTACAAGAGGATTACCAAAAACTACAGGGAAACTATGAGGAACTTACTGCAAACTATATCAGCATGAAAAATGACATAGAAACTATCAACAAGAGGCAAGAGGAAGTGAAGAATACCATTTCTGAATTGAAGAACACAGTAGAAGGAATCAAAAGCAGGCTAGATGAAGCTGAGGATCAAATCAGTGAGCTGGAGGACAAGGTAGAAAAAAGCTCTCAGAAAGAGCAAGAAAATGAAAAAAGACTCAGAGAATGGAAAGGCATTGAGGGAAACGCAGGACAACCTGAAACATAATAATATCCATATAATAGGGATACCAGAAGGAGAAGAGGAGCAAGGGATAGAAAACCTGTTTGAGAAAGTAATGATGGAAAACTTCCCTAATTGGAAGAGAGAAAAAGTCACACAAGTCCAGGAAACACAGAGGGTCCCATTCAAGAAGAATCCAATGAGGCCTACTCCAAGACACATCATAATTAAAATGGCAATTATCAAAGACAGCAAGGGAGGAACAGGTAGTAACATACAAGGGATCCCCGATACGGTTAACAGCTGACTTCTCCACAGAAACACTGCAAGCCCAAAGGGAATGGCAAGAAATATTCCAAGTCATGAAAAGCAAAGGCCTACAACCAAAACTGCTCTACCCAGCAAGGCTCTCAATTAAAATAGAAGGTGAAATAAGGAGTTTCCCCAACAAAGGAAGATTAAAGAATATACCTCCACCAAACCAGTACTGCAAGATATGCTAAAGGGACTGCTTTAAGAAGATGAGGGAGAAGAGTGAGAAAGAGAGGGATATAGGTACAAAGGGAAAATGAGGGAGGCTTTGTCCTGCAGAGCCTTCCCAGTCACCACGGATGAAAAAATAAATTGTACCAGACATTTGTCAGGAAAAGAGGGTAGTGATTCCCTCTAGTGGACAATGCCCTGAGCTCTTCTCTGAAATGGCTTTTATTGAGAATGATATGCAAAAGATTATACATCAATCCATATCAAAAGGTTATAGATATTTAGATCAGGGTCAGTCAGACATGCAGGTGCTAGATGGGGCTCAGGAAGTTTCTCCCTGCTGTGAAGTCAAGCACCTGGTTTTTCCTTTTCAGGGCAGTGTGAAACAGAGCAAGCTTCAGCAATTATATTGCATTCTTTACGCCAGATCTCCCAGGGTACCCTCAGTGTCCATATCGTGTCATTCCTGCCTCCAGCATTCCTAGTTTTCTAGTCAAGGCTTACAGGTCCTTTTCAATGCCTAGCCAGTGTTGGGCTACAGTTCCTGATACCACACAAAAGGGTCCCCAAAAGCAAAAAAATGAATAAGTACCTATCAATAATAACTATAAATGGAAATGGAATAAATGCTTCAATCAAAAGACATAGATAGCTGAATGGATAAGAAAACATGACCTGCACATATGCTGCCTACAAGAGACCCACCTCAGAACAAAGGACCTACACGGACTGACAGTAAAGGGATGGAAAATAACATTCCAAACATATAGACAGGAAAAAAATTGAGGTAGGACTACTTATATCAGACAAAATAGATTTCAAAACAAAGGACATAAAAACGGACCAAGAAGGATACTTCATAATACTCAAAGGAAGAATCCATCAAGAAGACATAAACATTGTAAACCATATGCACCCAACATAGGAGAACCCAAATATATAAGAAAAACCTTGGAAGACTTCAAGAAAAGATATAAAGAGCAACACAGTAGTAGTAGGGGATTTTAACACCCCACCATCAACAATGGATAGGACTTCTAAACAAAATATCAACAAGGATATTGTGGAACTAAACAATGCAACAGATTAAATGGACTTAACTGACCTATATAGACCTTTCATCCCAAAGAAGCAAAATACACAATCCTTTCAAATACACATGGAACATTTTCAAAGATAGACCACATGGCAGGACACAAAACAAGCCTCAACAAATTCAGAAAACTGAAATCATAACAAGCATTTTCTTGGACCACAAGGGCTTGAAACTAGAAATCAACCTCAAGGAAAAAACTCAAAAACATTCAAACTCATGGAGACTGAATAGCATGCTATTAAACAATGAATTGGTCAAAAATGAGGTCAAAGAGGAAGTCAAAAAGTTTCTGGACACAAATAAAAATTAACACTCAACAGTCCAAAAATCTATGGGACACAGCAAAGGTAGTCTTCAGAGAGAAGTTCTTACCCAACATAGGCCTACCTAAAAAACATAGAAACATTTCAAATAAACAACCTATCCCTACACCTACAAGAACTGGAGAAACAACAACAAACAAAGCCCAGAGCAGGTAGAAGGAAGGAAATAATCAAGATTAGAGCAGAATTGAGTGACATAGAGACTAATAGAACAATTCACAGGATCAGTAAATCCAAGAGCTGGTTCTTTTAGAAGATATACAAAATCAACAAGCCATTAAGGAGACTCATCAGGAAAAAAATGGAGAGGATCTAAATAAATAATATCAAAAATACAAAAAATTGTTAGAAATTACTATGAACAAAATTATATGCCAAAAAATTTGAAAACCTGGGTGAAATGGACAAATTTCTAGAAAAACTTAACCTTCCACACTGAATGAAGAAGAAGCAGAAAGCCTGAATGGACTGATAACAGCTGGTGAAATTGAAGCAGTAATCAAGAAACTCCTGTCACACAAAAACCCTGGACCAGATGGTTTCGCAGGAAAATTTTACAAAACATTTAAGGAGGAGCTAACCCTTGTCCTTCTCATACTATTCCAAAACATCCAAGAAGAGTGAAGACTCCCAATCTCTTTTTATGAGGCCAGCATCATCCTAATGCCAAAACCAGATAAAGGCACAACAAAGAAAGAAAACTACAGGCCGATATCACTGATGAACGTAGATGCTAAAATCCTCAACAAAATATTGGCAAAATACATTCAGCAATACATGAAAAAGATCATCCACCATGATCAAGCAGGATGATCCCAGGGAAGCAAGGATGGTTCAATATTTGCTAAGTAATAAAAGTAATACATCACATAAACAGAAGACAAAAACCACATGATCATATCAATAGATGTGGAAAAAGTATTTAATAAGGAACAGAATCCTGTTATGATAAAAAACACTAAACAAAGTGGGAATAAAGGGGGCATACCTCAACATAATAAAAGCCAAATATGAAAAATCTACAGCCAATGTCATACTCAATGGGCAAAAACTAAAAGCTTTCCCATTAAGATTGGGAACAAGACAAGATATCTGTTTTCACCACTTCTATTCAACATAGTATTGGAAGTCTTAGCCTCAGCAATCAGACAAGAAAAAGAAATAAGAGGCATCCAAATTGGAAAAGAGGAAGTAAAACTGTCATTGTTTGCAGATGACATAATAGTGTACATAGAAAACCCCATAGACGCCATCAAAAAACTACTCGACCTAATAAGTGAATTTGGCAAAACAGCGGAATACAAAGTCAATATTCAGAAATTGAAGGCATTTTTGTACACCAACAATGAAATATCAGAAGCAGAAATCAGGAAAAAAATCCCCTTTGCTATAGCAATAAGAAAATAAAGTACCTAGGAAGAAACTTAACCAAGAAGGTAAAAGATCTGTGCTCAGAAAACTGCAAAACACTGAAGAAAGAAATTAAAGAAGACACAAATAAATGGAAGCATATACCAAGTTTGTGGATTGGAAGAATTAACATCATCAAAATGTCCCTACTACTCAAAACAATTTATAGATTCAACACAATCCCTATTAAAATACCAATGATGTATTTCACACAGAACAAACATTTCAAAAATTTATAAGAAACCATAAATAACCTTGAATAGCTGCAGCAATTTTGAGAAAGAAGAACAAGGCAGGAGGGATCACAATACCTGACATCAAGCTATATTATTTGTAACAGTCTGCTGCTGGCATAAGAACAGACACATGAATCAATGGAACAGAATAGAGAGCTTGGAAATAAACCCATGTCTCTATGGTCAATTAATATTTGACCAAGGGGGAGAAGCATAAAATGGAGTAAAAATAGCCTCTTCAACAAATGGTGTTGGGAGATCTGGACAGCTACATGCAAAAAATTAAAATTCTACCACCAACTTACAGCAAACACAAAAATATACTCAAGATGGATAAAAGACTTAAATATAAGATGCAACATCATTTAAGTCCTAGAGGAGAACATAGGAAGGAAACTCTCAGACATTCCACACAGCAATTTTTTCACTGATATGTCCCCTGGCGCAAGGGACATAAAGGAAAGAATAAACAAATGGGACTTCATCAAAATAAGAAGCTTCTGCATGGCTAAAGAAAACATCAGCAAAATGAAAAGGGAACCAACCATATGGGAAAATATATTTGCCAATTGTACCTCGGACAGGGGTTTGATCTCCAAAATATATAGAGAACTCACATGACTCCACTCCAGAAAGACAAGCAATCCAATTAAAAAATGGGCAAAGGACCTGAACAGACACTTCTCCAAGGAGGACATACAGAGCACTCAGAGACATATGAAAGGATGGTCAGCATCACCAGCCATCAGAGAGATGCAAATTAAAACCACAATGAGATACCACCTCACACTGGTCAGATTGGCCAGCATAAACGAATCAACAAACAACAAGTGCTGACGAGCGTGTGGACAAAAGGGAACCCTAGTGCACTGTTGGTGGGAATGCAGACTGGCGCAGCCACTGTGGAAAACAGTTTGGAATTTCCTCAAAAATCTAAATATGGAACTGCCTTTTGACCCAGCAATTCCACTGTTGGGATTATACTCCAAATATCCCAAAACACCAATTCAAAAGAACCCATGTACCCCAATGTTCATAGGAGCACAATTTACAATAGCCAAGAGCTGCAAGGAACCTAAGTGCCCATCAATAAATGAGTGAATCAAAAAACTATGGTACATTTACACAATGAAACACTATGCAGCAGAAAGAAAGTGCTACTGCCCTTTCACAACAGGATGGATGGAACTGGAGAGCATTATGCTAGGTGAAATAAGCCAGGAAGTGAAAGACAAATACTATATGATCTCACTTATAAGTGGAACCTAATCAATAGAACAAACGAGCAAGAAAAATACAACCAGCAGCATTGAAAGAAAAAACAAACCGAGAATAACAAGAGGGGAAGAGAGAGGGAGGTAACAGGGAAAGGAAGGGGAAAGGTCAAATAAAGGAACATGTATAAAGGACCCATGGACAAAGCCAAAGTGGAAAAGGATTGAGGGTGGGAGGTAGGGGTGCGTGGGGTACAGGAAAGTGGTGGCAGGAAAATGGAAACAAATATATTTGAACAATAAAAAAATAAAAATTAAAAAATCCAAAAAGATGAAGAGCCACTCCCCACAATATTCGTGAAACATTGGTGCTCCACAAAAGATATCAGACTATCAGGGGACTGACAGAGGAAATAGCTAGCCACATGGCAGACCAGAGCTGACAGGGCTGAGGAGACCTTCTCAGAGGCCATCTGATCCAACAGATAGAGAAACAGAGGCCTGGGGAGAAGGGAGGGAATGGGTAAATGTACTGGGCTAGAGTCACAGGTATCCTGACAGGCTTGAGGCCGAGGCTTTCTCTATTTCATCTTGCTGCTCTTATTGCCACATAATCCCACTAAAGAGTGGCACTAGGCATTTAGATGATCTTCCTGCAAATAGGTCTTTTGGCCAGCAAACCAGCTAAATGCTGCTTCAATACAGTGGTCTGACATGTAAAATCCATTCTCTACTCTTTGCTTACACTTTCAATTTTTTCCCTTATAATTGTTTGGAAAACCTAGTTTTATACTTTTAACAGCCATTCACTTTCCATAGAACAGGAAATTAAAAATAGCCAAATGGAAATGAATACTGTTTACTGTTGGGAGAGAGAAAGGCTAGAGGTGATGGCTGGTGGCATTGATGAAGCCACTTTTGCAGAGGCAGCCTCTCTAATCAAACCAAGCACACGAATGAAATGCCTAGTGTCTGGCTTTGAGTACCACCTCTGCACACATAGATATGTGGCCATGGGAGAGTCACTTAACCTCTCTAGGCCTCACCTTCCCTGTCTGCAAAATGAGAATCACAATGGGACCTACTCTGTGAGGCAGTGGGGAGTATGAGATCTGGCCCGGGGTGAACCCTGGAACTCAGGGGCTGGCAGTGGCCTTGTCCTTTCTGAACTTCTAAAGGCTCAGGACTGTGAGCAAGATCTGAGCTGGTGAAGAGTGAAGAATGCATAGTGTTTTCACTCCATAGTCTGAACAGATATATACAAAAATATCAGTGGGAAGCCCTGGAGCCCAGGGACCTCAATTTGAGTCTCTGCCACACTGAGTTATGATTTTCTGCAACTTACTGTTCTCTCAAGGCATCACCTGAGGAAATAGGGTAGGCTTGCTCAGAGATGCTCAGGGTCGCTCACTTCTGTCCACTCCTCAAAAACCCCTGCATACCCATCTACAGCACACACTACTAGTTAATTGTGGCATCAGGGAAAAGCACATGAGCAGTGCCTGCATTGTAATCTCCTCCTCTTCAAGGGATGCCTTGGGAAAGAAAGGAAAGTGACCCAATCAAATACCCTCATAAACATGCTAACGACTGACCTTCTGGAAAGCACAGATGATATTTACTAAGAAAGAGTCTTTCCCTGAGGAATGCTTTCTGCAGGCTATAACTGAGGTGTCTGAATTACTTAGAGAAAACAAATCTGGAATCCATGGATTTATGGGGCATGGCTCCCTGAAAGATGTCATGTAACCTTTGTACTTAGAAATGCTTCATGATCGTAATTGCTCTCTTACGTGTAAGTATTGCCCCCAGAGGCATTGCTTAGACACTTTCTTAAATCTGGAGTAGGAATCATTTTAATATATAGCAAGAAAGAGCCTGGGGACTATGCTGGTGGGCCCTGGTCTCTCCCTGCTTCACCTGTGCCTGGAAATAACTTGTGTTCTTAAAATATCAATAAAGTTGGGTATTGAGTAAGATTGCTAATGCTGTAAGTTTGATTTGGCATTCCAGTCTTTTGTGTTATTCAAGCAACTAGGGCTTTAGAGAGTTGAGCTATAGAGACTGAAAATATAGACAGTGACCATCTGTGGGTCCGCAGCTTTGTCATGTCCCTGTGTCACACCAGATCTTATCATAGGAGGTGGTCAGTAAACATTCAGTGATTAAGTGTTGGTTGTTTCATCCTAGGAGTTGACTTTGAAGCCTCTGATTGTTCAACAGAAGCATTGAATGGTTACATATCAGATGGGAGAGCAGGAGAAGGAATCAGGTAAAGGGGAGAGGTCATTGCCAAAAGTTGTGTATTTCCTCAAACCCATTTTGAAAACTTTAAGTCACCATCCAGAAACTGCTGCCAATGTGAAAAAAATATCTGGCCAACATCGGACATCAGCTCCACACAATATTCCCTGCCGTGGCATCAAACAATCCATGAATTTAAAAAGATTTACATTGGTGACTGAAACTGTTATAATCTATCTGGTCAAACTTGAGAATTTTGTGGAAATGGCCAGTTTTTAATGCATGTGAGCTCCACAGAGATAAGTTTCACAAAGCTCACAAAGTTTCTCTTATAAATAAAAGATACCAAATACCATCTCTTTTCCTCAATGCAAACTAATAATTAACATGGGATATATACATATATGTCTTCTTAAGTCAGCAATGATAAAGAAAACATAGCAGGTTTTGTCAGCCCATTTGTCTGAGAGTCACACATTTTTAATGCCGAAGAAGAAAACAGTAAACATGTGGCAGAGAGAGAAAAGGCTCAGAAAAAAATTGAAATTTAACATTTATTGGGAAATAATTTTCCACAGCATTATAATAATCCATTAAACCCAGAATAAACTTAAAGATAATGATTATTTTCATTATGTGGCAATGTCTTGCATCCTCCAAGGCAAACAAAGCCATCATTAAAAACACTGGTGGCTCCTTAGAAGCTCTTTAATGCTTATTTTTGGCAAAATAAAAATCCCTTACCTAGAGAAGGAAATGTCCAGTGCTAACTACAAAACAATGCTTCAGTCTGAGGCCTGGGCAGCGTCACACACCTATTTTTATAGGAGAAAGCCTTGAAAATGAATTACTGCCTGGCAATTTTGTGCAGAGTAGAGCATCGGGAAAGGACCTTGCCACATAATGTTCTGTATGTTTTATACAGCATCCCAAGTATACATTTAAATCTCAGATTTTATGCTGGGGCACCAGAGGCCCTGGGTTCTAAGCACTGAGGTATTACAGGACAGAGATACAGCGAAATAAAATGCTATCTCCTCAGTCTCTGTCATAATTCTCTCAAATTATAAAGTGACACTAGAAAAAGAGGCTGTGTGTGTGTGTGTGTGTGTGTGTGTGTGTGAGAGAGAGAGAGAGAGAGAGAGAGAGAGAGAGACGCAGAGGGAGACAGAGAGACAGAGAAAAAGAATGACTAAATATCTCCTGGAAGCTAAGGTTGAAAGGAAGACCTGTTTTATACGTTAGTTAATTATCTATTAATAGATTTGAGTACCTTGATCTTGGCACTATAGACATTTTGGGCCAGAAAATTATTTGTTAGAGTGTGACTATGGAGCTGTGCTGTGCATTGTAGGATGTTTAGCCACATCCTTAACCTCTACCCACTAGGTACCAGTCACACCACCTGCTTCCCAGTTATGATAACCAAAAATGTCTCCAGACTTTGCCAAATGTCCCCTGGAGACAAAATTGCCCCAGTGAGAACCACTGATCTAAGGTCAAGATTAGGCCCTTAGAAGATATCAAATGGATCAGTACAGAAGGAATAGAAAGGCCACAATGTCTCTGGTGCTCTGTGATGCAGACTGGGTGTTCAATGTTGTCCCAGGAAGGAATATGCTCAGGGCAGGATATCTGACCTCCAGCTGCAAAAAACAATGCAGTTTCCAGAATATTTACACCTATGATATCATCCATATTAACTCAATGTATTCTCAGATTTTCCTCACCCCCTACCTACAAACGAAAGCTCATGCTTGATCCAATGTTTTAGTCAGGGTTCCCCAGAGAAACAGACCAACAGGATGTATAGAGAGGGAAATGTTTACTATAAGGAATTGGATCATGCAATTACAGAAGCTTGATAAGTCCAAAATATGCAAGGTAAACTAGTAAGCTGGAAACTTAAAGAAGTTTCAGTTCAGGTCCAAAGACAATGTGCTGTCAGAATTCCTTTTCCCTTTGCTCTATTAGTATACTCACCTGATTAGATGAGGCCCACCCACATTACAGAGGGCAACCTACTTTATTCAAAGTCCATAAATTAAAATGTCAGTCTCTACTTCCAGCCAAGATGGGCCTCCATAACCAAAAGAAAAACAACAAATTTGAAAACAAAAAGATAACCAGGACTGCCCCAAAATTGAACTGTACAGAAGTCCAACAACCAAAGAGTTAAAGAAGAAACATTCACCCAGGCCAGTAGGAAAGGTGGAGACAGGCAGCCAAGGCAGAGAGGATACACGGTGAGGCGGTGGCTGGTGGTTCAAAGGCCCCACATTTGCATGCAAATAAACCAGGAAGAACAGCTGGGGAGCAAGACAGACTGAGCAATCCAGGTTCCAGTGCAGGAAAAGAAAGCCTCAAAACATCTGGCTGTAAAAATCTGTGGGGGTTGTGGCAGCAGGAGAAACTTCCAACCTCATAGGGGAGTCCATTGGAGACACCCACGGGTCCTAAAACATACACAAACCCACCCACTTGGGAATCAGCACCAGAAGGGCCAAATTTGCTTGTGGGTAGCAGGGGAAGTGACTGAAAATGGGGTGAGAGCTGAGCAAGCTGCATTGTTCCCTCTCAGATGCCTCCCCCATGCACAGCATCACAACATAATGATGTGGGTTGCTCCACCCTGCTGAATACCTAAGTCTCCTCCCCTTACAATATAACAGGTCTGCTGAGACTAAGAAATATGGCCCAAATGAAAGAACCAGTCAAAGCTCCAAAAATAGAACTAAGCAATGAACGGATAGTCAACCTATCAGATGCAGAGTTCAAAACGCTAGTAATCAGGATGCTCACAGAAATGGTTGAGAATGATTGCAAAATGGAGGAAAAAGTGAAGGCTATGCAAAGTGAAATAAAGAAAAATATACAGGGAACCAACAATAAAGGGAAGGAAACTGGGACTCAAATCAATAATTTGGAGCAGAAGGAAGAAACACTCAACCAGAACAGAATGAAGAAACAACAATTCAAAAAAATGAGAAGAGGTTTAGGAACCTCTGGGACAACTTTAAACATTCCAACATTTGAATCATAGGGGTGCCATAAGGAGATGAGGAAGAGCAAGACATTTAAAACTTATTTGAAAAAAATAATGAAGGAAAAGTCCCCCAACCTGGTCAAGGGAATAGATTTCCAGGAAATCCAGGAAGCTCAGAGAGTCCCAAAGAAGTTGGACCCAAGGAAGCACACAGCAAGGCACGCCATAATTAAATTGCCCAAGATTAAAGATAAGATGAGAATCTTAAAAGCAACAAGGGAAAAAGAGAGAGTTACCCACAAAGGAGTTCCCATAAGACTATCAGCTGATTTCTCAAAAGAAACCTTACAGGCAATAAGGGGCTAGAAAGAAGTATTCAAAGTCATAAAAGGCAAGGACCTACATCCAAGATTACTCTATCCAGCAAAGGTATCATTTAGAATGGAAGGGAAGATAAAGTGCTTCCCAGAGAAGGTCAAGTCAAAGGAGTTCATCATCACCAAACCATTATTATATGAAATGTTAAAGGGACTTACCTAAGAAGAAGAAGATCAAAAACTATGAACATTAAAATGACAAAAAAACTCACAATTACCAACAACCAAACCTAAAAAAACCAAAAACAATGTAAGCAAACAACAAGAACAGGACCAGAATCACAGAAATGGAGATCACATGGAGGGTTACTAAAGGGGAAGGGGAGGGAGGAGAATAGGGGGAAAAGTACAGGGAATAAGAAGCATAAATGGTAGGTATAAAATAGACAGAGGGAGGTTAAGAATAGTATAGGAAATGGAGAAGCCAAAGAACTTGTATGTACGACCCAGGACATGAACTAAAGAGGAGAGGGGATGCTGGTGGGAGAGAGAGTCCTGACCAAAGGGAAGAAAGGGAAGAAAAAAATGGAACAACTGTAATAGCATAATCAATAAAATATATATATTAAATAATAATAATAAATGTCAATCTCATTCAAAAAACACCTTCATGGAAAAATTTAGAACAGGTGTTCAGCAAATATCTGCTTGCCATGGCCCAGCCAAGTTGGCATATGAAATTTACCATTGCAGGCCTCTTCTTGACTCCACCATCCAAGGAAGACCTGGCCCAGCCAGACAGGTTCTTTGGGTTTGGGGATGAAAAAACTGAGAGGAAATGAGGGTGAAGTAGAGTAGCAGGAGGCAGGCAAAGGCAAAATCTGAAGAAGAATTCTGGTTCTGAGTTTGTGGAAGGTTTTGGGTATAGGGAACATCTGTTGCATGAAAGGAAGTAGATGGCAGAGGTTTATAAAATAAGATTTCAAGAATATCAGTAAGGACTGTCATTTTGCAAGTGCTTAGAATAATACACATAAAGGAACTTATTTACAAAAGCACTCTTTTCCTTGCAATGCCTTTTTGGAACATGGGTCATGGCTATCTAGGTATTACTGATATGAGGGAGCTGCCATTGTTACAAGAGGCCCCTCAGGTGAGGTGTGGCTACTGCTGTGGTAAGCAGACTCCAGGGTATTTAGCCATTCACAAAAAGAGAAGGGCCCACATTTCCTTCAACAGTCATTTTCTTCCTGCCTGAACACCTCCAGAAAAACTCCCTCACCCCCTCCTAGAGGACACTTTCATGTGGTTCCTGCTGGATGGGCAAGGTGACCAGGCAGTACATGACCCAATCTCCAGTCCCCATCCATTGGAACATGAGTGAATATTGGTGGACCACATTGGTTCAAGATACACCAGTTAAATTCTCTCTCCTCAGAACCTGCAATCAGCTCCATTGCAATTACAAACAGAAGGCATTATAAAGCCAGGGCTGTCACAGTGTGGGAAGACCACAGCAGACAACACAAGCTGGCAGAGAGAAGAGAGTGAGACACATGCACAGAGAGGTCAGGAGGATGCAACTACTCAGTGTCCAGATATCTGATAGTTCAGACATATTGATAGTAGAGCATTAGAATGAGGTTCCCAAACCAGCACTGGTTCCTGCATTCTCTAAGACTCTAATATAGCTCAATATTGTCCCAGCAAGTTTTCTTTCCCACTTTGGTTCACTGGAATGAGTTCCTCTGGCAGCCTGATGGTGGTTGGTGAGGACACATCACCATCTACTTCAGCCGAAGTTCCCACCACGTTCTGTCTTTCTGGCACAGGAGCTCAGTCAACAGACCCTGTAGCAGTTTCCACTGACTGCCTACTAGTGGGCTTCCTTTCTTCTTCCTTACTGGATTGACATGTACACCTTGTAAATGTCAAAGAAATCAGACCCAATCCACAGCCCCAGGCAATACAAGAGGATTGGGCTAAACCATGCCCCTTATCACTGATGGGTTTACACATGACCCTGTGACATCATTCTAGCCAATGGGACATTGGGAGAAACTGCTAAGGGGAGAGGGGTTGTGAGGAGACAAGTCTGTAAAAGATTTTACTTGATGATATAAAGAAACTCATAAAAGAAACAGTCTCTTCTTCTGCCAAAACACACATTTCTGTGTGTGGATGTTGAACCAGCTGAGGACTAGATAATGCAATGATGATGGCAGAGCAGAAAAGAGAAAATCACCTAGTCTTTAAAGATGTCTTTGAGCTCCTGAGAACCACCCTTCTTGGACTTCTTGCTACTTGAGAGACTAAATTCCTTATTGTTAAGCTGGGTGAGCCTATATTTTTGTTATTAATAGCTAATGTCATTTTGTCTGCAACAATGCAGAAAATATAGTTCTTCAACCTAAGAAAGTAGATAGTATAAAATAAATTTTAACTTTTGGTCAAGATAGTGGCATAGGTAAACATGGCTCACCTCATTGCACAACCATATCAAAATTACAACTAAACTATAGAATAACCAAAACTCAGAACTGTCAGAAATCAGGTTGAATGGAAGTCTGACAACTACAGAATTAAATAAATCACATCCATCAATACTAGTAGAAGGGGTGGAGATGAGGAACAGGATGGTCCCACATTCACATGTGGTGGATAAAAATTCAGGAGGGATATCTCAGGAGCAAGGAGTCCCAGCTGCGTACCAGATCCCCCAGCCCAGGGATCCAGTGCCAGGAAGATTAAGTCCCCAAAACTTCTCACTGCAAAAACCAGTGGGAATTGAGTCACTGGAAGAAACTTATGGAGTCCCAAGCAGTTCCCCTTAAAGAGCCCACACATGGACTTATTCAGACTCCCTCCCTCTGGGCTCCTGCACTGGAGAAGCAGCTTGAAAAGCTTAAGTGGCATACAGAGAGGAACTAGGGGACAGCTTTCTCCCAGACAGAAAAGCAGGCACAGGCCATTGCCCCTTTTCTGAGCCCTCCCCCAACAGAGCCACATAGCCGGCAGGTGGACCATATCTGAGACTTCATCAACCTGGTTAACACTGTTAGCCCTGCCCTGGAGATCCCCTGAGACTCTGTCCCACCCACCTTATGGGCTCACCCAACCTATAAACAGTTGCTTTTCCATATGAATGGCTGGTGTTGGCTCAGGATTCACAACTTCCTAAATCATTTCCAACAAGCAGCATCTGGCCTCAGTGAGCCCCCAGCCCCCATACCTCTTGCTAAGTAGCCCCAGGTATGGCACTAGCAGCAGCCAGCCTAGATTCACAATTTGGCTTAGCCTGGGAATCTCCAAGCACCCAAGTAGCAGCCATCTCAGGTTGTTTTACAGCTCAGGCAGGGTGCCCCAGGCAAAACACAGGTTGATACTGACCTTGGCATTCTCCACCCGGGAAACCCCAGGGCCAGTGTGCCCAGTGGACAGCTACAGACCACGTAGGAACACCATCACCTTATCCTTGCACAGCTGATCCTCTACAGAGGACAGAGGCTGGTGGTCAGTAGCCACAGCCAGTCCTTGAAGCTGACTGGCCTAGTTAAATCCCTCCCACTGTTCAGCCAAGGCTCAACTATAAGAGGAGGTATAATCAACCCACATGAAGGGCACACCTTCAATACCAGCTTGGGTGATAGGAGAGACTGTGCCACTGGACCCTAGAAAACACCTACTACATTGGGCCATACTGCAAAGACATGGAGTCAAAGCCGTTCTGCCTAACACATAGAAATAAACACAGAGAGGCTGCCAAAACAAGGCAACAAAGAAACTTGGTGCAAATGAAAGATCAAAACTCCAGTAAAAGAACTAAATGAAATGGAGATAAGCAATCTATCAGATGCAGAGCTCAAGGAACTTAGTGAGGAACTCAACAGCATAAAAAAAAAGGTCCAGTCAGAAGTGAAGGTTACATTAATTGAAATCAAGAACAATTTACAGGGAAACAATAGTAGAGTGGATGAAGCTAGGAATCAAGTCAATGCTTGGAAATAAAGAAGCAAAACACATCCAATCAGAATAACAAGAAGAAAAAAGAATCCAAAAAACATGAAGATAGTGTAAGCATCCTCTGGGACAACTTCAACCATGCCAACATTTACATTATAGGTGTGCCAGATGAAGAAGAGAAAGAGCAAAAAAACTGGAACTCTATATGAAAAAATAATGAAAGAAAACTTCCTTAATTTGGTAAAGGAAATAGACATGCAAGTCCAGGAAGCACAGAAAGTCCCAAACAAAATGGATACAAAGAGGCCCACTCTAAGACACATCATAATTAAAATGCCAAAGGTTAAAAATAAAGAAAAAGTCTTAAAAGCAGCCAGAGAAATGCAGTGTTACCTACAATGGAGTTCCCGTAAGACTGTCAGATGATTTTTCAAAAGAAACTTTGCAGGCTAGAAAGGATTGGCAAGAAATATTCAAAATCATGAAAAGCCAGACACCTATAGCCAAGATTGTTCTACCCAGCAATATTATTTAGAATTAAATGACAGATAAAGAACTTCCCATACAAGAAAAGACTAAAGGAGTTAATCATCACCAAATCATTATTATATGAAATATTAAAGGGACTTAAGAAAAAGATCAAAACTATGAACAACAAAATGGCAATAAATACATATCTATCAACATTGAACCTAAAAAACAAACTAAGAAAACAAGAAGAACAGAGAGAGAATTGTGGATACAGAAAGCATTTTTATGGTTGCCAGATGAGAGTTGTATATGGGGGGGATAGGTGAAGAGGTAAGGAGATTAAGAAGTACAAATAAGTAGTTACAGAATAGCCAGGGTAATGTAAGATACAGTGTAGGAAATGGAGGAGCCAAAGAACTTATATGCATGACCCGTGGACATGAACAATGGTGTGGGGACTGCCTGAGGGAGTGGTGGGTACTGGGTGGAGGGGGCAAATAGGAAAATATTGGAACTGTAATAGCATAATCAATAAAATATAATTTTAAAAAAATATTATGATGATAATGATGATGATGCTGGTGGAGATCGTGCTGCTGCTGCTTCTGATGACAATGATGAGGACGATGCACAGCTGAGGACAATGGTGATGGCATTGGTGATGCTGTCACGGCTGATTGTGGCAGGAGCAAGGCTGATGGTAATGATGGTGACGGTAATGATAAAGCTGGTGACAATCATGGGAATGGGGAGAGTGAGGTCAGCAGCCACAATTTGTTTGCTGTTTCCTTTGTACCAGATGGACTTCTGGCCAGGTCTCTCACTTTCTCACACTGATATACAGAGAAAATGAGGTAAGATATGCAAAAGCTTCTTGAAAGGATTAAACCATTCATTGTATTGATAATCCATTTCTTAAACACTTGGCCTTACACTGTGCTATGATATGCTTTAAGCAGCTGTTTTCTCATGACAATATAATAGACTCTATCTTTGATGTTTGCCTGCTGACAGCTTTCAAGCCCCCACTATTCCCATTTCTCTTTGCCCCACACCTGGCCAAGTTGATAAGAGCTAAAACACTTCCTCCAAGAGGGGAAATTCAAACATGCAAACCCTGCCCATATTGGGAAACTCTAAGCCCAGACTCATCTCTAACCATAGTAAAAACCACATTCAGACTAGGTTGAGTGCTTTCCCTGTCTTCCCACAGAAAGTCTCATGCTGCAATAAATATTTTTATACCCTTTTGGTGCATCCATGACATCATCGGTCTCATCAGTCTCAACATCTGAACCACTTCGGGGCTGTAGAAGGTTGGTCTTGCCCTCTGCACAGGGCAACCACAAAGTAAACCCCATGAGACAGAGAATCTAATTCTTCCCATTTCATTAATGAAGAAATAGAGGATCCGAGAGATAAATTTACCTGTCTCACATCACATAGTTAGAATATAGACAAGATAGGATTCTGTCTGACTCTGGGACCTGAGCTTTTGATCAACCAGGATATTTTTTTCTCCATTTCTAGAGGTGTTTTAAAAGATGGAACAGGATACTCACTGTGGTAGATTCCTGACAAACAGAAAGCATATGTTCACTTGTTCTTTAAATCATTCTACAAGTAATTATTGTGCTTCTGCTATATACCAAGCTGGGGCTAAGTTTTGGGGACATTTAGACATTTAGAGGCCCTTTGAGCCAACTAAAACCAAATGCTCTTCTGAATGAACTTACAGGATTCCAGGGCAAGGTAGAGGTCCACCAGATCAACCCTGTGAATGATGCACAGAAAAAAAAATTGTCCAAAGTAGGTAACTAGTTATAAACAAAAGCTGGGTAAAGGAACATAAAAAAGTTACCACGAATCCAGAAAGCTTAAGGCCCCTGCTAGAACAGGATAAAAAATGTGGACCAGGGAAGAAATTCATTTAATGACTCATTAAAATTGCTGATGAGAAAGTCACAATAATCCTCAGTACCATTGTTTGGTTTGGGAGACTGCCTTGCTACTCTAATTAATGAAATGAAGAATTAATTCATAAATCAAATACTCATATTAAAAATTCAGAGAGTGGCAATCAATATTTTTCTTCTCGTTCTACATTCATCTAATTTTCTATAATAAATGGCATTAGGAGATGATTATTGGTAAATTAACAGAACATCCAATTAAAGCACATCTTGAGAGTGCTTGCCAATTTCAAGGGCTTATTTATGGAAAAGGGTTGGGTGGCTCCTAAGGACAGTTAAGTAATTGTCTACTCAATGAGCACTAGAAGAGTTTCGGTATGAATTCAATGGTGACAAATCAATGAGAGCCATTTAGAGAATTAATAAATATGTAGAAACATTTGCTTTTTTACTTTCTTTATCTATTTACTTACTTATTTATTTATTTTGACAAAATAGGTCAAGTCTTACTTCTTCCCAACTCTGTAGCCTGGGGCCAGTATTGACCTTGGCCAAACGAAAGATGCTAATTTCCCAGGATTTTGAATCCTAAGACTGTGAAGCAAGGACAGGAGGAGTAGCTGAAGGAGCATTATGACAGTGGCCACAGTGACATACTGACCACATCGTCCCTGCTGCCTGACCCTACAGAAAGCCCAGGGTTTGTGCTTATTTCCTAAGCCATCTATCAATTGATTTTCAAGCCATCTATCAATTTTGAGAGCACCAATGTCCTTCTAAGAAATTCCTTCATGCTGAAGATGGCCAGAGTTTGTTTCTTGCTGGCAACCAAGAATTTTGGCTGTGACACAAATAACCTGAGGGAGAGGTAAATTGTGCATTAATCAATTTTCCTTTTTAGGTGAGGCTCTGTGTGTAAGGTAAGAGAAGTTTGCTTTTAGAAATATGGGAGAAGGCAGCAGGAAAATATTTTGCTTTAGTAACTGTGACGAGTGTGGTTTGGAGAGTACCCGTCTCCAACTGAAAGGGGAACAGAAAGAATTCTGACCAGTAAGAGAGAAGGGAGTGGAATGGTGATCCGTTTAAGCAGAGCATGTGAAATGAAATCAGCATCCAAGAAACAAACGGGGCGCAGAAGTCCTGTTCAGGCTAATGCGGTTCCTCGAGGTCCTTACTTAATGAAATGATTAGGATGACTGGCAGATATGCAGGTCTGGTCATGAACAAAGACAGTACTTCCTGAGCTTGTCTCTCTGGCTCCTGACTGTATGGGGGCCAGTATTTGTGCCCCTGGGATACGCTTCTCTAGCAGGGCTCCCTCTGCAAACGTCTTAAGCAAGTTGATGGCATATAGTGGGTGCTCAATCAATATCTGTGGAAAGAATGGCCAAATTGTAACCCCAGAATGGTACAGCCTCTAGAAAATGTACTTAGCCATTTCAGGAATCTTACCATCTATTGAAGAATGTCCGTTCAATATTTCTTTCTTTTACAGGTTTTTGTAGCCAGCCTTTAAGATAGTCTCTAATGATTCTTTCATGATGGAATTCATGTCATTTGTAGTCACTTCCCACACTGAAGAGGACTGACATGTGTAACCAACAGGATATTGCTGAAATGATAGCGTGTGGCCTCCACACCTACATCATATAAAACATTGCAGCTTCCACCTTGCTCTCTCCAATCACTTGCTGAACTGGAAGAAGCCAGCGTCCATGTCATGAGAACACTCAAGCAGCCTTATTATAAGAGATCTTCATGCTAAGGAACTAAGGTTTCTTGCTAACAGGCAGCATGAACAGGCCAGCCCCAAACAAATCTTCAGAAAATGACAGCACCATAAATGACCATGACCCAGAACCACTTAAGTCAGTCCTGAATTCAAGGGTACTGTGTTATGTAATGAGAGATATCTAATACACTAGAGACACATTATAATCCACAAAAAGCTCACAGAAATGTTGAGATTTGGGTTGACTTCTTCAGTCTACTCACAGTGTCTCCTCCAACCCCAAGTTTCACTCCTCATGAGGAGGTGTTTCAGGATTTACCACATGGCCAACCTCATAGTCATCAGAAAATACCCTCCTGGACCTGCTTCCTCTTGCCCCTCCAAACCACTCTCCCAAAAGCCCAGCCTCACATGTTCAGCTTCCCAGTAGATTGTTAGCCATTCTCCACTCCATCCAATTCCACTGTCAGAGCCTCCACCCCTAAGAATGGAAAAGGGGAGGAAGAATTCTCTCCAAAGTCTCTGTTCAAAGTGGAGGGTCAAAAAAATAAAACAGACCTTTTCACACAATGAGTATTGACTCCCTTTCTTTCCAACATATTTCCCATGTCATTATACTCACCACATGATGAAAGAATGAGAGATCTAGGGTTTGAAACCAAAGGCCTGGCTCCAAAGTCAAAAAGATTTCTTACTCCTAGCTTTTCTCTTCTCTGATGAATGTTTTTAGCTCAATGTTTCTTAGGCACATGAATCTTTAGTCTTTTGGGACACCACAGGAGGGAGCAAAAGATTATGCAGACAAAAAAAGTTAGGGAATTGCTATAATCTGTAGCCCCTTCTTGGAGATCAACAACATACGTTCATGTCCTACAAAACAATCTTTCAGCAAGGAAGTTAACTCAGGATTTCCCAAATTTGCCTGAATGCAGGATATTCCTGCCAAATACGAATTCCTGCTGAATTACTGTTCAACAGAACCCTTAGAGAAATACTGTTTTATCCACAATGTTGGTTTATTCTCTTCTTCAGTTCATATTTCATGGCAAAGGTAAATAATGAAGCATCAGATAGGGAGTGTCCCTGCCAGGGAGATAGGGTTCCGGTGTGGAATGAGAAGACCCAAAGTGTCCTATTTTGGAGTTTTGTCTACTATATTACTTTAAAAAAAATGATACAAGAAATTATAAACTCAGTACAATGGGCCTATTTCTAGAATCTGTTATGTTCAATTAATCTAGTGTCTGCCCCTCCTCCAATATCACACTACCTTTATGACTGTATTTGTTAGTAAATCTTTACATTGACAGATTCCAGGTTGAATCCCAGACCCTCAGTTAGTATAATGGTAGGCGGAATAATAACCTCCAGCAGTTGTTCACATCCTGCTCCCCATAAGCTGTGAATATACTACCTTGTATAGAAAATGGGACTTTGAAGATGTGATTAAGACAGCAATTTTCAACCTTTTTCATCTCATGGCACACATAAACTAATTACTAAAATTCTGTGGTACACCAAAAAAGTATATTTTTTATTTGCCTATCTTACAAAAAAAATAGGTATAATTTTGGTCCATTCACACGGGACTGTTGGGAACCATCCTGCCTGGTTTCAGGGACTGTAGCTTCACCAACAGACAAGAGGGCCCCAAGGCTGGAGCTGAGCAAGGAGGCCTTGGGAAAATAGTCCACCGAGGAGACAAAACCTGTCCCCCTGGCAAGGCGCAGCCCCTGCCTCCCACACATCACTCTGCTTGGCCCTGGAGGATGGTTGGTTAGTCAATGACGAATGGGTAAGACCCCTCGATGGCAGGGATAACTTAAGACAGGCACAGTCACATAGGGGCCACAGGGAAGGACTCAGGGGACATGGAGAAGGAGCAAAAGACCCTCACCCCTAGGCTTTGTCATGGCCGGAGTCCTCATTCTATTTGAGAGAAGTCTCATCTCTTGGCCACTCTGTTCCACCCGCCTGGCTCAGGTTTGAAACAATACTAAAGGCAGGTACAGCCCTAAACTGGGTCAGGCAGTTCCTGGGGACAATTAGGCCTGGAAAAAGAATGCATTAAATCCTATGAAACTTACCTTGCTAAGAATGCCCTTGAGTTAATGAGTACTGATGTTTGGAGTAGAGCATAGAATGTGATCAGTTTGTCAGGTTTCAGGACTGAATGGGCACCACCCTGTCTACCAGACCCTGACTTGAGGCAAATTTCTGTGTTCCTTCAATTGTTACCTATGATCTCTGTTTTCTGTAAACATAGCCTTTTGACATTGATTTATGAGCTCTGAGTGTATGCTGTATACACCTGCACATATCGTTCTCAATAAAAGCTACTTCAAAAGAAGATCTCGGGGCATTCTCCACTAGAGGGAATTGCCACCCTCTTTTCCTTGGCAGACCAAGAAGGGTCTGGAATAACTTATTTTATTTTCCTCCATCCACGGCAACCCATGGGGGAACTCTGCGCTGGATGACGTACCCCCCATCACAGGACAGCTGTTGTTGTGTCAGCTGTTGTTATTTTTTAACTTGACAATCCAAAGGAAAAGAGGTCAGTGCCCCTGACTAAATAGTCAGATGTAGCATGTTTTAAAAATTCTGCAGCACACCAGTGTGCCTGCTGTGGCACACCAGTTGAAAATCTTGAAAACCTCAGGATTAAGGTAAAGGACTTTGAGATAAGAGATTAGCCGGGATTATCTGGGTGGGCCCAAATATAATCTCAAGAATCCATAAAAATCAGAGAAACTTTCTCACCTGGGGTCAAAGAAAAATAGATGTGAGGAACAGAAAAATGGCCAGGTAAATGTCACATTTCTGGTTGTGAAGATGGAGGAAGGGGACCACAAACTAAAGAAGACAGGCAGCCTCTAGAAACTGGAAAAGGCAAAGAGACAGATTCTCCCCTGAAGGCTCCAGAAAGGAATGCAGCCCTGCCGACACCTTGATTTTAGAGCTGTGTTGTACCTCTAGCCTACATAACTGTAAAATGATAAATTCATGTTTGAAGCTACCCAGTTTGTGGTACTTTGTTATAATGGCAATTACTAAATGTGGGACCTTTCCACATCACAGAAAGTCTCTCCATCTCAGTTTCTTCACCCTCCAAATGGAGATAATGATTTTTCAAATTTAGCTCTACCTGAGAATTAGAAACATAATGTACAAAGTGTCAGGTATTTCCTCTAGTTCAGGAGAAAAAAAACTATAAAAAGGAAGAGATTGTTCTAAGAATAAGAGTTCAGTTAAAACAGAAAGGGATATTTTAGCTTAAGTGTCCATCCTACATTTTCTGAGCATCAGTATCCTCACCTATCTAATACAGATAACAATATAGCAAAAACTCTGATCACTGACCCACATGCAACCCGCCCTCCCAATTAACTCACACCCTCAGGCGCACAATGATGACTGACTGCCCACCCCATTCCAAACATTCTCAACAGCTCTAAGGGTGCTACCTTCTCCTTCCAGCCCATCTCTCACGTGCACCAATGTTTTGATTAACCTCCAACTACAGGTCTCAATTATACCAAATGAGAGGGCTCCTATTCTAGTGTGCACCACCCAAAGGCATTATCAAAACGTCTTCACTGGTTATTAATTGAACATACTGTCCCTAGTCACCCTTAGAGCACATGTAGCTCATTCACCCCCTGGAGCTTCCAAGCAGGTGGGCCTCAGTGCTCAAGCCTCCCCAGGGCTCAGCTGAGCACCATTGCTCAAGCATAGTAAGTGGTATGTGAGGCTTCTTTCCATAACAGAGGAAGGGCAGGGAGAGGCTCATTTACTGAGCCAGAAAATGCCCCTCTTAAACCCCCTTCCTCTCTGGGCCTTTCCCTCTTACTCTTTCCCTCTGGCAGTGACTTTGTCTTTGTCAAAGGGGTCAGATCATATAGTAGAGTCAACTTATTTAAGTGAGCATATGTGCTTTGAAAAAAAAAGTGAAGCCCATCCCCCAAAGAAGATGATCACATTGAATTATGCATCAACCCACCGCTACATTTATAAGTCAGAATGTGGCCACATGGTCTGCTTGTTAAAATCCTCACTTTTTCCCATTTCATCTCAAGCAAGTATATGTAATAACTGCCCAAATAAGGGGACAAAGTTTGGACCCGAACATGCTTTAAATGTTTTTTTCTGACATAGACAGCAAAATCGCGGATACTGCTTATAGAAATTTTTTATCAGATATATCTACCCAGGCAAGGGAAACAATGGAAAAAAGTGAACAAATGGAACTACATCAAACCGAAAAGTTTTTGCACAGAAAAAGAAATCATCAAAAAAATAAAAATATAACCCACAGAATGAGAGAACATATTCACGATATATTTGATAAGGGGTTAATATCCAAAATGTATGAAGTACTTACAAAACTCAACACCAAAAAAAACAACCTAATTTAAAAATGGGCAAAGGACCTAAATAGACACTTCTCCAAAGAGGGCACAAAGATGACCAATAGACATGAAAACATGCTCAACATCGCTAATCATCAGAGAAATGCAAATAAAAACCTCAATGAGATATCATCTCACACTTGTCAGAATGGCCATCATCAATAAATCAACAAACAAGTGTTAGTGAGGATATGGAGAAAGGGGAACATTTTTTCACTGTTGGTTAGGAACACAGACTGGTGCAGCCACTATTGGAAGCAGTATGGAGATTCCTCAAAAAATTAAAAATGGATATGCCTTTTGACCCAGAGATCCCACTTCTAGTAATATATTCAAAGGAACCACAAACACTAATTTGAAAGGACATAAGCACCCCTATGTTCATTGCAGCATTATTTACTGTCCCCAAGATATGGAAGCAGCCCAAATGTCCATCAATAGGTGAGTGGATAAAACAACTGTAGGACATTTACACATTGGGATTCTACTTGGTCATTTAAAAAAAAAAGAAAATTTTACTCTTTGCCACAGTATGGATGGGTGTGGAGAACATTGTGCTAAATGAAATAAGCCAGTCAGAGAAAAACAAATACCATATGATTTTGCTCATATGTGAAATCTAATGAACAAACTGAACTGACAAGCAAAATAGAGACGGACTCATAGATGGAAAGCAGATGACAGCTAGAGGGAGGCAGGGAGGTTAGGAGTAGAGGAATTAAGCAAAAAAGAAAAAGGACCATGGACATGGACAACAGTGTGGTGATTGCTGGGGGGAGGTGGGTATAAGGGAACTAAAAGGTAATTTAAAAAATCATGGGTAAAAAAATTAAAATAAAAAAATGATTTTTTTTTTTCTGGAGGGCAGGACCACATGGTTTTTAATTCTTCTCTCTGTGTTTATATTCCAATTTTCTGCATGAGTAGTATATCTTGTTTTATGGAGGAAAAAAGAGATAAAAATTATTTTTCTAAAAAAGTATTCTGGTTTAAAGGCAATATTTTCCAGAAGTCTATTTGTAAAGCATAAAGCCTATTGAGCCTGTAACAAGCCCCCTGCTTAGGGCTGCATTTTTGGTAAGAAGAAAGCCTGACTCACATTTATCATGAGGGCTCCCTCGGCCCTGACTCTGTCCTCTCACTGCGATGAAGAACAAGTAGGAGGGACCAGAGGACGGGCCCTCAGACAGACTGCCTGTGTCCCAGTCCCCACCCACCACCTTCTAGCTGTGGGACGTTGGGCTGTGGCACTTCATCTCTCTCTGCCTCAGTTTTCTTCTTTGTAAAAAAGGAGTTTAATAACAACATTGCCTCACATACACACATTGACATGAGCATGTAAGCTGCTTAACACAATGCCTGGAACATAGCAAGTGCTCTGTAAAATTTGGCTGTGTTTCCTTTTCACCTGCAATTTCCTGTAAATGTTTTGTGTTCATCTCCATTAACCCCAACACTGTGTCCTGAGAAACACAGATAAACAGAAAGGTGACAAGAGAGTTGCTTGTGCCCACAGGTCCCATCTGGGTGGAGGTTCATGCAAGAAAGTCTCTGTGCAGGTAAAATCATCTATGAGCCTCAAAACGCTTCTCAGGGAAATGGTGAAAATGTAGAAAAGGGAACTGTTGCTAAAATGTGTAAATCACAATGGTCTTTTTAAGCCACTAAGTTTTGGGGTTATATAGCAACGAATAACTAATACACCAAGGCCGAGTTGCCAAAGGACCCTGTGATAAAGTTGTCAAGGGTGGGATACTAGTGAACAAGTGTGGGTATGAGCACATACCTTCTATCCCTCACCACCTTCCAACCTCCTTACTGCAGGAAGTGATTGAGCAGATTTCTCAAATGCCAATACTGAATCTGAAGTCTGAGTGTTACAGAGTTACATGGGTATCTACATTTTATAAACCCCCAGTGCTCAGATCCCAAAATGCAAAACAAAATGAGTTTGCAATCAAGCACCTTGGCCCTTTTGTGGAGTCCCTGAAATGGTGAGGTACAGAGGGAGAGAAGGAGGGAGGCAATAGGAACAGCAAGCCCATTGGCTCTCTCCTCCTCAGGTGACCAAAAAAAAAAAACTCCTCGAAGTTCTCACTACTGCTTTCAGCCAGGACACCAGGCCTTTGAGGCCTCCGATTACTCAGGAGGAGTCCAGCTTATTTAAAAAAAAAAGGGCATATGAAATCCTCCCCTTCTCCAAACATCGCTGGTTCACTCCTAACTGTTTCTGCTTCAGTTCCGTGAAAAAAGGTGCAAGTTGGCAACCAGGTGGAAAGCTAAGTCCTTATGAAAACTTAGATAACTCCTAGTTCTGATAAAGGTTGGTTGTGTGTGAAGAAAATACACCCAGAAATAAAACACATATTTGTTACAAGGAAATAAGGACCAAAACGTATTTGGTAATGATTATGTAGCCAAAAGCAGGTCCGGCTGCTTGCCGCTAAGAAAGCCAATAATCAAAAGTTAGGTGGTGTTGTAAAGGAAAGTGGTCTATTTTCAGCTGCTGGCCAGATGGGGCACTCAGGTCTCAAAACCCCTCTCCCTTATATCAGTGGAGGCAGAGGTTTTTATAAAGAGGGAGAGGGAAACAGACCAAAGAGATTAAGGGAGGGGATTGGAAAGTTCTCTATATGCAGACGAGCACAGTCCACTCCAATAAGTCCCAGGATTTAGGGCCGAATGGGCATCACTCTGTCAGCCAGACCCTGACTCAAAAAGACTCTTGTAATCCCTTTACTGTTATCCTTAAATCACATCTCCTTCCTTTAATCATTACTGTTTAACATTGATTGATGAGGTTTACATGTATGCTAGGTATCCCTATACGAGCTAAACTCAATAAAAGCCCAAGGAGAAAGGTGCTTGGGCCTCTTCTCCTCTGAGAGATTAGCCAGTCTTTCCTCCCCAAGCAAATCTTGTGTTGGGCATTTTCATTTAATCTGCAACGCTGGGGGATACCATGGGACGGAGCTCCCCCTTCATATAACATTGTATAAATTTGAAGTGTGCAACATTATAATTCAGTATCTGTACATACTACATGGTGTTCACCACCAAAAGTCTACTTTCCATCCATCATCACACACTTGACCCCCTTTACCCAATTCACCCTCCCTCCATCCCCTTTCTCTGGTAACCACTGCTCTGTTGTCTGCCATTGTTGTTTTTCTTTGTTCATTTGCTTTGTTTTAATTTTATATTATACTTATAAGTAAAATCACACAGTATTTGTTTTTTTCTTCTTGTTTATTTCACTTAGCATGATATCCTTAAGTCCATCCATGTTGTCACAAATGCAGAATTTCACCTTTTTATGGCTAAGTAGTATTCCATTGTGTGTTTGTATATGGTATACCAAGGTCTGTCCAGAAAACATCCAACCATTGTTAATATAACAAGAACAGTTTGCCTGACATTGATGCAAGCTGGCAGCCATGGAGAGGGGACTAGAGTGCACATGTGTGGACAATGACAATTTCCCTGTACTAGTCAGTGGGGGCAGTAGACACTGTTGAGTGAGCATGTGTACTGTGTGGCCATCATATTCAAAATGACTGAGTGAGTAGTGCAACAGATCTGCCTCAAATTTTGTGTTAAGTTTGAACATTCCTCCACGGAAACTATTCAGATGATTCAGATGGCTTTTGGGACAATGCAATGAGTGCAATGCAAATAAAAGCGTGGCACAAAAACTTCAAAGATGGTCAAGAATCTGTTGAAAGTGATCCATGTTCTGGAAGGACTGCATCAAGCAGAGCACCTCAGAATGCTGAATGTGTATGGGCTGCAAGCAACAAAGATCAGTGACCCAGGTGACTCAGTGCCCCTACAACCCAAACTTGGTGCCCTGCAACTTCTGGCTTTTCCCAAAACTAAAATCACCTTTGAAAGGGAAGAGATTTCAGACCATCGGTGAGATTCAGGAAAATACGACAGGGCAGCTGATGGTGATTCCAACAAAGGGTTTTGCAGAGTGTTTTGAACTTCAGAAGAGACGCTGGAAGAACTGTGTGAGGCCCCAAGGACCCTACTTTGAAAGGGACTGAGGGGTTATTGTCCTGTACAATGTTTCTTCTATCTTATATCTTCAATAAATGTCTTTATTTTTCATAGTACATGGCTGATACTTTCTGGATATATATATATATTTCTTTATCAAGTTGTCTATTGAAGGACATTTAGGATTTTTTCATATCTTGGCTATTGTAAATAATGCTGCAGTGAACATAGGAGTACATATATCTTTTCCAAATCATATAATAGTTCTAATCTTTTTGTTTTGAGGAACCTCCATACTGCTTTCTACAGTGGCTGCACCAATTTGCATTCCCACCAACAGTGCATGAGTGTTCCCTTTTCTTCACATACTCTCCAGTACTTTTTTCTTATCTTTTTGATGATAGTCATTCTACCAGGTGTAAGGTAATACCTCATTGTGGTTTTGATTTGCATTTCCTTAATGATTATTGATGTCAGATATATTTCAATGTGGCTGTGGGCCGTCTGTATGTCTTCTTTGAAAAATATCTATTTGGATTCTCTGACCACTTTTTTATTAGGTTGTTTGCTTTCTTGTTGTTGAGATGCATGAATTCTTTATATATTTTGGATATTAACTGCGTATCAGACATATGATTTACAAATATCTTTTCCCATTTTGTAGGTTGCCTTTTGTTTTGTTGATGCTTTCCTTTGCTGTGCAGAAGCTTGTAGTTTGATATAACCTCATGTGCTTATTTTTGCTTTTCTTTCCCTTGTTGTTGAAGTCGAGCCACAAAAACACCACTAAGACTGACATCCAGAAGCTTAATGCCTATGCTTTCTTCTATGTATTTTATGGTTTCAGGTCTTCTATTCAAGTCAGTAATCCATTTTGAGTTAATTTTTGTGCATGGTGTAAGATAGTGATCTAATTTTATTCTTTTTTTTAACAAGGCTTATCTTTATTTTTTAAGTATGTTTTATTGGTTATGCTATTACAGTTGTCCCTTTTTTTCTCCCCTTTATTCCCCTCCGCCCTGCACCCCCTCCACCAGGATCCCCCCACAAGTTCATGCCCATGGGTGGTACATATAAGTTCTTTGCCTTCTCCATTTCCTATACTATTCTTAACCTCCCCCATCCATTCTCTACCCACCATTTATGCTTCTTACTCCCTGTACCTTTTCCCTCATTCTCTTCCTTCCCCTTCCCTGCCAATAACTCTCCATGTGATTTCCATTTCTGTGATTCTGTTGGCTTAGTTTGTTGTTGTCTTTGTTTTTTATGTTCAGTTGTTGATAGTTGTGAGTTTGTTGTCACTTTACTGTCCATAGTTTTGATCTTATTTTTCTTAGATAAGTCCCTTTAACATTTCATATAACAAGGGCTTCATGATGATCAACTCCTTTAACTTTACTTTATCTGAAAAACACTTTATCTTCCCTTCCATTCTAAGTTATAGCTTTGCTGGATAGAGTAATCTTGGATGTAGGTCCTTGCCTTTCATGACTTTGAATATTTCTTTCCAGTCCCTTCTTCCCTGTAAGGTTTCTTTTGAGAAATAAGCTGATTGCCTTACGGGAACTCCTTTGTAGGTAACTCCTTTTTTCTTGCCACTTTTAAGATTCTCTCATCTTTAATCTTGGGTAATGTAATTATGGCATGCCTTGCTGTGTGCTTCCTTGGGTCCAACTTCTTTGGGACTCTCTGAGCTTCCTGGACTTCCTGGAAATCTATTTCCTTCACCAGATTGGAGAAGTTCTCCTTCGTTATTCTTTCAAATACTTTTTCAATTTCTTGCTCTTCCTCTTCTCCTTCTGGCACTCTTATGATTCAGAAGTTGGAACATTCAAAGTTGCCCCACAGGTTCCTAAGCCTCTCATTTTTTTTTTTTAATTCTTGTTTCTTCATTTTGTTCTGGTTGAATGTTTATTTCTTCCTTCTACTCCAAATTGTTGATTTGAGACCCAGTTTCCTTCCCTTTACTGTTGGTTCCCTATAAAGTTTTCTTTATTTCACTTTGCATAGCCTTCACTTTTTCCTCCATTTTGCAATCATACTCAATCATTTCTGTGTGCATCTTGATTACCAGTGTTTTGAATTCTGCATCTGATAGGTTGGCTGTCTCCTCGTCACTTAGTTCTTTTTCTGGACTTTTGATCTGTTCTTTCATTTGGGCCATATGTCTTGGTACACCTCTTACATTATAAGGGGCAGAGCCTTGCATATTCTCCAGGGTGAGGCAACCCACTTCACTGGGTTGTGGCACTGTATGTGGGGGATGGGTCAGAGAGGTAACAATGCTACTTGCTCAGCTCTCACCCAGCTTTCAATCACTTCCCCCATACCCACAAGTGAATTGCTCCTTTCTGATGCTAATTCCCAGGTGGGTGGGTTTGTGTATGTTCTAGGACCCTGTGGGTCTCTCCAATGAACTCTCCTGTAGGGCTGGGCATTTCTCCCATTACCACAACCCCCACAAGTTTTTACAGCCAGAGGTTTTGAGACTTTAGTTTCCCACACTGGAACCCCAGGTTGCGCTGTCTATCTCACTCCCCAGTTGCTCCTCCCAGCTTATCTGCATGCAAATATTGGACCATCCAGTCTGCCAGCCACCATCTTGCGCACCCCGTCCTCCAGCCACTGCCTTGCCATGCGTCCTCTCTGCCCCAGCTGCCCATATCTGCCCCTTCTTCCAGTCTCAATGAATGTTTCTTCTTTAACTCCTTGGTTGTCGGATTTCCATACAGTTTGATATTCTGGCAGTCCTGGTTGTTTTTTATTTTTAAATTTATTCTTGTCCTTTTTTTGGTTATGGGAGGAAAGCAAGCATATCTACCTATGCCTCATCTTGGCCAGAAGTCCTAGAAATCTAATTTTATTCTTTTGCATGTGGCTTTCCAGTTTTCTCAATACCATTTATTGAAGCCAAACATCTGTTGTTTATTTTTTATTGTACAAATAAACCATTTTATTCCAAACATTTACTTTTAATATTTACTCTTTGTGGGTGTGGGCAGAGACAGACAAAGCAGAACAGGAAGCGAGAGAACTCACTTCCATTCATGACATAAGAGATGGGATCCACCCCAAGCACTGGCTGATCTTAGTCAGTTGAGTGGAGATAGTGATAAACTCAACCACTGACTAGGGTGCTATGAGAGACAAAGTCTACACATCCCCAGACATTGTATTTTATCCCATTGGGGACCATGAAATAATAATCCCCCAAGGCACTGGTAAGTATTAAGAGGGATTTCAAGCTCTAGGATACACTCTGCCTGTCATCATGAAGGAATGCCAGGAAGTCTCACGGGGAGGAGAGAAACCAGGACTGGGACTGTATGACTGTCGGCAAGTTCTTCAGCTTTTCTATATTTTTATCAGTAAAATGACAACAATGATCCTCATGAGTCCCTGAATATTGAGTATCAGCCAAGCACCAGGCAGTGGGCTACAGTTTATCTATTTCCCAAAATATTAATATCTGATAAAAAGTTAAGCAACTTGCTAGCCAATAGTCAAGCTTGGATTTGGCTTCAGGTCTCTCCAACCCCAAAAACATATGTTGTTAACCACTGAGCTATACTACCTCTTGCCTCACAGTCAAGTTGAATAATGCAAGATAAACTAATGCATCAACCATGAAGTGATCATCAGATATCAGGGCTGGCTGTTATCTTTAATTATTGATAGCTAAGAGAATTACAGAGGCCAAGGTCATAACTTCTAATAAATGACAGTACAAAGCAAACTAGTGCTGGACATAGATGTTTGTAATATGCACAAAAGCAAGGGAAAAGTAAACCAAAATATTAACAGATGGGTGAAATCCAGAGAAATAAAAGTGACTAATGTTAAGCAAAAAGAGACAACTGGCACATCCAGTCAGTTAGATCCTACTTAACCTGTCTGCTGAGATCTCAGCCACTTTTCTCTGAACCAGGGGCTTAGTTAAACTAACAAGTTATTATCCTTCAACAGACTGTCTAAATGGGACACAAGCCAATGAACTTACTTAGCTCTCTTTATGTATTTAAGTCAAGGTTGGCCTCTGCAATGAATTTCAAGTACTGTTCCAGTGGCCAAGTGCATATAGAGAGGCAGCCAAGAATGAAGACAGAGCTGGGATAAGGACCAAAATGGAGCCAAAGTAATGGCTTTGGAGTTTTCTTTTGTAGAAAAATTTATCCCCTGAGTTGGTAGTAGGGATCCTCCCAAAGGCAGTGGGACTTTGGTTTCAGGACCTCCATAGAGCCCAAACTCTTCTTCCTAAGAAAGGAGAGGAGACACAGACTGCCTTCTCCCAGAAATTCTGCCCCCTGACTTGAGTGTTGGAAATGCACTATTCAGCCCACTTGGGAGGATCAAGAATTTCAGTAAAATGAAATTCTGAAATATTAGATTAATAGCCACTTAGAATCATTGAATTCCATGAATTCCTCCAGGGCATGGGTCATTTTTTTATTCTTATTTGCTCTCTCAGTGCCTAGCTCAGAGACTGGCACAGAAGAGGTAATGAAATGAAATGTTTTTGTAACCCTAATATATTCAGGGGTCTTCCTAGCCCAGTCTCTGCAAAGTAGTATTCAGATAAGCAATGTTTAGCCTCTAAGAGAAAATTTGAAAGAATTCCTTTGTTTACTTGTGTTTCTCAGGAAACCTGAACAGAGAGCCAGTTAATAACCACCAAGTACTCCTGCTTCTTCACTCAGTTTTCTCACATCCAGCAGCAGTCTCTCCAGACAACATCTCCCCAACTCCCTGCAGCCCTGGCCTCATGGACATATTTCCTCTCTCCCTCCTTCACCCTCACCCCCAGCCCTTTATACCATATTTCAGTTCATCTTCTCCAACTAAAGTGCTTCTCCCTTTCTTTTCTGGCCATCTCTCTCTCTCTACTTCTTCATGAGATTATATATGACAAAAGCTCTGAGAACCAGCATGGCAACCGCAAATCCATCTTGGATGGAAAAGGAGAGGTGTCACATGCAAAGGAGGCAAAACAGGGTAGTCAAAGGCAACATTTAACAGGAAGGCGAACCAGGGAACACTGTTTTCTACCACAGCTTGATAAAAGACCATCTTCAGTGGGTTAATAAACAGGTGAATAAATAGAATGTCAGGGCCTGCAAGGACCCAGAGCCCACCTCATTCTCTCTCAACCTTCTACCTGCATCAGAAATTCTCTTTGTATTATCCAGAGTTTACCCAGCTTCCATGGGAACACCCCTGGAAACCAGGAATATGCAAAGAGCAGTAGTGCCTAATGAAGCACAGTTCTTCCTGAGCCCTAAATTATAAAGGTTCATGAGTCTCAATCTGGCATGGGGGACCTCAGGCAAAGCTAAGCCCAGAGACTGTACCAAATGAACAGGACCTGCCACAGCTACCTATCCCCTCAGAAAATTCCTGAAGAAATGGCTAGGGAAGACCAAGAAGCAAAAGAAATAAAGGAAGGAATAACAGGAGAAGGTGGGCACTATGCTGTTGCTCCCTGAGCTCAGAGCCTTAGACAATTCTCCAGCCTGTTTGAGCAACAGATCCTACAGGACTCCAGGCCCAGCATGACCTACAGTTCTGAGACTGGGGCCTTTAGCTCCTCACCATCTTCCTCCCAACTTCAAAGGCAGAGATGTTTTGCAATACTCATTCTCTATTTCTCTTCTTTCCCAATAACTCATCTGTGTTTACCAAAGCCATCTGCAGGGGAGGGGGCTTCATTAGAGGTAGACGGGAGTCTCCATTAGACTTGCCACTGGAAGCCATTTTTAAATAAGTGCACCCTCACCACCACATTGTCTCCTCAATCCACAAGGCAAGAATCTGGAATCATCTTCCAGCTCTGTAAGCACACTCTTCTCTGCTCACAGGCAAAGGTCAATTTTCCATATGTACATGTCAAGAGGTCACATAAGAAAATCCACCTTCTCAGCAGCCCCCAGGGGCTACATTGGCTTTCAGAGGCAGCATCTGGCAGATGCAGGGGTGGGAGTGAATGGTGGTACATTGAAATGCTTTCAGTAACTCTGAGCATGCACTTCCTCATTGTGCCATTGGGCAGCCATCCAATCGTACTGGCTGCTGTCATAGAGATGCTTCCGAAACAGCTGGATGGGCTGTACCACCTGGGATCAGCAGAGAAATAATGTGATTGCCTGTGAAACGTGGGTGGGGATTTATTTAAAGAGGAACAATGGGAACATTTAATCAGAATGGCTTTGGAAAAGGCAAAGGCTATATATAAAAAAAATAAAACCTCTCTTGTTGAGGCAAAGGTCAGAGGAATCGAATATGGTTTTTGATATGAGGAAGAGAACTGAGGATTTACATTGTTAACCATAATAATGTGCAAATCCAAGACAGCCTCTTCTATTAACAAGCAAATAAGATGATTTGAGCACCTGCTGTGTGGTGGTCCCTATGCATGTGCTGTGGATCGTGGACAGCCAAAAAATGAATCAGGCATACACGAGAGGCTATTTAGCACAGTTTCCCATCAGACAGAGCCCATTTAAATCCCAGCATCCCGAGGCTCTGGCTGTGTGTCTTTTTATATGTTACCAAACCTCTCTGTACTCCAATTTCCTCATCTTAGACATAATGCTTGTCTCATAGGTTGTAGGGATTCAGTGATATAGTACAGTTTAAGGGGCATAGCATAACACATTATCAGTGCTTAAAAATTAGATGTGATTGATTTTAGTAAACTAATTTTTAATAAGATTCAAGGTAGACTCTGGTTAGTGCTACACTGGGAAGAATTTTTTAAATAGAGAAAGAAGTGCATTTGAGAGGAGCAGGGAGGACTTTTGAATGAGAAGACACAGGCAAAATTTACACCTGTTTCACTATAAACTGCTGATAGGGAAAGCATCCTTGTCTTGAATTTTCAAACTCATTTTAAGGAAGATTTAAGGAAGAGGGAAATGTCCACAGATAAAAATTTACCAGGGTAGGGGGCTGGGGAGTAATTTTAAGAGTACAAAATGATCGTTAGTAATGACCAATTATTAACTCTCAACAGGCCATGAAATCTAAGACACCAATACTTCATGTACCGCCAATGAAAAGCAAAGCCACAAATTGAACCATAACAGTGTTTTTTTTTCTTTTTTTACCTCACCTGAGAATATATTTTGGGTTTTTTTGTTTTCTGCTTTTGGAGATAGAGGAAGCAGCAGAGAGAAAGAGAGAGAGAGAGAGAGAGAGAGAGAGAAACATCAATTGGTTGCCTCCTATGCATACCTGACCAAGGATTGAACCCACAACCTAGGTATGTGCCCTGACTGGATATTAAACCTGCAAACTTTTGGTGCATGGGACAATATTCCAACCAACTAAACCATTTGGCCAGGGCATGACACAGTGTTTTCTTTTTCTTTTTTTTTTTAAGGTTTTATTTATTTATTTTTAGAAAAGGGAAAGGAGGGAGAAATAGAGGGAGAGAAACATCAATGTGTGGCTGCATCTCGTGCACCCCCTACTGGGGACCTGGCCTGCAACCCAGGCAGGTGCCCTACACTGGGAATCGAACCGGTGATCCTTTGGTTCACAAGCCAGCGCTCAATCCACTGAGCCACACCAGCCAGGGTCACAGTGTTTTCTTAATAACAGCTGTACAAGGCATCAATTTCAGAATTGTTAAATGGTGAAAACAAATGTGTATCTGAGAATCAGTGAAGTATGGTATTCGTCATACTTTATAGTAAAGATGATGCATTTTTAAAGCACCTTTTCATTGAATCCCTACTGTTTAAGAGTTATAATGGAGTCCATTCGACAGTTGAGGAAACTGAGACAAGCACAGAGCAGTGAAGTAATTTTTCCACGGTCTTATAATTGGTAAATACTGAATCTGGCAATCTGATTCAGAACTGTCTGACAAAAAAAAAAAAAAAAAAAAGTCCAAGCTAAAAACAAAAGACCTAAAACCCCAAACAGCGGGTGAAATGGGCAGGGAGAAGTGCCATGGACTAGGCTGTATCCTAGAGAGCCCTGCGTGCCACCAGGGAAAGGACTGGCCATCCACTCCAGCATCATCTACTGAGCCCCGCTGTGGCAGGCACTGTGTTGAGCACTGTGTAAGAGACAGAGGGCTTCCTAGAGCTCACAGCTGAACGAGGGCTTGGCAACCAGCTAGACCATTCAGGGGGATGCATGCCAGGATGAGAGTGTAAATAGGTCACACATAAGAGGAAACTTTGACCCAGTGCTAGGGGTTTATGGAGGGCTTCCCAGAAGAAGTGACCTTTCCTGATGACCCTAAGAATGGGTCAGAAGAAGAGAAGGATGCGGCACCAAGCAATGGTGCTCACCAAGCCTCCCATGCACTCCCCTACATTAGTCAGCTTCCCTTGCACTTAGGTTGGGCTGTGTGACCAATTTTGGCCAATAGAGAAAGTGACCTGTGACTGAGTTAAGACCCAGGTGCCTATTTTGACTTCTTTTCCTTTGTACACGTGACCTTGGAGGCCACTTCTCCAGATGGAGAAGGACCACCCAACGCACACTACACATTGCAGGAGTGAGCCATAAACTTTAATATGCTAAGTGACTGGAATCAGGGGGTTCGTGTATTATTACCAAATAACCTAAGTGATTCTGACTAATCCAATAAGAAAGAGTGTTCCATGGAGGGAAAACAGAATGTGCAAAAGCCCCCCCAAAAAAAATAAAAATAAGAAACAACCATGGGACCTTGGAGGAACTGAATAGTTCCTGTGGCTGGAAAAAGCGCACCAGAGGCTGCTGACAGGAGATGAAGCCGGAGAGGTGGGGATGGCTCCCAGGGCCCTGCGGGCTAGGTAGGAGGTCTGGGCTGCTGTATTTCAGAGAATGGATTAAAGCCAGAGACAGACCAGAAGATAGATTCTGGAGACAGACATGAGGATACCAAAATATGGAGTCCATGGGGGTAACAAGAGAGATTGCTGGGTCAAAGTTGCCTCTGAGGTCTTGAGCTTGAGACTTTGGGATAACGGTGGTATGCTCGACAAGGATGGGAAAATCCACACCGAAACCGATTTATGGGGGACACTGGTGGGTCCTACTTGGAACATGTCAAGGCTGAGGTTCTAAAGGAGTATCATGCAAAGGGACTCATGAAACAGGACTTGATTCAGGAGCTGTCCTCTACTTATCCCGGGGCTGCAGCCCCTTCCTGCTTCTCTCCACTCACAGCAGGCTCGGTTACACAGACTCTCTAGGTTAAGGTCTCTTATGACAGCCTGGGTTTTCCTAAATGCTTTTAAAGACCTATTAATTGCACTAATTTATCTATCAGCTTTTTCTGGAATGATCTTCTAAGACACAATTAGACAATTGTTAAAGCCATGGAACAGCTCCCTGAGAGCAGTTAGCAATGAGATGGTGTGTTTTTCTTTCCAACCCGAGTGCCTGTGGGAAAATACAAAGAAATAGCGGTATAGAGGTGATGGGAAGGGAAGGAGCACCCACGGGCCTCAAAGCCACCACCTGGTGAATCACTCCCAAGAAAAGAGTGTGCGGAGCCCTGGGGGCAGTTTCCTGGGATAGCTCCCACCGGCTCCAGGGTCTGATGATTACCTCCCCAGGATTCACGTAAGCTGGTTGGTAGCTCAAAGTTGGCCATGGTGAGAGGGTTTATAGCACAGAAATCAGCAAATGCTACAAATCAGGGCTTTTTGTTGCAGGAGAGGGAAGCCAGTTACCAGCAGACCACTGGTTCATACCAAAGGAAAGTTGCAGGAATGTAGGGGCGGAAGCCAACTCAGTATCTGGTTCCACCCAGGTCTCCTGTGAATATCCAAGAGTTATTTGTGATACCTGCTTTTCTCCCATCCTCTGGTTCCAGTGCCTCAAATCCTCCCGATTCTGTCTCCCATAAACATCTTCCTTATCCGGCCCCCGCTCCCCCCACCCAGCATCCCTCTCCTTCTCACTCGCTACACACTAACCACACCAAAAACCCTGCCCGTCTGTGACTTTGCATACTCTGGCCCATCCTCCTAGAATGTTTCTTTCCCATTAAGAGTGATTGTGGTCTTTTTCAGGTTACAACGTAAGTGTCATTTCTTTTGAAAACCTCCCCAGGCCACACCATCTAACACAGCACTTCCTACATCATTTTTCCTTTTCTTACTTTATCTCTTTCAAAGAACTTTTTACACTTTATTTTGTTACCTAATCTTTCTGTAGGCTTCTCACGTGCCTGGGAACTCCATGAGGGCAAGTTTATTTTCTGTCCTTCCCCGCGCCTCCCGAAGAACCTGGCACACAGTCAGAAGTCAATAAGTATTTACTGTAGAAACATTTGATGAAGTGGGAACCCTCCAATTTTGTAGCTATGAGTGGCACCAGGGCCCCCTTTTTCAAAGTCTGGACATCCTCACCTCAAGTTTGGAGGGTGTTGTTATAAAAAAAATTCAAATCAATGAAACTCACAAGATGGATGATTTCACTGATGCCATGAGGCCTCTCCATCAGCCCCCTGGAAGTAAAAGGACGAACATTTCCTGCCTTCCTGATGTTTAGTGCATTTCAAAAGAGATCTATCCAAGTTACTGAGTTCATTTCTCCCATTGCAGTATTTTGCAACCTCATCTCATCACCTGTCCAGCCCCAGGGAAAATCAAGGGGAAGAGTTTGCCTGCCACAGGGGACCCTCACACCTAAACCTGACATGTTTATTTTTTATGCTTTCTTCTCTGTTAAACCTCCTGATGCCACGGCACACTCGGGACTTGTCTCAGAAGTATAGAGGGACTTGGGGTTGCCAGACATATTGGCTTCTCATATGTGTCCAACACAGCATTAGATAAATACCAAACTCATGTATATCAACCACCTCTGTGGGGAAAGCAAAATGTTCTAAGGTGAGAGAATGCAGAGACCACTGGCTAAAGCCATTCCCCATGATGGTACTGGGGGCAGGGATACCCTAATGACCTCTACCGCCTGGGGGTCTCAGCCTGTATTATCCCTTCCCCTGAGTGTGAAGAAACTGTGACTTACTTCTACTAAAAAGAATAAGGCAAAGATGAAGGGATTTTGCTCATATAAGGTCCCAAATCAGTTTATTTTGAGTTAATCTACAAAGAAATTATCCTCAGCGGGTCTTGCTTAATCAGGTGATGACCTCAAAACAGGGATTGTACCTTCCTGGAAGTGAGAGGAATTCGCCTTGCAGCTTCATGAGGTACGCAGCTATGGTGAGGAAGCCCATTCAGCAAGGGACAGAGAGCAGTCTCTAGGACCTAAGGGCAGTTTCCAGCCCACAGCCAGAAAACGCTTGAGACCCTCAATCACACAACCACAAGGAAAGGTGTGACAACCTCAGTCACACAGCACAAATGAGCGTGAGCATAGAAATGGATTCTTCTGTGGCTGAGCCTCTAAAAAAGAATACAATCCAAGCAACACCTTGCTGGCAACCTTGTGAAACACAGCAGAAGAGTTTAAACATACCCGGACTTTCAACACACAGAAACTTGGACATAATCACTATGTGTTATTCATTAAAGTTGTGGTAATTTCTTGTGCAGCACAAGCAGTGACATGAGCTAATCCAAGGAAATAATAACGAGAAAAATTATCGACACCCCACCCTCTGTAATGCCCTACTTGTGGCAGTTGTGGGTCATTTCTGTTTCCAGACAAAGAATTTCAGGTATTCTTTAGGGTGTAAACTTGTTCATTCATCAATTTGCTGAGCACCTACTACGTGCCAGGCCCTGTGTTGGGGGCTGAGGACTCAAACATAACTATAGCATTGTTTTTCTTTCAATGAGTTTACAAACTAGGAGGACAAATAATGCAGGTCACCCCTTCACTGGCAGGTATTTACAGAGGGCTGACAATGTGGCAGGCACTGTGACAAGCACTGTGGCCAGAAAAGGAGACAGTCGTGCTCACCTTGAGGTGTCAGTCAGGTTAGGGAGAGTTGGAGCCAGCTCACAGCGGCTGACAAAAGCCAGTTGTTAAATTTTCAGTCATTAGGACCCAGTTGTTAAACACAGCCATTATTAAAAGTTAAATTATTTAAACTTTAAAATTAAATAAATTATATTTAAAAATAAAGGTAATACATACTCAGAACACACTGAGTCATAATTATTTTTCTATATTTTACTATTATTTGTGCTCTTGAAGTTATATACATATATTGTATATGTATGGTGAAAATTTATACCATTAGTGATTTCACAATGGTAGCTTGAAATCAGCTATAGTGTGTTTATTTACACAACAGAAGTTGGCAAACACTACAAATGTGAGCTTGATTTGGTGCTTTACGGATTGGATAGACTTAAGAAGTGTGATAGAGAAATGTTAATAATGCAGTAAACATAAAAGTGTGTCATATCTGTAGTAGTCACACTTAAACAGAAAATAAAGGAAGTATTTTTCCAGTGCTCAGAAATTTTTATCTGATTTAGCAAAGAAGTCACTCATGTAATTGATGATCAAGTTTTGATATACATCTTCAATCTTTCACTTTCATTTTACTTAGTAACATAAATGGAAGTATCAACCACCATTTATGACAGAACTATACTTGCTCATTCAATGACTAGAAAGACTTTGCTGAATCCGAAAGTAATTAAGTATGTGTCCATAGTCTAATTTTGTCAAATCATGGTTGAATTACAACCATAAATTAGCTAATATAAAATGTCGGCCAAAATGAGTGAAAGCAATCTGTGAGAGTCAGTGACAATGTGGAATTTACAATAAAGGGTATTGTATTATTATTTAAATAACAAATGTGTTTGATACATATCTTTTATACCGGCAAAATATAATACACATATGTATGTACAGACACTTTTTTTTCCTGGAGAGTTTGTTGTGAACATTTATCAGCACACCACTGGTGGAGACAGCATAGATGACTATCAGTGAGTTTAGAGCAATTATCCAAGTGTATGTAAAGTCATGAGGCAGTAGTGGGGAGTCACTTCTCACTCTGACTAAAAGGGTTCAGTGGGGTGATTTCTGACCCAGGTCACTGCTCTCAACTAGATTGGGGAGAGTATGGTTGTACAGGCTGAGGTAAGCACCAGCTTCTTACATCACCTTCTCCCCAACCTGCTACAGGCTGCCCAATACTGGGCCTCCTTTCAGCCCAATCAGGAAAAAGGCATTTGGAAAGCTGCTCGCTTTCTAAGTCCTGGTTCCAGTGCTTCCCGAAACCTGGCAGATGGGACCACACTGCCTGAGGCAGCAAGGCGCCCTGCAAAGGTGAAGGACAATAGAGTCAAAGAGTTCACCACAAAAGACATCACTTGTCAGGGAGGAAGCATCCGGCTCTGAGCCAGACTCCATGCTGTGAGTTTTATCCACATGTCTTATTTAATCCTCCTGACAGCACAGTGAGGGCATCTCTCTTATCAGCCTCAGTTTACAGAGGAGGAAGTTCAGGGAGAGACGTTATTTGCCTGAGCCAGCTTACACTTCTGGTCCATGCTGGAGTCAGGATTTGATCCCAGGTAAATGAACCACGTGCGTGCTAAAGCGATGAGCGAGGCCAGACCTTTCCCAGCCATCTTGGTGAAGACAAAGTGTGCACAAAACAGGAAGGCATGGTGACAGGAAGGCATGGTGACAGAAGGCCTCATCCATAGCCATTACAATGACAATGATGATGACAATGATAGTGATGAAGTATCCAGAAGAAGTAAGAACAAAATTCTTCCATGTCATTTGATTTTTAAATTCCTTTGCTGTTACGTTGTTTCCTCTGGCTAAGGGGAAACAAGTTTCTCATTCTCTCCAGTATATTTTACAGATGGGAATTACAGCAAAGGGCAAAACAGACCAGAAGAAACAAATAACAGAACCCCTCTAATGACATACATGCCATACTACATGAGGAGGCACGTCTATTTTTTTTTTAATCCTCACCTGAGGATATGTTTATTGATTTTAGAGAGAGAGGAAAGGGGAGAGAGAGAGAAACATCAATCAGTTGCTCTCTGTACACAACTCAACCAGAGATCAAACCTGCACCCTAGGTATGTGCCCTAACCGGGGATTGACCACTGCCTTCTGGTGCGTGGAATGATGCTCCATCCACCTGAGCCACCCAGCCAGGATGCACATCTATTTTTGCTTTTCATTGTACCCAAGGGTGGCAGTCTGGTGTCTAGCCCAGAGAAGGTATTCATTGAATATTTGTTGATGAACAGCTAAATTGCATAAGGGTCGATCACATCTGAGTACAGTCTTCTATACCGCTCTCCAAGGTGAAGGAGCTCCTAAATGTACTCTGTCTGCCCTGCCCTGGGTGACTCATGGGAGAAGACCCACCAGCCCATGTCCTGACTGACCCACCCACTCAGAGCCCAGCTCCTGAAAGGGAAGCTCTGGGTCACCCACCTTAGGACATGGCCCACTGGACCTCTGCTTGCCCCCTCAGTCACTGGATAAGCCAGACCCCACTGCAGGAGGGCACATTCCAGCCAGCGTGGCGGCCCGGACGCTAGACAGGGAGAGCCATCCCCTCTAGAATGGAAAGACAATAGCTGTGAGCCCCAATTAAAAAGCTATGAGGTGACCATGAAAACCAGGTTCTTCCTCTCCAAACCGTCAAACTCCCAGCTCCACCTGAGCCCTCCCCATGGCCTAGAGAAGCAAGGAGGCCTCCAGCTCCCATTCCAAGGGTTTATCTATGCAGTGAAACCTGTGCCCAGAGCCCCATAGGACTCTGTGGTCCTGGGGAGCAGGGCACTCGGCTGAAAGGAAACGCTGGTGGACACGTAAAATATTGATAACAAAATTTATTATAATGGTTATAAAAGAGATATCTGTAAACTGTAGAAATTGTAGGGGAGGAGAAGAGTTGAATCAAGAAGAAAATTTAAATCACCATAATCCCACTTCCAAGAGACAGCACTGTTGGTACTGGCTACATTTCCTGCAGTCTTCCATCTATACGCGTGCCCGTTTCCTACGTTGTGTTAATTGGAATCTTTCACAGGATACTGTTTAGAAATCTGTGCTATGTGGAAAGAGAGGGAGATGCCAGATCCTGTTTTCACAACATCACAAATCCCCTCCAACCCCCAGTTTTTGGCAACCAGGAAGGATGAGGGGAGCTCCAGAATTACGGTTGGTATTGAAGTTGAATTATGGTTGATACTAAAGTTCTCACCACCCTGACAAGCAGAGATTTGGAGTGAGATTTACCTTGATTTAGAAAAATAAAGAAATACGGCGTTTCTTATACCCATGGTATGGAGTAAAATTCATTCCACCTGAATAGATGGGTAGATTGATGGATGGCTGCTTGGATAGCAGGTAAGAGAGAGAGAAACAGAGAAAGGCACAGAAAGGGAAAGAAACAAAAACAGAGAACAAGAGACACATGTACATGCTTGTATGTGCATAGAAAATTCTAGAAAGATACTTAGAGATTGTGAACAGTGTTTCCATCTTGGTGAGTAGATAAAACTGGACATTTGAATTGTTATTTCATATAGCTCTGCACAGTTCTGAATATTTTATCATGAACAAGCATTACTTTTATAATTCTTAACATTTGAAGTGATTTTCCCAATTCAAATATTATAAACATGTTAGGTTCCATGACAAAGGGGAATGAAGGTCGCAGATGGAATTGTCTGCTAATCAGCTAACCCTCAATTAGGGAGATGATCCTGGAGTATTGGGGTGAGCCCAGAGTAATCACAAGGGTCCTCACGAGTGGAAGACGGAAGCAGAAGAGGGTCAGAGAAAGATGTGCAGTGGAAGAAAGGTCATAAAGATGCAACACCGCTGGCTTTGATGATGGAGGAAGGGGCCACAGCCAAGATAGGGGAGTGGCCTCTTGAAACTGGAAAAGGAAAGAAAACAAAATTTCCCCAGTAACACCCATGTCAGGCTTCTGATCTGATACAACCACCCTATCCCTGTCCTCACCTAGAGCTCAGACACGCTCTATGAACAGCGGGGCCGGACTGCTGGTGACCAATGCCTCTGAGCCCAAGGGCCTCTGCCCGCTGCCCGCTCCAGTCCTGGCATCGACGGAAGACTTTCATTCCCACTGTTTATTGTTGCTGCTGTTCAAAGGAACAGCAGGAGCACTGAGAGAAATGACTGGAGGGATGAATTATTAATGCCTGAGAAAGAAATTTCTAACTCTATTTGTATTCTATCTTCGGCTTTGTCTCTCATGCCAAGGCACTGATTTTATTACACAGCAGATCAAGGCACAAGGCACACGTGGCCACATTGGATTTGGTTGATTAACAAGGGTGAGAAGGCCTGTGAACTGTGAGTAGCTTATTGATGGCGCCACTCCGCATCGTGACGCTTTGTGCCTTTCTCCCCCAGCCTCAGCAGGCGCCTCGCTTCTTTTGTGATCAAGACCCATGGTTGCTGTGAAAAATGCTGTTGATTTGATGCTGAAGGTTGTACAAAGAAATCCCTGTTTAGGTCCTGGTCTAGTTTTTTCTGAAAGATTAGAACTAGAAAAATCAATGTGATAGACATTTATTTCATTAGTAAGCCAACTATTTTGTCTTTAGGCAGCCAGAAGGTCAAGTGCAGCCTATACAAACACACACATCTGTGAACCCCTGTGCACACATGCTCACGCACTGTGGGGACCCACACTTAGATGCACACACATGCACACACACCGACACTGCTCAGCCGTTTTGTCTCAGGCATGCCAGGGGTGGGTCTGTTCCCCTGGGCTCTTCCCTCTGAGTGAAGAATTCTAATTCAGAAACTATCCCAGCTCTGGGGAAATAATCTTTAGATTAGTTTGTCTCCCAGCCAGGAACATGCTCAGTTTTTAAAAGCACCTTATTTCAAGAAATGTGGGAGAGCCCTAGGTATCCTGAAGCCCCAGGGAACTGCTGCTGTGGGATTCCAGAGCCTTCCTAGCTGACAAGGCAGCTCTCAGAGTTGTGTGTGTGTGTGTGTGTGTGTGTGTGTGTGTGTGTGTGTGTGTGTGTGTGTGACCCTCCTCAACTTCCTGCCTGCTAGCCGTGTCATCACAGGAAAATTACTTAGCTTCTCTGTGCCTCAGCTTCCTCATTTGAAGGTAGTTAGAGTATTTCCCTTGGAGGGTTGTTGTGAGGATGAATTCAGATTATGTGTGTACCTTGTTTACCAGAGCACCAGGCAGATACTAAATGCTCCATAAATGCTGCCACTGCTACTATTCCAGTTCCCACACCCACCTAATCCCTCAACTGTTGAGAAACACACACACACACACACACACACACACACACATACAGAGTGATGCGTGAAGAGGCAGTACTCCAAATCTGGCCTTCCATCTGGATGGCTCTTTTCCCCATGGTTTTGAAAGCACCTTGATACCCATTTTATCACTTTTGCCTCATAAAACTTCATGATGTAGGAGGTCTGGCATTATTCATTCTATTTTTTTAAAGGGAGGAAATACAGGTGCACAAAGATTACAAGACATGCCGGCAAAATTCACTGCAATGTACTTACACACACACGCACACACATGTGCACACATACATGTGCATACATGGACACGCCCAATAGCTTAGGAGGGTACATGAAAATGGTGCTTTGTAGTATGATTGTGAGCTGTCATTAAAAGTCACATTTACCAGCTTCCCAGGATGGGGGGGCGGGGCTTCAGCTGGGATGATAGGTGAACAGAGAAGGGTGCGAGCAGGATGCTCAGCAAGACTTGCGTACACAGCCCAAGGGGGAAACAGGCCAACATATTAACCTTGTTCCCCATGCGAGGTTATTGTTGTCTGATTTATTTTCCTTTATACTGTCCAGTGTTTTCCAAAATTTCCAAAATGGGACTGTATTGGTTTTATAATTAAATAAGAGAAATAAGCTACTGAGTCACAATTACTCCCCTGAGTGCTTGCAGCTCCTGGCGGCAGAGCCATGCCGAGTCTGTCAGCAATGAAAGGGGTTGTGACCATTCCCACCACGTCCTGGACACCGGGCCAGCCTTTGGCACCAACAACCCCCAAGGAAACAGATCAACTGTCCAAAACCAATAATTGCACTTTCAAAACCTCCCACCAAACTTGACCTGAAACTGACCCCCAATCTTTCATCCGAGAGAGAAGAAAAGGCATCCTAGCCCCTTTCAAGGTCAGAGTCAAAATCACATTCAGAATTTACTGAGCATCTACTGTGGTGCCCATTTCTTCATCTGCAGAGCAGGAAGGTGGTGGGGGATCTGCTGGTTCACGCAGGATCCAGAATCCATATAAAGACCCAGCTTGTTTCCCGCTGACTGAATAGTGGGGAGAATGTCCCTTCGGAGGTCCGCTCAGGTTATGGGCTTCTGTGAGGGCTTTGCTATGGGAAGGAAAACTAAGGGATGATTTCACAGTGGTTATTAGCTTTTCCGAGACTGAAGCCCTCAGGGAGACTGCCATGAGCCTTCCCTTCCTCCCAGGACTTTTGTGAGGATGCCTCAGACCCAGAGGGTCACACAGCTGCTCAGGGTAAAGTGGGAGTCACAGCTCCTGGCTCTCAGACCAGTGCTGTCTGTATTGACCAATGCAGAAATGAGCCAGCACTCATTCATTCATTCGTTCCTTTAACAAACTGCAACTGAGCACCTGCTAAGTAAGTACCAAGCCCTGTTCTAGAGAGCAGCACCAACAAAGCCTCTGTCCTCAGAAAGCTCACTTTCTGGTAGAGCAAGACAAGTGTCAAATGAGCCAATATTCAGGAAATGTCATTTCAGGCTGTTGAAACTGCTGTAAAGAAGTTAAAACAGGAATGTATTTGTAAGTAGCAGAATAATGGCCCTCAAAGATGCCCAAGTCCTAAACCACAGAGCCTTTGACTATGTAATATTAATTACACAGCAAAAGGGAATTAAAGTTGCAGGTTGAATTAAGGTCTCTAATCTACTGACTTTAAGCTAAGGAGAGTGTCTTGGAGCATCCAGGGGGCCCAATGTATACACAGGGTCCTCAAGACTTGTGAGGAGAGAGTTAGAAGATGTGAGGACAGAAGAAGTTCAGACAGAAGCAATTTTGTTGGCTTTGAAGATGAAAGAGGGACCATGAGCCAAGGAATGCGGAAGGCCTTAGGAAACTGAAAAAGGCAAGGAAGCATTCTCCCTCGAGCCTCCAGAAGGAACACAGTCTGACCATCACCCAGATTTTAGTCCCATGAGACCTGTGTCCGACCTCTGACCTACAGAACCATAAGATGACACACTTGCATTTTCTAAAACCACTATTTGTTACAGCACACACAGGAAACTAGCAAGACCCCAGTGTTCCCTCCTCAGAGAGGCTTCCCTGGCCATGTGCTACATCAGGGGTGTCCAACCTTTTTGTTGGTGTCTCTGGACCACATTGGAAGAAGAGTTGTCTTGAGCTACATGTTAAATACCTTGCAACATGTAATCACAAAAAAAAAAAAAATCTCATAATGTTTTAAGTAAATTTACAGTTTTGTATTGGGCCACATTCATAGCCGTCCTGAGCTGCATGTGGCCCATGGGCCACAGGTCGGACACCCCTGTATGAAGAAAACTGCTAATTGCTGTCACAGTTTTCTTCACAGAACTTATCAGGATTTTAATTGAATAGTTCAATTGTTACTTACTTTAAACAGTTAGGTTGTGTCATATCTGAATGATAAGAAGCACCAGCCTTGAGCAGAACTGCCCAGGCTGGCAAGAGAAGAGGAGAGAAAGGGCGAGGAGAGGGGAAGGAAGAGGAGGGGAGAGGACGGGGAGGTTGGTGGGAGCAGACATAAAACCAGGGCCAAAACCAATCAGGATGAAGAAAAGCATGGTTTGTCCCCTTCGGACATGTCCCCAGGGTCCACTTCCCATCCCCAGGGATCCGCTGGACAGCCAGAGCACAGGCCAGGGGGCCGCTTCAGTCCTCAGTAGCCTCATCTTCCCACCAGCTCCTGGGAACTCAGTTTTTATTTCTTTTCTTGTTTTTTTTAATCCTTACCCAAGAATATTTTTTCATTTCTTTTAGAGGGAGAGCAGGAGAGAGAGAGAAACATTGATCAGTTGCCTCCCATACGTGCCCAGACCAGGGATGGAACCCACAACTTAGGTTTGAGCCCTGACTGGGGATCGAACCCTCAACCTTTCAGTTTATAGGATGACATTCCAACCAACTGAGCCACCAGCCAGGGCTCATCTTTATTTTCTGAGCAGCTATTTGACCTCATGTCCCTGGATATTCTTTTCAAGCAGGCCATACATCCTTTCTGGAAGCAGTCAGGGTAGAAATCACCGAGTAATAGAAGCATCCCCAGCCAGAAAACAAGTGGGAAAGACCCACAGGAGCCCATCGGGAACTTGGTGCCTCCTGGGAAAGAACTCATCCTAAGGAGTGAAAGGTCTCAGGAATAGAATCATGAGTAGTGAGTGACAAACCTGGGATGTTGGGGGAATGGATCAACAGCAGACCCCCTAAATACACCTGGAGTCCTAGGGAAAGAGAGGCATAAAACACTGCATTCACTGTGGCACCAAAGTTCTACCACCAGTTGGCCCTTCTCTGCTCTTCTTCCCTCTCTCTCCAGCTGTAAATTCTGATTCCATGTGCCCCAAACCGAATCTTTTCCCCAGACCACTTTCTCTCCTTATTTTTCTCACTCCTGATCAACGCCACCCCCTTTCCCTCATCCAGGCTCACTATCTGCCATCACCTTGCACCCCTCCTTCTTTGCTGCCCTACTCCAACTCCCAGTCTGTGTCTTCGCCCCCTCCCTACTTCCTCCAGCAGCTGGCATGGCACCCTGACCCACGGCCTCAGAGCAGGTGAAGACACCTTCACTAACTCACTCAACCTCCAACTTTATCCTCCAGGGCCTGGAGAGGTTGTCAGCATGGGATTCATTTATCTGGGGGACAGTGTTTTGTTGTGTTTTGTTTTGTGTTCTCAGGCAGGGGCTGTTGTCTATCATTCCTGATTAAGTTGCTCAAATTCCCATCCAAACTTCCTCTGCCCAGGCCAGGAGAACTCTGAGGAAGGCACTCACAGCCTGGGCCAAAGCCAGGGCTCCAAGGGGCTCCTCACCCACACAAGGCTTCAGACTCATTTCCTGCCAGTGGACTTTAGAGTAACTTCCTCCTTCCTGGTGAGATTATTTAACAGGGCAGGGAGAGTTTATGTCAGGTCTGTCTGCAGGAGGGCAGAGCCCGGGCAGGGCCAGGAGGACTTGGTCACCCGAGGTGAACCATGAGACACTTCAATCTCCCTCCAGGCCTACTGCATCTACAGGACCTCTGGGGAGGCACCAGCCCTTCTGAGACCAGGAGACCAGACTCGCCTAACAGGGCGGTGGTTGGCTGGCTCAGGGATCCAAGACACCAGCTGGACCCTCTCACCTTCTCCACTGACGGAAGCCGGGAAGTAGGAGCCTTGAGCCCTCAGGTATGTTTCTACCAGAATTCAAAGAGCAATACCTCTGGGTCCACATTATTGAGAGAAAGGAAAATGAAAGTGGGGTGAATGGAAAATAAGGAGTGAAAGAGTCTGAGAGAGAAAAATGAAAGGAGAGGAAGAAAGAAACCGCATAATGAAAGAGATTTCTGAGCTGGGACTGTGGAAGGCAGATTATATCTGAAGAGCTGAGTCTGATCAGTTAATGATGGACTGGGATGAGGATTCTGAGGCAGGGTTCAGGCTCAGTGCAAAAGTAGCCATGACTGATTAGTTATGTCTGTCATGAGCACAAGAATGAGGTGGCATATGCACGCCAGGGATTTGATAACCCACATAGCAGGCTTTTTTCTTAACCACAGAGGCCTCTTTATCAATTCACTCATCTGTTCATTCAAAAAACACATTTGGCCATCAACTATGAGCCACACAAATATTTGAAGAATGAATGAAGAAGGAAGGGACACTGTTCTTTGGCCTCAACTCTCATTTTTCTCAGAAAATAAATGTTCTGAAAAGTTACAACAAAGGTTCATGGTCTTGAAAGATTTTCTAGCTATGCAATGTCAGACTAACCTCTTCCTTTGACTATGACTCAATTTTCTCATCTGTAAAATGGGAGTGATCATCTGGATATCCCCTATTAATCCCGGTAGTTCTCACTGTCTAACATCCAGAATAATAATCACTAAAACACAAACAATAGCACCTACTAAGTGCCAGATTCTAAGTTCTCTCTATATAAGTACATGTTTAATCTTCCTACCACCTCTAAGAGGAAGGCACCATTACCATTCCCATGTTGCAGGTGGGTAACCAAGACATAGGGAGATTAAACCATTTGCCGGGGCAGTGGGGCTGAGTATCTGTACTCCCTGTCACCATGCAGCACTGTCTCTATGATACAGTTGATTCTAAGCCCATGGCTGGAAGAGAGCTGGTGCAGCAGTACCTTTCCAGGAGATTCCTTCAATGAGCATTTGAGCCTGCAAGTCAGATAAACAAGGAGTCAATGTTTAACAAGACAGGATAGTAAAGCACATATGGTTCTAGCCAGAAAATAAGAGAAAAAGTCACACAGATAGTCATTTTGAAACAGTTTTGACATGTGCCATAAAGGGGATAGCCCAGGAATCAGGACAGACCGCTCTGAAATTAAATTTGCCGAGGAATGCTAGCAGCGGTAGGAGGGCAGGGTGGGTAAGCATTTGGTGCACAGCAGAATCTAAGAGAAGGGAGAGGGGGAGGAGGGGCAGTTCTCACAGAAAGAGAGCAGGAGCTGGTAGTGGGAGGCGAGGTAGCAAGGTGGTCACTCACAGCCAAGCACAGCTGTGGGGAGGAGTTGGGCTTTGCCCAGCGTTTACTCCAGTCTGTCCACCTGTCTGTCTGCTCTAGTGCATCCGCCTTCCCCCGAATCAGGCTGTCCACTGCCCACCTCAAGCCTCACCAAGCCAGCCCATAAGAGATGAGCTGGTCTCATTCAAGGAGGAGCAGCTGCCCCCTGGGTTCTCTCTTATGTTTATCCTTTACAGATCTCTTTCTGAACCCAACTCCATGTTTACACACAGGCCCAGCAACTGCACTCCAATAGGAATTTTGGTGCCTTCCAAGCCAAGGGGCTCTTCCTGGGGTGGGGTCACCTGAAGCCATAGTTTGCCAGCACGTTGCTCTGCGCAGCTCCTCCTGAGATGAGACCAACCCCTGTCTAATGTTGGCAGTCCTAGCATAGCGCAGCTCCCATTGGGCAGTGGCCAGCCTATGTGAGGGGTGGCAGTCCAGCCTAGCCTGGAGTCCCACAGGGCAGGCCCCCTGTCAGGTAGGCCTAGGCCATGAGGCCAACCCTGGAGCCAGAAATGGGCCCAGCCCTCCCCAACTGCATGATGGTATGAGGGCAATCATTAGAAGGGAGAATGGATGCTGCACAGATGACCAAAACATTGATGTCCACTGCACCCTGGCTCCAGTCATCCTATTTCATTTAACATGTTACTGAAGTAACGGATGGAAACACTGCTAAAGTCATTCTACTTGCGTGAGTCACTTTCTACATAGGCAAATCACTTGATCTCTCTAAGCTCCAATGTCCTCATGGCTAAAATGCAGTTAATAAAAAAATCTGCTTCACAAGATTGTTGGGAAAGTTAAATGAAAGGACATAGGGTCTAAAATGAGCAGATTAACAATAATAATTCTTATTAGAATAATTATTATGATTATTAGTAAGATTCTCTCTCCTTTAGAGATCTCCAGGTCCCACACCTCTACACAGAAGACTTATTTGCCAGTGCCTTCCCAAGATCCGGCTAATATCATTGTGAAGGCTGCCATCTTGGTTAATCAAACAGGCCAATCCCCAGCTGCCTCTTTCAGCAAGAAATAGAATTACCCACTGGGTTGGAAGTGAATTTCCTCATGCTTGACCTGCTAAAGTAATTCAGACTGGCCAACAGCAGGCTTTCCATGGTCAGGAGTGAACCCAGATGTTCTAGGTAGCCCCTCCCTGATCCAATTAGTCCTCTCTAGTGACTCATAGCCAGGCTCTCAGCAAAGTGGTACAAACTGACCTTTCAGGCTCATGTACCCGAAGATGCCCCGCAGCCTCAGATTATCCCATCTCCCCCAACACCGGTGGGGCTGCGTGTTTGACCAGACGACCTCCTCCTTCCTCCTGCTGCTCTGTCACAGCCTGGAGGAGCTCACTCCCGCTCTGAGCACACTTTTCTCTCATCCTGGAGGGATGGTTGCCTCCTTGGGAAGGAGGGTGGAGGGCACAGGGACATCCTCAACAAAGAGAACAAGGGGCCTGCTTGCTTCACAACTGTCAGGATCACTTCCTCTGTACCACATTCCTTAGGTGCATTCTCTCATTAAATCTTCACTAAATTAAAGATTCTGATGGCCATGTATACACAAGGAAACTGAGGCTAAGAAAGGATTATACCCACAGATCCATGGCAGAACCCAGAGAGGCCCCCACTCTTAACTGCCATGTTACACAGACTTGCAGTTCCCAAGCTAGACAAGGCCTCTGCAGACTTGAAGGTGCAAATGCAGCTATAGCTGCTTTTACTGGAGGCCTCCTGGGTACCAGACACTGAGCAAAACATCTTCAGGTGATAATCTAGTCAAGTTAATGGGGAGGAAAGTCCCCCTGAAAACCCACATGAGGACAGAGAGCCTGCAGCTGAGGCCTGCAAAGCAAGCAGGGGGCCGGTGGATCCTCCCTGTGAGGAGGGCACTGCTGGCAGGGAGGGAAGAGGGACAGAATGTCTGGAACTCTCTCTAATCCCCTGTGGCTTTCCCTCTCCAGCTCTGAGGCCAACCTCACCCAAGGAGGCTGAAGCCCAGAAGAGAGAATAGCTGGGCTCTTGTCCACCCTGAACTAAGAGGGACCACCCCCAGAGCTAGGGTCCGCAAACTACGGCCCACGGCAAACCCGGCCCACCATCTGTTTTGACAAAGGGTTATTAGAACGCAGCCACATTCATTCATTTGTGTACTGTCCACAGTTGCTTTCCTGCTACAGTGGCAGAGCTGAGTAGTCATGACTGAGAACATACTGCCCAAAAAGGCCAAAATATCTCCTCCCTGGTCCTTTACAGAAAATGTTTGAGCCCTGGTCTAGAGCCGTAGAACAGAGTGGTTAAGAATGTAGGCTCCTACCCTGGCCAGGTGGCTCAGTTGATTGGAGTTTCGTCCTGTACACCAAAACTTTGTGGGTTTAATCCCCAGTAAGGGCACATACCTAGGTTTCAGATTCAATCCCCTGTTGTAGTATGTATGGGAGGCAACCAATTGATGTTTCTCTCTCCTACCTCCCTCACTCTCTCCCCCCACCCATTCCTCTCTCTCTAAAATCAGTAAACATATCCTCAGGTGAGTGTCTGGGTTTGTCTCTAAGAACCTTTCTTCATCTGACTCCTACCACCTGTGAGACCTGACTTCCCTGTGCCTCAGTTTCCCCAAACTTCACTGAGCTGTTTTAGGAGTTAGTTAAAATAAGGCAGGGTCTCACAGCAGTGCCTGCCTATGGTCTTATTCCGGGAAGCATTTCAGGAACATGCAGGTATGAGCTCTGGGAACACTGCTCCTCTTCCTATCTTCCTGCATCTCTTCCTGCATGGCCAATAATTCTACCACTGGCCAGAGATAGAGAAAACCATTAAAACCAATAAATAAAATTAAAACAGGGCATAATGGAAATAAGAGGCTTATTTCCTTGTGAAATAAATGTCAGTAGGACAAATTGTTGGAGCCACCAGCCTTATTGTTTATAGATTTATTCACTGTTTATCTCCCTCTGTATTGGTGACATGGTCAATAATTGCCTATAAATAGTGGGAGTTTACAAGAAGGACCATTTAGAGAATGAGAGGCACCCTCTGGTTACTTTGACTACCGCACGCAGGCCGAGGACATGATGGTGAGAAACTCAGGGCAAGAGAAAATTGGGTCTGGACAGGGTTACACACGTTGTCATGTTCTAGGCTGGACTCAGCAACCCCTGGCTCACAGGAGTGTGTATGAGCACCCGTGCATGCTCTCATGTGCACATGTCTGTCATTTACCGTCTCTTACGGTCTCTTGTTCTTTTTTGTTCTGTTCCTGTCTCTCTACCTCATCCTTAGTTCTTTCTTACTGAGTTGGTCTCCCTCGGACTCTGGAGCTCCCTCTGTAGTTTCACCTCCCACACCCACACATGCAGGATTGTCCCTTGCAATGACTCCCTGCCCACATATGGTGGAGCAAAAAGAAGCCAATAGAAAAATAGATAGCCCCCCACTCCCCACCGTTGGTGACAACATTTAAACCAGAGAATTTCCAGGGATGTTGAGGAAAATGACCCAAAGCTGAATTTCCAAAGGAGACTAGTTAGATTCTAAAGTTTGAGCAGATCCTCTGGACAGAGTTCATCTTTGGAAAAAAATGTTGGGCATGAGGGAAAAAGGAAGTCCCTATTTAGATGGAAGGAGACATTCGGCTCTCATTTTGTCTGTTTTCCTTCTCTTATTTTCTTTTCCAAGCAGAAACCACTCACATCCCTCTAACGACACTCAACTGCCCACCTACGATGTGCCTTGGTGCTAGCACCAGGGATGTGGATGAAGAAGGCAGTGAGAGCTGCTACCTGCAGGGGAAGCCAGCCCCAAAATCAGGGCTGGCCATGAGGCATGACAAGGCTCCTGAACAGAAGGATCCTCAGAGTACCAGGGAAAGGCCGGGAGCCTGGGCTCCAGGAGAGCTGCCATCACTGGCCCTCTTTAACTCGCCCTGTGCTTCCTCACCACCTCAGAACAAAACCCAAGGCCATTCCCCAGTCCATAAGGCCCTAGTATTTCACTTTGGTCTCTACCATCAGAGTAACATGTTCTGCCTCTCCTCTGAGCCTCTGCACATGCTGTTTCCTCTTCCTGGAACACCTCCTAGGAGAACTTCATCAGCCTAGATGTTGCTTCCTCCAGGAAGTTTTCTCTGACGGCCCCCCAGGCCAGGGTGTCCACTTAAGGAGCCCCCGTCAGAGCACCTACCCCACAGCACCACAGCATTCTCAGGCTTCTCCCTTATCACCTTCACTGTGTGTTCCTGGTAGGAAAGAACCTTGTTGGTTCTCTGCTCTGTCCCCACTCCCCAGCATAGTGATTACTCAGAGGAGATTCTCAGGAAATATTGTAGGGGGAATAATTAAGTTGGATTTCTTAAAAAGATGTCCTAGAGATCCCCAAATAACTCCTGACCAAGCAGACTCGAAGGGCTCAGACCTGCTCAGTCATGACTGTGCGAGGCTCAGGCTCACCTGTGAGAAGAGGGAGGAGTCAGCCACATCCGCTGTGTTTCCTCTGGTTCATGAAGGCCAGTGCTCTGGAGGAGACCAGTCCCAACTCCACTGGTACTACGCCCACACTGAGCAGGCCCCACTCGCGGGACGACAAACCTCTGCTTGCTTCATTGTGCCTGGCGTGGGTGCGGTCGCAGAGCAGCAGCATAGATGCTTATATCCGCCATCCCTGCCCCAAATGTCCAGTTGCTAAGTGAAGAAAAGCTTGATCCCTCCGTGGTATTTAATCATCATCCTTGAGGTCAGGACAGATTCTTGGTGTAGGATCATCCTCTGAGCTCCAGATAAAAGACCTCCTTTTTCAAGAGCCAATCACACCCGTATGGGCACACACAGACCTCCCTCGTGCCCATTCCCTTCCTCGGTGAGACTTGGTGGGTGAGAGTGAGCCTGGGGCCTCCTGGCTGTCCTGGCCGGTATTTCTGCACCTTTTCTTCTGCGGAGGATGGTGCGAACCCCAGCTCTGCTAACACAGCTGTGAGGCCCAGGCGTGTGACTTCCCCCGGGCAGGCCTCAGCCTCCTCCTCTGCATAGTGAAGGCAATCGTGTATCCAAGTCACAGGGACTTGGCGAGACATATATGTCAGATTCTTAACCTGATTCCAGGTGCACAGTAAACCCCCCATCAAAGTTAGCTGTTTCTGTTATTTTATTTATAGTTTATTATTTTTATTATCAGTTAAGCAAGTCTTGCTCAAGAGCTCACCAAGAAAAGTCTGGCCCCTTTTTTTCTGAAAAGTCAGGTTCAGGGAGGTTCCCAGGGCCTGGGATTCAGGTAAGAAAAAAGTTAGAAAAACAGACCCCCGGAAAAGACACGGGACGGGGGTAACAGGCTGCGACCCCCAGGCAGAGGAATGGTGACAGAGAGAAGACTTCTGGGCTGGGCCCCCGAGGGGAGGAAGGGGCCCCCGAGAGGAAGAAGAGACCCCACCAGGCCAGGGTAGTTCTCCAGCAGAGCCTTTGGTCTGAAGTGAGGAGAAAGGTGGTGTCTATGGGAAGCTGGGTTCAGGGACTGGGAAGCCCAAGGAAAACAGTGGACAGACCAATTTTATGTTGTTTTGAGCTGGTTTCCCCAGAGGTAAACACTAAGAAAAAGGTACAAGGGAGAGTAGTTTATTTGGGAACTGACCCCAGATGGCACTGACAGGGAACAAGGGAAGTATGACAGGGAAGGGCATAAAGGAGGTTATAGGCACCCAGTGACTGTGGGCAACTGAGGCTGGTTTTACTGCAAGACTCTGGGCGGCAGAGGAGACCACACCTCAGACCTTCCCTCCTGTGCTAGGCTGCCAGGGCTCCCCAACTAAGTGCCGCAGTCTGGATGGCCTGAAGCATGGAAATGTGTCGTCTCACAGTTCTGGAGGCAAGGGGCCTGAGATCAAGGGGTCACAGAGCCGCGCTCCCTCTGAAGGTGCCGGGGAAGGACACTCTGGGTGCCATGGCTGGTGGCAGTGACTCCACTCTTCCCACAGTGTCTGCTGTGTGTGTCTCTGTGTCTGAACTTCCCCTTTCTCCAAGCTCCATATGTGGCTCCAAGTTCACAGCTTCTTGGAAATGGCCTGGCAAGCAGACAGCGGGTTGAACCTGCGGTTAATGCCCATGTCAGAAAGGATGCAGAGCCTGCTCACAGAGCTCAGTTGCCATCTCACCTGTGACTCAGGGCTGGTTCTAAAGTGACAGGTGGCTGAACCTGGATCCTCATGAAAAGCTAGGAAATAGCCTCAGGGTTTTGTTTTTCCCACAGCAAAGGCACGCTGGGTAAGGACCTAGGACAACAAAAAGTTGCCCAAAGGAAGGAGGCAAGGAAGGGTAGTCCAAGTGGAAAGAAGAGCATGTACCACGCCGAGGAGAGGAGAAGCCTCCCTCGGGCCGTTCTGGGTGGCTGGAGCAAGTGTGAAGGAAGGGCAGCACGGGATGAGGCCGGCAAGGTCGCCCCCATGTGAGAGTCAAATCTCTCAAGGCCTTATAAGTACATGAAATACGTTGGCCTTATCCTGAGAGCGATAGGAACCATAGATCAGACTTAAGCAGGGAAATACACACTTATTCCTCCAGCAAGGTGTTCTCCCACCCTCCTAGCCTGGAGAAAGGGTAACCCTTTCTGTTGATTCTGGCACAGATCATGGTTGAGTGTAAAGTCCCCTGTGTACAGAGGGCTCCAGGAAACAATAAAAAGCTGATGTCCTGGCTCCTACAGGTCCATTAAGAAATGTCACAAGCAATCAGGCAGAGAGATACCGTGATGGCATTTCGGTTCTGCAAAAAGAACAAACATCCGCCTGGGAACGCTGCCATGGAGGTGCACTGGCAGGAAGCAGCAGGCGATGGTGGCTGCCAAGGGGGAGGAGACGGGATGGGCGCCAGCGGGCGAGCCAAACCCCCCTAGACGAGTGGCCTCCTTGCCCCACACCCCTTTCAGGACAGGTAAATAGCATCACCCTCATTTTACAGAAGAAGCAGCCAAGGCCCAGAGAGAGAGGTGCCCCAGAACACATGGCTAATAAGTGGCAAACGCAGGTCCGTCTGATGGGAGCATCCATCTTCTTTCCCAACATCACAGGCCTCTTACTGCCTGATCCTCTCAGAACAAAAACCACATGTACTGCACCCACTGCTCAGCCCTTGCTTTTGCATCTTCTGGTGGGACTTGTCTACAACAGCAGGTGATGTGTTGTAATGGCTGAGAACAGGACTCCAGCAGCCTCAGAATTACAGACATCTAGCTTAGCGTCATCAGGAGAAAAGGGCCTCTCTCTCCAGTTTCCATAAATCCATCCAAGGAAAAACTCTGATTGGCATTGCTTGGGTCATATGCTCCTTCCCAAACCAAGCACAAGGAAATCACAATGCCTTGATTGGTCAGCCCCTTTGGACAGGATGAGGATACCATAATGAATGTCCTCCAATCCAGAACCACAGGTAAGTGTTCAACCTCGATTTTAAGGGTCAGGGAAGACTTCCCAGAGGAATTGTCTTCTACACCGAGACCCGAGGATGAATAAGAGTGTCCCAGCCAAAGAAGCAGAAGAACAGTGTTCAGAGGGCCTAGCACTGAAAGGCCCAGGATGCTCAAAGAACATCTCACTCACAACAGCATCTCCCAAGCCTAGTGCACAGCCTGCCTTCCCATGAGCACTCAGAAAATGCTTCAGTAACACAATCCATAATTGGCTGTGTGTCCTTAGACAAGTCATTTGCCCTCTCTGACCTTCAGCTTCCTCCTCTAGCTGGTGGCTTAATCATCCTAACCATACAGGACTATGCAAGAATCTAATTACTTCCAAATACTCAAGTACTTGCTCAGTGCTCGACTTGCACTAAGACCTGCAGGAGACAAGGCCTGCCTGCCATGGAACAGAAAAGGGCTTATGCACTTGGCCAGCTATGAGAAGGGGTCCAGGGAGGGGCAGTATAAGGGGAAAGGCTCAAGGACAGTGAGGGCAGAAAATGGGCTCTCCAGTCAAGGAGACCCCATGCTCCCCACCGCCCTGCCCCATTCACCTGTGATCACGCACTGCCCTGGAGCCACCAAAGCTGTGCCCGAGCCCATCAAGCAGCCATGCACGGAGGGCATTGGGACAGCTCTCCCTGTGCCCTTGCCCCAGAACTTCCTAACCTGAATAACAGGTTGTGACAATCTCAGCAAGAACAAGGAGGAAAGAAACTTTTGTGTTTGAGTGGCTGCAGAGTGACTCCTCGCCCCACCCTGCCTGCACACCTGTTCCAGGCGCCTTTGTCTCTCCCTCCCCCCTCCCCCAAGGAGGCCAGTCCTGGGCTCCGACTCAGCACCAGTCTGGCAGGGTGAGCCATCTGGGGACTCAGGAGAGCAGAGAGCCCTGTAAGTGCTGAGGGCATCGTCGGAGACGGCCAGGAGAGACATCAGGCTGAGAAAGCCCTCGCCACCCCTGTCCCTCCCCTGCCCCTGCTCTGAAACCAGAGTTTTTGCTTGGCATGGGCATGACAGCAAGAGGCTAGCCCCCTGCCAGGTAGGCGCCCCCACCTTCTATCTTTTCTCTCTCTCTAACCTCAATCTCTCTCTCTTTCTCTCTCTCTCTCTCTGAATCTGGGTGTACACAATTCATATTTTTTCTTTATCTCTGTTCTCCTCCATGTCCTGGTCTCTCTCTCATTGCCTTGTTCTTTCTTTTTTTCTGTCCCTATATCTCTGCCATTTCCCATTCCCCCTTGTTCTTGTCTTTGTCCCTCCAATCTCTGTCTCTGTGCACACTCCCTCTGTGAATATCCGTGTCTGTTCATTTATCTGCCTAACCCCTTCTCCCTTCTGTCTGACCCCGCCCCTGTCCTTCCATCCTGTCCGCCCCGGCTACCCTAAATCCTCCATGTATGGGGGACCCCACAGAAGGTCCTTCCAACCTCATCCAGGAGCCTGGGCTGCTGGACTGTAGGTCATGCCCAACAACATTCAAAAGCATAATATATTTTTATATCTGGGAAAAGAAAAAGGTTGGTCATTTGAATTTCAGGAAGTTAAGTTCTACAAAACCCCTGTGGGTGGGCCAGGCTCAGCTTTCTCACTTAGAAGGCCCTAGAGGAGTAGGGCCAGGGTAAGTGGGAGGACTTTTATAAGTCTTAAACGGAGACGTGCATTTGCACTTGTTGTTGCTGTTGTTTCAATCATAGACCCAGCCCAACTGCCTCAGTACCAGGTCCCCTAGCTCATACCTGGATGCTTGGCGGTTGGGATTTGGACACCAAGTCTGTTGAAATAGATTCTTAAGATTAAGAAGATTCTGGGGTGGGGAGGGGACAGGAAGAGTGGTGAGAGCAAGTCACTGCCATCAGAGACCCATCAGAGGCCTGTCAGAGACCCTCCAGCTGGCTGTGGAGAGTCTGAGACCTGGGACAGTTATCTCTAGCCCCCTCTCTGCTCCTCGGCACCTCCAGAGTCCTGCTGGGAGCTTTCAAAGCTGCCGAATCACAGGTAACTGCCCAGCCTCTGGGGGTTGGCACAGGGGAGAGGTGGGCCCAAGGATGACCCTAGCCCTGCCCAGGACTCAACCAGGGAGGGAACTTCGATTTCAACTCTCCCCTGAGACAAAAAGCACTGTGGGGATTGGGCAGCCAGAGGCCTGCATCCAAATTCTGACTCTGACCCTTGCAAGCTGAATAACCCTGAGCTTAACCATAGTCTTAGTTTACTCACCCATAAAATGCACGGTTGTGAGGGTTAAAGCAAATAATGCATATACAGCACCCAGCACAAACTCCCCTTTAATATGCAGATCCTGATTGGTCTTTATTTTGCTACATTAGCAAAGATCTCTTGAGTTCTACTCCCTGATGGTTTCCATGGGCTAGCTATCTCAATATCTCTCAGCTGACTGGATGGATGAACGAGCAGATGAATGGATGGATGGATGGATGGATGGACAGATGAACAGATGACCTCAAATGGTCAGTGACTGGCAAACTGCACCTGCCTCTACTTTTTAATCTCTTTGCATGAAAAAGACATGGTGAATATAAAACCCCAGGGCAAAAGTGAAGGAAAGGTGAATGCAGAGCAAGAAAGAAGAAAACTGCTCCCCTCCTCATAAGGCAGATGGTGAGGAACCGAACTGAAGGGGAGATGACCTCAGTTAGAGACACCCATCCCTAATCTTCAGTCTTGTTGACTTTCAGACCCCAGATACTGGTTTCCAATTCAATTTTCTTCTCTCCACAGGCTAACGCTGACCCCAAGCCACTCCTCACCTGGACAGGATGAGAATATCAGGTAGGGCCAGGGCTGAGAATTATATGGCCCATGACTGAGGTCCAATATTGGTTTCAGAATCATTTTTCTGTCAGCAGAGTCTCCTGTTCTGGACTCAGAGGTCATTTGGCTGTATCTTCTTCAAATGGTCAGGCCAGAATTCCAGGAGGAAACCAATCTAGGGCGAGCCTGGAGGAGTGGAAGAGGTGACTTTCTGCCTCTAGGAAGAAGGGCTGGAAGAACTTTGGCACAGTGACCCTGCTTGGCTGGGGTCATGGGGATTCCTTACCTTGGAAATACCTGACCTTAACTGGAAATTAGGGACAAAATATTTGCTTCAAGGAAGGCTCTTGTAGAATCCTCATATCATAGGGCTAAGCATGAGGAGAAGCCTTTGCCTTCCAGTCTACACCTTCATGTTATACCTCCTTTGTGCAGATAGAGAAATTGAGGCACCAAATAGGAAATGAACAGAGTTCATTGACATTCCCAAAGAGCAGTGAGGCAGTTAAGAGCACAAGTTTCAAAGTCAGCTTACTGCCCTGGATTCTAATCCCACCTCTATCACTTACCAACCAAGTTACCAGCTCTCTGAGCCTTAGTTTCCTCATCTGCAAAATGTAAATAACAAGCAGGATCCAGCACAGAGGGTTGCTGTGAGGATGAACTGAGAAAATGCAGGTAAAGGCTGTCAGCACAGTGCCTGGTACAAAATGAGTGTTGTGTGATGTGATCCCCAAGAGAAATGCTGGGTGCCTACGCCATACTGTCCTAGAAGATGAGGGACACCCACACACCTGAGCTCCACCCCATGGGATTCAGGGTGCTTCCTTGCCCATCCCAGGTAGCTTGAGGCCAGAGAGCTGAAGTCAGAGCTAAGAAGAAGGGTGATGCTGAGAGGGAGGTCAGGCAAAGGGTAGGGAACTCTTCTGGTGACTGGACTGGATCCAGGAGGCAGCTGGAGCCCCCGGAGTCCTTAGTGGGCAGTGCATTAAAGCCTGTTTCTCGACCTCATGGAAGGGTAAGGAAAGGCACCAGGAGCTTGGGGTGGTCCATCCCATGTGTGGGGTTGCTCTCTAGTGATGGCTGTGGAGCAGGGGTCAGGCAATCTGTCTGCGTGTCAGGAGAGGCCACCACAGCAAGGCCAGTGTGTGTTCTTGTCCAGGATTTTGTGTGGTTATTTGCGGTGGCTCTTGAGGGGGTCAATGGAAAATGTGGGAACGAACCTCACTCCCCAAGCCACCTTGGAGGCTGCCTACCAGGGACAACTATCACATTTCTCCCCATAAGCCATGGGCTCAGTGGCACGGGTGTTACTATGTCCACTCTGTGACTGAGGTACTCCAACTCAGAGAAGCCTAGCTCCTGTCCGAGATCACATACCAGTGGATGGCTGCCCCAAGCACTGAACACAGCCTTCTTGTCCTCTGTGGCTCGCATCCAGGGCTGTCTTCAGCAGAGTCTTCCTCCTACTATCTGCTGCAGGTCCCCAGGCCTCACCCCTAGAGATTCTCTCTCTGAGGGGCTCCAGGAAGGTGCATTTCTAACTTTCTCTCTTGCTGGCCCCACTTGGGGGAATGTGGCCATGTTGTCTTGCAGCATGATCTCACCATTCTATCATTGCATGGTTCACACTGGTCCCACCTCGTGGGCCCATGAGCTGGTCTACAGTATGTGTGTGCTATGGACCTACAACATAAGGTCTCATAATACAGTCTCACTGTGGGGACTTGGCAAGGGCTCACATGTAGTCACACTACATGGTCTTACGATGTGGCCTGGTGCTGTGATCTCATGGCAATGTCTCCTTGCTCTGCAGTACTGCTTCGCTTCCTGACCCTCATTTTTGTCCTGATCACCTCATGGATCATTATCCAGAGCTATATCAGCTTCAGCATGAAAACCATCCGTCTGCCCCGCTGGCTGGGTGAGTACTGCTCACTGCTGAGAGGCGGACCTGTGGACAAGGGCTAATGGCCAAGGATCCATTCTTCCCCCCATCTCTAGTGACTCCAGAGACATTGGCAGGGTGTGAGCTTGCTCTTGGGACCCCAGCCACAGGGGGTGGGAGGTGAGAGAGGACACCCAGGCTGTCAAAAACCTGGAGTCCATGGAGAACAGAAAAGTGTCCCAAGGCCCTGACCAAAGCATATGCCTGCACCAATGGCTAGTTTGGAAATGTGACCCAAGAAGGAAGGACAGGAGGAGGGCGAAAAGAAGGGAGGGAGAAGGGAAAGGAGAAAACTGTGCATTCAGTGGCTTCCATGTGCACCTGCTGTTCCCTCTGCCTGGGACCCCCTTCACGCAGATCTCCCTGTGGCCACCTCCTGTCAGCCTTCAGGTGCCTGCCCAAATGTTACTGCCTCAGAGATGTCTTCCCTGACCCCCTCAGCTACAGCTGCATCCTCTCCTCCTCCTACTTTAGCCTCTCTCATATCAGCCCTTTTCTTTTAGAGCATCAGGATGAACAACGCTTATTTATTTACTGGGTGTTGCCTATCTCCACCCTCTGGAATTTAGATTTCCTGAAGGCAAGGATTTTATCTTGTGTAGATTCATCTCTCTAGCACTCGGTGTAGAGCAGATCCTCAATAAATATTTGATAAGTGAAAGAAAAATGGATGGATTGATGGATGATGGACAGATGAATGAATGATGAATGAATGGGTGAACAGATGGGTGGAAGATGGATGGGTGACAGATGCCAGCTGCTTTGCATGCATAGTCTCATTTAACCTGTACGAATGCCCCATGGGGTGATCTGTGGTGTGACTATGGAGTGGACTCGTGCATGACCTCATGTTGTAGCTTTATGTGTGGTCTGAGAAGCTCAGGGAGATTAAGAAATTTACCCAAATTCCCCATGGAGATGTCAGAATAGGAATGGGAACACAAGATTCCCAGATCCAAATCTTATCAAAGAAAGGAGAGAAATGAAAGGGATTTATATATCTGAATTTGTCCTCCTCAAAGACCAAGAACAAAGTCCAATGACATAGTCAAACATAATAATCTATAGTTGCCCAGCTCAGCTCACAGCCTCAAAGCAGTAAAAAGCCAGTCACCCTGTCTTTAACACAAACTCCCCACAGCAAAGTCTCAGACATCCCTTACCTCATCCACTTGTCAACCATGGTTCATACCCAGGTCAGGATGATTCATGTAGGTGCATGATGGCCACCATGCCCCCAGGCCTGGAGCATGGCTTTTGTAGACAAGAGGTTGACTGGGCTGTGCCGATGGCCTTGGAGGAGATAGGCCCAGGTCAGAGATGGAGGCTCAGGGCAGGAGAGGAGATCAGGTTTGCCCTCTAGAGGAGACAGCCCCAGGGAGAGGTGGGAGAGGGGATCATGTTTGAAAGGAGAACCCACAAAATGTTTCCCTCTCAGAACTCAACTACCTTGGGTTTGACAAATCAACATCTCTACCCAAATCATCAAGTGCTTAATCTGTGTTAGGTCTCAGACCCTGAAATGAGGAACACATGGCCCCAGCTGCTGGGGAGACAGAGAGACTTAATTACAGAACATGTAAAAACACGAGTGCGTTAACATGATTCAGAGTCTCAAGAAATGCTAACAGTGGCAGGAAATGTACCCAGTGGGAAAACTGGCCATCAAAACCCATTAGTGCCCAGGCACAGCAAGAGGTCACACTCACTTACTTCAGAGGTTCCTAACCTGCTTGCACAGATGCCCGCCTTGTAGTTAATACATTAATATAGAAGCACATATATTACTATAGCACAAATTTATTTTTAATATTTTTATTATATATTGATATATAGTTAGTTTCCTTTCTAATCCAATCTAATTTTATTCTATCATATAATAACCTGCAGTCTGTTACAATAGGGAGCACTATGTCTCAAGAGATTGGGAATAAATTTATCCACAGGCTTTCGCAAACCGCCACAGGGATCCTTGGCACAGGAATCAGGAGACTGAGAACTGATTTACCTGGCAAATGAGGCAGGGTTCTTTCAGGTGGGAGTGACAAACCCAACTCTAACTGGTTTAAACTCAGTGGGGTGCCTTGTGTCTTGTAGTTGGGAAGCCCATGGATATCGGGCTCTGTGTGTGGCTGGAGCATGGGGCCTCCACAAAGCCTCTAGGGTCTCTATGTCCCTGGGCTCTGTTCCTTGCTGCTTAACCTCATTCCACCGGCATCTTTCTCTCTGAGCAGGTGTGATGGCTACCACCCCTCAGAGGCGCACCTTCCAGCGGAGCTGAAAGAGGCACCTCTCTCTCCCCCAGAGCTATATTTCACCCCAGGGAAGGGCTGTCTCCACAGGAATGTAGTGTCTGGATCCGTCCAGCCTGGGTCCCATCCTACTCCTGGATCTTGGAGAGAGGAGTAGAGACCCTCCAGGATGAACAGCTCCCGATGACCAAACAAAAAGTGTTTCAGTGTTGGGGTCCCCAAAAAAGGAGAGTTCTCATCCTCAGAACTTCGGTGGCCCCTGGGGACCCTGTGCTCTAGGTCTCACTGTGTGGTGGGAGACCTAACACAGAGCCCAGAAACAACCAGGATACAGTGTGAATGAGATGTCAGGAGGTGACCGTGGGCCCTAAGGCCCGCTGCACACAGTCGGTGCTGGAGACACCAGGAAGGCGACACTGACGTGGCTGGCCAGCTCTGGGGCCCCCACACCGGGCGCTGAGCAGGGCCCTGACAACGTGGCCTCACTGGGCCCTCTGCACAGCATGTGGCGGGGGCGGCGGTGACGACCTCCACTGGGCAGGCAAGCGACTTGCATCCGGCCCCACAGCCGGGAGTGGGGTTCAGACTCCAGTGCATTTCACAACAGAGCCCTGCTTCCTTTTAAGCATGAAAGAGTCATGTTTGTATCTGTGTGTTCATGTGAGCATGAGTGTACACATGTGTGACTGTGTGTGTGTACGTGTTTTGTGTGTGCCTGTATGTGCATGTTTGCGTATATGTGTGTGAAGGGGTGCCAGTGGCAAGTGAGGAAGGACTCCCAGGTGAGATGGGACTTTTAGTTCATTTCAACACCCGCCATGGGAGGGAGTCTCTGCTCAGCCCAGCCAACACACTCACAATTCCCTTCTTCCCACTCCCCAGCCCCCAGCCCCCAACCCCCAACCCCCAACCTGCAGGGAGGACCCAAAGCACTTTCTCTCTAACCAGAGTCTTCTGTCTTCCCTCTTGCAGGTTCAGTCTCCAAGGAGAGCAGTAAGTATCTCCCCAGCACCCCCTTTGCCATAGAGCGAGATGACTCAAGGTCTCTAGTCCCAGCCCTGGAAGTCCCAGCCCTGGAAGTCCCAGAAAAATCTCCTTTTCCAGAATCTGTCTGGCTCTCTTCTCCCATAGCCCAATATGCCTTCTGAAGCCCCCAAGCCCTGGGGCAGGGATGGCCCCTTCTCAGCCATTCACACTGATAGGAATGGCGCAGCTGTCCGCCTTCCCCAGCCCCCCCCCACCCTGCAGCCTGGACTGTGGTCCCCTCTCTGACTCCCCCGACCTGGTTGGGAGCCCTGAAGATGGAGGCTGTGCTTATTATCGGCATTGAAATGATGCCAAGCTTGGCTTGTGGTTTCTGCCTGCCTCAAAGTACCACACCAGTGCCATACCAGGCACTACAGAAGCCCCCACAGGCAAACCGGAGGAGGTGCTGATTGCCTGTGGGGGTTGAAGTACCAATTGTGCCAAGAGAGATGGGGCAAAGTGTTCTAGGCTCCAGGAGGGCCACCCCTGCCAATGGGAAGGGGTCAGGAAGGCATCAGGGAGGAGGTGACTCCTCGGCTGTGCCCTGCAGAGTCAGGGATGTGAGGAATGGAGAGTAGGGAGGGCACTACAAAGGCAGAACTGCTGACACCTCAAACGCTGGACACTGCAGACATCTGAACAACAAGGGCCCCAGCTCCCCAGGTGCAGGGGAGATGGAAGGGAGAGACAGCTATGATAATAACAATGGTAACAAGGATTGAGTGTCCAATGGGTGCCGGACGATGTATTCAGAACTTTACAGACAACTCATGAAATCCTCACCACAGTCCTATGTAGGTGCTGTAATTATCCCCATTTCATAGATGAGGAAACTGAGGCTCAGAGAGGTGAACTCTCTTGCCCAAGACAATGGAGCTATAAGTGGTGAAATGGGAGTCAATCTCCCCATCTAGTCCAAAGCCCACCCTCTCGACACCTCCTTACAAGGGGCAACACCACCAGGTCCCCCCACCCACCCCAGCGTGGCAGTGACTGAGGAGGAGTGCGGCTCCAGCAATGGGATTTACCTGCCTCAGAGGCCTGGGAGGCCCAGTGCACTGCGGGATTACAAAGAGCAAAGACCGTAAGACTGAACACAAGCCATACAGCCTACACCCCAGCTCCACCTCCCCAAAGCCTTCTCAGTCACCTCCTGAAGTACACACAGAGTCACCGCATCTTGGTGCTGAGCACTCAGATGTCACCTGCTGGGAAGACGGGGAATGCAGGCACAGCCACGGCCTCCCACCTTGCCCGCTCCCGCGGCAGACATTGCCAGTCAATCCCCGCACGCTTTCCCTCCAAACCCACAGGATGTAATAGCAGATCCATTGCTGTTGAGAGGAAACCTATTTGACAATTCTGGCCTAAACCACCTTCCTCATTTTACATTTGGCAAAGGTAAAGGGAGAGATTTCTGGCAAGTCACACAGCAGATTTCTGAAGAGCAGCTCAAGCTTCCTGATGCACCCCCTCCAGAGCTGTATCATGTCCTGAGCATGAAAGAGCAGGAAGGCATCAGGGAGGAGGTGACTCCTCGGCTGTGCCCTGCAGAGTCAGGGAGCACTAGGGACTCCCACAGAGGTTAGGCAGCTGGCGGGGCGGCCACTAAGCCCAGACCCAGAGAGCAAATTCCCTGCCTCCCAGTCTTGGGACCCCTGGGCATCATCCCCTTCATCCTCCAGCTTGACTGTGAAGACTGGATGGTCAGAAAATCAATTCTGGAAAAGCCTGCTTAAGCCAATATGTTGACATCGGGTTTACCAGACTTAACCGCAGTTGATCAGGCTCTGGGGAAACTCTCAGGTGGTTCCTGAGGCCTGGAACGACGCCTCCAGCCTCGGTGAGACCCTCTGGTCTCGAGAGTAAACTGGCCTCTCCATGACGGGGCAGGCGGTCAGAGGTGGGGCTGCAAGGCTCATAAAAAGACCCCCTCCCAGGCCTCACTCTCAGACGCCCCGGTGGCAGGGGCTGGGCCCTTCTGTGGAGTGTCCTGTCCCCGTCTCCAGCCCTCTCTCTTCTGAGCCAGAAGCCTGGACACCCACTCTCTCCTGAACGGCCCCTCAGGGGTGTCTCCACTCCCAGCCCTCATTCTCTGGCGGTCATGTCCCGGCTGAGCCCTGGTTACGGCCATCAGATGAATGTGCTGAACCTGAGGGTAAGGGGCAAACAGCCTAGGACAGGCATTCCCCTCAGATCACCAGGTCTGCAAACTCAGCCATGGGGGCCAAAGCCCAGCAGGGTGCCCTGGGGTGGACTGCACTGACTCCTAGGAAGGGGCACCTTTCCCTACTCAGAGGTGCCATGGTCTTGCCAAGCCTTGCACCAAATGGGCTGTGTCCTCCCAGAGGGGCATTTTTTCCTGACTCACATAGAGGCTTTCTATAAACTGGTGAAGGCACCGGAGCTGCTCCTCATGCCGACGGCATCGTCCCCCGCCGGCCTCCGACCCACCCCGCCCAAATGCTCTGTGTGGCCATTCAGCGAACATTTACCGAGTGCCTACTCTGTGCCAGGGACAGGAGTATTGGAACGATTTCACAAGACAATAAATAGAAAGCACTTGCCCCCGTGCCTAACACACAGCAAGCCCTGGGCGTGGGCCAGCTTCACTGAGGAAGCCTGAGGGCTCGCTCCCAGCACACACTGGCCCAGCTCAGCCAGACGCCCGGCGCAGGGGTCGGACGGGAGAGAGGCTGCCCAGCCATTGCTTTCCCTTTGTAGGTGAATGTTCTCTAATTCCATGTTTACCAGTCCTCCCTAATGTTACCTTCACAACTGTCAGGTGGTGGTAAAAACACCCATCAGTATAAATAAGCACCTGCCCGGCTAAGGGCACAAGCTGACATCCCAGCTGGCGAAGAGCCTGCTGAGGGCTGGGTGGCTCAGCAGCTGTGTTTGGGAATCCCACCTACACATCCCGCCTTTCATGGGCCTCCTGGGTTGGCCTGTGAGGACCACGTGGAGAGGACGCAGGTCTTAACAGAAGAGCCACGTAGCGAGCCCTCAGTGAGTTCCAAGGACCATGCTAAGCACTGAGTGGGAGGTTCCCTGTTGTCACTCAGTGTCCAGTGCACAGTCGGTGCTCGAGAAATAATGACTAGAAGATGATAAGAAGACTATTTGAGTAACCTGTGCTCTTTATTCCTCACAAGAGCCCAGTGGGAAAACCACCCATTCTCTCATTTCACAGACAAGGAGGTTGAGGTACAAGGAGGTTGAAGACTTGCCCAAGGGAACCCACTAGTGATAGACGCTCCTACCCACCATGTGAGGGCCCCCAGGAGGTTGCCAACACGGGCCTCTCTGGAGGAGAGGGAGCTCAAAAGGCTGCTGTGGCCCCAGAGAAGTGTTCTCAGGAGAGTCTATTCATCACCGTGACTGTTGTTACCACCACTCGTTACTCCACATGCACTTACCAGGGGCTTGGGTTGAGTCGGGCACTGGGCTGGGGCTGCAACAGGAAGCCCAGAAAGGAATTCTGGGGTGGTCTGACGTACAGCTGCTGCCACCAAGGCCGGTCTGTTCTCTCCCCAGGGGTCGTGAAGACCAAGTGTGACCTCAGCAAGCCCTGCCCAAACAACTTCTTTGCATTTAAAATCCTCAGCGGGGCCGCCAATGTCGTGGGCCCCTCCATATGCTTCGAAGACCGCATGTAAGTACCTGAGGGACTCCTGTTTTGTTTCTTTTGTTTCAACCATTCATTCACTCATTCATTCATTCACTAATTCAGAAGCTTCCAGGAGCAGGCACTGAAGCCAGCCCAGCCTATCCACATGCTTCCTTTTACCCTGGGTGGTTGAGTCACAAGTAACAATGACCCTAACACCATCCATGTCTGCCAGCACTTGGCTAAGTGCTTAGAGCATCATCTTACTCAATCCCCCAACACTTCCAGAGTGTGGCTATAATTATTCCCTTTGTAAAGATGAGGAAATTGAGGCTCACGCAGGGTCATCCAGATAACTGGTGGTGGAGCTAGGAATCGAACTGAAGTCTGTATAGCAGCCAAGCTGCTGGGCTTCCAATGAAGACAGGCGCCTATGGGGAGGGTTCAAGATCAATATCCAGGCACCAAAGTCTGAACCTGGGAGGTGCCAGGACTTTGCAGATGCAGGAAAAAGACCAAGGTGGTAAAGGTCATGGTATAGCAAGTTCATCCTATGGAAGCAGCCAGAGATGGGGTTTTAGTCAGGATTCTGAATCTAACTCCACCTCGTTTGGGCAAAGCAAAGAACTTAGTGGTTCATGCACCTAAAAGACCAGAGGCCATGGGCTTCAGGACCAGCTGCATCCAGGGGTTCAAGCCATGCCCTCAGGGCTCCCTCTCACACCATGCTCGCTCTACTTTCCTTTGTCATTAGATTGTTGTTGTTACTGAAAGTAGGCTTCACCTTGTAGAAAGTGGGGAGGTCACAGCTGGCTGACACATTAGCCCAAGCTAGCACCTCACGGGAAAGAGAGCCTTCCCATCTGAACTGTCCCTGTGAAAGTCCCCAGGCTGGGTCTCATTGGCTGGTCTGAGTCACATGGCTGTGCCTGGCCCAATTACTCTGGCCAGAGCACAAGGCTGGGGGAGAGGTCAGTCCTGAGAACCACATGGCCTGAGATGGAGAAGGACAGTTTTCCCAAGGAACACCGGGAGACAGAGTGAGGATGCTGGCTGGGCAGGGACGCAGTCAGGCTCCACGTGGGGAAGCACAGACACCACCAAGGATAGCAGCAACATTCTGGGTTCTGCCTTCCTTAAAGCCTGGGGAAGTGCGCTGGCCCAGCCTCCACCACCTCAGAGCCCCAGGCAGGGACCTCTCCTCTTCTCTGAGCAGACTGTTCTGGTCCAAACAAGCCATGAGTGACTCCTCGGAGAATCCAGCCCACCGTTCATTTCCAGGAGAAAACAGATGGCCCAAATTACTGTGTGTGCCTCCTGATGCTTTTGCATCATGCCATGTGGGCCCTCTCCACATTCCAGAGTCATGGAAGCAGAGGGTTCATTCTACACTCGGGACTGACTGTTGTATTTTGTTTTTCTTTTCTTCTTCAGGATCATGAGCCCTGTGAAAGACAACGTGGGCAGGGGCCTGAACATCGCCCTGGTGAATGGTGAGTTGCTGATCCACCCCCAAGACAGCCCCTACGGCGGTGGTATGCATTTATTCCACTGACATTGGCTTAGCTCCTCCCAAGTGCATGAGTCAGCAGAAATGTCAGAAGGGGAGGTCTGGCTGGCCTGTGGGAAGAGAAGGTGCCAAGGACCAGGTCACACCACAGTCCTGGCCAGGCCCGTGCCTGTGTGCCTGTCCCAGAAGGACATGCTTCTCCTTGAGGTTTAAACCAACACTCATGAAACCACAAGGGACAATACTAGATCACCAAGCTGACTGCACATCTTCATTTGTTTATTCAACCAATTTTGACAACAGCTATGGTGGGCTCCAGCAGCTCTTGTCTGACCCAGCTGCAACCTACTGGTTTTCTCTTCCCCGAAGTGTACGGCTGCCTGAGAAGGCCTCTGGGATAGTCTCTGAAGAGATGGGCTCAGACTGGGGCCTCCTTCCTCAGCCCTCACAAAGCCCAAAGACAAAACAACAATCAACAATACTAAAACCTACCATTTCTTGAGCATTTACTATGAGCTACCTATTTCATTTAACCTCATCATCATGTTAGAATGGACCATGCTCAGTAGTCCCATGTCCCAGGTAAGCAATGACACTCAGAGAGGTTAGGCAGTTTGCCCAAGGTTGCACAGCCAAGAGTCACACAAATTTTAACCCGGATCTGGCTGGCTCCAAGTCCTAACCACCCCACTGAACTACCTCCCTAGACTACCAATGTCTCCAAAGATGTATGCAGCACCTACTGTATGCCAGCTGTGGGGAAGTCAGAGGAATCACTCCAACAAAAGGATTGTTAAAGATTGGTGGCTTTTAACCTTTTAGAGGGCTGAGATCTCTTTGAGAAACTGCTCAAGCTACATCTCCTTCCCCTAATTCCGGAAAAATCCACAAATACACATGATCTCGGTTCAACAGGTTCATATTCCCCCTTCTAAAATCGCCAGCTGAAATGTCCCAGCGGTTTGAATATTAGTGACTGGAAGAATCCCGGAAGGGCTGCAATGGGAGCTCCCAACCCCATCCCCCACGCTCTTCAGGAACCCTCAAACTACAGGAGGGAGAGGGACCGGCGGTCCGATGTTGAGTTGCCATCCCCTCTGCAACACCTCCATCTCGTGGCATAAAGTGAGAAGTGCAATTTCCCTTCAGAACCACCTGGTTCCCTGTAGGTCCACTGCAAAACCCACATTTTTTACCATTTTTACCATTTGCAAAACCCACAAAACGCCATTGAGATTACTGAACCCAAGGCGCTGAGGACGGTTCAACCCGCTGAAAATCTCTTTCCTTTCAAGAATCAGAGGACTCAAATTTAAGATTTCCTATTTGAGTGGGAATAATGTTGACAATTGTAGTTATTTTCAGTACTGTTTTGCCAGTAAATTGTGTCTTGTATGCTAACTATCTACTTTAAATACACCCACAGCCCATCATTCAGAAGCAAAAATTGAGGTCAAAATGCTGAGTCATGCATTAGGAAGTGCTAAGGTGGAACACAGACCCAGATTGTTCAATTCAATTTGATTCCAGAGACCCTCATCCACTGTGTTCTTGTATGTCTCAGAGCAGCCCAATAGTTATTGGGCACCTACTTAGTCCTGCATGCTTTCTACAGGGCCTGATTTTATTCCATTATTATTCTATTTCTAAACCTTAGACTAAAGAGTACTCATTTTCTACAAAATGACAGGCAGAATGACACGTTAAAGCAAATAATCATTCTACTTTCTCATCCTTTAGGGTCCACGGGAATGGTGCTGAGACAGAGCTATTTCGACATGTATTCTGGAGGTAGGTACCTCTGTTGGCCATGAGGTCATGTGCGGGCTGAGCTTCTTGTAGCACAGGAGCTATCGAGGTGCCAGAGGACTTGGCTCCTGTTTCCACAAAATAGTACCAGAAAGAGGCATGGTGGGGGTTCACGCCATCCTGCTGCCTTTGATACCCCTTTGTACTGGCTATTGGACCTCCCAGATGCAGATGCTGACACAAGGATTCAAGTGCAATGTTTTATTTGGGAGGAGGTGATCTCAGGAAATATCAGTGGAAAGGTGAGACAGGGAAAGGAAAGCAGCCAGTACAGTGTGTTATCAAGTGACTGAACACTGTAGGCAATTGGAACTCAGGAGCCAGCATTGAACACATGCCTCAGTGGTATCCCGGAGGGGCAAGGGCGCTGGGGGCTCCCACCCCTAATTCTGTGGCACTCCCCACACTTGGCCTGCCCCAGGGGGCAAAAGTGAATATGGAGGCCAAAGGAGATCTTCAGGCAAAGAAATGCTGGTGCTGGCAGTTGGAGGCCAGGCATGTGTGCAACCGAAGTGCTAAGGACGAGGTAAATGGCTCAGTATGCTCCGCTAGATAAAGGATATTTTCAGGCCACAGGGGTCTTTTGTGGGCCAAAGGACAGGACAAGGCCTCCAAAGGCCCAGAAAGGACAGCCGTGGGGCTCAAAGCTTTCTGCCTTTCTGCAGCTGCCTTTTCTTCTTTCTAGCACAGACATGCTTTCTGATCTTCCCTGTGTACAGATTACCCCTCAGGAAGTCACGGTCTTCCCTGCCCTGAGCAAAGCCAGCCAACAGGACACTGACCTACCTGGGCTGGAGGCCAGGACATCTAAGTTCCCACCAGCAGCTGAGGGTGGGGCACGACTCTGTCCCAACACTGACATCTTCCAAAATGTGGTAGAATTAGTCCTGGACCTCGGCAAGGAATGAAAAGCATCAGGGTGGCTCTTTCTAGCCAGTCTAAGGTCTGGGCTCTGCAAGGACTGGTTTCCATGGAGACAAATGAATTCAGCTCAGCCCACTTCTTGGAGCCCAGCCTGACTCAGTTTCCCTCCCTGCAATCACAGGGCCAGCTCTGGGCCCGGGGGCCCTAGGGTGCCGGGCATGTGACAACTCACCCCAGCTCCTCATGGAGTGGAAGGGGCTCTGCTGCTGCCAATTAGCTCACTTCCTTCTCCCCTGAATCCCCATCTTCACCTCCACCTGCAGGGAAAACCTACCTCACTGCACCCACCCAAACCCATGAGCCCAAGAGGGGAGAAAGCCACCAGGCAGCAGAGAGCAGGAAGTCTCTGGGGCATGAGAACAGGAGAGGGGCTGAAACGGGGAATGGGAGCCTGCCGCCCGGAAGTCACAGCAGGGGCCTGTTTGGAAGGAGATCCACAGCAGCACCCTTACAGACGGGCAGCGGGGACCCTGCCTGGGCCCAGGGCTTCAGAGCGTGCCACAGCGGCCACCTGCAGCCGCAGCCCACCTGGATCCTGCCCTAGGGCCCATGCGGATGTCTCCAGGTGTGCCCCCGAAGTGCAGGCACACCCCCGGGGCCAAGGTGGCTGTGGCTGAATCAAGGTGGCCAAGGAGGGTGGCGTGGATGGAGCTGACATGGGAAGACTGGGGGTCCACGTGCAGGCATGCAAGTCCCCTTCTGGGGCAAGATGGAGCTGGAGACAGGCATGAGAAGAGACAGGGGCAGGCCATGGGCTGAGGCCAGAGGTCTTCATCTGTTCTCTCTGTAGGACCCCGGAGATGTTCTGGGTGGCCTGGGGCCAGGTTTACGGAAAAGGTCCAGTCTCTGGAGTCAGAGACTTCAGGCTGCATGACCTGAGGCAGGTGACACCTCTCGAACCTCAGTTTCATCACCTATAAAATAGAAGTAACTGTAGTGTCCACTTCATAAGATTGATGTGAGGACTAAGTAACTTGTCATAACTGGTGTACAGGATCGGCCTGGCTGGTGGAGGGGCCTGGGGAAGCTCATTCAGTCTTCTCCCTTGCACTCCCTCCTCCCTCACTCTGTCCACTTGATTCAGAAGCAAGGAGGTCATCTGTCAGAATGAAAAAGGAGAACACAATTTAAAAGATGAAACTAAGTTTTATAATGTCTTATTATGAACGTGGAGGTAACCATGGCTGTTGGGGAACTAGAAACTGAATCACACTGAGAACAAGTCGGCCCTTCCCACGGGAGACAAAGAGGACAGGCAGTGACTTCTTAAGGTTGAGAGCAGGAGGCACACTTCCTTTTCTCCAAACATCCACTGTCCACCCCAGAGAAGAGCCAGATCTCGATATTGGCTAAAGAAGGCATGGTGCTTTCCGAATTCATTCTCTTTTACCTCAGGAGTTCAAAGGCCATTTCACTAACAGGGCTGCTGTGGTCGTTGATGGGAGCCTCTGTGACTGATCTGGTTGGTGGCTGGCCCTGCTCGGCCCTTAGGCCCCCGACACCCCACAGAGTACGAAGGATCAGGGGGCTTCGTGGTGAGTGGCCTGTGGGCAGGCAGCCACAGAGGCCCAGAGCTTAGAGGCAACTTATGCTTGGTTGGATGTTCTGCCATCACAGTCTTGAAATTCTTAATAATATTTTTAACAAAAGTCCCCACATTCTCATTTTGCTCTGGACCCTGAAAACTATGTAGCCCATCCTATTAATAATTGTTTCATTGAGGATATTATACTCAATGAAATAATTCCACTATAGCGTACTGACTATATGCCCAGAGTCACTGTCACATTTGATCTTTACAAAAATGCTATAAACAAGACTATTAATCCTCCTCATTTGGCAGATGCAGCCCCTGCTTTACTCACTAGGTCAGTGTTGCCCACAAGCCACTGTTCAAGAGCCCCCTGCACAAGTTACACCATATCCAGAGAACCATCATGTTATTAGTATTTTCCTTTAAATCGGCTCATTTTTTAACGTAAACAAGTATATCTTAAAAGGAAATTATATCCTCACTCCAAGTAGAAAGCCATCGTTGCTTTTTTGGTCATAAACATAAGTACAATAGCAACAAATCAGTGCCCTTGAAGGGAGGAGCTGGTGCCCCTCCCCCTCGCACCTAGGCCTGCCCTCTGTCAGGTGCAGACCTTTCACAGGGCAGGATGGAGTTAGAGGTGCAAACGGAGCCTTGCTCCTGATGTAAGCTGGAGAGAGGAAGGAGCCTAGGCTTCTCTCTCAGGGACCCCACTGCCTGCAGCCCAGTGGGCATGGCCTCCGAAGGAATCCAAAAAGACACAGGCACCCTTATGTTCATTGCAGCATTATTTACAGCAGCCATGATATAGAAGCAACGTAGGTGTCCATCACTAGATGAACAGATAAAGATTACACACATACACACACATATACAGTGGAATATTACTCAGCCATAAAAAAGAATAAAATCTTACTATCTGTGACAACATGGATGGACCTAGAGGATATTATACTCAATGAAATAAGTCAGACAGAGAAAAACAAATACAATATGATTTCACTTACATCTGTAATCTGAAAACACAAAACAAATAAACAAAACAAAACAGAAACAGACTCACGGACACAGAGAACAAACTGACGGCTGCCAGAGGGTGGGGGGCAGGAGGATGGGTGAAGAAGGTGCAGGGGAATAAGAGGTACAAACATCCAGTTATGATATAAATAAGTCACAGGAATGTAATGTGCAGCAAAGGGAGTGTAGTCAATAATATGATAATAATTTTGTACTGTGACAGACGGTCACTAGACTTCTCACGGTGATCACTTTGTAAGGTATATAAATGTCAAATCACTATGTTGTACATGTGAGACTAACATAATATTATATGTTAACTATACTTTAATTTAAAAAATAAATAAGTCAGTACAGACAAGCTAGGCTCTTAACCAGTATAGAAGGAGGTAGCTGGGGGTGCGCAAAGAGCCCAGGGCTCCTGAGAGATGACTAAGCTCTGTCCCCCAGGTGAAAGCCCCTAATGGCCCTTAGACCAGTAGTTCTCACCCTGGCTGCATATCAGAATCCCCTTAGGAACCTTCAAATTCCAGCACCACCCCAGACCACCTGAGTGAGGACACCCTCACCCCTCAAGGCGGGAGCTATACCCCGCCATGCCGCCTCCTGCCGGGCCATGAGCGGCAGGTGGAGCTTGGTGCCAGCCTCCCCCGGCCACCGCTGGACCACGAGGGCAGCAGGAGAGAATGAGAATGGCCATCAGTCTCTCCCCTAAGTGACCAACACCTTGCTTTCCTTCCTTCCCCAGATCCTATGCTCCTGGTGAAATTCCTTAAAGAAATTACAGAGGACATGCTGGTGCTAGTGGCCTCCTACGATGACCCAGGGACCAAGTAAGTGGGAACCTCCGCCTACCAGGCCAGGGGGAGAAGGGAACCAAATGCTTCCAAACCCACCTTCCCTTTGTAGCTCCCCACTAGCCCCATCTTCTGGAAACTCCTCCAAAGAAAATAATCAGACAAGCGCTTAAAGAGATGTTCTAGGATGTCCAAACTTTTGGCATCTCTGGGCCACACTGGAAGAAGAGTTGTCTTGGGCCACACATTAAATACGTTGCAACACGTAATCACTAAAAAAAAAAAAAAAAAAAAGCCCTCATACTGTTTAGTAAAGTTACGATCTTGTGTTGGGCCACATTCACAGCCACCCTGAGCCACATGCGGCCCACAGCCCCTGTTAGGTTCATTACAAGCCTTGGTTACAACAGTGAAAACTGGACCCACTCTCCCTGTCCAATATAACTGACTAGTTACAGAAATCATGACAGGTGGTGATACAGGACATATTTTTATATATACCTAAGAAGATATACTGCATCAAAAGTAGTGATGTAGAAAATATTTAAAGACATGGAAGAACACTCATCCTTTAGTATTTTGTTTTTCAGCGTAATTGAGGAGAGTTTTTGAAAAGACTATTTACAAAAGTGTGGGCAGGTTTAAGGGATGGAGCTAGGAATCTTAAGAACCATCCCACCCTTAGGCCCGAAGGAGCCAGGTGGCAGAGCCATTACCTAAACTAGCCCCAAGCAGGTGGTTGTAGCTGCCCTGGGTGGAGGGGCAACAGCAGTGTATAGAAATGTGGCCAAGAAGGGGTCAGGGGAATACAACCCTCACTCTACTTCTCCTGCTTCCTACTCTCTTATGGGCACCTCCCACTGGCCAAACCAAAGGACAAGCCAGAGGACAAAGCAGCTTGTTGATATAGCCCATGGGCAAAAAAGAGGATGGGAAGGGGTAGAAAATGCACCTAGAGGGTAAACAGAACATAGCCAGCAAGCACACACTCTATTTGGAATTTCTAGTTTCTTACCCAGCGACTCACCCTAGGACAGAAACAAGGGAAATGGAGTGGTGGCCTCAACTCTCAGGCGTTGAGCCACCCTGGTAGGTTCCCTGGGTTTGGTATCAATCAGATGACTTCTGATGGACAAGAACAGCTTTCAACTTTGTTTGCCCCCTTATCCTCACCTCAAATGGCTCACTCCAGACACATGTGATATGCAAATTCACACACATTACAGGCTATATCATGTAGCACAATAATAACTGTGCAGACTTGATGTGTATGTGCAGACAGCCCTTTACAAGTTCGGTAATGATAACGGTAAGCGCTGTTCACTTGTGCCATGGCTGTGGTGGGTGGCTGTCCTTGTCACATGATCATTTTCCCACAACATTAAAACATGAGAGCGCATTGTGTACAAGGACTTTTTATCCCCAACCCCCCAAAATGCTGGTTCGTGGAAGAAGGCATTCCGGAAAGAGAAGTGGCTTAATGTGTGTGACTATTTCTTCAGGCAATGAAAATTGAAATTCTGCTGAGTTTTCTGGAGTACTTTTATCTTTGGATGTGCCCAAAAAATTTTTTTTTCTTCAGTCCCTTAAGGTCCCATAAAAGAAATCACTGTCACCTCATAGTTGGTAATCTTTGAGACCATGGTCCACAGCGTTTTTGTGAGGAAGGGATGCTTTTCATGTCCCAAAGCCTTGATTCGTGCCCAGGTGAACAGTGGAGGGATCAGAGAAAGAGCTTTGTGATGATCACGTCCCTGGATTGTTTCTTTTCTCTCCCCGGGTTGAACTTTCTCCTACCAGGAAGTGCCAGTGGCCCCCACACGTGGTTCCCCTCCATTGGGCTGCCAAGACCTGCACTGTTAGGTGAACCTAAATTTGTCAGGTCCATTGTAAAAAAACCTTTTCTTTCATAAACTATTCAGACATAAATCTTGACATTTGGAACTGCTTTGTTACCTGTGTTTCTAGTCATACGGTGATACAATCCAGGATTTATCCAGAAAATTCTTTCTTAGAACTAAATTTATTTTTGCCTTCGCTCCCTTGGGTAGAATAAATGCTTGAATTTTACCCAAGTGTCTTTTTGACGGCTTTTACTATGTCCTCTTAGTGGGTGATTTTACTCCATGTAACAACCCCTCCAGGGAGCTGGTCTTTTGCCAGGTAGTCCTTCTCCTCATCCACATAACCAAAGTACCCAGTGTTCCTCAGGCCTCACCTTAAGCTCTAGGCCAATGGTAATAACTAAGTCTCTGTGTCATGGGGCCTTCTCTCTGAACCTAGGAGATACATATTCTCTCTCTCTCTCTCTCTCTCTCACTACACACACACACACACACACACACACACTACATATTTTTTTAAGACATATAGAAAGGAGTCCTTTACCTGAGGGTTACCATCACAACCCATTGGCAGGTCATGAAATCAATTTATTCGGTTGCAGCTGGAATTTTTTAATAAAGTAGAAAATATCATTATGGAAAGGACAAATGTTATGTAATTACCCTTACATGAAATACCAAGAATAGTCAAACTTATCAAGACAAATAGAATGGTTGTTGCCAGGGAATGAAGAAGTTAGTGTTTAATGGGTGCAGGGTTCCAGTTCGGGAAGATGGAAAACTCCCCCGGAGATGGACAATCGGGGCACCCGCACAGCGGCGTGGAGGTACGGACTGCTGCAGGGCTGCGTAATTCAAATGGTTAAAATAGTCATTTTATGTTATGCATATTTTACCACAATTTTTAAAATATGAGACTTTGTCATGTTTTCAGTAAACCTCCTATCCCCTCCTTCATTTTAATGTGTACTAGGCTACAATAATTTTACTGATTCAAAATATAGTTAAATTATATTGAGATTATATATACCATCTTAGTTTGTGTTTAAGAAACTTAAAGGTTTTGGGGGTTTTTAATTAATTTTTTATTGTTCAAGTACATTTGTCTCCATTTTCCCACCACGACATTCCCCTGCCCAACCCACCCCCACCTCCCACCCTCAATCCTTCTCCACTTTGGCTTAATCCATGGGTCCTTTATACATGTTTCTTGACTTGACCTTTCCTCTTCTTTTTCCCGTTACCCCCCTTCCTTCCTCCCCTCTGCTTACTGTTGGTTTGTATTTTCCTTCAATGTTGCCGGTTATATTTTTCTTGCTTGTTTTGTTGATTAGGTTCCACTTATAAATGAGATCATATGGTATTTGTCTTTCACCCCCAGGCTTATTTCACTTAGCATAATGCTCTCCAGTTCCATCCATGCTGTCACAAAGGGTAGTAGCTCTTTCTTTCTTTCTTCTGAGTAGTATTCTACTATGTAAATGGACCATAGTTTTTTGATCCACTCATCTATAGCGAGGCATTTAGGTTCCTTCCAGTACTTGGCTATTGTAAGTTGTGCTGCTGTGAACATTGGGGTGCATGTGTTCTTTCGAATTGGTATTTTGGGCTTCTCAGGGTATAATCCCAGCAGTGGAATTGCTGGGTTAAAGGCAGTTCCATTTTTAGATTTTTGAGGAAATTCCAAACTGTTTTCCACAGTGGCTGTACCAGTCTGCATTCCCACCAACAGTGTACGAGGGTTCCCTCCCCACAACAACCTCACCAGCACTTGTTGTTTGTTGATTTGTTTCTGGTGGCCATTCTGATGAATGTGAGGTGGTATCTCATTGTGGTTTTAATTTCCATCTCTCTGATGGCTAGTGATGCTGAGCATCCTTTCATATGTCTCTGGGCCCTGTGTATGTCCTCCTGGAGAAGTGTCTGTTCAGGTCCTTTGCCCATTTTTTAACTGGATTGCTTGTCTTCCTGGAGTGGAGTGTATTGAGTTCTTTATATATTTTGGAGACCAAACCCTTGTCCAAGGTATCATTGGCAAATATATTTTCCCATATGGTTGGTTCCCTTTTCATTTTGCTGATGTTTTCTTTAGCCATGCAGAAGCTTTTTATTTTGATGAAGTTCCATTTGTTTATTCTTTCTTTTATGACTGTTGCTCTAGGGAACATATTGGTGAAAATATTGCTGCATGGAATATCTGAGTTTCCTGACTATGTTCTCCTCTAGGACTTGTATGGTGTCATGACTTATATTTAAGTCTTTTATCCATCTTGAGTTTATTTTCATGTATGGTGTAAGTTGGTGGTCAAATTTATTTCTTTTTCTTTTTTTTTTTTTCCACATATAGCTGTCCAGCTCTCCCAGCACCATTTGTTGAAGGGGGTATTTTTACTCCATTTTATGCTTGTGTTGCCTTTGTCAAATATTAATTGACCATAGAGACATGGGTTTATTCCTGGACTCACTATTCTGTTCCATTGATCTATGTGTCTGTTCTTATGCCGGTACCAGGCTGTTTGATTTCAGTGACCTTGTAATATAGTTTGATGTCAGGCATTGTGATCCATCCTACCTTGTTCTTTTTCAAAATTGCTCTATTTGAGGTCATTTATAGTTCCATATAAATTTTTGAAATGTTTGTTCTATATCTGTGAAATACGTCATTGGTATTTTAATAGGGATTGTGTAGAATATATAAATTGCTTTGGGTTGTATGGATATTTTGATGATGTTCATTCTTCCTATCCAGGAACACGGTATATGCTTCCATTTCTTTGTGTCTTCCTTAATTTCTTTCTTCAGTGTTGTGCAGTTTTCTGAGTATAGGTCTTTTACCTCCTTGGTTAGGTTTATTCCTAGGTAATTTATTTTTCTTGTTGCTATAGCAAAGGGGATTTTTTTCCTGATTTCTGCTTCTGATATTTCATTGTTGGTGTACAAAAATGCCTTCAATTTCTGAATATTGACTTTGTCTGTTTTGCCAAATTCACTTATTAGGTTGAGTAGTTTTTTGGTGGTGTCTATGGAGTTTACTATGTACACTATCATGTTATCTGCAAACAAAGAAGGAAGTTTTACTTCCTTCTTTCCAATTTGGATGCCTTTTATTTCTATTTCTTGTCTGATCGCTGTGTCTAGGACTTCTAATACTATGTAGATAGAAGTAGTGAAAGCGGACATCCTTGTCTTGTTCCTGATCTTAGTGGGAAAGATTTTAGTTCTTGCCCATTGAGTATGATGTTGGCTCTAGGTTTTTCATATATGGTCTTTATTACGTTGAGGAATGCCCCCTTTATTCCCACTTTGCTGAGTGTTTTTATCATAACAGGGTGCTGTCCCTTATCAAATGCTTTTTCTGCATCTATTGATATGATCATGTGGTTTTTGTCTTTCCTTGTGTTTATGTGATGTATTACGTTTATTGCTTTGCAAATATTGAACCATCCTTGCATCCCTAAGATGAGTCCCACTGGATCATGGTGGATGATTTTTTCATGTATTGCTGGATGTAGTTTGCCAATATTTTGTTGAGGATTTTAGCGTCTATGTTCATCAGCAATATTACCCAGTAGTTATCTTTCTTTGTTGTGTTTTTATCTGGTTTTGGCATTAGGATGATGCTGGCCTCATGAAAAGAGTTTGGGAGTCTTCCCTCTTCTTGGATTTTTTTGGAATAGAGAAGGACAGGGGTTAGCTCTTCCTTAAATGTTTTGTAAAATTCTCTTCTGAAACTGCCCAATCCAGGACTTTTGTGTGCTGGGAGTCTTTTGATAACTGCTTCAATTTCACCATCTGTTATTAGTTTGTTTCGGCTTTCTGCTTCATCTCATTCAGTGTTGGAAGATTATATTTCTCTAAAAATTTGTCCATTTCACCCAGGTTTTCAAATTTCTTGGCATGTAATTTTCCATAGTAATTTCTTACAACCATTTTATTTCTGTGGTATCAGTTGTAACTTCTCCTTTCTCATTTCTGATATTATTTATTTGAGTCCTCTCCCTTTTTTTCTTGATGAGTTTGCTTAAGGCTTGTCTATTTTGTTTATCTTTTCAAAGAACAAGCTCCTGGATTTGTTGATCCTTTGAATTGTTCTTTTAGTCTCCATGTTATTCAATTCTGCTCTGATCTTGATTATTTCCTTCCTTCTACTCGCTCTGGGCTTTGTTTCCTGTTGTTTCTCCAGTTCTTGTAGGTGTAGGGTTAGGTTGTTTATTTGAAACGTAACTGTCTTTTTTAGGTAAGCCTGTATTGCTATGAACTTCCCTCTAGGACTGCCTTTGTTGTGTCCCATAGGTCTTGGATTGTTGTGTGTTCATTTTCATTTGTTTCTGGAAACTTTTTGATATCTTCTAGGATCTAATTATTGACCCATTCATTGCTTAATAGCATGTTATTCAGTCTCCAGAGTTTGAATGATTTGAGTTTTTTCCTTGAGATGGGTTTCTAGTTTCAAGCCCTTGTTGTCTGAGAAAATGCTTGTTATGATTTCAATTTTCTTGAATTTTTCTTGTTGAGGCTTGGTTTGTGTCCTATCATGAGCTCTATCTTTGAAAATTTTCCATGTGCATTTGAAAAGAATGTATTTTGCTTCTTTGGGATGAAAGTTTCTCTCTCTCTCTCTCTCTCTCTCTCTCTATATATATATATATATATACCAGTTAAGTCCATTTGATTTAATGTTTCATTCAGTTTCACAATATCCTTTTTGATATTTTGTTTGGAGGACCTATCCATTGTTGACAGTGGGGTGTTAAAATCCCCTACTACCAGTGTGTTGCTGTCTATATCTTTTCTTGAAGTCCTCCAAGATTTTCCTTATATGTTTGGGTGCTCCTATGTTGGGTGCATATTGGTTTACAATGTTTATGTCTTCTTGATGGATTCTTCCTTTGAGTATTATGAAGTGTCCTTCTGTGTCTCTTTGTATGGCCTTGTGTCTCTTTGTATGGCTTTTATTTTGAAATCTATTTTGTCTGATATAAATATTGCTACCTTGGCTTTTTTTCCTGTCCATTTGCTTGGAATACTTTTTTTCCATCCCTTTACTTTCAGCCTGTATAGGTCCTTTGTTCTTAGGTGGGTCTCTTGTAGACAGCATATGTGTGGGTCATGTTTTCTTATCCATTCAGGTACCCTATTTGTCTTGATTGGAGCATTTAATCCATTTACATTAAAGTTATTATCGATGGGTACTTATTCATTTTTTCCCTTTGTACCCGTATTCCCCTCTTTCTCTCTCTCTCTTACTCTTTTTCTTCATCTTCTTAAAGCAGTCTCTTTAGCATAGCTTGCAATGCTGGTTTGGTGGAGGTGTATTCTTTTAGCCTTCTTTTGTTGGGGAAACTCCTTATTTCATCTTCCATTTTAATTGAGAGCCTTGCTGGGTAGAGTAGCCTTGGTTGCAGGCCTTTGCTTTTCATTATTTGGAATATTTCTTGCCATTCCCTTCAGGCTTGTAGTGTTTCTGTTGAGAAGGCCTTATCAAGGCTCCCCTCTATGTTACTACCTCTTTCTCCCTTGCTGCCTTTAAGGTTCTCCCTTTGTCTTTGATATTTTCCATTTTAATGATGTTGTGTCTTGGAGTGGGCCTCATTGAGTTCCTCTTGAATGGGACACTCTGTGCTTCTTGGTCTTGTGTGACTTTTTCTCTCCTCCATTAGGGAAGTTTTCTATCATGACTTTTTCAAACAGGTTCTCTATCCCTTGCTCCTCTTCTCCTTCTGGTATCCCTATTGTATGGATATTATTACATTTCATGTTGTCCTGCATTTCTTTTATCACCTATTCGTTCTTTTTGCATCATTTTTCATTTTCTTGCTCTTTCTGGGAACTTTTTTCTACCTTGTTCTCCAGCTCACTAATTTGATCCTCTGCTTTATCTCATCTGCTTTTGAATCCTTCTACTGTGTTCTTCAATTCAGAAATTGTATTCTTCATTTCCTCTTGCCTCCTGTTTCTATGTCCTTTTTCATGCTGATGTAGTTTGCAGTAAGTTTCTCATAGTTTCCCTGTAGTTTTTGGTAATTCTCCTTGAGCTCAATGAGCTCATTAAGCTTCCTTATAACCAATTTTTTGAACTCAATATCTGATATTGACTTACTTCTATTTCATTTAGTACTTACTTCTATTTCATTTAGTACTCTTTCTGGGGATTTCTCCTTTCCTTTATATTGTGAGTTGTTTCTTTGTCTTCCCATTATTTGTGAGACTCTTCTTTTTTGCTTCTGCTCCTTAAGTTGATATGTCTTGTGTTCCTGACTTTGTGGTGTGAATTCCTATGGTAAGAGACCTGTGAGATTCAGTGGTACAGTCTCCTTGATCTCCTGAACCTGATGCTCTTTGGATGTCTTTTATGCTGTTTATGTTGGCTCTCTGGAAGTAATTGGGTTTTGATTGTTGTTTGGTTGTTCTTTGGTGGGTTCTTCCCTCCAGCTGGTTGACTGAGGGTCACTCTACCCACCACGTCTTGTGTGTTTTTGTGAAGGTGCTGCCAGAAAAAAAACACAAAGCCCAGGAAACAAACCCACATCTGCAAAAACAATTTCCCCATGCAATCCCACTATCAACAGCAAATGAACCAGTATTAACAAGGCTATACAGAGATTAAGACTATTATAATAAAAAAGAGAAATAAACCATTAGCATAAAATCTAATGACTTAATATTCACAAACTTGATGGACCCAAAATGAACGTTAAAAAGCTATGTAGTAAAGAAAATACTGCAAATCATGAAGAAGACCACAGTGGATTTTTGCCTCAGTATCCTCTAGTATTTACCACTGTTTTTTCATTCTGAATCCACCTCTGGTGATGTCAGATGCTGACCCCTTCTGACCTTACGCAGTCTTTTCGAGACTTCCAGGAATCTACTGTTTGTGGTTGTCTCCTTCAGTTCTTAATCTAGTCCCTCTTCACTCAGCAGTCAGGCTTAGGCACCACAGGGCAGGGCAGAATCCCTCCAGCAGGTGGGGCTATTATTTCCCCTCAGACTGCTCAGAGGGGAATGGTCTGCCTGAGCAGGAAGGCTGCTGCCATATGGGGGATGACTCAGCACTGGAATCCCGCCAGCTACTCTCTCAGTTCTCTCCCTTAAGCCTCTGTCTCCAGTCTCTCCTCAAGTGTCTCTAGTCCACTCTGCCCTAACTCTTTGCCAGGGATCTACTATCTGTGGCTGCCACTCTGTACTCAGCAGCCAGGCCTAAGCACCACAGGGCCTGGGCAGAGTCTTTTATTTTTTATTACAATTGCATTCAGTACTATTTCATATTAGTATCAGATGTTTGTCCTACAGTATTAAGTTTAAAAAAAAAAAAAAAAGTAGGTAGCCCCAGTTGGGTGGCTAAGTTGGTTGGAGTGTTGTCTTGTGCACCAAAATGTTATGGGTTCAATTCCTAATCAGAGCACATACCTTGGTTTCATGTTCAATCCCCAGTCAGGGCACATATGGGAGGTAACTAATTGATGTTTCTCTCTCACTTCAGTGGTTCTCTCTCTCTCCCCCACCACTCACCTTCCTCACTCCCTCTCTCCTTTTCCCTCTCTCTAAAGTCAATGAATATATCTTCAGGTGAAGATTTTTTTTTAAGCAGGTTAAGAAAGAGTTGGTATGGTCCCACAACACATGGGAAAAAAGACATGAAGGAAATATATTAAAATTTTACAATAATTATGTCAAGGGGGTGAGACTGTAATTTTTAATTACTTTGTGATGTTTGATATTTTCCAAATGAACATATGTGACATTTGTAAACAGAAGCAAAACTGTCCTAACACCTATCCAGCTCCCCCTGCATTGCCTTTGGAGGGGAGTCCTGGCCCCTCCATTCTGTTCCTCCTGAGGTGATTCCACAAGCTTTGTCGCACACAGTGCTTGGGAAGCTCGCCCTTCTCCCATCCTGCTGCCTGACTGTCCTCTCCTGTCCTCTGCAGAATGAACGATGAAATCAGGGCACTCTTTGCCAACTTGGGCAGCTCCTACGCAAAGCAGCTGGGCTTCCGGGACAGCTGGGTCTTCTTAGGGACAAGAGCCATCAAGAATCACAGCCCCTTTGAGCAGGTGGGTTCCTGGTGGCCTCCCCATCCCAGTGAAGAGAGGGCGCAGTGTCAGGGATGGATGGACAAGGACTGGGGTGGCTTGGGAAGGACACACATGGTAAAGTGTGGGGAGAACCACTTGGCTGTCATCCACCCCAGAGGTCAGGGTGGCCTGACTGGGTAATCCACCAGCAGGAAGAGGCCTTGACAATTTTGAAAGGATATATATAAAGGCATACATTCAAAAGTACCAAAAAGGAGGAGAAGGAGAAAAGAAGGGTACAAGGAAAGTGAGACGTGGAAGAAAGAGACATGAATGTAGAGATGAAGACTGTGTGGTGGGGAGGGGAGCCCAGAACAGGGGTCAGACTACCTGGTTTCTGGCCCCACCTTAGCCAAGCCCCTCCTCCCCCCAGGCCTAGCTCTCCCCATCTGTAAAGGGGAGGGTTTGAACCAAGGGAGCCTGAGGTCCCTTCTGAGTTCCCTGTAGAGAGGGTGAACTTGCTCCAAGAAGGGGATGCAGGAGAGTTCACCTGAGTATGTGGAAGGGGTCAGGAGAGGTCCACAATATGGGGCTCACAGCCACTGCCCAGGGCCACCCGAGGAGGTGGGTCAGGGAGGCACCCAGAAGTGGAGTGTGAGGTGTGCTCACAGGAGGAAGGGGGAGTCAACAAAGGGTTGGGGGCCCCCAAGAAAATGCTTCCTCTTCTCCCCTTGTCCAAGGCAGACCCCATCTGCGCATTCCCAGCTCAGAGCAATTCTGAAACCTGAAAGAACTGGACAACCCTTCCCTGACACGGTGATGAGAAGGTTCAGGTCTGCCTAGACATGCAGGACCACCGAGGGGCACGGACTCTGTCCTGAAGGCTGTGGGGAGCCGTGGGAAGCTTAAGAGGGGTAGTGACAAGAGCAGATTGATAATAAGAAAGCCTGGCATTCAGCAAGTGCTTGCTCTGTGCAGGCACTGGAGCAAGTTCCCAAAGGGCCTTATGTTGACACCCACCATGAAATAAGTACAATTAGGGTCTCATCTCACGAGGGAGGATCCCGAGCCCTGCGCCGGGGGGGCAGTTAACCAGCTCGCTTGGGTCTCAGTGACACGGATGGATTTCTCATCTGGGTCGGCTCCCTCCACAAATGTGTCCAGTCATTACTATTTTTAGAACGGCCTACCTGGCTGAACACGGAGAGCACTGTGGAAGGGGAACCTTCTGAAGGCGGGGAGGAGGGCTACAGTGATCAGCCACCTGACCAGCAGCCTGGAGGGGCAGGGGCTGCGGAGGCAGAGCGGGGCAGAGTCAAGAGGCCGCATGCTTGAACGCCAGGGAGGGGGACCACAGAGGGGCTGCAGGGGTTTTTGCCTTGTCTGGAAAATGTGGGCCTGCTTTGTATGCATGTGTTTCTAAGAGAATGCATTCAGGTAATGAGAAATTACTTTTTAAAAATCAAGAAATAATACAAAGTAGCTTGTGCTGGAGACAAAAAGGAAAGGACCCTCTGGGTGAAGAGCATAGGAGGCCGGGGCCAGGATCTCCAGAAGGTCCCTGTGGGAGGTCCCCACGGGAGGTTGGGGGACAGGCAGGACTTTCTAGGCAGATTCAGGGCAGGCGCTGTTCCTCCTTAAAGCGCAGCTTCCAGACCCATCAGAACTGGACCAAGGTAGCAAAAGGGAAGCACATAAGTAGAAAAAAGTCAGCACCATCCTTTACCTGAGATTTAGGATCAGCTTTCTGGGGCCCATCACCTAAAAATGAACCAAAGACGGTGATGTCATAAAACTATCATGTCGTTTGTTCCCACACAAGGGAAACTGGCTTCTAGAGAAGCAGCATCTGGAATCTCTTCTCTCTTCCCAAGGGTTAGCCACAATGACTCCAACTGCAGATTTTCCATTTACACTTTTCTTTCATAAACCAAGCCTGGGCACTTTAAACACAATCTTAACTGATTTTATTTCCTTTATATGCTATTTATATATTTATTTATTAGTAGTATTAAACAATATTAGACCATGGTTCCACTGTGTATGTACCAGTTGCATGGCCATAAGCAGGCCCCCTTTGCCTCAGTTTCCCCATCTGTGTAATGGGATGATAATAATATGCATTTCTTAGGACTATTGTGAGGATTAAATACATAAGACACCTTGTGCCTGGCACAGAGCAAGCATCCAATGGTTGCTACAATGCTCTTTTAATTGTTATTATTATTTTGGATATTCTAGAGGGCTGGTGTAGAATTTGGCAGAGGGGCTAACCTCTGCAGCCCCACCTCTATCCTTAGTGTCCCCCTCCCCATGGCAGGCAATAACTAGGCTCTGACCCCAACTCTGAAACCTCAGGCAAGTTTCATGCCCTCTGAGCCTCAATCTCCCCATCTGTGAAATTGGCTAGTAACACCCAACACTGTCCCCCAAGGGACAATGGTGAGGATGAAGTGAGTGAAAGCATTTAGGTTTTAAAGCACGAGGCAAGTGCAGGTGTGAGCCCTGAACAGCCTCCCCTACTGTCAGCGTTTCTCCCTCTTCTCTCGCTCTCTAGTTCTTAAAGAACAACCCCGACACGAACAAATATGAGGGCTGGCCAGAGCTGCTAGAACTGGAGGGCTGTGTGCCCCAGAAGGTGTTCTAGGGCTGCTGCAGCTCCTCCTGGGTTGCCGCAAGCTGGACTGGCTGGAGCTGAAGGACAGCGATGGACAAGGGACCAAGAGACTGGTCGTGGCAGCATGGAGATCCTGAGGGTCCTTGCGCCCCCTGCGCACTTCCCCTTTTCAAGAACAAAAGCCATTGCTTGGGCTGAGGCGGCTGTCCTACCTGGAGATGGCCAGCTTCAGAGGGTCCTTCCGGGGCCACTGCTTGTGGAGAAAACAGGTGGGCTTCCCCTCAGGATCTCTGACTATTGTCCCTGTGAAAGAATGGACTGCCCCCACCGAGGCAGAGTTAAATTTCGTTATCGCTGATGTTGAATGAACTTTCCAAAACCTCAGTGTGCAGTGTTTCTCCCTGTGACCGAAAAGGTCTAGATTGGGATTACTTGGGCTACAAGATCGAACAGGTTGGCGACAGCTTCTGGCAGCAGGTTTGCAGCTGGAAAGAAGGTTGATTTCATAGGGATTTCTGTTTAAGCATGAAAAAACCCTCAGTTCCCAGCATAGGGTGTAAGAGCTACATGAACAGAGCCAAGGGCTGGATGCTGGACATGGAGAACATTGCACCTGCCGTTAGAATAAGAGCTGGAGAGGACAGGGAAGTTGCAGGGCGGGGTGTCACGGGGGGCGGGGGGGCGGGGCGGGGCGGTTCTGAAAGAGGCAGGAGAGAACAGCCAGGCTGAAAGACAGACTTCAGGGAGGACATCAGAGCTGCTTTGCAAAGTTTCCCAGGAGCAACCCCTGAGATTTACTTGAGACGCGATTCTAGAAAACACCAATAGGAGAACAGAGAAGTAAAACAGGGAAGAGAAGGAGCCAAGAAGGTGTACTATGAGCAAGTGGAGCTAACCCACAGACATCCCTGGGAATTGGTGTAGAGAACACACCCCAGAGATCACTTAGTCAGGGTCAGGAAGATGGAATCTTTATGTACCACCTCCCATCAGCCATTGTTGGCGGGCTGCTAGTATGGGGGCCTGTGTGAATTCCTAGGCCCTTCTCATCTGCCCTACATAGGGAAGAGTTGTCATCTTAGCTTCACAGGGAGTACTTAACCAAGAAATATTGATACCAGCCACCAGAGGCCACTGAATGATGAGGCCTGAGGGATATGGTGCTAAGACCCCTCCTGGGGTCTCTGAGGAGGTCCCGGGGGCCCTAGGCCAAATCCTGGAAGCAGAAAGCACTAGCACTCAGGCCCCTAGAGTGTGTACCGGACTCCAAGACTCATGGAGAAGATGACCACACCCTAGTGCACATGCCCCAAGCAGTGGAACAGCAGAAGCTGAAGTCCTGTGCACTCCACCGGTGCGGGCTCACAGTTCCCCAGCCCGGGAGAAAGGCAGGGCTTCGAATGTGCCGAGGGATCTGGGGTAGAGAAGGACAGAGTGTGGGAAGTTTTGACAGGGGCCATGATGGGCTGGGGCGTGGGCTGTGGTTGCAGTGGCGTCACGATCAATGATAAAAGCCCGATGCGGAACGTTAAGCAAGCTTGGCTGACAAAGGAGCCCAGCCAGCCACCTGGCCAGTCCCACTTTCCCCTCCTCCCCCACCTACTTGTAAATCATGCTCAAGGATTACAAGTGGGCATTGCTGGCAGCCCCAACTAACCACTTACACAGACACCCACATCAATATAATGTGTGACAGCTTTACATACGCAAACAAATTTGCTCCATTCCTCCCATTTTGTCCCAAGTGGCCAGGCCCTCTGCCCAATTAGACAGTAGGTGCTAACAAAGGACTCCCACTGAACCTGAGTGCCTTCCTTCCCAATCCCCAGAAATAATTGAGTAAAGCTGAGGGGGTGGGGGCGTCCGCAGGCCGAGGACCCTGACCGAGCCCTCCTTTTCTCCCAGCAGACTCACTCCTGTGCTAACCAGTAGTTACCCACCCCAGGCAGTGTGGTGAACAGGAAGGCCAGCCAGGCCTGGCTCCGGGCACTGGCTCTGCCCCTTGCTAACATAGGTTGATATGTTATCTTTATCCTGACAGAGGTTCAGACCTTGTGACCATTACTCAGGTACCAGCTACTGTCTTCCGATGCCTCAGGGGTTGCTGATTATCCAGGGAAAGGCTAGGTCCATGAAGGGTATAGATAGATGACAGATAGATAGATAGATAGGTAGGTAGATAATAGATAGATGATTTCTAGAGCTAGGATTTAAAACTAAATTTAATCAAAGTCATAGGAGCGCTTGGTTTCGGTGGTCACTATTTAAAAGGACATGGGTGGCCACCTGGTTATAAGAGCAGACACATGGTCCATGCATTGCACAATGCTTTACAGAAGACTGAGGAAATGTCGATGGGATGGGGCAGCGGGCATGGCCCCCTGGATGGGACTGAGCGTGGGCCTGGACTAGGAGATGAGACCACTGGTCTGCAGGAATTGTTGTCATTAAAAGGTCAGTTCTCAATGAAGAAAAGCTCAGAGTGAGGAAGCGACACTTGCCACAGAGCCTGTGAGAGAGGCCACTTGCTGCTGCTCACTGGGGAAGGCGTGGCTGAGACTGCGGGCCATGCACCTCCCACCCCACCCCGACCAGGGCAGGCCTCAGTGGACCAGCTGCTAGATGGGGTTATGGAAAAGAAGCCCGGGAGACCGTCAGCTGTATCACCAAAAGCCACCAAGGAGATAACATTCTAGAGCCAGCCACCCTGGGCCCCCTGGGATGGGCATCGCAAAGTGACCAATGTCTGTCAGACCCTCAACATCATTTCCAGGGCACCATAGAGACCCCCAGCTCAGCTCAGGATGGGGAAGGTCAAAGTCTAAGAAAAAGGCTGTAGCCAGTAGAGAGCTGTCTATATCACTGAGTCTATTACCCATTATGAGCCAGTTTCCTCACTTGACAGTTGTTGCTCACCTGCTACATGTCAGCAACTAGGTAGGCATCGGAGACGCTGTGGTGAAGAAAACCAGGCACAGTCCCACCTCATAGTCTAGGGGTTGGGGCGTGGCAAGGGGAGGGAGCAGATCAGGAGACAACAGGGCTTGGTAAGTATTTGTTAGGGAAGGGCCTACAGAATCAGGAATGGTGCCCTGGAGGAAGCCTTGGGAATGCACAGGAGTTCGCCGGGCAAAGAGGGAAAAGAGGAGCGTTCCAGGCAAGGGAACAGCGTGAACAAGGCCCGGAAGGGCAGAGGGCAGGTGAGAAGAGATGAGTGTGCAGGAGTGTGACCTGAAAGGCCTTGAGGGCTGGGCAAAGGGGCTTGGACTTTGTCCCGGGCCCACGAGGACACACTGAGAGATTTCGGCTGGGCAACGGCACGATCAGATTTGCAGTTTTAAAGAATGGGCAGCAGATTTACCATCACTGTTGTTAACAGCATTGTAACAGCATTGTCCTCTTGGCTGCTGAGTGAAGAAATCAGCAGAGACAGGGAGGCCAGTGAGGAGTCCGGCCTCATCCAGGGAGAGAGGGTGGTGACAGGGACCAGGAGATGGCATGGGAATGGAAAAAGGAGAACCAGTCCCAGGCACATTCAAGAAGTAAAATGGACAAGACTTGGGGACTAGTTTTCTCATCATCGGGGTGGACAAGACTTCAGGAATCTCTGCGAGTTACTCGTGGCCTCAGAATTTGGGGCCTGCATTTCCCTGTCCCCTGGTCAACATGCCTTTCTTTCCTCTCCGCCTGCGGGAGTGAGGATTGGTGATGAGGGGGAGAGTATCCCTCTGTTCCCGCAGTCATGGCAGTCTTTCCAGTGGCTGTAATTCTAGTCCTTGCCAGTAGGTGGGAGCACAAGATAGAAAGGGAAGAGTGGCCAGGTTTCTGGCGCCCGCCCAGTTCTTGGGAAAGGTGCTGTGCTTAATGGTTACCTTGGACTTGCCAATGGGCAGCAGATTTACCATCACTGTTGTTAACAGCATTGTAACAGCAGTGCCTAACTTCTATGGAGAATTGCTGTTGTCCAAAGATGCTTTGTGCAGAATTTTACATAAGTTACCTCAATTTATCCTCACAGCCCCGTAGGGTAGGAAGCCATTGTTATCCCCTTTTACACATATGAGGCTCAGAGAGGTCGAGTGACTTGTCCAAAGTCACACAGCTAAGAAGCCTCAAAATAAGGATTGGAAGCCCAACGGATCTCCATCACTACAGGAAACGGACTTTTCAGAAACACTTCTCTTAAAACTACTCTCCTCCTCTCTCTCCTTCCCTTTTTCCTCCATCTCCTTCCCCTCTACTTCCTCCAGAAGGCCTCTGAAGACATTTGAAAATTGCTCAGAACTTCTGGATCAAAATTCTCAATATCCACCATCACTGCTTTAGGAGAGTTGGAGAGGGAGTGAGTTTGAGAGATTTGGAACTCCTCTTTGAAACCCTCCCACATTTTTCAAGCTTGCTCCCTTCTATAAAGTATGGGTCAAGAAGAAGCAGATGTTTGTCCCCATTTTGCGGATGGAGAAAGTGGAGCTAAGAGCTGTGCCCAGGCCACTCAGGGAGACAGGACAAAGCAGCAACTAGAACACCTGCCTGGTCCCCTTGACCCTTCACCACCTACTGTCATTTCATAAATCATTGTGTCTGTGCTCCAAGCACCTCCTCTGTGCCAGGCGCTAGACTAGGCTCTGAGACCACCACCCCCGTCTTTTCTACCCACGGCATGGGGTTCAAATGTTGCATTTTGGACCCACATCCTACCAAGAGCCTGACTTCAGACTTTCAGCCAAACGAGGACCCCAGTCAACCAGGCTTTCAGTGCGGCTCATAAGTCATAGTTCAGCAGGACTCCAAGTGGATGGGGAAAAATTAATAAATGTGTAAAATTCCTTTTCTCTCCTCCCATCCTACCAAGAGCCAAGCTGATAGACACTTTTGGGATGGCTGCCAAAGGAGCTTGATCTTCAGGGTTGACTTACGACATTTTACTGCTCTGGCTGACTGCCCATTTAGCCATTGTTCTTTACAGTTTGGGGGATGCTCTTCCTACTGCAGGAAATCAGAAGCTGTGCCCCAGCCATGACTGAAACAGAAAGAAAAGGAATAGGGAACAGCAGCAGCAGGGGCTGGTGCAGAAGAAGGGGCAGAAGGAAGAAGCCATATTTTTGCTTGACTGGAGAGGGCATGGGTGTTGAGGGAAATACGGCAACAACAATAACAACTGTATTAATCATTGTCCTGCAGGGAGCACTGGTGGTGAGTCAGGACTGTGTTAAGCACTCTACATACTTACACTGTTTATTTAATCCTCCACCATTTTTTATCCATTCAGCAACATTTACTGAGTGACTGCAATGTGCCAAGACTGGGACAGACCAGGTCCCAGTCTTTGTGGAGCTGTCATTACAGGTGGGAAGACAAGGAACACAGAAATGATACCATTTCGGGTACTGATAAGTTCTACAAAAAATAATAAACAGAAAGCCTGGGACACTGCTTTGCATAGGGGGTCAGGGAAAGCTTCTATGAGGAAGTGATAATTGGGCCTGAAGGATAGAAAGAATTATGCAATTTTCAAAAAACGGAGTCAAGGGAGAGAGATGGGAACTGTTCCAAGCAGAAAGAAAGAACAGCAAGTACAAAGGTCATACGGTGAGGGGAAATGTGGTGAAATCCAGGAGCCGTCAGGGGGATGGGTAAGAAGGAAGTGAGGTCCGAGGGGAAAGCAAGGCTTGTTAGGTTACACGTGAACCACGATCATCTTGTGAACCCCAGGGGATGTCGTTCCATGGGCAAAGTCGGATCTAGGATGCCATAGCCTTGGCTCTTCGCCACACTGCCATTTCATAAATCGTCACGACAACCTCGGGCCAGTCACTGTACCAGAAGAAAGGGAAGGGTGACTAGTTCCCCCCTGCCCGGCCAGTTCTTGGGAAAGGTGCTGTGCTTAAGGGATTTGTTACCTGGGGCTTGCCAATGGCAGAGGACTTATCAACAGTATTGTACACAGCATCGTAAGAGCAGCCCCTAACGTCTATGGAGAATTGCTGTGGTCCAAAGATGCTAAGTGCAGAGTTTCACATGAATTGCCCCATTTCATCCTCACCACCCCATGGAGGAGGGCCATTTTTATCCCTTGTTGCTCAAGAGGAAGATTATAAAACAGGGAATGACATGATCTGATATACACTTTAACAAAAGGATGGCTTCAGATACACACACCCTCCCCTTTCAGCTCTCGGAGCAACCCTGTGTGCTATGATTATCTGACCCCAAACACAGATGAAGAAACTGAGGCTCACAGAGGTTAAATCCTGTGCCCTGGGTCACACAACTGTGAGAAACAGAGCTGCGACCAATGAGATTCCCGCCTTGATCTTGCCCCATGTTGGCAACAAAGAGAAGGAAAGGGCTGGCTCAAGTGAGGAGAGGGGCCTGCCAGGGGGTACTTTGAGAACTTGGCCCCTGGCCTCCAGATATTTTCCTGGCCTGAGCTCAGACCCAGCTGCCCTCCGGCCCTCCCGCCTGGCCTGCTGCCTCTTGAATGGAGTGTTCTGTTGTCGGTCTCTGCTCCAGGACAGCCCCCACCACGGGCCACCAGTGTCTTCAAAGGTCTCTAATTAATGGGCCTCTCCAGCCTGAGCATTTCCATCCCCACGCATCCCGCCAGAGCCCCGCGTCCCGGCCGCCCCACGCAGCCTCCGCTCCCTGGGCCCCATCTGCTGAGCGGTGCCCAGCCTGGCAGGAAGGCCAAGTCCTTCCCTGTTGGGCCGGCCAGATGTCACCCGCTGTGCCTGAGCTGCCTGCTGACTGCACAGTGAGAGGACTGCTCTGCTTCTCCCCAATCCCAGCTACCTCGGTTTCCCTTCTTGAGAAAGAGGCAGAGGTCTGGGAGGTGACAAGCCACAGAAACTCCAGGAAGGTGTGTGGGCCACCTGGGGACATCAGATCCGTCTGTCAAGATCAATCACCCTAAGCCTGTCTGGGGAGCTCCAGGCTTGGGAGCAGCTGTGAAAGCCGCCTTTGTGCCTGAGGAGAATGAGCTGCAAGGGGACAGGGGGCCCTAGCCCAGGGAACCCCTCGGACCCCAGCTCCTGAGACCAGCACCAGCAGGGAGGACCCCCAGCCTGGTCCCCGAGGCCCACCCAGGCCTGGTGCCCAGTTCGTGCCATGGGAGCCACCCAGGGGAAGAAGGTAGGAGCCCAGAGGGTTTTGTTGGGGCCCTGGGCATGGAACGGGAGCCCGGCTCTGCCAGGTGGGAGCCCTCACACACACACCCATCAGCTCCTGGGAGCCTGGGCCAGGCACCGGCCCCTCGTCCCCCTCCCTGAGCTCACAGCCAAGATTTGCATCTAGAAACCTGGCTGGGGCTCCAGGCAAAGCCAGTGACTGATCTTTGCATCTCTGGGACAGACCTAGGGGCTGCCTGCTCTCTCAGCAACCCAACCTCACACACACGGCTCTCTACTTCCCTGCCTGCAGCCTCCCGGGCCACCCCGCCCCATGTACCAGGAGAGTGTGGGCACAGGTGGATGCAGGGGTAAGATAAAAAATAAGGGTCATTATAATTAAGTTGGCTAACCAGTTGTCACCAGATATTGGGCTGTGGGCAAGTTATTGAAGTTTTCCATAACTCATTTCCTCGTCTGTAAGATGGGGACAATAGCAGTCACTGTCTCAGAGGCCCGTAATGAGAATTAAATGAATTAAAATATGTTAAGCATTTGAAACAGTGGCTGGCACATAGTGGACTAAGTGTAAATAGTACTCTGTTATTACTAGAATGCTCTTTATATTATTATCCAGAACCTTCTCAAACTGGGCTCTCAGTTGGGGGTTTGCAGAAAGCACAGCCAGTCTATGTTTCTGAAAATGTGGTTTGTAGGCACCCTGCGCCAGAATTAGATATGGGGTGTGGGAGGGGGCTGCTTAAAAGGTCACCTTCTCACCCTGGCTGAGAGGCTCAGTTGGTTGGAGTGTCGTCTCATACACCAAAAACGTTGTGGGTTTGATCCCCAGTCGGGGCATGTAAGAGAAGCAACCAATTGATATTTCTCTCTAACATCGATGTTTCTCTGTTTCTCTCTCACATCAGTGTTTCTCTCTTTTTCCCTCTCCCCACTCCAACCCCTTCCTCTGAGATCAATAGAGATGTCCTTTGGTGAGGATTAAAAAAAAAATAGGTCACCTTTTCAAGGCCCGCCCAGACCTTCTGGATCAGAGCCTCTGAGAATCTGAATTTATTCACCAGCTCTCTGGGGATTCTCATACATGCTCAGGGGCTCAGGGATGTCACTCCAGCAGGGTGGGCAGGCTGCCTGGGACCCCTCTGGATCTCAGCTCCAGCTCTGTAAAGTGGGGCTGGTACCCAAATGCCCCAATAAACAGCGGCTCCAATCTTCAAACAACCCACGATGACCTAGTCCATTAAAGTTAGGGAATAGCTTGTGGGGAGGGGGAGAAGGACAGGCTTTGGCCCCATTCTTCTTGAATCTAAACTTTCTGCCAACCCAGCACCTCCCACATTTTTAAAACTTAAAGTAAAACACATCATGAACCCCATGAAGGAATGTCCCTGGACCTTAGTTTCCTCATTTGCAAAATGAGGGTGGTGGGCCAGCTAACTAACCCCTGGGGTCTTCGAAGTGCTGGTGTTGGCTCCTGCTGCCTCCACAGCCGCTAACTTCATTTTTCTAAATGCTCTCTGTCCTGGGGCTGTCACTGCCCCCTCACAGTTCTCACCCCTGCCTACAGGGGCCAGTGTGAGCCACCTGCAGTGGGGCAGGTAGATTATCTGACCCAGCCCCAGGGGAGTCCCAGAGCTGACTTCCCAGCCTGGTACCAGCCCTGGCCCCAACCACTCCACCCTTCCTGCTCCTCCCCTCTCCCAGGGGAGAATTAGCTCAGTCTCTAGATCCTTCTCTGCTGAACATGAATGTAGGGAGAGAGTCATCTTACAGACTAGCTCCCTAGGCCTAGAAAAGACTCCAACAAGGTCTAACCCAAGAGTAGTAAAATGTGTTTCCTGTACTGCCTCTCCCACTCCCCTCACCCGTGGCAGACATCACGAATCAATCCCTGCACCCTTTCTCACTAAGTCTAGATAGCCTCAGAATCTTTCTCAACACAGTATCCCGAGACTCCCCCACCAGTCTGTCAGAACTAGCCCCCAGGTTGAAAGCCATGCTTATCCTGGGCCCAGGCCCCTCCTCTGCCTTCAGGGAAAAGCCCTGCTGGGAGAAGGCAGCAGGGCACCATGATTGAGACGTGGGCTTAGAGTCAGACCGGCCCCAGGTTAGTTCCTCCACATCCACTTCAACCTTGGACAAGCAGCTGCACCTCTCTGAGCCTCAGATTCTGCCTCAAAAAGCTGACGATAATAGTCCTTATCAGAGTGTTGTAAGACCTAAATGACATCATGCCTGGGACAAAACATGTGCTCAGTCAATGTTGTCTTTCCCTGGATTTGATCCTTTCACATGTGCATCCTCTTCTGAGCTCACAACTGTTCCTTTGAGCCACAAGGGCATCGATACCACACGCAACAACAGATGAAAAAGTTGAGGGCCAGCAAACATGACTTCTTCCAGCTGGTCAGTGGTGGAGCCAGCCTGGAAAAGGGCTGTGAGCATGTCCAGGCTAGATTCCCTCATGATCCCCAACCTATATGCCCACCCAGCCCCCCACAGGCCTCTCTCTCTCTCTCCCCACCCCTCCTCGAGGCAACAGCCCAGCTGGCTCCTGAGTGATGTCTGTGGGCCTGGCTGTGTGAAATGGAAGGCCCAGCATCCAATCATTTGTTCTCCCACTAGGTTGTCCTGTGAAGGACACTGTCCTGTCCTCGGACCCATTCCCACAGTTATAGCTGAACCATAGTCATAAAATAAAAGTTCTGGAAAACCCTTGGTGATACGGTCCAACAGCCTCCCCGTTATACGGCTGGGAAGACTGAGGCCCAGAGACGAGAAGGACCTGCCCAGGGCCATGCAGCAAGGGCCAGGGCATTTCCACAATGCCTGGCATCTCCAAGCCAAACTGCAAAGCGCACAGGAAGGCAGTGCCTCTCCTTCCCCCTCACCTTGAAGGGCAGGACCAAGCTGCCCCTGGGAGATGACTCCTGCCCACTAAGGTGCTCTCCTGGTACATTTCTGTCCATAGAATCCTCATTTGCTCCTGCATCAGCCTCTCAGAGAAAAAATTCACTGGGTATGTGCTACCCACTGTGCTGGGAGCTGGGCCAAGGATGGAAAGGCATGGCTCCCACCCTTACAGCCTCCTTGTTGGTTGGAGACACTGAATGCAAACAAATAATGATAGTCACAGTGGAGATGGGGGTGATTGCTCAGGTAAGTGTTAGGGTCATCTCTAGCTGCAATGTAAGGGCTGGGTGTGAGGACTCCAGTTAGTAGACGGCTGTGGAAATCCCATAATTCAGATGTTTTATTCAGGATGTTGTCTGCTACAAAGAATGGGAACCCCAGCTCCAGCTAGTTTATACAGTAAGGAAATGTACTGGGTTCTCTAAACAGAAGTTCAATGGCTTAATAATGTCTCCAGGACTTTTCCCAGAAGCCCCCAGCTAAGGTTCTCTAGAATTTCATTGGCTCAAATTAAGGCACGTTCTCATTCCTGACTTATCCCCTGGGACACTGGGTTTGCCTGGAATCCTGAACCTGTCGCTGGCAAGGGATGGAAGTGGGACCGTGTGACCAGAGCCCCCTTGAAGCTGGAGATCAGTTCTCCAGTGGCAGGGCTAGTGCTCAATGGGAAGGGTAGAGTGGATGCTGGACATTTAATCATAATGCCCCACCCTGAGGGGGAAGGGATATTGTCTCTGACCCCAGTATAAACAGAGAGAATGGAAAGAACTTGAAAAGTTCCAGGATGTGGCACAAGGAGTACAGAAGTCAAAACACAGACATTATTGCTTATATTCATCCTTGTGAACTTCCCTTGGATGTGACATTTTTTTAATCTGCAAAGTTGTTACACTGGCCACTATCAGAATTCTTCTGAGAATCAAATGACCATCCTCTCAATACATGGAAACAATGTCTCCATTTGGAATATTTTAGAAGCTGCAAATATTGGCCAATGGGCATATGTTGATAGTAGAGTGAGGAGCGCAGGCAGCATGTCCTGGATAGAGCCTTGTTTGAGCCCACGCATTACACAGCGAGGCCACAGCTCCTTGGGCAGCAATGTGTCTAGAAAAAGCAACTCCTATCGGCCTCAAACACCAGCTGAACATTCACAGAGTCCACAGAATCTGGGCACTCTGTCCCCGGCCCCCACTGAGCAGCCACTGTCTTTCCCCCAAGAAAGGGACAGGCCCAGGAGCTTCTGCAGGCTATTCCTACATGAGTTCAGCCATGACTTTAATCCCACCCTTACAGAGGCTGATACTAAAAAAACGTACTAAATGATACTCTGATACTAAAATATATATATTACTGATAACAGCTCACCTGCATCACAGCATTTGCACTAATTCTCTGACTGAATCTTCCAACAGCTCTTGGAGGTGGGTACTTTTATTATGCAAACAATCAAAGGCATGGAAAGATTAATCAAGAGTCTAAGGGCCACCCAGTTAGAAAGTGGCAGAGTCAAGTTTTGAAGCAGGCAGTTTAAGGAATCTGACCTCTTAGCCAATGGACATCAGTGCGGGCGCTGATGAAAGTGGGCTCTTGAGCAGGCAGAACAGTGTTCGAATCCCACCTGGGTCCCCTGCTGGGGCAACTTGCTTAATCTGTCAAATGGGATAATGACTTCATCTCCCACACTAAGATGAGGTAAGGTGCCTGGCATACAGAAGGCACTTGGGGAATGGTGGGTGAAACTGTTACTGTTGCTCTAAAAGCTGCAGGCGGCACTTCAGCAGAGAGGGTGCCCGCTGTGTCCCCAAATCCACAGTATAACCCTTGATGGCTTGGGTGCTTAGCATTCTCTAAAACATTTCACCAAACTCAACACCATCCAGGTTTTTCACTTCCCTGAACAAATCCTGTGTTCTGGCTGTTGATGTTTGCAAAGATGTTCATCACATTGCATTCAACTTCATTAGAAGAAAGTCTCTTTGGCTGAAACAAATGGGAAAAAATACGGGTGATACGGCCAATTTTATAAAGGGCCTGGAACGGTATGTTTGTTCTTACAGACCCCGGAGGGCACGCATGTGGCTGGGCCCCACCGGATCCCCAAACAGTTCTCCTGGCAGATGATGGATGGTTCCTGGGACTGGCACCCAGCTCAGCGGGGCCCGGGGAACTCGTTAGGAGGCTCTCTCTAGCCCCGCCACGCCATGGCCTCCACGTTGCCCACCGCCTCAGACTGCTTCTCTAAGGAGTGCTGGGGCCAAGCACCGCACTCCGGGGGATTCCACAGCTGGGATCCCAGAGACCCCAGGATGGGAGGCTTGGGGACAAGAGGAAAATGCTGTCAGGAGCCCACGGGGAGTGAGGGAGAAAACACCCTCTCCTCGCCCCCAACAAAAGCAGAGCTCAGGCTCCTCGCTGAGCCCTGTCTCCCGTATCACTCCAGCCTCCCGGCCTGTGCTCACACCAGGTGCCCTGATTGCCCTCCAGGCTCCTGTACCATCCAACCAGTTTCTGAGTTTCAGGCCCAGCACCCACCCACCGGCTCTTGTAAGTGTTCTTGGACCAGGTGTGTATTGAGTTCCGACTGCACACCTGACAGCTATTCCACCACAAGGTGTGAGGGAAGATGAGGAGGAGGAGGGATAACAACTACTGAGCCCCCCACTTGGCAGCCATGGTGCTCAGCGCTTTCACATGCTGTCCCTCCAGCCACCTCCAGCCACCCCCAGCAAGGTAGCACCTGCCACACCCACATCGTGCATGGACAACACCCAAGCGTGCCTTTTCCTGCCCTCCATGCCTGCTCTGGGGCTCTGCGCAGGTCCTGAGGCCTCTCCCCTCCGGCCCCCGTCGACACTCCGCCTGCTTTTCTCATACTATCCTCACAAACGCCCAAGGAGGACGCTATGGTTCTTATCCCCATTTTATAGAGCAGAACCTTGGGGTGGTCACCAGCAAGGAAGCGGCAAGGCCGAGGTTGCACTGACATCTGCCCAGCCAGACGGCCCTCACTCTGGCCGGGCGCACTGCAGCCTTACCTCAAATTCTCCCACCACCCGTGACACAGAGGGGGAAACCGAGCCCATGCGTCAGGCTCGGAGTTGTTTGGAAAGGACACAGGCCAGGGAAGAAGAGGCCTGGCAGCAAGGGGAGGCTCTGACATTCACTCACTGGGTGATGTCTAAGCCTCTGTTTCTTGTCTGTAAAAGGGAGGGGAAAAGAGTGCCGACGTTGGTATTTTGGTGTAAGGATTAAATGAGCAAGGGCCTGAAGCACCTTGAACACATTCCTTTCTCTTTGGGTCTCCATTGCCCCATATGGGAACTAAGAGGTTGAATTAAATGATTCCCTCAGCCTCTCCCAACCATGACAAACATGACAAATGCCAATTAATTTTTGGGAGGGAGGGGGCGCCTTTCCAGACCTCTCAGCTGGATCCCAGAGATGGAGTTCAGGGCACTGACCTCATCACATTGTCTTTAGCAGGACCCAGTGTGAAATGAAAATATGAGCCCTTTTCTCAAAAATTATTACAAATCATAAGGCAGTGAAAACAGAGAGTCAATGCAAGCACAGGCTCCTTCTGAGTGCATTTGTGACTGCACAGTTCACATGCCCAGAAAGCCAGCCTTGGTCATGAGTGCCAGGCAGGGGACATCGGTGCGTGGAGGGCTCTGGGGCTCTGGGATTAGGCACAAGCACACAGCTGGCATTGCGGGCACGGCTTTCCACACCCCAGACTTTGTCACTCAGTCCCAGCCTCTCCTTTTACTCTACCTCTTCGCCTGTGAATCTGAAAGCCCCTGAATGTTTTCCTCCCCGGCCTGAGCAAACTGGAAACCACGCTGCCTTTCCCTCCAGGGTGAACTGCACCCACCCCCCGCACTCACTCCACCCTCAGAACAACCTGGCCGGAAACCCCCGGAAAAGGGGTTGAAATTTCTTCCCTGGGGAAGCCCAGCAACAGAGGGTGGGGTTGGAGAGTTGCAGGGGGTATGCTGGCTGCAGCTGAAAGGGACACTTGAAGGCAGGCAGAGTGGCCTTTGGAAGCAGGGAAAGGGCAGTTTTCCTGTCCCCCAAGGCCACCCACTGGAGCTTCCATTCTCCTCTGCCCTTGGCTTCCCCAAACACAGCTCAGGCGTTGAATGCTCAGGGCTGTGTCAAAGAGATGGACTGGCTGGACACCGCACAAAGGCAATGAGCAGATGGGCTGGCCGGGGTGGGAAGCCAGTGGGCCCTCCCCCGCCAGCGGAACCTTGTATCCAGCTGCTGGCTGGCTCTGCTGAGAGGAAGGGGCGTTATCTGTAAGGACACAACGACATCTCTGACAGCCCTGCGATCATCTCTTCCGAGCTCCAGCTTGTCCTCTGCATCTTTATGGCCTGAAGCCCGGCTTGGGAGGGAAAGACATCAAAGGAGGAAAAGGAAGACAGAGGCCAGCTCAGTGGACACTTCTAGGAAACCTTCCCTGAGTGAATCTCAAATATCTGCACAGGGTGAGGGGTTTCGATAAGAGGGGAGAGGGCCAGGGCCTGCCTCAGAGCTGTATTTGCATAACTAGGCCTCTGCTTTTCCTAAGCCTGAAGGATTATCAGGGGTAACAGGGAAGGAAGGGGCCAGAGAGGTTAGAGATCAGAGGTTAGAAGACTCTCTCAGGACCCTGTGGCACCAGCACCCACCCCGAGTTCCCCAGGGGAGGACAATCCCACTGTGATACCAACAGTCTCCACCACTCTGACCATAGTTGTAATTTAATGTTTAACTTTGTGATTTATCTGTGAGGGAAGAGAGGCTACATTTGATTTTTCACTCACCATTGTGTCCCTGGTACTTACCACATAATAAGTGCTCAATAAATTCAGGAATGAAAAGAAAAAGACAGAGAGACTGCACCCCCTGGAAGTAACTCAAGTGTGGGGTTGAAGACCAAGGGTGAGGTTGAAAGGATCCACAGAACCTCGGGCTGGGAGGAAGGATGTCCTTTCTCCCACATGTCCCCTCCTTGCCTTCCAACCCCACACCCATCCTCCCTGACCACACCTGCAGGTGCCCACCTGGCTTCTTTTTCACTCCCAGATGTTTAAATGCCTCCAGGCAAGAAGAGGGGAGAAGGAGCCGAGAGGGCCACCTGTACCCTCTCTTCAGGCCCTGAGGGCAAATCTCCTTTCCTGGATGGTAGACAGAGGACTTTCTTTTTTTCATTCTTTTTCCTTACCTCATGTACTGCCCACTAACATGAAGAAGTCTCTGCCTCAGCGTCCTGAGTGACCCTGGGCGAGACCACCCCCTCAAGGCTCCAAATCTCCACCCCCATCGGGTCTGGTAGCTGTGCTACCCACTAGTTTAGGGGTAAGTGAGTTGGGGGGAAAGGGAACATGGGGAACCATCACCCCCAAGGATGTAGGGCCAGGACCCCAAGCATGCGATGTCATTAGCCCCTCTCAGCGGCCTGGCCTGCCTGGGTTGTTTTCCCCATTTCATGGCCTCACGGGGTCAGTTAGATCACTGAGTTCAGATTCCCCCACCCAAACCAAGGGCTTGAAGAGACCTCGCACAGGGCAGCCCAGCCTTGGCCTACACCCACAAGAGGGACTGACCCCTCCCGAATGGTTCAGAAGCTTACTTAAGCTCTCACAATTCCTCTCAGGCCTCCAACCTTCTCATCTGTAAAATGGGTGCTTCCCAAAGATAAAAATAAGAATGTTTTCCAATAACTGAACTCCCACAGAAATGTCTTCACAATCCCAGCACAAAGGTACGACTTCCCCATTCACCGATACAAAATACCAGACTCAGAGAGGTGGAGTCCACCACTCAAATCAGTCAGCAAGTACTAGAACTGGGACCTGAACCCAGATACATCTGCCTCCACAGCCCACATTGTCATTGACTTGTTTTTCAAGTGTCAGGATGAAACTGCATCTCAAGCCAGAATAAATCTCCACCTTGCTGGGTAGGGTTACTAGCCCCTCGTGGCTTCAGTCCCACCGGGAACAGCAGGAGCAGCGCTGAAGAAGGGCCTTAAAGTTCAGAAGAATTTAATTTCCATTGTGAAAGGGCTTGGAGGCAGGGCTGAAGGGGCCGAATCAAAAGCTGGCTTTTGAGAAGGCAAAAACCCAAAAAAACGCACCCTCACTGGGCCCCAGGGATCTGCTTTCAGAACATTGTGTCTCCTAAGCTGACATGAACGAGAGTCTTTGTTTAAGTGAGAGATCAGATCTCAGGGCCTGGGGTGGAGAGAAAGGGCGAGGAGCTGGGACTTTTCTTTTGTGATCTAAAAATCTAAGAGGAGGCCAAAAACAATCCACAAGTCCTTTCCAGGGAAGCTGGGAGAGCCTAACTTGGTCTTGGCGACATCTTGGTCCCAAGGAAACACAGGGTGAAGCTTGGGATGTCCCTCAAGGAATGTCACACCAGAACCTGCAGAACTCAGCCAGAAACTGGGCGGTGATGCTGTTTTGAGGGACCACCCACGGTTTTCTCCTTAAGCTCCTGAGCTCTTGGGAACACTTTGAGGTCACTTTGGGGTATACAATGTGGCAAACACTCATGGCAAATGTACGATGTAGCAGAAGTCCACCGGGTGGATCCTTCCTTGTCTCTTCCCAGCACTGACTCCTTCAATTCTCAGCTCAGAAGGAGGCCTGCCCTGACCCCTCCAGCCGAAGCAACCCCATCTTGGTTCCCAGTCCTGGAGTTGCTTCTCAGAACTTTCCATCTGAAATTACCTTCTTTGGTTAGTTCTTTACCCATTTCATATCTGGCTTTCCCAACCAGCATTCTGCTCTGTGAGGGCAGGGACCTTGCCTGTCACCCACTCCGGCTGCTCAGCGCCTAGCACATGTCTGACACAGAACAGGCACGAGTGAAACCATAGCTACCACACAGGGACCTCACTCCTTCATTCCACAAATATTTCCTGAACATCCACTTCTCCGCCAGATGCTGCCTCAGGCCTGTGGCACAGAGGACACCCCAGTGCCAGGAACACTCGGCAATCACTCTGCTCAGGGGGACAGAGAGCACAGGCCGCAGTCAGTGACTGACTGGCAGGAATTAGAGAAAGGTGCCCTTTCGCACAGACCTTCACCATCAGCTCCCAGAAAATCATAGAATCAAAATGTATTCTCTACCATGACTACGGCTGGGTGCCAGCGTGGGGATGTCCCCCAGGACCAGCTGCCCCCTTCCTGTTGCCTTCATGCCCTTGTCCCATGTGCCTTCTGCCCTCAACGACCCTGGAGCAGAGGGAGAAAAAGCAAGATCTCAAAATGATGGAGCTGTAGTTTCTGCCAACCAGCCCGCTGAGGACTTGAATTGTCGTTTGGCATCCCTGAGAAGAGCGGGTCTGCCTCTCGGCTGGCCCATCACACCCCTGCGGAGGGCCCAGCCCAGGCCTGCTCAGGCTGCCCCGCCCGAGCAGCCCGTGCTATAGAGAGCACACGCCTAAGTCCCAGGGCCCCGCAGTTCTTTCTGGCCAGCCTTCCCGGGAACCCCAGCTTCAGCCCTGCCCCTAGGAGGCCCCAGGAGAGGTCACACCTAAAAGGAGTTTTTTCTTTCTTCCAAAATCCCCACTTGGGTCCTTTTATATAACTGGATTCAGGTTTTCCTGGGGAAAGGGTGCAGAATGAACTGGTCCTTGTGGAATATGTCCCATTATTCCTCAAAGATGATTTTTGGATAGGTAAACAAATTTTGTATTATAATTATTAAATTTTTAAAATTATTGTAACTAAATATTAGTTACAGAAGACTACTTGGAAAACATGCATTTATAAGGTATAATGAAGCATGGCCAACAAACACCCAGTATCCGACCACTTAGCTAAAGGAAAAAACGCCTGACCGTTACCCGGGAGGACACTGGGCGCCTGTTCAAGCTTCCGCTTTGCCCCCTCTCAGAGGCCACCTTCCTTCCTGGACCTGGTCACAGAGAACCCCGAACTCTAGACTGTTGAGATTCCAGCTTTGCATAAATGAGATTGGGGTATGATGTCTGCAATTTGCTTTTTACATTTACTGTGCATTCCTAAGATTCATACATATTGTTGTGTGTATCTGAAAGGTATGTGCAAGGCCAAACAGTGTTTCATTGTACAAATGTGCCGCAATTCATCTGTCCACTCTGCTGTTGGGAACTCAGGTTGTTCCCAGAACTTCACCGTTATGAAACTGTTGCTGTGGACTCTCCTGTGCGTGTCTCGGAGTGTCCATGTGTCTCTCACGTGTGGATACAGAAGTAGGGCTGCCGTGTCTGAGCGCACAGACATTCTCACCTGTCAGAAGGCAAAACTTTACCTCTACCCTCAGGGTCTCCTGGGCCTGGGGATTAAATTGACCCAAGACATATTAACAGGAGAAAAGCTTTCAGATTTTTGCCTGTGCATGGGAGGCCCCATAGGAGAATGAACACCCCAAAAGAGGACAAGGCCCCAGGAGCTTACATACCAGCGTCAACAAAGAATAGCAGCTGAGGAGAAGTAAGTGAAATATATGGCAAAACTAAAGGAAAATAAAGATCATTTTAACAAGGTCTGTTCACACAGATTTCTCTTGCCATCCAGTTCCTGTATCTGGTGATAAGAATGTTTCTTTCCTCCTGATATAAGGAGGGTATCTTCTACAGGGGAGTTCAGAGCCCCCTTCTGAAAAGAGAAGGTCAGAGCACCCTTCTTATACCTCCTGTTTTGAAAGTGTCTTTAGCTCAAAGTAACCTTTCTGCCGAAGTAGTATATTTCCGGGTGGTGTTTTCTACCATCCCTCACATCTCTACCAGACAAAGCTAAACTGGTGATAAGAAGTCACCCTCCCACCGGCATTGTTCTTAACTGTCCCACCTTCTTTCCAACATTTTCTGTTTTTCAAACATCTTCACTTTTGTGAAGCTTACAGTTGTACACGGGTGTCTCTTTATGGTTATGCTTTCATTTTTAAAACAGCAGACTTGATTTAAAAGACAGAAGCCTATAAATTTTCTTCAAGCACTCATGGAGTGTTTACACATGCTTCACATTCCAGGTTACAAAATAAATCTAGATACCAAAGCATCAGTATCAGACAACCATAGAGTATGTCTACAACGTGATTAAAGAATAAACACAGACAAATAAAAAAGAAACTGAAATATGTTTGGAAGACACATAACACTTGTAAATTGACCAAGGAGAATATCAAGAAAATATTAATACCTGAATAATAAAAATACTATATATCAAAATGTGTGGGATGCAGCTAAAATGATTTTTGAGGAAAAGTGTATAGCCTTAAGTGCAAATAGATAAAATGGCTGAGACTTAATGACCTAAACGTCAAAGTTAAGAAGTTGGTAAAAGAACAACAGAATCAATCCAAAGAACACAAATTAAGGGAAAAAATAAAAAATAAGAGCAGAAACTAAAGAAGCAGAAAACGAATGTATAGTAATGTAAATCAATATGGCCAAAAGTTAGCTCTTTTAAAAATATAGTAGAGAATGATATGGCTGAGTTTATGCCTATAAAATTTTAAATTTTGTAGATACATCTAGAAAATACTGTTGAACAAAATTGGCGTAAGGAGAAATAGAAAACCTAAATAGTTAATAGCATTTAAAGAAATTGAATCATAATTTCTTTTGAAATTGAATTCATCTTTCCACAAAGAAACCATTAGACCATCAGTTTTATAGGTGAATTATGTTAAATTTTAAAGAACTTCATCAATTTGGTTTTATAAAAAGTCTCCTAGATAATAGAAAATGAGGTAACACTTCTCACTTCATTTTATAATAAAATAACTTTGACATCAAAATTAAACAACCGTGAAGGAAAAGTAAATTACAGGTCAACCTACCCATGAACAGGGACACAAAAAATTCCTAAAGACAACTCCAGAATCCCACGCAGGACCTGGCGGCACTGAAACTATCTTTAGCCCGTGTGCTCCAGACCCCTCTTCCCTGTGAGTCTAGTCTGGGCCGAGCCACGCAGGGGCTCAGGGCTGACACGGCCACAGGCTCCCTCGCCTCTGAATCCTGCCATCCCAGAGTCAGGCCTGCGTCAATGGAAAGTTCAAGTGGCAGTTTTTCCAGGGATGTCGCAGCCAGGCTCGGCCAGGTGAACACTGGAGAAAGGGAGGGACGCCCAGGGCAACCTCGCTGGCCCAGCTGCAGGCACTCCTCCGGCCCTGGCCTGCTCGGCCCACAGCCAGGGGCCTCCGGGCTGCAGGGCCCTGGCCTGTCTGCCCGGGAGCCGCAGGCTGCAGGGGGTTATGGTGTTTGTAGGAATTGAGCCAGAGGTAGTCTGGGCACACGTGGCATGAGGACCTCAGACTGGCCGTAAGGATGGAAGCTTCCTGCCTTCTGCCAGGCAAAGGCTCCACCATCCCCAGGCAAGGACTTGGTAGCCATGAAAGACTGAGCATCTTAGGAGAGATGGGGAGGGACAGAGAGCAGGGCCTCCTCCAAGCTCACCCTGCACTGGGTGGTAATGGCCCTGGATACCCAACCCTAGGGAGGGGGCATGAGGGAAGGCTTCCCAGAGAAGGTGCTATCTAGGCAGAGCCCTGGGAGGGAACCAGGCCAACAGCATTCCAGGTGGAGGGGAGAGAGGCCTTGCCACCCCTCAGGGGACTGCAGGCAACTCAGAGCAGGAGGCAGAGCCTGGGCAGGGCCAGGCAGGGGAGAGTGCTGTAGGACTGAGGACAGCCGGGCCAGAGGTTGCCGGGGTCTGCAGAACCAGGCTAAGGAGCCTGGCATGGGGGCGCCAAGGCTGGCAGCTGGAGTCAGTTCTAGCATAGCACTGGAAGCCTGAGCTGTAAAGTCAGGGGAACTGTGGTTTGACTCCTGGCTTCCCTACTCACTAGCTTTGTGACCTTCGCCGCCTTCTTGACCTCTGTTGGCCTCAGCTTCCTCATCTGTGAAATGGGTTAAAACCTATTGAACACAATAATTGGCACACAGTCAAAGCTCAACCAATGGCTACTATTTCTGTTATTTTGTCTGGCCAAAGAATCAGTCGCTTCCTTGTGCTGGAGTTCAGGGACAGTCACAGCTGGTGATTCGGAGCTGCCAGCCAGCTGCACTGTGTGCTTCCAAAGAGACTATACCGAAGTCCAGCAGTGGAGGGGTGACAAAGGAATGGGGTGGGGGGGGAGTGATAGAAACATATCCCTGAACTCCACCCACTGCCGAAGAGACAGAGTGGAGGATCATGCAGATTTGCTGCCTCTGAGAGAGCAGATTCCACAGTTGCTGTTCAATCAAAACAAACCTGACTCCGGACAATTTTATTGAGGTGGGTGATAACAGGCATAAGGAGAAGGAATTATAGATGCTTTGGTTTTTTCCTCTTTATTTTCCAAACTTTCTTCAGTACTATGTTTTTATCATTTTAAAAAGTAAACTTTGCTCCCGTCATTTTTTAAATTGTATTCTTTATTACTCAAATAATACATTTTTGTAAAAAAAATAAGAAAATACTTATCAGAAGAGAGAAAATCACCCCTCATCCTTCCATCCAGTATAACCACACCTAACATGTGGTGTGAATCCTGTCAGACCTTTGCCAGCCCACATCATCACTGTATTGTAAATGCGACCCGTGCAACAAGTTTCTCTCCGCACTCCACGACAGCCCGCGTATCGTTTCCGGCCGATGCCTTTTTCGAGGATGCATAGTGTTCCACTAATCTGGATAGGTAACAGTTTATTTGGCCAATCCTTGATTTGGGAGTATTTAGGTTGTTTTCTTATTCTTTCACAGTCTCGTAGACATATTTTGGAGCATTTAACCCTTTGTCCTTTACTTGGGATAAAGTCCATGTTTAGGCTCTTGGATGGGTTTCTGTGGAATTGGGTATAAAATGCTGTGTGCACGTGAGGTGGTGCAGACTCTGAGAAGAGAAACCACAGCCATATCAGATCCTTAAGGAGCTCGTCTCCCAAATCAAGAACCTCTGATGCAGAAAACCATCTGCGGAATGTGACTTGTCTCCTCCTTGTCTTCATTCTCATGCAGAACACTTTGGCACCTCGGACCATGGGGCTTCAAGGAAATAATAGTTTCTTGTTTGATTAATAATTATTATGAGCCAGGCACTCTCAGAGTACGTTACATGCACCATCTCACACCAACTCCAGGGAGTCAGTGCCACTGTTATGCCCATTTCACAGATGGAAAACAGCTCAGAGAGGTTAGGGGCCTTGTCCAAGGTCACACAGCAGGTCAGTGGTGAACCCAGGAATCAGGGCCTGCCACCAGGACAGCAGGTGGGGTTCCCAGAGGCTGGGAAGCAAGCCCTGACCCAGCAGTGCCCCTGCTGCTCCCCATCAAGTAATCGAGGCCCCGGCTGAGTTTCCATCAGGGACCTGCCCATGCACAAGTGCTGCAGAAAATCAGGAGCATCTGCCTGATTGAAGGAGCCGTCCGGGGTGGGCAAACGTCGTGCTGGCCTGGCTGGTCCTGCTGACACTCCACTAAGACACGGCCTCAGAACAACACCACCTCTGCAAGTGCAAGGTCACCTGTCAAAACTCCCCTGGTCCCAGAATGGGAGAGGGAAGCAGAGTGAATGGAGCAGACACTAGGGGTTTGGGGGCAAGAACCCTCTGCCTGCTGCCTCCTTTCACAGTGGGGCCCGTGTCTACAGCAGCCCAGGCCAAGAGCAGCATTATCTGGTACAAAGCAGCCAACTTCAAATGCCAGGAAAGGCCAGAGTTTCCCTGAGCTAAACCAGCCACCCCCTCTGCCCACCACTCAGGTAGAAAGGAAGATGGCCCTTGGAAAGTCCCTTGTCGGGGGGGTGTTGGGGGGGTGGCATCCCATCCCTTGTACCCCCAGGAACTCAGGCCCTCAGGATTGGCACCAAATCTAGCTCCTGTGTGGTGGGGCCTTGTTTCGGGCCTTGTTTCTCCTGTTCCTACCACCACGGCCTGAGAACGCCCCCCATCTCCTGACCCACTCCCCTGAGAGAGGGATCCCTGCAGATCCAGGAAAATGGCCAGTGGAAAGAAATAGATGTGACCACCACCCCCAACTCCAGCTCCACCAACTCACTGCTTATTCATAAATAAAAGAATGCCCAGGCTATTTTGGGCACCTGTAATTTTCTACTTGAATAACTAGGGAAGTGGCTGCCTGCCCGCTTCTCTGCCCTGCTCACGGCGCCGGAACAGAGGAAACGTGATCTCCCCTGGCGTAATGGGATCTAGGTCCAGGCCTCGCTGCTGATTTCCTTGCCTTTGCACCGTTCCAGAAAATACAGGTGTCCCCCACGCGACCTCCTTGGGGGTCTGGGGAGGGGGGATCGGGGCCAGGTTTGAATGTCATGGACTAGGTGGCTCCTTCCAGGTGCAGGAGGCAAATCCCAGCTCTGCCACGTGTCAGCTGTGGGACTTTGGGCAAGTGACTTATCCTCTCTGAGCCTCACCTTCTTCATCTGTAAAATGGGGATAGTTATACCACCTTGCAGGTTTGGTGTAGGTAAGGGGCCTGGATCTTAGGGTTGTTGTTGCTGCTGCTGCTATTTCAGGTATGAGGAAGGGGCTGTTCTGGGAAGAGCCCCGCGTAGGATTCTCAGGTTGCCATCTGGTTCTACTGTTGACTAGCTCTGGGCTCTTAAATAAGTCAAGTCTCCCCTTAATTATTTTACACAAAATTATTTGTTTAATTTACCAAAGTAATCCATGATCAGCTTTTAAAATCTAGAAAAATGAAGAAATTTAAAATCACGATAACTCTTAACTGCTACTATTTATTGAGCACCTGCTCTGTTGCAGGCCACATGCTAGGGGCTCTCCATTCACTGGTTCTAATTCTCTCAGTCTACCCCTGACTGTAGATGAGAAAACTGGGACTCAGAGAGGTGATGAGACTCACATAAGGTAATATTGCGGGTAAGCAAGTCAGAAATCACATCTGGGTCTCTCCCTCTCTGCGGCTCATTGCACTGTTTTTCTGCTGTGGTATGAAAGTCATCACAGTATCTCCCTGACCGATGTGGCTCATGGGTTAGGCATTGTCCCGCAACGCGAAAGGTCACCAGTTGGACCTGGTCAGGGAACATGCCTGAGTTACGGGCTGGTCTCAGTTGGGGTGCATGTGAGAGGCAACCGATGGATGTTTTCTCTCCCTCTCTTTATCCCTTCCTTTCTCTCTCCCTAAAAATAAATAAAATCTTTTTTAAAATATTACCACAGTATGAACAGCTTCAAACAACGCACTTTGATCACAATTCTCATGGGCTGAAGTCCTTGGCCTGGCCTAGTGTGGCCTCTGCTCAGTCTCACAAGGGGCTGGTCAGGATGCATTTTCATCTGGAGGCTCAGCTGGGAAAGGACTTGCTTCTGAGCTCCTTCAGTTGTCTGCAGAATTTGTTTCCTATGTTTGTGGGTCAGAAGGTCCCAGATATTTGCTAGGTATTGGTTGGAGGCCGCCCTCAGTTCCTAGAAACCGTTCGCAGTTCCAGGAGCTGCCAACAGTTCCAGGCATGTGGGCTTCTCAGCATGGCTGCTCACATCATCAAGTCAGCAAAAAGAATCACACACACACACACGAATAGAAACATATGCTACCATAATTCCGAGAGTGACAAGCCATCACTGTTGCTATAGTCTGTTGTTAGTATCAAATCACAGATCCCACTGACATACCAAGGGAGGGGTCCCACTCAGGGGAGGCAGGGGTGGTTCAGGGAATTGCATACTCCTCTCGCCACAGCCAGCTCCTCGTTTTCCACCAGTTTCCTCACCCCCACCTGCCCAGAGAAAACAGAGCTGGCAAATGTGAAGTTACTTTCACCTTGCAAACATCTGATCATATCCTGGGCTGAGGGAGCAGAAATCGACAGGACAGAGATCTCAGTCTCAGAAAACTTACCAGGAGGTTGGGAAGATGTGTCAGCCAAGTGTTCTTTTGGTACAGGAGCCATGAGTTAAGAGGGAAGAAAAGATAGTATGTCAGCTCTCACAGCTTAAGGTCTAGGAATAACGGCTTCCGGCAAGCCTGGATCCAGGGTCTTAAATGAATTTTTCAAAACCTAGTCCTTCTCTTCCTCAGGCTCCACTTTCCTCTGGTTGGTCCCATTCCTGGGCCAGTCCCCCTCATGAAAACTCCCAGTAATGGGATTTTTTCATTCTTACAGCTAGAAGGTATGAAGGTGGAGAGAGAAACTTGTATGGAGGAAGGGTGGCTTATGACAAGAAGTCGTGGGAAACGAAGTTGAGAGTGGGTTGAAATGTAGAAGGACTGCAATGCAGACAGAAAAGGCTAGTCTTTGCGGTGTGGTCCAATGTTTTCCAGCATGTTCCACAGGATTGTAATAGGTGTTTGGTAAGCCAAGGATTTCAAGGCCAACAGACTGGGTTAAGCCCAATAAACCAGATTTCCTTCCTGCAGAGTCTCTACATGTTCACACTTTCAGCTGTGACTCTCCAGAAGGAAAGCTGTGGGCTACAGCATCCCCTAAGGCGAAGTTCTCAATTCCGCGCTTGGGGAAATGCCTCTGTGGCTCATAGGGAGCCACTGAAGGCAGTGGAGCAAGACAGTGAGACAGCAAAAGTTTTCTGGGAAGGACACAATGGAAGCCCCATCGGAGATGGCTATAGTCACGTTCACGTGAAGGGTGCTGACCGCGCAGACCAGGACAAAGGTGCACAGTGAGAGGATGGGTATGGGAAAATACGCAAACTGGCTCACAAAACACAGCTATTTTGGTGATAGTGACAGTGCAGTTCAGTTGAATTTTAGGTTTTCCACTGAAGGCAAGGGCAGTACAGGGACAAACATAGGTTCTAAAGTCCAGCAAACTAGTTTTTAACTCTGCCACTTTTTCATTTGGGCAAGGGCCTACACCCTCTAAGCGTTGGTTTCCTCACTTGTTCAATGAAGATATTAAGCCTTTTTTTGCAAGGTCCTTTTTTTGCAAGCATTCCCAGACATACATATATTCCCTGCTGTCTCTTCAAGTTCATTACAAATCAGCATCTCCAAAAGGAAATGGCCTCAAGCTGTCTAGCTCCCAAAAAAGAACAATAATGATGTAATAGTGCAATAGTCACATCTTCATAAGATGTATTGGCTGTACACTGTGTAGTATATATATACATACATATATATATAGAGAGAGAGAGAGAGAGAGCACCTAGGTATGAGCAGGACTTCTACTTCCAGCCATGAGGGTACTAGACCAGCCCTCCCACCAAAAATAACAGAACACTTGACAAAACAAGAAACATCTATTGTCAGGCCATGGAGAGCAGGCAGTGTATAACAGGTGCAGTGATTCTGAGGGAAGGGAAACTCATGGGTGAGCTCCCTCCTCACCTGGACTCTCTTCCTGGGATAATATCACAAGTATAGCTCAGAACAATGGAGCCAAAACGTAGCACGGCAGTCTGTCTGAGCTCAGATGGCAGAGATCAGAGTTTGGGTCACTGGGGCAACAAAAGCAGGAAGATGGGGAGCTGGATAGACACTGGGACCCCAGAATTCTGTGTAGGACCCACAAGTCCTTGCTCAAAGCCTGGGCTATGTGTGCCTAGGGCGAAGAGACCAAGGTTTACTAGAGAGCATCTGTTAGGGGCTTGAAAGTGAACTCACTACAGGTCCAGCAGTGCTGGGAGTCATTGGAGAGAACTTCATCCCAGGTATCGAGCTGAAACACCAGAAAAGCCATAGGAGTGAGGGCCATGCTCTAGTGTATGGGCTGCTCTAGACCTGTTCTAACAAAGCCTAAAGCCAAATCCTTCCAGATCCTTAGAGGACAGGGTTTGGAGGTGAGTCCTGTTGAGTTGGGGAGACTCGGGAAATAGCTTGAATTTTGCATGAATCCTCCCTAATAAAGTATAAAATTAAGCCCATGGGATTTCAAAGGGATCAGCCAGTATTTGTACGGCCTACTAAAACAAAAATTCAACACTCTTCAGAAGAAAAATACAGAATCCAGTCTCTATAACATATACACATCACATCCAGTATACAATCAAAATTTTCTAGACTTCTGAAGAAACAAGAAACCGTGATCTTTAGTCAAGAAAAAAAGGCAGTAGAAATAGACCCCAAGATAATCCAAAGGTCGGAATTAGCAGAGGAAGATGCTAAAGCACCTAATCTATGGTTTGGCACGTAGTAGATGCCAGTAAATGCCAGCTGCTGATTTCCATTTGAGCAGCTTAATCATTTGTTCCCCCAAAGGCTTTGAAACCCAAAGATGAATAAAGGGAAATATATGCAGTCTTCATACACTGAATTCCTGCTGCCTCACCATATGGGGCTTGGGGACGAGGCAGGTATGGAGGGGTGGGGGTTGCCTCAGGCAAGAATGAGAGAAAAAAATCTTGACCTCTCCACTAACTCACAGTGTAAGTCTCTCAACTGCTTGTGTCCCAGTTTTTCCATTTATATAATGGGGAAGGTGGGCAAGTCATCTCAAAGGGCGCTTTGTCCCCAGGATTCTGAGTTTGTCTAGCACAGGAATAGTTTTCAAGCAAGGATATGCTCTAAGCTGGGGCCTGGAAGAACCTGTTGGAAAAGGAATTGGATCGACGTATAATACCTTGGGGGAAACACATGCTGTAGTTGTCTCTCCCAGATATAATACATGGGGCTCTGGGCAGAGCCTGAGCTCATTTTCCAAAGGAACCTTTCTTGAGAAACATCTCCTAGCAACCAGCTCCACCAACAGACAACCTTCAGGGATCCCTGCAGAAACACAAAGGCCTTTTGTCGTTCCCTTCTTCAAAACCCCAAGTTGGAACTTCTTATCAGCTATGATGCTAATGTCAAACACAGAGAGTAGATGGAAGGGCATTTGGTGGGGCAGAGGATATTGAGAGGATATCCATCCACAGCCTCAATCTCCTTCCCCTCCATAAAATTACCAGCAGTCTAGTTTCAGGGCTTAGAGCAAGGGCTAAGACCTGCGTTCAAAATCCAGCTCTATCCCTTAATAGCTGGGTAACTTGAGCAGATTTTTTAACCTCTCTGAGCCACAGTTTCCCCATGTGTAAAATGGGGATAATAATATGTAGGAGGTTGGTGTTCCATTCAGATCCCCTTTACTGGTCCGGCACATACATCTCCCCCAGCTGATGTAAGCATTGGCTGCTAATAGCTGCAGTCTTTTCTCAACAATTGCCCTTGACCCCATCTTCCTGGTTATCCCTTCTCACTGTCCTATAGCTAATGACCAATTGATATGGAGGGAGAAAAGTTCGGCCTCCTTACCTCAAAGTGGGACAGGGCTGTGGTGTCATGTGTAGCCCAGCGCTCCCCATGGCCTCAGGCTGAGACTAGACTTCAGCTGAACCACATCTTTGCGTAACTTCTTCTGCTCCATCCTGCTTCCCTCCCTGCCTCCTTCACAGACTTCCCATGAGAGCTCTCCCTCAATACATCACTTGCACAAAGACCCCATTACAGGCCCTCCTAGAAAGTTCAAAGACATGAGAGTACCTGCATCTCAGGCCATGGTGAGGATCCAAAGAAAGAATGCACATGAAGTACTAGCCAATGCCTGGCACACAGTGTGTGCTAAATGCATGGACATCATTATTCTCCTCCTCTTCATTATTATTATTATTGTCATCAAGGACAGTCCTGGAATCAGAGGGGTCTCTACTATGGACGAGAGCTAGGACAGTATTGGCATGAAGGGATAATTGCATTTAGACTAGCTAATATAGTCGAAACAGAGTTCTCACCTTTCTAAAATAACACATTATTTTTCCTATTTTAAAAACAATACAAGTTCATTGCCAAAAAGAAAACTCTCAGGAAATTTAAAGAATTACAAAAAAAGAATGAATGGCTAAATGAATAAATGAAACTCCCCACCATTTGAATATAATCACTGAGGATATTTTCATTCCTATCCTTCCAAACATTTTTCATATAAATTCACATAACAAACACACACATACATAATATATTCACATAATAGAGACATGCATAATACATCTCTACACACAAACATATGTAATTTATATATGTAACACTATATGTGTACATATGTGCATATATATGTAACACTAAGTCTAGAGCAAAACACTGCATAGGGCCTTGGCTGGTGTGGCTCATTTTGTTGGAGTGTTGTCCCGTACACCAAAAGGTTGTGCGTTCGATCCCTGGTCAAGGCACATAGAGGAGGTAACCAATCGATGTTTCTCTCTCTCTTTCTCTCCCTATCCATCTCTCTAAAAATCAATAAACATGTAATTTTTTAAAAAACACTACATAATATATATAACCAACTTTGTTTCCAAAAAGCAGAACTGCAAGTGCTATTCTATAACCTGTTTTATCCTGCTTGATTTTCTTATATAGCAGGTGGACATCTCCCATGTTAGTAAACACAAATCTACAGCATCAGTTTTAGCAACAGATTGCTATATTTTATGGTGATAACACAGTTTTTTTAACCAATTCCTTATTTCTGGACCTTTACCTCATTGTCAATGATGTTTTTACTATTATGAACAATGCTGGTTGATGCACATCTTTGACCACATGTCTTTGGGCATGTGATCAGTTATTTCCTTTAAACAGACTTCTGGAGGTGGAATAGTCCAGGGATCAGTCTGCCCACACTTCCTGCGGCTGACAGCACTGTCAGCATCCCTGCACGGGTGCACCTGTGTGTCCATTTCCCCACACACTAGGTATCCAACACTCTCCAACACTAGGTATCATTTTGTTTTAATTTTTGCCAATCTGATAGGTGAAAAATAATACTCCATTGTTGATTGAGTGTGCATTTCTTTGGTTTCGGGGAGGCCAAGCATCTTTTCTTACGTTCGTGGGCCGTTTGAATTTCACCTGCTGGGAATTGCCATTGTCAGTCCTTGGCAAGGCCCTTCTGGGCGTCTCTCCCCTCCTCCTCCTCCTCCTCCTCCCCCATGGCTCCCTGGAGTGTTATTTCATAAGCATCAAAGCCCTGCTTCCTACAGGACTGGCCTCCCAGGAAGGAGACTTTTGGACTTCAGACACCAGCAGCCAGCTGGAGCTGGGATTAGTGGGGATCCAGTTCCTTGACCTGCAGGTGCCTGCTGGCCAAGTCCCCTCTCCTGGCCCTGTCCACATCGCAAACCACAGAGGGTATAGAATCCAGATCTGCTCATAGAAAAAAATCTGTTTTCTCCGAAATTCCAAACCCAGCCAGCAAATACATTCCAGGAGCGATTATTAGCGTGACTTAAGGAGTCTTTTCAGAATAACATACTAGAACATTCCTTTAAAGTCTAGTGCTCCTGAGAGATTTAAAATGACATTGCACATATGCAAAGATTTATCACAGTTGAAAATACCCCAACCATTGACCCAGGGATTCTACTGGTAAGAATTGCCCCTCTGGGTGGGTGCTCCTGCCCATGTATAGAATAATATGTGTAAAGTGCTCATTAAAACATCACTCACAACAGCAAAATAAATGGTTAAGAACCTACATGTTCATCGGTATGGACCTGCAAAATTAGTTATGATGACCTTCACCAGGAAATATTGTGCAAACAGGAAAACAATGTGGTTGATCTGAAGGTGCACAGGTTGAAAGATGCCGTGAGATTTCTTAAAGTGACAGAAGCAAGTTACAGAATAATGCATATAGTGAGGTTCCTTTTTTGCTCTTCAAAAGGATAGATTGGAATTGTTCTAGGTCTTTATGGAAGTGGAGACATACCCTGGATGGGGGCATAGGAAACTATTTACAGTGGCTTCATCTGGGAGGGAGGTTGGGGGTGAAGTATTTGGAGATGTTTAGGTCATGCTTTATACACATCTGCATTGTTTAAATTATTGCCATAAATATGCTTTACCATTATATAATGAAAAAACTTAAAAGTTTAAAAGTGAGCCCATAATCCATAATAATAATTGTGATAATAGTATGACCACTAAATAGCTCATTGAATGCCAGTTATGTGCCAGGCCCTGTGTATTTTTGCATTTCATCTTGGAACCATTGCATTGATACCCGTTTTATACATGAAGAAACTGAGTCTTAGGTTAAGAGACATGTTAAGGTCACATCTGATTAAAAAGCCCTGGCTCTTTCCACAAGTCGTTGTTCCGGTGCCCAAGATGAGACCTGGCTGTGAGGGCTTTTCAGAACCCCCACCAGGATGTCCCTGCTGGTGGGTGGGGTGGTTTCCACAGGGGCAGCCGCTCTGTCATCTGTGCCCTTCAGCTTTTCTCCTCCTGACTCAGCTCCTTACAGTTGCCCTGTCCGTACAAGCTACTTGAATTAATTAAAATTTTGGTCCCATGGTAGCACTAGCCACACTTCAAGTGCAAAATACTCTCATGTGGTTAATGGCTACCACATTGTCAGCACAGATATTGAACATTTCCATTACTGCAGAACATTCTATTGGATAGCACTGCCTTATCACAGCTTCAGAGCCAGGCAGACGGCCCCAGCCTTCCTCTGCACTCATGGGCTGAGCTGAGCAAGGTATGTAACTTTTCTGAGCCTCAGTGTTCTCATCTGTAAAATGAGATGATAGAATAGCTACCTCACTGGGCTGTGGCAGGGATTAAGATCGTGACTTTTGCACAGTTAGCCGAATGCTTATCATGTGAGCCACTTAAAGGGTAGCAAAGAGAGCAGGACTCCACAGTCAAACAAATCCATGACCTTGGGCAGGTCATCTCCCTATTCCGAGCCCTGCGTCCTTGTCAATAAAATGGGGCAAACGGCACCTACTCCGAAAAGCTGCTGTGAGCATAAGACTATATCGTCAGTGTTCAGGGAGGGTTGAGTTCTTTTTCCGCTTCCTGTAAGAGGGTTTCCTCTACCAAGTACAGTGCTCTCACAGGACTCAGAAGTAAAATATTCCAGAAGAAGGAATCCAGGAGGCCAATGTATCAATAAATGAAGACCCAATCTCTAAAATAAAATGATCATGGGATACTGTTTTGTTACCCATCAGATGGAGTGAGGGAGGAAACAGTTTGAACTTTTTATTGAAGAATAACATACACGTGAAAAAGTGAACCTATAAGTATACCACTCAATGAATTTTGAGAAACTGAAAATATCTGTGTAACAACTACTCAGGTTAAGACTCAGAACATCTACATTAACCTAAAGCCCCCTGTGCCCTTCCCATCCACTATTGCCCCCCACAAAGGTAATTGCTATCTTGATTTCTAATACCACAGTTTAGTTTTTAGTAGACCAACTTAAAGATTCATAACACCCAGAAAGAGAATCATAGATACATAGAAAAGGCTGGCAGCTGTCAGACGGGAGGGGCTGGGGGGTCTGGGTAGAAAAGGTGAAAGAATTAAGCAAAAAAACAACAACAAAAAAAAACTCATAAACACAGACGACAGCATTGTGATTGCCAGAGGTTGGGGGAGGTGGAAGAAGGCAAAGAGGGAAGAGATGGTGACAGAAAGAGACTTGACTTTGGGTGGTGAGTGCACAAGGCAGTAGTATGTTGACGTGCTATAGAGTTGAAAGCTATATGGTTTTATTAACCAGAGTCACCTCAATAAATTCATTTAAAAAAAAGATTAGTAACACCCAGAGGTAGAGAGATGTACACAATCCTGTAATCTCAGATACTGATGATGGGTGAATGAAGCCATTTTGGAGGCTAATTTGGTTGCAGCTACTAAAATTTAAAACAAACAGGGGCGGGCAAAAAGTAGGTTTACACTTGTGAGTATACAAAACACAGTTTAAACTTACATTGTTGTTTATTAATTATTATATTATTTATTCATACTATAACTGTAAACCTACTTTTGCCCACCCCTGTATGTACCCCTTGGCCCAACATTTCTACCTCGCAGTGTCTACGCCAGAGAAACACTCACATCCGTGCCCAGGGACGCAAGCACCGAGATGTTTGGAGCAGGATGATTTGTGATTGTGACAAATTGGAAACAACCTAAGTGCAACTAAAGGGGATTGGTTTTTTAAAAACTACAGGCATCATGCTGTATTATACACTGCTGATCAAAAGAGTGAAGTGGATCTCCATGGACTGACATAGAAATATCTATAGGATGCATGGCAGAGTTTAAAAAGCAAGCTACAGGAAATTAACCAAATGCATACACAGCACCAAAAACAGTGATAACTCTGGGGACTGGGTGAGATGGGAGTCGAGAGGGCACAGTGAGAAAAAAAATGTCACTTTTAAATTTATATGCAGTCGGGTTATTCCAAATGTTCAAATTAGCAATGGATTTATACAGGGCCTGGCACAAATAACACCCTGTTTTTATTACAAAAGCATAAGCACGTAATTCTGTAACATAACCATATCACACTCAAGCACACCATATGACATTTTAGGCGAAATGTTCAAACTAAAACTATAAATTATTACACCCATATTATCACCCAGGCAACCACACTGAAGCAGGCATTACTTCTGCCGAACGCTGTATATTACCTGTGTGAACTATTTTACAAGCTTTTAAGAATTAAACAGCCTACCCACCAAGCCCAGGTGAGGGGAGGAAGGCACCCCTCTGTTTCCGGGGTTGGGGTGGCTCCTCGCCCAGTGGCTCAGTGTGGGTCCCAGGAGGCCATGTTCTGGGCCTCTGAGGCCTGGGCACTGGAGTGAATGGGGCAGTGAGAGGGCCCTGAGACCAGGATCCGGAAGACAGTGCCCTCATTATGGCACCTCGGCAGAGAACCCGACAGCGTGTGAAGGAAGTGGACCCTGGAAAGAAATGAGTCCCAAGGTCTGGCGCTTCCCCAAAGAGTGGCCTATGTTTTAAAGGGAGGATTGCAGGGTTTGAGTCTCTCTGTTCCTGGGGATGAAAGAGAGGTGGCAGCAGGTGTCTCCTCACACAACACGGTGGCTTTATGAGAATCAGTAGCTGAGGCAGAGGCTAAAAGAGAACCCTGTGACAGCCAGTGGCCAAGGGCTTAGGAATGGGGAAAAGGAGAAGGCAGGCAGGAGCCAAGGGTCCACGTTAAAAATATTCTACCTTTAAGAATTAGCCAGGCTGGGAGGCTGGCCCGGCTGACTCCATAGAGAAGTGTTCCTTAACTGCTCCGAGCCTCAGTTTCCTTTTCTGTAAAAGGGGGTCCAGACTCTTGCTACTACACATACCTGCATGCACACACACATGCGCTACACACACCCACAACCCATTTGTGAAGATGGCTAAGACCACAGGCTCTGAGTCAAACTGTCTCCAGTCAGAAAGCAATGCTGCCGCCTGGGAGCTGTGTATCTTAACTTGTCCAAGGCCTCAGCTTCCTTTCTCATCTGTAAAACAAGAACCCTATTCTTCCCTAATCTCAAAGGACTATTATGAAGCTTAAGCGAGACCATACGGGTAAAGTCTTATCACAGTGCCCAGCTAATGCTCAATAAACGTTTACTGCAAGTAAGTTGGTTTCCCTTTACTAAGCACCTATGTGCCAGGAACTATGCTATACATAAAGAAATCTCTGAATAAGTCACAGTCCCTGTTCACACAGTGTTTACAGTTTAATGGGGGGGGGGGGCGGGTGTCGGTAAAAAGAAGACACCACACTTCCCTTTGATTCACTCCAAGTTACAAAGACAAATACTCTAAGATCCTACCTCATCTCTTCCAATGTCAGAATTGAGGCCCATCTATGTTAATCTAAGCAGTAATTTTGCTAATACTTCCTGCACCTCCATCACTAATCCAAAGCATTATGCGCAGAAGTGACCTCTATGTGTCAAAAAAAATCTCTGTTGTGAAGATGCCAAAACACAACACATAAATTGATATAAGCACTGTTGGTAGTATCTACTATAGCTAAACATTCACCTACCTTATAACCTAGCAATTCCACAGCTGAGCATTTGCCCAACAGAAACCACACAGTGTTTACCCAAAAATTCAGAGAAAGATTCATAGTAGCTTTATTAGTCATAACCTAAACTGGAAACCACCCAAATGTCCATCTACAGGAGGACACACAACCTCACTGTGATGTAGCTGTAAAATGGAATACTACTCAGCAACAAACAGAATGAACTGTTGATACAGGCAACAACATTGATGAATCTCAAACACACTGTTGAGTGAAAGAAGCCAGACCCCAAAGAGTAAATTTTATGATTCCATTATATAAAGTTCTAGAACAAGAGACAAATCTATGATGGTAATGGTCAGAATATTGTTTACTCTTGGGAGAAAGTGGGCATTGACTGAGAAGGAGCCCCGGGGAGCCTTCTGGGGGTGTGTGGGCAGGAGTGTTTTATGTATTGATCTGAGAGGTGTTTGTGTAGGGGAACATGTATGTAAAACTTGATAAAGCTGTGCACTTGAGATTAGTGTACTTGATGGATGTGTGCTATTCCTCAAGGTTTAAAATGTTTACAAATAAACAAAGTAAGGTCCCATACCTATAACTCGGTGTATGCATCTTGCGGGATAAGGCTAAGGAGGTGTGTGATGAGTCCATGGTCTCCTTGATGCTCCTGAAATGGAGGCATCAGCCTCCAGGAGAAACAGAGGAGCAAATTGAAGAAGAGGAGACTTTGGGGTCAAACTCATGGAAGGCCACCAAGGACCAACTCCAAGAAAATTTTCTTAGCAATCAGGGCATGAAAAAAAAGCAGGTGGTAGACACAGAAAGGACAGGGGAAATGCAAATGTCTTTGGCTTCAGCCAACACTGAGTTGTGCTCAGCTGTAGTTACGTATATTGTACAATATACAACTCTGGTATTATATTTTGTGTACCAATTCTCACTAACCAAAATTATAACTAAGCCAGCATCTTCCAGTCCCTAAACAGTGTGAACAAATGAGAATTGGCTGTATTTCACATCACAGTCCTTAGGAAAGACCATCAATTACCTGTAATACATCAGCAAAGATCCAGGTGGCTTTATAAATGAGCTTTACCTTCACAAGGAGTTGCATGCAAGTGAGCATTTTTCTTGCTCACTAAACTCCAGTCATTAAAGGGAAAGGGGCTTATGCCTTGGCCACGGAGGTTTTATTGGACATAGGTTGGCCCGATTTCCCAAAAATTCTTTCATTCACGGGGGATCCAGGAATGCAAGAGACAATTCTTTGAACTCTAGTTCTGGGAGCTACTCCGTATGCAACTCTGGCTTTGTAATGCTAGTGTTGCCTTTGGGACCCAGCCCCACTTCCCTGGTGTGCATGGAGGGAGGAGAGAAGAAGCCTGGGGCCCCTTGGAGCCCTCTGAAACAGGTTCTTTTTCTATGTCCTGGAATTTTCTTTCACAGATGAGGTTACTGGTCCTCTCAATCCCTTTGTTAAAAACCACAAAAGAGGCTTGGCCAAATCCCAAACACCCTTGCTCTTCTTCTCCTATGGCCTCCTTGGTGGCAGGGCTCAAATGGGAACACCCCGGGGAAACATCAGGACCCCAGTCCCTTCCTTCCACCCTGAATAATTCCTGGGGAAGCAGCGGTAGGCCTCCCTCCATTCTTACTCTCTGTGGAATTAGCCACTTTCCCTACATAGCCCAGAGCTCCCCATGTGGGTACATTCATTCATTCACTCACTGCATTCATTCTTTCAGTAAATTGTTATCATGCATTCAATCCAAGTCCAGGTCTGGACTAGGCCCTGGGGAGACAGCTGCGGACAGGCAAGGAGAGTCTAGTGGAGGAGATGGGGCTCAAACAATCCTAATTCAGTGGTGAATATTAATATAAGGGAAGTCTGGGGTGCTGCAGGAGCATGTGATCAAGGGGACTTCCTTGAGGAAGTGGCATTTCAGCCTAGACTACAGGATAGGAAGGAGCGGCGAGGCAGAGCTGGGGAGCGCTTCCTGGGTAGAGGAAACACCTTGTGCATAAGCAGGAAGTGAGCAACAGCAGGGCTTCCAGGGAACCCAGTAGTTCTAGTGACTAGAGTATGGGAGATGAGGGAAAACAGCCCCCCTTTCCTCACTGACCTTCCCTCATATGACTGCCCCTGTGTCCCCTCCTCTCCAGCCACCTTTGCCCCCTCACTGTTTCCTGAACATTCTGGCCCACTCCAGCCTCAGGACCCTCACTCTAGCTGTTCCCACTGCTGTGACATTCTTCCCCAAGATAATCTGTTTGGTTAATGCCCCACTTCCTTCCAAGCGTGTGCTCATATCTCCCCTTCCCAACGGGACCCTCTGAGCAGTCACTTATTGCCACATACAGCCCACACTCACCAGTAACTCTCCTCTAATTTTCCTTTGCTCCACAGTCTCTATCACCTTCTAACATACTGTCTACTTCATTTGTTCATTATTTTCTATCTCCACCACTAGCATGTCAGCTTCACAAGGTCAAGGATCTTTGTTTTCTTCATGGAGGCATCCCAAGCCCTTGAATATATTTGAAGGAACAAATAGATGAGATTTGAGAGGCTGGCAGGGAGGGTCTAGGCTGCAGAAGTCTAGAAGGCCAAGGCAAGGCATGTGAGTTTGATTCCAAGTGCAAAGGGACGGCATCCAAGGGTTTTTAGTAGTGCAGGGTCAGAGTCTGAGTTACATTTTAAAGGCTTGCTCTGGGGTCTGTGTGGACCATGGCTGGAAGGAGAACAAACTACTGCAGCCCTTCAGGTGAGCGGGAGTCGGGGCTGGGCACAGGTGGAGGCAGCAGGAGAGGATGATGGACTGAAGAGACCCCAGGAGGTAACTCCACCATGCCTCAGAGACCTGAGGACTACGCAGTTTCAGAAAGATAGGGCAAAGCAGACCCCCAGTTCCTGTCTGAGTGAAAGGGCCAAGAGCCAGTTGCCAAAATGGAGGTACAGGGGAGGAACAGGCTGGCAGCTGGAGTGATCAAGGGTTCCGTTTGAGCCACTATGAATTTGGCCTATTAGGCTATCAAGTGAAGATGTCAAGTAGCCTATTGGACAGCATTTAAACTCAAGATGAAAATCTGGATTGGAAATACACATTTTGAGCATCACTGGCTTAGAACTGTTTTTAAAGTCATGTAGAAGGAGAAAAGAAGGTGTCTAAGAACTGACCTTGAAACCAAACCCTGAAGCCTTCTAAATTGTCCCTTGAGAGATGAGGAGTTTGCCAAGGAGGTAGAGAGAAGACAGACCAAGGAGAAGAAACTCTGTGGATAAGTCCCCAACGTTAAAAAAGACATGAATCTCAGTACTCTTCAAAATTGTCAAGGTCATCAAAACCAAAGAGTCTGAGAAACTGTCAGAGCCAAGAGGATCCTAGGGAGACATGGCTTTCATTGATAATAATAATTCAAAATTGGTTCAGTAATTATAACAAATGAGCCATACTATATATGTGTGAAATATTAATAATAGAGAAACTGGGTGCAAGGTATAAGAAACTGTCTGTACTATCTTCTCAATTTTTCTCTAAATATAAAACTGTTCTAAAAAATAATCTATATTTTTTAAAAAGGCATGAATCTCATAAATGACCCCAAAATACACATACACACACACACTCCAGTGACAGTAATTTGTTTCAGTGGTAAGGATTTTGAGCTGCCCAGTTCCTTTTGTACTCAGAAGACTCCGAGACACTATGAATATCTCATTGCTCCTCCCCTCCCAAGGAACAGAGGGACCTCACCTCCACCCACTTTCTTTCTGTTCACAGAAAGAATACTCACCTCAGGCCATATTTCATAATGAAAATGAGAAGCAGAGACTAGATGGTTCAGGTAAGTCGGACCCACCTAGAGTTCCTCAGGGGGTGCAACCTGAGGTCACCCTTTTGGAATGCTCTGTAAACACACCTTCCTAGATACAGTTTCCCTGAACCCCCACCTTGTTCAATAGTTGGCTTGGTTTTCCCCCTTCAGCAAAAGCTTCGGTGCCATCTGGGTTCAAGTTCCAGCTCCATAACTAACTTGGGCAACTCACTTGAGCCTTATTTTCCTCATTTCTAAAAGGGCATAGCCATACTTGATCAAAGAGTGGATTAATTGAGATGAATGGTAAATTGAATATAATTTGATCTTCTGAAGAATAGATAGGAGATAATAAATGCCAAATGTCTAGCATTGTTCTTGGCACTCATGGTGGCTGGTTGTTGATGAGAGACATGATCAGCCGAGCCAATCAGTGAGGTCCCTGAAGGTCAAAGTGTGTCACTTGGGTCCTTAGGACCTTGGGTGGTGACTGAGGATCCGAGAAGTACAGGGACCTCTGAATCAGAACAGAAGCTGGGATTGACCTTTGGCCAAGAACCAACCAGAGAGGGTTTGGCCAGCAGTTGGCCTAGTCGACACCAAGCTGGAGAGGACACAGAGGCAGACAGAGGTGATACTCTGTGGCTGAGGCCCCAACGCCCGCTCAAGATTCCCTGGCTCACACAGATACCGCCTGAACAGATGCCATCCAGTACCCTGGACAGCTCCGGGGGGGTTGTAGATTCCAGGGGCACTAGTTTCGCGGGTGGAGACTGGGTTGGGTCTTGATTCCTCCGACTAGCTGTGTAAGCATGAGCAAGTCACTTCATCTCTCTGAGTCTGAATTATTTTGTCTTTATATTGGAGATAATGCCCAACCTCCGGCGCTTCTGTAAAGAGTCAATGAGGTAACGGAGAGGCCCATGTCTAAAGTCAGACCATCCGAGCTTGTATCCCAGCTTCACACTGTGTGATCCCAAACCGTTTAACCTCTATGAGCCTCAGTTTACTTACCTGTAAAATTGGAAGGCTAATAGACACTAATTCACAGGGTTATGAAGATGAAATCGGACATAAAGTGCACAGTAAACATTAGTTTTTTTTGTTTCAGAAGAAACACAGACCAGGCATACCGTAGATAATCAAAATTGGCAGTTTCTTATGTCTTCCAAGTCTGCCTGGTTGACTTTGCCCTATCACCTTTAGATCCTCCTGGTCGGTCCTTCCATCTCTGCTATTAAGGAGAGTCCACAAATCCAGAGAAAACCTTGTGGAGTTCACAGGCTTCTCACCCAACCTTCTTCCCTCAGTGAAGTCCCCTAGTTTCTCGGTGCCACCCAACCCGATGATGCCTTGAAACACTTTTCGAAAAATACAAAAAGCATACAGTGTTCATTCTGTACTAGCCACTGTTCTAAGATTTATCAGTTATCCTTACAACCCTGTGAGATAAGAACCTATTTTACAGACGAGGAAACTGAGATTCTGCGAGGTTAAGTATTTAGATCGTAGGATCACACAGCTGCTAATTGGCGCTGGGATCCGATCCCAAGGAATATACTTCAGCCTCCCACACCTGCTTGTAGTATTCAACGAGGCCAGCGGCCAGGGAAACGAAGAGTAAGTAGGAAACCAAAGCTGGAAATCAAGGCGCCCAGTTCTAGCCGTGGACCTGGAACCGCCGGGCCAGGAGTCCTCACACCGGACGCTTACCCGCGCCCGGCATGCTGCCTGGGCAGGGATACCTACCCTCGCCCTTACCCCCTGTCCTTCCCCCAGCGGCGCCTCTGCGCCCGGAGTCCGAGCGCCGTGGTAACCTGAGCCACCTCGGGGTTTTGGCCTCGGAGCCGCGTCACAGGCGCGGAGACTCTCCGGCTCGGGACTACGCTCCACTGTGCGCTCCCTGCCCCAGTGCCAGCTCCGCAGTCGGGCGCGCAGGAGAATGGCGCAGAGGCTGGGCGAGCGGGCACGGGGGCCCGCCGAGGCCACGGGGCTCTACCGGGCAGTGCTGCTCAGGTCGGGTAAGTAGGGGCAAGGCCACCAGGCCCCAGACTCGGAAAAGCTCGAGGAGGGCATGGTAGGCTCACTGAGTTCAGCTCCTGGCCAGCCGGCCGCCCGGCGCTTTAGTCCTTTATCGCTCTGCTTCCTTCCTTTGCTTTCCTTTTTTCCTCCTGTCTTTCATTCTTCTTAACTACCTTTTTCCTCTCTTCTTTTTTGTTCTTCATCCTTTTTTCTTTTGGGGATCTTTATATTCTGTCTACCTATTCTCCCCGCCCCCGACGACAAAACTCCTGCGAGGTACCGTCTCCTGGCCGGTCTCTTAAGCAAAGACTCACAACCGTGTGTAGACTTGGGCGCTCAGAAAACGGGTAAGACCCCGGACGCGCGCGGCGCGGCGGGGAGGAGCGCAGGATGGATTGCTGTCCAGGGAGGAGTTACGTTAGCCGGGGGAAGAGGAGAGAGCAAGTTACTGGAAAATGAGCGTGTGTCATTTAAGGAGAAAACGATTTGGAAGGAAACACAACAGCGGTCGTTTATTAGGGTGGGAGTTGGATGACAAGTGTCTTTTCTATTTGTCTTTTTGTTTGAAGTAAACCTATTACTTCTCTACTCAGGACAATAAGAGGTTTGTTGTTTGGTTTTGTTTTTTTTTTTAATTTAGGAAAATGAAACAAAACGTAACATATGTTCAGTGTACAAATAATTTGGAAAGCACGGGAATGTAGAAAGAAGAAAAAGAATGCCCACAGTAAGCGTTGGGGGAGTTTTCTTCAGGACTTTGAGACTTTTAGAGAAGGCGAAGATCAGCCTCCTATGGGTCCCTGCCACTAAGGGGTACGTGATTAGAAAGCGTCGAAGAACATGAGCTCACGGGGCAGTGACCCTCTGCCGTGGGCAAGGGCGCCCCCATCCAGTAGTCCTGCCCGCAGACCCCGGGAGCCAAAAGCTAGAGGCTCGTGTGCAGCGGTTGTGCCGGCCACCGCGAGCCACCCGCTGTGGGACCGATTGCCTTTCGCACTTAGACTGGCTTTGCCTGGGGAGATCCGGCTGCGGAGCTACTGCTTGGGAACATTGGAACAAGGGGTCTCTAAGTCCAAAAGCAAGAGCTGGCCAAGACTTCGGGGCTGGCGGCGCCTTTCTTGGGGGGGCGGGGGGAGGGCGCTTTAATCTGGGTGAGCGGCCCGGCAGACGGGGCGGAACTCTCTGACCGATTTCAAATTCCAGCTCCCGCGACTTCACGACTTCACCACCAAGCACTCTTCCAAGCGTCCCGGCCCAGTTCTTACCTTCTCACTAAAATGAGGAGAGGGTGTCTCTAATCTGAAACGCTTCTTCCTCCAACTTGGAGCTGCAGCTATGAGCCTCCCTCCAAAGGTAGCATTTTTCGCTGGCAACCCTATCCAACTAGCAGACACGTTAGAGTCGTCCAGGGGCCGCATGCTTGGCTAGTAACTGTCCTACACATAGCGACAGAGCCGGGGGCGGGGGGGTGGGGGAAGCAGAGGCCTGTGACTGTGGCCACTTACTCTGTGCTGGGCACTGTGCCTCTGGCTCATTCTGTCTTCACAGCCCTACAAGGTCACTGCTAATTGCCACCCCATTTAATGGATAAGCAGACTGAGGCTCAGAGAGCTTAAGCAGCTTGCCCATGGCCCTACTAAGGAACCTTTTCCATCCCACTACAGGGTAGAAAACATGTTCAAACTTGGGTCCATCTATGCCAAAGTCTGCACACCTTCTGGGAATAGTAATAACAATGGCAAATGATTGTTGGTCACTTGTTATTGCTACTCTGTCTCTGTAAATGCTGTACATCTCATGAACTTTATTCATTTAATCATTCAACCAATATTTATTGACCACTGTTATGCACTAGGCCTTATGCAAGGCACAGTGATGTACCAATAAATAAAACAGGTATGTCCCTCTTCTCAGGAAAGTAAATAGTATTAACCCCTATTTTAAACATGGGGAAACTGAGGCTCAGAGCAAGGGGTAAGGGGGGAGTGAGGAGCCAACTGGGCCATTTAGTGAAGAGGGAAGAGCCCCTTCTCCACCTGCAGAAGCCTCCAAAGACAGGATTGTAGACTCAAACCCAAGATGGCAGCCATTTTCTTATAGTAGCCTCAAGCCATGCTCCCAAAGTAATATAACACTTTTAGAAAAAAGTCATCCCAAATTATTTTAAAATAACTTATTAGTATTAAAGTATTACCATGAGTACTTTAAAGGCTCACCATGAATATTTTGGGAAATTGAGAATAAAGAAAGGGAAGCCTTACACAGAATCCTACTAACCATAAGCAGCCACTGGTAACGCTGAGGATGTCTCCTTCCCATCTTTGTCTTTGCTTTGCATAGTTTATGTGTGTGTTGGTGTGTTTGTTTCCTACTGCTGAGACTCTACTGACTCTAGTCTTTGATCCCACTTTTCTCACTTGCATGAAAATCTTTAATGCCTCTAAATGGGTTATTGAAATAACAAGCTACTGCTTTGGAGCCCAGACTCTGGACCAGGCACTGTGTAAAGGGCTTTCCATGCTGTATCTCCCTTATTCCTCAAAAGAGTGTCTGCCCCATTCTAGAGATGAGAAAATGAGGAGTTGAAGCTCACCTAGCTGTCTGGCCGTGGAGCCAGGAGTAGTATCTGCATCGACACCAGAGCAAGGGCTGTGAACCACTGAGCTGGAAGGGTCACATCTGGGGAATCTCTCATGCTTGGCCATGCCTGGTGGGCTATGCAGTGCTCTAGTAGAGGTCCACCTGCTGTTCATTACCAGCATCCTACCTGGAGCTTAGGCCAGGTCCTAGCAGGAGGGAAGGAAGCATGTCCAGGTGCCTGTGGGCATCAGCAACTGTATTTCCCCATTGGAGCCAGAGGGGGAGCCAAAGCCTCCATCCCTGTCTGCCAAGTAAGGTTACCAGGTAGCGTGCCCACTTAAATTTTAATTCCAGATACACAACGAATAATATTTTAGAGTCTAAAAAATTACTCATTGCTTATCTGAAGTTCACATTTAACTGGGTATGCTGCATTTTTTTTTGTTTGTTTTTAATCCTTCCCCAAGGATATTTTCACTGACTTGAGAAACATCAATGTAGGAGAGAAACAGGGATCTAACCCGCAACCTATGTGTGTACCCTGACCATGTACCTGCAACCTTTTGATGTACTGAATGAAGCTCCAACCAACTGAGCCAACCAGCCAGGGCTAGGCGTGCTGCATTTTTATTTGCTTTGTCTGACAATCCTACTACCAGGAATCATGGGACTTTGCTTGGCTTGACAAGCTATAGTCTGCCCAGGTTCTTCTGTACACACACACACACACACACACACACACACACACACACACCCTCTCTCCATCCCTAGATCTGCTGTCCATCTCTTGTCTGCCTACAAGTGAATTAAAATGTGCTGGGGTGCGGGGGCATCCCAGGGTCCTTCTGCAGCTAACAGACCAGATTAACTGTGCCTAATTGCGGCTGGGTTGACAGCCAGCTTTCTGAAACAAGACTCAGTTCTTCCTCACTCCCTCGCACTTTCCTGTTTTCACACTAAAAATCCCTCCACAGGGTAAATTCTTTCTAGTTCAAACTTGTTGTAAAGGCAACTCTTATTACTTTTATAATCTCTCCGTGGATCCCATGACAAGTTTTTCTGCCAATGCAGCTTCCCCCCACCCTGTGTCCTTTTCAGCCGCATGTGGGGGGTGCGATGGGATGAGGTTGGAGCCTAGGGTTGTTGTGTGGGTGGCTCTCAAAACCCTCATTGAGGCCTTGAAAACTGGCTTTGGAGAAATACAATGAATACAGGGCTGGGGAGGAAGTTTTGAGTTGCCATAGAAATTTCTTGTCTGATGTTTGTGGACCCAGATAAGCTGCTCGAGGCGCCTGTCGGCTTGGAGAAAAGGGGCAAAAATGAAAGGAAAGACATTTTTGGAGTTTTTAATGCAAGCTGCAGCCACACAGCCCACTGTAGATGCAGGAAGCTTGCCCAGCTCTCACTCACAACTGCTTGTTGAGGTCTTCACTGCTTCTTCCTTTTGCTCTTCTTGTTCTCCAAAATACAAACCTCAGAGGTACAGGAAAGGAGAATGGGAGGGATATGCTCAGCACTGGGATCCCCATTCAATCCTATGAGGGTTGAATCTGATACCCAGGGCCCTAGTATACCAGAATCCTTCCTTTCAGGAGAATGGGAAGGCCTCCAGGGAAAGCCACACAGATGAAAGCAAGAGGCAACAACTGCGGTTGAATTCGGCCATTACCCAGAGTAAACGGCTAAAAGGCTCATTTTCCCAGAAGGCCTCTACTTTCCAACATTCAGTGAACATGACTGAACCAGATGTGCACCATAACTATAGTTAGTTGGAAAAGGTTGCTCTTTTTCATATATTTAATCTTTATGGCTTTTTTCCCGACAGTACAAGAAATCTATGCTTGCTTTTTTTAGGCCACAAACATTACAAAAAGATAGTGACAAAGGAGAAAGGCCTGTAATTTTATGCCATAGAATAGTGGTTCTCAAAGACCCTAATATAAACACATCCCTAGGGGCATATGTTAAAATCCAGATTCTTAGGCCCCTCCCTCATAGGTTCTGATAAAGCAATTCCGGAATGGCCCAGTAATTCCACTTTAACACTCATTCTAATTGAGGTCTAGTAATGACATTTGCCCTACATTGATCTGGAACTGGCCCCTAGTAACAGTTTAATGTATATGCCTCCAGGTTGGTTCTCCATGTAAATACAGTTGACCCTTGAACAATATGGGTTTGAACAGCACAGGTCCAGTATAGGTGAATTTGTTTCAATAAATACTGTAAATGTATTTTTCTCTTGTTTGTGAATTTATTAATAACACTTTCTTTTCTCCAGGTTACTTTCTTGTAAGAATACAATATATAATACACATAACACAAAAGTATGTTTTAATCGACTGTCTGTGTTATCAGTAAAGTTTCTGGTCAACAGTAGACTATTAGTTTTGAGGGAGTCAAAAGTTATAAATGGACTTTTGACTGCACAGGGGGTCATGGCCCCTGACCCTCTCATTGTTCAAGGGTCAACTGTACTGTTTTATCTTAGAAAAAAAGGGGGAGTTATAATACATGTAGTTTTACAGTTTGATTTTTCACTAAAACATCTCTGTGGGTCAATAGACATGCTATTGACTGCATCGTATTACTGGTTGTAGCAAAATCTCTTACTGATGATGCGTGGCTGAGGAACTGGTGGCTGTTGATCATTGACCTCACATTTACACAAACGTGCATGTGCACACACACGAACACACACAACAAGATGGTGCTGTAACAAACTCAAGGATGTCAATGCTTTTGGTGTCTGCAAGTCAACAATTGTTACTAAGCACCTTGGTCCTGGGACAGGAATACTAAGAAGGATAAGGGAAGGCCCCAGTCCTCAGGCTGGCAGTCTAGTGGGTGAGCCTGATGGTTCTGTACACAAGTTGAATCATGAGAAGAGCTTTAGTGGGAGAAGTACAGTGAATCCCAACTGCCTGGGGAAAATGGCTCCCGACTTTGGGGGTCCCTGCACAGCTCTCTTTGGCTCTCCGTTGCTCTGGGACTACCATCAGAGCCTTCCAATAAAGGGAACACAAAGCAGGTGTGGAGGTCGTGCTGACGTGGGGACTGACAGAGTCTGCTCCTCTGGAGTGAGCTGGATGATGGGATTCTGTCTCCCATAGGTGAGGAGTGGATGCTGTCAGCAGCTCCCCTGCCCCAGGACCGCTTGTATTCCCCCAGCTGTCAGTGGGCACTGGGAATGATTCAGAAAAATCACTATGGGCCCGAGGAAATGCCCACATAGTCATTTGCGGAGCAGGATAGAATGGGGGGTGGGATCAGAGGTGAGATAAGTGGTTTCACAAGAATTTAGTTGTTGTTCTCCATGTCACAATTTAGTGAAATTAAGCCACAGCAGGTTGGGAGGCTGGGGGAGGCTACCATTCAAAGGACCTCAAGGGAGGCGGAATTTAGGAAGAAGAAACAAAAAGGAACACTCATGGTGTCCAAAAAATTACTTTCTAGCTGAGCATTTGTGACCCTCTAAGTGTCATCAGAAGGGCCAGCTTGGCCAAGGCTCCCTGGACATTCCAGCCCTGCTCCCAAGCCCCCGCTTCAGCCTCGTCACCCACCTCCTCCTCAGGCCCAGCCTGGAAGCCCCACTAGCCTTCCTCCATCACACCAAGCACATTCCCACGCTGGGCTCATCTTACTCCCTACAATGCCCTCCTGCATGAATGGCCTTCACCTGCGACTCCTTCTCACCAATCAGGCCTCCCTAAAATGCCCGTCCTCCTCCGTGTCCGTCCTTTCTAGGCTCCAGCCCCTTCCTTTCACCTCACCCCGTCTTACTTTCGTCATAGCATTCATCAAAGCTCAGCATTTCCTTGTCTTATTATTTGGCCCCTACAGCCTTGCATATAGGTTATTTGAGCACACAGATATCATCTGTCTCATTCACACTGTAGCTCCAGCACTTAGAACAGTACCAGAAACAGAGTGCTCAATAAATGTTGGGTAAATGAATAATAGAGGCAAAAATTGCATTCTTAACACCCCTGTTCATGGTTGGTGTACGTCCTGGGCCTCATTGCTTTCCAGACAAAAAGACAAGTTTAATTGGTAGATGCGTGCTTCCTCACTAGGGACTAAGAATAATGATAAAAAGCTAGAAAATACTTCCGAATTTTCCAGTGAACACTAATTCTGAAATTAGGAGAACACCTCCATTATGTGTAAGCAGCTAGGTTGGCCTCTGGCACCTACACACATTCTTTCTTTTTGCTTCACACAGTCATTCACTGAGCCAGGACTTACAACATGAGTATCCGACAGGCCCACTGCTACACGCTGGGGTCTTGCCCTCAGGTCCCATAGAGTCCAGTTCTCTCTGTAGGAAATGCTCTATTTGCTGAGCACTGATTAACTGCTTTCACTAATGTCATCTCATCTATGTTATTCTCCCCATTTGACAAACACAGAAACCAAGGCTCAGGGGCATTGAGTGGCTCCCAAAGAGGCCAGTGCCCAAGCGAGAGCTGACCCAGGTGCCTGGAGCTTCCACTTACCCACATGCTCCCCTAGGCAACGCCCTGTTGGTGCATCTCTGAAGTTCAGATGAAGTTCAGGGTATCGAGCAAATAACATGTAGGGAGCTTTGGGCCCCTCCGAGGGTGGCCAAGAGCTGACCCAGTGTTGTTCCCCCTCCCTCTACACCCCAGAAGCCCAGGCGGCAGCAGGAAGCCTGGCTTCCTTTGCATCAGGGATGTGCCGGACTGCACCCTTGCCGACACTCCCAATAGAAACAAGGGAAATGCCTCCAGAGAGCTGCCTGCTCAGAACAAAGCTTGGCATGCTCCTTATTCTGCAACAATCTAACGAAATAGGTGTTTGTGTCGCTGAAAGGTGTGGCTTGGACACGGCGTTCTGCAGTGTGGAAGTGGCTGAGCACCAAGTGAAATACTCGTTACTATAGTAACAGTTCCTTTTTATTGATACCAGAATAAACAGGAACGCAAAGCAGCCTCACTGGCTGGCATATTTCAGCCTCCTGCATTCCCAGGGGTTTAAGAACCGCCTTTCGGAGGCAGCCTTCTGTGCTAGTCTGGGACTTCTTGTGGAGTGAGGAGCCCAGCAACACCATCCTGAGTTCCCTTCCCACCGAAACCAAGACGTAAGACTGTTTTTCTTCTGTTTCACCTGCTGTGGAGCTGGGTGCTGTGCCAGGAGGCGGTGCGAGGTTAGGAGGGCAGTGCTGGAGCACTGGGGTGGGCTGTGAGGGGAGCGGAGCTATGTGAGCTTAGTTGCCCAGGCTGTGTCCCCCATCTGTGAAGTGAGTGGGGAGGTGCCTCCTGGCTCTCGGGGCTCGGAGACAAAGTGGAGGGAGCACTCAGATACAGCCCTCCATTCTTGCTGAACTGTCTTCTAAATCCTCAGGTGAATCTGGTTTTATGCATGATCTGACTCACCCACATTCATTATCACACAGTATGGCAGTTTCATTCTCTTCATCCCTGATGTACAAAAGGCGGAGTGGACACAGGTTCTGGCATCTGATAGAGCTCAGCACAGATTCTAGCATCTTCCTTTGCTGGTTGTGTGATCTAGGGAAACTACATGGCCCCTCAGAGCCTCGGTTTCTTCATCTCCAAAAAGGATAACGATAGTACCCATCTCCTCAGTCTGTTGTAAGAATTCCATGAAATGTGGCTGTGGGGTGCTTAGCACAGTATGTGGCCCATGGCAACATTAACAAGCCAACCGCCTGCCTTTCTGGTGAATTTGGCTTTTGCATTTTGTGGTACAAGGCCAGAAGTCTGGGACTGGTCCAGTAATCAGGGATTTTAGGATTGGGCATGTCACTTTTGGGAAATGCTACCAAACGGGTGGTTTCCCTGCTGTGAGGCAACCCAGCACCTGTGTCTCTGAGTGACTTGGATCCTGGGTGGCTTTTAGCTCTGCTAGTGGTAAGTACCAGCCAGGATTTTTCTCCTGAGGTATCTGCCAAGTGGAGTGGCTGACACCGTGCCGCTGGTGGGCTAGCAGGAGCGCTATCTGGTCAGCTGACCCTTGTTCCTTGATCAGCGGCACAGCACAGTTCACCAACCTTGCTAAGGATCTTCTGTGTCTAGCCCTGGCACTGGAAGGTCCCAGTGGCCACAAGCAAAATGTTCAGGAAGTTTGTCTTGAGTCATTTCTCATGGGGTGGGGAGGCGGCACTCAGGCCATGGGCTGCTGGGAGATGCAGAGGTGGCTCCCAGACACACAGTTCTTTGGTTGCTGGCCAGTGAAATACAAATGGGCACTTTCCCCACAGGGAGGGGAAAAAGCGAGAAGCGTTGGGAAATCCGGTGGCCCCACTTGTCACTTTTACTGAATGCCTCTTTTTCCCTTGCCAGCGGTTATTTTAACAGCCTCTCTTCTACTCTGCCCCTCCACCTCTTGAAATGGTGAAGTAAGAAAGTCCGGGTGTGTTCGGAGCCCAGCAGCCTGAACAGCAAGAAGGAACAAGGGCAAGGGGAGGGAGGGCAGAGGAGTGAACACTAGCCAACACCCCAGGGAGGGAAGGCCACCAGCTGGTCCCCTCCCTAACAAAGACCAGCCATGGGCTTGTGGAATCCGGCTTAAACCCAGAGCTTCTGGGGCCAGGCTCCCCACTGAGAGCTGGTATTGCGTGTCAGCCGGGTGTCCTCTAGTTTTCTCACCTATAAAACAGGCTCACACTGCCTCTTCGTAGGGGTTTCTTGAGTATCCAGATAGAGAAAAGAGACATAAACCTACTTTGCTGACTGAAAATCACTTTGCTCTGGGAGGGTACTGGAGTGGTAGAAGGAGCACTGAATTTGGAGTCTGAAGGTCCCAGCTTTACCCTTTATTCTGTGTATCCTGGGACAAGTAGCTTGACCTTCCTGAGCCTCGATTTTCTCACCTAAGAATGGGAATGATAAAATAGTACTGCTGGCTGCCTCCTAGGGTGAACGTGAGATCCAGACGGAAGTGAGCGTGCCACCAAATGCCGAGTGTTCACCACAGGTCCCCTCAGGACAGGAGTTTGCCTTCAGTGAGCATCGCTCTGCCCTGGCAATGGGCTAACCACATCATGCACATTGTATCAGTTTACCCTCCAGACAGCCCTATGAGTAGGTGTTGCTGTCATCCCCACTGCACGGGGACTCAGAGAAGTTAAGCTATTTGCCTAAAGTAACATAGTTAGGAAGGGGTGTAGCCATGATTCAAATCCAGTCTGTCTCTTCCAAAACCTCTGCCTTAACCATGTTGCTTTACTGCTTCATGTGCCATTTGTTATCATTGATATCATCAGACACAGAGCCAGAACCACCAGCAGCAGGAGGGCAGATGAAGGGGACATTAAAGCCTGAAACAGCTTTAGGGTCCCGCAGCTATTTTCAGGATGAACTGTGACCTGGATCTCCATCAGGGCCACTTTCCTTCTGTCTCTTCTTAGTGGTCTCCTGGTAGGGGGGCGGGGGGGGGCCAGGTAGTGGGAGAACTGCTGCCACCCTAGCATTAGCCATACCTGCTCCAGCAGCCTGGTGAGCTCTCCCTGGGAGCAGTTAGCCATCCGGCAGAGCCTGCTCTGGAGTGGGGCTGGCATCCTGTAGTGCTTTTGAGGAGGAGCTGTGGGACCTTTGGTGTCATCAGCGGAACCAGGGGAGAACCAAGCCAGAAGCTCCCAATCTCTCCTCTGATTCATTACCCATCTCCCAACACACACACGCACACACGCACGCACGCACGCACACAGCCAGTCCCACAGTCTGCATGTTAAGGGTGAACCACTTGCTCATCTGTAGTACACAAAACACTCACTTTAGCTGTCATCTACTGGCTGCCCCTCCCCCTCCCCTGAACTTTAGCTCTTCCAGTCTTCACAGCTTCTGGATTTTACAGAGAAGGGTTCCATCCAAGGTCACAGAGCTGCTAAGAGCTCTGACTTTAATCAGACACTCCCATGATAACCCAGCCAACAAGTCAGATGAAATCACTCAGGCCAAAGCAAAGAAGCATTTTGTTTGTTTGGTTTTGGTTTTGGTTTGTTGTTTGTTTGTTTTTTTTTAAGTACTTGGGGAGTTTTTTAAAATCCCAAAGGCCAGGCAGGGCGTCCCAAGCCAATTTGATCAGAATCCCTGGCGTGGGGCTCAGGCATTGGTATTTTTCAAACTTCTTCTGGTGATGCCAATGTTCAGCGGGAGTTAAAATCTCTGGTATAACCTGTGCAGGCTTGTTTTTAAATCCATACCTGAAGACATTCTTATTGATTTTGGAGAGAGGGGAATGGAGGAAGAGAAACATCAATCAATTGCCTCTTGAACGCCCCCCCTCACTGGGACCAAACCTGCAACTGAGGTGTGCCCTGACCGGGACTCAAACCTTTTGATTTACAGGACAATGTTCCAACCCACTGAGCCACATAGGCCAGGGCTAACCAGTGCTGTTTTTAAGGAAGATGAGAAAAACGCAATCCAGACTAGGAATGGGATTGATAAATGGTGATTGTTAATAACAGCTAACGGGGTGGCCACACTGTGCAATTCCAGGGGCCCCTTCTCATAGTTTAACCTACAGGAGTGAAGCCCTGGGTTGTGCAGTGTATACCCTGCCTTGCTGTACATGGCTGCCCTGGTAAACAGCACTTAAGAGTCCTTGACCCTGTGCTAGGCACTTGCCAAGCGCCTTGCAAGTATCACCTCCTTCATTCTGCAGCAATGTCAGGAAGGGTGCTGATCAAAAGCAGCTTACACACCTACTCAACTCCGCTGTTCCAGTGGAAAGGAGCCATAGGCAATATGTGAGTGGGCATGGCTGCGTGTTCCTAAAGGTTTGGTTCCAAAAGGTCCAAAGGCTGTAGTTTGCTGACTCCTGCCACAGAGGGTAGGTAAACTTGCCTAAAGCTAAGAAAAAGTAGGGCCAGATTCAATTCAGGTTCTAATGGCTACAACATACATACAATTAGCTTCATTTTGAATTTCTTTGACAACCAGTGAAGGTTATTCACTAGGCACTTTGTCCTCTTCCTCTCCCCTGCCAGCTCTTGGACATCCATCTTTTTTCATTTTGGAGATGACCTAATGCTCGCCTCACCTCATCTCGCCTCGCCTCGCCTCCCCTCTTTGCTCATCATGGCCATTCCCCCGGAGTCTCCCTCTCTCAGAACACCCCAGCAGCCTAAGACACCTGGCCAGAACAGCCCTGGGATCCCCCCCTACTCAGGAGGCCTAGGTGACCCCAGGAGAGCCCAGATTTTCTTGGCTTGCACAAGCACTCCATGGAGCAGCCTCTTTTTTCTAGCACCTGGTGGAGCTCTTCTGCACACAGGCCTCTTGATTAACAAAAGGCAGGAAGTCCGGCCCAGGAGCTCTCTAAGCCCTACCCCTGCCCCACCCCTACATCCACAGATCTCACAGGTGTTGTCTGCTAGAGTTCAGCACCCTAACTGGCAAAGGCGGTGGTTTTCCCAGCCTGCAGTTCTGGTCTGAAGAACCAACCACATCCTTGAGGATCCCTGTTCCAGCCACCACACAATCCTGGCCTCCGGAGAAACACCACCCCCTACAGTTCACTGCTCCTACTATTTTATTTAAAAAGGCCTGGAGCAGATCTTTGAGCCAGAGCTGGCCACTAATTGGACCTGGGCTGCAGGACTGGCTACGTAATTTGCAGGGCCCAGTGCGAAATGAAAATGGAGGGGCCCTCTTCTCCACAGAGGCTGAGTGACTGGGCCCCACCCGCGCGTTGGGTGTCTGGCCCCGGGGCGGTAAACCCATTGGCTAGCTGGTGAGCTATGGGGTTAAGATTCTCGGCCTGGCCCATCAGATGTTTTTCTGATGGGGTGTTCTGAGGCATTTAACGGGACCGACAGAGGCTGCCAATGAGTAATGAAAGAAATCAAAGTCAGATTTTTAAAAATTCTCCAAACCTGCTGACAGTTTTTTTTCCTCACACACAGCGAGAATGGCCTTTTTAAAACCGAATCAAATGCGATCTTTCCCAGACTTGAACCCACCCGTTCACCCTCACCCCACTCTCCTGGTCGCTCGCTCACGCCACTCCAGGCACACTGTGGCTTTTTGTTCCCTGAACAAACCAAGCTTGTTCAAGGTACATGAGTCACACATGCTGTTCCCTCTGCCCCACACAGCCTCCCTCCTCCTTCCAACCGTCAGATCTTAAATGTCACCTCCTCAGAGAGGCCCTCTCCCCCTGCACCTGGCTGAAGCAGGATTCTGCTGTTGGTCTCTATCCCAGCCCTCCTGCTTTCATGGCAGACTCCGGATGCAAGTTGCAATCACTTATTTTTGTTGTTCAGTGTACATGTTACTGTCTGCCTCCCTAGGAGATTATCAACCCTGTGAGAGCAGGAATCTTTCTTGCTTTGTTCACCTCTATATGTCCAGTGTCTACCACAATACCTGGAAAATTGTAGGAAACCAAACATATCGTAGAATGAGTGTTGGTTATCGTATACTTTCTCAATGGTCATTACTGTTAATGCAGGAGCACTTGGTTTTGTGCACTTACTTTGTATCTAGCCACATTATTACACTCATTAGTCCCAAATACTTTTCTGTTAATATGTGTGGGGATTCTGGGTAGATAGTAATATCTCATTTAAATATTAATTCTGCCCTCTCCTTTCCTAAAATTATACAACTCATTTCCATTTCCTGCCTTGTCGCTTTAGCTACATATTTACTGTTAGTTATTTTAAAGGTGGTGTGACTGATGAAAATTATGAAGCACTGGAAGGTTTGAGGCACAAGGGGACTAAGGGACAAACAGCCACAAAGCTGCATCAGGTCAGTGTGGCGTGATAAAGGCCTGGATGGGATCTAGCTGAGACTTACTCAGCTAAACGATTGGTGGGACTTGGTAATGGGAACAGGCATCATAAGAGGGGAGGGTTGTTCCCAAAACTAAAACCTGAATTAGAGTATTCCAATGCATTGATTCCAAGACAACCTAATCCCAAAGACAAAGAAAATATTCACATTTCTAAACGGGAGGATATTGCTATAGCTTACTGTTTATTATGTCAAATGCCCACTATTAACTAACTACTAAATACTACCACAATCATTTTTAAGGCCCCCAAAATTAGGAAGGATATATCCTGAAAACAAACAGCCTTATTAAAAAGAAGAAAGGAAATTCATTAGAATTCTCATTTTAGAAACAGTTTTGAGAATGTGAATTCAAGGAAAAAATTTTGCACGTATGTCTCAGTGCCCTGACACTTAACCTGGCTACATTTGAAATATCTTATAAAAATGAACACTTCTTCCAGTTAACACAGCACTTTTACAAATGTGGTCTCTGTAATCCTAAAAGCGCCCTGCAGTGGGTAACAATAGAAATGCCAAATGTGCATCTGGCATGCCACCATTCGCCAGGCACAGCCTTCCCTCTGATCCTACATGCCCTGGAATGTCACCTTGCAATTTACAACCCATCAAACCCTCTGCTGTTCCCTACCCCGCTGAGCTGTTACCCTCTTCCTGTTTTTTGCACAGACCCCCCTCCCTGTCTAGTTTACTTGGAGAACTCCTGTTTACCCAGAAAACCCCAGTCAGGCAGAGAATGGTTTTCATTCTCTTCCCGGTTCGGGCTGGGGAGAGAAGTGAGGGTCTGTTCAAAGGCAACATGGCGGTCCTTGAGAGGGGGAATGACCCTGGTGTGTGAAGTGGGGACACACCCCCTCAGTTGCCTCATGGAAACCAAATACCTTAAGGCACTGGTTCTCCAAGACCACCCTCTGTGAGCCTTGGTTTCCTCATCTGTACAACCTAAAAGTTCCTAGTATCAATTACCAAGAAATACTAATTGAGTGTCTACCACATACCAGACCGGGCACTGGCACCGAGCATATAGCAGAGGCTCAACCTCAGAAAAGCAGGACTCATGAAGGGGACAAAGCCAATCCCTAAATTTTCACTCTAATTCCTATAAGCAGCTAATGACCAGGCTGTGTTACCTTCCTGAGACTTTTTTTTTTTTTTAAAGAAATCTCTCTCTCCCTCTCCCCGCCTTTCTTTCTCTCTCTGCACTTGCTTTTGAACACTTCAAGGAACTGAAGCCAGCTTATAGAGGAGGGAGCCCTTCTGCCTGAATTTCAATACACCGACAAACTTCAAGCTACTATGGTGGAAGTGAGGCCATCAAGAGACCAGACATCTGCATTAAAGATGCCAACCACCCCTTTGTAATTAGAGACACAGCAGTCTCAGGACTTCTTTACTCTCCTCTTTGATCTGGAGAAAGAGAAAAGCTGGATATTTCCATGGAGGAATTTGGAATTATGGATAGGAAAGTTGAACAATAAGGAGTGACATTTTCTTTTAATTATAGCATCTACCCAAGTTATCTTTAACTAGTACATATTGCTCCTTTTAAATATCTATTCCTTTTCCTGGGCTCACTGAAAAATAGAAACTCAAGTGTAATCCCTTTCACAGGAGGTCAGTTGTTTTTTTTCAAAATCAGGCTGAAAACACTTGCACGTGTCACCCATTTTTTGTGACCCAGTAGCACCTTACCTCTCTATACCCCACTTTTCAAACATCATCTCCAGTCCTTACAATGACCCTGGGCACAGGTTCAATGATCTTCTTCTCACAATTGAGGAAACTAACGCTCAGAGAGTTGGCTAGTCTGCCCAGGGCTACACAGCATCACGTGGCCAAGGCTCCTCTAACACCAAAACCCTTGCCCTTCTACGGTGCCCACAGGGACCGGTGAGACTGTGGCTGACTCTGACCGGCTCCTCTGCCTATCTCTACAGCCTCCATGTACTCAGAGATCCAGAGAGAGCGGGCAGACATTGGTGGTCTGATGGCCCGGCCCGAGTACAGAGAGTGGAACCCGGAGCTCATCAAGCCCAAGAAGCTGCTGAACCCTGTGAAGGCCTCCCGGAGCCACCAGGAGCTGCACCGAGAGCTGCTCATGAACCACAGAAGGTGGGAACAGAGCTTGGCTCCCACAACATGGCAAGCACCTCCTCAGGCCTGCGGGGGTTTGAGGAGGTGCCCCTCGTGGAAGGCAGGCCTGGTGGCAATCCTGGGGCTCCTGGGAGCTTGAGGAGGGCTGGGGGTACCCCACATGGTCACCAGCAGAAAATGTGCTGGTCCAAAAGCTACCCACTTGGTGCCTGGCCTCCACATACATTTACTGAGCACCTTCTATGTGCCAGTTACTATGCCAGACCCTAGGGGTACAGAAGGAATGTTCCTGCCCTATCAGAGGGGATGGATGCACAACCAGGTGGTATGATGGGTGCTTTGATGGGGTATATTCCCAGCAGACATATGAGCATGTGCAAATGGACAGGAGCACCAGGTGCTCAGTGTGGCTGGGGTATAGATTGTGAGGTAGGTCAGAGGGGAAGGGTCACAAGCAGGATGTCACAATCCTGGAGGGAGCATGAGTGGAGCAGAGAGGCCAGGGGGCGCAGTGAGAGAGACAGGTCTGAGACGGCCCGGCTAGAATTCAGCAATTAAGGGAATGTGGACTAGTGGAGAGGGGGGCTGAGCCTCTGCCCACTCCAGGGCCTGGAAAATAGTCCCCACTCACCAGTGCCTGAACGGAGGTGGTGGCGTCTTCCCAGCTCCCTCTCCTGGCAGCGTCTAGTATTGACGCGGGCTGTGATTGTCCTCGTTTTCAGCTTCGTGCACAGGACCTTCCAGCAGATACATTTTATATCGTTGATATTGTTTGTTTGTTTTCTTCTTAGTATATCATGAGTATTTCTCCGGTTGCCTTTTAGAGTCATCACCACAATTTTTAAAAAGCCTAAAGACAATAGGGGGAAATATTTGCAATATAAATAACAGACAAAAATTAATATATACATACCTCTCATAAATCCATAAGGAAAAAATGAACAAAAGATGGGTATAGTTAGTTCACAAAGGAGGAAATGTGACTAGCTGGTAAATATCTCAAAGACTATTTGATGTGACTAATAATCAAAGAAACAAATGAAAACCAGTTGTTGTTTCTTGCCTACCAGATTCTCAAATACAAAAAAAATTGGATGGTGATGGTAGGGAGAAGTAGATACCCTTGTACAATGTTGACAGAAGTATAAATTGGATAACCTTTTTTAAGGGGCAGATGGAAATGTTTCCAAATCTTTTAAGAGTCTGACCCAATAGCCCCATCTCTAGAAACATACCCTGAGAAAATAACCTGAAATAACATAAAACCTGGTCTCTACAGTCAGACCGGCCTGGATGCAAACCCTCATTCAGCTCCTTCGTAGCCGTGACTTGAACAAGTATCTTAAGCCCTTAGGAGTCTCACTTCCCCAATCTGTATAATGGGACAGTAAGGATTCCACCCCCGGGGCTGCCAGGAGGGTTGTGCGAGATAATGGTGTAGGTTGGTGTCACTATAGGGTACAGCCCTGAGACTGGGCAGCAGGGAGTTGGGGTCTCCTGACGGCTCCCCCAACCCCAGGGGCCTGGGCGTGGACAGCAAGCCAGAGCTGCAGCGTGTCCTCGAGCACCGCAGGCGGAACCAGCTCATCAAGAAGAAGAAGGAGGAGCTGGAGGCCAAGCGGTTACAGTGCCCCTTTGAGCAGGAGCTGCTGAGACGGCAGCAGAGGCTGAACCAGGTGAGTGAGGGGCACCCAGCCCAGCCTATGCCTCCAGGAATGTCAGTTGGCCCAAGGAAGAGCTCTGCACGTGGGGGCAGTGGCTGGTTAAGCAAAATGAGGACTGGGCCATGAGTCCACCACTGGCCTGAGTCCACCACTGGCCTGAGTCCTCATTCTGCCACTCACTTCACTGTGTGACTTTGGACCAGTGGCTTCCCCTCTCTAAACCTGTTTCCTCATCAGCCCAATCTATTGTATGTTGTTTCTGATTTCATTCTCACAGCTGCCCTGTGAAACAGATGGCATTCCCATTTTAGAGATGAGGGACCTGAGACCCAGAAGAAGTAAGCAATTTGATCTAGGCTCCACAGGCAGAACTTAGTCTCAGGCTCTGTACCCCCACCTCCCAGGCTGGTGGCAAAACTGATCCCTGATTCTCTTTCCCCGGAGAGGACCCTTGGTCCAAACCCAGTGGCTTTTAAAACTTGGAATTCCCTAGTCCCGCCCACTTAACACCTCTCCTCTCTCCTTCAGCTGGAAAAACCACCAGAAAAGGAAGAGGACCACGCCCCCGAATTTATTAAAGTCAGGGAAAACCTGCGGAGAATTGCCACGCTGAGGAGTGAAGAGAGAGTGCTGTAGAGCTGGCTGGTGGAGCCACGGCACCCCCACAGCCTGCCCCTGGCCCCCACACCCTCCTCCAGCGCTTCTGTATCTGGCAGCCCTGGGCCCCCAGGCCTTGGGACATCTGTGATGTTCGCACTTGCTCCTGTAAAAATGCATTGTCCCAGAGGGCATGCCTATCCCCTCTCCACAAAGAAGGGGGTCTCTAAGACCCCAGGATTTTCCTTCTAAGCACCTACCCCTCCTGCTCCAAGAGGAAGCCACTACTGGGAAAATTTTCACAAGGCATCTCTCCCTGAGGGGGCTTCTGAGCCCCGCTGAGATTTCCCTGGCTGAGTGGGGAAGGGAGGATAGGGGCCTCCCTGGCCTGACAAGCCCTCCATTCTTCCCAGGCCCCCATGGGGCCCTGCTTCTCTGGGCAGACTGACTCCAGGTCTCAGAGAACTTCCCTGCCCTTGATTTTACCTGCAGCCAGGTGTGAAGCAACTAATCAGAGCATTTCGGGACACCTGCCTTGAAGGCCACCAGAGGGGAAAACAGTTCAAGTGCAGCTGTCCTTAGTGAGGAGGGGCACGCAGTGCAGCCTGCAGGTGGCTTTCTGGCTCACATCATGGTAGGTGGGACGGATACTAACAAAGACAGCTTCTTAGATTTTCCAGCCTTTCCGACACACCCTCTCCCCTCCACAGCCCTCCTTGTCCGGGCCTTGTAACCACACCTAGTGAGGCCGTCAGCCCTGCTGCTCCCAGATGTCTAGAACAGCGCCTCTCAAACTTCATCGTGCCTATGAATCACTGGGGATCTTGTTAAAATGCGGCTTCTGATTCAGTAAATCTGGGGTGGAGGCTGAGATTCTGCATTTCTAACAAGCTTCTAGAACCACATTAAGCCGCAAAGCTGAAGCATCCAGGGGTGCTAAATATTGGAAGCATCATCCCAGAAGCCATCTCTGCCCCCCAACTCCCATAGACCTGTGCCCTGGGGGTTCCCACCCACCTCTGCAGCCCTCAGGGTTCTTTATTATCCAGCCCACCCCAGGGACCCCAAGCCTAGCAAATTATGTCAGATATGTGACTGTGACTTTTACCAGAGAGGTATAAAACTGCCAATCTGCATTTCCTACCATACTGTTACGATGCAATGTAGCCAAAAATATTTTACTTTTTCCTAAAACCTATGGAGAGCAGATCTACAGTGTTTTCCAATAGGTTTCTGGAGATATAAACAGTGGATTGAAGACCCCACTATGACCCGTACAGACTAGCCCTTTGAGTCCCCATTTTCAGCCTCTGAACCTGAGACCCACCCCTACTTGGTTTTTATCGCCTGGGCCAGCTCCAGTGACTTTCAAAAACCCCTCCCATTCAAGACTAAATGTTTTCACCTTTTGCTCACATTTTTAAAGATTTAAAGAATAAATCGGGCCTGGGTTTTTTTTCCCCCCCTGAAGAATAAACCCTGCCTCCAGCTTTGTAAACCCACCATTGAAGGTGACTGAACAGGGCTGGGAAAGCATTTCTTTTCACTCCCAAAACTGCCAGAGAGAGCTGCCCCTGGGATGCTGTTTGATTCTTGACTAGTGGTGGGACCTGCACAAGGGAAGGGATCATCCTGGTCTTCCTCCAGACTGCATGGTTTGCGGCGGATCAGAGACATCCTTTTCCTATGCACAGTGCTGGTAGAGATGTAAATAGAGACCTGCTGCCTCAGAGAGAGAGAGAGAGAGAGAGAGAGAGAGAGTGTGTGTGTGTGTGTGTAAGTTGAGCTCTAAAAGGCTCTCAAAGGTGAGGGTGTAGTACCGCTGTTTTAAATGTCTGCTAGGTGAGATGATGCTCAGGATGTATTATTCTTCATAAAGACCACCACTTCCCCAAGGAAGCCACCTTGGAGGTCAATGTGTTGTTCAGACGTGTGAAGAGAAGCATGACAGTGTCTAAGCTGGAGCAGGCCCCTTAGCATTTCACTCAGGTTACCAGCCGTGCTTCATGGAGGTGGCAAGTCACAGAGGCAAAGCCCTAGAAGTAGAAGGGACTTCAAGTACCACTAATCCAGTGGAACCACAGCCGACACCCCTGCTCGTTCCCCAGTGGTCAGACCCAAACCTCTCCAGCAGCCTCCCACTGCAGAGGTTTGTACATCCAGATTCTCACTGTTCCAGCCTCCTTTGCAGCCTGGGGTGAGCATGTGACCAGGTATGGGCAATGAAATTGAAGAGAAAGTCTACAGAGACTTCTGGGAAAGCTTATGCTCTTCTGATAAGGGAGACAGGCAATAGGTAACAAACACCTCCATGTCCCTCCCTTCCTACCTTGATTAAGGATGTGATGCCTGGAGCCACAGCAGCCCTCTTGCTACAGTGAGAAAAAGGCCAAGAGGATCTCAGAGACATTGACTATCATCATTTGACCAAGCCAATGCCAGTAACCATGCTCCTCCAGGATTATTGTAAATAAAAATAAAGCTTCCTTTGTTTAAGCCATTGTTGGTCAGTCTCTATTACTTGCAGATAGAAACATTTCTGACACAGAAAGCCAGCCCTGCTACCCAGAATTATCTGCAGACTGTACTGAAAAGCCAGATTCCTCTCTCCCATCAGACACCTATTGGATCAAGGTCCGCAGCTGCAGTACCTGAGGTCTGTATCTCCATACCTTCTCCATATAGTCTACATGGCACCAATATGAAGAGTAGTATCCATATACTACTCTTCACTAATCACTCATCACTAATCACTACTAATCACTCATCACTAATTCCCACATCATTCAATATTTGTTGAGTGTCTCCTTGTGCTGGAAAGTATGCCATGTGCTGGGAGCACAGTGGAAAACAAAACATCTGGAAAATTGGAGTGGCCTCCTCCAAACTGGTCTTGTTTCTGCCACTGCCCCATACAGCCTGTTCTCAACAGAGCAGCCAAATGATCCTATTAAATCTAAGGCGGATCTTGCCATTCGGCTGCACAGAGCCCTCCACGGGCTCCCAGTGGAATCCTTCCTGCAACCTGGAAGGTCCTACATGTCTAGCTCCCTCTTCACCTCTGACCTTCCTACGCCCTCCCCGTGCCCTGGCTCATGCAGCCCCAGCCAGCCAAGCTCCTCACACCCACAAAGCATGTCCCACTTCAGTGCCTTTGCACCTGCTATTCCACGGCCAGGAATGTTCTTCCCTCAGAGGGCCGCACAGCCTGTTCCCTCACTTTTTCCAGGTCCTTTTCATGCTTTTGCTAAACGAGGTCCCCCTTAGTCACCCCATCTAAAATCTCAACATCTACACACTTCCTATGCCCTCCTCCTCTGCCTTATTTTCCCTCCTTACCAGTTATCACCATCCAACATATGTATTTTACTTACTGATTGTATGTCTCTGCTGACAATAATATTAGCACGATGAGGGCAGAGATTATTGTCTGTCTGATTCACTGCTGATTCCCAAGGGCCTTCCTCCCTCCTCCTTCCCGGCTGGCAGTTGGCTGGGCTCACATAAATCTAGCAAAGTGGGCCCCTGGGGCCAGAATCACCCGATCACCCCACTCCCAGCTTTAAGAAAAGGCGATGGCCAAGTAGGGCACAGGCATAGTAGGTGTTTAATAAATGTTTGTTGAATGAAGGAGAGGCCCTTTCTTCCCCTTCTCCAGCTCCTTCCCAGGTCCAGCCCCTCCCATCCCCCTCACCCATCTGCCTCCCTCCGCCACAGTTTGGACCCTGGCCCAAGATGTCAATTTGTTCCGGAAGCTCTCCTTTGGCTGTTTGGGCTTCTGCCAGTACACCTGGGCCCTAGAGGCATTTGTGCCTGCCAGAGCCACATCAGAGCTGCGTGGCCATCACCCAGTCCTGGAGACCTTGGAGAAGGAAGGGGCCGCTGTAGCTCCACCATCAGACCTGCCCAAATGGAGACCAGAAGCAGTGAGCCCTGTTCTCACAGAGGCCACATCCTCTCACACTCACCAGACCTCAAGTGCTGGTGTGGGTTTGGAGAGCACCTTCTTCAGTGGCACATCAGCACTAGACACAAAACCCAAGAGAGAGAGGGAAGACCGTAGGAGGTGAAGGCACCTCTCCCCCGTTCTGTAGTGTGTGCTCCTGGGGAGCCCTCAGTCCCAGAACCTTCTGCAGGGCAGCCTCACCACACTGGATAATTATACTAATTCCTGGGCCATGAGGAATTCCTGTCTGATTCCACTAGTCCTTACCAGTCCCAACCCAGGATTCTGCATATAGCAGGTGTTCAGAAAGGTTGTCAATAGGTGTCAGTAAAGATGACTGCATTTATGGAAGGCTAGTGATGTTACCACCCATGACAGGTCAATATCATCCCCATTTTGCAGATGAAGAAACCAAGCTCAGGTAAATTTAAATTAAGGGACATGATAACACCTGGGGAGAGATGAGATTCACACAGAGCCACCTATCTGCAAAGTCTGCCGGGACTTGCTCTTATAAAAGGCTCATCGGAGGCCACTGTGCCTTCCTGACCTTCTACCATGAGATCTGGGAACCTATTTCACCTTCCATTTGTCATTTGTCCATCTGAACTTGAGAAATTTGACCTCCACCTATAAAAACAGACTCAGGCCAATACAGACCTATGTGAGTCCTGGGACGAGGACCGGCTACGCATTGCCATGGCCCCACCCCTGATGTCATACCCCACTCCCAAAGCCACCAGTGCCTGGTCCAGCCAACAGGTTAGAATCTACCATCGCGGTGGCACTTCTGCCCCCTTGCAGGACTGCACCTGTGGCTGAGCAGTGGCCTAAATGATTTGATGTTTCAGTGCCCCCAAAGACCCACCCACCCCCACCCAACCTTGCTCCCACCAGGGCCTTTCCTTAGGGTGCCCCCTTCTGCTGGGCTTCACAAGCACAGAGCCCTCACCCGCCTGGTGGTTGATTGCCCTCATCTCAGCCTGTCGCAATTATTTGAGTTGAGGATCGCTGGCACTCGGAGAGGACACGGGGCTGGGCTTGTTTTCCAAAACTGGCCTAGTCAGGGGCCCTGGCAACTCTCCTGGGCAACAGCTGCCAGCCAATGTTCCCTTGTCCAAGGACAGGCCTCCCATGGGACCAGGGCACCCGAGCTCACCCTTTTGGGTGCTGGACTAAAATGCACATTCTCTCTGCAAGGTCACTGTCAGGCTTGTCCTATAAAGAGCGTTCATTCTGTGCACAGGCCTGGACTCAAGCCCCAGCCCTCCCGGTTGGTACTTGTGGCAAGCCTGGAAAAGGTGCTGGACCACATTTTCCAGATCTATGATAAAGGTAACACTATTGTCATTTATTGAACACTTAGAGTCTTGCCAGGGACTGGGCTAAATATATGAATTTTCTCATTTACTCCCCCAGGACTGTCATTACCTCCATTTTACAGGTGAATAATCCAAAATTTAGAGAGGCAAACCCCTGGATGCAGCCAGCAGGTGGCAGCAAAGAGAGGTGACCCCTAGTCTGCCTGGCACCCACACAGATACCCTGGCAGCACTGCTGGTGGGGGCGGGCAGGAGGATGTTTTGCAAAGCACCCACACTTAGGCTTTCCCATCTGTCCCTAAAACATTCTGCAAATATGCTCACGCCAAACAGTCTTCCTCCTTCCTCTTCCCAGCCCCCAGGCAGCCTAGCAGAATGGGCCCCAGGGACAAGACTCCCAGCCCCATCTCACTCACAGCTGTGAGAAAAGACAGTAGCCAAATACGACACAGGGGTCCATGAGCCTGCCCTTTGCCCAGGAAGTTCGGGAAGGGGCAGGAAGAAGAGCAACATGCATCAAGCACCTTCTATAGGTCTGGCAGGTCCTGAAACATGAGAAAATAAGAGTGCCTAGCCCAGGGCATGGCACATTTCAAGGGATGGAAGTTTCTTCTCCCTTATTCTGTCCCCACTCTAAGGATATCTTGATAGGTGGCGCAGCATGGCTGTTAATTGCCCAGGCTACAAAGTCCAATGGACATCAGATTTGGGGGTGCAGTGGAAGGTCCAGCTCTGCCACTCACGAGATGGGTGACCTTGGACAAGTTACTTAACATCTCTGAGTTTCTTGTTTGTTTGATAGTACCAGTATCTGGTTGTTCAGAGGACTGAATTAACAAACATAAAATGTTTGGCCAGTACCAGGCACATGGCCAGCACTCAATAAAAGTTAATTATCGTCTTCCCTTTTCTCAGTACTTTCACTGTCATATCTGTCACTGACCTGCCCTCAGAGTCCTATTTCCACTTGGTTATTTCTCTTAGTCCCTAAGCTTCTCTGACATCCATCCCTTTCTCATGGCTGGTCACCCCAAAGCCCTCTGTGCTTCTCTGTCAACACTTTGCGGGGAGATGCCACCCCATACTTTCTCACACCCCATATCTTCTCCATCCCCATATTACCTATTCCTTTTACTGTCATTTTAAAACAACTCCTGAGAATTTCTCTTCTCCCTTAATCCACCTAGGACCTCTCCAAACCCAAGGAAGCTGAGGGCCCGTGCACAGCCGGATCACTGTGGCTTCCTGCGACCTGTTTCTCCTCTGCTCCTGGGGCAGTTGGAACACTCTGCTTCCCAGCCCTCTCACCCTACAGCAGGGCCCTGTGATGAGTTTGGTCAGTGAAAGGAGAGCAGAAGTACGATGAGGGTCACTTCTGGGCTGCAGCAGTGAGAAGCCCCAGCAGGACCCTCCATCTCTCTTTTCCCCTTGGCAGCAAATGCAGCTTTTGGATAAGATGGAGGAGCCACAAAATCAAAGCAGCCTGGCTCGCTAAGTCCCCACGCAAAGGAGAGCTGTCCTCCACTGTTGCCACACTGGCAGAAGACTAGGCATGAGAAAGAAGTAAACTTGTGTTTAGCCATTCAGATCTGGGGGTGGTTCATGGCTGCAGCACAGTCTAACCCATGCTGCCTAATACGTGATACAAGCTAAAGCCGCAGAAGTCTGTGGTATTCCTACCTTGGCGTGCACAGCTAGAAAAAAGGGTACTCAAAATAATGTTTTAGTCAAGTAAGTCAATGACATGGGTGCTAATTTAACTCAAACTGTAATGTATTCCAACAAAATTATTAAAGCACTAATAGGAATAAAAGACACTACAGGGAAAAAATGGACACAAATGTGGTCCTATGAGTTGGGAAGATGGGCTGATGTTGTGAAGTCTGTATATTAATTTAAGGAAATTGTCATCTTTACTGGATCTTAAGTCCCCAGGAGATACTGAGACTTTGACAAATAGCGCAACTGTATTCATCAGGACTCTTTTGGTGGCAAATAAAAGAAATCCAACTCAAACTGAATTTAGAAGAAAAGGAAGCCCTGACCAGGTGGTTCAGTTGGTTGGAGCACGGTCCTGTGCACCAAAAGGTTGCGGGTTAGATCCTAGGACAGGGAGCGTGCTACCAATCGAAGTTTCTCCCTGCTCCCCCACCCCCCACCTGCCTCTTCCTCTCTCTCTAAAGTGAATACATATATCCTCACGAGGATTTTTTTTAAATACTTAAAAAGAAGAAAAGGAAAATTTATATTTCAAAAATCAGTTCTAAGGTTTAGCTGTTTCCAGGGACTGAAGGCATCAGCTATAGTTTTTACTTTCTTTTTCTTCCTTTTTATTGCTTTATATTTAGAGAGAAGGGAAGGGAGGGAGAAAGAGAGAGAGAAACAATCAATGTGAGAGAAACAATGGGTTGTCTCTCAGATGCCCCCAACCTGGCCCAGGCATCTGCCCTGAAGAGGAATTGAACTGGCAACTTTTTGGGTTGCTGGCTGATGCCCAACCCACTGAGCCACACCAGTAATTTATTTATTTCTCTCTCTCTCTCTCTCTCTCCCCCCCCTCCCCTCCCCCTCCATGTGGGGGGTGAGATGATTCTAGGTAGCCCCTGACATCCTCCAACTAAGCAAGCAGAGCACAATGTCTCTGTTCCACCTAAGAACCATTTCAGGGCACAGGGTGGTCAGAGAGAGGTGTTTCTGGTTGGCCCAACTTGGATTATGTGCTCACTCCTGAACCAATCCCTTTTCACCAAGGAGATAAGATACTATGATCGATTTTGACTGGGCCATGTGCCCCCCCTCCCAGTTGTCCCCAGGGAGGCAGAAGCAACCCCACCCAAAGCATATGGGTTCTTCACAGCAAAGAAGGATTTTCTTACCAAAATAAGGGGAAGGGTTGCTGAGCAGGCAAAGCAATATATGTTCACTAAAGTAATTCAACTCAAAAAATAAGCAAGCAGGAATGCCAAAGGGGGGAAATTGAAGAAATTACACACACACACACACACACACACACAGAAGAGCTCAATTCTACTGTATTTTATAATTTCAAAACATAACAAAAGGGTAATTATAACACCACATGATATCAAGTTAAGGCAGAAATAATGAACCACTGACACAGAACTGACATTTCCAAAATAGGATCAAGCAAATATAAAAAGTTAATATATGAGATGCTAAGAGCAACACAATACTCCTCAATATTTATTTATTCATTCATTAGATGAATTTGTTCTACAAAAATAACAATAAATGTTATTGCTGGATCCTTCTTTGTTTCTTGTTATAGCCTTTGTTTTAAAGTCTATTTTGCCTAATATAAGCATTGCTACCCCAGCTTTTTTGTTTTGTTTTCCTTTCTATTTTCATGACATATCTTTTCCCATTCTTTTACTTTCAGTCTGGGTATGTCTCTTGATCTGAAGTAAGTCTCTTATAGACATGTAAGAGTCTTATGTAAGGGTCTTGTTTTCTTATTCATTCAACCACCTTATGTCTTTTGATTGGAGCATTTCACCATCTGCATTTAAAGTAATTATTGATAAATATGTAGTGCCATTTTATTATTCATATTTTTTTATTCTCCTTCTTAACAAAAACCTTTTAACATTTCCTGAAATACTGGTTTGGTGTAATGAACTTCTTGTGTGGGAAGCTCTTTATCTGTCCTTGGATTCTAAATGATACCTTTGCTGGGTAGAGGAATCTCGATTGCAGGTCCTTACTTTTCAGCACTTTCAATATTTCATGCCAATCCCTTCTGGCCTGCAAATTTTCTTTTGACAAATCAGTCTTATGGGAGCTCCCCTGTAGGTACTTAACTGTTTTTCTCTAGCTGCTTTTAAGATTTTCTCTTTGTCTTTACCCTTTGCCATTTTAATTATGACGTGTCTTGGGTGGGTAAAAGATCATCAGGATCTTAATTTCAACACAATCAAAATGTGAAAACTATGGCAGAGAGAAACTGAGTAATTGCCCATGAACAGTGATGGCTTAAGTCCTTGGCAGAGGCCAGGCTGGAACCCAGAACTTTCCCCTCCAAACAGTAGGGTCAAGGCTACCTTCCATGAACACCATTCACCACCTTGTATACATCACCCCCAGTCTCAACAGGGTCTGCTAAGTGATATCTCAAAACTTGAGTCCTGCTTCTTCCTCAAAACACAAGCTAGGCACTACCTCAGCGACATTGTGGGGAGCTGTCAGGCCCCTTAGTGAGTGAACACTCCAAATCACAGATGGCGAGGCCAAGACCCGGGAGAAGAGGGCATCTGGCCAGAGTCACCACATCTTAGAAGTCCTGCCAGGACAGCAGCTCCAGGTTCCCTGACTTCTTTCTCAACCTTGCACAGATAAAGTAAATGTCAGTCTTTATTATCAGGAGGCCTGGCTCAAATTGCAGCTCTGTAATCTACCTACCATGTGAATCCAGGCAAGTAACACACCTCTCTGAGTTTGTTTCATCTGATGCAAAACTGGAAGATGCACCCTGCTTTCCAGGGTTGTTATACAGTGGTGGTAAGGAACCTATAAACATCCCACCCCACAGCCTGAAATCTGGTTCCCTTCTGGGTCCCAACCCAAGCAGTGCTCAATGCACTCCAGAAGCTCCCGGGGAAAAATATTCGTCCAACGAATGGTGGGCAGGGCCGTATGAATAAAAAAGCTAAGCATGAGACAAGCCAAATTTTAGAGCAGAAACATGGGGAAAGAGGAAACTCATTCACTCAACAGATCGATCCTTTCACAGAAGAACCACCTGAAAGAAGCCTTTAATCTCCAGGTGTGTTACCTTGAATTCCTGAAGGGCTCAGCACAGCGCAAGTCATCAGGAAAGATCAGAAAAGGCAGCAGAAAGGGCAGGATTACTTTGGAAACACAGCTGGGGACACAACTTTTTGGTACAAGCAGTCCCAAAGGAATCCCAGCTTTGAGACTAGAAGGCTGGGTCTCATGTTGGGGTATGAAAACTTGTACAAATAGGGTAGACACATACACACAAGTACATACACCCCCATCTTTAAAAAAGTGCCAAAGCTCCAGAGTTGCCCTTGAGGTTAAGAATCCTGATGGCTCCTACCAATTGTTTATTCATTCATCCACCAAGAATTTGTCCTGCACCTTCCTTGGGCCAGGCTCCGGGCTGGGGCTGGGACTGGGTCTGCATTGGTGACCAAGAGCAACACAGTTCTTGCTTTCATTTGTGATTTAGACAAAAACCAATAGTTAAAAAATAGCCACCAATGTAGTGGGTGTACCAAGATCATGGTGCCTCTTTCTAAAACCACTTGTGACACCAAATATGTGGTTTTCCACACCAACAACCAATTCTCCAATTCTCTGACAGCAACTAGGTGTCAAACAACTCAATTTGATTCATTTCTTACACTAACTCTTGGGGTTCATGCAGGCCCTCTAGGTTTAGGGCAAGAAGGTTTTCAGTTCAAAAAGTTATAAATTCATTAGAAGAGGTTTTATCTTGTCTAGGTTTTCCTGCTCATTCCTACTATGATTATCTGTCTGCTCAGGAGCTCCCAATCCCAGCCTGGAAGCTTCCCAAAGGAATTCGTCCAATTTAGTTTTGCTTCCTGCTCTATGTATCCCAGTGCTTAGTTGTTGTGGGCACTCAAAATATGTATTGATAAGTATATAAATTGAAGCATCCTATATAATTTAAGGGCTCACACCTCAGCCTATAAATATCGCACCAGCAGATTGCCCCAGAATCAGAAATGCCACCATTAAACATCATTCCTGGGAATTACGAATTCTCTTATGGGGAACCAAAAAAGCTGTAATAATCTCAAATTACAAATGCTTGGGGCTTTACAGTTTACCAAAAGCTTTCCTTCATAACCTGTGAGTTACAGGCAAGGGAAGGGAAGCATGGAGAGTAGGTGAAGTAACTCAGTCACGCCTCCAGGATTTGTACCCAGCTCTCTGGACTCTGGGTGGCAGGCAGCTGTGGGGTTTCTTTATGCAGAGTGCAAGGGTGTGTGCATTCTTCAGGGACTATGCTCTGGGAGGCGGGGCCACAGAGGCAGGGAGAGACAGAGAAAACAGAGGCTGAGCAGTGGGCAGTCACAGAGCTGCCCAGCCAGTTTCATGCTAAGCTATCTATCCTGCTTGTGCTTCATAGCAATACCGCCCCCCCCCACCGCCCCCCACCCCAGCCCCAGGGGCTGCCTCAGTGCTGGGCACTGTGCAGTCACGACCACCAGAGGGAGACAAGGGGGCAGGAGAGAATGAGCAGTGAGCTCAGCAAGGGAGAGCTGAGAGCAGAGACTGCCAGGTAGTGCCTCCCCTTCAGGGGAGGAGAAAGGGGCTGGACCTCCCACCGGAAGACTAGGCCTACAGCTAGAGAGGCCAGGCCTGCAGTGCACTCACAGGGCAGAGGTGAGTAAGGGAATCGGGCTGAAGGGCAGGGGGCGGCTGGGAGACCCCTGGCCACTGGATCACCTAAGTAGCGACCTTCTCTGCAGCTCCCAGTGACTCTGAGCCTGCTTTCTTTCATTGGACACTTACCTTCTAGAAGCTACTCTTAGGCCAGGTCCTTGTGCCAAGTGTTAGAGCAGTAGCATGAAGGTGACATAGATCTGTGCTCTCTTGAGTTCACCTTTTAGTAGGAAGAGACAGCAATAAACAAAAACATAATAAATGAGTAAATTATTTTGGATGGTAGGACAAGTCAAAAAGGAAAAAGTAGAGCAGAGTGAGGGTGTTTGGGAATGCCAGGGGAGGGGTCTTGGGCTTTTAAACAGCTAGGAGGTGACTGATCAAAGACTTGAAAGAGGTCATTAAGAAGCCAAGGACATCCAGAAAACAGTGTTTCAGGCCAAGGGTTTCCAGAAAAAGGACTCAGCCGTGGCAGAGGCTGTGGGTGAAGGGTGAGCCTTGAGGTGTCCACTGCAGGAGGCGGCAGCAGCTGGAGTGGAGGGAGCAGGAGGCAGAGAGGAGGTGGGACAGGGAGAGAGGGGATGGGTAGGCAGCCTTGCAGGGACCCCCGGCGCCCCATGAGTGCCAGGCCCCTTGTCAGCACGCCCACGGCCCAGCCCCCGACTTAGGGGTATTTGTTTGGAAGCCTGCGTATGAATCCAATTTGCCTCATGTGGCCACAAGACCTTACGTTGTCTCCTCCCTTCCTGTCCTCTCTAAACCAGTAACAGTAACAGCAGTCTATGTGCAGGGTGGTGGTGAAAAAGAAAGGGAATCAACGTAGTGGCCACCTGCCAAAAGGATTTACGGAGTGCCTCCTGTGAGTTAGGCTCTTGGGACCCAAGAAAAAGCAGAGCCAGCCCCCCAGGCACTCATGGCCTTGGGCGAGGGACATTTGAGTAAATTGTTGCTTATTGTCCACCTCAATAGCACCGGGTAGGGCCGTGAAGGGTAGGGCCGTGAAGGGGTGCCATAGTCAGGACGGTTTCTTAGAGACAGGGTCCCTGGAAGCTGAGACTGAGTGGAACACCAGAGGACAGAGCAGGGGCAAAGTGCAGGAGGAAAGAAAGAGCATGAGCTCCACTCCACAAGAGGGGCGGGGGCGGGGGGAAGCAAGGAGCAAATTCTAAGCAAGAGAGGAAGACAATGTGATTGCAGTTTAAAAGCCTACTGGGCAGCTGGAAAAACAGGCAAGAGAGACACTGAAGCCAGGTGAAAGACAATGGTGGCCTGGGTGGTAGCCTCAGGGAGGGAAGAAGCAGGTGGATTTGAAAGGCTGAGAAGTAGAACAGGCTGTATCCAAGAGCTGCCTTGCTCTGGGGGAGGCCGGGGATTCGCTGTAAAGGATGCAGGGTCCACCTTGACTATGAGGGACACACAAGGTTCCCGGGAGAACACTTTGGAGGCAAGAAGCAAGCTGCCTTCCTTTAGCTACACAGTACCCCTCACAGAAATGAGCAAGTAAGCCCAGGACTTAGGGGACCAAGGTGCTGGGACCACAGGTTTCCCAACTGAGCTCCCATGGCAGGGCTATAGCATGGACAGAACATGTGCTTTGTGACCAAACCTCATCCAATGCCTGGCCACCTCCAGCTGGGCAGCCAGAGCCTACACAATTAATCTAAGATTAATTTTCTTCATGTGTGACCTTCATTGACTTTTCATGAGCATCTCCCCAGGCAATGCTCGTAAGCAAGCTGCAGTGGGGAGAGCATGAGTTTTGTGATCAGGTCCTGTCCAAATCTTGGCTATCACATATTGAACTACCATTTATTGAGCAATTCTGCACACGACACAAGGTGACACAAGGTTAATTTATCAATTAGACACAGTAAAAAATTAACAGCAATAACTAATAATAAAACGGAACAATTATAACAATATACTATAATAAAAGTTACATGAATGTTGTCTCTCTCTCAAAATCTTACTGTATTGTACTCACCTTTTCACTTAGAGGAAGCACCTTACAGCTTCTCCTTGGCATGGCTGAATTGCCAGCATCACTGTTCTTGTACTTCGGGGCCACTAGTAAGCAAATAAGGGTGACTTGACCACAAGCTCTGTGATACCGTGACAGTCCATCTGGTAACCAAGACTGCTACTAAGTGGCTAATGGGATGGGGACAAATACAAAGGGATGAATTCACATCTCGGGTAGAATGGAGCTGAACTCAAGAGATTTCATCGTGCTACGCAGAATGTTCCACAATTCAAAGCTTAGTACTGCAATTTTCCATTTACTACTTTTAGATCACTCTTGACCATGGATAATCGAAACTACTGACAGCAAAACCTCAGATTAGGGAAAACCACTGTATCTCCTCTCAGACACCCTGCAGATCCAGGCTAGGATGGGCAGCCCAGTGCACCGCGTGTCAATGGGGGACACCTGGAGCACGCAAGTGAACCCCGACATAGAGAACGAGAGGCGCCAGCAGTCCTTCGACGTGGAAAGGCTAACCAACATCCTTGATGGAGGTGCCCAGAACACTGTCCTCCGGAGGAAAGTCGGTAAGAGGAGGATGGGGAATGGAGCATCTGCCTCCTCCAAATAGCAAAGTTTACTCTCAAAATTCAGCTGTTACAGATTCATTCCTCTGGACTCTAAGGCATCTTTAACATGCCGATATGAGCATATCTGAGGGATAGAAGAGTCCTAGGAAGCAGATGACCTGGATGCTGGTTTTTGTTCTGTCACTGCACAGCTCAGTAACCTTGGACAAGTCACTTCCCCAGATCTGGGCCTTGGTCATCTCATTTGTCAAATAGCAGTAGTATGACTTCTTTTCCACATCCATGAGGCAAGTGGGTGGAAAAATTTGAAGGTGCCAGGAACTGCATTCATGTCCCTAAGCACACTGTTGTCTATTCCCGGCAGAGAGCATCATCCAAAGTGACCCAGTGTTTAGCCTGATGGATAATTATTTCATGACCCAGAATGAGCGTTATGAAGCTGCTGTTAAGAAGAAATTCCACATCGAGATGATAGCACAGCGCCTGGGCTGGTTGGAAGACAGTCGTGAATTACATTATGCTTACAGGTGCTCACTCCAAGGGCAGCCCTGCCAGAGAGGAATTCACCTGGGATCACCCAGAGCCCCCAGCCCCATGAGCTATCTTCCCCAATAAAAGCAGTACTTATTGGAAAGCAGGAGGCAAGGTGTCCCTCCCCTTCTGCACCCCGCTCAGCTGAGGGTACCCGAGACCCTGTCTCCAATGGTCTGTTCAACCACAGTGTCTCTCCCCCACAGAGCCCTTTCTGGAGACTTGGGCTTAAGTTTACACTCCATCTTCCTGAAAGCCATCAGGAGCCTGGGCTCAGAGGAGCAGATTGCCAAATGGGCCCCAGTCTGCAACAAGTTCCAGATCATCGCAACATATGCCCAGACAGAACTGGGACACGGTGAGTTGGGGCAGCTGCATGCAGTGCACCATGCCGGGGCCCATTCATGTCTCAGGAGTCACAGATTTGTATATTGAATTTGGAAATGTTACCGCACGTGGCAGACAAGGGTCTGAAGGGGTGGTGTCTTTTTCTAATTCACACAAACAATGTATGAGCTCACAGTGGAGGAAGTCGTTCTTCTGGAAAAGCCAGCAACCATTCCTTGTAACGAGCTGACAGTGTGTCCCCCATACAGCCCATGGGTGAAAGGAGAGCAGTTCCTTTAAGTACAGCTGGGAGGTACCCCCAGTAATACTGGGCTGAAGACTGAGAGTCCCAAGCCCACCTGGACACTGCTCCCTGGGTAAGATTCCCACCCTGGCCCAATGTCTAACTCCCCTCCTTGATTCCAAGGGACAAATCTTCAGGGACTGGAGACTGAAGCCACCTACAAAGCAGATACCCAGGAGTTTGTGGTGCACAGCCCCACAATAACTGCCACCAAATGGTGGCCAGGTAACCGTGAGTATCCATCCATCACCCAGCCCCATCTGTCCCCAAGGAGAACAAAGCTGGATGGTAGAATATCACCGACTTTAATGTCCAACAAACCTGAGATTGATTCCCTGCTCTAGGCTAGTTGACCTTGGGCAAGTCAATTCACCTCTCTGAGCCTCAGGTTCTTACTCTGTAAAATAGGTGGGATATGAAGAATTTCATCAGTGAGTGGCTGAAAGGCCCTGAGGAAACTTTGAAGTAGCTGAGGAAACTGACCCAACCTTTGGGGGATGAGGGCCAAAGCCTCTCCCACACACACTGCCCCCACACAGACATGGCCTACTCCCAGGCACTCCCCACAATCCCAGTTCCTCTCATCTCTCAAAGCTTGCCACCAGCCAGAGCATAGAGCACTGGGACTATACGGTGGGGAAACATCCCTCCCTGCCCGACCCACCACCCGTGCCAATCAGGCCACCGGCACCGCACCTCCCGTGGCCGCCAGGTAGCATCCACACGGTGCTTCCCTGAGGTTCAGTGATTGGCCAAGTCCCAAGGAAGCAGGCTCACTAAGGCCCTCTTCCTCCAATTTGAGAAAACGCCTCCAAGGACACATCTGTGGCACTTGGGGACCCACTGGTGAATGCTTATATGAAAATATATATACAATGAATTGAGGAGTCCAACTGAAAAGCAGAGTGAGAGACGGAGAGGTGAGGAGTTGCAGGGAGAGGGAGAAAAGAGGCAGAGAGGCAAGAGAAACATGAGAAGAGATAGAAAAAAAGGATAGAGAAGGAAAGGGGCAGGGGGGAGAATGAATGTTGTCAAAACTGCAGAGAAAAGTAACCAGCCTTCAAAATCAGGCAGAATTTAAATCCCAGCTCTGCCTTCTCCAGGCCAATAACCTTCAGCTCTATGGGCCCCAGTTTTCTTATCTGGAAAATGGGACTCATCACCCTGCCATTAATGGGAAAGCACCAGCACAGGGTCTGGCACCACCTGGAATTTGATAAATAGTAATTATCTGAACTTATTATAATTAGGTTGATGGCAGAGTCACTTATTAATAGGTTTTTCAGGACAGAAAAAAAATAAAAGCTTTCTCATTTCACAGTGCCTTTAGCAAGTCGCTGCTAGATTTATTTGGCTCTGTGGCAGATAGTTCTCCCTCTCTCTGATCAGTGACTTTTCAAAGGTGCCCATCAGTGGGGTGGGGGCAGTGGAAGCACATCTCCCTGTGACATGGGACCCCTGTTCATGCCCTGCACCCTCACACACATACCCCAGCAGCTCTGATGTCAAGGTCCTGTCTCCTCGATGCCAAAGTAAATGACACAAGGGCACACACTTCAGTTAGAAGACTGTCGTAGAACCAAACTTTAATAGATGCCCAAGCATTCCCAGGCTGTTCCATTTGGGCCCATAGCCTTTGCCAGGCTTTAACTTCAGAAGGAGCATCTGAAAGGTGTGGACAGCTTTGATCCTCTCAATGTCTCCATCAGCCTCCTTGAGCTTCCCTGCCCCATGGGAGTACTGCCTACGCGATTGTAGGATGCTTGCTCCACAAACCTGACACAATATAAGTCCCCTACACCTACTGCCACCCTATGGCTCCCCATAAATCCATCCAACCCAGTGTATTCTACAATCAGACACTCATATTTAAACTCTCTGGATGGTTTCAGTCATTTCCAAGAATAAGTCAAGGCCATGTTGAGGGAAACCCTGAATGAGCATCCTTTTGTGTCCTGGATGCTACCTCTTCCATGGGCCAGCCCCAACAAGCCTATCCGGTCCTCAAGCTTCTGAGCATGCTGTTCCCTCTGCCTTCACACCCTTCCCCAAAGAGACACCCCTGGAAAACACTCCTCACCCTCAAGAGCTCCTTGTGATCTTCCCCTGACCCACATCTCTTAGGCAGATGAAACCACCCCCCATCTGGCCTCATAAAGCACCCTGCCCTTCCCCATGCCAGCATACTGGCCGCCTAACCCACTGCAGACTGGCTCACACCCAGGTTTCTAATGGGGAGGGTGAGTGTCTGCTCTGTGCACCAGGGCCTCACATACCAGGGACCACACTCGACCTCTCATCTCTCTGCCTTCAGTGGGACGGTCAGCCACCCACGCCCTGGTCCAGGCTCAACTAATCTGCTCGGGAGCCCGGCAGGGCATGCATGCCTTTATTGTGCCCATCCGGAGCCTCCAGGACCACTCTCCACTGCCAGGTAAGCCGCTGCTGCCCCCTCCAGGACCCCAGCCAGGAGGAGATCCCCTACCAGCCCTTCCTGTCTGGGGGCTTCAGATGTCCATAGCAAAAGCTGGGACATGTCAACCTTGGGAAGGGAGGGATCTAGTTGGACAGACCTGGTGCTAACTAGATGGGTGATCTTGAGCAAGGTTCAGCACCTGTCTTACCTCAGCTTGATCAGTGACACAGTAATAACCTCAGTGTCAGAGGCTGCTGTGAGGCTCAGGAGCTACAATATGTGTGTCGGGGGGAGGGGGTACCCAACACACAGCAATCACTCGACTGACTCACATTCCCAACTCCTTCTTTTTAGGAATCACTGTTGGAGACATTGGGCCCAAGATGAACTTCGAGCACACAGACAATGGCTTCCTGCGATTGGACCACGTGCGGATCCCCAGGGAAAACATGCTGAGCCGCTTTGCTCGGGTAGGGATCTAGAGAGTCTGCAGGCCTGCACTGCCTGGAGAGGGGACGATTGCTAACTGTCCCCCCCACTCCACCCCCCTGCCACAGGCTGCTGCTGGCTCTGGGTCCTCCTCCACAGAGCTGAGTTTGGGTCATTTCACCCCCTAGAGAGGCTCTGGTTTCCCACAGACCTGTAAAACCCCAGCTTAGGAGCTGTGTGATCTTGGGCAAGTCTCTTGGCCCCCTGAGCCTCAGAGTTCTCATGGGTAAATGCTTGCCTCCTTAGGACGCAGAGTAACCCTGGGATAGGTGGCAAGGCAGTCTGAAGAGAAGAGGGATGGGCTGAGGCTGATGTGCATATTTACCTACAGTGAGGCTTGGACACAACTAGTCACTTGAACAGACATCAACCAGGCGCTGGAAAAAGTTCTAGAGGTCCACGTTTTGCCAGGCATTACCTTCAGCTGTGGACTTCTGAAAGGTCCCGGGTATTCCAGGAAGAGGAGCCATGAATCAGGGCACTTGGGGCAGTGGCCATTTAGCAAAGCGCACGGATGTCTCACTTGTAACAATCAGTGTGGCCGTAAGAGCACATTTTGGTGACAGCCGGCTGTGTCTGCTCTGGGTAAATGGTTTGAGGTCTGTGGTTCCTGCAGGGCACGGAGGCCCCTGTTCTGGGTGTGAGGCAGGCTGGGGATCCTTGACTCAGACCTAGCACCTGTCCTTGGTCCACCAGGTCTTGCCAGATGGCACCTACATCAAGCTCGGGGCAGCAAAGAGCAACTACTTTGCCATGGTGGTGACGCGGGTGGAACTGCTGTTGGGCGAGATCACACCCATGCTGCAGAAGGCTTGTGTCATCGCCATTCGCTATTCGGTCATCCGCCGCCAATCTCAGCTCCGGCCCAGGCAAGGGGCACCCGGAGGCTGACCACTACAAACAGGGCTACAACTCCATCCCATAGTGCCTGGCCCTGACAAGGTCCCCTCCACCAGAGCAGGGTGCTGGGAGCAGGCATTACCCCTCAATGCATACACATCTACCCAGATCTGGCCCTCTCACTCCGGCTGATCAGCAGCCTGACCTGTGTCTGTCCATGTCCAGCCCCATCAGACTGTGTGATCATGTGTCCTTGGCCCTGTACCACCGGACCTGACTCAGTCTGAATCCAACTAGGTCCTACACAGCTATGTCTGGGTCAGCTGGTTACCAAGCTGCAGGTGACTGTGGCTCTGAGGTTTGTTCTGTCAGGGTGTGAGTAATAGTGTCTGGCAAAGCCCACCTGTCACATCGGACTCCATAGACTGAAGTTGGTTCTGTCTGGTTGTGCATGTCAACATTTGACTTTGGTATGTCCAAGTCTGTGTCCATTTTGTTGTACACAGATGGCTGTGTTAGGCTGACACTGCCTCCACTCCATGGCACCAAATAGCAAAGAATGTACTTTCTATTTTAACACACACGCACACACATAGTTGGCCAGATTCAGCAAATAAAAATACAAGACTACCAGTGAAATCTGGATTTCAGGTAAACAACACATCATTTTTTAGAATAAATGTTCCAAATGGACACATCCAGAATGTAGCAAAATGCAGCCTAGGCATATGGTGCTGCAGGTGGAGCAAAGGAAGAGAGCAATGAGCTGAGCACAGCCCAATTGACCGAACTCATGGTGCTGAAGGACAGGCTTCCACTTGGCAGTTCTTATCCCAACTCTGCTAAGTGACTCTGGGCAAGTCCTTTGCCCTCTCTGGGTCTCAGTTTCCCCTCTTGCAGAGTGAAGAGTGACATCACTAGGATTGGAATTTGAGAGCATCCAGTTCAAGACTCTGGTGGTGATTCATGCCATGGGCTCAGGGATCCAGGAGTCTGATGCAAAATGGGCTGAGGGTCAGATGCCAGGCAGACCTGGGGGCTACATGCAGGTCGGCCACCTGCTAGTTGTGGGAGCGTAGGCTAGCCATCCCACCTTTGTTTCTCAGCTTTCTCATCTACAAAAGGGGGCATGATAGAAAGTCGTTCAGGGTGGTATTGAGGGTGAAATGCAATACAGCACCCTCGCCCTTAGCCCGGAGTCGTTTCCTCTGGCAAACCCAAGGCACCCTCGCCATCCTAGGCCTCAAAATGCTGGGCTAAAAGTGTCTGCTCTAGAAAACAGCGATGCTGAGAAGAAGGGGCTGCCGATGATGTCCCATCCGGAGCCCAGTTTTCCTGGGTTACAGAAATGTCCCAAGGATGGTTATAATAGTACATGTCCAGGTGAGAGGTTGCTGGCCTAAAGACAATTCCAGGTTTCCCCTCATCAGCCATGGGAGGCTTCTCACTGTCATGCCTTCTTTCAATCCACAAATAGTTACCACAGGCCCTACATGCTGGACACTCTCAGGCCCTGAGGATGCAAAAATGGACAAGGTAGATGCAGTCCCTACCTTGGGACTCCATCGAACATGAGCTTATAACCTCAGTTAGAAATTAGGCACAATGTATTTCCCAGAACCCAGCAAGTACACCTCGGTAGTGAAAGGTCATGGTTCAAATCATCAGGAGTACAGGGCCACAACCCCTAACCCAAAATCCTTGGGACCGGATGTGTTAGAACTCAGCACTTCCAGATTTTAGTAGGATGATATAATGCATGTGCTATAATTTTGTAAACCTCATCCACAAGGGGCGGTACCCATAAGCAAATGCCAAAGTTTCTGCAGTAAAATGAGTGGATGTTCATGTTAGGTGGAATTTTAAAAGATTATTCTGAGCCTTATGTCATTTCAAGTCAAGTTTTGTAGTGAGAAACAAAACTGTCCATATTTAAGGCTTTATGCCCTCGGGGCTCAGGGAAAGTAAATATGGCATGTGCACTCTTCTAAAGCTTGCACTCTTCTTGCTCTCAGTGACCCGGAAGCAAAAGTCCTGGACTACCAGACCCAGCAGCAGAAACTCTTTCCTCAGCTGGCCACAGCCTATGCTTTCCACTTCCTGGGGAAGAGACTCTTGGATTTCTTCCATGAGTCCTACAGTGCCATTCTGGACAGAGACTTCAGCCCCCTGCCTGAGGTACCTGCTGTCTGCTGGTGGGCAGGAGTTGGGAGGGTTGGGAGGGCTGAAACTGTTCTGCTCAGTCCCACTCCCATGGGCCCCTCCCACTGCCCCCTTCCCCAGCCTTCCAGCATCCCAAGGCACCCAGGGGGAACTGGACCCCAACAAAGAAATCCACGCCCATCTGGCCACCAGAAAACTCCAAAAGTGTTAGAGGAAATAATCACACATAATATACAGAACACAAATGCACAAGCGCTGGTGTACATTTGAAACCCCAAAAGCTCTGAAAACCAAGAGTTGTTTAGAACTCATTTGGTGGTATGGTTTGATCTGAACTGACCTGATTTATCCTGAGTGTGATGACATTTTGCAGCAGAAATAATAAGTGTGTGATCACTAAGTCTCACCATACTCCTCTTAGGGTTATTATATACAATCAACCTTAAGTATACTGCTTTACCTTTCTAAAATTTAAAAAAATTATTCCGATTCTCAAACACATCTGGCCCCAACAGTTTCAGATAAAGGACTGTGGGCTTGCATGTCCACTAAGGTTCGGTCTGTGCAAGCCCAAAGCATCACTTCATTAATCCTTAACTGATCAGCAGGCACCATTCATACCCAGTTTACAGATGGGGAAAGTGAAGTGCAGGAAGGTTAAGGGACACAAACTTCCTTTCAAGGATATGAAAGTCTGAAGATAGTTAGGAGCTTTTAAGAACCAAAAACTCAAGCCAGGTCTGCTACCTGGCAGCCCCTCTTACAACCCAGGACAGTGGGTTGTTGGTAGACTTCCATCCTCATATGCCAGCTCTCCAAAATCTCTGCCTGCCATCAAAGTCCATAACTCCTGGGTGATAGCAAGCTCTCTCCAGGAAGCAGCCTTTCCAAACCCCTGGAGACAATGGCCTGGAAGGTTTTCCTTTGTTCTTATTGGCCTTATAGCTACATGGCCTCATTGTGTGACCTGTGGCGAGTCACATAACTTCTCTGAATCTCAGCCTTCTCATTCATAAAGTTATGAGCTGAGGAATCAATTTGTATCTCAGCATACAGTAGGTGTCCAATGAGTGGTAAGCAATGGTTGTTAACTAACTGGAGGACCCTCTTACACCACTTGACCCCCTTCCGGTTCTTGCAGCTTCATGCACTGAGCGCAGGTATAAAGGCCATGGTATCAGACTTCTGCACCCAGGGGGCTGAGCTGTGTCGCAGGGCCTGTGGCGGACATGGCTATTCAGAGCTGAGTGGCCTGCCATCACTGGTAACCAGAGTGACAGCCTCCTGTACCTATGAGGGTGATAACACCGTGCTCTACTTGCAGATGGCCAGGTAAGGCTGGGGCTGGCCCAGGCCTCCTCTGCCTGGCCCTTGGGTGCTGGGCTTGGGTTGAAGTATCCATCTGATGTCCACAGAGGGGAGGAGACTCTGCGGAGTGCTGTGTGGGGACTGTCCAACTCCCACGTTGTGTCTCCAAAACATCCACTTCTCTCTCCATTTCACCCACAACTCCCAGCTGTAGCTCCCAGCCAGGCCCTAACCCCTGTCCCCTGGACAACAGCATCAGTCCCCTCACTGATGCTTCCACCCACTACGGTCCTTTCTCCACAGGCATCCAAAGAGATCGTTTCAAAGCTTAGAGAATATCACATCTTTCCCTTGCTTAAAATTCTTCAATGGCTTCCCATTGTTCACAGGAAAATGCTCTACACTGTGACCTCCAAGGTTCTACAACCAGCCCTTGCCTCCCTCTCCGTCCTGGTCTCGCAGCCTCCTGCCTCTGCTCACTGTGCCAGCCACACATCTCTGCTTCTCACATTAGGGCCTTCACACTCTGTCCCTCCCCTTAAAACTCCCTGCCCCCAGTTTACTGGCTCCTTCTCATCCTCCAGGTCTCAGCTACAATGACACCTCCCTCACAGTCCTCCCTAACCACTGCATCTCAAGCAGCACCACCCCAACCCGCCCAGTCAACACTGTCCTGTTTCCTTGGGACAGTTACCACAATCTGAAAGTGTTTGTTTGTGATGTGTAGTTCTTTCCCAGGCTTAGCGCAGGGCCGCGCACAGGAGACTCCAACTGCACAGGAAGGAAGGAATGGCCAAGTCGGCCTCCTCCCAACAGGCAGCTTCTTCCCATCTCTCTGTCTCGGGGCGTCTCTGGTCTCCTGGCTGATAAAGCCCTTTCAGGTTCACCTATTCTCAGGTGACTGAACAGGGCAAGTCCTTCTCCATGCAGGAAGGAAGGGTTTACTGGCAAATATGCTATCTAACATTTCTTGGGATCTTTTTTAACATGTAATATCTATTGAGTTTTTCCCCCAAATACAAAAAGGGTACAATATCACGTTTTAAGACACACTGTGACCCATGCTGTGCCAGGCACTTTTGGGCAAGCATCGTCATCCCCAACTAGAGATGGACACACCTAGGTCTCAGTGGAGCAGCTGGGGGATCAAGGTTGTCTGAGCCCAGAGCCTATAACCACTGGATTATCATACAGAAGCAGTTTAAGAGTCCCTGTAATCCTCCCACTCATGTTAGCATTCTTGCATCTATCCTTCATTCAGCTAAGAAAAATTTAATTTCCACAGTCACTCCACAATTCATCACAAATCCCCAAACCACAAGATCCTAACCAACAGTAAAGGATTCTGTTGGCTCAGATATCAAAAGGGTTTATGTTCAGGATCTGAGCATCTGCCCAGCTCCATGGCTCCAGCCCCCATTTCCTTGTGAAATCCAGCCTCCAGCCTCAGGGCAAACCTCCCTGAAAGCCCCATAGCAGTCTTGCTGGGGTAGGGTGGTGCTTTTTTTGGAGTGAAAGGTAAGCATCAAGAGAGACTGGCAAGAACCTGTGTGGCCCTGGTTCTGCCACAGGAGCCAAGAGTGCACATCTCTGGGAGAGAGGGGCACCGGGCTGTCCCAAAGTGCTGCATACCCTCAACTGCCTCTCCCCCCGCACCCACTAGGTTTTTGGTGAAGAGCTACCTGCAGGCTCAGGCAGATCCAGGCTCCACGTCGAAAAAGCCTCTCCCTCAGTCTGTTGCATACCTGACCGCACCTGACCTGGCCAGGTACCCCGCCCAGGAGGCAGCAGACTTCCTTCACCCAGAGCTGTACACCAGGGCATGGGCGCATGTGGCAGTCAGGTGAGCCAGCTGAGAAATCAGCCATCCCACGGGGCGGGGAGCGGGGGACGGCGGGGCGGGGCGGGGCGGAGGTGCTCCTTCCCACATTAGGGCCTTTGGGGTTGCGTGGGTATTTGTGGATACTCTTCCAAAATATCACCCCCTTCCCCAGCCTCCCCAGTCCTCTCAGCTCCTGTCACCATGGGCAGAGAAAAGGGGAGGTCACCCCTGTCAGCCATGGGCCACCACCCCTTCCCCATCCTAGTCAAGCTAGTAGGTCATCATCTCTCTCTGGCTAGCGCAAGGAATTTTTTAAATTTTTAGGTTCTTATTGATTTGCAATACAAAGAATATGCCCATATGTAAATATCACAAATGTATCAGTATGTAAATACCAATAAATAAAGCAATACTCACATGTTTGAAATATCCCACAATCTAAAAATAGTTTTTAAAAAGATGACTATATCAAGGGATAGAATTTGTCTATTTCCAGGCTCTAGTAGGCTCCAGGGAACAAGGGTAAGACCAAGAACTCATCCATTCTGTCACTCAGCAAATATTGTCAGGCACCTACTGTGTGTCATAAATGTCCAAACATACCAGGGGGTGGCCAGGCACAGACACCATCGCCAAAAGATGGAGATTTAACTACCTGTAAGGGAAAACCTCTGAACCATCCCCAACTAAAACACCAAAAACTAGCTGGAAATATATTTCCAGTATATAATAAGAGGTATTATATCCCAACCTGTGGTCCCAGAATGGTAGTCTTCTCAAGGTCACAAGCTACTTGGGGCATTATTTATTCCACAAAAACTTATTAAGTGACTACAGTATGCAAGGAACTGTTCTTGACACTAAAGACCTATGAATAGCCCTGGCTGGTGTGGCTCGGTGGATTGAGTGCCGGCCTGTGAACCACAGGGTCACCGGTTTGATTCCCAGTCAAGGCCCATGCCTGGGTTGTGGGCCAGATCCCCAATAGGGGACGCTCAAGAGGCAACCACACATTGATGTTTCTCTCCCTCTCTTTCTCCCTTCCTTCCCCTCTTTAAAAATAAATAAATAACATCTAAAAAAATAGAAAGCAAAAGACCTACGGATAAACCAGTCTGATAAAAATCCAAGGCCTCACAGAGGTAACTCTCTAGTTGGGGGAGGTGGGGAAAGCAAAATAAGGGCGTTCAGAATAATTAAGGTAATTAAATGCCTTTATGTTGCTTGTTGCTTGGATCTCAATGTGACATGTCTACCTATTCCCTGAAAAAGTAAAATGTTGCTTAATAGACACTGCTTTGCCTACAAATTCCAAGGATCATGAGTAGATGGGCAGAGAACAGAAAATAAAAGAATAAAGGTTAAATAAGTGGCAAATGATCAATTTAGTGGTTTGTAAGACAAGGATTAGTTTTCCTTTATTTTAAGGTCCCTTGTGTAGAACTTGGAGCAGCCAAGGTGACTGACAGGCCTCATTAGCCTTTAGAGAAAAACCATTCTCCTTCCTCAACCCCAGGAAGTCACTCAACAGAATGGCCTGAAAACACTGGATGGCCTCTGCATCAGAAAAGGGGGGACAGTGCCTAATCCGGAGCCCTGAGGCTTTACAGCTAGAAGGCTATGAACTCCCATTTCTTTTTAGCTATGAGACCCTGGACCAGTGAATTACCCTCTCCTGGGGTGGTTTTCCCCAGTGTAACTGGGAATGCTGGCCCTGAAAAGATTTAGAGATAATGTATATCAAGTATTTAGCTTTGTAACACTTAAGTGGTTAATAAATGGGAATTATTTCTACTTCTGAGGGACCAAATACCATCGGTCTCTTTCCTACTCAGTCAAGAAGCTGAACTTTTTTTCTTTGGCCTTCAGGCTCATAAAGGACTCAGTGCACCATTTACAGGCTCTGCAGCAATCCGGGGCTGACAAGCACGAGGCATGGAACCGGACCACAGTCATACACCTCCAGGCTGCTAAGGTGAGCTGCCTGCCAGCTAAAGCTGAAAGGGACTGTTTTTTCCCCCAGCAGGCTAGCCTGCTGGGAAAATCTGAGCTCTGGCTTTATTCTCCAGCCCTGCTCAGCCGCTGCCCTCATTTCACTTCCAAGACTTTAGTCCAAGGTATTTTAATTAAAGGATTTAACTCCAAAGCAATCTTGCTGGCAGCTCTTAGGGAAAAATGTAATGAGGCAGTGTTATTGGATTTGCTTCAGGTTGTTCAAATATTTCCTCCCAGATAGAAAAGCAGGTCAAGTCTCCTTGTTAGTCCCACAGGCAATCCTTAGAAGTCTGATGCAATTCCCTCCGTGTTTTGTGTGTATGCATAATTCACAGTCAGTCAGCAAATATTTGAGCACACAGTGAACACCAGGCATTGGGCTGGGTCCTGGGGGCTCAACAGTGCGCAATGGCAGCAACAATCTAGGAAGCATTGTGATGGGGAAATGCAGGCTGACAGAGGATCTGGGGCATGTGCACCTACCCATCCTGTGGAGTCGGAAAGGCTTCCCAGAAAAGGCATATAGGCCAAGTCTTCAAGGATAAGCTGAAATCAGCCAAGCAAAGGGTAGAGGCTGTGGCTTTGGAGAGGAAGGTTTCTGGACAAAGGGAGCAGCAGGGGCAAAAGGAAGAGGCAAGAAAAGGTGTGGTGCTCAGGAGCAATGCAAATTCTTCCAAGGAGGAGCTAAAGGAAGAAGACTGAAATGAGGAGAGGAAGGAAGGAGGGATGAGGAAAGACAGGTAAGGCCTGGGACCTTCTGCACCAATTGTGAAAAATTTCGGTTTTGTTTTCATGGTGATGGGAAGCCTTTATGGAGTTTGTATGGAGGAAGGGAGTGAACCAGTTTCTTTCTGGAAGGATCACTCAGGTTGCAGGGGAGGAATGGATTGAAATCGAGAGGCCAGTTAGAATCAGGCGGTAGCAGTCTGAGTGAGGCCTGAGAGTGGTCCTGACCATGAACTTGTCAAAGGGTATGGAGAGAAGTGGGTAGATGCAGAGATACTAAGGGGATAAAAGAAAATAAAAATGACTCCTGAGCTCCAGCTTAAGCAGCTGGAAAATGAAGGGGATCATTTCAATCATCAGGCATTGAGCCCAAGAATTGACAGCCTTACAACAGGAGAGCTCTGAAGGAGTTTGCAGCGGCCATCATGAAATAGGGCTGGTTGGGCAGGCTGGACATGAGCGCCACCTGGTGCCCCACTACGTCCATCACATTGTCAGGTGCAGATACTAACTGCCCACCTTGGTTCTGCTCAGTCCCTGAAGGAGCACTCCCTGCTGTGCTAAATGTCCTATCAAAAAGGACGGTTAGCCAAGACTATGCTGTCACCAGATTACCAAAAAAGGAACCACAGCCACCTATCACTCATCCATATTCCAAACCTATGTCCTGTCTTCAAATGGACCAGACACTGTTTGCCAGCGTTACCTCAATGAATACACACAACCCTGGGAGGGTCAGTAGCATAATCTTTGTTTCAAGGATGAGGACATAGAATTCAGGAAAGTTAGCCCCAGAGGAAGGAAATGGCTGAGTTAAGATGCTCCCCTCCCTTCTCCTTCCCTCCCCTCCCCTTCCCTTTCCCCCCTAGGAATGCAAACCATGCTCTCAGGCAGCCACTGTGCATTAGTGGAGGAGGGGAGCCGCATGCTCTGTGGGGCAAAGAGCAAGTTCCTGGGCTTCCTGGGCAGGTGATGCACAAAGTCTCCAAAGTCATAATGGACAGGGAAATCTGCACTTTCTGGACTCTATGCTTTGGGAGGCCATCTCCTCTACAGAGACCTCAAGCACCCAACCAGATCTCATCTAGAAACCATAAATGTGCAAGTAGAGAAAGACAGCAACACAAGAGGGACAGGGAACAGTGGCAGAGGGGCAAACAAGAATGAGCAGAGCGAGCCCTGGCCTAAGGCCTGGAGTCGTGTGACCTCAGGCAGTCCTCTCTCAGCTTTCACTTTCCTATCCGTTTAGCAAGGGAGCAAGAAAGAGCCCTTTTAAGCCCTGACAGGCTGTGATCCTATAATCTCAGCCCCTGCCGAGGAGAGAGAGGAGTCCCTAGGAGGTCTGGAGCAAATGCAGCACTCATTATAATGCAGCCTGTCTCTGGTGGCTTTAGCAACACAGGGCAACAGTTAACAGTACAGACTACACAGATATAAAGTACAGCATAGGAAATGTAGTCAGTAATATTGTAATAACAACGTGTTGTGTCCTGAGGGAACTAGGCTTATTGGGGTGATCATTTCATAAGCTATATAAATGTCTAATCACTATGTTGTACACCTGAAACTAATATAATATTGTATGTCAACTGTAATTGGAAAATAAATTAACTTTTTTAATAAAAGAGTTGAGACTCTTAACCTGGAGGTGACTGCCCTGGTTTGGATCTCATTGCTACAACTTACCAGCCATGTGACCTTAGGCAAGGAACATACCTCTCCATGCCTCAGTCTCCTCATTTGCATAACAGAGCTAATAATAGTATCTACCTTGTAAGATTATGAAGATTGGGTTAATGCATCTAAAAATTTAGAGAGGTACCTAGTATATAAATAGTATATATCCACCCCACCCCCAGATTAGGCAGGAGGTAAGATTTAAATCAATGCACACCAAAGTAAACAAAGTTCATGGTGTTGAAAGTTTAACTCAGACTTTCACTGAGGTGTAGAGGTCACCTCCTCTCTCTGGTCCACATCCTGTTTCCACGGAAGATGCCTGGGTCCTCAGGTGGCTCTCCATCCTTCCATTCCTCAGCCTGAGGCCCTGAGAATTTAAGGATATAGCACTCAGGTTAGAACAGGGGAACAGGGCCTGGTGAAAAAAGTGAGTCGCCGGTTTTGCCATACTGTATCCAACCTGAACACCAAAGGCTGTTGAGCCCAGCAAGGACGGCAGAGTACAACTGTTCCCCTTCCACATCCAAATGTTGCAAACCCAGCATGGCTGTGAACAGAGGCCTAGGGGGAAAACTGAAATCATTAGCACCCATGTGAAGCCTTTCTGGAAAAGGCAGATTCTTTCCAAGTGAAAAACCTGATCAGATCTCTGGCCTGTTAAAGATTGGTGGCTGCCTGACTCCCACAGAATAAAACCCAACCTGTCATTCACAGCCCTTCATTACCTGGATGCTTCTCATCATATTTCACCCCAGTGCTTCAGTTTCGTTAAATTGCTCACAGCCTCCTGAAAGGACTGCCCTTTGCACATGAAGTTTCCCCAGCCTGGAATGACCCATTCCTTGTTTCCTTAGGTAAAAACCTTTGAACCACCATGACACTCTAAACCTGCTACTAAAAGTCACTACCAGCAGCATGAGCTTGTTAGAATGTATGCATTCTGTATCCTGGAATTTGCATTTTGACAAGATTCCCAGGTAATCCGTAGGCACATAAACATTTGAGACCCGTTTTACATGTTCTCCTTTCTGCTCTTACTCCATGGAATTCAGACATCCTACCATTTGTCTTGGTAGAGTAGGGCAGGGGCACCAACCAATCAGAAAGGATTTCAGGCCTAAAGGAAGCAGAGTCCTGAGAGCCTGGGTGAGGCATTAATGCTTTAGTTGCTGGGCTGTGGGTAGGAGGGGGTCCCAGGGAAGGAGCCTGGCTGGCAGAAGGGCCTCTCACCTGGCTGAGGCCAACTGGTGATTTTAATTACTAACAGAGCCAGACTGTTGTCTATGGGCTAAATACCAGCACGGCTATCTCAAGGAGTTTACTCTCTAACTGAGATAAATTTTATGTACATCTAGAACCCCACCTTTCTCACCCAAGACACACACGTGCAAGCACGCGCACACCCACACCCACTGCACTGACCATGGCAGACAATAAGTAGCTGCCTTCTTTAGAAAAGTGGTGCTGTCCTCCACTATCCCCAGGCCAGCCTCCAATTCTCCTGTATTCTTTCTACTTTTAAACCTACTTGAAATTGCCCATAGCAAAATGAGAAAACTAAAGACCAAGCTCCAGAGTCCATCAGCCCCCAACATGCACATGTGCACTGCACATACTATCAAAAGGGCTCTGGTAAGACTCATAGTGAAATAGGAGAAAAGGCAGTTGCTTGTCAGCCTGCTGGGAAACACATGGCCACAGCAGGCTTATTCCAGCAGTCACGGCAAGTTCCAGGATGACTTCTGGAGTCAGAAACCAGAACTTGCGAGGCTAATGCATCTTTGTGTCTTTGTAGGCACACTGCTACTATGTCACTGTGAAGAGTTTTACGGAAGCGCTGGAGAAACTAGACAGTGAGCCAGCCATTCAACGAGCACTCAAACACCTCTGTGATCTCTTTGCTTTGCATGGCATCTTGTCTAACGCAGGTGACTTTCTCCATGACGGCTACCTATCTGGGGCCCAAATAGATGTGGTGAGAGCAGCTTACCTGGACGTGCTCCTCCTCATCCGGTGAGTGGCTAGCCCTTAACCGTGGTAGTCTTCAGAAAATAACCCTAGACCCTTTGTTCACTTCCAACTCCAAAACTTTCAGCTCCAAAGCCTTGCTAAATGGGGTCTGGCAAAAGCAGCAACAGTCCTGGAGAGGTTTACACCCAAGTATTATGGCACCGACAAAAACCACGGTGGATTAATTTTTTTTTAAAGGAAAAAAAGAAACAGAAATAAAAATGCCTAAGAAAGAATTATCTAGCTACCTCAACTGAATCTTCTTAAATACTGTCAAGAAACAGGAATAGCATCAAACGAATGTGAATAAAATGAAGCCTACTACATATGAATAATATATATTAATAATAATGAGTCCTAATCATAGCTAATGTTTATGGAACACTTATGTATGCCAGGCACTATGCCAAAAGCTTTCACATATATCACCTCATTGAATTCTTACAGCCCTTTGAAGTGGATATTATTAATCTCCCTATTTTATTGGGTGGGGGGAATCCAGGCTTAGTAGAGTTAAGTCCTTTGCCCATGATCACACAATTAGCCAGAGGAGGAGCTAGGTACAATCTGGGGCCTGTCTGACCCCAAAGCACGCGCTCTGAAGCCATATGTTAAGGTGAAGGTTGGGTTATTGTCTATTTCAAATATATTCTTGTCTTTGTTCAATGTGCTTAAGCAAACTCTTGCTAAGTTGACTAAACTTACTTTAATCCTCCCTTAGCTTCATGACAAAAATTTTTTAAAAACCTAATAATTCATATACTGATTTGTAAAACAGTAACACAAATAGCTTTAAAATGCAACATTAGTGCAGTGCAGTTTAGGGTCATGACATACTAATGCAATGATTTAAAAATATCAAAACCAAAGCCCCAACCTAACCAGGGTACTAGAAGAAATAGAAATTAAAATATGAGGAAACAGAAATTAAACAATAGAAATTAGTCACCATTGTCCATAACATGAAAAATGGGATAACTTGAGAACACAACCTTTTCTGAGAAAATACAATGCCTGTTGTATTGGGGGGACAAAGGGTAACACACGTGTGTGTGACTTCTCCCCCTAGGACCTCCAAGAGTTCACATTATCATTAAAACTAAGATAATTTTTTAAAAGATATTTGAAATTAAAAAAATAATAATATATTCATGAGGAAGGTTAAAAGAAAAAACTAGATCAAATTATTTTATTTCTAACAGTATGCAACATGTTGCATAGCATTTATGACTCCATATTAGCACCTCAGAGAACTGGTGGTTGATAAATGTTCAGTTAAACCATCAAAAAATATATTTGATACAATTATGCCCCAGGTATTAAACTCTTCCTAATCTGACTGAGAATCCAGTGGCAGAAACCATTAATAGTATAATTGAGTATTGTACCATTTAAGCCCAACTGTAACTAACTTTCAAAAAGCCTGGCATTTAAAAGCATATGAAGACAATAATGTTCTAGCTCTGTTTGGCAGTGACGATTAAACACAGGAAAAGATCACCTTTACACCTCGGAAGCATGATTTTTATCTGCAACAGCACTTCTAAGTCCTTGACTGGGCTCTAGAAATTTACAATTCAAGACAAGACAGCAGTGATGCAAACAGAAAATTTATGCAGGCATCATACCCACAAATTGATTTACTCACATTATGGTTCCTAAGTAACCTTCCTACTCCCACAGGGTAATTAATTAGGTATGTAACAGACTCCATGCTTTTCGCAGTTCCATGTCACGATTCCCTGCCCTGATTATTCAGAGTCAGTCACCCTCAGATTTCTGAGGTGACAAATGAAGGATGGCACACTATTCTAAATGGCACTAAGAACCAGCTCTCTGTAATGGTAATTAACTGACCCAAATAGTTTTTAGTTGTTTAAGTGATCATAAAATCTCAGTTGGGGGACTTTCAGGTAAAGGCTGCAGACTGAACATACGCATTTACTTTGTGCCCTCCTGAAACCTCACCGAAACATTAGCAAATGAGTTAAGATTTTTACAAATGCATAAGCCCACAAAGAGAAAGAGAAGAAAAGAATCATGAAAGTTGGAAGTAGATGAGCAAACAGTGACTTAGCAGACCTGAGAAAAGTGAATCATTCCCCAGAAGTAGGAACAACCACCAAGTTACACCAAAGAAGCCTGAAAAATAGCAGAACTGTGTTCCTCTGGCAATGGGGGTAAAGGTGACTGATAGGATGCGTTGAAAGTCTACTTTAGAAAGAGCTGAGTCCCTAGTTCCCCTCCTCTGTAAATAGTTTTGAGACCTTCCTTGACCCCCACTCTGGCAGACAGGTAAAGAGAGGGTCTGTGAACTAGGGAACATCAGGCACAGCTGAGGATGAGACTACCTGGCAGAAAACAGAGGCTCCAGGAAATGTTTATAGGCCCAATGCTGATAAACCCCCTCCCCCAGACCTCTTTTCCCATGGTTCCCAGAAAACTGGCAGCCAGGCTAGTTCCATGCAGGAAGAAGGTAACATGATTCTTCTCTGGAGAATCTGACCAGTCCAAAGGAGAGACAGCTAAAGACACTGATGCCAACGTCCCCCAATGTCCACCCAATTCACCCCATAGTCACCCCACATTGACAAGCACACCTAGACTTCTAATCAGCTGGTTAATGCCCCACTCTTAGCTATGCTTGGACACCTGAGGAAAGCCCCTGACTGAAAGAGATGAAGTAAGAATGAGCAACTTGCAGAAGAGAATCTCCAGGGAGAAAACCTTTTTTTAAAAGATCGGTAATATCTTCAAAGAGTTAGGAAGAGATATTATAACCATAAAATAAGAATTTCTTCTGAAAAAATAATGGAGAAAAAGAAGAGCTCTATGAAATTAAAAAATGAGAGTGGCAATGAAAAATCAACTTAAAGATTGAAAGATAAAATAGCAGAAATCTCAAAAGAAAGCAAAAAAGAAACAGAAATAGGAGAGAAAAATAAAAACAGTGAGAGGACTGATTCAAAATGTCCATTGTTTGAAAAACAGGTCTAGAGAGAAGACAGGAAAAATAGAAGGGAGCATATCATTAATAAAGTAATTCAAGAAAACAGTCCTCAAATGAGCAGATAATTAATAAAATAATTCAAGAAAATGGTCCTCAAATGAGGGATATGAGTTTCAGATTGAAAAAGGCACAAATGCTTACAGCCCAGGAGAAGAGACAAACACAGACATAAAGTATAGGTCAAATCTACTAAAATCATGATAAATGATATGATGAAAAGGATAGCAGGAAAAGGGGATCAGGAATGCTGGGGGTCAGACAGGAGGTGACTACGATTTAAATAGGTCAAAGAAGGCCACCAAGGCAGGGTGACATTTGAGAAATGATCTGAAGCAGGGCAGGTAAGAGGAACCATGTGGCTGGCGGGGAAAAGTGCATTCCAAGCAAAGAATAAGTACAAATGTCAGAGGCTGGAAGTGCGTGACTGAGGTGGAGAATGAGAGTAGAGGTCAGAAAGTTAAGCGTGCACTGAGAGGGGCATGGGAGGAGGTGTGGGTCATTGCAAAGACTTAAGATTTTGGCTTTTAAGATTTTGGATGAGAACAGGGGGGTTCTAAGCCTAGGACAGACACAGTCTCAAGTAATCTGACATATTTCTAAAGGCTCATTCCAGCTGCCACATTAAGAATTGACTGAGGAGAGGAGACAAGAGGAAAAAAGCAGGCAGACCAACTAGGAGGCTACTGCAATAATCCAACAGAGATCACAGTAGACTGAACTAGGGTGATAGCATTGTAGGTGGTGGGAAGGAGTTAAAGTTAGGAAATATTTTGAAGATAAAACAGGATTTGCTGACCAATTAGATATGGGATGTAACAGACAGAGAGGAGTTCAGGTTTTTGGCCAGGATGAGGTTGCCATTAAATATAAATGGGGAAGAATATAGGAGGGCCAAGTCTGGGCATGTTGGATGGGAGAAGGTCTAGAAGATCAGGAGTTTGGTTTTGAAACATTAAGTTTAAAGGGTCTGTTAGAAATCAAGTGAGATGTTAATAAGCAGGTGAGACTGGGGAGAAAAATTTGGAAGTCACTGGCATATGGTTGGTATTTAAAGCCATGAGAAGATATCGCAAGGAGTCAGTGTATGAAGAGAAGAAGCCCAAATACTGAGTCTTGGGCCCCTCCAAAGATGATGATAGGGTGACCCTGACAAGAGGAATTCAATGAAGTGGTAGGAGTGAAAACCTGAACGGATCTAGTCCAAGAGAACAGGCAAAAAGAAGTGGAAATAGCAAGCATAAATGACACTTTCAAAGAGTGTCAAAGGGGGGGCAAAGGTATGGGACAGATGATGGAGACAGACAGAGTTAAAGCTTATTTTTAAGATGGGAGAAATGACAGGTGTTTGTATCCTGATGGAAATGATCCAGTAGAGAGGGGAATTTTGATGTTGTAGGGGAAAGGTTGAATTTCTGGAACATGTTCTCTAGTAAACAAGGAAGGAGTGGCCTGAGGTGGGAGCCTGGGCAGTTGACCTGTACAAAGAAGAGTAAAAGCATTGTATGTATAAATGAATGGGTGGGAACTTGTGGAAATGCTCTTGCCACTTCTATTTTATCAGTGAAATAGGAAGCAAAGTCATTTGGGTAAGAGATAGAGAGGTGGTCATTGTAGGCTGAGGAAGAATGTGAAATAATCACCTAAGAAGAAAAGAGTAAATGAATTAGACCAATGTAATACAGTTGCTGGGCAACAATAAGGGCCTGCTTGAGCACTGATTATCCCAGTCAGTATTGGTTTTCCAGCCATGGCTACAAATGTGGTGGCACAAAGTCTGCAGAAAATTAAAGATAATGAGGGATGGGGTTTTGCCAAACAAGTATGACAAAGCAATAAAAATTATTGAATATACTTTTGAGGGAGTGAACATGTGAACCATGAACTTTCAGCTAGATAAGGAGGAAAGTGAGACCACAAGGGAGATAAGGGACATTATATAGGTAGTAGGTGCCAGAAGGGTCAAAGAATTTTATAGAGCTCTTCTGAAATCATCTCATAATGATGATAAAGGGTCATCCAGAAAGGATTAAAATAGGTACAGTATCCCAGTCACCTCAAATGCTTTGTGTAACAAGAGTTAGGGAAGAGTATAAACAAATAATCACATTAGTGTTTTACATCCTATGCTAAAAAAGGAAGGAAAGCATGTGAACATTTTTTAAAAATATTTCATTCAATAGATTAAAAGAAAACACACTTTGTTGCTTGAAAGGAAAACAAATATAGATGTCAAAATACTAGAGTGAGTAAGCTAAAAAGACAGGAGTCGGGGAAAGAAACGTGGCTGAGGTTTTTTGAGAAGCTGCAGATGTTGGTGATGAGTCCTGGCGTATGATCTTGGCAAAGAGTGACAGAGGAGACTGTAGAACAAGGTCAATGGAGCAGCAGATTTGAGGAGCTGAGAAGCTGGGTTTTAGAGGCACATCTACACAACAGTGAAATCACTGAGAATTAATGACAGCAATGCTGGAGAGAGAACAGTGGGCCTGAAGGTTGGTCACTGTAACAGGAGCGATGTGGTGGGGACCTGGCTCAGCGGTGAACAGGATACATAAAGTCAAAATAACATATAGGATATGTGCAGTCATAATAATTTAAGCACTGAATATTAGTCTGGCCAAAACTAGGAGGTAGGAAGGTGAAGAAGAGGAAGCATAAGTTGGGGTGGGGGGGTAACAGGTAGGGGTGAGAAGGGTGCTAAAAATAAATCCTCATCTTTTGTAATGGAGAGTCAACACATAATATCTAAAAGTGAACAAACAAGAAGTAGAAATACAAACAAGGTATTCAGAGATATTCAGGTAAAAACCAAAAATATCAGTTAAAAAACTGAAACTGACTGCCTCTGGGTAGAGATGGGGGAGTTTGGAGATGGAGGTGAGAGAATAGGATATGCTGATTTTTAAATAACAAGCTTTAAAGAACTACTTGATTCTTTAGGCTGCGCATATAAATGACCAAAAATTAAAACTTGGGAAAAAAAACACTAAGTAAAATTCAAGAGTAAATAATGATACAACCTCTAATTAGGTGTCATTATTCACTATCCGAGATTAATCAGATTCATAAGAGTAGTCTAAAATACTCACAAACTCTTCTTTTTTCCCTCAGGAAGGATGCCATCTCGTTAACTGATGCTTTCGACTTCACAGATCAGTGTTTAAATTCGGCACTTGGCTGTTATGATGGAAATGTCTATGAACGTCTATTCCATTGGGTTCAGAAGTCACCAACCAATACTCAGGTAGTTGAGTAGAACACATTATAAATTATGTAAGAAAGCAGAGAACAAGCAGTGACTACACCTCCCATGTTTTCCCATTTTAATTGATTCCCACTAGGTTAGAAACCGCTTGGCATAGCATGTCTGTTTAAAATATTTTGAGAATACATAAAAGAAACCAGGAGGGGGATGTGGCCTGGCAGGGACTCTGAGTCTGGACTGTAATCAGCAAAGTGCACTGCTCAGAATTTGACAAAGGGAATTAGGAGGAAGACCCAAGCTTTAAATCATGGCTCAACACACCCAAGGACTTATACACATAAAGGCAAACTGGCTGTTAAGTATCAACACAAATAAGATAAATCATACCTCATCTCATTTTCAGCCTCTTAACTCTCAGTTCTGTGTTGATAAAATTGGGTATTCAGAGGTGATAGAAAGCTTGGGTGGACTGGGGTAGGGGGGTCCCTCCCAGACCTGACTGCCTGCTGGAGATGCCTCCTTCCTCTTCACTGTAAGGAACACAATCCTAGAACACAGAAACCTGCTGCACTGTCATCAGTAGCCCAGAAATGCCATATGAATGACAACTACCAGGATTATGGAGCAAAGATCCCCATTAGTTCCAGAAGAGAATGCGAGAACTCAAAGGCAATAACAGAAGGGGAGGAATCATAAAATCCTGACAGTCCAGGGTCAGGGTCCCAGCTTCTGCTCTGAGCCTCACTGGGAATTATGAAAGTTATGAAAGTCAATGAGTACATTAACTGGAGTTAAGAAATAAACCCTGTATTTAGAATTTGAGGGACTAATGTTTAATAGCAGATTTGATACAAGCTTGATAAAAACAAAGATAGTCTATAGCTACATAACAGATTACTTTAAGTTCTACCATGCAAATGTTTTTCAGATGGTGAAGTTTACTCTTTTACCTCTTAGGTCAAATTTCAGAAAAGGTGCCTTAACACCTCATCAAATTGGCAACTCTCAGGCTTTCATTCACACTTACCATAGTGTTAGACTTGCTCTTAACATTTTGCATTCTGTCACCCTTCAGAGCTTAATTTAACAGGATCATCTAAAGTCATAACAAAACCAGTTATGCCCAAGATGGTTGTCAGATAGAAGGCCAATCCATTTTGGTCATTGTCTGACTCCAGGAAGGCATCCTTTTAACTACAAGGAAAGAGAAACAACCTACTAAAGAAGGCATGATACATTTACTGCTTAGTACAGTTAAGCTAACACTAGTTATTTTACTTTTTCTAATGCTTAGATCTCTTTACTTTCTAATATTTAAATCCTGGCATAAGCTAAATCCTGGCATAAAACTATAGCAGTCCCCCAACTCCAGATTAACTCCTATGGTCTGAAGATAAATGTATACCTTTTGGTGCCCCAGAGAAAAACCTACCTTGCTGTGACACCCTCAGGAAATGCAGACATAACCCAGCTCAAACCTGTTTTACTAGCGACACAAGGAAACATGCCAGTTCTCCTGACTCCTCATCTTCACTAAAGCACACAGGGGACTTTCTCAATCTTTCACTGTTTCTAATATTTATTTTAAAGGAATGGACAATATTTATTTTAAAGGAATGGACACTATATGAGGGCAGGCTTATCTAAATGAGGGACATGACTTATCCACAGCATCAGCAGATTTGGTAAAACACTGATGCACATCATCCCTTTCACTTTTCCCTTTTCTTTGTTGCCTGCCACTTCACTGTGACCAAGGATGGAGTCTTCCATCTTCCTAACTCCAGGATCTATCAGAATAGACACTTTACATTTATGGAATAAATAAACATGGTTTTATGACCTACACAGTGAGACGAAGGAACCTGGTACATACACAGTGCTGCAGACTTTGCCATCCTATCTTCCATTACTTTGCTAAAAAGGTTACAGGTACAGCAATGTGGCTCTTTCATGAAAGCAGTTTAGGAACTGAGATTATAAATGACCTTGGAGAACTGTTACCAATTAGTTAAAATGATACTCAGTTAACTGCTAATATATAACCACATGATCTTACATTTCTGGCTCCTCTAGAGACCAGCAAAATGGCACTTCTAAAGTGTATTTTTTTAACGCGCTGTAGATAATTTTGAAACTGCAGTAAAAGACATATTTGCACTAGTTGAAAAAGGTACACTACAGGTTTCAAATAAATTAAAACAACAGCTATGTTAAAACATGCCTTGGTGACACAAAAGTACAAATGGGAATATATTTCACTAACATGTTCCACCAAAAGAAAGGTGTTATGCTAAGTTAAATGTCTCAGAATCCTAAGCCAGTCTCTCTTCTGTTTGGGAAGGTTAAGTGATGAGCTTTATCCTGAGACTGGATGATGCACTCTCCCATGGTTTAGTCGAGCCATGGTGTCTGGTTTTCTGGTAATTTTTTTGGCTTTTTTCCTGTCTGAACGCTATTTCAAGCCAGTTTTTCCAAAGGGAACAGCAAAAGGCTGTTACCCCTCCCCACAAGAACACATATTTAAGTGATTTCCTACAGATGCAAGCAGTGGAGGAAACACAGGGTATTATTTCAAAACAAGGATCATATCCTCCCCCCCCCGCCGATTATTCTATTGTAAAAGTTTGTCCAAGTAGTTGCTAGATCCACTAAACACATCTACTGATTCATTCACTCATTCAGCATATTTACTGAGCAAATACTATGTGCCAGAAACTATTCTAGGTACTAAGGATATAGTGGAGAATGAGTAATAGACACTGTCTTCAAGGAGTTTTAGCCTACATAGGCAAAAAATAAACAAGCAAATATTACAAAAGATGAGAACAGGGCTGTGAAGGAATGAATCAAGACATCATATTAGAAAGTAATGGGGAGCCCTGAGTAGTGTGGCTCAGTGGGTTGGGTGTTGTCCTACAAGCCAAAAGCTCGCCGGTTCAATTTCTGTTCAGGGCACAAGCCCTGGATGTAGGTTCGGTCCCCAGTTGGGATACATGCAAGAGACAACCAATCGATGTTTCTCACATAGAGGTTCCTTTCCCTCTCTTTCTCCTCGCTCACCAATCTCTCTAAAAAATAAATTAATTTTTTTTTTAAAAAGTAAATAATATAGGGAGAACCTATTCTGACACAGAATATTACTTACCTGATTCCACCTACTCATTCCTTGGTTTATGGTTAATGTTCAATTTCAAAGAACCTCAAAGAGTTGAGTTCTTTATGTATTACATTCCAAAAGCAAATGATAACTGTATTTTTTAATTGGCCACCTGCATCCACAATTTAAAATCTGCTTAAGAAAACGAAAGATGCCCTTTGGAAAAAATGTTTCTCCATATGTTCACATAAAATGAATTTTTAAAATAATTTTTAAAATTAAGAATCTTATGTAATGTTAATTTTGAAATTCAAAACTTAATTTGAAATTAAAAGTTATTAATTCTGGCAGAAATATTGTCTTAATAATGCACTTCTTTCTACAAACAGGGGAACCCTGCCTATGAGAAATATCTGCGACCACTGCTACAAAGTTGGAGATCCAAGCTATGAAATAATCAACAGCATTCAAGAAGTACCACTATGTGATAATGGTAGCATGGCACATATATCATTAAAATTTTAAAGTACACATATACATATTTTTTAAGGAGTCATTATCGTCTAGAGAGGGTCTGAAGTGAATGAAATATCTGTGATTTACCTCAAAATAATCCATGGGAGGAAAAAGGGTGAGTGAATAGTTGTTAATGTTAGTCAATGGGTACATGGGTGTTTAAACTATCCTCTCTTCTAATTACATTTGAAATTCCCCACAATAAAACACAGTAGCTCTACCCAATTGTAGCATATAGTTTGTTAAATGTCAGGGTTTTGTTTTAGATCTTGCAAAAGCCAATAAACTCATTAGTTGTTATTTGTGTCTATAGCACATTTATCCAAGGGTTTAAAAGGACACACACATGCACATACAATCCTTCTCCAAAAGTGCCTATACTTTGTGTAACCTAAATAAAAGGTACAGCCCTAAGACTGCAACTAAGTATCACTTTTTTAAAAATCAACTCTTTCACAGAAAATTAAAATTCATAAAAGAAATAATTGTCTCAAATTACCCAAATATACTCAAGCTACAATTTTCATGTCATTTTCAGTTGACTCAGCGTACAAAACACTCAAAAGTAAATGCCACCAGACAAATTAAATTACAAAATATCTTAGCTGGCTACTTTTCCTAATTTACTCTTATAAATAATCATTTAGTTGTTAATAATTAATAAATCTGGGAAAATTTACCAAAAGCAAACTTATCTCCAGTAAACTGGACAAGGAAGAGACCCCATAAGTTTTTAACTTTTAAAACCTTGGAAGGGCAAATATTATTCCCATTTCCATACCAGTTCTCAAACCAAATAATTTTATCTCATGTTCGCTTCAGCTAATTTAACAACATGTAAGTGGCTAGTTGGTTTTTTTCTTAGGTAACCACTAATCAATTTGAAGTAGGAGGCAATTTTCTAAAAATATAACCTCATACTAGTATATTTACTGAAACTACAGCAACCTGCCAATAACTTTATTAAGGAATTTTAGTTTGAAGATTGCAAAAATGGGGTAATTACAGGTTTCTGAATGGTAGTCATTTGTCAAATCTTAAAATAAATTTTCTAGACACAGGCAGAAATGGATGAAGGTGTTTTCATCCTCCTTCCAGAGGCAGAATCTCAGAGGAAAAAAGGGCTGGCCTGCCCTAGAGCACACACTTTCCTCCCATAGAGCAAAGAAGACTTCCTTTTAGAAGGTGTTCTAGCAAAACTAGGAAGTCTCACTTAACATAACTGTGCCTGTGAGTAACTGCCATGAAATAGAATCAAATGAACTATGCAAAATAAGACGACAGTGAAACAAACAAACGAACACCTATCTCCAGCTGTTCCAGATCCTTCATTCACTGCAGTTTATTTCTTCTCCTCAGAAATAAACTTACTTTCACAATAAAATACACTTGTGGGTTGACATAATATAAGAGAATAAGGTAGCCAGAATGTCATTTTGTCCCCATACTCAACACAAAGCTAGGATAAGGGTCATATTCAGAACTTTGACAAATGGTGGCTTATTGAAGAAAAACCTTTAATCCTCAACATAAGTACTATTTGAAAAAATTTGTCAAACTATGTTCACTGCTCAAATTATATTCTTTTGGACAAAATTAGTAATCTCATCTATTCCTGTTTTAATAACACAACAGAGTTCTATAAATTCATCCTAAGGTTCCACCAAGACCTCTTGAATCAAATACCAGTGTGCCTTGGTAGTGTACATTGGTACATAAAACAAACAATGCATACTTTAGACAAAGAATATGATTTTTCCCCTTAAATAACAATAGTCAACAAATACAAACCTAATTTTTCTATTTCATTTTTTTATTAGTTTTTTTTTTTTCCTGGTAGACAGTACACTTGGGAATTAATACTGTACCAGGCATAAGAAGTAAGATTTCTACCACAGGGACATTTTGTATTCAGAATCCAATATAAATATTTCTAGTCAGACATTTCCATGGCTACAGATATTTGGTTGCTTGATTTATATGCATAGAAAGAAACAGTTGTCGTAACTGTAAAAAGCAGTACTTAACAAGTACTTTTAAACGACTGGAACAGTTTTCCTTTAATATTACAATACGGATTATTGGAAACTAGGTCACCCTACATGATGTTTTGATTTTTGTCAAAAGCATCTTGAGTACTCTGTTTATTCTTTCATTCCTGCATTTTTTTAGCCTTCTAGTTGAGTTAGGGACCATTTACTCAGAAATCATTTTAGCACTGTAATACAAAAAAGCTCTGTTAAGGGTAGATTATAGACCATAATAATTTTTAGACTTCTTTTTATAAAAAAGGTATCTGGAGGCTCTGAACAGGCACATGCATACTCAGGGCAAAGGGAACAAAACATAGAAGATCCTGCTAAAGCATAAAACTTCCTTCTGGTCCTCAATGCCTGCAAATAAATACAAAAAATTTTTTAAAAAATCTCACACTGTGATTAAAAAAAAAAAAAAATCAGTCTCTTCCATCTACTGGAGAGTTGGTTTCCAGGAACTTTTCCCAGGGTTAAAGATCAATCATCTGTCTTCCGGGCCAACCTACAGAAAGTCCAGTTGTGTTCCACTGTGTTCTCATTGGCCCGCTCACTCATATGATGCACTCGGGTGTTGCGGATCGTGAAGCCTTGTTTTGTGATATATTCCATCAGGTGGACCCGCAGAGAAACTTCCTGGTGATAATCACAGGGTCCAAAAGTGAAGGAAACCTGGCAGTCTCTGGTGTCCATCATGTGCTTATTCCACTTTGTAAAATAGTTTGAGATACCTTCTAGTAAGGAATGGACCTTGGTGGTGATGGTTAATTGGGTTATGATGACAGCTACTGGATTGGAGTACTTAGAAAGCTTCCGAGTACTAGATAACTCCACAACTTCTTCAAAAGTATCCATAGGATACAAAGGCTTAGGGTCATTGAGACACTGAATCAAGGGCTCGATTTGATAAAAATCTGCTTCTTTCCTAAGCAGATCAAATTCCTTAAAATCCAAAGGTAAGGTCAACTCTGAAGTTCTTAAGAAGTTGAGGACATATCTGAAAAGAGGTCCATCTCGATCAATGAAGTAATTGCCTTGAGGGTCTCGAGCTGTGGGGAAGTCCCCGCCAAACATAGCTCCAAGCATGGAATCCGGGTATCGCGTCAATGTGGTGAGAGATGTTGTGTACAAGTGTCCACCTACATTTAACGTGACTGGGTCAGTCATCTGAAATGTTTTAAAAAATGATTAGCCACCTGAAAGTTTTAAAATACTAACTTTGACAAATTAAGAAAAATGGTAACAAGCAAACCAAAACAGTCCTTCAGATTACAAGGTATTTAGCAATCCTATTACGCAAAATAGCCTTTCTTTCGGTGATTAATCCACCTAGATGTAGGGATCCAACATATGCTTTCAATAGGGTAAAAAGGATAAACCTAATTCTTTAAAGACATACTAAGAAACAAGAGCATGAGTTCCAAAGCCATTTAATTTCAAGCCCAGTATCTAACGAGAAGTAGATACCGTATTTTGCCATGTATAATGCACACCCATGGTTTTGGCTCAAACTTTCAGGGGGATAAAAAACTTTCCTTTTAATTTTGTAATTAAACTACCTATTTATTTATATTTAGATACTTGTTTTTTGTATTATAAAGGAATTTTAGCATTTTTTTAACATATGCTACAAGAAATTTTATGTAACAAATAATTACAAAACACAACTGCAGATACAGGATACTTCAGGTACTATGCATGTATAATGTGCATCCCTATTTTCCCTTCAAAAATTTGGGCAAAAAAGTGCACATTATACACGGCAAAATACAGTATATTAAGGAAAGACAAAAGCCAAACTAAAACTAATTTAAGTTTCTTTCTAATTTAAAAGAGACTTTCATCTTTAACTCAATTTAACATAAAATAGGCAGAAAATTGATTTGATAATTAAAAGAATCTACTTTTGCTATTTCTTTTGTTTCTCCCTCATCAGAAAGGGAAGGAAATCACAAAATTTATTTTAAAGATAAAAATTTGTGCAGACCTAATTTTCATAACTTTTTCATGGCAATAACAGTGGCAAATACTAAGTAAAAATACAGTTTGATCAACACAATCTCATATACCAGTAACTTTCAATTTCAAAATCTAACAGTGTATTCACTGTTAACATTAATGTTGCAATCTGGTCTTTAGTTTTGAAAAGCAAGCTTCTCCAAATAATATATACCTTCAGTTTTAAAAATCATATTTAAGAAAAAAAAATAAATACAGACAAGTGGAAGTACTAGGCAAGTAAAATATTTTTTACCAAGGGCAAAAAGTAATAGGAAGACACATACACATGCAAAGAAATTCAAAGTGGGAAAAGTGGCACCTTCTCAATGGTTAACCTCCCTAACCACAAGGAAATATCCTCTGTATCATTTCCTACTAGACCCTTTTCATAGACTGTTCTATGAAGGAAGAGTGTGAAGAGCAATTTTAAAGACCAAAAATCATGATCTCTCTCAAATAAGTGATTATAAAGTTACTTTGAGAGCCCACACTGAGTTTGCTTACATAAAAACACCAAACAAAACAAAAACACCCCCCAAATACATTCTAAACTAATTAAGGGGGGGTTACACCAATAATTTTCATCCTTACAAGATCTACAATATTATACCTAAGAATACATAAGGGGTAAAGACATACAAAAACAATTTGACAGCCTTCAGAATGCATCTGCAAAAAGCCTCTCACCATATAGCCCCAGTCTCCATTATCCATCTGCTCCAGCGCGGCGTCTGGGGAGCCCAGGTTCCAGGGAAACTTGGGGAGAAAAAGACATGACAGCACATGTAACTATGAAAACAGAGAAGGTTTGTCCACCCCGCAGAGCAGGCGACATACCAAAAAACTATTCATTTTTGCTCAATTAAAAACTGCTACAGGGCAGCCCTGGTTGCTGTGGCTCAGTAGATTAAATGTCAGCCTGCAAACCAAAAGGTCACCGGTTTGATTCCCAGTCAGGGCACATGGCTGGGTTGCAGGCCAGGTCCCCAGTTGGGGGTATGCAAGGAGCAACCAACTGACATCTCTCACACAGGTGTTTCCCTACCTCTTTATCTCCCTCCCTTCCCCTCTCTCTAAAAATAAAAAAATAAAATCTTTTTTAAAAGAAACCTGCTACATGGCAAAGATCTGAGGAAGAAAAGATTCTTCTAGGGCAGTAATTTTCAACTGACGTGCAACAAGAATTTTTAAAACATGCAATACCTGATTATTTAGTCAGGAGCGCTGACCTCTTTTCCCTTAGACTGTCAAAAAAAAAATGACAATAGCCAATACAATAGCCGTCCAATATGAATGAATCAATGAATCAAAATTACACTTTTTTTTTTTGCAGATCAGCAAAAAATAGAATATATTTTTGGGGTTTCCACAAAATTTCAGTTATTAGTTTATTGTGTCATGGGGTTAAAAAGCTTAAAAATCATTGCTCTAAGGACTTCTGTGGGTGCTCTATCTGTTGCACATTAAGTACATACTAATCTCTACAGAGAAAGAATTATCCTATACTTAGAGGAAGAGCCCAATAGTAAACTAGTCATTCAAATTCTACCTATCTTCTCTGAAAATTCAATTTTTAGAATTTCTATAGTAGAACATTATGATTAACTCTACAACCTTATCCTTGTACCTATCATGATCCTCATCAAAAAGGTTGTTTATGAGAAAGGGAGAAAAAGCATTCTTCTTCATCAGCATTTCAGCTATACAAACTAATCATCTCAGTAAAAGCATTAAAAACTATAACCCTCCAAGACTCCAGTATTGCTTTGCAAGAGAAATACATCAGAATGCTATTCCTTTCATATATTAAAAAACTATACTTTTCATTTTATACAATAATCAAAACAAATAGAAAATAATTTAAATGTCAAACTATTAGAGCACAATTTGAGCAAAAATGAACCTTACAATCTGTTTGAAAGTCACTCGGCCAGCACTTAGAGAGAGCCAGGCTGAAGACACTGATAAACACCCGGATACTAATGATACCAGTCTGAATTTACCTACAATTCCAAATCACCTAAACAGATTCCCAGCTTCTGAATAGCTTTAGTCAGTACCCTCTTACACACATCATTCCCTAAATTAACAAGGAAAGCAAATTTCAAAAGCTCTGACAACAGACAGTAAGAAACATGGACTTACCGATATTTACCCAGGAAAAGCATTGGCTTTTTTATGTGGTCTTTAAACAGATCCACTTTTCCCACTTTTAGAGGAATCTGGCACACTGTTCCCAGAACAGGCCCTGGCTACAGAAGATCACAAAGGCTCTTTCTCAAAAGGTCACTCAGGCATGTAGAGAACATTTGCATAGCACAGCATGGGCTGAAATCAAACCCTGAAGCATCTTACTTCTCCACCTCGAAAATTCTTCAAAGCAAACAAGCTAGAATGTGGACCCTGACAACACGCAGTCAGTTTTTATTCTCCACACTCAGCAGTTGGGTATAGATATAGATAGGCCTCCACATGCTACAGGGTGAAAAACGGAATCAACGTCAAACTCAGGGTTGTTGTGACAAACTTTCATTCCTCACAAAGAGTATCTGAAGTAAAGAGAACCAAAAACAGCTTTAACAATTTTTATTCAATAACTGATAAAACAGACAGATAAGCAACAATTTAAAAGGCCAGTCATTCAAAAGTTTTGGTAGGATGCTCATCTTTGGCATTTTCTTATTGTCCAAAGTATTCATTCCTGACAGCCTCAAAAGTAATTTAGTCAACCAACATTTATTGTAAGTCAATAAATATTATGTGCTATGTGGATACACAGAAACAGGAAAGGTACAATCTTTGCCCTCATGGAGCTTTCAATCTGTGAAGAAAGGCAACATGCAACACCTGAAGTACAGAACACAATTCAAAAGTGCTATTTATATAAAAACTTTTATATAGATAGACTAGCAGAGGTCTTCTGGAAGAAAAAGCAAGAACAGTTTCACATGGAAAAACAGAGGACTTCTGGGAAGATCTCACTCAGTAGACCTCCGCAGGGATATCTAGACAACCTGAAAGGGAATCTAGAATGAAGAAACATTTTAGGTAAAAGGGGAGGGGGCCTTTCTCTCTGTCCCTCTCTCTCCCTCACTCACGTGTGTGCGCAAACACACACACACACACACACACACACACACACACGCCCCCGCCCCCATTCCTGAGGGGGCCTTTCTCTGTCCCTCTCTCTCCCTCTCCCTCTCTCTCTCTCTCTCTCTCTCTCTTGCTCACATGTGTGCGTGAACACACACACACACACACACACACGCACCCACCCCCATTCCTGATACAGCAAGCAGAGCATGAATTGCTGTCTCCATTTTAGAGAAATAATGGGTAAGTGACTTGCCCTAGGTGGAAAGTAATGGATTAAGAACTTGGATTTTCTGACACCTAGTTTATCTTTCCATAAATCCCCTCCTTGGGTAGAAATCCAAGGAACAAGAAACTGAAAGGATTAACTCTAGACTCCTTACATCTATTAACCCTACCCACCTATTAGGGTTTTATTTACAACTGTAACAGTAACTCAGGCTAAGTGAGCAGTCATAATAGGTTTGTAAAAATTCCAGAGGCAAAATAGCAAGAACCTACTCATTAGTGTGCTTGAAGGCTGCTGTCTTATTTATAAGTAAAACATTCCAATACATGAATATCCAAATGGTTAAATGAAAAATGGGGGACCAAAGACAAGGAAAAAAAAACCCCAAATAGCATTAATGTTACAGCTGTTATGTAAGGTCTGTCCACTATTAATCCTTTTTCCCACCCTTTTTCGCTGCTAAATCAAAACAAGATAACTTCTTGAGCAATCATAAAAAGAAAATTAGACAATGTCCCTGAATCCGTTCCACAAGAAAAGCCAAGGTTCTGTTCCGGTACAAAGATGTAATGAAACCTCAAGCTTAATAATTCAGGAAAGCAATTATGGTAATCTATATAGGCCCATGTTTCTTAAAAAGCAACCAAAACCTCCTTACACTTGTGTACGAGATACATCAAAATAAAATGAAGTTACTATTATTCACTTCCAATAACAATGACTAAATTATCACCCAAAAATCAAATTGTTCACTAAAAAGCTCTAAGGGAAAAAATAATATTGATTAGCTTAAATTTTATCTCTACTCCTCTATTAAATATCCTCTATGGAGATGCTTAGATACAGCAAGAAACAAACTAAAAAAAGCAGGAAGTTTCCTGGTCTTCTAATAGCTGGGTAATCAGCCTCTGAATTGATAGCTATTAGGAACATCTCAGAGACAGTGCAGATGAATGAAATAGAACATAATCCAAAAGAATTACCAGAATAGCTTCAATCTCTTCTAAATCATTTTCCAGAGCTTCTAACAATTAGAAAATGATTTATTTGCTTTTCATCTTTTCTCCCTTCTGGCACAGTCTCCAGTAGAGGGCTTAATGAGAAGTTAAATGACCACAAGACAGGCAGCAGAAGGAGATCTTGAAATGGGCATCAAAGGGCTTGTTTTACTGATGAAGACAAAGAAAAACCTAATATTTCAGAAAATTTGTCAGGAATAGAGATTAGGAGGGTAACAATGAAAAAACCAAGCATAATTATAAAGTTCAAAAAAAGGCTCCAGACCCTGTAAAATCAGTTCACGTGGAAAAATATGACCTTTGGCCCAAATAAAATTCTTGTGGCAACAACTGGGTGACAATTCCAAAAATATAACAGTACTGAAAAACAGTTTTCACTCACATTTAAGCTTCAAAGTTTAATGTATAAATTGTTAGCAGATAATTAAGAAAAATGCTACAGAATTTATAAAGCCTTAAGAAAACTTCCTAAGAATTTTATAAAGTAGCAAATCTGGAAAATGCACAATTAAACAAGTTAATACCTTAGAGAAAAACCTAAGAACCCCTGAAAGCCATTTTCCTCACTACTGCAGAATGGCAACTGCAGGCTTCATGGTAATGATGAACTAATGTAACACAAATATTCTGGATTTATCATTTCAGGTACAGGCTAAGAATTCTCTGGGGCAAAAGTTCTACTCCTACATAACAACCTATACATTGCAATAGACACACCTCCAAACTTGAATAAGTAATAAAAACCTATAGCTACTGCCTTTCTAAAGTTTCCAGGTAGCTCTTTTAAAATGCCTTTCTAGGGCTCGCTTCAAATTGGAACTACATAGAGATTAGTATGGTCCCTGCGCAAGGATGACACAAAGGTTCCAGAAGTGTTCCAAATTAAGGAAGGGAGGGAGGGAGGGAGGGAGGGAGGGAGGGAGGGAGGAAGGAAGGAGGGAGGGAGGGAGGGGGGGGAGGAAATAAAATGCCTTTCTACTGAAATCTTTGTGTCTGGCATTCCAAACAGGAGACTCAAAAAACTCTATCTATACATACCTTCAAATTACCTTTGTACTGAATTTCTCTGTTCTTGAAATGTGGGAGTTTGAAAGTGAAATACTTTTTATAGTAACTAGTTCAGTGACATCTCAAGGAGTGTTTTGGGCTAACGTTCACATACAGGCTGGCACAAGAAGCCAGGCAGGCACACAAAGAAAATGTGATTTGTGATGTTAGGTTATCCTTGACCGTATCTCTAAAGGAATGGATTGTTTTATTTTTTCTAAAACTAATTCTTTTTTCTCTCTTCTCTCCACATGGTTTAGAAGAAAGGCTCTCTAAATTGAAAATTGACCTTAATAATAAAGAGCTATCAAAAATAGTCACAAAATCATTAAATTCCTCTTACACCCACTCAGTTTCTACAGGATGAAACGAGATAATGCCTCCTTCCCAAAAAGTAGTAATACCCTTTAGGCACAATACCAAGGCAACAAGTGACCTACAGGGGAACAGATCAGAACTAAGGCTCTGCAGTCACATGCAGGCCAGCACAGAGGAAAGAGAATGTGTGAGGATCTGTATCTCAGTCCTGCTCTAATTCTACTTATGAGACCCTGATCAAATCACTCTTTATGCCCAGCTGCTTCTCTGCAGAAAAGGAGAAAATAAGCAAGGTCATGAGTAGAAAATCATTTGTAAACGGGCGAGTATTAAGCAAATATGAAAATACTAGTGGCGGTATAAACAAAATTTCTGTGATAAGTTGAGAAACTTGAGAGTGTGAACACAAGTGACTGAGAGCACTGGCATGAAGAGAGGACAAATGCTGAAGACCTCTTAATTTGCTTCCAATCTCCCAGGTCCCCCTTTCCCCAGCGCTGCCGAAGGGAGAACTACAGGTACCGGGGAGCATCCAGCGTTTAGAGAGACCGCCAGACATCGGAGCTCTTGACCACAGAAGGAACTTCTCGAAAGCATGACTCAGGATTATCTCCACGGTAAAGATGAATCCAAATAAACATGTGTATTACATCTTAAATAGATTCCACATATAAAAATCTAAGACCCCTTGAGGGATTCATAGAAAGAGCCACCCTAGGACTCCTTTATGTAGTAATGCTTTGGTTTGAATATGATTTATGAAATTTCAAGTCACCCAAACCTTAGGAAATGTCATCCATAAGTGTCCTGACTGCTCAATCCTTAGTATCCATGGCATTACACAAAATGAATTATTAGTGTGGATAAATGGTTCTCAAGCAAAGAGCAACTTCTCTCACCCTGCCAACCCTGTAGGTAAAAAGAGCTTCCTTTTCCTAGATACACACTCGTTCATTTGAAAAACATCGGGCCTGTGCTTCCCCTAGCTCTTTCCTCTCCTGGAATCACTCACGTACTTGGGCATCGGTGACAGAAAGAAGACGAACATGCCAAAGGGAACCGGTAAGAGACACTGAGGCTACCCCAGACATTCTTAGCCAAACCAGGTCACCCAGGGTCTCTTTGCACCCAAACCTCATCTATCACTAAGTCCTAAAATTGGATTTATCAACTTGTTTCAGAACTGGTATACTTGAACAGAAACTTGATAACTTCAGCAGAATATGCGACCAGGATCTGCTTCATTTCTCCCATCCTACCCTCAGACACAGCCTCCACCACCGTCGGCCCAGCAGGTGCTTCAGAGGCTCCCCAGAACCGCGGCCATTTATCACTTCTGACATCAAGCATTAAAAATGCCATGACACACACAAATCTGAGCATAAAAAACTCAGCTGCTGTCGGAGTGTCTCTGGGGCAGAAAAATCCCCTGAGACAGGGCTCAGAAGCTCTACTGTAAGCTTTAAATTACGGCAAACGGTGGCTAATAACCATCCCCCCCCAAAAAAACAATCATTTTCGCACACATCTCGAGGTGTCCCCTGCCGGGCGGTGCCTCGCTGTTGTCCCGCAGACGAAGTCCCCCCCACCGCGATCCGGCCCCGGCGTCAGACGGGAGATGCTCCGGGCCCGGGCGGTGGGCGCGCACCGAAACCCGAGCCTGAGTCCGCCGCCACCGCACGTCCCCTCCGGGCGGGCCCCGGAACCCCCGCCCAAGCCCGGTCGCTCGGCAGCAGGCAGCCCGCCGTGGGCCCGCGCCAGCCCCGGAGAGCGTCTCCCGGGCTCCCCGCGGTCTCCTCAGGGCAGCCCCGCCACCGCCCGATTCACCTCAACCGCGCTCCCCCTGCCGCTCCGCGCGGGCTTCTCCTCGTGCCGGGCCCTCTCGAGCCCCGGGCCCCTAATACCCTGGCCCGCCCCCACTCACTGCAAGGCGGAGGCGGCGGCTGCCAGGCCGGGAGACACCGGTGGCCGGAGAGCGTGAGAGCGAGGACTAGCGAGCCCGCGCCCGGCGGCGGCGGCGGCGGCGGCAGCGGCGGCGGCGGCGGCGGCGGCAGAGGGGACGACTGAGCCTGCTCCCGGAGTTGCGGCTCCAGCCGCCGGGAGCGGGAGGCACCTCCCAGCAGAGCCGCGGCGCCACGAGCGCGGGCGCCCCCTAACGACGGCGCGTGCGAGAGGCCACAGGGCCGTGGGCCGGAGGAACTCCGCAGGGCTCAGTCAGGCTGCACGGTCTGTCAGGCTTCGTCGCGGGTCCGTCGCGGCCCCGAAGGCCCAAACCCGCCCCCGAGGCCCCGCCCCAAAACTCGAGGCCCCGCCTAGAAGCTCCCTCTACGTCCCGCCTCCGCTTGCCATTTGGGATCAGCCTAGTCCTCCCGCAGTCTTCACTGCGCGCGTCCTCATACCTATTCTTGTTTTCTCATGAACCTGTATGGAGTCCGAACCACATGCCAAGCCTAAGAGGTACAGCGGCCATCAAGTGGAAGGCGTACTAAATAGAGGAGAAAACAGACACGAACCAAGGAAATAAAATCATGAGAAGTTTGTGATATGTTGGAAGATGCCTGATAAAAGGACTTAGATGGAAAATAACAGGAGGAAAGCTCTGCTTTAGATGCAATAGCCAAGAAGAACCTGGACACTGAACTTGTGGCAGAGCACCTCCTGGCCTTCCCCTCGGTGGGGAAGCCTACTCTAATAAGGTCACCTATCAGGCCTGGTAGACAAGATAGGGAAGGGCAACTAGGCCCGAAGGGTCAACATGGGGAGCCAGATGAGGAAAACGGCAGAGCTGATTTTAGCAGGAGAAAAAAAAAATACGACAGGTACAAAGGCTCTGAGGCTGAAAGGCGCTGGCCCCACTTGAGTCTGGGCACCCGTATTGTCCTCATTTCACCAGGAACTGAGCCAAGACTGCAGAAGGTGGGGAATTACATAAAAGCCTCTGAGCTAATTGGTCTCCAAGAAAAGACTCCTTCAAAATCCCATTTGCTCCTGCTAACCAGATATCTGTCCCTTCCTGGTGGGACCTGGTTGGTATACATATATATGTTGATCTTGCCATTTCCCCTTCTCTACCATGATGAACACCGGCCTTAGAAATTCACCTGTGTTTCATGTCTGCATATGCATGAGCTGGCTGAGTTTTATCTTTTATCGTATGATCACAGTCACATCTGATGCTTGATTTTTCTCTGAGAAGTCGAATTGATAGATTAAATGACATACATTCATCAGCATAGTTAAGTGCTACATTATCATATTTAAAAGACTAAGAGAGTTTACAGGGAAATGTGTGAGAAAATAAGCAGAGCACAAAATGATATACATGATATAATCCTAATTTTATTTTTAACAACATAAATATACATAGACAAATATTTTAAAGAAAATACAGCAAATCATTGATCATAGTTCTCTAAGTAGTAGGATGGGAATGTAGTGACTTACTAGTTCTTAATGTTCTTCTGAATTTTCTATATTTTCTAGAATCAATATTGAACTTATAATCAGGAAAATATGAAAAATCAGAGATTTTTTTTTTTCCCACAAGAAAGACAATATCAAAATTATCCAACACTGAGATCCCTAGGATTTGGTGCCTGAAAAATCCACATCTGCTCCTGGCCTACTGGTGTCCTTCAAAGAGTCATTTCCCCTCTCAGAGTTTCTGTTTCCCCAACTAAACACTGAGGGGAACGTGGCTGGTTTGGCTCAGTGGATTCAGTGCCCTTCTTCAAACTGAAAAGTTAGTGGTTTGACCCTGACACCCCCCTTCCTCCAATCAGGGCACATGCCTTGGTTGCTGGCCAGGTCCCCAGTTGGGGGCATCTCCCTCTCTTTCTCCCTCCCTTCCCCTCTCTCTAAAAGTAAATAAATACAATCTTAAAAAATAAAATAAAATTTAAAAGAAAAGCTGAGGAGAATTAACTTCGTCAGTGGTTTTCACAAAAAATATTCTTGCATGTCTCTTAAAGTTTTTATTGCTATTATAAATTATATCTTCAAATTTATATTTTGTAATGTATTGACTGATGGTTATTGAAATGCAGTTGGTTTTTATATAATAATCTTGTATTTTGCAGACTTGAGCTCTGTTTTTGTTCTGTTTATAGGCTCTCTTGAATTTTCTGTGTAAATAATCAGAGTCTGCATTTCCTTCTCCTCATTTTACTGTACTGACTAAAATCTCCAGCACAATGTTGAATTACAGCAATGATAGTGAACATTTCTATCTTGTTCTTGACTGTTTCTAACATGCCACCATTGAATATGGTATTTGTTGTAGATTTTTGATAGCTACCCTTTATCGAGGTAAGGAAGCACTATTATGCTGTGTTATGAATGGGTGTTGAAATGTATCAGTTGTGGGATTTTTCACCCTAATGTAATAAATTACAATTGTGGATTTTATTACATTAAAACATCCATGAATTCCTGGAATAAACTTACCTTGCCAATGTATTATTTTTTCCATATAGTGCTGCATGCTGTTTGCTAATATTTTACTTAGGGTTTTTGTGTCCATATTTATGAATGTAATATGTTTACTATTTTCCTCTCTTATTCTCTCCTTGTCTGGTTTTACTGTCAAAGTTACATAAACCTCATAAAATAAATTAAGAAATGGCGTCTCTTCCCTAGAGCAGCTTCTGTAAGACTGGGGTTTTCTGTAGTTTGGGTTTCCTATAGATTTCTCCTGTAAACTTTCTTGGTTTAGAGCTTGGGAGTGAAAAGCATTTATACAGACACCCCAACCCACAACATTCAATCTCACTTCAGGGCTTACCTCTCCACCTAAAGAGCTTTTGTGGGGCCACCAGGAATCTTGTTGCTGAATCCAAAAGAACCTCTTCAGCTGTCCCCCTCTCAGCCCTCCCTGGGTGATATGTTGACCGCACCCTCTGAGAGACAGTCTCTTCAGAACCCTGTTCTGGTTTTCCTCCTTCCTCTGCAGTGCCTCCTCTCAGACTCATGGGGACACTCCTCCTCAGGCTTTACCCACCCCTCATGCCCAGGCTTCTGGCCAAGGCCATTGTCTCCGCTCTGTCTCCTCCTTTCTGTGGGTTGGCTCAGCCACCTTTGTGGATTCCATTATTGTCTCTAAGCTAAAAGGTTCCCAAACTCATACCTCCAGCCCAGGCCTCTCTCCTCAATTCCAGACCTATAGATGCTGCATATCTTACATCCCCAACTATGTGCCAGGGACTATACTATGTGCTTTTACCCTCTGGGTTAGTCCTCTATTGCCACATAATAAATTACCCCAAAACTTAATGGTTTAAAAAAGCAAACATTTCTTATCTCACAGTTTCTGTGAGTTAAGAATTTGAAACTACTTAGGTAGGTAGCAGATCTTGCAGTCTAGATGTCAGCTGGGGCTGCGGTCGGCTGTAGGCTTGGCTGGGCTGGAAGATTCACATCTAAGCTCACTCAAGTAGTTTCTAGCAGGGACAGTAGTTCCTCTTCATAATGAGTTTCTCCTGACAACATGGCAGCTGGCATTCCCCAAAGTGAGTGATTTAACTGAGAACAAGAAGCCACAAGGTTTTTATAACCCATCCTTGAAAGTTACATACCCATAGTCACATGGTCTCACAAACCAGCCCTATTACAGCTTGAGGGTCACCACACAAGAACATGGATACCAGGAGGTGAGGATCATTGGGGCTGTCTTGGAGGTTCCCCACCACACCCTCATAACAACTCTTGAGTGTAGACTACCCACATAAGATCAGAAAACGAAGGCAAAGAGAGGTGAAGTCGTTGCTCAAGGCTACACAGCCAAGTGTGAGAGGAGAGCTTTGATCACAGCTCTGCCCAGCTCCCTGCATTTTCTCTGCCTTTACAGTCCATCCTCTGATGCTCCACCACCAGCCTCCTCACCTTCAACATGTGCAAACCTAAACTCTCTCACCTCACCACCCGCAAGCTTTCCAAGTCCTCAGCTCAGCTCAGCTCAGCAAATGGGACCACTGTCCTCCCATCTGTCCAGCCCAGAAGCTTTGAGTCATGGCTGTGCCTCCCACCCCTCACTTCCCAGTGCCAGATACCCCAGCCCTGCCAAGTCTTCCTCCTCAGTGCAGCCTGAGTCCACTGCTCCTTCTCCCTCCATCTCCACCACCACTGCACTGGGCCAAGCCACCCACTTGTCCATCCTGGACATCTGCAGTAGCCCCTTCCTGGCCTCCCTCATCCTCTCTGCCCCGACGCTGTCCGTCTGCCCTCCTCTCTCCATATGAGTCACCTTTAAAAACACAAAGCTGGTGTGTCACCCTGCCTGCTTTAAACTCCTTCCATGGCTCCTATTGCCTTCAGGATCCAGCCCAAATTCCCTCCAGTGTGATCTGGCCCCTGCCCTGTTGTCCAGCTTCCTTTTCTGCCCTTTTTCTCTCTCTGGGGGCCCCAGCCCCTTTGGCCACATTTTGGAATCTGGGACCCACAGCAAATTTTTTTTCACTTCAGGGTCTCTCCTATGCTATTCCCTTAGTCTGGGACACTCTTCTGCAAGCTCTTAGCATTCTTGTATCCCTGTCCTTCAGCATATTGTCAACTACTCAGAGAGGCCTTTCCTGACCTCCCAGCCAGGCTGATGTCCCCAGCTACAACTTCCACAGTGCCTATTCTTCTCTCTCCTCACCTCACTGCTCCTCAGCTGAACTGTGAGCTCCCTGAGAGCAGAAGCTGTGCCTGTCTAGCCCACAACAGCACCCCAGAACTACACAGTGTGCCAGGCACTTAGCGCATACTCAACAATTATGTGACAGTTGGGTACATTCTCTTGCACTCCATACTCCAGCCATTGAACAACGTTCAGTTCCTTAAATGAAGCTTGTGAACCCTCACCTCCAGGTCTTTACATATGCTGTTCCTTCTGCAAAGATGCTCTTCCCTCCCCTTTCCCTGTTTACTCAACTAATTCTTACATATTCATCAGGAATTAGAGTTATTAGATTTAGAAAAAACAAAAACAAAAACAAAATAGGACACTCAGTTAAAATTGAATTCAAGATAAACAACAAATAATTTTTTTTAATGTATGCCACAAATACTGCATTAAATACAAGCATCCTGTCTTTTTTGTTGCTGTTGGGTTGTTGTGTGTTTTGTTTGTTTGTTTGTTTGTTTGTTTTTCTGGCAACTCTAGTAAGGAACCAGCAACAGTCCAGCCTCCTCTAGGACATCTCCCTGGCTTCTCCTCATACCACCTTAGCTCTGCTCACCCCCATCCCCAGGCTCCCAAACCACCCCCTGCTTGCCCCAACTCAGCGTGAATTCTCACTGTGTTCTGAAACTGACCGTTACCAATTAGAATGTGACCTCCTTGAAAAAGGAAACTGTGTGTCCATCTTCATCCAGAGTGTCTCTTTTCATGTGGGACAACCCTGGCCACAGGAATGGTCAATAGTTTTGCTGAGCAGAGAAGAGAAAGACCACCAAAAACAAAAAAGCAAAAAAGATGGGGAAAGGAACTAGCAAATGAAACTCAGCCCAGGAAATGGGATGAATCTCTGGGATAAGTACCTGCAGTGGAGAGCTCCCCTTCCCACCCCACCCCATCCCCTGCCTTGTCTCCATCACTTAAAGCCTGCTGCCCCCCCCCATCACCCCACCCCCACTGCCAGCCTCCGGGAGTTTTAGGATTGGTGGAGCAAGAATACAAAAGGAAGCAATCTGTGTCCCTTTAGGCATTTTTCCAAAACTGTCTCTTGAGCAATCAAAGGAGAGGCCCTGTGGGGAGCAGGGTGGGAGCGTAAGCCTCAGAGATGGACTAGAGGCTGTGAGGATCCCCTGGGTAGAGAGGTGCCCCTAAAGGTTTGGGGATGCAGCTCCATGTCTCAGAGACCTATCAGAGTTTAAGCACCTGGGGGCTGAACCTACACTCAGCCTACCTGTGGCCATCCAATTACCTTCCACAATCTCTCCCAAGTTGGGGATGGTGCCTAGGGACCCGAGAAGGTAAGGGACCCTAAAGCAACTAACTGTGTGGATTATCTCGACCCAAGATATTGCTGAGCTCCTTCCAGCTACCCCTTCTGGAGTGTTCTGAACAGCCCAGGAACTGACCAATGGAGAGACCTACTTCTTCTGCCTCACTTGGTGGTGGGTTCTCTCTCTTCTTTGTGTGTTTCTCCCTTTCGCCCCCTCAGTCCCCTTTGGTCCTTGCACTACTGGTTCATCAAGCAGAGGTTCTCTTAAGTGTAATAAAAAGGCATTCTTTAGCCTTTTACTCACTGGCTGCCCTGCCTGGGAAATATATTGCTAACCAGTCTCCCCGGCTTCCAGCCCTGGGGACCAGCCCCAGTCCCTCTGTACACTTACCCCAGCCTCTGGCACAAGTGCCCCTTGCAGCCGGCAGTTTCCAGTGCCTCCCCCACATCCAGCCATGGAGACGCTTTGGTAGGTTTGACGAGAGCATTTTTCTTTTTTATAAGGTTTTTAATTGCCTATTATTTCTGATCTTCTCTTTAATCAGCTTCCAGAACTCTGCTGGAAACTACAGAACCAGGGGGAGGAATCTGTTTCTCACCAGTGTTGAGAGGGAGGCCCTGTGGTCGTCCTTGGATGTCATCATCCCCTTCACCATTATGACTCTCTAATTAGAGAGAATGGATCTGACATTAGACCAGGAATCAGCAGCTCTGGCTTCTGTCTTTGGTCCCACGAGTGTCACAGTGTGCCACATCTGAGAAGTCACAGGCCTTGAGAGTCCCTCTATGTCAAGAGGGAATAAAGCTGCCTGGCCATAGCATGGCCAACTGGCATGCAGGAGGCAAGACAGCACCAGATTCTGAGTTCCCATTCTCCCTGACAGCTCAGTTCTCTTAATGCTTGGAAATAACACATTTTAGTGCCTGGTTGTCCTGTCCTATTCCTAATCCAAACTACTTCATCTGCATGTGTTTGCTAGTTTAGCTAGAGCCAAATTCACCTGTAAAGACAACAGAGCTCCTGCCCTTCTGCTCTGTCCCTCCTAGGCTGAGTCTGTCTAGGACCAAGGCTGCTCTTTCCACACATCTTCCTGCAGGACGCCCACCCCTTCCCTCCACATAGTGAGGGAGCACCCATGCACCACCCCACCACCCAAATGCATTAGTTTTTCTTTTTAATCCTTGCCTTTTTCATTGCTTTTTTAGAGCCAGAGGAAGGGAGAGAGAGAAACATCGATATCAGAGTGAAGCATTGATTCATTGCTCTCCATTTCCCCCCTTTACAGGGGATCATGCGTGCCCAGGACTGGAACAAACCAGCAATCTATGTTTGTGCCCTGACCGAAATCAAACCTGCCACATTTTCGTTAGGACGACACTTCAACCAACTGAGCCAGCCGGGACAACTGCATCACTTTTGTCAAGGAATTTGTGAAACTCTGAAATATGGTTGTATTAATTTAGTGAGCTCCTATGTTTTATACAAGGTGCAAATAAAAATATGTGTAAAGCTGCCCTAGTACTGGATCTGTTAATGTTCCAGGAGCTTCTGAAATAAAAGATATGATTAAAAAGCAGGAACGTTATGTTAAACCTATTATAACGTCTCTTGGGTTTTGCAATGATGGTGGGGGTTTCAACACCTCAGTGGCTAACAGTGAATCCATTGTTATCCTGGCAAAGAAAAGAAGAGCATCATGCAGAGAAGTAACTATAGTAACTTCGTGAAGAGCCATGGTTCAAGATTCCGAATTCTGTTACACCTGTCACTTATTTCCAGGTCCTGAGACACAGCAAAATACACTCAGTCAGACTCCAGCTCACTCTCTGGCTCTGTCACTTACAATGGGGGCTTAGACCCACTCAACTACCCCCTGACTTAGTTTCCTCAACTGTAAAATGGAACGAAACAACTCCTTGGCAAGGTGGTTGTGACAATGAAATGAGGAAATGAAAAACTGATAATGCAGTGTCTGGCATGAAGTTAGCATACAATCAATTGGTAGCTCTTATTATAATAACTAATTGCTATACCACTGATTTGAAAGATAAATATAGAATTGAAACTGGCAGACAGCAGGAGGACCAGGCTGAGAGAGAGGGGACATTTCGAGGCTGATGATTTGATTGTTCCACCAAGGCCTCTTAAGACATCCATTTATTTTGGTTGCAAGTTGAATATTGTCCATGTTGAAAATTGCTATGAATAATTAAGGAACAATGGTGTCCACTGACATTCTTACAGCACTTGTGTGATTAGCTAAATATATTTTCTTATAATCCTTTCTGTATTGACACACAAATCCTAAAGCTGTAACATTATGAAATTAAGTTGGCAGGGTGATATAATTATACAAAATAATAAACAAGAAAGTAATAAATTTTTATTACTTGGGAAGAAATGGTGTACCCATTGGCTGTGTTTTCTTTCTGTAAATTTTGTTACTGGGGTATAACATTCACATAGAAATGTGCACAAAGCATAAATGAACAGCTTGATGAATTTTCGCAAACTGAACATCCCCTCATAACCAGCACCAGATTAAAAAAAAATAAAAAGGAACATCACCAGGACTCCAGAAGCCCCCTCAAGTCCCCTCCTGGCTGATGATTTCTTTTTCCTTTTCTTCTCCTCCTCCTCCTACTTTGAGATGTAATTTATAAACCATGAAATACATCCATTTTAAATGTACAGTTTGGTGAATTTTTCTAAATTCATACAGTTATGCAACCATCACTACCATCCAGTTTTAGAATGCTTCCATTACTGCAAAAGTCTCCCTGGTGCCATTCAAGGTCAATCCCTACTTCCATTTCTAGACCCAGACAACTAATGATTTGCTTTCTCTCTCTAGGGTTTTGTTTTCACTAAAAAGCTCATATAAATAAAAGCATACAGGAATAAAAATACAATAGTTGTCTTTTATGTTATGAGTGGTTTTTTTATCATAAAATATGTAGACATGAATATGACCATATTAGAGTTTTCCAAGTGTGACACATAAAATAACTTTAGATGGCTTATAGACTATTTCTGATATGTTAATTACATATTTTTTCTAAGATATATGAAAATAACTAGCACATTAATCCCTAATGTCATAGATCTTATTGCTTAGATCTAAAATAGGTATGAAACTAATCACTTTACAAAACATATTAGTAATAACAGTGCACAGATAACACAAAAATTGTAAAAGTGAATGCAAATGATCAAAAGCAGTGAAACGGTGCCCTGGTTAATAAAGAGAAATTAGCCCTGGCCAGATAGCTCAGTTGGTTAGAGTATCATCCCAATACACCAGTCATGGGTTTGATCCCCAGTCAGGGCACGTACAAGAGACAAGCAATGAATTAACAAATAAGTGGAACAACAAATTGATGCTTCTCTCTCTCTCTCTCCCTTTCTCTCTTTCTCCCTTCCTCTTGAAAATCAATCCATAAATTTTAAAAATTAAGAAAAATAATTTCTGTGAGCCCTGAAATTCTCTGCATTTCAACCAATATGTAGCCTTTTAAATATAATATTCTGAATTTTAAGGCCATTCAGGTGTTTTATTGACCATTTCAACACTTTTTTATGGAGTACCTTCTATGTCCAGATGCTACATCAATGTTCATTGAGAGATTCTAGTCAAACTGCTTTTTGTATTTATGATGTAAATACAAAAAGGAATTCCATTTTAATGTCATTTAATGATTTAAACACAGTGACACACAGGTTATGTGGTTTTTTGATGTGCTCATAGGCAGCAGTTGCCCAAAGGTTCTGGGCTGTCAAGAAGAACCAGAATTCGGGGAAGGGAGAAAAGGTATGTTTGGATGACACGCAAGGGAGGGTGAAATTTAGACAGGCAGAGAAGCAGTGAGGCTGGTTCGAGCAACAGCAGAAGGAGAACAGAAAATAGCATGTTTCAGGGTGAATGAGTTGATCCTATTGACTAGCAGAGAGTTGAAAAGGGTAAAGAGCTGGTGACAGGGCCAGAAAGGCTGATCCAAGTGTTGACCACTCACCAACAAGTGTGAGCTGGACATCGTGAAAAGCACCGGAAATGCAGTCAGAATGTTTGGGCTGCCTCACTCTCTTGTGGAAGGTATAGAGGATGGTGGATGGATAATGTTAGTCAGGAAGGGATGGTTGCTCAAATGGACGGCCACCTGCTGTATGTATACATCCCACATCCATCCCTGTAGTGTAAGACCTAAAATTAAATTTCAGTATTATGTGCTGTCTTGAGACCTGATAAAATCAGAGGCTTTCAGAGAGTCTGACCACAAATCCCTGTCATTCTGCTCCTGTGAACAAGATCCCCTAGCCAAACAACGCTTCTCGTCACAGGGACCAGGCGCAGTTCCTGCTTATCCCTGAAAAGTGGACTTTTTCCTGCCAGCCCACAGAATTACTCCAAGCCAATCACATCCTCCTGCAGGATCTAAAGGGCACCTCACCCTCTTGGTGCAACAAACATTCTTCCCATGTTGTTCTGTGTGGTTCATGGTGTATTTCTCCTCCAATCTGTGAATATAGATGACTAATAAACTACAACTGTCGATCTTATCTGTCTAGCGTCAAACATCTTGTGTTTGGTCATCTCCATTACCCTAGGGTGGGTTTGCATTCCTCACTAACAGGGTGAAGAGGAGGTCATCAAAACAACCCTCCCCCACTTTTCTTGGTTAATGGAACCTGGATTCATTCAAGGAGCCATTCTCCCCCACATGACCTGGGAAGTGGCCAGTCATCCCTAGCCTAGTTCTCCCCATTGAAACGGGAGAATATATCTGACAAAGGGTTCCTGGGAAAGGTTTCCTGGCTCTTAAGAAGGGGACACAGGAATAAAATGCTATGTCTAGACATGATGCCCTTACCTGCTGCTCCAGTTAACCTGTGATTGTGAGTAGATATAGACTCCTCAAAAGGAGGCTGAGAAAGAGCTGGAAAACCTGGGTCCTTACCACCACCAATCAACCCTCACACCTTTGGATAATGTTTTTTCTTATTCATGCCAGTTTGGGTCAGCATTTTCTCTTCCCTGCAACTGAAAACATTCTATGGATACATTATCTTTGAGCAATCGGTAAACATGAATTCTTAAATACATCCAAAGGGATGGCATCCTTTACTTAAAGAGTTTTCAGAAGGACCTTAAGTTTAAAGTTCAAACTGATAGAATACTCTGATGAGATTGACTTAATTAAAACAGCAGAGTCTCTCTGCTCCTTCTGTTCGACAGACAGCTGTGTCTCCCTGCGCAGTGCCAGCCTCCACCCTGAGACACTACGGTGAAGATCAGAGTGAACGGATTTGGCCGTATTGGGCTCCTGGTCACCAGGGCTGCTTTTTACTCTGGCAAAGTGGATGCTGTCGCCATCGATGATCTTTTCATTGACTTCAACTACATGGTCTGTATGTTCCAGTATGACTCTACTCATGGCAAGTTCAAAGGTACAGTTAAGGCTGAGAACAGGAAGCTTGTCATCAATGGAAAGTCCATCTCCATCTTCCAGGAGTGAGACTCTGCCAACAGTGAATGGGGTGATGCTAGTGCTGAATATGTTGTGGAGTCCACTGGTGTCTTCAACTACCATGGAAAAAACTGGGGCTCACTTGAAGGGTGGAGCCAAGAGGGTCATCATCTCTGCCCCTTGTGCGGGTTTCCCCATGTTTGTGATGGGTGTGAACCAAGGCAAGCATGACAACTCCATGAAGCTTGTCAGCAATGCTTCCTGTACCACCAGCTATTTGACCTCCCTGGCCAAGGTCATCCATGACAACTTTGGCATCGTGGAAGGACTCACAACCACGGTCTATGCCATCACTGCCACCCCAGAAGACTGTGGAAGGCCCCTCTGGGAAGCTGTGCTGAGATGGTCAAGGAGCTGCCCAGAACATCATCCCTGCTTCTACTGGCGCTGCTAAGGCTGTGGACAAGGTCATCCCTGAGCTGAATAGGAAGGAAGCTCACTGGCATGGCCTCCTTTGGCCCCACCCCTAATGTGTCAGTTGTGGATCCGACCTGCCGCCTGGAGAAAGCTGCCAAATATGATGACATCAAGAAGGTAGTGAAGCAGGTCTCAGAGGGCCCCCTCAAAGGCGTGCTGGGCTACAATAAGAACCAGGTTGTCTCCCATGACTTTAACAGTGACACCTACTCCTCCACTTTTGATGCTGGGGCTGGCATTGCCCTCGATGACCACTTTGTCAAGTTCATTTCCTAGTATGACAATAAATTTGGTTATGGCAACAGGGTGGTGGACCTTATGGTCCACATGGCCTCCAAGGAGTAAGAGCCCCCTGGACCACCAGCTCCTGCAAGAAGAAGAGAAAGCCTCAGTTGCTGGGGGAGTCCTTGCCCCACATTGATCCCCCAACACAGTGAGAATCTCCAGTTTCCATCCTAGACCCCCTGAAGAGGGGAGGGGCCTAGGGAGCCCTACCTTATCATGCACCATCAATAAAGTCATTGTACCCAGCCCCCCCCCCGAAAAGAGCAGAAATAGACATTGAGTGCTTACTATATACAATATCTCCTCTCATTTCATGAATATTTTGTGGAGACTCAGAGAGGTACGTGGCCAGCCCACATCACACAAACAGCAAGTGTCAGAGCCAGCACGTGAAAGCCAGGTGTGACTGTCTTGCCAAATCCTGCAGAACATCCCATCCTGAATGAGTTTGGCTGGGAACTGGGAAGCCAAGAAAAAGTTGGAGTTGAAGAGGTGTCAGCAGGTAATTTTTTAAAAGCAGAACTAGAAGGGTTTTTCTTATTTTTTTAGAGAAGTCGATTCTACCAGCAACCTCTTACTTTTTCTGCCACATCTGAGCCAGACAGGAAAATATATGAAAATGCAAAATTGCCTGTGAGATGTACAATCAATCAGTCTACAAATATTTACTGAACTCAAAATATGGGCCTAGCAGCTTGAGTAACTGCTGGGTGCTGTTTTATAGTCCCACTGAGAGAAAGGTCAGACCATAGCACAAATGCCATAAAAATAGAAGTTTGAAATGCCACTCTAGGCTTACAGGCCTGGCTTTTTTTTTTTTTTAAACATTTAAAATGCAGTTCAACACTGCTTATAAATAAATATTTAAACTCTACTGTCAGGAAGACTGAGATTCAAAACCTGGCTTTTCCACTCTTTGCTGTGTGACCTTGAGCAAGTTTCTTATCTCACTGAGCCTCAGTTTTCTCATCTGTAAAATGGAAATAATAATACTACCTAGTTCAAATGGCAGTTGTGCTAATTAAATCAGGTAATGCCAGGTTCAGATTGTACTCTATAGATATTAGATAATATTACTTTCCCCTTATCATTTTATTATTCCTCTTGAAAAAGTAGGTGCCCATAATCTTCCATGCAGAAACAGTTAGAGTAAAAGGGAGAGCTGGCTGCTGGGCCTGTATTATGTGGAGGGTGTTAATCCACACTGTTGGTTCTTCCTGTATTTTCCTTTCTCCTTTCCTCCATTCAAGAAGGGAGCTGATTTAGGAATACTGCCTGGAATCTAGAAATCTGTGGAAGGTGGCCCATTCAGCCACTGGGACAGCCTCACAAAGATTCCCAGGGCCCCATAATGGCAAAAAAACAGCAGAGGACCCTGGAGACAAGGCAGGGCCAGCATATCTCTTGGCCAAGAATGTGACTGAGGACCCAGAGCCAGGATCATCCACTCCCTCACTTTGGCTTTGCTTAACCCCCAAGACCTGTGTGATACTCAGTGTGTGTGTGTGTGTGCTGCCAAGGAGCACAGTGTGTGCAGAAAAAACTGCAGTTAGAGAATCTAAAGAGCTTAACCAGTTAGAGGTCAGAGGCCTGTGCTCAGAGTGAAGTTCTAGGAAAGAAAGCTTTATTTCTTGTCCACCTGAATTGTGGATTGAGGTTCACAGCAGCTATGGCAAGAACTCAAAGTTGCTTGTTCTTAGGAGACTGGGATGGATACAAGGTTCACCAATTCCAGCAAGAATAGAAAAGAAGGTAAACCTGTAGTTGCCACTCCAGGCTATGATGGGGAGGAGAGCATGCTGGTGACAATCGTCCAGAGGCCTTTGGTCTGGGCTTGGGCACAGACGAGGAAGCAAATGGGGGAGTGGAGGGGCAGAGTCACACACCTGGCAGAAACTGTCCTCCCCCCTGCCACCAAGTCTTAGTAAATCCAGAAATTTGTGTTTGTGGCTAGGGTTTAGCAATTAAAACTGTTATGTTGAAACACCTTTCCGGTTTGAAGTTGTTAAGGCATAAGGCTGGTGAATTTGTAGAGTTGACACCACAGACTTCTCTGCAAACATCTGACTCTATCAACTTCCAGGGGGTGAGAAGCCAGCTCAGGTTTCATTCACTATTAGCCCCCAAGCCCTGCTGTGACTGTCAGGTCTTTCTCAGAAGCAAATTGAACTATCAAATCTCTTTAAATCAGTGCTGACAGCCTGAAACCAAATTTTTGAAGCTTTGGGTGAAAGAGGAGGCCCTCTTCTCCAGTGCTGCACCATGAAAAGTGAGCAGCTCTGACTCCATTGAACCAGAGCCTAGATATTACTATTTTCATTACCTTAACATTTACATTCGGAGAGCCTGGGGAAATGGATCTTTGAGACACAGAACATTAACCTTTGCTATAGCAAAGTCTTGGCTGTATTCAAGGGCCTATCAAAAAAAATGGTACTCCTCATTTCCATTCTAGCCTGGAGTCTATTGGAAAGGTCAAAACGTGGGAGAAGCTCTGATAGCAGTGAAATCTCAGGAAATCTTAGAGCTGATAGGGACTGTAGCCACCAACTAAATCCACTCTGTCATTTTATGCATGAATAAACTCAGGCTGAGGAGAAATTAGGGGAATCTTGCAAAGTCAGATTGCTAGATGGTCAATGACCTGTGACTGGAACCCATGTTACCTGACTCTGTCTATTCATTCACTGTAACGTACACCAGTTGGTTATTATTTAGAGACCTCTGTGGATGCGCAGGTCATAGTGTCACCAGAAAGGACTAGGACCAGAGCAGGTCTGCCTTGGGCCAGTCAGTAGTATGTGGGTTCTTGACTTTGTGCAGGAGAGATTTCACAACACAAATCCAGGTGATGTTGAGAGTACATTTATTAAAGCTGGGGACAGCGAAAGAAAGGAAGGGCTTACAGTAGAAGAAGCAACAGGAGAGAGCCTAGGTGGTGCTCTGCTTTGGCTCCCTAGAAATGTTACAGGAAAGAAGTGAACCAAGGCAGGGCTGCTATTAGCTCACTGAAAAGTCAGAGAAAAGGGGACCTTGGAGACAGGATCAGGGACAACCTTGCCATTGCTCCCCTGATTGAAAGACTCACGGGGATCCTTAGAATTTAGGAGAGAAAAATAAAGATGCATGCCTGAGAGGGAAGGAAGGCATGGGCATGCTCCAAAGGGAGATGGGTCTTCTTTTTTAATTTTTTTTATCCTCACTCGAGTACTTTTTTTTCTTCCATTGCTTTTAGAGAGAGAGAAAGTAAGAGAGGAAAAGAGAGAAAGAAACATGAATGCTTCTGAAAGAAGCATCACTGGGACCAGGGACCAAACCCACAACCTAGGTATGTGCCCTTGATAGGGGAACTTAAGAATTAAAGATTTTAGCCTTAGTTGATAGGCTTAAGTGAGTAATGCATATGGAAAGCTGTTATTCCAGGAACTGGAATGCAGGACCTAGGTGACTCCAGGAGGTCTGAGGAGCAATTCAACCTTTATGCCCTAGGAGTTCTGCAATGAGATGGTATCTGAATTTTTGATCAACAGATAAAGAACTACTAAAAAAATGACCCCTGGATTGCAGCTCTTACCTGATTAACTTTTTTTCCAAACCCCTTACCTATCTTTTATTCTCCTTATAAAAAATGTCAGCTTGAGATGAGATGTTAAGAGGGTTCTTGAGGGTACATAATCTGCCGTCTTCTCAAATCGCTGGCAGCTGAATCAAATGCCCATAAATATTCAATCCTTGTCTCTGCTTATTGACTCTGGTACTGACAGGCAGCACAAACACTGACTTTTCCAGTTTCACCCTGACCAGGAATCAAACCCCAAAACTTTCAGTTACCATTGACGATCCAATCAACCAAGCCATGCCAGCCAAGGCTGGGTCTTCATCTTGAGGGTTCTTACTGTTTTCTAGAGGTCAGGAATTTTAGGGGAGGTCTTAGGGGGAGAATGTTAATAGAATATTCATCAGCTATATGCTGATGCACCAAAGTGAGATTTATTCCCCTGACCTCATCAGTCCTTGGGTATGGTTGGCACAAATGGCACTAACAGAATTTCTGTTACCTACCTCCCTGAGTAGGGTGATTTAAGCTCTTTACTTTCTGGTTGGGGAGGAGAAGTATAAACCATGTACTCTTAATTGTCCTTGGTTAGGGAAGATAGGATTTTGTGATTTACTACATGGCTGTAAACTGCTTGGCCATATAACTGTTTCAGTTTCCTTATTCCACTTGTCTTGGCTTACTAACCTATCTCAATAGTGGGGAACAGGGTCCCAACTCCCCTATAGAAGTGAGAAAGGCCTCAAATCCCTCTCTGTACTTCCTGGAAGCAGAGATGTGACCTAGAGCCAGGCCAATAGGACATTTTCATCCAGCCCTACTGTGACATCCAACCTGCCCATGGACACCATGTTGGTTTTGTCCCAGGAATGGACTACTCTGACCAGAGCCTCATATCCTAATGATAAATTTACCTGGTGACCAGGCCACTCAATAACAAATTTGCATAATGAATAGTTTGCCTAAAATTCAGGCATCATTTGAATATTTTTGCATTCATTCAACTGCCATATTCCTTTTTTTTTTTCTGCCCGCCTTCCTGGCATTTTTACAGATATAAAAATTAATTTCCTCTTAGAGTTTTTTTTCCTCTGCTAAATTTTGTATTTTTCTTTAGAAATTTAAGAAATGTATTGCTTCTTACAAACAATGAAATTGTTTTTATTGTGGTGGGCATCCTCTAATAATACGTGAACTTTGAAGACTATAAGGGACTTTTTTTGCAAGTTTGTATAAAGACCCTTTCTTCAGGCAATGCCCTTTGTGAGCCCCTGGATGTGTCTTTTGTCTCAACAGTGTTTGGAGGGAACAGACCCAGGGATACTCCTTCTTCCAGCCACCCTCCAACCTCTTCCAGTTGTTACCTTCACAACCATCTCAGCCATCTGAGACGAGCGAACACCACTTTTGAGCTTAACTCCTTATTGCTGAGCAACCATGAGCTCTCCAATTTATCAGAATTATTCCACCAAGGTGGAGGCCACTGTCAACTGCCTGGTCAAGCCACATCTGTGGGCCTCCAACACCTACCTCTCTTTGGGTTTCTGGTTTGACTGCAATGATGTGGCTTTGGAGGGAACGGGCCACTTCTTCCTCAAGTTGGCTGAGGTGAAGCTTGAGGTGTCAAGTGACTCTTGAAGATGCAAAACAAGCGGTAGCCATACCTCTTCCAGGACCTGCTGAGGCCTTCCTAAGATGAATGGGGTGACACTCAGGACACTCATGGTAGCCGTCGTGGTCATGGAGGAGAGCTTGAACTAGGGCCTTGTGGATCTGCATGACCTGGATTCTACCCAGACACTCATTTCTGTGACTTCCTGGAGAACCAGTCATGGATGAGGAGGTTAAACTCATCAAGAAGATGGGCGATCACCTGACTAACCTCTGAAGACTGGCCGACCCCCAGGTGACACTGGGTGAATATCTCTTCTGAAGGCTTACTCTCAAGCAGGATTAGGAGCCTTTGGAGCCTGGAGGCCTTTGAGGGCACTCTCTGCATCCCTCTGGTGTCTGGCTTCTGCCTGAGCCTCTCCCTGTAACCACTAGGCATCCTTTTAACCACCCTGGAGCCCTCTCAAGGAACCAAATAGAAACAAAGTTTTTCGCAGAAAAACATTATTTTTCCTTCAAAGTTGCAAAGTTCAGTAAGAGACACTTACTGAATTTGAAAGTTTTAAGTACAAAACGTAGTGCCCTTGGTCAGCAATTGATCTGAATTTAACAATGCGATGAGACCAGCACAGTTGACAATCAACGTTAATTAATGTCTGACTACAATGAATAAGAATATACTAGACCAAATGTGTAATACTGGGTTCATATTCCATTTAAGTCCATTAACAAGTATGGAGTTTGACTATAATAATAAAACAAATAATGTTTCTTGAAGGCCAACATGTCAAAGGCTGGGCTGAACACCATACTTAGGTTTTCTCTTTTAACTGCACTCCCTGAGGGCAGGGCCTCCTTTGCTCACTACCTTATCCTCAGCTGGCCCACATGACACACTCTGTGACTATCTGCAGAATAGCTGAATGGCTCCATTAGCTGGTACTGCTATTATCACCTCAAATGTACAACTGAGGAAATTCAGGCTCAGAAGTTATTTGTCCAAGAATGTCAGGTAGGGCAGCATGTCCATGAGCCTGGAGCCTGCTCTCCTAACACAGGGGAGTGTGACCTCACCCTGCATTCCTATAACTAAACTGGGAGGGTGGGTGGAATGGACAGACGTATTCAAAACAGTTTTAATGATGTTTAGTGCTGGGAGCCTGGGGATGGGTGTTGAGGTACAGAGATCCCAGAGAGGGGATGGTTCTGAAATGACTCTCTAAGTTCTCTAAATGACTATTATTGGGAGTAGAACATTATAGAAATAAGCCCAACCTTCGCAGAAAAACTTGGGACAGAATACAACCAGGGGTACACCCAAGTGGACTATGCAATGTGTTGTAGCTTTCCAACAAAAGATTAGCTTTTTGGTAAGGGAAAAAGTATTTCTGAAAACCTGAGACATAAACATGGGACCTTGTGGGCCAGTAAAGAGATTAGTCTTGACCTTTCTTTTTTTTCCTTTATCTAATGTATATTAAATTTATTTTCTCTAGAAATTAAAAGTGTCTCATTCTCATGTGCCTTTGGCCTAGTGCCATTGTGCTAACAGTAGTTGACATTATATATAAAAAGAAAATTGTGTCTGGGAATGTAAAATGGTGCAGCATTTGCAAAACAATTTGGCAGTTTCTTTAAAAACTAAGCATACACTTATCCTACAACCCAGCAATCACAGTCCTGGGCATTTATCCCAGAGAAATGAAAACTGTGACTATACAAAAAACCTGTACATGATTGTTCCTAGTAGCTTTATTTGTGATAGCCTTAAACTGGAAACAACCGAAGTATTCCATAACAGGTGAATGATTAAACAAACTGTGGTACATGTATACCATGGAATGTTATCCAACAATAAAAAGGAACAAACTATTGATACAGGCAACAATTTTGATGGATCTCAAGGGCATTATGTTAAGTGGAAAAAACCAATCTCATGCTGTATGATTCCACTTATATAAGCCTCAAAATGACAAAATTATAGAGATGGAGGACTGATTGGTGGTTGCCAGGGGTAGGGATAGTGGGAGGAAGGGTGGATGTGACTATGTAACAGGGTAGCATGAAAATCGTCAGTGATGAACAGTTCTGTATCTTGATTGCAGGGCTGGTTACTCAATTCTACACAAGTGATAAAACAGCATACACAGGCATTGTACCAACATCAATGTCCTGGTTTTGATGTCGTACTATAGTTCCCTGAGCTGTAATTACTGGGGGAAACTAGATGAAGGATACAAGGCACCTCTCTGTACTATCTTTGCAACTTCCTGTGAATACATAAGTATTTCACAATAGAAGTTGTGGTTGAAAACATCACCTGATTTCTCAAATTTCCCTTCATAACCATTCTGCGGAAATTCTAAAAAGATGGAAAGAGGGATATGCCTCTCATATACAGGAAGCTTCTTTATTCCTTTTGCAGCTTTTTAATATTCCCTTTCATGGCTGTACCACATGTATTTTTTAGTCCAGATCCTTACCCATGAATAGTTAGGTTATTTCCATTTTTTTCTGTTGTAAAGAATTATTATAAACACTATTATAAATAGTTACCATGAATCATTTTATTTCACCCATTGCTTTTTGGACTATGATTGAAGTAAAAAGTACTTCAAGTGGCAAAAGTGTTTAATTAAGAACTATGTTATGTTCTATATTTATGGTGTATATTAATAGAAAATTAATATTCTAAAAATTTAATTTCTTAATTACTCATTTCTGAAAATAATTATTTATATACATTTTTTATACACACATTCTTAATGCCAAAAAAGTTTCAGTATACTTCAAGTTAGTGTACACATTCAACTTTAATAAAATAGCTTTTCTATTTGATTAAACTAGTCATTTATCTATTGGTGTTGGTTAAATATGTTTTTAAAATTACACACTCATTATTAAAATACAGTTCATTTTTATACAGATCCAGAGACAATGTGGTAAAATCTTGTCTCCCTAAATATAGCTATACACATATAATCAGCCTCATGTTATTTAGAAACATCTCCAACCCCCTATTATAAATGGGTTCTAATGTATTAAACAAAATGGATTTTCCTTCAGTTAAAAAAAAAAAGTAAAATTAAGTAATCGGAATCCAAATATTTGGGATGCTGTGAAATGTTATGCCTGGAAATGGGGTGTTTAATTCATCCTCTCAAAGTAAAAGTTCACGATACAGCGTGTGGGTGAAGATTTCTGGGCAACCTTTTCTCTCTTAGCCAGCCTTTGCTGCTGTGAAGCGAAAATGTGGGCTCCGAGTCTGAGTTTTGCAACCCACAAAAAATGTGGCTAAAGCCAAGGAACATTAGTATTTATACTTCAGAGGTCTTGTTTCCACCCGCCCCGCCCAAGAGTCACGTGGTGACAGCCTTGACGCAGTGGTTTCTGCGCCTCCTGAAATTTGCTGCAGCCAGTCAAGTGGAGCGAGCGCTCTCTAGGGGTCAGTTTCGGAAGCAAAGTCGTCAGGACACCTGGGAAAGGAACTCTGGGGATTAATGTGGAGGGCTTTTCCTAGACAGCTACGCTCCTAAAGCTTCCAAAAACTACATTCTATCAATGAGGTACCAGAAGTAACCTAATGGATCCGATGTTATGCGTGCGAGTGCATGCATGCACACACACCCAGAAAATCCAAGTATCTCTGTAAGGAGAAACAGGAAACTAGTAACATGAAAGGGGAATGTCATAGAGAGATGGTGATAAGAGACTCACTTCCCTTCCCCCAAATTTTTATGTTATGAAAATCTTTCAAACATACAAAAAATTTGAAAAATGGTGCAATTAATTCCCACCTACTCACCACTGAAATTACAAAAATGTTGTCATTTGCCATATTTGCTTTATCTATTAATTTGCCTGATTATTTGATTAGAGACCCACATTGCACGGTAAAATCTTTATACTTTTTGAATTTTGTTCTGTGTAAATATCATGTATACAAATAAATTTATTATTATTAATAATAATCACCTTTGAAAGGAATTGTGAGGGAGGACTAAATTAAATGAGATGTAAAGTAGCTGGCACAATGCCCTGCTCAATAAATGCTAACTGAGGTCTTTCTCAGGTTTCCTATCATTTGCTTTTAGGTTCCACAATCAACTCATTGCCTCTGATTTCACCCTGCGGTAGGCAGCCCAGACAGGAGAGCGCTGTTTTGGAGCTGCAGACAGGGCTCCTAAAAATTTCAGTGACTCAGATCAGAGTCAGCCACGTGACAAGAGGTCCCCAGACAGGACTGGGGCTGGGCCTTTTCCCTCTCCAGCCTTCTTTCCACTTTTCTACAACTCTCTCAACTTCTCAAAGGCTCCCAGCGGGCCCAAAGCAGAAGGAATAATCACTCTTTAAACAACCCTATTAGAAGCAGGCCAATGAGCAGGGAAGAGGCCTAGGGCAGCCATTGTACTTAACCTTTCTGGGGTTAACTGCTCAGAAAATTGCATCATGTCATGCATCATGTCAAATATCTACCTTTTCCCGCAGACTATCTTGTAATAAGTTTCACTATGTTCTGATATAAGAAAATATAAACATGTAGTTCAGTATATGTTAAACACCAAATGGAGATACCAATTAAGTCTCTGTGTATATTATATATCTAAATCATAATATGTGTATGTGATATAATATATACAGCCTATTAGTATAATATATACAGATATTAACATGTAATGTACGTGTTACCAATAACAAATATAAAATACCATTTCAGTATATAGTAAAAACTGAGTAGTTAGAATTCTATGCTAACTAGGTCTCTTTCTTTCTGTACATACAAATGTATATACAACATATACAATGCATATATTATGTTATATATCATATATGCATATTATATTACATATGTATATAGTATGATAAAGGTTTTTTTAAATTAACTTATTTAGAGACCTACTTAGCCTCTCTAAGTTTTTACCACTTACTGAATTATATTTGGCTAGATTAAGTCTTTTCCCAGCCAAGAGCCCTAAGTCCCATATCTTACTTTTTTAGGTAAGCCAGTTGAGTTACTGCCTACTTTGTTAACTATAACCAATGTGTCTTTTGGGCCCTCAGGCCTTCCTGCCAACTGCCCATGAACCCAGAGACTTACTCCAGTCATTGTAACAGGGATAGAATGGGAAAACTCATCTGCCCCTCCAGGGCCCTATTTTTTAGTAGCTGTTCTGTCTCTGTTGCTGGACATCAGTGAGAGCAGGCCCCTTAAAGCTGAATGTGCTTCTCCACTGTCAGGAGGCTGCTCCTCAGGACCTAGCCCTTCTCCTAGAGGGGAAGGAGCCCTTCTACAGGGCTATGGTGAACCTGGATGCATTAATTCTGGGTGCAAATTCACAGCCACAAAAAAAAAAAAGAAAACAGGGAAACCCCAACAACAATAGTTGGCATTTATTGGGCATTTACTGTGCAAAATACTTGACTATATTATTACATTTAATTTTATCATCTTAATCCCTCCCTTTCTGGTAAATTCCTCTCAGAAGACTTTAGTTTATTATGAAAAAATTTAACATTTATATACCACTATATAACAGACACGTTTCAAACTGCTTCACAAACATTAACTCGTTTAACCCTCATAACAGTCCTACAAAGTAGGTACTACTACTATCCTGATTGAAAGAGACTAAATGTTCTGTCCCCCTCCTAGTGCCCCCTCCCCCAGCCAAATCCATATGTTGAAACCTAATCCCCAATGTAATGGTATTTAGAGGTGGGGTCTATGGGAGGTAATCAGGTCATGAGGGCAGAGCCCTTATGAATGGGATTAATGTCTGTATAAAAGAGCCCCCAGAGAGCTCAACCTTTCTATCATGTGAGGACATCAAGAAAATGACTATCTATGAGCAAGGAAGCAGACTCTCACCAGACACTGAATCTTTCAGTACCTTGATTTTGTACTCCCCAGATTCTAGAACTTAAGAGAAATAAGCTTCTGTTGTTCATAAACTACCTAATCTATGGTATTTTGTTATAGCCACTCAGACTAAGACATACATTTAACAGATGAGCCGAATATAGGTGCCACTTATAATACAGATCTCAAAATAGAAACGTGTGCACATGAACTATATTGGCAAGAGTGTGAGGAAACAGGCACTTTTAGATACTGCTTGCAGGAAGGTAAATTTGGAAATCAATGTGACAATAGTGAATACAATTTAAAAGGCACTGTTACTTTGACCTTGAAATTCTTCCTCTAGAAATCACTTAGATGCATTTACATGAGTGTGCAAAGATATATGGACAAAGCATTCCCTTGCTCCATGGTTGTAATAATGAAGACTAGGTGATAATGTAGTAGGGCATCAGTTAAACAAATTATGATAGAATCACAATGAAATAGTATGTAGCTGTGAAGATGAATGAGGAGAATCTACTCACACTAATATGCAAAGTCCTACAAGATGTATTTCTAATGAAAAAACAAAGCACAAGTCACTGTGTGTGTCTTAAAAGCTAACATTTAAGCCAAATTTAGGGAAGATAGAGTAAACATAGTCCACCTTATCCATCATGATGACTGCAATTATAAATCTTTTCAGAATGCATGGAGCAGCTATCTAAGGATGCTGAATTAGGGAAAGAAGCAAGAATCCAAAGGTACACCAAGCTGGAGGGGAATTCACAATTTTTTTCCATTAATATCGCCCAGCCTGGACCCAAAGGTGGCTGCTCAAAACCCAGAAAGGTTCATCAGGTACAGACGGAAAGAGAGCCAAAAAAGGCCCTCTCTTTCTGACCTGAGGGGTGTTATGTGTGTGTTTTGGGGGTTGGGGGGAGTACTCCATTTCAGCTTTTTTCTTTTTTCTATTCTCTCCTGCCCCAGCCTGCAGGCAATACCTTGGTGTTGGTGGCAGCAGTGTGTTGGCAGATACTTAAAACTCTAGAGGAGCTGTGGTTCTAACAGCCTGGAGAGAATCCCATTGTTTTGTTTCTCTTCCTGTCTGCCTTTGATTCCAGATACAGACATAATGGTGGGAAGTGCACAGTAGAGAAGGGAAACTGAAGACCCCTATCAGATTCGTAAGTTGAAGTCCTGACCCTCAGTACCTCATAATGTGATAGGAGATAGGGTCTTATAATTGGTGATTAAGGTAAAATAAGGTCATTAGGAGTGGCCCTAATCCAATATGACTGGTGTCCTTAAAAAAGAAGGGATTAAGACACAGACATGTACATGCACATAGAAGAGACTGCGTAATGACAGAACAAGAAGGCAAGGAGAGAGGCCTCAGGAGAAACCAACATTGCAGGCACCTTGGTCCTGGTTTTCCAGCCTCAAGAAATGTGACAAAGTTAATTTCTGTTATTTAATCCACCCAGTCTGTGGTATTTTGTTATGGCAGCCCTAGCAAACTAATACACCTATCTTTCTGGCTGGAGGACTAGAAAAGGAGGCTCTAGCACATCAGAAAGTATTGGGAAGATCATAGAAATGAGGGAGATCGAGATATCCCAGAAAGCTGTGTATAAACCCCTAGGCTCACCCCAGAGGTTACATGTGCAGATCAGATCCTAAACAGCACACCAAAGGCTTTGCCAACTGAGTTGCAAGATAGATACTACACAGGTCCCTAACTGATCACTGGGTAGAACACATGTGAGACTGATTTGAATAGCACTGCAAATGCTTTCAAAACTGAGTTGACTTTGGAATCACAGCCCACACAAAGCAGGCATGTTGAAACTTGCAACCTGAACCTACACTTCTGGATTACCTGTGAAAATTTTAGATATCGCATTCTCTAGTCAGACTGACAAAGAAATAGAAAGAAAAGACAGTCTACTAATTTCAGGAATGAAAAGTGGTATATCACTACAGACCCTACAGGCTTTAAACCTGAATATTCTGAACAAATCAACGCATAAATTTGGCAACTTAGGTGAAATGGACCTAATCCTTGGAAAATACAAACCACCACCATTCTCTCAAGAATAGATAACCTAAATAATTCTATATTTTTTGAAGAAATGGAATTTGGAGTTGAAAGCTCTCTGAAAAATAAATCTCTAAATGGTTTCAGTTATAAATTCTACTAAATATTTAAAGAGGAAACAAAACCAATTCCAAACAATCTTTTTCAGAAAATAGAAGAGGAAGAAACACCAAACCATTTTGAGACCAATGTTACCCTGATACTAAAACCAGACAAGAAAACAAGAGATAGACCAATTATCTTTCATTAAAGTAGACATAAATCCCTTTAACAAAATACGAAATATTAGCAAATCAAATCCAGCCATATATACATCACCATGACTGACTAGGGTATATACTAGGAATGCAATGTTAGTTGAATATGGGAAAATCAATTAATGTAATATACACTGTTAAGAAACTATATGTCTGTTCTTGTGCCAGTAGCAGACTGTTTTGATTACAGAGGCTTTGTAATATAGTTTGATTATAGTTTGATGTCCGGTATTGTGATACCTCCTACTTTGGTTTTCTTTCTCAAAATTGCTGCAGCTATTCAGGGTCGTTTATGGTTCCATATAAATTTTTGAAATGTCTGTTCTATGTCTTGAAATACATCATTGGTATTTTAATAGGGATTGTGCTGAATCTATAAATTGCTTTGGGAAGTATGGACATTTTGATGCTGTTAATTCTTCCAATCCATGATCGCAGTATAGGCTTCCATTTATTTGTGTCTTCCTTAATTTCTTTCTTCAGTGTTGTATAGTTTTCTGCATACAGGTCTTTTACCTCCTTGGTTAAATTTATTCCTAGGTATTATTCTTGTTGCTATAGCAAATGGTATTTTTTTTCTGATTTCTGCTTCTGCTATTTCATTGTTGGTGGACAAAAATGCCTTTGATTTCTGAATACTGACTTTGTATCCTGCTGTTTTGCCAAATTGACTTATTAGGTCAAGTAGTTTTTTGGTGGAGTCTATAGGGTAAAGAAAATATCAGCAAAATGAAAAGGGAACCAACCATATGGGAAAATATATTTGCCAATGATATATCAGATAGAGGTTTGATCTCCAAAATATATAAAGAACTCACACAACTCCACTCCAAGAAGACAAACAATCCTATTAAAAAATGGGCAAAGTACCCGAACAGACACTTCTCCAAGGAGGACATACATAGCGCCCAGAGACATATGAAAGGATGGTCAGCATCACTAGCTATCAGAGAAATGCAAATTAAAACTAAAATGAGATACCTCTTCATACTGATCAGAACGGCTATCATAAACAGATCAACAAACAACAGGTGCTGGCAAGGCTGTGGAGAAAAGGGAACCCTCGTACGCTGTTGGTAGGAATGCAGACTGGTGCAGCCACTGTGGAAAACGGTTTGGAATTTCCTCAAAAAGCTAAAAATGGAACTCCTTCTGACCCAGTGATTCCACTGCTGGGATTATAGCCTAAGAACTCCAAAGTGCCAATTCAAAAGAACCTATGCACCCCAATGTTCACAGCAGCACAATTTACAGTAGCCAAGTGTTGGAAGCAACCTAAATGTTCATCAGTAGATGAGTGGATCAAAAAACTATGGTACGTTTACACAATGGAATACTACTCTGCAGAAAGAAAGAGCTACTACCCTTTGCGACAGCATGGATGAAACTAGAGAGCATTATGCTAAGTGAAATAAGCCAGGGGGTTAAAGACAAATACCATATGATCTCACCTATGAGTGGAGCCTAACCAACAAAACAAACAAGCAAGGAAAATATAACCAGCAACCAACACAGTCAAGAGGGAAGTGGGGGAAGGGGAAAGGGTAGGGAAGGGTCAAGTCAAGGAACATGTATAAAGGGCCCATGGACAAAACCAAAGTGGGGAAGGATTGAGGGAGGGAGATGGGGGCGGGGGGCAGGGGAAAGTAGTGGCGGGAAGGTGGAGACAAATGTATTTGAACAAAATATAAAAATTAAAAAAATAAAAATAAAATAAAGGTATAGAAAAAGAAAAAAGAAACTAAAGAAGAAAAATCAGATGATCATACAAATTGATGCAGACGGAACATCTGAAAAAGTTCAGTAGCCATTCATGATAAAAGGACTCAGCAAACTAGGAACAGAAGAAACTTCCTTAGCTTGAATTAAAATATCTACCAAAAAAGAAAAGACAACATACTGATGAAAAACTGAATGCTTTCTAAGATGGTATACAAAGCAAATATGTGCATCTTCACTGCTCCTATTTAACATTGGTACTAGAAGGCCAGTAATATGGCAAGAAAAAGAAACAGAAGACATGTATATTAGAAAAGAGGAAACAAAATGATCTCTTTCACAATCAACTTTATTATCTATATAGGCAATCCCATGGAATCTACTTTTAAAAAAACTCTTAGAAGTAGTAAGTGAGTTTAGGAAGGTTTCAGGACATAGTGTCAACACATGAAAATCAATTGTATTTTTATATATTAGTAAACAATTAGAAACTAACATTTCAAAAAATATCATTTAGAGCCCTGACCTGCGTGGCTCAGCGGCTTGGGAATCATACAGCAAAGCAAAAGGTTTTTGGTTTGATTCCCAGCCAGGGCACATGCCTGGGTTGCAGGCCAGGTCCCTTGTTGGGGACGTACAAGAGGAAACAGACCAATGCTTCTCTCACACATCGATGTTTCTCTCCCTCTTTCCCCCCTCTCTAAAAATAAAGAAATAAAACCTTTACAAATATCATTTACAATACCTTAAAAAAGAAATAAATGCTTAAGTATAAATCTAATAAAATACATGCAAGATCTGTATGCTGAAAACTTCAAAAGGCCAATGAAAGAAATCAAAGACCAAAGTAAACGGTGAAAGACGTACTGGGCTTATGGGTTGGAAGACCCAATATAGTTAATATATCAGTTTTTCCCAAAATGTTCTACATATTCAACATTATTCCAATCAAAATTTTGTCAAGATTTTTTCTGGAATACGACTCAGCCATAAAAAAGAAGAAAATTTTACTCTTTGCAACAGCATGGATGGACCTGGAGAAAATTATGCTAAGTGAAATAAGCCAGTCAGACAAAGACAAATACCATATGATTTCACTCATATGTGGAATCTAATGAACAAACTGATCTAATGAGCAAAATAGAGACAGACTCATAGATAGAGAGCAGGCTGACAACTATGGGGGTGTGGGTTAGGGGATGGAGGGGTAGAGCAAAAAGGAAAAAGGACTCGTGGACATGGACAACAGTGTGGTGATTGGGGGAGAAGGGGGATATAAGGTGAATAAATGGTAATGGAAAAAATCAATAGAAAAAGATTTTTCCTGGTAGAGGCAGATAAGCTGATTGTAAAACAATTTTGAAAAAGAATAGTATTGGAGGATTCACACAACTTTGCCTTAAAAATTATTATGCAGCTACGTAATTAAGACAGTGTAATACTGAAGAAGGGATAAACACACAAATCAGTGGAACACGATAGAGTCCAAAGATAAACCCATTCGAAATAATCAATTGATTTTTACACAAAGGCACAAAGGCAATCAATGGAGAAAAGATGGTCTTTTCACCAAATGATGTTGACACAATTGGACATCCATATGCAAAAGAACCCTGGACCTAAACATCACACCTTACACAAACATTAACTCAAAACTGACCATAGATCTAAATGTAAAACTATAAAACTTTAAAGATTTTTAAAAATCCTCACCCAAGGACATTTTTTCATTGTTTTTAGAGAGAAAAGAAGGGGGAGAGAGAAACATTGATGTGAAAGGGAAGCATTGATCGTCTGCCTCCCATACCAGGGATTGCATGCACCTGGACTTGGGATTGAACCTGCAACCTAGGTATGTGCTCTCACTGGAAATTGAACCCATGACCTTTTAGTTACCAGATGATGCTCCAACCACTTGAGCCACACTGGCCAGGACTAACTATAAAACCTTGGAAGAAAACATCGATGAAAAATTTTGCAATCTGGGGTTAGCCAAAGAGTTCTTAGATATGACACCAAAATATGATCCAGTTCCAGCCAAGATGGAGGCATAGGTAGATATACTTTGCCTTCTTGCACAACCAAAAGAAGGACAACAACAAATTTAAAAACAAAAAATAACTGGAACTGACAGAAAATCGAACTGCATGGAAGTCTGACAACCAAGGAGATAAAGAAGAGACACATTCATCAAGACCAGTCAGAGGGGCAGAGACAGGCAGCCAGGATGGAGAGGATGCGCCATAAGGTAGCTGGAGGACCTGGCGGCTCCACATTTGGGTGTGGATAAACTGGGAGGAACAGCTGGGGAGCAAGACAGACCGTGCAATCCAGGGTTCCAGTGTGGGAAAAGTAAGCCTCAAAACCTCTGACTGTAAAAGTCTGTGGGAGATGCAGCAGCGGGAGAAACTCCCAGCCTCACAGGAGCATTCGTTGGAGAGACTCACAGGGTCCTAGATTGTACACAAACCCATCCACCCAGATATCAGCCCCAGAAGGACCAGCTGTCTTGCGGGTAGCAAGGAAAGTGACTGAAAGCTGGCTGAGAGTCTAGCAAGCAAAATTGTTCCCTCTTGGACCCCTCCTCCACATACAGCATCACAACACAGCAACCTGGATTGCCCTGCCCTGGAAAATGCCTAAGGCTCTGCCCATTCCACTGTAACAGGCACACTGAGACAAAAAAAATATGGCCCAAATGAAAAAACAGATCAAAGCTCCCAAAACAGAACTAAGTGATGAAGAGTTAGCCAATCTATCAGATGCACAGTTCAAAACACTGGTAATCAGGATGCTTACAGAGATGGTTGAGTATGGTCACAAAATGAAGGGAAAAGTTAAGGCTATGCAAAGTGAAATAAAGAAAAATATACGGGGAATCAACAGTAAAAGGAAGGAAAATGGGACTCAAATCAACAATTTGGAGCAGAAGGAAGAGATAAACATTCAACCAGAACAGAATGAAGAAAGAAGAATTCAAAAATATGAGGAGAGGTTTAGGAACCTCTGGGACAACTTTAAACATTCCAACATTTGAATCATAGGGATGCCAGAAGGAGATGAGGAAGAGCAAGACATTGAAAACTTATTTGAAAAAAACAATGAAGGAGAACTTCCCCAATCTGGCCAAGGAAATAGACTTCCAGGAGATCCAGGGAGCTCAGAGAGTCCCAAAGAAGTTGGACCCAAGGAAGCACACACCAAAGCACATCATAATTAAGTTACCCAAGATTAAAGATAAGGAAAGAATCTTAAAAGCAGCAAGAGAAAAGGAGACAGTTACCTACAAGAAGTGGTCATAAGACTATTGGCTAGTTTCTCAAAAGAAACCTTGCATGCAAGAAGGGGCTGCAAAGGAAGACTCGAAGTCATGAAAGGCAAGGACCTACTTCCAATGTTACTCTACCCAGCAAAGGTATCATTTAGAATGGAAGGGCAGATACAGTGCTTCACAGAGAAGGTCAAGTTAAAGGAGTTCATCACCAAGCCCATATTATATGAAATGTTAAAAGGACTTCTATAAGAAAAAGAAGATCGAAACTATGAACAGTAAAATGACAACAAACTCACAATTATCAACAACTGAACCCCCAAAAAATAAAAACAAAAACAAACTAAGCAAACAACTAGAACAGGAACAGAATCACAGAAATGGAGATCACATGGAGGGTTATCAGATGGGACCGGGAGAGGGGAGAATAGGGGAAAGTTACAGGGAATAAGAAGCATAAATAGTGGGTACAAAACAGACAGGGGGCGGTTAAGAATACTATAGAAAATGGAGAAGCCAAAGAACTTGTATGTACAACCCATGAACATGAACTAAAGTGGGGGGATGCTGGTGGGAGGGGGGTTAGAGAGGAGGAGAATAAGGGGAGAAAAAAATGGGACAATTGTAATAGCATAATCAATCAATAAAATATTAAATAAATAAATAAATAGATAGAAAAATAGGGAAAAAATATGACATCAAAACATGATCCATAAAAGAATATAACTTGAATTTCATCACAATCTAAGCTTTTTTCTCTACAAAAGATACTCTTAATTGAAAGATATACCACAGACTGTGAGAAAATATTTGCAAATCATATATTCAACATAGGAATTGTATCCAGAATACATACAGGGTGTGGCACAAGTAGGTTTATAGTTGTTCACTTGGAAAATAATAAAATAATAAATAATAATACAAGAATAAACTCTAGCCCTGAACAGTGTGGCTCAGTTGGTTGGAGTATCGTCCAGTGAACTGGAAAGTCAGATTCCATTCCCCGTCAAGGCACATGCCTGGGTTGTGGGTTTGGTCCCCAGTTGGTGTGAATGCAGGAGGCAGTTGATGGATGTTTTTCTCTCACACTGATGTTTCTCTCCCTCTTTCCCTTACCCCCTCTCTAAAATCAATGGGCATGTACTTCAGTGAGGATAAAAAAAAAAAAGAATAAACTCTGTTTCATGTACTCACAAGTGTAAACCTACTCTTGCCCCACCCTGTATATTACTCAACTTTAAGAAAACAACATTTCCCCCAAAACAGGCAAAAGATTTAAACAGAAATTTCACCAAAAATGATATATGAATGGCCAGATAGCACATGAAGAGATGCATAACATCATTGGTCATTAAGGAAATGCAAATCAAAACCATGATGAGATATAACTATATACCCATTAGAAAGGCAAAACAAAAAACAAAAAAACAAGTCAGTGAATGATAACGCCAAGGGTTGGTGAAGGTGTGGAGTCAGTGGAATTCTCATACATTGTTGTTGAGAACAGAAAATGGTATGGCCAATCCAGAAAACAGTTTGGCAGTTTTTTCAAAGTTAAATACACACTTACCTTATGACACAGCAAAAATGGTATGGCCATTCCAGAAAACAGTTTGGCAGTTTTTTCAAAATTAAATATACACTTATCTTATGACACAGCAATCCCAATCCCATGCCATAGAGAAATGAAAACTTGTGTTTATACAATACTCTTCCCAAAATGTTTATATTAGCTCAATTCATCATCACCAAAAACTGGAATCAACTCAAATGTCTTTCAGTAAGTAAATGGATAAACTACGTTGCATACATACAAAAGAATACTACTCAGCAATGAAAAAGAACGAACTATTGAAACATTGGTAACTTGGATGAATCTCAAAGGCAAGACATTGAGTAAAATAAGCCAGCCTCAACAAGTTACATACTGTATAATTTTACTTATTTAACATTCTGGGAAAGGCAATAGTATGGAAACAGAGATACAAGTCAGTGGTTGTCTGGGACTAGGAGTGGAGTGGTAGCTTCACAAGGACAGCAGGAGGGAGTATTGGGGGTCATAGGACCATTGTGTATCCTGATTGTGGCTGTCATTACCCAAATCTATACCAGCTTCAAAAGTCAGAGTTCACAATTTTTTTGTATGCTCATTTTATTTTTTATTATTTTTTAACATTTTTTATCCCCACCTGAGAACATTTTTTTCATTGCTTTTGGAGAAAGAGGAAGGGAGAGGGAGAGAGAGAGAGAAACACTGATGTGAGAAATATCAATTGGTTGCCTCCACACGTGCCCCAACCAGGGACTGAACCCACAACCTAAGTATGTGCCCTGACTGGGAATTGAACCGGTGACCTTTTGGTTTGCGGTAGATGCTCCAGCCAACTGAGCCACACCAGCCAGGGCCTGTATACTCATTAAAAATAAAAAATCTTAAAAGGCTAACATTCATGTAAAGAAGGGAAAATACAGCTATATATGCTTATATACAATTAGCCCTTCTCTGTAAATACACAGAAGAAATGAGTCATAGTGGCTGCCATGGCAGGGAGAAGAAGGAGGGTAACTGAGGTTCAGAGACTGGAAGGTGATTTTCCTACAATAAGATAAATGTACTATTCAAAAACATTTTTAATTAAAAATAAAATAAAAACATAAGTGCATATGAATATATTGGAAAGACATATGCAAAAATTATGAGATATTTTCCTTTATAAGTGGGATATAGAATTTCCTTTTGGGAAAATAAATTTTGAAAATGGATGGTGGTGGTGGTTGAACAACACTATGAATGTATTTAATAAGACTGAACCATATACTTAAAAGTGGTTAAAATGGTAAATTTTACATTATGTCTATTTACAGTTTTAAAAAATCTAATTAAAATGTCAGCAAAAGACTTGGACACATCACCAAAGCTGGCTGGCATATAAGCACATAAAAAGATGTTCAATATCATTAACCATTACAGAAATGGAAGTTAAAGTCATGAGGAATACCACTACACGCCTATTAGAATGGCTAAAGTTTAAAAATTAATATTAGGTGCTGGCAAGAATTCCATACATTGCTGGAATTAATGTAAAAATACAGGGTCCAACAGAAGTAACACCTGCTTGAGTGTGTTTGGTAGGGTAACAATATAGGTGTAATAAACTTATAGCTTTAATTTGAACATTTCACCTAAAACATCATATGGTGTGCTTAAGTGTGATATTGTTATATTACAGAATTACATGCTTATGATTTTGTAATAAAAGATTTTATAATAAAATAAGGGTTGTTATTTGTGCTGGACCCTGAAGCACAGCCACTCTGGAAAAAGTCTGGCAATTTCTTAAAAGTTAAACATACACTTACCATAAAACCATAGCTCTGGGTGCTTACATGAAGAAATGAAAACTTGTTTCAAGCAAAAACCTGTAAACCAATGTTCATAGAAGCTTTATTGGTAATAACTAAAACTGGAAACAACCCAAATGTCTTTCAATGGATGACTTGATAAACTGATTCCAACTATCATACAAAAATTCATCCATGAAAAGAAATGTTGATACACACAACTTGAGTGGATCCCAGGGGCATCGGACTGAGTGACACCAGCTAATGACAAAGAGTTACATATGATACGATCCCATGTATAAAACATTCTTGAAATAACAAATTACAGTGCTTGAGAATAGATCAGTGGTTGCCAGGAGTTAGGGGCAGGAGTGGGGTGTGACTATGAGGTAACATGACAGAGCCTTGTGGTGATGGAAAAATTCTGTATTCTGATTGTGGTGGTGGTTACATGAATCTGTACATGTGATAAAATTCTATGGCACTACAGCATAGAAAATTGGTGAAAATTGAATAAAGTCTATCTCTACCTCAGTTAATAATGTACAAAATTTGGGAGTTTTGATAATGTGCTATAATTATATATTATCACTGGGCAAAGGTGGGTGAACTCTATTTTTGCAACTTTCTGGGTCTTAAAGTCTTTCAAAAGAATTATAAGACAAAAAGGAGTAAACTACTGATACACTTAAAAATATGATGAATCTCAAAAACATTCTAATGAACTAAAGAAGACAGAAATAAAAGATACATTTCTAATTTTCTTTAAGTTCTAAAACAGGCAAACTAAAATAAGATAAGGGAAATCAGATCTTTGGTTGCTTGTGCGGCAATGTGTGGGGAATGACAGGGAGGAGACATGAGGAAATTTTCTGGAGTGGTATAAATGTGCATTTTACTCTGGTTAAGTTATATCTAAAAAGTTGGGGGTGGGGGACAAAAAGCCCTCATTAATAAACCTTGTTTGCAATGCGCGCACACATACACAGTCAAGCCCACAGAGACTGACAATTTTGGGTAAAGGACTTTCTGACTATCTAAAGTGACTTGAGGACAAATATTCCTATGACTTTGGAAGATTTAATTCCAAGAAAGAAAGTGGCCTAGATGGCCAATTTACACCTTCCAAAGCCTTTTGTAAAATCTACAGCATATGTAGACTGGTTTGGTAAAGAGTATGGATTTAAAATTCAGCACTTTCATCTTTTGTGCCTTTTAAGCAGAAAATTGTGCCTAGCTTTTCCAAACTGGCCATTTATAGAATTTGAAAGGAAAGCACATGTACTGATGAATGTACCTAATGTGTCTAAAATGTCCACAGTCATTATCTCAAAAGGAAATTCTCAGCTAAGGTCAACTGAGTCCTGAGGAGTTGCACTGCCTTCCTGGCTCAGCTGGCCAGACCAGCTGGAGACTCAGTGTTCCTGGCTTTTGGGATCTCTTTGTAAATACCGCCCAACATTACAGTTGCTTGTCTACACCAGAGTCCAGATTCCAGCTTCTCTTTGGGTCATTGTTCCTTCATCTGAGGTCTCCCTTTGCTTTGTAATTCTAGTCCTGAAATCTTTCAGTGCGGATGGTAGGAGAGCTGACACATTTTCATTCTAAGCAGAACCCAGGAATCCCCGAGGGCTAACATCTCAAATTCAGGGGTTCCTCTGAGAAACTATGGCTGTCTATGAAGTGCTGGGGCTTCCTGCCAAGGACTGGATAAGTCTTAGAAGTTCTTGACTCCATCCTTTAGAGAACAGCTCTCTATTTTACAGATGATAAAGCAGAGAAGCCCAGAGAATAAAGGCTATCTCTCTGCAGCTGTCCCCAATTTGTATCTCTAGCCCCTAGCTCTAGGCTCCTATATCCAACCAGGGTATGGCCCAGTCATCTAAATTTAGACGGTTCAAAATGGACTCCTCCTACCTGCTTCCGCTCCCCAACTCGCACTCATCCAAACACCCCCCCACCCCGTCCCCCCATCTTCAACTCTTCTCCTTCCCTCATAGCAATCCTATTTCTTCCTGTCGCAAATAGATCTCAAAACTGTCCCCTTCTACTCATCCCCAAACTGCCCCTAGTCCAGCTCTCTCTCGGCTGCTTCGGCCCCCTCACCCCCAACTCTTACTCACCAAACAGTCCTGTGATCCAGTTTCCCACAGCCCTAAACTAAACCCAGACTCCGAGGCTGCACCGGCAGACTGCAGCCCACAGAAGGGTTTTGTTTGGAATATCTGGGGGAGGACTGGGAACGAATGGTCCCCTGTGGTCCCACCCGCCACTTGTCTCCCAAGCATCAAAGTGAGGCGAATGGCAGGAAGCTTCCAGAGGCTGCCCTTGTCAGGTGTTTGGTCCTATAAGGCCCTCTCTAGATGCAGGTTGTTGTAAATCTCCTTATGGGCAGGACTCAGACTTCTGCTTTGGAAAGCAGTGGAAAAAAAGCCAGTCCCGGCTCATCTAAACTATCTCTGTTTCAGTTTACCCATCTGTGAAATGGAAATAACACTAATTACCTGAGAGCGTTCCTGGGAGAATTATGAGTTCAAAAGCACTTACCAGAGCACACAGTAGGCGCTTAATGCGTCAATAAAAGCTCTTGCTTGCATTCTAAGGAACCAACAGCCAGTGCTGTCCAAAACTGGGCTCGCTCATGAGGTGATAAATTCGCTGTCACTAGAGTATGTGCAAGCGCTACTTGGTGCCCAAAGGATTTCAGTGCCCGCATAAGGCTGGCCTAGGTCTTAAAGTCCCTCCAGCTTCTAGTTCTGCCCTCAGAGTCTGACTTCTCCTCCCCGCGCTTCAGGCAACACTACCATAGAATGTGTCCTCGGCCTCGGTGCGAGAAACTGCCGACCATCAGAAATTAAGTTGATCGGAGTCAACCCCAGGCAGAGTGGCAGGACCAACCCGGCGAGGGGGTAAGTGACGGAACCGGCACGCAGGCGCCGCGCTCTGCTATTGGCCGGCACCAGCAGGGAGGCGGGACCCTTGACGTTGCAGCCCCGCTGTGTTGTCATTCGGCGGCGGCTAGAGGACACGGTTAAGATGGCGGGGGTGTCGGGGCTGGTACGGAGACCCCTTCAGCAGGTAGGCAGCGGCGAGAAGGCCCTATGACCCTGAGCGATCCCTGTCCACCCCGCACGCCCTCTCAGCGTCGTTTTTCTCTCTCCGCTAGGTTTCCGGGCTGCTGAGGAGGCGCTTTCACCGGACGGCGCCGGCAGCGCTGCAGGTAACTGGCCCTGGTGCCGGCCGGGGTGAGGACGGGTCCCCTCTTCCGAGTGGAGGCCGGGGTCGCGCCTGCGCAGCGGTGGGTGGGCGCTGCGGGGAGAGGCTGCTGCTGGCCTTGGAGTCCATGGACCTCCGCGTCCTGCCTGGGACTCCTGCTGCCTTTACTGCGGCCTGGCGCCAAACGCGAGCATGTTATCCCCTCGAGCTTCATTAGAGTTCTTTGTTTTGATATGGGGACAATAGGCTTGACGCTTTTCCCTGACCACCCCCGTTTTCATTTTTGTCACGGTATAATACACATTAAAGAATTAGCCATTTTCAAGTGAGTATTCAGCGGCACGAATTCCATTTACCATGTTGTGCAGCCATCACCACCATCCATATCCAGAACTTCATCTTCACCTCTAACAGAAACTGTAGTATCCGCTAAACACAAACTCCGTGTTTCCTCTTAGCCCCTGTAGCTACTCTACTGCATTTTCTGTATCTGTTCTAGGTACGCCCTGTGAGTGGACTCATATAATATTTGTCCTTTTATATTTGGCTTATCTTTCAATTAACATAATGCTTTCAAGGTTCCTTCGTGTTGTAGCATGTCAAAATTTTATTGTTTTTAATGGTTGAATAATATTCCATCATATGTATAAGCCATGTTTTGTTATCTAATCATCTGTTGATAGACATTTGGGTTGTTTCCACCTTTTAGATTTGTAAATAATGCTGCTGTGAACATTGATGTGCAAGAGTCTAAGTCTCTGCCTTTAGTTTTTTGGGGGATATATTAGGAAGGGGAATAATTGGATTGTATGGTAATTCTATGTTGAAGTTGTTGAGGATCCCCCCCCCCCTCTTTTTTTTAACTAGAGGATTCTACCAACCTATACGGTAAAACAATTCCTAGATCCTGGAAGCAAAGTGTTGTGCAGTGCCTGGCACCTAGTGAGTGCTCAATATGTAGTATTTAGACTTCCTTAACAGTTCTTTAAGTGTGAAAGTAAAACAACACAGTATATTTTCTGCATATGAAGTTTCACCTATGAACTGGTCTGACCAAGAAGCAGATCTCTTAAGTCTAGGCATGCATCAAGCAAGGTGTTTAGTAAACTCATTAACATGTCCAATAAAAGGATAGCTGTGTGTGATAGAAATGTTACTTTTAGAATTCTTTGACCTTTTAAAGAGAAGCCTGTTCTAGAGATAGTTTTTATATTACATAATGTGGGCATCCTAGGTGATTATAAAGGGGGAGAATCTCAATAGTATCCTAAGTGATCCTGTAGTATACTGAATGTTTCCCCATACCTGTGACAGGTGACAGTTCGTGAGGCTATAAATCAAGGTATGGATGAGGAACTGGAAAGAGATGAGAAGGTATTTCTGCTCGGGGAAGAAGTTGCCCAGTATGATGGGGCATACAAGGTAACCAAGATATGTGAAAACTATACAAAATTGAGGTGATTGCCTACACTTAAAAGTAAGGGGGTCAATGCTTAATTTTAGGTTAGTCGAGGCCTATGGAAGAAATATGGAGATAAGAGGATCATAGACACACCCATATCTGAGGTAAACTTTCCACCAGAAAGCAAACCTTTGAGGGGCACGTCTGTTAAAATGTACTTGGTTCTAAGTTTTATGGGTTTTCATGTTTATATTTTATTTTATAGATGGGCTTTGCCGGAATTGCCGTAGGTGCAGCTATGGTATGAATCTTTATGAATCTCTTCCAGAGAGATTTTTAACATGACCTTTGAAAACATTATTTGAATGTTGGAAGAGCAGAGTGGTTGCCCCTCTTCATTGCTATTTTAAGTCTTTTTAACATCTGTGTTTTTGATTTGACAGGCTGGGTTGCGGCCCATTTGTGAATTTATGACCTTCAATTTCTCTATGCAAGCTATTGACCAGGTTATAAACTCAGCTGCCAAGACCTACTACATGTCTGGGGGCCTTCAGTCTGTGCCCATAGTCTTCAGGGGGCCCAATGGTGCTTCAGCAGGTGTAGCTGCCCAACACTCACAGTGCTTTGCTGCCTGGTATGGGCACTGCCCAGGCTTAAAGGTGGTCAGCCCCTGGAATTCAGAGGATGCAAAAGGACTTATTAAATCAGCCATTCGGGATAACAATCCAGGTCAGCAGATTGAAACTTGGGTCTCTTCTGAACATTAAAAAACTAAAATGAAATCTTTGCATGGAAGACACCAATAAAGGCTTCTAGTTAGGCTTAGACATATCATATAAAATGCTAATGACTTAGAGATATAGTAAAGATAGTAAAAGATATTGTTTTTCTTATTTCTGACTACATGGGGGCCAGTTAAGTAAGGGAGACTTTACTGCATACCTCTAACACTGATGTAACCTCCATAGATAAAATTAGGATTTGACCAGACTACAAATGTCAGTACCTAAACCATCCTCAAGGGTGCTAGACATGATACACACAAGGCTTCCTAATCAGCACAGTGAAACTTTTCACAAAATGAATGACAGTGATACACTTCCTCCTGGGAGCATGCCCACACCTTTCTTCCAAGGTGAGCATCTCCTAAACTCTAAGGGCTTGTCCTCACAAGACTTGCAACCAAGAGTGCAATGGGCAGTGGCAGCTCCCTGATCCTGTCTCCAAGGCCCCTTTTCTCTGATTTTCCAGTGAGCCAAAGCAGCCCTGCCTAGGCTCTCTCCTGTTGTGTCTCTTCTATCCTAAGCCCTTCCATGTTTCACTGTTCCTAGATTTATACTGTCAGGGGGAAAAAAAAATGGTAGTGTTGTGTACATTTTTAGTCACTTGTGACTTTTGTTTAAATATTTGTATTTGGCAGTGGTGATGCTAGAAAATGAATTGATGTATGGAGTTCCTTTTGAATTTCCCCAAGAAGCTCAGTCAAAAGATTTTCTGATTCCTATTGGAAAAGCCAAAATAGAAAGGCAAGGTAAGAGAACTTAGTATACATTTAAACATTATTTGTAATGAAGTCCCTCTATTTGTGTTACTCAAATTCCGCCTAGACTGTGTTGCCCTTTACTTTGACAGGGGAAACAGGATGAGAACAAGTTAAGAATGTGTCATGCCCTAATTGCTCATACACTTGTACTCTTCTAAATCCTTATCCAGTAGATTTGTATTTCATTTCTAGGAAGGTTGCCACATTCTTCATATCACTGCAGTGAAGCTCAGTTGAATATTGTCCAAACGAACTTAGTTTCAACCTGACCTCTGATCTGTGGCCACTTTGTTTCAGGGACACACATAACTGTAGTTGCCCATTCAAGACCCGTGGGCCACTGCTTAGAAGCTGCAACAGTGTTATCTAAAGAGGGAATTGAATGTGAGGTGAGTGGACATTCAATTCTTAAAAAATCAGAAAGGTTTCTTTTACATTTAAGACCCAGAAATACTTTGAGTTCTATAACAAGATGTAAAATCGTGCTTTGTCACTCAGTTCTGCTGCTGCTTAACGCTGGGAATCTGTCTGCGTTCCGAGTCGTTTTTTACCATCTAGGTTCTGGATCTTTTAGAATAGTACCACTTTTTCAAGTTAAAAATCCAATCTTGGAGATGGAGTTTGGGAGAAGGGGAAACTTAAAAGTGAGTCTAACCGTTTCATATCCAGGACCTGCCACTTGGCAAGTTATGTACACTAAACCTCAAAAGACATGGATTGACAGACAGGAGCTTAGGCAGAACAGCTGAGGGAGAGTTGGGTGAAGAGGGCAGAAACTAGGGATAGTAAGTTTTCTATCTCATCAGGATGGTTGTGAGAATTACACTTAGAGTAGTGCCTGGTACACAGTAAACAGTCAAATGTTAGTTATTAATTATTTTGATGAGAAGGAAGTTAAAGCCAAGGGATGATAAGTGAATTCTGTAAGTTAACAAGAGCTACTTATAGTAGAGATAAAGATTTTTGTTTTAATTAGATTTTCCTAGACACAAAGACTAATAGGAAACATACAAACCAAGAAAGTGATGTTATGGGAATAAAACTGTATTTATGATGTAGTGACTCTGTAAAGCTTACCTATTACATTATTTGTTCAGGTGATAAATTTGCGAACCATCAGACCAATGGATATTGAAACAATAGAGGCCAGTGTCATGAAGACCAATCATCTTGTTACAGTGGAAGGAGGCTGGCCACAGTTTGGAGTAGGAGCTGAAATTTGTGCCAGGATCATGGAAGGTATTTCAGAGAAACTGGTTTTGGAATAGTCAGGCTGTATTAAATAAACAGGGTGTACCTGGATACTGGATAAAGAGATTAAAAGCTGGGAGAGGCCAAATGGCTTCAATTCTGAATCTGTGAGCTTGGCGTTTCCTTTCCTTTGGGTAAATGTTTTAAAAAAGCAAAACCATAAATATATAAATGAATGAATGCATGCATGCATGCATGCAAAACCAGAAACAGTCCCCAGTAATTAGGATTCCTTTAGATTTTCATCTTCAAAACAGCCACACCGTTTGTGCCAGGATGTTGGGTGTTCAGCTGGCTTTTTTTGCCCCTCTCTCAGGTAAGCTTCCTTCTCTCCTAGGCCCTGCATTCAATTTCCTCGATGCTCCTGCAGTTCGTGTCACCGGTGCTGATGTCCCGATGCCTTATGCAAAGATTCTAGAAGACAACTCTGTACCTCAGGTTAAAGACATCATATTTGCAATAAAGAAAACATTGAATGTCTAATTTGGACTTGAGTATCAAGTCATTGGGATTTATTTAAAATACTTGCTGACACTACCTGGACTGAACTGTAAGACCTTATGATTCATAAATGTTTTTGTACTGGGAAAAAGTTTAAATGTGCTTGTATGTGGAAAAACTCCATTCTTACTGCCCTAGACTCCATGCCTATTTTTCGTCTGTTACAGTTGCCATTTCTTTAAATAAGACCAGTGTAAAATTTTACCCTCTCCCTGGAAGGACACAGTATGAATGTGGCAGAGTCCTGATGAAAGATTTATCCAGAAAAAGACAACTTGTATGTAAAAATAAAAGCATATATTCTACATTTCCTGTTAGATTGTTTTGATAAGGAATAAAGGAATTCCTAACTATGACTAATTGTATTTTTATATTCTTGAAAATAAATGTGGGGTGGAAGTCTTAAAATCGTATTAAGAGATTAGTGTCATCAGGAACCAATTGTTAATGATCCAAGACTACATCACGCTGACAACGGGAACTTGTCCACAGACTCTTCAAATGCCTAATTCTAAAACAGTTCCCTTCAAAATTAAAGCAAAATTCATGTCAGGTGTTTTCCTATTGCCAGAAAACAGACCTCCTGTCATTGCCCTCTTCAGAAGTTGAGATAGAAAAGGTGGGTTTGTATTAGTTACAGAACCATACAAGTGGTGCAAAGCAGGACTGTCATGTTGGCTCTTATTAAGAGGGGAAATAGGGCATGAAAGAGAGAGTGGATAGATGGGGAAAAAACTTTAGGAATACTGTGTGGGTCTGGTCTTTGTTTACAAATGTTAATACAAAAAGTTCCCATTTGAAATATTTAGCCAAGCCACTGACAATCTATTTTCTTGACATGGTTTATTTTAATAAAAAATACAGCTGAACATATTTATCACAGATTACATGAAACTAGAGACAAGGACATTTTCTCTGCATAGTAACCAACACTGACGTGTATATCTGAATTTTTAAATGGATTACTTATAATCCTTTAAAGTGCAATTTATTTAAGGATTTAAGCAAATCATAGGATAAGGGATCTTTCTAATAAATGAGTAACATTTAAAGATGATGTATTTGAATAAATCTTTCAAAAATCAGAATTCTATAAATGCCAAACTCGCTTGTGTTGTAACAATAATTCCCCACAAACCACAAACTTAATTGCTGAGGAGTAATAAGATCCTGTAATTGGCAAGAGCATTTTCTGATGTTAACATTTTTTTGTTCAATACATTCTAACTATCAGGAACTATAGGAGTCCAGAGTAGTTGCTTTAGCAGCCCTGAGTTCTATAACCACAACAGTATTCTATGAGAGGAAAATGAAGAACTCAGTTGCTTCTCTGACTCAGCGATGTAACTATGCTTTGGGCTACAGTGTTAATGTCTAAGATGAAATTAAGGTAGCAAAAATGTAAGTTAGAATCTAAGAAATAACCAGAAAGTGCCTTAGAGAAATAAACTAGGAGAGGAATGTTTCTAGTTGTCTGATGGGATAGGAAGGGTTGCAACACAGGCCATTCGCTGCTGTGACTGTATATTGTCATTGTTTTTGTCCATTTCCTTCAACTGGTAGAAATATTTGATTCTGATATGCTGCTTCCTCCAAAAGATGCCCATTAGGGGATGAATGACTCCTTTAAAATAGTAATAAAGCAGCAAACTATTCCTTCAGGCAGCAATGCCAGCCTGATTTTAATCTACTTGAAGAATATTTCCCTCCTGAAAAGCCCTTTACATGAGCATCTGCAAAATAGTATGTATCTCTACTGGCTCAGCAATTAACTCATACAGGAGAGTCCTTCAGTGGTTGGAGGTGGGCAGGAAAATAGAAAACAAAAAAAAAAAAAACTCCCTCCAAGTGTAAACATGAAGCTTTAGCCAATCTTAGGAGCACTATGATCACAGGTTTCAGCTTTCCTCAAAGTTCCTTTTTGGAAATTCTGGATGGAGCTGAGTAAGGCCCCCCGGCTCACGCCATTCACAGCCTGAGGCTGGAGCTGTGTGGGCACCTCTGTGCTCGAAGGAGGCAAGGGAGCTGCTGGTGGTGGAGGCGGAGGTGGAGGAGGTGGAGGTAACGTGGAAATCCCTGTGGAGGAAAAGGGACAGTCAGCATCACCTCCAAACAGCCGGTATACATGCTACTGCTCAGTCCTGGGCAGGGCAGACTGGTGAGGCTGCAAGTGCTTTCCCCCAGAGGTACCAAGAGGTCCCGTACTGTATGATTTTAACATACTGAACAAGAAACCTACCTAGAAGCATCAAAGGGGAATTTAAAAAGTTGCCACTTCTCCCAAATAACAGTCACGTGAGAAAAGACTGAACAAATATCACAGATTACATGAACTATACATAGTGATGTTCTCTCAGCATAGACGAATGAGGCTTTAACTCCATTTCCAAATTTTAGTAATGGTTCCTTAAAGGAAAGTTCTATCAGCTACTTCAGCCAAGTCCCAGACAGCTCCACCTACTCCTGAGCTAGCAATTAAAGACAGACATCTGTATGCAGAGTTGGGCTACCTGAATATCAATAAAGGATGAACAGTTCTTAGCTGCTCCAACACACACACACATATTTGAAGGATGTGATTTAATATAAAATGACAAATCACTCAGTATGTTTGGCAAGGAACCAGTGTCTGCCAGGTTATGAGTTCCCCAGGAGCATCTGTCTCAAATAATCATTTTCTATTAGGATGCATTAAAGAAATATAAAAAGCTAATAGTTCTTGCATTGCAAAGTAAGGGGCAATGGGCTTTCTCTCCCCAGCAATGGTATGCTCAGGGAGGAGTTTTCCTCAAGCACCCCTCTTTCCACTGTGGCCCAATTCAGGAACAGTGTCATTTGCACTAATGCTACATCTTTGCTGAAGCATCTGGAGAGACTGGAATGCTGAGCTCTACCCTAGTGTGCAAAGAGAAGGGAACTAGACAGGTGTCTACAACTTCCCTTAGCTTCCAGGCACACAGACATTTGGCACTTGAATTTTATAGTTCTGAATTGATGAATGAATTGTTCTCCCATGACAAAAAACACACTGAACACAGAAAAAGCCCTGCCTTAAGGAAACTGCCTGTGTCAGAGTTAGTTGAGCCATCTCCCATGAACCTTGCAGCTCTTGGTGACTCCACCCACCTAGCCTTACACTCTACCCCTTCCTAGGGCTACACAAGGGAAACATTCCTTTAGACAAACTGCTACCGAGCTCTGGTGTCAACAGGTAAACATGCCAATCACCCCTTGCGTTTATTTGGATGAACAGTTCAGGATCTTCAATAAAATACTTAGGTAAGTGCATGACAGACAATGGTTAAAATCATGTGTTTTGCTGAAAACCACTTACCTTTCTTTACATCTTTACCCAAACCTAAGGCAGCTGAAATTAAAGAATGACACAGATATGCACACTCATGCTCTGCAATCTTGGAATTCTCAAATGACGATACCTCAATACAGATAAACATGAAACAGACAAATGAACAAAGTGTAATTTCTATTGGTTCCATATAGTAATAGCTAACGAATGAAGTTCGATTATATTCTATGCCAAGGTGGAGTGTGGAAAAATGTCCCTGGTTTTATGTCACAGGGTTACAAAGATAAAAAGGACTTTAAACCAGAATGGGTGTTGAGGTGAGAAGAGGAGGGTATGTGATACACGCATTCCTCTGAAGGAGGTTTTCAGACAGTGACCAGCTGAAATACTAGGGGGAGGAGAGACTGCCTCTGAAGGTTCCTGGAAGTCAACTGCAGCACAGGGAGCCTGAAGGAGTGAGCAGGCACCAATATCCCCTCTCAATCCCCCCCCGCCCCCAACCCCGGCCTCCATCCAATGACGGGGAAAAGGGCAGCAGAAACTGGACTTGACATTCAGGGCCCAACATGTACAGCTGAGCATCAGCTTTTCTGTCTTCCAGCTTTGTGCTCTGAGCCCGGCAGAAGAGTCCCTGTGGTTACAGATGAGGAGTCAGGCTGTGGGCTGCCACAGCACTTGTGTCCTCAAGACAAGGAACTGGCCATCCAGAGACAGGTACACCTCCAGCCCAGAATTCTGGGAGGCTAGAAAGGGGCCTCGAGGGCTGAATTTGAATATAGGCTGCCATCTTGAACAAAACTGTTCAGCCTTCACACGGGACCAACCCTTGACTTTGGCCTCATTACCGGGAGCTCGAAATTAGAATTGCAAATTTACTATAGCAGCATTTGAGAATTGGGAGTGGTGTTCAGAAAATGGATCGTCATTTTCCAAGTAAAGGCTGAGATTGTTACCACTTTCAATGAAACTCTTTGAATATGTAGGTAGTATAAATAAATGCACTGTCCCAAGTGGCACAGGGTAACCTGTGTCTGTAAAGCGCATAGAATGGTGAGGGTTGTATGAAAGGAGAAGCTGTCATCTAGGGGCACAGAGCAAGGTCACAAGGTCACCCTGATGTCCGTTCATAGAGAGCCAGACCAATCCCAAAGGGCCTGGTGTTCCAGGAGGTCCACTTTTCCTCACTGGGCCTGCGACAACTAGGGCACATCTTGATGTATATGATTAGGACAAGGGAACTCAACTCACTGGCTCAGAGCACCCTGGGAGGGGAGAGGAGGACCAGGAGTCAAAAGGTCAACAGTGGAGGAGGCAAGAACACAGACTTCAGGACTCACAGACTCTGATGGTAGGTCCATCAAATTTCTTTTTCTTTTTCTTTTTTGTCTTTTCTATGGTTTACAAGCTTCCTTTGAAGGTGCATTGGGGCTTCAGCTACAACAAACTGGTAACAATGCAGGGAATGGAGGAATGGTAACAAGTGCCAAACTCAGAGTCGGCTCTTTGGCCTGTGACAAACCTGAGAACAAATACTGGATGCTTGAGTCCCCCCATTCCTCAAATGTGAATTAATTCCTCCGCAACAAGAGGCTTCTGATCACCATTAGGCCCAGGCCACAGACAAAACTAGATAGTTTCTGTTAGACTGATTACTAACTGAATTCACACAGCTTTGAAAAATAGTGTTCTGCAACAACCCAGGATGAGGGATGCTCCAAAACAGCTTATCTACAATTATAACCTCATCAGTCCTAATATCTCTCTTCTCACTTTCTCTTAGACAAAAACCCCAAGAGCCAACTATTCTACTCTTCCCAAAATCCCATCCACCAAACCAAATGGAAACATGGCAATCCAGTCAAGGCCCCGGAACAGGTCATCAACCGCTGCAACAAGAGCAACGGTTACATCTAGGGAGGAGAAACATCCTCACCAGCCTTGCGGAAAGGATGTCTCAGGGTCCCCTCTCCTTGGGCCAGTTTAACAATCCACAGATGTCTGTAGGTCTGAGGTCCTTTGTGGTCCACACAGAGAGGTGGGGAGGCCACAGGGCCACCAGACGAACAGACCTCTGGAGAGCAGTGACCCCTGGAAGCAGGCAGCACCCAGCCCTTGAACACTGCGCTCAGCTGTTGCTTCAGACAGATGAGGAGGCTGCACTCATGCCCCAATTCAGGAATTATTAAGGATGCTTAAAAAAGAACTTTTTCCCTGTCATTAGTCATAAAAGCCAGTGAGTTGAGGAACTAACATTTATGCTGCAACAGGACTCTGAAAGCCTAGTTTCCAAAGTTAAAATACACCAAAATGCCATACAGTTGATTTTTAGGTTTTAGAGCTGTATTTTAAAACTAAAATCAGATTGAAAATGAAGATTTGAAGGTCATGATGAAAATGAAATGAATGTAAATGAAGTCACTTCGGTGCTTTTTAAAGATGCTGTATTTCATTTAAAAGTTCAGATAAGGAAATCATGTCAAATCTGCTTTCCCATTTGTTCATCACTTCAGTGACTAGATGTGCTAGGTCCCATTTCACATTCAGAAACAGAGCATCTTTAAAGTGAGAGAAATCAGTATAGCTTACTTTACCGAAAATTCACGTTCAAAACGGCACATGCTCTACTGAAAACAGCAAAGAGAAAGAGAGAGAGGACACAAGTCATTATTTGAATTTTAGTGTCATTTAATCAAATAGTAAGAGACAGTAAAATATTAGTCTGAATCACATGCTGATTATTCTCACAGCCAAACTGGAGATACTTAAGCACGAAATGTACTGGTTTGTAAACACAACTGTGGCCCTTTTAGAACATAGCACACACACTAATCTGGTACTAATCTCGTTTTCTTCAAGTTATTATTATTTTTTTCTTTTTCTGAGCCAGTTAGATGCCATTTTTACTTATTTACAAGAACAACATTCACTTGAAGACCCAAGAAGGTTTTACCTCCCCTGAAAAGTAGAATGGGTACTAGGATTACTTAGTTCTACCTCTAAATAGGACAGTTTATCAACAGAGGGGAAATATTAGAACTCATCACTTTTTTCCAAGCAAGTCTTCTATAGTCTAAAACAGAGACATGTTTTTTCAAAGTTAGGACCAAGAGCCCAGGGCAGGTCTAAGGTGAAGCTCCTGGCCAGGAGCCTGTGTGGGTCCCCTCCTCTGAAGACTGCTGGTGCGAGAAGCTGAACTGGGCAGTGAATGGCATTACCTTACTTGAGGCTATAAAACCATAAAAAAAAAAAAAAAAAGGCAAACGTTTTTCCTGTCCAGACATTCCAGGTGCAATGTGAAGTACACTTTCCCTGACAGTGAATCCCAGAGTCCCTCCTGAACCAATCTGCCCACAGCCCAGAGGAAGTGAGGCCCATGTGTGGCGGGTCACATGGTGCAGCCAGGAGGCTGCTGGGGACACTGCCCCGTCCCACCCCACACCCACACCAGCTGAGGGCTCTGGGGAGTAGCCCATACATTTGGGCTTGGAACGGGGGCGGGGAGGGTTGTGAGAGGGCAGGAGGGCAGAAATAGCACACTGTTCAGCGAAGCACCACAGGGCACACCTGTTCATCCCAAAGATGGTGACTGCTTTGTGTCTGTATAGGTTTTGATAAACATTCTTATAGCTAGAGACATTGATTTTGAGCCTAGAGTGGGTTTCAGACTTTGCTTTGGTACACAAATTCTGGAAACTCCAACATTCTAAATAATGTCAACTATGTTTTGTGCCTCGTCTATTCTTAAACCTCCGTCCTGTTATTCAAGTTTTCAGTCACTCTGTGCCCATGAGGCCCTGTTTCCCCTCCTCCAGCTTCTGTCCAGATATGAAACTTCCTTCTCTCTCCAGTCATTTTTATAGTCTGGGTTTTCTACAAAATGCCAAAAACTCCCTCTCTTCAAAATTATTGCTTAAGATTACAAGCAAGAAGGCTAGAATTCTCTTGTAGGGTATTATTAGCTTATATTTGATAGTACTTTAGTGCTTATCAAGCCTTGTCAAGTATATTGTCCACCCAGTAAAAATCAGAATGTTTACAAGACAGCTTTAAAGAATGGAAATTACTTGTCCAAGGTCACAGTCGGAAAGTGGTGGAGCTACAAACCAGGCCTGGGGTTTCTGACTCTGCTTTCAGGGTTCTTTCCCTGCCAACCAAGCACAGTGTTTGCCAGCACAGGCCGTGCAGTGCACCTGAGAGAGCCTGCATGCAACAGGAATCAGTGGGGTATATGAGCAAAGACAGAGCTGGTTTAATCCAGACAGAGCTGGTTTAATCCTGGCTCTGGCATCCTCCGCTTGTGTGACCTTTGTCAAAGTCCCTTAGCCCCACTAGAGCCTCAGTTTCTTTGTCTGTAAAATGAAGCTCTGGTAGAATCCATCCTCCTTGGATAGGGAGGTATTTGTGAGGATCAAATGAAACAATGACAATACATCACTTAGTGTTCAAAATAAGTGCTCAAATTATGTTAAATATGATTATTAAAAACAATAGGAATCTAAGACCTCCTGTTTACTTAGCTTTCCCTAAATATGTTTTTTTGCAAAACCTGTTTTAAAAAAAATAAAAAACACAATAGCAAGGGCTGCCTGCTCCCAAAGGAAGAGTGGGAGGGAACATTTGTGTGTGTGTAAATTGGGACCTTCTAAACCACTCACTTCTATGAATTCAGAGTGTAAACACTAGTTGGTGACATTTACCATGAAATAATTTAGGGTAAAGAATTTTAGAGTTCTTGAAAGAGTGACCTTCCAGAGGCAGGAAACATAAACTTTAACAGAAAACAAAGTGCTAGGAATGTCCTCACTGAAAAAGAGTTTTCGAGAATACCGCCCCCCCCGCCCCCCCCGCCCCCCCCCCCCGCGCCGCTCCCCGCCCCGCCCGCCCCTCACCTGATGGAACCGTCAGCAGGCTGAGGGAAGTGATATTTCTCCCATCGGCTGGTAAGGACTCCAAGGAGAGGCCCCAGGGCAGGGAGGCGCACTACAGCACGGGGGCCTAGGCCTTATACAAATCCAGGGAAGGGCTCTTGAGCGGAAGACCTTCACTTACAGACATCTGCCACGTCTGCCCCATCCTAACGTAACTGAGCTTGAGGCCACCCTCAACTACCATGAATGTGTTTAAAATTGATTCTTTCAGGAAGAAAGGTGATGCTGAGGAAATGAACTTGCCTATGTTGGTCTACTGCTGAGCACACTGCCAAAGGCAGGGACCAGAGAGTATGCTTGATCAGAAGGAACTGTGAGAGAGTCTCCTCTAACTCCCACCCTTTCGCCTTTTACAGAGGACATGGACAGTGACTCATTCAAGGTCTCCCGGTAACTCAGTGTGCCGAGGACTTACTGTGGGCAGGAACTGTTCTAACCTCATACTCAGTGGATCCTCTTAATAACCTGGCTAGGCAAACACTGTTGTTATCCTCATTTACAAATAGGAAACCTGAAACACAGGGAGGTTTATTGTCTTGTCCAAGTTCCCAGAATTAGCAAGTGGTGCCTCTCAAGTTTCGGTTCCCTGGCTCAAGGTGTAATTCCCAAGAGCTCCCAGATTGAGATGCATTTGGGATGTCACCTTTAGAGGGGATTCTTTTTTAATACTAAACCTTGAAAATCAAGAATTTTTCTTCATTTCTTGAGAAAGTTACATTTCATCATAAAACTGAAAGACACTGTCTTTGATTTGGTGCTCAGATAGACCATAAACGTGGCCTAGAAGTTAAGACATACATTAGAGTAAATGTGATTTCAACAGCAAGATGGGCAGCATGCAGAGAGGCAGCGAGAAAGATAAGCCCAATGAGACGCCTGGCCTCTAGTCCTGGGAGGAAGGAGCCATCTAAGGAGGGGCCGATGAGCTAGAAGTGGCAGCCCCTGGCCCGCGTCTGCTCTCACCGAGCAGAGGCCTTGAGAGGCAGAGCAGGGACAAGCAAATCCACTCACAGGAGGTACCGAGCACCTCCCATGGTGCAGCAGCAAGAGGGCTACAACCTGACACCTTGCACAGAACAGAAGCTTGAGACGTTGCTTGTTGGTGGACTAGTTTTTCAGGAGCAATCTCTATTTACGAAGGGGAACTATGGGGAGAAAAAAATTACCGTGGTTGGACCCCAAAAAAAGCATTTGCTTGAATTGTGTCTATCATTTTGGCGCTTCCAATGGGCTCTGGAAATGTGACTCCATGCCAGCTGAGGCCTCGTCTGTCTGTTCATCTCTGTAACCCAGGGCCAAGTGCAGTGCCTGGCACACTGCAGGCTCCAATAAATGCATCCTGAGTAACTGAATGAATAAACTCACTGTGGGTGCCCCATATAGGGCCTCAAATGGTAGGTTGACAGGCAAGTGCCACTTACCATTTTTATGATATGCATTATGATAAATGCCCAGCAGAGGTCAGAGTAGATTCTTTGGGGGATGAGTTGATCATTTCAAGAAAACATTAAAGGAGATAAAGGAAAGAAGGAGCCAATATTTGCTGGGAACGTCTCATCTCTGCCAGGTATTGTACTTGAGGCCTCACATGTTTTCCCTCTGAATGCTCATGACTCTCCCTTAAGACAGATAGTATCAAGTTCAGAGCCATGCCCCCAACTGCTCCCACTCACTTCAGTTTTTCCAACATGATTCTAATTACAGGATTTCTCTTTTCCTTCTCCTCTCATTCTAAAAGTCACCTCATCTAACACAAACCTGCTATGTATGAGATAGCTCCCATTCAAATCACAGATAAATTAGAGGATTAACAACAACAAAGGAATCCAAATAGCCTGTGAATTCCTCAGGGCATTTAAAAATCAGAACTGGCATTAACTTCCCAGGACCACATAAAATGCATGGGGTCGGTGCTCTGTGCTACTAAACAGACACCTCACTTGTTAAAGGGGGTCTATGAAGTCTCACTATTAGTTCTCTCTAATTTTAACAGGTCTAAGTGGTGTGAAATTAATATCCTGTCTACTAGAAAACTACTCAATGTGATCTGGGCAGTAGATCTCCAGAAATTTCTCATCAGCCTATACAGGTGACCTCTACAAAAGACAAAGAAGTCTATTTTCTGTCTTGATCAATATTTGGGAGCTTTCTTGTAAAAATCTGCTGACAACGTCAGACAGGGAAAAGAGTATCATCCCCATGAGCCAGGTGCTTTGCTACTCAAAATAGGTGCTGACCCCCGCATGCTCTGCAGCGAGCCACCAGTGGCCATCCTCAGCCAGCAAGGAGACACCCACCAGCCAGAAATAAGTTGTTCAAATTAGTCCCCTTACATTTGCTTGTTGGTTTTTTTGTTTTGTTTTGTTTTAAAGGAAGGTCGGTTAGACGCATCTGAGAGATGTCAGGCGATGATATACTTGATAGCTCCTGGGTGCTTCCTTAAACCTTAATGCATGTGATATTGTCAACTCATACATCAACCCCAGCCAATGACTCTCCTTCAGACAGCTGTAACAACTCCCAAGCACAGCGACCAGCTCTGAGTGGCAGAACCAGCTGCTCTGACATCTAGAACATCTGGCTCATTTAAGAACAAAGGAGATACGGTACTCCAGTGTTTTTATGGGACTTACAAAATGGTTAGGAGATATTAGTTCAAAAATGAAAGGAGGAAAGATAGCATCATGAGGCCACACCACAGAATTAGGTATTATTTTATAACTATTCCCCAAGGTAAATTTTTTCTACATTTTTTAAACAGAACTTGTAGTATCTGATTTAATTCACAAAGGTGAAACAAAGGCTAGTCACAGAAGAATATTCAGATGATTCAAATGCATTGCAGAGCAGAACAGAGCACAAAGCTATCAGGAAATCAGAAACTCGGGGGAGAGTTCACTCCCACACCTACGCATCTCACCAGTTTTGCTCTGTGATAAACCCAGCATTACAATGCGGTTCCCTGAGGAGACAGTTTGGGCAGGACAGGGTCCCTGCGCAGCAGTGCGATTGCTGTGTTCACCAGAGCATGCATCCAGACAAGCTCTGACCTGAGGAGCCCTGCATGGGGTTTTTTGGCAGAGAGAACAAGCCAAGGGTAGAGGGTAGTTAGTGACCCTGAAACCAACCATTCCATTCCCGTGGAACCCAAGTTTGTAAATCTTGGGCCAAGGTCAGAAGAGAAAGCCCTGCTCCTCCTCCTGCTGGTGGAGAGCCAGAGGAGGCAGGCTGCTTCGCCCTCATCACTCACCTGCTGTAGAGGGTGGAGTTGGCGATGACGGGGATGTGAGAGGTGAGCTGGCCCCAGATCCTGCTAAGAGAAAACACAGATACAATCCTGGGGACCAAAGGAAAGATCTAGAATTTGGCCCAAGCTGGGTACCACCACTGGCTTAGTGTGCGGGCCTTGTGGTAAAAGTTGAGGAGGAACAGAGAGTTCAGGGATTGGAACAATGACCACAGGACAGGGTTAGGGTGAGGGTTTGTCTGCTCCCCACAGCTGACTTGAAACAAACTTTGAGAAATCGACTTATGCAATTGGCTGTAGTATCTCTTCCTAACATAACCATGGTCCTCGGGTGATGAATGACAAATGACAGTGCCACAGCAGTTCAGGGGACAGAGAGGAGCCGAGCAGTCCAAAGGAAGTGAGAATTCCCTACACCATCTACCTAGCAATGCTCTATGTAGAAGCTCCATTTTATCAGCAGGTACATTTAATAAGATAGGGCGAACCTATTCAGTTTGTGGATTTCCTGGACCTCTTCTTACCCAAAATTCAGTAAATACCCTTATTTACATTAAAAGAATGTACATATTCCCATATGTTGCATGCATTTTTCTGAACCTAGTCATCTTGTTATATGTCAAATATTTCTAAGTTCTCCGCCTCTCCCCAGTCTCAGAAATCCCCAGAATATATCTTGTTGGCCTAATATGGAAGTAGCCCAATGAGCAGACAGAGGTTCCTACATAAGTCCCCTCCCCTACACGGAAGTCCTATTGAGGGGTTAACCACAGCTCCAGGGAGGGGTGTGATCATGCCCCTGAGAAACCACTGTCTGTTCTGGGGAAGCCTCCAACCATCCCCTCACCCGCTACCCACAGGCCATGTTGACGTGGCAGGGACACAGGCATGAGAAATGCCTAATTCAACCACACCACCCTCCAGGTGGGTACCTTTCCACTGCTCGCAATATTATCTCACTTCCTTGTAAATATAAGAGGCATTTTACTGGTAAAGGAGGTAAAACTCAACCCCGTCCTGTTTTTATACTGCTTGGACAGTGCTAACATAGATTTTAATGGGGAGAAGATTGAACTTGTGATTCCAGTGGAACCTGGAGATGCTCAACTGCTACTTTGTTCTCCTAAACTCTGTGAGGGCACGGTGGTGTCCTGGAGTCCTCAGGATCTCATCTGGCTGCATCTGGCACAGAGCCATGCAGGTGGGCAGTTGCCCCAGGAAGGTGGAAAACACAGAGTCAGGCTTTCTCTGCTTTATAAAGAATTAGCTGCTGGACAGAATGACTGCTAGTCAGATATGCTGAACGGAGACATGAGTCTCAGCCTATTGACAATGACTGGCTCTGTCCATCCCATCAACCACAGAAAAAATAGGCGTCCAACATCGTCCAGCTCTCTCCTCTCTCCACCTCCACATTCATGGAGCCTGTTTTGGTCCTCATTGGGACCTCCAGGGCCTGGTCTCTACGCCTTCTCTTCCCTTCTAGCCCTGCCTGAGCACTTCTCTGGCCTAGGCTCTGCAGGCAGCGGTGTCAGCAGGATTCTCACCCTCTTTGTGGAGTCCACAGTCTCCCAACTCATCCAGCTCCCAGCTCTGCCCACACCATCTGCATCCTCTGGCTAGTCTGCCTGCGTGCCACTCCCTGCGTGCCACTCCCTGTTTCTCCTGGTGCCCCCAGCAGATGTCCTCCTCCCTGACTTCACTGAGAAGACCTGAGAAGACTTGACTGTGAATAGCCTCAACTTTCGCCCTTCCTTCTGCTTTTAAATGCTTCTAACTCTTCACCTGCCCTCAGGGCTCCTGCCTCCAGGGAGAGATAGATGGGTTTCCTCAAAGGCTGAGACTGAAGGATGGGCTCTGGATGCTGAGCCCTTGGCCTTCTCTCTAGGCCCTTCATCCTATCATTCTCTTTCGTATCTTCAGCTTCTCCCTCTCTGTGAGGTCCTTTTCCTGCCTAAAAGTATGTGCAGCTCCAGAAAAAACCAGAGAAAACCTCCTCTTCCCTTGGCCTTCCAGGGCTAAGCCAAAGCCTCCTGGGTTAGAACGAACCTTCATCTCCTCTATGTGGAACTCTACTTCACAGATTCATAAGGCAGAAGAACTAGAAGGTCTCAAGGGATCATTCAATCTGGCCCTAATTTCCAAAGATGAGAACATTAAGGCCCAAAGTCAGCTGAGTGAGGGGCTGCCGGGATTGGCAGTGATGACTGTCAACTCAGGACAGTGCTCTCTGTACCGCCCTGGACCTTCTGAAATGATGCCTTTTGCCATCCCCACATACTATTGAGCACATTCTCCTACCACATGGTGACTAGAGCAGAGGACAGGATGTGCGGTCACTTCTGTTCATGCAGCCTCCACTGAAAAACAGCATGCCTTGAATTTTAAGCCAGGTTGGTTTTTGTTCTATGGATAATGCTCATCTTTGGTTGATTGAGTCCTGGCATTAGTGAAGGGGCTGGCTTACCCAATAACCTCGGAGGTCCCTTCCAGCACCTGAGCCCTATGAGCCATGAATGCTGTCGTAATCCTTCATTGGAGACAGAATTCTTTGTTTTCTACATTTATTACCACACTCTGGATACCAGAACCCAAGACCTCTTGACCAAATACAGCCTGCTGGTCCTGGTCTTCAGATGCCGGGCTCCACTACAGTCTATGACCAGTTACCTGAATTATAGGAGTTGTTATATTTTGCTGGATGTTCCTCATTATTTTCAACAGCAGATCGTTTTGACTTCTTTCAAAATAAAAAGAGAGAGGGGGAAAAGGAAGGAGTAAATACACTGATGCTGAGAGTTAGAATAAAAATATTTTCTAGGCATGCAGTTAAACTATCCACACACAGGTCATATTTGGCTTCATAACTTAATACAGTGAAGGAGTCACAAACCAAAACCAAAGGGGAAAATAAAACCAACCATGCTGACTGTTATCCGAGGCCAATCACTCCCCCAGTTCCATCAGGCCACAATCAGCCCAGCAAGCCAGGAAACTATACGGTCCATTTGTTTCCTGGTATTATGTAGCTCCTTTTTAAAAGCTGCAAACCAGTCATCTGCAAATAGTTTTAGCTCTCAAGGAGACATAGCACAAAATCTGTCATTAACTAAATGTGCACCATTAACTGAGAACTCTCTTTACGTGGAACCTAGAACTTTCCTTCACACACAGAGAATTCAGATAGACAGCAGGTTTACCTTTCGAGCTAAAATCTTTCTCTTTTTTCTTTCTTCTTCAGATCCATGGTGAGACTGAGCTCTTGTCAGTCTTCGATGCTGGTGAATCTGTAAGAGAACACAGGTCACCACAAATGTGAGCATATCCTACACTAACGAAAATCTAACGTGTTTTGCCAAATCAAATTATTTGGATGTAAAATATTTCCCTGCTCAGCCTGTGTGGCTCCAGGGTCAGGTTTGAATGTCTGGGAGACAAGTATGCCCAAGGGTGAAGGCCCTTCTTGCTTCCCTCAGTTCCTTCCTGCCTCTTTCTCTTACAGAAGACGAATGTGGTCCCCAGCACCTTTGGAGCATGAACCCTGTGTTCCCACCATTACCCAGCCTGCCCCAGTCATAGAAGATCACCACCATTTATGGACCCGTTTGTTTCCCCAACAGGCTGAGCTCCTTAAGAGAAGGGCAGTGAAGGTGTCAGCTGCCTCACAGCATTGAGCCTAGAGCCTGGTTCAGAGCAAGTATGCAAGAAATGTTTGTGGAATGAACAATCAGTTAAAAGTAAATCACCGTGAATTCCAGGCAGAGAATGGCAGCACTGAAAGATCAAAGGGCAAGGAGGAACTATGAGCAATTTACCTGTTTCTGTTCTTCAGTTAGTCTCTTTTCTATACATTCTTTGGCAATTCTCAATGCTTCTTTTAACTTTGTGGGGATCTGAAAGAGGAGAAAGTACATAGTCTATTGAGGAAAACGGCTGGAGATTCTCCCAAAACCTGGTTTTAATGAAGGAGCAATTAGTTATCAAGAAGGAGGGCACCTGGAATGAAATTGGTTACAAGCTGCCTACTTGAATCCTATCCTGGCCACTTTTGGTATCCCCAATGCATGCAGCTCATTAGCATTTCTTATCAATAAATATGTAAAATAAACACAAAAACAGACATGATGTATGTTTCAAGCATTTCCACTAGTTCTCAAGGGACCCCGAATTACCAAAACAATCTTGGAAACAAAGACAAAAATTTAAGGCCTCACATTTCCTGGTTTCACAACATATTACAAAGCTACAGTAGCCAAAACAGTGTGAAACTGGCATAAAGAAAGACATATAGGGTCCTGACTGGTGTGGCTCAGTTGGCTGGGCATTGTCCCACAAAGCAAAATGTCACTGGTTTGATTCTCAGTTCGGGCACATGCCTGGGTTACGGGTTTGGTTCCCCAACAGGGGGCATATAAGAGTCAACCAAGTGATGTTTCTCTCTCACATGGATGTTTCTTTCCCTCTCTTTCTCCCTCTCTTCCCTTCTCTCTAAAAATCAATCAATAAAAATTTTTTAAAAAAGAAAGGCATATAGACCAATGGAACAGAATAGAGAGCCTAGAAATAAACCCTCATGTGTATGTTCAAATGATCTTTGACAAGGCTGCCAAAAGAACACAATGGGGGAAATATGGTTTCTTCACAAAATGATGCTGGGAAAATTGGATATTTACATGGAAAAGAATGAATCTTACACAAAATAAACTCAAAACTGGACTGAAGACCTAAACCTAAGCCCTAAAACTATAAAACTAGAAGAAAGCACAAGGGGAAAGCTTTGCAATGTTGAATTTGGCAGTGATTTCTTAGACTGGACACCAAAAGCACAGCAATAAAAGCTATAATAGACAAATGGGACCATATCACACTTAAAAGTTCTGCATATCAAAGGAAGTCATGAACAGAGTGAAGAGACAACCTATGGAATGAGAGAAAATGATTGGAAATCATATATCTATTAATAAATTAATATCCAGAATATATAAAGAGCTCCTACAACTCAACAACAAAAACATAAGTAACCAAATTTTAAAAATGGACTTGTCACAGAAAGATGGATTATACCACAATAAAACTGAAAAAAAAAAAGAACAGAAAATCAAAGAAAAAAAATGGGCAAAGGACCTGAATAGATCTCTCTCCCAAGAAGATATACATGGCCAACAAGCATATGAAAAGATGATCAACGTCTCTTATCATTAGAGGAATGCAAATCAAAACCACAATGAGATGTCACCTCATACACATAAGAACGGTCACTATTGATAAAACAGAAAATAACAAGTGTTGGTGAGGATGTAGAAAAACAGGAACATTGGTGCACTGATTGTAGAAATAGAAAATGGTACAGCTACTATGGAAAATAGTATGGAAGTCCCTCTAAAAAAAGAATTAGCATATGATTCAGCAACTTTTAGGTATATATCCAAAAGGACTGAAAGCAGGATCGAAACACACCTCATCTTCACTGCAGCATTATTCACAATAGCCAAGAGATGAGTCGTCCATCAACAAATAAATGGATTAACAGAATGTGGTGTATACACACAAGAGAATGTTACTCAGCCTTAAAAAAAGGAAATCCTGTCACATGCTACAACATGGGTAAAACTTAAGGACATTTATATTGAATGAAATAATCCAGTCACAAGAGGACAAATACTGTATGATTCCACTTTATGAGATATCTAGAGTTGTCAAAATTATAGAAGCAGACAGTAGAACTGTGTTTGCCAAGAAATAGGCGGCTGTTGGTCAACTGGTCTAGAGGTTGAGTTTGCAAGATGAAAAAGCTCTAGAGATGTTCAATGCAACAATGTGAATATACTTAACACTACTGAACTGTACACTTAAAAATGGTTAAGAGACTAAATTTTACATTTTACCATGATTAAAAATTTAAAAACATATAAGGCTTATTGGAACACACAAATTCAAGTAATTATAATCTTTTAAAACTTCAGAGGGATTTTCTCTGCAAAATTTTTTCTGCATTTCACAAGATTACGCTTTTTCCTGCAGAAAGGTACTCTTAATAGCCTGGTATGCTCCTGAACCTTTCATTTCTTAATTTATTAGATTTTTTAATGATAATAAAAGCTCAGGCCTGGAAAACAGACACCCAGGTCCTGTGGAACTTTTTATCTCTAGTATTCTTTTAAAAATATAAACAAGTTTTGAGTAGGAAATATAGTCACATGGTTCAAAGTCAAAAGGTATAAAAGTGTACATACACAGTAAAATGTCTCCCACATAGTTCTCCTTTGTGGTGGCAACTACTGTCACCAGTTTCTTGTGCATCTTTCTAGGAAGATCATGTATACACAAGAAATTAACATTGGCTTTTAAAATCATACTGTCTTTGCTGCATGGACTTGCTTGGCTGAGGGCAAGAGTGAGGTGTGATAATAATCCTTGGGCTGGACGATCGGGGTTTGGGGAGAACACAGTTATTTACAAGGCTGAATACATTTTTCTGAGGAGATTCAGTAAAGAGATTCATTTAAATGTTATTTCCTACTTCAGATCCAAAGAAGCTGTTACTGTCAGAACTCCTCTAACTGGTAAAAAGGCAGAGAAAAGCATCTATCACCTATATAATCTGATCCCAAGTTGTTTTGGGTTTTTTCCTTTTTTCCATAAATTTAATTTCATCATAAGAGTATTACTGTTCTTTGGGAATGCAAAGAGGAGAAAGAGAATTACCCTTCATTCTACTACCTAAAACAACACTCACACTGAGCACTGAGGACCTAAACGAGGTGTTCACGTGGATTATCTCAGTTGGCCAATGGCAATAGACAGGTGTTACTCATCAGCTCCACATACTGAGTATGCAGACCCAAAGATTATGTACTTGCCAATAGATTGGTAGCTCTCAAATGGGGGTGATTTTGTCCCCAACCCTTTCTAGGGACATTGGGCAGAGTCAGAGGCATTTTTGACAGTCACAATGTGTGGGGTAGAAAGGAAGTACTATTCACACCCAGTGGGTACAGGCCAGCGATGCTGCTTAACATCCTACAATACAGAGGACAGCCACACAAAACAAAGAACTATCTGGCCAAAATGTTAAATGCTGTGGTTGACAAATCATCCTCAAATAAGTGGCTGGTGTTAAAAAAGCAAAGTAAGGCATCAACCTGGTGTTTTGGGGTTTCAAAGCCCCTGCTCTTTCCATACCACACAACACCGTTTATTCCCAGGACACTTTCTTCCAGCCTTTCTGCTAGACACAGGTATTTTTTACACACTGTATTTATATCCTGCTTTTTCCATCCATTGGCCCAAATGATTATCATTTTCCATGCCACAACAATGTCTTAAAAAATAAATAAATTTATTAATTTTACTTATATTAGATAAAAACATTTTATCAACTAGATGTACTATTTATTATTAAGTTATTCCCTAATTGTAGGATATTTAGATTGTTTTCAAATTTTGCTTATTATAATTACTGGAGCTTTTCTTTTTTTAGTTAAAAAAGTGTTAAGTTTCGAAGCCAACTTATTTATGTCACAAACCAAAAAAAAAAAGATATGATTAGCTTTACCTTAAACTGTGGCTTTTCAGAAGTGGTTAGTGAAACATCACTGAATAATCTGTAAATAGAAGAAAAAAGCAAAATAAAAAAAACTTTCTTAAAACAGGTATACTCTCAGAGGATGGTCAAAGCAAAAAAAAAATGACACCTTGAGCCCAGGAAGTCCCCACGTGCCCCAGGAATGACTCAATCTACCATTTCTTGTTTATCGACACAGTCAAAAGAGTTTCTGGGCCACCCCACATGACCTTGGGAAAGCCCCCACTCCAGTTACCAGGAGCACTGGGTCAGCTATGGACTGGAAGTTATTTCCCCACCAAAGAGCAAAAGTCCTTTCACACTATGTAGTAAATTAATTTACACTTAAAAATTATTTTTGCAAATGGTTATTTATTATATTATTATTTCCACTTATTGCAAATAATATATATAGTATATATTTCTAAATAGAATAACTGGTTTTCCTTTTTTTTTTTTTTTTTGTCCCAGAGGAGGATAAAATTTATTCTAGAGCTCAATACAATAAAAATATGTGAGCAGAAAGGAATTGCTCTGATTAGAAGCTAATGAGAAAGTAATTATCTTCTAAGAAAAGTAGTGTTTTTCATGCTCTCTTAAAAAGAAATAGCAGCTTTTAGAGTATGTGTACTCTCTTTTCAAAACTATGTTATTGAAAATAGCATGAGAAATTCTGAACTGTTTTGACCAAAATAGGTTGGGGTGTTTATTTATTTATAATACTTTATTTTTGATTTTAGAGAGAGGGGAGGGGAGGGAGAAAGAAAGGGTGAGAAACATTGATTGGTTGCATTTCAAATGCACCCCAGGAAACAGAACCTGCAACCCAGGCATGTGCCCTGACCAGGATTTGAACTGTTGGTGAAAATGAATCAGTAACCTTTTGGCTCATAGGACAATGCCCAACAACTGAGTCACACCAATTAGGGCCAGATGGAGAGTTTAAACGGTTATTTGGCTAAGTGCCTAAATGTCTGTGAGTCTTTCCTTGAACAGTCCCCCTTTTTAAAAATCCAGAACTATGTCACAAGGAGGGATGACAGGGTTAACCTTTCCCCACCGAGCTCCCTGGGCAGTTCTGGAGGTGGAGATATAACTAGGCCCTCCAAGGCCACAGGTGTGTTTACTTCCAGACAAGGCATTTGAACTGGACTCAGTTCACACCTCTCCAAGTGCTCTTCTCAAGGCTGAAGCCCACAGGGTATAACAACGTAAATAAGGAAATAATATTTGGATACACTTTAGATCTGGAAGACTGGGAGAAAACGTGAGGGCTTTGGGGCAGAAATACAAACCCAAGTAAATCAACGTGGATACAGGCTGTTCCCTAACTACAAATGCATTCTGTTCTAGAATCTAGAAGTCTGTGAAAATTGTGTTGTTTCCCTAACTGGACCTATTTTCCCATGTTCACATTGTTCTTAATGGTGGCTGGTTTGGAGAGGGACTCATCAGTGTCAATCACACAGTAGAATGTCACATCCACGGGCAGAGACTTGGGCTGCTCAGCTCCTCATGGCTATAGCAGACCCTCTACAACAAACCTGAACTTCCTGCTCTCTGCTCTGTACTCTAGCTATATGTACTTCAAGCTCTCCCTGCCTGTTTCCCCATGTTATTGTTTCCTCAGGACATCTGATCTGTTTACAACAAGCTGGTACAGACAAAGCACTGGGTGTGTCACATGGAATGTAATGTTCACAAAATAAAAGCTGAATCAATATTAATCATAACGAACATTTAATAAGTACTTATTAAGTGCTAGGCACTGTACTAGGAATCATCTCTTTAAACCCTCCCAAAACCCTCTGAGATGAGGACTATTATTATCCCCATCTTATAGATGAGAAAACTCAGCTTCCAGAAGTTCGGGAACTTGTCCAAGGTCACTCAAGTAGAAGTGGTGAAGTTGGGAGAGGGGCAAAGGGGAAGAAAATGGGGACATCTGTAATAGTGTCAACAAAAAAAATAAGGGGAAAAAAAAAAAGAAGTGGTGAAGCTGGATCCACCCCCAGGTCCATCTAACCTCAAAGACTCCCTTCCTCACCACCCTGCTGCCTTTCCATGGACAGAAAATGCACCTAAAGGAAAGCCCCCAAAGCATTATTTCAACCACCTTAATTACCTAGTCATAACCCTGCTTAAGAGCGAATGTCTTCTGAGCTGCAAGCCTCTAGCACAGTGCCAGTACATGTTAGACATTTAATAAATGTTACCCCGTAAGTAAATGAACAAACAAGTGCATGGGAGGCTAGACACATTCCGTACTCCTCCCTGCCCTCCTCACAGAGGGCAGACCCTCTAAGGCCAGTGGCTTGTGAGCGAGCCACAGCTGTGGCCCAATAATGCCCAAAACAGGGTGATGAAGGGCAGCTGCTTGAGGGGGCCCTCCTTCAGTATTTCCTAAGCGAGGGGCTGCCACATGGACATATACACAATGCTAGTGTCGACAGGGAGAGACACACGTGAAAACGAGGCTGAGGTCCAAGCAGAGCAATCAGACTAAGGGAGCAGAGAGGTCACAAGGAAAGATCGTGATATCATGCTGCAAGTGACTGTCAGCAAAGAGGTCTCTTGGACTCTGCAAGTTAGAAAGATAACAACCAAGGTGTATGATTGACTTACGGCATCTGTAAGAGCCGGGAGACGGTAGGCATGCCATTTTTACAGGCTTCACAAGACAGCGTAGACTCCAACACGGCCACTTGAAATGAACAGATACTCATTTTAGTTCCACAGAACACGCTGGCAAATCCACTTGGTGATAAAAAATTCGACACTGCTTTGCAACAACTGTCTGTAGGCTGATCAGGACAGTGTCAAAACTTCACGCGCAGACAGATGGCAAACGTGAGGAGGGGGAATGCTGGCAACACTGATGTTACCGAGGACTCAAACTAAGCAGTTTAGAAACCACACGCTGACAGACAGCAAAATATACTTCAAAGATAATTGGAGGAAGGATTCGAGATATCATTGATAAAAGTGTTTGCTCTCTGAAAGGAGAAGTAAACACTAAACAGAGTAAAAATTTTGAACTTGAAACGCATTTTGCTGCTTGCCTGCTCTTAATCAAAACCAGCATGCAAAATGCCAATTGTTGATACCTCATCATCCAACACCTTGGTTGATATAAACATAAGCAGCCAGATTTTTCTACTCACAGGTCACTGTTCAGTTTCAGCTGTTCAAACGCTACACAAAACAGTCTCAGGGTCTGTTCTCTTGAACCAACTCACTTAACACTAGCGCTTGGTGGAGGACTGACTGCATACCTTGATGGTACACTGGTCCAAGAACTACCCTGCCCTCCCCACTCTGTGCTGTAGCAGTGAGTTCGAGCTGGCTGTGAGGGGATGAACGGGTGCCTGCTGAGTCTGTGTGAGTTCCTCCATCTCTCCTTCCTCACGATGCCTCCTGCCAGGCCCTGTCCGCCCCACCCCCCACTCTCCTCAGCCCCTCAGGTACACTGGAAGAGCTCCTGGATCCAATTTGCCGCTGTCTGCTTTCCTGCCTGCCTTCCCTAGCTCAAGGCCTGCTAGGCTCCTATCTCCCAGGTATCTGCCCATGGCTTCCTTGTTCCTTGCAGGTCCCACTCCAGCCTTGGTCTGACTCCTGACACCTGCCAGAACTCTCAAGATGGGCTTCAAACTGCCTGATCCTGGCTTCTGTTTCTAGATCAGATTCAGCCTGGCCATACTGCTCTTTACATGCTCCTGCTTTTAAAATTCTAATGTTTGTTATGAAAATTCCCTGTTTCAGAGAGCCTGACAGGTGGACAAGCCATCTGAATTTTCAATGAAGTACATTTAAGTAAATTACTCAGATCTGGTTTGCTTTTAATTGGATAAGAACTTCTCGCTGTGGAGCATGACAACTTCCTCTGGTCTTTCCTGGATTCTAGAAAGGGGGTGAGTAGCTCACCAGACTACCAGGGCCCAGAAGACCCCTCCAAATCCCATACTGACCCACAGCCATAGACGGGGCAGGAGGGAAAGAGTCTACAGGCACCGAGTCTGGAGGTCGTCCATAGGTCATTTCATACAGTAAGTGGCCAAAGCAGTGGACGTCCACACTTTCCAACGTCTGTGGAAGAAAAGAGAGCAGTGGCATGTTCCTCTTTCAGTTTGGCCTTCTGCATCCCACTGCCCCTGCCCTTGGCTTCCACGGAGAAACAAGGCCCAGGGTGATCCCACTCACTGGTAATGAAAACGCAACTCCAAAGCCTTTTGTAAAAGCTCACAAGGCATTGCTCTGACCAAAGGTCTTGGTTCTGCCCACCACACTCTTCCAATGAGTGACTCTATGCCCCTCCTTTTCCCAGCTATCATTTCAGCTTAGCCTCTTGGAGATACAGCAATGCTTTGTGGGAGAAACAGGCCAACAGACATGGCCTACCCCAACTGTACCTTACACTGGTTCGTACATATTTCTTACATGGGCAGATCAGGGGGTCTGGCTGTAGGGATGATTTATACCTCAAAATGAACCTGCTGTTTCATTATTTTTGGCAACTTACATTGATTTTCCTGAATTGTGAGAAATAAGATCGGTAGAAGGAAGGAAGGCCCAATAAGGAATTCTCAAGGTCTAGCAGCCGGCAAGTGTCCCCATCTAGCATCACATTAGAGGCGTGAAGATGCCCATAAGGGAATCCTTTGTCGTGTAGAAACTTTAGTACCTATTTAAAAATATGTACAAGTTACATTTACCCCCAACTCATCCAGATATAAGACAGGTTAAAGTTTGTCTTTTGAGTCAGTATATTTTCAAACAAAATCAAACAGTTCACTGGGGAGATTCCTAAAGAAACTGTCACCTCCATCCATTTCTTTGGAAAAAGACGTGATGCTGAATGCTTCCCAGCTGTGAGATGTAATGTAATGCCAACTCCCTCACTTCCAAAGAACAGAGAAGCAGCCTGTGCCTGTTTGGGGTTAATAGCTTTATGCCAAAAGCCTCTACATTAAGCACTTCCTCATCCCAATAGGCCAAGCCTTCTTCAGGGCAAAGCCCTGATCCTTCTGCATAGAGGAGTAAAGCTATCATGGCAGTGCTTGATAGGGACCGTGTTAAAACATCTCTAGTACAGTCTGACCTTAGAATATATTTGGTTGTTTATTAACAGAAACATATGACAGGCTCCCACAAAAAGAAGCAAACATTTAATAAACAGTGGCTCACCCAGTAATAGAAGTAGCTAGGACAATCCATTGAGGACTGGAAAATATATTACGATTTCTCTGCTTTTGTTTTTGTTTTTGTTTTTTAAATATTTTATTTATTTATTTTTAGAGAGAGAGTAAGGGAGGGAGAGAGGGTAAGAGAGGGAGAAAGAAAGGAAGAGAAACATTGACGTGCAAGAGAAACCTCAGTCAGTTGCCTCCTGCACACCCCCAACTGAGGACCTGGACCAAAACCCAGGCACGTGCCTTGACAGGGAATCGAATTGGTGACCTTTCAGTTTGTGGGACGATGCCCAGTCCACTGAGCCACACTAGTCAGGGCTCTATTTGTTTTCTTTTTAATCTCATTCTTAACCTATAATGTACAAAATATGTTAATAGTAGTACAGGCATACAATATTTAAATACATACATCAAGGCGGGGCAGGTTATGCTGAAATTGTTTTCACTGATAGGGCTGCCCAATCCAAGAAGCTTGGCGAATACTGCTCTACAGAGTGATGTGGGAAAAGCTTTTCATGCTAACTACACTTCAGTAAGGGAGCCATATGGTTATGTACATAACAAAATCAAGAATTTTGGCACAAAGATAAAGATCAACCAGAAATAACACAAAAGTTGGTACCCACATAGTTGAGTTCTTAAAAATCAGACACTAAAGTCCAGTAGCTAAGCTTTTTGGAATTTTGTAGTTCTAAATTAGTCTTAGTCTCAAACATTTACTTTTTGGGACCAAACATGACAATGCCATCAGTTTATAAAGAATCAGACAACTTAAACTATTGTGGATATTGCTTAAGGACTTTCCCAAAAGAATACTGGAATGCTGGGTGAAATTCCAATGCAACTTAAAAATTAAATACTTCTTACCTCTAGTATTTGCCGCCCGTATGTTTTTATTTGCTGGAGTTCAAGGCCCTGGATCTTCTTAGGGTTGCAGTACTTCTTTAAGAATGGGTCTTTTGGTTTTGACTTTGGAAAAGAACAAGGAGCACATGAGAAACAGAAGGGTCAACATCTGCACACAGGCTCCCCAACAGGCAGGACTCTACAGAGACTAGGGGCGCCAGACTGTAGGAGGTAGGTGTTTAAAATACAAGTCTGTAAAGCTGATAGAAAGAATCTGATCCTGGATTTCATCCCATCTCTAGTCCAGTGAAGATGTGTCTGGTCTTGGCCTTAGCCAACCCCAAAGTCTTATATACTGTTACAATTTTTCACTATTTAAAAAACTTTTTTCCAACTTTGAGATAATTTGGTATAGCTTTGTTAAACTGACCACAGCCTACAATGCAATGGACATAATAATCATTAAATGTTCAACCTTCCCTCATGTGGGGAAGGAATGCTTTTTAACTAAACTGGGTGGTTTTTTTTACTAAAATCAAAAGAAATTCCAAATAAAATTAAAATAACATTCTCAGGGCCTAGTTTCTGGAACCTCAGGGATCAAGTATCCATAACAGGTTTTAAAGGGACTTGCAAATATCTCTATGATCATGAACTTGTACCAAAAAGTACCTTGTAGATCAGGTCCTTCAAAGTTCCTTTTTCATTAAACATCCTAATAAGCAATGCTGAGGATTCATTAGCTGTGGCAAAGGTAACCCGATAGATATAAGGGTGCTGGTAAAACAAAAAAGAAATTCACGTTTATTTGTGTCCAGGATCTGGATATTCAGAGTCAAGTACCATCTCAGTATTTTATTTGCATACAAATGTGAGTATAGTCCCTGAACACATGGCATTTTCAAGTTATTAGATGAGGAACTTGTGCGTCATTCTTTAAATGAGAGAAGGAACATAATACTGACAAAAGGAAGTGGGTAGCTGATGTGGTCAGCTTTAGATGGAAGGCATCTGCTTTGGTATGCATACTTCTCATAGTTCAGGCAAAAGTGCGATGGAAGAAAAGGAAAGCCTGAATTTTTAGAATAGTGATTTTCATATTCTGCCTATGTAAATCAATAAAGAATAAGCTGAATCCTAGAGCAGCAAAGTGGGGACCAGGATAGATGTATCTTCATTCACAGTGTTGCCTAACATTCCACATTGCTGCACTCCACCAAGCCAGGGAGCATGCAAAAGCAGCATTTTTGGGGATTGTGGCCCTTTTCCAAAGCAGCTAGCATGACTCTTCCTGTCTCTTCTTGGAGTATGCAATATGATGATTCACAGTATCCTCCTGAGATGGTGATTGACGTCAACCAAGTGGGGCGGGGTGTAAAACAAATTATTAATGACTGAAAGGAAAGCAGTCATATGGCCTGAAATTTTGGTTACATTTACCAACTGGCTCCAGGCAGGTATTACAATGTCCATTAGTTCAAGGAAGTAACATGAAAATTTAAACACAAGGGAGCTGGGCTATGCAAAGATGTGGGGGGCAGGGATTGAGTGGGCTGAGGGGCAAAAGTAGTAATTGATCATGAAGTTTCTCTTGACCATCACATCGAAATGATTGCTGGTGACATTTTAATAGCTTTACTGAATATAACTCATATAACATTATGATTCACCTATTTAAAGTGTACAATTGAATGGTTTTCAGTATATTCATGGTTGTGCAACTATCACACAATTTAATTTTAGAACATTTCATCACCCACAAATAAACCCAAGGAATAAAATAAAAATCGTTGAGTTCTACAGAAATAAATAAAGAAGGAAGAATAGGAAGCTATTCCTTACAGTAGAATGCCAACTAATAAATATAAGAGAAATGATGGAGTTAGAGGATCTCAACAAATGCTAAACCTAGTGGGTTTGATAAAGAATGGGATATTTATATAGTCTCAAAATATCTCCCTATGATTACTTACTGATTAATTCTAGTTATTTACCTGAAGAAAATAATTAAGAATGAATACAAAAATTTAGCTAAAATTGTTCACTATGGCTTTTTTTTTATCCTCACCTGAAGACATGCCCACTGATTTTAAAGAGAGGGGAAGGGAGAGAAAGAAAGAGGAAGAGAAACGTCGATGTGAGAAACATTGATTGGCCACCTCCCTCACATGCCCAGACAGGGGACCAAACCCACAACCCAGGCCTGCACCCTGGCTGGGAACTGAACCCGTGATCCTTCGGCTGAAAGGATGATGCTCCAACTGAGACACGGCAGCCAGGTCTATGGCTTTTTTTTTTTTTTTTTTTTTAAAGGGAAAATAACTGGAGGTGATCCAAATATCCAGTTTATAGCCCATGATAATTCTATGCAGCCAGTAATAATGATGTTACTGACAATAAAAGAGGTTCATGGTAAGCTTCCTGGGTCAGATGGATAAGGACATCAACACCTTCTCCATGCGTGTCAGGTAAAGTGCAGGGTGACCCCTGAGAATGGGGTCTATGGCCTGCTGTTTAGCTCATTTTAAATCCTGAGATGAGGACTGGCTCCAGTGGGGAGAACAATGTGGGGTAGGGCTGGGCCACCAGTGCTTCCCACAGGCTGTGTTCTTACACTGACTGTACAGAAAGAAAAGGCAGAGCAAACCCACCCCATACACACCTCAGCCCGGGCTCTTTGCCTGGTCTGTATTGTGAATAGGGGGCATGGAGGGAAAACAAACAAACAAACAAACATGTCTACAGTACACTACTAACAAAAAAAGCCAGGTTTTAAAATAATATAAGTGTTTTCATATCATATAAAATTCTAGAACAGTAAGAACTGAACATTTTTATTTCTGATTAGTTGAAATTATAGATGAGTTTTCCTTTCTTTCTTTCTTTCTTTCTTTCTTTCTTTCTTTCTTTCTTTCTTTCTTTTCTTTCTTTCTTTCTTTCTCTCTCTCTCTCTTTCTCTCTCTGTTTTCTGACTCTTCTGCAATTAATATGTATCATTTGTCCATACCACCTTCTTTTTAAAAAACATATCCATTAAAAGAATGTAGAATTGCATGCTGACAGCCTGTGTCAAACAATTCATCAAACTCAAAGACCACATCATTTTTCTTGGCTACACATCACACCTCATTAAAAGCTTGGTTTTGCTAGTTTGACAAGGCACTCTTTCTTCAAAAACAAACTTGCCAACCCAACTGGACAGGTTAGAGTAACTGTGCTCAGTATATGAGTGACTCACTCTACAGTCCTACATCCTCACACAGATCACAGATAAAGAACATCAACACTAACTTAATTTTCTGGACAGATAAGTCTTTTCCTGAAGACATTCTGCATCTATTTTGAAATATATTGATGTAGTTCTTTCCATCAAAGGCCTTTGATTAGAATTGTATATTAGCACAAACTATACCAGGTTCTCCTAAAGACCACTTGGTTAGCCTGTGGGAATAGTAATTCAGACAGCAAAAGGGTTATTTTGCCTTTTCCTCACCCAGCTTACCTAAACCCTTATTAGTTCTGATTTCTCGGGCTAGAACAGATCTTTTAATTCCATTTATATAAACATCTTCACCAACAACAAAGTGTCTAGTTCCTATTCTGATATTTGCTTAAAATACAAAGTTCACATTTAAATTACCACATTTCATGGGTTGTGTATTATAAATGCCATTTAAATGGCCTCCAATCTATGGGACTAGTCATAGCAGTTCTATGGAACAACTTCAATCTGAACTGAAGTGCAATATACCCTCCATTCTTTTGAGTATGTCCAGCATTTTCTGTCCACAGAAAACACTGTGAGTCTGTCATCAACACCAAGCATAAAAGGAACTGTACTCACCGAACAGGAAGGCAGGAGTTTGATTAGACACTGAAAATCTTTATCTGGCAGATACTTGTCAGGGCCAAGGTCAGCCTAAAAACATGGAAGGAAATATCAAGGTGCTGCCTTTAGTCATTTAAAAAAAAAAAGAAGATATAGAATTGTACACCTGAAACCTATATCATTTTATTAATCAATATCACCCAATAAATTTAATTTTAAAATTCCTATGTCTTTCTCTTTTTTTCTTTGTCCAAATATATGAATGTAAACCAAAGATGAAAACAATCTAAGTCTTGCAGCCTCAAGGCCTTTCTGGAAAGATAGAACATAAACGTATAAAAAGCAGGACTTAATTGTTGTGTTATCAAATTCCATTAACCACATGTATCACTAGAACTCCCAAAGTGAGAGGTAACAAAGTAATGCCGAAGGACTTTCTTTAAAACAATTGACAACACTGCCAACCCTAAAGAGGTTCCTGAGAACTATTTTAAACTGTTTCTACTTCTTTCCAAATGTTTATTAGTTGATCAAATATAATCACATTGAAATAACCCAATGAACAAGCAAAGTGACTTAAAATGATTCTCTTTTGATGTGGGACTGAGAAGAACTTTATGACATCACTTAGGAGCACAATATAGTTTCTTAATTCTCTTGTCAATATCTGTTTTCGTAAACCCATCAAGTCCCTAAAATGAGATGGAAACAAAAACCAGCTTACCCAGCTTAATACTAGCCGTTCCTTTGGCTGATTTTTAATCTTCATCAAGAAGTATTTCTTCCTTATCCTCCAACCTGCCATTAAAGCAGAAATATGTTTATAGCTACCTAATTTTTATGCCAGTGAAGTGTTTCATTGACTGAGTGATAAAACTTAACTTTGGTAATATTATCCACAGCTATATAGGTGCAAGTAAAACAACCATTTGGTAATGTTGACATGGTAAAGATTGCACTAAAAAAAAGCGGGGGCGGGGGGGGGGAGGCAAAGGAATTACTCCAGTCACAGAAACAGCACTTTGGTTTAGATTTAGTGAATAAAAAGATGAGGAACGAATGATGAAACCAGGTTGAAAGTATGTTACTATCATCAAAATCCTCAGATGGGACTTTAACCATGATTCACTAAGTCTTGAGAGTTAAGGACTGCATCCTCAAGCAGTAGGAAGACAAAAAGAAAAAGAAATCACCTGCATTTAAGAGATTTCTTGGGATACATATAGGAAAGCATGACAAAGAAACCAGTTCTGGGATCTGTCTTTTTTGACAGAATGGGCTTGCCAGTTTCTCACCTATGTCTTTCAATGGTTCTACCACCTCCCACTTGGGTTCTGATCTGAAGAACATGGAAACCTGTTGTAAGGCGATCTCTGCAAAGACATTTTTGAAACTCATTAGTCAAGCATATCAGAAAAGTACCATATGCTTAAGATATTTTTCTTGCAAATGACCTTAAAAAACTTAATTACAAAAACAAACACAGACTAATTGCAACGTGGGATTCTAGATTGGATCTTGGAACAGAAAAAGGACATTAGTGAAAAAAATAGTGAAATATGAATAAAATCTGTAGTCAACAGTAACGTACCAATGTTAAGTTCTTAGTCTTGGTAAATGTTCTGTGGTTATGTAAGATGTTAACATCAGGGGAAATTGGGTGAGGGGTATATGGAAGCCGTACTACAACTGCCATTTTTCTGTAAATCTAAAATTATTTCAAAAAAGTTTATTAAAGAAAATATAATAATTAATCACTAATGTTGTAGGTAAGTATACTCATATACTGGAAGATCTAAAATATTCAGATGGTGTAAGTCAAGAATTCAATATATGCACCAGGCCACAACCCAAGCACAAAACTTGGAACAGTATTCAGCGTTGCTTCAAGTGATGTTTATCCCATCTTCATTCCTTAAGGAATTATAGCTTTCACCAACAAAGAAGCGATTAGCTTTAAATATATACTGGAAATAAAAGCCAGTATTTTAGAAAAACATCTATGTACAGCAACAACATGGTTCTATCATGGGAAGTGATGGTGTGCCTGTTTACTGGAAAAAACCCATGTTTCTTTTTGTGTTCGTTTATCATGAGAATGTTTCCTCCTTTTAAGAAGACAATGAGAAGAGGAAGTTCTTTAAAGTTCACTGTATTAAAAAAATTATCAGAATAACTGTGCTTTTCCATTTCCTAAAAAAAGCAGCATCTGTAACTTGCTATTTCTCTTCAATGCAGTGTGTAAATGAAGCCACTCCTGATTCCTGAAAGCAGACAGAAATCCTGCAGATTCACTGGGGAATTTCACCTCTGTGTAGCATTAATTACATTTCAGGCAGACTGGTAAGACAGAAGGGATTGGGCAGAAATGCTCTGCATATGTCAAAATAACCTAGTCTGGAACTACCATGCTGAGAGCTGGGCACACAATATCATTTTGATGTACTTTACAGTACATTATGAGTTCAGAGACTCAGGGAAGAGAATCCGCTAGCTACTTGTTTACTGACTCAATATGTAAAGTGTCCGTCTATCTGCACAGAAGAAAAGATGTGAGAACCAAATACAAAACTGATTCCATTTACATTTGTTCTAACTACTCCAATGTGAATAGCCATTTGGAGGGACTGGGTGTGAGAGAAGCATATAAGTTTTCATTATCAACACTGGGAACTCTGTTTCTTCTCCATAAATAATGTTGATATAAAATGTTTTCAGTATTTATGAAATAACTTGAACGTAAACAAATTTAAAGGAAATCCTTTTTTTGTTGTTTTGATTTTGAGAGAGAGAGAAGAACATCAATTTGTTGTCCCATGTATTTCTGCATTCAGTGGTTGTTTCTTGTATGTCCCCTGACAGGGAGCGAACCCGAAGCCTTGGGGTATGGGGACAACACTCTAACCAACTGAGCTGAGCTACCCAGCCAGGGCAAAAGGATATTCTTTTAGGTGAAAATCATTCATATAAACTTTGAGAGGGATCATGAAAAATAATTTTCTAAATGCAGTATAATGTCATTCTAAGAAACTGTGAAGGACAGTTTGTTCAAAACTAACAGTGACTCATAATTCCCACAAAATCATTATTCAACAATATTTACCATATGCTACTACGTGCTGTACATTGTTTTAGAAATGGGGAAACAGCTGTGAACAAATGGAACATGCTAGATTTGTACTGTACATTGTTTTTGAAACGAGAAAATAGCTGTGAACAAATGGAACAAATGGAACAAATGGAACGTAAACAAAATGGAAGGTAAATTGAGGACTGGGAAATAGCTTTTTATACCTTAGTGGTCAGGGAATTACGGAGAGGCCATTTTCCTTCCACTAAACTAAAATTTATTGTCAAGTAAATTTCATGACTACTATGCTCCCAATATTAATCCCCCTTCCGCAGGCAACACACTTAAATCCTTAAGCATCTATTCCTCTGCTCAGAAGCTTTTAGTGGTGCCTTATTTCCTTACCAAGTCAAGACCAAGCTTCTAAACCTAATGTTCAACTACTTTGTCTCCTACAACAGTCAGTGCCTCTCACTCCCTTCACTCTGAGATCTGCCTCCCTCCGCCCCTGCAGACTGGCCTGGTCCCACCCCTCAGCATTTCCCATTCTTGCCCATCGATCTGCAGAGGCTCAGCCCCAATTTACTACTCCCCTGGCCAGGACTCCTTCTTTTTTCCCTCCTGGTGCACTCTCAGTGCTGTATCTGTCCCTTTCCTTTGGGATTCACTCACAGACTGCCCTATATTAGGGCTCCTCTCTTCCACTAGACCAGACGCTCTGCCTGGCCTCTCCGCCTCGCTAACTTCTGCTCACCCCTCAGATCTCCATGTACATAGCACCTCTTCTGGGAAGGCTTCCATCTTCAGATCTAAATCGTCTGCAACCCTACAAACTCCCCCATCCCCCACCCAAGGTTATGTCCCATGTTTCCCCTGCCACAGTCTTGTCCCTGCAGAAGTGCCCAGGGCAGGGGTGGAGGGAGGTCATTCCTTCTGTGTCACTGTATTCCTAGCATCTGGCACATAGTAGGTGTTCAATAAGTATTTCATGCAGTGAGAACTAAGGGTTCAATACATATTCAATGGGTATGGATGCCCTCTCCCCTTAGAACATGAAAACCATGAAAAGGAAGGCCCCTGCCCTCATTTTCTGGAGCACTGATAGAGACGTAGGGGAAAATGCAGGCTCATAAATGCAGATAAACAAGCCCCAGACAGGAAATGCTAAGTGAAGCCTTCAAGTCCATCCTGCTCTCCCCACAGAGCTCAGACTTTTCAGCTCAGAAGACACGAGGCGCCCCCATTATGTGCAGTCTTTGAGCTCCTAGATCCCAGCCCCATGGGATGACTACAGGGAACAACACTGACCCTTTCGGTCCTGCCGCAGAGCTCCAGGTCCCTAATCAACTACATGAAGTGGCGTAGCAGAGGCCTGTGCAGCAAACAGCTGGGCATGGGCCTCCAGCTTCTCCAGAGCATCCTGCTCTTGTTCTGAACACAATCCCCTACCCCCAATCTCTCCTTTGGAACCTCATCCTGGAGCCCACTATTATCAATCTATTTGTGGGATTTCTGGGGCTTTAAGACCAAAAGGGAGCTTCAACACTCCCCAGTCCACCACCCCCTCCCCCAACTCCTGTTTCATAGGCCTGGACCCTGAAGCCCACGGAGGGGAAACGCAGCTGATGACAAAGCTGGGACTGGGATCCAGGCCTTCCGATTTATGGGCCAACTGTCTTCTGTGTAAACATGAGAACCCCCCTTACTCTGAGGAGGTGTGAGGTTTGAGGTGGGAAGATGGCTACCGTGCAGTGAGGATTTCACATGATAGAAGAATCTTGCTGACAAAATGAGTAAGGTGGTGGTGGCAGCGGTGGTGTGTGTGTCCCAACACCAGCCCCTCGTGACTGGGGGACACCTGCTTTCCTTGTACAATAGCTGGTCCTCAATTAAACTTTCTAACTCAAGTGAACACCTCACAGGTCCCGTATGGAAGATGAGCCACACCGAGAGTTGGAAAGCCTGGGCAAGTCTGCCTGGCTTTCTGGGGAACGGCTCAATCAAGCTGACGCAGAGGAGGCCCCTTCCTGAAACTGCGGGTGAGTCAGCCTCGGGCCATGACGAGTTCTGACATTTTGTTCGGGGGAGGCGGGGGGGGGGGCGGGAATATCAGCATCTCTCAGAAAACAGCAACCTTCCCCTACTCTTCTGTTACAGGACTGTGTCCTCTACATAGTGGCATCTCCTTGAGCATTTGGGTTCTGGTGGAAGTCTCCAGTAGTCTTTGTGTCCCTCTGCTTTGGACTCCTGACTGCTATGCTGGGGGAGAGAAGAAAGATCAAGGACAATGGCAGCATGTGAGAGTGGTACAGTAGAAGGAAATACAGGGATCAGACTACCTTCCAGGGTCTGAGAAGCATTTTAATTGGAAAACACTCAGACACTGTACACTTATACAGTCATGCAAATGTGCCACCCTAGGTAAGGCCTTCCTTCTCGGGGGGCCTCTCATCTATAAATTGAGAGGGTAAGTATTGATGTATGTGCTTCAAGATCCCTTCTAGCTCTGACCCCAGGTGATTCAATGTACTTGTGATACAAGCTCCCTGAGAGTAAGGAGAGTATATTCCTTGAAACTGCATCTCCAGCACCCAGCCCTGCACCCAGCACACAGCATAGGCACAGTGGAGTCTAGGTTTGTGGAATGAAAGGCATCATCACACGTGCACCACACCTTGAGGCTTGCCCTCGGGAGAACGCTAGCAGGAAATACGGTGGGCGAACCAATGAACTGGGCTGAGTTGGGGCTGATTTGATAACAGTCAGTCCCGACAGCCCACCTTCTGACAATTTTGGGAACAATTAAGGTGCAGCACAGAGAAATGAGAGAAATGAGAGACGCTGCTGTGAAAGAATGTGAGCTGTGCTGGGAGTGCCTGTCCTGTAATGATTTTTCTCCCATGTGAACCAAAAACAGTGGTGGATGAATGGAAGCCTTGTTAATAAGGCAATTTCAACTTGTAACCTGTAGTTAATATGAATCTGAAATAAACTTTCCTTCATTGCACTGCATTCTGGAAAGGCATTTTTCTTACTCCTACTTCTATTAGAAGATGGCAGGTACATTCTAGAGTGAGGCTTCTCAAACTTTAATGAGCATGCAAATCACTTGGGGACCATACTAAACTCGGATCCCGATTAGTAGGTCTAAGATGGAGCCTGAATTCTGCATTTTTGACAAGCCCCCAATAATGTAGTGCTGCTGGTCAGAAGGCCACACTGTGAGTAGTAAGGTCCAAAGGCTGTGGTTTTCAAACTCAGCTGCATATTGGAATCTCTTGGGGAGCTTCAGAACCACAAGACAGCCCTAGCCTGGTAGCTCAGCTGGTTAGAGTATAGGCCCAATGTCCCAAGGTTGTGGGTTCTATCCCTGGTCAGGACACGTACAAGAAGCAACCAATGAATGAATAAATAAGTGGAACAACAAACCAATGTCTCTCCCTCTCTTCCGCTCCCTCTCTTCTTCTCTCTCTCTAAAATCAATTAAAAACAAACAAACAAACAAACAAACAACAACAACAAAAACCCCATAAGCCACACCTTCAGAGATTCTGATTTAACTGAATTAAATTAGCAGGAGTGCAGTCTGGGGATCAGGATTTTGTAAAGCTCCCCAAGGGATTCTATTCAGGCAGGAAAGTTTGGTGCCTGACAAGCAAGCCTCTACTTCCCTCTTTCTGAGAGGAATGAAATTTTTTCCAATTGCTTTAAAAACAGGTTTGGTGGTTTTATTTTTTTAACCCTCACCTGAGGACATGCTTATTGATTTTAGAGGTGGGGAAAGGAGGGAGAATGAGAGGGAGAGAAATATCAAAGTGAGAGAGAAACACTGATCAATTGACCTTCGTATGCACCACGACCTGGAACTGAACCCACAACCTAGGCATGCACCTTGACTAGGAATTGAATCTGTAACTTTTTGGTTTGTGGGATGACACCCAACCACCTAAATCACACTGGCCAGGGCCCAAAGCAGTGTTTTTGAGGACCCAAAAAGTAGCATGTAAACAATCTATTTTCTTAGTGGGGAAATCAGCTTATTAATAAAACCCAGAATTCCATTTAGAAGGAATCTAAGCATGGTTTAGCTTTAGCAATCATTTGATTCCTAGTAATTAGTTCAATCCTACAGTGGTTTCCATTGGTTTCCAGTGTTTTCCATTAAGGCCACACCAGAATGTATTCAATATTTAATAACCCATTCTGCTGACACTAGGCTTAGGCAATCAATGCCAGCTTTGTGTGGAATCGGTACCCTTTCCACCTTGGTCCCTTGGCTGCCGCCCTGATCCCGGGAACATTTGAAAGACAGCTACCTCCTCCTTATGCTTTGCACTGAGTGGGTCTCAGTGAACAACTGGGAACACAGAGAGGACCTTTCTTAATCACTATTGCGGTAAAGTAATTCTGAGAAAAACCAGACATACTATATATTTGTAAATACAAAAATGGAGCCAAATACAAATAAATCATGATTACTATATAGGTAATCATGGATTATTTACTCTCTATTCTGTCAGGAAAGTTAATAGAGACGAGAATGTAAGTATACAGACACAGTAACTTCTCTTCCAGATTTTTCTGTGCAGGCATTACAAACATGTTAGAAGTAATTATTTTCTTCTTACACTTCTACAGTAAGTTACAATCAGGTAAGAATTAGTTAATGAATAATATCCTATAACAAATATATACATCTTCCCATTTGGAAACAGAGCTTCTCCCACATACTTCATCTCCAGCAAAGCACAGAGCCTCTTTAGCCATGTGACCACAGCTCACAGACCCCTTTGCTTACCAGTGTAGTTTGCAGAATAGTTGTTTGGATCTAAAAACTTCTTAACCAGCTCACAATTAGACAAGATATGATTTGTGGTGATAACGTTGAGATAGTTCTGAAGACCTTTCTGTCTCTCGGCTATGAATTCACGATCCATGTTACCAATCAATTTTTTGGGAGGAAGAGGTAGACATAGGCCTGCAATCTTTAATTAAAAAAAAAAAAAAAAAGCATTATACTCATGTCATTCCTAAATAAGATACAGTATCAGAATCCTGAGCCATCATATTCATTAAGTCTGAGACACCACAGATTTTAAGATGCATCCTAATTTCAGTGATGTGAAAATGTGAAAAGACTGTGCATCTTAGAATTCATAAAATACTGCATTAAGTATAATAACTATAAGACTTAATTTTTAAAGTGTTTTTATTTTCATCAAACTTATACATGAACATAATTTCAGAAGTCAAAGTTTTTTATTATTCTTCACAGTCCCATGACATCCCTCCCACCTCTGAACCTGAAGACATATTCATTCCTGACATATCCATTCCGCCCCCCACCCCTGCCCCCAGAGACAGCCATATTCAAGTCTTTCAGCCAATCCTACGGAGCACTGATGTTGTTATGTCTTGCTTTTTCATTTTTAGGAATTATCTATAAATTTCCTATCATGGAAGATGAGGAGTTAAGTTCTTTTTCTCTATCCTGACCTTACCGCCTACACATCCTGTTCCTAATCCTTCCAATACAGTAATGTTATAATTTTTTTACTTATTTACTTTTAGAGAGAGGGAAGGGAGAGAAAAAGAGAGGGAGAGAAACATCAAAGTGTGAGAGATACACTGATTGCCTCTCGCATGCCCCAGTTGGAGACCTGGCCTACAACCCAGGCCTGTGCCCTGACCAGAAACTGAACTGGCAACATTTCGGTTCGCAGGCCATGCTCGAGCCACTGAGTCACATCAGTTCAGGGAGTTAAAATTTTATTTAATGCAGTACTCATGTTTACCTTAGGTAACCAATATTCACAACAGAGCCAAAAAGCCATGCTCATTATGTTTAACATGGTTACTTTCTATCAACTGGCAGTTTTTTGTTTAGTTTTCTACTCAACTCCGAACTCTCTGGCTAAGCCTTTTCTCAACACATTCACATACAGAGATGCATTAATTTCATCTTCTTGAGGAGTATCTTCCAGAACTCACCATCCTGCTCTAATGGGCAGGACTGATGGTCCCTACACCCATTGCAAAGCCGGCATAGTGGAGCCTCCCTTCACCATCTTGCTGGAGATGCTTTTGCCTTTCTCCTACTGATGCTCATTTCAATGTCCATCCTTTTTCTTAGATGTTCCCCCTGTTTTTGGTGGAGATATTCTCTGTCATCTTCCTAAAAGAGGGGCAAGTTTTTGAAAGTTTGCATGTGTAAATTTGTCTTTATTCTATCCTCACACTTGATTGATATAGCAAGTCTTCATGTGGATTCTAAGTTGAAAATATTTTTTCTTAAGAATTTTTAAGAACTTCTTTATTGTCTTTTAGTTTCCAGTGCTATTGTTAGAGATTCAAGATTCTTGATTCTCCCCCCGACTCCCCGCTCCCCAACTCAGTACAAGCTTTTAGGATTGTCTCTTTGACCTCAGTTTGTGAATTCCATGTGCCTTTATGTGGGTATACTTTCATTCTCTGTGCTGAGCACTGGGGTCTTTCAATCCAAAAACTTGTAATATCCTTAAGTTCTTTGGTATTTTCTTGTATTAGGCCATTACTTCCTTTCCATGCCCTTTGCTTTCTTTTTCTGGAACTCCTATTTTCCAATATGGGACCTTCTGGATTGATCCTCTATTCTTATCTTTTCTCTTCTATTTTCCACCTTTGTTAAAATTTTTTACTACTGAAAAAGTTTTCTGGGATATTTCCTTTATCTTTCAGCCCTTCCAAAGAGTTTTAATTTCAACTATTATCTTTTTTAAAATTATATTTTATTGATCATCCTATTACAGTTGTCCTAATTTTACTCCCTTTCCCCCCCTCCACCCAAAAACCCCATTCCCTCAGGCAATTCCCCCGCCCCTGTTCATTTCCATGGGAAATGTGTAGAAGTTCTTTGGCTACTCCATTACCTATTCTGTACTTTATATCCCCATGGCTATTCCATAACTACCTATTTGTACCTATTAACTCCCTCACCTCTTCATCTATTCCCCTGCACCTCCTCCCATCTTGCAACAATCAAAACACTCTCCATATCCATGATTCTGACTCTGTTCTTGTTTGCTTAATTTGTTTTTTTGACTCAATTGTTGATAGATAAGTATTTATTGCCATTTTATTGTTCACAGTTTTGATCTTTTATTAAAAATAAGTCCCTTTAACATTTCATATAATAATGGTTTGGTGACGATGAACTCCTTTAGCTTTCTACTATTATCTTTTCTATTTTTAAGCATTCTTCCCCACTCCCTTAACAGTATCCTGAATGTAATGCAATTTCTTATCTGAGATTATACAAGAATTTTTCTGACGTACCTGAAATGTTCTTCTTACTGCGTATATTATGTTTCCTAAAGGCTTTTTTTCTTTCCTGTTTGTTTTGGTTGTTATCATTCATATTAACATGTTCCTTAGAAATCTGGTGATCCTGGGTGGACTGTTCATATATAAGAGCGGAGCACCAAAAGCTGATGAGAAGCTCTAGGTGAGTGCTGGGGCTTGTCTGTTGTGGACTTTATAGTAGCATATGCCCTCCCTCAGTTGTTCCATTGGGAAAACCTCTGACCTTAGTTTTAAGTCTAAGAAAGTCTTTAGCTCTTTCCTCTTTGGCTGGGCAGCTATCTCCCAAAATCTTCTGGTCTTCTGCCTGAGGGGTCTAGGCCTAGCTGCCAGTTTTCTGGGAGCTGAGAGGAAGACGGCAAAGGAGAGGTTGGTGGCTGGGGCACACGCTCCTATTTATTATGTAAATATTTTCAACTGTGCCTGCATTCTCCAGTCCAAAAACTATTCTTATCACTCCAGAGAATAAACTTCAGTTTTCTGCTGGAGGGTGAAGGGCAGGCATAAGTTGCTCACATTGGCAAGACTTGAGGATCTCATTACTTCTTAAACATACTTTCAACTCCTGATTCTTAAATACTTTATTTATTTATTTTTAGAGAGAGGGGAAGGGAGAAAAAGAGGGAAACACTGATGTGAGAGAGAAATATCAATTGGTTACCTCTCATACGTGCCCCGACCAGGGACCAAACCCACAACCCAGGCATGTGCCCTACCCAGGGATCGAACCCATGAGCTTTTGTTTTGCAGGACAACACCCAAACAACTGAACCACACTGGTTCCGAAGGCAGCGCCTGTGATGTCAATTGCCAAAACTTTTGGAAGCTCTGTGGTGTAAATTGGACCAAGTCGGGTTATCCACTCTCCACGTCAGAATTCTGCTTCCCATATCTGCATAATTAGTTAGCTCTCATCCACTGGATTTTCAGCTTCAAATGTTCTGCCGTAGTCCTCTCCTATTTGTCCTTGAGTGTGCGTGTGCACGTGCCCTCACCTATAAGATCAATTTACTGTTTAAGAGTGGCTTCAGGAGAGAGGAAAAGTAAATGCATGTACTCAAGGTACTATCATTTCCCAGATCATTTAAAACTTTGGAGTCTATTTTTCAAACTTACAAAGTAAAGTGTCAGATTAGTATCTTAATTTAATGAGTAAAATCACTTTCACAGAGCAGTGAGTGCTATCCTACACTTGTGCTAGATTAGGGCAGTCCAAGTGGCATGTGTACTGATTGAAAGAAAGGTCTGAAGAGAAGGCCGCCTTGAATTCAGACAAGGCTGTGATCTAGACCACCCATGTGGGCAAATCTAACCTAACCTGCTCCACTCTGTATTTTTCAAATAACAGTGAAGACTCCGAACTTGATATTAGATAAGATGGAGAGTTTGGCTGACAATTCTAAATTGCCTAGTTCTCCAACTATGAAAGAATATCAGAGCATACTTAAGAATGAATTTTGTACCACAGTACTGCCAGATAAGACACAAATTTTAGGTTGTTTTTCTCATTCATACAATTAGGCTTTACCTAATAGCAACTTATTTAGTAGCTAAATAAAAATCATACTTAGGAAGGAAGCATATCACTCAGCCAGTTCACAGCTAAGCCTATTACTTCATTATTACTGTTTTGTTCAGAAGCGTTAATACAGGTTAATCAAAGGTAACATATTACTGAAAACACAACTGATTTCTTTCTTTTTAAAACTCTCTTAAGTTGAAGAATATAATCTCCTGTGTGTACACGCGTTTGCACGTGCACACCCTCAGAATATGGTTATACATGCACAATAAATTCTAAAAGGACTCATACCATCTGCTTCAGAAAGGCTACCTCTGGGAGTGAGTCGATCAATTAATTTTTTTCCTATACTATAAAATGTTTTCATTACTCAATTACTACTTTTTTCAATTAAAAAAGGAAGAGAAAGAAAAATCTTTTTGCTTATCACATTGACTGCACACACAGCCAAGATTTTTTTAAATGTCACTGACCAGTATCAGCCCATCTGCTGACACTACCTGCCCAACAGCAGACCCTGCTACATCTCTCAGAATAGAGAATCACATCTGATATCACTGGATTCAAGCCTCAGTAGGGCTATTTTTCATTCATGGTGGGGACGTGAAAATGAATTTCATAGGGTATCTGTTTCAAACTTTGTGGCCTCCAAGCTCCAACCAATGTTTTCAAGCTTCACTTCACTTTAGGAAAATGCACTGGTCTGCCCAGACGTATCATCAGTTTTCCTGAACCATCAGGTGAAAGAGAAAGTTCTTTGCCAACAGCTGCAACCATCACCATGCGCCTGCTATGTCCGTCTGCTGGACACACTGGAGGTGTTTGCCTGCCCTAGTTCAGCATCTTACCACAAGTATTCCTAAAAGTTCTAAAACTATGCAATGTGTGTGTTATTTTAAAATCTTGTCTTTTAAAAAAGATTAGCATTCGAGATGCACTAATTTTCTCTTTCAGCTTTCTCCTAGAATTTCTAAAATGCTTACCACTTTCGGAATATAAAATTTAGAAATACAAGGACTAGTTAGAAGGGAGGGAAAGAGAACACTAGCACATGGAGTGACACAGTCACTCCGCCAGTGATTTCCTAGAAACCTCCACATTGATGGCTTGAATCCATGACACTTCATCATCCCATTTTCCATCGCTTTCTTCCTTAACACGCCCTTTGGATTCCCTTCTTGCATTCCTTGTACAAGGGATAGAAAAGTCCCCCAAAGTTCCATTTCTAACGCTGGCAGAGTGGCAGTGTAAATGGGAGATGATCACCAAAATGGGGCCTAAAGCCCATAATCTGTCCCATGCTAGTGTAGTAGAAGCCTCTAAATTACATTGCAAACTATATTACAGTTTCAAGAAAACTATATTTTGTCTGGAGGAAAAAACCTACAAACTCTGAATCTGTTAATCTCTCACTTCTGGTATCAGATCTTAATAGTCAACACACTGCCTTCCATCAGATTGCAGTGAATATTCTGGGGAGTTCTAAACTCTCAACAGAGCCTTAATTTGTCCAAATTTCCTCTCAGTGTACAGTATAGTCTCTCCTATGTCAAAAATCCAAATGACAAAACTTGTGCTATATCAGACCTGAGAAGTCATCTGGTTCAACCTTCCAGTTCGAATGGGGAAAGTGGGGACTGAGAGGGAGTAACTAAGACAAGATGGTAAGGGGCAGAGCCTGGGTTCCTTCCCACGTCTGAAGGCCCCCACCCAGTTCCAGTCATTTCAGCTCCTGCTTCCTTCTTGTTCCTTGTCATATGCCATCTCCCTAGATCAGCAATTTTCAACCTTTTTCATCTCATGGCACACATAAACTAATTACTAAAAATCTGTAGCACACCAAAAATATATGCTTTTTGCCAATCTGACAAAAAGGTATGATTTAGATTCAGTCACACTGGCCAGCTAATGTTATGTTGGCTGTTGTCTTTTTTTCTTTAATCTGACAATCTAAGGGAAAAGAGGTCAGTGCCCATGACTAAATAGTCGGTATTACATGTTTAAAAAATTCTTGTGGCACACCAGTTGAAAATTGCTGCCCTAGATGATCACTACTTTGATGGTGTCTTTAAAATACGGTGGGACTTTTCTTCGCTATTACCACAAAATATGTTCACTATAAAGAGTGGGGGAAGTGTAGCTTTTTTCTATTTTTTTTTCATATAGCTTACATGTGCTTATTTGTAGAGAACTTGGAAAGTACAGAATGGTATAAAGAACCAGAAAAATACATAACTCATAATCCTACCACCTGGCTTCACCGCTGTTAACATTTTGGCATATGGCCGCCCAATCTTTTTTCCTAAACATTTCATGTAATTATATTATATTGCATGTATAATTTTACACCCTGCTTTTTTTTCCACTCAGGCATTTTTCCTACTGAACTCAAGACAACTCTGCATTTATGTATTATATTTCTCTTTCTTCATCAGGAACTCATTATCTGTCAGAAGGGTAATGAGACACTGACAATCACGGCCACAGTTTTATTCTGTGGTTTTAGAATATTTTTGGTCTGTTTTATAGAAGATATTTTGCAATATTTTGTTGCCAAAAAGCTGTATGTACTTTCTTCTGTTTGTTTACTTGGATCCAGAAAAACCTCCCACTTGAAATGATATCTGGCCATATCCTGCCCAACACAAGCCAACATCAATACACATGAATATTTGCATTTGAAATAAGATGCACATTGAAAGTACCCATTTTAAAAGGGAAAATTACACTGAAGCAAAAATAAAATTCTATTATATTAAAAAGGCCATAATTAAGTAGTCACAGAGATCCAACCTTATATCCCCAAAGCAAGAACAAACAGGAGATAAAACCCTCCTCCCTACAGTCATTCTTAGAGGCTGAGCCTAGGCAAATTAACTTTGAGAAATATTTCTCCCACAATTCTTACTTAGCCCTGGCTGAAAAACGATGTGCAAAGATGACTCCACCTTCTTTAAAACTGGGCAAAGGTTCACTTATGCATAAAGGTGAAAACTCACAGTAGGTTCATTGTTAACTCTCAAATGCTTGCTCCACTGTGGAAATGTCATGGGGACATGTCTGGAGGGATTTGTGGAGAATATCCATGGCTGGAATGAGCTGCACATCGGGGCCTTGTCTATAATGTCATCACAGGCCCAGCTTTTGTCTTAGAGTAAAGAACATGCTATGAAAATCCATAAATGAACCCAACTAAACCCATCTATGAGAATTCAATCTCTGCCAATATTCTATCTAGAGATTTAAACTGGTCATACTATAATTAAAATCTTAAAAGACAACATGTGTCAAATGCATAGTCATGTGGCAATGACATAAATGTCTGCAGATACTCAGAACAACTCTATTGTAAGGAAAATGAGACAATCGTGCTTTTAGCAGTGCTGCAAATCATGTTAAAGTGTGGACTCTACAAATGCTCTTTTCCAAAGTCTGATCAATGAAACGTGGCCTCTTGATGAAAAGGAATCCTTCCCAGCCAGCAGTCCTCCTGTCCTTTTTGGACAGGATCAGGGGTCACTCAGGCTAAATGACGATGGCTAGCTTACCAGTGAAGGAAGCCATCCTTCAGCCTCCTTGCTGAGCTGGTAAGAAGCCAAGTGCTCTGGCTCAGGTATAAAAAAGGTTTTGTGTAACCAATCAAAGCTGAGCTATGACACAAGCCCAGTGGTGTTCAGTAATCCAGGGCCCTTGACCAATCTGTCAAGAGAAGACATGGATGGTACTGCCAGTATTTCCTAGGGCGCTAAAGCCCCTCCAGGACCCTTCAATCCTTACCAGCACTGGCTGCGTTGCCAGAGAAAGACTGCAGCTCATGCCTCTTTCCATTATGGTCACCACATTAGGAACACTTAATTCAAATGGAGTTAGAAATATGTATTTAAAATGAAAAGGTACACCAAAAAAGTCTCCGGTTAGTGCTGAACGTTGATCTACAATGCTGACTGCAGGGCCTAGTTTAGTGGAAAGAGTCTGACACAGTTCCAGCTCCATCTCAGTGAACAACTCCAGCAGTCCATGTAATCATTGTTAATGTGAGAAAAGGAGATAATACGCATCTCATGATTGCGGTAGAGATGCAGTATGGCACAGAGGTACACAGTTGCAGGGTGACTATTATTAAGCACATTTGTTCCCAAAGGTTTATTTTTAGAGCCACACATCATCTGTTCCCTTTGCCAGGGAAATTTGCTAATTTCTTGTTCTCATTATTGCTATTTCCAACTGGTTTCTAAGACACTCCAAACAAGCAATGTGTCATTACTGTTTTAAAATATTTACCTGCAAGCTGTTGTTCAGCAAATCAAAGTCGCTGTATCTCCTAACAACCTGTAAGAGACAAGACAGTGGTATTTTAATTCAGCAGTGACCAGCTCTTTTCATTTCCTTCTTTAATATTTATTGGCGTTATAGAGCCGAGGCACTTGTGCTAAGGATAGTAAGTCTTATACTTAGTCTTTAACTTCCTTAACTTGACAGGCCCAGAAAACAGACCCAGCAGTGTGCCGGAGTTGGCCGGGCCATGGGAAACTGGTTAATGCCAGCCAAACTCACAAGATGTCAACAGGTAAGAGCGAGTAATGATGTACTTCTGTTCAGTGCGAATCGCCATTTAAATTTCTTTCTTATTAACCAGGCACCTGGAAAGATGACTTAATGATTCACCAAACGTGATTTACTGAACATGAAATCAAAGAAAAAGGAGGTAGACAGTTTTGAGGTCATTTCATTCTTGACTAGTTAAAACTCCTCCCCGTTGAGACCCCACCACTCTGGATACTGTTCACACCTGTAGACAGAGAACCAACCCTTCTCCCTGATTCCCAGTTCCCCTTTTGGCAGACAGTCCACCTTCCATCATCCACACATTCTTTCTTAGTTATGCTGATGCCATTGATTAGGCCATTGCCAAATTCTACTGTCTCTTCAGGGTCTGGGCAAGGAAATTATTTTGCTTTTGAATAGTTTGACTTCAATCATTATTGATGATTCTCAGATGTTAACATGCAGAAGAAGTACCTGGAGATCACCCAGGACCCACCATAGAGAATCTAACTCAGGAGCTCTAGGGTGGGGCCCAAGAGTCTGCATTCTGCTACTTATCTCCTGGGATTCTAATGAATCTAGAAAACTGTATTAGGGATTGACTTTTCTGGTAGGATGCTGCTGGTAGTCCTGCTTGTCAAATATACATCCAAAGTTAAATATAAGGCTATCTGTGGTAAGTGCAAAGGAGCAAATTCAGCACAGTGGTCAGCCATGAAGAATACAAGAATTCCAACTCAGTTCTGTTGCTGATTTGAGTGTGACCTTGGACCAGTTACTTAATTCTCGAATGTAAAATGGGGCTAACATAGTGTTTTTAAAGGGTTAAATAAATTAATGTGCTTGAACCAGTGCCCAGCAATAAATGTTCAATAGATGTTAAATATTTTAATTATTCAAACAAAAATCAGGTTGAAATTTCAGGCAGGGGAAAAACCAAGTATGGGCCACTGTGGTCAAAGACTGCTCAAGTAAAGAAAAAGCCCTGGCTGGCGTGGCTCAGCGGATTGAATGGCCGCTTAAGAACCAAAAGGTCGCCAGTTCAATTCCCAGTCAGGGCACATGCCTGGGTTGCCAGGTCCCCGGTTGGGGGCATTCCAGAGGCAACTGACTGATTTTTCTCTCCCTCTCTTTCTTCTTCCCTTTGCCTCACTCTAAAAATAAGTAAATACAAATCTGTTGAGAGAAAGAGAGAGAGAGAGAGAGAAAGAAAGAAGAAAGGAAATAGGCCAAAATGGAGTCATTTTTGTTAAGCCAGGTCACCAAACCAAAACCCTAACTGCAATTTTAGCCTCTCCCAGGGATGGAATTTTAAACTAATCAGCACGGAATTGCCTGATCATCCTTAGTGGGGTAATCTGCCGGATAAACCCCAGCCCTCCCCTAACGAAAGCTGTCCTCGCCTGAAATAATCCATTCTTTTAACTTCTTAGTCCCACAATCTTTCTGCCTGTAAAACCCTTCCTCTTTGTACAACTCAGTGCAGCACCTCTGTAGCTGCTAGATGCGATGCTGCCTGATTCATGAAGAGCCTCATAAAGCCAATTAGGTCTTCGAATTTACTCAGTTGAATTGTGTTCTTTAACAGAAGCCTCAAGCTGGGCTGTGAAGGACAACATACTATGGGAGAGGAGGAAGGTAATGATAATTACTAAAACAGGAAAGAAATGGCCTCTAAATAGAATTCAGCCCCTTCTGCAAGTCCCCTGGAAGGACCTCTAGATCTACGCAGGAAGTGTTTTCTCTCTGAGGCCCACTAAGGAAAGCAGAGCCCCATCTAGAGTCTATGAGGGAACCAGCACTAGGAATTGCCCATGACTGAACTTGGAAGTCCATAAATGCAGTGTCCAAACTGTATAATGTCCAGGGCACTGTCTTGCCTTTCTGCCTGGTAGACTAAACTCTAACTTCCCCCACCCAAACCATGGCTGCAGGGAAATAGGTTCGAATTACTAGGAACAAAATAAGTAATTTGCCTATCCTACTTACTCTGTGTCTAGGTAGAGAACAAAGTCCTAGATACGCTTCATGGTAGCAAAATGGGAATAGAAAAGCCTTTTATAATGTACATGTTAAAGCTAAAGATTTATATCTAAAAGAAACGTAATTTATATTTATATATGTTCTCATTTTTCTATAGTTTTAGATGCCACCAGTCAGAATTTTGTTTAATTTAAATTTTATAAAATTTAAAACACTTTTCTAATAACAAAAATATGCTTACCTGCCAGCTGTTTTCTACAGAAATTCCTCTTTGCACCCGAATGATATATTCCTAAAAAAAAAAAAAAAAAGGAGGGGGGTTAAAGAGCCTTACTTATAAGACACTCAAATCAGATGATCAAAAATAAGTGAAAATATCAGACAGACTTCAGAACTGAGAAAATTACTGGAGATAAAGGACATTACACAAAGGTAAAAGGATTATCTTCCAGCAAGACGCAGCAATCTTACATGTGTATGCACCTAACACAAGAGACGCAAAATATGTGAGCAAAAACTGAGAACTGAAAGAAGAAATTGACCAAAATCCACAATTATAGTTGGAGACTTCAACACCCACCTCTCAGCAATTAACAGAACAACTAAACAAAAAACCCAGCAAAACTACAGAGGAACTCAACAATACCATCCACCGACAGATTTACTGAGCATTTTAGAATACTCCATCCAACAACAGATCACACATTCTTTTCAAGAGGATATACAGATGGCAAATAAACATGTGAAAAGATGTTAAACATTACTAGTCAACAAGCAAATGCAAATTAAGACCACAATAAGATTTCACTATATACCTATCAGAACGGCTGAAACAAAAAATAATGATACACCCATGCTGGCTAGGACATAAAGAAACTGGACCACGCATACATTGTCTGTGGAAATGTAAAGTAGTACAGCCATTCTGAAATACAGTTTGGCAGTTTCCTAAAAAATTAAAGCAACTATCGTACAACTCAGCAATTGCACCCCCAGGCATTTATCCCAGAGAAATGAAAGCTTGTGTTCATAAAAAAACTTGTACACAAATGTTCACAGCAGCTTTATTGTAAGAGCCCAAAAGTAGAAATGAACCAGCTGTTCTTTAACAGGTGAATAGTTAAACTTTGTTACATCCATAGCATGAAATACTGCTCAGCAACAAAAAGGAATAAATTACTAATACATGGAACATCTTGACATGTCTTCAGAGACTTGTGCTGAGTGAAAAAGCCAATGCCAAAAGATTAAACTACAGGTGGTCTCTAATTTATTATTTTTCTTTCAGTTTTACAATGGTGTGAAAGCAATAAACATTTAGTATAAACCCAATTTAAAACTTTAAATTTTTATCCTTTCCCAGGCTAACAATTTGCAGTATGATACTCTATCATGATGCTGGCCAGCAGCAGTGAGCTCCCAGTCGGCCCCAGGATCGCCACGGTAAATAATGGGTACTCAATAGTGCACTGTGTTGCCAGTGGTTCTGGATATTGTGTTCTGAGCACCTTTAAGACAGGCTAGGCTAAGCTATGATGTTTGGTATGTTAAGTGTACTAGATGCATTTTCAACTTAAGATATTTTCCACTTAGGATGAATTTATCGGGATATAACTCCATCATAAGTCGAGAAGCATCTGTATATGATTCTATTTACATAACATTCATGAAATCACAAAACTATAAATAAGAAGAACAGATTAGTGGTTGCCAAGAGTTAAGGCTGTGGGGTAGTAGGATGCATGTGGGAGGGAAATGGGTGGGGCTGTAGAAGTGTAACCATGAAGAAACTTTTCTTTAATATGACCTTTTCCCCCTGTTTTCCTCTTGATTCAGACTGGCCTCATCCAGCACCCTGACTCACCTGCCTCCTTCTCCCACGCATGTCCACTCCCTTAATCATTAAGCCCTCAGGACAATGAGATTCTGGTAAGCATCAAATAATCTTAGGAACAAAGTCACATGTCTATGGGCCCCAGAGAAAGAGTTTCAGTCAAACTAGATACAATATCTAGGCCTCACCTGCGTTTCAGTTCCAGGCCCAGATAAAGGGCCAGATGCACTGATCAATGATATTGTGATCCCCTACCCTAGCACCAATCAGTAGAGACCGGGACCCTGACCACGACCCTAACTCCCTTAGTCACCATGATTAATGATTTTTCCCCTATATAACCCATCCCCTGGAAGCCACTGGGGAGCCAGGTCTTTGAGCATTAGCTCACCTGCGACTCTGGGTGTGGGCCACTTCCTAAAAATAAACCCTTACTTTCTTTGTTGTAAACTCCTGCTTGTATCTTATTGGGCTTTGATGTACACAGGCAAACGGACACCTTTAGTCCAGTAACAGAATGGCAAAGTGAGGTGCTCTGGTTTGAAAATTTATGTCCCCCAAAATTTATATGTTAATTAAAGTACCAAGCGCCAAATATGATGGTATTAGGAGGTGGGGTGTTTGGTAGGTACTTAGGTCATGAGAGTGAAATCCTCGTAATGGGATTAGTGCCACATTAAAGAGGCTCCAGAGGGATCCCCCTGCCCCTTCTACCCTGTGAGGACTTTGAGAAGGTGCCAGCTACGAACCACAAGGACCCTCACTAGAAGTTGATTGTATTGGAACCTTGATCTTGGACTTCCAGCATCCAGACTGTAAAAAAATAAATTTCTGTTGTGTATAAGCCACCCAGTTCATGGTATTGTTATGCGGACTGAAGGGACTAAAGCATGAGGGATGCTTGGATTGATGGTGAAGGCGGGCAGAGTTTGCAACCATAAAATATGCCTCTTTGGGGATATTGACTATTTTAGGCTGGTTAATTTTAAGAAAGAGCTGAGAAGGGAGAAGATCCGAATAAGCAGAAATATTTAGAAATATTTCTAAAGAGAGAAATATTCTTCATATTTGTAAGGGAAATCTCCATTTGTAAGAGTGTTTCCCTCATGTAGAGCCTGCCTTCACTATCGGTGGAGAAGGCATGGGCTTCAATCTGCGTAACAACCTTGCCCTTGTTTACTGAGCTTTCCCTGTAACCCTCCACAATTTACTCCCCACCTTCAACATCTTCTGTCTTTTGCTGAAGGTGGTACTTAAGGTGGTGGCTTCTGCCATTTCAGTGAGTTACTCAGTTTTCCTGGTATCCCTGGAAGTATACATGTTACTAAACTTAAATTTATTTTTCTCCTGCTAATCTGTCTCACGTCAATTTGATTATTAGGCTAGCCAAAAGTACCTTAAAGGGTACAGGAAAATGTTTCCTCCCCGACATCTTGGAATGGAAATGCTCTGTATCTTGACTGTATTGATGTTAATGTCCTGGTTGTGATATTGTACTATAGTTTTATAAGATATTACTTACCATTGAAAGAAACTGGTAATGAATATATGGGGTGGCAGTCAGGAGACTAAAAGATCTGTGATTTTTAGTGTTCAAATGTTGCATTTTATATGCACAGTCAGCTAAAAAAGGCCATGATAAGGAAAACAAGGAAAAAGGTGAAATAGATAGGCAGTGATTGCATTTTGCAAAGAAGCCATATTCTGTAAATCCCCCAAACCTGCCTGACCAATAAAATCTCCCTGCTCCCTGCAGAGGCCAGGGGATGTTAAAAATACACATTCCCAGACCCTGCATCATCAGAATCTCTAGGATAAAAACCTAGGAATTAGAAGTTTTAATAGCATCCCCAGCTAATTCTTTTTTTTTTTTTTTTAAACCTCATCTGAGGATGTTTTTTATTGATTTTAGAGAGAAAGGAAGGGGGAGAAACACCTATGTGAGAAACATTGATCAGTTCCCTCCCATACATGCCCCAACTGGGGTTTGAACCAGCAACCCAGGTATGTGCCCTGACTGGGAATTGAACCGGCAATCTTCTGGTGCACAGGATGATGCTCCAACTAATTGAGCCACCCGGCCAGGGTACCCCAGGTAATTCTTAATTAAGTGAGCAATTTATTATGAAGGTGTGGTAGGCAGTTAGACATGAGCAAAGCAAGGACAATGGGCCAGGCACAGGTAGCCAGGGCAAAAAGCCCCTGGTGCGTAGCAATGGGCAAACCTGGGAAAACAAGGACCTCATCCCCAGGGTAACCTTTCCTTTTCTAGCATATTGCTGATCATGCGGTTTAGACCCCCTGACCTTTCACATTGCTGGTCGTGTGGTTCCAACCCTCTGACCTTTCTTCCCCTGGCATGTTGCTAGTCATGTGGGTTAGACCCCCTTAGGGCAGGGCCGAATAAGGGGGGCAGAGAACAGCCCTTAAGCATTAAGCTTCAGGACAATGAGGTTGTGATCCACATCAAATGCATCTAGGCCTCAGTTTTGTTTCAGCTCCAGGCCCAGAAAAGCAGCAAAACCAGACAAGCATGTCATGGCTGACATCAGGTCCGGCTGCACTGACTAATGACCGCCTGCCCTCGTGCTAACCAATCAGTTGAGACCACGACCCTGAAAGGACACACCTGGAAAGCTGATGAATAGTCTGTTGGGATCCTCCCCTGAGACCTCCAGATAAATACCCTCAAGACAAGAACCCTAAGCAACAAGGGCCCTTCTTTAGTCTCTGTAACTGGTTTCCCGAGCCCATTTCTTCTACCTCTGCCTTTCTAAGTAAACTCTCTTATAGTTTGAGTCTTGTCTCTGAATTCTTTCTTAGCCAGAACTCAAGTACCGAGGCTGCTGAACCAAGGTCCAGTCTGACACCACTGGTCTAACACCTGGTGTCGTTTCACTGCCAATAAAGGTATAAATTAAATCATTTAAAGTATGTTAACATTTTTCCCTCAAACGCTCAGAATTGTTTTAATATCATTAGATGGTATGATTTAGCCACTATTCATAGTCACTATTCAATAAGTGCTTATCAACACAGTACTCAACAAATCCTTTCAACTGAATGAATTCTAATTTAAATAGGTTATTTAGAAAATAAAGCCAAGCAAACATTGTTAACCTGGTAACTGGATTTAAAAATAGATTTTATTACACAGTCATTTCATTCTGTTGATTTAGCAAAGGCCAATAAAGTCCATATAGGCAAGAATTTCTGCCTTCTCTGGAATATGTAAAGGATAATACATTCAACAATATCCACTCAATTATGAGTGAAGTGACTATAAGCCTGGCACCATGCTTAGTTGGTTTCATGTGGGGTTATAAAATAAGTATTTCAAAATCTATTTGTGTAATGGGGCAGATCACTTAAGCAATATGCTAATGTAATTATTTCTGAGTAGTAAAGCCAAATGTTAAAAACATCTGACATTGTTACATTTTTGGATCAGTCTTTTAGCTCTGAAATTTTCTCAGAATTGTATTACTGGCAAATTTTCTGGGCTTTTACATTCTAATAGTAGAGCTGAGATTAGCACGTATAATTAATTCCAAGCAACTGCACGTAGACAAGTTTCTTTGAACTCTAAAGTTGGGGGGAAATGTTAATTCTCCAAAATAACTTGGAGTATCCATTTCTTCACTATGATTTACAAGAATAATATTAATTTTTTAAAATTCCAGCTCAATGTTGGACACTTGGTAGATACTAAGTAAACATCTGCTGTCTTGCTTTATATACTTTTTAAAGTTTAAAGTTTGGACCTGTGTTTTACAAAGATGTTACTGCCAAATGCAAACATCTAAGTACCTATGATGTTCCAATCCCTGTGCTTTGTTCATGCTGAGGATTAACTCCAAATGAGAAAGGTATATAGTCAGACTCCATTCCTTCCCTGTGCAGACACCTAGTTTAGATTTTTCTTTTTAACTTGCCTATAAAACAGCACACGATAATGTTTTGGAAAAGCCTTTGCAGAAGGGAAGCTGTAGCTACAAGTAGGGCTGGGTGCTGATGTCTGACTGTAATATCCCAAAATGACACATTAGCTAATGCCTCTGCCAAGACACTCTTGTGTTTAGGCCAGTGTCCTCTAAAAAGGGTGATTCTTCCCCCAGAGGACAACTGGCAGTGTCTGGAGACTTCTTTGATTGTCACCGTGAAGCGGGGGGTGGGGTGCTACTGGCATCTAGTAGACAGAGGCCAGAAATGCTTCTAATACCTACAAAGCACAGGACAGCCCCCACAGCAAAGAATCATCTGGCCCCAAATGTCAACAGTGCAGAGGCTGAGAAACCCAGGTTCAGGTGCATTGAGTACAGCAGGTCATCCCAGTCCATGGAGGCTTAAAACCTTCTCATGAGAGGAAGAAAACCTTCTCATGGTGGAGGCTACTTCTGTGTCATAATCTACTCAAGGTCACAACCTGCTGGTACTCCACAAACAAAAGCACTGGTAACATAGGCATGTCCACTCAGAAGGTGCACACAGTTACCGGCAGCCCCCAAGCACCACCCACTGGGTTTTGCCTGAAAAGGCACATTAAGAATGAGGCTTCAGTGTAGCCCCCCAGCCTCTACCCTGGGCCACCTACCATGTCATTACAAATACAGAAAGACAATGGAAAATAAGATAAGATGATGTTCAGAAATATTTTTATTCCACTTCAGTGGGGCAAGTTGTTTCCTTAACTATAAATTATTTGAATTATTTTAGTTTGCTTGAAACCACCAACCAGCCTGACCAAAAAAAAAAAAAAATAGAGTACTTTCACCTCAAATCTCCAATGCAGTAAACTAAGAAATATAGTACGCCTGTCTACTGCTGAAAACTGGGCTGTAGCTCTTACTAACACACAAAGAACACCGCTTTGAAGACCAGTAGAAACCCCACACTGGCAGTCAGCTCCACCTCCTGAGCTGATGTCAGCCGCCCTGAATCCTCCAGTGACTCATTCCCACCTTTGCCACCCTCTCTGATGTGGAACAGAACCTGCATGTGTATAAACAAACCACTGAGGCCCATCGGGCATAGAAGGGAGGGCTGAGAGCCCTGCAGGGCTACCCTGCGTCACACAGGTCTATGCCTGCCCCCAAGCTGTGCCATCTGTTGCCACTTCCCCAAAGGGCCTTCTTCCTGCTCCTCCTCAGGATACCACACCCCTTATCTTGGAGGGGTGGGGTGGCTGCTGGTCAAGCCCTAGCATGTGGGCATTTTGGCAAGTCAGCGTGGTCTGGTGCTGAAGTTCTTCAAACTGGAAAGGTGCCAAGACCATGTGATTTCTTACATAAGCGAAAGAATTAATGGAAAATGAGCACTGATTTTGTGCCAGGAATTTTGCTAAGATCCTTACTCAATACTTCTCATTCAAATCTCACAGTCGCCTAGAGGGTAGGCAATCTCAGCTTAGCAATGTGAGCTGAGCTCTCCAAGGTCACAGAGCCAGCAAGCACTGACTGGGGATTGGAACCCAAGTTACTGACTCTCAAGACCTTCCGGCCTGCCAGTCATGGCCGACAACCCTCAGTGCCCTAGGGGAACACTTCTGCAGCCATGAAAAATGGGGGTCCTGCCTAGTCTGTGGAACTTGGGTGGTTCACCCCTAACCTATGGACTCTAACCCTGAGAATGCAGGGTTAGGGCCGTCATGGCCCCTCCCCTGACTGACGCTTCCAACACACACCATTTTCCAAGTAAGCATCCTTACTGGCATTTTGTGTCTCCTGAGTTTCCCAAAAGATATTTAAGATCTCACTGCACAGTAGGCTGGTATTCAAAGATGCCCCAGTTTGGTGAGATTTTAGGAAAAATAGGAAAGATAATTTATTTTGAATCTGTCTGGCTCCAAATTAGTAAGGTTATAAACACAGACCACTTGGAAAGAAATGTGTTAGAAGAACTAAAGCCAAAACTTCAGCAAACCTTTAAACCAGCCTAACTCACACAATTCTCTCCTCTCTTTCAGCATAGAGGTCAGATTTACTTTGAGACCCAAAGTAGAGAAAGACAGGGCAGCTCTTCGGAGGTATTTTACAGGGAGGCACTTTGCAGGTAACCTGTCAGTGCTCCCACATCTCTACCTCTAAAGCAGAGGGTCCCCACTCTGCTGCATTCTAGAATCACCTAGAGAACTTTTTAAAAGATACCTACTTAGACACCACTGTCCCAAGATTCTGATTTAACTTGTCTGGGCTGAGGCACAGGCATTAGTAGGTCTTAAAACTTTCCAGGTGATTCTAATGGTGCTGCCGGGGGTAAGAACCACAATTCTAAAACCTCTTAAATAGGAAGCTGCTTCACACTACAAAAATAAAAACCTTCTCATGAGAGGAAGAAAACAAATCAGTGAAGCAGCCACCAAATCTCAGTCTCTCCTACCCCCATACCTCCCTGCCTTTTCATGAGGACTCCGTTCTCCTGCCTTCTTGGGCGTACGAGGTACCTACCCCAAGTCCTCAAGGGACCCCTGACACTGGGCCTGTAGCAGAGGCTTCTAGACACCACTCACACGATCTGCCAATGGCCCTTTCAGGTGAGCACAGAACAGCCACTACCCCCGTTCATAGCTGGGCAAATGGGTATCTAAGAGGACAGATGCCTTGACTAGAAAGTGGTGGATCTGGACTACGAGGGCAGGTCTGTCTCCAGGGCACACTAACTACACCACTCCTCTGGTTCATTCCCAAACCTGTTTCCTCCTGAAAAGAAGCCCCACAAAAAACGCTGAGCACAAATGACCTTGCTGGACACACAACATATGCTACTTCCCTAGTCAGGAACCTTCCAGAGATTCCACTGGCCAAGGATAAAACGCAAACTCCTTCACCTAGCTTCCATGTTCTTCAACCACCTGACCAAACTGTCCTAACCTTTTCTTTCTACTCAAACCTTCCTCTTACTTTTTGTGTTTAACCACCTCTTACTCCCCTTGCTTTGCTGTTCTACCTATTAAAAACCTAGTTCAGCCTTTTAATCATGTTACTGCTAGTTTTGCCCCATGTCTGTCTATGTTGGGGGATTTCTCCAACTGGCTTAAGTTCCTCATGGGCTGGAATCACACATTTCTTTGTATTCCTAATAGCAAGCAGCACAAGGCCTGGCCAAGAGCAGAAGCATGACAAACATTCATTGATGAGTATTTGTTGATTGATGGCTTGCACTTTTGGCAAAGAGGAAGCATACTGCCCTTTTCCATGTGCACCTCTATCCAGGGAAGTCAAATAGCACTCTCAAGAAAATCTCCATGTGCTCTCCCAACGCCTCACCTAAACTCACTATTCATACCCACAGTATCACACAACACAATAGCTGCAGCTCACAGGCAGTGGGCAGCAACACCATGAAGAACAGCAAGATTTTGGAGGAAATTCTCAGAGTTGCAGGACTTGTGTTCAGCTCACTGGCCACCTGCCTGGTGGTTTATGGTCCTTAATCTCTCATTTAGAATTAATAATTACTCCTTGTTCTGCTAAATATTCATTATTTATCGTTGTCTCATCTACAGATTTTCAGTGCTGAAATGCACTTTTGTTTTATTTTAATTGCTGTGCAGTCCAATAATGTGCAAAACCTCCCCCCAAACCAATGAAAACATTAAGGCTTTTTAAAAGCATCTGAAGACTCACCATTATCCTGACCTGCATTGTGGCAGGTGAGTGACGCCAACTGTATCTCCTTTTCAACTGAAATAAATTTCACTTAAAATCTAACTGATGGAATCATAGAACCATGTGCTTTAACTTAATGCAAAACAAATTCTTCAGTTTCCACTGTGTTCACAGAAGGAACAAGGAACACAGCAGGAGCAGGCTTTGAGCTCTGCAGGGTGCTGCAGGGCCCTATCCCCTATTGCTCGGGCTTCTCCACTCTCTGGGCCTTTTGAAGTCATCTCGCTTCTCCGTGGGAGAGGCTCCTGCCCTGCTCCACACCGACTTCAAAGACAGCCAACGTTCCGTGAGGAGAAATGCTGCAAAGCAGCGCTCAGAAATTCTTCCGACATCAGATATGACTACAGAATGGATACAGCATTTTATTTTACTTTATTTTTTATCCTCACCTGAGGACATTTTTTCATTGCCTTTAGAGAGAAAGGAAGGGGGAGAGAGAAACATCTATGCAAGAGAGAAGCATCAATGGGTTGCCTCACATATGCTCCCCGAACAGATACTTGCCAGTGTAGGGACAAGGGATGAACCCACAACCCAGGCCAAGTGCCCTGACAGGGAATGAAACCTCAACCCCTCAGTTTCGGGATGATTCTCCAACCAACTGAGCCACACCGGCCAGGGCTGGTTACAACATTTTAAAGCAGCAGTCCCCAACATTTTTGGCACCAGGGACTGGTTTCGAGGAAGACAATTTTTCCACAGACAGGGATGGGGGTAGGGTGAGCAGAGGGAGGAGACAAGAGGTGGAGCTCAGGCAGCAATGCGAAGCTTCCCTGGCTTGTCCCCCCGCAACCCCTACCCCTCGGCTCACCTCCTGCTATGTGGCCTGGTTCCTAACAGGCCAGGGACCGAACAGGTCATGGCCAGGGGTTGGGGACCCCTGTTTTAAAGAGCAGTTCCTGTAGCATTTTACAAAGACCCCTAAATAATGCCAAAGCAAATTATGTAATTTTTAAGATGGGAACCCAGTATTCCGTCTTACATCAAAGCAATAAAAAATACCTGCAAAAATCTGAGGCTCAATTAAATGGCAATTAAAAATGAAACGTAATTTTTACTTGTTCAATAATCCTCACATCCCTTGGGTCGACACCCTAAAAGTGTAGAAACAGACGCAGTGAATGTAATCTCAGAGGCCCACGCACCACATATTTAACTGGCTAGAAAAGACAGTTAAACATACAAACTCCAATCTGGTTGGAAAGAATGATTTTTATGTAGGTTCTGGTAGCTAAGGTGGCCAACGTACCACGCACCCATCATGCCCTCGGCTGGGACCAACCCCAGTTACCTGCTATAACTGAAGTGCTCCTTCCCCTGGGGCCACTTTTCTACCTACCACCACTTGCCACTGCCCCAAAGATGACAGGCCACCAGGAGTCCTTCCAGGGCCTGAAGGAGGGGCCGGTCACCATGTGAGGATCACTCACAATGTGCACTCCTCCCCCATCCCATCTGCACAAGTCCCCAGGGGGAAAGGGCACCAGCTTTCCATTTAAAGAGACCTGGTTTTAGCCACGTACTAGTTTTTGTGACCTAACTTCTCTGAGCTTCAGTTTATTCACCTGCAAAGTCATACCTTTCCAACAGGGTTGTGGTGAATATTAGATTAGATCGTATATTTAGAGCATCTGGCACAAAGTCCAGCTTTATAACTTTTCTTTCCTGCTAAGAAAATCGCAAATACAAGGTGTCTCCTGGGGACTATATCATGGCTTTAATCAGCAAGCACAGGAGACAGCAGCAGCACTATGAAGAACACCGAAGAAATAATAAGTAGCAGCCATTCTCTTTGAACGCGGGAAACCATTTTACCAGTCTCCGCTTTCTAACAGGGAGTGCCATCACTCCAGCAAACTATCACCCACTTTCAAAGGGGGTTAATTAAAGAGCCTGACCCTAAAATAACCTGGATATCAACAGTATGAGAAAGGCTAAGTTATTTATGGTTTATCCAGTTAGTGGAAGAATATGCAAGACTTTCAAAGGATATATTAGCCCTGACTGGTGTGGCCCAGTGGGTTGGACGTTGTCCCGCAAACTGAAAGGTGGCAGATTCAATTCCTGGTCAGGGCGCATGCCTGGGTGGGCAAGATCCCCAATTAGGGGTGTGTAAGAGGCAACCAATCAAGGTTTCTCTCCTCTTTCTCCCTTCCCCTCTCTCTAAAAATAAATAAAATCTTTTTTTTAAAAAAAGGAAAGGATATATTATTAAAATAATTTTTTATTATATAGGAAAAGGTATTATGCTATCATGTTAAATATGAAAAAAGGCTAAATAAATTCTGTAATAACTTTGACCGGAAAAGGGAACCACTTGCAGTTACTCCAAGTGGTAACAGCAATTGTCTCTGGAGATAAAATTATGTGTGGTTTAAATTCTCTAAATTTTTCTATACTTTTCAGGATATCCGCAATGAGCATATATTACTTTTCTTTTAAAATAATAGGTTTTATTACTTCTGAGTCATATATATTCATTACAGAATGAGCAGAGGTTTTTATTTATTTTTTATTGTTGACAGCACAATTACTTTTCTAATCAGGAAAAACAATTTTTTAAAAAGTTCCTTGGTTTGCTACACATGTAATTTAAAACATGCTACTTTAATATAAGGAATCCTGAGTGATAAGGATTGAGATTACTTGAGCTTGGATAAGAGCGCAGTATGTTATCAATGGTAAATGTAAACTATCATCTTTTTTCCTTTGACAAAGGAACTTTTGGTCATTTTACGACTCATCAGCACTTTTACTGTGCTGGGGAGACTGGGAAACCAGAAAATGAAAGTCAAGTAAATTAACCCTTCCACTTGCATCAGGGGTGGTATAACATCTGGTGGGAAAGAAGCTTGAAACTATGAGTTGAAGTCAAGCAAGGGGAGTCCCTACTGTTCTCAGCCATTAATAGTAGAAGCGATCACCATCATAAGGATAATGAAGGGTTGACTACACATAACTTTATTCTACATAGGCCAGAAATGTCACTGTGTTCTCCTGAGACATTAGTTCCAATTCATAGCCAGCCATGTGACCATACATGTCATGCTGTTACATATCTCCTCAGAGCTCACGGTAGTGACTGTTATGTTTATGGAACACTTACTCTACGCCTTCTGTTCCTCAGCTTATTCCATCTCCCAGGAATGCTTGGAGGTGTCACTACCTCTTTGGTAAGAACCCAATGCTCAGAGACTGTAAATGCCTCAGAGACTGAGCTGGGTGGCTCAGTTGGTAGGAGCGTCAGTCCCGTACACAAAAATGTGGCAGTTCAATACCCTGTCAGGGCACATGCCCAGGTTTCAGGTTTGATCCTCGATTGAGGCACTTTTAGGTGGCAACTGACCAATGTTTCTCTCTCTCTCCCCCTCTCCCTTCCTCTCTCTCTAAAAATCAATGAACATATTCTCAGGTGAGGATTAAAAAACAAAACAAAACAAAAGTGCTCAGTGGTAAGAATGGACGTCACTACAGGCCTGTGTGACCCAGGGCCCAGCAGTTCCTATGTTCTACAGGATTGGGCATAATGTTTTCACATCCTATACCCTCTCATTTTGATGAACTGAGGTCAGCTGAACAGGCAAAACCAGCCCATCAAGTCAGGAGGAAGCCGGAGAGAGTGAGGGGCAGAGTGCAGAGAAGAACCCAGGCAGGGGATAATAATGAGTTAATACACAGGGTCCGGCACAAATAACACTTCTTTTTTATTACAAAATCATAAGCATGTAATTCTGTAACATAACAATATCGCACTCAAGCACACCATATGACATTTTAGGTGAAATGTTCAAATTGCTGTATATCTCATGTGAGACATTCATGCATCCTACCAACTACACTCAAGAAGGCGTTACTTCTGCTGAACACGGTCTATAGCCATAGAGTTCTCAGAACACTGCCTGGCCCACTGCCTCCTGACTTAAACATCCCCATACTTTGTAGCCCCCCTCCTACCACAGGTACACAAACTGCTGTCTACGCATCTGGGTTGAATGTAACCTGGGCACTAACAGAAGCTGTGTACAGGTAAGAAAACGATTTTTTTTCTTCACCATGTTAAATAAGCCCCACCACAAACATTAGGCAGGTTCTGAAGAAGCAGAAAGGAGCATTTTTACATAAGCATGCCTAAAGTAGACATCAGGTTTATGGAGTACTCAGCAATTTGAATGGCAGTTAATTTCAGCTGTACCAAAATGAAACAAGGTCTTTGAGTAGGTTTTTTTTTGTTTCCACACGAGGCTCCTGTTAAAATCTAACAATAGCAGCATAATAAATGAACCTAAAGCCCCCCTGGTTGCAGGGCTTGCAGATCCTCACCAAGCTCAGGCTTTCTCAATCAGTTCAGGGGGCTGAAGAAAGTAATGACCTAAAGCTGTGACGTCCAACATGGCAGCCAGTATGCACATGTGGCTAGTGGCACTAAGAGAATGAATTTTAAATGTTATTCAGTTAAAGTAGTCTAGTGGTTACAGTACTGTACAGTACAGTATAGGCTACTTACTTATAGATATAAACATAGATATTTATAAAAATGTAAGCATATTAAATACAATGTTATGATTTGCTTTGTTTCTACTTAACATAACATGAATCTATTTCCACATGAGAAACCATTTATCTGGATATTATTTTTAATATCTATATCGGTGCTGTCTAAAACAGTTGCCACAGCTACTGAGCACTAGTCCAAACTGAGATATGTTGGAATTGTAAAATATACATGGTTTAAAAAATTTTGTATGACTAACTAAATATTATTAATAATTTTTAGAGTGACTACCTGTTGATAATATTTTGGATATAGTATGTTAAGTAGATGACATTATTTAAATTAGTTTCATCTGTTTATTTTTACTTCTTTAATGTGGCTACTAGAAAATTTAAAATTATATACGTTTGCATTATATGAGATATTTCCACTGGACACCACTGCCCTAAACCCTCCACTGTATATAATAAATGAGCTCCACTCCTATGCAGTCAGGACGGGAGAACTGAGAAAATGGTCACCCAAATCAGTGTCTGATCAGTTCGTAACAATTTAGAACAAGATAAACAACAGAGGGCTCTGGAAAGTGTCTCAGGATTAATGTGATAAAGGCTATAAGGCTTCTGTTTTATTTCTACTTTTTAACAAAAATCCGTCAATAAAATAATTATTTAAATATTTTCTCCTTTTAACTTAGTACAGACTAAGGAGCCTTCAAGTGTGCACTCAGGGAGCATGGTGCAGGTCGGGGGGAGGTCATGGAGATCAGATGAGTATATTCATGATTTAGTTGGTTTATCAAGGTTTTGACCATTACACAACTATTTAATTGATTTTGCTTTTTGTCATATATGATTTCATTTACACCCATAATGGACCATGACTAAAGACAGGCTCAAGGAACGCCAACGGCAAAATACAAGTTAGCAAGAAGTTAGAAATGCAAGAAGTAGAATCATCATAAAAATGATAACTCTGGCCCTGGCCAGGTGGCTCAGTTGGTTGGAGCATTGTCCTATATGCACAAAAAGGCTGCAGTTCGATTCCCAGTCAGAGCACATACCTAGGTTGCAGGGTGAATCTCCAGCCGGGGTGCGTACAGGAGGCAACCAGTGGATGTTTCTCTCTCACATGGATGTTTCTCTCTTCCATCCTCCCTCTAAAATCAATAAATATATCCTCGGGTGAGGACTAAAAAAGAAAATGGTAATTCTGCAAACTGTTTAAAGATGCTCTTTATTAGTGCTTTAAGTTGTAATCATCTTATCACAGTTCTTATCGTCTCTGATATTGCAAAAACCAGTATAATTCAGATCTCTCACATTAATATAATTTTTAGTAATTCACTGATCTGAATAAAATAATTTTTAGATTTAAAATCACTTCCAGAGGGGATTTGTACAATTCAATATTACTAGGAAAGGAGTTTTTAAGTTAAAAGAGAAACCTGGGGAGCGGGGATTCAGAACACACCCTCTGGAGGCCTCTGTCAAGCCTTTCCGGACGGACGGAGCCACTCTCACAGCGACCTCACAGCGACCTCACAGCGACCTCACTGCTCCCAGGCACAGGCTGGCACTCCTCCACCTTCGGTTTAGGTGTCTGCCACCTCTGCAAGGATATAAGCTCCTTGTTTCATTTATTTTTCCATCTGAATACACAGCACAGTGCCTGTCACAGGCACTGGGGGACCTTTTATAAGAGCTTGCTGATGTTTCCACCACCTTAGAGGCTTACTGACGGAGACACAGAGAAAACCATCCAACCCCACGGAACACGGCCACTTACAGAGTCAGCTGGTCTACAGAGAACTCGAAGCCTTTCTCGGGAAGCTGCATTCTGAAGATGTCAGCCGCTCCCCACCCCTTCACAAGTGGCAGCATGGTCACTTGGCCAGGGAAAAGGCAGGGAAAGAACAAAGCAGTGGGCTCTCTATTTTATTTTTCACTCTGCAGCCAGAGGTCAAATGCGTGTGCTGTGATGCTGGGTTTCCTCCTTGATGAGCAAAAGCTGGGAGGTGAAGAGCTGAAATGGGCACTTGCCAGGGGCCTCCTCCCTTCAGGCCTCGCCTCCAGGAGCTCATGTGCCAGTTCAGTGGCAGAGCCTACACCTCCCCCGCAGCCTTTGACACTGACAATCAGCTCTGAAGCCAGGCAGGCCGAGTAAGGGCACCCTGTGCTGCCTCTCTCAGCCTGGCTGTTCTAAAGTGTCCCTTAGGGTAAAAAGAAAAGAAGAGGGGAGCGGGTTGCTCTTTGAGATGTCGCTGATTTTTTTTTTCCTTTTGTTAGCAAAAGTGCTCATAGTTGCTGGTGAGGCAAACTTTTACATAAATAACTTTCCTTTTTCCATTCAACATACTTGAATGACTAAAAAGCTATGAGAACTCTGGCAAATGTAAAAGTAATCAACAACAAAACAGCAGATATTTATGTGCTGAGCTTTATTCAGAATGCTCCATGTATATGAGTTCAGTTAATCCTCACAGCAGCGCATATTATCCCCACTTTACAGAAGAGACTGAAGCTGGAGACACTCAGCAATTCATCCAAGGTCATTAAGGCACTGTCCCTCTACTCAAGTTATGTACAGTTTCACCTGTGCTTGGAGGGGCATGCATAAATAGAAAACAGGGTAGTAAGAAAAAACAGGTACGTAAAATGCTTGCAACTTTCGGCCAACATTGAATGGGATCTTCAGAGGAAGGAGAACCATAACCAGCTTGTAGGTCAGACAGCAGGTAGCAGCCTATAGGAAGCACCTCAGATAATTGCATTCATCCAACAAATTCACTTATTCAATAAATATTTACTGAATGCTAACTAACTATGTGCCAGGGGCTGTTCTAACTTGAAATCAAATCAAGAGAGCAATCAATATATAGACAGGAAAGGCTGGATTTAGAGTTAAAAAAAAAAATCTCGAAGAGAAAGACACTGACAGACGCGAACAAGCTGCGCATGAGGCCCTAATCACTTATGGAGTGGGAAGGGGCAGAGGTGTGCCCTCCTTGCACAGACCTACCTCTCCACCTTCAGCAGCCCAAATGCTCACCACTGGACCCTTAGAGCTGACCACAGTGCCCATTAGAGAGCCAGAGCTCAAGAAGTCCTCATGGAATAAATGAGCATAAGGCTGTTAGTGAATGTGGTGATCTACATGGTCACATGCAGAGATGCCTAGAGCATGGCAACGTGCCACTCGGCCGTTCCCTGTGCTCTGGTGGGTCGGTGGGTGCTGCCAAGCTGGCCAGCCCCCTGGCCTGACACTAGAGGTCTAGTGTGAGCAGGCCCAATGCAGGCTTCATTTCCTTATGCTTCTGCAACCAGGAGAGTGCATGTGGGTGCATGCGTGGGTGTGGGACTAAAGTGCAATGAGTCCCTGCCCAGGAATCGCTTGTTCCCTGGGGGAAGGGCAGGCTCAGAGGAAGGCCCTAGATGAACACTGCTTTCCCTTTTCACCTCTACAGGTGGTTCTTAGATATTTTTGCATCTAGGATTCTGCCATACCAACACTCCATTCATCCCCTCCTTCCACTACCGTAAAAAACCCTCAACTGAATTAATGAGGAGGGAAATGACCTGTTTTTGATGAGCCATGTCAAAGAAATGTGGGCAGCCTTGTTTAGATCTCATAAACGGAGGCACTATGATAAGCAGGCGGAACCCTGGCTAGGGCTCAGGCACCCTGCTTTGCGGCACTGCCTAATAAGTCAGCTAAGCATGCACACTAAATGCACTAGGCAAGCTGCAACTTACAGCAATTTTTTTCAAGCCAACAGAACATAATTCATCTATTGTTTTAAATACAGGATTTTCATAAAGTAGGGTATCTTTGTGTACTGCATTTTTTAGATGCACATATCTCACCACCTAAAATAAGGAATTCTCCAAGTTTACGGTTTTTAATAATTTTTCTAACAGTGATCCACAGCCTAAGAGGAGGTTCTAGGTCAGTGAGGTTCTGAGAGCTTACCTAAACATGTGTATGAGCGTTTATGGAAAACTTGTTTCTCTGATGAGATCCTTAAAGGAGCTGGATCTGAAGAACTAGAGAACTTGTGCTTAGAATATATCCTGAGTTTAGCATCCTGCAATGTTATAAAACTTTCCAGGGTAAAGGCTGAGGAGTTTCTTTTTGGGGTAATGAAAATGCTGTAAAGTTGATTATGGTAATAGATACACAACTCTGTAAATATACTAAAAGCCATTGAGTTGTATACCTTAAATGGGTAAAATGAATGACATGTACATTATACAAAGCTGTTAAAAAAAAACACAAGGCTTTCCAGGAAGACTCCTGTTACTCTGCAATGAATTCCCCAAACTAACATGTTAATAAACAGAAGAGTACTTACTCTCTTGAATATCAAAAAATACCTACTTGATTATCTGAAGACAACAACAGCAACGGAATTCCCTTTCAACTGTACTCTTTCAGTAAGCAGGAAGCAACATGATATCTTGATTTTCAGTCAGAAGCAGCCAGACTTAATACGAATTTCCTAGTCAGCAAGATCAACTGGAGACTAAGTGGTCATCTGCATAAACTCTTCCCCTCCTGAAGCCCAAGGATTTATGCAAGATAAGTGTTTTTTCCCTGTAGTCCTTAGTCAAAAGTTTCCGTGAAAACGGTGGGCCCATCGTCTCCTCTGAAAAAGAGTCACACCCTTCATTTCCCCTCACCGAGTGCATGTTACTCATGAAAGAATTCACTGACAAGGATGTCTTCCAGCTTAAGGGGAAAAATAGAATGAAAAAGCCTACTACTCTCCCTCCTCCAGCACCCTCAAACACTTAAGTTCTAAAACAATGTGTGTTGTCCAGGTCTCCCGTTTTCAGGATGTCCAAAGCTGGAACATAAAGGAGCTTCAGTTCATGTGCAGCCACCAGAAGCCTCCAGCAGCTTGAAAAGGCACCGCTACCTGCCTGCAATGAGTTTGTATTACTTGCTTCAAATGAATCGATTTAGACCCTCAATCAAAACTCCGTGTTCTGAACAATCTGAAGATCACAATCCACATGGAAGCTGTTTATACAGGATGGCTGTTTCCATCATTCCCCTAGGGAGTAAAGCATATAACTATTTTTTTCCAATAGAATAAACTTCAGCCCCAGGGTCCGACCTTTCCTCCTAGTAACTAGAGCCAGCTTCTTACTTATATTCCTATCACAAGAAACTTTTCTAGTGTGATACTGCCATAACCCCCTCAAAAGAGGTGATATAAGAGGATTAAAAATCAGGTTGCAAAAAATTATGTTTTTCGATAGGAAAAGGTTACTTACAATCTCTAAATTACCAGTCTCTAAAAGCTTCCAACTCAGTTTTCTTACTGCATCCATCACAGTTTTCAAGGACAAGTGAGGAAAAATATATAACCAAGTAGGAGATGATTGATTAGATTGCCAGAAAATAACCAGTATTATTTTATTATAATAGGTGGAAGTACTACAAGTTAACTACCATACTCTCTGCATTGGTCTATGCAAACATCTTCAACAAAAAACCTTTAAGTATTCAGTATCACTTGCAATTCTAAAAACTCCCAAATATCATCCCTCCAAAAGACCAGATAGATTCCAGTACTGAGTACTGGATCACCTTAAAACGTCAGGATCTGAAGACATGATGTCTCCTAATTTAGCAGCACATTTGAATAGGTGTTCTGATAATATATGGATAAAGTTTTAAAGACTATTTTAAAAAGGTCACTGATTAGGAAGCTGATGCTTAATAAACCAAGTTGCAAGAGGAACTTCAAAACCATCTGTGTTGTGATGCGTAAATATTCTCGTTGACTCCCATACACTCTGTAAACGGAAGACCTCAGAGTCTGACAGGACAAGAGCTGCCTGAAAGCAGGAGCTGTCTAGTTCACCACCACGTCCCCAGCACGTGCCAGGCACCTAGTAGGTAAGCACTCAATGCATTTTTGTTAAATGAATGAGTGTCGTTGAATAAATGAACTGTAGGAATAGTTTCTAAAAGTCAAAGGTTCAAGGAGAGATCCTTTTTCAGTAAAGATCTTAACATGTAATATTATGTTTGTACAGATTTAAAATTCGTCTGTTATGCCTTAAATATCACTAAAATTATCTTTTGTTTATCAAGAACAAAATGCACCAAATGCAGAGAAAATGGGCCCTGATTCAGCTGAATCTCACAGAACATTTTAAAAGGGGGAAACTGAGAATGAGAGCTATCACACCACAGCATACTGAGCAGCAAAAACTGGATATGCATATTTGATAACAATGCTCTCCAAAATTGTCAGTGTTCTCCATTTCAGCGAGGTAAGCATTTTTTCAGTCTATTGACTTTAAAAGTTTTCCTTCTGGTGTAGCCAAGAACTTACAGATTTCTCTTGTTGTAGTCCTCCCAAACTTTCCCACAACTTACCTGTGTGGCTTTTTACCAGAATTCCTTTTATTTGGAAAGTTCTTCTCTTTCCTCCTACCCCTAAATGCTAACTAAAAGCATCCTCCTCCTAAATACTGTCCTTTCTCATTTTATAGAAGCTTCATTTCCTTGAAGCCTGGTCTATTTCCTGAAGCTAAATTCACTGTGCTCTATAAAAGTGAAAATAAAATCATTCAAACCAGTCAAGCACAAAATCACCTACCAACTTGTACCTTCTGCCTGTTGTTCATCCCAACATGCCTTTCTAGTGGCACGCTTCTGTTCCTTTCACCCTTCTGGTAACTGTTTTCCAATTGGAAAAATTTTTCCTCTCCAGTCCACAAATCCTAAATCATACGTAGCCTAAAATTTTCTGCTATTAATTCTGTTCCCCAAGGCTAAAAAACCTTGATAAATGAAAGGAACTATGGGCAGAAATTAGCTTACTTGCAATACCAGTATTTTAATGTGCTGCATTATAACCCTTTGCATATATGTCGCCAGGAAGTGAATAGACAGAAATACGAAGGAAGGCACTTTACAAATACTCCATAAAGGTTACTGCATGCCCTGGCTGGCATGGCTCAGTGGATTGAGCACTGGTCAGAGAGCCTAAAGGTCTTGCTGGTTCCATTCCCAGTCAGGGCACATGCCTGGGTTGCAGGCCAGGTCCCAAGATGGGGGCATGCAAGAGGCAATCAATTGATGTTTCTCTCCCTCTCTTTCTCCACTCTCCTCCCTCTAAAAATAAATAAATATTATTTCATTTGTGTGTCCTAATAACCTTGAGAGGCACGCAGGACAGGCACTTATTAACCCATTTACATATGACAAAACTGAATATCAAAAAAGTTAAGTGACTCGCGCTCCAATGTCACATGACCAGCAAGTGTCAGCCAAAACCCCTATCGTAGCAGTCTTGCCTCTTCCAACCCAAAGGCCATCTATTATATACTCTCTGTATGTCTCTTTCATATAGCCAAGGAGAAACTTCCTAGAGATTGAGCACTACAAAGGGACGATGTCCCTCTGACTTTTGGAACACCATCTCCTTTTGGCTAACAAGCCAGAAAGCCACCTTCAACCTTCCTAACAGGAAACGATGCCTATTTCTTCTATATTCCACCCTCAACAACTACTTCTTTCCAAAATAATTTCCAACAGTTCCTATTTTAAAGGGACTTACTCAGAAGGCACTAATAGTCCAAAAACTTTGCATCAGCATATGATTCTCTCAATAAAGTTCAGGACTGATGCAACATTTCTGTCTCAGATTTTACAGCTAAAATGACAAGAACACTGAAGAGTCAAAAATTATGCAAGACAAGGCTACTTTTTTTTTTTTAACTCCAACACATCTGCCTCTATGGGTCTCCTGTGAGTCATTGTCTTTTGTGTTCAGTCATCATAGGAACTGCCATTCTCTCTATTCTAAATTATTTTCCTTAAAGAAAAGTTCTGCAATAGAAAAAGAATTCTATTATATCTTTCTTCTCCTTGCTGAAGCACTGACCCCTTAATTTAGTGCCTCAAATACCATGTTGTCCCAATTTTCATCACTACCATTTTACACAGAGAGGCAAAGTAAGGTTGCAATTCATTCATTTATTCATTCAACAAACACATGAAATCCTATCAGACGCCAGGGACTAGGACTGAAAAATGAACAAGAAGTATCCCTCCTCTCACAGCCTGGTGGTGAGGAAAACTAAAGAAGTAATTACAGAATAAGCTGATCAATATTAAGGTGGAGGTGAGCACATGGCTTGGGGCAGCGGCCATCATGGAATGATTCCTGGAAGAAGTGACCTGTGAGCATTTATATGCATCTCTTTATTTATTCTCATTATAAAATAAACCTGAAAGATTCAACACCACTCCTTAAAAGGTTATTAGATTTACTTGCCAATAGTCAAGTCAAAAATCTAATTTAATAGCAAAATTTATTGATTCTCTGCCCCAAATTTCAACCCTTAACTCATACTCCCTTAGCACAAATTACAGAGGGTTTAACATTCTGTCCTATACACTACTCTGCCTTCTCACAAGTCCATAGAACAGGATTAAAGATGTGTACAATGAAATAAAATGTATTTTTAAAAAATACAATCATTTTCCTAACTGGAAATGAACACTGAACAATCCAAGCCCCACAAAGCATGGCTGTCAGAAGAGGAAACTGAGGTTCAAAAGTCCCACTTCAAGACAACAGAATAAAAGGTCTCTTTGAAGTCACCAGAACAGCTTGAACAAAAGAGAAACAGAAGGCTATTGTGGGGACTTAGCCTCCAGATGATGAACCCCAAACACACTGCAATGGTAAATAAACAAGCCTCTGAGCAGGAATCTCATTCAGTGACCTAACAAAACATTACAATTTAAGGAATCTCTTCCCATTCATTATTTCCCGAAGTTCCACTGCTTGCAGCTCCTGTTTTCTTTCCTAGTTCCTGGGTTTATTACTTGTAAATTATAATGTATAGTGTGCTTTCCAAAAAAGGTACAGGCAAATGAAAACAACCATGGTTTTAAAGCCACATAAAAGACAGTATATGTAACGTAAATGAACTCTGCCAGTGTTTACTATGAGGACCTATTACTCCTTTATACTACTCCAGTGGATTTTAAACTCCAATGAATGCTACCACTGCCCACTAAATAGCAGGTTAGAGTCAGGAAGGAGCACATTCACACACCTGCCTCAGCAGGACTCCAGACTGCCTCCCCCACGGTTTCCCAGTGCCTCGGCCAAGCACCTGACCTGGAAATGTGGCTGCAGACCCCAGCCTCTTTCGTTCAGCTGACCCAGCAAGCAGGCTCTGAAGTCCCGTTGCCATTTGGCCCGACACACCCTCCTCCCCACCACTTAGGTCCCCAGCGGAAAGGAGGCAAACTCGGCGGCCTCAAAGAGAAGGCTGGCGGCGGGTATAAAGGGAGGGGAGGGTCCTGAACGGTCAGTTTAACCGCCCGGCCCTAGGAGCCCAGCCCCACCCCCAACTCGGAGTCCCCTCCAGGGCACCGCCGAGCCCCTCCCGCTCTTTGGCCCCGGGGGCTGCGATCCCAACCGTCGAGCCTTCCGGACCTTAGCGAGAGCCTGGGCCCCGGGGGCCCAGACCTAGAGCCACCGCCGCCCCAAAGCCCTCCCGGCCTGGGCCGCCGACCCCTGCCCTCGTCCCCGCCCGCCCGGGCTTCCCTGCCCAGCCTCCCGCAGCCTCTCGCGGCCCGGGGCCGCCCCGCGCCGTCTGTCCAACCGGCGGGCCGCGCACCGTGTGGGACTGCAGGCTCTGGCTCGCCTCGATGGCTGCTGTCAGCGGCACCGTGTCGTCCAGCAGCACCTTGCCGGCCGGCGGCTTCTCCATGAAGGCCATCCCGGGACGCCGGTCCGCCACCGCCTCGGGACCAGGGGCAGGAACCACAGGCGCCGACTCCCGCCGTCCGCCCGGCTCTGCCGCCGCCGCTGTCAACACGCGCCGCCCCACGCGCCGCAGCCACCCGCCCGGCCCGCGGGGTCCTAACGCCGACCGTCCCCACCGCCGCTGCTGTCATCACTGGCCGCCGTTCTCGCCGCTGCCTCCCGCGGGGTCCTAGCGCCAAACTTCCGCATCGAGAGGCCCTGGACCCGCCCCTCCGAGATCCTCGCAGCTGCAACTCACACCGGGTACCCTTGGCTCCGGTCCTCTGACCGGGGACACTTTACTCTAAGCCATCGCGTCCAAAGACCCTCAGATCCGAAGACACTGCGTCCTCAGCCCTGCGATCCAGGTACCCTCAGGCCCAGTTGGGCTTTTCACGTTAGGCCCTCAAAAGCTGGGACTGTCAGGCTTGAAACCTTTACAATTGGACTTTTGCCACCCAGTCCTTTGAGATCCAAGGACCCTAAGACTCAGTAAAAAAAAAAGGCCTTCAAGGATGAGACTCTCAGTCTGCACCCTGCAGATCCAGAGATTTTTCTAAAACAAGTCCTTCCAATTCAGGTTTTACGGGAACTTCTGCACCTCACTCTTCAAACCCAAAAACCTAAGAGCTGGGCCTTCAAAATTAGATCTCACAGCTGGAGCCCTTGGACTGCAGAACCCTCAGCCCCATGCTCTGAATTAACTGGGAACCCTAAAAAATGGGCACTGGTCCAGGGACTACCAGCCTCTAACCTTAGCCCCAGCTCTTAGCTCAGTCCACAAATCCTTCAACCCAGAGAACCCTCAAACATGACCCCTCACTTGAGGTCCTCAGTCCCACTGTACCAGCTCTAAGAACCTCAAACCCAGAGCCAGAGAACTTTGCGCCCACCTTCGTCCCAAAGTCTGTCTGAACCCAAGGCCACAGTCCTGGCACTCCTTACAACCTCAAGCCTCCCCCCACCACCCCTACCCCCCCCACACACACATAGAGATCCCACCCACACTGGTCTCTCCCAGGGCAGTATCCCAGGATCAGTTAGACTTGGAATTAGACAACCAGGATCTCCAGGGCTCTGGCATTTACCAGCTGCGTGACCTTGAATAAGTTACTCAACCTCTCTGAGCCTAGCTCTCCTTCTGTAAGATAAACATACTTGTATGGAAAGTTTGGTATGAAGAATGCAGTAGGATGGGAAGGGGCTTGGCACATAATAAAAGCTCAAATGATATTTCTTTCTTCAGTTCACATAATGGAGGGCTTCTAACTCTTAAATTTGTATCCCCTAAATTTATACATTACAGACAACAAGAGAACAGTTTCTTGGTAACACCACCACCACCCAAAACAATTTGACATCACAGCAAATGCCTAAACCATATCTAACTGGTACCCTCTCCAGATCTCAAACTTAATGGGATTGTTGGGCAACACCAAGTGGCAAAGGAGCCTTGACAGACTTACACAGGGGCTAAGACCCAGTGGATAAAAATGTGAAGAGGAAAACATGGAACTTACTGATTCAGTCCTAAAATAATAGGAGCTCTTCCTTCATTGTTTTTGTCCCAGTGTGTTTAAAAGCATCAGTCTATTAAAACAAAATCATTTCCATTTAGAGAGGATTCAACTTTTAAATTTTATTTCTTTAAGGCAAATGGATTATTTCATTGCCATAATATGACACCCAAATTCTGCTTTAATCATTTCTCCTGTCATGTGGACTGACCATAACAAAGCTCTTCTTGCATGCTGCTGGTAGAAGTATAAATTGGTCCAACCTTTCTGAAAGGCATTTATTCATGCAACAGTTATTTACTGAGTATTTACCATATAATAAGCCTGGTGCTGGGATTTGACAATATATATCAAGGGCTTTGAAAATGTTCTCAACCAGTAATTCTGCCTCTAGGAGGGTACCCTAAGGAAATGATCAGAGATCAGTGGGACTATAGAGCATGTGAAGAAAAGTATCTAACAATAGGGAACTGGACAAATTGTGGTCAACATAATTGAAATATTTTGCAATGATTAAAAATCAGATTATCAAAATAATCAGATTATCAAAGAATATTTAATGATGTTGAGAAATGCTCTTGATATAATAGTAAGTTTAAAACAAAAAAGGAAACAATACGTTTGGCTTTTAGAACACAGGTTTGAACTGCCCCAGTCCACTTATCCGTGGATTTTTTTCAATAAATATAAGTCAGCCTTCAGTATCATCCCCAGTTTTGCATTCACAGACTGAACCAACCGTGGATCAAAAACAGTATGTTTAATCCAGGGTTGGGAATCTGCAGATACAGGGGGCCGATTGTATGCACTCCCCACACCATTTTACATAAGGGACTTGAGCAACTGCAAATTTGGATATCCATGGGGGGTCCTGGAACCAACCCCCTTGGATACCAAGGGTTGACTGTGATTAAGTTTTAGGGGAATCAAATGTTACATGTGGATTTTCAATTCCATGGGAGTCAGTGTCCCTAACCCCTGTGTTATTCAAGAGTCAACTAACTGTACATGCATTTGTATGATCCCAAGTTTTAAAAATATTTATAGGAAAAACCCCACAAGAAGATACACCAAAATATTATCTTAGGGTGTCTAGGAAGTGGCATCATGATGTCTGCCATTTTTATGCTCTTGTTTTTCTAAAATGTCTATAATGAAGATATTTTGTGTGATTAGGGGGGAAAAAGATCTTACAAAGTACAAAGGTCATAAAATAACAACCTTGTCTAGTCTTCCTTACTAGGAAAAGGAAACTGAAAGTGAGCAACCAAGTACTTGATGGGATGAAGCCAGAAACTACCAACTCTCGGTCTGGCCTTTCCCTTTCTCTGAAAAGCCACAGAAGCAAGCCCCTCAGAATAAATACAGTGGTGAACCTTATAATTTCATTTTCATTTTCCCAAAGCAGTGCCTTGTCAGTAATTCTCTGAGGATTTTGGACTTAACTGGATCCCTAGATTCACTGGAGACCAGGCTCCAAACTCTGTGAGTGCCTCAACATCTGTTCCACTTTCGAACTAGTTCACACAGCATCTGCAGAAACCCTCCCCGTGTAGGGCTGAGCTGAATCAAATCAGTTTTGCTTCCAGTCTGTCAGTCTGGGCAAAACTAATGAGGTATGCAGTACCTTAGTTTTTGCCATGTACCCTACAACTAATGGCTATCAAGGGAAAAAGATTTATATTCTTATATGTTGCCAAAGGTTAGATGTCCCACAGGTTATCTAACAACTTGACATTTGGCCAGATCGGCTAAAGATGAATTTTTTTAATGATGCTGCTAGACCTGGCAACTGCTCCACAAATCAAATCATAGAAACTTGTGGAAAACTCAGTGCTTCCTAAGTGGCATTACCTCTCAACTCAAAAGTTTTATTTCTTAAAATATTCATGATCTGGAAAGACAAAATTCAACTCACATTTGATCATTTTTATTTCCCTTATGTGTGCATATTGCCCATCACATCACAGAGGAATGTTCCCAGGGTATATAGGTCACATAAACTGTGTTATAGCTAAGAGCCACCTAGAAATTGTCTATGGGACTTCCTATTAATTCAGTTCTATTTATGTAGTGTCAACATTAGTCTTGGGTTTTCTTGTGATTTTGAACTTAGATGTTTTGCTAGTTGATTTTGCTCCAACCTGAAATTTCACTGAAGATGTTGGGAATTCTTGTCTCTGCTGTAATTCAAATGAAAACAAGCCAAGAACAGAGGAAGTAAAACATCTGGGACTCTGGAGATACTCAGTTGCAGCCCAAAAGTAATTCCACCGTGCTCCAATTCCGCTCAGATAGAGCCAGTTGATAAGTTATGCCAACACATGAGGCATTCAGAGTGGCACAGCTGCTCAGAGTGACAGTCAACCCTTGGTAGAGTATGTTTTAATATAAAAATTTAATAAGTGTAATTTAATAGCAATTTTCTTTGAGAGTAAATTGGTCTCTGAATCATACTCTAAGAACATAAAAGAAAATGGCTAATAATTTAGTGCAAAATGAAAACCTGTGGTTACCTAAGAGGTACTGTTGTGCACTTAGCACTTTGTTTTTCTAGACAAATACGTAAGTCCACGAGATGAATGCTGGCTGTGGTAAGGCTTTCTCCCTGTTGTTACCAAAGATCTGCTGCTCAGAAAAAGAAACAAGTGGCATTTTACCAATCTGAAATGTTTCTAATAGAATATAAAAATCTGTTAAGCAATTTTCCAGTACATTAGGCTGAAATTGCTTAAGATGAGTCTATTTTCCCGGGACAATCAAACACTGCATACATTGCAGTCTTATAATGCCCCTATGTGGAAACTGTTAGCACAATTTGGCCTGCTATTTTAGTCACTTCATTTGTACTCACTTCCATGTAAGTACAAATGTGACCTCACATAGTCAAGGCCACCTCTGTTACCTGGGAGAGGATTTCCTAATGTGAGGATCCCCCATGTTTCCATTAGAAGTCATTCTTTTTGGCAGCTCATATGTACAGGGTTCAAAATGGGAAAGCCAACCTGCCAGTTTTCCTTATAGCCTAGCCACCTTTAACAAAGCTGGTTTGAGAATCTAGGCTCCAAGTAAAAATAAGTCATTTACGGGAAAGCACCCCTAACGTCTTGCCTACTTGTCTCTTCCAACTTTTTACTGATTTAAAGAGATCAAAGACCATGACAACTACGGAGCACTAAAAAAATGGAAATGACTTTGAGAAACTACTCTTGAGTTACACAGTATAAGCTAACAGCGAGTTCTGACATTCCACCCTACCCCACCATACATGGCGTGTACATTTTTCATATTTAGAGTAACCCATTCAATAATTCTGCTCTGAAGACAAGTAATCACTGAGTGTCCACTTAGAAAAAGGGTAGGAATAGGGATGGCTGGAAGCTATGAAGTAATAGTATACAGGAACACGCTATAATTGTAGCAGGGAATAAGATCGAGAACATTCTGAATACAAAAAGAAAAATCTATAGAACAATGTTTCCAAATACTTAATGCCACATGAGAAGGTACTATTATAGAAACAGACAATGCCCTAGTAACAGAAACATTATGAGACACACAGGGTGATGGAAAAAAAGAAATGCTTTGGAGTCGGGTCAGCCTTTTTGAATGTCAGCTCTACTGCATACTAACTGCACAACCGTGGGCAAGCCACACAGCATTAGTCTGTTTCCTTGCCTATAAAATGGAACAGTGTAAGATTAACTTCACAGTTATTCAAAGGATTAGTTAATGTAGAAAATTGGCTCATTGGGTATTGAAAAAATGGTAGCTATTATTAATGATCATATCACAGCCCACTTATGAATCTACACTTCAAGACGGCTAAGTCACAGAAAATGAGTTCTGTAGGAGAATTTAAATATGGCTTCAAGTCCGTATTTTGTGCAAGTTCCCATTTTTCCAATGTTGTAACAAATTTTCAACATGTGTAGTGTTTTATCTATTAGCAAACCTTTTTCAGGTGCATCTGAGCCTGTGAATGCTGCCCATTCTGAAACTCATGAGAATGGTATTCATGCTTGTCAAGTTGATTTTGGTTATTTTCATCTTGGTCACAAACTAGTGTATCGTACAATATTAAACGGGTTTAAAATACTCACTTTATACACACCACTGCCCTCTAGTGACTAGAATAATTCTTTCAAATAACCCATTTAGTTGTTCCCTTAATGTGAAAAAGTATAATAAAAATCTAGTTACTGATCTACTAGCAGGAGGAAAAATCTTTTTCCAGGAAACGTGGGTTGATCCAACCAACTACACCTGATCTTACCTCCCTGATCAAAGCATCTAGCTGTGGTCAGAGCCACCATCTAAAGCCACAGAGCACAGGTGGACCACGTGTTATGTTCCATTACAGATTGTCTTAAAAGGGTTAGCTGTGGTGGAGATGACCATTAAATCCTAATATATTGAGCACATTTTCTCTGCAACACACCTCAGCTCTTAAGAACTTGGCCTCCACAATATTCCTTATACGTTTTATTTATAATTTTATTTTTACAAGCATATATTATTTATATAAAGGGGCAACCCACAATATTTTCAAGGAAGAGAGAAAATAATCTGGATTACTAAAATAGAAACTTTGCACTCAAGATCTATTCCAGGTTTAGAATACCAAGAGATTGGTTGACATCATAAAGATTGGGCTGTTTACCTGTGGGCCAGTTAGCTTTAAACTTAGGCTAACCTCCTTCACAGAGCAGAATGGACAATAGTAGTAGCTACTGGTCACAGGCAAGGCCTTGTGTTTTGCTATTTGTGTCTATCATCTTCAACAATCCTGTGTGGTGTTATTACCCCCATTTTATAGATTAGACCAAGAGTTTACATAACTGAGTCCAAGTCTGCATATAAACCTTTTTCTGATAGCAGGAAAACCATCTGAAAGGCAAGTACCACCTGAAGGTTAGACAAGATGCCATCTTGGTGTAAACAGTAACAAATTACAAAAAACTCTGACCCAGAAACTGCTGAAGAACAGTATTCAAGGCTATTTACTGGTAAAAGATAGGTGTTCAAAGATGATCCAACTTCTTTTGTTGCCTTCAATAAAAGTACTAGCTAGCTATAGAGTCAGTGAGAAATTTATTCTATATATAGTTAAATTTGTGTCATCCAAATGAAAATTTAACTTGGTTCAAAATCCTAAAAGTAGAACCTTTAGCTACATTATAACATTTCCAATATTTTTTCAATTTTACAAACCTAGACATGATAAATATACTCAAGTATGCATGAAGCATTAAGGCCAAATTATCAAGTAGGCATGTGAACACCTTGCTGCCTGCTCCCCTCCCCCGTATAGGAGATGCTGGATCTGCTGGCCATTCCTTGTTGAAGAATAGCAATGTTTTCCTCAGAGGCACTTCAGTAACAGTGACACTGATGTCTGAGCTTGCATCTTTAAACACATATATCAGGATTTGGGAGCTTCTGGAACCATAACTTTAACCCAGCCTTCCATAACAGTCTTTTCACTTTCTCTTACAAAACATGACACAGCAATAACAGCAATGAACTGCTTCAGCCTTTTCACTTCCGCAGAAGCTAAAACAACTTCTCCAACATATAAAGGGGCTGGAAAGTTAATTTCCTGGGAAAGAAATACACAGCCTGGTCCTGGCATTTTAGTACCCAGGAGAGCTGAAATAAGTCCATTGATCAAAACTCCATGTACAATTGTCTTTCCAAACTTGGTGTGTTTTGCAAAATCTTCATTTAAATGCAAAGGATTGACATCCCCCGTTAATTCTGAGAAGGCAACCACATCCCTCTGTGTGAAGGCCCTGCTGAGTTCAGCCCGGTCTCCAACTCTGATGTGCTTTTGCTGAAAGTGCTGCCTTCTTACAACTAGCTGGTTCATGCAGATTCCCCTCTGAAGCCTACTCCACCAAAGACGATGGCTGGAAATTACTGGCAACATCTTCAGCACCCTCAGATTCTATCAACAGGAGCGTTTGGCCTGCTTCAGTCTTCAAACATGCTGGCACATGCTTTGGCAAGCTGAGGGATGTTTCTGGAAATTGAGGACTATTCAATCCAATACTAATTCTCTACTATTACCGGATAACGCAAGGAGAAAGGGAGAGACCTGTAGGATGAAGAAAAATGTTAACACAGTATCAGGAGAAAATTGCACTGAAACACAGGGCAATGTAGAAACATACTCAGTTTTATAGGATAAGCCAAGCAGATGCAGTAGCATTTTTAATGAGCATCTTGCAAGGTAGCATTAGGTAAGTGGTCATGATAAGCTCAGTAAGAGCATTCCGATACAGAAGGCACTAGTCATTATGCAATAAAGGAAAAGTTAAGATTTTCCCACAAGTGTTCCAAGTTTTATCCCAAAACTCCTCCCATATAATCTAAGTGCTTTGTGTAACGTTGCTAGAAGCAATGAAATTATGGATTCCTCCTGCCTCCCTTAGGTGGGTGATGTTAATCAAACGAGATTTATGTAAGCACAAAAATGGAACACACATTATAAAGCAGTTTGATCAACTACTCAGCCTTGTTTGGAATATGTGAAGGAACAGCCTTTACCTGAATCACTTTGAAAGCGCATTTCTTGCCTTTATAGGATCCTAAAAGGGTCAAAGAGCTCCACAGTTTGACAAGACCACTGTGGAAACATTAAGAAAGCATTAAGGAAGATTCATCCCTACAATATCTCCCTAGTACTTTTGTTTGTGGTCGTCCAGAAAACCTAATTTAAATGAGAAAAATTTAAAGCACAGTGTATCACAGGCAAAGAATTAAATGAACCTCAATCCGGAATGTTTCTAAAATATTTCTGAGTTTACCACCATCATTTGGGAAACACTAAAGTTATAGGCAAATCACAAGTTTTGCTCTCTAGGGTGTAAGCTCCTGCCAAATGAATGTTCATATTCTCCCTAGTTTAAACTTCCAAAAGCTGTTCACAGTTCACAATGGCAAAGCTCTTCTTATTCACAGAACAGAGCTTTTTTTGCTCTATTCCCCCATCTGTCTCTCTTCTGTGTTATGCTAGAAATGCTTTACTGTCTGTTGTACCTGCTACATATTCTCAAGATGGCTGACAAGGTCTTCTCTTCATAGGTTATGACATCCAAGGGTAAAGCAGCATCAACCTAAGTATGAAATAATGCTATTAGCAGACTTACTACCATCATCAATCTTGAACTCTAGTAACTAATCCTGTTAATTGCTCTTCTCCTCCAAAAAGCAGTATTTTATTTAATGGTGCTGAAGTACTGGGCCTGCTTATTTAGGACTCCCCCTTGCCAGGAATGTTCTTCCTGTAACTTTTCACATTGCTAATGTTTCTTTTATTTTTAATCTTTATTTATTTTGAGAGAGGGAGGAGGAGAGAGAGAGGGCGAGAAACATCGAGTTGTTGTTCCACCTACTTATGCATTAATTGGCTGACTCTTGTTATGTACCCCGACCAGGGACTGAACCCCAACCAAGGACTGAACCCATAATTCAGGCACATCAGGACGATGCTCCAACCAACTGAGCTGTGTGGCCAGGGCTACTAGTATCTCTTCACCCTTTAAATCTTCATTTAAATTGCTCCTTCCCAGATCCCCAAGATTAAGCTCAATCACTTGCTATGCTCGCTCACATACAGGACCCACACATTTCCTCTTCCATTATATTCATCATGCTTGCCATCAACCGTTCAACATGGTTGCCTCCTAAACCTAACCAAGACCATTAATCCATGAGACAGAGGCCATGTCTGCTTGCTTATAGGAAGCAGGTTTTATACCTGAAATAGAGATGAACAGATTTTTTTCCTTAAACTTATTTCTAATTATTTTATTTTATTGAATTTATTGGGGTGACACTATTAATAAAATTATATAGGTTTCAGGTGTACAATTCTACAATGCATTCTCTGAATATTGTATTGTGTGTTCACCATCCCAAGCTTTTTCTTAAATTTTTGATTTTAAAAAATTAGAGTCATGGAAGATTGCAAAGAAACGCACAGGAAGGCCCCATGCACCCTTTACCCTGCCTCCCCCAGAGTAAACATCTTGCATAACTATAGTATGGTATCAAAACCAGGAAACTGAAATTGATAAACCAGAGTTAATTCAGATTTTACCAGTTATACATGCACTCATATTTGTTAGCTTGCGTGTGTGTATATGTAGTTCTATGCAATTTTACCACATAGGTGGTTTCATGTAACCACCACAATCAAGATAAAGAACTATACCACCACCGGCTCTCTCCTTCTACTCCTTTACAGCCATACCTACTCCTCCTTGACATCCCTAACCCTAGGCAACCACTAATCTTTCTCCAGATTATATAATTATGCTATTTTAAGAAAATTACGTAAATAAAATCACCGAGTATGTTATTATTTGGGATTGTCTTCTTCACTTAGCAAAAACTCTCTGGGGATTTAGTCAAGTTGTGTGTATCAATAGTGTGTACATTTTTATTATTTAGTATATTCCATGATATAAATGTATTATAGTTTAACTATTCACCCACTGAAGAACATCTCGCTTACTTCTGTTTTTGGGCTCTTACTAATAAAGCTTCTATGAATGTGCATATATATATTTTTGTGTGAATGTTAAGTTTTTCTCAAGGATAAATACTCAGGTATGCAATTGCTGAGCTGCACGGTAGGTACATATTTAGTCTGTTTAAGAAACTGCTGAACTGTGTTTCAAAGAGGCTGTACCATTTTACATTCCTAACACCAATGTATGACTAATTCAGTTTCTCCATATCCTCATCAGAATTTAGTGTTATCATTATTTTTTATTTGTCATTCTGTTAGGTGTATAGTGATATTTTATTGTGTTTTTAATGTGCATTTCCCTAATGGCTGATGATGTTTCACTCATGTACATCTTTGCCAACTGTACATCCTTTTGAGTAAAATGTCTATTCATGTCTTTTGCCCATTTTCTTAATTGTATTTTTGGTATTTTCTTAATTGTACAATTTGAGTTTTGAGAGTTCTTTACACATTCTAGATATTAGTCCTTTGTCAGATATGTGGTTTGCAAGTATTTTCCCTCAGTCTGTAATTTGTCTTTTCATCCTCTTAACTGAGTCTTTTGTAGAATTAAAGTTTTTAATTTTGATGAGATGCTTAGGAGATTTTGATTTAATAGAGTATATGAATCAAGAAATATTTCCTGGTAATTATCTTAGCTCTCTCTCAAAACTCTGTTTTCAAGTGAATGCTAGAACAAGACTGCTCAGAGTGCTGGTCTCTGATAAGATAGGCAGCTGCATCAGAATGTAAATCAACAATACCAGTGAGTGTACTGTTTGGTTCAGCTCAGTTTTGTTCACAAGGAGACTTTCTCAGTAAAGGAAGTGGTGTGCTGATTTACATTCTACTGTGAGCCACAGATCTTCAAAATGGGCAAAAAGACAAGTTTGCAGGTTGTCAGCCTGAACCCCACTTTGAGGAGCACTGCACTAAAATAAACGTTTGTCTAACAAATTCCTTGTTAAAAAGAAGGCATACTGAACATACCTACCAAAATTTCATCATTTCTTAAAGTCTGCTTCTGAAATTTCAAATATGGTTTTAAAGTTTTAAAATGTTTAGAAAAGTATTCTTTCAGTATTTACTACAAAGATCTTAGGAGTGTTCAATCTACCAAGTGATTCCATACCTCCCCAAATAGGTCCTTCAGGGCTGAAAGAAGCAGCTGCTTGAACTGTGCAGCATTCAGTCCAACTGCACGATCTTGAAATTCTCTGTAAAAACATGAAAAAGAAAAATATGTTGTATTAAATTGTATGCTATTGAGAGTCATACAAAAATAATACTAAAAAATAGAACTGAGGAGACTGAACTTACAGACAGACTTTCATGTAGTGGTGCTCTGAGGGATTTTTGTAAACTACTCTTTCATATGTGGCAGCTGGGGCTGGCATCTTTTCTAGTGCTGGTTACACCTATGTTAAAAGTCAAGATGGTTAGAAATTAGCAAGGTACACTCTGTTTTTCACTTTTTAAATAAGAATTTGACCTATTTGATTTTTTAAAGAACTCCTAAGGACAGTAACATCCAATTTTGGTCAAACTAAGGTTACTCATGCAGACACAAAGGAAGTTTCTATATTTTATATTTCAACCTATTATATTCTTATTTAAATTCTAATACTATAATCCCACCAAATATTTTTCCTTACTGAGTACCCAGCTCTGTGCTAAATGCTTCATGTGCCTGAAGTCATGTCTTCAAAATGATCATATGAGATAAAAGCTATTGCTATTCCCATTTTTGAGAGGATAAGGAGGCTTCACAAAAATACATAACTGCCCAAGGGCATACAGAAATTCCAACCACTCCTGACTGCCCTCAGGACCACTCTGGTATGCCTCTTAATTTAAAAAGGTAAAAGCAAAAAGAGCAAAATCTGGGATCTGAAGGCCCTCGCCTTGTTTACTGTCAGTCAACACAGAACACGAACAGGAGAATGAGGTGGTAGGTAGTTCTGTTGTCGCCACCCATGCTGGATCTGCAAATTTTTTCAGTCCAGGGATTAGGTCAGCACAGGTCTATCTGGCAACCCTATGAAAGGCTGAGCAGCAAGGGGTTTGAGAGGAGGAATTCCTGGAATGCACACTCAATGCCATTTTTCACAGATCTGAAACTCTGAAGAACCCAAAACATGCTGATCTCCCCAGAGATCCTTGGCTCCAGCCCTACCTCATTCTCCCTCTGGATAGATCCTATTCAGCCTTCACATTTTAGCTTTGAGTTCACCTCTTCCAGGAGGTTCATCTCTTCAGGGAGGCCTTCTTTGACACTCTATTCTAGGTTAGGTTCCCTTGTTATACAATCTCTTAACACTGTCCATTTGTTTAATATCTAGTTCCCCCACTAAAGGGACCAAGAAACCTGAGGCCCAACCAAGGAAAGGGATTTATCAAAAGTAACAAAGCTATACAACAGCACTTGCAAAGCCCTCTGTGGATCAGGCCCAATTCCAACCACTAACAAATGATGGCCACTAGAGGAAATGAGAAGTCAGGGTCAAGGAGTTATATCCACCTATCCAGTGGACAAACGTATTTACTTTGTCTAGCACAGAGTAGGTATTCAACACTTACTGAATACATGATTGAATGAATGGTGGAAGTGTTAGGTCTATATGTTCAAGAATATCTTTGGTTTTAGGACCACAATGATGATTACCTGGTGCTTCTTTTCCAATCACTGGTCTTCCCTCACAAGAAGGGCAGGGAATTATTTCATTCATTGCCTGAAGCATGATAGGTGTTTTTAGGTGTTACTGTCTGCCTTGATGGCATTAACTGCTTGAGGTAGGGGGAATGAGATTGGACCTAGGGTTTAGGATTCCAATAACAATGAAGACTTACGGAGTATTCTGGAAATGGATAGTGGTGATAGTCGTACAACATGAGAGTGTACTTAATGCCAACGAACTGTACATTAAAAAAAAAAGACTTGAAGAGCAAGTACTGAGCTGTCACCTCTGGCTAGACAAGCCTAAACTTCAGGGTCAACGATAACACTGCCCTCTACAGGCTGTCCCGAGACCTAAAAGGTTGATGCCTGGGAAGCCCGTATTCACCAGGCTCACCATAAAAAAGTGTGCCCTTCTATACTCATTGCCATCAAGGTCTTTGAAGTTAAGCCTTTTTAATGGCTACTCCTGTGTTCAAAACCTTGCAGTCGTTCCCGGTTCACTCAGATAAGCCAAAGTCCCTCACGTCCTGCCATTTTCCCCTGCTCAATCTCTTCCACCACACAGGCCTCCTAGCTCTTCACACACCAGTTTCCCTCCCGCCTCTGGGCCCCGCTCCTAGCGTTTCCACAAGCTGGGAATACTCTTTCTCCAGATAGCCACATGGCTCACTCCCTAGCTTCCTTCATGGCTTTGCTCAAAACTCACCCTCTATTTGGTCCAGTGGCTATCAAATACGGCAACTCCCCACACCCCCATGCACTTGCTCGACTCTTCTCACAGCACTTTCCCCTTTGGAGCATAACTATGTAATTCTTATTTGTGTTCCCCTCTCCGTCCCCACAGAATGTACACTTCACAAGAAACAGGGATCAGTGTGGTTCACTTTCCCAAGAACGTCAAACAGGGCAGCACACACGGTAAGTATTTTACATATATACACATATATGTAATGTTTGAACTAAACCAATTTTTTTTAAGCACTTTGCCTACGCAGGACTTTGTTCGACAAACGTCAGCTCTGTATTTAGCGCCCACCTGACACCCGGCGCACGCACTCTGCACACGTGGTCCCGCTCAGACCTCGCAGCCACCCTCAGCTTCCGCGACCGCGCTGCGGAGAGGCCCAACAAGATTCGCGGCCGAGCGTATCCTACCGCCCGCCGCGTCCTCCGCCGGGGCGGAGAGATACTTCTATTAGATCGGCGCCGTCCGCCACACCCGCTTGCGCATGCGGCTTGGTTGCGTTTCCTGCGTCCCCAGCGCGGCCGACTGAACCCACCCAGAGAAAGCACCCTCTTTGCTGTGGTCTTCCCCTACCCGCTCTCCGCCGGACTATGCTGATGCCTCCCTGACTCCTGTTCACGGAAAGAATCCGCCAAGGCCCGGAGCTTCCCTATTGGGGCCCGAGCCTGGGCCGAGAAACACCGGGTGTTTATTTTTGGCTTCCGCCTGCTCCGCCTCCCGGATGCGTGACTGCTAGGCACGGATATGACGTCACTGCGCGGCGTCCTAAGGATCGGGGCGGGAATTTCGGTCCGGCGCGGAGGCTCGCTGGCCTAGGTGCACTCTGGTGCCCAATTAGGACGAAGCCGTGTGTGCAAATACCTTTATGGGATACAGGACTCGGGGTATATTTATTCGGTCTTCACAGCCATTTATTTATCCATGCACGCATTCAGTGTGCAAATTTATATCTAGCATTTCTTCTGCTGAGCACCTCTTATGTCAAGCACTCCTCAACGACAGGGCTCGCTGCAGTTGGAACCACTCCTATTGCGGCTCTCAAACCACAGTAGGTGTTCAGTCTGAGTTGACATAAAAAGACCCAGATGGTTCCATCTACAAATGGTAGCCAAGTTTTATCTATGCATTTATTTATTAAGTTCTATAATGTGCTAGGTACTGGCGACTCATTGAAACACAAGAAGATACAGCTTCTATTATCATGAAACATAGTGTTTGTATTTAAAAGTAACAGGTAATAATCACTGGCTGGTATGGCTCAGTGGATTGAGTGCCGGCCTGTGAACTAACTGATAGGCTGCAGGTTTGATTTCCAGTCAGGGCACATACCAGGGTTCCCGGCCAGGTCCCCAGTTGGGGGCGTGCAAGAGGGAACCGATCCATGTATGTTTTTGTCTGGTACATTGATTTTTCTCTCCCTTTCTCTCTCCCTTCGTCTCTCTCTAAAAATAAATAAATATTATTTTTTAAATCACAAAAGTAACAGCTAATATTTATCAAGCGCGGGTTGAGTCAAGGCACTATACAAAAAACTTTACACGTGTTATCTCATGGAACTCCAACATAATCCTAAGGTAGTTATTATGTCCATCCCCGTTTTGCAGCGGTGGAAACTGAGGCCCAAGAAGCTAAGTTACTCGCCCAAAATCACGCAATTATAAGTAAGTGGTGGAGTGGGCCATCTGACTAGATGGTGCCCTCCTCACTGTACCTTATTACCATTAACTGTGTGATATTGTTAGGCAGGATAGATAGCAAACCAAGGCAGAGACAGGGAGAGAGAGAGACAACTCACTCATTAATTCAGCAGTCCTGAGCCTGGTCAGCTAAGATTGCTGAGATGTTCAAAAATCACAAGAAAAAGCATGATAGCACAGGAGGAGGGGCAGACATGAACTTATGTATGTATCCTTTCCACTATCTGTGAAAGAAAGCCTTTGAAGCGTGTATTAATCCCAAGATCTAGAGAGGAGAGGAGGAGAAAGAAACTAGAAGCTGGTTCCAAGCATAAAACCCCTAAAAATCCCAGTAGTCAGAGTACTCAGATTAGCTGGGTGCCCCCTTGCAGCTTCATGCTCAAGTGTATTTCATAAATAAACTTACTATATCATTTCCACTCTATGTGTGGCCTCTTGCCTGAATTGCCTTGTAAGCAAGACAAGAGCCAGGGAGGGGGAGCCCCCTAACTTGAGTCTCCCCAGTAACAGTATGAGTGAGGGTGTATGTGGGAAGAGGCTGGGGCTGCCAAATCTTGAGTGTAAGCCCCATGAGGGTGGGGCCTTGTCTGTGTTGGCTTACCACTGCATTTCAGTGCTTGGCACCCAACACTTATTTACTGAAAGCAGTAGTTTGCAAATGGCTGTGCTAATTTTGCCTGGGTTGGAGGCAAATGGTTGCCTTGCACAGCTAAGCCTGAGCCTGCGGGCATGCTCTGTCTCATTTCTTTTCTCAAAATCCCACTGTCTGCTGTTTTCTGAAGCTTCCGTCCTTGGCTGTGGCCATGTTCTCCACTTTGCCCATGTAGCTTCTGCTTCCCTTCCTTCACCCCTCAGAGGAGACAGGACTTGTTCCAGATCTAAGGAGAGGCAGAGGAAATCAACGCAGACCTAGAAACAGTGGCATTTTGTTTCTCAAAAGAGCTTGGGTTTTAGAAGCTGCCAAAATTTGCTTCAGGTCTATCCTTTGCCACTTATTTGGCTTCCTCATATGTCATATGGAGAGAATAGTAGCATCTCCCTCAGAGTGAGGAAAAGACAGTAAAGTATCTGGCAGCCAGGAAACACCCTGGAATGGGAGGGAGTTTCCTAAACTAGCTGCCTGGCAAACCCAAATGGATTTGGCTAGAGCCGAGAAGCATTCGCAACTTTGAGGGGAAAAAAGGCAAGAAGGAGGCCAAAGGAGAATGGCAGTCCCTTAACATCCATAACCATGGTTCTCCATGGAAATCATATCCATTTATGTCAGTAGATTGTGAAGACAGGACAAAGGAAATGAAAATATCAGAAGTTAAAATTTCTGCTATTGTTTCCATTTAGGGAGATCCACCAAGTGCTAGATAGTTTACTCACATTATTGTCCTATTGGGTTGGCCAAAAAAGTTCGTTTATTTTTTTTCCATAAAATGGCTCTAGTAGTGCTTAGTTGTCTTTAACTGCATTCAAAACAATTTTGTTAGACTGTATTGTGACATATCACAATATGTCACATATTGTGTCATATCAGCATGCGTTTAAAAAAATTTACCAAAATTAGTGAATTTTTTGTGAAGCAATTTTAATATGAAAATGGAAGAAAATATGCAACACTTTTGGTATATAATGCTTTATTATTTCACTAAAAGTAAAAACAAGTGCAGAAAAAGGTGCATTGTATAGAGAAGGTGTTGTGACTAATCAAACATGTCAAAAGTGATTTTCTAAGTTTCATTCTAGGGATTTCTCACTGGACAATGATGCTCCACAGTCAGGTAGACCACTTGAAGTTGATAGCAATCAAATGAAGACATTAATTGAGAACAATCAGTGTTATACCATGCAGGAGATAGCCAACAGAGTCAAAATATCCAAATTAATAAAATTATTGATGAAAATGAAAAATGTGTCTTTATTTTACCGGAAACACTAAACAGACATTTTGGCTAACCCAGTATCTACCTGGCAGTACGCTATCATCTTTCACAGATGAGGAAAAAGTAGCTTGAAGAGGATGTCGTTTGTCTAAGGTGGTGAGAAGCACCAGAGCCTAAAACGCTGTATTTCATTCCTGCCACGTGAATGCTGGAACCTGCTCCTTTTGTAACCACAGAACAAGCTCAGAAATGGTCCTATCCTTTTTAATGAGATACTAAGTTGCTTTTCAGAGACAATAGACCAAGACTCCAAGTCATGCAGATGGGTAATGCACAAAGGAGAGAAATTTGACCTTCCCCTATACCTGGAACCAAAGAACCACCCCCCCCCCCCACTGATGCACACACAACTAAAGGACCTGGACATAACTAGAACTTAAACACTGAAACCCTTTCCGAACAAGGGTCTATTGTCCAGCAAGATCCAGTGTTCACACCCCTTTACAAGAAATGGCCAAGTTCCAAGTTTCCTCAGTTAAAACTTGCCGCACTGGTGCTTCAGCATACCTGTTCCTCCCAACCCATTAAAAACCCTTAATTTAGTCCAGTGAGCAAGATGGATTTGAGACACTATTAGGTCTCCCATCTTCTTAGTTTGGTGTCTTCTTGATCAACAAAACTTTCCTTACTCCAAACCCTGACATATTGAGTTTTGACCCATCAGGGACAAGAACTTCGGTCTGCTAACAGTTCAAGGCAAACTTGAATATTATCACCAAACAGGAAACTTGGAAAAGCAGGCAGTGCTTTGGAGTCCCTAGAAGCCAAGCCTGAGACAGGGTTCTTTGTGGACATTATTATTAGTGCACAGGAACAGGGAAGGGATGGACAGCTCCCAAGTGAAATACATAAGGAAAAATGGAAGCAGGATGGGGCAGAGGAAGAAGCTATGCAAGATGTGGGTTCAGCTGAAGTCAAGCTCAGCCTCATCCCATGGGAGCGCTGGAGCATAGGTGACAGGAGAAAGCTTTCAGCCTTGGAGGTAAGAAGGCCAAGCCTTCATACTCCCCTCGTCAGTCATTGGTTGCCACCTTTAGGGTTGCCGGATTTAGCAAGAAAAAATAAATACAGGTTGTGCAGTTAAATTTGAGTTTCAGAGAAACAATGAATAGGATATCTTTGTACTAAAAAAGCATTTGTTTCTCTGAAACTAAATTTAGCTGGGCATCTTGTATTTTATCTGGCAACCCTGGGAGGTGAGAGAAGAGAATGAGGCATGACATCTTAGGCACCTCCAGTTGTCTGAGGGTGGTTCTCGGGAGGAAGGGGACATCTATGAACCTTCTGCAGCCAACACTCATAGCAGGTGGGGGGTGGGTGCAGCCATCAATAAAGGGGACCTGGGAAGGACAGCAGCTCCCACTATGGACAGGGACTCTGAGGACGGCTCACCAGCTAATGTTAGAAGAATAGAAGTTCCTGCCCAAACTGGTAAGTCTAAGCCATGCCCATCAGCCCGGAGAGCCGCAGGTCACCCTAGCCCCTGGCCACCTCCATGAGGGTGTTTTCACTCCTGCGGAGTCATTCCCCTGCTTGTGTTGGAGTTGGAGCCAGGTTATTTAACTTCATCTCATCCAGCATTTCTGAAATGTATTTAAATAATGGAGGAGCCTTTCCCTAGAAACCTCTCCCTTACAAAGGCCCCTGGATGGAGAATCTGGGGAGGGGATGACTACCTGTACTTAAGCAGCCTGTTTCTAGAGGGCCCAAGATCCTTATCCAGAGATCCTTGCCTAGGGAATCAGTGGTCCGCACCCCCACTTTCTCTGGAGGACTCTGCATCCCCATTACAGGAATCTGGGATCTCTGTGGGTTCTGGCTTATAAAAGCCCCCAAGTATAGAGGTAGGTGAAAAGGGTAAGCAAGGAGTGGAGTGGGAAACAGTAATGTCCAGTATGATCCTATTTATGTTAAAAAACAAACAAACAAACAAACAACCCACAAACCAACAAGTTATTCGTAGATATGTGTCCACTAGAAGGTGTCCCAGTGGACTTCTGGGGGAAGGATGGGGTTGTTTGGAGTGGAGAGGAGATGATCACATGTTTCAGCATTCATTTTAATTTATTTTCAAGTGACAGGGCCTTATTTTTATAATAGTTAAATAAAAATCCCTTACGGTCACAAGAGGGAGCTGTTCACCACACCCATGTGCACACCTTTCCTACATTGGAAGAATAAACTCTTCCTCAAGCTGTCACCTCAGTGGACGAAAAAGGGAAAGCAACCTTAAGTGATCTGATTGTAAATTTCTAAGGTCGTGCTGGATAGTCTTGCCCCAAGCCTACAACTTCTGTAGTGAAAGGTTTTTAAGCCAGACCTGTTCATGCATCTAGGTTAACACGTCTTTGAAATGCCAGAAGAAATACCCCTCCAAGACAAAACTACCCTCAAGAGAGCACATAATCTTGTTAACTATGCTGTAACTGGACCCCTCCCCCACCCTTGCTATCTCCCACCTTCGTGTTATTTTTTTTGTTCCTTCCTTAATTCTAAATGCATAAAGGAAACTGCAAACTGCCATTCTGGGGAGCATTTGACATCTTGCTTCCCCAAAATTGTCATCATTTTTGGCTCAGATACACTCATAAAAATTCTCTACAGATTTGGGTGTGTCTTACATCAACAGCTCCAAGGCAGAAGAAAGGGAGTAGGGAGCACAAGCTTCCCATTCTTTATCTGCAAACCTGAAATCCAAGAAAAACCTGGAAATGAAATTTTTCTTCATCTGGTGCCAATGCTTAATCTGAATTGAGGTAAAGCTTTTTATAGCTTTTGTCCCATTTACTGTGAATAGTCATACAGTGCACAATGGAAATATGAATACTGGTAAAAAAAAAAAAAAAAAAAAAAAAAAAAGAACAGTCCAAAATGGAGTCAGTTTTGCTAAGCCAGGTCACCAAATCAAACTTCATAATTAACCAAATTGCCATTTCAGCCTCTCTCCCAGAAGTTGGATTTTAAACAAATCAGTCTGTAATTTCCTGATCAATACTACTGAAGTAATCTGCCTGATAAGACTGTCCCCCGCAACCCCCTGCCTTTCCCTAAGGAAAAGTATCCTCGATTGAAATAGTCCACTCTTTTAACTTCTTAGTCCCACCATCTTCCTCCCTATAAAAACTTTCCATTTTGTACAACTCATCACAGCATCTCTCTAGCTCCTAGACGGGGAAGCTGCCCAGTTCATGAGTTGCTTAATAAAGCCAGTTGGATATTCACATTTACTCAGTTGAATTTTTGTTCTTTAACAATACATTTGATCATGTAAGGTGGTCTTAGACCCTACTGGGGGTCTTATATAATGTATGGTGTACATACCATAATACCTTTCTAAAGTCAGAAAATTTCTCAATTGGGAATCACATCTGGCTCTGTGAGATGTAGTAAGATATTGTAGACCTATACTCCCATTAATAGTTGCCCTTAAGCAAGTTACACTGCCCCTCCCCCGGCAACTTTGACCTTGGGTCATTGGGATGGTCACCTTAGTACCACTTTCTGCCCCTAAGAACACTTTCTTCTCCTGTCCCCTGCAGAACTTGGCACCCTTTTAAGTGTGCCTTAAAGTTCCTAGTCGTTGCTTTGAGGGTTCAGAAACCAAAAACTGAGAAACTAATGAAAGAAAGTTTCCTCTAGGGGCCAAGGGCAGGGGCTGTCCTATTGTTGAAAGGAGCCATCAGATGTCCTCTCGCTCTATGGCCGTGCAAGATGCTCATCCCATCACAGGTACAGGAACCCCCAGGCCTACATTTGGTCATTTCCAGCCCAGAGAGTAGCATCTCTAGGCCCCAAGGCAACTGGGGATAGCTGGGCAGCAGCCCCAGCACTTGCTCCCCCAGCTCTGATCGTGGCTGGCAATTTGAGGACATCTCCACAGCCCCACACGTGACTGCCCCCACTCCTCCTAAACCCGACTACTCTTTTCCTCCTCTCAGGGAATGACGGGGTCATGTGAACATCCACCAACTTGGGGGAAAGTGGGAGTGGGAGAGAGAAGTGGATGATGAGAAAGACTACTCTGTAGAGTTGAAGGAGTGATGTTGGAAATTTTAAAAGATAAAGGATCAGAAAAGCCAGACTTCCCACTGTAAGGGGACAGTGTCTTTGTGTGTGCCTGTGTGCATCAGTGATAGAGACAGATAGATGGATGAGACAGATATGGGTGATGAAACAGAGATGGGGGGAGGTGGGGGAGAAGGGAGAGATGGAGATAGAGAGACATGGAGATAGACTAAGAGAGTTAAAAAGAACTGCACCCAAAAACTGGTCAAACTGTATTTCAGCAAACATTTCTGAAACAGACCCAATGAATTGCTATTTTTTTAATAAAAGACTTTTCTATCTAGTATAGGAAATCCCCCAAAGCAGAAGGTTTGTACCTATGGATGTTAAAATCTGCATCCATCATTTTCTTTCTTTTTCAATTTTATATTTAAAAATATATTTTATTGATTATGCTATTACAGTGGTCCTAATTCCCCCCCCCTTGGCCCACTCCACCTGGGACCCCTCTTTCCCCAGCAATTCTCCCCTTAGTTCATGTCCATGGGTCATGCCTATAAGTTCTTTGGCTACTCCGTCTCCTATACTGTTCTTAACATTCCCCTGTCTATTCTGTGCCTACCAATTTGTGCTACTTATTCTCTGCGCCTTTTGCCTCATTCTCCCCCTTCGCCCTCCCAGCTGATAACCCTCCAAATGATCTTCATATCTATGATTCTGTTTCTGTTCTGCTTATTTGCTTAGTTTGTTTTTTAGATTCAATTGTTGATAGTTGTGAATGTATTGCCATTTTAATGTTCATAGGTTTGATCTTATTTTTCTTAAGTAAGTTCCTTTAACATTTTCTGTAACAATGGCTTGGTGATGTGGAATTTCTTAGTTTTACCTTGTCTGAGGAGCACTTTATATGCCCTTTAATTCTAAATGATAGCTTTGCTGTATAGAGTAATCTGGGCTGTAGGTCCTTGCTTTTCATTACTTTGAATACTTCTTGCCAGTCCCTTTTAGACTGCAAAGTTTCTTTTGAGAAATCAGCTGACAATCTTATGTGAAATCCTTTGTAGGTAACTAACTGTTTTTCTCTTGCTGCTTTTGAAATTCTTTATCTTTAAACTTTGGCATTTTAAGTATGATGGGTGTTGGTGTGGGCTTCTTTGTGTCCCTCTTGTTTGGGACTCTACATGCCTCCTGGGCTTGAATGTCTATTTCCATCACCATATTAGGGTATTTTTCTTTCATTATTGTTTCAAGTAAGTTTTCAATTTCTTGCTCTTTCTCTTCTCCTTCTGGCATCCCTATGATTTGGGTGTTGGTACATTTGAAGTTGTCCCAGAGGCTCCTTAGTTTATCCTTGTTTTTTTGGATTCTTTTTACTTCTTGCTGTTCTGATTGAATGTTTTTTTCTTCCTTATGTTCCAAATAATTGATTTGATTCTCAGCTACATCTACTCCATTGTTGATTCCCTATAAATTTTTCTTTATTTCAGTTAGTAATAAGTAATCTTTATTTCTGCCTAGGTCCTTCTTACGCTGTTGTATTACCCAGTGAGTTCCTCGAACATCCTTATTAACCAGTGTTTTGAACTCTGCATCTAATGGATTGCTTATCTCCATTTTGTTTAGTCCTTTTTTCTGGAGTTTTTTTTTTTCAGTTTGTTCATTTGGGCCATATTTCTTTGTTTCCTCAGTTAGGCAGCCTCCCTGTGTTTGTTTCTATGTATTAGGTAGAGCTGCTTTGACTCTGTCATAGTATGATGGCCTATTGAAGAAAAGCACATGGATAAGTTGGATGGGGCAGAGCCTTAGGTGATCGCCAGGACAGGGGAACTCATGTGAACCAGGTTGATGGAGTCTCCAATATGGAGTTGCCACTCAGTGGCTCTGTATGGAGAGGGCTCAAAAAGGGGACAATGCCGCTGCCTGCCCTCTGGAGTTTTGTCTAGGAGGAAGTTGTCCCTCAACACGTGTCCTGATGCCAGACCCTTCAGTTTCTCCCTGTGTGCCACTGGTGCCCTGCCAGCTGCTGCCCCAAGGCTGGGGCCCAGAGGGAGTAAGTCTGAGTAAGTCCGTTGTGGGTCTTTTAAGAGGGAGATGCCTGAGGATCCCATACTTTCTTCCACTGCCCCAACCCCTACTAGTTTTTACAGCGAGAAGTTATGGGGACTTATCTTCCTGGCACTGGAACCCTGGGCTGGGTGGTCTGGTGTGGGGCTGGGATCCCTTGCTTTCAAGGCATCCCTCCTGCTTTTTATCTACCACACGGGGGTGTGGGACTGCGTGTTCTGCATCCCCTGTATCTGTATCTCTGCCCCTCATACCTGTCTGGACGAGTGTGGCTTCTTTAATTCCTTGATTGTCAGACTTCCACACAGCTTGATTTTCTGACAATTCTGGGTAATAGTTGTTTTGTAGTTTAGTTGTTATTTTTGCTGTGGTTGTGTGAGGTGAGCTGTGTTTATCTATGCCTCCATCTTGACCAGAAGTATATCCACCATTTTAGAAAAATGTTAATTAACTAACCAACCTATGATTGTCTAGAGATCTATAATCAGGACTTGGAAAGTACAGAAGAGAGCCTAAATTTGGCATTAATGTTTAATTAAAGTCTAAAGTTTGTCTGAAGGCAGTGGGAAAGCCCCTGGCTGGTAAGAAGTGCAGTGCCTTGACCTCCCCCTTCAAAGCTGCCTGCACTGATCCCAGGCAACTATAAGCAGGGCCACATCTCAACTGCTTTTCAATTCTGACCCCCAGGACAGGCAGAACTGCAGGGGAGACTTCCCCCTCCAGAAAACTGGTTTGGACAAATGCTGATTATCATTACCAGAGAATGGGGTAGGAATGAGGGTACTGGCAAGGTGAATGACCCTTCCAGGGAGGGTGTGACGCCAGTCCTGGTTGGTATAGAGGCTGGACTGAGGAGGGCAAGCTGTTCCTTGTAGCACCATTAGAAGGATGATTCTGGAATCCAGCTAAGCTTGTTTCCTGCCTAGCAGGAGGCTGGGCAATGGGAAGGCCTTAGCTATTTGCTGAATAAACCACTGAGTCGCTATCCTTAGCAAGGGCTTAAGGTGTGGCCTCAGTGACCTGTGGCTGAAGCTGCCACACACTGGCCTCATCCTGGGGAGCCAAAAGGGACCAAAACCCCACTATAAATTGGGCCAGAGAGCTCCCGTGTGACCCATTGAAAGCACTGTTTTTACAAATCACCTTCAATCCTAAACCAAGAGGCTTCACTCCACTTGTTACCTGTGTAACCCTGGGCAAGACATTTCACCTCTCAGTTTTCTTGGCATAGGTATATGCACCTCTTTAGGGCTGTGTGAGAGCTCAGTAAGGTGATGGATACATGGAAAACGCTTAGACCAGTGCCTCCAAGCCTGGCCCGATGTACATTACAACTTCCCAGTACTTTCTGGGAGTCTCCTGTGGACAAAGTGAAAGGTTCCCTGGGGTGAACAGCACCTCAGGATCACTGGCAAATGAGCCGCAGAGGACAAGGAAGGACAGGGTCTGCAGCAGGACACGGCCCCTGCCTCCTCTTCTTTCACCAGAAAGCACTGCCTGGAAGTCACAAGCAGAGCATGTAAGAGCCATTTGTGACCAACCCATGAAGTGGGTTTTCTCTCTTGGCCCTGCAATTCTGGCCCCACTGTGTTAGGAAGACCCCAAAGCAGAAAAGCACAGCTCCCCCTTGTGCCCCACTTCCCCCTTTGTGACTATAAAGAGCCTGCTGGTACTGCCAGCTGGCTGCCCCCCAAGCCACACCATGTCGGGCCCTGTAGTGAGTGCCTTTCATGACAGTCTTAGAAAGGAGAGGGGTGTCATTCATCACAGGTCTGGCTGAAAGACCGCCAGCAGCTTCTGAAATAACAATGGAAAGCCCCAGGAATCCCAAGTGGGCTTCTGCTCCCCCTGCCTGGAGTCAGCCTTACAGGAGCTGAGGATGGATCCTCTGGGCAGGTGTTGAAGAGGCTGAGGGGCAGGCAGTGGTTGGGATTCAATTTGCCATTATTCTTGGCTTCTTTCCCAGGGCAGAGGTGACACCAGGAGTGACTGACACAAGAAACACATCAATTTGAAGGGGGTGTCCTTGTGTGTAAGTCTGTCTTCTATTTGAGCCCTTGACTATTCCCACCTAGCAGGGCTTCCGATTGGAGGTTCTGACCCAGGTCTGGGCCTCTTCAGTGACCCTGAGGGAACCATCTCTCGCCACCCAGACCCACCAGGACTGACCCCCTCTCCTGGAACCTCACTCTGCTCAGAACTTTTGGCGAAGGTGGGCGATTGGAACAAGTAGCATGTCTATCTACTTTCTTTTCTAGTTCACTGATTTTCTCTCTCACCTGTATTATTTCCATCTATTTTTTTAGGTTTTGATTTACTATTTCTTTTCTAGCTTCTTAAAATGGAAGCTTAAATTACCGATTTTCAGCCTTTCATCTTTTCTAATATATAAATAGAGGCCTGTAAAATCCCCTTTGCACACTGCCATAGCTGCATCCCTCAGATTTGATATATTGTATTTTCATATCTTGTTTGTAAGATCTGTTTCATTTTTTTTTAAAGATTATTTTGAGAGAGAGAGAGAAAGGGGATGGTGGGAGAGAGAAAGAAACATCGATTTGTTGTTCCACTTATTTATACATTCATTGTTTGATTCTTGTATAAATATGAGCCCTGACAGAGAACTGAACCCACAACCCTGACGTGTCAGACAACGCTCTAACCAACTGAGCTACCCAGCCAGGGCCTCACTCTTTTCTGATAAATGAAAATATTCAGACCAAGTCCTGAATTCCAATGTAAACTTAAGTTCATCTCACTTTATTTCCAGAATTACTTAGCTGTAGATTCTCTGTAAAATGATTTGAAGGATTCAAGCTCCTGGGGATTTTAGGGTTCCTAAATGCAACAGAAGAGGGCCCAAAGGAATATTTTGGTGACTTGCCTTTGTTTTGATATACCATTTCAATTGAATAAAAATTGTAAACATGATTTCTTAAAATGAAACTAATAAGTCATCCAAGCAAGATCTTCCAATGCCTATAGAATAAACAGTTTAAAACACACTTAACACAGTTAACAGAAAACCTGCCAACATTGCACAAAATTAAGAGCTTAGAAATAGCAACTGCCTGCATGTTGTTGATCTGGACTTAGAACATTTACTTCATATCACTGTGGTCATTTACAGTTGTTTAGACTTATTTTCAATCACATTACTGTTCACAGAATTCACAGAATTCATTAAGAAACTAGTATTTTACGTCCAAGGGTTTTCAGTAGCACAGCAGCATAGAAAAGAGGCCCACAAGGTGCTCGCGTGTCTGATTATTTAGAACTCAAGTCTGATTATCTAGATAGATACCTAGAACATTATTGCTTCATTAGTTCTATTTGTAAAAATAAACTATTCCCAGGAAACCCACCCTGCCAGGAATTCTTCATACTGTGAGGGTCTGAGTTCACTCACGGTATATGTGACACGTGCGCTGATCAAACCCCCCAAGCGCCGGTATGTCCACTGCTGCTCTCAGGGCTGGCTGAGGTGGGACAAGGCCCCCCTGCATGTGTAAATATTTTCTGTAGCTTGCCATTTTCCAACCTGGTCTTGCAGCTGATGGACTGGGTCTCCATGTAAAACTCAAACAAGAGGGACTCGGCGAATGGGGACTAGTGTTCCTACAACAGCCACTGATCATGCAGGGGGAGAATATCTGAAGCAACAGAAATACCTAAGTCTCAGACTGTAAGAAATGTTTTAAAGAAATTGATGTCTTGGGTGATTATGGTTTAAGGTGGCTGCTTTGCAACATGAACTTGAAGACTTCTCGGTAGATCTAAAGGCTGGGTTTTCTTATTTTGTCCCATATGAGTCTCTATTTTGTGAAAAACATCTTGGAGATTTTTTGTGGCCCCCAAAGCTCTGTGGATCTGACTGGCGACAGGGGACTGGCTTCCTCAGGGGTGCCGGCGCTCTGAACACTTTTGGGTCAGGATCCCTGAGAAGTGTGGCTGCGTCAGATTTTGGAGATGGGTGTGGATGTGTGGCGGATTGCAGGCTGCAGCCCAGGCCTCAGTCCAGCTTCTTGTTGTTTTCTGTATTGTGCACAGAAGCTAAAAAGTCGATGATGAGCTTGGCTGTCTTCCTGGGCCTCTCCATCACAACTGAGTGCCCACAGTTTTCCAAAAGTTCCACTTGGCAGTTGGCAATTGACTTGGCCAACGTGTCTGCCCCGGACACATTGAGCACCTGCAGGACAAGAGAGGAAACTACATGGAAAAGATTCAGACACTTGGGTGCACTCAGCGGACAGAACTCGTACTGAGACCTGGCAGGGGTGGTTTTCAGAACCAAGTCATTTCAGCGAGCTTGTGGCTCTCTGACAGAAGTGACTGCATGTCTCATATTTCATTCTGAAACTTGGTATCAGGAGCTGTGACGCAGCCTGCATAACTGAGGGGGAAACATACAGGCCTTGCCCGTGAGGAGGTTCTGGTCTGGTAGGGAAGGCAGAGGGGTCAGCAGACAAATGCAGTGTGATGGCATAAGGGTTCTGTTGGGGGAGGGTTCTGGAAGCTGAAGGAGCACAGGGGAGTGGAATTGATGGAAGAAAGTGGGAGGCCATGGCAAGCACAAGGGACAGCAAGTATCTAGGGGCTGAGATACCACACACAGGGCGTGGGAGGGCACGGGAGGAGATGGACGGGGAGGAGGGGGCCCACTCCTCCAACCATGTTGGGTGTTGGGCCTTCATCCGAGGGCACAGGGGAACCACGGGGCTGTGTGAAGGACAGTGACATGATCAGGCCGGGCCAAGAGAATGCACTCGATGGCTGGACTGGGGTGGGCCAATTGTGGGAAGGACACAGGGAAGATATTAGAGGTGAACACTAATTACTAATGATCACAAGCTGGAAAGTTCTCTTCGAAGGTCCTCTGGGGTCTCCAGAGCTGTGTGGCCCCAGGCCCTGAGGTTTGTGAATAACAAGGAATGCTTTTCCAATGCGAAAGCCACCGTTTTCCAGGGATAACACTTTTCAAGCAACTCATTTCCTTTCATTTTCATCTGGGTTACCTTGCTGTTATGCCAGTCCAACTTACTTTTTCTCCGCAACACCCTTGCTTGGCATTGGATTTGCATTCACACCCTTTCTCTTAATCGCTTTCACTTTCAACTCATCCCAGACAAGAAGGCCCCTTCTCATTCCTAACAGCAAAAGCAAAACCAAAACCCCAACAAACTTGAGTGCAGTCTGATTTTGAACTTCATCCTCATCATCCCACATCATTAAAATCAAGGTTTCCCACCCATTTGGAAAAGGGATGAGTACAACGCAGAGCACCCCTGGGCCACAAAAAGAAACAGCTAACAGGGAGCTTGGCGAGAGGGGAGCGCCCTGTGAGAAATCAAACCCGTCTGTCTGTCACTCACTCACAGGTAAAGCTGCTATGGCAACTGGCTGAGCAGAAGTCAAGCCCAGTTACTATGGAAACAGACCCAGAGGAAATGCAGGTGGAGTCAACAGGTCAAAGCATGAAAAAGTAGAAACTCCCAATGGAATGTCTATCCCATAGAGATCAGAAACCATAACTCACAGGCAGAAATACCCACCTGAGCCTCTAGCTCTGATACTGTTATGCTGTCAAATCCAGAATTCCCATGGTTACCCATGTGAAACAGCTGGATGGGTCCTTATGAGATATGTACACACATCTGTGGGAACCATACCAGCTATTTATTGTCAGGACATTCAGATAAATGGTGGATCTTCCTTCATTCCCACTAGGGTGAGGGAAGTGAGGCACTTGCCTCTGGCACAAAATTTAAGCAGGTGCCAAAAGGCTCAGTAATCAAGATGAAGACTATTTTAATGCAGTATGTAAAAAAAAAAAGTTAATGCAAAAAGATCCGTGATAAACAAAATATAAAAATTATAAGTAAAGACAGGATATGACCCTGCATTACACGACACACTTCCTCCAAGTTCCAGCCCTGCCGTGTGTCATAGTGGCAGGTGTACTGTAAGATGCTGGAGGCAGATCCTTACTATCCTGGTCCTTACTGACTCCCTAGGTCTAATACAGTGTCAGGCATACACTAGGTGCTCAGTAAATATCTGTTAGTTGACTTAGATGTATAGGCAGTTAGCTGGCAGGTTTGTCCTTGCTAGTTTGTTCATTCACTTTCTTGCCCACTCATTCTCTGTGTACTCTGGGTATATTATAGCAGGCACCATGCTGGCAGGGAGAGGGGACATAAAGAGAAATACACCTTGTTTATCTCCCCAAGGTTATCCCCCTCTGGTGGACTGAACACAGAGGAGAAATAGTTGAAGGGTGTGCAGAAATCCTCTAGGGGAGGTCTGCCAGGTTCAGCTGTGTGGTTGTGTGTTGCGTAATCCAGGGGGCATCGTTCACAAAGACAACAATGCACACAGCTACCTCACAGTTGTGCAGTACAGCGGCTGGCCTACAGGGGTCCAAAGAAGAGGGAGTCTGAATTCATCCTGGCTGGGGGTGGGCCTGTGACACCAAGTGTTGATGACAGAGTAGGGAAAAGCCAGACAGGTTGGGAAGCAAAAGGCCATGAAATAAAGGGCCCTGAAGCCTCTGCTCTTTGGCCTCTGCCCTCAGGAAGGTCCCTAGAACACATAAGGATCTGACCATATTTGTAGCAGGTCCATGGAATGTTACACTCTTTTTCCAGAACTAAATGGACTTATGAGTCCTGGAGGCAATTCTGGACCTTAGGCAGAAGCCAGCTATCAGAGGCAAAAGACGTAAATAATAAGTAACTTCTTTTTATTTTTGATAACTGGAGAAAGATCACCTTCATATACAGATTATGGCAAAAGTAGGTTTATAGTTATGAATACATGAAACAGTTTATTCTTGCATTATTATTTATCAATTATTGTATTATTTTCCACGCAATCAACTGTAAACCTACTTTTGCCCCATCCTGTATGTTATCCCACTTAAACCTCACAATCACCCCAGCAGTAAAAGAGAAACCTGTGATGTAGAGCAGCTGAGTGACTTGTTCAAGGTCACAGGCTGATAAAGGGCAAAGGCAGGGCTGGACGCCAGACTTTCAGACTCCGAGGCCAGTGATCTAGTTTCTGCAGTGTCTCTGCAGGGTGATGGGTTCTCGCCTCTCTCTCCTTGCTGGTCCCTGAGAACCCGAAATTACCTTCGGGATTTTTATAATGAAGAAAGGCCTTCACTGTTTTGCCTCTGATTAAATGACTCCCCGCTGGCCTAGCCTGCATCCCGCTTCTCAAGCGCTTACACAAAGCTGCTTTGAGCATGTTGGCTGCTGCAGCAAGGAGCACGTGAGCGTCCCCCTCCCCGCACCCTCGTTCTGCACTGCGCATCCTGGGCCACGCCTGGCTGATCTGGGATAGATCTGGGACTCTGCTGATGCCATCACCACTCCCGCTCCCTCACGCACTGTGGGCGTGGGCCTGGCTTCTCCTCCTGGTCTCCTCTCCTGGGCCCCTCTCCTGGGCTGTCCCCTACAGTTGCAAGCTTTGGTGGCTCCAGCCTGCCGCCTTGCCTGTGCTTTCACCAGCTTACACAGCTGGGCTGTGCTACCGCCCTGGCTGGACTCACAATGGTGGCTTTCACTTTGGGGTCCTTAGAGGAACTGTTTCAAAGGGGACAGATTTTCTATAATGTCCTTTCCTAGGAATATTCAACAGCAGTCAACAGAATATCCAGGATATTCTTTAACAGACACTATAATTCTGTCTGCCTGTGGGCCATTTCTCACTGTCTCCTCTTGTGTTAAACTTTAGAATAACTTTATAAACAAACCAAAAAAGGAGCTTCTGGCCCTGGCCAGGTAGCTAATTTGGTTAGAGTGTCATCCTGGTATGCCAAGGTTGTGGGTTCAGTCCCTGGTTAGGGCACATACGAGAAGCAACCAATAAATACATAAATAAATGGAATAACAAATCAATATTTCACTCTCTCTAAAATTAACCAATAATTTTTTAAAAAAAACAAAAACAGAGCTTCTAGATATAAATCAGTATTCCTTCGTAGGGTTTATTATGGATTGACTGTGTCTGCCCCAAATTCATATGTTGCTGTTCTAACTACCAGTACTTCCAAATGTGACTTTATTTGGAAATGGGATCATTGCAGATGCAATTAGTTAAGATGAGGTCATTTAGAACAGGGTGGACCCGTAATCCAATAAAACTGGCATCCTTACAAAAAGGGGAAATTTAAACACAGAGACAAGCAAGAACAGGGGAAATGCCATGTGAAGATGAAGGCATGGCCTTCAGGGTAAGGTATTTGTAAGCCAAGGAACAAAGATTGCCAGAAAACCATCAAAAGGTAGGGAGAGGCATGGGACAGACTCCCCGTCACAGCTCCCAGAAGGAGCCAACCTGCTGATTCCTTCATTCCAGACTTCTAGCCGCCAGAACTGTGAGACAACCAATTTCTGTTGTTTAAGCCACCTAGTTTATGGTACTTTGTTATGCAGCCCTAGCAAACAAACATAAAGCCATCTGACAAAACCTATTAAAATTTAAAAAGACACATGCTCTTTGACCGAGTGACTCTACGTCTAAGAATTTACCCTTCAGGTACACTCTCACGTTCCGCAAACACATGTATAGTGGTGCTCACTGAGCTATGGTTTAATAGCAAAAAGCTGGAAATGACCTAAATGACTGTCAGAGGGCACTAATTAAAAACATTACAGCAGAACCACGCAATGGGATACTATGCAGCTCTTAAAAAGAACATAAAACACTGTTTTGGGCAAGAATGACTCACGGATGGTAAACCGAGAGGGAATGTTTGATAAGGAGCAATTTATCTGCACGGTCTCAAAGTGTCTTCCCGCAGACTGCTTATTGATTGCAAGGGGAGAAATAGTCAATCTACAATGAAGAAATCAGACAACACCCTGTTGTGTGTCTGAGGACGTAACATTTATAACTCACAAGATATTTTAGCCAGGGAATATATCCTGACTTTTATCAGGAGGTAGGAGCAATCAAACTCAAATCAAGGAACATTTCATACAATAACTGGCTTTTAATCTTAACTATCGCAGCGTCATGAATGACAAAGGCAGACTAAGGAATCATTTCATATTAAAGGAGACGAAAGAGGCATGAGATGTGGTGTGTGACCCTGGATTAATTCCTGATTCAGGGGCCAGGAGGAGGAGGATTCCGTGTAGGATATTACTGAAACAACTGATGAATTTGAAATACGGATCGTAGATTAGATAAAACTACCTCACCAATGTTAAATTTCCTGAATGTGATAATGTACTGTGGTTAAGTAAGAGAATATTCTTGTTCTCAGTAAATACACCCTTAAGTATTGGGGGTAAAGAGGCGTAGTGTAAGCAACCTACTCCAAATGGCCCAAAAATATATACTTCTGGATAGATGAGAATGACAAGGCAGTGTGGCAAATGTTAACACTAGTAATAAATAAGATGGGGTAATAGATTCAATGGAATGACATTCAGCAATAAAAATGAACTATTGATATATGCAACAACACAGGTGAACCTCAAAACCATGCTTGAGTAGAAAAAGCCAGATGCAAAAGATTACATGCTATATGATACTATTTATAGGAAAATTCTAGAAAAGGCAAAAGTATTAAAATAGAAAACAGATCGGTAGTTGCGGGAGGTTGGGTGAGAGCAGAGATGACGGCAGATGATCGGGGGAGCTTTTGGGAGTGACAGAGTGTCCTACAACTGGATTGTGGTGGGCACAAAACTAGGTGAAATTTGTGGCAAATAAATTCCACCTAAATGAGGCAGTTATAAGTGGGCGAATTTAGGTGAAGCATATACAGGAGTACTCTGTACTGTTCTTATAATTTTTCTGTAAATTAGAAATTATTTCAAAATATTTTTTAAATAGAATGAGTAGATCTGTATGGGCTGATATGAAATGGTTTCCAAGATACATATTTCTTACAAATATGAAGGTGCAAAACAGTGTATATAGCATGACTGAAAAAGTTAAATATGTATACAGCATGCATGAAAAACTTAGAGAGACCTTCTCTATGCATATGTGTGCATTCAGAGAACAAGAGTAGGCATGCACCAGCTGCTGGTTTTGTTAATAACGAGTTCACTGGCACTCCACCATGCCACTGGTTTGCATGTCATCAATGGCTGTGCTGACCCCACTACCACAGAGTTGGTAGTTGTGACAGATTATATAGCCCATACAGTCAAAAATTTTATTATCTGGCCCTTTGCAGAAAACATCTGTCAACCCCTGCTTTAGAAAATTCAAAAAACTTGTATATGCAGGACAGTAAATGTTGCCTCGAGGAAATGGAAATTAGGATCTGGGATTTTCATTTTAAACCTTTTTGTATTCTCTGAAGCTCTTTATACCATGTGACTATATGGCTTTGATAAAAATACCTTGTAAAAGTGATTTATAATTGCCTTTCATTCTAAAAGACCAATGTTGTTGCTCTCAACTCACAGAACGATGCTGCCGTAAACTGGCATCTGACCTGCGTGTATCCCACCTCTTCCTGATATCAGAAACCAGGCAGCCAGGCTGACTTTAGACAAAGCCATCTGCTTGTCCTCCAATGCTGGGATAACTGGCACAGGCGTCCCCAGGGACACACTACATACCTGGTCTTGTTTCCCCCAAATGATCTGCGTTGGGACCTTGATCTTGTCCATGTTCTGATGGAGGGAGTATCTCGACTTCTCATTGATGATTTCCAAAAACACTTTTTTAGAAAAGGAAAACAAAGTGAGCAAATGCTGGGCTGTGCCCATGGGCACCACTGTACAGTACTGGACAGTCGAGTTCAAGTCACCACTTCCTCTCTTCAGGGGCTCAAGAAAACAGACTCAGAATGTAGGAATTAAAAGCCAACCACCCTGAAAGCCTCTCTTTTCACAGCTCACACATTAAGGCAGGGCTACTCACGCTTTCGGTAGAAGCTGTTATGAGGGATGCGGACATCAACAAGGCCTTGCAGGATCTAAGGAGAAATCATCCAAAGTTAGGAGGCAAGAGAAGATTTATTTCATCAGGCTTCTCATGGCTCTGGGACAATGAAGGAAATAAAAGTCTAGATATTCACAGCATTGTCAAAATTTTCAAGGCCTTGTCCTCCAAATTCCCATGATATAGTATAACATTAAGTAATTGCTCAATAATATCCAAATGCAGAATAAGGTCTATTAAAAAAATTAAACTGTTGGGGATGATGAGACTCTTACACAATAAAGAAATAAACTATTGGGAACATCTGGGAAGTATTCCAGAGTCCCTTGTTCATTATTTGACATTGCCTTCGCCTTCCCTGCTGAGGTATATGAAGGCTGCAGCAACTGGACAGGCCAGACCTCTTGGATCCAGACCCTGACCCAGAGCAGTGCTGTGGGCAGAAAGAACACAGCCCTCCTCTTCCTCCTGCTTCAGGGCTCTTGAGGTAGGGTCTGGGGTTCACATTATCAGCCAGCACTCCTTTCATTTCCCTGGGAAAGGTCTGAACCTCTTGAAGGTACTAAGGAGTCCTGTGCATCGATTGAAGTGGGAAAATCAGCCATAACTGATTTGGACTAAACCAACCCTCTGGAGCAGGACTAGAATCTACCCACTAGAAGTGGGAATCCAGAGGTGAGACCAACAGCAAGCTGTCCAATACACTGCACTCAGCATCAGACATTTTCTTTGTTCAGTCTATTTTGCATGCATGCAACATATCCATCTTGCATTCATCCTTCATCCACCCATCCTTCACCTCTGCTCTACCCACCTATCCATCCATCCTTCCTGCATCTCTGAATCATTTGTGCATATGTCTAGCCATGTATCCATCTACCTGCATCTACCAAACCATCAGCTCTCCATCCCTGCATTCTCCAGGCATCCCCCATCCAGACACCAACCATTCAGCCAACAATCTATCCTGCATCCTAAATCACCTATGCATGCAAATACATCAATTCATGCACCCACCTATCCTGCACGTACCCACACATCTATTCCCCATCCCTGCATTATCCAGGCATCCTTCCATCCATTGATTCATCTAATCGATACCTAATACCTACTTCATGCAAGTACTGTGCCAAAGCCTGGGGATAGAACAGCCATTTAAGGCAAAGTCCATGATCTTACAGAGCTTAGAGTGGAAGATACGAACAGACAGACAGACAATCCTAATACCACGTGGCATGGTGGGCTGGGTGCTTGGGTGCTCCTTCTCTGCCATTTATTTTCTCCTGGTATTTTCCTATCCCTGACAACTCAAAATTGGAATTTTTAAAAACACTTTGTCCACCCTATTCTGGAGGGAATCAGTGCACCTTCACAATTAAAAAGGATTTCAGGGATAAAACATACCACAGAATACAGCCCATTCTCTTGCCACCTGGTAGGACCCACCCCACCCTTAGGTAGGGTCCAGCTCCCACAACAGAGGGAGATAATTTGCTGTTAAGAAGCCTCAACCATGGACTCTCCTCTTTTGGTTTCCCACTTTTCCCAAAATGACCTCATACAGACCCATGTCCTTTAATATAATCGTTGGTTGGTGGCTCAAAATGTCTACCTCCAGACCAGACTTCCCTCAGCAACACTTGTATATCCAACTGCCTACCTGACATCTACATTTGGAGGCCTCAGGCAACTTGACCTTAACACACCCAAAATGAAGCCTTTAGATTGTCCCCCAAACTCGCCGTCCTTCTCTCCCCATCTCCTATTCAGAAATGCTATGTTTATCCAACCCAAGTACCAGAAGTCACCCATGACTCCTTACCTTCCCTGATCCTCCACTTCCAAATTGTCAGTAAGTCCTCTCTGTTCTTCCTCCTGAAGCATTTCAGAGCTTCTGTCTCCACTCTACCACCCTGCGACCCTCATCTTTACACATGTTCATCATCTTTAAGCCACAAGAACACCCTAATGGGCTTCCCTGCTTCTGTTTGTACTTTTCTACCATCCTTCAGGTATTCTCCTATTATACTTAGAAAAACCCCAGACTCCTTCCATAGCCTATAAAGTTCTCCAGGATACAGCCCAATGGTTCTCAAAGTGGATCTTGGGAGTCCATGAGGTCAAACTATTTTCCTAAGGCTAAATGTTATTTGCCTTTTCCGCTTTCATTCTCTCAAAAGCATACTGTTTTACAGAGCCTATATAACAAGGGATAACGTTACTGTGTTTTAAGTTTTTCTGAATTTTCATTTCTAATATGGTAAATATCCATAGTTATAACTTTCACAAAAAAAAAAGCTCTTTGGGGTTCTCAATAATTTTTGAGAGTACAAAGTGGTCCTGAAATTAAAAAAAAAAAATTGAGACTCTGATTTAGCCCCTCCCTCCCTCCCAAACTCATCCATCCCATTCTCTCCCTCACACTCTAGTGTCGTCACCCTGGATCCTTCTAGTGTCTAAACTTGTCTATGTATTTTTCACTTCTGAACATGCTATTCCCTGAAAGAGGATTATCAATTCTTCCACTGCCTCTCTGCTTTTATCTACTGACCCATCTTCATTTCCCCTAGAAAATGTATTATAATTTGTAATAATTTGTCTACTTGTTAACTGTCTGCCTCCCGCTAGCCTGTGTCCACCCAGGAACCATTCTGCCTCATTTATTCACCACTGTGGCCAAGCACAGCGCCTGGCATGTTGCAGACGCCATACAGATACATGATGAATGAATAAATAGATAAGCACAGGGAGAAGGGGTGCATGGAGGAAGCCGGGACTGGCCACCAGAGCCTCTGACAGAAGGCAAGCATTTTGCGGCTGAAATCACATTACCTGATGGGGCACCTTGAAGCGGACGTAGGAGCAGAGCTGGAGCATTTCACTCATCTCTTCTGGGGTGGTTGGGATCAGGGGAATCTTCTCTACTGCAGCCGAGTCCTGCAGTTCTTTGAGCTGTTGTATGAACTGATTATCACTTGAGTACTGCAGCCCTGTGGGATCCAAGCACAAACAACCTGGCAATTCATCCTCCCTCTTACCAACCACTGTTTTATGGAGGGAACTTCTAGTATCAGCCAAGAGCCAATAGGTTCCAGGTGATTTTTTTGTTTGTTTATTTGTTTGTTTGTATCTGACCAGATTCCCTTTTAATTGCTACTGCCATCCTTGCTGAAAGTCCAAAACCACACTCTGAAGTGAAACATAGGAAAATCCTTCAAGATATTTTAGGGACTGGTGACTCAAACTGTGGTCCATGGACCAGCAGTGCTGGGAGCCTATAAGAAATACAGACTCTCAGTCTATCCCTAAGCTCCTCAATCAGAACCTGCATTTTTAACAGTTGTCAGGAAGTTTACCTGTATGATAGTTTAAGAATCATTAATCTAGAAGCCAAGCTACCTGAGCCCCTTTCACATCTGTGTTGCGGGAAGATCTCACAAAATGCATAATGGTTAGAAAACACTGAATTAAAGGGACTGACGACCCCTCTCCTTGGCCAGGACCTACTTAGTAATCTCTCTCTCCTCTCTCTCTCTCTTTACAGATTTTACTTATTTATTTTTAGAAAGAGGGAGAAAGAGAGGGAAAGAAAAATCAAAGCGAGAGGGAAACATTGATTAGTTGGCCTCTTGTGCATGCCTGACTGGGGCCCGAACCCACAACCCAGGCATGTGATTTCACCGGGAATCAAGGCGAATGAAGGTGAATTTGCGGGATGAAGCCCACCCAAGTGAGATACACCGGTCAGGGCAGCAATCTCTTATTTGAGGGTCAAATACAAAACATAGTGAGAGCAGTCCACTTCTGAGCCACTCCCTAAAGGAGGACAGTGGCTGCCCCCTGCACAGTCTCCCTTCCTCCAGGAGAACAGCAGGCGATGGCCGAGACTGAAAAGCTTTGAGATGGACCATTATTTCCTGTACCCTGGAGCACAACATGAGAAAATTCACACAAGCTGGTGTATATAGGAGGGCAAAACTCATTTTGGCTTCCAACACTGAGCAAATTTCTAAGTGTATAACTTAGCTTAAGAACTAGATTTCAGAAAGGCAATGGTATCAATTCTAGGCTGCAGAAATTCACACATTATAAATCTCCTATATTCAGTAACTCATTTAAATCTAACGGGGCATCACGTGGCTTTCACAATGCCATGAGGGCGGTTGTAGGAGTTATTTCCTTCCACTTGAAAAAGAATCCTCAACTAAATGTCACGTGGTGTCCTGCACTGGATCCTGGCGCAGAAAAAGGACATTAATGGAAAAACTAATGAAATCCAAATACAGCCTGGAGTTCAATTAATAGTAAAGTACCAGTGTTGGTTCTTAGTTGTGACAAATTTACTGTGGTCATGTGAGCTGTTAACAATGGGGGAAACTGGGTGAAGGGTAGATGGAACTCTGTAACTATCTTTGTAACATTTTGCAAACTTAAAATTATTTCAAAGTAAAAAAAGTTTATCCTTCCATTTTCTCATCAAACAATCTTAAATTTCCAGTTGAAACTCAGGTGTAAAACTCTTTGAACAAGTGAACATACACTTGAAAAAGCCAATTAGATCTGACATTCCATAAGTCATTTAAAAATCTAATAACCTTCCATAGGGGCTGTGTATCCAATTCTCAAACTTTATTATTAAAAGACCAAATGATTTCAGGTATGGTGCCTGGGAAGAGGGGAAGAGAAAATCCATTGGGAGCTTGACTTCTATTTCAATGCCCTTAACAGACCTGAAAACTTTACTTTCAGAGCAACCAAAACATTTTAAAGGCCAGCTTAGTTTCGTTTTAGAAGGTATACATGTTTGACTCAAAGCTGAGTTCTAGCGGGTAAAGTGGGGAGTGGACGTGAATCATACAGAGGAGTGAGGGAATACAGAAGGACTTCTGAAAAGGCCACAGCTTGGGCTCTAGAGCCAGACAGCCGAGGATCGGTTCCTATTCTGGCTCAGGCACTAAAATAATTTCTTTGGACCTCAATGTTCCTACTAATAAAATGGGTATACTATTTTGACCGGATATAATTACATATGTAAAAAGTTACTGCGATGGACATTTAAAATATATGTAAATCAGATGCCAATAAAGTAACAGAGAGAAAGGAAGCAAGAGAAGGAAAAAGAAAAATATTAAGATTTTTCTCTCTTATAAACCCAAGTTTAAAGACTTACGTGAGAAAAATGAATTTTAAAAATCCAACTTCAGATCAGAATTCCTGGGGACATTTTATAGCTCAAGTTGACATGTATACAAATAAGAACAGAGAAACTAAAGTTTGTTGATTTTTTAAAAAAGATCTTGTAATGAATAAAGACCTCTGCCTTTTCAGCAAAAAAGAGAGGCATAATAATAGCCCCTTCACCTCATAACGTTATGACTATGGTGAGAATTAACTCCATATAAAGAGATTAGCTCAAAAGAGCTCAATACATGTTGGATATTAATATTGTCATTGTATTTCAAAGTATTTTTGTGCTGCAAAGTACTATGCACATTTTAATTAACCACCAAATTCTTTGTGAAACAAGTCTGGCTCGATTGTTTTAAAGTCAGTGTGTTATAATTACGGTTAGATAATTATTGTTTGGTTAGCGATCACAAAAGCATTGCATGTCTCTCAAGGGCACAACGAAAGATGATGCTAAGAGCAGTCAAAGCGGACATTGCCACCTGCTCCTTCGGAGATTCAGACTCTGCGGTCTCCAGTCACTCATGGGGACAGTGTAGCCTGGTAACTCACCAGTGGGGCACACGAGAGACAGGCTGCAGACATCTGATGGGTAGTAAGCAGCGTACACCCCGGCCACATTGCCACCTATGGAGGTACCTATCAGGTGGAATGGTTTTTTGTTCAACTTGAGACATTCCACAAACTGGGAAGGAAAATGAGAAGGGGGTTTGGTTATTGAGCTGTAGACAGTGACAATAATGCTTACAGAGCAAAAAGCCTCTCTTGCCTATGGAGACAAATGAAAAGGGCTATTGATGAAAGGAGGTCTGAAACTCTACTAGATCCATTATCCAGATGAGCCCAAGGAAGGCATGCACTTATCTTTACCTGGCACAAGTGATTGAGGGGTCATTTATGAATATAAAACCAAGAAAGATTCTCCTGATTCATGGGTCAGCAAACTTTTCTATAAACGTCCTGAGAGTAGATATTCTCTGTTCTGCGGGCCATATGATTTCTGTAGAAATTACTCAACTCTGCTGCTGTAGCACAAAAGCAACTAAAGACAATACATAAAGGAATGAGTGTGGCTGTGTTGCAACAAAGCTTTGCTTATAAAAGTAGGTAGCAGGACTAACATAGCCCACGGGCCATGGTTTGCTGACTCTTGCCCTAATTTAAAGTCCTTCTCATTCATCCAGCCATCCATTCACATAACTACCCATCCACCTGTCTACTTAACCATCCAAACACTCACCCAACCATCCATCCAACCAACCATCCACTGATGTTTTAAATAAACATCAGTTACCTAAAAGATATTAATTGGATACCTGTTCTGTACAAGGAACTATAGTCAACTGTAGAAGATACAACAAAGAGTCAAAGAGACAAGGTTCCTGACCTCATCAAAATACATAGTTTAGTGGGGGTGGGGGAACATATTAAATAAATATCCTTGTCTGGGAAAAATACCCAATGTCAATTTGAAACTTATGGACTACTAAATTCTGAAATGGTCCATGAGCCCCATGACCTTGAAAGCCCAGCCAGAGAGGGGCTGAAATTAGATGCTGAAATAGAACAAAATGCAAAGTTCACCCTCCCCATCCTCCATAACTAGGCAGAAGGACTATTGCTGTCATCATATAGTTGGTAAGCAGAAAAGCTGACTCTAGGCAAATGGCCTTGAGAGATACTAAACTCCACTTTCAAAGACCTGAGAAAATGCTCAGATCGTCATATATCTTCACAAACAACTGCAATAGGAGAACAGGCTGCAATAAGCCCTGGTCCTCCATAGTGGACCAAGGACACCATTAGTGTGCCACTTTGCTTACAATTACTTAACAGAATGCACTGAACACTTGATATGAGTCAGTATGAAACTCTCCTACCTGCTCTCCAGGCATGGGCATGCAAAGGTAGGCAACACCCACACTCTCGAAAATTTTTGGTGGAGCCCTGCTTACCTGGTGTATCCTCTTGACTTGCCCATCTATGGACAGGTCATCCAGGGAAGAGCGGGTGGTACCCTCATGTCCTGGCATGTCCACGCAGACCAAGTGTAGGTTCTTTGGAAGGAACTGAGAACACACAGGGCCAGAGAGTCAGTATGTGGTGTGAAGAAAATGCCTGCCCACTCTCCTGGGAAGGTCGTGCCTACTTACCAAGTAACATGGATAGCCAACCCTGGGGATATATAGGCCTTGGCCACCCGGAGTTTCACCCTAGTAATATCTGCTGGGAATGAGTATTGCCAGGAGCCTCCTAGGAAGCAGAGGCCCCCAAGGACTAATAAAGACAGATGGAAGGGGACTAGGAGGATGATTGGAAAAGGGAGACAAAGGTCTGGCAGCACGTTTGCAACTCCCACTTTTGACACCAGTTGGCCGGTACTACCTCCTTCTTCTTTCCCCTTCCCTCCATACTTCCTCCAGTCATTCCACCACTGACTGGGAACTAGAAGGGGTGGTTCTGTTCTCCTAGAGTCTTGCTCCAGAGCCCACAGGAGCAAGGCTTTTTTTTAAGAACTATGTCTGATCACCCTGATTCTGGTTTCAACTTTTTTTTCTTTTTTTGCATTAAAGTGTAATTCCTGGGGTGACTATTATCCTAAAACACCTTCTTCCGTTTAAATATGTGCCACTTTTAACTAGGAAACTCAGAAACATCAGTTATCAATAAACAAATACCCAATTTTATGAAAGATGCTTATTTGGCCCTGGCTGGTGTGGCACAGTGGATTGAGCACCAGCCTGCAGACTGAAAGGTTGCCCGTTCAATTTCTAGTCAGAGCATGTGCCTGGGTTGTGGGCCAGGTTCCTAGTTGGGGGCATGCGAGAGGCAACTGATCAATATTTTGCACATCAATATTTCTCTCCCTCTCTTTCTCCCTTCCTTCCCCTCTCTCTAAAAGTAAACAAATAAAAACTTTTAAAAAACATTTAAAAGAATAGAGATAACTGTAATTGAACAGCAATAAATATTTTTTTTTAAAAAATGCTTATCTGAAGTGGGGACAGGAAGCGAAAGGTTCATTAAGACATGAGGATGGCTGTCCTTACAGTGGAATTTGGAAATAAGAACACAAGTAACTAGAGGATGCGTGGGGCCTTTTCCTTCTGCTGCAGGCCATCACTGAGGTCATCAGGCATGGTCCTGCTTGAGGTGGGAGCCTGGGGTGCTTCCCTCCCAAGACCTCTCCCAGCCCCACCCTCACCAGCTCATCATTCTTCCCAAGTAAAGCAAGTTACCACGCCCCAGTTAAGCAGGACAGAAAGCAAGTAATTTGGAAAACTATCCCAGAAACCTGCCAAATCAAGATCACTTCTCTAAATGGCTAATGAAGAAAAAAATACAAAAAGCAAAAATAAAAAATGGGGGTAAGGATGAGGGAGGAGAGAAGAAGGAGGTAAAAGGGAGAAATAGAGGAAGGAAGAGAGAAGAGGAGAAACTTGGAGCACAAAAGAACAAATGATTTTTTTTAAAGCCTGACCTTGATAATGGAAGTTCTGAGATGAAGCTGAGGGTCAGAAACCCTTCCTAAGAAATACCCATAAGGTGAAATGATTTCTAAGGCACAGATTTTACAAATAACATTCAACTCAATAAATTCTTTCTGATAAAAAAACAAACAAACAAACAAACTGAATCAGCCCTGGCTGGTGTGGCTCAGTGGACTGAGCACCAGTCTGCGGACCAGAAAAATTGAATCAAATATTATATTAGTTTTAAGATAACCTGAGCCACAGCTCTGGTTTTCCTTTGCTTTCTACCACTGCTGCTGACAGTATGTCCAAGTGGAACCCCTTTTCTCTACTGCACCTTGACCAAGCTGAGCCACATGTCCTTGTGTGCAGAGAACCCGTGGAGCATGAGGATGGAAGGTTTGTGCCCAGGCCTGCCGCGGAAGGAATAACAGAACTGATAGTCTTCATGGTGAGCGTAGCGGACCTGCATGCCCAATGTCCGCCGCCAGTACCTGGGAAGGAAAAATATAGGCCACACCAAGTCAGCAAGCTCCAGAGAAGTCGGGGCACAGGTCCTCCCTATAGTGTTGCTGAGAGGTAAGACCTGGGTTTCCTCCTCCACATCTGACTCTGAAGTCCCCTACAGCTTCACCCTCAAGGAGCTCAAAGTGAAAGAATTCCAGAAAGCACCTTAAATGAATATTGTGGTATGTATGTCGCTCCATAATCACTGTAAACTAGGAAGGAGGTAAAAGGTGTTTTATTAAGAAGCATGACACATAATAACCTCTTGTTAATACATATTTCTAGTAGTCGAATGGCACTGCAAAGGAGGGGTCGGCGGTGGGATCTCACTGGGTGTCTGACTAGCCTTTATCTGCCTAAATTGGTTGAGATGTCTGCAGATCGAAATGGCTAGTGGTAAGGCTGGGAAGGGCTCCGGAAAGGCCGAGACAAGACGGTTTCCTCTCGCAGAGAGCCGGTCTGCAGTCTGGCGGCCCATCTTCATCAATGCCGGAAATCTAGGGCAAGCGACCAAGGGCATGCGGGCAGCACTGCGGCTGTGCACAGAGCAGGCATCCTGGAGTGAGACCTCCCTGCAGAGGCACTTTAATTGGCAGGAAAAGCACCAAAAGACTTAACAGCAGTGTCACTTGCAATTTGCTACTGATGGAGATGAAGAATCGGACTCTCACCAAGGCTGCAGTTGCTGGTGGCGGTGTCATTCCACACGCCCACGAGTCTCTGATTGGGAGGAAAGAACACACCAGGGGACAGTCTAAAGGAGCCTGTATGTCTTAGGGTCTCAGGGCTCTTAACGCTCGAGCAGCTGCGCAGTGTGGGTGGAATGGCAGTGGACTGGATCTCTGCAAAAAACAGTGTTTCCTATTTATAAATCTATTTGAACAAGCCGGAGGTTTAATTAGGTTTCCAATCAACCGAATTTCATCATTTGAGTCGTAATCATATTGAAGTGTTACTATGGCTTTAAAGATATGGCTTCTGAAGTAGTGAATTTTGATGGAGGTGATGGGGTTTTTAAAAAATTTTTTGGATTTTAATTGTGATGCAGAAGTTATAGTAACCAATGTGGTTTTGTGCAGACATTTTCACTCCAGTGGATAAACTCAATAAAGGTCATAATTCTACCTCTCCCCAGAAAATATGTATATTTTTTTCTAGAGATTTTCAGAGTGAGAACTTGTTTTTTGAAGGACTGTCTGGTCTGGTCCTCTGATTTTATTCGCTACAACATATGGAAGCTGGTTGAAAGCTCAGCTTCTGTTGGTTACATAAGACTTGGCAGTGCTGGAGTTTGGCCTGAAATTGATTTCAATACTAAATTACCATCTAAGCAAATTGAACTCTGCATGAAGAATCTCTCCAAGATGAAAGACAATTAATTCAATCCAAGATTCATTCTCTGGTATATTTTGCACCAAAAACGTAGCCAAGTCTTGCAAAAGCACATAGCCTAAATTAACTGATTTTAACCCTTTATGCAAAACAAGAGGAGGTGAGATAATAATATAAATTCATATTTATTTGGATCTGCATCCAAAAAGTATGGGAGCATATAGAAGACCCTTTAAAGATGAGTATCTGGAATGGAGGTAGGGAATACAGTGAGAAGTAGATGGAGAGACAAATAGGGGTGGGAAAAAGACTTTTATCACTTTTGCAATGAAAGTGTTGCCTATTTGAAACATTAAAAATATAATGAAATTGACTACCTTAAAGCTCTTCTTATGACAAAGCAAACTTGCTTAAAAATTCTACATTGTGCACATAATACATATTTGTTCATTCACTCATATGCCAGATCATTCATTTATTGACTATATGATCTTGAATCTAATCTATAATAAAGGAAAATGTTTCATTCTGCTGAGAATTTGGTAAAGAATTTGGTAAGATTAAGACTATATGATCTTGAATCTAATCTATAATAAAGGAAAATGTTTCATTCTGCTGAGAATTTGGTAAAGATTAAATGAGATAACCTATATATAAAGTTTTGTTCAGTGCTCAGGACATGGTATTTAATAAATGGTAGTTATTAGTATAATATAAAGAAGAATCTATCCTTGTAAATAAATCACTTGCCAAAGCTCAAGGGAAAAATTTGCAACAAATATGACAGCCACAGATTGATATCTTTAATATATAAAAAGCTTACAAAATGATAAGAACCATGCTAAGACCCCCCAATTCAACACTAAACAAAATAAATGAAAAGATTTCTCAGAGTAGAAGAGAATGACTAACAAACATAGGAAACATGTCCAACTTGACTACCAATGATAGAAATGAATATTATAACAAGAAATGCATTTTTAATGGACTTCTGAATTTGAAGAAGCTCTTAAAAAAAACAATTATAATGTTTGACCTTTCTAGAAAGCAGCCTGGAATTAAGCATCCAGGCTCTTTAAAAACCTCATGCCTTTTACCCCAGTAATTATACTTCCAGGAATAATCTGTTCCAAGAACAGAAGCAGAAATCTTGAAAGAATATTTCTAAAGATGTTCAATGATGTATTTAAATTAGGAAAAAAAATCTGCACTAACTTTAATGTCCATAGATAGAAACTTTATTACATAAATCACAATGTATCCAGACAACGGAATACTTTGCTGTTAAAAACGAGATCTTCATTCCTGGCTGGGGGCTCAGTTGGTTGGAGCACCGGCCCATACACCAAAAGGCTGTGGACTTGATCCCTGGTCAGGGCTTATACCTAGGTTGCAGGTTGATCCCAGGTCGGGGTGTGAAAGGGAGGCAACAAATCAATGTATCTCTCTCACATTGATATCTCTCTTTCTCCCTCTCCCTCCCTCCCTCTTTCTCTCCCCATTCCTCTCTCTCTAAAATCAATTTAAAAAAATCTTCGGGTGAGGATTTTTTAAAAATATGGGGTCTTCAAAGAATATTTAATAACAGGACAATGTTTATGTCATGATATCAAATGAAAACATAGGACCCAATTTTTTTATACTATTGTTTCCAATTCTGTTAAAAAAATGTTAACTATATAGAGATGAGGTGTGGAAAGAAGTGATCAGAATGAAAGCAATGTTGGAGAAAATCATTTTGGGGGTTATAGATGATTTATATTTTCTCTGTGTTACCTTTTCAAGATCTTCAAACTGTCTACAACTCTAACACAAAGAGCAAGCAGTATGAGATCAAGGAAGAGCTGGAAGGACCTGGTAGGAAAGGTGACGTTGCATAAACATCTGGATACTCAACACCTAACAGCTGGAGACAACGCAGAAAGCAGAAGCAAGGGCAGGGGGATAACCAAGCCTGACTTGACCTGAGAGTGAAGGGAGATGGGGTTGGAAAGGCAGCCTAACTCAGGAATTAGGACTTCCTCATTCCCAGGTAGAGCTCTGGGGCACTAATCCATGTATTTCATTTAATGGATACGTCCACTGGAAAACTTTATCTAGGCTTTGGAAACAGAAGCTAAAGAATCAATATTTTCAGTAACTTCAACTGATCCTCTCAACGAAAGAGTGGGAAGAACATTCCTTAAGCTACAAGGTCAGTTAAAAATTATGCGAGAGCAATGGCCCTGATAGAAAGCAAACAAACAAACCCAACTTCTTTGGTTTAAGGGTAATAGAGAAAAAATTACGTCTAAATTATAAATGTCACAAAGGCAGAGATTAGAAATGGCTGCAAGTATACAGAACAGAAACAAAGAGAAAAGTTAAATTGGGATAAACATGTCTCAGGAACAAGATCTTTCACAGATGAACAATGTTGATACAAAAGCCAAACTTTTTCTGTTTCAGGGACAGATGTCACTGAAGCCCCCCAAAAGCAACCTCCATGGGGCTCCTCTGTGAGAAAGACCCCCAGGGTCCAGACCTTTCATTTTACAAGTGCTGCCTTCTCTAGTTTACAGCAGCAACCCCTGAAGAAAAGTACTTATACACTTCTTTTTTCAGTTTGTTTGTTATTGTGGTAAAATATAGACAACATACAATTTACCATTTTAACCATTTAAGGGTACAATTCAGTGGCATTAAGTACATTCACAATATTGTACACCAATCATCATAACTATCCATTTACAGAACTTTTCATCATCCCAAATAATAGAAATTTGGTGTACATTAAAGAAAAACTCCACATTCCTTCCTGTCCCTAGGCCCCTGGTAATCTCCATTCTACTTTCTGTTTCTGAGTTTGGCCAGTCTAGGTACCTCACGTAAGCAGAATCACACAGTATTTGTCATTTTGTGTCTGGCTTATGTCACTTAGCATAAGGTTTTCAAGTTATCCATATTATAGAATGTGTCAGTACTTTATTCCTTTTCAAGGTGAAATAATATTCCTTTATACGGATATGCCACATTTAGTTATCCATTCATCAGCTGTTTCTACTTTTTGCATAATGCCGCTGTGAAAATCCATGAACAAGTTTTTGTGTGGACATACACGTTTTCAATTCTCTTAGGTAAATACCTAGGCAGGGAATTGCTGGGTCATTTAGTACCTTTTTTCTTTTAAGCCTTTTGAGGAACTGCAAGGCTTTTCCGAAGTGGCTACACCATTTTGCATTCCTATTAAGAGTATATGAGGGGTCCAATTTCTCCACACACATCATTGTTATATTTCAGAAAAACTTTTTAATTGAAGTATAAGTCATACTATAGAAAAATGCCCCAATTGCAAGTGTCCCTGGAGCACGGCCAGCCCATTTCCACAGGGACGTGGACTCTGACTGTTCCTGCAGGAGGAACTAAATGCTTTGCCATGAGACAACAGACCCACAACAGGCGGCGCCCTGGTCATTGCATGAGGGGCAGCTCTGACTCCAAAAGCCTTCTCCTGACACCCAAGGACACTGGGGGATGCGGACTGGGTAGCACGGAGGCTGCTTTCGGCATTGGCGCTGGAATCAGCCTTTCTGTAATCACACCTGCGCATGCAGCGCTAGCAATTGCAGCAGGACACATCACCTAACTGCATTCTCCATTCCAATTTGATTTAAGAAAAATGGCACTGGTGTGCGGAGGTCCATGGACCCCTGCGGGCACACGTGCGGCACACAACTCTGGCCTCTCCATGTTAGGTTTCATGGGAGGCCTGGCCCCAACGCACTCCTGCTGCTAGAGCGGCAAGGACACCAGCATTTAAACAGCTGGCGTCTCAGCTTTGTTAGTGCAGAGGTGGATCCTGGGTGAGTCTCCGAAAGGGTCACCACCTCCCCACCTCCCGAGAGAGAGTGAAAGAGGAAAACCTCCCTTCTGCTCAATTAGCTTCTTGTCAAGGATCAGAGCCTGACTGGCAGGTGGAAAATTCCACACTCTGATGAAACAAAAGGGAGCCAGAAAGGAGGGCAGATAAAGGGCACATGCCAAACTCCCTGCATTCTTCTCGCTGAGCACAGGAGGCAGTTCTAACTCCCCGAAGAATGAGTGAAACCTCAGTGTGCTTCCCTAGGGCACAAGGCAGAACCAGGTCTGTTCTGGTATTTCCTTCACCCCGGGACGCATATGAGGGAAGGGTGATTTTATTTAGTAAGTGGGCTATGCCATGAAAAGTCCCTGAAGCACATCATGAGAAAGCGCCTCTCTTTTCAACTGTTAAGTTTCTGATTCCCTCAAGGAGGAAGGCTCTGTTGGGGCTGCTACATCTTTCACACCCCGCATAGACTTTGCGCAAAAGAGAAAGGAGACACGGAGTCTTTGGTAGGTGGCGATATCTAGGCTAGAATTTAAGAACATTGTTTACTGGCATTCTGCTTATTTTTACTTTTTTATATTAATTTACTATGTATGGCAAGTATGGCAAGCTTTTCACTTAGGGTAATGATATTTACATTACTCTTAAAATAAATTAAGTTACAAAAAGTTACTTACTCTACAGATAACACAAGAGGAGAGGTGGTGTGCAGATAGGGCGAGCATCACAAAGATGGTTCAAGAACAACGGAAGGTTTGGAAAGGTCTTCTTTCTTTCTGCCACTTTACTAATACACAACTTTAGAATAAATCTGAAACCATCTGTCCCACCCATGTGCCTTCTCCAGGTCCTGCTCTTTCTAATTCACTTATCAGTACACATCACTGCACCTGTCAGCCCCGCACTGCATCAGAATCCAAGGACCAAGAAACTACCAAAGAAATTCCCTTAAATGTGCACAAGCCTTCCTTCAAAGAATCAGTGACTTTGGCAGTGAGGCTGGACTCCTGGGCAAAGATGCTATCAGAAACCTTGGAGAAGTTACCTGGTGAGAAGCTACCACCAATTCTACAGGAACACTCCCACAATTCAGAAACGGATGTCTTTCAACTTTTCTGTATGTTTGAGATATTTCACGACAAAATGTTGAACAACAACCAAAAGGACAAGCAGAGAAGATGACATTGTGATACCCCTGAAAACTTCAACTATAAAGTTAACTTACCAATAATAGATTTTTATCAGCGCTGAAGGCCACAGGAGAAACGAGGCCACAAATGCCAGGATTGGGATGGCCAGAGTCCCGCCCGCGATCACAAACATGTTAACCACATCAAGATCCATCCTGTTCTTCGATGCTGGCTGGCACCTGCAGGACTGAAGAGAGTGACAGTATTGAAACTCTGTCTCAAGAAAAAAATGGACGAATTAAAGGGAAAAAGAAAAGTGAAAGACCCAAGATGTATGAAAATAAGGAAGGAACAAAAGTAGGCAATTGCTTTAAAGAAACTGAACAAGCATGTCAACTACATGCAGTGAAGAATCCCTGGGAGGGTCCTGGATTTTATTCTAAGCTATAAAGGGAATTGTTAGGACAATTGGGAAAATCTTAGTAAGGACTGGATATTAGATGATATTATTGTATTGGTGATACAATTCTTGAGTGTGATAAGGAAATCGTGGTTACCTTTGCTTGCAGGAGAATGTTTCTGTTCTTAGGAGATGTCTGCTCAACTATTAGTGAAGTAGAGTGATATTTACTATTAACTTTTAAAAGTTGAGGAGGGGAAAAAAATTGTGTGCATATGTGTGTGTGTTGGTGGGAGAAGAGAGAAAAATAAAGCAAATACCCTGTATGGTGAAAAGTTGACTATTGGTCAATCCAGGTGAAGGTTACATGGTAACCTTCAACTCTTCTATAGGTTCTATAGGTTTCAAAATTTCCATAGCAATTTTTAAAGATTAAAAGTTAGGGAGGACCTTAAAAAAAGAACATTGCTCTTTTTTTCTTAAAACAAAAAATATTTCAAGTCCCATCATCTTCCCCAATAGTGAAAACAACTCTGTAAGGACCTGTAAACCAGCTGTGGCCCTTTGCCACCTGAGTCCCAGCCCCCTGTGTTAGGTGTGCATTTCACCAAATATTTAAAAAAAAAAGGAGACTTCTTCAAGATCATGGTCTTCCTTATATTTCCTGTGAAATGGAGATATCTTTCCCATATCCCTTCATCAACTGACATTATTTCGATTTTATAATGAATTCATAACGACACAGCATGACTTCACAACCACTGAGCATAGGGGTCGGCAAATTTTTTCTGTAAAGGGCCAGCTGATAAATATTTTAGCATTGTGTGCCACGGGGTTTCTGTCACAACTATTGGATCTGCCATAATAGTGAGAAAGCAGCCATACACAACCGGTAATGAGTAGGTATGACTGATTCTCAACAAAACTTTATTTAAAAAACAGGCTGCAAGCCAAATTTGACCTGCAGGCTATAATTTGCCAACCCTTGATACAACACACCAAATACACAAGAGGGTGTTATCCCCTGTTTTATAGGCTGATGAAACTGAGAAGTTAAGTAACTTGCTCAAGGTCACTCAGCTCTAGTAGAGTCAGAATTGTAAAACAGGTTTCTGGATTGGGCTCACTCCCGCTGCAACAAGCTCCACTTTGTCTAATTGTTTCCAAATGGCCTTTTCTCAATTCTTTATAACATCTTTGATGTTAAATACCCACACCTGTCACCCTAATTTCTCCATGAAGATGTGGCAGCTCCATTTAGATGTCTTGTCTTTTTCAGGAGTTTGGCAAATCAAGCCCCTCACGGCCTAGGAGACAGACGCATGTGTAGGTGGGGCAGATGGTTCTTTCAGTTTTACACACACACTTTATCTGGCTTCAGTCCTGAGTCTACAGCAACGAAAGCTGCCACCTCCTCCGGGGCTGAAGTGGTGCCTGTGTTTCTGATTCAATGCCCTCTCAGTTTCTCGACTACGGTGAACACTTTTCCAGTACACTTAAATCATTGGCCCGTTTTTCCTTCTAGAACCAGAGCTCTGTGAAGGAAGGGATAATTATATATGTTCTTTCTCAGTGCCTAGCACAAGCACAAGACACAAATAAGATGCAAATGAATTAATAAAAAAGCAAAGTTACAGAATGGGCTTAATGCCGTTTGTGTTAGGGACAACTATTCCCAAGGACGCTATGAGACTTTTTTCCTTTTTCTGTAATTACAAAACTCCCCAGAGGAGTTACCTATTTAATGCTGAGTACAATTTACATCGCTAAAAGGCCTCACCATCAAGGGGTAAGCAAATTACTTGCAAAGTGAAGGGAACTTTACAAATGTTTGAACATTGTTGGCCACAAAAGAGTTGATGAAGATGGGAACTGCAAGGCTTCAAGAGGACTTTTCCACATCACACAACGTCCTTAAAAACTGTGGAGGGTCACCAGGAATTCCGATGCCTGAGCTTGCAGGGAGTTAATGACCTGATGTTCCTTCAGACTAGGAATTAGGACCTTTTATGCCCAAAACCATATATATCACAGACTCTGAAACTGGAGAAGGCAGCCCCATCATAAAGTATGACCACAAAAAAGAAACCTTGTAGCTTTGCCGAAGCCTGCTATGGATGCCAGTCAGTTTGGGGGAAGGTTGTATCTGGCTCCATCCTCCAAGGTCACCTGGGTGATAAATGGTAATGACCTACACTTCATTCTAATCCTATAGGTGTCCCTGGTTTCATGCCACCTTTGCCTTCTTTCAGTGCTTGCTGTAAGCAGACATTTATTTTGCAAATAATATGCTAAATTTACAAGTTATGAGTGAGCGTATTCCCTTATTCCTACTGGTGTGTTTTGAAAACTATCCAGTGTTGCTTACAATTTTTTCCTTTGATTCTGCAATATGGTAATTCTTGCCCTGGCTGGTACGGCTCAGTTGGTGGGAGCACCGTCCTGCAACCAAAAGGTTGTAGGTTCAATTCCCAGTCAGAGCACAAACCTAAGTTGTGGGTTTGATCCTGGGTCTGGGTGCCTATGACCCCCAGTCCAGGCACTTGGAGGAGGCAACCAATCAGTGTCTCTCTCTTTACCTTCCCTTCTCTCTCTAAAAGCAATTTAAAAAAACTGTCCTCAGGTGAGGATGAAAAAAATTGAAAAAAAATTCTTTCCACACTGTTTTCCACTAGGAAAACATACATTCTTTTTTTTTCTTGTGAATTTGTTTTTATTAAGACGTAGAGGATGGGTCACTGCGGGCGGTTCTGCCCCACCAGGGCCCTGTCCGTTCTCTTCTTCTAGGAGGAGCTTTTAGAGCTTCTTCTTTCTCTTAGAGCTGCTGCTCTAGCTGCCAGTAGCTTCTTCAGGTCCACTGCCGAGTGGCTTCTCCTTCGAAGAGCATGTCCTCTTTTTGCGGGGGACACTCCTATTTCTTGCTTCTTCAGGGTTACCAACTGGTTCCTATTTGGGGAAACAGTTCTTCCTCTTGGGAAGACTTCCACTGCCAGCTGTCTCCTCAAGATCACTACCAACCAGCTTCTCCTTGTAAGATTTCCTTTTCTTGGGTTTGGATAAAGAGACAGGTGGGTCTTCCATTCTATTCTCCTGAGGAGCCTCGTGGAGCTTTTGCTTTTTCTTCTTTTGGGGTTTTTCATTTGTCCCCTCACAATCCTCTGGTGTACTACTGCTGTTAGAAAAATACTACATTCTTGAAATCTGAGTATAATATGCCAGCTCTTAAATACTGTTGCATCTACCCAGTACTGATTTCTGAAACTAGGTTCTTATAAAGACTAATTGACTCCTCAAAACTATCACTAATGATCAACATCTGAAAAAGACACAAAGATAATAAGATTGTCTTGTGCAGAAGCCCCAGGACTGATGAGATGGAATAATTCAAGAAATGGACAGTTCTAACTCCTTGTAATATACATACATATATATATATTTTTTTAAATCTTTTATTTATTGATTTGAGAGAGAGAGAGTGAGAGAGAGAGGAAGGGAGAGAGGGAAAGAGAAACATCAGCCTATTGCTCCACCCATCCATGCATTTGTTCATTGACTACTGCCTAGGCCCTGACCTGCAACCTTGGCACATCAGGCGGACCCTCTAACCAACTTACCTACCTGGCCAGGGCTAACTACTTATCATATATATCTTCTCCATCCCAGAAGAAAATCACACTGAAGTTTCCAACCAGGATGTTGAGCTTGGTCAGTCATCACTGAAAATGCGGCATGGCCCCCAGGATGACTGCCACAAGGTGCGTGCCTCTGCCCTCCTGGCCTGATGGTCTGCCCCTCACTCTGGCCAAACCCATTCCTCCTCTGCACTTTGCAGCTCTGAGTGCCCTGCTGTTGAAACAAGCCATGGCTGTGGGTTCTGAGATGCTCTCCTCTCTCTCTCCCCTGGATATTCCCATGATGCTCTCTTCTCCATCCTCCTTGAAGACCTCTCCATTCCTATGTCCTCCATCACTCCCTCCCGCAGGGAATTAGAAAAGCATCATACTTTGCCAGGACCTTCCACACTTTTCCAAAAGCCTACCTGACCACTCTAATGACCCAAGAGTCCTACAATGTCTCAGACACATCTCTTCCTATTCCTCTGACTCACTCATTTCTGCCAACAGTATCCCCACCAGTCCAGCCTCCCAGACTCTGGTGAACCTTCCACTCTTCCCATTTGCACTCCTGTTATGCAGTAGTGGAGAGCTGCCAGCACTAGAGCCAACTTGACTAAAAAGTCACACTATTTAACATGTGACTATTTAAACTTAAACACACCTCAAAGTTCAGTTCTTCAGTAACACCCAGCACAGGCGATTGGTTCATAGCCACATATGAACAGAAGCTACTCTACTGGCCAGCACAACTTTAGAGGGTTTACATCCTCAAAGCCTCTTACAATCAATTCTTTATGCCACTTTGGTTCAACATTTACTAGGAATGTTGGGTGGGATGAAAAATTCCCACCAGGTGTGAGACTTTGTATGAGTCAGACCACACACAGGTCCCTCAGCCATCATACTACATCCAGGTCCTCACTTCTTGCTCCCATTTGTACAAAGGTTGCCCTTTCACAGTGCAGTTCTTTCGTTACCAGCAGCCAGAGGAATCTTCACAATTCCCTCTGGGGATGCAGCTGCGCTGGTGAACACTGACCACTGGCAGGATCCCAGCTCAATTTCCTGCTCTGGACGGCCACAGCTCCGCCCGCAGCCCTCATAACCAACTCCTGCCCCCAGGCAAGCCCCGCACAGCCTCATGTTTTGTTTTTCTTCATGCTGTCCCCTTCCTGTGGAGCACACTCAGGTCCACCCTGCCTCCGCAGCTGATTCGGGTGTCCCACTCTCCAGGAAAGCGCCCTGGTCCGCACAGGTCCAGGTCTTCTAAACTCCCTCCAAAGTCAGAGCGCTGCCCCTGGCAAAGTCATTGACATGTGCTTGTAGGAGGCTTTTGGGTGCACATGTGAGCTTTGAAAACCTTCTGGGGCCCAAATCCCTCCCACCAGTCTTACTGAACCAGAGTAATCATCTACCACGTACAGAAGTTTTGAGGGAGCTTACAGAGGACCCCAGGCTTATTACAAACTGCTTCTCTTTTTTCTTTATGTAATTTACGGCTTTAAAAATTCATACTCACTACGGTTTAAAGAGCACAGCCTTCTTCTCCAACTGCTACTAGTTCTGGCAGAAGATGAAATGAGATTCTGAAATCACAAAAAAAGAAAATGACAAAGCATTAAATCATAATTGGAAATAGGAACTAAGTGTTAACAGCCAGAAAACTGCTGGCTTTGCTGGAGGTCCAGAGCTCTCCTTTATGGCACATGCAAAATACAACAACCTGTGGTACAGTGACGTCTGATTCAAGTCACTTCCCCAGCAAGTTAAGCAACTTGCATAAAGGCCAGGGCTTGTCAGTAATAGGAGAAGAAGAAGGAGGTCAAAGAAGATACCTGTGCTGCAGGGATGCAACCCGGGTGTGAGGTGACGACCGACGGTTGTGCGGGCGAGAAAGGCATCACTGGGAGCAGGGAGGCTGGGGCCGGAGGGGGTGGTCTCTGAGGGCTACACACTTAACTGAGACCCTCAAATAACAGGATAAAACTCTCCTTCTCCATTTGAGATTAGGGTTTACCTAGAAGTTGTGCTCAGAAAGAAATGAGAGGAAGGTGGCAGCCAAAGTGCAAATGAGAATAGTATTGCTACTAGAGTGACTAGGGAGAGGGGACCACACAGCTCCAACCGAGGGCTGGACAGAGCAGAGACGCTGGCAAGGGCCCCACGGCAGGAGAATGGGAGGCAGGCAAGCGGGGAGGGGTTGGTCCACCCACAAACCACAAATTATTTCAGAGGATCAGAGAGTTAAACATAAAGAGATGACTCTGGAAGTTCTAGAAGAAAACATGAGAACTCTTAAAATATCTTCATGGGCAAAGCCTTTCTCAGTAAGATATAAAACCAGAGGCCATAACAAAAAGATTAATAATCTGATAGCATAAAAATGTTTTTAAATGTCCACATGGAAAAGAAATTATAAACAAGGTTAAAATGTATCGATACATATCAGAGACAACAGACTAATTTCCTTAATGCACAAAGGGTTCCTACAAATCAATATAAACATCAATAAAGTCCAATAGAAAAATGGACAAATGATCTGAATAATTTACCATAAAGACAAATGACTCTTAAAAATATAAAAAAGATGCTCAATTTCATTTACAATAAGAGGTATGCAAATTAAATCTATAAGGTAATAGTAATGTTCATTTATCGTGCTGGAAAGAATGAGAAGTTTAATAACAGTCTGTGCTGTAGAGACTGTGGGGGAATGAGGCTCTCATACAATGTACCAATTTACACACCCATCGACAAATCCTATAGATGAGAATTAGGCAAAATCTGCAGCAATGTTACATGCCCATATCCTTGACCTAACAACCTCACTTCTAGGAATTTATGGTTCTAACTAACTGAACAAGTGTGAAAATATGTTTTTGCAAGGTTATTTGCTACAGTATCACTTACTATAGCAAAAAATTGGAAATAAACTCATGCACCCACCTATAGGGAACATGTTACATAAATGATGGTATAACTTTACTACAAAGTATAATGTATAGCCATTATACTTTTACAAATAAAATTAAATGTAAGCCATTATAATAATGAAGCAGTTCTATTTGTCTCTATGGTTCATAACCTCCAAGGTACATTGTTAGTTCAGAAAAAACAAGGAACAGAAGAGAATGGACGGAATAGCACCTCTTGCATTGAGCAGGAGACAAAAAGAAATGTATACATTGTGCTTATGTATGTGTGAAACATTTCTGAATACACAAGAAACTGGTAACCATGGCTGGCACTGGGAAGGGAAACTGAGGGACTAAGGGCAGGGATAAGGGGGACTTTTCACTGATACCCTTTTGTACCTTTTGAATTGCTACCATGTGCATGTATAGGGCTTTCCCTATTTAATTAAAAAACAAACTTCTCAAATAAAATGGTCAATCCTATGTTGTCCAATACAGTAGCCACTAAGCCACACATGGCTGTTTAAATTTAAATTGATAAAAAGTAAGTAAAATTTAAAATTCAGTTCTTCGGCTGCACTAGACACATTTCAAGTGCTCAACAGCCACATGCAGTTAGTGGCTATCATACGCCACAGCAACAACGTAGAAATTTTCATTATCACAGTAAGTTCTGCTGGCCAGTCATGGATCATATACTTGCTGCAAAGGCCTGTTAGAGAGAGCAACCAAACCTTAATTGCTTCTCATGTCAAGGGAGGAAATACAAATGTGAATGCTGAAAATCGCTCTCTTTATATCCAAGCTAGAGGGCCCGGCTGCCAATAATATAACGAAGACTGGGGGCTCCAGCCCCGTGTAACTGCCCAAAGGTTAAGTCAGCTTGGCAGAAATTTTAGTCCCTAAGGGTCAAAGTCCAGCATTATAAGATAGAAGATAAAACTTCCTGTCCAGGAACCACACATGGTTCCATAAAACAGAAATTCATATCTCCTTTGAGGATCTGGGAGAGGTGCTTATCAGAGGAGTCACTCTGGTCTGCTTCCTACCAAAGCACTAGCAGCTAGTTCCCCAGGGGGTTCCTGCTCAAGAGCCAGCCAAGCCCATAACCCCTTCCCCTGCTTCTGCCACCTGAGGCAGCACTGTGGGCAAGGAAACAGCCTAGCCAGGCCAGTCCTGTGGGCAAACAGAGAACTAGGAAATCCTGCCACTCAATCCTCTGGAAAGCCAGAAAGATCAATCAAGGATTCACCTGAAAGGCAGGTGGCTCGCTATCCTGCCATGTTATCTTCTAAAAGAATCATACTGGCCAAGGTCCTGGCCTGGTAGCTCAGCTGGTGAGAGCATCAAACCATATATGAAGGTTGCAGGCTTGATCTCCAATCAGGGCACATACAAGAGTCAACCAGTGAATGCATAAATAAGTGGAACAACAAATTGATGTTTCTCTCTCTCTCTCTCTCTCCCTCCTGCCATCTTTCCTCTCTTCTCCTCTCTCTAAAAAGTCAATAATTTTTTTTTAAAGAATTGTACTGGCAACACCTGCCCTGCCATGCCCTAGCCCAGCACCTTCAAAACATCAGCCTCTGCATTCACGACATGGGCTATAGTGATCATCTGAAATAACTACTTGCTTGAAATCACATCTAAACCCAAGAAAACCCTGCAAGAAATACCAGCCTGTCTCTTGCTGGAGAAAAGAGAAGTCAAAAAGCACTTGACCTTTTACCTCCAAGGATCCCAAAGTCTTCAGGCTTTCAGGGAGCCTAGAACAAGCTTTTAGTAAATGAATCAGTATGAATAAATGTATGTACTTCATCAGTGAAGGTCACCTCTCAAAGGTAAAGTGCTAGAAAGAGCACCACGTAAGTGAGAATTTTCCACATGGCTGAAAGGAGTTAAAATAGCCCTCCACATGAGTGTGCAACAGCAGTGGGCCTAAAATAGAACCTTGGCATCCAAAAACATTCTCCCCATGCCCAAATCTGCTCTCCTAAGTAAACGGAAAAGCAAGGATCAAAAGGGTTTTGTGTTGGGAACCATCCTGCCCAGATTTAGGGACCGTAGCTTCGCTGACAGGCGAGAAGGCCCCAAGGCTGGAGCTGAGCAAGGAGGCCTTGGGAAAAGAGGCCACCGAGAAGACAAAACCTGTCCCCCTGGCAGGGGCGCAGCCCCGGCCTCCCTCACATCACCCTGCTTGGCCCTGGAGGATGGCTGCTTAGTCAATGATGGGTAAGACCCCTCGATGGCAGGGGCAACCCAAGACAGGCACAGTAACATAGGGACCATCACGGAAGGACTTGGGGGACATGGAGAAGGAGCAAAAGACCCTCACCCCTCAGCTTTGTCATGGCCAGAGTCCTCATTCCATCTGAAAGAAGGCTCATCTCTTGGCTGCTCTGCTCCACCCTCCTGGCTCAGGCTTGAAACAATACTAAAGGCAGGTACAGCCCTAAATTGGATCAGGTGGTTCCTGGGGACAATTAGGCTTGGAAAAGGAATCCATTATATCCTATAAAACTTACTTTGCTCAGAATGCCCTGGAGTTAATGAGTACTGATGTTTGGGGTGGAGCATAGGATGTGATCAGTTTCCCAGGTTTCAGGGCTGAATGGGCATCACCCTGTCTACCAGACCCTGACTTGAGGCAAATCTCTGTGTCCCTTCAATTGTTACCTATGATCTCTACCTGTTTTCTGTAAACATAGCCTTTTGACATTGATGAGCTTTGCATCCATGCTGTATACCACCCTCCCCCCTCTCCGCTCCCCCCATATAAAGTTCTCAATAGAAGCCACTTTAAGAGAAGGGCTAGGGCATTCTCCCCCAGAGGGGATCACCACTCCCTTTTCCTGGCAGAGGGAGAGAGAAGTGTCTGGAAAGACTTATTTTATTTTTCTCCATCCATGGTGATCTCGGGGGACTGTGCGTGGACGCAGTAACCCCCCTTATCTGGCACCTGACCAGGGACCCCTCCATCATCGGGCGCCCAACATGCGGCTCCCCCTCAGTCTTGTCATTTCTAAAGGAGATGAAATAGGCCTGCAGTACTTTCTAATTGCAGGAACACAGTTGGTGTTAGACAAAAAGGAGCCCTGTTATAAACTGCCAGCAGGTTTCTCTCAGGACAAGATTTCTTCAGGGCCCTTTGTGAACGGGCCCCCACCTTCTTTTTGAAAAGAACCTCCTTTCAGGAGATCTCTGTAACCCAGGAAAATTAGCAACAGAACAAGTCACATGCAAATTTTCATAGTTAAGAGTAAACACAATTTAGTTCAGAACTTTATCCAATAAACAAAAAATCAAAATGCCTATTTTAAAGCAATAGTAAATATTGAACAAAATTTAGGTTATACCTGCAATCTTGTGGAAATTTTGAGAACAAAGAATAAATCTCAGGTAGATTGTCTTATAGTAAAATAAATCCTTCCTGTTAATATTTAGTTACCACAGTGCTACCACAAAGAGGACACTTTTGCAAAAATACCGTATTGATGCCCTGGCTGGTGTGGCTCAGTGGACTGAGTGCCGGCCTGAGAGCCTAAAGGTCTTGCTGGTTCAGTTCCTAGTCAGGGCACATGCCTGGGTTGTGGGCCAGGTCTCCATCTGGGGCCACGTGTTCTCACTCATTGATGTTTCTCCCTCCTTCCCTCTCTCTAAAAGTGAATAAAGAAAATCACTTTAAAAAAATACCTTGCTGATTTCTCAAAAGCTTTTCAATTCTTTGGTTTCCGAGTCTCTTTCCTCTTCTCATTACCAATTAACAGATCCTCATCTACTATTGCCCTAACATGTCATTCAAACAGTTCTTCCAACATCCTTGCTGTAATTTCATGAAGTCCCTCTTCTCTCACAAGAGCTACAATTTCACTTCCACTGTTTGTCTTGAATGGCCTACAACCTGGGAGTGACAGAGGATCAAGATGTGGATGCTTCTGGAGCCTGGCTGGACACGAGGGTTGAAAAGAGAGCAAGAGATGATGGAGTGGGACCCAGTTTGTAAGTAACAAGTCCATTAATGAATACTTTCCTGTTATGATTTCTGCTTCCCTTCTACAACCTGGCAACCCCGGGGAATCAGATATGATACACTTAAAATCTGATCCTCTGGTGACTGTACTTTTCATGTTCTCCATTTACCCCCACTCTATCTTCCTGGAAGATGCACTCCACCAATCCCCACCTTCTCCTTTACAAATCTTTTTGGTAGTGCTAGGAGTTATTTCCGCCCGTTAACCTTCCCTCCTCCTCTCCAGTCAGTTACCGCTACCTCGTTCTCCAGGTTCTACAGCAGCGACTTCCTACCGGTGTGCGGTAAGAATTTTTACAATATGCACTACCTGACTATTTAGTCAGGGGCACTTTTCACTTAGATTGTCAAATAAAAAAATGACAACAGCCAACACAATAGCCGTTGGCGTGAATAAATAAAAATTTACCTAATTTTTTTGGCAGATTGGCAAAAAATTTATTTTTGGGTGTACCGCAAAATTTTAGTAATTAGTTTATGTGTGCCATGAGATTAAAAATGTTGAAAATCACTGCCCTAGAGCATTTTGTAGGAGCGCTTCTCTCTCTCGGCATGTGATTTGTGCCCTTTGTCATAGTCCTCGTGAGAATGCTGGCTGTACTCCACTCGGCTGCAAGCTCCTGGAAGACAAGTCCTGCATCTCTGCATCTGCCACAGCACTTGAGCTCACACTGTGCCAGGTGGGCCCAGGTACACACCAAATGATAAGCTGGAATGTCATGAATTAACAGGGCTGCTGCCTGGCTTGCACCACTGCCGGCCATTCCTTCACTCTGTTCATTACGGCCACCAACAAAATGAACGTTCCTCATCAGAACAGTGTAGTTTTAGAGTCTTCAGTCCAGATGGGAAGCTGGGACCAAGAGGTTAAGCAAGCTCCCCAGTGTCACACAGCCCTTCTCTTCCTCTGCCCCCACCCCACTGATCCCACCAGGGCTCACAGGGGCCCTCGGCACTGTGCGGAAGGCCAGAAAGGATTGGCGCCTGCTCATCTCTCAAGTGTCACCTCTTCTATCACACCCAACCCCCACCCCTTTCCCTGAATGATCTATAATCCCTGACTTGTTCAAGGCTTTTCTTCCTCTTGCCCGGGGAGCTCCAGTTCATCCTATGAGTCTTGGCTATGAAACTGTGAAAAATAATATAAAGGGAGCCACTTTACAGTGGCATTGGAACTGCCATCCCAGAGAAGTGCCGTGCTTGTTACTCCTCAAAACTTTGGAATGTTAAACTGGGCAACATAACCTTTGGGCTGGGCCTAAAGCAGCATCATATTCCAAATGACTGTTTATTTCTACAGGACTGAAAATTAGACTTTAGAATTAGTATCACTATGTTAGCTTATCTGTACCTATGGAAATTCCTTCCATTCCTGTCATTGTTCCCCCTTTCTCATCAATACCTCTTGCCTTTATCCCCTGGCTGGGACTCTATCTGGGCTTCTGCCTGAACCATTGCTCCCTGAATAGCTGTTCTTTTGGATCTCAAATAAAGGCTTGTTGCCTCTTGCTTTGGCCATTTATTTTTAGGTTCACAACAGCATTACCCGTGTCTGTAAATGCTTCTCTTATTATTGATGTTGGGGTTCTTGAGTTCCCTGAGATAGAAATCAGGAGGAAACTCCATGGAAATTTCCAGACAGATTGTATTAAGCTTATACTTGAGCACAACAAGGCAGCACAGAGGAAACAGAAGGCCCTCTGAACTGACTCAGGGGCTGGCTCTGCTTGGCTGCCTTTATAAGCTGGAGACAAAGTGGGGTTGGAGAAGCAAGCTATTAGAGGGAGACAAAATTTTGCATTTTTTGGAGCAGGGAATGGAGGGGTGGTAACATGCTTGTGGTTGGCCTATCAGTGTTTCGATCAGGCAAGGGGCAGTGGGGTGGTACCAGCTTCTCCATTTTTCCTGTCTGGTGTCCCAGGTCCCTATGCTGTCTCACTCTGAGGGTTCAGTTTTACAGTTCCATACCTGGGTTCAAATCTCTGTTTTGCCACTGACCAGCTGTGTGACATTAGCAAGACACCCAACCTCTTAGGACCTCAGTGTGAGGACAAAATGAGATGATGCATGGGGACTGCTCAAAGCAGTGACTGGCAGATACGCAGTGTTCATCTTGCCTTCCTCCCAGAGGTGGTTAGGCAGCCCTGCCACACCTCTATCGCCCCGCAGTGCCACTGTGCCTGGGTCTGTTCACAGGCTTGAGTCTGTGGGGTGGTCTGTGTGGCTATCTTCATATTTCCAGTGTCTAGCCCATAGCTCAGTTCCCAGACCTCATCACATATAAGGCTTAAATCCTATTCTGGGTATAAACAAGGCAAACACCCAATGCCAACAACCAAATAGCCACAGCTTCTGGAACACTGCCTAAGAGCTATGGACCCCAAGAAGGAAGTCATTTGATGTGAACCCGAGAAGAAATTTATCTACTGAGATGGTCTCCCCTTGGTCAGCAAAGGGCCCAAAAGCCTAGCGGGCATTTGCCAACAGGGGCCCCTCACGCTCTGTCTACCAGGAAGAAACTCACCTGAACTCTTGGCTTTCCACACTCGGTCCCAATTACTTACATCGTCTGAATCAGTAACTGTAGAGAACCCCGGTTTCTTTTTTCTACCAAAGGACTGAGACCTGCCTTGTCCTATCAGAAACTGCACAATTTGGGAATTTAGGCAGGAACTTTCTCTCTAAAAGTTGGCCTCCTCATTGTCTTGGTGGAACAGAATTTAGGTTGCTCCCTGAATCTGTGTCTCCCAAACAGCAGCTCCTTGTGCTCAAATAAATGTGTTTTATTCTTTATTACAGTCTAAAATTAATTTTGGTTTACAGCTTGTTGTTACTTTAGGTAATTATTTAACATAAAGAGGGTCCCAATCTGTGGCAGTATAAGAACCTCTGCCCATGTCTTCCAAAGGCGGCCTGGTTCCCCTAAATCAGCAGTTTTCTGGTGTAGCCCCAAATGCATCCAACCACAGACAGCAACACCCTACATGACTTCTGGGATCGGACAGCCTGGAATATGATCAAAAGTGTTTCTGAGGATGTGGTTTAGGAGAATACCTTCGCTTTCTTTGAAGAGTGAAGGCAACAGCATCCAAGGTCAGAGAGGATTTTGGTTTGCAAAAATTATGTCTAGATTAGGATTTCTCAACCATGGCACAATTGACATTTTGGGCCAAATAGTTCTTTGTTGTGGGGGGCTGTCCTATTCACTGTAGGATATTCAATAGCATCTGGAGCCTCACCCACTGAATGCTATCCCCAAGCTGTCACAAGCAAAAATGTCTTCAGATGCTGCCAAATGCCCCTGGGAGGCAAAGTTGCCCTCAGTTGAGAGCCCTTCTGGAGGAAGTGAGGCTATTCAATTCCAACCCTAGATTTATTACTGCAGTAAATTGACAAGGAACTCTTTTAGCCACTCCCTGTATCTACCTTCAAACACTGTCTTCTAGTCCTCAGGGCTTTTTTTTTTTTTTTTTAAGTTCAGTTTTTAAGGCAGTTGTTTTAAACCCTGGCTACACATTAGAATATCCCGGGGAGCTTTTTACTTTATTTTTTAAAAAATTTTTATTTATTGATTTTAGGAAGACAGAGGAAAAGAGAGAAAGAAGAGAAACATCAATTTGTTGTTCTACTTATGAATACATTCATTGGTTGATTCTTGGCTGTGCCCTGACCGGGGATCAAATCAGAAACTTTGAGTACAGGGACGATGCTAACCAACTGAGCAACCAGGCCAGGGCCCCCAGGGAGCTTCTTAAAACGAGAAATCCCTGGGCCCCACCCGGAGATGCAGATTAGTTGGCCTGGGGCAAAGGCCAGGCTGCAGCAGTTTTTTAGTTACCTTGGCAATTTCAACATGCAGTAGGAGTGGAGAAGTACTGCTCCCAGATATTTCATCTGATTCTCCCCTCTCGCCCACCCTTTGAATCTGGCAGTGTTAGAGCCGCTGAGCCAGACGGCCAAAACAAGGCTGTGGGGGCTTATTAACATTTCCATTCTTGACAATGGAACATCCTCTGCACACTCTATTTCTTGGCCTGCAGATGAATTGCCAGAAAGAACGGAACTTAACCCCATAAATCAAGCAGCTTCCCATGGCCCTATTGATCTAAACAGTCCAATCCCATAGAACTTGATGTGAAAATAGAAATGTTCTCTACCTGCTCTGCCTAATATAGTAGCTGCTGGCCACATGGCTCTCAGAGCCCTTAACTGTGGCTAGTGTGACTGAAGAACAGAATTTTGAATTTTATTTAACTTAATTTTAATTTAAATAGCTACATGGTGGCTAGTGGCTAACATACTAGATAATACAAAAATTGTTTATGTACCTACAGGGTCACAGAAATAAAGAAAAGTCCTATAGCCTGCTAAGTGCCATAGAACTGTGAAATTTACAACATTTATGTCTTAAAGTATCTGAACTCAACAGCCTTTAAATTCTCAAATGGGATTCTAATGTGTTTTAATAAAAATCAATTTAGGAGAAAGTCTAAAATAAATTTTTTATCCACCTGCAGAATTAGTTTCCCAGCGTATTCCAAATACTTGGACAAGGAAGCTGATTTCTTCTCTAAGCTCCTCACTAGCCTGCTAGGAAAAAACACTCGTGCTTGCATTCCTTCCCTCTAAATTCACAGATAACCCTTGATTCAAACTTCTTGCCTCCTAATTTAGGCCTGAAACAACAACACAAACTGCAAACAAAGGTCACCTCTAAGAACAAGAACTTTTTCTCATATCATTAAGTTTCATAAATACTTACAATTTCACAAACTGCATTCATGCATTCACTGTAGGTGTGCAGATCCTCACAGAACACAAAGCTCATCTATTTTTAAAGCTTAAAAAATAGAAAAGTAATTCTAGTTCTTATTGCCTAGACAATGGATGGTTTACAGTTGAAGAAAGCCTCATATGCCTTTCTGAGCACAAAAACATGCTTACCTCTTCTTGGCCCAAACTCCCTGGGGTCACCTCTAATCCAAGTCAGGATGAGCATTTTAGTAGTAATTTACCAATTTTCCAGGTATTCAAAATGGGGGGTGACTCTTCATAATAGCTGGTGCTTGTTAAGTGCTTACCACATGCAGGGCACTGTGCCTTATTTTATCTGAATCTTCCCATTTTTTTTTTTTTTAACCCTCATCCAAGGATAATTTTCATTGTTTTTAGAAAGGAAGGGAGCGAGAAACATCAATGCAAGAGAAAAGCCCCTATTGGTTTCCTCCCATACATGCCCAAACCAGGAATCAAACCTGCAACCTGGGTATGTGACCTGACCAGGAATCGAACCCGCCACCTTTCAGTTATGGGATGACGCTCCAACCAACTGAGCCACCCAGCCAGGGCACCACTGCCTTCTGAAGCAGGTACTACTGTCAGAAGTTGAGGTTAGGTAACTGGTACATGGCCACACTGCCAGCAAGTGGCGGAGGTAAGATTTGGACCCAACTCTCTGATTTTTTGGTGGGAATCCTTGGGGTTATGATCAAAGACAAACATGTAATTACAACGTTAGATACCACGCTGAGCCATTCTCCCTGTGATGTGACTGCCGCTTAGTGAGGGGCGTTTGGTGTTGCAGGTTTCAGAAATCCTGAGCCTATCTTTACTTCAGAAACTACCCCACTCCTCATGGACCACTCTGTGTCCTGAGGCTTCACCCAGCAGGTGAAAAGAGAGGTCTTGGGGAGCACTTCTGATTGTGCCAGCACAACTGCACCTAGGAGGACAAGGCAGACAAATGCAGTAGAATTTTCCAAATGTCATCACGGGGGTGGAAGGTAGTGGGAGACCCCAGCTATGGGATCCCAAGAGGGAAGGAAGAGATTTCAGTTGGGGGCAGGTGAGAAATCAGGGGAGTATTCTTGGAGGGGACAGATGAGCGAGGTCATAAGGGGTAGGTAAGATTTAGACATCAGAGATTCCACAGAGGGCATTCCCAGAGTTGGGAATAAACTAAGCAAAGGCAGCAGGAGAAAGAATGTGTATTCACTTGCCTGGGTTATAGCAAAAGAAGCAGGAGCGTGGGGGGCAGGGACTCCAGGGTCCTAGATAATGAGTTGGGGCAGCGCAGGGAATCCAGAAAGTAGCCATTAACTATCCAAAGACCTATTTTACATCCCACTCCTGGTACTTTCTAGCTGCGTGGCCTCAAACAAGTCCCGTGTCCTCTTTGGGCATCAGTCTCCTTGGGTAGGGCACCAAGGACTCCTTGCTGATCTGAGAACCTAATTTAGAAAAAGTGGTGCTAGGAACACCGGTTATTAACTTCTTATTTCTAATTTTTCATATTATAAAAATAATGTTCATAAGAATTTATTAGTTACAATTGTATCCAAATAAGTCTAGTGATTCACAGCGGGGGTACTGAGTCCTGGGAAAGGGCCATCTCTGGAAGTCTCACACTCCTTCTTTGAGAAATGGGCATAGCATTGATACCTACATCATGGGGCTGTTGGGAGTGTAAGGCAAGTTATCGATGAAGGGTGCTTAGAACAGGGCCTGGAGCCATACTCACTTATTCTGTCAGCCATTTTATTAATAATCAATTATTTTTAAACTCCCAGCCAGGTGGAGTCAGCCATGAGGGATTTCTGAGCAGATGAGAGGTGAGGCAAATGCTGGCCTCAGGTCCCAGATGGGACCTCTTCATAACCATCCAGCCCCTGGGGCACACACAAAAAGCTCTCACCACACAAATCTGTGGATGCACAGCCCCTAGACCTCCTGGCACCTTCTTCTTCCCTTTCTACCTAAGTCTGTCAACCGGGCCTCCCCCGCTCTTCCGCGGTGTCAGGAGTGCAAATGTTGCAAATGCTCCGCTTGCAGCGGCGCTACACAATCCGCATTTCCAAGACTGGCAGGAAGCCCGCGTAGGCAAGGGATGCCGTGGTTGCAGGGTGGGCATCCAGCTGCCAGGGTGGTAGGACCGGCATTCTCACTCGCGGATTGCGGGGAGGAGGGGGCGCAAGGACGAGGGAACCGGGGAGGGGTTGAGCAAAGAGGAGCTGAAAGGCCGCTGGGGGTAGGTATTGGCTGGAAGAGGTCTCGCGGATTGCCGATATCTGGGGCTGGACGGAAGGTGAGTTCAGCTGGGAAGGCGAGCTGCAGCCGTTCCCCAGGAAGTGGGAGGAACGGGGGTGCAGGAGCCTCCAAGCCAGCCAGGAACTGGGAGGGGTGCACAGTGGCTGGTGCCGGCTCGACGGGTGGGGAGGCAGAGTAGAAAGAGGGTGCGGGTCCGCAACCCGTCCTCACCTTGTCCCAGGGCTTTGGGGAGGCAGGCAGCCTGCACCCGGGAAGTGGGGGCACCCGGGTTCGGGAATGTCAGACCTATCCCGGTACCGGAGAGGAGCGCGCAGGGCTGATGCCAGAGTAGGGGAACCGAGTAGAAAGGGAGGTGCAGGTCCCGGATCCGTCTTCACCCCGCGCGCCGCCGGAGCAGAGGCCAGGCAGCCCGGACTCGGGAAGTGCAGCGTAGGTCACTGCATCCTTGGGGGAGCTCTCGGACCGTGTCCCAAGTGCGCACTCCCCATCCCGCCCCGCCCGCGCTCACCTAACGGGACCTCTGCAGCCTGGTTCCTGCCGCACGATCCCACGCCGGCCCTCCGCACAGTCCGCGGCTCGGTCTGTCCGCAACCCTGGCTCCCGAGCGGCTCTTAGCTCCGGGCGCCGGGCTCTCCTGAACGCCTTAAAGACGCGACGCGCCGGCCTGCGTCCTCCGACAGAGACGCCGGCTCCGCCCGTGCTCTCCCCCAGCGCCGCTCTCCGTCTGCCGCGCTTTCTCTTGCAGGTTCCGGGGCGAGAACTTCCAGCTCCTCCGCGCCCCAGCCTCAGAGCGTTAAACTCGAAGGGTGAAGTATCCCGCACGACCCAATCCCTGCAACCTGTCTCCAGAGCCAAGGCCCGAACAGGACCCCTCACTATGCTCCCTGCGCCGCGCCAGTTGCAGAGGGCAGAACCCGGTCACCCGACCCTGACCCTAAAGGGAGTCACAGTTCCACAATGCGACGCCAGAATTCATGGGGGCATTGTTCCATTTACTGAGTACCCACTGTGTGCTTAGTGCTGCTAAACACTTTGTGCCGCAGTGACCGGTCATTTCTTCCTTTTAAGGACAATTAAACCCCACTAGGCAAAAATAAGAAGTAGGGAGGGGAGCATAAAACATATCACCCATTAAATTCAGTGGTGTTTTCTGACTATATCTGCCTCAAAGCCGGGTTTGCTAGCACCTGGCCTCAGTTTACCACTTCAGCCTCATCTCCTAGTATTCCAAGGGCACCCAGGATGAACTAGATCATCTAGGCTTTTGCCTGGGCTGTTCATTCCGCCAAGATCTCCCTTCCTTTCCTGCTTGGCCTGGCTACTCCTTCCTCTTTTCTATGCTTAATTTAAATGTCGCTTCTTCCAGAAAGCCGTCCTTAAATCCCGTGGGGGCCCATAGGGTAGTGGGGACTTCTTCCATCAAAGTGTTTATGCACTCATTTAACAAATATTTATGGAGCATTTATTATGTTCTGAGCACTGTGTGAGGGGGGTCTTCCTGCTGTGCTGAGAGCTGAATCGGGCTGCTACCTACCTCTCTCTCCAGGCCTAGATGAGACAAGATTGAGAGCCCAGCAGGACTCTCGGCTATCACTGAAGGCAGATTCCCAGCCTGTACTCACCAGTCCTCTAGGCAGGCAGAGCCTGGTCTGGTTGGACAGGTCCTAAGTTTTAAGAATTGAATTGGATAAGCCCCAGTGATATGGCAAAGGGGCATCTCTGAGACCACTGAGGACTACCCTCTAAAATATGCCTTTGTCAGGGCTGCCAGAATCCAGCCAGAGTTTGGGATAACTCTCTGGCTTGGGCTGCAGCACATTCTAGGATGTTGCCCACCTCATCAGTCAGACTTAAGAGCTGCATTTGACTCACTTCAGGGAATTGTTCTCAGAGTTTCCATGAATTTAAATTTACCCATTAAAAGGCATGTAGCTCAGCCCTGGCTCGTGTGGCACAGTTGGTTGGAGTATCATCCTGTAACTGGTTTGATTCCCAGTCGGGGCACATACCTAGGTTGTAGGTTTTGTTCCCAGCCCTAGCATGTGTAGGAGGCAACTGATAATATGCTTCTCTCTTGCATCGATGTTTCTCTCTCTCTCTCTCTCCCTCCCTCCCTCCCTCTTTCCCTTCCTCTCTCTCTCTAAAAACAATGGGAAAAAATGTCCTCAGGTGAGGATAAAAAGAAAATTTGAAAGGCAAGTTGTTCAGTTCTACCTCTCAGGCCTTATCTCCCCTCACTGACAAACTTGAATCTGTCCAAACCAGCTGCCTTCCAACGCCCCCAGAACTGGCCCAGAAAGGCAACAAGGGATAGGACTGACCAGTGTTTTAATCCCCACAAGCCGCTTATGACCAATCTTAGGTACTCACCGAACTGGTACTGAGTGAGTGAATAAACAAGTAAATGAAATGCATGAAATGACTTCCCAGGTCTACCCAGAAGCCATCAATAAACTTTACCTGGTGTATTAGAAACTTGAAGACAATTTTTATTTTATTTTTATTTATTTTTTGTTGAGTTCATACAGATTTCAAGTGTACAACTCAACAAAACATCATCTGCACACTGAATGGTGCACCCATCACTCCAAGAAAAGTCTCTTTCCATCCCCATTCCCCGCCTTCTTGCCCACCTCTACCTACCACCCACCCTCCTTTTTCTCTGGCTACCACCACACTGTTGTCTGTGTCTAGGTATGACATATATGTTCTTTTGCTTAATCCCCTCACCTTCTTTCATCCAGCCCCCCAACCCCCTCCTGAAACTTAAAAACAATTTTTAAATAAAAAAATTTTTCTTCTCCAAAACCTTAAAAATGTGCAATTCTTCATCTTTTTTAAAAAACTAAAGCCTGTGGCCTCAGGGTCCTCCTAGGGACTGGAGTTCCAAAATCTAGAGAGTTTTTGCCCTAGTGTTATACTCAGGTTCACTGAGTTGAGCCCAGGTGGTAGTCACATTCTCCATGACTCTTCTCCATCTGGTGCCTGACAGGAGAGAAGCCTTAATTAGCCCCCATTTCACAGTGAAGCCAAGGAGGCAGGAGGGGGTGAGGGGACTTCCTCCCTGAGTTAGCAATGCCCTGAGCTATGTCGCTAAAGAATCAGGGGTGGGTGGGAGGCCAGGGAGCAGTCCCAGGGGCCACCCACATTCCCAATGGAACCTTCAGTCATCCCGAATAGACCCCTTATTATCAGACAGGTCTCACCCCAGCACTAGAAAGGAGTTCTGGTACCTCTCCTGTGCCAGTATGTGCAGCAGATCACCCCAGTCTTCGCCCTGCCATGTCTGTGAATATCTCCAGGACAGCGGCATACCAATCAGAGCTCAGTAGCGCCAATGGTCGCGACTGTTTAAGGCACACTTATTACCTGGTGGACACTATGCATCATCTCACTACAGGGCGGGACCAGCAGTCAAAGGAGTTTTTTCATTCATTCAACATTTCTGAGAACTCACCACATGCAGGTACTCTTTGGGTGAACAAGGACACACTATTGCCTTTAAAATCTTAGTCTATTAATAATAGAATAGAAACTATTCCATCAGGGATCACACGCAAGTAATGATGGAATCATGAGTAACAACTACAAAGGCATGTCAGCACCTGGAAATGTGCGTAGGATAAAAATGAATAATATAAGTTACCATGTGTATGCAGACGTCAAATGGCAGCATCCCTTCGGCCTATGAGCCATTCGCATGATTCATTCTCCAAGCATTTACTGTGTGGCAACTGTGAGCCAGCCGCTGAGCCCCCTGGTCAATTTGCATTGTGCATCACCTTGCTACAGCCTTCCCTGATTACCTATGAAAAATTAGTTGTTACTTCATCCATACCCCATAGCACATTGTATGTGATGATTTATTTATTCCATTTGGTGACTCTCGGCCCCATTTAGTTGTGAACTCCTTTTTCACCTCCATATACCCAGGGACCAGCAGGATGAGTGGCACAGAGCAAGCAAATATTAACTAGCTATTGTGTTGATATTTCCCTGCGTGCCTCACTTTGTGTTCAATGCATTATCTCATTGAATCATTCCAATGGCTCTGTGAGGTGGGTATTATATTATTAGCTCCATATTATAAATGAGGATATTGGAACCTAGAGAGGTTAACTAACTTACCCAAGGTCACATGACTAGTAAGTGATACTGTCAGAATCCAAACCAAATTGTAGAGTCTCAATACAAAATTTATGTTCTAACCACTAAAATACCTGCTGCTATAACCAGTAATGGAATTAAATATGAAAGATATGGCAAAGTATGACCTTAAAAGAGCCTGTATCTGGAAATCTATGAGATATTAACATTTTTAGGCAGAAAAAGCATCTATTTTCTAAACAACTTAAAATGTTGCTTATTCATTTCTTTCTTTCTTTCTTTCTTTCTCTGGACAGGAAGTAGGGTTTATTGGTAAGTGTAAGGAGAGGGCAGCACTGAGACTCTCATAAGTACTTGGCCCACTCTTTGCCCCAGGGACCACAATTAGGGATGTATTTGACTCCATGGCCATCTAAGATGAGCTGCTTTTCAGCCACCATGTCTTCAAACTTGTCCACATGAAATTGAGTAAAGCCCCACTTCTTGGACATGTGGAGCTTCTGGTGCCCAGGGAACTTGAACTTGGCTCTGTATAGGGCCTCGGTCACATGCTGCTTGGTGCAGATGGACATGACGGCTTGGCCAATGTGGACCTGGCCACTGTGTCCAAAGACTCTCCAAAGACATGCCAAATAGGTACCTGTCTGTAGCATGTCAGCCCCAGCACAGGACAACATCTTGTTGATGCAGATGATGTGGAAAGGGTGAGGCGCACTCAGGGATGAAAGCCCTCTTTGCCACAGCTTTTCACCATGTACTTGTTGGCACAAATACAGGTAGCCTCCAGGGCTTTGGAGGAGAGCTGCTCATATTCATCTGACTCCATGTGGGCACAGAGTGGAAACTCACCCACTTTTGCCTTCTGTCTGAGGTCAAAGATGCAGATCTTAGCATCAGGGACGCCTTGGCAGAAGTGAGACTCTGGGTTCGGCTTTTTCTTACAGTACCCATAACACTGGGTGGGGTAGCATGTCCAAGGTGACACCAGGGTCTTCAGTGGCACGCCAAAGGGAAAGAGGGTTATTTATTTCTGAATTAAATGTTCATCAAGCATCTGCTTACATACAGAACCCAAGCTATGGAAGATACATAAGATACATCCTTCCTTCAAGGAGTATAGTCTAAATTACAGGATGAGCTATGTACCTCTAAAAAAAAGAACATCAGTGCAAGAGTTACTTAATAAAAGTATATCATACAAAAAGCCAGCATGTGCCAAAATGCAGCATGTGATCATGGGAACAAGGATTCGATAATAAGGAGGTTCTAAAACTCACTATAGCAACTAATTTATTGAAAATGCTGACTGAGCACAGCTCTAGGCCACAGAGGATGGGAAGGAAAGGGAAGACATTGGGAGAGAAGTCTTACTGCATAAGTAGCACTCTGGGCCAGATTTTCCAAGTACCTGTATATAAGCTGGAAGGTGACAGAAAATTTCCAAAAGATTAACCTAGACCTTTACCAAGAGGCAAGGGTAACTATTACTCAGAATGGTTGCGAATGAAATGCTAAAGGCAGGAAAAGTTAATTTATTACATTCAAATTTGGATCAAGAAGATGAATTTTAAAAATGAGCATATGTAATGGCAATAGATGGCAGAGGGAAATAAAAACTATGAGTTTCCTATTTTACTCCATCTTCATCATAACGAAAGAACTTCCATTTGGTCAGGTAAGAATATCACAAAGAGAGAAACCAAGTCCAGGGTAAGAAGTAAAGAATGGAAAAGAATACCCAACAGTTTGAATTAGTTTAGTTTCTCAGCTCAAGAGGGTACCAAAAAGATATGTAGAAATGACCTCAGAAACACATTCAGTAATCTTCAAGAAATCTTTTCAGAAGTCTCTAATTAGAGTCAGGATCCCACTTTAAACAGGGAGAAAGATTGATACTCAAATCTAGAGACCAAGTGGTATGGTGTTGACTTCTTGTAAAGTTCTACATATGATTATTATACCAGGACAAAAGTTATACCAACAGCTTTTATGGGTTCACTGTGCATAATCTCACCAAGGGAATGATTTTTCAGTTACTAGCATAAGTAGTTTTGGAGACTGTTGTACTAATTGCATACAGAACACCTTGACTGCAGTAGGTTTTGGACAAAACATTTTATTTTCTGTTTATGGGCAAGATGAAGCCATCTAGACTGTATAGCAACACAGCCCAGTGGATTCAGAGAAGGTTAAACAGTGGTTTGACTTTCTTTAACTGACAATATTAGCCTGGAAGCAATTTTCTTTTTTATTGAATTTATTGGGGTGACATTGGTAAATAAAACCATATTCAAACCACAGGTTTCAAGTGTACAACTCAAGAAAACATCATCTGCTTACTGCATTGTGCACTCATCACCCAAAGTCAAGTCTCTTCCTGTCCCCATTTGTTCCCTCTTTGCATACTTCCACCTCCTCCCACCCTCCTTCCCTCTGGCTATCATCATACTGTTGTCTGTATGTATGTGTGTGTGTGTATATATATATATATATATATATATATATATATATATATATATATATGTCTTAATCCTTTTACCTTTTTCCCCCCGTCCCCTACCCCCTCCATCACCTCCTCCCCTCTGACAGATGTCAGTCTGTTCTATGTGTCTATGTGGAAGCAGTTTTCTAATGGGATACTCTGGTTCTCTGTCCTTGACATTAAAAAAAAAGAATTTAGATAAACAAAAATCTAAACTTGCCATCAAATTTTAAATCAAAGAAAGCTGGGAAGAAAATTACAGATCAAAATTGTTTCAATAATTTGGAATAGGCTACAAACATGGTGAAACTTAACAGTCCTTTTTGCCTTTTAAAATTCAAATTGCATTTCAACATATGGTACACCAGATATTCTGAAGCATCCTTGTTCTCAAAACACCTCTATCCTTGATACAATAAACTTTGTCATTATGTTGCTGGACTGAATGTATATCAGAATAAGAGTAGAGAACACTAAGAAGCAAATAAATGTGAAATGCAGGGGTGTCCCAAGACCAAATGTGTATATTAAACCCATAAACAATATTAGGGGAGCTTAGCCAGCTCTAAGTTGGAGTAGCTGAACATAGAGTCCCATAGATATTAAGACCTTCTAATGAGCTTGAGTGGTTTCGTGGGTAGCAGTCCTTCAGGCTATTCCAAGCATAAACAAAACAAGGATGTTTTCTCTAGGAAATTGCCCAGGATCTTCAGAGATATGATTAACCAAACAGAGATTTGGAAAACATGTCTAAAGAGATTACAGAGGGATATGACATGAAAAATATTTTTAAAAGGTTATGGAATATGTAGGATAGCCTAAAATTATAATCCATTTAATCAGTATCAGAAAAAGAAGGGCCATATTTGAGGTAGTAGTGACTAAGAATTTCTAGGGCAGAAAAAAAAGACATGAATCCACAGATATAGGAGGCATAACATATCTAAAGCAGGGTAAATAATACCAAGAAACATTGTAGTGAGGCTGCAGAACACTAAAAACAAAGATTTTTTTGTAATCATGTTTATTCTATTACAGTTGTCTCAATTTTTCCCCCTTTGCCCTCCTCCACCGATCCACCCCCCACCCCTGCTCCCACAGTCAATTCCCACACTGTTGTCCATGGGTCATTGGGTCATTGGGTCATGTCCATAGGTCATTCATACATGCTCTTTGTCTAGTCCTTTACCCTTCTTTCCACCATTGTCCTCCTTCCCCATCTCCTCTGGTCACTTTCAGTCTGCTCCATGTTTCCATGCCTGTGGGTTTATTTTATTCATTAGAGTTTATTTTGTTGAATAAATTCCACTTATAGGTGATATCATATGGTATTTGTGTTTTACCAACTGGCTCATTTCACTTAGCATAATAAAAGCAAAGATCTTAAAGGAGCTAGAGATTTTTTAAAAAGACTTACTCACAAAAGAAGGAATTAGATTGTGAGCAGATTACTCAATGGCAACATTGGAAGCTAAAAGATAGTAGAATAATATCCCTCAAAGACTGAGAACTGGATAGTCAGCATTTCAGTAAAATACTGATCAAAAACAAAATTAATTTATGACTGGAATAATTGACTAAATGAACTTCTGAGATGCCCTTCAGAAAGAAGAAAAATGATCCAATTTAGAATTGAAATGAAAGGAGGAATAATGAGTGAAGAAATTGGTAAATATAGTGGATCTAAAAATTCTCAATAGAAAACAGTAATAATATAAAATTATAGACTCAAGCAAGTACGAACTAAAATACTGGGCAAATATAAATTAAGAAAGAGGTAATTGGAGTTAAAGTGTTCTAATACCTTTGCATTTGTGACAAAGTAATTAAGATATTAACTTTAGCCTTTGTTAAATATGTGTGGTAAAATGTCAATGGTATTCACTAATATAACACAAGTAAGATATCTACTGTAACTTTCAAACCAGTGACAGGGGGAATGACATAAGCCAATAAAAAAAACAAACACTTATCAACCCAAGAGAAGTATTTAAAAAGTGAGACTCCTCCCCCACAAGAAAGATAATAAAAATAAGTCTAGATATACTAATTCAGTAAATATAAATTAACTAAATTCATCAGTTAAAAGTCATAAATTGTCAAGTTGTATGTTTAAAAATATAAGAGACACTATTTCAAGGCTCACTCCTAAAACATGAAAATTTGGGAAAGTTGAAAATAGAAGTGTGGAAAATGACATACCTGACAAATACTAGCCAAAAAAAAAAAAAAAAGCTGGCATAGCTATGCTAAATTAGATAACATAGGTGGACAAAAAATGTTTTAAGGATGGAAAGGATCACCGCATAATGATAAAATGTTTAATTTTTCAATAAAATGTCAGTTCTAAACCAAAGAACATATGAGTCTTTTTTTAAAAATTGATGTTAGAGAGGGAGAGAGGAAGGGGGAGAGAAATATGAACTTGTTTCACTTACTGATACATTCATTGGTTGATTCTTGTATGAGTCCTGACCAGAGATGGAACCCGCACCCTTGGAATATTGGGATGACGTTATAACCAACTGAGCTATGTGGCCAGGGCCAAAAACCTGAGTCTTATAACTATTAAAGAAATTAATGTTAAAGGAAAACATTAAGCCCAGATGGTCCTAGAAACATCTCTAAGCTTTCAAGGAACAGGTCATTCTACTCTCTTATAAGCTCTTCTAGAAAATAGGAAAAGAGAGAACACATCCCAAATCACTCTGAGATGCCAGTCTAAATTCAATATCAAAACAAGAGCAGACCAATATTACTTATAAATCACTCAAGAACACAGAAGTAAAAAATAATAAATGAAATACTAGTACATTGAAGTCAGCAATATATAAAAAGATGATACATTATAATCACGTTAGGTTTATGCCAGGAATGCCAGAATAATTTAACATTAAGAAATACAGTGTCTGGCACAAATAACGCCCCATTTTATTATAAAATCTTTTATTACAGAATCAGAAGCATGTAATTCTGTAATATAACAATATCACACTCAAGTACATGTATGACATTTTAGGTGAATGTTGCAATTAAAACTATAAATTATTACACCATATTATTACGCTACCAACCACACTCAAGCAGGCGTTACTTGTGTTGGACACTGTATATTCCTGTAGTTAACCACATCAACATATTAAAGGAGAACTGTAAGATCATGTCAATAGTTACAAAATTTTAAAATAACATTTGACAGTCACTCATGATAATAACTCATAGGAAACTAAGAAGAGAACTTCCTTAACCAATTAAAAGGCATCTACAAAAAACCTACGTAAATTTCACTGTAAATAGAGAAGTTTATAAATGTTTCCTTAAAAATCAGAAACAATTTCAATCAAAATCTCAACATGGCTTTTCAGGAAGATGAGCTGATTCTAAGCTCCATATTGAAAAGCAAATCCCAATGAAAACCAAATACTCTCAATGAAGAAGAAAAAGTAGAGCTCAAGACTTATTGTAAAAGTATAGTTTTTAGGGCCGAATGTATTCATGTAGGGAGAGATAAAAACACTGATGACGCCTGGCTGATGTGGCTCAGTGGATTGAGTATCCACCTGTGAACTGAAAGGTTGCCGGTTTGATTCCCAATCAGGGCACATGCCTGGGTTGCAGGCCAGGTCCCCAGTGGGGGGTGTTCGAGAGAAGCAGCCTATCACCATATCTCTCACACATTGGTGTTTCTCTCCCTCTCTCCCTCCCTTCCTCTCTCTAAAAATAAATAAATAAAATATTTAAAGAAAATAATGATGAAACAGAATGGAAACATAGAAACAGACCCATGCACATAGGGAAATGATCTATTGTAAAATATGTAAAAGTGGTATTTCAGATCAGTTGGGAAAGGAGAGACAATTCAGTAAAAAATGCTATGATGATTGATTATTCATGTAGAAAAATGGGAAATCAAACAACTTTCTCACTGCTCATCTCCCATTCATTCAAGATAGATTAAAGACTTTAATATAAAAGGTAAAAACTTCAAGCTCTGAAAAGGCAATGTAGGAAAACATCTTTAGGATCTTGCCAATAGTTGACACAATCCGACTTTTTCTAACCTCATGGGTGAGAAATGGTATCTCGTTTGTGATCTTAATCTTCATGTCGATGACTAATGGGCTTGAGTAATTTCTTTTTATATACTTGCCATTCATGTGTCCATGTCTGTGAAATGCCTGTTCATATCATTTACCCATTTTTCTAATTGTCTGTGCCTTAATGGTTTATGGTTACATGTGTTGCAAATATCTTCTCCCGGTTTGTGGCTTTTCACTTATTTAGTGTTTTTGGATAAACAAGTATTCATTTTAATTTAGTTAAACTATCCTTTATGTTTAGTGCTCTTTGTGTCATGTTTAGGAAATCCATTCCTACCTCACCTGAACCACATGGATTGGGATTAGGGGAGATACAGTACTCTAAGGAAACTGGGGATACAGGCACTGAACTGGGACTAATGGTTGCTGGGCTGGCAGAAACCCACAGATGGCAGTACAGATGAGGAAATGCGAGCTCCAACTGCTTGAGTGACTTGAACACATCTCAGGTGAAGATGGTGGGCTCTGGTTTCGTAAAGTCCAGCCCCACCACTTATTAGCTATTGGTCTATGTGAGGCTGAGTTTCTTCATGTACAAATGGGGGATGCGGATAAAGAATTGATAATGGTACCAACCTCAAAGAGCTTCAGAGAACATCAAACTGAACAATGTGTTTCAAGGTTAGCGCTGCATCTGGCACAGAGGAAGTGTGCAGAATATTAGTCACCAGCATCATTGCTCTTCATACACTAAGTTTTCATTGGGCTCGCACGGTCCTTAGAGGGGCCTGAAAACTGAATAGTCAAACATCAGTTGTGAAAAATAGATTATGAAGATCCCAAATGTAGGCTGAGAATCAGTGGGTGAAGATTACCAGCAGGGTGGCAGGGGGTCTGTGTGTGTGTGTGTGTGTGTGTGTGTGTGTGTGTGTGTGTGTGTGTGTGTGTGTGAGAGAGAGAGAGAGAGAGAGAGAGAGAGAGAGAGTATAGGGGAGAATTCTTCTTACTAAGATCTCCAGGGCTTTTTGCTGGATGCCTCACAGGCTTCATATCAGCATCCACATTACCTGTGTCACTGTACCAAGATCTCTCCCTCTTAGCTGTCCCTGGTGTCTCTCCTGGGGCCTTTATGCACCCCAACATATATAGCCACTTGAACATGAGCATTGTAATGAATCTTTCAAAGATGTACATCACATTATGCCACCTAAATCATGATGCTACCTGATCTAATTTATCAAAAGGATAAAGCATTCTCATTGTTCCCATTCTGTCTCTCCTCTGACCTGCCGAGGTCCTGCAGAGAGGCAGAGCGCACATCTGTGTGTGTGGATCACAAGCTGGTTTCCCTTCAGGAAGTGGTCCTGGAGCTTAGGTTGGGGTTCTGGGAACTGACAATACAGGATATCCAATGGGGCCAGGAGCAGGAGGAACCAAGTTTGGTCATGAACACACCAAAGAGTAAGAAGCAGGGTGGACCCTGGGACAGAGCAGAGACAGACGGGAGAGACAGATGGCAATTAGTAGCTAATATACATTTCTCCATTGCCTACTCTGTACTGGGCACTGTGCTTTTCATGCATTATCTGACTGGTTTTCATCTTCACAACAGCCACAGGATGTGGGTGTTTATTACTTCCACAGTTTAACAGATGAGGAAGCTTGGCTTAGAGGTTGGGTAACTAGCCCAAGGTCAGCAAGCAATTGGTGCAGTAGAGATCTGTCTCCTGGATCCACATTCTTGACCACTGTACCCTAAGGTGCTTTATGAGCACCTTTAGGGCTGATGCAAGACTGACATTTTGCAGACTGCTATAGACTCCACCAAAGTCTCAAATAATAGAATAGGCATTGGGGAATGTTCAGAAAATCGTTACTGAGGATTTTTTTCTTTAAGAAATGCATATCTTTTTAGCGATGGCAGCTCCCCTCCTTTGTGGCTGCATGTGAACACAGCCTGATTGGATATGATCAGTCTCCATGGAAACATAACTTCCACTGACTTCTGCTTCCAGAGGAGTCTGCTCCCAATCTCTCAGAATTAATTTCAAAGACAGTTTTGAGACTTCATCTCGCTACAGTCACACATGCGATCTCTGAGGCAGTGCAGAGTCATGATTGGGAGCACAGGATTTGCTTTCTGGGAGGCTGACTCTGCCATTTACCAAAGGCATACTCTGACAAGTTGTTTACTCTCTCTGGGTCCTATTTTACACCTCTGTAAAACGGGGTACTATAGTACTGACTGCATAAACTTGTTCTAAGTATTACTAATTTGGAAAAAAAAAAACAAAAAAAAAGTGTTGGCTGTTAATAGTCCTCTCCCACCTACCTATTCCCCTCCTGCGCTCCTGTTCCCAATATTATTGAGACATATTCATTTGATTTGCCCAGGACTATCCCTGTCTTTACACTGAAAGCACCCCCTCAGTCTCAGGCAAATAAGGCAGTTGGTCACAGGCAGAGAAGTCATAATTGTCCTGATAAAATGATGGTCAGCTACAGAAGTTTTGAGCCCAAGATTTACATTGGTAATTCCAAATCATGACAGTTCTGTGGCCAGTGGATGTGGAATTAGGGCTCAGGAACACAGAAACTCACAAATCCAAAGGTAAGTCCAATTAACTATTTACTTTTGAGTTCCCCAAGGCAGGAGCTATTACTTATCTTTGTACCCCCTCCACACTTAGTAGGGTGAATTGTTAAACAAGTGAATATCAAAATCCCTAAAACAACCACAAAATGCAAAATGGTCCCCAGTCCCAAGCAGGGAGCCATTTGTGTCAAGTCTCCAGGGCTGATTTCTTAAGGTCACGTGTTATGAATGTCACTAGCCTGTGTCTACATCTGGCTCTGATGTGAGTTCAGAGCAGGTTCTGCCTGTGGCAAGGAAATCTCACCCTGGAGTGGGGTTCCTGCTTTGAGACTCATTCCTGAGTCACTGTTTGGTTAAGGATTGACATCTGCTCATAGTTGTTCTTCTCACCTTGTTGTTGGGATTGATGTAAATAGTTTTAAATGGGTCTGTAAGTAATTTCCCAATGTGTGATGACTCAATAGGCTACTCCTAGAGAACATCACTCAACGTTCTGATGTCTCCTACTCACAGATAGAGTGTCTTCCAAGCTCTCATGCCCTTTAAGTGTTAGGTAAGCAAAGGGTTTCAGAGTATGGGGAGAAAACATCCCCATTTCTGGTAGTCTGGAAGGGGGATAAGGATGTGGACTATCTCAGTGTTCTGAGATGGAATAGGGGTGGGTCCTTGTCACTAGTAAGTGCCAGAGAAGATGTGGTATAGGAGACTGACCAGGTGCTTGTACCCTGGTGTCAAACAACCTGGCTGTGCCTCTTCCTAGCTGTGAGACCTCAGACAAGTGACTAACCCTTTCTCAGCCTCTATTTCCTTATCTATAAGATGAGGCTAATAGTAGTACTCAGGTGGTAGTGAGATTTAAAGATCTAGTACATGAAAAGATGACGTGCAATATGGGGCCCAATACAGCTCAATGCCTGTAGTCGCTATTATTGTTTTATTATTGTTGTCATCCAACATTAACACCCCACACAACATTGTTCCAAGGGGAGAACACCCTCCAGATCAACAAATGCAGTCTCAAATGGTAAGCACTTATAAAATATTAACTACTGTGATGAAGAGTTTTTAAATCATACTCTGCTTCCTGAGTCTCAGAGCCACCAGCTCAGAGAATACCAGGAGAAGCTCATTTGAGAAATTTTATGAGACCTGGATGGTGTGGCTCAATTGGTTGGAGCATCATTGCAGAACCAAAGGGTTGTGGGTTCAATTTCTGATCAGGGCACATACCTAGGTTGTGGATTTGATCCCTGGTCTGGATGCGGAATCCTCAGTCTGGGCGCATACAGGAAGCAACCGATCGATGCTTCTCTCTCACATCAATGTTTCTCTCTCTCTCCTTTCTCCTCTCTCTAAAAGCAAGGAAAAAATGTCCTCGGGTGTGGATTAAAAACATAAATAAATAAAATTTTTTTAAAAATCCATGAATTCCATGAGACACATAAATGTTATTCCTGCCCTAAATATATCACCTAGATCTAATCATGAGGAAACTCATTAAAACCCGTAGTGAGGGAGATGCAAAAAAGTAACTGGCCCATTCAGTTTAGAAATGTCAAGGGTATGAAAAACAAAGAAAAGCTGAGGAACTGCTCAGATTAGAGGAGACAAGAATACAGGACTGCCAAGTCCAATACATAGTCTTGGATTGGATACTGGACCAGAAAGAAAAAAAAAATTCTGTAAAGAACATTATTAGTGTAATTGGTAAAATTAATAAGTTCTGTAAATTAGATAAAGATATCTTATGATTGGTAAACCTTCTACTTTTGATATTGTCCTGTGGTGATATAAGAAAATGTACTTGTCCTTGAGAAATCACCCTGAAGTGTTCAGGGACAAAGGTCAGAATGTCTCCAACTAATTCTTTAACATATCATGTGTCTGGAAAAAAAATCCTTATATAGAGAAAACTAATGAAAATGCGAATGTGTCTAAATGTTCATTGATGAATGTGGATAAAGAGTAGATTTTGGGGACAATATATATTGGCAACATTTGTGCATATTTGAAATTATTGCCAAAAATAACAACCCCATAAATAAAATAAAGCCGAGAAACTACCAAACCTTTAAAAGAAGAATGAGACACTGTGCAGTGAGGCAAGCAGCCAGCTCCCTGCTCAAGACCCACCATTTGGCAGCTGTGAGAAGCCCTCCACCTCTTGGTCCTGTTTCCTTATCACCCCTCTTATGGTCAGCCTGGAAAGGCCTACTTTATATTAACAGGCAGCTTTATAATCTGCCAAAGAGGCAAGGACAAGTCCTGGGGCATGTTTTCATAGGAGATAAGGAGAGAAAGTCAAGGACCCCAGTGCAGTGCTGTGGCCGGGGGAAGAGGCGGGCCTGGGGCTTCAATGGTATCATTTGACCCGCCTGCAACCTCTTAATCTAGATGCCTCATGAAGAGGTCAGGGTGAAAAGCACTGTGGTGCCCAAAGGATCTGCTCTAGCACTGAGATACTGCCTTAAGGGGCAAAGCAGGTGAACGTGGCCCCCCAGAAGAGGAACGATGCTCATGACCAGCCAGAGGAGCCATCCTCTGACCAACAGGCTTTCCACTCCAGGAGTGCCCAGGATGGTGACACAGATCTGCGGGTCCCAGGGGCAGGATCGAAGTAAGGTGAAGGAGACAGGGTCGTGAAAGTTTAAGGTTGGGCCCTGACTTTAAGACTTTGACACGTGTTCATCATAGAAGTTTCTGCATTGAATATTATTTATCTTGATGTATTGAGTTTGGCAGCCCCTTAAAGTCTGCACCAGAGCCAGTGGGTCATTCACCTCACCCGAGTCCTCCCTGGAAGAGCTAAACCATTAACTGCAACAACACCAGCACAGAGTTTGGGACAGGTCAGATAAGGTCTGGAATGAATGGGCCCTTTTGTACCCATCCAAAAAGGACTGGCAAAGGAGTCAATCCTGAGAACACAAACTCTTGCTTTTGACATCACTTCGCAGTCAGAGGCTGGGGCCTGACTTCTTTATCTCTGTCTCAATGTTCTCATCTGTAAAATGGAGCTAGCCTTCTCTTCTGTACACAGTTTATTCTAAAGACAGAATATTACCCTGACCGAGTAGCCCTAAGGGCCAGACACTCTGCTGAGTCTGTCTTTTAGTTATAAACTCAATAAATTGTCACAGCTCTACCATGTAAGAGCTATTATTACCCCCATTTTTAAAGGTGAAGAAATGGACACAGAGGGGTTTAGTTACTTGCCCAAGGTTGATCAGCTAGCCAGTAAGTGGAAGTGCATGTGCTTTAACCTCCACATCAGCATTTTCAACTGGGGGTGGTCTTTCCACCCCTGGAGGACATTTGTCAATGTCTAGACACATTTTCTGCTGTCACAAAAGCGGGGTACAACAGCACCTAGTGGTGAGAGACCAGGGATGCTGCTCAATATCCTACAACGCACAGGACAGCCCCCTACAACAGAATTAGCTGGCTTAAAATGTCAGTATTAAGGTTGAGAAGCCTGCTCCATCCTGTGCCCCTGAGTCAGGAAGTCATGCGGGAACTTAGCATTCAGTGTTCCACAAAAAGCAGATGCTATGCAGTGGTTGTTATTTCTTCTGTCTCAGGGGCCTGGGGTTTCTTTAGGTTATCCAGGGGCCTGAATTCCGCTGGCTCAGCATTCTCACAGGGCTGTCAACAAGCTGCACTCTGGGGACAGCCAGAGCATCATATCAGGAATTCAGCAATGATTTATTGAGCACCTGTTACCTGCCAGACCTGTCCCAGGCAGTGCACACACACGTAGGTGTCCCGGTGTCCCTGCCCCATAGAGCTGTCTGGGAGGGAGACACACATTAAACAACACACAAGCTCATAGATAATAATACATTGTGATACTGCCACAAAACAGAGGAACTAGGCACCGTGAAAGATGTATAACAAGGAAGAGCCTGGTGGGCTGAGGAGGCAGCAAGGCTTCTCTGAGAGTGGCATTTTAACTGAGACCTGGACGTGGGAGGATGCAACAGAACCGAAGGTGAAAGAAACAGCTGTGCAAAGGCCCTGGAGTGGGAACTGAAAGCTAGGCAGTGTGAGGGGAGCGCGGTGGGGGAGGAGGTAGAGAGCAGAGCAGTGTGACCTTGAAGAGATGGGTAAGTAAAGGCCACAGTAAGGATTTTGGTCTTTATGTCAAATAAAGATTCTTTGAAGGGTTCTAATCAGAGTAATGATGCAAACAAGGCCTGTCTTTCAGAAAGCGACCCACTTGAGGTCCAGGCACAGGTCTGTGTGGAAGATGCTACGTGAGGTCAAAACCCACAATTAAGGTCAGTCTCAATCATGCAACCCTGCATAATGCACCTTCCCTGCCCCAAACCCCAAGTGGGTTGTGAAAGGCGATGACTGGAGCAATGGACATACATCACGAGATCACTGCTAGGGCTCATTCCTTGTTCAGCAAAGGGTAGTATCACTCGCTGGAAACACCTGTTTGGTGACAAGGCTCAACTCCTGTCAGTACTTGGGACTTTCCCACAGGCCCCTTATTTCTTTTTGCTTCTTTTGGATGACTCAGCTTGTGGCACTTTCACTCCCCCTGGTATCTCCATCTTGCCTCCCTCAAATTCTGAGGTGTCCTGAATCCCAGTGTACTGTTCCCCACGGACTCCTTTCCCACAGGGGCTTGTGGTGAATGGCTGCGGCCGCCAATGGTGTTTGGGGCCACGTGTCCTGATCTGCATTTCTGCCCATTCATATGAAATGCAGGGGACTCTTGGGTCGTGACTTACGATAAGAACTTGAGCTTACTGCTCTAAAGGGCTCTGACTGTTCTTGCTCAGTCTTGTGATTTCTAAAGTGGAAATTGCTCAAATTATTAAATGGAATTATATGAAGAAAAAGGGTTCCATTGCCAATGAATTCAAGACCCCCTGTTTCAATGCATTTTAGCAGCTATCTTTATTATAGGACTTTTCAAAGCATTTAATGTGCTAACGTGGGTTATAAATCTCCAAAAAGGAGTGGTATTTGTTTATCCTTTTTTTCATGAGCATCCTACAGACTAGTGCTGGGAAGTGCATGCCCCAGCCAATGCCATCCTTAGCCACTAAGTGGTAGCAAAAAAGGCACCTCGAAGTGTTCAGTGTCAGTTGGGCCAGTGGCTGCCTTTCCTTCCAGGGTCCAGGCTCCAGACTTCTGCAGATGACTGTCTCTAACTCTCCAGTTCCCAACACTAGAGCCCAGCGGAAGGATGAGGGAGGGTTTCGGCTTTCCCGGGCGGACCAGCACAGCTGCGTCCCTCCCATGGCTCCCATACCGATGACTCCTGGAACTGAGTGAAAGCTGCCCGTGGCTCAGTTGCACACAAAGACATGTTGGCATGGACATTGGTTAACCAGTTTTAAAAAATACAAAGCTTTTAGCACTTCTATATTTCTTTTAAATCATTAAACAAATACATATTTTTGTTTCTTAAGAAAAATCAAATAACAAAGTGTGTACAATAAAAAGTGGAGGTCTTCCGTTGAACTCCTCCCCGCCCACATCCGTAGAGATCCTTATTAAGGTTTTACCTGGTTTGGTGGGGAGAAGATGGTCTGGAGTCAGAACGACATGTTTGAATCCCAGCTCTGCCCCATGTTAGCTGTGTATCCTTGGGCACAAACCTCAGTTTGCTTATCTGTAAAATGGAGGCACCACAGTAAGCGCCTGGGGGAGTATTAATGAGATGAAACACAGGAAGACCTCCACTAAGCCCCTGCACCTACTTGGATTCAGTTAAATTTGACTCTTAGGATTTTCCTACCAGAATCCGGCTATGTTTTTTTTTTTTTAAGTCCAAATCCATGCAATGAATGTGCTAATTACAGAATGGGGCCAATTTCTTCAGTCTGTTCATGTGATTATTTTTTTTAAGTCCGTAAGGGTGGTTTCTATGTGCAGAAACCACTCTTCAGAGGTTTATTTTATTTTTCAAGTGACCATTTAACTTATTAAAGTTAATAGTTCAAAAACAGAGAGAGTTTGCTCTCTCATCTTAATAGGTTAGCTTATTCTTGATGCTGGGAACTAAAATAAAACTTTCCTCATGACCCTGACAAGGTGGTTATTGCCTTAAAAAATGTCATGCTTTTAAGTTCGGCTTATTTTTTATAAGTCCAACTAGGATTGCCAAATAAAATATAAGATGCCCAATTAAATTCAAATTATCTAAGAGTCAAATGTACCTAGTGCTTTGTATTATTATTTGCTAAATCTGGCAATCTTACATCCAGCAAACTTAAATAATTACTTTTAAGATGTTATGGACCCATTTACAAGCATTTTAAACTTTTTTTAAAGTTTAAATTGTATCCTATTTCCTTCTAAAGTTTTTTAACTGTCTGAACTAACGAAAAACCACTCTATTTAATACTAAGTAATTCTAATTCTAAATAATCATAACTGATAAATTAAATATATAAAACATTGTTAACCCAAAATTGTTATAAATGTTCCAGAACTATGCATAAACTTAGTTGGATTTCAAGTCAAGGTCATGAATCTAAATCGAGGCACCCTCCTCCACTGCACATTTTATGATGGCATTACAACACTGTCAACTTAATAGGTCAAAATTTCTCATATGTTACAAGTTTATGAAATATCACATATGTACAAATCCTTCTTAAAAGATACAAAAAATGTGTGCCTCATTTACTTCTTTTTCTTGTTGGAAGATGCCATTCTCCAAAGAAGGCAACCATTACTCCATTAACCAGAGCTGCCTTTGCCAGAGATTCAGCCCCGCCCTAGGTCTGGGCTGTAGACAACAGGAGATTCCCCTCACCAGGAGCTCAGGAAACCATTATTTCCTTCCATGTACTGTCTGGGGTTATCTCCCTGCAATGCCTGGGTGTACTTGGTCAGAGATTTTGGCCAGGATGCTGTGTGGATGTACGCTGGCAATACACACATATTTCCTGGGGCCACGGCCGTGTGCCCGTCACTTCCAGAGCCGGTGGTCCAGAGATCCTGACGCTGGTTTCAGGTTATGCTCATTATCTACTGTCTTTCTGTTTGTTTGTCTGAGTCCAGATTTTTTTTTTAAATTGTTTATTTTTTATTGTATTTTTTCCATTACCATTTATCCCCCTTATACCCTCCTCCCCCCAGTACCCTATTCACAGAAGAACTGTCTTTGCCAAAGTCTGCAAATCTTACCTGAGTTTATAACCTGATTGAACTCCATGGGTTTTTTTTTTGTTTTGTTTTGTTTTTGCTTTTCAATCTTCACATCTTCTTGTCCAGATCTCTAAAAGTCAATTTACTTGCGCTGAAATCCTACAATTCTTGCAAAGTCTTCCTTTCTCGGGGCCATGTGATTCTCGTGAACATTAAAATAATAACCGGTTGAATCATGGATCCCTTTGGGAGCTTTAACTAGCACTTTCTCCTTAAAGTCCAAGGACATTTTTCACTGATCTATTCTAGCAGACCAGCAATTGCTCTCCCTGGCAACACACTGCTAGCACTTGGTGTGTTAAATCATATACAGTAAAATGGCTTTAAAAAATAATTTCATTCAAACTAATTTGACCTTAACCACACCCATCAGGGTGGTTACAGAATCAGAGCCTGGGTGTGTCAATGACCAGCTGGCTGCCAAATCCCGGTGATGGCAGAAAACACAGCAGAATTTCCCACTGCCCCAGCCTCACTGCCCACCCCCAAAGAAGGCTCCATCACCCCAAATGCCCTCTGGGACCACTTCCAAGTTCATCAGTTTTCAGGAAAAGGTACATTGCCTTTTGCAACCACAGGAGGGATGACCAGATGTCACAGCTGGCTCCTGATTAGAATAGGAATGATTTCGTAGGGGATGGTGCCTAAATTAGGCAGGCCAATTTCCTCACCAGACAGGGCTCCTAAAAATCTGGCCCATTTCCTTAGGGAATGAAACCCATGATCTTCAGTTCCTCAGGGAAGTGAAAGTAACAACAAGGAATCCAGTTATTCCTGTTGTCTGCAGGCCTTATATATAAGTCGGCCGAGCATGAGGAAGTGGCCTGAGGAGGTGGCTGGGAGCCTGCACTGCAAACCGTGCTGTCTTCGCACTGTGCCCTGCATCTAGGAGCAGCGCCAGGATGTCTCGACTACTGCCCGCCCTGCTCCTCCTCTTCTCCATCAGCAGTGCCCTGGCCCTCAGGATCTGCTCCTTCAATGTGAGGTCTTTTGGGGAAACCAAGACGGAAAACCAGAAGGCCATGGATGTCATTGTGAAGGTGAGCCCCTCTCTAGTCCAAAGGAGCAATGGACACCCTTGCACCCTCTCTACTGCTTTCAGGCTTGAAGAGACTCAGGAGGAATTGAACTAAAGTGAGTTCCTTGGGTGAAGGTAGCAGTTGGCTTGAAATTTTGTAACAATAAGGATAGCAATAATTATAATAGCCATTTTGCCTCTCTGTGTCATCATCTTAAAATGGGGACTATAAGAGTACCTCCTTGTAGGGCTGTTTCAAGGAACACATGAGAAGATAAATGTAAAACTCCTATAATATGGCTGTACCTGGCTCACAGTAAGCTCAGGTAAGGGTTAGCTACTACTATAACTTTTTTTGTTGTTGTTCCAATACGTTTGTCTCCATTTACCCACCACCACTCTCCCCTGCCCCACCCACCCTCACCTCCCCGCCTCGATCCTTTCCCACCTTGGCTTCAACTTTGCGTCCTTCACACCTGTTCCTTGATCTCACCCTTCCTCTACCCCTCCCTGCTATACTTTAACTTTTTTTTTTTTTTAATTTTCACCTGAGGACATGATTTTAGAGAGGGGTAAAGGAGAGAGAAAGAGAGGGAAACATCGGTCGGTTGCCCTCATACATGCCCCAACTGGGGACCAAATCTGCAAATTAGGCAGGTGCCCTAACTGGGAATTGAACCCACGACCTTTTGGTTCGCAGGACAACACTCCAACCAACTAAGCCACACTGGTCTGGGCCTACTATAATTCTTATTACCATTTATGTGCCAGGTACCATAAATACAGGATTTCATTTACTACCCCTTAGGAAGGATACTTATCCTCATGTAGAGATGACGAACAATGAAAGGTGAAGTAACATTGTATAGCTTGTGGGTGGGTGGGATGCCAGCTCAGCCTGGTCTTTTAAATCAATGCAGCACAGATTTTTACTTGCTTTCCACTTTCTTTTCCTCCTTTCTGCCTTTCTTCCCTCTTCCTTCCTCCCTTTCTTTCTCTCTCTTACTTTCTTTCTCTCTCTCTTACTTTCTTTCCTTCCTTCATTCCTCTCTTTCTTTCTTTCCCTCTCTTTCTCTCTTCCTTTTTTTCTCTCCCCTTCCCCTTCGTCCTCTACTCCTCCTTCCCTTCCCCACCCCCATCAGCCTTTTCCCCAATCTTTTCCTCCAATTTTTGGATAACATAACCAGTGCCTGGGAACTCTGCCCACACTGAAGTCAGTTGGCTCTCTTTACCCTACAGCAGCCATATCCAACTGGTGTGCTGCAAGAATTTTTATTTATTTTTTAAAGATTTTCTTACTTTATTTATTTTTAGAGAGTGGGGAAGGGAGGGAGATAGAGAGAGAGAGAGAAACATCCATGTGTGCCTCCTGAGGACCTGGCATGTGCCCTGAGCAGGAATCAAACCGGTGACCTTTTGTTTTGCGGGACGACACCCAACCCACTGAGCCACGCTGGTCAGAGCTGCAGCAAGAATTTTTACAACATACAACAGACCTCTTTTCCCTTAGATTGTCAAATAAAAACATGGCAACAACCAACACACTAGCCGTCCAGTGTGAATTAATCGAAACTATACCTATTTATTTTTTGCCAAATTGGCAAAAAATGTATTTTTTGATGTGTTGCAGAATTTTAGTAATTAGTTTATCTGTGCCATGAGATGAAGAAGGTTGAAAATGGCTGCCCTACAAGTTAATTTATTTTTGATGCTGGTTTTGCTGAGACCCTTCACAGGACTCTGACTGGGTGCTGTTTCCTTAGAAACCCCGGGAGGCACCATGGTGCAGTGGGAATGCCAGGAGCCTGGATTCAGACCCCACCTGGCAGTGGGGTGAGTGAGCCTGAGAAGTTCCTTCTGCTCCTGAGCCTCCAGGGCCCCTCATTAACATGGACCTTACACAACCTGTAGCACAGGACGGCTGGGTAAAGTCAAGATGAGTAAGGCAACAGGGCAGGTGATCACAAACACAAGCTGCCACTGTTGTTATTAGGCAAAGTGGATTAGAGCAAGAACTGGCATGCTCTGTCTATCCTCAGATGGTCCTTTCAGACCTGCCCTTTGGATGGTACCCAAGGACTTCCAGATGTCATTTTTTAGCCAAGACAGCCATGCCAAGCCTGTGAGAACCGTGACTCCCTGGCTCAACTGGAAACTCTGACATGTGAGGAAATGATTTTCCTCACTTCCTCACACAAGGACCTATGAAGCCTGGGGACCTACGGAATTCCCATCACCCTTCTCACTTATTCCACCCAAGAAACGTTACCACACTCTTAAGAGGCTGACATTGGCTTCCTCGGTGACTCCATTTTAGGGCGCCTACCATCAGCACCTTCCTTAAGCTGCTGTGTTTTAGAGAACTGACAGCCCATTACACCAAACACCAAGCATGTCTGAAGCCCCTGACCTTCCCCATCGTTGCAAAACCACCCTGTAAACAGACGCCATCAGAAAACAGAGCCACCCAGAGTAGTTAGAGTGAAACTCAAACCCCAGGCGCTCAGGATAGCAGTATTTACAGGGTCCTTTGTCTGCACACCTACTATAGGCCAGGGACTTTATATTACTTATTTAGTACTATGATGTAGGTGGCATTGCCCTCACTTTATAACTGAGAAGACTGGTGCTCAGAATGGTGTAGTGACTTATTCAGGCTTCCGTAGCATCCAACCATATAACCATACAAGTGGAAATGTCTTTTCCCCCTTCTCATACTGGATTCATCACGTCAGAGATGAGCCCAGCATCACTGTGCCTTCATTGGGGAAGTTGGGGAGTGAGGGAGGCCTGCCTTCTCCATCTTGGGTTTTCTGACAGCACCAAGGGCAATTTTACAGAGGCCGAATCCTGCCTGGGAGAGGTTCCTTCTGTCTGTGACTTCTTTACTTTGTGTCCTTAAAGAGTAAAGCTTGTTCATCCAACAAATACTCGTTGAAGGTAGGCCGTGTGCCAGATGCTCCAAGGCACTGGGAGTGAGGCGGTGGATGTGGAAGGCACTGTCCACCTTTTCACAGAGCTTACAGTGCACGATAATTTAATTTAGGAGCACTGACTGTGCCCGGAGCCCTTGATATGCTTATCCAAATTCAGCCTGATGACACCTCTGATTAGCAGGTCCATTTTACAGATGAGGTGACTGAAGAATGGGGAGAGGAAGTAAGTTGCCCAAGGTCATGGAGCAAGTACAGGAAAGAGTGAGGGTGATAACAAAGGCTGACTGACTCTGTCTGGGCTCTTCCCCACCACGCTGCTATGATCCCTGCTTAGAGGCATGAAAGAGGCTTTCATAGGCTGCTCTCTGCCCCAGGTTTGTCAAGAGCTCTCCAGGCTGGCCTTTCCCCTCTCCCAGGCCTGCTCATGACACCCCTGTTGGGATTCTCCCACCTCTAGCCATGTGCTGCCCCTAGTCACCTCCCCTCTGTGAAGAGAGTCAGGAAAACCTGAGTTTCAAATCTGGGAGGACCTTCTGGGGACTCTCCTCCTTGGGTCCTCCTCCTAAGGAAATGAAACCAGGGGAAACATTTTTCCCTGTCCTTTGGCCTGAAATTGGGGCAGAAGAAAATGTGTCATGAATGAATTTGAAATCTGAGTATTTAATGACTGTGGGGGAAACACATTGTAATATTAGGTTAACAAAACAAGACAAGAACTGTATGATAAATGTTGCCATTGTTTGCTGAGCATCTGCTCTGTGCCGTGGACTGGGCTGAGAATTTTATATCCATTATGTTATTTAATCCCCATGAGGTACAATTGTCCGTGTTCACAGGTAAAGAATCTAGCAGTTCAGGGAACTTTAGTGACTTGCTCAAGGTCACATAGCTGGTGAGTGATAGAGTTAAGACACAAATCCAAGGCCATTTGACTCAAAAGTCCATACTCAGAACCAATGAGCAACTCATTTTGATGACAATTTTGTAAGTATATATAAATATAGAAATCATATGGAAAAGGACTTTTCCTGAATTCTTTACCCACTGAGCTCCTTCTCCCCTTTCAGAGCCTTTGAAGGCCCTCACCTCCTTGGAGCTCTCCCTGATGTATGGGTAGAAGCAGTTAATGATGCTGGGATGCCCATACAGCTGTGACTTGTTGAGCACAAATTTCATTTCCCTCTCATTGTAGCTAGTTGTTTCCATTTGTTTCTCTCACTGGACTGTGCGTCTTTCAGGGCAGGGGCTGTATTTTAAGATTTTAGCATGGTGGGCTTTACAGTCACACAGCCTGTGTTCACATCCTGGCTCTACCACCTATGCTGGCTGTGTGCCTTTCAGCTACTCACTCAGTCACTCTGCGCCTGGGTGTCTCCTGTGCTTAACAGGCTAGTAATCACAGTCATCTCAGAGAGCTGGTGAGACTCAGCTTAGGCTCACCGTAAATGTCAGCTCTTATCATTATTATCATTCCTGAGGTATCATTATAGCTCATGATCCAGCCTGGTACTTTTCATTTACTAAGGGCTTAATAAATATTTAGTAGTAGTAGTAGTAGCAGTAGTAGTAGTAGTAGTAGTGTTCCAGCAAAGCCAAGAGGTAAGTTCTGAGTGTGATCGGGGCCCTGGATTTGGATGACCTAGGTTCACATTCTGCCTCAGCCACTTGCTGGTTGGGTGACTTTGAATAATTTACTCACCTTTCCAGAGCCTCAGGTGCCTTGTCTTTAAAATGAACATAGTAATAGCATCTACCTCGTGGAATCCTTCATTTATTTTAGGCAAGAAGTTAATTAATTTAACGAAGCACCCAGTTTGATACTTAAAATATAGTAAATGCCCCAAGAAAGGTTTTTTATTATTCATAGTAAATGCCTCCAGTCACCTGGGAATTCCTTCTCTGCAGGTCATCAAACGCTGTGACATCATACTCGTGATGGAAATCAAGGACAGCTCTAACACAATCTGTCCCATGCTGATGGAGAAGCTGAATGGGTAAAGATGGGGCCCCAGACCCTCTGTGGGGTCAAGGTCAAGGGCACACGAAAAGCCCCGGCGAACTGAACTTAGTGTGAGAGGACTCACCCTGACCACCCGTTCACGTTCTCAGCACTGCCTGGGCTTCCGCTTCCTTTAGTCACAGTCCGGAGGACTCTGAACCAGCTAGTTTTATTATAATAAAGTAAAATAAGGGAAACAGATGAGGAGTTAGGACAGAGAGAGAAATGAAAGAAACAGACAACAGGCTGAGGTGAGAAGTGCTGTTATAAAGAAAAGTTGAGTGTCACTCAGAAATTATGCTATGCCCACAGACTGGAATATTATGCAGTCATTATAAATCATGTTTACTACAGAAGAGGTTAGACCTAAATAGTCCAGCATGGAAAGATGGCTGCAATTGAAAAAAAGAAAGTTCAGAATTGTAGGTAGAATAACCCATTTTAGTAATCACATCATATTATACAGGAGTAAGAGTATGTTTGAGTTTGCACGGGCACAAAAGAAAGACTGGCAGGGTAGGCTGCAAACGGGGCTGAGGGGCTGTCACGGGAGGGCGACCACGCAGGGTGCCAGTGGAGGAACGGGGGACATTGGTTCTTTATTTTATATACTTCAGGATGAGTTGAATATTTTACAAAAGTCTGAATCGATTTTACAAGTTAAAAATTATTTTTAAAAATAGTGTCCTCACATAGTTTTAAAGGACATTGTTCTATTTATGATTCATATTCTTTCTCAAAGAATAATTGGCAGACCCACCCACCTGAAAATGACCCCAGAGTGAATTAAAAGTGCATATTCAAGAGCCTTAGGTGTATTGAAGGAAAATTTCTGTGAGAGAGAAATCTTTAGTTCAACAAGCTTCCCAGGTAATTCTGATGCATTCTGATTTTTAAAACTTCTAATGTTTCTTTTGTAGATACGTGATAAGATTAAACAACAAATTCAAGTATACAATATGTGCCAAGCAGCTCAATTTTGCAAAAACATAGAACAAAACAAAAAACATGAAAAAGATTCAAAAGCAGTGAACCAAAATGTTGACAGTGGCTATCTTAGAGCACAAATTTAGGAAGAATTTAAATGTGAGTTCTTCTATATATTTTCTGAATTTTCCAAAATGTCTACAATCAGAATGTTATACTCTCCTTCCTTTTTCTTATGAAATAATTTAAACATATTTAAAAGCATAGAGAAAATGATAATAAATAGCCATGCATCCACCATCCAGATTGAACAACAGTATATCTGGTCATTATTATACTTTTATAATTAGGAAAACTCACATTGTTTTGTAGAAAGGAAAGGTCAGTGCAGGAAGAACAGCCGAGGCTGCTCTCCTTCACACAAGCGGCTCCTGAGCTGGCCCCACCCCATTCTGGGTCTCCGTTTCTCATCTGAAAATACAGAGTTGGATCTGGGTTCTCCTTTTCATCCTCGGCATGTCTTCTGGCTCCAAATCTGATTTTTGGCAATGGAATAGGGCATGTAGCACAGGGCTTAGGCGCCTACGCTCAGCTCAGCCTCTTGGGTTTGGATCCTGGCTTTGCCAGGACCTCAAGGCAGTCACCAGCCTCCTTTTCCCTGTCTCTGAAAGGGGCTAATAATAGAATCCATCTTTCTGGGATGTGGCGGTAATTAAATCATGCATGTAAGAGGTTGAACGGTGCCTAGCATGTAGCAGCACCTGTTGCTGGTAAAAGGAAGAGACTTATGACAGATGATGGTCCAGGGGGCCACATGAAACAGCTACCATCCATGCCCTAACTAGGGACCAGGTATCCTGTTAATTCATTTACAAGCCTGTGGGGTAGGTGATCTGACTGTTTCCCTTAGAGCTGAGGAAACTGAGGCACAGACAGAGAAGAGGTACTGGTCCAAAGTCACCCAGCCATTAAGTGGCTCAGCCTACTTTTGAACCTGGATCATGTCTCACTCCAAAACCCGTGCTCTATTCTGAGCCCTCCCAGTTGTTCTTGGAGTGCTCCAGGTAGTTTTCAGAAGTATGGGGGACCGAGAGGACAGGGGCCTCAGGTATCTCCCCCCAGTGGCTTAGAGAGAGCCTTCCCCCCTCCAGTGGTGTCAATTTTCCCCAGCCTCTCTAGACTGTGCTATGGACCCAGGGCAGAGCCAGGCCTCTTTGTCCCCTTATCTGCCATAAGCCAGGAGGGACCTTAAGTCACTTCACAGCTAAGTTATTGCTCACAGTTTGCCAAATCAGGACTCAGCAGGCCAGAATTAGAAAAGGGCCAGCCTTCCCAAACTGGAAGCCCAGAGGAACCCATTGTCCACACTCTTGGGACTCAATGGCCCATCTGCCTTAGGCTATGCAGCTAAAGCCCCAGGAATCTAAGTTGGCCCCTAAAGATTCCTTCTGCTTTTTCCAACTGAACCTGAGACTATGCTTTGCCCTAGACATGCCCTAGATTTCTCCGTGAGCAGGTGGAGTAAAACCGGGTCAGGCTCTGCCCAGGGTGAAGTTATCAGCAGGTTTGGCAAACACACTGAGAATCAAGTTTCTCTGGGATAGGTGAGGGTTAGAGTCAATGGGACTTCGGCTGTACCCCCAAGCCCCAGAGCATAAACAGTAGCTGATCCGAAATTATAGTTCTGGGCTTGTGAGAAAACGCCTGGGCGTTTTTGGAGCAGGAGAGAATGTCCCACAAAGTTGTTACTAGGAATGATGCATATGATAGATGCTCAGGAGTGCTGCATGAATAGGGTCACCAGGAAGTGGGAGCTGCAGCCCAGCCATGCGTCAGAGTGGGAGTTGGGGCTGATTCTGGCCTGAAGCTTCTACGGTCTCAATGGTCTCCCACAGGTACAGGCCAAACTGTATGGTATGAAGTGTAGATTTGGAGGTGAGTAGGACACGGATTCAAATCCCAGCTTTGTATTTACAGATGATAAAAATGGGATAACAACCGTACCCACCTCTAAGGACAAGAAATAATGGCTGTAAAGATGCTGACAGATGTCACATTTCCAGTTAATGGTGGCCCTTCTTACTGGACTCAAAGGTTATAAAAAATGGTAGCCCTTTTTCACAATGACATTGAAGACAGGGAGGCAGCTTGGAGAGAGAGGAACCTATGCAGTATGGAAATGTTTTTCTTTTAAGATGCAATGTCAGATCTTTATATTTTCTAGAAATTCAAGAAGCACAACATACAACTATGTGATTAGCTCTCGGCTTGGAAGAAAGACATATAAAGAACAGTATGCCTTTGTCTACAAGTAAGTATAATCTATGCTTCCTAGAACATGATTCACTTATGATAGCTATGAATTGAATCAAAAAGCCTATCATTTCTTCTTTAAAAAAAAAAAAGAGATTTATTTATTTTACTTTCCAGAGAGAGGGAAGGGAGAGAGAAAGAGGGAGAGAAACATCAACAGACAAGCGATACATCGAGCTATTGCCTCTCGCATGCCCCAACTGGTAGCCTGGCCCACAACCCAGGCATGTGCCCTGACCAGGAATTGAACCGTAATTCTAGTAGGCAACCTACTGGTTTGCAGGCTGGTGCTCAATCCATTGAGCCACACCAACCAGAGAAAAATGCATATCTTCTCTTCAAAACCAAATTTTGATCTCTAACTAGTTCTCAATATTGGTCAAATAATTCCCATCAAAATTGGGACTGGTGCAAAGTATGAGCTCTTCAAAACAGAAAACACAAGCAGCTTCCTAATACCTCATTTGTTGGTGGGCTCACTGGCTGCCTGGTCCAAGGGGTCCAGGACGTCTTTATTCTTTGTAGCCAAGTCCTGCTCCAGAGGTGAAAACCTGAGTTGCTCAGCACAGCTGACTCCATAACTTAATATTCTCATCTTCTTCCTGCTAAAAATTTGTTTCAAGTATGACCATTAACTTGTGGGTACCCCAGATAACTAGTGCTGCTCAGACCTTTGGCTCCCAAAGGGCCCTGGCCATTGAGGAGAGTTGACTGAACCTTGTTCTCAGGCAAAAGTTGCCTTCCAGCTCTTGAACCAGGTTGGGAGGCTAATGAAGCCATGGGAAACTGTTATTGCTTTCTAAGAAGAAAACAGCTGACTCAGATGGGTGGGCTTCTTTTTTCTCTTCTAGGGAAAAGCTAGTGTCTGTGAAGGAAAGCTACCTCTACCATGACTATCAGGCTGGAGATGCAGATGTATTTTCCAGGGAACCCTTTGTGGTCTGGTTCCAGTCACCCTACACTGGTGAGTCTCTTTCCCACGCTCTCTCCAGTGATTCCACGATCTCTCCAGCGATCCCATGAATGGTCAGCCCTGAGTGGGAGCTGTGACCCAAGGTTTATGCAGCATCTTTAGGGAGGCCTTAGGCTTGATGGAGAAGGCCATTAAGAACTTCTAATAGTTGAATGTACAGGATGCAGTATAGTTTGATGGCACCAGGCTGGCTTCTCAGAAAGCCATGACTCAAGACCTCCCCAGCCTGGCACCTACCTTCTGTAATCAATGATAGCTCTCTTGTCTTTGGAACATATAGGCTGATAGAAATTATTTACCACAATTCCTCAGTCCCAGTCAAATACAACTATTTCTTCATTAAAAAAAAAAATCCCAGTGATGACCAGCAAAGATGAGCCCCCAAACTAGGGTCTCATTCTCCCTCCAGTAACTACATATAAGTCTCCTCCACAGACTGGGGGTAGAGAGGAGGTCCAAATTATTGCACCCTGAACTCTAACAACAACTGTATTAGCCACTAACAATTATAGATCACTCATTAGTGCCAGGCTCCTATACTCCTTCCAATGACCCTACAACGTAGGAACTAGGATTATCTATCCCCACTTTATAGTTCAGGAAACTGAGGTTCAAAAATGTGGAGTCACTGATCCAAGTTCGCTCAGCAGCTACTGAAGGGGACGTGCCAGGGTTGTCACCCGAGCCACTGTCTCAGGAGCTCATGTTCTTAACCACTATGCGACATTCAGTGGGAAGTCAAGAGTAAATTTGGTTTGACTTTTGGAGCTATATAGAATCAAATATTTTTTCAGTACCTACTACATACCAGGTTCTGTTCTGGGCACTAGACCAGACAGACAAGGTTGCTCTTCTCATGAAGTTATGTTTTAGTAAGGGAGACAGATAATGACCAAACAAATACATGCAAAGCTATACATGTGTACATCTATAAATACAAATATAAACACTCTGAACTAGTTCTGCCCTGGGTTAATTACCTCAGAGGCAGAGTGTTGACAGACATTGGAGAATAGGACAATTCCCAGTAAGACAAGAGAAAGAGGTGGGGGCTACTGAGGGCAAGATATGCCCTTCAGAGGGTATGTGCAATAATCCTTTTTGTCACATACAAAATTTGCACTTGGCTGACCAGGGCAGTATTCAGATTGCCCCCACACTCCCTTAATGATTATTTCTTCTCTAAGAGAGTCCTCAGCCTTTGTGAATTGCTAACAAACCTATTTGTATTGAGCTTCCACACTTCCACTCTTTTTTACCCCTCCCTCTCTCCTTTGGGATGGCACCTCAGCCATGTCCTGTTTAGTTTTCTCTCTTGTTTGAGGAAAGCTCCTTATATCCTCTCTATTTAGGATCACAGACAAAGGAGATACACACACACACACACACACATACACACACACATACATATGTGTGTATATATATTTATTTTTAGTCAGTCAGTCATTCTGTCAGTCAGTCAGTGAACAAACATTTTTGAGCTCCTCTAATGTGTCAAATACTGTGCTAGGTACTGGAGTCAAGAGTGTGAATGGGACAGATAACCTGCCCTCACAGTGCAGGGTTCCACTGGGCCAAATAAAGACGTAAAACAAATAATTTCGGAGCGTGAAGGAAATAAGCAACATGCATTGACTAGCAGGATGAGTGGCCCACATTAAACAGAGGTAGGGGGATCAGGGATGGCTCCTGGGAAGTGATATTAGGCTGTGGCCTGAAAAAATCAAGTCAGAAAAAACTTGGGAAAGGGCATTTTAGAGGGAGGGCACAGTAAGCACACAAGTTCAGAGGTGGGAAAAGGGTGGGGAGTGAAGGGGAGCCAAAAAGAGGATGCGGAGTGGAGTGGATGTGTGAGGGGGAGAGCGGGAGATGAGGTTGCTGGATCCGTGTCCTGGCGACAGGCTGCCGGGTCTGAGTCCTGGCTCCCCACTGCGTGGCTTCCCAGCAGCACCCAGCTCCTGAGTGGGAGTGGGGACCCAGGCACAGAATGAGGGAAAAACCGAGGAGGAAACATGCAGAACGCAACAGCTGCTATTAGCAAGTGGGGGAGGCCCGGCACCATGGCTCACCCACATGCCCTCACGCTGGCTCTCTCATCCCTCCTGCTGGGCCTGCTGGTGGGGGGAGGTTTTTAGACACTGCACAAAAATTTACTTAATTTTTTTAATCAATTTTTTGGGGCTTTTTTCCCACGATTACAAAAGGAGTATAAACTGACATGTTTCAATTTTTTTATTAGAAAAAAATTTTTTTCTTAGTACAAAAACCAAGCAGCTTTAAAAAAAAATAGAAAATACAGGTTTTGAAAAAATGAGAAAACAGAAACACCCACAATGCCAGCAAGAAACACTGTCTGCCAGCTCTCTCTTGGCCATGAAGGGTGAATGGGAGAAAAGGTGCTTTCATGTACTGAAAATAGCTGCTTCAGGATCCTAAGATCATTGAAATCTCAGCCACTGGCCGGACCCTCTGGAAACAGGGGGGGGGGACCCAGATGACACGGTTCCATGCCTTCTGGGAGGACAGCCTGTTTCCCTCGAGCAGCGTTCCTGGAATCTTGCCAGGGAAAGCCTGTGACCTCTGCCTCTTTCCTGTTCCTCAGCTGTCAAGGACTTCGTGATTATCCCCCTGCACACCACCCCTGAGACATCCGTTAAAGAGATTGATGAGCTGGCTGATGTCTACATGGATGTGAAACGCCGCTGGAAGGCAGAGGTGACGACCCTCTGTGTCCATTGAATTCCCCTCTAGCAGGGGCAGAACCAGGTCCTTGAGAGGAATGAGGGACTCCCCAGGAGGGTGAGGGGGACAGAGCATGTGCAGACCACCACCACTTTCAAGCCGCATTTTAAGCCTTCCCTCGGCCCTAAATATCCTTCTTGCTAATTGTGCCTGGGTACTATCCATGTGGGTCCTGGGAATTCACCCCCTACTGCACTAACAATGGCTGCCGACATTCATGGAGGGGAGAGATGGTACCAGGCACTGTGCTGAGGCTGGACGTGGATGAGTTTATTAAACCCTCCTAACAACCTATGAGGCAGCTACTTTTATCATCCTTACCTTGCAGTTGAGACCAGTGACACACAAAGAGGTCAGATGTCTTTCAGAGGCAAGTGACAGAACCTCAAACTGGCTTTGAAAAGAAGGTGTTTATTGGTTTCTGTAACTGAAATGTCCAGGAATCACTCAGGCACAGCTGGTCCAGGGCTCAGTCATCAGGGCCGCCTCTTGGCCCTCCTTTCTTCTGGGTGGGGTCCATTTTCAGGCTGGCTCTACCTTTGAGGTAGAAGGATGGCCGCCAGTAGCTTCTAGACCAAATGGCGAATTTTCTTTCTCACAATGCAACAAATACCCTGGGGCTGAGTCTTATTGGTGCTGATTGGGGCACATGCCCATCCCTGAACCAGTCACTGTGATGGGGGGGAGGGGTTGAGATGTTCTGATTGGCTAAGTCTGTGTCGGCTCTCCACCCCACCCAGCCCTGTGAGGGTATGTGAAAGTGCTTGGCTAGTGTACAAGTGCTCTAAAGCAGCGGCCCGACCTTTACGGCACCAGGGACCCGTTTTGTGGAGGACAATTTTTCCCGGTTTCGGGGGTGGTGAGTGGAAAAGAGGAGGAGCTCAGGCAGCAACGCTAAGCTTCGCTGCTTGCCAGCGCTCACTTCTTGCTGTGCGCCCCGTTCCTAACAGGCTTCGGACCAGTACCGGTCAGCAGGCCGCAGGTTGGGGACCCCTGCTCTAGAGGGCTCTTCTGCATTCTTCTTTTCTCCTTTTGGGATGTAACTCCAGTGATTCCTCTCTCCTCCTTCTCAGTTCCACTGCTGGAAGTGCAAAGTGAGTGAAGTGAACTGTGGACTCACCTGGGGCATGAGAACACGGGCTGTATTTCATTGCTTATTTGGAAAGAGCAGGTCAAGAGAAAGACTCATTCATTCATTCCTATAATTATGAATTCATTTATTCAACAAGAATTTATTTAGCATCTGTTAAGTGTTGGACACTAGGGAGGAATCAGTGGCACAAAAATGAACAAGAGCAGAAGTTTGTGCTGAGAAGCCTTCAGTGAGGCAGATAGGGGTTCAATTCCTGACCTGACCACTTGAACCTCCCAGCTGAATGGTGTAAAGCAGTCCCTCTATCCCCTTTCTACAGGGGCTAAAGGTTCTTCTACCTCCCAGTGTTTGTGATATTGAAATGAAACTTTATAAAACACTTAATGCTGGACTTGGCACACAGTGAATCATGCCTATGCTTTAAAAATTATTTTTTTAATTTTTAGAGTGAGAGGAAGGGAGGGAAAAGAAAGGGAGAGAAACATTGACCAGCATCGACCAAGTGCCTCTTGTGCGGCCCCAACTGGGGACCAAACCCGCAACCCAAGTATGTGCCCTGACTGAGAATCAAACCAGCCACCTTTCACTCTGGGATGATACCTGACCAACTGAGCCACACCAGTCAGGACTAAATTGTGCCTATACTAATAGAAGCTGGTAGTCACGAGGGTTAAGGATGACATCCTGTCCTCTACTGCACCCATCAATCTCAGGGAAAACCATGGTCACTGAGGTCAAAATAAAATGTTTTTGAAGAAAACTCTAAAGTCAGCAACAGCCCTAAATAATAGCACAAACAAGGAAATCTGGCACTTCCTCTGGAGAGAAGAATATTAAAATTCTGTTCCAAGAGCCCTGCAGGGAAAAACACTCCCAAGATAAAGTTCTTTTGGTGACCTAAGGTTCTTCCCACTTCCTCAACAGACAGAAATTCTACAGGAATAAATTTCCAACTTTGAGACAATAGGAGGGAGAGAGAGCGAGCTATGCCAAAGCTGTCAAATACACCACCCAACTTCATTTTTCCTGCTTGGAAACAAAAAGCGTTGATTCATTCATATGTTTGAGCCAGAATCAAAAGATGTGAGGGATTAAGTTAGCTGGCTTCTTTTATCCCCACCTAACTCCTCATGCCGACTCCCAGAGACATGGTGACTAAGAGCAGACAGGAACAACTACAGCAAACACCTCCCTTCCCATTAACAACACCCTCCTTCATACACACTCACCTGTCAAATACTCATCAAAACTGTGACTCGCTTTTAAACCATGGCTTCTTCTTTTAAAAAGCAAAAAGAAATTGAGAAAGACCCTATATTAGTTTGCTAGGGCTGCCATAGCAAAATACCAAAGACTGGGTCACTTAAACAACACAAATTTATTTCCTCACAGTTCTGAAGGCTAGATGTTCAAGATTAAGGTGTCAGCGGGGTTGGTTTCTCCTGAGGTCTCTTCTCCTGGTCTGCCCTCTGTGTCTCTCTGTGTCTTAACCTCCTCCTTCTGAGGGCACCAGTCATACTGGATTAGGGCTCACCCATAAAATCCCATTTTATCTTAATTACTTCTTTAAAGGTCTCTCCAAATTCAGTCACATTCTACGGTACTGGATTTAGATCTTCAAAATGTGAATTTGGGGAAGAGACACAATTTAGCCCATACAGAACCCATCATTTACTGGGCATGGGAGATACAGTCATTGCTAGCAGTTATGAGCAAAAGAGTTTGGCAACAATGCCCATTAGGTGACTGAAGCTCCAAATGATGTCTTTCAGAATTTCATTTTCATGGGCGACTTCAACGCAGGCTGCAACTATGTCCCCAAGAAGGCCTGGAATAACATCCGCCTGAGGACCGACCCTAAGTTCATTTGGCTGATCGGGGACCAAGAGGATACCACTGTGAAGATGAGCACCAACTGTGCATATGACAGGTGGGAGGCATCTGCCTGGTGGCTGGTAGCTCCTGCAGTGCTTAATATGCATGAGAAAAGGCGCCCCTCCCCCCCAGTCAAAGAAGAAAGTTGTCTTGGAAAACAGAGTCAGATTTCAGACCTCTCTACCTAGTGCTTTGTGCAGTATACAAATTGCATGAACTGGGCACTGTAGTTCAGCAGTAGCAATCATGGGCTTTGGTGTCAGGCAGGCCTGGGTTCAAATCCTGACTCTACCACTTAATGTCTGTGACCAAGAGATATGTCTTAGTTTCCTCACCTATAAAATGGAGATTATAGTAGAGCCTCACTCATAGACATATGATGAGAATTAAATGAAATAACATATGTAAATCTTGTAACACAATGCTTGCCAAAAAAGTGCTCAGTATATTCATTGCTGTTAATTATTCCATCACAAAGACATGCCATAGTTTACTCACTTAATCTCCTATCATTGGACATTAGGATTGGGCATTAAGTTATTGTATTACCAAGGGTTAGTTATTTAAACATTCCTGATTTTATATATGCATTTTATGCATATACTTAGGATTTCCTTACGGTAAAACTCTAAAAATGAGACCAGTTAAAGCAAGGTTGTTTACACTTCTAAAGCATTTGCTGCACATTCATAAATATAAATACGTACATTTAAATAATAGCATGCTCTTGTATTTGTAAAATCTCCCTGGGGATTTTCATTCAGCTTTCATTTTTGCTCCTTAAATCAAGAGGGAGGTGGTGAGAGCACCTGAAGCCTGTGAATGTTCGTGACCTTGCCATTCATAGCAGAGACCACAGGCAGGGAATCCCCTAGGAGCTTCCGTTCCCAGGGCTCCACCTGCCACAGAGGAAGCATGAGATGGCCCCTGCAAGATGACAATTGTTCCTACTTCTCTAGTTTGAGGTCTGACTTTCATTTTCATCCCATGACCTCCTTTGTTTCTCTTGGAGCCTTCAGGGCTGGCGTGTTCACTGCAGAAGTTACCATTCTGGCTCTCGAAAATGGGAACAGCCTTAGCATTGGGGAAAGCAGAGTCAAGGTGGGAAGCTCCAGGAGCCTGAGCTCCCTGCCACCTCCCTCCATCTGAGGGGCTGCCAGCAAAGTACGTGCCAGCTGTGTGGCCTTGGGCAGGTCAAGTCCCTTCTGTGACCCCCATCCTTCTCCCCTGGCAAACAAGAAGGGGCTGACTGAAAATACTGAAGCAGAAGAACAGTGAATCACAGGGATGGGTGTTCACAGTAGATTAGGTGGGGTAAGGGAGCAGGTTAAAAAAAGGGTGTTTACGAGAACCCCACTGTTATACACATGTATGGTGAAGGATGGCAGAATGGCCTGTGATTTTTTAAAGCTTAATTTGTTATTTTGCTACTCTCAGTTTTCTATGTTTTCCTTAATAGTATGTATCTTTTGTGGTTTTTAAAAAGGCATATAAATGTTTAATGAAGGGAGTAACATGAAAGGGACTCAAGGCCAGTCTTTGTTTTATATGCAGATATCTCTTGAACACCTCCCATGCACTAATGTGGCCGCTGGAGAGATTAGCATGATCAGCTGGCTCGCCCACGCACACACCTGGAAGTCAGAAAACAGGGAGCCTTAACTATGTCCTTCTTGGCTCTCTGGGTCTGAAAGGATGCCTTTAAGAAATCTCCAGTCGCATGTGAAGAGAATATTTGTGGATCGAATTCAGAGTTAACCAACCCAGGACACCAATAAGCCGGTTGGAATCAGGGGAAGCTCAGTAGATGGTCATGAACCGGCAGTCTGACTCATCCTGTCACCCTTCAGTCAGTCGGTTGGGGCCATGTAGACCCCAACTACATCACCCCATTCAGTATCCATTAGAGTAGCCACGTTTCCAAAACTCAGTTTACTACCATGTACCCAATTTTTGTCATTGCTGCAAAGCAACTGTACTATGGTTTTTCGCCATATTTATCATTAAATTGAATCATTTCTTATGGAAATAAATTAATTTTAAAGGAAACTTCATAGTACTATAATAATAAAATGGCAACGTTTGACATAAATTGAAAATAACTGTAAAAATAATCCCAGTGAAAACCAAACAGTTTAAATTCTCCCTTAATTCTCTTGCCTTTAGAATGCGGGACAGTTGCAGCCTGCTCTCTCTTGGTCAAAATGGGAGCTCAGGGAGCATCAAAGACCATCTAGCACCTTTCTCCACAACTGAATCAGAAAAAGTGAAAAATAATTGCACAGGAAATAATGATCTTAGAAAGCAAGATATTGTTCTGCAGTGTGGTGTCCATGTGTCACATAAAGCCTTCTCTTCCACCATCAGGGCTGCCCAGCCGCACAGGGAAACCCTGTCCTGGTGCCCACAGAGCCACAGCAGGAGCTGATCCTGTTTCCCAGTCTTGGGCAGTGTCCTGAGGGTCACAAGTTAACAGCAGGCCTGGACCTCGAGCACCACATGAAAGGTCCAGGCTGCTCGGTCAATTTCAGATGTCAAACACAGACCTTGGTTCAAGCTCAGAAATCAACAGGATGGACTCACATGACTGTCTTCCCTTCTCTTCTATAGGATTGTGCTGAGAGGACAAAAGATCATCAGCTCTGTTGTTCCCAAATCAAGTGGCATCTTTGACTTCCAGAAAGCTTATGGGCTAACTGAAGAGGAGGTATGGCTGCCATCTTGTCTTTCTGTGCCACCATCCTGGAAAGATGGGCTGTGTTATCCTTTAAGGCCACCACTGGAGACACAACATCAGGCCATTGGATCTTGAACCTCAATGCCTACAATTCTGTGATTTGAGGACCTGCCTAAATTTCTAATTGAGCTGGTCCAGGGATGTTGCTCACCAGTGTGTGTTCTTTTGTGACTGTGGGCATTTCATCTTCTCTCCTGGAGCCTGAATTTGCTCATCACTAAAATGAGAATATCTTCTAATTCTCAAATTTATCTCCCTTTTATCCTTACAGGCCCTGGAAGTCAGTGATCACTTTCCAGTTGAATTTAAACTACAATCTTCAAATGCCTTCTCCAAACGCAAAAAATCTGTCTTTTCAAGGAAGAAAAGCAAGGCCCGCCGCTCCTAGATATATGGGCAGCATTTTATTAATCATTCTTGCCTCTAAATAAAATAGCTCTAACAGGTTTGAACTGCTCCCTGCACTCAGGAAACAAGAATGGATCTACTGCTTTCATTTTTCAACTTGATCCAAATTGGGAAGAGAGTCTTCTCTTATCCCATGTGGGCTTGTACCTCCCCTGAAACTCCCCAAAGGAAATTGGGGCCTTTTACAGTCCAAAAGGATGGTCTTCGCATCCTGAGCTAGAGGCCCACCTGCTGTCATGGCCACTGCTCAGCTGCCTTGGAGAGGCTGCAGGAAGAGGAGGAACATCAGCCTTTAGTCTTCACAAGGGGACCCCGTTCCATGGGAAATGACCCGAAATGCCAGGGTCCCAACAGAACCCCATGATCTGGGCAATTTTCTCTCTGGGGAATCTGGCCCTGTTGTCTGAGGTCGTCTCACAGGGATGGAGGATGAAGGCCTCTCCCACCTAGTCTCCTGCCTCTGAATTGTCCTCCAGCTCAGCCAGCCCAGTAACCACCGGCATCATTCTTTGAAATTTCATTCTGACTACAAGCCACCCTCATTCCTATCCCCTGCTTATAAATCCTATCACCATTTGGAGACAGCGCAGAGATTTTGCATACCTCCTAAGGTCTCTAGAGCTGGCATATCACATCAGACTTACCTTCGTCTCACCTCGCACTTTATGCCCAGTGGGAGTGCCTCTTCCCTGCACCCAAGTGCCCTGTCCCACCGAAGTGGGCCCGGGCCCGGTGCCCCGGCCCCCATGTGTGCCATATCTCTATTTTAACATTCGCCACAGTGCATTTGTCACCAAGGTCACTGTTAGGGCTCCTTAGAAGAATTTACAGATCAAAGGCCCAGTTGGCTGGCAGGGACTTGAAGATTTTATTATATTTCTGCAACCAAAGAGTTGCAGAGAGGTCTAGTAGCATGGCACCTTGTTACCTGTGTCCTGTATGGTGGCCACTTATGTTTGTTTTGTTTGTTTTTCCTTATACTATTTCTTTGTTCAAGCAGCACATGGACATGGCTAACTACGCAAGCAGCACCAGAGAATAATCAGGGACAAGGAAGGCTGCACCCCAACCCCAGCCCCTTGTTTGCTGTCTCAGAAGCAACCCCTCTTCCCAGCTTATGTGTTCTTCCAGATCCTGTACATAAAGAAGCACCATGTGTAACCTTGACAAATACAGAAAATAAGATGCTATGGGCATGTTTCCGCTTTGCTTATTTCTCTTAATATGTTAGGGACATCATGGCTTTTTATGTAAAAATATTGACCATAAGCTTGATTTTTGAAATTTGGTAACATCTGAGGGAATAAAACCAAAAGGCCCTGCTGAAGCTGGGAAAGCCATTTCCCCCACGCATCCCATTAACCTCAGCGGGCTTGTTGGCACAAGCCGGGGAGGTGGCAAAGCTGTAGAACCTCTGTCACCTGTCTTCAGATAAGGGCTGCCACAGAAAAAGTCTAGTTTCCAAGGTCAAAAACAGTCAAGCAGGCAGTTCACAAATGAACTTCTTCTGGAGGAGAGATCACCCTTGTGCCCCAAAGGCCGACAGCATGGCTGGGACAAGAGTCTTGTGCTGGTGGCAGGGGACAAGAGGGGTGCAGGGGAAGTAGACCAGGCACTACGTGAAGCTTCCCACGGCTCTGACCTGGTCCTGCCACGCTGTCGCCTCCTTGGTGAAGAGACATCCCTCTCTCCCTGCACAGAGCAGGTTACCGGAGCCGTGGGCATCTGCCGGCTCTCAGTCTGGGCACACTCTGCTGGGCAAGAGGGCACGGAGGGGGGCTTTTCTCAGAGACCACAGCTAAAGGAGCTGCAAACATTCCTGTTGCCAGGGGGCACCTGGCCCAGGGGGAGCTCTTGTGGCCCTTAGGGGAATGTCCGCTGGCCGTCTGCACTCTTTCAGTGTTGCCTTTGTTCAGAGGGTGTGACACCTTTGTACACCAAGTCTGTGAGGTCCCAGGGGACCTGTCACCATGCTGACCCTCAGACCCCGGCCCCCCAGCCCCCCGCCCCCGCCACACACACAGAGCCCGTCTCAGGAGGTCTGGAACAGAGCCCAGGAACCTGCATATTTAACAAGCTCCCACGTGACAGGGGCCAGATTTTTCCTTTGTTAACTATTTATTGAGGATCAGAATTTGAACTCGCACTCCTGGCCCTCCTTAGTGAGAAGAGGTATAGCATGGTGTAGGGGAGAGGCTCACTTTGGAGCCATACTCTGCACAACCTACTAGCCGTGGGAGCAGGTCATTTACCGTCAGTTCCCTTATGTATAAAATGGGGATAATAAGAGAATCAACCTCATTGATGAAGTTGAAGTAAGATAACACATGTAAAACGCCAAGTGTCCTGACACGTAGTAAGCCCTCCACAAATGGAGGCCTGTATTTTTATTAACAAGACTTGCTCCATTAAAGGGTAGGCCACTTTAAGTGTTTGGATATGTATGGCTCTCATTTAATTATTTAGAATGAATTTTTGCCTTCCACTTTTTATCATTCACCACAGCAAGTATTTTGGCAAGCGAGCTTTGAGAAATAGAGATGCCCCTCTTTCCAGTCCTTGTTATTTTCTCTTCCTCATCATCAGCCCTTTCCTGCCTCAAACACAAAAATACCGCACCCTCCCCGTGACGTTGGGAGTGAAGGGAGTGCCTCCAAGTGAGCAACCTGGCTCCCATCTCTCCCTTGGGCTAGAGAAGGAAGTATAAAGGGTAGTTCCAAACCTGAAAAGGAACTGGAGGCCACGTCCCTCTACCCAGCCAGGTGGGTGTGTGGGAGAGCAGAGCCACTAGGAAGGTTGACCCCTGCATTGGCCGCCACAGGTCCCCATCAGAGCTTCTACCCAGGTTTTCCTGAAGGCAGAGGTTACAATGAACCAGCATTCCCATGTCTGTTACCCACAGGTCACATCCTGAAGGAGGAGTGGGTAACTTCATGCCACAAGACCCTGGCCCCGGTAGCTCGAAGCTTTAGGATTCAGAGAAGCTACTGAAATTGAGGGAATTTCCAGGAAACAAGGGTGTGTGTATGTATGCTCGATTCTTCAGAGAAAATGGGTTGGGAAACAGTGAGCGCCTTGAATGGAGCACTAGTTGAATGACTGCTTGGTTTCCCAAGTCTCCATGCAGGTGAGACAAAGCTGCAGACAGTTGCCAGCCTTCCCAGGCCACGGGCAAAGGGCGCTGTCCTCGCCCAAGTCACAGATTCTTGCTCAGTTAGATCAGTAGCTTCCTCACTAGTCTCACCACCTCCCCCACTGCCCCTGTCCTCTCTTTTCCCAGCAGCCAGGGTGTGCTTCCTAAAATGAGAATTTCATCCTCCCTTTCCCCTGCCTAAAACCCTCAATGGCTCTCCATTTCTCTCTGGATAAAGGCCTAAGTCCTTACTATAATCTACAAAGCCCTGTATTTTTTGTCTTTCACTTACCTTTCCAAATCCATTTTCAGCCGTTGGTATGTTGTAGCCATGCCGCTGAGTTCCTCTGTTCTTCGCGCCCTCCCCAGCCTCCAGGCCTTTTCACGCGCTGCTCCCCTCTCCTGGGTCACTCTTCTCCCCGATTCACTGAGCAAACTTCCCATTCCTCAAAACTCTGCTTAATCATCGCTTGCTCAGTCAGGGAGACTGTCTCTGATCAGTTCCCCCAATCAATTTTGGGACCCTCAGTTATACCTTCCCATGGTCCCCTGTATGGCTCCTTCTTAACCCTCATTACATGTGGGATTACTTGCCCAATGTCTGTTCCCTGTCCCCAGCCTAGAGCCCTTGTGAGGGCAGAGCTGTGTCTTCTTAGGCATTGTTGAAGAAATTTTTGTGGAATTCATTAAACTCAGGGAGCACTACTGGGCCATGTTGGAGTAAAAGACCATGGCCTGTACCAAGAACCGAATGTTGGCAAAAGGCTAACACCTGATTTAAAAAAGGAAATGTGAATTGAAGGCTAAAACGAAAGGTCTCTTGAAGTTGGGTCACTTAAATTATCTTGCAATCATGTGTAAGTTTGTTTAATTAGTGTGAAATCTCTTAATGTGCACTGTTAGTTGTTTATCTACATTGAGTATTGCATGGGAAACTAAAATGTTAAAAACATACAGCCAATGGTGTGAAATTCTCATGTTAAAAAAAAACAATAAGAACTAAATGTGGTCTTGTGCATATTTTGGCTGAAATTCTGTGAGGCTACTATTGGGTGACCCTTAAATCATTCTTGTCTTTGATTATTGCATACAGGGAAAGATTCCTCTTTTCACATTGTTTTTTGGGGGGTAAGGAGAAGGTTGCAAAATAAACAACCTTGAACGAATAGGAAATTCAATAGGTTGTTTAAAGGGACTTGCTTAAGAAAAATAAGATCAAAACTATAAACAATAAAATGGCAATAAAAGCATATCTGTCAACAGACGACTCTAAAAAACAAACTAAGCAAACAAAACAGAGACAGAATCATCGATATGGGGAGCATTTTGATGGTTGCCAGATGGGAGGGGAGTATGGAGGAGTGGGTGACGAGGTGAAGGGATTAAGAAGTACAAATAAGTAGTTACATAATAGCCATGGGGATGTAAAGTACAGTACAGGAAATAGAGTAGCCAAAGAACCTGTGCCTATAGGAAAATTGCCTATTCATTTTGACATTACCAGAGCTCTTGTTAGAGCTCCTCTCCCACAGACGTTAAGAGCTGAGCACAGACGCATGAACTTACTCACCACTGACAATGACATTGAACGTAGCGAGCTTATTTCCATCACTATGTTTTTTTGAGCTGCTCTATGTCTTAAGAGGGGCCAGAGGTACATTTTTTCACTGAAATAGAAAGTTGTTTTAAAGAACACTTCACAAATATAGTCCTTTGACATTATTATTACTTGCTCATGTGTTTTTACATTTTTGTATGTTAATTTTTGAGTTATTTTTTCAGGAAAAAATACATATCCAAGAACCAAAATAAATTAAAGTCAATAGCCTCTATAAAGTTATCCTTTTTAAAAAAAAAAAAAGACAGAGAAAATATTTGAGCAAAAAGTAGTAGACACTGGGTAGTAAATTGTTGTATTTTTTTCTTTTAGAAATCCAGATGGAAATACCTAATTTAAAAAATTAGGGAGTGCTCCGGCCGGTGTGGCTCAGCTGGTTGGAGTATCGTTCCATAAAACAAAAGGTCATGGGTGCTATTCCCAACCAGGGCACATGCCTAAGCTACAAGTTTTGTCCCCAACTGGGGCATGGATTGCGTATGAGAAGGTCCAAGAGGAATTGATCGATGTTTCTCTCTCACATCAATCTTTCTCTCTCTCCTTTCCTTCCCCTTTCTCTAAAATCAATAAGCATGTTTTTGAGTGAGGGTTAAAAAAAAAAGTTAGGGAGTGAATATTGCTGGCATAAATTAAGGATTAAAAAATTAACAGTGCCTTTTGTTGTATTAAAGTTTCTCAAAGAATATTTGAAGGATATAAAATGGGATGGCAACAGGACACAATAACTAAAACCTCAAAATTCACCTAAACGTAAACTTCACTGTGGGCCCTTGAACTTACTCTTTACCTTCTTGCCTCAGGCCTCTGCACATGCTGTTCCCTCTTCCTAAAGCACCCCTCTCCTCTTAGCCCCTCTTCCCTGCAAGCACAATGTCTCTCTCTCCATAGGTCTAAGGCTTTCATGGACTTCAAAACTCCATGCAAATTTCCCCTCCTGTAGCACTAACGCTATACACACACCCCTTTCCCATGGGTCTACCCAGTGGGCACTTACTCCCTGAGTGACCCAGTTCCAGCTGATTGGAACAAGCCCATGTTCATACCTCTATGAGTTCCTTGATGACAGGAGAAAATACGTGTTAGTCATGTGCAAAAGCTCCTGCTGACCGTCTCTTCTTCAGGAAACTCTTTTAATTCCCTCATCAAATACCCTGAAAGTTTCATTTAATGTTTCCAACTAATTTATTTTGAGATTCCTGCTTGTTTGAGATATTTCAATAGTTTCATAGTGGTTAGAGCTGAAAGTACCTTTAAAGATAATAGTAATAACAACTGCCATTTGCCAAAACTTGCTCTGTGTCAGGCTGTGCTCTAGAAAGACAAGGTGTACACTATCTCACTAAATTACAACCACAGCACTAAAATGGTGGTGGGGTCTGTTGCATCTCCATTTTATAGATAAGGAAACTGAGTCCCAGAGAAGTTAAATAATTGCCCATGGTGTCCTGGCAAGGGGGCTCAGTTAGTTGGAATATTGCCCCATATGCAGAAAGGTTTCAGGTTACCTTCCTGGTCGCAGCACATATCTAGGTTGCAGATTCCATCACCAGCCAGGACGCCTACAGGAGGCAACTGATCAATATTTCTCTTGCATTGATGTTTCTCTCCCTCTCTCTCCCTTCCTCTCTATCTAAAATCAATAAATATATCCTCAGGTGAGGATTTTAAAAAATTGCCTAGGGGCACACAGCTGGTGAGTGGAGCCCAGAGCAACTTATGTTTTTAGTTTTTATATTTTTTATATTTTAATTTTTGTTTTTAACTATATTTGGTTGATTATGCTATTAAAATTGTCCTAATTTTATCCCTTTGTCCCCCTCTGCCCAGCACCCCCTACTCCCTCAGGCAATCCCCACACCTTTGTTCATGTCCATGGGTCATGCACAGGTTCTTTGGCTACTCTATTTCCTGTACTGTACTTTACATTCCCATGGCTATTATGTAACTACTTATTTGTACTTCTTAATCCCTTCACCTCATCACCCACTCCTCCATACTCCCCTCCCATCTGGCAACCATCAAAATGCTCCCCATATCCATGATTCTGTCTCTGTTTTGTTTGCTTAGTTTGTTTTTTAGATTCATCTGTTGACAGATACGCTTTTATTGCCATTTTATTGTTTATAGTTTTGATCTTATTTTTCTTAAACAAGTCCCTTTAACATTTCATATAATAATGGTTTGGTGATGATGAACTCCTTTAGTTTTTTCCTTGTCTGGGAAGCTCTTCATCTGCCCTTTGATTCTAAATGATAGCTTTGCTGGGTAGAGTAATCTTGAATGCAAGTCCTTGCTTTTCATGACTTTGAATATTTCTTGCCAGTCTCTTCTAGCCTGAAAAGTTTCTTTTGAGAAACCAGCAGACAGTCTTATGGGAATTCTCCTGTAGGTAACTAGCTGCTTTTCTCTTGCTGTTTTTAAGATTCTTTCTTTCACCTTTTACCTTTGGCCTTTTAATTATAATGTGTCTTGGAGTGGGCCTCTTTGCATCCATCTTGTTTGGTACTCTCTGTGCTTCCTGGACTTGCATGCCTATTTCCTTCCCCAAATTAGAGAAGTTTTCTTTCATTATTTTAAATAGGTTTCCAGTTTCTTTCTCTTCTCCTTCCGGCACCCTATGATGCGAATGTTGAAATGCTTGAAGTTGTTCCAGAGGATGCTTACAGTATCCTCATTTTTTTTGGGTTCTTTTCTTCTTGTTCTGATTGGTTGTTTATTTCCTCCTTATGTTCCAAATCATTGATTTGATTCTCAGCTTCATCAACTCTACTGTTGTTTCCCTGTAAATTGTTTTTTATTTCAATTAGTGTATCTTTCCTTTTTGACTGGATCTTTTTTATGCTGCTGAGGTCCTCAGTAAGTTCCTTGAGCATCCTTATAACCTGTGTTTTGAACTCTGCATCTGACAAATTGCTTCTCTCCATTTTGTTTAGTTCTTTTTCTGGAGTTAGATCTATTCTTTCAGTTGGGCCATGTTTCTTTGTCTCTTCATTTTAGCAGCCTCCCTGTGTTTATTTCTATGTATTAGGTAGAGCTGTTATGACTCCCTGTGCTGGTAGTGTGGCCTAATGTGGTAGGTGACCTGTAGGCTCCAGTGGCACAGACTTCTCTGTCACCCAAGCTGGTACTTGAGGTGTACCCTTCGTGTGGGCTGAGTATACCCCCTTCTTGTAGTTGAGCCTTGATTGATGTTGGCAGGTCAATGGGAGGGATTTACCCAGGTTAGTGAGCTGCAAGGACTGGTTGTGACCATTGACCTCCGCCCTCCGTGGAGGATCAGCTGTGTGGGAGTAGAGTGGTGGTGCTCTGACGTGGTCTGTAGCTGTCCACTGGGTGTGCAGGCCCTGGGGTTTCTCGGGTGGTGCAGGCTATGGTTAGCCCCCACCTGTGTACTGTCCAAGGCCACTATACATGAGCTATAAAGCAATCTGAAATGGCTGCTACTTGTGCTGGGCTTGAAGATTCCCAGGTGAAGCCAAGCTGTGAATCTAGGCTGGCTGCTACTAGTGCTAGGCCTGGGGCCACTTAAAAAGAGGTACAGGGGTTGGGGGCCCACTGAGGCTGGCTGTTCCTTGTTTGAGATTTAGGAAGTTAAGAAGCATGAACCCAAACCTGCCATTCATATGGAAAAGTCACTGTTAACAGCTTGAGTGGGCCCATCCGTTGGGTGGGACAGAGTTCTGGGGATGTCAAGGGCAAGGCAAACAGTGTGGGCCAGGTTGATGGAGTCTCAGATATGGCAACATCTTGCTGCCTCTGTGGCTCTGTGGCTCTGTGGGAGGAGGGTTCAGAGGAGGAACAATGGCCTCTGCCTTACTTTCTGTCTGGGAGAAAGCTGTCTCCCAGCTCTCACCTTGGTGCCAGATGCTTCAGTTCCTCCCCGTATGCCACCGGTGCCTTTCAAGCTGCTACCCCAGTGCTGGAGCTCAGAGGGAGTGAATCTGAGTAAGTCTTTGTGTGGGCTCTTTAAGGGGAACTGCTTGGGACTCTAGAATTTTCTTCCACCAACTCAAGCCCCACTGAATTTTGCAGCCAGAAGTTATAGGGACCTACCTTCTTGGCACTGGATCTCCAGGCTGGGGGCCCTGGTATGGGGCTGGGACTCCTTACTCCTGCGATATCCTTCACGAATTTTTATCCACCTCACATGGATGTGGGACAAGCCCATTCTGCATCTCCGCCCCTCCTACCAGTCTGGATGGATGTGGTTTCTTTAATTTTGAAGTTGTCAGACTTCTTTTCAGCTTGATCTTTGATGGTTCTGAGTGATGGTTGTTCTATATTTTAGTTGTAATTTTGATGCAGCTGTGCAAGGAAACAACCTGTGTTTGCCTAGGCCAGCATCTCAACCAGAAGTCAACCCCAGGGAGACATCTTTATGAGGCATAGCAGACATAGGGCCTCAGGCCCATAGTATTTTATTTTCTTTCAGAATAGGAAAAGAAAAAAATGAAATTTTAGGTTGAAGAAAAATTTTAATGTACAGTATTAATATATTTTTCTTTATACCAATGTAGTTGTAAAATATAATTTTTAATTTTATTTATTTTTTTGTAATGTAAGAAGGACTCATGAAAGCACAAGTACCTAAGGCCCACAAAAGTCTTATATAATGTGGCCTTGGTTGAGTCAGAATTCAAATCAGGTTAGTCTGCCTCCAAAGTTCACATTTTCACTAGCCTGGTAAAACTCCTCTTTATAGTTGAAGAAATTGAAGTCCAAGGCTACACAGTAAATGGATGATACAACCCAATGGAAAATACAGGTTTCTATCAGTCCAACCACCATATCCTGCAGTCCGACAGCACCACCTGGTGGTATTTTCAGTAACTTCCTTTAGTCAAAGGATGAACCTGGAGTGGGTGCAGGTTCAGGCAGCTGTGAACCAGTGTGCCCTTAGGCTCCGTGATCAGCAGTGCGGAAACCAAGGGAAGGAGCCAATGTCACCTGCTCTGGTTAGGTTGTCAGACTTCACACATCACTCCTACACACACACACACACACACACTTCTCCCAGGTTAACAAAGTTATCCTTTAGAGTTAATATTTGCAAAGTGCTTAGATCCAATAGAGACATCATGTGAGCCCATTTGTAATTCAAAATTTCCTAGTAGCCACATTTTTAAAAAGAAACAAGTAAAATTAATTTTAATAATATGTTTTATTTAACTTAGGGTTCAGCACACTGTAGCCTGTAGATCAAATCTAGCCCACCACTGTTTTTTTAAAATAAAGTTTTATTAGAACACAGCCATGCCCATATTCTTGTGTTCTGCCCACAGCTGCGTTTACGCTGTAGCAGCAGAGTTGAGTAGTTTTGTAGTTGAGACCACATGGCCCACAAAGCTGAAAATATTTACTATCTAGTCCCTTACAGAGAAAGTTTGTCAATCCTTGATTTAACTCAATATATACCAATTTGGTCATTTTAACATATAAGTCAAAATAAAAATTATTAATGAAATATTTTAAATTTTTTATCATAAAGATCTCCAACATTTGGTGTGCCCTTTATTCTTACAGCATGTGTGAATTTGTTTGAGACATATTTCAAATTCTCAGTGGACACATGAGGTTCATGAGGACTGAAGTGGGCTTAGAAAAAGGTCTGCATATAGCAATTCTGTTATAGATACTCATTAACTACATCAATACATAAATTCCCTAGAAGACTCAGGCCCTAACATCCTGGGACATCCACACTTATCATGAATCGAGCTCTTTCCCATGCCTCCAGACTGATGCTAGCTACATAGTACCATCTCTGGGAGCATTGAGAAAATTGCCATCCAAATCATTCTCAGTAAGGCTTAGTTTACTCACAAAATCCCAACTGAGAAAGGCTTCCCTGGTGGTAGCCTGTCCTCTTCAAAGCAGCTTGCAGACTTGCTGATAGTTTCATAATAATAATTACTATATAATTCACATATATAGAGCCAGACACTTGCTAGGCATTTTCTGAGCATTGTTTTCATTAAATGACAGAAATAATGGTGACCTCCCTCCGGAAGTCTCCCACGCTGGCTTCGGTGCCTCCTGTGTGCACTAAAAGTGCCCGCTTTCCCCATCCCAGCCCTTCTCTCTCCAGGCTGTGGGCTCCGAGATCTCTCCTTCACTCCCCAGAGGCCCAGCCTAGGCCTGGCCCAGCCTAGGAGCTGCTACATCAACGTTTGTTGCTTTCAATCAAATGACCCCAGAGGAGCCCAGGGGGCCATGTGATATTTCATTGAATTAGGCAGGTATGTGTCAAGCACCGCTGGTTTGCAAGGCTGCAGTGAGAGTTCCAGCAGAATCCCATGCATCCTTTGGCCTTGTTCAAGCTCTCTGCCTCTTGCTCTTTCCCACTCAATAACTTCCCCAAAGTTGATAAGGCAAACCCAGGCAAGTTAGTTCAATCTGCAGTGGCCTAGCTCTTCTGTGACGTTTCAAGCGAAGAGGCAGATGGGGAGAGACCTCTGGAAACTTTCTCTGGAGGTGGCTCTCATAAGAGCAGTTCGTTTGCCCAGTTTTTCCTTTGGCCAGCCCCGGGGGCTGCTCTTTGGTGGCTGGGGAGGAGGGGCGCCACAGTGCCCTGATTAAGCAAGATGTGCCCACGAGCATTTTGGCTTCGCAAAATGCTGTGAGCAAGATGACTCTCTGGGCTCCCTACGTGCCCGAGGCCTTGGAAGTAGTGAGATGTTCTGCGCGCCAATACTGGACCCGGCTGGGATTCCTGGAGAGACCTCGTCCCAAGGACAGGAGGAAAGCCTGTCAAGATGGCCCCAGTAACCAAGGTTTAGCTATCAGATGGAGATATTATGGGATGAATTGTGTCCCCCTCAAAAATCTTATGTTGAAGTCCTAACCTCCAGAATGTGGCCTAAAAGAAGCAATTAGTTAAGGTGAGGTCCTACTGGAGTAAATCCAGCTCCTACTCCAATATGACTGATGTCCTTATAAGAAAATGGCCATGTGACAACAGACACAAAGGGGGAACACCACATAATGACAAAGGCAGGGATGAGGTCTGCAGCTGCAGGTCAAGGAAGGCCAAGGGCTGCCGGGACTCCGCAGAAACCAAGAGGCAGCGAGAAAGGACGCCCTGCAGGTCTCAGAGGGAGCGTGGCTTTTAGGCTTCCAGAACTGTGAGATGATAAATTTCTGTGGTCACCTGGTTTGTGACCCTCCCCCTGCTTCCTTCTCCCTTCCTTCCTTCCTTCCTTCCTTCCTTCCTTCCTTCCTTCCTTCCTTCCTTCCTTCCTTCCTTCCTTCCTTCCTTCTTTTATCTATTGATTTTAGAGAGAGAAACATCCCCCCATTGTTCTACTTCCCCACGCAGTCACTGGTTGATTCCTGTCCTGGAGCATCAGGTCCGTGCTCTAACCAACTGAGCTACCAGACCAGAGCAGTTTGTGGTCCTTGTTATGGCAGCACTAGCAAACTAATACAGGAGGGACTTCTGAGTTTAGGGTGGTGGCTGAGGTCAAATCCACCCCAGATCAGCCACAGGACAAGTCAGGCACAGTGGCAGAAATGGGCTAGTGTCAGAAACTGTTTCTCCTCCTCTTTCTGGGCGCCTGGTTACACAGCACTCCCAGCTTTCTCACACCTGGAAGGTATGTGACCAATAAGCTCTGCTAGGAAGTGATGTTCGTCAGCTCCACACCAGGGTGGTTAAGAGTGGGCACGACCTCTCCAGGCTCCTTGTCTCTCTTCCCCTGTCCCCCATTTGGATGGAGGGGACTCAGGGCAGGACTCTGAGGTCCTAGGAGATGGCAGGGCTGTCAGGCTGCAGAAGCCTGGTCCCCAGATCAGTATGTGGCAGGCGGCCCATGGAACATCAGACTGCACTGTGCTTTAAGAAATACATCTTTATTAGTTTAAGTAACTGGGATTTAGGGGCTGTTCGTTACAGCAGTGAGGCAAGCCTGAGTCATGCAGGGTCTGGGGATGAGAGAAGCAGTAAGTAATATGGAAACTGTGGGATACACTGGGACCAAGCAATTCTGCTGTGGGTCCCTTCAACAGAATGTAGAGACAGAAAGGGAGGACAGGGATATATTCCCATCCTTCTAACCCCTTTAAGACTTAGCGAGCCCTCCCCGCCCCTGGTCTGCAGCTGGAGCCCTTGGAGATGCCACTGCTTCCCCCAGGAGAGTGGCAAAAGCCAGGGATGGCAGGGGCGGCGGGCAGAAGCTTTGTGAGAAGCAAGTCACTGAGGGCAGACAAGGGGCAGCAGGTGGGCCCCTCTGAACCCTGGAGGTGGCACCCATGCCCATCCACGCTCGGCAGAGGCAGGGCTGCACATGACAGGGAGGTGGCACCAGCAGCGTCTCCCCTCTGCGGGACCCAGACGGACCAAGGGAAAAGGAAGGAGCCGCGTCTGAATCCCGTGCGAGTTCACATTAGCTGGTCTGTTCGCCGTGAAAAATGGAAGACACCACTTTTGTTGTAAAAGGTCTGTGTAATGGGCTGGGATCTGGCATACACGGAAGGCCTGGTGTCCTTCACAGCATCCCCTGGAACACAGCACAGGCCTGGGTGAGCTGGGGCCACCGTGCCTCCCAGCAGCCCTCGCCCAACCCAAAGGGCTGAGGGTCGTCAGGCGCAGGCTGCTGCAATGATTTAACGATTTCCCATTAAAATAGTGAAATCCTCTGTACAGTTAGAAATGGCCTCTACCCTTTGACCTCTACCATAGTACCCCCATTATTCCCTAGGATCCAAGGCAACTAAGGGGTATGCCTGGCATAGCATGGAAACCTTGAAACCCCTCTTTGGCTCAAGGGCCAGGATGTGCCCTGATGGGTGGCACACAGGCCATTCCACTTGTTAACTACTTTAACCCCATCCCTACCCCAAGGTCACTTACCCCTCATTACATTTCTCCCCCTGTCTAGTGACACCCCACCCATCCCAGTGCTCCATGGTGAGCGCCTCCGGGGTCTTGCCCAAGGCTGAATTACCCCTGCACCCTTCCCCCTTTCCCCCGCTGCCAAATGTCCACAGGCTGAAAATCCTGTCTGTTAGAAACATAATAATAATACCAGTCACCATCTGTTGAGCATTTACTGTGACCCAGGCACTAGACTGGTGCTTTCTCTGTGTAAAAGAGCGTTTAGGGCTGACCCAGCCACGGCCCAGGCAATGCCTTTGACCCCTCTTTCCTGTAGCTCACTGCTTCCACTGGGAAAAACAACTTCTGTCTGTAACTGTGTTTGGGAGGTTGGAGAAGTGGTCAACAAAACATCCATCATCTGTTCCCCATCTGGCCCCTGAACTGCTTGGATTAGGGGCATGAGGCCAGAAGCTTACAGAATGTTCCAGAGTAACTGTGAGCTTAGTGGAATGTCTACGGAGGAAAGCAGCCTTTGCCCTGAACACAGCGCTGCCCTAGTGCCCAGGGGGCATCCAGAACCAGCTTTCCTGGCTCCGATGTTCAGGTTACTGGATAAAATACAGGGTGCCCAGTTATGCTTGAATTTCAGATAAACAATGATTAATTTTTCAGTGCAATATTTGGGACATACTTATACTAAAAAATCGTTTACCTGGAACCGAAATGTAGCTGGGCATTCTGTATTTTAACTTGCTCGGTCTGGTGGCCCCACGCCGGGCGCTGGTCTGCAGGCAGTGGGCACGGACCATGGGCCGGGCAGGAGGGAAGAACAGGGAAGACCCACGTGCATGGTGCCTAAACTGAGACCCGCTCCCTGGGCACAAGGTGTCGAGCTCTTCTCAGAAGAACCTGATGGAGTAGATACAACTCAAGACTCTGATCAAACACCCCTTCCGAGAGGGCCTTCCCTGACCACCCCGTCTACCACAGCCGCCCTCCGTCTCCATCGCCTCCTGATTTCTCTTCTTACAGCCTTGACACTCACATGTGGTCCGTGGACCAGCGGCATCAGTGTCATTGGAGAGCTTGTTGGAAATGCAGAATTTCACCCCATCCTGCCATATTCCAGGCAGAGATACCAGACTGAGCGAAGGCCTGGAAGTGTGATGGTGCTGGCTTGCGCAGAGAGCAGTGAGCCAGGGGGATGTGCTGGTAAATGGGGGACCGTGATGCATGAGCCCGGGGAGGGGACCAGGTCTACCTGCAAAGGTTTGGAATGGCAAGATGGTGGTGGCCCTTACCCACATGCCAGCCGTACTCCCAGGATGACAAGACCGGGTACTGAAACTTCTCCTCTGGCTTCTGCCGATGCCGCTCCCGGAGGTACAAGGCCCGGCCCTGGCCGTCGTGGGAAATGCCTCGGAAGAGCAGCTGCAGGGTGCTTGGGGGCGCCTGCCTCATTTCTGAGTCCTTTGGTTTGGTCTGGCCTGTTGACTCTGAGTTGCTCTTTGGGCCTCCCAGCCTCTGTCTCTCCTGGGCCAGGGGCGCTGAACACCTTCTTTCCTGGAGAGCTGATCCTGGACCCCCTTGGTCTCTGGCAGTCTGGTCCTTGCTGTCAGGAGAGCTGGTGGCAGGCAAGGACCCCACGCCTGAGGCTGAGCTGAAGGGCACCCGCTGGGGCCGCTTCCTGGGCAGGGGCCCCTCCTTCAGGTACTTGTGGCCATAGTTGATCTTCCAGGCGGCTCGGGCAGCGGCCTCCTTCCAGATGAGCTCCTGCCAGCAGGCTTGGTTCTGGGAAGTGAACAGGTCCTTCATGGCAGGGAAGGGGAGGCAGGGGAAGTTGGAAACATTTGTCCACAGTTCTCAAGCCTGTGTTTGCACTGCTGGTGTCTCGTCTCCAAGGATACGTGCAGCCAATGAGGGCTGGGTTGCCAAGGCCCTGCTGGAGAGGAGGGGCTGGAGACACTGAGAACTTGGGGCCATTCATAGGCTATAGGAGAGACCGGGCAGAAAAAGGAGCAGAGTCACTACAACCCACCTAGGGTGCTTGGCGGGAGGTGTTTTGCCCCAGAGAGACTCAGGGCCTGGAACTTGTACCCAGAGGGTACACCTACTATGCACCAGCCACCCAAGGGGGTCCAAAGAGATGCCTAGTGTTCTCCCTCAGGAAGCTCTGGGCACCTGGGGGGTTGCTGTCACAATTCTGGACACCAACCCCTTAGACACAGTTCCGCCGCTCCATACCTACATGGCCTCATTGGCACAACAGGATGATCATGGCCAGTGCTTCACAACTCGGGGCAGTGCCTGGCCTGAAGGAAGCCCTCCGTGAGTGTCAGTGGTGATTTAACAAGCACCTGCTTGGTACCCACTGCTGTGCTGCACTCCATGTACCTTAAATCACCCCATTTGGACATTGGGCCTCTCAGAGCCTCCTTTTTAGGTGAGAAAATGGAAGCTTAGGGAAATGATGCGCCTGCTCTAGGGCGGGCGGCTGGTGTATGGTGGTACCTCTGTGCAAGGCCCTGAGCTGGAATTTTACTGAGGGACGTCACTTAATCCTCACAGTGACTTACTAACAGGTTTCTTACCTTGCTTTTCCAGATGAGGAAACTGAGCTCAACAACATTAAATGGTCACTCCAGGATTGACTCCAAAACCCATGCCATGTATTACAAACATAAAACTCTACCACAGGATGTGACAAGCACCATGAGAGAGGCACAGGCAGGATGGGACAGAGCAGGACCCGCCAGTACTCCGGCAGTTCCCCCTGCTTCCTCGAGCAGGGCCCTCCAGGGGGAAGTACCAGTGAGAAAGAGGTTACCCACAATGCCTTGGGGCCACTCACCTTTCCACTCTCTGCTGAGTATGTCCTCATTTATTCATTCAAGAAACATTCATTTGCTTTTGACCCTATGCCAGGCACAGAGCCAGGTACTAAAGACAGATGAAGAGGGATAGAGTCCACATGCCTCCTGCCCTCTGGCTTTCATGGATAGGCTCATAACTGGGTGGGTAGAAGGTGAGGCAGGAAATGGGCGGTGGTCAGGGAAGGTTTTCTGGAGGAGGACCTCTTTGTTTGAGATCTGAACTAAAAACATGATGAGCCAGGCAGAGAGGGGCAAGGCTGTTACAGAGTGGGACCCCAAGTCTCAACGGCAAGAAAGCACATAGACTGTCCTCAGTACCTCAGTCTTCCCAACTGTCCAATGAGGGCTATGAGGAAGTTTGAGAAATTTGGGAAGATTAAGAACCAGCTGGTTAAGTGGGACAACCTAGGTCTGTGTATCTCCTTTGGGACACTCACAATGGTCACTGCTTAATTGTGCAAACACCTTTTTATTCCAGGTTTTAGGACCTGGCTGTAAGCACCATTCTTTCCATACTGAGGGCCTTCTTTGTGCCCAGAGCTGCAAGTGAACAAAACTGACAAAATATCTCATCCTTGTGCAGCTTGGGCTTCTGTGCCCTGCCTTGCTCAACACCAGATTTGTATCTCCAGTGTACCTCTGCGGGTATTTCCTAGCCTACAGTAGGGGCTCAGAAGAAGGCTCACAATGAGGAGGATATTTCACATCAGCTCTGTTGCACCTGGGTGGGTGGGAAGGATGGAGGGAAGAAGGTCTATGAAAGCTGGGCTGGGGGGTGGCAGGACCCTGGGGCGGGGCTTGATCCCAGAACTCAAGAAAGCCTCCCTGACCCATACTGTCACCACCCCCAGGCTGGTCAGTCAGTCTGGGTGCCGAGGGTGCAAGACAGTAGAGGTCAGTGTCCTCCTCAGGGCTTCGGAGACCTCATGCCCTACTCCTCGCAGGGACTGCCCTCGGTGCATCAGTTTGCGTGTCCAAGGCGACCCCTGGCGGTCACCACAGCGATGACGGCCTGCCGGCTGTCCCACCAGGAGTCAGACCAGCAAGCGGAGCTGGCAGGGCTCCGCTGCAAGGGAGACCGGCTCCTCAAGGAAGGGAGGGAGTGGGAGGGAGCAGAGAGGTGCCCCCAAAGTGCTGCTTTCCAACAAGTCTCAGAACTGCCGCCGGCGCACAGGGAGAGACGCCTTCAGATTCCGAGCGTTCACCCTGTGCCAGACCGCTGCGCGCAGCGCTCGGCTTTTGGCTCCATTCCTAAATACAGGCCCTCGGTCTGGGGACCATCTTAGGCACCTTAAACCAATAGTAGTGATTTTTTGAACCCTGACCACGTGCTGGACACTGTGATGTGCTCTTTATATGCATTTGTCGGTTAATCCTCAGAACACTCTATGGAGTAGGTCCCATTACCTCAATTCATTGGGGGAGGTAACCTAGGCACTGCTCTCTGTGGGGGTAGATGATCTTCTGGAGGCTGTGGCAGGGCCAGGATTTTGGCCCAGTGACCCATGCTTGTGACCGCCATGCTAACGGCTTCCCCAAAGCCCTCCCCCCGCCCCGCCCGCTCCTCCCGAGATACCCCTTCCGTTCTGCGTTGGGGAGCTGTCTCCCCAACACTCAGGTAGCCCCTCTCTTGAGCGGCTGTGGATGGGGAACGGTTTGCCCAGACAGTTGGAGGTTGTTTGTGTTGTAGGAACTTTCCAGAGTTTAATTTTAGGATCTACGTTTCCAATTATCTTTTTATTTTAGGGGTGAGGGCACCGAGGCCCAGAGAAGGTAATTGTCTGAGGGCTTCCAGCTGGTGGCGGAGCAGGCACTAGAATCCAGATCCCAACCGACCCACTGCTTCTTGAGTGCTGCTTGCACACTGGGTTATTCCGCTGCTTGTGCTGGCTGCTTATAGCTAGGCCTGAAGCTGACATTTCCGGGGCTTGATGCCTCTGCCAAGGTTTCCTTCTCTGAGATCACCTGCCTGCTTTCAGCATCAGCTTTGCCCTAAAATGTCCATGCCGACAGGGAGAGGCGGTGACCATGGCCAAGGGAGTAATGTGGGCAATATAGGCTCACAGGTTCTTTCATCTTTGAGCTTTGTCCTGGGGAGATAAGCAAGTTCAAAATTCGAAAGAGTCTTGGATGTGAGTCACAAGTCAGGCTTGTAAATTGCCCATCTCCTGCCTGCCTGCCTGCCGGCTAGAACTCTTGAGGAAGAGAGAAGGGGTGAGGGGCGGGCCACCCTAAATTCCTTGCCCATGAGCTGGTCCCCTGTGGGTTCGGGGGCCCAGACAAAAGCCTTATCACAAAGCAAAAAGGATCCCTTGTTTAAAAAGATTCCTCCCACCATATGTTTGGGCAGCATCCTTAGGACAAAGCCAGAGGGGGGAAAAAAATTACATTCAAGCTTGCCTTGAGCGATGTGACATTTTCACTCCCTTTTCCAGTTATGATTTGCTATTGTGAGGAGAAAAAGAATGAGCTAAACAAGATGTGTTCTGGGAGAGATTTCATCAGTGGACTCTGATTACAAAGCCCCTTCCCCTCCAAATTAATGGAGACTTGGAGAGATTCCATTCCTTTCCCAGACCCTGCTTCCATCTGGCCCAGCATGAAGGCCAGAGGGCACTTAAATTAACCATCTTGTTCCCCATTTTAAAATACAAACTTGGGGGGTTGACAGGAATTGAGCACTCATTTTACCATTAACCTTTATTCTGCTAATTTTTCAGCCTGCAATTTTCAAGGGAAATTAAATCCCTATGTGCCTGATTCATTTTACACCAAACTCATCAAAATGTGGCTTTCAAGGCCCCTTTGAAGTCTTAAGACCAGACATGTGGTCAAGGGCCCAAGTGTTTATAAGCGCATTGGAAAGAGAGACATGTTGATTAAATGTTTCCTCCTTGGCAGCATTGCTGATGAGTGCTTCCCTGGGTTTCAGAAGGAAATTTGATGAGGAAGAGGCCTGAAGGGAGCAGGGCCTCCCCTGGGTTGAGGCTCTCTGCAGGGCAGCTGGCAGCTGGCGTCTGTCTAACCTCCTTCAGCCTCTGAAGAGTGACGGTCTCGTCAGCTCCTGGCCGGAAAGGGCAAAGTCAACCAGTGAGAGTGGGAAAGGCTCTACCACCTGGCCTGTACAGGGTTAAGTTTCAGTTTTCAAGGTGTTTGTACAAACAAAAGCCGGTTCCCATAGCAGCCAGTCCAGGGGCAGATAAGAGCTGCCCTGTGGCTCTGGCTGTTGACCAGTAGAGGTGCACAGATTTCACCCTGAGATGTCTTTGAAGTAGTTGGCAGAGGACTTCCAGGAGCAGTCCCAGGTGCTAAGCGCAGTGGCTGAGACTCACGGCTCCCTGTGGGATTTCATGTGATCCTCACAACCAGCCAGAGGGCGGTAGGCTCTGAGAGCAACCTCCCCAAGGCCACAAAGCCAGTGAGTGACTGAGCCAATGTTTAAGCCCTAAGGTACCTGATGCCAAAGTCCGCTCTGTAACCTGTCTATTGCTGCCTCTCCAGGAAGCAGCCAGGCTCCAATAAGGTATAGAAATCAATGGCTGTGGCCCTGTGCTCCTCTGGGGACAAACCAGCCTGCTGTGGCCTGTCTAGACCCCCTAGGCAGAGCCTGTACTCCTCTAAGGCCACAGACCTTGTCGGGAGTCCAGGCCCACAGATAAGGGTGTTTGCTCCTTCCAGAAGGGGCAGGGGAAAATCTCCTCTCCTCCAATATCCCTCCCACCTCAGAGGTAAACAAACCATGATGCTGATCAACAAAGGGCTGCCACGAAGAGACCCAGAGAAGCATCCCAAGTTTCTTTTTCCCTGCCTTTCCCTCCACCCCATGGAGAATGGGGAGTTGGGGTCAGGGGTGGGGGGCTGCTGGGACTTCCCATCACTATGGCAACTGCCAGGGCCTTATCAGAGGCTCCTGGGCCCCCCCCCCTTCTGTGTGCCAGCTCTGGCAGAGGTGTAATGAGGCAGGTAGAGCTCCCTCCCTGGAGGGCAAACAGGTGGGATGCAGGGTCTGCCCCACTGGAGCTTTGAGACCATGAGCAAGTCATTGCAGCCTGAGTTAGTGTTGTTGCCATAAAATGGTGTCACAGAACTGCTGTGAGGGTGAAGAGGAGGCGAGGGGCTAGAGACATCTGAAACGCGCAGCAAACAGCTAGCTCTCTGTAGCAGGAAAGAGCAGCAGAGGAAGAGAGAAGAGAGGGGACCATCTGCTGTCCAAGGGCGGAGGGATGACAGGTGACATAACTTTATTGTTTGAATAAATTCCCTAAAGTGAGGGTCTCCCATGAAATTGGGGAAAAGGCTTTGCCTCTCTTTTTCAAACCATAGCCTTCACCTACGTGGGTTTCATTATGTGGGACTCTTACCTAGGGCAAGCCCCTGCCACCTCCCCACGAGGCTGCACGGGTGTCAGGACCCACGGCCCCTCCCAGGGCCTCCACGCCCTCCAGCCGGCCCTGTCTGCGTAAACTCCCACTGAGGCTCCGCAGGAGCTACACCTCCCCCTGCAAACAGAGGCCAGGATCACAGCCAGAACAACTTTAGTAAGTTGTGTCCTTTCGGCCAGGGGTTGAAGCATGGGTCAGGCTCCAACCACTTATTCAGAAGTGGCAACATCCAAGAACACCAGGGGAGCTTTAAGGAGCAAACATTTTATTTAATAAGTTATGAGATACAATTTACAGTCGGCATTTGATTCCAGTTTCGCTTCCACGTCCCGGTTTACGAGGCCTGTGGTCCTTTCCCATGAGGCTTGGGGCCGCTCCGGTTTCTGATATTGGTCTTTTGCCAACACTGGCCCCCAGCTGCTGACTCTCAGTGAAGGTCACCCACCTTGGCCCCTGTCCCACCCACAAAGGCACCTTCAACCACAGTGCCGCTTCCTCAGGACTGAGCAGCAAATCAGAAGGGTCTGCCTGCCCAGACCACGCTACACACCTGGGCCCTGAAGTCAGCCAGTGTCCCTGAATGCTTTAACTTTATTCCAAACTTTATTCCAGGTCTGCAGGAAGGTGTGCACAATGTCTTACACCCCATTTTCGGAATCTTGCACCTGCATTTGCTTTCCAAAAACCATCTGGATGACATGTGATCAGAGCCAAATACACAGCCACCATCAGCTATGTAGCTTTTACAATTTCTGCTAAACAGTAAAGAAGCACCCATGAGCTGCTGCCCTTCCCACCCCTCAGTGATTCCCTGACTCTCAGACCAAAAGTCAACCGGAGTTTCATTCTTCCCTATCTATAATTATTTCCCAGAAAAGGTGACCCCAAGAGGGACTGGGATGGGTGTGGAGTGTCATGTGTGTGAGGACTTCCCCTAACGCATGGACTCCCAGGCTCATCCCACTGACAAGGGGCTGGAGCATGTGTTAAGCACAAAGGCTAGTGTTGGTTAAAGAAGGATCTTTGGCAAGGTGGGGGGCTGCTCATCACTGCAGAATTTCCTCAGACCCAGTGACTAAAACAGACTTTAAGATCAAGAACAAAAACACGGCTGCCACGATGGTCACATGTTCTGAATTGGCAGGGAAATCGGCAGAGGCGGTAGGAAGCCACCCAGGCCAGGCTGCCTCCATGTTGTAAGAAGGCCACAGAGCAGCGTGAGATGGTAGCGAGTTGTGTAAACAATGCTGTCCACCTAATAGCCTTTTCTTACATAATGTGGGCACTGGAAGAGACGAAGCTGGTTTTAAGCCATCTACTTTTCTAAATGACAACCTAAACTAGGTCTCCTCTTTTTCTCTGCCCTCTCTCCCAGTCTGGTTTCATAAATTGGTACCCAATTCATTTTTTAACATCAGCCTTGCCTGTGTTCTTGGTCTGTCTGCAGGGGACGATCTATGCCACAAGAGGTCAGATTTGCTCAGTCCATTGAGCGAGGTTGCATTTCTTGAGTCCCCAACCCAACCCTAAAGAGTCAAGTCTAGGATTTCTTTCTGAAGGCACTTTAGAATGGCAATGTTTTCAGGATGGGGTTTCAGACCCACAGAGGCCAGAGGACTTTGTATAAAACGAGTTACAAATAAGCAACAAAAGCAACCACCAGAAACTCCTCCAGGATTTGATGAGAACTATTTTAAGGCACCGTGACGTGGAAGGGGCTGCCGGGGATGTGTTCCTCTCCCCATTTCACAGCCAGAACATAATCCCCCTTCTCCTTGACGACATATGTGACGTTGTATTGTTGGTTACCCACATGCTTCATGGAGACCTCTTCGCAGGGAGTGGTGGGCCCATGGACACCAATGAGCAGCATGTTGGAACCTGGAAGGCAGAGGAAGGTGGTTTTTTCAGTGAGGATGCATCCCAGAAGGCAGAGGAAGAGGCGGGGGTATGGGAGCCAAAGGGGTAATACTAGTTACTGCCTGTTGAGCTTCTATGATGCTGGGGACCTGAGAGATGGGAGAGTGTGGTGATTATGAACAGGACTCATGGATCCCGACACTGTGGGTTCAAATCCCGGCCATGCTATTTCCAAGCTGGGTGACCTTGGACATGGAACTTCACCTCTCCCTGTCTTAGCTTCCCCGTCGGTAAACAGGGGATGACACTAGCACCTACCTCACAGGCTCATTGTGAGGTTTAGAGGAGTATTATATGTGAAGTCCTTGGCACATACAATAAGGCTATCTATATAGGTGTTGATTGTTCTGATCTCAGTATTTTCATAAGAACTTTATCAAAGGTACTATTATCATTTCAATTTTAGAGAAGAGGAAACTGACTTTTAGAGATTTAGTAATTTTTCCAAGGTCATATGGCTATTAAGGAAGGAAGGGAGGGAGGGAAGGAGGAAGGGAGGCAGGGAGAGGGGGAGGGAGGAAGGAAGTAAAGGAGGGAGGAAGGGATAAGTGAGTGGTGGAGCTCCCCAGGTTTCCAGTGTGAAAAAAAATTGCCAGAATCCAGACAACTAATCACTGACACTGAAACAAATACCCAGGTCCAAACTGAAATGAAATTTGAAGCAATTAGTGGCAGAGAAAGTTACTGATTCAGTTGGCTCATCTGTAATGAGGATAATACCACCTTTCCTATTTACTTTGAGGTCAGTTGAAAAAAACATCAAGAGGCTAAAGAGAGGAATGTCATTTAAAAATACTAAGTGCAAAAGAATAGGCTCTTAAACAAGGTTACATGCAAATGGTTGGGTTCCATGGGACGGTGGGCACTCAGCTGCCCCATGCCCACCCTCAAACAGGACCAGGCTGCCTACCGGCTTTGCTGCAGTCCACCAGGAAGGAGCTCTTCTGGCCCACGAATGCCTTCGAGAGCCCTGCGCCCTTGGAGGTCACTTTGCTGGCATCTGAGGATGCCTTGGGGATGGCGCTATAGCAGGTCTCCGTGGAGGATCTGGTCACTGACTCCACCAGGATGGAAGAGGTCTCGTTGGCCAAGCCGGGGCTAACCAGACGCTGGCCTAGGACACGGAAAGGAAGGAGGAAGGCATGAATGGCCGGACCGAGTGTGTCTCTCAGCCCGAGGAGGCAAATGCCCCCTCATCCCAATGCCTGAAGCCAAAAGCCACCACTTCCCTGTCTCACACTTACAATGTCCTCTAAACCCCCCCGGGTCCTCACCCCACATAACTAGGTTCTGGCTTTTTGGGCAAACAGATGAATCAGACCTTGGCTGACAAGGCCAGGAGATACCTCCCACATGACCATGTGCCACCCTGCAGAATCCACGCATTTCCATCTATTTAAGTACTCCACGTACTAACAGTGTAGAAGTCTTGAAGGACATAAAATAAAATATCAAAAATGATTTTCTCTACATGTGAGATGATGATTTTTCTATCTGAATTTTTAATTTTTCTGCAATGAACCTATTCTACCTATATAACAGTGAACTAAACAGACATATGGGAAGAATTTACCACAACACTTACAGTGGTTACCTTGATGGGGGCTGTGAGGTGGTTTTACTGTTCAGTATTTTTTCCTGTGTTCTAAAGGAGGCACATTTTTATGGACTTAATAAAAAATTTGATTATTTTAAAAGGGAAATTAGGGGATTTTTTTCCAGGCTCTGATCTCAATAAATACATGAGATTTTGAATATGTAAATGTTTCTTTTTCTCTGCTACATACAGAAACCATCTCACACGCTTTCTCAGCTTCTACATTCCCATTCTGCCTACTTATTTGGCAAGTTTCAAACATGTACCACCCCCTTCTACAGTCCCTACCATTTCTTTACAATCAGGATTCAAAGCAGATTCAACATAGCTAAAATCATCCAGTTTCTACTATCAAACAGCTCTGTTGAGACTCTGATTGGGGCAAGAGGGAATAATTTCAAAGGTGTTTGGTTACCTGTCACCTTGGCCTTGAAAGGACTGCCCACTATGTGGTTGGGCCCACCGTATTTGACGCCGATCAGGTAGTTTCCAGGGGCCATGGGGGTATACATGACTTTGTACCCTTCTGGGGTTTCCTGGCAATCCATTTTAACCTTGGACGGGCCTTCAATGGTGACAGATAATGTCCCTGGCCCTGCTCGGGTGGTGTTGATGAAAAATTCAGACTGGATACCTGGGAGAAAGGAAGAGGGAATAAGTGCCATGTTGATGGTTTGGAGGGATGACAGGAGTGGGGTTTGGGGAGCTCTCCAGGGGCACCGAAGCAGCCACAGGGGTACACAGCAGAGCCCTCAAAGAGGGATCACCTTGGTGGCATAGGAACACAGCAGCACTAGCTTTGAACTCTTGGCACAGAGAACCTCAGGCCCTGGGGGTGGTAAGTCCCCTTCCAAGGTCCAGGCAGGAGTGTGGCTGACATTTCACCCACCAGCACCAACCTCCTGGACACCCTGTTCTGTCCTCTGGGCATGGGCGCTGGCCAAGGGAGAGAAGCCTGAGGGTCACTGTGTGCCTGGTGCAGCTTCAGCTGCAAGGGCCCAGCTCTGCCTCCACGGTGGGTGGGGAAGCGTGGGCCCTTGTAACCTTTCCTTTCTCCTCTGGGTGGACTTGGAGAAGCCAAGGAGCCTGAGTGCCTTTTCCTTCCTCTATACTCAGCAGGGGTATCCAACCCATGGCCTGAGGGCCGCATGAGGGCCAGGATGGCTATGAATGCAGCTCAACACAAAATCACAAATTTACTTAAAACATTATTAAATTTTGTTTTTGCTAATGTTTGTGTATTTAACATGTGGCCCAAGACAACTCTTCTTCTTCCAGTGTGGCCCAGAGATGCCAAAAGGTTGGACACCCCCACAGGCTCCTTGACCCACACACAATGCTGGAGGCTGGAGCAGCTACTTGGATCTGTCACCAACCCCGTGCCCCGCGTCCCCCCCATCCCCCGCCTTTGCCATGAATAACAGCAGCAATGAGAACAGGACCAACTCAGCTGCCTCTGCTAACTGAACACCACTGGCAGCAGCTCTAGATCTAGATCTTTGAGCTCTAGATCCTGTGCTAACAAAGGACACTGAGGCTCAGGGAGGTACAGCCACTTGCCAGTCAGAGCTACAAAGTGGTAGTAGAGCAGGGATCTGAACAAGTCTGTGCGGCCCCAGAGCCCAGGCCCATCTCTTGGGTACTGGATGGACACCGTGGCTACCTCGGATGCCCTAATTGCAACCCCAGGAAACCCTACCTCTTGCTCGGCCCATGAGGGCCCCCTGCATAGACATCTGTATCATGACAGAAGGAAACTGCACAAGAGTGCCAGCCGATAACCATGGGGGTATACCTGCCTGAGCCCAAGGTCCTGCAAAAGCCCCCCTCCCTCTAGGCTCTTTCCAGTCCACAGGGGGGATGAGCTGGTCTGTGGGGGCCCCTGGGGGTGGGGGCCCAAACACCAGTTGTATGCCCGCTACAGTGCCCCCTATGGGGCATCCCTGTCATAGCAGCCCTATGCAGGCTGTGCTTCTTCCAGAGCCCTGGACGGGCCCCAGCTGGGAACTATTCTGGTTTAATTACAGCTCCTAGACCAGAGAAAGAATTATTGTTCTGGTTATCAATAAAACAAAGGAGCTGCTATCATGCAACTCCCAAACACAACCCAGCTGTTCCTGCAAGCTCCTGAGGCTCTCAGCTCCCCCAACCCCACCCCATTTCAATTCTGCATCTAAACTGCAGCCTACAAGTCTCTCCCAGTGGCAGCTGCTGCAGTGGGTGTGTGGGAAGGGCGGGTGGCAAAGCGCACAGGACAGCATTCCCAGGAAGCAGCTGTAATACAATGACATCGAGAGATATTTTTAAAGTGAAGATGAGAAGACCTGGCTGCTATGGAAGGAAGCCCCACCCTTTTTAACAAGCTGCTCCACTCCTGAGAAACATTAGTTCCTCCTGACTGTGAGGGCCCATAGGGCAGGGAAAAGGGGAATAAAGAATTAGAGGAGGAGAGCTACCTGGACAACCTGCCAGGTGGGCTCCCTCGTTATTCCCATTTTACAGGAAGGACGTTCCGCAATTAGAGAATGGCAGAGCAGGGATTTAAACATGAGGTCTGTCCAACGTGGAGCCGACACACTTGCGTGAGAGGGCAGGAGAGAGAATGCACACACAGGAGCCCCCCCCCTCTGCACCACTGCCTCCGGCGGGAAGCGCCAACACCCCGAACATCTCAGGGCACCCTGTATGTGCAGCTGAGTTCCTGCATGGGGTTGAATGCATGTGTAAGGCAGCGCTGCCCCATCTTCAAGGTGGGTGAGGAGGGAAGGAGGCTCTTTATTCACGCACATGGAATTGGGCTTCCTGGAGCATTCCATCAGGGAAACTGCTCTTCCAACCCAGAGAGCCTGGAGCTCCTGGGTCTAACTCCCAACCTCTCAACCCCTCTGCGGCAGAGTCCCACCCCAAATTCTTCCCTTGCCCCTGCTCCCAAACCTGCAGAGGAGACCATTTAAAGCTCGAGCCAAGAGATACAGCAAGTCCACCCATAAAAACACAGGGAAGTTTGCTTTGTTCCGAAGGTCAGGATGCCAGGCCCTGCGGCAGCCGAGCACAGACACCTTTTCATTCCATGTACAGTGCAGCTGTGTAATCTTGGGATGGATATTTGGGAAAAGGCTTGGGAGCAGGAGGGCTAGAAAAACAAGGCGCCTTCCCCTTGACAAGAGCAATATTTACACAGGGTCTGAAACAGGCGTGCTCTGTACCTCTCCCTCCTGGTTGGGAGTCTCCCTGCAAGACCAGCTTTTCTCAGCAGCGTCCAGTGCTTGCAAAGCACAGCCTGAAACCTGAGCTCCCGAGAAGGCCTGTGAACAGCCAAGAGGAAGCACAGAGGCCCCTGACACAGCAGGTGTGACCCAGCAGGAGGGTGTTGGCTGCTGGCAGCTGCAGGAGACCTCAGTGGCTGCTGTGGGGCTTGGACCAAGGCCTGCTGTGGCTCCAAGTGCCAGGAGGACCCCACCTGGGCTTCGACAGTGGGTGGCTTGCCAGGGGCCAAATGCTTACACTACTGCCTGGGAAACATTCCAGGGCAGTTGGCAGGACGGGGTCCTGGTTTGTGACCCTAGTACCACCACAAGGAGGGCCAGGGGTGCGTTCACTGCCCCTGGGTGAGCCAGACTTTTGGGGAGTCAGCAGAACTCAGGGGTTAAGGGCACAGGCTCTGAGGCTGTGGACCTGGGCTGATTGCTGGTTCTGCCCTCTTCCAGCTAATTAAGCTTTGGGAAGTGACTCAACCTTTCTGAGTGTCACTTTCCTCATCTGTAAAATGGACAGAGTTCAGTGTGGAGCCGGATGGGCCAGGGAAGTCCAGAAGCACTCACACCCCTCCCATGGGTGGTTTTGCTGAGGCTACTGTTTGGCCAGAGTCCCACATGGCACATCAGTGGGTAAAGTCACTGCGGACCTGGGGAGGGCACCTTAGCCACTCGGGACACCCACTCACCAGGTAACCATGGCCACTCATCCCCCAGCCATGGAGAAGTGGCTCTGCCCTGTCCCATGCACTGAGTCGGGGGAGACACACACAAGGGACTCGAGAAACTGGGAACCAGGTGGCCTTCCTGAGAGCCCAAAGTAACACCCATATGCAAATCACATCCCAGTAAGCCCACACTGGTGGACTTTGCCTGCAGAGGTGCCTAAGTGGACAAGCCTCCCACCCTGGAGCTCTCCGTAATGGTGACACACTGGACACCACCTGATGCCCACCTCGGGGTTCATGGTCTGAACACTAACTGCAGCCATTACAAGGGGGAGATCTGTATGTTTTGACATGGGAAATTCTTCAAGATGCCAAGTGCAAATAGTAAGCTAGTACAACAATATGTGCCTTAAGATTATTTCTGTAGAAGAAAAGCAAACCCATGGTATTATCTATGTTTCTAATGAATCAACTAGTGAAGCCACCAAGCAACCAAGAAGGAATCCTCACAAAGAGACAATCCCAATGGCCTCCCTGAACTGTTAGCCGTTTCCTCCTGGACCAGATGGAGGGAGGGAGGAAGGAGACGCAAACAGATGGAATGAGTTTCACTTTATATACTTCCTCGCTGCCTAAATTTTTCCCAATCTAACGTGTCCCATCCATAGCAAAGGTTAAAAATAAACTGTAATGAGTCCAAAAACCTCATAATTCTTCAATTGTTTCAGTCTTTTCTTCTCCAATAGGATCAGAGAATAAAAAGAGGAGGTAGGCCATGACAGGTCTTATTGCCAATTCAATGTGTTTCTGGGAGTCTGGGGACCACTAAAGGCCCTAACAGGTAGGGTCCTCCCAGGCGGCCTGTTACACGCATCATGAATTCTGCGCAGGCAAAGAAACCCTCAAAATGAATGATGCTGTGCCGCGTTCCCTCACTGTAAGCATTCTGGCACAAAGTCTAAGAAAGAGCTGAAACAAAACAAACAAAATGAGGTCTGAGAGCCTCCAAAGTGTACCTTATCCCAGTGTTCCAGGGGACAGCACAGACAAGGCTTGGAGACTGCCATCTGGCTCGGTCCCTGGAGCTGGCTCAGTTAAAGACAGGAAGTGGAGGTAGCATGTTACCTGTGGTACCCCCCTCAAGTCCCGCGCCATAGGCGGACACCAGGGCTGGGTTCCCCGCTTGTCCGGGCTCCCCGACGCGCACTTTGAAAGGGCTTCCAACCACGTGGCTCCCGTTGAACTTGACATCGATTGTGTGGACACCGTTTTCATGCGGGATGAAGCGAACAGCATATTTATCTAGGAGAGTGAGCAAAAGCACAAAGTAAAAGCGGGCAGATGGACACCACTGAGTTAGGTGAGGACAAAGGACAGGAAGCCAACCTGACAAGGCCAATTTTAAATCTTTAATAAGACAATGGCTCTCCTGGAAGCCTGGCACCTGACAGGTTGGATTTCAAAACCAGATGGGCTTATTTGTGTGTCCTCAGTCAGCCTCTAGGGAAATGCATCCAAATCTCAGGTTCTGTTTAATCATCTGTGGCCTCTGCCTCAGAAGAACACCTCCTGCATGAAAAGCTCACTCCTCGCAAAGTTTCTCTACGTGGCCACTTGAAGGAGAAGAAAGTGGTTCCAACTGGGGCTAAAGCTCCTTAGTTAAGCTCCAAGCAAGCAACTGCCCCCAGGGTAACAGCCAGGTTTTCCACTCCTGAGTTTGGGTCACAGCATGTGGCAAAGTAATAAGTTAACTTAAATGGACACCTAGAATACCCATCTAGCATGCATCGCCTGACCACCCCTTCCTCCTTGAAGCACTCACCTGGGATGCAGGTAGTCTGTCCTTCTCCCTCCCACTTACCCTTTACCCATTCAGAATTTTTGTCCCCCAAAGCTCCTCCCAAACCCTCTTCTCTTCTCCTCTGGTACTCTCTCCCGCGGTGAACATTATGCAATTGCACCTTTCAACACTGCACTTTCCCCAACAGTTCCAAGCTAGGTACCTATCCCTCCTCCCTTAAAGCCAATGTGTTTCAAGGGAAGGTGACCCTACCCCCACATCAGATATAATCCTAGATTGGATCAAGCTAATAGGGTCAGGGGAGATACCTCTTTCCCCAAGCCATCAATTAGGCCACGGCATTTAACCACAGGAAGTGACTCAGGAACAGACATGTGTGTTCAGTGTTTGGTGAGATAGGAGGGAAAGTTTGCTGGAGACCTCTGGAAAAGGAGCATCTTAGACTTCTGAGAAAGATTCTTGAGGACAGGATGTTTCTCTTGCTTAGTGTGGTGTGAAGATGGGAAATCTGGGGCTGCTGCAGCCATCTTGTCACCAAGAGGAAGCCAGTCTCAGAGTGAGGCTCACAAAGCAGAAAAAGGAGTAGAGGCATTTGGGGCCCTGGAGGACATAGCTGAATGACTGAATTAAATTGTTGCTGAAGTCCACCTTAGGTCCTGAATTTTCCAGTTATGTAAGTTAACAGACTCCTTTATTGTGTGAGTTGGCTTCAGTTGGGTGTGCTATAATTTGCAACCAACGGCATCCTGACTGGTATGCTGGTAGTCTCAGATACCAAACTTCACTTGATGTCTAAATCTCAATGGCTCTAGAATTCTATTAAACATCCTTATTTGGATATCTGGGAAACACTTCAAAACTCCAGAAGGCCTTATAAGGGACTTGTAAAGCTTTGACTAGTCCTCGCCCACCCGTGACTGGCTCTCCCTAGTTTTGCTGACTGTATCATCATCTTTCACCAAGCTACATATAAACTTTCTCAATTCATGTGCATTCCCTATGGTCAGTTGGTCAGCAGTTGTTATAGTTCCCTGGCCTCAAGTTCCCCTTTCCATTTCTAAGGCTGCTGGTTCATGTTATTTTCTCAAATGGACTGCTCTGGGAGCATCAGCTTGCCGCTCTGCCTTTCAGTTATTTCAACACATTCTCTCTAATATGGTCAGACTTAAACCAAGACCTGATCAGGATCCCCACCTGCCCCCACGTTTGTGCCTTTTGAGGCTCCTCACTCCCTTTTCCCTTTCTGTCCGATGGGAGACAGACATCGCAATGCTAATCTAGGTCCTTGATCTCGACCCTCCCTGTACACATTAGCAGGACACACAGCAAATGCCCAATAAGGGCAGTAATCAAAGGGCTCTTCCTCATGCATTAGGGCCCATAGTCAGGTCACTTCCTCTGAGAAGCCTTCCTGGCTTTGCCAAGGCAGAAGCCAATTTTCTTTCCTGTTCTAACCATCTTCACCATTTGGTTCTGAATCGTCCTGTGGTATCGGTGATCACAGAGGGTCCTCGCCAGTGTGCTGCAGGTGTGTGGCCAGGTCCTTATTTGACTCTGAGCTCCTCTTTGAGGGCAGGATCATGTCTTCCTCAGCCTCCCCTTCCTGCCAAGTCTCTGACACTTAATAAATGTTTATTGGCAAAATGTCTCATTAAAGTTGATTGACATCAGAGAACTGCACATATCAAGGCAGCAGGCAATAAAGTCTTATGCTATTAAACATCCTGGAGACACAGGTTCTCTTAAATTTAAAGATAAACATCAATCAATCTTTCCCTCAGAGTAAAGTCAGCTTACAGTGTAAGACTTATTCATGTGATAAGTTCAACAACATAATAAAAATCTGTAAGATTTTGTTAAAATAGGAGAAAATCACAATGACTGTAATGTGAAAGGAATCTGAAAAACAACAGAAAATAAAGCAGTGTTTGTAAAGAAAAGAAAAAGAAGAAAAGAAGAAGAAAAAGAAAAAGCATGGATATTAATTCCAAAGTGTCTCCCTGTCTGCCCTGGTAATGTTTATACCCTAATTTACAAAACACTATCTGGCAACAACAGCAAAGGGAATTTGAAGTTCTCGTTGGCCTTGGGGAGGCCGATTAGTCCTCCGTCAAGGAGCACCTGGCAGAAACATTCCCGGGGGTGCCAGTGCTGGGAGCGCACACCCTGCCTCCTACTTACCTGGCTCCAGCTCAGACACGTGACATTCCTCCACGGCTCCAGAGGGGCTGTGCACCTTTGCATCAATCTTTCCTTTTGCCCCATTCAACCTTATAGCAAAGGAGGCTGGCTGGTTAACCTTTAATCCCGATTCCTAAGAATTTAATACATTAGACAAGGTTACGGCTCTCAGGTTCCAACTTAGTCGTACACACTGACCTGACCTGGGGCTCCGAGGACAGTGCTCATGCAAATAGGCCCAGCATGTTGGTCCACATCTACCAACAGAAGTGCAGGTGGGTCATGTCACATTTCTAGCGTCAAATATAAGAAAGCAGAGGCATGTATCTGCATGGTCTCATACCTAAACTATCTTGATTCAAGGCTGGAAGAGGTTACTGGGTTTGGAGACTTGAGACATCTTGATCAACAGGACTATTGTTTCAGCATCCCAAACAGGTCATCAAAATGAATACAGACAGACAGACAGACAGACAGACAGACAGACATAGGCAAGCCCTCTGCCACTTAGGAGGAGACTAGCAGCTGATAAAACCATACACTCAAGTAATATGAACCAAGTTTTATATCACAGCTCTTTTCTTTTAAATCTGGAGAGTAGGAATGGAGAGAACTTTTAATAAACTGGAAAAGGGTTATACATGCAAGGGAGGTGGTTGGTACTGCACAGCAGTTATGAATCAGTGGGACTGGGGTTACTCTCATTTCCTAGCTAAATAACTAAGTTGTTCAACCTCATTCAGCCTCAGTCTCCTCATATATAAAATGGGCATAATAACTGAATCTATCTCAGAGAGCTGCTGTGAGGATGAAATGAAGTTATGTATTCAAAGTATTCAGCACAGTGCTTTGCCCATACATAGAAAGGCTAAAAAATGTCAGCTTATTGTTAACTATTAATATTCATTTCGAAGTTGCTGTACCCCTAAGGAAAAAAAGAGAGAAGAAGTACAACTTTTGCTATTCAGTGGATCCATTTCACTCTCCATGCTTTGCCTTGGAAACTATAGCCTCTCTGGGAGGAAGGGATTAGAAGATTAGGTCCTTGAGATATTTTAAGATCAGCCAGTCTCGAACAGCAACATTTTACAAGTCAGCAGTTTTGATATAAACTTGATTGGACAGCCACTCCTCAGATAACACTAACACAGCAGGGTTCACACTTCATGGGCAATCAAAGCACCCAGGGGTCTTGTTAAAATGCACATTCTGATTCAGCAGGTCTGGGAAGGGGCCTGGGATTCTAGTAAGTTCTTAAGCGATGCCAAAGCCACTGGTCCCGGGCCCACATCTTAGAAGCAAGGCACTAAAGTTGTGCTGCCTAGCTCAGTATTTACGGGCCACATGTGGCTATATACACTGTATATTTAAATTTAAATCCATTAAAATTAAATACTTAAAATTCAGTTCCCCGGTTATACTAGCCATATTTCAAAGAGAAGATGTGGGGCATTTCCATTGTTGCGGAACATTCTATTAGACTGTACAACCCTAGAGGTCAGAGACTGGGGTTATAGACCAAATTCAAAATTAAGGAGTCTTTGATCGCCAGATCGGCCCCATCCCACCACCCCCTCCTCCTCCACAAAATGCCAGCCGACTCCAATTTTCTAAAAAGCCTCAAAAGCAAGACAAAACAATACATGCCTCTTTCCTAACCAGCACCAGATGTTGCTGTGCAGGCCTCCAGTAAATTGCCGATAAATAATTTACATATCACTCGGCATCAAGTGACCCAGGGAGAACAGGGGATGAAGCTGACAGGCTGGTCGCGCCTCCTTCACGGATATACAGTCTGCTGCACACTTATTTAAATATTTATGACCAAACTGTGATGAGAGGACTCTATAGAAAAGTCTGTTGGAGAGGATCTCTGCAAACCAGCTCCCTTTGGACAGAACCAGTTACATTACCTGAATCCGTTTGCCACTAAATCCTCAAGAGGGAGATAAATGCCTCAGAAGATCCGAAAGAAATCTTCGAGATGCATGAAGGCAGCTCTGTGCCCTCAACAAATGCTGGGTTTATCTCCCTCCATAGGTTTTAGCTGAGTTGACCACAAAAGGAACTTCTGTTAAGAAGCCTTTAAATGAAACACAAGAAAAACATCTACACCACAGTGACCAGTCAGCGCCCATGGTACTCTCCAGATGAGGCCTCTTCAATCTGTGCACCCTGATGCTGGTGGGGGTTCTGTTTGGGTTCTCCTGTTGGGAACAACTGACAGCTAGCAGGACCAGTTCCCCTGGGGGGCGGGAGGCCGGGGGCAGTTAAAATTGCAAATGTAAACCAACTGTAGGAACTAGGTCCAATGACATCAGCCATCTGAATATGGGCCTGGGTTTCAATCAATCCAGGATTTTCAAAAACTGGGGGGCTGGGGGTTAGGGGGGGCAATTTAAGTCTATTTAGAAACCCTTTTAACCAGAATCACATTTTGAGATTCTGGTGTTATTCCACAACTGAACTGTTATTCTTGATTCAGACACCTAATTATTTTTTTGGTGTCCTGAGTAAAGACCCAAAGGCATCCCCCAGTGGCTCTTAGTTTGGCTGAAGACTTCAATGCAACCTTGAATTCAGTGACCTGTTTAAGACAGGAGGTAAAGTTGCATTTCCTGGCATTGCAATAGGTCAGACTATGTGACGACGTGCCACAATGCCCGGTGGGGATTAAAGAGAACACAGTTAAGACCACATGTTCTGGAGCACAACGACCTCACTGTGCCTCATACTAGCTGATTTCTGGTAGCCATAACCTCCCTGTACCTCAGATTTTCCATCTTTAAAATGGGATCAAGAGAAATCCAGGCGGTTGCAAGGATTTAAGGAGGTAACACTGATAAAGTTCTTAGCCAAGTGCCTTGCACACTTATTATACACAAATCATAATAATAAAACAAAACACAATTGACTTCCTTGAGGAAAAAGAAGCCAATCATTGAAGCTAAACATTACGGGACTATTAGTTTTGTGTTTGTTTTGTTTTTAAAGCTCTCCTTATCCCTTAACAAATTATTAACAGGCCTCCTTTGTTTCTCTTGAATAAATATTTAAAAAACAAACTTGTCCCCAAACACTGAGGTATTTTATTGACTGTGGCTCTGTTTTGTTCCCCCAACTGTCTCCTGTCTTAACATGTGGGGAGCTGACTCTGCCAAGGGAGTGCTCCTCTACGAGGGGCAACATCTGTGGGCAAAATGGGCGGGGACCCTCAGCACCAAAGGGGATTGAAGTGGCCTCAGGAGTCCAGGGTCTCACTGGTTGGCCTGTGGCCAAGGAGATGGATGCTTCCTTGCGTCTCACCTGAAGGCTCATAACAGTAAGGCGGCGGGCATCATCAGAGGGCGCGATGACTGGCACCAGGTAGGGACTTTCAGGGATGTGCTCGTCATTAAACTTGATAGATACCTCGTAGTTACCTGTGGAGACAAGAAAGTACCATCATTTCAGAGATTCCAGGAAGGTGGCTACAGTGAAGCCAGCTGCTTATTTTTACCTAGAACGAAAATGCCTTCCGAGAGACTCTGCCCTCACAATGGCTATGGTTGACTGGTGTAGGGCAGGTTGCCTGGCTCAGGCTGGGCCAACATGATTTTCTTAGTTGGGCAAGGGCAGAGATTCTGAACTGGAGTCCACAGGGACCACAAAGGGTCTCTGTACAGAACTCAGGAGATCCATAAAACTTGAATGGGGAAAAGATTACATCTTTGCATTCACTAAACCTCTACCTGAAATTTTGCATTTCCTTTCTTTAGAAATGTTGGTAAGAAGCCACAGCACATTAAAAGTACTTGTGACTTTGTCACCAATAAAGTTTGCAGATATTTTCATATCATTTTACAGTTTTACATACACTTTGACATATCATTTATACTCATTGCTAGTTTTGAAATTAAGGTAGCAAACAGGCCATTACCACATTTTAGACTTAAAGTATCAATGAAGATGTACACACCTTCTTATGTTACACATTTGTTCTTGTAACATTTTGATAACTAAATTTTAATAATTGACTTCTTTTATAATCCAATGTAATTTATATTATGTATTTCAAAACACTGTCTTGAGAACAGTCCCCACAGGCTTTAGATACTGAAAGTGTCCATGGTAAAAAGCGTTAAAGGGAGTGCAGATGCTAAGTAAGGTCCTTCTTTGGGGACAGCAACACCAGCCAGTGGCCAAGGTTGGGCACAGGGGCTGGTTAGTGGAAAGAATCAACCAGTTGAATAAAAGCACAAGGCAGAGAGGTTGACAAGAGACAATAACCACAAGAATTCCTGCCCCTTGGAGACCTGGCCGCGTTTCCTGCAACTGGATTCCTAGGATGTGCTCCCACATGCCCACAGAGATAAATTCCTACAGAGCTAGCTCGATGGGCATATGTTCCTTACAACCTAACCATCCCCAAACAAACAAAAAAATGTCTTGAGTTGGTTCTTGAATACATACCAGGCTCTTGGGCAATGTAAGACACACCGCATGATCCATTTTTATGGTCATCGAATGTAATCTCAGCCTTGCTGGGGCCTTCGACAGCAATGGAGAGGCCCCCTGCGCCTGCTTCCCGGGTCCAGATGCTGAACTCAGCTGAGACAAAGAACCATCCGCTTAGTGACTAAGCCTGGTGGAGGCCCCCTTCCTGCCCAAACCTGCAGTGCTTGGTCATTGTTATAGATGGCTCTTTTCTCTTTCCCTGACCCCAGCAGAACCCAAGGAAGGGCATAGATGATGTTTTCTAGGTACCATCCATGACTATACTACATTCCTGGGACATTGGGCACCTTTTCTTTTTTTCAAATGTGTTTTATTTATGTATTTTTAGAGAGTGGAAGAGAGGGAGAAAAACATCGATGTGAGAGAGAAACACGTACTGGCTACTTCTGATGTGTGCCCAGACCGGGGAATGAACCCACAAATGATACATGTGCTCTGACTGGGAATCGAACCCATGACCTTTCACTTTGCGGGATGACGCCCAATCAACGGAACCACATCAGTCAGGGCTATATTGGGCATCTTTTGAACATACCCAAATCAAGCCAAAAAAGATGATAATGTTTAGTTTTGTCCCCACAGGCCTGCCACTAGCAACCATGACTTACAGGGACCTTCACAATGGGTTGTGTAGAACTCTACCATGTTCCACAGAACATCAGCCCTGCAAGATGCTCTGGAAACGGCTTCATAATTCTGCTCCTCTCTTCTCCAAGGCTTACCACACAGTAACTAATTACAGGCTTCAAGGAGTTCCTCAGTAAGAAACTCATTTAGCATGGGGAAAACAAGCAATTCCCAAATGTATTTACTAGAGAAGCCTCATTTTAAAGAATGTCCCTTAAGCCACCCATTAGAACCTCACATACAAAGTGTTCTCTTTAGAACAGGGTGAAGAGTGTGGGATGCTCACACCCCCAGGTTCGGCTCTTACTCTTTTCAAGTAAAAAGTCTGCCTGAGCACTCACCTGGGACGCCTGCTTCTCCTCGCTCCAGGCCAGGGCCTCCTGCCCGGACCTTGTGGGCGCCCCCCTCACCCAGAGGCCCCACCGTGAACTGGAAGGGGCTGCCGGTGACATGCTGGTTGCGGTATTTGACACTGACTGTATGCACGCCCATCTCCTGGGGCACGAACCTAACGCAGTGCGAGTTCTTCCCCATGGGCACAATCTCTGCCTCGGTCACGAGGCCAGAGGGGCTGGTGACGTGGGCCGACATGTCGCTACTGTCAATTTCTGTGAGGAAGCGAGAGGTTGGGGAAAAGGAGAGAGGGTTAAAGTGAGGGTCAGAGGCTGAACAGGACATGCAGAGCAAGCAGGGGAAGGCAGGGCAGGTGCAGCTTGGGGTGAGGGGTGCTCAGGCTGGACACCTGCCCTCCTGTCTCCCTCAAATCCCTGGGTGGCTGTGGCCAGCATGGAGAGCCAGGCCCCTCCAGCCACCAGTGCAAAGAACATTCTCTAGGGGCATTGATACTTCTTGCTCCATGGGGTACTTTTACAGCCTTCCTGGTTGGAGCTGAGTTAATTCCACCCAACAGTTTCAAACCAGAGCCTGAGCTGATAGCACATTAATATAAAAACTATGATAGCTCAGATGTTTCTTAGCCAAAGGTGACATGTGGCCATTGTCATGCTACAGGAGCTCTTTTCCACAGGCAGGTAAAGACAGAAAACATAAGAGCTATCATCCCTTACTGTCAAGAAGCCTTGGCATTTCCTCTAGGTAACAAGACAAAATACATTTAGAGAGAAAGGTGAACACATGTCAGTCCCAACAGCAAAGGGGAAACCATGCATGAGCAAAGCTTCGAGCAAACTGAAGACAAGGGGCCACACGAGGTGATGCTTTGGGTCATCCGCACTGGGAAGCAGACCACATCTGCTCCATCCGAGGTGCTCATGCCATGCCAAGGACTGTGCCTGCACTGACGTGGCGGAGACAGGCAGGCCACATGCTGCGTGACCGAGTAATGCCATCACCTAGAGCCACATGAAACTGCACCCTCCAGCCCTACAGGATCGGGGCTGAGCAGCACATGACTTTGAGCCTGAGGACAGAGAAAGGAAGGGAGGTTGAGGACAGGGTCAGTCCGCATGGCCTGGGTCCAAAGACATCCGGAAGCTGGTGAGCCATGCTCCATTCTAACTGGCTAGAGAGTCATTTACGCAATGAGGGGAAAAGTGAGTCTCACCGAGTCATCTGGTACCAGGTAACTGAAAAGGGTAAAAAGCAATCAAGAGCCAGAAAAGACTAAAGAGAAAGGGTAACTGTCCACATCACACAAAGACACAAAGAAGCAAAGGGAACAGAACAGAAAATTTGCAAAATGAGAATTATAAAGCAAATGAACATATTCCCTGTCACTAGTGACCAGAGAAATGAAATTGAAAACATATTTTTCCATCATACTAATCAAAGTGAGAGTAAAAACAGTGCCCAGGGCTGGTGAAGAAGAGAGAGAAACGGGCACCAATTCATGTTCTGGAGGGCAGGCTGCCCAGGCATAGCAGCATCTGAAACTCACCAGCCCAGCAGCCCCACTGCGATGCGACAACAGCCTGGGCGAACAGTGGCCATAGCACTAATTATATGAGTTGAGGAACAGAGTGAGTGCATGTGAAGTGGGAAAACCAGATGAAAGGTGGTGCGTCTTGACATGAAATGCAATCCTATGTAGTCGTTAAAAAGACTTTTTATGGTTACAATCCATACAGCTCTTTTTAAGTGATTCTTTCTGGACACCACAGTAATGAGGCTTTCACCACATTCACCTGTGACCAATGTTATGTCTACATGGGAAGAACCCATCAAATATTGCTCAGTGGGCAGAGCAAATAGATAGACGACAGACTAGGCAAGATGAGAGGAAAAGAGCCTTCTCTCCGGATCAGAACATGAGCGTCATCTGAAGGCTGGATTTTCCATCTCCTCAGTATCTGGGCAACTAACTGCAGAGCACATGCCAGCTTCTGGGCAGAGGAACCTCAGAACCTTCACTCACACAACGACCTCTCTTTGGGAGGACTTTTTACAGAAAGAACCCGGGCCACACTTCAGAAAGACTATGGCGGTTTACTGAGTAATTTGGTCCCACTGGGAACAGTTTATGGCCAAAGGGCTAGAGATGCCCACCCACCAGCCCTGCAGCAAAGTCCTCAAGCTAATTTTAGGAATGAGAGAGATGAACGGAAATTAGAAGGTTGCCGCTGGGCTGACATCGCTTTAAAACTCCCAGATACTGGCCTCAGCAGAGCCAGTTCTCTCACTGAGATCATTCTACTCGATAAATACTAAATTAAAATTTAAAAAGCTTATTTATCCACCCCCCATATGATACAACAAAGCTATTTTCATTTGGGAAAAGAAAAAGGTAGCAGGTAAACAGTTTGTTTTTCCTAAATGAGCCTCTGTGAACATAAGTATTAAAATATTAATTGAAATTTTAAAAAAATCAAGGAAGTCACCTTACGGGACTTGGACAGTATGTTCTAGGCCACACCTGGACTTGGTTTTCAATGACACCCACTGTCCTAACCTACGAGCCCCTTGTGCTCACCTGGGATTTTCAGGTTCAGGTCACAGATGCTTCCAACAGTGGCCACAGACGGGGCCCGGCTGGTACGGGTGATGCTCTCCTTGACTCTCCCCTCCCCACTGATCTTCACAGTAAATGGGCTCCCTGTAAGAACCGAGAAGGCCCACATGAGCAGCCCGGAGCCCGAGGCAGCAGACCCAAGCACCAGCCAGGGAGGGCAGACAGGACCACACATACCAGGTACATGCTCATCAGCGAATTTGGTGGAAACGATGTAAACTCCAGGCACAGTAGGGAAGTAAGAGACCTTGCAAGTGCCATCTTCCAGGTCCTCTGTCTGGATGTCTACTTTGCTGGGGCCTTCCACCGCCAGGGATATGCCACCATAACCTGCAACACAGTAGCCGGGGGCTGTTTTGATAGCAACTCATTTGAAAGGGGGAGCTTAGTGCATGCAGAAAGGACATCTGACCCTGGAAAGTCACACTGCTATTTCCAGAGAGCAAAAAGAAAGTCAATGTGTTCCCTGATGGAGAGTCCCAGGCAGAGGAGCAGGTTAAAGGCTCTGAGAAATCCTGTAAGGAAATAACCTGCTAGGCATGGCTTTGACCACAGAGCCCTTTTCTTGAGGATATCTACTGTTATCCCACAGGGCATCTGTCCTGCAGAACCCACAGGGAAAAACACTGTTCACATGCCTCCAGGAACGGCGTGCACTGCCTCGTGGGTGCATTGCCAGTCACAGGTTTGAAAATTTGAATTTTTAAGCTGCCTCCCATGTCTAGCCAGGGGACCACTAAGACAGCAGATATGAAGGTTTAACAACATGAGGAAACAACATAGAGCATCAGCCCATCAGGACCAGAAATTCTCCAGCCCCTTCCTCTGGGACTATAGCTTTGCCTAGAAGTCACCAATACACCCATCACTCAAGAAGGCAAAAGATGAAGACACTGGATGTGGCATAGGTTATGGAGGGCCAGACTAATTCAAACCATCTCAGGGAGAAAACAGGAAGAGATTTCTCATTTCCATAAAAGCACTGTGAGCAGAACAGGGTCTTGGCCAGTGGCCAGCTGGCCCAACATCCCGTGCTCAAGATGAGTCCTGGAGACCCTGGGAAGCTAATGGTGGGAGTACAGATAACAAGAGAGAAAGGTCTGTGAGTTGTAGTGGTTCTGGGTTCTAATGCCAGAAGCAGAGAACTGTATGCTTCAGGTTCTTCACATAGGAAACAAAGACAACACTAATTTTACCAGTGGTCAAGGGGTTTAAACAATAATGCAGGTATAAGGATACACAACTTGAAGGACACTTACAAAGAAAAGAGAGTTAGGAGACTTCCAGCCAAGATGGAGGCGTAAGTGGATACACTTTGCTTCCTCACACAACCAAAAGAAGGACAACAAATTTAAAAACAAAAAATAACCAGAACTGCCAGAAAATCAAACTGTATGGAAGTCCAACAACCAAGGAGTTAAAGAAAAAACATTCATCCGCACCGGTAGGGAGGGGTGAAGATGGGCAGCCAGTGGGGAGAGGATGCGTTGCAAGGCGGCAGCTGGAGGACCAGGCAGGTGAGACAGCAGCTGGCAGACCCATCAATCCCACATTTGCATGCAAATAAACCAGGTGGAACAGCTGGGGAGTGAGACAGTCTGTGCAACCCAGGGTTCCAGCACAGGAAAAGAAAACCTCAAAACCCCTGGCTGAAAAAACCTGTGGAAGTTGCAGCAAAGGGAGAAACTCCCAGTCTCACAGGAGAGTTCGCTGAAGAGACCCACAGGGTCCTAGAACATACACAAACCCACCCACCCAGGAATCAGCACCGGAAAGGCCCAATTTCTGGGAGCTTCTTGTGGGTAGCGGAGGAAGTGACTGAAAGGTGGCCAAATGACATTGTTCCCTCTCTGACCCCTCCCCTACAACGCAGCAAGCTGGTTGCCCCGCCCTGGTGAATACCGAAGCCTCCACCCCTGACAAGGTAACAGGCCACTGAGACAGAAATATGGCCCAAATGAAAGAACTGATTAACACTCCAGAAAAAATACAACTAAGAGATGAAGAGATAGTCAACCTATCAGATGCAGAGTTCAAAATACTGGTAATCAGGATGCTCACAGAAATGGTTGAATACGGTCACAAAATGGAGGAAAAAGTGAAGGCTATGCAAAGTGAAATGAAGAAAAACATAAAGGGAACCAACAGTGAAGGGAAGGAAACCGGGACTCAAATCAATGATTTGGAGCAGAAGGAAGAAAGTAAATTCGATCAGAACAGAATGAAGAAACAAGAATTCAGAAAAATGAGGAGAGGCTTAGGAACCTCTAGGACAACTTTAAACATTCCAACATCCGAATCATAGGGGTGCCAGAAGAAAAGAGGAAGGGCAAGAAATTGAAAACTTATTTGAAAAAATAATGAAGGAGAACTTCCCCAATCCGGCAAAGAAAATAGACTTCCAGAAAGTCCTGGAAGCTAAGAGAGTCCCAGAGAAGCTGGACCCAAGGAAGCACATCATAATTACATTACCCATAATTAAAGATAAGGAGAGAATCTTAAAAGCAGTAAGAGAAAAGGAGACAGTTACCTACAAAGGAGTTCCCATAAGACTATCAGCTGATTTCTCAAAAGAAACATTATAGGCAAGAAGAGGCTGGAAAGAAGTATTCAAAGTCATGAAAGGCAAGGACCTACATCCAAGATTACTCTATGCAGCAAAGCTGTCATTTACAATGGAAGGGCAGATAAAGTGCATCCCAGATAAGGTCAAGTTAAAGGAGTTCCTCATCACTAAGCCCTTATTATATGAAATGCTAAAGGAATTTATCTAAAAAAAAAAAAGAGTATAAAAACTATGAACAGTAAAATGACAACAAACTCACAACTATTAATAACTGAACCTAAAAACAAAAACAAACTAAGCCAACAACTAGAACAGGAAAATAATCACAGAAATGGAGGTCACATGAAGGGTTATCAGCGGGGAGGGGGAGGGAGAGGAGGGGGAGAAAAGGGGAAAAGGTACAGGGAATAAGAAGCATAAATGGTAGGTACAAAATAGACAATGGGAGGTTAAGAATAGTGTAGGAAATGGAGAAACCAAAGAACTTATATATACAACCCATGGGGAGGAACTAAGTAAGGGAATGCTGGTGGAAGGGGGATGCAGGGTGGAGGGAAATAAAGGGGAGGAAAAAAATGGGACAACTGTAATAGCATAATCTATAAAATATACTTAAAAAAAAAGAAAATAGATTTGGTAGGATAAAAACATGAAGCAACCTGTTCCCTCAAGCCCGGGACCTTTCCCCTGGGACCACCCCTACAGACCTGCATCCCTGGTGTCCACGATGAACTCAGACATCTCAAAAGTCCTGCCTTCTGACAGGCCTCGGCCGTAGACTTTGGCTCTGCGGGCATCACCGATTTCAGACTGGACCACCATGATGGACACGGGGCTGTTGGCCACGTGGTTGCCATTCTTCTTGATGCTGACCAGGTGTTCGCCCACCTCCCGGGGGATGAAGGAGATGCCTAGACCAGGGCACACATTGGGGTTTTAAGTGGGGTGGCGGGGGTAAGTGCAGGAGAGGAACTGGGAGGGAGGCACAGTCGCAATAATGGAAATAGGACTCCTTGACTTTCTGGCCACCCCAGCGTGTCCATGAGGGTAGTCAATCTCACAACATGAAAATGCACGGATGTGACCCAGCAGGTTTCTCATATTTTATTCCAAGGTGTTACTTATTTCCCAAAAAAGGACTGAAGGAATCCCCATCTCCAGCCCCAAATATCCCAGCCCCATCCAGGAAGGCAGCCTGGGCTCACCAATGTGATTGTTGGGCAGCCTCTTCAGGAGACAGGGTTCATCGCGGCCAGATGGGGCCTTAATGCTGGCAGTTAGGGTGCTGAGGTCAGTTTCGCTGATGTCGAGCAGGAAGTCGGCGGCAGAGCCCAACTTCACCTGAGAGCACCGTCTGCTGTCATCTGGGAAACACCCCCCCAAACACAGCTCCTGTCACACGTGGTCACCCAGGTCTCCAGAGCCTTCACCCCACATGCTGCTTACAGATGAACAGCCAGAATTAACTACCAAAAGTTAAATGGAAAAACATGCCTCATGCACCTAACCAACAATACATGACTGCTACTTATGCCTGGTGAAGGGGAAGACTAGTTGCTGGAAGGAACTGGGGCCTTGAGTCCTCATGGGCCACTTTTCAAAGGCGTCTTTGCCAGTGAAGGCACCTTCCACCTGCCCACCTTCCTCCTGGGAATTTCGCAGGTAAACACTGATCTAGGGCCACACAGGACTGCTGGCAGCTTCACAGATGGGTCTAAACAACTCAGGGGCAAGAACTTCATCTTGTGCATCTTCATGATCCACTGAGAGCAGGATCCGAACACAGCAAGAACAACAGGGGTTAGAAGAAGGGCTTTGAATCAGATAACCTCAACCTGAATCCTAGAATACCCACATGTAAACTTGGCTAAGTTACTATCTCTCTAAGCCTGTTTTCCCATCTGCAAAATGGGAGAAAAAAAAATCTATCCAGCAGTAATGCTGAAGGGCACCTTCGAGTTCACAGTAAGTGAGTATTATATGAATACCTCTGTCTGAGAGCCTGCTCTTTACATGCTGGAGTTAGAATGGAACAAAATAACGGCCCTCCAAATGCTGTGAGTGAGTCCTTTTCTCAGGATTACAGCTAAGGGAGGAATTGGACAGTCTAAACTTGACCTTGCACCCCCAGTGAGTCTCTGTGACACCTAAACTTGGACCCCTCGCCTGTGGCCTCTGGTCTGATCACAACCCTACCTGTGATCTTGGCTGTGAAGGGGCTGCCAGGGATATGCTTGTCATTGTACTTGACCAGAATGCTGTAGTCGCCTGGTAGGGTGGGCAGGTAGGTCACTGTGCACGTCCCATCTTTGTTGTCAATACAGCTGATTTCGGCCTTTGAGGGCCCTTCAATAGCCAAGTCCAGGCCACCTGGAATGGGAGTAGGAAGGGAGGACCATCAGGGAGAGTGTTATCTTATTTCCACAGGGATAACAACTCATCCAGGGCAGCCCTGAGGCCGGGAACATCAGACTGGCACAGGCCACATGGGCTGTGGGCAAAGCATGGGATCAGCCATTCATAGCACAACACTCCACCATTTGAATTCTTCACTGCAAGTAACCTTGAAGGTGTCACTACTCTTTGGAATGTGTGGGACAAGAAAGGGGACGGAGCTCTGCACATCAACCACACGTATGGGAGGGTGTCACACACTATCACTGCTGGTCAGGCCGTGGAGGCCCCTGTGGGAATCCCATTAGAATCACAAATTTTAAAATCTTCACAGAGACAATGGGCCTACACACAGGGCTTTATCTAGAATGGGCCACTAAATAACCGATGTGGTCCTTCAGATACATGTACATGTGCAAAAAGAACAAAAACAAAAATGTCATCAACCAAAACACTTAAATTCCAGGCCAGTCACATAAATCATTTCACAGTTTAAATCTTGTTTCAATGAGAATCCAAGGAACTTTAGAAATTCCTGTTTTGGGTAAAAAAGAGCAGCTGTACATAGAGGTTTACACAAAACAAATATAAGACAAATACTACCATCCAACAGTCTTATTTTTCACAATTACCCTGGACTCGTCCACTTAACTCTCTAAATGGGAAGCTGAAAGTATATAACCACATAAATGGCACGGTACCTTCTCCTGCATCCTCAGTGACGATAGTGAAGGTGGCAGTTTTGTTGGCCACTCCATACACCAGGCCTGGACCGTAAGCAGAAACACTCCCACTGTTGGGGTAGTTCACGTAGAACTGGAGTGGGCTCTCTGGATTTGCAAAGAACAAAAACGAAACCGGGACTCAGTCCGGCGGAATGTGTGCCTTGGCCAGCCAGTGTCTTAGCACTCCTCTAACATTCGGCATCTCCAAGGCAGAGGAAGAACCCAAACTGAGCCTCTGGTGGAGCTCACCATCCTAGGACCACCAAGGGGGTCTACTTATTGCTGTTCCTTCAAAGTTACACAAGAAAAACAATCCTGAGGCTGCTCCAGACTAAAGGGGGGGCTAAAGCAAGGGAGACCAGCTCAACTAGACTAATTAGGAGGAACAGTGGACCTTGTGAAGGATCCACTACAAGAGGGACACAGCTGGAAAGATCTTTTGGGAAGGCCACTGGCCTGTGCCCTTCAAAATATAAGGCCCTATAAGCCCACCCCACACTGTGGGAATTTATCCCACTGTGGTCTTCCCTACCCAATCCCACTCCCAAGGCCTATGCAAGTACTTGCATTTCTGCAGTGGTCAGATGCAAATTAGGAAAAGATCCCGGTGCCCAACAATAGGAGGTTAGTTAAATGTTCTACTCTCAGGTCATTAAAAAGAATGAGGGGGTCTGTATGCACTAACTTGAGAGATTATCCCTAATGGGTTTCATTAGAAAGAGAAAAAGGCAAGTTGCTATATAATATTAATACCATTATCCCATTCTTTTAAAAACAAAAAAGAACAAAATTATATGCATGTTTGTACATACAGGGAGAAACATCTGTACACAGAGCAGCAGTAGAAATAGGAGAGAAATGGGAGAAAGACATTTTTTACTTTCTCTACATCTGCATCTTTAGAATATTTAAATGGCAGCAGATAATGCATTTTTGCTTTAAACAAATATTATGCACAACTACATATAAACTTAAGCAAACATCAAACTGAAAGAAATATTTGCAACTCCTATCACAAAGGGCTAATCTCTCCAGTATTTAAACTGCTCTCAAAAACTGATATGACAAAGGCCAATAACCAAACAGAGAATCCAGGCCATGGATACAAATGTTCAGTTATCAGAAAAAGAAACACAAATGGTACTTAAACATATAGAGAGTTGCTCAATCTCATTCAAAAGAGAAATACAAATAAAGCAACACTGAGATACAATTTTTTCAACTATCAATTTGGCAAATATCTAAAAGCCTGATAGCAAAATCCGCTAGCAAATTTGCAGAAAAGCAAGTATTCTCCTACATAACTGGTGAGTGTGCAAATTGGAAGGACCCATCCTTTTTAAGGCAATTTGGCAAGTCTAGCAAAATGATAGATGCCCTGAAATTCCTCCCCTGGGGCCTAAATCTCACAGATGCGCCCTTGCTAGTGTGACATGCTGAATGTGAAAGGCTGTTCACTGCAGCAAAAGGTGAGGATGAAGGTGAATGTCCTTCAACAATGGCAGTGGCTAAATATGTAACAGTTCACTCGATGGTAAGACACCCGGAAGATACTGTTATTCAGAAGTGTGAAGCCCTCCTGCATATAAGGTTAGATAAGAAGGACAAGGATGGAATGATGTGTAGAGTATGCTGCTACTAATGTAAAAAAAAAAGAGGAGGAATTAAGAAATCCATACTCCTCTTTGCTTATGGTCTTAAAAATATTCTGAAATCCAATAGTCAGGTTCTCAGAGAAGGCAGATAGGGGTTATGAGCGGGGAGGAAACCTTTCTCCACATCATTTTCTAAACTATGTGTATGCTACCTACTAAAAAAAATAGAGAAGTATTGAAACAATTTTTTAAAAAGAACAAGAATAGCACAGAGCTGGTTGGTGAACATGGAGCCTCCTTGTCAAGGGCAGTGTGTCAATGAGGCAGCTTGTGTCCTCTTCTCACAATCACTTCTCCCGCCCCAACCCCCCAGGCCACGGAGGGCTCTGCAGGCCAGGCTGGAAAGTCCCTCACATTTTTCTCCCAGCTCACCCTTTGGCCAGAGTCGGCATAGTGACAAAGACAAACAATCACAGCCATAAGTGCCTGCACTGTGACCCAGGACACTTAGATGCATCATCCCTTCTGGAAATTAGCTGGATCTGCTGGACTAACAAGCTGTTTGGTTTCACACGAACGTCAACACTGCATTCCCCAACCTGCCACCGAGAACTGTTTCCCACACAGCAGTTGGCTGTACGTCAGAAGTTTAGGCTCCTGAGTCTTGGAGTCCTGCAGGGCGTGCACTGAGCCCAACTCACCGGGGATGTGGCTGCCCATGTATTTGATGTGCATCTCATGGAGCCCGACCTCAGTAGGAGCGTATCTGACCGTGACTGTGCCATCCTTGTTGTCCACAATCTCGGGTGTAGCCGTCTTCCCAGAAGGCATGTGGACCTCTCCTATCGGAGCACACGGAAACCGGGCCATGAACCCACCAGCGACTTACCCCAGAGAAGCTGAGCACAAAGGCACAGGTGGCCTTCAAAATAAAGGTTTTCAGATCCAAGACATTCACTGCTGCCTAAAACATCCAAGTTGCAGAACAGGAGGGCAGACATGCATTTACCCCCACGAAATGCAGCAGGTACTTAAGCAAAAGATTTTCTACTTTGTGAAGACAAATTAGAACCTCGAGCGGGACTTGAGAAAACCACAAGAAAAGAATTAGTAGAGCGTGAACTCAAAGAGAAGCAGGCATAAGAAGAACGCAGGCAGAGAAAGTAACTCTTGCACAATGGACCTCTGTGTCACTATCACAGCTGGACACTAAGAGAAGTGGGGAAACAAGGGGGAGCAGGAACCTGAGAGTCGAGAGGTATCTAAACACAGTAGCTCTTAACCTGGAGAGAATCCCCAGCTCTCTCCAGGAAGAAATGCAAATTATAAATGAACCACCTCTTTAGAGGCACACATAGATACACAGATTTTGCAGTCTCAGGGCTCAGGGACTAACCCTGCTAGAGCAAAGTGCAGGGAGTCTGGGATCAGGAACGCAGGTCTGGGGGACAGGTGGAACCACTGCCAGGTCACCTTTCTGGAGAGCTAGTGAGAGCAAGCGAGAATGAGACAGCCGTCATGACAGTGCTTACCGGTGATTTCTCCTTTCCTCACTGCAAACGGAATGACCAAGTCAAAAGGTTTAAACCCCAGGCCATTCATGTCACTCACTGGGACATATGCCTCTTCGGTGACCTAAAAACAGGAAACAGTGGTCACTGGGTAAAGTAGACAACAGTGTGAACTAGTGAAGCTACAAGGGAGCAGAGCGACTGGGAATTTTGCAAGCCAGTGCAGCCAGGATTTAAGGATGTGGCTGCCTGTGTCGTATGGGCTTTATCCGACTGACCCTGGGGCCAGAGCAGAGCCTGAGAGATTGGAGAAGTCATGCCAACCGATTGCTAAAAAATCCCTAGGCGATCCACTTGTAAAATTCCCAGCAGCACCCATGGGCAAGTGAAAAAGTGAGAGACAGAAATGTCTGTGAGTCCCAAGAGGCTCCACCTGGAAAGGTTTAGTTGCTTGTGGCCTGGAAAAGAAGGTGTGTTTTAAGTGGCAGAAAGTAGCAGCAGGTGGCTTTCCCTCTGAACAGAAACCAAATGTGCAAGTGGCAGCTTTGAGAGTCAGCAGGAGGGCTGAAGACAGCCGTCCATCTTTGTCTTTAAACACAGAGACAAACTGCACCCAGCGTGATCAGAGACATGACGGCGGCTGGTGATTTGTGGAGCGCAGACGACGACATGGGTGGGTCCCATTACAGAGAAAGCAGGGATCATTGTGATGGACTGATCAGTGGGGGAGAAACCAATGGCTAGGACACCGAGAGGGCTTAAGCAATCCCCAGAAGCAGGCTGTAGCTTTTCTGAAATGAAGGCTGAGTAAACACAGAAACATAAAAAACAAAAAAACAACAAAACCAAAAGTGTACCCAGGGCCTGAATCCAGGGGGACATGCATTTACCGGAGCCTCCTCCTCGGCTGTGACTTCCCCATCGGTGGCCTGGTCGGTGGCAAATGGAGATTAGTAGGGAATCACATTGGAGGGACACTGCTACTTAGTAGATTCAACAACCTGAAGGCCACTTCCTCCCCATCTGCTCGATCATGCAGAGCAGGGAGCCACTCGCTCTAGCTGCTCTAGCCAGAGTCTACCTTCTTCCTACCCTTGTGAGAGCAAGTTGGCATCGTTTCTTCAAATGTCAAATCCATGGGCCCTTTGAACCCAGGAATCCACTCCTAGGAAGCAGATCTATAGAAATACTAGCAGGAAAGTTCCTAGATAAGTGACGCATGCATGGGGTTTTACAGGAGCTGTTTGTGGTCATGAAAACCTGAAGCAACTTAAATGTCCATCTGTAAAGGAATCAGCTAAGTAAGTACACACAGTACTTACAAAGTCTGCACAGTGAAATGCTGTGCTAATAGTCTGAAGAAGTGGGCAAGTCCAGTGAATTAATATGGAAAGGTACCTATGGCACAGTAAGAGAAGAAAGCAAGTTGCAAAGCAATGTGCATGGTGTGATCCAGGTGTTTGTTGTGCAAGTAGGGAAAAGCTAACACTAGTCACCTTTGCAGCAAGAAACTGGGCAAGTGATCTCCTGTTACTTGCTAAGTGTCTACAGAAGTTAATGTTTTAAAGTCTTTATAAATTCATTTTTTAAAAATCATAGACTTCATGTTCCTGATCTGACAGACCTGATAAGGGATGGGTTCCCTCTTCTACCGTGACACACCAGAATCGGAAGGCCTCCCCTTGTGGACGAAGACCTGCATGCGCACATTTACTACTTTCATGGATTTTGTCATCTGCAGAAAGGAGCCTCGCTTACAAAGGCAGCTTTGAGAGCTTCAACGTCTGGAACACACCCATCTCCCCCTTCTAGGGCTCTCTCAGACTGGGGCTACCTGGGGACACATCGCCTGGGAGGAAGATCTTTCAATGGCTACATGATGGCCTTTGATCCAGGACTTCTTGACAGTGATGAGCAGATAAACTGCTAGACCCATGACATCTTGGGCATGTCTTCTGCATGATATATTTAATTGAGCTAGCCTGCCAGGTCTCCTTGAGACATTTGCTGCAAAGGCAGTACTGGGTGTTCATGTTCTTTTGGCTTCTTCTCTGCAGAGAGAAGCAGGGAATCTACCGATAAGAAGCCAATGAACAGAAAGTCAGTCCCTCTAGGTAAGACTGGCGAAAGCTCGGAACAGAAGAATAAAGACCCAATCCCAGTGTTGTGGGTAATGCTCCCTTTCTGCCGTCAGCAGTGGTTAGAGGACAGTGTGTCTATACAAAGTATCCTTTGGGCATCCAGGGTCAAGGGGACATTTATTCCTAATAAGTTTGGTGGCTCCTACTTCAGGTCTCTGATTTGTCTGTCAAAATGATCCTTGACACTTTCTCACCAGTTTTCTCACTCAGACCCTCCTAATGTGGTCTGTTATTTCTAACTCACTGCACCAGCAGGGCTGCGACCGTGGCCCAGAAGCTGCCTTTCTGTCCTGCCCAGTGCTAACCAACCAGCTAAAACCTGCTATGGGCTAAGCACAGATCCTTAAAATTACAACTGGGGCCCCTCTCTATAGGTAAGGACACCGAGTTTCTAGCTGCATTTCTTTCCGCTCTGAAGAGAAAACCATTCCCAAATGAGCAGCATCAAAAGTTGACAAGTGTTTATATCCTTGAGACATAAGAGCCTCCAGACCTCTGGCACATTTACAGATAAACAAATGTCTGTGGAAAGGGAAAAAAAAGCTACAACAGATTATAGACTGTTTGGAAGACAGACATGGGCTTCTGTTTGAAATAGAGTCCTCACGCTCCTCTCCATTGCTGCATAAAGTGTAACCCCTATAAGGGGCTTTGAAGGCTGTGCATGGGCCCAGGTCACTGAAGCCTATGAACTTTTTAGCCAGTGTGGCTGCTGTCCATGGCATCAAAGGACACTGGGTGAGGAGGACCGCACAGTGCTTGGTAGCTGTTCAGGGTGGGCACTTTGGGCTCAGTGGACTTGAGTCTGACCCGTCTTCCTACACCTCATTTGTAAAAGAGCCAACTGTGTTTGTTTTGAGGGTTAAATGAGGGAATGTTGCTAAAGTTTCTAAACCCATTCCTGGTTGAGGGACATTAATAATCAGAGAAAGATCTAAAAGTCACTCAGATTGAAAATTAAAGAGCTGAGTCATTCTTTGGCCCAGAAGTGTGTATAATGATTGCTCTTCTTCCCCAGATGTTCCTAGTTTCAAAAGACAAGCTATTTCCCTTCAGAGGCAAAGTGCGAGTCTTTCCAAAACACAACTGGCGGTACTTTGAGTTCTGAAATATCAGAGTCAAATCTCCAGACAAAGCAGTATCAGGAATCCCTCTCCTTCAGACCACAAAGATAGGGGAGCAAGAAGGAGGAAGAAGAGCAGAATAAAAAATTGTAATGTTTTAGGTATAAACATTTTTTGTCAAAATGTATCTTCCTGAACTGTACTTAGGCCAGGACCCTGCCTAGGACCCTTAGCATGATGGATACTTTGATAACCGGTAAACTCTGAGAGCCAAAGGGTCTCTGGGTTTCTCAAGCGTCTTCTAAGACCCTACAAGGTCATGGCTACTTAAGAACAAACTTCTTAAAGAGAAAAAAAAAAGTGGAAGAGAATGACCTAGCCGGGGTTTAACAAGTGACAGCGGTCATTGTTTCTGCCAATAGCAGCACGCGCTGGAGCCGGGGCTTCCCTTACCATGACAGTGAAGGGGCTGTTGGGGATGTCGACGCCACCAAAGCGAACATAGATTACATAGGTGCCTGGCTTGGCGGCCGTGTAGAAAATGTCATAGGTGCCATCCTCATTTTCGATGACATCAGCCTCAGCCTCAGTGCCATCTGGGGTCAGAACCGTGCAGGTCACTTTCCCCTTCCCAGCAGTCTTGGCGTCAACCACAAAGCCCACCTCCTCGCCAGTTTTCACAGTGGAGGCAATTCCAGGACCTGGAGAAAAGTTCGGGAGAAGAGAATGGAAGCTTCAGCCGTAGACAGTTACCCTGGAGACCTAAAAACAAATCACACACTTGTGTGTTGTCCGTATCAACTGCTGCCATATACAGGGACATCCCAGAGATCACCTGGGGAAGGCACTGCTCAAGGGAGCATTTTATCCATTGTTTATTAAATAAGAACTATCTCAGGCTCTGAGTGTCAACCAAATGTTGGATCTGGTTTGCCAGCTATGGGGATGAATGTCAATTTTCTTAAGTGCAAGGTATACACAAAGGTGAGCAAACAATTGTTCTTCAGAGAGGTGTCCTGTAAAAGTTATCAGATATATCTCAGGGTTGCCACATCTACAGAGGGCTTCCATGGATGAATTCTGAGGAAAGGGGAAATGGATGAATTCTGAAGGATGGGTGCATTTGTCTAGAGGAGACTTTCAACCTGTGTCCCCCAAAAACGACCCGTCTCTCTTTCTCTCGGGATCCCTCTACACAGAATCCACACAGTATCAGAGAGTGCAGAAAAGTGTAAATTAATAGCATGTTGGCAAAAAAAAAAAAAAAAAAAAAGTGTATATAAACAAAAGGAATAAGAACATGTTGTTTGGACATTAGTAGAAGGGAAGATGGCAGCCAGACTGTGGAAGCCCTTAAATGTGAGACCAGAGATGTGACCTATAGGAGCCTCCAGGCTGAGCAGGACTCTGTCTGAGCTAAGGAAGGGAAAGGGCCTGGAAAGCAAGGAGGAAGTCACTGCCCAATATTAGCATGCCCTCAGGTTAGCAAAGGCAATCCAGCTGTGTCTGGTATAGTATACACCTAGCAGGTGGCAGATTGGTTAGTGTTTTAAAATCTCTCAAATTTTGCTGATGGTGAGCCAAAAAGGGCCAAGGTGAGCTATTTACAAGCTTGCCCTGAAAGCCAGAGGATTTTCTCCATCCAAAACAAGATGAGATATGAGGGAAGTGGAACATAGCCAGGGTGGACCTATGTTTAATTCTATTTAAAGAAAAGCAAATGTTTCATTTCAGAGATGAGGATTCATGTTTTAAAATATGCTTGAAGCAGCATCAGAGTTCCAAGAACTGTTCTTAGAAATTGAAGAGCCCATGGTTTTCAAATAGTTGTCTCTTATAAATGGAAGGAACTGTGATGCTTGAATATTCCTGGAGAATTCCTGAGAGACTTAAACATAAGTTAACAAGTGTTGAGGATAAAACCTAGATCCTTGAATGTGTTTCTCTCATGGTGGCCTGTAGTGATCTTGAATAGACCTTGAATAAAAAGCTATCTACTCATGAAAGTTATAAATTTGCTGTTTTTCATGGGAGCAGCCATCACAGTTGATATCTCAACAAATGCACCCACTTCAAAAGTAATACAATAATAATAGCTTCCACGTAACTGGTACTGCACTAAGCATTTTTCATGCCTGAGCTCATCTAATCTTTGCAATAACCCTGTGAAACAGTGTTTGATTCTTAAAAGAGGTTCTTGAATTTAAATGTTCTCAAGAAGATCTTCACTCTAAATCTGACTGAAGCGCAGAGTGGCTGAGCATCTTGCCCTGATGACACAGCTGTTAAGTGGCAGACAAAGGCTAGATCCTGGCTTTCAGACTCTAGAGCCCACACTCCTGACCTTAACCTGCACTTACCTGTGGCCAGGCACTTGCTGGCATCTCCCGTCTGTGTGGCCCGGATGCGGTAGGGAGAGAATGGGATGTCATCCCCACCGTAGGTGACCCCAATCATATAGCGTCCAGTCTTGTCAGGGATGTAGGTGACAGCATACGTGCCATCTTTATTGTCCTGGACAATGGCTCTTTTGGGTTTTCCCTCTTGGTCCTGTGGATCACAAAGAAATGCTATTTACGATATTGTCATCAAGATGTAGAAACAACTCATGGAAAACACTGACACATTTTGCTCATCAATTAGTGACTCTAGTCGGAGGAGACAGAATTACTGGCATAACACAATTTGGTTATTTGGTAGGCAGTGAAGGTTGCAGATACCTGTAACAACAGGATGGACACAATGAAATTTTAATAATTTTTCTGTCTAATGAACAAATGGCGTTTTAGCCCCAAATCTACTGATATGCAGGGAGGCAGGGAGGCGGAGGCTCCTGCTTGCACGCCACCACATTCACCCTCCCTTCTCTCTTAAGTAACAGGATGTTACTTCTTAGCTAGGAGCACTGCTCCAGAATACAAAACTCCACTTCCCAGCATCCTTCGCCACTAGGAACGGCCACATGACTTGTGACAAATTTCTGGCAAATGAAAAGAGAGTGGAAGTCTTATGAAGGACTTATGATCGTGCTGTTTAAGAGAGCTGATTGAGTTGGGAGGCCGTTTTTCCCATCTGCCTCTCTTCCTCCTTCTGGCCTGCCACGCGCAGCAGGTGGCCAGGGCACCAGCAGCCTCGTGGCCCACAAGGAGACCTTAAGGACAGATATGCTGCAGGTGAGGACAGAGGGGCAGAGAGATGGAAGCTGCTTCACGGACAAACCATGCACCAGGGTGCCTTGCTCCTGGGCTTCTTTAGCAAGAGAGAATAATTCTATGTGTTTACACCACTCGTTCTGGGGTTTACTGTGATATGCAGCAGGACTTAGTCCTAACTGATCCAATGAGTAATTTAAGGCATTTTGACAAAAAAAAAACATAGGAATAGATAAAATAGAGAGAAAATACATGAGGTTCACCAAAACACGGTACTTGGAGCTATATCCTCAGACTTCTCAGACACACATGCATGTTCTCTTGCATAATTACTAACTCTCTGGTGGGAAAAATCTGTCAGATATTGGCACCAGGTCAGAAATTGGTTATTGAAAAAATCCTTGTTCTTACCCCTCACCAGAAAATTAGGTTTTATTAATGAAGTCTGACTCCAGAAAATAACTGAAAGATACCGTTATCTGAACAGCAAGCAGGCCTTCCCCGGCATCTCTGGCATCGATTGCAAACTCCACAGGAAGACTGGCAGGCACGCCGTAGGAACTGAGGCCAGGGCCACTGGCGGTCACTTTGCTGGCATCATATGTGGGAAGGACCTTGACCTTAAAGGGACTTGATAGACACATACATACCCCTGGTCAGTATGGATGCACAACAACCCTACTAAATCTGACTTCTGTTACACAAAGAAATTGGGATTGCAAAGAGGATTACTACAGCAGATAAAATAGTGAGTTTAGCCAATGTCTTAAGTCCAGCAGAAATGTACCGTTATGAAGTAGTCAGTCACCATCATACACAGATGCTCTCTCTGACTACATTCCAGGGGTATAAATGGATTCCAAAATCAGTTCAGGAAACGTGGGGTTAAATACATTTAACCTACTTTTATTGTGCTAAAACAATAGTCGCCAAAATAGAAAGAGAATACTGAAATTTCAGTTTTAATATTTTACCTCATCATTTTCTGTTTTTAGTATGCTTTAATGGTATGCTATTAGTGAAGTAATACTTAAATATAATTTATAAATCATATTTATATATAGCTAGAACTACATACATATTTTATGTAAAATATGTATACTGGGATGTGGGTAACATTTTTTAATCTTAAGTACAATTAAAAAAAGAATCCCTGAAGGCTGATCTCAGAGGTGAACAGTTTACACAATATATTTTGTATTAATATGAATGAGGAACGAGGTTTCTATCCAACTCCTTGTGGGAATGCTATCGTCAATCAAATTCTCAAGTAAAGAAGTAAAAAATCTTTGACCTAGTCAGAAAATTACTTTCAGGGTCAGCAGAAAAAAGACTTTGATAAACTAATGCATTGTTTGTATTTTTTCAAAAACTCCCCAGTCCTTAATTTCAGCCTGTCTTTAAGTTAATAATGGCTGAAAGGAACAAGGAGAGTGAGGGGCAAGAGGGCAGGAGCCACAAACATCAAGGCTAGTGTGTTCTAACACCTGTGCAGAGCACGCTGGTTCTCCCTGGTAGCTGCGGATCAGACGGATGAGTGGGCCACCCGAGCAACGCTGGTGAGCCCTGCAGAGGGGTGGATTTGAGTCTGACGTGGACCCCTTCCCTAAGTGTCAGGGGCTTACCTACGAGGGATCTCTTCATCAGCATATTTAACGGAGACCATGTAAGGCCCTTCCTGGGATGGGGTGTAGGTCACCGTGTGTGTGCCATCCCCATTGTCCACCACATTCACTGGCTCCACCAGGCCTGAGGGCAGAGATGAGAGGTCTGAGGAACTGCCTAGCCTCCCCTGCATTCCACCCTGGGTTGAGTTCAAAAAGGGTCACATTCATCCCCAAGAGCTATTGGTTTCCACTGATGAGTAATATAAATGCAAGCAGGCTATAATCAGAGGCCTAAGAAATCACAGGAGACAGGATCCCCAATTCATGGTTGCAGAAATGACCCCAAGAGATGCCTTTAGCTTGTTACTGGCTGAAGTACACTCAGTCAGACCTACAGTATAATTAAGGAGACTGCCCGCATTTGTTCCTGGAGGGCGTATGCTAAAGATGCATGTTGCAGACATGCTGTAATAGCCTTTCAAGCTGGTTAGGCATGCTTGAGATGTGGCAAACTTTACTCTATAGCTGAGAAAGGGCCAAAGAGTCCAGAACTCAGAACAGCAAAAATTAACCAATGGGATGGCTAGTCAAGACTTGTGGCCACGTTTAAGCAAAGACCAAAGGTGCCAGCACATGGGTGTAGGTGCAGGGCAGGTGAGGGTGCCCTTCTCATGGGGTGAGGGGACCATCGAAGTAATGCATGCGAGAGAGGACGGTTGGAGATTATGGTAAAGCATAATCAAGGCATGCACTGGGTTCCTAGATTTTAGATCCCAGCTCTAAATGTAAGCATCAAGGATGGGCCAGCTGCAGGGTAGGTTAACCAAAGCATAGCATACTCATTAAGCAAAGCAGAGGAGGTGGTACAAGGCAATTTCAGGGGTGAGGCCAACGAGAGACATTCAGGTTACATAAATTAGAGTAGCAGCCAATAGGAAAATGCAAACCTGTCTCCATAAAGTCACCCTTCAGGTCACCTTTAAAGAACTCTGAAATGGCTTTCAAGGGGCTGCGCCATGCCTGGGAATCTGTCTCATCAGCTAAAATTAAAAGGCTGTTACTTAAGAATCTCCATGATAGAGGTAAATAACTAAGCTTCTCTCTCTCTCTCTCTCTCTCTCTCTCTCTCTCTCTCTCTCACACACACACACACACACACACACACACACACACACACACACACACAGACACAGGTCTTGAGGCTTGCTAACTCTGTACAATCAGAATCTGGCCCCATGATGATCTCATTTCCCCAAAACACTTCTATCCTGAGTTTTAAAGGGCATAACCTCCCACTGAACTAACTCCATCAAGGAGAAAGCTGCTCTTCAAATAAGGAAGCCCCCCTATCAGCTACTTCTGTGAAGCCAAGAACACATTACTGAGGACAAAGACAGATAATTTAAGAACTTAGGCAGAAAATTACACATTTTAAATTCTAAATAAAAGGAAATGGGGTCACACCAAAAAGGTGAATTTTAACTTGCTTAGGTACTCTCTGTCCCAAGTGGTCTGCTTGCCTTAGCAAACCCCAATTCCAGGCTGCCAAAAGGGTGGACCAAATTGCCAACAAAGCCCATCCTCCCCAAAGACCCCCTTGTTTCAGGGAGTTGGGACTATGACAAAGCCATGTGCCATTTAGCCCAAGAAGCTGTCATTTCCAGAAATTTGGAGCACCAAGGCATTTTAAACAGAGATATCGCCTCCGAACCTACCATGCACCCAAATCCAGATTAATCCCCCATCGCCTCACAAACACTGAAACACCCAAGTGACAGCTACACAATCATTACACATGTGAGAGCCCAAACACTACCTGCTTCATCTCTCTACTCTAAAAAACTGAAATTAGAAAGACAGTTAGAGCCAGATCATAAATTGGGTGGCAACTGTTTCATTAAATAAACAGCAAAGATAGACCAATAGAAGAATAATGGGCCTGTCTACTTTTAGAACAGGAACTTCCACTCTTTAGCTAGAATATGGAGCAATAAAGTAATTTAAGAAATTTAAGTTCACAACCAAACTCAAAAGCAAAGTCCCTGCTCTGGGTCACTCCACCCCGGGCAGGTGAATGTCAGCAGAAAGGCGGAATGCATACTCACCTCGTGGGCCCAGGACCCTCACTTCCAGTGGAGCCAGGCCGGCCTTGCTGCTGTCCACCGTAAAGGACTGTAGAACGTGGGCTCGGACACCCGAGCCCACCCCAGGGCCGGCGATCTTGACCTTGCTGGGATCCACAACATCCTTCACAGGAACCCTGAAGGGGCTGCCTGGAAAACAGGTCATGGGGTTCTGAGCCTTCACTGAAGTTGTCTGAACTTAGCATGACAGCAGCCAAGAACCAACAAGATAACAAGTCCCAGATGGCAGAAGTCAAGCATTCTGCACTACTGCCCCGATCCATACCCTAGGCAGACATCATCAATCAATTACTCAGACTTTCTTCCTGATGTGCTCATCCCAGTCGATCCTGTGGTCTGAGCAGCCACCATAGACAGACCACGAGGAAACCAACATGCCATGTGGCTAAGATAGGACACCTTATTAACAATAACCCACTATGGATTTGTAACAGGCCAGGAAACACTGGGCTAATGTTTAACCAACAAAAATTCCCATGAAAGCAAATCTGAAGCTAGCAGGTTGCTGAATGTTTCACAGCAGCGCTTCACAAGGCACCTTAGCTATGAAGCCTGACACTGAGAAAACCAACCAACACTTTACTAAATGACTGCCTGGGAAAATTCTGGGGCCCAGGAGAAGCTGGCATTTGACTCTTGGAGGCAACAGAATGTCTGAAACTCTCTGCTGATGGAAAAACTGTAAATGGGCCTCTTTCTGTTGTTATGCTCAAAGATGGCCAAGATTTCAAATGCTTCAAGCTCAAGGGTCAGCCACAAGGCCCAAACTCTCACGCTCTTCTGCAAGGCAAATTTCAAAGCTGATAGCATCCTCTAAACTTTCCCAATAAAGTAAAAATAGTTGTGTTACATCCACAACCAGGAGATGCTCATCTCCACTGACACCTGCCTGGCTGGGGTTATATCAGGTCACCTCTGGTGACATTCCCTGAGCTCTACTTTCCTATCCCATGAACTGCAGAGCCATGAAACTCCAAAAGTCTGTGTTCTGTCACTGAGCCATGTTTTTTCTTTATAGCAGTTAAACCATAAATTTTAGTGCCATAAACCGAAGACAAGAAGCTCCCAGAGGGCAGGAGCTTTGACTGTCAGGTTCCTGGTTGAATCCCTCTTGATAAGCAGTTATAGGAATTTAAAAATCTATATTGAAAGAGCTACAAGAATACGTTTGAGAAGAAATATCACTTTAAATGAATTAGGACTCAAATGAACATCTGAGTAGAACTACTTTGAAGAGAATGTCAATGCTTTCTGCTCAACGTGAGACAAAGAGAGAGTGAATGTGACTGCATGTGCAGTTGCACACGACCAGGGGAAAGATCAGACAGAGTCAGGAAAGTGTGTGTGGAGCCAATCCAGAAGCCTTAAAGTAGGACCTTCAGCCTGTGCCTTCCCCTCAGTCTCCCCCTGGCTTATGGCCTTCAGGGCAAGAACAGCACTGATGCACCCAAGGCGCCTCCTGATCTGGGGCTCTCGGGGTGGGGCTCTGACCTCTTTCTCACCACCTCTGAGATGAAGCATAAGCTGACTCCACAGTAGCCCTAGAGTCCTTGGACTTGTATCCACTTCTGATGTGTGTTGTGTGGCAAATGTTTCATTAAATAAACAGAAGTAGAACCTATGAAAATGCCGCCTGCTGGAAGATGAAAGTTAGAAAGCCCTTCATTACTTAAGTCATATATTTCTTTATTGTTTGGATCATTTATAGCAGTTGTTCTCAACTAGGGGTCATTTTGTCCCCTACTGGACATATGACAGTATCTGGACACAGTTTTGGTTGCCACAAAATGGGCCACTACATACCCTGCAATGAACAGGACAACCCCCACAACAAAGAATTATCCTGCTCAAAATATCAACAGTTCTGAGGATGACAAACCCTGTTTTTCAGTAAGTTTATCTACTACATCATTCCATAGAAAATAAGTTAATAAATAAAAATGTGAGGTCGTGTGCCTTTATCAGCTACCAGGACTGTCAAATGAAAAAATGAAAAACAAGATGTATGAATAAGAGGAATAAGAACCAACCACAAAATAAAGTGATGATTTTCAACTTTGTGAAGAAACAGCTCTTCTTCAAATTAAGAACTAGGTCCTCCAACATGTGAACAAACATTTTCAGTCAAAACTCCAAGTCAATGCTTTTTTGCCATATTACTGGTCCTACTAGGTATTAAGATATTCTTGGAGATGCAGCTCTAAGGAAAATTCTCCCTTTGCAGCAACTGCAAATGTCAGGCTATTTTTCTTATTCAGGGAGATATGCAAAATCAACTATTCTTTGGGTTCCCTTCTGAGGGAGAGCTTACCAGGAATGTGGTCTCCTCCATATGTGATATTCACATCGTAATCCCCTGGGGCAAAGGGGATGTACTCAGCGCTGCAGCTGCCATCTTTGTTGTCTCTGCAATTTATCTTTGACTCTGATGGTCCCTCGACAGTTATGCCAAGCCCACCAATTCCTGCCCCTCTGGAAAGTGTAGAAAGAAAGCAAAGTAGTGCTAGTGGTTCATACCAGTGTGCTACTGACAAAATTCATTTAAAATCCCTCTATAAACTTCCCATTCAGCCAACCCAACTCAACTGCTATGACACCTCTCACACAGGGAATTTCTCAATGATATAATATAAATAAAGACAGCTTTGACCCCTCCTTTCCAATGTTTATCCTTTACTTGTTTTTCTTATCTAATTGCATTGGCTAGGACTACAAGTACAATTCAGGCATGTGCCTTGTGACTGATTTTAATAGGAATTCTTCTAACATCTCATTTAAATATGAGATTCGCTATATATTTCTGCATTGTCAAGTTAAGGAGCTCCCATCTGGTCAGCAGTTTTATGACTGTTATTATCATGAATGCTTTCTGGTACCTTTTCAGTATATTTGGTCTTTCCCTGTAACATAAGTTTCTACAGAACAAAATGCCTCCTGTATTATGAAAAAAAAAAAAAATGCCTCTCAAAAGTTGGGAGACTTTACACATAAGTAGGAAATACCCATAAAACTACTTTAAAGCAGTTACACTACTTAGGACTATTCCTTTTAGCGAGTCAACACACAAATCCCAGGGCCTTGCTTACCTAGTAACCACAGTGAAGACATTGGGTTTGTTGGTAAAGGCCTCTTTCAATCCAGGTCCTTGGGCTTGAACCCGAGATGGCTGGCAGCCTTCGGTTACGGCCACTTTGAAGGGACTGTTTGGGATGGGCACATCATCGTATGTTACCTCCACTACATGAAGTCCTGTTCAAAACAAAATCATATTGTATAGGAGTCACCTTTTTGTGGGAAAACCCTCTACCCCAGGCTTTATCCAGCATTCATGTCTGCATGCTTTACCATGTTATTTGAAAAGGGCATGCTATTTAAAAAAACAGTAATATTGACATAATCTTATTTTTAAAAAATACAAATTGTCTATTTATGCTTTCTGTTCACTAGGCATTCACACAACCCCCACTGCTACCCACTCACAAACGTACACTCACACAAGGCCTCTCCTCCAAACGAGTATCACTAAGTCTACATTGAAGTCAGTCGTCTTACCCTGTTTTGGGGAAAACTCCATCCAGTCATTTACCAAAACACACAGACACAAAAATCCATAAAATAGAATATGTAGGCATATAAAAAGAGTTTAAATTTCTAAACCAGAAAGTTTATGGATTTCCATATGTCCAGGTAATGAGGGTATATGACACTTTGATTTTTTTTTCTTTATGCCTTTATCATTTATGAAAATATTTTATAATTCTGAATATTCAAGAAAGAAATCAATGTGTTAAAAAAATTGCACACATGATCAATACCCATTACATCACCCCATATCCTGCTCGGAGGAGGCTTAGGCTAAACCCCACCCAACTACCATACAACAGGCCAGTATGCCAGGTCCAAAGTCCAGATGGCTCTGGTGGGGAGGTAGGTTTTCGTATTTCCCTGTTACTTTTCAAGTGCCTTTGCTGAGATTATAGGCTGAGCACACAGGGGAGAAATCATCAAATGGCTAAGCACATTTTGAACAAGTGTCATGTCTAAGGAGAAGTCAACTCACCTTTTTCGAAGGGAGTGTACTCCACCTGATAGGTCCCATCGGCATTGTCTGTGACAAAGCACTCGGTGGAGGCCCCTGAGGGGTTGGCAATGTGGGCCTTGATGTGGTTGCCCCCTACCTTCGTCAGGGGTCGGGAGTCAACCGTGAAGTCTGTGGTGGCTTCACGAAACACATCTATAGAGCAATCACACAGATAAGAGTGTCATCAACACCTCAGACCCAGGAGCAAACCCAAGAACCAAGGTTCCTGGCACTTAAGACACAATTAAGCGATAGCAGACAACTGGCCTGACTCTCAAAATCAGGAAACTAATATGCGACCCCTGCCCCCATCAAAAAGAAGCCCCTTGCAGGGCAGCCTGAGCCAAGTGACAACACAAGCATTATACACATTTTGGTACAAAGGTTGGGGGTTGTAGCCTCTCTCTTTTTTCATAGAACCCACCTTTTCCTTCTATTCCTGGGCCAAAGACTTTGACCCTGCTGGTATCCACGGCGGGCTCCACTTTGACACGGGCGGGGAAGTGGGGCACAAGCTCGCCACCATACTTCATGGTCAGCGTGTACATGCCGGCAGTCAGGGGCACGTAGGTCACTGCATAGGTGCCATCTTTGTTATTCTCTATACAGACTTCAGCTTTTGCTCCTGAGTCGGAGACAGCTTCCAGGCCAAGGGTCCCGGGCCCTGCTTCTGAACAGTCAACACTGAGCAGCCCAGCCTCACCTACTTTCCCGTGCTCCAGACCTGGTCCCGAGGCCACGACTTTAGAGGGATCAAACGGCATTTCAATGTCAGCTTTGAAGGGGGAACCAGGTATGTGGACTTCCTCAAAAAGTATGTTGACAAAGTACTCCCCGGGTTTTGTGGGAAGGTAAGAGACAGAGCAGGTTCCGTCACCATTGTCCGAGCATTCAATTTTAGCCTCACACGGACCTTCCACGGTGAGGCCCAAACCTCCGGTTCCAGCTCCTTTGGTGTCAATGGTGAACTCAGCGGGCTTGCCCACAAGACCACCCTTCAGGCCAGGACCATGGGCCTTCACCTGTTTGAAGAGAGAATAAAAGTCAAACTTTTCCTGATGCTAGTATTGCTGCTCAGCCAGCACTGCTTTCAACACCCAAGCCTGTAACCAACAGTGAACTGTATCTCAGTCGAGCAGGCCCTTTCCCTGGAGGCCAGCTTGTGACACACTCTCCATGCCATTGAGTTACAGCCACCATGCGGTTGCTGCTGCAAATGGTTAAGAGAGACAAGGCTGTGAACTAATCAACCTAAGAGAGAGTGAGGGCCTCTGAAGCACAGAGCAGGGCGTCCCTCACTCCCGCTGTGCCCGGCCCTCGTAAACCTGCAGGGTAGAGCCAGAGACCTAACATCCAGTCCCACAAACACATGCAGGTTTCCTGGGTTGAGTGCTCATAGAATAGTTTGCATGGACCTTACTGGTGCTTTGGCTACTATGCCTCCCTCCACAAAGTCTGCATAAAATAATAATAGTAATAATAATAATAACAACTGTAATGGTGGATATGTCATTACACATTTGTCCAAACCCATAGATTGTTTGACACCAAGGGTAAACCCCAGTGTACACTATGGACTTTGGGTGATTAGATGTCAATGTAGGTTCATCAGTTATAACCAGGGGACCACTCTCCTGGGAGATGGAGGGAGGCCATGCCTGCGTGGGGGCAGGGGTTATCTAGAAAATCTCTGTACTTTTCTCTCAACCTTCCTATAACCTAAAACTTCTCTAAAAAAGGAAGTCTAACAAAAATTTTAAAAAATAAAAAGACAAATTCTTTTTAAAAGAGGGAGAGGAGAGGGTAAATCTTCTATCTCTGATTCAACAAACAAGAGAGTTTTATAGGATTCATCCTATTCAGACCACTGGAAATACTCTAACACCCTCAAGTCAGGACTACTAGAAAGAAATGACAATGAGAATAACCTCTTTTTATATTTAATTATTGTAACATCTGTGGGTGTGCTCACTCTGTGCCAGACACCTGCTGAGGCCTCCATGTTCACGTATCTCCTCCACCTTGACAGGCTCCCTTTGAAGCGAGTACTGTTACTACACCAACAAGTAAAGGAAGGGATCTCAAGTACAGGGGCCCCCTCACAGCCAGACATGGAGAAGAGGAGCAGCAGTAAGACCCAGCTGCCCACAGGATGCTTTATGCTCCACTGGAAGGACAACTACTGTCAGCCATTGAGAACTGACTTTCATCACAACACGATTTTCTAAAGGTGTTTGCCAGGATCAGAGAAGGACTATGTATGGTGTTATATTAGACCACAGGGGACATGTTCTCAAACAAAAACATAAGCTGACCTTGGTGGGATCGGGTGGTAGTGAGGCCTCTACCGTGTAGGGGCTCCCAGGCACGGGGTGTCCATCGTAGGTGACATCTACAGCATAGAGTCCCTCCTCCCGAGGAATGAACTTGGCTGTGCTGCTCTCCCGGCCTGGCACAGGCGCCACCAGACATGGCACTACTTTCCTCGAGGGGCTCAGGATCGTCACATCCAGCTTCCCTTGGCCTCCCGCCCCTTTGGTGTCAATGGCGAACTCCTGATCCTTCCCAACTTCAACTCCTGGAAAAGGCAAGCCAATTAATTAATTAATTACTAACAGATGATGATTAATATTAATAATGATAGTTATCATTTACTGAATGCACTTTGTTCACCAGGCCTCTTTACAGCCTATCGACTCCTTTCATTTTCATCATAGCCCTATGGGGGACTTATTAGTAACCAACAGCTTTAACAGATGAGGAAACAGAGACTCAGACAGGTTAAGCAACTTGTCCAGGGTTCCATATCTAGCAGATCACAAAGCTGGGACTCAAACCTAAATTTACTTGACTCCACAATCTGCTTTGCTGACCCATAAGTTATAATGTAACACTGTCTTCTCTCCTTTACTTATTTTTGGTGTTACATCGAAACATTTTGACAAGCCAGTGCTTTATTTACTAATTCCTGGCAGCAAATTTAATTCTACAGCCAAGAAGGCAAAAGTCAGAGCTGGCATTTGAAAGGTCTTTGCAAAGCAGTCTACAGAAAGCCATGCGTTGCATTTGACAAAAACAGGGAAAGGACTTTGAACCCAAACAAAAGCCCTGGGAATGTAGTCCTCCCACCCCCACCCAGGAAAATCCTGACTCCAGGACAGCACCGGGCCTGCCTAGACCACACCAAGGAGGCTTCGGGGCTCCATGTCCCAGAGGATTTTCCTAACTGGTACTGTAATTTGCCTGGTCTGGAGTCAAAACCCTTGGTGACTTGGAGAAAGGAGTGATGAGGGAACACGGGCAGGGTGAGACAGTGACCATTCATATGCTCAGAGCTGGCTGCCCACCCAGGGACAAAAGTCACACCGAGCTCTTGTTTCAGAGCCCTGGAGCAGGAGCTGGCCTCATTCACAACTTGTACATTTGGGTCACAGGTCAGTTACAGCGCTCACCTATGGTCCCCCTGACCCCCAGACACACCCTCACAGGGGAACAAGAGGCCTTCCCTAAGGATGGGCACAGGCCCCCGTGAGCCTGCGAGCAGGTGAATGTGTGCCACCAAAGCACAGCCAGGCCGCAGCTCCTTGGTGTGAGTGTTCTCCAAGAAGCGCTGTTGATGTGAAAGGCCGGCTGAAGACACTGGGGAGAGCAGGATAATGTTAATGCGAAATAAACGCTGCCAAACGTTTCTGCTGGCAGAAACGTGCATGCAGATGCAGAGAAGAGGTCTGGAAGGACAGACGGCGAACTGATAACTGTGGGTAACCACAGGGAGGGGAAGGATGACTAAAGCGGAATTCATTCTTAACTGATTTTTTTTAGATGAAAAATTCGTTTATGTATTTCTTGGGTAAAGAAATAATTTTATAATCACATACTGAACTTCTGAAGCTGAGGGGTAAGTACATCAGTGTTCATATTACACTATTTATTCTCTTTTGTATGTTTGAAATTTTCCCTAATAAAATTTTTCTTAATTTAAACTAAATAAAATGAGCTTGCAGTAATAAGTGATATTCGGATAGGGGCGGGGTGGGTGCACTGTAGTTTCCGGGTGCCAGGGGAGAGCTAACTTTGATGCTTGACTCTCGACCCCAATGTGGATTCAGTGGCCAAGGAGAGCTGGCCCAGTAGAAGCTCACCAGAAAGCAATGTACCCAACCTCTTTGTCATGAAAACATTCCACTGTGATGCCAGCAGTTACTGAGAGCTGTTACTGAGTTACTGTGCCAGGGTCTGAATTATTAGCTCATTTAATTTTCTAAATATTCCTTTGAGCATTCTTGGCCACCTCTATCCCCATCCCCACTGCACAAATATGAAAACTGAGGCTCAGTGACGTTATGTGGCAGGTAGGTTCCCACTGCATGGCCCTAATTCAAAAACAAGTCTGTTCTACTGCAAAGTCTGTTAAGGCAGAGATTGATTCTCTGTGAACTGTCTTTTGAAGGGAACCCGACAGCCCCTAATGATGGTCTCCAATGACCCATCTCCCCTTCAGTCACACACTTACTGCTTTCCAGGCCATTAATTTTTATCTTGCTCAGGTCCAGCGGAGCAGCCACGCCCACAGTGAACGGACTTCTAGGGATGGGGTCGCCGCCGTATGTAACCAGAACCTGCATGTTGCCCTGCAATCAGAGGAAACCGAGTACATCTTTGGGTACCAACATATGAACTTGGTGTTTAAACCGGTCTTCTGGGATCTTTCATCCTACCCAGAGGCACTGGTTATTTGACTCTAGTGGACATAGAAAACATCTCAGACATATCTCTCTAAGCTCCTAGCCCCATGGTAAGAATGTTGGAGAAAGTAGAGAAAATAAATGCAACTAATAACAACAGGGACAACTGAATGAGCATATCGTGCTCTGTGCTTTTAAGCATTTCCTAGATTCAATCTCAGGAACAGTCCTAAGGGTTTCTTCTGTCATCCTAATTTTCCCAGAGAGGGAAAGTCACTTCCCCTAAGTTACCCATCTGGTAAGTGTGAGCTGGGCCTCACACCCAAGGCGCCCAAACCCATATCCTAGCAGCCCTGCCATACCACCTGTGCACCAACACACACCGAACCCTGCTCACGCAGAAAGCCGCTGGGCCTGGGGTCCTCTAACTGAACAAAACCAGTTTTTTTCATGTCCTCAAAATCGATTTCTGGCCACCAAGCTGAGAAAGAGGTTTGCAAGCATTCACATGGAGCTGTTACAAGAGCACTGCACAGTACATGAACTCCCACAACTAGGTCAAGGAAATAAAGCTGCCGGTGTGAAGGCAGGCTGGGGTCTGTGGGCTCGGCAGGCCCCCGCACTAGCAGCCCCGGCGGCGGCAGAGGGGCAGCGTGGCCCTATGTGCCGCTGTTCTCTCCGGGCCAGTCCTGGCCCCCTCACTGCGGGCTCCCTCTCTCCACAGCTCCCTCCCTCCAAACCAAGGCTCCGTGAAAGACCATGGCTGTCTCAGGCAATTAATATCCCCTTCAACTCAAAGGTCCGGGCATACAGAAGAGGACAACGTGGGAGGGAAAGAGGCAAGGAAGGAATCCAGGAATCCAGCGCTGGCTGGAATTCAGCCCCTGCTGAAGGCTGTCACTGATCAAGTGTTAAAAGGGTGCCTCTTTTGGCCTATGTATATTTTCTCACATTCCTTTTGTAACGGCAAAGGTGGGGAAAGCCCAGAAAAAAAGTTGGGTGTATCAATGAAGAAGAAAGGATTGATTTTCCAGGATTTATTTGTACTGCACACAAAGCAAAGTGGCTCCCGCTTCCAGATTGTAGCATTTCATGGTAACATGTACACAGGTCAGATTTAACAGAGCAGGGACTGACTTGCTACTTCGGCCACCGTCGCTTTCCTGACATGCCAGCTCATCCCGAGCTTCAGTTTGCTCCCGAACCCCTAATTCCTTGAGGGCTAAGCCAGGGTCCTGGAAAAACCTTCTCCATCACCCACTGTACGTTCTGTCTGCTTCTCTGGAGTAGCAAAGGAGAGAGGGAAAAACCCTGTTCCAGTTATGCCTCCCCCATCCCATAAAAGAAAGCATGTTCTCATTACCAGTCATAAAAACACAAAAACTCAGATAGGAAATCAACTCTACCTTAAATAACCTAACACGGGGGAGGAAGAAAGCTTACAGATTTACACCTGCAATGGTCTGCAGCATTTTAAGGTTTGCCTGGAGGCCCCATGCAAGGAATGGCCTGTGCTTTCCCCAGAAGGGTAAGAAGTGAGGCATGCCTGAGCAGTAACCGCTGGGCATCTCACGAAGACTTCTTAGACTGCAGGACAGTTTTACTCTCCCCTACAGGCTTCTGAGACCTTAATCTTATTCTACAAAACACACAAGCCCACGATCAGGACCTGAGAGCTCAGATGAAGATAGGACAGGGAGCCATCCACTGCCCCATCTTCCAGAAAGCTCTGTGACACCACGGCCACCAAGAGCAATAATACTTCAAGGGAGGGACTGCTATCCTGGAAGACTCAGTGAGCTCATGGGGTTTCCTAAGATGCCACAGTAGCATGTGGAGTTTTCAATGCCCAGAGGCTCCTGACTTGGCATGTCATGGTGCTGCTGCCACCAGCTTCTCTAACTGCTAACAGAGGTTTGGGGAAGCTTGGAGTGAGCAAGTGAGGTCACGTAAGGCCAAAGACAACCAAAAGCACAGAAGGCAAAATCCTTGGGGGAGAGCGGCATTGCATGATTTCCCTTCCACAAAATCAAGACTTTGACCTTTGGGAGGTCTTCAAGCCCCAGCCCAACAAGTCCACCCCTCCAAGGCAAAAAGAGCTCTTACCACTATCTTCTGACAAGATCTAAGAGGATCAATCAGCAACAACCACCCTGGACCACTGCAGGCAGGTGAGCATGTGCAAGCTGCAGCTCAGGGCCCCTGCAGAAGATGGCAACAGCCTGCAGGCACTTGGGAGCAAAGAGCCAGCAGATTACAAAGTTCTCAAATTGTCTCTGTGACTTGAGGCTTCATTTATTCAGCCATTTGGCTATAAATCCATACAGGGCACCCACAGCATCGGGCCTTGTACTCAGGGCCGGGGAATGTACATACATATATATCATACTATCCTATCCTTGGGGAACTCACAACCCAAGAGGAGAGATTTAATCTCTTTTCTATACCACAGAGAGAGAGAGATGTGGAATTTCAAGTTGCCCAAATTAAAAAACAACAACAACAAAACAACCCACTCTAAACAACCAAGGGCCGGAGGGGCACTGTGGAGCTTTTCACACTGGAGATAGTGACTGACACCAGGACCGGACCAGGCTCCATGGACACATGACGGGCAGCATTTGGACAAACAGCTCCAAGTGGCCACTGAGCATGCAGAGCGCCTTCAAACCTACTGCTGTCAGGGAACTAGATGAACTTGACCTTGGCATGACTCTGAAGTCACGCACTTCACTCCCCACTCCAGCTTCATATCAAATGCAACAAAATAGGACCTGGGCTCCTGGCCTCCACCTCTACTTCAACTGGCAGCAGGGGTCATCCAGGACAATGGGTTCTAAAGTCCTTTCTGGGGATGCAGGTCGAAACCTAAGCGTGTCCTGATATCGGCAACTGATTTTTTAGCAGTGCAGCTGAAACACAAGAAGATACACAGGTATAGGATAAAGCAAGAGTCTCAAACTGTTTTTAGAAGAGTCTATGACCTGTGATCTCAACCAGTGTGCACATTCATGCTTTCTAGTACCTTCTCTGAAGAAATGCAGGGTATTGGCAAGAGAGATAATATCAAGCTAGTGCTCCCAGAGGTAAGGCTCCCACCAGCCCTCAGAAGCATCAGCAGGAAGATAATTACCTACTTAGCATTAAACCGCCTGGTGACAAAGAAGTATTCTGTCTACAAAAGTATTAGTTTTACTACTACTACTAATGAATCCCTCATTAAAATAAAATCTAAAACAAAACAACAAAAGAAAAACACAGGATGCAGCACATCTGGAAATAAAAGGCCACACTTGTAACGTGACGCACAAACCTGTCCCAGACAAACCCCCTTAGTGTCAAGGAAGTTATCATAGTAAAGATTCCATCTCTAAGCCCCCAGTGCCAGGGGATACCTACACCTTTTCTCATCGCCACTGTACCCCTCATTCTTCCCCACTGAACTCTGGCCGGCTCCTCACTGAGTGGCGCTTCTTGAGCAGTGTTTCTGCAGAAAGCGTCACCTCGCTGCTCCTACAAATGGCATTTCTCACATGAGGGGATCTGCTCTTTAACAATGAAGGACGCTCAGAGGTTTGGAATGACTGGTTCGAACACTCTGCATAAGCAGTAAAATCCAGGCTTTTCTGCAGGAATATCTGCTCCCCAAACCCTACAGGTGTGGGCATGAAGAAAAACTACTTTAAACAAATAAGCTTGAATTTGTACAGAGAGGTAGTTTTTTTTTGTTTCTTTTTGTTCTTGTTTTAGCCTTACATGAGGACATGCTCACTGATTTCAACGAGAGGGAAAGGAAGGGTAGAGAGAGGGAGAGAAACATCAATGTGAGAGAGAAACATCAGTCAGTTGCCTCCCGCACTCACTCTGACTGCCAATCAAACTCACAACTCAGGTATGTGCCTGGACTGAGAATTGGGACAAAAAACCCTGGATGGCAAAATCCTGTCTGTATTCCTGTATTTTCTAAAAGGGGACAACCTGGGGCTCTAAATAAGAATTTCAGGCCTGAGGACCTAAAGGCTGAACACTGGCTGTTTGAGGAAAGACCCCACTATAACACCTTGTAAAGAGGGTAAACTAAGTTAAAGGTCCAGGAAGGAATAACAAAAGATTGGCAATTCTTTCTCTCTGAGTAATTAATCAAAAACTAAAAGGCCACTGGTAAGGATGGGAAGAATGTGTATTAGAAAAGTAGGTTTAGGTCCTGAATTTCAAGAGCATTTCTCTGCTAAGACCCAAAACAGAGGTGGAGATTGGGGTGAGGAGAGGCGGGCTAGCTTCCTGCTTGGTCTTGGGAATCCTTCAGGCCCTCCTGATAGAACCAGTCAGGCTTCTGCAAGCACTCCATAGAGGTTCAGAACAAGAGGGGTGAAGAGCCGTCTCCCACGGGGGAGGAGATAATCACGCCATTGGCCTGCAAGCAACCCAGCACAGTACTGAGGGGAAGGGGGCCTGGACGCGGCCATTGGTCAATGGGAAGGGAAGATCCTACCTGCTGGGTGGGTGTGTATTTAACGGTGTGGGAGTAGTCATAATTATCGATGATGTCCAAATCCTTCACCGCGTCTCCAGGGAGGGGGCTGCTGAACTGCACATTCAGTGGGGCTTTTCCGGCCCCTTTTGTGTAGACAGTGAAGTGGGTTGGTTTCCCATTTTCCACACCTGGAAAGATAAACCATGAGGAGACAGGCCTGGCTGGAGTGGTTTCACTTTTAGAACCAGTCTGACAGGTTCATCCGAACCTGCTCTACCGAGGCACCCAGAGAAAGGGGCCCGCTCTGCCGCTGAACTGGAGCCACACAGAACACCTGCCGTGGGTGGAGGTAAGTCTCTCCAGGCCTCGAACCAAGCATGCCCATGGCACCTCCAGGATGGCCTGGCACACGCACCATCACACACGTCACCTCACCTGCTTTGCTGAGGCCCGGGCCTTCTGCCTTCACCTTGCTGGCATCATGGGAAGGGTCGACTTTGACTCTGAAAGGGCTGGCGGGGATTTCCTGTAGCAGAGACACTGTCTCAGTAGGAAAGCCCCTGAAGCAACTGCCAGAGCTTAGCCTTCTGCCCAACTTTGACTTTAGCGGGTGGTAAGCAAACTTCTGTTACCACATGTCAAGTCTTCATACTCTAGCATCAGGTAAGGCCATGATCGGTCACTTATGAATGCTTTGGCCTCCTCCATCACAGGCTTCCCCCCACTTTATTCATGGCCAAAGAAAGGTTCCCCACAAACAAATCTAGAAACTCAGAGCCTTTACCACTAAAAGTGACAGTAATAGATGGGGTGAGAAGGAAGGAAATGCCCTTTAGGGACAGCTGAGAGCTGTGGTTTGGGGCATATAAGAAATCAATCAGAAATATAATGGTTATGATTCTTCAAAAAGAATGTCACAATCTAACAGAATACAGGCAGAATAGGTTAACTGGATGAGACCAACTCAGTAACATCTTTAGAAAGAGAACTTCCTTCTGAGGCCCCTATTTTTATGTAAGGTTAATTTGAATCACCAGGATTCCACTATTCCTTGTTTTATGTACTGCTCATCCTATCTTCACTATCACTCATAAATAGAAACTCTACCTGAAACTTCAAAATGCCTCTCTCTATAAACATTTAAAGGCTGAGGCCAAAGTTAATGCTTCAAAGAGGCTGGAGAAGAACACAGCTAGAAGTTAATTGCATTTCATTCAAAAGTTGATGAAAGTTTATAACAAACCGATTTCTTCCCAGAGCCCTGCTCTGAATCACAGTGAATACACTGCTCACTTCTGTTAGGAAGTGGCAAAATTTTAATTCTGGGTTTTTTTCCCTTCTTGGTTTTAACGAACCTGAGAGAAAAACTATAGACAGAGTTCTGAAGATACGTTCCCTATTGCTAAAAAATAGAAAGGAACTATTGTGTACAGGTGGCCAGAAAAAACCTAAACCCCCACACACACCTGAGATGCAAAGAGAACTTTGATAGTATATCGCCCGGCGGCAGGAGGCACATATTTGACTGTAAACGTGTCGTTTGCGTTGTGAATAATGTCAAAATCCACATCTTCCTCGTCCTCACTCAACACCCGGGCATCACATTTAATGCCAACGCTGACATCACCTGGAACAGACCAGCTCATTAGCACAAGTTTACAAGATACAGCATGTCCCAAGCAATCACATGCAGTTCAGGTGAACACCCCAAAATAAGTAACTGGGAATTTTCCAGCAAGAAACAAGAGAAAGGGATGGTGGTAAGCCAGGGTTTTGGAGAAAGGATGGAGGATTAGCAAAGGTATCACCAAGGAACTGAGCTCATTAGATTACTTAGTCAGGTGGACTACCTCCTGGTTCAATGCTCACTGCCCTGGAAATATTATGAAAAGAACTTAATTCCCCAAAGAGCAGCAATCATTGTGTTGGGTGAAGCCCCCTCTCACCTTCCCCAGCCTCGGTACAGTCCACTGTGAAGTGAGTAGGCTCATTTGCCTTCAGTCCACTTCTCTCTACACCTGGCCCAAACACTTTGACCTTCTGCGGATGGCTACCCTGTCCAATGTTGACCTAGACAGAACATGGAGAAAGATGCAATCAAGTTTTCCTCCACTTGGACCCAGTAAAAAATTGTTAGTTAACACTGTTAGAAATAGTCCTTTTGGACAACCTAGAACATTCTGCCCTTCAGGGCACTCTATCTTTCAAAGCCCACCAAGGATGATGGGTTCTTCCCATGTATCTGCTTTGGCTATCAGACACGAATGGAATTCAGACCTGAAGCAGGACTGGGCTTTCTCATACCATGGCCAGGATTCCGCCTCACAACCTACCCGGTAGGGGCTGTGTGGGATGTTCACGCCTCCCCAGACCACAGCAATGGTGTGCTTGATGGGTTTAACCGGGGTGTATGAGCAGGCGTACGTGCCGTCCATCCTACTCTTCATCTGGATATCGATGGGTTGGCCTTCCCCATCCTGCAAAAGAACAGGGGCTAAGAACAGAACTGTCCCTCATCTGTCTTCATCAAACAGGGTCACTGTGGCCTCCCAAGACAGCCAAGTCGCCACATATTCATCCAAGAAAACCACATGGAAAGACTATGACATGCTATGCTCTCACAATACAATGACCATGATCCCAGGTGAGAAAATACTACATGCATTTACTTATTTTTAATCATTAAGAGCAAATGGCCCCACAAGAAAACCATGACCATTCAATGCTTAATTTTAATACCTACATTTAAATCCTTTGGCAAGATTCAATTAAATTAACATATTTAATAAATCCTTGTTTACCAACCGCTCATTATGACCTAGGTAGCTTCAGCCACACCAAGACATTTACAGGGAAATCTAAAACAATGAAGCCTTGTTTCCACAGAATACAAATCACAAAAATAAGAAAAGTACCCTGCTTTACATGTTGGAAACTTATTTACTCCTCATATAACTCATGAGATAAATATTCTTATTGTTCTCAATGTGTAGGTAAGGATATGGATCAGATGAACCAAGCAACTCGCCATTACATTGTAGGATCTTGTCACCTGACAATGACAGGGGCACAGGTGGCCCCTGGAGACTGACCTGAGCAAATATCTTTAAGGGAGCTTTTCCAGCATCCTTAGGGTCCACGGTGAACTCAGCCAGGTTGTTGACGATGCACCCAGATTTCTCTAGACCTGGCCCATACGCTTGGACCTGGAGCAAAGAGACAATAATGATTCTCTTTCTGTGTATTGTCCCAACTAAACCTCTATGTGAAGACTGGTGACCTGGGGACAGGGGAAGGACAAACAGCTCTACCTTTACAGCACCTGCGTAACAAGATGGTTATAGGAAGGGAAATGCTAAAGTGGGCTCTAACTAAAAAATAAAAACACAGTATCATTAACCTCTCATGAAAAAGAAAACTCTCTAAAACCCAGCCTCAAACTTGACTGGGCTCCCTGCCTTATTCTGAGCCGACACACAGAACTTCTAGTATCTGGGGCAGGGCCCTCCAGCCATGACCAATTTCAATGTTACCCTTAAAGGGCCTAAGAAACTTTGCCACCAACAACATTCTGAATGTTTGTAGCCCCCAGACAGCCTATGTACAGCTGTCCACGTGAGCCAACAGCAACACATATGGGGTCTGGGGCCCTCTTCCTACTGGTCAGGCTGGCTCAGGCTTGATGCTAAATCAGCCTGCAAAGGATTTGAGAGAAGCTCTTGGAGACGCCAAAAACATTGCTCCAATTTAAGAACAGTGAGCTAAGGGGGAAAAAACACCATTATCCATGGAATATCTTGAAATAGTAACTACAGAAAGTAGCAATACTGCAATATGATGCTCCAGGCTGCAAGAAACCATCTTCTTATGCAGCCCCCCTACATGTGCCATGCACTGGGCTAAGGGCTGTCTCTGTGAATGTTACCTCCTTCAATCATTCCAGAAACTCTAGAAAGCAGGCACTGCTACCATTCCCATTTTATAAAGGAAGATGCCAAGAGTCGGTGATGACTGGTGGCTCAGTTGGTTGAGTGTTGTGCCAAAAAGTGAAAGGTGGCCAGTTCCATTCCCGGTCAGGGCACATGCCTGGGTTGTGGGTTTGGTCCCCCATCAGGGTGTATATGAGAGGCAGCCAATCAATGTTTCTCTCCCTCTTTTTCTTTCTCCCTTCCCCTCTCTCTAAAAATGAATAAAGACAATCTTTAAAAAAAAAAAAAAAAAAGAGTCAGAGGTAAGTTACTTGCCCGACATTAGAAAAGGACTCAGTGGTACTACCAGGATTCCAATTCAGACCTGTTTCTTCCCTAAGCTCTAAAGTGCTCTTCTCTGCCATCTCTCAACATGCTGCTTAAGGCCACTCTCCAGGTACCAGAGATAGTGCCAGGAGCCGGAAAAGAGAAGCCAGAAACATAACAAGTTGATTCACCAGATCTGGATTATAGTCTCCTGTGGCTGGGTGGATGAAGGCCATGTATGGACTGTCCTTGATGTCCTCGTCATCACACATGATGTGAATGGCATATTCGCCAGGCTCCTTGGGCCAGTACTTGACGTCACACGATCCATCATTCTGGTCATCATACTCAATCTTTGCCTGGGAGGGGCCTTCAATGGCAAACCCTGCAGGATTGGGTGGGAGGGTCCCCTGGTTATATGGTGAAAGGTACCTACTCCATGTTACTAGCCACTCATTCCCTCTGCCTGCCTAAAAGCCAAGTATTGCCCGTAAGATTGAAATCAGTTTGTGACCCTTTCCCACAAAACTAAGCCTGTTGAGTCTTCACTAGATATGGAAAGATTGTATTTTATACCTTTTTTTTTAACATCATGTAACAATAAGATCAACCAGCAAAACTTTCTGTTGGCAATATGTACCAAAGTCTTAAACCAATGCCCCCCTTTTCCCCTACCAAACACATGGGCTTTTTACCTGAAGGAAATAACCAAGGATGTGTGTAAATAGTTAGATACAAGGATGTGTATTCAATCAGCATTGTTTTTATAGTAAAATCATGGAAATCACTGGAAAGACCAGTAAGGTATATCCATGCAATGTAATTCTATGGAAGCCATGAAAAAATCATGATGTGTTCTATATTTATCTGAGGCAGAAAAATATAAAGACTTCCCCAGATGTTTTTTGTGGTAGATAAATATTTGTGAATGTATAGAAACAAGTCTGAAATAATATGTCAAAAGGTTTAATATTATCTCTGATCTATAGAATATGCCAAAATATTTGTTATCTCTCTAAAAGGAAAAATTTAATGTGATTTCTTATTTCCCCTTTTTTGCTTATTTGTATTACCTGAAATAGAGGTCATCAAATTATGGCTGATAGGCCATATCTGACCACTGCCTGATTTTATAAATAAGGTTTTACTGAAACATAGCATACTCCTTTGTTTATGTGTCTTCCTACTTCTGCTTTCACGCTACAAGAGCAGAGTAAAAGAGCTGTGAGAAAGAATATGACCCACGATACTAAAATATTTGCTACCTGATCCTTTTGAAGAGAGATCAGTGCTGACTGCTGATCTAAAATGATCACATATACATCAGATGTGTATTTAAAACATATCATTATGCCCCAGTAAGAATATTTACTCCCTAAATTTCTGATTTCAGAAAAATTCATTCATCTAAACTAAGGATAAATCAATAATATTTGTTGAGTGTCTACTATGTGCCAGGCACAACATGCACAGAAAGCCTCCGCCCTTGAAGTCTAGTGGATGATGAATGAATGAATGAATGAGGCAGAAGGTAACCTGAAGGGCAGCAGGAAAATGAGAACTGCAACTCCACCGCAGTGTGCAGAGGTGGCCTCAGATGATGAGGAGACCAGGAGGTAAAGGGTAATGAGGCTCAGCAGGCTCCAACTCTCAGCCTAATACTGGGCCCAAGCCCCCTGTAATCTCAGCCCTTCAGAAGCTGCAGGTCACCTGTGTCCACTTACCCAGAGACCCCACCTCAGAGCCAATGGACTCCACCACGAAGTCCGCCGACCGCCCAGCAATCCCGCCATGGAGGCCAGGGCCCCATGCGCGGACTTTCTGCATGCCTGCTTCAGGGCCAACTTGAACTTCAAAGGGGCTAAAGGAAAAAGAAAAATAGAAGCATTAAAGAGCAAAGAACGGGCAATATACAGCCAGTAAGCTGTTTGCGCATATACTTTGCACTTGCTGGCTCCTTTTACCTGCAGTCCCAAGCTCCAGCCAAGCCCTTCCTCCATGCAAGTCCCCCCTCAGCCATTGTTAGGTCAACAATATGAAGCACTGTGCTATTTCAGGGCATTCAGGTGGTCACTGGGTTGGCGCTCCAGGCACACTGCCTTGCGCTATCTTTCTGGTCATTTATACCTTTCGTGTAGAGGGCTCATGACACTGTGAGCCCTGGAAGGGAAGACAGGGAACACTTTTCCACACCCTATCAAGAAAACTAGGTTGAATAGCCATTAGCTCATACAGGAATGAATGTGCTTAAACTTATGTACAGGAGTTTAAAAACAGTTTGCTTAAATTCTCACAATCCTATAATATGCCCAGGTATTTCTCAAGGTAAACCTAATTTAGTCAGAGATTAAAGCTGCCCCCAGGAGCGCTGAAAAACATGTAAACACAGGGTAGCAAACTGCAATGTCCACACAGCAAATCTGTAGACTGGTCCCTCATTTCCTGACTGCACTCACATAGAGGATTTAATGTAAACCATAGCAGATTTTACCCCCATGGCATTCCTGAACAGAGGCATACATTGAAAGAAAGAGAATCTCAGTATATTCAAGAGTGTGTAGACATATAGCCCATTTGCTCTCTATTACTGCTCCTTCTGGCTTCCCCACCTCCCACCAGCCCCAAACCACAGCATTTGATGTAAAGCAAGGCAGCCGAAACCACAGTGACTTTTGAGAACAGCCCAAATGTCTGTGAGCTGCTCTGGGGGAAAAAAAAAATATTTTCAACAAAGCAGATCTCTTTCCCTCCTGCAGCCCAGGAAGCAACCACAGTGAGCCTGCCCTGGGCCAAGCACACCTCCAGAGAAGACGCAACTCCAGCTGGAGACTCACCTCTTTGGAATGTGGTGTCCTCCCCACGTAATGGCGATGCTGTATTTCCCCGGGGTGCTGGGGTAATACTCAAATGCATAGACTCCATCCAGAAAGCCTTTCTGCTTTACCAGCTCCTCCAGACCCTCTGTGGGAGGGAAACACATCATCTTTCCAATGCCATTCTAGGCTCAGAAGAACCCCAAAGACAAGAACAGAAAGGCAGCAATATCCACAAAACATAAGCCACAGAGGAAAACTAAGTGGGCTGCCTAAGAGGGTGGAACTCGCGAAACCTGGGAGATTAATCCAAAGCTAAGAATGGACCCATCTTTGCTTCAAATTGTGGGGAAATGGAAGACCTTCAGCTAACTGGCTTTAGTAGGCTCTCTCAGTTTTGAGAGGCTCTGAGGTCCTGAATGTCCAGGGCCTGTGTAAAGACAAACCTAATCACATCTCAATCTTTCAATAGTCCTTACCCATCTTAACTCCACACCACCCCCCACAAAAAGCCTGGGGAGGAAATGAATCTTTCTGAGTGTTTGGCATGAGTTTCAGGTTAGCGTCCTGGCATATCTTTTTCAATTAAATCTGGACAATGAAAGTAAGAAAACTCTTGTATGCAGTCTACAAGGAGACAGGTTTTAGATGTTATACCACAAACTCCAGAGTAAGCCATCAGGCAGGGACTTGTTTTATGTTGAGCCTTGAGGTTTGGCTGGGAAAACCATCTAGTCAAGTGACAATCCAAGGTCAGGAAAAAATGCCTCCTTGGCTCCTGTTGGAACAAGCCAGGAGGGAAGACAGCCCCAGAGCAGCTTGGCTCCAGGTCTGAGCAGTCTAGAACCTTGGTTGCCCTTGGGGCTCAGGCCTGCCCCAAAGCCTGATGCTCCTATATCAAATATTAACTTTCTAGAGCTCAGAGCACCCCTGCCCCAGCCTGTCGGGAACATAGAGGCTAAGAGCAGTCCCAGTATAGGAAACTGAAGATTCCACAAGCCAAGGGCTGCTACACCTGCAACCAGAAATGCCGAGCAGCTTATGTGTTCCAGGGGAGGACTTGAGGACAGTGTAGACACTCATCCTTGTACCTACTATTTCCTCCACTAAAGGGGAAGCAAGAATGTGTTGCAGGGTCCAACCCATCCCTCCACAAATGGCATTTATTAACAAAGGAAACATAAGCTTAGGAAATTTGATTCCCCTTCTATAAGCACTGATCATAGTAATTAGGCACTTGACATAATTTCATAGTCTGTGAAACGTAACCTGTAGTGGAAAAATCACTGGCTTTGGAGACTGTGCTTGATTTCCAGCTCAGATGTTTACAAGCTGTGGGATCTTGGGCAGGACCCTTCCTCTCATAGCGTAGGTTCACTCAAATGAAAAATGTTCCAAGGACAGCATTTCCCAAACCTCATCATATCACTGCTTTTTCTACTCCCAGAAGCCTTCATATAATGTGAGTGTGCTGAGCCACCACTGTCCCCACCTGCAACCAGGGCAGAGACTGCTAATCAATCACTGCTTCCTTCCCTGTGGAGCCCAGGCAACCTCACATCTTTGACACAGATCTCTGGGGTAAACTGATCAGAACTGGCCGTGGGGTGAAAGCCATATGCCACAGCCACGAACTTAGCGGAAATCACACCTGAGATGAGGGAACAAAGGAGCACTTACTAGGACCCTTCACGGTTATGCTGAGCTCTCCACTGCCAGCAGCTTTGGTGTCAACCTTGAAGTCTGCAGTCTCCCGGATGCGGATGCCTTTGGGCTGCAGGCCACGGCCACTGGCCCGGCAGGCGTTTGGATTGCAGGCTGCAAGCACAGTTTCAACATTAATTCAACCTTTCATTCTTTAGTCAGAGTCAAGCAAGCCAAGGTAATTTGGAGCCACCCGCCAAGAAAATATTTGCTTTGCAGAGTATGCCGCAGCTGCTGAGACCAGGGGTCCCGTTTGGAGAGCACACCAGGCAGCAAATAAAGACACAACATAACTTTGTCCAGCCATACCACAGAGGGACAGAGAAAAGTTACATTGGCAAAGAAAGCCGGAGAGCACAACGTGGATTCCCTGGGCTCCTGGTACTGGCTGAATCCTGGCATTTATCCTCTCAGTGGTGAAGGAGAGTGAAGATGTACTGCTGGACATTGTTCAAACCTCACTGTTCTACTCAAGGGCCCACTAATTGGGAAGAATGGACTTTTTCAAGTCAACTTGAAAAATGTAGTGCTTGAAAACATCTGACCAGGTTCCAAACTTCAGGTCAGTCTTTCTAAAAGTATAAACGTTGTCATCTTCCACATAAAGAGCCAGACAAGAGCTCAAAAGTGGGACCCGTTCAACCCTGTGCTGGCTGAGGCAGACAAACACTTCAGTGCCTCTGTCACCAGGTTCTGGGAATGTGGGAGGCCATAAATGCAGCTATTAGCAATAAACACCGCTCTCAATTTGATTTCTAAATCTGGTTAAAAAAGCTAAAGTTGTAAGTCAAAAAATTAAGGACAAAGGTAGTTTCTAACACTCCTTACATGAGGTCCACAAAACTACCGTTCCATGGGGTTCATCAAAAGGTTGATAAAAGACATCCTTGTCCCCTAGGAATTCTTTGTCAACGTGGGCAACCTTCTCATTAAGTATAGGAATGGGACAGTAGTAGGTAAAATGTCAAGTTGTTTATTAAGTGGCCTCTCCTTTCCAAATCTGACACTGCATATTCAACAGCTCTCTATATACTATGCGACACAGACTCCAGAGAAGGAGACTCTAGTTTACTCCATAAAAGGAAGGTAATTCCTCCTCTCACCTCTCCTCCCTGCAATGCCCTCAGCTGGCTATTTGGCAAACAATTGCTTCCCAAGGAGATATACACACATGCTTGGAGTTAGAGATGATTTTAGGTGGTGCATGGATGAGTATGTTTACGGTGGCATTTGTGGCATGTAACATTGGTTTTCCACTGTGAAAATGCTATACAGCTTCTTTTTTATATAAAATCATTTAAGTGAAGGAAGGATTACTACATCCAAAAAAACAACAATAACAACAACAAACCTCTATTAATTAAATGCTCTATAGTACAAGTGATGAAGAGATCGGCCAGGAATGAAAAAGCTAATCCATGACAGAGGGGAAGCCAGAACTGGGGGAGCCAGAACTAGGAAAGCCATTCAAATTCTTTCTTGCATCATATCAAAACAAGTTTTATATGAACACGTTGAGTTTTTTCCCTTTAGTAAGGAGAGAAAAATTGGTCATATGAGGAATAAGTCACAACAGGATGACAGGACTTCCCTTGGAGAGTTTAAATACTCATGGAGATTCTACAAATGGGCAATGATCTCCGTATCAAGAGGGTAACTACTCAGTTCCTATAAGCACTAAATAGAGCTAAAGAGTTGGACAGAAACTGCCAGATTTGCCACCATTGTGAAATGTGTAAAATAGTTAGACAAGTGGCCTTGGTGTGTGTCTGGACATGTGATAACACCTGCTGTCATTCATTTCCTGAGGCCACAAACAGCACAGGCTCAGCCGACATTTGCAGGCAGCACAAAGAACTGGCCCAGAAGCCCCACCCAACCAGCCCTTACCAAGCAAGGTGCCTCTGGCCCAGTGCTCTCAACTAGGAAGCCAACAGCTTCGGGGTCCAGGCTGACCCAGAGGCAGGATTCAGAAGAGGAAGCCAGGTCTGCAGACGCAGATGCAGGACAGAATGGGAAAAGGCAAGTATTGATTAGAGAAGGCAGCAGAGTTCGAGGTGGGATTTAGGGGGAGGAAGAACAACAAGGAAAAAGGAAAAGAGTCTAATAGAAAAATACCAGCTTCTGGCTGCAGAGGGTGTTTAGCAGTATGATTAAGAGGTCGACAGAGAACTGGGTTCTCCTTTACTGACTCCTAGCCCCTACTCACCAATGTCTTATGTTATTTAGGCTTCAGTGTCTCCATCTGAGAACTGAGAATAATAATAGCACCTGGAACACACATGCTGGTGTGATGATTAAATGCATTTGTGCTAAATGCCTGGCAGCCAGTAAAGGCCAAGCAGTGGAGGCCAGGGGCACCGGCAATGCTACTGCCGCTAACCTTGGCCACAGACTCCAACTCCTCAAACACCTCGGTCCTGCATTTCTCAGTGACGATAATGACTCTCCTGGACAAGTGCTTTGGGGAGGATTAAGTGAGTTAATATAAGTAAAGCACTGAGGTCACGTCACAGCTCACAGGAAGATACTACATTCTCCTGGCCCTGGGTCGCAGACATCTTTGTCAGCTTTGACGCCAGGAGCTCCCATGGTCCGTCACCCCAGCACTCACCTTCCCCAACCTGCACAATGAAGGGACTCTTGGGAATGGTGTCCCCAGCAAATGTGACCTTGACCACGTGAGGGCCAGGGTGCATTGGTTTGTACACACATCGATACACCTGGTTTCCTTTGTCTTCCACAAGCAGCTCCACGGTGTTCTTTCCCTGGGGGTCTTCCACCTCAACTCCAATGTCACCCACGCCGGCACCTATGACAGAGAAAACATTCCATGAGACTAAGTCAACTTCTCAGGAAGCTCTTTGCTGATAAATGTAAAAGCAGGTACAAAATGCAAACAAAGGAGACAGCGGTACTTCGAAGGGCCACGCCAAGACATTCACAACTGTTTTCTGCCTGCACAGAAGGAGGGTCATGGCTGCACCCGCCTTTTCTCCCATTCTCTATTCTGTGCATTTTCTACACTGGAAAGAAAGCTGACATTTCAAGAATTGTGTCTTATTCATTCCTCCCTGTCCAGCCCACACAGGACCTTGCATGGAATTTGGCCGAGTAGATGATTCTTAAAACTTAGTTTCATTGGAACATTTATTTGGTCAAATAAGAAGTGAGTACAGAAATTGACCATTCAATAATTAAAGTCAAGCTCAAATGTAAGATTTTAGAGAAGAAAAGTCGATTTCGAAATATCTAAAAATATAACAACAGACTGATGGTTGTCAGAGAGGAGGAGGATTGGGGGCCTGGCTGAAAAAAGGTGAAGGAATTAAGAAATACAAATGAATACTTACAGAATAGTCACAGGAATGTAAATTATGGCATAGGGAATATAGCCAATAATGTTGTAATAACTATGTATGGGGTCACATGGGTACCTCAAATATTGGGCAACCACTTCATAAAAAGTATATGATTGTCTAATTACTATGCTGTATACCTGAAACTAATACAAAATAATACTGAATGTAAACTGTAATTGAAAAATAAAAAATAAATAAAAAAATTAAATGTATAAGGACAGGGGTAGGGGGTGGAAAACTGAAAACAGGTATTTTTATTGGTGGTTGTTTGTTTGAAGAGAGAAACAGCTAAGCCTTTACTAGGCTATGAGGATTATCTCTGGCTCTACAACAAAGCCTGACCCATGGAGGAGAGACACAGTTACCTGCCGTGTAGATGTCGAAATAGGTAGGCTTATTGGCGATGTTCCCTGCAGCTTCCAAACCTGGGCCTTTTGCAGTGACTTTACTAGCATCTCCCTGGGCCTTGTCCACATTCACTTCAAATGGGCTCTTGGAGATGTGCTGCCCTGCAAAGAGTACTGTGACCTATGAGTGACAGAGATGACATATTATCACTTTTTCCTGCCCAGTGAGACTACCAGATCAAGCCGCAGGCTTTGTGTTCTTCGCTTCCATCCTCCCGATTACCCACACAAAGGTGGCTGGAACCAGGAGCCCTGTTAGTGGCCTGAATGGGACACCCACCTGGCTCCACCAGCCGTACGGCGAGGTCTGGGCTATCTGGCCTTCAGCAGATTAAAAACGCATGTATCTAATATGTTTAGAATCTCTAGTAGGATATGAACAAATACTTGTACTTGAATCTCTAGACATTGAGTCCTTTAAGGAAACTGCAGAAGGGGAACCCCAGAGTACAATGCACAGTTCTAGGATTTCACACCTACAGAGTATTTTTCAAGTGATAAAGGTCAATCCCAGACACACAGATTTGAGAAAAACTACAGATTTCCATCTAAAACTTGAGCCAGAGTTCTCATGTTTTAAATTTTCCAGCAGTACTGTGTTAGGTTTTCATATGAATTGACTAAATTAATTACATCATAAATGCTGTCTTCAAGATTTTTCCCCCAGATTCATGATGTTCTAAGGGTATAAATCTATGGCCATGATTCCAGTGAATTCACTAAAGCCCAAGGTGGTGAGCACAGTCTGTATCTCAAAGTCGGAATGGTACACAGGGACCGGCCTGTGTGTGCTTCTGAAAGCTTACTTCCAACTGAAGGCAGACTCTCTCCTGCAAGACTCCCTTAGCTCCCACCTCATAATCCAACTGGACAATGACACAAACAGAACTCAAAGTGTTGTTGAGACAAAGGGCCTGGGGACAGGATCCCCATCAATTCTCCAAGTATGTGAGCAGCCATTGGCCTCCACTACAGTCAACTGACTTTCTCCACGCTCAGGCTTCATGCTGATAGACACTGCAGACCACCTGGAAGGGGGCTACTTAAGGCAGCATTAATGACAAAGCCCATGGCTTAGCATCTATACTCCCTGTAGCTACAACCATTCATTACCTAGGCAGAGTTAGAAAACTCTTAGGACATTACAAAAAGCTATGGAATTCAACCAATCTAGATATATGAGCTAATGTCTCAAGTCTGATTCATGGGAATCCTGAATTTTCTATATTAAGCACAGATACTTTTATAATCAGGAAGGAAAATCAGACGTTAACTTAAGCAAACCACTCTTTTTTCTAAGATATTCTTTCTTCCACAGATATCAAAGCAAACCCAGAAGACAGTCCAAGTAACAGCCACGACATCTCATCTTACTTTGTGTGGCCCGGTGACCTTGGGCAGGTACTCCACAGAGTATGTCTTGTTCTTGTCATTAGCAGGGGTCACTTGTGCCTAGGATGGAAGATGAGCAACAGTTAGAGAAGGCACCAGGTGTGGGTGAAGGCATGCTGTGCCAGCCAACGTCCTGCAGTGAGCTAGCTGACAGGTCAGGAACCTGTCCTGGCTATTTCCTGCCCCGTCACTCCCACAGAACACCCCAGGAGAGGAAGGGCCTGAAGTCACAGAAACAAATCATGTTACTCGAAGATTTAACCAAGTTAGGACTCTCCACTGTCTCATGGCTGAAACTCCCTAGATGAGAGAGACTATAAAGCAAGTAACTTAAACTTTATGGTCATGTAGTTATTAAGCATTTATGAGATGCTGGGTCCTGTATTAGTTACCCAGAATAAAACAAATCAGGCTGAACCCCTGCCCCCGTGGAAGAAATGGACAATATGCCTGTAAAGTTAGAATTTCAGATGGTGTGAAGAAGTAGGAATAAAATATAGTCTTAAGAAGATAAGTAGACAAAAGGAACAGTATGTGCAAAGGCCCTGAGGGAGGAATCAAAGGATGGTCAGGAGGGGAAGAGAGGAGGACATCAGCATTGTTACTATATTGTATTGTATCAGTACTATATTTTTATTGTTATTCTGGCCATCCATACATACAACCTCACCTAAGAGGCCTTTGCAGAATTAAAAGCATCTTTTATTTTATTAAACATTGTGTCTTTGGGTATCGATTTATATTAATTTTCAAGGCACAGCCCTTGGACAAGTTAACTTTATCCACTGTAAGCCTCAGGATCCTTTTGGTAAAAAACAATTTTTGTTGTGAGATTTAATGAGGAACATGGAAGCACAGTCCCTGGCCCTGTGACAAGCCCCATGGGATACTTACAGGGGACACAGCATCCTCCAACATACCTCCTCCTTGTTCCCTTCTGGGTCCTCAACAAACACCATCAAGTCTCCTTGCCCAGCACTGATGGTGTCCACGGTGAACTTGGCTGGCTGCTTCACCATGTTTCCAGTAGGCTCGATTCCTGCCATAGGTTTGCACAAGCACATTACAAGCTGCGCCAGGCCCTGACACAGGCCGTCACCCACTGTGTCTCCTTCAGGAAACTGAGAGATGGGACCTAGCCCAGCAGCCACCACATGGCAACCAGGGACAAACTGCCATGATGAGAGTGTTCCAATAGGTTCCAATCCCTAATTTTGTCTGTGTTTTTTAAGCAACAATCAACTCTGAAATACTCAGAGCAATTCAGTCACAGGTCTATACAATTATGAAGAATGGTGTATAACTAGCAGAGCAGCTATCACCGAGAGGCGACACAGGGGGAGGAGGAATGAGTAGGGAGAACGGCTCATTTTTCATTAGAGATCACCTTGTATTATTTGAAATGTTTAAAATTGTATTCAATTTTTTAAAATTAAACTTTATTTTAAAATTAAACTTTAAATTAGAGATAGATTCCCATGCAGGTATATGAAATAATACCCTTTATCCAGCTCCTCAAATGGTTACATAGTACAAAACTCCAGTCCAGTATCACAAGGGCACTGACCCTGACACAGTCAAAATACAGAGCATTTCCACCCCCACGGGGATCCTTCATGTTCCTTTTTATAGCTACATCCACTCCCCTCCCACCTCTTCCTCTTCTTACCCCAAGAGCTACTAATCTGTTCTCCATCTCTAATTTATCATTTCCAGAATGTTATGTAAATGGAATCACACATGATGTGACATTTTAAAAGTATCTTTTTTCTCTAGCACAGTTCTCTGTAGATTCATCTGGGTTGTTGCCTGTATCAATTGTTTGTTCTTTTTACTGCTGAGTATATTCCATGATATGAATGTACCACAGTTTGTTTAACCATTTACCCATGGAAGGGTATCTGGGTTGTTCCCAGTTGTCTATTACTGATAGAGCTGCTATAAACATTCAGGTACAGGTTTGTGTGTGAATATGTTTTCACTTCCCTGGGATAAATGACAAGGAGTGCAATGGCTGGGTTATATGGTAGTTGCATATTTAGTTTTTCTTTTTTTTAAACTGGTTTTAGAGAAAGAAGGAGGGAGGGGGAAGGAGGGAGGGAAAGAGAGAGAGAGGGTGAGGCATCAATTTATTTTTCCACTTATTTATCCATTAATTGGTTGATTCCTCAATATGCCCAGATCTGGGAATCGAACCCACAACCTTGGTATATCAGGACAACGGTCTAACCAGCTGAGCTACCTGGCCAGGGCTTACATGTTTAGTTCTTTTTAGGAAACTGCCTAACTGTTCTAGAGTGACTGTATCATTTTACATTCCTACCAGTAATGTATGAGTGATCTGGATCCAGTTTCTCTGCATCCTTGCCAGCATTTGGTATTAACACTACTTTCTACTTTAGCCATTCTAATAGGCCTGTAGTGGTTTTAATTTGCATTTCTCTATAGCCACAATTTTCAACTGATATGCCACAAGACACAATGCAATACCTGACTATTTAGTTAGGGGCACTGACCTCTTTTCCCTTAGATTGTAAAATGAAAAAATGACAACAGCCAACACAACAATAGCCATCTGGTGTGAATGAATCAAAATTATACCAATTTTTTGGTCACACTGACAAAAAAATACATTTTTTGATGTGCCGCAAAATTTTAATAATTAGGTTGTGTGTGCCATTAGGTGAAAAAGGTTGAAAATCACTGCTCTATGGCAATGACATTGAAATATTTTCATGTGTTTCTGTGCCATATGTATATCCTCTTTGGTGAAATGACTGTTCCTATCTTTTGACCATTTTCTAATTGGGATGTTTGGTTATTTTGTTGTGTTTTAACCAAAGGATATTTATGTACTCTGGATAACAATGCTTCACTGAATATGTGGTTTCCAAATATTTTCTCCCAGTCTTTAGTTTGTCTTTTCATCCCCTTAACTGCAAAGTTTTTAAAAGTCTTCCCAGGCCCTTTGTCTCAGCAACATTTTGAGTTCTATTAGAGATGATATCCAGGTGGCCTAAGGGAGCTTGTGCTGCAGAAGAATGGGGTGACCCAGGAATACGCCCTCCACTGAGAGGAATTCCACAGTAGCACATACAGTCCACCCCCTGTGTGCCTGTCAAGACTTTGAGACACAGACCATGCTTTTTTACATTTTTTTAAAATGCATTTACTGATTTTTGAAAGAGACAAAGATGGGGAGAGGGAGAGAAAGAGAGGGGGAGGGAGGGATACACACACACACACACACTCTGATTTGCTGTTCCACTTATTAATCCACTCATTGGTTGCCTCCTGTATGTGCCCTGACCTAAACCCATAAGCCTGGCACATGGGGATGACATCCCAACCAGAGCTCCCCAGCGAGGGCCTTTTTTACATTTTAGAAGTTTTTCACTTTGATATGAGCTTCAATTTATCTTTTTTTTTTTTTTCCATTTATATATCATGCTTTTGGTGTCAAGCCTAAGAACTCTACCTTGTCCTAGATCCCAAAGTTTCTCCTCTGTCTTTCTGGAAGTTTTACAGTTATATAGTCTTACATTTAAGTCTCTAATCAATTTTGATTTAATTTTAATATAAGGTATGAGACTTAAGACTGAGGGGTTTGGGTTTTTTCCTTTTTCTTTTTCTCCTTTTTCTTTCTTTCTTTCTTTCTTTTTTTTTCTCTTTTTTTTTTTTTTTTTTTTGCCTATGGATGTTCAGTTACTCTGGCAGTGTTGAAAAGGCTCTTTCCTCCACTGAATTGCTTCTGCACCTTTGCCAACAATCAATTCTGCATATTTGAGATTTCCAGTCAAGACGGCTCACTTCCTCACAATTACAACTAAACTATAGAACAACCATCACTCAGAACTGTCAGAGACAGAGTTAAATGAATGTCTGAAAACTAAGGAATTAAGGAAACCACATCTATTCAGACTCGTAGGAGGGGTAGAAATATGGAATGGGCTGGTTCCACACCCACCGGTGGTGGATAATAGTTTGGGAGAGGTATCTCAGGAGTGAGGAGCCCCGAGCCCACACCAGACCTCCCATCCCAGAGTTCCAGTGCCAGGAAGATAAGTCCCCATAACTTCTGGCTATAAAAACCAGCAGGGATTGAGTCGGTGGAAGAAACTTCTGGAGTCCCAAGCAGGTCCCCTTAAAGAACCCTCACACGGACTTACTCAGACTCACTCCCTCTGAGCTCCAGCCCTGGGGTAGCAGCCTGAAAGGCGCCGGTGGCATACAGGGAAGAACTGAAGTGTCTGGCATCAAGGTGAGAGCTGGGGACAGCTTTCTCCCAGACAGAAAGTCAGGCAGAAGCCAGTGTCCATTTACTGAATCTTCCCCCGACAGAGCCACAGAGACAGCAGGCGGGGGGCCATATCTGAGACTCCATCAACCTGGCTCACATGGTTTGCCCTGACCTGGATATCCCTGAGATTCTGACCACCCAAATTACAGGCCCACCCAAGCTGTTAATAGTGACTTTTCCATGTGAATGGCTGGTCTAGGCTCATGCTTAACAACTTTCTAAATCCTCTCAAACAAGCCAGCCTCAGTGAGTCCCCAGCCTCCGAACCTCCTGCTAAGTGGCCGCAGGCCTGACACTAGCAGCGGCCAGCCTGGATTCACAGCTTAGCTTCTCCTGCACAGCACAAGTAGCAGCCATCTCAGATTGCTTTATAGCTCAGGTAGGGTGGCCCTGGGCAGAACACAGATGGGGACTGAACTTGGCCTGCACCACCTGGGAAACCCTAGAGCCTGTGCACCCAGTGGACAGGCTACAGATCACATCAGAGCACCACTCTGCCCCCCGCACAGCTGATCTTCCACAGAGGGCAGAGGTTGTTGGTCAGTGGTCACAGTCTGTCCTTGCAGCTGACTGGCCTGGGAAATCCCTCCCATTGACCTGCCAACAGCAATCAAGGCTCAACTACAAGAAGAGGGTGTACTCAGCCCGCATAAGGGCACACCTTGAGTACCCAGCTAGGGTGATACGGGAGGCTGTGCCACTGAACCCTACAGGACACCTATTTCATTAGGCCATGCTACCAAGACATGGAGTCATAGAAGCAAGATAAACAGAGAATCTCAAAAGCAGCAAGATAAAGAGAGAATCTGTAAAGCAGTTAGTTACCTACAGGGGAGTTCCTATGAGACTGTCAGCTGATTTCTCAAAAGAAACTTTTCAGGCTAGACAGAACTGGCAAGAAATATTCAAAGTCATGAAAAGCAGGGACCTACAGCCAAGATTGCCCTACCCAACAAAGCTATCATTTAGAATCAAAGGGCAGATAAAGAGCTTCCCAGACAAGAAAAAAACTAAAGGAGTTCATCATCACCAAACCATTATTATATGAAATGTTACAGGGACTTATTTAAGAAAAGGAGGATCAGAACTATGAACAAGCAAATGGCAATATATAGATATCTATCAACAATTGAATCTAAAACACAAAGTAAGCAAACAAGAAGAAGAGAGACAGAATCAGGGATACAGAGAGAGGCTGATACAGAGAGGTTACCAGGTGGGAGGGGGGTGTGGGGGAATGCGTGAAGAGGTGAGGGGTTTAAGAAGTACAAATAGGTGGTTAAAGAATAGCCATGGGGATGTAAAGTACAGTATAACATATGGAGGAGCCAAAGAACTTATACACATGACCATGGACATGAACCATGATGTGGGGAACGTCTGATGGAGTGGGGGTACTGGGTGGAGGGGGCAAATGGGGAAAATCAGGACAACTCTAATAGCAAAATCAATAAAATGTAATTTTAAAAAAGAATCAGTTCTGCATATATGTATGGGTAGTTTCTGGGTTCTGTATTCCATCCCATTGATCTATGTGCTATCCCCCCACCAACATCACATCTTGATTTTTGTAGCTTTATAGTAAGTCTTGAAATCAGGTACACTGACTCTTTCCCCTTTTTTCTTCTTTTTCTAAATTCTCTTCTATAGTTCCTTTGCTTTTTCAAATACATTTTGAAATAATAGTCTTTTATATGCCTACCAAAAAAAATCTTGCTGGGATTTTGAAAGCAATTGTGTTAAACCTATATGAAAACCTGGGGAGAACTGACATGTTTACTCCTACTTTTTCAACCCAGGAAACCAGTACGTCCCTCCATTTATTTGTCTGATTTATGTGTTAGTGGGGGTTTTCTTTTTGTAGTTTTCAGCACATAAATCTTATACATGTTTTATTACATTTATACAGATTTCTCAATTTTTTGAGCAACTGTAAATGGCATCGCATTTTTAATTTTGGTGTTCTTTTGTTATTCCAATAGACACAAATACAATTGGTGTTTGTATATTGACCTTATATCCTGAGACCTTGCTGAACTTATTTAAGAAGAGGTTTTTTTCAAAACTTTTTAGTATTTTTTCATGGACTATCATGTCATCTGCAAATAGGGATAATTAATAATATGTCTAACTTTCCAATAGATATGTCTTTTATTTCCTCTCTTCCTCATTGTATGTATCAGCTAAAACTTTCATCATGCTGTTGAATAGCAGTGGTGAAAGTGGACGTCCTTGCATTACTCCCAATCTTAGAAAACACACTCAGTCTTTTACCATTAATTATACTGTTAATTGTAGGTGTTTTGTGGTAGCTACTTTATATCAAATTGAGGTAGTTCTCTCCTATTCCTCTTTTTCTGAGTACTTATCATGGATGGCTGTTGAATTTTGTCAGATATTTTTCCTGTATTAAGTAATAGGATCATGTGATTTTTCTTCTTTTTTTAAAGCATTTTTTATTGTTATTATATTACAGTTGCTCCAACTTTTCCCCCTTTGCCCTCCTCTGCCCATCCCACCCGCCACTCCTACAGTCAATTTCCACTGTTGTCCATGTCCGTGGGTCAATGCATACATGCTCTTTGACTAGTCCCTTCCCCTTCTTTCCAACATTATCTTCCCCACCCCTCTAGTCACTTTCAGTCTGTTCCATGTTTCCATGCCTGTGGTGTGTTTTGTGCATTAGTTTATTTTGTTCATTACATTCCTTTTATAGGCGAGATCATATGGTATTTGTCTTTCATTACCTGGCTTATTTCACTTAGCATAATATTCTCCAGGTCCATCCATGGTGTCACAAAAGGAGTTGTTCCTTCTTTCTTTCTGCTGTGTAGTATTCCATTGTGTAAATGTACCACAGTTTTCTGATCCACTCATTTACTGGTGGGCACTTAGGCAGTTTCCAGTACTTGACTGTTTTAAATAGTGCTGCTATGAACATAGGGGTGCATAAGTTTTTTTGATTTGGTGATTTGGGATTCTTAGAGTATAATCCCAACAGTGAAATTGCTGAATCAGAAAGTAATTCCATTTTTAGGTTTTTGAGGAAATTCCATACTACTTTCCACAGTGGCTGCACCAGTCTGCATTCCCAGCAACAGTGCACTAGGGTTCTCTTTTCTCTGCATCCTTGCCAGCACTGGTTGTTTATTAATGATGGCCATTCTGACAGGTGTGAGATGATATCTCATTGTGGTTTTAATTTGCATCTCTCTGATGATTAGTGATGTTGAGCATCTTTTCATATGTCTATGGACCATCTGCATGGCCTCCTTGAAGAAGTGTCTATTCAGGTCCTTAGCCCATTTTTTAATTGGATTGGTTTTTTTTTTTTAGTGCTGAGTCATATGAGTTCTTTATTTATTTTGGAGATTAAATCCTTGTCTGATGTATTGTTGGCAAATATGTTCTTCCCATATGGTCGGTTCCCTTTTCATTTTGATGATGGTTTCTTTAGTCATACAGAAGCTTTTTCATTTGATGTATTCCCATTTGTTGATATTTTTTTCCTTTATTTCCCTTGCCCTAGGAGATACATTGGCAAAAATATTGCTACATGCGATATCTGAAATTTTCCTGCCTATTTCTCTCTAGGACTTTTCTGGTGTCATGACTTATATTGAAGTCTTTTATCCATGCATTTATTTGATGTTTTTTCTTCTTTAGTCTGTTAATATACTAGACTATGTTGACTGATTTTCTTTCTTTCTTTTTTTTTTTAATTGACAAGTGTTAGAGAGAAAGATTCGCTATTACTATTAGAAGGCAGAAAGCTTAGCACATACAGTTTAGGGATTGCTGCTACTCACAAAACTGTTTAGCTTTTATCTGGAGGTTAACAGAAAGAGGGGGCTTGCACTTAAGCTAATGATTAACACGATGTAATATTTTAAACTAGAATTTTAAAACAACTCTAAAGACTTATATGCCTCTTAGCTAATGTTATAATTTTATCATATTACTTAGGTTCAAGTTCTTCCTTCAAAGAGTCATCAGAATAACAAGGATTGAAGAGACTTTAGAACATTTGTCGTCTCCTGCTGCTGCTGTTCATGAAAGGAGATATTAAACATTTGTTTAATTTTTAGATAAGTGTTATACATATTTCAACAAATAAAATGTTTCAATGCTTACATTAATCCTTACTTTTTCAGTGTTTAATATCATAGCTTACAGTGTCCATCATAATTTGTTTTTGCAACATAGCCATTTCTTTTTTTTAAGTTCATTTTGTGCACCAGTAAGTAGGGTATCCTGATTCTTTTCCAAGTCCTCAATACTCTTTGTGAACTGCTCATATAGCTGTATAATTATATTCAGTCTCTGGCTCTGAACAACTCTAGATTGTTGAAAAACCTTTTGTTACTGACAAAACAAATCAGTTAGTTTTTCCTCTTGTTCCTCAGCTTTCTGCACATCTATCTCCCACTGCTGAAACAAAGTCAGAAACTGCTGAGAAAATTCTTGGTTAAGCTTCTGCCTTAGATCTTGTTGGGTTTTCTAAATATGTTCAATTTTCTGGTTACTGGTTTTGAGTGGTATACATTGCCAGTCTTTTTTTCTTTGCAAGAAGAGCATTGCTAATGTCAGCTGCAAACTTCTCCAGCATATTCTGTATTTCACCTCCCATGTCTTCAACTATTCCTGCAGAAGTCCTTTTCTTCCCAAGCTTATCAGTTACTGGAGTCTTTGCATCAGTAGCATCCTCCTCTGAAGCACTCAGATTTTTTTTTGATCTTCTTTCTCAAAGTCATAAGCTCTTACAACCTGATCCTCCATTGATGTCTTCCCAGATTTCCCGGTATGTTTTTTTTCCAGAAGGCAACACATTTAGATATTTCCTGACAGAGATCTCTGCTTCTCAGCTGCGCCTTGACTGGTTTTCTAATGGTTTGCCAGCCTTGTACCCCTAGAATAAACTCCACTTGGTCATGATGAATAATTTTTATGTATTGCAAAATTCTATTTGCTAATTTTTTTTTGCTCATGTTTTGTTAAGAACTTTTACAACAATTATTCACAGGGATATTGGTTTGTAGTTTTCTAGCATTGCCTTTGTCTGTTTAGAGCATTACTAGCTTCATAAAATGAATTGGGCGGTATCCCTCCTTGTATTTTCTGGGAGAGATTGTGTAGAATTGGTGTTAATTCTTCATCCAGTGAAATCATCTGAGTCTGCAGATTTCTTCTTTAAGAACTTTTAAATTACAAATTTGATTTCTTTAATGGTTATAGAATCACTCAGGTTATCTACTTCATCTGAATTGAGTTTTGGTGGCTTGTGGGTTTTGAGGGAAGTCTATTATATTATCCACATTTTTGCTCATCATTTTCATTCTTCCTGTCATTCCAAGATTCCTTCTTTCATTGTTTCCTTTTTGTCCAGAGAATGTCCTTTAACCATCCTTTTAGGGTAGATGTGCTTGTGACAAATTCTTTTCATTTTCCTTTATCTGAAAATGTCTTGATTTCCTCTTTATTCCTAAAGGACATTAGCCCTGGATATAGGGTTCTGGATTGATAGTTCTCTTCTTTCAACAATAAAAAAATGTTGTGCCACTTCCTTTGATAAGAAATCTGCCATTCTATTCTTCTCCAATAGGAAAGGTGTCATTTCTCTTGTTGCTTTCAAGCCTTTACTCTTCAGTTTGTCAAAATCTGTCTAAGATGTGGCTTGGTGTGGGCTTCCTTTTCCTTGGTGTTTATCTTGTTCGGGTTTAGCTCAGTTTCTTCAGTCTATATGTTGCCAATTTTGGGAAGTTTTCGGCCATTATTTCTTTGAGCATTTTTTTTAGCCCTGCCCTCTTTTTACTTGCCTTTTGGGTCTCCTATGACATGAATGTGAGGTGTTTTGTAATCGTCCCACAGGTCCCAGAGACCGGGTTCATTTTTTTCAGTCTACTTTCTCTGTCATTCAGATTGGGTCATTTTTATTGTTCTCCTTTCCAGCTCACTGATTCTTTTCTCTGTCTTTCCATTCTGCTATGAGCTGATCCATTGAGTTATTTCAGTTATTGCATTTTTCAGTTCTAAAAATTCCCATTTGGTTCTTCTCTGTATCTTCTACTTCTTTGCTGAGATTTTCAATTTTTCATTTGTTTCTAGTGTATTTATATTATTTGTTGAGATCTTTTTTTATAACAGCTGCTTTTAAATTTTTAGCAAATAATTCACTCTAACATCTCGATTACCTCAGTGTTAGCATCAATTAATTGTCTCTTTTCACTCAGTTGGAGATCTTCCTGGTTCTTGGTATGACAAGTGATATTTGTTATCAAAACCTGGATATTCTGAGTATTATGTTATGAGACTCTGGCTCTCATCTATACTTTCTCTTTTTGCTGCCTTTGTATAATACCACTTCAGCAGGGGAACGGAGGGTGCGTGCCTTGTTACTGCCAGTGGGGGAAGAAGTAGGTCCAGCTTCCCCATTCCACCTCCATGATACAAAGTGAAGAGGGCTCCTCCTTACGGGTGGGTGGAGGTGGAAATCCCATCCTTTATTAGACCTCCCCCACCAGTGGCTGGGAGGGGTAGGAATGCCTCATCACTATTCAGATGGCCTCTACTGACATCACTGGGGTGGCAGTCCAGGCTCCCCATCTGGTCTTTGATGGTGTACATGGGGGTGGGGACCCAAGGTTTTGCTCTAGTGTTGGGCTGCAGTACAGCAATGACTGTCTAATGTGTTCTGCCACCTAGGCTGCCCTTTCCTGATCTTTGGGCCAGAAAGAACAGGCTTTTCTTGGGACTTTTTGTGTTTGTGCCCACTGGCATTTCCAGCTTGTCAGCTTCTTCAGTTCCAAGTCTGGGATATATGAGGCAAGAGGAAAACCAAGGAACTCACCACTGTGTCAGTCCTTGGATGCCCAGGTGCCTAGCTAGTTTGCCTTATTCTCTTTCAGAAACTTCTTATATTTGTTCTGTATAAAACACTCAGGAATCTTAGATGTACTTAGTGAGAAGAATTGGAAAAAGCACTTCAACTCAACCTTCCCAGAAGCCAAAGTTCAAGTATTATTTCTTCGTAAGTATTTTATTATGGAGAATTCCAAACCTACACAGACACTGAGAACTAACTGTACAATGCATCCCTGTGCACCTATCACCTAGTTTCAACAACTACTAACTCACCACCAGTCTTGCTTCACATCTGCACTCTCATCACTTTCTTCTTCCTGTGCATTTTGACACAAATCTTTGTCCTCATACAAGAGGTCTCTCCGGAAAAAGTCCTGCTGTTGTTAACCTAATGAGAATGGTTCGTGCGACATTGATGTAATCCGGCAGCCTAGGAGTGCGGACTGGAATGAGCATACATGGACAATTTCACTGCACTAGTCAGTAGGGGCAGTAGACACCATTGAGTGAGCATGTGTACTATGCAGCCATCATTCAAAATGACTGATCCAGTAGAGCAACAAATCTGCATCAAATTTTGCATTAAACTTGAATATTCCTCCATAGAAATGTTTGGATGATTCAGAAGGCCACAGCTATGGGCAACTGGTGATTAGCAGCTTCATCATAACAACGTGCCCACTCATGCATCATGTCTCATGTAGAGTTTTTGGCAAAATATCAGATCACCCAGGTGACTCAGCCTTCCTAGAGCTCAAGTTTGGTGGCCTATGACTTCTGGCTTTTCCCAAAACTCAAGTCACCTTTGAAAGGGAAGAGGTTTCAGGCTGTCAATGAGATTCAGGAAAATATCACAGGCCAGCTGATGGCAATTGGGAGAACTGTGTGAGGTCCCAAAGTGCCCACTTCAAAGGGTTCTAAGACTCACTGTCCTATGTACAAAGTGTCTTGTATCTTGTATCTTCTTCAATAAATGTCTCTATTTTTCATATTACATTGCTGCATACCTTTTGGACAGATAAACCTTCACTATGCATCTCTAAAAGACATTTTTAGAATATACGCATCAAAAAATATCCCATGAAAAAATTAACAATTTTTAATATGATCAAATATTCAGTCAGCATTCAAATTTCTAACTATAAGTATCATTAATATCTTTTAACAGTCATTTGAAATAGAATCCACATAAGATTCTTAAATTACAACTAGTTGCTAAGTCTCTTAAGTCACATTAAATCTCAAAGTTTCTCTCCATCTCTTCCTGGTCATCGGTCTGTTAAAAACACTAGGTCATTTGTTACTACACTCTGGATTTGTATTAGTTCTCCAATAAATAACTTAGTTAAAAAAAATTGTTTGTATATTATTATATAATAAAATAATAGTCACACATTGTTAGGTAAGAAATACAAATGGAAGAAAATACACAGTTGTAATTCATTTCCAACTATAAATAGAATAGAACAGAACACAACAAGGAGGCTGGAAAGGAACACCTCAAAGTGAAGGAAGGGATGGGATGGCACGAGGGAAGTTAAGCGTTCAGTTTTTATTTTCTACGTTTTTCTTTTCCTTCAAATTTACAGAGTGATCACATCATTTAACAACTAACTTAAACATGCGCTTAATATATTCATAAATACCCACTCCATCTGACTCCAACAGCCCAAGAGAAACAACCAGCTCTGCAGCTTCTCCAGCACCCTGGCTAACCATGGTTGGCTAGGAGGCCAAACCACATCCCACACTCTGTAAACGCCCTGGGAGCTGCGCTTACCATGCAGAGACAACCGTTCTCCACTATTACTCAGATCGAAGAGGGTTTAAGTCTCGCTGTGCAGTGAACGCTTCACACAGAACATGGGTTTCCGCTTAATTCATAGATGTATGCTTTCAGCCCACCCAAACCCACAAAGAAGCCCACCACAAAGATCCGTTTGTGGCTACAAGTTTACCTCAGCCCTGCCCTCTCTCCTTCAGCCCACTGGAACCAAGCGAGTCAGGGCTCAGTGAACAGAGATAACCAGCAATCTACTCAACATCCAGAAGAGAAAATAAAACAAATCTATCAACCCTTTAGAAACTAGAAGCTGAAACCTTCTCAATTCCTTGGTTCAGTTGGCAGAAATGAAGCTATGTGGCCGCTTAGGAAAGATAGCAAACTGTCCCTGCCCTTTGTCTCACCATGGGACAAGTAATATTTTAAGGCTCCCTGCCCAAGGGGCCTCATGTGTGACCCTCTTGCCTAAACTGACCATTTTGTTTTCCTACTTAAAGAGAAAAATAAGTTAAACATAAAATCACCATATGATCTAGCAATTCCAGTTCTAGGCATTTACCCAAAAAATTGAAAGCAGCAATTAAACATACTTGGTACACCTATGTTCACAACGCATTATTCACAATAATTAAAAGGTGGAAATGACACAAATGTCCACTGGTGGAAGAGTAGAAAAATAAAATGTAATAAATACAAACTGAATATTATCCTGCTTTAAAAAGCAATGCAATTCTGATATCTGTGACAACATAGATAAACCTTGAAAACATGATAAGGCAGCCAGACACGACGGGACAAATACCACCTAATTATATTTATATGAGGTACTTAGAACAGGCAAACTCAGAGACAAAAAAATAGACGGGTGGTTGCCAGGGGCTGAGGGGCAGGGGAATGGGGAAGTATTATTTAAGGTGCGCCGAGTTCGGCCTGGGAAGATACACGAGTCTGGAGGTGACTGTGGTGACGGCTGCACAACCCAATGAATGTACTTAATGTCACTGAACGGTACATTTAAAAATGGTTAGATTAGTGAATGTTATGTCTATTTTACCACAAGAAAAAAATGCACAGAATATATACATATATAAGCATGTACACATATTTATATATACATAAATATATATGCATTTTTAAAAGGTGTTTGCTCCCCAAGTACATAACACAAAGAGGCAGTTGAAGGAAATAGCAATACTAGCCACATTCCTTAACTATAGCAAGTTGTCATTTTTTAGAAAACAGAAATAAAAGAAAACCGTTTCACATTAACAATGGGGAAATTGGAGAGCTAGTGATAAGGTTATTGCAAATAAGCATTTTATGCCTTGATTACATTCAATCCATTTAACCAGTTTTGTTGACAAAAGATTTATCTGGCTTTTTGAGCTTTTTTGCCATTTATAAAGCATAACCTTTAAAATCAAAGATTCCCCCTCCAGCCACCACCTTCGGTACGGCTTACAGAAAGCACTTCTAGAGCAAGCATGGACGTGCTGACCTTGGAGTGACTCCATGCGGAGGGAGGCCTTCAAACACTGTCCCCAGTCCCTATATAACACAAAAGATTGCACAGACCCCGTGTCATTGCCAAAGGGACCTCAAATGACATGTGAGTTTGTTCCAGAATAATCAGACTGTCTTCCGGTCTAAGTCATACTGAAAAGACAGGTGAGAAGGAACGGAGGTTGAGAATAACATGTGGGCAGAACCACTACCTTGGCTGTAGGTCATCCTTAGACTAAGCTCACACCAACTACTGCCATGCTGTCTTCAAAGGGAATGAGTGTATGAGACATCCCACAAGAAAAGTGCTTTGGACTCTTCAGAAAGTCAATGTCGTTCAAAAAAAAAAAAAAGTTGGCAAAAAATTATTCTAGATTAAAAGAGTCTAAAGACAAATAACAACAAATGTAGTACATCAAATCATAATCAGATCTTAGTTTGTAAAATAATAAAAATGATGAAAGAATTTTAGGACAATAAATTTGAAAACAAAACTGGATGTTAGTTGATCTGAAGTTATTGTTAATTTTTGTTATGTGTGATGATGAATACCGTAGCTACTGAAGAGGATGTTCTACTCCTAGGGCAGGCTTTGCTGATGTTTCAAGAACAAAATGTCATCATGTCTGAAATTTATTTTCAAATATTTCCAGCAATCACACACACATATGCACACACACATGCAATGCACAAAGGACAAGTGGAAACTACTACATTAGAATGATAAGAACTGTAGATTCCACAAGAGAATATATGTTATTTTGTGTGTCTAAATATTTTCCCGATTGTCATTATGAAAATTAAGAAATACAATGCACTCCTATACAAAATGGAATAAGTTATATATCACTGTGCTGGTCTTTATCAGAAATCATACTGGACTGAATACAATTGTTCTCTTTTTAAAAAATTAGTGTGCTTAATAACTGTGTATGGGGCCAGGTGGGTATTTGAATTATTGGGGGGACTACTCTGTAAAGTGCATGACTGTCTAATCACTATGATGTACACCTGAAACCAATAAGCAATAGCACTGACTGTGAACAGTAATTGAAAACAAACTAACTAATGAACAAAAAAACTAGTGTGCTTAAAGTCAGGAACACCTGATGCCTCAAAATGCCTTCAACCCAACATAAAGTTCTAAGCAGAACACTCCCAGCAGCTGCATAAACAGGATGTCTTAGCAAGGAAGTGTCTGCCAGGGGTTATCAATGGCTCCCACCCCATCTGGAAACCTGAGCAGCTGAAGCACAACCAAAGGAAAAGTGAATCATCAGCCAGAAGACCCAGGCTCCCATCTCCCATTCTCCCCCTCCCAGTGGACCTGCCTCTGATTCCCAGTCTGAAAAATGGGAACAACAGTCCTTTCCTCATACCAGGGTTAGGGCACTAAAATCACAAAACAACAAACATATCAGTCTCCACTGCATTACATTGGCAGTGTTTCTTAAAGCCTAGATTCACAAGACAGAAAGGTGATCATAAACAAATGGACCTTAAGGTTAAAAAAAAACAACAAACCCACGCTGTCAGAGGAAGTTTCCAGTATCTTCCAGGATTTAGCCTGTACATTCTCAATTATGAGAACCTTCCTCCTGCAGCCAATTATAACCTGTAAGACCAGAGGACAAGCTTCAAATCCATCACAACCAGTGCTTACCTTTGCCATAGGCCCTGGCTTTCTTGGGGTTGAGTTTGGGTTTAAGAGGAGCCCCTGGCTTGAGCTTGGCTTTGGGGAACTGGGACAGGTAAGTCATCACCGAGTGCTCATCCACATCTGGGTGAATAATTTCTTCAGGAGTGATGACCTAGAAAAACGACATGGTAAGTGAATGCCCGAACACATCACTTTCCAACTACTACTGAAGGTTTTGCAAAAGTCTCTTAGACACTACAAATAAAAAAAAATTGAGTCAGTTTCTCAATTAAGTGAAATTACTTTAAAGTGACATGCCGAGATCAGTGTTTTTTAACCTTTTAGAGGTGTTACCATTCCCTTTGGAAGCTGAGGACCCTCTCCAGACTATTCTGGATGTCATTTCCAGAGGCGCATGCTTCCCCTCCACCCCCAAAAATAACCCACTCACTCCCCTGGTCAAACTTCCCAGTGGGATCAGCTACATCACATGAGGAGGATGAAGAAAAAACTACTTATGAGATTAGAGCATGTTACAAAAAAACGCACAAAACAGGCCTTTTTCCTTTGCTCATCTAGCCAATGTCTACATCTCTGTTAACTCAGCTACTAATTAAAAAATTAAAATAAAAAGACAACACAGCGACATATCTAATATGCGGCCTTATAGACTGAATCTTTGTCTATAATCTAAAATAAAAAAACAACACAGTGACATATCTAATATGTGGCCTTATAGACTGAATGTTTGTTTATTGTCTTCTCCCAAAATCCACATGTTGAAGCCCTCACCTCTAATGTGATGGCATTAGGAAGCGGGGCCTTTAGGAGGTAAGCAGGTACAGGTGACATCATGAGGATGGGGCCCCCATGACAGGATTGGTGCCCTTATAAGAAGAGTGAGAAAGACCAGAATGTACATTCACTCTCCCACCTTACTCTCTCTCTCTCTCTCTCTCTCTCAGGCCAGGAAGAGGGCCCTCACCAAAACCCAAATCTGTTGGCATCTTGATCTTGAACTTTCATCTCCCAGAATTGAGAAGTAAATGTCTACTGTTTAAGCCACCCAATCTATGGTATTTTGTTATGGCAGCCAGAGCTAAGACAGGTCTCTACCTTAAGAGCCATTAAAAAAATGGAGAGGTGATAAATTTCTACAGATATTCATCTTAGGAGCAAGAATATTAGTCAAGTTATTTATAACCCATGCTGGACAGGCAGCCTCACTGAAGGCATCATAGCTTCAGTTCTACTGCCCGACCCAGCCCTGAACAGCACAATAAATCCTCCCGCCCCATCAAGAGGTACACCACTGAAAGGAACACAAGACTCTGTCTCATGAACCAGATTAACCAACTGCAGATGAACAACATATGTACCCAGCTTCCCTCATCCTGTGGTAACACACAGACACCCCCCAAAAACCATTCTGATCATTAGCCTGCAGCAACAAAATAGTTATTTGGATTTGTACAATACGGAGATGTGCATTGATTTGGCATTTCTTCTAGGCAGTTCAACAACTTTACAGTGCCAACATCACATGAACGTCAGAAGGAGACGGTTTTAGGTTTAAAAGATGAAAAACATACCACACCACTTCCTGAGGATGGAAAAGCCAAGAAATGGGCCATGATGCAGAGCCACTGTGCCAAAGCCAAACCAAAGAAATATAGGCAAGTTTTTCTGCCTGCCAAGGGATCCTGTTACAAAATATGCTGAACTGAGTTCTGAATGCCAACTTAGACCTTAATGGAGCCTGTGGTGAGGTGACCCATCCCATGGCACTGGCTACCCACAAGTTTTCTTGACTAGGGCTTTGAACATGGGAGTCGTGGTGGTCAACTGTCAGGGAGACGTTTTTTAGACTCTTTGGAAGGGCTACTGTAGATGGTATCTAAGACTTATCATAATTTCCAAGTTCTCTTGGAATGTTTCTGTGATAGGATTACGAGCAATACAAGTTCTTCCACAATTCTCATTAATTGTAGGTTATCCCGATTTAAGTTATTTTTTTAAAGTTCTAAATGTGGACAAAAGTGACCACATACCAAACCTGACAAGCTCAGGGGAGGCCTGCATGGTAACCACATAAGATGGTCTGAAATAAAAAAAACTTTCTAAATAAATGCAGGTCAAGGTAGGCAATCATTGCCCTCAGCTAGAATCTTCCCTGACAAAAATCCATCTTTACCTTAATTGAGCCTGTCCATTGTCTTTTTTGCATCTATGATAACATATTTTTGAAATGTCAAAGTAATTTTCCTTTTTCCAAACTTCTGGGGTACAACCACTGCACCAGAGCAAGACGCAAATCCCTTCGTTGTTACTGTTATCATGTTAATTGTTGACTGCTAACTATCCTTTACCCACCTATGTAAACGAAATATGTCTCTATCATGTTACCCTCTTATCCAACCCCAGAGGTTTCCCGATTTTGCTCTCTCCCACCTCCTTAATTCATCACCAGCAAATTTTATGTAACCCCCTAATGCCTCCTCTTTTGATTGTAATGTATAAAATAAGGTGCAAAACTGCCGTTTTCCAGAGCATTTCCTCAATTCACTGAGGTTTTGCTTCCTGGCAATTGTTGGTGTTTTACTCAAATAAACTCACAAAATTCTCTACAGGTTTGGATGCTTTTTTACAATGACATAAGTCTTATGATTTTTTTTCACCTAAGATATTCAATTTAAAAAAACTTTGAGAGGTTAAAAAGTGGTTAAATATTGGCACCTTCGTATGGCCCAACCTAATCATTAGGGTCCTCATTTGCAGCTCTGTGTCCAGATACAGCTTTTGAAATTTCTGAAGCAGAAACACTAGAAAGTTTGCCACATGTGACAAAGAGTAAAGATTTTTGGATGATCTACAAGCACCTAAGTCAACAAGAACCTAATATTATGGGTAAACTGAGGAAGGTAGGAACATGCCCATTTGAAGGCTAATGCCAAGGAGGTGAGACTGCCCGCCAGACCCAGAGGCGCCCACACAGTTCCAGAACAAGCTGGAGGGTGGCAACAGCCCTGTGGGACGTGGCATGCTGATGAATACCTGTGGGACTCCCAGCCAGTCATCTGCCTGCTGCATGGCTTCTCGTGCATTATCCACGGGCTTTCGTGGGTCCCAGGACTCCCAGTCTGGGCACAGACCTGTTAACATAACCCAAAAGATACTGTTAGCATTAGCCGACTGAAGAGATTTTTGGACTTTACGATGCTGCAAAAGCAGTCCATATGCAGTAGAAACTACTCCTCATTTTGAGTTTTGATCTTTTCCCAGGCTAGAGATTTACAGTACAATACCCTTGTGATGGCTGGACTGTGGCAGCGAGAGGATTTTGTCCAACCGTAGGTTAAGTGTTCTGAACACATTTGAGGCAGGCTAGGTTAGTATATTAAATGCATTTCTGAATTATGATATTTTCAACTTACAGTAGGTTTATTGAGACATAACCCTATACTAAGTCAAGGAGCATTTGTATATATTTTATGGAAAAAAGTGTCATGGATATGACTATGCAAGGATGGGACTATTCTGTCTTAGCTGAGATGTCTCCTTCCAATGTTATCTTCTTGCATTAAAATGGGGGTTAGCCCCTCCTGAATAGTATGAAATAAACAAATGAACAAACAAAGCCTGTAAAACCATTTGGGCCTGGTGCCTTTTTGCTGGAGAGATTTTTTTTTTTTCACCTGCCACACTTATACTTCTGTACCCTGGTCCCAAATGTGTGGGGTTGACACCAGCTGGGTATCCTACAATTAAACTCAGTTCTGACACTATCTACGTGGAGACAGCATTAGATCCCGAGAGTTAACAGCTCAGTCCCACAAGACCACACTCCCCTCTCCACTTCAGACACCAATCATAAGTCTAGTTTGACACCTGGGCTTCTGACTGACCAGGTACCAACCCACAACCCCATCCTCAGGTTTAATCATTTACTGGAGTGGCTTGCAGAATTCAGGAAAACAGTTTACTTACTAGATTACCAGTTTATTGTAAAAGGATACAACTCAGGACCAGTAAGGTGGAAGAGGTGCATAGGGCAAAGTAGGAGATGGGGTGCTGAGCTCCCATGCCCTCTCTGAGGGCACCACCCTCTCGGGACCACCATGAGTTCACCAATATGGAAACTCCCTAAACCCCAGAGTCCAGGGATTTTTGTGGAAACCTCATTGCATGAGCAAGAGTGATTATATCACTAGCCATTAGGATTCGGCCCCTCTTCCTTCTCTGGAGAGAGCTGAAAGTTCCAATCCTCCAGTTAGTGCCTTCCCCTCACAACCAGCCTCCACTCTCATTAATATAAACTCAGGTGTGGTTAAAAGACATCATCGTCATGTCTCTTGCCACTTAGGAAATTCCAAGAATTTTAGGAGCTCAGTGCCAGGAAAGGGGATGAAATGAGCTGAAATGTGTCCTTACAACATTATCTTCTTGCATTAAAATGGGGGTTAGCTACTCCTTAAATATAGCTCCAAATATATAGTTCTTATTTTAAGTCACAATACTGAGACAGAGAGATCTGATCAGATCACTAGGGAGGAATAGGGAGGGACCATAAGATGAGGTTTCCTGAGGCAATGGTAAACAGTATAGGACCAGACTGGCTGAGAAGCTGAGTTCCTCTAGAACTATGGGCCAGAAGGTTTAAACATAAGGAAGGCACAGGCTGGCTCTCTTTCTCTTCCATGAGGATGCCTGATGATCATGCTGTACCTGCTCGCATTTCCCAAAGGACAGTATTTTAAATGGGAGAAGGAATTCTGGGTGCAGCCTAAAATTGGTCTGGCCTGGCAGACGGTGGGTGGCAGGGTTATTTTTCTTGGGGTGTTTTAAAGGGGATGGGCTCTGAGGCAGAAGCCTGCCATTCTTCCAAAATTGTGTTGCTTTTGTATCTTACGTTGTTTTAGTTTGTAAATTAACCTTATAGAGATAAGATAATTAAAAACTAACAGGGGACCTTGGCTGCCGTGGCTCATTGGATTGAGTGCCAGCCTGCAAGCCAAAGGGTCACCTGTCCAATTCCTGGTCAGGGCACATTCCGTGGTTGCAGGCCAGGTCCCCAGCTGGGAGCATGCAAGACAACCAATTGATGCATCTCTCATACATCAATGTTTCTCTTCCTCTTTTCCCCTCTATAAATAAATAAATAGATAAATACATACATAAATAAATAAATCTTTTAAAAAACAACTAATGGGGGAAATGATGGGGGAACTCATGAGTTAAAGATTTGAGTCTTAATTGATAGGCTTAAAGTGATTGAAGCTGGAATTCAAGAGTTAAAAATTGCAGCCTTAGTTGATAGGCTTAAGTGAATAATGCATGTGGAAAGCTGTTATTCTAAAATCGTGTAGCTTTTGAATAAAGACTCCTTTCCTCCTTCACCAAACCCTCAGCCTTTGGAATTTTGCCTAGAGGGTTGTGGCAGGCAGCAAGATCTCACTTGCTGTTCAGTAACTATCACAATCCCATTCCTGGATATATCTAAAATGGTTGAGCTAGCATCCTGCGTATTTTAAAAAATCCACTTGCTCTAAGGCCAAACCTACAATTATCTTAAAATCCTTTGTAAGCACAAGAAGTAAAGGACTAGAGTAAAAATCCCTGAGTTTAAACTGGAAAGAGATATCCTAAAATGTATCTCCAGATGGAAGCAAGGAGGAAGGCACTGGGAAATGAACCACTGCTGAGCTGAGTTACTTCTGGATGCGGCCAGCTTACAGGCTCTCAAGGAGAAATGAGGCTTAGAGTCAGTCCTCCTCCCCTACCAGCTGACACCAGATAACTCTGCTTTGAGCATGCTGAGAACCACCAGCTTATTAAATATTAATGTGCCCAGCACATACATAGCAGTCAGTAAATGGAAAATATGATTATTAGAGTTTTTTATTGAACACAATTTTGGGAGGTACATATAAACACAGGTTCTGGTTATTCTATTGAGTATGTCCCAGCAAACCCTACCCATCAATCTAATCCCTCCAGGAGGATAATTACTGCCTTGGGGCCTACTCCACCACTCAGAAAAGGGTGGAAAAGGCTCCAACTGGACTCTGACCAAGCCCTATTTCATAGCAGCACCGTGAGGAAAGGGCAAAGAAAGCCATATATAGTCAAGCCAGTGGTCGATAAAAATGGGTACTTTCCACTCAATGAAAGATTTTTGATTTTCATGCCAAGCCACCAACAGGGCCACATGTTTTTGCCAAAGGCTACGGGAAACTAGGCACCAACTGTGGGAAGAAGCAGGACTTTGGAGTCTAGAAGCTAAACCCAAGGCCTGCTCCAAGCATTAAGGCCTTCACTAGGAATTTGGGTAAAGAACTGAAATCAATGCTCAAACAAGTAAATGGAAATGCCTATAAGACCTGTCAATGGAAAGGTAAATGGAGACATTTTTAGTTCCTTTCACTATCTTACGATGAGCTAAAACCAGGAGAAGTACACCAATCTGAGCAAACCTAGCTTTCCCAATGAAAACCAAGAGATTCAGGTCCCACATCCCCCCTTCCCAAAGTGATAGCTTAGGCAGCCATGGGCACTTACCTGGGGCACAGCTGTCCACCAGGGCACCCAGGGCTTTGCCGTCTTGCCAGTTCTGGTTAAAGTTGGTGATGGGCAGATAGGGGATCTTGTTCTGAATCCACCCCAGCAGCCTCTGCTTTGGCGTCTGCTTCTTGGCATCATCATCCCCTTCATCCTCCCACACGGGCATGGAGATGGAATAATGCAGGATCAGTGTCCACACCAAGCCCAGGATGAGCTTCAGGTTCCCATCCACGATGGCTTTGCTATCTGGGGAGAGAGGCACAGGCTTGGTCATTCTTGGTTGCATGAGAGTGACTCATGCTCTTCATGAAAAAGTCCTCATCTCTTAGAGAAGCATAATGAACTACTTAAGAGTGAAAGATGCAATGCTGGAATTTTGTTCAAAATGCTTGAGGATTAGCATCAGTAAAGTAAGATTCCAAAATGTTGTAAACTGATGGCAATGGTACATGGGAAAGCATTATACTATCATTTCTACTTTTGTGTATGTTTGAAATTTTTCATAATAAAAACATTTTTTTAATTTAAGTGTTCTGTATTCTCTTTCAGGGGAAGACCCTTCACCCCATCCCCTTGCAGGGCAAACCCTGGCTCATCCTTCAATGGCCAGTTCTGATGGTTGGTGGCCCTTCATTCCCAAGAGACAAGGACCATTCACTCCTCAGCCTACCCTGTTCTATCCTTGACTGCGAGCACCTGCTGGGGAGGAAAATGAACCTTCTTCCACGTGGAGCTCCCTCTCTGTCCTACCTTCCCACCCATCTGCCACAAGCCACCTGGATGTTGGTTAAACACACCAAACTGAACTTAAAATGAAACCTAATTACAACCACATGAAAAATATACCCGCATGCTGACAAGGCATGCCACTCAAAACTGAAAGGACGGTTTGCTTTTCTTTTTTTAATTAACCTTTTTATTGTTATGTCCACTCATAAGAAAAAGCCCTCTTAAAAGGCCACACCCAAAACCACAGAAACCAAAGGTAATTTCATGGTTGCAGACTCAGTCATAATGAAACTTGATCATGTAAAACTAGATAAGTAAAGATAATCATGAATTGTTGGTAACACAAATTAAAGTCGAGCAATCCTCATTCAAAATTATGGTGCCCAGTGTTATTCTATGTAATAAATTGTGTAAATAATAGCTCTAACACAGATCTGTCTACATTAACTCATGAGCCCAGTGACAAATGAAAATGAAAGAGCCCTTGTCCAAAAAGCATTAAGAATTTCAAGACAGCAACAGCAGAGCATTAAAGCAAGCACAGGGCCCTGTACAGCTGCACATGAATCTGCTTCTGAGGTCCTGTGGTCAATAAAGCTGCAATGATCTGCATAAAGCTCTGCACAGAACTTGAACATCCAAGGAATTCATCCCACCAGAGCATATATTTCTCCAGCAGGCAGTCCTTGACCATGACTGAATTTTTCAGATTAGATGTCCTATTACTAGGTTGTCTTTGAAGTGCTACCAACTGATCCTAAGAAATTCCAGGTCATACATTTTTTTATGACAGTTTTTCAAGCCATAGGGAGAGCAGCAGGAATTACGGGGGAGGGTGTGTGCTTGCTGATGTTATGGTAACAGGGGTGTCCAGGTGGGGCCTGGTCTTGCACCAGGCAGGAAGTCAACAGGCCAAAGTCTCATTCGGCCACAGACATCGGCCTGCAAAGCTCAAACTTCCCTGAGCTGTGCATTATTTTTCAAATGCAAACTTGCAGATTTCTTTCATAAATCAAAACATGAAACCAGTTAGCTCTGTCTTTACCCAGCTTATAACATGCTGGTCTAAAGGAACGAGACATGAATCTTTTTCAAAAAGATTTCAGGGGAAATATGACCCAGTTAAAGTCTGAGCCAAATTTATGAAAAATACAATGCCCAAAACTTCTGTTTCCAATGAACTCAAGGTGGGTGTCCAAACAGGAAAGCCCCCATTAAGGTCTCACTGGGACAAATGATACTTTCGTTCTGCTATTCTAAGAAGCTAGAGGGACTGCAATCCTCATTCCAAAACTGATTTTGACAGGGAAAGGTTCACATGCTTCACTGAACTCTTGGAACAATAAAAAGATGGCGACTTGCCCAAAAGGCCTCCCCCATCCCCACCCACATGAAATAGGAGACTCCCAACACCCTGAAAATGAAATGCTACACAGCATCATGGTGCCGATGCCTGACCATCACAGCAGATCACAGAATTTCCGGACCCGAGTGTGCTCTGTGATGTTTATGTGGGGTGTAAACGTGGAGCGGGTCAGCCAGAAGCTGCTCTGCAGGAGAGTTAGTGAGAGCCTCTTTCAGGAACACAGTAAGCCAACGCTGACACGCCCACCCATCCTCCTAGAATCTGCTTAGATTGACAGTGGGTTGGAACCTGGCCATAAGTTTCTCCTCCCCAGATCACAACCAATCGCAATCCCCACATAACTGGTCCTGGCTCTGGACAACACTGACCCTCAAACCACATCCACCTTCTGGAAGTACTTAAAATTATCCAGCATTGCTTAGAAGTGAGGGCAGAAGCTTTTTTTTTTTCTTTTTTTACTAGCAAGAAAGTTAACTTGAGCTACTGCAAATTCTAGGATGGAATGTTTTCACGTCATTCCAGCACATCAGTTCTTCAGGCTCTGTTTAGCAAAATTCTGGAATGGGAGCATTATGGGGGTGGAAACCAACTATTTTTAGGCCACCTTCAGAAGCCTCCTGAAACCCTGCCTGTGTGGACACGTTCCCCCGAGGTAAGGGCATGGTGATCTTTCATCTGCTCTCTTCATGTCAGGGCGTCGGATCCACACAACCATTGGTGCACCTACTACGTGCACTGTGCCGACCCTCTCTCCTGGCTGTTGCCAGGGTGGGAGGGTTGCGGGGCTGAGAGGATAAGCCCGAGTAGACTCCGTTCCCCATTTTTGTCTCCTGGGTAAGGATAGCAGGTCATGCTTCCACAACGGCCACAGTGCAGCTGGTTTATTGGGTAAGAAACTGCCACATGAGTCTGCAGGAATCAAAGAGAGGTTTCAGAAAACCTCCTTCTGGTGTACCTGGGGACAATTCACCCACCACGTTCTGCACCACGGCTTGGCCATCTGGGGAATGGACTGCGACGGGCTCTGCTCCCTGCCCTCTCATCTGCTTCCTGCTGACAGGAAGTGGCTGGGCTGTTTTCAAGCGCAGGTTCTAGAACCAGCAGCTTAACTAGATATCTCACTTTGAACAATCTGTCCACCCTCTCTGAGCTTTATTTGTCCTCATCTACCCAGTGGAAATGATCACAGTCAACACTTCACAGGGTTCCTGTAAGGATAGGTGGGTTAGAGAACACCTGGCACTCAGTAGGCACTTAATGTTGCCTCCCCCTGCTTACTTCACTCACCTCACATCTAAGTCACTGCCATGTGCCAAACGCTCTTTCCTAGAACTAGAAGCCTAGAAGCTATAATCCAGTGTTGTGTGCAACCAAAACACAAAAGGAAAGAAAGTATCTTGTGAATTAACAGGATGAAATGTTCAGTATGTCACTTTTATGAGCCAAGCTATTTATAGGTCATGAGACTTTGAGGTCCCTGCTCTCTGGTTCCAAGGCAAGGCTGAGCCCCAACCAACACTAAACATGTAAGGACATGTGAACCCAGGACATGTAAGGGAGGTAGGTGCACAGGGAACACACCTGGGCTGGGCAGTTCAGGAGACCAGCATAGCCTGAGGTCACCAAAGAGGAACCAAGAGTCTCCCAGGAATGAACTACTGATAATTTATCAGACCTTCCTGAAAGAGAATATGGTACAAAGAGCAGCCCACATGGACCAGGCCTGGCTCCTCCTCGACTTCCTGGCTTCACGCTGCCCCCAGGCTCACCATGATCACTGGTCGCAGCCTGCCTGACCTGGAACTCTCTCCCCACCCCTCTCCTGACCTGGCTAATGCCTCTTCTATCTCCAACCCTGCAAAACCAGAACAGGTCCCCTGTTAAACACCCCCTCACTGCCATGTGACCTCCTCTTCCAGTGCACCTACAATTGTGCTTAAATAATCACCTGTGTCGTGTCTGCCTCCTCTGCTCAGTGTCAGCTGCACAAAAGCAGGAATGAGTCCTTTTGCTCCCTGATGATCCCACAGCCTGGACCCTTGGCTGTCGGGGGGGACCAGCTGCCACACACACAGAGCTCCCTACCCTCCCACCTCCAGAGCTGCCGGGCAGGCAGTGCTGGCGACTGAGAGGCAGTGCTGCCTGTGGTAGAGTGGACGCAAAAAGCGCACAGAATTCTAAGCTGCTCCAGACTGTGGCCACCTCTGAACTCCTGGCAGACAACACAGCATGTGGCACACAAGGGAGACTTACATATACAGGCTCTGCAGGTGTAGGCTCAGTGCCACCGTACAAGCTGTCGGACCCTGGCCAAGCAACCCAACTCCTATATGCCCCAGTTTCTTTATCTGTACATTGGGGATAACACTGGATCATGAGCATAGGGCTACTCAGAAGGCTAAACGTGATAACACATCTTCAGCACTCAGACCTCTGGTCGGTTTTTATTAAATGCTACTATTCTTACCACCACTGATTTCAGCATGCTTTTATCAAGTTTGAGACAAAAGAACAAAGGAAGGAGGAAAAAGTGAACACTTGGCTGTCATAGGTGGTGACCCTCAAGTCTGCACTGGGGTTTCCTGTCAGCCTTGGCTGCCTGGGTGAGCTGACAGCAGCAGATTCCTGTGAAAGGCCACCCCAAGGTCACCCCACAGTGCAGAGCTCAGACACCTGGGTGCAGAACCCGTTGGCAGACCCAGTGCTCACTGACATCCCAGGTAGGCTGGGCAGCTTTTCCCCAACCTTCCTTCTTTTCCAGCCTCAACAAACCATGGTGGAACTGTAGACCTTGGCTGGCCCAACAAGAGGGCACCCTGAACTAAAAATAGGCAGTTTACCATTTTCATTATTTTCACAGTCAAAACCTAGCCCAGATGCCACTCATTCCTGAGGCCATGTTGAGGGGGACCATCTCAGTCGGCTGCCCAGAATGGCAGTCACATTTCTGGGGATGCAACAGTTCTTCTATCCATACAGCAGAGGAGGGACTGTGCACTTTGGCTCAGGTGCCCAGAGGTCCCTGGGCAGGATGAAGGGGGGCCCGGCTGGCTTTTCTCCCCCTGCTCAGGGCTTCTCTCCAGGGCCCTGAACCAACAAAGGACAAGACTTATAATTGAAAGACACTCCTCTGATGACTGAAGGATATCTATGGCTAAGGCCACTCAACTCCTTCCTCCCCTTCTCCCAGGCACGGGCTTCCTACTAGATTGCCCTTCCCAACCTCCCTTGCAGTTGACTGGTGTGGTCACTGCACCAATTAACAGTGAGCACTGAGAAGATGCCGTCACTATGTGGCCCTGGGCAGTGGGTGTGCCTCATGCAAACACACTCCCTGCCAATGCCAGCCAAAGCCCCGGACATCGCAGCCCCTTGGCTTTGACTTGCCTTGGGAAAGACCCGACAAGGTGATGGAAGGAACGTGGGTCCCAGAGTCGGGTGCCCCACCAACCTGAAGACTGGAAAAAAAAAACAAACCAAAAAACAACCCACTGCTTTTTAAATCTCTTTGTCAGAGAGTTTAACTATGCCAAGAGGATGTTCTGGGCCTTGAAGACCTGGGATCACATGGGTCTATTTGTATGGGTGAGGCCAAACACAAGCCACAATAAAAAAAAGAGCAGACTGGTGCACTGGGGCCAATAGGATTTCTGATTCTTTTTCCTGCTCATGAACTACTCAATAATAACAAAGAACTGTCTGAGTTTAACAATTTTTACACATCACTATGTCAGGGCTAGTTAATGAAAACTTCATTCAGTAGGCCTTTTTATGTTAGTAATTTTTCAAGAGATGATACAATAGATCAGGAGTGGCAAATGGTGTTGGCATATGAGGTGAAAACTCAGTGTGTTGAGAAAGATTCTGAGGCCCTATCCGCCACAGGCAAGGCATGGGAAATGGAGACTCAGCAAGGAAGATCACTGCGCAGTTCGACAGTGTCTACCCTGGGCACGGCATGGGCGTGGTCTAGTTGGGACTTCTCTGCGACAGAACTCAGTAAGCATTCCAAAACCCCTGACCTGAGATTTCTGCCACAGACTCTTACACATTCTTTATGCATGCCTAACCTCAGACTTCAAATTTCCTACTTTGCCAGCTATTCCTTCCTTCTGTTTCCTCTCACTTGCTGCACAATTTTTGCCTGGAATAACTGGAACAAATTATTCCCTAAATATTTTATTTTGGTATAGAGTTTTTTGTGACTTTCAGCTTAAGGATACTACAGTGGTATACTGCTTGATAATTTATCCCAAACACCCTATTTTCTGGTTCAGCGGCAGTATCTTTTATTTAAAATGTGCATATGCATCATCATCCAGTAGACTTTCTTTACAATGTCACTTCTGAAAAAATTGTTATCACTTTTAAGAATTACTTTATATTTAGCAACAAAGCCACACTTGGACTAAAGGGAGATGGGTATATTAAAGAGCCTAGTACTCAGCAAGTCTCTTCCTACTTAGTATTACTGGGAAAGCCTTGAAAAGTTAGAATGAGGATTTTAACCTTGTTAGAAAGGTTAAAGAAAGAAGGAAGAAAAAAAAGACACCCCCAAATGGTCCAAGCAGTGCATTCTAAACTAGGTTTTTGACCTCAAAGCCACAGGTCCCTATACTCATTCTGTTACTACCACACAGTTGTCCTGGGTAACTAGCAGGACAAGGGCCCCAGCGTCTGCACATGGGGTAGAAAGGCCAGGAGCCCAGCCACTGGGAGATGTGGATAACCCAGCGTGAGCTCACGAGGTCTCAGCAAGGAGGGGTCTGTCCATGGCTCAGAGCTCGCAGCCACAACTGCTGTGCGAACATGTCCAGCTGAAATAATAAACACTGGCTGCGGACGCATGTCTTTGTCACCTTTTGACTCTGGCTCAGTCTGTCACATAGCAAGTCCACCTCACCTGAAACACAGCTCACAGCCCACCCTGGGCACGCGAGCGCAGCCCCCAGGGATGGCCTGGGGGAGAGCGGTGAGGGCAGGGGGAACCAGGCGGGAAAGACTCCTAAGTGCCTCCTCTCTACAGCAGCAGCAGTCGAAATGTGGCAGCAGTCCTGTCCTCCAGACCTCCCCTCGGGCCTGGGCCTGGGCCTGGGCCGCAGCCCCCACCTCCTGTGACCCCCAGAGCAAGCCTTTGAAGGTGGCCTTCAAGGTTAATCCCACTTTATAGGTAAGAACAAAGGCCCACTGAGGCACTTGCCGTAGGTGATAGAAAGGAAAGCCTGGATTTAAACCCAGTTCTCTCACTCACCCTCCCTACTTCTCTGAATAAACAATATGTCAAACCGGCTCTATGGGAGAGTCATGTGACTCTCATTTCACAGATGAGGAGACTGAATACCGGGAAGGAACCTACCTCCAGGCCCCATGGCCCGGGAGTAGTCATGCCTGGGAGGGGTGCCGAGGCAGAGACTCTGAACTTCGCTGCCCAGTCATTCCCACCACCCCTGAACTGCCAAGGCTCTGGGAGTAAATTGTGGTGGATGACACCATGGAGAGTGACAGCACAAAGCCTGGGGGATGCAAGCGGGAGTCAGGGCTGGACCATTTCAGTAACCTCTGTCTCACCACGACTCTCTCAGCTTCCGCCGCACCCGAGGAACAGGGGCGGGGGGGCGGGCGGCGAGGGGGCAGGGGGTCTAGCCCTGTGCCTCCATCTGGGACACCTGCCACGCAGGCCTCACTACTGGGCATGGGAAATCGGGAGACACAGCTCTGCCCAAGACAATTAACCTGTGTTTTCCCTGGAAAAGAGAAATTAGGAGACTCATAAGACTAAAAGTTAAATTAGGAAAGCTTCCTTTGTCCGATTCATCTGTTCTTCTTCCATCCAAGAAATAACTTCCTAACTGCCTACTGAGTTCCAGGCCCTGCACTGAGCACAAATTATGCTTTTAAGTAAGAAAATAAGTTAAATTGGCTTTAAAACACTCTGCACGGAGATGGCATTATTATTATGAAAACCGGCCTCCCCCACCCAAGGTAAAACACTGAAGATTTTTTAAGGAAAAAAAAGGTGGGGGGACCCTTTTGCCTTTTGTCTCTCTCCCTCATGCATAGGCCACGTTTCTGGAGGGGTTCTTTTCCCCCTCTTTTATAATTAAAAGCTAAAAAGTAACAAGGATGATGGATATGATAGGCATTCACCCTTCCACTGCAAGCCTGTAAAAGTTGAGCTTTGTTACAAAATCCCATCAAGGTGACTTCGTTGGTTTGAAAGGGGAGAGACCAGTTTGCATTCCCTACCCCATACCCCACCTTATGTTATAACTCAGACACGCCTGTTACAGAAATGGCAGCCTGCCCAAAGACTGTGAAGTCATAAAAGGAGCAAAACTCTCAATTTAAAGTCTTGAAAAGGAACCAAGCTGAAGGAAATGCCAAATAATTTATAACTGCTGGCTCTCGCCATTATCAACAGAGAATGGATGAAGTTGGAAGAAAGGAAATTCTCAAAGGACAGCTATGAGGGCATGATCCCCACTTTGCCTATGTTGACACTCTTTGGACAGTTCCTCCCTGTATCAGCTCAGCGGAGGGCTCGAACTTGTCCCCCCATATTCGGACCTGTACTCTCCACAATTACAGGAGGAGACCTCCAGATACACATGCACCCAACGTAACTGAGCTCCTGCAGCCTAGACATGGGACTCCTCCCTGTGGGTGGAATTCCACACCAATACCTACATGTAAAGAGTATGCGCACCGGGGAAGACCTGAACCCACTCAGACAAAGGGGAGCCCACTTGATGAAATAATTGGTAGTGTAACCCAGAGGTCAGGGACACTAAGTTAGTTAGTGAAGGGGCAGTGAGAGTTCAGGGGCTCTGCCTGGTGGTCAGAGAAGCCAGCTTCCCCCTCCAAGCACAGCCACTTACTGGCCCCGAGACTGGGTTGAGTCACTTCCCTGCTCTGCTCTCCGTCTGATCTGTGAGATTAGCCATAACTAGACTCACCTCATCAGACTGTTGAGAGATAATGTAAAGCAGGTAGCATTTTGCCTGATCACGGCTCCCCCGTATCAGTGGGGACTGTTATGACTACTATTATAGTATATGATATATACGTACGCACAAGCCTGGGGACCAACGGTGCCCCATTAGCACTGTGAACAATCCAGACTGCTCAGAGCCGAATACCCCAGAGCTCACCCTTCCAACACAGACAAGCATTCCATCTGCTAACAACCACAAGAACCAGCCCATCAGGGACCCGGGATTAAAGCTGATAGAATCAAGATGTTCTTTGCTCAGTGGACTGCTAAATGAACTGGCAGTCTGCTAAAATCTGCAGGCCACCCCAACTCCTCCAGCAGATTCCTGAGCAGTCTGCAGGGGCCAGGCCCGGCCACTGCTGACAGAAAATTAAATGCAAGGTCAATACATTCAATTTGAAACACAAAGTATTCAAGAAAGTTCCCTAACAAGATTTCTTTCTCTAATGAGGGGAGGGAGAGGTTTGGGTACTAAAGTGATCTTTAACCATGAAAGCAGTTCATTACTATAACTTAATGGTGTGTGTGTGGGGGGGGGGGGTTGGAGGGGACTGAAAACAACTTAAATGGCTCCCAATGAACAAATGCTTACATAAACTACACAACATTCAGGGAAGACAGTAACAGGCTGCTGTGAAAAGAATGAGAAAAATTTGTTTGTTCCAATAGGAACAGACAGGCTTCCATGATATATTAAGGGAACAGAACAATTTTTAGAAAACTATATATCACAGAATTCTCTTTTTGAAAAGGCATAACTCTGCATCTGAACGAAAAGATCTGGAAGCCTGCGCAACAGACCATGCTCACTGGCTCTCTCCGGGAAGAAGGCTTGGGTAATGGAGAAAGATGAGGGTTGTTGTTGTTTTTGTTGTTGTTGTTGTTGTTATTTCATGCTCCTGTGCTGTTTTAATTTTGTTTAACTTAACCTACATATATTACTTTTATAATAAATTTTGATACATGCCACCAAAAAGAAACACAGTACTGTATATGTTAAGGAACTCTTCATCTGAACAAAATGGCTCATCGGGCTCTACAGGCCTGATGGGGGAAGGATGACAGTTTTGATCAAACGATGAAAGCAATGTGTGTGGCGAGTTTACATTTGAGTAAAGTGGTGGTTGGGAGAATTACATAATTGGGTTCATACATGCATAGACAATCTCTCAGAGAGACAGAAACTGGTCACCGATACAGGGCACTTGCTCCTGGGTAAAGAAGCCGGGAACGGGCGTGGGGAGGAATGGGAGGGAGCCAGCCAGTCTCTCACCTTTTTACTCCGCATATGATTTTTACCATGTGCAATGCTACTATCAACAAACAAATACATGGCAGCTCTGCGGGTTTGCAAGGCTGGCCTCCTGGAGATCTCCTTTGCTCGGCTTTCACACTGTGACCAGCCGAGCACTTCCCATTCCTCAGTCGGATGCATGCGTCCTGGATAAGCATTCTTCTGTGCTATTTCAAACAGCTTGCCAGGACAGTGGAAGATGTTGAAGATGACATTGCAAGAAGATGGAGTCATCTCATTTTGAGCATGTTTTTCAAGCCAACCAACCAGGAAAAAAAAAAAGAAAACCTTCCTGTTCCCTTCATACCCCCTCCCCCAGCACCCTGGGAGTGCTCTTCCTATGACATGGAGGCCCAGCCTCTCGGTTACACATGACAAACTCTCATGGCTGCCTTATGAGGTACCACTGTTAGCCCCATTTTCCAGATTAAAAAACAGATTAAGTGGCTAAACTAAGGCCTAAATCACATAGCTCATAAGGAGTGAAGTTGGGATTGGAATTTAGGCCATCCAACTCCAGGACGTGCTGTGGAACATTCAGCCTGGAGACCAGGAGGGGGCTGCAAAGGAAGAGGCCCAAACACGGACATAATGGTATTACAAAGGCTTTCCAAACTGGCCAAAGCCAACCAGGAAATAAATGCTGAGGCTTACATCATCCTCCTAAAAGAGATTTATCACTGTGCCCCTGAACTCTGTCCCACGATAAACAGCCGTGACAGTAAGATAAACAGACAAGCACATAGCAGGTCAGCTGTGCTGCTAAAATGGGAACACACTCTAACATTCCTAAGGTACACTGTCCAAGTGCAGGGCCAGAAAGTGACACAGGCTAAATATCCATCACCCCAACCACAGCCGCCGCCGTTACTGCACAGACAGCCCAGTCGAATGTCTTCATTGCCAGTTCTCTGTCTAAAGAGTCCTGCCTGTGTTTGAGTCGGAAGCTGCTTGCTGGCTCAGCAGGAACACCAGCTCCAGCTAAACTTGGCTCTGAGGGGCACACTCTCAAACCTCGCCCTATCCTCCAGCCACTTGGGCCACTTACTAGGACTTTTTTCCCCCTTAAATCAACTCACTTTTTCTTTTTTAATTAAGATTCATTTTTTTCTACAAACACAGACAAGCATTCTATCTGCTAATGGCGACAAAAACCAGACCATCAGGGACCCAGGATTAAGGCCGGAAAGCTGGAATTATATATATTAAAAGCAACTAGTACATCAAATACACACACATGTGTGTGTGTGAAAATGCATAACTGTTACAATTTTAAAATGTAGGTCATATATCATCTCGAGTACCACATCTTAGAAAAGACTGCACTAGATGTTAGATGGTCTCCCAAAGTCTTGGGATTTCTGTGGTCAAATAAGCTGGGGAAAGGCGGAGTTGAACAATTTTAAACAGCTGCAGGAGCACTCAGAGCCTTTAAAATGCAAATATACATTGACAATCTCCAAGAGAGCCCTAGGGTGCCACACAGCATTTCCGAACTTTATTTCGGACCAAGGAACTTGTTTTAATGTTATCTCAAAGAACACTAATATTCTCCAGAAGGTACTTTGGATAATTCAACCTTAAATCACCCTTCTAAACACTTTCATAGGCTGGAGGATTACATTTTTTTTTTTAAGATTTTATTTATTTTTAGAGCGAAGGGAAAGGAGGGAGAGAGAGAGCGAAAGAAACATCAATGTGTGGTTGCCTCTCGCACACCCACTACTGGGGACCTGGCCCACAACCAGGCATGTGCCTTGACTGGGAATCAGACCAGCAACCCTTTGGTTCGCAGACCAGTGAGCTGCACCAGGCAGGGCTGAAGGATTACATTTTTTAAAACAAGCAGGTGTAGGGGTCAGAGAGATAGACCAAAGACACAAAATGAGGATGACAAGAATAAATTACTGAGGTTTGCTCTAACCTACAGCTGTTTCAGTGGCAGTGATTTAGACACTAAAATCTTGCCACTTGGAATCAACAAGTCTTGCAGATAAAGGACGATAAAAGCCGGCTCTCAAAACATTGTCCCTAATTAAGGGTGCTAAAGGGAAGCACACCCCTTAACCACGTGTTTATGAAATTCTGGTGATAACCAACTCACTTAAAGACCACACTAAGAAACATCTTATTGTTCCAGTGCAAACTATAATTCTTAAACACAGCAATGATTTAGAGGAATCCAGGCCAAAACCAGTCTCCTCCTTCCTGGGTTTGCTTTAGAGCTCCCAGTGACAAAATCTTCATCCCGAGACTACGCAGTGCCAAGTGGGAAGAATCAGAGATGGAAGCAGTAATTTGGACCACCACTTAAGATGGCAGAAGAGGAAGCTGTCCCGATGTGCGTAACTGGAATACCAAATGATATGGACAGGGGAAACCTCCAGAACCTCCACCCAGTTGACACTTGGCTCTTAACTTCCTATGAGGGGTTGAGGGAGAACTTAGTAAAAGTTAGTAAAAATGATTTTTATGATCACTGAAACACATCCAACTATCATTCCTAGTGCTACTTAAGGATAAAATACTCAGAAGCATAGCAATAACAGCAATGAACCACACAGTCTGAGTGCTGACTAAACTCACTCTCTAAACTTCCCTGTAGTACTGGATCCAATCTGAGATTTAGTTGCCTGTAATGTAAGTGTCCTAGGGCCAGGGCCACGCTCTGTCTTTAGCATCACTGTAATCCTAGGACTTAGTATGATGCCTGTCACGCAGTTGAAAGAAGGGGGGACAGGGGAGAGAGGAGAGTGACTGCCATATACTACCCAACCAATAACCATCACTCTCACCATCAATAGGTTACCCACCATCAACAACCTACCAATCAACAGTCAACCAGCCAACCTAACCAGACAACCACTAATCAACAAACCTACCAAACAAGCACCTACCGCTCAACCAACTATCAAACCCAGTTGGACTGATCCTTGGCCACACTCTCCCCCCAAAGTACACTCTCGCCATCCCCTCTCCCCCTTAATCCTGGCTGGTCACCTCGAAAGTGATCCCCGCCCAGCAGTCACCGATGAATGTCAGGCCCCCTTTACTGACCACACCGTCTAAGCCCACATGACAAAAGTCTCCCCAAATCTTCCCGCTGCTGGGGCCACCCCATGTCCCCCGGGCACAGCACCTTTTCAGTACCAAACAATTTAAAAGCTGGTTAGGGCAGATAGGGGGATTGGTCCCAAAACATAAGAAAATAAAAAGAAACTGAAGTTAATAAATGTTTTATTAAATGTCTGAATTTAAAATTTTATCTTTTCTACTAATTGCTAAATTTAGTATTCACAAAAACTATATTTCATTTGAAAAATAGTTACAGGTTGGTTTTTTCACATCAAGAATTCCCAACTGTGCATTATGACTGCTGAGAAATAAATCAGTTATAAAATAAAGTAGTCACGGCCAAATAATAAAACAAAGCACAAATATAACTAAAAGCAAAACTGTTTCTTTAAAAGAAACTTTCAAATTCTTTTACAGCAATACAAACACACACTTTTTTTTTTTTTTAATGTGAGAGATGGGTGTGTTTTATTGTATTTGATATGATAGGTTCAGGGCCTAAGGTCTTAAAACATTTCAGCATTCTGGACAGAGTCCAGCTCCGCGGGGTCACCATGCCCCTCACAGCTGCTCTCTGCCTCTCTCCCCACCCTGCCCTGCCCGCCACCATGCTCCTGCTGCTGGTAGAAAGTCCGGATGGATGAGCCTCCAGATCTTTGCACAAGCTGCTCCCTCTACTCAGATGGCCCTCCTCTCCACCTTTCACTCTCTGGCTCTTTCTTAGCCATCATTCAAGATTCAGCCTCTTCCCTTTCCGTTTGGCATCATGCTTTGTGGTATCTCACAAAGTAGATACAGTGGAACTTCCCACATGATCAACTCTGAAGCAAAATGTCCAGGATATATAGCAACACAAGCCACTATCTTCAATTGCCCCACATCTTCCTATGACTGATGGTCTAAGTCAGGGGCTCTTGAAAAGGAAGGTATGTGTGTGGAGGGGGGTGGCATCTATAAATATGAATAAGAAGAAAGTTAAAATCTTTTTTTTTTAAGAAAACAAAATTTATTCATAACTAAAAAAAAAAAAAAATGACAAACAAACCACTAAGCAATGGGGTAAGAGATTAAATGTAAACTGTAAGCTCCACCCCAGCCCTATCCCCCCAAGGCTGCATGGTCGAATGGAACCTCTGGAGAGAACACCTGGACCACAGAGGGCCTGTCAGCGATGCCTCGGGTCTGTATTCCTGTTGCGTCTTCAGCCATCTCTCCCTTACCCTTGGGTGGACCCTGAACAAAACATCAGTCCATGCCGACTGGCTGTCCCTCTAATCCTGGCCACTGAGTACCCCCGTAGCAGCCTGGGCCTCCTTGTATGTTTCATACTCAGCTAAAGTATACCCCTTCGGGTATCCTGTGTGCCTATCCAGGGTGAGGTGGATGTTTTTTATTTGCCCATACTCTGCAAATTTGTCATGAATGCCTTCTTGGGTGGCTTCTTCATGGACTCCAGTGGCAAGGAAAATCCAAATCCAGCTTCAACACAGCGTTAGGGTCCAGGTTCATCTCCATGCTGCTCCGCGCTGCATATCCCTCACACATCTGTCCTCGGGGCCCGTCGGGGCCAAAGCCGTGAACCTTCCATTTCTTCACTTTTTCTTTCAGTTTGTGGTCCCCACTCTCATCCATGGCAAAATCTTTGCCTCTGGCCTTGTGAAATCCAGCACATCTGCCACCTTGCCTTGGTTGTCAAAAAAAGTTAAATCTTTGCTTTTAGTAACCCCTAACTAAAATGTAGCATATCTTTCCATGATGAATGTAAACCATAAAACACAGGTGTATTATTAGCAAGACCTGTGAGATTTTGTCCCCAAAGAAATCAGATCTTTTCCCATCACGTTACAGTGTTGGTCATACATCACTACATCAAAATTACAACAGTATTAGACTTGCTACTAGATCTTGTCATCAAACGTTTTAATACTAATGTGCATTTATTACTATATCCAAAAAAAGTATTCCTAAAAATTGTATTTCAATATAATACCATATGTATTATTGGACCTTGGTTTAAGCTGATAGAAAGAGGGGAAGTCATCTTGATATGGGCAGTTGGAATGTCAAATTATGTGAAGAGGGGAAATCCATTTGACAAGAAAAGAATGCAGCCTTCAGAGAGCCAAAATGGTCCAAATCACGCCAAGTAAAGAACTCTAGCTCCAATTCATGACTTTTAGAACCAAGAAGTGTAAATACTTCAGTGATGGGCTGGTTTTGTTAAATGGACCACAGATTAGTGGCACTGTCCTTGATGGGGCAAGCCTCAGTCACCTTTCATGGGGATCCTGGGAAGTCACTGCAAATGGGTCCCCCACATCCCGCAATCGGGCCCACCCATCACCACCACCCAAGTTATCCTCTCTGGCCATAAATGCAATCATTTTTCTTACTCCCAACTTGAACACCTTCTATTTTTCCCTTTGGTCTACACCAGGGGTTGGTAAACTTTTTCTGTAAAGGCCCAGATAGTGAATATTTTGGATTTTGCAGGCCATACAGTCTCTGTAGCAACTATTCAAATATACCACCATAGTGAGAAAGTGGCCACAGACACTATGCAAATGAATGGGTACGGCCTGTGTTCCAATAAAGCTTTATTTACAAAAATAGGGCTGGCTTTGACCCACAGGCCATAGTTTGTAGTATAGCACCACTGTCTAATAGCACCACTGTTCAACAGAACTTTCTGTGGATGACTGAAATGTTTTATATGTACACTGCCCAATACAGTAGCCACAAGCCACACATGGCAACTGAGTGTTCCAAATGCGGTTAATGTGACTGAGGTACTAAATTATAAATTTTACTTAATTTTAATTAATTTAAACTTAACTAGCCACATGTGGCCAGTGGAGAGCACAGTCAAATTGAAGCTCTTTGACATCCCCCTTTTGAGGTTCTACACAACCCAGTCAACAGCACAACAGAGGATCCCAACCTCACCCAGGGCTAAGCACCGAGGCCAGTCAGCGGGTGGTCCCAGGCGCTCTCACATTCCTGCACCTCCCACTCCCGGCCCTTCTTTGCCCTAGCAGCTCGCAGCCCAGAACATCCTTTGTCTCCTGGATCTGCCCCTTTAAACTGCACTGTTCATCCCCCCACCTTTGCTACAGCCTTCCCTGACACCCCGGATAAAACGTGCTGCTCTTCACGCCTCTCTGAGAGGCATTATAAGGAACCTTGTCCTACAAAACGTGCCACAGCGACTCGTGTACACATTCTGTCTTTTTTTCCTTCACTCTAAGACATTTGAAAGAAAAGGTTATGTCCCTAGCACAGGGCTTTTAAATTAATAAGAATGCATTCAATTTGTAAAATGTACATACTTTAATTGTAGCTTAATACCTAATACAAGCTGTCTAAAACTTATTTTTTTAAATGGCCAAAGACTAGATTAAGGCAGAAAGTCTAAAGCCCAGATGGATTTCAGGTCTACAGTACAAAGGGATACAGCCACTTGGGTTAACATCCCATCCCATCACCATAAGAGATCCCCCGCCCGAAGCCTTAGTGTTCCCTCTGATTGTAAAATCAGTTGAAAATGTCTACACCTGGCAGGAATGGACGAGCACTTAGCATAGTGCCAAGAGATATAAATGGCAGCTTCCTGGTCAATACAAGTGCCCCATGAACACAGGGAGTAGAGGAGGCATTCACATTAGACTTGGCAGGGGCGGAAGTGCAGAAACACCAGAGTGACCGTGGGGTCCAGCACCAGCCTTTCGTATGGTCTCCTTCGGGGCAGGTGGGCAAGACCTTGACACAACAGCTGTCCTCGCCATCCTCTGCCCACACCGGTCACACCAGCACTGAAGTCACTTGAAGGAGGGGTCAGTGCTCACCAAGGGCATCCGCCAGCCTGAGAGCTATAATGCTGTGGGCTACTGCTCTGACTGCTCAGATGACAACGTGCCACTCCCGTAAATGTCAAGGCCACCGCACACAAAACCAGTCAATACACTGCAGTTTCTCCAGCTTCTGGGGATTCTCTTAACAGATAAGAAAATCTGGCCATTTGTTATCCCAGTTCTTCTGACCCAAGGCGATGTTTCCCCTCTTACTCATCTGTCTTATTCACCAGGCTGGGTGCCAAGTGACTGAGCCATTGTTAGCAATCAAATCCACCCTCAGAGGCAGAGAGGGAGGGAGACGAGCCACCCTGGAGGGAGCTCAATAGTGGGCTGCGGCCATTTTGAAATCTAACGAGGTTTGAAGAATGGCTTTGACCTGTGGCAGCCCAGTTGGAATTTCTTAATTGAAGGAATCCCAGTCACCTCATATGTTGATACTGATATACAAGGGGAGGACCCCCAAAAACCAGAATTTATTTATAAAAAATTGTGTATTTATTCTTATATGTTTAAACTTTAGTCGCCTTCAAAGTACTCTCCATTTGATGCAATACACCAATCGAGACTTTTTTTCCATTGATCAAAACAGTTTCTGAACTAGTTGATTTTGATGTCTTTTAGTGTTTCTGCCATTTTTTGTTTCACCTCTTCTACATTGGCAAAATGTTTCCCTTTGAGAGCTTTTTTCATCTGGGAAACAAACAAAAACAACATTGCTCAGGGCGAAATCAGGTGAATAGGGAGGGCGGGACACAGGGGTCTTCCAGTTTTTTGGTCACAAACTGCTGAACAGAGCATGGTGTGGCCAGGTGCACTCATAAATCGCCCATCATATATCACCCATCATGAAATGGGCAAACGCACTGAAAAGTCTTCAAAAAAATTCACTGAAGCCAAATGCAGCCTCTCACAACACCACCAGCTGCTGCACTGATACAGATGAGTTCCCAAAACACCCACCTGGCAGGGGAAGCCTGTACTGCAAGGGGTCCGCCCTACAAAAGATAATTCCGGTTCTTTGGAGGGGTCGCTCTTCATATATGAAGTGTTTTTTCCTGATCGTTATCCATTTTCCCTAGATATAAAACACCCTATTACAATCAATTCTAATTGTATTCAAAGTGTGAGTAAAATAAAGTGGGTCTTTCCTCATGGCCCCATCCTTATAGGTCAGTCAGGGTTGTTCTACTGTTCATGCTGACTGTGACCTTGGGCCCACCTCAGGCTTTGCTTGTCCAACATTCTTCTCAAGCCTCAATGCTTCTATGGCTCACAGAAATCACTTGAGCCTCAACCCTGGCTACACACTGGAACCATCTGGAAAGTATTTTTTTTTTTAAATAAAAAATTTTAAAAAGCACTGCCCCTTCCCAAAAGAAAACAAAAATGAGCATTTCTTGGGGGTCAGGCCAGGGTGTCAGTAATTTTTAAAGCTTTCCGGTTTGTTCTAAGAAGCAGCCATGGAGCCAGGGTTCAGAACCACTGTTGGCAACCAGACCTCACAAGAATCTGATCACACCAAAATCGTCACGCAAGAGGACAACCCTTCCTCCAACTGCAAACATGCCTGAGGCAAACCCCAAGAGAGGTGAACAAGGGAAAGAAAAGCAAGTGTACCCAGGAACTCCCTGAGCCCTAGGCTCTTAGGTCAAGCCTCCTTTCTCACACAGACGGGATGGACCACTTTTCTCGAAGGAATGAAACCACATTCTAAGACAAAGTTGCTGCTGCTATTCCCTTGGAATAAACGTGCTGCAGTGGTAAGCAGTGGGCCAGAAGGGTCCTCCTGAACACTGTGTTTTAGTTTTTCTTTTTTAAAGAACACCCATTCATAATAAATCTTACAGAGGGTTAGAAGCTACTGCAGACGCAAGGGGCAAGTCACTTCTCGGAGCAGCCTTGTCCTTGGTTTCTGGCCTCTCCCATGAAAGACCCATTTCACAAAGGGGTCAGAGAGATGAATGGTCAGGCATATTCAAAACCAAAGGCGAGCTTTGGTCAGTGTGGCTCAGTTGGTTGGAGTGTCGTCCCGTAAACCAAAAGTCCAGGTTCAATAATCTGCAATCTGTCTGGGTTGCAGAGTCGGTTCCCCGGTCAGGGCATGTGTGAGAAGCAACCAACCCAAGTTTCTCTCACATCGATGTTTCTCTCCCCCTCTCTCTCCGTCCTTCCCCTCTAGGGATGTCCTCAAGTGAAGACATCTTTTTTTAAAAAAGCAGAGGTGTGATCAACTCTTTTGATGACTTCCTCCAAATGCCCAGTTGGTATCAGTCACTCACAGAGTAACAACTCATGTATCCAAGCACCCTGGCTGCAGTATTTCGCAGCAATAGGCACAAATATTATCCCATTTTACAGGTGCCAAAACAGAGGCTTCACAGGGTCAAGCTATTTGCCAAGGGCCACTGCACAGGTGAGCGGTGGGGCCCCAGGGGGATGATGAGGAAGCAAGGTGGGCTGGGGAGAATCTGTCTTAACCTCCCCATTTCGTGAGCCAACCTGGCGGCTCAAGGTCAATGCTTCCAAATTTTAATTTGATGAGAAAACCAAGTGAGATGGAGGTCAGACCTTCTGCAGCCAAGCACTGAGCCTCTCACCTGCTCGCCTTGGAGTTTTCACACCTGGTAAAGCTTGCAGGCCATTAGCACTCCAGCCAGGCCAAAGGATCTTGGGTAATTGCTTAAGTAGAACCTCTACCAGGCCAGAGAAACCTGAGCTACAAAACCCAGCCCAGGACCAGAAACCCCAGCTCTGGAACCCATTTTTTTCCAGAATGTTTTATGGGAGATTTCAAATAAAATTATATGGCTACAGTTACCACATTCAACACTTGAGTAAAGTCAGGACCCCTTCTAGTCTGACAGCCCACTCATGTACAACAAATTACCCTTTAAAAAAAAAAAAAACTGTAAAGCTCAATCTATTTCTTCCAACTCACAAGGCAGAGAGGGTTTTGTGAGGCCTAAATCCAGAGGACTTTCCTTCCCTCGGCACAAGGGGCCTCCCACAGCAGAGGGCCTGACGAGTCCGAGGGTGGGAGCCCAGCAGGTACCTAGTATGCATTTTCTAAAACTACTCTGAGCAGCCTAATGAACAATTTCCACATCAGCCTCCCTTCCTCCCCAATTTAAGGGCCCCACTCAGAACAGCGAAACAGTCCTGACACCCCCTCTGCAGCTCCTGGAGTGTACACGGAGGACAAGCCAATTTTTCCAAGGCATTGGGCCAACAGTGTAATCACATGCCGCATTAGAAGCTTCTGATTGTTCATCAGAACGCAGAAACCTGGCTGGGGGTTGCGCACAGGCGGGAGGCTCCATCAGGCTTCCTGTTGTAATAAATTCCTCCACACCCCACCTGTGAAACTCCATTTCCATTTATTACCAAAACTGGAGCCCTGGCTTTCTAGCTTTTTCCTGAGGCCTGGAAGCTGGCTCTTCCAGCTGATGACATCACTGACAGGCTTCTGACTATGGCTCCAGAGAGGTTTAACTTTTCACTAATACCTAGGCAAGAGCACATTCCACAAGGGTGAGGTCATGTTTAGCTAATTACTAATCTGACCCCTACCCCCAGCACCCAAAGCCACAGCATCATGAGATACCACTGCAGTTCTCCTGGGGCACTCCTGAAGCTGCAAATACCACTCGCAGCGAACACGAAAACCTGGGCCTCTCTGAGCAGCCAGGGGGATCTAGGGCTGCCAGATTTTGCAAATAAAATACAGAACATCCAATTAAATATGAGTTTAGATAAACAATGAATGTTTAGTGTAAATATGTCCCACTCAATGACTTGTAACATAAGAGAATTGCCTGCTACATTTGGAACATACTTACTCTAAAAAGTTAAATTTGAATTTCGGATAACCAACGAATTAACTTTTTAGTATCAGTGTGTGCAAATGGCAAACACCATTTGAACCACAAGCTAGCACGTAGCATCCTTAATAGCTGGACAAATTGCCCTGACTTACCTCTTGGTGTGATGCAGTTGGAAGCGCTCCTGACCTTCAGAAGTAAATTTGCCAAAAATGTTTAATTTGAATTTAATCATGAGCAAAGAGACAAATCTATTATAGTGTATGGAACATTCTACACCTCGCTACTCAAGTGTAGTCATAGCATTGGCATTCTCTGGAATCCTGTTAGAAGCTCATTCTCAGGCTCCATAGGCCTTCAGAATCAGAAAGTGCATTTTACCAAAACCATTAAATGGAAACTTACAGGAAAGTTATATGGGAGTGTCTACACTATTCTTTCATGCCATCTGTAGGATTAAAGGTTTTCAGTGAATTTGGGAAGGGGAAAAATACATTATTGCTAAAATTAAAATTTTTTAAATAAGTCAAGCATTGGGCCCTGGCCGGGTGGCTCAGTTGGTTGGAGCATCTTCCTGTACACCAAGAGGTTTGTGAGTTCAGTTCCCAGTCAAGGAACATACCTAGGTTGTAGATTTGATTCCTGGTCAGGGGATATACAGGAGGCAACCAATCCATCTTTCTCTCTCAACATCAGTGTTTTTCTGTTTCTCCCTCCCTCTCCCTTCCCTTTCCTCTCTCTCTCTAAAATCATTAAACATATTCTCAAGTGAGGGTTAAAAAAATAATAAATAAGTCAAACATAAGAAAATAAATGTAAGAAAAAAGTTCATTACAATTCTGGCTCTTGAGCATTTATGTTAATTAGCATGTATTAATTTTCTTGGCAATGCAAAAAAGAATACACTTTCTTCCAGAAACCAACTTTTCTCCCAGGTATGAAAGCATTTAAGAAAAGTAGCAACTACTGAGGTTTAGGGAAGCAGAGAAAATCTCCCATTTCATCTCCACATCTAGAGACTGGCTTTCCAGGAAAAAGCTTACCAGGCAAAGGAAAAATAAATCTGAAAACTCTCCAGCTTTATTTTCAAATTCAACCCCTATACATTCCATCATTGGCCATAAAAAGGAATGAAGTATGGATACAACATGGATGAACTTGATAACATTCTGCTAAGTGAAAAAAGTCAGTCACAACAGACCACATGTCTGATTCTACTATATGAATGTCCAGAAGCAGCAAATCCATAGAGACAGAAATAAATTAGTGGTTGCCAGGGCCTGGGAGAGAGGGGTGGGGAGAATGGGGAGAAACCCAGTACAACAGGGTTTCTTTGTGGGGGATAAAAATGTTCTAAAATTACACAGTGGTGATAGTTCTACTCTGTGAACATACTAAAAAGTGTACAGTTTAAAGAGGTGAATTTTACAGTGTGTGAATTATATCTCAGTAAAACTGGGCTTTTTTAAAGAAAATCCTATATATTCCTCCAGGCTATGAGGTCCGTCTTGTCCTTCCTAGCAGAAGGCAGTCACAGGCAGGATTAAGACAAGCCAAATCTCCAGGAGGCCTGAGTTCTAGTCCAGCCACCATTATGCCCTGTGTAACCCTGAGCACATCCTGACCCTCTCTTAGCTTTTATCTTCCAGACTATAAACTCAGGGCTGGATCAGAAAGCAGTTCACGTTTCTCCAAAACATTCTATGAGGACCAACTACAAGCCTTTTACCACTATTTTAAAATAGCAGAATTATTGAACTTCCATTAACTTAATGATAAAACTTCATTTGGTTCATCCAAGATCAAGATTCAGGTTCACAAAATTTTGTGATCCTTTAGTGATCTTAGGGTTTGATAACATAGCACCTCTACCCCTACTTAACATTCTCATTCCATTAAAAAGACATAAAGATGGGGAAGGTCATTTTAAACACTGAGCAAGGATTTTTAGAGACATTATCTCCAAACCCACTTTCAGGATTTTCTTTGAGCATGCAATATTAGGGTCCCCCAGTTCAATCCCCAGTGTTAATGCCATAGGAGAGGCCAGCCAATGACCTATGAATCTGGTAACTAGGATTATTTCACACCTAGTAAAGCTCCGGATGGCAAAGGGACACATCCCTTTCACCCACAAACTTATTTGTCATCTTTTGGGCAGCAGAAGCCAGACACTGCAGCCACAGTGGACAAAACTCTCTTCAGAGCCAAAGGCAACATGCTGGAAGCAATCAGTGCTGATTAGTGTTTGGGGAAATCCTTGGCCTAAGTGCACTCTTTGACTCAGTTTTTCCAGTCGAAGCCATCACGAGTCATGCAGTCTTGGACCTGGAAGGAAGAAATTCCCATTCATACCTCTAGGATAGTGCCATCTTTTCTGCAGGAAGAAGCAGAGAGGAGAGCTCAAGTGGTCCCAAGTGCTAATCCTGGGCCTTGCTTCCAGGCAGGAAGCAGGCGTCAACGTAGCTGGGCTGGAACTTTACCCAATATTTTCCTAGCTTGGAAGAGAGGCCCTAGGTACTCTTTATTATAAACAGCGTGGACTTAGCTGTTGATAATAAATAGGATAAGGAGAAAAATCCATTTGTCCCTTCTGAACCATCAGTCTACATCACTTCTCCAAGAACAAGCTCCCCAGATATGTCTGTAAAAACCCAGCCTCAGCCTCCACAGCTGAATGGATTGGGGTGGAACCACCAAGGGGAGCTGAATCACTTTCTCCTTTGAGGTCCCAGCATAAGGCTGGACTAAGTAAACTGTAAACAGCCAGGAGCCACAGGGCAGCCATGCTGTGTAGCCAAGCCCATCTGTGTACAGAGAGAAGGGAATAAGACAGACACCAGGGAAACAAAGAGAAACCAGAGGCCAGATCCCTGCCTTTCTGTTTCCTGGTCCCGTCTTCCTGAGACCCCTATAGGACTGCCCTAGGTCTGTGAACCCGTGATAAGGATCATTGGTTAGGTTCTTTGTAGGGATCACTGGTTGTTTCCGAGGCCCACCTGGTACGGTGGGGGAGGGATGCTTGAGACAGGCCACCCATAAGCACAGTGGTTGGTTGCGAGCTGGGTACATACTTCGAGGGGGCCTAATCAGCGACTGGACCTTGTATGGGAACAACCGGAAACAATGCTGTGCTTGCCACTCTCAGTCTCTTTCCTCTGGCTGGGCTTGCTCTGGGAGTCATACAGCAGCCTTTCTGTCACTGTGTGGACCTCAAGGGGACACAGTAGAAATGAGGAGAAAGATCAAACCTGATGACCCATTTGAGCCTCAGGACCCAGCCCCACTTGGGGCTAGCTGTACTATGGGACTTCTCAGTTACCGGGCCAGTGGTCCCTTTTTTTGTCTTGAAGTATTTTAAATGGGTTTCTACCACTTGCCACCAAAAAAAAATTCTTGATAAAACTATCCTTACAAAAAACAATTTTTTCATTAAGTTAGCTCAGGTAAGTTCCTCTGGCTCGTACTAAAAAGAACAATACCTAATATATTATCGAAATGATTTATCCATTCCACATAGCTAGAGTTTAAGACATATTTTTCTCAAAATTACCCAACATTGCAAGCAAAAGTCCACGAGATTCCCCAGACCCTACCCAGTCCCATCAGAACTGAAGAGAAGTCTTACAGCCTTGGACAAGAGTAGGACATGGTCTTACCCTCGGTTCCCTGAGATTAATTCCCTCACAGCACCATGCTGCTGCCATAAACAGTCCCAGCACAAAATTGCCAACTGGGAAGAATCTGAGAACTGCTCTGCGGTCTGAGATGAAAGGGGATAAATCTATAGACAATGCAGCTCTCAAAAGGTGAACGAACAACAAAAACTAATCAAACAGAGCAAAGGCAAATCTGAGGTTTGCCCAGCGTGAATGAGGAGACCTAGTTCACTACAGCTGGTTTCCAGGCCAATATGGAAAACCAGACTGGTATGAATCAGGAATTGTTTGGGATTTTAGAAGATTTGTTCAGCCTAGGTTGCAGAAAACCCACGCAAACCAAACACAGGCGGCTTTGCCAAAAATGCAAAATTGGCCTCCACCTAAGACAGTCCCTTGAAGGGCAAGGGGAAGAATGGGGTCAATTGGGAAACTGAAGAAATGAAATGGTTTGCCAAACTAGCCACAGGAAGAATCTCAAGAATGCTAAAATCTCTAACCTCTCTAATGAGCCTCAGAACTCTCTAAAAAGTAAGCAATGAAGAAACTCCAGGCAACCCAGCTGGATGTGCCCCGCACAGGGGCCGCTTAACTAACAGCAAAGTTGTAAGGCTGGGACCACCCAGCCAGCCACAGTCAAGATAGGCTGCAAGCTCTTAGGGGGAATCCACAAAGACAAGTCAAACAATGATTTGTGAGGTAGGTTTGAAAAGCACGGCCCAGATGACCCTGCACAATCACACAACGGCTTTAATCTCAACTTGCTAAATCAAGGGTCTGCAGATTCCAAGGCTATAGTTAAAGCTGTTTAGCTCAAGGCACATATTTAAGGCAGGTATGTCTGTTTTCCAGTGACCTAAGATACCAAAGCCATGGGGGTGGATAAGTTACCTATCATTTGGAACGTAAGGAATGAAGAGGTTGGCTTAGAGTTCATGGGCCTGCCCCACTGGTAGTATGAGTTGTGGGAGAGGGTTCTTCAAGAAAAGCAAGGAGGCCCTGACTGGTATGGCTCAGTGGACTGGGCGTCGTCACAAGTTCAATTCCCAGGCAGGGCACATGCCTGGGTTGTGAGAGGCCACCAATCAATGTCTCTTTCTCTCTTTCTCCCTCCCTGTGCCTCTCGCTAAAAATAAATAAAATCTTTTTTAAAAAAATAAGGAAGAAAGGAGTCCTCCCAGCCCAGCCCCAATCCCCTGAGACCTGCCACATCCTAGCCTGACAACTATCCTTTGGATCAGAGACTAATCAGGCAGGCCAGGGGCACTCTGCTGCCTCAGATGGATGCACGCCTGACAACTCATCTTTGGAAATCCCTGCCAACATGTCTTCTTGTTTTATAAATGAGAATAATCCTATGGCCTTTCTTCACTGTAATATAAGTAAAATGATTCTAAATCAAGTTAAACCCTTCTGTCACCACACAGAGCTCTGTGCTCCAGAGTTCCTCCAGACCTGGCGCCAGGCTCTGTAGCTGGGCGACCTTAAATGGAGCCATGGTTTTCTCCTCTGTAAAATGGGGATTAACACCATTCCTCAGACTTCGTGTGAGGATTAACTAAGACGAGGCATGAAAAACTGCCTGGTACATGGTAGGAACCACATCACTATGCATGGTTAGCACTCAAATAATGTTCTAATTAAGTTTCTATAACAATCAAACTTTAAAACAAGAACAAGTATGTGTCAGTTCTGTGATCTTGAAAAAACCAATAAAGATTTAGGGAAAGATTGAAAGAGAAAAAAATAAGATATACTCAGTTCTCACTGTATCCCATGTGAATGGGATAGAGGGGGAGTATGTTTTAAAGGAACCCTGTCCTCAGATCTGCATCACAATCAGTTCCGCCCCGCCCTCCCACGCGGCAATCAGGCGGAACAGGCACCGGCTGGGAGGCTGTCCACCCGCCTTCACAAGAAGGCCAATGGCCCCATGAGTGGGATGTAAACAGCCACCAGGTTGCTGGCCAGAGGCCAGCTCCATAGGGTAGAATGTAATTTTTTACTCACACTTCCCTGCAGTTTCAGTGACTGTCCTATTTGCTTTTGCTCCCTGGGTCAGGGTGTACTATTATTCAATAAACACTAATCCTGCGGGAGAGCTGAGGAGGTCAGACACCTCAGCACAGCACTGGGGGATTTACTATCCCAGCACCCCAAGGATCTGGCTTGCTTCTACGTATTTCCTCCCAATGTGAGATTTCTCCTTCGTACTGGGAGCAGGTACTGATATTGAACAACTGAGGCCAAATCCTGAGACTTCCCACCCACAAAACAAACAAAAACAAAAACAAAAAACCAGGGTACCATTCTGGGCAAAAAGTAGAATAGACAATAAAGTTACTGGCATCTTTCCAAGAGCAAGTCAGAGCATTTCTGAATCCTTTGCAAGGAAAAGAACACCCAATACGATTCCATTCTCAGAGCCCAAGAAGGCTAGTTCTGTTCAGTCTAGTCACTGTGGTTTTTGTCACTCAGCAACTTGAATTACAGTATAACTGATGTCTTGTAGGAAATGCACAGGCTGGGAAAACAAGGTGTGGGGGTGGTAACCTAGTTTCACCCCAGTCAGACTAGCCCCAGGTCAATTGTTAACCTCTGGGCATCAGTTTTCCCATCTATGAAATGGGATGTCTACATCGTTAGGCCTCCCCTAGATAGCAAAGAACAAAGACCCAAGACACCATTTTTCATTTGCTTAATGGTGGAATTACTTTTATATATGACTTTTTTCATTTGTCAAATCCTAATCCAGCAAAATACAGAAATGAGTCCTTCCTACCGATCACAGGCAGTAACCAACCAAAACCACACGTGTCTGATTTTCAACTCTGTGGTTCTGATAATCCTTATGTAATTCTAACTTTCGGCAATCAGCAAAAGCACTTACATGAGCTGCTGGTATTACAGTATCAAATTGTTCAACAACATCTAGTTTCTTCCAGGTGCTGGGTCCTGCTGAGAACACAGCCTTGCCCAAGAAGCAGAACAAACAAAGCAGATGACTGAGATGCTGGAATTGAGGTGATTCACAAAGCACCAGATTTTGATTCTAAGCAGACCTCGAACTCAAAGTCTTCAACAACAGTCTCAAGAATTTATTACCACAATTGTTTTCATTGATTTTATTTTTATGCTTACTTGTTCTTTATGGCAAGTGATAGTGGCTTTCTATTGGTGAGCCTGTTCTATAATTTCCATTTGAAATAAATAAATACAATATGCCTAGAAGCAAATTTTAAAAGCTTTTTCTCTTCAAATCATTTTTTCCCATACCAATGGAGAAGCATCTTGATTCACCATGGCAGTAGCAGCTGTGAAATGGATGATATCAAACAAAGCTGTCTTGAAACATTTCTTTCCAATTCAAAATGGAGCTTTATACTGTGTTTGCCATAAATCCACGTATTCTGCTCTTCCAGATGACTATAATTGCAAAGCAGGGCTTGCTTTGACATCTGATGGCAGGACGATAGTTTGCTACCATCCTTCTGTGAGCATTTCATATGAACACACAAAACCTGTGCATAATTATGAAGAAACACAGGATCAAGTACTGAAAACCAGACTAGAAGAAAAAGATGAACACCTTGAGCAAGGACCCACGATAGTACAAGTTAACAAAGTGTTTTTTACTACTAAGCACCGCTGGTATTCTCGTGGACAGTATCACAGACATCGTAAGAAACTGAATCCTCCAAGAGACAGATGATATTGAAGTTTGCAGTAATCAAAGGGAAATGTTACCCTGTGCTCAGCTGCCATTTGAAAAAATGCAATCAAGTATACTCATTACTATGTTATATAGCAGAATAATAATAAAATGTCTTTTCATCAAAAAAAAAAGAAAGGAAGAATGAAAAAGAAAGCCAAAGGGCTTAGAGGCTGCTCTGGAACAGCTGTGGTCATAAACAGTATCATGGCCACTGTATAACCGTTATATTGGTCATTTGTGTGTACAGAACTGCGAGAACAACAGAGAAGAAATGTCTAATTCTATGTGGGGGATTTGAACAGGGCTTCTACAACGGAAAAGGCATCTGAATTGGTTCCCGACCTTCAGGGAAAATGAGTGGTCAGGCAGAGGGAAGATCAAGGCCGCAGCACGGCGCGGGGGCGTGGCGGAGGGAGGAAACGTGGTCAGCAATAAGGGGTTGGGTGCGGCTGATGCAAACACTGAAGCCAACACCAGCAGCCCACTGGACATAACATACTCTGTGGGCTCTTCGCAAAGTTAAAAAAAATAAAATCAAACAGTTATAAATAACAGTTTCATCAAGACTTTAAATGGATTTCATATCAAAGACCACGTGGCTGCCTGGAGCACCACGTTCAGCGGGAAGGCGCATCAGTCAGGACTGCAGAGGAGGGAAAGGGGCGGCACCAAAGCCAGCTGTCTGCCGACCCAGATCCTGGATCACGGTTCAAAGTTTACAGACGAGGAAACTGAGGCCTAAAGACAGAGCTGATGAAGAGCACATTCAGAATAAGAACCAGGTGTGCCCTCTCCATGTTCTTCTTAGTCCATGTGCTTCTTAGCCCATGTTCCAGGACCCATTTCTACCTGAGCCAGGAGCACTTAAGGCCACAGATCCACTACTTTAAAAAGCACATTTGTTCTCTAAGTCTTGAGTCAATTAATTAAGAGGCTTAAATGTATGGATCCAAAACAATGAAACTCTGTGGAATAAAGGCCCTGGTGACATCACCAGTGAGAAAAGGATGGTCTCATCTGAAAGTGCAGCATTGCAGAAAGTTAATACCAATAAAAACCTTTCCCATGTTGTTGCCCCACACCGAGTATGTTGTGCTGGGCCAAACTTCACACGTGGTCAGCTCAGCGGTGAATAGGGTGGTCTCCTCTAGCTGGGGCTGTGATGAGAAGCCACTCTGATTGTCCAACAAGGAATTCTCGAACCTTCCACTTTCCCCCTAACAGAATCTTCCAATCTGGAATAACACTCAAGACGACTAAGGCTGCTGGTTTGTCAGAAGTCCAAACCCCGTAACCACGATCTTTTTTTAGTTTTTAATTGGGGAAAGTCACTGTGGCTGAGCAACATTTTCCTCTCCTTCAACACGGATCCTGGAAGGCAATCAAACCCCCTATTTCTCACACATTCATTCTGTCTTCCAACTCTTTCTCTTAAAAAAGGGGGGATGGGAGTACCTGTTGTTTTCATGAAACTGCCATTTTGTACCCTCTTTAGATGGAAATCCAGCAACTCTGAATGACTAAGGATCACAAACTAAGTAAGATACCTGGTGTTTTTATAAGGCATGGATGCCACTTAAATTTGAAGTCAGATTTTATTTTATGTAACTCTAACTAACACCTTGTAATTATATAGACAGCTTAAATGAAACCTCAAGCATGCTAAAATTTACATGTTTTTTTCCCTCTTTGATCTGCCTGTGAGGTGAAGAGGTAATCTTGCCTCAAGGCAGGGACAGAGGTGATTACCCTAAGTCACAGGCCATATAATACCACAGTCAGTGACACTAGAGTTTCATAAAATTAAGGGGGTTTCTAAAAAACAAATAGCAACTTAGTGTAGCAGTGATCCAGTGTGAGGAGCTTCCCTGGGGGGGGGCCATTCTCCCATTCTCTTCAGTGTTTCAGATTTGGGGGCTGGGAGGGAGGTAGAACATGTGATCTAGATTAAGCCAATCCCAGGAAACACCCTGGCCAGTCATTGGCTGTGGAGAGGGCAGGTGACCCAGCCCGGTCAGAGTGAGCCTCAGGGCTTTCCTGGGACTGCTGGGACGAGAATCTGCTAACAGTGAAAATGAAAACCTTTGTGGTGGGGGACAGAGAAATTAGAAAGTGACTAAAACCACAGCTGCTTTTACCAACCACGTTGAAAAATATGGTTCTTTAAGAAAAAAATGCTTCTTGTGGCTAGGATATGCAAGAAATGGAACTTTTATACACTGTTGGTAGAAACAGAAAATGGAAAAATTGGAAAACAGTTTGGCAATTTCTTAAAAAGTGAAACATATATCTACCATATGATCTAACCTTCCACTCAGAAAAAAAAGGAAATATGTCCACATATAGACTTGCACAACAATGTTCATAATGGCTTTATTTGGAAACAAACCAAATGTCATCAACAGAAGAATATATAAACAAATTATGGTAAATCAATAAAATGAAATGCTGCTCAACACTAAAATAGGAATGAAATGATACATACAATAAGAAGGGTGACTCTCACAATAATTATGCTGAGTAAAAGGAGAAAAACAACAACAAAAAGAATACATACTGTACGGTTCCAATTACATAAAACTCTAATCAATGCAAACTGACCTATAGTGACATAAAATAGATCAGTGATTGGGGATGGGAGTGGGCTGGAAAGAATGAGAGGGGGAAATTACAGAGGCACAAAGAAGCTTTTGGGGGTGGGTAGATATGTCCACTATCTTGCTTACGGTAATGATTCCCCCATGTTTGCATGTATGAATGAATGTATGTGTATATAACAAAACCTATGAAACTGTAGTTTTTTAAAATCATTCTGACAGTCTGAGACTCATTTTCCTTCAAAGCAAAACAGAGGAAACATGACACATTACTGATGTTTAGAACTTAAGATTTGCCCTCAGTTCAGTGGATACAACCACTTTTATCCTTTTTTAATATTTGTATATATTGCAAAATGATCCCCAGAATAAATGTAGTTAACATCTGTCATCATATATAGTGACAAAAAATTTTTTCTGGTTATAACTTTTAAGATGCAATACATACAGCACTCTCTTAGCAACTTTTAAATATGCAATGCAGTATTACTAACTATAGTCATCATGCTGTATATTACATTCCCATGACTTATTTATTTTATAACTGGAAGTCTGTGCCTTTTGATCCTCTTTACCCATTTTTTCTACCCTCCACCTCCTGCCTCTGGCAACTACCAATCACATTCATCCATCAGTGGATGGTTATTGTAAATAATCCATGCCCTGGTTATTGTAAATAATGCTGCAGTAAACATGAAGGTGGTCCTGGCCAGTGTGGTTCAGTGGGTTGTGTATCATCCCACAAACTGAAAGGTCATGGGTCCAATTCCTGGTCAGGGCATATGCCCGGGTTGCAGGTTGGGCCCCCAGTCAGGGTGCATGCAGGAAGCAGCCAGTCTCTCACATCAGTGTTTCTCTCCCTCCCTTTCCCTCTCTGGAGTCAATAAAAGGAAAAAAGTAAAAAAATAAAAAAAGAGGGTACAGGCTATTTCAAGTTAGTATTTTTGTTCTCTTTGAATAAATACCCAGACATGAAAATGATGGATAATATAGTAGTTATATTTTTAATCTTTTTGACGAACCTCCATACTGTTTTCCACAGTGGTTACACCAATTTACCTTTCCATCAACAGTGCACAAAGGGTTTCCTTTTCTCCACATCCCCGCCAGCACTTTTTATTTATCATTTTGATAATTGCTATTCTAACAAGTGTGAGGTGATACCTCATTGTGGCTTTGATTTGCATTTTCTTGATGATTAGTGATGTCAAGCATGTTTCATATCTGTATGAATTCTTTGGAAAAAATGTCTGTTTAGATGGACTGCCCATTTTTTAACCAGATTCTTTCTTTGTAGCTCAAGTTGTAAAAGTTCTTTATATATTTTAGATATTAACCTTTTACCAGGCATATGGTTTGCAAATATTTTCTCTCATTCATAGGTTCCCTTTTCTTTTTGGTCATGGTGTCCTTTGCTGTGCAGAAAGTTTTGAATTGTATGTCATTCTACTTATTTACTTTTACTTTTATTGTCTTCAAACTGTACACTTTTAATGTGTCATTTGTTGTATGCCAATTATACCTCAATAGCATGGTTTTTAAAAAAATAAAAATAAACACTTCTGAGCTCATCTATTTAAGCACGTGGGACACCAAGACCACAGCTGCCTAGACAGGGACTGCCAAACCACAACGTGGACAGGCTTGATTTTGGCCACAACGCAAAGGTGTTAGATTGCAACTCTCTCATAACATTCATCCTCTGTTGAAACATCCCTTACTATGACTTTTTACTACTTTTAAGGGCAAGGCAATATTTCGGGAGTCTCTTGAGATATTTCCTTGAGAAATAACTCCTTCACATAGACAAAAAGCAATTGACCAGGAGCTCCTGGAGGCAAATATTTAAAGCTTTTTGCCTCTAAGAAACTCAAGCCTGCCATGTTCACAAGCTACCCATTGGGAGGGGCCTTACATTCTAAGGTTATGAGCTTGGGAGTTTCAACATATACTAGGGGAGTGGGAGGGAGAACTCCTGCTAAGTGTGAATGTCTTTTGTTTTAATATCATCCTGACATCTTGAGGACGATCTGTTTTCTTTCTTATAAGCTGGGCCCAAGCTTGCCTTTAAAGCAAACAAAAAAATAAAAGTCCTTGTCTTTTTCCTTCCCTTGGTTAAGCTCAGCAATGCATTTACCAGCATGAAAATTTTAGATGCACTTTTTGTAAGGAAAATATTTCCAACAAAAACATACACAAAAGGGGTGGCTGAAAAATAATACAATATAACCACCAATGCAACTGAAGAAATAAAACGGTACAAAGAGCTTCAAGCCCCTGCACACCCCACCATGATGCACACCCCTCTCCTCCTCCCGGCAGCCCCCGTCCAAAGCGGCGATCGTTCTCATGAACAAACCTGCATTTCTATTACATTTGTAAAAGTTTATAGAACAATGTCATAGCATATGTATTTTCCTGAAATTTGCTTTTTCTGCTCAACACTGTTTGTGAAACTGATCCAGGGAGCTACACTTGGAGATGCTGCTGGGTGCCTGCATCCCCCGCCTTGGCCCAAGTCTGATTTCGGCCTCAGTTACAGTGGCAGTTCTGTGCCAGCTCTGACCACTTCTCAGGTCAACCGACCAACTCAAGCACAAGCCTTTTCCTTTCCTTTATGCCCCAGCAGAGCTGACATGCATGCGCGCCCAGCCTGGAAATTTAAAAGAATTAATGCTTCCATCACTGGGGAACAGGAGCTGGTGGATGTCCAGCCTGCTGTCCTTTCTCCAGGGGGACAATTCCAGAGGCATTCTGCACAGGAAAGGTACTTCTCAGGAGGTTCCAGCAGAACTGAGCTCCTGCTGTGACAGCAGCACCCTTAAAAATTCACCCTAATACTGGGATCTCCTTCCCTGTCCCACTCACGGTCTTACCCTCTTGCTTCCTGGGAAATCCTCCCCACAAAAGGCACTTGTGTGCAGGCCCTTGTAGTCAACCCACTCTCAGAACACAAACGAAGCTGAGTTCTAGTTTGTTCATTTTTATTGCTCTGCATTCCCTTTTTGACAAAATTTATTTTTAAAAGATATGCCCTTTGGAGTGTTGTAAGAAATCAAGTTTTTAAGTGATATTTGAGGACAGACAAATCATCATTAAATGACAGAATATCAAACTTCATGCAGTCTATGCATATGTGTATAGAAAAAATGAAAGGCAATATTAACAATTCCTTTGTTATCTCTAGACAGTGAAACTATGAGCAAAAATGAAAGGTAATATTAACAATTCCTTTGTTATCCCTAGACAGTGAAACTATGAGCAAATTTTCCTCTTTTACTATTTTTATGTAATTTTCCCATTTCTATGCAAAAACATATACAGCTGACCCTTGAACAATGCAGGGCAGTTAGGGGTACTGACCCCCAAAATATAACTCCACATATAACTTTTAACTCCCCCAAAACTTAACTTGCTCCTTGGTATCCATGGGGGACTGGTTCCAGGACCCCCAGAGAACACCAAAATCCACAGATGCTCAAGTTCTCTATAAAATGGCTTAGACCGATGCATACAGTCAGCCCTCTACATCCGTAGACTCCCAATCGCACACGGAAAAGAATACATGTAGTTCTGGGAAAAAATTGCATATAAGTGGACCTGCTAACTAGGTAACTAGGAAAAAATAATAAATGCTACACAACTGATGTCAGGAGTATTCCTACAATGTATCAGCATGGAGAAGGTCACGTGGAAGGAGGGGGCAGGAGCGCCACAGGACTCCAGGGACAAGCAGAGGGTGTGGGTATGGCCCCTGTGTATGGAGCAGAGGGGATGGGGAAGGTAGAGAGATGCAGGAAGCAGCTTCGGAATAAGACACACACCTTCTTCATCAGACCCTGCCCCCCGCCCCGCTCCCCCCGCTCCCCAAGGACGTCTACCCCCTTTTGGATTCCACCCCCTCCAACAGACCCACCCAGCATCATTCCTCGAAGTCCTGAGCACAGTCTGGGTCTACCGTCCACACAGGACCTGGGGGCTTCCAGTGAAGTGGCTCCGCCCCAGCTGTGGGGAAGGCCTCGCTGGTCTGTGGGGAATCCATCCCCCTTGCCAGGTACGGATTCAAAAATGCCATGTGATCCAATTTGGGCTAATGAGACATAAGGAGAGGTCTGTCGCCAGCTTCTGGGAAAGTTGTTCGGGGCTCATGAGGAATTCCAAAGAACAATCTCTCAACTTGCAGGAACTGTCCGCTGTGGAAAACCACAAGGGAATCAGCCGCTGGATCCCAGAAACCCATAGCCCACTCTGTGCTCTTGCTGACAGGAGCCAAGCAGTTTCCCTCTGGTGAGCCTGCTCTGGGTCCCCTTCTTTGCAGCTGAAAGGATTCTAATTGCCATGCCCCCCACCCCTGCTGCTGCCGCCAAGGCTCATTCCTCTTGCTGTCCATTTCATCCTGATTCAACCCACACACATTATCATAGGGGTCATAGCAGCATCATTTGTCCCAAATCCCACATTTCTTCTGAATGTCCTGATACCAATCGGCATAATCAAACCAAATCCAAATTGGCCGTTGCCCTTCAACATCACTCACCACCAGCCCGGAGCAGTAAAAACCTGACCCCGTCAATCAGAAAAGTGTGGGACTGATTACCTGTTAGCACTTCCTGAGCACTTCTCATGTGGCGAGTATTTTATAGAGTTTAGCTCATTAATCTTCACACCCACTCTTCCAGGCAGAAACTATGATTATCACCAGTTTACAGGAGAGTACTGAGGCTCCAGAGAAATCAGGTAACTTAATCCCATGTCACCGAGTAAATCCCCGATTCAAACCCAGGGCTGCCTGACTCCCCAGTCCTCACTCTTAACCACAACTTCCTCCCTCCTGGAAACCCAAGGGTAGCAGGTGGTGTGCGAGGCTAGCAGATGGACAGAAAAGTCCAACTCAAAGATTACCTCAAAGATTACCATTCATTCCTAGAGAATAGCCTGAGGCACTTCAGAGGTATGTCTTGCTTTAGAGAAACTGCATGACGTGCTAATCAGAGAAAAAAATTAGTGTTGTAAAGGGACTATCAGGCATTGTTTTATCTTAATTATTTACAGTTGACATGGACTCCAAGAAAGCTCAAAACTCAAATCCAGCTTTAAGGAAATAAGGCTGGATACCATGATACGAAGGTGAATCATTAAGATGAATCATTATGTTAACACCCTAAGAACAGCAATGATACAACTTTAATATGCTTAGTTTCTCTAGAATCATTCTGGACTGAAACAGGTTTATTGCTCATTTCAAAAACTTAAATTAAAAAAAAATTATTTTCTAAACCACACACACACACACACACACACATACACACACACAGAATTTAGTTCTGTGGTTTTCTTACTGAAACCTCTATGACCTGCCTGCTCTTCACTTACATTCAATCTGCTCCTATGGCCGCGAGCTCCCCAAGGTCAGTGACGCTGGGTAAAGGCTTCACAAGTACTATTGACCAAGTACCTATGCATTATTACTGAGTTATTGGTGACTCTCTCTCAGGCCCTTTGCATGACAGAAAGGAGCACTATTCTCTTTCCAAGTTTTTCTCCATCCCTCTGAGAAGGTCCGGGAGAAAGGCTCGGTGTGGTGCTAGGTTACTCTCAACACCTGTCTATCTCTGGCTAATGTTCCTTTTTAACCAAAAGAACGGGCATCTCGCTGAGAACAGGCAACAGTGCTAGCTGGGATTTAATAACACTGTTTTGGGTTTATTTATGGTTACCTCTGATTTACCTAGTGACCACTTTTTCCGTTACGATAGTGACACAGTCTCCTTTTCAAAAACGTTTGTTTTAAAAGTGAGTCAACTGCAAGGAGAAAATGTTAAGCAAAAATGAAATAGACAGCATGAGATTATGGCAAAAATTGTAACAGTGGTTCCTTTACAAATGACTAAAGTTTGGGAAAGAGACCTAGGCCCATTCTCCCATTTAACTGACGGGGAAGCAGAGAGGGAGAGGGAGGTGGGGACTCTCCAAGGCGCCAGTGCTGGTAGAAGCAGGCCCAGGACTAAGATCCAGCATTTGGGTCCTGCCAACTGCCTGGGACCTGCAACCTTGCCAAATGCAGCTCATTCTGGGTGTTCTCAGGACCAGGAACTGTCTCCAGAAGCAGAGCGAGTTAACACCTGCTGATATATTGATAACATCTAACTGATGGTCAACTTCAATAGCTGGCAAAACAAAAGCTATTGTGCAAATATGTAAATTTTTGCACTGTCACAGGGAAATGGCACTCAGTGTGACTAATTTCCTATCCTGAAAATGAGTATCTGCATTAGTCACTCACTCTGTGTGAAACCCTCACAAATTCTACCTTTGGGAAAGGTGCTGTGTGCTCCCTGCCCCAACAAGAGACAACTTAAAAATGACACCCTTCTGCAAGGCTGCAGTATGTGACATGTGGCCCAACCAAGGGAAGAGCAGGCAGCCTGTCTTCAAGAGGCATCCAAGGGAAGCAGGCAGTTACAGAAGACAGAGAGAGACCCCTCTGGCCCAGCAGGGCTAGGGCTAGTGTACCCCTGAAAAGAACTGAGAACGATGCATACCCCAAACTTCCCACACCCCTCTGGTCTCAGGAGCCACAGGTCTTGCTGTTGCCCGCCTCCTCCAGCCACCCCGGCCCCGCAGCCTTGATGCTGCTGGTGCAGGGCGCGACCCCAGGAGTCCAGCCTCCAAGCACTATCACTGGCTCTGTGACAGGAGTTTGGACAGTGCTGGGTTTAGGACCACACCTCGGGCAGCAAAAATCCTGGCAGGTGGCACAGGCAGCCCTCCAGGATGATCCCAAAGGTCAGAGGGCCAGGACTAGAAGGGAGAGAAAGCAGTGCCCTGGGCCGAAGCAGGGACAACTCAGTTCTCCAGAGAGGAGGGTGGTGTGGGGTGAGCAGCTGGTATGGTCCCCTTTGTTCCAGATTTAAAGAACACACGGCAGCCAGCACAGCCTCACCTCTAGCATGGCTGCTCCCTCTTCAGCCTCCTTGATTAAGACCTGAAAGGGGTAAGTGGGAGGTGTGGGACTTCATAGTAATAATGCTAATGCTAACACCACAACAGCAGCAGCTGTCATTTGCTCAGCACATGGCCAGGTGCTATGGGCTTTTGATGTACATTCTTTCTATACCATAGAACTCAGTAAGGCAGAGCATTTTATTACCATATTTTGCACACAGAACACAAGCTCCTAGAGGTGAAACAGCTGTCTTGGGTCAGCCAGCGCTCAAGGGGCAGAGCCGAGACTCAGCCCCACGAGTAAGCACATCATCTAGATGGCAGCACAGCCACCTCCATGAGAGCAAAACCAGGAAAGAAAGAAATGGGAACGAAGGACATTCTAAGAGACAGAAAGAAAGGAGGGATAAAGGAACTAGTTAAAAAATACATAGATCCATTAGTCAAACAGGACAAAAGGAAAAGTGAGGGAAGACATCAAGAATAGTTAGCACCTGCTCTGGCCAGGCTGCTCAGTTGGCTGGAGCACCGTCCCATGCACCAAAAGTTTGTGGATTCGATTCACAGTCAGGGCACACACCTGGGTTGTGGGTTTGATCCCCAGTCACAGAGTGTATGGGAGGCAACCGATCAATGTTTTTCTCTCCTATCGATCTTTCTCTCTCTCCCCTCCTCTCTCTCTAAAATTAATAATGAAAAATATGCTTGGTAAGGATTAAAAAAAGAGGACGAAGAAGAATAGTTAGCACCTGTTTTCTATCCTCACAGGAAGCATGGCCAGAAGACCAGGAAATGCCACTGACCCCTGGTTCTGACCTGATAGCTACTCAAAAACCCAGGTTACTTCCTCTAAAAACAGCCCATTAGGTATGAGATATCTTTGACCAATTTCTGTGTGTATTTCCACCCACCTATTCCCTTCCCAGATACTTAGGTCACTTCTTCCTCCAAGTCTGAGGGGGGCACCACAGGTCCAGGAATTAGGAAGAATGGCTGTGAGGAAGGAAGGCAACACCTGCATCATGAGGCACTTACTATCTGCGGAGGACTGGCACAATGCTTCAAAGTAACTGTAACATTTAATCTTCAATGACACTGAGAGTGGGGTACTATTATAGCCTGGGACACTGAACCTCAGAGAGATCAAACCACTTGTCCCAAGTCTCCCGCTAGTAAGTAGCAGGGTCTAACTGACCCACACTCAAGTACACTCAGGAAGTGGCTCAGTCCATCCAAAAGGGGTTTCTATTCCACCTGATTTGCCTCAAACAAGGTCAAGTCAAGATGATTCCACAGTCCTGGTGTCCTGAAAGCTGTTGAGAAAATGAAGTCTCCGAAAGGAATCAGTACCATAAAGACCTTGCCAGGGTGTCCAACTCAGAGCCCACAGGCCACATGAGGCCCAAGATGGCTATGAATGCAGCCCAATACAAAATCGTAAATTTACTTAAAACCTCTTTTTTTTGCTCATGAGTTTTCATTAGTTTGTGAATTTATGATGTGGCCCAAGACAACTCTTCTTCTTCCAATGCGGCACAAAGACACCAAAAGTTTGGACACCCCTTAGCTTAGGGACTTCTAAAAGTTCCCATTGCAGACAAGGGTGTACCAAACTGCCCAACTGCTATTATGCTAGGGGCACATTGAGACATATTTAAATTGCTATTGGAGTTGAGAAACTAAAAGGTAAATGAATTTCTATGCTGGGGTAACCAAGAGACAAGGTCACAATTGTTACCAAACATAGTAACTATTATTAAGAAACCCTGGCAGTCCCAATAAAAGTTGGTCCTGAAAACTTTTAAGGCAGAAAGTGGTTGGAATACTCCCATTCCGTGGTTCACCAAAACATATTTCTAGACCAAGGGAGACTTGCAAACCATAATGTGCCTCAACTAAGACCTCCAATTTTATTGTTGGCCCCAGCTCAGTAAAAACTCAAGAATGAATCTTGTTACAACCATTAGTATGACCAAAATGATATCACAAAACATTTCTAATCCACAGTCTTTTTCTGAGAAAACGCACCTCCCCCTTCCCAATCTGATCAAAAGGCAGCTATAAGCAAAACTCCCTAAAAGTAGAAAGAGATGTGTTCAGTTTCTTCACAGGCGATATGTTTTTAATTTAGATTTCTTTTAGGTTCTTGCAATTATTTTTACAAGGAACTACAAATCCAACATTTTAATGTCAAAAAAAATGCTTATTAGAAGTGAATTTTGAAGGCATGCGGAACTGATCGCTTTCCTTTGGGGATTAAAATCTCAGACAAGGGTGTGAGTAATAGTCTGCCACATACTCACTGGCTGATCTGGGTGTACCTCAGTTTCCTTGTCTGTATAACAGGGATTAAAACAATAACTACACCTCAGGGTTGCAATGAATTTTCACTTAGCTATTATTGAAATGCATTTATCACAATGCCTAATACTGGTAAGTGCTCAGAATGTATTAACTATTATTAACAAAACTATTACTATGATTATAGCTGAGTCTCAGTGACTTCCTTTTATATTCATTTTCTGAGACTCAGATGGCAACTTGGAAAAGGCCTTGTTCTCTAACCGTTAAAGCAAATCACAGATGTTCAGAAAATGACTATGAAGTACCCCGACTTCTTTAACTTCAGCATCACTGTTCCAAAAGTGAGGTGTTTTCCTGGGTCCCCAGACTCAGTTGTTCACTACCCTGAATTTCCTTTTCACACTATAGGCTACAAAGGACCCCTATTTTGCATTTTCTGAAAGCAAATATATTACAAACAAATCAATGTACCACACTTTTCGTTCAATTCACATATGCCAGGCTCAGAGCCACAGAGGCTCTCAAGAGTTAGAGGACCTGCCCCTAAAGCAGGCACAATCCAGAGGGAGAGCAGGGCAGGCAAGTTAGCAGACAGGAACTACGGGCTGGCATGGCGGGAGGGCGGGGGGGGGGGGGGCGCGGGGGGCGGGGACCGCAGTTTCCAGAAGAGGGCCTCACGCCTTCCCTCCGCAGGTGTGACACCCCAGGGATCTCAAACAGGAGTGCCAAGAAAAAAAAGGGACAGGAGAGGCAATTATGGTAAGAGTTACGTGTCCTGCAGGAAGTGTAACATGACACCTGGATCATTTCCTGTAAAGGACTCCCAACCAGAGAGGCATTCCCCAGGGGCTGGCCAGCCGCCTCCTTCAGTGGAGATAAGGACTGTGACAAGCCACTGCCTTCCCGCTTGCAGGCCAAGATCCACCAAGGCCCCTCCTCTCAGGACTCTTTCTGGGTTCTGCCCATGGGTGGCTGGCAACTCCACGGAGGGGCCCCCAGGCCACCAGCAGCACATCCATGAGCTTCTAACCGGTGCCTCTTCTGACAAGAAATCTTATAAACAGAACCCAGGACTCTGTTCAATTAACAGAACCATCAAATCACAAAGGCCTTTTGGGGTCTGAGCCCAAGGCCTCCTCAGCACCTGAGGTCCCTTGTGAGGCAGGGCCCGCCCCAGACCTCTACCCGCCCCCCCTTCCCCCCAGGGAACACTTTGTTCTTGAGAAAGAAACACCAGGCCCCACTGGGCCCAGTCAAGCTCCCAACAGGCTGTAGTATGCCAAATGATTCTTGTTTCCCTGGAATATCTGATAAGTCACTTCAGTGAGATACAGGGGAAACAGGGTGATTCACACAAGCAGCGCAGTACCAGCATAAGGAGAACTTGACTGTTTCCTTGGGGGAGCAGGGGAGATGGAAGACTCTGACTCTGGCCGTGGAGAATCCTTTCATACTCTAGCCTCCATGGGAGGCCGCCTCTCCGCCTGGGTCACAAGCAGCATGTGGCCACAAGTAACACCATTCTAGTTTGTCAGAATGAAAGCTGACTGCTGCTTGCCTTTTTTAATCTTAAAATCTGAATTTATGGGCCACAGCAAATTTACATAGTCCCTGCCACAAATCCCCACCCATTTCCCTATAGCTCAAAAGCCAAAATTCCACACTGTGTTCCAAATAATTCCAACCTCTTTGGTTGCCTTTATATCTGAACGGAAATTCCAGAAAAGTTGTCTGGTGTAGCAAAAGCTGACCAGCCTTATGAAAATACTCAGAAAGGTGACCCATTTAGTCAAAAGAGCTTTCAGATCTCCATGAGAAAAGGAATTCATGCCAGCATAAAGGGCCTTCAGAGAGGGAGAACAGGAGTGTTGTGTTAACGCCCAGACCTTTCAACAAGCCAGCTCTGCGATTGCTGGGGAGCCGAGCACTGAGTCAACCGGCCAGCCAGACCAGCTTTCTCTCAGAAGAACTGCTGCAAGGAGAAGCCCTTGGGGACACAAGTTCAGCTCTGGAGCACACAGCACAGCGCTGTGGTCCACAGCAAGGGGCCTGCCCGCAAAGCTCTTCGAGGATGAGCAGGCAGTGGCTCGCTGCCTTGCACTGGAAGAAGCGGGCGGCTGCTTGTGCCAGAGCTGCTAGACTAAAAGAGAGAAGGGTTTGCTCACCAGCAAACACCTCCCAACATACTCTCCACCGGTGAATGTTAAAAGGTAGCAAAGGAAAGGATGTGGTGTGAGGTCATTTCTGACAGAGCACTGCTGTGCCAGTGGTAGCTATCATCAGGGATCTCCTGGCAAAGCTGGGAGATCCTTGTCCCCCAAGCAGTATGTTCTGTGAATCCCACGGGACTGCAGGCAGAAAGAACTCCAGGGATACCTCCTCCTCACCTCCGGCTTCCAGGCCTCACAAACAAAACCCTGCCTGGCTCCCCAAAGCAGCCTTCAGCTTGTCCCCACTATACAGACCTTCAATGAAATCGCTGCCCCTGGAAAACAAACAAAGGCAGGAAAAGAACCAGAGAGGTGTCTCCAGAAATGGAGAAAGTGTCTCCAGAACTGGAGAGAAGGCCCCACTGAAGCTCTAAGGTGCTGGAAAAGATAAAGCAAATGGGTCAAAAAAAAGTTTTGTTTAATAGTAGGAAATTTCACATGAATCTAATTCAAATGAGTCAAGATTCAAGCAAAATAAAAACAAAACTAAAGCAGCATAAAGTCTCTCACTACAATATATCTATTTTACTTTACAAGTGTGGAACATAACTTTGACATTAAAAAATACAGCCTGGTGCAAGCAAGCATCATGCCTTGCCTGTGAAGTGAGGAAGATTTGGGCCTCAGTCTTCTTGTCTGCAAAATGGAAGTAGATATAAAGCCACCCACTTTGCAAGGTTCATAATGAGGATTAGAACTAATGAAGATAAGGCACTCAGGACAATGCTTGGCAGGCAGTAGGCATGGGGAAATACGGGATATTATGTTAGAGGGCGGGCATGCACCACATTCGGTAAACAAATGGCATCATCAGTGGAGTTCGGTATGAAGAACAGTCAAGGAATATGTAGGAGGAAGGCAGTGTCCTCCTTGCCAAGGTGTTTACCTGAGCCAGGTTTTCATGGGGGAAGGGAGGAAGTCAGGCGCTCTGTCAAAATAATTCAGTCTTATGGCCAGTCTTGCTTTGACAAAGGGAAAAACCAAACTACTTCTTTGCTTATAGTTAGTACAAGAAAACCATGACCAAAGACATTCTACTGCACAGGGGCTGGTCAAAAGGGGACCGGGGAAGGCAAATGTTCTTTGGCACAATTTGTTATCAGACAATGATTACATGATTGTACCGTTAGTAGAATTTCATCAAATTGTTTTCACAACTTGACAGGTTGCAGAAGAGATGGCAACCATCTATCTGCAACTTCTCAATGAATACATTTAAGGCAATTGCCATAAGTCCTCTTAGAAAAAGGGCAGCAACTTAATATACAGCTCGGTATTTTTCCTGCTTAAAAAAAAAATCATGATACGAAGTGGGCATAATTAAAATACCCAATAGTCCCATCCTCTATAAAATAAAGACCTACTCTCACCTACGGTTTTATCACTTTAGTCATAAAGAAAACCGTTTGGTTTTCTAATCAATTTTCCCAAGAAGCTCTCTCCCTAAACATGCACTCAGTTTCCCAAGAAAAGTGAGCTAGGCACCTTAGATACAAGGCCACTTTCCAAGCCCCAGAAGAAGAAAGTGTTTTTGTTTATTATACAAGTTGAGCCAATTTGGTGGTCATTGAGCATGTTTAATGAATGACTACATTTACAACGGCAATGTAAGATGGCTTCTAGTAGGATGAAAGGCAATTTTAATCATTAGAAGAGCAGGAGATAAGACACATTGAGATTGAAATGGCTTATTCTATTGGATTTATTTCTTTGGTTCAACTTATTGTTGGAGGAAGGGGTTATAATTATAGATCCAGCTCATTAACCGAAGGTAACTAAAGGTGAAAACTAAATGCAGAATAGCAGTATGGGCGGGGGCTGGGGGGGACGACAAAAAGGAAACATAGAAACACAGGCCCCAGAGGCCCACAAATAGGGTACATGCACCCCAAGGACACACGAGATAAACCATGAGAGCACAGGAAAAACCAGATCTATTTGGATTTGTCATCTAAAAAGAAACTAAGCTTTACTAGTATTTAATATATGGACCAACAGTGGGATATAGGTATGTAGTTTACAAGTGTACATATGTAAGAAAGGGGCACATTCACAAATTTTTACTGAAAGAAAAGGCTGCAGCATCAGTTGATCCATTTCAGCTGGATTCACCTACCCTCCCCCAAGCTCCCTTAAGGAAGATGCTCTGAGGGCAGCCTGACAGCCTGAGAAGGCCCTTTGTGAGCCAGGCCCCTCCCCCCCACCTCTCCACCACCAGTCTCTGACTTCCACCTGACACACAATTCTACTCCTGTGCCCACCTGGCTAATTGTTCGCCTGCTTTTAATTCTAGTCAGACTTTAGGTCTCAGTTTACTTGGCCCTTCCTCCAAGGAGCCCTCCTGACTACCCACCCAACTCCAGCCTGAGGGAAGGTGCTCCTCCTCATCTTGATGCTCGCTACTCACAGCTTGGTCTGCAGACAGCAGCAACTAGAAGCTGGCTGCAAGTGCAGAATCTCAGCCTTCACCCCTGACCTATTGAATTTTTAAGATTTTATTTATTTATTTTTAGAGAGGGGAAGGGAAGGAGAAAGAGAGGGAGAGAAACATCAATGTGCCGTTGCCTCTCACAGACCCCCTACTGGGGACCTGGCCTGCAACCCAGGCTTGTGCCCTGACTGGGAATCTAACCAGCGACCCTTTAGTCCACAGGCCAGCACTCAATCCACTGAACCACACCAGCCAGGGCTTGGATCTACACTTTTAACAAAGTCTCCAGGTGACTTGTGTGTGCCTAAAAGCCTGAGGACACTCCCTGGTTATGTGTCTCCTCCTCGTTGAGCAGTGTGCAATGCAAGCCAGGGGCCTGACTCTCATTACTCCTGTGGCCCTAGTGAGACCACATATATGTGGTCTTTCATATATTGGTTGAATGAAGAAAGGAAGGAAAAAAGGATCTTGGGAGGCATCTTCATCAAAAGCTCTAAGATGAAGGGAACAGCTAACATACCAAATGACAGCTTAGTGGTGGGACTGGCCAGAGAATAGATGGAAGAGAAGACAAAGTCCAGGATTTCAGTTCAAAAGCACAGTATTAATGATAATTCCAGCATCATGCTATAACTTAATCTATTCAAATATTGGGTTCGCCAAAAAGTTAGTTTGATTTCTTCTGTACAATGCTTCTAGTAGCAGTTAGTTGTCTTCAACTTCATTTGAAATAATTTTGATAGATTGTACTGTGACAACTGTCATATCACCGTGCATTTTTTAAAAACTTATCAAAATTGGTGAAATTTTATGTAGTCATTTTAACATTGAAGATGGAAGAAAATACACAACATTTTCAGAATATTATGCTTTATTATTTCCAGGAAGGTAAAAATGCAACTGAAACGCAAAAAGATTTGTGCAGTGTGTGGAGGAGGTACGTGACTGACCGAACATGTCAAGAGTGGTTTGCGAAGTTCCATACTGGAGGTTTCTCGCTGGATGATGCTCCATGATCAGGTAGACAGTTGAAGTTGATAGAGATCAAATCGAGACACTGAGAACAATCAGCGTAATATCTTGTGGGAGATAGCCAATATACTCAAAATATCCGGATCAATAAAGTTATTGGTGGAAATAAAAAATGTGTCTTTTATTTTACAAAAAAAACTAAACAGACTTTTTGGCCAACCCAATATAATGCTCCCACCAACTCTAAGATAGGGACTATTATTCTTTTCTGTTTTACAGATGGGGAAACAAGCTCAGGAAGGCTGAGGCAGTGGACCAGAGTTGCACAGCTATTAGGGGGCAGAAAGGGGATTGGAATCCTGGCTGTCTAGCTTCAGGCCCATACCCTGAATTCCGCTGTATCTAGTATAGCCTAGCATGTGCTGACCTGGAGACGACGTAGAAAGAAAGCAGGATGACACGGTACCCCTGACCATGGAGCCACTGCAGGCGGGGCCCAAAGGCTCAGAGCCTGAGCCATCCTCAACTAAGCAGTGACACTCACCTCACAGCACAGAACCAGGACCCTGGGCAGGGAAGGGGGCAGTGCCGCCAGACGTAATTTGGCTCCAAATCAAAGCCCTCCTTTAGCACAGACTCTCCAAGAATGAAGGCGGCTGCTGACTGGCATGCTGGCTCCGCCGTCGCTGGAGGAGTCCGCAGAGGCCCAACAGCCATCTGGAAGTGATTTGGCGCAGAGATTCCTGAACGGGGTGGGAGGTTGGAATGACCAGCCACCCGGAGCTCCTGTCCAGCTCTCCGAAACAAAGCTGGTGTGAACGGGTCCCAGAGGCAGCCATAACATAACCAGGGGTCATCCCCTTCCAAGGAGGGGGCACCCTCTGGGCAGTCCATAGCCCTGTGATAGCAAACAGAATTAGCACTAGCTGACCACGCTGGTCTCCCCAGGGCGGCATGTATTTTAAATGTCCTTTCGGTGTGCACACCCTCCAGCACGACTTCTGAGAATATTACTGGAAAGCACCTGATTTATTTAACAAACACTCACATAGCACTTACTGTGGTGCCACAAATTGTTATGAGCACTTTTTAAAATGTTAACGTGTTTAATTTTTATCAGAGGTAGGAGGTACTGTCCCCATTTTAGTGATAAGAAAACCAAGGCACAGAAGTGTGGGAAGTGTCTTAGTAGCCGCTTGTAGCAAGTGGGCTTTGAACCAATCATTGCTCCTAACTACTACAAAAAGAGCCACTGGGGACACTAATGTGTTACTTTGTTGGAAATGGCCCCAAACTTGTTAATTCTCACAAAGCATGCTATTGTGCTTACTTTTTAAGCGTTCTCTCGGTCTGAACTACATTGCCTAAAAGACACACTGACATTTGCTAGGTAGTTCAGAAAGAGTAGAATTTAGGATTATTTGTACACTATTTTGGTGGGGGCGGGACAAAAGGAAGGAAAAGGGGCTTAGCGGCACGGCGACTTACGACCCTGGAAACTTTGCCCCGTGACCCAAAGTTTTGGGAACACACACTCCGCCTGCTCTAGGGTGCTGGCCTGGCACAAGCACTTTAGGTAAACATTACGGTAAGGCTGCATCCTCTGAAAAGGAAAAAAAACATTTTCTAAAGGATCAAACCAAAGCACACCACCCAAACTTCTCGGCAGCCGTGCCTGTCACTCTTAGGCTGGGAGACCCCTTTTTCTCCAAGTTGGCTGGGCTGCCCAACGTCAGAAAGGTTTTTGGAAAAACAAGTAACTAAAACTGCCAGCTCTGGCAGACAACTAGAATTAAATATGCTGAGGCCTCACTACGAACTGCCCAGGATATAACAAGAAACTGAAGAAAATCTTTAACTTTTGGATGGAGCCTAGAATGGGCCCACCAGACAATGAATCACAAATGTGAATAAACAGCCACTGCTATCTTTTAGTGAATTCTAAGCAGAAAAGTCACAGTCCTCTGGAGGCTTTTGACCTTCCCTTATCTCAGAGCTGGGTGCCTGTACACAACTCTACTGATTCCCACAAGGTATATAGTTGAGAGTTATCCAAGTCCTACAAAGCTCTATATTCATTCAAAGATACCTTCCCAGATTATGGAGTACAACACCATCCACTGGGTAGCAGAAAAGCTCCCACCACCCCCAGCCCCAGCCGCTAAAAAAACAGTGAGGAAGCGCAGCCATTCCCTAAACAAATTTACCTCCACACAAGATGGAAGATGCAAAATGATTCTGCTCCCCTTCCGACAGGACACTCATCTCATGGATCCCTCCTCACACTTCAGGGAATTAATCCCATCACTCACCTAAGGCCTTGCTTGAGATGTGAGACCTTCTTTGTTCAAGGCCAGAAGCTCAAAGTGTGGGTGTCCAGCCGCTACCCCAACATCCCAGACTTAAAAACAGTGTTAGTGGGGCTCTCTGTCAGGGGAGAGGAACTGTATTTTACTTGTTTCTGACATTGGAAGGTAGGTCAGTGAAGACTCAATCTCAACAACTAGGCAGGCCTGGGTTCTAGTCACCATTTACTAGTGAGGTGACCTTTGCTTCCATTTCCTCATCTTTAAATGGAGATAATAGTACTAACATAAATCACAGTTATAACAGCAACCATTTCCTAAGCACTTGGTGGGGACTGGGACAAGCCCTTAAACCTCCCCATGACTCACTGAAGCAGATTATAGACAAGGAAAACACTCAAGAATTCAAGGTGGTGATCAATGGGAGTGATCAATGGAACACACTTAACATGCTCCTAAAGTAGAGCTAGGGTCACCGACAGCACAAGAGCAACACAGCATAAGCAGTAAATACTTGAGCTGGGTGTGACTTTTTTCTGAAGGTCTATTACCCAGAACAGTCCTGGGAGCAAAAGGAAGAGGCCCCAGGCATTACCCCCCACAGGAGTCCTGGTCCTTGGCCTCATTCTCCAGAGGCTGGAAAACCTGTTCCCTTCTAGATCTTTCTGGGAGAGCAACCAGGCAGCCAATGACAGGAATCCTAAACGTGGTCCCACCCTTTGACCCAGGAATGTCACTCTGGGGAATATGACCCAAGAAATAATAAGGACAACATAAAATAAAACAATGTAACTTGTGGTAGGAAGAGGTCCACAGCAAGAAGCTGCCAACAGCCCATAGGCCCACAACCAGGGAAGGGGAGGTTAACCCTGGGAAGGCAAGGGTGGGTTCATGAATGCAAATCATGAGGATTACGTAGAAACCTCTAAGGTACTAGACAAAGTCTAGAACGAGATCCTCAAGTTCAGAGCACTCGAGCCATGCCGGCAGCAGCTGCAACCTCTGTAAACAGCTGGTAAATTAGGCAGTCCAGGATTTTCTGCTGCTGTGGCCTGGGTTTTTCATTTGTTTTTTTAAAAGCGATTTCATGTCATGTTTGGATACTCCTGGTTTACTTTAAGTTTCTTTGTTCAGTTAATTAAATAAATACACATTTTTAAAACAAAGAAGAATGGATCCAAGTTGAGCCCAGCCAGGCCTTAAGATTCCTCAGTAGGGAAGCTTTAGTTTCTGAAAAGGAAAGAATAATTGAGAGAATTCTGAGGTTCTCTCTCCCAGTTATAGAAGATGGTCCTGAAAAGGAGAACAAGAGCATGCTACATGGCTTCACCCTGCAGAGGAGCCACCCTTCACCCTGCAGAGGAAGGCTGACTGGGCGGTGGCAGCTGCCTGGACCCAGGAAGCAGCCCTACCTGCCAGGACAGGTGTGGGAGAGGGAGAGAGAGAGAAGGGAGGAGGCTCAGCCTAGAGGGAACCCCTTTCAGGCAGGAGAAAGTCCCTGCAGCCACACCCACCACCCTTTCTTCCTGTCATGAGGGTCACAGTAAGGCCTAGTTTCCTCAGAAAGAGACCCCAGACCCAGGTCTGGGCCAGCTCCTCTCTGGCAAGAGGCTCACCTGGTAGAAAGTACACATACAATGGAGGTGCACACACCTTCTCTGCGCACCCTTGCGGTGCACACACGTTCTCCCTCTTTGCACACATATGTTCCCTATACACGCATGCTGTGTGAGCACCCACACTCTTATGATCTTCCTGGAAGCCCTCCTCTAGCTCAGGTCTTAGTGGGGACCTCACCCTCATTCTTCCTCCCGAGCTCAGGGAGAGAGAAACCCAACACTGACTCCCTCCCTCCTCTCAGGAAGACCCGGGTGTGGGAGGGCAGGGAGAATAAAGCAAAGTCTCCTTTGTCACCCACTTCCTTCAGTTCTCAGCTGGACCCTCAATACTTCCATGGCTTGGGCAACTCATTTAGTACTCTGGACTCCCTTGTCTGTAAAATAGGTCTAGTGGCACCACAACTTGCGGGATGTGTAAGGTCTGGGACAACAAGGAGGCTGTGGGAGCACAGCGTTCACCAGTTTGGGGTCCCTACAAAGCAGCAGTTCCCGTTACCACCACCGTATCTAAATTACAACTTTAGCGGCGACACCGGGCTCAACCGGAGGCGCCTGGCCAAAGCCAAGCTGGGAATGGAGCGAGCGAGGGTGACACACCCCCCGGGGCTCCCCTTCCCACCTCGAGGCCCACACCCATTCCGGAGACAGCGAGGGGGGGCGGGGACACCAGGTCCCGGTCTCCACCTGGGCGGGGAGGCGCCTGGCTCAGAGAACGGTCCCTCCCCAGGTCTCCTCCCTGGCCTCTGAGCCAACGCCCATTGGAGGTGGCCAAGCCCACCAGCCTGGGCGAAGAGGGGAGAGCGCTCCAGAGAGCCGCGGCCTAGGGTCCCACTCCCGGGTACAGCGGACCAGAGGTTTCCAGTCCCCCGGCTCCAGCAGAAGCAAGCCAGGTGCAGAGAAATGACACAGCCCCACCTCACCCCGCGCGGCCCCAACCCAAGTCCTCAACCCACAGCTCTCCCGAGACGCACTGCTGGAACGCACGGTGGGGAGCACCGTGGAAAGCGAGCACACGAGGTCGCAGCCCAGGGGGTGGCACCATGGTGGGGGCCTAGGTCCCCTCTGTCCCCACAACCCCGGGGGACGACGCCCCCCGGCCGCGTCACGCACACCCAGCCTGGGGCTGCTGGGCGTAGTAGGGGCGCGCGGCAGGGAGCCCCAGCGTTCCGCAGGGGCGCACGCGCGGGGGAGGGATGGTACATCAGCCGGAGCCAGGCCGGGCCAGGACACTCACCGATGGACACGAGCTTGATGCTCTCACGGTCTAGGAACTCGAGCGCCACGGACACGTTCTCGAGCTGCATCTGGCGAAAGGTGGGCCGCTGGTGATACTTGCGGTACATGCGCTTCTGGCTGAGCACCTCGAGCAGCGCGATGAGCCGCAGCCCGTCGCTCAGGTCGGTCTGCAGGTTCCCGATGCGTTTGTTCACGCATTTGAGGTGCTCGTTGCACCAACGCGTGAACGTGTTCTGTTGGATCTTCTTCCACGGCGCGTCCTCCGCCAGGTCCTTCTCGGTTACCGGCATCCTGGCGGCAGGGAGAGCGCAATGAGCAGCGAGCTGCCGGGGACTAACGTCAGAAGGCCCAAAGGCCGAGGAAGCGAGGACCAAAGCAGAGGGGGTGTGGGACTCGAACTCGCTGCTACCGGTTCCGCGGCCCGGGCTGCTCTGTGGCCGTCTGCCCTTGGCCGCGAGGGGCGTCTGGCCCCGCGCCTGCGCACTGAGCAGGCCCGCCCCGAAGCCCCGCCCCGTCCCAACCCTCTGACGGGAGTTCCCGGGCCACGATCGCCCCCTGCCGCCCAAAGCGAGCACTGAGCCCCAAGGCCTCCAAAGCATCCTGTAACCCAGCGCTCTGTGCTCACAGCCTCCGGGAAAGGAAGCCAGGAAAGAGACGTGCGCTACTTAAGGAGGTCACCCGGTCTTCCCGGAGTGAGGGGATGTGCAGAAGTGGGAGCTGAAAAACAAACTTATTGGTTAACCTTGAGTTCATAGACTGATGAGAGAGAAAAGAACGAATGAACTGTCACAAACAGCTTAGTAGTAGTAGTAGAAAAGAACAGTAATGTGCTATACATGTGTTTCCTAATGCTGCTGTAACAAATTACCAAAACTTTGTCTAAAAAATTACAAATGTATTATCTTGCAGTTCTGTAGCTTAGATGTCCCTCACAGGTCTCGCTGAGCTAAAATCAAGGTACTGGCAGGATGCATTTTTTTTTTTTTTTTTTCTGGAGGCTCTAGGGAAGAATACATTTCCTTGCCTTTCCCAACTTCTACAAGCTTCCTGAATTCCTTGGCTGTGGCCTCTTCCTTCATTCGTCAAAGCCAGCAAAGTCAGCTGAGTCTCTCACGCTGTCCTGTCTCTGGTTCTTCAAAATCACATCTCTCTCTAACTCTCTTAAGAACTCTTGTGATTACATTGGGCCCAATTGCTTAATCTAGAGTACTTTTAAAGATTTTATATATTTATTTAGAAAGATGGGAAGGGAGGGAGAAAGAGAGGGAGAGAAACACTGGTTGGGGTTACTTCTTGCACGTGCCCCAGTGAGGGACCAGGCCCACAACCCAGGCATGTGCCCTGCCCAAGAATCAAATCAGTGACCTTTTGCTTCACCAGAGGACACCCAACCAACTGAGCCATGTGGGCCAGGATCAGAATATTTTCAAATCAGTGACGAGCAATCTCATCTGCAACAGTAATTCCCCTTTGCCACGTAAGGTAATATTTACACGTTCTGGGAAATAGGATGTGAACATCTTTGAGGACCATTATTCTGCCTACCAGCACCGTGTACTAAGCACCTGCTCTGTCCTCATCCAGGTTCCTCATCCTGGGATACAGCAGATAGCCAGGCCAGAGCCCAGCTGTCAAGAGCTGAGTAATTATAAGAGTAGCAGCTAGCATTTCATGAGTACCTGCTCTGCCCCTGTGCCAAGCAGGAGCTGTGCTAAGCAGTTTCTTTGCTATTGACCCCATTTGATAAAAGTTAACTGAGGTAAAGTGACTAGCTCAGAGCACACAGCACAAACAGGACTGGAATTCAGGTCTGTAAGAGAAGCATGGGGTGCCCCCTCGTCAAGAAGGGATACCTAACCCCCCACCGTGGTAGAGGGTGGTGATCAGAGTTGGGGGAAGGGAGTCAGAGCAGGCAGGCTTCCTGGAGGAAGAAGAATTTAGCAGGATGGAGGTTGAAGACTTCCAGCCCAGCAGTTTCCTTCCCAGGGGAAGCCAGCAAATTTGTGGTTGTACCATTCTGTAATAGGACATTTGCATACAATGCTAAAGTGCTTTGTTCAGACAAAATGCCTCACTTAGTGGAAATGCTCAGGATGGGGCGGGGGGGGGGGTTGGGGGGGGGGTGGCGGGAACTGTTGGAGAGAGAACCACAGGTAGTATATTGTGTTCCCCTGTTGGAACACAGTAACGATTTGAAGGCTCATCCTCCTTCTTAGTGATTAAGTGAAGAGATTTACTAGAAGTCAACTTGTAAGAACTAGACAAAGCTGGATTTGAACTTGGGTGTATTTCCAAAGTCTGCACTATGCTTAAGTGCCTGCTTGGTGTTCCCAGCCCTGTCTTTACAACCTGAGCAGCAGATTCACTAGAGTTGTAACTTTCACCTCCCCTGTGCTCAAGCCTCCTGGTGTCTCCTGCTTCCTCCACCCAAACTCATCCATCAGAGTTTATGGGACCAGTGTCTTAGCCCCAAAGGGACCTCCGCACTACTGGGTGAGACTGGAGCTAATGTGATCAACTCAGCTCAACCATCAGCTGCTAATGTGCTAATGCTCCCCTTTCTTATAAAATATTTCTGTTTTCATCAGGTCTCAACACAAATAACTAAGAAAGTTCTGCATGTAAATATCCACTCCACTTCACTCTGAGCTGAGCCATCCTTGTCTTAAGATGAGTCCTCTGATTCTCTGTATTCAATCACAACAACCTTAAGAGTCCTTTAGGGAGCAATTTATGGGGGGTGAAAGAGACTCAACACCTTGGTAGAGGGTAGTGATCAGTGGCTTCAGAGACAAGGAGAGGAAGCAGACAAGGTCTTCGGATGGCTCTTTATCAATATTTGATAAAAAGATGAGGGCTGAACAACTCAAGGTAGACATTTCAGCAGGGAGCATTTTAGCCAACAGAGCCTACAGGTTTGCCTGATAAGGCCTTCACTTAACAAATACCCAACACCTGTTTTCCAAATTTTGTCCCAGGCATTTCTGATCTCTTGGTAGAACCACCAAGAGTGGAAACTTGTGAAGAAGTGAAAAGCACCATCTTTGGGTGTGAATTCTTGCCTGGCTTTGTGGCCCTTGCAAGCCTTCACTTTCTCATTTAGGAAACAGACATAATGGAGATAACCCCACTCACAGGGTTAGTAGATAGAGCAAGAGAAGCTTTTAGCATAGTTGCCATCACACAATAAATGCTCAATAAACATAGATGGAAACCAAGCAAAATTAACAGACTTCGCAACAAGTCGCTGAAAAAATCTGGAATTAAATGCACTTTTCCCAGACTCCAGTTATGCTCCGTAAGAAGCCAAGGCTCCTCTCCATGTCTGTTACCCACAGGTGTGGGCACCAGCCTGCCACAGCCCTGAGAGATCCTGGTCAGAATCAACTGACCAAGCAAACATAAGTAGAACGGTAACCCCTACCTGTCAGCACGGACCTGAGAAGAGAGAGCAGATGTGCAAAGGTATCCCGAGGAAGAGACTTGCTGAATTTGAAGATAAACATTGGGTGGACGGGTGAAGCCCTGTGAGCCTGCTTCTCAAAGTTGCACAAATTGCCAATCAGCCCAGCTGAGTAGGATTGGAAAGGGTTCTTTTAATCAAGCAAGTGTGCATATATAATAGTTCCCTGGATCCCACCCCCATGCCTCTGCTCAGGCTCTGTGCCAAGAATGCTCTCATCTCTCCCCTCCAACTTGGGAAAGTCATGCCCATCCGTTAAGTCCCCTCACTCTCACAGCTTGTGCAGTCACAATGCTTGTTTTGTGCTGAAGTGTAGTTGCAGTTTTCTGTGATCAGTTGCTCAGGGGGTGAAACTGTTACCTCTGTCCCCTTGCAGAGTATAGTCTGGGGCTTAAGACTTAACAGAGCCAGCACCATCCAATATAAATATAATGAGCACCACATTGTAATTTTAAACTTTCTAATAACACTTAATAGTTAAGTATTATTGAAAAAGTAAAAATAAACAGTAAAAAATAATTATAATATATTTTAACCAATAGTAAAGTGAACAACTGTCCCAGTTCGCCCAGGACTCAGGAGTTTCCTGGGATGCAGGCCTTTCATTTCAGCGCTCAGACCAGGAGTGTCTCTGGCAAATCAAAATAGGTTGGAGTCAGACCAGAGCTTGGTTCAGCAGCCTCGGTACTTGAGTTCTAGCCAAGAAAAAATTCAGAGCCAAGACTCAAACTACAAGAGAAAGTTTATTTAGAAAGCCACAGAGGTAGAAGAAGTGAGCCGCAGAGAAACGGGGTCAGGAAACAAGTTACGGAAGCAGAAGGGCCCTTCGAGCTTAGGAGAAAAAAGGTAAAGGTAACGCTCCTGTGGGGAAGAGGGGGACAGGGAAGGGTGCCCACTGGCTCCCCGGAGGGGGAGTGGGGCTGGGGCCTCCCGCTTGAGGGTATTTATCTGGAGGTCTCAAGGGAGGATCCCAATAGAACATTCATCAGCTTTCCAGGTATGTCCTTTCAGGGTCATAATCTCTGCTGATTGGTCAGCACGGGGGCAGGGGGCCAAGGCCCCTGAGTCAATGCAGTTGGGTTTGATGTTGGCCATGACATTGCTTGCCTGGTTTTGCTGCTTTTCTGGGCCTGGGGCTGAAACACAACTGAGGCCTAGGCGTTACCCCTAGGGGTTAATGCTTGAGGGAGTGCTCATGCAAGGGCCCGCATGGGACTCGCATGAGGCCATTCTTCAGTGGCCTGTTCCTCCCCCACAGGGGCCTACTGCATGACTAGCAACATGCCAGGGTAGGAAAGTTCAAGGGAGGGTCCGAACCACATGACCAGCGACATGAAAGGTCAGGAGGTCTAAACTGCATGGCCAGCGATACGCTAGGGAAAGAAAGGTTACCCTGGGGCAGCGAGGTCCTTGTTTTCCTAGTTTTGCCCGTTGCTAGGCACCCAGTACTTTCCGCCCTGGTGACCTGTACCTGGCCCGTCATCCTAGCTGTGCTCATGCCTGTCTAACTGGCTACCTCAGCCCTACCCAATATATTCAAAAAGTTGTAAGTTTAATATACAATCAATATTTTATATAAATTTCAGTTCAAACTCAGCACATTGCCAAGTGGTGGCACTGCAACTGGTGGCTCTTAAATTAAACAGCACAGCATAGAAACATGCGTGATGCTGAACTAAACCAGATCATAAACTGGAGAGCCATGATGCTCTCACCAGGGTCCTAAATTGGGAACCACTCCCCTGTATGCGAAACCCACCTCCACACTTCAGGAACCCCGGCTCTGTGGCGGTTCCAGGTGAACCTGCATTCTGTGGCTCCTCGGCACCCTGGGGTCCGCTGCTGCAGCAGCACGCCTGGGTATTCATCATAGTAGGAGTAATAAACTAGAGGCTGCCATTTCTTAAGTGCTGACATTCGATCATGACAACAACCCCAGGAGGTGTGGCTATTATCCTCATTTAGCAGGTAGGAAACTGAGGCTGAGAGGCATAATCACATGCCTAAGGTCACAGAGCAACAGAGGCTGGATACTAAGGAAGGGTTAAAACAGGCAACCATCATGATAAAGCACAGGGACCCGGGCCTGCTCCTGACTTAGTTTCCTTACCAAACCTACATTAACATATAACTCCTGAGGGTTTCTAAAAAATAAGAAACTATGTGTCTAGCACTTAGCATGTGAGTATCTGCTGGGAGATAATACTGCTGTTATTATCATTCCTATGCTGATAACATCATGATAATATTATGATTGTGCTAGGAGCCAATATCAAAGAGCAAAGACTGAGAGTTCCAGATTTAGAAGCCCACTTTCCAAAGGGAACAGAGATGGAAACGAGGACTTGCAAAAAGAATTTATGTCCTCCCCAGTTGCATCTTTCTCCCAGGGCGGGGCCTTCTCAGTTGTAATTTTACACCAAGGTCCACACATTGCCAGAAAGCATAGTACAAATGAAAATATTTGCTCTTTTTCCACCCCTTAGGGGAAAAGGAGCTGGTTCTCTCAGCAGCTCCCTGGAGAGCTGGGATGGCTCGCCCTTTACCCCCCACCAACCCACTGCAAAAGTCCCTGGACCATGTGGGTGTGGTTCTGGGAGAACAACCCCCCCCAACACAAACACACACAGGAAAGGGCTGGGGCAGCAGGCTTTCCCCCAAGGGGCAGCATAACGCAATGGCATTTTGAAGGCCAGACACCCATTGGCCAGCCTTGCCCTGAAATTAGGCGAGGCCTGCAGGTAAGCAGGCTGCGGCAAGAAGGCACAGACCTGGACCCGTGCTCTCTGCACTCACACACTGCTAAGGTGGAGCTCAGAATGAGCTTGTTTTGATTTTATCCATAGTATCTCCTTTGATCCTACAGTTACCACTTCCTAGTTTCAGGCACTGAGCATCACATGGCCATGAGATATCTTTTTTAATCTTCTCAAGAACACTGTGAGTTTGGTACTAATATTGTCATCCCCATTTTACAAGTAGAGAAACTGAGACTGCCAAAAAAAAGAAAATCAAGTTACTCGCTCAGGGTCCCTTTGGTATTAGGTGTCAGAGTCTGGATTCAAACCCTGGTCTAACCCACTCCAGAGGCCAGTTCCGAGTCTCTAAGCTCTTCCGTCCCTCAGAGCCCTGGGCCCTGACTGCCAGAAACAGTTTGCCTGGGGATAGTGAAGGGATGAAGGTGGTGGCCACCACCCAGGGACACGTGTGTGCTGTTCACTCAGCAGAGGGAGGGAGACTGGGCCTGCTGAGGGCCTTGACTTCCTCCCTCAGGGCCTGCCCAGCCCAAGGTGGAACTCAGGGCCAGAGCATTCCCTACACCACACAAATTTGCAAATGACTGGGCCCTCTTCCTCCGCCCAGCCTGGCTTAGACGTCTTTGGAAGGTTTACAAGTGGGTATGTTTTTGTTTTTGTTTTTGTTTTTAAGTGCAGACAAATGCCACAGAGCACTTTTCTACTAAAGAAAACCCTGTCTAGCTCACCTGCAAACCCAGTCTACCTTCCAGCTGCAACAGAGCTGCCCCTTTGTGGAGGGCTGTGCGGCTGACAAAGCTCTTTCCGTCCTTATCTCATCTGCTTCCTCCACCCCGCCTCCCCCACTGCTCTCCAACCGGGATTACTATCATTATTCTCAGAGGCTCAAGGACTGGGACTATTTGTCTTTACCCCCAGGATCTAAAAGAGAGGAGGCATTTGTGACAGCCCACTGAATTGCCAGAGAGGAGGAACTCACTGGCAGCTCAGAAAGGTTAAGTGTCCTGCTCACAGTCACACAGTGTCACAGTCAGAGCTCAATGTTCTGTCTTTTGACTCAAAAGCCTGTCCTCTAGTGCTCCTTATGGGTATTCGTGGCTGTTTGTAACAGCGCAGATGCCCCGTACTGGTGGGTCCCTCACGTGCACTCCAGCCTTGCTCCTCCGAGTGTGGTCCCGCCAGCAGCTTGGCCAGCTCCTGGGAGTGTGCAGAACCTCAGCCATCACCCCAGACCTGCTGGATCAGACGCTATAGTTTAATGAGATCCCCAAGGTGATGGTGTGCTCATTCAAGGTGGTAAACTCTTCATAACAGGACATCCGTCAGGTAGACAGATGTCCTTGGCGCTTTTTTAAAGAACGTGGTGGATCTATATAGGCTGATGTGGAAAGATCTTGGAATGTATTGCTAAGTGGAGAAAAAGAAGAGCAAGTTTACAGACCAATATGAATATATATGATCCAATCTGAATACACACTTTGTAAATGCAAAGAATGCTGATACCCCTGGCTGGTGTGGCTCAGTGGATTGAGTGCTAGACTATAAAGCAGAGGGTCGCTGGTTCGGTTCCTGGTTGGGGCAAATGTCTGGGTTGCGGGCCAGGTCCCCAGTGTGGGGCACATGGGAGGCAACCACACATTGATGTTTCTGTCCCTCTTTTTCTCCCTCCCTTCCCCTCTCTATAAAAATAAATAAGTAAATAAAATCTTTTTTTAAAAAAAGAATGCTGATAGGTGTTAATGCCAGGCAGCCTACCTGGATGCCAGTCTAGAAGGGAGCCAGGAAGTACCGCACTGGACAGAGACATGGGGCCTGGTCACTCAGGTTCCACATGGGACAGACCTGTCCTAACCAATGATCAGGAGCAAATAACACCCTCTGGGAGAAATCAGAACATTCCCTTCCCCAGCACTAGGGACAACCCTTGGCTGTGCCATCATGCCAGAGTCCAACGAGGTGACAATTCCCTCAGTTCTCTGGTCCTGTCAGTTTCCTCCCTGGTCAGAGCTGCGTGCTGCTCCAAGACCTAGCAATTTGTTAGTCTGTCACCTGAATCATACGTCCTTTAATTCAGTCCCCGAAAAGCTTGGACAACTACAATTTCAGGACTACTCCAAATAAGTTAAAAGGACAGGTTTCATTCCATGCATGTAATAAATCCTTGATTTTGAAAAGAAAGAGGAACTGTATATTTTATTAACAGAAAATAAGTTTCTCCACATCCCGCCTAAGTAAATTTTGAACAAGTGTTTTTAAAGTATCAAGTTGAGGGCATGCCAAATTATTAGCCTGCCCAGGGCACCTCACTGTCTCAGTCTGGGCCTGTATGTGGATAAGAAAACAAGGGAACATTGGAAGGATTTATAGTAAACAGTTAAGCAGGCCAATCACTAGGAGGTAGAATTTTAAGAATTTACTTTCTACCTTAAGGACTTTCTTTCTGTCTTAAATGTTTAATGATTTTAAACATACACTGTTGGTGGGAATATAAATGGTATACCCACTATGAAAAGCAGTTTCTTAGAAAGTTAAACATATACCTACCATACGCTCCAGCCGTCCCACTCCTAATTACCAAAGAAATAAAAGCATGTGTTTATAAAAAGCCTTGTACTTGGATGTTCATACTAACTCTACTTGTTATTGCCAAAAAACTGGTAATGAACCAAAGGTCCATTAACAGGTGAATGGATGAACAAACTGGTACATCCACACGATGTACCAGTTAGTGCTCAGCAATAAAAAGGAAGGACCTACTGATATTCACAACAACATAGCTAAAGCTCAAAATAATTATGCTAAGTGGACGGAGCTAGACCAAAAAGGAATACATAGTGTATGGTTCCATTTATATACAATCCTAGAAAACGCAAACTAATTACAGTGATAGAAAGCAGACCAGAGTGTGTCTAGGGATGTAGAGGGTAGGGAGGGGGGATTACAAAAGTGTATGAGCAAATCTTTTGGAGTGATTCATATGTTCCCCTTTTTGATTGCAGTAATGCTTTCATGAATACATGTGTGTATACATGGGTGCGTGTGTAAAAACATCAAATGTACACTTTGAATATGTGCAGTTTACTGTAAGTCAATCATACCAGAAAGAAAAAAAGAAAGAAGGGAGGGAGGGAGATAGGGAGGGAGGGAGGGAAGGATGGAGGGAGAGAAAAAGTCTGTTCTACTTTTCTGGGTAGGAAAAAGCAGTAAGGATAAATTCAAAGGCACACCCACATAAAAATGTGTGCTCTTTTACTACATAACATGTTTATCTTCTAAATGGCCTAGTCTCCCCTCCCCACCACTGCAGAGAACAACTGCATCAAATGTGTTCTTTTATTCAGCTTATTTAGGACTCTCTGTTTCTTTCTTTCCCCGTCCCCCACCCACAGTGAACTAAGTGGGATCCTGCTGAAATGGAGTCAGATAAGGTTTCCTCACCACCCTTCTTCCATGATGGCCTCAGCTTCTCCCCGTGGAGGTTACAGGCTGTGAGGAATGTGATGACATGTTTACTTTGGAGCAGACTTTGGCCAGTAAATACACTGTCAACTCAGACCAGGATCAGCCCCTGAAAGATAGGCCCTTCCAAAATAGCTAGAGGCCAGTCCTTCCTCCAAGTGTTCCCTGTAGGTCTTTATTAGTGTGGGGGGAGGGGGGGCGCATAGTGCTAACGCAGAGTCCTTTTCCTTGCTATCCCTGCAGCCTAAACCGGGAGAGCAGTTGGTTATAGAAGCTCTGGAGAAGTAACTTGAGAACAATCAGAATATGGTTGGCCAAATCTCGTGGGGCCTCGGAGGGGCCCTGTTCTCCATGTATGAAAGGTTTGATTTTTCCTCTGCACTTCTGTCAGCCAGGACAGCTGACCAGTCATGTGATCCCCAGTTGGTTAGGACCAGAGGGAGTCCACTGCACCAGGTAACTTTCCAGAACGCAAAACTTCTCTAGTACTAGCAATGAGAGTCATAACAACAACCACCCCACGTACTGAGCAAGGGTTTACATCTATTGCCATGTTGAATCCTCACATACTTCTGTGAGACAGGAACTGAAGCCCAGGGAGGGAGGTTAAACGTGCAGCCCAAAAGCATCCCCTAAAGGTCTGACTCTGAAGCCCAAACTCTGTACCACAGCACCATACTGGTTCCCAGGAAACCATGGGAAAGCCAGGCATGACACAGGTTCCAGACAGATCCAAGTTCAAATCCCCGTTCCACCGTTGATGAATTGTGTAGCAGTTGTAACCCTCTCACCCCTCCCTAGGTGACTCCCTGTCCTCCCTTTCTGCCTTATTTTCCTTCTTGGCACATCAGCTAGATTTACAACTTACTTATCTTGTTTATATTGTCTTCCCAAATAATTTACGAAGACACCACTTCTTAGAACATGCCTGGCATACAGCAGGTGCTCAGGTGCTCAGTAAACATTTGATGTTGAATGAATGATGAATGAATGAATGAATGAATGAATGAATCCTTGCCTGAGGTTTTAGATTGGCCTTCAGGTTCTGCTTCTCTTTAGTCCATAACATTAAGTAGTTCAACTTCCAGGAGCCTCATTTTCCTCCGTGGTTGAAAAAGAGTCGTAGTATTCATGCTCCCCACGGCACTGGTGAGTCTAAGGACCAGACAAGGCCTTGTAGAAGGAAGAGTCACCTCCAAACACTCCAGGAACAGTTACTGAATGTCTGCCCCACGCCAGCAGGACACCAGGCATTGGCGTTGGGGCGCAGACAGGCGTCGGAAGGCCCCTGCCTTCCAGGAAACTGTGACTTAGCTGAGCAGACAAACACGTCAAAAAGTACTTACAGCCTGCGTGGGTCACAAATCTGGTCTATAGTAATCATTTATCAGGCTAAACACTTTGCATTAATTGTTTCATGTAACTGTATGTGTTAGGTACCCCCACAAGCTCCATTTTATAGACAAAGAAACTGTTGTAAGAAGTTGAAAACAAGGACTTATTCCACACCTAAGTATAAACCAAAGAGAAATGAAAACATGTGCACGCAGGAACTTGTATGTGAATGTTTATACAACATTATTCATATTAGCCAAAAGCAGAAATAACTCAGATGTCCATCTGTGGATAAATGGATAAACAAAATGTGGTACATACACAAGGTGGAATACTATTTGGCCATGAAAAGAAATGAAATACTGACACATGCTACAACTTGGATGCACTTTGAAAACATGTTAAGCAAAAGAAGCTAGACACCAAAATTACATGCTATATACTTTATTTATATGATGCAGCCATAATAGGAAAATCCACAGAGACTGAAAGCAGGTTAGAGGCTACCAGGGGACGGGTGGTGAGGACAGAGAGGGACAGCTTAATGGGAACAAGGTGTTTTGTGATATGATGAAAACATTTTGAAACTAGGGAGAACTGGTTTTTGCATAACATTGTGAATACTTTAAATACCACTGAACTGCACACTTTAAAATGATTTGCTATATGTTGTGTGAATTTCACCTCAGTGAAAAAGAAACAAGTACTGGCATTGCACACGTAAAGGCTGGGGCCAAGACCTGAACCCCGGGCAGTGGCCCGGAGCCTGTGATCCTAACAACTGCAAATCTTAACTTCAACATTGTGTTTCTAGTTCTGGAACTTCCATTTGCTTCTTTTTTATGGTTTCCAGTTTTCTACTGAAATTTGATCTAATCCTATCTAATTTCCTGAATGTGTTAATCAGTTATTAAGAGTCCCTCCTCAAGCCTAGAGTTTTATCAAAAAACTACCACCGTGGTGAGTCCTGCATTCCAGTTTTTGTCTCCCAGATCCCAAGACAAATCTCTGTCAGCTTCTTGCCCTGTCTGCTGCCGCACTCAGCACATGCCTCGAGGGGAACATGAACTCTCAATTTCAGGCTTTTCTTTCTGGGCCGTTTCTAGGTGTTGGGGGAGGGGGGGCAGAGAGGGTTGACCTGATACTAGCTCACCTGCTAGAGTGAGAACAGGAAGAATCAGCCGTGCCACCCACTCACTGCCCCGCCACCCCCCACCCCTGCTCTTATGCCGACATGGGCAAAGACTTCAAAATTAAAAACCAAAAAATTGCCCTGCCTGGGTGGCTCAGTGGGTTGGAGCATCGCCCCATATACCAAAAGACTGCAGGTTCTATCCCTGGTCAGGGCACATGCCTAAGATGTGGGCTTAGTCGGGGTGCATACAGGAGGAAACCAGTTGATTTTTTTTCTCTCCCTCTCCCTCTCCCTTCCTCTCTCTCTAGAAAAAATCAATAAACGTATCCTTGTGTGAGGACTTAAAAAAAAAAAGCCAAAAAAACTTAGACGAAATTGTAGTTTTTAAAGTTGTGCTATTTGTTTACTTATTTGGAGAAACATTTCCCTCTAGTTCATTGCAAGAAATACTATACAATAAATACAATTTCTGAAGGAAATGAATGATAAAAACTGCCATTTGCTGAGTACCTCAACAGGGGCTTACTGTCTCAGACATTTTGCATGTATTGTATCACTTAGTCCTCAGAGAAAACCTGAGAGCAGGCTTGGCCATCTTCACTGCCATGGTGGAAGGAGCCAAGGTCCAGAGAAGAACGACATTGGACACACAGCTCACACAGCACGGAGCAGAGTGACAGGCCCAGGTCTGGCTAGACGTTCTTCTTTGTGACCTAAGAGCAAGGAAGGAGTAATCATAAGGAATCTGAGTATCCAGACCTCAGAGGGCAAGAAAGCCAGAAAAATATGCAGACGCCAGATAGAAAGTGGCTAAGGAGGCAGAAGCAAAGTGTGAGGTCAAGAAAAGAGTTCTGAGTTGAGATTAGTGGGCCCCAGCTTTGAGAACGGGTAACGTAACTTCTCTGGCCTTCATGTCTTCATCTGCAAAATGGGACCGAGAAAGCCACACTTACCCCTGGGCTGCCCCTAGGACTCTAGCCCTCAAGCCCCTTTCCCAGTTCTGCTCTCCAAGTGGAACCTGAGACCTTCCCTGGCGGGAGAGGTGTGGGTCAGGGCCAGGAACAGAGGGATTCAGCTTCGGGGCCAGTGCACACCTGCCCTGAGCAGAGCCTCAACCTACTTTGGAAAGGACCTAGACTTGGGTGCCAGGCCCCGCAGCAGGGAGAATGGAGAGAGGGTGCTTTCCCAGGGCACACGAACAATCCCTCCAAGTTCCTATAATCCTACAATATGACTATAGGTAAGGAAGCAAGGTCCTTACCACACAATCACCCTAAAACTTAAAGGGCTCAGGAGAGTGCCGGAGACCTCAACACCCTCTCACTCACTCAACACAGGTTCACTTGTTCACTGAGCACACATCCATCAGTCTGTGAGGTAGGGGCTGCTATCATTTCCATTTTACAGACACGGACACTGACTCAGGGCTAGGGCTTGACACCAAATGGCTCCTCTCATGAACCAACCTTCTAGCCAGCCTGAATGGCTTTTGGTTCCTCAAACTGCTGTGCTAACTCACCCGCTGCCCTTTGCCCTCTGAGGCACAGAGAGGTTAAATCATTTGGTCAGCAAGTTAGAGGGTGAACAAACTGGTTCAGGTGCCGGTCCCCCAGCTGGGGTCTTCACATAGCACCCCTCCTGCAGGCAGAACCGTGGCCCCTCCAGACGTCCATATCCAGAACTTGGGACTGTCACCTTCTATGGCAAAAAGACTTAGTAGATGTGATTAAGGATCTTGAGATGGGGAGACTGTCCTGGATTATCCAACTGGGACTATTATAATCACAAAAATCCTTTAAGAGGGTGTCACCCTCCTATCCCCTTGAGAAATGATGATGGTCCCTACCTCATAGCACTGGCTGTCATAGGATTAAATGAGTCAAGACACATGAAGTGCTGAGCATTGTGCTTGGCACAGAGAAAGCTCTCAATAATTGTTGGCAGTTAGATACTATCTTAGTTTGGGTTTCCTCACAAGCAGACTCCCAATCCAGGATTCATATGCGAGACATTTATTGGGAAGTGGTCCCAGGAAGCACTAGTAGGGGAGGTGGGAGGTGAGACAGGCGAGGAGGGGAGCCCTCCAAGAATCGTGTGTTAATGAGGTGGTGCCTGGCCCTGAGGGCAGGAAGGGGGTGGGGTGGGGAGGAGCCTCCCTGTTACCATCAGGTCTACTTGGGGAGGAGGGAGCCGTTCACGAGAGGCCCTTCTGGCCCACTGAGTGTGCGGGCAGACTGTGTAACTGTGATGACTAAACAAGTTTCTTCATAAAAAACACTCACCAGCAACCGGGTGACCAGAAAGTCATTGGGAAAAAGCACCCGGATGCAGAAGTAAATGGCACAGCCTGAGGGGATGTGGGTAGGCACTGGGAATGCGCTACAGGCATCACACGAGGCCATCCCCTGCCCTGGGAGCCTTGATCCTTTGGACCAGGATCTGGTGACTATACTTAAAGTGGCAACCCCAGTGTGGCATCTTCACCTTGGAAATAGGCAGGCCAAGGACTGAGGCCTGAGGCCTGAGCCTTCTGGGCCCCTCTGTGCAGTGAGGAGAGACTCTTACCCAATTTTGTTTACTTTCTGTAAAATGTAGGTGTTGTCCAGGATAGGCTGAAGTGGAAATGTTAACAGATCACCACGGGTCCTGCTGGGGCCTTGACAGCTGGTGGCTGAAAAGCTGGCTTGGCCACCCAGGACCCCAGAGACTGATAGGAAGGTAGTGTCTTTGGGTGAATACCTGGTGGGCACCAAGCAGCCAGAACACCCGTCACATCCCTGCTCCCTCCACGGACACAGAGGAGATGAAGAGCCTGGGAAGGAAGGGTGGGGCTGGGGGAAGGGAAGAATGTGGGCTTTTAAAAGAACGTGAGCCATGAGGCTGTGGAGTTCTGTGGAAAGGGCAAGACTGTTGTAGCTTTCTGAGATATTTTGGGCATGAATAATGCTCGTATTGTAGGGGTGGACAAAGAAAGGAAAATGGGGAGAAGTCCTGAGAGACAGAAAGGCCAGCTACTCCACAGCAGAGTTGAGGCCTCAACCACATCTCCCCTGGCACAGAGGGATGAAGGTTGGTTCCCATTTCTTTTTCTTTTTTTAATTATATTTCATTGATTATGCTATTTCAGTTGCCCTGATTTTCTCCCTTTTGCCCCCCTCTGCCCCCTTCCACCCAGCACTCCCTCAGACAATTCCCCCACCATTGTTCATGTCCATGGGTCATGCGCAGAAGTTCTTTGGCTACTCCATTTCCCATACTGTATTTTACATCATCAGAGTTATTCCATAACTACCTGTTGGTACTTCTTAATCCCCTCACCTCTTCACCCATTATTCTCCCCCTCTCCCCTCCCATCTGACAACCTTCTGGTAACTAATTTCTTTTCTCTTGCTTTTAAGAGCCTCTCCTTATCTTTAACCTTTGGCTTTTTATTAATGATGTGTCTGGGTATGGGCCTCTTGGCATCCACCATAACTGGGACTCTCTGAGCTTCCTGGACTTGTATGTCTATTTCCTTCACCAAATTAGGGAAGTTTTCTTTTACTATTTTTTTCAGAAGGATTTCCAATTTCTTGCTCTTTCTCTTCTCCTTCTGGCTCCCCTTTAAGGCGAACTTTGGAATGCTTGAAGTTGTCCCAGAGGCTGTTCCTACTATCATTTTTTTGGATTCTTTTTTCTTTTTCTTGTTCTGTATGGTTGTTTTTTGCTTCTGTATGTTCCAAATCATAGATTTGATTCTCAGCTTCATCCATTCTACTGCTGTTTCTCTGTAAATTGTTCTTTATTTCAGTTAATGTATACTTCATTTCTGACTGGCTCTTTTTTATGCTGCTGAGGTCCCCACTAAGTTCCTTGAGCATCCTTATAAACATTGTTTTAAACTCTGCATCTGATAGATTGCTTGTCTCCATTTCATTTAGCTCTTTTTCTGGAGCTTTGATTTGTTCTTTCATTTGGGCCATGTTTCTTTCTTCCCTTGTTTTCGCAGCCTCCCTGTGTTTGTTTCTATGTATTAGGTAGAGCTGCTTTGACTCCTTGTCTTGGTAGTGTTGCCTAATATAGTAGGTGTCCTGTAGGGTCTAGTGGCACAGCCTCTCCTATCACCCAGGCTGGGTGCTTGAGGTACACCTTTTGTGTGGGCTGAGTACACCCTCCTTTTGTAGTTGAGCCTTGGTTGCTGTTGGCAGATCAATGGGAGGGATTTACCCAGGCCAGTTAGCTGTAAGGATTAGCTGTGACCACTGACTACCAACCTCCGTCCTCTGTGGAGGATCGGCTGTACAGGGTGGTGGTGCTCTGACGTGATCTGTAGCTGTCCACTGGCTATGTTGGCCCTGCGGTTTCCCAGGTGGTTCAGGTCAATGTCAGCCTCCACCTGTATTTTGCCCAGGGCCAACCTGCCTGAGCTATAAAGCAACCTGAGATGGCTGCTACTTGTGCTGGGCTTGGAGATTCCCAGGTAAAGCCAATTTGTGACTCTAATATGGCTGCCGCTAGGGCTCACTGAAGCCAGCGGTTGCTTGTTGGATAGGATTTAGGAGCCAAGACCAGCCAATCTTCTGGAAAAGGAGCGTGGGTAGGCCTGGAAGTTGGGTGGGATAGAGCCTCTGTGAATCTCCAAAATGGAGACTCCACCACAGTGTTACCCAGGTTGATGGAGTCTCAGATATGGCACCAGCCTACTGGCTCTGTTGAGGGAGGGCTCAGCAAAGGGACAACGGCCTCTGCTTGCCCCGATGCCAGACACTTCACTCTCTCCTTGTATACTACCGGTGCCCTTCAAGCTGCCACCCCAGTGCTGGAGCTCAGAGGGACCGAGTCTGAGTAGGTGAGTTCATGTGTGGGTTCCCGAAGAGCAACTGCTTAGGGTTCCAGCAGCCTCCTCCACCGATTCAATCCTGGCTGTTTTTCATAGCAAGAAGTTGTGGGGACTTGTCTTCCTGGCACTGGAATCCTGGGCTGGGGGCCTGGTGTGGGTCTGGGACTCCTTGCTCCCGAGATATCCCTCCAGAATTTTTATCCATGTGGGTGTGGGGCCAGCCCGTTCCACATCTGTGCCCCTCCTACAAGTCTGGATGGATGTGGTTTCATCAATTCTGTAGTTGTCAGACTTCCATTCAGCTTGATTTCTGATGTTCCTGAGTGATGGTTGTTCCATATTTTAGTCGTAATTTTGATGTGGTTGTGCAAAGAGGCGAGCCTTGTCTGCCTACATCGTCGCCATCTTCACTGGAAGCCCCAGTTGGTTCCCATTTCAGGGCACAAGCAGGTGGCTCAGAGTAGGGACTGGGGACCATGGGAACAGGGTTGGTTTGAACATCCAGCCAGAGCTCTGGGAAACTGCATACCCAACATCTTCCCAGCTCTCTCTTTGCATTAAACCCTGGAGGAGCCCAGCTGACAGAATGTAGCCAGCTGCTTAGAGCCTAGCATTCGAGACAGGACTTGACCTCATTTAAGATTTTTTAAAAAAGCCTTTTTTCGAGGTGCTGCTCCAATGCTGGGACCCCCACCCTCAGCCTCATGCTCTGTAGATATGACCTCATCTGTCCTCTGAGAGCAGAAGAGAATTCAGTGCTACCTGTTAGTGTCCCTGATCCAGAAGAGCTTGCAGTCAAGGGCCAGGCAGCTTGGGTTCCGGTTCCAGCTCTGCCATTCATTAGCCATGTGAAGAGGGCTGTGTGCATCCCAGCCACAGCTTTTCCCTGCACCTGGCACAGGGTCAACCAAACAATAAATGCTAAATGAATAAAGAAAACAAGTGGATGGGTAGATGATGGATGGGTGGGTAGATATACGGATGGATGGATAGATAAGTGATGGATGCTGAATAATTGGGCAAATGAATGAACGAAAAGGTGTCAGGCTGAAGGGCAGCACTTTACCCTTCAGGCTACGGGTAGTGCAGGGCATCACAAACGTATGACCTGGAAAATGTACATCCTGTCCCTGCCCTGGGTGGGATGTTTGCTCTGCTCTTATTTCCACTATATAATTAACTGCAAACACCCTCAATCCACGGAGGCAGCTTCCAGAAAGTACAAACAGCTGTTACCTCCCTGATCAAGAAAGAGTGACAAGGTCTTGCCATCCACCCATGGCTAACTTCAGGGTCCTCAAGATTGAGTTCCCCAAAAGCTCATAGCCTCCCCCCAAAGCCCATAGCCCCTCCTTTTATTTTCCTTGTGCACTATGTGGCAAAACATTATGTTCAAGTCTTCCATTTTATCTCAGAGATTTACAGTTTCCTGTGACCTCTTCTGAACTTTATCCTCCTGAAAAAGAGTGTCAGCCCAGTAGAAATCATATGTACTCTGCAGTCGATTTTATTTTAATTTGATATGTTACTTTTCATGATACTATTTATATGTGCAACTGCTGGTGGCTGTGGCCAGGCCCTTGTTAAACAGTAATGTAATTTACTTAACCATCCATCATGGTCAGACAACTGGGTGGTTTATACGGTCTCACTAGCCCAAGCAACCCTGTGGTTGGGTAAGAACAGTGCAGCCAGACTGCCATCTTTGTGTAAAAAAGCTGGAGAAAAAAATATATGTATTTACCAATCTAGGCATAAAATACCTCTGGAAAGAGTGATAAAAAGATGGCAACACTGTTATTTTTAGAGACACAGATGGGGAGACGCTTTTCATCTGTATCCTTTGTATTTTAAACCAGGAGCACAGATTTTTTTTTAAAGCTAATTAAATTAAGATTTTAAAAATTAAGGTTTCCTCCCAGAGCTGGAACCTAGTTCCTGCCCTCACTAGTTGAGGGCGCCTCAGACATATTGACTTCCTTCCAAAGAGCAGAGTTTGGCAAGTGAAAAATAGTAACTTAGCAGCACAGCAGAGAAGCTGAAGAGATACCACCTTAACCACAAGTTCAAGGTGAACCTCACCAGTGGTGTCATGTGGGTGGCACAGATATGATAAGAAGGACACTTCACACTGGGGTGTTTTCTCTAAAAAACCTATAAGCCAGTCTTATGAGGAGGAAATCACCAAGGGAAGCAACGTTGTAGGACATTCTGCCGGACACCGTCCAGCCCTCCGCAAGGCTGTTCAGGAGAAACTGTCATAAGGAAAGACATGAAAACAAAATGCCACGTGCCTCCCTGGATTGAGTCTCGGAACAGAAGAGGGATATTAGCGGCAAAATGGGGGAAATCCAAATCAAGTCTAGAGGTTAGTTAACAGCAATATGCCAATGTCAGTTTCTTAGTTTGACAAATACACTATGGTAATATAAATGCTAACAGTGGATGAAACTGGGTGAGGGAGCTCTCCATATTACCTTTACAACTTTTCTGTAAATCTGAAGTGATTCCACAATAAAAAGTTCACTTAAAAAAAAAAAAAAGATTGGAGTGCCTTCCCTCCCAGGAGCACGCCCACGCCTGTCCCTTCCCCCTTTCTTTCCCCACAGGCGTGAATCTCCTAAATTCTAAGGAACTGCAGGAGACTCACAACCAAGAGAGCAGTGAACAGTAGCAGCTTGTCCCAAGCTAACCCCCTGAACCTGTCCCCAAGGTTCTTTTTTTTTTTCTGATTCTCCAGTGAGCTGAGAGCAGCCCTGCCGTGGCTCACGTCTTTCCTATAGTATTTCTAGGAGCGAAAGCAGCCAGCCTAGTCTCTCTCCTGTTGCTTCTTCTCTTCAAGGCCCTTCCTTTAATAAACATGCTCTCAAAATCACCTGGATTTGTGTTGTGAAATTTTTCCCTCATGAAGTTAAGAACCCACACACTACAGACTGGCCTGAGCCAGACCTGCTCCAGGCCAGTCCCTGTCTGGTAGCATTCTCTGGTGACCCAAATCTTGTGGGTGGGATCTTGTTTCCTGCCACCAACATTGTCAGTAACAAACATATGGTGCCATGATTCACATCACCTTGGGACTCTTCTTGGGGAAAACTTCCGGTCAGCAGTGGGGTAAATCTTCCTCAAAAGGTGCCTTGTCAATGCTGAGATGGAAGGTAAATCTGCTCTATGGACAAGAAGTCACCTGCTCACACAACTGTCCCCAGGAGACACATGGGTAGTAGGATTGGGTTTCACCTTACAAAGCCCATTCCAAAAATGGGTAGGTGGATTTTCCAGTCCTTTGTCAACATTTGGGTAGCAATCCAATTCTTGGGATTTTGAAAACTAAATTTTCAAATCATATCTTTAAACTGGACAAAGATAAATGGAACTCTAAGGAATAACTGAATTGATGCTTTGTCCTGTGCCCCACATCCTGGTACTGGAGGTCTCATAAATGGGCATCAGCTATGTTGACCAGGGCTATATAATTGAGTCAATGAAATATGAAGCAATCTACCAACTTAGCCTCTGCAGGGACAGAACAATTCCATATCAAGATGGCGATGCTTCAGGGATTCCGACCTCTCCCTACTTCGGAAGAATCAGCGAGCAGCTTCTCTGTTCCAGTCTTGATCTCATCCCTTTACCCCCCTAGATCAGGTAGGGAGAGACTTTCATACCCTATATAGGCAGGGACCACAGGCCTTGTCAGCAGGAAGCAGTTACTGAAGACATAACATCCTCCCTCATTGCCCCTAAACGATCTCAGGGATGGAAGTCCCTGAGGGGCAAATGAAGCAGGATAGTAAAGAACTAGGAAAATTCCTTGACAAGTGAAATGCAGAAACTGAGACAAATTGGCCAAGCAATTTACAGCGAGATACAGAAGGTCACCAGGGTGGAAAGCCCGGGGTACAGAGCAATGGGCAAAACTGGCATCAGACCTCACCCCTGGGATGGCCTTTCTTCCCTTGGCATATCTCTGGCCATGAGGTTTAGACCCCCTGAACTTCCATATCACTGGTCATGCTGTTTAGACCCCCCCGACCTTTCCTCCCTGGAGATAACATCTAGGCCTCAGTTGTATTTCAGCTCCAGGCCCAGAAAAGCAGCAAACACAGGCAGACCAGTTGCAATGACTAATGACCCCCTGCCTGAGCACTGACCAATCAGTGGGGGCCATGGCTCTGATAGGATACACCTGGAAAAGCTGATGATAATCTATTGAGATACTTTCCTAAGACCTCCCCTAAATACCCAGCCTTTAAAACCCTCAAGACAAAGGACCCATCACGTGTACCCCTCCCAGGAACATACCTGTACCTTTCCTTTCTCCTCCTCCTTCCCCCACAGGTGAGTATCTCCTAAACTCTAAGGGACCCCAAAAGACCTGTAACCAGGGGAGCAATAAGCAGCAGCAGCTCCTCCAGAGGTAAGCCCCTGAACCTGACCCCCAAGGCCCCCTTCGCTCTGACTTCCCAGGGAGCTGACAGCAGCGCCCACCCCCCCCCCGACCCCCGCCGTGGCTCACTTCTTTCCCTCAATGTTCCTAGGGAGCCAAAGCAGCCCGCCTAGTCTCTCTCCTGTTGCTGCTTCTCTCCTAGGCCCTTCCTTGTTTCACTGTCCCCAGCTTTAATGAATACTCTCAAAATCAAAGTAAAAAAATAAAAAATGGACTCCAAGTTTTAATAAGGAACGAAATTTTAAAAACACCCCTACTATAAACCCTTTCGAATAAAAGTTTTCCTCCTTTGCTCTACGGTCTCAGGAGCACTGGGTGCGATGAGTCAGGGAATGATGGGGACATTCCCCGCATTTTCATCAGCAGTTCCACTGGCGGAGGTCTGTTTGGGCCTGGTGTTTGTCTGGGGTTGGGCGAGGCTGCTTCAACATGAGAAATTGCTGTTAGGCTACGAATAATATAAATTGCCTCAGTGTTGTGGTTTGCATCATTTATGCATTCTCTCTGGTGTCTGGGCTCTTTTTTGATGGAAACGGCGCCAAGCTCAGGGGGTCTGGAGGCCATAGTTTTAGTGCCATGTATGCTACTGACAGCAGGGCAACAGCTGGGGTGGGGAGTTTCTGGATTCTCAGTTTGCTTCACCATAAAATGGGATGGCGACTTCTCTTTCATAAAGAACACATGAAAGCACTTGGCAGAGGCACGATCAGTTCCAATAGCAGAACTCAAACTTTTCTATCGCAGACTTAAGGGCAGGATGGAATGTGACAGTTTGGGTGAGGGGTGGGGCGCGCAGAGCAGCCATCCTCAAATATGCTTTGTGTTTTCGAAGAGGTGAATCTCAGGCTTTTGCTTTAAAAATCTTGAAAACTTGATGTTCTAGGGCATGTGGGGTATGCACTGAGGGCCAGGGTCAGCCTCGTGGACATGTGGCCCAGCACTTGATTTCATGTTCTGCTGTCAAGGTCTTGAAATTCTTCATAATTTCCTAACCAGGCGCCCCACATTTTTGTTTTACACCAGGATCTGCAAGATCTGTAGCCCGTCCGGCTAATGGCGCTCAGTGTGTATGTGTGTGAGGCTAGAGCGGCAGAGAGGAGACATGAAGCTGAGGCTTCAGAAACATAGTTCCTAGGGAAGGAACTAGACAGGGAGGTAGGATTTTCAGGAAGTCTTGCCACACTAAGAAACTTACCTATTAAATTCCTGAGAAGTCTTCATTAAAACTTTCATTTTTGATGATGGGTTGGATTTAGTTTTGGAGAGAGCGCGCGTCAGGATTGGGTCCCGCCCCACATCCTGCAGGGGAGGAATGCTGGAAGCCTGTCTTGGGTGTGCACTTGATACCAGCTGCCAAGCGGGGTGTGTTCACCCTGAGGAAACAAACCAATAAAGTGGGGCTAAAGGGCCCCGCTCGCTCTCTTTGGTCCCTGTGCTAGGCTGAGTCTGAGCAGAGGGGGGTCTGTTATGTCCTTGAGTCTCCATACTCTGAGGTTTCGAGGGGTGGGACAATAGTTTCCAGTTGAGAGGTCGAGCCCTTTGAATCTTTGAGGAAGGGAAATCTGGCTGACAGGCAAAGGAGAGAGCTCAGGCCCTGGCCTGGGCATAAGCCTTTTGCTTTGTGCTTGACTTCCACTTGGAGGCTGGCCAGCCCCCTTACCTGCCCTGATTTCATCCCTGGCTCTGCCCCTGGCTGAGGTCCCACAGGGCCCTTCCCAGTCACACCTGCACACCTTTGTCCCCACCTGAAGCTACACCCCTCTCAATGCACCAGTCCCGACCCTACCTAGTCCTGAGGGCTGGCCAGACCTCCCCCTCCTGAAGCCCTTTCCAGCTTCTTGGGATTCCTCCCATCCCGCTCTCTGAACACTCATAGTGTGCTGGATGATGCTTTGGTATTTGCCAGGTCGCTGTCCTGAGGTCTATTTGTTTTATAAGGGTTTCCGTCCAACTCTCCCACAGTCCCGATTAAAGTTCAGTGATGGACCTTAAATGCAACTTAATAAGTGGCCAAGAGTGTGGGCTCTGAAATCGGATACTTGAGTTCAAATCCTGGCTCTACCAGTGTGATCTTGGGTACCTTACCCAGGATTCCTGAGCCTCAGTTTCCCCACCTATAAGGTGAGAATGGTATCTTGGGTTAATTGAGAGAATGTCTATGTGAGAGGACAATAAACAGTGGCTGCTGATATTATAATTACTGTTATGACTGGGTATGGATGAGGACTATTTGACTATTAACAGACCCAAAGAAAACAGATAATGGCCAACAGATTTATCATGTTCTAGGCAGTGTTCTAAGTGCTTTATGGAGGAGTGACCCTGCGAGGCTGATATTATTTTCCCCATTTTACAGAGGGGGAAACTGATGCATGGATTATTAAGTGTTTTGCCTGACAGCACAGTTAATGACGGGGGAGCTGGGATTTTGAGTGCAGGCGCCCGCTAGCTGCACTAGTCCTCCACCACCTCGGTGCCTGCCCCACCCCCACCCCCCGCCGGGCTGGGGCACTGCCAATCACTTCTGGCCTGGTGCAAGTGTCACAAGTGGGCACAGGTAACCAGGTTCTTGGTGATTGCAGACAAAAAATTGAACTGAACACACAGAGTTTATAGCAGAAAGCGAGAGAAAGCAGATTTATTAAGCCACACAGAACATGGGAACAGGACAACTCTGAGCAGAGTGGAGCCTAATAGCCCCAACCTCCGGCTAGAGGTTTTTTATTCCTTTAGGGTGGGTCTCCCATGATTTCCTTGATTGGCTACAAGGAAGGGGGTCCCACAATGCTAATTTATTATAATGCTACTATAATGAAGCAGGGGTCAGGTAGCATCTTCTGCACAGGTGTATTCCTGATTCACTAGGATTCAATGCTTTTCCAGAAAGAAGGAACTACCAGTCTTAGAACACGATCTCCGCCTTTTATCCATGTTCCTTATCCTAGCCCTGGGGCACCTCTGGAGTTTCCTCCTTCCTGACTGTCTCCTGCCTCACAGGTTGCCCCCACCACCTAAGGAAAATGAGCTTTGTCTTCAAATATATTAGCTTTCCAGGTAGCTTATATTTACTGAGCAAAACCCATGCCCCAGGAACTATGCAAAAGATTAAAGCCTCTCATTTAGTCCTCAAAGCAACTCTGAGATACCACCATTTCACAGATGGGAACAGAGTTCTGGCATTTTAAATAACTTGCTCAGGGTCCCGTAATAGAGCATGGCAGAGTGCTGTGCTCCCCACCCCCAGGGGAAGCACAGGTTTGCGCTGTGCTCCACGCCCCAGAGGGAAGCAGACAAGTTCCTTCCTACAGCAGGTCCTTGGGGCCCACTAGACTCTCCTTCCGTCTGGAAGCCAGCCCCTCAATCACAGCAGCAGACTTGGGACGGCTGCGGGAGGGACGGCGCACCCACTCCCTGGCTCCAAGAATGTGATTAGGTCAGAGTGAGCCGGCCTCCTCCAGCTCCTCCTACTTCCCCAGCCTCTCCTCTCCACCCCCCACCCTGACCCTCCGGCTAGAGGAGGCAAGCTCTAGCTCTAGGTTTCCAAAACGCCTGGTTTTCCTGGAAGGCAGGATGAGGAAGGAGCAGCTTAACTTTCCAGTAAACAGCTGAGGGTGAGTCAGCCCCAGCCTGGATAGGGGTTGTCCTGCCTCCAGTCAGAGGGCTGGATCAGATGACTTCATGGGATCCTCCCCTCCTGGCCTGGTCACCTTAATGGCCTGAAACCCAATAGAGACGGTGGGGGGGCGGGTAGCTTTAGACACGATGGTGGAGGCATCCTATCAATGTTTGGGACCTGATCCTTCCCCAGTCTGTTTTTGCAGATTTTGCGTGGCTCTTTTCCTCCTATCCCTGTTCTAAATCACCCCAGCTGGATACTGTGTCCTATAGACAACTTCATTTGATTGGGTGTTCCATTTAAAAGGATAAAAAAAGTTGGAGGTGGATAGTGGAGATGATTGCCAAACAATGTGAATGAACATACTTACTGCCACTGAACTACTGTCAGAAAGGATCAGAGGTAAATTTTAAAAAGACAAAAAAAATTAATAAACTTACTGTAAAAATTTCAAATACACACAATGGAGAAAAAATGAGTCAATGAATTTTCATATACCCATCACCCATACTTGCTTAATTTATCCTTGTTTTCTCTATTTTTCCTTTAAAAAAAAACACTTTAAAGGAAATCCCAGACATTATATCATTTAACCCCTACATCAGTATTCATCTCTTAAAAAATGTGGACCCCTTCCTATATAGCCTTAATTCCATTGTCACACCTGATACAATGAACTGATTCAAATAATACTCCCTTTTTCTTAGAGGGCTTCAAAATTACAACTTCATCCCCTTAAAAATCATAATCATACCTTGCTCTACTTTTCACTTTGTATTGTTCTGTATAATTAACTGTGTTTTTTGCTTATCTTCCATCTGCCCTCATTAGACTATAAACTACAAAGGCAGGAACATTTGTTTTTTTCACTGAGGTACCCGTAGGCCTAGATCAGTGACTGGCAGATGCTGGATGGCTCAATAAATCTTTGCAGAATGAATGAGTTCATAAATAACTTAGGGCAGTCTGAAAAGATATCCAAATGCAATATAACAAAATAAAATAAGTTAAAAATAAATAGGAAAAAGGAGATGAAATGAAAATAAGTGTAAAAGGAGGCCAGGACTGAGGTTGAAATAGAACAGATCCATGAACACCCTTACTTGAGATAAATCGCCATTTGAGCTCTGAGCTTCCTAGCAAGCAAGGCAAAGGAGGACACTTTGTTTATTCATTTAACACAGATTTATCGGGTGTTCATTATGTGCCAGGCACTGTACTAGGAACTAAAGGAGTGCTGGCACAGTAGCTCAGCTGGTTGGAGCATCATCGCGATACACCAGGATTGCAATTCAATCCCTGGCCTGGGCATGCACAAGAAGCAACCAATGAATGCATAAATACGGGGAACAACAAATCAGTCTCTCCCTCTCTCTCTCTTAAAATCAGTAAAAATAAATTTTTAAAGAAAAAAAAGGAATTGGAGGATATAGTAGAGAACAAGACAGTTATGGTCCCTAATCTATTGGAGTTTATACTTTACTGGGAGGGAGACAGATAATAAATCCTTATACGTCTAGACAGTGATTCACGCTAAGAATATACAACACCAACGACAGACTTAGTGGGGGCTCGTTCAGCAGGGATGATTAGGGAAGTGGATGAGACATGCAGTGGTTTGAATTGTGGCTCCCAAAATTATGTCCATCGAAAATCTCAGAATGTGACCTTATTTGGAATAAAAGTTATTGTAGACATAATTAACATGAAGACCTCAAGAAGAGATGCTCCTAGATTAGGGTGGGCCCTAAATCTGATGGTAAATGTCCTTTTAAGAGAATGAAAAGAAGATACAAAACAGGGAAAAGAGGGGCTTGAGAAGATAGAGGCAGGGACCCAAGTTCTGAAGCCCTAAGCCAAGGAATGTCAAAGGCTGCTGCAGCCTCCAGGAACCAGGTGGGAGGCATAGAATGGCTTGTCCCTCAGAGCCTCTAGAAGGAACCAAGCCAGTTGACACCTTGGTTTTGAACTTCTGGCTTTCAGAACTGTGAGAAAATACACTCCTATTGCTTTAAGCTGCCAATTTTATGATAACTCATTATGGCAGCCCTAGGAAATTAATACAAGACCCGAATGATGAGAAGAAGCCAGCCATGGGAGACCTGGCTGAGTCTTCCAGGCAGAGGGAATAGCAGGTGCAAAGACCCAGAGACATGATTAATTATATCAGTGGTTCTCAGCCATGGCTGTTCATTAGAATCATCAGGGATCCTTAAAACAAACAAATAAATGAACAAACAAACAAACAAAAAACTTCTGAAGAACAATTAAACCCAAATCCCTGGAGGCAGGCCCAAGCATTATTAGTGTTTTAAAAAAAATCTCCCCAGATAATTTTCAGTTGCTGCCAGAGATCTACCACTTAGTGCCATGATCCACCTTCTTCACAAGGCAAAATAAATTCATAAAAACAAACTATAAAATCTAATTATGAAAAAAATTCCCGGGACCTCTGGCACCTGTGGGAAGCTTGGCCCAGACCCAGGCTGTCAGGCTGTTGAGACTATCACACACAACTGCACAACTGTGGTGGATTAGAAAAGTAAGTGAATAAAACCACAATTTCCAGCTAATCCCATCAAGAGGCGGAGTCTATTTCACCCCCTTAAATCTAGGTTTGGCCTGTGTCTTCCTTCAACCGATGGATCCTTAGCAAAAGTGATACAAGCAGAGACTTGAAAAGTGCTGGGTCCCTGGGGCTCGCTCTCTCTTGCTGCTGGAAACCCTTAGATCACCATGGGAACAGGCTCAGGCTGGCCTCCTGGAGGATGACAGGCCACATGGAGAGAGGGGCAGATGTTCCAGCTGCCCCAGACTAGAACTGCCCAGCCGACCCACCAAATCCGGAGAAAGATTAACTGTTGCTGTTCAAAGCCACTGTGCTTTGGGGTGATGTCTCACGCAGCAAAGGCAAGGCTAACTGATGCACCCGCCTTTGATATTTCCCCAAATGAAGAGTAGAGACACCTTTGCCATCAAAATAGAGTTGTTTCTTCTTAGAGTAACACAGTGATAAGATTCATAAAGCCATTTCTTTATTGTCCGGAATCAGGCGATGGCATGTGCTGAAGGGAACACTGGGTGCAGGAGTGGGGCAGGTGTGACGGGGCTCTTTGCCCCTCTGGCCCCGGAAGCACCTCCTCCCCTCACCTGTTACCGCCCACTCTCACCCCTGCTTCCATTTTCAATTAAAAACCAAAGAGAGCTCTTCCCCACACCCACCACATTTTCCAATCTAAGTATCAAAATGTTCCTGGTGTGTGTTGGGTGTTACTTCCGGAGGAAAAAGTAGTCAGGACACTTAAGTTTGGATGCCAAAGTACTAGGTTTCTGGACCACTTGGAAGATTTATGCAGATAATGAGAGAAAATGTTTGAAATCAGTATAATTCCAGAAAATTGCAGCTGGGCAGTTGTTGCGTGTTTGGAGGATTCTGGGTTCCTCTGGATGTGGGGAGCACAATTAATTTAGCACACAGGTAGGGACCAGCTCAACCCCCTCTTTCCTCCCTAAGGCTTTCTTTCTCTCACCCACCCAGAGAGATTTATGTGCTGCAAGGAGACCATATGGAATGCAGAGAGGGCCACATGGAATGCAGCACAGGGCTACATTCAGAACTCTGGTTAACTCCTTCCTGACCTGCTGCCTGTTGGGCTGGAAGCCAGGCAGGAGAATGACTTTTGGGACTGGTGGGACTTACCTAGTGGCCTCCATGCATCTGTCACCGTGTTGATGCTAACCTCTCAGCTCTCCCAGAACCCATTTTACAGGTGAGGAATATGAGGTCAGAGAGGTGAACTGAATTGCCCCAAGTCTAACAGCAGTCAGTGATGATAGTACTAAGAAAAACCAAGCCAGCCCTGGCTGGTGTTGCTCAGTGGATTGAGTGCTGGCCTGAGAACCAAAGGGTCACTAGTTTGATTCCCAGTCAGGGCACAAGCCTGGGTTGCAGGCCACATTCCCAGTAGGGGGCGTTCGAGAGGCAACCACACATTGATGTTTCTCCCCCTCTCTTTCTCCCTCCCTTCCCCTCTAAAAATAAATAAATAAATAAAATCTTTTAAAAAAAAGAAAACCAATCCAAGTAACAATATAAAATAGTACAGTAATGATGGCAATAATGATAGAGTAACAATACATTGTATTGAGCATTTCTGTGCTGGCTACAATCTGCCTTATAAGTATTCGCTCATTTAACCCTCATCTACTTATTTCAACTATATTTTTTATGTACATATGGATGCTATGTTATATGGTAAAGGAACTTTTCTGATGAGAAAAAAGAAATAAACATCTTAACTCTCATCCCAACTCTCTGAGGTAGGTACTGTTATAAACCCTGCTTTACACAGGATGGAACTAAGGCACAGACAAGGATGGACACTTATCTGAGGTCACACATCTAGAAAGTGGAAGGGAGCTCAAACCCAACTGAGGCCAATCTTAAAGCCTCTGGTCTCTTTAGGGTCACTTTAATCAGAGTAATCACGACAGCAGCGAGCATTTATAAAGCACTTTCTGTGGGTTTTCACTAATACTGGAGACTTACCTGCATTGTCTCATTGAGTCCTCACCACAAACTTGTGCAGTAGATGTCTTTCTGTGCACCAGCTTCCTCATCTGTAGATAAAGGCTTAAGAGGATTAAGTGCCAGGCACATAGGAAACATTCAGTTAAGTATTATCCTCTTGTATTATTGTATCCTATTATTTCCTTGTATTATTAAGAGGAACAGCCCCAAATCTCCATGGCTTATCATATTAAAAGTTTAAGTCCAGCTAGCATCTTAGTCTGGTGCAGACCAGAGAGGCAGGGCGAGGGCTCTGCACGTGGAGTCATTCAAGGGCCCAGGCTCCTTCTGCCTTGGGGCTCCACCTCTTCAAGGTCTTCTAAATCCTCTCAGCTGAGTGAGCAGGAGAGGGACAAGGGCCTGGATGGTCTCGGGGAGGTTTATCAGGGCCCAGGCCTGGAAGCGGCACTTACAACTTCTGCAGCTCAAGTCACATGGTCACTCCACACAGCAAGGGGGTCTGGGAAATGCACTCTGGCTAGTGGTGCCCATGAAGAAAAAGAGAGTGTGGATATGGTGAATAATATTCTCATTTTAATTCTCTTCATCTGAGGCCTGATCAAGGTCCCAGTACTAGTCAGTGGAGCCACCCACTTACCTGTATATACTGAGCATTAAGGGCAAGTGGACATTGGGGTGCACGTGGCATTTTTTCGTTGCCGCACATAGTTGAATGGTGGCTCCCATGGCTATGTCATGGTGTATGCAGTACTTTCCTTTTCCATGATGCAGCATATTTCCCCTCACCCAGAAGACGGGCACGGGTCCAGGGCCTAGGCTCGCTCTAAGCCAGCTTTTAATGAGCCCCAGTGTCTGCTATGAGCAAGGGGCCACATCTAGCAGATGTCCACCACAGTGGGATTTCTTGCAAGGACTCATCGCGTCCAGTCTGTTTAGGGTCTCAGGAGGAACCTGAAAACCCTCACACTCTCCTAATGGGAGAGGGCAGAGAGCCCCCACCTCGAGAACCTAATGCAGGGACCCTAACAGACCCTGCAGGTCACCTTAAATCAGCCAGGGGAGAGTGGTTGGAGACAGAAAAGCCTGGGAGAGGTGAAGAGTGGAAGTTGGATGGACCCAGTGGGAGGCGCAGACATGGGTCACCTAAAATAGGCATAGAATGAGGCCTGCTAAAATATAGTAGGCATTTACTGCGTGCCAAGCCCTTTACATGGGTTATCTCCTTCAGTCCTCATGACAATCAAATCAATGACATGCTGTTATTATGCCCACTTCTGAGACAGGGAAACTGAGGCACAAAGGGAGGCAGTGTTGCTTGCTTATGGTCAGGTAGCTGGAGACAGGCAGAGTTGGAACTTGAGTCCTGATGTGTCTGAAGCTAAACTCTGTATCCTTCCTTACTCTACACTCTGCTGCCTCCACGGGGCTGGGTGCTGGGCCCCCGCAGAGCTCAGGAGCCAGGAAGACACAAGCAGGCTCTACCAGATGTGTCCAACCTGCAGCCAGCAGGCCGCATGCAGCCCAGGACAACTGTGAATGCAGCCCAATGCAAAATCGTAAATTTACTTAAAACATTATGAGATTTTCTTGTGATTATGTGTCTCAATGTATTTAATGTGTGGCCCAAGACAACTCTTCTTTTTCCAGTGTGGACCAGAAATGCCAAAAGGTTGGACACCCCAGCTTAGTCTTTCTGACTTTGTGCATAATGTCAGAAACCTCAGGCTGAGGGCGTGGGGCCTGCCTAGGTCCTACCCAGGGCAATATTTTTCTCTCCAGCATCTAACAGGGCAATGACTGGGAGAGACCTTTGTGTGGGGTGAGAAGGAGGGGCCCATATTCTGGGCTCCCACCTGTTGCCACCCCACCTGGGCTTCCCACTTGACAGCTCCTAGGTCTCCCTGGAGGCCATACCTGGCAGAGTATGTGCTCTGCAAATATTTGTCAAGTGGACGCGTGAACGAATGAACTAAAGAATGAAAAAATACAGTCTTTTTCTCAAAATTATCTTGTTTTTCTCTCATATTACTGTACTTTGTATCTCGTCAATTAAAAAGAGCACATTTCCCACCTCTACAATTGGGTCAATACATCTCACAATTGCTGTTGGCAAGTGGCAGTCATGATAAAATTGTCACTGTCCCCAAAAACCTTCATCTACTTATTTCAACTATATTTTTTATGTACATATGGATGCTATGTTATATGGTAAAGGAACTTTTCTGATGAGAAAAAAAATAAACATCTTTACTGATAATAGCTTTCCATCCTTTTCATTGGCAGAGTTTTTCACTTTCTCAGTGGCACATGAAATCATGGTGTGTTCTTGTAATCCCCGACCTCTTGGAGTCAGCGAAACACAGCATGTCATGAGCACCTGACCGCCAAGAATGGGGACAGCTAACAAGAGCTGAGCTCTCCCCAGGCTTTACATTCACCATCTACTTATAATTAGATAAGTACTACCTGGATCTTATTATTATTCCCATTTTTCCAATGGGGAGACGGAGGCATAGAAAAGCCAAGTTACTTCCTGAAGATCAGTGAGAAGCGGAGTCAAGACTCAGGCAGCAGCCATTCCACACCAGAGCCTGGGTGCCAACCATCACCGCCCCCCGCCTCCCACTCAGTGAGCAAAGAGCAGCACTGGGCTTATCATTTTCATTTTTAATACCGGTGGGGTAACATGACACTCTATGGATGTTTAGTTGAGCACTTAGCGTGTGCTGTGTGAGCTCTGTGCTGGGGACCATCGGAAATCCCTGTGAAAAGGCCCCAGCCTCTGTAGTATGCCAGATCGTTCTAGGTCTACAGAACCCTCACCCACCGTACTAACTTAAGAACCCAAATAACGGTCACAGATAATTTCAGTGCCAGCTGGGTACCCTGAGTGCCAATAGGAGCAGAACGGAGGGCTCAGCCAGTGGGGGCAGTCCAGTGGGCTTCACAGAGGTGGCAGCTTAAACCCATAAGCCTCTTCCAGGACTTCAACCAGGATCCAATGGGCAGGTATCTTCCCGAGAGATAAGGAAACACGTTTCATAGGGAGGTGGTGCCCTTGTCTATAGTTGGCTTTGCCCTTTCCTGGCTGTCGCACCTGGCACTTCAGCCCAGACCTTGGCCCTGGCCCCGGCTCATCTCCTAAGCTGGGGAGGCCGTGAGGGAAATACAATGCCTCGGGCCTGCTGCGGGGCAGATGCCCAGACTGGCTGCTGTGTACTCTCTGGGCAGGGTCAGTCACCAAGTCTCAGCCCCTCGCAGAGGGTTTTCTCCATACCAAGGCCAGTGGCCCCCTCTTGGCTGGCCTGGATCCAGGACTTGCCAGGTCAGGCTGCCCAGTTACTGACGTAGCCCTGGCTTCATGTCCTAGATTGGTCATTTACAAGTGTGACATGGGCTCGCCCTGCTGAGCCTCAGTTCCCTCTTTCCTAGAATGGGGATGTTAACAGTACTGACTTTACAGTGTTTCTGGGAGGTTTCAGAGACAAGGCCCGTGGGCCCCGTGCTCAGCACAGCGCCTGAAAGCTAGTGCATACTCAGGAATAGGAGCTGGCTGGTGGCCCAGGCACTGGGGAGGGTGGAAGGTGCTTGCAGGAGCCAGAGTCAACTCTCAAGTGCCAGAGAGGAGTTGGACAGTTTATTTTATCTGGGTCTCCATTGAGGCCTCTGTGTAATGAGGAAAAAAGCAAGAGGGGCTGCTTCATATTGTCATGCTACAGTAACACGCATACAGCAGGTGCTTAATGAATGGCAGATTTTGTAATGATCTTTTCACCCCTGGCAAAGAAAACAAAAAACAAACAAAAAAAATCTTCCCGTTATCTCCATTTTTCAGAAAAGAAAAAGCACAGAGAGGTGGAGGACTTGCCCCAAGTCACACAGTGGGAAGCGGGGGTGAGGCTTGACAGGGATCCTTAGGCTGCACCACGCTCTTCTCGCTCCCAGCTCTGATCAAGAATCAGTGAGGTTAGAACTGCCTTGGTGTTACAATTAGCCAACAGCAGCAGCCAGGGCTCCTGACTCCCTGCCTAGGCTGTCTGCTGACTCATCCTTCTCTGCATGGCAGGAGGGTACTTGTGAGCTCTAGTATAAGTACCTAAGCGGAAAGCTGCCCCAAGATTCCTGTGGTCACTAATGGCAGAACAGTGAAGCTACTTGTGTGTCCACCACATTATTTCTGCTAAGGCTCATAATCCCCAAAAGCATATATCAGGTGTGAATAGCCCCATTTCTCCCTGTATAGGAGAAATCCAAGCCCAGAGAGGTTAAGAAATCTGCCTGAGGTCACACAGCCTGGACATCGGAGGGTCAGGATTCTCACTGACTAATGTGGCTGGAGCAGTGGGAAAGATGAACTTAAACATGGAGACCTTGGAGTAAGGAAGCCCTCAGAAGGGATCTGAGGGCATGGAGGGCCCACAGACCCTCCTTAGAGGCAGGTCCTCCCTTACACGGTTATATCACTAGAAGGAGAAAAACAAGAGAAGGAGGAGGAGGATATTCTGTTTAGTGTTATTAAGCGCGTTCCCACATGCCATCATCCCTTACCACTTCAGTGGTGATGGCCCAGCTTTCAGCTGCCAGCACCCACTTTCTCCCAGCTGCCAGGGCCTACCTCATGCCACACAGCAGGCCTGATGTGCCCCCTCTGACCCAGCACCCCCAAGGGGGATGGCCCACACACCAGCTCCCTGGGTCCTTGGTCTGCCTGTTCCACACCGTTTCCCAGGGCTGTGGTCTCAGGCCCCAGCCGCACACAGTGATAACCTGCTCATTAACGCTCGGGGCATCAGCTGCCTTTTCCAGCCCCTTTTCCCCACTCTCCCACTTGTGCTTCCTGAGATTAATCATCTCAAGATCTGCTTCTGGAATCATCTCAACCTGGGGCGATTTTGTCCCCAGGGACATTCCACAAAGGTCTGAAGACATTTTTGATTGTTACAGTGAAAGAGGGGGAAGATGCAACTGGCTTCTAGTGGACAGATGCCACAGATGCTGCTCAGCTTCCCACCACTCACAGAGCAGTCCCCAACAAGAATTATCTGGCATAAAATGTCAACAGTGCTAAGGTTGAAAATTCCTCACTAAACTTAAGACACTGAGTCCTGGCCAGCAAAACTCAGTTGGTTGGGCATCGGCCTGCAAACCAAAATTACCAGTTTGATTCCTGATCAGGGCCTGGCTTGCGGGACTGTTCTCTGCTCCCATTGGGGCACTGGCTGAAGGCAGAAGGCAACCAATCGATGTTTCTCTCCCTCTCTTTCTCTTTCCCTTCCCCCCTCTCAAAAATGAGTAAACAAACAAACACACTGAACGGCCCCTTCAATCCTTGGCATGACGAGAGTGGCCCAGCAAAGCCTGCGTAGGGACAGCACTGATGGGTGGGGAGCTACCTCCTGGGCTCCCCCTCTCCCCTTTCTGTCTCCCACCGTTCCATGTGGTTCTGCTGCTCTGCTGCCCCAGCCCCACAGCAAGATCCAGTGCAACAAAGGACATGCAAGGCAAGGCTCAGCCAATCTGAAACCATCTGTCCCCCGACCCTGCCCCACACCATGGTGATTTGTTCAAACAGGGAAGTATGTAATTCAAGATAAGCTGATCAGAATTTTCTCTAGGACTTTTCTGCCAGAGGCTGTCTCTTCCACTAGGACCAGGGAGCTGGCCACACAGGAGCCGGGGGTACCCAGCAGGCAGGCGTGCAGAGAGCAACGTCAGGCTTGACTGATAAATGCCCAGGGGCAGAGTCCTGACAACAAATAGATGTTCAGTGACATGAATCAGAACCTTCCCTTTTTTGGAATGGCTTTTCTGTTTTGACTAAGAAGGCCCTGTCTCTGCCACTGGGTTGGGAATTTCCTGTTCTTTTATCTCATTCTCAAGCACCACGCCTCCTCCCCCTTCCAAGAGCTGAGAAGAGGAGCCTGCCAACTGTAGGGCTACCCAACTACTCACTGATGAACTCAAGGTACTCACCTGCTGTCTAGCTCACAGAGAACACCTAATCCAGCAGATGAGGGAATTGAAGCTGGAAAAGCTCCATGTCCACCTGGCAGGACCCCCAGGGCAGTGGTCTGGTTGGGCCCCTTTGAGGACCTGATGGAAGCTATGGGTGGCCCCCAGGGGGTTCACAAAACTTCTGATGCCCATTCCTGCCCTGCCTATCACCTCTCTATTTGGGTTTTTCAAGGACATGTCTATGAATTTTGGACTGAGCTTGAATCCTGAATCTGCTGCTTCTTGGATGAGTAAATCTGAGCAATTCACTTCTCTGTAAGCCTCAGTTTCCTCCTCAGCAAGATGTGGAGAGTGATACACCAACCCCCCAGGGTTGTTATTGAGGTAAAGTTTACAGGAGACCCTATAGGGAAAACCCTTAGCCTAGTGTCTGGTGCTCAGCAGAGAGTTAACACTTTGGGGGAATAATATTCTGGAAATATTTTCTGTTTGAAAAATAAAGAGAAGACGCCCAGGGCCACCCCTCCCATCCTAAACTAGGGAGGCAAGGAATCCTCCATAGCTCCTGAGGAGGCGGGTGTGGAGGCCCGGTCCACCAGGGACCTCTCCCCGCAACCACCAGTTGGTGCTTGGTAGTGCAGGGCCTGCTGTTTGCAGGCTCCCCCACCCCTGGCACACCCAGGCCCCCACCCCCGTGAGTCAGCTCCACTCCTTAAGACACAGTAAAACCCGCAAGTCATTTCCTGGCGGCCCCAAACAAAGGCCTAGAATCCACAGTGCAGGAACTGACCCCTTATCATTCCTCAGGCCTGATAATAGAGGCAGGAGGGTCTGAGTCAGCCTGGAGTAACTAGTTGCATGATTTGCCCTGGTCTCAGGCCTGCTCCCAGCCCCACCTGAGGGCTCAGAGCCCCTCTCCTTCTCCTGCTTTCCACAGTCACGCTGCCCTTTGGGCCCACCCTTCAGCCCTCTGGCATGGTCTCCAGAGGAAACCAGCTAAAACCTCCCTGGGAGGAGCAGCAGGCAGCAGAGTGCTCCCTGGAGTTTCTCAGACAGGCAGGCTCTTATGGGGCCCAGGGAGGTGGGCAGGGGACAGGAGCAGTGTGAGGAAGGAGGGGAAAGGTAAAGGGAGGGCCAGGCCTGCCCTCCTGCCAGAGCACCCCACAGGAGGAGCTGGGGCTCAGCACCCCCACCCCCACCGGCCCCACTCTGGTCTGACTACCCACTCGGCAGAAAGAACCACCCTACTTAAGCCACATCTGCTTGTCCTACCCTGCTCAGAACCCTTCTGTAGCTCCCCATTGACCCTGGGGGAGAGGCCAGGTTTTGTTCTGATTACCAAGGCTCATTCCTACCATGATCCCAATGGAGCTCCTCACAGTTCCTACAAGGGAACTTCCCACACTTCTGGGTTTCTGCTGCCAGGACACTGAAGAGTTGGGGTATAGGAACTTTCTGGGTGAGCAGGGGGAGGTTTGAGGGAAGGCTTCCTGGACCAGATGGCATTTGAGCTGTGCTGGTATTCTGACAAGAATGAGAGGTAGAAGGAAAGGAAGGCAGGTGGTTCCCCAAAAAGCCAACAACTCCAATTCATCCAGCTTCTCCCTGAGCAGGGAGCCTGGCCCTTTTCCGCAGTGGCTTCTAGTGGAAAGAGCAGGGAGCTCAGCACTTATTGGCTGTGGCCTTGGACGAATGTCTCATCTGTGATCTTCTCTGTAAACTGGGCTGAGGTCACCTGTCAGGGCTGCTAGGGGAGGGGAAAGCTTGCTACGTGTATCAGTGCACAGTAGGTGCTTGGGCCATATGGTCTGAAGGGGTTTTCTCCGGGGCAGTCTCTTGGTTGCTCCTCTGCTCGGGGTCAAGGGACAGGGCCAGGGTTGGGGGGAAACGAAGCCAAGCCAACCCGGATTTTCCAATTGTTCCCAGCTTTGTGTTTGCGCCTTGGGCTGGTGGGCGGAAATTCTCTGCACAAAGACAGGAAGGCAGAGGTGCTCTGTGGCAAAGGCAAAACTCACAGTGGTGCCGGGTACAATCCAAGGGTCTTGCAGCACACAGAGAGCTGGGCAGGGGAATCACAGCAGAGGCTCCGTTCCGCCGGCCCCTCTCACTCCCTCTAAGGGCATCAACTCAGGGTATCACAGAGGCGGAAACTGAGACCCAGACAGAGTTTGGACCTGCTCTAGGTCACATAAAGCAGGTCCAAACTGCTCTTTTTTCACTTAATTCAGCTCCCCCTCCACTTTTTTCAACCATTGACCGAGGATGTTTGATCAAGTACCTAGAAGATGGTAATCTCTGACCAACTGTGGTTTTAAGAGAATTCTTTTTTTATATATACACATTGACATTATAAACAGCTTTATTGAAGAGTAATTTACATGCCATACAATTCACCAACAGTAAGTATACTGTTTGCTGAGTGAATTTCCACAGCAGCTCAGCCGCCAACACAAACCGTTCTCCAGCGCTTTCATCGCGCTGTTTGCCCATTTGCAGTCAACCCCACCCCCAGGCCCAGGCAACCACTGGTCTGCTTTCTGTCTCTATAATTTTGCGTTTTCTAGAAATCTCCACTCTCTTAAAATAAAAACAAAAAAACAAATAAACACACACACACACACACACACACACACACACACACACACACACACGAGCCCTGCTCTGTCTTAGGCCTGGAAGGGGGAAGACTTTGAGGACATAAAAGATGTGTCTGTGAGGAGGCTAGAGGGTGTGGGGGCCTGGCGCTCACCCCCGACCCCGTGCCCAGTCCAACTCAGAGAACTCCCAGATGAACAAACTTAGGGTCAGAGAGGCCTGGGGGAAGGGGGCTTCTCAGTCCTACCAGCCCATGCCTTCATTCCAGAGATGATAAGGACAGTGGCAGCAGCAATGGTTAGTACTCAGGGCCAGGCCGGGCCATATCTGCTACCCCCAGGGCTGGATGCAGTTGGCAAGAGGTCCTAGCTTCCCCAGGACCAGCGTGTGAGGAGCTCACCAGGTGGAGATAGGGCCTGGCGTCTGCTGGGCCGAGGGAGGCCTGCTCTATCGGGCCGGCCAGTTCTAGTTCCAGCTGGAAAGGCTCTTGTTCTCAGCTTCTGCCTCTGGGCCCTGATAAGCTTTCCACGGGTTATGAGTGTTCGGAAAGGAAACTGCCAGCTGCACAGACTTGTAAGTGACCAGGGAAATTGCCTTCCAAACTAGACCAGAACCAGAATAAGCAGCCAAAAAAGAACTCATTCACAAAAGCAGGGCAAGTCTGGAAGCAAGGCTGGGGCTGGCCCAGCCTCGGCCTGCAGATCACCTGGGCAGGTGAAAATCACAGACACCTCCTCTGTCCTAACCAGAAACTGGCTGTGTTTTCTGGAGACTGGGGCACACTATAAATTTCTTTTTTCTACCACAACCAGGCCCAGGAAGAGGAGAAACTTTCCAGTACTTCCAATGGGATGGTCTTTCTCACCCCAAAAGGAGCAAAGTTTTGAATCTGTGAGTGGGTGTGACTAGGATTCAGAGCTTCATACATTATATTCTAAGTGCTGTTTTATGGAATATTACTGCTGTTACCCAGTCACATGAGGGTTCATTCACACATGAGGATGCAGGGACCCAGAGAGGTAAAGAAAAGTGAGGAGCCACACACAGCAGGGGTGGAGCTGGGAGCTGAACCCTGGAAGTTGGCTCCGTTTCTGTTCTGTGCAGGACTAACTTCTGCCATGGAGATGCCCTGCCTTCCTCTGAGCCTTGTTAATAGGCCAACACTCAATCCTAAAACACAAGAGACCCATCAAATCTGATACCAAAGGTGCCGGTGCCTCTTTTCTTTCCAGCACCTCAAACTGTCCCTGTGAAGCCAGGGGTCCGTGATGCTGAGTAATGAGAAATGAATTTGGTAAGGTACCTGTTACAAGTTAAACTGTGTCTCCCAAAAGATGTTCAAGTCTTAGCATATACACCCTGCTACCTGTGAAAGTGACCTTATTTGGAAAGAACTTTGTAATGTAATCAAGCTAAGATGAGGTCATAGTGGGTTAGGATGACTCCAACTTCAAGGACTAGTGTCCTTATAAGGAGAGAACAATTTGGAAACTACAGATACACACAAAAGGAAGGAGTCACCATGATTACAGAGGCAGAGATGGGAGTGCTGTGTCCACAAGCCAAGGGACACAAAGGATTGCCAGCAACGACTAGCAGCTGGGAGAGAGGCATGGGACAGACTCTCCCTCAGCGCCTCCAGAAGGAACCAACCCTGCCTACACCTTGATTTTGGACTTTGGCTTTATGAACTGTGAGAGAATACATTTCAGTTGTTCTAAGTTACCCAGTTGGTGGTAGTTTGTTATGGCAGCCCTAGAAAACTCTCCCCTGCGCCACCCCCCCCCCCCGCCAAATCTTTTCATCCAGCTTTGTCGTTTTGCTGGTTCCCTCATTAATGAGTTAAATAAACTTTGACATGTGGTCACCATATAGTTGTATAAGAATCCTTCTGAAAATTATACTTTGCCATAGCTGGGACCTCAAGCTGTTACTTAAGTGAACTCCATCCACTTCTGATAGGCGGCGTCCCTACTGCTCATCATCCCTCTGTCCCAGGCACTGGGAAAATCCAGGCTAAACCCCCAGCTCCCCATGGATGGTAGTCCACCCAGATGGTGTCAGGAGGAAAACCGCCCTCTCAGCTTTGGTCTCTTTCAGCAGCTGGAGGGCAGGCCTGCTTGGTCACTCAAGGCTGAGAGGTGGAGGGCTAGGGAAGGATCGACCTCTTCAGACCCAGCCACAGCTGAGGAGTGGGGCAGAGAAAACGCTAGGGAACCCCTGCCAGAGGTGCTGGGGGCTGAGGCTCAGTGACATGAAGCAGACAGCCCAGCAGCCCACTGAAGACACTGAGGTAATTCTGAGGCTGACTCACTCCAATTGGCAAAGAGTGTGCAGAAAGGAAGTCAGCTCTCCCTGAACCAGAAACAAGCGGGTGCATAGGGTGGGCCTGGGAGCTGGGCGTTCCATCCTTCATCCAGTGCTCACTGAGGCTTCCGGTAGAACGCTCAGGGGCTAACTGGTCTCCTCTCTCAGGACACCCTTAGAACTGAGGCATGTGATGAGATGCAGGTGGGCAGCGGGTAGGTTTCAGTCTCATCTTCCTCATTTACTCACTGTGTGATCAGGAACAAGAATCAACTATCAATTTCCTAATTTGGAAAATGACCACCTTCTCCACAAGTCCCCAGGAAGACTTGATGGGCTCAGGGACAAGAACTCACCTAGCACAGGGCCTGGAATGAAACTGGCATGTAAATGCTTAAAAAAAAAAGAAAAAAAAAAAAAGAAAGGTAACATTAGGTCATCCTCAAATATTCCCTTGGCTTTTTGTGAGGAAATCACTCTAAATCACTTTTTGTGAGGAAATCACTCTAGGAGGGTGGGAGGTAAAAGCAACTGGTCATTTTTTCCCCAAAGATGGAAACTATCTTTTCATGTCAAAACATTGCTGCATTCCACTAATTCTAAGATGCACATTCTTTTCATATTTTAACATCTCAAAAACATCTCAATTAGTACAATGTGTTTTACTAATTGGTGACATGTAGTTCAATTGGTAGCAGTTTGCTATCATGGCAGTGTATAAAATAATGAGGTCTTTCAATCGAAGGCAACTTAAACTTAGGAAATGTGGTCTAAAATTGATACACACTTATTGTATAAAATTCAGACACACAAAAGTATACATAGTAAAGTTTCCGGAACTCCAGAACGCAGCCACCCTGAAGACAGTGCGCTCTGTGTGAAAGTGCACACTTGTTTTCATTCTCTTTAATTGCCCAGCAAATCTCCTCAGACCAGTTACCCACACCTCCTCCAGTGCACCAGAGCCAAGTTAATGCTCACCTAAAGACGGCGACATGTTACAAATTTGGATTTCGTGATCAGGCACCTTCCCCACCGGCACCCCCATCCCACATGGCTGATGCTGCCCGCTGCCAGGCTCTGCCTGCATAGTAGTGCCCTGTGCTGGGAGTCGATGACTTCAGCCTCTAATAAAATGCATGTGCAGTGCAGTTTGTAGTTTTACTACTTGCAAGTGACTCAAATCAGGGAGGTGTGGAGACTGAAGAGTGAAAGCAATGGGAAATCAGAACGTGTGTCTTATGCAAGGACAGGCTTTTTCACCCATGATATGATTTAGCAGGACCACCAAGGAGTCCTCACGCTCACCTCTGTGCCAACTTAACCAGACTGGGAAGAAGGAAGCACATAGTTTCATAATGAGCATGTGTCGACTCTGATGAACAGGCAGCTGTCAGGGGCACTGGACTGACTTTGAAAACCACCTTTTTCAAAGGAGAAAGGGAAAGTGACTTGTCCAAAGTCATTTGACTAGTCATCAGCAGGACGAGCCTGGGAACCTGTTCAGTCTCTTGGCAAGCAAATCTAGGACTCTTTCTACCACGCCAGGCGGCCTTCAGGGGAATGCCCTCCTGCCCCCGTCAGCCCTGTACAAATTCTGCTTTGCTCTGAGTCTACCTCCCTGGCCTCCTGGGGATCAGCACTTCAACAGGAGACTGACGTGAGAGGCAAGGGGAAGGAGGCGGGAAACGCAGCAGCCTGGGGGCCCACCGGCTATGAATGAGACTTCTGTTTGCCCACCCTGCGCGCCTGGAATTTTGTATGAAAACAGCGCACTGGAAGGAGGTGAAAGCATGTTCCCCAAAGCAAGGCCACCCCGCCCCCACCCGCTTCATAAAAGACCTGCTTTGTTTCAAACAAAGCAAAGGAGAAGCTGGGGAATACATTGAGATTTCAGGGGGAATTCAGGTGTTTGGGATTGACATGCCAACGCCTAAGAGGAGGCAGCGATCTGAAAAATCAGGAGCCAAACCAAAGCCTGGGATTTCAGACTCCGATCATCTTCCTAAATGCTCTTGTATTTGTGTCATGCTTTACACAAATTTGCAAAAATGCTTTCTCAGACATTTTCTCAACAGAGAGCGAGCTTGGAAAGTGACAACCAGCATGATCCCTTCAGCCTTCTCTATTGCTGCCTGGGTGGCTATGGATGGGCCCTATCCTTGGGAGTCTGACAGACAGGCTGGGGTCCTTCGGCTTCTGCCCCTGCTAGCTTCAGCACCTTGTGCCTGTTAGCGGATCATGGCACCAGCTGCAAATGGGAGAATGATCATGTGATTATGGCGGCCTGGCAGGTTGGCTGTGAGGACTGAATGAGCTCCTGGGGCAAGGAGGGGGTCTGGCTTATTGGCTAGACCTTGATAAATGGTAGCCATTAGCTGTTACGGCAAGGGAGAGGTTTACAGTAAGGCTGGGTGTATGGTCTAGCCTGGAAGCATCTGGATATGTCACCTGGATCTAAGTCCCACCCAGAAAAACTCGGTGTGTAGGGGAAGCATCATGTCAGGCAGTGGACTGAGTGAGGCCCCATGTGGGGAAGGGCCCACGAAGTTGGGGCTGCTAGTTGAGAGAGTCAAAGGAGCTGTGCAGCTTTTCACTTTATCTACAACACAAGGAAGTACTAAGATCTTTTGAGGGTCCAATTATATCACTCCTTTCCCTCAACCCTCCCGGGTCCTCATCTCACTCAGGGGAGTAGTTACTGTCCTCACAATGGCCTATAGGGCCTCATATGGTCGGGTTTCTGATACCTCCCTGGTCTCCAATCCTACCACTGTCTTCCTTACTCACTCAGCCTTGGCCAGACAGGCCTGCTGGCTTGTCCTCAAACATGACAAGGATGCTCCTGCCTCAAGGCCCTTGCACGTGTTGTTCTCTCTGCCAGATATGTTCTTCCTTCAGATATTCACCCAGTTCCCTCATTTCCTTCAGACTTCTGTACAGTCTTAAGACACCTTCCCAAAGAGGCCTTCTTTGACCATCTTATAGAAAATAGCACCCTGTCAATGGTGTCCCTGTCTGCTGCAGCATGCTAAATTTTCCTCCAGACAACTTATCAGACCATGACATACTTTATGAGATACAGAGTTTGTTATCTCTCTCCCACTGGAATGTAAATTCCATGAGGGCAAAGATTTTAGTTAGCTTGCTAGGACTTACACTATGCCTGGCATGCAATGGGTGCTCAAACAATATATGCTGAATGAATAAACTTCTGTTAAGAGAACACAGCAGGCTACTGTACAGTAGTATGGCATGAGTCCTTTTTGTTAAAACTAACATTTGTTGGCAACTGCTCCGTCCCAAGCACTGGACTAAACCTTTAATATGAATTAGCTTATTTAAGCAAGTACTATTATTATCCCATTTTACAAATGAGGAAACTGGATCTCAAAGTTTAGTCCCCTACTTAGGCAGTAATGGCAAGGCCAGAACTTCAGGCAGTTCTCACAACCAGAGTGTGTGTTGCTAGCCACACACAATGCTCACTCCTGATGCAGCCAGTATGAAAGGACAGACATCAGAACCACAGGAGGCTTACTGGCCATCTGTATTCCCATTTTTCTAAATTTTTGAACTCCCCCTGCCAATAAGCAGGTATTAAGTTTATAATTAGGAAAAGATAAAGGTTGTCCTGCTTGTCCATCCATCCGCCAGGAATCACCAAAAGAGTGGGGACCCTAAAGTGGGAGGTTGCCCGTGGCTCTTCTGGGAGCCTCTGAATCTCGGCAGCTTTGGGAAGCTGGTTAAGAGCAGGAGGGATGCGAGGACCCTGGCACGGACAGTGATGGCAGGGAGATAACGTTCAGGCCAGCTGCGGGGCCTGCGACTATTACAGGGGCAGCAAGGGCAAAGATGTAAGAGAATCTTTCCTCCGCAAGCACAGCTATGTGACTTTTCCTTCTGCACTCTGGCGCCACGTGGACAGCAAACATACTTCCAGGTCTGCTCACTTAATTGATGCCAGCTCCCCCAGATCGTACTTGGCTTTGGAGCCGTGAGAAGGCTCACATTTTCAACCAGAAACAACGGGCAGCCTTTTCTAAGACAACTCCCCCTACCCTTGTTAGTATGGGTTTCTGTCCCTGCAACGCTGAGACATGTGTGTGACTAAAACCACTCAGATCTGTGAGATTGCGCCTCGCCTCACCCTCTAGTCCTCAGGAAATGCCACATAGAACCAAGAAACCAAAACTCTCAGCAAGAAGTGAAAAACCAAGAGAATATCCTGTTGTTAGGAAATGTAAAGGAATGTGATGAATGCATTGATATCCTCAAACAGTTTAGGAAAAAAGTGTGTGTGTATGTGTACACATACGTAGAGAGTGATAAAGCCAACTGAGCAAAATGTAAACAATTAGTGAATATGAGTGAAGGGTAACTGTGAGTTCCTTGTACAACTCTTCCAACACTCTGCTAAGATTTGTTTTTAAAAATATTTTACTTATTTATTTTCAGAGAGAGAGGAAGGGAGAGAGAATGAGAGAGGGAGAAACATCAGTGTGCAAGAGAAACATCAGTTGGTTCCTTCTCCCATGCCCCCAACAGGGCACCTGGCCTGCAACCTAGGCATGTACTCGGACTGGGAATCAAATCGGCAATACCTCAGTTTACAGGATGGCACTCAATCCACTGAGCCACACCAGCCAGGGCTTTGCTAAGTTTTAAATCACATCAAGACAAAAAGTTACAAAGAAAAGAGAGAGTATGCGTGTGCTGAATTAACTAAGGTGCTCAGCCTGGCGTTCAGAAAAGCTGAATGAAGGGTCCAATTCTTTTTCTTGTGCTAACTCCACCCAGGAAGTGGAGAAAATTGTGATCACCTCATTCCTCTTCCCATGGGTCACTTTGGATCCTCTTAAGCTTCCTGGCAAGGAAAACATCCTGCTTCGACAAGAGCTTTTTTAATGAAAATGCAGTAAGGAGATAGGAATCTTCACAAGGGACCGTTGGAGATTAATATGAAGGTGAATCTTGGGTACCATCCCATGAGGATGCCAACACAGGGCAGCGGGAGGCTGGAGGACAGCAAAGGCAAGTGGATCATGGTTTTGCCATTAGGAGCACACAGTTTAATAGGAGAGAGAAGCTATACACATATGACCTTTGGCATGGAAAGTGCTGGGAGGCAGAAGGTGCAGTCACAGAAAAAGTCCCACAGGGGCCAGAGCAGGGAGGATGCTTGGAATTTTCTAAGGAGAATGGCCTGCAGTGTCCCCTCCTGATAAATTCCCTTCTGCTTACGCCAGCCCACAGGCTCCTACTACCCAAAGTGTGAATCCTCCCCTGCAGTGGGGTAGCCTTTGTGGTTCAAGGTGTGGATGCACACTCAGCTCCCTCCGTCTCAAGCATTTCGTCCACTTGAAATCTGTCTTCACAGTCTCCTTCCCTGCTATTCCTCCAGCCGCAGCTCTAGCCTGCATGAAACCACTCACACATGTCCGATGCTTTCCCACCTTCCTTACAATGCCTTCCTGCTACATCTCCGACAGGCCCAAATCTTTCTTGCCCTTCAAAGCCTGTCTGCAGTCTCACCCTTTCCAATTTTTCAAGCTGCTTCCTGGAGAACAACACGAGCCATTATTAATATGACTTGGTTGTTCATTTAAATCTCCCTCAGAATGCAGGGACAGAAAGCTATTTTGAACTGACCAATCCTACCACATGCTTTGCAGTTCAGATCCTTCTGGGAGCCATTCCTGAAAACCCTGACAAGCCAACGCTGGCTGCTGCAGAAGACCCTCAGCATGGAAGACAACCTTGTCACATGAACAACTGAGGGAGCCAAGCTTTTTGGAACTTATGCCAGCTTGGAGACATACATTCCAGCAACTGAAGAGTTGTCATGAAAGGAGTCTGGGTAGCAAAAATTTCAGAACTAGGACCAACGAGGTTGGGAGAATGGCATGGACCATGTTAGGTAATGAAATGCTGAGATATGCAGTCATGTGCTCTCTGCTGCAGGACGGAGCCAGGTGAAAGTGGAGAAGCATATTAAGACTTGCCTCAGCCCTGACCCATGCAGCTCAGTTGGTTGGGCATCGTCCCGCCAAGGGAAAGGTCACTGGCTCTATTGTTGGTCAGGGGGAGCAGGCCTGGGTTGTGGGTTGGTTCCGGGTCAGGGCCCACACAATCAATGTTTTTCTCCCTTTCTCCCTCACTTCCTAAAACAAACAAACAAAATCTTAAAAAAAAAACCAAATGACTTTCCTTGGCCTACATAGGAAGCTCCCAAATATCCAATCATTAGGGCAGTTTCCAGGAGTCTAGGGAGACCTGAGGAAATATGGGCACATACTAAGGTGTTCAGAAAGCCAGTCCACTGAAAGGGCTTTTTCTTTTTTGATACACGTCCACAATCCAAAAAGGTCTGAAAACCGGGTTTTTTGGTTTGGCACCAAAACTCATTTGGCAGAAAATCCTGCCTGAACTGACATATAGTTATTTATAGCCTTTACTTATTCTGCTTAGTTGAATATTGATATGGTTCACTGGAGAAATTTTACATTTTATTATGGAATGTTATATGTGCCATATTACTTTTCAAAAATGTAAAAAACTTACAATTCCAAAACAAGTCTGGCTTCCCGGATTTTAGAAGGAAATGTGGACCAATATTAGGTGCATCCTACTTTTGAGATGTGAAATGGACTTTCTTTTTATTTACTTATGTATTTTATTTTTTATCTTTAAAATTGTTTTATTTTTATTTTTTAAAATTAATTTTTAATTGTCTGAAGGAGAATGGCATTACTATTTAGTTATACTGCTAATTAACCTTCAACTATTTGTATAGCACATAAGAAATAACACTGCTCACATGTACAAGAAAGCAGGTCAATGAAATGTGCACTGAAATGGACTTTCTTTAATGAAATGGTGCAAGTAAACAGTAGCTGTGTATGTGTGTTCTTAAATAAAAAATGTTATTTCTTGGTAAAATAAAAAGTTGTCAGCTCTAGTCTAGCTCTGAAATTTCTGGAACATTTTATTGTTCTGTGAAGTCCAACTCGGGCAGAAGGCACTTCAGGGCGCTTTACAAATTGAAGCTAGATTAGAGCAAAGGTCGCCAGCTGTAGCCCCACTGGCCGCAGTGAGCCTGCCGGTGCACTTTGTTTGCTTCACACAGTGCATTCTCCCCTCCCCTTTAATCTGGAATGTGAACATAAAAGTCTAGTTTGTCTTGAAAATTCAGAAGCTATTGACAGCAGTCCTCCACTGCACACAATCAGGTGGAGCCAAAGGGCAGGTGGCCCTCTTGGCTTTCTAGCTGATCCTCTCTGTGTACTGGAACACCCAGTTTGGTTCACTGCCAGTACACAGACTAGAGGAGACTGCCTTTCCCAGGATAGGATTGCTATTCACCAGCTCCATGTAGGAACAGTGTCTTAGTCAAAACCTCCACACAAAACTAGGAGGCTGCTGCTCCAGGGAAGGCCTGGAGCAGGGGCGCTGGGAGGCAGGAGGCCAAGAGCAACTTGTCACACTCAGGGATCTTCTTAGCTGATGACAAAAAAATCTACCTTGATTAGTAATTCTTTCTCACTTTCACAGAAACTCCTGCAGAAGCAGCCACCGTCAGGAACATTGTCACAGCCTGCCTGAGGCGCAGCTGCTGAAAGCCTGTATGGAATATGGCCCTGTGTCCACAAGGATGGCAGCAGTGTATTCTGAGGAAAAGGTTTCAAAAGATGGTATTAGTGCATTTGAAACATTTCTCTCTCTCTCTCTCTTTTTTTTACAGGCATAATACAAAGCAAAATAAAAGTAGAGATTTTTGGTTACTCAACCTATACCTGTCCAAAGACAACTAACACTTTGGTCATAGCACTTTATACAGTGATTCCCTTATCCATGGTTCACTTTCCACAGTTTCAGTTACCGCAGTCAACCACGGTCCAGAAATATTAGATAGAAAATTCCAGAACTTAAACAATTCATAAGTTATACATTGCACACTATTCTGAGTAGTACGATGAACTCTTGAGCCGTCCCACCCCACTCTACCCGTGATGTGAATTGTCCCCTTGTCCAGCATACCGTTGCTGTATATGCTCCCTGACCCTTGTCACTTAGCAGCCAACTCGGTTATCAGATCAACTGTTACAGAATCGCAGTACTTGTGTTCAAGTAACCCTCATTTTACTTAATAATAGCCCCAAAGCCATTCACTGTAACTTTTATTTCAGTATACTAATTGTTTATTTTGTTATTCATCTCTTACTGTGCCTAATTTATAAATTAAACTTTACCTTAGGTATGTACGTATAGGAAAAAACAGGGTTTGGTACTATCTGCACTTACATTCATCCACTGGGGCATCTTGGAACTTATTTTCCAGTTAAGAGGGGTCCACTGTATAGGTAAAATATGCCCCTCTATAGAGGCTGTCTGTTTAGTGGAAACAGAACTCTTTTCTTCAAATACAAAGCACAGAAGACAATATATGAAACATCTATGTATCTGTCCTCACACATGAACAAACGTTCAATTCTGCCACCTGTGCCTTTTTTTAAAAAAAGAAATAAAGCATTCATCATCTCAGTAAAGCTGATGTTCCTTCGGTTTCTCCTTTGCTTCTCTAAGTCTCATTTTCTTTGCACCACCATCCCAGAAGCAAACATATGAAGTTAGTAATTCCACTGTAGCCAGTTACAATTGTCCTACATTTTATTCAATGTTGTTTGAGTTCTAGCAGAGTTGATGAACATAAACCTATTTACTTTTTAAAAATACAGTTTGATTATGCTATTACAATTATCCCAGTTTCTCCCTCTGCCCTCCTCCACCTAGTACCATCCCATTCCCTCAGGCATAAACCCATTTATTAATTTTAATTGTTGTACAGTGTTCCATCACACAGCCATATACCACAACTCATCTCTTTCCTTACTGATGGACATATTGTTAGGCAAAGTGTTACACATTTTCAGCTTTACTAAATATTGCTCAATTGCCCTCCCAAGTGGCCATGTCAAGTTACATTCCTGCCTCCAGTGAGTGATAATTCCTGTTTTTCCATATCTTTACTAATACTTAGCATTGTCAAACCTTCAATATTTAAAATGTAAAGATGCACTTAAAACATCTAAAAACCGGGCACAATTAAAAGCAAAACAAAGATGGCAATTTTTATGATATCTCATTGGTGTTTTAGTTTGCATTTTCCTTATCTTTTTATATTTTATTAGCCATCTGCATTCTCTTTCGGAGGCTTGCTAGTTCATATCCTTTGACCATTTTTCCTTTGAACTTTTCTTACCAGATTGTTATTACTTATAAATTTGAGACAGTGATCCTGTTACATATGTTGCAAATATCGTCTCTCAGTTTGTCTTCTATTAAGTATCTTTCATCATACAAAGTTTTTAAAATTAATATGGTTGAACTTATTTTTACCTTCATTAGGTTTACCCAACACCGATGTCATAAAATTATTTGTCCCTCCCTTTTTTCTAATAGCTTAATGTCTTTAATGCTTCTGGCATTTATTTTTGTGCAAGGTATAGGGATTAGCTTTTATTTTTTTCCATATGGAAACCCAACTATCCTCAAACTGTTTATTGAATTATTTCTTTGTGATTTATAATGTAACCTCTAATATAACCTCTCTTAAAACGTACCAAGATTCCATAGTATTTGATTGGTTTCTAAGCTCTGTTTGTTCTACTGATGTATGTCTAGCTCTGCCCTAATACTATATTCTAAATTATTATAGCTTTACTAAAAGCCTTGAAATTTGATGGAGCAAGTCTGTCCTTTTTCTTTTGCATAAGTTCTTTCTTGGCAATTCTTGAATCCTTACATTTCTTCATAAATATATCAGTTTTTAAAAAATACATAGTCCAAGAATAATCCCATTGGAATTTTGATTGGAATTACACTAAATTTATAGATTCAGTTTGGGGAAATTGACATCTTATGACACTGAGCCTTCCCCCTCATGAACATCGTATATTTCTCTATTAATTAAAAGCTTTATTCTAGGAACTGTATAGTTTCTGTTGTTATCAGACATGGGCTCTTTTTTCCTATTACATATTAAAATTAGTTGTTACTGGTATTTAGAAACACTATTGAGGTTTGTATGTTGACCTTATACTGAACCACCTTTATTCAATTCTCATGAGTACTAATAGTTGATAGATGCTCTTGGGTTTTCTACCTTACAGGATCTGAAAAGGACAAATTTGTTTCTTCCTTTCCAGCCCCGATATTAGATTTCTTATATGTTATATAGCATTATCTGGAACAATGTTGAGAATTTGGGGTGAGAATAGTTCTTTAATAAAAGTGCTACTTAAGTTATCCCATTAAGTATGATTGCTATGTATTTTAAAACATACTTTAAAAAACTATTGTAGCTCTGGCTGGTGTGGCTCAGTGGATTCAGCGCCAGCCTACAAACCTGAAGGTCAGAGGTTCAATTCCAACTCAGGGCACCTGCCTGGATTGCGGGCCAGGTTCCCTGGTTGGGGGCATGTAAGAGGCAACAGATCAATGCATCTCTTGCACATAGTTATTTCTCTTCCTCTCTTTCTCCCTCCCTCCCTCCCCTCTTTCTAAAAATAAATAAATAAAATTTAAAATTATTTTTTAAAAAAGACAAACTGTTGCAGCTCATTTGGTTGGGCATTGTCCTGCAAAGCACAAAGTGTCTTGTTTGATTTCCAGTCAGGGCACATGTCTGGGCTGTGGGCCAGGTCCCTGGTTGGGGCACTTGGGAGAGTCAACCACTTGATGATTTTTCTCACACACTGATGTTTCTCTCCCTTTCTCCTTCCCTTCCCCTCTCTCTGAAAATAAACAAATAAAAACATAACCATTGAAGGACATTTTAAACATATATAAAAGTAGAGCAAATAGTATAATGAATCCCTATTTCCTCTTCCCCAGCTTTGACAAATTGGTAATTTTTTTCATCTACTTTGAATACTTTGGAAAGGAAGATACTCAGGATTTCTTATATCATATAGCATACATTTTTTAAATAGACCCTTTTTTTAGAGGAATTTTAGGTTTACATCAAAATTGAGCAAAATACAGCATGCATTAAAAAAAAACCACTCTGCGAGATTCGTTTTCACACCTCTTGGCAATTTGTTGTTACTCTTATAAACACTGATTTTGGTAACTGACTCTGATTTTTGGTTTACTAGAAACTTTAGAGCCATATGTGCAGAGTAATTTTTTCCCTTGCAGTTTTATCTGCTCACTCTTTTATAAAAAAATTTAAAAAGATTGATTCTAGGGAGAGCGGGCGGGGGGAGAGGGGAAGACAGAGACAGAGACAGAGACAGAGAAACATTGATCAGTGGCCTCTTGCACGTGCCCCAGCTAGGGACTGAGCCTGCAGCCCAGGTATGTGCCCTGGCTGGGGAGCGACCTTTCAGTTTGCAGGATGACGCCCAATCAACTGAGCCATACCGAACAGGGCTTATATGCTCACTCTTGTTTTACTTTCTTCTTTCCCCATCCCATGCTCATTTTAACCACGTTGTTCCATATTTTAGGTATCTGTGTAGACGAGATAAAGAAACAAGGCAGGACATAAATACATGCTTATTCAGTACACTTTAACTAGGTAATTAGTAAAAATTAGGTCCAGCTTTTCCCACTGTGATATTTAAGGGTATACTTTAAACAAAGCTCTCCTCCATAGCCAAAGTTATGTTCATGGTAATAAGATATTTACTGCCACTAGGTGATTTTATCCCAGACCAGTGGGCACACCAGCAGACTACCTACCAGTGGCTACCACCTACCACCAGAAAGCAGTGCTTCAAGTCCATGTAAGACTTGGCTTCTACTTCCTTTATCCAACAAACCTGTCTTAATATATGCTAAGAACTATATTAGGCTCTAGATATACCAAAGTAAGTAAAGCACCAGTAGTAGCCCTTTGGGAGCTTATTGACTAGCAAGAGCGACAGAAACAGAACTATTAATCACAGCCTAGGGAAGGAGTAAGATGTAAGGAGAGGCGCACCTAGCCCTGAGTTTCCAATAAAAACTGTCCCCTAGCTTTTAACACAATGGTAGAAGATAAAGGATGTAATTTAAAGGAAACTGTCTTTGAGAAATCCTGATAAAAACTTCTAAATGTGAATTGTAGGTATTATAGCTATCTTGAAGATACACAGGCTTGGTAATTCTTCATCCAAAGAAAATACATTTCCTAAGTGTATTACCTTCTTCTGGACTTTACACAACTTGTTCGAAATCAATATAAATGATATAAATTATGGGACACAAAAAATAACTTTCCTCCCACCTTTCTAAGCTCTTCTGGCTAAATTAACAAATTAACATGGGACAGATTAACAGAAAATGTCCAAAATGTATTACATATGTACATGCAGGGGTTCCATAAGAATATGGGACCTGAATTTGCATTGGGCAGTTGAGACTTTATGCCATCTGGAATAAGGAGGCGGGGCAGGGGTCTGAGACTTCAAAGGGAAAGTAGGCAATTCACTGGTACATGAGAAAGAGCAAACATATGGTAAACAAATGTGCCAGAAACAATGGGACACAGAGGGGAGTCCAACAAACAAGCTTTGCTGGATTTCTCCCTGTTTGCCACACTTAATTCATATCTGTAAGGGTAACTATGCTAAGGCTTCCTTCCTGAAGCAGGTTTTTAAGTCTTAATTACTTTAGGCAGATAAGGGGGAGGGTCAAAGGTTCTTTCTGAGTCTTTTGTTTCTTAATGACCAGCTTAAAATAAATAGCCCCGAAGTTACATTTTGGGGTGGCAAACTCTGTTCCCCCACAAAGGGAGGATGTAATTCTTATAGAAGTCTCTCTAGTTTTTCCATTTTTCATATATTTTGTAACATCAAGTCAGCCAACAATTCAGAAGTTTCCTAACGGGAAGTTGGGTGAGCAATGTCTCCAAACTAGCTCCCAATGATCCCTGAGGCTTCTTGGTATCCATGCCCTTGGTGGCCCCCCTCAACTTACACCCGCTATATCTGAGTCAGTCTGTGTGACGAATAAAACATGGCAGTGTGACGGCACAGCACTCCAGATTGGGAAAAAAAAAGTCTACCCTTGTGTTTTTCTCTTCCTTGAATAACTTGCTCTGGAGGAAGCTGGCTGCTGTGTCTAAGCAACTCTATGAAGAGGCCTAAGTGGTGAGGAACTGAAGCTTCAAGCTAACAACCACCTGAATCAGTTTGGAAATGAATCTGCCTGACCCAGTTAATAGCTTAATTCCAACTTCATAAGAGACCCTGGTACTGAACCATCTAACTAAATGGTTCCCCGATCCTCAGAAACTTTGAGATAAAAAATGCTTGCTATTTAAGCTAATAAATTTTTGGGAAATTTGCCATACAACAATGGATAACTAAAGCAACAGGTTTTGAGGACTTTTGCTATAAAATGAGACCACAAAAATAAATCTACTTTAAGTATTCAAAGATAAACAACTTGAGCAGATAGAAGGTTCTATTTATTTGAGATGCTCTCACAATACTTACTCATCTTGACTGATTAAAAAGGGCTTTATATGGACACAGCAGATATATAATCCATCACCTAATTTTTGGCTAAAGTATTTAAAATATAGAGCTTTTCTTGTACATGAGGAGTGGTGGAGCAGTTAAACAAGCACAGGCTAACGATCTCAGAGCAAGATTTCAAACCAAACCAAACCAAAATAGCATAATTACACAAAGATTTTATCAACAGTGAAGTAACAGATAGCATACACCTGTTTTTCGAGAAGTGTTAATGGTCAAGTTTTTAGTGCCTTTCGTTCCTTCCTTGTCTGCGTGAAGAACCCACCAGGAGTAAAGATTCTCAGCTTAGCAGGAATAGATCCCTGCCTTTTAAGAGGGAAAAAAAATGTTGTCTAAGCAGGAATGCCTGCTTCAAATTCTATAGGAACAGGATGATGGGACAAATAAATACATAAAAACTTAGGATAAAGAAACCCTCTAGGATGTAATTTCATAGAGTAGAAGTTTAAATCTCTAAGTGAACTTTGGCTATCTAGATACACTCTGGCCAATTCAAGAGCTCAGAATGAAAAGAAATGAACAGCTGCTGTGGACAGTAGGAGCATAACCAGTTCCTTATTCCCCCATCGCGACGTCTCTATCCGTGTCCCTTTTGATTTATTCTGTGTTCTTGTGTTTTTCACTGGCTTTCTCTCAGTGTCCCTGTACAACAGAGTAGCAGTCTTATAAGATCTGAGCTGAACCATGATTAATCTGTAGGAAGAAATATACAACTGCTTAATCTACTGAATGAGCAGTACTATAAATACATACCATAAGATATAATGAACACTTGCTTCTATGTGCAAGGGGTTATTGGCTCCATCCAATTCACAATCCAGCCCACCAATGGGAGATTTCTTTCAAAAAGCCTGTCGGGCAAAGGCACTTCCCTGGTTAATAAACAAATGAACAAACAAAAAGACAAAAAAGCAAAAAGCAAACAAAAAAATCCACACCTTCACTAGTAACCTGCTACTTGCAAGGTACAGTTCAAACCATTTATCAGGACAAAACTCCAAAACTTTAGTAAAGCCTTAAAAATGCTTTCCAATCACAATACCTTTTCTAGGAAAATCAATCTCAGATCTTAATGACTTGCTAAACCAGGTACTTCAGAAGAAACCAGTCCTGACTGCCTCCCGCTGCTGCTGCAGGTGCTGCTTCTGTGTTTGGTGTGGACCTAGTACCTCTTTTGCGAAGTAGCAGCTGAGGAGACTTGGGCGCTTGCCATGGTCAATGAAAAGCCTAAAGAAGGAGTCAAGACTGAGAACAACAATCATATTAATTTGAAGGTGGTGGGGCAGGATGGATCTGGGAGGAAGGGTAAGGTTAAGAGGCATATACCACTCAGTAAACTAATGAAAACCTATTGTGAACGACAGAGTTTGTCAATGAGGCAGATCAGATTCTGAACTGACAGGCACCCAACGAATGAAACAGACACACCTGAATAGGTGGAAGTGGAGGATGAAGATACAATTGTGTTCCAGCAGCAGAAAGTCAGTATCTGTGAAAAGGGGAACCTGTTTCTTTACTCCAGAACTTGGTTACTCCAGACCAAGAAAACATTCTCAATTATAAAACTGCAATTTGGTTCCACCACATCCCAGCTACTACAGTATAGCTTTCTTTCATTTCTCCCTTCCCCATTCCTTTATTTTACACCAAGTAACTGATGTATGTGTATAAGTATCTGCATTTTTAAAAACTAGATGGTCAATGGTATTTTAAAAAGTTTTTTTTAATCCTCCCTGAGCGTATGTTTCCCTTCTACTGATTTTAGAGGATGAAAGGAGGGAGGGAAGAAGGGAGAAAGATTGATGTGAGAGAAACATCAATTGGTTGCCTCCCACATGAGCCCTGAGCAGGTCTCAAACCTGCAACCCAGGTATATGCCCTGCAAGAACTGAACCCTCAAAGTTTTGGTGTACAAGATGACGCTCCAATCAAATGAGCTAACTGGCCAGGGCCCAATGGCATGTTTTAATAGACACCAAATAGAGATGGGATGGGGAAAAATTCTGGTTCTATGAAAATACTCCTTTTTCCGTTAGTGGCATGCTCATTCAGCTCTTATCTTTATAGTCCAGTAAGTTATTTTGCTTTCATTGTTAAACAAAAAAAGGACACAAAAATCCTTGCAATACCTTGTTCAATTGGAAAATTTTAATGTTTTCATTTGTCACTGTAAAACCAAGGACAATTTTATAGCTTTTTTGTATGTAGCTGTTACATGTAGAACAATCTGTCTTTAAGTAGGGATAAACTACTCTAAAGAAGTGAATCCTAGCTCTGGCTGGGGTGGCTCAGTTGGTTGGAATGTTGACCCATAAACTGAAAGGTTGTGGGTGAGGACAGAAAAAAAAAAAGTTCTAGATAAATTTTCCTTTAGGTCAAATGTCTTGTTGTTTAAGTAAACTTTTTAAAATTGAGAGAGAGAGAGAGAGAGAGAGAGAGAGAGAGAGAGAGAGAGAGAGAGAGATGGAGAGAAATGAGTCCTGTTCCTGTTCCTATTCCCCAGGCTAATTAGAAGGAAAACTCACCTCTGGCTCTGCTGCCAAGAGTTTCTGGCTTAGATCATTGGGTGGTTGAAGGTGAGAAAGAATGCACCCCTCTTCTATGGTTCCACAGGCTAATCTTATGTCTTCCTCTAATTCACTCTATTGTAGTTACCAGCTTCCTTGCCTGTATTTCCTACTTACATCAAAAATTTTATGATGATAGGGGCTGAGTATTGCCAGGACCTGGCACAAGTGCTTCATATCAGACACTCAACAAGTATTTGCTAAATGAATGGATATAAAACCATTGAAGCCTAGAGACAATATGGAGCAGCAAAAACAAAAAACCAAAACCAAACAAACAAACAAACAAAACCCTTCATCTTAATTCTCAACTTTATAATTATCATTCTGACTTTGAGTAAAAAAATTATCTGGACTCTCTCCTTGATAGGCAGAAAAGGTAAGAATGGATTACTAAGACCTCCTCCAACATTCTAATTCTATATACATGTATATGAACCATGTTTAAAATTATAAGACTGATTTTTAAACAAACACACCATAATTAGCAAGTGCAAATGAACATTAGCCCCTTTAGATGTAGAAAGTTTGGCAAGTTACTCATTCAATTGTAGAAACCAATTTGGAATTCTGCAAAATTCTTTTAGTTTCTAATTTGAAGCAAAATCAAATAATTCTTTAAAAATTTACAAAACCAACATATATTAACTACTAAAAATAAATCAGAAATCATAAAAGGAGAAGGGAATTGACCTACAATCATAGAGATGAAGCACTACTGTAGGTTGGGTATAAATCTTTTTGAGTTCTCCCGCTATGAACATACTCTGTATGTCTACATTATTCTTTATAAAACCAGGTTTATTCTACTCTGGTTATTCTTTTACTTAATATATAGTATGAATATCTCCCCCACATACTTTGCAAGCATAGTAATTTAGATTGGCAATATTAACCAATGATCCACTGCTGGATATTTAGGTTATTTATCCATCATTATTATTTTTAAAAAAGCTGTTTAGTTAAAATTTTGTGCACACAATGGCATCATCAGAATAAATTTCCAGAAATGAATTTTTTGGAGCAAGGCTGTATATTTTTAACATAGTTGTCTTGTATGCAGTTTTTTCCTCTTTGGTGGCAAATTTCCATCTTTTTGATAGTAGACATAACCACTGGAAGCAGCTAAAAGTTAATGGGGGTCAAGTTAAGTGAGAGACCAAACTAGGCAATATTATTTTTGGTTGGAAGCCTCTGATTATTCAGCAATGTAACTCAAAGTAGCTCTGAAGGTAGTTACAACGTGCATCCTTGTTGTAGGCAATTGGCTCACTAACTAACGTATTACTTCCCACAGACACAACTATGATGGGGACAGATCTAAGTGAAGATGCTTTCTTTGGATTCCTTACCTTGCAATTATATTTCATTCACACACAGAGAAAGTCTTAACATTTCAGTCAATCAATTCATTTTAAACAGCTGTAATGGTTCCCCTAACTTAAATTTTTGCAGTATTTTTTCTAGTAAGACCTCATTAAACACTTGTTTGGCACTCAAAGGACAGTTCACATACATTATCTTTTTAATTTTCATACCACACCTAAAAATATGGATGTTATTCTCTCCATCTTATAAAGGAGGAAATGAAGACTCAGAGAAGATAAATGATTAGCTCAAGGCAACACAGCTGATAAAAGACAGAGTCAGCAGGCCAATTTGGTTCTGTTTAGCTTCAACACCACAGTTTTTTTTTTCTTTCTTTTTTGTTTTCTGACCCAGCCATGTAGATTCTTTGAATAATTCTTAAATGTATCCTTATAGGGTTGTCCAATTCTTAACTGCTGTGATTAAAATTTCTTAATAGCTCTATCATTACCAGTGAATAATCCCACTCTTTATTTAACCTGGAAATGAACTAAACAAAACTGAAGGTATTGCTTATGAATAGGCTTTCTTATATGCTTAAGAAAAAATGGCAGTAACTACAAAAACCCATTTATTCTATTTAAATAAAGTAAATATTGATACTAGACTTTACATTTAGAGAGACTTGTCTGGCAAGTGAGTCATGTTTTAACAATAACCATAGTAAAAGAGGGGGGAAAATTAGAGCAGTAAGTTAAGTACAAGGCTAATAAAACCTGGAGGAAACAGGTCAGTGTTTTCTTTTAAACCCCAAAGACCACCACACATATATATGTTGCACAAAGAGTCAGTTTAAGAAAGGACTTACTAACAATCCAATAGTAGAGTCAGCACTAAAAATTTCAATGATATCCAACTCAAAAATGCATAGGGAGAGTAAAGTTATTTTATTAAATCATGCACATCACGTGTGTTAGTGCAAATAGTTTAATTTGTACTCCAGAAATTCTATTGTACTTTATATCTTTACAAAATAGATTTAAAACAATTATTTACTTTAAAAAATGTAATTCTGAAGTTAAGCATTTCAGAACAATATTTGCAATAACCTATATACAAGAGGTACTGGGTACCACTGGCATATTAGCATTCTGTGGTGGAGTGGCTTCCTGCAACAGAAAATGATGAAATGAACTATATATGACGGTATTTTCTACAAGTCATCTGTGACTAATTCCTCCATGAATCTAGTGATCCTCCCAACAGCAAATCCGAAATGGCTTAAAATATAACCTTTAAAGTATAAACAATGACTGCCAAACACCACAAGGCAAATTATATCCTAAACTTCTATTTCAATATTTGGCTAGGCCTGTGGATTGCCACAGAACATTTGAGCCAGTTCACTGACACTCCCTCCCAGTCTTCATTGGCTGAAAAATTTCTATGAGATAGTTTAGGATATTCTATGATCTAAATAAACTTTATTGACATTACTGTGGTGCTGCACAAAACCACTTCCGTGTTTTAAATTTATAATATCAAGCAGTGTTTAGGTGCTTCACTGTGCATGGAACACTATTAATCTTGGGAATAGTGCTTCTCATTAACAGAACACCCCAATTAACAATTAAAAGAAAACAACCATTTGCATACCCAACCAGGAAATCTGCTGATAGATAGCAACAGCTTACCTTGAACATGAATTAGCTTTGAAATATCATAATCAAATTAAGTCAGTAAAAGCTTATCTAAAGAGATATTAATTCTTTCTTCAATTAAACATGCTTTGGAGGAAGAGATGATAGAAAAAAAAAATCATGCTTCCTAAAATGTTGTATATGAAAAAGTAACTTTTAAAGAAAATATCTCTTTAAATACATGAGGTTTAATAAATTACATTCCAATTGACTCAACAGTTTGGTTTTACTGCACTGAAGTTATGTAATTGCTATGTTTTTGCTCCCAGGAATACTTCAGTTTGCTCAAGAAAATACACACTCTCATGGAAAGTTTTTCAAAGTTGATGTCCTCCACATCATCAAGTCACATTAAGGCTGAACAAGCGTGCACAAATTCCCCAAATTATCACTAGAACAGAATATTTTCCAAGTGTATTATTTCTCCTTAAAAAAAAAATTCACGCAAAGAGTTGTCTCTAAGTCTTGTTCCCAATAGCTCAGTGGTTTTATAACAAGTAAAAATGGCGTAAATATGTAAAAAATATATATATATATGTATATATTTCAAACTGATAGGCACTGAGCACACAGGGCCTCTCTTCCCATGTATGTACTGATTGTTTGGTTTGGGTAGTTATCGAATCAGAAAAATGAGTTATCTGGCCATTAGAATTCAGAGTAAAATACCCATAAATTTAATGTTATAAATAATTTGGTGTACCAAGAAGCCTACTTTAGGCCACCATAATATTCAGAATCTCAACATACTAATTTAAAAATTACATGAAAAATTGCAAGCAAATTATTGCTTACAATAAAGTCACAATTTTACATTCTCTTTATAGACAGACACATTTCATATAATTTAAAGCAATGACCCTACAGCTGTATTCTTGCACTTCTGCTGTTTTAAGAGGTAAAAAGGAAGAAAATGGTTCTGTTTGTCCCCAGCACGAGTGTGATGCCAGCTTCTAGAGGGAGGACGGTGTACGGACTCAAGAAACACTCTCATGGAGAAGCTCTGGCCAGACCTGGCACGTACAGCACAATGGCTGTTACTGCAACCAGGGCAGCCAACATGGGCATCCAGGGCCACGGTTTCTGTGTGGAAAGAAACCAAGAGTCAATATCACATTCTCCCCTCTCTTTCCATACCTATTAACCCCTTGGGTTCCAGAGAGTCCTGAATACTTAGAATATTAGAAAAAAACTTATTTTTGCAAAAGAATAAATTGTAAAAAGAAAAGAAATAAAGGTGAGGGAGTGCAGGTGTAAGGAGAGCTGTAATAGCAGGAACTCTTTTAGAGGACCACTGTGTAGAAGCCTGATACATCTCAGGCAAGTCCTGGGCAGCTTTCAGTTTTGTTATAGCTGAAACCTAATATTGACTTCTGAGAAACCCTCTAGGCTCAGCCTGCTTTATTTACTCCGGTACCCATAAATTATAACTAACTGATATACATGGATGCCTGGAGTATATTTCTGCCTAAAATGTTTATTTCTTGATAAAAACCAGACTCATATGGGAGGGTAGTTTTATACAAAAGGCTGGTGGGTAAGGTGATAGAAAGAGAATGGTATAAGCTTTGATCCGCTAATTTGAAACCACGTAAGACAATTTCGGATGGGGTTCAAGATGGGGAGGTGCTACTTAGGGACTCTGCCTGTCTGATACTTTTCGTCAAGACCATGTCCAGTGGAACAATGTCGTGATTTTTCTCATTTGGTCTACTAACATGCATGCCTGTTGGAGGCAAGCACACATGGGCTGTTCCCTGTTAACTTTCAGAGGGCTTTACAATATCAACTTGCTTTTAGTTGATAGCTTTATTTTTACTAGTGTTCTTATTGAGAAAGTTGGCTTTTATGGAAATTTTCTAATGTTGCAGAACAGGGCTCAGAAAGACATCGGATAGGCTTACTCTCATAAGTAAATGCACACTGGGGTTGAAGATTGTGCCAATGGTCCATTACGCTAATCTCGTCTTTTTCATCTTCATAGCCATAGTGTAAATATAGGCAAGGGTTGAAACAAAGAAACTCTGCACTATGGAAAAGAAGAGGTAAGGGAGGAGGGGGAAGAAAGCTGGCTGAAAACCTCAAACAGGCAAACTCTTCATTTCTCATTAAAATTTGATTAAAAATATAATTGGGAAGGGGTATTAGTATTGCAGAAATTCATAGTTTACTCCAGTTTGCTAGAGACAAAGACTCAGTTAAAGGCAGGATATTAACAACTGGTTAGGTTGGAATTAATTCATGGTTAGCATTACTACAAAGGAAACAAGACAAAATGTTATGATTAGTTGATTGTTCAGTTCATTCATATGACACAATACATGGCATACTAAATGAAGGGTTTGCTTCAGGTAACAAAATACCTGTGTGGTTTTGCCATGCATTATATTACAAATATGGCACAAACAGGTGACGGGGACAAACAGACAAGGACTCAACAGTAGTGCTTGTACCTTTCTCTACCACAATGGACCGAAACACCAAAACAGGAAAGCCAGGAATAGGCCGATGAATACGGCTGGGACGGGTTGTAATATGGAAGGCTAAAGAAGGGAAGGGATATTAAAATCATTTTATGCTATACAAAAATCAGATAAGATGATTTAGACCCGAAAGGGGTATGAGGAAGGGTAGAAAGACTAAGGTAATAGAAGTAATAGCACTCAGGTTTTACACTGACTCAAACATTTTAAAGACATCTAATACAATCCAGAATGATGGACTGTGGTATGTAAGCTGACACACTACCAGCCTAAAAGGAACAGCAGGAGGCAATGGGCAATGTGGGTGTCCCTAACATACTAATGAAATGCAGCACGGTAAGACAGAGCAATGATAATACCTCAACGACTGATGCTCTGCTTGACACTACACTACTTTTGCTCCATGCTTAGAATTCATTATTTGACAATGAGTATATTGGAAATGGCTAAAGTTTATCTCTCCCTCAAAACCTTTTTTTAAAAGCCAAAACTCTTTTTGTCTGAGATGGTAATTCTTTAAAGCTTAAAAATAAATGCCTTGTGGTGTGTGCTTTCTGAGCCAAGCAAGAGATGTGACACAACGTATGATAAACATTTGGTGTATAAAAACAGGCAGTCAAGTCTCAGGGCTTTCAGTTACATTACCAAATATAACCAATTATATTAAATTACCACAGTGAATGTTATTACAAAGTAATATTATAGTACCACAAGTCCAATATCATAAAAAAAGGAAATTCATCCTTAAGGTAAATAATTTGTACAACTATAAATAGCAAGGTTACTTTGGAAAAGGTTCTAAATGGTACAGGGGATCCATTCTGATTATGCTAGATGTCTTCATAGGTTAATTCAGTGGAAGGGAGACTGAAATTCCATACTCAGAGGGATATAAATTAACATAAAAGAGAGGAATAACCAAACTTGGAATCAAACCTTATGATCTGATTTTAGAAGAGTTCTGTAATCTACATTTCCAAAATAAATGCAATCCATTTTTGCTTAGCATAAAGCCTCCAGACCCAATTTATCAGTTTCTAAAAGGCTTCTAACTAAGCAACAAGCTTTTATTTTCTAAAAAAACTAAGTCAATCTTTAGCAAAGGACAGTTGGACAAACTCACGAGCATTCTGTGATGGCCATGCAACATCACTCTTTTGTACTTGTGCTGCAAGTTAAGCAGAGTGCCTTCCTCTGTAGGAAGTGTGTGATTCATGCCCACTGTAGTGTCCAAGCCATGACAAAGGATTGAAATAAGTCAGAGCACAACCAACCACACTGAACACCATCCATCAGTTATACCCCACAAAGGCAATGATCACCAAAACATATAACATTTATTTTTAAAGACCATCTGCCTTTCTAGCAAATGAAAAGCAAATTGTTATTATTAAACTCAGTTTATACCAAACATTCCAACTGCGCGCGCGCGCACACACACACACACACACACACCCTTCTACAGAAACTCATATCAATATTTCCTAACATTCATGGGAGGCCAAAAAGACTCTAAGTTTTTTGTAGAAATGTGCCTTAATGAGAAAATTATTAGTATAAAATAAAAACCATAATTAAGTTTCCATTTTTGGATACAACGCTCTTCCTTAGGTGGGTCTCTGGTGGTACAATGCTTCATTTCCCAGCAGGGGAAAAACAAGAGCCAGATAATGGTTTAATGACAGAACTTCAGTTTAATCTGGGAAAAGCTGACAGTTCCTAGGTAATTATTTTCCTGCAAACAAGGCTCTTTCTCCAGGCAGTCCTCAGGCTCTTCTAGGTATACAGGTTAAAGAGGCAAATTCTTAAATAAAAAACTTGGTAACACAATGATTCCATCATGGTATTTCATAATGAAAAGTTTAGTTCATGTGTACCACAGGCTTTAGTTGTGAATCTAAATCAGTAATATGAATGTAAATCAGTAATAAAAACCTCTGAAGAATCAATTTCAGGGCTCTCACCGGCCTCTCAATGAAAGCTAAGCCAAGTTTGCAAAGACTTACATTATTTCCTTTCTCTCGGAGCAGCTTCAGGTTGTCTTTACATTGTTTGAGCTCATCTGTGATTGACTGTTTTTCCTGCTCAGTCATTTCAAACTTCAACTTCAGTTCTGAGAGTACAGTCTGTGTCTTTTCATACTAAAGGCAAAGAAAAAAGAGTGTGCAGACTCAACTTAAATGAGCATGAAGTTACGGTTCTAGTCAGGCTTATATACCAGACCCTATTAAGTCACCTACAATACCAAAGTCAAGACTTTTTGTTTTAAGAAGGATCAGAATCATTTGCACTAATGATAAGAAGTATTTAATGTTAATTTGATTCTATGTAAGAATGTTCTGGCTCTGAAGTTAAAAAAAAAATTGAGAAGTCACCATTGTGTCATCTGTTTCTAATATAAAGGATCACTTTTTCCACTGAGTTAGAGGAGAAAAGTAAAATTTCAAACTGAGCAAAAGAAAACAAGTGAAGAAAAACTCCATAGCTTAATTAAATGGCAAGGTTAGAAAGTATGAGTTTATATCCTGGTAAGCAATGTCAGCCAAGCTATGTTAGTCTTAAAGTAGAAAGTATTAATTCCTATTAGCCCTCCCTTTATCTAGCATCATACATTATTAAAATCTTCTGGATAAGTGAATTTCTAGGCAAATAAAGCAAAGAAATGTGTCTAAGGTACCAGCATTAAGACTGAAGATATTTCTATCTCTGAACTTAAACTTATGAGCATCAATTAAAAAATAATTTTTTAAATGTGTTTCTGAGACATTTTTATATAGTGAAACATGCTACTTCTTGCTCTGGGAAACAGTCCACCGTATATAATTTGATTTTCTTCAGATGCACTAGCTATCCCTTGAACACAAGTGAGGTCAATGAGAAACGACGTATGGTTTGCGCCTACTTTAAATGCCCCTGGAGGTAGGGATTCTAGACTGGTTCCACTTCTAGATATTGCATCTTACATGCAAGCTGGGCTCCCAGTCAAAGAACAAAGACTGTTCTGCTGTTGGCTGTGCCTTTGTCTCGGCCTCCGCTGCCCCACTCTGCCATCTCTGAAGATTTTAGAAGGAAGAGAGAAAGACAAAGGCTGAGTATAAAATAAATATACCATGTGTCTGCTATACCAGCAAGGTTTCTTCTCTACCCTAAACATAGCCCATGAGGCTGGAAAGTTTCCAGGTCCTTTCTGCCTGTATCCTAGAAATTCTTCAATAAAGGATACACCTTCATGTGGTGCTTCTGAATAATGCAAGTACAGTACCTAGGAGTCATTAATTAGGAGCTTATCACTATGCACTCCAAAGGTAAATGCTAAGAAGGATGCAAATGTATATAAAAACATTAGTCAGCAGGGGTGGAGGAAGGCGGATTAGGGTCAGCAGAAAAGTCACCAGAAAATGGAAAGATGGGTACAGAAAAGGAGGTAAAATATTAAAGGAGCCTTTTATTACCTACCAATGTTTCCAGAACAAGTCCACATAGTATGCCAGAGAATGAATTAAGGGGTAAGAGTCCTGGACTTTATGACAACTTTTCATTAGTGGGATCTGTGGACTTCCTTCCAGAAGGCAGAAGGTTATGGGCAGGCTGCCAGGGCAAATTTAGTATGCCTAGACTATTCTCTGCATCTGAGAACATAATCAATTCTCAATAATCTGATTCTTAACAGTGAGTAATAAAGTCAAAAGTGCTTTGCTGACCTAAATTTTCCCTTACTTTCCCTTTCCATCATTCTCACATCCAGCTTGCCCTTTACACCAAAGCACTTAATCATTTCTCCATTCCAGCAGTTGTGAAGCAAAATGACAGGAAGGCAGCTCATTCAGGAAGATTTGTGTTTCCCTTCAACATGTGAAATTGGTGGGAAGAACTCTGGCCTCAGGACAAGATGGTGAAGCCAAACAACTTTCCTGAGTCAGTCTTTGCAGGGTGACTTGTGTGTTCAATGTATTATGAATTCATAGATATTCCTGTTAAACTAATATACATAGATGCTTTCTTCAGTTAAATATAAAGATAATATACCACTGTTTTCCTCATAATACTAAGGGTTAAAATTTACTGTTCTCATGTATTTTTCTTTGTTAAATGTTCAAATAAAAGCTGCCATTTATAAAAATTTAATTGTTGGAACAAAGGTCACCTTCTGCAGTCTTAGTTTCACACCTTGCTTGGATATCATTTTTGCTCCATCTTGTTTTCTAACTCAGAGGTGAGAAACAAGCTCAGTTCCCATTAAAAGGGATATACCACACAATATTACCAACACCTTCAATTTTCTTCTTAAATAAGCTTGCTTATATCAGCTGGTAATATTTTAGCCTTTTACAGTGCTGAAGATACATAATGGTAATACTATGCACATTAAGTATGACTCTGAGAGAAAGGAGAACAAAGAGGAAATACTGAAAAGGAATATATGTGCATTAATAAAAGGTAGTAATTCATTTGCAGTGGATTACACAGATGTAAGAACCTCATTAAAGAACATTTTAGTTACAGACTAGTATCCACAAACGGAAAGAGAAGCAATTTACATTACAAAGGAGTGTGATGACTATACATCATTTCACAATGGAAAACATTGAACAAGAAAATAGAAAAGAAACATATTGACAAGAACAGATATATTTTTAAATATGCTGCATTTAATGCAATCCAAAGGCTATCAACAATTTAGATGCCGTGACAACATGCCACCGCCACTTGTGAAAACAGTTAAAGCATTTTGCACTGATGGCTCAGTGACCAAAAACAAGCAAACAAATAATGCAACAAAACGGTAATGCATTCATAGTAACATACAACAGAATCACCTTCCAACCACAGCATTCTTCCCAGATTTTGAAAGAATTATGGGATATGGACTGGAAGAACACAAAGTGCTTACAGTATTAAATACTAGGATATTTACTTTGGCACAACATTTGTGTTCAAACTAAATAAAACGAGATGTCTTTCCAAACACATATCCTTAACAAGAGGATAAAAGTGAACATACTACAAAATCAGTATGGCTACATATAATGTTACAGGGTTGTTTTTTTTCTTTAGGAACAAACATGAAGACAGAACAATAATTGTTTCCAAGTTCAGGATAGTACAAGGAAAGGAAAGTGCAAAGAAAAACTGCATTGATTAAACAGACGTTCTAAAACCAATTGGGAAAATTTGTTATTAAAGACAAAGAATTGTCTTCAACGTCTTTCTATTTATAATGAATCCTTTTTTTAAGAGAGTCTACGACTGGGATGGGCCCTGATCAGCAAGGCGATCAAGATGCATCAGCCTTCTCCATCCCCAGAGCTGGTCAGGAGTCAATGCAGGGAGCAGTGAAAGGCTGGAAGGACTGAATAGGGCTCTTTTCGCCCCACTGTCAGCTTCAAGGCTTTGCTCAGGAAGAGGCTAGCTGGGGTCTCTGTTCCACAGTCAACCCTCACCATTTTCAACATGATTTTTTAAAAAGCCACCAAGTCAAGGTTTTAAGCAAAATGACATGAAAAGGGATCATGCATATTTGTGAAGAAGGGGAAATGGGATGGGGCAGTGGAAGAAAGTAAAAGGTCATAGGACATGTGTTTGGCTGGCTGGATAGGAGGTAAATTTTAAGTAACTTTTCAGACTAGTTTCACCTGAGGGGTTTAAAAAGCATTATAGAGTGGCCCCACTTTGCTTTCCAAAGTATTTTAAGCTAAATAAGATACTGTTTTTGAAAGAGAAACAATGATTTGAGTGCTTCTCATACAAAGGACTTACCACACAGGTCAACTAACTGGTACAGACAAATTTTTAATGTAATTTTGTATATTTATATTTTTGAGGCCAAACCCTACAGATGAATTCTCTATATATGGACCATGATACACAGCTAGAAATAACCAAGCACAGATGTTCCAAGTATCAACTTTGTGATAGGTAAAGTGACTTTATCTCTAACTAGCATGAATATCTGATTTGCTTTTGGCTTTAAGTCCAACCATAACTGGGCTCATAATGTCTTTTCGCTTTACCTCTTTCTGTACATCCTTTGCTTGGTTTTCAGCCTTACTGAGAAGAGTTTTTAAATGAGTTGAATCCCGAAGATGCTGTTCTTTCAAGGATCCCATTTGATTCTCAAGCTCTTTCCTAGTCATCTGAAGGATGCTGAGATCACTGGTAAGCTCTAAACTCTGCTTTTGAGAACTGTGAAACAAATATTGACAGAGTTACTCATGTAGAAACTAGGTACAGCAGCAAGTCAAATCCTTATATATTTCACTGGGAGGGACAGAGTGGATTTCTGGGGAGGAAAGAAAAGTATAAAAAAGAATAAGGTATTTTCAATAAGTAAAAAGCATTAAAACACTAAAAATGCAAGTAAGTTTAGAGCTGTGTCCTATTTTCAGATAATCAATATACACAAAGGTTGAAATTTAAAAAACAAGTAGGAAGTGACTATATTTTGTTATATCACATTATATTAACTATCATAAAAGATTCAATGTAGGCTACATTGCTACAGGAAAGAATAGCTGTATTTCAACTCTTTTCTTATAAGCTTAAGTACTTGACAAATAGGATGGGGGACAGAAACTCAAAGTTCAGAAGCCACTGCCAACTAAAGTAAAGATAAACCTACTCAAATGAGAAGAAGATGCACCCAACTCGGGAAAACCATGGGACAAAGAACCAGGAGGCTGGGTTCTAGGCCTCAGTTCTGAACTAGTTAGTTGTTGGATGTTAAGCAAGTCATTTAACTGATGCAATATCATCCTCTGACTAAGCATTTACTGAACTCTTAGATCTGTGTCAGGCACCATGTTCTAGTGACGCAAATAACACAAGGAGAGTCTCAGTGCCCTCTACTGTCAAACAAGAAGACTGAACCCAATTTCTGACTTAAATTCTATGATTATTTTTGTAACTTGATTAAAAAATCCACCGATTTACACACTAGGAAAACAGCTTGATAGGCGTTAAGTAGAAATTCTTTATTCAAGTCCTTTCTATGTCATATACAACAAAGGCGAAAGGACCTGTATAGCGTAGTTGTATATTTGGCTCCCAGTGTACATGGGAGCCAAATTCTGTAACTGAAATAGCTAAAGGAGGATAAAGTTTTCAAAATGATAGTTTTATGTCTCTCAGAAGGAGTCATAAGACTCAGATTCAATATTGTAACTGAGGTACTATGGAGTATAAATCACATTTGATTGTATACTAGGGCAGATTCTTAGGGGGCGGGTTTGATGTCAGGCCAATATAGCTAGAAACTAAACGGTAGAAAAGGACCTATAAAGAAAGACTAGTTTCTAAATACAAGTATGCTTACAAATAAACTTAGAGAACTATTAAACCAGAAAAGTTTAACAAACAGAATTAATTTACGTTCAATAGTTCATGTGAGTTTAGGCAGACAATTTAACTAATGATCTAATATACATATTCCATCCTCTGGGACCTATTGTTTTTAAACCATATGCTTCTTTTTTTTAATAAAGATTTTATTTATTTATTTTTAGAGAGAGGGGAGGGGAATAAGAAAGGGAGAGAAACATCAATGTGTGGTTGCTTCTCATGTACCCCCTACCAGGGACCTGGCCTGCAACCTAGACATGTGCCCAACTGGAAATCGAACTGGCGATGCTTTGGTTCGCAGGATGGCACTTAATCTGCTGAGCCACACCAGCCAGGGCTAAACTATATGCTTCCAACTCTTAAGAAGTTTATTGGCTTACTTTCACCATTTAAACAAAATTTAAAGTAAAAAAATAGCATTTAACAGTCTGTCAGAGTCCAATTAATCACATCTCAAAAATGAGGGGCCAAGTCTGGGATCTTTAAAATATCAATATTTCTAAAGTAAGAATAATTTAAGATAATCTATACAGGTAATCAAGCAGCAATATTTCTTGTTAGAATACCAAACTAATGAATTCACTAAGATCCAAGTGTATTCCAAATATGAAGAACTTGAGTGTCTACATCACCTTACACATATTTTATACCAAACAATTCGCCTAAATGTGTTGTGTTTTGGGCCTTTATTTTGTTCTATTCATATTTTGGAATTGCTTTTACAAACTTTTACATATATAAACGAACATGTTGTATTTTTTATTATTAATTATCTTTAAACATTCAAAAAGTAATACACATAAATGTGGGAAAAGCTATGTAAAGATATGACACTGAAAGAAAAAAAAGTGCTGGATAGTGAGAACACATGGTACTCAATCAGCACATCTTGTTCCTTCAACTAGTTCTTGATTTTTTCAAATGTATAATTAATATTACAATTTTTTTGTTTTATAAGCAGATAATGAGGCTAATTATTTTCTGATATATCTGGTCCTTTCTTTATTATTTTTCCCCAAGCTTGTTTTATATGGGACTTGACCTTGATCACTGAGTTTTTGTTCCCTTCAATGCTGTTGAGGAGTGTGACCACAAAGTTAGCAAGATAGTAATAATGTTACTGCCATTTTTGGTGTACTGGGGAGAAGGAGATGGGTTAATTAAGATTGGTTTCAAAAATAAACTGGTACTACTTTCATATTCTGAATAAAAATTCAAACATTGTTTAAATAAAAACACAGAACATATCAAATTTTTAAGGAAAAAATAAATTCTAAAATCTGCAACAAATGTTTGTAGGAAAACAAGAGCTTGCTAAATTTGGTGAAATAAATCTTATTGAATTCATTGTTTTGCATTTAAGGTACTGGATGTTAGAAAGATTTAACTGATTAGAGGATTCTCGATCTTTTATATATTAGTACTCTTTATATAACCCTGTTTGAAATTTTGAAGCTGAATTCACATGTTTCAATAGAATAAATTCTTTATTACAGTCATCTCCTGATAACCCTTATTTAAAGAAGCGATCATTGTTGTGAAAGAAAAGCAACTGGTATTTGAAATGTATTATCATTCAGTTTATAGGGCAAGTTCAATCACTGATTATAGATCTTTGTTGTTTGTTTAGGAATTTTTTTTGGGGGGGAGGTAGTATTTAATGAATCGATATTCCACGAGTACATCAAAAAGAAAGGATGCATATGATGATGGTGGTGGCAGAAAAAAAAATGCTGTAGTATTCATTTAGCATGGTTAACCTGCCAAATACCAGTATGAGTCTGGCTAAACAGTTGGCTCCAAAAATATATTTAAATATAAAAATTAAATTCAGATTAAAATTTCAGATAAATATTTTGAAACTAAACAGAGTTCTCACATACTTGTGCAATTCTTTTTCTTGCCGCTGCAGTTCTGATGATAGCAAAACATTTTCCTTTTTTAAAGAATGGCATTCAGTCTCCAATACTTTCCACTCCTTTCTCAACTTCTCTAGTTCACCTAAAAGAATCCCAAAACATATTTATTAATATAGGAACATAACTTCCATAATAATTCAGAGAATAAACGGAAGAATTTCAGAGAACATACTCTTCTCTCCCTTAAAAACATGTAGATTTTACATGACTATTCTTAGATTCCTGTTACTCTGCATCTACACCTTGGGGAAGTCCCATCATATTGAACTTCTGTAATTTTTTTTCTCATTTCATTTTTTTTTTATCCTCACTTGAGGATATGTTTATTGATTTGAGAGAGGAGGTAGTGGGGGGGGAGGAGAGAGAAACAGAGAGAGAAATAGCAATGTGAGAGAGAAACATCAATTGGTGGCTTCCTGTGTGCACCCTGACCAGGGATTGAACCTGCAGCATAGGTACATGCCCTGACTGGGAAGCGGAAGCGAACCTGTAACCTTTTTGTTTACAGGATTATGCTCCAACCAACTGAGCCACCCAACTAGGGCCCCACTTTACTTTTATAAGACAAATCATTTTTAATAGGATTATAAAATATAAAATTATAAAAAAATTTGTTTTTCTAGAGCTTGCAGACCTGAAGAATGTTCATAGCCCCGATATAAGACACTGCTTTGTACAACCAATCGCTATCAAAGAGAAAAATAGACTGAATGGTTAATTTTTACAAGTTATAAGGTTATTATTGTTAAGAGCTTTATGTAAAATATACTTATTCACCTTGTAGCCTTGTTGCTTCCTCTCTCTGCTGATCCTCACACTGCTGACATCGAAGCTGAAAACTGTTTTGCAGGCTCGTGATTTCTTTTTCATACTCAGACGCTGCTTTCCGCCACCGCTCAAGCTCACCTCTCACCTTCTTAAGCTCTTCTTGTAAAGAAGCAATGTCAGTGTCTCGCTCAGAGGCAGCCTTTTCTGCTGCTTGATGAAGAAGCAAAATTTCATCTTGGGCACTAAGCAATTCATTTCGAGTGCTTGTGATTTCACTGTCCTTCTCTTCCCGAAGATTCTCAATATTGATGTGTAACCTCTGAAGCTGGGCTACAAAAACATATTTACCTATCATTTTCTTAGTCGATAGCAGTTAGGAATAAAAGAACAGCCCATAAGGAACTGTAGTCACTGCACAGCCCAGGATGTCACAGCTGTTTGTTGCTTTAAACTGTACAAGCAATGTATGTTTAATGCAGGAAGTACCAAAACACAGAAACACAAAGAGAAAAAAAAAAAACAACCCCAAAGTAATGTTTGTCTCCCCCATATAGAGAAAATGCTTCTAATACTAGGTACCTATTCTTCTAGGTATTTTCTATGCATTTACATATATACATATAAAAATAAAACAGGGAGGACTCATACGTAGTGTTCTCTATTCTACTGGTGATGAACATATCTTAATAACAAAAAATGGTTACAGTGTAACTTTTTTGACAGATCCTTTTAGTTATTGTAAGCTATTTAGTTTGTAGTTACTATAAACAATATTGCTTATAACATGATCCTATTTTTCCTTAGGGTGAATTCCTAGATGTAGAATTGCTTGGTCAAATGGTCAGCATTAGAAAAATGTTTAATGTTTTTGATTCAATTTTCTGTTCAAATGTTAATGCCTTAAAGAAGCCTTCTCTGATGACTTACCTAAAAAAAGTTCTCTGTCATTCTCAAGCTATTTATTCTGCCTTTATTTGATGTCACATTACATATTTATTTGCTTGCTGTTTATATTTTCCACTAGATTATACACCTAGTGCATGCTCTATCCCCAATAATAGCAGAGTAAATAAAAAATTATTGGTTGAATTAGTAAAATTAATGAATACTGCTTAATCAAAGACGTATTTAACACATCATTTTTATGCCCTCATGATGGAACTAGAAATAATTTGTATAAAATAATACTTGATTCAGGACTAGGATGCTGGTTTTTACCACTGTAACATAGGAAAATTATAGGTAGGCAAAGTTTCTTAGAAGAAAAGAATAATTAAAATAAGAGGATTTAAGGTTAGGAGAGGAGGAGATTGCTCTGTAAGTAAACATTAAAGAAAATATTAGGCCTTTTAAGTTTGTACGAAGCACTCAGAGAGTAACAGTTTCAAAATCTGAACAGACACAATGGCCAGAGATAGTATGACCATGGATTTGTGGATTAAGTACTGAAATATACATGCTGGCACTAGGGGGCACTCAATAATGCCTAGGTAAAACATCTTTAAGACAAGAGGCAGCACTAAGTCCCTTTAGGGAAAATTGCACATATTCAATACAAGATGCCAATATAGAGTCCAGTAAGATTTATATAAATTAATGAATAATAGCATTGAACTATAATAAGCGTTTAAAGAGTTTCAACTTAAGAGACATACAATTTACACCAGAAATTCTAATTTGACCACAATAAAATTAAAAAATTTAAAGAACTCAAATATCCCACTAAAAAAAATCCAAAAACCAAAAAACTAAAGACTGGTTTTTCTCTGGGACATTTCAGGGCAAATGTCACAGGCCTCATACAATGACTCTTCATTTTTTCAGAAGTGAGGTTACCTGTCTACTTAACTTCTTTTCACACTATCTCTCAAACTAAAATTTTAAAATAACATCGGTTCCCTCTTTGACAATAAAGGTAAATTAATCCTGAAGTATCTCATAATTATAGCCTCCCAGTACCAGCAGCTCTGGTTCAAAGAAAACCCTTGATAGGCAGGGGTCTTTCAGGTCATTTCTGTAATGACTGATGAAAGCCCACTAAACAGGGGTGTGAAAAGCAGACTTTACCACTGAAGGCAGTGCAGGGACCATTATACTATTTTATATTTATATACTATTTTATTTATTTATTTTATGTGGTATGTAATATTTGTTGCAATGTTAAGTGTGTAATAAACATTAGCAACAATGCTACCAACAATCTAAAAGTGCTGATGTACAGAGCAGCTCAAACTAACTTCCTATGACAGCTCAGAAAGTGACAACCTTCCCATATTCATACTTTCACCCCTGTTCTTCTCACTCCAAATGCCTATTGTTGGAATAAAGGGGAATCTTTCCTTATGTCTTCTTTAAAAAAAAAAAAAAGCTCACTGGTTAATAGGGAAGAATGAAAGCCACACAAAATGGGAACCCTTTGCATTCTTCTTCTTTCACATTCCTTTTGAATCACTAAAAACAATCACAAATACCCTTGGAGTGTTCCATACCTTGAAGAACCTGTATTTGTTTAGTGGATTCCTCAACTTGATTTCGATAAGCTTTTCTTTCTTCTTCCAAAAGAGCTGAAAGTAAAACATAGTATATCTAGTTTTGTGAGTTAATGAAAGTATTCAGAATTGGGCAGCTGGAAATTTCTATAAAATTCTCTCCTAAAGCTTACTGAAGAAAACAAAAGTTAGGCAGTAAGTATCATCAGTATTAGCAGTTAGACAGTTTAAACATTTTAGGAGCACAAAACAGTAGTAATAAATCTATCCCACTGCGTAGTGGAGTTTTCTAGATTATAAATAATATGTGCTATTCTTTAGAAGCAGCATTTTTGATAGCTGTTAATTAGCATTTTGAGCTTAAATTGAAAAAACTTAAAATCCTCATGTGTACTAAAAGTAAATAGTAAGTACTGACTAAATAATTGCTCTTTGCTAAATATGTTTTCATTATAATTAAATAAATTAGCCTGGACCCTCCAAAAGGTTCACGTGAATACCAACACTAATTTCTTCAAGAAGCAGAAAAGGAAGGAAGTAGTAACTTCTCCCTCAGAATCTTCCTTCTGGTCAGGAAGGCTGTCTTATGGAACATGAGGACTCTAGAGGTCATTCACTTTCTCCTCATTCTAAGACTTCCTACCGTACTAATTGCCTACAACCAGGAAGCTACTGTGAATATACAGGAATGTAAGCTCTAGGGAATAGCACAGACTCCACTGGCTATAGTTAAGTGAGCTATTAGAAAAGAAATGGTTGGGACATTAGAGGGTTCTATGCCTTAGCCTAGCCTGATTTATATTCCCTGATGAATATTTACTGATGAATATAAATCTCCCTATCTTATACTGAGTAGCAAACATTAGGGTAACTAAAACTTATAAATTTATATACATTATGTTTTTTCCTCCTGTTATACTTAATATGTGATTAACTACTAAGCTCTTTTATTGGTAGAAGTCTTTCTTGATGTTCATATCAACAATGTGAAGGAAGTCAAGCAACTGAACTCTCCCCACTTTATTAATTTAAAACATAAGTTCAGAAAGGTTAGTGAATGTCCCAGGATCACATATCCAATAAAATTGTGGATCTGGAACAACATACCATGCCTTTGGACTCCAAGTTTGGGGCCTTTAAGTTATACCATGTGGCCTCCACATCCCCTAAAGAATCAAAGTAATCTTGATCTCACCTTGAAGTTCAAAGCATTTTTGTTTACTTGCTCTAGCTAGCTCCTGGGCTTCAATCAATTCCTTGCGAAGATGCTGAATTTCTTGTTTTGCCTCAATTTCTGACTGTGCACCCTGCAAGTCATCTGACAAAAATATGTTTATTTTAAAAGCAACAGTTAGTATCACAATATAATCTCTACAACCAAAGACCAGCAATCTCTTTCATATTCAGACATGCATAGTTAAACATAGCACAACTGAGTTAAATAAAGCTTGAAAGCAAATTATATTAAGCATTTTAGTCATTTTACCCTGGAGAAAGAACACAACTACAGTTAAATAAATGTATTAGTAATTCATAGCATGGTACTATAAAATATATATTAATATATACTAAAATTATAAATTTCACTAAGGTAGAGCTTATGTAAAGCTTGAAATTCAGTAAGACAGGTATAACATTATTTGTTATCATTTTTGAAATTTCTTGCTAACAAGTCAGAACAATTCACTTTTAACTTAACTGGAAATGGGTAAATGGAAACAAGCTTTTCTTCAAGAAAAAGTATTTATTTTTTTAATTTTAAAATGATTTTATTTATTTATTTATTTTTAGAGAGAAGGGAGGGAGAGAGAAAAAGAGGCAGAGAAACATCGATGTGTGGGAGAGACGCATCAACATGTGGTTGCCTCTCACACACCCCATCTCGGGACCTGGCCCACAACCCAGGCATGTGCCTTGGCCAGGAACTGAACCAGCGACCTTTCTGTTCGCAGGCCGACACTGAATCCACTGAGCCACACCAGCCAGGGCTAGAAAAAGTATTTTAGCATGATTTCCCCAGCTGTGGAATACCAAATAAAAAGTAGGCTGAAAGCTGCACAGTACTCACTTTGTCATAATTGTTTTCCCATTTTTGTTTACTTGCTCTATTTGCTGAATTACTAAATGATGTAACTTAAATGTGTTTATCAAAATACTAAATTAGATCCACCATTACATTTCAAATATGTCTCTCCCCTAATTTCTTTCCTTTCTAGTCACGCTACTCATCTTTCATTTTATGCTTTCTGCTACTGAACATTGCCTGAAATAAATCAAGTACGCTGTATTTTTCTAGTACATAGGTTTACAAGTAGCTCAGGCATAACAACTTTATTTCATCAAAAAAGAGCTGAGAATAAAATTTTACAATACAATCACAGTAAGTCTCAGATGTTACATATACATATTTTTACACTCATTGATTACATGAGGGGAGGACAGAGGAGCAGAAGAGGAGAGAAAAGTCATCCTTGTAGTAGAAAGCCAGACAATAAATGTAGAAGGAAATGACAGAGTTATGAAATCTCTATTTGACAACTAATATAGTAACAGTTGCTTCAGAAGTAGATGCTAAAATTAAGTAGACAAAAGTAGTAACAGAATATTACATACCAGTGATAGAACAATTGAGCATCAGATACTTCCTGATATGATGCCCAGTGTTATTACTGTTATATCCCTACCAAAAATGCATAGCAGGAATTTAATCATAAGGAAACATAAGGCAGAGACAAATTAAGGAGCGTTTTATAAAATGACTGCTCTTCAAAAATGTCAATGTCATGAAACACAAAGAGAGGAGGAACTGTTCCAGATTAAAGGAGACTAAAGAGACATGACAACAGAATGTAACATGTGAGTCAGGTTTTGGGGGGTTTTTTGGTCATACAGGTCATTAGTGACACAACTGATAAAATGTGAGTAAGGCCTGTGAATTTGATAAAGGACTGGTCTTTTTGTATCTGAAATGAAGACTAGATTGGAAGGACTAAACAACAGGTTGGATGAAGCAGAGAATTGAATCAGCAATTTGGAAGACAATGTAGAAAAAAAAAACAATCAAAATAGCAAACAGGAAAAAGATTTAAAAAATTAGGATAGTTTAAGGGACTTTTGGGACAACATTAAGCATAACATCAGCAACATAGGGGTACCAGAAGAAGGAGAGAGAGAGAGAGCAAGGGATGGAGAACCTATATAAAGAAATAATGACTGAAAACTTCCCTAATCTGGCTACACACAAGCGCGCACACACACACACGCACGCACGTGCGCATGTCCAGGAAGCACACAGAGTACCAAATATGATGGACCCAAAGAGGCCCACATCAAGACACATCATAATTAAAATGGCAAAGATGAGCTCAACTGTCTTTCTTATAAATCATAGTACATTCTTAGTTATATCACAGCTTATTTTTTTCTTCAGAAATAAGAGGATTCCTATCATTGTTTTCTTTTTAGGAATAAATGTTAAATGCATATATGTTTCACACTTCTGCTCCATACTACCTGGATCGTACTGTATTGCATCTAATACAATGCTAGACACAGAGTAGGCACTTAACTATCTGGTTAATACACGAAGTTATCAAACATTTGCATCTAAAATGTGTACACTTTTAAAATAATCATCATAAATAAATTAATGCGACAACTAAAGGACTGTTTTATTTTGAGGAAGGGGAACCTTTCATAGATGAATAATCAGTATGTATTCCATCCTGAAGGTCTATTAAAGCAGACATTTCTTGTCTACAGCAGAACAAGTCTTTTGATCAGTGATGTGAAACAAAACTACCATTTCCTTCTCAAATTAAAAATAATGGAACAGCCCTGGCCTGCGTGGCTCAGTGGATTGAGTGCACCGGCCTGTGAACCAAAGAGTTGCCAGTTCGATTTCCAGTCAGGGCACATGCCTGGGCTGCAGGCCAGGTCCCCAGTTGGGGGCATGCAAGAGGCAACCATACATTGTAGTTTCTCTCCCTGTCTTTCTCCCTCCTTTCCCCTCTGTCTAAAAATAAATAAATAAAATCTTTAAAAAAAATAAAAAAAAATAATGGAACAGATTTTATGTTAACTAATTATGTTTTGAGAGACAAACTTAATTTAGACAATAATGAGTTCTACTAACACGTGGATCAAGCAAATTAGTTCTCTGTACCACATAATGAAAAGTACCAGAATTTTAATTACAGCAAATAAGATGCCATGTATCAAATACATACATAAACTCCACAGTGTTTGATCACGGAAGTAGAGATATTAACCCAAAATATTTACAAATTAAGTTTAATATAAACACAAATGACTATATTCAGACTAATCACCTAATGGGCAGATTCTCTTTTCAGAAAAACAAGTGCCAACTTTTTTTCTTTTGCCAAAAAAGAAAGAGCAAATCTTTTTTTGACTAAGGTTGCTCAGTGGCTCATTGCATTTCATACACATGGTTGTGTGGAAAAATGCATTATTAGCTTATTTTGGCTTGTGTCCACTCTCATGGTGCCTTACTTCTGTCATGGAAAGAGACTTTTTATATTAATCTACTTCACAATCTTGGGAAAAGTCTTGTGATGAGTATCGGTGGAAAGTGTTCAGAAGATAAATGAAACTCTTACTGAGCCAAATCCATTTTATTTAGATGTGCATGTCACACAGAAGTGTTTTTAGGAGCTATGATGGTGTGGAAAGATGAACAGAACCTACCTTCCCTTTAACATAAATGGTTTATATTTAGAACTACCTGGTGTATGGTATGAGCCAGGGGCTAGCTTTTCTCAGACTAAGGCTAAATTCTGCAGAGACCCACATCACACAAGAACTCACTAAATGAACTGGCCTTGGCACATGCAATGCCTACATGATATCCTAAATTAAATTTGGTGTTACTATTTCTTCAGAAGAGTGACTGGAGATTTAATTTAAACTCTGCCCTTTGCTCTAAAAATGGCTGAGCTGCTATGAACCACCTGGTAAAGGGCCAATCAAAGAATTTTCTCCTCAGTTCTATCTTGCATGTTTGCTGAGGGCTGATGTAGCCATAAGATCTGTTAGCTCATCAACTGATAGAAATGATCTTGAGCAACTGGCCAGGTGGGTGTATCCTTTTTCTACTACCAGCACTTCTCTCTTTGGAAGGTCTGGTAGTTGCAGGCTTGGTTGATGGGCTGCTGCTAGGCAGCAGCCTCTTATTGCTGATTCTTACTCTTTTGCCATTCCTTTTGACCAGCAAGGTTCCTTCTTGAAACTGGATCTTTTATTGGCTCCTTTGTCGTCCCTACTGTTTTCTTCTTTCCCTTTAATTTCCCCTTGCTACTATGATCCACCACAATGCAGTGAATTCCCAAAATATGATTACTGTGCTCTCCAAAGTTTCTACCACACCTATTTAAAACACTATCAACACTATCTTCCATAAGACTGTAGGCTCTGCATGTGTCTTATCTGTGTATCTCTTAGGTCAACAAATGTCTCAGAAATAAATGACAGTGACTTTCTAGTCCTAGTTTCCGTTGTACTTCTAAGAGCTTTTCTAGTTCCCAGGGTGACAATATGAAACAAGGACACCTTTAAATGTGAAAGGGAGTACTTTTCATAGTTATGCTGGCACAACAGGCAAACCAGAGCCTGCGGTCACCTTTTCTGTTCCACATGTGCCAGACTAAAAACATCACTTTCTCACCAGGATGCATCTTCTTCCAGAAATAAACACTTCTTTTAATAACACCACCATCCTTTTGGTCATGCAGGGTCAAATGCTGTCATTATATCTGACTTTCATTTCTCTCTCATATTCTGCTTCTCGGGCCTATGGATTCCAGATGATTACCAAAGGATAGATGATCAAGATAAGAACAAGAGGGCCTCAAACTAGATTTTTTTCTTTTGTTTAAATTTCCACAGCAGCTGTCCTCACTCAGACTGTCAATGATTACCTAAGCCTCCTAACTGACTGCCTTACCTGCAGCTTCTGCCTGTTCCAATTCATCCAACAAATCTCCCCAAAATACAGGTCTGACCAAATTTTTCTGCTCATAAGCCACTAAATTCTATGACAATAATCACCCCAACTTATAAAACACTCGCAAGATTATGTGAACAAACTTTAATTATAACGTACTTGTCAAACCCAAACCATATTATCTAGCTTGTAGTTTTAATTTTTTAATCTTCACCCAAGGATATGCTTATTGATCTTAGAGAAAGGGGAAAGGAGACAGTGAAGGAGAGAAACATCAGTGCAAGAAACATCATTCGATTGCCTCTTATACATGCCCTGACAGGGAACTGAACCCACAACCTAGGTATATGCCCTGACTGCAATTGAACCTGCAACTTCTGGTCTATGGGACAATGTTCCAACCAACTGAGCTATACCAGCCAGGGCAAGCTTGTAGTTTTTAATATTTCCTTTGAGAAGATATCTCGATTTTCTCTTCTTATAATCCTACCCACTTAAAACTATATCAATAAATTCTCCAGAAGTCAAGAACACACAAAAAAATAACTGTAATACTATTATCACACTGAAAACAATAAGTAACTCCTTAACAGCAAGTATCCACTTAGTATCAAAAACTTCCCCATTGTCTCCAACTTCATTTGCAGTTGGACTGTTTGAATGAAGATCCAAACAAGGTTCACACATTGCATTGTTAAAACATCTATTTTTTAAGAATTTTTTAAATTGATTTTAGAGAGGGCAAAGGAGGGAAAAAGAGAGGGAGAGAATCATTGATGTGAGAGAGAAACATCGATTAGTTGCCTCTTACACACACCCTGGCCCTGCAACCCAGGCATGTGTCTTGACCGGGAATTGAACCCACGACCTTTTGGTTTGTGGGACAATGCTCCAAACAACTGAGGCACATTGGCCAGGGCAGTTGCCACATCTCAAATATCTTTTAATTTATAGTATCTCCCATTCCTCTTTCCTTTTCCCCCTCAAACCCTGCAATTTACTTGAAGAAACTGGTTCATTGTCCTACAGAATTTTCCACATTCTGATTTTGCTGCTGTAGCCCCACCACATCACTTAGAATATGCCCGTAGTTCTTTATACGTCCTGCAAGTTGACCAGATTCAGGTTCAGTTTTTTCATTATTGAATACGTCATACATGGTATAATACACTTTCAGGGTCATCTCAAATGACTTCTTCAACTGCCTTCCCTTCTCATCTTCCAAAATAAACAAAACGGAATAAAAAAATCTGAACATTCCCTCTCCTTTCTTTGACTCCCAATGGCAACATCCACCAAGAAGTAGCTTATCAGCTGTAACTTTTCTGTCGCCACTTGACTAGAAACTCCTCAAACTCCAAGGACAGTCTTATCAGACTTTGAAACTATGAGAGGCCCTGGAACTCTCAATACAGCAAACTTGTGAACTTCTCTAAATAGAGCAAACTTGCATTCAATACTACTTGAACTGAATTCCAGTTCTCTTTTTATCATTTTCTGGGGGAAATGATTTCAAGCATGTAAAAACGTGTGATTCAGGTCACATCTTAATTTCTCTTTCAAAAAATGGCATCAATTGGTTGAAAATGATTACTATTTCAGAAAAAAGGTACTATAGTTATCATCCTTTTATTTACATCTCCTAGTTTAACCTATTTTAGATTATTTTCTTAATCCAAGATAACTAACATGAAGGTTGCACAATATAATTCTAAATAAAGATTGGCTATTTTCTAAAAAGGGAAAAATAAAATTTGAAAATGATGGTTCAAGAAGTGAGGCATAGAGTTTCAATGAGGAAAATAAAGGGACTACTTAAATGTAGCTTCTTTCTCCAGTTCAGAAAGTTAACACTGTGGTCTAATAATTTACTCTTCATTTAAGAAAAAAAAAATCTGTCAGCCTACTGAATTTATACAGATTACAATGCACAACCACACATAATCAAGCATAATCAAAAATGTTTCTAGTAAGTGGAAGTGAATACATTATTTTAAGAATTTATACAACTCTTACAAAAGGAAAAAAATGATGGATTAAACAACTATTTAGGGCCATGGTGACTTTTTCTTGGAGACAGTCCTAAAATATGCCTGCCTCTAAACTGGCTGATTTTTCTTTACATCTAATCAGCGACTTAATGCTACATCAAGCTACAACCCTGGCTGGTGTGGCTCAGTGGACTGAGCACTGGCTTGCAAAAGCAAAGGGTCGCTGGTATGATTCCCAGTCAGGGCACCTGCCTGGGTTGCAGGCCAGGTTACCAGTAGGGGGCATGTGAGAAGCAACCACACATTGATGTTTCTCTCCCTCTCTCCCTCCCTTCCCCTCTAAAAATAAATAAATAAAATCTTTAAAAAAAAAATCAAGCTACAAAATTTTTCAATAGGTGGTGATAAAGATACTGTTTCATTAACAAAAATTGGCAATCGTATATATCAAAGTGAGAAAAAACTTAGGGGGTTATGTTTTTGTTTTTCTCATCTTAGAGTCAGTAGGGGATTCTGACCCATCTTCATCAATGGCGTCCCAAGCAATTACTAGAAGCATTAGTGCACCCACCGTCCTTCCACAGGCACCTCGCATTTTCAGTCTCTTTCTCTACCACAACTTTCCCTTTTATGGGCACTTATACAGGTACGACTTGGCCTTCCTGTGGTACTCAAGGATTTTAAAAAAATCTTCCCTGACTTGTGGCAAAGTAACAAACACATTATTATTATTTCTATTATTATTATTATCATCAAAGATCTAATTGGCTTTATTAAGTGATTTATGAATTGTGCCTCATCCTATTTAGCAACTAAAGGGGCGCTCCCTATTATTAATTGGAAAAGATCCACCACCAACAACTGCTTTTCCCTAAAATATAAAGTAGAAATTTTTTTTTAAACCTCACAATCTTATTCAATTAATGAAAAGTTACTCTTTAACAGACAGGTCTGCTTTTATCAATCACCACCATCATTATCAGTGTCTTCATTATGGTGCTAAACACGTCACATTTCCAACTCCACGGTAAATGCATTATTTAATTTAATCATTGCAATAATCCTATGAAGTCAGTTTTTCCCAGTATGACAAATAAAGAAAAGGTGAAGCACAGAGGATTAAGCAATTTGCCCAAGGACATATTACAAATAAATGGCAAAGCTAAGATTGAGCCAAGAAGTGTTTGACTCTTAGCTCCTTGGCTAGAGTGTTACTTTCCTAATGTTCTTGAGGTTTTATAGCTTTGATTTAAGAGGTCTGTTATTAATTCATTCAATAAATATCTGAATTTTACTGAACAACTGTCATTGTGGTAGACAATAGGATAAAAATAAAATTTAGGACAGACTGACATAAAATTACAAAAGCACTAGTAACAGCTGAATATAATTAACACAGTCATAAATGCTACTTATAAATCAATCTGAATTTGACTGCTAAAAAAGATTTCTGGGAGATTTCAATGCTAAAAAGTAGCGTTGAGTACAGCTACTTTTGTATGACAGATTTTCATTACTTGTTCGCCTCCCCTCTGTGTTTCCACAAAGGCCCAGGGGCTCTGCCATGTTTTCAGTTAACAACTTTTTATATAACAACAGTATTGCATTTCTGCGAAGAATAAAAAAATGCTCCAAGGTGAAACTTCTAGACTACACAAAAGTTAGATTTATTATTACAACACTAGAAAAAAGCATGCCTTATCAACAACAAAGGTCACCTGAGAAGAGTACTGGAAACTACGCTGATACTTAAAGACAAATTGGCAATTCGTTGCTTCCCTTGTTAATGGAATTTAATCAAAGGTGTCTCAAAGACCCGTGTGAGCTTTTAGTATCCATGAGAGAGAAAAAAGGTCAGAGTGCCCAGACTAAGTAACTGCCTAGGTAATCTCTTCGTTAACCACTCTCAATCCCCATCATTGCACAACAAAGCCAGCAGAAAGGTCATGCAGGGTGAAACTAAGGCTTCCTTAAATAATCCAAAACTCAGGGTCTGGACTGGGAGATCCCTTAAGAGCCCAGCAAGAAGCATAAATATTCCTACACAGAGAAACTTTCCACAGGCTGCTTCTACTGCTGATTTCAGAGAGCTGCCTGGCGTTAGTTCACTGCGACCAACATGTTTAACCAACTGGCCTGAACTTCCATGTCAACTTTTCTTGTACAATAAGGCAATACAAGAGAGTCTAACAGCATGAAAATGCTGATAACCACAGGTTTATAAATAAGCCAACCCAAGGCACTTTATTTTAAAAACACTTCTATAAAAGCTGATTTATTTCCTACCCATTTCATTCTTAAGAAGTAATTATCAAGAAAGAAATGTACTTCTGGATTTCTAGTCAAGATGGAGGCATAAATAGATACTCTTCACCTCCTTGCACTATCATAAGAAGGATCACAATTAACCTCAAAACAAAAAACACCCAGAACTGCCAGAATATCGAACTGTACGTGGTCTGACAACCAAGGATTTAAAGAAGCCATATTCGTACGGAGACGGGGAGCCAGGGCAGAGAAGTTGTGGTGTGGCTGCAGCAATACAGGAGCAGCAGCGGCCAGTGGCCCAGCAGTCCCACAGTCACATGTGGTAGATAAAAATCGGGAGAGATACCCAGGGAGTCAGTGATCCCAGCCTCAGGCCAGACTGCGCAGCCCAGGGTTCCAGCGTCAGGAAAATAAAGCCTCATAACTTCTGGCTGTAAAAACCAGTGGGGGTTGGGGTGGCACAAGAAACTGCCAGTCTGTCTAAAGCACTTGCTCGGTCCTAGGACAAATGCAAACTCACCCACTCTGGGAACCACCACAAGGGCAACAGCTAGATGGGTGTCAGTCTCAAACGGGAAGTAAGTGAATGACTAGAAACAGCGTGAGTACCAAGTAGGCCTCCAGCAGCCAGGCAGTGGCACTGTCCCCACTCTGGCGCCTCTCCCACATACAGAGCAACAAAGCAATGAAGCAGGTTGCCCCGCCCTGGCAATTATCTGAGACTCTGCCCCATACAATGTAACAGGTGTGCCTAGACAGGGAGTCAAAGCAGTTCTACACAATACACAGAAACAAAAACAGGGAGGTTGCTAAATTGAGGAAACAAATAAATATGGCCCAAATCAAAGAATAGAACAAAACCCCAGAAAAAGAACTAAAATGGAGATGGCCAACCTATCAGATGCAAAACTCAAAACACTGGCGATAAGGGTGCTTAGAGAACTCACTGAGTACGGCAAAAACGTAAGGGAAGAAATGAAGGCTACACTAAGTGAAATAAAGAAAAATCCACAGGGAACCAACCATAAAGGGAAGGAACCTGGGGTTCAAATCAACAACTTGGAACACAGGGAAGAAATAAACCATCAAGCAGAAAAGAAAGAAGAAACAACAACTCAAAAATGAGGAGAGAATAAGAAGACTCTGGGACATCTCCTAAAGGGGCAACATCTGAATCATAGGGATGCCAGAAGAAGGGGAAGAGCAAGAAATTGAAAACTTGTTTGAAAAAATAATGAGGGAAAACTCCTCTAATTTGGCAAAGGAAATAGACATACAAATCAGGAAGCACAGAGAGTCCCAAATAAGTTGGACCCAAAGAGGAGCACACCAAGACATATCATGATTAAAATGCCAAAGGTTAAATAAAGATAAAGAGTGAATCTTAAAAGCAGCAATAGAGAAGGAGGGAGTTACCTCTAAAGGAGTACCCATAAAACTATCAGCTGATTTCTCAAAAGATGCCTTGCAGACAAGAAGGGATTGGCAAGAAGCATTCAAAGTCATGAAAAGCAAGGACCTACAACCAAGATTACTCTATCCAGCAAAGCTATCATTTAGAATGGAAGGGCAGATAAAGTGCTTCCCAGACAAAGTAAAGCTAAAGGAGTTCATCATCCCCAAGCCTTCATTGCATGATATGTTAAAGGGACTTATCTAAGAAAAAGAAGATCAAACCTATGAACACTAAAATGACAACAGGCTCACAACTATCAACAACTGAATCTAAAAAACAAAAATAAAAACAAAAACAAACTAAGCAAACAGCCAGAAGAGGAACAGAATCATATATATGGAGATCATTTGGAGAGTTATCAGTGGGAAGGGGGAAGGGGGTAAATGGGGAAAAAGATACAGGGATTAAGAAGCATAATTGGTAGGTACAAAATAGTCAGGGGGGTAAGAATAGTATAGAGAATAGAGAAGCCAAAGAACTTATATGCACGACCCATGGACATGAACTAAGTGGGAGGGGAATTGCTGGAGGGAAGAGGGGTAGTGGGCAGAGCAGGGCAAAGGGGGAAAACTTTGGACAACTTTAATAGCGTAATCAATAAAATATACTTTAAAAAAGAAATAAATGTACTTCTTATTTAGAAGTGAGGCAAGTGAAAGGATTTATTATATGCACTGCTTGTTTTAGCCCCAACCAAAATTTCTAGAAGAATATTCCAAGAACTTGGTATCTATTGGGGAAGAGAAAGACCAGAAATTTACAACTTTAATCATATGATAACAGAATAAACAGGTAGTTTTTTCAAGAAAGTTAATATTTTTACTTTTTTCTAATTTGTTAAAAATGGTAATGAGTTTCTATTAGAGACATCAAAGTAAGCACAAAAAACCATAGCTGCATTTTGTATTCTACCACTTCCTGTTTTGCCCTTCATAACCTAGACTGATACAAATTATTTTGCAATTTAAGTATTTTTGTTTGAAACACTGGCACCAACATCAACATTTTAAATTTTAGTTTCTGCTACATTCCAGAACCTAACTTAATCTTTTAACTAAATCTTTAAACTTCACATTATACATGGAACTGATTTTGTGGCAAAGGGTGAATAAAACTGATGCCCTGGTTTAAAATATCTTAAAAACAATGTTAAAAGTACCTTTTAATAGGGACACTTTAGCAAGTGGTTCATTTAGGTCTTGCTCATCCATTTGGGCATCTACAGGGGAGAAAAAGATAATTACAAATAATAATTGACTCTAACAGCAAGCTTTCACTATCAAAATAAAAAAATGAAATTTCTACTCCTATTCTATATGAATAGTTGAAATTTATACAGCTATTAGAATAGTTTTATCAATATATCCAAGATTCAAAAGAATGACTAAATAAATGGAAGCATTGCTTTTACTTCAAACACAAACTTTGAAATCTCCACCCACATTAACCTGCATATCTAAACTGCTTGGTAACAGTAACATGTGCAGATTAGTAAACATCAGGTTACAGCTCACCTGTAGTGTCGTCACTGCTTTTTTCCTTACTTGGACTCAGAGTATCTGATAAATCAGAATCCTTTGCTCTTGCCTGGTTTTCTACCAAGAAAAAAATGAAAGTAGAATTTCATTATAATTAAATAGCATCTATCAATAAGAGCTTCAGGCTACACTTGCTCTAAATCTACTGCAAAATACTTTTAAAATTAACTGAGGTCACTGAATCTCTTACTTCTTTACCACTCTAGTCCAAAATGGAATGCTGATTATCACACGTAGCTCATATTAAATTATAATGTGGATCATGTCTGCTGTGCAGAGGGCTGGGGCTTTTGTTCAAGGCTGTCCACTGGCTAACTGGAAGCAAAAATGAAGCAAGCTTTGCAAAAGTATCCAGAGAACTGCAACAAATATAGCAAAATTCCCAGGACAATGTGGACATTGTATGAAGATGAGACAAAATGGCTTTATTATATAAAAACACTAGTTAGGTTGTCTTAGAAATAGTTATAACAAAACTTAAATAAAATCATAATTATTTGTTATAAAAATAATATTTAAAACAATAAAATTAACAACCTTTTATACTGAAAGAAAATATAACTGTACCTGAACCACACTGGATAAAAAAAACAACTTAAAAAAAGTTTTGTATTTGCAAGTAGTGTGCTGCCTGATCCAATGAAGACATTGTAGGATTTTCTCTCAAAAATCCTAACTGTAACTCCAACAATTAATTAAAGATAAATGGCAATTAATTAGACCCTAGATTCTCACCTGAAAGGCACATCTGTGTATACTATGGTATGCATTTGGACAGAAGTGATTATTTCTCTGTAATAACTACATTGGACAACTAGATATAATCTGGTCCCTGCATTAATTCCCCCATGAGCTCTGTTTCAGTCAAGCCAGCCTCTTTACCAGGCCAGAGCACGTTAGCTAATTATGACCTGCAATTCTTTGCCTAAGTTGAATTTCCCTAAACCTAACGACCATTCTCTCTACTTGGCCTGTTCATTCTCTAAGATACAGCTTAAGCCCCCGCCACCCCCAGGGAACTCTTCGTATCTCCAGCACACGGCACCTTTTACTGCTTCTTCTCTGTGTCATGTTTTTGAAATTAATCATGTTTTATTTCATATCATTCTGTGTTTGTATGTATATATATCTTATTTTCTTAGTGAGTTATAAATTCACCAAGCATATGATTATTTTTATAATGTTATACACTTGATTGTACTGTTTGTGGTGATATGTATGAAAACTTAAACGTACATACCCATTTCCTAGTACTTTTTCCAAGGAAATAATGGTCTACATATAGTATCTATAAAAATGTTCACAGCAGTATTCATTATGAAATGGAAAATATTCAAAATACATTGAGTACTATTAGGTAAAAATAAAGTCTGTTAAAGAACAGTAAGTATAGTATGACCCCGTTTAGACTGAATATAGCTATACATTTATCTATGAAGTTTTGTTATACATATTTATTCAAATGTAGAAAGATCTGCAACAGATAGACCAATGGTTACCTCTGGAAATGGGGACACAGTGGGCATTTACTTTCCAACTTCACATAGCTTAAATTGTTTGAAAAATTATAGTGAATACTGTTTTATAAACAACTAAATCAAGACATTTTCCATTCTGAAAGCAACCAGAAACCTATTTAAAATCATCAGTCAAAATACTCATACAATATTAAAATATAACTTGTTATGGCTATTCCATATGAGAACACCCCTAGAATTTGTGGCTTAACTTGTGAAATGGGTAATGGATTACAAAAAGCCTTCGCTGTTTTTCTCACTGCCATTTCTAGTCAAAGGTCAAATGCTAAGAGACAAGGAAATTAGATTAGAAGTAAAGTCACTGACCATGGAAGCCCCCGGACACCCAATCTGTCCTGGTGCATTCATAGGGTGCTATAATCAGACATTTACAAATGCCCTAGTTTTGAACACAAAGTTATAATCTCAAATAAGACCAATACATCTAATATACCACCCTAGGAGGGCAGAAAGGAAAAGAGGAAAATGATTCTTCTGATTTTTATATTCTTGGCAATTTTTTGATCAAGATAATTGAGGTAAAACCAAGGGGGATATATTTCAAAAGTAATCCTCTGGCTTAGAAGAAATTTTTATTTTATATTTAGAGTATTAGCCAGGAAGATAAAATTGCCTTAAAAGCTGGATCAAATCTTTCATTAAGGTCTTACTAGAATCAAAGTTCCACAAACGTAGGGATTTTTGTCTGTTTTGTTAACTGCTATATAACCACACCCTGCCCACCCCACCCCCCGCCCCCACCCCACCTCCAACCATTGCATAGAACAGTGCACAGTCCATATTTGGTGCTTCGAAAAAAAAAGAAAAAGAAAAAGAAAAAAGGATGACTGAAGGCACAAATCTACTGTTAAGTAAAAAAGCAAGGTTTTAGCTAGTCAACACATGGTCCATCATATTTATGTCCTGATATTACAGTCATTATATGGAGGCAAACCAAATCTATTTAAGAATGAAGCGCAGGACACAACAAATGACTGATAAAGTATTTATTTCTTTTCAAAACCCCTATTATTCAGCTATGTAGCAGCACCCAGTTCTCTGGTATAAAAAACATTTCTGGTTTATTTTCTCTGTAGTATTTAATCATTAAGATACATTCCAATAGTACAGAGAGGGAAATGGGAGAATAACTACCAACATCAATACCGAAACTATTCCCAAACTGGGAAGTCTACTACAAGGTGACTATTTTCACTGTATCTTTGAGTAGACAAAATGATGGATGGGCAAAACAAACATGCAGGGCCACAGACCACTTCGTATACGACTAGAACCAGTGTTTTGGAAAGAGAGCAAGAGTAAAGATCAAGAAGAAAAAGGAGAATGAACATTTACGTGAACACCAAAATGGTGTTTTCTGCTTTATAAGCATTATTTCATTAAATTCCCACAAAACCCTACAAGTTAAATGTCACTCTCATTTCACAAACGAGGAAACTGAAGTTTAAAGAGCTAAAGTAAGTTGCCTGATGGTGTATAGCTAATGATAGAACTTGAAGCTGATTCTAGCTGTCTCATCTACTCATATTCTTATTACTTTCACCCCTAAAACAATTGTAAATGTACAATAACTGCAAGTTGAGTAAGGACTTAAGTAGAAAGCATCTGCAACCTATGATTACAGTACCTGAAGAAAACACTAAGATTGTACAGCTGATATCTTGTAATTTATAGCAACTAACACTTTCAATGCAGAAAAGAAAATTCCCCTCAAAACATCACCAGTAAAATAAAAATAAGACAACTGAGCCAGATCCAAAAGAAAACATATTACAGCCAGATATAAAATATTTCAAAATAACTTATTTCAGCCATCTAGTTTGTTACAGGTATTACCTCTGCATGTTAACTGTGAGAAGTACTAGTAAAATGTTGTTTGCTGACAGAAAAATCTCTGGGTATATAAAACTTGTATCTGGGCCTGGCCGGGTAGCTCAGCTGGTTAGAGCGGTATCCTGATAAGCCAACATGGCAGGTTCAATCCCCAGTGAGGGCACATACAAGAATCAACCAATGAATGCACAGATAAGTGGAAGAACAAATCTCTCTCTCAAGTCAATTAAAAAAAACCACTTGTATTTGTATTATTATTCTTAAAGAGTGTATTCTATTCTCTTGTATGGACTTACTTGCTATAATTTATTTAATAAACACCTTTATGTTTTTCTATTTTTGCTTTTAAAACAACGCTGAAACAAATAACCTTGCATATTTGTTCAATTTCTTCCTTAAGATAAAAACTCAGAAGTGGGATTGCTGGATCTAAAAGCATGCTCTTTAAAACTTTCAATACATATTTTACAGCCAGGTTTCAAAAGGAAATCAGTTAAGATTGCTCAAAACTTTTCAAAAAATGACATCACATAATTCTGAGCAAATGTGTCTAAATCAGAATGCATTAAAAAGAAGCATCAAGATACTTTTCTTTTAATTAAAGAGGTGTTGATTTTTCTTTTCTCTAAGGCTCTACTTGCACTTCAAAGTGTTGGCTATTCAACCAACTAATCTGAACAGGTATTTACGTGGTGAAGTAAAAGCTATTTTAAAGTTTGTTCTCATCTCACTTTAATAAGATGAAATAAATTGCCTATGTTCTAAAAATAGTTCGCTGTTCTGAAACTCAATGCCTGTTTGCCAGAACAATATTAGTGATGCATATTCTATGCATTCTTTCCCCAAATATGGCATCTGCCATACACAAAATTCAGAAAGGAAGCCACCAGATATTTGAAATAACACTATCCTTTTAAATATTTTTTAAAAGCCAAATAGATTAAATTACTTCCATTAAATTTCCATTAAATAGAATATACTGACATTCAGCATTTCAAACTTTTATCACTCATTGTTTTAATTAACCAATATGAGAATCTAACTTTAGATTTCATGCTGGCATGTTCTGATAAAAGTCCTAGAATAAGAAGAAGCATATCCCATCAAATTTGCCCTATTTCCCTATGCATAAAAGTGACTTGATAATAAGATGCTTTAAAACTCACTTTTCTTCTCTAAGCCTGACAATTGTAACAGAAAAGAATTAGCAGAATAAACTACTTCAGGCAAACTAATAGGACTGTTCATTTTAAAATGTAAGAAGATTCTACACGTTCACTTTTGCTTAAATCAAGTTGAGATGCCAAAAATGAAGAAAATATTATCAAAAGAAATGATAAAGGTCCAATAGTGCCCCAAATATTACTGCAAACATTTTTAACCTGTTTTTTTCCCTAGTAAGATTTACATTCTGTTTGAATAAAAACTTGAGATAAAAGCTGAAAATAACGCTGGAAGTGAGAGAGAACACGACAAATCTCTAATACCTAAAGAAACCTGTTCTAAGCATTTAAACACACACACACACACACACCCTTTAAAAAGAAACTTTCTGATTAAGATATCCTTCTTAAAACAGAACTTCAACTATTTTATATTATTACATGATACTATTACAGGACTGTCATTTTGTGAGTTTTAAGAAAGAAAGTGATTGTTAAAATACTATGACCTTGAAAATGTACACTAACCTTCATTATCCAAGAGTTGTTAAACCCACAGAAAAATCCCACAGAAAACAAACCTTTTGAAAGCTTTGTTTCTTCAACCACTTTGTTTAGATGCCCCTCGACGATCAGCTTCTCTGCCAAAGAAAATAAACGTTACTATCCAAGTCCAAACTGAGTAGCATTTCCCTGAGCGGGGCAGTGTAACACATTCCATGACCAAATTTAAAGATGATAACATTACTCCCATGACTAGGCTTGAACAAAAACTAGACCCCGGAGGGGAAACGAAAAGAACTCTAACTATAAGAGAGCAGATTAAAACAGAAATCTGGGGGTAGGGGAACATTTGCCTTTTATTTTTATTAGTTTTCACCTTATTTTAAAGCCTAACACTTTTTTTAAAAAGTCAGAACAAAGCAACCCTCTCTAAATCAAGGATATTAAGTTAAAATAAAGAAATTATAAGATATTTTATCTAAATAAAGAAGTAATTCAAATTACTATATATCAATAGTTTACTTTTCCTTATTCATACAATTCAGCAGAGATATCTATACAACATTTTTCAGTAAAGTGAAATCATTTTAGAACAGCTAATTAAAGAAATAAACATTTTTTGTTTTGTTTTATGGGGAATTCTCTATAAATGTGTAAGGTAACTTCTTTATAATTTATTTGTCATATTTTCTTTTTTAAAAAAGATTTTATTTCTTTTTAGAGGGGAAGGGAGGGAGAAAAAAAAAAAGGAGAAAAACAGCGATGTGTGAGAGAAACAGCGATCTGTTGCCTCTTGCATGCCCCAAACTGGGGAGCTGGCCTGCAACCCAGGTATGTGCCCTGACCCAGAATCAAACCATGTCAGTCTGCAGATAACACCGAACTGAGCCACACCAGTTCGCAGATTTCTATATTCTTTTTTTCACTGAGGAAGATAATATATCTATCCTGTATATCCCCTTATTTAAACTTGTATGTCAGCTGATTTCCTTTAACTCATACTTTTGCAGTATGTGATATAATTCCTCTATTCTTACACTCTTCAACACATTGCAACTTGGACTATGCCTACAATTCAACAATAAAAACCGCTCCAAGATCACTATAACCTCCTATCTCACAAAACCCATGGCTCCCTTGCAAAATTTTATTTTATATAGTCTCTTTGCAGTATGTGGCACTGTTTGCCCTGGACTCCTTTAAAAAAAGGCCAAAGTAATAGATTTAGATAATTTTATAAGGCATTAGTCCTATAAGATGGATAACGTAAGCTGTCCTACACCACTCCATTCCTGAAATTCACTTCCTAGAAACAAAAACCTCTAACTTTTAGCCATTTGTTCTGGTGTTTACATTTATATTTCTAAATAATTTATGAGGGGGGACCTCCCAAAAACTGGAATTATCTTCTGGAGTGTGGGCCCTTTGTAGTACAGGCTTCTTCCACTAGATGAGTGTTCTAGGAATCCATCTGTATCAGTGTACTAGCTGCTGTTGTTGTGAGAGGGTGTTTGGCTTCAGTGAATTATTTTTGAAGATTCTTTCAATGTGTTTGCCCATTTCATGATCGGTGATTTAAAAGCGCACCTGCCCACGCTGTGTTGAGTGTTCAGCAGGTTTTGACCCCAAACAGCATGACCCTCATGCCCCACCCTCCCTATTCACCTGATCTCATCCCGAGAGGCATTTTTTGTCTCCCTGGATGAAAAAGGTCCTCTCTGGGAAAAATTTTGCCTATGAACGAGGTTAAATTGTTTTGAGCAATGGAAAAAGCCTTGAGATAGGTGTATTACATCAAATGGAGAGTACTTTGAAGGTGACTGAAATTTAAACATGTGAAAATAAAGACACAATTTTTTAATAAATAAATTCCAGATTTTTTGGGTCCCCACTTATATTGTGATCTATTTTTCCATTTTAGACATTATTTCTTGACAATATCTTATAGATGATTAAGCTTTCTTATATCCTACTATCATCCTTGTAAGAGTTACACTTTGTCCATCTGTAATCAGTATTTATACAGGGTGGGGCAAATGTAGGTTTACATGTATGAACATACAAAACAGTTTATTCTTGTATTGTTATTTATTAATTATTGTATTATTTTCCTCACAAACAACTGTAAACCTACCTTTGTCCCACCTTGTATTATTACTATTATCTGTATCTGTCACATAATATTCTATGGCTATATTTCTCTTATTATATAACCATTTAGTATTTTTGGAGCTTATAATTCCTTGTTTTATTTTGCTAGTTTTTTATATATCTATCTCAAACACAGCCTATGTTCTTACAGAACCATAAAACTTTCGACATTGTCAAACATAGCAGGCCATCTATCACACTGTAGTTCCTTGTTCCTCCACCCCTTTAATCTTCCTGCTCCAGTCTGAGCTGAATCCTATGCAAAATACCCTGCTCTCAGATTCCAAATCTTCCTCTTCTAGCTTTATTCTCTTGTTTTAGTTTAGTATGTCCTCGGATAATTTCCTGAAAAAGGTAGGTAGAAGGTAAATTCTTTGTTATTTTGTTCCTCTGAAAATGTTATTTTCTACCTCACAATTGACGGATAGTTTGACCACATACAAAATTTCTACAGGAAATAATTTTCCTTCAGAATTTCGAAAGTTTTGTTTCACTGTCTTCTAGGTTCAAACTAGGTGAGTTTAATACTGGTGAGTTCAACCAGTATGCATAGTAGAGACTTTTTGTGCTTAGTAATGCCTGGTTTGCTTGTTTCTTCTGGGCATCTGGGAGGACTGCATGTTCCAAATCCCTAGCACTGAGGAAGGTCCATGTAAGTGGTTCTAACCAAGGCTAAAGCATTTGAGAGTAGAGTTTTCTATACTTTTCTCTTCCCCAAATCAAGAAACTACATGTTGAGATGACAACATCATAAAATGATAAAGCATACATTAGCCTAAATCCCTGAGTAACAATTTGGAGCAGAGTGTTCTTCTTCACCATAGACATGTAACATGAGTGAAAAATAAATGTTTATTCAATTAAGCCATTACAATTCCAGGGTTTCTTTACTGCTATATTATAGAGTGGTTTATTATGAGTAATATAACATGAAATCCTTTGTTTCTCTTGGCTGTTTTCAGAATCTTTTTATGCCTGGTGTTCTTAAATTTCATTAACCTCAGTATATGTTGGTTTTTTTTTAACTGAGATAAAACACGTATAATAACATATAATAATCTTTTAAAGTGGGTAATTCAATGGCATTTAGTACAATGGCAATTTTATGCAACCACCACTTCCATCTAGTTCTAAAACATTTTTATCATCCCAAAAGGAAAACGATATATTCATTGAGATGTATTTCCCATCCGCCCTCCAGAGCTCTAGCCGTCACTCATATGCTTTCTGTCTCTATGAATTCCTATTCTGGATATTTCATAAATAAAATTATACACTATGTAACTTTTTGTGTCTGGCTTTGTGTGTGATTTTTTAAAATACATTGTGTTGAGCATTCAGTGCATCCTTTCAGTTTAGAAGCTCAGAGCTCCAATTCTGAGGAATTCTCTTTCATTAATAAATCTTTCTCTTTTCTCTCTCTTTCCCTTCTCTCTCCTTTACCACACTCTGGAAATATTATTCAGATGTTAGATCTCCAGGGTTAATTCTCTAATTTTCTTAAAATTTCCCCCCTTTTTTTCTTAAAACAAACAAAAACCTTGTCTTTTAAACTATTTTATGTATTATTTCTGCTTTCTCTTCTAACCCTTCTACAGATTTAACTTTCAAAATACATCTGGTGTCATATTTTTAGTTTTCAAGAATTCTCCTTGTACTCCGTTTCTTTTAAAAAACAGCATCTTTTTCTGGTTTCATCCATGAACTATCTTATCTTTCTGAAGAAATTAGTTAAACATTTTTCAAAAGTTTTATTCTGCTTCCTGTTTTTTTGTTTGTTTCTTCCTCAGTCACAATTTGTTTCCCTTTATTTGTTTTAATCTCTATCTTTTTCAGCAGAAAATTTCCTCACAGTAGTGATCTTGGCCATCTCATCATATTTAGGGTGAGGCAATAAAAAGCTGACAAAGTTCTATGTGCATGAGCAGGGTTTGTTACCTGCTGGGTGGCAGTTTGTTATGGAGAGACCTTCAACTGTCAGTATCAGTGTTTTGTCTTGGTCTGATCAAGTACATAGAGTAGACTCCCCTAACCTCCTTTTCGGGGAGTGTAAACCTGATGACCAGCACTCTGATTCAATATACAGGCTTTCATTTAATTGTCCCACTTTTTTCTTTTCAGTAAGATGCTCATATACCACTCTCAGCCATGTTTACAGACTCTCCATTTCAGACTTCAGAGAGATAAACTTCAGTCTGTACGTGGAAGGAAGGAGCCACTTGTCTGTCTGCATGGACCAGGGATAGAAATATGTATCATCTTGCACTCCAGGCCTAACGAGTACGAAGTACCTCTGATACATCAGCCACAGTTTTAACTTCCTTTTTTGGGGTTCCTTAACCTCCTCCCCACTTGTAGGCCCTTAAAAAAGAAAGAATGAAACCCAAATCTCTTACCACTCAATTATCTGCTTTACTTACATCTTCTAAAACTTTGTTGACATCTATTACCTGTTGTAGTCTCCATTCCCATTTTCTTTGTCTTTGTGATCTTACATCTTTTATAATCTTTTACTATGAATGGGTCCATATTTAATCAAAAATTGACTGCCTCCCTTTTAAAACTCTTTTCCTTTGACCTCTAGGATACCACCTATTCCTACTTCTTTTATGTGCTTGCTCATTCCTTCCATCTCAGCCTTTCATTGGTTTTCCTTTCTTCTGATTGTGATCTAAATACATGTTAGTCTTCAAGATCTCTGTCAACAACAATAAAAATTATTTTTAAATGACATCAACTATCTGATACACTTCTCTCTCCTCTTCTCTTTCCATTCACATCTCCATTATGCTATTGCAACTGTTTTTGTCTGCTCTTCCTAACATACTATGAACTTCTAAGGTGTCTTCAAATATTTACTATGCACTAGGTACAATACTAGGTATTTCTCATAGATTATCAAGAGAAATGTGATAAATCTAGAAATTTAGAGTCTAGTGAAAGCAGAGAGGTATTCTAGTAACAATTTAATTCCTAATAAAATTCTAACACAAAATACAACTTCCAAAAATATAACAAGTAATAAAAAAACATAAACATGAACTTTAAAAGCCATTCTAAATTTTTTTCTAGTATGTTGAAGATCTAAGTATCATCTTGTTTGAAAAATTATAAACATATATCACATCTGGAGTAATCTATTGTTTAAAACCTTCTCACCCTTAAGAAGAGTAATATAATCTTCAGAATATAACAGAATTTTTTTTTAAATCCTCACCCAAGGATATGTTTATTGATTTGAGAGAGAGAAATGTTGATCGGTTGCATCCCATATGCACCCCAGCTGGAGGCTGAACCCTCAAACTTTTGGTGTATGGGACAACACTCCAACCAACTGAGCCACTCTGCCAGGAGGGGAGATTAATCTTCAGAATATAATCTTAAATCCCTACCATGCCCTATAAGGTCTATGTGATCTAGCTCAGAGGTCAGTCAACTATAGCCCCTCAAGGCCAAATCTAGCCTGCTGCTTGTTTGGTAAATAGTTTTATAGAACACAGCCAGGTCCACTCATTTACAGATTGACCAAGGTTGCCTTCAATGACAATGGCAGAGTTTAGCAGTCCCAACAGAGACTTTATAACCTACAAAGCCTAAAACATTTACTATCTGGCCCTTTAATATTTTTTAAAATCATTTTTATTGCTCTAAAACTCAAATATCAGATCCACTTTGGGTTTTCACATGGTTTTGATACAGGGGGATCTGGTGAGTGGAGAGGAATGCTGGAGGCAGCCTGTGAGAATCAGCTCCCCAGAGAAGGAGGCGCACGATAGATTTCCATACGTGCCCACTCCGGGTAAGGGGTAAACAAAACTAGCATGCCAGCATAGCATTGCCCTGGTAGCTGAGCTAGCACAGCGACACTTGGTCTGTGCAGAGATACTGTGCAGGCTCCCGAGTATGATGGAAGAAACAGAAAGCCCTCTTCAGAGGATAGCGGGAGGTGCAGACCCGCCAGCTTAGCCTGAATTGGAGGGGAAGTTGGATGCTTCTGCAACCACATGAACTTTGGCACCCAAACTTTTAAATGGAGGCAAGTGGAGACTCCGCCCCTTTGGCTGCTTCTCCCTTACCCAGTCAGGGGACTGGCTCACAACAAAGTTGAGTCCTGTGCTCTAGGCCGTGACCCAGGGACACGTGCCTTGGCAGTGGCCTGTGGGACACCACAGCTCTATGCTGCACAATGTTCCAGACTATGCCCTTCTCTGCCTCTGAGATCAGCACGTGGATGCGCAGGCCAGAGTGCTTGCAGGCCCCAGGTGGGTGAGCAGTCTAGAGCTCTGGGCCCCGGCAGACTAGCTCCTGCACAACTGGTGGCATAGTCTGCAGTGGCCCTAGGGCCCAACATGGGAAGCTGCAGCATCGCAGTGACAACACTGGTCCCATAAGCATGTACTTCAGGGAGAGAATCTGAAGCCAGAGAGCTACCTGTGTAGCAGCCTTCAGCTCCAGAAGGACAGATAAAAATGGAGTGGGGTTTCTGGACAGTGTTGCTGGTTCTGGGGGTCGTTGAGTTCTTTCTGTGTTTTGTGGAAGAAACTGGCCTGGTGTCTGGAGTTTCCTACTCCACCAAATTGGACAAGATTTTAATAAGGACCTTTTTCCTTCCCCACCAACCTTTGGTTTATGCCTGTATTTGGCAGCAGGTGGCCAAATCCCACTCTACTTGGCTAAGTTTTTATCTCACAGGCTCTTTCCCCAGATACATATACAACTCCCTCAATTTTGTACTTTCTCTGTTCAAATCCTACATACTTCCTTTGTTGCTCCCATTGCATTATATTCTTTTATTTTTCTTCAGTGAACTCATCATTACCTAACATATTAATTAGTTTTTGCCTCTTCAAGAAAATGTAAGCTCCATGAAGCCAAAGCTTTCTTTTTCTTGTTCATTTCTATAGCCACAACGCTTAAAATAATGCCTGATATATACACAGTAGATACTTAATAAATATTTGGTAAATGAGTGAATTGAGCATCTATTTTTAAAGCATCCAAAGTTGGAAAACTTATTTGAATGTTTTCCTCATTCTAAAACTAAGGATCAAATACATATAAAAATTTTTGAATAGTTTTAGCATATAAGTACTAAATAATAACTACCTGCTGCTACTTATCACTATTGAAATTATTATTTTTCTAAAGATTTATTTATTTATTTTTAGAGAGAGGGGAAGAGATGGAGAAAGAGGGAGAGAAACATGAACATGAGATAGAAATATTGATCAGCTGCGTCTCTTACATGCCCCAACTGGGCACCAAATTTGCAACTCAGGCACATGATGACTAGGAATTGAACCAGCAACCCTTTGTTTTGTGGGATGGTGCCCAATGCACTGAGCCACACAGGTAAGTGTACTATTTAAATTATTTAAGGTTATATTTATTATCAAATCTGGTGAAATATTAGTGGCCCATAATTAAAGAAGAAAAAATATTGTTCTTAGAAGTTTCTAATCACTGGTTCCAAACTGGTTCATAAGTTTGGGGTGGAAAGCTTAGTTCTTTAGAAGTAATAAAAATCTGAGACCTGATACCTGGAGGTCCTGAAAGAGCTATTTACCTTGGCACAAGTGAAAGATAAAACACAAGATTTTTCTTTCTTTTTGAAAATTGTAATTTTGAGGGATATTGTAGAAAGAATTATTTATTTTCTCCTATTATAAAAACACAATGTAAAAAAATACATGAAAAGAGGCATAATACACAAAAGTACAGGGTAATAAACCTTTTTAAAGCAAATGCCTGTATGTTATATCCCAAATCAAGAAACAGAACCTAACCACCCTCCCCCACAGAGCCTTCCACATTCCCCTTTCCAATCCTGACTTTTATGGTATTTTATTTCTTGCCTTTTTTATGATCATACTACCTAAATATGCATGACTAAATAACACACTATAATTTTAGCGGTTTTAAACTTTATATAAATGGAATACTATAGTATATATTCTGTTGTATCAGGCTTCTTTCATCCAATATACCTTAGTGTATTTATCCATTTGACTACTGAAGGTCTTTCGGATTGTTATGAACTATTGTGAATAAAGAGGCTGTGAAAATTCTTAAATGTGTACCTGATAATATGTGTAGGCATTTCTGTAGGGAACCTACCAAGGAGTAGAACTGATGAGTATAGTAAATTTGAAAACATTTGAGAACCATCACCTAAGCACTTTGTTTAGTCAGAAAACATGATGGAGTTGCAAAATCTATCAATTCTTATCAAAGTCTGAATTAAACAAAACCAAATTTATTTCCTGGTTGATAAAAATAAGTTATGCACTAACTACACTACTATGCACACAAAATAAAAATCAGAAACAGTGCAAACAATGTACTCAGAGGCTCTAATGGAGCACTGGTGAGCCTCGATTGGATTAAGTTCTTAAAGCTAAAGAGCCACTTTCTTCACATGACAGCTACAACCAGAGAGCAGAAAATAAATAGTACTGGCTCTCAGACATTGATATCAGTTGCCTAGGGGATTGTATACTGACAGAGAGAAGAAGAGATGAATATAAAAGAACTATAAAATCTGCTGTTATAAGTGCCAACCTGGAAAATACTTCTAAATCTGAAAGTTAGGTTTTATCCAAAAAATAATGTTATGAGTAGGGCATCAAAATAATGTGCTTGAGATCAAATTTTTAAAATGGCATGCATGCTAGTTAAAAAGTTAATCTGTAGATTGTCAAAAACATATTACTCTAACAGGAACAATAAAGTTGCATCAATCAGCTTTCACTATCTGGTGACTGGGAATAAAAAGGAGGAAAACAAGTTACTTCAACAGGAAAGTTTCCACTAAAATATTTTTCGCTGCTTCCCACCCCCATGAGTAAGTTTTACATGTACCAGTTAACACATGTGGCAGGAATTACTTCAGTGTCTAGTAAATATTATTTCATTTAATTCCCACACTAGTCCTATGAGGTAGGTATTCCCATGCCATTTTATAAATAAGGAAATTGAGGTTTAAAGAGATCATATTGCCCAGTGTCATACTACCAGTGAGGGAGCAAATTAGAATTCACACCAAAATCCTATGATCTTATTCTAAATATCATAAACTAAAATGAGCTGAAGTCGCCTAAAACGTTATCGAACAGAAATACAGCCAACAAACTGACATCAGAATTAACATCAAGATATAGTCAAAGTAAATATAAACAATCAGCATTCAACATCAAACCAACAATTTATTCCCCTTCAGAGAGTAGCAGTTCACAAAGTAGAAACAGATGTACTTTTAGAACCTCATAGGAGAGGTCCTGTGAGTTTGCTAATTTTAATAATAAAGATTTTTACAAAGTCATTTGTTTCTGCAGCAAAATAAAAGTAAAAGCAATTCTTGCTGTAGAAGATAGCCTACATTTTTAAAAAAATTATGTTTATTTACTTATTTTTATCCTCACCTGAGGACATTTTTTCCTTGCTTTTAGAGAGAGAAGAAGGGAGAGAGGAAAGGAGAGAGAGAAACATAGATGTGAGAGAGAAACATCAGTTGGTTGCCTCCTATATGTGCCTGCAACAGGGATCGAACCCATAACCTAGGTAAGTGCCCTGATCAGGAATGAACTTGTAACCTTTTGGTTACAGGATGACACTCCAACCAACTGAGCCACACTGGCCAGGGTGATAGCCTCCATTTTTATAAAAACAATTCCAGAAGATACTTGTCCTAAAACCTAAGAATAAAAAAGAATAAATGAGACAAAAAAATTTGGAAGTCAAGGATTGAAAACTAAATGAAATGGACCAATTTTAAGAGTATAGAAACATCTTTTCTTTAAAAAGGAATAATTTACGTACCAAAACACTGTTGCCATGAATTTTAACACTGTCTTCTGTATAGTTATATTGGGAGAAAATCTGGTAGAAATGTTGGAAAGCTAGCTGACTGGGGAAATGATTCATACAAATAAACAAAAAGCAAAATCCTACCAATATACCCTAGATTGGACAACTACTCTAAGAACAAAGAAACAGAAAATTAGTAATATCTAGTTTAAACTCAGAGGAGTTTTCTTATAATGAGGATATAAACTACTATAAGCAGGGAGGGAACTACACCAAGTGTTTCCTATGCTTTATCATAAATAAACTGCTTTGACTTAGGGAAATAAAAGTTTAAAAAATTTTAAAAAATTTAAATCTGATTCAAATAGAATATGTAATCAGAATAATCCAGAGATTGTTCAAAGAGTATGCTCTCATAGAGTAATGAAAAGTAAACAATCACAAGAGCAAAACTGATTCAATGCATTCATTACTCCAAATAAGGCAATTTCTATGTGAGAGCAAAGCCCTAAAAGAAGGGAGAAGGGAATGAGAGAAGTATACACAGATAGTGGCTGTGGTTTCAAAATGGGGTGGGAGGCAAGGAGAGAACTTTTTTAATCAGGAAAAAACTATTAAGACATGAAATATTAAGAGAACTAGAAATAATAATAATAGTTAAAAGATATTAAGTCTCCTAATAAGCACAGATTAAGAATTCAAAGACATCATTATTTCAGGGCACTTTTTAACTCTACCACTAAAAGGGAGATGCCCTTGGGGGAGGGCATAATTTATCTCTACAAAGCAGATCTCAGAAGAAAGTTTCTGTGGTATATTGTAATGATGCCTCTACCCTCTCCTACATAGACAGCAGAAGAGAAATCAAAGGGGCAGGCAACAGTCCGGAGAAGGCTGTTTTTCACTCTATGCCCATGAAGTGACGGTATGTCTCCATGCCCTTAGATTCTCCACACTTTACCCTTTATCTTTTTTTTTTTTTTTAAAGATTTTATTATTTACTTTTAGAGAGAGGGGAAGGGAGGGAAGAGAGAGGTAGAGAAACAGAGAATGTGTGAGACATACATCAATTGACTGCCTCTTGCACACCCCCAACTGGGGGACCTGGCCTACAACACAGGCATGTGCCCCAACCGGGAGTCAAACAGGCAATCTTTGGGTTCACAGGCCAGTGCTCAATCCACTGAGCCATACCAGCCAGGGCTACCCTTTATCTTTTCACTCAGCGTACAAATTAATCAAGTGATAGAGTTCAAGATATATGTATAAAATTAGAGATACACAATTTAACTGAGAAAGCATCTTTAGCAGAACACAATCAACACATTAAGTTTCACAGTAAACCCTGAGTAACTAAAATTTGCAAGGAACATGGAATATAGAGTTCTTAAACTAAACTTCATGCCTGAAACTCTGAAGAAGGAAATACTGCTAGGGCTTTTTAGCAAGTTTTACTAAAGTTACTGGTTAATTGTATATTTTATATGGTGTATTTTCATACAGAAAATTTACTTCACAGGTCTGGAATTACACAAAAGGTTATATTTAAATCTGTTCAAATCAAATCTCTTTGATGGGATTAAAAGCTTTTCTCCTAAAAAGGAATGAAAAGAAACACTGTGTTTTACCATAAAAAGAAAGCAAAATGAAATGTGATCCAACACATTTAATTTCCTCAAAATCACGAAATAATTTAGAGAACCAACCACCAAATCATCTCTTATGGATTCATACATATAAACTGAAAAACATCTCTCAATAAATTAAAAATAGACATGCAGAATACTATGGAAGTTAACTATTCACTTTCTAATTTTTTAAACACAAAGTGAACATATATTACACAAGCACAATAAATAGTGAAAGCTATGTATTTAATATTCTGTTTATAAAAAACTGGAAACAAGAATACGAAGGGTCACTGTTCACAGAATATATACTTCATGTTCATGATTATAGATAAGTTTAAGATGCTTATCAAAAAAAAAGTAATAGTAAAAAAGCTTGCACTCGTCAAACAATAATCCAAAATCGTTTCAGGTCACTTGAGGAAGATTTTTGCTGAAATTACCTTGCTTGACATACTTATTAAATACAACAATTTCTACAATGGTAGCTTGTCATAAAAAAAACCCCGAAAATTTCCTTTGTGACAAAAAAATCAAACTAGACCAACTCTAGCTATCCAAATTTAAGGAGCTAAACAGATATGGAAATTTTTGATATAAAATGGATATCCTCATTAACCAGACTCTTATTACTAAAACTCAGGAACCAAACAGATTTATATAATGGGCTATATCCCTAGCTTCCTGAGCTTATAGTCCAACTTTCATAACTTGCACTTAGGGATCAAATGGATTCAAATGTCTAGAAATACTTTTTTATTTCTTCTCTTTTTTGGTTCACACTTTTACCACAAGTACAGGATTCTGTATTCTTATCCCTCACCCCAACTCCAATGTATCACATTTAGCATTTTCCCAAGCCATTACATAGTCCCTGCAAATGTTTTATTGGCTAATATCCCCACTGAGGGGATTGCTGTAATTTAAGTGATTTCTGTTCTAACTCTGAATATTTATTTGGTCTATTTTCTCCCTGAAACTAATGACTCAGTAAAAGTCTTCGAACACCTTTTTCCTTAAAACAAACTTTGTTCTGCATTAACTACAGCTAAGTATTTTACACATTTTATAATATTTTAAACAATTTTTACAAATTGTAACTGAGTAAAACATTCCTTTGATATTTCTTGGTTCTTATTTTTGGGGGCTCAAAATATAAATCCCAAAAGTTCAAAACAAAAATAATATTAAAACATGGTTACACATAATAAAACTAAATATAAAATCCTTCTCCTAAAGATTTATATTTTATATTTTATATATTGCTTTTAGTTGATTTCATGGGTAACAATTATTTTGTCCCAAATTACTGTTCCAATTTCTTGCAAAAGTGTGATTTAGTAATAAAAAGATAAAAAGATACATTTATTTTTGCTTTATGAGAAACACTTTTTCAAAACAAATTTAAAGGACAAAGAAATGTCATATTTATTAAATAATTTGCCTCAAAGTAACATTAAAGTTACATTCAATATTATAGTCTCTAAAATGGACAAAAACAGAAGCTCTTTTAAAAACTACTGAAGAAATCGCTTAAAGCATTTCTAAGGAGTGTAACATTTGATCTCTTGAGTTTGTATCTCCTGTAATTACCAGGCATGTAAGTCTTACAGCCCTCAAGTGCTCTGATTTTGGGGGGGTGGGAAGCACAGCACATGTGAGCACAACCACAAAATGAGTTCATGAGCATAAAAACTTTGAAAACCACTCATTTTTTAAAAAAGGGAGAAAAGAAAACTGTCTGACAGAGTTTGTCTGATAGGAAAAACTAGGTATCTTCAATGAACTTTACTACACATAGTAACCTTTAATTGTCACTAACAAGATCAAGAGAATGTCTCAACCTTGTGACTGTTACAAATTTAAACAGCCACATAATTTTCAAGGAAGAGGGAATTCACAATACTCTGTTCAGAATTCAGCAGAGATCTAAATCAACTCAAAAACCAACCTATCTATCTTTAAAATATTATTATTGTTTCTTTAAGTCCTCACCTGAGGATATGTTTACTGCTTTTAGAGAGAGAAGCAGGGACAGTGGGAGAGAGAGAAGGAGGGAGGGAAAGGAGAGAGGGGAGGAGATGGGGGGTTGGGGGGAAGGAAGAGGGAGAGGGAGGGAGGGAGGGGGAGGGGGAGGGGGAGGGGGAGGGGGAGAGAGGGGGAGAGAGAGAGAGAGAGAGAGAGAGAGAGAGAGAGAGAGAAATGTCATTGGTTGCCTCCTATTATGTTCCCCAACTGAAGACAGAATCGGAAACCTAAGTGTGTGCCCTGGCCAGGAATGAAACCCGCAACCTTTTGGTGTACAGGACAATGCTCCAACTAACCGAGCCACCTGTCCAGGGAAAATATTATTTTTTAAAACACAGTATTAAAGATAGCCTTGTATACCTTCCCAAGAGGAGGCCGTTGATGTCAGCCTACAGGACAATCTGTTGCTACTGCTTCACTAGAAAGCTCCTGCTACTCTAAAGGTCATCTTTACATCTGAGTGCCCAAACTAAATCATTGTTTTGTACTTCATTTAAGAAATTTATTTAAGAACCTCAAAATTCAAATCTTAAGTGAAACAGGTTAAGGTTATTACTATCTCAAGTTTAGGTTCTTGACATTCTCTTTTATTCCCTGCTCAATAATGATTTTTAATTAATAAGCTTGAAACTTCCTCTTTTTTTGTGGGCAATACGAAATGTTCACCTCCATCTGTGAGGGTGAATGCAACAGAAATATTTTTTTCAAAAGAGAGAAACATAAACAGTAAGAAAAAGTTCAGTGCTGTCTGAAGACGGTCCTTTGCGCACTGCTACAACAAACATACTGAGATCTTTATTTTCCTCTCATTTTTCAATAATAGCCTGACTTCATTAAAATCGATGTGAAAAATACTCTGTACTCACTCTGGCATTCTATGAATTGATGAATAAAAGTGCAGTCCCCGCCACTCTTTGAAAGCAAGTGCTCTAATAAAGAAAGAAACACCTTTAAGGATATAGTTTGTTGCTGTTTTTGAAAACCAACAGCAAAGTTAGAAAAACTGAAATGTTTCAACAGGTAACTCTGAAGGAGATTAATAAAATTTTAATATATTTGACTAATAAGAGTAGTCATATTTTGGAGTGAAATAAAGTGAAATGAGTGAAAATTGTAGTTACATAATCATTAATTTATACCCTGAATGGTTAGTTTTTAAAGGTGTAGTTTCTATCCAAAGTGCTCAAGGAAACCATAGAAATATATTGCTTTAAAAAGTTTGTAACACTTTTAAAATACACCTTTCTCCATGAGAACTTAATAAAAAACCTTAATTTCAAAACTTTACATTTGTTCTTACTAAATTTTCAAATGACTGTTCTCTAACAGTCCCTCTTCAAAACTACTCATCTTAGTAAGATGAAAGGTATTTTAAGAATACCATAAAATAATGCCTTAAAATTTTAAAGAAAATGATGCAGTATTTTAATTTTTACACTTTCATTTCACAGTCTTTCCTTTTGAGTCACTTAATCTGCAGTTCATATACAATCGAAACACTATATTGTTTATCTCTGTCCAAATGATTAAAATTAATGTCTGCATATTTTAAAATAAGAGCTTGGTAAATAGTTTTCCCCAGGTCAAAGAGAATTTGTTTTTTGTTTGTTTGTTTTGTAATGGGTGCAGAGAATTAAAATCTAACTGTAGTTTAATAACAGTTTTAGCCCTTTTACTATAATAGTCTTTACACTTTGATTCAAAGAGTTAATTTCTAAATGTGGATAACATCCTTCAATTACATATTTTTATCTTTAATAACTACCAAATACACTTACAAAGTTAACTGTTAAAAAATATACTCCAACATGATGACTATCTAGAAAGTGTTGAAAGCACCAAAACCTATCAAAGAGGACAATGTCAGGTCAAAGAGAGTTGGTACCACTCTGTAAAAGCCTTTTTTCTCTTCTCCTCCATCTCAACTTTGCTTGAGAGGCAGCCGTCTCCTACTCTGATCACGCGTCAGCCTCTCTTGACATGCTTATTGACAGCCTTCTCCACTTTCATACTCAAATTTATCATTGTTTTTTTATCTCATTACATGTCTGCAGAGCCTCCATTCAACAGTCACTATCAGAGTAAGAACATGAGAAGAAATGTTGACAAAACTCATGTTTTATAGACCAATGCATTAATACCTAGAGACACAATATAGCCCCAAAAAGAAAAAGAAAAAAAAGACTAACTGCAAGAGAAATTTGAAATTTAAAAAGGGCTAATCAATAGTTTTTGCCAGTTGGAGCCAAACATTCCAAGACAGAAGTCCTCACTTGAATAGTGATTAGTACAATAGAAAAAGTTGTTTTACATAAATCCTATCTAAGCTATAACATTTTTAGAACTCAAACTATACAAACATCCCTATTCAATACGAAAACTCATTTGGAAACAAATTTTAACCCAACTAAAGGACTTTATAAAACTTATCTGAAACCAAATTTCAAACTAACATCACAGGACTTTATATGGCATTTATTAATGCAGGACCACCCACTATCAGTCACTAAACCAAAAATTACCCTTTTATGTACTCTGATTTTAATATCAGGACCCTACATTAAAATGTTTGCTATGCCAGTTTAGATAAAATGCAAGATTAATATGAAAAACAAATATATATATATATATATGACTTGCACAAAGGCATTTCCGGAAACACATGAGAGAAATGTCTTTCAGATAATATATGTAAAAGATATGGATCATGACACTTTTAATATGCCATTACTTGAATTCCAGCCCTTGGGAACTCACTTTGCCAAAATATAAAAGATGTCACCGATAATCCGAAAGGAGCGGGGGAGGGGAGTGTATCATAATACTAAATAGGGTTGAGGAATAAAGAAAAATACAAATACAGAAACATAACAGAGAACCACGATACTTAAAATGTGTTTTATTTATACATATGAGTTTCCTATGGATTTTGATTTTCTATACCTGTGTTGTTCAAGATAGTAGCCATTAATTTACATGGGACTACTGAGGCCTTAAAAAGTGAGATGTGCTGTAAATGTAAAATAAATATAGACTTACTAAGAAAATAGAACGTGAAATACTTCATTTATAATCTTTTAATATTGATGCATGTTAAAACAATATTTTGGATATAGTGGGTTAAATTAACTATATTATTAAAATAAATTGTTAAGATTTTACCTGTTTCTTTTCGTATTTAAGTGTAGTGACCAAAAAAACTTAAGTTATGTATGTGGGTCTCATGTGAATTTCCTGCAGAAATTTAGAGAAAGCTGGCGATAATAAAGCCATGTTATAAGCCTTAAAGACACTGAGGTCACTAAGGTGTCTGAAAATGGTATAAGAGAAAAAAAAATTACGTACATGGCCCTCACAATATTTGTATTAGACAGTGCTTTTCTATGCCTGCTAAAATGTATTAAATTATGCTTATTAGATAAGGTATTTAAAAATTTACAGTACAATCCTGTATTTTTAGCAACTATGTTAGATTTAATTTCAGAAATGGGGTTTACTGAAGAAATTTTAATCTTATTATCTCCAGACATTTTTGAAATATTCTCTTACATCTGTACTTGGTTGTCTTACTACCATTTAAAGAGTAATTTTAGTTAAAATCATATCTAACAACTCAGTATTTATGGACTTTGGTAAATTGGAGTATTTGATAACTGGTTTGTTACGTTATCACAAGTGACTCAGAACAGATTCACCTTATTCCAGATTCTACTTTGTAACTTAATCTAGTGTAATGAAACTTGTGTGCATATCCAGATATTTACTACTGTTTCTTTAAATTTATTTACTTATTACTTTTACAGAGAGAGGAAGGAAGAAAACATCAATTTGTTGTTCCACTTACTGATGCGCTTGTTGATTGATTCCTGGGTGTCCCCTGACTGGGGATCAAACCCACAGCCTTGGCATATTGGGATGATACTCTAACCAACTGAGCTACCCAACCAGGGCCTCAATTTCTTTAAAGACATTCAATTAGTCATCTCACACTACCCAATTTATCAACACCTCAGAGACAAACACACCAGCAAGGGAAAAATAATTACAGCAAGGAATACCTTAAGGTATCCAAAATATCTTATTCAGTCTTAAATCAAGGAGTTGTCCTCAATTATTTTTATATACATCTATTGGAACTGGCAAAAAAATTAAGCAGTAATGTGACAGCTCTAAATAATATAAAGATGGTTCAGTATGTATAAAAGGATTCTCTTAAACTGAAGGAATAGAATGTTCCCAGCTTGAGTTAACACTAATATTAATATATGCATGCTCAAATCAAAAGGGTGATGGACTTGAATAAAAAGTATACATGCCAGACAGAGAATAAACGAGCAAAATAATAACAGAAAACATAAATTCATTTAAGGATGACAAGCTTTTAGAAGTTAAGAATTAAGTCATTTTACCTATGTTGCTAAATATACTTAAGAAACAGAAATTAGTAATATTGGTAAAATGAATATAAACTACACCTTTAAAAATTCTTAATTGAAACTCAAACTGGAATTTTAAAATGTCAATGTATTTTGCAAAATATATAGAGTAGTCAAATAACAATGATTATTAAAGCTTTTTTAAAAGTTAGAGTTTCAAAATTCATTGTATATTCAATATTTAGATCATGACTTTGTGGCTTACATATACATGATTACCTGAACTTAATTTTGTCAGTAATTGGTTAAAAACTAAACAACCAAACAAAAACAAAACAATAAAAAAAGTACCTCCTAACTTTATCAGAATGCAATTGCCACCCAAGAGCTATAAAGATATCCCCTGATACATGGAAAAAAAATATTTAATAAGAAGTTCTGGGTACCAACCTTGCTATCTTCCACTAACTTCTGTATACAAACTGAGCTGAGAGGCACATAGATTTGCAAACATAGAAAACAGTTTTATTCATTCTGTACTCCAGGCATCTAATGCTCAATCTGGCACATATTTGGTACTCAGTTAATGCTGGATAGGTGGGGAAAGGAGGAGTGTATAGGTATCTTCGCGACTGAAGGAATTTCGAAGCCATTGGGTAAAAGTACCCCATTGTAGTAGTAGTAGTAGTAGGGAAACCAATAGTGGCTATAAACTTTTGACAAGAGATAATCCAAACTATCCAGAAAGAAGGATCACAGTACCAAGAAGTAATAAAGGATTTTTTTCATATGGCAGAAATGAATGACGCTGTTTTCTTTGATCAATGAAACAAATGAACAAGAAAAGCAATTTCTATGATATGCCCAAGGGCTCAATGGGCTGTTAGGTAAACTGTAAACTGGGGCACAAATATTAGAAACAGGGGCCAATTATTCCCAGGAGCAGTGATGAAAGAAAATTATAGTTCCTTGAAAAATGTAATGGGGGGAAAAGGTATATTATTTTCTTATTATTTGAATAACCAAAATTGCCATATAACAAAGGATGCCCAACCATAGATTTTTATAGCATTAAGAATTACAAAACAAAGGGATTCAATGGTTTATGAAAAGCATGCTTTTCATTCCAAACACTTAAAGCCTTAAAACCCTGACCTCTCTATCCTGCTTAAATAGTAAAAGGATATCATGAAAGAAAAATATTTAAGTTTTTTACACTACCTTTTTCTGTGCTCCCATTTATTTTAGGTAAGAAGTCATCAACTTGTATCCCTAGGATTAAGACAGTGCATCATTGCCTGATCAAAGAAAGCATTACTTTAAAACTGGTCTCAAGTGTAACCATGACATTTTGTAAGCCTACTTAAATTAAGACTGTATAGAATACTTGAAATTTATTTCTACAAGAAGTGTTCAACTTGCCATCCTCTAGCAACTCAGAGAAAAGCCTACAACTGTTCAGTAGTCTTTCAATGAGCCTCAAAAAAATTAAAGAGGATCCTGGTGTCTATGTATTTTTCTCACTTAAATATCTCTAAGTCATGTGTTTCAGATGGAGAAATTTCATTTATCTCAAAGAACTAAACAATGGTGCCCACTGGTGGCCATCAAGCATATTTTTAAAGGAAATTTTCTAAAGGAATATAGATACTTTATACCTAATATGTAAAACATCACTCTAAAAGAAAATAAGTAACCAATGTGAGATAGCAAACATCAAAAGTTTAATGATAAAATTCAGCTTTAATTAAGAAATTTGATGACACCTACCTAAGCTGCTGCATTCTTTAAGAGTTTTCTCCTGAAGGTGTTCTAACCGTACTGTAAATAAAAGTCCAAAAAAAGATATTTCACAGATAAAAAGGAAAAAAAATCAAATTAAATCAATTTATGGATTCACTAATTTACCTTGTAAAGCTGTTAGCCTTTCATTGGTGAAGTCATTATCAGCTTGCAAAGCTTCTATTTTTGCCTGGAGCTCCTGTTCTTTTTCTTCCATTTCATCTATTTTATGTTGTAATTCTTTTTTCTCAGCTTGTCCTTTCTGTTGGATTTCCTCTTGTTTTCCCTCTGCTACCTGTGGAGAAAGAAACAGAAAATTCAGTTATTTAATAAAATCTTAACTTCTTTTAAGAAAACTAGAGAACTGCCTGCTTTTAGTCATAAAACTTCTAAGGAGAATATTCAATATTATAGAACATATTTGTAAATATCAAAATGATGTCAAAAGTGATCTACATTAGGATAATGCCTCCATATCACCTGGGGGTGGGGAGAGCAGAAACTTGCAGCAAGTAAGCAGGCTCAATACACAGAGATAAAGTGATCAAGATGAAAAACAGATTTTTAAAGAGGATAATAAGGTTTTCCTATGAAATTACTATTGTTGTAATTAGTTTATAAATTCTAAAATATAACTTGTTCTGAAATTTTAAACACAATTATGTTTAGCTAAAGAAGTAATGGTTACAAGCACTTTTCAAAATAACCTCATTTAACAACCTTTAAAACTACTATAGGTTAACGAAGTACATGAGAGGGGAGGTATGCCCTAACAAATGTGTCTCTTCTAGCCACTCAATCCATGGTTTGAATTATGTAAAGATGGGTCTTCACAAACTCAGTTACAACATGTTAAAGGACCAACTTGCTATTACATATGGTTTGGTCTGTCCTTATCCTACGTGTCCTACAGCTACAGCAAACTGAAGCTGAAAACAGAGTCAAAAGCACCCCTAGGAAGCTATAGGGTTTAAGCAGATCATTTCAAAGTTCTCTCTGGATTTGGTCCAGCACTAACAGCTGGGCCCTGCTTTGGAACTGCCTAAAGATACGCAGATTCAAGTTAAGAAAAAAAAAAAAAAAAGTCTGAATATCTTGGTTTTGCTGCCTATTGTAAAGTACTACTGATTTCCAAAGAGCTATGCCAGCTTTTATAAACTTTCAATTATCGATGGCAATGGGGTTTGGTAAATGGAATATAAGCACCTCATTTTTACTATAAATTTCAACCATTACCAAATTTTACATCAGCAACTGTTCAGCAATACCTAAATTCTTAAGCTATCCAGTAAGTTAGAGCCAATTAACTTAATTACTTTCAGGTTGAGTAAATACATACCTTCAATTTATCAGATAAATCTTTAATCTCATTAACTGCTCCATTATATTTATTGGCTAATTCTCTTAATTCTTCCTGAGTCCGTTCATTCATTTCTTTCAGGTGGGTACATTCATCTTCAGTATTACTCAGACTTCGCTGCAATTCAAGTTTACAAGCCATTGATTTAAATAATGTAAGGATTTGAGTTTACTCAAGGTACATTTTAAAACAAAATGTAACTAAGAATTTAAAACAAAAACACACAAAACAGGAACAGGGAGGAGAGAATGCTACCTTTATATAATTATACTTTTTCAAGTATTGAGCATGAAAGTCATTGAGCATGACTTTTATTTAGTTTTGAAAATATTTTAAGCCTATCAATCCTTAAAAGCAAGTTTAATAATACACAGTGATCAATTTAATAAGAATTTATAAAACAGGTAGCAACTTTCTTGCTTGCATGTCAAGTTAATGACATGACAGTGAATCAGTCACTGTGGGATGGGGCTATTACAGAAATAATCCCTATATGAAGGTATGTGTACTATTTAGTATTACAATGGGCATTTTACTAAATCCATTAACTGATAACTTCTGTGGTAATTTTACATTGGTTCAAAGGAATGATCCGTGTTATCAATAAGGTTGTTTTTAAAGCAATGAGAATCACATATTGTTTGTAAAAGACTTAGAAAGGACGTTAGAGATAATTTCCCCTTTGAACCTTTAAAGTTAAGACACAGTTATCCTCTCTGAAGGATGGGTAAAGTAAGAACAATTGGTATAAATTCTCTGCCTTATACTGACTATTCTCAACTGGAAGAAAAGCAAACTAAGGTGCAGGAGCTCAATTCCCTGGCATATATCACAGCCCGTTTTGTAGAGGATGAATCCTAAGCAGAATGTAAATAATAAGATGCCATGGTTAGGCTTTTATTTCCTCAGTAAGACTCGGGATCATAAGCACCAGAACTCACATGGTTATATTGGTTATGTTAAGAATTCCTGACAATGAAAACAACATACTGCTCCTTCCCACATGAAGGACAGAAAATATTTCCTAGCTATATAATAATACCCAAGTTTAAAATATCCTGAAATATTAGTGATTTTATGCTAAAAGTTTAAAATCATACTAGTATTTAATATTTGTTAAGTTGAAATACCTCCACCTCTGAGAGTTTTCTAACCACTTCAATTTTCTCCTGAAGAACCCGCCTCAGGGACTCTTTGGCTGTCATCTCATAGTTGTGTTTATCTTCCTGTAATGCTATGAGTTCCTTCCGTAAACTATCTTCTGTTTGATTCTAGGATTAAAAGATATTTATAATTACAGATAAATTATTTTTTTAAAGTATTTACCACTTGAAAAAAAACAACACATTATGATGCTCTTTGAATTCTGTATTAAGATACCTCCAAACACAAATGATGTTGGCCCTGTATTAATTGAAGCTGTATTTAAAAGGTACACTAGTAGCCCTGGCTGGCATGGCTCAATTGATGGGGTGTTATCCTGCAGGGCGAAAGGCTGCCTGTTCCATTCCTGGTTGGGGCACATACTTGGGTTGCAGGCCAGTCCTGGATGGGGGTGTGCAAGAGGCAGCCCATTGGTGTTTCTATTGCACATCAATGTTTCCCTCCCTCTCTTCTTCCATCCCTTCCCCTCTCTCTAAAAATAAATAAGATCTTTTTTTTTTAAAGGTACATTAGTAAATTATGCCTTTATAAATATATTAACTCATACTTCCAAAAAAAAAGAAAATTGAAAATTTCTCTCAAATACACAAACTCAATTATCTCTTCTATTTTTCATATTCTCTGAAAGTCCCAATATTTACAATTGTGGACAAAAATAATCTATTACCTTCAAAGGGCCCAAGCATTTTAAAACAATGGTTAAACAACAACAACAACAACAAACAAGCACCACAGGGAAGAGTTGATTCCTAGTCTGAGACAGGAAATGTACAAGATGAGCCTGGAATATCTTGTCTGATATGACAGCAGGAAGCCATCAAATCTGCTAGAGTTCTATCAAAAGGGCTCACGTGCCAACATGAAGAAGTTCTATGGATCAAAGATGGGGTAATTTGAGTATCAATAAGAAAAACAAATCCAATAGGTCAAAACATACCAAATATATTTAAATCTCAGTTGAAAAAAATAGTCCATGATTGTTCTTTGGTGGATGAGAAGGAACCAGTTCATTATTTTGAAATTTAGTAAATAAAGGGACAAGAACACTTATCCCGCTTTTCCTAAAGAAAACGAACCTCAGGGGAACAAAATGGTTTATAAGAAGTTTCTTTTACATAAGTAATCCAGCTGATAAATGAAGGCAATGACGAAATTACATCATCATTTTTGCAACCCTTAATAGAGTTATGGATCTAGGCAAGGCTCATCAATGATTGCTAATATCTCAAAAAGAAAGACAATAAGACATAGTATCTCCTGGTGAAAGTATACAGTATCGCTCATGAGGTGTTCTGCCAAAGAAACTGAACCTAAATCAGATCAAATCCCTAGCTCAAACTATAAATTTATGGTGTGGGAGGAGGAGCTAGTAGAATGTTTAAATAACAATCCGGAATGTGAGAAATTATGCAGGACAAATGACCTGGATTCTCCAAAAAATATCAACTGTGGTATAAAAAAAGACAAAGGGTTGTACACAGGTATTCATTATATAATTCTTTCTACATGTTTAAAATTTCCCATGAGAAAAAGATTTAAAAGAATGGTGAACATGTATAAATGTTTTATCATGTACTCAAAATGACGAAGAAATGAAGTGACATTAAAAACTATGCATTTTTCTTTATATACTTGAGATTAATACCTACTTTGGAACATGCCTGTAATTGGTTTCCCATAACTTCTAATCGTGATAAGAGTCTATCTTCATCTATTAAAGCCTGTTGAAGAAAAATCAAATATAAGTAAAATCCCAGAGTAACTGAAAAATAACACATGAAAAAGACTGCTACTGCTAGGAAAAAAAAAAGGAAAAAGAAAATCATAAAACTGATCAATATCCAGTGTAAAATGCTACATTTTCAGTATTTGATCATTAGGAAAAAACTTTAATTTTGCTTGCTACAAAATTTTAGTCTTAGCTTAATCAACACCTATGGGTAATATTAAACTATGCTTAAGTGCTTCTTGAAAATAAAGGCTACTGGAATACCTGCCAACTGGTATCCGAAGCCTCTTGGGTGATAGCTAGTAGCCGCTGAAGTGTGGCTAACTTCTGTTCCAACATCTGCTCCCGATGTAAGGCCTCCTAATATTACAAATTACAAAAGAGATTCTAATAAACTCAGCACAATTCCTTTGAAGAATAAATAAGCAATTTTTAGCACATTCTGAAATATGATCATATTATATTCCACTCTGTATCTTACTTTCAAACTTGATAAATCTACTCTGTACAATATATATAGGCCGTACCATTTTAGCCTCATTTGTTGGGCTGTAAGTACTATCATTAGGGGTGCTCTAGCTGCAACTTCCCCTATAAAAGAAAACAAGTCCTCTTGATTTCTTTTACACACAATTCACAGAGTTTTTTTTAAAGCATCCACAGTTAAAGAATCCACCAAATGTTTTAATCTTGAATTTTATAAAAATCAATCAATACAATTAATCAACCAATAAATCTCAGAACAAACTATCAATCTCATTCCAAATTAAACCAAAGCAATCTGGTCAGTAGCAAATACTTAAAAAAAAAAAAAAAAAAAAAGGTTTACTGTCCTGACTGGTGTGGTTCAGTGGGTTAGGTGTTGTGCTGCAAAGTGTAAAGGTTACCAATTTGATTCCTGGTCAGGTCACATGCCTGGGTTGCAGCCCAGGCCCCTAGTTGGGGGGTGTGTGATAGGCAGTCCATTGATGTTTCTCTCTTTTTCCTCTCTCCCCCCCTCTCTTTTAAAAATAAATAAAATCTTCAAAAAAAAAATAAAATGTTTATTGATTTTAGAGAGAGAGAAAAAGACATCAATGTGAGAGAGAAACATCTATTGGTTGCCCCCAAAACGCACTTGATCAAGGATCAAACCCACAACCTAGGCATGTGCCCTAACCTGGAACTGAATCCCCAATCCTTTGGTGTTTGGGATGATATTCCAACCAAGTAACCCACACTGGCTGGGCAGTAGCAAATACTTTTTAATGTCTTAGCTGCACAGGTATGACAGCGAAAACAAAAATCTTTTCATTTATCCTGCTGAAAATGTCACACACACACACACACTATTTTAAAAAAGAGAAACTGCTTCAATTTTAAAGGCTATTGCATTTTCTGATGTTCTGATTCTATGACTGTATATCACTTAGTAGCAATTAAATATACCAAAAATAAGACTCCAAGGGTTTGTTCAATGTAATTAAGGGGTCAAGGAGTTATATAACTACTTGGCAGCTGCAAAGAAATATTTTCACAGAGAAAGACATTAGTGAGTAAAGTCTTATCTCTAGGTCATTTGTTAACATTTGACAACTGTTAAGATGGTCTCCTTCACTGGAAGTCAAGGTGAAAATACTCACATAGTTGTGGTTTTGGCACACCTTTAAATTTCACTTCGTTTTCTGTCATTACCTAAAGAACACTTACTATGCTAATATCTCTGAGCCACCTCAAAAGAGAAGTATATACTTCAAACACGGTTCTTGAGGTTTAAAGCATGCACTTATTGCTCTCCACATCCTTGATAAATAATGGTTAGGGTAAACCTGGTCTAATTAGAGTTAGAGGTACTGTTTTTTAATATAACTCTAAAAGAACAGATTAAGGAATCTAATAAAAGCTATCCTGCCCAGAACCCACATTAAACCACAGCTTACACTTACAAAAGACTCGTTTTCAAGTTTATTTTAAACATTTCTAATATTCAGGAAATTGCACTCATGCTGCAGAAAGTTTTTCTGAAACACAAAAACACTAACAACTACTACTTCCACTAGATGGTGTAATTTCACCTAAAAAAAAAACACCACCAAAACTCAATTTCACTTAGTAAAGTTTCATAACTCCATGAACCACATTCCAACAGAAATCTAATATTTCCAGGAATGGGTGTTTAGTTCTAAGGCATGAATTGCATCTATACTAGTTTTTACTCAAAAGATTTACAATTTACATTAGAACTTTAGCAATTCAAAGAGATGTGTATGGAAAAGACAGTGGAATATAATATTCTCTCAAATTAGTAAAAAAAAAAAAACACTGAAATATTATGCCTACTATGGATATTTTAAAAACTGATAAGAAAGTTTGAAGGACTACTAGAGTGAGTCAGGGTGTTAGATTTACTGTCCATGATGTCTAATAACAGTAGTGTATAGCCTTGGGAAATCATTTTACCTACATGAGCCCCAGGTTTCTCATATGAAAAAAATGAAGGTTAGACTAAATTAATCTCAAAGTTTACTTCTACCTCTTTATATAAGAGAGATCTAGATCAATTAGTGTGCCTCTCTACTGAATGGTAAACAACTGACATTTACGGCATACATTCCATGTACCAGGCACTGATTTAAGTGCTTTATATATACCAATTTATTTATTCTTCACAATCCTGTGAGGTGCTATTATTATACTCATATCACAGATGAGAAAAATGAGGTATAAAAAGGTTAAACAACTTTCTCAAAGGGTTAGAAGTTAAAGCCACACATCAAATCCAGGGAATTCGAGCTAGAGTCTACGCTTTGAAATGCTCTATTGGTAAACTCCAAGTGTGTAAAGCTGCTTTTTCTATGCATGATTACATTATGCCCAGTAGAAGATGAGATCTGATTAACACAGTGATAATTTTGTTTCTTTTCACAGATGTATACATTCTTAACTGAGGTGGTACTGTTCTTGCTGATTGATTCCTACGAAAGAATGAAGGACCCTAGGATCACTCTTTTAGTCCTATTGTTTTAAAGAAAAGGCAACTGAAGACCTCCACATGTAAAATAACTCACTCAGGGTCATAGAACTCACTGAGTAGCCAAACCAAGATAAAAACCGCAATGCAATCTTTAAATTCCTGATCCAGGGTTTTCCTTAACCATGTTCCCTCCTCAGATTAATAAGAACCATAATCCAGCCCAAATCTCCCAAAACTAGAAAACAAAATAGCATTTGTTTCCTTTTTAGAGATTTGTATGGCTCTTTAAGTATGGTATTAAATTCCATTCCAAGTATCTGCCCTACCAAGAAATCTTTTTATAGATCCAGCAGCACAGCAGAGTCAGAGAGGCTCTGACGTCTGACTGCCTGGGTTCAAATTTCAACTGTACCACATATTAGGTATGTGATAATGTATAAGTTATTTAACCTTCCTGTCTCTCAGTTACTCCACCTTTAAAAATGGGAATAAAATACGTATCTCATAAGACTGTTGTGAAGACTAAATGAATTAATTAGGTGAAGTGGTTGGCTAGACTCTGGCAAATAGTAAGTGCTATATAATTATCTGCTATTATCAGCAACCAACATTTCTCCAGGTTTAATTTTATTTAAAAGTCATCTATAGATAAAGAACTTTTTTCAGAACTTCCTCATATTTGAAGGTAAAAACTTCTTATGTATATAGATATATAAGGAGTTTTATGTGTGTGTATGTATTTCGTACTTGTTGCCAACCAGTATTTCTTTAGCCTGTAGTTGTGAACTAATAAAGTCAAACCTAAGTTGCCAATTTTGCTTTTAAATACTAAGAATTCTCAAGATTTACTTTTACCTGTAGATACTGAGAAAGCTGGAATAGTTCCTGAGAGTACATACTTGGAGTGTTAGCAGCAACCTAGAAACAAAATGACATAGTGTTAATAGTCACACAAAATATTTGTAAGAGACATTAAAGCCAAACCAAGTCCTTAAAGTGCCAATTTACTAACATATGCAAAATAAAAAAATTATTTTTCAATTTAACCAGTTCCTTTAGTTTTCAAAATATTTCTGTCCTATGTCTAAAATTTGTAAATGGTATTATCATGTTAACCAGTTTGACATTTATAAGCAGGGTGATGGAACAAGTGCTACTCATGAAAATATTCCTTAATAAACCAAATCACAAAATTATAGCCTTTTCTTAATCCAGAAATAAAACCTTCTGAATCAACGGATCTACATTTCCCACCGTTCAAATTTATATTTAACTAGCTCTTCAATATGTTAATAAGTCACAATTCATTTAGAAGCAGCCATCTTCAAAATGGTATTTGCATGTGGGGGTTAGGGGAGAGACAGAACATGAAATATAACACTGTGTCCAATTACGAAGGTAATGAAAACAGTTTTATCCTTTTTTACCCTTTACACTACAGGTAGGTTTTAAGAAGAAAAAGACAGGAAATAATGGTGTTTAAACATTACAAATTACAGTCAGATGATTAAGACTCGAGAGTACAAGAACAAATAACTTCTATAAGGGGTTTCTCTCAAGTGCGGAATATAAAACCATGGCATTATTACAAACAACAACAAATAAACTAAGGAAGGGCAATTATAGGTTGCTGTAACATTTACCCACTTCCTCAATGCTACAAGTCTTGTATCTCAACTTATTAATGATCATATCATTACTAAGTTACTAATGATTATTAATAGAATCATTCTTGATTAGGCTCAGAAAGTATACTTTTATTAATATGCTAACTAGAAGACAGAGAGGTAGCATTATTTTTTTAAAGTTAGTCCTAAATCAGCAAGGCCATCATTTACTTCTGAAATCATTCTTGGTATTGCTGAAGTTGATGATTAACCATTTTTACTTCTAAGAAATCTAACATAGAACTTCAGTTTCAAGCAGGCTTTCATTCTTTATTCAAATGTAAGTTAAAAATGTAAAATATTTCCCCCAATAGTTTCGTTACTGCACTAAGAAAGCTCACATCGACATTAATGTCAAAAGGTACAAAAGATGTTGGGGCTCTTTTCCTCACTATTTAGCAATGATATCTACAGTTTAATGTTCCATTATTTCTGAACAGAAGAAAAAATATTTTCTAACCAGTAATTATTGCAAAGTTCCTGACCCAAATCAGGCTAAAACTCATCTTCAAGGACAATAAAAGAGGAATTTCTATAACCATATTTCTGCGTCATTTCCATATGCTGAGTGAACTCTCTGGCCAGAAAACTTTAATAAATATTTCTTGACAGAACTGTATTCCATTATAAAGAGTAGTAACTAACACATCTTACCTCTGGCTAGGCACCACACAAGTACTCCTAGTCTACACAGCCATTTACTTAAGGTACAAAGGCTTTTTCCTAAGAAACACCCATCCTAAATTCTCCAGATATTGAAGATCAGAAGACTACAGTAACTATATAGCTATATACACTCTATAGATTTTGTTACAAAAGAGAAATAATTTTCTAGGTGAAGCATATCAAAAACAAAGTAATATAGCTCAGTTAGTTTGTAAAAAATAATCATTAGCAACTTACTTTGTCAACAGGACTTGGTAATGGAGCATGGATGACACTGAAAAGTAAAATTTAGAATTTTTATCTAATTTCCGGACAATAGAGGAAACAGAGTATGATGGTACCGGAATATCTTAAACCTCAAAGTTAATATATAATTTGCCTTCATATGATTAAAAGTATGTGAATTATTTTTTAATCCTTCATAAATGTATAAATTCTTAGAAAATAAGATAATAAGTATACAAATCCACCTTTCACAAAAAATATGTTTCTAAACACAAATTCAAAATCCAAAAGCGATTAAATGACCTTTAAGAGTTCTCTACTTAATAAGGGCTATGGTGAATTCCTTGGTCATAAGAACTTCTTTATGGAAAAGGAACATTCCTTAAAATTATTTTCCATTTCAAAATAAATTAAGTTTTTAAAATTAAATATTCCTATACTAAGAAAGTCTTAAATAAAAGCAAAGTTCTAGTGAAAAGAGAGCTATAATCTGGAAGCTTGTTCTAGTGTAGAACAACTTCTGCTAATCAAAATACTACTCCTCTTCTCCACCCAGCCACCTCACACAGCTAACAACTGAAAGCTTACGTGTGGGTATGAAACTAAATGCAGTATATCCCTTTAAAACTAAACAGTAAACAGACAGTATTCATTGGTGCTGTCTTTTGGCCTTATAAAGTACTACTGACAGTGAGGCGGTATTTTGAGTTAAGCATGCAGGCTCAGAGGTTATACTGACAGGGCCCAAATTCTGGCTCTACTTATCAACTGTGTAATCTTGTGCAAATATATAGGCCTCAGCTTCCTCATCCATACAATGGGAATAATCATCAAACCAACCCTATGGGGTTATTATGAGTATTAAATATGCTAATACTGTATAAATAAAGAGCTTAAAACAGTATGTAGGATACAGTAGCCCTTGATCACTACTACCACTCCCATGAGAACACAGCAGCTAATGAAGACTCAGTTCCTATCTTGCAATGTCCTGTAAGATACTGTATGTGGGTTGGGGGTGAGTAGAGGGAGCAAAACCAAGAATGCCACCCATCTCCCCTACCAGTTGCTGATCACTCCATATCCTAGAGCTCACTCAGCTTGAAGGTCTTCTGGGTAAAATTCCTAGATTCAATTGGTTAAACACATGTCAGCTCCTGAGAAACTGATCTTTCAGGATTTAAAAATAGGAATGACAATTCTAATCCCATTGTAGTAAGTGCAAACATCCTAAGAACTGTTTCAATTCGTACACTAACATGATGAATCACAAGGATTATTAAGTACCAGCACCTACCTCCCTTGGGAGCACCTATGATGATATCCTGTACAGACTCCCACTGAGACCTTAAAACCATTTACTCTGCTTTGTTGATTTCACATCTGTGTTCCCCAGCACTGTGACTAATTCACTCCTGTGTCCCTAGAACCTATCAAAAGGTCCTAACAAAGCTGCTGCCTAATAATGAAGGTTTAAAAAATTATGTACAACTTTAGTTCTTCTATACCCCATAAAATGGAACGGACATTTTAAACATGTTTCTTCTTCTTGACTATAAAAGTAATACCTACTGATTATGTAAAATGTGTGAAGCATGAGGAAATAAATAAAAATTACCCAATGCCAGCACCCAGACACCATTTTGGGTATATATCCTTTTAAGTACAAGTATATAGGGAAATGAACTTTAAAAAGTCTACATTGAAACAAAGAGTATTAATGAAATTTTTTTAAATCTGGTTTTCTTAGTGATCAAGTACAATTTTATTCTGTTCTCATGAAAATCATAACAAAGACCAAAAGTCCAACAAAACATTTTATAAGTGATATATCTGCATTTTACAAAAACTTTCTTAGATATGGGTGTACTCTATTTGAATTATGGAAAAAGTTCACATGCAACAGTAAATGTAGAAAAGAAAAATCAATACTTAGTATTACGGTGGTAAGATTTGTCTTTTTATCAATTAAAAATTATTTGTGGGGACAATGGTGGAAAGATGGAGAAGGGGCTAAACAAAGAGCATGTATGAATGACCCATATTAGACATGGACAACAGAGTGGGAATTGACTGTGGGGGTAGGGGGTGGGATGGGTGGAGGAGGGCAAAGGGGGAAAAATTGAGACAACTGTAATAGAATAAACATGATTTAAAAATAAAAATTTAAAAAATTATTTCTGCAATATAATAAAAATCAAGGAAGAAAAAGAATCAACTTTTTGAGAACTACTGAAGACCTTTATAGCATTAAATGCTATGTATGCAATGTACCTTAAGCTCTAAGTATTCTGGCATATCTTAAAGCATCTTGATTGCTAAAAAATATTAGATCACAATAACAGAAACATCATGTGCTTACTATATGCCAGGTATTTTGTGAGAAGCTCTTTAAGTACGCAGTCTGGCTTAATTCTCCTCATAAAATTCCTGCTAAATAGGTACTATTATTATTATCTTCATTTTCAAATGAAAAAACAAAGGCCTAGTCAAGCCACAGAATAGGTAGAGACAGGTCTTGAATTGGACTATCCTCCTCATCTTCCTCCAGCTGAGAGACTTGCCTGTTCAAAATTCATCTTGTCCAGAAAATCAACCAGATTATGTATAATGAAATTGGCAGTAAATTTTAAATGATGCTAACATTTACCCACATAAGAAAAACCAAACAATGAAAAGGAAATGGGGCAAAGATGAAAAGCACTGCAGAAACAAGAGAGATGGGGACACAATTCTCTGAAATAGACTGAAAAAATCCATAAGCCCTACTAGGTGAAACTTGAGAACACAGGTGACCCTTTATGTAATTGCCCAAAGCTTTTGACTAAATGAAAGAAAATCTCATTATCAAATACAAATATCAAGGTCTATTAAGAAGCCACTATTTCATGAGTTGATTAATAGTTACTCTTAGTTTTTAAATCTTAACTCTGGACTCATAAAAGGTAAGTCACATTAAAATTGCCAAAGTTAATTTTATTTTTAATTAAACTATAGTTTAGAATAGAAAACATTAGTGTTTTAATTTATAATGTTTAAAAATTTCTGTTTTGCTTCAGATATCATTGACACTAAAAAAAATACTGGTAGCTTTGAACTAAAGTATAATATATAATTCTAACAAATACACAGACTATCATAGTAATAGGAGGGCCTCTCCCTTCTTTTTCCTTCTCTTTCCTACTCACTGCTCTATATACGTTGCCTTCAACTTTGCCTCTCTCAACCTCCTACCTTCAGATCTTTCTCTCTACTTTTGAAAAACAGAAAATATTATGTCAAAGAAACAAGCTTCTAGCATATTTGAGGTTTCTGCCATAATAAAAAATGCTTAAATTTAAAGACTGTTTAGCTTCCTCCAACACTTCATGATAATCTGTGAAAAGTATAAGTCAGAATGTTCTTGTTCACATGTTAACATTTAGATTCTAATTTTTCCCCTTTAAGTTTCTCCTTCTCTAAAAAAAAATACAGCATTGAAAAATCCCTACAAAAACTCCCACCAACATGGGCTACTAACTATATCAACATCCTTAAGGTTCTATAAAATTTTAACACTGGCATTAACCTCAGAGGCGATCATAGTCTAAGAAGTCCTATATTAAACAAAGATCAAAATGAACACAGTTATCACTCACTAGTAATTTATATGTTGTAAATATTTTGGAAAACAATTACCCATCAAAATATAAACTGTAAAGTTAAATTTGAAAACAAAGTGAACTGTGCCTCCATTACTAGAATTACAACTAAAATGAAAAACAATTATTCTAAAAGTACTACACAAATTTTCTAACATTGTTAGCATAATCCTGAAGTATTAACAGTATCACCTAGTCTAGAATATTATTAACCAAAGGTAATTAATGCAAAAACTTCATTGCACTGAATTATACTCACTCTGAGCGGAGTCGGGCTTCCATACCATCTGGTAGAAAAAGTTTTATTGTGGAAACAATACACCCATGGGTAACTGGTTAAAACAAACAAATAAGATGAATAAAATAATTGTTTAAAAATACAAATCTTCATGCCTCGTATCTGTAGACTATTTTTTATTCTTATATGTAATAACTTCTGTTGGGGGGAATAAATCTAGTGGTTTAGTGACAATATTCGTTCCCCTGGAGAAACTTATCCCTATCCATAATGAATCACAATTACAGGCAGAATTATGTTTTGAAAAGTGCCCTAACCTCCAATGCTCTAACAAGTCAATTAAAAGGTCAATTGAATATATGGAAGTACAACTGAGTGGAGGAGGGGAATGCACTGAATCCCCTATTTGCCAGCATCAAAGCTAAAATCAACTATTCCCCTGTTTAATTTAGCCCTTATTCCTAATTCTCCTGTCCCCAATCTATAACTCCTATCCACACCTCACAGACCTCTAATGTTCTGCATAACATAGCTTAGAATATGCTATTCAATTCCTTTTTTCGTGAGTGAGAAAACCAGGTCCTCAGACAAGTGAAACTGTTTCTCCAACTCTCTGCTATTAAGTATCAGAGCTATTTGTTAGACTTCAAGGCCGAAGTTGCCAGTTTAGTATTTAAAATTCTGGTTTTGTTTTCCTGGTTGTTTCTTCTCCCATAAAGCATTCATTAGCATTCTTCTCCCAAAAATCTTCGTAAAGCATTATACCAGTCATTATGTAGACAACTTCCTACTATTGCTTCTTACTTGCTCCTTTTCCTTCTGAAGATTTCAAGAGGTAAAAGTCCCCAAAAGTAGCACTTGTACTGACAGCTTCTCTTTGTGTGTGGGTTTTATAGGAAGGAAAAAAAAAGGGTTTTTTTGGCTGGTTTAAAGGTAGACAGTTTTTTATTTCTCTATTCTTCAGATATAACATCTTCCAGGGTTCAAAGAGTTAATTTATTTAGTTTACCAAACTCTAACTGAAAGCTAATACAAGGTGATGAAAATATACTATATTATGGTTGGAGGAGTACTGGTTATATAACTCTATACATTTGCCAAAATTCACTGAATTGTACATGTAAAATTGATGCTGCAAGTAAACTGTATCTCAATAAAGCTGATTGTAAAGAATAGAGCAAATGTGTTTATAGGAGGGTAACTTATTAAGTAATCAAGCCCACAGATCATCAAGATGGTATTATAAGCATGAAGTAATATTATTCTGTCATTTAAAAATGCGCATTGAACTTAATTTAGCACACTTTACTCAATATTGATTTTCATTAATTTTTTATATGAAAAGTGCTCACACATATCAAGAACCATGTATGGGACCATCTTCTAAACTCTCTGCCTAACAGCAATTATGGCCATGAACCACTGAGTTCCTTCCTTCCTTTGAGGACTCATCCTTCCTCCTGCTACCAAAAATACCCTATATAAGAACAAAGCTACCTGCATCTCCAAATACTTTACTTTTCACAATCCCATGCCTTTTACCCAAGCTGTCCTCTTTACTGGTGATGTCCTTTATCCTCTGGCCTGCATGACCAAATGCTACTTATCCTCCAGGTTCAGACTTTCTGGTTCCTTCACCAAAGCTCAGTGTCTGAGTTAGGTGTCCCCAGAGCCTCCTATATCTACTCATTATAACACTAAGCATGCTGCACTTTGAATATTTATCATTTACACAATAGGTGTCTCACCAATTAGACTCAACACTTTGAGGGCAGCAAGGATTGGCTGCTTCTGGTTCAAAGCAGGCATTTAATAAAGGCTTATTTAATATGTCAAAGAACATGTCTGGTTAATATTTTACAGCTTCCATTACTCAAGGGTGAAACTGCCGGCTTCTCATTTTGAGAATGGGAGGGTTCATCTCCACTTTCAAGAAACACCTAACTCCCTCCCTTCCCTGGCAGAAGGCAGGGAAGGGACAGACTTATTCCAGCTCTATGGTTCTCCCAGGAATTTACTATAAACAGGTTACAATAAATACAGGAGCACAATACAGAAAGCTCCAGCAAGACTGACACTTTAACAAAACATTTAAAGTAATAATAGTATTTTGTTTTCTTTTTTTTTAGATAGATGTAGCAAGTTACAGTGCTAAGGTGGCAAACTGCTATGTTACATCGTGATTTCTATATTACATCTGAAAGGCCAGCAATTGGACTGATATAAAAACTGTGAGATAAACCTAGGGTTAACACTGACTGAGCAATACAGGATTGCCATAGTACTGAAGGCAATCTACACTTGAGTAGTTTGAAGGATCTCTTGAAATGACTGTCAATAACAATAAATTCAATGAGGAAGACCATAAAAGCCCAAGAAACCTTTAAAAATCCAAGACTTAGGCCCTGGCTTGGGTGGCTCATTAGGTGGTTGGAGTATCATTCCCATAGGCCAAGGTTGTGGGTTCAATCTCAGGTCAAGGCAAATACAAGAATCAACCAACCAGTGAATGCATAAACGGATGGAACAGCAAATCGATGTTTCCCTTTCTTTTTCTCTCTCTAAAATCAATAAAAAAAATAGAAAGCCAATACCTAAATGAAAGGTGTTAACGTTTCCCTTAGAGGTGTTAATAATTCCCCAGTTTGGTATTCCCCAAATTTGGGGAATTATTTGCTTAATTTCTTTTTCTTTTTTAATCCTCACCCAAGGACATTTTTTCATTGCTTTTAGAGAGAGAGGAAAGGAGAGAAAGAGAGAAACAACAATGTGAGAAAGAAACATTGACTGGCTACCTCCTGTATGCGCCCGGACTGGGGATCATATGCACCTGGACTGCAACCTTTCGGTTATGCTATGACACTCCAACCAATCAACTGAGGCACACCAGCCAGGGTTGCTTAATTTCCTTTTGACTGCAATCTAAGATGCAAGAGTTACCAACTTTACCCCTAAATGTTTGCTTCATATAACTTCTAATTCAAAGACCTTTTTTTTTTTTTAAGTAGGAAGAGAGGAGGGAAAAGTTAGCTGAATAGACAAATACTCTTTTGATTCTAAAAAACTAAAAAAAAATTTTTGAGTTGATATTGTATCATTCTGCCCTCATTTATGACCTGAGTTCAGTTACAAAAACTTTACCTCAGGTGTAATTCCTATAGAAGTGGTAGCATAAATGCTTTAATTTCTTTATTTACCCGTTTTCAGAAAGATAAATGGGTTTCCTAAGTTCTTCCAAAGGTGATCAAATATTTTTCTTTTCTTTTTTAGAATCACTGTGCATTCATGGATTTAAACAAATTTAATACATTCCAATCCACTGCTATTATTATTCAATGCTTAAATCGTCCCATCTTTGATCAGTCAGAACTCCATGTTAATTCCTGAGTCCTTCTGATGAAAACCCAGCAGTCTCGGATTGTTTCAGTGCTTTCTGGTAAGATACATCTTCTAGACTTAATCTGCGTATTTCCTGCCTAGCCTCAGAGTCAGCTGCTATCCTCTCCCAGAAATCCTGTTTCTAGCTATTTATTTGGTGGGAAAAATCCTTTCTCTAGGTGTGCAGATTCATTTACCACTTTCTCTAGCATACTGTGGAATACTGCTCTTTGACTTATTTTTCATTTTACCCAGGAGGAGTGGTGGTTCTTTGGCTTTACCTGTTTGTTCAATATTCACTGAGAACCTGCTGGTTACAAAGCAGTATGATGAGAATAATGGAAAAAAACAAGATGATTACAAGTAGGTCCTTGTCCTTAAGATTTTGATTTAGAGAAACTGAAGCGCTTTGCTACTTAACATAGCAAAGGGGGAAATTTTCACAAATGCTACAAGAGGTACAAAACATTATGGGAACTGGGAATGGACAAGGGCAGGGGGAGGACTTATGAAAAGGGTAAAGAGAAGGATTTTAAAAGCTGGAAATGGAAGGAAAGGCAGAGAAAATGGCATGAGCAAAGAAATAGAAAAAGAGAAGGATATGAGAGAGCACAAATCTAAGGAGGGAAACTGGAGAAGAATGAAGATATGAAGTGAAGAATATATTTCAAGGCCCGCTAAGTGGGCAGGCCTCATGCTAAGCACACTATACATGTTAACTACTGACAAACCATGCAAATAGCTATTTTTATGTCCTATTTTACAAATGAGAAATCTAAGGTCAAAAAGGCTAAAGTAACTTGCAAGATATCATACCTTTAGAAAGTGACAGTGCTAAGATTCAAAAGAATCTTCTCCATATACCATCTTACCTCTAAATAATCTAGTTTAATAGTTTAACATATAAAGGAAGTAATGGGAAATAAAATTAAAAGGTTGAATTGAGTCCAAATTTTTTAGGGCCTCAAGTGCACAGTTAACTATTCCAGGCTTCATTCCCCAACATGGCAGTCACTAGGGCTTTTAAAAGCAGGAGAATAACATAAATAAATCTGTAACAGAAGAATGGTGGCCAAACTAGACAACTACTGTAACACCCTAGGATGGCACAGGAAAAACAAGTAGTAGCAGGAAGAGAGGGCAAATGGTATAGATGACACAATTACTGGAGGCAATAAAGAGAAAGCATTCAGAAGAGATACCAAGAAGCTGAGCTAGAGTGCTTGGGAGAATGATGGAACAATAGAAGAAATTGGAAAGTCAGTAGAATGCTCTAGTTTGAAGAGGAAATCAAGCTTTGTATAGAGTATTTATAAGGTGATAGTAGGACATTCAGGAGGAAACAACCAGCAAGCAGCTGGAAATATAGGTACAGACCTAGCATAAACAGATTCAGAGCAGACAAAGCAAGAAGTGAAATTTGGGACTTGGGGATAAGGGAAAGCATATAAAACAGTTGCCAAGAATTTATAATTGAGCGGGGTTCTTAAACCTAGTTGTCCAAAAGAATAATCTGAGGCTTTTTAAACTACATATGTCCAGGCCCCATGCCTAGCAATTCTTCTTAGGGCTGATGGAGTGAGATCCAGGCATCTGTAGTTTTATAAAGCTCTGCAGGTAATTCTAGTCCTGGATGCAGAATAGTTTTTTTAAAGGAAAGCCAAAAAAAAAAAAAAAAAAAAAAAAAAAGACAGGGTTGAGGTAACTCCAAGATGGCTGCAGAGTAGGTAGAAATTATACTCAATTGCTCCCAGCCCCAAACTGATCTACAGCTAAATGAGAGAGCAATCAGCCTGAATAACCCACTGAAGAAGAGCTGGACTGAAGTAGTATAACCAAGGGCTTACAGAAGCCATGGAGACTGGAAAGAAGGACAGAAGAGTGAAAAGGGCTAGCCCCTGCATCCATAAGTGGTGGGTGAGAAGCCAGATGGTTACCTTGACTGCAAAGCTCCCACCCTCCAGGAGCGTGGGGTCTCAACCCTATGCAGGAATCCCCAATCCAGAACAACAGAGATGGGAAAAGGAACCCTAGCATCTGGTGGTGAAAATCATTGGGGATTTAGTCCGCCTAGGAGAGAAGAGTCTACTGGAGACAAGGAAGCCATCTTCCCAGGGATAAGCACTTCTATTGTTACAGCACCAGCCTGGGGAGTGCACTGCCTGGTCCCCAGATTGCTGGCAAGGCCACTCTGCTATGCACAGATCCTGCAAAGGGGATCCACTGGCTGCAGCCAGCAGTGACCTTTGGGGTACTCTCTTTCTGGGGAGGCTCCTGGTAGATTCAGACAGTGACTGAACTGTGTGGCACTGGATAGGGAACCAGCCTCCCCAACCTTGAGCGCACAGCTGGCACCCCTCCTCCCCACCAGCTAAATCACCTGGCCAGCCTGTGCTGCTGAGTTCAGTCAGGCAGGGGATCAGAGTGTGAGCACAGGGCCGGGCCTTTTGAAATGTGTCTCCTGGGGAGGCTTTTGTCCAAGAATCAGAGAGGTGGGTCCTGGGTTATGTGGCTAAATTGTGGGAAGGGGTTGGGGGCGGTGTGGAGGGGAAAGAGGGACACTCCTATCTCCTCTGTGAGCTCAGCCCACACTCCACACTATCCTGGGAAGGGAAAGAAGTGCTTGTCCCTATCCTACGGGACTGCAGGAACCACGCAATAGGAGACTGTTTGGATCTGCCCTTCCAAGTCCTGGATACCCAGCCCTGCTGAGCTCAGTTCAATGTGGGTAAGGAAGAGCTGCTCAGAGCTGGGACATTCAGAGTGCTTGGCTCCCTCCTGCGAGCTGGGCTGGCATCCCCCAAATGGGAGACTTTTTTTTTTAAAGATTTCATTTATTTATTCTTAGAGAAAGGGTAAGGGAGGGAGAAAGGGAGAGAAACATCAATGTATGGGAGAAACATTGATTGGTCGCCTCTCGCCTATGTCCCGACCAGGGACTGGCCCGCAACCCAGGCATATGCCCTGACCTGGAGCTTTGTGGAACAATACCCAATGGAACTGAGCTACACTAGTCAGGGCAATGGAAGACTCTTCTGATCTGTCCTCTTAAGTCTGGTGGCTTCCACTGGCTGAGCTTGCTCCTACAGAGGGGATGGCTGACTACACCTAACCTGTACTTGTGGTGCACCCCTCCTGGGGGAGCTAGAGTTGAACATTCTGGTAGAGACTGAGTGGTTTGGCTCTGGAGTAGGGGGCCACTTTCCCCTCATTAATGACTGATTACATGACCCCCAGGTAGACCCACTAGTCCTGTCCTGACCCCAGTTGCCTCACCCTACCAATCTCATCCTACTGAAGGGCCTGTCGTTCCCAGCCAGCCTGGGCCCACTCTATAGTCTTTCTTCAGAAGGGTATGGAGAAAGACCAGGCAACCTCAGGGGGAAGCAGAGTAGCTGACGGGGAGGCAGGCATCGGGGGGCCTTGGATCTTTTACAAATCTGGATCTTTTACAGTTCTAAGCTGGAAGAGGCCAACCCTTATACACAGATTGGCACCTCCCACACACACCCAGGCCCAGTGGACACAGCCACAAACAGTGAATAGTGTGGCAGCTCCAGACAGGTAGTCCAAGGCCTGTTATACACACCATCTGACATCAGCCTGTACCTGAACCTTGCCCAAGTGGATGGGGTGGTGGGCTTCAGACCACACCTGAGCTTGACCCTCTAGCCACACCCAGAGGGGGATTCTGGCAGGCACCAGACCCTGTTGGAAACAACTCCACCTCAGGGGGCAGCCCCTGGACAGCAACATATACGTGGTGATCACAGTTTATCCTTCTACTCAGCCAAGCTGAAGGGTAAACTCCACCCATGAAAGGGCAAACAGCATTCAAGACTTAACTACAACAGGAGGATACACATAACCCACAACAAACATTCCTGAGCACGAAGCTCAGATTGTGCCACTGAGCCCAACAAGACATCTTCATCTTAAATCCATCGTATCAAGTTTGGGAGTCACAGCAGATCTACCTAATACACACAGACAAAACTGGGAGACAAAGAAATATGCCACAAATGAAACAATAAGAGATATCCCCCTCAAAAGAATTAAATGAAATGGAAACAACCAAAATACCAGATGCAAAGTTCAAAACAATGGTTATAAGGATGCTCAAAGACGTTCAGGAAAGAATAGATGATCTCAATGAGAACTTAAACAAAGAAATAATAAGCATTAAAAAGGACAGAGAAACCATAAAAAAGCACTAGTCAGAAGTGAAAAATGCAGTATCTGAAATAAAGAATATACATTAGAAGGAACTGATAGCAGGTTAGAGATAGCAGAGGATTGGAACAGGAATTCCTCTGCTTAGAGGACAAGATAAAAGCACCCGAGCAGAGCATCAAAAGAGGGGGGCAGTGAGAGAGAATTTTAAAAAGTGAGGAAAGTCTAAGGGACCTCTGGGACAACATAAAGTGTAACAACATCTGCATCACAGGGGTACCAGAAGAAAAAAAGAGTGAGCAAGAAACAGAACCTTTCTGAAGAAACAGTAGTTGAAAACTTCCGTAACCTGGTAAAGGAAAATGTCACACAAGTTCAGGAAGCACACAGTCTCAATCAAGATGAATCCAAAGAGGCCCACACCAAGATACATAATAATTAAAATGCAAGAGGTGAAAGACAAAGAATCTTAAAAGCAGCAAGAAAAAAGCAATTAGTTACCTACAAAGGCGATCCCATAAGTCTGTCAGCTGATTTCTCAAGAGAAACACTTCAGGCCAGAAGGGATTGGCATGAAATATTCAAAATGATGAAAAAGCAGGGACCTAAAACCAAGACTACTCAATCCAGCAAGACTATCATTTAAAATTGAAAGCAAAATAGTTTCCCAGACAAGAAGTTCATTACCACCAAATCAATATAACAAGAAATGTTAAAGTGTCTGCCTTAAGAAGAGGAAAGAAAAGAAACTGAGAGAGAGAGAGGTACATAGATATAAAGAATAAAATGGCAATAAATAAGTACCTATCAATATATAAATGAATTAAACGCTCCAATCAAAAGACACAGGGTAACTGAATGGATAAAAAAAGAACATGACCTATATTGCTATCTACAAGAGACCCACCTCAGAATAAAAGATACATACAGACTGAAAGTGAAGGGATGATAAAAAATATTCCATGTAGCCCTGGCTGGTTTGGCTCAGTGGGTTGAGTGACAGCCTGCAAACCAAAAGGTCACTGGTTTGATTCCCAGTCAGGGCACATGCCTGGGTTGTGGGTCAGGTCCCTGCTAGGCAACCAATCAATGTTTCTCTCACACATCGATATTCCTCTCCCTCTCTCCCTCCTTTCCCCTCTCTCTAGAAATGAATAAATATTTTTAAAAATCCCATGTAAATGGAAACAAAAACAAAGCTGGGGCAACAATACTTATATCACACAAAATAGACTTCTAAACAAAAGCCATAAGAAGAGACAAAGGAAGTCACTACATAACACTAAAGAGATCAATCCAATAAGAGGATATAACCCTTGTAAACATACATGCATCCAACTTAAATATTGGAACACTTAAATATTTAAAAAAAAAAAAAAGCTTGGTGGACATTAAATGAGAGATCAACAGCAACAGGGTCACAGCAGGAGAATTTAACATCCAACTGATATCAATGGATAGATCATCCAGACAACAAATCAACAAGCCTGCTGTGGCTGGGTGGCTCAGTTGGTTTGAGTGTCATTGCATATACCAGGAGGTTGCAGGTTCTTCCCTGGTCAGGGCATGTATGAAAGGCAACCTATGAATCTTTCATATCGATGTTTTTTTCTCTCCTCATTCCCCTCTAAAATCAGTAAACATATCCTTGGGTGAGATTTAAAAAATAATAATTGTTTAAAAAAATCAACAGGGCAACAGCAACCTTAAACAGCACAATGGATCTGATATATTTAATTGATATTTACAGAACATTTCATCCCAAAACAGCAGAATATACATTCTTCTCAAGTGCACATGGAACATTCTCAAAGACAGACCACATGTTAGGACACAAAATAAGTCTTAATAAATTCAAGATTGAAATCATATTAAGCATCTTTTCTGACCACAATGGTATGAAACTAAAAATCAACTACAATAAAAAAACCAGAAAAACATTCAAACACATGGAGGCTAAATACTAAACAATGAATAGGTTAACAATGAGATCAAGGAAGAAATCAAAAGTTACCTGGATACAAATGAAAATGAACACACAGCAACCCAAAATCTATGGGACACAGTGAAAGCAGTCCTAAAATGGAAGTTCATAGCTTTATCAACCTATCTCAAGAAGCAAGAACAATCTCATAAACAATCCAACACTACACCTAAAAAACCTAAAAGAAAAATAAACAAAGCCCCAGAGTTAGTAGAAGGAAGGAAATAATAAAGATCAGAGTAGAAATAAACGACCTAGGGACTAAAAAAAAAAAAATACAAAAGATCAATGAAACCAAGAGCTTGTTCTTTGAAAAAAATGAACAAGACTGATGAACCTCTAACCAGACTCATAAAGGAGAAAGAGAGAGAGAGAGAGAGAGAGAGAGAGAGAGAACCCAAATAAATAAAATCAGAAATGAAAGAGGAGAAGTAACAACTGACATCACAGAAATACAAAGGATTATAAGGAAATACTATGAACAACTCTATGCCAACAAATTGAACTACCTGGGTGAAATGGTTAAATTCCTAGAAACATTATAATCTTCCAAAACTGAATCAAGAAAAATCAGAAAACCTGAATAGACCACTTACAACCAATGAAATTGAAGCACTGATCAAAAGACTCCCAGCAAACAAAAGTTCTGGGCCGGAGGACTTCACAGGTGAATTTTACCAACCATTCAAAGAAGAACTAAACCTATCCTTCCTCAAACTATTGCAAAAATTTCAAGAGGGGGGAAGACTTTTTATGAGGCCAGCATTACCCTAATTCCAAAACCAGATAAAGATGCTACAAAGAAAGAAAATTACAGGCCAATGTCCCTGGTGAAATAAAAGCTAAAATCCTCAACAAAATATTAGCAAACCACATCTAGCAATGCATTAAAAAGATCATACACCATGATCAAGTGGGATTTATCCCAGGGATGCAAGGTATAATATTCACAAATCAATAAACATGATACATGACATAAACAAACTGAGGGATAAAAATCTCACGGTAATGTCCATAGATGCATGCCATCAGAAAGATACTCTCAGTTAAGCTGGCAAATTTGGTTGCAGTCTGCTGAATCAACTGTGATTTTCCCTAGCAGCTAGAAAGTGCAATTATGTAAAGCTTGTGGTGAAAGCTACCAAGAGCTAGGGACAAGCAAAAGTCAAAAAACAAGGAGTAGTCTAGTTGGTGAGAGTATCTTTGAAATGGCCAATGATGGGTTCCAATGGACACACAAGTAAAAGTGCCTGGGTCTGAAGGCTACTGAGAATAAAGGATAAACTTAATGGCAAAAAAGAGAGAAATAATACAAATGATTAACAAGGGTTTTAGTGATAATAAAAGAATTGATACCTGGCCCTGCACCAAGTACTTTATGAACACCCTCTCAATGTTCATGTTGAACACGGTGCCACACTGTGAACACTGAAAACTAGAAAAAACCTCAAGGTAGTTAGTAGCAGTATGAGTCCCATTTCATTAAATGAGGAAATTAAAGATTAGGCAGGGTAAGGAGAGGTAACTGAATCACTGCAGAATAAAAAGGACCAGGGTAAGCCAAGGCGTCTGCCAATTCCCAATCCTCATATTAGGAGGAAGATCATAAAAATCTTAGTTAAGATGGCAGAAAGAACTTTTGATGAAGATTCATGGGACATTTTAAAATTTACTCAACCAATATTGGTGCCAGGTTGACTGTGGAGTTTCTATAATGGAGACAGATACATTGCCTGCTCTTGCATAGCTTAGCATAACTTAAAACTTAGTGACTGTGGCAGACACAAAGGGGAAGATTGCAGTGTGTAATAGGGACATGGAAGGGCACCTTGTCCAGCTAGAGACATTTTTAGGGGAAGGAAAAAGCGCATGTGTGCACTGGCTTGAAGGCCAGAAAACGCAAGGTCTCCTGAGGAAAATAAAAGTAATTCAGTGCAGCTGGAGCATAAAACAAAAAGAAGATACCATTGATTTTGCTCATAATAGGCCCTTTTTTCACAGGGAATTAACCCAAGAATAGATATTGATGAAGTAGACCTGAGCTGATGAGCTGATTGGAATTATATGTGAAATTTATAGAACTGGTCCCAAACTTTGCAAAAGAGGATTACTGAAATGAGTGACCCAGAAACCTCATGTCCTGTCTGAGCAGTTTGTGAATCTGAAAACAAAGCAGTAGCCAGCAACTGATTTGCTAAGGTTCCCATTCTGGGACAATTTAATAGGTTGGCTTTCTCTCTTCCTACCTTCCTTAAGAAAAAAATACATTAGAATGTCATCCTATTTGTTTACAATGATTATTTTTTATCTATAAGGCAGATTATTAGTATAGCACTAACTAGTGAGTTTTCTCCCTGGAGCCACACTGTATGGAAAGCCAAACATCAAAATCAGCTTGTTTTAAAACAGAAGAGACAGTAATATGAATTGACATGTTCAATGACATCAGGATTGTATCACCTTTCCACAAAATCTGGACTTAACACACACACACACTTTCATACTTCATATATTCCTTTTAAAGTTTCCTTTTACACATTGTATTATATAAATTTCATATATGCTGGAGGGTTTTCATTGCAGTTTTGTTAATCCTGTCCTTTTTAATTTGACTCCCTCTTCTCCTTTTTACCCCCTCCCCACCCATAAACACTCCAGGATGACTCAGAATTAATGACCTGGTATGCATTCTTCCATGTTTTTTCCCCCCTATTCATATAATCATATACAAACATACACATATACATACATAAAGATGGGTGAGATTTCTTTTTAAAATAATGAAATTATTAAAAGTAATTTTTTCCTCATTCAACAATATATCTTATGGGAATCCCTGAAATTCACATAATTTCAATTTATTCTTTTTAAAGCTGCATAGTGGGCAATTTAAAAATTATGCTTCCATTGTTTTTTTTGTTCTATGGACACTAGGGCAAAAAAAATCCTTTCATGGATCCTCACAAATGATTTTTTTATCATTTCAAGTCTCTAATTTTATATCTTTATCTATAAATACAGTCAAAAACACTAAACAGCACTGTTTGCATTAATTCATGTTTTATGTTAATAGTATTATGCCACACACATCCTTCAGCAATTTGCTTAAGATGTTTGAAATTTATCCTTACTGATATATGAGAATTTAGTTCTTACATTTTAATAGTTGTATAGCATTTTTGCTATATTTATTCTATTTAAATTATACATTTTATATTAGGTTTTCTTTTCATCCTATTTACTTTTATAATGAATAACTACTGAACTTGATCAAATGACTTTTAAGCATCTACTGGTTATAGAATTACATGTTTTTCAGCTTTAGTTGGTAGATTATATTGATAAACCTCCTCCTAATTGAATCATCTTTGTATTTCTAGGAAAAATATCCTTTGCTGTTTATTCTAGCTTCCTTTCTAAATTTAATTTACTAATATATCAATCAGAACTTTCTATCTATTGTCACAAGTGAAATTAGTTATAGGTTTTTTTTTGTACTATATCAGAATTTGTCAATAATAATATGCTACTGGCTTCTTTTATTTTAAGATTTTATTTATTTTTAAAGAGAGGAGAAGGGAGGGAGAACAGATGGAGAGAAGTACTGATGTGTGAGAGAAACACCAACTGGTTGCCTCTCGCACACCCCCAACCAGGGACCTGGTCTGCAACCCAGGCATGTGACCAACCAGAAATGGAACAGGTGACCTTTCGCCCTGTGGAACAATGCCCAACCAACTGGGACAAACTGGTTAGGACTGCTGGCTTCTTTAAAGTTTAAAGAAAGCTTCTTTGAGAGCTTTCTACTTTACTTATGTTTCAATTATTTAAATTATATTTGATTTATCCATGTTTTAATGGAATAAGTCCAAATTAAGCCATGAAACCCTCTGTCTCTGGTGATTCTTTAGTAACTTTTTGGTCTCTTTTAAGGAAACTGACTCATTCAAGTTTTCTTTCATTTTGGGATAATTTTGCTAGGAAAATACTAATTTACTCTAGTTCTTTTTTCTTTGCCATATATTAGCATGTAACAGTCTCTTAGAATTCTCTTAGTATATCCTGTATTTGTGTTTGTCTCCTTTTTCATTCCTTATCTTGTATATTTTTGCTAGTATTTTTTAATCTAATAAAAGAATCAAGGCTTATGAATTATCTATTTTATTGTGTGGGGTTTTTTTTTTTTAAAGAACCAGCATTTGGGTTTATCACTTCAGATTTTTATTTCACTAATTTCTGCTTTTTATTTCTTCTTCCCAGCTTCTTTCTCTTGTTGTTCTTTTTCTAATTTCTAAGTGCTGAGTTCCTTCATTGTTTGCCTTTCTCCTTTACTACTCAAGGGATTTAAGATTACAAATTTCTATCTGAGTTAAAAGATTTACTATATTTTCGTATAAAAGCTTTCTTTCTTTTCTACCTAGTTTGAAATTCCCCTTTTAATTTTTTCTTTGATTTAGGGATTATTCAGTAGTGTTGCATAATTTCAGTATAATTTTCCAAGTGATATAAAGCTTACCATAGTACTTTTTAGCATAGGATAAAGTCTACCTTCCTTTTTTTCCCTAGCATATGCTTAAACCAGTAGTACTCACCTTGTGACACAGCTGTATCCCAAGAGCCCATGAGTAACATCAGTTAACTTTTTGAAGCCAACAAATACCAAAAGAAACAACACTTTGAATGATGAAGAAATTTTTCTTTAATTTCTTTAAAGTTGGTAGAAAAGATGGTTAAATTTGCAAAGAAGCCTGCAAGAATTTACGTTTATGAAATAATATTGTATTAACATGGAGAAATCCTATCCCAGGATTGTCCTCTTAGCTTTCTACAGCATTTTCTAAAGAGTGCCACTTACAGCTAGATAGGAAAGAAGAGTGGGAAGGAGTTGGAAAAGAGCTGCATTCTGTCACAGTCACCCTCTTGGAGATCTGCATATATGTTAGCATATTAAAAGCTCTGGGAAGTTCACCTTACCTTGGGTTAACTAAGATGTCCTAAATGTATTTGATTACCTTATTTTGTAAAATCAATTAACATTAATTCTCTTTGGGAAATGCAAGCCAAGGAGACAGACATTCCTTGGAGAGAAAGACAGTATAATCAAATTCTCTGTGTTCTGCAAGTTATTCACACCTGGGGCTCAGTTAAAGGTTTGCTGAATGACTTGGTAGCAGAGGAGATGTGATGTGGCAACAAGAGATGTTAGTGTCCACTGCAGCTGTTCCCAGTATGGCCATACATAAGTTGGGTTCTTTTATTAAAGAGTACTAAATATTTTGCATCAAAATATAAACTTTTAAAAAAATTTTACAATCGGAAATGGAAATTCCTAAAATTCTGACCCTATGCAAATTCAAATATTAAAACCAACACACCAAGAAGGCAAATAAAACCTGGTAAAAATAATACTGTACTTGCAACACCAATCAAAGTATGTAATAATATATATATACATGCACACACACATCAGCATCACCACCCAATCCCCATGTATACTGTGTAATGTCAGAGACTGACGACTGAGGGTATCACCAGATCACCAAGGGGGTGACTGTTATAGAATGTGGTCCTTTCCAACTCCCTCCCACTGTCTATATTAAACTAAGACAAGTACTGCTTTCTTTTGTTTCCTATTTATTTAGTTTTATGATTCAGCCATATACTTTCATGATCATAAGTAGAGAGTTACTAGCTATAGCTAGAAAGCTTCAGAATTCTAAAAATATAGACAACCTTCATTTATTCAGCTACAGAAGTTATGGTTTCAAACACTGAGACATGAAATTTTATATTGGTGATAGTTACTATTAGCTGCTTTCAGAACACTGATTTGTTTGGGGCAACAATGCATGCACAACTAACAAAGGTAAGTAACTTCCCAGGCTTCTTTGTAGCTACAGGTAACTATATCTATGACGTATCCATGTGGCCAGTGAGACAAAAGGAGAAATCTGCTGGGAAGATTCTATGAAAGACTGCTCTTTCAACCTAAAAAGAAAGCCACACAAGAAGGCATTCTGTCCCCACCTCGTCCTTTTTGCCTAGAACACTGGTGTGAGGAAAATAATGCCAGGGGCTGCAGCCATCACCCTTTGACCCTGAGGCAAAAAGCAAAAGCACAAGAAACCAACATGTTAAGGATGATAGCATGGGAGGACAGTAGGACCCTAGATGCCTGATAAAAGCATTGAGTCAACTGAATAGAATCTGGACCTACCTGTCTCCAGATTTCTTGTTAACCATAAATATCCTTGTGGTTTAAGCTCTTATTGGTTGGGTATAGAGTCACTGCAGCCAACTGTTTCCTAACTGATACAGTTGTGCCCTATGTTTTCATACTGTGATGAAGAATATAAATTACTTATTATCATTTCAGATTTCAAAATTTTATAAAAGGAATAAAGGATATGAGAAACTTTTAACTTTCACTGCATATAATGCTGTATATAAATTGCTTCTACAAGCACAAAATATTTTAACATTTAATGACAGGATAAAAAAATAAACAAACTTAAAAAGAAAAATAATAGGAAAAATTGATCCATACCCGTACCTTTCCGTGTGTTCTCCGTCACATCTACCCCAAACTGGATAATGTCACCAGAAAGAATTTCACATGGTGGACTTTCTTCAGAGCCTCGACTCAATCTCTGGCTATTTATAAAAGTACCGTTACTACTTTTAGTGTCTTGGAGATAAAACTGCAAAAATAAAATTGAAAGAAAAAAAGAGCCAAAGATTAACAGCAATAATTCCAAACCCACATTAAAAAAAAGTACTTCCAACTTTGCAAACTACTGCAGGTGGCTTTTTTTTCCCCTCACTGTCAATTCAAACCACTTGTTTTGCTAAGGTTCTTCTTCATTACGTATAAAATCAAAACTAAAATCAGTAATTTAAAGTCCAGCTAGACAAATTAGTATAATCATTCTGGAAGACAGTATAGAAAGTCCTCAAAATGTAAACATAAAATTAGCATATGACCCAGGAATTCCACTCTGAGGTATCAATATATACTCAAGAGAACTGAAAACATTATGTCATCACAAACACTCCTACACAATATTTATAGGAGCATTCCCTGGCCCCCCCCAATCCTTCCCCTTTGGTTTTGTCCATGAGTCCTTGCTATATGGAGCATTATCCATAATAGCCAAAAAGTAGAAACAACCCAAATGTCCATCAACTGATTAATGGGTAAACAAAACAGTATATCTGTATGATGTTATATTATTTGGCAATAAAAAAGAATGAAGTATTGATTCATACTACAACATGGATGAACCTTTAAAACATTATATTAAATGAAAGAAGTCAGCCACAAAAGACCACATATATGTAATTCCATTTACAGGAAATATCCAGAATAAGCAAATCCACAGGAAGAAAATGTACATGAGTAATCACAAGGGGCTGAGGTGCCGGGGTGTGGTGGTGGTGTGGTGAGAATGACTGCTAATGGGTATGAGGTTTCTTTTTGGAGTGATTAAAACGTTCTAAAATTAGATAGTGGAGACCTGACCTATGCTGCTCAGTTGGTTGGGCATTGCACTGCAAAGCAAAAGCTCGATTCCTGATCAGGGCACATGCCTGAGTTGTGGGTTTAGTCCCCCGTCACAAAGCATAGGAGAGGCAGCCAATTGATGTTTCTCTCCCTCTCTTTCTCCCTCCTTTCCCCTCCTCTCTCAATAAATAAATCCTTTTTAAAAATTAAAAAAAATTAGATGGTGATGGTTGCATAATTGCAAATATATTTAAAAACTCTAAATTGTACATTTTGAAAGGGTGAATTTTAGGGTATATAAATTATATCTTAACAAAACTGTTATTTTTTTGTAAGACAGCTGGACAAAATTTTCTTTCTATCTCACTCTGACTTTGTAATTTTCCTAGGATGTCTGAGTTAAATCAGAGGAAGTGTGTTTATTTCATAGGCAGGACAAGTGGTTTTAGGTAACACAATTAATAACTATCAATTAGCTAACATACTTGATATCAGGACCAATACATCTTCAGTAAATTCTTTGTGATAAAGCAGACTGAAGACATGAGATAGTAAAATACTGGAACCAACTATGAAGGTACTACTTCCTGGCCTCCCAAACTTGACTTTCCTCACTTAGGTAAAGGGAAGGGATAGGATGAAGCACAGGAAGCCTACCTATTTATCCTGTTTAGCCTACCTATCCTAATAGAAATTAGGAACAACTGGGATCACACACAATAGATTTACTAGAAAAAGAACAACCAATAAAAAAAGATGAAACTTTTTTTGTGAATTTTTCTCCACTCTTCAGCCCTGCTTATTGTAGCAACATATTTTCACTGAATTCCTTCCTAAGGAAGAAAGGAAAGAAAAAAACCCTAATATTTATTAAAATACACATTATAACCCCAGGACCTCATTTAACCTTAACATTAAAGCTGTAATATAGATATTACTACCTTTTATAAATGAGAAAAGTGTGGCACAAGTAAGTATTTTTGCAAAGGTCACAGAGCTATGGAATACAGGAACAAGGATTCAAACAATAGGAATGAAAAGGACCATCTTTTATCACTTAACACTGACCTTTATATTTCATTTATCCTTCACTCCTTCCATAAGCTCTCTTCCAAAATGAAACACAACAAAAGAATAAGCAATTTGCAGAAAATATGAAAATGACATTTCTTTTCATTAATACTTAGGTGACAATATAAAGGTCATCAGGCTGTTTACATGTCTATGTATGACTTATTCTCTGTTTATAATTCAAAAGAGGCCGTTACTTTGGCTAGCAGTTTGTATATTTAATTACAGACCATAATAAATAAAATTGTGTTAATATTTTACTAGTCTATTTGAAATTTATAGGCCTTAACATTTCATACCAGGGAGAATAACACAGGCAATACACTCAAGTAAGAACACTTATCCTCAAATTTTTTTCTACACTAGAGCCTACTGTTACACTGTATAAGGAACTTTGTTTTTTGTTTCTTAATCTTAATAAATATATTCTTGGGAAGTGTGGTGCTATCTGGATTCTGGTTTCGTCATTTTTAGTAATTTGTGCCTCTGCAAACCAAATAAAGGGATTATACTAAATTTATAGTGGTTTTCAAACTTCAAGTTCTGATCCATTAGTGTTACTAAATTAACTTAGTGGGCTGCAACTAGCACTTCATTTTAAACATTAAACAGAACATAAATAAGAATATATGAAATGATATTCAGTGCTATTTGGCAAACTTTGGAAAACAAAAAGGTGTGTGTGTGCCTCAACACCCCATGTTCGTAACTCTTATATAACTCTAAAACAACAAAATTTCAAATTAAAAAAAAATTGAAGCAATATTAACCCAGGTTCTTTAATTCTGACATGTCTATATTACTATCCAAAGCACTCCATGGTACCTTTGGCATCCATTTAGCTTGAATGTATTGTTTAGATTAGTTGTTCATTCTTCCTTTGTGCTCCACACACCATAGTAATAAAGTCCAAAGTTCTTACCATTACATCCTACAAAGCCCTAATCTGGCTTTTGGTTCCTTTTCAAACGTTACTCACTTCCACCATTCTCTTTCCTCACCTTCTCAGCCACACTAATCTTCACTCATGTCCCTGAGTCTCTGTGCTTGTATGGAGCTAGACATCATTAGTTTATTTCCCTGAGGAAATATTTTTGTCGATATGATTTAACCTTCTGCCTTTGGCTGCTTTGAAAGATGGATATAAAAAATATTTCTGCACCACCTATGCAATAGTCTACCATTAGTCGGTCTATACTGAACAGAAGCTATTCCATTTAAAATCAGGTTAGGTTCCTGAAGGTACAGATAAACAAGTCAACTTCTTTGCAAGGGACTGAGAAAGGACTGCTTACAGTTACTGGATGTATTTCCTGTAAATAGGTATGTTAGTTGATTCTTTGTCACTTTCGAACCAAAAATATCTTTCTCTTTTATGCTGATAAAACTTTTTTTATTAGCCCCCCTCATCACTTTTGGTTACTCCAAAAATATCCTGCTGAAGCTAAATCTATGTTTCCCAATAGCCCAAGGAATGCCCAAAAGCAACTCTAGTGCTTGCATTAGCCACCAGCCATTTACTTTGACACTGAGGTGTGTAAGTAGCTCAGAATTTATAACATCATCTGTAGCTTGTGGTCAAAGTTCACCTTCCAATGTGTTCAGGCTTTATCTTGAATTAACCCTTTGCTTTCCCCTGAATGAATGTTAAGCTCCCATATATCAGGCACTGACAGTGATTCCTGAACTGAACAGTTGTTCTTGCCCCATGTCCTTTTGCTTATCTCTTGCCGATCACAATCACCTGCAATGACACAGGCACAGCACTTCACAGATTGCATAATTTGTTCTTTGGCCTCCTGAACAGAAGTTCAGAAAAAAGAGAAAGTTTTTGCTGCTTATTCATAAACAAATACATTTTGAATCACTTTCAACTTTGTTACAAACAGTAAATACTTTCATTTCAACTATAATGATAAACTGCTTTTTACTAGCCTTTTCTGATCACAATACACAAACGCCAATAAATTAATAATATCTGAACTAAAGCTTCAGAAAAAAAAGTCACAGTGGACATGCCATAGGCTAAAGGTCAGAAACTCTTAGTTCATACAGAGGAATTTTAAAAATGTGAAAGCAGAATGGATTAGGATTCTAGACAGTAGATGCTCTCTCATATATTTTTAATCATCACCGAAAATAAAATTAAAGAACGACCAAGATAGCAATACCAAAATCCCACAGACAATATTTATAACAAAGGCAAGTGTCAAAGTATCCACATGAACCTCAAAATATGAGTGGGGAAAACCATCAGCAGCCACATAACCTGCATGAAATCAGCATCTGTGAAGGAGGATGAATAGGGAGGTAAGACGGCACTTCAGGGACTTCAGGAGAACATTAAAATAGTCACTAGGTATTTACTGGACAGTATGATGGTCAATTTGAGAATAGAAGCTGAAAATGGAAAGGGTAAGCCAAATCCAAAAACAAAAGAGTGCCAGGTAAGTTCTGGAAAAGGCTGGAGCACTGTGAGTCATATAAATTCTTAAAATCAACCTCCCCAACAAAGCTGTCTTCCAGAATAGGGCTCCAGGCTGAGGGAAAGCTGCTAGGTGTGGAACAAGAATTGAGCTAAACAGGGACTACAGAGACAAGGAAAGAAAAGGTCCAGATAAAAGTAGAAAAGGGGAAAGGAAGTCACCGTATTTTTTTTTAACATTTTACAAAAAAACAAAAAACCAGAAGAGGGCGCTCTGTGACATTAGAAAAGTGATCTTGAATCATGACCCCCTCTAAAAGTTCAGAAAAACAAATTTCACATAAAAATAAGCAAGGAAAAATGTCAAGGTCTCATCCCATACAGTTATTTTAAGAAAAAAGAGACTGAAGAGCAGAATAACATCCCTACAAATAAAGACAGACCTTGGACACACATCAAAATTATAACACTATTTTAAAACAAACTAAAAGGAATTAAGAAAATAATTCGAGAGATGAAAAATATAAATCACAATTATAAAACTCTAGAAAAGGTGAAAGAACTCCAAAAAGAAATAGAAACAAAAGGAAAAATCATTTCAGAAATGAATACAAAATGAACATGAATGCCTAAATATAACAAATAATGCATTAAGAGAAATAAAAGGTAAAAAGTAGGAAATTTTAAAAAATCAAAATTAAGAAGTGATATCAGCAAAATGGTGGAGAAGGCAGATCTAAGCTCCCAGCCCCTTTCAGAAACTTTGAAAAACAAGCAGACACTGTCAAAACCAACTGCGTTGGAACTCTGGAAAACAAAGTTTTACAGAAGCCAGTGAATACTTAATCAGGAAAAAATGCAGCTTAAAAATGGTAGGAAATCTTTGTGGCATTACTTACCCTAGCCATTCCCTTCCCCAATACAAGGGAAGTCTTGATGTATGAGCCTGCATTCCTAGTATGTGACCCTGGTACCTGGTTCCAGAGGGAGCAAAGCAGACCCAAATCTCAAATTGTTGTGTCTATTTCATTTAGCCTGCCTGGGATCTACTTGATGAACTGATGCAAGGCTCTTATCTTTGTTTAGCCTAACTTGGAACTCACTCAAGCTAAAAAATAAGAGACTGGCCAAAAAGTAGGATTTATCCCAAGTGGATCAACACAATAAAGTCAATCAATGTACCATATTAATTTAAAAAAAGGAAAAAAAACACACAATCATAAACCATCTCAGTTGATGCAAAAAAGGCCTGGCAAAGTCCAATAACCTTTCATGATTTAAAAAAAAAAGAAAGAAAGAAAAACCAAGGAAAAAAAACTCAGAAAGCTAGGATTAAAAGGAAACTTCCTCTACTGATAAAAAAACATTTATGAAAAGCCCACAGGTAACATAGCAATGATGAACGACTGAAAGCTTTCTAAGATCAGGAACATGACAAGGAAGCCTGAGCTCACCACTGCTGCGTAATGCTGCACTGGAAGTTCTAGCCAGGCACGAGAAAAAGAAATAAAAGACACCCAAATTGGGAAGGAATTAAGAAATCCAAAACACCAAGTTGTAAAGATATATGCATCCCAGTGTTCACTGCAGGGTTATTTATAATAGCCAAGATATTGAAGAAACCTAAGTGTCTATCAATAGAATACTGAATAAAAAAGATGTGGCACATACGTACAATGGAATATTACCTGGCCATAAAAAGAACAATATCTTACCATTCGTGACAAGGTGGATGGACCTAGAGGGTATTATGGTAAGTGAAATAAGTCAGGCAAAGACAAATATCACATGATTTCATTTATATATAGAATCTAAAAAAAATACAAACAACCAAAACAGAAACAAACTCAAAGATACAGCGAACAAACTGATGGTTGCCAGATGGGAGGGAGGTTGGGGAACTGCATGAAAAAGGTGAAGGGATGAAGAAGTACAAGTTGGCAGTTACAAAACAGTTTCAAGGATCTATAGTACAGCATAGGAAATATAGTCAATAATATTGTTAATAACTCCGTATGGTGCCAGGTGGGTATCAGACCTGTGGGGGGGGGATCACTCTGTAAGTCATATAAATATTTAACCACTGTGTGTACACCTGAAACTAATATAATATTGAATGTCAATTGTAACTGAAAAATTTATAAAGATTCTGTGTAAGGCACAACTAGAAATAAAAGTTGAAAAGGAGAAAAAAACTGGAGAGTAGTAAGTATACTATGTCTACTCACAGATGACTGACTCTATATATGAAAAATTCCACAGAAAGCGACTAGAGCTAGTAGATAAATTCAGGAATGTTGCAGCTTAGAAGATATACACAAACATCAGTTGTGTTGTCATACATTAGCAATGAACAATCCAAAAAGGAAATTAAAAAAGCAATTCCATTTACAAGGGCAACTAACTAAAATACCTTGGAATAAACTTAACCAAACGGGTAAAAGACTTGTGTACTAAAAACTACAAAATATTGTTGAAAGAAATTAAAAACTTAACTAGAAAGACATCCCATGTTCACGGATTGAAAGACAATATTGTTAAGGTGTCATTTTAACCAAAGTGATCTACAGACTCAATGCAACCCTTATCAAAATTCAAAATTCAACAGCTTTTTTTTTTTTTTAAATGGAAAAGCTGGTCCTCAAATTCATATGGAATTGCAATGAGTCCTGAATAGGCAAAACTATCTTTAAAAAGAAAAACAAAATTGGAGGATGCACACTTCCTGAATGCAACACTTACTATAAAACTAAAGTAATCAAAACAGTGTGGTGCTACCATAAAGACAGACATAAATGGAACAAGAGTTCAGGAATAAACCTGTACATCTATAGCCAACTGAATTTCAACAAAGGTGCCAAGTCCAGCCAATTGAATTTCAACAAAGGTGCCAAGTCCAGCTCCATTCAAAAAATGGTGCTGGGACAACTAGGTAACCATGCAAAAGAATGAAATTGGACCTCACCTCAGTCCAAGTACAAAAAATTAATTCAAAACAGAACAAAGACCTAAATATAAGATCTAAAACTATAAAATATTTTTCATTCATTATTTCTTCAAATACTTTTTTCTGCCCCTTTCTCTCACTCTTCTCTGTTTGGGATTTCAATAATGTGTACATTAGTACAATTGATGGCGTTCCTTAAGTCCCTTAGATAGTATTCACTTTTCTTCATCTTTTTTTCTTTGGTCCTCAGAGAGGGTAATTTCAATTCTTCAGATTTTTTGACTCCTTCTGCCTGCCTAAACCTGCTACTGAATCCTCTACTAAATTTTTAATCAGCTACTGTACTTTTTACAACTTCTATCTCTGTACTGATATTCTCCACTTGTTCACATATTGTTTTCCTGATTTCCTTTAGTTTTTTTGTCAATGGTTTCCTTCAGCATTCTCAGCATATTTACAATAATTAAAGTTTTTGCCTAATAAGTCCAATATCTGGACTTCCTCAGGAATGATTTATAACAATTTCCTTTTGTATTCTTTCTGTGAAAGAGCCGTAATTCCCTGATTTTTTGAATGTTTTGTAATTTTTTTGTTGAGAACGAGAAATTTTAAATATTTTAATGTGGTAACTCTAGAAGCTAGACTGTCTCATCTCCACAGGGATTGCTTTTATTTCTTGAAGGCTACAGTCATCTGTACAGTGACTTTATATTCCTTGTTATGTGTTGTCACTGAAGTCTCTGTTCTGTTATCTCTGTGGTCAGCCAGTGACCTGAAAGAGATTTATTTACATGGGGAAATCTAATAAAAAAGCGGGGGGGGCAATTCAGTCTCTTTAAATCCCAGTTTCTAAAGGACAAGCAAGTCATACCAAGAACCATGGACTACCACACTCACAGCTGACTGCCACAGGGCTGGAGAATGAAATATGGTAACCACTATGCAAAACACCAAAATTCTCAAAAATTTACCATCATTTCTTTTCATTAAGCATTCTGCTGGATGCTGCAAGGGTTTGACTAGACTCCAGAATTTCAAATGTCTTGATTTAGACAATTCATTCTAGCTTAATAGCAATGGTGAAAAGAAAAACACTTTTTGAAGCTCCCTTCTCTGCCATTTTCCATGACATCACTTCCATTAGCTATATTTCAGCCTACGGTTTTTTTCTTGGGCCAAACCAGCATGTAATCTATAATAATAGTTACCATTTATTTTCTGCTTGCTATGTACAGGCACTTCTGATCCTCCCAACAGTCCTACCGGGTAGATATTACCATCTCTATTTTACAGATTGAGAAACTGAGGCTCAGGTGTATTAAGTAGGTTATCCTTATTTCACAGCTATTGCTGATTGGACAGCTATTCCTTCAAGAACTCCACACTGCCTTCTTCCTCTCCTACTTAAAACTAAAACACTCTCTGGTCCTTGAGTCCAAACTTATGAAACCCCACTTTGTTTATGAAGTTTTCATGAATCAGTCAGAATAGAAAGAGCCAATTTCAACTCTAATTCTACCCTTAAAGCAAATTATTCAGTCTATAAAATTTACTTGGCACCTGTCTTAGAAAGACAACACATTTGTAAAAATCAAATGCAGAGGAACTCTGACAATAAACTAAGAATATGAATTAAGTACCAAAATTTTGAGAGGCTGGTAAGAAATATAGTTAGGCACAGTTAATTACTAAAGATGCATGTGTGTGTAAGGGCAGTGATCTGAATGAAAGGCATGGAGAAGGAGGTGGTAGAGGAACAACAGATTAGCAATTCGCTTGGTTACAGTTAAGGCCCAGTCCGAGAGGGTGAAAAAAAAAAAAAAAAACAACAAAGGAAGAAGTGATAGAGTGAGGCTGTAAGTGAGGGCTTTGCGCATTGCACTAAGGAGTTGATGTTTAAGAGAGAAGCCACTACTAAAGGATTTGATAAGCATACAGTTTTGGGGAGATTATTCTAACAGCTCTGTCAATTGAGCAGCTGCCTGCAGAAAGAACTGCAGTGGGAGTCATTAGAAATAGGGAGGCCCATCATTTGTACATTTTTGCTAACAACAATTTAGTTATTTCTTAAGCATACACAAGTCTTTATATGCATATTACATGCAAATTTATTTGTTTAAATAACCTTCCTAGCCTCCTGACTGGCAAAGTACCACATGTTTCAGAGGCTGGAATTTTTAAATTGTGCCAATAAAGGGGAAAATATAAAGTTTTATTCATATGCTATAGGAAAACATAGAAAAGTGATAAAATGTTCTTGCCAAGCTAAAATTTCACATGTAAACTAGAAGGAACTTGACAACATATACACAGAGGTCTTGCACATGTTATAAATTTGCCAGGAATTCTTTCCTCTCCAAGTGACATTCCAGACACATTCACTGTACCATAATTTTCGTCTTGTGGAGATAGCTCACAAGAGAAAGAAGAGAAAAAGTATTTCTATCTTTCTACATAGGAACAGAGATAAGACTATGAAGGACAGTAGAAAAGGTGGAAAGGAGAAATTTTAAAAAATTTAATGAGAACATTACAAAACATAGCCAGAGTGATTACATCCTTTCAAAATACACTATCAAATTGTGACAGTCCTTCACTAGGATTTAGGACAAAGTAGATTAGATTTCTGAAGCTCAGGAAGATACAAAACAAACATAGCATCAGAACATTACATTCCTGGGACATGAAACTACTGAAAGCCTACACTAAATTCTAATTTGGAGGAGATTAGTCTACTTCCCTCATTCCAAAGCCAATGGGTTGACAAGCAAATCCTAATTATTTTTTCTCCTCTAGTGGTGTGTTAATCATCCAACTTTGTGCGCAAGATGCATCCAACTTTGTCTTACTCCTACTTTAGGTAATCGGTATTAAAAGAACAAATATCGATTCCAAACTCAATCTTTTTAACCCTAAGAGGTCTCTAATTACCTCAAAGAATGTAAAAAATTTAATTCTAATTTATTAAAATGCCATGTATTTTAACATATAAAGAATAAAATTAGGGGATCTTTTGGTGTTTTAAATGTACAATACTGACTATATTTTATAGGTCATTATTTTCTTCACAAAATGGTAGCTTAAACCATCCTGAGATCAACTGAAACAACAAAATAATTGCACCACCATTCTTTATCTCTGATACTAACAAAAAAATCTCACCCATAGAATAATAGCCTTGTTTGCCACAAAAGGAAATCACTGTGATCACATTTGTGGGAAATATAGAACCAGGTTACAATTTTTAAAAGATGTAAGCTTACATATTGTTTAATAATGTGTACACCTTTGACTTGATCTAAGGACAGGCTGATATTGATTTGTAGTCACTAAGAGGTGGAGGAGAGGGAGAAACTTTTAAAAGCATTTTCCATTAAATATTGGCAAAATTGGCAAAACATAGGAATCTAGATCTTATTTAATGGAAAAAAAATTGCACACACATAAAATAATTTATTTGGCAAACAAATTCAATGGAAATGTTTAAGATGCAAACAGTACATCTGCCCCCACAAAACAAATATTCATAGCTTTTTTTAATGCTTGCTGAATAAGGTAATGAAAATAATCGGGTGGCCTTTCCCATTCTTTAGGCACAACCACTCAGGTTGGCATATAATTTTAATGTTTAAAATACCTTGGTCCTTACTCATGTCTCTCCATTGTTAGTGATAATTAAGTCTTAGATAGTTATCTCCTCAAGGCTTTAACAATTCACGCATCCATAGGTGAGTTCTTTAGATATCATAATTTTACTTTGAAAGAGAAAAGGAAACAAAGTCACTAACTCAGGACTGTAACAATGCAATTTATAAAACAGTAATTTTGACTGAGATGGGAAATAACTATTGGGACCGAAGAAAATAAACCCCTTACAGGGTTGATTATAGTGCAGGGGCCCCCATTTTTCTGCCACCACTATTTAGATGTTCAAATACTGCCTACTCCCACTATCTCTCATGACACCCACTGCTTCTCAGAAAGGGCAGATAATGTCCCCAGTTAAGAGTCACTAACTTTTTTATTTTGAACTAAAATTTAATAGTAGAAAGTATAACATTTTAGTGGGGGGAACAAACTGGCTAGTTTCCTTCTTGTATAATGCAGTACAAATGATTCTATAGAGTTAGAGAATGTTTTGAAATTACAAAGCCATTTTCATATACTTCAATCTATATAATTATTATAAAGGTCCTATATGGATGACTAAATAAAATATTTCAATACTTATTTATAGGCAAGGAAACTAGCTCAGACAGGTGAGGAAAAAATGTATCACATTTCAAATTCTACCTCCATTTATGGCTTAAACACAGGCCTTAAACATTTTTCCCAAGAAAACTTTTAGGGCCAAAGGGAAACTTTCTTTTAAAAAGATCATTAATTTCTTTTACTACCATGAAATGAAACATCATTTATATTCAGAATCCAGCTATAAAGAAATTTTAATGACAGAGCAAAGCCATATAAAAGAAAGTTCATTTTTCAATAGTGTCAAAAAGATATCACATAATTTATAATAGTCACAAGTTTTTGAGAGCTTACTATGTGCTTGGATAAGCTACTTTCCACGCACTCTTTTAATTAATCTTTACAACACTCCTAAGAGATAGATGTTATATTATCTCTATACTATAGATAAAGAAATCAGGACTAAAAAGGACAAGTCCTGAGCCTCAGTTTCTCAATCTGTAAAATAGAGATGGTAATATCTACCCGGTAGGACTGTTGGGAGGATCAGAAGTGCCTGTACATAGCAAGCAGAAAATAAATGGTAACTATTATTATAGATTACATGCTGGTTTGGCCCAAGAAAAAAACCGTAGGCTGAAATATAGCTAATGGAAGTGATGTCATGGAAAATGGCAGAGAAGGGAGCTTCAAAAAGTGTTTTTCTTTTCACCATTGCTATTAAGCTAGCATGAACTGTCTAAATCAAGACATTTGAAATTCTGGAGTCTAGTCAAACCCTTGCAGCATCCAGCAGAATGCTTAATGAAAAGAAATGATGGTAAATTTTTGAGAATTTTGGTGTTTTGCATAGTGGTTACCATATTTCATTCTCCAGCCCTGTGGCAGTCAGCTGTGAGTGTGGTCCTGATTTCTTTATCTATAGTATAGAGATAATATAACATCTATCTCTTAGGAGTGTTGTAAAGATTAATTAAAAGAGTGCGTGGAAAGTAGCTTATCCAAGCACATAGTAAGCTCTCAAAAACTTGTGACTATTGTAAATCATGTGATATCTTTTTGACACTATTGAAAAATGAACTTTCTTTTATATGGCTTTGCTCTGTCATTAAAATTACTTGTCATTAAAGGTTAAGTAACTGGCCAAAGGGCCTCCCAAAGCTAGTACTGGAGAGAAATGTACATTTTAATCTTTTTGATTACCACCATTCTGCTTTGCTACTTATGTATGTCTGGCAATTTCTTTTCCACTATCTCTAATGTATTTCCCAACCACCCATGTGAAATAGGAATGATTTTGTTCACTTAATAAGCCAGTAAATCAAGGCTGACACACAAGCTAAGTGGCCTATCTATAGCAACAAAGGAGAAAATAATAAAAACAGCAATCAAGTCTTATGATACCAAACCATCAGAAAAAGTAAACTTTTAAATTTCTTTTAAAAATGCATTCACTGTCTCCTTCCACCTCTTGACACACAATCCTAATAAATTTGGGTTTCCTAATTCCTATGTTCATGGCAGATTAGAGAACAAGCATTTGCTTATGTCATGCACTTTATTTACATTACCTCATAAACTTCATAATACTATGATATAAGCAAGTATCCCATATGAACAGACAGGGTTAGAAGTTAAATCATAAGTGCAAAGTTTACACAGAATGTTATAACAGCAAACAAGGCCTATTGAACTCCTCATGACTGTCAAATTCCTTGAGATCAGAATCAACGATATCTCTAGACCTTAACTTGGTGCCTGCTTCACTGGCACCAAGTAAGTGTTTTAAATAAATATTTCATGAATATAACATTTACAACCCAGACCCACTCCATCCTTTACCCATTTCCTGAGTACTCCTAGTCTGGAATTCAGCCATCAGCCACATTCTAATAATAGAATGAATATGTGACTATCAGAAGCCACCTAGAAAAAAATGTGAAACAGTAGTAATAATAAATACTACCAGTAACGACAAGTAATACCTGTAACACTCTAAGGTATCTAATAAGTATGTCACTTTGTCCTATGAATTCTAATTCAAAACAATCTCTTAATTTCCCACTGCCTTTCCCTTTCCATTTCTGTTCCTCTAACTCAGGCCCATAACTGTAGCCAAGATCATGGCTATGATTCCACTCTCCACCCTCCACACTGATGCCAGAGTTATTTTCTAAAAACTTGATCACTTTATTTCCCTTTTTAAAAGGGCTGTTAACTGCTGCCTTCAAAATGATCAAACCTGAGATCTGTGATAACTTCCAAAATCTTGCAAAATGACCTCAATCATCCTATCTAACCTGATCTTCCATTCTTCCTAAAAGTACCATCTATTCCATCCTTGCTTAAGTACTACCAATTCCCTATACAAGCCCCAAGTCTCTGCATGTTTGCTTATGCTGTTCTTGGACCTGAAAAGCCATTGCACCCACCCACACTCCTTACTTGTTTAAAGCCTTCTTTTCTTTCTGAAGCCCAGTTTAAACATCTTAACAAATAAGATTTCTCTTGCAGATAAGACTTCTCACAAAATAAATACCTAAAACGGAGACTCAAGGCTTTATTCCAAGTTGGGCAGCTAACTCCCAAACCTCTACACCCAAACCACACTTTGAACAGCACTATAATTCCATCTTTTCTAATCTATAACATTAATTCCCTGTTAGAAAGTTCCAACAGGCACAAGTTGCAAATGATTTTTTAATGAATAAATAAATTAAATAATTAGTACTCTAGAATGGAATCTGTTTTGATTTACCATAACATAGGTCAAACTATATTATATCTAAATAACAATATGCTACATGGTTTAAATACCAGTTCTATCATCTTCTAATTTACTGTGTGACCTTGAACGTATTTCTTAACCTCTCTGAGCAGCCCTTTAATTATAAAAAGATATTTATAAATCCCTATGTACAAATTGAAGATAATATCAGTACCTACCTCAGAGTGTGATAGAGGTTAAATTATGTTGAGAATATTAAGTATTTAATGTACATAGTAACTGCTAACCAAATGGCAGCTATTATTATTAAATTTATAGAATATGCATAAATATGTAGTCACTGACTTTTTTCAGGCAGGAAACTGAGCTAAGACTTTCCTTTATGGATTAAGGCTCTTAAAAATAAAGCTCTTTGCCAATTAATTACTTAAAGAGTAAACAGCTAATAGAGATATAAATAGATCAGTAACAGCTGAACTCTAACACATACAAATATTAAAAACAGTATGCCATTGCCCCGTTACACATAAATATTACCGTAAGTAACCACAGAAGGAAATCAGCTAAGCCTTTGTCTCATACTACATACTGAAAACCTTTTATGAAAAATATGAAACACATATCACAATATGATTAGGGAGTTCCCTAATACAATTTAAATCAAAAGGAAATTAGTATTTTCAGGTACTATATGCAAATACCCTTAGAATATATTACATAGATGAGCAATCTACAGCTTAATGAACAGTCTGAACCAATTAATGAATAAATTACGCCAAGTGATATTGAGCAGATCTCATAATTCCATTTCTAACCCAGAGCACTGATGTACTGTGAGTGACAGGGCTATAAACCCAGTCAGTTCATGGAATAATGAACTGACTGGGAACAGGAGGCCATATTCACTCAGTTCAAAATTCGAAATGCTTACTTTGGATACCCTATAAACTACTAGGGTAGGGGCAGAAATTTTCTCATTATACCCTCCTATACTATTTGAATTTCATGTTTTTAAGAAAGAGAGAGACAGAGACATACGGAAAGGGGCAAATAAACATCTAACTCCAAAATTCTCAAGGGACTTATAAGCTCAGGGAAGATGGGCAATTAACAAAGTGATCATTATCAGTTTTGATTAAGACTAGCTTGGCTCTGGCAAGAATGTAGAGAAAGAGCACATACTGTAGACATGAGAGTGTAAACTGCAGTCTTTTTGGAAAATGACTCAGCAACACCTATTAAAATTTTAAATGCTTATATTCTTGAATGAGTAATTCCACATCAAGAATCTAACCCATAGAAATACTGAAATACTCACACACATGTACAATGGAAAATGCATAAGCATGTCCACTGAAGCAAAGTTAATAGAAGTTAAAAACTGAAAACCACTAATGCCCGCCCAAACTGAATTATATTCATCTAATGAAATATTAGACATTGTAATCACAATATCACAGTCATCAAAAATAATGAGGCAGAGTTATCAGCACTGGACTTAAAATATATCAAAATATACAGCAATCCCTTTTTTAAAAAAGAATGATATATTCTAATACACCATTATAAAACAAAAATCTGAAAGAATATATACAAACTGTTCACAGTGCTTATCTACAAAAAAACCCAAATCTTAAAAAGCTAAACTTTAAAACTTAAAAAGCTATAAAACCTTATTCAATAAGCATATCAAATTTTCTACTTCATATTATGGTCATTTAGTGGAAGAGCGTGGAAGGAAATGGAAAGAAGGAAAAAACAAAACGAACAATAACAAAACAGCTAAAGGGAAGCAAAGAAATCAGCATACACAAGAAAGGAAACCATCAACAAAATGAAAAGGCAACCTACTGAATGGGAGAAAATATCTGCAAATCACTTACCTAAGGGGTTAATATCCAAAACATATTAAAAACTCATACAGCCCTGCCAGCGTGGCCCAGTTGGGTTGAAGTGTCGTCCCATAGACAGAAAGGTCATGGGTTCGACTGCCAGTCAGGGCACATACCCAGGTTACGGGTTTGATCCCTGTTAGGGTGCATACAAGAAGGCAACCGATCAATGTTTCTCTCTCACATCAATGTCTGTCTGTCTGTCTGTCTGTCTCTCTCTCTCTCTACTTTCCCTCCTTTTCTCTCAAAGCAATGAAAAAATGTCGTTGGGTGAGGATAAAAAATAATAATTTTAAAAACTCATACAACTTAGTAGGAAAGAAAACAATCAGATTAAAAAATGATCAGAGGATCTGAATACTACCTTTCCAGATAAAATGGTTAACAGGTACATGAAAAGATGCGCAACATCACTAATCATCAGGAAAATTCAAATCAAAACAAAAATGAGATATCACCTCACACCTATTAAAATGGCTACTATCAAAAAATCAAGAAAAAGTGTCTGACGGGATGTAGAGAAAAGAGAACCCTTTTGCACTATTGGTGGGAATGTAAATTGGTGCAGTCACTACAGAAAACAGTGTGGAGGTCCCTCAAAAAAATAGAACTACCATATGATCCAGCAATTTCACTTCAGATAGTTATTCAAAGAAAACTCTAATGCAAAAAGATATATGCACTCCATAAAGATATATGTTCACTGCAGCATTATTTACAATAGCCAAGATATGGAAACAACCTAAATGTCTAACAACACATGAATAGGTAAAGAAAATGTGGCATAGATATGCAATAGAATATTATTCAGCTATTAAAAAGAATAAAATCTTGCTATTTGTGACAATATGGACCTTGAGGGCATTATGGTAAGTGAAATAAGTCAGACAGAGAAAGATAAATACCATATGATTTCACTATATGTGGGATCTTAAAAAGAAACAAAAACCCTCCACCCACACTCATAGACAAAGAGCAGACTGGTGGTTGTAGGAAGTAGGAGATGAAGGTGGGCAAAATAGATGAGGGAGTCAAAATGTATAAGTTTCTAGTTATAAAACAAGTCATGGGGTTTATGTAATAATGTGCAACATGGCAACTATAGTTAACAATACTGTATTGCATATTGGAAGGCTGCTGAGAGTAGATCATCAAAGTTCTCATCAGAAGAAAAAGAATTCTATAATTATGTATGGTGATGTATATTAACTTGACTTACTGAGGCGATCATTTTGCAATATACAGATAAACATCAAATCAATATGTTATATACCTGAAACTAATGTTATAGATCAATTATACCTTAACGAAATAATTTTAACCAAATAAAAAAAAAAGAATGGGAAGTAGCTAGAAGGGAGGGTAGGGTCATGATAACTTTTTTTATCCCCACCCAAGAACATATTCTTTTTCATTGCTTTGAGAGAGAGAGAGAAAGAGAGTGAGAAAGGAAGGGAGAGGGGAAGGAAGAGAAACCTCCATGCAAGAGAAAACACTGATTGGTTGCTTCCCTAAAAATCTGGACCAGGAATTCTATGTGCCCAGACTGGGGGGTGGACCCAAAACCCAGGCATTGAACTGGGAATTGAACCCACAACCTTTTGGTTAGAGGGCAACGCTCCAACCAACTGAGCCATACCAGCCAGGGCAATAATTTATTTTTAATAAGAGAAAATCACATTGCTTCACACACTAACAAGAATGATCCAGTGATGAGGACGGGCACTTGGCCCCACCCTGCAGAATTAGAAAATGCTTCCTGAAAGGAGTTGTCCCACACTGAGTCATGAAGGGTAAAAGTGAGTAACGATGAGTGGGGTGAAGACTGAGACTCCATGAACAAACAGAAGTAAGAAGTAGGTGAGGGGCATGTGAAGTACAAAATTGAGAATGACAGAAAGTGAAGGTGAGGCTGTGGAGGTAAACAGTAGCCAAGCTTTTTAAGATAATCAAGCAGTACAACCGTTATCATATAGATAAATGGGGACTTGTCACTACAGGGTTTTTAGGCAGGGAAGTACTAATATTAAAATGAGATTTCAATGAGGGAGGGATGGCTTATGGAGTATTAGAAGGAAGGGAGACCAGGTAGGAGGCTACTGAAATAAGGAAATAATAGTTCTAAACCAGGACAGCATTAAATGTAGTAAAAAGGGCTTAGTGACAGATACCATGTGCTCAGTGTTGAAGGCAGCAGTTTTTAGAGTAGGACTGGGTAGATTATAATACCATTACCTGTATTTGGAAATATGAATGGGGGGTAGTGAATGATTCATTTCAGTTTGGGGTATATTGCTTTTAGAGTCTCTATAGGACATCCAAGTGATTAAGGGAAAGCGGGCAGTTAGGTAGAAAACTCAGACCTTAGAGCTCAAGACATCTGAAAGGCATCAGCATTTGTGTGGTTATTAAAATTATTATAATATATGAATGATCCAAAAATAACATTTACAGGAAAAACAGTGACTGAAATTTAGGAACACTAACATTTAAGGAGAAATACTGGAGAAAATGCTTGAAGGAATTTCAGCTAGAAGAGTCAGAAAGGTACAAAAAAAAAAAAAAAATCAAGAAAAGAAATACCCAAAAGGCCAGGGAAACAGCCAAATGTAATACCTTTACCAGTCAGTGTAAAAAAAATAAAAAAAAATCTATAGTCACCTGAATAACCTGGCAGAGAGCAGAGGAGATCAAGAAGAGTCAAATCTCCTAACAATAATCACATAAATTTGATTTTCCAATTCTGTTGTATTAATTTTTTAAACATCAGAATCATTTCTTCCTGAAGTTCTTAAGTAGTGATGCCAATCAGAGTGGAAAAGACTAAAAAGGTTAAACACAATTGTACTCTATGCTATGTAATGGGGGACCCCCCCCCCAGAAATGGGGGAGGGATTGAGCTGCACATGCATCCGTCACCCTGCCCACACAAGGCATCCTGGAGGAAGGATTAAATAGGAGTGTGTGGAAATACACCACCTCCTTTTTAATCTCCCCTCCTTCCCGCTGGGGGCTGGAGGTCCTGGGCCCTGGGCACTGGGGACAGGAAGAAGGATAGGGAGGAGTCTCTGGCCTGTCAGTGTGTCAGCAGCAGACCCTGTGACCCTTCCCTGCATGGGCTTTTCAGCAGAGCTCAGGCCTGTCAGACTAAAATACTAGTTTCAGGGGTTTAATAAATGGGACCAAAGTTTATGTACACCATTCTGCTTATGGCAAGCTTAACTCAACAACCTGAGGCATGTTTCAGAGAACAGGGATATCTGGTCCAATGACCTTGGTGACAATAGTAAACAGATTTTCATTCTTGTGTTATTTTCAGCTCTTGAATCTATGTAATAGCTGTAATACAAATATTTAAATAGCTATTTTTGATGTCACACTCTGGCCTTTTCCCCCCTTACCACTGTTACCCAGATATTTTAAAAATTACATACAAGACTCCTTTCCTTTCCATCAAACTCTCGCTCCAGAGTACTGGCTTGTTGGTGGTGAGTGGTCAGACCACTACTGGCTGGGTTCAGTAACATCTACATAATATTATCTACAGTTTTAGTGGAGGAGTACTTATGGTTGATCTATACAAAGAAAACTGGTAATAAATTTTCTTAATAAACCAAAAATTATTGTCAATCATAATAAAATAAATAGAAAAATGTTTACTTTTTATCTTTCTTGACTTCATGATTTTTATACATTACCTCACCTATTACTTCACAAAATCAACTAACAATATAAAATCTTACTGCCTTAGACAAGGGAAAGTATTTAAGAAAGGATGATGTAGAAACCTGTAATGCTAGTAATTACGGGAAGGTATTACCAATACAATAAAAATTTATCAGAAATCAAAAGTTTTTGATGTTGGAAGAAAAAATATAACTTGAAAGAAAAAGGGAGAAATACACAGAGAAAGGGTCAATTTTCATTTCTTGATTTTAGCTATACTTTATCTACCTTACTTTTTGGCAGGCCATCTAAAAAAAAATCACTCACTTTTGGATGACTGTAGTGTACTGTACTAACTGGGAGTGACTCCCAAGTGTTTGGTTCCATGCATATAGAATTCCACAAAGAACTTTAAAAAATATCAACAGGAAGCATATTTTCAGATAAGCACCTAAAACAAAATCAGAGAGAAGACATGACAGAATTATTTACTCAAAATGAGACAGGTAACAGCATTTTTTTTGAGTAGGGTGGGAGGACCTCCCAAGGTGTGTGTCATTTGCCGAAGCTGGAAAAGCAGGATTCAGACTACAGCAGAGCAAACAGTTCTCTAGGCCAGAAAGAAAAAAAAAAAACTTGTGTTGGGTTAGTGCCTCTAGAGTTTGGGTGAGTCAGACAGAGTGGAGAAGAAAGCACTACCACACTCGACTTCAACACATGGGAAAACTGTGCAGCTATTTTCTTAACTTTTGGTTTATTCCCTCTATTAAAACATTTTAATTACATTCAAGGAATTGAAAACCTTACCTCAGAATCTTACTACTACAAGGATCTGGACAGGTTTGCCACATTGCTGTGCACATGGACTAGACTAACATACAAAGCTAACATCACTGTCACAACCTTTCTAGCATTAGTTTGATTTTGTTAATTTAATATAACCACCAATTTGTAAAATATTTCTATGGTTACTAGTGAGGATGAATATTTATTTATTACACATAGTCATCTTGAACAAACTGCTTGTTTCTTTGGCCCTTTGTTTATCTACAATAATCCTGACGGCCTTCTTTTATTTTGGAAAGGGCATTTTATGTCTTTTATATATTCATTTTTCTGTAATAATGAATGCAAATGATGACCCATTTCCACTTTCCTCATTTTCCTTGGAACAAACATTTTCAATGTTTATTTAGATGCTCATTGATTTTATTTGCCTTCACTTGGCTTTAGGCTGTAGTAGTTACTCATCTACCAATAAATCCTGAAGTGGTTTCCATTATTACACAGTCACTCTGCATGTCGTACAACGTTTTACTTGCCTGCTACAATCATTCCTCTTTAAATCTTTTATAACATTTAATTGTGTTTCTTATCAAATATGTTGCTCTTGTTCATTCTTGAAAAGAAGTATTTTTTGTGGCTAAGTAGTGATATGACATTTAATGGGTCCCTAGCAATTCTACTCCTAGGTATCTACCCAAGAGATATGAAAGACACAAGAACTGCACACAAATGTTGCTATGAGCATTGTTCATAATAACCAAAAGTTGGAAGCAATCTAAATGTCCATCAACCATTGAATAAATAAGGTATATTGTTTATCCACAATTGAATGAGATATATTAGCAATAAAAATGAACTACTGATACATACTACAATATAGATGAACCTCAAAAACATAATGCTTAGTGAAAGAAACCAGTCACAAACGATTGCATATAATATGATTTTGTTTGATATTTCTAGAATATATAAATCTACAGTGACAGAAAGGAGATCAGTGGTTGCCTAAGGCTAGGCATGGGATCAAGGACTAAATGCAAATGATGCACAAGGGAACATTTTAGGTTGATGGGAATGTTTTTACAGCTGGATTGTGGTGATAGCTGCAAAACCACAGATTTACCATTAATTTCAAGTAAACTCAACTTATATTTATAAAAGAGGAATTTTATGGAATGTAAATTATACCTCAATAAAGCTGTTTTTGAAAAGCCAATGAAGAGAGGAGGGACAAAAAGAATACATGAATATATACACACATATTAAGTAATCTTGAAATATAAAAATTTAAGGGACTTGACTTGTTACAGATAAAAGTAGCAGAGAGTATTTTAAATAATAAATATTCAGTACTTCCAAGAGTGATGTAAGAGAAACATTTTCTCAAGCTTGTCTTGGGAGTATAAATTGACACAACCTGTCTGGAAAGCAGTTTGGCAAGGTTTACCAAGAGACTTCTAAACATGTGCCCGTTGACTCACTTCTGAAAATCCAGCCTAAAGAGGCAGTAAAGAACATGAATAAAAATGTAGGTATAAAGACATTCAGCAAAACAAAGCTTCTAGTAGTGTTTTTAAAAAATGGAAACCATGGGAAGAAAATCACAGCCCATCCATGAATATCATAAAGCTTTAAAAGGTGTTTGTGGATCTACAGCCCAGATCAGAGCATGATGTCACAGCCACCACCACCACAGCCTACACTCAGGAGGAAGATGCTCTAAGAGAAAGATTTCGTTTCTTGCATGTCATGACTAACAAAGTGGTGATATTATATCCTGTAACTTTGCAAATGATGCTACATTTGAAATTAAGGAATATGACTTCAATGAGTTGGAAACAGACCCCCAGAACAACATTGCTCAAAAGGGAAAAGACACTCAATACAGGATGATACAGACTGTTCACCAATGGAGTTAAACAGAAAATTATTCGTGGTTTCTGTCACTTTGTAATGTCCAGAAGCTTGTGGAGAGGCTTGCAATAGGCATAAATATCATGGGTCATCTTCTCACAACCTGTTGGCCTCATGGCTTTAGACTTACTTGTAGACCTCTTCCAGAAATTTCCAAAGTTTACAGGAGAAAGAAAAGGTTGCACTAAAGGAAATCAGATCGATGCACATGTATATCTACAACTGCCAGTGGGGAATGGCATTGTCAGAGCTCAGGTCCTCCCCGGGAACTGGTACTAATTTAGCCTGTAGGTATAATGAAAATGAGGTCTGCTTGACCTTATATTTGGAGCTTACAATATATGGCAGCTTTGTGAAAATCATTGTTTATTTTCATCTGTGAAAATAACCACAATGGAGTAGGAGCATCTGTAGAGAGACCAGTAGTCAGCACTGATTACTACAGGAGAGGCAATTTTATTCCTGGGCTAAGGGCAGATAGGATGCATGTTATGTGTTCATGAGGCAACAAAGATTTCAGCTGCCTATTTTAGACCTGTAAAGGAGACCATGTTGATGGAGCTGCAGACTTACCATTATCAAGAACATAGTGTGAGTGATCCTAGAGTCTGTTACCGTTCATGAGAAGAAGAAACTCAAGTAAGAAGAGTGACCTTATTATGTTTCTCACAGAATAGTATACCGCATTATCAGTGTTGGTGAATTAAAGGAAACTGATGGTGAAATGAGAAAACAAATTAAGAATATGGCCCAGTTTGCTACACAGTTGATTCCCAACCATCTTTGGAAAAATTAAACTATCTCATCTATGGCAGATATCCACCTTTTGAAGTTTATGGTGCAAATCAGTGAACCAAGTTTAAGTAGATCATTTAATGGAAGACTGTAAACCTATTACTATGCCTTCAACGGGACTTCACAGTCACCGTTAAGAAACTTTGTGGTCTCAACTTTAAATGGAATTTTTAAACTAAAACAAACCAAAAAACACAAAAAAAGACTGTTCAAAATGTTTAAAGGAAAAAGCTCATAAAGTCTTACATTCAGAAAGAAAAACACTAAGGGAGAACTACAAACACTATACAATTAACATGATCCAAGTAGCAGAAGATACAAAAAAATGGACTTAGGGAACTGGGAGGCACCGACTTAAATCTCTGAGAAAATGGAGTAAGTTATTTGACATATCGAACATGTAGGGTAGGAACTCTCTCATATATATACTTACACAAACAACTCATCCTAAAATAAAATCTAATCCTTAAAGCAAGCAGAGCCCTGTCCTCTTGTCAGTGAGCTACAAAACTTTCTCAGGGTGATTGTGTCCATCAAGCCAGAAGACATACCACCTCCCTCCTGTTATGGGGATTAGCTAGGTATGTTTTATAAACAAAAGTTATTACAATTATAGGAAAATATCCTCTAATATCAGTTATAAGTAACAAATTGTATCCCTCAACTGTGGCTATCAAGCTCCTATACTTTATTTCTTGGCAACGTTACCCTAAGAATTTACTCTCTAACACAGAAACAACGATCCCTGTATCCCTGCTGCAGCTACGCTATAAAGAGGAGAGTCTAAGAATAAATGTTTGAAAATACAACTTTCATTCTTACCCCTCAGAAGAAAAAAAATATCATCTTCATTATGACTGCCATAATGAACTGAGGTGCCACAGAGTGGCTTACTCACAAACAAAAATTTCCAAAACAATGGAATACCTGAGTCCCCTATTCACTGAAGAGATAATTATCTCTCACAGTCAGTGAAAGAAAATGATATATTATGAAAATCATCTATTTCTATAGTCTTTGCTCCGTGGCATTCCAAAATGAATTTCAACATGGTTGCTGACTCTGAAAGAGACTTTCACATACTCAGATTTCTCCCTTAAAGCATTTGGTCTTGCTCTACCAACTTCTAGTTGAGTTTCCTCTATAATATTAACTTTTCCAAGAATGGACTAGTCAATTGAGGTACAACATTCCCTCAGGCTTTATGCCATTTCCTAAGTTTAAAACTGAAACATCAGTTGAAGAAAAATAGGTACAACCTAACAGCCTATGCAACTTAATTACATACAGATTAAGTTGCACCTGTTATCTTCAGAAAAAAAAAGAATGAGAAAAATGCTCTAGAAAACCAACTATGAGATTTTTACTGCTGAAAAGGTCTACAAAATACCCTCATCAATGAGATAGCTTAGGGCCCCAAAGAAGCTGCTGGTATAAAAACACAAGAGAAACAAGAAAAGCTGGGGGAAGGGGGTAGGGACTCCAAACTATTTTACTTCACAAATCAATGCCTCCATAATATCAAAAATATCTCAACAGAAAATTAGCTATAATTTGAAATGATAGACAAATTTAAGAATCACTCACTTCACTAAAAATATTAGCAAATGACTGCGTTAAAAAGAATTTAAGTCCTTACTGTGTGCCTTATTGTGTATAGATTACATATATGAACTCATTTAATTCTCACAACTCCCTTGTGAGGTATTATTATTATTCCCATTTTATAAACAAGAAAACTGAGACAGAGAAAAGTTAAATTACTTGTCAGAAATCACCAAGCAAAGAACCAGGATATGAACCCCATGTGGTGATCTCCTCAGCTGTAGTCCCTAACTCTCCACTTCTCACCTCCCAGCACTTAACCATGCAACTATATAGCCTTTCTAATTTTGGTCCAACTCTTCATTTTGCAGACGAGGAAAATGTGTCCCCTGAGGAAGAGACAGAATTCATTCAAGTTTCAAAACTATTAATAGCAGTGCTAGTACAAGGACTCATGTTTTTTATTCACATTATATTTTTCTCCCTCCCACCCCCATTTAGTCTTTTTCAAAAATAATTTGTTTTACCCTGGCCAGAGAGCTCAGCTGGTTACAGTATCATCCCGATACGTAGGGGTTGTGGGTTCAGTCCCCAGTCAGGGCACGTACAAGAAGCAACCAATGAATACATAAGACGAGTGAAAAAACAAATTGATGTTTTTCTCTCTTTCTCAAATCAATAAATAAAATTTAAAAATAATTCGTTTTTCTGAGAATAAAACACTTATTTTTGAAGTAAAAAGAGTACAATAAAGTACAGAAGAAATTAAAATCAATTCTCCCAGCTTCCAAAGATAACCACTTTCAACAGTTTAACAAATTTCTTTATATGCATTGCAAGACTGAAACTCTGTTTGCCTGTCCAGTAGTTTTAAAGAAGTTTAGAAACATACTTTATATATAATTGTATATTTATTTGATTTTTTTCACTTACATCATTATTTTCCCACAGCATTAAATATTTTTTGAAAATGTGACTAAATGGAAAATGTTATTTCATAAATTTCATTATTTAGCAATAGGCCTACTGATCATATATTGTATATGGTAGATTTCTTGGAATTAACCTCTGTGATAAAATTGCTATGAATACATTTTCAGGCAATCTCTGATAATGTTTTTAGATGAAGGCCCTAGAAACAGGTTCATTGAGTTAAAGGGTGTAACAATATCTAACAATGATGTGGTGCTTACTATTGCCAACCTGTTCTGCTTCACAGATATTAGCTTGTTTAATCCTTGCAACCACCATATGAGGGAGAAAATGAATGCCCAGAGAGAATGAGGACTTGCCCAAGATTATACAACTAGAAAGTAACACAGCCAGGATTCACACCCAGGTAGACAGGCTCTAGGAGCCATGCTCTTAATCACCATGCTGGACCATTATAATATACTTTTTCAACCACACGATACCAAGTCTACTAGAAGTTTACTACAAATATACAAACATCATCTGAAGAACCTGTGTTTTACTAAGCATTCCGAGAGATTCTAAAGTTTGAAAATCACTACCCTGATCTAAAAATGTAAAAAGAGAACATTTAATAAACCTTTCCCATAAAAACTTTGATAATTATATTGATGTTTTAAGTAAGGATGGGAAGGCCAAGGAAGAGAGTACTCAAAATGGGTAAAGTAAATCTTCATGATCTTGGATTACGCAATAGCTTCTTAGATATGACACCAAAAGCACAAGTGACAATATAAACTTAAAAATTTAAGATCATTAAAAATTATTTAAGAAAACAAAAAAGATAAATTGAGCTTCATCAAAATTAAACTTTTGTGTTATAAAAGACACCATCAAGACATATATTATTCTATTCCACTTATATGAGGCACCTAGAATAGGCAAATTTATAGAGCTAACAAGTAGATTTAGCAGTAATCAGGGGCTGGGAAAGGAGGAGAAAGGGAGTTATCGTTTGATGACCAAGAGTTTCTGTTTGGTACGATGGAAAAGACAGATATGGATGAAGGTGATGGTTGCACAACATTGTGAACACATTTATATACATTAGTGCCACTGAACTGTATACTTAAAATGGTCAAAATGGTAAATTTTGTCATATATATTTTACCTGAATAATAATAATAAAAATGTACCACCAAGACAATATACAGAATGGAAAAAATATTTGAAAATCATTCATCTGATAAGGGAATTGTATCCTGAATATACAACTCAATGGTAAAAAGATAAATAACCTAATTTTTACAATGGGGAAAAGATGTGAACGGATATTTCTCAAAAAATATATACAATGGCCAATAAGTACATGAAAAGATGCTAAACATTATTAGTTATTAGGGAAATACAAATCAAAAACACAATGAGATACCACTTCATACTCACTAGATGGCTACAATAAAGAAGGCAAAGGTATTGAGCAGGAATTAGAGAAAATGAACCTTTATACACTGCTAGTGGGCATATGAGGGGAGATCCAAAACAAAACCAGAATTGTCTTCTGGAGGGCAGGCCCCTTGTAGGACAGGCTTTCCCCACTATGTGAGTGTTCTAGGAATCCATCTGTATCAGTGTACCAGTTGGCCTTGCAGTGAGAGGCTGCATTTGGCATCAGTGAATTTTTTGAAGATTCAATGTATTTGTTTATTTCATGATGGATGATTTATGAATGCACATGCCCACAATGCGCTGAGTGTTCAGCAGTTTTTGATTAAAAAAACAGTATGACCCCTATGCCCTGCCCTCCCTATTCACCGGATCTTGCCCCAAGCACCTTTTTTTGTTTGTTTCCCTGGATGAAAGAAGTGCTCAAAGGGAAACATTTTGCTGATGTGGAAGAAGTGAAACAAAAACAGCAGAAGCACTAAAAGGCATCAAAATCGACAACTTCAAAAACTGTTTTGAGCAGTGGGAAAAATATGTACCAACAGGTGTATTGCATCAAATGTAGAGTATTTTGAAAGTGACCAAACTTTAAACATGTAAAACTATATACACAATCTTTATAAATAAATTCCAGGGTTTTTTAGGTTCCCCTTCATATGTAATAGTCCAACCAATCTGGAAAACTGTTTGGCAGTTCCTCAAAATGTTAATTTAAATATGGAGTTACAATATGACCCAGTGATTCTATTCCTTAGGTATGTTACCAAGAGAACTTAACACATATGTCCACATAAAAACTTTTACATGTATGTTCTCAGCATCATTTTCATAACAGCTAAAGAGTAGAAACAACCTAAATGTCTATTCACTGATGAACGCATACATGAAATATGTTATATCCCTATAATGGAATATTTTTTGGTAATAAAAGGTATGAAATACCAATAAATGCTACACTATTGATAACCTTGAAAACACTATGCTAAATGAAAGAAGCCAGATACAACAGGCTACATGTTATAAGATCCCACTTACCATATATGAAATATCCAGATAGACAAATCTATAGAGACAGAAAGTAGATTGATTAGTGGTTGCCAGGGAATGGAATGGAGGAAATGGGGATTGTTAATGGGTACAGAGCTTCTTCCTAGAGCAATGAAAATGTCCTGGAATTGAACAGAGGTGATAGGTGAACAATTCTGTGAATGTATTAAAAGCCACTGAAGTGCACACTTAAAAGGTTAAAATAAACTAAAAATATAGTTAAGAAATTCATGATAAGGACAATAAACCCTGAAATAAAGTGCTTAGAAAAGTCTTTATGGAAACCATAGACAACAGAAATGAAGATGGTGGTGTCAAAACTGTCGAAAAAATTATGAACCAGTGAAGTACAGTGTCATGCAAACAAAAGTTTGAAAAATTCTCTTAAAATTTATACTGAAGAAGATGGAAAAGTGAGTTTCCAAGCAGGGAGAGAACAAAAAGAATAACTACCAAAACAAAATCATTCAATGACTCATCTAAGAGGTTAATGACTTTGAAATTTAACCAGAATATGTTGGGAACATATGATAGTATTGCTTTTGCACAGCAAATTTGACAAACCGAACGATGCTGAATTCCCTGTCAATGAATGAGAAGCATTCCCATTTGTCCTAAATAGGCTGAGATGATAACAAAAGATGGCTGATGGCACACTGCATGTTTGACTGGCAGCTCCATTGAGGCAGGGACTTCATTTAATCAGAACAGTACTTGGCACATAGGAAATGCTCAATAACAATGGCTAAATGAATCAATAGGACTTTGAAATCTATAGAATACTATGCATATGTTTTAGGAATTCATACCTAGATTAGAGAATTCTACACATCTAGAAATGGAATGTTAATGGGTGGAAACCCAGAGATATCAGAGACCTAAAACTAGTTTCAAGGAAGAAAAGAATTTCCCTCTAATACTGCACTGACTAGAGGCAGATAAGCCTCCATAACTACTTGTGTTCTAAAATATTTAAACATATTCATAAATTTTCCATATTTTTACATTGTCAGTATAAAAATATAAAAAAACAAATCTATAAACTTCTAAATAGTTAACTATTTGAATGGTAAAAATAACTATATACACTTAGAATTCTTCATGGTCAACTTAAAGGAACACAAAGTACAGAAGATAAAAATTCCCCTAAAGTATATGATTTAAGCAAAATGTAATAGATAAAATAAATACCTATGCGATCAAAGAAAATAGAAAACCTGCTAAAATCCATTCAATCCTAACTAAACTTAGAACAATGAGCACAGAAGGAAGACAAAGTCCCACCTCATAAGAATTCGATTAGGATATTAGACAAGAAAAAACTACAATACAGTGATAAATGTCATAACAGAGATCAGGACAATTTCTAACAAGGACTGATTAAGAAAATTTACTTAAAAGTTTACAAGGAGAATAAAAAAGATTTTACTTTTAAAACATTAATACATATGTTAAGTTTCTATACCTGTCACACATAAATACTAAAATCAATACCACGCATGAGGTATTTTATATTAAAATATCGCTAGCAAAAAAAGATAAAACATCACTAACAAGGTTGCATTTAAATATTTAATCAACAAAATACAAAATTTTTTTCTTTAAAGCACAGTACTCTATTATTAGAATAATGACAGATAACTAGTTAGTTCATTTTAACTCACTTTTCTTTTTAAACAAGAAATCTGAAGTAATGGACACAGAATTAAAGCTGTAGTTCAAGTTCAAATACTTTCCTTTGCACACACAAAAAAGACAGCCCACTGAAATGTCCTGTTATACATCTCACATTTCAAAACTGTTTTAGATTTATCTCTGTTAAAGACTTTATTTGCATCTAAAATACCAACAAAAATTTGAGATATTTCTTGCTTTCCATTAATAAACATGTCTTCATATAGATCAAAGTTTAGTAAAGGATGTAAATTGGTTCAATTATGAGAAATCTCTACTACTCATTAAAGTTACAATTTCTGGGTACTTAATCTGAGCAAATTTAGATGCTATACCAAAAATGAGCAATTTTGAGAGTTTTCTGTTGATATAGGCGTTCATCTGATAGTTTTTTGAAAATTATATTGAAAGTATTGAAAAGAACTTAGAAAATTAATCATACCTTAACTTTTCTTATGTTCTCAAACTGCTTTTCGAGTCCCTAAGAAATTTACATTGTTTCATGCATGTTATCTTAGCAGAGCCTAAATTACAATAAGGAAATGACAATGCAGATTCTGGGTTTTGACATACATGCTTTACAATAGAAAACATTGTGCAAGTAAAAGAGAACTAAGGGTCAGAACTGCAACACATTTAAATAAAAAGGTACTCTTTTTAAAGTAAGACTGCTGCTGTATACTTTGGGCCAAATGCATAAAAAACTGTTCCTCCAAAATCTCCTTCTTCCCCAACACCCCTACTCAAAAAAAGTTTTTCCATCCTACAACTCATAAAATGTATTTAAAATATATATAGCTCAGTAGATCTTTTTTATCTTTACATTTATGGATATAACTTTCTGAAATTGAAAATATTTCATTTGACCTCTTTGCTTCAAAATTATGTTTTTCTATTAAATTTAGAGTAAATTTTTAAGTACTTCTCCAATATTTAAAATTAACTACTTAATTTCTAACTACCTAGCTTATAAAACAGTTCCAAATACATGACCTCACTTTATATAGTATAAATTCAGAGGAATTATTAGTCTTACACATTTAATTGCAAATTGCTTGATATGTTCACTTTTACTAAATGTTAAAAGTACACTTTAATAGATACATACATATTCAGCATCTACCACAGAAATAAGAATGCAAAACTGAAAAATAAAGTTATATAAATAGAAAATAAGTGACCAAAGTAACATAAAATTAAGTAAGAGAATTTGATAATTTACAAACTGGACCTCTCACTGCAAAAATATTCAAATTTTACCATGGTGTTTAACTTAAAAAACAAACAAACTTGGTTTATAAGTTCCTATAGCTATTTTTTAATAGTAAGGTGTTTATCAGGATGGATACTAAAACATTAACCCTTTTTTAAATATTAAAGGATTTACACTAAAAATTTAGTTTTGGCCAAATGTAAAATAACTATGAATAATCTCCAGATTAAGCAGTTGTGAGAGTGTTTCTCATTCATATTCTTTGGACAGATGTATACAACATACACACATGGTACAGAAGTACTTCATTTTTATTTTTTTAACTTTAGATAATTTTTAACTTTTCAATTACAGTTGATATACAATATTATATTAGTTTTGAGGGGCACTCATAGTGATTAGACTTTAGATAACTTACTAAATGATCACCCCAATAAATCTAGTACCCATCTGACACTACACATAGTTATTACAATATTACTGACTACATTCTCTATGCTGTACTTTACATCAGGCTCACAGTGCTTCCTGAACTTGCATGTCTATTTCCTTCACCAAATTAAGGAAGTTTTATTATTTTTTCAAATAGGTTTCCAATTCCTTGCTCTTTCTCTTCTCCTTCTGGCACCCCTGTGATGTGAATGGTGGTACACTTGAAGTTGTCCCAAAGGCTCCTTACACAATCCTCGTTTGGTTTTTTTTTTGGATTCTGTTTTCTTTCTGCTGTTCTGCTTGGCATTTTTTTTTGTTTGTTTGTTCTGTTTTGTTTTGTTTTGATTTGCTTCTTTATGTAACAAATCATTGATTTGATTCTCAGCTTCATCCACTCTATTGCTGTTTCCATGTAAATTGTTCTTTATTCCAATTAGTGAAAGCTTCATTTCTGACTGGATCTTTCTTATGTTGCTGAGGTCCTCACTAAGTTCCCCAAGCATCCTTATAACCAGTGTTTTGAACTCTGCATCTGATCGACTGCTTATCTCCATTTTGTTTATATCTTTTTCTGGAGTTTTGGTATGTTTTTTTACTTGGGCCATGTTTCTTTATCTCCTCATTTTGTTTCTATGTATTAGGTAGAGCTATGACTCCTTGTCTTGGTAGTATGGCTTACTGTAGTAGGTGTCCTGTAAGGTCCAGGGGCAGAGCCTCCCCTACCACCCAAGGTGGGTACTCGAGGTATGCTCTCTTTGTGGGCTCAATACACTCCCCTCTTGTAGTTGAGCCTTGACAGCTGTTGGCAGGTCAATGAGAAGGTTTTACCCAGGCCTGTCAGCTGTAAGGACTAGCTGTGACCACCGACCACCAACTTCCACCCTCTGTGGTGGATCAGCTGTGCAGGTGCCCACTCCACAGAGCAGGACTTACTTCAGCAGGGCTCTGGAGCCCACTGAGTCCACCCCTTGAGTGTGTCGCTTGTGGAGGTAGTTGGGTGGCGGTCCTCCGAAGTGGTCCACTGGATGCATAGGCTAAGATCAGCCACCACCTAGGTTCTGTCTGGGGCCATGTGGCGTAAAATATAAAGTGATCTACAGATGGCTGCTACTTGTGCTGGCTTAGAGGTGCTCAAGCGAGGCCAGGTTGTGAACCAAGGCCAGCTGCTGGGCCATTTAGGCAGAGGTACGGGACTAGGGACCTGCTACGGTCACCTATTGCTTGTTTGAGAGGATTTAAGAAGATCTGAAGCATATGCCAAGACAAACCATTCATATGGAAAAGCCACTATTAACAGCTTGGGTAGGCTCATAAATTGGGTAGGGCACAGCCTTAGAGAATCACCAGGGTGAGGCAAACAGTGTGAGCCAGGTTGATGGAGTCTCAGATATGGCACTGCCTGCCAGCTCTGTAGCTCTGTGGCTTGTTGGGGGAGGACTCAGAAAAGGAACAATGGCCTCTGACCACAGTTCTGTCTGGGTGAAAGCTGTCTCCCCCAGTTCTCGCCCTGCTGCCAGACACTTCAGTTCCTCTCCATATGCCACGGGTACCTTTCAAGCTGCTACTCCACTGCTGGAGCTCAGAGAGTGTGAGTCTAAGTAAGTCTTTGTGCAGGCCCTTTAAGGGGGAACAGCTTGGGGATTCCATAGTTTCTTCCCCTAACTCAATCCCAGCTGGTTTTTACAGCCTGAATTAATGGGGACGTATTTCCTGGTACTGGAACCCTGGGTTGAGAGGCTTGGTGTAGGGCTGGCAACCCTGGCTCCCGAGATACCCCTCCCGATTTTTCTACCACATGTGGCTGTAGGTCTGGCCCATTTGGCATCTCTGCGTCTCCACCCCCTCCTACTAGTGCATGGATGTGGTTTCTTCTTTAATTCTGTAGTTGTTCAACTTCCATTCAACTCAATTTCTGATGGTTCTGAGTGATGACTGTTCTATAATTTAGTTGTAATTTTGATGTGGTTGTATGAGAAGGAAAGCTGTGTTTACCTTTGCCTCCATCTAGACCATGCCCAATTTTCAGTACTTTTTTTTTAACCAAAGTGGATCAGTGGATTGATTGACTGCTGGCCTGCAAACCAAAGGGTAGCTGGTTCGATTCCCGGTCAGGGCGCATGCCGGGGTTGCAGGCCAGGTCCCCAGTTGGGGGCACTCGAGAAGCAACCACACATTGATGTTTCTCTCCTTCTCGTTCTCTGCCCCTTGCTCTAAAACTAAATAAAATTTGTTTTTTTAAAAAAAAGAAATGTAAAGATAAATTCCTACCTTTAAAAATTCAGAACATAAAAACTACTAGGGAATATCATCTAATTCCAAGTTACTGATCTAACTTTTGCAGAATTTAAAGCTTTAACATTCCTACATTCCTTTGGATATCTGTGACTCATGTTCCATTTGCACAAATTACATTTAACTCAGTAAGATTTCAATTTACATTTAAGTCTATTGAGAAATTAATCTGGATAGGGAGTGCCTTACCTTTATGGCTTTTCTCATTCCACTTCTCCTCTACCCCACCCCATGCATGTGGGGACCCACTAGTCTCCTTGAAAGTAACAACAATTAAAACTGGAGAAAAAAACAAATTATCATCATTGAAGTATACACACATATATCTTTAATATGGAAAGAAATGAAAATGTCCTTAGTTATCCTCTGATTCCACTCACTCACTTTCTGAATAGCAATACTACATCCTTCTTAACCCATTGCCAGTGAACTTCCATACCCACCACTCTACTGAACAGCCCTCATGCCACCGATGAGACTCTTGCCTGTCAAACCCAAGGACTACTTTCAGCCCTTATAAGGTGATATTTGAGTGCTACTAACAATTACCTTCTCAAAAACTACCCCCTGCCTTGTACCTCACATATCAATCATTCCTGGTTCTCTCACTTCTCTGGCTGTTCCTCCAACACTGTTTTCTTTTTCCCTGCCAGCTGTCCAAATGTTGATCATCCCCAGGGTTCTTCCTTAGCCTGTACTTTTCAAGAGATGTACACACTTCCCTGGGTGTATGTATTACCTACAGCCTTCATTACACTGATTGATGACTCCCAAATCTGTCTCTTGACCAGATGATTTGGTTGGACTCCAGAAATTTATTTATTTTTTTAAAGTATATTTTATTGATTATGCTATTACAGTTTTCCCATTCTTTTCCCCTTTATTCCCCTCTGCTCTGCACCCACCCTTCCCACCAGCACTTCCCCCACCCCCACCTTAGTTCATGTCCATGGGTCATACATAAAAGTTCTTCAGTTTCTCCACTTCCTATACTACTTTTAACCTCTCCCTGTCTATTTTGTACCTACCAATTATGCTTCTTGTTCCCAGATCTTTCCCCCGATTTTCCCCCTTCCTCCTCCTCGCTGGTAACCCTCCATGCGATCTCCATTTCTGTGATTCTGTTCCTGTTCTAGTTATTGGCTTAGTTTGTTTTTGTTTTTAGGTTCAGTTGTTGATAGCTTTGAGTATGTTGTAATTTTACTGTTCATAGTTCTGATATTCTTTTTTTTCTAGGTAAGTCCTTTTAACATTTCATATAATAAGGGCTTAGTGATGATGAACTCCTTTAACTTGACCTTATCTAGGAAGCACTTTATCTGCCCTTCCATTCTAAATGATACCTTTGCTGGATAGAGTAATCTTGGATGTAGGTCCTTGCCTTTCATGATTTTGAATACTTCTTTCCAGCCCCCTCTTCCCTGTATGGCTTCTTTTGAGAAATCGGCTGATAGTCTTATGGGAACTCCTTTGTAGGTAACTGTCTCCTTTTCTCTTGCTGCTTTTAAGATTTTCTCCTTATCTTTAATCTTAGGGAATGTAATTATGATGTGCCTTGGTGTATATTTCCTTGGTTCCAACTTCTCTGGGATTCTGTGAGTTTCCTGGACTTCCTGGAAGTCTATTTCCTTTTCCAGACTGGGGAAATTCTCCTTCATTATTTTTTCAAATAAGTTTTCAATTTCTTGCTCTTCCTCTTCTCCTCTGGCACCCTTATGATTTGGATGTTGGAATGTTTAAAGTTGTCCCGGAGGTTCCTAAGCTTCTCCTCATTTTTCTGAATTCTTGTTTCTTCATTGTGCTCTAGTTGAATGTTTATCTCTTCTTCTTACTCCAAATTGTTGATTTTAGTCCCAGTTTCCTTCCCTTTAATGTTGGTTCCCTGTATATTTTTCTTTATTTCACTTTGCATAGCCTTCACTTTTTCCTCCATTTTGCGACCATACTCAACCATTTCTGTGAGCATCCTGATTACCAGTGTTTTGAACTGTGCATCTGATAGGATAGCTATCTCTTCGTCACTTAGCTGTATTTTTTCTGGAGTTTTGATATTTTCTTTCATTTGGGCCATATTTATTTATCTCAGCACTCCTGCTAAGTTGTAGGGACCGGAACCTTAGGTATTCACCAGGGGAGGGCAACCCAAGTCCCTGAGTTGTGGTGCTGTATGTGGGGGAGGGGTCAGAGAGGGAACAGCCGCTTGCTTGGCTCTCAGCTGGCTTTCAGTCACTTCCCCTGCTACCCACCAGCAAACGGGGCCCTTCTGGTGCTGATTCCTGGGTGGGTGGGTTTGTGTACGTTCTGGGACCCTGCGGGTCTTTCCAACAAACTCTCCTGTGCATCTGGGAGTTTCTCCCACAATCACAACTCCCAAAGGTTTTTACAGCCAGAGTGTTGAGGCTTTCTTTTCCAGCACTGGAACCCTGAGTTACGCGGTCTGTCTCGCTCCCCAGTTGTTCATCTTGGTTTATCTGTACGCAAATGTGGGAACACCTGGTCCACCTGCCAGCCCCTCACCTGCCTGGCCTTCCAGCTGCTGCCTTGCCCAGCATGCTCTCCACCCCAGCTTCCCATCTCTGCCCCTCCTACCAGTCTGGATAAATGTTTCTTCTTTAACTCCTTGGTTGTTGGACTTCTATACAGTTTGATTTTCTGGCAGTTCTGGTTGTTTTTTGTTTTTAAATTTGTTGATGTCCTTCTTTTGGTTGCGCGAGGAGGCAAAATGTATCCATCTATGCCTCCATCTTGGCCAGAAGTCTGGACTACAGAAATTTATTTCTAACTGACCTTTCTCTTATATCACTCTACCAGGTCTCCTTGCTTCTAGGCACAATTCCAATGTCTTCCACATTATGACCAAGATTGCTGCTCGAGAAACAAAGATCTAACCATGTGATTCTACTACTTAAAATCTTTTGGAACTCCTCACCACATATTGTAAAGAAAAAAGCAGAATGACATTAAAATCCTTTGAAACTTGATCCTTAATTACCTTTCTGCCTCATCTTCTGTCCCTCCCCTCATATAACATCACACAAAATCACTCAAAGTTTTTTAAGTCACCAATTTTTACTCCTTCATTCTATTACTCATGCTATTTATTAGTGCTGCCTAAAATGTGCTTCTCTCTCACTTGCATGCTAAAATCCTACTCTTTTTAAAAAAACTTGTTTCAGTTATCCAGGGAAGCCATTCTATTCCTTCCTTCATTGCTTTATCAATTGGTCATTCCATCCTCAATATTTCTACCATAGTTCATTTGAATAGTATCTCTCCTGGCAATTATTTTACAGTATTGTAATTATCTATAGATATGTCCACTTAGGCAGAATCCCAAAAGCAGGGGTCATATCATTTCATTCTTGTAACCCTCTCAGCTAGCAAATATGTTACACAGCAGATGCTTAATAAAGAGATGGTTAATAAGCAAATACTGTGTAATTTATATCACTAGTTTAAATAACCTAATCTTTGAACTTATGAACTAATATATCCCAGTGTCTTCTTTGAAAATGTGATTGATGTAGATTTAGTCCATGACAAAGCAGATGACAGGCAAAATAAAGTAGATTAAAAAGATGTTTAAAAAAAACAACACTGCCCTGACCAGTGTGGCTCAGTTGGCTGGGCACTGTCCTGCAAAGTGAAAGGCTCCCTGGGTTGTGGGTTTGGTCCCCAGTCAGGGTGGGTGAGTACAAGAGGCAACCAATTGATGTTTCTCTCTCACGTCGATGTTTCTCTTCCTTTCTCCTTTTCCCGCCCTTTCCTTCTTTCTAAAATAAATATTTTTTTAAATGATTAAACCTCATAACTCAATGTCAGAGTTATGTACAAAAGATATTAAGTAGTGTATCAATGACACACTCTACTATCTCTCATAAGAAGAAAACTACTTCCAATTTTAATTTCTCTGAGACAAAAACCGTTTAACTTACGGATATTAGAATGCTCATAAGGGACCGAAAAACAACTTTATTTTTGTTAAAATGCTTTCCTATTTGATAGTTCCCAAAGCTACATAATTTTCACTTTGAGATAGAAAGAAGCCACGTGTGACAGAATGTATGACTGTACTCAATTATTCTACTGCTTCTTCCTCTATGAATATTAATTACATTTCCCTGCCCAATTTTGAAGTGCTTGGCCAAATGACTTGCTTTGGCCAATGAAATGTGAGTGGAAGTGACTTGTGCAACTTCTGAGCAGAAGCTTTAACTGTATCTCCTTGGCTCTGCATAGAGCTTTTTCTTCTACCACCAGACCATGTCCCGGATAGGAACTGCTCCTTTAGTCTGAATTCCAGAAAGGAGAACAACTGTGAATGGTGCTGCCATCTACCTAAGCATGTAACTTGAGCAAGAAATAAATCTTTGTTGTTACAAAACACTGAGGTCTTGGGGTTGTTTATTACCACAGTATAACTAGCATAAAGGGATAAATTGAATTAGATACTACTCCTCTGTAATATCATAAGACCCAGGCAAATGCCACTATAAAAATATTGTACTATACAGATGCTCCTCAACTTACAATGGGGTTACATCCCAATATACCTATCATAAACTAAAAATACTGTAAAGCAAAATGCATTTAATACAATGAAGCCTAGCTTAGCCTACCATAAACATGCACGGAACACTTACATTAGCCTACAGTTTGGCAAAATCATTTAACACAATGAACACACTGTAGATTATTGGTTATTTACCCCTGTGATCACATGTCTAATTGGGAAGGAACTACAGTTTGCTGCTGCCCAGCATTACAAGAGAATATCGTATGTTATCATTGCTAGCCCCAGAAAAGATCAAAATTCAAAATTTGAAGTACAGTTTCTTCTGAATGCATATCACTTTTGCAATGTAGTAAGGCTGAAGAATCCTAAGTCAAACCATCATAAGTCAGGGAACTTCTATACACCAAAAAGTTTTCCTGCCATCCTTATCTCATATCAATCCAGCGTCCACCTCATCTTACTACTAACCACAGTTACTAATTCCTTATGGATTTCCATATTTCTTTATGCATTAATAACAGGTACAGCTTATTTTCCTCCCTTTGCACAAAAGGTAGATTGTTATATATATTGTTTTGCTCCTTGTTTGTTGTATTGTTTTGTTACCTAACAATATATTTCCTCATTCATTTTATAGAGTTTCTAATGAAACAGAATCTCAAAGTTAGTCTCCCTTTACTTAATAGCTCATCTTATAATCCCCTCACAATCATCCCAACAAAGACATACATTATGGAGGTTCAATCTTAAAAATCTCGGGAATTTAAAAAATTTTATCTGACACTTTTATTATAAAGAATTTACTGAAGTGTGGAATACCTACAAAGAAGTGAACAAATCAAAAGTGTACAGGATGACAAATCACCCTAGGTGAACACACCCTTGTAACTACCATCCAGGTCAAGCTATAAAATAATAATATATCATCTATCTGATTGTTAAAACATTTCATTGTCTACTAGTATCTAGAAAACATGTTAGAGAAAATTAATGGTGTTGACTTCCTAAACTTCTATTTGGAATAAAGTTTAAGGAATTTTTTCTTACATTCCATTTCAGATGGCTTGAACATTTTATTTTCTTTTAAAATTTTAACTAACTAGTTCATGATAGAAAAAAAAATAACAGTAAGAACTCAAGAATAATAAAACAAATACCCATGCACCTAACTAACACCCAGTTTCAGAAGCCCTCTATCACTCCACATCAGTGCAAGTGGTACAGCTTAATGGTTAGGAGTGCAGACTCTGGAGCCAGACTGCCTGAGTTTTTCTAGAGTATATACCTAGGTGAAGAACTGCTGGGTTATTGGGTATACACAGGTTTAGCATTATGGCAAGGTCAAACTGCTTATAAAAATGTTTATATCACAGCATAACATGCTTTTATTATAAGAGATATCTTAAATCAATGATACAAACTTTTCAAATTAAGAAAAAAACAACTAGAAAACAGGAGAGGAAATTAAACCCAAAGTAAGCAAAAAGAAGAATATAATAAAGAACAGACATCCATGAAAAGCAGAAAAAATAAGAGAAAAATCAATTAAAAATAACGATTCTTTAAGTGACTAACCAAAATGACAAAGAAAAAAAAAGAGGATATATAGAACAGACAGACAGCTGCCAGAGGGGAGGGTACTTGGAGAGCTGGATGAAAGAAGGTGAAGGGATTAAGCAAAAAAGAAACAAACAAACATATATAACACACAGATACAGACAACAGTGTGGTGATAGCCAGAGGGAAAGGGGGCTGAGAGGTAGATGGTGGTGAGCAAAGAGGGGGAAATGGCGATGGAAACAGACTTAGCTTGGAGTGATGGGCACATGATGCAATGCAGTGTACAGATGATGTTTCATTGAGTTGTAGACCTGAAACCTGTATGGTTTTGTGAATCAATGTCACCTCAGTAAATTCAATTTAAAAAAATGATCATCTTTGTTGAAGTTATAGCCCCTCAGAGCAAATGCTACTGGTCTTCTGTATCCTTATAATAAAGCGACAATCACTTAATTAAATAGTGTTAAACAAATTTGTTACTAAAATAAACAAAATCCAAAGAAAAAGAAGTGATAAAAGATACAAATTACCAATACTGAAAACAGGTAACATCATTACAGATCCTGTGGATAGTAAAAGGATATGACAAGGTAATGTTATGACTAATTTTATGCTAATAAATTCAACTTAAATGAAGTAGAAAAATTTCTTAAAAGATAAAAACTACGTAAATTAACTGAAAACTAAGTAGCATGAAAATCCTATATCAAAGAAATTGAATGTAAGGTTTAAAACTTTACACAACACCCCCCCCAAAAAAAGAACCCCAAAAACAAAATAAAATACGGACATATCCAGATGGCTTCATTGGTGATTTTTAACAAGCATTTGGGACTAATCCTTCAAGAGCAAAGATGCAAAAATCCTTATGGAAATGTAAGCAAATCAAACCCAGAAATATATTATAAAAGAATAATACAGTACAATCAAGTGGAGTTTATCCCAGGAATGCAAAGTTGGTTTAACATTCAAAAATCAATCCATGTAACTCACCTTTATCAACAACAGAACATGAAAGTTCCCATTGCTCTATACTGTCACCCAGACTTGATATTATCCAACACTGTTAATGAGTATAAATAATATCTCAGGATTTAAGTTTGCTGTTCCCTAGTTATATTAAGCATATTTTGTTTATTGGCCATTATTCTGTGAAATTTTTATTTGTGTCTTTTTTTTTAAATTGAATGATTTTATAGAGGAGGGGGAAGGAGGAGAGAAGCAGCAGCAATTCCTTGTTCTACTTACTTATGCATTCTTTGGTTTTTTTCTTGCATGTGCCCTGACTGGGCTCAAACCCACAACCTTGGCATGTCAGGACAACACTCTAACCAACTGAGCTACCCAGCCAGGGCCTCATTTGTGTGTATTTTGAGCATTTTTAAGTTGTATGTTTTATTAATTTGAGCAACAAGACTTTTCTATATTCTGGATACTAACCCTTTGCAAGTGATACGTATTATATTTTCCCAACATTTTTTCTTCACTTTTTTCATTCTATTTGAATTAAAACATTAATTTTAATATATTTAAATTCATTAATCTTTTACTTCAATGTGTGCTTTTTGTGAATTACTTACTACTCTTCCCTACTCCAAGGCCATAAACGTATTCTACATTCTTTTCTAAGAGACTTAAAAAAAAAAGACAAATTTCTTAAATTAGTATTTCAATAATTTCTTTGGAGAGGTTACTATGGAAAATATATTTGCCAATGATACCTCAGACAAGGGTTTGATCTTCAAAATATATAAAAAACTCACACAACTCCACTCCAGGAAGACAATCTATTTTAAAAATGGGCACAGGACCTGAACAGACACTTCTCCAAGGAGGACATACACAGGGCCCAGAGACATATGAAAGGATGCTCAATATCACTAGCCATCAGAGAGATGCAAATTAAAACCACAATAAGATACCACTTCACACCAGTCAGAATGGCCATCATAAACAAATCAACAAACAAGTGCTGGTAAGGTTGCAGAGAAAAAGGAACCCTAGTACACTATTGCTGGGAATGCAGAATGGTGCAGCCACTGTGAAAAACAGTGTGGAATTTCCTCAAAAAACTAAAAATGGAACTGCCTTTTGACCCAGCAATTCCACTGCTGGGACTGTACGCTAAGAATCCTGAAACATCGATTCAGAAGAACCTATACACCCCAATGTTCATAGTAGTGTTATTTACAATAGCCAAGTGCTGGAGAGAACCTTAAGTGCCCATTAGTAAATGAAAGGATCAAAAAGCTGTGGTACATTTACGCAATGGAATACTACACAGCAGAAAGAAAGAAGGAACTCCTACCCTTTGCAACAGACAGCGTGGATAGAACTGGAGACCATTATGCTAAGTGAATAAGCCAAATGGTGAAAGACAAATACCATATGATCTCACCTGTAAGTGCAACCTAAACAACAAAACAAACAAGCAAGCAGAACAGAACCAGAGACATGGAAATAAAAAACAATCTGAGAGTAACCAGAGGGTATAAGGAAGGAGGATAACAGGGGAAAAAAGGGGAAGGATCAAGTCAAGGAACATGTATAAAGGGCCCATGGACAAGGACAACTGTGGGGTAGGGAGGGGGTGGGACTGAATGTGGGGGGTGTGGGCAGAGCAGAGGAGAGTAATGGAAGAAAAATGGGGAAAACTGTAATTAAACAACAATTTTTTAAAAAAAGAAAGTTACTGTGTTAGCAATAAAGTTTTAACTACTTACTAAATACTGGCCACTGTTTTTTTTCTTGCAGGGCTACAAGGTAGTATAGGCAATTACAGTGGACTTTAAGGAAATCATAATCTAATTAGGGCCGTAATAATTAAAGAATCCAGAAAATATATATAATCAAGGGTTACATTTCGTGATAAACAATCAAATTTCAAAATATTAAGAGATAACGCACTGGCTGGTATTGATCAGTGGAATAAGCGCCAGCCTGCACACCAACAGGTCGCCGGTTCCATTTCCAAGTCAGGGCACATGCCTGAGTTGTGGGCCAGGTCCCCAGTTGGGGGCACTCAAGAGGCAACCACACATTAATGTTTCTCTCCCTCTCTTTCTCCCTCCTTTCCTCTCTCTCTAAAAATAAATAAGTTTAAAAAAAAAAAAAAGAATTTAAAAGAAGAGATAAATCAGTGAAAATTGTGGCAACCAATAAAATTCCATAAAGATAATAATGAACCTTCATTCAATTCTGATTTAGAATAACAACAAAATCCAGTATTTACCCTAAATATATCCATGCTTAAAATAGCCAACAGATAAAAACCACGAATTCTGAATTAATGCAAAACTTTCATGTGACAGCAAGAGAAAATGGAACATATAATAAAAGTAACAATGTAAAACATACATAAGCATCCTATAAATTTTTATTTTGTGTGCCTGCACTGCTTAGGGTATACATAAATAAGAGGTACCCAATCTAATTCTGTAGACAATTAGGAAACTCAAAATTCAAAAGCAAAAGAAAGTTGACAGGTTAGGTGAGATGAATAATAATACTCTCAGAATATTACAAAAGTCACATGAATGGTACAAGGTAGGTACAAGAATTATTGTGGGATCCCTTTGTATATTATATAATTGTATAACCACTATGCTGTACTGTACACTTGAGACTAAAATAAAATAATATTGAATGTCAACTGTAATTGATTTTTTTAAAATATTGCAGTAAAAAAACTGGAGCTATATGACATTAATTCTAGAAATGAGAAAGAGTACCCTCTTCTAGCAAGTCTTTTTAAAATGTGACTCTATTTTAAAACTTTCATTTTTTTTCTCCAGCCCCAACATTCAGATACCAGCACTTCAAATATTTTTTTGGGTGAATAATATTTTGGCAGCAGGTCTTACATATCAGAATCAAATACTTTATATATGAAACACAGAAGGTAAAAATCAGCAGGCCTAAAACCGGACAGTCATTTCAGAAAATAATTTTCTATTAAAGTCTGTAATTTACTAGCACACCTAAGCATCCATATTGCTATGATGACAAAGCAGTAATAATAAAGATTAGTAAAAAACACAAAAAACAAAAAACTAATTTTTAGAAAACAATGCCAACTATTTGAAAGTGCTTTTTAGTCACTTCCTCACACATTATTCAAATAGTTTACCTGTTGATATATCACCTTTCAAAATAGCTGCAGCTGACACAAAAGATAAAATTTGTATACAATCTCAAATCAGGTCACTGGCAAGGGGTTGGGGAGACCTATTAAATCCAAGCATAATGCCAATAAATTTTACTGATGCTTATCTACAACTCTGCCTCCAAACAACTAGCAATTATGAACAAAAACCTCAGCTTAGAGTATCAATTTAAAAAGGCAAGGCTCGTACAACTATGTAAGTCCTGTGTTTTAAAACATATTTCTACTGAAATTCTAATATAAGTTCTATCACTTAACACCTGCCTCTGACCTGGTCATTCACATGCAATATTTTATTCATCATTGTCCTTGTACCTTTCAATTTTCATTCAAAATATTAAATCTATACTACTGGCAACATCAGAAATGTTATTTAAATGAGTTTATTTCAGAATTAAAAATGACTTACAAAATACACCTTAAAATGATGCACACCAGCACAATCTTTTAATATGCCAAAAAAGAAACAATCTTGAAAATAAGAAATCATACTTTGAAATCTTCGAATGCTGTCTACTCACTATACTATGAATCAAATAGTCATCATTTTCCAATCACTCTATTATGAAGTCAGCATATTAAAACAGATGGGTGTTTCATTAACTAATAGAAATACCAGTTTAGTTATTAGAGTTATCTGAAAGGATTTAGGGGAGGCATGGCTTTCCCCAAAGTTGCAAATCCACGATTCTTACCCCCAAGGTTTGTGCCTCAGTTCCCTAAAGATTTATGGTCTATTGCTTCATCAACCCTTGTACCTTAACCCTCTTATGGTCTTCTGAAATGGAACCTTACTCAGGTTCACCTCTATCATTTAATCTAAACTATTTGATCAATCCAGTAGTGGGGCTCCTTAACATACAACTGCCTCCTGACTACATCTCTGGGCTTTTATGCCTTTTATGCAGACCTCTACAAACTAAGGATACCTATTACTTTCTACCCTAAATCTTCAAGGTCCAATTTAGTACCCCTTCCCAGACAAACAAGCCTTCCCTACCTTAATCACATAGTGCTCTTAATTCCAGTTAGAACTTAATCGTTCCCTAATTTTTTATGGAGGGAAAGGGGTTAGCGTTCACTTCCCAACTACACTATAAGCTCTTTAAAAAATAAAGTAACATCTTGACACCTTCATTATGCCCCATGTTGCCTAATATATGCTCTTAGACGTGCTTCCTGATTGACTAGATTCTCATCATAAAACTTATTCAATGCCTACAATTTCATTCTTCAAATAAGGCCAGCCAAGTATGCTACTGATTTTATTGCTTTTAACAGGGAAACTACACAAACCAGGTAGTACTGGATAATGGATATTAATTATAAGACTATTCGAACTTTTTTTACTCACAACACTCTTGACAACATATGTGAGGTGTCTTTTCCAACACCACATCAACTCTCCGGTTCAAGCTGGGTGCCCTACAATTTAATTCAATTCTGACACTACCTGGAGTTAATGTCAGATCCCACAAGCTAAGTGCTCAGTCCCATAAGATCGCCCCCACTTCAGACGCCAGTCCAAAAGTCCCAGGTTGTCACTGGTATTTCCAAATAACCAGTTATAAACTCACATTTGATAATTTACTAAAATGACTCGCAGATCTCAGGGAAGTGCCTTACTTAACTATTACTGGTTTGTTACAAAGGGTACAGTTCAGAACAGCCTAATGGAAGAAATGCAAGGGCAAAGTACGGGGGAAGGGGTTTGGAGTTTCCATACCCTCTCTGGACAAGTTACCCTCCCAGTACCTCAGTGTGTTCACCAAACCTGAACATCCCTGAGTCTCAACGCTCAAGAGTTTTTACAGAGCTCAATTTTCAACCTGCCACCACTCCCCTTCCTGGAGTTTGGTAAAAGGGGTTGAAAGTTCCAATGCTCTAATCACTAGGTCTTTCTGGTGACCAGCCCCAACCTGAAGCTATGGGGGTGGGGAAAGGGGGGGAGAGGGCACACCCAGCCACCAGTCATCTTATTAGCATAAAAGAAAATTTTTATCCCTCCAGAGATTCCAAGAGTTTTAGGAGCTGTGTGCCAGGAACCTGGGACAAAGACCAAATATTTCTTTTTTATTATATCACACTATTTCTTTAACACATTCCAGAAAATTTCAAGGTATTAAAGAACTAATTATCTTAGTTTAGATAACCCCAAAGAGAGACAGTCAAAAAAGAAAACTTTTTTAGCAATGAAAAAGCACACTTCTAGAAAATAAGTACGCAAGTTTTACTATGTAAGCACACCAACTAAAAAAGGAAGAAAAAGTGTAATAGCCACTAGTTATTGAGTACCTATTGCGTGCCAGGCATTCTGCTGTTTCTGCTGTTATACATGAATTATCATTAAATTGTTACAACAATTCTATGAGGTGAATTCCACTATTAGCCTCCTTTTACAGATGAGGAAAACTGAGGCACAAAGACTCCTCAAGGTCACACATCTGGCAAGAAGCGGAGCCAGGATTTCAGTGCAGGGAGTCAAACTCCAGAACCTTTAACCTTTTAGCCACACTGTCTCCCCTAGGCCTTCTGTCCACAGTGTTCAACTACCCCCAAAGTTTTAATAGCAGCTCTATTTCACTCTCCCCACAATTTTGTTAACAGTTAGGTTTGCATTTCCCAGAATACATCATTCTCCTTCGGCCTTTTGTGCCTTAAGCACATACTGTTCCTTTGGGCTGGAAAGCCCTGCTCTTCTTTTATCCAGTTAGCAAAGCCCTACTCACTCTTCAAACAACTGCTTAAAAACAACTTTCTCTGTGAAGCCCTTTTCATTCCTTCCACATTTTCTGCCCCCAGTCCTAGGGGAAGGAATACACCACTCCCTTAGCTCCTTGGAAACTATGATTCACAGATAGTTCTATTGTTGGACTTCTTTGTATTATAATTATATTTTTCAGTACAAAATACCTACTGGATACTATGCTGCACTGCAAGTATGATACGCAGATAAGTGTTAAAGACAGGAACGCATGGTGGTCCCAGTTTAAGTTCAACTATAATTTAAATGAACACTTTCTTCTGGTCAATACATCATTCATTCTAACAATATTTTATCCACTTTATGTTCCTGCATACATAAAAGATTCACCAGTGAGTGAAATTAATATCTTAAGTTTCCTAGGTTCAGACTCAGACTTTTAAACTGTATTTTCCCAATCATTTCTCAACTCCCACATTAAAACTTTGGCACTACAACTTCTTGGTAATAACCAAATTGTACCTATTAACAAATACTTCAAAATTGGAAACACAACATCCATCTACTAAACTGGTTAAAACAAAAGTCTAACCAAGAGTAAGAAAATTCATAATAGGAAAATAGTAACAAAAATTAAGCTAAAGGTACTTCAAAAGCTCCTGTTAATCCTACCCACATTTGAACAATCACTCTATACTCTTCCACCTCCTACATTCTAATCTGCTTTCACCAAGCTATTATTCCATCTAACAATTCTTTTTTTATAAGTACTTTTTTGAGAGACAATTCACCTACCATACAATTCACCAATTTAAAGTGTATAATTCAGAGTTGTGCAAATATCACCACAATCAATTTTATAACTTTTTCATCATCCCAAAAAGAAACCCATACATATTTAGCAGTCACCCCTGTATCAGTCAGGATTCTCCAGAGAAACAGATGAGAGAGAGAGATTATAAGCAACTGGTTGACGTGACTGAAGGGGCTGTCATACCTGAAATATGCAAGGCGGGCTAGCAGGCTAGATACACAGAGAAACATTGCTGTTGTAGTCTTGCGTTATGATAGCTCCCTGAAGGTAGAATTTCTTCTTCAGAGGAACTTTAGTGTTTTCTCTTAGGCCTTCAACTAATTGGAAGAGGCCTACCACATTCTGGAGGATAATCTGCTTTACTTAAAGTCTATTGATTTAAATGTTACATCACATTTTAAAAAATACTTTCACAGCAACATCTCGACTGCTATTTGGACAAAAACTGAATACCATAGCCTAGCCATGGTATTGGCTTAATATAAATAAATTTTAAAAAACAAAGTTTCTGCCCTGAGTGGTGTGGCTCAGGGGGTTGGGCATCATTCTGCAAACTGAGGGGTCATTGGTTTGCTTCCCAGTCAGTGCATATCTGGGTTGCAGGCCAGGTTCCAGGTTGGGTTCGTGCAAAGGGCAACAATCAGTGTTTCTCTTGCATACTGATATTTCTCTCCCTCTTTTCCCCTGTCTTAAAGGTGAATAGGTAAAAATCTTTAAATATGTGTGTGTGTATACATATATATATCTCAAAGTTTCTTAAGTCTTTAATTTAAAATCTAACCAAAGTTGTATATTTGACAAAGGATACAGTACTAATAACCAAAAGCTTCTATGTGTTCAAATACCTATAAACTTTACTCTTTAAATTTACATCTATCAGCTATTCTCTTTAAAGGATTAAAAATTTCCATGGCAAACAAGTTTTTCCAAGGCTGTTTCATTCATTTGCATGAACACCCAAATCCAAATCAGTTGCCTGAATGCAAGCCTAAGAAAAAAATATATTTATTGCTAGGAGTAGTAGAGACTTGTGTAAAAATGCTAGTTAACTCAGAAAAATAACTCAGATTCTCTCAGTCTTGGAAAATATGCCATATGACAAGCATTTTCTTTATGCATCCAAAAAATAATAGCTTAGATATCTTTCAAGAGAGCAAAAGACAGATTTTTTTTTTAATCCTCACCCGAGAATATGTTTATTGATCTTAGAGAAAGAAGGGAGAAGGATGGAAGGAAGGAAGGGGGGAGAGAAAGAGTGAGAGAAACATTGATATGAGAGAGAAACATCAATCAGTTGCCTCCAATGTGTCCCAAATCAAACCCGCAACCTAGGTATGTACCCTGACCAAGAATGGAACCCACAATCTTTAGGTGTACAGGATGACACTCCAAACAACTGAGTAACACAGCCAGGGCAAGAGAGATTTTCACTACAGTAATTGTTCAATACACATTGAGATAGTTCAGAATAAATGTCTAGCAGTTGACTTTTATTTCAGGAAAAAGCCATATTCTGGTTTCAACTCCCATAGTTCCTCATAGGTGACCTTGTACAAACAACCTCTAATCATTACTCTCTTAATAGATAAAAGGGAACCATTCCGTAGCTGTTCTACCTACCTTAGTGTTATACAAATCAAGTGAAATAAGAAAGCACTCTATTATAAAATCCTTTAAGTAAAAGTATTACCTTGTATGAAAACACCAACACATGTTATAGCTCAAAATTAACACCATCAACCACAGATTATCCAGTCTCAAAACTCTTTACAAAGTGTCTTGCACCTTGCAAGTTCTCAATAAATAATGATTTATACAAAAATTACTTATTGGTCCTGAAGTCCCTGATCACAAATTAAGACCTCAAATGACCTTCTGCCCTTTGACCTTATCAGGGTTCACAGAAATACAAACTGCTCCATTGTTCACATTTCGCTCCTTCAAACATTTATGTGGTGTCTATTCTCTTGTTCTCAAGAGCTCACATATGGCAGGGAACAGTATTTATTTGCATCACAGTTATTTTGTTTTCTGTATCCGGTAATAAAGTAATATACAAAGTTCTATGGGATATAGAGGAAGAACCAATTAATTCTTCAGGTAGTGGGAGTCAGGACCTCAGGGTATGAAGGGGAAACGTCATTCTGGAAGACAAGACAAAACAGCAGAAAAGGTGCTTGCTCTAGAACAGTCAACACTCTTATATAGGTACTGCACAGAATTTGGGGCAAAAGAAGAGTAAGAAGAGCTGAAAAACAGGAAATGAAAGTCAGATTTTGATAGAGTTCATATTATTGTGCTAAAAATTAATGGGCAACCAAGGTTTTTTAAAATCAATTTTATTATTCAATTAAAGTTGACAAACGGTATTATATTAATTTGGCATACACACCCCTGTGATTAGACATTATGTAACTTTCTAATTGTACATCCCAATATATATTGTACCCATCTGACACCATACATAAGTTATTAGAATATTATTTACTATATTCTCTATACTGTACTTTACATCCCCATGGCTGTTCTGTAACTATCAAGTTATATTTCTTAATCCCTTCACCTTTTTTACCCAACCCCCACAACACCGGTCCCATCTGCAACCATTGAAATATTCTCTTTATAGAAGTTCACACCACAAAGTCAGGAAATCAAGACAGACCAACTTAAGAATCAGAAGCAAAAGAGAAGAGTCTCACAAATAATGGGAAGACAAAGAAATACGCCCCACTCGAATGGAAAGGAGGAATCCCCACAAAGAGAACTAAATGAAATAGAAGCAAGTAAACTCTCAGATATTGAGTTCCAAACAACGGTTCTAACGAAGCTCAATGAGCTCAGTGAGCTCAAAGAGAATTATCAAAAACTACAAGGAAACCACGAGGAACTTACTGCAAGCTATATCGGCATGAAAAAGGACATAGAAACTGTCATTAAGAGACAAGAGGAAATTAAGAATGCAATTTCTGAATTGACAAACACAGTAGAAGGAATCCAAAGAAGGTGATATGAAGCTGAGGACTGAATCAGCGAGCTGGAGGACAAGATAAAAAAAAAAGCTCCCAGAAAGAGCAAGAAAATGAAAAAAAGATTCAAAAAGTATGAAGAGGTATTTAGGGAAATGCAGGACCACCTGAAACATAATAATATCCATATAATAGGGATACCAGAAGGAGAAGAGGATGAGAAAGGGAGAGAGAACCTGTTTGAAAAAGTAATGATGGAAAACTTCCCTAATTGGAGGAGAGAAAAAGCCACACAAGTCCAGGAAGCACAGAGGGTCCCATTCAAGAGGAACCCAATGAGGCCCACTCTAAAATGGCCTCATCATTTTAAAATGGCAAATATCAAAGACAAACAGAGAATCCTAAAACAAGCAAGGGAGAAAGAGGTAGTAACATATTAGGGAGCCCCGATACAGCTAGCAGCTGACTTCTCAACAGAAACACTCCAAGTCAGAAGGGAATGGCAAGAAATATTCCAAGTAATGAAAAGCAAAGGCCTGCAACCAAGACTGCTCTACCCAGCAAGGCTCTCAATTAAAATGGAAGGCTAAATAAGGAGTTTCCCAGACAAAAGAAGGCTAAAATAATATACCTCCACCAAACCAGCACTGCAAAATATGCTAAAGAGACTGCTTTAAGATGAAGAAAAAGTTTTTATGAATACCTAGTTCGTTTCAGAGTTGCCAACACTTGATTATTTCCAATGTTTTTAATACTTATTAATCTGATTGTGACAACGATGTCATTTTAATTGTTCCTGTACTATTTGTTGAAACTAAACCTGTTTTAGTATATTTCTTGCCTATTTCTATTATTTTTTTTTTAAAGCTTTAAATGATTTTTTGGTATTCTTTATCCATTTATTGATTAAAGGTTTGTAGAACTTTTTTCCAAAAACACCAAAAAACACCCCAACAAAAAACCTATTAACCATGTTTTAGATATGTTGCAAATACTTTCCTATTCTATTCCTTGTCCTTTAACTTTTTTTATATGTACATTACTATATATTTAAATGTTTAATATAATCATATTGTCAATATTTACTTTATAGCTTCTGGGTTTGAATATTTTACTTCAGGTCATGAAAAATACTAGTTCTATTTTCTTCTAAAACTCTTTAGATTCTACATATTGATTTTTAACTTACCTGAACATTTCTTGCATAATGTGTGAATTTGGGCTCTATATTTATTTTTTTTAAAAAATGTTCTCTGTACCTATGAATCTGTTTCTGCTCTACTTCATTTATTTTATATTTTTAGATTTAATTGCTGATAGGTATGTATTTATTGCCATTTTATTATTCATATTTTTTATTTTTCCTTCTCATTCTTAAAGGTTCTTAAAAAAGACCCTATAACATTTCAGGTAATCAGGTAATACTGGTTTGGTGGCAGTAAACTCCTTTAGTTTTTCCTTATCTGGGAAGCTCTTTCTATGCCCTTTGATTCTAAATGATAGCCTTGCTGGGTAGAGTAATCATGATTGCAGGTCCTTCCTTTTCATGACTTTGAATAATTCTTTGCCAATCCCTTCTGGTCTGCAAAACTTCTGTTGAGAAATCAACTAACAGTCTTATGGGAGTTTCCTTGTAGGTAACTAACTACTTTTCTCTTGCTGCCTTTATAATTCTTTGTCTTTAACCTTTTGCATTTTAATTACGCTGTAGGTTCATCTTGTTTGGGACTCTCTGTGCTTCCTGGACTTGTATTTCTATTTCCTTCACCAAATTAGGAAAGTTTTTTTTTTCATTATTTTTTCAAATAAGTTTTTGATTTCTTGCTCTTCCTCTTCTTCTTCTGGCACCCCTATGATTTGAATGTTGGTATGTTTGGAGATGTCCCAGAGGCTCCTTATTCTATTCTAGTTCTTTTGAACTATTTTATCTTCTTGCTGTTCTGATTGAATGTTTTTTCTTGCTTATGTTCCAAATTGCTGATTTGAATCTCGGCTTCATCCCCTCCACTGTTGGTTCCCTGTGGATTTTTCTTTACTTCACTTAATGCAATCTTCATTTCTTCCTAGGTCTTTTTCATGCCGTTGAAGTAACCAATGAGTTCCTGGAGCATCCTGATAACCAGTATTTTGAATTCTGCATCTGATAGGCTGCTTATCTCCATTTTGCTTGGTTCTTTTTCTGGAGTTTTGTCCTGTTTTTTCATGTGGGCCATATTTCTTCATCTCCTCAATTTGGCAGCCTCTCTGTGTTTGTTTCTGTGTGTTAGGTAGAGCTGCTTTGATTCACTGTCTCAGTAGCATAGCCTATTGTAAGAAAAGGCAACCATCTAGATGAATGTCGCTTCTTTGGCTGTCAGACTTCCAAACTCCTTGATTTTCCAATTAGTTTGGGTGATGTTTGTTTCGTAGTTTAGTTGTAATTTTTGCTGTAGTTGTGCTCGAAGGCAAAGCATGTCTACCTACGCCTCCATCTTGACTGTAAGTCCCTTAATCTGGCATCAGTGGATTCAAGAAAACACAGAAGGCTGTCCCAGAAAGTAGGAAGAGCACAATAATGGACAATCCAGACATTTCTCAGAAACCCAAAGGCTGCCTCTAGGAAGCCTGTATAGAACCTAAGTGAGGTGTTCTTTCCCCAAGGTCCATGAGCTCCCAAATTATCTTCTAACTGAAGATTTTTACTAATTTCTAACTGAAATTTAGCATTTTCCTCTATTTTCTTGCATCCAGTACTGGTCCATGTGTGAAAACCCTAACCCAAGCAGAGCCAATCTTTTAGGAAATGACATTAGCACTTGAAGAGGTGGTCTATCCCCATCTTTCCCAAGACCTGCCAGCAGCCAGCCGGGTGGTCCAGGGAGCAGCCCCTTGCATGTGCCCCATTTAATTATTTTTCATTCCTATTGTGAATCTGGTCTATATCCTTCAAAATGACATATCTAAACTGTTACAAAGACTCAGACTAGCAGAGTGGTTAAGAGCTTGGGTTCTAGACCCTAGAATCAAGAGTCGGAATACCTCAGTTCAAATCCCAGCTCTACCATTTATTAGCTATGTGAACTTGGGCAAGTTAGCCTGGTCTAAATTTCCTGCGCCTTACTTTCCTCATAGGTTAGTATGGGAAAAGTGAACACCTATCTTGAACATCTATTTAAGGATTAGATTAACATGTAACACAGTTAGAACAGAGCATGGTATGTAGTACACCACAAGCATTAGTTAAGTTGTTACTCATTTTCCCTTGCTCCAGGCCCCTCTACATATTGTTGTATCACTCTTAATTGGTTTTGGTATGTCAGTACTCTGCACAGAACTCTCCTTGGCTTTCGATGGCCTACGGGTCCATGTCCTTAGTTTGGTAATCAAGGTACTCCACAACCTGGTACCACACTATCTACTCAGCTTCAGTTACCCAACATCTACTTTATACAAAATAAAAGGAAACAGACATATAAGGCAGAGATCCTCTCTTCCAGGGTCTGACAACTAATTACAAAAACAAGGCACAAACATAAAATCATCACAGAGAATGGATATTCACTATATCTGCTCTCCAAAAGAACTCTACGATCCAACAAAATTCATATTCACAGTGTTTGCTTGGAAGATGCCAAATTCATTAAAATTATCTGCTTTTATCTATTTTATTCCACTCTCATCCCCTCAATTCACACAAAAACAACCCAGAAAGCACTTTTCCTTAACTTGTATCTATCCACCCTTTCAAGTCCAATTCAAACAACTATCACTCTCTTGACATTTACACTTATATACTACTACCTTATCTCAATTAACTGTTCTCAAGGTGTATAGTCACCCCTTCTAAAATGTAAGCGCCTAAAAAGAAGAAATAACAATTTCTTACAGTTCTTGCCATTTCCTTCCCCTTCACCATCCCCTCCACTAAAATAGATCATGCTGGAACAGGTGCTCAAAAGTATGTGCTGAGTTTAAGTAAAAAAGTGAAACTGGAAGTAAACAACTATTACTACTACTACAATAAGACTAGAAATAGACTTCATACTGTGCCGACCACTAGACTATCACCTCCTCACAAAGCCTCAAACCAGGTGGGGCCATCCAAATCATGGAGGTTGTCCACTCACTATCCTTTCTCTGTAATCAACATATGGATAGATTTGCTTTTCAGTGGTACCTTGAGTCAATAGAGAGATTAATAACCATTCTACTATCTAATATCTAACTTGAAAAGCTTGACCTCCAAAAAGGATGATACACAGGGCCAGCATCCAAGCAGGGCAATATCCAACTACTACCTCAATATCCTCTAGTAGATAATTTGGGAAAGCTTATTAAAATCTACTTTGTGGTAAATCCATCACCCTGGCTCTGGCCAGGTAGCTCAGTTGGTTGGAGCATCATCCCAATACACCAAGGTTGCCAGTTTGATCCCTCGTCAGGGAACATACAAAGGGAGAGCCAAAACAACCTGGAATTATCTTCTGGAGGGTAGGCCTGTGGTAGTACAGGCTTCCCCTGCTAGATAAATGTTCTAGGAACCCCTCTGTATCAGTGTACCAATCGGCATTGTTTTGAGAGGTTGCATTGGGTTTCAGTGAATTTTTTTTGGAGACTCTTTCAATACATTTGCCCATTTCATGATGGGTGATTTACGAGCACACCTGTGCACACCTTTTTGCGTGTTCAGCAGATTTTGACCAAAAAAACGGCATGACCCCCCCATGTCCCGCCTACCCTATTCAGCTGATCTCACCCCAATTTTGTTTCCCTGTATGAAAAAAGTCCTCAAAGGGAAATGCTTTGCCAATGTGGAAGAGGTGAAACAAAAAATGTCAGAAGCACTAAAAGCACCAAAATCAACAAGTTCAAAAACTGTTTTGAGCAGTGGAAAGAACCCCTCAATAGGTGTATTGCATCAAACAGAGGGTAGTTGAAGGTGACTGAAGTTTAAACATGTAAGAATAAATATACAATTTTGTATAAATAAATTCCTGGTTTTTGTGGGCCTCCCCTCCTATAAGAATCAACCAATGAATGCATAAATAAGTGGAATAACAAATAAATGTCTCTTTCTCTCCCTTCCTCCTCCTCATATTCTCTCTCTTGCTTAAAAAAAAAAAGAAAGAAAAAAAGTCACCGTATAACATGCAGATTTTAAGTACCGTAACATATTCCATAAACTTAGTATTAAAAAGTTTCACCCAGCACTGACCAGTGTGGCTTAGTTGGTTGGGCGCTGTCCCACAAACAAACGGTTACAGGTTCAGTCTCCCATTTGAGGCAAGAGTGAGAGGCAACCAATCAGTGTTTCTCTCTCACATCATGTTTCTCTCCCTTTTTTCCTCCCTTTCCCCCACTCTAGAAATAAATAAAATCTTTAAAAAAAAAAGTGTCACCTACATTTATTTTCATGTGCCCACATTTCAAAAATTTTCTATAATGAACATGTATTCCTTGAAAAATCAGAAAGTTTCAAATTTTTATTATTTCTTCCAGATTTTAATGGGCCTCCCATAATGTCCAATGCAGAACACAATAATCACAAATGAAATTCAACCAAAGGGCCTATTACCTCAACTTGCCACCTCCCAGGTAAAGTGCAAATTTGGACAAAGCTTTCAACTTCGAATGTTCTAATTTTAAAAATTACTTCTACATATGCCAACCAACATGTGAAAAAATATTTCTCATTACCTTCTAAGACTCCGCAGCACTACAACAAATTGCAAAGAGCTGCCTAGATGGTTCCTCTTCCCCTGACTCCAAACACCCTCCTCCCTAAGTACTGAGCCCTTAATAAGGCCTAGGAAAGGGGTGTTAAGTGATTTATATGATTATCTCAATCATCAAACAAAAGTAAGTACCATTGTTATCCCCAGAAGAGAAAAACTGAGGCTCACAGATGTTTGGAAAAAAACTTGCCTGAGGAGATGCTTGCAGAGGGAGGGGATTCTTGAGCAGTACAAAAGAATTTGCTGGGAATAGCCCAGGGACTTTTGTTATTAGACAATTACAGCAGAAATCCTCAAACTGGTAATTTCACAGAGAAAACAATAAATAATATTTGGCCAAACTGTGAGTCTTCTTTGGAACTGTGTACCTCAAAAACAGATGCTCAATAAAAACCAGTTTGTTCAATTTTAAATTTTAAATAGTTAATTCCTAAAATAATTTGATCACATGGCAAAATCTGACAGGTTATTTGTTTTAACTAGATTAGGTGGTTCAATAGCCAACAATTATATCTACACCTAAAGTAGTGGCCTCATATTCTGAGTGTTTAAGAAAGCAGAAATAAAAAGGAAAAATGGGAGAAATAAGTTGTGTACCCTTTAAAGATGTCTGTCTAATAACAAATTTCATTAAAAATTTTAACATGCCATCACAATTTATACAACAAACATTCACTATTGATCTGGTCTTAGTCATCTTAAAATAACCAATTGTGGGGGTTTTAGTATAACCATGAAAAGCACAGTTCATGTAATCACTGTTCTGCAAATAAGCAAAAGGAAAAAAATCTGAATATCCTTTGAGTACTGAATCAAAGTAAAAAATGTGCATTTACAGAGTATGTACTTTAAGCAAACCTGTAATCTGATTAAGCTGGATTGTAACTGTTGCCCAGGGACATAACAGGCAAACATGTGAAAATGGTTGAGTTAAGGCACCATAGCAGTTAATTGATGTTTAAATATGATTGATGGAAAGATGAGTTCTATGAATATTCACTTTAAGTTATTATGGGTAATCTATGAAATCTTTTGGGCACCCAAACTTTAGTTTCCAGGGAGGGAAAAAAAGTGTCTGTTAACAGGTAAATGAGCATGTGCTATTATATGGAAAAACATACTTGCCATTTCTCATCTTACACACAGAATAGGATACAGATATTATGCAAGCACAGAGCACTTGGGCAATCTTTTCCTCCTTTCTTTGAAGAATGATTTATATAATAATTCTTTAATTCAGTAGCAACAGAGTATTACTTTCTTCTTTTTGAGGCTCAGGTTTCTTCTTCTTTTTCCCCCCCAAAACACTACTCTTGAAGACTTAAATTCTTCTTTTAAAAAAGACTTAATCATTTAACTCAAAAAGAGGGCGCAAAAGTCAGGAGGTGAAATCTGAGATATTCTTATTAGTCTTACATAACTTGCTCTAAGTTGGAATTGATTCCATAGCTCAACTAAAACCCAAGGTTTAAGCACAAAGATGAGCTCTTTAGCATATTCTCCACACACATAGTTTTAAAAACTGAAAGGGTCTTTATTGTTTTCCTTGTATTCTTAAAAATATAAGCACCCACATGTAGAGTAAATCAGGGTGCCAACATAAAAATGATAAAATGATCACACTTAAAGAGCACTGAATTCCTCCTATTGCATCTACGTAATGCAATAATTGATAGAATTGAATATAATTTCGGAAAATAAATTAATTTCCTAACACTGATTTTTAAATATCACCTGTGTAAGTATGCATAAAGTAGTTTTAGTAAGTGCTGCAGGCAACATCAAAAAGTTTTGTTTGCGAGTGAACGTAGGTACATGTGAACATAGGTATATGTTCACTCAGCTTGCAAACAAAACTGTGAAAATGTACTCATGCCTAATTAAATTGGCTTTGATAACTGCAAATCACTCCTTCATGGGTATGTATGTATCAGATCTTTCAACTTTACACAAACCATGGCCCTTACTAGACAGGCCTGATCTGAACTCCACTAAAAGCTACCTGTTAACTACATCTCACCAGACACTTGAGACCCAGTATAATAATGGCCACAGATTCCCCGCATTGCTTTGGGAACTGCTGCTTGCCTAATCAAACTCTGAACTGCAAATACACCTTTCTAAAAAGACTGAAAGCAAGAAGCCAAGCTTCACTAGTTTTCCTAAACGAATTAGGGTTTGGGATTTCACTGGGAATGACCACATTATCAAGATGCCATCGCCCTTCCGAGACATTTAATTACAATACCTTCTCTGTTTTCCATTCAACCACCTCAATTAAATTTCCACTGGAACCAGACACACAAAAAGTTGATTCCGTGGCCTTGCTGAAAGTCTCATGTAGTGCAAACCCTGGGATCCGGCATACATTATGCAAAAAGAGCAAACGGAAACAAAAAGAAATGATTGTTAAACAACGTGGTGACTTTACCTTGCCCGTCTTGTGATCAAACCAGACGAGAGCATGGTTCCTTGACAGCACTTTGCAATCAAAGGTAGCATTATTCTGCGCGGGTCGACAGCGGGCCACGGAGCGGCCGATTTTAATGGGCTCGTCCAGGTAGACATGACGCTCCTGAAACGGGTGCGAGTTCGGGCGGCAAGTGAAGATGGCCAAGGCTGACGGCATGGAGGACAGACTGGGGGTGTCTCTCCTATCAAGGGACAAAGAGGAGTTCCACCGGATCCGGACTGCCCTTCACAAGCCTATACCCCTATCCCCCCCAAAATTTTATATTAAAACAAACTGCGCATTGTCTAAGCATAACCAGTGAACATCAACAACTCTTCACTTGAGTGGGAAGACAAGCCAGTGCAAGCCCCATCACCTTCTTTAAAGACCAGAAGCGCCCTGATCAAAAAAAGTCCCCAAATGCCAGCTTTCAGTCCATCTTCTTCCCTGGGAAGACAAGGCTCAAACATCGGACAGCTTCAGCCAAGAAAACTCCTGGAAGACGGTTTGGGAACTGGAGGTATCCAAGCAGATGAGTCACACACCAATTCTTGTGTTTTGTTTGGGATCGCTGCCGCTTTTCCCCCTCGGTGGCGGAAATGTTGCAGCACTGCAGCATGAAGGAAGGGTCGGTTCGATGCGGCCAAGAAGGTCCTTTCGGGGCGAAGGGAGGTGTAGCCGGCAGCCACCACCCGTCCTCTAGGGCCTCGGAAGTGGAAGGGTCAGAGGGGTCCGAGGGGGTCTAGACAGCCAGCGGGACAGTCTGCATTGCCCCAGATGCGCGGAGGCCGCCGGGAGGTGCCACGGGATCTCCGGCTGGCACAAGCCGAGGCGCCGGTGGCTGGGGTCCTTGGCACGGGGTGCAGGGAACCGCAGGGGCGCGGGGAGCGGCCGACTAGGGACTCCCGGGCACCTGGCGGGCGTGCCCGGGACCAGGGCGGGGATCCGGCTTCGCAGGCCGGTGCTGAACGAGCTAGGCGCGACCCCGGGGAGACTCGGGGGTCTCCGCCCGCAGGAAGTTGATCCCTGGACGCCTGGGCTCTTGGCTACTGGTCAGCACATCGGCCGCCTCTTCTCAGGGTCGCCCCCGCGAGGGTCGCATCTCAGGAGCAGCAGCCCCAGCTCCAGGCGGACGAAGCAGTGGGGGAGGGAGGCTGGCCCAGAGGTTCGGGGAGAGGCCTGGAGGCCCCGGGCTGAGTCCGTCCCAGCCTCCACCACTCTTGGCGGGTGGGACACACTCAGGCTTTGCCAGGCGAGGCAGGAAACTTTCCGACCTGGTAAGGAAACACCAAAACAAACGGCCGTCAAGCGCCGGTGCCCGCCCGCCTCAGCTTTCGCCCCCCTCAACCCACACCCCCACCAGCCCTCACTATTGGCCGCAAACTCGGCTGACCTCTCCGCGGACGGGCTGCGGGAATTTGAAGTCCGGACGCCACGACAGGTCCAGTTTTCCTTGCCGCCGCCTCACCTAACCTTGCCAGCGCCAGCCGCCATAGTGACTCTGACTGAAACCTACCGGGTGCACAGCCACGGGAACGCGCACCCTTCAAGGGTCCTCCTAACCCCTCTCCCGCGCCGTAGTGCGGAGACGTCACGTGATCGACGCCGTGGAAGCCATGATGGTCAGGGGCAGAAAAGAGGGCAAACTAATTTTTAACTCCCGACGCCATGTTAGTTAAGGGCCGGAAGCTTCAAACGATGAGGCAAAGCTCTATGACCATTTTGGTTAAGGGCAAGAAAGAATTTGACCCTTTGAAGGCTTATAAAATGTGTCAACTTCCTACTTTACCATCTTGGTAGGAAGGCACCAACTTACACTAAGTTTTATTTACTATAACCCTCGTTGAAAATACTAACGAGCAAAGAGAACAGACACATCCAAAGGAGATGTTATTAATTTTATCTGTGGGCGGTACAGTTTCCCCACAGCTGCTTTAGGATTAAGTAACCAATTTCCCACAAGTCCTAGGATTTGTGCATGAGAGGGTCCATTCTCCACCTGCTAAAGTCTTCCCGTTGTGTAGAATGCCCTTAGAAAAACTCTTTTGTCAGTCCCCGCATTCCATTTTGAGTGACCTGTCTTCTCAGTAGACTTATTATTGACCCCAGGGTTCGAAAGCAGATTCTACTCCAGAAAGAGTGTGACTTCAACAAGTTTAATTCCTGTCCTGGTTAGTGTGACTCAGTGGATGGAATACTGACCTGTGAACCAAGGGGTCACCGGTCAGGGCACATGCCTGGGTTGTCAGCTGGGTCCCCAGTTGGGGGCGTGCAAGAGTCAATCACACATTGATGTTTCTCTCCCTCTCTTTCTCCCTCCCTTACCCTCTCTAAATTAATAAATAAATAAATAAATAAATAAATAAATAAATAAATGTTTTAAATTTTAAAAAATTAAATTAAAAATAAAATAAAATCATGCTCCTTCTAGAGAGATGTCTGAAAAATTTCCAATATGATAAAAAGGGATATTTCCCCCACTCATTATATTACAGTAGATGAGACATCGTATGATCTTGAGAAGGAAAACCTGAAAAGCCTTGAAGACAGCTTCAAGAAAAGATGATGGATAAAAGTCTTACTTAGAATGAATGGTGACTTCGTCAGATTCCTATGACAGCAAACTCCACCACTGTAATCTTAAATTCCCAAACCTTTTCAAGCCTGGTTTTCTCATCTATAGCATGAAGATAATTCTAAACTCATCTGTTAATATGAGAATTCAAGGTAATCACCCACGTTAACAGAGTAGTTAGTCTTCATTCCAGTACTGACATGTAAGACTTTGGCCCTGTCCTAAACTTTGTGCTGGGCCCTGGGTGAACAAAACCTTAATTCCTGCCCTCTGAGAGCACACTCAGGGATTGTGGGATAGGGATGGGAGTATGGGGGATGACAAACTCGGATACAGCTTACTTTGATGTAACTAGGGCTAATAAATGGGGGCAAGCACATGATGCTGAAGGGAGGGGGCACCCTTTTAGAGAAGGTAACTAAACTGAAGGAAGGAAGGCAGGAAAATCACAGTAAATGTATTTGCTGAATATCCGCATAAATTTTCAGAAAGAAGGAATAGCAAGAAAAAGAACAAGGCTATTTGAAACAACAAACCAATGTGCTTGACACCTAATAGTGACTCAATAAATATTTGATACATGAATAAAAATTACATACTGTTACTCATTATTACAGGATGAAGGAGGAGTGGCACAAAGTAAGTCTGGAGAGAAGAATACATCCTACAAAAGTATATAAGAGAACTTGTATACTTTTCTGAGACTTCACTAATTCAGCAAATATATATTGAACTACTACTGTGTCCAACATACTTTATTCTAGAGAAAAATTAGGATATGTTGAAAAGTTTTAAAATAAGAGGATGAGAAGTTTTATTTCAAGTAACTTGTGTGTAATAAAGTAGTATAGATCCTTCCACATATTTCTAATGAGTTCTGTACATCAATTTATAAGCCATTTATGCATTCTTTCATGTATTCATTCTATAAAGATTTAATTGAATACCTACTGGGCAGCAGATACATTGAAAGGCCCTGGAACTACAACACTGGAAAAAAGAAAAAAAGAGTCCCTCAAGTTGCTCACAATTTAGGTGCTGACACAATAAGATCCTTGCCATAATGAGTATATGAAGATTAATGGAACTATGGCCTAGATGGCAGCATAAGTAAACGGGGTTGGGGAGAGGATATCTTAAGTAGGGCATGGGTGGCAGCTGACCTTAGTGTGCACCAGAACCAGTGCATTCAGTGGACAGCTTCAGAACATGTTGAAGCACCACCCATCCACCTCTGCAAATGACACAATCAAGGGGTGAACTCAGCGAGTACCAGAGCCCTGCTGAAGTAAGTAAGGCTTGCTCTGTGGGGCTGGTGCCTACAGAGCTGATCTTCCACTGTGGTCACAGGAGGTTGCAGCTGGTTCTTGTAGCCAATTGGCCTGAAACTAAATGCCTCCCACTGACATGCCAACAGTGATCACTGCTCAACTACAACAGGAAGGTGTACACAGCCCACATGAGGTGGAGGGTTCACCTGGATTGCCCAGCTCAGGTGAACAGGAAAATTGTGCTACTGGACCCTGCAGGACACCTACTACATTAGGCCACACTACAAAGCCCAGGAGAGAAAGTAGCTCTACCTAATACATAGAAACAAACACAGGTAGGCTGCCAAAACAAGGAGACAAAGAAAGATGTCCCAAAAGAAAGAACGAACAAAACTCTAGAAAAAGGACAGACTGGAGACAAGCAATCTAGAAAATGAAGATTTCAAAACACTGGGTATAAGGATGCTCAAAGAACTTAGAATTTCAATGGCATAAAAAGGGACATGAAAACCATAAAAAGTGCCATGGAAACCATAAAAAAGAACCACTCAGAAACAAAGGATACATTACCTATAATCAAGAATAATTTACAGGGAGTTCGCAGTACAGCAGATGAAGGCAATAATCAAATTGGTAATGTGGAATAGAAGAAAACAAAAAACACCCAATGAGAACAAAGAAATCAAGGTAAGGTAAAGGGCCTCTGGGACAACTTCTGGTGTACCAGCATTTGCATCATGAGGCTGTCTGAAGGAGAAGGCAGAGCAATAAACTGAAAGCCTATCTGAAAAAATAATGACAGAAAACTTCCCTGACCAGGTGAAGGAAATAGACATAGACGTCCAGGCAGCACAATGTCAAACAATGTGAACACAAAGAGGCCCATACCAAGACACATTATAATTAAAATGCAAAAGGTTAAAGACAAAGAGGGAATTTTTAAAATTTTTATTACTTTTAGAAAGAGAGGAAAGGAGAAGGAAAGACAGAAAAATTGATTTGTTGTTCCACTTATTTATGCATTCATATGTTGATTCTTATATATGCCTTGACTGAGGATCAAACCCACAACTTTGGTGTATAGAGATAATGCTCTAACATACTGAGCTACTTGGCAAGGGCCCCAAAGAGAGAATCTTAAGCAGCAAGAGAAAAGCAGTTAGTTACTTACAAGGGAGCTCCCATAAGACTGTCAGCTGATTTCTCAACAGAAACTTTGCTGGCCAGAAGGGACTGGCAAGAAATATACAAAGTGATGAAAAGTAAGGACCTGCAACTAAGATTACTCTACCCAGCAAAGCTATCCTTTACAATTGAAAAACAGAGAGCTTCCCAGACAAGGAAAAGCTAAAGGAATTCATCACCACCCAAGAAGTATTACATAAAATGTTAAAGGGTCTTCTTTAAGAAGGGAAAAAAAGACCAAAAGTAAGAACAATAAAATGGCAATACATACATATCTATCAATAAATGAATCTAAAAAAACAAAATAAAGAAGCAGAACAGAAACAGATTCATAGATTCAGAGAACATTTTGAAAGTTGTCGGAAGGAAGGCTGTTGGGGGGATGGGTGTAAAAGGTGAAGGTATTAAGAAGTACAAATTGGTTGTAACAGAATAACTTACATAATTAATCTAGAATATTAATTTAGAATAATGTAATAAACAGAATGTAAAGCATAGGAAATATGGTGTCAGATGCATACTAGATTTATCAGGATAATCACCTAGTAAATTATATAATGTTTAATCACTCGGGTATACACCTGAAACTAATATAATATTGTATGTCAACTATGTTTGAAAAATAAAAAAAATGATTTAAAAAAAAGTAATGGAAATATAGTAGAATAGGTTAAACTGAGATTTGAAAAGATGGTAGGGGTAGGCCAGCTACTCGGGTAGTAGTGGGATAACAAAATTTTAAGCCAAGAAAACATAAAGAAAATCCAGAAACTTGAGACAATAGGACTTTAGAAGAATTACAAGTAGTCTGCATTACTGGAGCATGAGGTGTAGGGGTCAAGGAGAAAGGCACAAAAGTGTGGTTTCAGTTGCTGAAGAACTTGGAAGCAATCTAATGATTTCAGAACATTTCCATCTTTTTCCTAGACGGTCAAAGTAGAGTAGTAAAAATCCAGGTTTCAGAATCAAATATTGCATCACCATTTACCAGCACTGTAAATGGTAAATTGTTTAACTTCTCTGAGTTTCATATCCTCATTTGAAAAAAGTAGATAATACCTCACAGAGTCTTGTTAGGGTTAAATAAAATATTGCAAGACAAAGTGATTACCATGATGCCTGGAAAATAGTTTAGTATTACTAAGTGTAAGAATTCTCCCATCTTGCCACATACAGGAAGGAGCAAGTTGCATTATGCCTAATTTATCTATAGAGAAACTTGTCCATATATGTGGGAACAAAAGTGTTTCTATATGTTCAGTTCTACTACAATAACTCTTAAAATTAATGTTTAACAATAAGAATAGAATAGGCTTTTTCTGCAAGAAAATCTTGGATTACTATAACCTGTCAGGATAAGGGATCCTACCAAGCTATGCAGGGTGCTGGAAATGCCAAAATGACACTGAAGGCGTTCTTCACCCGCTGGTATTTGGCAGGCACAGAAAAAACTTAAGAAATCTCATACATGAGATATTTAGAATTCTAAGCCATGTGGGTGTTCCTCTCTATGATTCTATATCCATACAGTATTTTAATTAAATAAAAAACATCATGTTTTGAGAAATTTAGAATGGTGGTATTTCCCAATGTTGTAGCTTTCTCTCTTTTATTTTTATCTTTTTTTGATAGACAAATATCTATTAGTACTGCTATGAAACATGCTGCTTTTCAATCTTGGAAAAGCAGAGAATTGTAAATTTATTACCCTGATACCATGAAAGACAGGCAATTATTAGCATTTCAGATGTGTAGGAGACAACTCTTTAAACTTACTTAAAATACAACACTCCCTAAGTGATAATGACCTAATTGGACTTTAACCAATGACATTTGATATAATGAATTATGGAACACTTGCATAACTGCTTAGGATGAGTATTTGGATTGGAAATATAGATAAGCAAACTAATTAAAGAGGAGGCCTGAAGAATCAAAGATTAAAATTGAGAGTATATGATATTTTTAATGGCACACACTGGCTTATTAAAACAAAGTTTGATCCTTTTCCCAATAAGGAAAGCTCTCTTCACCGGGGAGATTCTAATGAGTGGAAATACCCTGTAATTTCCCAGGTGCCCAGGGTGGAGTGGCCCAAACATTCCAGAAGTACTGCTCATCTCTTTTTGGCTTCCTGGTTCTACAGGAAATAAAAAAATAATAATAATTATCTGAAGACAAGTAAAGACATTTATTTTTCAATTAGCAATCTTTTTCTGTGAACATAAAGAGAGAGTATCAGAATATTAACTCTCAAAAGGATCACAGAAAACTAATCTAGCTCCCTCATTTTGCAGGCAAAGAACCTGAGGTTCAGAGAAAGAACCTTATTGACTGTGTATTTGCCATGTGATAAGGCAGTTTTCTCATGACATCTCTGTGTGGTATTAATCCCATTTTATAAGTAGGAAAGCTGAGACCTAAAGAGATTCAGTGATTGATCATAAATTGGCATGCTAGATCTCAAGTACATGCTGTTTTTTAAAAAAATCTTTACTGATTTTTTTTGGGGGGGAGGGGTTGATAAAACATAATACACATTCATTGCACATATTTTTTTAAAAAGCAAAGTAAGGAAAAGTAAGTCTTCTCCAGCCTTATCATAAATCCTCAGTTTGTAACCACTGTTAACAGTTTGTGAACTACATCCTTCCAGATGTTTTTCTAAGCCACATGAGGCACGCCCTTTTAAAAAATTCCACATTATTTATTAAAAATGAAAAAATAAACAGTAAGAACCTTATTTCTAGAAGTGGTAAATACTTTATATCAATAGCAAAAAGCCAGTATGGGGGGAAAGGAAAGAATGGAAAAAATTATGTTTATTTTTATTATTTTTGTATGTTCCCTTTTGATTACTGAAAGTGTTTTCCTACTTTTAATAGTCAATTTAAGAATGTTCCTTGAAATGCAGCAAATGCTTAAGGAAAACACAGATGGGTCAGAAAGCTATATAGGGCATTTTCTTTCTGAATTTTTATTGGTATATCTGGGCTTGTTTTTAAATAACTTAGTTAAATAACCAATTAAAATATCAGAGAGAGTTTATATGTGGTGGTTTTGTTCATCTAGTGACCTTGAAAATATATTTTAAGACCCCAGCCAGGTTGCTCAGTTGATTAGAACATTGTCCTGATATTCCAAGGTTGTGGGTTCAAGGTACATACAAGAATCAAGCAACGGACGCATAAGTGAGTGGAAAAACAAACTGATTCTCTCTCTCTCCCCTTTCTCTCTCTCTTTCTCTCCCTTGCTGAGTCTCCCTTCCTCCCTCTATAAAAAAAAAACAATTAAAAATAGATATTTTAAAAGTGTATTCTTTGTTCTGGGAAAACTACGATATTTTTGTATCATTATTTTTTAATATAATTATTTATTTCTTTTTAATAAGCTCCATCAGAACTTTTGTTTTAGAGAAATGCATTGCTCCTACTACTGTACAACGCTGTCACTGATAATGGTCAACAACATCTCACCAAGTGACTATACTTTGGACAATGGACAGATTTCTCAGACATCTTTTTAAGTGAAACCAGACAGGTCCATCTCCCCCATTTTCTGGGAGCTAGTTATATAACTTGGTATGAGTGGTAAAGTTGGTTGCAGAAAAAAACTTGCATTGATTTTGTAACTTATCATTCCCTTTAGCTTAGATGCTGCAGTTATTCTTGAAAATAATGATGAAAATAAAATATAGAATCTATATCCATTAAAATTTTACATTTTATTATAACTTTTTATTAAAAATGTTCAAATATACAGGAAAACAAATAAAATTACTATATATGTGTGTGTACACACACAGACACACACACATATATATAATCTGCCTTGGATTCAAAGTTGTTATCACTTGGATATATTTTCCTTATTTTTCTATGAGTGTGTTTTCAGAACTCTTTGACACTAAGTTTCAGGCATCATTACGCTTTATTCCAAAATAAATTAGCATGCATTTCCTAGCAATATATTCTCCTAAATAACCACAATATATGTTTTTTAAGTATTTTATTTTCAATGTACAGCACTTACAAAACAGAAAATATAAAGAAAAATTATCCATAGTTCCACTGCCCAAAGATAATCACTGCAAGCAGTTTGGTGCTATAGAGAAAAATGGTATCATTTTGTACCTATTACTTTATCCACACAAAATGAAATATCACTATTTTTTTTCATCCATAACAAAAGTATTTTCTATGCCTTCTGTGGTAAGCAGAATAATGATACCTCAAAGGTGCCCATGTCCTAATCCTGAGTGCCTAATGTTAAACAAAGGAGATTTTGCAGGGATGGTTAAAGGTATAGAATTTGAGCTGGGGAAATTATCCTGGAGTATCTGGGTGAAGCTACTTTAAATCACATGAGCTCTTAAAAGTGGAAGAGGGAGGCAGAGGTCAGGACAGAGATGTGGCATGAGGACTCAAACACTGTTGCTGTGTTTGCAGATGCAGGAAGAGGGAAAAGAAATAAGGAATGAAGGAACCCTTTAGAAGCCAGAAAAAGTAAAGGAAACTGATAGTCTCCTAGAGCTTCCAGAAGGGGATTCAGTTCTGCCAATACCTTGATTTTAGATTAGTGAGACCCTGTCGAACATCTGACTTGTACAACTCTTAAGAGGATAAATTTGTGTTGTTTTATATCATTAACTTTGTGGTAATTTATTACAGCAACAACATAAAATGAGCACATGTTCCCCATTTATATTTGCCTTATAAATGGTGGTCTTTTATTTGTTAGGACATTAAGTCTGAATGATTTTCCTCTTCTACTTGGCTTTGAAAACATTAAATCTAATGCAATGAGGAAATAAAAGCAGAACACTTAGGTTTCATTCTGAAAGTGACACTAGCTCTTCTATAATTTTTTTCGCCAGGATTGTGAAGGTATATTTACAGACCATTTATTTTTAATTATATTTTATTGATTATGCTATTACAGTTGTCCCAATTTTTCCCCATTTGCCCCCATCCACCTAGCACTCCCCACTCATTCAGGCAATCCTCCCACCATTGTTCATGTCCATGGATCATGCATGTAAGTTCTTTGGCTACTCCATTTCCTATACTGTACTGTACATCCCCATGGCTAATCTATATCTATTTGCACTTCTTAATCGTCTTGCCTATTCACCACTCTCTCCACACCCTCTTCATCTGGCAACCATCAAAACACTCTCTATATCCATGATTCTATCTCTGCTCTCCTGGTTTGCTTAGTTTGTTTTTTAGATTCAGTTGATAGATTTGTATTTTTTGCCATTTTATTTTTCATAGTTTTGATCTCCTTTTTTTCCTTAAATAAGTCCCTTTAACATTTCATATAACATTGGTTTTGTAAGGAACTCCTTTAGTTTTTTTCTTATCTGGGAAACTCTTTATCTGCCCTTTGATTCTAAATGATAGTTTTGCTGGGTAGAACAATGTTGGTTGTAGGTCCTTGCTTTTCATGACTTTGAATATTTCTTGCCAGTCCTTTCTAGCCTGAAAAGTTTCTTTTGAGAAACCAGTTGACAGTCTTACGGAAATACCCTTGTAGGTAACTAACTGTTTTTCTCTTGCTGCTTTTAAGCTCTCTCTTTATCTTTAACCTTTGGCATTTTAACTCTGATGTGTCTTGGAGTAGGCCTTTTTGCATCCATCTTGTTTGGGACTCTCTATGCTTCCTGGACTCGCATGTCTATTTCCTTAACTAAATCAGGGAAGTTTTCTTTCATTATTTTTTCAAATAGATTTCCAATATCTTTTTCTTTCTCTTCTCCTCCTGGCACCTCAATAATGCAAATGTTGGACCACTTGAAGCTGTCCCAGAGTCTTCTTACACCACCTTCTCTTTTTTGGATACTTTTCCCCCTCATTGTTCTGATTGGTTGTTTTTTGTTGCCTTATGTTCCAAATCATTGATTTGATTCTCAGCTTCACTGACTCTATTGTGGTTTCCCTGTAAGTTGTTCTTTACTTCAGTTATTGTATCCTTCATTTCTGACTGAATCTTTTTTATGCTGTTGAGGTTCCCAGTTCCTTGAACATCCTTATAACCAGTGTTTTGACTTCTGCATCTGATGGATTGCTTATTTCCATTTTGTTTAGTTCATTTTCTGGAGTTTTGATCTGTTCTTTCATTTGGACCATGTTTCTTTGTCTCCTCATTTTGGCAGCCTCCCTGTGTTTGTTTCTACGTATTAGGTAGTGTTGCTCTAACTCCCTGTCTTGGTAGCATTGCCTAATATAGAAGATGTCCTTTAGGGTGCAGTGACACAGACTCCCCTATCACCCAACCTGGATCCTCGAGGTGCACCCTTTGTAGGTAACACCTTTGTGTGGGCTGAGTACATCCTCCTCTTGTAGTTGAGCCTTGATTGCTTTTGGCAAGTTAATGGGAGGGATTTACCCAGGTCATTCAGCTGCAAGGGCTGGCTGTGACCACTGATCACCACCCCCCGCACTCCATGGATGATTAGCTGTACAGGGGCAGGGTGGTGGTACCTCCATGTGGTTGGTAGCTGTCCACTGTGTAGGCTCTGGAGTTTCCAGGGTTGTACAGGTCAAGTCAGCCCCACCTGTGTTCTGTGCAGGGCCACCCTGCATAAGCCTTTCCGTCTGAGAGAAAGCTGTCCCTAAGTTCTGTCCTTTATGCCAGACACTTTAGTTTGCCCCCTACTGCTGCTCTGGTGCTGGAGCTCACAGGGGGTGAGTCTGAGAAAGTCCATGTGTGGGTTCTTTAATGGGAACTGCTTGGGACTCCAGAAGTGTCTTACATTGACTTGATCCCCACTGATTATTGCAGCCAGAAATTATGGGGACTTATCTTCCTGGCACTGGAACCCTGGGCTGTGGGTCCTGGTGTGGAGCTGGGACTCCTTGATCCCGATATATCCATCCCCAATTTTTATCTACCACATGTGTATGTAGGGCCAGCCCATTCCACCTCTCCACCTCTCCTACCACTGTGGATGGATGTGGTTTCTGTAACTTTGTAGTTGTCAGACTTCCATTCAACTTGATTTCTGACAGTTCTGAGTGATGGCTTTTCTATAGTTTAATTGTAGTTTTGATGTGGTTGTGTGAGGAGGTGAGCCATGTGTACCTATGCTGTCACCTTGACCATTTATAGGCTAATGGAGCAAGGGGAAGGATTAACCTATAGTTCTTTGAAAAAATTCACTTGGAAATGTGGAAACTATTTGTTTGAATAAAGTAGTTTACTATTCTTATTCATAGCACTAGTAGCAGTTTGTAGTGGGATATGAGGATAACCTCTTTCAAATTTGTTTCCCTCTAGGCTGTAAGTATTGTAAGAGTAAGGGCCCTGACTATTTTTCCTTCCTACTTTTCTCCAGCAACTTGTACAGTGCCTAGCACATAGTAGGCACAAAAGTAATCTGTTAATTTATTGGATCTTTGACTATAGAAAGACTTGTTCTTAAATAGCTGAGAAGCTAAATTATGTAATAATATTTTTAAAATATTAAATTATAAATAGTAATTATATAGACTATGTAGTTACATGTAGCATATAGTTAGATTATTTTAAATAATATTAAAATAAAAATTTTAAGAAGGAGAGAGCTGTTTTCAGCATGAGCTTGGGAACCTCTTTGCAGATGATTACGCTTTTATGAAGATTTTTTTTTTTCCTGGATTCAGATTCAAAATATAGTATCTGAATGCCATTCTTGCATATGTGTGAGTTCCTTCCAAAAGTCGTCTTAGGAGGCCGGGAATAGATTGTCAGGAAAGACAATAAATGGTGTCTTCACTTCCTGCTGGCAGCAGGCCCTGGAGTCAGTCAGGCAGGGAGCCCACCGGCCGATCCTTTGTGCTCAAGTCAGATTGTATTTCAACACTGTAACAATCCAGAGGAAGCAGTTTGGGGGAAATGGAGTTAAAATAACCACTAAGTGGTGCCCCCATGCTGGAGACATTTCTAAAAGCTACAGCTAACAGAGAGATTGCTCTTCATTTCCAGGAACAGTCACTTCTGGGAGTGTGAAAGTGGAGTGTCATAAGTTAAACTGAACAGCAGAGTGATGAGCCTGAAAAGCACTTCCACATTTAGCTTTGTGGAAGGGCATACTCAGGCCCAACATTTTTCTATGCAACCTAAGTCACAGTTCTGCTTGGGCAGGTGTTCTTGAATGTGAATTTTTTTCTAGTCTGCTGTTACTGTTTAGGATCCAGGTTTGACAAGCAACAGAATCTAACCCTGGCCAACTTAAGCCTATGAAAATTATTGGAAACACTTGAGGGTGCCTGGAAAAATGAAAATAAATCCTGAAGAAACAAGTGTCAGGTGGTATGGGAAGCAGAGAAGATAAGCAACTTCAGGGCACCACCTTTAGAAGGAATCAGATCACAATTTTTCAGTCCTTGAGACCCTCTCTCCAAAATTCAAATACCCCGGAGACCATTGACCTAGGTTGGGTTACATGCACATTTCATGGCCACAAGGATGAGGCACTTTGAAGGACAGTCCCATTAACTCTGTATCCAATGGAGGAGGGATGTTTTCCCAAAGCTCTTGCCAGAAGGAAGCGAAAGGATTGCTGGGCAGGCAAAAATATTAGCTCTTCATTTAGCTTATTCATTGAGTATGCACTCAGGAAAATTAGGCTTCTAATTTTTTTGTATTATGACAGTTGTCTTATCAGCGTGCATTTAAAAAAATTAGTCTACTTGGGACCCTTAGCAAAGACATATAGCTTCCAATGGACTCCAAGCAGGCGACTTCCTATGCAGTCATAGACAAATCAAAAACTTTCTCAGAGCCATAGTTTCCTAATCTGTAAAATTTATTGAACATTTGGACCAGATGATCTCCAGTAGCTTGTAGCGTGGAAAGAGCCGGAAAGAGAGGGTCGTGTCCCAGATACTGGCAAGGTGACCATGGCTGACTAATTTGCTAATTCTGGGTTTCCCTATGTGTAAAGAAAGAGGGTTCCTTCTAGCTCTTAAAGTCCACAATTCCCTAAAAGGACAGTTGGATATAGCCAGGCTAGTCTTTCCCTCCAAATCAATGGGATATTCTTGTTTTTAGGAAATATACACTGAAATTTCAAGGGTTGTAGAGGCATTATACATGCAACCTACTTTCAAATAATTCAGGAAAAAACCCTTACATATCATATCAGGGTGACCAAACAGTTTGTTTTTTTCTAGAAGATGGCTTTAGCAGTGCTTAGATGTCTTTAGCTTCATTAAAATGTTATTTGTATTATGACAGTTGTCTTATCAGCGTGCATTTAAAAAAACTTAACAAAATCAGTGAGTTTTTGTGTAGCCATTTTAATACTGAAGATGGAAGAAAATAAGCAACATTTTTTGCATATTATGCTTTATTATTTCAGGAAAGGTAAAAATGCAACTGAAATGCAGAAAAAGATTTGTGCAGCGTATTGAGAAGGTGCTGTGACCGATCAAACATGCCAAGAGTGATTTACAAAGTTTCATGCTGGAGATTTCTTGCTAGACAATGCTGCACAGTTGGGTAGACCAGTTGGAGGTGATAGTGATCAAATAGAGACATTGATAGAGAACAATTGAAGTTATAACATGCAGGAGATAGCCGATATACTCAAAATGTCCAAATAAATCAAGTTATTAGTGAAAATGAAAAATATGTCTTTTATTTCATGAAAAAAAATAGGGACTTTTTGGCCAACCCAATATATTAAATATGAAGTACACATTTAAATATATATACCTATATAAAATGAGAGTGAGACAGAAAGAGCAAGAGAGAGAGAGAGAGAGAGAGACAGAGAGAGAGAAATGTGGCCAGTGTTAAAAAATAGTAAATTTGAATAAAGAGTGTGTGGGAGTTCTATGTGCTATTCTTGAAACTTTTTTCTAAGTGTAATTATTTCAAAATGAAGTTTAAAAAGTCAATGGGAAGGGCGAAAGGAAATCTGTTTCTCCACTTGTGTGACCAAAGGCCTTTTGATGAATTATTTGTGTGAGACGAATATTTGTATGTCCATAATGCTAGATCCAAACTCTGTAGGGGAAGTTCTTAGTGCCAAGGCATGGACTGTACAATGAGTTTTCGCTATTAATGTGACAAAGCTCCACTGTGAACCTAGAAAACACTGGATAAGAACTATCTATTTACTCCTCCTAAGTAGTCTGACTGAGTGGGTGGAGATTTCCTGTTGGCTTTTATGGTTTTCTTTTATTTGGAGGAACATATCTCAGACACAGTTGAGGGGGGACCCAAAAACCCCAGAATTTATTTATAAAAAATTGTGTATTTATTCTTTCATATTTAAACTTCAATCACCTTCAAAGTACTCTTCATTTGATGCAATACACCTATCAAGAGGTTTTTTCTATTTTTTAAAACAGTTTCTGAACTTGTCGATTTTAGTGCTTCTGCCTTTTTTTTGTTTGTTTCACCTCATTCACTTCAGCAAAACCTTTGAGTAGTTTTCTTCATCCCAGGAAACAAAAGAAGTCATTTGGGGCAAGATTGGGTAAATAGGGAGGGCAAAGCACGGGGGTCATGCCATTTTTTGGTCAAAAACTGCTGAATACGCAGTGCTGTGTGGGCAGCTGCACTCCTAAATCACCCATCATGAAATAGGCAAATGCATTGAAAGAGTCTTCAAAAAAAAAAATTCACTGAAGCCAAACTCAGCTTCTAACAACAATGCCAGCTGGTACACTGATACCGATGGGTTCCTAGAACACTAACCTAAGCAGGGGAAGCCTGTACTGCAAGGGACGTGAGCTCCAGAAAATAATTCATTTTTTGGGGGAGATCCCCTTCATATACTCTCAGATATGCTTTGTACTTTTAATATTCATCTATAACAGAAGAAATGTCTCTATAAGTACTTACTAACTTGATTTGAAACCAGCCATTACTATCTTCACATAGTCGTTTCTTATTCCAAATTGATTTCACTATCTGGAAGGGCATTTTTTGCAGGATTGGATTAGCAAGATATTGGAGCCAACCTAGGGGTCAATCAATAGAATATTGATTAGGTGTATTCATGTAATGGAAAATTGTGTAGCTGATAAAAAAAAAATTAAGCAGCTCCCTAAGAATGGGCTATGAAATAATCTCTAAGTTAAAAAATAAATAAAGCAATTCTATATGAATGGATAATGAAACAATCTCCAAGGAATACCTTTAAGAGCAATGTACAAAATCATGTGTAAGTATAATACTATTTTAAAAACTGCTTGAATTAGCAAGCAATGAGTGGACAATTAATGTTTTTGCATGCTCAAGCACAGGCCTGTATACATATATAGAGAGAGCATTTTCTGGGAAGATATACAAGAAATCAGTAACAGTGATAATCTCTGGACAGGGGAACAATAGGTGGGAGTATGGATCTGGGGAACGAGGATGGGAGAAAGACTTTTCATTTATATCTTTTGAGTTTTGCCAAATGTAGGAGTCCGTGCCCCTTTAGTAGCATATGCTTAGGGTCCATTCTCATCATGTAGGCTTAAGCAAAGAAAATCACTGTAGCCAAGGAAGTTGTCCTAGCAGAGTATGAGTATTCTGAATATTGAGTCCATAGCTTCTTAATCTTTCTGCTCAAGTAGCAGTCTTATCTTTGCACGTAATAGGTACTTAATGATTGTTTATGGAATTGAGTTCAACTGAATTCAGTTACAGTGCTTTTAGGGGTACATCTATATATATTCACATATGTTTGCTGGTTTAAATCTAGGCATGTTAGCATTTCATGTGTTTCTCCCTTTTCTATCTTAAAGGAAAAAAGGATGAAACTACCATTTATTTTCTATTCTTAGGAACTTAAAACTTAGCCAGCCAGTGAATATAAATTAGTGTCTCCTTTTGGGGGAGCATTTTGATGTCATAAAGCAGCATATGACATATACTCGGGTTGTAACCCAGTAATCTCAATCCTAACAATTAATTCTAAGGAATTAATTACACATTTCAGAGAAAGATGTATGTACAAGGAAGTTCATTGTAGTATTTCAGTTAATATTGAAAATTTGGAAAAAAACCTTAAATATTCATGGGTAGGTAACTGGTTAATTAAAGAATGGTATGTCCATCTAGTGTGGCCATTAAAAATGATGATTCCATCCTATATTTATTGATGAGGAAAATATCTATAACATATTGTTAAGTGATAGAAACAAATTATACATGTGATTGCCATTTTTGTAAATTTTATACATAGGTCACTGTACATATATAAATAAATACGTGGGAGATGTGTCATCAAAGTATTGAAAATGATTATCTCTCCATGATGGATCATTATTATTTCCTTTCTGTATTTTACATATTATTTACATTTTTCCTGGAGTACACATTGTATCACTTTTACCAAAAAAATGAAACTATTAAAGAAAAACAATAAAGTGATATCCCTAGTTCCACTCTTTGACTCAACAAGCATTTGTTGATTGCACCAGAGCATCCTAGACTTATCTTTCTTAATTTACAATCTGCAGAATATTCTATGCATCCATGTAAGAAAACACTGAACTAAGCACTTATAAAGGCTCTTTTTGAAAATGTAGGCACACACACAAAAAAAATCAGAACAGTAATTGTCTTTGGGAGAGGTTGAGATGAGAATTGTTTGGGAAGAGGTGTGAACAAATATTTTTGGGTGATGGTAATGTTCTAGTAGTTTGGGTCACAGAGATATACACATTTGTCAAAACTTAGCCAAGTTACCCTTAAGATCTGTGTATTACTTTGTTTGTCAATTTTACATCTAAAGAAAAACAAACAAATTGGCCTTTAGGTAGTAATATTGATGTCTAGAATTTACTCTGAAATGCAACAAAACCAAAAAGTTTAATGAGGAATGGATAGAGGTGAATATATATATAATGTAGCAAATACAATAAAATGTTAATTGTAAATCTAAGTGGTATGTACACCTGTGTTCATCATAAAATTCTTTTAATATTATTTAAAATTTTTTCATATTAAAATGTTGAGAAAAATGTAAGCACCAATCACCCATTGGTATATTGAATATATTTATATTTTATCCTTATAAACTAAATTCAACAGATTGAGTTTTGGAATTTACCCCACAGAAAAATTCAATCGTTTTGAATAGGTGAGCTGTATAAATACCTATATATATGACATAATTAGTGGTAGGGCTGTCTTCATGATTGGTAAGTGTGCACTCACACAGGGCCCCACACTTGGTTTAATGTTCTGCTGTTGCAGTATTGAAATTCTTAATAATTTTTAAAAAAGAAATTTTCAGGGCTCTGAATTTAATTTTGCATTGGGCCCTGTAAATTATATTTCCAGGCTAGACTAATTAACAATAATAATATTACTAGCATATATTATCTTCTCTTTATATAAAACATTGTTAAACATGATATACATCATCTCATTGAATTCTCAAAAAAAGTACTAAAGGAATAGGTACTGTTAATATCCCTATTTAACAGATGAACAGAGCAAAGCTCAAAAAGTGAAGCTATTTGCTCAAGTGTACACATTTATTGTATTCTCAGTATGCCTAGTAACACAGAGCACGTGGTTGATACTCAATACTTGTTGAATAAATTAATAATAATAATAATAATAGCAGCTTCCATTTTTTGAGCACCTTTTAGGAACCTAGAATGCTCCAACTGAAACCTGACATGTTCTCTCCTAAACCAGACTCCTGACCTTTGGTGTCACTACCTCAAGGCCACGTTTTCTACTACCTTAAATTAGGTCAGGTCTCCTTTTGTGATACATTAAGCTTCTTCTTTATAGCATTCATTACCATTGTAATTAGGTAGTTCTTTGTTTAATGCCTGTTTTCCCTCTGGACTGAAATCTCGGTGGAAACAGTGACTCATTTTTATCTGTTCATCACTCTGTTCCCGGTATCCAGTACTGTACCTAGAGCATAGCCTGCCTACCTGAATGCCATAGCTTGATTATATATTTTCTCATTTAATCCTCAACCCTGTGACATAGAGATTGCTATCATTATTTCACAGATGAAGAAAGTAAGGCTCAGAGAAATTAAGTCTGAGTTACCTCACCATAGGAAAATCATCTATAACATAGCAGATCTACATTTGCTTGACTCCAAAAGTCTCCTGTCATTTCACTGCAGCCCACTGTTTCCACATGACAATCTGCTTGACATTATCTTCTATTTCTAGTAACCACTTATTCCTTTAATATCTATTTCAGGTCCTATTTTTACTGATTGACCTCAGGGCTCTCTAATGAAGAGGAGACATGCTTTCCAAGAAATAATTACAGCAGGTGATGTAATCAGTCTGGCTGAAGCCAGGATTTTATTTCTTAACCTTGAGTAAAGCAACTGGAAACTCTACCATTAAAAAGCAAAGGATCCAATTTCCCTTTGGTACTAACTCTTCCTTAGCCCTGGGAAACACCTTGAAGTGGTCTCTTGGGCTATGTAAATATAAAATAATCAGTCATGTCTAGTTCTTGGGAAAGACTTGAAATAATTAAGGTAAAGCAAATATAGATGCTTCAAGCTGTTAATAAGATGTCTTTTGGTTGTTTTCTGCCCCTATAGATTATGATTTCTATATGGAAATGTTTTTCCCTAAGTATGGATTTAGACTGTCCTCAGCTTATGCATTACTGGGTATCTTTGCAGTGTTGGGAGTACTATTCTTTCATGAGTTTTTGTGAGGGTCATGGAACTGGATGGAAAGGAATGCTGGGAGACTGACTGCACAGGCTCATTCTCTTTAGCCAGTGCTGGAGGAGAGGCTGTGAACTAGAAAAGGAGAATGCTTGGCCCACCACTCCGTGGTGAGGCTTGTGGTGTTAATCCTGAAAATCCCAGACATTATGAATTGCACTGGTGACGGATTGTGTTCTGCCTTGTCTTTTGCAGGACATAGGACATAGGACAAGAGAACATCATCTGGTTGTCAAAGAGTTTCCAGAGGAACTTTTTCGTGCCATTCTGAAGGGAAGTTTAGATAGTGGATCTCTCAGAGTAGTTACCGCTAATAACAGCTTAAGTTACCCTATTATATTTCTTTCCTGGTATTTCTCAGGCCTTCTGAAAAGGCTTGTTAACAATCATAGCCTGGCCTCAGTTGTGCTCTTGAGCTTGTTTCATGTTATTGGATAATATCAAGCACTTCCAAAAGTCAGTGGTAGAAGCAATGGTGACAGTCACCTGTGCAAGACGATGATGCCCAGTGGAACTATATCCACATAGGGTAAGAAAGAGCTGGGCTGCAGCAGATCCAGAAAGCTGGGGCAGAAGAACAAGGGAAACTGTTCCTGAGAGCACAAGAGCTACATCAGAAATACAGAAGTGGAAGAAATTGCTCTTTCTAGGAAATGGGCCGTGAGGACTTAAGCCAACATTAAAAGTAAGCTAGTGAGATGTGATATATTTTTGTTATTCTGTATTCCATAGTTAGTCCCCAAGATGGCTCCAAATGAGCCTCCCTTTTTTTGTATTCATGTCCTTATGTAGTCTTCTGTCACAGTGAATCATAGCTAGTCTATGTGAATGACAGAGTATGGTAGAGGTCACAGTAAATGACTTCCAAGAGTAGTTGTAAAGGATTTGTAACTTCTGCTTTGATCTTTTGGATTGCTTGCTTTGGGGGAGGTCAATAATCTCACAAATACTTTTTTTTGGTATATTTTATTGATTATGTTATTATAGTTGCCCCAATTTTTCCCTATTTTCCCCCCTCCACCTGGTACCCCCTTCCCTCCAGCAATCTCCCCCTTTGTTCATGTCCTTGGGTTGTGCATATAAGTTCTTTGGATTCTCCATTTCCTGTAGTATTCTTAACATCCCCCTGTGTATTTTGTACCTTCCAATTGTGTTTTTTAATCCCTGCATCTTTTCCCCATTCTCCCTCTTCTCCCTCCCAGCTGATAACCCTCCAAATCATCTCCATATCTATGATTCTGTTCCTGTTGTGGTTGTTTGCTTAGGTTTTTCTTTTTTTTTAGATTAATTTGTTGATAGTTGTGAATTTGTTGGCTTTTTAATGTTCATAATTTTGATCTTCTTTTTCTTAAATAAGTCCCTTTAGCATTTCATGTAATGAAGGCTTGGTGATGATGAGCTCATTTAGCTTTACCCGTCTGCGAAACACTTTCTCTGTCCTTCCATTCTAAATGATACCTTTGCTGGATAGAGTAATATAGGTGGTAAGTCCTTAATTTTCATCACGTTGAATACTTCTTGCCAGTCCCTTCTTGCCTGCAAAATTTCTTTTGAGAAATCAGCAGATAGTCTTTTTTTAAAAAAGATTGTATTTATTTATTTTATAGAATAAATAAATAAATAAATTATTTTCAGAAGGGAGAGAGAAAAAGAGAGAGCGAGAAACATCAATGTGTGGTTGCCTCTCATGCACCCCTCGCCAGGGAGACCTGGCCCTCAACACAGGCATGTGACCTACATGGGAATCTAACCGGCAACCCTTCGGTTTGCAGGCCAGCACTCAATCCACTGAGCCACACCAGCCAGGGCTCAGCAGATAGTCTTATGGGAACTCCTTTGTAGGCGACTCTCTGCTTTTCTCTTGCTGCTTTTAAGATTCTCTCTTTATCTTTAACCTTTGGCATTCTAATTATGACGTGTCTTGGTGTGGTCCTCTTCGAGAACAACTTGTTTGGGACTCACTGTGCTTTCTGGACTTGTATGTCTATTTTCTTGGCCAAGTTAGAGAAGTTTTCTTTCCTTATTTTTTTTCAAATAAGTTAGCGATTTCTTGCTTTTCCTCTTCTCCTTCTGGCATCCCTATGATTCAGGTGTTGGCACATTTGGAGATGTCCCAGAGTCTTCTTACACTATCCTCATTTTTGTTGAATTCTTGTTCCTTCTTTCTGGTTGAATGTTTATTTCTAACTTATGTTCAGAATCATTGATTTGAATCCTGGCTTCCTTCCCTCCACTGTTGGTTCCCTGTAGATTTTTCTTTATTTCACCTAGGGTAACCTTCATTTCTTCCTTTATGTTGTTGCCGTACTCAGTGAATTCTCTGAACACCCTGATCACCAGCGTTTTGAATTCTGCATCCATAGGTTGGCTATCTCCATTTCGTTCACTTCTTTTTTGGCTGCTTTTTCTATTCTTTCATTTGGGCCATAATTCTTTGTCTCTTCATTGGCAGCCTCCCTGAGTTTGTTTCTGTGTATTAGGTAGCAGAGCTGCTTTGACTCCCTGTAAAGACACCTGCAAATTGTGTGGGGCAGAGGCTTAGGTAATCTCCAGAGTGGGACAACCTGCATCACCGCTTTGTGGCTCTGTGTTGGGGGAGGGTTCAGAGAGGGGACTGTGCTGCTGTCTGGCTTCTGGGGGTTTTCCCGGCACTTGCCCCATTTCTTGTCTGTTCATACACTCCCCTTCCATCTGTTGCCCTGGTGTTGAATCCTGGAGTGGGTGGGTTTGTATACATTTTAAGACCATATGGGCCCTTTAAGAGAAGTTTCCTGAAAATTTGGCAGTTTCTTCTGCCACTCCAATCCCCACCGGTTTTTATCAGAAGTTATGGGGATTTATCGTCCTAGTGCTGGAATCCTAGACCATGTGGTCTGGCCTGAGGCTGGGAATGCTTGCTCCCAAGGTATCCCTCGATTTTTTTCCACCACATGTGAATGTGGGACCACCTATGCCTATTCTGCCACCACTGCAGCCTCTCTGCACCACACCACATCTCCTTGCCTTTCCACACCATCTCTCCATCTCTGCCCCTCCAACCTGTCTGCATGATTGTGGCTTCTTTAAATCCTTGGTTGTTAGACACGCATAGCTTGATTTTCTGACAGTTCTGGGTGTTGTTTTGAGATTTAGTTGTAATTCTTTTTGTGGTTACACAAGGAGGCAAAGCATGTCTACCTACACTTCCATCTTGACTGGAAGTTCTCTTTTTTTTAAATCCTCACCTGAGGACTTTTTTTTCTATTATTTTTAAAGAGAGAGGAAGGGAGAGAGAGAAACATCAGTGCCAAAGAAAAGCATCAATTGGTTGCCTCCTGTAGGTGCCCAGACCAGGGATCATACACACCCAGACCAAGCATTGGGGACTGAGGATAGAACCAGCAACCTAGGTAGGTGCTTTGACCAGGAATTAAACATACAACCTTTCAGTCATGGAATGATGCTTCAACCAACTGAGCCACACCAGCCAGGGTCATGAAGACTTGTAAGTAGCTCTGTGGTGAGGTCAACAGAAGAGGAACTGAGGCCTCCAGCAACATCCAGCACCAACTTGCCAGCCTTGTGAGTAAACCATTGTAAGTCGGTCTTCCAGCCCTATTCAAACCTTCAGATGACTGCAGCCCCAGCTGATATTTAACTGTACCTCATGAGAAAACCCTAGCCAGAACTTCCCAGACAAATGACTCCCATATTCCTGACCCATAGAAACTATAAGAGATAAATGTTTATTACTGTTGTAAACCACTAAGTTTTAGGATAATTTATTATGCAACAATAAGTATATAAAACACTATGTATAATAAATGTCTATATGAAACTATTGCCTAAATTGGTTAGGAAAGGCTTCAGAGAAAAGGGGACATGAACTGAATCTTCAAGATGAGTAGGAGCATGCAGGTAGATGTAGATAGAGAAAGGGGAGTCCTTTCAAGCTGAAGGAACAGCTTGGCCACAAAGCCAGAAGTAAGAGAGCATAATTTGCTTGAAAAACAGCAATTAGTTCAGCATGACTAGGTGCAGTATGTTTAAAGTATGAGGTAGAAAGAGATTCATAGACAGAAACCAGCTTACAAATACCTTGTATGCCATGTGCGCATATATATATATATATATATATATATATGTATATTTTAATCCTAAAAGTAGCGAGGAGCCACTGAAGAAATTTTAAACAGGAAACTGATATGCTCAATTGTATGTTTTAGAATGATGGCTAAATGGAAGATGGATTGGAGACAGAAAGACCATTTAGAAGCTACTGCAAGTCCAGATGAGAAATGATTAGTGACTGATCTAAGTCCTTAGCAGGGTGAACAGAAAGGGATAATGGTTTCAGAGGGCTTTTAAGAAGTATAATATTTTTTAATGTGAGGGGTGCGGGAAAGGAAAGGTGTGGGATCCAGGAAGAGAAGAAAGTTTTGAAGGGGTGAGTTTGAGTGATGTGTGGGACATTCAGGTAAACATTTACAGTGAGCAACTAGAAACACTGGTCTGGAATTAAACCCAAGAGGGAGCAAGGTCAGGCTAAAGATGGCACTTGAGTCTTGAAGGCTTTTTCAGGCTAGCACTCCTTATTAAAATATAAACAAGTCCATGGGTAGAATAAAATCTAATAAAATTTAGAGTTTTAGATTTATTTTTCACTGATTACAAAACCATTTAGAAATAAAATTTATAGCAAGATCTTGGGATAGGTTTGGACGAATGAATTAGAACCAGGTACAGGTAGTGAGAGTAGCTTGGAGACCATTTTTTAATATCTTCCAGGTTTGCTGAGGATTCTACCATGACCAGAACCTGATGACTAAGTAGATATAAATGTTGAAAGATAGGGCAAAATCTAAAAATTATTCATCCACCCCAAAATGTTTCCTTTTTAGATCAACTTATCACCTCTAATATGTCATGGCCTACACTCCATTTCTTTATCATTGTTCTAATTTTCTTTCCAATTAAATTTTCCTTCTGTTTATTTCACCTATTTCCAGTAAATTTGTATCAGTTTCATGATCTTCTGCTTCTTCTTCATCTCCATTCTTCCTCTTCCAGCTTTTTGTGAACAAAAGAAAATAAAACCTCTTCTTTTATTGAACAGGTTTGGCAGATTTCTTTATTCCTTATTGAGTATTTTACAGGCATAGTTCACTTCTTGATTTCATTGTCAATAGTCATCTAATTCTTTGAAATTGTTTTTCAACTACTACAGTGATTTTTCATTTCTAACACCTAAGTATGGCCTAGAACCCAATGCTCTAAGATTTGCAACTCAATCAATTCACTGGATTTTACCTGATTTACTTATCTAGAACTATGTATTTAGAAATGTTATGTCCATAAATTCAGTGTTCGTAGGATTAGGATTAAAAGAAGTAACTTGCAGGTCATATAGTTTTGTAATCAAGCTGGGAAGAAGAGTCATTGTGATAAATGTAACAAAATCCGTGATTTGGAACAGTACTTTTTCCTTTGGTTGTTTCAAATCTGCCTCAGTAAAGAAAAAGTAGTATCAGTGGAATTCATGTCATCTTATTTGTGGAAACAATTGTGGTTTTAATAAATAATAACTTAATTTTTGTTAGCAAGAAAGCCCAATGAATATTTAAAATGAGTAAATGGAGTTGAGTGTTTTTACCATTTAGTGGTTAGCATAGACACCACTTAATGTATTTAACATTTTGAACATTTAATTGATGAAAATGGAGACTTAGTAAAATTTTTCTAAGGTGAAAAATATCTAATAAATATTTTAAACTTAGTTTTAGGTAAGCCAGTTTTACAGCATAAAGGTAAAATTGTAAAATTCTAAGTAGTAGGTTTTTTTCTAAGAAGAAAACTTTTATATGATTACATAACTGAAACATGCTCATTTTTAAAAGTTCATTTAATCCAGAAAAGCAGGAAATAAACTAAATTACATAAACCTTAATGGCCACAGATAAGTATTGTTTACAATGTATAAATTTGTTTCCAATCATCTCTGCATACATGTATTTGTGTATGTATTTATATACACATGGTTTAACTTACACAGAATCATATTCTACCTACTGTTCTGTAAACTGATCCTTTCGTTTTGCAACATGTGAGACACCTTTCCACGTCTATATATACCTATCTGTTCCAGCTTTCTAAACAGATGCATATAAATACCATAATTTAATCAACCATTCCCATGTTGTCAAACAATTTGGTCACTCCAAGGTTTTCCTTTAATTACTGATGCCACGGCAAACATCCTTGTCCTATTTATTTTCTTCATTTATTCATTCAAATAAAACATGGCTCAGGAACCCCACTCATCAAGGTGGACAAGAGTTATTCCTGGGATTCTTTTCTTCATTGCAGTGAACTACACAAGCTGTCTAGGACATGACTATTCCTGGGAAACTAAATTGGGGTTATGCTGTTGACCCTCCTTTGTTGGGTCTCAGACAGCCCTCTCTGTTCTCCAGAGCAAAGGAGCCCAGGACTCCTAGGCTCTTTCCAGAGTCTCAGTGCTTAGATCGTCTCCCAGACATCTTGTAGCCATCCCAACCTGAGTCTTGTCCTTTGCTAGATACTCCAAGAGAAAAAGGCACATGAAATCTTAAAATTTCACAATCCATTCCCAGCCTCAGCGCTGTCTTTACATTAGCAAAAGCTATTTTCTTGAGGAGATGGGAAAAAGGAGGAACTCAGTCTTTGCAGATAAATCTGTAACAGACAACTAGACGGTTGACTTTGGAGGAGTTACTTAACCTCCTTAAACCTCAAATTTTTTTATCTATGAGATAGCAGCAATAAGCAACTCCTCCTGCTCATTGTAGAGACCAAGAAACTTATTTGCCTTTAGTTCCTCTCATTCTCTCACTCCCACTCATCTTCTACCTCCTGAACCTTCTAACTAGACCCAGAATCTGACCGCTTCTGTCTACCTCTTCTACTTCTACCTTGGGCCAAGCTTCCATCATGCCTCACTTGGATCTTGGCAGTAGCCTCCTACCAGGTCTCCCTGATTCCACCCTTGTTCCCCTGTGATCAATTTTCAAGGCAATAGTCCATGAGTCTTTCAAAAAGGACCATGACTTTATGTTTAACTTAGAAGAAAAGGCAAAATCCTTAGACTAAATTATAAAGACCTCCTCTATGATTTAGCCCCACCTCCTCCACTTCTCTGGCCTCAGTTCCAACCATCCTCTTATTCAGTCACTCTCCCCTTGCCAAAACATGTCAAGCATGCCTTTTACTTTTTTCTCTGCCTCCAGCTATTCTCAAAGGCAACAGTTACCTCCATTCGGGTGTTTGCTCTAACCATTGTCTTTATCAGTATCTCCATACTCTGCTTCATTTTTATTCACAACACCTATCAATAACGTATTGCCTGTTTATTTGTTATTTGTCTCTTAAAATTGAAATGTAAGCCTGCTGAAGGAAGGGACTTTACTATTTAGTTTTTCAGTGCCTCTAGTAGTGCCTGGCACACATTGGGGCACAATAAATATTTCCTGAGTGAATGGCCAATCATAAGAATCGTTATTGCTTAGAGTTGGAGGACTCATTCTGGTAATTTTTTTTGCCTACCAAATAGTTTGAACTCTGTAAATATAGATTTGGGTTGCATCATCATTATTGTTATGTTTAAATCAGTCTTTGAAGACTATATAAGAACAAGGGGTCCTGGCTGCTGTGGCTCAGTGAATTAAGTGTCGGCCTATGAACCAAAAGGTCACCTGTTCGATTTCCAGTCAGGGCACATGCCTGGTTTGCGGGCTAGGTCCCCAGGTCACGGTGTGTGGGAGGCAACCAGTTGATGTTTCTCCTATACATTGATGTTTCCCTCATCTCTTTCTCCATCCCTTCCCCACTGTCTAAAAGTTATTTAAAAAAAAAAAATGGAAAAGGGTATTCCAGCAAAGAACAGACTAGAGCAGAGGCCTAAAGTAGGGAATACCCTGAAGGCAGGTGTGACTTGCACTAAAAGTGTGGGCATATTGATAACAGATAAGGTTTCAAATGTAGGGATGGGGCAGAATGTGGAGGAAATTAAACTCAAAGCTCAGAAGTCTGAGTTTGTCCATTAAAAGTAGAGAACTATCCAGTGTTTTCAGCAGAGAAAGACAAGATCTTGTTTTTTGAAACTCCTGTGGTGATAATCAGTGATACTATACTGCAAAGTTGCACTTTCTAGCTTGTGGGAGGTGGGTTTGTCAGAGAAAACAAGGAGTTTTTTCCTTTTAAGAAGCTTTGCTGAACTTTTTCAGGTACAGACTGATAGAATCTGGCTTGCGACCTTACTATGACCCCCTCTTTTCACACTGACATTCAAACATGCTCCATGTGGGGCAAAAATAAAAGGCTGAGAGCCAGAGCCTTAGGGATTCATCCTGAAAAAGTCAGAGAGCTGCCAGGTATATCTCCTTAATGGTTCTAATTTGCTTAACCTTTTGATTAAATTTTCTTAGACCTTGGCTATGTTTCATGTTTTGGTGTTTCACTTTGCAGGCAATTTCTGACCATATCTAATTCCATTATATAACTCCACTTTCAGTTAAAATCTTACAATCAAAGTACAGCCCTGGGACCAGCAGCATTGTTATCACCTGAAAGCTTGTTAGAAATACAGAACTCTGAGGACCCACCCAGCCCCACCGTATTAAAATCTGCATTTCAACAAGCTCCCTGGTGATTTGTGTGCACAGGAAATTTTAAGAAGCACTAGTCATAAGCGTCCCTTAGCCAACGGCTGCACCAGCATCCCTCAGGAGTCGCACAGCACTTCAAATGACACATAGAATGTGTGCTTCCTAAACAAACTCTCGGGACAAGTCCCCTTAACAAGCCTACCCAACTAAAGAACTTGCCAAATTCTACATTCTATGTAGAAAATATGAAGCAGCAACCGCTCTGAATGTGCAGTGTTTCTTAAGGTACAGTCCTCAGATCACCTGCATCTAAATAACCTAGAGGGTCTGTTAACAATGCAAATCCTTAGCCTTTATCTTACTTCGACTGAATCTGACTCTTCAGGGGAAGAGCACTGCAAACCACGTATTCAGCTACAATCTTATACAGACCAACCATCAACGAACCAGCAGAAAACTGGCTGCAGAAACAAATGCAGTTTCTAACCTTACTAGTTCTCCCTTCTCAGGATTGAATTCTTTCCATCTTTGACCCCACTCCCTCATCCAGGCCTGCAGTGTGTTATTTGAAATAAAGTAATTTAGTATGATCCTATTGTTAGTGCTATTTTTGCAAGAGAGCTCACATAAATGTTCTTTGGCAACTTTTTTCAAAAGCATGCCCATAGCATTCTAGAATTTCACTTTTTATTAGTTATCAGTCACTAATATAAAATAAAGTGTATGTTTCTATCAAATAATTTAATGTTTGTTTCTCTGCTCCTTAGTATTCTTATGTAATAAAAAAGAATGCTTTTCTTATGTCTGATGCTTCTTTAAGTCACTGTGTTCCTCTTCACCAATATCTTTTATCAATCCAGCTAGTTTCTTAGCCAATGCTATTTGAAAAGTACCTGGAAAGAGAAAGAAGAGAATGGTATACATATTATTCGCCAGTTTGTAATGTTATATAGCTAAACATGACTTTATCACACCGCTCTCCAGGACCTGGGAGTTGGAGGGTAGGGACAAGTACTGAAACGGCACATAGTGCCTGCAGTTTGCTGGTCTCCCTCTTTATCACTACAGGCTGCACCAAGGGCTATTATTATTGTCATGAAAGTTGATCAAAGTGAGTGAAAGACTGGTAGCGCTAGTTGAATGTACAACTTTTATAAAATTAAATTTCACAGTTTAAATCTACATTGACAGATATAAATGTTTAATGAAATTACACCTCTGGCAAATAAAATTTAAACAAAGTCTGAATCTGAATAAAGAGGTATCAGGAGAGAGAATATAATGTATTCCAGACTTCTGCATCTACTCCCAACAGTGTTGTTTTAGATTAAAAATCCTTGTTTCAAAGAAATTAGAAAATAAAAAAAAATTATCTTTCTCAAAGGGGTTTAAGACTCAAGGGCATTTTTTTAATGAGTATATGTATCCTTTTCAGAACCCTTAATAAGATTATATCTTGTTCTTTTAGAGCTCCTATAATGCTTCCTTTTCTCCTTTCCAGTTCTCTTACTCTTCCTTGATAAGCGGTTGTAACTAGGCCTCTCCTTGGTCATACCCTTGGCCAGCTGTAAATTCTTCTAGGGAGAAACTGCGTTTTTTCCTTTTTGTACCTTTCAAGTATTTGTTGTATTCTCGATGCTCAGCAAAGTGAGGCATGCAACAGTATAAATTATGAAACAAATAGTTTAACTTGGAAGAAAAATCTTACCCATGTAAAACTGCAGCAATTCCTATAAGAGAGTATATGAATACATGATTAATAGAGACATGAGCTTTGATCCTATAAGTTCTGTTCTGGGAAATGAAAAACCACTGAAGAAGATGAGTATGGATGCCCGGCCTCTCAACACTAAGCCATTTAGCCTCATGATCTGCAGTAAAAATCCCAGTGGTATGAAGAGAGTAGATGCCTTCAGTCAATTTGCTCATGTGCAAATGGAAAAACAGGGCAATGAACATATCCAAGTTATCATGATGAACCAAGGCCAAAGCTCTTAGTTCAATTTTCTTGGATTCCATAATTTATGTATACTTCAAAGTGGAGGGGAACCTTGCAGGTTGGTCATTAACATTAGCCCAGCAGGTGAAGCCAGTGCCAAATATAATTTGATTTAGAAAAATAAAAATAGGTGAAATATCTGCAGGTTATGAAGCAGTTCATAAGGTTACATAAGTTATGGTGGTCATAGATTTTTTTTTTTTTTTTTTGCCTCTCAGTGTCCTCCCTTCTAATAAACTCAATTTTCCTTTAGGAATTCTCCTTCCTCCATTCTGAGTTCACTTGATTAGGACAGGGCTCTCCTCCCAGTTCTGGGGATGGAGCATGTGATCACATCTGACCAGCCAGCATCCAGAATCCTGCTTACCACAGTGGTGGCCCAGGGCTGAGCATGACCAATTCAAGATCAAAAGGCGAATTCCAAGAATTGCTTGAAATTTTCCAGGAAGAAATTCTATTTTTCCATTGGCTTTGAATCTGAGAGGATGTAAAGTTGTAGCTTTGTTTGGGGTTGGGTAGAAATCACATAGAAAGAGCTCAAAAATAAAGCTAATTCAGTGAAAGGTAGAACCTAGAAATGAAAAGCAACCAAATCCTGATTACATTTTTGAAGACTGGCTAGAGCTACCCAAAAGGAAAATATACCCTAAAATTTTAAATTACACTAATCACTGTATTTCCTTTTATTGTTTAATAACTTCATTTGAGTTGGGTTTTCTGTCACTTGCAACCAAAAGAGTCCTAACTGATACATATATAAATTCCAAATTTTATAGTACCTACTCTAAATGTTTTCTTTGCCCCATTTGTTTTCTTTTTTAAAAAAAATTTATTGAATTTAATGGGGTGACTTTGGTTAATAAAATTGTATAGGTTTCAAGTGCACAATTCTATAATATATCATCTGTATATTGTATTGCATGTTCACCACCCAAAATCAAGTCCCCTCCATCATCACATATCCCCCCTTTACCCTCTTCTTTGTCTCCCAACCCCCTTTCCCTTGGTAATCACAATACTGTTTTATGTGTCTGAGTTGTTTTTTTTTGCTTTATTCCTTCACCTTTTTCACCCAGCCCCACAAGCCCCTTCCCTCTGACAGCTGTCAGTCCCTCTGACAGCTCTATGAGTCTGTTAATAATTTGTTTATTTTGTTCATTAGATTCCACATATAAGTGCAATCCTATGGTATACATCCCTATGTTCATTGCTGCATTATTTACAATAGCCAAGATTTCGAAACAGCCCAAATGCCCATCATTAGATGAGTGGATAAAAAAGCTGTGGTAAATTTATACAATGGAATACTACTCAGCCTTAAAAAAAGTAAATCTTACCTTTTGCAACAGCATGGATGGACCTAGAGAGTATTATGCTAAGTGAAATAAGCCAGTCAGAGAAAGACAAATACCATATGGATTTATTTACATGTGGAATCTAATGAAAAATATAAACAAATAAACTAAATGTTCTGGTTGAGAGGGACTAAGGAGTACAGGGCAGTCAGGGGAGACTTTTTGAATAAAATGTAGCATGAATGAGTCAGAAAGAGATAAGGAGAGAGAAAAAAGAGAAAGTCCCTTCATGATGTTGACAACTCCTTCCTCCCCCAAACTCACCTCTTGTCACTCTCCTCAGCTTTACCCTCCAGCCATATTGGCCTCCTCTAAGTTTCTGAAATATCATGGCCCAGCAGAACTTTCTATGATCATGGAAATGTTTTTCTGCATTGTCCAGTTGTCTGTTGGTGTCCACCAACCACATGTAACTCTTGAGCACCTGAACTCTTGAAATATGACTAGTTTTGTATTTTTAATTTTGTTTAATATTAACTTAAATTTAAATAGCCACATGTGTTAAATGGCTAACATATTGGACAGTGCGGTTTTAGAACATATTGAGATTTTCCCATGTTAAGGCCTTCTGTCCTATGGGAAATTACTTTGTAAACCTCGTTCTATCAGGCAGCCTATCCCAAAGGTCACAGAACAGAAGGGCTCACAGATCAAATTAAAATGCTTGAATCACATAGCTTATTTAATCAACTTAAAACTCATAGCACAACGCAAGGGGAATGAGACAGGGTAAGTTAATACATTATTTGGAAAGGGTGCAAGAGAGGTGAAAGGATCACACTACTTAAATCCTGGGTTACATAATGTTTGTATATGCATCTCTCTGTGGCATCAGTCTTCTCTGCTGATGAGCCAGAGTTGAGGTTTAAGCAAGGGAGCCTAAAGACAAAAGATGCCCTTGGCAAATGATATATATTTGCTCTTCCAGAAAGAAACAGAGGCAAATATATACCTGGCTAGTATTTGTAACTTGCCAATTAACCTGCTGAACAACTATGGATTTGATTTGGGCTATGAGTTGATGTGTTTGGAGAAGAGGACACATAGACAAGATAGTTATTATCAAGTGGTTGGATTAAGACATCATAAATATTAAGTGCTTATAAATTCGGTGTACCCTGAATATTAAGTATCTCATACATATTTAATTTGTCATGAATATTTAGTGCTTTGGCGATTCATGTATATTTAGTGTTTCTCAAATATTACTCTTGGTCTTTCAATTCCTTTCTGTTTATCTAGGTGGCTGGAGGCCACTAGATAACTTCAGGATGGGGTTGAGTTGCCAGAATGACCTAGGCTTGATTGGAGGGTTGGAACTTTCAGCCCTATTTCCTGATGTCAGGGAGAGAACAGGGGCTGGAAATTGAGTTAATCACCAATGGTCAATGTTTTAATCAATCATGCCCATGTAATGAAACCTTCATAAGAACCCCTACAGGATGGGGCTTGCAAAGCTTCTGCGTTGGTGAACACATGGAAGTACTGGGAGGGCCACATGACCAGCGAGGCCATGGAAAGCTCCTCAACTTTTCCCCAACACCTTGCCCTTTGCATCTTTTCCATTTGACTATTCCTGTGTTGTATGTTTTATAATAAACTAGTAATAGTAAGTAAAGTATTTTTCTGAGTTCTATGAACTGTTCTAGCAAATTATCAAACCTGAGGAGGGAGTTGGAGGAACTCTTGATATATAGCTGGGTAGTCAGAAGTGCAGGTGGCAACCTGGGACTTGACTGGCATCTGAAGTGGGGGCAGTCTTGTGGTCCTGAACCCTTTAACTTGTAGCATCTGGTGCTAACTCCAGGTAGATAGTATAAGAATTGAAATTTAATTCACTTGTTCAACACCAAAATGGTATCTGGAGAGTTGGAGAATTGGTTGGTACAAGGAAAAAGTCCACAATTCAGTGACAGAAGTATTGTGAGTAAAAGCAGTTCAGAGGCTGCCATAACAAAATAAGCAACAGAAATTCATTTTCTCACAGTTCTGGAGGCTCAGAAATCCAAGATCAAGGTGCCATCAGTGATGGTTTCTGGTAAGGCCTCTCTTCTGGCTTGTAGACCTTGGGCTTGTTGCTGTCATCTCGCATGACATTTCTTAAAGTAGAAAAGGAGAGAGATCTAATGTTTCTTCCTCCTCTTATAAAGGCACCGTCCTGTTGGATAGGTGCCTTCCATAAAGGCACTGTCTCCAAATATAGTCACATTAAGGTTAGGGCTTGAACTATGAATTTTTTGTCAGGTGTACATATTTCATTCTATATAATAATGAGTCAGCAGAGAAAGCCTTTCAGAGGAGGTGACATTTCCGCTGGGACCTAGAAGCTAAAGGATCTTGTCATCAGATAAGACAGAGGAAGATCACTATATATAGAAGAAACATGTGCAGATGTATAACGTGCACTTGTTATACTACTTGGGAATGTTGGGATACGAGATAGAAAAAAAAAACAAGTGGGATAAATGAAACTCATAAGATGTGTATATAAGTATAAATAAGTAGTAGTGAGAAGAACATATGTATGTTAAACATCATTAACATTCAAAAGACACTCATCATCATACCTGCGATTCCAAAGTTTTTAGGGGCTATATGCCAGGAACCTGGGACAAAAAACCAAATGTTTATTTTTATTATATTACTAAGCCCCAGAAGACTAATACACCATCTATCAGATCCATCTAAAGTAGATCTTCCCCACGCCCATTAATCTGTATCTTATCATAATGCTTACTTCTTCACACTTACCATAATTTATAATTATTTAAGTTATTTGCTTGTTTACTTTCTTTTTACTTGTTTACCCCAGTGAACTATAAGCTCTGCTATGGCTGCAACTATGTCTGTTTTGCTTATTTCTGGAAGCTCAGCAAGTTGTCAATGAATATTTATGAATGTAAAGGCCAAATACACATATATGTGTATTAGTGTTAGAAAAAATCCTATGAATCGGCAAGTCTGACTCTTGAAAATGATTTTCAATGTACCTATGTGACTGAAGCAAAAAAAAAATTGTTTGTGGTAAAATATATGTAATATAATATTTACTATCTTAACCATTGTTAAACAGTGGCATTAAGTCCATTCACACTATTGTACAACCATTGCTGTTATCCATCTCAAGAACTTTTTCATCATCCCTAACTGAAACTTGGTACCCATTAAACAACAATTTCTCTGTCAAACTATTCCAAACAGAAGAAATGCTTTCAAAGTCATTCAGTGAGGCCAACATTATCTTTGTGCCAAAACCAGAGACTACAAAAGGCACTGGCACAGAAAAAAAAAAAAATTACAGACCAGTAACCCTGATGAACATAGACGCAAAAATTCTTAACAAAGTATTAGCAAACCAAATTCAACAATACATAAAAAGGATTATACACTATGATTAAGTGAGATTTATTTCAGGGATACAAAGATGGTTCAATATATGCAAATCAATGCACTATATCACATAAATAAAATCAAGAATAAAAACCATATGATCATATCAATAAATGCAGAAAAGCATTTGACAAAATTTAACATCTATTTATGATTTAAAAAAACTCTCAACAGTGTGGGTATAGAGGGAACATACCTCAATAAAATAAAGGCCATATGTGATAAACCCACAGCTAATGATATACTTATTGCTGAAAAGGAGAAAGCTTTTGCCTTGGCTAGGTAGCTCAGTTGGTTGGAACATTGTCCTGATACACCAAGGTTGCAGATTTGATGCTGGTCAGGGCACATGCAAGAATCAATCAATGACTGCATGAATAAGTGGAACAACAGGTTGATGTTTCTCTCTCTCTCTTTTTCTCTTGCTCTCTCTCTCTCTCACAAATCAATTATCAATTAAAGAAAAGATGATTGCTTTTCCTTTAAGATTAGGAAAAAGAGAAGGATGCCCACTCTCACTACTTTTATTTTATATAGTATTAGAAGTCCCAGCCACAGCAATTACATAAGAAGAAGGGAAAAAAGGCATCCAAATTGGAAAGGAAGAAGTAAGACTGCCGCTATATATAAGAAACAGTAAAGACTCTACCAAAAAAGTATTAGAACCAATACATAAATTCAGTAAAGTTGCAGGACACAAAACTAATATTTAGAAATATGTTGCATTTCTAAACTAATAACAAACTATGAAAAAGAGAAATTAAGAAAACAATACCATTGACAATTATATCAAAAAGAATAAAGTACCTAGAAATAAGTTTAAACAAAGAGGTAAGACTCTGAAAACTATAAGACATTGAAGAAATAAATTAAAAAGAACACAAATAAATGGAAGGATATACCATGCTCTTAAATTGGAAAGATTAATATTGTTAAAATGCCCATAGTATCCAAAGCAATCTACAGAGTAAATGCAGTTTCTATTAAACTACCAATGGCATTATTTTTATAACTAGAACAAATAATTCTAAAGTTTATATAGAATCACAAAACATCCCAAATGGCTAAAGCAGTCTTGAGAAAGAAGAAAAAAGTTGGAGGTGTTATGCTTGCTGATTTCAAACTATATTACAAAGCTATAATAGTCAAAACAGTATGATAACTGTCATTAAAACCAGAAATAAACCCCAGTTTATATGGTCAATTAATCTATGACAAAGGAGGCATAAATATACAATGGGGAGATGACAGTCTATTCAATAAGTGGTGTTGGGAAAACTGGACAGATATGGAAAAAATGAAACTGGATCAGTTTCTTGTATCATATACAAAAATAAACTCAAAATGAATTAAATACTTAGAAGTGAGACCTAAAGCCATACAAGTCCTAGAAAATGACATAGGCAGTATATTCATTGACATTGGTCTTAGCAGTATTTTTTAGGTATGTCCCCTTGAACAAGGGGAACAAAATAAAAAATAAACAATTAAGACTATAGCAAACTATTGAAAGCCTCTGTATGGTGAAGGAAACAGGAAAATTAAAAGACAATCTACTGAATAGGAGAAAATTTAGCAAATAATATGTCTGATTAAAAGTTAATTCCCAAAATATACAAGGAAATCATACAACCCTACATCAAAAAACAAACAATGTGATTTAAAAATGGGCAGAGGACCTGAATAAGACATTTCTACAAAGAAGACAATGAGTGACCAAAAGACACATGAAAGATGCTTAACATCACTAATCAACATCACTAATTATCAAGGAATGCAAATCAAAACCTTTCTGAGATGTTGCCTCTCATCTGTCACAGTAGCTATTATCAAAAAATCAACAACAAATAATAATTGTCGGTGAGGTTGTGGAGAAAAGGGAATACTCTATACTATTGGTAGGATTGTAAATGTGTGCAGCCACCATGGAAAACAGTATGGAGATTCATGAAAAAATTAAAAATAGAACAACCCTACAATCCAGCAATTCTATCCTGGGTATTTATTCAAAGAAAATGAAAATTAACTCTAAAAGATACGGGACCACCCCACCCCCAAATTCTTTGCAGCATTATTTACAATGGCTAAGATATGGAAGCAACCTAGATGTGCATGGATAGATGAATGGATAAAGAAATGGTGGAATATATGTACAATGGAATATTAGTAATGAAAAAGAATGAAATCTTGTCATTTACGACAATACAGATGGACCTAGAGGATATTATGTGAAGTAAAATAAGTCAGACAAAGAAAAGACAATTACCATATGATTTCATTTACATGTGGAATTACAGCAAACAAAACAAATGAACAAACAAAACAGAAAAAGACTCATAGAGAACAAACTGATGGTTGCCAGAAGGGAGGGGGCAAAAAGAGGCACAAACTTCCAGTTGTTAAATAAATAAACCATGGAGTTGTAGTGTGTAGTAGCACAGGGAATAGAGTAAATAATATCATAATAAATTTGCATGGTGACATATGGTTATTAGACTTATTGTGTGATCACATTGTAAGGCATATAAATGTCAAATCACTATGTTGTACACTTAAAACTAATATAATATTGTATGCCAACTATAATAACTTTTTTAAAAAGAATGAGACAACAAATGAAAAATAAAGTATGTGCTAAATCTGGCAACTCTAATCCTACATCATCATAAGTGCAAATGTAGAAAAAGTGCTGCAAGTGTCATAGGGTGAGTATATTTATGGTAAAAATAAAAACAGAGAATAAAAAATTGAAATTGATGAGAGGTGACCAGTAAAAGCAAACAGGCTAATTTCCCATTCCTTCCTCCCAGCTTCTAACAACCACCATTTTACTTTCTGTCTCTGGGAGTCTGACTACTCTAGGATCTAATATAAGTGGAATCACATTTGACTTTTTGTGTCTAGCTTATTTCACTTAGGATGTCTTCAAGTCTCATTCATGTTTATAACATGCATCAGAATTTTATTCCTTTTCAAGGCTGAATAATATTTTATTGTATGTATATACCATATTTTGTTTATCCATTCTCCTGTAGATGGAAATTTGGGTTGTTTCCAACTTTTGGCTATTGTGAATAATGCTAATATGCACACTGATGTACAATTATTTGTTTGATTCCTTGCTTTCAATTGTTTTGAGTATATGTCCAGAAGTAGGATAGCTGCACTATGTGATATTTCTATCTTTAGTTTTTTGGAAAAACTTCTATACTGTTTTCCGGAGTGACTGTATCATTTTACATCCCCGCTAGAAATGTATAAGGGTTCCAATTTCTCTACATCCTCATTAACACTTGCTATGTTCTGGCTTGCTTTGTTTTTGGTAATAATGGGTGTGAAGTGGTTTCTCATTGTGGGTTTGATATGCATTCAATGATTAGTGATGTTGAGCATCCTTCATGGGCTTATTGACTATCTGTACATCTTCTTTGGAAAAACATCTATTCAAGTCCTTTACCCATTTTTTAATTGGGTTGTTTGGTTTCTGTTGCTTGACTTGTCAGAGTTCTTTAAATATTCTGGATATGAATCCTTTATCAAATAAATAATTTGCAAATATTTCCTCCCATTCTGTATGTTGCTTTCGCACTCTGCTGATGGTGTCTTTTGATGCACAAAGTTTTTAAGTTTGATGAAGTTCAATTTATGTATTTTTTTCTTTTGTTGCCTGTCCTTTGATGTTATATTAAAAAAACCATTGCCAAATTCAATGCGATAAAGCTTTTTTTTTCCTTCCAACAACTTTATAAGTTTAGCTCTTATGTTCAGAGGTCTTTGATCCATTTTGAGTTGTCTTCATATATGGTATACGGTAAGGTCCATCTTCATTCTTTTGCATGTGGGTACCCAGATTTTCCAGCACCATTTGTTGGAAAGACTATCATTTCCCAATGAATGGTCTTGTCACCATTGTTGAAAACTGTTGACCATATACACAATGGTTTATTTCTGGTCTATCTACTCAGTTCCATCAGTCTACATGTCTGTGTGGCACTGTCTCACTGTTTTAATAACTGTAGCATTGTAGTAAGGGTTGTAGTCAGGAAGTACGAGTCCTCTGACTTTGTTCTTCTTTGAAACCAAATTTTTAAGCCACTTCCTCAAATTATTCATAGGGGTTGTCATCTTGGTGACACTGCATATGTATATACACACACACATGCATATATACACACATATATATTTCATGGCAATTACTTCTTCTTTTATGGTTACTGTGTTACAGTTGTCCCAATTTTTCCCCTTGCCCTCCTCTGCCCAGCCCACTCCCCATCTCCATAGGCAATCCCTGCACCATTGCTCGTGTCCATGGGTCATTCATATATTTTCTCCAACTAATCCCTTCCCCATCTTTCTACCATTATCACCCTCCTCTCTCTTCTCTGGCCACTGTCAGTATGTTCCATGTTTCTATGTCCATTGTTCTATTTTGTTTTTCAGTTTATTTTATTCATTAGATTGCTCTTATAGGTGAGATAATATGGTATTTTTCCTTTACCGACTGGCTTATTTCACTTAGCATAATATTCTCCAGTTCCATCCATGCTGTTGCAAAAGGTAGGAGTTCTTTTTTTCTTTCTACTGTGTAAATGTACCACAGTTTTTCCATCCACTCATTTACTGTTGGGCACTTAGGCTGTTTCCAATACTTGGCTATTGTAAATAGCACTGCTATGAACATAGGGCCTAAGTTCTTTTGAATTGATCACTCAGGATTCTTAGAGTATAATCCCAGCAGTGAAATCACTGGGTCAAAATAAAAAAAGAGGAAAGGGAGAAAAGAAGAGGGAAAGGGAAAGAGAAAAAGAGGGGGAAAAAAAAAAAAAAAAAAAAAAAAAAAAGGGGGGGGGGGGGGGGGGGGGGGAGCAGTTCCGGAAAAGGGAAGAAGGGAGAGGGGGGGGAAAAAAAAAAAAAAGAAAAAAAAAAAAAAAAAAAAAAAAAAAAAAAAAAAAAAAAAAGAAAAAAAAAGGGAAAAAGAGAAGAAGGGGGGGGATTTTTAGTTTTTTGAGGAAATCTCATACTTTTTTCCACAGTGGCTGCACCAGTCCACATTCCCACCAACAGTGCTAGGGGTCCCCTTTCTCCACATCCTTGGCAGCATTTGTTGTTTGTTGATTTGCTAATGACAGCCTTTCTGACAGGAATGAAGTGATTATCTCATTGTGGTTTTAATTTGCATCTCTCTGATGGTTAGTGATGCTGGGATTCTTTTCATACGTCTCTAGGCCATCTGTATGTCCTCCTTGGAGAAGCGTCTATGCCGGTCCTTTGCCCATTTTTTAATTGGAGTGTTTATCTTCTTGGTGTTGAGTCATATGAGTTCTTTATATATTTTGGAGATGAAACCCTTGTCCGATATATCATTGGTAAATATGTTCTCATGGCAATTATTTCTAATGACAGTTATTCTTCTATGTAAATTCTTGACAAGAAGATGCCTAGAAACAGCAGTCTTAGTTTGGAATCATTTTTTTATTTTTATTTTTGTTAGATAAAACTCTTATAATAGAGTTTGCAGTGGCTTAGTCTTTTGTGCAGGCTGGCACTGCCCAGATGGGAAATCAGCCAAGGAAGTCTTCCGGGATCAAGTTTAACTTAGGTATCTCCTTTAGTTCAAGCTATCAGACTCCATTAGTTTGCCCAGAATACAGAAGGGAACAAACATGTTTAAAACAAGATGTTTTGGATTTTTCTCAGGCAGGGTTGCTGCACTTTCAAGGTCAGACCAATAAAAAACAAAAGTCAGTGAGAGAAAAACAGTGATAAAAAGTTGAAGGCAAACTCTGAAACTGAGGCAGAGCCTTGCTCCTTTGCCTCTAAATGATAAGAGGAGAATCAAGCTTACTTTAGTGTGGTCTCTGAGATTCTCCATTTTAGGTTTTGTGAAATAAAAATTACATAGTTTGAGAAACTTATTGGTATTTTGCTCTTCTCATAACAGAGATAGGGTGGGGTAGTAAGAAAGAATGTTGGACTGTTGGACTGTGTCTTAGGACTTCTGGCTTCCAGCAGGATATTGCCACTGACTTGCTAGGGAACTAAGTCACTGAGCTACAATTTCCTCAACCATTTGTTCAAAGAATTATAGGATTTCTAATAACTTTAACAGCTCTAATAACATTAAAGAATCATTCTTACCTTCCCTATTTTTCTTATTATTCTTTCTTAGAAAGTGTTGTATAACTGTTATTAGCATTCATTTTTTTGTCTGCTGTGCTCAATTCTAAGGTCCTAGAAAACATTTCATATTCAGTGTGCTATTTCTCACAATTTAATACTGTAACTTTCATAAGTTAAATAAATATTTGAAGGAAGGAAGGGAAAATGAGTTAACTATGTTTTTGTTTTGTATTGAAAATTATTTTCTAACAATAATTGTTTCATTTTTTTGTGAGATAAATATCCTTTAGCTAGCTGCTAATAATTATAGCAATGATATCCCCCTATTTTATATTATGAATAATTTGTGAATTTATAAGTAATTCACAAATTATTTATAATATTATTTATAAATTTGTGAATTTATAAGTAATTCACAAATTATTTATAATATAAAACTCCAGAAGCTTTATGTCAGTGTTCCATTATACTGCTTTTTGGTAAACTTCAGGGACAATTTTCTATGAACACATGGCATAGTAAAAGCCTAATGTAATGAATCAGGATTATTTACCATTACTAGTTAGAACTCCTATAGTTGCAAATGCCAAAAGATTAAGCTCAAACTTATTCAACCAAAAGGAAAATTTATTTGACTCATTTACCTGAAAAGTTCAGGCTTGGCTGAACCCAGAGCTCAATGATATCATTAGGATTTAGTCTTACTCTTTTTGATTTCTTTTTTTTTTTTCTCTGTTGGCTTCAATCTAAGGCCAGCTCTTCATTTATGGCAATAAGCCTACTTACTAACAGCTCCAAGCTAATATTCTATCCTGTCAGCAATTCTCGTGTTAGGACAGTGTCTCTTTCAGAACAGTTCTAATGACTCCTGGAGCTGAGTTGCATTGTTTGACTGGGTCATGCATGGGGATGTGCCTTCACTTATTGTTATTATAGGTATATGATGTACACTGATTCACTAGACTGGGTTTTGTGCCCACACTGAAGTCCACTGGTAGCATCGACCTTCTCCTGAACTTCATGGACTTAGAAAAATGGTAGGATGGCTCTCTGTTGGAAAGCTCAGGACCTTTAAGTAGAAAAAGGTACAGAGCATGATGGGCAAGAAAGAACAGTGGGATTCTACAACAAAACTAACAAAAAAGAGGTCCTAGTTCTGCAAAACAAAACTATTTTTAAGTCTGTTTGTATGAAAAAGAGTAATGAGAGATCAACTTTAAACATAAATTGATTTCTAATGTCTACTTGCCATTTGAGCTTTCTGATGTAGCTTTAAGGGTACATGGTAAAGTTTTAATGTAAAATCCAACTTATGTCAGTTATGATTTACATTTGGCTGCAAATGCAGATCTAACTACAGCTACTTAAACAGATAAGGGTTAATTTTTAAGAAGTCCAGAAGCAGATTGTTGTTAGCATTGGTTTGGTGCCTTATGAACATTGAGTCTCTTGATATTTTCTTCCTGGTCCCATAATGTTTGCTTGAATTTTGGCCTTCACATTCAGGTTTGCAATAGAAGGAAACAGAGGAGTACAAAAGGACAAGAACTGCTTGCTGTATGTATTTTTTCTGTGTGCTTTTTAAAGAGTATAACCAACTGTTCCAGCCAACACTTTTGCATGCATCTTAGTCATCACATGGTCACATATATCTTCTATAGAGACTGAGAAATTCAGTTTTTCAGTTGGGCTCTGTGCCACCGCAAATTAAGCCAGGCTGTATCACTAGGAAAAAGGGGTTAAATGGATATTGGGGAGCTGCTCAGTTAGAACTGATATGACAAAATACAATAACATAGTCTAGGTGGTTCACACAATAGATAGGTACCTCTCACAGTCCTGGAGAGTAGAAAGTCCAAGATTAAGGTGCTGGCTAATTTGATTCCCTGGTGAGTACTCAATTTCTGGCTTAAAATGGCCTCCTTCTTGCTGTGTTCCCACGTAGGGGAGAGAAGGAGAAGGAGGCAAAGAGAGAGTTAGCTTGTGCTCTGGTCTCTCCTCCTTAAAAGGAAACTAATCACATCACAGGCCCCACCCTCATGACCTCATCTAAACCTAATTATATTACAGCTCCAAATACCATCACATTAGTTGTTAGAGCTTCAACACAGGAATTTGCAGGGGACACATGCAGTCAATCCATAATATTCTATTCCTGATCCCCCAAATTCATTTCCTTCTTGCATGCAAAATGTGTTTATTCAATCCTAATAGTTCCAAAAGTCTTAACTTCAACTCAGCATTCTAAAGTTCAAATCCCATCTAAATTTCTAAATCAGATATGGATGACACACAGAGTATGATCCATCCTGAGGCAACATTCCTCTCCAGCTGTGAATCTATGAAACCAGATAAATACGTGTTTCCAAATACAATGGCGAAACATGCAAAAGATAAACATTCTCATTCCAAGAAAAAAACTGGAAGAAAAAAAGGGTATCAGGTGAAATGACATTCTAAAACCTGATAAGGCAAATAGCATTAGATCTTGAGGCTTGAAAGAAACCCTCTTTGATTCGATGCTGTGTTTTCCAGACTCACTGGGGTGGTGGTCCTACCTCTACAGCTCTGCCAAGTGGGGTTGCACTCCCAAAGCTCTGTTGTTCACCACCCCTACCACCTCCAGCACCCAAGGCTGGTGCACGTGGCTGCTGTCTAGACTGTTGAATCTGAATCCACAGCCACAATACTCACACATGCATCCACGTACTCATGAATGTACCCTCTCCCCTCCTTGAAACCGAGGGAGCAGCCCTGATGATCTCTGAACCACCTGTGTGGTCATTCTTCCTTAGTCTTAAAGAACAGCACACATTTGCAGCCGTATAGCTTTATAGTCCAGTCCTGTAGGACTTAAGAAGTCTGACAGCCTTCCTTCATTTTGTGCTGGGGTGGCTGATAAGGTCTGTGGTTCACACCCATAATAACCTCCTTATCAAATTGTTGTTTGGCTACACCCTTAATGTTCTCTTCAGAACAAGTTTATTTTTTATAGTATGAACAGAATGATAATATTACAAGTCTTTAAGTTCTGTTCGCTTTTGCTTAACAATTTCTTCTTCAATTCATTTCTCTCATCTTGCTTTTTACTGTAAGCAGACAGGAGAAATCCAACTTCTCCTTTAACACTTTGCTTAAAAATCACTTCAGCTAACTAACCAACTTCATACATTGCAAGTGTTACTTTCTACAAAACACCAGAATATAGTTCAGTCAAGTTCTCTGGTCACTTATAACCAGGATCACCTTTTTTCCATTTTCCAAAAATATCGAGATCTCACCAGAACGGCCTTTACTGTCCCTATTTCTACTAACATTCTATTGATGATTATTTATGTATTCTCTAAAAAGATGTATAGGCCCTGGCTGGATAGCTCAGTGGGTTAGAGCATTGCCCCCAATACACTAAGGTTGCGGGTTCAATCCCCGGTTAGGGCACATATAAGAGTCAACCAATGAATGCATAAATGGGTAGAGTAACAAATCAATGCTTCTCTGTTTCTCTTACTCTCCCTTCCTCTTTCTCTCTCAAATCAATAAATGAAAAAAAATAAAGAAATAAAAAGATGTATAGGCTCAGAGGTCCTATGATATGCAAACAGCAAGATGGAGTCTCAGGAGAGCCAATGGTATATTTCTTTTCCAAGTCCGAAGGCCTGAGAACCAGGAAACCTGAACATTCCAATTTGAGTCTGAGTTCAAAGGTAAATGACCAATATCTCAATTCCAAGACAGCCAGGCAGAGAGCTTATTCTCCCTCACTCAGCTTTTTTCAGTTTTATCCAGGCTTATATAGATTGCATGAGGTCCACCCATATTAGGGAGGGCAATCTGCTTTACTCAAGTCTACCAATACAAGTGTTAATCTCATCTAGAAACAGCCACTTAAATACACCCAGAATAATAATTAACCAAATATCTGGGCACTTGATGGCCCAGTCAGGGTGACATATAACATTAACCATCACAGTGACATTACAGTTTCTGCCACAAAGATATTAGTGAAAACATTTAATTTCTTTCTTTTCTGTTTCAGCTGTTTTCTAATTTATAATATATATACATACATATATATATACAGACACAAAACTTTTAGTTACAGAGATATTATACAGATAAAATAAATGTTTAATTCTAAACAAAAACGTTCTCCAATGTCAAGATATTTTTTTATCAACTCCAGTGTCTTTTATTTTGTAAATAATTTATAAAAACAGAATCATTTATTATATTTTGTTTTGTGACCTACATTTTTCTACTGGAACTATATACTTTGAATATTTTTCTGCCACAAAATGGTCTTCTGTGACAATTTTAATGACTGCAGAACAGTTTATTGAATGGATATATGATATTCTTCAGTCAATCCTCTATTGTTGGATATTTAGGTGGTTTCCAATTTTTCACATTATATGGAACCCTATTACACCTTTGTTATCTCTTAATCTTTAGTTACAAAAGCAATACAGGCATGCCCTTTATAAATAGCTAAAACAATACAAAATCATGTAAGATAAAAAGCAAATTTCCCTATTTATATTCACCAGCACTTCTGTTTCTCAGCATTTGTATTCCCCATGGGCAACCACTGTTAATAGTTCAGTTTATATGCTTCTGAATGTTTTTCTTTTGTTTTTATTTTCTGACTCCTTTTTTTCTCCTTCCATTCTATTAACCTAATATAGCCTTTTTTTTCTGCTCTTTTCATGCTCAGCTCCAAGCAACCTCTTCACTCTTCTTGGTTTCTGGTTAGTCTGGGAAACCAGAGAAGCGTATCTGTTAGAATTATGTATAAATTTAGACAAAATAATTTATGAGTGAAGGCGTCACATCTCTCTGATTAAAGAGCATGAACCTCACTGGTTACCCTTTCTGTTTTGCATTTTGACTACTAGTAGGCCTATTAAAACTGTCCCTTGGCATCAACAGGGTCAGATAGTTGAAAAAGCAAGCTTCAAATCAGTGAAGTGTTACTATCTTTACTTTTCATAAGCTAAAAGTGAACTACATTTAAGAAGCTTTTTATGTTAACTTTTCATGTGTTCATACAACTGACCATGAAAGAAAAATTCTATCAAACAGAAGAACAGCAATTAGAGATTTTTTTTTTTTTAGTGTATTCTCATTCATTAACTATTTACTGAGTGTTTGCCATGTGCCAGGCACTGCACTGTATAGATATTAGGAATGTAAAAATAAAAAAATCAAAGGTCTTTAAAAAGTATTTTTTTTTAAAGCTTTCACAAATACTATTTAGGAAGCACCAAACAGGGTATTTGATTGTCTCCTTTGCCTGGGTTACAGCTTTAAAATCTGCATTTCAGCATTTTGTCTCTCAGAGGCATGTGGCAGGAATTTAGTTTTCTGTTGATAACACACTGGCATTTGAGCCTCTGTGTATTTCTCTGCGTTTTCTTGCCACCACAATTATAGTTATGGCTTAGCAGCTGCAGCAGCATTTAGCTTTAGAGCAAAAGGGAAGGCCTCTGGCAGCCCAAGTAGACAGATATCTTACGTATCCGGACTCCTTTCAGGTACTTTTGGTAAAACTAAGTCCAGAGACTTGGCCCCCTTGTCTAATTGGCACTTCCACCCTTATCTAATGCACACACTTTCTTCTTTTTTTTAAACTATGAAAATTTCTAAAATGCCAGGAGTTTTGTTAGGAGTGAATAGGGAAGTTTGGAGTGTTTTTAATCCTGTGCTCAATGTTGTTCATAATATTAGAAGAGCAGCAGAGCCATGAATTCAGTCATGCTCTTGTCTAAAGCAGCCTACTTTGACTTAAGTGCTTCTCAAATGAAAAAAGACCCAGGGCTTTAGTTGACAGTAAATGAAACCTGAGCCAGTGATGTGACCTGGCTGCCAAAACAAGCAAATGTGATCTGAATCAGCATTAATAGAAGGCTGGTAGCTGGAACAAGAAAGGTCATAGTCCCAGAGTATACTCCGCAGTGGTCAGGTCACACCTGAAGGACGGTGTTTCCTCCTGGGTACCTCATTTTACGTGTGATGTGGACAAGTTGGAGTATGCCCCAGTTGGGCAACAGGATGATGAATGACCTAGAAACTACATCTCTTGAGGAAGAGTCAGAGGAACCAAAGTAGTTTACCTTGGGAACTAGAAGGCATGAAGCTGTGGGATAACCATTTTCAAACATTTGCAGAGCTATCATGGAGAAGAGTTGCTTCCTCTGTGTAATCTCAGCAAGCACAATTTAGACCAATGGGTGTATATTACAAAGTGGCTGATCTTGTCTCCTTAAAGAAGAATCTTCTAGCCCTTATGTACATCCAGAAAATAGTAGCTTTGTAAGGTAGTGACTTTACCTTAATGAGGGGTGTTAGGGCTACAACTGGCTGACCAAACATCCAAGGTTCATGAATAGGATGGTAGGTTTGAAAGGATTACATGATTCAAGCTCCTTTCAGATTCAAAGTTTCTAATTACAGAAATTTAAGAGGGAAAAAAAGACATTAGTGCTTTTTCCTTTAAATCTCATACAAATATTAACCACAAAGATATGTTAAAATTGATGTTAAGAGAAAATACCGGTTATGAAGGTAGAAGGCAAAAAACTATAGGAACTTCTCTGTTTTCCCTGGTGGTTGTGAATTTTGTTTTAGAGTGTTTGTTTTTTTCAAAGCAGATTGAATGATTTTTTTTTTTTTTTTACTATTAAGATCCTTTAGAGCCTTGCTATGCTTTCTTTCTCATCAAACTTACGTTCATCTTAGTATGTTGTTTGCAGAATACTGTATTTTGATAAGATTACTCTTAATCCAAAATTATAAAGCAGCATTTTGGGGAATAGCAATCTGTATCCACATGTCAAATAACCAGCCCTGTGGAACAGTGGGTGTTTAAAGTTCATTAATCATTAATAATGAGGCAGCATCCAGTAAAACGTGTGTGCTGGGATATTGGCCCTTCCCGACAACTGGTGAAGTTATGAGGCTGGGAATGATCATTTTACCAATGCAGAAACTGAGTCTTTGGTTGAATAGCTTGCCTACTATGATGACGAGTGGAGCTGGCTCTAGAATCCAAAACTTCTGATTTCTATCCTAGTGTTATTTCTAATACTGTTTTTAATACTAAAGGCTACTGTTCTTTCCTAATAGTGGGCTTAGTGACTTAATTGCAGAATATAGTTTTTCTTTCTTAACTACAGTGGTTCTCTGGAGTAGGAGGTTAAATTACTTTAGCCAAAGAGTTGGCCTTTAGCTACAATACTGTCCCTAGTTCATCTTACGTCCTAAAGAAAGTCTATGGCAAACATCACCACTGATGTCTGAGGATACTTGACCCTCTTCTTGAAAACAGGAATGCTAACAGTTACTCCAAATAAAAAATATTCTAAGGATGTGAACGGAAGTGTTTGTCAAAAGCGGGAGATTTGACTGGGCAATGCAAAATGTTTGTCAAAAGGGGTAGATTTGACTGGGCAGTGCAAATCTGGGCTCAGGCTGACAGATCAAGGTTTGAATCTCTGTTCTGCCACCTATTGGCTGTGACATCGTTGTCATCTCATGAAGCCTCAGGATCATTATCTGTAAAATGGGAATAATAATAACAGCAGGATTTGCCTTTTGGAGCTGTTGGGAGGATTAGATAAGGTAATGTGTATAAAGCATGGATATTGTGTTGTTTTTTAAAAATACACTTATTGTGGGTTAATATCCATTGTCTTTTACTGTTGGGGTATTATTGTGTGTTTCCTAGTTATTTTTACTGCACATGTTATACTCAACATGGTAGGTGCAAATAAATCCTAGCCAGTAACCTCAGTAGCAATTCAACTGAGCAAGTGAAGCACCTTCTGGGTGCCCAATCCAGCACTAGTCTCTGAGAATACAAAGTTGCCTGAGACTAGGCCCTTGCTAAGAGAGAGTGATTCATAGGTTGTTGTGGAGGTCAACATGCTGCTCCAAAATGTTCTGGAGACGTGTGAGTGTTGAGTGACTCACAAGCAAGGGAAAAGGTGAGTGAAAGCCTAGAACTCTATTTTTTTTAATTAATTATTTTTAGAGAACGAGGAAGGGAGAAAGGGAGAAATACAATACATCCACGCCAGAGAGAAACTTCAATGAGTTGCCACTCCTATGCCCCCCCCCACCTCCCAGAGACTGAACCCGCAACCAAGGCATGTGCCCTGACCAAGAATTCAACCTGCAACCTTTTGCTTTGCAGGATGACACCCAACCAAACCAGGATGAAAGCAGAGAACTGTTAATAAACAGACTGAGTGAAGTGTAAGCTGGCTTGGTAGCTCAGTTGGTTGGAGTGTTCCTCCTCCACCAAAAGGTGGTAGGTTCCATTCTGGGTCAGGCTACAAACAAGTTTTGGATTCCATCCCAGTCCAGGCATGAGTGAAAGACAGCTGATGATGTTTCTCTCTCATGTAGATGTTTCGCTTTCTCTTTCCCTTCCTCTCTCTCTAAAGTCAATAAGCATATCAAAAATTTTTGCTAAAGTCAAGAAAAACAAAGCATCAGGTGATGATTAAAAAATAATGGGGTCTACCTACTAGCCATGATGTGAAGATTCAGAGAGGTAATATTTTTAAAGTATTTGCTTTTCAAATCAGGTGGCATAGTAAGTGTTCAATGTTTGCCACCATTACCATTATGTTTTAATTTAATAATATCTTATAATTATTAACCCTGTCATTCCAAAAAATCATTCACTCCTTGATTGGTGGATTGAGAAGGAAGGTGCCAGGATTCATAAAGCACCAGTGCAGTCTTGAAGGCTTTAAGACAAGGCGGCCAGCGGCGGACGCACCCTCGTCTAGTGCCAGCAGGACGTCCCACGTCCAAGTGGAGGTGGGGAGGAACCTAGCCGAGCTGGGCTCGTAGGGTCACGTGGGCCTCGGCCCCGCCTCGGCGGAGCCCGGCCTCCGGGGCTGCGGCAGCGGTGGCTGCGCCTGCGCAGAGCCGAGCGCTCTGTGGCCGGGACCGCGGTTGAGGGGGCGCGAACAGCAAAGGGGTACGAACAGCAAGTAGCCGGCGGATGGCTTTGCGGGATCTGGCAGGCTCGGGGCCGTGCTCCCGCGGGCCGCTGGCGGAGGCGGCGGAGGCGGCGGCGGAGGATCGCGAGGCGCCGCCCTTGGTGGCGACTGGAGCCACGCCGGAGGAAGATGAAGAAGAGGACGGCCGTGGCCCGGGCCTGCTGCGTTGGGATGGCTTCTCGGCCTGGCTGCACTGCGTGTGTGTGGTGGGCTTCGACCTGGAGCTGGGCCAAGCCGTGGAGGTGAGGCCCAGCTGCAACGCCGTCCCTCCACCGTGTCCCAGTCCTCCGCGCCGGCTCCGCTCCAGCAGAGGGGCGGGCCAGCCGGTCTGGACCCTGGCCGCCGCGCATCCGGGCGTGGCTGGCCGCCCCTCCGCCCATCGGGCCGGACTGTGGTCCATTAGCAATTCCCGTGGGAGGATCCTGGGCTGCGGCTAGGGGTGAAAAGTTCTCTCAGGGCCCTTCCTAAATGCTTGTTGTGTGTGTGTGTGTGTGTGTGTGTGTGTGTGCGCGCGTGCGTGCGTGCGTGTGTGTATATATATATATTTTTTTTAAATCCGGTGTTACAAGAATACATAAGTGGTTAGCGGCACCCGGAGGAGGCTGCTGGCAGGATGTTTGGCACTCTTTCAGGAAGCAAACAATGCCCCTGGCATATGGTAAAATATAACAGCCCAGCCTCTCACAACAAACTTTTTTTAGACTCAGAATTGTTTTGGTCATTCACAGTGGTAACTCTTGACTTAGAGCATTCCATTGAGCTTGAGCCGAAATGCTTATCTCAGCATGTCTTTTCTCCTTTTCCTCCTCTTGTTCCTCATTTCTGTTATTTCTTGCTGTTGCTTCTGAAACGTTTGGCCTGAAAGTTAGTATCAAGGTGGATACAGGGAAAGTCGTTTGTGAATCTGTCAAATTTTCCATTTTTATGGCGCCTATTGAAAGGCCTTTGAATTTTACCAGTTCATGACATTGTGTAGGGTACCTTTTGTAGGATAAAAGATTGCTTGTCTTTATATGTCCAAGAAAAACGTGATCAGAAGGATGTACGTTTCAAAGATTTTTGGGGGGTTGTGATGACATTTTAATGAACAATTTCATTCTTATTTCAGTGACATGAGTTGGCTACCAAAATTGCCCAGGGAGGTCTTTCTTAATGTGGAGACACTGCTTTTACATTTAGCTTGTCTTCTCTGTTTTATCATTATGCAGCTCCATACACTGTTTCCAAGAAGATCTAGGCATTATGCTGGTTGCTGGGCCTACAGATAGGAACGATGTGCTTTAAACTATATTTGCAGATTGAGACGACAGTTTAGGGGAGAACCAATAATTAATCACAGTAGCACAGAGGGACAAATGCAGTGCTTGGCACATAGTGGTGTTCAGTAAATACTTGCTGATAGAATGAATGAATACAGGAATAATTATTTATCTTATTGAGATAGAAATAATGGATCCCAAAGAATTTGAAGAAGAGGCTTATAAACCATCTATCGATTACATTGACATGTTAGCCTCAAGTTATACGTATAGCAAAATACAATTTAACCAGAAAGCAATAGGTTGGGTTGTAGTTGATTGCATTTTTTTAGATATTTTATTATTTTTTAAAAGATTTTTATTTATTTTTATACAGAGGGTCAGGGAGGGGGAAACTGGGAGAAAAACATCAATGTGTGGTTGCCTCTCATGCACCACCTACTGGGGACCTGACCCACAACCCAAGGATGTGCCTTGAATGGGATCGAACCAACAACCCTTTGGTTCACAGGCTGATACTCAATCCACTGAGCCACACCAGCCAGGGCTGATTGCATTTTTATATAGCTAAAGAAAATCTTTTTGGGCTCTCATTATTTGACACACTTTTGATAACATGAATATGTTTTTCTGACCAAATAAACCAATACTTAGCATAATTGTGGTGCTACAAAAACGATCATTAAAGGTCTTACTTTGAATTTCATTTTCCATGGCATGTGCTAACTGTACAGAGTTTTCTTTAGGTCAGTAGTTCATAATTTGCATACCAAAACTTAAAAAAACATATATGATGAACTTCATGAACTCTCTATTAGGAAAATGCTCACTAATAAAAAAATACATATTTGCTTCCATGTACTATCTGGGGGGTTATGTATAGACTTTATTGTCCATTGTCCCTAGATTAAGAATCAGTGATTTTAGAAGATGTAGGATGAGAGTGGGGAAGATTCCCTAATGAAGGATCCAAAGACAAACACATTAAGTGGGATGCAACACTACTTAATTTTGTTTTGTTTTCCTGAGAGATGTAGAATATTGCATTTTGTCACTTTTAAAATAAAGGGAAACTTGAAACTTATGTGGTCCTATTAACCAGTGTTAACTCCAATAAGTATAATTTAAAAAAGAAAAAAAAATTAATGTGACACAATAGTTGAAAAATATATAGTATTTATCTTTGTATTACAGCTATATTCAGGCCAAAAATGGACAGTAAAGGTGGCTGTAATGGGACAAGAAGGTGAGTGTAGAATTGTGTTGGGGAAGTGACTTATAGTAGTCCAGCAGTACTTCCTATAATGCACAACCATTGGGATTGAAAAAGGAAATTAATTAAAGATCAGATTAAAAACTAAGTTTTGACAATAATATCCTAGAATCCACCTGTGTTATTAAAAAGTCATTGAATCTTAGGCTTGAGAAAGACTTGAGAATCTGTTCTGCCATGACAGAAAAGAGCATTTGCAGATTTTAAACAAATGAATAAACAGTGCCACTTATATAAGTTTAAACCCCTACTAAAGTGACAGTATAGAATGTTAATCAGGAACTCTAGAGCTGGACTGCCTCGGTTTGAATCTCTGTAACTTCGGATACATTACTTTGCTTGTCAGCCTCATGCTCCTCCTCTGTAACAGGATAACAGTACAGGTGTCTTGGCATTGTTGTGGGAATTAGATTAAGTTAATGTTTGTGAAGCATTTGGAACAGTGCCTGGGTCCCTGTAAGACCTATGTGAGTCTGTATTTGGGAAGCATTGAGATTCCCTTTTTCATTTTCAACTGGGAGAACCCCTAACTTTTGCTTTGTGAAGATGAGGCTTTGGACTTCAGTTTTCACACTTGTAAAATGAAGTTGAGTTACTTAAGTCAATACTTTTTTTTTTTTTTAAGTAGGGGGATGGTTTTCCCCTGTGTTAAGTACAAAGCTAATGTGGTATCTCAATGGCTAATCTGGTTGAAAATGGAGCTTTTTTGTGAATATTTGGTTGTAAACAACAGAAACTAAGCTACAGGCCACAGAGGTGTTTTAAGATATCCAAGATACAAACCTAGTGGAGTTTCAGAAAATGGCTAAAATCCAGAACAGGGAAGCCCCTTGTTTGTGCCTTTGTTTTATGGATTTTGTTCATGCTTCATGCTGCCTGCAGATTGACTTCTCTGCTTTATCGTGGTCATCTTTATGGTGGTAACGTTGCCCCTTTCAGCCTCATAAGTGGAGTGTAAATGTCAGTCTCATTCCAAACACCAGAGGAAGGTACTCAGGCCTGGTTTGGGGCAGTATCTCACTCTGATACAATCAGCTGTAAGATCTGGGTGGCTGGGGGATTTGTCCCTGTTGCATGAAACCTTCGTGGGCGAGGCGGGACTGGACGGGACGGGACGGGGCGGGGCGGTGGGAGGCCGGAAGCTGTCCTGAGTGAAGGAGACAGTTACAGGGAGGGTGACTTTTGAGCTAGAAGAGCCTGCAAAAGGTGTAGACTGCGGGAGGTGTGCTTAGCTTCTTTTTCCCCCTTTGGTGGCCCTGAGGCATCATCAGAGAATCCAAGTGTCCCCTGGAACAGGTTTGAAATTTTCTGGATTTTATATAGTCTGTGTTACTTTCAGATCTGAAGTTACCTGATTATTTAGTAAAATCTTAATTATCTAAATGCAGAATTACCTCATTTATTCAAGTTTTTTTCTTCCTGTTTGAGTAATAATATGCTCATGGTTGAAAACTTGGCAAGAAAGAAAATTATAAACACTAGAAAACATCACTCATAATTATACTAAGAAACAACTATTAATATTTGGCTTTTTTGTTAATTCTTTTTTTCTTTGTATAATTTCATATCTGTCAAGGATTAATTTGATTGTTAGGAACAGAAACCCTCTCAAATAAATTTAAGTAGAAAGAGATTGATTGTGAGGGGTCTCTTGGAACACAGATGTAGGAAACAGGAATGAACCTCATGGGACTTGGAAAGCACCAAAGGCTTTTTTGCCTTTGTCTCTAGAGCTGTGTGGTCTTTTGTCTCTGCTTCTCTTTCCGAGTCTGTTCCATTCTTCATGCTAAGGGTGGTTTCCTCTACAAGCATCTCAGTTTCAGCTCCCCCAGTTTACTTGACTTTGAGTTCCCCTGTGGTACTGATTTGAGTTACTCTACTTTTGTATTCTGTAATCAGACTGAAGTGTAATTCAAATACTGGAGTATCTGATTGGCTCAGCATGGGTCAGGTGCTCTGTTTTATTCAGGAGATAGGGTCCCAGTAAAAGTAGTGGCTACTTAGGCTCACCCTTGCAGAAGGAGGAAGGGGACACTTCCAAAGCATGGGCTGGGCAGTAGACTGCCAAACAGGACTACTCTAAGAGTCTGCTTTTGGTGATAAACATTCTCATAAACAATTTGCCAGATAATTAAAGAGTCTTCATAAATACACTTTTATGGGCTCTAATTTATTTTACCATTTTTGTTAATTTTGATATTTAGTAGTTTCCTTTTTATTCTTCACAGTAGACAGATTTATTGGCTGTCTGCATGCACATCTTAGAGATGTTCTGCATTTTTGAAGGTTTTTAAATCATGTGAACACACAACGTCATAAAGGGTTGACATTTCTGTAATTTGTGGTGCCTTCCTGAACCTCTCTGGCCTCTGATTTTGTAAGAATTGAGGGCATCATTGGTGGCTTTCCCCTTGTTAAAGGTTATGACCTATCAGTTTCTGGACAGAATTTCAGTCTAGTGAAAAGTGCCCAAGTTTTGGGGTTTTGAACGTTTGTTACTTGTCTGAATTTTGGCCAGTTTCTTCAATTCTTTGAGTTATGTTTTCCTCAAATATAAAGTGGGAAGATAATATTGTGAGGATGTTGGAGGTACCAAATGAGGTAATGTATGTAAAAATTAATGCCTGTCATTTAATGCATGCCCAATATATGTTTCTTTTATAGTCGGTGTCCTTGCGCATTCATTAATCAGTGTGGGACTGTTCTTGGCTGTTCCCTCAACTCCTGTCTTGCCTTAAATTGATTTTTAAAAAATACACAGCTTTGGATGTGAATCGCAGGTATTTAAATCACTTCCTGGGAATCAAGTATTAGATTTCATTTTGCAGATGATCTATAACATAACCTATTTGTATGTACATATAGTTTGTATTGCACTTCTTACTAAATTTCAAGCCAGTTAAATTACCAGTACAAGGCAGGACAATTTTATTTTCTTAAATTTTTAAACAAGATTTTATTGATTCATTTTTAGAGAAAGGGAAAGGGAAGGAAAAAGAAAGAGAAACATCAGTGTGTGAGCTCTTCTTACATGCCGCCTACCGGGGACCCAACCCACAACCCAGGCATGTGCCCTGACTAGGAATCGAACCAGCAACCCTTCAGTTCTTAGGCTGGTGCTCAATCCACTGAGCCACACCAGCCAGGGCCAATTTTATTAATATACTGTGTGAGTCAGATTTCTTACAGGTTACTAATTCCCCTCCCCCCATTTTTTTTTAACAAATTGAAGATAAATCTCTGCTTTGGGGTGAAGATAAATTTTTATGCTGTTTTTAAAAGAGCAGGTAGCAGAATTGACTTCCTTTTTTTTCCAGCTTTTGTTTTTCTGAGTCATTGCCTCTTCTCCCTTATCTTTTTGTAGGGTGGAGCCTGGAGTAGTCACCAATTTTCTCTATTTTAGCAGTTTCTTTTTATTTTTCTAAGAAGGATAAAGGCAGTTGTATGAAGGGGTGTGTCTTTCACTCTTAAACTGGGTGATCTGTAGCTTCAGTACTTGATCATTAGCAAGTTTACTCTTTTAATTGAAATGTATGTGTAATTGTATGTTACCGTACTGCTCATTGAGCCATCTGTTGAGCAGATATTTATTGGACACCTACCATATCCAGGCAGTAGTATGTTCTGGAGATAAAGCCTTGATCATTGCCCCCTTCATTGAGTTTACAATGTAGCAGGGGAGGTAAGCCATTTAACAGTAGTGTTTTGATAGGATTTTCAGGGTACTAATAATGGCTTTTCAATTTCCTTGTGAACTAGTAGCACTTCATGTAGCTTGACATAGTTCTTTGATTTGATAAGTAAAACCTTAGTGTCCTGAGCTTCATAGGCTCCCAGTTTTACAAAGCCTTTGGTGATACTAATCTCTGATTCTTTTATGAAATTGTATAATCCCAGCCCGGACATAATCTGGGACATTTTCCTGTCCAGTTAGTCCTTTCACAAGTACTTTATTTATGTTTTTATATTTACTGTGATACATTATGTGACACATGGACAATTATATCTAAACTTTACTGTTTTTTGAAGAAATGCTTCACTGTCCATTTCATGTTCAAACTGATCAAGCTTTCCTGTAGCATAATTGAGCTTATATCAGATTCTGAGTGAGCTGAAATCATAGACTGAGGCCCAGCCTGTCTTACTACTGTGGTGTCAGGCCATTTTTTCCACTTTTTAAAATGAGTAAATATTTTTTATTGAAGTATAGTATACATAAAGAAAAGTACACAAATCCTAAATCTGTAGTTTGAATTTTTATAAAGTGAACATGCCATGACACTACCATAGGGATAAAAAAACTGACTACTATCACTGCCCCGAAATTTCCCTTATCCCCTTTCAGTTATGACCCATTTCCTCCCCACTCCCAACTCCCCCCTCCCCCACGCCAGCCACTAAATTCACTTTTTGTCTCCATGTACTCTATTATTCTGTATATTTCATGTGAATGGAATCATGCTGTGTGTGGCCTTTTGTGTCTAGCTTCTTTCACTTTGTATAATATTTTCAAGGTTCATTCATGTTGTATGTATTAGTCCTTTATTCATTTTTATGGTTGAATTTTATAGCATTACATGGATGCACTGTATCACATTTTGTTTATCTGTTCATCATTTGATGGAAATAAGGATTCTTTCCTCTTTTTGGCTATCATGAATAATGCTGTTACGAACATTTGTTTATAAGTTTTTGTATGAACATGTTTCACTTCTCCTGTTTATATACCTAGGAGTGAAATTGCTGGGTCTATTTACTAAACTGTTTTCCAGTATGGGTGCATTTTACATTTCCATCAGCAATATATAAAGGTTTTAATTTCTCCATATCTTGCCAACACTGGTTATTGTCTGCTCTTTATAAAAATTAAAAAAAAAATCCTCATCCAAGGATATGTTCATTGATTTAGAGAGGGGGTAAAGGTGGGGGTCGGGGGGAGAAACATTGAAGTGAGAGAGAACTATCCATTGGTTGCCTCCAGTACACACCCTAACTAGGGAATCAAATCTACAACCTTTTGTTGTATGGAACGATGCCCAAGCCAACTGGGCTACCAGGCCAGCATTGTCCTTTTGATTACAGCCTTCTAGTGGGTATGAAGTGGTATCTTACAATTTTAGTTGCACTACTAATGACTAATGATGATGAGTGTCTTTTCATGTGTTTAATTTAACATTTATTTATATATATAGTTTTGAGAAATGTCTAATCAAATCCTTTGCCCATTTAAAAATGGGGTTATTTGACTTTTTATTATTGAAATGTGTTATTTATATTTTCTGTATACTAGGCCCTTATCAGATATATGTTTTCTCTCTGTGGGATGTCTTCACTTTCTGGGTAGTGTTCTTTGAAGCACAAAAGTTTTACATTTTGATGAAGTCTAGTTTATTTATGTTTTCTTCGGTTGCTTGTGCTTTTGATACCATACCTAAGAAACCATTGCTTAATCCACAGTCATAAAGATTTATTCCTATGCTTTCCTCTAAGATATAGTTTTAGCTCTTACACTTAGGTCTTTGATTCACTTTGGGTTACTTTTTGTGTGGGATATGCAGTAGAGGTATTACTTTTTTTAAACCTTATTTTGAGATAATTTAGATTTACATAGAGTTACTACAAAATTAATTCATCCCGCTTACTCTGAAATTAACATTTTACATAAACATAGTACAGTAATCATAACTAAGAATATAACAACAGAGTTTATTCGGATTTCACCAATTTTTCTAGTGCCCTTTTCTTGTTTCAGGATTCAATCCAGGTTTCTACATGGCATATAGGTGTCAATGTCTCCATAGTCCTGACCTGTCTATGGAAGTCCTTAATCTTATATTTCATGACCTTTATATTTTGGAATAGTACTAGTCAGGTATTTTGTAGGATGTCCCTGAAATTGAGTTCTTCTGGAATGTCCTGATGATTAGTCTGAGGTTATACAGTATTGGAAAGAATGCCACATGTGATAAAATGCATCCTCTCTTTAAGGTTATGATGATGTTTGTATATGAGTTAATGTTTATGAAGGAAATAAGGCAAGCGTTTCTGGGGAAATAATAATCTTTTCCAAACCTGAGATGTTAGCTGGGCTGTGCGATAAAGACAGATACTCAGGCACACAGCAATAGTCAGGCACCCATTTATATACAACAGGGGTGCATGTAGGTATGAACTTTTCCCATGTCCAAGTGATACTAGCAGTAAGCTGTTATTACTAATTTTCCTTTTCCTGGGACCATGCTTATTCCCCCACTATGGTGTGAATGTTAGAGTATGCAGGGCAAGTGGCAGATAGACATACTTTAAAGAGAATAGCCCCATTTAAAACATTTTATAATACTGTTTTTTAGTATATATATTAATATTTTGCTGGGGCATATTTTTTCCTATTCTATCATAATGTGAAATATATATGCTGTGTCATTTTTTAGGCCTAGATGATTATATCAAATAAAACTTACTTTTTTTCTTGACTTAATACCTGGCCACCTCTATCTATCTCATTTGTTATGACATAGGAGATGTTATCTTAGGTAACAGCCAGGGTGACATTAGCTGATGCTCTGTGTCCCCCTTTAATGCCTCCCAGGAATGCCAGTGGCCTGGGGGCAGAGATGCCAGGACTTGAGCTGTGGCGAGAGAAAACTTCAAGCAGAGAGGCATCTCCAGATACTGGGGCCAATCCACAGTTGATTAGTTCCATTCAGGTATCCGGAGCTAACTAACAGTGATTTCCCCAAACTTATATTTAAACTTTTTTCCCCATGAAATAAGGTATATACATAGAAAATAATTGTAGTAACTGTTACAATTTGTACAGTTCAAGATACTTGGCAATGGTTAATTTTCTTTTGTTATTTTTAGATGGGGGTTTAATTGAAGTTTTAAAAATGTGTGGATTTTTCTGATCTTAATTATAGAGTGAACATTTGGATGGTTATGGCATATAATAATACACTGTTTTTAAAAATATTATAGCCAGTCCAGAATAAAACACTGGAGTCTGAACAGAGTACATTAAAATGAGATTCGAGAATTCTGTTTGACAGATTAGTACAATTTTTAAAAGGCAGACTTGATAGGTTACGTAGTTCTTATATCCTTCTGACTTACTTAAATATATATAACATATATAAACTTATTAAATACACACACATACATATACACATGTGTTATGTATATTTAAGGGTACTCATATAGGTAAAATACACCAACATTTTTTCTGTATTGTCCTGCTAGTATTTTAAACCATACGAAACCAAAGTCCAAAAGGAACCACTATGATTATGTAAAAGAAAAAGAAATGAAACATTGTGTATTTGCTTTTGAGTAGATATTTTAATCACAAGAAATAAAAGTCTGAAGGGCACTTACATAAAACTTATTTTAGAGCCTAAGATTAGGCTTGGTACAGGCCACCAAACTTGCCAATGTTTTAGACGAGGAAACTCCAGTGTGAGTTAGATGTAATGAGATTTTCATAAAATACTCATATAGCTAAATAGGTTATAAACTTGCCATTTCTGCTTTAACGGAACAAGGTAAAAGGGTCTCAAAGGAGATATATCTACACATAAAGAAGAATTATGTATTAAATACTGATTGTTGAGTGGACTTAATTTGTGGGTATATTCACTGGTTGAAGAAATATTTTTTAGTGTCTACTATGTACCAGAGACTGCTCTAGGTGTCAAGATAGAGTGGTGAACAAGAGACCAGGTTCTTGCCTTCATGAGTTGTGGAGACAGAGGTTAAGTCAGGTTGGTCAGAACATGGGATACAAAGCAGGGCAGGTAGAGAGAATATGCTTTGGTGTCATTCTCTATTTCAAGAATGGTGGGTGGTTTTCATGTAACATATTAGCTCTGTGGACCCTCCCCATACACCTGGATATATATGGCTGTGATTGCTTGTTAATGATCACTACTATAGAGTCAGTGAAGAATGGTGGCTTATATACTTTGGAATCAGACCTAAATTCAAGTCCTAGCTCTGGCATTTATTAGACAAGTTTTGGGAGAGTTATTTAACTACTGTGAATTCATTCCCTCTTTGGTAAAGATGGGGAAAATTGAAAGGGTTATGAAAATTAAAAACTCCAGAAGATGCTCATTAAGTATTAATTCTCCCAACCTTTTTCTCACCTTAGTTTTCTTACATATGAAGTGGGGATACCACTACTAGCCTTGTCTGTTATTGTAAGAACTAAATAAATGGAATAAATATGTGAAACCACTTTAATACAGTTTATAACATATTACTGTATGTTATTTCTGGAAAGGGAAGATTTTCAGGCTCTCAGGCAGCCCTAGGGACTGGAAAAACTCATGGATTCTTCCAAAAGTAGGAAGTCATGGATCTCCCATTAGCAACCCAACATTCACATAATTTAGCTACTAAATTATAATTATGCATAAATAATTAACATAATGTGTGTTGTTTTTCTCTCCTTTTTGTTTTCAGCCTCTAGCTAACCTGCTGCTCCTAATCCCATCTCTTCTTTACATTCCAAAGAGAATCTGGGTGGTCCACTTAAGCATTGGTATTCTTTTGAGCAGTATTTTTATATGCAGCCACATCCAGGCAGTTGATTGGTTTATGATTGGGTGCCCTTGGATCTGGTGTTTACTAGTGCTTGTTCCTAGCTTTCTGACCTAGTCTGCCTTTCTTTTCTTGGGCTGTAGGGGAGAAATTTCCCTCAATGTGGCTTGTGGTTACTATAGACACTAAACCAACCTGCCTCGAGAAGTGGAATTATTAAAGGAATTGGAGGGAATTGGGATAGGCTGTATGGTGGGAGATGGCCTTTGAAATTTCTTAAACAGCAGATAATTAATTTTTCTTCATTTTTAAAATTAGTAATTTATACTACTTTTTGAACTCAATAAAACTATTACTGCTTGAAATAGATACCAGTTGATAGATAAATTTCTCTTTAGATTTTAGGCTACCAAAGAAAAGACTCAATAAGCTTTGAGTTTCTGGTAATTCAGTTGGTAAATTATTCTTGATAACTCAAGATCTTACCAATCTTTTAGCGATAACATTGAATCAAAAAGGGGTTTTTTTTGGCCTAATGTAAATCCTACTCAATTCCCTCAGCTTCTCATGTTTCATTGTTAAAGTTTGTGAACTATTTCTTGAAACTATTTGACCATAGACAACTAATATTTTAGAAATACTTAACTAATGTTTATAATATATACTCAATATATTTGTCTAACAAAATTTAACTCTTTTTCTTCTAGGTAATTTATCCTCAACATTCCAAACTTACTGATAGAGAAGTAAGTAAAAATATTGCTCTGTATAGTCTACTGTTATATTTGTTTGTGTTTTTTTTTTTGGTGTGTGTGTGTATCAACATATATAGCTTTTGTTTTCTTTTTCAGAAAACCAATATTTGCTATTTGTCTTTTCCAGATTCAAATTCAGGTAACTATTTTTCATGTGGTGTTTCTGTTGAATTTTATACTAAGAATATGGATTATACAGTTAATATATGAAAATTGACTAAAACAGCATATTAGTATGCAAAGTCAGTTTCAGACTAACATGCCAGTGATTTAGATTTTCTAGTTTCATAATGCCTAGTCATGTCTTGTTGATTATAGTTGGTTCAACTTTTAAAATAATTATGTTGTAATGCAATAAAACATCAAGGAGCAATACACTATTGAAATAGTGAAGAGACTGAAAATCAGTGACATTGGTATGTTTGAGTATTTGTAGTAAGATAGTTTACTTTTGTTTAGGATTTGAGAGCATCCCAAGAACTCTGTAAAAGCAGTGAGTTTAAAAAGAAACCAACAGGGTGAGCCTGGTTATAAAGCATTACCATAAGTTCTTTTCAATAATGTATTTGAGCTAATATGTGGAAAGTACTTGGAATAGGTACCTAGAAAACCTATTGTGTTTTGATATGAGTATTTTAGACTTGGTTTTGCTGGTCTCTTTCAAACTCTCCCTTTGTGTGATCCTAATTGTTGAAACTGTTCAGGCTACCTCTTGTGTTTCACTTTTAAAACAGCTTTTCAGGTGCATGGTGAACAGAGCATTCAACCTCTATGATCACACACAGGAGTTAAAAGCCTGTGAAGCAAAGACAGCTCAGTTTTCTTTCCTTTTGAGGTTGCTTCTAATATGTTTGGAACTTACTTTCATGAAATATGTAAAAAAAAAAAAGAGGCTATTGTGGTAAAAAAATAAAGTAAAATAAAATAAAAAGATCCCAGTAGGGCACTTGTTCTGACCTGGAATTATTGGAATCTTTTAATGTGTTTTGCCTACAGAGTCCACACATGCAGTTTTGAGTGTAGTGAGTGGTGGATTGGACTTCCAGGGCTCAGTATAAGCTGAGTTGTATGAATTGCAGGATAAGCTGATTATGTGATTGGAGTTCCAGTAGAATCTACTGTACACTCTCTTCTCCCAGATCATAGTTGTTTTTCATGGCTTGCTTTCTTTTTCGTATCTCTACATGAGCATCAAGGCTAAGAGGTTAATTATATGATGTTCAGGTAGCCTGTTCATTTCCAGTTTTGTAGTCAGTCTCTCCATGCATCATTTTCTTTTTGGAAGTTAATCTCAAGTATACATTTGTATAAATCAGAATTCGATCATGATTTCAGGCATTCGAGTGACCTACAGATGTTTTGTAATGCCTTTTTCATAAGATCTGCATCAAATGAAGTGTGGTTCATTTTATTTGAAGTCAGGTTGGTACTTAAAAGTAAAATTGACAAAAGATCTTAGAAACATTTTGTCCTCTTAACAAATGAATTTTAATCAAGACAGCAAGAGACTGTGAGTTTTGTATATATTTGAGATCACTATTCTCATTTTTGATTATTCAAAGAGTTTGTTTCATGTAAGTGTTTTATTAAAATGAGGTTGGGATTACTGTGCCAACTTTGAAATGGATTTAATTTTTACTGAAATAGCTTTATTGTCATGAGAAGAAGTCTAGGCACAGTAGAGTAGTCTTAAGGAAAGTCTAGGTTTTTGTTCCATGGTGCACACTTTTAAAAAACAAAAGAACATTTAGACTCTTTTATGCTGTACAGGTAAAGAGGAATGCTTTTGGCATTTCCAATGGAATGATTTGCCGGTCTTCCACCTCCTCCACCCTCTACCAATACACATACATACTCCCACCTCTCTAGATCTCATGACTTTAGAAATTGGTTTGTTTTTAGGTTTTTATTTCTTGTTCCATTTGAATGGCTTTTATCCTAGGAGCCTAGATTTAAAGTATGCGTACTCTTTGATAAATATTTTTCAGATATTTTTTCTCATTACTGTTCAGCATTAGCATTATTTGGGTACAGGTGTTCCTGAGGCTTAGGCTGTGATGGGTACCCAGGGACTGTAACCACTATGTTTTAAACATGTCCAGAGAGAAAACTCAGCATTAGTAAAGTTTTAAGTAATGGTGAGTTCAAGGGAAAGATTAATCCTTGCTCTGGGTGGATTAGATATGCAGAAAATATTGTCTCAACAGATTTCTTCTCTGTAACAGCAGGGACATCATCATGTGCTTTACACCTCCCAGTGCCGAAAGCGGTGCTTCTCACACTATATGTGGAGCCAGTTTTTTTTTTTTAATTTCCCATCTTGTGGACCAATGCTTTTATAAAATACATTTTAAAGGAATTACTAGAAAAATTAAGGGAGAAAAACCAAAAAATGCAAAATAAAAGTCCAGATTTGTCATGACAATATCAAATTGCTGTTAAGAGTTCCTAAATGCTTATTCTCAACTTGGATATTTATTTCATCATGGATCAGTAAGAATTTGTAGACTGGTATCAGCCTGTGGACTAAACCTGGAAAAGCCCTATTTCAAATTCCTGTTTGTCACCAATTCCAACTCAGCTGCTTTACTCACAGGGATAGTGACTACAGAGAGCTGAAGGCCAACGATAGGGTTAGTGCATGAAATCTCATGTTTTATCCACATCTTATGCATTCTGGTCTGCTCTGTAGCTGTATTTGTGCTAATAAACAATCTTTAAAATTTAAATTTAAAACAATCTTTATAATAAACAATGTTTAAAATAAACAATCTGTTCCCTTTAGGGAAAATATTTAAGCTTTTTTTCCCTCAAATCTTTAAATGATATTTTAGGTACAGGAAGTATGTTTACCTTTAGCTTTGTAGTCTCAGTGTAATTGGTAGATGTAAAAGAAGCTTGCAAAAATACTCTATGCCCTTCATATTTTAAAATGAGAGGAGAGTTCTGGCATACCGCATAGCGTTCATATAGGAGGAGCCATGACTGAAAGGACTGGCTGCTTGCTTGAATGAAGTGTATTGCACAGAGAACAGTGAGTTTAAGAACTCCATGATCTGAGAGGAATTTTCAGAAGGAATTTTGTTTTTCAACCTTTCTAATGGTCAGAGAAGTAACATTTTTTAAAAAGCCTTATTGAGATACAATTAACACATGTGAAATATATAATTCAATGATTTTTTGTATATTCACAGCATCATGCAACTATCATTGCAGTCAAATTTAGAAAATATTCATCACCCAAAAAGAAATTCTATACTCTGCCCTGGCTGGTGTGGTTCAGTGAATCGAGTTGGGGCCTGCAAACCAGAAAGTCTCTGGTTCAATTCCCAGTCAGGGCACATGCCTGGGTTGTGAGCCAGGTCACCAGTTGTGGGGGCATGTGAGGCAACCGATTGATGTATCTCTTGCACATCGATGTTTCTCTCCTTCTCTTTCTTCCCTTCTCCTCTCTCTAAAAATAAATAAATAAATAAAATCTTTTAAAAAAACCCCAAAAGCTTATGTCCTAGAAAGAAAGCAAGCAAGAAAGAAAGAAAAAAGAAAGGAAGGAAGGAAGGAAGGAAGGAAGAGAAAGAAAAGAAAGAAAGAAAGAAAGAAAGAAAGAAAGAAAGAAAGAAAGAAAGAAAGAAAGAAAGAAAAGAAAGAAAGAAAAGAAAGAAAAGAAAGAAAGAAAGAAGAAACTCCCTACTCTGTTTTTCTCACCCCAGTCCCTGATAACAGATCTAGGCAACCACCTATCTGCTTTCTGTCTCTATGGATTTACCTGTTCTGGATATTTCACATAAATGGAAGTAGTATTTTGAAGTCCATTTTGACTTGAAAGAGCTAGTATGATATAATAGTGGTCAAGAACACCAGCTCCAGATTTAGACTTCTTGGGTTTAAATTCTTGCGCCTACCATTTAGTGAATTTATTTCTTTGGATGATTACATAACTTTTCTCTGCTTTTTTTACTCCTTATAATCAGGAATAATAATGAGACTTTCAATGCTGAGAAGCATGAAAACCAAATGAGTTAATGTCTCTAACGCATTTAGAACAGTGCCTGGAATAAAGTAAGCACTCAATAAATATCAGTGCTCAACTGATATTGGAAGGGAAAAATTACTTCTGCCATAGTGACTAAATAATGAAAATAATTTCAACCCAGGATTCTATTTGATTTCTATTATAAGAATTTAGTTATTTGGAAAAGGTTGGTGGGGGAAGATGACAGAATTTCCTTGGTTTAAAGAATATTGGATTAGACTGGTCAAGATGGAGGCAGAGGTAAACATGGCTCGCCTCCTTGCATAACCATAGCAAAAATTAAAACTAAAATACAAAACAACTAACACACAGAATCAACACCCAGAAAATTGATCTGTATGGGAGTCTGACAACTAAGGAATTAAAGAGGTCACATTCATCCAGACATGTAGGAGGGGTGGAGACGCGGAACAGGTGGTCCCACACCTACATGTGGTGGATAAAAATTGGGCGGCATACCTCACTTGGGGGCAAGGGAACCCAGCCCCACATCAGACCACCCAGCCCAGGGTTCCAGTGCCAGGAAGAAAAGTCCCCATAACTTCTGGCTGTAAAAACCAATGGAGGTTGGGGTAGCAGAAGAAACTGACGGGTTCTCAGGTGTCTCCTTTTAAAGAGCCTGAATTGGACTTAGGACTTATGCAGACTCACAACCTTTGGGCTTCAGCACTGGGGCAGCAGCTGGAAGGGCACCAGTGGCACACGGGGAGAAACTAAAGTGTCTGGCATCAGGGTAAGTGCTATGGGACAGTGTCCTCTTGGACAAAACCCCAGAGGCCAGTCAGCATCTATTGTCCCTTTTTTGAGTAGACTCCACACAGAGCCATAGAGCAGAGATACCATATTTGAGACTATCAGCTTGGTTCAAATGGGTTGCCCTGCCCTGGCGATTACCTAGCACTCTGCCCCATCCAACTATGGGTATGCTATTTCTATAGTAGGCCACTGTACTAAGACACATAGTCAAAGCAGCTTTACCTAATACATAGACACAAACACAGAGAGGATGCCAAAATGAGGAGACAAAAAAATATGGGCCAAAATGAGGAGATAAAAAAAATATGGGCCAAGTGAAAGAACAGAACAAAACTCCAGAAAAAGAACTAGGCAAAATGGAGATAAGCAATCTATCAGATGCCAAGTTCAAAACACTGGTTATTAGGATGCTCAAGGAACTCATTGGGTACTTCAACAACATAAAAAAGACCCAGGCAGAAATGAAGTTTGCATTAAGTGAAATAAAAATTTACAGGGAATCAACAGTAGAGTGGATGAAGCCAAGAATCAAATCAATGATTTGGAACATAAGGAAGAAAAAAAAGCAATCAATCAGAATAGCAAGAAGGAAAAAGAACCCAAAAAAACAAGGATAGGCTAAGGAGCCTCTGGGACAACTTCAGATGTACCAACATTCAAATCATAGGGGTGCTGGAAGGAGAAGAGAAAGAGGAAGAAATTGGAAGGAAATCTATTTGAAAAAATAATAAAAGAAAACTTACCTAATTTTGTGAAGGAAATAGACATACAAGTCCAGGAAGCACAGAGCGTCCCAAACAAGATGGACCCAAAGAGGACCATACCAAGATACATCATAATTAAAATACCAAGGGTTAAAGATAAAGAGAGAATCTTAAAAGCAACAGGAGTAAAGCAGATAGTTACCTACAAAGGACTTCCCAATAAAACTGTCAGCTGATTTCTCAAAAGAAACTTTGCAGGCTAGAAGGGACTGGCAAGAAGTATTTGAAGTGACGAAAAACAAGGACCTACAACCTAGATTACTCTATCCAGAAAAGCTATCAGTTATGATTCAAGGGCAGATAAAGTGCTTCCCAGACAAGGTAAAGCTAAAGGAGTTCGTCATCACCAAGCCATTATGCTATGAAATGTTAAAGGGACTTACTTAAGAAAAAGAATGTAAAAACTAAGAATTTTAAAATGTCAATAAATTCACAGCTGTCTACAATTAAATCTAAACAAACTAAGCAAAAAAGCAAACAATCATAGATACAGAGATCATTTGAAGGGTTATCAGTTGGGAGGGGGAAAGGGAAGAATGGGGGAAAAGGTGCAGGGATTAAGAAGGACAAAATGGTAGGTACTGAGTAGCCGAGGGATGTTAAGAACAATATAGGAAATGGAGTAGCCAAAGAACTTACATGCATGACCCATGGACATGAACTAAAGGGAGGTATTGCCAGAGGGTATGCGTGGTGCTTGGTGGATTGGGGCAGCGGGGCAAAAATTGTGATAACTGTAATGGCATAATCAATAAAGTACCAAAAAAAGAAAAAAAAAGAATTAGAGAAGAAAAGTGGGAACTACTACTTTTTTAGTCACCCAAAGGGGAATGATTAAGAATATTTTGGCATGGACTCTGTTTATGAATCTACAGTGACGTGAACACAGTATAAATAAATAGTAAAACATAAACACCAAAAAAATAAAGAGTATTGGATTATTAGTTTGGTTTTCTAGGCTAGTAAAAATTGTGTTAGATTAATTTAAGTACAACTTTTTCTAAAGCTATGGAGTCTTAATGAGCAGATTTGCTGTTCCCTTAACACTTGGTACTATCATGTGAAAGGGTTTGTGCTGGTCTTGATCAAGAACTCAGCATTAAGGTGTATTTTCCTTAGAGAGCTGCCATGTAATCTTAAAATTTGTGTAAATTAATCTTCATACTTTGGTTAATACAAAGAAAAAAATCATTTCCATTAAAATGTTCCACGTTGATGCTACAATCAGAAAGCTGTGACACACATAGCATAACTTTTAGGAGTACTTGGAGCTTTATAGATCTTTTATTTTTCTTTATATTGGGTAAGATGCATGATTCTTGGAATTCAGTAGAGTTGTTGGTCTGTTACGGACTTTTTTTTAGAATCATTGAATGTAACTGCTGGACGTGACTTTAAGTGATTGTCTTGTGGTACCCCTTATTTTTTTTAAGGACATTGAGAACCTTAGGTTAATTAGAAGGCAATTATTGATGGTCCTGGGACTAGGTCCCATGGCTTGTGACTTCTTTTTCCTCAGATCATAACTTTTTCCTCATGATCACACTCATTTAACCATCTTTCACATTTAATCATTATGTTGCTTATGTAGAACTGCAGTCTCTTGTTATATAGACAAACTGACAATATATATTTATGAGGTTGTAGGGAATCAAGTTGCTCTTCCCTTTCTAAGGTATCATTTTCTGCAAGGCAAATGTGAAAAATCTGGTTGCCAATCTGTAATGCCTCCTTTCCTATGATAATAATGGTGAGGTCAGGATGGAGAACAAAGATTCTCAACAAAGCCAGATAAGGAGTTGGTATTTCTTTAGTAATCTTTTGTATGTGAATGGACAGATTATTGAAATATAAAATGGAAACCATTTACCTCAGTTCATAAGGACACTACTAAAGCCTTTTTGCCCTGGTGAACTAGCCTTCTGACCAATTCTGTACAGCTTGTGGGTGCAGCTAGTCACTGGAAAGGTCTTACAGCATGCCCATGATTTGAGAATGGAGCCAGGCGAGTAGGGATCTGAGGCTATAGGAGCTCATTGCTTCCCTTCCACGAAGCTTTAGCATTCCTTACATTTTCCAGATACTATAATATTTCTTTCTTAAAATCTATTGCATATTCCTGTTCTATCTTATTGTCTCAGAGAAATTAGTTTGTACTTCTCTGTAGATTTTTTTTTAAAGATAATGTCTTCTAAAAAGAAAAATTAAACCATCAGTACATAAATCTGTTGAACTAAAACAATGCTAGGAATATTTTTTATTTTCTCAGGTTTCAATTATTTTCCTTATTTTTAATACGCCTGCTTTAAAAATTAAAGAAACTGAATTGACCCGTGTAGGGAAAATGGAGTCAGTCAGGCTCCATCACCTGGATGTCAGGGCAGACAAAATTTAACGGTGTTCATATAACACCGTTATAGCACCGTTGCGTAGGGACCTGCATGTGTAGAATGGAGGTCTGTTATATAACTGAAGGTCAGTATTGGCATCTTGCAGCTTTGTGCACACTTAGTATATATATAAGGGAGCCAGGACTTGCCACGGTGCCACTTGCAGCTTGTGGGTGGATCACCCCATCTGGGGATAAAGGCATGTCAGACTTCCCAAAGGCTCTGCGAACTTTCTTCCGTCTTTCGGAGTCCCATGTGAACCTGCCTGGCCTTGAAAGCCTGCATGACAACTGCCCTCCCCCGCCCCCAGTTCCCTTTGTTTCTTCCTTCCACCACCAAAGAAATATTAGTTTCTATAATTGCATTTAGGTGTACATACTGAGTTGCTTTTAAAAAAACGTAAACATATTACCAAGCTTTTCCTTTTTTTGTTGAGAACTTCATATGCTAAAGTACTTTTGAGCATAATAATAAGTAATAAAATCCTGAGCACATTTTACATTTAATAAAATCTTAAGAATTTTAAATATAGTAAGCAGGAAAAATTTGAGTGACAAGTAACTTCATATGTCTTTTGTTTTTTACAGTATTCACAGTTTTTGTTTTTTGTAGTTATTGCCTGGCAGTTTAGGTAAAGTGTATGTGTTTTAAGAGGTTATTTAAAATGATTAAAGGTTAAAAGTTTATTTTTAATTAAAATGATTAAAGTATTAAGTTTATTATTGGGCTCTTCCAGTAGGATGTCTTTTTTAAAAAATCTCATTGTGACCCTGACCAGTGTGGCTCAGTGGGTTGGGTGGTGTCCTGCAAACTGAAAGGTTGCTGGTTCGATTCCCGTTCAGCGCACATGCTTGTGTTGTGGGCCAGGTCCCTGGTTTGCTGCAGTTTCTTTCCCTCTCTTTCTCCCTCCCTTCTCTCTCTAAAAAATAAATAAATAAAGTCTTTTTAAAAAGTCTCATTGTGAAATATAAAACACATACAAGTTTAAGAAATAGAACTTTGCTAGCACCTCAAAAGCTCCCTCAGGTCCCCTCCCAAAAGTAACCACCTCTATCCTAATTCTTAGAGTAATAAGTTTCTTGTAGTTTTTTTTTTTTTGTAGTTTTATTGTAGTTTCTTTGTAGTTTTATTACCCAGCTGTGCACCCCTAAACACTATAGTTTTGCCTGCTTTTTTATAAACAACTATATACATGAATTTGAACAGTATGTATTATTTTGTTCATGGCTTCTTTTGCTCATTATTATGCTTGTGAGTCCACATTACATACAGTTTTCAAAAAATTTTAATTTCATGGGGAAAAATGGAATGGGAAAAATAATAGAGGGACTTAGGAATAAAGTGCATATTTTACTAATGGCTTTGCCTCTAACCAATGAAGTTGGCTTTGAGCAAGCAACTTGAACTCTCATGAGCTCTCCTTCTTCTTCTCTAAAAATGTGATAGAATGGATTTAAATGATTGCTAGGACCCTTGCCACTCTTAACATTTGATGAAACTGGATAAATAATTGTTATACTGTGCTATCCTTAATTTCTTTTATTTTTGTTTTCATTAGGTTGTCTTGGAGATACCCAGTTTTGTTTTAGATTTCGACAGTCTTCTGGGAGAAGGGTGTCACTGCATTGTTTCCTGGATCAGTTTGACAAAGATTTACCAGTTTATCTAAAGGTTGGAAAAGTAGTAATAGAAGAATGTCAATGTGAGAGGAAATTTTAAAACTCAGTTATTCAGTTACTTCATAGCATTCAGAAATATTTTGGTTTTGTTAATATATATCACACTGATGGATTTCCTGAGTCTGATTCATAAAGATTCAGTGTGTGAGTGAAAGAGACTTTATAAAGTTAGTGTTCTTGAAACATAATGCCCATTGTGAATTAAATAAATTGATTTCTTTCATTTGTTAATAACTCTTTGTTCAGATGTGGTGGTAGAGTGATACTATACCATAAAATATATCCCAGAGTCGAAGATTCCCTGTGGTAATCCCTACCTACTTTATGATAGAGTTATGGTTCTCTTTTTGATTTTTTAATGAGCTTTATTTTATACTTGCTGTTTACTAAAAATACTTTTAATAATTTAGGTAATTCCAGGCTATAGGTTTCTGTTTTGTACTCTGCATGAGGAATATTGCCATCTGGATGTCCTATTAGACATACAGCATGAACTTGACATAGTTTGCCTAAAATCAGCATTTGCAGTTTACCTACCTGGTTCCACTAATTACAGGAACCCCTTTTAGTTAGCAAAGGTATTACCTTTGAAATATCTCTTATAGCTATCTACTCCTTTCCATGACCTTTTACTGTCATTATTAACGTATTCTTTCAACTGATGATAATATTAGCTACATTTATTAGACCTTTTTATGTTCTAGACACTGTATTAATAAGCACACATTATCTCATTAGTCTTCCCTGTAGTGTTCTGAGAGCAGTCCTTTTACAGTTGAGGGAGTTTACGGGTATTGCGGATATGAAATTTGCCCAAAGACATTCCAACGCAATGTATCTTACAGTGTTGCCAGCCAAAGTATAAATATATATTACCTAAAAGTAAATAAAATCTAAAATGACTACCTATTATTTAATGAATCAAGAGCTAATGATAGTACTATTTCCTTGCCCTCATTTTTTTGGGCCTTCTAAAATAAGGCCTTTACCTTTCAGTTTCCAACTTCATACCATTTCTTTACATGTTCCATATTTTAGCCAAAATGAACTACTTTTATCTTGCTTTTCCCTGGGATAGCTTATATTTTTTCTGTGTCTGTGTTTTTGCTGAAACTCCTGGACCTCTAAACCTGGAATGTCTTTGTCTTTGTTTAAATCATATACATCCTTCAATGCCCAATTTAAAATCAGCTGTCTCCATGAAATCTTTACTGATCCTCATAGAGATAATCTCTTCCCCCTTGACCTCTTTGTAACACTTTCTGCTTTCTTCATGGTACTTGACCTTCTATTCCATAATGGTGGTTTTTGTACTTTTACGTGTGATTTCCTTAAGGAACTGTGTCTTATGCATGTTTTTATCTTCTCTAACATAATACCTTGTTCATAGTATTTTGAACAAGTATTTGGTGGTCAATAAGTATTTATTTAAAGAATAACAAATAAGGAACTGGGCCATAATTTATTCCATTAGGATATTAAAACTTCTTAAGTTTTTTGGAATGTAAATTACCTTTCAAATTGTATGTTGATAAACACTACAGTGTTTCATTATTATTGGGTAAAAATGTAACTGGCTATGTATTAGTCAGATTGTCATTTAACTCCTTTTATTTTTCTCTCTTGAAATTTTACATTAGGATACCTCATTCTGTTAAGACTGGCCAAGTGTAGGCAGGACTTTAAAAAAACTATGTGTTGGGGGAAAACAGTTTGTTTCCTAACTCCCTTTACCTAGTACAGCTATGAATGATGAATGTAAGCAGAGTAAGTTTTAGAGGGGAAACATGACTTTAGTATGATTATTTCATCTTTGGGCAAGTTAGCAGATTTTTATCTGGCTGTTACCGTCAGTGATTATTTTTTGTGTTGGTGGAAAAGACTAAGTATACCTCATGATTCTGTTCAGGTTTATACAGGAGCCTAATGTTAATAATAAAGAATAGCTATATATATATTTTTTTTTCTTATTTGTCACTTTTTTATAGAAGGATCCTGCTTATTTTTATGGATATGTATATTTCCGACAAGTTCGAGACAAAACTCTAAAAAGAGGCTACTTTCAGAAGGTAATTTTCATATACACTATAATAGAAAAATTTTTATATTGTGGTTAGATAGAAACTGTTAGAATGAATAGTCTTGAAAGCCTTTGATATTTTATTTTTAAACATACTAGAATTTATATTTTATCTTTATTTTTTAGATTATAGACATCTATGCCTAGATTTTTACCTGCTATTGAATTTTATCTTTCTACTCTCTCTGTACTAGATTCCTGACAATAAGTTACACTTTTTTATGAAACTGTCAAAAGTCAGAAGAATCTGCTTAATTTTTACATTTTAGAATAAGATAAAGAATAAACAGATTATAACATAGTTACAACTAATAAAAACTTGCATTATCTTTTTTGAAGAGTCAGTGAATATACCTTAGCAATATCTTAGACATAGTTTTTACTCTAAATGTACAATCTTTTACTTTCTTAAAAAATATTATTTCGTTTCAATGCATTCCCAGCTTTTGGAACACATTTTTTTACCTTTCATACCCAGAATATGCCCTGACCAGTAATTGGTGCTGGATGGAAAGGTAAAAAATAGTTTTCAAGAAAACAGATTTTGAAAAGCAAGATTAGGTTATATATCCGAAGTGATAAAATCATGAAGTCACAATTTCCAAGTATGTGGCTGTCACCATTGAAGTCTAAAATACTGGGGGAGGTAGGAGAAGGCAAAGTGGGGATAAGTGGTGATGGGAGGAAACTTGACTTGCAGCGGTAAATACACAATACAATATACAGATGATGCATTTATAGAATTGTACCCTTGAAACCTATATAATTAAAAAATTTTTAAATCCTCACCCAAGGATATGTTTATTGATTAGAGAAAGAGAAACATCCATATGAGAGAGAAACATCCACTGGTTGCTTTCTGTATGCGTCCTGACTGGGGATCAAAACTGCAACCTAGGTATGTGCCCTGACCGGGAATTGACCCAGTAACTGTACTGGTGTATGCTCCAACCAACTGAGCCACCCAGCCAGGGTGAAACCTATGTAATTTTTAAAAGTGTTCCATAGGGGAGAAAACTAAGATGGTGGCCTAGGTAAATAACGCTCACACCGTCGCACAACCACATTAAAATTACAAGTAAACCAGGGAAAAACCATTATTCAGAAATGCCAGAGATTGAGCTAAGTGAAGTCTTGCAACTATGGAATTAAGAAAGAAACCACATTGATATTGGTAGGAGGGGCAGAGACACAGAATAAGTGGTCCCACATCCGTGTGTGGCAGATAAAAATTGGGAGGTATATCTTGGGAGCTAAGGGTTCTAGTCCTACAACAGAGCCCCCAGCCAAGGATTCAAGTGCCAGGAAGGTAAGTTCCCATAATTTCTAGGTGTGAAAACAAGTAGGGATTGAAGCTATGGAAGACAAAAACTTCTGGAGTCCCAGGCAGCTTCTCTTAAAGGGCCCATGCACAGGCTTATTCAGGCTCACTCCCTCTGAGCTCCAGCAACAGGGCAGCAGCTTTGAAGGCACCAGAGGTATACTGAGAGGAACTGAAGTGTCTGGGACCAAGGCAAGAGCTAACAGATAGCTTTCTGCTAGATAGAACTGGTAGAGGCCATTCTTCTTTTCTGAGCCCTACTCCCCCACAGAGCTCACAGGCAGGCACCATATCTGACTCTATCAATATATTTGCCCTACCCTGGTGATTGCCTGAGGCTCTGCCCCACTCAACTGTCGGGCTCACCCAAGCTGTTTCCATTGGCTTTCTCATGTGAATGGCTTTTTTTGGCTTATGCTTCAGATTTTACTAAATCCTCTCAAAAAAGCAGTAGCTGTCCTCAGTAAGCTCCATGAACTAGCAGCAGCTGGCTTTCGTTCACAGTTTGGCCTAGCTTGGGTACTTCCAGGCCCAGCACAAGTAGCAGCCATCTGCAGATAACTCTGGCTTATGTCAGGTGGCCTCAGACAGGACACAGGCAATGGTTGACCTTGGCCTGCACTCTTGGGGAGCCTGGAGTCTACGCACCCAGCTAGCCAGCTACAGATCATGTCAGAGCACCACCACCCAACCACCTCCACAAGCAACATACTCAAGAGGTGGACTCAGTGGGCACCAGAGCCCTGATAAAGTAACTTCTGCTGTGTAGAGTGGGCCCCTGCTCAGCTGATCCTCAGCAGTGGTGGGAGATTGGTAGTTGTGGTCACAGCCAGTACTTGTAGCTGTTCGGCCTGAGTAAATCCCTCCCGTTGACCTGCCAACAGCAATCAAGTCTCAACTATAAGAGGAGGGTGTACACAGCCTACAAGCTGTGTAGGTGATAGGGGAGGCTGTGTACTAAATCCTACAGAACCCCTGCTACATTAGGCCACTCTACCAAGACAGGGAGTTGTAGCAGCTCTACCTAATGCATAGAAACAAACTGCCAAAATGAGAAGAGAAAGAAAGGGTCAAATGAAAACAGAACAAAACTCCAGAAAAAGAACTAAACAAAATGGAAACAAGCAATCTATTTACTAGATGCAGAGTTGAAATGGTGGTTATAAGGATGCTCAATGAACTTAGGGGAAGAGCAGATGAACTCAGAGAACTTTAACAGCATAAAAGACATGAAAACCATAAAAAAGAACCAGTCAGAAATGAAGGCTACACTAACTGAAATGAAGATTAATTTACAGGGAATCAACAGAGTGGATGAAGCCGAGATTCACATCAGCGATTTAGAATGTAAGAAAGCAAAAAGCACCCAATCAGAACAGTAAGAAGAAAAAAGAATTTTTAAAAAATGAGGATATTGTAAGGAGCCTTTGGGACAACTTCAAGTGTACCAACATTTGCATCATGGGAGCCCTGGAAGAGAGAGAGAGCAAGAAATTGAAAACCTATTTGAAAAACTGATGACAGAAGAACCTCCCTAATTTGGCGAAGGAAATAGACATGCAAGTCCAGGAAGCACAGATGGTCCCACACAAGGTGAACCCAAAGAGGCCCACACCAAGACACACCATAATTAAAATGCCAAAGGTTAAAGACAAAGAGAATATTAAAAACATTAAGAGAGAAGTAGTTAGTTACCTACAAGGAATTTATATAAGATTGTCAGCTGATTTCTCGAAAGAAACTTTGCAGACTAGATGGGATTGGCAGAAAAATTCAAAGAAATGGAAAGCAAGGACTTAATACCAAGATTACCCAGGAAAACTATTGTTGAGATTCAAAAGGCAGATAAAGAGCTTTCCAGACTAGGAAAAACTGAAGGAGTTCATCATCACCAAACCATTATTATATGAAATGATAAAGGGATTTATTAAAGAAAATGAAGATCAATACATGTACAATAAAATGGCAGTAAGATACATATCAATCAACAATTGAATCTGAAATTCAAAACAAACAAGCAGAACAGAAACAGAATTATAGATGCAGAGAACACTTTGATGGTTGCCAGATGGGAGAGGGACTGGGGAGATCAGGGCAAAAAAGGTGAAGGAATTAAATACAAGTTGATAGTTACAAAATAGTCATGGGATGTAAAGTTCCAAACAACCCATGTGCATGACCCATGGACATGGACATGATGTGGGGACTGCCTGAGGGAGTGGGGTGGGTGCTGGGTGGAAGGGGGCAAAGGGGGAAAAATGGGTCTGCTGTAATACCATAATCAATAAAATAAATTGAATAAAAACCTCTATCATTTTATGAACCAACACCACCCTAATAAGTTCAATAAAAAATAAAAAAAATAATAGTTACAAGTCTTAGTTTGAAAAAGCATTACAATTTGGCCTTTTCTGATAACAATTCATATAGCTAATTCCTGTTTTGCTAATGACAATAGGAGATAGGATTTGGAAATTATCCATGACATTCTGTTTATAGGAAATTTTTTTTTCTGGAAAGAAGGAAAATCTGTGAATATGCTTTTATGTTCTTAAAGTACAGTAATAAGTTTAAACATTTTGCATTCTGCAACTATAGTTTTATGTTTCCTTTAACCCATCTACTGTAAAAGCCTTTGTATTTCAAAATCCATACTTTTTGCTGAATTTAGCTTGTTAGTAATTGACTATGTAAGAAATGACAAATTTAAATTATAATCATTAGGAAACAAAAAAAAACATTGTTTCTTTTTTTCCCTCCAGTCCTTGGTTTTGATCAGCAAACTACCTTATATCCATTTTTTCCACACTGTACTCAAACAGATAGCACCAGAGTATTTTGAAAAGAGCAAACCTTATTTGGAAGCAGGTAAGTTAAACATTGTGTTATTTAAGTACCTTTATGATGGAGTTTAAAACATTTTACTGGGAATGATCTGTTAAAAACTGATCTTCTAAAAAATAAGAATTTTATGGTGGGAGAGAGATGTAATACTATTCTTCTGGTATCTTTACCTAGATACATGAAAGACTGTTGTCATTTATTATCTCCTTTTGCACCATAGACTAACAATAAATACTGAGTTGATGCTGTACTATTAAACAGACATTCTTATGTTACTCTACACAGAAAAAAGGCCTCTGCCAGGTGGTGTGCTTTTGCAGCTAATTTTAGTAGTAATAGATGAACAGAAAAACTCCTTTTAGACCTATTATTTCATTGCTTTAAAAAATTTATTGATCAATTTATATCCAGAATAGGTGTATTTCTGGTGAAATGTAAGGTATTTTCACTACTTATACTCTTATTTTACCTTTATTCTTCCGTCCTTCCTGGTATATTTTTTCTGCTCTATGGACAGTAGAGTTTTAATTTTTAATATGCTATTTTTCATAGTTTTAATATTTCCATTTATACTAAAGAAGTTTTATTTTTTTCAGCTTGCAATGATGTTGATCGATGGCCTGCTCCAGTGCCAGGGAAAACATTATACCTGCCTATTATGGGGGTGGTAATGAAGGTAATAGCTTATATTTCATTTGTCTCCTTTTTAAAAGATCCCTAGGACAGTCACATTGAGTTCTGTTTTCTAACTTTCTAATAACATTCAGCTCTTTTACTAGCTTTTACTAGGTTTTTTTGATACCACAATGCATTATGCTGCAGAGAACCATTAGACAATTCCAGGGGCCACTGGCCCATCATCCTGTAGAATTTTCATGAGGGGGTCATTCTTATATAATACATGTAAATGTAAATGTCACCTAGAATTCTACTCCATGGCCCCCCAGAAATGAATGGTATTGCAGAATACTTGTAGAATTGAGGATGAATTATTAAAAATTAAAAGAAATTAGGAAAGACATTGGTTTTTAGTCTTAAATGGTCTTAACATGTAATATCAGAATAAACATGTCTATCCTAGGGTACTGCACTTTATTAAATTTTATTTCTTCTATTTAAAAAAATGAATTAGCGTCTTGCTCTCAGGCTTTGTATGAATGTGCTCTAAGTTCTTTTGCAGTTCATTTTCATGTTGGACTTATTTTTGGCAATGCTCTCTCTTTAGATGTGCTTATTTCTGTAGGAGCTGTGTTTTGTTTTGTTTTTACCCTGGGAAAGCCTCAAAAGTATACTTGTAGCTCCAGGTTCAGAATTCTCATGGTTTCCTGTGATACTTATTCCATAGTTTGGCAAGCTTAAAAGGGTATGTTTGGGTATGGATATTAAGCAAATATTGGAACAATAAATAGGAAGTGGTATGAAGTTGATGTCCTTTTTCTGTTTTTCAACACATTTGCTTTTTATTGGATTGGTGATTTATGTATGGGAGTGTAGAGACCTTGGTTCACTTACTTCTGCTGTGACTGAAAATAAGTATGACTTTATTTTTTAATCTGACATAAATACTTTGTTTTTATGGCTTTTTAGGCATTGCTTAGTATACCTTTTTATCAGAAGGATAGAGCACTTCTGATCCCTCATTGTGGTAGGACTGACAAATTATAGAAAGGACATTCATTCTTTTGTTGCCAAAGTTAATTTCTTCTTTCTCTTTAAGGTACGGATTCCCACATGTCATGACAAACCTGGGACAACTCAAATAGTGCAGTTAACTCAGCAGGTAGTGTGGTACTCTGATAGAATAATCGAGCACGTAGAGTCTCTTTAACAGAAATTTTAAACTGGCAAATGCAGTTTCTTGGGTTTATGGTACATTTTTTAATATTACTGAAATATCCTAATTAAAGGTTTTAAATGAATTGATAATAAGCTTCCTAATGTTTCTCAGGTATTTTTCTTGTTCTTCCTCTGACACTGTCGAGAACTCAGAATTTATACTGTAATTGTGAGGACAAGGGAAAAGTAAATACTATTTTTCAATAAGATTTAATTCTAACAGAGCCTCTTAAAGAGTGGTCAGCAGTCTTCTGTTTTTAGGAAGCTTTGTCAAAAGGATTCTGTAGTTATGATTACCTTTCAGTTTTCCCCAAGCTACATCAGTTTATGACGGTGGTTGAATTTTTCATTTGAAACAGGACACCCATTGTTCTTTGAATTGGATAAAATGGAGGACAGAAGGAAAGCTAATTTTGCCTGTTACATATATCCACTAGTATTATGTTAGTATTTCATACTGTTGTGAATTAATCTGGCTATTGAGTTAATGCTTTAACCATGGAATCTGTGTTTCCTTGACCTTCTGCTCTGTTAGGGGAGATTGGTTAAGACACACTCTCTTTGTGGCTTCTCTTTGATAATGACAATCTTGTAAGATAGAGCAATATGCTTATTGATCATGAAATAAGTAGCCATATTTTAAAAATCAATTTCTGTAAATCTTAGTGACATCTCTATTTTTTCTTTTTTATATCTTAGGCAGACACACACATATCTGTTGTTTTACCTACTGTTCATGAGGTAGATCTTTTCAGGTAAAGAGTAAGAAATTTTAATTGCTTTTACTCTTTTGCTTTGTGATGTTGTTAATTTCTTTAGAAAATGAATGTTCTTATATGAAATGTGGGAAACATTGGAAGAAAGTAATCATTATGTGTCACATGCTATATAAATCAATGGTTCATCCCCAAGTGTGTGTTTTGAGCTTTGACTGTTAGGAAAATTTGGATATGGATTGGGGTATTACATTGTAGAAACAAATTGTTTTGGTTCAATGTGAGAATGGTATTGTAATAAAAAAAAATGCACTTTTTTTTTAGAGATGCATTTTAAAGTGTTTTGAGGTGAAATGTCACAAGGTTTGTGTTTTATTTTAAAGTACTTCAGTAAGAAAAAAATGAAGTAAAAATAGCAAAATATTGTTAACACTAGATGATATGTATAAAGGGGTTCTTACACTACTATCTTTATTTTTCTGTATGTTTGAAACTTTTCAAAATGCAATAATAAAAATAACAGAGATGATCTAGCACTTAAAAAAGAAAGAAGGAAAAAGTACCAATGTTTATGATTTACACAGAGCAGCTAAATATGAAAATGTTTATGCTTTACACAGAGCAGCTAAATAAGAATCTTTGGGTTGGTGCCCAAGTTTGAGCTCCCGGGCGGTTCTCATGTATAGTCCAACTGAAGAAACCACTGTTAGAAACGAGCAATTACAAACTAATACATGTAATCAGGAGTCACATGAAAAACTTTGAATGGGTTTTTTATTTTTAATTGATTGTAGAGAAGAGGGGGAGAGAGAGAAACATCAATTCGTTGTTCCACTTATCTATGCATTCATTCGTTGATTCTTGTATGTGCCCTCACTGGGGATTGAACCCACAACCTAGGCATATCAGAACAATACTCTAACCAATAAGCTACCTGGCCAGGGCTGAATGGGTTTTGGTTTGATTTTGTGTATGCATGGATTTGTGAGTGTGAGTGTGTGTGGCCTTCAAATTACATGGAATACTGCTTCAAAGATTGATTAATTTTATATGCTAAAGTTGTTTTATACATTGACCTTAGCACATCCCAGTAATCCCACTTCTAGGTATTTACCCAATAAAAATGAAAACATGTATCTGCACAAACACCTATATGCAAATATTTATAGCAGCTTTATATACCAGCCTAATACTAATAAATGGATAAACAAAATGAGCTATGTGCATGTGCCTGGAATACTACTCAGCAGTTTAAAAAAAAAAAGAATTAAGTATTGATGTAGTCAGCAACATGGATGACTCTCAGAAGCATTATGTTTAGTAAAAAGAGTTTTATTTATTTATTTATTTATTTATTTATTTGTATTGTTCAAGTACAGTCGTCTCCATTTTCCCGCCACCACTTCTCCCTACCCCACCGACCCCTGTGTCCCACCTCCCACCCTCAATCCTATTCCCTTTTGGCTCTATCCATAGGTTCTTTATACATGTTCCTTGATGACCCTTTTCCTTCTTTCCCCTGTTACTCCCTTTCCTCCTCCCCTCTGGTTACTGTCAGTTTGTTGAAAAGAGCTAGATTTTAAAGAGCTGCTTACTGAATGTTTCTATTTATACAATGCTCTGGAAAAGGCAAAAATATAGGGACGGAAATCAGAGTAGTGGTCACCTGGGAGTGGGGCAGGGAAATGGACTACAGAAAGAATGAGGAAACTCTGGGGGGGTCATGGAACGCTTCTCTCTTTGGTAAGGGTGAATTTTACTGTATGTACATTATGAATCTTAAACACAAATTAATTTTCTTTAAAAAATAAGTGTAGCATTCTTAAAATGAAAAGGGGAAGTATTCCCCAAATAAATGAAAATCACAGGAAATACATACTAAGAGTAAGAATTTTACTGTATGTAAATTATAAATCTTAAAAACAAATTAATTTTCTTAAAAAAATAAGTGTAGCATTCTTAAAATGAAAAGGGGAAGTATTCCCCAAATAAATGAAAATCACAGGAAATACATACTAAAAATTTTTTTTATAGTTTTGATACTTCATCATTGAGGAATAAATTGAATAACTGGCAAAGTTAATATAGAATGTGTTTGCCAGACATGTTTTATTTTGGACTACTAAGCATAAGTTTTAATGCTTTTTTATCAATCATTGTTGCTTTTGCGGTAATTATGTCCACCACTAACACTTTTGAAGATTATGTGTCTTTTCTCCTGAATATGAATTACATGTTGTTATTTCTTTAAAAGGAACAAGTTAGTATGTTGTTTTTTAATTTTGTTATTCAAGAGGTGAGAAAAACAAACTTCGAAGAATAATAACCTCACACAGAAGTAGTACTGGGCCAAGCATTTAATATCTGGATGATTGGATTAATGCTTTATCCATGACAACACTATTTTGTGTATGAAGAGTTTACATTTTACCTTATTAGTGTGAGAGTTTGAGTGGTTATCATTTAGACTGAAGGTGGTATTTGTATACAAGACTAAGCTCATGAGCAAAGGACAGACCTGGAAAGCTGTTTGAAGGTGAGTGTCAGAGGTACAGTTGAGTATAGGGGCCAGTTTCCCTCCTTTCACCAGATTAAGGCTTGTTAAGCTACTACTCATTCAGGGACCATGCCTTTGGTTTTTATTTCTCTGTTGAACACAGGAATAGTCTTCTCATTTAGTTTTTAAGTTGGGCTTTTAATTCAAGGGCAGTTTTCTGTCAAAAGAGACTGATATTCTCTTGCCTAGAGTCCAGGACATTTCACCTCATGATATTTACTGACTTATTGTTGGTTCTTTGCACAGCGAGAGGCATGTAAGTTATGTGTGATTGTGTTCCCCTTCCTCTCCCCCTAACTGGGGATCAAAAATATTTTTTTAAAGTTATGTTGTTGCTAATTAGTACTGTGTAGTTAGGCCTGTGATGATTGCATCTGTACTGAATATTTACAGACTTCTTGTCATTAAACTGTAAACAATATGCTATATATAACAACTATTTACATGGAATTTATATTAGGTATTATAAGTAATCTGGAGATAATTTAAAGTATATGAGAGCATGTGCACAGGGTACATGCAAATACTATGTTATTTTATATAATGGACTTGATCATCTGTGGATTTTGGTATCTGCAGGGGTCATGGAACCAATACCCCTTCAGTACCAAGGAACAACTGTATATATGTACTTACAATATAAAAAAATATATTTAAAATTATATATAATATATATAAAATTTTGAAACAATCACAGATTTACAGAAAACTGTTTTCCCTGAACCATTTGTAAGTTGGAAACCTGATGCCTCATCGCCCCTGAATATTTAAGTGTCTATTTCCTATAAATTAGGACACAATGCAACTATCAACATGGGAAAATTAACATTGATAGATTAATATCATCTAATAATAAGACCACATTCAAATATCACCAGTTGTCGCAGTAATACCTAGTTGATAATCATCTGTTGTATTTAGTTGTCATGTCTCTCTAGTCTCTCTCTTTTAGTCTGGCATAGCTCTTCAGTCTTCCTTTCATGCTTGCGACCCTGGCATTCCTGTGGATTACAGGACAGTTATTTTGCAGGAAATCCCTAAACTTAGGTTTGTCTGGAATTTACTCAGGATTAGTTTCAGGGTCTGAATCTTTCGTAAGGAGGTAGCACAGAAGTTTGGCTTTCCTTGTTACTGAAGTGTTATTGAAGTGGTGTTCTCTGCCCTCGCTGGTGTGGCTCAGTTGGTTGAAGCATCGTCCTGTAAACTGAAAGACTGCTAGTTTGATCCCCAGTCAGAGCATATACTTATGTTGTGGGTTTGTCCTGGTTGCTTCATGTATACGAGGCAACCTGTTGATATTTCTCTCCTGCATCAGTGTTTCTTTCCCCTCCCTCTTCCCCTACTGCCATCCCTCCCCACTTCCTCTCTCTCTAAAAGCATAAAAAAAAGGTCCTTGGGTGAGGATAAAAAAAATTAAAGCAGTGTTCTTTAAGCTTCTTCATTGATACGTTTTTCTTTTTCTTTGTAATTAAGTATTTTGTGGGGAGATACTTTGAAAGTATGTATATTAGTTATTTATTGCTGTGTAATAAAATACCCCAATACTTAGAGGCTTGAAAGAACAAACAATATTTCATACAGTTTCTGAGGGTCAGGAATCTGGGAACTGCTTAGCTGGATGGTTCTAGCTCTGAATATGTTATGTGATTGTAGTCAAGATGTCAGCTGAGGTTTAGTCAGTAGGACAATTGGGGCTGGAGATCTGCTTCTGCAGAAGGCTTACTTACTTGGCTGTTGGAGGTCACAGTTCCTTGTGGCTCTTGGCAGGAAGCCTCATTCTTAGCCACCTGAACCTCTGCATAGGGCTTCTTGAATGTTCTCACAACATCAGCAGGTGATCTGAAGGAAAGCTGAAGCCACAGTGACTTTTATGACTTAGCTTTCAAAACTGTACATTGTCACTTTACCTTATTCTATTCACTATCTGTGAGCCACTAATTCACCCCACACCTAAAAAGGGAAAATTAGGCTCCATGTTTTAAAAGGAGTGTCAATAAATTTGTAGAAGTATTTTAAAACATCACATTATTTATTTGTATCTGTGTGGACTGTTTCCTGTTTTATTCAGCAAGTTATTAAAATCCATGACCGTCATCTGTTTTGATCTTCAGATCATCCCCAATTTGACCAGTTAGAACCATTTCAACCTGGCCTCTTTTTTGACATATTCTTTTCATTCGTTGAACACTTTCTTTCTGGTGTAAGATATTTCAGGCTTATTTTTTTTAATTAAAAATTGATATATAATTCACATACCACAATATTACTCTTTTGAAGTATACAATCCAGTGGCTTTTAATAGTCACAAAGTTGTGCGACCATCACTCCTGTCTAGTTTCAGGACATTTTCATCCCTTCAAAAAGTAACCCTGTACCCGTATTAGCAGTTACTCCCCATTCTCTGTTTCCCAGCCGCTAGTAATCACTGATCTACTTTCTGTCTCTATGAATTTGCCTATTCTGGACATTTCATGTAAATAGACTCATACAATATGTAGCTTTTGGTGTCTACCTTCTTTCACTTGGCATATTGTTTTCATGATTTATTCATGCAGTAGCATGAATTATTCATTTTTTTTATGGTTGAGTAATTTTCCTTTGTATGGATATATACCACATTTAGTTTATTCATTAATTCATCGAAAGACATTTGGATGGTTTCTACTTTTGGGCTATAATGTATGATGCTATTATGAACATTTGTGTCTAAGTCTTTGTGTGAACATGTATTTTAAGTTCTTTTGAGTTCCAAGATTATCTTATTTTCTCTTGCCCATTCCTGGAATCAGCTATTTCTCCAAAAAGCTTTGGTCTCCCCTCACCCTTCTCAGCCACTGGAGACTAGGAATTAGAAGCCAAGAGCTGGTTACTAGTTATGCTCATTGCTATTGGATATCTTTGATTTTTAGGCCATCTTAGTGAACAGAGCTAAGGAATATTATATGCATGTGTGTGTATATATATATCTGTAAATGCATGCATACATGCATATTCATATATATGTGCATCTTTACACTCGTATTTATGTCTATTTCCATATATACATTGAAAACTGTAAACTCACTCTAGTGCCCCCAATTCCAATCCAACATGACAGGGTTCATTCTAGTTTTCTTCCTTTCCATATGTATATTTCTTTTTTTCTGAATAACTACCTCCTGCCATTCTTAACTTAATTATTTGATCAATCCCCTGTTAGTAACTAATCTCTCTCTGCTGCAGCCCTCTTCTGTGCAAATGCCTCTCTTACCTCTTTTGGGCTTTGTCTGACACTCCAGACCCAGCTGACACCCTTCTTATCCTGCTCAGGCTCTATTCCATGCCAGATTGACTCTCGCATGGTTACGCTCCTACCCCAGTCAGGGTTCCGTATCCCACACTAGGTTTAGTCAGTAGGTCATTTCATCCTCACCCTTCTTGTACTCCGACTTCCGGTGCCAGGCCAATGCTCATATGGATGCCCTCCTTACACTACTTGTGCTCCTACACCTCGCTACAGGCCACCTCTTAATGTGGACACCCCCATTTCCCTGCTCTGACACCCCGCTATGAATAACCTCTTCAACCTCCTGTGGCTCCGATACTCCACACCACCCTGCTCCTTCATGTTCCTCACCCTGCCTGGACTCTGTCACCCAAACCAGATCACCTTCACACATGTACACCTTCCTTAACACATTGGGTTCCATCTGCCACCCCCTCCACCTGGATATCTACCTTATATCAAATAAGCCCTGACTTACCCTCTCTAGCCCGACATGGCTCTCTTTCCCTCCTGGCAGAGATTCCTACCATGAACCATGTTCTGCTTTAGGATTGAATTGTTTAGGAAGGAAAGAGGAAAAAGATCTCATTTGCCTTGTCCATGAACTATTTGTTGGGGTTTTTTGTTTTTTTCCCCTTCCCTCACGTTTGTTTCCTTGCCATTGAACAGTTAAAATGAACTTTTCCTAATTTCTGTCTCACAAATTTTTTGCATATTTTTGCACTTAAATGCTGTTCTTTTCCTTTTCTTTTTTTAAAAAATATATGTTTTCAACTAGGTTGACCAATTATGGTTTTTATAAGTAGATAAGTATTTTTTCCCCTAAACTACTATGAAAAATTATTACCCTATAAGGAATAAGTTACTAAATAAGTAAAAGTTACCAAATGTCTGAGGCTAATTAATATACCAGAGTTTTGTCCTGCTAGGCATCCACCTAATTCCACGGTTGCTATAAAAATATGCAGCATGTCTGTATGAGGAGTATTTGTCTGGGAAATCATTGTGGTGTTTAGTGTAAGAACTCCGACTTGTGATATGTTTTCATCATTTTTTAATATGGAAAGCATTTGCTTTTAAACTAAGTATTGCCATATTTCAAATGAATTTGTATATCAGGTCAAGGTACAAATAGCTGGAAGAAGTTATATATCAATGTGAAGTTTTTAGAATGGTTATGTGAGAACTTAACAGGTTGGTTAAATAACAGTATTTCTGCTGTGTAAAACATGTTTCAGATGCTTCTGCCCAGTTTTCCTTCATAGTCAGATGCTTTGGGAGCTAGTGCTGTTGGGGGAGCCCCTTGTGGTCATGGCACCGTCACCTTCAGAGTCCTCAGAGACCGTATTGGCACTTGTTAAGTGAGTATATCTATTTGGTTCGTAATGGTGATAGTCACAGCACTTTCCCATTTGTTACATGTTTGTACACATTGCATTCATCCACACAACAGCGTTGTAAGAAGGTAGTGCTCCTTATAACACCAGTTTATGGATAAGAAAATTAATGCAGGCGTCGTGAAGGCTGGAACCATGTTCTTGTTTTCCTGCGCAACAAGTACATTCATTCACCTACACCTATGATTTTCAACAGGTGTGCTGCAAGAATTTTTAAAACATGCAATACCTGGCTATTTAGTCAAGAGCACTGATCTCTTTTCCCTTAGATGGTTAAATTAAAAAATGACAACAGCCAACACAATAGTCATCAGGTGTGAACAAATAAAAATTATACCTGCACTCTCCTCAGGAGCATGCCTGTGCCTTTCCTTTCCCTCTCCTCTTCCCCCCAGGCACATGTGACTTTTGCCTTTCCTTCTTAAATTCCAAGGGCCCTCCTTTTACTTCTGTAACTTGTTTCCTGAGTGTACACAGCCCAGCGGGCTCAACTTCTGTTACCTCTGTAACTTTCTAAATAAACTTTCTCTTATAATTTGAAAAAAATAATGATTTTTTTTTTGTCAAAAAATATTGGGTTGGCCAAAAAGTCCATATGGTTTTTTCCATAAGAGACACATTTTTCATTTTCACCAAACTTTATTGATTTGGATATTGAGTATGTCAGCTATCTCCCATGTGGGTATAACATTGATTATTCTCAATTAATGTCTCAATTTGATTACTATGAACTTCAACTGATCTTCCTGACTGGAGCATTGTCCAAAGAGAGATATCCAGCACAAAACTTCACAAAACAGTTTTAACATGTCCGATCAGTTATAGCACCTTCTCCATACACTGCACAAATCTTTTTGTGTTTCAGTTGCTTTTTTACCTTTCTTTGAAATAGCAAAATATAATATGCTAAAAATGTTGCATATTTTCTTCCATCTCTAATATTAAAATGGCTACACAAAAATTCACTAATTTTGATTTTTTTTAAATGCATGCTGATATGACAGCTGTCATGTTACAATCTAACAAAATTGTTTTGAATGAAGTTAAAGACAACTAAGCGCTACTAGAGCCATCTTACGGAAAAAAAGCAAATGAACTTTTTGGCCAACTCAATATATTTTTTGGTGTGCTGCAGGATTTTAGTAATTAGTTTATGTGGGCCATGAGATGAAAATGGTTGAAAATTGCTGACTTACATGAAGTTTGTATCTGATAAATAGTAGCTGTATGAATGGTCAATGTCAAGTAAAAGGCATGCAACTAGTGAATGGCAGAACCAGAATTTTATCCTATCTTCTGCCCCAAGTCCAGTTCTTTTAGTATGCCATTTCACACTATGTATTTCTATTTGCTTTCTAGTTTTTGGAAATGAGTTTACCATTTATTGAAGTAGATAAATTAGCCTATTGGGGGCATATTGTGTATATTGATGTTTTATAGTTATTGAGCAGGGCCTTTAATTTTTGTGTCCTTGGTTTTACATGTTCTTCTTGCTCCACAGCTGTATTTCTCCATTGAAGTACTTCAGTGATTTCCGACCTTATTTCACTATTCATGATAGTGAATTCAAAGAATATACTACCCGTACTCAAGCCCCGTAAGTAAACAAAGTAACTTCTATTAAGCAATTATTACTTTTATAAACGAATTATATAGAATCATTTTTGATAATAATTTAAAAGTTTAAATTTTGAACTTATTGGCAGATTAGTTTTATAGAAGAAGGTTTGAGGAGCTGCTGGGCCACATTTCAAGAGTATCTTATTTTCTTTGAATGATTTATAAGTGGGAGCTATATTGTCATTAATAGCCATCCAACTGTACTTTCAGTTCTATCGTCTTTTCATACTGCAGGACTTCTCATGGCATCAGTTATTTCTTCTTGCTCTGTAACTTCCTTTTCCTTCCTTCCTCTTCATTGAATTCACATATAAACATGAAAATTCTCCCTAGTCTGTAAAAGGGGGAAAATTATCTTACCCTTTCCCTTTTAGTGCCTGTTATATTACTCATCTTCTTTTCACAGGGGTAAGTTTCTAGGATAACAAAAGAAGAATAACCATTTCTTGGTTCCCTTTCTTGTAACATTTAAACTGTTGGCTTTGAAAATATTTTAATCGTTGATACCACTCTCATCTGGCTGCCTGGTGGTGCATCTCGCTCTCCTGTGCAGTCTTTTCTTTCTCTCGTGCCCCGTTAGGTGTTGGTGTTCTCCAGTGTTGTGTTCTGGGTTCTGATTTCAGACTGATAATTTTTTCTGTACAATCTTATCTGTACCCACAGCTTCTGTTAAAGCCTATACACTGATGACTGAAGTTAAGTTTATCTTCCCAGCCAAGATCTATATATGTCCAGACCTATATGTCTGGGTTTATTTTTTAACCACATTGCTACCTGGACATCTTAATGTCACCTAAAACAAAACACATTCAAACTGAATTCTTTTTGTTCCTCTTTTTCTTCTCTAATCCTAGGCCTCTGACTCTTTTCATGAATGGTACTACGTTTTGCTCAGCTGTCAAAACCCAAATTGTCATAAATTTCTTCTTATGATGATGCACATCAAGTTTTACCAAATTCTGTCAATTCAGTATCCTAAAATAGCTCTTATTACATTTGTTATTTTCTTTCCAAAACCCTCTTCCCAGTCCTACTGTTTCTTTATCATATTTGCTGTTGCTTTTTCTAATGTACTTATTAGAAAGGTTACTCTGGGGATTATCTTTCCCCAGAATAATAAGTACATTTTCATTCATGTGACATTCCTCTAATCAGTTCTCTAGAAGCTTTCATTTGCCTACCAGATAACATTCAAACGTACAGCATATTAACTTGGTACTTAATGATTTGGTCACCATCTGCCCAACTATTTTTATTTCTGACTATTCATCCTTCCACATCGTGCTCTAGGAATGCTGAACTATATGTAGTTCTACAAACAGATCATGATCTCATTTCATTGCTTTGCACTTACTCTTCATTCTCTTGCATCACCTTTACCACCTTTATCCACTTGGCAAAGACTCCTACTCATCTTTCATATCTTTGTGCAAATGTCATCTGTTTGATGAGGTCATCCTTTAATCCCTGGTAGACGTATCTCCTTTGTAATTATTGTACATTTTATACCACTTGTACTGTCTTATAATTTCTAGCATCATAATTTAGTATGTATATCCTTTTAGAAAGACTGTGTCTTTTCATTTTTATATGCCTCGTGCTAAATGTTGTGTCTGACATGTAGTTTATATGTGGTACGTTGAATGAAGGGAAAGGTAATCTGTTTATTGTTCACTCAGAAGAAATTATAAACTATTCTTCACTGATGGAACATTGATCTTTTTCTCACTTTGTTTTTGTTTTGTTTTTATGTAGGCCTTCAGTCATATTAGGAGTAACCAACCCCTTTTTTGCAAAAACACTTCAGCACTGGCCACACATTATTCGAATAGGAGACCTTAAACCAGCAGGTAAAGTATAAACTTGGTGTTCTGTTGCTTGTGTGTGTAATGTTGCTGAGCAGGTTTATTTCTTCTCCTTTGTTTTCATTTTTTGGTTACTTTTTATGTTGATGGCAGTCTTTTTGAGACAGCCTGAATAATGGCCTTTTGGAAAAGAGCACAACTTCTCACTAAAATATACATGTGTAGCCCATCGTTCGTCCTACCAAAAATAGTACTTATAATGTTATAAACATGGAATGAATTATAGCAAAATGACACCTCAAAACTTTGAGCTCCTTCTTATACGTGGATAGCTCAATTAAAAAAGGATTTCCAACACTGCTTGAATAAAACCTTATAGAAGCTCAAAATATTCAACTTGGTATAAAATTCTTGGTTGGGTCTCAAAACAAGTGTTACACATTTCTGTGGTATTGGTATTGATTAAAGAGCTAGTGAAAAGGTTGTGTTTTCCTTGAGAAAATAAGGTATGTGCCTCACTCATAGTAACTATTACCTTTTTTTTTTTAGTAAGAGAACAAATCTAGTTTTATGTATTTACTTTTTAGTAAGTTTAAATTCTCCAGGAGTACAGCATTAACATGAATTCTGTGTCCAATGACCTTAATAAAAGATTGCTTCCAAATTTGGCACGAACTATGCCACTATTTCTATGCACATGAGTTACCTTTTCCCAGATGACTCAGTTTGCCACCAGGAGTCACTATGTTGTTCTTTGCTTTTGTACATGTAAGCACACCTGCCTAGATACAGTTCAGTTACATTTTGAGCATAAACACTCCAGTTTTAAGATCAGCTCTGTGCTCATTCTCGTTCTGGAGAGCCCACCAAAGCTAACAGCGATGGCCTTGGATCGTGGCCTTACAGATATATTTGTCATTTTAGAAGTTTTGGTCCCAGCAGTCCTCCACAGACTCCAAGATGGCAGAAAGAGCCATGGTAGCTGTTTAAATAGTATTTTTAAGTGAATCAATGAATTCTGAGGTTGGAAGTTTTGTTAACTTCGATGACAATTTAGTGCTACCTCTGACATTCCTTACTCAACGTTTCTGAATTTTCCATTGAAATAGTTGGGACTTGAGATTTTGAAAATATTTAAAAATAACTTTATAATGTGACACTTAGAAATCATTTCTTCCCCTCGCTGGTGTGACTTATTGAGTTGAGTGCCAGCCTACAAACTGAAAGGTCACTGGTTCGATTCCCTGTCAGGGCACATGTCTGGGTTGCAGACCAGGTATCCAGTTGCGGGGCACATGAGAGGCAACTGATCATTTTTTCTCTCCCACTCTTTCTCCTTCCCTTCCCCTTTCTCTGAAAATAAATAAGTAAAACTTAAAAAACTTTCGGTATATACAAGTATATTTAAAACACTATTTGATAATACTATTTTATAAGCGATCCATTCTAGTATATACATAAATCTAAATGGATATTACTAGAGTCAGAGAATAACATTTTTAAATCATATTATTTACAAATATTAGACTCAATTTTAAACTGAAATTCTTAGGTGCCTTATGAAATTGAGGAAAGAGCATAAGGTTTCACTCTGGCAGTCAGGTCTGTGTGATCCTACACAGAACCACCCACTTAGGCCTCGAACACTATGTCTTCTAGATTAAACAGTGCCTGACTCATGGCACTCTGTAAATGTCATGGTCTCCTGCCATCTCACCAGTGTCCTGTCTGATTATTAATGATAATTGAGAGCACAGCAGTCACTAGAGTCTTAGCTAAGAGAAGATATGAAAAGTTTTTTTTAATCTTAATTTAATCTTGACATTTACTTTTATGGTTTTATGCTATTAATATAGACTCTTTGGTTAATTATAATATAGTTAGTTAAGTAACTAATAGTTTACTATTTATTGCCTTTTTCCAATGAAGAAAGGCTCATTGTTGGGGATGTAAGTAGAGGAACTTTTGCATAAAATCGTTACGGTAACATGAATTGATAAATTTGTTTAACTTTTTAAGGAACACCAAACTATTTCTAAAGTAGCCAATCATTTTACATCCTTATCAGCAGTATATGAGGATTTCTTTTACTTTACGTCCTTGCTAATATTTGATGTTGTCTATCTTTCTCATTGTAGCATTTAGTGGGTTTGTTCTTCCCTAGTGACTAATGATGTTGAGTATCTTTTCATCTACTTATTAGTCATTCATATATTTTTGATAAAATGTTGATTTAAATCTTATGCCCACTTTAAATTCGATTATTGTCTTATTTAGTTGTAAGAGATCTTTATGTGTTTTGGACACAAGTCTGTTTTCAGATACATGATTTGCAAATATTTTCTCATACTATGTGTGTTCTCTTTTTGTTTTCTTAGTGGCATACTGTTTTCCAGTTTTATCGAGATGTAATTGAGAAACAGGATTATTTAAGTTTAAAGTATACAGCACAGTGACTTGACTTAACTGTACGGTGAAATGATTACCACTAATTTACTTAACATCTATCATCTCATATGGATTTTAAAAAGAAAAAATGTTTTCTTTCTTGTGATGAGAACTCTTAAGAGTTAACGCTCTTAAGAACTTTTAAATATGCCATATAGCAGTGTTAACTATAGTCATCAAGTTGTATGTGCTATCCCCATTATTTATTTATCTTGTAAATGAAAGTTTGTACCTTTTGACTCCCTTTATCCAATTCCCTCAACCCTTACCTCTTCCTCTTGTAACCACAAAAATGTGTTTAATCAATAAGTCTAGCTGGTCTTTTTTTTTTTTTCTTTTGTGGATAGGCCTTTTGATTTTGTATCTAAGAATTCAATGCCTACCTAAGGTCACCAAGATCTTCTCCTATGTTTTCTTCTAAAAGTTTTATTCTGTTAACACTTACATTTGGGTCTGTGAATCACTGAGTTATTTTTTGTTATGGTGTGGGTTGAATGTCTAAAATCATTGTTTTTGCATGGTGATATCTAGTTGTCCTAGCACCATTTGTTAAAAAGACTATCCTTTTTCTACTGACTTACATTGGTACCTTTGTGGAAAATCAATTCGCCATAAATATAAGGGTTTATTTCTGAATGCTTGTTTCTGCCACATTGACCTATATGTCTTATCTTTACAGCAATACAATCTCTTGATTACTGTAGTTTTATAGTAAGTTTTGAAATCTGGAAGTATAATTTTTTTAATTTTAAATTATGTTTTATTGATTATGCTATCACAGTTGTCCTGATTTGTCCCCCTTTACCCTGATTTTTCCCCCTTTACCCATCCTCCACCCAGTAGCCCCCACTCCCTCAGGCAATCCCTCCACCATCATTTATGTCCATGGGTCATGCGTATAAGTTCTTTGGCTACTCCATTTCCTGTACTGTACTTCACATCTGCATGGCTATTCTGTAACTACCTATTTGTACTTCTTAATCCCCTCACCTCTTCACCCATTCACCCACACCCCTCTCCCATTTGGCAACCAACAAAATGGTCTCTGTATCCATGATTCTGTCTCTGTCCTTCTTGTTTGCTTAGTTTGTTTTTTAGATTCAATTGTTGATACATTTTTACTTTTTGCCATTTTATTGTTCTTAGTTTTGATTTTATTCTTTCTCTTTTAAGTATTTTATTTATTTATTTTAGAGAGAGGGGAAGGAGGGAGAAAGAGGAGAGAAACATCAATGTGTGGTTGCCTCTCATGCACCCCATACTGGGGACCCATCCCTCAACCCAGGCATGTGCCCTGACTGGGAATTGAACCGGCGACCCTTTGGTTTGCAGGCCAGCACCCGGTGCACTAAGCCATACCAGCCAGAGCTGATTTTCTTCTTTTTCTTAAATAAGTCCCTTTAACATTTCATATAATACTGGTTTGGTGATGATGAACTCCTTTAGTTTTTTCTCGTCTGGGAGGCTCTTTATCTGCCATTTGATTCTAAAAGATAGTTTTGCTGGGTAGAACAATCTTGGCTGTAGGTCCCTGCTTTTCATGACTTTGAATATTTCTTGCCAGTCCCTTCTAGCCTGCAAAGTTTCTTTTAAGAAGTCAGCTGACAATCTTATGGAAGTTCCCCTCTGCGTAACTTTTTTCTCTTGCTGCTTTTAAGATTCTCTCTTTATCTTTAACCTTTGGCATTTTAATTATGATGTATCTTGGTGTGGACTTGTTTGTGTCCATCTTGTTTGGGACTCTGTACTTCCTGGACTTAACGTGTCTATTTCCTTCACCAGAATTAGGGAAGTTTTCTTTCATTATTTTTCCAAATAGATTTCTAATTTCTTACTCTTTCTCTCCTCCTCTGGCACCCCCATGATGTGAATGTTGGATCTCTTGCAGTTGTCCCAGAGGCTGCTTGTACTATCCTCATTTTTTTGGATTCTTTTTTCTTCCAGTTCTGATTGGTTGCTTTGTGATTCCTTATGTTCCATATCATTGATTTGATTCTCGACTTCATCCACTTTACTGTTATTTCCCTGTAAATTGTTCTTTATTCCAGTTAGTGTAACCTTCATTTCTGACTGGGTCTTTTTTATGCTGTTAAGGTCCTCATTAAGTTCCTTAAGCATCTTTAGAACCAGTGTTTTGAACTCTGCATCTGATAGATTGCTTATCTCCATTTCATTTAGCTTTTTTTCTGGAGTTTTGATCTGTTCTCTCATTTGGGCTATGTTTGTCTTCTCATTTTGTCAGCCTCCCTGGGTTTGTTTCTATGTATAGAGCTGCTTTGACTCATTGTCTTGGTACTGGAACTTAATGTAGTAGGTGTCACCCAAGCTGGTTATTCAAGGCACACACCCTTTGTGTGGGCTGACTACACTCTCCTCTTGTAGTTGAGCCTTGATCACTGTTAGCAGATCAATGGGAGGGATTTACCCAGGTCAAGTCAGCAGCAATGATTGGCTGTGACCACCACCAACCTCCACTCTCATTGGAGGATCAGCTGTGCAGGAGCAGGATGGCGGTGCTCCAAGTGGTCTTTAGCTGGCCCTGGGGTTTCCCAGGCAATGCAGGCCAAGGTCAGCCCCCACCTATGTTTTGCCCCGGACCACCCTTCCTGAGCTATAAAGCAATCTAAAATGAGAATGCTAGTTGTGCTGGGCTTGGAGATTCCCAGGCGAAGCAAAGCTGTGAATTTAGGCTGGCTGCTACTAGTGCCATGCCTGGGGCTCACTGAAGCCAGCTGTTGCTTGTTTGATAGGATTTAAGAAGGTATGAAGCCTGAGCCAAGACCAGCCATTCGTATGGAAAAGCAGCTTGGTTGGGCCCATAAGTTGGGAGGAGCGGAGTCCCTGGGATCTCCAAAAGTGGTCAAACAGTGTTAGCCTTGTTGGTGGAGTCTCAGATATGGCACCAGCTTGCCAGCTCTGTGGGTGGTAGGTTTAAAAAAGGCACAATGGCCTCTGCTGGCCTTGATGCCAGACACTTTATTTACTCCCTGTGTACCACTGGTGCCTTTCAAGCTACTACCCTGGTGCTGGAGCGCAGAGGGAGCGAGTCTGAGTAGGTGAGTCCATGTATGGGTTCTTTAAGAGGAACTGCTTGGAGCTCCAGAAATTTCTTCCACGGACTCAATCCTCACTGGTTTTTACAGTCAGAAGTTGTGGGGACTTGTTTTCCTGGCACTGGAACCCTGGGCCTGGGGTCTGGGGTAGGACAGGGACTCCTCACTTCTAATATTCCCCTCCCAAATTTTTATCTACTATGCATGGATGAGGCACCAGCCTCTTTTGTGTCTGAACCCCTCCCACCAGTCTGGATGGATGTGGTTTATTTAATTCCGTAGTTGCCAGACTTCCATTCAGCTTGATTTCTGACGGTTCTAAGTGATGGTTGTTCTGTATTTTAGCTCTTTTTTTTTTTCCTCAAAGATTTTATTTATTTATTTTTACATAGGGGAGGAGAGGGAGAAAGAGAGGGAGAAACATCAATGTGTGGTTGCATTTCACATGCCCCCTGCTGGGGACCTGGCCTGCAACCTAGGCATGTGCCTTACACTGGTAATCGAACTGGCAACCCTTTGTTTTGCAGGCTGGCTCTCAATCCACTGAGTCACACCAGCTAGAGCTTTAGCTGTATTTTTGATGTGGTTGTGGGAAGGGTTGAGCCAGGACTGACTATGCTGCCATTTTGACAGGAAGTCTGGAAGTGTAATACTTTTAATGTTAGTTGTTTGGGTTCTTTTTTTCCAAAATTGTTTTCGCTATTCTTGGTCTTTCGCATTCTATATACGTTTTAAGATTACTTTGTCATTCTTCAAAAAAAGTAGCTTGGATGTTGACAGGAGTTGTGTTGAATATGTAATCAATTTGGGAGAGAATTGCCACCTGAAAAATAGTGATTCTTGCAAGCCAGGAACTTGGAATGTTTCTTCATTGTTCAAATCTTCTTTACTTTTTGTCAGCAATGTTTTGTAGTTTTCAGTATGCAAGTCTAATTATGATGTTAAAAGTGAGTTTTTCATACATGTGTTTTAATCAGGCTGAAGAAGTGCCTTTCTGTTACTAGTTTGTGGAGAGTGTGAATTAGTGTTGAATTTTGTTAAACACTTTTTCTGTATCTATGGAAATCATTATGTGGTTTTTGTCTTTTGCTAACATGTTATTTTATAATAATTGATTTTTGGATATTAAACATTAAACTAGCCTTACATTACCTGGATAAATCCTATTTGGTCATGAGTTATAGTTCTTTATGTTCCTGGATTTGATTTACTAATATTCTTGTTGAGGATTTTCTCATCTGTATCCATGAAGGATATCAATCTGCAGTTTCTTTTCTTGTGATATCTTGCCAGTTAATATTCTTGCTGCTCTGAGAAATCTCTTCAGGCAGGTGAAGGTACTTTTAAAAGACCTAGGACCAACGGAGGGGAAGGGAAAGATGGAGAAAGGAAAAGAGAAAGAAAGCCTGTTATGTTTTGTGTATGTATGACACTTTAAGTGTTTAACTTGAGGTATTTTCTTGCCAGTTAGGGTGGTTTAGATTGTAACTTCTCTATAGCTTAAGACTAGAACCACTACATGTTGTACAGGAGTTATTCACAGCAGCCCTACTCAGGAATCCTGCCCCTCTGTGAATCAGACCTGTGGTTGGGGCATACACTGTCACCACCGGATGGCAGTGTAAGTTTCTACTCTGCGAAAGTAGAATTTTGGAAGGTGTCAGAAAAAAACCTTTGAATACTATATTTGCATTTTAATTAAGGAGTTGCTTTTAATTCCATTTATTCTTAGAGGGTATTTTATTTCTATTGGTATGTGCATTTTCAATATTATGTATTTGGCACATATATCTTAAATTACAAGTTGAGTAACGGGAAAATTTTAAGTAATGATAGATATTAATGAAAAATCAACTACCCATTTTCTATAATTTACACAAATGGCTTCTGTAATACTGTCATAATCTGGTATTCCCTTTATCCTGTTTTAAACTACCAGTAATAAGTTCTTGAACATTAAATGATGTTAGGAAGAATACATTAGCTATAATATTCCCAACTAAACAGAAAATAGTAAGTCAATTATCAATCTTAAGAAATTTCAGTTTTGTGATGTGAAATTTGAATAATTCTCAGAATCTTTCTGATGTTTCCTTCAGGTGAAATTCCTAAGCAGGTTAAAGTGAAGAAATTGAAGAACCTAAAGACGCTGGATTCTAAACCTGGTATTGACTTTTATTAATTTCAAAATCTATACATATGCGGGTACATGGTAAAAAGAAAACAAAACAAAAAAAACCCTTTTAACCTTGTTTTCTTTACTTCTTAGGAGTTTATACTTCTTATAAGCCATATCTAAGTAGAGATGAAGAGATCATAAAACAATTACAGAAGGTAATTATTTACTTATATTACCAATTTAAATTTTCTTATTCAGGTATGCAGTATCCAGTTAGGCAGTGTGTGCTTTATGTATAATGATATGAAATGAGGTCTCTCTTTTGAACCAAAGTTTCATAAAAATCAGGAGACTACAGTAGCAGCAACTATAGGCTTAAAATTGGGAGCTGGAGCTGCAACCTAGTGCCTATCTTCCTAGACACTTGGAAGTTATAATGAAAAACATTAACAGTAAGGGATAGTTAGAAACAGTAGGGGATGGATACATTTTGGAAAATGTAAGTAGTATTAATATAGCAAGTATGAAATAAAGGCAGTCTTCATTGTGAACATTGTGATACTTTTAAGTATGAGGTGAATGTTTTACGTTTTTCTTTAAGAATTTTTTCCACAGTATATTGAATTTCAGATTAAATTTCAAGATAAAAGTTCTAGGGCTTGTTTTATATCAGGTAATATATGTATACATATTATATATCAGTTGAACTTTTGTAATTATCCATTGGTTTATATTCCCTAACACTAGGATATAGGTTCTTATTGTTTCCTCTTTTAAGGGTGTACAACAGAAACGTCCTTCTGAGGCTCAGAGTGTTATTCTGCGACGCTATTTCTTGGAACTGACACAAAGTTTCATCATTCCATTAGTAAGTTAACATATACATTTACTTAATTTAATGATTTGTTGAAGGTTATATGAATGTTTTTCCCATCCACCAAAATCTTGTATTAATGGATGTGTTGTGTCTGCTCATGTGCTTAGTGATTAAAAAAATAGAGTCCTTTGCAAGAGACCTGGACTCTGTTCTTGTATTAACTGTGTGACTTTGGAAAGTCACTTCCTTTTTCTTACCTCAGTTTCTTTCCAATTTTTTTCTAAATACCTTTCAGGTTGTTATGAATATCTTAAATGAAATAATTGTAGTAAAGTGTTCTATATTTGTTGCATTTTGCACCTTAATAGGTTATTCTGTAGCTTCTTTCTCTGATTTTATTTTCTTGAACAGAGTTTGGTATCATAACTGTAGCTACATGATGACAGGGGTCTTACCTGTCTTTCTTATTATCTTTTTCTCAGTTTGGTATATGGCAGCACTCAATAAACATTTATGGGATACATAACTGAATGCTGTGGATATTCCATGAAATTCATAGGAAGTCATTAAAATACTAAGTGAAGCCTCACAGAAGCAGGCGGTACCATAATGTGGTCCTAGTCTGTAAAATGGGTACAAGAGAGATTCCATGTAGTTTTTTGTTGTTTTTATTTATTTTTTATTCAAATACATTTGTCTTTGTTTTCCCAACACCACTTCTCCCTACCCCACCCACCCCCACCTCCCACCCTCAGTCCTTCCCCACTTTGGCTTTGTCCATCGGTCCTTTATACATGTTCCTTGATTTGACCCTTCCCGTTCTTCTTCTTGTAACCCTCCTTCCTCCTTCCCTCTCATTACTGTCAGTTTCTTTTTTCTTTCAATGCTGCTGGTTAAATTTTTCTTGCTTGTTCCTTTTGTTGATTAGGTTCCACTTACAGGTAAGATTATATGGTACTTGACTTCACCTCCAGCTTATTTCACTTAGCATAATGCTCTCCAGTTCCATCCATGCTGTTGTGAAGCCAATTTCTTTCTGCTGTGTAGTATTCCACTGTGTAAATGTACTGTAGTTTTTTGATCATCCCATTTACTAATGGGCACTTAGGCTGTTTCCAGTACTTGGCTATTGTAAATTCTGCTGCTGTCAACATTGGGGGGCATAGGTTCTTTTGAATTGGTGTTTTGGGATTCTTGGAGTATAATCCCAGCAGTGGAATTTCTGGGTCAAAAGGCTGTTCCATTTTGAGCTTTTTGAGGTAATTCCAAACTGTTTTCCACAGTGGCTGCACCAGTCTGCATTCGCACCATCAGTGTGCTAGGGTGCCCTTTTCTCCACAACCTCGCCAGCATTTGTCCTTTGTCTTTTTTCCCAAAGGACAAATGACCATTTAATGATCTAATGATGGCCATTCTGACTGGTGTGAAGTGATATCTCATTGTGGTTTTAATTTGCATCTCTCTGATGGCTAGTGATGCTGAGCATCCTTTCACATGTCTCTGGGCCCTGTGTATGTCCTCCTTGGAGAAGTGTCTGTTCAGGTCCTTTGCCCATTTTTTAATTGGATTGTTTGTCTTCCTGGAGGGGAATTGTGTGAGTTCTTGATATATTTTGGAAATCAAACTCTTGTCTGATGTATCATTAGCAAATATATTTTCCCATATGGTTGGTTTCCTTTTCACTTTGCAGATGTTTTCTTTAGCCATGCAGAAGCTTCTCATTTTGATGAAGTCCCATTTGTTTATTCTTTCCTTTATATCCCTTGCTCTAGGGGACATATTGGTGAAAATATTGTTGCGTGGAATATCTGAGAATTTCCTGCCTATGTTCTCCTCTAGGGCTTTTTTGGTGCTGCGACTTATATATGTCTTTTATCCATCTTGGGGGGTTTTTTGTGTATGGTGTAAGTTGGTGGTCAAATATCAGGTTTTTTTGCATGTAGCTAGCTGTCCAGCTTTCCCAACACCATTTGTTGAAGAGGCTATTTTTACTCCATTTTAAGCTTCTGCCCCTTTGTCAAATATGAATTGACAGTAGAGACATGGGTTTCTTTCTGGGCTCTCTATTCTGTTCCATTGATCTATGTGTCTGGTCTTATGCCAGTACCAGACTGTTTTGGTTACAGTGACCGTGTAATAGAGTTTGATGTCAGGTCCGTGTAATTATTAGTGTAAAGTAATCCATCTGTGAATACTATGTGAGGGTAATCTGGAGATCTTTGCTATTATATATTTGCAAGAAATATTCTTTCTTGCTTTGTGGATGTTAGTTTGTTTTATGCCATTTACATTTGTTTACATAAATGAACTTTTCTGTGGTGCTTAAGAGCATGGATTGAAATCAAGTAGATCTGAATTGAGGTTTAAACTGTGTGGCCTTGGGCCAGGGTACTTAGCCTTTTGAAGGCAGGGTACTTAGCCTTTTGAAACCCTGGGTTCCTAATAATACTTGCCACATAGGATGGTTGCAAGGATTAAAAGAGATTATACATTTTTAAATGTTGAGTGTATTTTGTGGAAAGTTAATTATTATCTTTAAGAATGTGTAGTTGCTTGGGTTAGCTAAGGTTAGGTACATTTTTATTGAACGTCTGACTTCTTGATTCAATCTGAATTTAGCTTTATCATTATGAAGGGTGATGATGTTGATGTCCATTGACAGACCATGCGATGAAAAACTTGGAAACCCATTTTTTTAAGTAGGTCTATTTAAATGTTTTGGAAGACTCTCTGGGTAAGAACACCTAACTTGATAAACTTTATTTTCTTGATTTTAGGAAAGATATGTGGCAAGCTTGATGCCTTTGCAGAAAAGTATTTCTCCATGGAAGGTATAAATATATTCAATTAAGTTCCTACTAGAGTCCTCTAACTGTAATACTTTCTGTTAACATATCCATTTCTAATTTTAAATATAGTTTGTTCTTTTTTCCTAGAGTCCACCTCAATTAAGACCATTCCTTCCAGAAGAATTTATGAAAACACTTGAGAAAACAGGACCTCAGTTGACCTCTAGAATAAAAGGCGATTGGATTGGACTTTACCGGTTAGTCTTCTTTATTCTTTTTCACCCATCTGTAGAGCTTTACTTAAAAAAAAATAAAAACAAACCAAAAAAGACACCCAAAATAAAAAACTGGACCTAAGTTCTTTAGTTCAGAATTCCATTGTTTCACATAGTTCTTGGATATTAGGAAAGATATTAAGGAGAAGAAGTAAATCATAATCAAACTTGCTTTTTTAAAATTTATTTTTATAGGCATTTTCTAAAATCCCCAAATTTTGATGGTTGGTTCAAGACCCGGCGGAAGGAAATGACCCAGAAATTGGAGGCACTCCATCTAGAGGCTCTTTGTAAAGAGGTTAGAGTATAGCATGCTTGTGTGATATTAACAAATATTAAAAAAAAAAAAAAAAAGTTACCCTTACAGGCTGGAAAACAATCCATAACTACTACTTTATAAATAGTAATAGCTTGCTTTTCTAGATCCTATGCTCTTTGCTAAGGACTGTGTAGGTGCTCTATAGGGATGATGTCTTAATTTTTATATTTCATTGAAGTAGGTTTGTTGTGATCTGCATTATGGGACATCTGAAGATTATTAGTTGAGTTACGTGCTTCAGATCACATCACTGCTAAGTAAAAGAGCAGGCAGGGAGCTAGAGCCCACTGCATTGGCTCATAAGAGCTGACTATACATCTCTTTCCCCACTCCGCATTCACTGATCTCAAGTTAGTAGTTTGAAATTGGCTATAGTGGGCATATAATACCACAGAAACTGACAAATGGTACAAACCAGAGACTTTTTCTGGTTGTTAAATATTTTCCAGCATACCACTGGGAAGAGTCAGGATTCAAATTTAAGCAGTCTAACTCCAGATTTTTTCTAGCATGCCTTATTAACCTCTTCCAGTTACTTTTAACATTTTTTCCCTGTATTTGGACAGATTTTTGATATTCTGTAATATGTTACCAAACTGTTTTAAAGTAAGTGAAAATATAAAGAATAGTCTCATTTTCATTTATATTTAGCTTGAGATGGGCTAGCCTCAGTGTAAATTTTCTATCACAAACTTGTGGTGATTATAGTTTTAAGAGAAGGAATACGATGAAGACAACCACAAATAAGTCCAGGAAGAGCTTATGTGAATATGCAAAGTTTACATTCAGTATTATATTTATGTTCACAGTTACCTTCATTTGTTAGTCATGTTCCTTATAAATTCAAGTACTCAGTATTTAGTGGGGTAGGAGTGAGTATTGTATTTTAAGTTGCAGTATTGTTTTTCGTGATTGATCTAAAAGGGCTACCTCAGAAAGGAAGTTCTTAAATTTTATTTTACTGCCAAACATTCAACAAATGTCCTGGCTAATGTTGAAAATTATCTAATTAACATTGTTAGACTATTACATACAGAATTATTTTTGTACTATAACTCTATATCTGGGTGAAATACCTGTTCTCGTTTTCCTTCCTGTCCTTATCAGTAGTTTTACCTATTGAAATAGAGTAGTTTTAAAAGGATTTTGAGTACTTAAATGATTTGGGATTTGTTTATTCTTGTAGGATTTACTTCTCTGGACCCAGAAACACACAGAAGTAGAAACAGTAGACCTTGTATTGAAACTAAAAAGTAAGCTGGTATGTAGCCCAAACAGGCAAAGATCTTTGCACATATTTTCTTCGTATTTGAGGTAACAGTCCATGATATATCAGACGTAACCTTTTTAAATGAGAGGACTGGAGATTGGTCAGTTGATGGTAGATCTGTCTGAAAATACTTGGTCATGCAAGCAGATCATAATGTTGCCATATTATTTTAAAAGTATTTACATGGAATCTAATGAGCTCTACAGAACTATTGTCACTTATATTTAATACTACGTGGTATGCACAAAGTATTATCAATTTACATAGAAGTCCTTTACTGAATTCAAACAGTATATTGTTTAAATGGCATGTTCCTTGCTTTTTTATAGTTTCTGTAAATTCTGGTTGAAGTTCGAAGTTTCCAAATCATTAGACCATTAAAAATGTTTATTTAGAAAACACAATGTATTAATACAGTCTCAAAGGATAATTTAAATGCTTCCAAATGTTCCTTCTGTAGCTGCAGGCTGATCGAGAGCATTTACCTGTGAAACCTGAAACCATGGAAAAGTTACGGACACACATAGACGCAATTATCTTGGCATTGCCAGAGGACCTGCAAGGCATACTACTCAAAACAGGCATGACGTGATATCTGCCAGGATTCTCCAGCCAAAAGGACTGTGTGTGCATCATGAAGTATACTGACATTTCAGTTGGACTCACAAAGGAGATCTGGAGTGGAAGATAGCTGTAAATGCTAGCTACAGGGTGGAAAGGCTGTTCTGACTTTTTAGTGCATTATTTTAAAAAAATGGATATCTGAAGGCATTTCTATATTTTTAATCGTGTTCTAAAGTGCTCTTATGAGAGACCTGTGGGGCCATCAGTATAAGTGATTCCAAACTGCAGTGCTGGCACTGCCAATATTTTTTTAAATTGGTGCTGCTTTGCCCAATCATGTTCAACTCAGGGGGATATAAAAATAGCATTCACACTGGCTATCTTCTTAAGAAGAAGGAAAAGACTGAACTGTCCGACTGTAGTTAGAAGTAATTAATGCTTTTGTAGTGCCTTCTGTTGTCCTACATGTTTCACAAAACCCAGCTGCTAGTCTTGAAGCTTCTTCTTGATTATGATATGTAATTATGTAAGGCATACTTTTGCATAATTGCTTAAAAAACAATATGTTTCTTGCTTCCCATCATGTTATTAGTAGTGGCATGGTATTTTTTTTCCAATTGTCATGTATGTTTCATTTCATTTTTATTTTTATTTATTGATTTGAGAGAGAGAGAAAGATGGAAAGAGAAAGAAAAGAAAGAAAGAAAGAAAAAGAAAGAAAGAAAGAAAGAAAGAAAGAAAGAAAGAAAGAAGGAAAGAAGGAAAGAAAGAAGGAAGGAAGAAAGGACAGAAAGAGAGAAAAATCCTTTTGTTGTTCCACTTACTGATGCATTCATTGGTTACTTTCTTGTATGTGCCCTGACTGGGGATTGAACCCACAACCTTGATATATCAGGACAATGCCCTAATCAACTGAGCTACCTGCCCAAGGCCTCTCATTATTTTTTATACCATTTTCAAATTTAATCAGTTTCTCTGAAGGCAAGAAGGCATCTCATATTAATTATGGAAGAGTAAATTCCATTCTAACCTTTATTAATTGCTTCCTTTTTAAGTTAATTAGTTTGTATGTTTTTCAGAGACATTTAATTATAAACCTCATAATCAGCTACTTTTTAAACTGAAATATTCTTAAAGACATTCATAAACATTTTATATCACAGTCACTTGAGTGATTATAAGATTTTCAGCATTATGTTTGTTAGGGTCCTCCCCACCCCAAAATTAGTATTTTTCAGAACACTTTTCCTACTGTTGTTTGACTTGGGAACTTTTGCCTGAATCACTGTTATAGCTAGTTTTTTGTTTCTGTTTTGTTTTTTGTTTTTTTACACTACCTTGCCAAAAATAGAAGATTGTGGTTTGGTTTACTCTACCAAAGGTGTTTGGTGGTTTACTCTACCGAAAGTGTTTGGTTTGTGTTAGAAGAGGAGTGTCCTACAGAAGCCACTGTTTAAAATAGGCACATAAGACATTAGCACATATGTAAATAGCTGCTTCTTGAATTACCCTCCAAGTAAACAAACAAATTTAGTTTTATGTGTTTGTAAAAGAAATGGCTTCAGAAGCTATCCTTTTCTGTTAATATAACTCCTGGCTCAAGAAAAGCTCCTTGTGTTTGTAACTGTGGTCTATACTCAAATATGCTCTTTTCTCATGGGTATAGTCTCTTAAAGCATACCTCAAAGTCAGAGAATATGGCATTTGAAAGAAATGATTTGTTTCAGATCATATGAGTTATTTTGTGAAACAGCAGTTACCCTGTGGAAAAGGGACAACTACTTTTAAATTGCTAAAGCATTTCATATCTTTTTGGGAAACCCTATTTAGATATAAATGATCATCTTATTATTTTTTCAAAAGGTATATTTTAATAATCTCACAATTTATATGCACTTTGTCACTAGAATTTAAAAGTTGTTAGTGTCATATCAAGGATATTTTAAATTACTACAGAACGTATCATTTCAAGTTTGTTTAGCATAGCTAATGAGTATCAAATGATGCCAATTAGCATCATGATTATCTTTATATTTACTATATTTAAATAAAACCTAACGAACATTGAAAACCCTAACATACTTAACCTGGTTTATCTATTAATTTCAAATTGCTTGTAAAAATAATTTAAAATTGCACTGGGTATCCAAGAAAGACTGACTGGTAACTTAATTTTGGGGTGATTTTCAGAGTTATCCTCCTTCCCTACCCCTCCCCCCCCTTTTTAGGAGACATTGTTAAGCTCTAAAACCTGCCATTTAATGTTTATCTCCACCAGCATCAGAAGAAATCACTGCTTTCAGGGTGTTATGTAATGCCTAGTGCCTTCTGTTTTCATTGAAAAAAGAGGTTTTGTGAAGGCATTTATGGTCATTACTGAAAACCGAATTAAAGGCCTTTGATTTTAAAACACTTGAATATCTTGCATTATTTCTGAATAAGGTTGGAATGCTTTAAAAAATGCACAGTAAATGAAATGTGCATTATGGGATTCCTTTTACTTCCTAACTTTTTAAAATTCTCATGAAAACCTTCTTCTGTTTACTACTCTATGAACAGATGAATAGTCCACTTTAATGAAAGACATCAACTAAGTGATCTCACATTCTTCTTAGCAATGTATTGATTATGAAATGTCCTGATGAAAATTTTTTAGCTTAATAATCTAGGTATTGTTAGATTGTCTTTTGTTTGCTACCTTTTCCTTTTTTAACTTTAAATCTCAAATTACTTTTATTTCTTCCTCTTCATTTTTGTAAGTAGCAAGTATATGATACTGTTCTTTGGATTTTAATTTATTAATAATAAAATATGTTGGATATTACTCTTTTTTTAAGTTACTGGGTAATATTCTTCAAAGGATGCTATAAAATATTTCAGTACATTTAAAAGTGATGCCATTAAAAATTGTCCTTTTGTTTTCACTTGCTCATAACTTAATTCATTTGTTTTTGTACACCTGAATTTTACTGACTTTCAAATATTAGTCCTCTAAAAACAATTGAGGAAGATAAAACACTTCTCTTAATTATGGATATTATTTGTTAAACAAAATATACTAAATAATGACTAAATTATCATGAATAATTTGATATCCCTTCACATTCCTAAGATATATGCCATCTACAATTTGGTTGAATTGTAGTATATATTATACAAATAGAAATTACCATTTGTTAATAAAACAGCATCTAGAATGTTTTTCTAATTAAACTTCCCTGTTTGAAATAGGTAAAGCTATTTGATGTAAGGTAGAGAATCATGATACTTAAAAATAACCAATTTTTAGAAAAGCAAGTTTTAAGTTGATGGTTGCTTAATGAAATAGGTTTATGACCTTTATTTTGCAGTTACAACATTGCCTATCACATGATGCATAAATGTTGAGGGGAGAAAAATATGGCAGTAGCATTCTGCTATATCCTATTTTCCAGTGTAACTCCTTCACTTCTGAACACCAGCTTTTCTGTGCTACCCATTACTTGAGTGCCACACAGTTACTTGAATGCCTTTCTCCTAATTAAGATTATTGTTGTCCAATAATCCTAGGTCTCATTGTATTTTACTAGCATCATCACTAGGCTTGGGTTCTTCTGTTCATTATTGCCTTACGATTCATTTTGTCATCATAGTATCATCTCTGCTTAGCCATTAGAAAGCTAAATTTCACGGATCCTTCATCTTATTTGCTGTCCCTCCTGTTTTTTCATAGAAACTGTTGCAATGGAAATGGGGTTCTTCCACGGCATTGCAAAAAAAGCATTTCCGTGGACCCATACATGAGAGGATGAGGTGTAGGTAAGATCTATGGGGGGAGAAATAAGATTGCCCCCAGATTCCCCGTGTCTTATCTCTGTCCATCCTGCTGTGGAAGAAGTCCAGCCTTGTCTTCAAACCCAGAAAAAGAGCCAGGGTTCAGAAACTCTGTGCTATTGCCAAAGCCTAGTCCAGTTCAGCCTTTGTTCCCATCTGGCTAGCTTTGCCTCTGTTTCCAGCTGTGCTGCTATACCCAGGCCTGCACTTGGAGCCCATGCCTAGGCCTGGACAGGTGCTAGGCCTGCATTGCTACCACTAAGAATGAGCGAACAAGCACATGTTACACTTCTCTTAATTATGGCCTTTGTTAAGCTTTGCTTATATTACCTTGGGCTTTCAAACTGAACAATCTCTTTCCCAGTCTTCTGTGGGCTTGTGCTGGGCCCTCCTCCCCCAGACCAATCCATTTCTCAAAACTCTGGGGTTTATATGTTCCTTATCCAATCCGATCCTTTCCCCAGGCTAGAGATCTCTCCTTTATGGTTGCCACCCTGGCTTCTACTGCATATGCCTCAGCAGAAGGATCTCCTGCAGACAACCATCTTGGCCTCCACTGGCATGCACCCAGTAGAGGAATCCACTCCCTCCCCCTGCCAGTCCCAGCACTGGAGAGCTGGCTGCTGTAGGGGAGAACACCCCTCCCTACATGGGGGAACAGGGGCACCGATCCTTGGGTGGGACAATGCCACCATCCCCTGGAGTGTGCAAAGCTGCAACCTCCTACTCAATCAAGCCCAACCAGCCTTGCTCCCTTTTATCTCATCAGTATCTAGCTACTTACTCCAACACAACCAGTATGAATACATTGTAGTATGAGTTGCTTCTAGATTGAAATACTTCTGAAAAATAGTAACTTTATATTCCAGAGTTGTCATACTTACTATTAAATGAATATTGTTTAAGACTTCCTTAGGAACTATTGAAATGATTGGTTTTGATCTAATGAATTGGGTAATTGTTAAGAGTTGGAACCCAGAAATTTGTGTTTTTAAAAACCAGCTTTGTTGAAGTATAATTGATACACAATAAATTGAATGCACCTGAAGTGCACAATTTGATGTTTTGACATTTGAAAACACCCATAAAACCATCACCACCAAAATTCTCTTCTGTGCCTTTGCACGCCCTGCCTCCCCAGAACCCCTGATAATGTATTCTGTCACTATAGATTGTATTTCCTAGAATTTTACATAAATGGAATCATATAGTACTTTTTTTTGATATGACATTTTCCCCCTTCTTATTAATACAGTATTTGTTTTCCCTTAGTCAGACCCTGAGCCATCTGCTTTCCCTATGCTGCCTGAGAATGTATAGGAAAAGGAAGATACAGGGCAGACGAGACTTGGGAGAAAGAACTATGGCAGCTGGAAAGGGCTTCTTAACATGGAAAAGAGGTCAGAAAAGGCTATGATCTGGCAAAAGAGCCCTGTGGCCTCTGAGAGGGCAAAGCCCAGAATGATATAGGAGAAGAGCTGTTGCTTCAGAGAAGAGTGCCTGCCAGATGCAATGATGAGGCTCCCAAACACAGTTCCAATCCCAGCCCGAGCCAGCCAGCTGTTATGGCAGCTTCAGTCCCAGTGAACCTGGCTGCTGGTCACTGTCTATTGAAATGGCACTGGTCTGGAAGTTATGGCTAGGGATAAGAGAGATCAGGGGACATGAGGCTGCCAAGCACATGAGGCTTGCTCTCATCAGCCAGTGTCCCAGTTTGTTTCAGCACGACTGTGAAAGAGTGGCTGGCTCAGCAGCTGAGAAGTGCTCCTGACAAGGAAGGTGGTGGAGATGAATTTGGTACAGGGCAGACTTTCAGGGAATGGGGGGCTGTGGCAGGAGAGCTACTATCAATGCAGAGAGCAGTCTTTTTTCCATTCAATGTAAGGATTTTGAGATTCATTTATGTTGTGTGTATCAATATTTCATTGTTTTTATTTCTTAGTATAACACAAATTTCTTATCTACTCACCTGTTGATGGACATTTGGATTGTTCTAGTTTTTGGCTATTACAAATAAAGCTGCTGTGAACACTTGTATATAAGTCTTTGTATGGACCATATATATCCTACACTCTTGGGTAAATTCTTAGAAGTAGTATAAGTGGGATGGCCGGATCATATGGTAGGTAAATCTTTAACTTTTTAAGAAACTATTTTCCAAAGTGATTGTACCACTTTGTTTCCCCCACCTGTATATGAGAGAGTTCCAGTTTTTGTACATCCTAGCTAACATTGGTATCGTCAGCCTTTTTAATTTTAGCTCTAATAGGCTTATATTGCTGTCTCATTGGGATTTTAATTTGCATTTTCCTAATGACCTGTGATGTTGAACATCTTTTCATGAACTTATTCATCATTATGTATGTGTTCTTTGGTAAAATATCTGTTAATATCTTTTGATCATTTTAAAAATTGAGTTAAGTTCTAATGGTTGTATTTGGAGTGTTCTCTAGGTATCAGATTCCCTTTCATATGCATAATTGTGACTTTTTTCATTTTCATGTATTTTTTTGATGAAGCAGAAGTTTATGAATTTCTGCACAAATTCTTGCTTGGATTTTGATTGGGATTGTATTAAATATACAGATAAATTGGGAGAAAAAGTAACATCTTAGTATTGTCCTCTGATTCATGAATAAAGTATGCCTCTCCATTTATTTGTCTTTAATTTCAGCAATATTTATAGTTTTCAGGATACAAATCTTTAACATCTTCTGTCAAATTTATCTCTAAGCCTATCATATTTTTGATGTAGTAAACAGTATCATTTTAAAAAATCTAACTTTCAATTTTTCATTAAAAAGTTAAGGTCAAAATACTGGTGTACAGTTTATTTTTACATGCTGATCTTATGTCCTGCAACGTTTCCCACTACATTCTGTTTTATTAGCATCCCATAAATTATGATGTTTTATATTTCTTTTCATTCAGGACAAAATACCTCATAATTTCCTTTGGACTGTTTTGATCCATGGGTTATTTAGAAGTAGTGTTTACTTATCCAAATATGTGTAGATTTTCCAAAATGTTTTTGTTACTGATTTCTAATTTTATTACATTGTAGCTTGAGAACATGTTATGATTTGAATCGTTTTAAATTTACTAAGATTTGTTTTATGGATCAGAATATGGTTTATCTTGGTAAATGTTCTGGGTACACTTGTGAATAGTGTGAATTTTGCTGTTATTGGATGGAAAGTTTTATAAATGTGAGTTAGGTCAAGTTTGTTGGCAGTATTGTTCATGTCCTTGCTGATTTTCTGCTACTACTCCATTAGCTATACAGTTCTGATCATCCCCTGTCAATTTTGTACCTACCAATTTGTGTTTCTTGATCCCTTCACCTTTTCCCTCATTCTCCCTCTTCCCTCTCCCAATGGATAAACCTCCTGATGATCTTCATATCTATGATTCTGTCCTGTTCTGCTTGTTTGCTTAGTTTGTTATTTGGATTCAATTGATAGTTTTGAATTTATTGCCATTTTAATGTTCATTGTTTTGGTATTTTTTATATAACTCCCTTTAGCATTTCATATAATAATGGCTTAGTGATAATGAACACCTTTAGCTTTACCTTTTCTGGGAAGCACTTAATATTCTCTTCAATTCTAAATGATAGTGTTGCCGGATAGAGTAATCTAGGCTGTAGGTCCTTGCTTTTCATCATATTGAATACTTTTTGCCAGTCTCTTCTAGCCTGCAAAGTTTCTTTTTGTTTTTGTTTTTTTTAAAGTATATTTTATTGATTATGCTGTTACAGTTGTCCCAATTATTTTTTCCCTTTGCCACCTGCCACCCAGTACCCACCTTCCCTCCAGCAATCCTGCCCACCCGTAGTTCATGTCCATGGGTCGTGCATGTTAAGTTCTTTGGCTTCTCTCTTTCCTATACTATTCTTAACATCCCCCTATTTTCTTCCTACCAATGAATGCTTCTTGATCCTTGCACCATATCCCTCTTCTGCCCCTTCCCCTCCCAGCTGATAACCCTCCAAATGATCCCCATATCTATGATTCTGTTCTTGTTCTGGTTGTTTACTTAGTTTTTATTTTTTAGATTCAGTTGTTGATAGTTGTGTTTATTGTCATTTTAATGTCCATAGTTTTGATCTTCTTAAGTCCCTTTAACATTTCATATTATAATGGCTTGGTAATGATTAATTCCTTTAGCATTACCTTGTCTGGGAAGCTCTTTATCTGCCCTTCCATTCTAAATGATAGCTTTGCTGGATAGAGTAATTTTGGCTATAGGTCCTTGCTTTTCATGACTTTGAGTACTTGCCAGCAGCCTCTTCTTGCCTGCAAAGTTTCTTTTGAGAAATCAGCTGATAGTCTTATGGGAACTCCTTTGTAGGTAACTCTACTTTTCTCTTGCTGATTGTAAGCTTCTTTATCTTTAACCCTTGACATTTTAATTATGATGTGTCTTGGTGCGATCATCTTTGGGTCCAACTACATTGGGATTCTGTTTCCTGGACTCGCATGTCTATTTCCCCCACCAATTTAGGACTTTTTTTCCATTATTTTTTCAAAGAGATTTCCAATTTCATGCTCTTTCTCCTCTCATTCTGGCACCCCTGTGATGCAAATGTTGGACCTCTTGAAGTTGTTCCAGAGGCTGCTTATACTATCCTCATTCATTTTGGATTTTTTCTTGTTGTTCTGATTGATGGTTTTTTGTTTCCTTATGTTCCAAATCATTGATTTGATTCTTGACTTCATTCACTCTACTGTTATTTCCCTGTAAATTATTATTTCGAGTAGTGAATGCTCTGTTTCTGACTGGATCTTTTTTATGCTGCTGAGGTCCTCACTAAGTTCCTTGAGCATCCTTATAACCAGTGTTTTGAACTCTGCATCTGATAGATTACTTGTCTCCATTTCACTTAACTCTTTCTCTGGAGTTTTGATCTGTTTGTTCATTTGGGACATCTTTCTTTATATCCTTGTTTTGGCAGCCTCCCTGTGTTTATATCTATGTGTCAGGTAAAGCTGCTTTGACTCCTTGTCTTGGTACTGGGACCTAATGTAGTTTGTGTCCTGTAGGATGTAGTGGCACAGCCTCCCCTGTCATCCAAGCTGGGTACTTGAGGTGCGCCCTTTGGGTGGGCTGACTACACCCTCCTCTTGTAGTTGAGCCTTGGTTGCTGTTGACAGGTCAATGGGAGGGATTTACCCAGGCCAGTCAGATGCAAGGATTGGCTGTGACCTCTTACCACCAACCTCTGTCCTCTTTGGGGATCAGCTGTGCAGGGGCAGCATGGTTGTGCTCTGAAGTGATCTGTAGCTATCCACTCGGTACACTGGCCATGGGGAATCCCCAGGGGATACAGGTCACGGTGAGCCCCCACCTGTGTTTTTCCCAGGGCTGCCCTTCCCGAGCTATAAAGCAGTATGAGAAGGCTACTTTTGCTGGGTTTGGAGATTCGCAGGCAAAGCCATTCTGTGAAACTAATCTGGCTGCTGCTAGTGCCTGACCTGGAGTTCACTGAGGCCAGCTGTTGCTTGTTTGATAGGATCTAGGAAGGTGTGAAGCATGAACTGAGACCAGATATGCATATAGAAGAACAGTTTGGGTAGGCCCATAAGCTGAGTGGGGCAGAGTCTCTTGGGATCTCCAAGGCTGATCAAACAGTGTTAGCCATGTTGAGGAGTCTCCAATATGACATGGGCCTGCAGGCAAAGGGCTCAGAAAAGGAACAGTGGCCTCTGTTCACCCTGATGCCAGACACTTCAGCCTCTCCCTTTATGCCACTGGTGCCCTTCAAGCTGCCACCCTGGCACTGGAACTCAGAGGGAGTGAGTCTTGAAGTGAGTCTGTGTGTGGGTTCTTTTGAGAGGAACTGCTTGGGGCTCCAGAAATATCTTCCACTGACTCAATCCTTGCTGTTTTTTTCAGCCAGATGTGGCGATTTATCTTCCTGGCACTGGACCCTGGCATGGGGGGCCTGGGGTGGAGCTAGACCTGATTGTTCTTGAGATATTACTCCCAAATTTTTATCCACCACACATGGGTGAGAGACCAGCCTGTTCCACATCTGCACTCCTCCCACTGGTTCAATAGATGTGTGTTTTGTTTTTTGTTTTTAATTCTATAGTTGCCAGGTTTCCATTCAGCTCAAATTCTGATGGTTCTGACTGGTGGTGGTTCTATATTTTAGTTAATTTTGAAGTGGTTGTGCAAAGAGGCAAGCCATATCTGCTTTTGCCACCATCTTGGCTGGGGGCTCCAAAGTTTCTTTTGAGAAATCAGCTGAACGTCTTATGGGAACTCCTTTGTAGGTAACTATGTACTTTTAAGCTTCTCTCTTTATCTTTAACCTTTGGCATTTTAATAATGATCTGTCTTGGTGTGGTCCTCTTTGGATCCATCTTGTTTGGGTCTTTCTGTGCTTCCTGGACTTGTATGTCTATTTCCTTTGCCAAATGAGGGAAGTTTTCTTTCATTTATTTTTCAAATAAGTTTTCAATTTCTTGCTCTTTCTCTTGTCCTTCTGGCACCCCTTTGATTTGGATGTTGGTCTGTTTAAAGATTTCCCAGAGGCTTCAAAGCCTATCCTTTTTGTAAATTCTTTTTTCTTCCTGCTGTTCTGATTGAATCCTCTTTCTTCACTTGCATTCCAAATCATTCATTTGATTCTTGGGTTTAACCCTTCCACTGTTTGTTCCCTGTGGATTTTTATTTCACTTAATGCAACCTTCATTTCTGCCTGGGTCTTTTTTATGCCGTTGAAGTACCCATTGAGTTCCTGGAGTATCCTGATAACCAGTGTTTTGAACTGTGCATCTGATAAGTTGCATATGCCCATTTCATTTAGTTCTTTTTCTGGAGTTTTGTTTTTTTTTTCATTTGGACCATATTTCTTTGTCTCCTCATTTTTGGCAGCCTCCCTATATTTGTTTCTATGTATTATGTAGAGCTGCTTTGACTCTCTTAGTGCACCTGTTAAGTTACATTGGGTGAAGCCTTAGGTAATCACCAGAGCAAAGCAACACATGTCACTATTCTGTTGCTCTGTGTGGGTGAGGGCTCACAGAGGGGACAGTGCTGCTGCCTGGCCTCTGGAGTTTTGCCAGGGAGGAAGCTGTCTCCCCACTCACACTTCACATTTTCCCCCATACGTCACTGGTACCTTTCCACCTGTTGCCCTGGTGCTGAATCCACAAGGGGTGGGTGTTGTGTGAGTCCTCATTCCATTGTGGGCACTTTAAGAGGACACACTCTTCTTCCACCACTCCAACTCCAGCTTGTTTTTACAGCCAGAAATTATGGGGCCTTATTTTCCTGGTGCTGGGACTCTGGGCTGGGTGGTCTGGACTGGGGCTGGGATCCCTCGCTCCTGAGGTATCCCTTCCATTTTTTATCTACCATATGTGAATGTAGGACCACCTGTTCCCAGCTCAATGCCTCTGTGCACTTCAGCACCTCTCCACACCACCTCCTTTCCTACTCATCTGGATGAATATGGTTTTTTAAAATCCTTGGTTGTCAGACTTCCATACAACTTGGTTTTCTGACAATTCTGGCTGAAATTTGTTTCGTAGTCTAGTTGTATTTTTTGCTATAGTGTGTGCAGAGGTGAGGCACGTTTACCTACTCCTCCATCTTGACTGAAGCCCTCCATGCTTTTATTTGTGTCTTTATATTTAAATACTTGTCTTGTAGATAACATATAGTTCTTGCTTTTTTATCCAATTTGACAAATTTTGCCTTTTATACGATTTACAATAAATATGATATGGTAGGCTTTATTACCTTGCTACGTTTTTTATTCATCTTCTGTTTGTTTTAGTCTTTATCTGCCTTTTGAATTAATGGAATATTTTTATGATCTCATTATATCTCCTTTGTGGGATTACTAGTTATAACACTTGATCGTTTTAAAGTAGTTATTTTAAGGTTTGTAGTATAAATTTTTTAATGTATTGATTTTAGAGAGATAGAGGGAATCATCAATTTGTTTCATTTATTTATGGCTTTACTGGTCAATTCTTGTATGTGGCCTAACCAGGTATCAAACCCACAAATGTTTGTATCATTTCAAAGTATCAGGATGATGCTCTAAACCAGCTGAGCAACTGGGCCAGGGCTGTGGTATACATTTAAACTTACCAGTTTACCTCTCATGATAGTATGTCATTTCATGTAGAATAAGGATATGTAATAGTACACTTCTGTTTCTCTCCTTCTTTATATTATTGTTCATGAATTTTGCTATTACTTGTTATAAATTCCACAGTACGTTATTTTTGTTTAAATTGTCAATTATCTTTTTAAAGGTTTTAAATAGTAAGAAAAGTTTTTACATATATAATCTTATATGTAACCTTTTAGTGTTCTTTATTCCTTTGCATAGATCTGTATGGTACAATTTTCCTTTTGGCTGAAGTTCCTTTAAAATTTCCATATTGCAGATTTGCTGTTGAAGAATTCTTTCACCTTGTGTGTGTCTGAAAAATCTATTTGCCTTCTTTTTCAAGTATGTTTTCCCTGCATATAGATATTTAGGTTGTCCTCCCCCGCAACCCCCAGTATTTTAAAATGTTGCTCTAGCCCTGGCTGGGGTGGCTCAGTGGATTGAGTGCTGGCCTACAAACCAAAGGATCACTGGTTCGATTCATGGCTCGGGCACATGCCTGGGTTGCGGGCCAGGTCCCCGGGGCGGGGGGTGCATGAGAGGCAACCACACATTGATACTTCTCTTCCTCTCTTTCTCCCTTCATCCCCCTCTGAAAATAAATAAAATCTTTAAAAAAAATTAAGTGTTGCTCTGTCTTACTTGCATAGTTCCAGTGAGAAATGTTATCTTTTTCTTGGTACCTGTGTAGTTAATAAGTCTCCTTTTTTCTGACTGCTTTTAAGATTCTATTTGTCACTAGTTTTGAGTTATTTGATGACAATATGCTTTGGTGTAGTTTTATTCATGTTCCTTGTGCTTTAACTAGATTAGTTGATCTTGGATATATGGTTTTATAGTTGTCATCAAATTTGGAAAAATTTTGGCCATTATGTCTTCAGGTATTTTTTTCTGTCCTCCCCCTTTTCTTTAAGGGACTTCAATGAATCATGTATTAGATTGCTTGAGGTTGTCCTGCGGCTCACTGGTGATCTTTATGTTTTTGTTGACTCTATTTCATTTGGGAGTGTTTTTATTGCTATGCCTTAAAAGTTCATTTATCTTTTCTTCTGTATTGTCTATTCTGCCATTAATTCCATCTAGTATTTTTCATCTTAGACAATGAAATTTTTCTTCCCAAAAGCTTGATTCATCTTTGTCTTCCATGTTTCTGGTTGAGGTATTATCTGTGTACATTCTGAGTTGGTTTTGATTGATTATCTCATTACAATGCATCATGTGTTCCCGTCTTTTTGCGTGCCAGATCTTAGGTTAGATGCTAGCATTTTACCTTGTTGGATTTTGGATGCTTTTGTATCCTTACATGTCTTCTTGAGCGTTGTTCTAGACTGAAGTTAATTTTTTTAGAGATGTCCAAAGCAGTGCTCAGTCTAGAACTGTTATTCTTCACTACTGAGGCAAGACCTTGAATACTTTACCCACTGTCCCGTAAGTTGTGAATTTTTTTTTTTTCCAACCCTGGGCACGGTTCCATTTGATGTTTTCTGATTGTTCTTTGCTTTGGTTAGTTTCTTCACATGCATATGCTGATCAATACTCTGCTGAATATTTTAGGGGAACCCCCTGCAGATTTTTTCTGTACAAGAGTTTTTATCTTTCTATGCTGCTCTCTCCTCTATGGAATTCTCTGCAAAAGTTTGGTTTCCCCATACTGTCAGCTCAGAGTTCACCAAACTACCCCACTCCTGCCCCTTTCTATGCCGTGGCCTAGAAACATTTGTCAAGGCAGTAAACTGGGGCAATCTCACGCTCAGGGCTCAGTGTATTTGTTTTCTGTCTTTCGGGAATCATTGCCATGTAGTGCCTGGTGTTCATTGTCTTGAAAACCATTGTTTCTTATATTTATCTGCTTTTCTAATTATTATTTTACATGAGAAGGTAAATCTGGCTCTTTTAACTTGATTTGACCCAAAGCAAAAATTCTAGCAATCTGGATTTAACAAGCCCTCCAAGGAATTCTGACACATGTTAAAGAACCATAGAGATATATAAATTTAATGTTGATTATTTCACTAATGCTCTCAATCATTTACCATGAAGAGAGGATTATATGAGTCAGTAAATTTAATTTTTTGGAGGAAAAAACATTTTTGTAAATAAATTCTCTCATTTCTATGGTTTGCAGCATGGAAGATATGTCAGAACTATCAATTATTGAGACATTTAAAATATTACAGTCAGGATAGATGGAGATTGGGGCAAGGGGAGGAAGGGTTTGTAAAATAACCTTATTTCATTAATGTTGTTATGGTACAAAGTAGTTTAGACATTTAGCTTTAACCTATCTAATGATTCTTTAACCATGAAACTTTTATAAATCTCAGAGGGTGAATACAAATCTTAGTAGAGTTTGTGGCCTCAAGGTACATTCCCATTATAAAATCACTCTGCCTTAAAATCCTGAAAAATAGAGGACCCATTCTTTTGGAAGTCAGGAAATTGACTGCTATGAATCCTTTCAAGAGAACTAGTCAAGTAGTTTTATTTCTTACTTTTAGAAAGTTTCCTACCAGAAACTTAAAAAGGTTAGGGCGTGTCTAAAATTTATGCCTTCTTTACGAATCAAATAAAGCAGGGGAAATACTTTAAATTAGAGAAATAGGTGAATGTTGACGTGTTAAAGTCAGGCAGACTTTATACTCTTCCAAGTCAGCAGTTTACCAAAATTATTTAAAAAACAAATAAAACCCTGACTCCTAGAAAAGATAAGGGCATAGACCCAGATATTCTCTCCCACAGTATCAAATGGAATAAATAGAACTTTTGAAAAAATTTATTGATTTTAGAGATAGTAAAGGAGAGAAACATTGATTAGTTGTTCCACTTATTCGTTGGTTCTTATATGCGCCCTGACTGTGGATCAAACACACAACCTTGGCATATCAAGATGATGCTCTAATCAGCGGAGCCACCTGGCCAGGGCCAAAACTTTCTTTTTAAAGAATACTTAATAAAAGGCACTGAAACTAAATGGTCTTAACCTCATGGCAGAGGCTTTGAGTGGCTGAGAGGTAATAAGTTGGGCAAAACCATCCAAAGACTTGGAGAATTCACATACCACTCCCCTGTTGAGACAGAAATGGGTGCATAAGATTCTTTGTAGAATCAGATACTCTTTCACTATTGCAGATAAAAAATAATGTCCAGAGAATGTGAATTTTAAACAAAATCAAGGGTGAGTTAACAGTCAGATAATGAGATAAAAATGGAGTTTATAGAAGTTTGGGGTGGGCTAGGCAATGAGGGCAAAAATTACACTATTGTACAAATAACAAGTGGACTAGAAATAGCTGAGTAATTCTTGCAGAGAACAAAGTGAATGGCATGGATTAAATTGTTGAGAGGATTAAATGGGATTCAAGTTCAATAGTTGGCAGATAGTGCTCAGTAACATTTGTTGCTATTAAATATTAGCACTATTTATAGAATACATACTCTCAAGTTTGAAAATTTCAAAGAAAGTGATATGGTTTTCTTAAGAAGCTTACATTCTAATAGGACATAAACAGCAAAAAATATTGCAATATTAAATTTATGGGACTAGAACATAAATATACATGAGTGATTGAAAAGGTCTCATTTTAAAAATCAGATGATAATACCTAGTGTAGTGTGTTGTTTATAAGCACATGCTTTAGAATTGGGACAACCTTATAACATCTTCCTCAAAGTTGTTAGGATTAAACGAAATGTAGGACTTGGTAGATGGTGATTAAATAATAGCGTTTTTTCCTGCCCGAGGCTCCAATTTCTCATTTTTTAAAAATAAGGCATTATTAAGAATAATGGTTAAGGATACTGACATCCTAAGAAATAGGTTCTTATCCCAGTTCTGCTTATTATCTGTGAGACCTTGGGCAGGTTACTTAATTTCTTAATTTCTCTGACTCTGATCATCCTTATCGTTATAATAGAGACATTTTAGTTGGCCATTAACATGCTATTTTGTAAGTTCAATTAGCTGATAGGTAGCACCTCTTAAATGGAAATGTAAACATTCTTCTTTCTTCTTCTTTTTTCTCCTTTTCTTCTTTCTTCCTTCTCCCTCTCCCTCCCCCCTTCTTCTTCTTTCTTGATTTAGGATTTGGAGGCTGTGGGAGGAGATCAGAATTCTTTCCATCTATTTTAAGAGAAAACATGTATTAAGATTTGGAAGAAGTTATGAGGAAAGAGACTCATTTTCTTTTTCTTGAGAAACACAGAGAATCAATTTGAGAGTACCCTTAGAATCAGGTGAACATTTTTTAAAAAAATTCTATATAAAACTCAAAACAGACATAAAGGATACAAAAATTATTTTTTTCTCTAGCAAGCTTTCAAAATGCAATTTTAAGTTATTCAATTGCTAAGCAACTCTTTACATGTATCTCCAGTACAAAGGAAGATTCTTCTCAAGGAAGACAGTCTTTAATTGCATTTAAGTTAAATTCTAGGAAAATCACTAAGTTATCACAAAATTAAATATGTACTATTTTCCTTCAATCCAGTAATTAATAAACATATTAAATTGCTTAAACAGTTTAAAAGTATGAGTGCAGAAAACAAACTGTTTTCCCTTTGGATTTCCTTGGTATTCTTTAAATGTTGTATAATTAATTAAACTTTTGGAAATATAGAAAAGCAAGATAAAGTCATTGTAGAATACAAAATAGCTTTACCTTATGCGCCTGAATAATAAGTTTTTGTTCATGATTGCTCAGAGTCATTACTGGGAAATGAGTTTCTGAAGGGTAGCTCTACCAAATGGAGCTTTACTCAACTTACAAAACGGCTTACTCTTTTTGAAACTCTGCAGATTTTCCTTATTCAACCCCATCCTGCAGGAAACATCAGTTGGAATAAGCAACTAAAGAATACCTAGGATGGCACTATTAGGAAAAAAGACTGAATCTTCATGCTGGCAGTGGGTCTAATTTCTCTTTTAATTTATCATAGCAGATTTATAAAATGCAGCAAAGCAAAAGCAAAGTTGAAATACCTGGGCTAGTGATCAGTGAGAGAAAGAAATAAAGGGAGATTTAAGTATTTTCTTTTCAAAAAAGATACCGATGTTTTAGTTTTCTCCATTACAAACAATGCTGAAATGAACATTGTCTGAACTTCTTACAAGTACCACATAACAAGCTTAAGGGAAATTTTTGTTTCCACAACAAAAATTCCTGGAAGTGGAATTTTTGGATTAAAGAGTATGCATGTTTCACAATTTGACAGATCAGTTAAATAAGTTATCTTACATGCATACAATGGAATGCAGCCCTTAAAAAGAATGAGTTGTATCTGTAAGTACTGGTATTTTTTAATGGCCACAGTATATTATTAAATTGAAACAGGATTTGCTTCACAGTATAAAATCCCATTAACATTTAGATAGGTATGTTCATATTTCAGAGAGGAAAGTCTGGAAGAATATAAATTAAAAATTGGTTAACTCATTGATCAAATTACTTTTTACATTATATAAATAGTGCATGGATAAATTCATCTTGTAAAAATTAATGAAAAGCTGGGTGGAGAGTCCCAAAGGGTTAAGTCTCCCTCTTCGTCTCCACACAGTGGTTGAGATCCTCAGGCCTACACAGCTTGTCCTGAATGATGCCAGGGAAACCTCTTGGTGACGCCAATTCTGAATCAGATGTAGCCATGGGAAAAGTAGAGATACTGCAAAAATAAAATGAGAAGGTAAAAAATAGAAGCCAAAATCTAGTAAGACTAAAGAGGCAGCAGAAGAAAAGGAAGAAGGTATTTCCCTGAAAACTAAAAAACTTAAAAAGAAAGCAGGGCCTTCTGAGGTTGACATGAATTCTCCTAAATCCAAAAGTGGAAAAAATAAAGAGGAGCCATCTCAAGATGATGTAATTTCTCCTAAAACCAAAAGTGTAAAAATCCAAAGAGCACATGGGAAAAAAAGATGTTTCTTCTAAAACCAAAAAAGTTAAATGAGGAGCCTTCTGAAGAAGTAAGTGCTCCTAAGCCCAAGAAGATGAAGAAAGAAAAGGGAATGAATGGAGAAACTGGGGAGAAAAGCTCCAAACTAAAGAATGGATTCTCTGATTCTGGACCTGACTCTATCTCCAACAAAGCTGCCAGTGAAGAAAGTAACAGTGAGTTGGAGCAGGAAATACCTGTGGAACAAAAAGGAGCTTTATCTAATTTCCCTGTATGTGAAGAGATGATTAAACTTCTCAAAGCCTGTGTGGTGACCTTCCTGTTTCCTATACAAGCAGAGACATTGCACCATGTGTATAGTGGAAAAGATTTAATTGCAGAGGCACAGACAGGAACTGGGAAGACATTCTCCTTTGCCATCCCTTTGACTGAGAAGCTTCTGGGAGAATTACAATGTCCCACTGCCCAGCGGCTATAGGGGCACCCTGGTGCAGGGGAGCGCCGCAGAGAATACAGCGCTCCCTGAAACCTGAGGGAAGCCAGTTGGGGCCAGCTGAGGTGGGAGCAGGGCCCTGAAACCCCCAGAGCCGTCCCAGGGTTGTCACGGATGAGGGGGAATAAACACAAAACATTTCAAACACTTTTCTGTTTGCCGGGAAAGCAGACAGAGCACTTCCCTCTTACTGAAGAAGGCCGTGGCACATCCCCCTAGTGGGGAAGGCTCCGTTGCCCTTTGTTCCAAGGCTTTTATTGAAAAATTTATCAGTGGGCTAGATAACAGGAATGCATACGTACACTCGTTATATTAGCATGTTAAGTTTCCCAGAGAATAGATACCTTTAAGAAAACAAGTGACAGGAATTCACTGATTTACATGGGTCCGAGAAGAGACCAGTCTAAACAAAGAGAATGACGGGCAAGTGCCTTAACGATAAACGGTAACGGGTGTAAATAATGTGAAGGTTCTTCGTAGCATGAGCTGACCAGAGATCTGAGGGAGGAACAGAGCACACTCTCTAAAGAATTTACTTTTAGGTCTGATTACCCTGGGAACTGCCAGGTCTGATTACGGGCTGTTTTTCCTGCACTGTTTCAAGCCTGAGCCAGGTGTGGGGAGGGAACCACCAAGAGATAGGGAGACTGCTCCTCCACTGCAATGAGGACTCCGGCCATGTTCAGGCCAAGCTGAGGTGTGGGGGCCTTTTTGCCCCTTCTCTGTGTCCCCTAATTTCTTATTTGCTGCCTTTATCGGTCAATGCCTGTCTTAGGTTGCCCCTCCCCTGAGGGGTCTTACCCGTCCTTGGCAGGGACCATCCCAAGGCAAAGCAGAGGGGCAGGCGCTACGCCCCTGCCCAGGGGAACAGGTCAGGTTGCCTCAGGAGCCTGTTTCTCCGGGGCCTCCTGATTATTTCCAGCCTTGGGGCCCTCCAGCCTGTTGGCAGGGTTACAGCTCCTGAAACCAGGCCAGGCATTTCCCAACATTGCAAGACTGGAAGAGAGGCCGTGCTCCTCAGGTACTGGTTCTTGCACCCAGAAGGGAACTGGCAAATCAAATAAGCAAAGACTTCAGTGACATCACAAACAAGTTGGCAGTGGCTTGTTTTTATGGAGGTCAAACTGAATGTATATGGAATGTGATTGACATCCTGGTTGGGACACGAGGTCGTATCAAAGATCACCTGCAGAATGGCAAGCTAGATCTCACCAAACTTAAGGATGTTATCTTGGATGAAGTTGATCAGACGCTGGATATGGGGCGTGCTGATCAAGTGGAAGAGATTTTAAGTGTGGCATACAAGAAAGATTCAGAAGACAATCCCCAAACTGCTCTTTTCTCCAACTTGCCCTCATTGGGTATATAATCTTGCTAAGAAATACATGAAATCTACATATGAACAGGTGGACCTGATTGGTAAAAAGACTCAGAAAACTGCAATAACTGTGGAGCATCTGGTTATCAAGTGCCACTGGACTCAGAGAGCAGCAGTTATTGAGGATGTGAGCCAAGTGTACAGTGGTTTTTATGGGTGCACCATCATCATCTGTGAAACCAAGAAAAAAGTTCAGGAATTGTCTCAGAATGTGTCCATAAAGCAGGATGCTCAGTCATTACACGGAGACATTCCACAGAAGCAAAGGGAAATCACCCTCAAAGGTTTTAGAAATGGTGATTTTGGAGTTTTGGTTGCCACCAACGTTGCTGAGCAAGGGTTAGACATCCCTGAGGTTCTGGCTGTACAAAGTTCTCCACCAAAGGATGTGGAGTCCTACATTCATTATTCAGGTGAACAGGTAGAGCTGGAAGGACTGGGACTTGCATACGCTTCTATCAGCACAAAGAAGAATATCAGCACAAGTGGAGCAAAAAGCGGGAGTTAAATTTAAATGAATAGGTGTTCCTTCTGCAACAGATAATAAAACCTTCCAGCAAAGATGCCATCAGGCTTTTGGATTCTGTTCCTCCCACTGCTATTAGTCATTTCAAGCAATCAGCTGAGAAACAGAAAGGAGAAGGGGGCTGTGGAAGCCCTGGTAGCAGCGCTGGCCCATATTTCAGGTGCCACATCTGTAGACCAGCGCTCCCTGATCAACTCAGATGTGGGCTTTGTGACCATGATCTTGAAGTGCTCAACTGAAATGCGAAACATTACTTATGCTTGGAAAGAACTTAAAGACCGACTGGGTGAGGAGACTGATTCCAAAGTGAACGGGATGGTCTTTCTTAAAGGAAAGCCAGGTGTTTGTTTTGATGTCTCCATTGCAGCAGTAACAGAAATACAGGAAAAATGGCATGATTCATGGCGCTGGCAACTCTCTGTGGCCACAGAGCAACTGGAGCTGGAAGGACCATGGGAAGGATACCAAAACTTCAGAGGCCAGCGGGAAGGAAACAGAAGCCTCACGGGATAGCGGGAAGGAAATAGAAACTTCAGAAGACAGCGATCAGGAGGTGGCAACAGGAATAACAGATTCCAAAACAGGCCAGAAATGGAGTTTTAGTAAAGCATTTGGTCAGTAATTGAAGTAGTAAATTTATACGGCAAAACAGAGCTGTGTTTGGCAACATGGAACTGAACTGTTTTTTTTCATACAAAGTTAAAAGTACATTGTGTTTCCTTCCTAACCAGTTGTCCAGGCCCATCTCTTCTAGAGACAAGCTTCATCCAAATTATTTCATCTGATGATTGTCATTTATTAACTTTATTGCTACTTCTGTATCAGACTTTCCTTTTGAAAAGGGATATGAATTCATTAATTTTTATTCTAATGCATTTTTTATGGATTATAAAATGAAGTTAAGCATGTACTGTCTATACTTTTAAGTTGACCTGTCTTTATACTTAAAAATATCTCTTAATAGTGTTCTTCTCTAAATACCTATGGGAGATGCAACAGTCTCTTGGAGAAGCACTTTGTTCTGTAACTGGCATTCCTCAGCCACCTGCCTAACAATTCCTCATGTGGTCCTATACCATGTCTTCTGAGAATTAGTACTGAGTAATGTTTAGAAGCAAGACTTCTAAAACTTAGCTAGGATGTAATAAAGTTTATGGCAGTCTATGCTCTCTCTAGATTTGTAGGATCATGATGCATTTGATAGGAGACATTATGTGGATTAGCCATTGTTATGTGCTTTTTCATATATTTTTAGCTTCTCAATATAAGGTGATTTGTGCTTCAGTGACTTCTTCACAAATTGTATATATCTTATATATAACAAAATATTTTAATAGAAAGCAAGTATATTTAAGGGATTCCAAATGTATAGGATGGCCCCATAACTTTCTTTGTAAGGAGGCTGGATAAATTGGACTTAATGATAATGTATTCCACTTCTTATTGGAAGACAGTATTATTTACCAGGAAGGAATTATGGGAGTTAGGAGGCAGAGATTTGCATTGCTAAAGGAAAACAAAACAAAAAACTGAAAATACTTTTCATATGCGAGAAGGAAATATCTATTAAGAGCAAAGAGCAAAACAAGTGAAGATGTATGATAAAGCATTCCTTTAATGGTGAAAACTTAATGGATCATTAATGTTGCCAGAGGTTAACATCTAATAGGCAAACTGAAATTTTTAGGTAAAATGATCTGGATTAGTTTCTCAAAGGCCTAGTTCCTGTAGCCAAAGTATAGGAATCTATTAGACTGCTATTCCTTTGGGAGGTTTTAGGTACTTAGGAAACGTTTTTGTTTTAAGACAAGCTATGTTGTTATTTTAAGATGTTGTTTTAAGGGAACTGAAGAACTTGATACAACCTCTGGCCAGATAAGTCTCTGAGTTCTCAAATAATACTTTTCTGGGAAACTTTCTGCATGGTCCAGGAGCTTAAGAGTGCCATTGTCTTCTTGCTTTAATTTCTAGAAACTTCTGTACTGGGAATCTCAGGGAATAAACTATGATGGGAGAAGTTAAACTATATGGCATGTCTTGTTTTTATTTAACTAACTGAAATCTTTGTCAGACCTGGTTTCTCTCACTTGGTGGTGTATTTTATCTCTTAACTGCCTCTTACTTGATCACCTTGCTGTAAGGGGCTCAGATAACAACTCCACCCTGATTCTTGAGGCAATGTCCTTTTCCTGTTTGGAGTTCAGTTCCATCTTTGAATTCTGACCAGTGTTTCTCTGTTTTTCAGAAATTCTCTTGGCTTTTATTCCTTGATCCATTTGTCAATGTTACCACTTTTCTTCCTGTTTCTCATGGCTCCCTGTCAAGCCATGGGGATATAGGGGACGGTGTTCGATGACAGAGAACTCATGTATCTTGTGGATTACAATTTATTAGATTCTGGTTTTGCTCAAGTACTGAGCATATTTTCATAACCACCAAAACATTTCACTTTGGATACAAATGGGTACCTTATCTAGTACATAATAAAAGGACACAATACCTATCCTTCATTAAAACCTTTATGTAGATTAGCCTAAAGAAAAATAATCTGGCCTAAATCAAAAGGGGAAGATTATTGGATATTTTACTTTATGCAACTTAATTTGAAGGAAAGCATAACTAAGGCTGTTTCAATAAATGAAGCTAAAGTTACTTGGATCCCAGAATTCAAACCATATTTATAAATGTATAATTCAGCTACTGCTTGATTGAAGTGGGCTTGTTGGGCTAGCCTGGGGAATGCTATCATTTTTGCTATATTATATAGAAAAAATATTTTCCAATTTATGATATTTTAAAATACAACCCATTTTTACATTAAATTTATCTGTACAGTGGTTTCTTTACAATTGTACATAAAATGTTTTTACTATAAAATTGAGTTACTGTATAAAATACCACTTTATGCCATAATAAAAGTATTAGTACTTGTTAAAAAAAGTAAAAAAAAAAAAAAAAAATTAATGCAGAGGCATAAAAACCTGTACTAAAATGTTCAAAAAGTTTTATTCATAAAAGTCCAAAACCTAGACAACCCAAAGTTTATCAACTAGTGAATGAATAAAGAAATTTGGTATATCCACTCAATGGAATACTACTCAGCAATAAGAAAGAACTATTGATAAACAATATAACATGGATTAATCTCAAAATCAGTATGCTAGGAGAAACGAGCTACACACAAAAACTACATAGCATATGATTTCATTTGTATGAAATTTTGGAGAGGGCAAAGCTATAGTGACAGCAGATCAATGGTGGGCCAGGGGCTTGAAGGTGAGGGTGATTACAAAGGAGTATGAAGGAAATTTGGGGGGTAATAGGTAGGATTGATAGCGTGATTATGGTATTGGCTATATATAGTTGTTGAAATTTATCAAATTGTACATTTAAAATTGCTGAATTTTATTGCATGTAAATTTTATTTCAATAAAGTTGATTTTTTTAAGTACAGATAAAACTGTTTTTTGACTGCCACTTCCAAACCAGGTTCCTTCACTCCTGGGGAAGGATCCCTCTTCTCTCCATAGAGGTTAAACAGGTAACTGCTATCACTACTGCAGATTCTACTTCAAAGTTCTTGTGCATTTACACACACACTTGGGGAAAGCTACACTTTTAAATTACTTTACGGTATTGTGTCATTATTTGGCTTTTTCCACTAACTGAATTTATAGTTCTACATCATTCTAACTCCTGATAGTATTCCATAGCATGACTATACCATAGTTATTCAGCCATCTCTCCATCATTAAGCCATATTTGAATTCATGGTATGCCAAATCCAAGGAATACAATGGAACATAAAAATGGACTAGAGTTCTGCCTTCTTAGCGTTTTCACACAAGTAGGAAAAAGGAGTGTTGTCAATAGTAATATTAGAAGTGAAGAGAGTTCCCACCAAGATGGAGGCATAGGTAAAAACACTTAGCCTCCTTGCACAACCAAAAGGAGGATAACAAGCGATTTAAAAACAATAAACAACTGGAACTGCCAGAATGGCAAACTTGCATGGAACTCTGGCAACTAAGGAGTTAAAGAAACATTTATTCAGACTGATAGGAAGGGCAGAGATGGGCAGCCGAGCTGGTGGAGAGGACCTCCTGGGCTGGGAGGGGCTGGCTGATCAGGAAACTAAAGACTCAAAACCTCTAGCTGTAAAATACTGTAGGGGTTGTGAAGGTGGGAGAAACTCCCACTCTCACAGGAGAGTTCGTTGGAAAGTGGGACTAGAGAGGAGCAAGGGAGCAGCATTGTTCCAGCTGACTCCTCCCCCACAGACAGTGCCTCTACAAAGCAAAGAGCACTGCCTGGCCCTGGAGAACACCTAAGACTCCGCCCCCTTACAACATAACAGGTGCGCTGAGGCAAAGAAATATGGCTCAAATGGAAAAACAGATCAAAGCTTCAGGAAAAGACCTAAGTCTCGAGGAGACAGACAACATATATAATATCGAGTTCAAAACACTAGTAATCAGGATGCTCACAGGATTGATTGAGCTTGGTTGCAAAATGAAGGAAGAAATGAAGGCTACACAAAGTAAAATAAAGCAAAATATACAGGAAACCAACAGTGAAAGTAAGGAAACCGGGACTCAAATCAACAATTTGGAACAAAAGGAAGAAATAAACATCCAATTGGAACAGAATAAAGAAAAAAGGTTTCAAAAAAATGAGGAGAGGCTTAGGAACTTCTGGGACAACTTTCAGCGCTCCAACATCGAAATCATAGGGCTGCCACAAGGAGAAGAGGAAGAGCAAAAAATTGAAAACTTATTTGAAAAAATAATGAAGGAAACTTCCCCAATCTGGCGAAGGGAACGGACTTCCAGGAAGCCCAGAGTCCCAAAGAAATTGGACCCAAGGAGCATCATAATTAGGTAACCAAAGATTCAAGATAAATCGAGACTCTTAAAAGCAGCAAGAGGAAAGGAGACAGTTACTTACAATGGAGTTCCCATGAGACTATCAGCTGATTTCTCAGAAGAAACAGGCAATAAGGGGCTTGAGGATTTCAAGTCCTTAAAGGCAAGGACCTACATCCAAGATTACTCTATCCAACAAAGCTATCATTTAGAATGGAAGGGCAGATAAAGAGCTTCCCAGATAAGGTAAAGTTAAAGGAGTTCATCGTCACCATGCCCTTATTATTTGAAATCTTAAAGAGACTTTTCTGAGAAATAAAAGGGCAAAACTATCAACAACAAAATGACAACAAACTCCTAACAACACCTGAACCTAAAAAACAAAAACTAAGCAAACAAGTAGAACAGTAACAGAATCATAGAGAGGAGGATCACATGGAGAGTTATCAGTGGGGAGAGGGAGATTGGGGGAGGAAGGTACAGGCAATAAGAAGCATAATTGGGAAGTATAAAACAGATGGGGGGGCATTAATAATATAGCAAATAGAGAAGCCAAATAACTTATATATACAAACCAGGGACATGAACTAAGGGGTGGGAGGTGGAGGGCAGGGGGTGGTGCAGGGTGGAGGGGGGATAAAGGGGAGAAAAAAATGGGACAACTGTAATAGCATAATCAATAAAATAGACTAAAAAAAAAAAATGAAGACCGGTTATATTCTTTGAGCTGGAGCCATTTATCGAGCCAACAAAGTTTTTCCAAAGGATTTAAAACTTGAAACAGATCTTTAGAGTGGTTGAGCATCCAAAAATGCACCAACAGTGTAGGACTATGTGGGAAGTAGCGAAGATTATGAGGAACTTGCTTTTCCATACTTTTTTTTTTTTTACAAGACATATGCCTTATGTTGTAATCACAAAAACATTAACATCATATATAATTTTAGAGTGAGAAGGCTTCCCACTTCCCCTACAGTAAGGAATCAATCTTACTTGCTTCTGGGAGAGAAAAGATAGAAAAGCAAGCCTTCCTCGTTGGCTTCTCTTAAAAAGCTTCAACAGTTGAAAATGTCTCGGAGTTCTCTTGTGTGGAGATAGAATTAGGAATTTTCAGTACGACCTCGCGTGAGGTTAGAAGCACCTAGGCCAAGCTTCTTCACTGGTTGCCATAAGCTCTCCGACTGCTCAATTGGATTTTAACCACTTATCTCCTTAGAAAGCAAGGCCCGTCTTCAACCCTCCACTAGAGCAAGAGTCTGCTCCGCGTGTGCAACGTGTACGTTCGTGGGACCGGGAAATCTCCAATGCCCATTGCGTTAGAGGACGCCCAAAAGGCAGAATAGACGGAAGTTAACAACCTCTTAACTCACAGCGTACACCTCACTTTTCCGGAAGCAAGGAGTATAACCTCCCCGACGCACTTAACCGGCTGAAGTGTTTGTAAAGTCTGATTGGAAGTGACAGAATGATGCATTGTGGGACTCTGTCTCCCACTACGCATGTGCTAACTGACCCAGCCGGGCTCCCGGAGCCACGTCCCGGAGGTGGCGTCGACTAGTGAAGCACGTAAGCGAAGCTAGCCACTCCGTTCCGTGCGCAGGCGCGGTGGCTCGGGCAGCACCGGAAGGGCAGGGGGATGGGGTGGTGGTGACGCGATTCTGTCCGCGTTGGAGGGGCCGGGCCGCTGCCGGAGTCACCAAGGCTGCCGCGTGACGTGGCACAGCCGAACCCTTAACACAAGAGCCGGAGCTGCCGCGCCAGTCGTCGAGCAGGTCCGCGCCCCGCTAATTCCTGTACCGGAGCTTCGTCCGACACTCCGGGTAGCGAGCCGTTCCTGCCGCCCTCTTCCTCAGCCTATTCCTTCTCGCTCAATTTGCCGGGAGCGTGAAAGGAAGAGGCCGGGGGAAGCTCCAAACCTCTTCTGCTCCTGCCCATCGCAAGTGCCACTACCGCCATGGGCCTCACCATCTCATCCCTGTTCTCCCGCCTCTTCGGCAAGAAGCAGATGCGCATTTTGATGGGTGAGTGAGCGACGAGACCTGAGTCCCAGCCCCAGCCTCAGTGCGGCGGCCTCCGGGCCTCTTTTTGCCTCAGTCCGCTGTGGTGGGGGAGGGGCAGTGGCTGGGGGGTCGAGAGGAATTCCTAAGGGGAACAATGGGGTTAAGGATGGGTGGTCGTCCCAGAACTGTCCAGGAGCCCGTGTAGCGGCTTGGGTAAGGTTTCCTCCTCCTGCGTTTGTCTTTCTCTCCTTAATCTCATTAAAAGTCCGACAAGATGGGGCGGAGATGTGGGGAAAGCGAACTCTCGGATCTCTCAGAGCCCGGAAGATTTTGGCGAGGCTTATTCTGAGTGCATTCTGGCTCCCCTCTACCCCGGGTGTGGGCAGCAGTAGGGAGGGAGGCAGAGCGACTCCAGCCTTCCTCCATCTCTTTCCACCCCATGTACACACTCTGCACACTCCTGTGGTATGTGAGCGAGCGGTCGCCGAGAGCCTGGAGCCGGCCAGGGGAGGAAGTGTCTGGGCCCAGTGCGGTGGCAAAGGAACACCCAAGAATCAGAAGAGTCTGGAGTCCTCAGCGCTCATTTCTCTGAACTTTGTTTCGCGCTGCATTCCGCTTCATATTTTTTTCTTTCCCTTGTTAGTAGCTCTGAAAACTGAGTTTTTCATGAATGTTTCTGTTCGCCTTTCTCAAAAACCAAGTATGTTTGGCTCACTCTGTTTGGTTTTCAGATTTGTTGTATCGTTAATTTTATTAGTCCAGCTGGGTAGGTATAATGAGAAAAATTTTTAGAAAGTAATTTGTTTTAAAGCTGGTAACACATCTTAAGTAACAACATCATGACGCTTAATTTTATTGTAGTCTTCTTAATTACAAAGGTTCTTTTTAAATTTTTTTTGGAAAATAGGCTTTTCAGAAACTGCTTTTCGGGGTCATTTTTGACTTAGCTGGGGGAGAAGGGACTTGTCACTTGGGTGATGTAAGCAACCCCTCCCCCATAGTACTGTGAGTAGTCTCTCTATCACAGTTAAGCTCCATGGGTACGAGTAATGTTAAGTGCTGCTCTAACTTTAAAATTGAAACTTGTTGGTTCATTGTCTTGTTTCTTAGAGGCTGGAAGGGGTAAAGGTTTTATTTTCGAGTTCTACCATTGAAAAGTTTTCCAAAGCAAGGTTCAGTAATCTTAATGTGTATTAAGATTAAGGGTAAACACATTTAGTTGTTTTTTTCTTTTTTTATTTTTCTGTTAAGAGTCTAACTTCTTCACAATTGATGGAACAGTTGTTAATGAAACATTCACAAAGGTAAATCAAAATATTTTCTTTTTCAAAGAGTTTCTCAGATTTCATTTGTGACAATGGATTTTAGTAGAGCAACCATATTATTTAGGCTTTAAAAGTCTCTGAAAAATGGCAGTCTAAAAAAGGATCTGAAGTCAATGGGAGGACTTTGGACTGTGATAAATGACTTTTCAGCCTGTTCCTTAAAGAGATTAACTAGTATGTCCTTGTGTTCCTGGAAATGTAGTATGGTTGATCCTTTTACTGAAGATTATTAGAAATGAATTCCTGTTTATCATTCCCTTAGTCTTTGTAATGGCTAAAAGTTTAGGGGGAGAAAAAGGTAGGGTTATGCTAAAGGCACTTTTCTGTTCTTGCTCTATTAAGGGAGCATTTCTTCCCCTATCCCCCAAAAATGATGCAAAGAAAATGAAAGAAGAAAAGTACTTAACTTTACATTTGTGCAGGGGATAGAAGTCATGATCTGGAATTATTTATTTTATGTTAAATATTTTATTATTCAGATTTGGTATTTTTGTTTTGCATTATAATTTCAGGATAATCAGGTTTTCTTGATTAAAAACACTGCAGTCAAAAGGACAACTTTTACGGCAACTCATCAAATGAAGCCATATGATGTATAGAGAAAAAGGTGATTTGGAAGCTTGATAATTCTTAGAAATTTTTGTCCAGCTTTATGAGTGATAGCATAAATAATAGATACTCTGAAGATGTTTACCTCTATTGAAGTATTAGAATTAAAGAGGTAGCAGTTAGCTACTGAGTCTGGTTTGCCAAATGACTGTGGAGAAGTTTTAAATTTTATTCCTATTCCTGCTTCCAGAAGTTCAAGTAATTTTAAAAGGTGTTTGAAGTTACAGCTTGTAGTTAATTAACAGCAGTATCAGATTTAAAGTCATTTAAACTATAGATTGACAGAAATCTGTCAGTTGTAGTTATTTTTCCCCCAAGGAGAAATCACTCCTGTGACTGATACTGAGCTTAAATTCAAGTTTTCCAAGTTAAATCTCTCTCATGTAGCCCTTCATTACGCTATTTTAAATATGATTTCCATATCTTGATCTAGTAAGAGGTAATTTTGGTGAATGACTCCCCACATTTTGTTTATATCTGAACACCACTAATGTATTCTGTAGAGGAATAATTCTACTCCATGAACTTGCAAGTTCCTTACTGTTGAAAAGCTGTAAAAGTGTAGCTTTCTAAAAGATTGCTAATACCAGTAAAGTTCTGCCTTGACCTTATATGTGACTGTTTTGTCTGGGAGGGGTGGGGCACGGTGAGTGGTGGAGACCAGAGAGGTTTAGGAGGATCCTCTGGTGGTCAGACCTCTGAGTAATTAGATAAAATATTAAGATAAAGTGTATCCATCATAAAAATTCAAAGGCAGGATGGCAGTGTATGAATGCTATTTGAGAGCTCTAGCATCAGACTAGGAATTTTTTTGTTGTTTTTTTAATTAAAAAATTGAGATATAATTCATATAACATGAAATTCACCCCTTTAAAAATATACAGGTCAGTGGTTTTTAGTAAAGTCACCAACTTTTGTAACCATAACCACTGTCTTAATTCTAGAACATTTCCATCAGCCCAGGAAAAAAAGCCCATGCCCATAAACTGTCATGTTTCTATGGGTTTGTCTATTTAAAATATTTCATATAATGGAGTTGTACAATATGTTTTTGGCGTCTAGCTTCTTTCACTTAGCACATCATGTTTACAGGGTTTATTGATACTATATCATGTATCAGTACTTCATTCCTTTTTATAGCTAACCAATAATTTCGTTGTATGTATATATGCCACATTTTGTTTATCTGTTCATCAGTTAATGGAAATGTGTTTCCACTTTTTGGCTACTATGAATAATACTACCATGAACATTTGTAAGTTTTTGTGTGGGCATGTGTTTTTAATGTTCTTGGGTAAATAAATACCTAGGAGTCGATTTGTTTGTTAACATTTTGAGGGACCGACAAACTGTTTTCCAAAGCAGCTACACCATTTTACATTTATTACCAGTATGAGGGAATTAATTTCTCCACAAAGTCTACGGTTTGAATATCGGTTCTCTTTTATTACTCTGATTCTGGGGACATTTCTGGACCTCATATGCTGCATCTGAGAAATGGAGGGTTATTGTGGAGAATAAATTATAAAAATGTATGGAATCACCTACATTTGTGTGGTTGGAACACAGTAAACACTCAATTTTAAATTACCATGAAGTTGTATTTCAAGCTTCCTTGTAGAAAATTGGAACGATAAAGGAAAAAAATGAAGAAAATTATTATCTGAAATCTTAGGCACCTGAAAATATACATTTTTTCTTTCCATTCCTTTTTCTTTCTGTATTTTTTTTTCTCTCCAAGTTAACATAACTGGAGTCTAGCTTAATTTGAAATGTAAGTATTTCTTGCTGCCATAGTTAAACATTTTTTAATGATTGGTAAAGATTTTGTGGCGTATTTTTGTGTGTTAACACTTCTCAAAGTGTAGGTTCAGTTAAGGAGAACAAGGAATTTTGGTGTATCTTTCAGTACAGCGAGTTGTTTATTGGAGTGGTAGGGAGGGAGGACATAACTGGACTGTATAGATTAGAGTCTTATCTTGACTAGTTGAGAATTGGTTATACTTTTCATTTTGTGGAGAAGTCTCATTGCCAAATATTGCAACATTAAGGAAATACAAACTTAAATTACTAAAGTAACACGAAATTGTTAGACAAACATGTTTTTGAGTAAAGAAAGACCTATATAATGAGTTTTAAGTGATGGTGTACATTAATGTGTACATCTTTCAATAGAAAATACCTTTTAAAAGAATTTCTGGTTTTCATATATGTATAGCACTATCATTTTGGGTGCGAGTCAAAAGATATCTTCATGATTTTACAATCTTTGTGGCTGCAATTCATTTAAATATTGTCTTATAACTTTTAATTTAAAAATAGCTTGTGGATGCTTTAAAAACTTTATGGTTACATTATTTTATACTCCCTTTAAAATAAATAAATAAATAAATAAATAAATTTGAGGTTCTTAAGTCATCTTTCTGACAGATGCATCAGGAACCTAACCAGTTCAGCATTTTAATAAAGGAAATCTGCTTGGGAAATTTGTTCTTTTTTAATGAAAGTAACATGTATTTTTATTGTATTACCAAAAAATCTAACAATATGGAATTAGAATATTATTAATTATGCATACAAGCAGGTACAAAATTTTATTAAAAGAAAATTAGATTACAATAACTTAGAATAGTTACATAATCAAAATTTTTCCTGGTTTTCTTCCATTCCTTGTCAATGTTTTTGGATATACATTGTTTTTAAACAGTGGTATGAGGTCCATTTGGACCCCAGTGAGGACTGGCATGTGCCATACTTCTCAGACTCGTAACTCAAATGTTTTTTAATCAACCTCTCAATTTCAATTCTTCTGACTTGGGCTTATTCGTATTTGGACTTATTTAAAGGGGAATTTTGCTTTATTTTAAAATTTGATCAAAATCACCTGAGGAGGATTTATGCTCTCAAGAGACAGCTTTTCTGAACAGTGAAAAGATCATACATTATTCTTCTGTTTTCTGTATATTTACTGAAGATGCCAAACTTTAAGGTAGCTACTTTTGTTTATTTTTTAGAATTATGTTTTCTGATCTTTTTGGTAATGTTCCATATTCAAACAAAACACTTCCTGCTAACGGTTGGGTTTTCTTATGTCCATGAGTAAGGGCTGAGAGTGGGCTGCTCACTCTGTCTAGTAAGTATGTAATAGTATTTTGGAAAGAATAAACCTGAATCCTAGTATGAAGAAGTGGGGACAAAGTTTGATTAGAGGACACAGGAATAGGAAGATATAAGATGCCCAAGTTTACCGAGAGGTCTTAAAAGCTACCCTTTATAGGGAACAAAGCAGAAAGGGTTGTTATATGGGTGGAATGAGTCTGAATTGTCTGTAGCTTTTAGATCTGTTTTTAAGTAACTGATAAAAATTAAACTTTCTTGCACAGAATTGTAAATTAGGTAAATAAGGTGATTTCTGGTTTTCTTTTAATACTTAATAGCTTTGGTTTTGTGTGCCAAATCTTGCTTTGATTCAGTATTTTAAAAACATCCTTCCTTAAATCAATATACAGTTAAATTTCAGAATCTGTGGTAGTGGAAATCCAGGTGGCCAAATGTGATGTCCTTACAACAATGGTATATTCAATGAGCTTATTAGATATTGACCTATTTATGAAGGCGTTAGCAAACAATGTAGAATGTGCAGATTTTGAGAGATTCATACTGAAAGTAAGCATTTAATTTGCTTTTTACTATCACTGTAATAAGTAATATGCCCTCTTGTCCTACTGTGGAATTTTTCAAAAACAAATTTTATTCTTCCACACTTGTATAGTTTCAAAACGAAGCATTTTAAGAATTTAGACATATATTGGAGATGAATATGATTAACTAGTCATTTGTTCTTATTTTGGCATGTTTAACGTTGAACGTTAAGTAGGAGTAAAATTGTCCTCATTTTGCTTTCTCATTTATGAGACTAGGGCATAGTATTGAGTTTACTAATCTTCAGGTTAATTCTTTTCCACTTGTTCTTATGTGTTCTCTGACTTCACGTTTGATTTGTGTTTTTTTAAAATGCTAGAAGATCGTAGAATTTCTACATATTTGAGGCGGAAAATATAGATTATTTGATCCAGTCCCCTTATTTTATAGCTAATTCCTCTGGCCTCAGTTTCCTAAAGTGACTTGTTCAAAGGAAGTTGACTAGTTTGTGGCAAAGCAAATTTAGAGATTAAAACCTGAGTCAGTCAGATACTACTCTTTTCTTTACACTACATGCTACCTCTTAAGGCCTAGAAAGAGAAATGAAAAGGCAACACTTTCTATAGGATACGTTGCTTTTGGAAATCAGAAATGAGAATTTTATTTCTAACTCATTTGTGCCTTGACCAGTCAATTATAGCTTTCAAACTATATATTTGTTGTAAAAGTATTTTTTAGGGTGTACTTTTGACTTAGATTTAAAATCTGTGATGTCTTTTTCTAGTTGGATTGGATGCTGCTGGCAAGACGACCATTCTGTATAAACTGAAGTTAGGGGAGATAGTCACCACCATTCCTACCATTGGTAAGAAAGTTTACAGGTGATTATTATAAACTGAAATAGAATAATAATTTTGAAACTGCCTTGTTTTTTAAAGTCTTTATGTTTTTAAGACAGTTTTAGGTTCACAGAAAAATTGGGATGTTTCTCAAATTATCCCCTGCCCCCATGCATGCATATCTTCCCCTATTTTCAAATATCACTACCTAGAGTGTTACAGTTGATGGTGAACCTCCATTTTTGCATCACAGTCACCAAAATTCCATAGTTTACCTTAGGGTTCATTTTTGTTGTACATTCTGTGGGTTTAGACAAATGTACAATGACATGCATTCATCATTATAACTCTTAGGTTTTTAAGTTTGTTGATTATCTAGTGGGACTTTTAAGAAGCAACTGTGAGATAATTTCACAGTAAAGGGATTTGTTTTCTTAATAACATTGTGCTTAACAGTCTTTTGTGTTTTTCTTTGTAGGTTTTAATGTGGAAACAGTAGAATATAAGAACATTTGTTTTACAGTATGGGATGTTGGTGGTCAAGATAAAATAAGGCCTCTCTGGAGGCATTACTTCCAGAATACCCAGGTAAGGAATGCTGTACATTTTTAATAACTTTTCTTTATAGATTTCATGCTCTAGAGTTTACATTAATATCTACCATTTAACTAGCTGTTGGTATTTACTATATGAGTTGGCATGCCTCTTATCATTACTTCATATTCTTCAGTAGACTCTCATTCAAGCCTTTGAAGGCTAAAGTAGTCAATGGAATTTACATAGCTATCATAGTAATATTTTAAAGTAGGAGGTTGTTCTCAGGATTGAATTAGATGTCTCATCAGTAGTACTTTTGGTTTTATTATTAGTTTAGAAAATAAGGTCTGTGTAACTTTCTGTCTTTATAGTTTTTAATGAATGTAAGATATTCCTTTTTTTAGCCCAGTTAATTGTTACTTTATTAAAATACATTACAAAAATATATTAAAGTAGATCTCAATTGATTTGTAAGATATTTTTATATTAGCATGTAGTGTATATAATACCGACTTGGAAGAGACATTAAAGCAGAACTTCACAATTTGGCTGTGCATTAGAATCACTTGGAGAGCTTTCACAATCCCAAAGCCCTAATCGTAACTCCAGACCACTTGAATCAGAATCTCTGGAGATACCAACCAGGTATTAGTAGTAATTCTCAAACTTTAATGTGCCAATAAGTACCTGGGTATTTGTTAAAATACCAATCAGTTTAGGGTCTGGCTGAGTAAGGCCTGAGATTTCTAGCAAGGTCTCAGGTTGTGGTGCTGATGCTGCTGGTTTGGGGACCTTACTTTGAGGGAAGAGCAAGCTCTATTACAGAGATTTTCAACAGCAGCACTATATACATTTTGGGCATTCCTGGCTTCTACCCACTTGGTGACAGTAAATAACACCCTCCTTCCCCCCAACCCAGTTGCAACAACCCAGAATGTCTCCATATACTGCAAAATATCCCCTGGGGACAGAATTGTTCTCTTTTGAGAACCACCACTCTAGTCTTAACTCTTACATGTAAGGAAACAAGGTTGGAATGATTACTTAAGACTGGAGAGCTGGTTCTTGTTCTGCGTTTCTGTTTAACCTGCTTCCTATCCTATTGTGTTTTCCAAAGTAATGTGTGATGTTGACAGGCACTTCGTGTTAAAGATTTGCAGATGTCAGTCATTCTTGGTCTTTAACACAACATTGTTTACAAATGAGGTTACATTGTCACCAGGTAGCAGTGAATACCCCAGATGAGTGGCTGAAAGCAACCAGGTTTAAGTAGTATGGCATGTTAAGTAAGTGGCTTGGTTTTAGAATGTTTCTATTCATTAGCATAGCTGTGGTTAGAAAAGATATTTTGATACGAGTCACATGCTTTAAAAATCTGGTTTAAAAATTTTCAGATAACCCAAAAGGAGAGAGAATAACAAAGTCCCACATATCTATTACTTAACTTCAATTATTAGGATATGGCTAGTATTGTTTAATCAGTACTCCTCTGTAATGTACTTCACCTTTTGGATTATTTTAAAGTAAGTCATAGGAAAAACTGAAGTAAGTTACAGGTATTTCATTTAGGAAACAAACTCTTTTGAAGTAAAATTAGGTGTGAAGTAGAACTTTTTAAATCCTTAGCCTTTTAATTCTTAACCAAAGGTAACCCTGGTCTTATCCCTAGGGTTTTTTAAGAATATTTTATAATTTACTTTGAGATCTTAACTTGAAATTAGATCCATTCCTGGCCTCTTGAGATCACCTTAAATCTGAAGTCCAAGTACTTCTTCCTAGGGACTTCATGCCTGCTGGAGAAAGTGTTTGCCACCTGATGCAATGACAGTTAAGCTCTTCTTTTAGCTGTAAAATTTATAAGGAACTAATTATGCCATTTAATTGTGCTTCTAACTTGTGTTAACAATCAAGGACAATGTTTATTATAGTAAATTCCTCTTTCCTCACTAGATAATTCCAGTTATTTTGTTATAGATAATTAAGTAAATTTTTGGCCATTTAATCTTTTCTTAGCATAGCCAAGTTTATCTTTGGAATCCTAGGTTTTCTATACTCTTGATTCTAGGCTGTCCAAGGAAGTGAATAACTTAGAATTTACTCTTAAAATAATTCTCCCTCTCAATAACATTACTTCAGGACTGATAGCATTATTTGTTTTAAAACAGAATGAAAATGGATTGTTAACACAGAAAAAGTTAGATCCCTTTTAGCCGCATTAACTCTTCTAGAGGGGTAGATTCTAAAATGGAATAGCTTTGGGAATAGGAAAAAAGGAGGAGCCAAAATATAAGTAAATGTGGTAAGCCAAGCATGATACTAGATATTTTTATATTTAATTTTTAAAAGGCTTATAAAGTTAGTGGTATTGTTTTATAGAAGAGGAGTCATGATTATGGATTAGGTAATTTATATAACTAATAAGTGCTACTGAGATTTAAGTTGGGTACCTTTAACTATGCCATACTGGCTCTCACACTGCCAAAAGTTTTTTTTTCAAAGATTAGGATGTTTAAAATGATGGTTTCCAACAGAGATAAAGGAGATGGGTTTGAAAGTTGCTAGATCAAAATGATACTGTGTGATTTAATACTGACTGTTGCCTTAAATAAGTATTAGATACCTCAGCAAACTCAGTGTAATACTGAGAGGTAAATACAAAATGATGTATGTGGCCTTTTGCCCTCAGTGGATTTAATCTAGTTGCTTACATAAATAATACAAGACAGTTTGTGATGAAGGTGACAAATGATCTGTGGTCTGGATTATGGGGAGAACCTTCAAAGTAATCACTTTACTATTAATAAGAATAGATTTTCATAAAGCTGTAAAATTAATCTGTCCTCTCTCCAGTTGAGAATTTTTTTATACTTTCCCATTTTAAAGTTTTTAGAAGAGTCTTTATTTAACTGCTTCCCAATTCCACTTCTTTTGTAGTATAGAATTCTAGTGTTTATGAATATCTTTAGGAATGATTACTACCTTCCTTTTTGTTAAGAATTTCTTATTTGATAAAGTCAACCATGAGTTTTTCTTAATATATTTTGCTTAAGACTTCCTTACACTGATTGAGTTGGGAGGCAACATTCTGGAGCAAGGCTAACTTTTCCTGATGAAACATAGAAAAACTGCTGTAGTGTGCCTCTTCCCCTTCTTCTTCTTCTTTTTTTTTTTTTTAACAATTTGGGCACACCTTTAAATAAGTTAGTTCAGTTAGTAAATTGATGAATTTGGCGTATTCTTTTCCTTTTGTCCCCACTTGTAGCCATTTTGTTACTTAAACTTACCTACACTTAAAACATGCAAGGGCATAGGGAAGGAGGGGAATGGGGTAAAATTTATTCTTTGTGCAGTTGAGAAAAGTGATCAGTTGGTTAAGAGTAAGATTTCTTTTGATTTAAAATAAACATTTCAAAAATAAGTAAATAAGTAAAATAACATTTCAAATACTGAGATAAAAAATAGTGCTCAAATTGGTTTTCAGTGCTTAGATCCCTTTTCTTTTTCTATTTTTAAAATAATAGGGCATTTTCTTCCCAAAATTGACCTCTTGATACCGTTTTGCTGCCTGTACTTGTGTTTCATATTTAGTGTCTTTTAAATTTAGTTGTCATAATTTATTTAATTTTTTCCCAGGGTCTTATTTTCGTGGTAGATAGCAATGATCGCGAAAGAATTCAGGAAGGAGCCGAAGAGCTGCAAAAAATGGTAACAATATTTTATTTTATTTTTTTCACGGGGGGGGTAGGTTTTTAAAATTTTATCATTTCCAGGATGCATTTTTTGGGTGATAGTGGTGGTAATGGTTGGCACATTTTAACTGTGATTACATTACACAAATGAAACATTTTAGAGCTAGAAAGAACCTTGAGGAACTGTATCACAGGTTCTTAAGAATGCACATAAAAATCTCATATGGAGCTTCTTAAAAAACACACAGAAGAGTAGCTACTTCAGTAAGTTAGGAAGAAAGCCCAGCTTGTTTTCAGAATGCTCCATGAGTGACTTTGATGCGTATCGCTGGTTCAGGCAGTCTACATATTAGTCCAGTCTTTATTTTATAGATATAAAATCTAGTTTTGAAACTTTAGTGACGTAAGGATCCTTGTTCAAATTCCTTTTCATTGGGTTCAATTTTCTTTGTATTGTGTCTATAGTGTGTATATATACTTTGAAATGTTTTGTAATAGTAACCATGATAAAGAATTCCACTGACAGGCAGTAGGATTTTGGTTGACAGTGGCATTTTGGCCTCACCATATAATGGATTAATGTTTTCATTCCTGTTGCTAAAATGCCTGATTGGGGAGTTGTTGAGGAAACTTGTCATAGTTTCAAATTGTAACATACAATTTTCACTCAAATGAAATCTTAATTACCATTCATTGTTCCTAAGACTGGAGTGCAGTTGTAAAACCATTGTGTCAGTATATGTGTAACAAAATAACTGGTGGGGTTATTTTGGTCTAATGAGTTAAATGTCATCCCTTCTACCCACCCCCCCTTTTTTTGTAAACAGCTTTGAAATAAGTCTCATACCATAAACTTCACTCATTAAAATGTAAAAAGTTACTGGTTATTAGTTTACAGAATGTTACAGCAATTGCCATTGCCTAATTTTACATCAGCCCACAAAGAAATCATAGAACTATACTAATAGTTCTGTTATTATATTATATGTTATATTATATATATAATATATATATATAATATCTATACTAATAGTTCTATGAAACTATAGTATAGTTCCATTTTATTACCCATTCCTTTCCTTAGTCCACCCTACACCCCCAGCCCTATATACACTGATCTACTTTCTGTCTTTATACATACACCTATTCTGGATGTTCGTATACTTGGAATCATGCAACATGTGGTTAAACTTTTTGTTACTTTTCACTGAGCATAAATTTTCAAGGTTCATCCATATTATATCATGTATCAGTGCCTCATTTCTACTGGCTTTCTACTCTTGGTATTTATTCTATTTTTTTTCTTTTTTGCTTTAATTTGTTGTTGTTATTGTTCAAATACATTTGTCTCCGTTTTCCTGCCACCACTTTCTCCTGTCCCACCCACCCCTACCTCCCACCCTCAATCCTTCCCCACTTTGGCTTTGTCCGTGGGTCCTTTTGGTATTTGTCTTTCACCCCCTGGCTTATTTCGCTTAGCATAATGCTTTCCAGTTTCATCCATGTTGTTGTGAAGGGTAGTAGTAGCTCTTTGTTTCTGCTTTATTTTGTATTTTTTCTATTACCATTTAGTCCCCTTATACCCCCTGCCCCAGCAGTCACCACACTATTGTCTGTGTGGTACTTATTCTTGCATTTTTCATGATGCTGTTAATTCCCTAACCATTACATTGTTGTCTCACTGTTTTCTAGTCCAGCTGGCAGGAAAGGATAAAAGTCCAAAAAGAATCATTATCTAAATATTGTACTTTCACTACTAAGTGCCATAAGATCCTATCATAATATTTATTGCCATGCGTGTTTCTTGTACTAGCCAGTCCTGACCTTCAGTGGATGAACACGAAAGCTGAGTGAATGATTTACCTTAATGGAGTATAGGATGATTGGCCTGAAAAATTTTGCTTTACACAAAAACATAATTATTTGCTAAGGATTTAAAAACAGAAAGATAAAGAGATCTAAGTTGTAAATAGTATATGTAGGAAGACAGTGTTTTACCTAGTTTGTTACAGTAATTGGATCCCAGTTTTATAGTTGTTAATGTCTTAGCTTTTATTTTCAGCTTCAGGAAGATGAGTTGCAAGATGCGGTATTGCTGCTTTTTGCAAACAAACAGGATTTGCCAAATGCTATGGCCATCAGTGAAATGACGGATAAATTAGGTCTTCAGTCCCTTCGTAACAGAACAGTAAGTATTTGGTTTAAATTAACCTCCTGACTCTTAGAATTATTAAGATAAGTGTTTTAGCTAGTATTTAGTTTAAAAATTTATTAACTGTCCCCTTTGAACAGACAGTGAACATTAATTTACAGTAGTAAACTCTTGTATATACAAACATGAGCTCTTTATTTCATACCTTTATAAATGTTGTGTTCAATTTTACTTTATGCTAATACTGTCTCCATTTTTTTTTAGCTTTTAATATATATCTGTTAAGGATCCAAGGATTTAAATATCTTTACTTGATGTTTGTTAACTTTATCCTCACAATGTTTAATATTGATAAATATCTGGAAAACTATACTGTATGAGAATGATAATATTTAAAGATGATTGATATTTTTAATTTTATGTTTTAAATACCCCTGCAGCAAATACTTTGTAATTTGGCTCTTAGCAGCCATATTTTAGATATTACTGTTTTGTACTGTTTGCATGATAATGTCAGAAGCTTGTGGGACCTTATTATGATACTAAGTTTTGAAATGTAAAATTATAAGAAATATTTGCTCTCTTATAGCTTATTTTACATCAGTGATTTAAATATTGGCAAACACAACATACGTTCCTATGTGTAAAGTTGGTATCACAAACTATTAGTGTGCTTTGTGCTTTATAGTAGTTTTTCATTAGCTTGTAACAAAATACTGTGCTGTTGCAGTAACTGCAAAGACTGTTTGAGGTGTTCCAGGCTGATTTAAATAAAACAAACTGCAAATGATACCAGTTTTCCATCCTCTGATGATAGAAATTCATGTCTTTTCCCAGCCTTCTAGGATGTTTGGTATTCAAATAATATTTGCCAGCATGGAATAATTGCAGTGACCTTGTAATATTAAGTGAAGGTCTTTATTCTAAGGCAAAATAAACCTGATCAATAAAGAAATTAATAAAAATAAACTATCCATTTTAGGTAATGAAATTGCTTTCTAGGTATTTTTTGATGGGAAACAAGAGGGTTTTAAGTACCGGGGCGGGGGGTAGCTTTATATTAGTTACTAATCTTGCCATGAATGTTCTTTTCAGATTAAGTAGTGGATAGTGGAATAAGTTTAACGTCTAGGTAGGAGTAACTTTAAATGTGAGAGTGTTTTGAGAAGCAAGAGTTATGAGAAAACTTCCAACATTTATAGTTACTAAGATCGTTAAATACAAAATCATTTGAGATGTACTACTTTAATATACTTATTTATTTCTATGGTTTTATATATTTTTTGTTTCCTTTCTTTCCTATACATTTATGGTAACTGCTGACTAAATAATACCTCTGAGCAGTTGGGAAAATAATTTTCTGAATAAGTTTTATACACTCTTACACATAATCTTACATTAATCAAGTGTTTTCTTGTCCTTTCTTTATAGTGGTATGTTCAAGCCACTTGTGCTACACAAGGAACTGGTCTGTATGAGGGACTTGACTGGCTGTCAAATGAGCTTTCAAAACGTTAAATGAAACTGGATGTCTAACCAAGGACGTGTTTGATAGAATTGGCCTAGGCTTGTTACAAGAAAATTAGTTTGCATCTTGGTTATTAAACAGTATCTGGGACTGGTTTGGGCAGAATATTACAGCGTTTAAACTTACTTTGTTGCCAATTATTGTTTACCAAGTATAATGTTGCACTTTAGCAATATGCTTGGTTTTAAAGAAATTCTCCTTAACTTGGAAAAAAAAAAGTGTCCTCTTTTAATTTTACTTCCTTTACACCTAAATGCCTGGACTTAGCTATTGTGACACCTTTAAATCGTTTTGAATGTTTTTTTTTGAGCCCACAACAAATAATGTTTTTAAGTTATCCCCTTGCTACTTTACTGATACCTTTATCATTCCTGGGACAGTCTCCTGATTAAAAAATAAAAAAGAATGTAGCATTCCATTTGTATTTATTTTTCTCCCTTGCTAAAAAGATTTTCTTATACTACTTGTACCAGCCAGGGCAATGAGCCAAAACACTATTGAGATCTCTCGCACTGAGGAACTTAGTATTTTTTTCCCCATTATTGACTCCTGGCTTCTATCAGCCAAGCTTACCTTGGTGTGGTTTGGATTTGATAGCTAATCAGTTCTGTGCTGGTAGCGAAGAGTTCATATTGAGATGATTTTTAATATCCAGCAGATTGTCTTTCTTTATAATGTATCTTTTTTATGTTGCATGTTGCTTTTGGAATCAGCCTGACTCTTTGCCCAATATATGATAGTTCTGCTGATATTTTATTGTTTATTGGTGAACATATCTTCATTAAGAGTTTTTGGAAAACACATCAAACTCAAATAAGTTTTCTTCATAGCCCATTTGGAATTATTCCTAATAAAATGATAAAATGTGTAATTGTGTGTGTTCTTTTTGAGTCTTAAAGATGTTTGAAATGGATTTTCTTATTTAGCAAAGTTGATTTATATATTTTACATACTGTGAACAATAATACAGATCCCAGTGAATTTATTAATTGTTTAAATTGGAAATAAAATATGGGTTGCTATTGTGTGTATAACAAGGTGGGGAAGCAACTTAAAAAATTAGTTTTATTTGATAAAAACTTTGACACTGTACATTTCTAAACTCAAATCAAGAGTAAAATGCTGTAATAAAATGAACTGCTCAAAAAATCATGTATGCATGTGTTTGTTTCACAGCTTAGGTTAGTTAAAAACTCAAGTGCTGTTTCATGGCAGAATATATAGACTTAGTGATGCTGCTTTTCTACATGAAAAAAGTTCACAAGCACTTTTTAGCTTCACAAATTTCAGAACTGCAGAGAGCTGCATGTGACTACTGTATTTTGCTGTATATAATGCACTGCTGTGTATATTGTACACCAATGTTTTGGCTCCAAACTTTCAGGAAAAAAATCTTGTAATTTTTTAATTCAATTTTTTGTTTATATTTAGAACAAAGTACTATCATATCCCAGGGTATTATTTTGCATATAGGTGATGTTACTGCTTTCTGCAGTTACACTTAATGCATAAGCATAAATAATTAGAAACATTTATATAGATATGGAATTAATATTGCCCATGTATAATGCGCATCCTTATTTTTCCTCAAAAATTTACCCCGACTGGTGTGGCTCAGTGGATTGAGTGCCAGCCTGCAAACCAAAGGATCGTCGGTTAGATTCCCAGTCAGGGTGCATGCCTGAGTTATGGGCCAGGTGCCCAGTAAGGGGCCTGTGAGAGGCAACCACGTATTGTTTCTCTTCCTCTCTCCTCTCCATCTTAAAAAAAATTCAAAAAAACGGGCAAAAAGTATGTTATACACAGCAAAATATGGTAATTTTTTTGTTAAGGCAGTAAAGGTATGTAGTTCATTATACTTACTAAGTTGTTAAAGACAACTTGGTAATCTTATGAGTAATTTAATTTTTCTATATACTCAAGTATTTTATAAACTAGCTTTTTAATGACTCATGCTTGTATAATTGATATAAATTTGTGGATTGAAATTTTATTTTCAAATCAAAACCTGTGCTTGTAAAATAATGTATAGTTTTGACTTGTAAACAACAACAAAAACGATCAAATGAAAGGAAATTGTAATTAAGTAGTTGATTGTCAAACAGGTTACTTTCCTAGCTCACTAGATGAATTTTCTCTTACTCCCTACAAATAAAAGGTATCATTTCTTATTGAGTAAAACTAAGATGTGGTATAGTATGTGTAGCTTTATGGGGTGAGGTATTAAACTTCAAAGGTTCAGTGTTTACAGTTAAACTACCACTGTATTAATTTAAAAAAGCCATCGGAGATCCTTTCACACCTTGAAGAAAGGGAGTATGGAGAATTCATATAGTCTTGTGATGTAAGGTAGATCTTACTGTCGTTGGAAATGACTGCGTTAAGAAAATGATAAAGGGGCCACCGCCAGGTGATGCGGTGACCGCTGCGGCAGGCGCAGGAGCCCAGTGGGCCTTGGCCCTCAATAGGTCCCGCCGGACCGAGTTCTCCCATCTCCGGTACACCCACGATCACCGAGGCAGCCTTGCACCCCCTCGCCCCTTCCCTGTCCCTCCCCTGTCCCCGTTCCCGCCCCGGGGGCTGCCGCCACCCGCCTTCCACAATGGCTCTAAAGAGAATCCACAAAGAATTGAATGCCCTGGCACGGGACCCCCCAGCACAGTGTTCAGCAGGTCCTGTTGGAGATGATACGTTCCATTGGCAAGCTACAATAATGGGGCCAAACGACAGTCCCTATCAGGGTGGAGTATTTTTCTTGACAATTCATTTCCCAACAGATTACCCCTTCAAACCACCTAAGGCATTTACAACAAGAATTTATCATCCAAATATTAACAGTAATGGCAGCATTTGTCTTGACATTCTATGGTCACAGTGGTCTCCAGCACTAACTATTTCAAAAGTACTCTTGACCCTCTGTTCTCTGTTGTGTGATCCTAATCCAGATGATCCCTTAGTGCCTGAGATTGCTCGGATCTACAAAACAGAAAAGTACAACAGAATAGGTCGGGAAGGGACTCAGAAGTATGCGATGTAATTAAATTACTGGGTAACATCTACAAATAAAGATAGGGGAATTCTGAAAGAGAAAGTCCTTTTGATTTCCATTTGACTGCTTTCTATGAGCCCACGCCTCATCTTCCCCTGTGCACATGTTTACCTGATACAGCAGTTCTGCGTGTTGTACATACTTGGAACAACAAACTAGAAATACTGTACTTCTGTACCAACATTGCCTCCTAGCAGAGAAGTATGTGTGTGACAAGCCAGTTCTCCAGGTGTAACCTAGGTGTGAGACTAAAAGCTTTCCTATTGATTTAAATTTGGATAACAGGAAGGTGAGGGGTGGTGGGTATGGTGTGTGCTTGGATGGGGAAGAAAAGCTCCACTGACTTACAGGAGATGGTTTTTAAGTGAGATTCTTTTAAACTCAAAACATGAAAAGCAAGGTGAAGATCATGAAGCTGTTTCTGTATTCATTTATGCTGAAGGACCTACGTTTTAGGTGAAAGTTACGACCAACCAGATTAAAACCTACCATTTTACGGTCTAAGTTTAACTGGATTGGAGCTATTAGTATGTAAATTGTGATGGGCTTTGTTCCCACCTCTTACATCTCCCCACCCTTTAATCCTTGTCCTTTCAGCCCCTCTTTTTCTCTTTTATATTCTTTGGTTTGTATGTGGTTTCTCAGTTAACATAGCTAATAGCTCTTATTTTTCTTATGTTTTTAACTGCTTAGGTCTCTGGAAAAGGGTGAAAATTCATTTGATGGAAATACTTGTGTATATTTAAAGACCCAGTTGCTCCTCTGGAGCTTGTACATTCAAGAATGATTAATCTGTGTAATAAACTGATTACTACAGTCATTACATATAAAAAAAATGAAATTACCTAATTTTCACTAAATGGGTAAAAAAAATTTGCAAGATTGTCCCTCCCTCCACCTCCCTTTTTTAAGAAAGCAGTAACTTGGCAAGTTTTTTACCCAAAGAGATACTACTTCAGGGTGAGGGTTTTTTTGGTGGTGGTGGTTTTTGGCGGGTGTGTGTGTGTACTGAAACCCTTTGTTGGGACTTCTGGTCAAGATGGCAGCATAGGTAAATGGCTCACCTTGCACAACCTTGTCAAAATTACAACTAAACTAAAACAACCATCACTTGGGACTGTTGGAAATCGAGTTGAATGGAAATCTTGACAACTACAGAGTTAAAGAAAGCACATCTATCCAGACTGGGAGGAGGGGCAGAGATGTGGAAGGGGCTGGCTCAACATCCAGGTGTGGTGGATAAAATTGGGGAGGGATATCTTGGGAGTGAGGAGTCCCAGCCCAGGGTTCCAGTGCCAGGAATATAAATCCCCATAATTTCTGGCTGCAAAAATCGGTGGGGATTGAGTTGGTGATAAAAACTGCTGGAGTCCCAAGCAGGTCCTCTTAAAGAACCCACACAGAATTACTCAGACATACTCCCTCTGAGCTACAGCACCAGAGTAGCATTTTTAAAGGCACCAGTGGCATACAGGGAGAAATTGAAGTGTCTTGCTTCAATGTGAGAACTGGGGGATAGCTTTGGCTCAGACAGAAAGGTGGGCAGAGACCATTTTCGCTTTTACGAGCCGTTCACCCACAAAGCCAATAGGTGGTAGCCGTATCAGATTCCATCAACCTGGCTAACGCTTGGTCCTTCTCTGGAGATCCCCTGAGACTCCATCCCACCCAACTTACAGGCCCACCCAAGCTGTCAACAGTCACTTTCTCATGAATGGCTGGTCTTGATTCATGCTTCACAGCATCCTAAATCCTCTCAACCAAGCAATAGGTGGCCTCAGTGACCTTCCAACCCCTGTACCTCTTGCAAAGTGGCCTCAGGCCTGACACTAGCACCAGCCAGCTTGGGTTCACAGCTTGGCTTCTGGGAACCTCCAAGCCCAGCACAACTAGCAGCCATTTCAGATCTCTTGATAGTTCATTAGGGTGGCCCAGGGCAGAACATATGTCAGGGTTGTCTGGCCTCTACCACCTGGGAAACCCCAGAGACTGCACACAATGGGCATATACAGACCACGTTGGAGCATCACCATCCTGTACCTGCACAGCTGATTCTCCACAGAGGGTGAAGATTGGTGGTCAGTGATCACAGCCAGTCCTTAGAGCTAACTGTCCTAGATAAATCCCTCTCATTGACCAGCCAACAGCAATCAAGCCTAAACTACAAGAGGAGGATGTACTCAGCCCACATGAAGGGCACACCTCAAGTACCCAACTTGGGTGATAGGGGAGGCTGTTCCCCTGGATCCCACAGGACACCTACTACATTAGGCCACACTGCCAAGACAGGAGTCATAGCAGTTCTACCTAATACATAGAAACAAACAACAGGGAGACTGCCAAAATGAGACAAAGACCATGGCCCAAGCAAAAGAACAGATCAAACCTTCAGAGAAAGAGCTAAATGAAATGGGAGATAATCTATCAGATGCAGAGTTCAAAACACTGGTTAAAAGGATGCTCAAAGAGCTTTGTGGGGACTCAGCAGCATAAAAAAGATCCAGTCAGAAACAAAGAATACAATAATTGGAATGAACAATTTACAGGGAAACAACAGTAGAGTCAAAGCTAAGAAATCAATGATTTGGAACATAAGGAAGCAAAAAAACCAATCAGAATAACAGAGAAAAGAATCCCTCTCCCCTGCAAAAAGACCAAGGATAGTGTAAGGAGCCTCTGGAACAACTTCAAGCTGTCCAATATTTGCATCATAGGAATGCCAGGAGGAGAAAAAAAAGTGCGAAAAAAATGGAAATCTATTTGAAAAAATAAAGAAAACTTCCCTAGTTTAGTGAAGGAAATAGACATGTAAGTCTAGGAAGCACAGAGAATCCCAAACAAGGTGGATGCGAAGAAGCCCACTCCAAGACATATCATAAGTAAAATGCCAAAGGTTAAAGATGGACAATCTTAAAAGCAGCAAGAGAAAAGTTAGTTACCTACAGGGGACTTTCCATAAGACAGCTGATTTCTCAAAAGAAACTTTTCAGGCTAGAAGGGATTGGCAACACATACTGAAAGTCATGAAAAGCAGGGACCTATAGCCAACATTGCTCCACCCAGCAAAGATATCATTTAGAATCAAAGGGCAGATAGAGTTTCTCAGTCAAGAAGAAACTAAAGGAGATCATCATCAAATCATTATTATATAAAATGTTAAAGGGACTTATTTACAAAAAAGATCAAAACTATGAACAATAAAATAACAAAAAATATGTATCAACAATTGAATCTAAAAAACTGTAAGCAAATGAGAAGAACAGAGACAGAATCATGGATACGGAGAGTGTTTTGATGGTTGCCAGATGGGAGGGAGATGTTGGGGAATGCTGAAGAAGTGATGGGATTAAGTACAAACAGGTAGTTACAGATAACCATGGGTATGTAAAGTACAGTATAGGAAATGGAGTAGTGAAAGAACTTATATGCATGACCCATGGACATGAACAATGTTGTGGGGATTGCCTGAGGGAATGGGTAGTGCTCTGTGGAGGGGGGCAAAAGGGGAAAATTGGGACAACTGTAATAGTATAATTAAGAAAATATAATTAAAAGAAACATTGAGAAGTTCTATTTTTTTCCAAATAGAGGTGAGTAAATTTGAGTGAAAGGATAAATTAAGTGGATTGAGTGCTGGCCTGCAAACTAAAGGGTTGCTGGTTCCATTCCCAGTGTTGTGTACATGCCTGGGGGTTGCAGGCGAGGTCCCCAGAAGGGGGCGCGCAAAATGCGACCACACATTTATTTTTCTCTCCCTCTCTTTCTCTTTTTCCCCTCTCTAAAAATAAATAAATAAACTTTTTTAAAAAAGGACAAATTAAGAGGTAACACCTATAATTGTTTTCAAACAGTGCAAACATAAAATCACTATCATTGTCCTAATTTGTTGACATATGCAGCACTTTTTAATGAAATGCTTGACGCTGAAGCATTGCAATGCTTACTGTTCACATGAATGTTAAACTTAGTGTTGGTCAGTCAATAAGAGGTTTCTGTGACCTCTCCTATTATATAGAACAGTTGATTATATCCCTAGACTAAAAAGTGTTCTGTCAAATAATTGTTAAGTATGTTAATAGAGAAACTGAAGAATTGTAGTTCTATTAAAGGCTGACTAGCAGCATTACAGTTGAGGATAGAACAATTATCTATTTTCTATCCCTTTGTCCAATAAACTTTTTAAAAAAGTCTGTAATAGTATTCCCCATTTTCTTTTGTCTAAATTCACTCAAATTGCTTTTCTGTGATGTAGTATCTTGATATTTTGTTGCATATTTCTGTTTCCATGGATTTTTCTCCCTTCACTTTATATATTCTTGATTGAAAAATAAAACTTAAGTAAAATATGTTATCTTAATTTTCCAGAGTATCAGTGTTTCATTCACTGAGACTTTCAAGCTTTCTTTAGCACATGTACAGAATTATCTCATGTAGTAACAGTTTCAGATCATTTATTGGGATAAAACATTCTTTGAAAGTCCATGAAATCTAGTGATTTCCCAGCTCTCATTTCCAATATGTGTCCTCTTTCTTAGGCTGGAGGCTCATCGGTTTTATTTGTCTTTTGAAAAACAGCTTTTGGTTTCATTGATTATTATTGATTTTCTCTTTTCAATTTCATTGATTTCTGCTCTCAGTTTATTGTTTTTTCTTTTCTCTGCTTACGTTTGATTTCATTTGCTACTTATTTTCTAGTTTCCTAAGGTGAAAGCATAGATGATTGATTTTATATTTTAATACAGGTATCACCTACTTTCCAAACATTTATGTTATGCCTCTTAGATTTAACAGATGACCTACATTAGTACCTGTTTTCATGAAATGGAAGAAATCCGAAGAGGCTTTTTTTTTCTTTTATGAATAAAGCCATCATTACCTTACCTTCCTAATATAGGTCTTTTGTAAAAGCAAAGTGACAGAACATAAACTTGAATAAGCTATTCACTTGATGTCATTTCAGCTTGTGAAAGCTTTCATAGGAACACTCTACTTGCAGTTAGTGGTGGAAACCTGTATATGAACTCCATGCTATACATACCCTTCCAAGCACTTCTTCCACTGCATCCCAGAAGATTTGATGTTTTTATTTTTATTTCAAAACATTTTAAAATTTCTTTAAGATTCTTTGTGCCTTATTTAAAACTGTGTTGTTTTGTCTGTAAGTGTTTGGGGGATTTTCCAGCTTTCTGTTTTTGATTTATTCTATGATTCCATTGTAGTCTGAGAGTAGACACCATGATTTCTTTTCAATTTGTGAACCCAGACTGTGGTCTGTCTAGGTTAATTTCTACATGAGCTTGAGAAGAATGTCTATTCTGTTGGATGATGTAGTCTATATAGATGTCAGTTACAACCAGTTGATTTTGGAGGGTATTGATTTCAACTGTGTCTCTTGATTTTTGCCTGCTTGATCAGTCTGATAAAGGGGTGTCGAAGTCTCTGTAGTGGGTTCATATACAAGGGGTGGCAAAATTAGGTTTACAGTTGTGAGTACATAAAACACAAGAGTTTATTTTTGTATTATTATTTGCCCCACCCTTGTATTTCTTCTTGTGATATTTTGTTTTTGCCTCACCTCATGTAGTTTGACATTCTGTTGTTAGGTACATACACATTAAAAATTGTTAGGTCTTGGAGAGCTGACCCCTTTATCCAGAAATGCCCCTTTTTATCCCTCACTTTCCTCGTTTTGAAGTCTATCTGAAATTCGATATAACTACTCCTGCTTTCTTTTCATTAGTGTTAGAATGGTATAGCTTTCTCCATCCATTTACTTTTTTAAAAAACTTTTTAGAGCACTTTTAGGTTCACCAAAAAAAAAAAAAAAAGAAAAAAAAAAGGAATGTACAGAGATTTCCTATATACCTCCTGCCCCCATACGTGCATAGCATTTCCCATTATTAACATCCTCTACCCAAATAGAACATTGTTAAAATTGATGAACCTATATTGACAAATCATAATCACCTCAAATCCATAGTTTACATTACAGTTTACTCTTGGTGTTGTACATTCTATGGGTTTGGAAAAATGTATAATACATATCCATTGTTATAGTATAGTCATTTTCACTGCTCTAAAAGTTCTCTGTGCACTGCCTGTTCGTTCCTCCTTCCTGGAAACTACTGATCTTTTCACTGCCTCCCTGGTTTTGCCTTTCCCAGAATGTTATATAATTGGAATCATACAAGATGTAGCCTTTTTCACATTGGCTTCTTTCACTTCATAATAGGCATTTAATCTTCCTCCATGTCTTTTCATGGCTTGATAGCTCATGTATGACTTTTTATCCACTTACCTACTGAAGGACATCTTGGTTGCTTCCAAGTTTTGACAATTATGAAAAAAGCTGCTATAAACATCCATGTGCAGGTTTTTGTGTAGACGTAAATTTTCAACTCCTTTGGGTACCAAGGAGCATGATTGCTGGATTGTGATGATAATAGTGGTCAGTTTGGTAAGAAACCATCACTCTCCAAAGTGGCCATACCATTTTCACATTACCACCAGCAATGTATGGGAGTTATTGTTGCTCCACATCCTGACCAGCATTTGGTGTTGAGTGCTCTAGATTTGGGCGTTCTACTAGGTGTGTAGTGGCATCTCATTTTAATGTTTTTCTGATAACATACGGTGTGTAGCAACTTTTCATATGCTTATTTGCCATCTCTATATCTTTAGTGGGGTGTAGATCTTTGGTTCATTTTTTAATTGCATTTTCTTATTGTTGAGTTTTAGGAGTTTTTGTGTATTTGGACAACAGTCTTTTATCAGATGTGTCTTTTGCAGATACTTCCTTCCAGTCTATGGCTTGTCTTCTCATTCTCTTGATATCTATTTACTTTTAATCTATATATGTCTTTATATTTACATTTAAAGTGGGCCTCTTGTAGACAGCATGTAACTGGGCCTCATTTTTGATCCACCTGACAATCTGACTTATATTTTGTGCATTTATACCATTGATGTTTAAAGTGATTATTGACATAGTTGGATTAATATCTACCATACTTGTAATTTTTCTAATTGCTGCACTTACTTGGTTTCTATGTTAGTTTTCTATTTCTTCTGCCCTTTGTGGTTTTAATTGAGCACTATATATGATTCTCTTTTCTCTCCTTTATTAATATATCAGTTATACTTTTAAAAACTTTTTTAGTGGTTGCCCTAGAGCTTGCAAGTTATGCTTACAACTAATCCAATCCACTTAAAATAACCCTGAATGCTTCATGGGTAGTGGTAGTACAGGCATACTTTGTGTTATTGCACTTCACAGATGTGTTTTTTTACAAATTAAAGGAAGACACTCCACCAGCAAAAAGATTACAGCTTGTTTTATTGAAATACTTGTTTTATTGTAGGGGGTTGGAACCATACCTACAATATCTTTAAGGTACCTGTACCTATTATTAAGGTACCTTAATAATAATAAAATAACCCTAATTCTTCTATTATTAAGGTACCTTAATAATAACAAAATAATCCTAATTCTTTCTTCCAGTTCCTCATATCATTGTGGTCACTTACTTCACATATATAAGCATACATAATTAAATACAGTATTGCTGTTACTCTTTTGAACAAACTCATATGTTAGATCAATTAGGAATAAGAAAAGGTAGATCCAAGTTTCTGACGCATCATTTCCCTTCTTTCTAAAGAAATTACTTTAACATTTCTTGCAAGGACAGGTCTACTGGCAACAAATTTCCTCCTTTTTTGTTTGTGAGTCTTTATTTCTCCTTCACATTTGAAAGACAAAATTTCAGATTACAGAATTGTAGTTTGGTGAAGGTCTCCTATCCCCACCCTGCCCTTTTTAAGAGATTTCATTCCATTTATCTTTTGGCAGCATGGTTTCTGAGAAGCCAAATGTAACTCTTCGCTGTATGAGTAAAGTGTTTTTTGTTTCCCTTTGGTTTCTTTCAGTAATTTTTCCTTTGATTTGCTTCAGTTTGAAAAAGGTATGCATAGGTGTAGGTTTTTTGGTATTTTTCCTACTTGGTCTTATTTATTTTTTGATGTATGGTTTGCTTCCTGACATTCTTGAAATTCTTGGTCATTTTTGTTTCAAATATTGTGTTCCTCTTCTTCTTCTGGTATTCCTATTACATATGTTACACCCTTTGTAGTTATTCCACAGTCCTTGGATAATTTAGTTTGAGTTTTGTTTATTTTTCCTCTTTGCTTTTTAGTTTTGGAGGTTTCTACTGAAATAGACTCGATCTCAGAGATCTCAGAGAGAGCATCTCAGCACAAAGATTGTTTCCTTAGCCATATCCAATCTATTACTAAGCCCACCAAAGGCATTCTTCATTTGTAATGATGTTTATCTCTAGCATTTATTTTTTGTTAGAATTTCCACCTCTGCTAACATTGCCTATTTGTTCTTATATATTGTTTGTCCTTTAGAGCTCTTAACATCAGTATAATTGTTTTAAACCCCTGATCTGGTAATTCCATCATCCCCACCATATGAGTCTGGTTCTGATGCTTGCTCTCTCATCAAACTTTTTTGCCTTTTAGTGTGTATTGTAAGTTTTTGATCTCTGGACATGATTTACTACTGAGTAAAGAGAACTGCTGTAAATAGGGCTCTAGTAATGTCAGGGTAAGGAGTGGAGATAGAGAAAGCATTCTATAATTCGATTAGGTCTTAGTCTCTGGACTGTGAATTTCACATGTGTTTTTCAGTACTTTTTTCTCTTCTTTAGGTGGGACAGGAGAGCTAGAGTAGGCTGAAGTTGAGTATATCCTTAGGTTCTGATAAAACCCCTGTAAATTAGGGTCTGGTTAGTTTCTCATGAGGGCAGAACTTGTTAAAAAGAGGATGCCCTGGCATTTTTGAAAATGGTTCCTTTCCCTCTCCCCCTGCTGGAAGAATGAGGGGATTTTTCTCCAATATGCGCTATGAGAAGCTGGCAGGAATCCAGGTGGTAAAACTCACAGAAGTATGCCCCCTCTCAGCCATGACTGTATTCCCCTGGAGTTTTTAACTTTAAGTTGTCCACACTGAGCCTCCAGCAATTCCTCAATTACAGTTTGGGTTTCCCTACCTGGCACTGGTTCCCACATCAGTTTCTGTTCCTTTAATTTATGACTCTGTATTCACCTGTTGGTTTCTCCAATTTGGGGAGCCCTGGTTTGTCTGTCCTGTGACATTTCTCTTGGACCTAAGAATAGTTGATTTTTTCAGATTGTTGAGTTTTTTACTTCTTGTTAGCTCAGAGTGGCTACTTCTAAGCTTGTTACATGCCAGACTAGAAACCAAAGCCCTGGAGCAAACTTTCTTGAATGTGGAATTTCTGGTTCTTGGTCAGAGGGGAAAGCGACTTCTTACTTGTCATTGGAATCAAGTGCTTATGCTTTCTGTTGTAATGGTTCAAGATTTCTTTAATGTAAATATTAGTTACCGACTGGCAGAATTAATATAAAAACTTAGACTGAGTAATAAAGAGCAAATGTTTGGTAAATCTGCAAGAACATTACCTGAAGATCAGTTATAGCAGGGGTCCTCAACTCCTGGGCCGCCGTTCAGTTACCTGGCCAAGAGGGAAGCTCGCTTGAGCTCCGCCTCCTGAGCAAAACCTCACCTTAGCTCCGCCTCCTGCCTGCCTCCATTCCCCAACCCCTTCCAAAAAACACCAGTCCCTGGTGCGAAGAAGTTTGGGGACTGCTGAGTTATAGGGGAAAAAAATCAACCAGCTCCAGAGTCAGAAGCTGAATTCTGAGACAATGATTAGAAATAATCTACTACCAGCAGTTTACCTTTTCCAAGAATCAGCACTCTTCTCAAACGTTTATAATTACTTATTTTTATGAAAATAATAGGAATGAAATACTAGCTTTATGTTTTTAATCTCATTAAGATCATATAAATATTTTACTTTACAGGTTGTATTAATATAAACATCAAATTGGCTTAGGAGTTGGCTGTCAAATTTACTCCCGAGTCATTTAAGCACAAATACATTCCTGATAGAATTTTTTCAAGTATGCATATTTTGACAAGTTATTCAGCTGCCTAACTTAAAGGAGCTACCATTACTGAAAGATTACTTGGCTGTTTTTGTTTATTACTGCTTTTTGACAACTATCCCTTTACCTTATTTTCGTAAACCACATAAAATACTTAAATGGATATATTCTAGTAACAAACACTGTGAAAAATCAAAAGCAAAAGGAACAATCTGGACTCAGGTAAAGAATAATTAAGGCAGCTGTATTATTAAGTATACGCCTGCAAGGTCCTTTGTGTTTTAAAGGAGAGTTGGGTCAGGTGCCTTCCTGAGCTTGCTAGGGATTTCTACATTGTTCTCATGGTATGAAATATTGGGCATCTAGGTACTTAGTGGGAGTCATGGGATCTATTAGCTCTGCCATCTGCAGGCAGGGAGATAGATCTCAAGAACTGGTCAGTATTTTGGTGGCAGGCTTTTGCCTTTTTTTTTTTTTTTTTTAGGATGGGTTGAGTTAGGGATGTATTACAGACTGAACAAGCTTTGCCCCTTGGAGAGCCCTAAAGAGATGAGGGATGATGATTTAAAAGGGGGAGGGGGTTACTAAACACTAAAAGACAACTCAGTTTTTAAAAAGGCTCCAAAGATATACAAATGGCCAATAAGCACATAAAAAGATGCTGAACATCATTAGCTATCAGGGAAATGCAAATCAAAATCACAATGAAGTGTTACTTCACACTAGGATAGCTGTAATCAAAAGATAAGTGTTGGCGACATTGGAACCCTCATACATTGCTGGTGGAAATGCTTTGGCTAATAACAGTGTGGTAGTTCTTCAAAAAGTTAAACACTTTCCATATTGTCCAGCAATTCTACTCTTAAATATATGTCCAAGAGAAATAAAGACATATGATCACTCAAAAACTTGTTCACAAATGTACAAGATTATTCATAAAAGCAAAAAAAGGGACACAATCCAAATATCTATCAACTGATAAATAAAATGTGGTATGTCCATACAATGGAATATTATTCATTATAAAAAAGAAAAAAGTAATAATACAAACCAAAGTATGGAAGAACCTTAAAAACATAGTAAGTGAAAGAAGCCAGTCACAAAAACATTACATAATTGTATGACTGCATTTATATGAAATGCCTGGTATAGGCAAATGCATAGACAAAAAGGCAAGTGGTCCCCAGGAGTTGAGGGGAAGGGGAAACGGGGAGTAACTGCTAATGAGTATGGGGTTATTTTGGGGGTCAGTCCTTATCTATTCAGTTGACATGCAGTAACAAAAAGCCCATAAGACAAAAAATAAACATCAATTTTGGATCAAAGTATCAAAGCATCATGGGATTCTTTCATTTAGAAGAAAAAGGACACAAGCCAGGATGCAAAAAGCTGGATTTCTTAAGGTATGTAATTAAAAAAAAAAAAGTTATTACAATTACATTACTTACAGTACTTAAAAATTCTAGAGCTCCGGAAATATCTTTGGTTTGATATCCAAAACACTATATACTTCACCCAGACATTTTGAGGACCAGCTTTGTTTCTAAATAATTGTATCTCTGGATATACCATTCCTTCAAACTATTCCACAGGGAAAATGGATATGCAATATTTTGAAAAGTATGTATATTGGTCATTCATTATAAGAAGCCAACTAAATAAAGCCTTAAACAATTCCCTACTGAACCAATTTCAATTATAGAACACAAATGAGATGAAATTAGCAAAAATGCAAACTAGGGATAGTTCAATACAGTAAGGAGATATACTTCAGCAACACTTAGGACAGTATCACTCAAATGGGTTACTGGGCAAAATGGACTTCATTGTATAAACCCTTTGACATACAATCAACACAAAATGGACAGAAGATGGAGATGATTCAATTTGTTTTCAGTGAAGTTTCTCAAGAAAATTGAAAATTGTGAGTAAAACAATGACAATAGAGACATAGATTTTGACAATCTATATGTCAGCAGAATTCTGAACCCCGCTGTTAATTCTAGTTATATTGAGGGTGGCAGCCAACTGAATTAAAAGATTTAATATTTTTAAGGTCTACAATTTAGATTATCATTTATACGTAGAATGCTAATTTTAGCACCTGGCTTCAATATGATTCAACACCCTGTGAAGATGGCCAATTTATAAAATTAAAGTTTATCTTGAATTTAGGGTTTCTTTTCAAAATGTATGATATCTAACAATCAGAGTTTAATCTTCTTTTTTTTATGATTATAACTTGGTAAGATTTAGCTACAGCCATCTCAGTTTTCTCAGGAATTAGTATTTAGGTAGTCTTGCTATCTGCTGCTACTCTGTACATACATTGGGATTTTAAAAGTGGTGGTTAATACTGGAACATGGCTAAAGTATTTAAAAGCCAACACTAGTAAGCAAATTCAAATTCATTCTCTGAAATCCATGAAGTAGATCCACATTTTTAAAATGATCTTTCTTTTCTTTCTTCCTTCCTTTCTTTTTCTTTTCTTTGTTATCTTAGGTTTCTCTTCTTTCTAGTTTATTTACATTCCAGAGCCTTTTTTTTTGTACTGGTTTTTCTTCCCAAATCTTTTCAAAATAAGCAATGAGACTGACTTTTCTAACTTGACAGAAACTTGTAAAAATAAGTAGGAATTGCTGAAGATGAGCTCTCTAGAAAAAAAAAAAAAGGCTGTATATTCCATTGTGAATAATCTAGTTCATGAGTGCAACATAATTGATTGGACTAAATTTTAAGATGCATTGGTAAAAATACCACTCCATATCCACTTCAATAGCTAAAATTTAAAAAAATATAAAATAAGTCGGTGAGGATATGGAGATACTGAAACTCATACATTGCTTGTAGGAAATGTAAACTGGTGTGGCCACCGTGGGAAACATTTTGGCAGTTTCTCAAAAAGTTAAACACAGTTACCACATGGCCCAGCAATCACTTTTATGGATATGACTGAAAGAATTGAAAACATGTCCAAGCAACACTTGTACACAAATGTTCATAGCAGCCTTATTCACAATAACCAAAAGATGGAAACAATCCAGATATCCATTTGGATAAACAAAATATAGTACGACCATACAATGCAGTATTATTCAGTCACACAAAGGAATGAAATATTGATACAACATTGAGCCTTAAAAACACTGTGCTAAATGGAAGAAACCAGACACAAAAGGTCACATATTGCATGATTCCATTTATATGAAATATCCAGAATAGGAAAATCCACTGAGGCACAAAGCAGATTAGTAGTTGCCAAGGGCTGGAGGGGAGGGGATGGAGGAGAGGCTGCTTAATGGATAAGGAGTTTCCTTTGAGGTGATGAAAATGTTTTTGAACTAGAGATCATGGTTGCATGCCATGAATGTACTAAATGCAATGGAATCACACTTTAAAATGGTTAGTTTTATGTGCATTTCACTTCAGTGAAAAAAATGCTTTGGTACTGTAGTCTCAGAACTTAGTGCTACAAAAATCACTGAAATACAACTCTAATACTTCCAGAAAGTTAAAAGCATGGACTTCCTCATAAAGTGGACCATTTTATGAATTGTAGTATTACTCACAAGTCAAAGCTCTTAAAGTTGCTTCCTCTCCCAAAATGAAATCTAGATAGCATTTCCTTCTAGTACTATATTGAGCAAAATATTAAAAAAATTCAAAACAAAATGTTTTTGAATTATGAAAATCAGCATCAACTCAAAATGTTTTTTAGAGGAAAGATTTCCCCTATTCAGTTGTCATGTGGGTGTTGTGATAAACTAGTAGTGCAAACTTTTTACCGTTATATATAGGTTTTGGGTTTTGTCTCAAGTTTGTAGGGAACCTCTGCCTGTATTTTATAACTGGAGAATGAGATCTAAAGGTGCCTGTTTCCACCAGGAAGATCTTCCCACAGTAGTCTTCTTTGGACTCTCTCTCCCTTGTATTATGTTCCTCAGAGATCTACTACCTCTAGACTGAAACCATCATATTCTGAGGATAATAAGGCCTTAATTCTCTCAGAAGTCATCATCCAGTGAAATTCTTGGAAATTTGAAACAACTGATGTTAGTATTCAGAATTTTAAAGAACATCACATTATAGCCAGAAATGATGTTTGCTAATGAATTATGAACTACCAGTGTAGACACGTCTAGTGGCAACTGTGCAAAAGTTCAATGAACAGGATGTGTTCTATAAATCCTTAGTCACTAATCAACATAAAATTTTAGAATGTTAATTCCTACAGCAAGAACTAATGACATCTTAAAATGTGGCTCACCATAGAGTTGCTAGACTTTCCATATTTTATGAAAATTAAATGTACTAAAAACCCAAAAGTAACTGAAATATTAAGTCACAAAGATGGCTTTAAACACAAACATTTCTGAATGATGCTTTATTCTGACTTGATTACAAGGAAATTTTGGTATGCTATTTATTCAGCTTTCTTAGTGTTCCCTGCTTTTGGACTCCCATCATATTAGCATATCTGTATATTGAAGATTTAACCAGAGTATGTGGCACTTCATAATATCCTATTACCAGATATCCTGAAATGCTTGTATACAATCTGATCACAGTTTAGTCAGTAAATAAAAGCAATTAAAGATTCCATACGTGGAATTTTTGATAAGTGTTCAGAGTTTTTCTGACCAGAATTCAATTTAGCTAGCCATGCTATTAAAATAGGACCTGTATGTTTTTCTCATAGGTATGAATATGTTATGTTACAATTTTTTTCTTTCAAAGCGTTTCTCAACTTTTTGGTTAGCTTTTTGTTTCCTCTCAAGTTTTTCTAAGAGCCTTGTCAACATGTTTATTTGAAAGCAGACCAAAATTTTAAAAAGAAAAATATTTTTGCAAAAGAATCAAATTCTGGCTTTAATATTTACATATTTATAAACTGTTGTTAAAATGCTCTAAAAAATGTTAGTTAGGAAAGCACAATTTGGTAATATCAATTTTTCATTTAGTTTTTTCTAAAGAAGATCCCAAGAAACTACCACCTTAATGTTACCCTCAGGCACTTTTAAGTACTTCAAGGTTCAATCTGAAGTGCATGTAAAACCCTCTCATTCTCAAACTTACTAAACTAAAAGTTAACAGTACACTGGATAGTGAGCAGAATATGCAACTACAGGCTAGTTTATCAAAAGAGTTAAGTTCTCATGGTGTTGGATATAGAGGTGAAAGAATGGAAGAAAGGCTCTCACAACTGTGGAAAATCAGAGCTCTTATTGAAGGGGTGGCCTTTTATTATCCAAGATAGAAATTAAAAACAGAAATGGGATAACATTAGTTTTCCTGAACATCAAAAAAAGCAACAGCTAAAGCATTACAAATTAGGTATGGTTATAAGTGAGTTAGAAAAGCTTGGTTATTACTGTAGGCTAGACACTAATCAGTATAACTAATTTCTAATTTTAAAATAATTGGCTTTATATTAAAAAAATTACAGTATATAAATTATATATACAATGTTTCCCTGTAACTCAAACTATAATGCTGAAGCCTATAATTTCTGAGATGCTCAAAAGCCCCACTACTCCCCTATTTATAAACCAATTTTAAAAGAACATCTAGCTCAGATTTAAAGCCCACATTGATAGAGTTTCTCATAATGCACTATGCCGTATTTTCTAATATCACATGGTCAAATTCCATATTAATTTATGAACATTCTTCATGGGCAAGAGTAAAGACAAAGGGATCAAGTTAACTTTGTTGCTATTCATCCTGAATACCAAATTGTGCCTGCATCCTATAAGTTAAGATGAGCTGCAATGAGAAAGAAAATGTTTATTGAAAAATGAAAGATGAGAAGCAATGGCAATCAGTGACAGTATATTTTAATCTTCTGTTAAAGCTCTGAAGTCATATTAAATTGCTAACCAAATTGAGGTAGAGGTAAACACTAATGCTATTCCTTCCATGTATCAGAACTTGGGCCTCTCACCATAATTTGTATGCATTTTACCCCTAATTATACAAACATGATTCAATTTTAAGTGTGTTATGATAGAAAAATTACAGCATCATTCAAATGGTTTTTTACAAAATTCTTAATTACTAAACTAAAAAAAAGTACTTATAAAATGTGCACAATAACTCAATGTTCCCTGCCAGTCATAAATATATTGTTTTTCCTTCAAGTGTAGGCAAAAAAGGGTACAGAAACTCTATTATGCAAAGATTATGAATAGTCATGTAATGAAGAACATATCCAGTAGGGTAAAAACTACGATGTTAGTGTCTAGTTTTCCTCTTTGAAGGTCATACATAGACTTTGATTCATATTTAATTTCCCTTACTAAAGCACACTTAAATTCCAATAAACACAAATCTACTTCCATTTTAAATCACATACAAGTGCTATGTGATCGGAGGGATGGGAAACACTAGGTAAGGCCTGGTGGGTGGTAACTTCTTCGTGACTAGGTAGTGGAATCACCTGTTCAACCTCTAAAGCATTTAAGTCAATGAAAATGTAATCCAGACATCCATGAAAGCCACCAACATAGTTTGTGTAAGCAGGTTCACCACAAGCACTTTTCAGTTTCAGGAAATGGGTAAGAGACATGTTGCATCGTTCCTCTTCCCCATTGGAAGCCCAGTCTTCATGATCCTCTGGAATGTTGCCATTGATGACAAAATGATACATTCCTGTAGATGGGGTACTATTAAAGTCTCCACAAAATATAACCGGTATGCCAGGATACAAATCACAAGAGACATGTCTAATGTGAGCCAAGGCTACTGCCATTTGAATGAGACGAATGTACCCACCTATGAATATAAAAAAACATTAATGTAAGTACTTTTTAAAGTTGCTTTTAAGTTAAAAAAGAAAAAAACTCACGAACTACAGCATCTGGCTGACACTGAAGATGTATATTTTTGTGTATGTGTGCGTGGGGAGATTAGATGAAAGTGGTCCAAAAGCACAAACTTCCAGTTATAAGATAAATACAACACGAACAGTATAGTTAACAACTGCTGTATGTTTGGTATATTTGAAAGTTGCTAAGAGAGTAAATCCTGAAAACTCTTATCACAAAAAATAAAACCATCTTTTTTTTGTTACCTAAGCTTGTTGTGGTAATAGTTTTGCAATGTGTGTAAGTCATTTTGCTGTACACCTTAAATTGTGTAATGCTGTATGTCAATTATATCTCAATAAAACTAAAAGAAAAAATATATTTGTGTAAAACAGCTTTACTGACCTTAAGTTACCATGTTAAAGTTGCCTGTGAAAAACCAATAAAACCTACCTTTGGGATGCCAGTAGAGATGGGTATTTGCGACACATATCTTTTTAGAAGAGTCCTTTGCAGACTGAAGAACAGAAATCTAAAAACATACAGAAAGTGACAAGACATCAGTTGCTATCTGCCAATCTTCTCAATTTTTTTTACCTAAGACTATATGGAGTAGCACTTTATTCTATATCCTTCCCATACTGATGAAGTATGATCATAATTATGAAATTTAACTTTTGTTAAAAGTTTTTGAATACAGTAGTGCCCCCTTATTCATGGGGGATATGTTCTAAGATCCTCAGTGGATGCCTGAAACCTAACTCTATATACAACGTCTGTCCAGAAAAAGCCTAGCACTGTTAATATAATAGGAACAGTTTGTATGACATCGATGTAACCTAGCAGCTAATGAGAGTGGACTGGAATGCACATGCATGAACAATGTCAACTTCACTGTACTGGTCAGTGGGGGCCACAAACGCCACTGAGTGAGCATGTGTACTGTGTGGCCATCATATTCAAAATGACTGAGTAGAGCAATGAATCTGCATCAAATTTTGCATTAAGCTTGAACATTCCTCCACAGAAACTATTGGGATGATTCAGAAGGCCGCAGCTATGGGAAATTGGTGATTGGCAGCTTCATCACAACACACCTGCTCATGTATCACATCTCATTTAGAGTTATTTGGTGAACCATTAAATCACCCAGGTGACTCAGCCCCTCTACAGCCCAGATTTGGCACCCTGTGACTTCTGGCTTTTCCCAAAACTAAAATCAACTTTGAAAGTGAAGAGATTTCAGACTGTCCATGAGATTCTGGAAAATATATTGGGGCAGCTGATGGCGATTAGGAGAACTGTGTGAGGTGCCAAAGTGCCTACTTCGAAGGGGACTGAGGTATCACTGTCCTATGTACAATGTTTCTTGTATCTTCAATAAATGTCTCTACTTTTCATATTACATGTCTGGATACTTTCTGGACAGACCTTGTATACACTATGTTTTCTCCTATATGTATATACCTATGATAAAGTTTATTTTATAAATTAGGCAAAGTAAGAGATTAACAATAATAAAACAGAACAATTGTAACACTGCATATACTGTAATAAAAGTAATGTGAATGTGACATCTCTCTCCCCCAAAATACCGTATTGTACTCAACCTATGCGAGGACATGAAGTGATGTGAAGATGGAGGCATTGTGACTCAGCGTTAGTCTACTATAAGGGTTACATGAACACAAGCACTGTGACGCTGTGACAACCCATCTGACGCCCAAGACGGCTACCAAGTGACTAATGGACAGGTAGCCTATACTGCATGGATATGCTAGGCAAAGGGGGATGATTCACGTCCTGAACTGGATGGTACAGGAGGGCATGAGACTTCATCATGCTACTTAGAACAGCAGGCAATTTATTAATAAAATGTATGAATTGTTTACTTCTGAAAATTTTAATTTAGTATTTTCAGAGTGCAGGAAACAGAAACAATGTCTAAGGGGGACTACTGTATAAATAGGACAAAGAGTAACATGTTTTAGTAACAGCCCAATATATGCAGGAGCATAAAAAAAATATATTTTAGATGACAAAACCAAGGTTGGAAATAGTGCAGGCTTTGGAGTGAGGCAGACCTAGATCTGAATACCCACTCTACCATTTACAGCAACGTGATCTGGAAAGAGATTTTCTTCCTACACCAACTTCATCAGTGGTTTAAAGGAAAAAAAAAAGAGAGAGACAATTATCCCCCCTCAAGGGGGACAGTGGTGTGGATTCAATTAAATGAGCTTACATGGAAGTTCATGAAACACAGTAGGTGCTGAAAAAAAATGGCAAAACCAATTACCTAAAAACTCTGGACAAACACAAAATAAATGCTTTTAAGGAACTAAGATAGCTTGCCCTGATCGGGTAGCTCAGTTGGTTAGAGCATCATCCCAATTCACCAAGGCTGCCGATCCCAGGTCAGGGCACATACAATAAACCACCAGTGAATGCACAAACAAGTGGAACAGCAAATGGACGTCCCCCTGCGGCCCCCCCCCCCCCCCCCCCCGCCTCCTCTCTCTAAAAATAAATTAAATAAAAAACAAAACTAAGATAGCTTAAGCTAGGCAGTAGTTAGTTAATACCCTACCCAGCAATAATGGAATATATAACTAACGGTAAGAATCCTGGCTCCACACTTGTGTGAACTTCGGTAAGTAAATTTGTCCATCTCCCCACTTATAAAATGGGTAGAATAACAGCTCATTGGGTACCTGCTAAATGAATGAATGAAGGCTAACCTTTGTGTTGAAGATACAAGAACACCTTTCAGTAAAATCTGGATGGTTTCATCTCAATTATAAGCAGCCCCACTCCCATTCCCTTTCCAGGGCCCTAAAAATGGACAAGTATGTAAAGAGACTGGTTGAAGCTACTTTACCTGAAGGACAGAAGATCTCTGGAGCACCCTCTCCTGTGCCGACGGGTACAAAACTAATTTCTCCAGCAGTTCTTTGTGAAGTGGGTCGGACTCCAGGGCTTCATGGAAAGAAATGTCATGCTGGCTAAGGAGGCTGAACTTGGACTTTCGGTAAAAAGTAGCCAGGCCTTCCTGCTGCTTGATTCGAAACACGCCTTCCAGCCCAAAGGCCTCGAGGGCCGGCACCAGACTGTCCGTAAACACGTTGCGGTCAACCTCCTGCAAACAAATGAGGTCTGCGTTGTACCCGGTGAGTTCCTTCTGGATAAGGTTCTGACGGTAGTCGAGCTCTAGGGCGTAAGGGGCACAGTAGGGATATAGAACTGTCCGCGAAAACTCAGTCTGGGCGTAGGTGTCAGCGAGTATGTTGTAGGAGACAGTGCGGATGAGAGCGTCGTCCGTCACCTTCTTAGTATAGAGATGCCGGTGATCAAAGGTGCAAGTGCCAGGACCAGCCTCCACTGGACACACACTTTCCAACTCCCGGCTTGGCCCGAAGCGCTGCCCATTGCCTGGGGTACAATGAAGCTTGAGCCGTAGCCCGATGTCTGCATTGGATGGGGTGTAGACGCGCTCGTCCACACCTGTTTCCGTCCAACTAGGAGAGGGAGAGGAGGGAGACAACGACGAGGGACCCCCGTCCTCCGGCTCTGCCGATCCGGGTTTGGCTTCCCTGTACCAGCGGAAGAGGGAGCCGGCGGAATCCCCAAATTCAAGGCTGAGCTTGGGACAAACCGGGAAGCCGGCCATGATGTAGCGTGGCAACTGCAGCTCGGTGAAGGCGGGCGGGTTGCGCTCCACCTTGTACTTGACATCGCCGATCTGCAGCACAGCGCCGTCCTGCCAGGCGTCCACATTGAGCACGTCTTCAGCCACTGCCTCCTCACGGTAGTACAACTTCACCACGGGCTCGCAGGCCGCAGCCGGCTCGGGCCCAGTCCCGGAACAGGCCACGCCGCTGCTTGCGTTTGGCCGGTTCTTCCTGCTCTTCTTGGCTGCGGTCGCTTTAGCGTGGCCTTTGAGGGCGTTGGTGGCGATCCGGCTTAGGGCTCGACCTAGGGGCTCACTTTGGTCGCGCTGCATGTTTTTGTGGCTGCCGTCGGCCAGCGCGAACGACAAGCTTAGTTTAGGTTCGGAGGGCACACACCGCACTACAGCCCGCTCCATCGCGCCCGCCGCCCTCTCAGTTGCCGTCTCGGCGCGACTGTGCCGCTTCACGGCCGCGCGGACCCCACGAAGTGCGGCCCGGGCGCCTGGGAGCCTCCACATGGACCTGGTGGCCCAGAGGCTGACGCGACATGCGGCTGCTAAGCCTCAGGTGGAAAGAGAGCAGATGGAGTCACCGGCTCTGAGACCCATTCAGTCCCGCAACTTCCGGCCGGCGAGGAAAGGGCGGAGGTGCTTACGTCAGGCACTTTCGCCACGTCCGCTCACTTGCTCCTTTTTGTAGCCAGGTATGTTTTTAGTAACTCCAAGATTAACTTTTATCTACAACTTGAGCCATAAAGAGGAGGAAATGAAGAAAATATAGAGGTTCCAGAGTGAAATACTAGACTCCATGATTTTACCGAAAGTGCAGTTAGAGGATGAAAGGGAAGATGAGCCAAGCCGGAAGTGGCTGGGCGTCGTTACCGGGTTCGCTTCCCTGGAGGAGGCGGTCCCTTGCCTGGATTGTAAGCGCCTGCCTTCTCTTCGCGCTGTCGGCTGCTGAACCGCGCGAGAACTCCACCCGGATTGTCAACCCGGCTCTGGGCGTGAAAAGCGTTGCTCAATTACTTTCGACAGCGTTCCCGACGCTGCTCGCCCTCTTAGGGGGTGTGGTGGGTTCGCCTAAGGCCGGGCAAGCGCCGACTTGCAGAGCAGAGCCTTTGTGGTAGTTAATAACAACGAACAATACATAGTAACTATTTAGTGAGCGATGACTATGCTAAAAATGTCTTACACATGTGAGGCCTAGAGAGGTTAATTTATTTGTTCAAGGTCACACAGGCATTGCTGAGTGGGTGACAGACCGAGAATAGCTAGTAAGAAGAAATAAGTGTAGCTTCACTGAAAGCCAAATGAAGAAAGTATTTCAAGAAACAGTGATTTGGTATTTAATATAATTAACATTCTGTGATTAATTAAAGAAAGCTCTTGAAGATTCAAAGAATTGAGAAGTCGCCTCTCTGGACAAATGATGTATTTATATATACTACCTTACTCTACAAGTAGAATGTGTTTTTATGGGGTAGCTAATCATAAGGCATACCTTTGCCCCTGGCTTACCAGGAGGGAAATAAGCCTTTTAGACTGTTCTAAAAGAAGGGTGAGTTTTGCAGTCATTTGAAATTTCTATTCCTGTCCTCCCCTGCCCACACCCCACAAGCATTTGGCAGCTGACTGGAAACTGATGGTATATGTAGTCCAAGGTTGCAATTTAGGGATAAAAGTCAATACGTTGAATCAACTGACTGACCTAAGGAAGAAAATAAATTTTAGTACTCCAGTTTTTAGTTAGCATGTGTAGCAATATAAATTTAAAACTGGCATTTTTCTTATCCCCAGCATTTTCCTTTATGGAACTTTACAGAACTCAATGTTAAATCAACTTAAAGAAAAAAAGCCCTATTAGACTTTACTTCAAGCAAGCTGATCAAATTTAACCCTGTAGAAGAGTCTTAATCTTGGTTTTGGGACAGATACCTTGAAGTGTCATACTTCTTTATTGCAGGTTTTTTTGGGTTTTTTGGGGGTATTTCTGAAAGATTAAAATATATCCATAGTGAAAAAAAGTAATCCTCCTATCCCTGACTCATATACATACTCAAATACAGGGTCCAGCACAAATAACAGCCCCCCCTTTTTTATTACAAAATCATAAGCATGTAATTCTGTAACATAACAATATCACACCTAAGCACACTGTATGACATTTTAGATGAAATAATCAAATTAAAACTATTAATTATTACACTCATACTATTACCCTACCAACCACACTCAAGCAGGCCTTACGTCTGCCAGACCCTGTATTTACGAGGATATACCCTTCCACTTTTTTACACAAATAAGATTATAGTATACCCATGGTTCAGCACCCTTCTCTTTTCATTATCTTTTGTCAATTCTTTCAAGAGAAAGCCTCTGAAGTGTTCTGAAAGTGCCACAGCTTTCCATAGAAAGTTTAATTTGAACTCAACAGACATGAAAATAATACACAATAAATGTGTTTGAAACTATATATTCATGAGGCTAAATTATAGCATATTATGTACATAATAAATATAAATTATATAATTAAAACTTGAGATTAAAAGACCAAACCAATACTATGCTTTCCCTTATACTGAAAAGAGAAGGGGCTAATAGAAATCTATTTATTCGTCCTTCTAAGTCCATATCAAGAAATGCAAGGTAACTTTCACTAAGCAAAAGTTAAAATTGATGGAATTATTCTTGTTACTTACACATTATTTGCAAAAATTAGTGTGTGAAGACTGGTGTCTTGTGATTACCTTCACTTTGGTTAACAGCATAGGTCATTGATATACCTCTATCTCTTTTCTTTGGAGGGTAGAGGCTGTATAGTATTGCCATTACTCTGAGAAGATAACAGTCAGTAGAGGGGTTCAAAAATGCAGAGCAGTAAAACCTTTAACTTGGAGAAGCAAAACCATGCTCCAAGGAAGCATCATTAACATCACCACCAGCAGCACAACCAGCAGCAACAACAGCAGCAGCAACAGCAGCAGCAACAGCAGCAACAGCCTCTGCCACCACCAATACCTGCAAATAGGCAACAAGCCAGCAGTGAAAATGAAGGCCTGACTATTGTTCTGAAGATTTTTAGGAAACCAGGGGAAAAGACCTTCACCCAATGTAGCCAGCTCTTTGTGGGCAATTTTTCTCCTGGCATCACTGAGGAGGAATTGAGGAAACTATTTGAGGAATATGGGAAGGCAGGCAAATTCTTCATTTATAAGGGCTTTGGCTTTATCCACTTGGAAACAAGAACCCTATAGGGGATTGCTAAAGTAGAGCTGGACAACATGCCATTCCGTGGAAAGCAGCTGTGTGTGCACTTTGCCCGACTTAGTGCATCCCTTACAGTTAGAAACCTTCCTCAGTATGTGTCCAATGAACTGCTGGAGGAAGCCTTTTCTGTGTTCAATCAGGTGGAGAGGGCCATAGTCATTGTGGATGATCCAGGAAACCCCTCAGGAAAAGGTATTGTTGAATTCTCAGGGAAACCATCTGCTTGGACAGCCCTGGAAAGATGCAGTGAGGTCTCCTTCCTGCAAACTACATTTCCTCGGCCTGTGACTGTGGAGCCCATGGACCATATAGATGATGAAGAGGGACTTCCAGAGAAGCTGGTTTTGAAGAACCAGCAATTTCACAAAGAGTGGGAGCAGCCACCTAGATTTTCATAGCCTGGCTCCTTTGAATATGAGTATGCCATGCACTGGAAGGCACTCATTGAGATGGATAAACAACAGCAGGACCAAATGGGCCACAAGGTCAAGGAAGCTCATCATAAGAAACTGGAGATGGAGATGGAGGCTGCTTGTCATGAGCACCAGATCATGTGCTAGATCTGGTACTAATGAGACAGGATTTGATGAGGCATCGGGAAGAACTTTGGAGCATGGAAGAACTGCATGACCAAGAAGTGCAAAGACAAAAGCAACTGGAGCTCAGGCAGGAGGAGGAGTACAGGTGCCATGAGGAAGAGATGTCACGACAGCAGGAGGGATTCAAAGGAAACTTCCCTGATGCGAGAGAGCAGAAGAGACGGATGGGCCAGATGGCAACTGTGGGAGGTGCTATGGGCATAAATAACAGAGGTGCCATGACCCCTGTTCCTGTGCCTGTTGGTACCCCAGCTCCACCAGGACCTGCCACTAGGATACCAGATAGAACCTTGGGATTGACCCCACCAACTACTGAACGCTTGGGTCAAGCTGCTACAATGGAAGGATTAGGGGCAATTGGTGGAACCCCTCCCGCATTTAACCCTGCAGCTCCTGGAGTTGAATTGGCTCCAAACAGACATCACTGATACTAATAAAATTGCGTTGTGTAGTTTCCCAAAACCCTTAAAAGAAGGACCCTTTTTGGACTAGCTGTAATTCTATCCTGGAAAAGTGTTAGGGGTTCCTACCAATAATTAGGTCTTCCTTACCTGTGCTGCTCTAGGGAGTATGCTGGAGACAGAGTGGGGGGAGGGACGATATTTAACAAATGAATTCTGTGGCATATCATTTAATCATATCCGTGTGGTGTATTCCTGAAGTCTTGTGATTATTGAGGGCCTCGAGGGGAGGGAACAATGGCAAAGTGGATCCAGTTAGAGCCTCCATTAATCTTGATCATTCCATTCTTTGTTTATCCTGTTCTATTTGCTTTCTCTTTTTTTAAATTCCCCAACTCCAGAGACACTGCCACATATACCACAAAAACCACAAACATCTCCCAGTGACCTTAGCCCCATGACTCCATTTATTCCCAGGTGGGAATTCAGGCAAATGTCCGCAGCGGTCACCAATAACATACATATGGTTCTGTTGTATACCGTATACTATCCCTTCCTAATGTCCTAAGACAGACATTTTCTCTTAGAGATTTTCATTTTAGTATATGTAAAAAAAAAAATCTTGTGTTAACTTGCCTCCATTTTTTTTCCTGGGTAAGGACAACCAAGGAATGGCCCTTTTGTGTCTGATGTTGCTGTTCACAGATTTTCTTTCTTCTTCCTTTTTTTTTGAAAATGACAGGGAAATTTATTTTTTATATATATATTTTTTATTGTTCAAATACATTTGTCTCCATTTTCCCCCCACCACTTTCCCCTGCTCCACCGACCCCCACCTCCCTCCCTCTCTCAATCCTTCTCCACTTTGGCTTTATCCATGGGTCCTTTATACATGTTCCTTGATTTGACCCTTCCACTTCCCTTCCCCGTTACCCTCCTCCCTCCTTCCCTCATGCCACTTTTGGCTTCTTTTTCAATGTTACTTGTTGTATTTTCCTTGCTTGTCCATTTTGTTGATTAATAGGTGAGATCATACGGTATTTGTCTGTCATCCCCTGGTTTATTTCGCTTAGCATAATGCTCTCCAGTTCCATACATGCTGTCGCAAAGGGTAGAAGCATAGAAGCTCTTTCTTTCTTTCTGCTGTGTAGTATTTCATTGTGTAAATGTACCACACTTTTTTGATCCATTCATTTAACTGATGGGCACTTAGGTTGCCTCCAGCACTTGGCTATTGTAAGTTGTACTGCTATTTTGAATTGGTGTTTTGGGATTCCTGAAGTCTTGTGATTACTTCACAAGACTTCACTTTTGACCCAGTGGAATTGCTGGGTCAAAAGGCAGTTCCATTTTTAGCTTTTTGAGGAAATTCCAAACTGTTTTCCACAGTGGCTGCACCAGTCTGTATTCCCACCAATAGTGTATTAGAGTTCCCTTTTCTCCACAACCTCGCCAGCACCCATTGTTTGTTGATTTGTTTATGATGGCCATTCTGATCGGTGTGAAGTAGTATCTCAATGTGGTTTTAATTGGCATTTCTTTGATGGCTAGAGATGCTGAGCATCCTTTCATGTGTCTCTGGGCCCTGTGTATGTCCTCCTTGGAGAAGTGTCTGTTCACGTCCTTTCCCCATTTTTCAATTGGATTGTTTGCCTGTAGTGGAGTCGTGTTCACGGCTTTTCTTGATAGGCCTAGTACAACCCCGGGAACAGGGTTGCTGTATGCTGAATGTCAGGCAGTAGCTCTTAGCCTTGCTTATCTTAAGCAGTTATATTGTGCATTTTTTTTTTATTGGTGTAGCATGTTTTATTTTCCCTGATACCTCTGGAATTTTTCTTGAAAATGGAGCAGTAATGCAGCATCAACTTATTAAAATACATTTTAAGCCTTAAAAAAATATATAACTCTTTTTTTTTTACTGAGGGTCAACATGATACTGTAGTTTCGAATGATAGCACTCAGAAATTTTGAATAGTACCTGGTAATAATCACTTCAAGGTTATCTACTTCCTCATATAGTCAAAATTTAATAATGTCCATATGCTTTTTATTTCAGGGACCAATTTCTTTTATTTACTTATCAAAAATTTTAATTTATAATTTTTTCAGTTTTATGGAGATACAATTGATATATAATATTGTTTTAGTCCATAATGCATTAGTCCCAGGCATACGACATAATGGTTAATATGTGTATATTACCAAATGATTGCCACAATAAGTTTAAGTAACATCATCTCACAGTTAAAATTTTTTCCTTTCTCTTGTGATGAGAATCTCCTCAGGATTTACCCTCTTAGCAACTTTTAAATATACAATGTAGTTTATTAACTACAATCACTATGCTATACATTACATCCCAGAACTCGATTATCTTGTAACTGGAAGTTCTTACTTTTTTTTTTCTTTTTCAGAATCAACAGCATCATCAGCCATTTTAATTTATTATTTGGAGTTTGGTTGGATTACTGTGGGGAAAAACAATAAATTAGGCACAAAAAATCATTAAAAAATGACACTGCTGAAGGTGATGGAAGTTCTTACTGTTTGCCTACCTTTGCCCACTTCTTGCACTCCCCAGCCCTGCCACCTTCCCCTTCCTCTGACAACCACCAATCTGTTGTCTCTGTCTATGAATTCAGTTTTTTGTATATTCCACATGTGAGATCATACAGTACTTATCTTTGACTTATTTTACTTAGCATAATGGCAGGATTTTCTTCTTTTTATAGCTGAATAATATTCTATTATATCTATATAACTGTATCCATATAATTTGCTTTGTCTTTATCCATTAATCCATTGATGAATGCTTACAATTAGGTTGTTTTTGTGTCTTGGCTATTATATAATGCTGCAATGAACATGGAGGTGCATATATCTTACTGAGACAGTCATTTCATTTTCTTTGGATATTTTAGAATTTCTCGATCATTTGGTAGTTCTATTTTTAATTTTTTGAGGAACCTCTATACTGTTTTCCATCACTGGCTGCATCAGTTTACACTCCCACCAACAGTGCTATTTCTTGTATTGTAATATATTTATTGTAATTTATAATAATGACATTATAGATTATAGATATTATAGACATTATAACTATGACATCATACTGTATAGAATAGTATATATAATATATTATATAGGTGTATCATTTAATATAAGATAAAATGTTAGTGTAACAACAATAAAAAATTAATTTGAAGAAATCCAATCAAAGAGCCTAGGTAAAACCTATCAGTTTAGCTCCATGAAGAACTTAAGCATATGAACTCATTTATTTTCCCTGTAATCCCCTTTTTAATTTTGAAATGAACAATGCATAGTATATAAAGCATAATAAATTAGTCTCATAAGTTCTCTTAGCATGTTCAACATTTAAGAAGTAAAAGAAACTTTTTGTATAGTTTTAGAGAAGTACATTTTTGTGTCATATCCATAAAGTGCTCTTAAATAATGAAGGCTTTGCAATTATTTATCTGTTTTCATAAATAATCTGCTCTTGTAAACAATATTTCTAACCCTTAGACTCAGAAATAGAGCTTTCAAGGAAGGATTTTAGGCTTCAAAGTAAATATATTCACATATTTAACATGTTTTTCTTTCCTTCAAAGCAAAAGATTTATTAAAATCCCAGCTGCCTCTTTTGAAGACACTGATAAACTGATCCTAAAAATTATATGGAAATGCAAAGGACTTAGAATATTCAAAATTGTTTCTTTTTATAAAAGAACAAAGTTGGAGCACTAACACTACACTTTTTGAAAACTATAGCTATTCTTACTAAAGCTGCACTAATCAAGACAGTGTGATATTGGTATAAAGATAGACATGTAGATCAATGGAATAGAACTGCATGTGTAGAAATAAACCCTTACATTATGGCCAATTGATTGTTTTCCCAAACCAGTTCAGTGGGGAAAGAACAACCTTTTCAACAAGTGGTACTGGAATAATTATACATGTATGCAAAAAAAAAAAAATGAACTTGGATCCATACCTCTCACCACATACAGAAATTTAAATAAATCACAGGCCAAAGTGTAAAACCTAAAACTAGAAGAAAATATAGGAGAAAAACCTTTGCTCTAGGATTTAAAATCTTTCAGCAACTTTGGAAAAACAGTTTGACAATTTCTTAAAAGATTAAACACAGACTTACCATTCAACCCAGCAGTTCCACTCTAGATTTTTATCAATGAGAAATGAAAATGTATGTTCATCCAAAGACTTGTGCACAAACGTTTATGGCAGGATTACTCATAATAGTCCCAAACTGGAAGCAATCTGGATGTCCATCAACTGGTGAATGGATAAACCAAATGTGATATGTTCATATAACAGAAAACTATTCAGCAATAAAAAAGAATGAATTTCTGTTACATACTACACATGGATGAACCTCAAACATATTATTAAGTGAAAGGAGCCACACAAAAGTCTACATAAAAAGGATTCCATTTACATGAAATTTTCAGAAACTGTAGAGACCTAAAGCAAATAAGTGGTTGGCTGGAGCTGGAGGTGGGAATGGGGATTAAGTGCATTATGTGCCCAAGGGAACTTTTTGCAGTGATGGAAATATTTTAGTACTGGATCTTGGTAATGATTGCACAAATCTATAAATTTCCTAAAAATAATTGAGTTTTATACTTTAAAATGGTGAATTTTAGAATATGTAAATTATACGCACATAAATTATGCTATTAAAAAAGGTATATATTGTATTAGGGTTTGAGGGAACCAGAACCAGTAATTTATATGTATTCCTTATATGTATCCATATGTGTGTGTGTGTGTGTGTGTGTGTGTGTGTGTGTGTATGAATTTATTACAAGGAATTAGCTTATGCAATTATGGAGGCTGGTAGGCAAGTCCAGGTTCTGTAGGGCAGGCTGTCGGGAAGGGAAAATCCAGAGTGGGAGAGAAATTACAGAGTTAGCTGCTGTTTGAAATCAGACTCATAGAATGCCTAAGCCTTCTTTTTAAAAGGACTTCCACTGATTGAGTCAGGCCCACCCAGACAATCTCACTATTTATTATGGACTTGAATTATATCTTCAAAATCTCTCCACAGTACCATTAGATTTGATTAAATAACTAGGAGAAGATGTGTGTATGTTACAAAAGAACGCTGTTCTTTCTTTAATCCTTATAGGGAGGGATATGTCAAAGAACCATCACATACTTATATAAGTATTTTGTTTTTAACAGAAAGATAGTTTGCTTTTACAAGTTACAAGTATATTTGATATGTTTATTCAGTCACTCAAATGACACTTTTCGAGGACCTATTGTGTGCCAGACATAATAGTGTAGGGCTATATTCTTATTTGAAAAAAAATGTTTTCATCATGACTGGCATATTGCTCAAATACTTGTTGAATGAATACGCCACCAGTACACCCCCAGGATTTATTTATCCCCCCATTTTATTTGTGCATATAGTATTTAGGCCATTATTGTTAAGATGGAGTATCCATTGTGCAGCCTCAATGAGCACAGTTTCACATTTCTCTTAATAAGCATGCTCACAAAATTTACACACCTTAACCTTTTTTGCCAAGAATTTCCTGAAGGAAAAGTGCTGTGTGAGTAAATAACAAATATAAAAACAAGATATATTATATTGCTGATTAGTAACAGTACTTATAGGGAAGTTACTATGGGGGCACTTGAAGACTTGACACTCCACTGAGAGTGAATGTTCACATAAATGTATTTTCCCACAGATCCAAATTTCCAGTCTTGCAGTTTTCCACCATTTGAAGATTCCGATTCACTGGACCCCTCACAAGGGAAGACAGGGAAAAAAAAAACAAAACCCCACACAAACAACCCCCCACCCCCTCCCTCAAAACCCCTCATTCATCCAACCCTTTATATACTTGAGTAATGAATTATTGTTGTGGCAGGTAAACCTAATCTGTGCAGCTCAGCGAATGCCTCTCCAGGCAACCTTTACCCAGTATCTCCAACTGCAACCGCCGCAGTTTCTATGGCGACAACTTAGTATCTGGACAGGCTACCGCCTAGCTCGGCTGGGAGTCGGTGAGGTTCATAGGTTTCACCTTACTTTTTTCCTTTTTCTTTTACCAGAAGATAAGCTCACTGAACATTTCCCTCTCATCTGCGCAGCTGGGAAGTAGTGAAAAACAGACAGGTATTTCCTTGTCCTCAGCTTTTCACCCCTCCCCCAGGCCAGGAAATCACGAATTGGGTACAAACAGAAATATCTTCTTTTTCAAGGCAGGAATCTCCACATTCTACGGGAATCAGCGGTAAATACAGTTGGTATCACAGATGATTATTCAGTATTTTCATGACATTTTAGGTGGTCTATGCATTAAGTATACCTATTTTTGCTTGATTATACTACCACTTTCTAGGAAGGTAGCAAGACTAAGATACAATATTGATGTTTGAATATTAATGATATTAAATTGGTTTGAGGGGAGAGGGATTATACCTTAATCACTGGATTTTGTTGGTGGTGGTGTTATTGTGATGTACATCTCAGGGAAAATTTGAATTCAGAATTTTAGGACTGTAATTTCATCCTTGAGGAAACTGAAACCCTAACCTGTAAGTGACTGATTTCATTTTTTCATAGCAAGTGGATGGTTAGAGCTCTAACAGGGATCTCTGTTCACTTACTTCAACTGCTGTTCTTTAGACTAATACCATACTTGGGAGAAAGACTTAAAAAGGCCTAGACTCTTGGGTATTGATATATAAGATATGTTATGATCATATTGAGACTAGTTTTTACAATAATGGCTTTATGGACTTTTTCTCCTCAGAGTATAGAGTGTTTTAATCTTTAGGGGACCAAGATGTCAGATCCAAAGAAAGCTGCCATTACAGCGGAAAAGGAGGCTCTGAACTTGAAATTACCTCCCATCGTCCGTCCACCTGAAGACATAGGTGTTGACACATCAACACAAAGTAAGCTGCTGAATTACAGAAGATCCAAGGAGCAGAAGAAGACAATTAATCAGTTAGTGTAAGTAGCATATTAGTAAATAATTCTTGTCTGGAATTCAAGTGAAATGATTAGCGTTCATATTTTCACAAAAAGCTTTATACACCCATACTTAACATACTCTTATATAGGCTTCTTGTTTTCATTTGAAATACATTGTGAAGGTCTTTTACGTCAGTAAGTACACTTATACCACATCATATTTAATGACTGTTTTCCATTATTGTCCCTACACCATAAAACTATACAATCAATTCTCTTTGGACATTTTACAGAGTACTGTGAGGAATATACCAGTAGTTGACTTCTTACACACATCTTTATATCTTTAAAATAAATTTCTAGAAACAAGCTATACATTTTTCACATATTGCCAGATTGCCTTGGGAAGTGTGAATTTTCATTCATATCAGCAGTGTATTAAAGAGTGTCCTCTTCCCCACATCATTACCAACATTGGATATCAGCGTTTTATCATCTTTGCCTATTTGAAAGGGGAAATAAGATCTTCTTGATGTTTTTCTTGTTCTTCCCTAATTAGTGCTGGGATAGAACATATTCCATGTTCTTTTTTTTTTTTTCCAAGTTCACTGCTTTTATTTAACTCAACAGAGAGCTGAGGTTTCTGGGCAACACAGCAGTATGACATTTAGGAATAGACCTGCTCCTGTTGTGTGAGGTAGAATGTAAACAGTTGCTTACCCCAAGGGTTAATATACTCTGATCCTATTAAGAAGACTTTAACTGGATTAATTAATGAATTGGTGGGGGGCTGAGTGTGGGCTTGCAAGAGAGTGTAGAGTCCTGGGGGCTGCAAATAAGCAGGCGTTCACATACTCTTGCAGGCTTTATCTCCACATACCCCATCAGGTGTTCACAAAGAGGAAAGGAGAGTCCTGAAAAGTGTCCCTCTTGGTGCAACCCTCAGGGTTGAGAAGAGTAGCCTCTAGAGGAGGGACATAACCCTTTTCTCAATCTCCCTTATAGAGGGAGCCTTAATTCAACCAAAGGCCTTAATTCAACCAAAAGCCTTAATTCAGTGGGGGCAAGGGAGAGAAGGTCACCAAACATTACTGTCCTGGTGAAATTCCATTGCAGCTTGGGAAAGGGAATAGAAAAAACCCTCTATTTAGGAAGGCATATGTAATGGGCCAAGACATATTTCATATGTTTTTTTGTATCTGTAGTAGTTTTTTGTGAACTCTCTAGTCATGTCCATAGCTCAGTTGTCTTTCAGGGCTCATTGTACAGTAATAATTTGCCAAAATAATGTATCAAATGTATTTCAATGTTTCATTTGTTTTTAATTTTTAAGTTTTAATTTCAGAGAACTTCAAAATTTTCTTTTCTTTTTTTGACTTCTGTCACTGATATCATCCTTATACAATAATCTCTCTCTACTTCAAGGTTATAAAAATACCTAAATTTTTTCCTGTACCTTGAAGTATTTTTTTACATTGAAATGTTTAATTTACCTAATAATTAAAAAGTAACACATAAAAATAAAATAAAAAGCTTTATTTATGTAGGTTGTTCATGAGCAAAATACTGCTTTAAAGTTCAGTTAGGAAAACAATTGAAAAAGTAATCATAATGACAGTAAATGGCATATATTGCTTATGCTTATTAGTGCTTACTCTAACCATTGTTTTTGTCACTTCACCTATACTTCTCACAACAGCCTTACAAAGTGAGTGTTGTTATCTCTATTTTATAGATGAGTAAACTGGGGTGCAGAGAAGTTAAGTAACTTGCCATAGGTCACACAGCTGGCATTTGGACCCTGACAATCTGGTTCTAGAGTTCACATATTTTAAGTACCACACTATATCTTCCTTTCAATATATTATAACCATACTGGTCCATGAAAGTAAAACCAAATATTTGGGCTTCTATGAATAGCAATTCATTTGAACAAACACTTAATGAGATATCTTGAATCTACTTGTACTTCAATATTTTTACATACAAAATGTAGTCCAACATCCTGCCCTTTCCTCTCCAATTTAGTGGAAATTAAACTAATTTAGGTACTACCTACCAAAGGCTGTGATAAGGATGGTTCAGTTCAATTCAGCTGTTACTGGGAATTTCCTAGGTACCTGACTCTATGGGGCTCTGGGGATAAATAAGAAGAAAAAAAACATCGATCTTATCCATACGATTCTACCCTAACACTGAACTATAAAATGGGAAATTTTTCTCTAGTGGATTCCTGCTTTTCTTTCTGAACTTTTCCCCTTGGTTTGCCTCATTTACACACAGTTTTGCAACTGACTAAGTTTTACTGTCTGTTACATTGTTGATGATAATATTGTTGCTAATGTAATAAGTTAAACTGGGGGCCCTGGCAGGGTAGCTCAGTTGGTTAGGACATCGTCCCAAAATACCGAGGTTGTGGATTCCATCTCTGGCCAGGGCACATACAAAAAGCAACCAATGAATACATAGATAAGTGGAAAAACAAATTGATGTTTCTTTCTCTCTCTGTCTACCTTTCTCTCTAAAGTCAATAATAAAAAAATAATAATAATAATAATTTAAATTTTTGAGAATTTTATTTTACTTATAATTAAACAGATCTGTTAATTACATAACGTTTTAGGTTTACATTTTATTAGTTTACCAGTAATCTAATATTTAAATCCAAATTTAAAAGGTATATTAACTAATATTAGTATATGTACTATTAGAGATTCTTTATCTACTTTGTTTCTAAGACTCCACTAAATGTTTCAGTAGACTTAGAGACTAGAAATGGAGGTTCCTTAAGAGTTACATAATATTGTACTCTAAAACTCTTCATTTTTTCACATTGTCATGTTGAACTACTTAGAGTTCCATGAACATATATATTTTTCATAATTTAGTAAAAAAATAAATTTCACAATTACTCCCTGCAGTTTCCTTTACTGGAAAGTATTTGTTTGCCTGAATTCTTATTCTGGCCCTTCAAGGCTTAGTTTATAGATCACCTCCTCTGGAGAAGATTCTCCTAATCCCCTTCATACATCTTTAACACTTTATACATATTTCTCTCACACCAGTTTATGTAGCAGGTATTAAATACCTATTGCTACACAGATGCTGTGCTTGTTGCTGGGGAGATCATAGAGAATACAACAGAAAGAACTGTGTCTTTAAGAAGCTTATATTCTAGTGAGAGGAGACAGATAGTAAATACATTATAAAAACAAGAATATGTTAACCTTTTAGATGGTGATAGGTACTAGGAAAGGCCTGTAGAAAATGATATTTAGGTATGGATCTAAACAATCAGAAACTTGTCATTTAAATAAACATGGGAACAGCACTGTAGCAAAGGGAATAGCAAGCATGAAAGCCCTGAAATATGGATGCTTTTAGTGTGTTCTAGGAATTAACAGAGGCCAGTGTTACTAGAGTATCAAGGGCTGTGGAAAGAGTGGTATCCAGTGAATATGGAGAGAAAGGTAAGGGGAGATTGTGAAAGGCTTTGTAGGCCATGATAAGGAATTCATATGTGTATACCATTTCAAATGCAGTGGAAGCCATTGAAATGTTTTAAACTGGGAAGTGACATGAAATCCAACATACACTTAAAAAACATCACTCTAGCTATTAGGAATAGACTGAGGTAGAAAGGAAGAGAGCAATAATAGAAGGAAACAAGAAGACCAGGTAGGATGCTTTTGTAGTAGCAAAGAAGAGAACTTACTGTGGTTTAGATAAGGCTGGGGACAATGGAGGAGGAGAGAAATAAATTGACGGAGATGTTTTGGAGCCTGAATCAATAGGACTTGCTACAGGGTTGCCTCTGGAAACAAGGTAGATGGTAGTGTTCATATTTATAGAAAATTCAAAGACCAAGAGATGATGGGAGGTAAGGGGTAAAAAACAATGATACATTTTTTTGGAGTTGGGGTACAATGTAACATCTAAGGGGAAATATTGTTAACTGGGAAGTTGGTCATATAAGAGAAGAGGTCTAGACTACAGGTACCATTTTGGGAGTCAGCAGAATGTAGATGATTTTTAAAGCTATGGGGAGTAATTGGAGAGAGAGAGAGAGAGAGAGAGAGAGAAATCGATTTGAGAGAAGAAGGCCTAGGACTAAGCCTTTATGAATAATAATATTTAGATGTTGAGTAGAGAAGGGCCAACCAGCAAATAAACTGAGGAAGTGCCTCCAGTGAGACAGGAGGGAGAACAGGATGTCATAAGCAGAGAGAGGAGACTATGTTATAACATAATGTATTGTTTATTTTCTTAGTTGTCATTGTCTTCTACTTTACTTTGACATGCTTAAGGACAGAGATATCAAAGCACAGTGTCTGGCATGTTATTGTTGGTGAATGAATGACTTTTTAAAGGAGGAACTTTCCCTTTATGGTGCTTTGTATAGATCTGCAAGCAGTATTCCTCTCATTTGGGTGCTTCATAAAAAATCCTGTCTAAAAATATTCTGAAGCAGAATGCTGTATTAATAGTTATATTAGAATTGCCAGGTGTTTTACTTGGGAAAAATGCATTTGGAATTAAAAAGTTTTTATGGATGTGGAGAAACACATTTTTCTGGATGACTGTGCACTTTGTGATTCTTCATTCTTTGCTTACCTCTACCTTGCTGGCAATAGGAATGTAGTCTTCCCTGTTTTAAAGGTGGGGTAAAGTCTGTGGCTAGACTTCTGGGAAAGAGGTAGGATGTATGGGTTCCAACAGTGGGCAGAACTGGGCTCCTGTTGGAATCAATTCCTGGAAACACTTGGCCGAGCCAAAATCATTTTATCACTTCCCAGAGACCCAGGAATGAGCCATTTCTTCCTTGGCCACTATCTCCCTCTTGATTCAGGTTAGCCTGTCTCTCTCTCACTGCATGCATGTTGTCTTTCATGCATTCCTTTAAAATTATCCAGTTTTGTTTATTTATTTGGTTTTGATTGTTAACACACAAATCAAAAATAGACAGGGAGCAAAAAGGCTCACCATATATTCTTCCTAGCTCTTTTTAGTTATAGCAATAGGAGAAAACATGTTCCAGGAAATTTTTGCTATATTAAGGGGTGGGATTTATATATTAAGAACTCAAGGAAGTTAGGCATATTTATGTTGGGATAATTACAGTGCCAGCCAGTTAGTGTCAATTAGCATACCACAGTGTAACACAGATTGCTTGAAAAGATAAATCACTGAGAGATAGGCTGTGTAGGGAGATAATGATGGATGAATGGAAGTCTGGCCTTGATGGGTAAGTGAAAGAGGAAGGAGAATATTACAGGCCCATTTTCTACTTCATGTGAAAAAGGCTTTGGAATTTTATCTTGATCAGTATCAGCAAGATTCAACAGGGAAAAGAGGCTACTCTAAGAAAGCTAATCCATTATTAGGCTGCTTCAATAGATGTAGAATGTCTAGAATGTGGGAGAGAAAATTTTCACTCTATACTGGTCAAACATCATCTGGAATTCTGGGATCATATTTTAAGAGGGATGCTCATTAGGGATGTAAAGTAAAGCATAGGGAATATAGTCAATAATATTGTAATAACTATGTGTGGTGCCAGATAGGTACTAGACTTTTTGGGGGGGATCACATGTAAATTATATAAATGTCTAACCATAATGCTGTACACCTGAAACTGATATAAAATAATATCCAATGTCATCTGTAGTTGAAAATATCTTTTAAATTTAAAAGAAAATAAAGGGCAATTTATTAGATGTTTGTTGCTATTAGCCTGGCTAGAACTTCATCACATTTAATTTTTTCAATATATGGTGAAAATATAGAAGGGGGTATAAATATCCTTAAAGTGCCATTAATTCATTTTTTGGTGTATATTTTTCCTTCTTTGTTATTTTGAAAAGATTTTTTGAAATGCAGAAAAGCAGGGTTTCATAGAGGAAGGATTGTTTACTCAATGCAAAGAATTAACCAAGACTCACTTTTTACCCCTTATATATCAAATTTTATTTAAATAAAACAAATGAAATGTTATTAGCTATGTGAATTTTTCAAGTCAGGTAACTTATTTTCATCTTCCTATCTGTAAGATAGAGATTAGAATAATGCATACCTCTTAGGATTTTTGTGAATGTTAAATGAGATCCATGTATATAAAGATCTTAAGCTAATACCTAGAACATAACAGGCTTACTATATATGGTAACTTTTATCGACAGGAATGGTTGAAGGAACTTTGTATGTATCATTAAGTTTTAAAAGGGTAACATAGAAAAAGAATATGACTTTTTGTATATAGCTCCAGACAGTATAAATTACAAGGATACAACTGAACATAAGAAATTTGTCTCTAAGAATATGAGCTAGCTAACAGTAAATTGGGCTATCTCAGAAAGTAATTAATGTTATTTCCTCTCACCAGCCTGGTTACAATTTGGTATTTTTGAGAGCACTCATTTATCAAGGTACTGAACTAGACATATGGTATCTTTTCCAAATTCACTATTCTGATCATTTTACAGATATTTGTTGACCTTGATGAACACTATCTAAGTGGTATAGATAGAGCAGTGAGCAAAATAGACATGGTCCTTTTTTTATTTTTTATTGATTTGAGAGAGAGAAAGAAACATTGATATGTTGTCCTACTTATTTATGCATTCATCGGTTGTTTCTTGTATGTGCCCTGACCAGAGATCAATTCCACAACCTTGGTATATCGGGACGATGGTCTAAGTAGCTGCGCTACCTGGAAGGGCCATATGGTCCTGATCTTTATGGAGTTTACCACTCAATGCTTTTATGGTTCTGGTGGCCTTCCTTTCCTTGAAATTCCTTTTGGTTCTCTTCTTGCATTTCTGACCATATCTTCTTTGCCTCCTTCAACTCTTGTTCTTCCTCCTTCCTGTCATGCTTGGCATCTTCCGATCTTTCTCAGGTTTCTTTTATTTTCCTTGTATTCTCTCTGCTTTGGCCAGCTCTTACAACAAATTTAGCCTTTGCAAATTGGTCTATTTCTCTTCCTAAAAATGTTCCCATGCTCATAAATTCTCAATGATGTTCCACTGTCTGTTGAATAAAAAGGCTTGTCATTTGAGGCCTTTGGCTGGATATTCCAATCCACTTCTCCAAACATTTCCATCTGGTCCCATAAACTCTGGGCAGATTGGACAATATCCTACTCCTGTTTTTTCCTTTATAATTCAATTTCCTTTCTGTTTCTCAGGGTCTTTTTGTTTTTAGATCCGTCTGCCCAGGAAAACCATATATCCACCTGAAATCCTCTTCTTTATATTTGAAGCTCATTGTATATACTAACTTGTTCATATAGCCTTTACAGCTATTTCCAGGTAGAAGTGAACTCTTCCCTCCTCTGAATCATCAGGGTCCCACACCTTTCACTCTATTTTTACCTACTCACCCTTTCAGTTTATAAATTCCTTGAGATTTGTGGCTGCTGTATTTCAATAAAACCTAGTAGAGTCTCTTGCATAATGTAATATTTAATAAATATTCGGTGACAAATGGATGGATTATATGATGACATACTTTATTTAAAGATGAAGTTATATTTTATGAGTGATAAATTTATACTGTTTGTGAACACCTACTCTATGCCAGGTATGACAGTAGGCATTAGGAATATGACAATGAATAAAACAGTTTACAACATATAATGTATCAAATGTTGGTAATTGAGGGTAAAATGGATGGATAGTGAAAAAAGTGCATCTTAATGTAAGTGGTAAGGGAAGGCTTCTCTTACAGGGTGGTAATGAACAGAAATAATACACATAAGGGCCCACAATGCATCAGGATTATCTTAAAAATTGTCAATAAGTTATAATTGAAAGTATTTTTATTTTTGTTTTTAAAATGTATTTTCTTGATTATGCCATTACAGTTGTCCCAATTTTTCCCTCTTTGCTGCCCCCCACCCAGTACCCCTATTCCCTCTAGCAATACCCTGCCTTCGCTCATGTCCATGGGTCATGCATGTAATTTATTTGGCTACTCCATTTCCTAAGTTGTTCTTAACATCCCCCTGTCTATTCTGTACCTACTAATTTGTACTTCTTAATCCCTGCATTACCCCATTCTCTAGGTTCTCCCTCCTAACTGAAAACCCTCCAAATGACCTCCATATCTATGATTCTGTTTCTGTTCTGCTTGTTTGCTGAGTTTGTTTTTTAGATTCAATTTTGGATAGTTGTGAATTTATTGCCATTTTAATGTTCATAGTTTTGATCTTCTTTTTCTTAAATAAGTCCCTTTAACATTTCATATACTAAAGGCTTGATGAGGCCTTCTTGCACAACCAAAAGAAGGACAACAAATTTAAAAACAAAAAAACAACAAGAACTGTCAGACAATCTAACTGTATGGAAGTCCCACAACCGCGGACTTAAAGAAGAAACATTCATCCAGACAAGTAGGAGAGGCGGAGATGGGCAGCTGGGGTGGAGAGGACATGCAGCAAGGTGGTGGCTGGAGAACTGGGCCGGCAAGACAGGGCTGGCGATCTGACATTTGCATGCAGATAAACCAGGAGGAACAACAGGGGAGCAAGACAGACCATGCAACCCAGGGTTCCAGTGCATGAAAAGAAAGCTTCAAAACCTCTGACTGTAAAAACCGGTAGTGGTCTCAGCAGCAGGAGAATCTCCCGCCCTCACTGAGTGTTCATTGGAGAGATCCACAGGGTCCTAGAATGTACACAAATCCACCCACCTGGCAATCAGCAACAGAAGGGCCCAATTTGCTTGTGGGTAGCAGGGGAAGTAACTGAAAGTGGGGCAAGAGCTGAGCAAGTGGATTATTCCCTCTTGGACCCCTCCCCCACATACACTGCCACAATACAGCAAAGTGGGTTGCCCTGTCATGGTAAATACCTAAGGCTCCACCCCATACAATGTAACAGGAGCACTGAGACAAAGAAATATGGCCCAAATGAAAGAACAGATCAAAGCTCCAAAAAGAGAACTACGCGATGAACAGATAGCCAACCTTTCAGATGTAGAGTTCAAAACACTGGTAATCTGGATGCTCACTGAATTGGTTCAGTATGGTCGCAAAAGGGAGGAAAAAGTGAAGGCCATGCAAAGTGAAATAAAGAAAAACATACAGGGAACCAGTAGTGAAGGGAAGGAAACTGGGATTCATATCTGTGATTTGGAGCAGAAAGAAGAGACAAACATTCAACCAGAATAGAATGAAGAAACAAGATTTCAAAAAAAAAAAAAAAAAATGAGAGGCTTAGAAACCTCTGAGACAACTTTAAACATTCCAACATCTCAATCATAGGGGTTCGAGAAGGAGAGAGGAAGAGCAAGAAATTGAAAACTTATTTGAAAAAGTAATGAGGGAGAACTTCCCCAATCTAGCCAAGGAAATAGACTTCTAGGAGATTCAGGTAGCTCAGAGGGTCCCAAAGAAATTGGACCCAAGGAAGCACACAATGAGGCACATCATAATTACATTACCCGAGACTAAAGATAAGGAGAAACTCTTAAAAGCAGCAAAAGAAAAGGAGACAGTTACCTACAAAGGAGTTCCCATGACACTATCAGCTGATTCCTCAAAAGAAGTCTTACAGGGAAGAAGGGTCTGGAAAGAAGTATTCAAAATCATGTAAGGCAAGGACCTACATCCAAGATTACTCTATCCAGCAAAGCTATCATTTAGAATGGAAGGACAGATAAAGTGCTTCCCAGATAAAATAAGTTAAAGGAGTTCATCATCAAGCCCTTATTATATGAAATGTTAAAGGGATTTATCTAAGAACAAGAAGCGGATTAAAAGTATTAACAGTAAAATGACAACAAACTCACAACTATCAACAACTGAACCTAAAAAAAAACCCAAAAACAAAAACTAAGCCACTAACTAGAACAGGAACGTAATCACAGAAATGGAGGTCACATGGAGGGTTATTAGCTGGAGGGAGGAGAGGGGAGAAAGGGGGCAAAGGTACAGGGAATAAGAAGCATAAATGGTAGGTACAAAATAGACAGGGGGAGGTTAAGAATAGTACAGGAAATGGACAAGCTGAAGAACTTATATGTATAACCCAGGACATGAACTATGGTGGGCAAGAATGCTGGTGGGAGGAGGTGCAGGGTGGAGGTGACTAAAGGGGAGAAATAAAATGGGACAACTATAATAGCATAATCAATAAAATATAATTTAAAAATATAATAAAGGCTTGGTGATGATGAACTCCGTCAGCTTTACCTTGTCTGGGAAACACTTTATCTGCCCTTCAATCCTAAATGATAGCTTTGCTGGATAGTGTAATCTTGGTTGTAGGTTCTTGCTTTGCATCACTTTTAATACTTTTTGCCAGTCCTTTCTAGCTTGCAAAGTTTCTTTTGAGAAGTCAGCTGACAGTCTTATGGGAACTCCTTTGTAGGTAACTAACTGCTTTTCTCTTGCTGCTTTTAAGATTCTCTCTTTATCTTTAACCTTTAGCATTTTAATTATGATGTATCTTTGTGTGGTCCTCTTTGGGTCCATCTTATTTGGGACACTCTATGCTTCCTGGACTTGTATGTCTATTTCCTTTGCCAGATTGGGAGTTTTCTTTCATTATTTTTTCAAATAAGTTTTCAATTTCTTGCTCTTTCTCTTTTCCTTCTGGCACCCCTTGGCGTTCTCTTTTCAAATGTTGGTATGTTTGAAGATGTCCCAAAGGCTCTTTAATCTGTCCTCATTTTGGTTTTTTTTTTATTCTTTTTTCTTCTTCCTGTGTGGATTGAATGTTTTGTTTTGTTTTTTTCCTTATGTTCCAAATCATTGATTTGATTCTCAGCTTCATCCACTCTGCTGTTGGTTCCCTGTAAATTTTTCTTTATTTCACTTAGTGTAACCTTCATTTCTGCCTGGGTCTTTTTTATGCTGTTGAAGTACCCATTGAGTTCCTTGAGCATCCTAATAACCAGTGTTTTGAATTCTGCACCTGATAGATTGCTTATCTCCATTTCATTTAGTTCCTTTTTTTCTGGAATTTTGTTCTGTTCTTTCATTTGGGCCATATTTCCTTGTCTCCTTTTGGCAACCTCCCTGTGCTTGTTTCTGTGTAGTAGGTAGAGCTGCTCCCTGTCTTAGTAGCATGGCCTATTGTAGAAAAGTGCACTAGTAGTTGGATGGGTAATCACTAGTAACCTTAGGTAATCACCAGGGCATGGCAACCCGTGTCACCGCTCTGTCTTTGTGTGGGTGAGGGCTCAGAGAGGGGACAGTACTGCTGCTTGGTCTCTGGAGTTTTGTTAGGGAGGAAGATGTCTCCCAGAACTCACCCTGATGCCAGACCCTTCAATTTCTCCCTGTGTGTCATTGGTGGTCTTCTAGCTGTTGCCCTGGTGCTGAAGCCCAGAGGGAGTGAGTTTGCTACATCCTAAGTCCCTTGCAAGCCCTTTAAGAGGAGATTCCTGAGAATCTGGCAGTTTCTTTAACTGCCCCAACCCCCGCTGGTTTTTACAGCTAGAAGTTATGGGGACTTATCTTTCCCATGCTGGAACACTGGGCTGGGTGGTCTGGTGTGGGGCTGGGATCCCTCACTCCTGAGGTATACCTCTTGATTTTTATCCACCACTCTTGTGTGTGGGACTGCCCTTATTGTGTCTTCATGTCTCCGTGTCTCTCTGCGCCTCTCTGCAGCTCCACACCTCTCCTACCCGACTCGAAGAGTGTGGCTTCTTTAATTCCTTGGTTATCGGAATTCCATACACCTCTATTTTCTGCCTATTTTGGGTGATACTTATTTCATAGTCTACTAGTAATTTTTGCTGTGGTTGTGTGTTTACCTATACCTCTATCTTGACTGGAAGTCTTGATTTTTATTTTTTAACTCACCCTTTTATATTACACATGAATAATTGGAAAATTAAGGTCTCAGTGATCTTTGGGATTAATTTCTCCTTGAAAATTCAGTAAGATAAAGAACTCTTCAGTCTCCCTACTTTAAGTATAGTTGAAAAAAATGTTAAATTGTAATATTTTAAAATCAACCTTGAAGAGAGAAAGAAACATCAATCTATTGCTCCACTCATTTATTCATCCATTGGTTGCCTCCTGCATTTGTCCTGACCAGGGGTCCAAACTCACTACCCTGTCACATTAGGATGATGCTCTAAATGAGCTATTCAGCAAGGGCTCAAATTGCAATGTTTTAATAAATATTTAAAACTATATATTTCAGAATTGATGGAGCCAAAAGAAATTTAGACAGAACACTGGATAAAAGAACACCTTCATCACCAGAGCCAGATTATCCTCCAACTGTAAGTTTATGTTTTCTTTTTAAAAAGTTTATTCTTACACTGTTTTTATTCTTAGTTACTTTAAGTCAATTTCAATTTAACTAGTATTTCTAAAGAATATTACATATATTTTAAATTCTATTTTAATTAAAATAAAATTACTTAAAAGTGTCTCTTCTTGGTTTAATTGTCTTTTTTGTTTGCTTTTGACAGATGACCAGTGAAATTAAAAAGAAAGGAGTAAGTTCAATATTTTATATTTGTTTTTGAAAATATTCAAAGAAACTATTTCAATGTAGCTCCTCCTAAGACCACCTTCTAAGTGCCTTTCTAGGAAAGAAAGAAACTTAGAGACTGAGGTTTTTATTTTCTCTGCCCAAAGTAACAAGCATATCATGGATGACAATATGGATTTTTAAGAGCTTTATTGTTTTCATTTGCTATTTAAGGATTAGTTTTAAATATTATAGTTCATTTACTAAAAAACAAAGAGAAATTCAACGTGGCAGTTATAAAGGAATGCATCTTCCTTTTTATTATCTTAATATTGATATAATGATGATTACTTACTGAGAATCTATTGCGTGCTAGTCATATGTTAGATGTCAGAGATTTTTTGGGGGCAGGGTATTTGTCTTTTTTTAAATTGTTGTTCAATTACAGTTGTCCCACTTTTTCCCCTAGTGCTCTCCCCTGTCCCATCCACTGCCCCCACTCCCACAGTCAATCCTCATGCCATTGTCCATGCCCGTGGGTCCTTTATATGTGTTTCTTGACTTGCCCCTTCCCCGTCTTTCCTCCATTATCCCACATCTCCCTCCCCTCTGGTCACTGTCAGTTATTTCTTTATTACCATGTCTCTGGTTCTGTTTTGCTTGTGCATTTGTTTTGTTGATTAGGTTCCATTTATAGGGGAGATCATGTGGTATTTGTCTTTTACCACCTGGCTTATTTCACTTAGCATTACGCTCTCCATTTCCATCCATGTTGTCGCAAAAAGTAGGAGTTCCTTCTTTCTTTTACTTTGGTTTTTACTTTTTAATTTCAAGTAGATTATTCAATCCTAAATCTTTCTTTGCCTTCATTTCTTTTTTTAAAATCATGTTTATTCTATTATAGTTATCTCAATATTTCCCCTGTGCCCTCCTCCGCCCATCGCACCATGCCCCAACTCCTACAGTCATTCCAACTCTGTTGTCCATGTCCATGGGTCATTTATACACATTCTTTGTTTAGAAATTTCTTCTTTCCACCATTATCCTCCTTCCCCATCCCCTCTGGTCACTTTCAGTCTGCTCCATGTTTCCATGCTTATGGTTTATTTTGTTCATTAGTTTATTTTTTTTGAATATATTCCACTTATAGGTGAGATCATATGGTATTTGTCTTTCACCAACTGGCTTATTTCACTTAGTATAATATTCTCCAGTTCCATCCATGTTGTTGTAAAAGGTAGGAGTTCATTCTGTCTTTTTTTTTAAATGCAGATTGATTTTAATTATTTATTTATTTTAAATGTCAAAATCCATTATAAAATTATTTAAAAATTTAAACCCATTAAAAAAGTCTCAGCAATTAAAACAACATGACACTGGCACAGAAATAATCAAGTATGTCAATGAACTACAAAGAGAATTCTAGAAACAAACATATATATCTATCTAACAATGTAATATATAATTAAATTGATATTTCAAATCCATGGGGAAGATAAGGCTTATTAAACAAATAAGGTGCGTGGACAATTATTACTTGAAATAAAACAAATATAGAGCCCTATTTCACTCATTATACAAAAAAAAATTCAGGTTAGTTAAAAATCAATATGTGGAATCTAAGGAGTTTTAGGAGAAAATACAAAACAATATTTTTCTTATTCTGAAGTAACATATTCAAACCCAGAAGCTATAAAGTAAAATATTGACAATATGACTATATTAAACATTTAAGACTATACAGTAACATTCATGTAAAAAAAGTTAAAGGACAAGTAACAGAACAGGAAAGTGTTGCAACAAGTCAGTAAAAAGGTTAATTTTTGTTAAGGGAAAAAATTCTACAAACATTTAATCAAAAAATGGATGAAGAATAACAAAAAGTCATTTAAAGCTTTTTTTTAAAAAATTAATAGAAATAGGCAAGAAATATACTAAAACAGGTTTAGTTTCACCAATAACAAAATAACAATTAAAATAACATCATTGTCACAGTCAGATTAATGAGTGTTAAAAATATTGGTAATGTCAAGTACTGGTGACTGAGAAAGGAACTGGGTATTCATAGACTTTTTCTTCATCTTCTTAAAGCAGTCCCTTTAGCATATCTTGCGATGCTGGTTTGGTGGAGGTGTATTCTTTTAGCCTTCTTTTGTCTGGGAAACTCCTTATTTCACCCTCCGTTTTAACTGAGAGACTTGCTGGGCAGAGCAGCCTTGTCTGCAGGCCTTTGCTTTTCATGGCTTGGAATATTTCTTGCCAGTCGCTTCTGGCTTGTAGTGTTTCTGTAGAGAAGTCAGCTGCTAGCTGTATCGGGGCTCCCTTTCATGTTACTACCCATTTCTCCCTTGCTGCCTTTAGGATTCTCTGTTTGTCTTTGATGTTTGCCATTTTACTTATGATGTGTCTTGAAGTGGGCCTCATTGGGTTCCTCTTGAATGGGACCCTCTGTGCTTCCTGGGCTGTGTGCCTTTTTCTCTCCTCCAATTAGGGAAGTTTTCCATCACTACTTTTTCAAACAGGTTCTCTATCTCTTCCTCATCCTCCTCTCCTGGCATCCCTATTATACGGATATTATTATGTTTCAGGTTGTCCTGCATTTCTCTAAATGCCTCTTCATTCTTTTTGAGTCGTTTTTCATTTTCTTGCTCTTTCTGGGAGGTCTTTTCTACCTTATCCTCCAGCTCACTGTTTCAATCCTCTGCTTCATCTAGCCTGCTTTAGATTCCTTCCACTGTGTTCTTCAATTCAGACATTGTATTCTGCAGTTCCTCGTGCCTCATGTTGATAGTTTCTATGTCCTTTTTCATGCCGATATAGTTTGCAGTAAGTTCCTCGTAGTTTCTCTGTAGTTTTTGGTAATTCTCTCTGAGCTCACTGAGCTCACTGAGCTCATTGAGCTTCCTTAGAACAGTTGTTTGGAACTCAATATCTGATAGTTGACTCACCTCTATTTCATTTATTTCTCTTTCTGGGGATTCCTCCTTTCCCTTCGACTGGGAAGTGTTTCTTTGTGTTCCCATTTTTTGTGAAACTCATCTTTTTTTGCTTCTGCTTCTTAAATTGATCTGTCTTGATTTCCTGACTTTGTGGTGTGAATTTCTATGGTGGGAGACCACTGTTTTTTCTTTCTGGGTCTGCCTCTGATGATGTCAGCTGTTGACCCTGTCTGACCTATTCAGTCTGTTCAAGACTTCCAGGAATCTACTGTCTGTGTCTGTCTCCTTCAGTTGTTAATCTAGTTCTTCTGCACTCAGCAGGCTGGCTGAGAGACACCACAGGGCAGGGCCAAGGTGGGGTTTTTGGGTCCTCTCAGGCTTCTGCCACTCAGGGGAGTGGTCTGCCTGAACCAGATGGCTGCTGTTGTATGGGGGAGGAGTCAGCACCAGGATCCCACCAGCCACCCTCTCCATTCTCTCCCCAAAGCCTCCATCTCCAGGCTCTCCTCAAGTGTCTCTAGACCACTCTGTGCCCCCTTTAGCCAGGGATCTACTATCTGTTGTTGCCACTCTGTACTCAGCTGTAAGGCTTTAGTGCCACTGAGCCAGGGCTGAGTCCCTCCTGGGGGTGGGGTTATTTTATCTTCTCACTTTGTTGCCACTCAGGAGAGTGGTCTGCTTGAGCCAGATGGCTGCTGCCAATGGGGGAGGAGTCAGCACCAGGATCCCACCAGCTACTCTCTCAGTTCTTTCCCCAAAGTCTGTTTCCCCCGTCTCTCCTCAGGCATCTCTAGCCCACTCTGCACCCGCCTTTGCTGGAGACAAGGGTAAGTGGTTGCAAATAAAAATGTATGCATTGGCCCTTTAAAAGGCTCTTTGTGTGTCAATCTGCCTGTCTGTGGCAGAGAGCAACCCTGCTGCTTTTTGCAGTTGGTTGTTATCTGTGTATTTTTTGGGCTTTGGTTCTGTAGGCTGGAGCTCCCTGCTTATGGTTTAGACCCTGTTCTCAGGGGGATCCAGTAGGCCATTTCAATATCCCTCTGGTGCTGCCGCCTGTGGGTACCCCTCCCACCTTCTAGAGTCTCTACCACACTCCTTACCAGTTAGGTTGTTCTGAAGCCTATTCTTCTTCTGTCTGCTCAAGGTTATCAGGCTCCTGTCTCACTATTGTTCAGTTGTTTGTTCCAGGTGATTTCTCTACAATTTAGTTGAAACTCCAGATTGGTCCTGGGAGGAGGTCAGTGTGACTTCCATTCACTCTTCTCTCCCATCCTGAAGTCTCTCAGTCATTTATTTTCTTTTTGTATCTGGGATTTGAACTATATAACATTTTTCAATACATTTAAGTTGTAGAAAAATTTAATCTTTTCTCCTAGTCTTTGTTTCACTTTTTAATTTAAATACCTAAACTACTTTGAATTTATTTCTGTGGATAGTGTAAGGTATTGATTACATGTATCTTTTTTCAAATGGCTGACCAGTTGTCTGAGAACTATTCATTAAAAACTTCACCTTGCTTCAGTGATTTGAAATACCACATTTTTCGTATACTAAAATTTCCCATGTACTGGATCTATTTCTGGACTTATTCTTTTTTTTGCACTGGTGTAACCATGCAACTGTACCACTCTGTTCCAGTTAGAGAAACTTTATAGTATATTTTAATGTCTCCTAGGGCTAGTCTTCCCTTGTAAATTTCTTTCTCAGGGATATCTTGGCTCTTCTTACTTTTTTGCCCCTCATGAAATTTATGCTCAACTTGTCTAGTCCCTTAAAAATATGTGTAGATATTTTCATTAGTATTACATTAAATTATTTGTAGCACAAACTGAAATTTTCTTGATGTTAAAATATCTATACCAAGATCAAGGATTATTGATTTGTTCATGTCTATTTTTGTTATACTGTTCATTGTTATGGAAGAATTTATGAAATTATATTATACTGAACTGTACCAGAATATAGTCTCCAATATAGCGTGGGCTTTGTATGTTTTGTTTACTACTGGATCCTCAGCATTTGGAACAAAGTCTGAATGTTTGTTGAATGAATGAATATTTGTTAAATGAAGGAAGTTAGACAATGATTCTTTGTTTTGCTTGGAAAAATAAAAAGTATACTGGGAACATTAATTAGGCAAAAACTCATTATGAATACAGAAGAATGTAAAATGACATCTTTGTAATTTTGGGCAAATATTTTTATTTTGAAAATATGCTATTTGCAAGATATTTTTATTCTAAAAAATGTTGTCTTGAGAACACAGAGCACCAATTAGAACATGTAATTTTTTCTTACTACATTCTCAGTTCAACTATATTTATATGAAGCAATGTGTAGAAAGTAGTCCTATAGTACCTGTTCAGCAAGAATGGCTGGATCGTATGTTAATGCTGATATCCAAGTCTTTAAAGGAAGGGAAAAAAAAAGAAGAACTTGTTCAAAGTCTCATAAAGGAGGTGTCAAGTGACTTTGAAAAAAGCATGAAGAGATATTTGGGTAAGTAATATACAGCACCTTTGCTCCCCTGTTCCTCCCAATGAAAAGTAGAAATATGAGTAATGAATGTTATATATTTAGCTATTTGTATTCTTAGATATTATTTTTATTTAAATGCTTATTTTGAGCCTATAATGTCAAAATATTTGTAATTTAAGGGCATTTTTATGTGTTCTTATATAAGGGTAATTTTTCTATGCTTATTAGCTAAATAGCATTTTGATTTTTCACTTTGTCTTTACAGTTGTTGCTATACACTTACTGGATTATAAAATAATATTAATGGATTTGGGGAGATTTATTAGGGATTTAACCTTTGCAATTTTTATTGGAATTTTCTTAAGTGGCCATACCAGTGACTTCTGAGTAGACAGAAAGCAAAAAACAGAACTTATTGAGGCTTTACCACATTCACCTCTGAAATAAGGCCAAAATAAGTATTGAGAACATGATTTTGTTTCAAATAAAGGAATTTTTCTTATCATTTTAATGCATAGTAAACTGTACCATCCAATATCAAAAGTTAGAAACTTTGAATTGAGTAGGTGTTACAAGGATTTTCAAGAAGTATTAATACACACACATATATATATATATGTATTTTAGTGAAGAGTGTTCTCGTGAAACCTCCAGTTAAATGGCTTGAAGATGAAGGAGGCCCTTTACCTGAATTCCCTGTGTGAGTAAATTATTTTAAAAACAGTGCTAAGTTTTGATAACATATTGAAAATAAACTGATCTTACATTTAAGTCTACAACTGTGAAACTCAAAGGCATTTTGAACACACCTAAAAAAAAATAGTACTGCTGTTTTTCCCCCTCCCCTAAAGAATCCTCTATACTATACTTGTCTGGTTGTTGCCTACGCAGTTAGGGGAGCCTATATATAGTTCAACTTGACCTTAAGGAAGCTGTTGTGTATGCCATATAGATTTCTCCACCCCTTCTCCCCAATCCTAAGGACTGCTTTCATTTATCTCTACCCAAGGTAACTGAACCAGAGCACAGTACATATTAGCAGACTCATGTCTGGCCAATCATCCTTCCTTACAAATAATTGATCTCTGTTCTTAGTATGGTGGTTACCTGAGGGGAAAGGGATTGGGCCAGAATGAAGAGGGTAAAGGGAGTCAAATATCTGGTGACAGAAAGAGACTAGACTTAGAGTGGTGAGCACACAATTGAATATACAAATGTATCATAAAGTTGTACACCTGAAATGTCATATGTTACTAATGTTCCTACAATAAATTTAGTTTTTTAAAAATTAAAAAAATTTCTTTTATTGCTTCTGGAGAGAGGGGAAGGGAGGGAGAAAAAGAGGGAGAGAAATATTGATGTGAGAGAGAAACTTGGATCGGTTGATGTTTGTACATGCCCCAACTGGGGGCCAAACCTGCAACCCAGGACTGTGCCCCAGCTGGGAATCAAACTGCAGTCTTTCAGTTAGCAAGATGATGCTCAACCAACTGAGCCACACTGGCCAGGGCCAATAAATCTAATTAAAAAATTTTTAAAATGACCTCTGTTCTTTCTGAAGATAATGTACTTTCAAGATCTTGATGTATTTTTATTACATGCACATCTCCTAAGGTTCCCATGGCTGACCACATTTCCCTCTACTCAATCCCTGTCTTCTCATTTTAATACTAATTCCATATTATAAATATTATTTCTAAAATTTAAAGTATATTGTTTGAGTCCTGTTTAATGTGGTATATTGCTTTTCCAGAGGCCTGGATTACTCTAATCCTTGGCATTCTAGCTATCTTCAGACAAGAAGTCAAATATTAGCTAATTTGCACATCGTTCATCCAATTATGAAAATGTTACTGGACCTTGGTTATATGACATTTGCTAATACAACTTTGCTGGACTTAACAGGAATTAGGTAAAATCCCTCATTTATTAATAATTAACATTTAAAATTTAATGTATCCTATTTGAGTCTTTATATTTTTGACTATATAATTTTTAAAACTGATTGATAAATCTTCAAAACTTTTCTTTAGATTTCAAAAAATTTTTAATTATAAATTTTTTTAAATTTATCTTACTTGCTTTAGCAATTGTATATCAAGACCAATATCTATCATGTGCTTTAAAATCATTTTTATTTTTCTCATACATAGAGCTAAAGGCCCAATTGATTGTGAATCACTGAAAAATGATCTATCAATACAAGCTAGAAAGGCAGAAGAGAAAATAATGAACACTTGGTATCCAAAGGTTATAAGTTTTTTTACCAAGAAGGAAGCACTAGACGGCATTAAACCTGAAAAACTGGATGCATTTTACAGCTGTGTTTCCACACTTATGTCAAATCAGGTAAATCTGTTTTATGTATTTTAAATGATAATGTTATTAAAATTAATTTAGTATTTTAAATATAAATCTATTTAGATGGTACTAAGTAATTATTTTGAAGTAAATTACGAAAAACATTTTTACTATAATTTTACTTAAATTAAGCAGAAAAATGGTTTATTTCTGAAGCAATCTAAAATGAGAGGAAAGTCTAGAAGTATGTGTCAATATTCTAGTGATTTACTGGGCTCAAGTTTAAAGACTGTAAGCTAATTATCTATACCTTTAATGGAATATATTAACAAAAAAACTATCTTAGTAAACATATTTTTGAATTTATGAAATTCCAAGTTGATTGAGTCTCATTTTGTTCTCAGTAAAATTTTGGATAAAATGTTATTAATCATCTTTAAATGACAGAGATGATTTATTCTCGAACAGAGAATATCAATTTTACACAATTATATTTATGGGCTCCTCAGATTTTTATTATTGTAGAAATACATTTCCATAAAGATAGTTTTGAGTAAAAACTTTTCCTTGTGCATAGTAAAGATCTCCAAAGATTCCATGAACTTTGCAATGTATTTTTAAAGGGATAGTATATAGAGAGAGATATATAGATATATATTTAATATTTAGTATGTAACACTATAACTAATATACATTATTTGCTTTCTAGCTTTACTCCCTTAAGAGAACTATGATCATTTGTTAAGAAGTAAAGAGATGAGGAACATTTGAAGATTATTTAGATCTATATTTGTTTGCTTGGGTAAATTTCCAATAGTTGGTTCATTATAAGAATGTATTATTTATACTTTGGTAACTTATTTTGTATATTTCTAAGTTCCAGTGGTTTTACCCTCACTTATTGGTGTGCTGAAAATCTGGTTCAACAGAAAAAACAGCAAACACAACAATCCTGATTTGTAGTGTATGCTAATTTCCATGGTGTAAATATTCCCATCATGGTGATTTTCAAGCATCCAAGGGTTTAGTAACTGGCTCACAAAAATTTTGAATATGGAACAATTGGTTCTTGTGACAATAGCAGCTGGCTTTAGCTTTACCACTATCCCTCACCCCATGTGCATGTCACCCCATGACACCCTTACCCTCAGATGTCAGGCCTCCCCTTCTCTCAGTCTTCACTGTGTTGTTTGGTCTTCTGGAATATTTTTTTGTACCAAGGACAAAATCACTAGAGAATGTGGAAGATTCTGAATTTCCATTTTAAGACTGTTGGTATGCTATAAAAAACTTAAAGTTTGAATATATTTTTCTATTTACTATTTTAGAATACCTTTATTAAGAACATATTGTGCTGAATGAACATAATTTTCTAGACTAAATGAATCGACAGAATGACTTAATTATAGGCCATAAGTTCACTGATTTTAGTTAAAGGTTAAATTTGTACTTTCTAAAATAATGGTAATATGATATCACGCAGCTAAAGGATCTCTTAAAGAGAACTGTAGAAAGATTTGTAAAAGTCTTTGACGAAGAAGATGAACAAGGGCTGCCGATATTTAAAATGGAATTGACAGTTGATGATGATAAAATGGAATTTTATCCTACTTTTCAAGATGTGGAAGATGTTGTTTTGGGTTTGGTAGAGCGAATAGCTGAAGCTCTGCAGGTATTGCATTATCCTTACCTATCAGGTTTCTTTATCTGCCTCTTTTACAGAATTTCAAATTGAGTTGAAGCTCTATAAAGTATTTATATACATAAAATATTATAACTCTTTGTTTTATATCCATCCTTCAAGTCATTTTACATTTTTAAAAACTTTTTTTGTTTTCTCTTCGAGAGCGTCTCCTGGCTGAAGATAACTTTTGTCCTTTAGGAGTTTTATTGTACAATAGTTATGATATTTTTGTGCATGTCTCATCTTCCCTAATGGGTTGTGAGCTAGTTAAGTACTTTCTAGAGCTTTCTAGTATAGTCACTTTGACATGATAGTTACTCAATAAATATTTTTTGAATGATAGAAAGCTAACCTATCTTAAGTTTTATATTACACTACAACCTATACCATACAACTTCAAATCATTATTTGCATCATTATCTTTTATTGAGCAACTGAAACCTGAAAAGAATGTTAAAAAATACAAGATCTACACATAGAGCAATAACACAGATATTTATTTTATAAAATGTCATTTTTATTTATGTTAGAATGTCCAAACAGTACCCTCCTGGCTCTCAGGAAGTTCAACAACTGGAAATCTTGACACAGAACTTCCTGAACACGTGTTACAGTGGGCTCTTGATACACTGAAGATGGCAGTACATCGTAACTTAGAAGGTGCAAGACAACAGTATGAGACATACGGTATATGTGACAAATATACCTTTTTTATCATAAAAGAATCATACTTTATTTTTACTAGAATTTGGTCAGTTATTTGATTGTCTGGGGCTGCTATGAAAGAGCAGGGAGAGCCAGAAGTTAGCAGGGACATGGATTTTGGCAGCATGAAAGATCAAATCTAAGAAACTTGAATTCTATTGTCTGGTTCAAGGGGCGAATGTTAACTGTTACAGGGTAATACACCCCAAAAAAATAAAAATAAAAATAAAGCAGAGATGTTGGAATAAGGACAAAACTAAGTCCAGTGTGAAAGCAAGGCAACTTCTAAGAATAGTTTAGAAGACTGCAGCTCAATTTTATGATCTCCTCAAGTGCGTATGAGATCAGAATATATAATTATTTGACATTTTCTTAAGCAAAACCTTTTATTAACTGCCTTATTTACATTTTGAAGTTATTTTAAGATCATTGCACACCTTATTATCTTTATTTTAAAACATCTGTGTTTAACCTGATTTGCTTAAGTCTTTTATTCTATTTTTATTAATGTATGTTAACACTATTAATAATAATATTCAATTGAATAGGCTATTCTATGATCATATAAAAAAAGCACTTGATCTTTTTAAAAGGGTATATTATTGAGATTTATCTTAGATTATTGATTTTCAGTTGAAAAATATAATTGGCTTCTTGATGGTACTGCTGTTGAACTGGTAGAGACTTTTCAGGCAGAGGATCATACTTTTGATGAATACACAGAGGTGAGTGGCAGTCCTGTTTTTCATTAATGCCTTTTGAATTTTTAAAAAGATGATATTCTTATTCTAAAAAAATTGTTTCAATTAAAGTTAGTAGAACTTCTTATTCAAAACATCATTTCAAAAAACTTATAGATACCCCTTATAATTTCTTTAGTCATTCATTCACTCATTCATTGATTCAACAAAAATTTCTTCATCACATTTAGACACCTAGCAGGATTTTGGTGATGCCAAATAAAAAACAACAAAACATTAACATTATTCTCAGGAGCTTGTATTTGGTCTGGAAGCCAGACATAGAAATAACAACTATGATATATTGACATAAGTACTGGAATATAGATATGGAAGAAGTGTCCATCCATGCTGTTGCAAAAACTTCTTCCTTTTATTGCTGAGTAGTAGTCTTTTTTAAATCAATAATAACTTTAATTTTATTTTTATTTTTTAATATATATTTTATTGACTATGTTATTACAGTTGTCCTGTTTTTTATCTCCCCTTGATTCCCCTCCACTCTGCATACCACTACCCAAGTAGCACCCCCGCCCCAAACCAGTTCCTGTTCATGGGTCACACATATAAGTTCTTTGGCTTCTCCAACCCCTATTCTATTCTTAACCTTTCCCTGTCTATTTTGTACCTACTATTTATGCTGCTTATTCCCTGTAGCTTTTCCCCAGTTCTTCCACCTCCCCCGCCCCTCTGATCTCCATTTCTATGATTCTGTTCCTGTTCTAGTTGTTTTGTTTGTTTGTTTGTTTGTTTAGGTTCAGTTGTTGATAGTTGTGAGTTTGTTGTCATTTTAATGTTTTCGTTCTTTTTCTTAGATAAGTCCCTTTAACATTTAATATAATAAGGGCTTGATGATGATGAACTCCTTTAGATTTACCTTATTTGGGAAGCACTTTATCTAAATGCTTCCCAAATGCCTCCATTTGGGAGGCATTTATCTATTTACCTATTTTACCTATTTTAAAGGTAAATAGATAAATGCCTTTTTACCTATTAATCTATTAATAGGTAAAATATAATAGGTAAAATATTTACCTATTTACCTATTTATCTATTTATCTATTTACCACTTTATCTAAATGCCTCCATTCTAAATGATACCTTTGCTGGATAGAGTAATCTTGGATGTAGGTCCTTGCCTTTCATGATTTTGAATACTTCTTTTTAGCCCCTTCTTGCCTGTAAGGTTTCTTCTGAGAAGTCAGCAGATAGTCTTATGGGAAATCCTTTGTAGGTAATTGTCTCCTTTTCTTTCGCTGCTTTTAAGAATTTCTCTTTAGTCTCGGGTAATGTAATTATGATGTGCCTTGCTGTGTGCTTCCTTGGGTCCAACTTCTTTGGGATCCGCTGAGCTACCTGGATCTCCTGGAAGTCTATTTCCTTGGCCAGATTGGAGAAGTTCTCCTTCATTACTTTTTAAAATAAGTTTTCAATTTTTTGTTCTTCCTCTCTCCTTCTGGCACTCCTATGATTGAGATGTTGGAATGTTTAAAGTTGTCTCAGAGGTTTCTAAGCCTCTCCTCATTTTTTTTTTTTTTTTTTTTAAATCTTGTTTCTTCATTCTGGTCTGATTGAATTTTGTTCTCTTCTTTCTGCTCCAAATCACGGATTTGAATCCCAGTTTCCTTCCCTTCACTATTGGTTCCCTGTATATTTTTCTTTATTTCACTTTGCATGGCCTTGACTTTTTCCTCCCTTTTGCGACCATACTGAACCAATTCAGTGAGCATCCAGATTACCAGTGTTTTGAACTCTACATCTGAAAAGTTGGCTATCTGTTCATCGCGTAGTTCTCTTTTTGGAGCTTTGATCTGTTCTTTCATTTGGGCCATATTTCTTTGTCTCAGTGCTCCTGTTACATTGTATTGGGTGGAGCCTTAGGTATTCACCAGGGTAGGGCAACCCTCTTCACTGGGTTGTGGCACTGTATGTGGAAGAGGGGTCTGAGAGGGAACGCCACATGCTCAGTTCTCTGCTGGCTTTCAGTCACTTCCTCTGCTACCCACAAGCAAATTGGGTCCTTCTAGTGTGGATTGCCAGGTGGGTGGCTTTGTGTACATTCTAGGACCCTATGGGTCTCTCCAACAGATTCTCCTGTGAGGCTGGGAGTTTCACCTGCTGCCACAACCCCCACAGATTTTTACAGGCAGAGGTTTTGAGGAATTCTTTTCCCTCATGGGAGGCCTGGATTGCAGTCTGTCTCGTGCCAGCTGTCCCTCACATTTTATCCACAAGCAAAGGAGGGACTGCCTGGTCTGCCAGCCGCCACCTTACTGCACATCCGCTCTACCCCGGCTGCCTGTCTCTGCCCCTCGTACAGGTCTGGATGAATGTATCTTCTTTAACTCCTTGGTTGTCAGACTTCAATACAGTTTGATTTTCTGGCAGTTCTGGTTATTTTTTATATTTAAATTTGTTGTCCTTTTGGTTATGCCAGGAGGCAAAGTGTATCTACCTACACCTCCATCTTGGCTGGAAGTTTGCTGAGTAGTGTTCTACTATATAGATACTATATGGTTTGCTTATCCATTCATTTTGAAATCAACATTTGGGTTGTTTCCAATTTGTGGCTATTAATAGGAAAGTTCCTATGGTCTTTGTATACAACACTTTGTGTGGACATATGCTTACATTTCTCTTTTTATGAATTTGATCATGGGGTAGTCTGGGATGTATAATTTTAACTTTTTAGGAAACTGCTAATTGTTTCCAAATAAGTTATACCATTTACAATCTCTCCAGCACTGTATGAGAGTTCTAGTTCTTCCACATCTTTTCAAACCTTTGAGATTATAAGTCTTTTTCAGTTTAGTTATTCTACTGAATGTATGGCGGTATCTCATTGTGGTTTTAATTTGTAGTTTCCTAATGACTACTGATATTGAACATATTTTAGTGTGTTATTTTCCATCTGTGTATCTTTAAAAAATAAAATACCTGTCCTAATATTTGCACATTCTAAATGGGGTTTTTGTATTCCTGTGATTCAGTAATAATAGATATATTTTAGGGGACTATGTTATTTATGAAAATTCATATTGAGTTTTAAGAAGTCTCTATATTTTGGATAAAAGTCCTTTATCTGAAATATGTTCTTCAAATATTTTCTCCCAGTATGTGCCTTTTTTATTTTTGTAACTATGCCTTTCAAGGATCAGGCATTTTTAATTCTGATGAAATTTAGTCTACCAGTTGTTTTTACTTTTCAGGTTCATTCTTTTTGTATCCTAAGAAATCTTTGCGTACTCATGGTTACTAAGATTTGCTTCTTTTTTTTCAGAAGTTTTATAGTTTTAGCTTTTATATTTGCATCTATTACCAAGTTAACTACTATATATCCTGCAGGATATGGGTCATGATTCAGTTTTTTTTTTCACATGGGTATCCAGTTGTTCTAGCATCATTTACTGAAAAATATTATCTTTCTCCATTAAATTATCTTAGCATTTTTGTTGAAATTCAATTGACTGTCTAGTTGTGGGTCTATTTCTGGTTGAGTGCTGTATATTTTAGTTGTAATTTCAGTTTAGTCCTGGGAGGTGAGTGTTAACTTCCAACTACTTGGCTGCCATCTGGGATCCTATGCTTGTGGGCAGGCCTATTTCTGGATTTTCTATTTTTTCCCCATTGATTTATATATCTCTTCTTTTACTAATACCATGTGTCTTGATTTCTGTAATTTTATGGTAAGTTTTAAAATCAAGTATTTAAGTTCTCCAGTTTTCTTTTTCAAAAGTATTTGACTATTTTAGGCCTTTTATATTTCCACATAAATTTTTTTGCTTTTATTATTTTAAATTTATAAATATGTTTATTCTATTACAGTTGTCTCAATTTTTCCCCCTTTACCCCCTCCACTCATCCCACCCCAACTCCACACTCCCGCAGTCAATTCCCACTCTGTTGTCCATGTCCATGGGTCATTCATACATGTTCTTCGTCTAGTCCCTTCTCCTTCTTTCCACCATTGTCCTCTTTCACCATCCCTTCTGGTCACTTTCAGTCTGCTCCATGTCTCCATGCCTGTGGTTTATTTTGTTCGTTAGTTTATTTTGTTGAATAGAGTCCACTTATAGGTGAGATCATATGGTATTTGCTTTTCATCAGCAGGCTTATTTGACTTAGCTTAATATTCTCCAGTTCCATCCATGTTGTTGTAAAAGGTAGGAATTCCATCTCTCTCTTTCTTTCTTTCTTAAATGCAGATTGATTTTATTTATTTTTTAAATGTCAAAGTTAATTATAAAATATTAAAAAAATTTAAAACCATTATAAAGTCTCAGCAATTAAACCAACATGACACCTGCACCGAAATAATAAAGTAGATCAATGAAATATAATGAACATTTCAGAGACAAACATATATATCTGATTAATATATGTATGATTAAGTTGATATTTCAAATCAATGGGTAAAATAAGGCTTATTCAACAAATAAGGTGCATAGACCACTATTACTTGAAATAAAACAAATATAGAGCCCTATTTCACACATTATACAAGAAATATTCAGGTGAGTTAAAAATCAATATGTAGAATCTAAGGAGTTTTAGAAGAAAATAGATCTAATATTTTTCATGACCGGAAGTAAAATATTCAAACCCAGAATATATAAAGCAAATATTGACAGTATGACTATATTAAACATTTAACTATATAATGATATACATATAAAAAAAGTTAAAAGACAAGGAATAGAATAGAAAAGTATTTGAAACACGTCTAAAACATGGTTAATAGGCTTTTATTTTTTTAGGGAAAAAAGTTCTACAAATCTTTAATCAATAAATGGATAAAGAATACCAAAAAGTCATTTAAAGCTTTTTAAAAAAAATTAATAGAAATAGGCAAGAAATATACTAAAACAGGTTTAGTTTCAACAAACAGTACAGGAACAATTAAAATAATATCATTGTCACAGTCAGATTAATGAGTGTTAAAAATATTGGTAATGTCAAGTACTGGTGACTGAGAAAGGAACTGGGTATTCATAGACTTTTTCTTCATCTTCTTAAAGCAGTCCCTTTAGCATATCTTGCGATGCTGGTTTGGTGGAGGTGTATTCTTTTAGCCTTCTTTTGTCTGGGAAACTCCTTATTTCACCCTCCGTTTTAACTGAGAGACTTGCTGGGCAGAGCAGCCTTGTCTGCAGGCCTTTGCTTTTCATGGCTTGGAATATTTCTTGCCAGTCGCTTCTGGCTTGTAGTGTTTCTGTAGAGAAGTCAGCTGCTAGCTGTATCGGGGCTCCCTTTCATGTTACTACCCATTTCTCCCTTGCTGCCTTTAGGATTCTCTGTTTGTCTTTGATGTTTGCCATTTTACTTATGATGTGTCTTGAAGTGGGCCTCATTGGGTTCCTCTTGAATGGGACCCTCTGTGCTTCCTGGGCTGTGTGCCTTTTTCTCTCCTCCAATTAGGGAAGTTTTCCATCACTACTTTTTCAAACAGGTTCTCTATCTCTTCCTCATCCTCCTCTCCTGGCATCCCTATTATACGGATATTATTATGTTTCAGGTTGTCCTGCATTTCTCTAAATGCCTCTTCATTCTTTTTGAGTCGTTTTTCATTTTCTTGCTCTTTCTGGGAGGTCTTTTCTACCTTATCCTCCAGCTCACTGTTTCAATCCTCTGCTTCATCTAGCCTGCTTTAGATTCCTTCCACTGTGTTCTTCAATTCAGACATTGTATTCTGCAGTTCCTCGTGCCTCATGTTGATAGTTTCTATGTCCTTTTTCATGCCGATATAGTTTGCAGTAAGTTCCTCGTAGTTTCTCTGTAGTTTTTGGTAATTCTCTCTGAGCTCACTGAGCTCACTGAGCTCATTGAGCTTCCTTAGAACAGTTGTTTGGAACTCAATATCTGATAGTTGACTCACCTCTATTTCATTTATTTCTCTTTCTGGGGATTCCTCCTTTCCCTTCGACTGGGAAGTGTTTCTTTGTGTTCCCATTTTTTGTGAAACTCATCTTTTTTTGCTTCTGCTTCTTAAATTGATCTGTCTTGATTTCCTGACTTTGTGGTGTGAATTTCTATGGTGGGAGACCACTGTTTTTTCTTTCTGGGTCTGCCTCTGATGATGTCAGCTGTTGACCCTGTCTGACCTATTCAGTCTGTTCAAGACTTCCAGGAATCTACTGTCTGTGTCTGTCTCCTTCAGTTGTTAATCTAGTCATTCTGCATTCTACAGTCAGGGTTAGGCACTACTGGGCAGGGCAGAGTCCCTCCTGGGGGGCAGGGCTATTTGGTCCTCTCAGGCTTCTGCCACTCAGGGGAGTGGTCTGCCTGAACCAGATGGCTGCTGTTGTATGGGGGAGGAGTCAGCACCAGGATCCCTCCAGCTACTCTCTCCATTCTATCCCCAAAGACTCCCTCCCAAGTCCCTTTCCAGGCATCCCCAGGCCACCCTGCCCTTGCCTCTGCCAGAGCCCAGGGTAAGTGGAGTCAAATACAAATTTATGGGTTGGCCCTTTAAAGGGCTCTTTGCATCTCTATCTGCCTGTTTCTGGCAGAGAGCAACCCTGCCACGTTTTGCAGCTGGTTGTTATTTGTATACTTTTTGGGCTCTGGTGCTGTAGGCTGGAGCTCCTTGCTTATGGTTTAGACCCTGCTCTTCTCAGGGAGATTCATTGGGCCATTTCAATAACCCTCTAGTGCTGCCATCCGTGGGTGTCCTGCCTGCCTTCTTGAATCTCTTCCACACTCCTTGCCAGTTAGGTTGTGCTAAAGCTGGTTCTTCTGTCTGTCCGAGGTTATAAGGCTCCTCTCTCGCTATTTTTCAGAGTTTTGTTCCAGGTGATTTCTTCACAATTTAGTTGTAATTCCAGATTGGTCCTGGGAGGAGGCCAGTGTGACTTCCATTCACACCTCTACCATCTTGATTTCTCCTCAAATAGGTTTTCAGTATCTCGCTCTCTCTCTTCTCCTTCCAGCACCCCTATCATGCGAATGTTGGTATACTTGAAGTTGTCCCAGAGGCTCCTTATACTACCCTCATTTCTTTTTCATTTTTTTTCTTCTTGCTGTTCTGATTGAGTGTTTTTTGCTTTCTTATATTCCAAGTCACTGATATGATTCTTGGTTTCTTCCACTCTATTGTTGATTTCCTGTAAATTGTTCTTCATTTCGGTTAATGTATCCCTCATTTCTGACTGACTCTTTTTTTTTATGATTTCTATGTTCTTTTTTATGCATTGAAGTTCTCCCTGAGTTCATCTGTTCCACCTCTAAGTTCACTGAGCATATTTATAGTCACTATTTGAACTCTGCATCTAGTAGGTTGCTTATCTGCATTTCGTTTAGTTCTTTTTCTGGAGTTTTGTTCTGTTCTTTCATTTGGGCCATGTTTCTTTGTCTCCTCATTTTGGCAGCCTCTTTGTATTTGTTTCTATGTATTAGGCAGAACTGCTATGTCTCCCTGGCTTGGTAGAGTGCCCTAATGTAGTAGATGTCCTTTAGTAGATAGGGGGTCCAGTGGCACAGACTCCCCTATCACCCAAGCTGGGTGCCCGAGGTGCTCCCACCATGTGGACTGTGTACACCCTCTTATCTTATGGATGAACTTTGATTGGTATTGGAAGGGCAATGGGAGGGATTTACCCACGCTAATCAGCTGTGAGTACTGGCTGTGACCACTGACCACCAACCTCCAACCACCTTGGAGGATCAGCTGTGCAGGGGCCCACTCCACAAAGCAGGACTTACTTTAGCAGGGCTCTGGTGCCTGCTGAGTCTGCACCTTGACTGTGTTGTTGGATGGCAGAGCTGCAATGTGGTCTGTAGCTGTCCACTGAGTGTGCAGGCTCTGGGGCTTCTCAGGAGGTGTGGGTCAAGATCAGTCACAACCTGTATTCTGTCTCAGGTCACCTGGCATAAGCTACAAACTGATCTGCAGATGGGTCCTACTTGCACTGGATTTAGAGGTGCCCAAGCTAGGCCAAGTTGTGAACCCAGACCAGCTGCTGCTGCTAGTGCCTGGCCTGTGGCCACCTAGTGAGAAGTTATGGTGCTCACTGAGGCCAGATGCTGCTTGTTTGAGAGAATTTAGGAAAATCTGAAGCATGAGTCAGGACAAGCCATTCTTATGAAAAAGCCAGTGGAAACAACTTGGGTGGGCCTGAAAGTTGGGTGGAGCAGGGCCTTAGGAAACCACCTGGGTGGGGCAAACAGTGTGAACCAAGCTGATGGAGTATCAGATATGTCACCCACCTGCTGGCTCTCTGCGGGGAGGGCTAGAAAAGGAACAATGATCTCTGCTGGTAGTTTTGGCTCGGAGAAAGCTGTCCCCCATCTTTTGCCCTGATGATGGACACTTCAGTTCCTCCCTGTATGCCTTGAGTGCCTTTTATGCTGCTGCCCCAGTGCTGGAGCTCAGAGGAAGTGAGTCTGAGTAAGTCTGTGCAGATACCATTTTAGAGGAACTGCCTGGGAATCCAGAAGTTTCTGTCTTCCACAGCCTCAATCACTGCTGTTTTTTTGCAGCCAGAAGTTATGGGGACTTATCTTCCTGGCACTTGGAACCCTGGGCTGGGTGGTCTGGTGTGGGGTTGAGACCCTTGCTCTTGAGATATTCCTCCCAATTTTTATCTGCCACACGTGTGTGTGGGACTAACCTGTTCAACATCTCCTCCTCTCCTACCAGTCTTGATGTATTTTCTTTAATTCCATAGTTGTAGGGCTTCCATTCAGCTAAATTGCGGGCAGTTCTGCATAATGGTTGTTCTATAGTTTAGTTGTAATTTTGATGTGGTTGTGTGAGGAGGCAAGCCATGTTTACCTACGCCACCATCTTAGCTTTCTCTCCCCCATGAATATTTCATGTAAGACAGCTCTGCAAGCACAAATTCCCTGTTTTTGTATATTTGGAAATACCTATTTTATTATCATTTTTGGAAGATAGCTTTCTGGTTACAGAATTCTTGATTGACAATTTTTTTTCCTTGCTATTTCAAGGTTTTATCCTTGTTTTTGCCTTTATGCATTTTTACCATGATGTATCTGTTTCTGGTCCTCTTTCCATTTTTCCTAGTTAGAGTTTTTTGAGCTTTATGGGTATGTGTAGTTTGGTGTTTTTCAATAAACTGAGGAATTTTTTAGCTAGTATGTCTTCAATATATTTTTTCTACTTTTTCTCTCCTAATACTTCTATTGTATGTATATTGGTCCACTTAATTTAGCTCATATTTATTAGAGGTTTCTTTTTCTAAATTCAATTTGTTTATTTCTCTTCTTTGTATTGCACATATCAGTCTACCTTCACATTTGCTAATTCTTTCTTATGCCAGTTCAAGCTGACTCTTGAGCCTGTCTAGTGACTTTTCTATTTCAGTTATTGTACTTTTCAGCTTCAGAATTTCCACTTTTTTTATAATTTCTAAATCTTTACTGGTATTTTCTATTTAATGAGATATTGGTATCATTCCTTTACTTCAAGTGTGATTTCCTTTAATTCCTTGGACACAGTTATAACAGCTACTTTGAAGTTTCTTTGTTGTTGTTGAATTTAACTCTTTTTGCTTGCCCTTACATCCAGCTTCTGTTGTCTGCTTTTTTCCAGAGTGTGTAGATCTTGCTTGTATTCTCTGTGTGTCTCATATTTTCTGATGGAATCTTGACATGTTAGATAATACAGGGTCCAGCATAAATAATGTTCCCTTTCTATTACAAAATTTTTCATTACAAAATTATATGCTTGTAATTCTGTAACATAACAACATCATACTCATGTACACCATATGATATTTTAGGTGAAATATTCGAATTAAAACTATAAATTATTACAACCATATTATTACCCTACCAACCACACTCAAGCAGGTGTTACTTCTGCTGGACCCTGTATATTGTGGCAACTCTAGGCACTGATCCCTCTCTCAGGCTTATTATTGTTATTTGCTCATTTATTTGTTTAGTGACTGGGTGGACTATTTTAGTGAAGTGTATTCCCCCTCCTCCCTACTCTGTGTAGTGTTAAGCCTCTGATAATGTTTTTCAGGGAGCCACAGCTCTGTGTATGCCTACAGTAATACTGGGATGGTAATGGTTTCAACAGGGCTTTATTCTCCATTTCTCTGGCTATTGTATAGCTCTTAAGCACCACTAATTGATGGCTGATTGTTCTATTGTTTTCAGCAATGCCATGGAGTATAAATTGCTCTAGTGATTAATTTAGTCAAATTCAGTCTCCATTGAAGGTACAGTTCCCAAGGTCAATGTTTGATATTTGTTCTGACCCCAGGAGGGTTCCTACCATCAGTCTCCTTCTCTGGTTCTCTCCCTCAAAATAGCTGGCCTACAATTTAGCTGTATCTTTACCAAAGCTCTGAATCTCCTTAAAATTGTTCCCACAACCTCCACTGCTTTTGATGGCACTTTCAGACATGAACTTCTCCATGCTCTATTGTAAATGAAATCAATTCCCTTGAGAAAAGATTAGGAGCTATTTTATTATCTGCTTCCTCTTCACCCCCAGGCAAAGTTTGAGTCAGGATCCTGGAGCTGGTAGTGAGAAAAGTAACATGCTTCTCTCAGTGACAACCCTTTAAGAGATGAACACGGAGTAGGATGGAGAACAGTAACCTGAGGGCTTCTTGACCTGCTTCTCTTGGTGTGGAATCACCACCTTACCAGCCAGGGCAAATAGGATTGGAGCCCCAGTATATTCAGTACCACCATGACCAAGGCAGAGCTTTGTTCCATTAGTGGGACCTGCGTGGAACAAGGGAGTCCTCACCTCCCAGCTGCAATTCACCAAGAACCTATCTTCAGTAACAGATAATTCAGCCCTCCAAGTGAAATATGGGGGGAGAGAGAGCCCTGTGTTTTTGAGTGCACTAATCTGGCGTTTCTATCTTGCTGAGCTGGGAGCAAGGATAGAGTTCCTAGAGAGTTCCTAGGTTCTGATACCACAGATTCTCACCTTTCTTACCAAATTTTAATAGTTTTTTAAAATAGATGTTTCTTCATTTTTCAAATACTTTTAGGAGCATTTCAGAGGTTTTACATGCTTGTTTGCAAAATTATTTTCACCAGTGTCACTGGGGAGCATGTCCACAGAGTTCTTCATGTTGTCATGCTATCTCTTCTGTAATGTTTTTTCCCTGGTTGCTTTTAAGACTTTTTTTTGTGCTCTTGTTGCTTTTTGGCTATTTAATTGTGAAGAACTTTGGTGGTGTTTCCTTTGTATTTCTTCTGCTTGAGAAGAAATACTGTTGAGATTATGAAATCTGTGGTTTCATAGTTTTCATCAAACTTAGAAAATATTCAGATGTTATTTCTTCAATTTTTATCTATATTTCCATTCCCTAATTCTGGAATTCCAATTACACATATATTAGACTGGTTGATACTATTTCAGAGAGACTGAAGCTCTGTTCAGATTTCACTTTTTTTCTCTCTCTGCCTTATTTTAGATAGTTCTTTAGCATCATTTTAAGTTCATTAATCGTTTCTTCTCTGGTGTTAAGCTACTGTTATTCATATTAAATAAAATGTTCTTTCAGATATTTTGTTTTCTCAATTTTTGGTAAATTTAATTTTCTCTTTATTATGCTCATATTTTATTTTATACCTTGAACATATAAAGCATATTCCTAATAGGTTACAGGGAGGTAGTCTATATCATTTAAATCCATTATATAGTACTTTTCCATTTTTTCAACATTTTTGTGCTCTATTAGTCTTTCACTTGTTTTGTTAAATTTAATTTCTAAGTATTTTTAATTTTGGAGTTATTATAAATATAATTGTGTTCTTAATTTCATTTTTGGATTGTTCATTGTTAAGGTCTAGAAATACAGTTTAGTTCTATGTATTGGTCTAGCTTGCAACCTTGCTGAACTTGCTTAATAATTCTTATTGTTTTATGTGTACATGTGTATATCATTAGGATTATCTCTATGCAATGTCATGTTATTTGCAAAGAGAGATTGCCTTTCTTCTTCATTTTTTTTTATTCTGGTTTATTCTATTATAGTTGTCCCAATTTTTCCTCCTTTGCCCTCCTCTATTCCACCCCAACTCCTGCTCCCACAGTCCATTCCCACCCCATTGTCCATGTCCATGCATCATTCATACATGTTCTTTGACTACTCCCTTACCCTTCTTCCCACCATTCCCCCCACCCCTTTTCCTCTGCCAGCTGTCAGTCTGTTTCCTGTTTCCCTGCCTCTGGTCTGTTTTGCTCATTGGTTTATTTTGTTCATTAGATGCCTCTTATAAGTGATATCTGTAAGGATCCCAAAACACCAATTCAAAAAAACTTATTCACCCTGATGTTTATAGCAGCACTATTTACAATAGTCAAGTGTTGGAAACAGCCTAGGTGCCCATCAGTAGATGAATGGATTAAAAAACTGTAGTTCATCTACACAGTGCAATACTATGCAGCAGAAAGAAAGAAGAAGGAATTCCTATCCTTTGCGGACAATATGGATGGAACTGGAGACTATTATGCTAAGTGAGATAAGCCAATCAGTGAAAGACAAATCCTTCTTCATTTTTAATATGGATGCCTTATTTTATTTTCTTGCCTTATTGCCTTGGTTAGTATAATATTGAGTGGAAGTGTTGAGAGCAGATATCTTTATCTTGCTCTTTGGGAAAGCATTAATTTAAAAAATAAACATTATAATGTTAGTTGTAGATTTCTCCTAGATAACTCTTAATCAAGTTAAGGATGTTATCTTCTATTCCTAGTTTGTGAACTGCTGTTAACATGAAAGAGTGTTGAATTTTGCCAAAAGCTTCTTCTGCATCTATTGAGATGATTATATATTAATATTATTCTAATATGCATACTTTTTACCTTATTTCAGTTTTATATCTTTATAAATCTATATTATGAATTAATAAATTCATTATTTACAAAATCAGATATGATATTCTCATTCATTTGTATTTTACCATGTATCTCAATATAATGCTGTGCAGAGAGTAGGCATAATGAATGTTCTATGAGCTAACAGCTAAATTTTTTGTGGTCTTTGCCATAACTCATACTATCTATAAACCCTAAATCTCTAGGCTGAGCATATGTTTTGTTGGGCTTTGCAATGATTTTTTTCTTAGCTCTAGTATTTTCTGTGAGATTTTCCAGAATAGTATAATTTCTGGATGATTTATTTAACTGTTTAAAAACTTAATTTTATTTATTTATTTATTTATTGTTCAACTACAGTTGTCTCCATTTCCACCCCCCCCCAAAGTTTACTTTTAAATTTAGTAAGATATCCCTGCATTTCTTTGTCAATACTAGACATACTGTAATTGTGGTTTGTATGCCATATTTTGCATACAGTTGTAGTTTATTACAGCACAACACTCCATTGTATTGATATACCATTTTTCCTACTGTAAATGGACATTTTTGTTGTTTCCAGTGTGCCATATTTTCTTTGATCCAGCCCATTTTATTTTCCACATCTGTTAATAACATCCCAAAAAACCTGGATGATGGTACTTGAGAATAAGAAAACATCTATTTTGCCTTTTCTAGTGCTATCAGCTCTATCTACTCTCTATTTGGTATATTTCCCAGCAAGAACCAAGTAGGTGTTCGACAGCCTTTGAATGAATAAATATTCTCAACTCCCTTACACATTGAAAACTTTAAGCCCAACTCACAAAAATACTGGAAACTGGAAAAATAAGGCAGTCTTGAGAGAAGAAAGGGAAGTAAAGGGAAAGTCTCTTTAAGGAATTTAAAAAAAGAAATGAGACGTTTTGGTAGAGGGTGGATATTGGATGAGTAAGAAGGTAGAGATACAACATTAAGATGGATTGTGGAATTAAGTCAAAGTTGCCCAGAGTTGGTAGGTATGTTTCAGTTTCAGAAAAAAGAAAATAACTTGTTAGGTTTTTTCCCCATACTTCTTTGCTTAATTTTGAAAAATTATCCTAGTATCTGTTATTAAGAATGAATAAATTTCAGTATTTGAGATTTTTGGTAATAACAGAACACAGTGTTTCTTTCCTGGATTATTTTGACCAAAACCAAAAAGTTCCTTATACATATTTCTTTTCCTGAAGATTGGATTAAAGTCTTCAGTGGGACATCAATAATGGTACAAACAAATATTTGTCAGCTACACAAATTGCCACATGATATACATTTGTTTCTAAACAGAGAGATGAGTTGACTTTGGGATAATTTTTTTTATATCAATAATTACTGAGGAAAATTTCATTTTCTGAAATTTTTAGATATTAATCTGTAAATGGCACCATATTGGATATTTACTGGTAGACTGACAAATTTCTTAGTGAAAGGACAGGTGAAAAAAAGATTTATGCAACCAAAGGGAAAATTTTAATCACTTAGCAAAAAGAAATGAGTTTGCATTTATATTATATAATTAAGAAATTCACCATAATACTATAAAAATCACTGATGAATTATAATGGTAAACATTTTTTTTGTTATAAAATGTTTTTTTAAGTTTGTAGGAAAATTTTCCAGTCTTGCCTCAGAAATAATGCTTTTGCCTCAGTGGGTTCATTTCCCTATGGTTCGTTTGGATTGTGAAGATTTGAAGACAGGCCTAACAAATAAAGCAAGAGCCTTTGCAAATATATTATTAAATGACATAGCTTCGAAACATAGAAAAGAAAACGAATAGTAAGTAAAATTAATTGCCAAACTTAGCACTATCAGGCTACAAGAAATATTTGCTAATAATAACTCTTGTTTAAAAACGCAAGATTAAAACATTAGTAGTACTTACTACTTTTTCCCCATAGCAGCCTCCCAGGGAGTTTCCTTTGTAGTAGCATTGGTCCAGTTTTGTTTTGTTTGATTCTGTTTGAGGCTAGTTTTGAGGCAATGCAGTCTTAAAAAAGAAGAAGAAATTGAAATAAACCGGTATTTGGACACAGGTTGCATGAAAATGGAGAGACTTTTAGACTTCCAATGATATTGGGAATATCTGGAATTATTCCTAACCCCATTATTTACGTGTTGTGTCACCTAGCTTACTTTTCTCATAATCATTTTAGATTATGTCTAAAATGGAGGCATAATATCTACTTTGCAAGGTGGCTATAAAATTGGATTAATAAAGTTGTGGCCTGTTAGCTGAATGTGTGTATGTGCAATTTGCTTACTTCATAGTTTGGTTTATCATCTGCTTGTGCTAACATGCTTTCATTTTGTTGCCTCCTTTTCTTTTGCTGTAATGTCTCTCCCTAAAACATGTAGGTTCTGCTCTAGCAGGAAGAAAACACCCCTAGTACTATCATACATCCACATTAACACATACTTCTTACATTTTTGATAAAAATAAAGTTAAAAAAAAGAATACCCAGGGGAAAAAAGAATTAACTAACAAGCCCTACATGATCTGACTCCTGCTTACCTCTCCAACTTTATTTTATGTCCTCATCTTTGTATTCATGTTGGCCTGCTTGCCACTCCTGAAATATGCCAGCCTTATTGCTACCTCAGGCTGTTTACCTGACTGCTTTTTCTTCTAAGAAGCTTTTCCCTGATATTTGCAGCACTCACTCTTTTGTTTTCTCATGTTGATTATCACCTCCCTAAAGGGCCCCTTCCCTGGCCACTCTATATAAATACTGGTCATTTCTCTACACTCCATAAATCTTTATCTTGCTTTCTTTTTCCTCATAGTACTTTTTACAACCTAACATTGTGTTGTGTATTTATATGCTTTGTCTCTCAACTTGAATGTAAGCTTTACAGGAGAAAGGACTTGATCTTTAGCTGTTAGAGCTCCACTGCTTAGACTTTGCTTAGCATATTGTAGATATTCATATATTTATTAAATGAAGTATATTACCACATGATAGAAATAAAACACCTGCATGAAATATTTATTTTTTCAAGTCACTTATCTCTTTTATACTTTGCTTTTGCATGAGGTTTTTCTGATATTTCTGGTAATGGTATGACAATACAACTATTGCAAAGCCCAGGGAAAAAGTTCTATGAAATGTACCTTTAGTTGAATAAATGACTATAAGATATCTATTCTTACATACACAGGATATTGTAAGAGGACTGTAGATTTTAAAAAATGTGTACAAGGGTTTGATCTTTTTACATGTTCTACTGCCATGTTTCACAAGAGGCACTAATAATAATTATGATAAAGCTAATAATTATATTAACAATTGTAGTTATTAGGAAATGAGAGTGTATTCTGTACCAGGCCCTTTTACATTAATTATTATATTACAACAATCTAGCAAGATGAATGTTAATAATTTTGTTTTATAGATATGGAAACTAAACATCAGAGATTTGCCTAAGTTCACAAAGCAAGTAACAACTGAGGCGGATTTAGATTTAGGGCTGCCTGATCCAAAGTATGCTCCATGTTACACTACTTATCTGGGTATTCAAGGGAGTTGATGATATCAATCGAAAAAATTTAAATATACCATAATTTCACATGGAAATGTTACCTTAATTTTATAGATGTTTGATGTATGCTGAGTTATATTAGGTATGTTATACTTGAATATTTTAAGACATCTTAGTGAATTAACCAATTATTTTTAGAATATCACACAGTTCCAATTTTATAGTTATCACAATAACCCACATTTATTGAGTATGATACAGCATTAACTACCATAACTATAGTAAAGCCGAATTTTATGTCAGTATTTGCAGTGAATTTGAAGCAATTAAAGAACATGCATTAAAAGTCCCTGAGACAACAGAAGAGATGATGGATCTGATATCATATGTAGAAAAAGCCCGGACAATAGGAATTCAAGAGTTGGTTTTAAGGATTCAGGTAAGAATTTTTTTTTTATAAAAGATTTTATTTATTTATCTGAGAGATGGTAAAGGAGGGAGAAAGCGGGGGGGACATCGATGTGTGAGAGAAAAAATCAGTTGGTCACCTCTCGCATGCCATCAACTGATATTTAGTTCCCTTATACCCTTCACCCCACCCTGCAATTACCACACTGTTGTCCATGCTCATGAGTCCTTTTTTCTTTTTGCTCAATCTCTCCACTCCCTAACCTCCTCCCCCAACTACCTGTCATCTGCTCTCCATCTATGAGCTTGTCTCAGTTTTGCTTGTTAATTCAGTTTGTTCATCAGATTCCACATATGAGTGAAATTGTATGGTATTTGTCTTTTTCTAACTGGCTTATTTCATTTAGCATAATGTTCTCCACGTCCATACATACTGCCACAAGGGTAAAATTTTCTTCTTTTTTACAGCTGAGTAGTATTCCATTGTGTAAATATCCCATACTTGTTTTACCCACTCATCTCCTGATGGACTCTTGGGCTGCTTCCATAACTTGGAGATTGTAAATAATGTTGCAGTGAACATAGGGGTGCTTATGTTCTTTTGAATTAGTGTTTTGGGTTCCCTTGGATATATCCCCAAAAGTGGAATTGCTGGTTCAAAAGGCTGATCCACTTTTAATATTTTGAGGTATTTACATATTGCTTTCCACAGTGGCGCATCAATGTGGATTCCCACCAACAGTACAAAAGGGTTCCCCTTTCTCCACATTCTTGCCGGCACTTACTGTTTTTTGATTTATTGATGATAGACATTCTGACAGATGTGAAATGGTATCTCATTGTGATATTAATTTGCATTTCTCTGATAATTGAGCATGTTGATGTTGAGCATATTTTCATATGTCTATTGGCCATCTGTATATCCTCTTTGGAGAAGTGACTATTCAGGTCCTTTGCCCATTTTTTAATTGAGTTGTTTGTTTTTTTTGGTGTTGAGTTTTTAAGTACTTTATAAATTTTGGATATTAACCCCTTACCAGATGTATCAGTGAATCTGTTCTCCCAAATGCAATATCTGAAATAAATAATGCATTAGAAGGAATAAAAAGTAGGCTAGATGAAGCAGAGGATTGAATCAGTGTTTTGGAAGACACGGGAGAGAAAAACACCCAGGCAGAGCAGCAAAAAGAAAAAAGAATTAAAAAAAATGAGGTGAGCTTTACAAACATTTTGGACAAAATGAAGCATAACAACATCTGCATCATGGGAATACCAGAAAGAGAAGAGAGTAAACAAGGGAGCAAGAACCTATTTGAAGCATTTAATCCATTTACATTTAAAGTTAGTATTGATAGGTACTTATTCATATTTTTCCAATGTACCTGTGATCTCCTCTTTCTCACTCTTTTTCTTCATCTTGTTAAAGCAGTCCCTTTAGCATATCCTGTAGTGCTGGTTTGGTGGAGGAGTATTCTTTTAGCCTTCTTTTGTCTGGGAAACTCCTTATTTCACCTTCCATTTTAATTGAGAGCCTTGCTAGGTAGAGCAGCCTTGCCTGCAGGCCTTTGCTTTTCATGACTTGGAATATTTCTTGCCAGTCCCTTCTGGCTTGTAGTGTTTCTGTAGAGAAGTCAGCTGCTAGCTGTATTGGGGCTCCCTTTCATGTTACTACCCATTTCTCCCTTGCTGCCTTTAGGATTCTCTGTTTGTCTTTGATGTTTGCCATTTTACTTATGATGTGTCTTGAAGTGGGCCTCATTGGGTTCCTCTTGAATGGGACCCTCTGTGCTTCCTGGACTTGTGTGATATTTTCTCTCCTCCAATTAGGGAAGTTTAGTATTGTTACTTTTTCAAACAGGTTCTCTATCCCTTCCTCATCCTCCTCTCCTTCTGGCATCCCTATTATACGGATATTATTATGTTTCAGGTTGTCCTGCATTTCTCTAAATGCCTCTTCATTCTTTTTGAGTCGTTTTTCATTTTCTTGCTCTTTCTGGGAGGTCTTTTCTACCTTATCCTCCAGCTCACTGTTTCAATCCTCTGCTTCATCTAGCCTGCTTTAGATTCCTTCCACTGTGTTCTTCAATTCAGACATTGTATTCTGCAGTTCCTCGTGCCTCATGTTGATAGTTTCTATGTTCTTTTTCATGCCGATATAGTTTGTAGTGAGTTCCTCGTAGTTTCCCTGAGTTTTTGGTAATTCTCTCTGAGCTCACTGAGCTCATTGAGCTTCCTTAGAACAGTTGTTTGGAACTCAATATCTGATAGTTGACTCGCCTCTATTTCATTTATTTCTCTTTCTGGGGATTCCTCCTTTCCCTTCATTTGAGGGTTGTTTCATTGTCTTCCCATTTTTTTTGTGAAACTCATCTTTTTTTGCTTCTGCTTCTTAAATTGATCTGTCCTGACTTCCTGACTCTGTGATGTGAACTTCTCTGATAGGAGACTGCTTTTTTTTTCTTTCTTTCTGGGTCTGCCTCTGATGATGTCAGCTGTTGACCCAGTCTGACCTTGAGCAGTCAGTAAGAGACTCCCAGGTATCTACTGTCTGTGTCTGTCTCCTTCAGTTGTTAATCTAGTCACTCTGCCTTCAGCAGTCAGAGCAGGACAGAGTTCCTCCTGTGGGAAGGACTATTGTGTCCTTTCACATTGCTGCCACTCGGGGGCGTGGTCTGCCTGAGCAAGGCAGGTGTTTAGTTGTTTCCAGGTGATTTCTCCACAATTTAGTTGTAATTCCAGATTGGTCCTGGGAGGGGGTTGGTGTGACTTCCATTCACTCCTCCGCCATCTTGAAGTCTCCACACTTATTCTTCTAAAGTTTTTTTCTTTTCCATTCACCCCTAAACTCTTCTGGACAGTTTTTGTATACTAATGGTAGGAAATAAAAGTGGTAATGTCACTTATTTTGCAAAACAAAATAAAAGATGCTAAAATCTTTGTCACCAAACATTAAAAATCAAATACATAACAATAAAAAATTTAAAATTCTTTGCAATTAAAAGTAGAGCATTACTGAACAAAAAGTCGCATACTTGGACACCTTTTTAGTCATGAATAAGGAGGAACAAGAGTACATTTATGTTAAACCATCTGCAAATGAAAACTTTTAAAAAGCTTTATTTTCTTTATAGGCCTGTAATTGTGTGTTATGTAGCCAAATAAAAAAATCTTGCAGCTGTTGAAATACCCATCTGACTTGGGTGATATGAAATTATCAGTTAATAATCTGAGTCAAATTGAAATTTGAAACAGTATAGAAATTGTTGGTTCTTCTCTCTTATATTGCGTCATATTTTCTATATGGTATATATGTTATATATGGAGTTTCTTTTGTAGGAATCCAAACGCCGAATGAGTTACTTTTTAGATGTTTTTCTATTTCCTCAAGAAGATTTAGCTTTGAATTCAACTGTCCTTATGTGGCCTTGGAAAATTAATCCCATCTTTGATGAAAATGATGAGGTAAATATATTTTTCAGTATGTATTTTATACTCTGACTTTTTAAGCACAATGTTTGTTTAATTGTCATGCATACTTTCTGTCCACCTTTAAACAGTAACTGCATTTGTCAGTATGAATTTGGGGATAGAAACATTGTGGGTAGCAACCTTTCAGGCTTAGATCAGGCTATTACATTTAACTCACATGGTCTAGTAAGAATTGAGACTAATGTTAAAGAAGTCAGAACTGTTATATAACTTGATAATAATAGTAATAGTAAGCACTGTACTAAGTGCTTTCCACTTATTCAGTTTTTTAATACTCACAAAAATCCCAGGTAATCTTATTTTCCCCATTTCAATGATGTGAAAAATAAATCTCAGAGAAGTTAAATAACTTGGGCAATATCACAGAGATAAGAAGTAATAGGATCAGGATCCTGTCTAAAAAAAATATAATTTAGATTTTGAAAAACATCCTAATGTAAACCAGTTTCTTCTAAATAGAGATGGTACAGTAATGAAAAGTCAGGTAAACCAACATTGTAATCCAGATTTTGACTGTTTTTAAAAATTAATTTATTTATTTTTCCAAATACATTTGTCTCCGCTTTCCCCCCACCACTTTCCCCGCCCCCTCCCCCCTCTCCCTCCCTCAATCCTTCCCCACTTTGGCTTTGTCCATGAGTCCTTGCTATATGTTCCTTGACTTTCCCCTTCCCTTCTCTTTCCCTGCCCCCCGCCCCTTCCCTCTTGTCTCTGTTGATTTCTTTTCCTTTCAGTGTTGCTGGTCATATTTTCCTTGCATCTTTGCATTGTTGGTTAGGTTCCACTTATAGGTGAGATCATATGGTATTTGTCTTTCGCCCCCTGGCTTATTTCGCTTAGCATGATGCTCTCCAGTTCCATCCATGCTGTCGCGAAGTTTAGTAGTTCTTTTTTTCTTTCTGCTGCGTAGTATTCCATTGTGTATATGTACCATTATTTTTTGATCCAATCATCTACTGATGGGCATTTAGGTTGCTTCCAAGACTTGGCTATTGTAAATTGTGCTGCTATGAACATTGGGGTGCATAGGTTCTTTTGTATTGGCGTTTTGGTGTTCTCAGGGTATAGTCCCAGCAGGGGAATCGCTGGATCAAAAGGCAGTTCCATTTTCAGCTTTCTGAGGAAATTCCACACTGCTTTCCATAGTGGCTGCACCAGTCTGCATTCCCACCAACAGTGTACTAGGGTTCCCTTTTCTCCACAGCCTCACCAGCACCTGTTGTTTGTGGGTCTGTTTATGATGGCCATTCTGACCGGTGTGAGGTGGTACCTCATGGTGGTTTTGATCTGCATTTCTCTGATGGCTAGTGATGCTGAGCATCCTTTCAAATGCCTCTGGGCCCTCTGTATCTCCTCCTTGGAAAAGCATCTGCCCAGGTCCTTTGCCCATTTTTTGATTGGATCGTTTGCCTTCTTGGAGTGGAGTCAAGTGAGTTCTTTATATATCTTGGAGATCAAACCTCTATCTGATGTATCATTAGCAAATATATTTTCCCATACGGTTGGCTCCCTTTTCATTTTGCTGATGTTTTCTTTCGCCGTGCAGAAGCTTCTTATTTTGATGAGGTCCCACTTGTTTATTGTTTCCTTTATGTCCCTTGCTTTCGGAGACATATTGGTGAAAAAATTGCTGCGTGGGATATCTGAGAGTTTCCTGCCAATGTTCTCCTCGAGGACTTTGATGGTGTTGCGACTTATATTTAAGCCTTTTATCCATCTTGAGTTTATTTTTGTGTATGGTGTCAGCTGATGATCCAATTTCAATTTTTTGCATGTAGCGGTCCAGCTCTCCCAACACCATTTGTTGAAGAGGCTGTTATTGCTCCATTTTATGCTTCTGCCCCCTTTGTCGAATATTAGATGTCCATAGAGACCTGGGCTTATTTCTGGGCTTTCTGTTCTGTTCCACTGGTCTATGGGTCTGTTCTTGTGCCAGTACCAGATTGTTTTGAGTATGGTGGTTTTGTAGTAGAGTTTGATGTCCGGTATTGTGATCCCTCCTACTTTGTGTTTCTTTCTCAAAATTGCTGCGGCTATTCGAGGTCGATTATGGTTCCATATGAATTTTTGAAATGTCTGTTCTATTTCTGTGAAATACGTCATTGGGATCTTAATAGGAATTGTGTTGAATCTATAAATTGCTTTGGGTAGTATGGACATTTTGAGGATATTAATTCTTCCAATCCATGAGCACGGTATATGCTTCCATTTATTTGTGTCTTCCTTAATTTCTTTTTTCAATGTTGTAAGGTTTTCTGCATACAGGTCTTTTGTGTCTTTGGTTAAATTTATCCCTAGGTACTTTATCTTTTTTCGTGCTATATCTAATGGTATATTTTTTCTGATTTCTTCTTCTTCTATTACATTGCTGGTGTACAAAAACACCTTTGATTTCTGAATGTTGACTTTGTATCCTGCTGTTTTGCCAAATTCACTTATTAGGTTGACGAGTTTTTTGGTAGAGTCTACAGGGTTCTCTATGTACACTATCATGTCATCTGCAAACAATGATAGTTTTACTTCCTCCTTTCCTATTTGGATGCCTTTTATCTCTTTCTCTTGTCTGACCGCTGTGGCTAGGACTTCCAATACGATGTTGAAAAGAAGCGGTGAGAGCGGACATCCTTGTCGTGTTCCCGATCTTAGTGGGAAAGCTTTCAGTTTTTGCCCGTTGAGTATGATATTAGCTGTAGGTTTTTCATATATGGCCTTTATTACGTTGAGGAATGCCCCATTTATTCCCATTTTGCTGAGTGTTTTGATCATAAATGGTGCTGTACCTTGTTAAATGCTTTTTCTGCATCTATTGAGATGATAATGTGGTTTTTGTCTTTTCTTTTATTTATGTGATGTATCACGTTTACTGATTTGCGTATATTGAACCATCCCTGCATGCCTGGGATGAATCCCACTTGATCGTGGTGGATAATCTTTTGAATGTATTGCTGGATGCGGATTGCCAATATTTTGTTGAGGATTTTAGCATCTATGTTCATCAGCGAAATTGGCCTGTAGTTTTCTTTCTTGGTAGGGTCTTTATCTGGTTTTGGGATCAGGGTGATGCTGGCCTCATAGAAGGAGTCTGGGAGTCTTCCCTCCTCTTGGATTTTTTGGAATAGTCTGAGAAGGACAGGGGTTAGCTCTTCCTTAAATGTTTTGTAAAATTCTCCTGGGAAACCGTCTGGCCCTGGGCTTTTGTGTGCTGGGAGTTTCTTGATTACTGCTTCAATTTCCCCAACTGTTATCGGTCTGTTCAAGCTTTCTGTTTCTTCCTCCTTCAGTGTTGGAAGATTATACTTTTCTAAAAATTTGTCCATTTCATCAAGATTTTCAAATTTCTTGGCATATAATTGTTCATAATAGTTTCTGATGATCATTTGTATTTCTGTGGTATCAGTTGTTATTTCTCCTCTTTCATTTCTGATATTATTAATTTGGGTCCTCTCCCTTTTTTTCTTGATGAGCCTGCTTAAAGGCTTGTCAACTTTATTTATCTTTTCAAAGAACCAGCTTCTGGATTGGTTGATCCTCTGAATTGTTCTTTTTGTCTCTATGTCATTCAGTTCTGCTCTAATCTTGACTATTTCCTTCCTTCTACTTGCTCTGGGATTTATTTGTTGTTGTTTCTCCAGTTCTTCAAGTTGTAGTGTTAGGTCTTTTATTTGAAATGTTTCTATCTTTTTTAGGTAAGCCTGTATTGCTATGAACTTCCCTCTCAGGACCGCCTTTGCTGTGTCCCATAGGTTTTGGACAGTTGTCTGTTCATTTTCATTTGTTTCCAGAAATTTTTTGATTTCTTCTCTTATCTCATTATTGACCCATTCATTGTTTAATAGTGTACTGTTCAGTCTCCATGAGTTTGCAAGTTTTTGAAGTTTCTCTTTGAGGTTGATTTCCAGTTTCAAGGCCTTGTGGTCTGAGAAAAAGTTTGGTATTATTTCAATTTTCCTGAATTTGCTGAGGCTTGCTTTGTGTCCTATCATGTGGTCTATCTTTGAAAAACTGCCATGAGCATTTGAAAAGAATGTGTATTTTTCTTCTTTGGGATGTAAGGTTCTGTATATGTCAGTTAAGTCTCTTTGATTCAGTGTGTCATTCAGCGCCACGATATGTTTATTAATGTTTTGTTTGGAAGATCTGTCCATTTTTGACAGTGGGGTGTTGAAATCCCCTACTATCAGTGTGTTGCTGTCTATATCTTTTTGGAAGTCATCCAACAATTTCCTTATAAACTTGGGGGCTCCTATATTGGGAGCATATAAGTTTACAATGTTGATGTCTTCTTGATAGATTCTTCCTTTAAGTGTGATAAAGTGCCCCTCCGGGTCTCTCTTTATGGCCTTTGCTTTGAAATCTACTTTGTCTGATACAAGTATGGCAACGCCAGCCTTTTTCTCATGTCCATTTGCTTGGAATATTATTTTCCATCCCTTTACTTTCAATCTGTGTAGGTCTTTTGCTCTGAGGTGGGTCTCTTGTAGGCAGCATATGTGTGGGTCATGTTTTCTTATCCATTCAGCTACCCTGTGTCTTTTGATTGGGGCATTTAGTCCATTCACATTGAGAGATATTACTGATAGAAACTTACTCATCTTTTCTCTTTGTACTTGTGTTCCTCTCTGTCTCATTCTTTTCCTTCATCTGCTTAAACCAGTCCCCTTAGCATATCTTGGAGTGCTGGTTTGGTAGAGTTGTATTCTTTTAGCTTTCTTTTGTCTGGGAAACTCCGTATTTCTCCTTCTATTTTAATGGAGAGCCTAGCTGGGTAGAGCAGCCTTGGCTGTAGGCCCTTGCTTTTCATGGCTTGGAATATTTGTTGCCATTCCCTTCTGGCTTGTAGTGTTTCTGTTGAGAAGTCAGCTCCTAGGCGTATCGGGGCCCCCTTGTATGTTACTTTCTCCTTCTCCCTTGCTGCCTTCAGGATTCTCTCTTTGTCTTTGACGTTTGCCATTTTAATGATGATGTGTCTTGGAGTGGACCTCCTTGGGTCCCTCTTGAGTGGGGTCCTCTGTGCCTCCTGGATCCATGAGAGCCTTTCTCTCCTCAAATTAGGGAAATTTTCCATCATTACTTTTTCGAGGAGGTTCTCTATCCCTTGCTCCTCTTCTTCTCCTTCTGGTATCCCTATTATATGGATATTATTGCGTTTAAGGTTGTCCTGCATTTCCCTAAATGCTTCTTCATTCTTTTTGAGCCGTTTTTCCATTTCTTGTTCTTTCTGGGAGCTTTTTTCTACCTTGTCCTCCATCTCACTGATTCGATCCTCAGCTTCATCCAGCCTGCTTTGGATTCCTTCTACTGTGTTCTTCAATTCAGAAATGGTATTCTTCATATCCTCTTGTGTCTTCTTGATAGTTTCTATGTCCTTTTCCAGGCTGATATAGTTTGCTGTAAGATCCTTATAGTTTCTCTGCAGTTTCTCATAGTTATCTTTGAGCTGGCTGAGCTCATTGAGCTTCCTTAGGACCATTGTTTTAAATTCCATATCTGATAGTTCCCTTGCCTCTATTTCATTTAGCTCTCTCTGTGGGGAGTCCCCTTTTCCACTCATTTGAGGGGAACTTCTTTTTCTTCCCATTTTTGTGAGAGTCTGTTAAGTATTTTTGTCCTTTACTTTTCTTTCTGGGCTTGCCTCTGATGATGTCAGTTGTTGACCCTTTAGGGCCTTGGGTTGTTTGTTTGAGCCTTTCAGGAGTCTAATGCCTGTGTCTGACTCCTGCTTGGAGCAGCTCTGTGACCCCTTCGGTCAGGGCTGAGCTATGTTTTGGGATCTCTCTGCGCTCTCACGCGGGCTCCTTGAGGGCGTTCCCAGCGCGGCAGGGTCCCCCACCTGCCTGGGCTCGCAAGTGCTTGCCCCAAACCAGGGGGCTTATTCGCGACCTCCCGTACTCATCTGGCCTCCCTGGCACGCAAGCTATGCGGCACTGGTCAGTTTAGGGTCTTCTATTGTGTGTTTTCCCCGCTTTTGGCTCTTTGGGTGCGTTGCTTGCCCTCGCCAAATGGGGACTACGGAAATGGGAGGAAATCAGCTCTAGGACTCTCCGGTTAATCCTGTTTCTGGTCTCTCCTCCAGGGACTCTGGGCAGCTCTACTTATTTTGTGGGCCGCTCCGCAATCGTGGCGGGTAGGTCAATTTACGCCTGCCCTTGCCCCTCTGTGCACTCCCTCGGAGGCCGTATGGGTGCCAGTCTGTGTGAGGCCTTGCTGGCAGGTGCAAGCGTTCGCCAGCCCGCGTGGGTCACACACACGCTCGCCAACCCTCGCCGGTCACTCGGCGCAAGTGTGCGCGCCTGCTCTGGGTGTTTTGGGGGTGTCTATGTTTGCTTTTCCGCTTTTGGCTCTTTGGGGATGTGGCCTCTTCCCACGCAATGGAGACTACGGCAAGGAAAAGGAGTCAGGACTCCCCGGTTCCTCCTCCCGTTCTTTCCCCAATGCCTCCGTTTCTAGTCTCCCCTGAGGAGCCTCTGGGCAGTTCTGTGACCCCTTCGGCCAAGGATCCAACCCCTGTGCGGACTGCGTTTCAATCGCAGGCAGTCTGGTTCATGCGCGCCCTGCTTCTGCCTCTTTGGGGTCGCGCCTTTCCAGCCCACAATGGAGACTACCGAACGGGGAGGGAGTCAGGACTCCCCGGTTCCTCCTCCCGTTCTTTCCCCAACGCCTCCGTCTCCAGTCTCTCCTCAAGGCTCTCCCAGCCAGTCTGCACTCAGCCCCGTAGCTCTCACGCGTATAAGCTGTGTGCGGAGCCCACAAAAGGCAGGTTAATTGATTCCCTTATGCCTGAGCGAGATGGTAGCTGCAGAGTGAGAGGTGAGTTATCACCGGGGCTCCGCCGCCCGCTGTCTCAGTTCTCTTCACAAAGTTTTCCTCACCAGTCTTTTCCCAGGCACCAGCCCACCCTGCTGCCGCCTCTACCCAGCGATCGAGGAGGGTGGCTGCCGCTGCAACTTTTGCGTTTGCCCTTTAAATGTCTTTTTGCATCCCCAGCCACCTGTCTCTGGCAGAGAGCACCCCTAAGCTTTTTGGGGTTGCGTTTTGTCTGTATTTTCTCAGCTTTAGCTGCTGTAGTTTAGGGGTTCCTGTTTATGATTCAGACCCCGTTCTTCTCCGGGGGACGCTAACTGGCCATTTCAATGTCCCTCTGGTGCCAGTGCCCGTGCGCACCCAGCCCACCCTCTCGAGCCTCCACCGCAATTCTCACCCTTTGGGATGTGTGAGAGTAGAATCCACTGTCCGCGGCACCAAGGCTCCTCTCCCACTATTGCTCCACTGCTTTCCAGGTGATTACTCCATTATTTAGTTGCAATTCCAGTTTGGTTTTGGGAGGAGGTCAGCGTGACTCCCTTTCACTCCTCCGCCATCTTTCCAATCTGATATTTGCCATTTTAATGGTGATGTGTCTTGGAGTGGGCCTCATTGGATTCCTCTTGAACGGGATCCTCTGTGTTTCCTGGACTTATGTGACTTCTTCTCTCCTCAAATTAGGGAAGTTTTCCATCATTACTTTTTCAAAGCGGTTCTCTATCCCTTGCTCCTCTTCTTCTCCTTCTGGTATCCCTATTATGCGGATATTATTGCGTTTCAAGTTGTCCTGCATTTCCCTAAATGCCTCTTTATTCTTTTTGAGTCTTTTTTCCATTTCTTGTTCTTTCTGGGAGCTTTTTTCTACTTTATCCTCCATCTCACTGATTCGATCCTATGCTTCGTCTCACCTGCTTTTGATTCCTTCTACTGTGTTCTTCAATTCAGAAATGGTATTCTCTATATCCTCTTGAGTCTTCTTGGTAGTTTCTATGTCTTTTTCCAGGTTGATATAGTTTGCCGTAAGTTCCTGATAGTTTCTCTGCAGTTTCTCATAGTTATCTTTGATCTGGCTGAGCTCATTGAGCTTCCTTAGAGCCATTGTTTTTAACTCAATATCTGATAGTTCCCTTGCCTCTATTTCATTTAGCTCTCTCTGTGGGGATTCCTCCTTTCCTCTCATTTGGGGGGGGGAACTTCTTTTTCTTCTCATTTTTGTGAGAGTCTTTTTTTTTTTTTTTTTTTTTGCTTCTGCTTCAATTGATGCGTCTAGATTTCCTGACTTTGTGGATTAAACTTCTATGGTAGTAGGCAGGTCTTTTTATTTACCTATTTTTTTCTTTACTCTTCTGTCCAGGTCTGCCTCTGATGGTGTCATTTGTTGACCCTATCTGACCTTGGGCCATTTATTTGAGCCTTCCAGGAGTCTACTTTCTGTGTCTGTCTCCTGTGATTGTCAATCTGGTCACTCTGTCCTCATCTGTCTGGCTTAGGCACCACAGCACGAGGCAGTGCCTCCTGATGGTGGGACTATTGTGCCCTTATAGGCTGCTGTCACTCAGGGGAGTAGTCCACCTGAGCCAGATGGAGATTGTGGACTGGGGAAGAATCAGCACTGGGACTCCCCAATGCCTCTGTCTCCAATCTCTCCTCAAGGGTCTCTGGGTAGCTCTGTGACCCCTTCGGCCAGGGATCCACTATTTCTGCGGACGGTGTTGTAATCACTCACCCGCTTCTGACTTTGGGGGCATGGCCTGCATGCGGAAAATGGGGACTATGGAATGGGCAGGGAGTCTGCTCTGGGAATCTCCGATAATCCTTCAGTTCTTTCCCCAACTCCTCCATCTCCAGTCTCTCTTCAAGGGTCTTTATGTAGCTGTGTGTCCCCTTTGGCCAGGGATCTTCTATTTCTTCCAGCCAGTGTGCACTCAGCCCCCTGCCCACACATGCGCAAGTTACAAGTGGAGCGAGCAAAAGGCAGGTTAATTGATTCCCTTATGTCTGAGCGAGATGGCAGCTGCCGAGTGGGAGGTGAGTTATCACCAGGGCTCCATGGGCCACTGTCTCAGTTCTCTTCACAAAGTTTTCCTCACCAGTCTTTCCTCAGGCACCAGCCCACTTTCCTGCCGCCTCTACCCAGAGATCAAGGAGGGCGGCTGCCCCTGCAAATTTTTGTGTTGGCCCTTTAAATATCTCTTTGCATCTCCAGCCACCTGTCTCTGGCAGAGGGTGCCCCTAAGTTTTTCAGGGTTGCGTTTTGTCTGTGTGTTTTCCTGGTTTCAGCTGCTGTAGTCTAGGGGTCCCTGTTTATGATTCAGACCCTGTTCTTCTCAGGGGGATCCAACTGGCGATTTCAATGTCCCTCTGGTGCCCGGTGCCCAGCCCACCCTCTCGAGCCTCCACCGCACTTCTCACCCGTTCGGATGTGAAAGTTGATTACACTCTCTGTCCGCAGCTCCAGGGCTCCTCTCCCTCTATCATTCCATTGTTTTCCAGGTGATTTCTCCACTATTTAGTCACAATTCCAGTTTGGTCTTGGGAGGAGGTAAGCGTGACTCCCATTCACTCCTCCGCCATCTTTTTTCCAGATTTTGACTTTAATGATTTTATGACATTGGATATGTCTCTTAATCTCCGTAAGTCTAAATTTCTTCATCTCTGAAATGAGTATAATAATACCTGTGGTAATGTAAGTAATATTTTTAATAGTTCTTGACACACAGCATGTGTTTAATAAATGGTAGCTTTTTAATTATTATCTCAGAATTGGTTAAATACTTATGGTATCTGATTAATAAATAAAAATTGTTACAGTCACTTTGAAAATCTATGAAAATTTGTGTGGTTTATTACTCTGTATTTTTAATATCAGTTTTATTTTTACACTCATTTTTACTTCATTAATAGTTATTATTACTATACAAAGTATTAAGATTTCTGATGTGATAACTCCTTTGTAACAAAATAATTAACATAATTAAATTGTCTTTTATAAAGCTCATTGAGAATGCTAAACATAAAAGAGAAAATGAGCTAATTGCTAAAAGAGAGAAACTGATTTTGGAAATAGAAAAGGAATCGCGCCGCATGGAAGAGTTTGCAGAATTTGCTGAACTGGACCGCATGCAACAGGTCTGATAAATATGTAAGACAGGAGCTGGTTCATAGATTAATATAGGACATGTTCATATAAGTTTAAAAATATAGAATAACATGTGCTTCTATGGCAAATAGAGGTTTGACTCTTAGTCCTAGAAATAGTACTATTCCTGTGATCTTTTTGTGACTTAGTTTTGTAAGATATAACCATAGCTTTTGCTATAAAAGTAATGTTGTGAAGTTGGTATTTAAAGTGTCTATATAAATACAAGGACATAGTCTATGCTAAATCATATAATCTTATTTTTATAACATTACTTGGATATTTCTTGAGATAAAAAATTATTTACTTTCAGTATGTGACCGATGTAAGACAACTACAGAAACGTATTCAGGAATCTGAAGAAGCAGTTCAGTTTATTAATAAAGAAGAGGAACTTTTCAAATGGGAATTGACAAAATATCCTGAACTGGATAAATTAAAAGTCAACATTGAACCCTACCATAAGTTTTTTAATTTAGTTTTGAAGTGGCAACGAACAGAAAAACGGTAATTTCTGGTAATGTAGTAAAAATTAAGCAAATGATACAAAAGGATTTATAAAATAAATGTATGTAGATTTCTTGTTGGTGTTGGCTAAGTTCTTAGAGTAGGACTTATCTGTTAATTTAGAAGAGAACCAAGTATCATATAGGTGAAACCTCAAATGTTGCTAAGGTATCGCCTCAGTTTACTACTCCATAAAATATCTAAAGTATCACTTGAGTTTTCCAGAGTGATTCATTTTTTAATGAAATTAATTAATTAATTTGATGAATGTTCATACCAAAAATTAGAAGTATGGAGTGAAATCTACATTTAATTGGATATCGTTAGTCATCCATTTACAGTCTGTGCACCTTTTAGGCATGCAGCATAGCTCAAATGATTGTTTTAATCTTGTCTCTTTACCATCAGTCCTACCTCTGTGGCTAAGAAAAAACTGTTATCTACTCTTGCCCTCACTTGTTTCTTTTGCATAATGAGAGGTCTAGCCTAAAGAATCACTAAAGTCCCTTCAAACTCCAAAAGTCTGAGTTCAATATTATTTTTTCTTTTAATTCAGATGGATGGATGGAGGGTTTTTGGACCTTAATGGGGAAAGCATGGAAGCTGATGTAGATGAATTTTCCCGAGAGATTTTTAAGACGCTGAAATTTTTTCAAATGAAGCAAAAGAAGGAATTACAAGAAAAAAGAAAGTCATCAAAAAGACGATCTCTGGAAACAGAAAAACTTGAAGAAGAACCAAAAGAGAATCCTACTATAACTATGTGCTCTACAGTAATGGAGCACATAAAAAATTTTAAGGTATGAATACAATTAACGGTATTTTAGAAAGCCATGGTAGGGCTCTTCAACATCATTAACTGGTAAAGAAGAGAAATAGATTTGGGAGTAAAACAAAAAATGAATACAGAAAACTTGATGTGTTATTGAATCCATGCTTCATATTTTTTCTAATGAAGTCAGCAAAATTGATTCCTTCATAGAACAATGCTTAACAAAGATGAAATATTATAATAACTAGATATACAATGATATAAAGAGGGTAAAAAGTTAATAGGACAGACCAGTTAGCCTATACTAAGGACAACAACACAGGGTAGCAGGCAGTTAGGAAAGTTTTGGAGACATTCTACCTAGGTTTATATCACAGTTCTGTTCTTGTTAATGGCATATCTTAGCAGTATATAGCCAGCCTCTTGTATCTCAGTCACCATTATTTAATAATAATTATTAAATTATTATTGTTTACAAAAAACCCCCAAAACATGACTGTCATAAAAAGATAAAAGTAAACATGTCAAATATTTTATTCTACTTTATAATTAATGAGAGAACCAGTGAGATGGTAAGTCTGGTTCAAAGAGCATTTGAGGAGCTGAGTATTTATAGGCAATTTAATAAAGGAACCTTAGAAAAAGATTGGTAGTATTAATTGGTTAATGTCATACAGAACAGTATGCCATAACAATATGCCATTGTACCATTTGAAGTTACCTTTTTGATTAGGCAGAAATTACTTGCTATACTGGACAAAACACTGCAAGCTAACATGTAATTTTGCAGTCTGGGACTTTACATAGGAAACAGTGAATTGAACAAAATACAGTTTTTAAACAGTTAAATTTTCCTTAGGTGGCCACTGTACCTTGTATGAAATTGAAAGAACATGCCACATACCTTTTTTTGCCTTTCCCCCCAAGTTTAAAAAAATTTAAATTATAATTGACATACAATATTAAATTAGTTTCAAGTATACAACATAGTGATTCTGTATTTATATACCTTATAATGTGATCACCACAATAAGTCTCTTAACCATCTGCCACTGCACAAAGTTATTATGATATTATTGACTGTTACCTCTGCTGTACATTATATCCCTATGACTTATATATGTTATAACTAGAAATTTGTACCTGTTATTTCCATCCATGTTTTTTTACCCATGTCTTCACCCCCATACTCTCTGGCAATATCAGTTTGTTCTTTGTATCTGTATTTGTTTCTGTTTTTTGTTTTGTTTCATTTGTTCATCAGTTTTCTTAAGTCACATATGTGAAATCATATGGTATTTTTCTCTTTCATGTCTTTTTTAACTTAGCATAATACCATCTAGGTCCATTCATGTTGTTACATATGCCAAGATTTTCTTCTTTTTTTAATTGCTGAATAATAATATTCTATTGTATACCACCACTTCTTTATCCAGTCATCTATTGATGGATACCTAGGTTGCTTCCAAGTCTTGGCTATTGTAAACTAAGCTTCAATAAACATATAGAGGGAAAATATATCTTTTAGAATTAGTGTTTTTGTTTTCTTTAGATAAATACCTAGAATTGGAATTGCAGGGTCATATAGTAGTTCTATTTTCTTTTTTTGAGGAACCTCCATACTGTTTTCCATGGTGGCTGCACCAATTTACAACCCTAACAGTGCACGAAGGTTCCCACTTCTCCACATCCTTGCCAATACTTGTTATTTGTTAACTTTTTTATTACAGCCATTCTTAAAGGTATGAAGTGATATCTCATTGTAATTTTGATTTGCATTTCACTGATGATTAATGATTTTGAGCATCTTTTCATATGTTGTTGGACACCTATATGTATTCTTTGAAGAAATGTCTTTTCAGGTGTCTGCCCATTTTTTAAGTCAGATTGTTTGTTTTTATTTTGAGTTTATGAGTTCTTTATATACTTTGGATATTAACCCCTTATCAGATATGCCATTTGCAAATATATTCTCTCATTCAGTAGATTGTCTTTTTGTTTTGTTGGTGGTTTTCTTTGCTGTGCAAAAACCCTTGAGTTTGATGAAGTCCCATTTGCTTTATTTGCTTTTGTTGTCCTTGCTGGGAAGGTGTATCCAAAAAAAATATTGCTGAAACTGATGTCAGAGTGTTTCTGCCTGTGTTTTCTTCTAGGAGTTTTATGGCTGTATGTTTTACATTTAAGAATTTAATCCATTTTTAGTTTATTTTTTATGTGGTATAAGAAAATGATCCAGATTAAGTTTTTGCTTGTATCTATCCAGTTTTCCCAACACCATGTATTAAAGAGACTGTAATTTTCTCATTTTATATTCTTGCCTCCCTTGTTGTAAGTTAATTAACCATATATGTGAGGGTTTATTTCTGGGCTCTCTATTGTGTTCCATTGATCTGTGTGTCTGTTTTTGTGGTGGTATCATACTATTTTGATTATTGTATCTTAGTAATACAGTTTGAAATCAGTGTGTGCGATACCTCCAACTTTGTTCTTTCTCAAGTTGCTTTAGCAATTTGGGGCTTTTGTCGTTTCATATAAATTTTAGGATTTTTTGTTCTAGTTTTGTGGGAAAAATGCCATTGGTATTTTGATAGGGATTGCATTAAATCTTTGAATGGTATGGATATTTTAAAAATATCCTTCCAATCCATGATCACAGTATATTCTTCCATTTATTTGTGTTGCCTTCAATTTCTTGTATCAGTATTTTATAGTTTTCAAAATATAGGTCTTTTACCTTCTTGGTTAATTTATGGTGGGTTTTATGTTATTTTTTGATGCAACGGTAAATGGAACTGTTTTCTTAATTTCTCTTTATGATAGTTGTTATTGTTAACATATGTTGTGAAATCTAAAACTTGAAGAACCAGTGTCCTATAATATTGTTCTGGAAACAAAGTTGGTATTGGGTAGTATTGGTTGATTGCTTTCATTTCTGAAAAATATTTTATGTACTTAAAATTTTATCATTAGTTTACTGTTTTTTCATTTGTTTTGGCTTACTTTTTTTAAAAACATAGACTTATTGAGATATAATGTACACATCATAAAACTCACTCTTTAAAATGTGCAGTTCAGTGGTTTCTTAGAATACTCACAGAGTTGTGCAAACATCATCAATATCTAATCTGAGAACATCTTCTTCACTACAAAAAATAAGCCCATAATCACTAGCAATTATTCTCCATGCTCTCTTCCTCCTAGGCCTTGGCAACTCCTTATCTACTTTCTGTCTCTATGAATTTATCTTTTCCAGACATTTCATATAAATGGAATCATACAGTATATGGCCTTTGTGACTTCTTTCAGTTAGCATGTTTTCAAGGTTCACCCATGTTGAAACATGAATCATACTTCATTCTTTTTTTATAGTTAGTTCTGAAATACATATTTTATTTTCAATAAATATTCTTTTTAAAATCACTTTTATTATTCTATTACATATGTAGTACATATGGGAGTATGTTGTTCCAATATTTCCCCCTTTGCCTGCCTCTACCCATCCCACCCCACCCCCCACCAAAGTCAATTCCCACTCTGTTGTCCGTGTCCATGGGTCACTTCATACATGCTTTTTGTTTAGTCCCTTCTTCTTTCCAACATTGTCCTCCTTCCCCATCCCCTCTGGTCACTTTCAGTCTGCTTCATGTTTCCATGCCTGTGGCTTATTTTGTTCGCTAGGTTATTTTGTTGCATAAATTCCACTTATAGGTAAGATCATATGGTATTTGTCTTTCACCACCTGGTTTATTTCACTTAGCATAATATTCTCCGGTTCCATCATGCTATTGTGAAAGGATTTCCTTCTTTCTTTCTGCTGTGTAGTATTCCATTGCATAAATGTACCACAATGTTTTTGATCCACTCATTTACTTAAACTGTTTCCAGCACTTGGTTATTGTAAATAGCACCACTATGAACATAGGGGTACATAAATTCTTTTGAATTGATAATTTGAGATTATTAGGGAATATTCCCAGCAGCAGAATCATTTAATCAAAAGGCAGTTACATTTTTAGTTTTTTGAGGAAATTTCATACTGTTTTCTACAGTGGCTGCACCAGTCTGCATTGACACAAATATTGTACTAGGTTTCCCTTTTCTCCACGTCCTTGCTGGCACTTGTTTGCTACATCAAACTAAAAAGCTTCAGCACGGCTAAAGAAACCATCCTCAAAATGAAAAGGGGACCAACTATATGGGAGAACATATTTGCCAATGATACATTGGACAAGGGTTTCATCTACAAAATATATAAAGAACTCATATGACTAAACATCAGGAAGACTAACAATCCAATTGAAAAATGGGCAAGGGGCCTGAACAGACACTTCTCCAAGGAGGACATACAGAGGGCCCATAGACATATGAAAAGATGTTCAACATCACTAGCCATCAGAGAGATGCAAATTAAAACTGCAATGAGATATGACCTCACACCTGTCAGAATGGTCATCTTTAATAAATATGTCATTCTTTTTTATTGATGAATAACATTATATTGTATGCATATACTACATTTTGTTTATTCATCCACTTGATGGGCATTTATGTTTTTTTTTTTTTAGCTATTGTGAATAATGCTGCTTTGAATATTCATGTACAAGTTTTCATGTGGGCACATGTTTCTATATTTTGTAAATATTTTATTGTTTATACTATTACAGTTGTCCCAATTTTCCCCTTTTGTCCCTCTCTACCTTGCTCCCTCATACTCCTTCAGGCAATCTCCACACCATTGTCCATGTCCATGGGTCGGTCATGCATATATGAGTATGTTCTTTGGCTAATTGCTTCACCTTCTTTTAACCACTCCTCGCATGCTTTTCCTCTTACAGCTGTCTGTCTGTTCCATGTTCCTATGCCTATGATTCTGTTTCGCTCATTAGTTTATTTTATTCATTAGATTCCACATATAAGTGACATCATATGGTATTTGTCTTTGAATGACTGGCTTATTTCACTTAGCATAATAGTCTCCGTTTTCATCCATGCTGTTGCAAAAGGTAAGAATTCCTTCTTTTTTACTGCTGAGTAATATTCCATTGTATAAATGTACCACAGCGTTTTTTTTTTTTTATCCATTCATCTACTGATGGGCACTTAGGCTGTTACCAGATTTTGGCTGGTATAAATAATGCTGCTATAAACATAGGGGTGCATTTTTTTTGAATTGGTGTTTTGAGATTCTTTGGATATATTCCCAGAAGTGGAATTTCTGGGTCAAAAAGCAGTTTCATTTTTAATTTTTTGAGGAAATTCCATACTGTTTTCCACAGCTGCTAAACCAATATGCATTCCCATGAAGGGTTCCCTTTTCTCCACATCCTTGTCAGCACTTGTTGATTGTTAATTTATTAATTATGGTCATTTTGGCAGGTGTGAGGTGATATCTCATTTTGGTTTTAATTTGTATCTCTCTAGTGGCTAATGATGTTGAGCATTTTTTCAAATGTCTATGGGCCAACTGTATGTCCTCCTTGGAATAGACATTCAGGTCCTTTGCCCATTTTTTAATTGGGCTGTCTTCCTGGTATTGAGTCATATAAGTTTTTTATATGTTTTGGAAATTAAACTTTTGTCCGATGTATCATTGACAAATGTATTCTCCCATATGGTCAGTTCCCTTTTCATTTTGATACTGGTTTCTTAAGCTATGCAGAAAATTTTTAATTTGATGTAGTCCCATTTGTTTACTTTTTCCTTTGTTTCCTTTGCCCTAGGAGATATATCAGCAAAAACAGTTGCCATGTGGGATATCTGAAATTTTACTACCTGTGTTTACCTTTAGGATTTTTATGGTATCACAACTTATGTATAAGCCTGTCATGCATTTTGAGTTTATTCTTGTATATGGTGTTAGTTGGTGGTCTAGTTTCATTTTTCTTTTTTGCATGTACCAGTCCAATTCTTCTAATACCATTTATTTAATAGACTGTCTTTCCACTACATTGTATACTCTTGCCTCCTTTGTCAAATATTGACCATAAAGGCATGGGTTTATGTCAGGCTCTCTGTTCTGTTCCATTGATTTATATGTGTTCTCATGCCAGTATGAGACTGTTTTGATTATAGTGGCCTAATTATATAGTTTGATATCGTATTATGATCCCTCTACTTTGTTCTTCTTCTCATGATTGCTGAGGCTATTCAGGCTCTTTCTTGACTACATATACGGTTTTGGGATGTTTGTCCTAGATCTGTGAAATATGCCATTGGTATCTTAATAGGAATGGTGTTAACTCTATAGGATGCTTTGAGTAGTATGGACATTTTAATAATGTTAAATCTCTCAATCTGTGAATATGGTATATGCTTTCACTTATTTGTACCTTCCTCAACTTCTTTCTTTAGTGTCCTATAGTTTTCCAAGTACAGATCTTTTATCTCTTTGGTTAAATTTATTCCTATGTACCTTATTTATTTTTTTGTGCAATAGTAAATGGCATTGTTTTCTTAGTTTCTCTTTCTGATAGTTCATTATTGGTGTATAAAAAGTGCCATCAATTTTGAGTATTGAATTTGTATACTGCTACTTTGCTGAATTCATTCATTAGGTCACATAGTTTTTTGGTGGAGTGCATAGGGTTTTCCATGTACAATAATGTCATGTTGTTTGAGAATGACAGGTTTACTTCCTCCTTTCCAATTTAGATGCCTTTTATTTTTTCTTCTGATCTGATCTCTGTGTCTAGGACTTTCAGTACTATGTTGAAATAGAGTAGTGAAAGTGGACATCCCTGTCTTGTTCCTGATCTTAAGGGAAATGTTTTTAGTTTTTGCCTATTGAGTGTGTTGTTGGCCATAGGTTTTTCATGCAAAGCCTTTATAATGTTGAGGCATGATCCCTCTATTCCTACTTCACTGAGAATTTTTATCATAAATGGGTGCTGGATTTTATCAAATGCTTTTTCTGTATCTATTGATATATTCATGTATTTATGTGATGTATCACATTTATTGATTTGCAAATACTGTACCAACTTTTCATCCCTGGGGTAAATCCCACTTGATCATGGTGTATTATTATTTTTTGTACTGCTGGATCCAGTTTGCTAATATTTTGTTGAGAATTTTAGCATCTATGTTAATCAGGGATATTAGCCTATAATTTTTTTTCTTTGTTGTGTCTTTATCTGATTTTGTAATTAGGATAATACCAGCCTTATAAAAAGAGCTTGTCAGCCTTTCCTCCTTTTGAATTTTTTGGAATAGTTAGAAGGATAGGTGTTGGTTCTTCTTTAAATGATTGGTGATCATTTGCCTCTGAAGCCATCTGGTCCAGGATTTTTGTTTGCTGCGAATTTTTTTTTTGATTACTGCCTCAATTTCATTAGTTGTTATTGGACTGTTTAGGTTTTCTGTTTCTTCCTCATTCAGTTTTGGAAAATGTATGGTTCTAGGATTTATCCATTTCACCCAGGTTATCTACTTTCTTGGCATAGTTGTTCATAGTATTTTCTTACAATCCTTTGTATTTCTGTGATATCAGTTGTTACTTTTCCTCTTTCATTTCATTATTTATTTGGGTCCTCTCTTTTTTTCTTGATGAATCTGGTTCAAGGTTCATCAATTTTGTTTATCTTTTCAAAGAACCAGGTCCTGGATTCACTGACCTTTCCAGTTGTTTTTTAGTCTCTATGCCACTTATTTCCACTGTGATGTTGATTATTTCCTTCTCTCTACTCACTCTGAGCTTTGTTTGCTGTTGTTTTTCTAGCTCTTTTAGGTGTAGGGTTTAGATTGTTTATTGGAGATTTTTCTTGCTTCTTGAGGTAGGCCTGCAGTACTATGAACTTCCTCTCAGGACTGCTCTTGCTGTGTTCCATAGGATTTGGGTTGTTGTGTGTTCATTTTCATTTGTTCCCAGGTAATTCTTCATTTCTTCCTTGATATCAATGATAATCCATTAATTATTTAATAACATGCTATTTAGGCTCCTTGTATATGAATATTTTGAGTTCTTTTTAGTTTATTTACTTTTTAAATACATTTGTCTCTGCCTCCCCCCCACCTCTTTCCCTTGCCCCCTCCCTCCTTCCCTCCCTCAGCTCTTCCCCTTTGGTTTTGTCCATGAGTCCTTGCTATATGTTCCTTGACTTTCCCCTTCCCTTCTCTTTCCCTGCCCCCCGCCCCTTCCCTCTTGTCTCTGTTGATTTCTTTTCCTTTCAGTGTTGCTGGTCATATTTTCCTTGCATCTTTGCATTGTTGGTTAGGTTCCACTTATAGGTGAGATCATATGGTATTTGTCTTTCGCCCCCTGGCTTATTTCGCTTAGCATGATGCTCTCCAGTTCCATCCATGCTGTCGCGAAGTTTAGTAGTTCTTTTTTCTTTCTGCTGCGTAGTATTCCATTGTGTATATGTACCATTATTTTTTGATCCAATCATCTACTGATGGGCATTTAGGTTGCTTCCAAGACTTGGCTATTGTAAATTGTGCTGCTATGAACATTGGGGTGCATAGGTTCTTTTGTATTGGCGTTTTGGTGTTCTCAGGGTATAGTCCCAGCAGGGGAATCGCTGGATCAAAAGGCAGTTCCATTTTCAGCTTTCTGAGGAAATTCCACACTGCTTTCCATAGTGGCTGCACCAGTCTGCATTCCCACCAACAGTGTACTAGGGTTCCCTTTTCTCCACAGCCTCACCAGCACCTGTTGTTTGTGGGTCTCTTTATGATGGCCATTCTGACCGGTGTGAGGTGGTACCTCATGGTGGTTTTGATCTGCATTTCTCTGATGGCTAGTGATGCTGAGCATCCTTTCAAATGCCTCTGGGCCCTCTGTATCTCCTCCTTAGAAAAGCATCTGCCCAGGTCCTTTGCCCATTTTTTGATTGGATCGTTTGCCTTCTTGGAGTGGAGTCGAGTGAGTTCTTTATATATCTTGGAGATCAAACCTCTATCTGATGTATCATTAGCAAATATATTTTCCCATACGGTTGGCTCCCTTTTCATTTTGCTGATGTTTTCTTTCGCCGTGCAGAAGCTTCTTATTTTGATGAGGTCCCACTTGTTTATTGTTTCCTTTATGTCCCTTGCTTTCGGAGACATATTGGTGAAAAAATTGCTGCGTGGGATATCTGAGAGTTTCCTGCCAATGTTCTCCTCGAGGACTTTGATGGTGTTGCGACTTATATTTAAGCCTTTTATCCATCTTGAGTTTATTTTTGTGTATGGTGTCAGCTGATGATCCAATTTCAATTTTTTGCATGTAGCGGTCCAGCTCTCCCAACACCATTTGTTGAAGAGGCTGTTATTGCTCCATTTTATGCTTCTGCCCCCTTTGTCGAATATTAGATGTCCATAGAGACCTGGGCTTATTTCTGGGCTTTCTGTTCTGTTCCACTGGTCTAATCTGAGTTTTTTAATTGAGATTGCTTTCTAGTTTTATGCCATTGTGATTAAAAAGAATGCTTCATATTATTTGAAGTATTTTTTTCAAAGTTATTTTGTGTCCTAACATATGGTCTGTCTTTGAGAATGATCCATGTACACTTCAGAATAATGTGTATTCTGCTGCTCTTGAATGAAATATTCTGTAAATATCAATTAAATTCATTCATTCTAATGTGTCACTTAAGGTCACTGTTTCCTTGTTGTGTTTTTGTCTGGATTATCCATCAGTTGGTCACACTGGTGTGTTAAAATCCCCTACTATAGATGTATTGCTGTCACTCTCTTCCTTAAAGTACACCAAGATTTTCTTCATATATTTAGGTGCTCATATATGGGGTGTGTTTACAGAAGTTATTTCCTCTTCTTGGATCAATCCCTTTAGTATTATGTAGTAACCTTATTTGCCTTTTGTTATGGCCATTGTTTTGAAGTCTATTTTGTCAGATGTAGATATCGCTTACCTCAGCTTTTCTTTTTTGCCTGCATTTGCATGACATACTTTTCCATCCCTTCACTTTCAGCCTCTGTAAATCTTTTGTTCTGAGGTGTGCTTTGGGCCTTTGTTTCACTTTTATTGGATATATTCCTTGAAATGGAATTGCAGGGGCATGTAATTCTATTTTTTTACTTTTGGTGGTACTGCCAGACTGTTCCGAAGTGGCTGCACTCTAATACATTTCCACTAGCAATGCATGGTGGGAGTATTCCAATTTGTAAACATTCTTGTCAATACTTGTTATTGTCCATATTTTTTGCAATCCCAGTGGGTGTTAAGTGGTATCTTATTGTGGTTTTTTGTTTGCATTAGCCTGATGACTAATGATGTTATGCATCTTTCCAGGTGCTTATTGGCCATTTGTTTGTTTTTTTTTGAAAAATATCTGTCTGATTCCTTTGTCCATTTTTAAATTAGATGTTTTTGCCTCATTATTTAATTGTAGACTTTTTATATATTCTCAACACAAGTCCCTAATTAGATAGATAATTTACAAAATTTTACCATTTATTCTATGGATTATATTTTAATTTTTTTGATGGTGTGTTTTAAAGAACAGTTTTAAATTTTGACCTGTCACTTACCTATTTTTTTTTGTTGCTTATGATTTTGTGTCATATCTGAAAATTACTGTTAAATCCATGATAATTTGCACATATTTTTCTTCTAAGAATTTTTTATTCTTAATTCTTACATTTAGGTCTTTGATCCATTTTTCCCCCTCACCTGAGGACATTTTTTCATTGCTTCTAGAGAGAGAGGCAGGGAAAGAGAGAGAGAGAAATACTGACGTGAGGAAGTAACATCAATTGGTTGCCCTCTTATATGCACCCTGATCAAAGATTGAACCCACAAACTGGGTATGTGCCCTGACTGGGAATCGAACCTGAGACCTCTCAGTCCATAAGATGACACTCCAAAGAACTGAGCCACACTGGCCAGGGTCTTTGACCCATTTTGATTTAATTTTTTTGTAGGTGATGTGAGGCAAGGATTAGGATATGTGGAAATCTGGCTGTTCCAATACCATTTGTTTAAAAGACTATTCTTTCCCATTGAATTTTATTGGTACTTTTTTTGAAAATCAGTTGACTGTATATGTAAGGGTTTATTTATGGACTCTTGATTCTACTTCATTTATTTGTATGTCTGTCTTTATGTTAGTGCCAGACTGCCTCAATTACTACAGCCTTGTAACGTGCTTTGAAATTTGTAAGTATGAGTCCTCTAACTTTATTCTTCTTTTCCAAGATTGTCTAGGCTATTCTGTATTCCTTGTATTTTCATATGAATTTTATGATAAGCTTATCAATTTGTGTAAAAAATAGTCAGCTGAGGGAGATGGTAGAGGCCATGTAATGTCACCTTTATTCTGAGGAGAGAATAGTTTCAATGCAGAGCAATGAAATCTTTAATCTGGAGAAGCATAACCATACTCCAAGGAAGCATCATCAAAATCACCAGTAGCAGCAACAGCAGAAGCCACTGCTTCTTCCAATACTTGCCAATGAGAAACATACCAGCAGCCAAAACGAGGGCTTGATTGTTGACCTGAAGAATTTTAGTAACCCAGGAGAGAAGACTTTCATCCAATGTAGCCATCTCTTTGTGTGCAAGCTTCCTCCTGACATCACTAAAGAGGAAATGAGGAAACTATTTGAGAAATATGGGAAGATGGACAGAGTATTCATTCATAAGGACAAGGGCTTTAACTTTATTTGCTTTGAAACACAAACCCTTGCAGAAGTTGCCAAAGTGGAGCTTGACAGACAACATGACACTTCATAGAATGCAGCTTTATGTGTGCTTGGCATATCATAGTGCATTTCTCATGTTCCAAATACTTTTTCAGTATGGGTCCAACATGCTGCTGAAGGAAGCCTTTTATGTGTTTGGCCAGATAGAGAGTATTATACTCACTGTGGATGACTGAGGAAGGCCCTCAGGAAAAAGGATTGTTGAGTTCTTGAGGAAGCCAGCTGCTCAGAAAGTCTGGACAGATGCAGTGAAGGCTTCTTCCCACCAAAAACATTACATTGGCCTGTAACTGTGGAGCCCATGACCAGTTAGAGGATGAAGAGGGAGTGCCAGAGAAGCTGGTTGGTATAAAGAGCTGGCAAGTTCACAAGGAACAAGAACAGCTATCCAGATTTGCACAGATGTGTGCTTTTGAACATGAGTATGCCATGTGCTGGAAGGCAGTCATTGAGATGCCGAAGCAACAGCAGGACCAAGTGGACCTCTACATCAAGGAAACTCATGAGAAACTGAGATGGAGATAGAGGATGCCCACCATGAGCACCAGATCATGATAATGAGACAGGATTTGATGAAGCTTCAAGAACTTTGGAGGATGAAAAAGCTACATTACCAAGATATGAAAAAACAGAAGCAACTAGAGCCCAGGCAGGAAAGGACCATAGGCGCTGTGAAAAGGAGATGCAGTAGCAACAGGAAAAAATGATGCAGTGACAACAGGAAGGATTCAAGGGAACCTTCTCTCACATGAGAGGTATAGATGGGCCAGATGTTGATGGTAGTAGGTGCTATAGGCATAAAGAACAGAGGCACGATACTATACTTCTGTGGTAGTTGGTACCTCAGCTCCACCAGGACCTGCCATGGTGATGCTAGATGGAATCTGGGGGTTTACCTCATTAACAGCTTTGGCCAACCTGGTACAATAGAAGGAATTGAGGCGATTGGTGGAACCCTTGCTGCACTCAATCCTGCAGCTCCTGAAGCTGCATTTGTTCCAACCATATGCTGCTGATCATTGTAAAATTATAGTGCCTAGTTTCCAAAAATTCTAAAAGAAGGGTTCTTTCTGAACTAACCATAATTCTGTACTGGAAGTGTTAGAGGTTCTTCCCAGTAGTTAGGTCGCCCCTGCCTGTACTTCTCTAGGGAATATGCTGGAAGCAAAGGGTGATGAAGGGTTGGTTTTTAACAAATCCTCTATATGGTATATTGTTTAACTAAACAAATCTGTATAATGCATTCTTGAAATCTCATATGATTGTTGAGGGCCTGCAGAGAACCATGGCAACATGGATCCCATTAATCTTGATCATTTCCCATTAATCTAGATTAATCTTGATCTAGAGTCCCATTAATCTTGATCATTTCATTCCTTGTCTGCCTTTTTCGATCTTCTTTCTCATTTTTATAACCCATCCCCCTCCCCCAAACTTAGAGACACTGACACAAATACCACAAAAATCAAACATCACTTAATGACCCTGTGTTCCATTCACTCCCAGGTATGAATTCAAGCAAATGTCCATAGAATTCACAGACAACATACACAAGGTTCTATTGTATTGTTAGGCAAATGATTCCTGGTATTTAATATGACCATTTTACAAAGCAAGCTGACATCCAGTTAATCCCTGGAGGCTTGGGCCGGTATTATCTGAAAGGAATGTTCTTGCATAGGTAAGTGAGGCCATTAAATTGTTTACTGCTTTGGATTATGCAGCTCTTAACAAATCTGTGCCAAGTGGCTATAAGCCACCTATGTTAGCCCATGCCACTTGGCTATAAGCCACCTGTATTAGCCAACACCATTTGGCTATATACAACAAGACTTATCCCCTTTAGGGTGTAGGGATCTACTGTTTTGCTATTGCTTCTGTCCATAGGGTCCCTTAATAAACTCTTGATGTATTTCTGGAGTTGTCAGCCTTTTTCTTCATTAAGTACAACCCAGGAATGTCACTTTTGTATCATGATATTGCTATTCATAGTTTTTCTTGATAGGCCCAATACAGTCTTGGAAACAGGGTTGCTGTATGCTGGAGATCTGACAGTAGCTCTTAGTTGTGCCTTTAATAGGTAGTTATGTTATGCATTTTTTTAGTGCATTTTTAAAACTCTTTTATTTCTCTCTGATACCTGTGAAGTTTTTCTGAGAAATGGAGCAGTAATGTAGAATCAATTTGTTAAAATACATTTTAAACCTTAAAAAAAGGAACCTGGGATTTTGATAGGGATTGCATTGAATCTGTAGATTGATTCGGAAGCATTGCCATCTTAACAATATTAATTCTACTCCTGGCCAAGATGGAGGTATAGGTAGATACACTTTGGCTCCTTGCACAACCAAAAGAAGGACAACAACAAATTAAAAAAAAAATAACCAGAACTGCAAGAGAATTGAACTGTATAGATGTCCGACAACCAAGAAGTAAAAGAAGCATTTATCCAGACCAGTGGAGGGGGGTGTGTGCAGAGATGGGCAGCCAGAGCAGAGAGGATCATGGCAAGGTGGAGGCTGGAGGACCATGCAGACGAGGCAGTGGCCAGTAGACCAGGTCCCACTTTGCACGTGGATGTACCAGGAGGAACAACTGGGGAATGAGACAGATTGCACAACCCAGGGTTCCAGTGTGGGAAAAAAAAGCGTCAAAACTTCTGGCTGTAAAAACCTGTGGGGGATGAGCAGTGGGAGAAATTCCCAAACTCACAAGAAACTTTGTTGGATAGACCCACAGGGTCCTAGAACATACACAAACCCACCCACCCAGGAATCAGCAACAAAAGGGCCCAATTTGCTTGTGGGTAGTGGCAGAAGTGATTGAGACCTGGCAGAGAGCTGAGCAAGTGTCATTGTTTCCTCTCAGACCCCTTCCCCACATACAACATCACAACACAGTGACCTGGGTTGCCCCACCCTGGCAAATACCTAAGGCTCCACCCCATCCAATGGAACAAGCACCCTGAGACCAAAAAAAAAAAAAAAAAAAAAGCCCAAATGAAAGAACAGATCAAAGCTCCAAAAATAGAATCAAAGTGATGAAGAGATAGCAAGCTTAGCAGAGACACACAGTTCAAAACACTGGTAATCAGGGTGCCCACAGAAATGGTTGAGTATGGTCACAAAATGGAGGAAAAAGCGAAGGCTATGCAAAGTGAAGTGAAGAAAAATATACAGGGAACCAACAGTGAAGGGAAGGAAACCAGAATTCAAATCAATGGTTTGGAGCAGAAGGAGGAAATAAACATTCAACCAGAACAGAATCAAGAAACAAGAACTCAGAAAAAAGAGGAGAGGCTTAGGAACCTCTGGGATAACTTTGGACGTTCCAACATCTGAATCATAGGGGTGCCAAAAGGAGAGTGGGAAGAGCAAGAAATTGAAAACTTATTTTAAAAAATAATGGAGGAAAACTCCCCCAATCTAGCCAAGGAAATAGACTTCTAGGAGATCCAGGTAGCTCAGAGAATCCCAAAGAAGCTGGATCCAAGGAAGCACACACCAAGGGACATCATAAGTACATTACCCAAAATTAAAGATAAGGAGAAAATCTTAAAAACGGCAAGAGGAAAGGAGACAGTTACCTACAAAGGAGTTCCCATAAGACTATCAGCTTTCTCAAGAGAAGCCTTACAGGGAAGAAGGGGCTGGAAAGAAGTATTCAAAGTCATGAAAGGCAAGGACCTACATCCAAGATTACTCTATCCGGCACAGCTATCATTTATAATGGAAGGGCAGATAAAGTGCTTCCTAGATAAAGTAAATTTAAAGGAGTTCATCATCACCAAGTCCTTATTATATGAAGGGTTAAAGGGACTTATTTAAGAAAAAGAAGAGGATCAAGAACTATGAATAGTAAAATGACAACAAACTCATAACTACCAACAACTGAACATAAAAAGCAAAAACAAAGACAAACTAAACAAACAACTAGAGCAGAAACAGAATCACAGAAATCGAAATCAGAGGGGAAAGGGTAGAATGGTAGCAAAGGTACAGGGGATAAGAAGCATAAATAATAGGTACAAAATATACAGGGGGAAGTTAAGAATATAGGAAATGGAGAAGTCAATTAACTTACACATATGACCCATGGACATGAAGTAAGGGGTGGGGAATGCTGGTGGGAGGGGGGTGCCGGGCAAAAGGGAATAAAGGGGGGGAAAATAATGGGACAACTGTAATAGCATAATCAATAAAATATATACATATACATAAAGTAAATCCTCTTAACAAACACCTCTCTCTTCTTCCTCCTCTTTCTCTTCTGTAAACTTGAGAAATATAAGTTAATGAGGCATCTAAAACTCATTATGTAACCCTCCCTCCCTTCAGAGACAACCACTACCCTCATTTTCTTTCTTAAGATTAAAAAAAAATTTTTTGTAGGCCCTTTGACTTAAAAGTTTGTCATATTGCCCTGCCTGATGTGGCTCTGTGGATTGAGCACTGGCCTAAAACAAACAAACAAACAAACCCACCAAAAACAAAAAAAAACCCACAACACTATTAATTCTTCCAATATATGGACATGGGCTGGCTTTCCATTTATTTAGGTTTCTTTAATTTCTTCTAACAATTGTTTGTAATTATCAGTATACAGGTCTTGTACTTCTTTTATACTTCTTGATGCTATTATACATGACATTTCCCCTTTCAATTGTGTTTATGTTATGTTATTTTATACTATATATTTCTACATATAACATGTACAACAACTTTGTATTTCTATAATAATGCAACAATTTTAATTACCATAGTTTTATCATATACTTCAATGTCTTATAGAACATTTACCCCTCTTTTTTTCACTCTTATAATTTTCCTAGCTATTTGTACATGTTTATTTGTACAGATGAACTTCAGAATAATTTTGCTAGTTTGTCTCCCCCCTCCAAATCTAATTGGGATTTTGATTATACTCATTAAATATGTTAAATAATTTTTTGAAGGTTAAGCCATTTTATTGCAGTTGGTGGGCAGGTGGGCAGGCAGTGACAAGCCTTAGTCGGGAGGGCAGATAACAGCTGGATCAAGAGGGAAGGGGCAGGGAGCCCAGAAATAGGGCCTTGTAGGGGAAGGTAAGCAAAAAAGTTTTTATCTTCCTACCCTTACAAGTCTGTACAGGTCATTCAAGAGTATCTTGAGGCCATTAAAGGACAGGTCCTACTCCTCAAGGCTCTAGGCCTGGAGCTGAAAGTTGCTGGGTTCCAGGTTAGAAAAGATGCTCTTCTGGAGATCTAGCTTCCTTAAAAGTTTCCAGCTACTGTTACTGTTCTGATGACTGGCTTTGAAGCTAGATGAAGGAAGAGATATGGCAAAGGTGGGAGCCAGGGGTAGCTTAGACTGGAGGACATGCTTGGAAGTCCTGAGGTGATCATGGTCCCACCGGGCATCCTGCGCGTCTGTCCTAGCAGCCTCCTTGCTGTCCTGGCCACTCTGCAGCTGTTCCAACATCTTCCACCTGTGGGCCTGAGCTTGCCGCCCCTCGACCATCTGTTTCAGCATCCACTACTGAGGCTGGGTGAGCTGGTCCTGCACCAACTTCAGTTCCTCCCTCAGAATCTCTGACTCATCTCACAGCAGTTGTCTCTTGTTCTGCAGCTCTTGGTGAAGGCCACTGGTAACACTAGTTTTGTGATCCTACTTGTATTTGGGCTTGGGCCTATTCCTGCACCTGGCTCCAAAGGTGCTGCAGATCACTTCTCAGCCTGTCCAGGTGTTGCTCCAGGAGAAGAACCTTCCACTCCAGGCCCCCCTGTAGCAACTTAGTCATGCTTCGAGGGCACAAATTTGGTACTTCTGCTGCTCTTGCTCTTCAGCAGGCCCTACACAGTTTGCCTTAGTGCCTCAGTCACCTGAGTCTGGGATTGAAGCTGGGATCTGAGAATAGTAACTTCATCCCTGAGAGAAGATGCCCTATGGGCCTCAGCCCAATTCAGCCTCTCGGGGACAATAGGAGTCTCTAGAGCCTAAGGCTGTTGGACTTGAGTTTCTGATTGGGGAGGCAAGTGATGAGGGGAAATCCAGGTCCCAGTCAGGTCTCCTGCTGCAGCAGAGCTGCCAAGGGGATACAACTGCTGCTTAATCCTGGCCACATTTCTGTCAGTAGCAATGAGAAGCATGTCAAGATGCTTGGACCAGCTCAGACCCCCACTCATAGCCTGTGGCAGGGGTCTGTCTCCCTAGCATCTTGCGCCCTTGCTCTCCCAGCATGGGACAACCAACACACAGCACAAGAATAGCCACAATGTCAAATTGAAATAAGGAATACTAGGGGTAAGGATGTAATATTAGACCAAAACTGTGCATCTGGGACGAGACAGGAGAGATGTGTTTTGGGGGAACTGGGGGGAAAATGGGATACCCTGATGTGGACACATCAGGAGGGAGATGAAAGTGCTGAATCTTGGTAGAGACCTCCTCAGATACAGGATAGTGTCACCATCACACCAAACCTATGCCAGCTACTACTGCAACCGCCAGGTTCAGCTCCCCCAATATATATTAATTTTAAGTGTATGTATATGGAAGTCAAAGGAATGACTCATTATTGTTTATATTTTTACCATTAGGAATATATTCCTACTGTCTCCATCCTATGTAATCCAGGAATGAGAGCACGTCACTGGAAGCAGATATCAGAAATTGTGGGCTATGACTTGACTCCAGATTCTGGAACTACACTGAGAAAAGTTCTAAAATTAAACCTTACACCATACTTGGAAAAATTTGAAGTGATAAGTGCAGGTGCAAGCAAGGTAAATATGATAATCAACTGAAATACTCTACTTAATGAGTATGTTAATCAAATAATTATAGTTCTGTTGTGGTTGAATGTATAGTACTGGATAGCAGTGGGAGGAATTGGGGGAAAGAGTTACAATACCATTCTTCCCCACCTTCCCAAGGATGTACTTCTTCTTTTTAATTAAAAAAAATTTTTTTTTATTGTTCAAATGCATTTGTCTCCATTTTCCCACCACCACTTTCCCCTGCCCCACCCACCCCCACCTCCCACCCTCAATCCTTCCCCACTTTGGCTTTCTCCATGGGTCCTTTATACTTGTTCCTTGATTTTACCCTTCCCCTTCTTTTCCCTGTTACCCGCCTCCCCCCTTCCCTCTTGTTATTGGCGGTTTCTTTTTTCTCTCAATGTTGCTGGTTGTATTTCCCTTGCTCATTTGTTTTGTTGATTAGGTTCCCCTTACAGGGGGAAATACCATATGAGATCATATGGTATTTGTCTTTCACCTCCTGGCTTATTTCACTTAGCATAATGCTCTCCAGTTCCATCCATGCTGTCACGAAGGGTAGTAGCTCTTTCTTTCTTTCGCTGTTTAGTATTCCATTGTGTAAATGGACCATAGTTTTTTGATTCACTCATTTCTGATGGGCACTTAGGTTGCTTCCAGCACCTGGCTATTGTAAATTGTGCTGCTATGAACATCGGGGGGCATAGGTTCTTTTGAATTGGTGTCTTGGGGTTCTTAGGGTATAACTGCAGCAGTGGAATTGCTGGGTCAAAAGGCAGTTCCATTTTTAGCTTTTTGAGGAAATTCCAAACTGTTTTCCACAGTGGCTGCACCAGTCTGCATTCCCATCAAGAGTGTACTAAGGTTCCCTTTTCTCCACAGCCTCGCCGGCACTTGCCCTTTGTTGATTTGGTTATGATGGCCATTCTGACAGGTGTGAAGTGGTATCTAATTGTGGTTTTAATTTGCATCTCTCTGATGGCTAGTGATGCTGAGCATCCTTTCATGTGTCTCTGGGCCCTGGGTACGTCCTCCTTGGAGAAGTGTCTGTTCAGGTCCTTTGCTGATGTTTTAATTGGATTGTTTGTCTTCCTGGAGTGGAGTCGTGTGAGTTCTTCATATATTTTGGAGACTGAACTCCTGTCTGAGGCATCATTGGCAAATATATTTCTTTCTTCAGTGTTGTATAGTTTTCTGTGTACAGGTTTTTTACCTGCTTGGTTAAGTGTATTCCTAGATACTTTATTTTTCTTGTTGCTATAGCAAAGGGGATTTCCCCCCCCTGACATCTGCTTCTGATATTTCGTTGTTGGTGTACAAAAATGCCTTCAATTTCTGAATATCGACGTTGTATCCCACTGTTTTGCCAAATTCACTTACTAGGTCGAGTGGTTTTTTTTGGTGGAGTCTACAGGGTTTTCTATGTATGCTATCATGTCATCTGCAAACAATGATAGTTTTACTTCTTCCATTCCAATTTTGATGCTTTTTATTTCTTTTTCTTGTCTGATCGCTGTGGCTAGGACTTCCAATACTATGTTGAATAGAAGTGGTGAAAGCGGACTTCCTTGTCTTGTTCCTGATCTTAGAGGGAAAGCTTTTAGCTTTTGCCCATTTATGATGTTGGCTGTAGGTTTTTGACATATGGTCTTTATTATGTTGAGGTATACCCCCTTTATTCCCACTGTGCTGAGTATTCTTATCATAAATGGATGCTGTACCTTAACAAATGCTTTTTCCAAATCTATTGCTAATATCATGTGGTTTCTGTCTTTCCTTTTGCGTATGTGATGGATTATGTTTATTGATTTGCAAATATTGAACCATCCTTGCATCCCTGGGATGAATCCCAGTTGATCATGGTGGATGAGCTCTTTAATGTATTGCCATGTGAGGTTTGCCAATCTTTTCTTGAGTATTTTAGCGTCTGTGTTCATCAGCGATATTGGCCTACAGTTTTCTTTCTCTGTTGTGTCTTTATCTGGTTTTGGGATTAGGATGATGCTGGCCTTGTAAAAAGAATTTGGGAGTCTTCCCTCTTCTTGGATTTTTTTGGAATAGGATGAGATGGACAAGGGTTAGCTCTTCCTTAAATGTTTTGTAAAATCTCCTGTGAAACCATCTGGTCCAAGGCTTTTGTGTGCCGGGAGTTTTTTGATTACTGCTTCAATTCCCCCAGCTGTTATCAGTCTGTTCAGGATTTCTGCTTCTTCTTCTTTCAGTGTTGGAAGGTTATATTTTTCTAGAAATTTGTCCATTTCATTGAGGTTTTCAAATTTTTTGGCATATAGTTGTTCATAGTAATTTCTTACAATCCTTTATATTTCTGTGGTATCAGTTGTTATTTCTCCTCTTTCATTTATGATATTCTTTATTCGGTTCCTCTCCCTTTTTTTCTTGATAAGTCTGCTGAAAAGTTTGTCGATTTTGTTTATCTTTTCAATGAACCAACTCCTGGATTGGTTGATCCTTTGAATTGTTCTTTTGGTCTCTATGTCATTCACTTCTGCTCTGATCTTGATTATTTCCTTCCTTTTACCCACTCTGGGCTTTGTTTGTTGTTGTTTCTCCAGTACTTGAAGCTGGAGGGTTAGGTTGTTTATTTGCAATGTTTCTCTCTTTTTTAGGTAGGCCTGTATTTCTATGAACTTCCCTCTCAGAACTGTGTTCACTGTGTCCCATAGATTTTGGACTGTTGTGTGTTCATTTTCATCTGTTTCCAGAAACTTTTTGATTTCTTCTTTGATCTCATTATTGACCCATTCATTGTGTAATAGCATGCTATTCAGTCTCCATGAGTTTGAATGTTTCTGAGTGTTTCCTTGAGGTTAGTTTCTAGTTTCAAGCCCCTGTGGTTCAAAAAATATATGCTTCGACCATAATATGCTTGTTATGATTTCAGTTTTCCTGAATTTGTTGAGGCTTGTTTTGTATCCTCTCTTGTGGTCTGTCTTTGCAAATGTTCCATGCATTTTTGAAAAGAATGTGTATTTTGCTTCTTTGGGATGAAAGGTTCTATACATGCCAGTTAGGTACATTTGGTGCAATGCGTTGTTCAGTTCCACAATATCCTTGTTCATGTTTTGTTTGGAAGATCTATCCATTGTTGACAGTGGGATATTAAAATCCCCTACTACCGGTGTGTTGCTGTCTATATCTTTCTTGAAGTCTTCCAAGGTTTTCTTTATATATTTACGCACTCCTATGTTGGGTGCATACAGGTTTACAATGTTTATGTCTTCTTGATTGATTCTTCCTTTGAGTATTATGAAGTGTCCTTCCGGGTGTTTTTTTATGGCCTTTGTTTTGAAATCTATTTTGTCTGATAAAGTATTGCTACCCCTGGCTTTTTTCCCTGTCCATTTGCTTGGAATATTTTTTTTCCATCCCTTTACTTTCAGTCTGTGTAGGTCCTTTGTTCTGAGGTGGGTCTTTTGGTCATGTTTTCTTATCCATTCAGCTCCCCCATGTCTTTTGATTGGAACATTTAATCAATTTACATTTAAAGTTATTATTGATAGGTACTTATTCATTTTTTCCCTTTGTACCTGTGGTCCACTCTTTCTCACTCTTTATCTTAAAGCAGTCCCTTTAGCATATTTTCCAGTGCTGGTTTGGTGGAAGTGTATTCTTTTAGCCTTCTTTTGTGAGGGAATCTCTTTTACCTTCTTTTTAATTGTGAGACTTGCTGGGAAGAGCAGCCTTGGTTGCAGACCTTTGCTTTTCATTACTTGGAATATTTATTGCCACTCACTTCTGGCTTATAGTGTTTCTGTTGAGAAGTCAGCTGCTAGCCATATCAGGGATCCCTTGTATGTTACTATGGTTTTCTTTCTTGTTGCCTTTAAGATTCTGTGTTTGTCTTTGATATTTGCCATTTTAATGATGATGTGTCTTGGAGTGAGCCTCATTGGTTTCCTCTTGAATGGGATCCTCTGTGCTTCCTGGTCTTGTGACTTTTTCTCTCCTCCAATTAGGGAAGTTTTCCTAAATTACTTTTTTTCAGACAGGTTCTCTATCCCTTGCTCCTCTTCTTATCCTTCTGCTATCCCTATTATACAGATATTATTACATTTCAGGTTGTCCTGCATTTCCCTGTCGCCGTGAGCGATGTGTTGTGAGGGAGCGGGGGGCACAGGTACTCCAGGATCTGAAGGTTACTGTCTGGAATCAGCTGAGGAGAGAGGGAGGCTCAGAATTCTGCAGAGCCTGTCCCGCAGTTGTCATGGATGGGGGTAGTTTACACAAGTCATCGCAAACACTTCTCTGTTTGCCAGGAGACCGGACATGGCTCTCCTTCTAGGGTGAAGCTCCTGAGCCCTCCTGTGTCCAAAGGCTTTTATTGAGAATCATATGCACAGGCGTATGGATGCAAAGCTCATCAACCAATGTCAGGAGTCTATGTTTACATAGAACAAATAGAGATTATGAATAACAATTGGAAGAACACAAAAGATCTGCCTCAAGTCAGGGTCTATGAATAATGTAAATCTCCTTCCCAGTATAAGCCAGTTATCATTGCTTTTGAGGGAAGAACAAAGCATGCTTAGAGGAACTTACTTCTAGGCCTGATTGTCCCCGGGGAACTGCCTGATCCAGTTTAGGGCTGTACCTGCCTTTAGTATTGTTTCAAGCCTGAGCCAGGTGGGTGGGGCTGAGCCACCAAGAGATAAGGAGACTTTTTTCAGATAGAATGAGGACTTGGACCATATCAAAGCTGAGCCAAGGGGTGTGGGCCTTTTTGCCCTTTATCCGTGTTCCCCAAGTCCTTGTCCCACTGCCCTTATTGGCTGATATCTTTCTTAGGTCATCTCTCCTCATGAGAGAACTTACCTGTCATTAACAACCAATCATCACAGGGCCAAGCAGGGTGATGTGAGGGAGGCAGGGGCTGCGCCCCTGCTAGGGGGACAGGTTTCATCTCCTCAGTGGCCTGTTTTCCCAAGGCCTCCTTGATTAGCTCCAGCCTTGGGGTCCTCTTGCCCGTCAGTGAGGCTACCGTCCCTGAAACCAGGTGGGACAGTTCCCAACATTTCCCTAAATGCCTCTTCATTCTGTTTGAGTCTTTTTTCATTTTCTTGCTGTTTCTGGTAGCTTTTTTCTACGTTATCCTCCAGCTCACTGATTCAATCCTATGCTTCATCTAGCCTGCTTTTGATTCCTTCAGCTGTGTTCTTCAATTCAGACATTGTATTCTTCAGTTCCTCTTGCCTCTTATTGGTAGTTTCTATGTCCTTTTTCATGCTGATACTGTTTGCATTAAGTTCCTCATAGTTTCCACTTAGTTTTTTGTATTTCTTCTGAGTTCACTGAGCTCACTGAGGTTCCTTAGAACCATTGTTTTGAACTCAGTATCTGATAGTTGCCTCCATTTCATTTATTTCTCTTTCTCAGGACTCCTCCTTTCCCTTTGATTGGGGGATGTTTCTTTGTGTTTGCATTATTTGTGAGACTTCGTTTTTGCTTCTGCTTCTTAAATTGATCTCTCTTGACTTCCTGACTTTGTGGTATGAACTTCTATGGTAGGGGACCACTGTTTTTTCTTTCTGGATCTGCCTCTGATGATGTCCGAAATTGACCCTGTCTGACCTTAGGCAGTCTTTTTGAGACTTCCTGGAATCTACTGTCTGTAGCTGTCTCCTTCAGTTGTTTATCTAGTCACTCTGCACTCGGCAGTCAGGTTTAGACACCACAGAGAAGGGCAGAATCCCTCCTGGGGGCAGGGTTATTGGGTCCTCTCACACTGTTGCTACTCAGGGGAGTGGTCTGCCTTAGCCAGATGGCTGCTGCCAAATAGGGGAGGAGTCAGCCATGGGATCCCACTGGCTATTCTCTCAGTTCTCTCCCTAAAGCATCCTTCCCCAGTCTCTCCTCAGGCATCTCCAGCCCACTTTACCCCCACTTTTGCTGGAGCCTAGGGTAAGCGGCTCTAAATAAGAATTCATACGCTGACCCATTAAACGGCACTTTGCATCTCCACCTGCCCATCTCTGCCAGCGAGCAACCATGCTGCTTTTCACAGCTGGTTATTATCTTTGTATTTCTTGTGTTCTGGTGCTGTAGGCTGGAAATCCCTGCCTATGGTTCAGCCCCTGCTCTTCTCAGGGGGATCTGATTTACCATTTAAATATCCCTCTGGTGCTGCCACCTGTAGGTCCCCAGCCCTCCTTCTGGAGTCTCTGCCATCCTCCTTACCAGTTTAGGTTGTGCTAAAGCCAATTCCTCTGTCTATCTGAGGTTATAAGGCTCCTCTCTTGCTGTTGTTCAGTTGTTTGTTTCAGGTGATTTCTCCACAATTTAGTTGTAATTCCAGATTGGTCCTGGGAGGAGGTCAGTGTGGCTTCCATTCACTCTCTGCCATCTTGAAGTTCTCCTGAAGTGTGTACTTCTCTCTTAACTTCTTGTCTTGAATCTATACTAGAAATGGCTCCTTTGGCCTCTTCTTAATTCTACCACATTCTGATATGCCTGAATGATATGCTAGTCTTAATATACAATTTTTTTCATTAAGAGTATTGGGTAGATGTGTGTGTGGCTTGTGGCATGTTGTGTGTGTTCTAGCAGAATAAGTATAGTGCTCTAGGGTTCCTGAAATACACAGAAAGCATCTCCAGATTATAGACCGGAGAAAAGCTATGTTAGGGGAAGTCCCGGAAGTGTTTTATTCTGTTGTCTACTTTAGTACTGACAGTAGTAGTTTTAACAGCAAGTGAATTTTTTAAAACTACACTAACTTTTTCCTTAGGAATTTTTAAATTGTTTTTAAAACTTTTCTAACTTAAAGACAATTACACTGTAGTCACTGATTATTTTAAGACATATACTTACCGAATTTACTAGAGAAAGTCAATGTAGTAAATAAGATTCTCTTTTCACCACCCCATTCTTTGTCCTTTCTTCCATTTTAGGAATTTGCATTAGAGAAGGCCATGCATACAATGATGGGAACTTGGGATGATATTGCTTTTCATATAAGTCTATATCGTGAAACTGGAGTCTGCATTCTTTCTTCAGTAGATGAGATTCAGACTCTCCTTGATGATCAAATTATTAAAACTCAGACAATGAGAGGCTCACCTTTCATTAAACCATTTGAAAAAGAGATCAAGGTATGTTAAACAGGATAGTTCCTGGTTACTTGTAAAAATTGCAATATTAATTACATAGTTCTGTAGAAATAAGTCAGTTTGATGGATGTCTTTGGAGAAATACAGGAACAGATATTTAAAAATTAGTGTGGAACTATGTAGAACAGATCTGAGATATAACCCCTAATGATTTAAAAAAGAACAAATTATATTTTATTAGAAAAAAATCTCCAAAGACAGCTATTGACTTGGAAGGAAAACAGTTGGTATTTATTGTTTATTCCAACTTTAAATAGCCTAGCCCCTGTTCCATGCTATATCCTAGTAACTTATAGTGAAGTTTTACATACCATGCTTTAAATATATTTCTGAATAACTAGCTTGAGGGTCCTTCTGAATAATTAATGAATTATTTTCCACTTGAGGAAAAACAAGTGATATTTGAGACTATAAGATTATTTGATATCCTTATAGTTGATGTGGATAAATATAGAAAGCAAACCAATTATAATAACTAATGCTTTCATAGGTAGTATCAAAATTCTAATTGAGACTATATATAGTGGGGAAAGATAAACAACAAATAGATTTTTTCCTTTTATATTTCTTGATTTCTCACTATGCACCAGGTATGTCTCTAGGGGCTCTACATTTACCAGCCCACTTAATTTCCATAACAGACTTACAGGGCAGGTACTTTTTATAATCTGTATTCATAGATAAGGAAACAAAAGCATAGGAGAATAAATAAATTACCCTAGTTCACCCAACTAATAAGTGACACAGAGCTAGAATTCAAATCAAAGTAGTCTGGTTTTAAGTGTAAATAATTTTTTTTTATCCTCATCCAAGGATATGCATATTCATTTTAGAGAGAGGGGAAGAGAGGGAAAAGGATAGAGAATCATTAATGTGAGAGAGAAACGTCATTTGCTTCTCATATATACCCCAACCGTGACCAAACCTGCAACCTAGGTATGTGCCCTGACAGGGAATTGAACCAGTGACCTTTCGGTTTACAGGGTGACACTCCAAACAGCTGAGCCACACTGGCCAGGGCATAAATAGTGTTTTTATGAAAGACCTTAGCTCTCAATATTTAGATAAGACAGAGTTGTGTTCTTCTAAAAGGACATGATGCTTCACATTTTCTCATGAATGAGGCTGACCTAAACTTTCCTGATAAGATATTATATTATGTCTTGTGAAGAAATTTCTTGTCTAACAAGGGAACATTTACAAGACAAATTAAAAGCTCATTTAGAGCTTTAAAAATAACTAAAATATTAGACCTAATATCTTGGAAGATAGGATCATAGGGCACATATTTAAGAACCAAAGAGAGATTATATGAATGATTTCCACTAATGAAATATCTTATTGATTCTAGGAGACTTATGAGAGTAAGGAGACTTTTTTTGTTTTTGTTTTGTTCCCCCCCCCCAAAAAAAAATTGTGTTGTAGAGCAGGGTGTTTCAACCTGGCACTAAAGACATTTTAGGCTGAATAATTCTTTGCTGTGAGAATTGTCATGTACATTGCAGGGAGTTTAGCAGCATTCCTGGCTTCTACCCAGTAGATATTAGTAGCACCCTCAGCCCATCGGTTGCAACCAATGAAAATGTCTCCAGACATTGTCAGATGTTCTTTGGGTTGGGGAACAAATTAGCCCCTAGGTTTATAACTATTGCTTTATATAAGGATATGAGGGGGACCCCCCCAAAATGGAATTTATTTATAAAAATTGTGTACTTATTCTTACATGTTTAAACTTCAGTCACCCTCAAAGTACTCTCCATTGGATGCAATACATCTATCAAGACTTTTTTCCCCACTGGTCAAACAGTTTTTGAACTCATCAATTTTGATGCCTTTTAGTGCTTCTGCCATTTTTTGTTTCACCTTTTTCACATCTACAAAATGTTTCCCTTTTAGGACTCCTTCACTTGGGAAACAAAAAAAAAAGTTGCTCAGGGTGAGACTGGGTAAACAGGGAGGGTGGGGCAGAAGGGTCATGCTGTTTTTGGTCAAAAACTGCTAAACAGTTGGCAAGGTGTGGGTAGAGGTGCTTGGAAATCACCTATCATGCAGTGGGCAAAGTGTTGAAAGAGTCTTCAAAAAAATTCACTGAAGCTGAAGGCAGCCTCTCACAACAACACCTGCTAGGACACTGATACAAATGAGTTCCTAGAACACTCACTTAGCAGGGGGGAAGCCTATACTACAAGGGACACATCCTCCGGAAGGCAATTCTGGTTTTGTGGGGGTTCCCCCTCATATATTCCTGGATGCTTTTTGGATTTGAGGTAGTTTACCTAGGGATTAAGAGATTGGTCTAAATAATTACAATCATTTCCAGTTGTGAGTTCCAATGATTTAGGAAAACTTCAGACTTCCTAAAGTTTTTGTAAACTTATGTGAGACACTGATAAGTGATCTTGAGCTATTGTGCATTGATTTAAAAATAATAGTCAATTTTAAATACATATTTCTTGCTATAATTTATCTTTTTTCTTTAATAACTGAATTAGTACACTATGCTTTTCATTAAGGCTTGGGAGGACCGCTTGATTCGAATACAAGAAACAATTGATGAATGGTTAAAAGTACAAGCTCAGTGGTTATACTTGGAGCCCATTTTTTGTTCTGAGGATATCATGCAACAGATGCCAGAAGAAGGACGTCAATTTCAGACAGTAGACAGACATTGGAGGGATATCATGAAGTTTTGTGCAAAAGATCCAAAGGTGTAGTGTTTATTTTTTCTCTTACAAATAAAGGCGAACCTTTATTTTCGTCTATGAAAAAAAAGAATTTGGCTTTTTTTCTGATTAAAAAAAATACCTCATTGTACACAAACTAGAAAGTTCAGGAAAAATGTAAGAAAGTATAAAGTATTAAAATAATTTTGCTTTTCAATTCATAAGATATACTACTTGTAATTATTTTTAAATTTAATTTTATTGGGGTAACATTGGTTAATAAGATTATTTACATAGGTTTCAAGTGTACATTTTTATGATTCATGATCTGTATATTGCATTGTGTGCCCATGATGCAAGTTAAATCATCTTTCTTTACGATATATTTGACACCCTTGACTACCCTCTAACCCCCTTTCTCCCGGTAACCACTATACTGTGGTCTGTGTCTGAGTTTCTGTTCGTTTTTCTTGTTTACTCATTTATTGACTTCAGTTTTATATCCCACATACAAGTGAAATCACATGGTTCTTAAATTTTCTGTCTGACTTATTTTGTTTAGCATGATATTCTCAAAGTCCATCCATGTTGTCACAAGTGACAGTATTTCATCTTTATTTTTACAGCTGAGTAGTATTCTATTGTGTATATGTACCACATCTTTTTTACCTAATCATCTATCGAAGGACATTTTGGTTGTTTCCATGTCTTGGCCACTGTGAATAATGCTATAATGAATATAGGGGTACATTTATCTTTGCAAATAAATGTTTTCAAATTTTTCAGGTAGATGCCCAGAAGAGGGGATGCTGGGTCATATGGTAACCCTATTCTTAATTTTTTTGCAGAGCCCCCTTGTGTTTTCCATAGTGGCTGTACTAGTCTACATTACCACCAGCAGTGAATGAGGGTTCTTTTTTCTCCACAACCATTCCAACACTTGTTATTACCTGTCTTGTTGAAACTAGCCATTCTAACAGATGTGAGGTGGTATCTCATTGTAGTTTTGATTTGCATCTCCCTAATAACTAGTGAAGTGAGCAACTTTTCCTGTATCTGTTGGCCATTTGTATATCTTCTTGGAAGAAGTGTTCACGTCACTTCTCACGTTGAGAAGTGTACACTTTTGAGAGTGTAAAAATAACTCTTCATTTGCAGCCCATACAAAAACTGGCAGAACAATGTCTGTGTACATCAAAACATCTAGTTGTACATCTTAAATATATAAAATTTTTATTTGTTAATTATACCTCATAAAAAAGGAAAAACTGGTAGCAAACTGGATTTATCCCATGAGACACAGTTTGCCAAATCATACATGTAGATTGTTAAGTTTATAGCTGATAGTTGTAAATGTTAAAATAATTATCACACACCAACTTAACAGACTCTTCCCACATCACTCAAAAAAAATAGGAGAAATGAAAATATGCATGACAGTTATAACTTACCATTTGTGACTAGCATCTTTGGATCAGAAGAGTTGTGATTTATTGAATTTTAATAGTTTTCCATTACAAAACATTTTATGACAATTTTCATAAACCTTTTGACATTTTAACATTTTTAATATGTAATATAGATTAATGTTTAGGTCTTACAATTATATCTGGTATATAAGTGATGAACTGAAAAATTTGTCTCTTTTAGGTTCTTGCTGCTACTTCTTTAACAGGTTTATTGGAAAAACTACAGAACTGCAATGAACTTTTGGAGAAAATTATGAAAGGGCTTAATGCATATCTTGAAAAAAAACGACTTTTCTTCCCTCGGTATGATGGATAATCAACTGTGCTCTCATTGAAAGCATTTTGTGATGTGTGATGAATAACAACTAAAGCACTTTTATTTTCATGTTTTTCTCTAGTTTCTTCTTTTTATCTAATGATGAAATGTTAGAGATTTTGTCAGAGACCAAAGATCCACTTAGAGTTCAGCCTCATTTAAAAAAATGCTTTGAGGGCATTGCTAAATTGGAGTTCCTTCCCAATTTGGACATTAAGGCCATGTATAGCTCTGAAGGTGAGCGCGTGGAGCTGATTGCACTTATTTCTACATCTGCAGCACGAGGTGCTGTGGAAAAGTGGCTCATTCAAGTGGAAGATTTAATGCTCCGGAGTATTCATGACGTGATCGCTGCAGCCAGACTGGTGTGTTTCCTTGAATTGAGTATATTCTACCTTATATTCTAAAAATGCTTTCTTTTAGGAAGTTTTGAATGGGTACCAGTAAATGAACACTTAAAGTTTTTACTATTTAAATCCATTTATTATTTTATTTACTCTTTATTTGTTTCTAACATTATTAAGATAATATTAGTAAGAATTGATTATATACATGATTAAGTGCTACAAAAGAAGAATAATAAGATGTATTACAGGGGGGAAGGGTTCTAGTGATAGGCAATTAGAGAAAGTGAAATTGAAACTGTGACCCAAAGGGTAAGTAAGAATTAACCAGATAAAGAGCAAATAGAAGAGCATCTTGGTATCCAGTGTGAAGGCCCTGTGATCAGAAATAACCTCAGACATGGGTGTTAAATGTGTGATCTAGTTCTCTTACTGTTGTTCAAAACTTATTACTTAAAAACTTGAAATGAGTTGAACAAACATTAAGGGGGGATATATATTTGAAAGAAATATAACACCTAGGCACTACATGTACCTCACTTATGCTAATCCAGTTAACCTAACCTTGAATGATAAGCTTCAGTATATTTCTATTTTGGGGGACCACAAAGGAATAGTTGTGTAGTTAAAAAAAATCACTTAAAAAGCCATTGCAGCCTTATATCCAGTTACTCACTTCATGTGAGTGAGGTATCCTTTTCCCTTTACCAAGAGCCCTATGAAGCTCATCTTGCAGTGACTGTTCTGTTCAGCTTCACTGTTCCTGTAGATAGAGCTTGACTTTTTCTCTTTTCTACTTATGACTCTAAACAAACTAAAATATATAGGAAAGAATAACATTTTCCATGAAAGCATTTCCTTAGTAAGAATAGAAATTTTCTTCTATGTACATAGCAATGATTCATTCATTCTTTGAAACTTGTTAGTCATTTGCATTTATTTCTAAATATTGCTACTCAAAAGGCATTTTAATGATAATATTTTATATCCTTATGTTTATATCTGAAGTATGTTGAAGATGGTGTTATAATCTTATATTAAAGATGGTATCATTGTATTAAATTTATAGTGTCTACTAGCATCAACTTCAAACGTTGTCCTGCAATTGGTTATTTTTTTCCAGTTCATAATTTGGATCTCCTTTATCAAGGATCCTTTATAAATTATCATTTACTTTTGAAGCAAGTTATTTTTTAACCCCTTCAAAATCCCTTTAAATAAATAAAAATGTCAGAAGGACATGAAAGTATACTTTGAATTCAAAAGCATAAGTTGTTCAATTATAATTAAACAAATATATGATTATTCAAATTATATACTCTGGTCATACAAATTTTTAGAATTGCTATGGATTAATAATACAAGGGCTCTAATACTAGTCCAGTTTTCTACTAAATTGTATAGTCAGTCTCCTTTTCAATTAAATCTTGGCATCGATGTATATAATTTATTAAACTGATTTATTTTTTTAGTTTAATAAAGCTCTTATATTTTAACAGAAGTAATGGACATTTTATTTAGAAACTTGACAACTCCCCACAGCAGAGGAATATAAAAATATATACATGTTTAAAAATATAATTATAATTTATAAAAACATTTTCAGGTATTTTAAATAGTCATACAAAAATTTTCTTGACCATATGGTATTCTAGCCTATGATGTACCAAATATTGCACTTCTCTATTGTTAGACATTTAGCTTTTTTTCCTTTAGTAATCTTTTAAAGTTAGAAATGCTTTTTAATTATTCAGGCTTATCCAGACTCGGCAAGAAGAGATTGGGTTCGAGAATGGCCTGGCCAAGTTGTTCTTTGTGTTTCTCAAATGTTCTGGACTTCTGAGACACAGGAAGTTATAAGTGGTGGGACAAAGGTAAAGCATTATTTGATTTAAAGTACTATTTTTTCTACATGCTATGTTTCTTAGTTTATTCTTTGCAAAGCCAATCTTCTCCCCAATTTCTACATATAGCATTAAAATTTTATAATTATTTGAAAACATATTTCATACTAAGCTTAGACAAAATCACTCTAATTCATTTTTATGTTGGGATATATTATGGAGTTAGGATTGTTTTGTATAAGAGTAAGTGTATAAAATATATATTTTAGGTACTATGTAACATTAGAGTAATTGCTTTTTAATTTTGTAGGGTTTAAAGAAGTATTATAAGGAACTTCAGAATCAACTAAATGATATTGTAGAGCTGGTAAGAGGAAAACTTTCAAAGCAGACCAGGACTACTCTGGGGGCTTTAGTTACTATTGATGTCCACGCTAGAGATGTGGTCATGGACATGATTGATATGGGTATGTGACTTTTTCTTCAATATTAAAGATAAAATAGCAATAGCTTCTAGAAACAAAGACTTAGACTACATGTTTTTTTCTCTTTCAACAGAATATATTTTATATGATCTTTTTGACAAATTGAAAAACATGAGTTGTTTTAACATTTTCTACTATAAAAAATGATAAAATACCTATTTTTCAAATTATTTACATTTCAGGATTATGTGTCTTGTTTTATTTTATTCTTTTTAGGTGTCTCACATGATACAGATTTCCAGTGGCTTGCTCAGCTTCGATATTATTGGGAATATGAGAATGCTCGAGTTCGTATCATTAATTGCAATGTAAAATATGCTTATGAATATCTAGGCAACTCACCTCGACTGGTCATTACTCCTCTAACTGACAGGTGTTACAGAACATTGGTAAGCATTTAAATTACTTTAATTCATACATTAAAGATTACTTTTTGATGTGGTATCAGATTTCCTTGTCCAAATTTAACATTGCTATCCTCATTTTATTCTATCAGTGATAGTTGAATACAGCTATTCTTTTCTAATTCCAAAATTCCTTTATGTAAAGTTATAGTAATGAATAGTTAATTCTGGGTGCTTTTGTAGAATATAAGCATGTTTGAATTTTAATGTTTGAAAAGCATCCATCACCCCCATTGGGGACAATTAGAAAAAGGAAGATATTGGAGATTTAAAAAGAAAACTGGAACTTCAGAAAATGGTATAATTTTTTTTTGCAGTTCAGTTCTGGGAGAGATAACAGGAAGATGAGGGAAGTACATTTGGGCCTTAGAACTCCGACTTAGTTCTGTTGAATAGGAGGGAGAGAGCTAACATGTAGGGGGTTGGTGCTGAGGTATGTGCTTGTTGAGAAGCTATGGAGGATAGAGCTATGACTATTAACAAAAATTGGGATTAGGGTTGCCAGATAAAATACAGGACCCCTGCATAAATTTGAATTTCAAATAAACAACAAATACATTTTTAGTATAAATATGTCCCAAATATTGCACAGGACATATTTATTCATTGTCAGAAATTCAAATTTAACTGGGCATCCTACATTTAAATTTGCTAAACCTGGAAACCCTACCTGGAAATTGAGAAGGAGCATCAGGAAACACCAACTTACCTGTGCTGAGTAAGTAAAATTAAAGTGTCTTTGAGTCCTCTAGAAGCAGAAATGAAATGGGGATTCTTGGGCAAATGATTTACTAGGGAATGCTCTCAGCAAAAACCTGTAAGGAAGTGAAGAAAGCAGGGGGAAAAGCTAAGGAAAGATGTGATTTCATCGAATATGTATCCTTAGCCTGATCTCAAGGGAGATTTGGAGCATGAATGGCAGCACAAAGTCATCCCACTTTAAGGCAAAGAGATGTGGCTTTTACACCCCTTTATAGTCGTTGGCTATGGGTCACCCCTGGGGTTAGGAGTATAAGTGAGCTTTCAAGGTATTTGCCAACAAGGAACCTTCTATTAATTGAGAACAATTTTCAGGAAAAAAGAGCAGTTGGGAGCTATTTGTAGCTGATACTCACAGCATTTGGAGGATAGATGCAGTGACCACTAAAGGGAATCTGGGTAGGGTGCTGATCCATCTACTATAAAATGTTTCACCAAACCCTCAGATTTCTCAGGAAGCTCTCTGAGGGCAGGGACCATGTCTAGTTTTCCTCTCGAGTGGTGAACAAGTACATAACTCCTCTCTAAATATTTGTTGAATAAATGAATCTCAAGCTTCTATGTCCTATCTGGGACCTCAGTGAAATCAAAGCTGTGAATACTTTTAAGGTAGAAGGTAACAACTTCAAGTTGTAAAATCAGAAGCACATTAAACACCTGTATGCAACACTAGGTTGAAAAGTCGAGTAAGTCTTCTAGTATATTAACAATAAAAGGAACACATTTGTAAGCATTTTCTTGAAATTATAAAGGGAAAGGTTTCCAACAATCAAATTAATGGATATTAACAGTGGAGCATTTATCATAAATTTAAGATAGATGAAATAACCATTGATATTGCCTTCTTTTAGATGTCTGTTGTTTTATTTCAGTAAAGGTAAAAATACGATTTTCATAGGTGCATTTTTTTATTTATTTTAAAAATTGACATTTTAAAGAGCAAATTAAGCAGAAAGTACAAGAGTCCCCATATACCTCCTGCTTCCCCATATGTACAACTTTGTGTCTGTTAACCTTATTTTTCCTAAAAGGTGTTAAATTTCACAAACTCTCATGGTGGTTTTTGTGAAGCAAGCTCCATAGGTAGGGAATTAACTGTAATCTATATGCTTCTAAAAATGTTCAGCCACTGTTCTAGTCATTGTGGGGACTCAGAAGCATTCAGATACTGCTGATGTTGTGTTTACTGAACTTAAAGTCTAATTGAGAGAGGGAAATGTACATAATTAACTGTAATGCAAGGTAGAAAGTAATACTACTGGTAAGAGAAGTATAGAACAGAGTTATGGGAATGGAGAACATAGCAAGAGTTATCAGGATCAATAGCCAGGGTAACTCATATATAAAATTATATAATAGGCCATTTGTTTGTCTTCCAACTGATAGACAACCATTCATAACACTCACTTTCAGGTGTTTACCTTCTTTGAGGCTATTCAAGAGATTGTCATTATTGAACTCCATAATCGTCCCCACAACCACTTCTAATTAAAACTTCCTGACCAAATTTTAACTTTCTGACCAAATTTTAACACCAAATTTCATATAGGGATGGCTATAATATAACACCTCAAGGCTATATTCTGTTTGTTTTTTAAAGGCAAATGGAGTACATATAAAGTGTTAAAACATAAGGAGATTTTTGATATATTTTCACTTTTTAAAGACTCTTCAAACTGCTTATCTTCGTGCAGCTAGCAAATTATGTGCTAAAAATTAACTGAACAATGCAATTATATTACTGAGTCTCTGAAGTTACAATTAAACTGAATCAATCTGTTTTGCAAACAATTGTCTAATTTTTTTTTCCATTTAAGCATGTCTTTCTTTTCACATGAACTTTTCTTTTCAGATTGGTGCCTTCTATTTAAACCTTGGAGGTGCCCCAGAAGGGCCAGCAGGCACAGGAAAAACTGAAACCACCAAGGACTTGGCTAAAGCTCTTGCTGTACAGTGTGTGGTGTTCAACTGTTCAGATGGGCTAGATTATCTAGCAATGGGAAAGGTAAAGTTACATTTTAAACGTTACAAACTTACAGCTCAGTCTGACTGGATAAACTGAAGCAAACTCATATTTAAACATTATTTAAACGTGGTTTAAGCATTACTTGAACCTTGGTTTTAGGTGTAAAGATATTGCTTATACCTTTGGGACTTCTATTAAGCTTAAATTTCAACTTTGACTTAAAAGGTTAAATATTTAACAAGCGATGCATTTTCCTAAGAAAATCTTCTCCCTTTTTCTTGTCCTTAGTTTTTTAAAGGATTGGCTTCTTCTGGTGCTTGGGCTTGCTTTGATGAATTTAATCGAATTGAGTTGGAAGTGTTGTCGGTGGTAGCTCAACAGATCCTTTGCATTCAGAGAGCCATTCAACAGAAGCTGGAAGTATTTATTTTTGAGGGGACAGAACTTAAACTCAATCCAAACTGTTTTGTGGCTATTACCATGAATCCTGGCTATGCAGGACGTTCTGAATTGCCAGATAATCTTAAGGTAGTATTTTTATGAGTGTAAATTTGTTAATCAAAAGTAACAGCATAATCCACAAAAAATAGTGTATTTTTTATAATTTCCCTTTTCTGTGTATTAAACTTCCAAAAGCTTTTTTTTATATATCTAAAAATTATTAAAGTACATAAAACTCTTAATGTGCTACTGAAAAATAACAGAGTTAATGAAAGGGTACTGCATTGGGGGAATAAACTTGAATATCAACACATTATCTTTGGGTGCTTATGCTCAGCTTTAAAAATGGTTTACTTTATGTAAATAATATATTTCATTTATTATATACTTCAGGTTCTTTTTAGAACAGTGGCTATGATGGTTCCAAACTATGCCCTCATAGCAGAAATCTCCCTCTATTCCTATGGATTTTTGAATGCAAAGCCTCTGTCTGTGAAGATAGTAATGACCTACAGGCTTTGCTCAGAGCAGCTCTCATCACAGTTTCATTATGACTATGGAATGCGAGCAGTAAAAGCAGTTTTAGTGGCTGCTGGAAACCTTAAACTAAAATTTCCAAATGAAAATGAAGATATACTTGTAAGTATTAAATATATACATTGTGAAAGAAAGCTTGAGTAGCAAAATAATTTTTTTTTTAGTGAAGTTGATCAGGAACTATAAATGGGCAAAAAAGGGAGTTCTTGCTTTGAGCCTTTTTATATGAGGTTGAAATGATAGTTTAGGTGTTATGTTATTCATTTTACTTTATCAGAATGTAAAGACCTGTTGGCTTGGTAAGAAGTTAGGCTTTTTTGTATGGGGATTCCGTGCAAGAGTGTAAAAGAAACTTTGACTTTGGGTATAAGGAGGAGAGGGCAAATACTGGCAATTAACTTAATATTACATTTTTTGGATGATTTTAGCTTCTTCGATCAATTAAAGATGTAAATGAACCAAAGTTTTTATCACATGATATACCCTTATTTAATGGAATAACTAGTGACTTATTTCCTGGTATTAAACTTCCTGAAGCTGACTATCATGTAAGTAAACCTCTGAGAATGACTTATTCTGTAAATGAATTTATTTGATGACCCAAGAATTTATAAAGTTTTATTAAATGAGTGACATTATTCTGTTTGGAGGATAAACCCTTATTTTGGGCACTTTAATATGAAAATAAGTAAATTTTAATACTTTGTTATATGATACCAAGATTACAAGGTTCAAGTCAAAGATAAGGTTTGTTATAACAGAATATGAATTTTATTTTGTACCTTGTGATTTATAATACTTACTACTATGTATACTATAATACTGTTGTATACTTCAGCCAGTGAAAAAGATAGTAAACTGAAAGTGATAAAACATCTTATAGTTAACCTAAGGATTTGTTCCTTGAATTTAAATAATGTGCTGGCTTTTTTTAAAAGGAAAAAATCATATGCATTTTCAATTCCATTTAAGTTATAGACATTATAAGAGGTATGTGTGTGTGTGCGCGCCTACTGTTTATAGCTGTTATATAATATAAAATCAAAATATAATTTAAAGTTAATTACAAACAAAACAATCTCAATTTAATGAGATGGATGATGTGTGGCTAAAACTAAATTGTGACATTATGGCACTTTCTATGGTAAAATGTACAGCGAAGATTCTTTTGAGTTCAGCATGTATAAACTATCTTATGCCATATGATGTTTCAATACTTTCACTCTTCTTTATTGATATTACTGTAAAATACTTTGTTTTTTTTAAAAGATTTTATTTATTTATTTTTAGGCAGAGGGGAAGGGAGAGCCAGGCATGCGCTCTGACTGGGAATCGAACTGGCAGCTCTTAGGTTCGCAGGCCAGCGCTCAATCTACTGAGCCACACCAGCCAAGGCTGTAAAATACTTTTTGTTTGTTTAAGCTTTTATATCAATAAGTGGTCACTTGGTTCAAAGGCATTTACTTGTTTGCTTTCATTTAAAAATTTTTTTTATTGTTGTTCAATTACAGTTGTCCCCATATTTTCCCCATTACTCTCCCCTGCCCTGCCTGTCCCCACCCTCCCACATTCAATCCTCTCCCATCCTTCCCTCCCTTTCCCTTTTGTCTTTGTCCTTGGGTCCTTCATACACATTCCTTAACTTGACATTTCCCCTTCTTTCCCTTTATCTCCTTCCCCCTTCCCCTCTAGTTACTGTCATTTTGTTCATTTCCATGTCTCTCGTTCTATTTTCCTTGCTTGTTTGTTTTGTTGATTAGATTCCACTTACAGGTGAGATCATATCATATTTGTCTTTCACCGCCTGATTTATTTCACTTAGTATAATTCTCTCCAAACTCAAAAATTAATATATATCCAGTATCAAATTAAGGTGATTCTAGGGTATTTTTCACAAACAACACTTAATTTTCTGATTCTGTGGACACCAACTGGTTGTTTAAGAATTCATTTCTAATACTACCTGGAATTAGTGTCAGGCTCTACAAATTAGGGCTCAATTCTACAAAAGTACGCCTTTCTTTTGACAGCTGTCTCAAGTTCTAGGTCACCTGTACTTCAGAGTTTTTTCCATGATCCCTCCACTTCGAGTGTGCTGGTTTGCTAGAATAGCTCATAAAACTCAGGAACACAGTTTACTTATGTTTACTGGTTTATTATAAAGGATACAAGTTGTATCAGTCAAGGTATGGGGAGGTGGCAACAGTGGAGCTTCCATGCCCTAAGGGTGTATCACCCTCCCTGCAACTTACTGTGTTCACCAAACCAGAAGCTCCCTGAATCTCATTGTTCAAAGTTTTTATAAAGCTCAATCTTCCTCTTCCTCTCCTCACTCAAAGGTTGGTAAGTGGAGCTGAAAGTTCCAGCCGTCTAACCAATGGTTCTTTCTGTTGACTAGCTACATCCTTAGGCTTATCTAGGGTCATTATTCTAAGTAATCTCTTAGCATAAACTCAGGTGTGATGGAAAAGTGCTCATTATGAATAACAAAGGACACTCCTATCACTCAAGAAATTCCAATTTATAGGAGCTCTCTGTCACTTGTTGCTGGGGAAGGGGGGTGGGGAGAGATGGGGAGAGGCCGGGGGATGTTGTCAAAGACCATATATATTTTTGTATTATACCACAGGTTGTTATCAAGATGATTCAGGAGAGGCTAATATGATTTTATTTAATAAAAATACAAAATCTTACCATTCTCTTGAGGAGCTCTTGTACTCCCATGAATATAACAGTAGATCCATGGCTCCATAGATTCCAATTTAAAAAATACTACTAGGACTTCAATGGTAAAAATGAGTTTTGGAAGTGTGTCATTACCTGGGAACTACAGATTTCTGATATGCTTTTGGTTACAAACAAATGGACAGATTAATTTTCAAGACAGTGTAATTACCATTCCTGTTGATATATTATATAAATACAAGACATTAAATTGAATAAACATTATCATGCTAGAAAGGGAAGGCGGTCATCTGTTCAGTAAGAAACAGCAAGTAGGTGGTCTGCATCACAGGACTCTGTGGTGAAGGAAGTTCAAGAAGGCTCATTCCAAAACACCTAAAGCATATAAATGAGTTTAAAGAACTGTTTGGCAACCCCTAATCCTTAGATTTTAGCCAATTCAAGAAATGCTGTTTTATATAACTTGGAACTGAATTAGCTGCTATGATCATATGCCATGATAAATTATTGATAGTTTTATTAAGTAGGAGAGTTCACAATAGTTTATGCACACATACATCATATCATCTTAGACTTAAGCTACTGGGGCTGAGGAAATTAGATTATATATGATAAAATCAAAATTCATTAGTTTAATGAAGTTGACTGTCATACCTGTATTCACTGAGAACATAGAAGTTCATAGGAGGAATATTGGAAATTTTGATACTCTCTGAGAATAAATAGGCATATAAATATAATGCACACTTGAATTTTTACTAAAAGTATAAGGGATAAATTCAAGTATAGGCAAAGAAAGTGAAGTGATGATGCTTTTATTCTATTTCTTAAAATGATACATTTTATTGAAGGGACCTCTCTTTATGATACAAGACTCTTGTAATTGTAGAGTATTTTTTTAAGGTTTTATTTTTGTTCAAATACATTTGTCTCCATTTTCCCACCACCACTTTCCCCTGCCCCACCCACCCCCACCTCCTACCATTTGGCTTTGTTCATGGGTCCTTTATACTTGTTCCTTGATTTTACCCTTCCCCTTCTTTTCCCTGTTACCCGCCTCCCCCCTTCCCTCTTGTTATTGGCGGTTTCTTTTTTCTCTCAATGTTGCTGGTTGTATTTTCCTTGCTCATTTGTTTTGTTGATTAGGTTCCCCTTACAGGGGAAATACCATATGAGATCATATGGTATTTGTCTTTCACCTCCTGGCTTATTTCACTTAGCATAATGCTCTCCAGTTCCATCCATGCTGTCACGAAGGGTAGTAGCTCTTTCTTTCTTTCTGCTGTGTAGTATTCCATTGTGTAAATGGACCATAGTTTTTTGATTCACTCATTTCTGATGGGCACTTAGGTTGCTTCCAGCACTTGGCTATTGTAAATTGTGCTGCTATGAACATCGGGGGGCATAGGTTCTTTTGAATTGGTGTTTTGGGGTTCTTAGGGTATAACTGCAGCAGTGGAATTGCTGGGTCAAAAGGCAGTTCCATTTTTAGCTTTTTGAGGAAATTCCGAACTGTTTTCTACAGTGGCTGCACCAGTCTGCATTCCCATCAACAGTGCACTAGGGTTCCCTTTTCTCCACAGCCTCGCCGGCACTTGCCCTTTGTTGATTTGGTTATGATGGCCATTCTGACAGGTGTGAAGTGGTATCTAATTGTGGTTTTAATTTGCATCTCTCTGATGGCTAGTGATGCTGAGCATCCTTTCATGTGTCTCTGGGCCCTGGGTACGTCCTCCTTGGAGAAGTGTCTGTTCAGGTCCTTTGCCGATGTTTTAATTGGATTGTTTGTCTTCCTGGAGTGGAGTCATGTGAGTTCTTCATATATTTTGGAGACCAAACCCTTGTCTGAGGTATCATCGGCAAATATATTTTCCCATATGATTGACTCCCTTTTCATTTTGCTGATGTTTTCTTTAGCCGTGCAGAACCTTCTTATTTTGATGAGGTCCCACTTGTTTATTCTTACCGTTATGTCCCTTGCTCCAGGGGACATATCGATGAAAATATTGCTGCGTGGAATATCTGAGAGTTTCCTGCCTATGTGCACCTCTAGGACTTTTATGGTGTCACAACTTATATATAAGTCTTTTATCCATCCCGAGTTTATTTTTGTGTATGATGTAAATTGGTGGTCAAATTTCAACTTTTTGCATGTAGCTGTCCAGCTCTCACGACACCATTTGTTGAAAAAGCTATTTTTATTCCATTTTATGCTTCTGCCCCCTTTGTCTCATATTAATTGACCATAGAGACATGGGTTTATTTCTAGGCTCTCTATTCTGTTCCACTGATCTATGTATCTGTTCTTATGCCAATACCAGACTGTTCTGATTACAGTGGCCTTGTAATATAGTTTGATGTCAGGTATTGTGATCCTACTTTGTTCTCATTTCTCAAAATGTCTGTGTCTCTTTGGGGTTGTTTATGATTCCATATAAATTTTTAAAATGTTTGTCCTATATCTGTGAAATACATCATTGGTATTTTAATAGGGATTGCATTGAATCTATAAATTGCTTGGGGCAGCATGGACATTTTGATGATGTTAATTCTTCCAATCCATGAACACAGTATATGCTTCCCTTTATTTGTGTCTTCCTTAATTTCTTTTTCTTAATTTTAATTTAATTTAATTTATTTATATTTATAAATCATGTTTATTCTATTACAGTTGTCTCAATTTTTACCCCTTTACCCAATCCATGTATCCCATTCCCACAGTCAATTCCCACTCTGTTGTCCATGTCCATGGGTCATTCATACATGATCTTTGTCAAGTCCCTTCCCCTTCTTTCCACCATTGTCCTCTTTCCCCATCCCCTCTGGTCACTTTCAGTCGGCTCCATGTTTCCGTGCCTGTGGTTCATTCTGTTCATTAGTTTATTTTGTTGAATAGAGTCCACTTATAGGTGAGATTATATGGTATTTGTTTTTCATCAGCTGGCTTATTTCACGTAGCTTAATATTCTCCAGTTCTATCCATGTTGTCGCAAAAGGTAGGAATTCCATCTCTCTCTCTTTCTTTCTTTCTTAAATGCAGATTGATTTTCTTTATTTTTTTAAATGTCAAAGTTAATTATAAAATATTAAAAAAATTTAAAACCATTATAAAGTCTCAGCAATTAAACCAACATGACACCTGCACAGAAATAATCAAGTAGATCAATGAAATATGCTGAGTATTCTAGAGACAAATGTATATATCTATCTAACAATGTATGATTAAGTTTATATTCAAATCAATGGGTAAAATAAGGCTTATTCAACAAATAAGGTACATGGAACACTATTACTTGAAATGAAACAAATATAGAGCCTTATTTCACAGAATGTACAAGAAATATTCAGGTGAGTTAAAAATCAATATGTAGAATCTAAGGAGTTTCAGAAGAAAATAGAAGTAATATTTTTCATGACCAGAAGTAAAATATTCAAACCCAGAAGTTATAAAGTAAATATTAACAATATGACTATAGTAAAGATTTAACTATATAGTAAAATACATATAAAAAAAGTTAAAGGACCAGGAATAGAATAGAAAAGTATTTGCAACACATCTAAAACATGGTTAATAGGCTTTTTATTTGTTTCTTTTTTTTGGGGGGGGGAGTTCTACAAATCTTTAATCAATAAATGGATAAAGAATACCAAAAAGTCATTTAAAGATTTTATTTAAAAAAAATAGAAATAGGCAAGAAATATACTAAAACAGGTTTAGTTTCAACAAATAGTACAGGAAAATTTAAAATAACATCATTGTCACAATCAGATTAATGAGTATTAAAAATATTGATAATATCAAGTATTGGCAACTCTGAAAGGAACTGGGTATTCATAGAAACTTTTTCTTCATCTTAAAGCAGACCCTTTAGCATATTTTGCAGTGCTGGTTTGGTGGAGGTGTATTCTTTTAGCCTTCTTTTGTCTGGGAAACTCCATATTTTGCCTTCCGTTTTAATTGAGAGCCTGGCTGGGTACATCAGTCTTGGTTGCAGGCCTTTGTTTTTCAATACTTGGAATATTTCTTGCCAGTCCCTTCTGGCTTGCAGTGTTTCTGCTGAGAAGTCAGATGCTAGCTGTATTGGGGCTTCCTTTTATGTTACTATCTCTTTCTCCCTTGCTGCTTTAGGATTCTCTGTTTGTCTTTGATATTTGCCATTTTAATGATGATGAGCCTTGGAGTGGGCCTCATTGGTTCCCCTTGAATGGGACCCTCTGTGCTTCCTGGACTTCTGTGACTTTTTCTCTCCTCCAAGGAGGGAAATTTTCTGCCATTACGTTTTCAAACAGGTTCTCTATCCCTTCCTCATCCTCTTCTCCTTCTGATATCCCTATTATAAGGATATTACTACATTTCAGGTTGTCCTGCATTCCCCTAAAAGCCTCTTCATTCTTTTTGAGTCTTTTTTTCTTTTTCTTGCTCTTTCTGGGAGCTTTTTTCTATCTTGTCTTTCAGCTTGCTCATTCGGTCTTTAGCTTCGTCTAGCCTGCTTTTGATTCTTTGTACTGTGTTCTTCAATTCAGAAATTGTATTCTTCATTTCCTTTTGTCTCTTATTGATACTTTCTATGTCCTTTTTCATGCTGATATGGTTTGCAGTGAGTTCCTTGTAGTTTCCTTGTAGTTTTTGATGATTCTTTCTGAGCTCACTGAGCTCATTGAGCTTCCTTAGAACCATTGTTTGGAACTCCATATCTGATAGTTTACTCGCCTCTATTTCATTTAGTTCTCTTTCTGGGGATTCTTCCTTTCCCTTTGAGTGGGGCGTATTTCTCTGTCTTCCCATTATTTGTGAGACTCTTCTCTTTTGCTTCTGATTCTTAAGTTGATCAGTCTTGATTTCCTGACTTTGTGGTATGAACTTCTGTGGTTGGAGACCGCGGTATTTACTTTCTGGATCTGCCTCTGATGATGTTAGATGTTGACCCTGTCTGACCTTAGGCAGTCTGTTCGAGACTTCCAGTAATATACTGTCTGTGGCTGTCTCCTTCAGCTGTTAGTCTATTCACTCTGCACTCAGTAGGCCACCTTACAGCTCAGGGTGGGGTGGAGTCCCTCCTGGGGGCGGGGTTATTGGGTCCTCTCACACTGCTGCATATGGGGGAGGAGCCAGCACTGGGATCCTGCTAGCTACTCTCTCCATTCTCTCCCCAAAGCTTCTGTCTCCAGTCTCTCCTCAAGTGTTGCCAGACCTCTCTGTGCTGCTTTAGCCAGGGATCTACTGTCTGTGGCTGCCACTCTGCACTCAGCAGGCAGCTTTGACAGCACAGAGTGGGGTGAAATTTCACCTGGGGGTGGGGCTATGAGGTCTTTTGACACTGGTGCCGCTCAGGGGGAGTGGTCTATGCCTGTGCATGATGGCTGCTGCCGCATGGGGGAGAAGTCAGCACTGAGATCCTGCCGGTTACTCTACTCTCTCAGTTCTCTCCCCAAAGCCTCCTTCCCCAGACTCTCCTCAGGTGTCTCTAGCCCACTCTGCCCCTGGCTTTGCTGGAGACCACAGTAAGCGGCTGCAAATAAAAATTTGTGCGTTGGCCCTTTAAACAGGCATTTTCGTCTCCAGCTGCCTGTCTCTGGTAGAGAGCAACCCTGCTGCTTTTTACAGCTGGCTATTTTCTGTGTACTTTTTGGGCTCTGGTGTTGTAGGCTAGAGATCACCGCTTTTGGTTTAGATCCTACTCTTCTCAGGGGAATCCAGTGGTTGTTTCAGTATCCTTCTGGTGCTGCCACCCGTGAACGCCTCACCCGCCTTTGCAGGTCTCTACCACATTCCTTACCAGTTAGATTGTGCTAAACCGATTCTTCTGTCTCTGAGGTTACAAGGCTCCTCTCTTGCTCTTGTTCAGTTGTTTGTTCTGGGTGATTTCTCCACAATTTAGTTATAATTCTAGGTTGGTCCTGGGAGGAGGTCAGTGTGACTTCCACTCACTCCTCCACCATGTTGATTCTCCTCTGTGTTTTCCTTAGTTTCTTTCTTCAGTGTTGTATAGGTCACTGTGTAGAGGTCTTTTACCTGCTTAGTTAAGTGTATTCCAAGGCACTTTATTTTTCTTGCTGCTATTGCAAATGGGATTTTTTCCCCTGATTTCTGCTTCTGGTATTTCATTTTTTGCTATACAAAAACACCTTCGATTTCTGAATATTGACTTTCTGTCCTGCTATTTTGCCAAACTCACTTACTAGGTCGAGTAGTTTTTTTGGACGAGTGTATGGGGTTTTCCATGTACACTGTCATGTCATCTGCAAAGAATGATAGTTTTACTTCCTCCTTTCCAATTTGGTTGCTTTTTATTTCTCTTTCTTGCCTGATCGCTGTGGCTAGGACTTCCAATACTATGTTGAATAGAAGTGGTGAAAGCGGACTTCCTTGTCTTGTTCCTGATTTTAGAGGGAAAGCTTTTAGCTTTTGCCCACTTATGGTGTTGGTTGTAGGTTTTTGACATATGGTCTTTATTATGTTTATTCCCACTGTGCTGAGTGTTCTTATCATAAATGGATGCTGTACCTTAACAAATGCTTTTTCCAAATCTATTGCTAATATCATGTGGTTTCTGTCTTTCCTTTTGCGTATGTGATGGATTATGTTTATTGATTTGCAAATATTGAACCATCCTTGCATCCCTGGGATGAATCCCAGTTGATCATGGTGGATGAGCTCTTTAATGTATTGCCATGTGAGGTTTGCCAATCTTTTCTTGAGTATTTTAGCGTCTGTGTTCATCAGCGATATTGGCCTACAGTTTTCTTTCTCTGTTGTGTCTTTATCTGGTTTTGGGATTAGGATGATGCTGGCCTTGTAAAAAGAATTTGGGAGTCTTCCCTCTTCTTGGATTTTTTTTGGAATAGGATGAGATGGACAAGGGTTAGCTCTTCCTTAAATGTTTTGTAAAATCTCCTGTGAAACCATCTGGTCCAAGGCTTTTGTGTGCCGGGAGTTTTTTGATTACTGCTTCAATTCCCCCAGCTGTTATCAGTCTGTTCAGGATTTCTGCTTCTTCTTCTTTCAGTGTTGGAAGGTTATATTTTTCTAGAAATTTGTCCATTTCATTGAGGTTTTCAAATTTTTTGGCATATAGTTGTTCATAGTAATTTCTTACAATCCTTTATATTTCTGTGGTATCAGTTGTTATTTCTCCTCTTTCATTTATGATATTCTTTATTCGGTTCCTCTCCCTTTTTTTCTTGATAAGTCTGCTGAAAAGTTTGTCGATTTTGTTTATCTTTTCAATGAACCAACTCCTGGATTGGTTGATCCTTTGAATTGTTCTTTTGGTCTCTATGTCATTCACTTCTGCTCTGATCTTGATTATTTCCTTCCTTTTACCCACTCTGGGCTTTGTTTGTTGTTGTTTCTCCAGTACTTGAAGCTGGAGGGTTAGGTTGTTTATTTGCAATGTTTCTCTCTTTTTTAGGTAGGCCTGAATTTCTATGAACTTCCCTCTCAGAACTGTGTTCACTGTGTCCCATAGATTTTGGACTGTTGTGTGTTCATTTTCATCTGTTTCCAGAAACTTTTTGATTTCTTCTTTGATCTCATTATTGACCCATTCATTGTGTAATAGCATGCTATTCAGTCTCCATGAGTTTGAATGTTTCTGAGTGTTTCCTTGAGGTTGGTTTCTAGTTTCAAGCCCTTGTGGTCTGAGAAAATTCTTGTTGTGATTTCAGTTTTCTTGAATTTGTTGAGGCTTGTTTGGTGTCCTATGATGTGATCTGTCTTTGCAAATTTTCCATGTGCATTTGAAAAGAATCTGTATTTTGCTTCTTTGGGATGAAAGGTTCTATATATGTCAGTTAAGTCTGATTGGTCTAATGTGTTGTTCAGTTCCACAGTATCCTTGTTCATGTTTTGTTTGGAAGATCTATCCATTGTTGACAGTGGAGTATTAAAATCCTCTACTAATGGTGTGTTGCTGTCTATATCTTTCTTGAAGTCCTCCAAGATTTTCCTTATATATTTGGGTGCTCCTATGTTGGGTGAATATAGGTTCACATTGTTTATGTCTTCTTGATGGATTCTTCCTTTGAGTATTATGAAGTGTCCTTGTGGGTCTCTTTTATGGTCTTTGGTCTGAAATCTATTTTGTCTGATATAAGTATTGCTACCCCTGCTTTTTTTTCTGGTCCATTTGCTTGGAATATATTTTTCCATCCCTTTACTTTCAGTCTGTGTAGGTCTTTTGTTCTGAGGTGGGTCTTTTGGTCATGTTTTCTTATCCATTCAGCTCCCCCATGTCTTTTGATTGGAACATTTAATCGATTTACATTTAAAGTTATTATTGATAGAAACTTATTCATTTTTTCTCTTTGTACCTGTGTTCCACTTTTTCCCATTATTTTTCTTCATGTTCTTCATGCAGTCCCTTTATCATGCAGTGCTGGTTTGGTGGAGGTATATTCCTTTATCCTTCTTTTGTCTGGGAAACTCTTTATGTCACCTTCTGTTTTAATTGTGAGACTTGCTGGGTAGAGCAATCTTGGTTACAGGCCTTTGCTTTTCACGTCTTGGAATATTTCTTGCCACTCCCTTCTGACTTGTAGTGTTTCTGTTAAGAAGTCAACTGCTAGCCATATTGGGGCTCCCTTGTATGTTATTGCCTCTTTCTCCATTGCTGCCTTTAGGATTCTCTGTTTGTCTTTGATATTTGCCATTTTAATGGTGATATGTCTTGGAGTGGGCCTCATTGGATTCCTCTCGAACGGGATCCTTTGTGTTTCCTGGACTTGTGTGACTTCTGCTCTCCTCCAATTAGGGAAGTTTTCCATCATTACTTTTTCAAACAGGTTGTCTATCCCTTGCTCCTCTTCTACTTGTGGTGTCCCCATTATATGGATATTATTAAGTTTCAGGTTGTCCCGCATTTCCCTTAATGCCTCTTCATTCTTTCTGAGTCTTTTTTCATTTTCTTGTCCTTTCTGGGATCTTTTTTCTACCTTATCCTCCAGCTTGCTGATTTGATCCTCTGCTTCACCTAGCCTGCTTTGGATTCCTTCTACTGTTTTCTTTAATTCAGACACATGGTATTCTTCATTTCCTCTTGCGTCTTGTTGATAGTTTCTATGTCCTCTTTCATGCTGATATAGTTTGCAGTAAATTCCTCGTAGTTTCCATGTAGTTTTTCCATACATGGGGAAACGTTTTCCAAAGGGAAAGGTAATTCCCTTTGAGCTTCTTTAGAACCATTGTTTTGAACCAAACATCTGATCATTTACATGGCTTCATTGCAGAGGTTTTTTTTTTTCTTTCTTTCTTTCTTTTTTTTTTTTAATTTTTTTTTAATTTTTTGAGTCCTTGCTATATGTTCCTTGACTTTCCCCTTCCCTTCCCTTTCCCTGCCCCCCCTTCTCTCTTGTCTCTGTAGATTTCTTTTCCTTTCAGTGTTGCTGGTCATATTTTCCTTGCATCTTTGCATTGTTGGTTAGGTTCCACTTATAGGTGAGATCATATGGTATTTGTCTTTCGCCCCCTGGCTTATTTCGCTTAGCATGATGCTCTCCAGTTCCATCCATGCTGTCGCAAAGTTTAGTACTTCTTTTTTTCTTTCTGCTGCGTAGTACTCCATTGTGTATATGTACCATAATTTTTTGATCCAATCATCTACTGATGGGCATTTAGGTTGCTTCCAACACTTGGCTATTGTAAATTGTGCTGCTATGAACATTGGGGTGCATAGGTTCTTTTGTATTGGCGTTTTGGTGTTCTCAGGGTATAGTCCCAGCAGGGGAATCGCTGGATCAAAAGGCAGTTCCATTTTCAGCTTTCTGAGGAAATTCCACACTGCTTTCCATAGTGGCTGCACCAGTCTGCATTCCCACCAACAGTGTACTAGGGTTCCCTTTTCTCCACAGCCTCACCAGCACCTGTTGTTTGTGGATCTGTTTATGATGGCCATTCTGACTGGTGTGAGGTGGTACCTCATGGTGGTTTTGATCTGCATTTCTCTGATGGCTAGTGATGCTGAGCATCCTTTCAAATGCCTCTGGGCCCTCTGCATCTCCTCCTTGGAAAAGCATCTGCCCAGGTCCTTTGCCCATTTTTTGATTGGATCGTTTGTCTTCTTGGAGTGGAGTCGAGTGAGTTCTTTATATATCTTGGAGATCAAACCTGTATCTGATGTATCATTAGCAAATATATTTTCCCATACGGTTGGCTCCCTTTTCATTTTGCTGATGTTTTCTTTTGCCGTGCTGAAGCTTCTTATTTTGATGAGGTCCCACTTGTTTATTGTTTCCTTTATGTCCCTTGCTTTCGGAGACATATTGGTGAAAAAATTGCTGTGTGGGATATCTGAGAGTTTCCTGCCAATGTTCTCCTCGAGGACTTTGATGGTGTTGCGACTTATATTTAAGCCTTTTATCCATCTTGAGTTTATTTTTGTGTATGGTGTCAGCTGATGATCCAATTTCAATTTTTTGCATGTAGCGGTCCAGCTCTCCCAACACCATTTGTTGAAGAGGCTGTTATTGCTCCATTTTATGCTTCTGCCCCCTTTGTCGAATATTAGATGTCCATAGAGACCTGGGCTTATTTCTGGGCTTTCTGTTCTGTTCCACTGGTCTATGGGTCTGTTCTTGTGCCAGTACCAGATTGTTTTGAGTATGGTGGCTTTGTAGTAGAGTTTGATGTCCGGTATTGTGATCCCTCCTACTTTGTGTTTCTTTCTCAAAATTGCTGCGGCTATTCGGGGTCGTTTATGGTTCCATATGAATTTTTGAAATGTCTGTTCTATTTCTGTGAAATACGTCATTGGTATCTTAATAGGGATTGTGTTGAATCTATAAATTGCTTTGGGTAGTATGGACATTTTGAGGATATTAATTCTTCCAATCCATGAGCACGGTATATGCTTCCATTTATTTGTGTCTTCCTTAATTTCTTTTTTCAATGTTGTAAAGTTTTCTGCATACAGGTCTTTTGTGTCTTTGGTTAAATTTATCCCTAGGTACTTTATCTTTTTTCGTGCTATATCTAATGGTATATTTTTTCTGATTTCTTCTTCTTCTATTGCATTGCTGGTGTACAAAAACGCCTTTGATTTCTGAATGTTGACTTTGTATCCTGCTGTTTTGCCAAATTCATTTATTAGGTTGAGTAGTTTTTTGGTAGAGTCTACAGGGTTCTCTATGTTAGAGGGGTTTTTTTGTTGTTGTTGTTTTTTTTTTAATTGCATTTTATTTTTTGTTGCTATTTTAAAGGAAGACAGACAAACCCGGAATGTTTTATGATGTTCCATGGCAAATGGTTTTTGACTTTCAAAGTTTCTGGTTAAAATCTGTAATTGAAGTCTTTTCCTAAAACACTGCAAAAAAATACTATTGATATTAGGGAATCAGTGCTGGGAGATGTGCTGCTGTCAGCACAGTGTGCCTGCAGCTGAGCAGAGGGGTGCTGTGGCCTTAGAAAAAGAAAAATACTATTAACTATACCATCTCATTTTTTAATGTATGCTATACATTTCTTTGTTTTTCCTTTAATTACTTCAAGTTTCAGGTAATGTTTATTATTTCATTAATCTTCTCTGTTGACTTTTTAGTTTTACCTCAATGGCCACTCCACAGGTTATCATATACATTCTTGACTTATTATATTTTACCTGAAGTTTGTATTCTACCATTTCAGAAACAATATAAGAACTTTAAATAGGACAGTTTCATTGTCTACTTACGCCTGCCCATTGTATTATCATTGTCATATATTTTACTTTTACGTATGTTATACACTCCAGAATTATCTTCTGCTTTAGGTATTAGTGTTTGAAAAAAAAAGTAATTCACATTTATTGTTTCTAGTGTTTTGTATCCCATACAGTAGATATAGTCTTTCATCTGGGATCTTTTCCCTTCAATGTAAAGAACTTCTTTCAGTACTTCTTAGGTGCATGTGGGTCTCCTGACAATAAATTCTCTCATCTTTTGTATGTTTGAAAATGTCTTTATTTAGCCTTAATTTTTAAAGAATATTTTCACTATATATAGATTGGCAGAGGTCTGCCCACATATGCACCCCCATCATTTTAAAGATGTCATTCCATTAACTTCTGGCTTTTATTGCTCTGCTAGAAACCAGGAATTCTTCTGATTTATGCTCCCCTGACTGTAATGTGTTTTTTTTCCCTTTAACTGTTTTAAATATGTTTTTCCTTGCTTGACTATGTGCCTAGTGTTGTCTGTTTTGTACTTACCCTGTTTGAGATTTGCTGCACTTCTTAAATCTGTGGATTGATATATTTAGAAAATTCTCAGTAATTATTTCTTAAATTATTTTTTCTGCCCTATTTCCTCTTTCTTGTCCTTTGAGGACTCCAATTACATGTATGATAGACTATTTCATATTTTCTCACATGTCTTTTATGCTTTGTTTTTTAAAAAAAACTGTTATTATTATTCATTCTGTATTTGGATACTTCTTATTGTCCTGTCTTTTAGGTTAATGATTCTTTTTTGACTTTATCCATTCTGCTGATTGCAATGAATTATAATTTTTCATACAGTCATACTGTGTTTTGTGATGGAGATATATTCTGAGAAAAGCATTGTTAGGCAATTTTATCATTGTTAGAACATCATAGAGTGCACTTACAAAAACCTAGATGGTATAGCCTACCACCCACCTAGGCTACAATGATATAGACTATTGCTCTTAGGCTACAAACCTATACAGCCTATTACTGTACTGAATATTCTAGGCAGTTGTACCACAAGGGTAAGAATTTGTGTACTAAACATAGGAAAGCCGAACTAAAATTTTGGTATTAAAGGTTAAAAAAAGTTATACCTATATAGGGTACTTACCATGAATGGAGCTTGTAGGACTGGAAGTCAAGACACGTGTTTGTAACGTGCCATACTGTTTTACAAAAAGCTTAGAAAGAGTAAACTCTAAAATAATGATAAAAAGTATAGTATAGTAAATATATAAACCAGTAACATAGTCATTTATTATTATTGTCAAGTATTATGTATTATACATAATGGTGTGTGCTATACCTTTGTATGACTGGCAGCACAACAGGTTTGTTTATACCGACACTACCACAAACCTGTGAGCAATGCATTGTACTATGTTGTTATAAAAGTTACAATGTTACTACGTGGTGGGAATTTTTCATTTTGTAATTTTTCCTTATAATTTTATGGGACCATGGTCATATATGGAGACTGTTGTTGATGAAAATATTTTGTGGCACATGATGGTATTTTATGTTTTTCAGTTTTAGTGTGTACAATTTCATTTTAGTAGAGATCCCATTTCTTTGCTTAAATTGTTTATCTTTTCATCTATTTTTCTGTTGTACCTTGTATTTTCTTCTAAACATCTGTAAAAGTGATTTTAATGTTCTTGTCTGCTAGTTATGAGATGTGGATCATCTGTGAATTTGTTATATTTAATGTATTTTTCTCTTGATCATCAGCTATTTCTTATGAGTTGTAAGTTCTGATTTTATGTTAAAAATTGTATATAAAATAATTGTAGGGAATCAAATGGTATTATTTTCCTGCAGAAAAATAATAAACATGTCTTTTCCTTTCTCAGATAGCTAAAGTGAGTTGCTGATCAACTCAATTAGGAGTTGACCTAAGTCAGGATTTTGTTGTAGAGTTATTGAGCTTTACTGTACCTCTGATTTCAAATGTCTTTATAGTGAGAATTGTCCTGTATTATAGAGCCCTCCCTCTAGCAGTGTTTTAAGATATAAACATCCTAAGACTAAGGATATCTCTATGCCTTATACAGCAAAAGCATATGCAGTGGAGAGAAAAAGCTTTATACATTTGAGTCTCCCCCAGATTCAAGTCTGTCACACAAGCCCACAAGGCCATTAAAATCTGTTGGTTTTCCTTATTTCAGCAAAGTCCCTCTGCCTATAGCAGGCCCAATCCAGTGCCACGTATGTTCACACTTGAAAAATGCTCCCAGGGACAAAATTAGCTTTTGATTTGTATTCACTTAAGAAAGGGGCATCCCTTTTTGAAATTTAGTTCCTTTAGACTTATTTGTATTTAAAGTGCTTCTGTATCTTTAAAATGCTTGTGATGTTTTTAGTCCCTCTGTTTATTTTTAGTTACTATAGTATAAATGATTGTTTGGCATATTCTTCTATTACATATCCTAACCAAAAGTAAAATTCTGGAAAACACTATTAAAAAGAATTGTTTCATATAGCATACACCTAATGCTATGGAGCTATGCTCTTTAATAACTAATAATGGGGAATACTAATAATTTAAAAGCATTTTAATTCTATTTCTTTTTAAATGAAAAATAAAGCTTTAAGAAATAATTTTTCAGTTTAAGAAGATATAGTTTTCTTATTTCTAAATGAAATATCTACATTTATAAGATATGTATGGCATGCTTTATAATAACTATTTTATAGAAATGCATTCCATTTTTATTTTATTTTAGGAATTTTTGGAATGTGCTCATGAAGCCTGCAAAGTACATAATCTTCAGCCTGTGAAATTTTTTCTAGAAAAAATGATTCAGACATATGAAATGATGATTGTTAGACATGGGTAAGATTGTAGATTAATATTGTCTATCAGTGTTAGATGTTATTTTAAAATTAAACTATTAAAACAACTAAATTTGTGCATCAAAAAACTCAGCAAACTCTGTATGCTAGATGGCTAAGGAGGAAACACCCCTCATCCCCAAGTCCTTATCCCAGTGGCTTAAAAACAAGGTTTTTCTTTTTGTTTTCCCTCGTGCTACATGTCCAGCAAGGATTGGTAAGGAGCATTCATTCAGTGACTTAGCACTAGTGACCAATATAATTTGTCCTTTTGGTCATCAAATATATTATTCACTTTCCTCGATGCACACAAAATATCCTCTTCCCTTCCAAGGAGAAACATTCCAGTCAATCAATGATCCAGACTCAAAGTTCATGATATCTAAGTGATGCATGATAGTTTCTGTATCAAATTTGGAAGTTGTTCTTGATCCAGAGACCTACAAATTGGAAAGGCAAGTTAGCTGCCCTTCACACAGTATTATAGTAGTGGGTTTCCTACTACTAGAATAGGATTATTGGAGCAAACACTCCCATTCAGAAATTGAAGAATAGGAGACACAGCAAACAATGATCAATAGGAAACTCAGTTGGGCATGTGAGGACCCCAATTCTAGAGAGAGATTGAGTGAAACAAATGAAGTTTAAACTTCAGGACCTCTCACCTGTACGGGCCTCTCCACAGGGTCATAATTTATTATATAGGGCATCATTAAAGTGGCTGTGGACATTTCATATTCATAATTGCATATATATATTTTCTTTAGAGAGCCTCCCCACCAATTGTATCAACATACCATAAAACCCCATAAAACCTGGGTTGACTTTTGCTTGATTCTCCCTGGGAGGGGCTTTCCAGTTAATTATTCTCTGTGGGCTTTTGTTCAACTTTCTGAGTGGTCTTTTCACCTTCATTTTCCTTCCTGGTCACATGTGAAGTGGACCATAGAGAAAATGTTTTTGAAGTTGAGAAATGTTTTCAGCTTGTTTCCTGCCTATAGAAAGTTGAGGTATCAAAAGTCATGATTATTTTAAAGGCAGGATTTAAAAGAGAAAAATACAACCATTGTATTAAGTCATTTTTCAAACATATACAAAAATAGAGGGAATACAAGTACAATCAACCCTTATGCATCCAATACTCAAGGATCATTTTTTTACATTAGTATGCACTTTCATTTTTCTTTTTCTTTATTGTTGTTCAGTTACCGTTGTCCTGCTTCTCCCCCATTGCTCTCCCCTGCCCCATCCCCGCCACTCCTGCAGTCAATCCCCCGACGTTGGCCATGAGCCCTCTATTTGTGTTCCTTGGCTTTCCTTTTCTCCTTCTTTCCCCTGTTATCCCCTTCCCCTCTCCCCTCTGGCTACTGTCAGTTTGTTCTTTATTTCCACTTTTTAAGTCTTGACAATTCATGTGTGTTTTAGCCTAGACTCATGGTTTCTTTGTCAGTAAACTCTCTCAAAAACAATAAAGTTTGTATCTATTAGATGCCAGGCAGCTCTGCGCTAGCCACCGCAACTACAGTCCTAATTAAATTATACCTTTCTGAACTTCATTGTTGTTCCTTCAACCTGCCAGGCTTAATTCAGAGGACTACACTCTTAATCTGTTTTCCTGAGCTATTTTATCCTCCTGAAGTGATTACTGGGAATCATACTAATTTTTTATAGGTTTTAATAAAGTGATACAATGGCCCTACCCTTGATTTGATCCTTGACACCAGCCCAAGCATATCTTTCTTGTTCAAAGATTTTTCTCAATTTATCTTTTACCAGTTGGAGACAAGAAAAAATTGTCACTTTCAATTTTCCTGAATTTCTAGACTCTTTCTGTTCTCTTTCATTCTTGCTTGAATACTCCCTATTTTTTTCTGGGCTTATTTCTTTCTTATAGTTCCTTATTAAATACAGCAATCAATTGCCCGTACATACTAATAATATTCTGTTTACTATCCTTTTCTCCTAAAACTATAATTTTATTATTTGTATTATCTGTCATCCAGTTCACTTCAAGGGATAAATTTACCAAATGTTTCATCATTGCATAATATTAATTGCCAATTTTTAGCCTCTGATAATAGTTCATTTGTCACCCATGGCATAGCCTCTAAGCTGATGCCACACATTGTAGTTTTTTTTTTATTATAACAAGAATACTTTCCTCCTTCTAGGATGGGCTAGGATATTCTGTAGAAACAATCAGCACCCAAATCTTAATGACTTAAAAAACAAAGGTTTAGGTCTCATTCGTGCTGTATTCATCGTAGGTTAACAGGGAGGCTCTCCTCATCATAATTACTCAGAGTCCTAGGCTATTGCAGCCACCATCTCAACATTGTGGATTGTAGCTATGCTAGATGGTAAAGAGAGAGCTCTGTAAGGTCCCTCTCTGGCAATTATCTATTCCATGCTAGGAAGTACTACCCATCATTTCCAATTATTACTCATTAGTCACCTATTATTTCCACAGAAAATGAGGAATCCCATTATAAGCAGGAGAAAGGAGATTCAGATGTATTTGGCCAAGAGCAGTAATAATTACTATAGCAAGTGAAGTCTTGAGAAAAGAGAACCCTTCTTCCTTCTCTCCTTAGAAGGACCCAAGTCGTTTTTAAAAATTCCAACAGTATATAATTGTTAAGTTTTCATTTTCACTTGGAGATTTTTTAAATTACATTCTCTCTTATAGATAATGGTATTAATGTAGAGAATTTGATTTGGAGATCAACCAATTCAGAAATTAAATGTATTTTCTTCATGTCTGAGAAAAATTCATATAATTTAAAAAGTTATATGTAGAATTATCATAGGGTCAAATTTTACATACCACTATATAGGCAAATAATTTAACTTACTATTATTTTTATAATATTTTTGTGTAATGACTTTTTTCCTTAATAGTTTTATGTTAGTAGGAGAGCCTTTTGCTGCTAAGACAAAAGTTCTGCATGTGCTGGCTGATACTCTAACTCTTATGAATGAACGTGGCTGTGGAGAGGAAGAAAAGGTCATTTACAGGACTGTAAACCCCAAATCCATTACTATGGGCCAACTTTTTGGACAGTTTGATCCAGTGTCTCATGAGGTAATATATAATATAAACATTCTCAGCTCTTATTGACAATGCACATTAAATCAAGAAATTTGATATGTTTTCGTATCATCACTTTGTAGTTTTATACAGGAAGCTTTCCAACTCTTCCTTTTTTCCTCCTCAGTGGACTGATGGTATTGTGGCTAACACTTTTAGAGAATTTGCCTTATCAGAAACACCTGACCGGAAATGGGTTGTATTTGATGGTCCCATTGACACTTTGTGGATAGAGAGCATGAACACAGTATTGGACGATAATAAAAAGGTAAAATCATCATGATAAAAAAAAAACAGCTGCACAAGATGAATATAACTAACACTACTGACATGTAAACTTAAAAATGGTTAATAAGGTAAATTATATATGTATTACATATGTTTTTTACCACAATTTTAAAAAGCAAAACAAAACAGATGTAGACATGTTTAAGGAATGTTATATGTTCAACAACTAATCACCCAGGATCATATATTTGAAATAAAGGATGAAATAAATTGCATAAGTTTATAAGTTATCCTTTCAATAAAAAACTATGCTGTAGTAAATCCTTTGCTTAGTTTTTGTAGAATAAAAGTATATTGTATTAAAATTACTGTATTAGCAGGAAGGCGTAGCAATATAATAGGTAATAAGTTATAAGGTGACTTCAGACCTGTGGTTTCTTCAGAACTTTAAATTAATATTTTAGGAAAAAAAGAAAAGGACTGTATTCCTTTTTGAAAACATTAAATGTTTCAGCGTCATATGTGGCATATTGCTTTAGAAGCTTTATGATATACAAAAAAACTAGAAAATCAAAGACTTGTAGTATTTAAATGAGAGATAACATACATACAGTATAGAATGCACTAACTTCCCTGGCCAGGTGGCTCAGTTGGTTGGAGTATCATCCCTTACAGCAGAAAATTGTGGGTTCAATTCCTGGTCAGAGCACACGCCTAGGTTTGATCTCGTCTGGGTGCATACCAGGCAACCGATCAATGTTTCTCTCTTACATCGATGTTTCTCTCTATCTCTCTCTTCCTCTCTCTCTAAAATCAATAAACATATTCTCATATAAGGATTTAAAAAGAATAAAAATAGCTCTGTTTGGTATGGCTTAGTGGTCCTGGCCTGTGAACCAAAGGGTCGCTGGTTCGAGTCCCTTTCAGGGCACATGCCTGGGTTGTAGGCCAGGACCCAGTAGGGGGTGCACAGGAGGCAAGCATACACTGATGATTCCCTCTCTTTCTCCCTCTTTTCCCCTCTCTAAAAACGAATAAATAAAAAAATAAATTTTAAAAAAAGAATAAAAATAAAATTAAAAGTACACTAAGTTTTAGATTCTATGACTTTTTTTTACATAAGTGTACATTCATAATAACTTTCACCTAAATAAAAGTCGTAAGTTTTCTTGTACCCTACAAGGTTCACTCATGTCCCTTCCCAGTCCTTAAACCCCAGGGGTGATCATCATTCTGACGTCTACTGTGATAAATTAGTTATGCTAGTTCTTAAACTTCATGTGAATGGAATTATACTCTTTATACTCTTTAGTATTTCCCCTTTTCAGGTCAGTATAGCATCTGTGATAGTCATGTTGTTATAGTTCCATTTTATTTATTTATTTACTTATTTATTCTTTTTATGTCTTTGTTAGTATTCTACCATATGAATATGCCACAAGTTATTTTTATGCTTACATGAAATAACTATAATACTAAACTAGCAAATTAATTTATTTATCATTCAAACTTATACTCCAATACTTTATCATAGGTGGTTGGTCATTTATTCATAATCTTTCTCTCATACATTTAATCATATTGATCACACTAAGAAGGGTAAGTAAACAGACAAAATATAGTGATGATTCAGAACAGAGGAGTCAAGTAGAGTCAAGTCTAAGAATTCATAGCCAGGTAGCAGGATTGTTTCATAGTGGATGAGAGGGAAGCAAGAAAGGATAGGTATAGATACAAGTGAATGTATGGATTTGATAGTAGAAATTTGAAGGGAAATCCTTTTGATTATTTATTTTTACTTTGTGAAATGGCAGGCCCTATTTCTTTGCATACTTGAGGAGAAAAGGGAAGATTTAAATGAGCCATTTGGAAAATGGGAAAGAGCTGCCTAGGAAGTTATAGAAGCATACCAAAGTGTTACTGAGAACCTGACTGAGTTGAAAACCATGAATTATTAGTAGTAGTGCCAAGGTCTGCCTTTAGGAGACTTACTTAGTCTAAACAGTTTGGAGGGGGGCTGTAGACTGAAAATGTTCTACACTGGAAATACAGGAAGGCTTTAAGATATTGGCATGAGAAGGGTATAGTGCTAGACCATAAAATGGAAGCTACTTAATAGTGGAGGAAGTGAGAACAACAAGGATATGAAAATGAAGACCAAGAGTAGTAGGAGTTAATGAGTGAGAAGTCCTACTCTGGATGGGTAGGAGTCTGTGGGCAGAGACTGGGATGCTTGAATTTAGTATTTCAGAATTGTGTACTGTTCCAGAAGGTTTCAGGTATATACGTAGATGACTGACATGTAATAGGAGAAAACTAAGTGAAGACAAGGTGGTCAAGGATCCAAATTTTATGAGATGCTCCTCTGCATTAGGACTGCATTAGGCCAGAGTTATAGTAGAAAGAGATTAAACAAAGTACCAAAAGCTTTAGCTAACAAAGGGGAATGATTGGGTGCTGGTGAGTGACAGCAGAAATCAGGGGTATCAAAGGAGCAAGGTTTGTACTGGAGGATGGAGTGGAAGTATTTGGGAAACAACAGTAAATAGAAGACTCACTCTACTTCCCACATTTGTAGCAAGTAGGAGAATGTTTGCTGAAATAGTCTGGTAGAAACTTCAAAGTATTCTAGACTGGTACTTCCAATAGAACTTTCTGCAATGATGTAAATATCTGCACTGCCCAATAAGGTAGCCACTAGTGACATGTGGCTTATTAAGTATTTACTCACATTTTGAGCATTTTGAAATGTGTCTTATGCAATTGAAAACCTGAGTTTATATTTTTAACTTTAATTAGTTAAAATATAAATAGCCACATACAATTACTGGTTAGCGTACTGGACAGTCCAGATCAAGACAATTTATATATTTTACAGATAAGACACAGCTCCAGAAATGTTAAATACCATGTTGTTGACATACAGGGTCTGTTCAGAAAGTATCCATCCATGTAATATGAAAAATACAGACATTTATTGGAGAAGATATAAGATACAAGAAACATTGTACATAGTACTCCCCTTCAAAGTAGGCACTTTGGGACCTCAGACAGTTCTCCCAATCAACATCAACTGCCCTGTCGTATTTTCCTGAATCTCATTGATAGTCTGAAATCTCTTCCCTTTCAAGGGTGATTTTAGTTTTGGGAAAAGTCACAGGGCGCTGAATCTGGACTGTAGTGGGGCTCAGTCACCTGGGTGATTTGATGTTTCACCAAAAAATTCTGCATGAGATATGATGCATGACCAGGCACATTATCGTGATGAAGCTGCCATTCATCAGTTGCCCATAGCTGCAGTCTTCCAAATCATCTGAATAGTTTCCATGGAGGAATGTTCAAGCTTAACACAAAATTTGTTGCAGATTCGTTGCTCTACTCACTCATTTTGAATACGATGGCCACACAGTACACATGCTCACTCAACAGCATCTACCACCACCACTGACTAGTACAGTGAAGTTGTCCTTGTTCACACATGTGCATTCCAGTCAACTCTCCTTTGCTGCCAGGTTACATCGAAGTTGTGCTAACCATTCTCGTTACAGTAACAATGGTTGGACCTTTTCTGGACAGACCTTGTAAAGCTAGACAGGAGTGAAACTGGAACTAGAGTGATAATGGTAGAAACAGAGAAAAAACACTGAAACATAAATGAGTAAGAAGAATTTAAAAGACTTACTAATGAAATTAATTTGGAATGTCAACAATTAATAATAATTATTAAAATTATTAAAAGTTAATGATAATTCCAAAGTTAGAAGCCAAACAGATGAAGAAGACAGAATAGCTTTAGTAATAATGGACAGGAACCCTGACTGGTGTGGCTTAGTCGATTGGGCATTGCCCTGCAAAGCAAAAGGTCACCAGTTCAATCCCTGGTCAAGGCACATGCCTGGGTTGCAGGTCCCAAGTCAGGGCACATACAAGAGGCAAACAATTGGTGTTTCTCACATCAATGTTTCTCTCACTCTCTTTTTCCCTTCCCCCATCTCAAAAAAAAACATCTTCTAGAAAATAATGGACAAGAAAAGAGTTTGGTAGAAAGGGAGCAGTTGATAAATTGAATTTTTACATATTTGATTAAAAGACAATGTTTTAGATTAAAAGAGACCAAAGAGGTGTAGCAGACTCAATGCATGGTCATTGATTGTATTTTGTTCTGAATAAATCAGCTGAAAAGACATTTCTGGTATAACTGAGGAAATTTGAATATTGGGTGAGTTGTTGATATTAAGCAATTATTGGAATTTTTGTTAGATGTGATCATGTTTTTTTGTGATATAGAAAAGTCCCTAATTTTTAGATGCATATTGGCCTATTTGTATGTGTAATGCCATGGTATGTGTAATGCTCTTTAAAATACTTTTTTTAAAAAAGCTGAAGCAAATATGGCAAAGTGGTGATTGATAAAACTAGGAGATAGGTATATGAATGTTCATATTATTCTTTTGTATTTTTTAATTAATAAAGAGGAATTCTGATAACTATGAAATCAGGAGTATTTCATATAATTTTTAATAACAAGAACTGAGATTTGTATAGTATTACAGTTTTTGTAATATGTCATGTAGTTCCCGTGCTCCCTTACTATATGAGAGAGAAATTATCCCTGTTTATAGATGAAGAGGCTGAGACTCAGAGATGTTATATATTTGCTTATCTACTAAGTAATTGACAGAACTAGACCTACAATTATGATAGTGTGGCTATCAAGCTAATACTTTTACATCATATCACAGGATATACATTTTCTTAAACTAGAAAAATTTTCATCTGAGAAGTTTGAGAATTTTTTACATAAACATTTGAAAAATAATTGCTTTTAGCTCTGCCTTATGAGTGGAGAAATTATTCAGATGTCTCCTCAAATGAGCCTCATCTTTGAAGCAATGGACCTTTCCCAGGCCTCAGTAAGTTCGTAATTTAATAGAACAGTAATTTGTTTATTTGTTTATTCATTCATTCACTTAGTCAATATGTGTTTTTTATTATGTCTCAGAAGATGAATTAGGCACTAGGAATACAAAGATGGTGTTCATTTAGGGAGGATGAGAAGCATGCTAATAAATAATTCCAATGAAGAGCTACATGTCAGTGCTCTAAAAATATGGAGAGGGTGGGTGCCCCAGAGGAGAATGGATGGAGGAAGACCGTGGAAAACGTTTGAGTGTTTGATCTGGTTTTGAGGAGTAAGACTTCTCCAGGGAGATTGGTTGGGGCCAGGCATTCCAAGTCATGACAAAATGTAAAGACCTGAAGCCATGTCATGCCTGGGGAACTGTAACTTCAAATAGTTTTCTCTAATACATGTGAGGCTATATAGAGAAAGACAGGAGACCAGTTCCTGAAGAGCCTTATAGATCATGCAAAGTAATAGCTAATAACTGCCAGGTACTACTGATATAAAAGCAACACTGGAAAAAGAAAATTTGCCTTTTTTTTCTCTAGCCTGCCACTGTAAGCCGCTGTGGCATGATTTATTTGGAACCCTCACAGTTAGGATGGGAACCACTTGTGTCTTCATGGTTGAATTCACTAGCAGAACCTTTACAGGAACCAGATCATCAGGCTCTTCTGAGAGGACTTTTTGACTGGTTAATACCACCCACTTTAAAGCTTCGTAAGAAAAAATGCAAGGTAACACTATAATCTTCTGACTCACTCAAGTTTCTTTAGTTTTCATTCAACTTGACTAAGTCTAAAGTCACAATGATAGGATAAATAACTAAAATCAATTTCTGCTTAGATGTCTAGTGTTCATTTTCTCAAAAAAATTGAAATGTTTATTGTGACAATCAGGGATTCACATGCAGTTTTAAGAAATAATAGAAATTTCATGTACATTTCACCCAATTTCCCTCAATGTTAACAGTTTGCATGACTATATTCTAATATCACAAGGAGGATATTGACATAAATACCCTCTACTGATCTTATGCAGCTTCCCCTAGTTATACTTGCACTCAAGTGTTTGTATATGTATGTATCAATATTTATCCCTGTCGGTGTTATTTAAAAATTTTTTAAATAAAAATCATATATAAATTGTACAATATGATGATTTGATGTACATACACATAGTGAAATTATTACTACAGTCAAGCTAATTATATCATCTCCTCAAATAGTTACCATTTTTTTTTGTGTATGTGTATATGTATGGTGAGAGCACATAAATCTACTCTCTTAGCACATTTCCAGTACTGATACAGTATTGTATCAGCATTATTATCTATAGTCATCATGCAGTACATTAGATCTCTAGACTTATTTATCCTACATAACTGCAACTTTGTACCCTTGCTCAGGGTCTCCCTATTTTCCCCATCTTTCCAGCTCTAGTAACCAACATTTTACTCTCTGGTTGTATGTATTCAACTTTTAGATTCCACATGTAAATGCAATCATGCAGTTTATTCCTTCCTGTGTCTGGCTTATCTCACTTATTATAGTATCTTTTTTAATCCATGTTGTTGCGAATAGAAGGATCCCTTTTTTAAGATTGAATAATATTCCATTATAATAATACAATTTCTTGATCCATTCATCCATCATCAGACACTTAGTTTGTTTCCATATATGGGCTACTGTGAATAATGCTACAATGAACATGATAATACAGATATCCCTTTGAGGTACTGATTTCATTTTCTTTGGTTACATACTCTGAACAGGGATTGCTGAATCATATGGTAGTTCTATTTTCAGTTTTAGTTTTTTGAGGCTCCTCTATACTGGTTTCCGTAATGGCTGTACCAATTTATATTCCCACCAACAATGCACAAATTTTTTCTTTTCTCTACATCCCACCAACACTTTCTATCTTTTTTTTTAAAGTAATAGCTTCCATAACAGGTGTGAAGTCATATTTTATTATGGTTTTGATTTGCATTTCATTGATGATTAGTGATGTTGAGTGCCTTTTCATCTGTTGATTATGTGTATGTCTCCTTTGGAAAAAATATCTATTCAAGTCCTTCACCCATTTTTAAATTGCGTTGATAGGAATTTTTTGCTTTTGAATTGTATGAGTTTTTTAAATATATTTTGGATATTAACCCCTTATCAGATATATGGTTTGCAATATTTTCTCTCAATCCATAGGTTGCCTTTTCATTTTGTTGTTTCATTTTCTACTGTGCTTTTAGTTTGATATAGCCCTACTTCTTAATATTTACTTCTGTCTGATCTTTCAGTGTCATAGTCAAAAAAATCATTTCTAAGGTCACTGTCAAGGAGCTTATTCACCATGTTTTCTTCTAGGAGTTTTATGATCTCAGGTCTTATATTTAAGTCATTAACCCATTTTGGATTGACATTTGTGTGTGGTGTAAGATAAGGACCCAATGTCATTCTTTTACACGTAGATACCCAATTTTCTGAGCACCATTTATTGAACAGATTACCTTTTCCCCATTGTGTACTCTTGGGACCCTTTAGTGAAGATCAGTTGACTGTATGTGTTTGGGTTTATGTCTGGGCTTTCTCTTCTGTTCCATTTGTTTATATATTTGATTTTATGTCAGTACCATACTGTTTTGATTACTAGAGGTTTGTAATACAGTGGTTCCCCCCTTATCCATGGGGGTTATTTTCCAAGACCCCCAGTGGATGCCTGAAACCTCAGACCACACTGAACCCTATATATGTTTTTTCTATACATACATATATTTTCATTTAAAGAAAGTACTTTATGACTTCTCTATGGCATACCTGATTGCTGGCATCACTATTATTGACCTCTTATGTCCATTATTAAGTAAAATAAGGATTACTTGAACACAAGGACTGTGATACCATAACAGTCAATCTGATAACCCACAGAGTTCTTAAGTGACTTTCTGCAGGTAGCAAAGGTATGATTCATAACCTGGACAGGACAAAGTAGGGTGGAACAAGATTTCATCACACTATTTAGAATGAGGTGCAATTTAAAACTTATAAACTATTCATTTCTGGAACTTTCCACTTAATATAGTGGACCATGGTTGACCATGGGTAACTGAAACCAGGGAACGTGAAACTGTGGATAAAGGGATGTTGCTATAATGGTGATGGATAAATTGCCTCCATTCTACTATAAAGATTAAAGGACAAAAGTATTAAAAACAACTATAACAATTATGTTAACAGATTGATAATATAAAGAGATGTTAATTGTGACATCAGTAGCATATAATGTGGAGAAAGGAGAAGTAAATGTGGAGTGGTCTTGTATACAAATAAAATTAAATTGTTATCAGCTTAAAATATGCTGTTACAAAAATTTTTATGTAAGCCCCTAGTTACAGAAGTCACACAAAACACAGCAAAACCCGAAGAGGAACAACAGAGAGAGAAGAGGGGCAAAAGAATGACAAGACAAACAAAAGAGTTAACAAAATGGCAATAGTAAATCCTTCCTTATCAATATTTTTTAAAAAGTAAATGGCTTAGACTTTCCAGCAAATGATATAGTGAAACTAAGTGGAATAAAAAAACAAGATCCAACTATATGTTGTCTAGAAAAAATGCAATTTAGATTCGACATGCATAGGCTAAAAGTGAAGGAATGAATAAAGGTATTCCATGCAAATGGAATATCCAAAAGAAAGCAGGGGTGGCTATAATTATATCAGAAAAGTAGACTTTAAGTCAAAAATTGTCTCTAGAGAGAAAGGAGGTCCTTATATAATTATTAAATATGGTCAATTCACAGGAAAGTATAACAGTTGTAAATATATACATCCAACATTGGAGCATTTAAGTATATAAAACAAATATTGAAAGATCTGAGAAGAGAATTTGATAGCAATACAATAATAGTGGAGACTTCAATATCCTAGTTTTGATAAGGGATAGAATATCCAGCAGAAAATCAGTAAGAAACAGGGGATTTGAATGATACTATAAACGTAATGGACCTAACAGACATAGACAGAGCTTTTCACTCAACTGTGGAATACACATTCTTCTCAAGCACACATATAACATCCTTCAGGATAGATAACAAAATAAGTCTCTAAATTTAAGATTGAAATTATACCAAGTATCATTTCCAACCACTATGGGATAAAACTAAAAGTCAGTAACAGCAAGAAAACAAACGAACAAAAAAATTCACAAATACATGGAAACAAAGTAACACACTTTAACAACCATGTTGTCAAAGAGGAAACCAAAGGGTACATCTAAAAACATTTTTTTTATTATTGTTTATGCTTTTACAGTTGTCCCAATTGTTTTCCTCCTTCATCCCCTTCCACCTACCCCACCTCCTGCTTCCATAGTAAGTTCCTACACTGTTGTCCATGTCCATGGGTTCTTCATATATATTCTTTGACTAATCCCTTCACCCTCTTTCAAATAGTCCCCACCTCCTTCCTCCCCTCTTAGCACTGTCAGTCTATTCCATGATTCTCTGCCTCGGGTTCTATTTTTCTCATTAGCGTTTTTTGTTGATTAGATTCCTCTTATAAGTGAGGTCATATGATATTTGTCTTTCACCAACTGGCTTATTTCACTTAGCATAATAATCTCCAGTTTTATCTATGCTATTGCAAAAGGAAGAACTTCCTTTTTTGTTTCTGCTGTGTAGTATTACATCTTGTAAATGTACCATAGTTTTTAAATCCACTTATCTACTGATGGACACTTGGGCTGTTTTAAACACTTGGCTATTGTAAATAGTGCTGCTTTGAACATAGAGGTGCATAAGTTCTTTTCCATTGGTGTTTCAGGATTCCTAGGGTATATTCCAAGCAGTGAAATTTCTGGGTCATAAGGCAGTTCCATTTTTAATTTTCTGAGGAAAATCCATACTGTTTTCCACAATGGCTGCACCAGTCTGCATTCCTACCAAGAGTGTACTAGGGTTCCCCTTTCTCCACAACCTCACCAGCACTTGTCAATCTATTAATGATGCCCCTTTTGACAGGTGTGAGGTGATATCTCATTGTGGTTTTAGTTTGCATCTCTCTGATGAGAAGAGATAATTGAACATTTTTTCATGTCTATGGGCAATCTGTATGTCAACTTGGAGACGTGTTTATTCAGGTCCTATTTTTTAGTGTCTATTTTTTAATTGGGTTGTTTGTCTTCCTGGTGTTTAGTCATGTGAGGTTTTAATATATTTTGGAGATTAACCCTTTCCAATATATTGTTGGCAAATATGTTCTCCCACACAGTTGATTCCCTTTTCATTTTGATGATGGTTTGTTTCTTTAGCTGTGCAGACTTTTTTGATATAGTCCCATTTGTTTATTTTTTCCTTTGTTTCCCTTGCCCTAAAGGATATATCAGCAAAAATACTGCTACATGAGATGTCTGAAGTTTACTGCCTATGTTTTCCGCTAGGACTTTTGTGATTCCACGACTTATATTTAAGTCCTTTATTCTGGGTTTATTCTGGTGTATGGTGTAAATTGGTGGTCTGGTTTTATTTTTTGCACATAATAGTCCCATTCTCCCACCACCATTTATTGAAGAGAGTGTTTTTACTCCATTGTATGCTCATGCCCCCTTTATCAAATATTAATTGACCATAGAGGGGTTTATTCCTGGGCTCTCTATTCTGTTCCATTGATCTATGTGTCTGTTCTTATGCCAGTACCAGACTGTTTTGATTACAGTGACCTTGTATTATAGTTTGGTATCAGGTATTTTAATCCCTCCAACTTTGTTCTTCTTAGGATTGCTGAGGCTACTTGGGGTCTTTTTTGGTTCCATATAAATTTTTGGAATATTCTAGATCTGTGAAATATTGCATTGGTATTTTAATAGGAATTGTGTTGAATCTATAGATTGCTTTGGGTAGCATGATATTTTAATCATGTTAATTCTCCAGTCCATGAACAAGGTAAATGCTTCTATTTATTTCCATCTTCCTCAATTTCTTTCTTCAATGTTCTATAGTTCTCTGAGTAGAGGTTTTTACATGCTTACTTAAATTTATTCCTAGGTACTTTTTTTTCTTGTTGCGATAGTAAATGAGATTTTTTTCTTAGTTTCTCTTTCTAGTACTTCATTGTTTGTATACAAGAATGTCATTGATTTCTGAATATTGACTTTGTATCCTGCTACTTTGCTGAATTCACTTATTAGGTTGAGTAGTTTTCTTGTTGAGATCATAGTTGTACGATGTACAGTATCATGCTGTCAGAAAATAATAACAGTTTTGCTTCATTCTTTTCTATTTGTATGCTGTTTATTTCTTTTTCTTTTCTAATCACTGTGGCTAGAACTTCCAGTACTATGTTGAATAAGAGTGGTAAAAGCAGGCACCCTTGTCTTGTTCCTGAGCTTAAGGGAAACGCTTTTAGTTGTTGCCCATTGAGTATGATATTGCCAGTAGGTTTCTCATATATGGCCTTTATTATGTTGAGGCAACTCCCTCTATTCCCACTTTACTGAGTGTTTTTTTTTTTTATCATAAATAGGTGTTGGATTTTATCAAATGCTTTCTCAACATCTATTGATATGGTCATGTGATTTTTGCCTTTCATTTTGTTTATGTGATATATTACATTTATTGATTTGCAAATATTATGCCATCCTTGCATCCCTGGAATATATCCCACTTGATTGTGGTGTATGATCGGTTTATGAATTGCTGGATCTAGATTGCCAATATTTTATTGAGGATTTTAACATCTATGTTCATCAGAGATATTGGCCTGTAATTTTCTTTCTTTGATGTCTTTATCTGGTCTTGGAATTAGGATAATGCTGACCTCATAAAAAGAGTTTGGGAGGCTTCCCTCTTCTTGAATTTTTTGGGATAGTTTGAGAAGGATAGCTTTTCTGTGATGTTTTGTAAAATTTGCCTATGAAGCCATCCAGTCCAGGGCTTTTGTGTGCAGGAATATTTTTGATTACTGCTTCAATTTTGCTAGTTGTTATTGGACTGTTCAGGCATTCTGGTTCTCCTTGATTCAGTTTTGGGAGATCATATGTTTCCAGAAATTCATCCATTTTGCCTTGATTGTCCAATTTCTTGGCATATAGTTGTTCGTAGTAATTTCTTACAATCCTTTGTATTTATTTGGTATCAGTTGTTATTCCTCTTTTGTTTCTGGTTTTATTTACTTGGGTCCTCTCTCTTTTTTTCGTGATGAGTCTAGTTAAAGGTTTGTCAATTTTATCTATCTTTTCAAAAAACCAGCTCCTGGATTCATTGATTCTTTGGATTGTGTTTTCAGTCTCTATGTCATTTAATTCTGCTCTGATCTTGATTATTTCCTTCCTTCTACTCACCCTGGGCTTTGTTTGTTGTTATTCATCTAGCTATTTTAGATGTAAGGTTAGGTTGTTCATTGGAGATTTTTCTCTCTTCTTCAGGTGGGCATGTATTGCTATGAACTTCCCCCTTAGGAATGTCTTTGCTGTATCCCATAGGTTTAGGGTTGTTTTTAGTCCATTTTCATTTGTTTCCAGATACTTTTTAAAATTTCATCCTTGATCTCATTGTTAACCCATTCATGATTTAAAAACATGTTATTTGGTCTCCATGTAATTGAATGTTTTTGAGTTTTTTCCTTGAGGTTGGTTTCTAGTTTCAAGACATTGTTATCCAAGAGGATGCCTATAGGATTTCAATTTTCTTGAATTTGTTAAGGCTTATTTTGTGTCCTACAAATAGTCTGTCATTGAAACTGATTCATGTGCTTTTGAAAAGAATGTATTCTCTGCTTTTTGTGTGTGAAATGTTATGTAAATATCAATTAACTCCATTGATATAGAGCAGGGGTGTCCAATTTTTTGGTGTCTCTGAGCCACACTGGAAGAAGAAGAGTTGTCTTGGGCCACACATTAAATACATAAATGCATTGTGACATGTAGTCCCCCCAAAAAATCTCACAATGTTTTAAGTAAACTTATAATTTTGGCCCAACCAGAATGTGTTGGGCCACATTCACAATCATCCTGGGTTGCATGTGGCCCATGGGCTGCAGGTTGGACATGTCTGATTTAGAGTGTTGTTCAATGACACAATATCCTTGTGGATTCTTTGTTTAAAAGATCTATCCATTGTTGACAGTGGGGTGCTAAAATCTCCTATCATGACTACATTGCTGATGATCTCCTTCTTAGAAACCTCCATATTTTCTGTATGTATTTAGGTGCTCCTATGTTGGGTCCATATATGTTTGTAAGGGTTATATCCTCCTGATGGAAAACTCCCTTGATATGATTTCGATCTTCTTAAATTTATCGACTTGTTTTCTGTTCTAACATGTGGTCTATCCTAGAAAACATACCATGTGCCCTTGAAAAGTATATATATTTTGCTGTTTTGCGGTGAAATGCTCTGAAGATATCAATTAAACCCACTTGATCTAATGTGTCATTTAACACCGGTGTCATCTTATTGATATTTTGTCTGGAAGATCCATCCACTGAAGTCAATAGGGTGTTAAAATCCCCTACTATGACTGTATTTCTGTTTATTTCTCCCTTTATGTTCATCAAGATATGCTTTACATATTCAGGCGCTCCTATGTTGAGTCTGTAAATGTTAAGGGAGGATCAGCTAAAGTCTCAGAGCTCCCAGAGATCCACCTTAGTTATTAAACTTAATCACTAAGACGGCAATCTCCAACAGCCCAGCTTAAGCTACGTAGTGTGGGGTAGGGTAATTCTTGCAGGTAGTGGGGTGTGCAGTTCCTTCCCCTCAGACCGATGCCCTGTGGAAAAGAGTCCCCTGCTTGAGAAAGATGGTTTCTGTAGTATGGGGAATGACTCAGCACAGGGATCCTGGCAGCTGTCCCTTCAGATTTCTCCCCAGAGCCACCAACCCCAGACTCTCCTCATGCATCTCTAGTCCACTGTGCCCTCCTTCTGCCAGAACCCAGGTTAAGGGGCTGCAAACAAAATTTTATATGTTGGCCCTTTAGAGGCTCTCTCTGTCTCCAGCCATCTCTCCCTGGTGGACAGAAACCTTGCTGTTTTTCACAGTGGTATGTTATTTGGGTTCCTTTCCTAGATCTGGTACCATAGGCTGGGGAGCCCACCTTGGGGTTTAGAAACTACACTTCTCATGGAACCCCCTGGCTGCTGAAATATCCTTTTGGAATTTCTGATGTCACTTGTGGGAGCCCAACCAGCCTTCTTGTGCCTCCTCTGTGGTCTGTACCACTCTTGTTGTGGTGATGTGGCTTCTTCTGTCTGTTTGTGATTATAATGCTTCTTTCCAGCTAGTGTTCAGTTGGTTATTCAGGGTGATTTTTCTATAATTTAGTTTAATTCCGGTTTGGTCCTAGGAAGAGGTTTGTGCAATTTCTATTTACTCCTCTACCATCTTGGGGCCTCAAGAATTTTTTTTTTTTAATCATGCATACAGTTTCATTTCTTTAAATTGAAATGTTATAAAGACCTTGTAAAAACCATGTGTCCTTTTATCAGATTTTAACATATTTATCTTCTTTTATTTTTCAAATAAGATGAAAGAAAATATATTCTTTTAACTCTGCAGGAACTGATTCCTACAAGTGATAGCAATTTGGTTGTGTCTCTCACTCGCCTCTTTGAAGTACTACTCTGCGATGTGGTAGAAAATGATCCTACAAGCAAGCACATTCGTGTTTGGATTATGGTTGGTATTTTTCTTAATGTGGTTTTTCATTACAGAATGAAATATGCCTGTGACAAATGATACCTGTACTGAGAAAGACATTTTGCAATCTAGAGCTGGCTTTTTTTGGTGTGAACTGAAAGCATAGCTAAAGACATTAAAGTTGCCCTGACCTGGTATTTTGATTTATAAAAACACTTTTTTAAAAAAGTAAAATATGTCATAATGAACCAAATATACCCTGTTATTGGTAAAATATAATAATTTGCTTCACAATAAGGTAACTTAATATAATTCAGTATGGACTTTAGGTGAATTGATTTTGTCTTAATGTTAAGCCAGACTGTAGACTGCAAGAAGCTGGCTACAAAAGATGAGGAGCAGGCATCCAATCAGGTGGGTAGAGTATTGATGGCAGAATCCATAGAGCATTTGGGTAGAGAGGAGTCTGTGGTCCAAGTTAGCTAATGGCTGAAGGTCAGAGAAGCCCAGAGCACATGACTGTGAGGGAGCCAAAAGAAAGAGGTGTTTTGTTCTCTTCTCTGGTATATGCTACTTTCCCATCTATCCCCTCATTCTTAAAGTCTTTATACACTCTACTCAGTCTGCCTTCTCTTCTCTTCTCTTCTATTCTTCTCTTCTATTCTGTGGCAGTAGCAGTGTCCTAGTTTCCTCCTATTGTTTCCTCTTCATCTTGTTCCCACAGAAAATTTACTTCAGGCGTCTCACATTCCACAGTTCGCTGATACCCATAATTCCTTATTTCCCCTCCCCCTTTGTCTTATTTTCTACCACTTCAGACAAAACTGAGTAGACATATTTGAAGTATATTTATATCTCCTTTCTCCCTAAGTTTGGAACCACCTTTCTCACAACTAGCTTTTAATATTCTTCCTTATGTATCAGTGTTACCCTTCTTTAAAATAAAAGTACCCTAGGAATAGTTCACCTATGTCACCTTCATGTTATATATTTCCTGAAATTTTTCATTCTGTTGGTAAACCTAAACTCACAAAATTATTTAAGTAGTTCAGAATCATTTTGAGAATAATATAGATTGAAATCTGTTTGGAATTTTTCTCTTAAAATATATTTGAATCTAAAAACCAATTTAAGCAAACAAGTAGAACAGAAACAGAATCATAGATATGGAGGTCATTTGGAGGGTTATCAGCTGGGAGTGGGAAAAGGGAGAAGAGGGAAAAGGTGCAGGGATTAGGAAGTACAAATTAGTAGGTACAAAATAGACAGGGGAATGTTAAGAACAGTATAGGAAATGGAGTAGCCAACCAACTTATATGCATGACACATGGACATGAACTAAGGTGAGGGATTGCTGGAGTGAATGGGGGTACTGGGTGGAGGGGGACAAAGCAGGGCAAATTGGGGCAACTGTAACAGCATGATCAATAAAATGTATTTAAAAAATAAATTCAAAATAAGTAAATAAATAATATATATATATTTGATAGATTTTTAAACCAGGTAAGGCATGTGCCTAAGGTAAAATTCAAAAAGCAAAAGTAGGTTTTCCATCCATACCAGTTCCCCAGCCACTCTCAGGGTTATTACCAGTGCCTAGGTGGCCTACTAGAGGTATTTAATGAATATTCTTATATGTATACATTTTTGTACATGTTAGCACAACATACATACTTGTTTGCATCTTTTCTCACAATATATCTTACCTTCTTTTTTATCAGCTGCATGTATTTCAGTGTATGTAGCATAGTCCAATTAAGCAGATCCCTATTGAAGAACATTTGGGTTCCTTCTAAACTTTAGCTATCACAAACAATGCTGCAGTGAATTTTCTTGTACATATATCATTTTAACAGGTGGGAATATATTTCAGGATAAGGTACTAAAAGAGAAATTTCTAGATTACTTGGCATGGGCATTTTTAATTTAGACAGATATTGCCAGAGAAAGACTCTTCATGTGATTTAGCTGTGCTCCAGTCAATTTTATTTATAGATATGATCTTTTCCAAGTAGGGTAACCAGGCCTTAATATGTTAAATTGTAATTAATTTGTTAAAAATTTCTTTTAAATAGTTTAAATTAATCATTATTTTCTTTTTACCAACAGGCTTGCTTTATATTTTCTTTGATTTGGTCCATTGGAGGAAGTTGTGATACAGATGGTCGTGTTGTTTTTGATTCTTTCTTACGATTAATCATACTGGGAAAAGATGAAAGCAACCCAGTGCCTCATTCTGTGGGTAAATGGGAATGCCACTTTGATGAAAAAGGCTTAGTCTATGATTACATGTATGAGGTATGACATAAAATGATTATAATGATAAACTATAAACCACAAAGTCTTGAATCAGCAGGCAAAAGTTCCGAGTTCCCATGCTAGAGTTATTTTGTATCCTGTGGTTAGAATTTTAGTTCCTTCTCTGTAGTTTCTTTTCCTATAATATGTGGAAAGATAGAAAAACTTGCTTTAAGAATAGTTTACAATTTCAGATTTAAATTAAATCTATTTTCTGCACTTTAAAATAGGATTTACAAAAAGACTATTTTAAACAGTAATTTTTGAATAATTATTTTATTATTTTTTAAAGATTTTTTTATTTCTTTAAAATCACATTTATTCTATTACAGTTGTCTCAATTTTTCCCCTTTGCTCTCCTCACCAATCCCCCCACCCCTACTCCCACAATCAATTCCTACACTGTTGTCCATGTCCGTGCATCATTCATACATGTTCTTTGTCTAGTCCCTTCTCCTTCTTTCCATTGTTGTCCTTCTTCCCCATCCCCTCTGGTCACTTTCAGTCTGCTCCATGTTTCCCTGCCTATGGTTTATTTTGTTTGTTAGTTTATTTTGTTGAATAGATTCCACTTATACATGACATCATATGGTATTTTTCTTTCACCACCTGGCTTATTTCACTTAGCATAATATTCTCAAGTTCCATCCATGTTGTTGCAAAAGGTAGGAGTTCCTTCTTTCTTTCTCTTTTTTTAAATTCTGATTGATTTTATTTGTTTTTTTCTCAAAATTTGCTGTAAAATATTAAAAAATGTAAACCAATTATAAAGTCGCAGCAATTAAAACAACATGACACCAGCACAGAAATAATCAAGTAGAGCAATGAAATAAAATGAGCATTCTAGAAACATATATATCTGTCTAACAATGTAATATATGGTTAAATTGGTATTTCAAATCAATGGATAAAATAAGGCGTATTCAACAAATAAGGTGCATGAATCACTATTACTTGAAATAAAACAAATATAGAGCCGTTTTCCACACATTATACAAAAATATTCAGGTCAGTTAAAAATCAATATGTAAAATCGAAGGAGTTTTAGGAGAAAATACAAAATAATATTTTTCTTATCCTGAAGTAAAATATTCAAACCCAGGAGCTATAAAGTAAGAAATTGACAATATGACTACATTAAACATTTAAGACTATATAGTAATATACATATATAAAGAGTTAAAAGGCAAGTAATAGAATGAGAAAGTATTTACTGAAGCCAGGGTAAGTGGCTGCAAATAAAAATTTATGCGTTGGCCCTTTAAAAGGCTCTTTGCATCTCCCGCTGCCTATCTCTGGCAGAGAGCAACCCTGCTGCTTTCCGTAGTTGGCTGTTATCTGTGTACTTCTTGAGCTCTGGTGCTGGAGGCTGGAGATCCCCACCTATACCCAGCTCTTCTCAGGGGGATCCAACTAGCTGTTTCAATATCCCTCTGCACTACTTCCTGTGGGTGCCTACTCCACCTTCTTTAGCATCTACTTCACTCTGTATCAGTTAGGTTTTTCTGAAGCCGATTCCTCTGTCTGTCCAAGGTTTTAAGGCTCCTCTCTTACTATTGTTCAGTTGTTTTCCAGGTGATTTATCCACAATTTATTTGTAATTCCAGGTTAGTCCTGGGAAGAGGTAGTTTGACTTCCATCACTCCTCCACCATCTTTAAGTCCTCTATCCTCATTTTAAAAATTCTTTTTCTTTTTTGCTGTTGCAATTGGCTGTTTTTCATTAACTGGTCTTCCAGATCACTGATTCTTCTAATCTACTGTTGATTTCTTCTACTGTATTCTTAATTTTGGTTAATGTATTCTTCATTCTAACTGCTTTTTTTTTTTTTTTTGCTTTTTATCTCCATTTTTGTGCTTCCCATCTCTTTGTTGGAGTTCACACTGAGTTCATCTACTCTACCCTTAAGTTCATTGAACAATTCTTACTTTTTTCATTGAGCATTCTTATAAAGTGTCTTGAATTCTGTATTTGGTAGATTGCTTTTCTCCATTTTGTTTGGACCTTTTTCTCAAGTTTCATCCTGTCACTTTATATGGGACATGTCTTTCCCTCCTCATTTTAGTGGACTCCCTGTGTTTGTTTTCAAGTACAGTGGAACCTTGGTTCTTGAGCATAATTCATTCTTGAAGGCAGTTCAAGAAGCAATTTGTTAAAAAAATGAATATACTCATCTTCTGCATTCCCTCTATTGTTTGTTACTTGAGAGATAAGATTGTTCATACAGGTATCAGCATGAAAGGTTTGTCAGGTCGAGAACCGAAGTTTTGTTTGACAACCAAAACATTTTTTCCATGAGTAACTTGGTCGAGAACCAAATTACTTGAGATGGGAAGCATTTGAGAAAGCAAGGTTTGACTGTATTAGGTAGATATGCTAATTCTCCTGGTCTTGGCAGAGTGGTCCTATGCTGTGGGTATACTATGGGGCCCAGTGATGAAGTCTTCTTAGTAACCTGAGCTGGGTACTCCAGGGATATGCCTTGTGTGGGCTGAGTGTGCCCTTTTGCTGTAGTTGAGCCTTGATTGCTGTTAAAACATGGGGGGGAGGGCTTGACCCTCAGGCTGATGGGCTGCAAGAAATGACAGTGATGAACTGTGGTGCAGGGGCTGATTCCAAAGAGCAGGATTCACTTTAGCAGGACTTTGGTCCCTCCCCAGTCTACTCTTTGGGTATGTTGTTTGTGGAGCTAATGGGGTAGTGTTCTGGTGTTGGTCTGAAGCCAGCCAATGAGTGTGTTGGTTTCAAGCCCTCTTGGAAGAGGCTCTACTTCAGGCCAAAGTGTGCTGTTGCCTCTGTCCAGTCTAGGACTGCTTGGTAGGAGCTACACAGTGATCTGCAGATGGTTGTCACCTGTTCTGGCCTTAGAGGCATCTGGGAGATGGTTAGCTGCAAACTGAGAGCCACTGCCATTAATGCCAGCCATGGGAACACTCAGCAAGTGGTAAGGGGCAAGTCAAGACTAGCCACTTCTTGTTTGCAGTTTGTGGACCTTTGAGAGATTTTAGGAAAGTCCACAGCACCTCGACACTGGCCGCTTATAAGAAACAGATGTTGAAAGAGTTCTGGGCCTGTGAGTGAGTTGGGTGGAGCACATTTCCAGGGAATCCCCAGTGTGAGGCAAATAGTCAATTTGATGGAGACTCAGATTTGGAGCCCTCCTTTGCCTGCAGGCTGGGTGCGGGGAGGGCTCAACAAAGAAACAATGGCACCTGCCAGGACTTCTGTCCAGGAGCTGCCCTTCCATCCCTGACTTTGAAACCAGACAATTCAGTTCCTCCCGGTGTGTCCCTGGCACTTTTTGAGCTGCTGTGAAGTGTTTGTGAGTGAGTGAGTCTGTGTTCAGGCCCTGTAAGAGGACACCTGCGTCTCGAACAGCCCTGTCTCACCTGGACAGAATCCCCACTGATTTTCATTGTCAAATGTTGTGCGGACTCCTTTTCCTGGCATTGGTAGTCCAAATGGGGAGTCTGGTGCGGAGTGGGTCCCCTTTATCCTAAGGGGGGACTTCTCTAGTCAAGATATCCCTCCTGATTCTTAATCACCACATGTCGATGTAGGAGCAGTGTGAATTGCATCTTTGTGTGGCTGCTTCTTTATATCCTTAGTTATAGGAATACTGTTCAGCTTGTCTTCAGGTGGTTCTCAAGGGTGGTTGTTCTATACTTTTGTCTTAATTTTGATGTGGTAAAATTTGTTTTAATTTGATGTGGGAGGAGGTAAGCACAACTCCAGTTTTTCTTAACCTTGTAAAATTTTTACATCTATAATATGTGCATATATAACTTTGAACAAATAAAAGCCAAAACCTAAAATATTAAGGATATGAAACATTTAATCAACTTTGCAAATTTACTACTCTTCAGACACAATTTGCTAGAAAAGAGTGAAAGATTCTTAGCTGCCAGCCATAGTACTGAAGTAGGGTTCAGAAGACCCCTTACTTTGCCAGGTTTTAATTACTTTGTTGCTTAATGGTAGGAGGCCTTGGAATCTTCAGGCAATGGTTGGACAACCTGGAGAGGAAGATAATGGTGGAGGAGGAGTGGGGGGAGCATGGATCAGGGAGGTCCTCAGGGTGACAGGACAGCAAATGTTTAACCCCTGGTTCAGAAGAATTTCTGTAACAGATCAGCCATTTTGATATGTCCTTGTTGAATATCAGCTTGGATCAAAATGCCAAAAAGAATAATTTTAGAGAAATAAACATAGTGAGTTCACATGATATTTTGTTTCTAGTTAGATTATTGTCCCTTTAATATATGAGAATGTAAAATGAAACATCAGTAAATTGTAACTTGAGCTACATGATAGCACCTGTCAAATAAATACTTGATGTATGTGAAAGGACATCTTGAAGGTGATTTGGAAAGATTGGAGTGTTAAGAGGATATAGATACAAAAAGATCTGAAATTTTAGATATTTCAGATATTTCAGAAATTTTAGAGTTAGCGGATCTGGATGTGAATCTCAGTCTCACCACTTACCGGCTAAGTGACCTTGAACAAGTCACTTATCATCTCTGAGCATTATTCCCTCCTCTGAAATGGGCAAAGTAAAAATAATGCCCATGTGACAGATGAGGCGAATCAGGCTCAGAGGAAATGTTCGGTATTTGCAGGGTGACTAGGGTTGGTGTGTACAAAAGGCCCAGCACCCACAAATGACAATGGCTGTGTCATAAATTCATAAATGAATTTATGATTTAGGATTAGGATTTATGATAACTAAATTTCATTACATTGTTCAGATTACCATTGAAAAGGAAAATTAATCTAAAGAAAAATATATTTCTTAAATTGGGGAGTGTATTCATGGATGTTTATTAAGGTGCTTCATGACTTGAAAATGTTATATACTCTATTTTGAATGAAACTATTACTTCATAATACAAAAAGCAGAAAGACTATAAAGTTTTTAAAAGCAAATATGATAACTGTGTTAAAAAGAGCCTTTCAGATAGCAAGTGCATGGTTATAATATTTTAAAACTTATGTTCTCTTGTAGTTGAAAAACCGAGGTCGCTGGCTCCATTGGAATGAATTAATTAAAAGTACTAATTTTGGAGATAAAAGTGTCAAGATTCAAGATATCATAGTCCCTACAATGGACACAATTAGATATACATTTCTAATGAATTTGAGTATTACTTATGCAAAGTAAGAAATTCTTATAACATATACTTTAAACATAACAGTGTCATTCTAATGGGGTCATAAGATATTTTGAAGTAAACTTTGAGGTCATTCATTCATTTTCAGGTAATTGAGACCCTGGGGTACTAATTGACATGCCCGTAGTGACAGCTCTTTAGTGGCAAACCTAGAATCCAGGTTTCCTATTGCCTACTGCAAAGCCTTTGTCATCATACTTTGTTGCCTCATAAACCACTTGATATTTCTTTTATTTGTAACAGACTGAAAATCAGTGTTATTATTAAATAGTCATGCATTCTACTCAAAGCTTCACTGCACTCCTGAGGTGAGACTAACCATGATCCACATCCTCCCATTATATTTAGAAGTTTTCAAATATGTCTTATTCTAGTTCTTTGTAACTTAAGATAAACATGGAAAACTCAGACTTAAATCAGAAGAGCACATCAAAAAAGAGCACATGAAACTGATCAAAAGCCTACCACATACCATAGGCATACCCATACCAACTTCCTTAATAATATTTTTTGTAGTCATTTTTCTTTTAAAACATGAGGCATAATTTATCATTAATACTATTTGAACTAGGGAAGCTAACATAATATGCATGAAAGTAATGATTTGTTATTTATAAAGAACTTGTTTCTGAATGAATTTTGTGGCAGCTTTATCTTTTTTAAAAAACAAAAAAACCCCAGAAAAAATAACTATGAAGGAACATTATTTTATCCCTATTTTATAGTTGCATTTTTGTATTTAGTGGCTAATACTTAAAACATTTTTAGACAAGGAAGGCACTTGCCAATTCCAAGGAATTCTAGTATGGGAGTTCTTTTGTGCTATGAGCCATGTCAGAATAATGCTTTTAAGTGAGTAATATAAACATAGGATTACAGAAGACACCACATATTGAAGTAAATTTATTAAAATGTTGAACAAATTTGGGCTATAGTAGTAATACATTTGCTTCTTTATTAACACATTAAATAGTAAGATCTAGCAGTGAGTCACAACTTTGAAAAAGTCATGGCATAAGTAATGTTTTGATTTATCACTAACAATTATAATATTTAGTCTAATATCTATGATTTCTACTGGTGACAAAGACACAGGTACTATTAATACAATTGCTCCATTTTACTTAAGGATAGTGAAAATAAAGACATAAACTTTTTGTCATCCCAGTTCACAGATTATCTGAATACTGTCTAAGAATTTCTCCAGTTGGTCCATGGACCCCAACTTAAGAACAGTATTTTATTTATTAAAATTGTTTTAATAAATAGTTTTTCATAAGGCAAGTAGTACTCAGATTGGGACACATTGATGAATTCTCAGAGGTTACTGTAGTTCTAAAAGAACTTTAATTTTATGTTTTACTTGAATGACAATTTTAAAAATTAATATTATCATAATTTGGGTTATTTAGATCACTCCTTCTGAGAGCTGTTGCTTAGTTTTAGTGCCAGCTCTTGCATTTGTCTTTATATATTGTGTAGTGTCAAGTTATCATGCAAAGTGCTAATTTTTAATTCAGTGTTTCTCAAACTTGGATTTCTTAAGAGTTCTGTGAACATAAACTCATAATATTGTGTTCCCTTTCAAATTAGTTATGATCACTTAAGAATGAGAAGCCCTTCTTGAGGTCCCATTGAATGGAGAATTCCTTCAAGTTTGCTTTTAGACAAGTATTTTCAGTAACTCTGACTTGATTCTAAAATGCTTAGTAGGTACACATAACTTTTAGCTTTAGAATTTGCTGTCATTAAGTTCCTCACACAAACTTTATGCTATTGGGATAACTCTGAAACAGCCTAAACGTATCTTCTGGTCACCATGTCATTAGTCTATTCCACACAACACTCTGTTGCCTGTACTGCTAACTAAAAGATACAAATACATTATTTTTCTAAGTAGACAAACTTTGGCTTTCTTTTCTGAAAATTTAAGCATGTTATTACTTGTTTTATGAGTGTGTTTGCATTTAGTAATGTTACATCTTTTCAAATAATAGTTTGTTACTATTGAAGTCTAAGTAACAGTAAGCATAAACGTGTGCCAATTGTTACTTTACCAGTCTTTCATGATATAACAATGATAGATTAAAATGTGAGTTTTCAGATGAAGATGATTTGATTATTGAAAACAATCATTTACTCCAGCTTCCCTTAGTAGAAATGTATTCTGACTTTTTCCCCTTTTGAATGATATGTTCATTGTTTTCCTAAAGGCCACTGCTTTTTGTGGGTCCAACGGGTACAGGAAAATCAGTGTATGTGAAGGATAAGCTAATGAATCACTTGGAAAAGGACAAGTACTTTCCTTTCTATGTTAATTTCTCTGCACGGACCAGTGCCAACCAGGTTCAGGTTAGTTTAAAGCCAGAAACATGGGTCTATAATTATAAATTTTTTTGCCTTATTTGATTAGTGTTTAAAACCATATATTAAAAGAGCAGCTGTGTAAATTTTCTATGAAATTAAGTAAAACATCAAAACTCTAATTTTTTGCATTACAAGTAAGTTTTAAAAGTCAGGTTTTGAGGCCGAATGTTTGAGAGAACATATTTGCATTAATACTGGATTACTGAGGTTTGTCACATTTTCTTTAAGCCCAAGAAGAAGCAACAAATGTGTTTATAATAATATATTTTAAGCTTACTGTTGTTCAGTTACCATTGTCCCACCTTTTTCCCCATTGCCCAACCGCACCACATCCCCCCGCACTCCCACAGTCAGCCCCCCCATTTGTCCGTGCCCATGAGTCCTCTATTCCTGGTCCTTTGCTTGCTCCTTCCCTTCGTTCCCCCATTATCCTCCTCCCCCGCCCCTCTGGTCACTGTCAGTTTGTTCTTTATTTCCAAGTCCCCGGTTCTATTCCGCTCATTTGTTTGCTTTGTTGAGAAGCAACACTTGATTTCTTAAATGGAGAAGGGAGTTTTTAATAGAAGGGTCAGGGCAGAGAGAGTGAGAGAGAACTTGCTAGACTCTCCTAGGTTATCCTTAGGGACATTTGCTGCTTATAGAAGCTCTGTCTGTGTATGATCTTTCAAACCATGGACTATTGTATACCTTCTGTGACAAGAATCATGTAGCTGTGCATCCCACCTTTTACCCTCAAAAGGGCCAAGGTGAACGTTTGCCTGAGGCTTTTCTAATTACCATTTTTATCATCCATTCCTAAATTTATGTGTGTCCGAACTCTCTTGACCTATGGGACTCATTTCCATTGTTTTAAAACCTATAAAATTCCCTTCATCTCCAAATTTTGCAAATTTAGGTTACTGCTTTTAGGTAGTAAAGTTAATAGCTATGTGTTTGGGTATCCAATAAAAAATATTTTGTGTGTGTATGTGCATGTGTGTACAATATAAATATATAAATATGTATGTATGTAACAATTCTTAGTACATAGAAAGGTTTCAATAAATGTTTTGAATGACATTGAATATGAACTTTGCTATCACTCTGAAAGTGCATAAATATAAATAAACACATGCACATAGTGCTGCTTGACATTATTTCTGTATATAATTAGACTTAAATTCCTTTTTTTCTTATGTTAGTATGGTTACTACATTTTCTTCTTTATATTTTAGAACATTATTATGGCTAGATTGGATAAAAGACGCAAAGGAGTTTTTGGACCGCCAATGGGAAAGAAGTGTATAATTTTTATAGATGACATGAATATGCCTGCATTGGAGAAATATGGAGCTCAACCTCCTATTGAGTTATTACGACAATTATTTGACTGTGGGAATTGGTAACTACTTAATTGAAGTCTTAAATTAGCAATGCTAGGGTCATTTTTTGTTCTCTCTATTTTAGTCTTTCACAGCAAAATAATACATATTTTCAGGTTATTTATAAAAGAAAATGGTTATTCTTATTTTCTTATACAGAAAACTTTGGAAGACTTTTTTTATGCCTCTTTAATACTATGTTTTCCTCTGAATGTTTGAGTTAGATAATAGGTTAATAATCCAGTATTGGAAATGTACGTATTCAGCAATGTAACAAATTCTTTCCTTTTCAGCTGTCATTTTCAATTGTTGAAAATAATTTAGAGATATCTTTCAAAGTACCACCCCTTCAGGACTGATAATTTATGGATAGTCTCCAACCTAAGTAATTATAATCAGCACCCTATGTTTCCACTGTTTTAAATTCCCTGTATCCTTTGTGGCTGTTTGGGACTACCGTATCTGTGAGGTGGCGTGGTGTTAACAGCAATTTCATAGCTGACTCTGCACTCCCTCCATCCCATTTTATGATGATATGGTTAGTTTCTAACACTGTATCTTTTAGTTAGGATTACTAATTCTTCATTTTCTTCTCTTAAATATACTTTTTTAATCCCCAATATACCATTATTCTTATCTCAAGGCAAGGGTAGACTAATTTTGAAGCTAAGTCCTATTTTGGAAATACATTTTTGTTACTACTGCAGGCCCTGGGAATACTTCCTTTGAAATGTAATCACTGTTAATACTGTATTCCCAATCACTTCAGGGTTTTTTCTTTATAAATACAATTTTATTTTTGTAAAAATACACTCATATTACACATTTTTGCAATGTATTTTCACGTAAATATTTATCTTGAACACATATCCATGTTATTTGTCTCATGTTATATTGGCTTTTAATACTATTTAGTTGTATGGATCTTGCCATAATATACTTAGCCAGTACCCTATTGACAGCAATTATGGTTGCTGCCAAAAACCAAATCACATTTTCATACTTTCTAGTGTGCTCTTAGACTAAGGACTGGCTATACAGATTTCTCCTACCACCCTCCCCATTTTTTAAAGAACTTCAGTATTAAAGGACTTAATGACCTATTGAAAATAAGAACCTTTTCAATTGAGTCATTCCAACTAAATTGAGCCATTTAGATACCCCTTTCTAATTAAAAAGTCTTTGGAGATTTGTTATTCCTCTAATGGGTCCCTTTTTATATAACAGAAGTATTATATATAGCTACTGTTTAGATGTCCTTATGTGTTTTAAGGATAACATTTGAAACAAGAAAAAGAAGTCAGGACTTTGCCGTAAATAGGATGACTATATAATTTATTGTACAAGCTGGGACATTTCTGAGAGTAAAAGGAATGTTAATAATTACTCCAGGAGAAGCACAAACCAGAATCTTAGGCAAAATGGGACATATGATCACCGTGCCTGTAAGCAGCTACACACAGATTGGTCTCTCATCCATGCTCTGGATTTAGAGTAAGAAGAGGACAAGCAAAGAGTCAAATTGGAAAGAAGAGTAGGAGGAAAGAAATGGAAGAACAAGGAAGGGACAATCTTGATTCCTAGAATTCTGGGCAACAAAATCAGTGTCACTGAAAGGAGAAACATTACTGCTTTAAAAAAAAAAAGTTCTCCTCTACTCCAAACATTATCTGAAATTCTTCCTTTTAGAGAAGCTAAAACCAGATTAAGTTTCTAGAGAGATCTACATTTCATGCCATCTTATTGGCTTTATAACTGATCATTTTGAATTTTTATGTATTTTCAAGGTATGACCTTAAGGACACAAGTAAAATCACATTGGTAGACATAGAGCTGATTGCTGCCATGGGCCTTCCAGGTGGTGGAAGAAATCCAGTCACTCCCCGTTTTATTCGACATTTCAATATCTGCACTATTAATGCTTTTAGTGACGAAACAATGGTCCGAATTTTCTCATCAATTGTAGCATTCTACCTTAGGACTCATGAATTTCCTCCAGAGTACTTTTTGATTGGAAACCAAATTGTCAGTGGAACTATGGAGGTGAGCAAATAATGCAATAGAAAATGTTTTTGGTATATATACCTCTTTGGGTCCTTACTGGTTTTTTTTTTTAAACTTGTAATCCCTTAGACATCTACTTTGGTCTTTAGTGTCAGAGAAGCTGTTAAGAAGGCTTTGAAGTTAGGAAAACTATAGGCTTTGAGCCTTGACTGCTATTTCCTAGCTATATGGAGTTAAGCAAGTAACTTGGCCTTCCAGAAACTCGTTTTTTTGAGAATATAAAATATTTCATTAATAATTTTCATATTGTTATATATAATGAAATGACAATATTCTGGCCCTATTGGGTTTAACAAAGTATATTATTAAAACTAATTCCACTTGTTTTTATTTTTCTTTTAAAAAAATTGTTGATACTATTATATTTGCTCCTACTCCCTGCTGCCGGAAACTCATTTTTTTAATTATTAAAATGGGAGCTAGTACCTATTTCACAAGGTTGTTATAAGGAAACCATCCAGAACCAGTACGTCCACATTGTAGATATTTCCCAAATTGTCAGGTTTCTACTCTGGTATTCATACATTTTCTCTTCTCTTTCTTCCCTCCCTTTCTTCATGTTTGTCTTAAAAAGTAAAATAAACTTAAGCAGCTTATAAATTTATTATTTTTAGCCATATCACACAATTTAGGATTAGCAGTGAAAAAATTACAAGGAAACACAAGGGTGAGAACAGAAAACAAGACTGCCCATATGACCAAAGAGAGGCTCTTAATTTAATCAGCTTGTTATCTGCCTCTGCTCAGAGGTCGGTGCCAGTCTTATTGCTAATGGTAAAAGAAAAAAAAATGTATTCAAGGTAAGTCAGTGATAATCTCCTTGAAGTGAGCTTTCTGGATCTTTGATAAAGTAAACTCCACTTTGGGATCATTGCAACCAGAAGCAAAAAGGACCCCCTACAATCATTCCTTCAGTTTCCAAGAACATTGTATCTTTTCAAAGTTACCTTATTCTGGTGGAAAATTTGTGTTGTTAAAATATAAAAACTATGAGCAAAGAGATAGTACATTGTAATTACTATACATATTCTCATACAGAAAATGCTTCTATTTATAAAATATGATATTTATATTTCAGGCATCTCCTGAAAAGAGAGAGCAGTTGGTCAGGCAGAATGGATACAGAAAGGATCCTTTTTCCACCCTTTGTCTTTAGTGCATTATAGACCTACCAAGTGTGGAAGTTAAGGAAGGGCGTTGAATCATAGAACACACAAATAAATAAATAAATAAATAAATAAATAAATAAATTCATTTGTCTTTTTCAGGCAACATTATAAATGAATTCAATTTATCTTCCTTAAAGAAAATATTAAACTTTATTTGGTGAATTTAGCATATAGTAAAAAGATACTTTATTTCCATATTATAGCCAGTTAAGATAGAAGGAAGAAGGGGGAGAAAGAAAAAAAGAAAAGGGAAGGGAGAGGATAGGTTGGTTTGTTTTGAAGTCAATAGTATTCAAAAGGAAATTATTTTATGTTCTCCTTCATTTGGAATGCTTCAGAATGAGTTTTCTGATTTCACTTTCTGCTAAAGTTTTTGTTAACTACTTAATTCTAGGTCATTCACCTTTAAATGGGGCAGTCATAGTAACTGGGAAATAAAAGCATTGTTGTCTCTTGGGGTTGGATGGAATCAGATAATATTAAGTTCCCTGAAATTCATAATGTCTGGTTGAGTGCTATAAACAAAACAAAACAAAACAAAACAAAACAAAACAAAACGCCATATACCATGCTAGGCTTAAATACTATGCAATTTTCCAAGCCAATATAATCCAATAGAATAAATAAAATATTTTATATAACATACAATTTGTTATATGGATTTGCTAATTATAAGCATTTTATCTTTGCTTTATTGCTTTTTCTTTCATATTCAGATATATAAACAATCCATGGAAAATCTTTTGCCCACTCCCACAAAATCTCATTACACTTTCAACTTGAGGGATTTTGCACGTGTCATCCAGGGCTGCTTACTCATTGAAAGGGATGCCGTGGAGAGCAAGCACACCATGATCCGGTTGTTTGTGCATGAGGTTCTTCGAGTGTTTTATGATCGCCTCATTAATGATGAGGATCGATACTGGCTGTTCAATTTAACTAAAGTTGTTATAAAGGACCATTTTAAAGAATCATTTGATAGTGTCTTTTCACATTTGAGGAAAGAGAATTCACCAGTGAGTATATTTAGTGATTAAAAACATTAAGTTAAAACAGTATAGTAGCATGAATTATTACAATCAACTTATCTTTTTTTCTTTTGCCAACTATATTTTTATTTTCACAATTTGGTTTTGGTTTTTAAAATTTTATTTATTTTTTTATTGTTGTTCAACTACAGTTGTTCCCCACCCCCATTCTCCTCTGACCCACCCACTCCCACCTCCCACACTCAATCTCATGCCTTCCTCCATTGGTTTTGTCCATGGGTCCTTTATACATGTTCCTTGATGACACTTCCCCTTCTTCCTACTCCCCACCCCTCTGGTTACTGATTATCTCCCTCCCCTCTCCCCTCTGGTTACTGTCAGTTTGTTCTTTATTTCATTGTCTCTGGTTATATTTTGCTTGCTTGTTTGTTTTGTTGATTAGGTTCCACTTATAGATGAGATCATATGGTATTTGTCTTTCACCACCTGGTTTATTTCACTTAGCAATCAACTTATCTTTAAAAGCTACTACTTCTTTTTTTTTTATTAATTAATTTATTTTTTCAAATACATTTGTCTCTGCCTCCCCCCCACCACTTTCCCTTGCCCCCTCCCTCCCTCCCTCAACTCTTCCCCTTTGGTTTTGTCCATGAATCCTTGCTATATGTTCCTTGACTTTCCCCTTCCCTTCTTTTTCCCCCGCCCCCCTCCCTCCTTCCCTCTTGTCTCTGTTGGTAAAAACTACTACTTCTTAATGATCATATTCTTTTAACTTTCCTCATAGATAGGTATTTATTTTTAAAAGATTTGTCTTTAGAGGAATTATGTATGTAACATAGAAATTATTTAAAGAGTAAAACTATATGATAGAGATTAAATGATATAATGGATGTAAAGTGTTTCACATGGTGACCAAATCTTAGTAACTACTCAATAAATGAAAGTCACTCAAAATGACTTCTCTAGCCTCTGGAGAGTGGGGAAAACCTTTTTTTTAATAGAAAAAAAACTCTTTGTTTATTTCCTAGGCATATATAATTTCCTAGGCATGATATAATTTCAGGTACTAATTTTATAACTGTATTATGTACTACCGTAATATTTAAAAGCATTGTCTAATTGATAATTATCCTATAACGTGAACAAAACAAAATTTTATATATTTTCTTAAACATTTTAGAAAAATTTTTTTTGTTTTATAATTTGTTGATTTTCATTCTATAGGTGACTGAAAAGGACTTAAGAAATCTTATGTTTGGTGACTATATGAATCCTGACCTTGAAGGAGATGATAGAGTTTATATTGAAATTCCAAATATTCATCATTTTAGTAACATCGTGGACCAGTGCTTAGATGAATATAACCAAACTCACAAAACAAGAATGAATCTCGTCATTTTTAGGTACCTATGTTTGATATTAATGGTTGAAATTGCCATTTGTAAAAATTTATTGTGAAATATATTAAATGCATAAAAAGGTATGAGAAATATTATGGTAAACAACCTTGTACCCATAACTGAGCTTAAGAAATAAATTATTAGCAATTTATTTGAAGTCCCTTGTGTAGCCAACCTTCACTCACTGCATCCCCATTGTACCCTGTAGGAGTAAAAGATAACTCATGCGTCTTTGGACTTTTCCTACATGTGTGTGTTCCCAAACATACAGGGGTGGTCAAAACTAGGTTTACAGTTGTTTCTATGGAAAATAATACAATAATTAATAAATAATAATAAAAAAGAAACTATGTTTTGCATACTCACAACTGTAAATCTACTTTTGCTTACCCCCATATATGCATTTTCTTATTTTACATGTTTAAAATTCACACGCAAAAAATGATTTTTTTACTATTACATTGCATTACACTTTATAAATGTTACACAATGTAGCCATTCTTCTGAGACATTTTTAGGTGTCTTCTAGTTTTTGCAATTATAAAACAAAGGTTTGAATGTTCGTGTCTCCTTGGGTGCCTGTGTAAGAATTCCTTCAGGCTATATTCCTAGAAGTGAAATTATTGTGTCATGATACATAGCATCTTCTACTTCACTAAGCTTTGCCAAAGTTCCTTAAAAAATAATTATTGTCTTTAAGAGCTTATGTTGTTTCTTGCCCTTGCCAATATTTAGGATTTCCAGACTTATAGTAAGTTTGGCCAGTCTAAGGAAAGTGGCTCCAACTTTAATTTCCCTACTTACTAATGAGGCTGTCTTCCCTGAATTTTTTATTTTGAGAATAACTGATTTCCTATTTCTCACATGGAAATCCTTTCATTAAAAAAATTAACATAAGTGGTTACAATTTCATTGTATTTCTATAATTTGTATATTACATTCCCTGAATTTGTACTTTAGTTTCCTTTGCATCCAATGTTCTAATTGTAACTGCTTTTGAAAAATCACACACTTTTTATTATTACCTCTTTAAAATTAGTATGGGACAGCAAAGTCTATCCTTCTAGCAAAGTAAAACAGTAGTTACGGGTAAATGTACATTTGCACTTATATTTTCAAGTATAATATTGCTATTTGTAGGTATGTGCTGGAACATTTATCACGAATATGTCGAATTCTAAAGCAGTCTGGTGGAAATGCTTTGCTCGTTGGACTTGGAGGAAGCGGTCGTCAGTCTTTGACTCGTCTGGCTACATCTATGGCAAAAATGCAGATTTTCCAACCAGAAATTTCTAAGAGCTATGGTATGAATGAGTGGAGAGAAGACCTGAAGGTAAAATTACGAAATCTAGTGTCTAAAATAATATCAGTGCACTCCTTTACCTGTGAAGAGAGAGCCAACCTGTCTAGCTATATGCTGAATACATTGGTGATGATATTATCCACAGAGTAGTTACTGCGTGTGTTGAGCACTGTTCTAAGTGCTTTATGTACATCGTCCATTCTGTAGGCACCACAATTCAATGCAGCATGTATGGTTGTCTTTGTATTTTACTGAGGAGGAAACTGAAGTTGAGCTTAGCTTCTTTGGAACTGTCTTGCTGTCCCAGTGACCAATAGAACAGTGGAGTGCATATGTAGAGCTTTCATCCTTATGTGTATACAACTACACATAAGGCTCAGAAGAGCAATTACTTAACGTGAAAAAAAGGAAGGGAGACATTGCTGGACTTTTTTTCATTTTCAGGGACCCTCACATACTAAATTTCTATATCCTAAAAGTTAACATAAAGAAAGATAACATTTGAGAATTTTTTAATAAAAGTGTTTACAACTATAAACTTTTCTCTTAGCACTGCTTTCACTGCATCTCCATAAATGTTGATATGATAGGGTTTTATGTTCATTTGTTTAAAAATATTCTAATTTCACTTGTGATTTCTTCTTTGACCTATCAGTTATTTAAGAGTTTGTTGTTAAATCGCCATGTATTTGTGGATTTTTTTTCAGTTTTCCTTTGTTATTTATTTCTAGTTTCATTTCATTGTGATCAGAAAAGATGCTTGATATGATTTAAATCTTCTTATATTTGTTGACTTTTATTGTGGCCTAAACTGTTATTATCCTAGAGAATGTTCTGTGTGCACTTAAGAAGAATGTGACCCCGATGAGTGTGGCTCAGTAGGTTGGGCTTTATCTTGCAAACTGAAAGGTCGCTGGTTCAATTCTTGGTCAGGACACATGCCTAGGTTGCTGGCAGGTCCCTGGTTGGGGGCATGCGAGAAGCCACCAGTCAATGTTTCTCTGTCACGTCAATGTTTCTCTCCCTCTCTTTCTACCTCCCTTCCCCTCTCTCTAAAAGTAAATAAAATATTTCTTAAAAAAGAAGAAGAATGTGTATTCTGCTATTTTGGGGTGAAGTTTTTGCACATATTTGTTAGCTCTAATTGGTTTATAGTGTTATTCAAATCCTCTGTTTCCTTATTGATCTTCTGTCTGGCTGTTCTATATTTTATGGAAAGTCAGAGTGTTGATGTCCCCTATGATTGTGTTGCCTTTCTTCCTTCAGTTCTGTCAATGTTTGTGTCATATGTTTAGAAGCTGTGCTGTTCAGTGAATATTTATAACTGTTATATCATCCTGATGAGTTGACCTTTTAATCATTACATAATGTATAATGTCCCTTGTGAGAGTTTTTAACTTAAAGCCTATTTTTGTCTGATATCACTACAACTGCTCTGTTGTTTTTTGTTACTATTTGCATTGATCATCTTTCCTATTCTTTTACTTTTAGCCTTTATGTGTCTGTGGGACTAAACTGAGTCCCTTACAGGCAGCAAATCATGGGATCCTGTACTTTTATCCTTTCAACCAATCTGTCTTTTGGGGAGATTAATCCATTTACACTTGTAATTGCTCATAGGGAAGGATATACAATTGGCATTTGTTACTTGTTTTCATTATGTTGTATAGTTTTTTTGTCCCTTATTTCCTCTCTTAATCCCTTCTTTTGTGTTTTGTTGATTATCTGTAGTGACATGATTTGATTCCCTTCTTTCTTTTATGTATAATCTATACTTTACACTTTATTATGGCTTTGTGTTGCTATACAGCATTCTTTCTTTTTAACTTGAAAGGCGTCCCTTTAGGGTATCTTGAAGAGCAGGTCTAGTGGTAATGTATTCCCTCAGCATGTGTGTGTGTGTGTGTGTGTGTGTGTATTTTCTTAATCTATTTTGAAAAGCAGTTCTCCATATCTGTCATTCTTTTCCTGCTCTAGTTATTCGCTTAGTTTTGTTTTTGTTTTTTATATTCAGCTGTTGATAGTTGTGAATATGTTGTCATTTTACTGTTCATAATTATAGTACAGAAAATGGAGAAGATAAAGAACTGATATACATGAACCATGAACATGAACTGAGGTGGGGATTGCTGAAGGGAAGTGGGATATGAATCAGAGGGGGACAAAGGAGAAAATTGAGGACAACTGCAATAGCATAATGAATAAATTATACTTAAAAAAGGACAGTTCTCCAGATACAGTATTCTTGGTTGACAGGTTTTTTTCTTTCCACACTTTTAATGTATCATCCTACTCCCTGCCTGCCTGCAAGGTATCTGCTGGGAAATATGCCTATAATTTTACGAAGCTCCCTCATACGTGAGAACCTGCTTTTCTCTTGTTCCTTTCAAGATTCTTGCTTTGTCTTTGAACGGTTGGATTATAATGTGTCTTAGTGTATGGATCAATTTGGGTTTACCGTAGTTGGAGTTTGTATGCTTCTTAGATTGGTGTATCCATTTATGTCCTCAGATATGAGAAGTTTTGGCTATTATATATTCAAATAAGTTCTCAGACACTTTCTTTTCCTTCTGGTACTTCCCTAATTCATCCATTGATCCACATGATCATATCCTATTAGTCCCTTAAACCAGGGGTCCCTAACTACCAGGCTGCATACTGGTACTGGCCTGTGACCTGTTAGGACCCAGGCCGCACAGCAGAAGGTGAGTGGCAGGTGAGCAAGCAAAGTGTAGGCACGGGTTTTAAGAGTGTGTAAGAGGAAGATCTCAACCCCCTGCAATTGATATACAGCCACCTGAGCTCCACTTCCAGTCTCCCCTGACAACCTCCACCCATACCCCTCACCCTCACCATGAAACCCCAGTGCCAAAAATGTTGGGAACCACTGCTTTAAACTGTTCACTCTACATTCATTTTCCTTCTTATTCCTCTAACTCAATGATTTCAAATGACCTGTCTTTAACTTCACTGACACTTCTACCTGATCAACTCTGATGTTGAATATGTCTGGAGAAATATTCACCCCACCATTCTTTTTGCATTGTTTCTATAAATGATGACTTGTAAATTCACATGTACTTATGGATAAACAACCTGCTTGCTTAAAGGATTCTAGTAGCTAATCTCAAAGGAAGAAGACACCAGGCTTCAGGCATTTTGGCTCCAAGAGATTTGCTCGCCTCTGACTGAAGAAAACCTGACCATTGCTTGGCCAGCTCTGAGATGGTTATTGCATCAGACTGTGCTGACTCAATGAAGGCCACCTCCATTTTGGTTTGCTCTGCCTTCCTCTTCCCCGCTCGTCCCACTCATAAATTCCCTGCCTACACTGAAATGTTGAAATGGTCTTTTTGATGAGAGTCCCTCATCTTCTCCAGCTGCTGGCTCTTGAATAAGCTGTCTTTTCTTGCACCAACACTTGCTTCTTAACTATTGGCTTTTCATGTGAGAGGCAGCAGAACCTGGGTTCAGTATGAAATTCAGTTCTTGTATTTTTCAGCTTCAGATTTTCTGTTTAGTTATTTTTATAGTTTAAATTTCTATTGATATTCCCATTTTGTTGATACATTGTTTTCCTGATTTCCTTTAGATGTATATTTTTATTCTCTTTTAGCTTATTGAGCATCATTAAAACAGTTATTTTAAATTTCTTGACAGAGGGTTCATAGACGTTTCTTTAGAGCTGGCTTTGGAGCTTTATTCTGGTCCTTTGATTGAACCACATTTCTCTGTTTCTTTGTATGCCTGGTGATCCTTTGTTGAGTTTTTGAGCAACTCATAAACAGCCACCTCTCCCAGTTTTTACATACTGGCTTTATGCAGGGGGAAAACACCAATCAGCATAACTAGAGGTTCTGTGACTTCTCAGAACTTTTCTAGGCATGCATGCATCTTTTGGGGGGTTGTGCATGTGCTTTTATTCTAGTATATATAGGTACTTTGGGCTTTTAATTTCCTTCTTCTTCTCATGAGTTTTCAGTTTTAGTTTCTATTACATTCTTCTGCCCTTAATCTCTTTCTCCCCCTGGCACCTTTTTGTGGAACTTCCAAGTCTGCTGCTCCATTGTGCTGGGATGCTTGCCTCTGTTTTCCACGGCCTCCAAACTCATTTCCAAACTAGATCCTGTTCCTATCAGTGTTCTGAGTCAGGGAAGACAGAAATCAGTGCCTCAGGCAACCCCTCAGACAAGCCAGAATACTAGATGCAAGTTCCACTTTATTCCTTCTCTTCTGAGGGAGGAACCAGGAATTGATACTAGTCTCCTGATTGTGTTACTCTATGCTGGGTGAAGGTGGGGCGGCTAGAGTAAGAAAAATGAAATAAATTCTCTTACCCTCCTTGAATTGCCCCTTCTCTTTTTTATGTACTCCTGCGCATATCACAGCCTCTTAATTAGTTTATATAGGTCCCCCAAAGGTTATTTTGTTCTGTGGATTGCTAATTTAGTGTTTCCATGGGAGAAAGGGGGCCTTGGAGCCTCTTAGTCTGTCATCTTGCTAATGTCACTATTGACTTTTGTAAAATTTGGGCAATACCACCTGTATCACAGGCTATTGTGATTAAATTATACTATGTATGTAAGGCTGTTTGTAATATCCCTGGCATATAATCAGTATTTTGGAAATTTTAACTCTTTTCCTATTTGGAAACACTTTCATACATTATATATTTATTTAGTTAGTTATTTTTGTATTTTATGTAATCTTTATTGTATTTTTTCCATTACCCTTTAGTCTCCCTACATGCCCCTATTTAAGTATGACTTTTAAATATAGTGATACTTATGGCAATAAGTTAAGTCTATTTATTATATTTTATTTTTCTATTTTTATATAATAATAATTATAAAAAATAACATTATAAAATAATAATAAAACTCACATGATTAGATACAATACTTCTTTAAAAGCTAGCTTGCCTCATTTTGATGATAGAATATCATTTCTAAAATCTCAACAGCCTGCATATTGGAAGATGGCTTTAGTGAAAAAAGGCATAGTTTTGTATAATATTGAAATTCAGCAGTTATTTAAATAATATAATTTATTTAAAATATATGATTTTTAAATAAAGATAAAAGTTTATTTTATCAGAAGTAGTGATACTATTTTCACTTAAAATATGTCCAGTGGAATGCTGGCAAATGTTTAACAACCAACTCTCCAGGAGGTTATAGGGAAACTTCTAATTTGTAACATTTGCAAATTTCTGTGGCATAAAAACTCCCACTGTGGAGGATTAAAGTTATCAACATTATGTCACTGAAAAGAGAGTTGTAAAAAGTTACATGTTTGAACACCTTACATGATTTTTCACTCTATAAATACAGTCAATTTAATTAACCTCCATAGCATAGATAATAGTAAACATAATAAAATAAGAGTGTGTTTGTTACCCTTTTAAAATATAATTTATTTAATTATAAGTTTATATAATTGAATTTTTAATGCTGGCTGAGTTTAACAATCTGTTCACAAGGTCCTGAAATTTTAATAATCACTTCTACCACCCCAAATAAGTTGTCTTCAGCATACCAATGAGCTCATATCTTTATATTAGTTGGGAACTTTTGGATGCAGTTGATGAGCAGAGCAAAACAAAACAAAATACTCACCTTAGCTTAAGCAAAAGACAGAGTTATTGTCTTACATGACTTCAGAGTCCAGAGGTAGACAGGCTTTTGACATGTCTGAATTTTCAGGCTCAGATTAAGTCCTCAGTAATTATTCTATCTCCTGTTCGCTTCCACTTGGCTTCTTTCTCCAGAAGACTCATTTATGTGACAACACAGTTGTCCCCTAGTGCTAGATTACTGATCTTAATATTCTCCACCTCGGAATGACAGGGATTCTTTCTGTTTTCAAGTTCCTCTTAGTCCCTGAAGTAAGACTGTCATTGGGCTCACTTAAATTATATACCCTCTTCTGAATCAACAACTGTGTCTAGGGTCTTGGGAAACTCTGACCAGTTGGATGGGCGTCTCCCACTAGGGGATGAGGAAAATGGAGGCCCTGGTTGACAGCCCCACCAGAAGTAGGGAGAGGTGGTACTCTAAAATTCAGAAGTTATCAAAAGGAGAAGGGGAGGGAAAGCAGAAACAACAAATGTATATCATATTCTGATTATAAGTACCTTGCTATTTTAAGGTTCTATTGAGGAATGTGGGCATGAGGGGCCAGAAGACAGTCTTTCTAATAACGGACACTCAGATTAAAGAGGAAGCTTTTCTAGAGGATATCGACAGTGTACTTAATACTGGAGAAGTACCTAACATTTTTGCAGCAGATGAAAAACAAGAAGTGATGGAGGTAAATGCTTTTTAAGGAGTGCCTCTCCCAGCACAGAATTGTTCTTGAAACTTTTTCTCTGCTCTTCAGGATAAGTATAGTTTGTGCAAAGGATTTTGATAATTAAAATTTTAAAGTTTATCAATACATCTTTTTTGGTGAATTTTAAATTGCTTCTATAGTTATGAGACAGAATTTTATTCTATAATTCCTTTTTTCATAATGATGGCAGTTTGTTTCATTAGTTTTGTTTAGCATGTTTTATGAGTGATTAGAGATTTTAAATCGTGTCTTAGAGTTACAGCAATACAAGAAAATAGAGCTTAAAAACACTACTTGATTAGCTTTTATGATTTACCACTGGTTAAAATTCTTCAAAACCCTTAATAAAACTACTTGTCTAAACAATTCTGACATATCCAAGTATAATGCTTTATGATTAAATTGGCAAAGAATGCAATTGTCAAGTACCCACTACTTCAAATGTTCTGTCCTTCGACTACCATTTCTAAGATCTTCTACAAGATCTTTGCTAGTAATTTCCCCTTCCTTATTACCACAACTACGTTTGCCCACAGAATGTATTATGCACACTTGAATGCTTCATCTCAGCTTCCAGTGATAACATCTGGAGTAAAATGGATTTACCCTAGTAGTTCAAGCACCCTGCTTTCCTCTTGTATGGAATGGAACCATGGCATACATTATAGCTCCTCCTACATGAGGTTGTTGTGAGGTCTGAGGATCAAATGAAATAAAGCACTTATGGAGTGTCAAACACTTAAAAAGCTCTCAACAAATGGTACATTACCAGTTCGTAGCCTGGGTGGGGAAGAAGAAAAGAAAAAAAATATCCCAAGTTTCTAATTTTATCTGAGAGGTTCCAAGGACATGGCCAAGGCTATTGTAGCATGGTGATTCTCCTAATTCATAGGAGTGCTCCCATTCCATACTCCCATTCAAGGAATAGTCACCTTTGGGGAGTAGCATTTTCTAAGCTTTTCTAAGCTTTCCTGCTCATTTTAGCTATTGTTTACCTTTTCTTCCTATCATTTTGCTACAACGCTTGCTTCACTACTGTTTAATGGTATGATCCAACAGTGGCCTAAAAAACTTCTTTTCTTCACGTCCCACCCAAGCCTAGGAACACCATATCAATTTATCCACAAGGAAATAGCCATGGTCAGCACTCAGGGGTACTGAAATACATCCCTGTTTCTGCTTGTTTTATACAGTTTTTTTAAAATATAAAAGGTAATATGAAAGAAATTATATTATTTTCTTTTCATACTATACATCATTCCATGCATACAACTTTGAAGACCATGTCTTAGACTTTGCTTATTTCATTTTACTTTACTTTAAACTTCATTTTTACTTTAAAATGAAATTTTTACTTTAAACTTCATTCCTGATAACTGACCTCTGTAACTTGACTTTGGCACTGCCTAGCAGGCACCTCTTATAGACTCATGACTGACTGACTTCACCAGAGTTCCAGCCTCAGACCTACATTTCTAAACAAATTTTCCACTATGCCATTTGCACTCCTTGCAGAATTAAGTTATTGCAATGCTTTTCTCAATGTAGCAGTGACTTCTTATTTACCACATTTAGTGCAGGTAGACCACCTGAATGTAACCTAATATACTGACACTGACCATAGTAATCATAATTTGAGAATTACCATCAGAATGCATATACTGTATTGATTTACAGTTTCCAATCGAAATAGTTATCACATTAACCAGAATACATCTATAGTAGAGAGTTCCTTTAGAAATAAATTCATTTGTAGTAACAATAGAAATTATATGATCATTGTAACCACTCTCTCTATCACAAAAAGATTTTTAAATCTATTTATAAGACACTTTATTGACTATGAAATCTTTTGTGCTCTGAGCAAGGAGAAATTTAGGATACAAAATGAAAGCTAACAGTTACTTACTGCTATGGCAGTAACTATTCTCTGTTCACATGTCATAATTCATTTGGCCCCTCAACAGTCCTTTAATGTACATACTCTTCCCCATTTTAAAAATGAGGAAACTAAGTTACAGAGAGGTGAAATAACTTTCCCCCAGATCACATAGGTAATAAACTGAAAGCTGGGATTTGAATTCAAGAAGTTTGGTTCCGGAGCCATTATGTCAAACCACATGTAAAATGCCATTCTCATATAAAGATATACAAAGAAAGAAAATTAAAAGTGACCAATAATATCATTACCAGAGAATCCTATTTACATTTTTAAATGTAACTATTATAAAGTTAAAGAATTCAAATGGCATAAAAATGTCCATAGTGGAAAAGAATAGAATTACATAAACCAAGAAAAATGTCCAAAAAAAAATGAAAGCTTTCCACTCAAACTGTCCCTTAAGTCCATCTCATCAAAAATAACCACTACTAATAGTTCTTTGTGACTACTTCTATTAAAAAGTATGTATGTACATACATACACACTGATATATTTTTTAATTTAACAAAGAGGATCATATTATATATACTGTTGCACAATTTTTTTCCACTTATTTTATCTTGCTGATCTTGCCATGGCACTTACATTGATATACCTCATTATTTTTAACAGTTGTATAAAGTTGCAATATATGGATGTTTTATAATGTTTTTAATTGGATACCTTAGATTTTTTTTCCTCTTAAAACAATGTTGAATGTATTTTGGTGAACTTTTGTGTATATCTTTATAAGTAAAATTCTTGGCAGATATTTGTTTTTAAATTATAAAATTATGGAGTTGGGAGAAGTCCTCTAAATACAGACTATATCAAAGCTGTTCTATTGATATGAAAATAAAAATTTAAAAATATTTACAAGGAGAGTAATAAAAATTCTTAATATTCTAATATCTACTAATTTCATCTGTTTATCTACTTTTATTCACCTGGTTTTAATTTTCTGATATTCCCTAGGGTGTCCGTCCAGTAGCTCAGGCTGGCAGTAAACATGAAGAACTCAGTCCCTTAGCCCTGTTTGCTTTCTTTGTGAATCGCTGCAAAGATAACCTTCACATTGTAGTGGCCTTTAGCCCCATTGGAGATGCCTTTCGAAATCGCTTGAGACAGTTTCCATCCCTCATCAACTGCTGTACCATTGACTGGTTTCAGGTTTGTAATTTTTTTTAGTGGGGGCAACTAAACCTTTTGGAATTTTACTGAAATCCTACTCAAGCTGTGTTAATATAGATTCAGCAAATGCTTCTTGATCATTTAGTCTAAGGACAGGCATAGTGCTTGGCACCAGGGACTGATATGACTACATGATCACCACAAGGAGCTCACACTCGAGACTGGAAGACAGAAATCAGCAAATGAGAAGTAAAAGAGCCATAACCTTGTGCAAAAGATGTGGTTAAGACTGTAAATCTCTGACATATGAAAATAAGTTAATTGCATATTGGAAGGATATATTAAGAACCAATAAAATGTATTATGTGTACATACACACACATGTGTATATAAAGATGTATATGTACTTGTGTATATTATATATTTTATATATATATGTAATACATATAATAAAGAATTAGCTCACTTGATTATGGAGGCTGACAAGTCCCAAGACCTGCAGTTGGCAAGCCAGAGAGCCAGGAGAGCTGTAGTTCCAGTCTGAAGGCCAGCAGGCTTGAGACCAGTAAGGACTGATGTTTCAGTTCAAGTCTAAAAGCAGGAAAAAAACTTATGTCCCAGACTGAAGATAGTCAGACAGAAGGAATTTCCCTTTATTTAGGGGAAAGCCAGTCTTTTTGTTTTTTTAAGGCCTTGATCTGATTGGATGAGGCCCACTCATATTAGGGAGGGCAATCTGACTTACTCACTCTGTTGAATTAAATATTAAACTCATCCAAAAAACACATCTCACAGAAACACCCAGTGTAATGTTTGACCAAATATATATGTGTACCTGTAGTCAAGTTGGCATGTAAAATCAACCACTACATGAGAACAGCATGTTCAAAGGTAAAATAGCAGAGAGCATGGCCCATTTAGGCAACTACAAATAATTTGGTATAGCAATGAGGGCAGCAGGAGTTAATTTGAAGCACTGAGTTTGTGACAGGTTATAGAGGAATTTGCAAACAAGCCTAGGAGTATGGTTTTATACCAAAGATGATGCACGATGATTAACATATATTTAGCTAATTCTCATTTTAGAAAACAAAACAATTGGAGACTGTATGGTCTCCAATTGAATGATTTGGAGTGGGGCAAAATGAGACAGGAAGAATAACTGGGCAGCAATTTTGGTCATGCCAGCACTAAATAATGAAGGCTGCCACCTCACTTAATCTTAATTTACTTAAAGGCAAATTGTCACTGCTTGTATGAGATCATTAGGTACTTATGATATTGAGAAGAGTAGGTCATGGTGCCTTCTATTTCATTGTTCTATGTCCAAAAAGAATTTTGACTATTGATTGACCGTGGATAGTTTCTTTTAAAAATAAATTTCTGATACTAATGTATTCTCTTTTACATATTTGTCAATTGATTGTTTGTAAAACTAATTCTGTCCTTTTAAGGATTGCACATATGTTTCATCTAGTGGGTGTTTTAGTGTTTATACAGCAATAAAAGGTGTGTTAAACAATTTTGCTTTATGTAAGCCATGTTTTAATACTGCTTCCATTAAGTAGCCCAAGAGCAAAACCAGCCAACCAAAGAAAACCTGTCTAATCATAAGGGGTTTTTTTGTGAAATTTAACAGTACAGTTCTACTACTTTTATATATCATTTTTATTACCATGAGACTTCCTGTTCTATTATAAGTGATCCTTACTTGCTGGGGAAACTTGTAAAAAGAAGGGACTGGGAGTTGCAAATAGATAAGGCAGATTAAGTGGTAAACTGAGCAGATTTCACCATAAAGCAGTGGGGGTATAGAATCTGTGTCAGAGACACTGGTGGCATTGCTTGGGGCCTGGGTCTGTGAAATTCAGGAAATGAGTGTAAACCACTGAGTGTCACACAATCAGGAAGGCATTGACTTTATGGATAGATCCCTAGTCTCCACAGCAGGGTGTATATTTATCAGGCATGCCAAAACAATTCAGAGAATAAGAGAAGGAATTATTGGAATATTCATTTTTGTATGAAATACTTCATATGGATTAAAATTGACACTCTTACTCAATTTGTTTGGGAAATCACCCTTTATGTAGATTGATTCTTGGTTGGTCTAAATCAGTATTTGTGTTCTCAATATTACCATTAATTGGTTCATACACAAGCCTATTCATGACCCATTCCTTGCCAATGGGTCCTAAATTAAAGTCTGCTTTGGGGAAGTTCTTTTACTTTATTATTATTATTATGTTTACTCTAAAAAGTGTTACATGGTAGGAAAAGGGCCTTTTCTGTCTCTCAACCTTGTTACTTAAGGATGTAATATCCACTGCACCAGCATTCATCTTGTCACTATGATGGGCCAAGCACAAGGATGAAATAAATAGCACTAAGAATGGTGGAACAAAAAGACAGAAAAAAAACTGGATACTCAATGACATAATTGAACTTCTAAATTAAGCAACTCTGGAAATACTCTACTTCTGAACATCTTGTATGTGACAATATATCCACTTTGTTTGAAGACACAGTAAGACTGGTTTCTGTCACTTTAACCATAAACATTCTAACTGCTACAGATAGTATGATTAGCAGGATAATTAAAAATGAAGCACTCAGAACACAATGATACTTTTGTAATGTTCTCGGTGATGTATAAGTTATATGACATTTATTATGGCCTTTTACAAAAATTCACTAATCTTAATAATAAATCTTCAGAAACCTCTATTAAGGTTTAAAAATGTATTAGTACAATAATACCACATGAATATAGTGTGGGCAAAAGTAGATTTACAGTTGTCCATATAGAAAAATATGTAAGACAAGAATAAACTCTGCTCTAGCCAGGTGACTCGGTTGGAGCGTCATCCCACGCACCAAAAGTTTGCGGGTTTGATCCCTAGTCAGTGAACCATAAGGAGTCCTAGGTGAGAAGGGTTCTAATCAGAGTGAACAGCAAGTGAAAGATTCAGAGGCAGGAGCATACTTGGCATATTCCAGGAAAAGTAAAGGAGCCATTGCACTGAGACAGGAAAGACTGCAGAAGCAGCAAATTTGTGGGGAAGAAAATCAAAAGTTCAGCTTTGGATATAATGACAGTTAGGAATTATGATGGTTACTTGTAACAGAAACCCAAACTAAACACATGGGGTTTTTTCCTCTGATATAGAAAAAAACCTAAAGGTTAGCTGACTAGGGCTTTTGTGGCTTAACAAAATCATAAGAATCCCAAGTTCTTTCTGCTTTACTATCTTTTGCATGTGGTTTCTCGCCTCAAAGTCATCTTATGGTATAAGGTGGATGTTGCAGCTTCAACTTTTACATCTTGTATTCCAGGCAAGAAATAGAAAAATGGAAAATATAGCAAAAATGATACATGCCACCTCGATGCAATCCTCTAAAGAGCCTTTCCTTAAATTCCCACCCAACAACTGCATATATGTTTTTATCCACTCTGAGTTGCAAGGGAGTCTAGGAAATGTACTCTTTTGGCTGAACATATTACTATGTACTGGGTTGGTGAAAAAGTTTGTTTAGTTTTTCCCGTATGATATCGATGTGCATTTAAAAAAAATATTTACCAAAATTGGTGAATTTTTGTGCAGCCATTTTAATATTGAAGGTGGAAGAAAGTATTTAACATTTTCAGCATATTATGCTTTATTATTTCACGAAAGGTAAAAATGCAACTGAAATGCAAAAAAAAAAAAAAGATTGTGCACTATGGAGAAGGTGCTATGACTGATTGAATGTGTCAAAAGTGGTTTATGGATTTTCTTGGTATTATTGACATATTGGACAAACAGTTCTTTGCTGTGGGGCTGTCTTATGCATTGGAAGATGTTTGGCAGCACACCTGGCCTCTACCCACTAAAAGCCAATAGTGGGAGACAGCCAACATACTCAAAATATCCAAATCAATAAAATTATTGGTGAAAATGAAAAATGTGTCTTTTATTTTATGGAAAAAACTAAATAGACTTTTTGACAAACCCAAATAATGTAATTGGAGTCAGGAAAAGGGGCTGATATATATTAGGTGGGCAACCAGCAGCCTCTGCCTCTGTCATGCTAAATTTGGGATGCCTATGTATAGAAGTGGAACAGTTAGGAAAGCTGTGAAATATATGTTTTATATGTAAAATATCATTGACCTTTCCTTTATATTGTGTTATTTTTAATTTTAGTATATGAACATATTTATTAGGTCATTCATAGATTTACTTGGACGTTAGTCCCCCCAATTCTGTTTTTCCCATTAAGGTTTAATTTTCTCAACCCCAAGCTCTTCTTATGTAGGAAGACACTTAACTTACATAGTTGTAGTAAAACTATTCATCTTAAATTTCATAAGTCTTTCTCTTTCTTATTTCTAGCCATGGCCTGACGATGCCCTTGAGCTTGTAGCTGTGAAATTCTTAGAAACACTGGAGCTTACTGAGGTTGAACGACAAGCAATAGTTCCAATCTGCAAACACTTTCACACTTCTGTTATGGATCTTTCAGAAAGGTTAATATTAATAAATATTTTAATTACAATAATGCCTTATATTTTGAAACATATCTTTCTATGTAAGCTCAAAATTTTAATAGGGTTTCTATGTTTTCTAGATCCCTCTCATCATTTAATTAGTTAAGACCCCCAGCTTGAAAGTAATAGAAAGCTATTTGATCTAGCTTTAATAGAAACAAGGAATTTATTTCAAAGATACAGAGGTGTCTCACAAAACTTAAGGAAAATAATATGAGGGGGGACCCAAAAAATCAGAATTTATTTATAAAAAACTGTGCATTTATTCTTCCATGTTTAAACCTCAGTCACCTTCAAAGTACTCCCCATTTGGTCCAATACATTTGTCAAGACTTTTTTCCACTGCTCAACACAGTTTTTGAATTTCTTGATTTTGATGCCTTTTAGTGCTTCTGCCATTTTTTGTTTCACCTCTTTAACATTGGCAAAATATTTCCCTTTAAGGACTCTTTTCATCTGGGGAAACAAAAAAAGTCACGAGGTGAGATCAGGTGAATAGGGAGGGTGGGACAAAGGGGTCATGCCATTTTTTTGGTCAAAAACTGTTGAACACTAACACAGTGAGAGCAGGTGCGCTCATAAATCACTGATCAAAAGAAATGGGCAAATGCGTTGAAAGAATCTTAAAAAAAACAAAAATTCACTAAAGCCAAATGCAGCAGCTCACAGCAATGCCAGCTAGTACACTGATACAGATGGGTTCTTAGAACACTAATCCAGCAAGGGAAGCCTGTGCTACAAGGGGCCCACCATCCAGAAGATAATTCCGTTTGGTTTTTGGGGGGTACCCCCTCATACAGCTGGATTGCAGCAGTGACTGGAAGCAGGAGTTAGAAAGCCATCATAAAACCAGAAATGCATTTTCTGTTTCTCATTCCTAATTCTGTCTGGGCATCTACTTTCTTCTTTCTCTTTGCAGACTGAATTTTCTACTTCCCAGTACATATGTAGGAAACAAGCTGTCTCTTGATTCTCAAGTTTACTTCTTGCAATTCCAGCTAAAGGCAGAGACTGATTTGGCTGTTTCCAACTCCCTACTCCACATTTATTCCAAAATGTGATTAGCCTCCTTTGTGTCCAGTGTCCAACCCCAGCCTGATCAGTTATGGTTAGGATGGCAAGTTTCATAGAATACACGTTGCTGGAGCACTGGGTGGAAGTTCTCAGATACAGGGAGCTGGTTGGTTGGGCTGTGGATACTTTGAAAGTCTCCATTTTACCTCTGTTAATCTCTGAGGCTTGAAAGTCTACATTTTACCTCTGTTAATCTCTGAGGCCTTCATTTCAAAGATGCATAAGCCTAGCGCTCATATCAATATTTAATATAGTACTTGGTCTATCCACAGCTACAGTCATACAGCCAGCTAGGACGGTTAATTTGGAACAGTTGCACCAAGAATTGGGATCTAGTCTACATACTTGCTATGATATATCATTGCTTCCATTGTTTCCATTTGTATGTGTAGTAGTCTTGTACTTCTGGCCATACCCCATTCAGCTGACATGGGACACACTTGCACGAGGAATGTTGACTCATTCTTCCTATCCTATCTGCAATCCCCTTTTCTCCTCTACTTGACTAGCTTATACAATATCTTGGGTCCCCTACAGAGTTAGGTCTTCCTGGCCTGTGAAACATGCAAAAAGGCCTATATCTTTCTTGCTATAGTTCACCTTTGATATACATCTTTGTTGATTTGTCCTTTTTAAATACATCATTGCTATTTGATATTTTGCAGACAAGAGATTGGGATGTGGTTATGTGTAGAATTCTAGAACTCTATGGAGTTCAAGTACTCAGCAGCCTCTAAATAAAATTAACCTTTATTCTTGAATGTTTGTTAATACTGTGTTGAATTTACCTCTTTGTGAAGCCTATTACTTATAATAAGATGTGTTATCTGCCTCCCTCAGGTTCTTGCAAGAGTTAGGACGACATAACTACGTTACTGCTACTTCTTATCTTGAACTTATTGCCTCATTTCGACAGCTTTTGACTAAGAAGCGTCAAGCTGTTATGGAAGCAAAACAACGATACGTGAATGGGCTTGACAAACTAGCTTTTGCTGAGTCTCAGGTAAATATGATGAGCTGCTCAAACTGATAATATGTAATGGGAACTGTAAGAAATAATAACAATAGTACATTATCTGCCACACAGATAATGTGTTATATGTGTCACATGCATTTATTCCTTATAACAACTCCAGGAGGTAGAAACATTTATGATCTTTATTTTACAGATGAGTAAAGTGAGTTTTAGAGAAGTATATTACATTTTCTAGACCACACAGACTTAAATATACCTTGTTTTATTCTTAATTTTTTGGAACTTGGATAGAATATAATAAGTCTGTGTTGACTTTTTATTTTAATAGCTAGTAAAATATAGATTGGAGTTTCAAAAAGTGAGTCAAGGGCTACTAATGCTTATTAGCACTAGTTCAATATAAGCACAGAGATGAGGGTGGTTCCTATGCATTGTTTACCATGCACATAATTTAACAAGGATACCCCAAGCTGCCATCTTCTTTTCTATCTGCATTTCTTCCATGGCAACTGCGTTCTCCAACTGCCCTGTCATGTACTCAAGGAAGAAAAAGTATTTTGTGAAGAAACTGGGCACACTTTTATGATTTTATCATGTAAAGGGCTGAAAGAAAACGTTAAGATTTTCTGACCCTAATGCATTATAATACATTTAAGTTTCACTTTTCTGTGTTTGTCTTCTGTAGCTATTGTAGCTATGGAAACTTAATGATAAACTGTCTATTTAGGTTGGTGAAATGAAAATGGAGCTTGTTCAATTACAGCCCAAATTAGAGGAAGCTAAAATTGAAAATGCACATATGATGCAGGTAAAGTGTCCTGAATGTTTTTATAAAAATTGATGTCAGAAGACAATTGAAATATGTAAAATTAGCTTTGAAAATAAATAAGCCTCACTTTTTTTGCCATCTTAGGACTTTACCTTTTTATATTGATTGTGTATCTCTTTGGGTCCTAGGTCATTTCTTTTATTTTTGAAGGGAGGTGGGAAGCCCATTACCATTAGGTTACATGTATTTGTATTTCTCCTCTTTTTATCTTGGGCCTTTCTACCCTTCAAAATGATATATTGGATTCCCTAATTTTTAAACATTCTTCTGTCTCTAAGAGGGAGAAAACAATAGGATGTTTGAGGAATTATCTGTATTTTTTCTTTCTTTATTTTCTTTAGGTTATTGAGATAGAGTCTGTGCAAGTAGAAGCAAAAAGAAAGTTTGTTAAATTAGATGAAGAGATAGCTAGCGGAAAGGCTGAAGAAGCCCAGCTTCTGAAAAATGAGTGTGAAAGTGACTTAGCTGAGGCGATTCCAGCCTTGGAAGCAGCTCTGTCTGCACTGGACACATTAAAGGCAAGCATTTGATTTAGCTACATAGAATTTCACCAACAAAGTAAAATTGTGTATAGGTACTTGGTTAATTAGGTGTAATGCTATTTCAGTGGGTGATATTATATTATTTTTTTCATGGTGGATGATCTTTTTAATGTATTTCTGGATGCAGTTTGCCAATACTTTGTTGAGGATTTTAATATCTATGTTCATCAGAGATAATGGCCTGTTGTTTTCTTTTTTTTTTAATTAAAATACTGAGTTTATTTCACATGTATATTTTTGTCTCCCCACCATTTCCATTTGTCTGACCTTCACTACTATGTCCTCTCATAACATTCCATACATACTTAAAACCAAGCGAAGGGTGGAGCTCCATCTTTAAAAACTAAACAGGCATTTTGGACAACACATTCTTGGCAATAGAACCTAGACAACATTTATCAGACACGGTAGGGAAAATTCTCACTCTGCATTATAAAAAGGACGGCCAGATATCAACTGTTACAGAAATGAAATAAGATGGAAAATTTTAACAAACTGTTTAAACTATTTTCTTCAAGAGACTTCCTCCACTGCCAGAGATCTTGAATAGTCTCCTGGTCAGTCATCTGGAAGCAGTTCTTCACGTAATTGAATTTTTCTTTCTTGGTCGTATCTATATCTGGTTTTGGAATTAGGATGATGCTGGCCTCATAAAAACAGTCCGGAAGTCTTCCCTCTTCTTGCATTTTTTGAAATAGTCTGAGAAGGACAGGGGTTAGTTCTTCCTTAAATATTTTGTAAAATTCTCCTGTGAAACATTCTGGTCCAGGGCTTTTGTGTGCTGGGAGTTTTTTGATTACTGCAGTCTCACCAGCTGTTACCAGTCTGTTCAGGGTTTTTGCGGCTGCTTCATTCAGTGTTGGAAGGTTATATTTTTCTAGAAATTTGTCCATTTCTTCAAGGTTTTCAAATTTCTTGGCATATAATTGTTCATAGTAATTTCTTACAATCCTTTGTATTTCTGTGATATCAGTTGTTATTTATCCCAAATAAAGAATATCATTTCTAATCAGATAATATCAGAAATGATATTCTTTATTTGAGTCTACTCCCTTCTTTTCTTGATGAGTCTGCTTAAAGCCTTGTTGATTTTGTTTATCTTTTCAAAGAACCAGCTCCTGGATTGATTGACCCTTTGAATTGTTCTTTTAGCCTCTATGTCATTCCATTCTGCTCTGATCTAGATTATTTCCTTCCTTCTACTCACTCTGGGCTTATTTGTTGTTTTTCCTCCAGTTCTTGAAGCTAGAGGGTTAGGTCATTTATTTGAAATGTTTCTATCTTTTTTAGGTAGGCCTGAATTTCTATGAACCCTAGGACTGCATTCGCTGTTGTGTGTTTTGGACTGTTGTGTGTTCATTTTAATTTGTTTCCAGAAATTTTTGGTTTCCTCTTTGATCTCATTATTGACCCATTCATTGTGTAAAAACATGCTATTCAGTCTCCATGAGTCTGAATGTTTTTGAGTTGTTTCCTTGAGGTTGGTTTCTAGTTTCAAGCCCTTGTGATCTGAGAAAATTCTTGTTGTGATTTCAGGTTTCTTGAATTTGTTGAGATTTGTTTTGTGTCCTGTCATGTGGTCTGTCTTTGAAAATGTTCCATGTGCATTTGAAAAGAATGTGTATTTTCTTCTTTGGGATGAAAGGTTCTATATATGGCAGTTAAGTCCATTTGATCTAATGCGTTGTTCAGTTCCACAATATCCTTGGTGATGTTTTGTTTGGAAGATCTATCCATTGTTGACAGTGGGGTGTTAAAATCCCCTACTACCAGTGTGTTGCTGTCTATATCTTTCTTGAAGTCCTCCAAGATTTCCCATATATATTGGGGTGCTCCTATGTTGGGTTCATATAAGTTTGCAATGTTTATGTCTTCTTGATGGATTCTTCCTTTGAGTATTACGAAGTGTCCTTCTGGGTCTCTTTTTATGGCCTTTGTTTTGGAATACCTTTTGTCTGATATAAGCATTGCTACCCCTGCTTTTTTTTCCTGCCTATTTGCTTGGAATATTTTTTTCATTCCTTTACTTTCACTCCGTGTAAGTTCTGAAGTGGGCCTCTTGTAGGTAACATATATGCGAGTCATGTTTTCCTATCCATTCAGATATCTTGTGTCTTTTGATTGGGGCATTTAATCCATTTACATTTTAAGTTATTATTGATAGGTACTTATTCATTTTTTTCCCTTTGTGCTTGTGTTCCTCTCTTTCTCACTCTTTTTCTTCATCTTCTTTAAGGAGTCCCTTTAGAATATCTTGCAATGCTGATTTTGTGGAGGTATGTTCTTTTAGCCTTCTGTTGTCTGGAAAATTCCTTATTTCACCTTCCTTTTTTTAAAAAAAAATTACATTTTATTGATTATGCTATTATAGTTGTCCCAATTTTTCCCCTTTTCCCCCCTCCACCCAGCACTCCGCACTCCCTCAGGCAGCCCTCCCAACATTGTTCATGTCCACAGGTCATGCGTATAAGTTCTCGCCTTCCTTTTAATTGAGAGCCTTGCTAGGTAGAGCAGTCTTGGTTGCAGGCCTTTGCTTTTCATGACTTGGAATATTTCTTGCCAGTCCCTTCTGGCTTGTAGCGTTTCTGTAGAGAAGTCAGCTGCTAGCTGTATCGGGGCTCCCTTTCATGTTACTACCTGTTTCTCCATTGCTGCCTTTAGGATTCTCTGTTTGTCTTTGATATTTGCCATTTTAATGATGATGTGTCTTGGAGTGGGCCTCATTGGGTTCCTCTTGAATGGAACCTCTCCGTGCTTCCTGGACTCGTGTGACTTTTTCTCTCCTCCAATTAGGGAAGTTTTCCATTGTTACTTTTTCAAACAGGTGCTCTATCCCTTGCCTCTCTTCTTCTACTTCTGGTATCCCAATTATTCAGATATTATTACATTTCAGGTTGTCCTACATTTCCCTCAATGCCTCTTCATTCTTTTTGAGTCTTTTTTCATTTTCTTGCTCTTTCTGGGAGCTTTTTTCTACTTTATCTCCAGCTCACTGATTCATTCCCCTTCTTCATCTAGCCTTCTTTAAATTCCTTCTACTATGTTCTTCAATTCAGACATTGTATTCTTCATTTCCTCTTGCCTCTTTTTGATAGTTTCTATGTCCTTTTTCATGCTGATATAGTTTGCAGTAAGTTCCTTGTAGTTTCCCTGTAGTTTTTTGTAAGTCTCTCTGAGCTCACTGAGCTCATTGAGCTTCCTTAGAACCATTGTTTTGAACTCAGTATCTGATAGTTTACTTGCCTCTATTTCATTTAGTTCTCTTTGTGGGGATTCCTCCTTTCCCTTAGACTGAGGAGTGTTTCTTTGTTTTCCCATTATTTGTGAGAGTCTTCTTTTTTTGCTTCTGCTTCTTACATTGATCTGGCTTGACTTCCTGGCTTGTGGTGTGTTGCTATTAAATTGTTTTTGTCCAGTCAAATGAAACTTGACTCTTAACAGTTCTTTCATGTATTATCTTATTTTTTTCTTTTCATATAGTATTTATAATTTTCACATAGGATATTTCAGTGAAAGTGGAACCACAGTCTTCAAGAGGACAAAGTAGCTCTGTACATGGACCAGAAGGCATATGTTAAATGGAGTGCATAGCTACTGTTCTGAAGTCTCCTTGACATTCATATACAGAAAAACTTAAGGTCATTTCCAATATAGATGTGGGTGGCACCTGTCTGGATTACACTGTGGATTATATGAATTTATATAGGGTCTTTAGGCAAGACCAGAACAACATCATCAAACAGAGCAGAAGAAATAGCTTCTGTTGACTAGGGAGGCCCAGTGTAGTATGGTGGTTCAGGATATTCAGACCCCATTTTTTTCCTTCTTTCCTAATCAATGCCCTAACTTTCATGTAAGAAACCTGATAAGATGGTGAGTTCACCCTAGGGGTAATTCAGCATCTCACAGAATCAAATTCTGTCTGATTTCCAGTTACATCAGCCTTGTAGTTATAAGACATGAGGTTATTTTAAAGCATTTATAGAAAACTTCTTAGTGTTGTTCTCATACTGTTGTTAGCCAGGAATTTAAAACCCTGAGCTTATTATGTTCTTCCTGTCTGCCATTTGGCACATTTAAACACCACACTCTACCCAAGGGTCTTTCTTCGTTCCTTCCTTGTGGACATTTATCACAGCAGCCAATTATTCTGACAAAGCCTTGTTTTTAATAAACACTCCATTCTAGATGATCATGAGCATTAATCTAAGTAACTGTTTTATCCCTGTGTACCATGGACTTTCAGCACTCCATTCTCTGAAACTCGCAGGATTCTTGCTGCCTTCAAACCCCACCAGTTACTGAATCAAATCAATATTAGGTTCTCCTTTCTTTGCAAGTCTGTTGCTTGAACCGTTCTTGGTATCAAATACTGTATTTCATATGATTTAAGGTTCAGTTACAGAGAAGAGAATTGACTCTGTTTAGTATAAGCAGATAGGACTCTTTAGGGAATTTTACAGATTACAGAATCATTGGAAGAGCTCATAGGCTGACTGGCCAGAAATGACTCGCAAAGCCAAATTGCAGAAATAGTGTACCAAAGGAAGAATCCCTCTGAGTCAGAAGCTTACAGAACCTTTCCAGAGCTACCCCATCTCTACTAGAGTCTACATTGGCAAAACAGATGCCTCACATTCTTCAGTTTGATGCCTCACTTACTCAGTTTGAGTCTAATATCATTCAAATGATCTAATGGTGGATCCTAATGACGTTCCACAACTCTAGCTGCATGGGAAACTAAAATATATACTTGTTCACTTTCTAGCAATTGCGAGTGAGGTCAGAAGGATATTAGAGTGAATAATAAGTAAATGAATCTATTGTGTCTGTCAGAACAATATATACTTAAAAAAATAAGTTTGAAATTGAGACCTACCTCTTCTTTCATTTTGATGGTGGGATAAAGTTAATATTACATATAATAAAATATAGAATTAAGTCTTATGCCATTAAGAGGCACATATGAGATGGTTGCCACTTAATTTGGGGGTTCAGATTCGCAGACAATAAAGACCCCAAGTCAAATAAAAATAACTAAGTACTTTACTTAGAGAAAGCAAAGTGAAATTAAGAGTCAAGAGCATACAAAATCACCAATACCCTAACACAGATGCTGGGAAATCCCAGAGGCAGCATTCAGGGTCTGACTGGGAAAGTTCCAAGAGAAGTGTCCTTCTTTCGTGGGATTCCACAGTCTTACTTTGGGGCTATGCTTAAATAGTTTTGAGACAAAGGTGGCTACATGCCAAGGGCCTTACATGACTTGATTAACTAACAGGTCCTTCCAGGAGAAAGGCCCTTTCTCGCAGAAGGAACAGTCAAACATGAATAGCACTAGTCTCCCAGGAAGAAGGGCCTATTCTCCCCAGGATTCAGCATGTCAACATTCAGCTCTTACAATAAAGGACATGGCTTGGGCATAAACAGAGAGGATTCTTAATGTCCAGTTTAACCCATCAATTCTGTCTAAATTAGGTTCTTAATATGGGTTCCATGTATGGGCTTGGTATGTGATTACAAGCAAATTTTGTGTTTATGTACAAAAATCTTTTTTTCTGGAGAGTTTACAGCTGTCATAATATTCTCATAAGGATCTATGATCATCCACATTTTGAGAGCCATTGTTGTTAATCTGTGCTAAATTCTATACTGTTAATTCTTTCATAGCCATGCAAAGCCAAAAAACCAATTAAAATTCAAATGAAAATTAATACTTTTTTCCAATAATTCTTTTATGCTAATTATCCAACATTACTTTAAAAATTAATTATTTAGAAATAAACTATTCTTAAGATATCCTGTTTTCTTTTGATTTAGCCAGCTGACATTACAATTGTGAAATCAATGAAGAATCCTCCATCTGGTGTTAAACTAGTTATGGCTGCTGTTTGTGTCATGAAAGATATCAAACCAGAAAAAATTTCTGATCCTTCAGGAACAGGAGGCAAGGTAATAACTAGACATAGATTTAAATCATATTCATGAATATACAGAACATTTATAGCAACTATTATCAGATTAAATGTCAACAGTACCCATCCCAGGGAGTTAATATTGTTTTCCAGATTAAATGGCTTCAGAATAAATTATGGAAAACACTGTATTTATTCTAGGACAAAGCAAAGTCAGTATAACATCAGAAAAACTGTGGATCCAATTGATTCCATATCCTTTTTGGTCTATGTAGCTTCCCCTCTATCATGGGGATGGGACTGAATGAATACTGAGATTTCTGTGCTTTTCCAGCTAAAGGTCTCAAGAATCTGATATACAGGGTCCAGAAGAAGTAATGCCTGCTTGAGTGTGATTGGAAGGGTAATAATATGGGTATAATAACTTATAGTTTTAATTTGAACATTTCACCTAAAATGTCATATGGTGCGTTTTAGTGTGCTATTATTGTTACAGAATAACATGCTCAGGATTTTTGTAATAAGAGAGTTTGTAATAAAAAAGGAGTGTTATTTGTGTTGAGCTCTGTATAACCACATTAGGTGTTGTTTCTGAGCATACAAAATTCTGCCATGTTACAGTATACTGAAGTTGTCAAAAGCATGTGATCTGTAGCCAGAATGTCTTGTCAGAAATCCCAGCCCCCTTGACAATATGACCTTGGACAAGGTGCTTAATCCCTGCGAAACTCTGTAAAAAGAAGGTTATCATAGTACTTGCCTCATAAAGTTAATGTGAGGGTTAGATTAGTTAACACATATAAAGCTCTTATGTATAAGGTTTCACAAACAGTAAGTCACAATAAATGTTAGTTGTTATAGATAAGTATTATTCAAGGCTACATTCCTTAAAAAGGAAGGCATAGCATCCATCCTAAAGTTAAAGACTTATACTCTGGTTTCTCTTCAGATCATATAAATCTTTCACCTTTTACTAAAGAATTATTTTCTTTTTATTATTTTTTAATCTTCAACCAAGAACATGCTTATTGCTTTTAGAGAGAGATGAAAGGAAGGGAGGGAGGAAGGGAGAGAGAGAGAGAGAGAAACATTGATCTCTCACATGCACCTGTATCCCTACCTGGGATCAAACCTGCAACCTAGGTATGTGCCTGTAACCTTTTGGTGCAAAGGACAACTCTCCTACCAACTGAGCCACACCAGCCAGGGCTAGACTTATTTTCCTTTCAGGTTTTTACAATACCTAGGTTTGAATCTCTGAACTAGAGAATTAAGAGTGTGTGTGTCTGTGTGTGTGTGATTCTATCCTTCTTTGAGATAATAAAAGAAATAAATAGGCTTTTACCTTACCAAGTTCTTTTCATGTACACATATACACACTAACACTCACATTCACACACCTTACACCCCGATCAGCCTTCTGGAAGTAGGAAAAAGAATGTTCAAATAGTTGTTTAATACCTTTCACTAGCACAAGTATCATGTGCTTTATCCTATAACTGGTAGAACAATGTACAATCTTTCTCTGTTTTCTCTTCTTTATTTTACTCAGGAAACCTAGTTGTTAATAAGAAAAATATTTTCTAACTGTCTTAGTCCATTTGGACATCTATAACAGATTACATAGACTGGGTGGCTTATAAACACTAGAATTTTTTTTCTCAAGGTAATGGAGCCTGGGAATTCCAAGGTTAAGACTCCAGGAGGGTCTAAGTCTGTTTCCTGGTTCATAGACAATTTTTTTGCTGTGTCCACGCATTGATAGAAGAGAAAGGGAGCTCTCTTAAATTTCCTCTATAAAAACATTAATCCTATTCATGACCTAATCACCTCCCAAAGACCCAAATACTGTTACACTGGGGATTAGGTTTCTTTCCTTTTTTTAAAATGCAGATTGATTTTATTTATTTATTTTTTAATGTCAAAATCCATGATAAAATATTAAAAAATTTAAATCCATTGTAAAGTCGCAGCAATTAAAACAACATGACACCAGCACAGAAATAATCAAGTAGGTCAATGAAAAAAAATGAGGATTCTAGGAACAAACATATGTATCTGTCTAACAATGTAATATATGACTAAACTGATATTTCAAATCAATGGGGAAAATAAGTCTTATTCAACAAATAAGGTGCATGGACCACTATTACTTGAAATAAAACAAATATAGAGCCGTTTTTCACACATTATACAAAAATATTTAGGTGAGCTAAAAATCAATATGTAAAATCTAAGGAGTTTTAAGAGAAAATACAAAATAATACTTTTCTTACCCTGAAGTAACATATTCAAACCCAGAAGCTATAAAGTGAGAAATTGACAATATGACTATATTAAACATTTAATACTATATAGTCATATATGTATAAAAAAAGGTAAAGGACAAGTAATAGAATGGGAAAGTATTTACAACGCATCTAAGAAAGAATTAATAGTCTTTTTAGGAGGGGATTCTATAAACATTTAATAAAAAATGGATAAAGAATACCAAAAAGTCATTTACAGCTTTTTAAAAATAATAGAAATAAGCAAGAAATATACAAAAACAGATTTAGTTTCAACAAAGAATTAAGTAACAATTAAAATAACACATCATTGTCACAATCAGAAAATAAGCATTAAAAGTATTGGTAATATCAAGTATTGGTAACTGAAAGGAACTGGGTATTCATAGACTCTTTTTCTTAATCTTCTTAAAGCAGTCCCTTTAGCATATCTTGCTATGCTGGTTTGGTTTCAACCTTCTTTTGTGTGGGAAACTCCTTATTTCGCCTTCCTTTTAATTAAGAGCCTTGCTAGGTAGAGCAGTCTTGGTTGCAGGCCTTTGCTTTTCATGACTTGGAATATTTCTTGCCAGTCCCTTCTGGCTTGTAGCGTTTCTGTAGAGAAGTCAGCTGCTAGCTGTATCGGGGCTCCCTTTCATGTTACTACCTGTTTCTCCATTGCTGCCTTTAGGATTCTCTGTTTGTCTTTGATATTTGCCATTTTAATGATGATGTGTCTTGGAGTGGGCCTCATTGGGTTCCTCTTGAATGGAACCTCTCCGTGCTTCCTGGACTCGTGTGACTTTTTCTCTCCTCCAATTAGGGAAGTTTTCCATTGTTACTTTTTCAAACAGGTGCTCTATCCCTTGCCTCTCTTCTTCTACTTCTGGTATCCCAATTATTCAGATATTATTACATTTCAGGTTGTCCTACATTTCCCTCAATGCCTCTTCATTCTTTTTGAGTCTTTTTTCATTTTCTTGCTCTTTCTGGGAGCTTTTTTCTACTTTATCTCCAGCTCACTGATTCATTCCCCTTCTTCATCTAGCCTTCTTTAAATTCCTTCTACTATGTTCTTCAATTCAGACATTGTATTCTTCATTTCCTCTTGCCTCTTTTTGATAGTTTCTATGTCCTTTTTCATGCTGATATAGTTTGCAGTAAGTTCCTTGTAGTTTCCCTGTAGTTTTTTGTAAGTCTCTCTGAGCTCACTGAGCTCATTGAGCTTCCTTAGAACCATTGTTTTGAACTCAGTATCTGATAGTTTACTTGCCTCTATTTCATTTAGTTCTCTTTGTGGGGATTCCTCCTTTCCCTTAGACTGAGGAGTGTTTCTTTGTTTTCCCATTATTTGTGAGAGTCTTCTTTTTTGTTTCTGCTTCTTAAGTTGATCTGTCTTGTTTTCCTGACTTTGTGGTGTACATTTCTATGGTAGGAGACTGCTGTTTTTTCTTTCTGGATCTGCCTCTGATGATGTCAGATGTTGACTCTGTCTCACCTTAGGCAGTCTGTTCAAGACTTCCAAGAATCTACTGCTGTGGCCGTCTCCTTCAGTGGTTAATCTAGTCTCTCTGCACTCAGCAGTCAGGCTTAGACATCACAGGGCGGAGCTGAGCTCCTCCTGAGGGCGGGGTTATTGGGTACTCTCACGCTGCTGCCGCTCAGGGGAGTGGTCTGCCTAAGAGAGAAATGGCTGCTGCCATATGGGGGAGGAATCAGCACTGGGATCCCAATGACTAGTCTCTCCATTCTCTCCCCAAAGCCTCTGTCTTCAGGCTCTCCTCAAGTGTCTCTAGACCACTCTGTACCCCTCTAGCCAGGGATCGACTATCTGTGTCTACCACTCTTCTCAGAAGTCAGGCTTTAGCACCACTGGGCCAGGGAAGAGTCCCTCCTGGGAGTAGGGCTATTGCATTCTCACACTGTTGCCACTCAGGGAAGAGGTCTGCCTGAGCCAGATGGCTGCTGCCATATGGCAGGTGAGTCAGCACCAGGATCCTTCTGGCTATCATTCAGTTCTCTCCCCAAAGCCTCCTTCCCCAGTCTCTCCTCAGGCATCTCTAGCCCACTCTGACCCCGCTTTTGCTGGAGACCAGGGTAAGTGGCTACAAATAAAGATTTATGCATTGGCCCTTTAAAAGGCTCTTTGCGTGTCAAGCCGTCTGTCTCTGGCAGAGAACAACCGTGCCACTTTTCGCAGCTGGCTGTTATCTGTACACTTTTTGGGCTCGGGTGCTGTAGGCTGGAGATCTCCACTTATCGTTTAGACTCTGCTCTTCTCAGGGCAACCCACTGGCCATTTCAATATCCTTCTGATGCTGCTGCCCGTGGGCACTCTGCCTGTCTTCTCAAGTCTCTACCGTACTCCTTACCAGTTAAGTTGTGCTAAAGCTGGTTCTTCTGTCTGTCTGAGGTTTTAAGGCTCCTCTCTTGCTACTTCCAGTTGCTTGTTACAGGTGATTTCTCCACAATTTAGTTGTAATTCCAAATTGGTCCTGGGAGGAGGTCAGTATGACTTCACTCCTCTGCCATCTTGATTCTAGGTTTCAATATATGAATTTGGGATGGGGGACACAATCTTTCTGTATATAGCCCTATCTTTCTGGTTTGACAGAGTTAAAAATAAATAAAAATAAAAGTTGAAATAATAAAATTATATCAAATTGTAATGGTATTTGTACTAGTTGCTTCTCTTATTTTCTAAAGAGAAATAATCATATTTGCTTTTCAAAATTTTGTTTAATTTTTATAATAAATTTAATATCTAAGTTCATGTTCATATTTTAAATATTTGATATGTATGACATGCTCTCTGGGGAAGGAGTCTCTATTTCCAAGAAGATAAAAGTTGATAGTTTGAAAATATATAGTTTCTCTGAAAAATATGTCTTAAACTTCAAGACAAAAAATTTTATAGTGAGCATCTTTAATTGTACACTTAATAAGCTTCCAAAATTTTATTTACAGATATTAGACTACTGGGGACCTAGCAAAAAACTTCTGGGAGACATGAATTTCTTAAGAGATTTGAGAGAATATGATAAGGACAACATTCCAGTGAGTTCCATTGGATTTTTTTTTGTAAATGTAACCTTGTTAAGATGTGTAAAAACTTTAACATTATGTAATACTATATAAAACATAAGAAGATATCCATTTAGGATAAAATAATAAATAAAAGAACATTCTATTTGTTAATGACTATTATGAATTCTCATAAATCATAGGCCCTTTCCTCTTTCAGACCATTGACAGTCATTTAATAGATTACTGTTTTAGTATATTATTAACACAAAAGAGTTCTCTAAGTGTCTTCTTATGATAGCTTTTTAATAAATCTGATATACAAATTTATGTGCGATAAAGTGTAATGCATTTTTCCCATCTGTACTTTATTTATTAATGTTTAATTATCCTTTTCTCTTGTTTCCATTTTTTCTCAACCCAAAAGTCTTTTAATGTTTTTAGAAGCATTTTTCCTCAATATCTGTCATAATTTTGCATATTTTGCTCACAAATTACTTGTGTTTCTGCTATAATTATGCTTATTTAAAAATCTTTTGATTTTTAAAATCAAAGTACTGGCTGGTTTTTAAAAACAACATAACTTTTTATACAAACTTTTTTACTATTTATGATTATTTTTTCATCTTATAATTATGCAATATATTGAAATTTTAAGATCTAAATCTTTGTTGTGTAGGTGACTGTTATGCAGAAGATTCGTGGCGAATATTTAACAAACCCTGAATTTGACCCCCCTAAGGTTGCTAAAGCTTCTTCTGCTGCTGAAGGTCTGTGTAAATGGATCATGGCTATGGAAGTATATGACAGAGTTGCAAAGGTATTTTGAGGATCAGCACATCCATTTTCTATTGAAATATTCCCAGAAATTAAAATCTATGCATATATTTTCTAGTTAAGACTTTTCTAAAAGTGATACCAGAAAGAACTTGTCTTGTTGCAGCATAAACATCAGACGCTGGGTACCTAGTGGTTGAAGAAAATACTTGCATGTGACATAACCTGGTCGGGGCTAGTATGAACAGGGATGATCATTGAAATTGGCCTGACTGACCTATATCCTGACCTGTATCCATCGGGATCTGGAGCTAAAGAGAGTTAGAGTTTTATGAGCTGTGGGCAGAAACAAAGAAAAATCTAGAACTTCAAAGATAAAGTGGCAGATTAAACAATTGATTCAAAGTGTTAGAATTAAGAAGATCCAAACAGAGTTAAGAGGCGGAGCATGGGAAGAGCCCCTAAAGCAATGGATGCACTGATAGGAAACCTTTCATGGAGTACTCGCTGGGGCCAAATTCCTGGGAAAACAGTGAGTGGTTTAAGGGTATTTTGGAAATTTGGCTAACAAAGGACCGAGAACATGCTGGCCTTGTCCTCTGTAGCTTGCAAAATTCTACCCATATATAGCAGGACATATAAATAAAAGTCAAGTAAAAATACATTGTAACTTATGGCCCTATATCCCATTATCTCGACATTATTGACTATATTCTCCATGCTGCAATCCACACGTCTGTGGGTATTTTGCAACTACCAATTTGTACTGCTTAATCCCTTCACCTTTTTCATCCAGCCCCCTGACCACCCCTCCTCTCTGACAGCTGTCAGTCTGTTTGTTCTCTGTATCTCTGAGTCTGTTTCTATTTGGCTTGGCAAACCCCTTTCTTTATATATTAACGAGCATAATAAAATTAGAACTTTAGGAAATCTTTTTCTCTAAAGAAAATGTAGCTTTTCAAGATTTGTTGAGGATAATTCAATTTTGGTAGTGAAACTGAATATCAAAGCTTTCTTTTTCTTTGTATTTCTATCATAGTTTTAATCTCCCTCCCCGCACCCCCTCCCAACCAAGGCAAATGTATGCCTCGCCTGATTGGGAAGAAGATCACAGACTTGGAAATGCAAAGATCAAACCAAAACAAACAAACAAACAAACAAACAAAAAGCAACAAACAACAACAAAATAAGTACATTCATGTATTTTAAACATTTATAATTCTGTTACAAGTTTTTCTCTGTTTTTGGCAACAGTTCAATGGCAACTTATATTTAGAGACATATTGTGCCATTTTTGCTACATATTGTGATGTTGTTAGTCCAGAATAATTTATCTGTTCTATATATGACAGTGTGGACAGTGTGCTAGTTTGGAATGAATTATGTATTTTATACAATATATAAATATATTTTAATTTATTTGTGTATAAAAATATGTAAGATTTAAGTGTAACATTATTATATATATAACTAGTGTATGTATAATAATAAACATTTTAATCCATATTATCTATAAAAGATTATATAAGAGGTCAGTTTTATAGAGTACACATCACAGCTGCTTCTATTGTTCCCAAACAGGTAGTGGCTCCTAAGAAAGCCCGCTTAACAGAAGCTCAGAAGTCCTTGGCTGAGACAATGGAGCTCTTGAATCAGAAGAGAGCAGAACTGGCAGAAGTTGAACATCATTTGGAAAATTTACAAAGAACATTTATTGAGAAGACTGAGGAAAAGGCTCGTTTAGAAGACCAGGTAGAACTCTGTGCTAAGAAACTTGAAAGAGCCTCACAACTAATTGGAGGATTGGGTGGAGAAAAATCAAGGTCAGATTTCTGCTCATTTTAACAATATTTAAGAATGTCAGTCTTGAATATGTGACTTTCTTTGGATATTTATTATGATTATTGATTTTAAAATGGCTTGTTGAAAATGTGGGACATTCTACAAGGTACCTGGCCAGTCTTTTTCAAACAGAATATCAATGTCAAAGGATGTTGTTTACAACTTGCTTTCAAATGATTTTTTAAAAGAGAGAGAGAAGCAAGTAAGGGAAATGATCATTTTTAATCTAAATAGTATGTGGGTGAATATTGTACAATTCTTTCCAGTTTTACACATATGTTCAAAATTTTTCATAATAAAATGTTGGGGGGTAGTAAAGTATGTCTCGCTTTATTGAAATTTATTTCAAAGAAGATGTAACTGGTTTGATCTAACAAAGCCAGTTAGCTTTATTCTAATTTTTTATTTGTACTAACCAACCAGCTATCTCATTTATTAATTACATTTGTTGAAGGAATAGCATGATAAGGTAATATGCCTTTGACTTTGTAGTGCAGATTAGATAGTTTTAGAATATAATTTTTAGTGTAAAGTTTTCATTAAATGGAAAAATGTCAACTCTAGCAATAGTATGTCAGTTTCTGTACAACTTATATGTAATTTTGGGTAATAAATTGCAAATGTTTCTATGTTTACAGACCAACAATTAATACTGAACCAAATAGCAGGGCCACTAGACCAGATCATCTTGATGAAAATAATTAGACAAATGCTGGAGAAGAGAAGCTTGTTTTCGTTTTTGTTTATTCTGAACGGCCAAATCCTGCAAAAATAAAATGCCTAATATTCTAATAATGAAAGGTTGATTATCATTTGTACAACATAGATATATGTTAAAACATGTTAGAGATAGAAGAGACACAACCTCCTCATTTTATAGATAAGCAAGGGCCCAACATTTTATGATTTTTGTTATAGAAGTTGGACTAGAAGCTCATTGCCCTTTCAATTATTGTCTTCCATCACTTTCTTTAGTGAGGCTATTTTGCCTTTGGTTTATCTCACAGATGGTCTCAAGCTGCAGATGACCTTCAGATAGTGTATGAAAATTTGACTGGTGATGTCTTGGTATCAGCAGGAGTTATAGCCTACCTTGGTGTTTTCACTTCTGGCTTTCGACAAACATGTGTAGAAAATTGGAGCATGTTGTGCAAGGTAATGATTTTATATTTCATAAGTTCCTTTTTAGAACATTCAAAGTACAAGTTGGGGTGTTTGGGGGGAAAGGATGATAGCAAGGACAGAAGAGGGAAGAAATAAAAGAGGGAAGAGGGAAATGTGAGGTTTTTCCTTTTTTTTCTTTCTTGTTTGATCAGTAAAGTATTTCATAGTACAACTTTCTTTTTTTACTTTTTCTAATATATTTTTCACTTTCTCTTAAATTTTTTAAAATTTTTCAAATATAGTAGACATTTAATATTATGTCAGTTTCAGGTGTACAGCATGGTGGTTAGACATTTATATAACTTACAAAGTGATCCCCCCAATAAATCTAGTGCCCACTTGACATTGTACATAGTTCTTACAATATTATTAACAATATTCCCTGTGCTATGCTTTATATCCCCATGACAGTTCAACTTTCAATTCAGGTTTTTTTTCTGTTCCTTAGAGTTATCAAATAATATCTAATAACAAATCAATATTTTAATTTTAAATATATTGCAATCAACAAGGTGAAAGAAAATACAAGATATTTGCTTATTTCTTATAGGAGAAAAAAATCCCATGTTCAGAGGAGTTCTCATTGAGTAAGACCCTGGGTGATCCAGTGAAAATTAGAGCTTGGAATATTGCTGGATTACCAAAAGATACTTTCTCCATAGATAATGGAGTGATTGTTAATAACTCCAGGCGTTGGTAAGTAACATAAAGTATATTTATTTTTCAATTATTGTATTCGAAAGTTTTTGAACATAGAGAAAAGTTGAAAGGATTTTAGAGTAAGCACCCATATAGCTACCTAGATCCTGACATTAACATTTTATTATTCTTGCTGCTTTATCAAATATATATCCATCCCTCTATCCATTCATCAACTCATTCTTTTTTTATGCATTTCAACCTAAGTTGCAGACATGGATATCCTTTCCCCAATACTTCAGCTATATATATCATTAACTAAAGTTCAATATTGTTAATCTTTTATTTTCTTTTGAGGTGAAATTTCATACCATGTAATACACAAAATTTTAGAACACCATTCCATAAGTTCTTTAAAAAGTGTATATAAAAGTATACACTTGTGTAACACAAACCTCTGTCGAGCATATGACTCCCAGGAATTTCTCTTATGTCCCTTCTCAGTAAATTCCCACCCTCACCATAGGAAATTATTACTCTGATTATTTTCTACCATAGATTGGTGGGAAACGCCCCATCTGGTTTCAGGAATTGAAGCCCTGCCAACAGGCAAGAGGGTTCCAAGGCTAGAGCCAAGCAAGGAGGCCTTGGGAAAATAGACCACTGAGGAAACAAAACCTGTCTCCCTGGCAGAGGCAAAGCCCCTGCCTCTCTCACATCACCCTGCTTGGCCCTAGAGGATGGCTGGTTAGTCAATGACGGGTAAGACCCCTAGATGGAAGGGGCAACCTAAGACAGGCACAGCCACAATGGGCATCAGGGAAAAACTTGGGGGACACAGAGAAAGGGCAAAAAGATCCTCAACCCTCGGCTTTGATATGGCTGAGGTCATCATTCTAACTGGAAGAAGTCTCCTTATCTCTTGGTGGCTCTAATCCCCTGCCTGCTTCAGGTTTGAAACAACACTGGAGACAGCCCTGAACTGGATCCGGCAGTTCCTGGGGGAAATCAGACATAGAAATAAATGCTTTAAAGCATGCCTTGTTTTTCCCTCAAAAGCTATGATAACCAGCTCATGCTGGGAAATAAATTTACATTATTCACAGACCCTGGCCCTAAACCCTTTGGCACTCTTATGTTTACGCTCTCATTTTTACTGGTTTCTTCTCAGATCCATGTAAATTGGTGTGTGCCTGCCATTTGTTTTCTTCAAAACATCATCTATTCTCTGTAAACATTAACATATGCTATAATGAGATCACCTGTACATTCCTCTTACCTAGCCCCACTGATAATCCTTTCAATAAAAGTATTTGGACGTAAGGGCTCAGGGCCTTCTCCACTAGAGGGAAGTGCCACCCCTTCCCCTGGCAGACTGAGAGAAAAGTGTATGGGATGACTTATTTCCCCCATCCATGACGACCCCAGGACGGGCTCTGTGGGATCAGAGTCCATGCTCCCTCCTCAGCTGGCCCAAACAGGGACCCTCAGATCCAGAGCCCCATGTCACCACCTCAGTAGATTAGTTTTGCCTATTCTAGAACTTCATATAAACAAATCATTCTGTACATACTCTTTTGTGCAAGGTTTCTTCCACATACCATAATGCTGCTATTTTTTGTTACTGAATAGTATTCCATTGCATGACTGTATCACCGTTTATGGATTCTCCTATTGATGGACACTTAAGCTGTTTCCAGTTATTGGCTATCCAATGTATTTATATTAACTATGTATTTCTACCCATTTTCAAGATGCTATAACTATAATTTATACAATTTCATGGATATCTTTTAAAATTGCTATCAATAGTATGATAATTATATGAACATTCCAAATGGTTCTTATTGTTATCTTTTCATTTATATCACTTTGAAAAGCTTGGAAAATTACTCTCATCTGAGAAATAATTTCCTATATATGGCTATTTCATCATGTTGTTGTCTAATTTTAAAAGTCTTTTCATGGGACAGTATCTCAAACATACTATGATAAATACTGTGGAGCTCTTATATTCATGAGGTACAACTGTTATAAGTGCCCTTTATCCACACTAACTCCTATGAGTTAGGTATTATTATTATTATTCCATTTTACAGATGAGGAAACTGAGACCCAGAGTGATTTACTAATTTGAAATTTAGTAAGATAACTAACTGAGCTAATTAAATGGTGGAGTCAGAAATTGAACCCAGCAATTTAACTTCCAAATCTTTGTTCTTAATTACTCTGTTAAGTAAAATGTAGAATAGGATATCACATTCATTACCTTTTAAACTATAATGAAAATTCCAATATTCTTTTGGAATATGAGATACATTAAAGTTGCATTAAAAATCAGAGAGGAAAGGATGTACTGCCATAAATGGCTTCATTATAAAAAAATTAAATTAGATCCTTACTTTTCATCACATTCAAAGATGCAAAAGAAGGTAAGCACCTGGATATCCCTGACACAGAGCGGGTCTCTCTCTTTATTTTTGCTCTTAGCCTGGAGATAGATTGCTATTGCTTGGTACTCTGTTAGGTTTTTGGGGGGCAGAGTGGGAGTTCTCTGTTATTCTGTTTCTTAGTCAATCTTAGGAAGACCCTGTGTACATAGGTCTTCAGGATAGGACTTTTTCAACCTTTCTGTCCCTTCTTCCTATGACTGCTTAATTCTGCCTTACACCTGCGGTTGGTCTTCAAAAGGAGTTTCCCACCCTTCTCCTAGAGTGAGAGATCTCTACTTGGTAAAGGTTGATAAAGGTATAATATTTTTAGCCCAAGATGTTTTTCTGCTCCACACCCTCCAACCCTCACCCAGGAGTTGAGTTTTTCTTTGGCTCTTGCTCCAGCTACAATGTGTGTGTTTGCCTTTACCTCTTCTAGGATTCCCAGACATAAGTTCTGCCCAATACATTTTCATTTCCAAGCTTTGAGTTTCCTTGGTTACACAGATAGTTTAAACTTGCACCCTGTTCCTCTGTGAAATGTAGACCCATGGTTATAGATTCTCAGGGGACTTTTTCCCAGTTGGAAGTAAGACAGGAATCAAAATACTTCATTCTTGTCTCCTAATGCAGAGAGTTGAATTTTTTTTTTCTCTTTATGCTTTCACTAAGCCTTCTGTGGGTTTAAGCTTACTACAGGGGCCCAGTTCCAGCTTTTTGTACATATGGATTCAAGGAGCCCCTAGATTATTGGAACTGACACTCTCCACAAGGCTGGCTACCATTTCAGCTCACACGCTTACTGTTCTGGAATTCAGTTTAGTCTGTGTTTCTGGCCACTGTATTTTACTGGATGCTTCTATTGTGTGTGTATATATCTCTTAAATGCATGTCACCTATGTATTTTTAAAATGTCATATTTTAACTACTAGTGGATAAACTAAACTAGGTGACTGGAGGTTTTTTAGATTATTTAGCTAGTTGTGTTTCTAGAACCATAGTTTATAATTAATCAATCCTTGTTCTGCTTGCTCATAATTTCTAGAGGTTTTTCTATTTATAGTATTGTGCAGTGGTTGAGAGCAATGCAGACACTGGTATCAGGATATCTGGATTTTCCTCTATGACTTTCTATCCTGAGGTTTTGGTAATTAGTTGATCTCTCAATGCCTCAGGTGCCTCATTTGTAAAGATTATAATTTCTACCTCATACAAATATTGTGAGAAAGTGCTTAGACTGTAAGTGCTCAATAAATATCAGTTTTTATAATTACTATCTTCAAATACCTCATTTACTGTCTGTATTTCAAATTCTGACTTGCTTGCTTTTTAACCATGATGAAAATAGTATCCTGCTTTATTATTGTTTATTAGCACATCAGCCTGGCTAGTTAACAGTAAATCTTTGTTTTCCCCCAAATTACTACCTCTGTCAGAAGCATAGATTGACAATGCTTTTCTCTTCAGACTGTACAAAGATCTCAAATATAGACTAGAATTATTTTCATACCTACAATAAGGACACTTGGAATATAAATACCATGGCCTGCTCTTATCTCTCTGCTAGACACAACAACTCAATTTTCCAATTATATTTGTCATACTTATGAAAGATTGTATCAAATGGGAGTTGAAGTTCTTTTAGAATAAGAAAGAATCTCTATGGCAATACTAAGAACATTGATTTACGCATTACCAAGAGTATTGACTAGCTGTACTAGTCAATACTATTTACATTTAATTACAATTACAATTGTAATTGTAAAAGTTAAATACAATTAACATTTCAATTTCTGTAAATTGAAATGTTAATTTACAGAAATTTTTACTTTTTGTAAGGGAATGAACAAATACTGTGTTTTTCCAATAATAAGCATATGAAAAAGAGAAAAAACAGTCTCTTTAAATAGCACATGATGCATCTAGTTAATTACTAGGCAACTTAAGCAGTTGTGTGTAAAATAATTTTTTCATTTCCAGTACACATTTCCACTGTTTACTGTGATAGCAAAAGTAAATTTTGACTAGTGTCTGAACCTCTTTTTGCTTTCAGTAGGATTTCAATACAATTTGACCTGAGAAAGAAAACATCCAGGGAACTAGTATTGTATTGTTTCGTCTTTTGGAAAGGAAAGAAAATAAAAGAACAGAGTTATCTGGGAGCAGTTGATTAAAGAGCTTATTTATAGGAAAAGGGAAAGGAGATTTTATCCCTAGAAGCAGTTGAAACAGAAAGAGAATGTGACATGGGATGAAAACTCCCCTTTCTATGCTAATATTTTTTAAAGATAATTTAATGCACTGTATTGAATCCAAAAGAAACCTAGGGCAGCATTATCACTGAAGAAAAAGAAAGCACAACATATTATGAATATTTGAAACCATGAATCATATGTTCTCAAACATTAAGTTTTTACCATGCTTACATAGAAAAAAATCCTAAATAGATCTTAAATTTATACCAGACTAAACTTAGGAACTTAGTTCATGACTCTACTGATAACCTAAGGCTAGTAGATCTCTTACTTTAAATTTTTAACAAATAAATGTAACTTTTTATATTATGTTAACAGATATCATGTATTAAAATTACCTTGAGCCCTGGCTGGTGTAACTCAGTTGGTTGGAGCATTATGCAGTAAATGAAAGGTTGTGGGTACAGTTCCCAGTCAGAGCATATACCTTGGTTGTGGGTTTGGTCCCCAGTTGGGCCATTTGCAAGAGGCAACCAATAGATGTTTCTCTCTCACATTTATGTTTCTCTCCTCTCTCTCCCTCCCTTCTCCTCTCTATAAAATCAAGAAGCATATCCTCAGGTGAGGGTTAAAAAAAATTACCTTGAAGACAGTGTGTTATATTGGAAAGGACACAGCTTACAGGATCACAGGATCCTACTTCTGACATTGAACTAATTTTGTAACCATGGAACATCGTGCAAAGTACTCTGTGAGACTGCATTTCTTCATTTAAAAAATAAATGAAAACAAAATTCCTTTTTCACTCTTTTCTTATAGTACTTTTGTAGAGATTAATCCTGATAATATATGTGAAACATGCTGTATTTTTACAAATTGATGGTGATGTTTATTATTTGAATTATATAATTTTAAAGAAATATGAATATTTATTTCCTTAAGTATTTCTCTTATTATATTCTAGGCCTTTAATGATTGACCCCCAAGGTCAAGCCAATAAGTGGATCAAAAACTCTGAAAAAGAAAATCAGCTTAGTGTTATTAAACTATCAGATTCAGATTATATGAGAACACTGGAGAACTGTATTCAATTTGGAAATCCGCTTCTGTTAGAAAATGTTGGTGAAGAACTGGATCCATCTTTGGAGCCTTTACTACTTAGACAAACTTTTAAACAAGGTAGAAATCAATTAATATTAGTTGTGGAGCTGAAAGGCGATTGGACTATCTTTGAGACTTATCTTTGAGGCAGAAAAACTGCTATATAAATTTAATAATAAAGTTAATAACTCAAACCTTCTGTGTCACTTTTATGTGTGAAAGAAGATTTAGTGCAAGTACCAAGAATGAACGTTGCCCTCCCTTCATTGCCTTAAGCACTGTTATCTAGACTGTGGTTCAATGGAGAACATAAAGAAGTTGAAGCTAGCCTGAAACTGCTGTATCATGTGGCCATGGTTTACACAAAGTCCATTATTATGAATAGCAGTGGTTAATGTGGGCCAAAGTTGACTTTCGGTAAACATTGTCCACCTCATATTTTTCTGCTTATAAAAATTTCATCTCTTCCAAACGCTAATACTTTTCAGAACTTTGGTCATATACAAATAACTTTGGAATAATCATGATTCAAAATGGATAGAGGAAGTAAGAGCAAAAGGAATCTTGATTTAGAAGACTCCACAACCAGAGAAAACTATCTTAAACTACCCCAGAATGAATGAGTCCTGCCGTATAACTGCTTACTTGTCTCTGTGCCTCTGACTTTTGTCACATCTGTATTCTACTTTCAATTTTGTGTAACCTGGGAAAAGTCTTTACATAGGGGGAGTTGCTATTCACATTTGGCTTACTTACTATGCATTTGTTTTCCAAAATATAGGTGGTATTGATTGCATCAGACTTGGTGAGGTCATTATTGAGTATTCCTTTGATTTCAAGTTTTATATCACCACAAAACTGAGAAATCCACATTATATGCCAGAGCTAGCTACAAAACTGTCTTTGCTCAATTTCATGATAACTCCAGAAGGACTTGAAGATCAGTTATTAGGTATTGTTGTTGCAAAGGAGAGGTATGTATTTTCTCAGATGCTTCCAGATAACCTACAGAGGAATATTTGTAGGCCATTAATACTTTCATTAATGTGATTACTTTGAAACCTTGTCAAATTTTATATTGTTATTAGAAATTAAATAATATGTTTTAAAATAACTATTCTATAACACGTAAGTTATGTTAACTATGTTATATTGGTCTTTTAATATGTGTAGTAGATCCAGGTGATAGGCTATAGTTTCGGACTTATATCTGATTGCTTCAGCCAAAAAAATTTTACCCCTGGGAATTTATGATATGGACAAAATCAGAAATGTGTTCAAAGACATATAAAGGATGTTCATAAGAAAATACTTAAGATAAGAACAAAAAAGCAGGATACTAAACTACGTACAGGAGGGGTAGTATTTTGCATGAATACAAAAGTGGTCAAATGCATATATACAAAAAAAGATTGGGAAGGAATACAGCAGGATGTTAACAGTGATCATCCTCCCAGGTGCTAAGATTATGGGTAATTATTATCATTTTCTCCATAATTTATGTATTTTTCATTACTAGCATGTTTTATTTTTTTAAATGAGAAAAAGTATTCCTGGAAGGGCTACTGATAAAGGATTGCTTCCTGAAAGAAAACTTTAATTCCACTTGAAGCTTAATTTAACATTATCAAGTAGTCTATTACATGAAATCAAATTGTAAGTGAAAATATGAAACCATGAGGTACTTTTGTTATTTCCAATATGTCAGTCTCACATGCATAGTATCCAAGAGAGAACCATGTCATAACATTCTATAACAGTGAATTAAGTTATTTTAAAGTTTCATACCATCTTTGTTAGTGCCAATTTTGTCTTTTACTTGAAGAGTTACTAACACAACAAGTCATCCTTTCTATGTCTGCTATTGTAGAAGAAACAATGAAAATGAGGCTGAATATGACAAAGTTAAGAAATGAATAAGAAGTTTCATACTCTGAGTTTCTTCTCCAGTCCTTATCCTCACATAACATAACCGGCCAAGCCATATGAATAAGCTTAATATATTCTTAGACTTACCACAGTACATGTTATTGCCACATTTTGCACATATACAATTAATGCCTTTTTGCTTGAATTTCTCAAATTATTATTTGAATGGAAGTAATTTTTCCTTAGGTTAAGATAAAGAGATTAATCACTTTAGTTTGTGTTACATATCTACAAAATTATTCCAATGTCTATGATATTGTGATATCTACTATTTAAATATAAATTTAGATAAAATACTATAAATTTAGACTAAATGTTTTTATCTTTTAGACCAGAATTGGAAGAGGAACGAAATGTTCTTATTCTTCAGTCTGCAGCTAATAAGAAACAGCTAAAAGATATAGAGAAAAATATTTTGGAAACATTATCATCATCAGAAGGGAACATTTTAGAAGATGAAAGTGCAATTAAAGTCTTAGACTCCGCCAAAATGATGTCCAATGAGATAACAAAGAAACAGCAGGTAAAACAAGAATCCTAGAAATCTTTTGATTCTTAAGATTCCAATGTGTTCCCAGTGCCTTAAGAAAATGCTGTGTATGTATACTAAGCTTACTAGAAAAGAAAATTAATAAATTACCAAAACATAGAAGCTAATGTTAAACTCACAAGAGGATAAATATCTTACTGCTGAATTATTCAAAACATGGTCTGATCTGTATGGTACCTTATGCAGAGAAATAAATTTAGAATGGAAGTTTTAAAAATATTTTTTAATTATTACATAGGTGAGGCAAACTAGTCAGGTTTATCCAAATTTAATTGGCTCTCACCTAAAAACTGAATTTGAGAATTAGACTTATCTCTGTTGGTTGAAGCTTAAGATGCTTGGAGCTAATTGTAATTTCTGGTTAATTGGACATTAAGTGGTTGTAGGAACTAATAAAGATGTTTTTTATGACATTGGCTAGTCATTTGTTGGTCAGGGTGAGAGGTATGAGATTTAGGGGTGGCAGGTGAAGGAAGACAAGTGGTCCATAGCCAATAATACATTTATTTCAAATTCATCTATCTCAGCCAAATGGTATTTTAAAATTATATATATTTTAACAAAATCCTACAATATTATAAGTGGAAGAGGGCTTAGCTACCAGTTATCTTTTGCAATTCATAGTTGAGAAAACTAGGGCCCAGAAAGAGTAGTCAAAGCCCAAGCTCACAGAATTAAATGCTATTACAGAATGGCTGCTGCAGGCTAACTTTACTGATTTTCAGAACTTTTGATCTTCCTTGGCCCATCCAATGTATTAAGCACAACTTAATATTAGGATAATTTAAAAAATTTTTAAAACCTAAATAGAAATTACACTAATTGCTCAGCATCCTTCTGCTGCTCCCCACCATGTGTACCCCAGTTCTGAAGTAAAGGACCTTTAGACGGCGTAAATACCTTCCCTTGGGATGGGTTTAGTTTTGTGAATGTGATAGTAATGACTTTCTGTTCAGGTGTGTTGTTTTTCTTTATTGTTGTTTTGGGAGTTTTGTTTGTTTGTTTTTATTTCAGAAGAGCCAAAAGAGTAGTGTCTTAGAGTAATACCCTATGGCAGTCCCCCGTCTGGGGACCATGAGATAATGTCTTCCTTCCATCCCTGTCCATCAGAGCAAAACCAACTGCTCATTGTCACCTTGTGACACTGTTTTTCAAAGGGGAAAAAGGATAGGAGGAATTTATCAGTTTATTTCCTATTAAAACTCAAAGAGGGGAGGAAATATATTTATTTGTTCTAGTGTTTTATCTTACAAAGAGAAAGAAATTTAATGAATCAATGTCTTTCTGGCTAGGTCCCCTGATAGATGAAAAAAATTAAGGCTTAAAAATCAGAAGGTATAAATGAGAATACTAAGATTATGCTTTCTTATGTAAAATGTCATTAATTTCCATTGTTAATAGCTTTGTTTTACTTTGCTATAGTCAAGATTGAGGTTTAAAACTTACTTTTAGTTGTTGTTAATACTGCATAGTTTTAGGAAAACTTTGTTTGCAAGAAACAGGAACCCACTTAAATTAGCTCAAATAAAAAGATACAGGGCATATTTTATTTTCCCAACTACAACAAAGTATATACAAGCATAAGGAATAAATGGAAAGAGTTATGTTTCTATGCTCTCTTTCTCTTCCCCTCTCTCGAAGGTTGTTTTGCCCTGTTCTCTACTCCAATTGAAGACCAAATTCTTCTATAAAACTTTTGTGCCTGTTTCTTCTACATTTTTCTGGCCCATAGAAATGAACTCTGTTCCCATTACCTTTTAGCACTGATGCTCAGTACCAGCGAACTTCATTTTCTGAAGCTTTTAAAGGGTGCAAATTTGGGGGAGAAAACTGATTAGCTTATCTTGGGTCTGGTTCTATTCCTACTGCCTAACTGTGTCAGCTTTAAATGGGATCATTCAATATAAACATGACTGCATAGACACACTTATTCAGCATAATCTGTGGCTAGCATTTCCAAAGAAGGGAAAATGGGTTGGAAAAGCACTCTACACATTTTTCCTGTAGAATATTAAATTATCAGATTCAATTGTCAGTTGAAGAGTTGTTATCTTGGAGAATTATTTTTCTTTTGTAGTTGAATATTTACACCCCTATTAGTCTAGAAAAGTTAAATATATCAGAAGCTAGTTGAAAAAAATGTATTCTTATTTATTATGTTTTTTTGTTTTAGCATAGGTTATCTTTTTTCTTTTTTTCTTTTGTCATCATTTATTCCTCTATATACTCTTCCACCTCCAGAAAAAAAGATATTTTTAATGTTTAATGTATAAGACCATCAGCCAACTAACATTAATGACACCTACGCTGCCAAACTTTGTGCTGGGTCCTGGTACATACGTTGACATCCTAAACATACAGATGTGCATACTTGTGCGTGCGCGTTCTCTCTCTCTCTCTCTCTCTCTCTCCCCCTCTCTCTCTCTTTCCCTCTCTCTCATTCTCCCTCTCCCTCTCTATCTTGAACCTATTGAAATAAAAGATGGTGAGTGACTATAATAGATACATGTAAGATTCAGGCAAAAAATAAGCAAAGATTGATAACTCTAGTGTTTCTCAAATAAGACAGAGAGTTGGTGAGTAATGACAACTTTAATGTGTAAACCTCTAGTCTTCCTCTTCCCTCCCTCCATAGCTGTTTCCTCCCTCCCTCCCTCCTTTCCTTCCTTTGTTCTTTCCTAGCTTTTAGCTTAATAAAAACCTTTCTTTTAAACTATGCTTCTATAATTTTGTCATTGAGTTAGGTGGGTATTTTTTTAAATATAAAATTCATTATATGAGAAATATATAATTAAAGCACATTTTCTATTTCTTAATCTTGATTTTTCTCTTCCAGATTGCAGAAAAAACAGAACTGAAAATAGCAGAGTCTCGAGAAGGCTATAGACCCATTGCTAAACATTCATCCATATTATTCTTTAGCATTGCAGACCTGGCTAACATTGATCCCATGTACCAGTACTCTCTCACCTGGTTTGTGAACCTTTATATCAACTCTATTCATGACAGGTAAACTTTCTCAGCTTCATTCATACTCTCTAGGTTGGATTTTCACTATCCTTTTCATTAAATAAAAAATATATATCTTCTTTCTTATTACTTGTGTAATACATAATATTCATTATAGAACACTTAAAATATTGAAAGGTGAAAGAACGAATTTAGATATAGAGGGATTTGCTTTAGTCAATTTTTCTGCTCTCTTTTAAAGACATGGTTCAAGGGGCCAACTGGTAAGTAAGATTATTAATGATTTAGGAACAATACTTTCTCTACAGTGGTCTTCCCCACAGGGATGTTTGTTACAGTGATATTACATCTTAATTCTAGTCAATATTCAGTCCCTTTTTATATGTGTTTTTATACTTTTAGAAAATAAATAACTTCTTATTAAGTCATCATAAAGCAACAGTAAACAAACAAATAAATAATTTGAGCCTACCATGTGTGTTCTACATGGGCTCTTTGTAGAACAGTCTCCTGAGTGATTGAATGCCTGAGCTTTCCCAGTTGAAATTTGGAATTTGAATTTATATAACCCACCTGATGGAAGAAATTCAGGTTGAGAAACTGACGTAAATGTTAATGACAAATGTTGATGAGGATGCAGAGTCATCAGAACCCTCATACACAGTTAGTGATATTGTAAAATAGTGCAGTCACTTTGGAAACATTCTGGAAGTTCCTCAAAATATTAAACATAAATTTACCATATGATCCAATAATTCCAACAAATCCAGCAGTTCTTGGGTGTATACTGAAGAGAATTTAATGCATATGTCCACACAGAAACTTACAGTCTTTTTGGTTTTAGACATGCACACAAAAAATGTATTCAAAAGTTACTTGAGCCCTGGCTGGGTAGCTCAGTTGGTTAGAGCATCATCCCTATATGCCAAGGTTGTGAATTCAATCCCCAGTTAGGGCACATATGGGAAGCAACAAATGAATGCACAAATAAATAGAACAACAAATCAGTGTTTCTGTCTCTCACTAGTAAAAAAAATTTTTTGAAGTTACTTGGGTTAGTTGTTTCACTCTTCAATATGGTAATATTCATGTGAAATATGATTAGGTCCATGTGTTTATTTTTGTATTTCACTTCAGAGTGTTTTCCTCATTCATGTTGATTTTATTTTTGTTGTTGTTGACTTTAATTTTATTATACTTTCAGCACATAAACCATTAATTTAATTCCAAAATAAATCCTGTACTAAAAGATGTGTTCAAAGAAGTGTCACTACCCCCACCTGTCCATCCCATTTCCATGGACACAAGTGTTATTTTTTAAAATTACATGTTTAAGTTTGAGGTAAATGCAGACTCACATGCAATTATAAGAAACAATACATTGATCCTGTATACTTTTTACCCAGTTTCCCCAATGGTGACATATTGAAAACCTATAGTACAATATCACAACCAGTATATTGATATTGATATTGAAGTTGTACACACACAAAAAAACTGTATGGTCAAAACGTATGAAACTTCCATCCCCACAAGGATCCCCATGTTTCCCTTTTATAGTCATACCCTTTTCCCTCCCATCCCCACACTCTTCTTAACCCTTTGCAACCACTAATCTGTTTTTCATTTCTATAATTTTGTCATTTTTAGAACATTATATAAATGAAGTCATACAACATATAATTTGGAGGGATTGTCTTTTTTCACCCAGCATAATTCTTTGAGAATTTATTCAAGTTGTTGCATGCATCAGTACTTTGCTCCTCTTTATTGCTGAAAAGTATTTCATGATGTTGATGTGCTACAGATTGTTTAATCATTCAACTATTGAAGGACATTTGGGTTATTTCCAATATTGGGCTATTAGAAATAAAACTGCTGTAAACATGTATGTACAGGTTTTGTGTGAACCTAAGTTTTCATTTCTGTAAGACAAATGCCTAGGGATGCACTTTCTGAGTTATGTGGTAGTTGCTTGTTTATTTTTTTAAAGCAATTGCTGAATTTTTCCAGAAAGGGTGTATTATCTTATATTCCTATTAATATTACTGAAAATATTAAACTAAAAACAATGAAAGCAATATATGCCAATTGCAAAATTTTTTAAACATGAGAATAAAGAAGAAAATAGTTAAAACCCAACCAAGAAGTAACCACATTTGTTTATATGTTTTCTAATTTTTCATATATAGTTTTTAATGTATAGATTTTAACCTAGATTTTAGGCTTCTTTGGGACAAGTAAATGTTTTATAATTCTTTGTCTCATACAGTTCCATTACCAGCATAGATCCTCAGGCTAATAAACATTTGATAGGTGTTTTTTAATTAACTTATTGTTTTCAGTCATTTTGGAGTACAATATGAAATTTAAAATTTTGAAAATAGATAATGTAAACCATATTTCATTTTCTCATAGAATTATACCCTGTTTTTTACATAAAGATTTGTAAGAAATTGTACACACATACAAGCTCTACGAGGAGGTCCCTTATACCCTTCACCTTGTTTCTCCAATGGTAATATTTGCATAATTGCAGTATAATTTCACAGCCAGGAAATTCACTTGGTACAATCCAGATAGCTTATTCAGCCTTCACCAGTTTTACGTGCACTCATTTGTGTGTGTGTATGGTTTCATATTTTCAACAGTAAGTACTTTGATAAAATAAAAACCAATTACATGTTAATTTATATTTTACTTACTTTTCTCTTAGTTTTATTTGACTAAATATATTTTCCTTTTTTTGACCTTTTAGTAACAAGTCCAAAATCTTGGAAAAGCGCCTGCGATATTTGAATGACCACTTCACATACAACTTATACTGTAATATATGTCGGTCACTATTTGAGAAGGACAAACTGTTGTTTTCCTTTTTATTATGTGCCAATCTTCTTTTGTAAGTTACTTGCTTTTTCCTACTTTATTTATTTTAAAAACCTGCCTGGAATATCTAATTAATAAAGGTGTTTACTCTGTTTAATTCATGACTTTACTTGTATATTTCCATACAATAGTATTGGTGTTTTTGTTTATTTGATTTTTTAAATTTAGATTACACAGGAAAGTTTACAAAATATTCATGAACAGGTCAATAAATTCTTACAAAGCAAAAATCTTTGTAACACTATCACCCAAGTCAAGAAAGAAAGTTTTTTCAGATGGGCTTCTTTCACTTAATAATATGTATTTAAGGTCTTTCCATATCTTTTTATGGCCTGATAGCTTACTTTTTTTTTAGCACTGGAGAATATTGGATTGTATAGATGTATCACAGTTTATTTATCTGTTCATCTACTGAAGGAATCCTTGCTTTCTTCAAGTTTTGGAAATTATGAACAAAACTGCTACAAATATTTGTGTACAGGTTTTTGTGTACACATAACTTTTCAACTCATTTGATGAAATACCAAAGAATATGACTATTGGATCAAGTGTTAAGAGTATGTTAAGTTTTGTAAGACCTTGTCTTCCAAACTAGCTCATATCATTTTGCATTCCACCAGCAAAAAAAAATGAGTTCCTGTTGCTCCATATTCTTACTAGCACTGGGTCTTGTCAATGTTCTCAATTTTGACCATTCTAATAGATGTCTACTGTTATCTTGTTTTAATTTTCATTTTTCTAATGACATATGATGTTGAGAATCTTTTCATATGTTTATTTGCCATCTTTATACTTTCTTTGGTGAGGTCTTGTTAGGTCTTTTGTCTGTATTTTAACCAGTTTGGTTGTTTATTTTTTATTGTTGAGTTGGATTGCCAGTCTTTTACCAGATATGTCTTTTGTAATTATTTTCTCCCAGTCTTATATAGTGAGTCTTGAAATCACATAGTGTCAGTCCTCTTTGTTCTTCCCCTTCACTATTGTGTTGGTTATTCTGGGTTTTTGCCTCTCCATATAAAGTAAACTTTAGAATCAGTTTGTCTATATATACAAAATAAGTGGCTGGCATTTTTAAAAATTATTTATTTCTTTTAAAAAAATTTTCACATACATTTGTCTCCCTTTATCCACCACCATTTTCCCCTGTCCCACCCACCTCCCCCCTTCAATCCTTCCCCATCTTGGCTTCATCCATGTGTCCTTCATACCTGTTCCTTGATCTGACCCTTTCCCTTCTCCTTCCTCCTACCCTTCTCCCTCCCTCTCTCCTGTCCCTGTCGGTTTTTTCTTTCTTTCAATGTTGCTGGTCATATTTTCCTTGCCTGCTTGCTTTGCAGATTAAGTTCCACTTATAGGTGAGATCATATGGTATTTGTCTTTCACTGCCCGGCTTATTTCACTTAGCATAATGCTCTCCAGTTCCATGCATGCTTAATGCTCTCCAGTTCCATGCATGCTGTTGCGAAGGGTAGTAGCTCTTTCTTTCTTTCTTTCTTTCTGCTGTGTAGTATTCCATTGTGTAAATGGACCATGGTTTTTTGGTCCACTCATTTACTGATGGGCACTTAGGTTGCTTCCAGCACTTGGCTGTTGTAAATTGTGCTGCTATGAACATTGGGGTGCATAGGTTCTTTTGAATTGGTGTTTTGGGATTCTTAGGATATACTCCCAGCAATGGATTCGCTGGGTCAAAAGGCAGTTCCATTTTTAGCTTTTTGAGGAAATTCCAAACTGTTTTCCACAGTGGCTGCACTAGTCTGCATTTCCACCAACAGTGTACTAGGGTTCCCTTTTCTCCACAACCTGACCAGCACCTGTCGTTTGTTGATTTATTTATGATGGCCATTCTTGCCGGTGTGAAGTGGTATCTCATTGTGGTTTTAATTTGCATTTCTCTGATGGCTAGTGATATTGAGCATCCTTTCATATATCTCTGGGCCCTGTGCATGCCCTCTTTGGAGAAGTGTCTGTTCAGGTCCTGTGCCCATTTTTTAATTGGATTGTTTCCTTCCTGGAATGAAGTCGTGTGAGTACTTCATATATTTTGGAGATCAAAACCCTGTCTGAGGTATCATTGGCAAATATATTTTCCCATACAGTTGGTTCCCTTTTCATTTTCCTGATGTCTTCTTTAGCTGTGCAGAAGCTTCTTATTTTGATGAAGTCCTATTGGTTCATTTTTTCTTTTATGTCCCTTGATCTGGGGTCATATATTGGTAAAAAATATTGCTGCATGGGATATCTGAGAGTTTCAGGCCTATGTTCTCCTCTAGGACTTTTATGGTGTTGCAAGGTATATTTAAGTATTTTATCCGTCCTGAGTTATTTTTGTGTATGATGTAAGTTGGTGGTCGAATTCAATTTTTTGCATGTAGCTGTCCAGCTCTCCCGCACCATTTGTTGAAGAGGCTATTTTTATTCCACTTTCTGCTTCTGCACCCTTGTCTCATATTAATTTACAATGAAGACATGGTTTCATTTCTGGGCTCTCTGTTCTTTTCCATTGATCTATGTGTCTGTTCTTATGCCAGTACCAGACTGTTTTGATTACAGTGGCCTCGTAATATAGTTTGATGTCAGGTATTGTGATTCCTCTTACTTCGTTCTTCTTTCTCAAAATTGCTGCAGCTATTTGGGGTCATTTATGGTTCCATATAAATTTTTAAAATGTTTGTCCTATATCTGTGAAATACATCATTGGTATTTTAATAGGGATTGCATTGAATCTATAAATTGCTTTGGGCAGCATGGACATTTTGATGATGTTAATTCTTCCAATCCATGAACACAGTATATGCTTCCCTTTATTTGTGTCTTCCTTAATTTCTTTCTTCAATGTTGTATAGTTTTCTGCATACAGGTCTTTTACATCTTTGATTAAATTTATTCCTAGGTACTTTATTTTTCTTGTTGCTATAGCAAATGGGATTTTTTTTCTTGATTTCTGCTTCTGATATTTCATTTTTGGTATACAAAAACGTCTTCAATTTCTGAATATTGACTTTGCGTCCTGCTGTTTTGCCAAAATCACTTATTAGGTCGAGTAGTTTTTTGGTGGAGTCTACAGAGCTTTCTATGTACACTATCATGTCATTTGCAAAGAATGATAGTTTTACTTCCTCCTTTCCAATCTGGATGTCTTTCATTTCATTTTCTTGTCTGATCTCTGTGGCTAGGACTTTTAATACTATGTTGAATAGAAGAGGTGAAAGCAGACATCCTTGTCTTGTTCCTGATCTAAGTGGGAAAGTGTTTGGTTTTTGCCCATTGAGTATGAGGTTGGCTGTATCTTTTTCATAAATGGCCTTTATGATGTTGAAGTATGCCCGCTTTATTCCCACTGTGCTGAGTGTTCTTATCATAAATGGATGCTGTACCTTAGCAAATGCTTTTTCAACATTGATAGGATCATGTGGTTTCTGTCTTTCTTTTTGTTTATGTGATAGATTACGTTTATTGATTTGTGAATATTGAACCATCCTTGCATCCCTGGGATGAATCCCACTTGATCATGGTGGACGACCTTTTTGATGTATTGCTGAATGCTGTTTGCCAATATTTTGTGAGGATTTTAGCATCTATGTTCATCAGCGATGTTGGCCTATAGTTTTCTTTCTTGGTTGTGTCTTTATCTGGTTTTGGAATTAGGATGATGTTGACCTCATAAAAAGAGTTTGGGAGTCTTCCCTCTCCTTGAATTTTTTGGAAGAGTCTGAAGACAGGGGTTAGCTGTTCCTTAAATGTTCTGTAAAATTCTCCTGTGAAAATGTCCAGTCCAGGGCTTTTGTGTGCCAGGAGTTTCTTGATTACTGCTTCAATTTCCCCAGCTGTTATCAGTCTGTTCAGGCTTTCTGCTGCTTCTTCATTCGGTGTTGGAAGGTTATATTTTTCTAGAGATTTGTCCATTTCTTCAAGGTTTGCAAATGTCTTGGCATATAGTGGTTCATAGTAATTTCTTGTAGTCCTTTGCATTTCTGTGGTATCGGTTGTTACTTCTCCTCTTTCATTTCTGATCTTATTTATTTGGGTCCTCTCCCTTTTTTTCTTGATGAGTCTGCTTAAAGCCTTGTTGATTTTGTTTATCTTTTCAAAGAACCAACTCCTGGATTGGTTGATCCTTTGAATTGTTCTTTTAGTCTCTTTGTCATTCAGTTCTTCTCTGATCTAGATTATTTCCTTTCTTCTTCAGACTCTGGGCTTTGTTTTTTGTTGTTTCTCCAGTTCTTGAAGCTGGAGGGGTAGGTCATTTATTTGAAATGTTTCTATCTTTTTTAGGTAGGCCTGAATTTCTATGAACCCTAGGACTGCATTCGCTGTTGTGTGTTTTGGACTGTTGTGTGTTCATTTTAATTTGTTTCCAGAAATTTTTGGTTTCTTCTTTGATCTCATTATTGACCCATTCATTGTGTAAAAACATGCTATTCAGTCTCCATGAGTCTGAATGTTTTTGAGTTGTTTCCTTGAGGTTGGTTTCTAGTTTCAAGCCCTTGTGATCTGAGAAAATTCTTGTTGTGATTTCAGGTTTCTTGAATTTGTTGAGACTTGTTTTGTGTCCTGTCATGTGGTCTGTCTTTGAAAATGTTCCATGTGCATTTGAAAAGAATGTGTATTTTCTTCTTTGGGATGAAAGGTTCTATATATGGCAGTTAAGTCCATTTGATCTAATGCGTTGTTCAGTTCCACAATATCCTTGGTGATGTTTTGTTTGGAAGATCTGTCCATTGTTGACAGTGGGGTGTTAAAATCCCCTACTACCAGTGTGTTGCTGTCTATATCTTTCTTGAAGTCCTCCAAGATTTTCCATATATATTGGGGTGCTCCTATGTTAGGTTCATATAAGTTTACAATGTTTATGTCTTCTTGATGGATTCTTCCTTTGAGTATTATGAAGTGTCCCTCTGGGTCTCTTTTTATGGCCTTTGTTTTGGAATCCCTTTTGTCTGATATAAGTATTGCTACCCCTGCTTTTTTTCCTGTCCATTTGCTTGGAATATTTTTTTCCATCCCTTTACCTTCAATCTGTGTTGGTCCTTTGTCTTAGGTGGGTTTCTTGTAGGCAGTGTATGTGTGGGTCATGTTTTCTTATCCATTCAGCTATCTTGTGTCTTTTGATTGGGGCATTTAATCCATTTACACTTTAAGTTATTATTGTTAGGTACTTATTCAATCTTTCCCTTTGTACTGGTGATCCTCTCTTTCTCACTCTTTAGCTTATCTGGTAATGCTGGTTTGTTGGAGATGTATTCTTTTAGCCTTCTGTTGTCTGAGAAACTCCTTACTTCACCTTCCATTTTAATTTAGAGCCTTGGGTAGAGTACTCTTAGCTGCAGGCTCTTGCTTTTCATGACTTGGAATATTTGTTGCCATTCCCTTCTGGCTTGTAGTGTTTCTGTTGAGAAGTCAGCAGCTAGCCATATCAGGGCTCTCTTGTATGTTACTACCTGTTTCTCCCTTGCTGTCTTTGGGATTCTCTGTTTGTCTTTGATATTTATTGTTTTAATGATGATATGTCTTAGAGTGGGTCTCATTGGGTTCCTCTTGAATGGGACCCTCTGTGCTTCCTGGACTTGTGTGACTTTTTCTCTCCTTCCTTTAGGGAAGTTTTCCATCATCACTTTTTCAAACAGGTGCTCTATCCCTTGTTCCTCTTCTCCTTCTTGTATCTCTATTATACGGATATTATTACATTTCAGGTTGTCCTGCACTTCCAATTTGACAGATCTGGAATCAGTCCTGTTTATTTTATCCAACCTATAAAAGCAGAAATTTAATAAATTTTTAAATCAACAATTTACACTAGTTTTTGTTTTGGGAATACAGGGCAAAGAAAGAGATTGACTACCAGGAATTTATGTTTCTTTTAACTGGAGGAGTAAGTCTTAAGACTGCTGAGAAAAATCCTGATCCAACATGGTTACAGGAAAAAAGCTGGGAGGAAATTTGTCGTGCTAGTGAATTTCCTGCCTTCAAAGGGCTCAGGTAATTGTTTAAACTTGATTTAGTATTGAATAATGATGGATAAATTTGTTATCTAGTGATTTTTAAATGTTTTTTTAGCTGTCTTGATTTATCTCCTTCCTCTATAATCTCTCTTTAAATTTTCCCCTATGAAAGAATAACTATTAATCTTTTTTTCCATTAGGGCACATTTTTGTGAATATATAAATGAATGGCAGGAAATATATGACAGTAAAGAGCCACACAATGCTAAATTTCCAGCACCAATGGATCAGAAGCTAAATGAATTACAGAAAATAATAATTCTTCGATGCTTAAGACCCGATAAGGTAAAAGAAAAATAAGTTCCATTTGGAACCAGGTAATTTGCCATTTTTGAAGACTAGGTTTAAAGTTATTGATATTTTGTTCTTTAACCCTTGTTTCAGATACTCTAAAGCATCCATGGAGCTCCTTCAATCTGTAGGTTTAAAGTTTTCCTCAACTTGGTAAAATTTTGGCCATTATTTTTTCAAATATTTTTAGCCTCCTTACCCATTATTCCAATTAAGTATGCATTAGACTGGTATTATATCACAGGTGACTAATATGCTCTTACCTTTTTAAATATTTTATTTATTTTTAGAGTGAGGGTACAAGAGACAGAAAGAGAAGGAGAAACATCAGTGTGTGAAATATATATTGATCACACACATGTTCTATTTCTATTTTCATGGTTTCCTTTAAATACTTCAACACAGTTATAGTAACAGTTTTTAAATCTTTGCTAATGCCATCATTTCTAGACCTGTTTCTATTTAATGATTTTACTTGTGGACTTAAATTCTATTTTACTACTTCTTGGCATGGCCAGGAATGCTTCACTGGATGATGGACATCCTTGATGATTTGAATTTTGTTATCTTCTTTTGAAGATTGTTGAATTTTGTTTGGCGAGTTCAGGGTTTAATAAACAACACCAATGGGCAAAATCCAGCCTATTACCTAATTTTGTCCAGCCTGTGAGCTAAGAATGGTTTTTATCATTTAAAGAGTTGTTTTAAAGGAAAAGAAAAGAAAAGGAATACACAGCAGAAGTTGTCTGTGGCCCACAAAACCTAAAATGTTTACTTTCTAACCCTTTATAGAAAATAGTTTGCCAACCCCTTTGGTTATGTAGTTAAATTACTTAAATTCCAATTTTTCCCTTCAAAGATTGTTCTAAGATTTGTTAGGGCAGGTGTAGAATACCCTTTACTCAGTGGATAATTTAGCTCCACTACTGAAGTATAGCCCTTCTGGGGCCTTTACTGAATGCCCCAAGTGGTCACCAAGGACCCTCCACTGTGGCTATTAGAAACTTGAGTAATTCCCAGCCTTGCATGAACTCTGGTAGCTCCTCTGGTCCCCAGTTCACAGCTCCCCAGTCCCTCTTTCCTTGGCTTACGCATGCACACGATAGTATTCAGTAAATGTTCATGGTTCCTGTTGTGAAGATTTCTGAGCTCTTTTTCTGGAAATTTCCCTTCTAATTTGAACTCTGCAATCTCCAGCAGCTTCAGCGTTCTTGAATTCTGATTCCTGTCTTCCCAACTCAACAACACTGTATCGCTCTGCTTTCTTGTGCTCTCCCTGTTCCACAGTCTGAAGTGTACCTCTCAGAAGAAAACCAAGGACATAATACCTGATTTGCTTCCTTTTTCTCATGGATCACAGCCTTGTACCATCTGCTGTCTGAATAGCCAATGTCTGAAAATGATTGTTTCATTAATTTTGCCCATTTTTTAATTTATGGTGAAAGGATAAATCTGGTCTCTGTTAACTCCATATTGGCTGGAAGCAGAAGATGGTAGAAAATTTTATACATGTTACAATTTTATTATTTGAAACATGCACAAAAATCATTCTATAGGTAAAATAAATTGAGTGATAACAATTTTCACATATTCAAGAAGGGTAATTATGGTGTTACAAAGGAAAAATTTTAAGCAGATAAAATTAAAAACTATGCTCATACATATAGTTTAAACTAAGTCATTTCACCTTTCTGAGCAGAAGTTACACCATTTATAAAATGAAAGTGTTGAAAGTGATGGTGATGGTCCCTTCTTTTCTTCCTTTCTTTTTGTCTGTCTTTCTTCCTTTCACATTTTATGTTTTGAGTAAAGTTTCACAAGGAGCATTATTTAATGCATCATTCAGTCTCTGAGTAGGTTCAAATGGAGGCCTATGTATTTACTTGACTTCTGAGTATTTCTCCTTACTCTAACTCAGAAAGACCTTTGTAGTGAGTTGGCCAAAAAGTCCATCTAGTTTTTGTCATAAAATAAAAGACACATTTTTTTTTTTCACCAATAACTTCATTGATTTGGATATTTTGAGTATGTCGGCTGTCTGCCGCTATTGGCTTCTAGTGGTTAGAGGCCCAGGGTGTTGCTAAACAGCTTCCAAAGCATAAGACAGCCCCACAGTAAAGAATCATTTGGCTAAAATGTCAATAGGACCAAGAAATTTCACAAACCACTTTTGACACATTTAATTTAATTCAATTAAAATCAACTCAACTTGATCAACTCAATTTCAGTCAGTCACAGCACTTTCTCTATAACTGCACAAATTTTTTTATGCATTTCAGTTGTGTTTTTACCTTTCTTGACAAAATAAAGCATCATATGCCAAAAATGTTGCATATTTTCTTCTATCTTCAATATTAAAATGGCTGCAAAAAATCACCAGATTTGATAAGTTTTTTTTAAAATTCATACTGCTATGACAGCTGTCACAATACAATCTAACAAAATTGTTTCAAATGAAGTTAAAGACAACTAAGCACTACTGGAGCCATCCTAGGGAAAAAACTAAGCAAACTTTTTGGCCAACCCAATACATTGTTAAAAGTTACCTCATTCTTTCTTAGGTTACAGTTGTGTATACACATTTCTTGAACTAGAAAATAAGACCCTTGAAGGCCAAAGGTCAAGACCTTGAAGGTCAAGACTTTAAAAGTCAAGACCCTTGACTCTTTACTCCTTATTTTATCACCAGTAACCTCCCTTGTTTATAGTAAACTAAGCAATGTATATCTCTGCATCTGGGAAACTCTTGCCTATTTGCATTCCACTGAATGGCTCCCTGATGGCTAATGGAGATGTTCCTTCAATACCACATGTGGGTTATTTCTTTGTCTGCTAAGCTTGGGAGCCTGAGCTTAAATATCATAGCACTTACCACACTGGAACATATAGTAATTATCTATTTGTTAGGTTTTCCTTCTAGCTTGTGAGCTTCTTAAAGTCAGGACCCATGTCTTATTTTGCTATATATCTCCAAGACTTAAAAAGTAGTGTCTGGCAAATGGTAGGAGCTCAATAAATGTCTGTGAATTGAGTTGATTTTAATTGAACCAAACTAAATTCCATTAAACGAAATTCCATTAAAGCCTGTATTAGTCAGGGTTCTCCAGAGAAACAGAACCAGTAGTGTGGGGGGGGGGGGGAAGGGGGGGGGAGAGAGAGTGAGCGAGCGGTACAGATTTGAAGGAATTGGATTCATGACTGTGGAGGTGGCTAGTCCAAAATCTATAGGCTTAGAGATTCAGGGAAGAGTTGATGATACAGCTCAAATCCAAAGGCAGCCTGCTGGCAGACTTTCCTCTTCTTCAGTGGAAGCCAGTCTTTTTTCTCTTAAGTCCTTTAACTGATTGGACAAGGCCCACTCACATCTTTCAAATATCTTCACAGCAACATCTAGACTAGTATCTGACTGAATATCTGGGTACAGTGTCCTAGCCAAGCTAACACTTAAAATTAACTATCACAAAGCCCATTTCCAGGTCTGCTCAAAACTCCATAATTTCATCTCTAGAGTATCTTATATGAAGGATCAAAATCTTATAGAAAAGTCGAATTACTTTTTCTTATATTAAACTGCTAGAACGAGGTACTTTTTCTGTAGAAAACAGTCATACTTGATTACAGTTAATCATCTCAGGGAGCATTACCTTTGACCAGTGTGCAGACTAATGGGAAGCAAGGTCTCTGTGTCCTCAGAATCTCCCCTTCCTTGAAATATATTTTGAAAATCTATTGTGCTATGTAAAAACTGTACATGGCATTAATGATAAAAATAAATAAAAAAAATTTCATCTTTGTTCATGAGGAGTTATTTTAAAAAATAAAAAGCTTCTTCATCATTGTGAACTCCTTTTTGAAAAACCTTTAGTGGCCTTTTAATACATACAGAATAATGACAAATACAGCTTGACAATCTTGTTACCTTGACTAATCTGACCTCTATTCTGCCATTCCTTTATTTTGTTCTCCTTGAAACTTCCACTGTTTCAAACTACAGAATTGCTCACAACTGCACAAAATGACTCATATATAAAGCTCCATCCTTCTTTCCCACCTATTCCACAGACCTTCCAGGACTGCGGATGCCTTTGATTCTCTCTACTCTTTTCATTGAATTCCTACAGTTTTCATTTTAGAAAGTTGTTTCACATTTAGAAGATAATACCCAATACTTTTTTGTATTTACTTACTGCTGCTAATGTTGCAGAATAGACTTTTTAAAATTAACTTTAATATAACTTATAGGTAACATATTCCTGTGGTTCAAATCTGAAATGCTGTTTTGAATCACATGAATATATGAATCCAGTGAAAAGTGGACCTCCAGTCTCCATCCCCGCAGGCAATTAATGCCATCTGCTCCTTAATATGCATACAGGTAGTTTCTCCTTTTATTTGTTTATTTTAATTCTCACCCAAGGACATGCTTATTGATTTTAGAGAGAAGAAAGAGAGAGAAGAAAAGAAACATTGATGTTAGAGAGAAACATCAATTGGTTGCTTTTCATACAGGACTCCGACCAGGGATCGAACCTGAAACCTAGGCATGTGCCCTGAGAACCAAACTTTTGGCCTTTTGGTTTGCAAGATGGCATCCAACCAACTGAGCCACACTGGTCAGGGCTCCATTAACTCTGAACACAAATGGTAGCATCCACTGTTTTACATATTTTTATTTTCCCTATCAGTTCATACAGAGCTTTCTCATTCTTTTTTACAATTGCATGGTATTTCATTGTATGATTATACCAAAATTTCTTTAACCGGTTCCTATTGATGGATCACTACAATATTTGTATATTACCTACTATAAAAATGCTGCAATGAACAACCTTATTCAAAAGTCATTTCTCACATGTGCAAAGCCCTCTGAGAATAAAGGCCTGAGAATAAAATTTCTGGGTCAGTGGATTTGCCCATTGTAATTATACAGATATTGTCAAATTGCCCGCCATGAAAGTTATACCAGGTTACTCTTCCACAGCATAGGTGAAAATGTCACTTTACCCATACTTTTGCCCACACCGGTATATTGCCAAACTTTTGGATCTTTGAAAATCCATGCAGAGGGTTTGAGGAATTTGGGGACTGGTGAAAGAAAAAGATATGACCACGAGGTGGCAGTAGCACACATGAACGTCATTAGTTGATGCTTTCACGGGTTTGCACGTTGGGAAGGGAGATAGCAGGAGTCTGTCAAAAAGCCTGGAATGGTGGGGTGGGGTGGAAGATGTTCACTACTCCAAAGGGAGAAGAGTAAGGAAACTCCCAAGGGAGAGGGAGCTTATGCAATGTGTAGGTGATCTTGCTTAGCAACACTGACCGCTGGGAGTCTCTGGATCAGAGCTCCGAAGGGCAGCAGACTCTTGGGGTCTTAATGTCCTGGGGTTTATCTTATCTGTGACTAGTAAATATTTGGTGCAACCCAACATTTAGGCAGGCTCTAAGTACCTAAAAATCTGATTATTTGGGCTATGTTTAAAACAACCGAATATGTAAAATTTTGAGTTTGGTGCTGGTGGGCTTTTGAGCTAATAGGTTTCAGCCTGCAGGGAAGAAATAAACAATCTAGGAGTGAATACACAGGAGCTATCTTTGTCCCATTTATATAACAATCTGTTAAGTGAAAATAGTATCTAAGTATAGTTATAATTTGTATTTTATGAGTTTTGGGGTATAGACTAAGATGTCCTAACTAAGAGACCTAAAATACCATAGCTTAAATAAAAGTGAAATTAATTTCTTCCTTTATAAACAGTCCAGAGGAAATGGACTAGCAGGTCAGCTCTGTTCTTGAAATCATTTTAGAGATTCAAGTTCCTTCTCTCATGCTAGAGAAACCTCCTAGAGTGTGGCTCATGAACACCTCATCTGTTGAAGAGAAAAAGAATGTTGAAGGCAAACAGCTTTCTTATAAAAATATGATGTGGAAGCTCCACTTATAATTTCTATTTGTATCATGTTGGTCAAAACTTTGTCACATGACCACATCTAGCTGCAAGAAAAGTTGGGAAAACTTGGGGTTCTATTACCAAAAGGAGACAAAAAGGGGAACAGTTTGCAGTCTGTGCTATACTGAATGAGGTTGAACATCTCTTGATAAGTGTAAAATCCATTTCTATTTCATTTTCTATAAACTGTTTATCTTCTTTGCCAATTTTTCTTTTGGATTGTTAGTCTTGTCTCATCAATTTATAGACTTTTAATAAGAGTCTGTGTGCTTTTCTTGGCCATTAAACTCATATTTTACTCTGTTGGTTTTCAGTAATAAAGTGGTTATGTGAAATAAAAATTAAAGATCACATCTTTTCTCTCTTTAACAGATAACTTCAGCTATAACAAATTATGTAACTGACAAACTAGGGAAAAAGTTTGTTGAGCCTCCACCATTTGATTTGACAAAGAGTTACTTGGATTCAAATTGCACCAGTCCTTTAATTTTTGTGCTATCTCCAGGAGCAGATCCCATGGCCAGTAAGTGTATATACTGTCAACTTTAAAGAAATTATAAATAAAACAATATGCTTAGTGTCCACTTTTATATGACTGTGAATCAGTTAGTAAATCTGGTATTTATAAGAAAAGGTCACTAGAATTTTCCAATTAAACACCTATTACTGAAACATAAGGCATATTTTATAATTTTAGAGTAAGCCGGAAACCCATATATTTTGTGCCCTCTTAGGCCTGCTGAAATTTGCAAATGATAAAGCTATGTCTGGAAATAAATTTCAAGCTATTTCACTGGGACAGGGACAAGGACCAATTGCAACAAAAATGATTAAAGCAGCAATAGAAGAAGGAACTTGGGTTTGCCTACAAAATTGTCACCTTGCTGTCTCCTGGATGCCCATGTTGGAAAAAATATGTGAAGATTTTACCCCTGAAGTCTGTAACTCATCCTTTAGGCTTTGGCTCACAAGTTATCCAACTCCAAAAGTATGTTTATTTCCTCTGGAGTTCCATAGATATATTTAATTGTCTGTTACCTTGTATATCTTAAATCAAATTTTAACTGCTTAACTTGCAGAGTTTTTAAAAACATTTCTGGAGTCCTCTCCTGTCCTTATTTTTAATCCACTGATGTATGCATTATTAGGACTCCAGCTGGTTATCTTGAGTAATGCTCTTTGTTTATTTTGTCTTAGTTCCCAGTAACAATTCTACAGAATGGAGTAAAAATGACCAATGAACCTCCCACGGGACTTCGGCTAAATCTCCTTCAATCGTATCTCACTGATCCAGTTTCTGATCTTCAGTTTTTTCATGGATGCCAGGGAAAGGAGCTGGTAATATTCAGCCTCTGAAACTTTTAAAATATGTTTATATAATGATAAAATATGGAATATGTTTTAGTTAATAATGTTAAACTTCAGGCACTTCCTAAGAAGGCAGAAATTATACCTATCTTTTCAATAATTGTATTTCCAATTGTTTGTATCGTTTCCCAAGTAGTAGACAGTCAAATGAATATTTGCTGAATAAATGAATGTATCTTAGTTTGTAAACCAAAGCCCATTAGTCTTTGACTAAGACCCAAGTATAGCTATCTCTTTTCACATCATTTATTAATTCAACAAATAAGTGTGTTAGGTACAGTCCTACATACTAGATACAAAACAATGAGATTAAAATAGACTCCCCTCAATAACCTGCTTTCATGAAACTTAAATTACAGCAATAATGCTTTGACATATTAATAATGCTTTTCAATGTATCCACATAAACAGTTTTGCACATGGTATCAGGGAATTTAGGAGTGTCAATAATAGTACCCTTTCCCATGCTCTAATTCTTACCAGTTAAGAAACAGGAAAAAGTATAAATACATGGGGACCAAATTATAACCTTAATTATTGATATAGATGAGGTTGGAAGATGTAGTTTATGTCTGTGTAGAAATGGGATTCATATTACTGAGCCCAGAATTAAGCAGATTTATCCCCCCTGAGGAACAGAGGAAAAATTCCTCTCTGCAGAAGTCTCATGTCTAAGAGAGAAAAGAGAGAAGCTGAGCAAAGCATATTTGGTTAACTTTTCCCAAATTTACAGATCAGATGGGTCACTCTTCTCTCCTGCAGTGAGTACAGGAAGGAGAATATTCAGAAGTGTTACATTAATTGAGATTTCCCCACATCGAAGAAAACACCAGTACTAGGAGAAAATCCACTGCCCTCACCTCCAAAACATGAATAATATTTATCATATTTGCCTGTTTGAGCTAGAAAAAGAATGATATTGAAGATAAAGTATTGAATTCTTTGGAAGCCAGCTAGTTTCTTTCTGCTTAATGATACTTTCTGTGTGCTCTCATTCTGAGTAATGATTTTGCTTCTAACTCTGGGAGAAAAACAGACTAGATACGTGGTGGTTTTAGCTATGAAGAGAGATTAGTTGAATGAAGAAGGTGTGGTGTCTTGTCCCCACCCAGGGTCTGAGCTCCTGCAATTAGAGCTGAGAGAGCCAGAAGCAGAGAAGGGAAACATTTAAAGATTCTAAACACAAGCAGAGCTGCTTTGGGGTTTAGATGGCCAAAATAAAGAATGGCACAGAGTTCAAGAAGCAGCACTCCCCTGAGTTACAGTATGAGCAAGCAACTTTGGTGCAAGCGCCCCACGCACTCAGACTTGTACCACATTCAAAGATAACCCTCTTGCCATGTATTATCATTTTTATGCGCCAAGAAATTATTCTGATAGTAAAACAAATGGGAGCTAGTGTAAGAGAAGAAAAAGGGTGTAGATGCCCTGTGACATTGGTTCTCAATGAGCATCACGTTCATCTGGTGGGGTGCTACTGCCAGAATTTCTAACTCAGTTGGTCTAGGGTAGGTCTTAAAAATTTAGTTTTAACACATTCTTAGGTGATGCTGATATTGATGGTCCTGGAAGCACACTTTGAGAGTCACTGCCTTTGGGTTTTGGTAGCTGGCTTTTTTTTTTTGGTAGGTACATAAGAAACTCCTTTGGAGGCTCCCAGAAACAGCTGGGATGCCCTTTAATAATGCCAATTTATGACCTTTGGGCCAGTAATAATTTGAGCTATCATCATTTGGCTATTAAAAGTAAATATGATCTTTATAGTCACAGGTAAATGGACATCTTGGGCATTTGTATTACCTAGCAATGATAGTATCTTATTTATTTCTCAGTTTACATATCTGTCTCCTATATTCAGCTGTGTTTTCCTTAAGGGCAGGGACATTTTCCTATATTATCATCCATCCATCCAGTAAATATTTCTTGAACACTTACTAGGCACACTTCTAGGACCTAGTAATATGGAGATGAACATATAAACATATGAAATTCATAAATATCTAAAAATCTCTGTCTTCATGGAGCTTACATTCTGGTCAAGGGAAATATGTGCAAGGAAGACAAACTTAACCATTAACCCCATAAACCTGGGGAGCTTGTTAAAGTTACAGATGTCAGTGGCCCACTCCTGGAGCTTCTGATTCACTAAGTCCAAAGCGGAGCTCAAGAACTGGTATAAATAAACTAATAACAAAGGAGATTGAAACGTTAACTAGTTTGGGAACCATTGCCACAATTCTATCATGAGCTATGGTAGGACAAAGAAAGGAAAAGAAAGGAGGGGAGAAAGGGAACAAGTATTTATTGAACACCAGCAAGTTCCAAGTAGTTTAAAATATACAAGCCTTATAACCCTGTAATATGGGCATTATTGTTACAACCTTGTTTTTTAAACATGAAAACTCGGGCAAATCAAATAAAACATTGAAGTCTTATAGCTTGCAAGTATTAGAGGCAAGATTTGGTACCCATGCCACTCTGCCTCTTCCCACTTTTGTATGGTTAACTCTTCTTGGCTGTTGAAGAAAGTATCTTGGAGGAAGGGACATTTGAAGTAGACACAAGAAGTATGCCTAAAGGCACAGAATTATGACAAGGCTGTTGAAAGAGCAACAAGTAGCTCATTTTTACTTGACTGGTGGGAAATAAGAATGGGAAGGAATACAGGTTCAAGACTGTGAAAATCTTCACTGCCTTGCTAAGATATTTGGATGAGTCAACACAAACTAGCACCACATCATAGAAAAATAACGAAAAGGCATACGCCATTGATGCTGGGTTGATGATATCATCTTTAGGTACATGATGATATCAGCCTGCTATACCCGTGGGTTAGTCACAAAATGTACCCTGGAAAAATGTAATTCAGAAATCAGTTGGAAAAAAGTACATATGGGGGAAGGGAAATGCTGCCTTCAGAAAAGGTTTTTTATAAAACAATATGTATTTTTAAACATTTGAGTGTTTTTAGAATACATAGATTGCTTTTATTGTATTTTTTCTGTTACCATTTATTCCCTTTATACCCACCCCACAATCAACACACTGTTGTCCATGTCCATGAGTCCTTTTTCCTACTCTCTATGAGTCTGTCTCTATTTTGCTTATTAGTTCAGTTTGTACATTAGATTACACATATGAGTGAAATCACATGGTATTTGCTTTTCTCTAACTGGCTTCTTTCACTTAACATAATTTTCTCCAGAACCATCCATGCTGTTGCAAAGGGTAAAATTTTCTTATTTTTTCGGCCTAGTAGTATTCCATTGTGTAAATGTCTCATAGCTGTTTTATCCACTCATCTACTGATGGACTCTTGGGCTGCTTCCATATCTTGGTGATTGTAAATAATGCTGAAATGAACATAGGGGTGTTTATGTTCTTTTGAATTAGTGTTTGGGGGTTCTTTTGATATATTCCCAGAGGTAGGATTGCTGGGTCAAAGGGCAGATTTGTTTTTAAGTTTTTGAGGTATTTCCATATAACTTTCCACAGTGGTTGTACAAATGTACATTCCTACCAACAATACACAAGGGTTCCCCTTTCTCCACATCTTCACCAGTGCTTGTTGTTTGTTGATTTATTGATGATAGCCATTCTGACCAGTGTGAGGTGATATCTCATTATGGTTTTAACTTGCATTTCTCTGGTGATTGGTGATGTTGAGCATCTTTTCATATGTCTATTGGCCATCTCTATGTCCTCTTTGGGAAGTGTCTATTCAAGTCCATTGCCCATTTTTAATTGGCTTATTTTTTGTTTGGAGTTTGGAGTTTTATAAATTTTGGATATAAACCTCTTATCAGATGATAGGCAAATATGTTCTCCCATTCTGTGGGTTGTCTTTCTTTTGTTGATGATTTCCTTTGCTGTACAAAAACTTTTTAGTTTGATGTGGTCTCATTTTTTTATTTTTTCTTTTGTTTCCCTTGCCTGAGGAGATATATCCAATGAGACATTGCTATGAACAATGCCTGAGATTTTACTGCCTGTGTTCTTTTCTAGAAATTTTATGGTTTTGGGTCTAACATTTAAGTCTTTAATCCATTTTGAATTTATTCTTGTGTGTGGTATAAGAAAGTGGTCTAGTTTAATTTTTTTGCACATATCTGTTCAGTTTTCCCAGCACCGTTTATTGAATAGACTATCTTTGGCTCATTTTATGTGCTTGCTTCCTCTGTCAAATGTTAACTGACTATAAAGGTTTGGGTATATTTCTAGCCTCCCTATTCCATTGATCTATGTGTCTATTTTTATGCCAGTACAATGCTATTTTGATTACTGTGGACTTATAATATAGTTTGATATTAGGTAGCATGATTTTTCCAGCTTTGTTCTTTCTCAGGAACGCTGTTGCTATGTGGGGTCTTTTGTGGTTTTATATAAATTTTTGAAATATTTGTCCTAATTCTGTGAAATACTTCCTTGGAATCTTGGTAGAAATTGTGTTGAATCTATAGATTGCTTTGGGTAACATGGACGTTTGAATGATGTTAATTCTTCCTATCTATGAACATGGTATGTGCTTCCAGTTATTTGTATCTTTCTCAATTTCTTTATATAGAGTCTTTTAATTTTCCATGTACAGGTCTTTTACATCTTTGGTTAGATTTATTACTAGGTATTTTATTCTTTTTGAAACAATTGCAAATGTGTTCTTTTCTCAATTTCCCTTTCTGTTAGTTCATTATTGGCATATAAAAATGCAACTGATTTCTGATATTAATTTTGTATCCTGCTACTTTGCCTAATTCATTTATCAATTCTAGTAGTTTCTAGAACCTATGCACCCCAATGTTCATAGCAGCACAATTTACAATAGCCAAGTCTTGGAAGCAACCTAAATGCCCATCAGTAGATGATTGGATCAAAAAATTATGGTACATATACACAATGGAATACTACGCAGCAGAAAGAAAAAAAGAACTACTAAATTTCGCGACAGCATGGATGGAACTGGAGAGCATCATGCTAAGTGAAATAAGCCAGGGGGCGAAAGATAAATACCATATGATCTCACCTATAAGCGGAACCTAACCAACAATGCAAAGATGCAAGGAAAATATGACCAGCAACACTGAAAGGAAAAGAAATCAACAGAGACAAGAGGGAAGGGGGAGGCAGGGAAAGGGAAGGGAAGGGGAAAGTCAAGGAACATATAGCAAGGACTCATGGACAAAACCAAAGGGGAAGAGCTGAGGGAGGGAGGGAGGGAGGGGGCAAGGGAAAGAGGTGGGGGGAGGCAGAGACAAATGTATTTAAAAAGTAAATAAATTTTAAAAAAATCAAGGGGAAAAACTAATTTTTAGTCTGAATAAAATGTTGTACTATATAATATAAATATACTTAAAAAAAATTCTAGTAGTTTCTTGGTGGAATCTTTGGTGTTCTCCATGTACAGTATCATGTCATCTGCAAATAATGACAGTTTTACTTCTTCCTTTCCAACGTAGATGTCTTTTATTTCTTCATCTTGTCTGATAGCTGTGGCTAGTACTTCCAGTACTATGTTGAATAAGAGAGGTGAAAGTGGACATCCCTGTCTTGTTTCCAATCTTAAGGGGAGCTCTTGTAGTTTTTGCCCATTGAGTATGATGCTGGCAGTGGGTTTGTCATATATGGCTTTTATTATGTTTATGTATGTTGCCTCTAATCCCGCTTTGCTGACAGTTTTGATCATAAGTGGGTGCTGGATTTTATCAAATCTTTTTCTGCATCCATTGATATGACCATGTGTTTTTTTTTTCCTTCATTTTGTTTATGTGGTGAATTACATTTATTGATTTGGGAATGTCGTACCAACCTTGCATGTGCAGAATAAACTCCACTTGATCATGGTGTATGATCTTTTTGATGCATTGCTGTATTTGGTTTTCTAGTGTGTTGTTAAGGATTTTAGCATCTATGTTCATCAGGGAAATTGGCCTATAATTTTCTTTCTTTGTAGTTTCTTTATCTGGTTTTGGAATTAGGATAATGTTAACCTCATAAAATGAGTATGGGAGCCTTCCCTCTTGAATTTTATGAAATAGTTTGAGAAGGAGAAGTGTTAGTTCTTCTCGGAATGTTTGGTAAAGTTCACCTGTGAAGCCAACTGGTCCAGGGCTTTTGTTTATTGGGAGTTTTTTTTATTACTGCTTCAATTTAACTAAGTGTAGTCTGTCTATTCAGATTCTCTGATTCCTCCTGAATTAGTTTTGGAAGACTATACATTTCTAGGAATTTATTCATTTCATCCAAGTTGTCCAGTTTGTTGGCTTACAGTGGTTCATAATATTTTCTTATGATCCTTTGTATTTTATTTTGGTGTCAATTGTTATTTCTCCTCTTTCATTTCTGATATTAATTTTTTAGGTCCTCTCTCTTTTTTTCTTGATGGGTCTGGTTAAAGGTTCATCAATCATGTTTATCTTTTCAAAGAACCTGGTCTTGGATTCATTGATCTTTTGTATCATTTCTTTTTTTACTCTATTTTGTTTATCTCTGCTCTGATCTTTATTATTTCCTTCCTTCTACTAACTTAGAGCTTTGTGGTTATTTTTCAAGTTCTTTTAAGTGTAACATTAAATTGTTTATTGATTTTTTTCTTGTTTTTTGAGATAGACTTCTAATTGTATGAATTTCCCCCTTAGGATTGCTTTCCCAGTGTCCCACAGGTCTTCGACTGTTGTGTCCTCATTTTCATTTGTTTCAACATATCTTTTCATTTTTTCCTTGATCTTGTTGTTGACCCATTCAGTGTTGAATAACATGTTATTTAGCTTCCATGTCTTTGCATGTTTTTCAGTGTTCTTCTTGTGATTGATTTCTAGTTTCACAGCATTGAGGTCAGAGAAGATGCTTAATATGATTTCAGTCTTCTTAAATTTATCGAGACTTATCTGTGCCCTAATATGTGATCCATTCTAGAAAACATTCCATGTGCACTTGAAAATTATGTTTGGGGTGAAATGCTTTGAAGATATCGATTAAAACCATTTGATCTATTGTGTAATTTAAGGCCACTGTCTGTTGCTATCATGTCCAAAAGATCTATCCTTTGAATTCAATAGGGTGTTAAAATCCCCAACTGACTATATTTCTGTCAATATCTCCCTTTATGTCCATCAAGATTTGCTTTTCATATTTAAGTGCTTCCTATGTTGGGTGCATAAATGTTTACCAGGGTTATATCCTCTTGTTAGATCATCCCCTTTATCATTATGTAGTGTCCTTCTTTGTCTCTTACTGTAGCCTTGGTTTTAAAGTCTGTTTTTTTGGATATAAGTACTGCTACCCCAGTTTCTTTATCTTCCCATTTTGGCTGCTTCTTTGTATTTCTTTCTATGACTTGGTAGATCTGTATAGACATTGATGCAAATCTATGTCAGATGCTGCCTGTGACTGGCCTTGGGGAACCTGTTTGGAGCTATCAGTGATCCATAGCTTGTGGCTTCCTCTGCTGGGCCTGGATATGAACAGAAAGAACCAAGCTGAGCCCCTAAGCTGGCTTTTACCAGTACCAGGCTGGTGGAGTGTCAGCGAAATCTCAGAACTCCCAGCAATCTGTCTTCTCTGTTAGGGTTAATCACTGATTTAGCCTTAAACTGTACTCAGCATCCCAGCTTAAGCTCCACAGAATGGGGCAAGAGGGATTCCTGCGGTGTGGCTAGTGCTTCCCCTCAGGCTGATCCCACATGGAGGGGAGTGCTCTGCCCTAGAAAGATGGCTTCTGTGGTATGGGGAATGACTCAGCACAGGGATCCTGGTAGTTGGCCCATATGCTCTCTACCCAGAGCCACCAACCCCAGATTCCTCACACCTCTGTCATCCACTCTGCCCTCCCACTGCTATAGCCTAGGGTAAGTGGCTGCAAATAAAATTCTGTGCATTGGCTTTTTGAGAGGCTCTCTGCATCTCTAGCCATCTTTTCCTGGTGGACAGAAACCTCACTGCTTCTTACAGCTAGATGTTGTGGGGTTCCTTTCCCAGTTCTGATTCTCTGTGCTGAGGAGGCTAGTTTGAGGTTTAGACCCCCCACTTCTTAGGAGGAATCCCCAGCTGCTGAAATATCCCTGTGGAACTTCAGCTGCTGTCCGTGGGAGCCCAGCCAATCCTCTTGTGCCTTTGCACTCCCTACTAGTCTTTTTGTGGTGATGTGGTTTCTTCTGTCTATCCTGAGTTATAAGCCTTCTCTCCAGCTAGTGTTCAGTTGGTTATTCAGGATGATTTTTCTTTAATTTAGTTGTAATTCCAGTTTGGCCCTGGGAGGGAGGTTAATATAGCTTTCACTTACTCCTCCACCATGTTGGTTCTTTAATAGTTTTTGTTTTTGTTTTTCTTTAAGAATCTAGGTAACAGGACTGACAAATTCCTCTGATGTCCTTTATCACACACATCTCTTCAGCCCATATCTAATTCCAGTCACAGCTGTAGAAAGCAGTTCTTTCTGCATTCAGACTCATCTTAGGCAGACAGCATCTCATACTAAGTAAGCATCTTTCTGTACTCTGTTCCTAAGATTTCTCTGATACCACAAGAGCCTTCTTGGATCACAAGCACAGGCTAAAAAAGTGGGAAAATTATCACCTCCTTAAGAAACCCATTATGTGAAAATTATGTGGAACCCATTATGTAGAAAATATACCTAAACTATTTTTTTCTCTCATTGAAAAATGATTTTCCCCTATTAAATGTATCACCACAGCATTCATCCAGTATATGCTTTGATTTATGTGCATATCTAGGATAAAGCAATTCAATTAAGCCATGGTGTACTTTCATTTTAATATTATAGAAACACTTTCTACTACTGAATCCCATGAACATAACTGGATGGTTTTTACTGCATTTTGAATTATGTTTGAGATCATCTAACTTAAAATACATGCTGTATAGCATACTTGAAATTTATCTTGGGGGATCTCAAAGGGATGGGAAGCCATCCTCCAGTGCACTAGCATAGGCTTAGTAGAGGCCCATGTGACATACATATCATACATATGAAGATACCATAGGCAGAGTAAATAAACAGTGGTTTCAAAAATGATCTCAGGTCATGACTGGCGTGGCTCAGTTAGTTGCGTATTGTCCCACAAAGTGAAAGGTCACTGATTTGATTCCTGGGCGGGGCACATGCCTGGGTTCAGTCCCCAGTTGGGTCATGTGCAAGAGGTAGCTTCTTGTTTCTCTGTCACATCAATGTTTTTCTCTTTCTGTTTCTCCCTCCCTTCCCCTCTCTTTAAAAATAAATGAATACCGGGGGGGCGAAAGGAAGGGGAGGGGAAAGTCAAGGAACATATAGCAAGGACTCATGGACAAAACCAAAGGGGAAGAGTTGAGGGAGGGAGGGAGGGAGGGAGGGGGTAAGGGAAAGTGGAGGGAGGAAGGTAGAGACAAATGTATTTGAAAAAATAAATTAATTAATTAAAAAAATTTACAGACAAAAATAAAATAAAATAAAAATAAATGAATAAAATATTTTTTAAATCTCCAAATGGAAAGTCACAAAATCAGAAACTATATATTGGTATTTATTCATATCAAAATAATTAATTATTCTCCTGCACTTAAAATCTCAAGCATATGCCAGTGAGTCTACATGATAATATTTAAGTATTGAAGTAAATATTTGTGAGCAATACCAAAGTATTATTAACCAATGTTTTGGTAGGTGGTAGAATTGTTACATTTTAATAAATTTTAGTATTATTGCAATTTGTCTAGTTCTGGAGATTTTAAGTCTTAAAATTAATACTTTTATATTAAACATTATTTTAGTTAGCATGTCTCTTTTAAGTATAAGGTTTTAGTGGTATATGATCCCTGAATGTTACAATGAAAAAGATCACTGAGTCTCCTCATTTAATTGTTGAAAATCTGATCAGAATTTTTTTCTTGTTGTATAATTTTTATATTGAAGGCATGGGAGAAATTGCTGTTTGGAGTTTGTTTTTTTCATGCACTTGTACAAGAGAGAAAGAAATTTGGTCCTCTTGGTTGGAATATTCCATATGGATTTAATGAATCAGATTTACGCATCAGTATTCAACAGCTACAGGTAAAATTAGAAAGGAACTAACCCTTATGGAGGATAACTGTGTTTCACACCCTTCACTTAGAATAACTTATTCAGTTCTCCCAACATCACTAATAGATAGGTAGATAGTAAGAATAATTATAACTATGGTTTAATGAAGCACTATCTTCATTTGGATTTTTTTTCTGCTACAAATAATGGAAAACCTGATACAAACTGGCTTAAACCATAATGAAACTTATTTCGCATTAAAAAAAAGTACAGAGGAAGGACAGGTTCTGGAGTTGGTCGATGCAGCAAAAGTGTTGTCATCAAGGACCCTGGTTCTGTCTTTTTCAAAGCCTCCACAGAGTTGGCTTTATATAGGTCTTCACTAGCCTCTATTTTTCTCCTCTCTGTCAAATCTACAATTCAGCTCTCAGTCAACAGAAGCAGGCTGTCTACTTTAAATAGAAAAGGAATTTATTGAAAGAATATTGGGTAGATTACAGGATCACCAAGACAGCTGGAGAACCAAGGTATCCAGAGTCATATCCAGGATCACACCACTTCTGGTAGGAGCAGCACCTCTACCCTTCCTGAATATTAGACATTGCAGCTCACATACCTGCCACACACACTCTGGCTAGCTTTCTGATATCATCAAAAAAAGATTTTTTGCTATTCCTACTTTGTTGCTTAACAAACCCCAGTTCAGTCTGGGGTGGATGCATCTTAAGATCCAAGCCCAGGGCACAGGCCTAGCTCTTAGCTGTAAGGAAGGTTGGGACTCACAATGTGAGGTATTCAGGGGGTCAGCAGGCCCTGCCAAATAAATAAATAAATAAATAAATTACAATATCCACTGTAAATCTCTACTAAATAAACAAATACGTACATACATAAAAATATCCACTGTGAATCCCTACTAACTCAGACTTTGAACTAGGCATGTTACTTATATCAATTCTAATTCTCACAGCAACCCTGTAAAGTTAGTATTATTCCCACTTTTAAGAAAACCAAAGCTAGGAAGTGAACTTGCCCAGCTAGACAAACACAGAATATTAATACTTTTCTGCTTTTTTGCTGTAATGGGGGCTTATGTGACGTGGGCCCTCCTAAAGGTCACCCAAAGATAACCCATTATGATAATTCTTTCAATCCCACTTCTATGTGTATTCATAGGTGTTTGATTGACAGATATTTAATGCCATCTTAAAATGGAAATGAAGTGAAAGACTGTTTTTCTCTTTTTATTTTTCATTTGTTTCAGTTGTTTATAAATGAATATGACACAATTCCGTTTGAAGCTATCTCTTACCTGACTGGGGAATGTAACTATGGAGGAAGAGTGACAGATGATTGGGACAGACGTCTCCTTTTAACCATGCTGGCTGACTTTTATAATCCACACATAATCGAAAACCCTCATTATAAGTTTTCTCCTAGTGGAAACTATTTTGCACCTCCCAAAGGCACCTATAATGATTACATTGAATTCATTAAGGTAACTAATACTGCTGAAAACAGTGTTAGATTTAAGTGTGATTTTTTTAAAGAACAAGTAGTAAAATATTCCCTAGAAATGTATCGGATTAGGTAAGTATTATGGTTTTAATCAATTTTTAGTATGTTTTGTTTCTAATAAATATTAAAAATTAGAAAAGTTTGATTCCTTTATTATTTGTTTAGTTGATTTTTAATCCAGTTTGGTCTGTACATGTCTACCTTATGAATGAATGTATCCAGTGAAAATGTGATGCTTGCTTAATCTATTCTGGTAGAAACTTCCATTTACTCAACACCCTGAGATATTTGGATTACATGAAAATGTTGATATCTCCAAAGATCTTCAACAAACGAAAGTCCTCTTTGAGTCCTTGCTTCTCACGCAGGGAGGCTCCAAACAGACAGGATCCTCAGGAAGTACTGACCAGATTCTACTTGAAATTACCAAAGATATTCTCAAAAAGGTAGTGTTTAAAATACCTTTTTAATGTTTTAAAATATGTCGCTTATAATACAAATCAAAATGGTACTGAAATGACAACCTGAAAACTTCATTTAGGAGCATTATGACTTTGAGTCAGATATTTTACCTTTCTGAGCATTAGTGTCCAAATCTATGCACTGGTGATGAGTTCTGGTGATCATTAAAGAGATATGAGTTTAAAGTACATAGCTCTTTGAGGAAGACTGGTTGCAGCTGCAGCGGAGCTCCATCAGCCCACACCTGCTCCTGACTCACCACTGTTCATTTTCACTGAGAAACAAGTCGATCAAGAAGCTGCACCCAGCCATGGCTTTTTCAAAAATTAAATGTATTGGGGTGACATTGGTTAATAGGATCATGTAGGTTTCAAGTGTACAAATGTATGATACTAGCTCTTTCTATGATACTAGCTTTGTATATTGCACTGTGTACCCACCACCTATGGTCAAACCATCTTCCATCACCATACATCAGGCCCCCTTTCACCCCCTATTCTCCCGTCCCCTCCCCGCTGGCAACCACCACATCGCTGTCTGTGTTCACAGGTTTTAGTTTTATATCCTACATGTAAGTGAAATCATATGATTCTTAGTTGTTGTTTTTTTTCTGACTGACTTAGCACAGAATTCTCAATGTCCATCCATGTTGTCACAAATGGCAGTGTTTCATCTTTTCTTATGGCTGAGTAGTATTCCATTGTGTATATGTACCACATCTTCTTTATCCAATTCTCTATCAAAGGACACTTTGGTTGTTTCCATGTCTTGGCCACCTTGAATAATGCTGCAGTGAACATAGGGGTGCATATATCTTTGCAAATACATGTTTTTTAGTTTATTGGGTAGATATCCAGGAGAGGGATTGCTGGATCATATGGTAACACTATTCTTAATTTTTTGAGAAACCACAAGACTGTTTTTCATCATGGCTGTAGCAGCTTACATCCCCACTAGCAGTGAATGAGGGTTCCTTTTTCTCCACAACCTCTCCAACACTTGTTATCACTTGTCTTGTTGACAATAGGCATTCTAACAAGTGTGAGGTGGTATTTCATGGTAGTTTTGCTTTGTATCTCCCTCATAGCTAGTGAGGTTGAATATTTTTCCATACACCTGTTCACCATTTGTATGTCTCCTTGAGAGAAGTATGTGTTTAGGTCCTCTGCCCATTTTAAGCCATGACTTTTAAAGATGCTAGAAAGACTCTCATGGAACCAGAGATGGCGATTCACCAAACTAGAATTACTCTAACCAGCCACAACAGAAAGTCTTTGGAGAAAGTGTGTGCTGATTTAGTCAGAGATGCAAAGGAAAAGAATCTCAGAGTGAAAGGACCAGTTCTGATGCCTACAAAGACTCTGAGAATCAATATAAGTAAAACTCCCTGTGGGAGGGGTTCTAAGACTTGGGATGGGTTTCATGTGAGGATCCACAAGCAACTCATTAACTTGCACTATCTTCCTGAGGTTGTTAAGCGGATCACGTCCATCAGTATTGAGGCAGGAGTCAAGGTTAAGTCACCATTGCAGATACTTAAATCAATCTTTTAAATTAATTAATTGACTTCAGTTGTTATGGATAGATAGATAGATAGATAGATAGATAGATAGATAGATAGATAGATAGATAGATGATAGATAGATAGATAGATATAAAGTACTTTGCATAATGCCGGGCACATGGTAAGTTCTTAGTAACTATATTTTGTTGATGAACTAATGAACATGTGTACTTACCATTTCTAAGCAAAGATAATGGACCTCCTTTTTAATAATGGAGGGAATGGTTTGAATTTACTAGATCAAGGAGTGAATAGTTTTTAAGCTGTACCTTAGAAAGTGAGGAGGCAAAGGGAGCCAACATCAGCACTAAGTTAGCTGTTAGGGCTCTCTCTCCCTCCCCCCGCCCCCATAATAGAGCCCACTGTACTTACTTAGCCCTACTAGGTAAAGTGGTATGATACTATCTATTCTCACTTTTTTTTCTATCTTAAGTTCAATAAATAAGTACTAATGTAACTTTAAAAAAGATGATAGTCCCAAGCACAGATCTTCACAATTCTCCTCTAGCGGAAATAGTGTAATTATCCCTATATTTCAGTGTATTTCACTGTTAGGCTCTCTGACATAGCAGAACCTGACCATAGTCCATCTGCTTTGTAAGCCCATGGACAGCACTACTCCTCAGCTCTCACAGCTAGTAGCCTTTCCTGGCGCCACTCCTTAAGAGCCTGCTCATCACACACCTGGCTGTGGCCACTGGGGAAGAGAGGGGAGCATCAATGCCTATGACCCTTAGGTGGGAGCAGGCTAGCCTCTTCCCTCCCCTCCTCCTAGAATGCTTCTTCTGTTGTTTGCCTCTTCTCACCTGTGGCCCCTTACCGGTTCTGTGGTTTATCTCTGTGGAAAGGTTCTTACCCTTGCAGAATGGTGGCACTTACAAGATCTCTAACAGGAAATTACCTGGCAGTGGAATCTGGGACTTATTTGGGGTAGAGGGACTTATATGGAGTAGAGGGACTTATTTGGACTAAGCCAAAGGGTCCGTGAGTGACACCACCTAGTGTGACTTAGAAATTCTTACACCACCCAGCAACCATCACCTGGGGACTCTCTGGGTAGCTCAACTTTTTAAATTTGGGATTTTCCTGATTGGGAAACTTCTTTGTCCCTTAAGGAGTGTGAATTCCAGCATCTTATAGCTTAATCATCAGTCCCAAAGTTCCTTTCAGCAATTCTCAAGCATCCCTGAGGTGCCTCATAGAAATCAGACACATGGTGACCTTCTCTCTCCCTGTGCCCTGGAACCCTGCTACATTCACACATTATTTGATAGTGGCATAAGCTAAGCTATTTGAAGCCAGTTGATAATTGGTTGGAAATCAATATAAAACAGTTATGAAATGGTACATCAGTTTTATCAATACAAAATAAGATTCCATTTACAAAAGGAAATTACAAAACTTTCCAGAAATATGTATCTTCTGCGAAGTGCCATATCCTGCAGTATAGGCCTTGGAGTGAGACCTGCGGACTTAAACAGATCCCTTTTTGGCTGTGTGACCTTGGGCAGTTACTCATCCTCTCTCTACTTAAATGTCCTCATCTGTAAATGGAGGTAATAATGGCCACATAAGAGGGAATGCTAAGGATTAGATGAGATAATGTATGGGAAGCGGTTAACAGAATACTTAGCAAATAGTAACTTCTTAGTGTTAGCTATTAGTGATATTATAGCTGAATGAAACTAATTATTTATTCTAAGAGTAATATATGATCTTCAAAATCTATTTTTTTAGCTACCAAATGATTTTGACATTGAATCATCCCTATGGAAGTATCCTGTGAGATATGAAGAGAGCATGAACACTGTGTTAGTACAAGAAATGGAAAGATTTAACAAGTAAGGATCTATATCCTTAGTGATTCAGAAGGTGACCAACCATTGTGTTGATAAAAAGACAAACTGGTATTAAAATTTTAAGAAAAAATTATCAAAACCTGCCATTTCTGTAGAATTTCCCCCCTTTTTAAATTTATAATTTAATTGCATAACTTTAATTTTTGCCCCAGAAGTAAGGATATCTTTTATAATGTAACAATAATGATGAAAAAAAGATCTGGTTGAAAATATTCATTAATCAGAGTTTCTCATTAATCTATTATTCTTTTCAAGAACTAAAGATGAAACAAACATTAATTAGGCCTATGTGTAGTCACATCTTTTGACAATTTTCTTCCATTTGACATTTATACACCTCCCTTTTCTTCCTGAGTACAAGCTGGGTTGATTAGGTACCCCAAAATAGCAAACAAATGTTATTTGTTTTTAAAGTTTTTCATTGAATTTCCTACAATTCAGTACTGGCTTAAAGAATGGAGACTGTTTTAGTTATGAATTTTCTAAAGTGTTTCCAGGTCTATTTGGGTTTCCAGGCTTGTTTTAAAATAAAACACATTAAAAAATTCTATAATGCCTTAATTCAGTATTTCATAAGAGCATATATATAAGTATATATATAAGAATATATATAAATATATAAAATAACATATTATCCCTCAGTTGCTTAGGCGTCTAGCCTAAAACCTTCATATCAGTTATATTTATGATGTTCTTAGCAGTTTAGGCCTAAGTGAGAACCAAAGTATTTGGAAGTGCATAAGTAAATATACACTTTATGCTTTGATGCATTGTTTCCTCAGTTTCAGCCATCACATAATACTTTGATCTTTTTTCCACATTTCAAAGTCACCTGTAACATTATTTACATAAAATTTTTCCTTAAATCATTCTCTGCTTAAATTATCCTGGTCCTAAGCAATAACACCCAGAAAGCTAGTTGTATTATTTACTATATTTAAAAATATTTATTATTAAAATGAAATATGTTCATTTAAGTATAACATAAAATTATGTTACATTACCAAGTACAGGTGACAATACTTTGGGAAACAGCCTCATAAAGCTGAGTGAGATTCCTACTATTGCTTCTGAAAAGGCTCCATGTTGATATTTACTTCATATATATATTGATGATAGAATTTCTTTTCTTGCAGTTTAATTAAAACTATACGTAACACTCTGCGGGACCTTGAAAAAGCTATTAAGGGTGTGGTTGTAATGGATTCTGCGCTGGAGGCACTCTCTGGCAGTTTGCTAGTTGGAAAAGTTCCAGAAATATGGGCCAAACGATCATACCCAAGTCTTAAACCCCTAGGAAGTTACATCACGGATTTTCTAGCCCGGTTGAACTTTTTACAGGTAAAAGATTACATATAATGGGAGACATTAGAAATTGACTATGGTCACCTGAGGTCTCTGAGTTTAATGGAATGTGATTTAATAGTTTCCTGCTAATCTAACCAAAATTTTAGAATATTGAAAATTGCACAAGGTCAAAGTATTGAGTAGAGAATTAAAGGTGAGGATGGGCTGGGAAGGGAGACTGCTGGGTGGAAAATGGAGACAATTGTACTTGAACAACAACTTAAAAAAATTTTAAAGTTTTCAAAATTAAAAAAAAAAAAAGCCTCAGAAAGAACAACCTGTCAAAAAAGAGAAAGATTTAAATTTTGGCTTTACTTGAACCCAAGTAATATGTGACATTTATATATATATATATATATATATATATATATATATATATATATATATATATATTATTTTTACAGATTTTATTTATTTATTTTTAGATAGAGGGGAAGGGAGGGAGAAAGAAAGGGAAACATCAATGTGTGCTTGCCTCTTGCACACCCCTTACTGGGGACCTGGCCCGCATCCCATGCACGTGCCCTGACTGGGAATGGAAGCAGTGACCCTTTGGTTCACAGGCCGGCACTCAATCCAGTGAGCCAACCAGCCAGGGCTCAAATGTGGTTTTATGATTTTAATACTGATGATAGATTACAAAAAGAACTTGAGGCTTGGACTTATCAATAATAGGCCATTATCTTGAAAATCAGTTGCTTCTTACCTCTTATCTCATAAAACCAGGGAAAAGATGAGTGCTTTGAAATCTCATTCCCCACCCCTACTCCTCACTCCTGCCCCAAGCACACACATAAAGGATGTTCAGGGCAGGAAAACAATCATAAGGCAAGGCACTATTTTTCCTTCCTAACTCCTCAGCTCACCTCCATCCTATGGTTGATATTTATGTAGGGATAAGTGGTAGGGAGAGACCCAAAAATACTTTTTGGAAATTCACATAAGTATATGACCTTTCAGTGTTGAGTTGCCTTTTTATTACATAAAAGCTTATTTCTTTCACTGTAGAAGTTTACCATAAAGTATCCAGTGCTTGTAAAGATGTGAAGGGACATGCTCTCTCATACATCCCCCCTTATTTTGGTCAATGTTTTCTTATTGTTTCAAGTTCCTTCGATTATTTATTAGTGAGCCTGCGCTTCCTTTGATATATGTGCTTGCCATTTGTATTTTCTTCTGTAAGTTGCCTATTAATTTTGTTTTGGACTGTTTTTAAAATTTTAATTTATAGGAGCTTTTTATACAGATTGTACATTTAACAAAAGAAACATAGAATAGTGACTTTAAGTGTTTATGCTGTAGAAGAGTTGCCACTTAGTAGCCTCAATTTCATCATTCATAAAATGAGCACTTTTATTTCACAGGGTAAGTCTACACTATATGGTAAGCATGCAGTAAATTGAACTATTCTTTTGTAAAATCAGAAATTATTAAATTTTATCAAGTGCTTTCTCAGCATTTATTGCTGGTGATGTCATTTTTAAATCTCTTTTAGGCCCTTATTGCATTGAATTATATCACTACATTTCCAAATGTAAGACCATCCTTGTGTTTCTAGAAAAATCCCTCATGGTCGGTGGTGCCTTATGCTTTAATTCATTCCAAGCATATTTTTAGTGCTTTTGATATACATTACCTATTTATCCTCCAGAAAAATTATTTAATTTTTTCCCCATCAATAGTGATTATGAGTGCCTATTTCTCAGTAATTAGTGTTCATTTTTATCTTTGCTAACTAGATAAGTGAGTGCGTATACACCTGGGTGATTACTAGCCATGTCTACAATATGTCTTTTACTTCATCCAATAGGTACCAGTCTCTTTCTGTCCTTTATCAAAAGCACTGTCCCCTTTCTACAATTTTTTTTTTATACTCCAGCTTATTTCCCAAATTTTTCTAGAATTTTTATTGGAACTGCTTGCATTTCAGTATATTGCTTTTCTCCTGGGGCTTGATGAATCTTTAGCTTAATCTCCTAGAGGGGTCCTGGCATGGTGCCAACTGGAACAGTCTCCAGAACAAATTCAATTTGTTGTATCAATGTAAGTTCACATCAAACTTTCTACTTTCTGAAATTTGGATTTCCCTTTGAAATCATTCCATTTGAATGAATAAGAAAGGTCTAACTCGTTATTGAGCCTTTATCACCCTCTAACACAAATCTTCCCCTGAATGGATCTCCTCCATTGCCCCCTCGCCCTTACAAAAACTGCATAATTTTCCCATCATCTTTCCTTCTCTTGGACTCTTGACTTCACCTCCTCATCATTCTTAGAGTTAACAAATTAAGCAAATGAATCATCAGGAGTTTTCTATCCTTTTCTCATTTCTCTCCCATTGTTCACCCTATTTATATCCCCCTTCTCCTTCCTATACCTTTTTTTAAAAAGCTTTCTTGAACATTGGCTATAATCTCATATTAAATCCAGGATCTGACAGTGTCTGTGTGAATTTGAGCAATATACTCATCTTCCTGGACCCAGTTTTCTCATCTGTAAAATGGGAGGAAAATATCTAACTCACTAAGTTATTCTGTGGACTATTTGGGGTGATAGTTGTAAAGTCCTTAGCGCAGTGCCTGGTGTGTACTAAGCACTCAGTTAATGGTTGCTAATTCAGAGATTATATAAAAGTAGCTGACCCAGACACTCATGGCATTCTTGGCTAAATGAAGCCCTTGATGTGAGTAAGGGAATTTTCTAAACACTTGCCTTCTGGGTTCTCACAGCTTTCTTGGGCATGGTGCTGGTTGCCTGGCTTGTGCCCTTATCAAACTCCATCTTTTTCTTTATTGCTTTTTGGCTTAATAGGTTATAATATTTGTAGTGGTTTGTTTTAATATCTCTAGCAGTGGTTTGTTCTCTTCCTCTCAGGAAACAAAGTTGGCTTCTTCCCATAGTGTGCTGCTCCCTCAGAGACAAAGTTCATTTTATTGATTCATCTGTTTGGTCAAAAAATGTGTATTAAGACTCAACTTTGTCCAAAGCACTTTGTTTTTGAACATAGTTGCCAACTTCCCTACAAATTGACAATAGTCTATAGGTAGATAGCCTATGTATCTAAGAAAAACTAATTCAGTATGGTAACAGATGTGTCATAAAAGACCAACATGTAAAATGCTCTGGAAACTCAAAGAAGGAAGAAAGATCTTTTAGCTCAGGAAAGCAGAGTTTGTTTATTGGATGAGATAATATTTGAACTGGGTCTAAAGGATGAATTGATTTGGACACTGCAAAAAAAGGTAGAGGAGTTAGAGAGATAGTTGTGCACTGTATAATTTAAGGTGGATTCCATTGTGAAAAATTTTGACATAAGCAAGAACAAAGTTTGTTTCTTTCTGTAAGTGGAAAATCCATGTGGAAACGTGGCTCCAGGCAGGATTTGAGCTGGGGTACAGACATGGTTACCTGGTCTTGGCTTCTTGCACTTCATCTCTTGGCTCCAGTCTCTGTGGGTTAACAATTCTCAGCTGGGTTTTCATCTGAGAGTAGCAAGATAGTAAAAGCAGCTCTAGCCTCTCATCCACACAACTTCGAAAAGTTGAGAGTGAGTCTTTTCTCCAAAAGTCCCAGCAAGAGTCTCAGCGTTTCTGGCTTTCACTGGGTCACATGTCCATTCCAGAATCACTCATTGTGACAGGGGGTGTGATTGGCTAGGTATGAATCGCATGCCCACCCCGGGAGGTGTAATACCACGACCAGAAATGCTTGTATTGAGAGTGTAAGAGGGTTCATCCTCCAGGGAGACGTAAGAGTAGTTTCATTTTAAGACAAACAGAAAAAACAACAGATGTCCACCCAGTACAGAGAAGAAGCCTGCAAGTGGTGCATTCTGGTTAGACTGTAAGATGCTTGAAAGGGAATTAAAAAAGAGAGAGCTGGAAATACAACTTGGGGCAGGACTGTGAAATATCTTGAATAGGATACTTCAAGATACTTTTTGAATAGGATACTATGCAAAGAGTACTAAATACTATTCAAGATACTAAATTGAATAAGATACTTCAATTTACCTTAATCTAAGGTAAATTTAGACTTTAATTTGGTGGGGTAGTAGTAGATCATTGAACAATCATGCAAGATGCTTAACGTGAACCAAACCATGCATGGTGAGATATACTCTGGCAGCATTATTACAGATGTTTTGAACAGAGAGAGAAGCAGCAAGAAGAGAAACATGTTGATACAGAAGGAAAACCATAAATATCTAAACTGGAATGCGGCCAGTGAGCAGGGAGGCAGGGAGGTTAAGAAGGTTAAGGAACTGAAATCAACACATGAGGGCTATAGTTAGCTAATGGATAATATTTCTGAAGATGGTTGCTTTTGAGTGGGATTAAGTAATATAAATAATTTATATTTGGCTTTTTGAAGAAAATTTGAATCTTTCATACTTTGTTTTATTCAGGTTAATGTTAAAAATGAGTTAGAATTTTCCAAGAAGAGTAATTAGAAGGGAAAAGAAGTAGGAAGGCCAAGATAGGTTGTGTGTTTGGTGTCAGGGAAGAGAGTCCCGTGATGGAAAGTTGTGGGCAACAGATACGAAACCCAGAATCAGGAATTTTATGTCAGGTGACACTTGTGGAAGTTGAACAAATGAACATAATGCATTTTGTTTTTCCTTTATAGGACTGGTATGATTCAGGAACACCTTGCGTATTTTGGCTCTCTGGTTTCTTTTTTACCCAAGCCTTTTTAACTGGAGCTATGCAGAATTATGCCAGAAAATATACCATCCCTATTGATTTACTAGGATATGAATTTGAGGTATAGTAACTCCTTAAGCTCCATAGTATATCATTACATCAGAGTCTTGTATTTAAGCAAGGAGAATATGCAGAATTCATATTTTTATAGCCCATTATATACAATTTCACTTCTTTTCTTCCTTTGAGTTTCACAAAGAAAGTATATATTTATCTTACTATATCTATTATAGAATTTTTATATATCTCAATATTGAATTCAAATAATCCAGGAGCATTTGCAATCTTGCTCCCGGGCATATGTTGTCAGTTTTGATGCAAAAAACTCATAAAAATTCTGTTTTAAAAAATACAATGCTGCTCTTCTATTTTAGCAAAATTTAATATGTAGTACAGTAAACCTGATAAAATGCATCAGAAAGAACTGTATTGTACTTTTTTACATTTACATTTTACTAAAACATTTATAGTTTAAGAAACTATAATATAGGAGAGTTTCCCTGAATGTGTTGTGAAGATTTAGCTAATGTTTTCTTTATGAGACTGAAGTTGTCTGGAGAGGAGATCATTACCAGCATGTGCCTCTTCCTTCAGGTTATTCCTTTTGATACCTCTGAGACAGCACCAGAAGATGGTGTTTATATCCATGGACTGTATCTCGATGGAGCACGCTGGGACAGGACAAGGTCTGTAGTTTCAGCTGTGAAGGCCTCTTCGACTTAGCTAACTCTTAGATTGGATAAGCTGGCTGCTGCCTTATTTTCCTTCAATCAAAAGGCCTTTTCTAGGGAATATGTCAAGTAATAAATAATATCAGAATTCTTGCCATAAATCATTACTCGGGCTGGGGCAAGTGATAAGTATTTTTAGGTCTTGAATAATTTTTAAATTAATATTTTAGTAGTCTTACTAGTATAAAAGTTCATGGATATCACTTTCCTCCTCCTTTCGTTTTATAACAGTTACCTTCCATTTTGGAACATGTAGGAACACCTCATATTTAAACAATTTACAGTTACAGTAAAGTTTCTATTTCTACTGGTGAATGGAAAACTTTTTCTTTTATTTTGATGACATGATAAATTAATATTTAAGATAAATACTGAATTTCCAGCTTAGGAAACTAAGCAATGCTATTCCTGTTTATATAGAGGTAAGAGAGGGAGAAAACATTTCCCTTGGGGCCTTGCTCTTTACTAATCCATTAATAAGCATCATCCTCTATTTCTTGAATCAGGGCTAGACTTTGCTCTCAAGGGAGGGTTAAAGGCAAAGGCAGGCAAAATCGCTTAAGAAGGAGCAAGACAGTGGTTCTACAAAGATAATTCTAAGGCAGGACTAGCTATGAGAAGATTTGGATGCATGTAATTCATTTGATTATTTCCCTCTTTTTTTTAATCACTCTACTGAGTAATAAAATTTCTCTTTTCTTTATATATGCACTCATCTTTTTCTTCCTTTCTTCCCTCCTTTCAAACAAATAAGCAAACAATGTAGCATAGGGGAAAGAAACCACATTTTCTAGATAGACAGACCTATGTTTGAATGCTCGAGCTGGCATTTAAGAGCTGTGTTACTATGAGAAACATACTCAACCTCTCTGAGCCTCTACTCTTTATCTGTGAAATAGGAATGGGGACAAGATTATGGTGAAGGTCAAATGTTAGTCCAGTGTCTACCTCATGGGCAGTACTTTTAAAATGGCAGGAATTGATATTTGCCCACTTTTTGTACATGTAGCCTTTCCATACTTTTGTTTCTCTCAATTCTTCATCACCTCTTCCTTGGGTTTGTTTTTATTGTGGTGGTTATTTCCTTTTTCTATATTTCTTTTTCTACATATTTCTAGGTCTCTCTTGTATTAACTATCAAAGTAGCAATTTCTAGAAGAAAATTTCATTTTATGTCTAATAAACACCTCTCAATTTCTTTTCACAGTGGATTACTAGCTGAACAATATCCCAAACTTCTGTTTGACCTGATGCCCATCATATGGATAAAACCAAGTAAGGATACTTGTAACAAAATTTCTTAAGAGTTTTAGGGAGGATAATGATAAATATTTTTAACTCTTCTCCCAAATAAGTCTCTGCTCAAATATATTAGAATTTTGTCCAAATACAATAAATAGTGACAATGTTTACACTGAAAATACATTGTTCCCCTTTTTGTGTTGCATGTATATTATTTTAGGAATATCATTCTGCCTCTTTTTCGCTCTTATCCCAGAATCTAGAGCTTCCCATCAGTATTTTGATTCTCAAGTTCCTTTCTTTGCACACCTCTCAGAGACACAAATAGCGACTAGAATTATCTGGCTATAAAAACTGCTAGGCCTAGGAGCCAGTCAGGTACCCCGAGGCGTGGACAGTGAAAGCCACATGGGGTGCAGGCCAGTTTTGCTCCCTTGGGAAAGCAACTTGCTCCTTTCCTCCTCCTGCTATCATCATTTTTCCACAAGTCTGAACAAATGAAATTTGTTCTTTTGTCTTCTCTTTTTTTCTCTAACTTTTACTCTCAAGTAACTGTAAATGAAAAGATTTGCAAATCACCTGTAATCACTACCCAACCCATTAAGTATTTTCATTATTAATGCAGTTCAATTTTAACTATGAAAAATGTGACCTTAGTTTAGAACAACTCCTAATATCTCATACCTGACTTTTCAAGGGTTGTATATAGGTTCTTTTTGTGAGTAGTAAGAATTGGTATGTTCTTATAATAATCTGCTGTAAACAAAGAGTAACTTCAACTTCTGATTTATTGGTATCTTGTTTTAGAGTTCTAAGCAGTTGTTTCTCTTTTTGCATCTGCCCCATCACCTATGATGTACTTTATTCCTTCTTCCCTACCTTCTCCTTCTTTCATCCTCCTCTCCCAAGTCCTCTTGAGTGTTTTCTTGCCTGGTAAGTGATCAGGACCTTAAAATCAATTCCTGTCCTCTAGATCTAGAATCATGAACCATATTAAATCACTTCCATACTTCACAACTATAATTACTATAAAAACTTAAAAAAAACAACTTGCAAGTATTCAAATATTATAACCATAATCTAAGATTTAGTATTTGCCATTTTATTACAAAATAATTGTTCTTTTAGTACCACAGGCTATTTTCCCTTTACCAGATGAACATGTTTCTTTTTTTCTTTTTTCAAGCTAAAAAGTCTCAAATTGCGAAGTCGAATGCCTATGTTTGTCCCCTCTACAAGACAAGTGAACGTAAAGGAACTCTTTCCACTACAGGACATTCTACTAACTTTGTCATTGCAATGTTGTTAAAAACAGACCATCCCACTCAACACTGGATTAAGCGTGGGGTTGCTTTGCTTTGTCAGTTGGATGACTAAACTGGACAAATTTAAGAAAACATCTGAAGTGTAAAAAAAAACCCATTGTCTTTGCGTATTTCAAAATATATGTATAATAAAGCTAATGCCTTGGTAACATTCTCAAATGGTCTTTGTGAAAGGTCTTTGCATTGCTGCCTTCCCTGACCCTCAACTGGAATGCAGCCTACCCCATGGACTCTTGAAATCATAGTCAGACACCTATGTGAGGAAACATAAATGTTTCTTTGAAGCACCCAAAAAAATTTTTGAAACTTTTTATTTTGTTCTTTTTCTTAGATATGTATGTGAAAAACAGATTTGGGGAGAGTAACTAGGTAAAATTAACTAAAATCAGATAACATCTCTTTTTACAAGTGTTAAGTCATTTCCTTAGTTCCAGTAATAGCTTACTTTCTGCTCATCTACCTGAAGTGATTATACATAACAATTTAAAATACATAAATAAGTAATAAATAAGGAAAATATTACAATTCAAAAACTCAACCCCTATGTCATACTTGGAAACGTTAGTTCCACTTCTCACAGTACCCCTGTGAAGAGGAAGGGAAACAAAGCAATGAAGTGGACATGCGCAGGTGGTAAGACGGCTGGAGGCTGATCCCACGCACCTACGGTGGTTTGCACTTCTTGGCTTTAGCTTCATATTTCATTATAAATGCGAAGTGGTCTCATTATTTATAATAGTTAATATTCTCTTATTTAATATGCATTCATAATATTAGTGTATATTAACAATTTAAAACATTTAAATTAAACAAAATTATAGTCAAAATTATATTATCTCTGTGGAGTTAATTCCTTCCTTAGGATTCCCAGGATACTTTAGGTTATAGCTCTGCAATCCAAAGAAAATGTAGGTGCAGCTACCCAGTAAATCAGAACTGTTGCAATAATCACTTTCGAAAATTTGGTCGGAGCAAAATGTTTGGCCTCTCCTAAGTGGAAGATTGATTCTGGTTTGCAGTAGCTATGGACATGAGTCTTAAGAGAATGAATTCACTTTACATGGATAACTCCCTGCAAAAGCATTTTGTTCCAGAAATAAATGTTTAATCCTTTAAATTGGATAAATGTGGCAGTGAAGAAAAGAGATCATGTTTCCAAACAGAGCTGAACCACATTGAAAGAAAACAAGGAGAATGTGCCAGACTGTCTTATGATCAAGTATTTATAGAACAGCTATTAATGGAATCGTCATTACAGGGGAGTGGAGTTCCTAAATATAAATGAAAATTCTGATGTGCTAATCTTTAACAACGAAAACTTCAGTGCTGTCCTAAAGGTGACAACAAAAGGTAAAAAGTCTTTGGTATGCAATCAGACTTATCTATGCTAAAATGAAAAATTTTTTAAAACAATTTAGATACTGCCTACTAAAATACATTGGTTTTTTACTACCACTCTTCCTATTATGTTGTATTATGAGAGTACATGTATTCCTATGACATGTTTATTTTTAGTATTTACTAAATAATGTTTTTTTTTCCCAGCATAACATTGTGTGTGTGTGTGTGTGTGTGTGTGTGTGTGTGTGTGCAGAGAAAAGATATTTTGGGGGGTGAGTGCTACAATTATTGAGAAAAACTCATAAGCCAAGTCTAAAATAGATCAATATGAGCATTTCCAAAGTTACAATGGTACTGACCTAAGTTTTATATGAAAGGACATTTTTCCTGAATAAGCTTTAAGTAAATGGTTACACATGGATACCTCTAATTTACGTTGAATCTGGGACAGTTCAGAAAATTTTTAAGTTTCTAAAAAAATGTTTAAATGAATATCTTGTTTTCTAGATTTTGCATTTTCTTCATTTATCAATTGTATCAATTTTTTACTTTTCTGAATTTCATTTATAATTTTAAGCAGTTGATAATCTGTTTTCACAACTGGAAAAATATTTTTAATTCATTCTGACTTTACAGTAAACCTGTAGATGTTTCACATGGATAGTTACACCAGTGATGAAGACATAGATGATGACTTTGATACCCAGTTCATCATTCAACAGAGTTTACAGGATATTCACAAGCCAGGAACTACACAGCAGGCACCTGAGGATGAGAGGTAATGGTAGTATACTACACTTGCAATGTAGTATAAGTAAGTGTTCAACTGTTGAGGCTTGTCATCAGCCTGACCCTAGTTTTCTGACCAAAAAAACAGGAGAAAGGGTCAGAATTAAGGAGCTGCGTATATACTTAAAATATCTATGAGATTTGATGCCTCACAAGACAGGAAAAATTTGGAAAAAAATTCACAGTTTAATGAGGCAGTAAAACAGTTAGAGGAGAAGAAGACCAAAAATCAGAAACAAGAAATACACGAGAATATGAAAGACTAGAGAATTCTAAAGCATGTTGTCTCTGGGGAGCTAAGGAAACACATAAATACAACCAAGGCACATAGTTATCTTCAACTTCAGAGAGGTGGGTGGGTTTAAGTCCAGTCTTTACTCAAAACAGAAGGAAGAATTATGTAAACTTAAACCCAGAAGAGACTAACTAACTCCTTCTGAAGAGTGTGGATTTAGAGTTCTAGTATGACACTTAAAAAAGGACCCCATGGGTCCCTCAGTGTTGAAAGAAATTTTCCTGGGAAATAGACTGTCTGCAGCCAAGCCCACCTTGTCAAATGCTCTCTGGCTGATCAGAAATCTCAACTCCTAAGTATTTACTGCTGTTTTTCAGGAGTGATAAACCCTGTTTGCTGTGATGGTGACCTACGTATAGGTAACCTTACATGGCAATGGAGCAGAGATTTTCAATGGTGTGCTGCAAGAATTTTTATAACATGCAATGCCTCACTATTTAGTCAGGGGTACTGACCTCTTTTCCCCTAGATTGTCAAACAATAGCCATCCAGTGTGAATGCTCTGTCTTGAGCCATACATACATAGGTCACATAATAGAGTTGCATATTATTGGTCACGTCACATAATAAGGTTGTGTTTGATTGGTTAATTCCTGGTGACAGAAATCCTTATATACAAGAATAGCCAACTGATTTTTTTTTAAAGTTAGTTTGGAGCAAAAAATGTAGGTAATTACTATTATTTTTTTGTAAATCAATCAAAATTATACCTATTTTTTTTTCACAGTGGCAAAAATTATTTTTTTGGTGTGTCGCAGAATTTTAGTAATTAGTTTATGTGTGCCATGGGATGAAGAAGGTTGAAAACCACTGCAGTTCAGAATTAAGGCTGCAGATAGAACTAAGGTTCCTATTCAATTGGCTTTAAAATAAAGCAATTAGCACCAGCCAGATACTTTGTTGATTAGAGCATCCTCCCAATACACCAAATCTGTGGGTTTGATCTCCAGTCAGGGCACATACAAGAATCAACTAATGAATGCATTAAAAAAATAGAGCAACAAATCATTGTGTCTCTTTCTCTCTTTCTCTCTTTAAAATAAATTTTAAAAAATTATAGAGAGATTATCCTAGATTATCCCAGTGGGCTCAATGCACAATAATCACAAGGGTTTGTTTTTTTTTTTTTTAAATCCCTACCCAAGGGTATTTATTGAGTTTAGAGAGAGAGGAAGGGAAGGGGGAAAAACATCAAAGAGAGAGAGAAACATTGATTGGTTGCCTCCCACAGCCTAGGTATGTGCCCTGACCAGAAATCAAAGCCACAACCTTTTGATGACTGAGACAACGTTCCAACAATGGAGCCACTTGGCCAGAGCAATCATGAGACTCTTTTAGAAATGAAAGAGGAATGCAGAAGAGAGAGAACCTGAGAGATGGCAGAGTAGAAGGATGTGGCCAAAACAATGGTGCCTTTGAATATAGAGGAAGGTGCCCATGACCTAAGAAACCTGGGCGACCTCTAGAAACTGGAAATGATAAGAAGCAGATACTTCCCTGGAGCCTCCCCACACCTTGATTTTATCCCAGTGAGACCCGTTTCATACTTCCAAACTGCAGAACTATAATAAGTTTGTGTTATTTTAGACCAGTAAGTGTGTGGCAATTTCTTATAGCAGCCATAAAAAACAAATACAATCCTAAATCTCTAAGTATAATTTCAAAGGTTTATGAGAATTTAATTGACCAAATTATAAGTAGACAGATTGTCTAAGGGAATTTATTCTCTTCAAGCTGGGTTCATTGAATAATCAAAGAAAATGGGAAGGTGACAAACTTTATTTTCTAGGTTTAAAAATAATATAATATTCATAAGTAACCTTTAAAACTTTATTTTTCTATTTTAAATTTGTACTTGTTGATTTTTAGAGAGAGGAAGCAAGAAAAAGAGAGAGAGAAACATCAATTTGTTGTTCCACTTAATTATACATTCATTGGCTGATTCTTGTATGTGCCCAGACTGGGGATTGAACCCACAATCTTGGCATATTGGGACAGTGCTCTAAACCAACAGCGCTACATGGCAGGGCCTGAAACTTTATTTTTAAATATTTTAATACAAGTATTCCTTCAAAAAGTGCTAACAGTGTTTTCCGAGCACAAATTCCAGTCATTAAATTTTATCATGTGATAATGTGACATTTCAGTCCTAGGCAAGTTTGATTCGGTTCAGAAAATGTTAAGGGCTTGCTGTGATTCAGGCTCTGACACGGTTCTTGCCCTCACAAGGGAGGACAGACACGGGAGAGGAGTTTCCCCAGAACGTACGTGTTAAGGGTCACACTACATTTTGGAAGTATTTCTATTAAGACTCAGTCATTGCCTCATATAAGATTTCATCCCTGGTTAACTACCATTGCCTTTACCCTTTTCTTTTGTTTTTGTCAAATATCTTAGTCTTTTCCTAAGTTTTGGAATTACATATGTTTTTTTCCCCTATGCAGCTTCCATTCCTTCTTGAGCGCAGACTGTAAGAAGATAGTTGAAACAATAGAGACAGTTAAGTACTCTTCCTATTCTATCCCCTTCAACTTGAGGTAAGAGGTAATGATGACAACTGTCAGCATTTCCCTCGAAGGTCAGGAAGCCTAGAAGCAGTTTCTCCCAAATGCTGAACACTCTGGGGTCCACAGCTGATTGTCAAGTCTGATATGGTCTTTCCTGGGAGAAAATACTTCAGCACAATTTAGTGAAGAGCTCCTGGGCTTCTTGGTGGACAGAGCTATTTTTCTGTATGTGACAAGATGATGGGTATTCACAGGCTCTGGTGGTACGGAATGCCAGGTGAAGGGCATTACTACTTGTTTATCCTATGCCATTTAAGTCTGTCCTTCATAAAAGGTGGTGACAGAATTCTGTTGTCGCATGCACTGACCTTGACGGTAGAATTCAGAAGCAGCTCAGGCTGTCTTGTGTGTGTGCCAAATGTGAATCTGTTCTCATTTCACTTGCTAACAGGTGAGGAAGATGCATTGTCACACTTGACCAAGTACCATTCTGCTTTTGATGAAGCAGATGAGATAGGCTGGCTTCCTCTGCATAAGGCTGCAGTGCAATTAAATAAGAACATTTTAGAAATAACTTTGAAAGGTAAACTCCCTTTATAATTCTTCTAATGCTTCTGAGAAATAAATGTAAAATTTATTTTTATATCTTAATCTGTGTGGTCTAATGGATTTATTTCAGCTTCAAAACCCAGTGTGTGGGAGCAAACCACCCAAAATGGTGAAACACCACTTTTTTTGGCCGTCAGCAATTACCTCTTAGAAAATGCCAGTTTTCTTCTTCTCAATGGCTGCAATCCAAATGCCAAGAATTTTGAAGGCAATTCTCCTCTTCTTACAGGTAAATTAACACCTTGTCCCTGGAGAAGAGTCTGGGCTCTGATCCTCCTCCAGGCCCACAGGTTTCAAAGGCAGCTTGTCGCGCATAGCTGCAGCAGTGCACAACTGACCAGGCACAGGTACCTGACCTGATGCAAAATCTCTGCCTAGTTAGGAACTGATCATTCTTCATGGTGCCTCCATTGGCCCAGTTAATTCTGGTACAAGAAATGTAAGGAGGGAACAGAGCTGGAAGAAGTAGCCAATGGTCAGATAAAGACGGCAGATTGAATACAAATGCCTAATTTTGTTCCCTCCTGAATGTTCACTAAAATTATAGTTAAGTAATTGTTTTAAGGCGTTAAGATACTGAAGACTGAGAAGAATAGAGGAGACAAGATTTTTTTTCCTTTAAAATTTTTTTAAAGGCTTTATTTATTTACTTTCAGAGAGAGGGGATGGGAAAGAGAAAGAGAGGGAAAGAAACATCAATCAGTTGCCTCTCAAACATTCCGGGGACCAAACCTGAAGCCCAGTCATGTGCCCTGACTGGGAATCACACTGGTGATCTTCTGCTTTGCAGGAGGACATCCAACCAAGTCACACTGGTCAGGGCCAAGAACATGATTTTTTAAAACCTGGAAAATGGATGAATAATGACAAGAAAGCCAAATCTTAAATTGGTAGTAGGAAAAGCCAAACACCAGCACAACTATGTAAAAAGGCCTGAACATTATTGGCAATAGTTACCTCATGGAGCCTAGATGAAGGACAGACAGCTACAATAGGTGGACTGGCTGAAAACTATTAAAAAACAAGTAGTCCGATCTCTAGATCACTTCTTCCAATCCACCCTGCTGGGACAGACTCCTCCCCTATCCCCGCAAAATTCTGTGGGTTTATTCTCTGGATAGTTTAAACAGAGGCTTTATGCACTGGGGGATATTAGGCAAGGGTGGAAGTACTGGGTTGAAAACACTGGAGGAATTAAGCAAATACAGGCTGAGAACTCCTGGCCCTCCTCCTCTAACAGAATCCTATAAGCCACATGCAGAACTTTATGCTCCGAGAGGTAACTTCTCTGGAGAATTTGATCACCCCAAAAAGAAAAGAATAAAAATGAGGAAATGGTGAAATTGGGACTTTCCCTACAAATGGCCCAGGCATATCAAGCTATAGTTAAGACCGCAATCTAAAAGTCCCACCCAATGTTTAGAATTTCTAATCAGCTTTTTAGTCCCCAACTCCTTTTTTTTAAGATTTTATTTATTTATTTTAGAGAGAGGGGAGTGGAGGGAGAAAGTGAGGAAAAGAAACATCAATGGGTGGTTGCCTCCTGCACACCCCCAATGGGGGTCCTGGCCCTCAACCCAGGCATGTGCAACAGCTGGGAATTGAACCCGTGATCCTTTAGTTTCGAGGCTGGTGCTCAATCCATTGAGCCACACAAGCCAGGGCACGCTCCAACTCTTAATCATGAGCAGATAGCCAATGACTATCTGAGGAAAGTCTTCGAGAAATAGACATAAGCAACTTCAGGAAAGAGATTATTTAGAGACAATAAAACATAGGGGAAAATTAATTCCCACAGAGGAATTAATGAAAATTAATGAAATAACAGATACTACCAAAAAATCACAGAACAAAGCAAAAATGCTCTTAAAAATTAAAAACATGATAGCAGAAATAAAAACTCAAAATAAATGCTGGGAGAGAGAATTTAGGAAAGCTTCCAGAAGAAGATAAGAAATGGAAAACAGGAAAGAAAAAGAAATAAAACTAGAAGGATGATCCAAGAGGAGCAGCATGTGAATAATAGAAATACTGGGAAGAGAATAGGCAAGATGGAGACAGTATAGCATCAGTGAAATAAGCCTAGGAAATTATTTCCTAAAATAAAGGGCATGTGTTTCCAGAATTAAAGGGCACACTGAGTACTGGTTCAATGAATTAAAAATGACCCAACACCCTTGGAACTCTACATTTCCAGTCTTAGAGCAATTGGAGCACTTTCTATTGCATAATATAAATGGTTGTGAGCAGAATGCATACTCATTCAGCATCTGGCACCTAGGAAGAGTCCTCAGTCAATGCCAATAATTAGGGAATGGATAGGGAGATGAACAAATTAAGGTGCTTTTGAATCTTGAAGGGTTAAATATTAACAGCATAAATGCAGAAAAACCAGTTACAGAATTTTGGTTAACAAAATGCAAGCATAAAAAAATTTCCTAATTATTGCTATTTTTGTTTTTTTTTCTTTTAAAGTAGCTATAAGCACTTCTAGGACTATATATTGAGTACTTAAGTCCCAATAAAAGTTAAAAATAATAAATGAAAATTTTATATTTGTTTTTCAGCCACATGAGCCACCAATAGACAATGAAAAATTGGTCATAGCTTACAGAAAAACGGCCTATTGATATAAAACTCTGTTAATATTATTTGACATACACCTCACTTTATATGCTGTTTCCAAACACAAAATGCTGGCACATGGGGGTATGTAGGAAGAGCTCCTTAAGAAGCCTGAGGGGCACTCTGGCCTTCATTTCCTGTTGAACATAATGCCTGCCTCTCTTCTAATTTCCCAGCTGTTCTGCAAGACTCCTACGACATGGCCGCCTTGCTGATCAGCCATGGGGCTGATGTCAATCTGCGGTGTGCCAATGAGAGGACAGCTCTCCATGAAGCAGCCAAACTGGGCAGACAGAACATGGTGAAGCTAATGCTGGCTTCTGGGGCACACCCTGACCCACAGAGCTCCTACGGATTCACTCCGCTTGCTCTTGCTGCCCAAAATGGGCACACCGAAATCATGGAAATATTACTTCAAAAAGGCAAGATTTTCTACACAGTCAGCACATTACCATAGGGTAACATGATCCATGGTTATTCTCCTCTTCATGGAGAACTTTAAAATAATAGAAGTTAACATTTTAGTTAAACCTAATATAAATATTTGAAAGAAGTTTGTTAGTATCGACTACTGAAAAGCCTAAAAAAGTCGGAGGTTGAACATTTCTCATTTGGTGTGAAGTACTTTCCCTAAAATTACTAGACTGCATTTGGGTTTCTCTCACTTACTGTCCACCAACAATGCTGAGAGGATGGTTGTTCTTTGTTTAACTTTTTTCATGTTTTCCTTTTCTAGATTCATAGAACGAAAGAACCCACTACATCCCCCACATGTTGCCTCTGCTGAAGCTAAGCCATGAGGCAGTCCAATCTTGTTATCAGATGACTTTTGTTGTTAGGGACTTCTTCCTGATTTCTTTACTTTGGGTCCCAGTTCTCCCTTCTAGTAACAACCAAAATTGAGAGAAGGGGAATGCAACATATTTATTAAATGCTTTCTAAGCACCAAGCATTAAGCTACCTATGTTGCCACATGTAATCTTCTAAAACCCCTATGAGGCAGATATTTATTATCTTCATTTTACACTTGAGGGCAGAGAGGATCAGGGACACAACCGGTTGCAGAGCTTCCTTCAACCATGCCCACCCCGGCCAGCAGTGCCACAGCTGTGGCTATTTTAGATCCTGCTTTAACTGGCAGAGGCCTATGCCCAGAGGACTTTGGCATTTATCATCTTTGAGGTGAACACATCAATTACAGTTAGATGAAGCAATGTAGTATCTAAAGCTTTTTTTCTTCAAAGAAGCAAATTTTTACCAAGACTTAATAAAGTGCCCGTATTAGAATTATCTTCTTTATTCTCCTCCCTGTTTGTGTCCAGAAGCCTTATTTCTCTCTTTTACAATACATGGTCCTGGTCTCCAATATTCTAAACTGCAGGGAATCCTATATTTAAGAACAACCTACTGCTTTTTAGACTTACCTAAATCTTTCCTATCATATAGGGGGGCTAGTTTCCAATCAGTAGCCCTAAGACATTTTAAGCTGTTTTAAATGAACAATATCAGAGATGAAAGTCGTTGGGTGAAATAATAAAAGTAAACATCGGATCCTTTATCTACACAAAAAGTAACTTTTTCTAACAGGTCATTGATTAAAATATAAAGAAAGAGAAGCACCAACAGATTTTAAATCCTCAGCCCTTCAAAAAAGCTAGCATTGGTTGACCTAAGTGAGATCAGTGAGTGAGCATTTCCCTTAAGTGACCTCTTACAAAGTAATTTACAGGAAATGAATAGCTAGGAAATGACAGGACCAAGATTTGAACCCACATCTGTCTGACTCCAAATTGCATTACTTGACCACCATGCATTGCTCTAGTGGCACCATGGCATCAGAGAAATGGGCCCTGGGTCGGGCCCCCCTCCACACAATTCTTGACTAGCTGTGCATCTCTGGGGAAGTTACTTTACTTCATTGAGCCTCAGCTTCTTTATCTTTAAAAGGAAGATATTAGCATCTACTTCTTAGGGTGTTGTGAAATTCAGAAATTATTATGCATATAAATAAACCATTACATAGTAAAACTCATTTCATGGAAGCTTAGTAAACATTTATTTTTATTTTATTGATTTTAGAGAAAGAGGAAGGAGAGAGAAACGATTGATGTGTTGTTCCACTTATTTACGCATTCATTGGTTGATTCTTTTATTATGTCCTGACGAGGGATTGAAGTGGCAGCCTTGGCATGTTGGAAAGATGCTCCAACCACTGACCTACCTAGCCAGAGCTAGATATTTCTTAATGCATTCTAGGAATAGGGTCCTTGGGCAGCCACTATATTCTGATGACTATGGAGTTTGTGCTAAGTTAAAGCCACTACACCTTTTTTTATATGAGCAGTGGATGTATCCAGAACGCTCCCCTTTTCTTTTGTCCATTCACATGCCACTCTTTCTTTAAAGCCCATTGTATTGAGGGGTCTTCCAAAGCTGACCCCAAACTCCTTTCTCCTTCCTTCATCCCCTAGTTCCCCCCACAACCCTAGCCCTGAGATCTTCTGGAGAATATTTTGCCTATGCCTATACAGCATACCTCATTTTATTGCACTTCACTTTATTGTGTTTCACAGATGTGCTTTTTACAAATTGAAGGCAAGATCTTTCACCAGCTAAAGGATTGCAGTTCACTTTATTTCAATACTCACTACATTGTGGTGGTCTGGGACCAAACCCACAATATCTCTGAGATATGCCTGTACTCTTTTATTACCCACACCACTCACATGACACTTCCCATACAGTGTGCTACAATTTATCCTTTTAACTATCAGCTGTCCCCAACACCAGCTAAAAACAATTACATTGTCTCTTACTATAACCAGCTCCCTAAGAACAAGTTAATACAGAAAAATGCCCTTTTCCATCCTGACCAAGTGGCTCAGTTTGTTAGTGTGTTATCCAGGTACACCAAGGTCATGGGTTCAGTCCCTGGCCAGGGCACATACAAGAGGCAACCAATGAAGGGGTAAATAAGTCAAACAACAAATCAATGTCTGTCTGTCTGTTTGTCTATCTCTTTCTCTCTCTGCCTCCCCTTCCCCCATGCCTCCCGCAAGAGCAACTGAAAAAAAATAAAAACCATTTTCCATCATAACATCCATCAGTGGCATGGTGATATAGTTCAACAGAATTGGTTGAACTACATACAATTGTGTTTGAGTTAAGTGGGCTTTTGTAAGCTGGTCTGTAAATAAAACCACCTTTTATAAAATAATTCCTCTTGAAATTTTCAAGTTTCAAATAAATACCATAAAATTACTCTGAAAGCCAACCTACTTATAATTTACAGATTGCACCACTTTTTCCCTCCCCAACTAGATTATATACTGCCTAAAGCAGGAGTTAACATTTATTTCTTTGATTCTTAGTGCTTTGCTAAAGTTGCTGTTCAATAATTGCTTTTTGGTGGTGGTGATACCTTTTTTAAGAATGCTTAAACAAAACAGTGGAGAAGTCTTTGAGCATAATGAGACTCTTTCTCCTCTTAGGAGCTAATGCTCTTGGTCAGGCCTCTGACTCTTCTTCCATCTTACTTGAAGCTGCTAGTGGAGGAAATCCGGACTCTGTGATTCTCTTGCTACAGTATGGAGCTGATGCCAATGTCCCCAAGAATTCAGGCCATCTACCCATTCATGTGGCAGCTGACAGAGGTCACTTGTTGTAAGTTCCATTACATTACTGTAAATCATAGAAATAAGAATTAGCTACTTTTTGCGGGGGGAGGGGAGCAGCTTCTGAAAACTTTATATTCTTTATTTCTGATTCTACAACTCCAATATCTCTTTTAAATTTTTATTTATGGATTTAAGAGACAGAGAGGAGAGGTGAAAAGTGTGTGTGTGTCTCTGTGTGTGCGCGTGCGCACATGCACACATAAAAGAGTGAGCAAGATTTCTTGTTCCACTCATGGATGTATTCAATTGTATATGCCTTGACCAGGTATTGAACCCGCAACCATGACATATTGGGATGATGCTCTAACCAACTGAACCACCTGGCTGGGACTCCAATACCCCTTTTAAAGATAAACTCTTGACCAGCTAGAAAGTGATAAAGCCAGGTATAGTCTGTAGCAAGAGACATAAAACAATTTTATTATCAGGTCCTTAGGCAACATGAGGAGCCTCAAGTTTCACTGATGGGGCTAATTCTGAGTTTGTAATCTAGACAGTAGTTTCATTTAGCTTTACTTGGTATCCAAGGTTTTGGATTCAAGAACTGTGTTTTTGGTTGGGGGTTCTCAATACTACCTAATACTAACACCATCCAGTACTAGTATAAAACAATCATAAACATGATAATGCTGCATATTAAAAAAACAATTTCTAAATACACTTTGAAATTTTTTTTCCAGAGCTCTGAAGATTTTGGTCCCAGTTACAGAGTTTGCCGCCATTAAGCGAAGTGGCATTAGTCCAGTTCACTGCGCTGCAGCAGGAGCACACCCTGAATGCCTGCAACTGCTCATCCAGGCTGGATTTGATGTAAATTTCATGCTAGATCAGAGAATTCGCAAACATTATGATGACCATAGGAAATCAGCTCTGTATTTTGCAGTCTCAAATGGTGACCTCTCTTCAGTAAAGCTGCTTCTGAGTGCTGGAGCTCTGCCTAACCAAGACCCAGTTAACTGCCTCCAGATAGCCCTAAGGATGGGCAACTATGAGCTGATAAGTCTGCTGCTACGGCACGGGGCCAACGTAAATTACTTCTGCAGGGTCAACCCATTACATTTCCCATCAGCACTACAATACACACTGAAAGACGAAGTCATGCTCAGGATGCTATTAAATTATGGATATGACACAGAACGATGCTTTGATTGCCCTCATGGAGACAAAGTTCATCATTGCTATACTTTTGAGGGCTGGACACCTACAGTTATCAAAGATACTATGGTAAGTCCACAGTATTGGCTATATCACCTTATATAGTCATTATTGGTGGCCCTGAACTGCAGCAATAGGTAAGGCTTCATTCTCTCCAGAAACTCATTGTTGGATTTAATATACAATAAATAGTAGAAAGATGCAAAAGTTACAGGAACAGTTCAGAAAAAAACAAACTAATTCAACCTAGGGAATGTCACCAATGAAGCAACATCTGAGCAATGTTTTCAAGCATGAATGCAGTCTTGCATACATTATGCTTTTTCTTTGAATCTTACCTAACTAAAATGCTTCTGGGTTCACGATACCTGTACTCCTAGGGTTTTGGGGGGTTCCTTTAGCCCTAACATTTGATTAAATGGTTTTCTTTAGTCACCTGTTTGATGAATAAAGGAACTGCAACAAATAGTTGACCGCTCTCCTTGAGACATTTTTCTCTTGGCTTTCATCCCACTGGTCTACCTAATCGATGATGTCCACTTCCCCAACTTGAGCTCTTCCTGTTTCACAATAGCTGCCAGCCTTCAGGTCTCCTTTCAAGCATTACTTCTTTGAATAGGCCTTTACATAAGGTAGTTCCCTTCCCTAATCACTCTCTTATAAAACTGTTTTCTTTTACAGCATTTATTGCTAAAATTTTTTAAAATTTTACTGATTATGTGTCTCCCCCCCAAATATATGAATGTAAGCTTTTACCACTTTCCTCAACTTACAGATCTGTGCATAGCACACAGTATATGTAGTATATATACTTGAATTCATACTAACATCTGAAAATAAAAATAAACTGAGTGGAGAAAGTACTTCAAATCAATTCTGAAAAATGAAAGGCAAAATATTATATTGTATGACTTATTTTTGTTATGATTAATGTAAGATTTGGCATTTAGGCACATACGTTATTTCCTGACTTGACCTTTTACATGAACATCTTCTCTAAGACTGTGTAAGCTACTTAAAGACAGGAATTATCATTTCCTGAAGTAACAGGGTGGGAATAGGTTATAAATAATAGAAAACCCAAAGAGGAGCTTTAAGAAGATGGCCCATTCCCCTCTCAAATAAAGGCCAGAAGTTTAATTTTTTTAATAAAGGCTTCTAACTGTACAGCTCCATGATTCACAAGAGACCCCTGCATCCACATTCCAGCCACCTGGGAGGCAGGCAGAGGAAGCAGCACATGCCTTGCTCTTATTTAAGGGCATTCGGGGTTACTCACACTTCCACTTACATCTCATTGGCTAGAACTCAGGTGGCCACATCTAGGTGAAGCCAGAAAGGTAATCTTTATGCCAGACAGCCACGTGGCCAAAGGGGATAACAGATACTATATAACAGTCTTTCACACCTTCACTACATCTCACATAGTGCTGAAGGTATAGTAGTAAATATCTTTCCAAATGTTAGAGCTACAAAGTAGATTTTCTTGCTCAACACCTTAGTTGATAAACATGAAACTTGAGACCTTGGATTCTGAGTTTACTGCTCTTCTGGTTACTATGCTAAACCATAAATACTTAGTTTTAATTTACTTTCATAGTTCTGATTTTCTTCCTCAGTTCTGTGAAGTAATAACTTTGTCGTGGCTGCAACATCTCTCTGGAAAGGTTGTTCGAGTGATGCTCGATTATGTTGATCAAGTTCGGATCTGTTCAAAGTTGAAAGCTGTGCTCCAAAAACAGGGGCTCTGGTCAGAAATCCATAGTATTTTGAGTAAGTATCTTTCTTTCTTGTAGAAGGTTCTTAACAAAAATACAAATTGTATTCTTGTTTTGTAGACCATTCTTCTCTTCATTAAAAACTTGACCTAAAGGAACCAAGAAAAATACTATTCCTATCTAAAAAATGTTACTGTGTGTAACTATACGTACTTTGCACTTATTATCTTTCCAGGTAAATGAAGTGTTAGGTAACTACTTATTATATAGGTAGGTAATACTTTTCTACTAATCCTATGGAACAGTGTATACACAGGAATTAAAAGCTATGAAATGCCAACAAAAAAAGAGATAAATAAAAGCTAAGATCTAAGTCTTTAGCATATCAAATAACTGTTCAAACCAAATACTTTCCAGTAGAACATCAAGTCAAAGAATTTTTCATTTAATTTCTTTCTGAGTAGTGAGCTTTAGTTTTTAGTCTGACCCTGAGGAACAAGATTGGGTGGAGGTAGTGGGGATTAATACATGCATATTTAAGAACCTCAGGTCTCAAAGGCCAGACTCACAATTAATTGATGCCAGTCTTTGAATTCTAACTTGACATGGCTCTGAAACCATGTTTACAAGAAGGATTGAATGGGAAATGAAGAGCTGTTTCCCCATTCACTTTTCCGTTTAATCACAGCAAATGAAAATCTTGGTGGCTTAAGTATTAACAAAATACATTTCCTAACTAAACCCTAAAATTACTAAAAAATCAATTTTTTTCCTTTGGATAATGGACAACTCTTTCTCTCATTTTAGCAAACCCTCGCTCCCTGAAACATTTGTGCCGCCTTAAGATCCGGAAGTGTATGGGACGTTTGCATTTGCGTTGCCCTGTCTTCATGTCGTTTCTTCCGTTACCCAATCTTCTAAAAGCTTATGTCCTTTACCAAGAATATGACCTTTATGGACAAGGAATTTTTACAGGAGCCTGGTAATCAAACTATTCTGGTTGAAAAGGTAGAGTTATTTAGTACTTAAAATTTGACTTGTTATATGTGCTTTCTACTTCTCCCTTTACCTAGCAACTAAAATCTCAATTCAATCTACATTCCCTAAAGAGTTGCTCTGAACTAGCCTTTCAATATATAGATGGCTAGCATCTGAAAGGTAGTTTAAAAAGACCAACAGTAAAAATTTCAATTAATTGAAATACATCAGTTCTAATTGTATATTGATCTTTAAGTGTATGAATCCACATTTCTACATGCTCAAGATAATAGGTGCCACCTCTGATAATGCAAGACAATTCTTAACAGTAATCCCCTTTATAGAGAAGTACATATATAAAATGTGTTATTGATTGCAGTGAATAAATATTGACTCCAGCACATGACCTAGAAGTTAGCTATCCTTGTGCAAAAGTCCCGAGGCCAGCTTAGTGTCTGTTTACTAGAGTCCAGTATTGAGGTGGAGTAATTAATTGTAATAGAGCCTTCAATTGCAATTTCATCATTAATGAGAAATATGCATCCCTTCTTTCCACAAAACCCTGGTTAACATTTATCATTTATTGGTTAATGTGATCACTAGAATAGAAATTACAAGTGTTTTCAAGAAAATGATGGCTTATAATTTCTATACTGAACCAGTCCAGTGCTGGACATATAGAAGGGCTGCAATTATAGAATCTTAAAGTTTTATTTCTATATGTTCTATGCTGTATGTAAGTACAGTTTTTAAAAAGATTTATTTATTTTAATTATTTTTAGAGAAGGGAAGGGAGAGAGGGAAACATCAGTGTGTGGTTGCATCTTGTGTGCCCCCTATTGGGGACCTGGCCTGCAACCCAGGCATGTGCCCTACACTGGGAATCGAACTGGTGACCCTCTGGTTCACAGGCTGGCACTCAATCCACTGAGCCACACCAGTGAGGGCTGTAAGTACAGTTTTCTCTGCGTGGAAAATGAGGAAAGAAACTAAGAAGGCATTCACTCAGTCACACATGTGTAGCATTTAGATGACACATCAACAGGAAGCGCAGAGAGGTAAGATGATGTAGTCTATTTTCACAGATCCAGTCAGCTACAGCCTGATGTTTACATGTTTAGCCTTAGCATATTTTTTTTTAGCATAATGTAGTCCACTGTAGGTAAACTGAAGTTATATTTCTTTCTGATGTAGGGATTTGTGGCCATATAGACTATTTGAGTAAGTACAGACTTACAATTATTTTTAATATAGTTTTCACATAAAAAAATTGCAAAACTGACTGCCATAAATAGTTTTTATTTTTTAAATCAAATTGTAGTATCTCTTTATAAGTGACGTAAATTATATGTATGTCAATATACAAATATACTTAGGAGATACATGCACTTATATCAGATGAATTACATAATTCTGAAGTTAATTTCATCTACCCCCTGGACCTTCTAAAAGTGTATATACATTTTATAAAATTCAAAACAAGAAAGAACAGAAACTCCCATTAGAAGAAAAGACCTTAGTAAGTGCTACAGGAAACTACAACTATAGGCCCAAGACACTTAAGCTGGTACACACAATAACCTGCCCCTTTAAACTATAGGAATTTCTTTGAATAGAACCAAACATAGCAAGTATACACTGTCACATTGTCCATAACATGTCTAGGGTACTTACTGAGAAGTTTCTTTATTTTTCTAAAAGGAAAAAAAAAAGTCACTAGTGATGAATTAGTTTTACTTTTCAATACGTGACAATTTCTTTTTCATTTTAGCTGTTATGGACTTGCAATGAGGCTAGAAGTGTAATTATAGTGGCATAACAAATTAAGAAAAAGTCCAATTGTTTATAAGCGTCAACTGAAATTACTTAGAGAAATAAAATTCAGAATATATGACACATATTTCATACAAAAAATGACAGTACAAAAATCATGGACTTTATTATACATTAAAAATCTCCTAACAGCATTATTTCCTGAAGCCTTGTCAGGCAATATCTATTTTAACAAAATGAAAAAATAAGTTCTGCACCCCACATGTATACATGTATACCACCATTACATAAAACTGAGTTCTTCAAATCCAATTCTAAAGGTAAATGTAGCATGAATTTAATTGTATGCTGCATGATTTAACAGTATCAGTAAAATAAGGATTAATCAATTCACTTACATTACAAAATCACCAAATATACAAAGCAGTTTTACACATTAGTTGTAACTTAATCTCATATTAATGACATTATTAACTTTGTTCTTGTGTTAACTGAAGTAAATTACATATGAGTACAGCTGCAAGAGATTGGTTAAAAAGCATAATATAGTTCCAGTTTCAAATTTTTATGTATTATTTATTAATGCAGGAGAACAAAATCTCATGAAAGAAGAGTAAACCAAACTTTCCAGAAATAAAATGAAAGTCTTGCTTGCTATGATCAGTGTTTGATATTTAAAGTACAGTCTGAATGCTAGGATGTTATTGTCAAAACCAATGTTAATATTTTCATTTCATTAATTCAGGTGGCAGATGATTTTATAACACATGGGCCCTTAGAGTCTATCAGCATTTATAGGAAGATTTAAATCTTAAATATTTCAAGTTTCTTTATATAAGTCAAAATTAATTCCAATTCCTTTACCACATAAAATTATATGTTACATAGAATGTTATGCACAACTTACTATCTTTTTTCCAAGCATAAAGGTAAAATAAATCTACCACCCCTAGACTGTGGAGCCTGATAATTCTTTTGAAATTAAACACAAAGTTATCATTGTAGACATGACAAAACAAAAACCAGACTGGCTTTGGGGATTCTGTTTAAGGTAATAGTTTTAGTCCCTTATTAGCAAGTTCTGAACATATTAATAGGGAAAAGGAATAACTTGTTTTCTATCTATTGACTTCATTACCATAGGTACAAAAGAACTGTTCATATAGGTAACAGAGTGCATTGCAGAATTAGGTAGACTTAATTTCTTTCCTTTTAAAAATCAGTTTTGTTAAATCTAAAAACCACTAAGTCTAAATTTGAATCTGAGGAAGAGATTCCAAAATCTAATTCAATTAACACCAAAGCATCCCAAAGCTAGGAGAGATTTCAAAGGGTAACAAAAGATCAATTTAAACATTATACAGGAACCCACGGGCAGTCTTCTTTAATCAAAAAAGTTTATTAAAGTTGATGCTTCAATATTTGCAGTAATTGAACAGTTCATATAGTACTATAGTAATGGAACAGAAGGTGAACCATCTAAAAATTATTAAACTCACACATGACTTCTGTTTGGTGTTGGAATGTGCATTTGTCTGACCTATGGACATGTGTGTATTGTGGAAATCCTATCAAAACATGACTTAAAGGAACTGTAAGTCTGTCCAGCACCCCGACACCTTCCAGCACCCTTAACACTACCCAACACTTTGACCCAGAGTGCTAACAAAGGGAGGCAGTTCACTACCTGCAAAGCACCAGCTTAGTAAAACTGCCTTCTAATGCTGACCAGTTCTCTTGTAGGGTGACAAATTTCATCTGAGTTGAGTGAGTTGGCAACTTAATAATATAAACAAAAGACTTAATGAAACAGAAAGCTTATTAATTGTCTAAAAGGTCCCAAAAGCATGACTTGCAAGACTAATCAAGTACTGACTACAGAAGAAATTTCAACTTCTACAAGAGGAATGACACAAGCTGTTGTGAAAGCATCCCCTGTAAGCAAGCACAAAATGAGCTTTTTTTCCAGAAAGTATCCCATAAACCTCTACATTTTTACTAAGTGTTTTGGTAACCTAAGGCTTCAAAATAATGATTGTCATGTAATCATTATTCCCGTTTGGCACATGGATAAAAGAGTATCCTGACCCTATATATAATTACCTATCCCATTCCTACAGAAAACAGTGTACTATATTGTGAGAACTAAAAAATGCCATTCCTAACTCAAAACTAAGAAGAAAAAGATGTATATATTTAAAAAGAAAGGCTTTTCCCTTGTAAAATTAGTCTTAGTGGCTAATCTCTTGAAAATTTCAAATGTATAACTGTAAAATAGTTTATTCAATATACTTAACTTGTCTATATATGCTTTTACATGTGAAACACAGGAACATAATTTCTATCAGCAACATTAAAAATCTGAGTAAAGACAAAAAATCAAGTGTTGACACAGAAGTAGGCAGTAGAGAAATGTCATTTTAACCTTGACACCACACTCTAAGCCCTTCCTTTGTCAACTCTCCTATTCCTAGCATTCAATTCCTTTTAAGTCTTTTATGGAACTAGACATTTCACTCATCGGAAGAGTACAAGTATTTACAATAATTAGTGCAAATTATTCTATTCTTGTATATTAGTTATTTACCTTTGTGGATATAAAGTGGTGTCAGTATTTTATCAAAACATGGGATTATGAAAATACTATGGGTATCAGTCTGAAATTTAAAAGACATTTTCTAAACTAATCTCTGGGAATTTTTACTTTAAGCAGGAAACAATTATTATAGACCTTCTTTTGAAATGTCACTTGATTTTCAATAAAAATTATCTTGCTCAATGCAGAAAATACAATGTATTATCCTGTAACAACATCTTTACATGTTAAATCCTAATCTAAAATGTACTTAATCAACAAAAAATCCCTTTTAATAAATTCCAGAATCTTAACAATTACTGCTCTGCAGCAATAATTCAAGTTCCAACCTGAGAACTAAGAATGTGATAATAAAATGCCCAGAGCTGTATCAATAACTGAACTAAAGATACAAGCTTCTTTCCCAATGGCATCAGGTGAAGAACATCAGAGAAATGTGAGCGATCCAAGAAAAAGTGCCCTGAAATCCACAGTGCCACCTGCCACAATTTAAAACCTTAAGTCTAAAATCTCTTTTCTAATTATTTTATAAAAATTCTATTGCACATTTAATATTGTTAAAATATTTGCAAACTTGTAGAATTTTCTGTATAAAGGGTTTTGAACCTATTCAGTCAAAAGCTTCCTCACTACCAAGAAAATGTTCTTAATGAGAGAGAGGGAGCATAACCATGAATATCTGAAGCTAAAGAAGAAATGATTTCTTAAGGTCATAGCCAATTACAATGCAAGATGATGTATATCACAATCTGAAGGAAAAAAGGCTTGAGCAAGTATAATTCCTTGGCAATCTACTTTCGGGAGATGAACAGGTTTCTTTTAGATATACAGAATTTGATGTTACTGCATAGGTTATTATTTTTAAGGAAAAGAAATCAATGCAAACCTGTCATCAAGGTCAATGTTATTTTTTAAAATGAAGTTAAAACTAACAAGCAGATATAAACTTTAGTCTCCTCCTTGATATTTCAACATAGTTGTTACCTTGTGCCATTTCACCACAGAAATTGTCAATAAATTTGAAGGGGGTAATTGTCAACCAAAAGCAAGGACAAGTTTACGCTTCTGACTCTCTCTTCTTTCCTTCTTCTCCCAAATCACTCTCTTCTGACTGGCTACTGCTAAGGACAACAAACTGCCCCTCACTACTGGCTTGGTTTGGTCTACTGGAAGCAGCTATCAACCGACTTTGTTCTTCTAAGTCCTAGTGGAAAAGACAGAAAGAAACTATAAGTTAATTGTTTGCAATCAAATGGAAAACTATGCAGTTAAAATACATACTTAAGAACCACTTCAATCCTTCTGTCATAAATATAATGCATAATTCTGGCAACTTACTAAAAAAAAGGCCACACACAACCAATGAGGCACCAAAATGAACTCTGGTTCCATTCTTTAAATCCTATAAAAGTATTTCCCTCTTCTCCATTATTATGGTCAATAACCAAATTCAGGCCATTGTTATCGCTCACTATACTCTACAGTAAAACACTCACGAGAGATCACTGTACATCCCCTGTTCTTCATCTTTGTCTAATTTATCTTGCTAAATCACCTGTCACCTTCCCTCAGCCTAATCGATCAAGAAAGCCTTGACTTCAGGGTCATCTTTGCCACTTTCCTCTCCTTTGTCCACACAGCCACTCCACTGACAATTCTTGCCGACCCATTCTCATTAAGTATCCCAGTCATCTCATCTGCTACTGTCAATGCCGCAACCTGTACCTGGCCTTTACAATCTCACGTATCACCTATCTATGCATTGTCCAGATTTTGTTTTAAAATTTGGATGGATAATGATTTGACACTCCTAGTAACATTAAATATTTATAGATTACCTATATATAATATATATTCCTAAAGACCAATGTGAATTTCAGCAATGGCAGTTACCTCTATATGACAGAGCCTGTCAAAAGACCTGCTTTGACAGAGACAACCTCCCTGGGATATGGAAACAAGAAAGTTCTGATATGTTTGCTAAATGGCAAGTTACTCCACATGTCAGTGTAACTATAATGTAAACATCATGTCAGAAGACAGATGTCATCCTTTTCTGCTATGCTATGAACCAACTGGTTATAAAGTAGCTGAGCAAGCAGAAACAGACCTTCATTTGGAAATTCAAATCTGAAAGTCACAGTGCTGAATTAAGGAAACTCTGCAAAGATCACATCAGAGAAGATCCAAACATTAGGACTGCATACCTTTTCAATTTGTTTTTGTTTACTGAGTTCTTTCTGTTGCTTCTCTTTTACTCTCTCTATTTCTTTTTGTTTTTCTGATGCCCTACGATCCTGAAGAACAGATGAATACAACTAATGAATTAAATATGAAATAACTTTAAAATTTAGACTTTTCAATTAATATTACCTTTGTTACCTTTTCAAATTATTTTCTGCATTTATATGAGAAAGTGCACCAAAGATTTACACTCTGTTAGCCATTTACACAAATTCTAAATGCCAAATTAGCAATAGTATCCAGTGTTAACCTTACTTAAAATCATTTTACTTATTTGCCAATATGAAAAATCTTTATTTATTACTTTAGTCAACATTCTTGGATAATTAAATGTCTCAGATTCTTACCAGTTCCGCATGCAAAGCTATCTGTTTTGCCAGTCCAACAGAATCACAAATCTAAAAGGGGAAAAGTATAACTTATTATAATATATTGCTTAAAAAAAAAAAGCTGATTTAAGAATGTTCCAGGCCCAAAAACAAGCTGTAGTGTATTCTCTTTAGAGTCTGTGAACTTCAGTTGCTGCCTGGCACCTCTTTAATGTACCCACTTTGTCATCTCTTATTCATTACTGAGATAATAGGCTCTGCAAAGAATGAAGCAAGCACCTCCTGATGCTACTCTAAGCTGAAGACATCTGAAAATAGATGATTATGGGAATATATTGCATTCCCAGGATAAATTAATGAGGCCAGAAGATTGCACCAGCTACCAATGACTAGAAAGATACAGGTCTAAAGAACTTAGAAGGCCCAATACATCAGCTCAGCACTCTTCAGAGCAACAGGCTTTGGTTAAGCAATCCAGTTGGACTAGGCAAAGTTTGAGTTTTTTCCCAGAAATCTTAGTAAGAAGTTTGACTATGATATGTATTTCACAACAAAGACACATTTTGAAAAGCAGGTACCTTTTCCCCCTCATTGTTTGATTCAAATATATAGCAGATTGATGATAGATTACTTTCACTTCTCCCTCCGGATGTCCGAAGAACAAATCCAAAAAGCCTCTTATTTTCCTGGTGTGTAGCATACAAAACTACACTAGGTAATGGAAACTGCCACAGAAAAATACCAGAAGCAAACATGAGATTTTTCAATCCATTACAACAGTACTCTTATACATAACAAATTCATGCTAAGTTATAAAAAAATAACCTAAATAGAACATTAGAGCCCCGTTTTTTCCCTTAACAAAATGGTAATCCAAGAACAAATAATATATTTGGCGTGGATTGCCAGGTAGGATAAGAAGTTGTTGAATACTGAATTTGTTTTATTAGTCATTAACACATTTTACAAAGTAAAATTCAGTAACAAAAGTGGTATATATTATGAAATGATTAAACAGAAGCACACGCTTACAGCTATTTCAAAATAGCTAATTATAAAATAAACTCAATCACATTCCCCTTTTAAATTCTACTATTAGTTTCTTTAGTGTATGACATATGCTCCCTAGCTATGGGATAAACACTACGTATCACACCAGATTGCACTAGTTCTTTAAGTTACCTGGAATGTTCAATTTTAACTTTTTTTGGAGAGATGGCCATAAACTTAACTATGACAGCCTAAAGATCAATTATAGTTGAAACTACATCTGAATATACAGGATCAGGATTATTATTATAAAGATGTAAGATGTGTATATGCCCAAAGATACTTTAAGCTTTAAACATGTAGAACTCACCATGAGCCTTGTAACTTGTGTCTGTGGATCAATTAACCTATAATAATAATTAAAAATTTGGAAAACAAATTATAATTAGGTTAAAATTATATAAACATTTTTCCTACAGTTTTCTGAAGGAGAGGTTACTACTTACTTCAAACAATCGCAAGTGACTAACAAATGTGATTCTGTCATACGAAAGATGTTATGGATGGCCCGGGCAGCTAAGATTTGGCGCATTGTTTCATAAACAACATCTGGACTGTCATCTGATTTCACCTCCATAGAACCAAGGAATCGGACAATAAATAACTGATGAAGAATAGAATCTACGACAGAACAAGGTGTGTTACGTACTTTTAAATCCCACATTTGTTTTCCTAAAGAATAAAATACACTGCCTCCTTTTAGATTTTCCAGTGAAAATTTCAACCTAACAGAAGTATTTAGAGAACTACTAACAACAGTGTTCAAGTTACAGGAAAATTAAGGTCTCAAATTCAAATAGCAAAGTTTATGCTTCAACAATTGGTGGCTCTAACACAAAGAATTCCTTGCACTATTTTTTTTACAGCTTTTCTGTAAGTATGACATTAAATAAAAATAAACAGCTACTAGAAAAAGGGAAAAAAGTTATGCTCCAGGACCAGAAGAAAACATCTGCTGTCAGGAAAAGCTTGAAGGATATGCACTGAGACCTTGACTATGAGGTCAAAAGTATAATATTCTATAATTTTGAGTGAATAACAAAATCTTAAATCCAGTTAAGTTCTGTTGCTTTAAGAGTACTTTGAGTAAAAAGAAAAAATTGTGAGGTAAAGTTACCATTAAAACAGCAGACAGAACAAATGTAAACAACAAATTCTTTACAGTTTATTGCTGAGAATTTCTAAAACATACGAGAACACTGCATGTCTGTTTTACCTTCAGTTTCAGATTTTGTACCTCCTCCAGATTCTCCAAATGGATTTGTCCGCCTGAAATGTTTTTTTAAAAATTATGAACCAACAGTTAGTTACAATGAGCTACAGGGAAGGAATATCAATCAAACCAGAGTTAAAAACTAAGAGTCACAAGAGCTTGTACATGCATTTAAAAAAAAACACTCTAATATACTCCATTCTATTAAGGAACATTGCAGATGAACAGACTGCTCTGAGGAAAGCCATCGCCTTTACATTGGGTTAACAGACTGAACTCAAAGTTGCTGCATTTTAGAAAGAGTGAATGGATTGGAAGCTCGGACACACCCACCCACCCCGCAATACTGCAAAAACATGTTGCAGAAGTTCATAAATTTAAATCACACACACACACACACCCCCGCACCCCCTCTCCGCAATATTGTAAAAACATGTTGCAGAAGTTCATAAATTTAAATAAACTAAGACAGAGAAACAGCTGATTTAGCGTCAATTTTAGCTACTTGAGAAAAATGTCAAACATTTTCTGGGATGGAAAAACCTCTTTTTAGGTTCTCTAAGTATATGTCACAAGTTAATTATGATAATTTCAACATTTTCTAGTTTTAAACCTGTATTTCTCAAGGCATATGTAACAGAATGCAAAAGAAAGAAAAAGCTACCTAGAGATGGAAGCCATCTCCCATGTTACTGTCCTTGGCTCTTGCACAACCCCAGTGAAGGGAAAAAAGTACAATTCAAAGTAAGTTTTGTAAGCAAACAAAGAGCTAAGTGGTCCAAAAATAACACTGGCATTAAGTTAACATGAAATTATCTCCCCAATATACGTCTAACCTATTATATCAAATGCTAAGTATATTTCTGTGATCAAACGTAAATTACATTTTCTGGATCACAACCATGCATATCCAAATTAATATATTATAAATTTATTAGGGGTCCAACCTGCTTAATAAATAATTTGCCGTAAGTCACATTTCCTTCATCCACAGCCAAAGAAAAATTTTAATGTTCTGCCCAAGGATATTTCTCATTATATAAACAAAAGGTGGTTCATTATTAATTCAGAGATTTCTTATTCTGATACCAGATAATATTTTCTAATAAACCTATAGCACATGTATTACTTTCAAGAATTTTAAAAATATTGTCATGACCTAAAGATAGGACTGTCGGCTTTCTTCTGCAATTTTAATAGCAAATACCGAGGAAGATATGATAGGCAAATTCAGAATTAAATGCTTTTAAAACTAAATTATCTTAACTCATTTAACTGAGGCAGAAAACAAAGAAAAACCTGCCAGGATTCTTCCCAACTGTCAAAATTATGTTAGGTAACTAAACAAGGTACAACATAGCTGTTGCATATGATATGTAAAAGATGACTCTGAAACACAGGAATGGAATCATAAACCTTAAGAGACTAGAGTACAATGTCCCAGTGATACCGTCACCCACCTGCCTCCCTGGCCAGGAGCTTTTGCCTGCCCAGACTGATCTTCACACACAGGAGAAATGATGTCAAACTGTATTGGGGTGTCTGGGGCAACAAGAGAATCCAGAGAGAGGGCAGCCAAATTTGTGGATTCAGATCCTAAAGATCCTGAACTGCTGGTTCGAGCTGTTGATGGTCGAGATTGTCTAAACACAGAAGAAAACAAAAAGGCATTATATTTGGTTTTCTCTTTGGGAAATTAAACACTTAAACTATGAGAAAGAAAATACAACTTTGTAAGTCAATGAGAAGAGCAGAACAAATTTTAATAAGCACAATCCCACATCATAGTACTTATTTAACGAAAGACTTCTTTCTTTCCAAGTACTAAATTTAAAAATATAAATCACCTCAATCTAGACATAAACAATAGGGACTCGGAATCATTTATTTAGCACTCTTGCTGGTAAATTTACCAACTTGAAAATACAATTTCTATGTTGTTTAGGGAACTGTTTATTACTAATCTAGGCAGCACCACTAAAATCAAGTGTTCCCTAACACTTCCAATACCCCATAAATTTCTCTACATAACCCAGTCTGGTAACTCACCCTGCTGGCCGCAGACTCTCGTGCCTCTGCTGGAAAGATGGGGAAGGAGTGACAGCTTCCAAAGCTGACTGATTTACTCGGGCAGCAATTTCCTATTTTTTTTTTTTGTAAAGTGAGAAAACCAAAAGTTTGAATATAACTCTGAATTGTCAGAATGTTCTTGAATTATACATAAAGTGTAAGTTGGAGTTACTAAAGTAGTTCCATGTACTTTGTCTTGACATTAAGATACACAAATTGCTTTGCAGCATTATCGTTTATTTTCTCTTACTTCCTGTAAATATGTGTGTGTGGAGAGGGGGCATATGATTTTTTTTCTACTAATACACATATTAGGAAATACTGTTTTTTCTTTACATTTTTAACTGTGAGACTTTTTGGATTAAAGTATGTATTGCTAACACCTAGTACTGTGTCTGGCATACCAGACACTCAATACATTTGCTAAATAAAGAAATTAAGTCCCTGGCTGGTGTGGCTCAGTAGATTGAGTGCCAGCCTGCATACCAAAGGGTCATGGGTTCACTTCCCAGCCAGGGCACATGCCTGGGTTCCAGGCCAGGTCCCCAGTTGGGGACACATTAGAAGCAACCACACGTTAATGTTTCTTTTTTCTTTTCTAAAGATTTTATTTATTTTTAGAGGAGAAGGGAAGGAGAAAGAGAGGGACAGAAACATCAATGTGTGGTTGCTTCTCATGCACCCTCTACTGGAGACCCAGCCCACAACTCAGGCATGTTCCCTGACTGGGAATCGAACTGGCGACCATTTGGTTCAAAGGCCGGCACTCAATCCACTGAGCCACATCAGCCAGGGCACACTGATGTTTCTCTCCCTCTCCTCCTCCCTCTAGAAATAAGTAAATAAAGTCTTAAAAAAAAAAAAAGTAATTTAGAAGTAGAAAAGAGCCACAAAATATAAAACTATTTTATAACTATGCTTCTGAAGTTTTCATTATTTTCCAGAATATATTTATGCTCAGACGTATCTATATACTTATTGATAAAATTATCATGGATATTTTCAGACCAAAATTTGAAAGAAAGTTTTCCATAAGAAATATTTGTAAACTTATTATATAAAACATTGGCTAAATAAAATGGCATTTAGATTAGAAAATATGGTCACAAAATATTTTGAAATTTCTGTGTCTTATAGTTAGCAAAAAATGCCAAGATAATGCCACAAACTGATCAAAATTTCTTCTCATTAATATAGATAAAACAATTCTGGATAATTTGGAAAATATTACTTAAAACTTAAGTTTTGATAGGAAAGTACAATAAGCCTGAATTTTTCAAGTCCAAACACTGTATTCTCTATGTATTCCCCAGGTATTAACAAGTCATCTAATTTACATTTTAATTTTTGTTGCTCAAATAACAGAGCAGAAAGAAAAGCCAGACTGGCAGGAGATCGAGTTACTAAAAGCAAAAGCCTTCTCTACACTGAGCACTGATTTCTTAAACTTATAAGATTATTATAATTAAAAAACTATCAGAAATTACTAACAGTTTGGAAATCTGAGATTTTGTTTCTTTGAGTCAAAACTTTTTCCTAGGTGTCTAAACCATGTGTTAGAGGGGCACCTCAAAGCAATTATGATTTAAGAAAAAAACAAAAACCAGAACTCTTCCAAAATGTTTCCTTCACTTGGGCTTAACCCAGAAGTCATCTTTAATATGTCTCTTTCATTCCTTACATTAGTCCTGTTACTAATCAGTCCAGTCAATTTCTTTTTCCCTGTTTCTATGATTCATTATTTCTTCTTTTTCCTCAGTTCAGACCCTCAGTTCATGCCTGACGTATGAAAATGGAATCCTACATGCCCCCAGACACTCTCATCTAATCAACCATTACACCAACAGTTTAAGACTTAAAAGAGTGAGGACTTTCTAGAGAAATTTGCCCTGTTCTGCCTCAACTGAAGTCATTAACACCCATCCAGCCCTTGGAGGCGCCCAGGTTCATAGCATAGCTGGGCCCACCATGACTGACAGAAGTAAGACAGCTCCTGTCATAAGCCAAGTGTTTTCCCAACGACACTGCAGTATGGACCCATTTGATTCCTCCCAGAGTACTCTGCATCCCTGTGTTCTGCCTGTACGTTTGGAGTGTACCTATGACTATGTCTACACTGCTGAGTTTATCTGGTTTGACACCCTTGCTACTCGAAGTATAACGGGCATAATTAAGAGTTCAGGCCACCTCACCCCAGTCCTACTGAATGCATTTTGAGATCCCCAGGTGACTGGTATGCACATTTCAGTTTTCCATTATTCTCCATCAAGAACCTTCAAAACCAAATATATGACTCAATTCATACCATATCAAAATTTGTTCTTTGTTTCTGTTTTCTTATCTTCAATGTCTTCTCTTTTCCTCAAAACATGGACAAATCCTACCCAGCTGAGGTTTCCACCATCTCCAGTTTTCTCTAAAACTGAAGTCCACACTGATTTTTTCTTTCTTTCTTTATTTTTAAATACATGTCTCTGCCTCCCCCCCCACCACTTTCCCTTGCCCCCTTCCTCATTCCGTCCCTCAGCTCTTAATGTTCTAAAATCTTAAGCCTTTGGTTATCACAATATGTTTTCAATTACATACTGTTTTTTTTTTAATCCTCATCCAAGGAATTTTTTTTTTCATTGGTTTTAGAGAGGGAGAGGGAGACATCTATGCAAGAGAGAGACAGACATTGATTGATTGCCTCCTGTATGCACCCAGACTAGGGATTGGTGCCCATACCAGGGGTTGTATGGATCCGGAATGGGGGTATTGCACGCACCCAGACCGGGGATCGAACCCGCAACCTAGATATGTGCCTTGACTGGGAATCAAACCCTCAGGACAATGCTCCAACCAACTAAGCCACACCAGCCAGATCTGTATACTGTTTTATATGAAATATTAAAGTTTTAATTTTGTCTTCCATACACATAGACTCTTGGAGGACAGAGGCCCTGGCTTATTTTCTTCTCTCCTTCTCCATTGTGCTCAACACAGCACTACACAGGGTCAGTGCCCAGTAAACATTTGTTAGTTGATTGACCTCAGTATCTTTGACTTCCTATTGTTCTAAGAAGACCACATATTCATTAAACACATGATACTTTAAAGCTATGCATTCCAGGGCAAATTAAAAGATTACAGAACTTGAGAATTATGACTTAATTAATAAAAGCTGTATTAGCCACAAACTTATTTAACTTAGCCATATCTGGATATAATAAAATAAAAATATTACCTCTGGATTTTCACTTAAATATATTTGTTTAGATATGTTGTTTATCGTACAGATCCACTGCAAGAGGAAAAAACAAAACTATGATTAATATTTTTTCTACAATGCTTCTCTTCTAAAAGAGAATGTTCAATATTTGAATGAAAAACAAGTTTCATTAGATGAAGTAACATATAATCTTTTTATAGGATAAATACCTACCCATATATTGTACATAAGCATATATATGTAAATAATTGAGGGTATAATAGAACATTGAACAGATTTATTATTGTATCTCAAATTTATTTCATAAAGGGAAATAAAAAATATAGCAATTATGTTAAATGACAATTTAGTGGTCTATATTTATCTTTTTGTATCACTTCCCTCTTAATCTCTACCAAACACCACAGTCTGAACTCAGATATTATTAACACCAATGCAAATGAGTTAGGAGTTAAATATATTCCTGGTGAATATATTTTACATACCTCATTTCTCTTGGGTTTATAAAAAATTAACATAGAAAACTGTCTCTGCTTCATATCTGTTTCACTCTTAAGAATTCTAGTACCTGATGAGTCTCACTAAACTAAACTACTCTTCTGTTTGGTAAACCCTGCGAGAGCAGGCTTTTGCCTGTGTTCTTCAGAGTCCAAAAGCCAAGTTTTAATATCCATTCTTTTTCACAAGAAGCAAATAAATATAGTCTCTATATAATCTGTAAACTTCTCTTTCACCAACACAATTATAATGGCAGATAAAATGGCTCACAATCAACCTATAATGTATTTTCACTGTAGGATATTTCTCAAGACAAAGTTTTTGATGCATCAGTTCCTAGTACTAACTTACCTTCCATATTTGGTGTACTATGAGTAAAAATGGAGCCAAAAATAAAATAGTCGAGAAGAAGAAAAGACATTCCCAAATTTTTGTTTTTCTGTCTTTCATTTCCTTAAAGTTTTAAGCTTTAGTTGCTTCCTGCCATGCCGCATCTGCTGCCACTATATTCTTAATGCAGCCAATACTGTCTCAGAAGGTGAAAGAAGCAAATAAACTGTCACCTCATGATACTAACAGCCTGCCAGAAAGTAACAGTCACAAGGTCATTTCTGAATTAGATCCTTTAAAAAGACAGGAGAGAAATAATCTCTAAGGTCTGGCCTCAGAGGTCCAACTATAAAATTCTTTCTGAAATTTAAGAATGTTGTTTATGGAAAATAACCTTTTATAAAAAAAGATATTTTTAATTAACCAGAATTTTTCAAATTTCTATGAAGAAAACATTAATATGTTTTGTCATCAGCAAAAATATCTTAAGATATTACTGAAGAAATTAGCCAGACAAAATTTTACCTCTTCATGGTCTTTTTTACTCTCTGCTTGCAAAATTGAAGATCTGAAAAAAAAGAAAAAACCTGAACCTCAACTTTTTAAAAAGTACTTTCAATATGATCTGAGAAAATTTTTTATCTTTAATGGTACATATAAAACCAATCAATATTAAAAAAAAAAACAAAACACCCAAAACATATAACCAGTTGTATCTTAGGAAAAGGAGATGACCAGAGGCATTAGGACTTCGATTTTAACAACTCTTGGCTTTGACTATCTATGCCAAAATGTACTGAAAAAGAAACAGGTGCTGGTTTTCAGAAGACAGCCAATAACAAAGGTGCACTGCAACTAAGACAATCCATTTCAACCTTCCGACACACATATTTCAAATATAAAGAGCTGACCCTAATATAAAACGCTAATTTTGCTTCACTATTATTTCTCATTGAATACAGTTAAACAAAATTTTTCAACATAGTAATTACTAACATAGGGATATTTAGCTTTTCTAAAGTTAGAGGGTCATGTTTTAAGAGTTTAGAGAAAAAATTATTTACTAATCTTGAATCAAATCATTTTTTATTTCTAAATAAAATAGAAAATGATGCTAAGCACTGGCAAAAAATTGAAAATAAAAAATACAAGGTAAGAACTTATAGTAAAGTATTAACATTTTGATAATTTTGACAAATGAATACAGGGACTCCCAACATCTAGCATGATAACTGATACACAGTAATTGGCATTCACTATGTTTGTATAAGGAATATGAAATTAAACAACCGTTTTGACAAAAAGGTAACATCTTGATGTATATAAAAAGAGGGGAAAATGACTTTCAGGGAACCTCGAGATGCTCTGAACAAAAAGAAAGATCAAAGGGAAAGATCAAGAGGGAAGGAGGAAGCGGGGGCGGGGAAAAGGAAGGGAAGGGGAAAGTCAAGGAACATATAGCAAGGACTCATGGGCAAAACCAAAGGGGAAGAGCTGAGGGAGGGAAGGAGGAAGAGGGCAAGGGAAAGTGGTGGGGGGTAGGCAGAGACAAATGTATTTGAAAAAATAAATTAAAATAAAATTTTTTAAAAAAAGGGAATCAGAAGGAAAAAAGAAAAAAGAAACAGTATTTCAATTAAGTAGGAAAAATTTGCAGGTAACTAAAACCTCATTAGAAAAAAAATATTTTAAGATTTTATTTATTTATTTTCAGAGAGAGGGAACGGGAGGAATTGAAGGAGAGAAACATTAGTCAGTTGCCTCTCACATGCTCCCAGCTGAAGACCTGGCCCACAACCCAGGCATGTGCCCTGACAGTAAAACAAACTTGCAGCCTTTCAGTTCACAGGTCAGTGCTTAATTCAGTGGACATACCAGCCAGGGCAGGAAAAATGTTAAATCATGATGTACATCCTTAAGTGGAATATAATGTAGCCATTATGTTTTTAATAAGTGAATGCAGATCCAAATTACATATACAGTATTTCCTCAACTATTTAAAAAGTGTAATTAAAACGATAGGCAACAGACCAAAAAGTTCAGTGTGGCTCTGGTTAGAGAGATTATAACTTTTTTTTCATATTCTTTTGTATGTTTTTCTGTGCTTTTCGAAAATTTGTTCTAAGGATTCTCATTTAATGCAAAGATAATAGAAAATTTTTTAAACAGAATATAAACATTAATGGACTAAGGGAGAATCCACATGGCAGAGGTGTGAATGGAAGTCACACTGACCTCCTCACTGGACCAACCTGGAATTACAACTAAATTGTGGAAAAATCACGTGGTACAAACAACTGAACAATAGCGTGAGAGGAGCCCTATAACCTCGGACACACAGAAGAGTCAGCTTTAGCACAACCTAACGGGTAAGGAGTGTGGTAGAGACTTAAGAAGATAGGCAGGGCACCCATGGACAGCAGCACCGGAAGGATATTGAAATGGCCAGTTAGATCCCCCTGAGAAGAGTGGAGCCTAAACCATAAGTGGGGATCTCCAGCCTACAACACCAGAGCCCAAAAAGTACACAAATAACAGCCAGCAGCAAAAAGCAGCAGAGTTGCTCTCTGCCAAGAGACAGGAGGATGGAGACACAAAGAGCCGTTTAAAGGGCCAACACATAAATTTTTATTTGCAGCTACTTACCCTGGTCTTCGGCAAAGGAAGGGGAAGAGTGGGCTAGAGATATCTGAGGAGAGACTGGGGAAGGAGGCTTTGGGGAGAGAACCGAGGGAGTGGTCGGCTGGGATCCCGGTACTGACTCATCTTCCATGCAGCAGTAGCCATCTTGCTCAGGCAGACCACTCCCCTGAGCGTCCATAGCATGAGAGGACACAGCAGCCCCACCCCCAAGAGGGACTCTGCCCTGGCCCGGTGGTACTTGGCCTGACTGCAGAAGAGAGTGGCAGCCCCAGATAGTAGACCCCTGGCTAACGGGGGCGCAGAGCGGTCTAGAGACACTTGAGGAGAGAGTGGAGACAAAGGCTTTTGGGAGAAAACAGAGAGAGTATCAGACGGGATCCCAGTGCTGATCCCTCCCCTATTCAGCAGCAGCCACCTGGCTCAGGAAGACCAACCTCTGAGTGGCAGCAGCATGAGAGGACCCAATAACCCCGCCCCCAGGAGGGATCTGCACCGCCCTGTGGTGTCTCTAAGCTGGCCTACTGAGTGCAGAGTGACTATATTAACAACTGAAGGAGACAGACACAGAGGGTAGATTCCTGAAAGTCTCAAACAGACTGCTTAAGGTCAGACAGGGTCAACATCTGACATCATCAGAGGCAGATCCAGAAAGAAAGAACAGCGGTCTCCTACCATGGAAGTTCACACCACAAAGTCCGGAAATCAAGACAGATCAATTTAAGAAGCAGAAGCAAAAAAGAAGAGTCTCACAAGTAATGGGAAGACAATGAAACACCCCCCAGTCAAAGGCAAAGGAGGAATCCTCAGAAACAGAACTAAATGAAAGAGGCCAGTAAACTATCAGATACTGAGTTCGAAACAATGGTTCTAAGTTCTAAGGATACTCAATGAGCTCAGTGAGCTCAGAGAGAACTACAAAATACTCCAGGGAAACTATGGGGAACTTACTGCAAACTATATCAGCATGAAAAAGGACATAGAAACTACCAGTAAGAGACAAGAGGAAATGAAGAGTACAATTTCTAAATTGAAGAACACAGTAGAAGGAATCCAAAGAAGGCTAGATAAAGCAGAGGATCGAATCAGCGAGCTGGAGGACAAGGTAGAAAAAAGCTCCCAGAAAGAGCAAGAAAATGAAAAAAGACTCAAAAAGATTGAAGAGGCGCATAGGGAAACGCAGGATGACCTGAAACAGAATCATATCCGTATAACAGGGATACCAGAAGGTGAAGAGAAGGAGGAAGGGATAGAGAACCTGTTTGAAAAAGTCACGATGGAAAACTTCCCTAATTGGAGGGGAGAAAAAGTCACGCAAGTCCAGGAAGCACAGAAAGTCCCATTCGAGAGGAACCCAATGAGGCCCACTCCAAGACACATCATCGTTAAAATGGCAAATATCAAAGACAAACAGAGAATCCTAAAGGAAGTGAGGGAGAAATGTGTAAGTAACCTATAAGGGAGCCCCCATACGGCTAGCAGCTGATTTCTCAAAAAGCAAAGGCCTGCAACCAAGACTGCTCAACCTAGCAAGGCTCTCAATTAAAATGGAAGGCGAAATAAGGAGTTTCCCAGACAAAAGAAGGCTACAACCAAACCAGCATAGCAAGATATGCAAAAGGGACTGCTTTAAGAAGATGAAGAAAGAGTCTGTGAATACCCAGTTCCTTTCACGGTCACCAATACTTGACATTACCAATATTTTTAATACTTAATCTGATTGTGACAATGATGTGTTATTTGAAGTGTTACTTTATTATTGGTTGAAACTAAACCTGTTTTTGTGTATTTCTTGCCTATATTTATTATTTTTAAAAAGGCTTTAAATGACTTTTTGGTATTCTTCATCCATTTTTTGATTAAATATAGAATATTTTCTGTTAAAAAAACTATTAACCATGTTTTAGATGTGTTGCAAATACTTTCCTATTTTTTCCTTGTCCTTTACCTTTTTTTATATTACTGTATAGTCTTAAATGTTTAATAGAGTCATGTTAATATTTTACTTTATAGCTTCTAGATTTGAATATTTTTCTCCAGGCAAGAAAAATATTATTTTATATTTTCTCTTAAAACTCCTTAGATTTTACATATTGATTTTTAACTGACCTGAAAATTTTTTGTATAATGTGTGAAATAGGGCTATTTGTTTTATTTCAAGTAACAGAGGTCCATGTACCTTATTTGTTGGATAAGCCTTATTCCCCATTGATTTGAAATATCAATTTTATCATATATTACGATGTTAGATACATATGTTTTTTTCTAGAATGCTCATTTTATTTCACTGATTTACTTGAATATATAAAAAAAATTAATGGACTAAATAATTTGATCAGAAATATTTGATTAACACCTAAAAATAACATTACTGTTAGCACCTAGTATTTGTACTTGTGAGGCACATTATATATGGCAGCTTTTGATTTTTCCTTAACCATTTACAAAGTAGGGATTATGACCTCCCTCTCAATTTTACGTGTACAAAGATGGAGCTCAGAAGTTATGTAACTTATCTGAGACCACACAGTAAGTAATGGGTCCAGAATGTGAACTTCCTGACCCTAAGGTTGGGGCTCTTTGCGCTAACTTACGTTGCCTTCTGCACACTCTGCAGGATTTTCAGTGACCAGTCTCAACATGAAATCACAGGTCTTTACCAAATGACCTCACTTTGATAACTTTAAAATATTAAGACATCATTTAACCAGGCCAGAAAGTTCAACTCACATCTACAAGAAAATTATCTTGATAAATAATAAGCCTAAAATATCTATAAAATGAATGAATAGAAATTATCCTGTATTTCAGTAGCTTAAAATATTACAGACTTTATTAATATTAGGAAAAATACTTACTTTTTTCCATCAAAAGAGGTGATCTGAAAACAGTACCGCCTGTCTTCACAGTCCACAGCCATTACTGAACAGTTGTCTATGTCCATGGCCAAGCCTCCTGCTACATCCCCACGGGCCTGACTCATTAGATTTCCACCCTGAGTGAAGTAAAACTGTCTGTCCCAGGTAGATGACACCAAACCTGTTTTACTAAATGAAGAAAAGTGCATTCACTCTTTAATAACCCACAAGAAATTTCATTATAAGCCCAACACAAGATAAAGCACATCACAAAGAACCAGCTTGCAAAAGGCGCCAAGGTGTCTAGAAAATATAAATATCATCTTTTCATCTCTAAAATAAATTCACATATGCTGACTATGTGTGTGTGTGTATATTTCTAAAACAAGTCTGGAAATTATCAAATTGCAACTGTTATAATGATGCTGCATAAAATATAGTTCAACTTTTCAAGGATGTAAATTCAAAACGAAAGAATTTAATTTACTCCTACGGTTAACATGCTTTATCCTATCTTCAGGTGAAAACTAAAATCTGACTTGACGGTGTAATTACATATATTAAAGTATGTTAAATAACATTTAATAGCATTCATGTTAAGCCAGATTTATTTAAACTCAAATTGATTTCACTTTTTAAAAAAATTCTAAATTATTCAACAAATATCTAAACGATTTGTTACTTTTGAAAATTATTCATGTACTCAATAAGTCAAAAAGTTCACATAAATACTATTATCATTAACTAAAAAGATTCAACCTTTAGTAAAAACAAAACAATTTGTCAGACAGTATCAATTATATATTATATTCCCTTGCCAATACCTTAAATGATATACAATATATGAAAATAACAACAGCTTTCTTACTTCCTCGCATTAAGGTATCCAGCCTTTCGGGTTAAATTTCGATTAACAGGAAATTTCATTGGATCTGGGTCAGGCACATATAAAGGGTCACTGGCTACTTCCAAATCCTCTATTGTCTGCTGCATGGTCTCTACATCACTGTCCATTTCCCTGCGAACACTAACACAGAGAACAGGTTATTTACTAACCAACCACAACAGATGAAGGACTCCTTACCATTCATGTTTATCTGTTATTTGTTGTATACATTTTCTTAAAGAGCAAACAGTGGTTAAAGTAACAAGAACATGCCATAAAATAGCTTTACATTTTATTTAAAACTTAGATATTTTGGAAACAATACTAAATTCAAAATCTATGAAGCCACATTCAATGCTTGACTTTAGAGAAAGTTTCAAACTATTCTGTGCCTTTAAAACAACAATCATTTTCATCTCACCCTGTATCTCAGATTGAACACCACTGCTCAGAGTTTTGAACCTCATTAGAACTGCTTTCTCTCTCTAAGCTTTCAAGGCTTGGAAAACAAGATTTATTTAGTAATCTCCCATCTATCCCCCAAAATTGTAATCATGATGTTAATTAACATAAATTATTATTATGATGTATCTGTTATAGTAACACATAAAACCTAGTTTAGAATCAATAAAATACGATCAGATTTGAGTGTTATGAAATTCAGAGTTCAGATTCTGTGGAAAAGATATTTGAAAAAAACAAGAAGTGTCATGAGACATGTGAGAAACACTCCCATGGCAGGGAAAACAGCCCCTCAGAAAATTAAATAGTAAATATTTTTAGATTATGACAATTAGCTGTTAATTTATCATTCACATAACTTCATTTTTAATTTTAAGGAAGAAAATACTTACTTTTGTACACTTGTTCCAATATTAGTTAAGAATTCTTCCAGTTGTTCATTGAGGTTTTCAGAACCCATCTTAAAGAAACTTATCTGAGGCAAGAGGGTATGAGAGTGGGAGGTTGGACACAGAAACAATGACATACACAAAGTACTTTAAGTGAATCATATAACAAAGTCCAAGACACATGGATAAGTAAAAAAACAAAGGAGTATTTCCATCTGTGTAAAAATAGGTTGCAGTTTATAATGATTTCTTCTGGGCATGAGGCCACTAAAGAAACTGAAGTTAAACTTTTCTGTACGTCCTTTTATATATTAATACACGCATATGGTAAGCAATTTTTTTTAACTGGAAAATAAATCTTAAACCATTTCAAGTAAATCACATGGATAAACTATTTCATGTTTTTGTTTTTTTTTTAATATTTTATCTAGTTTTAGAGAGAGGGGAAGGGGGAAGAAAGAGAGGGAGAGAAACATCAATGTGTGGTTGTGTCTCGAGAGCCCCCTACTGGGGACCTGGACCACAACCCAGATATGTGCCCTGACTGGGAATTGAACTGGCAATCCTTTGGTTTGCAGGCCCATGCTCAATCCACTGAGCCATCCCAGCCAGGGCCTATTGCATGTTTAACACTAAAAGTTTTATATCTGAGGAATAATAGTAGTCATACTTGATGGAATATTCAAATCTCTTTAAACTCTCATTTTTAGGGGACTGCCATCTCATATTTTGCAAATTTAATTTTCCAGCCCCCTTACAGTTGTACACCTCTTGGGACACTTTGGAGTTCATCAGTATTTTTAACTCAGGAAGTATACAAGCAACATAACACAAATTCGAACTTCTCTATTGAATCTATTATGAAGCAAGAGTGAGTAGAAGCTCTAGCAACAGGTTAATTTCACCATTCATTTAGCTTTATGTTCCCTGTCCCCAACAGTGATGGACAAGATCTAAATACAAGATAAATGGTTTCATTTACCATAAAATATCTGAAATCATCTACAAAGAAAACCATTTTCCCTAATTTCCTCAAAATAACATTCTGATGACATTTTAAATTACTTCTTAAAATACAGGCACAAAATTGTATTTTGATCTTAGTTTGTAATACAATCTCTTTATATTTAACACAAATATCATACTTTAATATAAAGATTTTAGGGCAGTTATAATCCAAAACACAGTGTGGCATTCACCTGAGCTTGCATGTACCCAAGTAGAGGTTCTAACAATGCTATTTTCTTCTTGTACTGAAGAGTATTTAATGCACAAAAATAATGCATCATGGTTTGGTGTTGTTTTTTTCTGGAAGTGTAGACATCTTCTGTTACTTCATACTTCACCTTTAAGTGAAATATTAAAAATACTATTATTTATTTCATTTTGAAGTAGCGGCTGTTAAGAAGAGCCCACACAAGGAAAGAGGTATATCACCAGCAATTGTGCATAGGTTTCTATTTTCTTAGGTATTTGAAATCCTGCAAAATATTGGCTAAGATAGTTTTTTTGTTTTACTACCAACCACTTAATTTTAAAATACATTAAAAGCAGAATTCTGCATATAACTAAGAATAGTACAATAATAAACTAAGCATCGCAGAGAAAGTCTACCACCCAGAGGAAGGACAGACTTGTTTGGTATTAGCTTAGCCATTAGTCTTTTACTTTGTCAGTTCACAGCATACCACTGTCTGCTGCTGGTTCCTTCCTACTGTTCCTCCTCTCTTATACTTGCTTGTTTTCCTTCACCCATACTTAAAATGTGTGCTGCCTTAAGTTCTTGTATTCAGACAACAAATATTTACTGAGCACCTATTATGTAATATGTAACAGGCTCTTCCCTCTTCTTCTTTGCTTCAGAATGTAAAATACTAAATACAAAAAATATTCCATACACCAATGACTTGGAAATTTTTATCTCCTGCCCATCACTCTCACAAGTGTCAAAGGAAGCACATATCTACCTGGGCTCTTTATGTATGTATGTATGCGGCAGGAGGATGTGCTGGAAATATACAAAACTAAAGACAGCATCTTCCCCACAAAATCTGCTCCTCTCTTTTGTTTTTCAGCTTTCTTAATGATTCCAAAATCCATCCTATCATCTGAGAATTCTAGGACTTTTTTAAGTAGTTTTTTTTTATTGTATTTTTTCATTACAATTTCTCCCTCATATACCCTCTTCCACCTCCCCCGACCCATCTTCCTCCCAGTCACCAGCACTGCTGTACATGTCTATTAGTTGTTTCTTTTTTGTTTGATCCCTCCACCCCTAACCCTCCCCCAGAGTCTGTCTCTATTTTGATTGTTAGTTCCACTTGTTCATTAGATTCCACATGAATAAAATCATATGGTATTTGTCTGGGACTTATTTTTGATTCCTCCTCCTAACATAAGTCCTATCAATTCTACTTATGAAATACCTTCCAATAGTATTCCTTCCTCTCCACTTTCAATAACAACCTTAGCTGAAACTCTCCTAATGTCTTTGTAAACTATTCTGGTAACTTTTCATTGGATTCCCTCCAGTGGTCCCCTTCACATTCCCATTTAGTATTTTATCTGTAGGACAACTGCATAGTTATTCACCCACTTAGAGTCCTTTGGTGGCTGCCAACACCCTCTAACACAAATTTCAAAGTCATTAACATAGTAATCTGGCCCCAAACCACTACTTGCTTGTCATCTCTGCAATACCTACCCAAATACGTCCTATGCTCCCAACACACTGCAAAGATTATCTTTCCATTATCATAATTATTGCTAGAGTTTAATGAAAACTTGCTATAAGCCAGGTACTCTGCAGGCATTATCTCTTTTCATCTTAATCAAGGAATTTGTTTGTTTGATAGAGAAACAAAGGCTTGAAACTAACCAGTGTATGACCTCAGCAAACATGTGACAGAGGTGAGATTTGTCCCCAAGCAATCCAGTGCTCTTAAACCTTAACACTCTTCAGACTCTACCGCTTACTTCTACAAAAGCTATTTGTTCTCCAGGAATGCCCTCTCCCCAGTCCCAAACCTGAGAAGTCCACTTATCTTAATGCAAATATCTCCTCCTACAAGTGTAAGCTTTCCCAGTTCACCAAAGTTGACTGCTGCACTTTCTGTGCTCTCCCAGCACTTTGTTAGGTATTCCATTACTACACTTAATTCAGGATACAAGCATTCTCTTCATCCTTCTACTCTGGCATCTAGTCCAGTTGTATGCTTTCACACAGGAAGTCTTCGAGAAATGTGGTTTACCCACTCCTTGAGGGCAGGAGTGGAGCCTATTCACATTGTTTCTCCATGGTTGCCAACATACAGTAGATGTTTAATTAATTTTAAAAAATTTTTTAATATGTTTATTGATATTAGAGAGTGAGGAAGGGAGAGAGAGAAAAAAACATAGATGTGAAAGAAACATTGATTTGTTGTCTCCCAAACATGCCCCACCAGAGATCAAATCTGCAACCTAGTATGTGTCCTGACCAGGAATCAAATTTCCAACCTTTTGGTGCACAGGCAACACTCCAACCAATTAAGCCATACTGGCCAAGGCTCAATTATGTTTTTACTTATTTATTATCTTTGAAAGATTTTATTTATTTTTTTAGACAGAGAGGAAGGGAGGAGAAAGAGAGGGAGAAAAACATCAACGTGAGGTTTCCTCTTGTGTGCTCCCTACTGGGGACCTGGCCCACAACCCAGGCATGTACCCTGACTGAGAATCGAACCGGCAACTCTGGTTTGCAGGCCAGCACTCAATCCACTGAGCCACACCAGCTAGGGCTCAATTAAATTTTTAAATGGAATGAAATTGGTGAAAGATGTTTTTAAAAATACTTATTAATATACCAAAATTCATACCTAGAGCTTTTAACTACTTCTCTAAAGCAAAGTAACAAAGTAATACAGATCTCAAAATATATTTATTAATATTTATACCATCAAGTAATCAGTGGACTAAAATTAGAAATGAAAAGCAGATCTTTGAACTGAACTTCATGTGAGAAATGTTCCCTTTATTATGTCACAATAGCTGCTGCACAGTAAATCCTACCCAAGCACAGATTCCCACACGTGGTCACTGTGTGCCTATCCATACCTGCAACCAAGACTACAGACACCAACTCCCAGGCACAGAGATCACCTCACACACAGGCATCTAGTGGTGGCCTACTCAGCAAGCCTTGAATTAGGCACTGAGAGAGAAATGGCCTTAAGGAGCATCTAAATGAACTTGTTAATATTGCTATTTGTTCTTTACTCAAATGCATTTGTCCTCAAATATAGTGTAATATTTCTGGATTTGACTCCCTGAAGAAGAATAAAAAAATTTCTGTATTTTTCCCCTGTAAATTGGAAGGTCCTCATAACAGAATTTCACTGAATTATGTATGCATAACTACTGTATCTCAGAAGACACTTCTGAATACATACGGGGTCAAATAACAGAACAAATGCAATGTTATCAAAATATAAAGCAAAAGGAGACAATGTTATATATTGGACATCAATTATTTTTTGAAATAGTTATGTTTACTCATAAAATTTTGTCAGCAGAAAAGTATTTTGTTTAAAAGAGTCAATCACGAATTGTTTGATAATTAACAATTATCAAAAAAGCTTTGAAATAATTAGGAAAAAAGACTAAACTAAGGGGAGTCCTGGCCAGGTAGCTCCGCTGGTGAAAGAGTCATCCTGATATGCCAAGGCTGAGGGTTCCATCTCTGCTCAGAGCACAGACAAGAAATAACCAATGCATGCATAAATAAATGGAACAACAAATTCTCTCTCTCTCTCTCTTTCTGTCTCTCCTCGCTTCTTCTCTCTCTAAAATTAGTAAGTATAAATTAAAAAAGATAAACTACAGGAAATACAGCAAAACATACAAAATAAATGCTGGCTACTGTTTTTAAACAGGAAAAACTAGACCAGCTAATGAAATAGTTGTTAATTGCCATACTGAAGGAGTTAAGTATGTATCATACCTTGTCATTTTCTCTTTTTTTTGACAATCGGCTATATCTGTTAATTGCAGCATCGTGATCTGGAAAACAGAAATGATTATTAACAACAATAAAACAGGACTTTGCAAAATTTATAAATGCTTTAAATGGTCTTCATATGTAGAGCTTTTAAAAAATGTACTAAAGCAAGGTAAGAATTCCTTGCCATATGATTAATCCAGCTAAATGTTCCCCTATCCAAATTTCCCCTAAAGCATGTGTCTACTTATTAAATTGCTAGTAACATTTAATTCAAAGGAAACTGTAATTTACTAAAAGTATAGAGAAGTGTTTTTAGTATAAAAATAGCACATGCTCATTAAAGAAAACTTGGAATATATAGGAAAACAAGGCAGGGAAAATATTGTATCATCTCTTTAGGTATTATGAACATAGAAAAATCACAAGATATGATTTAATTTTCCTTTAAATTTTTCTGTAGTCTAAACAATGCAACTTAAATAACAATGCTGACTTAAATAATGTTCATTTAAACTTTTAATTGGGTTCATTTTTTTTCAACTATTGCATGGAATCTGGCCACAGATCTGTGTTAATTTTTTAAAAAACGCATTATTAAAAGAAATAACTGTGTAAAGTATTAGGAGCTTACCATTACTTGCAATCTGAAACACTTCCTTTAATGTCAATATTTCTGGAAAAGTTCAAGAATAATTTCAGTGTAGCATATTTATGAAATATCTTAAATTCTGTTTAGAAAACAGTAATTGTCATTTAAGCTATAAAAACTCCAAAAAACATTTCATACCTCAACATGCAAAGTGAAAACACTATTCTGTATTTCAGCTAGTCAATGGAACATTTACTATCATTAGAAACAGTAACACCTTGAGAAAATCTACTTGCCACAATTAGTAATGTGGCACAAAAAAAAAATTTTAAACCACTGCAAATCCTAAGATATACAAATATCCTTAGTACCAGAATATAAATTAATTCATTTTTTGATATCGACGCGAATAAGTTCAAATGCTAAATGAGAAGCAAAGAACATTTTAATAGTAAGATTATGACATTCAGTCCCTATAGATTGAGAAGAGATCTTGTTTCTTGACCTTGAAATGACCATTCTTGAGGATTACCACCACAAATAAAACTCCATCTCTAAAATACACTTGTTTTTATTCCATTACAATTTAAATACTTTACCATCCACTGGTAACATTAGTTCAATGTTTTATTCTATTTACATATTTTATAAATAAGTCTGTATAATTTTCTAAGACTGTGACATGGGAAAACAGAGCCAATTCTGTAAAACTCTCATTTCATCACTGAATAATGCTAAATGGGGGGAAAAAACCCACCACAAACAACTAAGTCATGGGTTGCTGGATGTGCCAGTACTCTTACCTCCTGCCATTCTAGCCCAAAAACATGTCTACATCTCCTTTGTCACTGTCTCAGTTCAGGCCTTTGTCACACCTCACTGGACTCTCACAACTTCCTAATCCATTCTCCTAGACATCAAATCCACTCTATTCCATCCTCCAAAAAAAGGATGTCTTTCTACTTCTTAAAGACCTCCATTAGCTTCTCTTTGCTTATAAACTCAAGTCAAACATCTTCAGCATAATCTAGTCCCAACTAATCTATTTCTAGATTTGTCTCCTGCCATACCCAATACGTTCAACATTGCAGCCACACTGAATTTCTTGTCATTCTCAAAACAAACCATGTATTTCTACAATCCATACTTTTATGCTTCCTAGTCCCTCTAGTAAAATAATGACTCTTTTCTCCTGGCAAACTCCTTTTCATTGTTCAATGCTCACATCACACCCTTGATGAAGCCTTTCTGACACCATCCTCTGATACCTCACAACACCTTGCTCGTTCCCTAATTGAGACAGTATATGGTAATTATCTGTTTAACCAACCTATATCCTTCTCTAGGCTTTCTCAAGTGAATTGACATCTTATTCATATTGGTATTCCTTGGGATCTAGTTAAATGTCTTGAAGGAGCTCCTATAAATGTTTAGTAACTAATTTAAGTAAAAGTGGCACAAACTGTATTCAGAAATGGTTAAGATATAAAGTAATATGTATTTTACAGGCATTGATGTTCTGACAACTATGAAAGTAAACAGAGCTTGATTTAGTACCTTTCAGATCTCTTTCTTTAAACTGGGTAATGGGGAACATCATGGCATCAGCAAGCTGTGTCGAGAGTACTGCATGGCAAGAGCTAAGCTAGTAAAAGAAAAACCAAAAAGGCCAAATAACAGAAACATTTAACCAGTGTTACGTAAATTAATCTAGTAAAAAAGTTCATAATAAGAACAAAAATATTGTGATATAATTAAAAATACACAGTCAAAAAATTCCATTTAAAAGTCTTAGAAGAAAACACAGGATAACCTTGGATTTGGCAGTGATTTCTCAGATATAACACCAAATACACAAGCAATAAAAGAAATTATAAATTGAACGTCATCAAATTGTAACTTTTGTGCACCAAAGGATACTATCAAGAAAGTAAGGCCCTAGCCAGGTAGCACAGTTGGTTAGAGCATCATCCCAATAAGCCAAGGTTGCAGGTTCAATCTCCACTCAGGGCAAATACAAGAAGCAACCAATAAACACATAAATAAGTGGAACAACAAATTAATGTTTCTCTCTCTTCCTCTATCTCTCTAAAATCAACCAATAAATAAATAAAGTAAAAAGACAATACAGCCCTGGCTGGTGTGGCTCAGTGGGTTGAGCATCAGCCTATGAACTGGAGGGTCTCAGGTTCAAGTCCTGATCAGTGCACATGCCAGGATTGTGCGCCAGGTCCCTGGCTGGGGGTGTGTGAGGAGCAACTGATCAGTGTTTCTTTCCCTCTTTCCCTTCCTTCCCCTCTCTCTAAAAAAATGAATAAACTCTTTAAAATGGCAGAGGAGTGAGTGGAGGTCACACTGACCTCCTCATTGGACCAACCGAGAATTACAACTAAAGGTGGATAAATCAACTGGAACAAACAACTGAACAACAGTGAGAGAGGAGCCTTATAACCTCGGACAGACAGAAGAATCAGCTTTAGTACAACCTAACTGGTAAGGAGTGTGGTAGAGACCCGAGAAGGAGGGCGGGGTGCCCATGCAGAGCAGCACCTGAAGAATAATGGAACGGCCAATTGGGTCCCCCTGAGAAGAGCAGGGTCTAAACCATAAGCAGGGATCTCCAGCCTACACCACCAGAGCCCAAAAAGTACACATTAACAGCCAGCTGCAAAAAACGGCAGGGTTGCTCTCTGCCAGAGACAGGCACTAGAGACACAAAAGAGTCGTTTAAGGGGCCAATGCATATTTTTATTTGCAGCCATTTACCCTGGTCTCTGGCAAAGGAAGGGGCAGAGTGGGCTAGAGATGTCTGAGGAGAGACTAGAGAGAGAATTGAGAGAAGAGTCGGAAGGATCCTGGTGCTGACTCATTCCCCATGCAGCAGCACTCATCTTGCTCAGGCAGACCACTCCCCTGAGTGGCAACAAAGTGAGAGGACACAATAGTCCTGCCCCCAGGAGGGACTCAGCCCTGCTGAATACAGATAGTAGCCCCAGATAGTAGATCCCTGGCTAACGGGGGTGCAGAGCGGTCTAGAGACACTTGAGGAGAGAGTGGAGACAAAGGCTTTTGGGAGAAAACAGAGAGAGTATCAGACGGGATCCCAGTGCTGATCCCTCCCCTATTCAGCAGCAGCCACCTGGCTCAGGAAGACCAACCTCTGAGTGGCAGCAGCATGAGAGGACCCAATAACCCCGCCCCCAGGAGGGATCTGCACCGCCCTGTGGTGTCTCTAAGCTGGCCTACTGAGTGCAGAGTGACTATATTAACAACTGAAGGAGACAGACACAGAGGGTAGATTCCTGAAAGTCTCAAACAGACTGCTTAAGGTCAGACAGGGTCAACATCTGACATCATCAGAGGCAGATCCAGAAAGAAAGAACAGCGGTCTCCTACCATGGAAGTTCACACCACAAAGTCCGGAAATCAAGACAGATCAATTTAAGAAGCAGAAGCAAAAAAGAAGAGTCTCACAAGTAATGGGAAGACAATGAAACACCCCCCAGTCAAAGGCAAAGGAGGAATCCTCAGAAACAGAACTAAATGAAAGAGGCCAGTAAACTATCAGATACTGAGTTCGAAACAATGGTTCTAAGTTCTAAGGATACTCAATGAGCTCAGTGAGCTCAGAGAGAACTACAAAATACTCCAGGGAAACTATGAGGAACTTACTGCAAACTATATCAGCATGAAAAAGGACATGGAAACTACCAGTAAGAGACAAGAGGAAATGAAGAGTACAATTTCTAAATTGAAGAACACAGTAGAAGGAATCCAAAGAAGGCTAGATAAAGCAGAGGATCGAATCAGCGAGCTGGAGGACAAGGTAGAAAAAAGCTCCCAGAAAGAGCAAGAAAATGAAAAAAGACTCAAAAAGATTGAAGAGGCGCATAGGGAAACGCAGGATGACCTGAAACAGAATCATATCCGTATAACAGGGATACCAGAAGGTGAAGAGAAGGAGGAAGGGATAGAGAACCTGTTTGAAAAAGTCACGATGGAAAACTTCCCTAATTGGAGGGGAGAAAAAGTCACGCAAGTCCAGGAAGCACAGAAAGTCCCATTCGAGAGGAACCCAATGAGGCCCACTCCAAGACACATCATCGTTAAAATGGCAAATATCAAAGACAAACAGAGAATCCTAAAGGAAGTGAGGGAGAAATGTGTAAGTAACCTATAAGGGAGCCCCCATACGGCTAGCAGCTGATTTCTCAAAAAGCAAAGGCCTGCAACCAAGACTGCTCAACCTAGCAAGGCTCTCAATTAAAATGGAAGGCGAAATAAGGAGTTTCCCAGACAAAAGAAGGCTACAACCAAACCAGCATAGCAAGATATGCAAAAGGGACCTCTTTAAGAGGATGAAGAAAAAGAGTCTGTGAATACCCAGTTCCTTTCACGGTCACCAATACTTGACATTACCAATATTTTTAATACTTAATCTGATTGTGACAATGATGTGTTATTTGAAGTGTTACTTTTATTATTGGTTGAAACTAAACCTGTTTTTGTGTATTTCTTGCCTATATTTATTATTTTTAAAAAAGCTTTAGCTGACTTTCTGGTATTCTTTATCCATTTTTTGAGTGTTTATAGAATTATTTTCCTAAAAAAAAAACAAAACACAAAGCTTTAACCCTTTTTTAGATGTGTTGCCAATACTTTCCTATTCTATCACTGTTCTTTAACTTTTTTTAATATGTATATTACTATACAGTCTTAAATATAATATGGTCATATTGTCAGTATCTTACTTTATAGCTTCTGGGTTTGAATATGTTACTTCAGAGTAAGAAAAATATTATTTTGTATTTTCTCCTAAAACTCCTTAGAATTTACATATGATTTTTAACTCACCTGAATATTTTTTGTATAATGTGTGAAATAGGGCTATTTGTTTTATTTCAAGTAACAGTGGTCCACACACCTTATTTGTTAAATAAGCCTTATTTTCCCCATTTATTTGAAATATCAACTTAATCATATATTACATTGTTAAGATATATACATTTGTTTCCAGAATGCTCATTTTATTTCTTTGACCTACTTCATTATTTCTGTGCTGGTTTTATGTTGTTTTTATTGCTTAAACTTTATAAGGGATTTAAATTTTTTAATATTTTATAAAGGATCTTGACATTAAAAATAAATAGATAAAATCAATCTGCATTAAAAAAATAAAGAGAGAAGGAACTCCTACCTTTTGCAACAACATGGATGGAACTGAAGAATATTATGCTAAGTGAAATAAGCCAGTCAGTGAAAGACTAATACCATATGATTTCACCTGTAAGTGGAATCTATTCAATAAAATAAACTAACGAACAAGATAAACCACAAGCAAGGAAACATGGAGCAGACTGAAAGCGACCAGAGAGGAAGGGAAAGGGGATGGAGGACAATGGTGGAAAGAAGGAAAAGGAACTAAAAAGAGAACATGGGATTGACCCATGGGCATGGACAACAGTGTGGGAACTGACTGTGGGAGAGGGGGGCGGGGTGAGATGGGTGGGGAGGGCAAAGAGGGAAAAATTGAGACAACTATAATAAACATGATTTAAAAATAAAAATTTTTTAATAAATAAATAAATAAAAAGACAATCTACAGATTGGGAGAAAATATTTCCCAATCATATATCTAATAAGGAAATTGTATCTAGAATAAAGAAACCTTAAACTCAGTAATAACAGAAAAATAACCTAATTAAAAAATGGACAAAGGTCTTAACAGATACTTCATCAAAGATTCACAAATGGCCAATTGGCACAGGAAAAGGTGCTCAATATCATCAGCCATCAGGAAAATGTACATCAAAACTATGATGAGATTCTACTTCACACCCAGTTCGATGGCTACAATAAAAAAATAAATGAAAATAACAAGTGTTGGTAAGAATATGGAGAAGTTTGAACCCTCTTACATTTCTGCTGGGAATAGAAAAAAGAAGCTGTTGGAAACAGTTTGTTGGTACCTCAACACGGTGAACATAAAATTACCATATGACCCAACAATCCCACTCCAAGGTATACACTCAAAAGAATTGAAAACTGGTGTTCAAAAAACCCCAAAAACTTGTGCATGAATGCCCACTGAATACTATTTGCATTAGCCAAAAGGTGGAAAACAACCCAAATGTCCACCAACTGATATATAGATAAGTAAAATGTAGTATTCATACAGTGGAATTTTGTTTAGCCAAAACAGGAATGAAATCTTATTCATGCTACAACATAGATGAACCCTGAAAACATTTTGCTAAGTAAAAGCAGAGACATAAACACCCACAGATTGTATCAGTCCATTTATAAGAAATACTCAAAATAGGCAAATCCACACAAACAGAAAGCAGATTTATGATTGCCAGAAGCTGAGGGGAGGGACAAATAAGAAGTGACTACTTAACGGGCAGAGGGTTTCCTTTGGGATGATGATAAAAGTATTCTAAAACGTAAGTGCTGATGGTTGCATAACACTGTGAATGTACTAAATGTCACCAGTGGTAAATTTTATGTTATGTATATTTTACCAAAATAAAAAAATTCCATTTCCTGTAAGTATTTATATTGATCTGCTGGACAGTATTTTGCTATAATAAATTATTAAAATATTTCAAAAAATTATTTTTCCGCTTATGAGACTAAAATAGACAGAACTATCTAATGGTGCCTGTGAAAAGAAGAGCTTTCACTGAACCAGCAGAGAATAGTTATAGAGTCTCCAAACTTCTCTCCCCACCTTTCCTAGTAGGAAAGGTCTGTTTTTAGTGATTTGTTCTGAAACTAGAGAAATTAAAGGTTGATATTGGCTGTCTGGAATGGAAAGATTAATGAACTCAATGTAAAATGTTGCCTGACAGAAAAAAAGGGAAACCATAAAGAGCCTAGGTATAGCTCACAGTTGAACTCTTTTATCCCCTGATAAATCAAATAGGACAGTGAACAACTGACTGTTACATGTACCAGGAGAGCATATCTGTAAGTTTGTTTGAAAACAATTTGTTTTAATGAGACAAAGAAAGTATTTTTTTCACAAGACAACCACCAAGATGTTGAAATAAGGTCTTAAATAGTAGTAATCTTTTATTAATAGAAACTACTCATATAATCATAATAAAAGTTCCCCAAAAAGCTAAACAACTTGAGTAACTTAATAATAGGATGACTTATTCAAGCAAAATAAAATAAGCACTTACCTCATCTATAACTTTTGAAAACTGTTGCAAAGTAGAGCTCATAACTTCATCATCACCCCCCAATGGAAAACGCTGAAAGGTGAGAAACAGAGATGAGGTAAAGGGTCAATGCTCTATGTCTTTTGTGAGTGACATTATAATTTCAAATCCTCATATAACTTCAGAAAACTTCTAAAATTTTGAATAAGCTCTAAAAATATTATTTTAATAAAATAGTATAATTCATATAATTAGTAAATATTAATTAAAATGTTGCTAAGCAACCAATTAACATGGTATATAGAAATGCACACCATACTAGGAGTTCAAAGATTTGGTGTTCAGCTCTAATTCCTCCAATAACCAGCTGTGTAACTTAGGAAAGCATCAGTTTCTTCACTTGTAAAAAGAAGAGAGGTAAATTATATAACCTCTGTATCTAATATTAAATCATTAAAATTAGATGTAAGTGCTATAATGGAATTTCAATGACATATCAAAATTAATTTTCATGAATTCAAAAAAGCTTAAGATTCTTGAGAAATTGTACTTAACTATATAGATACTATATCAATGCATAGTTTAAATTATGCTTTTAAAACTTTCATATACAGTACCTGTTTTTCATATTCTTTTAAAAGTTTTGAAGTCAGGTGTGTTGCTGCACTTAACTCATTCTACGAAAAAGATTAATTCAAATTAACCCAGTATTACTGATAAGAAAAAGTTTTAGTTGAAGATACCTACACCACTTTTATTTATCACTTAACATAAACACTGTACAAGTTCTCTAAATCCCTCACTAATCAAGGGAAATGGAATTATCATCAAAGTGCTTTAAAGGGATACGCAAACCATGAAATATATACCATCAAGGAATTCCGGGGTGTTCCAAGTGTATTTGTTTTTAACTAATAAAAACTAAGCATTAAAATAAATATTGTTAAAGCTTTAAAGCTGGAAGTAAACTGTACATATCTTAACAAAATCTTAAGAGATTCTATATTGACAACTTTCTTTTTCTAGATGCTGATACTAGACCATGATAAGCATTTAATAACATAGAACCAAAATGTGGTCCACTCAGTCATAAAATATAGCAACAGAGCCATATGAAGGAAACATTTTTTAATTTAAAGGTTGTTTTTTTTTTCAGTGATGACTATAATGACAAAAAAAAAAATTTCTTTTACATCTCAATCTGTGGTCAGAAATCAAATCTGAGAGACCAATCAGAAGGAAAAAAAACCTATCACAACAACTTTTAAGTACATAATGAAAATGTGAGTCCAGAAAGGAGAGAAAATTAGAAGGGGGAAAAAAATAAGTATACTTAATTAATCCCAAAGAAAGTTTATTATAGAAGAAAGGTTGTTGTTACGGCTTATAATTAAGTTTCATAAACAAGGCCTCAAATCTTATTCCTGTTCAACAGAAAAATCTAGTCATTTCTATTTTCTTAAATTCATCTCCTGTGTCCCACAGCTACATCTAATTTTTATCACCTTCTATTAACTAGATAAAGGGAAATTACTTGCAAATTCTCTGCTCAAAAAGAGGAGGAAATATTCCATAAGATTAAAAGCATGGTTAGGAAAAATTGGTGCCAACATAGGGTTTTCAGACAAATTTTAGGCAAAAGTCATTATCAGTAAGTTTCAATTAAGAAAGTCTTTACTGGGTTTGGGGAGGAAGGGTAGGATGCTTCAATCTTCATAACTTTTGTGGTACTACAAACCATACATTAGTAATTGAAATGTGAGCTCTATAATACAAAATACTTAATGTTCATTCACCCGTTCAACAACTATTTATTACTATGAGCCCAGGTCAGGGCTAGGCACCACTAAACAAGATAAAGATAAACACTTCTCTGTCCTCGTGGGCTTAAAGATTCATTTTTTTTCCTTAATATAAATATGTTCATTGATGTTAGAGAGAGGAAGGGGGAGAGAAAGAGAAAGAAAGAAATCTGATGTGAGAGAGAAACATCAATCAGCAGCCTCCCATATGCATGCCAACCATGGCCTGACAGGATCAACCCACAAACTAGGCATGTGCCCTGACCTAGGCAGGTGCCCTGACTGGGAATTGAACTCTCAACCCTCTGGTGCACAGGATGATGCTCCACACAACTGAGCCAGGACTAAAGATTCATTTTTAAAAAGCAAGGAGTCACCCTTTAACTTTTTACCTGTGCATCATAAATCCGATGCATAGCTTGATACAACTGGTTCATATAGTTGGAAATAGCTGTAGCATCTTCTTCAAATACACCCAGTAAAGACCTTGTCTGTATAAAATAAAAGCAATGAGTTTATATTAATCATTATATAAATCACATGGAATTTTTTCCTAAAGGAAGGGAAAATTATAGAATATTAGAGCTCTAATTAATCTGAGTTTTAATATATTTTCTCTTTTGATAGTAATACTAAGATGTTGGGATTCTTTGTTCTCAATTTCACTTCATTATAACAGAGGGATTTTCCAAATACAACACATGAATTTTAGAAGAAACAACAAAGATATATTTTATGAAGTAAAAAGTCTGTAGTTAAACTAAAACAAATCAACAGAAATATTCAAGGCAAGATTAATAGTATTCCATGTATAAATATTTTAAATGTCTTATTTTGGGATAACTTAGTATGCCAAATACCTCCCCATCCTAATCCAGAAATGATATCATAGTGCCTCTCTCCAACATGGCCTATAAAACATTAACTATGGACCTGAACAGACACTTCTCCAAGGAGGATATACAGAGGGCCCATAGATATATGAAAAGATGCTCAACATTACTAGCTATCAGAGAGTTGTAAATTAAAACCACAATGAGATACCACCTCACACTGGTCAAAATGGCCATCATTAATAAATCAACAAACAAGTGCTGGTGAGGATGTGGAAAAAAGAGAAACTTAGTGCTCGGTTGGTGGGAATGCAGACTGGTGCAGCCACTGTGGAAAACAGTACGGAATTTCCTCAAAAAACTAAAAATGGAACTGCCATTCGACCCAGTAATTCCACTGCTGGGATTATACCCTAAGAATGCTGACATACCAATTCAAAAGAACGTATGCACCCAAATGTTCAGAGGAACGTTATCTACAATTGCCAAGTGCTGGAAACAGCCTAAGTGCCCATCAGTAAATGAGTGGATCAAAAGACTGTGGTACATTTATACAATGGAATACCATACAGCAGAAAGAAAGAAGGAACTCCAATCTTGCTTAACAGCATGGATAGAACCAGTGAATATTATGCTAAGTGAAATAAGCCAGGTAATGAAAGACAAACACTATATAATCTCACCTATAAGGAACCTAATGAAGAAAACAAACAAACGAGCAAAATAGTACCAGAGGCATGGAAACAAGGAAAAGACTGACAGCAACCAGAGGGGAGGGGAGAGGGGGATATAGGTGGAAAGAAGGGGAAGGAACTAGTCAAGGAACATGTATGAATGACCCATGGACATGGACAACAGGGTGAGGGCTGACTGTGGAATGGGGTGTGGGCGGGATGGAGGAGGGCAAAGGGGGAAAAATTGGGACAACTGGAATAGAACAGCAATAAAATATTTAATAAAAAAATAAAACATTAACTATGTTTTTGAGTGCAAAATTTGGTGTTATTTTTCTTCTTTATGCACTTCTACATCGTTAGGCTTTTTTTTTCCCAATGAGCATGTAAACATTATATTCATTTTAAGGGAAAAAACTTGTGGGTAAATATTGAAATTGTCAATAAAAAAGGATGAGAGATAAGGAAATTCAGTATACCAAGGCAAAGTATACTCACTTTTTTATATCTCAAAGGCAAGAAAGAATTAAAATACTAAAAACTATAACCAAAACTGCAGCTTAAAGTCAAAAAGATGACCTTGTATTTTTATTCTAAAAATAGTTAATTAATGCCTCAACCTTAAGGGTTGGTTTTTAGGCCCTAGAAGGGTAGCTCAGACAGCTGGAGCATCTTCCTGATATGCAAAGGTTGTGGGTTTGATCCCCTGTCAGGGAACATACAAGAATCAGCCAATGAATGCATAAATAAGTGGAACAACAAATTGATCTTTCTCTCTCTCCCTAAAATAATCAATTAAAAAAAAGTTGGTTTAAAAAAAAAAAATCAACTCATTCCTTAGCTTCCTATTTTCAGAAGAGGAAGCTAAGTGAATATGGTTTTATTTTAAGTATGAAATCATTATGCCAGTATACAAAGTCCACATTCTCACTCCTCCACCTTCCCCATGCCCCAGAGATTTAGATCTGACAGAATCTTTTTATTTCCTGGCTCTAGTGCCCCACTCCCACCTCTCAAAGTGCTATTTTAAGATATAAAAAGAAAAGCATCAAGAAATCTTGTTAGACAGAATTATACATAATGCCCATATAAACATAAAAAGGAAAACACAAGCAGCATAAATTTAATATAATCTTGAAATTTTTTCACAGAGTTCAACTCTTGTGAGTCACTTTTTGACACAAGAATTATTAATATCCATGTTTTCTCATCCAATATCATTCTGTGCCTTGAGATGACAAATATTACTTAGAAGCACTCCACTTTCGTCCCCAATACAGGATGGAGCAAAAGTAGGTTTACAGTTGTGAATACAAGAAAATTTAATTCTTGTATTATTATTATTGTGTTTTACATAAGAACTGTAAACCTACTTTTGCCCCACCCTGTATTTTCTTACAAATATTGCCATCAGATACCCATTCCGCAATATTTTTAAAATGTATTGATTTTAGAGAAAGAAAGGGAGAGGGAGGGTTGGGGAGAGAGATACACTGATTTGTTGTTCCATTTATTTATGCCTTCACTGGTTGATTCTTGTATGTGCCTGACTGGGGATTGAACCTGAAACCTTGGCGTATGAGGACGATGCTAGAATAAGCGAAGCCCCTCAGCCAGGGCTCAGCAAGAAGACAGTGGCACTTGCTTCATCTAACAAGGTGTCAAAGGAATACTTTTAAACAACGGACAGGACTGATAATGCTTCAAGTTGTTGTTAAATTGATTTGTTGGCTGAACATTGAGAGGTCACACTTGGCCAGTCATGCCACTAGCAGAAAGAACCAAGTGTGTACACTGGCAGGCAATTACAAGTAAAACATCATCAGCTGTAAGGAGACTCTACAATAGATAAGAGATAAAAAAAGTGTTATAATCTGTGACACATTTTTTACATTATGACAAAGAAGCCACCCTTTGTGATTGGAGTTTGTCTTCACAGTTCTAGATGGATGAATAATCATTAATAAGGTATTTATCTGCATAGAAAATCAATTATTTTTTAAAGATCATATCTGTTCTTACTAATTAGGAAGTTTCATCTTGTTTCTGATTTTCAAAACAATATATAAGGATGAACAAGGCATCTAGTGTAGTCTTAAGATATTTTGCCTCAATAGATGATCTTTTCCAGAATGGTGTTGTTTAGACATGATAATTCTAGAACGGCTAATGTTTGATCTGTTAGATTTGAACTTGCAGATTCCTCCCTAATTTAATAGTTACTATAAATCAAAACTAAAAAAAGAATAACTGTAATTCAGGGTAGCCTTTCATGACTCCTTGGCTCCAACTTTTTTACATGGCAACTGGCAGGCTATTTAAAAATGATTAGGACCAAATGATCTAATAAAAACTTATATCAGAAGCTTTAAAAGTTTCCATACCCTTTGTTACTTAGCTTCTTGCACTCTATCCTAAACAGACATTTATGCCCAAAAGCAGGAATCTCAGCTCTATATAGAAAAGCAAAATTTGGGGAAAAAACTCTAAAAGTCCAATAGGACAACTGTTAAGTCAGTTAAGGAAACACGCAGGCTTTAAATTCTTTTATTCAGAATGTAATAATATGTAAAGATACTTAAGCCATAATGTTGAATTAAAGCCAAAAAATTGTATGCACAATATCATCTCAATTACTTTAAAACATGTAAGAGAAAAAAATTAGAAAAAAGAAAGCAAACTGTTAACAAGGTTTGCTGTTGAGTACATAGCACATAACTGCTTTTCCTTCTCTACTTCCAATTTCTCTGAAGTAAATATTATTTTTATAACCAGGCACAAAGATAAAAAACATTTACTATCTATAACAGGGATGGTTCAGAGAGGTTGAGTGATTTTCCCTAAAGCAGAAGGGATTAAGTGACAGTGAAGATTAAAACTATTATATCATGAATACCAGACCTAGGGCTTTCCATTCTGCCACAGATTTTCCCTAAGAATTACTTCCAAGTGTCATTCAAGTGTCATTCCTTTCCAAATCCCATTTGCCCCCAACTAATCTTCCCAAATAAACGTTATCTAGTTCAAGATTACTGATATTACTTCTAGAAAATTAAGTATCGATGTGAGTATTTCAGTAAAAATTAAAACTAATACTAATATAGCACATTCTTGTAAAAAAAAAAAAAAAAGAAAACTAATGCTCAGGTTGTAATCTAACTGTGTGAAAAGTTCAAGAAATGAGTCAAGAGATTATATCCTCCTCATAAATCATGGCTACGGCACTGTACAACCATTTTGAGATGTTTATCATCTTTATGGGCTATAAAAATCAGGCCAAGTAAAAGAATAAGGCAACCTGTTGAGTCTTAGATAATAAAAAAGTAAAAGGACAAAGTACACCTGACCAAGACATCCCACAAAATTTTTGCAAAATGTTTGAGACAAATATAGCTTATAACTTTACACTGCAGAAATTAATAATTTGAAGTGGCTATTCTAGCAGTCAAATAAGCCAAGATGGGGGTTTCTCTTTGTATCAGTATAGGCTGATAAGAGTACATTACCAGCAGGCAATTGGCCTGTGAAGATAACTCTCAGCATGAAAAAAAAACCAAAACAAATCAAATCCACAATCAGAGCCCAATTTCAACTTGGCACAAAATCCACGGCAGGCGTGCCACCCAGGGAAAGAGGATCTAACCCTTTCCTCCTGTTCTTTTGAGGCCTTATTAAACCAAGACACATGAAATACATGCAACTGTAGTTCTAAATGAACATTTCAGAACATTTTCCTCATTCTAAGTGGTATTCAACCATCAAGGTGCTCTTAAATAGCTTAAATTATTGTGTAAGACAGACATAACGATGAGGTTTCTCTATGTCAGTTACAGCTCCCACCATGATTTTAAAATCGGATAGCTGATTTCCTTTTTCAGTACTAAAAATATAACGAATGGTTGTTTTCCTAGATTGTCTCAAGCTAATGTAATCACACCAGCATTATCCTCAACGCGCAAAATGCAGAACACAAGGCTTTTATTTTGGCGAGTTTATTAGGGCCAAGTCTGCAAGGAGCGGCACAGCAGTCCTGGAACCGCGAAGGCGCCGTCCATCACACGCAGTGCAAGGCTCGAGTGACAGCGGCTATAGTCACGGCCACGACCCTGGGCACACAAGGCGGGGAGGCTACCGAACCAAGACGAGCTTCTCCGATGACTGGCTACACCGTCCAGTTAACAGTCTCTTAGCATCTCTCCAAGAAAAATTATCCATCTCCTTCCCTAGCTTGCTCAGAAATTATCAAATAAGTCACCCTGGTTCTTTCTCCTTCTGCATTTTCTCCGAAGAAGTTTCTGGGGAGAAAATTCCAGGATCGAGATTTATCACATCAGACCACAGCGATAAAAACGGACCTATCGTCAACCCCCCCCCCCCCCCGCAAAAAAACAACCAAAAAAACCCCCGCGCTCGTACGTGACCGCCGGGCCCACCACCGAAGGCGACCGCAGACGTCCCAGACCCTGCGCGCGGCTCTCGGCCTAGCAGAGCGGGCCCACGCGAGCCGCGGACTAGGGCCCAGCCTCTCGGTGGCTCTAGGAGCGCACGCCGCGGGCGGGGGCACAGGGCGGCGGCGCCCACCTGGACCGGGGCGGGCACCTGCGACCGCGGCAACGTCAGGCCTGGGGTTGGCCCGCCCCGCTCCTTCCCTCGCTGCCCGCCGCCACCCGCACCTCACCTGCGGGCTGTCCTCCAGCGTCTCCTCGATGGGCAGCTTGTCGATCCCCGGCATCGTGGCGGAGGGAGGGCAGCAGTAGGAGACGCGGCAGCCGCCCACAGGTCCCCACCCCGACCCACCCTCTCTCGCAGGCTCGGCCGCCGTCCCCGCCCGCGCAGACCTCCCTTAGAGCCTGGCGGTCAGGCGGGAAATCCCGCCCCTTCGGTCTCTCGGCCCCGCCTCTCGACACACTCATTGGCTCGCGGCGACGCCTATTAGCGTGGCGGGGTTGACCGGGAGGTTCCTTAGGCTCCCGCGGCCTCGGGGCGAGCGCGGGCCCGGAGTTTGGGGAACCGGCGTTCTCTGCTTTCAGCAGGCGCCTAGCGCGCGTTCGCGTTTGAATGCAAATTGTAGGGGACCATCTCCACCACCTCGTGCGTCTCCGGGAACCAGAACTTTGAGTGAGGACCACACTGGGGAATTTGGGACCATTTTACTCCTCCTTCAATATTTTTCATCAGAGACTGGTAGAAACCCTACTGCTGTAGCCTCCCTCCCCGAGGAGTCCAGAACCCATCCCCTCCTTCAGCAAAATGACGCTGGCTAACTTAGAGGTCTGTGGAATCCGAAATTGTGCCATTAACAGGGCTTTCCCGTAAATTCGTGGACAGTAGACTCTAAATTATTTTTCTGGACACTTGGATAACAGTATATTCCCCTTAAAACATGTGACTTTGTTGCCAATTCATTAATTCTTACCTGGTCTTGAAGGACTGATATGCCACAATGTAGATGTCCATGTTTCTTTTAAATCACAAATGAAAATATCTTTTAAAAATCAGGATACACTGGTTAATTATGTTGGTAACTGATTAGCATTCCTGTTTGATCAAAAAGTTTTGGAAGAAACTTTAGCTTCTTCAGCTTCTAATTTTACAGTAGAGAAAAATGAAGGTCTACTACTTGAATTTGGTCTGGCTTAGAACTCCTACCTCATAGTCCGTCTTTCCCATCCTGACACTGCCTCATTTATTTCTTTGAAGATAAAGCTTTCGTTACAGATTAATGGCAAATTACTAGTGTCTTCTAAAAATCCACCAGTTAATCTGGCCATTAAGCCTACCAATCCACCCCACTTTTCATTAAAAAAAAAAATACAAGAAATGCTGAATAAGGATTATTAGTTATCCTGGTTCCACAGATACATTGGGACATATCCAGATACAGTAACAGTAGTGAACATTACATATTTTCAACTAAAATGTTAGATTTTCCCATAATCTCTTAAAGAAGGGTAAATTGGGCTTTAAAGGGCTACCCTACCAGGTAGACTTACAGTAGTTTCACAGAATATTATCGTTAGAATTATAAACTTTAAATAAAAGCTCTCCCCTTAGATTGTTTATAAATTAGTCACCCTCTGGAAGAGATATTTAGTTTTTGAAAGGTATTTTGGAATCAGTTCTTACCTAGTATTATTACTGGTTCCCAGATGCTTAGATGTACCCACAGCACCTACAGATCCCAGCAACCCAAGTGTGTCCTTTAATGTTTCTTTTTCACTCTTGCAGCACAGAGGCATGCAACCTGGCTCTAAAGAAGAAAGACTTTGAAGGTAAGTGACCTTGGTTGAACTGTGATTTAGATAATTGAAAGAAAAGAAAGGTAGTGGCAATTGAAAAGAATCAGGAGTATGTGACATGTAAAAATAAAGTGTAAGAAAAAGAAGTAATGATGTGGTGTTACTGAAGGAATTTGGCCAGTTGGCCAAACCAAATAGTTTCAGTGAAAAATTCTATTAGGTATCTGAATTATCTGGGTGGGGTATTATCACCAAGTTAAATGGTTTCCTCCTTTTTATGTATGTGCTTCTAAACTGTATTTTTATAAAAGATTCTCAAGAGGCTATTATATTATCAGGGAGGGGTAAGGAATTCTTACCAAGCCCTGCTGATTAAAAAAAATGAAACAAACAAAACAAGTTTACAGTTACTAATCACTTTTTAATGGACTCATTTTAACTGATAATACAATTGTTTTCTTTAAAAAAAAGATTTATTGACTTTAGAGGGAATTTAGTCAAATTATAAAACTAGAAAGAATCTTAAAAGACCAATTTGGATTCTGTATTTTTACACTATTGTGTACTCTGCTCATTAAAAAAGATGATTGTATTTTCTATTTTCAAATATCTCTAAAGCTGCAGAATTAGAGTCTCCTTTGACAACCAATTTAAGTCTAATCAACCTAAATTCTATACAATTGACCAAACTCAGTTCCTTTTAAACAGGAAATGAGACTTGTTCAGAGAGAATGCCTCAGGGGTTACTGGAGACTCCCCTGTGGGTAGCATAGTAAAAACTTTCACCTGCTGGTTAACTTTATGGATGGCAAGGCAGGATTAAACAACATTCACCAAAGAATTCTTTGAGACGTTTTGCATATATAATTCATTGAGATGTTTCACACATATAATTTACAGTAAACGGACATACAATCCTGTAAATAGAGTCGTTAAACTATTAGTCTCCTAAAATTATATTTGGTCATATAATTAGGTTTTTACATGATACTCCTTGAAGTTCTGGTCTGTGGTCTATAAAAAGAAAGAACCCAACAACACAAATGATGCTAATGCTTCACTTTTCAAAATTACCCCCTAGGTTATACAAGTCATCTGGAGAAGGGTGTTTTAGAATATAGTTTTCTTAGCACAGCTGGGTAAAACTCTGTTGCCGGAGGTCAGAAGTTGGGTGGGAGTTGCCCCAGGTAAGTCAGAGCAAGCAATCCTCAAAGCACGCGTTGAAAAACTCTATCCAAAAAGGAGAATAACCACTTCCCTTTCCCAAGTAACCTTGTATTTTAGAAAATTTAGAGTCAAGTAAACATTTAGGAAAGGAGTCCTGGGTCCCAGGAGGATAGCGAGAGGGGCACCATTTTCAGAATTACCTGGAAAGTATGGGAAGCCTCCTACCCACAAATATCCCCTGAAAGACCCAATAAATCTGAAATTCTGAAGAATTCATACTCTTTTTAAAAGTATAATGTATAATGCAGATAATTCTGGATGTTACCTAATAAATCACTTTTTAATGGACTCACTTTAACAGATAATTCAATAGATTCTTAAATTTTTAAAAAGATTTTATTTATTTTTTGAGAGGTGGAAAGGAGAGAAACACTGATGTGTGATAGAAACATCAATCGGTTGCCTCTTGCATGCCCCCAACTGGGGGTCTGGTTCGTACCCCAGACATGTACCTTGACCAGGAATCAAACTGGCAACCTTTTGGTTTGCAGGCCAGCACTCAATCCACTGAGCCACACCACCCAGGGCTGTTTTCTTAAATTTAAAAAAATGTGTATTGATTTTAAAGAGAAGGAGGAAGGGGGTGTGGGGAGAGAGAAATACCAATTTGTTGTTCCATTTGCACATGCATTTATTAGTTTATTCTTGCATGGGCCCTGACTAAGGATCGAGCCCACAGCCTCGGAGTTTCGGAACGATGCTCTAACCAACTAAATTACCCAGCCAGGGCTGAATTGTTTTCTTAATATACAGCTGAGATTATCCAAATTCAAAAAATGAGCATATTAATTGGTAATTTAGGAAACTGAGTCACTTCACCATCTTAAAACATTAGAAACAGTGGTCAAGTAGGAGGAAGCTTTGGGCAATTTGAGGGTAGAATCAAAAGTTCTGAATAGCAGATTTCAAAAGCCGGTAGATGGGCAGCAAGAACCAGAATATTCTTCATTGTGCCACTGCAAACCATCCTCTGCCTTTGACCTTGATGTTGATACTGCTTTTGCTCCTTGCCACAGCATCCTTAAAATGCAAGGCAAATTCTGCAGCTTGCTGTCTCTCATTTTCTTTTCTTTTGTTTTTTCTCTTCCCTTCCCTTCCCTTCCCTTCCCTTCCCTTCCCTTCTTCCTTCCCTTCTTCCTTCCCTTCTTCCTTCCCTTCTTCCTTCCTCCCTGCCTTCATTCCTTCTTCCTCTCTTTCTTTCAGAGACGGGAAGGGAGGGAGAAAGAGTGGGAGAGAAGCATCGATGTGAGAGACACCAACTGGTTGCCTCCCATACCCACTCTGAATAGGGACTGAACCTGCAAACCTTTTGGTGTATAGGATGATGGTCCAACCAACTGAGCCACCTGGCCAGGGCAATCCTGATACTATTTTAAACAATATCATTACCCTTGCTAGTGTTTTATCGTTTTGCCTTAGAAGCTTTTATGGCCAAAATGAAAATTTCTAAATCAATAAATATGTATTTTGATATTCTGGAGAACAGTTGTAGGTACCAAAACAGCAAAGTCTATTACCCTGTTTTTGGTTTTTGGCAGTGGGGAGAGGGAGATTCCTGAGGTTAAAAGACATAGAACTTCATGACACTCCTAGTCCCACAAGAATTCTGGGGCAAGTTGGTAGAGAAGAGGTTGCCCTTAGAGAAGTCAGTATGTTTCATACTATTTAATCATCAAAAACATTTTAATATTTACAGAACCACAGAGGACAGTAAAACAAAACAAAACAAAACAGTGAGAATTTGATTAAAACATGGCTAATGCAAATAAATCTCAGGGTTAATCAGTACATCCTTCCAAGAACACTAGGTGGTGCCATAAATTTAGTTTTGAGATTCAAAGTACTACCTGAGGAAATGGTTGTCTTCATTCAACAAATATTTACCAGGTGATGAACAAGATATTTAAAAAATCCCTGCCCTTGTGAAGCTACAGTGTAGTGGGGATTGTAAGAAAAAAATTATAAAAATAAACATGGCTTATAAAAATAAATATTAGTCTTATTAGAACTACAGTATATCTGAAAGTGGTAAATGCTGTAGAAAATAGAGCAAGGAATTGGGTGAGGGGACAGTTGCAATCTTAACTATTTTTTTAATCCTCACCCAAGGACACTTTTTTGCTGCTTTTAGAGACAGAGAAAGGGAGAGAGACAAACATCAATGTGAGAAAGAAACATCAATCGGCTGTCTCCAACTGAGCCACACTGGCCAGGGCAGCAGTTGTGATTTTAAGTAGGCTTATCAGGTTAGATGTCATTGAGGAAACATCTGCCCTGGCTGGGTGGCTCAGTTGTTTGGAGTGTCATCCCATACACCACAAGGTTGGGAGTTTGATTCCCGGTCAGGACACATAGCTAGGTTGTGGGTTCGATCCCTGGTTGGGATGAGTAAGGGAGGCCACCCATCAATGTTTCTCACATTGATGTGTGTGTCTCTCTCTTCCATTCTCTCTAAAAATCTAAAAAAAAAGGGGGGGGGACATCTCAACAAAAATTGGAAGTAAACCATGGGAATATCTGGGGAGAAAGCATTCCAGGTAGGGGAAGCACAAGGGCAGAGGCCCTGAGCCTTAAGGCCTCTTAAGCCTGGCCTGTTTCATGAATTGCAGAGACCAGGTGGCAGGAGGGAAAAGAAGAGGAGACCAGATTGTGTAAAACCTTGTGGCCTCTTGTGAGGACTTTGACTTTACCAGTTTTGGATAAAAACACCTTTAAGAGAAGTTGTGATTTGAAACAAATGTTGAGGAAGCTGAATTAATTAGTGATATGAGGTATCAAATTATGGCAGATGAACACTATAGTAAAGTTGGTAGTTTATGAGCATTTTTTAACATAATCATAATCACACCTAACAAAATTAATATTAATTACTATCTCCATGATTGTAAGTTTCTTGAGGGCAGAAATCATTTCATTTTCTGGGTACCTAGTACACCCCGATATATGCTGGAGTTCAATAAATCTTTGTTATGATTGAAAAGTTTGTTCTTAAATTGGTAAGATACATAATATTTATTCCCTAGAAACAATGTTATAAATATCAATTACGTTCTCCCTTTAATCTATAACAATTAGATTGAATGGCACTGAAGTATAGGCCTGAGACCCTCAGAGCCTATCTTTTTTTTCTGTATTGTTCCTGTTGAGCTATTGCAGATGTCCCCGTGGCCCTCCCCATCCCTCCCTCTGAACTGTTTTATCTTTGAATATTGAATGTGGAGAGAACCTGAGCCTAATTTAGCCTAGCCCTGCGTTGTCCTGTCTCACTGTCAGTCTGGGAAGGACATAAAGACAAGGACTATTTTGGGTGGACGTGTTCATTATAAAGATTTCTCAGAAGGAAATATGGCAGCAGGCACCAAAAAATGGTATACTTCCAAAGAAAAGTTTCCGTGGAAATGCTGCATATGTGCTAACATGTATGTGCAAGGTGTTTGTTGCCATAATGTGTTATAAAAAAAAATTGGCAACAACTCTAAGTATCCATTTTCAGGGCTTTTGTTCAGTAAACTATGGTTAATTCACTTGATGTCTAGCGCCAAGCAACTGTTGAAAAATATAGAGCTACATGTACTGACATAGTATATAGGATGGAGGTGGGGGAGGGAGGCAGTGAACCACATGGCAGAACAATACGTGTCTGACTCCATGTGGATAAAAATGTGTCTGTGTGCATCTGTGTGTTTATGTGAAGGCCTTTAGAAAAGACAGGAAGGAAAGGCACTATACTGTTAGTAGTGGTAACCAATGAATTGGGGAGTAAAAATGTGGTAGAATCGAAGGAGACCATCATATTTTACTCTATTTTTATGGTATTGAATGACTCTATTTAAAATAATGCATTTGTGTTTCAAGTGATTTTATATCAATTTTTAAAATCAAGGGCCTACCATGTGCAAAGCACTACGTTTTACTGAAAACAATTTTAACTAATTTGAAAATGTAAAAATATGAAACTGCTCTTAAAATTTAAGAACAAAGGCTGGACAAGTTTTTTTAAATTTATAAAGTAAACTTATTCAACAAACCTTTATTTACTATCTCCTGTGTGACAGGCACTGTGATGGATGCTGGGAGAGAGAGAAGGGTGTATGAAACAAGTCTGAACTCTCCCAAACCTTGTAAACACTGGGAAAGATACCTTGTGTCTCAAGTAACAACAATGGAAACACAGAGTACTACAGATAAATTGTTCAACATGACTCAGGATTTTTAAATTTTAAACTCAGATTTTTAAATTGAACCCTCCATCTCACTTTTTAGTAAATTTTAGTACAGAATGCCATAATGTCTTCTAATTTGTGGATTACCCTGGAGTGATATATAAGTGTTTTATAAAAAACTACGAGTACTTTACACACTAAAAGCCAGATGGGAAAGGGCCTGGGGGCTGCATGAAAAAGGTGAAGGGATTTAGAATTAAAAATTGTTAGTTATAAAATAGTCACAGGGATGTAAAGTACAGCATTGGGAGTATAGTCAATAATATTGTAATAACTATGTATGGTGCTAGGAGGGTATGGAAGTATCAAAGAGAACACTTTGCAAAGTATATGACTGTCTAGTATGCTGTACACCTGAAACTAAAACAAAATAATATTATGTAATTTAACTGAATGTAAACTTAACTGAAAATTTTTTCTAACTTTTTTAAAACAATGGCAACAATAATAAACCCACAGCATTTATGATGCCTGTCCAATTTACAGAAGTCCTCTTCCTAGCCCCATCCATCCATCCATCCATCCATACGTTTCTTTGCTCATTCAACAAATATTTATTGAATGTCTAGTTTGGCACTGTTCTAGGAGACAATGTATTGTAGTAAGAAATAAACTTTTATTTTAGAAAACATGTTTTAACATTTAAAAATACTGACGGTCTCAAATAGGACAGGGTAATTCCTATGGAAAAGTTAGGTACAAGTGTCATTAGAGCTTTACCCATTGCATTTCTGTGTTATTATGCTCACAGACTGTAAGCATAATAATTATATGGCTGATTTATAAAAATCTCTGCCAAAACACCTAAGACATTGGGCATTTTTCCTGATGTTAATGATTTGAGACTTAATAGTAATACACAATTAGAAAATAAATGATCAAAACCTGGGTGACCCTGGCCTATGTGGCACAGTTGGTTGGAGCATTGTCCTGTAAACCCAAAGGTCGCAGGTTCTGTTCCCAGTCAGGGCACACACCTAGGTTGCAGCCTTGGTCTCCAGTAGGCAAACCGATTGATGTTTCTCTCTCACATTGATATTTTCTCTCCCTTTCTCTCTCTAAAAATCAATAAGCATGTCCTTGGGTGAGGATTACAAACAAACAAACAACCCTGGGTGGATTTACAGGTTTCTACATGCAGATGATTATAATATAGACTATCCAATTTTATGATTCCTGGAATCTCTTCAATGTCAATTGTCAGAATTTCTCATATCAAAATAACTGTTAAAAGATATTAAGGATATATCATTTGCCAGGTTTCACAGCCTTTTTCTTAAGTGATCAGTACACTTGAAATCATTAATGAAGATGTTACGGTGGCCATTACTTGATAAAGCCAATAGAACAGGGAATTTGCAAACAGAAAATTGAAGTCTCTGCCATTTGCTAGTTGGTGACTTCTGCAAATTATGACTGAACTCTCAGTCTCTGTTTTTTCAGCTACCTGGAATGGTGTCTGGCACATATTAAGTACTCTATAAAAATCTGTTGAGTGAATATATGAGAAGACATTTATCCCAGTCTTTAGAGAAATTCTTTCCTACCTTTTCTTTCCATTAAATCCAGATAAAATCAACTCAAGAGGAATAAAAATATTGGAATGTTCCTGTCGATAAAGAAGAAATTGAGGACTGAAGTTGCTACATCATGTGCTACAGCATCCTTTCTACTTGCACCTCTGAGGCACTACTCGGTGCGGGTTAGGTTCTCAGTGAGACCTCCTCCCACCTTGAGCATTGATGATCCAGCTTACCTGACTCACCTGTTTCCCTTTTTCATTTTTCTAGCTGATTAATGTAGGAAATACTTATTTATTTACTATTGTTTGTTGCCTGTCTTTCCACACCCACCCCACCCAGCACCATGGTGAGCTTCATGAGGGCAAGGATCCTATTCTATTTATTCTAATATGGAATAGGTGTTCAACCAATTTTGGAATAAATGGATGGATGAATGAATAAATGTTTCAAAAGAGAGAAAGGGATCTGGGAAGGGCATGAATTCTCTCTTCCTCCAAGTCTTCCCAAATTAAGGTTGCCCCCATCTTTGCACAGAAACTTCCATGAGGTATAAGTGTTTACTAGTTTATTCATTCTCAGCATGGCTTTACTTGTATATCTATACACCCATCCTGTGTGTGCTTGTTGAGGTTTTGTGTGTGAATCTTTTGTTCATTCTAGAGCTTGCATAAGAATTTAGCTTAATATTTATGACACCATGATAGGACAAAATTTGATGAAGTTGACCTCCATCCTTAAAGGCTATTTCCTATATGAGCAGAGACTACTTTTCCTGAAGAAAAGTCCAGTAGCTATTTAAAAGCATGATAAATCTCATCACTTAAATTTCTCATCAGGATTGTACTGGAAGAAGCGTTGCAGCAGAATATAAGGACTGAAAGTATACCTTTTCCTGGGAGTGGCCACTTCAAAATCTTTGCAATTAACAGCTGTATTTCTCTTTTAATTTCAAGTTTTCTTAGGATTACAAAATTAAAACATTCTGTTCTTGGTTATTTTTTTTATAAACCTATTACCTTTGTGGAAACCCCCAGTACCTCAGAGGAGAATCTTTCTTTAGAAAATAGCACTACACTATATTCTTTTCTTTGAAATAACTGTGGTGAGAGAAATTCTTCTCTTTATGTTGAACTCATGCTTTTAAATTGCTTGGAGATGGTTCAGTATGAATCTCTATATAAACTTGTATCTCTCATTTAAAACAAAAAATGAAAGAAGGGAATTATCTTATTAATTATTTAAAATACTTGGTGCAACTGTTCCTTATGCATTAATCCAAGTACTTGGAACAATTACACTCAGTGTTAATAACATTGCCAACCTTTTCCAGTATGCTGCACTCCAAATACTATTGTTTTCATTTACAACATTTACTATTATATATGCATATGAAAAACAGGCATTTTCATCAGAATTACCGTAATAGCATTAAGAGATTATTACTTTTTCCAATTTCCTTGGAAGAAAATTCACTTAAATTAGATTATTTATTACTTGACTGCTTTCCTATCTTGCCTGTATGTTTAGGTAACTGGTATCCGTGAAAGTATAAACTTCAGAATAAAAAGCATGATTTTATACATTAATGATTTCAAATAAAAAAGAAGTGCTAGTTTGTGCATCACTTGTTTCGAGAAAGTTAAGTCTGTGCTCTGCTTAGGAGAGATAACACTTCTGTCCCTGTAGGTGGCCCCCCTGGTGTAGCCATTAGTTGCTAATTACTTGCAAACAAATAAACAATTAACTCCTAAAGCTGCTGGCTGGGTGTTCATTGACATGCTAAAACTTTCTAAGACGGGATTTTTAATTAGTGACGTTGTAAATCCAGCCCCCTTGTGAGCAGATCCCTAAGGTGAACGGCAGGAAGATCCCAGTCCTGTTCCTGTGCGTGCAGAGCCAGCCCGGAGGTACACCGAGGCCAGAGCTGTCGACCTGTGCAGCCCACCTGAGGATGTCTCCCAGCCTTCAGGAAGGTGCTCAGCTTGGGGAAAGCAAACCCTTGCCCTGCTCCTTTTCAATCGAAAGCATTTTAGGATTGGATCAGAAGAAAGACTGTATTCCATCCATGAAACCCCACAGGCCCTGGGCAGACACCTGCAGCTCCTCAGGTATGCTTAATTTTTTAAACTCTTTATTTCTTTTGCACTGTTTAATTTGGCCTTTAATTTTATGTTCTACTTAAGAGTTAGAAAGAAACTGCAGTTTCATCCAGTTACATAACTGAGGTAACCAGGACTATTAATGCCTCCAGCTGATTCCTATGGGAAAGAAAAAGAATATCAGCCTTGAATTCAAGGTATGGTATGAACTCACAGGAAATGCATTTACTCAGAAGATCTCTGTGTTTATTTGACACATCAGATATTGTCTTCTCTCACTGAAAAAATAAATGACATTCAGAGGCCAAAATGTCCTCTGTCACCAAAGCAGGATCTTCATTTTTGTTTGCTTTTCAGTTTTTGGTTGATGAGAGGTCAGTTCTCTCATGAAATACAGAAGAATGCCACTAGGAAAATTACAAACAAGTTCCTGAAATTCTTACAGAACTTTGTGAAATATAGGAGTGGACATCTAAGATGGGGTTTATTTTTCTGTTTTTAGAGAAAGATACTAACCTGTGTCTACATGTCCCAAGCCTTCCTAATGGGACCTTATTCCCTTTTACCATGGATTATCCAGTGCCAGAAGAAAGAGTTTTGAAATATGAAAATTACTTTTCAGCCTCGGAAAGACTGTCTTTGAAAAGAGAGTTGAGTTGGTATAGAGGCAGAAGACCAAGAACTGCTTTTTCTCAAAACCAGGTGGGAGGTTTTTTCAACTAATAATGATAATTCAAAGGCTTTAACTGACACCCTGTTGAGCAAAAGCCCATTCACTTGGGATTTCAATTTAGGCCTAATTAATGAAACAATAGAATGTATCATTTTTAACAGTTTCTGGATAGTACAGGTCTATTTTATTATGACATACAAAAAAAATCAACATTTTTAAATACCTATTTCCTTATTCTTAGATTGAAGTGTTGGAAAATGTCTTTAGAGTAAACTGCTATCCTGGCATTGATATCAGAGAAGACTTAGCTCAAAAATTGAATCTAGAGGAAGACAGAATCCAGGTAATTTTCAAATTTAGTCATTATTCCTAATGATTGAAATGTTAAGAATAATGAAGTAATGCTTCTGAGATCTCTTTTATTTCACATTAATTTCAGATCTGGTTCCAAAATCGACGTGCAAAACTGAGGAGGTCCCACAGAGAATCACAGTTTCTAATGGCGAAAAAAAATTTCAACACAAATCTCTTGGAATAGCTAGAAAACTAAACGTGAAATTATCTTCCAGTTGCAGAACATGAAGAATCAATGGAAATATCAAGTGTTAAAAATGTGATGCTTTCTTTTCTGCATTTAACCTGAATGTTGTCATTTTTCTGAAAATATAATGTAAATAATTACTATTATATCGTGGTACATATTATACCTGGACACTTTTAAATACAATAAAGTTCTTTTCTATATATTTTAATAAACATTTTAAGAAAAAGCCAGCTATTTTTTAAGTGAGCAAATTAAATCTAATAAATTAGTTTGCTAAAATCGGACTAAGTTCATGACTAAGTGGCTCCATAAACTGCATGACATTTACGAAGTAATTCAAGTAAAGTAATCTGAAGAGAGGCACAAAGGTGTGATTTGTTTCAATTAGTTTCCTTCAAATGCATTTTGAAACATGATTATGCTTTATTATAGAATATTATTTATTCATAAATCTCTAGTTCCTCTTGATTTCTGGCATAAAGCAGTGAGAATTTTTCACCATATATCAGTAAAAATCCTTAGAATGCCAGTTTCAGCTTTTTTTTTTTTTTAAAGCAAAGTGATTATACCAAAGTGGAAATATAAAACCATCAGTTGTCATATTCATACCACTGGTACTGCATTGCACAAAAGAATTGAGCCACAAATAATGCAAATTTAAAATATTTTTCTAGGTCATTTAATGCTGTACTTTAATTTCACTCATTAAAGTGGTAATGATCATCTGGCTTATATCTATTTCTGGTGTGGTGACTTCCAATCAGCTACATATTTTGTTACAAGTAGTATGTTGACTGAGAAGGTAGGATAATCTGCCTTATGTATGTGCTCTGACATAATTGCTAAATATAATCAGGGCACTTTCTGGGATAAAAACTGTATTTTCTTTGCATTTGCCATTGTACCTGTCAATTAAAGACACAAATAGGATTAAGTAGCATCACAAGAAAGAAGTCCTACCACTGGAAATCTGGGTATTTGCTTTCCAGTTAATTAATGGAAGGCCAAAGTGGGTGTTCTTTTTGAAGTGTTAGCTTGAGGGCTCTGACTTTGTCTCCTGAAAGCCTATTTCAACTTTGCCTATTTGAATTGAATTCTTCCTTGCTTCCTTTTTCTTTATTTCCTATTCTTCTGTCCTTTTCTCTTCCAGAGCTAACCAGAGTAGAAGGTTCTTACTGATTTTTTTCTTTCTTTTTTTTTCCTATTGCATGACAAAGCTTAGAGGGAGTTTGCATATTATTGCTGGGGAAAAGTAGCATGATACAGATTTTGAAACTTTTTAAAAAACATTTACTGAGAGAGCACATGTGGTGGCAGAGAGCTCTGTGTCCCAAAAACTGGTCAGCAACACGCTGTCCCACTGCTGGTGAGATGGAGAGGGCGGAGGAGGAAAGAAGGGCCCCAAAGGCAGTGAGGGGAAGACCGACCAGAGGCATTAAACGTTTTCCAAGACCCTACTGTCAGACTGGGCCACTCTTCCAATATAAAGAGCTACTTTCATTAACATAAAATTTGAAGCACCAAGAACTTCCTTTGCTCTTTATTAGGTTCTTGTGAAACTATATCAAGCTGGAGGACCACAAGTCACCAGGAGTGGATTGGAGGGGAAAGTGTCACATGATATGCAAGCTTTTTAAAATAGCCTTTTACTTCAATCCCAAAGGCCATATTTACATACTGTGAAAAATTCAAGTAATAAAAATAGAGTGAAGTCTTCCTCAAATCTCATCCTTCACAGGTAACCATCATTAAACATTGTATAGATCTTTTTGTGTAAAAAAACATGTACATATGTGTACTTGTGTATATGTGTATACATAGATACATGCATATAAATTTGTTTTTTCTGTTATTTTTTAAAATGTTATCATACTTAGTATTCAGTGCCTCTTTCTGACATCTTGCCATGTCAGACATATAGCTCTGTCTGTCTTATTGTTTGCTTAGTTTAGGATAAGATTTCAAGTCCTGTACATAACAAACTATTCCACAGTATTAATGTATAAGTACTTTTGAAATAGTACTTTGCATAAATGGAAATTTTCAAAGAGTAATCATCGTTTATGTAGAATTTATCTTAAACCTAACTCCCAAAGCTCTGAGGAGCGTGAGGATTCTGTATAAAATTATAGACATTAGAAAAAAATGAAACAGTATCACATATATTCATCGATGACTCGTAATGCACTTAAATTTTTTTTAATTATAAAAACTGGTCACACCTATAAAATATCTGGTGAGGGAAGAAACATACTATTTCTAGAATATCATCTCAGTTTTTTCCAGTGCAATTTAATATAACTGATTTGTATGGTTCTAAAATTCAATTTTGTCTATCATTGAAATAAGTTGCATTTATTTCTGGTTATATATTCATAACTGGAATCATAATAAAAATGATGCCTTTGTAACTAAACAGAAATCAGAAGAATTTAAATACTAGAATTTATAATATTAAAGAAGTAACTCAGTGTAATTACACATCCTTTTATATTTTCAGACTAATAACACTGCCATTAAATATTGTAAATTGAGTCTATAAAAGGTAAGAATATTTAAGAAGCAAGGTAATATACACAATCAATGTATTTCCCCTAAAATCATTTCCAAAAACCTAAAAGATAAACACTGATTTTGTTAAAAGAAATAATGAGTCAGTAACTTTTTTTACCAGTTATGATTGTTAGTAATTTGGAAAGGATATGTGGATATTCAGGAGAAAAAAATGGACTTTAACTTTGAGGAAAAATCAAATGTGATGAAAATAGAAATGAAAATGCAAGATAGAATTATCTTTCTCTCAGAACACACAGGCTCTAATCCACAGCTTATCTCTGCTCTTGTAATTCTAAGCCTTTGTCTCCATGAATGCCCAGGACAAGGTGAACAGTAGTACAAATCAAACTAATGAAGTCAGGCTAATACCTGGAGCGTCTCTATTATCTGACCACTGCCTAAATAAGGTTATTTGGTCTCCAGTAACAGCGTTTGTCTCTTGTGAAGCCAGCCAGACAAAGCCCACGACTAAAGATTGCCGGTGGAAACAATAGGTGTGTGTGCTGGTGGTCAGCTTTTGAGTTAATCAGTGTTAATAGCTGCTTTCACCCCCTGCATCTTATCACGCATCACTAGAGTGGCATAAATCCCCCTTTACCACACCCAGCAAATAGCATCAACCTGGATCTTGTGCTTTCTTCTAAAGACAGGGAGCTATGTGCTGGTCCATTTACTTGATGTGGAACCCAAATCAAAGTACGACGAATGGTGACTTGCTGTCGCCATTTCACGGAGCCCCAACAGGACTAAAAACCCTTCCACAGCAGAAGCCCAGCAGCCATGGCAGCTCTTGGTGGCCCCCACCACTCCTCATCACATTAGATTCACCCCTTCCCATTTTCCTCCCTAATATTGTTTTTTGTTGGGGTTTTTTTTTGTGTGTTTTTTTTTAATTTCAACTCTTTTCCTTTTCCCCTGCTCATCCCTTGGCAAACTTGTTGATGTCAAGGGAGATTATTGAGTCCTGCAAATGAACCTCCAGCCTAAAAAGTTTATTGCTTACCTCCTGTCTGGTAAAGTGACCAACATTTAGAAACTTTCATGTCTGTTCTCTTCCTGCAGGCCTCGAAAGGTGGCCAAGTGGGCTGTATCTTTTATTTAGCATTTTATTGTTGGACAATTTCAGTGAAATAAATGATACCATAGTGTATGTTCTGTGGTATCATAGAGCCATGCACCTATTATATCTGGTATTGGTCAAGAAACTGTATAACAATAGGTTCCTTTTACAAGGCACAACCTGTATCTGATGTATATTTATGGATTTGTTTTGAGCCACCAGCACTGCTCTTTCTTGATCTCTCTAGTTCAACTCAGTCAAAAGCACTGATTGGAGGCAGCCTAGCAGTGCAGTCAAAAGATCAGGCTAGATTCTGGTCACCTGGGTTGAAACCCCAGTAACTGACTTTCAGCCAATTATTCCAACTTTTTGAGACTTTGTTTCCTTACCTATAAAATGGGGATAATAATAGGACCTATTTCATAGAATTCTTGGGCAAATTATAATAGAGATAATGTGCTAAGGAACACAGAAGTAAAGGAAGTTGTCTAGAACAATGTTTTCATTCCTGGAACCATGTGTGACACAGTGTGTTCTCAGTCAACAGAATATATAAAAACAGTTCTCAGTCTCTAGAAGCTCAACATATGATAGATAGAAAAGACTATTCAACACTTACTCAACAAATATTGTGTCTGCCAAGAGCCAGTCACCATGTGAGGCTCTGGAGATAGAGGGATGAACAAATCAAACAAGGTCTCTGCTGTGTTGGGACTTTTTATACCCAGTACCTAGCACAGTCATGACAAATAGTTGGCCCACAATAGATGGTGAATGAATGAATGAATGAAACAGTAATAAAATAACATAGGGAAGTATTAATTAAGGGCTAAATTAATGTGTGTAGATGGTCAGGATTACTAGAGGCTCTAGGAGAGGAGAGATCAGAGATATGTAAAGACCAGTTCTCAACTTGTTGCCTCTACATGGATAGGCCTGGGAAAAGGCTAAGGCATAATGTGGGCAGAAACTGGGTGTTGGTGGAAGGGCATTTCAGATGACGGAACATGGGAGAAGACCTAAAAACTGGACAGCAAGAACTGTGGCCTCCCCAGGATGGCGGGCACCTGTTGACAGGGCCAACGTCATGGGTGTGCGACCCATGCAGTCACACAGGACCCTGTACTCAGAAGGGCCTGCATTTGGGTCAATGCTCTATAGTTGCCATTTTGAAACTCAATCATTTTTGACCAAAGGAACCCATGGTTTATTTTATCTTATTTTTAATCCTCGCATGAGGATATGTTTATTGATTTTAAAGAGAGAGGAAGGAAATGGCAGGGTAGGGGGAAGAGATATCGATAGGCTGCTTCCCATATGTGCCCTAAGTGGGGATCAAACCCACAACCTTTTGTTGTGCATGACAGTGGCCCAACCAACCAAATTACCTGACTAGGACTAGCGTTCACACTTTAATTTTGCAAAGAGCCACCAAAATAATGTAGCCAGCCCTGCCCATTGAGGGGTGGGTGATACAGACTACTGAGGACCTTAGAAAAAGGCCAAGGAAGTAAAATTTGATATGGTGGGAAATAGTGAACCATGTTTGGTTATTGAACTAGGGTTGCGGCATGGCTTAGGAAGATAGAAGCAGGATACAGGGAGAACAAAAAGGCTGGATTGACCTACCTGCAGTTGCACCTCGTGCTTTTGAAGTTGTTGATGGCCTAGGTAAGGGTGGGGACAGTAAAGATGGGGAAAAGGGCGGCGGGGGGATTATATAGAGACACCTCAGAAGGGAAATTTGGTCAGTTTTTGAAACCAAGAGTGGAGGGAAAGGACAGTGAAGTAAAAGGCTGTAAGATTTGGACATTTGAAAATTGCTAAATATGCGAGAACCGCACCATGGTTAGCCCTGCAACTTACGTACGCAAGCAGGGCACTGACTTTACCTATCTACTTTTACCTCTGATGCCAATATGAGAGCACTTTTCCTTAGCAATTTTCGAAGTAATCTCTGTAATTAGTAATTTTGCAAGTAATAACTATAACCATGCTGCCATATTTTGCTCATGATCTATATACTTCTTTAATTGCTACATGGCTTTCCTTCTTTGTTCTAGCTTTCAAGAAGGGTTCCAAAGCTTTAAAACATTTGAAAATCACTATTACTAGGAGATGTACCTTAGAGAAAAAATTTAAAATTATTTTAACGGGCATTATCAAAGATAGAGGCCCAGTAAACACAGCTTGCCTCCTAACACAACTGCAGCAAAAATTACAACTAAACTTCAAAACCAGTATCACTCAGAACAGTCAGAAAATCAAGCTGTGTGGAAGTGCAACAACCAAGAAATTAAAGAAGTCACATTCGTTCAGACAGGTAAGAAGGGCGGAGATGCAGAGATGCAGAATGGACTGGTACACACCCACATGTGGTAGATACAAATTGGGAGAGATGTATCTCGGGAATGAGGGATTCCAGCCCCACACCAGACCACCCAGCCCAGGGTTCCAGTGCCAGGAAGAAAGGTCCCCATAACTTCTGGCTGTAAAACCAGTAGGGGTTGGGACAGTGGAAGAAACTGTGGGATTCCTGGTGTCTCCTCTTAAAGGGCCCACAACAGACTTACACAGACTCACCCTCTCTGGGCTCCAGCACTAGGGCGGCAGCTTGAAGGGCACCAGTGACATATGGGGAGAAACTGAGTTGTCTGACATCACGGCGAGAGCCAGGAACAGCTTCCTTCTGGACAAAACTCCAGAAGCCAAGCAGTGGCCACTGTTTCTTTTCTGAGCCTTCCCCCACATAGAGGCACAGAGCTGCAACACCCCTCTCTGAGACTCTATCAACCTGGTTCACATGGGGTGCCCCACCCAGGTGATTACCCCAGGCTCCGCCCCATCCAATTTACAGGTCCACTCAAGCGGTTAACAGTGGCTTTTCTATATTAGGCCACACTACTGAGGCAGGGAATCAAAGCAGCTCTGCCAAAAACAGAAACAAACACAGGGAGGTTGCCAAAACAGGAGGAAACAAAGAAATACGTCCCAAATGAAAGAACAAAACTCCAGAAAAAGAGCTAAGCAAAATGGAGATAAGCAATCTATCAGATGCAGAGTTTAAAATAACAGCTGTTAGAATACTCAAGGAACTCAGTGGGTACTTCAACAGTATAAAAATGATCCAATTAGAGATGAAGTTTACACTAATTGAAATAAACAAAAATCCACAAGGAATCACCAGTAGAGTCAATAAAGCCAAAGATCAAATCAATAATTTGGAACATAAGGCCCTGGCTGGTGTGGCTCAGTGGACTGTGTGCCGGCCTGAGAGCCAAAAGGTCACTCTTTCCCACTCTTGTGATCACCTATATGTTCTTCTAGTGTATTGACAGGTTTGTTTTTTTTTTAGAATATATAGATCTTTATTACATTTTTAGCCTATCAGTATCTTTTAACATAATGAAGAAAATCAGTAGAACAAGACTCCTCACCAAAGTTATAAAAATAAAAGATGATTATGATACTAATAAAACCAATAACTAATACCACTATTTATTAGGTGCCTATCATGAGGGAAGCAATATGGTACTTCACATGAATTAGTTCTTTTAATTTTCACAAAGGTTCTGCAGGGTGGATATAGTCAACCCACTTAAATAAGGAAATTTAACCTAAACTCAGATATTTTTAGGATAATGGTTTATTATCTTGATTTTAAAGATAAGCAAACTGAGGGATACAACAAGGCTAAAGAAAAGAAAATTTTTAACTCATAAGAGATTATTTGGTAGACCTTTAAGCAATTGCATTTTAAAAACCTAGACTAAATGGTGAATTTCCTGTTTAAAAAAAGTCACCAGAGGTTACCAAATTTGTTTCCGTTAGAGACAGGAATCTTAATCTGTTTCTGTAGAAGAAACAGAACTTTAGTCCACAAAAAATCACAAGGTCCAGGTCGCTTCACAGGAGACTTTCACTAAACCTTTAAACAGGAGGCAGTTCCAATGCCACATGAATTAGCGTAGAATACTGCAAATGAATGAAAATTTCCAACTTATTTTTATGCAGCAAAAACAACATTAACCCCTAAACCAAATAAAACTTATTTTAAAAATACTTTTAAAAGAGAAAAACTCATGCAACCATGAATATTGATGCAAAAATACTAACTAAAGTATTAACAAATAAGATCCAATACTATGCTAAGAAAATAATACACCATGACCAAGTGGGATTTATTTTAGGAACACAAGATTGATTCACTATTAGGAACTCTAATAATATAACACACTATATTAATAGATCTTAGGAGAAAAATCATGATTATCAACCTAGATCCCCAAAAAGCCTTTGTCAAAACTTTACATCCATTTCTGTTAAAATAAAACACTCAAGAAAATAGAAGTTGATGGATATGTTCTTAACACAATATATTTTATTTCACTGGGAAACACTGACCTTTCCGTAAACATCAAGAACAAGGCAAGGATATATTTATCTCCACTACCAAAAATACCAACAGGTTCTTTATGAAGCTAACGTTAAATGCATGTGGAAAAAATGAATTTAGCATTAAAAACTGTTGGTAGGATTCATTGTAAGTGAATGCTGAAGTTCATGTGGGAAAATAAAAATGAACAATAAAAAGCAAGGGAAACACCAAAAGAAAAAATCTACATCAGCCCAACCATATCTTAAAACATCTATAAAAACTGTAACTTTAGAAGTATACTATTGGCACATGAAGAGACAAATACATTTATGGAATAGGATAGAAAATTCAGATATAGACCCAAATACATATAGAAATTTAGTGAAGAAAATCATTAGGGAAAAGATGGATTTTAAATAAATGATACTGGGAAAACTAGATAGTGATTTGGGGAAAAAATTAAGTTACTTTTATACCTCAGACCAGACACAAATGAGTAAGAGATCTAAATATTAAATATGAGACCATGCAAGTATTAGAAGAAAACATCAGTGAATATTTTAATAATCTGTATGTAGGGAAAGAAAGTTTTCTAATTTTGACTCAAAATTCATACTCAATAATTAATTGCATAAAAATAAAACATTTTCCTGGTTTAAAAAAAGTAAAAATGAAAAACTAGAAGAAAATATTTTCAGCATATATTATTGGTAAATGGCTAATATTCCATAAATATCTGAAGATAAAAAAGACCAACAATCCAATAGAAAAGTTAGCAAAAGTTATAAATAAGAAATTAATCAAAAGGACATTTTAGCCCTGGCTGGTGTGGCTCAGTGGATTGAGTGACGGCCTGTGAACTGAAAGGTCGCCCATTCAGTTCCCATTCAGGACACATGCCTGGGCTGCAGGCCAGGTGCCCTGTTGGGGGCGTGTGAGAGGCAACCAACTGAGATGTATCTCTCACACATCGATGATTCTCTCCCTCTTTTTCTTACCCCCTTCTTCTCTCTCTAGAAACAAATAAATAACATCTTTTTTAAAAGACATTTTAATATAAACCTTAAAGATGCAAAAGATGTTTATTTTTACTTGTAATAAGAGAAATGCAAATTAAAATCATACGCAGAAACTTCCAGTTCCAGTGTAGCACACTCATTCTGTTTCATTCTCAGAGTGAAAGTAATCCCTTGCTCTGACTGGAGGAGCGATGTGGTCCAAGGACTGTGGAGTCCCCATTCCTTTCTTTAAATCTCCATATCTTTCCACTCATTGGCCACAGAAGCAGATACAGTCGCAGGAAGTACACAGCAAAAAAGGGAAACTAAAGACCTGTCCCGCCAGAAGACTATAAAGTGAAGCCCCTGTGAACAGGAGAATGTGGGTGAGATCATGGAGTAGAGACTTGAGAAGGTAATCTTACAAGGTTGTGAAAAATCTCCTGGACCTCCCTGGTGCTGCACATGCATGTTTCCAATCCTAAACAGAACACCAAAACCTTTGAGAACTAGATAGTAGGGTAGGTTAACTGCCTAGGTATCAGCAGCCAGAGGGTGGCATACCTGTGAGGTGGGTCTAAATAGCACTTGAAGGCTTTGAGAATTGAATTGACATTGAAAACACAGACTGCAGAGGGCAGATCAGAACTTGTGGCTTGTACCCAGCCAAGTCAATTGCCTGCTTAAAAAAAAATATTGCCCATAGGAATTAAACAAGATTCAGAATATCATAACATAGCATTCAAATGGGATGCAATGCAATACAAAATCACTCAAGATACAAAGAACCACAAAAGTCTGACCAATCTTATGGGAAAAGAAAATCAACAGCTCGTTGAACATGGGGGAGCTGTTCTGATCTGTGTCTTTGCAAGCCATGCATGCATTCAAGCAACTATGTCTAAGGGACTTGCAATTGGCATTGATCTTGGCACCACCTACTCTTGTGTGGGTGTCTTCCAGCATGGAAAAGTGGAAATAATTGCCAACAATCAGGGAAACCGAACCACCCCAAGTTATGTCGCCTTTACTGATACCAAATGATTGATAGGTGATGCTGCAAAGAATCAGGTCACAGTGAATCCTACCAACACAGTTTTTGATGCCAAATGTTTAATTAGACATAGATTTAATGATGCTGTTGTCCAATCTGATATGAAGCATTGGCCTTTCATTAGTGGTGAATGATGTTGGCAGGCCCAAGGTCCAAGTGGAATACAAGAGAGAAACAAAAAGCTTCTATGCAGAAGAGGTGTCACTTGTGGTTTTGACGAAGATGGAGGAAATCACAGAAGCCTACCTTGGAAAGACTGTTACCAATGCTGTTGTCATAGCACCTGCCTACTTCAGTGATTCTCAGTGTCAGGCTACCAAAAATGCTGGAACTATTGCTGGTCTCAATGAACTCAGAATCATCAATGAGCCAGTTGCTGCTGCTATTGCTTATTATGGCTTAAGCAAAAAGGTTGGAGCTGAAAGAAATGTGCTAATCTTTGACTTGGGAGGTGGCACTTTTGATGTGTCAATTCTCACAACTGAAGATAGAATCTTTGAGGTCAAATCTACAGCTGGTGACACTCAGGTGGAGAAGACTTTGACAACTGAATGGTCAACCATTTCATTACAGAGTTCAAGCACAAGCACAGGAAGGACATCAGTGAGAGTGATAGGGCTGTTTGTCGCTTTCGTACTGCTTGTGAATGAGTTAAGCATACTCTCTCTTCCAGCACCCAGGCCAGTATTGAGATTGATTCACTTTATGAATTGACTTTTATACTTCTATCACTTGTGCCCAATTTGAAGTGTTGAATGCTGACCTTTTCCTTGGCACCCTAGACCCTGCAGAGAAAGCTCTTCGGGATGCCAAGCTTGACAAGTCCCAGATCCATAATATTGTCCTGGTGGGGGGTTCTACCCATATCCCCAAGATTCAGAAACTCCTGCAGGATTTTTCAGTGGAAAAGAACTGAATAAGAGCATCAACTTTGATGAGGATGTTGCTGATGGTGCAGCTCTCCAGGCAGCCATTCTCTCTGGAGACAAAACTGAAAGTGTTCAAGATTTGCTGCTGTTGGATGTCACTCCTCTTTCTCTTGGCACTGAGGCTGCTCGTGGAGTCATGACTGTCCTCATCAAACGCAATACTACCATTCTTACCAAGCAGACCTTCACCACCTACTCTGACAACCAGCCTGGTGTGCTCATTCAGGCTTATGAAGGTGAGTGGGCTATGGCCAATGATAGCAACCTGCTTGGCAAGTTTGAACTCACAGGCATACCTCCTGCATCTCGTGGTGTTCCTCAGACTGAAGTCACTTTTGACATTGATGCCAATGGCATCCTTAATGTCTCCGCTGTGGATAAGAGCACAGGAAAAAAGAACAAGATTACCATTACTAATGACAAGGGTCATCTGAGCAAGGAAGACATGGAGCTCATGGCCCAGGAAGCTGAGAAGTACAAAGCTGAAGATGAGAAGCAGCGGGACAAGGTGTCTTCCAAGAATCACTTGAATCCTGTGCATTCAATGTGAAAGCAACTGTTGAAAATGAAAAACTTCAAGACAAGCTCAATGATGAGGACAAACAAGATTCTTGACAAGTGCAATGAAATCATCAACTGGCTTAATAAGAATCAGACTGCAGAAAAGGAAGAATTTGAACATCAGCAGAAAGAGCTGGAAAAAGTCTGCAACCCAATCATCATTGAGCTGCACCAGCGTGCAGGTGGCAAGCCAGGAGGAATGCCTGGGTGCTTCCCTGGTGGTGCAGCCCCTCCATCTGGGGGCGCTTCCTCCGGGTCCACCATTGAAGAGGTTGATTAAGCCAACCTCTTGCATAGATTTAGCATTGTTCCACACAAAATATTGAAGGACCAAAATCTGTAGCAAATTCCATGGCAGTTTTAAAAGTTGAGCTGCTGTATAATAAAACAGCATTCTTGATACTTGACCATGGACTACGTGCACAGAAAATAATGCAATTTATAAGCACTGTAAAGTGAAAAATGCAATGTCTTAAATAAAACTATTTAAAATTGGCACCAAAAAAAGAAAAAGAAAAGAAAATCCACAAACCCCAGCTCCAGAATGACTCAGATGTTGGAAATATTTGACAAAAACTTTTTTTATCCCTTTTTTAAAAATTGAGATATAATTGACATATAATATATTTGTTTCAAGTATATGAATAATGATTCAATATTTGTATATACTGCCAAATGGGCACCACAATTAGTCCACTTAACATTCATCACCACACAATTATAAATTGTTTTTTTCTTGTTATGAGATCTTTTAAGATTATTTTTTTCTTGTGATGAGAACTTTTAAGAATTTTTATCTTAGCAACTTTTAAATATATAATATAGTATTATTAAATATAGTCACCATATTATACATTACATTTTCAGGACTTATTTATTTTATAACTGGAAGTTTGAACCTTTGGTTTTGACTATCTTCACCTATTTTGCTACTCCCCACCTCTGCCTCTGGCAACTACCAATCTGTTCTTTGTGTCTATGAGTTTGTTGTTTTTTCTTTCTTTCTTTCTTTCTTTTAAGATTCCACATGTAAGTGAGACCATATGGCATTTGGTTTTCTCTGTCTGCCTTATTTCATTTAGCATAATGTCCTCAAGGTCCATCTCTGTTGTTGTAAATGCTAAGATTTCACTCTTTTTTTAATGGCTGAATACTATTTCATTATATATAATATTCCTTTATCTATTCATCCATTAATGGACTCTTTTCCATATATTAGCTATTATACGTAATATTGCAGTGAGCATGGGAGTGCATATATCTTTTTGAATTATTGTTTTAATTTTCTGGATAAATACCCAGAAGTGGGAATTACTGGATTATATGGTATTTCTATTTTTAATTTTTGAGGAATCTCAATACTGTTTTCTATAGTGGCTGTACCAATTTAAATTCCCATCAGCAGTACACAAGAGTTCCCTTTTCTCCACATCCTTGCCAACACATTATTTCTTGTCTTTTTGATAATAGCCATTCTAACAGGTATGAGATGATATCTCATGTGGTTTTGATTTGCATTTCCCTGATGGTTAGTGATGCTGAGCACCTTTCATGTACTTGCTGGTCATCTGTATGTCTTCTTTGAAAAATGTCAGTTCAGTTCCTTTGCCCATTTTTCTATTGGATTGCTTGAGGTTTTTTTGTTTTGTTTGTTTTTTCTTTTCTTTTTTTGCTATGTAGTTGTATGAGTTTTTTAAATATATTTAGAATGTTAATTCCTGTTCAGATACATGATTTTCAAATATTTTCTTCCATTCAATAGATTACCTTTCCATTTTGTTATAATTTTCTTTGCTGTGCAGAAGCTTTTAGTTTGATGAAGTTCCACTTGTTTATTTTTGCTTTTGTTGCTTTTGCTTTTGGTGTCAAATCCAAAATTCATCACCAAGACCAATGTCAAGGAGCATATAACCTATATTTTCTTCTAGGAGTTTTATAGTTGCATTTTTTAGATACTCACCCAAAGACATTTTTTTTCATTGCTTTTAGAGAGAAAGGAAGGGATAGAGAGAAAGAAACAATGATATGACAAAGAAATACCGATCAGTTGCCTCCCATATGTGCTCTGATGGAGGATCAAACCTGCAACCTAGGTTTGTGCCCTGACAGGTAACTGAACCGCCATCTTTTGGCGTACAGAATGATGCTCCAACCAACTGAGCAACACCAACCAGGGCTGGTTATATTTTCTTTTACTTTTTTTAAGGCTTTATTTATTTGTTTATAGAGAGAGGGGAGAAGGGAGGGAGAGAAACATCGATGTGTGAGAGAAACATCAATCATGATTGGCTGCCTCTTGCATGCCCCCAGCTGGGCACCTGACCTACAATCCAGACTTGTGTCCTGCTGGGAATCGAACCAGTGACCTTTTGGTTTGCAGACTGGCACTCAATCCACTGAATTACACCAACTAGGGCTGTCTTTTCTTATAAAGTTAAACATATGTTTACCATATGACTCAGCAATCCTACTTCTAGCTATTTACCTAAAAAACTGTGCTGTGATATTTACAGATATTTTATTCATAATCAGCAAAAACTGGAAACAATCCAAATGTCTTTCAGTGGGTGAATGGATAAACAAACTGTGGTGTATCCATACAATGGGAGGCTACTGGGCAGCAAAGAGAAACAAACTATTGGTGCATACAAAAACATGGATGAATCTCAAAAATATGCTGAGTGAAAGAAACAAGTCTCAAACGATTACATACTACCTAATTTCATTTATATAACACTGGACGAGTCACAGCTGCAGGGATGGAGAACAGATCAGTGGTGGCTAAGGTTTATAGGTAGGAAGAGTATCTGACTAAAGACAGCATAAGGGAATTGAGGAGGCAGCTTCATGGAAATGTACTATATCCTGACTGTGGTTGGACAAATCTACGCGTATGTTAAAGCTCATGGAACTGGACACCTAATTTTTTTCTTTACTATATAGAAAATTTTTTTTAAACTGCACTGAGATACCAATCTTCCCTGTCACATTAGCAAAATTTTAAAAGTTTGACAAAGTATTCTGATGGCGATGCTATGAGGAAACAGGCACTTTCATATCTTGCTGGTAGGGATGCAAATTACTAGCACCAATATGTAAGGAAATCTAATGACATCTAAGAAAACTGTATATATGTTTAACCTTTTTTTATTGTTGTTAATAGCAACTTTATTTTCACTGGTGCAAAAAAAAATCATGATAATGGTATGATGCATTTCCCCTGAATTTACAATAATGAAGATTATACATACATTACATAGATCACAAACTTTCTATTTTTCTATTATTTAGAACAAAATTACTTTGATTAATATGTTAAGAGGAAAATATAGGTAAATGTATAACTTTTGACTCACCAATGCAACTTCTAGGGATTTACTCTAAAGAAATATTATAACACAAAAACCTAATGATTATTCACTGAAAAGCTATTTTTTAATTGCAAAATATTGGAAACAACCTAAATGCCCATACAGAAGAGAATGGTTGTGTAAATCATAGTACATGTACACAATGAAATACTACACAGCTATAAAAATGTTATATATCTCTGTAAATTGATAAAAAGTTATGGTCAGGTTATATATTATTAAGTAAACAAAGAAAAGTGCTAATGTGTCTATAATGTGACAAGAAGGAGATATAAGAAAACGTAAACATATCTGCTTATTTCTGAAAAGAGAATTACAAAAAAGGACAAATCAAGAAAGGAGACTGATTACCTTCCAGGAATAGGGATGGTGGAGGGGATCGGAGCAGGCAGTACACTTGCTTGAATATCCCATTTTACGCAGTTTGACTCTCAGAACTGCATCCATGTTTCACATACTCGAAAAGTAAAATCAACAAAGATGAAAGAAAAAAAAATCCCTCAATTATGAATACAGGCAGAAACCACAAACAATGTTATTTCAAATGAATAACATAAAAATACTGACGTAGGGCAAGGGTAACTTTTACCCACTGTGTTTTGACTATATCCTCTTAGACTAATGATAAAGAACTATAAACAAATATTGAATTATTGTTAGTAGTCTTGCTTTTTGTAGTTATATGGATTAGCAATTCCAAAACTATTTTCTATACATTGTAGGTTTGAGCAAGTAGATATGTTAAAAATAAAGGGAGCGGGTTTCTTACCATTGGGGAAGGGATGTACAAGTATGGAAAGGAAGGAAGGCTGGAATGAACCCTGTGGTGTGGTGTTAGAACCGGAAGTATCGGTGTGGACTCAGGGTGTGTTAGAGCAGAGCGGTTGGTGCGAAGTGACTATGACACTCCTGCACGCAATAATGGCTTTGCGAGAGCTGTGAATGGTAGGGTTGTGTCTGGCCCAGTATTTATAGAAGCCCACACCCTGCCAGATTGTAACATTACCCATCTACGTTCTGAGATTGGCCTCACTCTTACATTACAAAACGATTTTCTGCCAATAACACATTTTTTTTTTTTTAATTTGGAGACTTGGACCAATAATTAAAGAAACAGCCTGAGGCCTGCGTGTGTGTTAGTTAGTCCTCTTTCCATTGCAAGAAAAGAAACTGAGTTCAAACTAATGGAAGCAGTAAGGGGTGCCTATCATGGAAGCACTAGAAGTGGATTTAGCTTCAGGTGTCTCTTGATCTAGAGGCTTGGATGATGCCATTAGGGCTCTCTTTTCTGCATTGCTCAGGCTTTCTCTGCTGGGTGGGCATCATGAACTGGACAGTACACAGCTCACGTCTGGCCAACTTGGGAGGCTCAGCAGAAAGAGCCTGCCTCCTAGGGTCTAGCAAGGAGGCCCAGCTACCAGGTTGGGAGAGAAAGGGCTGCCTTGACTGGCAGCCCCCCTAGGACTCCAGGGTGTGAGGGAGGGGCCGCTAAAGGGAAGCACAGAGAAAAGGCCAACAAAAAAGTAATGACTCTATCATTGCTTGTCCTGCCACGGCCTCCTTGTAAAGTTCTGGCTGCAGTTTATGCCCACCAGGTGGGACTAGGTAAATTCCTCAAAAACAATAAAAGGCAAAACTACCCTAACTGTTTTGACAAGCTCCTCTGAGAGGCTGTAAGCCCTGGGCAGACCTGGGCATATCCTCTTTCCCACATCCCTGTACCTAGCACAGGAGCTTGCCCTTAGCATAAGCTCAGAGAACATTTGTTTAATGTTTCCAGTACCTTCTAGGGGAGTCCCTTACTCTACCCAAGATCATCTGAGTGTCCTCCATGGGTCCTCCAAATGTACCAGTTCTCAGGCAGTAAATGACTGAGACAGGTGTCTGAACATTCCTGCTTCAGAACTCTCCCCGGCTCAGTCCCCAAGCCCGACCTTAAAGGCCCGACCTAATTTGTTCTAGACATCTTATGTTTCATTTATTAATAGTTGAATCAATGACAGTCTGCACACACACAGAAAATCTTTCTAGCTAAAGTTTTGACCATCATGGCTTTTGGTGGAGGAACTTGGAGACTCTGAAGTCACCCTTCTGTGAACTGACACACCCAGGTTCTTCCTGAAGAACATCTTGGCCCAGAGGATCCATGTGGCTTCACAAGGGACTGAGAGAATAAATAGCACTCCGGGTATCTGTCAGCAGTTTGTTCTGGAACTCCCTGCCCCTTGAATACTTATCAAAAGCCAGGCTTTACAACAGGGACTCTCGAACATAAGTGCATGAGAATCATGTGAAGTACATATTTAAAATGCAAAATCATGCCCCTCACCCCCTACAGATTCTGAGGCTCAGAGGCTGATCGTGTGAGGAGTGGAGGGAAGATCTGTCTGAGTACAGGGAATAGAAAGTGCAAAGGCCCCGAGGCAGGAAAGAATACTCCAAGAACTGTGAACAAACTGAGGAAAAGGGGCAGGAAACAACAGAGCAAGGGCCAGAATAGGCAGGGCCTTGAGGGCTGGGATAAGGAGATTGTTTTTTTATTTAAGTATGACTGGAAGCCACTGAAAGTTTTCCATGGGAGAGCTACAGGTCAGATTTTCATTTTAAGAAAATCACTCTGGTTCTTCTGTAGAAAATGGATTATTGAAAGGCAAGAAGGTAGGCAGGAGGACCAGACAGGGGGCTTCGGGAGGGGAATAGGCCGAAAGAGATGCTGGCCTGGCAGGGGGATGGATAGGGAGCTCGATAGCAATTGAGACTGTGAGGATTTTCAGTGCTAACTTCAGTCCTGTTTGCATTTTTTTCTGTTTCAGTTATAATCTGTTGTTTCAAAATGAAAATGTTCTTTTTATTATGAATATAGTATATTCTCAATATTTAAAATTTAAACAATACAGAAAGTAAAAAAAGAAAGAAAGAAAAATGAAAAGGAATTAGCCATCAGCAATTCCACCACCCAGAGATACTACTGTTTTTGCAGACATTCAGGACCCGACAGAGGTTATGCCATTGAGTGCGGTTGATAAGGTACGTGAAAGTCTCGCATGAGACAGACAGCAATTTGGACATCACCTAAAGTGTCATATGGTGCGCTTGAGTGTGATATTGTTATTTTACAGAATTACATGCTTATGATTTTGTAATAAAAGATTTGGTATAGATTATCAGCACATAAACAAGGGGCGTTATTTGTGCCAGACCCTGAAAGAAGAATATACATGCATTTTTCACAAGTAGAATCCATGCTACTTTATAACATGTTTTGCTCACTGTATAAAATATCATGATTCCAGGTGTCAACATGATCTGCATTTGATGAGGGGAAGTTGAATCTCACTCAAGAGGATTTCTTTGCTGTTTATGCAAATTTCTTAAGTCAAAGAAAGACTTTTAAAAGGTATAGGTTTGAGAGGAGGTAAGATGGCAGCCAAGCAGGTGGAAGCCAAGCCCACTTGCTTGTGCCTCCAGCATGGATTTTCGGCTGATCTTCCAACAAGTGACCTGAACAATCAGCAGAATCTCAGCTGATGTGAATTTTTGAAGCCAAGGGATGCAGAGGATGATTTGTACCATCCAGCAAGAGATTTTTTAAGTTGATGGAGAAATGCCCTGTGTGAGGGGCTGGCAGCAGAGGAGATATCAGACAGAAAACGCAGCATAGTGGCTTCTTCCTTTCCTGGGGCAGGAGCCCTGGTCCTGCACAGGGAAACCCCCAACCCTAAGCCCGAGAGACTTAGAAGGATATACCAAGTACTTAGACTGTACACACCCAGAAAACAGCACATCCATAGCGGCAGCACACAAACTTTTTGAAAAGAAAATCTATCTCCTAAAACTGTCGAGACACTGGCAGGCTGTGGACAGCCCTGACCGAGAGAAACTGTGCCATTTGGGGAGATGGAGTGCGCAGAGACCCGGCCCATGGCTCAGCACTACAGTATGGGTGCCACATAGAGACGTTTTTAAGGGGAGCTGAGGCATGGCAGAGCAGGAACCCCATGTTCATGCGTGCAGTGGCTCTGCCAAGGGAAAAAAAAACAGAGTGAAAGCACAGTTCGTTCCCACTGAGTCCAGCTGTGCAGGAAGAACAGAAAGTGGCACTGTGAAGGGACAGTGGGACTCAGCGCAGTGCAGCTGGTGAGTACAGGGCTGGGCAGAGTGGAGAGTTCGGGTCTGAGTCTCCTGTGACAGTGGCAGGCTGGGACTGGGTGGCCAGGGGCTGAGCACCTGAGATTCACTGCAGCCAGGCAGGTCCCCTCATAGCCAGGTGAGCCAAACCCCCACCTGCGGGCAAGCTCTGCTCATCAGTAAGCCAGGCTCAGGAGCTCCCCGCTCCATGCATGTCCACAGAGGAAAGAAAGAGAAGCTCTAAAAGGACCTTTTCTTAACTTCTGTCAAATACTATGAGCTACACTGGTTTCTCAGGCCCTGATCCACTGAAACCAGTAGAGCAGAGAGGTTAGAGACAGGTGCAGCAAGGAGTGTTCAGGGTCATGCCCAGCCTCAGCTCTTATACAGAGCTGCCATCAGCACCAAGCAGGAAAAAGCTGACTGTTCTTCACAGATTGGCCCCGCATAAGAAACAGACAGCTAATTCATTCAGAAACTATACATTATTGGAAATAACATGGAACAGACCAAGACATGTGGTGGGAGGGGAGGGGAAACACTCCCACCATCTTCCCTGAAGACTGAGCAGTGCCTCCCAGGGGTGACCCAGGGATTCCACCCTCCCCCGATTACACCAGAGGCCCCCTCTGGAGGCAGGGAGAGGTGGTACTTGCAGCGCTCTTGGACATTAGATGAACCACTGCTGGTTCACTGCTGGGCCTTGTGTTGAGGGAAAGCTGGCAGGGCAGAGCAGGGAAGACCAGCCAGGCCTGAAGAAGACAGGCACAGACTGTGGATCACTTGTAGCCTCGAACAGGCTGCCTAGGGCTAGACTAGGACACCATCTGACATGACCAGGGGCCGATCCAGAAACGGAAGACAGTGGAAAACACTAGACTTTGCTGAGATGAATTCCACCATGGTCCTCTTTATTATTTGCATTAATTTTTCTCTCTAGCATAGCTTTTCAACATTTTTTTCTTTTTCTTCAAGTATGTTCCTATTATTTCACTATTTTTTATTTTAGTTTTTTTTCCAAATATCATATTTTACTCCTCCCTTCTCTTTATGTATTTTTGCCTTCTTCATTCTTCTTATTTTTACTTTAAATTTTACCTTTTCCCTTTCTATACCTTCTTTCTATTCTGCACCCTTACTAATTCTCCTCCTTCCAGCCTCTCAAAACCATTTGTCTTGTCATTAGTCATCTCACATTCTTTTTCCCTTATAATATCTTTATTCTCTCTCCACCTTTATTAATCTTTGCTCAGTGGTTGTTGATACGGTGGTTATTTTTGCTCATTCATCATTGATATTGCTGTGGTGATTATTTTTCCTCAATTTTGATCCTATTTTTCAAATCAATTTTTTAAACCTCATAGTATATGCTTCCTTTTTCTTACTCAATGTTGCCTTCTTCCTTCCCTTTTTTATTTACATTGTAAATTTTATTTTCTTTCTATCTTCACCTTGTTTCTACTCCCTACCCTTATTATTTCTCCTTCCTCTAATGACTCAAAATCATTTTTCTTTCTGTTACTCACCTATTTGTTTTTCCTTTCATATAATAGTCTTAAACTCTTTCCATCTTTGTTAATATCTTCTCACTTGTTGTTGATAGTGTGGTTATGTTTGGGGGTATTTTTGCAGGTGTGGGTTTTGTTCCCTGGGTTGTTTTGCAGCACCTGTACAACAGCATACAAGATGTGGTGTACAGTGTGACTCTCAGTCAGCCAGCTGGAGGGAAGAACCCACCAAAGAATGACCCAACAACAACCAAAACCCAATAATAACAAGAGAGCCCACATAAATGGGCATAAAGGGCATCCGAAGAACAACCAGTTCAGGAGATCAAGGAGACTGCACCACTGATTCCCACATGTCTCCTACCACAGAAGACCAGCCCACAAAGACAGGGAGTCAAAACAGATCAGTCTAATATGCAGAAACAAACAAAAAGAGTCACCTAAAATGGGGAGACAAAAAACAACCTCTAATTGAATGGAAAGGTGGAATCCCCAGAAAGAGTGCTAAATGAAATCAAGGCAAGCCATCTATCAGATGTACAGTTCAAAATAATGGTTATGGAGATGCTCAAGGAACTAAGTGAGGACTATAAGGAACTCAATGGGAGCTACAAGGAACTTGCGGAAACTACATCAGCATGAAAAAGGACATAAAAACTATGAATAAGAGCCAGGGGAAATGAAGAATACAACATCTGAAATGAAGAATACACTAGAAGGAATTAAAAGCAAGCTTGATGAAGCAGAGGATCAAATCAACAAGTCAGAAGGCAAGGTATAAAAAAACACCCAGCCAGAGCAACAAAATGAAAGAAAGACTCAAAAAGAATGATGATAGTTTAAGGGAGCTTCAGAGAAACATGAAACATAATTATATTCACATCGTAGGGATACCAGAAGGAGAAGAAAAGGAGCAAGGAATAGAAAATCTCTTTGAAAAAGTAATGACAGAAAACTTTCCTAACTAGGTGAGGGAAAAGTCACAGAAGTCCAGTAAGCAGAGAGAACCCAATCAAGATGAACCAAAAGAGGCCCACTCCAAGACAAATCATAATTAAAATGGCAAAATTTAAAGACAAGGAGAGAATCTAAAAGGCAGCAAGGCTAGTAATATACAAGGGAGCTCTGGTAATACTGTCAGCTGATTTCTCAACAGAAATACTACAAGCCAGAGGAAATAGCATGAAATGTTCCAAGTAATGAAAAGCAAAGGCTTGCAACCAAGACTACTCTACCCAGCAAGGCTCTCATTTAAAATGGAAAGTGAAATCAGGAGCCTCCCAGACAAAAAAAGACTAAAACAGTACATCTCCAGCAAATCAGCACTGCAAGAGATGCTAAAGGGACTTTAAGAAAATGAAGAAAAAGACAGAGAGAGAGGAACACAAGTACAAAGGGAAAAAAGTGGCAATGAACAAACACCTAACTTTAAATGTAAATGGATTAAATGCTCCAATCATAAGACATAGGGTAGCTGAATGGATAAGTGAAGCACGACCTGCATATATGCTGCCTATGAGAGACCCACCTCAGAACAAAAGATCTACACAGGATGAAAATGAAGGGATGGAAAAAATATTCCAAGCAAAAAGACATGAAAAAAGGTAGGGTAGCAGTACTTATATCAGATAAAATAGGTTTCAAATAAAAAGCCATAACAACAGACAAAGAAGGACACTACATAATACTTAAGGGACTAGTCCGGCCAGAGGATATAATCCTTGTAACATATGCACCCAACATAGGAGCACCTTAATGTATAAGGAAAATCTCAGAGGACTTCAAGAAAGATATAGACAGCAACACACTTATAGTAGGGGATTTTAACACCCCACTGTCAACAATGGCTAGACCTTCCAAACAAGGATATTGTGGCATTGAATGACACTCTAGATCAAATGGACTTAATTTATATTTACAGAACATTTCACCCCAAAGAAGCAAAATATATATCCTTTTCAAAAGCACATGGATCATTTTTCAAAGATAGACCATATGGTATGACATAAAACAAGCCTCAACAAATTCAAAAAAATTGAAGTCATATCAAGCATCTTCTCAGATCACAATGGCTTGAAACTAGAAACTAACCTCAAGGAAAAAACTCAAACACATTCAAATACTTGGAGATTGAGTAACATGTTATTAAATAATGAATGTGTTAACAATGAGATCAAGAAAGAAATTTAAAAGTATCTGGAAACAAATGAAAATGAACTAACAACAACCCAAAACCTATGGGACACAGCAAAGACAGGCCTGAGAGGGTAGTTCATAGCAATATAGGCCTACCTAAAGAAGATATAAAAATCTCAAATACAAAAAATGTTAAAGCATCTTTTAAAAAAAGGAGGAGGAGGAGAAGGTAAAAGCAGAGAAACATAGTTAAAAGAATAAAATAGCAAAATACTTAGCCATTGACAATCACTTTAAATGTAAACGGCTTAAATGCTGCAATCAAAAGACATAGGGTAGCTGAATGGATAAGAAAACAAGACCTATATGTATGCTGTCTACAAGAGACCCACCACAGAACAAAAGGTACACACAGACTAAAGGTAAAAGGATGGACAAAGAGATTTCATGCAAACAAAAAGAAAATAAAAAGCTAGGGTCTTATATCTGACAGAATAGATTTTCAAGCAAAGGCTATACTAAGAGACAAAGAAGGACACTACAAAATGATAAAGAAAACAATCCAACAAGAGTATATAACCCTTGTAAATATTTGTGCACGAAACATAGGAGTACCTAAATATGTAAAGCAAATTTTGATGGACATAAAGGGAGAGATTGACAGAAGTACTGTCATAGTAGGGTTTTTTAAAACCCATTGACATCAATGGATAGATATTCCAGACAGAAAATCAACAAGGAAACAGTAGCCTTAAATGACCCATTAGATTAAAAAAAAAAAAAAAACTCAAATAAACAACCTAACCCTACATCTAAAAGAACTAGAGGAACAGCAACAAGCAAAGCCCAGAGTGAGTAGAAGGAAGGAAATAATCAAGATCAGAACAGAATTAAATTACAAAGAGACTAAAAAAACAATGGAAAGGATCAATTAATCCAGGAGCTGCCTTTCTTGAAAACATAAACAAAATTGACAAACCTTTAACCAGACTCATCAAGAGAAAAAGAGAGAGGGCCTCAATAAGTAAAATCAGAAATGAAGAAAGTTACAACCGATACCACAGAAATACAAAGGATTGTAAGAAATTACTATGAACATCTATACGCCAAAAATTAGACAACTTGGGAAAAATAGAAACGTTTCTAGGAGCATACAATCATCCAAAACTGAATCAAGAAGAAGTAGAAAGACTGCATAGACTGATAACAACTAGTGAAATTGAAGCAGTAATCAAAAATCTTCCTGCACACAAAAGCCTTGGACTGGATGGCTTCACAGGTGTATTTTACCAAATATTCAAAGAACTAACTCTTATCCTTCTCAGATTATTCCAAAAAATTCAAGAAGAAAGAGGACTCCCAAACTCTTTTTACAAGGCCAATATTATCTAAATTTCAAAGCCAGGTAAAGAGACAACAAAGAAAGAAAACTACAGGCTAGTATCTCTGGTGAACATAGGTGCTAAAATCCTCAACAAAATACTGGCAATCCACATCCAGCAATACATTAAAAAGATCATACACCATGGTTAAATGGGATTCATCCCAGGGATGCAAGGATGGCATAATATTTGCAAATCAATAAATTTAACATACCACATAAACACAATGAAAAACAAAAATCACATGATCATATCAATAAATGCTGAAAAGCATTTGATAAAATCCAGCACTCATTTGTGTTAAAAATTCTCAGCAAAACAGAAATAGAGAGAGCATATATCAACATAATAAAAGTCATATATGAGAAACCTACCTCCAACATCATACTCAACAGGGAAAAATTAAAGCCTTCGTCTTAAGATCAGGAATAGGACAAGGATATCTGCTTTCACCGTTCTTATTTGACATAGTACTGGAATTCTTAGCCACAGTGACCAGACAAGAAAAAGAAATAAAAGGCATCCAAATAGGAAAGGACAAAGTAAAAGTGTCATTATTCTCAGATGACAATACTGTGCATAGAAAACCCTATAGCCTCTACCAAAAAACTATACAGCCTAATAAGAGAATTTGGTAAAGTAATAGGATACAAAGTCAATATTCAGAAATCAATGGCATTTTTATACACCAACGATGAATCATCAGAAAAAGAAACTTTAAAAAAAGTCCTATTTACTATAGCAGCATGAAAAATAAAGTATCCAGGAATAAATTTAACCAAGGAAGTAAAGACCTGTACGCAGAAAATTATACATCACTGAAGAAAGAAATTAAGGAAGACACAAATAAATGGAAGCATATACTGTGTTCCTGGATTGGATGAATTAACATCATTAAAATGTCCATACTACCCAAAGCAATCTATAGATTCAATGCAATTTCTTTTTAAAATTCCAGTGGCATATTTCACAGATCTAGAACAAATATTTCAAAATTTATATGGAACCAAAAAAGACCCCAAATAGCTTCATCAATCTTGAGAAAGAAGAACAAAGTAAGAGGGATTCACAATTCCTGATATCAAACTATACTACAAGGCCACTGTAATCAAAATAGTTTGGTACTGGCATTAGAACAGACACATAAATCAATGGAACAGAATACAGAGCCCAGAAATAAACCAATGTCTCCATGATCAATTAATATTTGATAAAGAGGACATGAGCATACACAGAGTAAAAATAGTCTCTTCAGTAAATGGTGTTGGGAGACCTGGACTGGTACATGCCAAAAACTGAAACTAGACCTCCTACTTATACCATACACCAGAATAGACTCAAAATGGATAAAAGAGTTAAGTATGTCATGATACCATAAAAGTCCTAGAAGTAGACATAAGCAGTAAAATTTCAGATGTCCCATGCAGCAATGTTTTTGCCAATATATCTCCTAAGACAAGGGAAATAAAGGAAAAAAATAAACAAATGGGACTACATCAAATTAAAAAGCTTCTGCACAGCTGAAGAAAACATCAGCAAAATAAAAAGGGAATGGATCGCATGTGAGAACATATTTACGAATGATACATTGGACAAGTGTTTAATCTCCAAAATATATAAAGAGGTCATACAACTCAACCCCAAGAAAAACAGTCCAATTAAAAAATGGGCAAAGGACCTGAACAGACACTTCTCCAAGAAAGACATACAAATGGCCCATAGATATATGAGAAAAGGTGTTCGACATCACTAGACACCAGAGAGATGCAAATTAAAACCACAATGGGATATCACCTCACACCTGTGAGAATGGGCATCATTAATAAATCAACAAACAACAAGTGCTGGTGAGCATGTGGAGAAAAGGGAACCCTAGTGCACTGTTGGTGGGAATGCAGACTGGTGCGGCCACTGTGGAAAACAGTACGGAATTTCCTCAGAAAAACTAAACATGGAACTGCCTTTTGATACAGTGATTCTACTGCTGGGAATATACCCTAAGAATCCCAAAATGCCAATTCAAAAGAACTTGTGCACCACTATGTTCTAAGCAGTTCTATTTACAATAGCCAAGTGCTGGAAACTGCCTAAGTGCCCATCAATAGATTAGTGGATCAAAAAACTACAGTTAGCCCCTGCTGGTGTGGCTCAGTTGATTGCATGCCAGCCTGAGAACCAAAGGGTCACCCGTTGGATTCCCAGCCAGGGTACAGGCCTGGGTTGCAGGCACAAAAGGCAACCACACACTGATGTTTCTCTCCCTCTCCTTCTCCCTCCCTTCCCCTGTCGCTAAAAATAAGTAAATAAAAGTCTTTAAGAAAAACTGTAGTACATTTACACAGTGAAATATTATGCAGCAGAAAGAAGGAAGGAACTCCTACCTTTCACAACAGCATGGATGGAACTGGAGAGCGTTGTGCTAACTGAAATAAGCCAGGCGGTGAAAGACAAATACCATATGGTCTCACTTATAAGAGGAATCTAATGAACAAAATAAACTAATGAGCAAAATAGAACCAGAGGCATGGAAACATGGAACAGACTGACAGCAGCCAGAGGCAAGTGGGGAGAGTGATAATGGTGGAAAGAAGGGGAAGGGACTAGTCAAAGAACATGTATGAATGACCCATGGACATGGCTGTGGGAGCGGGGGGTGGGCTGGGTGGAGGAGAGCAAAGGGTGCAAAACTGGCACAACTGTAATAGAATAACAATAAAAAACTAAAAAATAAAAAATAAAGTAAAATTTGTAAAAATAAAATATTAAAAGGTATAGCTTTGCCCAGGCTGAGTTTCTCAGTTGGGTGGAGTGCCATCCCATACCCCAAAAGGTTGTGGGTTTGATCCCCGGTCAGGGCACATTATAACAGGAACTCAATGGATGTTCCCCCTCACATCAATGTTTCTCTCTCCCTTCCTCTCTTTCTAAAATCAGTAAACATATTATAGGGTGAGGATTAAAAAAAAAGTATAGCTTTGAATCTACGAGGTTAGAAAACACAATTTTTCTAAAAGGCAGGAGAGGGGCTAGGGGATTTAAGAATTAAAATATCAGAAAATATACTCCAGAGTAGCTAAAAAATGAGTTTAGTAATTTCCTCCCAGCAGGAAATGTGATGCTTGGGCAAAATTCCCTTGTTTATTTTGCATAGTCTTAACTCAAACTACACAAAAAACAGAAAGCAGTGGCAGGAAGTGCCTTTCTGTGTCCTGGCGGGGATGGGGCTCTCCCTGTGAAGCCCCTGGATGCCTTAGGATTAACCAGGAGTCCTCGGAGCAACTTGCCCAAAACACTGATTGTATTTGTGTCTCTGTCTTTGATTAGTGGCTTAGTCAGCTAGCATCATAATCCTTTCTTTTTTAGCTTTAAAAAAAAAATAAGGTTAAAACTCTCCTTTTTTATTTTCCTTCCAGAAAAAAAATAATTTAAATACAAACTTCAACATATTTTATATACTCTTTATCTTTAGTAAATATTTAACAACCTTGTTGTGGGAATGTTAAGTCTCTTTTCTTACCTCGGTCATCAAACGTTTGAAATAGAAAGCAAAGGCCTTGGGATGTCTGGACTCTGTCCTTAGCCATTCGTTGCTTTCCTCAGGTTAAACACCCGTCCTGTAGTTCAGCAAAGAAAAGACTCAAAGCAGAGACAATGCATATTTGGAGAAGTGGGGTTTTACATTTCAATGATCTGACGCGACAGAGCAGGACTGTCAACTATAGGATACAGGTGGTAGGTATACGCGTTTACTGTAATCTGGATTCTAGGTTATTGCTTGTCTTACATTACTTGGATTTATTAGCAGACAACAAGCCTTAGTTGCAGGCAACATTTAGAAAAGGATTCTTACATTTTACGGGAGAGGGAGAGTAAAATAAGGGCCTTGTCATTTCCCAGAATGTTCTGTAGGAAAGGCAGATACTGACTGTTTGAGTGTGTCACCTGCTGCCACAATAGTTTTTGAGACTTAATGTAGGCAATATTTTGTGTATTTGTTTGTTTTTACTTATACACATAATATAGGAACACATTAATGTTGAAAAATGAACCTATTATAGATAAAATTTTCTTTGAAAGCCTTGCCCTCCAAATCTCAGTCTCTCTCAGTTGCCACACCAAAAGAAATTATACTTTCAGTTTGCTATACATGCTTCCAAACCTTTTTTTCTTATGGATTTGATACATACATAGGTACCCACATAAAATATGTAGTATTGTTGGTTTTCATAAATGGTATTGTAGTGTGCCATATTTATCATTCAATGATTAGCTCCCCCCACTGCCATTGATGTATCTCAGTGCTTTTTCTAAACTCTTCATTAGCTCTACTTTGTTAAAACAAACTTGTTGCATTGTATGAGGTGCCAGGTTTGCTATTCCATGTTATGTTTTTAACCATTTCTCTATTAATAAACATTAGAGATTTTTCTGTTTTCATTTTTTTTTTTAATTTTTCACCATTAAAGATAATGTTACAGATTTACCTGTGAACAAATGTGATTTTTACCCCTGAGGTTAAATATCAAGAAGTGGAATGGCACATAGGGTAAAAATTGGAGGTTACTCATATGTTTTATTTTAATAGAAATGATCAGTTTGCTTTCCAACATAATCTTAAGTCATCAGATCCAGCGTATATTTCTGTTTATTTATTAAGCTTTGGGATGGGCTTCCCCTGGTATTCAAACAAAGCAGGACAGGAGGAATATGAACCTAAGTCTTTCCCTCTAAAAAGGCTTAAGAATCATATATGGGCCCCCACATACTAACTAGCAAAGACATCCAGGGAGACTAAACCTGATGCTAAAAAGGCTGGTTACTTATTGAAGGTGGGGGGATGGGAATGGGGTGGAAAGAAGGAAGAAATGGGAACAGGTAGTGAGAATGAGGTGCCACAACACTTCTCTGAGAATACCTATACCTTTATGTAGCTGGGCCTCTTGGAACAGGCTAATGGTTCACATACTTCAAAAATAAATACGTCATTCACATCAACCAGGATTAGAAGAGAACCCAAAAGAGAACACCAACCATAAGGAATCTAAGCGTATTACAAAGAAATAATATAACTACATGGAGGAAGCAGGGAAGAAATGACCTACTTTAAGTAACTCTGGAAAACAATAATTGGACTGGATACTACGAGACTAAAGATGAAAGGGACTGTACACAAAGATTACAGTTTAGTTAGTAAATTTGTTTCTCTCTATGGCTTTCACAGAGAAGTGTTAGTGATTCTGATACTATTTTATGTGCAAAGCAGTCTGGGTCTCATTAGGAGACAAAAACCACATAGTAATTTGAATAAGGACAATTTAATATAAAGAATTATTAACTATAACAAGGCATTGGAGAAATGAAGGATTGACTAGTAAGAAATAGAGAGAATGTTCAAGAGTATAGGGATATCATATATAAGTAGTAGTCACCTCCTAGGGCTGAGAGAGAGACAAGCCAGGGAAGAGCCTTCCTCCCCCAGGGCATAGATCCAGGCGCTGTTGGAGAGGGCACGGCCCCCGTTCACTAAATGACAGAGAAGCCGTTGTGGTGATGCGCTGTTAGAAACTGCCAGAATTCCACCCACTATGGTGCCAGAAAAATGGTTCATGGGGAGGTGTGTCACTGGAGGCTCTGTGCTGTGAAACTGCCTGAAAGGGGTTCAGGGGAAGCCGCTGGACACGGGTGCTTCTTGCTGCGTATTACAGGGGCCAGCTGCTAGAAGCTGGTATGAGGAAGGTGTCTACACGGCAGGAGCTGGGCATGAAAAGAGCTGACCGCACTGCACGTGCTGGAAAAGCCACTCATGCTCCCGGAGCTTGGTGCTGGAGAAGCAGCCCGCTCTGCAGACGCCTGCGCGAAGGACACACAAAACCAGGCCTGCCTCCTTCTTCCTGCAATGTCTCTCCATCGCCCTCTACTGACAATGTTTAACATCGTGCTCCCTGACAAAGGAAACTAAATGGATGAACTCTACTTTTGTTTACCAGGTAATGAAGGATGAATTTGGATTTCAGAGGCATTAAGTTGGTAACTGATAGAGTCCATCCCTTTGTCTATATGCTCCCTTTTACACACGTGAACTCTCACACAACAAAATCTCCCTGTAATTTCACCTAATAAGAACAACCTTTTATCTTAGGAATTAAGCTGTCCTGCTCTTCCCAAAATGAGGTGGCACACAGTTCCAACAGCCACTGTAACCATTGCCGACTATATTAATTACTCCTTAAATTCAGTCACAGTTCCCCTGAATATTCTGTTACCTAAAGACTAAACTGGAAAGTTAACATTAGCAACCTGTATATAAAACAAAAATGAGAAGAAGAAAATATTTAGCATATACAAATAAACACATGTGTATAATAAGCTAGTATAAACATGGCTTCTAGAATTCCCATGAGGCTATAATTTATATCTATGATTTCTTCTTCACTGCCCATTCAGTATTTCCCTCACCCTCAGGCAGAACCTCAGCTGCTTGGGGTTCTTTTCCTGGTAGAGCGACCCAAATCTTAATTCTCAAAGATTCTATGGACTTAATTGTTCTGCCTTTCTTGGCTTCTCTAGTTTTCCATTAACCTTTATTAGTAAGCATGGGAGTACTAACAGGTGGTCTGGAGAACTCCTGGGTCTATATAGGTACAGAAATAAATGTAGGTATATATATGTGAGCGTTAGTATGTATGTATATATTTACTAATGCTTTCTGATGAGGGGGCTTTGCAGCAATCACACCCAGTAGCAATGGGCATACCTACTTGCCCACACCCAGACCTTGGTTTCTAAATATGATTTTTAAAAAAATTCTTGCAGAAAGTATTGATTCTAGCATTGGGACAGGGAAAATGCAAGATGATCCCAGGGCACCTTGTGCCAAAGGAAGTAAGAACATGTTCACATATGATGGGAGCATGTTGAAAAGACACAGGAGCTGTATTGAAGGGGCCTTCAATGGCTAGGGCTGAAAAAATTTGAGCAAGAAGATAAATAATTCGAGTACTGGAATAAAAAGTAAATATTCACGACCCCATACTTATGTAAATAAATAACTGAATAAATAAATTAATGGAAAAGAAGGGACAGGAGAACCCTCTTTACAGGAGAATTACAGTTAATAAATATAGAAGGAAAGAGAGAAATAGGAAAATCATCATAAGAACACCATATAGTGATTGTTGCATACAAGATTCACTCACGGATACTAAAATTAGCTAGCAAAAGTCTGAAGATAAACAGGATATTTATACTACCTAAATGTTTCTCCACCAAACTATTAATTACAAGGGGGAAATAGTAATTTTACAGTTGGAGACACCTGGCACATGCCATCTTAATCAAGTGATGAAGAGTAAAATAAGATATAATGACATCATGCACCCCCGATATGATACGCAGTATCGCTTCTCTGACAGTCCTACCAAAATTTTATAACTTCAATCCGGTCATAAAAAAATCAGACAAATCTAAATGAAGGGCTACTTTTAAATACTCTTCAAGAGTGTCAAGGTCACGAAAGACTGAGGAACTTTCAGAGATTAGAGGACACTAATGAGACATGAAAACTAAATACGGTGTGGGATTCTTGATTGGATCCTGGACCAGAAAAAGGACGTTATTGGATCCTTGGTATATGATGTGGTGAGAAGGGCAATTCACTTGTGTGGACTTCCTCTAAAAAACCCATAAGCCCGGTCTACTTATGACAAACACATCAAAATACAATAGAAGGGTTGCCTGCAAAAAACCTGATCAGTACTGAAAACTGTCATGGTCATCAAAAACAAGAAAAATAAGAAACTGTCACAGCCAAGAGGAGCCTGAGGAGGACAAGACAACTAAATGTAATGTGCTATTTTGGATGGAATCCTGGAACAGAAAAGGGCATTAGATAAAAATGAAGGAAATTTGAATAAAGTATTGGTTTTGTTTATTAATAATGTATCAATATAGATTCACTTATTGTGGCAAATGTACCATACTAATGTAAAATGTTAATGAACGGGGACACTGGATATGAGGTATATGGGAACTCTCTGTGCTATCTTGTCAATTTTTCTATCAATTTAAATGATTCTAAAATTTAAAAATTTAATTTAAAAACAGACTATAGTGGGAAGACTGGTAAAAGCCCAATAATGTCTGTAGATTACTCAGTAGTATTACATTAATGTTAAGTGTCTGGTTTTGATAAATTTGCTGTGGTCATATAAGGGATTAACATTAGGGGAAGCTGGGTGGAGAGTATACGGGTACTCTTTGAACTATTTTTGTAACTTTCCTGTAAAATAAAAAATATTTCAAAAACATTTTAATGAGCTTGAAATGTGACTAGTTTTTTTTGCTTTTTGTTTTTTTTAAAGGAATCTAACCTATGGCCTTGCACACCATTCTCGGCATTGACCTGGCAACGATATATGCATACTTTTAAAGGTATAGACTATGTCAAGTGTAGCCAATGTACATATGGCTCAATTTTACGGAAAGCAGCTTGGAAGTCATGAACAAAGCTGGAAGCTCAACCAAAGCAGTAAATGAGACCGCCTGGAAAGTCCCAGGGAAACACTGTGAGACATTACATAATGGCAGCCAGAGCAAGGGAAGAATTTGTTTTAGGTTTCCAGTTTAAATACATATATTTATGAGCACTGAGGAATGCCAGTGGAAGTCATTGTCTGACCTCTCCAGCGAAGGGAGGGTGAACTGTTCCCCCCACGCCACCCCCTCCACAGCTTGTGCTCACCTGCAGCAGATTCCACCTGTCGGGGCAGGGTGCAGAGCAGCTGTGTCCCCTGACTCCTCAGAGCGGCTCCTGTGCCTGGCTGGGAGGGCATTTTCAGGCCTCTCAGGTTCTCTCTGCATTTTTGTTGCTGGTGTGCAGCTGACTTCTCTTGCTCTTGAACTTGGCTCAACACCTTGCTCTGAGGCTGTTTTTGCAATCTGCCACTCCCTTGCTCCATCTCTAGTGAAATTTACCTCTAGAATTTCCTACTTGAGGGCGTTAGGTTGGGAGACCAAAGTAATAACACATTACATTTTTGCACAGCTGAGGGGCGCTGGTTCGGCCCCCCTGGTAGCAAGGGGCTTGCCCTAGAAGGTTCTGACACATGGGTTTCCTGCCCACTGCTTCTAGGTGTGTAAGTTATTCAACTGTGAGGATTTTCTCCTGCTGGGATTAACCTCAGAAGATAGAGAAGATGCTCCCTGAAACTGTGAAATGAGCATGTGTCTCTTCCTCCTTTTATCCTGTTTCCCTCAAGTGTGATGGCAGCCCCTCTTCCCTGCCACTTGCCTGAGCTAGTGCCTGCTAAAGTGCAAACTCGGGTGGGAGTGGGCAAGGTGTTGGACCTGAGCAAGTACTTTAAAACTCTTTTTCCTTTGCTTCTGTGAAGGTTAATTTTACATGTCAATTTTACTGAGTTTATGGATGGCAGATAGCTAGTAAATCATTATGTCTAAGTATGTCTGTGGAAGTGTTTCTTGAAAATACTAACATTTGAATTGACAAACTGAGTAAATCTAATGGCCCTCCCCAAGGCGGTGGGAGGCATCAACCAGTGGGCTGAGGCCCCAAATAAAACAAAAAGGCAGAGGAAGGGAGAACTCTCTCTCTCAGCTTGAGCTGAGACATCTGTCTTGTCCTTCCCTCACACAGTGGGGCTTCTGGTCTCACACTTTCAGATTCAGATTGGGACTTACACCATCAGCCCTCAATTCTCAAGCTTGGACTGAAAAACACCACCGACTTTCCTGTTTCTCCAGCCTGAGATGACAGGTTGTGGGACTTCTAGATCTCCATACCTGTGTCAGCCAATTCCTATAATAAATCTCCTCATATGTATCTCTCTATATACATATCTCTCTATATATCCTGTCAGTTCTGCTTCTCTAGAGAACCCAAAGTAATAAACTTCCCCTTGGTTCTCTCCCAGTCCCCTCCTTTCATGGTTCATTTCTTCCCGCTTCTCTTTATAAACAATTTTTGAAACATAGAGTATGATCTGGGTTCATGATGCAGCAAAGTCTCCAAATAGCTGTGTGTCATTTGGACAAACAGGAAACCTCCCTGAGCCTCAGATCCTTCATCTGTAAATGGAACTCTCAGTGGCAGCCCCCAGGCTCAGTGAGCTCTGCTAAGTGTGAGGCACTGCCCTGGAGAGAGAGTTTCTGGAGGGCAGAGGCCCCATGGCCTGGAGCATATTTTCTCCCAGGGCCTTGCACAGCGCCAGATACAGTAGGCACTCAATAAATGCTTGTTGAATTAACAGTTGACTATTAAAGCGTTAGTCATTATGTTATGTATTCATGTATGTCACAAGCCATATCATTTAGGTTCAAGATGGTACTGGAGAAAGCAAAAAACAACACATCTGGTGGTAGCAAGTAAACTAAAAATTATAGGTGCAATAATTCGAGAAATAAAATGGCTAAGAGTTGGCACAGTTGCTCCAGGTGGTTTACCAATCATTTCTCATTTGGGTAGCTCAATAGGGTCTCTGTCCTCCTGACATAGGAGGTCTGTCTGAGATCTTTGTTTCTGGACATTGATTACCCATTTTAAATTGTAACCTGCATAGCATGCCTGTTTCCTTAAGAATGGCTTTAGAGGAGCCAGGAAAAGATGATTTCATTCTAAAAGTTCAAACAAGCTAAAAGACATTGAGAGAAACAGAAGAAAACTATTCTTCTGAGAGATAAAAAGAAAAAAGAAATTGCTTCTTTTAAGCAAGAACATATGTTCTGCAAAAGAGACCACCTCTAACTCTCAAATACTAAGAGCCACTCTTAAATGTTAAGATGTATGATAATTGTAATAGAAATTCATTAGATTTTGAAGATCTAGTTGAAGATACATTCTAAAGCATGGAATGTTGTGACTAGGAGATGGAAAATAGTTGATAGTGATAGGAAATTGGAATATAAACTTAGAATACCTATCATCCTATTCAGTATTTTCAAAAAGAGAGTAAGCAGAAGAAAAGGGAGGAAACTACTGAAGAAATACTCATCAAAACTTCCCAGAACTCAAGGACATGCGTCTCTAAAGTGAAAGGCCGCAGTGAATGAAGAGATTCATCTCTGTGAAACTTCAGGACCACAGGGCTCAAGAGGGTAGCTTAGAAGCAATGAGAGAGGAGGAGGAGGAGATCAAAAACAGAGAGGGGAGAGAGAGACTTTCAAAGGACCAGGCCATCACACTTGTAAACCACAGCCTCAGGAGCTGAAAGATAAGAGAAACAGTGCCTTCAACATTCCAGGGGAAAATTGCTTTCAACATAAAATTCAATACTCAGTTAAATTATTAATCAACTGTGATGTTTAATAAAGATACTTTTTAGACATGCAATGTCTCACAAAATTTACCTCCCAGACCTTTCTCAAGAAGCTAATGGAAGATATGCCCCCAACGAAATGCTTGAGGAAACCCAGAGACCCATAGGATCCAGAAAATAGGATTCTAACAAGAGAGAAGGAAATGGAATGACAGCTGGATGCAGACCTGGACAAAAGCAAACCTGACCGGGTCAGGCGCAGGAGGACTCCAGGAAGAATTCTCCTGAGGTAAATGGAACTGAGAGAAAAGCTAATGCCTTCAGCCATGTGGAAAGATGTATAGGAAGAGTTAACAAGGGGATTACATAAAACAAAACAAATATTTTTTTAAAAAAGGTAAACACTAACTATACACACACACAAACATTATAACAAGAAAGGAAATACTTGCCTTAAGGGCGAACAATGTTTTACATGGTCATAATAATGTAAACACTGAATAATAATTTAACTAAAATTGTAATATCTTAGTTAGGATCCCAATAAGAAACAGTTCTCAATTTGGGCAATTTGAGGAGAATTTCATAAACGAAAGTTTGTTGGGCAAGATGAAAAGAAACCACAAGGACTGAAACCAATATAAAATAATATTGAAAGTAAACTGTAACTGCCCTGGCCGGGTAGCTCAGTTGGTTAGAGCATGATCCCCATACATCAGGGTTGTGGGTCTGATACCCAGTGAAGGCACATACAAGAATCAACCAATGAATAAATAAATGAAACACAAATAGATCTCTCTTTCTCCCCCCCCCAACTTCCTCTCTCTCTAAAATCAATCAATTAATAACATTTAAAAAAATAAACTAAACTGCAATTGAAAAGTAAATAAGTAAGTAAATAAATAAGTAAATCCCCTGTTACTGGGGGGAGAAAAAGAAAACTGCAAGGGAAGGAGCAGTACTGGTATGGGGGTTTTACCAGTACTCCCCTATTACACCCCCTCCCCTGCTACCTGAGGAGTCAAGAGGGGAGCAGTTGTCAGAAAATGGAGAGGGTACTTGACCCCAGAGTCAGTGCTCAGCACCCCACAGCAACCACACAGGGAGGTAACTGAGGGCATAAATACCTCTGCTCCCCCTCCCTCCCTCCACCTGCCTGCCTGTGCTCCACACTGGCGCAACCCACTTGGAAGCCTGAGGGTAAGAGAGCCTATTGATGTGGTCTGTATAGGTCAAAGTGATTCTGGAGGGATTTGGGGGAGACATCCAGTACAAACCTTAGCGGGTGGATAGAGGGAGGGAATGTAAAGAGAGAACAATTCTCATGTGTCATAAAGAGCAGGAAGTTAGGAGGCAATGTCTAAACTGGTCAGTCAGGAAAGGCAAGAACAGCATATCATTTAGAAACATGACAGCAAGTGCCAGAAAATAGCTCAAAGAGTTGAAGGAGGGTGCTCTGGGGAGTGAAAATGACAAGGTGCTAAGAAGACTTCAAAGCTTTGTACATATATAACTTTTGATTAATGTAAAAAACAATATCCAGTGTAATCATGAGAAAACATCAGACAGATCCTAATAGGGGGACATCCTACAACATACCTAACCAATGCTCTTCAAAATTGTCAAAGTCATTAAATACAAGGAAAGTCTGAGGAAGTGTCATAGTCAAGAGGACCCTGAGACATAGCAACTAAATGTTATGTGGTATCTGTATGGGATGCTGGAGCAGAAAAAAATACATGAAGTAAAAACTAAGAAAATCTGAATAAACTTTGGACTTTAGTCAATGATAAGTTATCAATATTTGTTCATTAATTTTAATAAATGTACTATACTAATGTGATATGTTAATAATAAAGGAAACCAGGAACAGAGTACATGGGAACCCTGTATTATTTTCAACATTTTTATGTCTAAGTTTGTTCTAAAATATAGTCTATTAAAAATACTACAGAACTTTACAGTAGAAATAAGCTTAAATGATAATAAGGAAAGTTTACACAGTTTATTTTATTTGCATTATTTGGAGATTGGGTAAGGTTGGATGTTGTTCCACATTTTTAAATAATTTTCCAATTCAAGACATTATATCCCAGAATTTCAACCATTCTTGTTATTCATTCATTAAACCAGTGTGTATAAAATGTGACTGCATGCTGAGCAGTACCCTGTGTGTGGCACTTGGAATACAGGGACCTTTTCAAAATACAGTCTTGTCATTATTGCCCTTGAACCCTTCAGAAGGTACCGGTGCCAGGAACTCTTAGATTCAAACCAGGGTACAAAGGCCTGCCTGCTGAGCCCTGCAGGTCTCCCTGGCTCACCTTGCACCATTCCTCCACACCTCTCTGCTCTCTAACTACACACTTTCTCTTTGGTTCTTTGAAGATGCCATGTTCCTTACTGACCCAGGGCCTTTGTGTATGCTGTTCCTTGTGCCCAGAAGACTCTTCCTCTCCCTGCTCCCCTCCCCTTTGCCCAGGTAGCTCTTACACTTGGAACCTCAGCGCAGGTATGACTTCTCAGAGACAACCCATCTACTCGTTACTATCTCCCGGTCACGCAGTTATTTGAGGAATGCCAGTGTCCCCCATGGAATGTTTGTTCGTAGGTTCTATGCCACCTGGGGCAATATCTTGTTGGTGACAGTGTCTGCAGTGTTCACAATAGTCCCCATCTCCTGGCAGAGAGTCTAATATGGTTCAGGCACTCCATGAGTACTTGTTGAATGAATGGATGAATGAATGAATGATGAACAGGATATGGTCCATAGCCTTCAAGTCTAGGGTAGATCCAAACCAGGGTATTAGCTCCTGAAAGAGATAGAGGTGGCTATCTCCCCCAGCTCCATTCTGGGTTCCAGCTGCTGCTGGGCCTGACTGCATCAACTCCTGGTCTACCCCACTGCAGCAGTAACATTCATCTAGCCATTTGTTTACTTCAGATTTGCAAAACCCCACTGAGGTCTGGATTCATATCATTCTTGTGTTGCTATTGTGAAATTGGACATCCAGAGAGGTTAAGTAAATTGCTCAAAGACACATGGTTACTAAAGTCCATATTTAATTTTTTTTTTTTTTTTTTACTGCCTCCTGGACTCTCCTTCCCCCAAACTTAGCACCAGCTCTGGGTAACAGAGACTATTTGCACTCATACTTTGGGCTTTGTCCTAGAACAGCGATTTTTCAATACGTGTGCTGCAAGAATTTTTAAAACATGCAACACCTGACTCTAGTCAGAGGCGCTGACCTCTTTTCCCTTAGATTGTCAAATTAAAAAGACGGTAACAGCCAGTACAATAGCTGTCTGCTGTAGATGGATTAAAATTATACTTCTTTTTGTCAGATTGGCCAAAAATTAATACTTTTTTCACGTGCCACAAAATTTTAGTAATTAGTTTATATGTGTCTTGAAAATGAAAAAAAGCTGAAAATCGCTGCTCTAGAAAGATGTGCATTCTGCAGAATTGTTGGGGCGCCTGGGACCTGGACCGAGCGCCCCCTGGCGGTCACCACGAAAAAAAGAAATGGAAGTGGTGGTTGAACGCATGAATTTCGTGTAGTGGCGGCTGCCCGTCCCACCCTCACACGCAATCTCCGGGGATTTCGAGGTGCTGGTTTGGGTCATCCGTCCCAGGCGTTCTGCCCATCCCCGGCAAAGGCCTCAGGGCAGCCTGGTGGCTCCAATGCAGGTTCGGGAAGGCTGCAGCACCGGCACCCAATGCAAAATTGGGATGTGGGGGGGTGGGCGGGGAGAGTCATGCGAGTGTAGAGCCTCCTTCCTGAGTCTCAGCTTCCCCACCCGTGAACATGTAGGTATAAACTGTGACTGCATGCTGAGCAGTACCCTAGCCTTGGCACTTGGTACTCCGTGAAGTGGAGATGATGAAAACTATCTTGTTCAAGCCAAGACTGCCCCGGGGTGGGACTGCCATCCAGGCAGACTTAGGGACTAGGACAGAGGCTGGGAGCTCTCAAGAGGGTGCCAATTCTCTGCATAAATCCCTGGGAAACTTGCAGCCTCAGCCTGCTGGTAGACTGGAGGGGTAGGGCTGGAGGTGGAACCCTTATCTTAAATATCTTGGTTAGTACATAAAACACACAACTTGATCACAATACCAAAAATAAATTAGAATTTTGGCCCACTGCTTCTAACCACTCTTTATAAAAATGGTCTTCAGTTGGCTAAAAATGATTCAGGATACAAATTATTTCCATGATCACTGTATTATTTCTTGTGTTTCAGGGGATAATTTGACTCCTAACAAAATCCAATCCTTGTGTTAAGTATTTTTTCTTATCTGCTTAGGTTCTGGGTATATTGGAGAAATACATATATTTGCATTTTCTCAACAGCTTATTTTAGGGCAATTTAATGTTTAATCCCCAGCTTCATTCCAAACAGGGATGGAGGCAGCAACCGTTTTTTGGCCTACTGATGTGTACCAGGCATAGTGCCAGGCACTGGAGGCAGAGAATTGACTTGGGATGGTTGCGGGGGGAGCTGAAATTGTGACTGGGCCACAGGCAATCTGGGCCTTGGTGGGTGAGACCATGTGTTGTATTTGCTGAGTGCTTGAGCTTGCCTGTGGCCATGAGGAAGCTGTGGTCCATGGAGGCTGTGTGTGGGGAGACTGGGCCCTCATTTTATCTCAGTTCCCAGTACAGAGGTTCACTTCTTGTAGCCTCACAAATATTCTGAAGGGTCAGAATAAATAGAAGGGATGAGAGGGAAAGAATCACCAGAGAAGACCAGAAGGGGCAGGATATTACCAAATGTCAATTTATTACCTTATTTCCTGACCAAATTTGACCCTTTGATGTATGTGGTCCTCCCGCTTCTACTCCCACCCTGCAGGAATGTTTATGGTGTTCTAGAAGGGAGTGCCTTTCAGTCCCTGATCCTGAGGTATGTCATTTTAACAATGTTTTATTTTTATTTATTTTTTTATTGATTTGAGAGAGAAACATTGATTTTGTTGCTCTACTCATTTATGCATTTATTGGTTGATTCTTTTTTAAAAAATATTTAATTTATTTTTTTAGCGAGAGAAACATCAATCAGTTGCCTCTCATAAGCACCCTAACCTGGGACAAAATCTGCAACCCAGTCATGGGCACTGACAGAGAATTCAATCAGTGAACTTTCAGTTTGCAGGACAACACCCAACCGACTGAGACGCACTGGTCAGGGGCATTAGTTGATTTTTGTATGTGCCATGACCAAAGTTGGAACCTGCAATCTTGGCATATTGGGATAATGCTCCCAATAGCTGAGCTACCCAGCCAGGGCTCTAACCATGTTTTAGAGTGGACACTTAGGTCTTTTCTTTCTTGTGTCCTCTTCACTCCTTTAGAAAGTTGGAGCACTCTCAACTCTGCAGCATGTTTTCAGAGGCAGTCAGTTGTCAGCTTGGGCAGTGAGCTGTGTATGGGTAGAGGAAAATACAATAGTGTAGAGGCTAGAAAGGGAGAATGAGCTTTGCTGGGGCATCCCTGACACTCAACCATATGGTGATATGAATAAAACCTAGGGAGAAACACTCTCCTCTGCCTAACACCCTCAAGGCTCTCCCTCTATCATAAGCTCCAAGTACAGACCCTCTTCTGGAGTCAAACTCCACAACAAAGGAAGAAATGCAAACGGCCACTAACACATCTTCTATCTCATTAGCAATCAGAAAAGCCAATTAAGGTGGCAATGAGATATTGATAGTTTGGCAATTTTAAATGTGTGTAATCCATTAGTTCTGATTTTAGAAATGTATCTTTAGAAAACAGTTGAATCAAGATTAAATGTGTGAGGATAATTTTGAATCACTGATTATAATAGAAGTCCCTCAGCAGGGGACTGGTTAATAAATTATGGAGCATATCTAGGCTGCAATGTCATATACATTAAGGAGCCTAAGAAGCAGGCCGTCTCATGGTTTTTTAGTGTTTTGCCAACACCCATGTGGTCCTGGCCTCATGTCAGCCCCTGGCATTCATGCTAAAACCCCTGTCTTCCCCTGCTGAGGGGGCTGGGAATGATTCAGTGAGGAGCTGAAGGAGGAGGAGGTGGTGACAGAGATGAAGGAGGGTGTAATGGAGAAGGGCAAGGTGACTGCATTCAGGTGCACAGATAGAAGACAAAGCGGGGTGGAGGATTGTGGTGAAAGTTGCATGATCTCAGCTCACTTCTCTGAGCCTCAGTTTCCTCTTCCAAACAGATATAATATCCACAAGGGTAAGTTTGACAAGTGTAGTGGTTAAAGGTATTGGTTTTGTCAGATCTCAATTTGAACCTCAGGTCTGGCAGGTACCGGCTGTGTAACCGTTATGTTAGTCAGTTAGCGAGAGACTGTAGGATTTAGTGAGTGCTTGTGTGGGAGCAATAGAGTCCTCCCCAACCGAGGATACGTACTCTTATTTTCATTCCATTCTTCAGGGGCACACTAGAAGAGTGGAGAGAGCAATCATTTGTCCGAGGTCCCAGCCAGGATTTCTTTAACCATGACATTATCCTAACTTTCCTGCATCAAAAACTGGGATAACCGACAATTCCCTGCGTAGTTGGAGGATTCAAGAGGACTGGCAAAGAGCAGATGATTATTAAATTATTATTAAAACCATTATTACTATATTTGCGTTTTTCTAAGTTTTTGAGGGGAGCTGGCATCAATTGTACAAATCTTTTGCCTTAAAAAAAAAAAAAGACCTCAGGTGAGGGTGAAAAAAAACTATCTTCTCGGCTTCTACTCCAGGCGTGGCTATAGGGACTTGGCCCAGAGGGCGGGGCGGGGCCAAGAAGCAGGGCCAGACTGGAGGGGCGGGGCCAGGCTAGGGTATTAAAGCTGGGGGCGGGGTCTGAAGAGATGGGTGGGGCTTGGGACGGAGGCGCATGCTCGGTGGTGGGGCCCGCGCCCCCGCCGCCGCCGCCGCCGCCGCTGCCGCCGGCGCCACCGCCCACTCGGGGTTGGATAGCGGCGGGCGGCCGGGGCGCAGAGTAGGGCCAGAGTGGGTGAGCGCACGGCCATGGCCCCGTGGCTGCAGCTCTGCTCTGTCTTCTTCACTGTCAACGCCTGTTTGAACGGCTCGCAGCTGGCCGTGGCCGCGGGTGGCTCCAGCAGAGCTAGGGGCGCCGACACCTGTGGCTGGAGGGTAAGGAGAGGACTGCGAGAAACTTGCCGTCCCGAAAAGCGCGGGGTGGGGTCGCGGCGGGAGCGGCGCGCACAGGTGCTCGCGGGCGGCGGAGCCCGCGCTGGGTTGCTTGCTTCCTCCGGAGTCCGCAGACGGGGTGGGATCCCCGCGTCTCCAGACCTGCTTCCTTCCCTCCTTCCCTCCCTCCCTCCCTCCCTCCTGGGGCGCGCGTCCGCCAGCCCCGGCGGTGATGAAAGGGGCCGCCAAACCCCCGGCTTTGTGTTGCTAATGAGGCGCAGCCACGGGCCGGGGTCCCGCTCCCGGAGAGCGGGCGAGAGGGGCGCGCGGCGGCGGGTGGGAGAAGGACGCCCCATCTTTTGTTCCTGGCCCGGGACCTCCAACGCCTCAGGGAGGCGCGCCCCTGAGCCGGCATCCTCCGAGCTGTCCGGATGTGGGGGCGCTTTCCAAAGCAGGAGTGGAGTCTTACCCAGTACCTCTGGGACTGCCACAGAGCGGACCGGGAGCTTTGGGGAGGGATGCCCCTCATTCTCAGGGCCGCTTTGTTCTTTCTAGGCCGGGCCGTCTTACCCCTCTTTCACCCTACTCTAGACTCCTGATTTGCTGGGAAATTTTGGTCCTCCGTTTACCCCTTCATCTACGAATGGTCTCCCCCACGCCCACCCCACCCCGCCCTACCTAAAGTTGAAGATATTTTTCATCGCTAAAGGAAGGCAAGAGTTTGTCATTTCCGTCAGGTGCCCGAGACGAGACTGGAGAGGTGCAGACTTCTGCCGTGTGTTTGGACCCCTCTCCCTGTGACGGAGCCCTCCTTTGATGCTGTCTGGCCAGAGGGGCATGGGGCAGGGAGCTGAGCGCACCAGGACTCTAGCGTCCAGGGTCCTTACCAGGATTCCTGGGCTTGGGCAGTCCTGGTACCTGGAAACTGTATCCATCTGCTCCATATCTGCCACGGAAGGCAGGGCAGGCTGGGCATCAGGGCACTCACAGCCTCCAGTTTTGTGTATAGAACATGGACTTTGTGCTTGGTCACCCACGGACATGACCTTGGCTCTGCTCCTGGGCAGCCATGAACCTTCAATTTCTGCACCTGGAAAATGGGGGTAAACGAGTATTTCCTACTTTCCCCAGCACTATTGCTCTAAGGAATGGGTATAAGGTAGTTTGCTTAGAGCAACATTGAACCCCCCCTCTTCTGGGGTGCTCTGAAGGACCTCAGCACAGTCAAGGCCTAGGACTTGACACCCCCTTAGGGGCACAAGCTGGTGCCTCCAGCTCACTTGTCCCACATTCTGAGAAACTGTGGAAAACCAGGTATGAGTTGGGCAGCTGGGATGTCCTTAAGCCCAAGAGCTGCACTATAGACAGCTATAACTTATGCTCTCACAAACCCCATAGTGAATATAAAACTTCCTATTTGAGTAAAACATCACATTTTCCTACTCTCTCCCATTTTAGTAAAATAACACGATTGTGTTTTTATTTTTAAAAACTAGATACCAAGTTTTCCACAGTTTTCAGATTAAAAAGTTTTCCTTAAAGCTTTCTCATGTTGACTTAATGATCCTCCTAGATTTTTTGAATCTAGACTGAGGGGTTGGCTTTTGAATAACTGTGACAGCATCACAGGTGTTTTATTCCGGGATTTCATATGACGGGATAGGTGAATCAGTCCAATTTCCTTGTTTTCTGCAATTGCCTGGGTGGCTTCATGTGTCAGTACACAAAGCTTGTTAAGTTTAATGCGGTGGGGAGCCAAGCCTAGGTGGTTTTGTTCTCTCTGCCTGTGGGAATGTGTTCTCTTCCCCTAAACCTGCATCCCTGCAGAAGTAATGGTGCCCTACTGCCAGGGGCCTCACATTCATGCTGACCTCTCTCCCACCACAGCTCTAGTTGGGGGTGACCTCAGCAACTCCTACCGTGGCTCCACCCATCCTTTCCTGCGGTCATCTTCATCCCGTTCGTGAATGAGCATGGAAGCCTGTGGGCCATCCTCCAGATTCCAGACTCTTCCCAACCTCATATTTAGCTCCTTCCCTCTTGGACTTGCTGGTTGGTGTGTCTGATCGAGTCGCCAACTTTCTCTAAACCAGATTGCCTCCCCGCCTTGTATATCCACCTTTCCAACCCCAGCCACTCTCACCCTGCTTCCTATCTCCTCCGCCCTTTATGCTGCTGAGGCATGCTTTTTCCTGAAGCTGGGGTGCCTTTTCCTCTGGAAACCTGCGTGGTCTAAGACTCACCTGAGGTGATGCCTCTTCAGAGAAGGCCTCCCAGAATGACATTCTCCTTGCTTTGCCTTCTCATGGAGAGCCTTGCACTTTGTTTCTCACCAGACTACATCATCAGCATTTGTTCCCTTCTCTGCCTTCAGACTAGTTAGGCAGGCACTTAAACTCATGGTGGTGGCCTGAGGGTTTGGAGCCCTGTAAATCTTGGCTCAACCCAATTACCCCCTGCAGCCATCCTGCTAAGTCCTATATTAAGAGATTGATTTTGAAAAGTGGGGGAGAGATCAGCACACCAGGCTCCAAGTGTCCTCTCCACAGCAGGCTTATGCACATGCTCTTCCTGCTGGTGTTCCTTTTCTTTATACCTCAGCCTCCCCTCTAAGCATCACCTCCAGTGGGATGCCTTCCCTGCTCCCACATATCTAAGTAAGTTCTTCCAGAAGTTGCTCTTTCAGAGGACTGGCCAGTAAATACTGGTGTACAGTAACTTGGGTATTTGATTCACGTCTGAGTCTCCTACCAAACAGTGGGTGTTTAGCCCATAGGTAAATGTTAGTCTCAGTTCTGAGGTTGCTTACAGTCTAGCTGGGGTTATGTGAACATAGAAGAATAAGGGTTGACTATTTGTGATGCAAACAGGAGAGAGCTTCCTGAGGGTCCAGGCCACACAGAGCCTCAGAGGGGAGGTCAGGGTGGAGAACTGAGCCCTGAAGGAGTGGCAGGATCTGGATGCCAGAGAGGAGCTGAGCGAAAGACCCCCTTGATCTCCAGGAAGCATTTGTTCCAGGAACTCTTGCCCCTGCAGGAATGTGTATTTTCCCAGGACTTGTAAGGTGACTGCAGCCAGCTAACCCTTCCTTGGCAGCTCTGCTAACACACCCTTTCGGGCTGCTCTTAGAAGAGCCTGCCTGGTTTACGTGGTCAGATTTCACAACCTCCCCATTATTAGTGGCACAATTAAGGGGCTGATACCATCTTGAACACAGCTCAGTGTTTTAGAAATGAGTTGTGGGCACACTTCCTTGACTACTTAAAAAAAAAAAAAAATCTCATAGCGCCCTTGCCAGGTAAAGTTGCTCGTTCCGTTTTCCCAAAGAAGTAACAACTTGTAAAATTTTGAGAGGAAATTTTGCATCCTCATTGACACTGGGTCTCAATTCATGCTTTTTGATAGTAGAATGGTTTGGTTTGTGATGGGTAACTTTATGTCAGTCACTTGTGCTAGGGTTTTTTTCCCTTTGGGTCTTGCTGGGCGTTTGCGGAGCCTGTTTATGGAATAAAAAATTAGGAGTCTCCTTGCACAGGTTTTTATTTAGTGGCTTTTCCTGCCATGAAGGAGGAGGAATATTGCCTACCTCCCTACCTAAATGGAGTACACTTTCTCTGGTCTGTTATCCCTGAAACACAATTTCTGCCCCCAAAATGTCTGCTCCTTCAGGAATTCAGGAAGCTAGAATGCTGGCATCATCTTTACAGCGAAGTGCAAGTTTCCCATTTAAGGCAAATACTTCATCTCAAAAGGTAGGAAGGAATAGGGTGGTACTTGGAAAAGAAGTTCCAGCTGGTTAAAATTTAGGTCCCTGATAAAAGTCCAATCCAAGAACTCTCCTTGGCTGTGGGCCCAGGCATGTTTATTTGATTCTGAATTGGATGCGTTTTCATTCACTTGCAGCTCATGGCTCCCAAGCCCGCATATGGTCTGCCTGTCCTGTGGCCATGTTGCCCATGTTATACATGCTCATGTTTCCCTTACAGAATTCCTGGTTAAAAGTGGCTCAGCGCTGGTTGACACTTTTTTTCAGAGAGACATTCTTACAAGTGTGATGCTTCTTCCAGACCGTTTTGCACTGTTAACTGGGAATCCTCCTGGCCCTGGTCCATCTCTCTTGAGCAGCCCTCCCTTCTCTACCCACTCGACCCTGAGCCCTTGCACTGCCTGGGGCATCGTGCTAGTTATTAACTCTGGGATTCAGCTGGGTGAATGTGCCCAGCAACTAAGTGCAGGCTGTGGCACCATTCCTTCAGAACAAAATTTCTCAGTGTGAATCCAGAGGCTTCCAGTACCAGGATTGCTTTGGGAGCATGTTAAAATGCAAATTCAAGGCTAATGGAACCCAAATGGGAGTGAGGTGGGGCCCAGGAATTGCGCCCCATTTTAAGAAGTACTCTGTTGCTGTCTCAACTGTGAGAACCATTGCTTTAGGAGACAGGCGTCCTGATTGGGAGAAAGGGGAGAGAAGCCACGTTCCAGACATTAAAAATGAGAGTTTGATTTTAAATTATTTCACTGGATTTAGAGAGGAAAATGGAGGCTTTGTTAGAGCTGTGGCCAATGAAAGGGGTCAGGTTGGCTGAGGGAGGATGTGGGGAGCCAGCTGGGCAGGGCACCCTGATTTGGGTGGGTGCCTCTGGCCTGGGGTTGAAGAGGAGGCCAGGAGGGAAGGGGACCTGACGCTTCCACTGGGTTCCTCCCCAGAACAGCTGGGCTTGTCTGGAAAACAGTCTCAGGAAAGAATAGAGTAGGATCTAAGTCATATTTTCTCAGCAGTTCGAACCTTACAGACGGCTTCCCTGCAAAGGAAAGAACTGCTAATGCTTTTTAAAGTCTCTATTTTAAGTTGAATGTTTTTCATGCTTCATTTGGCCTAAAATGTATGTTTTGTTTTTTAATATTTCAAACACTCTTTTCCCTTATCGGTCCCTAAACCTTTTTACCTAATGTGCCCCAGCAGATGTGCGCTGCTGCTGCTGCTGGGGCCGCCCCATCAACAGTTAATTGTCCCTTTCATTTCTCCTCACTGTCTCTTGTGTCTGCCTCTGATGGATAGGTTCTGGAAGCACCCCCCCCCCCCCTTGATTTTTAAGTATGGGCTGACGTGGGCGCTGGGACACTCCCCTTCTAGAAGCTTCACAGGAAGGGGTGGGAGCAGTACCCTTGGAGCGGACCTCTCTCTTGCTACCCTAGCCTGGCAGCTGAGATCTTTTCCATTTTGCATCTTGCCCAAATTTGGAGGGTCTCGTGCCTTCAGGAAGCCCAGGGGGGCTCTCTGTGCTGGTGCTCTACAGGCTTCATCTCCAGGCAGCCTGACTTGCCCAGCCAGTGGGAGGCGTTGTCTTCCTGGGCAGTGTTTGTCTTGGCGGCTGAGTTGTTCTGAATGGGCCTGACACGTGATTAGGTGACTGATGGCCCTGCAACACATTGTCTCCTCCAAGGCCCGGGGCCTTTGAAGCTCTTCCCGGTGGGAAGTAAAAGACTATTTGCTCTATTAAAATGCCTTGGTATTTCCTCTGTTTAACCACAGGCCACTTCCTCCTTGCCACTCTAAACCCCGCAGGGCCACTGGCTGATTGAAAAGACACAAGGCCAGGAGTGATCACATCCTATTGAAACAGATAGTCTTCAATGCAGATTAAAGCTGGGGCAAGTCTCTAAGAAACCAAATCTAAGGGGGAATCCTTGAGATGGCTCCTTACCTTGCTCAAAATTTAGCCTCTTGACATAATTCACACTTGAAGTCCTGAATGCATGAATGGGTACTTATTTTTCTTTAAAGAAGGGAAGTCTAGATAGTAATCAAAGCAGTATGTGTTTTATCTGTGAATGGCAGATTTAAACAATTTAATCAACTGCATTTCTCATTGTGTCAGTTGGAAACTCTTCAGTGCCTGGGAAAAGCATGATGTCTGCTCATGGAAAACCATACGCGGTTTATTCTCTACTTGCAGATTCTGTCTGCTTGGTCTCATGTGCTCAGAAGTCCAAATAAGTTTGTAGGATAAATAATACCAAGAATTTCTCCAGGGAGATTGGCTCTCATCCTTTCCTAAGCTGTATCTTAAAAGAAAGTTTAATTAATAACACCAGGCAGGAAACTGAAAATTGAACAATTAAAAAATTACCTAAGTAACAAAGATTGAAAATGTGAACTCCACCTGTACCTTGTTTTTTATCAAGGGGTCTAAAAAAGGAATAACTAGTTAGTCTCTAATGGAGACTATTATTTTAACATTTACAACTCTATTGTTCAAAGTATCCATGATAAAAACGGCTTCCCTTTTCTTTGGTTCCTTGTTTGGCAATGTTGGGGGAAGGTGGATGTAGCTAATTAAAGCTACAACATTTAAAGGGAGGGCTTAATAGGTACCAGCTGTCCTCAACAAATCACTGGGTGGATGACAAAATAAAGATGTGATGTGAACACACATGTAATTCTCTTCTAAAACGGAAGTTGACCTATAAATTGTCTGATTTAATAGCACAAATGGAAACTACCTCTACTGTGCACTTTCAAGAAGCATTTGTTTTATAGTAAACCTAATGGTAAATGTCTTATTTGCATCAGGCTTGTACCTTAAGAATTGAAAGGGCAGTAGATGGCAAGTGTTGTTGGAAGTTGAACAAATTGTAATTTTATTGTGTTTTTTTTCATTCCAAACCTGATGTAATAGGCATTAATTTTTCATGAAAAATTACTACTTTGTAGGGAAGCTTGCTTGAACTTATCAGAAATGCCATATAAAATTGAAATAACTTTGAAAAGGGAATGCAAATTATAGTATTAATTAAAATGTTCAGTTGGTTATTTACATTTCACACATTAAATGAATATTTCAAATGAATCCTTTTGAAAGCATAAGAGATTGGGCTTTTAAAAAGTTACTTTTTAGGTTTAAAAAGTACCTTATTCTTTTAAAAAGAAGCAGTTTTTCCAAGTGTTCTGTTTTGTTAGTTTTGTAGAGTTGTCCCCCTCCCCCAATGAATGGTAACCCTTTTTAAAAAATGCTGGCTATGGCCCCAGACTTCTGTTCTGAGATGGACAGTTTTATTCAAGAATGAGAGGGTTGATGGGGATAGAGGGAAGGTTTCCTTGGAACGAACAGGCCCATTTTCCTGAGACAGGCCATATGGTTTAGAAATTTCTCTGTGATTTTATTCTGTCCAGGTGATTTCTGGTTTCTCTTCTCCTACAACGGCCCTCCTTTTATCTAAGAAAAATGCAATGCAATCCAGACCAAATGCAGGAGCAGTCAGCCAGCGTGGTCCCTGTTGAGTGACAGTTGATGGCCTTCCTTTGCAGTGGGCCCATTTGCTCTGGGTGGGGCACAGGCACTCACACTGAATTTATTGTAACTGCTCAATATCTTAAGTTCAAAAAGACTTATTTGGAGTGAGGAGGCAAGAGAAGGTGTTTGAGCAGTTACTCTGTTTTAAGTCATGGTGTGGCTCTGCAGTAGTGGTCAGCCAGAGCCTGAGGTGCTGCTTAGCACCTAGCTTTGGAAGTCTCTGCGAAGTTAGTCTGTTTCTCAGTGGGTTCCTAGTACTCTACCTTCTTGTTTGCCCTGCCTTAGTTTCTCCTGCTTTGGTGGAGGCCCACCTTTCTCTGTGAGGCTTTTCCACACTGCCCCTTTGCTCCCCATGTGAATTTCCCTGTGCCACAAGGCTCTCATTTGGTAAAGTCAGACCCACCCCATCAGGCATCCCGATTTAGTGAGAATGCATCCAGCCATTTGCGGTGATGCAGTGAAGAAGCAGAAACTTGATGTGTCTGAAGAAACTTAATTTGGGTGGTTCAGCGGAGACTTAGAGGAAGGGGTTGGGATGGTTGTGGGAGGCAGGTCTCACTGAGGGAATGTTGAGCAGGACCTCTTGGTGAGTGGAAGAGGTGGGGTGATAGTTTAGGCAGAAAGAAAGATGTGGGCAAAGCTGGAAGAAGGCGGCTCATCGGAGTACATGGGGACAGGAAGCTAAAGGCAGAGGTTGGGACTATATATAATAGGGTGCCTTGAATTTTGCCTGCATGTGCCTGTTCGAAGTGGTAAGGCTTGGAAAGTGTCTCCAGCACATGAATGACTTGATAAGAATGACCTGCAGTGACCATTCTTATATTCAGTGAGTACTTGGTGCTTTCTATATGCTAGACCTGATCAGGCTACGCAAATGCCAGACCTTGCCACCCTATTTACAATAGCAATCCACTGGTCTCTATCTCTTTTCCTCACTGTATTTTTCTTCACAGAACTTTTCACCATGAGACACAACACACATGGTGCTTTTTTGTCTGTCCATCTGTCTCCCTCATTGCAGTGTCAGCTTTGTGGGACCAGGGCCTTTACCTGTTTTGTTCCTTGCTGCATCACAAGATCAGTGGCAAGCACCTACTGGTTTCTCCCTATATGTTTCTTGAATCACTAAGTGCTGTGCAGGAAATGAAAATAGGCTGATGAGAGCTATGGTTGCACAAGTGGGTGATCTTGGGTGACTTCTGCGAGGAGGTGACATGTAAAGCAAGCAATTATGGTAAAAATTTCCTCTCAAGTTGTAGTTATGTTTTGTTAACATTGGCACATACTATGGCATTAGGTGCTGAGAGTAGCATAAAAATATGCTCCCTTTATTCTTTCACACCACAGAGTATTGGCACTGTGTGCCCCACACTGGCCAACTGCTGGGCCAACTGCAGAATGGGCTCCTGGGAAATCATAGAGACGGCGATTGAGTCTTGTTACTGAAAGGGATCTCACTTTGCAAAGTGTCCGTTGCTTGAAGAGGATGTTTGGCTTGTCCACATTATGCTGCACTGTGGATGAGAAAAAAAATGTAAAAGGTTACTGCTAAGCAGTAACTAAAGCGTCCTGGTTTGGGACTGCACAAAACCATGGGAACGAAATGACTCTCCCACCCTGGTAGCAGCTCTCAGTGGGTATGAACATTGTGTCTAATTTTGTTTCATTCCCCTCTGGTTGTGAATGCGTTTCATTTTCTGAAATTGCTAGACGGTCCATCCAGAATCAAAGATGCTCTTTGCCTTCTTTTCCGGGGCTGTGGGTTTGCTGGCCAGCTGTGGTAATGAGTTTTTGCCCGGCTTTGATTTTCATGCCTTGCCTCCCTGTGGGAGGAACGAGATATTTCTGATCTTACCTCTGCTCATATTCAGATCCAGCCAAGCAATCAGTGACTTCCCGGGCTTTTTTGTGGGAGACTGTGGGAAAAGTCCTGGTTGGCTGGCTATGAATTAATGAAATCCTTAGAAGGCTTCACTAAAGATAGCTCCTGTGGTTTAAAAAAACAGCATTGCCTTTTTAATTTGAGAAAGAGGTCATGGAGTTTTACTGAAATCAAGCAGAGAAAATGTAACATCTGGTTGTGCTGCCCAAAGACTGCTTCAGGGAGGCAAGAGGGGTGGATTCCCAGTGTCCTATGAGCCCAGGGTGACTATCACCCAAGTCCCTTCTAAGGCTGTTTCTCTCATTGCTCTCCTCCTTGGGTTTTGAAATCCTGGAGAGACAGAAATTCTATCTGATATCGTTTCACTTGAGCACATTTCCCATCTTCTGAACTTTCTTCCTTTTACTTAAAGGGCCAGACTTTTTTTTTAAGGGGATAGTTTTTGAGTTGGTCAAGACTAGTGTAATTATTGCTTTTATCTCCTTAAAAAAGGATGGGGTTGGATAACTGGGGAGAGTTTAGGTGGAAGGCAGGGAAGTTTTAAAGAGACATCCTAAAAAGTTTTTATATTAATAGGAATTCTGATAAGAGGAAAGAGTGAAAAATTGCAGAAGAGTTTTAGGCAAAGACATAAAGGGGATTTTAAAGGGACCTAAGACTTTTTAAAAAGCAATAAAATATGAATCTCTTAAATGTCTGCCGTGTGTACATCTACCCTCCTGCTGCCTCGTTAAGTGAATAGTAAGTCATGTTATAATGTTTTTATATTTATTTTTATTCTGGATCTAATCTATATTAAGATTTTATATATAGCCCTGGCTGGTGTGGCTCAGTAGATTGAGTGCTGGCCTGCAAACCAAAGGGTCGCGGTTTCAGTTCCCAGTCAGGGCACATACCTGGGTTGCAGGCCAGGTTCCCAGTAGGGGGCGTGCGAGAGGCAGTCACACATTGATGTTTTTCTTCCTCTTTTTCTCCTTCCCTCCTCCTCTCTCTAAAAATAAATAAATAAATAAATAAATAAGATATTTTTAAAAGACTTTATGTAATTTTCCTTTAAAAAATATTAATAAGCTCTGGCTGGGTGGGTCAGTTGTTTGGAGCATACACCAAAAGGTTGTGGGTTCAGTTCCCAGTCAGGGCACATACCTTGGCTGTGGGTTTGATCCCTGGTTGGGGTGCATATGGGAGATGATTGATCAGTGTTTCTTACATCAATGTTTCTCTCTCTCTCTGACTCTCTTTCTCCCCTGCTCTCTCTAAAATCAATAAACATATCCGCAGGCAAGGATTAAAAAAATATTAGTAATATTTTTGGACATACATATTCTGAAACTAAACAGCATAATGAATTTTTGCTGCACAGCCCCCACCAACACCAGCAGGCAGCCAGTCACCTGTACTTGGGGCTTCTCTTTACCGTACTGTATCTCCTATATTTTGTATTCTGAAGATTTTCAAACCTATAGAAAAGGTGAAAGAGCAGCAAAATGAACACCTGTTTTCCCTTTGCCTAGAGTCACTGGTTCTTAACATTTTGCCACATTTACATCAATTGTCTTAATGTCCTTCATGATTTCTTTTTGAGTCACCTTCTGGGATTCAGACAAGGTCACTCATTGCTTTCAGATGGCTTACCCCTTTGGCCTGTTTTCATCTAGAACAGTTCCTTCACCTATTTTTTTTTTTTGGTCCTTTATAACAATATACATTATGAAGAGTCAAAGCCACTTGTGTAGATAGTCCCACAATATGGATTTCTGATTGCTGCTTCATGATTAAAGTCAAGTTAAATATTTTGCCAAGATTCCTCTAAAGGTAATACCATGATGTTGTATTTAAGGTATTGATAGATAAAAAATATATAGATGCAGTTATAGTGATGACCAAAATTTGGTTTTTCAACTTGAAATTGTTGTACATAGAGACTTTTCTAATGGTTTAACCCAGTTTAGTGTTGTGTTGTCTTTTAAAAAAATATACACAATGCTTTATGTTAAGGCTTGCTTCCCTTTTCCTTTTCTGAAGGTCCAAAGAAAGTTCATGGTGTCATTTGTACTATCCTGTAACATAATCTTTCTTTAAAGACTATGTGAAATTAACATTGCTCTCTCAAAACTAGGAGTGCTATGTCTCAAGAATGCTTAAGTCTTTTGCTATTCATATGAGCTTGTTGCAAACAGTGGTAGATGTCGCCGTCAGCGACTGGGAATGAGTTCCTATTAAAACCTCTATTTGGCCGGGCAGGTTTACGGTTGAGTGCTTCCTCACACCAAAATTCAGTCATTTCTTTCCTTTGTGCTAAGAAAACATTGAACTTTATTTCCAGTAAAGGCCACTTCACTCAAAACATGTCCTCAAAGTCAGTTTCCACCCTTTTAGTTCTGTGATTGCGTATTGCCTAAATTATTTTATTAGATTTCCTTACAGTTTCGTTAGTTTAACTTGAATTACCATCTTCTACCTAATTACATGGCTTTTCTTTCTTTTATTTGTCCCTACCCCAGATTTAAGGGCCAAAACATGTAAAGTTAATATTGATTATTTTTCAAAGTAAGTTAAAATGTCAAAAAGCGACAAGTTGTTATTCTTACAGGGTACCAGGGAAACGACAGAGACAAAACCTGCATCTTTTATTCATAAGTCCAAGGAGACTGTGAGGGCAGAGGCGGGCCTGCGCGCCCGCGTTTGTTCAGCTTTCAGGACTGGGCCTCCTCCCCTGCTGGCCGTGAAATGTCATGCCGAGATGTAATAGTGGGACATTCAGCATCCAGAGAATGGACCACAGAGGTTCAACTTTGCTTTTCATTTTCTTTTCTGGCACTGAGTCCCCAGTCCCCTCTGTGGCCTGACAGTGAAAGGCCAGAAAGCAGCACTCTGGATGCTGCAGGGATGCGGTGGAGCCCAGCCCCGTGGGCTGGACTCCGGTGCTGGAATGCACACCCGACACAAAGGTTGGGCCACAATGGGCCTCAGAGGGGGTGTGCGTTCCCTTTGCTTTGCCTAGTTTGCTCTGGTCTCCAGAGAGAAAGTTCTTGTTTCCATGGCTCTTCTCCCCTTGGTTTTGGTGGAAGTGCAGAGTGCCTTTGATTTCAGAAATCGCTGGGGGCTAAGCATTTCTGTATAGGGGAGGCACTGAGGCAGAGAGCTGGAGGCTGCGAGACCCCTCCAACTCTGACGTTGTCTTTCGATAAAGAGAAAATCTGATAGCATTTGATGAATGGGCCAGAAATTTGACTTACAGCAGTAGTTCTTCATTGGGGATGATTTTGGGAATCTCTGTAGACATTTTGGTTGTCACAGCTGGGAGGGGCAGATGCTCCTAGCACTTAGTGGGTGGGGTCCAGGCATGTTGGTAAACATCCTACAGTGCACAAGTTGGTCCTCCCCCCAATAAAGAATTATCTGGCCTGTTTTGTCAATAGTGGTGAGGTGAGAAACCCTGACTTAGGGGTCCCATTTTAGTATTTGAATTTCTCAGCTCATGTAGCCTCAAAACACTTTTCAATTTCCTTTCTGCTTAACAGAAGCTGCTGGTTCTATAAATCTGCACTCAGGATGAATTTCCATTAAACTCTCCAAGACATATGATTAAACTATTGTGGTGCTCCTAGAAGATATGCCTTGAATGCAACTACTATTTTAAATGCGAAAGACAATTTTTTTTGTGTGGCCATAATTTGATCAAAGTAGCATAACCTGCGCCTCTGTTTTTGTTACTTGCTGATGGTCTGTGGGTAACATTACATTTTTTCAGCATGAAACCCAACACTTCAAATCCCTAAAGCAGGCTCAAATTTATGGTTAATAAAAGCATTTATTGTACTGGATGTCATCTGTTATATCACTCTGGGGCTAGAAACTGGCAAGCAGTGGACAGGAAATATTTTCATTTCAAATCGCTTCAATCTTATGGTCTAGGGGCAAAAGTGTCTGATTTCAGGAAAGCCGAGTTGAATAGCATAGTAATGAATGCATTTTTACTTGATTAAGCAGGCATTCTCTCCCTTTCAAACAATCTTCTCTCTTTGGCTTGGTGGGGCTAAATAAACATGTGATGTTAAATGATAGCATTTCTTATGTTGGCCACACTTTTCCTTTGATCATCTTAAAATTTTCAGTGTTTTTCAGGAATCCTCAGCAGAATAGGTGATAGTGGGGAGGCAGAGAATGGTTAAACTCAAGTGTTGACTCGCTTTGTAATTGTTTACTCTCTGAGCAGAGGAGGTTTTCTGAGATAATGCCGTTTCTTCCAAATACCCCTTTAAAAAATGGCATTTGGTTCCTCACCTTTGGGATTACTGATTTGGGAGAAAAAAAATATTTTTTTTCATTTTTTAAAAGATTTACTTATTTTTAGAGAGAGGGGAAAGGAGGGAGAAAGTGGGAGAGAAACATCAATTAGTTGTCTTTCATACGTGCCCTGACTAAGGGATGGGGGATCGAACCTGCAACCCAGGCATGTATCTTGACTGGGAATCGAACCAGTACCCTTTCACCCTGTGGGACTTGGGGACCGGGGACTGAACCTGCAACCCAGGTATGTATCCTGACTGGGAATCGAACTGGTGGCCTTTCACCTTGTGGGATGATGCTCAACCAAGTGAGCCACACTGGTCAGGTCCATTTTGATTATTTTTAAGGCTGCAATTTTATTGTAATTTGAGTCCTGAATCTCCTACATCTATCAAGTAAATAGGGCGGGGAGAGTTCTATCCAAAGGCAACCCAGCGTGGTGATGACACATCCGGGACAGGGTACCTGGCTGCTCCGTGCCTTTGAATGTGGTATCTAAATCATTGCTTCCCAGTGAGCCTCCGGAGGTAGGCAATTATTTCTGATGTGGTTCTTTTTTTCCAGATGAGTCCATGGTACAAAAGCCAGGAGGGGATTAGGATGGGAGGCCATGTGACTTAGAGAGGCCTCTTTCCACCAGAAACCAGAGCCAGAGTTCTTACCCTGCCAGTGCCCTCAGCGGTCAGGCTTGCCCTGCCTTCTGAGCCCCCAGCCTGAGATGGACTTCTGCCATGTGCAGCAAAGCAAGTCACAGGAGCAGGAAGAGAGCAAGACTAGATACCAGAGAGTGCTTTGTAGATGATTAAATTAAACTAGGATTAGGCATTTACCCCAGAGGTTTCCAAACCTGGCTGAACACCAGAATCACCTGAGGTACATTCTTGGGTGGGGGTAAGTGGGGGGAGATTCCGGGCCTCACCCCAGACCTGCTTAAGTGGGATTTCCAGGGGAAGGCCAGGAATCTGAGTTTTTTTAAAAGCTGCCAGATTAGAGTTGCCAGGGTTTTGGGGGATGGAGGAAGGCTTTGACTGTAAAGGGGAGTACTAGGGAATTGGGGTGGTAATGGAATTGTTCTTTATGCTGATTGGGGTGCTGGATACACAACTGTATATACTTATACATTTAGCTGTACATTTATATATGTATATACTCATGGAACTGTACACCAGAAAACATCCATTTTACTTTTACTATGTATAAATTTAAAATATGCTGTCTGAGTGAAACTGAGTTATCATTTAGGTGTCAGATGAGGTGGCAGATGGGGCTTGGTGACTGCTGGTAGGAGTTGTCCAGCTGTGAGAAAATGTCACCTGGAATTGCAGAGGCAGGTGGGAAGGTGCTGAACTCTCTTACAGCCCAGCACTGTCCAGTGAAACTTTCTGTGACGATGGACATGTTTTTCCCTACACTGTCCAATTCAGTAACATTAATCACTTGTGGTTGAAATGTGGCTAGCACAACTGAGGAGCTGAATTTAAATTTTCCTCAAATTAACCTAAGTTTAAATAGCTATATGTGAGTAGAGGTCACCATGTTGGATAACTTGCCCTTGGAGGCAGACATTGCCATATTGGGGCTTTGGCTCTGTGCCAGGTGCACACTGAGTCCAGTGGTCCTTTGTGCTTGAAAGAAAATAGTAAGTCATCCCAAGTATTAGGCAAGATGGGAACATGGGCAGGACGTGTGGGTTGGTAAGGACAGAGGAAAAGGAACCTTGGAATGAAGACTGACATGGGATCTGCCCAGGCAGAGAACAGTCTTGCCGAGTGGCGGAATCTGCTTGTCTTCCCCTAGCGCTTGTCAGAAAGCGCTGACTTTGGCCCCGTTCCTCGCCCAACTTCCCAACCTCATTAGTCTTGAAAGCTACAACAGTTATTTCGTATGCTGTTTGAATTGTGCTTCTGTTCCCCTGGGGTGACAGGATCTGCAGGAAGCCATCAGACGTCCCAGGGGAGGGATGTACAGACAGGTTAGGGGGACATCTGTAGTCTGACTGAGGGTGAGCCGGGTGCATCTGCCTCTCTGGGCAGAGTGTGATGAAGAACCTGCGCGGGCATATCCTCCTCCTCTTTTGGAGAACGAGATCTTATGAAAACATCACTTGGGCATGAACCTCCCACTTTATGTTTTGACCACATGGACTTCATCTTGGCTTGTGTTAGATACTCCGAAAATTCTGTCCCCACCCCCCATGGATTTACATTATCTTCAACTGTGTTACTTTTCCAAATGTATTATAAAAGAGTGAGATTCTGATAGTGTGGACTTTGATTAGTGCAAACCAAGTGGTTATAGAAATAATGTTCCAATCTGTAAACCCATTTGTTCTTTAATGTGCTAAATGGCTAACAAAAAATTTTATAAGCTATGGGCTTATCTATCACTAAGGAAGTTTTGTTAATCTGATTTTAAAATAGAACTTACTTGAAAGCCTAAGAGGGGGCCTTTCAAATTAGTAGAGCTTATTTTATTTTTATTTTTTTATGTGAAAATGCACTTTTTGGATCAGGAAGAGACGAGCATTCTGAATCATAGCATTTTAAGCAGGGTTTCCTGTGTTGGCCTTACAAATTGGTAACTTCAAACTAATGCCAAAAGAATAGCTTAATGAAGGCTGAATGCTGATTCTCCCAGTCTTGAACACATAGATACATCTTGCTGTAGAGTTGAAATCACTGTATTTGTTTTTGTTTTGGTTATTTTTTACTTAAATTTGTTTTCCAAAGATATTTTAATGTATTGACGTAGTTCACAGACATGCCACTTTTAGTGGCCGCGTGATGTTTTCATGTTGTGTACCCTTCCCCTGCCCTATGGTCAGCCCTTTCCCTGCATTGATGAAGCCACTGGGCTGTTTCCAAGTTACTGCTGTCCAAGTAAAGATGCTGTGAAATCTTCACATAGATTGGTTTTCTACAGGTTCCCCTCACCAACTTGGTTTGTTTCCTTGGCATCTATTCCCTAAAGTGGAGCAAAGGTTTTATAGTTCTTAGTGCATGTTTACCAGCTTGCCCTCTTTCTATAGTGATGGTCTGGACTGTGAAGAATTGTGTTTTGGGAAAAGAGCAAATTCAGTCCACATATTCTGTCTGTACCATTTGCTGCTATTTTTTTGTAATCTGAGAGAATTTCATCTGTAAAATGGGTTAGTAATCATTTACCTCTCTGGATTGTCTTGAGACCAAGTGTGATACTGTCTTTAAAGCTTCTAGCTCTATGCCTGACCACATAGTAATTACTTAATGATTAGTGGTAATCTGTTACCAGAGGAATAAGTACTCATTTTCCTACATCTTAAAAAATATTGACATATGTACAGTAATTTTTTATTTATTATGTTGTTTTGGTGGTACCTTATATTTGTTTAATTTTGGATTTATTAGAGGAGGACTGAATCTTTCTACCTGGTGATTTACCTTCTGAGTAAGTTTTAGTGCTTTTAAGTCCGGTAGTATTAAAGCAAGGTGTGGATGAAATGTTGCTGAGTAGACAGTATTAGGATGTATGTTCAAGTGAATAAACGAGGGTTTTAACGTAAGAATATTGATTGAGTGGATCTTTTGAACTTAAGAGCATATTATGGAAACAGTTGAACTTAGGTATTATCATGGAATTCTTTTTTGTACCAGCAATTTGGCTAGCAAACCTTTGTTCATATATATTTTTTCCAAGGTTGATTTTTGGATATTGCCCATTTTCCATACATAGAATATAAATTTTTCATATTTTACTGGAGTTTTTATAAATCTGGATATCGGGGTAGAAGCCATTCTGTTAGACTCTCTTGTTTATATCAGTGCCACATAAGGATATGAGGTCCTCCTAGGCCTGCTGACTTTAACTGTGAGCTGGGCAGGTGACCCTTCCAACTTTCAGTGTCTTTACCGGTAAAATGGGACAGTCAGACTAGAATTATTCTTAAGAGTTTAGCAATTATTTTTATTAAGATTACCAGAACTTTTAATTCAGAGGATGTAATTTTTCTGTCCTATGCACTCCATATCCTTATTGAGTTGGTCATATCTATTTCTACCTAGACACCTGGGTGTCTGCCTCTGGTCTCCTGAGAAAAGACATTTGTGGTCTTTTTTGCTGATGTGTTCTAATAAAAGTAAAGTGTTTGTCCTCCATATCATTTTGAATTTTTAAAAAATTCATACACAAATTACTTTATTTTTTACAGAGTGAGCCAGTTGGCTCTGCTGTTCGTCGCTGATATGCCTGTTTACTCGGAGCTGCCTAGAGTGTCCATCTGCCTCCATCCTTTGCATTTCCTGTGCATTTGTTCACCCTGTCAAAGGCCTTCTCGCATCTCTTGTTTTTTTTTTTTTTTTTTTAACATTACACTACTGTTAATGATTGATTTCAACTCATTTAGTCTTCTGGGCCAGGAGCTTTTAGGGCCCAATCAATCACAGAATCCATAAACAAGGGCACTGCCTCAGACTCCCCAAGAGCTCTGAATTACATCGGGGTGTTGACAGTCCCAGAGGCCTGGGCCACTCTGTCAGCGGCTGTCAGGGGAGAGGACTCGGGTGTGTGCTAGGTGGTGGTGGGGGCAGGAGGAAGGTAGCCACAGATAAAAATTGCTTAGAGATAACAAATTCTCTCTGGTAGGTAATCTGCATGTAATTGCTGGTAGGTAATTGCTGAGCTGAGAGATTAATTTTATTTCCCTCCTCCCCACTCCCACCCCCATTTGCACCAAGTTTTTTATTGGGAAAGCTAAATTGGTTAGAATAGTGTTACACATCCAGCCCCTCACCCAGGGATTGCTGTCTCTTGGGTGTCCCTCTGGATTCAGGCGCCTTCATCCTGAACGATCGTCACCTGTCCAGGTTATAGTGGTGTTGTCTTAGTGGGTCCCTGGTGAGGGTCCTTTGGATACAATGAAGAAATTTCTGGAAGAGCCTCATAAAAGCAACCCTTTCCTCCACAAGGTGAGCCTTTGCCACCCTCAAGAGACAGTGTGAAGGACTTGCACTTAGAGTACATGGGTGGGTAGCCCTAAAGGGACTGGGTAGAGAGAGAAGATAGAAGCTGAGATGTGCTTTAAGGAGAGAAGGTTGAAGGCGTGCCCTGGCATCCTCCACTGGGCTGAAGGGGAGACAAGAATGCCCGCTAATAGGCTGTCAGGAAGATGGTTACCTCCAAAGGGGTCTGTGACACAGGCTAGAGGAGGAAGATACAGTGAGAGGCTAGGAAGTAGTTCACCCATTCAGAGGCCAGAAGGGCGTGCAGCTTGAGGGCCCCACGAAGGCTGACTTGAGGAAGAGCCTTATCTCTAGGGGTCATGCCCTCTGAAGCTTTGAGCTTAGACAGGAGTGATGACAGGTTGCCCTGGAAGGGCACTGGGGAGTTGTAAACCAGTGTTTCCACCTACAGCAGTAGCAGAGCAGTCGCTCCATCCCTGCAGAAAGGACTGAGATGTGCATGGGATGTGCAGCTTCTACCTCCAAGTACTCTCACCTCCACAGAGCTGGGTTGTGAGCACCTTCCCTGACCCTTTGCCAGCACCCCATGATTGGGCAGCCCCTCATCTGTGGCCTGTAGCTCATGGTGCCCAGAAGAATACTGGGCATGATGGCTAGTTCTTTTTGCTAGCAAGAGCCTCTGAGAGTCTCCCCAGTGCCATCAGCTGGTGGCTCACTGAATGTATTCATGGGCTTCAGTGGCAAGAGCCAGACTGCTGCTTGGGAGGGAGGGCATGGGGCACAGCCACCTTGGAGCCCACTCCGGACTGAACGCTCCCTCCCCTTGTGCTCTGGGCTGGTTAAAGCTTCAACCTTTGCAGAAAGTTCTTGGCTGGTAAAAACATCCAGAAATGGGCTTCATATCTGTGGAATCTGAGAAGGAGATAAATGATGCGGAGTTCCTTCTGTTCTGATATGCCTCCTGCCCCTGTAGGTACAGCAATCTTTAACTCCAAATAAGTGGCTTGAGATGTGACAGTGTTCTAATTTGGAAATGTGAAGCTGGCCACTTCCAAAAGGTGCCCACTCATCCAGTCGTCACTCAGGTAACGCACGTATGTCATATCCACCTGAATGTCACTTCCCTGGGCTCTTCACTCTCGTCTTGGTCACTCTTAGGCTCTGCCCCATGGCCGAGCGGGCCCTGTGCCCCACACATCCTGAACGCTCTATGAATAAGGGCTGGATTACACTACAGATACCCAACTTACACATGTTAGGGTTTTGGTTAAAGGGGCTTGTGTGGGGTCAGCATTTTGGGGAGCGTGTGATGCCTTGAGGATGTCAGTGACTTGGCAGATCTTGGCAGAGCACAGCCTCCACGCCCCGGCCTGCTTCTCGCAGGGTTCCTGGCATCCTCCATGGGCTACAACTGTTCATCCTGGACACGTTCCTCTGATGCCTGGGAGGTGGTAAGACGGTGTCCCCAGGGCTGCTTCTCTGATGCGGTCACAATTTTCACCCTTGGGGGACTGATGAGAATGACTTGGCTTTTGTCAGGATTTTCCAGGAACAGCAGAGATGAGGTTCTTCTAGTACTGAGACAGTTCCCTGCCTTTGCAAATGAACACTTCAAAAAGGATACCGCTCCCCTCACCCCCCTCCCCTCCATCTCAGTATAAGGTGGCGGAAGGAAGCAGTGGCTGACAGGGAGTTAAACAAACTTGAAGGTAGGTCACATTTTTGACATACCATTTTCCTCCGCCCTACCAGCAGCTGCCCTCTACTTTGAAAGTGGGCTTAGCTGCTCATATAAACTTTGGTTTGTGATAGTGTAAACTATTATTAGGATTATCTTTTTATTCATAATATATGGCTGCCTCTCTGTCTCCCTTATTTATGCTCCCTTTGAAACACTCATTTACCTTCAGTACCTAGAGCCAGCATCAACCACTCTGAAAATGAAGGAACACTTTATAACAAACTATCTATTTAAATGTCTCTGTGGTTATAAAGGACTAAAGGACGCTGGGAATTAAATCATTGGGCTGAGGAAGCTTCAAATCTTAGCAAAGCTTCCAGATTAAAACTGGGATGTGATGTTGGCAAAACATTTTAGTTAAGAATTTTTTTTTTTTTTTTAAAGGATGGTTTGTCATTCTGACTGGGGAGCTCAGTTGGTTAGAGCATCGTCCCTGATATGCCAAGGTTACAAGTTCAATCCCCAGTCAGGGCACATACAGGAATCAATCAATGAATGCATGAATAAGTGAAACAACAAAGCGATGTTTCTCTTGCCCCTCCCCTCCCTTCCCCTCCTCTCCCTTCTCCTTTCCTTTCCTTTCCTTTCCTTTCCTTTCCTTTCCTTTCCTGTCCTGTCCTGTCCTGTCCTGTCCTTTCCTGTCCTGTCTCCTTTAAATTTCTTTTCCTAGAAAAGAAAGGGAAGGTTTGTCTCAAGGGTAGTTATTTTAATACAAAAATGCTTGAATCTTCGTTGAGAATATTTGGCTTTCAGAGGCTCTCCCCTCACTTCGTCACCACCTGGTGGGACCATTTGCCACTCAGGACGTTCTGGAAGGTAGAGAAGGCCAGAGGTGCAGGCTGGCAGCCCTGTGGTCAGCCAGGCACTGCACCCTGCAGCCGTCGATGGAGGGATGCCTCTATGGTCCTACCTGTGGTTTGTCAGCAGAGGACAGGTTAGCGTGGGAGCCAAGAAAAACCAATAACCTTTTCAGTTTTTAATAAAATGTCTTTCTCACCCTTTGTTTCTCCCTCCACTCCTTCCCAAAAGAAAGAACACACTGAATTTTTAAGCACATCTGGACACTGTTTTTGTAAAGCTCTTACCCTGAATTCCCAGAAGGAATGTGTATTGGCTCCCATTTTTCCAAGCAAAAACTGAAATGACTCCTTTGTTTATAAGTACTGTGCTTGCATATTTTAATAAAACTGTAAAGAAAGAAATTGCACTGATTTGAAGGTCCTTGGCTAGGCCAACACATTCTCCTTTATGCCTCTCTTAAAGCCTTTGAGAGGTGCTAAAAGTTTACAGTTGTTTTGGTGAGTTGGGGAAGGGAGGAGTAAGGACTTCAAATGTCCCTTTAGAAATTATTCTTTCTGCTTCCTTGGCTGTGAGAGTGTTGGGGCGAGGGTGCTCACAGCCCTGGTCTTTCTGTTCTGCTCTTTCTACCATGCTGTGCCCTCTTAGTAGATACAGTCGGATTATAATATTCCAGATCTGAGAGCCCAAAGGTCTGCAATGGAACCCGTATTTCTCGTATCAGATAGTGTTCTTGTAGAAGCTTATTGTTGCTAAGAAAATGGGGTTAATCTTTCAGTAATATCAGCCTACTAGTATGTTGGCATGGAGTTGTATTATGGGGAGAATTTCAAAAGAGTGTCAAACTCTTTAAGATAAGATAAAGAGGCATTAGCTCATTGGGAAACTTGTGAGAGGACATGATTCTTTTAAAATGGTGATTGCTGAAGTTCTTTTTTATACCCTTAGATCTTATGTTTATGAATTGAAGTTGTACCTTCAGGAAGATGTGCGAAGTGTGATTAAATTATGAGGGCCATAGTTCTGTTACTATGCAATAAATGTTCATTAGCAATAAGCACTTAACCAGGGTAGTAGTTACTGCTTCCTGGAATACGCCTTCCTCTAGAGCTGTTCTGGGTGTCTGGAAATACACTAAAGAGGTGTAATATTCCTGTAGGCCTCCTCTCAGAGATGAATCAAATTTCAGAGATGATCGCATTTCAGCTTTATTAATTCCCCTACTTTTGGGGAAGAAGGTTGTTAGCAGCAAAGCCAAGGTTGATCCACTAGCCTGTCAGTGCTGTGGATGTGCAGCTGTCAAATGTCCCCAAGTGTTGAATAATGTCCAACACAGGATGGTGTGAAAATTAATATTTGTGGTTGTGCCTTTTGCAAAAATTCACAGTTTTCTTGAGCTTTGGACACAAAAAAAGATTTGCCTAAACTGAAATTTAACTTGATAACTTTGAGTCATACCATAACATTCTAGCTTATCTTTTTTGAACTTTTTCTTTGTGTTCTGGGAAGTTGTTGGTTATTCTGAATGCGGGCTATTAGATCAGTTGGTTAGGAGTATTTGGTTGAAAAAAAAAGACCTGATTGAGAACTGGTAATTAGTTTATTAGTTCAGCATTGATTGCCTCTACAATTTTCAGATAGCATTGTTTCAAAAACTGCAAAAAGGTTTTGGTAATTTAACAGTGGCTCAAACTGTAAAGCACTGAGCAGAAATTGGGGAGCATCGTGCCTTGGGGTCCCGTGTTCTTCTCCATGATGTGGGAGACAAGAGGGCTGTCTTGGCAGGGCCTTGAGCTGTGAGGGTAGCTTTGCCTCCAAATTGCTGAGTGTGGTGTGTGCACACCAGACCCTAACAGTGGACTAAAGTGTTTCAGTGCCTTTTCCAGCGCCAGTATCACTTGTTTTCTTTTTAAGTTTTCAAACATATGAAAAGATTTCATTTAGACGTTCTTATAATATGCTTCCTACATTTACAGGGAACCAGGGATGAGTCTGAATAGCAGCCGAGGATTTGGGAATTGATGTGGAGGATCTATAATTATTTGCTCAGGGATTTGTATAATCAGAAAGGTGGTTTTCATGTTGAAAATACCTACCTTGACATCCTTCTACATGTAACCTATTTGATATTCTTTATTTTAATTTCATTCTCCTTTGCATAATGGCCTTTTTCTGGTTCCTCTTCTGCTTTGCCAACCTTACTTCTTCTATTGTCTTTTCCTCCTCATGTGTCCTAATTGTGGGTGAGTCTCACAAAAACCAATTCCTGGTTCTTTGTTCTTTTTTATTCCTCCTACTAATTAGCCCATCTGTCCTTAAGATTCTGTAGTATGTCTTCACCTATGACTTCCTGCCTTCTAATCTATGTTTCCAAAAAAAAAAAAAAAAGGAAAATGGTATTAAAAGGTAACCTGTAGTCACCTCATGTTCACTGTTTTCTCCCCCTTAAAAAAGAAAAGATTCTCCTTCCTCAGTGTTCTCTTTATTGATGTAAAATCACTAATCTTCCAGGTTCCCAAAATAGGGGCCCTCAAGTTACCTTTGAACACGCTGCCATCACTTCTGTATCACATTTGTCACACAGTCCTGCAATTTTATCTTAAAAATGCCCTTCAGACAAGTCCTTTCATCATCTTCCCACTGTCGCCACCCTCACCGCCTCACATCTAGGACCTGTAGTTGCATCTCCCTGGCCTCCAGAACTCCAGTTGCCCCCTTTCCTAATTCCTCCTGCAAATGTGGCCTCAACACTGTTTTATTGCTATTATTTTTCTGCTCAAAATCTGTATTTTTTATTGTGGTAAAATATACATAAAATTTACCATTTTAACCCTTTTTAAGTGTTTAGTTCAGTGGAATTAAGTACATTCACATTGTTGTGCAACTAGCACCATCATCCACCTCTAGAACTTTATCTTCCTAAACTGAATCTCTGTACTCATTAAACAATAACTCCCTATTCTTCCCTCCCCTACCCACTTCCAGCCTCTTTATTCCATCGTGTGCCTCTATGAATTTGATGATACCAGGTACCTCGTATAAGAGGGATCCTACAGTATCTGTCCTTTTGTGTCAATGTCAGATTTTAAAGATTGTATTTAGTGATTATGATCTTTAGGAATTTTGATGAAGATTTAGGAAAAGCTAACAAAGGGCCTTTGTTTTGGGTGTTCTTTCTCTCTTTAGTATGTCGGAGCTCTGCCTGAGAGCATGGCACCGGTTTACCCCAAGTGTAGGTAGGAGAGTCAAGGTGACCTTCAGGAGTGACTGGGTAAGATGAGAGAGATGCTGATGGAGACACCCAGTTTGGGTCTCTGTGGCACTAATACCAAAAGTTGGTGACTTTTTTTTTTTTTGGTCATGAAGGGAAGAAAAGATAAAAACTGGAAGAGAATGGCGATCAGGTCGCCCCTTTCTCTTTCCTAAATGCCTTCCATCAGTGTCTGGAGCAGGAAATTAGGCCTATCTTGAAAATAAGAGGAGGTGAGTAATGAGCGCCAGTCTTTTCTGTTTTATTCATGGCACCTCCAGTCTACAGGCCTTGGGGTCTGACTCATTCCTTTGATTCGACTCTCTGACCCTTTTGGTTCACCCTTTGAAACTGCTGTTTTATTGCCTTTCTTTTCTCCTCACCCTCAGCCTGACCCATTGCCACCTTCTCTGAACTCCTCCTGCCAAATCAGGCTGTGCCCACATCTGTAAGGATCGCTTTGTTCAGGCCTTGCCTGATGCCAAGATGCGTCATGTGCAAAAGTGAGCCCATTTTCCATCCCACCTCTATGATGCCCATTCTGTCAGGCCACGCAGGGGTGCTTAACATGGAAGGGGTGAGGGTATTGGGTCAGTTATTCCAGGACTGCCAGAGGTGTCTGCTCTGGCTGATGAGGAAGGCTCTGAATCATCATGAGGAATACCAGCCATTTATTGAAGGCTTACCATGTGGGTGGTGTAGTTGTTACAGGTGCTCTGTGAGCTTGTATCTGCTTAAAATGGTCTGTCCCTCCCTGCCTCACCACTGAACTTGCCCTGGGGTCCAGCTCGTGACCTGCCTCTAATGTGAAGACACTTCTTTGAGGAGCCTTCCTCTGTTTATAGCCCTTTCTCTGAAATCCTGTTTCACTTGGTGCTCAGTTGCACCACTTAGCACATTCATTCTATAAAATATAATATTATAAACTCTAATTTTATGTCTTTTAGCTTTGTTTTCCAAACCAAATTGTAAACTCCTGGAGGAGCCCTACTCTCAATCACTCAAAATGGCCATCCCAGTGTAAAGCATATTTCTAGCCCTTGAGACATCTGTTGATAAATTCTGGGGCATAAGCTGAGGATTTTCATAAATAAACAAGGAGAGAACCTCAGGGTGTAGTTAAATATTGCTTTTAGATCAGGCCAAGTTTTTGAGGCAACATCATTCTTTCTCCTTGAATACCCGGGCTACACATGTATTGTGATTTTAGTCACAAAATGGAATTTACAATTTTTAGCAAATTGTTTTATCTCCCCAGCTGATTCTCTCAGCCACCTCGATTCTGAAGAGGTAGAGCTCCGAGGTTTCCATGAGGCTGTAACATGATTACCATGCAAAATGAAGATGTGGTCAGCCTAGATTTGCCGGTTTCCCTTTTAATTTTATACAGTTCTGTTTTTCACATGAAACCAACCAACTAATCATAAAAATCCCCTAAATTTCTGTGATTTAGAAACCATATAGGATAAATTATAGTAACATTGTTTTACAGAATAGCGTCTAGGATGCTCAGATTTGCCAGCAACCTCCTGAAATATCAAAACATATGCACTGCGCACTGAGAAGCCTTCTGATCCCTCTGTCCTGTTGCCTTTTCCATGTACACAGCCTGCTTTAGAACAGTGAAAGGGCCTGCTTTACTACTTTTTAATAATAGAAATGATGGCTAATTAGAGCCTGCTGGACCCTTAAAATCTATCTCAATGGTCCTAATTCTCACCTCATTAGGATCTTTGGTCTTTACCCATTTGTCCCGCATGGCTCTCCCAAAAAGAACTGCATTAGCTGGTAGAGATTTACCAGAACAAATGTTTGGTATATTAGGACCTAACTTATGTCAACTCATAGTCCATGTGATGCATGTAGTAGAGATATTCTGAAAGAGTCTTCAAAATCATGGGATGGAAAGAAGGCTTATGGAGCATTATTTTTCTTTTTTTAAAATTGAGATATAATTGACATACAACATTGTATACGTTTGAGGTATACAGCATGTTGATTTAATACACTTATATATTGCAGCGTGATGACCACCGTAGCTTTAGCTTTTACCCTAGTAACGTCCATAATTATCATCCCTTTTCTGTGATGAGAACATTTAAGATCTAGTCTCTTAGCAGTTTTGAAGTATATAATACAGTATTGTTGATGAGGGAAGATTTTCATATTCTTCTTTGTACTGAAATTTCTTTTGCTTTCAATTTTTTTTTTCAGACTGTAAGGTTTGTTTTTTTAATTAGATTTAACAGACATAAAATTACTATTTCAGTTTGCAATGAAAGTTTCTAAATGCTTACTCTCACTGTTTGTTTTTATCTCATTGGTAACAAATGCTCACCACACTTGGGGTGGCATTGCCCCAGGCCTTGTCTTCACTCATCAGGGACCGTAGCAACGGTGCAGGGCGGGGCAAAAGTAGGTTTATAGTTGTGAATATGTGAAAGACAGTTTAGTCTTGTATTATTATTTACCTACTTATTATTGTATTTTCCATATGAACAACTCTCAACCTACTTTTTCCCCGTCATATATTAGTTTCAGTCATCCCGGTCTCTGACTTTTGCCTTCTTATCCTTGAGAGCAGAGCTCAGAAAACTTACGATCTACAGTAGAGAAGTGGCCACAGAGACAGAATGAACATCAAGCCTAAGACACTGGTCTTTCACAAAAAATTTTGTCAACCCCTGTGTTACAGCCACTGATTCTTATGCATCGATCCAACTGTTTCTCCAGTCCTAAGTAATACTTGCCAGAAATTGACCTTACCAGTGTCTGCTGTTCATCATATCATTGTGCTCTCATCCCTTTTCTCCAGCTTAGATTCGGGGTCTGTTGAGCATTATTTTACAATTTTACCACCATTGACCCTCTCTCCGCCTTTGAATGAGTCCATCTCTTCATCTACTTTGTCAACACCAGAAGTGCTGAACTTCCCTAAAGAAAAACAAGTCAGCAGATTGTGTGGTTTCAGTTTATATTCAGGACCACAAATGGACAAACTTCCTGAGACACTTCTTTATAAGTTTGCTTTTTGACCTGAAGATTTCACATTTGTTCCTCTCCCTTCGGCTGGGTGATTCTCCCCCTTTTTCCTCTTGACTTTAGATAATGTCACCACATACTTCACCAAGGAAGTGGCAGCAGACTGGACCCCCATCTTCATACCATTTCATCCCCCATCTCAGCATCATTTACACCACGCTTGCTATCTTACTTGAATCGAAGTAAATTCTTTGCCCCACCCAAGGCTGCCTCTTGTACTTGGCTCTTCATGTGTTCTTTTTCTTTTGCCCACAGGCACTTCTTGCCTTTCCTTTGCCTTACGTTTGTTATATTTTAAAAATAAAAAAGCCCACCCTGATTGGTGTGGCTCAGTGGGTTGGGCATTGTTCTGCAAACTGAAGGGTTGCTGGTTCAGTTCCCAGTCAGGGCACATGCCTGGGTTGTGGGCCAGGTCCCCGGTTGGGGGCATGAGAGAGGCAGCCTGTAGATGTTTCTCTCTCTCCCCTACCCCTATTCTCTCTCTAAATCAATATACTAACCTGGCTGGTGTGGCTCTGTTGGTTGGAGCGTCATCCTGTGCACTGAAAGGTTGAGAATTCTCTCTCCCGTCAGGGTGCATGCAGGAGGCAGCAGATCTCTCTCTCTCTCTCTGTGCTTCTCTCTCTCTTCCCCTTCCTTCCTTCCTTTCTCTGTAAAAGCAAAAAAATGTCCTCAGGCTAGGATTTAAAAACCAGGTAAAATCAATAAACATGTACTCGGATGAGGATTAAAAAATAATTAAAAAATAAAAAAGCTCCTTTCAAAAGGAAAGCCTACAGTTTTCCCAGAAACTTGAAATCCCACTCTTACAGTGCTCTGAGAGCCACTGAAGATTGCACCCCTTGTGGGCAGTTGGGGAAGTGGCAGACACAACATGGCCCATGTCCCAGCTTCTTGCCCAGTGTGCCCTTGGGTCGGCCTTGCCTGTCTGGGGCTTTTCCTCCCCAGCGACCTGTGGATGCACTGTTTCTGTGTTCCACAAAGCAGTGCTGCTAGCCTCACCACCTGGCCTCATGTTGGCCCAGCTCCTCAGTCTTAGTTTGAAATCATTTTAACCAGAATGTTTGGAGCTTCCTTATTTTATTTTTTTAAATACTCAATCACTGCTTTTAATCTTTTCGGGTGAGTCTCTGTTTCACTCTGACATCATGACAAAATGTTATAGGCTTCTAACTTATTTCCATCGTATTGCTTTGATGACTCTGTAAACATTTCTCCATGGGAAGCCTCATGAAAGAGACATTGTGCATTGATTTCTCCTGTTGCCGGGCCTAGAAGGTTCTGGGTGCCATTAACTTGTCTCAGTACCACTGGAAAGGAGCAGGAACCCACTCAGGGAGGAAGTACGCTCCTGCCTGCTGTTCCATTTGCCTTGTTTGCCTCACACAAATTTGCTTTCTAATTTACCTCTCTATACCAGTCATGCCAGGAGACCTTCATTCCTGGGAACTCCTCACTGCCTCCTTCACCCACAAGGAACACTGTCTAAATCTGAAATTGACCAAAACAGCGATACTTCATTTTTACATTATTCTCTGCCCTCCTTCACAGAGTGGCATTTTAGCTGTTCAAGGAAATTAAAACAAAGCTGAATACTTCTTGGTAAACACAATTATTTCCTGGCCTGAATCACACAATGATTTAATTGGTATGATATTGTGTATGTGTTTGCATGTGTGTGCTTTAATGGGAATTCCATGTGGTATCATTGGGAAATTAGGAAAAAAGAGTCTTCCAGATTTATTGCTTATGGTTTAAGGGCAGACTGCTGGCTTCCATCCAAGAAGCGGGGAGGCCTAAAGTTGCAGGGATCATTAGCACTTGAATATATCCTTCCGATTGCCTACGATTTTAAAACTAGTTTGGCAAATGGTAAAAATCAGAACCAATAGTGAAATTGAAATGATTTACCCTTTGAAACTCATGAGGTTCATAAAAATAAACTTGTGAGGGAGTTGGCGTCATGGAAGTGATGGAGTCCTTTCTCTGTCTACCAACATTTTATTTTTGAAGCTTGAAGTGAGTTTTGGTATGTCTGGAGAAATCAAAGCCTAGCTTATTCTTCACTTTGGAAAGTTGGATTTTTAGGTTATCCTCCGTAGTGGCTCTTGGGCAGATATTTTTACAGCGCATCCAAACCTAACCTAATTTTGTGTGTTGACCACAGACACCGTGGACTGCAGAGGCAGCTGTGGAGCAGGAGTGGGAAAATCAGTTGTTCTCTCTGTCTTCTCTATGCCCTATGTCCCTTCCCATTTAAGGAGGGGAGAAAAGGAGTAAGAATTAGCCACATTCTAGTTTATCTTTTAAACTTAAATCAGTGCTATTGACTGCGGACATGACATTTGTCACCTGGGATCTGAAAAGTGATAGCCTAGTCTCTCCTAAAGGACTCATGTACCTAACAGCAGAAGGAGTTGCCTTTTATGTTGCTACTTTGTAAAGTTCGTAAGTTCCCAACATCTTGGACAAAATGTTCATTACTGAGTTGTAACAAATACAACCTAAAAAGGATTACAGTTGAGGCATTAATGTATGGTGCTGTTTAAAACAGGTTTTACTTCCAACCATCTCGCTCCACCATTTGAATTTTGTTCTTAATTGTTAAAGTTTCTCTCAGATCACTAAACCATTCACATCTTTCTACAAATGTGCTGGTAAGCAACCCAGCTGTTGATAAGCAGGGAGGTCAGGGGCCTGGATGGATTTCAGGGGTCCAGAAGCTGCCTGAAATAACTGTGTGTAAACTCGAGTGCATGCCCCATTTCTCACCAGATTCTCAAGAGACATTTCTGTCCCTGAAATAAATAGACCAAGACCCTCTGTGGGGAGAGATGTGGAGTAAATGAGAGGATTTCAGTGACTGTGACCACGGTGGTGACAGTGCTGCTGGCAGAGGAATGGTGACGGGGTTGCAGCTATATTTGCAGTTCGCACTCTCCCTGCTTGCAGATCTGATCAGTGTTTGAAAGGCTCAGAGTATTATTCAGACCTTCAGCACATCTTTGTATCTTGCACTTTAGCCATGAGCACCTGTGAATGGGATGCCTGTGCTTATGGGGGCACTGGGCTGGGTGTTGCATGGCCCGAAACTCAGGTTGTCTGAGCACCTGCACTTTTGTTTATTTTCACCCTCAAGATGCTGGACAAATGACACGGCCCTGGTAACCAGAAGGTACTCAGTACATGGGAGTGGCTTATGCTCGCAGGGGGATGACTCTAGGAAATTGACTTGGAGACTTGATATTTCTCTCAAGTAACTCAGATTCCCAGGAGTCTGGGAGAACGAAGACTGCTGAGGATTGTCCCTTGAGTGTTTGGTGGGCTGGAGGAGTGGCTGAGGAGGGGAGCAGGGGAGGAGAAACTTGTTCACATGCTTGTTAACATTTGAGGGCCTTTGACAAAGGAAGTCTAATGCCTTGCCCCGGTCAGCCGGCGATTGCCCCCCAGGAGGCCTCGTTGTGCACAGGAAGTCAGACACTAATGATGTTAGTGAGGGGACAAAGGCTCCTGGCCCGGGAAGGGCCTAATTGCTGTGTCCGGCTCCCAGGCGGCCAGCCTCAAGCTGGAGGGGGCTGGGCAGGATGCGCTAAGTGTTAACACCTGGAGCTGGAGCTGCTGACTTCCTGGTGCGTGTGTGTGCATGCGTGCGTGCGTGCATGTGTGTGTGTGTGTGTCTGGGTACCTGTGCGCACACACAGATACACGTTCACAAACCTGGCCACATCTCAGAGGGGCATTTTTGGGGTGTGCTTTTTAAGAGACTAGATAGAAACGAGGCCATCAGAAGGTCACACTGAGCCAGGACAGGGCTGCAAACCTGGAGGCCTGAGCCGTCTCCATTTGCCTATGGGGCTTGATGACTGTCACTTTACCCCTGGGTCGGCTGATTCCTTCCTCCCCCAGGAGATCTGGGACAGGCCAGACAGTGCAGAGAGGCAGATACCATATTAGAAGGGCCACTGTTGCTCGAGCTTGGAACATTTGAGTCAGCTGATGGGAGAGTGTGCCGGGGGAAAGAGATGAGAGTCTTGCTCACTGTTTTGAGCCAACTGGGGTTTATGGAGAGTTAGGACTCTGGCAGGATGAGGAGTGATGGGGGGGCACCTGCCAGCACCTAAGGGGAGTTCCATTCAGATGTGTGTATCCAAATTCACACCTGGAAGGGTCTGTCGGAAGGGTTGTGTCCTAGGGAAGTCCATATGCACCCCCTCACTACTGGGTGGGGTCTCTGGATTCTTCATGTCTAAACATGGCTTTGGACCTGGGACCTGTGAAGTCCTCAGTGGCTTTGGGGATCTCTGGGAATGTCTCCAAATTGTGTAAGAGGTGTTTCTGGGGGGAATTGGATAAGGTATGTTTTTCACAGGATTGCCTATGTGTTTTAGGAACCCTTTCGCCTTCACAACAATAGGGGCATCAGCAACTAAAAGTGAAGACCCCTGCCTTGGCTGGTAACCCTGTCGGGATGACAACAGTGGGTCATTTCTGGCAACTGTGGAGCCTGAGCCTCCTGTAGATGGGCAGTGGGAGGCAGCTTTGTGCACAGGTGGATTCACTTGGATTTTTGCAGCCAGAGAACAAGAGAGTTTAAAAAGGATGTCTGAAGCCTGTTTCCCTCCTGGAGGAAGGGGGGTGAACCACAAATAACTTTTGAAAAGGGGTCTAATGTTGACTTGCTGCTTCCCACTGTTATTTTAAGGAGGCCTTTCTGTACAAGACCACCATGTGGACAGCAATAATAGGCTGACAGAAGGAGTCGCCTTGCTTTCTAGCATAGCCTGTGATGTTTCGATTAGCATTAAAACCTAAAAGGGCGGACTTCCATAATTTCAAAATATGTGAAATCCACCTTGAAGGAAGCACATGTGTGGGGCACACTGGAGACCTGCCTGGCTGGAGGCGGCTGGGTCCCCATGGCAACGTCACAATCCCCCATTTCTTCAGGCATTTGTGCTGTAAAAGCAGAATTCCAGATGTGATACAGTATTTAGAGACTCCATCCCCGGGCCTCGGAAGCGGTATTTGAAGTCAGCACAATTCAGTGCACACTCTCTGTGTGGTCCGACGGCTTTTTATTAGTAATTTTGTTTTGATCCGAACATTTCCTCTGAGCTTAGGCATAACAATCATGTTTATAGCTTTCAGTTTTCCTCTGTTGTCTAATCACTATTTTGCCCTCGCAAGGAGATACTTTCTCGGGCTTCTGGAGTGAAGTCTTTGTAACTACCTTTACCAGCGAAGGGAGAGGAGCAGAGGGCTGCTTTTCTGGGAGAGTGGCTGTTTGGTCGTTCTCTCTCCACCCAGTATTTACAGAAAGCTGGTTAATCTGTCTGAGTTGTCTGTGTGTGCTTTTGCAACTGCAGATGGGTTGACTGTTGTTACCTTTAAGATGCCAGTTCTTTAACATGCGGTTCTCATTTGAGTGGATGGGAGTGGTGTGTGCAGCAGAGGGGAAAGGTCTGGCTCTCCATCCAGAGGCATGTTTTATAGCTTGCTTTTAACGTTTTGAGAATTGGAAAAGTGGAACAATCCTGTCTATTTGTGAGTATCAGCCACGGGAGAGAACGCACAGCCCAGACCCTTAACAGACTATTGGACAAAGTACTAGGGCTTTTGCTCTGTGAAAACCAAGGAGGTTGCAGATTTGTTTTGTTTTTAAACACAGAGGAAAAGTCGTTGTATGTGTGTGTCTCTCTGGATTTCAACTTCATGTGCATGTTCCTGTGGCAAAGCAATATAAAAATCATAAAGTTGAGCGGGGAAGGACATTTTGAAATTTATCAAATTCCGTTTAGGCCACCACCATTTAGAAAAGTTGCCATCATATTGTAACATATAAATGTATCAAACATTGTAAACCTTAAACTTATATCGTGTTATATGTCAATTAGATATCAACTAAAAAAAATAAAGGAAAAATAGTCGCTATCTGAGAAACAAGTCATAAATGCCTTTAGCACATCTTTATAGTGGTGAATGGATTTCCGTGGTGGGGTGGGAGAGGGTGAACTGGTGAAAAGAAGCTTAGATGAAAACTCAGGCTCTCAGTTTGATAAGTAGGACACATGGTAATTTGGCATAGGTTGGCTCCATGTTAGAGCTCAGAAACAATTGTCCCTTCAGCTTTCCTTTGGGGAGCGTGAAATTAGGAACATGTGTGTGCTGATTAGCAACATGTCAGAGATGAATCATGATTACGGCTTTGGTCTGGTGCACAGGCAGTGCTTTGGAGCAGTGATTTCCTACCTCCTTGAGCAAATCTCTCTAATTAGCTTAAGATCTCCGGGTCTTTTTGGGCTGACGTGGTAATTGCTGGTGGGAACTCACCGGCACTCCCCCAGAGCTTGTGTGTTCTCCACTAGACATCCAAGACCTCACCTCCCCAAATCGGACAGCTGGCTGGCATCCTTATTTCTGAAGCTGGTTGCATGTACATGGGGAGTGAGAAGAACAGCTCCCCGGAATGTGGAGCAAGTATCTTGAATAGATCCAGGCGCAAGCTGGCTTGGTGATTTATTTTCCTTGTGTTTTGGGTTTGCCAGCATTCTCCTCGGCTTACATCATCACCTGGGACTTCTCTGCCTTTGCTGACTTTTTTTTTAAAGTTAAAGGTTTGAACTGAAATAAGTGGGGTCTGTCTTCGTTTATGAAACCATCCGAACCTGCATGGAATAAATTGACCCCATGGTCTGCTGCTTGCCCTCACCATGTCCATTGGTCGGGCATAGGCAAGAAGCCTATGGTTTCCATTTTAAGCCTCACAGGGCAGTCTTTTTAATCTCATTGACACACTGGAAGCCCATGATCGAGGAAGTGTTATGGAAAATAGAGAATTAACCTTAGTTTTAATTGGTTACTCTGTGTACCTGTAAAAAAAAAAAAAAATCCTCTTCAGTTCTTTCTGACAAATGCCTTTCTATAAATTTTACCGAAAGTCAGTTCACTAAAATATTACCAGCTTTCTGAAAGTTCCATAACTGACTTGAAAGCAGTCTTGTTTAAACCTAACTGTTTGGCCTGCCTTCCATGTGAAAAGGGGCACTACAATTAGCGCAGTCCATTTCAAAACGCATTTTTCCAAAATGGCAGTTAAACTGTTTTGGAGCTGGACTGGTAATGTCGCTCCAGGAAGCTGGTGTCTTCAGATGGCCCGGGCTCCCTAAGGGCCCCTCAGGAAACTGGCCGTCTGACGGCCCCTGGCGGTGCTGCTGGCTGCTCTGTGGGACCCCGCCCGGGGCTGTCTTTGTGTCCAGGTCTTTGCTGCTTTGCCATATGGACGGAGCATTGGTGTGGATTTTTGCCTTTTGAATTCTTTTCCTTTAGAGTACTTAAGGGTTATCCATTTCTCCCCCTCTCCTTCCTGAGCAAAAGATGTTTTTTCCATTATGTTCCCATTTGCTGCCTTTGTCCCTGCTTACCACAGTGTTCGTAGCAGACAGAGCTCCAGCACCCGGGGCTTGCTTCTTAGCTTGCATTGGAGCAAATTAAAAACTGCCATTAGTGCAGCAAATGGGGTGGTTAATGAACTAGGGATATGACACCCTACGGCCACAGCTTTGGCATTTATAGTTTTTAAATAACAGGCAACAAACAAGTATTCTTAATCATCAGCTTATTAAATATCAAAACGGGGGTAGTAAGTAAAAGCTTGGGATTATTTCCTGACAGCTTCCAAAGCTGTTGACCTGCTTTATAAGTTGCCTTATGTCTGTTCTCAGTGTGAGCCTTGATTCTAAGCCATAAATCACCCTGACATACTGAGCTAGGTCCTCCTGGGCTCTCTGTATGTGTTACCTGGCTCGATTATGCACTCGTTAATTCAAACAGACAAACTAATATTTATTAAGGGCTGATTATGTGCCAGGCCTAGGACTGTGGGGCAAGCATTGATGGAGGTGTAGGGAGCTGCTCTGTCACTTTGCTTTTTGCCTTCATTCTTCCTGTCTTGTCCAGTCTGAGTACTTATTAGCAATGTAGTCACTGAGTTGCCCTGTTCCCACCAAGACCATTAGCAGAACATATTCCTCAGTTGGGTGGTTAGTGCCTCCTGCCACCTGTCCACCTGCCTCTTCTCCTACAAGGCCTGTATGCTGGAGACAGACCATACCTGAAGATGCCACTTTCTGTGAGTGTTCCCTGTCCACCTCATATATCTTCTCATAGGGGATACTTTCATGTTGTTTATTAGGGCAGGAATCTTCTCAGACAGGAATGGTGGAATAACCATTTCAATATTGTGTCAGATGCTGTGCAGAGACTGTATATATGTCATCTCACATAGCTCCCACACTAACCCTGTCCAGGAAGTTTTATTCAAACACTTTATATATAGCTCAGGGAAATGAGGCTCAGGATGGTTCAGAAGGTTGCCCAAGGTCATGCAGCTGCAGTATTGCACAGACTTTTTGTGCAACTCCCAAAGCCCGTTGTGTTAACCGCTCTTCTATCCCAGACAAGCCGTAGGCTGGCCCACAGAAGCCTGTATCTGGGATGGCAAAATCTCAAGCAGCAGCTCAGAGATTTGAGTGTTCCACGTCTGCCTGCAGCCAGGGTGGGAGAGAGTGTAGCGGCAAGTGATCAGTTTGCTGTGGGTGTGTGTGGGAGGGGAACAATGACAGCTCATGGTGTGTATGACATCAAGATCCATTTCATCTGTATTGCAGCTAGTTTTATGTGTGTATTAGCTTTCAATTGCTGCCGTAATAAATTACCACAAATTTAGTGGCTTAAACAGCACACCTCTATTATCTTAAAGTTTTAAAAAAGATTTTATTTATTTTTAGAGAGAGGGGAAGTGAGGAAAAAAGAGAAGGAGAGAAACATCGATATGAGAGAGAAACATTAATCAGTTGCCTCTTGTATGCACCGCAGCTGGGACTGAACTTACAACCCAGTCATGCTTCCCAACAACAAATCAAACTGGCAACCTTTGATTTTGTGGAATGATGCCCACCAACTGAGCCACACTGGTCAGAGCTATTATCTTAAAAGTTTTTGAAGTCAGAATTCCAAAATTAGTGTTACAGGGCTGAAATCAAGGTATTGGCAGGGCTGTCTCTTTCTAGAGACTGGAGGGGAGAATCCCATTTTTTTGTTGTTGTTTTTTGTTTTTTTGTTTTTTGCCTTTCCCAGCCTTTAGGGGCTGCCTACATTTGTTGGCTAATTAGCCCCTTCTTCCTCCACCTTCAAAACCAGTAGCATAGCATCTTTAAATCAGTGTCTCTCTGTTTCTCCCTCTCTCTGCCTTCTGCTTCCATTATACCTGCTTCCATTATCATATTTCCTTCTTCAGACTCTGATCCTGCTGTCTCCCTTTTAGAAGGACCTTTGTGATTACCTTGAGCTGACCTGGATAATCCAGAATACTCTCATCTCAGGATGCTTAGTAATAACATATGCATAGTTTTTTTTTTTTTGGTTTTTTTGTTTTTTTTGCTTTGTAAACAAACCATTTATGGGTTCTGGGGATTGCGATGTGGGCATGTGGACGTGTCGTGGGATCCTGTTATTCTGTCTAGCGCAATGTGTAAAGGGAAGAGCAGTGCTGTGTGGGCTACCCTGGGCTAGCCCATATGTTTCTCAGGCTACTGGGGGCTCTGGAGCAGTGGAAGCATTACTCGGGTGTGAGCTGAGGACAGCCCGGTGGACCATCTGGCTGATGCATGTACTGAGAAGCCATGCCCTCTGTGACTTCCAAGAATGAAAGGTCTTCACAGTGCATGTAAGATCTGGTACCTGTGATGGCATCTCTTGCTTCCAAGCTCCATGACCAGGCTTGGACAACCACAGGGTCTTTTGGTAGCCGATTTTCTGTGGAATTGGAATTACCATTTTAGATCTGTATCGGTAGGTGTGTCATGCCAGTGAAATTACCATGCTTGCATCGAAGGAGTATATGGGCAGACTGATGTATCAGCAACACAGTGCGATAGGGGCTAGACTAGGGTGGGAAGCCCACGGGGGAGCAGGATTAGGGTGATATGATGGGCAACCCCTGAATATGGAAGTGCTCAAGAATGTGCTGTGCTGTAGTGCAGTGCCCAGAGGGGCTTGGAAAAGGGTAGAAAGGAGTGTCACATCAGGAATGGTTTAGGAGGGACAGAAAGCCTGTGGTGGGCTTGGAGCAAAGGAATGAGGGAATATTTGCACATTAGATCACCTTGGTAGCCAGCCTCTCAAGGTCAGGATCCAGGTCTGGTTCAGGGCTAAGCGCCCAGCCCTTCAGGGGCAAGGCAGAACGCTCAGTGGGTAGTGAAGGATGCTGCATGCAGGGCTCACCGTCCCTGGAGGCCAATTCATTTGGAACAGCTCCAAACATCACAGAGACCTTATTTGGAGGGATTTAGATTCTTGTATATATGAGTGATATAGAACATCTCACTATCTTGGGCTCCTTTCCACAATGCATTGCTCATTGCAAGTGCCTAATAATTATCTGTTAAAAGCATGTTGCAATAGAAGTACAGGGAGGATAGGAAAAAAAAGGAAAAGCTGACAAAGTCCTACAACTAAGGCGATTGGTCACCAGAGTCCTATGTACCACGGAGCATGCTGTGGAGCATTAATGGAATACATCTCCCTTTTGAGAAGTGCTTCTTGCATGGCTTCACAAGGTGCTCCTTCATCCTTCCCAGGGGAAAGTCATGCAAATTATCTCTTAAGAAACACAATGGAAGAGACCTGGACCTTCTGGAGTGAAGTGGTTTGCCATTGGTATCCAGCTGGATGGAAAGATTGAGATACTTACTTGCCCTCTGGATTGCACTTTTGTTTCCCTCTCATAATGTTCCCTTTGCCTCTCCATTCTAACTCCGTTATCCTTCCCCTTTTTAAGCATCTGGTGTGGGTCATCCTTATAACTTGGTTCATCCTTACTGAGGCGCTGTCTGTGGCATTTCATGTCCGATAAACTTATTTATGACTGGCTCTTCCCCCCTCTACATATATCTTGTAAGCTATCTGCACTGAGACTTCTTGGAGGGCTGGGTGTGACTTGAGATTTGTCTGTGTGCCCTTTGTGTGATCCACGTATCCTGAGGCCAGGGACAGTGGCTGTTTTGCTCACCACTGTACCTAGCATAATGTCCTACTGGATGGTGAGTGAGTTTTTGTCCTGGGGCTTTGTGAGGGAGGAGAAGGGTGTGGTTAGGGTGTTTGGCATTACTGAAGGGTTGTGGGGCCTGCATTGTCTCCTGGTCTCCTGCTTGGTCGCATTGCTGTGGTCTTGGCCATCTGGAAGTTGGGTGTCCTCTAGTTGCACAGAATGGCCTCATCTGTAAGCGGTTACAGCAGAGTTTAGGCTTTTAATAAGGTAACAACACTTTCCAAAGTGTTTCAGGTCAGGTGAGAAATTCTGGAATCTTGTAATGTGGGGGCAGGGAGGAAGGAAGGAAGGAGAAAAGCTAGAAAAGAAGGGTGACCAGTCCAGGAGATCTTGGGCTGGAACCCCATGTTGATTTAGAGTTTGCTACTGCTCACTTCTCACTTTAATTAGAATGGGTGTGTGTGTGTGTGTGTGTGTGTGTGTGTGTGTGTCCGTCCCTGTCTGTCCCTTTGTGCACAGCTGTGCTTTCCCAAGGTCCACGTTTATCCAAGCTCAGGGATACAGTTACGGCAGGCGTGCCTGGCTTCAGGGTAAGCAGCGTGAGCATGCCTGTGGCATATGGATGTGCTGGGGTTGTGGTCTGAAACCCTGGGCTCCATCAGAAGTGTTCTGCACTTTTTGTATCAGTGTAACAATTGCCCATTAAATACCAGGCTGCCAGCATATGGTTTTCTCCAACATCCCCCTTGTTGAGTGGAAACTTCAGCTGTGTGGCTAGCATATTTTCCCATCATTTAGCATTTCAGAATTAACATATTTTGGAGAATTCTGAAATTAATGCTGAATAGCACATTTTCAGATTGCTAGAGAAATAGTTAGGTCAGAGTCAGTAGATCTGTAGCTACTCTTTCCCATGATGGGTAAGTGGTGGGTTAGTAAAAGGCGGGGCCAAAGGAGGATTCCGGGGCTCCCTCTGCGGATGCTGTAATTAAAGTGGGAAGTCTGGTGGAGTTGTTATCCCTGCTGTTTAAGAGTGCAGATGGCTAACAGCCACATCACCAAGAGTTAGAGTTAGACCTTTTAAAGTCTTTTTTCTTTTTCTTTTATGACCCACCCTAAATATTCCAAGCAAAGGTATGGATGCAGTGAAGAATTTTCTCATTAAAAGTAACAGCTTGTTCCCACACTCATTCCTGGTCTTGGAATGAGAAACCTGTTTCCTTAGACTTGAAGAATTGCCTATCTGTCGTGACTTAATAGAGCTTTTGGACGAGAGTGCCTGGTAGACAAATTTTATAACCAATCAGTGTTCAAAGTGGATCCAACTGGTAGGGCTCCAGCTGGCAACTCATCTCTTTCCCAATTTTACTGTTAATGAATCATTATTTAAGCCCCAAATACAGAACAGCCTGCTCCTATTGTCTTAGGGGAAGTGAGTGCTCATGATCCCTGCGGCCTGGCAGTTAGGATTCTCCTGGGCTGAGGGGAGTTTGGCAGCCACAGGGGCAGGCCTGGATGGAAAGAGTGAAGTGTTGCTCAGTGACTGGCATGACCCTGGGTTTCTGCAATCGTGTGTGCGTTTGACTCTATGGGGATCTGTGCTGGAAAAGCAAATTGGCTTCACTCCTCATCATGTTTTCTTGTTTTCCCACAGGGAGTGGGGCCGGCTAGCAGAAACAGCGGGCTGCACAATATCACCTTCAGATATGACAGTAAGTAACTGGCTTGACCTCCAAAGAATGAAGCCCTTTGAGGGATCTAAAGCTTACACAGTCGTGCTTAATCAAGGATGCTGCGGGTCCTGGGGTTAAGGAATTTTCTGAACCTGCTTAGATTTGTCAACAGAGCTAAAGTGGCTCAGTCTCAATTAAGCCACTCAAGAATTTGGGACAGGTCAAGTGTCCTCTCGGGGGTTTAGAGAAGTCGTGTGTGGAAACCTCCCCTGATTTCCTCAGAACATAGTCATGTCCTTAAGAACAAATGCAGCTGTTTGTAGGACCCAGCAGGGGACACATTAGCAAAGCTACTCAAGTGCAGGATGCGGGGCATGGTGGGACTCTGGCCGCCTGGATAGGCATGTCTGTTTACAGAGCAGCACTGGCTCCTCATTCCAGCTGCTTGTGGCTTTGAGGAATCCCCGTGAATATAGCCAGAAGTGATTTCCAAGAAGGGTGGGAGATTTGCTTTTTTTTGTATGAACATTTTTTAATAGTAGAATTTATTTAAACATTGTCAGAAACACAGAGTGGGCTAAGCGAATCTGGGTTCCAGATTGGCCCAGGGGCCTTTGGTTGGCTGTCTCTGATGTAGGCCTGGTTCCAAACCTAGTTCCCCACCTATCAGCTGTGAACTGTGGCAGGTGATTTGACTTCTCCTAGCCTCAGTTTTTTCATTATAAAACAAAGATTAGTTTCTTCCTTAGCATCATTTTTTTTTTGCATATGAGTATAGTAGTTTAATGCATGTAAAGTATAAAAGTAAGCAGAACCAGTCTAAGTTATTCATCAGTAGCATTTTTGAGACTTAAACGGGTAATGCTTAATATCTATTAATATTAGAAATTATTCTAACTGGAGTTGGAATACAAGCACCTTTTTGGCCCCTTCTCTTGGGGTTTTCTGGCTGACTTGTTTTCTAAGGGCAAGGTGGGGGTGCTTTTTCTGATTAAGCATATATAACCCCCTCTTGGGCTTTTATGCCCAAGAAAGTAATTATATAGAATTGTGAGCATTTTAGCTTATGAGCCGTAACTTGAAAGTAAAAATGACGAGAAGGAGGCCGACTGATATTTAGTGACCCCTGACATTTGATTTATCTCTTGGAGAGAGTTATGAGTTCATGTAATAAGTAAGAGGTGTAGGTCACGTGAGGCCCCTGGAATGATCACAACAGGGTTTTTCACGTGGTGTATACAATAACAATTTTAAGATACAAGTATGTATGTCAAATCCGTGCCCACAGTGGCTGATGTGGGTACTTTAAGTTAATCAGTGAGGACTTACATATGAAACAGTCATTCCACGTTAGTGGTATTTGCATGTTCTTGGTAAATGCTGTGATTCTAATGAAGGATTTGCAAGTCCACGATACATAATTCAGCTAAGTTAAGACATGTGTAAGGGATCTTTCTCTGAGTTAGAAAGGTAATTTCTAATATATGTTCTTGGTCCTGGCAGATCTTGTGTTACATTCAAGAGTTCATATTTTCTGGTCAGCTGCAAACAAGTATTTGCATCTCTGATTTAATATGGTGATTTGTGAAAGAGGATCTATACCTGTAAAAATTATCTTACTGTTTTATTCATGGGACTAGATATTTGGCCCATGTGCCGATGCCTATCTCTTAATTATTATTTTCTTTCTAACTCTTGAGCATTTAATTAGAATTTAATTCACAACTCATATTGACTCCTGAGAGATCTAAAGTTCAGTTGTATTTTGGCAGAATGTCTTTTGGGCATAATTTTTTTGTAACCAAAATTCAAAACGTTGGATTTGCTAATAATTGGATACAGGCTGTGTAAAGTACATTCATTGTTTTCCATCGAGAAAGATATTTCTCCCTTCCACAAGGAAGTTCCTGTTATTGCTTAGTCAACTGGTTACTAGTTATATTTGAAATAGCTAAGAACTAATTACCAAGTTTTCACCAAAAGTATTAAACTACAAAATCTTATTTTTTTTTATTCCCTTTCCATTTAATGCTACAAAGAAAGAAAATATCTGGCTATTAAGTCAAAACCAGATTTCACAGGTCTCTTTGCCTCCTTTCACATTACATTCCTTGTTTCTTCTTCAGGCTCTGAGGGGGTAATGCCTGAGTAGGTTGTAATACATTTTCTTAATTCTTAGACTTTATTTGCATAATTGTATTTACAGAAAGCTGCAGAATGCTAATTTTGGCATTAGAAATGAACAAAGAAAAAACCCATGATTCCCTCTTGTTCATGCCTCTTTTCCTAAAGCTGAAGACAAAGATTTCCCTTTCACTGTAGACCTATAAATGAAAATGTTTGAACTTTACATGTGTGATGGGGTCATGTTGTTTTTTATGCTGGGAAGCTAGGCTCAGCCAGGAATTTTGCAGGCTGAACTCTTCTGATTCAGAACTCATTTGAGTAATAAGCTGTGTGCTAAGGATGGAATAGCAAGAGCCCTGCTTTAAGAGTGAATTTTCATCAGAAGTATAGAATTCAGTTTTTATTAATTATTAACATTTTTTCAGAAGAAGTGATATTGAAATGTTGAGGGCAGTTTTTGAAACAGCCAGGAGTACACCTGATATGGCCAGGCAAGAAAGCAGGACACAAAGCAGTGTGTGTGGAGGATCACGTTTTGAAACAGGGGTGTATTTTAGTGCACGTGTGCTGTACTTTAATAAGGAATTTTAAAAGGAGGAATATTACGTGCACGTTACACTGCTTGGAAGGCTATCCATTATATGTTACTAGTTCTGTGTGGTGAGAGGTTCCAGGTGACTTTTACATTTTCCCAATATTCTCTTTTAATTTTTAAATATCCAGTGAACACTTTTAGTCATAAAAATGGCAAATGTGTGGTGCAGTTTTGGGGGAGCCGGAGGGGAAATGCAGCAGGCTCACTGAGCTTAGAAAACGCCTCTGAATGCTCCCCCTCCAAGGAAAACACGCTGACTTCAGAGGGGTGACAGGTGGGTTGATGGAACTGAAGACCTTTTGCAGCAGATACCAAAGACAGTTTTCAAGTTTAACATTGAGAAAAGACGGAGATGAAGCAGCATAAGAATTATGAATTGGTGTCTGACAGGGATGGCTGGTGGTCTCTCTGCACGAGTGGCCCTTCTCAGAAATCCCAGCCGGAGCCTGGCTGGAGGCCTCTGGCAGTTCTTTAGGATCTTGCAGCCTTTGAAGGTATATTTAGCAAAACCAGGTGGCACAGCTGCTTGCATTGTCATGGCTGTATTGACAGGTGGCAGTGAACCATGTCCTCAGACAAAATCAAAGAATCAGGGGTTTTGTTTTTTCAGCAGTGTGAACTCTGGATTTGGTGGGTATGGTGGGTGTCTTTGATGACTTGTGGAGTATGGGAACAAAAGTTTTACCTTTGCTGATGCTAGTTAACATTTGAAGGTGCTTTGCTTATCACTAAGCCAGTCAGTATCTTTTGCAGCTAATAATTGGATTGTTTAACAGTCTTCATTCTCCCCTGAATTTACATCCGCATTTTATTTCCTTTTCCCATGCACCTTGCCCTCCAGGTTTCTTCTGAAAACAAGTGAACCCAGATTATTTAGCCATTGTTTTGTTTACCTCATTCCCTAATGCTGAAAACTGAAGTGATATAAATAATTATTGATTTGGGTAAAATGTCATAATGGTAAAAAAGTTCATGCCACATGCACACACAGACTCCAGCCCATGTAGGATCCTTCTAATACTGTCCTGGAATTTAACTCAAGGGGTGGGTGGTGGTGATGGTGGTGTTATCAATAAATCCCACTGGGGCATCTTAGAGTTTTCTAAACAGTCAACCTTTGATGTCATATTTGGACTTTTGAGGCACACAAAATGGATATGGCTACCTGCAGACATGCTTTACGTAATTTGAGAAGATGAACTTGTAATTAAAAACTAATTATTTTTTTACTTTTAATTGTTTTATGATAAGGATACAAATATATTTTTATTTTTTAATTTTTTATTATTCTATTAAAAACTACAATTTTAAACGTGACTGTTCTTGTTCTCCCAACTCTCTAGACTGTACCACATACTTGAATCCGCTGGGGAAGCATGTGATTGCTGATGCCCAGAACATCACCATCAGTCAGTATGCTTGCCACGACCAGGTGGCAGTCACCATTCTTTGGTCCCCAGGGGCCCTTGGTAAGTGATCAAAATGGAATCCACTATGTTGGCCTGGGTGGGTAATGCCCAGTGCAAGGGTCCCAAACCTGACGGCCTCCAGGGGTCTTGACACGAGAGTAGCTTTGATTGGCCTGGGAACAGACCTGCTTCCTACTTACATGCATACACCTGCCGGGTGTGCTCCGCTTCATGCTGTGCCCTGTGGCTCGTCTTTTTTCCCTTGGCTGTTAGTGAGAGAGATGTGGGCTTGAAAAATACTAGTGTGTGAGTGGTAAGTGTCACAGGCATTGCTTAGCCTCTGTGTCTCAGCCATAGTGGGAGGATGGGTGGCCCATCCAAGGATGTGAAGACTTTGGCATTCAGCATTAATGGTCGTTAGCCACACAGAGATGTGCAGGCCCAGCATTGGCACATTTTGTGAGTTTTCAAGAAAATCCCAGTTTTCATGAGAAACCATGAAATAAACAATTTTTGAATATTGGCAACTAATGGAATTTTTATTTAAACAGTACGGTCTGAAAAAACCAAACGAAAACAAAGAAACAGAAAAAAAGCAAATCCACATAATCTGGCCAGATTCAGGTTAAGGACATGTCTACTTGTCTTCTTTAATGAATTGATGATACACGGGAGAGGATGGGACAGTTGTGTGGGACATGGGGAGGGCCCATTTCTTCAAATGGGCCTGGATTTGAACCCAGAATCACAAGAGACCTTCAAACCTCACTGAGCCCCAGTTTCCCCATCTATAAAGTGCAGATGATTGCCTCTTGGTTTAAGAATTAGAGACCCATGTGGCACATTTTTAGAGCGAACTCTGAAAAAACTGTGGCTCTTGTTATCATTATCAGAACCTGGTCCTTTGGCATTGCCACTCAATCTTAGAATTAAAAAAAATCTGGCCAAGGGAAATATAAAGTCTGAATTTTGAAATCTGAATGGGATAAATCTCAGAAGAGCCAGATTGCAGGAGAGGTAAGTGCAGAGAGAGGGAGGATGAATCAGACCCGTGGGCCTGACTTGCTTATTCATGTAAATACTGCTGGGTCTGAACCCAATGGGTTTCCAAAAATAACATTATCTTAACATTTAAAGATACAAACATTCTCTGTGGATAAAAGGGAAGTGGTTGATCCATGTAAGGCTAAATGGCTAGGGCTGACCTGATGAATTGCAGGCTCCATGTAACAGAGTTTAGCTGGTGGTAGGAAACCAACACGTGGAACTCTGAGGCAGAAGGCTGTGCTTTACCTGCACGATGATTTGGCGGGTGTAAGGGGAGGTGGCTGGACAGGTTCTGTCAGTTTCTGTGAGGTTCTGCCCAGGAAGCTCCTTGGGAGCGAGAAAAGCATATGGGTTAAGAGCATTCCAGGTTTAAATCCCACCTCTGCCCTTTAATTCCTGTGTGACCCTGGGCAAGTCATTTTGCATCTCTACACTTCGGTTTCTTCATGAATAAAATGAGGATAATCGTGCCCTCTTTCTGTGGTGGTTAGGAGGATTTAATGACTTAAGTGATAGGAAGGGGTAAATAAGTTCCTTTATGGAAAGCTGCCCTATAGAATTGCTAAACATTGTGTAACTATGAGGTGCTAATAGTATTGTGATAAAGGTGTTACTGTGACTTAAGTTTCACATTTGCTGCCTCTTCCCGACTCCCAGACTTGGTGCAGTGGGTTTTCAGGCAACTCTCTTAAAAATAAGGGCTGAAACCACCAACTGCCACCACAACTGGTGAATTTTTATGTAATTGTGAGATGTAGGGTCTTTAATCATACTAATCACCTGGCTTTTGTTAAAAACAGTTGTTCTGGGGACGTTGAATGAAAGCCTTAGTATAAATAATAAGAATTTGTTTTAAAAATTGGGGAGGTGGGTGGTGAGGGAAGAGTCTCAAAAGGTGAATTCTTGTGATAGCTGCTAAATAGTTGCTGGATCTTGTCAGCATGTTTGATTCTCAGGTTGTTGGTCAGCTGGTCACCCCCACAGGAAACTTTGTACTTGAAATACAACAGTGTCTCTACCTATACACTCTCAACTCCCCCTAAAACAGGAAGCTCTACTTGTAGCTCCTTTGCCCTACACACAATAAAATATGTGTTTTTCATCAAACAGTTACAGGATTGGAGAATCTCCTCAAAAGAGGAAAGATTTCTCTGGCCTTTACCATCCATAATTTTCCCACCTGGTTAATTGCATCCTGTGTAATTACTTTGGCCCTGGGAGGGGAAGGGTTGAAAATGTCTCCTTGTCTAGTGTTCAGAAAGAATGCGAAATTGATATCGTGCCAATTGAGGCCAGCTTGGGGGATCTCCAGCTGCAGTTGGACCACTCCAGTCTCCATGGGATACAGAGCCCCGGTACTGGCTCTTGTGGACATCAGAGCTTAATCCTTTTGAAAGCATCTAGTTCGAGGTGCAGCAGGGGAAGCTCAGGTGGCAGGAGGCTGGGCCTGTGCCTTTCAGCAGCGCTGTGGGCGACTTGGGGCCTCTGAGGGCTGTGTGAAGAGAACACACTGGGCAGCTCTTGGGTGTCTGCCTTTCAGGCATGATTAGAGCAAGAACCGCTTTGTAAATCACATAGGCTTTCTTCTAAAGCATTTCATCTCAAGCGTAGGAACCCCTTGGGTGCAGACATACATTTTGTTGGGAATTTTGTACATTACATATTGAAACACACCAACAAATACAGGACTAAAACTTAGAGTGGAAACAATGGTTTGGGGAGAGTCCCTAGTCAGTATGGGGCATTATCAGCTGGATACACCCTGTTTTTAATGACCTAGAAATTATGTATTCCACTGCAGACTTTTTAATGATCAATTGTGACTTGAATCTAAGTATTTGTACCCTGATATCACAGAGGCAATGGGCATATGTGAAATGCCTGGCTGGATTAGAGATTATTTAATTAGTAATGGCGTGACAGAGAAAATCACCTGGCCTGTACCAGAGGAATGCAGGATATGTGTTTTTCCTTTCTGTAAACTCAGATATTCTGGCCAGAGTAAGAATTCTGTTAACTTTGCCAGGTGGGTAGAAGAGATGATAATGTTGAAGGAAGGAAAGTGTGTTTAAAAGTACAATAATTAGGTCCACATTTTAAAAAAATGTTTTGTTGATTATACTATCACAGTTTTCCTGATTTTTCCCCCTTCCCCCGCCTCCACCCAGTACCAGCCTTCCCTCCAGCAGTCCGCCCACTTAGTTCATGTCCATGGGTCATGCATGTAAGTTCTTTGGCTTCTCCATTTCCTACATTGTTCATAACATCCCCCTGTCTATTTTGTGCCTACCAATTAGGCTTCTTATTCCCTGTACCTTCCTCCCCCCATTCTCCCCCTTCCCCCTCCCAGCTGATAACCCTCCAAATGATCTCCATGTCTATGATTCTGTTCCTGTTCTGGCTGTTTGCTTAGTTTGTTGTTTTAGATTCAGCTTTTGATGGTTATGAATTTGTTGCCATTTTAATGTTCATAGTTTTGATAGTCTTCTTTTTCTTAAATTAGCCATTACATGTGATAATGGCTTGGTGATGATGAACTCCTGTAGCTTTACCTTGTCTAGGAAGCACTTTTTCTGCCCTTCAATTCTAACTGATAGCTTTGCTGGGTAGAGCAGTCTTGGCTGTAGGTCCTTGCTTTTCACTACTTTGTGTACTTCTTGCCAGCCCCTTCTTGCCTGCAGAGTTTCTTTTGAGAAATCAGCTGATAGTCTTATGGGAACTCCTTTGTAGGTAACTCTCTGCTTTTCTCTTGCTGCTTCTAAGATTCTCTCTTTATCTTTAATCTGTGCCATTTTAATTGTGATGTGTCTTGGTGTGGTCCACTTTGGGTCCAACTTTTAATAAAAGCATTCCGCTTTGCTTAGGCATTGAATTCCTGAAAGGATTTCGGGTAATACTGGAGGAGCTGAAGTCAGAGGGACGACAGTGCCAGCAACTGATTCTGAAGGACCCAAAGCAGCTCAACAGTAGCTTCAAAAGGACTGTAAGTCACACATGGGGAATGTGCTCCTGAAGACACGCATTGTTCCAGGGGGTTGAATGGTCTATTCACAGTCTGTGAAACTGGAGAATGAGGGGCTTTGGGATCCACCCCACCTGCCAGGGTGGGCAAGAATGGCGGGCAACACTGCCAGCCTGCACCACGCTCCCTGAGAAATCCTCCAGGACCTCTCACTGGTAAACATACTTCTCAGGTTACATCCTGGAAGGTGCTTTGTGCTCTTCTGTGTGTATGTGGGCTCCTTCCTACCATCTTTGAAGTTCACTGTTAAGAAGATCTGGCTTCCTTGCCAAAGAACAGACAGCGTTGTTGATCTTCATTTCAGTGAGGGATCCAAACCTAAGCTTGGTTCAGAAAACAGACCTGACTTCCTCCTTCCCTGGGACATGTCCCCAGCCCTGGAATTGTGCCTGGGTGACTGTCAGGGAGGACTGAAGCTCTTTTGGGTAGGCGGAGGGGTGGGTAATTTCTCCATGACATCACGTGTGTTTTTGTTCCCATTTAGGGAATGGAATCTCAACCTTTCCTGAATATGAAGTTTGAGACGGATTACTTTGTAAAGATTGTTCCTTTTCCTTCCATTAAAAACGAAAGCAATTATCACCCTTTCTTTTTCAGAACCCGAGGTGAGTATGGCCTTTTCTGCCTGGTTCCCATTGCGAGACTTCTGTTTTTAATTTTCAGTAGATATGTATTCAAGAGCCCACAAAATACTGGTATGAAACCAGCATGGCGAAGAGAAAAGCATCCAGAAAAGCAACTTTTAGAATTAAGATTTGGCCCACAATGTGGTAATCTAACCAGAGATACCCATTCCTGGTTTGGTCTAGAGTAGACATGATGGTTGATTTTTTTTAGAGGGTGCTGTTAGTCACATATTAAAACCATTTGATTAAAAAAAAATAGGAATACACCCTGGCTGGGTAGCTCAGTTGGTTGGAGTATTGTCCCGATATGCCGAGGTTACGAGTTCAATCCCCAGTCAGGGGACATGTAAGAATCAACCAGTGAATGCATCAATAAGGGGAACAACAAATCGATGTTTCTCCCTGTCCCTCTCTGTCTCTCTCTCTACCCCCTTCTCTCTCTAAAATCAATAAATCTAAAAAAAAAAAAAAAAAAAGACAGAGTATAAGTTGATTTTAGGGTGAAGAGTAGAGCATAACATGATTCCATCCTCTATGTGTCATCAGGAGGGAGGCCTTGGTGGGGGGATTACCTGTCATTTTCAGAATTAGATAAAGAAAATTACGCAGCGTTCCTGAGGTCACTTCTTCCTAGAAATTTATTCTTTCTACTTACTTATTTTGCACCTTTGTGCCAGGCCCTGTTGTATATCTTTCCAAATATTAAGTCAGTCAGTTTTCCTCGTGACAACTCTGTACAGAATTAGTAATTAGATGTGGAATCACACACAGAGAAGACAAAGGGCTTTCCAGAGCTGGGATTTGAACCCCAGAAGTCTGACTCTTAGCCACACTCTCAAACCACTACCCATGCTGGGTTCCCGTTTTTGCCTGGCTCTCCCTTTCCATCTGTTTTGCACACGTCTCCTTCATCTCTCTGAATCGCTGCTTTCCTTGTTGGCGCCCAGACACCCTGCAAGCTTCAGCAGAGCTCTCTTGTCCTCCAGGTCAGTCTGTCTGTCTGCTGTGCCAGGCCTCGGATGGCAAGCAGTCAGCACGGCATGGCATCCCCTCCTGTGTGGTCTGCTTCCTGTTTCCCTCCCCTGGGATGTTTTTATTCTCAACGTTAGCCTTCATCAGTGTTTCTTTCCCTTTGAAGAATTCTTACTCTCGTTGTTTTCTTCTAGACTATCTTTATTATTTTTTTTAAACTGTGGTTGTTTACTATGCAGCAAAGGTATTTTATTACAACTGGTCTCATTTTCTGAATTAAATAAGATTCCACAGGGAAAAGACCATTAGCACTCACCAATATCTCTTGATGCCTTATACTTAGCAACCAGATAGTGAATTCAAAGCATGTGTTCATGAAAAGTTTGCCTAAATCAAACCTATCATAATTTAAGATTATTTTTTTCCCATTGGAATCAGTCAATATGTCTATCTGTATGTGAGACAGAGGCAGGAGATGTGTTTATCACTATTTCAGTGCAGTGACTTTGAGACTGCCTTCTGTTTTCTTGAAACTGTATGGACCTTTCCCAGAGGCTTCTCCTGGATTAGCGACATGGCTTGTTGAACTAGCTGTTTGGCTCTCTCATTGAGTTTTTATTGCATTGCAATCATGTTTCAAAGCTACTGGCTTTGGTGCCTGGTTTTCAGCACTGGTGCTACTCCTTAGTAGATGCCTGATGTCAGTTTTAGACTCCATCAAAAGGATTTTATATTAGAATGCTAGTGAAGGTTAAAATAACCCTGAGATAGCCCTGGCTGGTGTGGCTCGGTCAGTTGGGTATCGTCCTGCAAACTGAAAGGTCATGGGTCCAATTTCTGGGTAGGGCACATGCCTAGATTGTGGGTTTGGTCTCCAGTCAATCAGTGTTTCTCTCTTTCTCCCTCCTTTCTCTCTCTAAAATCACTAAAAAAGAAAAAAAATAATGGAGCTGATATTGGCACCCACTTAAAAAAAAATAACCCTGAGACAGGGTTATCTTGATCTCCTGTGCCTAAACACCTCCACCGTGGGACAGGGCCCAGCGTCATTTCTGTTCACAGTTGACATGGCCTCCATGTGGCACTAGTATGAACATGGTCCCGCTGCCCTTGGCCACTGGCCTTGGAATTCTGTAATACTCGACAAGCTTTTAAAATCTGAGTGACTTTGTAGTGTTTTATTGGCATAAAATGAACTGCATTAATATTTTATATTGTACAATTTAAGTCTTCATAAGGTACAACTGCACTGTATTGAAAATCATTGTTTGAGTTGATATATTTTATACTCTTCCAGTAGCACCTAGTGCCAGATATTTATATTTTATTGAATTGTTGGACAAGAAAAATGTCAAACTGTCCTATAACCAAAAATATGCATCTCTCTTAATAGCCTGTGACTTGCTGTTACAGCCGGACAACCTGGCCTGTAAACCCTGTAAGTATAGCTGTTCTTGTCTTAAAATGTCACCACCCTGGTGGTATCACCTGGCCTCAGGGTGCTCACTCCAGGTCCTTTCTCCTCCCAGTCTGGAAGCCTCGAAACCTGAATATCACCCAGTACGGTTTGGATATGCAGGTGTCCTTTGACCACGCACCACACACCTTTGGCTTCCGTTTCTTCTATCTTCACTACAAGCTCAAGCATGAGGGACCCTTTAAGCGAAAGACTTGTAAACAGGTGAGCTGCTAGTTATACATAAAGAAACACTACATGTTTTAAAGTGACCCTTGCACCCCTGGACTTTCGATGATTCAGTTTGAGTGTTGGGTGTTGTTGACTCTCAGCAGTCAGTAGATATTCCAGAATGTTATCACTAGGTAAGTCTCAGGCCATCTTGCTGTCATCCCTCACTCCCCAGTTATCTACACCCCAGCTGTTCTGGCGGTGACGTCACCTGGTAAAAATAATATTACCAAGGAACCAAAATAATTAAGTATTTCTAGTTCATTCTTTCATATTTAAACATTAATCAGGTGCTCACCATGTGCCAGTCACCAAGCTTTTCGCCCATTGAATCCTTATAACCTCTATGGAACAGAGGCTGCTGTCATTCCTACTTTACAGATGGGGAACCAGAGGCTCAGGGAGGTCACCTACCTTGCTCAAGGTCACCCAATAAGTGGAAAAACTACATAAGAGCCACATCACTAGCATTTCAATGGCTATTGTTTTTACACATAGGCCAAGGTTAACCAAGTTCTTAAACTGGAGGCAACCTTTTATTTTTAGAGTTATAAAAAAATACTTTTTTTGTTTTATTTTTTTGTTGTATTTTTTCCAGTACTATTTAGTCCCCTTATACCCGCTTCTTCCCACACACCCCACCCCCTCAGTCACCACGCTGTTGTCCTTGGAAGTTCACAGTACTGCTAGATCGTCCCCTGGGAGCACCAAGAGGTTTTTAGTCATGGCGGAAGACGCCAGGATCTTCCTTGGCATCTTCCTGTGTGTGTATTGAGTTTTGCTTTCCTGCTGGCTCACACCTATTCATTGACTTTTGACCTTCTACTCAAGTCAAATAAACACAAATAGGTAATTTCTTTCCCCACCCTTTTATTAAGTAAAGGGTATTCTAACTACATAGTTTCAAATCAGATATTCCTGTTAAGGGCACCACCAGCTAAGTGTACAATGACAGGGGTCCCAGATTCTCCTGGGCCTTTTATCAAAGTGGAGTTCAGATAAGGTGGCAGATAAACATAGTAGCTTTCTGATCTGATTGATGCCTTCTGAAAACATGAGACTGGTGTCAAATCTCCTGCGGTTCTGAGGAAAGAAAGGGGTCCTGATAGTCTTTATTCAAGAAGCACATTTTAAAAGTATTATTCCTTTGCAGGAGCAAAATACAGAGACAACCACCTGCCTCCTTCAAAATGTGTCTCCAGGGGATTATGTAATTGAGGTATGTATAAATCAAGAAGGCCTTATTATGAATTCTACAGAATGAGTCTAGTTCATTCAGAATTCCAACTGTTTACACCACTAAAATTTCAAGCCATTGAAGGTGTGCATAGTTATATTTTTACATGGTCCTTAACATGTTTTTAAAAGAGTTTATATGAAACTGATCTTTGATTTTTTTCATTAAATATTTCCAATAAATATTTTTATGTAACCATACAGCGCACATAACCATGATTTAAAATTCTATGTCGTATTCTCTCTTCCTTGCAAAGGTATATTTTTAAAACCTTTGCTTCTAGAAAGTCTTGTTTTAGTAATAAAACAGCAAAGCAAAAATTATGCGCATTACATCTACCTATACTTCTTTAGGTTTCTCCTGACATTCTGTTGTATAAATTTACATGAGTTCTAAGTTACACTTAAAAGAGCATGTAAATGATATACTTTTTCTTTTCTTTTTGTAGATTTCTTTTCCAGTATCAAAAATACTACAGAAACATGAGTAAAAGAAAAATAGAAAGAAACATTAAAAATTTGTCCATACCTTCCTATCGAAAGACAAACAACGTGTCTTAACATTTTGGTAGAAACACCTAGTTCTTGCAGTACTCTGTAGCAATATGTGGTTTTGAACAGACACACCCTCTTAAAGCATTAATGGAGGCCCAGTAAGATCAGTGGTAAGATGCCATTCTAATTGGAAATTGTTAGAACGCAGAACTCACTAGCTGATTTCATCAATGACTAAACAACCTTTTGATTTATGAAGAAGTCGAGACTTTTGAGTTGGTAAAGCAGAGATGTGTCTGACCCTTAATGTCCACTCTCAGCTCATAAATGATCGCAGACAGCAGCCCTCGTTTCCCTCCCCCCACTCTCCTTCCTCCCGCCCGACCCCGCCCAGAGATGACAAAAGATTGAAATCTGTTGAGATGCTATCACTTAAAAAAAATAATATAGCGTCCTCTGTTTTGCAGCTGGTGGATGACACTAATATAACAAGGAAAGTGATGCATTATACCTTAAAGCCAGGTAAGAATTTTATTTTTTGGAAATGTTGGCTCAGGACTCTAGTGCACCAAGGTATCCGTACCTAATGGTTTACAAAAACAAAACAAAACTTGAGCTTCTCTCCCAAAGGATGTTCAGTCAAATCTGGCTTTTCTCCACCCTAATGTGGATGCCTGGAAGATCAAAGCCGGTGTGGTGTATGTTGCTGGAACTAAATAAATAAGTCAATTGTCCTTGGAAGAAAAGTGGCGGTGGGAGGGGGAGGTTTCCTTAGGCAAAATTCTCACTCAAAGGTATTTACAGTTAGCAGACTAACTGTTGAATTGTTTCTTCAAACTGAATCCTTTTTAAATGACTAAACAAGTACTAGAGAAAGGTGGTCAAGGTGATCCTAGAACCTGTTAAGAGGCTTCTGTTGAAAAGGAAAAAAAAAAAAAATCTTCGAAGCCGCTCTGCTGCTTCAGTTTAAAAGCCTTCCCTTTGCAATTCCCCAGCGCATTCCCCATGGGCTGGGCCCATCAGAGCTGTTGCCATCACTGTGCCACTGGTCGTCATATCGGCCTTCGCAACACTCTTCACCGTGATGTGCCGCAAGAAGCAACAAGGTATGTGTGTGGTGTGTCCCCCGCCGGGGGGCAGGACCAGCGTGCTTGGTCCCTCTAGGTGGGCATCTGGGAAGCTATGTAGCTCCTTAGCCAGTTTCCTGGCTACAGTACTTTCTAGAATTAAAATGCTTGACTTTTAACCTCAGGAGCCACTAAAAGGACAAGCATGTGTCTATTCTCAAACTTGGGACAGTAAATTCAAGAGCATCAGGGAAGTCTAAAGGTATGAGTAAGGATAAAGGCAGGGCTTGGTCACTTACAAAAAGTCAAGTGTCAGGAGGGAACCTTCTGGGGAGTTGGAAATGTTCTGTATCTTGATCTGAGTGCCAATCACATAGATGTATACTTAGATAAAAAATTGAGATGTACTCTTTAAGATTTGTGCATTTTACCTTTGTAAGTTATACTTCAATAAAAAAGTATCTTTTAAAAAAAGCTATTCTCTGCCAATGCTGATTGGACTGGTAGGTGCACTTGGTTGCAAGAATTTGTTCTGAGTGCTTTCTGCTGATTAGGGTGGTCCCTGTAGAGTTCTTAGTTTGCTCAAGGTCAATTTTAGGTGAAGAACAATTTTTGGCCATTTGTCGCTCCCCTTGATACGTCAGCTGCCCCATTCCCAGTGGTGACTCACGGGGGGCTGGTGGAGTTGGGGATTGGGAGCGCTCTGAGTGGACATGTCACCTTTTGTTTCTTGAAGGTAACATTAGGTCCTCAGTCTTAGGGCGCAGGACAAAGCATTGTTCATAGCTTCCAATCCTATCTTCTTTTCCAATTTAGAAAATATATATTCACATTTAGATGAAGAGAGTTCTGAGTCCTCCACCTACACTACAGCGCTCCCCAGAGAGAGGCTCCAGCCACGGCCGAAGGTCTTCCTCTGCTATTCCAGTAAAGATGGCCAGAATCACATGAATGTCGTCCAGTGTTTTGCCTACTTCCTCCAGGACTTCTGCGGCTGTGAGGTAAGGAATCTAAAGGCTTTTTCTCTTACGTCCTGTGGGGCACATGCTCCATACCCTCTTCTGGCCACCTTATCCCTGCCTCCAGGCCTCATTTGGTGGCGCCTGCTCCCCAGCAGTTCCTGGCTTCCAAATCGGGATCAGCCTTGCACTCTTCTCTCAGTCTGTACCCATCACCAAAACTAAATGTTTTTGAACACCCAGCTCTAACGCTGACACACTCCTCCTCAGAAGCCTCGAGTAGCACTGCCTCGCAGGAAATTATGTGGGTGGAAAGGCAGCTGCCCTGGGAGCATGCAGTGGGGGTGGGGAGAGGTGGTCACTTGACATATCCTGGTGAGCATCCGCGGCAGGTTGGAGAGATAATGGCAAGTAAAGTATTAGGTTTGGAAATTCTTTGGGGGAGTTTTGCTTTTTGAGTTAAGCTATTCATATGTAGATTACTTATAATGTTATAATGTTAACCTTAGAGTGAAGTCTGCAACTTTCATGGAGAGCACATTGTTTCTTACATAGAATTATACAATAATTGTGTAGTTGCGTTATTTGTGCCTGCTGGTGGGTTTCTCAGTCTCTCCATGTGGTGAGGCTGCCCTCTAGTGTCACAAAAGGTATTTACAAGGCTGGCTCAGTTTCCCAATACAGGAAGGTAGAGAGGTTGGCAGATCAGCACATGTGCTAAAAAACAACAGCAAACTTGAGCGGGTGCCACACACTGTCTTCAGATACAGATAACCTCATTTATGTTTGACATAGTGTAGAAAATTTTGGAACTAGAAAAAGATGAGGAAAAATGGCCTGTAACCTTAACCTGGAGAAGAGAGGAACCATGGTTAGTATTTGGTGTATGTGTTTGCAGTCTTTTTCTACATAGATGAATTCATATGTACATTTTGCATTTTGGGTGTCTTGGAATTATTTTTTCTGTCTCCTTCATAACTTTTTACACAATTGGCAGTTTTATGTAAACTGCAGTCTTAAATAGCCACGTGACCCATAATGTTATTTCAAATTGTTAAACATCTTAGTAGTTCAGTATTTCCTCATTTCTGATGATTTTACAAAGTTAAATTCCTGGAAATGGAATTGCTGGATCAAAGATAGGAACATATTTTAAATGCTTGGTATATAACCCCAGTTAGTTTTTAGTATTTATAACATCTGGAAGACTTAGGGCAAGTGTAAGACAAGTCAGGATTATCTTCAGCAGGTGGATAGATATTTGGGGTTTCTTCCCTTTGGTAACACCTTAGAGCAGAAGGGAAAGACGAAGTCATTTCAAATCCCTTTCCCCCTTAACAGACTGTGGCCGCTGTTCGGGCAGAGCCTTCGGGAGTTAGTTTCTGAACTACAGAAGGGAAGAGAAAGGTACAATTGCGAAGAGATGACTTCAGCAGAATCAGATGAAAATGGTCTGGGGAGGCAAAACCCTCTGAGGAGGCCTGGTTTTCTTCCCTCACCCCCTATCTCCTACCAGACTCCCCTTGGAGTTAAAGGCCTTGTACAGATGTAACCATGAAGAGCACTGTGAGGTCATGGTGGAAGATGCTGGTCACTCCCCAATGAGTTAACCAGAATGGCCACATTACTGACATTTCTGTAGTTTACCATCCTCTTCTTCAGCCACTGACCAAATGGTCAACAGCACGGCTGTAAGAGTGGTCAGGGAGGTCCTCTTGTCGTCACGCTCTCTGGACATGAGTCATCCAGCATTGTGGATGACGCACATCCAGACCTGAGCCCCACTTTTCAACCCACTTTAGGCCCCTCACCCATATCCCTCCATCACCGCCTTCCAGCTTTCTCGCCGGGACCTGTCTGCCCCCTGTGTGAGCAGCCTCATTCATCAGGTAGACCAACTCCTGTGACTCCGTTTTCTTTTTCTTTTTTCCTTTTTTCTTTATAAATATTTATTTATTTTTAGATGAGGGGAGGGAAACATCAATGTGTGGTTGCCTCTCACGTATCCCCTACTGGGGACCTGACCCACAACCCAGGCATGTGCGCTGACTGGGAATCGGACTGGTGACCCTTTGGTTCACAGGCTGCTACTCAATTGAGCCACACAAGCCAGGGCCAGCGTCTCTATTTTCCTTGCTCTGCGTCACACTGTAAGTTCCTTGAGGACCTCACGCTTGATTTGTGACTTAGGCAGGTTGCTAGAAGCTCTGTGCTTCTAGATCTTTTCACTTGTAGGACAGGAGTGTCCATGATCGCACATTAAGCTACAATGAGGACACGATACAGAGGGCCTGGTGTGTGGCTGTTACCTATGGAATGCTAGCTGTTCCTTGGGGCCAGGTAACCTTGAAGCAGTACATAGCAGTGCTAATAATGATGAAGGGATAGATAATGTGCCCTTCTTGTAACATTCCCATTCTTACTCGACAGTCCAGGCTGTACGTGAGTGTGGGTCCTCTTTTTCCAGGTGGCTCTGGACCTGTGGGAAGACTTTAGCCTCTGCAGAGAAGGGCAGAGAGAATGGGTCATCCAGAAGATCCATGAGTCCCAGTTCATCATCGTGGTCTGTTCCAAAGGCATGAAGTACTTTGTGGACAAGAAGAATTACAAGCACAAAGGAGGCAGCCGAGGCTCCGGGAAAGGGGAGCTCTTCCTGGTGGCCGTGTCGGCCATCGCCGAAAAGCTCCGCCAGGCCAAGCAGAGCTCATCAGCCGCACTCAGCAAGTTCATTGCAGTCTACTTTGATTATTCCTGTGAGGGAGATGTTCCTGGTGTACTGGACCTGAGCACCAAGTACAAGCTCATGGACAACCTTCCCCAGCTCTGTTCCCACCTGCATTCACGAGACCACAGCCTCCCGGAGCTGGGGCAGCATCCTGGGCACATCAGCAGGAGGAACTACTTCCGGAGCAAGTCTGGACGGTCCTTGTACGTCGCCATTTGCAACATGCACCAGTTTATTGACGAGGAGCCAGACTGGTTTGAGAAACAGTTCGTTCCCTTCCACCCTCCCCGACTCCGCTACCAGGAGCCAGTGCTGGAGAAGTTTGACTCTGGCTTGGCCCTAAATGATGTAATGTGCAAACCGGGGCCTGAGAGCGACTTCTCTCTCAAGGCTGAGGCACCCGTCCCTGGGTCGCCAGCTGACTCACACTCGGAGGGTCAGCAGCTTGGCCTGGACGAAGACGCAGAAGCCGGGCCCAGCCCCGGTGGCAGCTCCGTCCTGCAGCCCCTGCTGCACACAGCGAAAGCCGTTGGCTTGGGCATGCCTCGGGACTCAGGCATCTACGACTCTTCTGTGCCCTCCTCCGAGCTGTCACTGCCTCTGATGGAAGGGCTCTCAGCAGACCAAACAGAAACGTCCTCGCTGACAGAGAGTGTGTCGTCCTCCTCAGGCCTGGGTAAGGCACTGGGGAGCCCAGAGTGCCGGTGGGTTGGTTCTGATGCAGGCCAGAGCATTTGTTCATAATTCCAAAATCTGTGGAAAGTGTTTTCTAATTTGGGTGCAAACTTACCTGGCAGTGAAACCTGGTGGGAAGTAACACAACTGCCTTGATAGTTTCAATTTATCCCAGGTAATGGGAACGTTCACATGTGTGAGCTAATGCTAAATTATGGTGAGCAGTCCAGTCCCATGTTATGTGATATACAGTATGTGCATTATATCACCTTCCTAAACTCCAAAAACATCTGAAGACCAGGACAGAGTGGGCCCCAATGGTGTTAGAGGAAGTTCTGTGGACCTGGATCTCTGCTGGAATTTGTATTGTTACTCTGCCCAAACCTCCCAATGTCTTTAAAGCCACATCTGTTGAACCTGAGGTTCAGGGATGCAGTAGTCTCTCCATCACAGCTTAGCACAGGCTCCAGGTAGAGCTCTGTAGGAGGACCCACTTCCCTAGGGAGCCCCTGAAGAATGCCTGTGTCAGGCTGCTCCTTACTGTCCTGTGACTAGTTGCAGTCATGCATGCAAACCCTTGACTCCCAACTAAGGGAACTAGGACCTCTTAGCAGCATGCAAGTGCCCCATCTTGAGCTGATTGGGATGCCTGCCTCACTTGTGTAAAGCTTGTAGTCCAAACCCAGATTCTGCCACGTTGTGGCCTGAGTGCCCAGCCCAGTGAGGTGCAATGACGTGTGGCTCTGCCCTCTCTTCTTTCCTTAGGTGAGGAGGACCCTCCTGCCCTTCCATCCAAGCTCCTCACCTCTGGGGTGTATAAAGCAGAACCTGGTTGCTGCAGCTACACTGGCGAACTCCACACGGCCGCCCCTTTGTAATGAAACTGAAGAGTCTAAGCATTGCCACTTTAGCTGCTGCCTCTCTCTGTTTCCCCAGCTCATCTCTCTGGTTGTGTAGCCCACTTGGAGCTGAGGTCTCCTACAAGGATGCTCAGAGTGAAATTTTTGCCAGTATTTGTTCTCCTTGCCCCTGTCGTCTAACAGATACCTTGGCAAAGTCTCCGATTTTCTAAAAAAATCATATGGATCTCTGAAAGGCATGTCCGTAAGATCTGACAACAGCTTACCGTGTTAGGTCAGACCTTGGATTAGAGCCAGTACTGGGAGGTAGGGAGGAAACATGTAAGGAGGAACAGGAAAATACCTGCACTGATCGTTCAGACTTAATTTATCTCTGCAGACTTTGCCTATTCACTGTTTGGCTACTTTGATTTGAAATGCTTTGTAGAAAAAGCACTTTTAATGCTATAACAACCATAGATATCAAACGTCAGTCTATCTGAAATCCATGTCATTATAGATGGTATTACTCTCCACTTTTGGTGTGGCACTTAGGATGCCATGGATGTGAAAAAAGGTCTAGAAGATGATTGAATATATAATCACCTTTCATAAAATGAGTCTACGTATTAGTGGGTGGCATGCTGGCTGAGGTGGGAGCTGCAGGGCCAGGGTGACCATCTTTACAACTTTTTCTGAGATGGGTTGATCAACACGCAATGGCACCATAACTCAGCACCTAGGACCACCTCCTGGTCTGAGTAGGCATCGTGTGAGGACCAGATATGACTGCCAAACTTTCTATGGTTACATTTACTGCATTGTATCTCAGATGTTGGTGTCTGAAATTTTGTTTTAAGAGACTGATACACGACTAGGCTGTAGTACTGGAAGTTGCAGTTCACGCGTCTGTTGACCTCTGGTCTAAAGCCATGTCTAGAATATTTGGGATCAGAATCCATTGAAATACAGTGGGTGGAGGTGGTGGCCAGTTGATCTGTTGAACTGGTTTTGACTAATGACACACCTCTTTTTAAGAAGGTAGAAAGGGGGAGAACTGTCCCTAAGACGAATGTGCTCTTCAGATATTGCCTAATGAAGACATGGGACCTGAAATCAGTAAATTCTTGAATCTTAAAGTATGCCCCCAACAACCCAGCCTGTGACTCATGTTTCACTTTGTTTCTATTATATTTACCCAATGAAAGATTTGTCTCTTGTGCTCCATCTTACAGAGAAGAGCTATTCAGAGTTTAGGAAAGAATTTTCTATAAAAAGAAAAAGTAAATGTTCTGTTTTTATGAATGACTTCTCTACAGAATTTCTGTTTCCAAAGGGAAAACAGTTGTTCCCTTCCCCTCTCCGTGTCCTTCTGGAGATGTGAGCATCCTTTTCCACCTTTTTCATAGGCGTTGTTGGATTTGGCACCCTGTGTTCTCAGCACTCACACCGGGGACCATGATTTTGACTCCAGCAAATAGGACCAACATTAGAGGGGACGCCGAGAAACATCCCGAGGAGGGGTGGGAGGTAGGATGGGGCAGGACTTCTCTTTCTAAGCACATGCTTGGCAAGTGGGGAAAGGAAGGTTTACAACCCTCCTGGGAAGAAGAGGTTTGTGTGTATTTTTGATGCAAATGCCATACACCCTGCTCTGTAAAGGCAGCTGGCAGTTTCTTGGGAGAAGAACGTGATCGTCTGTTCTCTGGCATCAAGTTTCCTGCAGCTGCTCTGAGGGAGAGACAAGTGAGCAGCAGAACTGCCTCCCCCAGAAAACCAGACATCTTGTTGGAGAAGAGGCATTCCATGCCATCACCGTGGAGTACAGGTCGAGCACAGAGCTCCTGCCCACATGTGACTGTCCTGCTGCTCCATCCTCAGCGTGCACTCTGTGAAGGAGGGTGGTCAGTTCAGACTTGGCCAACATATGAAAGTTCACTTTGGAACATTATGAGAGGGATTTCTTATTGAGGCTAAATGGTGCGTGCCCCAAAGGAACCATTAAGAGTCACTTTAAGGATAGATCAACTTCACATGTGAAATGAGGCATCTCTGAGAAAGTAGCCCCAGTGACAGCATGGAGGACTAGGGTCGGGGAGCATCAGCTGGGCTTCATGAACATGGCGAAGAGATTGTTAAATGAGTTCACTTATTATGAAAATGGAAGGGAAAAAGGTGCTAGTCGAAAAATCAGCCAGTGTTTTATTTTGGATTTAGGGTTTTGGTACTTATTTTTAAATGCTAATATTTGTGATGGTCAAGAAAATCAAACTGATGTACCGAGTAATGAAACTACAGTTGAGTGCCTAACTGAGAATAAGTTGAGAAGTCCAACTTCCTGTTTTTGCCTTGTTAGTTTCACTTTTTTTTACCCTCCCCATCTCATGCTGGGAATGGGAATAATTGCCTTATAGATTAAGGCAAAGCATCTTTTTAAGCAGAGCTCCATTTTTTTTCACTTATACATTGTTCCAAACAGTGGAAATGATGAACTGGAGTTAAGATCAAGGTTCTGTAAGTCACAGGCTTTTAAACATTGGGGAAACAAGAAGTAGAATATAGGGATGATCTCAATGAGTCCTTGATTTCGAGAGTCAAAGGCTTGTATAGCTAAGTTAGATGGTGTCCTCTGGACAGGAGAACAAGTCCAAGGAGAACAAGGATAAATCCAAGGTTCCAGGTAACCAAGAATTCTGCCTGCAAGTAATTGAAGGTAGGGAGCTGGTTGTTAATCTTAACTCATCAATGTCCTACAGTGAGGACTTAGCATTGGACACAGTCAGTTTTTCCAGAACAGTGATCAGGGAGGTAAAAGCCCAGGTCGAGCTGTGTTGTTCTTTCAGAGGTCAGCGACAAGCAACAGTGACCACCTGGATGGTCCCAGCCCAGCCACACAGCGGGCAGAAGATACTCCAGAGAGCCAAGTCCTAGGCCTTTGAACCACACTGATCTCTAGAAGGAATCAAATGTCATTCATGTCGAGGCCCCGGTGGGTGCCCCAGCCAGGTAACAGTATTGGGTTGGCCAAAAAGTCCGTTAATGTTTTTTCCATACGATGGCTCTAGTAGTGCTTAGTTGTCTTTAACTTCCTCCAAAACAATTTTGTTAGATTGTATTATGACAGCTGTCATATCAGCATGCATTAAAAAAAAAATCAAAATTGGTGAATTTTTGTGCAGGCATTTTAATATTAAAGATGGAAGAAAATATGCAACCTTTTCAGGGTATTATGGTTTATTATTTCAAGAAAGGTAAAATTACAAACTGAAATGCGAAAAAAGATTTGTACAGCATTATGGAGAAGGTGTTGTGACTGATCGAACATGTCAAAAGTGGTTTGCAGTGTTTCTTGGTACTATTGACATTTTGGTCAATTAATTCTTTGCTGTGGGCCTGTCTTATGCATTGGAAGATATTTAGCAGCACCCCTGGCCTCTACCCACTAGAAGCCAATAGCAGGAGATAGCTGACATACTCAAAATCCTAATCAGTAAGGTTATTGGTGAAAATGAAAAGTGTGTCCGTTATTTTATAGAAAAAAACAGACATTTTGGCCAACCCAGTATTTTGAGACAAAAATGAGATGGGCCTATAAAGTCATAAGACAGAGTTTTTGTTGACACATTAACAATAACTAAAGATAGTCCCAGATCAAAAGTTCAAAAATGTCTATAGCAACAATGATATTATTGGAATTAATGTGTTGTAATTTAAGTTCATGAATGTTTGTCAGAGTTTAGTCTTACTATTTCATAGCCACAAATGTCTTTAAAAAAAAAACCACAGCCCTTAGTCTCAGGTTCCCTGACTTAAGCGCAAGTAAAAAGAAAAGCCAGGCCCCTAAAAATGTGGGATTATTTGATTTTTTTCAGACCCCATCCCCCCAGGGTTGAACATTATTTCTTTAAAAAAAGGAGGGGGATGGAGAAAAAAAAATTATTTTCTTGGGGCAGAAATAACACACCCTCCTCTCCAAAGAGAAAAACCTGCAGTCCCCAACTGCTTGAATACTAATTTGGCTCTCTTAGAGATAAGAATTACTCTTCATGTCTTTATTGGAGAGAAGTGGACACCACCAATGTGAAGGTTATTAGACTTTTATATTGTTAGTGAAAACTGCTACTCTCATTTATCAGATGGTATGCCTTCAGGAGGCGCCAGTATTGTAGGCCAGGTGTAATGATAAATAAGGGTAGTTTTATTTTTTTTTAAATGACAGTGACATGTCCTGTCAGTGATGGGGAGACCATAAGGCATGTTGGGAACCCTGGCAAACTGAAATGCTCCTCTCTTACCTACAGGGGGCAGCTACTCATTTGTTGTAGCCAGTTGTGGCCACCCATTGTTGCCTCATCTTCCCATCTTTCAAGAGAAGCTGAGAATCTGCATTTTTATATGAAAAATTCTGATTTGTTTAGTATTGGCATTTGGACCCAGCAGAACACACTGCGGGGCCTGATTTGGCCCACCAGCTGCCAGTGTGTCATCCACCTCTGCTTTATAAGGGTTGAAATGAAAGGCTTGCGTGGTAATTGCAGATGTCTGGCACCACCAAAAAATGCTCTTGCAAATGCAGTCAGTAGCTGGATTGCTTCTTTCCCTCATTGCTTCCCCAAAGAAATTTGATATGATTGTGAATGTATTGAAATATTTTGATTGCTTCTTTACATTTCATGGTGTCTTAAAAGAAAGGCAAGCCAGTTCTTAATTAAAAAAAAAATCAGGTTTATGTTCTTCCCATTTAAAAATAGGCCATTTGGAACAATTTCTCTTAAACTCTACAAGCTGAAGGACTGTATTTATAATCTTAGCTCTTGGCTTAATCAGTTTTTTAGATGGTGTGCAATTCTGAGCTTAGGCTAAGACTTAAGGAAAAGCAGGCATTGTGGGGAGTAGGGCAAGAAACAAGTGTCCACTAGAGCCAGGTACTTGCATTGTCTTCTGCTTTAAGTGATCTATGAATTGACTCTGTTTTGGAGGTGTGAAATCCTATATGGAAAAAAGTTTTTCCTGATATTGAGATACCAGTTAGGAGTCATCATTGAGGTATTGGGTCATGTTTGCTGTATTACCTCCTTTCCAGGCTCAGGGTGAAAATACACAAAAGGAGTCTGACTGTAAGCCAATAGCTTTGATTTTGATTTCAGAGTTTTGGGGGTGGGAGAAAGTTTGGATTATCTAGCATGCTCCCCCGATGACAGACAGGGCCGTGCCTGAATTATTTCAGACATATGGCTGTGGATGGGATTCTGGATTTTCAGCAAAGGAGATTCTGTAACCTATCCTGCTGATCAGATAGTTCTTTGTATGTCTTCCTTATAGAAATTCAAACCAGCCTTTTGTTCAGCGTGCAGTGGAAAAAGAACAGCTGGTCACCTTCCCTGTATTTGAAAACCACAGTGAAGTCATTCCCCTGGTGTTTTTATTTCAGTGATAAATAATCCCACCTACTTACACCATTCTTCATAGTTCTTATTTTCTAAGGGCTTAGTAATTTTCACTGTGGTTCTTTTTCTCAGCTTCACACTCAGTTTAGTTGCCCAAATAAAATGTGGTGCCTTATTCACATTGGTGCTTTGTGAAGGCCGAGCTCAGGATGGGATTACAGGGAAATTCTTATGTGCCGGCTTCTCTTATACTTAAAAATATAATGTCACTTTAAAAAAATGCCACCTTTATTCATTTTGAGGAGTGTTTGGTTGCCACTTTTTTTTCCTTGGTGATAGTCCTCTCTTAAATATGGGGTTTTCCTCACCTTTTGTAGTCAAACACTTGGTACTCATTCATGATATGTTTAATCTAACTCTTGAGCTGCTTCAAGATACTCTTCAAGATCAGCTCTTACCTTCTGAGTGGCAGCTATCCCTACCTCCCAGTTTTGGATTCTGTTTTTACATATCTCTAACATCTCCTTTAATTCATGAGTCACAATATTATTCAATGGTGCAGACTTCAAATTGACCACTGGTGAATAATTTCCCTGGTGACTACTGGTGAATAATTTCACTGGTGACCACTGGTTGCTAAGGGCTAATGAGCAAAGAGGTCAAGTGAAGACCTCTTGGGAATTTTGATCAGTTGTCTTCTCTCCTGGTGTTCGGTTTCTCTCCAAAATTCAGCTGTGACCACAGACTCCCCCAGGAGCTTTTTTATGTTCTGAAAGGCTGCAGCCATGGCTCTGAACTCACCCAGCCCTGGTTTCACACAACTAGAAGTCTAAGAAAAGTAAACTGTTATGACTGGTTTATGTCATATAAAGCCAGTTGAAAAGAGTCAAAGAAGCAATTTTTTATTCATACGTGATGTAGACAAAAGCTGACTGCTCCACTCATTGGCCCCCCCCCCCAAAAAAAAAGATTACCATTGGGTTATACTAATGTGTAATGATCTGTTATTTTTTAAAAAGATTTTATTTGTCTTGAAAAAAAGCATAGTGAATGTGGACAGAGAAAAAACTTTTGTAAAAACCAAATGTGTTCACTTAGAGAGTAGGTAACTTCTATTTTCACTGTTATTTTTTTTTTTTCTCTTTCCTACTACAGAAGCTCCCTGTTAGTACATTCCAGGGGGAAAGCCTGTGGAACATGATGGTTATTGCCATTGTCTTTGTTTCATTATTAAGTGTGTCCCTTGTGGTGGAATAGTGAGCACTGACAGACTGTAGCAGTGTGCTGTATTTTTACATTGAAAACAATGTCTTTTTTGATTTGTACATAATTCTGAATAGGTGACAGTAGATCACAGCTGACATTTGCAAAATGGTGTTTTTGTACGTTTAGAATTTCTGCATCAAATAAAGTGTTTTGTTTTAAGAGTGTGGTGGTTTATTATTCTAGATTATCTTTACAGTTTCTTGAATAGATGCGGTTTATAGCAGTTTTCTGAGGGCTCTTCCTCTGAGAAGGGTGGAGATTATCCAGGGCGAGGTGAGGGTGGCCAGTATGCCTTGCACTTTAAAGTGAGATAAAAGGAGCCTGCCACCCTTGACCATCTACCTTACCCTCCAGTGGGCAAGTGCATATTGTCTGTGTGATGGCTGGAAAAGGAACGGGAACACTTAAATCAAGAAGAAACTTGCCCTGGCCGAGTGGCTCAGTTGGTTGGAGCATCATCCAATTCACCAATAGGTTGCAGATTCAATCCCTAGTCAGGGCACATACCTAGGCTATGGGTTGGATCAACGGTCAGGGCGTGTATAAGAGGCAACTGATCAATGTCTGTCTGTCTGTCTCTCCCCCACCGCCTCCCCCTTACTGTTTCTCTAAAATCAACAATCATTCTTCGGTGAGGATTAAAAAAAAAAAGGAAGAAGAAACTTGACTCTTAGGACAAATGGACTTTCCTTGGAGAACTTTGAAGAGAGCCATTAAAATTTGGAAGCCACTAACCTATTTCCTGTCATTAACAGAAAAAGAACTGACTGCTCTTCTGACAGACATTCTCTCACCTCCCTTGGGCCCTGTGCTCTCTGGGTTAACTGTTTGGTGTAATCGGCTTCAGGATCAGTTCCTAGTTCTGCTACTATCGTGGACATGTGACTGTATTTCTGGGCCTCAGTTTCATACCCATAGAATGGACCAGTCAAAGGCTCTACTTCACAGAGAGATGAATATAAAGTACTTACTTGCATATAGTACAGTTGACCCTTGAACAATATGAGTTTGAACTGTGTGGGTCCCCTTATCTGTGAATTTTTTTCAATAAATATAGTCAGCTAAGATGCACACATGATGCTTCCATGTCTCAGGGTTTTGCATCTGCTGATTCAAGCAACCACAGATGTGGAGGGCCATTACCTGAGGATATGGTGGAGGGTAGGTCTTGGGAGCATAACTTTTTTTTTTTTTTTTAAGAGGGGAAGGGAGGGAGAAAAAGGGAGAGAAACATCAGTTGTCTTTGCAGGATGAAACATCAACCAACTGAGCCACACCTGTCAGGGGAGCATAGGATTTTAAAAATTGGGTTTTCCTTGTTTACTTGTTCCTTCCCCCTCTTTCCCTCACTCCCCACAGAATGAGTGGTAAAACAGTTCTGAGTGAAGCACTGTTGGTTCCTGAGAGGAGGCGATTATGTCAAGTTCTTGCTTCACATACCTTGGCATAGCAAGGTGGGTAATCTTACTGTCCCTGCTTTATAGACAAGGAAATTGAATTGTACTCGGAGAGGCTGCCCCTGACTTCTGATCTCACAGCTGGTTAGGGGAAGAGCTAGGATATGAGCGGTGGCAAGTCCTGCCTAGGCTGCTCATGTGTCCCCTTGGTGAAGGTCTATCCATCCACGTAGAGGTGGACTCATGGAAGTGTCTTTGTGTGGTCAGAGGCAGTAGAGAGCTTTCCCATAGTGGAGTGATGGCAGAAAGGAAGTTATGACAGACACCCTTTGAATGTTAGCATGACTAATCCTGCTCTGAGTGCCCCTCGTGTCTTTTGTCACCACAATCCAATGTGGAAAATACTATTAGCATCCCCATTTTTGAGATTCTAAGGCTTGGAAATCATGTAGCTTTGCAGAGGGCACAAACAGGGACTTGGCAGCACTGAGATTCAGATGCCTGAAGCATCCTTATTCCTAACCAACAGGCTACACTGTCCCTCAATATAGTTTACAGGGAAAAGATAGAACTTTGAGTAACAAGTTATGGTGACTTGTTTCCCTTCTCAGTCTAAATACTGAGAGCAAATCCCGTTTAGAGATTAAACAAATGGATCTAAAAGGACTTGTCTGGAAAAATATCATTAAGCAAATGCTACAGTAGTGAATTCCTTTCCTTTCCTTTTCTTACATTAAGATAAAAATCACCATTAGCGGGGAAAAAATCCTCTTTGGAGAGCATGAGAAGCCCTACTTTTTACCATGGTGTTTGAAAGCAGTCCGTTTTTAAAGCTGCTTAGGGTCCTGAGGTAGCCAGCAGCTGTGGCATTCAAGAATCCTCAACTTAGGTCCCAGTCTGCCCTTTTCTCTATGCCAATAGGCAGGTGACTTGACCTGGTTGGTTTACTTTTTAGAAAGGCAAACTTTAGAGGTAGCAAAACCCAGCTTCCCCATGCAGAGTTTTATTAGAAAAAAATCTTACTTTGCTTTAGTTGAGAAAGAGACTACAGCCAGTAAGCTAAGCAGATGGAAGAAAAAGATGCAAAATATATCTTTGCTATTTTGGGTGTAGCGGGTCCTCAATAAATGTTGGTTCGCCACCCCCCAATTCCATTATACCCTGTGTTCACTGTCCACAGGAATAAAAACAAGTGGTCCAATAACAAGATGGGTAGAGGATTCAATCAAGGGGAGGATGGACACAAACATGGAGCAAGGCCTTTTGCAATGAGACAAAATTCAAGTGGATTCTTTTGGATTAAGGGAAAGTAATGCAAGATCAGTGGGCTTGGCTCCCTGGTCTCTTTCTGGAGGGGATATCAAACCATCTATCACATCTATAGATGACGCAACCTTTTTTCAACATTCATTTGAGCTTCTAAAGGATGTAATGGGAACACAGTGATATATAAGATGCACACATGATTCCTGCCCTCCTAACTCCACTTTTTTCTACGTATGGGACTGTGGGCAAATCACCTAATTGTTCCGAGCCTCCACTTTTTTTATCTTCAATATAGGCCTAATACCCACTGCATAGGAATATTGTGAAGATTGAGTGCAATGGGGTCTCTAAAGCACCCAAGGCCATGCTTGGCAAGTGCTAGGCACTTAGTAAACAGTAACTATTAATTACTCTGTGCAAGAGCAGGTCTTGGGCTATGGGGGTTATATGGAGGTGGGTGAGAGAGAGTTCCCTGCTCATAGGGTCTTCAGCCCAGGGACCATGCCTGGCTGATGTCATGGTGGTCCAGAAAGGAAGGGATGCACCTGGAGGAAGGGGAGGTGCTCCTAGCAAAATTAAGACTGTAACTCTAGGATTATTAATAGTTAACTGTACATAGCCTGTGCCAGTTGACCATGAACTCTTGAGGTTTTTGCATGTTCCATTCGCCAGGCTCTTCTTTTTCTCGTTGCCTTCTAGCCCCAATAGAGACACATTTATCTGGACTTGCTGCTTCAAGGCCCCTGTGCTAGACAGATGACCATACTCCACTCTGGGTGTGAACAAAAGCATTTCTGTAATCGACTATCAGTATGAGGTCATGGGAATTTTCTGATTTTTAGAAGTAGGAAGGGGGCAGAGGTCCAATAATAGTCCTTCAGGATGAGATGGTCTTTTCCACTCTTGCTGGTCACAAATTTTCCGGGGAGTGGACAGGTGTCAACCTCCAGACAAGAAGTAGATGTTTCCCGCTGGGCTGGGCCAGGCCAGGCCATGGAGAACTTGCAGCAAAGAAAGGCTGGAGCATGCCTGGTGGCAGAATGCAAACCAGTTGGGTCCTGTCTTTGGGCTGTTTGCCTGAAGTTAGATGTAGTTTAATGTTCTGCACGTGTGTGTATGATTGTGCATTCTTATTGGTGAGATTATCTTACCATATTATTTTTAGCATTATGATTAAAGAGGGGCTTTGGTCTCAGGCATTCTTATCTTAGATCCCTCTCTGCCCCTTTTTTATGCCCATAGACAGGTGACTTGACCTGATAAGGACTTAGTTTTCCATCTGGCAATTGAGTCATCCTTCTAACAGGACTGTTGTGAAGCTTGAATGTGAAGCCAAGTGCAGTTCTGGGTACAGAGCCTGGCACATGGTAAGCCCCTTACCTATGGGGATGTGGTCACCTGGAGTAGGTTAAGGTTGTGCAGTTATAAAGTGAGATCCCCAAAATGCCTTCTTCACCCCTGGCCGGGGTAGCTGATGGGCTAGATAACAACTGGATTTCTGTCTCATGGAGGTCTCAGTTCTGTACGGCACCTGGCAATGACCTTCATGGGAGATGGCTACTTTATCAGATGTCACTCCCTGTTTGAAACTACCAGTGACCCTGGAGGAGAACACCTGGCCCCTTGCAGACTTTTCCTCTCCACATTCCTTTCTTCTTTCTGGCCATACCAGACTTTTTTGAGATTCCTCACTCATTTGTTCCTGCCCTGAGGCCTTTGCATATGCTTTTTCTTCTGCCTGAAACACCTGCTCTGTCTCCATTCCTCCTTTGCGGGCAAGCATTCCCTGACCACTGCCCCACCTGGTCTAGGTCCTTCCATCAGGAGCACATAGCTCAGCTCCTGTGATTACATAGGCATCCCGCCCTGAGGGCAGGACCTAGGCTGGATTGAACCAGGCATTTCCCACTCTGAAGCCTCTGTCTTTCCACTCCACCACCCAGCCGTGCTTCTCAGGTGTTCCTCTAACCCAGATCATGTGAGCAGAAAGGACTTGCTTTCAAAGAAGCCTTTTATTAACTACTTGCAGAGCACTGCTTAGGCCTGAACAATTAAGACCAACACCTTAATCCTTAGACGGGCGTCACCGTCCCCTGGGCAAAGACTATATCAGGTTAATGTTGCTTCATGAATATGGTGCTCCACACCTTTCCCAAGCCAAAGCGGGCAGAAAGGGGAGCATCTGTACATCTCTGCAGTGCTACAGGCAGAAAAGTTCAATCTCCCTTCCAGTAATTCCACTTCTAGGGTTTTCTCTTTAGGAGATAACCAGAAATGTGAGTCAAAGTTATTGTGCAAAGGTTTTCATCACTAAGCATCATCTCTGATACTGAGAAATGAAGAACAAACCAAGTAGCAGTTGGAACTGATTATAAGAAAAGGGAGCATTCAAACAGTAGAATAGGAATTTTCAACTTGTGTGCCATAAGAATTTTTAAAACGTGCAATACCTGACAATGTGTTCAGGAGCACTGACCTTTTTTCCCTTAGATTATCACATAAAAAAATGACAACAGCCAACACAACAATAGCCATCCAGTGTGAATGAATCAAAATTATATCTATTTTTTTTTGTCAGGTTGGCAAAAAATATTTTTTTGGCGTGCTGCAGAATTTTACTAATTGGTTTATGCGTGCCATAAGATGAAAAAATTTGAAAATTGCTGCAGTAGACCAACAAGAGGCCTTTAACAATCACGTTATAGAGAAGTATTTCATGACAAAGGAAAAGACTCACAGTACATTAAATAAGAAATAAAGGATACAAATTAACAGTGGTCGTCTCTGCATGGTATGATTGTGATGGGTTTTATCTTACTCTCAGTATATCTCAGTATTTTCTACATTGTTTTACAATAAGTGGTATATCAGTGTTCTTTTTTTTTTTTTTTTACCTGAGGATATGTTAATTGATTTGAGACGCAGAAAGAGAGAGAGAGGGAGGAAGAGAGAAAGAAACATCAATCCATTACCTGTCATACATGCCCTGACTGGGGATTGAAACTGCAACCTTCTGGTGTATAGGATGATGTTCCAGACAACTGAGCCACTGGCCAGGACTCATCAGTGGGTTTTAGATGTCTGGTTGCACCTAACAGCAAGTGTTTATGGAACCCAGTGAGCACTGGGAGGCTGGGATGGGTAGTCTCAGTGTCTTGTTTTTGCCCTTGGTCATGCCTCTCATGCAGTTGCTTTCTCTGGTTGTGCTATCTGGTGCCTTACCTTTAGGTCCTCACCATACTTTCCACCTGCCATCAGTCAAAGTGCATTATCTGCTATTCCTACAGGCCATGAGGGAGCTTCCTGCATACACCCTGGCTTTCCCAATTGATGGTTTAGTGAGGTAACTACTCTGGTCTCCCCCTGCTCCCCAACTATCCTTCCAAGAGTTTGGGTCGATGGAACTGAATTCAAGAATGGGCTTTTATGAACTGATCATCAGTATCTTCTGGTCTGTCCACCAGTGTTCAAACTCTGTGGATAGTAACCCACATTTCCTGCTTAACCCCTCCCCACCCCCTACCAAAGGACTCCCTTTGAGTGTAACATCTCTTCCCTGAACAGAATTGCAACCTCAGTTCAGGGATCAAGGCTCCAGGGCCAAGCTCCAGGGCCCTTCCTGCTCCAGGGCCAAGCATGGCATGGGTGGGAGGGGATGTGCACTGCATGTAAGTTCTTGTGGAATTAAGTTGATTTATTATAATTTACAGATTGTACTTGCAGATCTATACTTCTGTATTTCTGGAAACCTGAATTATTAAATAAGGGAAGTTAAGGAGTTTGCCCTTAGTAATAATAGAAATGCATTTTCCCTTTGCTGTGTACAGGGGACTTTCAGCCACTGCATTTGTTCCTCACTCAGCTGCTGGAACCTTTCAAAGGTCAAGGTTTGGTGTCTTACCTTGGCCATCAAGTCCCCTCCTGGTCCATTCTTCCCCCACCTGCCCTTCTCCAGAAATGTGCCCTGTATCCTCTCACCTCTGGGCTTCCACACCTCCTGTTCTCTCCATCTTTTCCCTGCCTGGTTCCTGGGCTGGTCAGGGCTCAGCCAAGACCCGCTTCCCACAGGAAGCCTCCCTGTGCCTGAATCTGGGCCAGCAACTTCCCGCAGTCTGTCTCTTGGCACATCCTGCTCCCTAACTGCCCAGGTTGGGAGAGGTCTGATTGTTTCATCAGCTGAGAGCTTATGAGATCAGGGACTGTGTTTGTCTTGGTGACAGACTTCAGCGGCATGTAGCAGATGCTCAAATCATTGTTAAGTGGAATCTAATGGAAATAAAACTTTTATCTTTGACCAGGCTGTCCGTGTGTAGATCTGAAGTTCCTGCTGAGCTCTGGGCTATTACTGCTTAATCGGCATGGCTGGCTGTAGTAGGGATCTTCCACAGTGCAGAGCAGGGAGAATTCCAAAAGAAGTGTTGGGGGAAAGGTTGAGGACTTGGGCTCTGGATACAGGTTTTACTCTTGGAAACAGTGCTGGGGAGGATGCGTGTTACTTGGATAGGAAATGGATGGTTCAAGAGGCTCTGAGTTTGGGGTCAAGGAGCCCCCTTGAAGCTGTACTGGAATGAAGTTGCAGCTGTTGGAAGGAAAGTTGGTTTGCTCAAGATGCTCAGTTTTTGGCTCAAAAGGCAGGCTATGGGCCAGGAGGAGGCCACCCAGCACTTTGAGGCTGAGTGCCCACAAGGAGAGACAGGGGCTACAACAATGAAGAAAGTATCAGTTGTGCAAGTTCTTAACACCTCGTGCTGGTCATGGGGCCTGAACTGGGAGATATACATTCCAGCTGCTGTCAGGATGGGAGCCTCTCAGGGAGCTCTCAACAGCTCACCCCCTGGCGTGAGTAAGGAGGTGCCTCTTGAGCCTTGGTCCTGCCACTTAGGGAGGAGGATCAGACAGACAAGGGCCTAGGGCCCTTGAGCTAATGCTGCCTCAGCTTCAGTTTCTTCATCAGAGTAGTGGGCCCACACAACTGCTACACCCACAAGGCTGTTGTGAATGTTCAAGTAGAGGAAGCACCAAAAATACACACCTGGCACATGAAAACAACTAATGAATTTTGGATTTTTATCATCATGAAGCCTGTGGTATATAGCATTCTTTATTCCTGATTTTATGAAGTCCTGGGGACAGTAAGCGTTTTATCTGATGAATGAATGAATGAATGAATGAATGAATGAATGCATACAAAAACAAAAACAAAAACAACCCCGTTGTATTTAGATTCCCATGTTTATTTCCCCACTGCTGACCTGGGCCACTGCTGGCTGCCGTTTTTTCCCAGGCTCAGCATCAGTCAGATGATAAACCCGCCTCTCAGATGACTGAGAGCCTCCTGCGGGCGGGGATTCCAGCCTCTCGTGGGTCCGCTGCATTTCTCACTCCCACATTCGCATCCTCACCCTCACAATCGAGGAAAATGCGGTTTGGGCAAGACCCTACGCTCTCAAGGTTAGCCTAGTGGCGGGCGTGGGGCTCCACGCATAGGCTCTGGCACTTGCGGGCTAGGGCGGCCCGCTACCGCTGGCGCGGGTGTTCTCACGGTCCCCTCCTGCTTGGACACCTGTCCGGCCAGCTGACCCCGGGGTCTGTGCTGTGCCTTCTGGCCCTGGGGCCCAGGGCTCAGGGGATGGCTACACACCCCTTCCCCGCACCCCTTCCCAACCCGGTAAATCCTCTCCTCTGGAGTCTGGATTAGGTGGCAGGGGATGCCCCAGGGGCCAGATCCCTCTCCTCCTCGCTTCCTAGCCTTCCCAGGGAGGCGGCAGGACGTGGGGAGGTGGGAGTGCCAAGTGGGACTGGCTGGGGCAGTGCACTGGTTCCGCCCTGGTGGGGGTCCCGGCCCGCCTCCTGCCCACGTGGCCGGCAGGACCTCCCAGCCCCCGGCCCCGCCCCGCTCCGGGGTGCCGTCGCTTCAGCCGCTGCCACCAGCACTGCCGCTGTGGCGCGCTCTCCAGCCCCGCAGGGCCGAGCCTGCCCTGGCGCCGAGGTGAGTGTGGGTGGCTGGTCAGGAACCTGGCCGCTCCGGGATGCTGTCTTGTGCTGGCTCCTCCTCTGCCTTAACCCACAGTCCCGGAGCTGGACCCCCGCCTCCACGTCCCTCGCTCACGCCGCCGCGTCCCGTGTTCGGTGTTCGCAGCAGGCTCTACTGGCTGCCTGGGCTGGGGGACTTGGAGCGCTGGGAGGCGCCCTGTGGGCGGCACAGGTGGGCATAGCCACCGCCTGCCCCGACCGGCCACTGCTCCCTCTAGAGACCCTGACTTCGGTCCTTGGGCAGTTGTGGGACAAACGTTCCCGGAGCCACTTCCGGGGAGGGAGGCGTCACCTGTCTTGGGACGCAGCCCCTTATCCTGGTGTCTCCTCCAGCCCTGGTGGGGCGTCCACAGGTCGGAGTCGCGTAGGGCGCTGCAGGTCGTGGCTCGCAGGGCCGCTAGTCGATTCACCTCGGAGGACCCGGCTTTGAGCGCGCAGGGTGGCGCCTGCGGTTCCGGGCTCACCCTGGTGCTGGGGGCTGCATCTTTTAAACTGCGCGGCCAGAGGCTCCGGGGACTGAGGCAAGGGAGGCGGACACCAAGGGGTTGAGATGAAACTCTGTGCCTCGTAGCCAGAGACTGGTGAGCATTTTTCTGAGTGAGGAAGTTGTGTGAGCCGAGTGGAAATGGGCTCCTTTGGGCTTTGACCCGAGGAAGAGAGGAAGAGCGGCGCTTGCATTATCAGCGGCCTCATCACGGGCTTGGACGTTGCGGAAGCAGAGCGGTTTGTTCCTAGAGGACTCTTGCTTCACTTAATGGCCTGGACGGATGCACCGGCAGACACTTATTTTTAAGCATTTTATACACTACCTAGGCTTTGTTCCATGGGGTGTGGAAGAGAAGAGCTTTGCTATGTCTGTTTTAGGTGTGTAGTCTTGGGCAAGTTACTTCACCTGTCTATGCATCAGTTCTCTCATCTGTAAAGTGAGAATGATAATAATACAAACCTTAAAAGGTTGTGAGAGATAAAAGTTCTTAAAATTGTGCTTGGTACTAGGTAAATTCTACATGTGTTAGCTACTCTCATTATTATGGCGGACACCTGTCTAACAGCACATTCTCATCCCTAGCTCCCCAGTGAGGTGGGTGGCCAAGCTTTTTGCTCCTCCTACTGAGGACCTGCATTATTCAGACAGAAGCTGTGGTGTCCCCTTTAGCCCCGAAACACTGGGGCTTCCCAGTAGCACTTCATCTGGTTAACCGGCCTTGTGTAAAATGTATCTCAGCGTGAGATTAGGGATGACCTTTGTCAAGGACACTCTTGGGAAATGGGGCCTCTACCTCCTCTGGAAGCCCTGGGGTGTAGCTGGATGTTTGCTTCTTGGGGGTGGAGTGGATAAGGTTTCACTTGAAATCCTTCAGGCCTAGGGTGGAAGTCTATTTAGGTGCCCAAGGGCCTGATCTTATCCCCTCCCCTACCTCATTCACCCCCAGCAGATTGTCCTCTTCCTCAGCCTCCCTGGGCTGCACCAGTTTAGTTTCTTCTGGCAGTGGTAACCACAGACAACAGTTCTGAACCTGGGGCTCCAGGAAGCTTCTGAAATGTCCATGAGATGCTTGGAGCCCAGGTGCATGTTTTTCTAGAGGGAGCCCTTTGTGTCATGTTCTGCAAAAGGCCTGCACCTCAAAAAAGTGGACCCTGAATGGCTGGTTGGGAGATGTGGGTTTCTCACCCCTTGGATAGGGCAGGGGTACATTTTTAGGGAGTCAAGAGGTCAATATTACCTCTGTCTCCTGGACACTGGAAGGCACATGTGTTCCTATATACCCTCGCTCAGGGTATCCCTTCTAGTGGAAAATTCAGATCTATCTTGACTTGAGAAAATCTGACAAAAAAGTCAGATGAGGAAAAGAGAAGGCAGACCATGTGGGTAGGCAGTGTTGGCCTGTGGTGGGAACCTTTAGGACGGGTTGCAGTTCATGAAAATTTGAGCTCAGGCTATCAGGATGCTTAGCAGGATGAAGAGCAGGGCCTTAGCACGTGCTCTTCCCTCATTGGAGCACACTCTTCCACTACTTCTTCTCACATCTGACACTTTCTTGTTCTGTCCAACGCAGCTACTTCCCTCTTAGTTTTAATCACATTCTTCCATTGTATTTTTTCATGGAGCTTACCTGAAATGTTCTTATTCATATATCTGTTTATGGGTTTATCATCTGCTTCCACCCAGGAGAATGTAGAATCCAAGAGGACAGAACAGTTGCCAGATGCCCTTTTTACTGCTGAACTCTAGCCCCTGGCACACAGTAGATGCTCAGTAAATGTCCCCTGAATGATAGAATGAATGAGCATCACTGAGTGAAATGACGTGAGGCCGGGGAGCTTTTAACAGTAGTAAAATGCAAAGGAACGGGCTGTTACTCAGGAGTGCTGGGTTAAGAGTGACCTTTAACATTTAGTTCAACCTGCACTTTAAATCACCTCTGCAACTTCTCTTCCCAGTTATTGCCAACTGGAGCTTGAATGCTTCAGTGACAGGGAATTCACTGCTTGCTGAGATAGCCCATTCCATTGTAGGAAAGACGTGGGATGCAGAGAACCAGAGAGAGAGTCCTTGTAGTTACTCTGTTAGGACAAGGTGTGGCCTCAAGGCTTCTGCATGCCACCACTCCAGCCCTGGTCTACTCTGCATCCTGATCACCCTTCATCCATCACTGTCCATCCCAGTGAGCTGCCTCTACTTCTGTGCCATCACTAAGGTTCTCGAGCCCTCAGTATGCTACTGAGTTTATGTCATCAGAGGGGCCTGAGGCAAAGAGGCCTCAAGAGAAAACTGCTGTAGTTTAGGGACCTTCACTGCTGTAGTTTAGGGATCTTCTAAGCCAAGTTCTGTATTGTTTAGGACCCTGTACATTGGCAGTGGGGTGAATGGGAGTAGGGGAATGGAGGGTGGGCTCTGTTTCTTTCACTCTTTTATCCTTCTGGGTTTTCTGAATCATTCCTTAATCAATCTATTAATTGTGGCCCTAGCTATATTTTTAAAAATTAGTCCTTGGACCCATTATCTTAATCGTTTATACAAGAAATTGTCTCATTCATACCACCTTGCATGTACTGATTGAAACTAGAGTGAAAGTGAAATGTTTTATGTGATTCTTATTTATCGGGTCGCTTTAGCTTTCTGCATGGGAGATCACCAGTGTGGTGGTTGGAGTGGGGTCTGCTATGGAGAGGTTGGGAGATAAGCTTTTCTTTCTTATTACTTGAGTGAAAGTTGTTCATTTAGAAATGAAGATGGGTACACTTTTTTTTTTTATCTTAAAGAAAACAAGACTGAGGAAGACCACAGTTAATTGAAGTCATATCTATACATGTGCTTTAGCCACTTAGCTCAGCTTGTTTACCTTATTTATTCAAGACTCATTTATGGAAGGAGGGCTCTGGCACTGGGCCACACAAAAGTCAAGAAAAGCAACTGTGTTCCTCCCTTGTGGAGTTTATGCCTCAGTGGCAGAGATGGGCACTAGACAACTAGATCTCTAATATGAAGTCAGGGTGGGGTGTGTGTGTGATCAGTGTAATGAAGAACACAAAGCTGCGTAAGGGGATCCAGAGTGACTGGGATGAAGACAAAGTTGGTTTGGTCAGGGAGGGTCCCTCTGAGGAAGCAACGTTTGAGTGGAAATCCGAGGGAGCAGTTATGTGGATAGCTGGGGGAGGACCATTCATTCCATACATATGGACCCCAAGGTTGTGGTTGAGTCTCTGCTGTGGCCAGTCAGTTCTTGAGGTCTGGATATGGTCTGTCTCCCTGGGGAAGGGAGAAGGAAATGAGGCAGTGTGGGCAGAACCCCACCTTCTTCTCCTCCCCAAATCCTGGCAGATGGCTGGAGTAAGATCTCAGCATTGTGTGTTTGCTGGTTGACCAGAAGACTTGTGTCTTCTTTTCCAGAGGGTGATGATGTTTCCTAAAACTGCTTCTTGGGCTATGAGCATGAGCCTAGGGGGCACTGCTGGACTTCTATCTCTACACATAGTAAGACTTGCCTAACCCCACATGCCCTGGGACATGGACTCTTATGTCATTTGGTTACTTCCACTTCATCACCTAGAAGGAAACACCTAGAGTTACTTAACAAGGCTTTGATGAAAAAATGAAGAGGCCAAAATGTATAGGATTGCAGACCAGGAGATGCAAGCTTCCCATTCTTTCCATCGATTGGTTGATTAATTGATCAATTGATGTTATTTAACACAGCATAAGATGCCTGAGGCTTAAGGACATGAGATCTTGGTTGTATGACCTTTAAGCAGTAACCTAACCTTCTGAGTGTTGGTTTCTTCGTCTGTAATATTGGAGAGGAGGTATGACAGGGAGGCTTCTTGGAAAAAGTGACATCTAAGAAGATATAAAGGGTGGGATGGAAGGAAGAGAGAACAGTAGATGTAAAGGTCCAGACAAAGGTAGGGGTGCGCGTGTGTGTTGGAGTATGCTGTGGAAAGGGAATTGATGTAGCAGCCAGTTGATCTGAATGGTGGTGCCTTGTGCTATGGACTCTGTACTGACATCCTCAGATATTCTCTACAACTGTCCTGTGGCACAATCCCTCTTAGTAGCCTCATCCTCTAGTCCAGGAAGTTGAATGTGGAGGGATGAATAACTTGCCAACTGTGGTCTCCCTGGGGCTGTGCTCAGTTTTATCAGGAGAGCTGTAGGATATTTCCAGAAGATTTCATCAGTGAGGTCCAGAGAGGTGGATGTTTTTAAATATCTCCGACAGGCCTTGCTTTGCTGCATATCCCCGTGGAGTCAACTCTTGAAGGGCAGAGGCTGCTCCCAGCCAATGCTCCTTCCCTGGCACAGTGAGGGTTTATTGGGGTGTTAGGTGGGTGCTTCAGGCTCATTGGTGGCCACTAAAAATGAGGCTGGAGGAAGTCATTGCCTTCATTTCCCACATGCCTCCTGGCTTTTTCAAGGAGGACCCACAGGTTAGGGTGGAGCTAGACATGGAGTCCAAGTCAAAACCAGAATGCTCCAGAAAGAGAGGCTGGGGATGTGGGCCAGAGCTAGAAAAGCCACCCAACCAGGGATCATTGTGGTTTTTTCCCTGATGGCATTATCCATTTCAGGGACAATCTTAGTAGGAGCCAAATTTGGGTTGGGGGTTAGCTTATTGGGAGAGAGAGGCCAGGTGTGAAATGTTGCCAAGACTTCCTGCCCAGTCAGAATGCTTCCACCAAAGAAACACAGGAGGCATTTTGGTATCTTGCCTGGCTTAGTTAGCTAAAGACTAGAATAGTTATTTAACAGCACATCTTGGTTCTTTGTCCCAAAACCCCACCTCCAATTCTAGCCAGCGCATGAAACTTTATGAGTCTGGATTTGTTGCTACTGCTGATAGAGCCCCAAGCCCTGAATTCATCTCCAGTTCTGAGCTCAGTAATATTTTCCTGGAAGCCAGAGCCATGTACTAGCCGCCTTTGAGGCAAAGTGAAATGTCTGGGGGTTGTAGAGACTGTAACACAGTTAGGGTCCTGTGTTCCAATCTCAGCTTCACTATTACTAGTGAAGTGACAAGATAACAAACCTCTCCGGGCCTCAGTTTCCTCATCTCTACATGGGGACAGTACTTAGCTACACCTCATAAGTTTGCTGTGAGGATTAAATGAGAAATTATTTGGGAAGGGCTTATCCCTACCACAGCCAGCGTGCAGGAGGGGCTGACTGTAGCATCATTTGGTGACTAAGCTGACCCAGGTTACTCCATCACTGCTTTGGGCTCCTATAGGAAAGATATGCTCACACAATGAAAGTTCATCATTCAGATTTGGAGATTTTACCAAGGGCAGGCATTATCCATTTCAGGGACAATCTTAGTAGGAGCCAAATTTGGGTTGGGGGTTAGCTTATTGGGAGAGAGAGGCCAGGTGTGAAATGTCACCAAGACTTCCTGCCCAATCAAAATGCTCCACCATCCTTTCATATGATGCTCTCACACTAGTCTCCCCAGCCCCTGGCCTGCAGTGGTCCCTAAATGTACCCATGGCCCTTGGTCCCCAAAAAGTATACAATACACTTGCAACCTGGCTGCTTCAACTCACTATTCCAATGGTTTATCTTCACCACACCCCTACCCAAGTCATCCGCTGGGCCTTGTAACGGAGCAGAGCCTGATGGTCCCCCAGATACCCCAGAGGCTTCCACATTAGCATCTTTGCTCCTGCTCATCCCACTACTTGAAATCCTCTTCTGCATTTGTTCACTTTGAGACTTTCCACATTGCTCAACTCCAATGATCTCTTTCTCCTGTACTTCCATTTTAGCTAGAAAAATGCTTCCCCTGCCCTACAAGAAACCCTAATTATATTCTTAGTATATACAAATACAAAAATCAGAAGTTGTAGAGAAAATAATGACCTTTCCTACTTCAGGCATGCTTCTGGAGGGAACATTTACTACCAGATGGCTGCATGTTTCTCTTATGCTTTTACATTTCGGTGTGTGTACCTGTGACTATCTTTAAGAACACACAAAATGGGCTCATTTTATAGGGCTTGTTCTTCAACTATTTATTTCCCATTTAATCATATGTCCAAGAGCACTTTCTCTGTCCCTAATTATTTCTCCTCTTTGTACCTGCCCTGGCTCCCTTACCCCTGGAAGAGTGTACAAGTTTGTGTGGAAATAGCATTCAGTTCTCTTGGATGTATAGTAGCAGTGGTATTGCAGGTCACACGGTAACAATGTTTAACGTTTTGAGGAACTGCCTAACATTTCCAACGCGACTACACCATTTTGCTGTCTCACCAGCCATGTACAAGGATTCTCATGACTCTACATCCTCACCAACACTTGTTATTGTCCATCTTTTTGATTATAGCCATCCTAATGCATGTGAAGTGGTATCTCATTGTGTTTTTTTTTTTAATTCTCACCTGAGGATATGTTTATTGATGAGAGAGAGAGAGATATTAATGTGAGAGAGAAACATTTATTGGTTGCCTTTCATATTCACCCTGACCAGGGATTGAACCTGCAACCCAGGCATGTGCCCTGACTGAGGATTGAACCCACAATGGTTTTGGTATATGGAACAATGCTCCAACCAACTGAGCCACCCAACCAGGGATCATTGTGGTTTTTTCCCTGATGGCTAGTGATATTGAGTATCTTTTTTTTAACTTTATTTTTTTGAGCAGTTTTTGGGTTTATAATAAAATTGAGAGAAAGATACAGAGATTTTCTCTATGTCCTCTGCTCTTACACATGCATAGCCTCCACCGTTATGAGCATCATTCACCAGAATCATACATTGTTACCAAGGATGAAGCTAAATTAATACATCATAATTATCTGAAGTCAGTAGTTTACCTAAGGGTTCACTTTTGGTGGTGTACTTTCAGTTGGTTTGAACAAATGTATAATAACATATATCCATCATTATAATATCATATAGAGTATTTTCACTGACTTAAAAGTTCTTTGTGCTCCACCTGTTCATCCCCATCTCTCCCCACCATGACCACCGATCTTTTTATTGTCTCCATAGTTTTGCCTTTTTAAGAATATCATATACTTGGAATCATACAGTATGTAGTCTTCTCTGATTGGCTTCTTAAACTTAGCAGTATTCATTTGCGGTTCCTTTGTGTCTTTTCATGACTTAATAGCACATTACTTCTTAGAACTGAGTAATATTTTATTGTCTATATGTACCATAGGTTATCCATTCACTTACTAAAAGACATCTTGGCTGCTTCTAAGTTTTGTCATTTATTAATAAAGCTGTTATAAACATCTGTGTGCAGTGTGTGTGTGTGTGTGCGTGTGTACATATGTTTTCAACTCCTTTGGGTGAATACCAGTCAGACCAATTCCTGTACCATATTGTTTCAGAACATGTTTAGTTTTGTAAGAAACCACCAAGCTGTCTTCCAAAGTGGCTACACCATTTTCCATTACCACCAGCAATGTGTGAGAGTCCCTGTTGCTCCACATCCTTGTCAATATTTGGTGTTGTCATTGTTCTGGATTTTGGCCATTCTACGAAGTGTATAGTGATATCTCATTGTTGTTTTTATTTTGCATTTCCCTGATAAATTTATGATGTGGAACATCTTTTCACATGATTATTTGCCATCTGTATCTTTGTTGGTAAGGTGTCTGTTAAGGTCTTTGGCCTTGTTTGTTTGTTTGTTTTAAATTCTTATTGTTGAGTTTTAAGAGTTTTTTGTATATTTTAGGTAATTGTCCTTTATCACAAGTGTCTTTTGCAAACGTTTTCTCCCAGTCTTTGGCTTGTCTTCTAATTCCCTTCTACTGTCTATTGCAGAGCAGTTTTTAATTTTAATGAAGTCCAGTTCATCAACTATTTCTTTCACAAAGTGTGTTTTTGGTGCGTCTAAAAAATCATCACCATGTCCAAGGTGGCCTGGGTTTTCTTCTAGGAGTTTTATACTTTTGTATGTTATAATTAGGTATGTGATCTGTTTTGAGTTAACTTCTGTAACGGGTGTAAAGTTTGTGTTTAGATTCACTTTTTGCATTTGAAAGTCCATTTGTCCCAGCACCATTTATTGAAGACTGCCTTTGCTCCATTGCATTGCTTTGTTCCTTTGTCAAAGATCAGTTGACCATATTAATGGGGGGGGGGGTCCTATTTCTGGGCTCTTCATTCTGTGCCATTGCTCTATTTGCCTGTTCTTTTGCCAGTACCACATTGTCTTGATTATGGTAGCTTTATAGTAATTTTTGATGTCAGGTAATGTCAGTCCTCCAACTTTGTTCTTCAGTATTGTGTTGGCTGAATATCTTTACATGCGCTTATTGGCTATTTGTATATTTTTTTGGAGAAATATCTATTCAAACCCTTTGCCTACTTAAAAAAATTGATTATTTGTCTTTTTATTATTGAGTTATAAGGGTTATTTATATATTCTACATTCAATATATTTAATATATTCATTTCATATATTCTACATTAGATACATGATTTTAAAATATTTTCTCCCACTTTGTTGGTTGTCTTTTCACTTTCTTTTTTAAAAAAGATTTAATTTATTTATTTTTAGAGAGAGAGGAAGGGAGCGAGAAAGGGAGAGAAACATTGACGTGAGTGGTTGCTTCTCATACATGCCTCAACCAGGGATGAACCCACAGCCCAGGCATGTGCCCTCACTGGGAATCAAACTAGCGACCTTTTGCTTTGCGAGATGATGCCCAACCAACTGAGCCACACCTGTCAGTACTCTTTTCACTTTCTTGATGGTATCCTTTGAAGCACGTGATTTTAATTTGGTGAAGTTCAAGCTATCTATTTTTCTTATGTTGTTTGTGCTTTTGGTATCATACCTAAGAAAACTTTGCCTAATCTAAGGTCAGGAAGATTTATACCTAAGTTTCCTTCTAAGAATTTTAGAGTTTTAGCTCAGATTTAGGCCTTTTTCCTTTTGAGTTAATTTTTTGTGTGTGGTGTGAGGTAGAGGTCCAACTTCATTGCTTTACATGTGGATATCCTGTTGTGCCAGCACCATTTGTTGAAAAGACTACACTTCCCATTGAATTGTCTTGACATCCTTGTGAAAAATAATTGGCCATAAATGTAAGTATTTGCTTCCGTACTCTCCATTCTATTGCATTGATCTAGATGTCTCTCCTTATGCCAGTACCACTGTCTGTACTGTCTTGACTACTGTAGCTTTGTAGTGAGTCTTGAAACAAATCAAGAGGTGTGAGTCCTCTAATTTTGTCCTTTTCCATGATTGTTTTGACTATTCTGGTTCCTGTATGCATTTTAGGATTGGCTGGTCAATTTTTGCAAAACAGGCAGCTGAGATTTTGATAGGGATTGTGTTTAGTCTGTAGGTCAGTGGGAGTTTTGTCCTCTCAACAATATTCAGTCTGGATCCCGAAGTACTTCTTTCCTGGTACCTCAGTGCCCCTAGTTATTGAGTCTCCTGAGGAGACACTCAGAGGCCCAGCTTTCAAGCTGTGCAGATAAAAATCCAGGGACATCAGCTTTTCTTTTCCTTGTTGAAGAAAGTGACACAATATAGTATATCATTTAATTTAAAGCTAGAGACCTTGGATAAAACGGTTAACTCTCGAATTTGTGAAATAGGAGTGCACCTGGCACTGACTGAGCACATGGCAGACCTGACTTCCTATTCTGAGGGCGTGGTGGAGATTCCTAAAAGTCCTCCCGTACTCCCCTGCCCCCATGCCTTGCGAAGCTTTTAACTAGTCTTACCTATTGGGCAAAGAGGTAGAATTTCATTTAAGGAAAAAGTTCTGCTGCTAAAGCAATTTTTCTGCCTCCCCTGCCCCCAATTCACTGGCATTATGGTTTGAATGGAATAAAAATAAGAACGGAATTCTATCACATATTAAAATATTAAAAGATTAGTTTACACCCCTATATGCACTTACGCGTTCCAGATGTTATGCTTTGGCACAAGTCCAAGACTGTATCCTCATGGAAGAAGAAATAAAAAGTGAAGAGCCTACATTTGTATCAATAGGAACCAGGTTTTCTAAACTTAAGGAACAACCTGGGGAACTATTCAATACATTGGAAACTGTAAACTCACACCTCAGCTTGCTCTCAGCTGGGGAGATGAGCTCCATTTAAAACAAAACAGTGATAATGTTGGTGGGGGAATGGAGTTGTTTATTACTGGTGTTTCAAAGAAGCCATTTAAAAAGCATTAATTTGGGCTGAGATTTTAGTTTGTTTCTGGAGGGGAAAAAGTTATGTGCAATAGAAAGTATTTTGAGATCTTCAAAATATAAGCACCTTTGGTTTAGCTGAGTCTCTTTACCTCAGCTATTATAACAGGCCGTTTGTAGGGATTTTATTTTCCATTCTTTAGTGAGGGGTGTGTGCACATGGAAAGTTAGGGGAAAAACACAAATGATATAACCTAACCCCAAAACAAGGAAGCATGTTACAGAGTTTCTAGTCTCAGAAGGTGCAGCGTAGCTGACCTCATGTAACCTCTGTCTATGACACATCTCCCAAGGGGTAGAGGGGACTGTTTCTTTCCAGCATGGCTTTAATTTTACAAAAGCCCTATGCAGTCTTGTAAACTCAAGTGGTGTTCTTAAGTCCCTCCCATTTCATGTGTTCTTTGCTGGGCAGGGCCTCACTAATCCTTGGCCAACATTGTGAGTCAGAAAATATTTAAATGACCGCCCAAATCCTTTAGGAAGAGAGAGTTGGCAAGTTAATTTAAGGAAGCACTGCAGCAAATGAGTAGCGGACTCGATACTAATGTTAGCAGCCCTATTTTATTATACTAATAAAGTTGTATTATCTTTTAGAGTGAGATGGTGATGTTACCAAATTTTATTGAGCATTTATTATATGGTAGAGTCTGGCTTTTTACATTTGTTTTTGACTGTGACCCATTGTAAGAAATAAATCTAGACTTTGATGTGACTGTGTGTCCATCTAAAACAACAGTTTGGTAAGACATTACTTACCTTATGTATGTGTAGTGTATGTTTTCTGATAGTTTTTTTCTACATTAATGAATTTATGCTTTTTTTTTTTAAATGATGATTGTGAGAAGCACTAAATTTATTTCACTAATGGGTCAAAACCTGCTGTTTGAAAAACATTGTGCTAGACAACTTACTACGTGTTTTACATGTTACTATTTCATTTAATCCTCACAACAACCTCGTGGAGGTGGTCGTATTATCTTCATTTTTATGGAGGAGGCACAGAGACATAACTTGCTCAGAATCACACGGCAAGTGAGTAGTGAAGGTGGGATTGAACTTGGAAAGGCTGAATCCTGTTAAAAATTCATGGCGTGAATCCAGGCCACATACCTATCTCTTGTGGTGATTAAGGAATATGGTATTGTTTAATATCCTAATGAATTGTTATAGTTACTCTTCCTAGGAATTTTAAGGAATTGGTGATTTCTCTATGTGATTATGGAGGTTGGGGGAGGTTCAAAGTCTGCAGGGTAGTAGCAGGCTGGAGATTCAGGGAAAATGTGCAGTTTGAGTGCAGAGGCAGTCTGCTGGCAGAATTCTTTCTTGCTAGGGGAGGTCAGTCTTTGTTCTATTAAGGCCTTCAACTGATAGGATGAGGAGGCCTGCTCACATTTTGAAGGGCAATCCGTTTTACTCAAAGTCTCCTGATTTAAATATTAATTTCATCTAAAAAATACCTGCACCTTCGTAGAAATATCTAGAATAATGTGTGAGCAAATATCTGGGTGCTATCATCTAGCCAAGCTGACACATAAAATTAAGTATCACAGCGGGTAAGATGCTGTTTGAAGTTGTTCAGAAGAAAGGAAAAAGGCAGTGGGAAGCAAGAGTGTGATATATTGTTACAAATAAGAGAACATTTCAGAAAGAACTCCCTCTTCCATGATGATTGCAAAATAAGCCCATCTCTGGTTCCCATGGGATTACAGGTGGGCAACCTGGGCTGGCAGATGGAGGGGGCACAGATTTTCTTGGTTTGAGTTGAATGGATTTTTCTTACCTTTCACTTTTAGACCAGAAACCTGAGAGTTCATGGCCCTAAGTAAGCAGAACCATTATCTGCAGCTAGTGAGTGCTTGGTCTGGGGGCCATGTGTGCTAATGCAGCTTTTGTGTCTCTGCCTAAATTTGTGCCACAAGCTACCATGCAGCTGTGGTGCCCTGTGGGTCACTGGCCACAGTAACTGTTAGATCCGGGGTTGTCTGGGTGGGCACTCAGGCTGTATATGAGAACACAGTATCCAGGCATTGTCAAGTATATTATAGTTTTTATCTTATTTTTTTGAGATATAATTCACATACCATAAAATTGACCCTTTTAAAGTATATACAGTTTAATAGTTTTTAGTATATTCATAAGGTTATGCAGCCATTACAACTATTTAATTCCAGGACATTTTCATCACTCCAAAATGTCAACTGCTATTTTGAAAGTAATTTAAGCATTCAAGAACACTGTCTTCTGGATCAGTCCCATCAGCAGACAAATATGCTTTTATTTCTCCCAACTTAAGGGGAAAAAAACCAACCCAAACCCTCTTTTCTCCCTATTTCTCCCTCTAGTTGTACCCCCATTTTTCTTCAGTTTAGAGCCAGGCTTTTTGAAAGAATTGTCTGGACTTGCTGACTTCAATTCTCTGCCTCCCGTCCTCTGTCACCTAAAAAATTGTGATAAAATACTCATAATATAAAATCTGCCATCGTAACCATTTTAACTGTCCAGTTCAGTAATGTTAAGTGTATTCCTTTTTTTTTTTTTTTTTTTGCAACAATCCTCAGAACTGCCCTGACTGGTGTGGCTCAGTTGGTTGAATGTTGTCCCACAAAGTGAAAGGTCGCTAGTTCTGTTCCCGATCAGGACACATGCCTGGGTTGCAGGACAGGTCCCCAGTTGGGGCATGTATGAGAGGTAACTGGTTGATGTTTTTCTCCCTCTCTTTCTCCCTCCTTTCCCCTATCTCTAAAAATAAATAAATAAAATCTTTATTGAAAAAAATCTTCAGAACTTTTTCATTGTGCAAAACTGAAACTCTATACCCATTAAACAACAATTTGCCATTTCTCCCTCTCCCCAGCCCCTGGTAACCACCATTCTACTTTCTGTCTCTGAATTTAATTGCTCCAGATACCAAATATAAGTGGAATCAGTACGAATAAGACACTTTTGTCTTTTTTTGAGACTGGCTTATTTCACTTAGCATAATGTCTTCAAGCCTCATCTTGTCCCATGTGTCAAGAATGTCTTCCTTTTTAAGGCTGAATAACATTCCATTGTATGTGTATCACATTTTGTTCATTCATCTTTTGAGGGACACTTGGTTGCTTCTACCTTTTGGCTGCTATGAATAATGCCGCTGTTCCATTCTTGTTTGACCCCGTCATTCCAAGCAGGCTTGGAGTCCCCTCACACACATTTCTTGTCCTAGTCTTTAGTGACTGCTATGCTGTTCATCCCAATGGCCCATCCTCTGGCCTCACTCTGCCTGGCTACCAGCACTTGTAGTTGGTCCCTCTCTCTTCCTTGAAGCCCTTTCTTCACCTGGCTCCCAGGGCTCCTCACTCTCCAGTCCTCTTACCACATCTCAGTTAATGGCAAGTCCATCCTTCTGATGCTCAGACCCAAACCTGGGGTCTCCTCTTTGACTGTTATATATCTTGTCCAATACTTGCCAGAAAATTCCACTGTGTACACTTTCAAATTATACCTAGAATGTGGCCAGTGCTCCCTGCCCTTGCAAATGCCACTCTGGTCCCAGCCACTGCCCTCTCCTACCTGAATGCCTGTGTGGTCTCTTTTCTGTTCTCCAGCTTCTGTCCTGACCTCTTTCCAGCTTGTTCTCAAATCAGAGCCAGAGGCATCCTTCTCAAGGGTTGGGCAGATTACCCACCACTGCTCTGCTCAAAACCCGTGAAGGGCTTGCCTCTTACAGAAAGAACTGAAGTCCTTACAGTGGCGTAGGATCGCCCATGATCTGGCACATTTCCTCTCCAATTCTCCCCTTTGCTTGCCCTTCCCCTCCAACCCCACTCCAGCCACATCAGCCGCAAGGTTGTCCTCTAATTGGATGCCTCCGGGCATTTCACTTGCTGTCCTCTCACTGAAATTCTCTTCTCTACACAACTTGGTCACTCAATCTCTTCAGCCTTTACTCCCATATCACTTTTCTTGGTGATTGTATCTGAACTGTCACCGCTACTGTGAACACTCCTCTCTGCTCTCCTCAATTTATTTTTTCTCCTTACTGCTGTTACTATCCCATAGAGGGTGTATTCTTCTGAGTCAGCCTGTTTGTTGTCGGCCTCCCCCACTAAAATGTAAATTCCATGATAGCAGAAGTTTTTCCTGACATTTTGTTCCATATCCCAGCACCTTGCCTGGCACTAAGCAGACACTCAGTAAATATTTGTTGAACCAATAAGTAAAAGTTTGGAAAATAGATTTTAAAAAAAAGTGTTTTATGATTCTTCCATTATGACATAATTCTTGCCTGCATTTTTTTTTCTTACCTATAAATTGTTACATATAGGAGTGTGTGTGCGTGTCCTGTTTTTTCTCACCACACATTCCTGCATAAACTTTTTTTTAAAAAAAGTTACTACATAATCTTCCTGATTATTACTTGTTAAACAGCTACATAATGTTTCACTAAGTGGATGTAGCAACTTTATCTAACCTTGTTTTTTTTTGGTCAGCACTATTGTGTGGCTTCCAATTTGTTGCTGTTGTAGATTGCAACAGTGAGTGTCAGCGTTGGGCACGAGCCCAGCCTCCCTCCCTCTCCAGTGGAAGGAGTCCCCGTTCTCCTGAGCCCGGGTCGGGCGGCCGCCCAGCCTGCGCCTGTCACGGTTCCCCGCCCTCCTCCTCCAGGTTGCATGTAGGCCCAGCCAGGCCTGGCTGTGGGCCGCCCCACGGTCATTCTGACTTGCTCAGAAGCAGCAGAGATGCTTGGAGGCAACTGGGTCCTGAGTAATAAGGACAGGTGTGAGTGGCAGTAGCATGAGGAGAGGGTGTGGCACGTTTGGCATGTCAGCTTTGGATCCAGGAGGTTGATTATTTGCGCTGCTCCACTGTTCTTCCAATAAATCCCCCTTTTAACTGATCTACATGGAGATGGATCTCTCACTGCAAGGAGTGAGCCTAGACAATCCAACCCAGTGGATCATCTTCCCTCCTCCCCCCAACCCTCCCACCCCCTTTTTTCAGTTCCTTAGTCTAGAGCAAGGGAAATGTTAAAGACCCAAGAAAGGCATTGTTTAGGGCAAAACATGCATGTAGGCAGAGCAGCTCATATATATATATATTTTTTGTCACAACTAGAGAAACAGTATAAAAGTGTCACCTGTCTGGATTCAGAGGCTGGCACGGCCATCTGACAGGGTAACCTCAGCTTCTTTGTCTGTGAAATGGGAATGGAAACAATCACACCCCACCTCAGGGAACTGATTTGAGGATGCAATGAATTAGTGCACAGAATGTCCTCAGGGTCATAGGTAACAGAGGGTGAGAGCACTCACAGAGCATCAGCTGTGGCGGCTGCTGTTAATGATGCCAGACTCTTAAAAGTGTAAGAGAAATTAAACATAGATCTAATGTATGATCCCTGAGTCCCACTCTGGAGTAGAACCCAAAAGAATTGAAAGCAGGGACTCAAACAGATTCTTGCACAACCATGTTTATAGCAGCGTTATTCACAATAGCTCATTGGCAGATGAATGGATAGAAAAAATGTGATAAATACATACAAGGGACTGTATCACTCAGCCATGGAAAGGAGGGAAATTCTGACACATACCACAGCATGGATGAACCTTGAAGCCATTATGCTAAATGAAATACAAAAGGACAAATAATGTGTAATTCCCCTTGTATGAGCTACCTAGAATAGGAAATTCATAGACACAGAAAGTATTGAAGAATAGAGGTGACCAGGGGAAGGAGAGAATGGGGAGTTATTGTTTGACAGGCACAAGAGAGCTGTGTTTGTGATGATGAGGAAGTTTTGAAGATGGATAGTGGTGATTGTTGTACAACATTGTGAATATACTTTATGCCACTGAATTGCATACTTAAAAATGGTTAAAATGGTAAATTGCATGTTATGTTTATTTTACCCTAATTTTTAAAAAAGTGTAAGAGGAATCAGTGTGAATGGGTGTGAATACCACATTGAGTTTCCTGGATTTTTGTTTACAGGTTGAAATTAAATCAAAATGGACCACACAGTAAATGAACAGGCACAAACCAAAAAAGAAGTGATTGCAGGAGAAGGGGGGTGAACTACCCACAGAGGCCCAGGGGTCCTGCTAAGATCTGATACTACAGACTGGGATCTGGTAGGGCAGGGGCAGGCCACCAGGCTAGGGGGTGAAAGCTGAGGGAAAAAGAGAGTGTGCCAGTGCAGTGTTCTAACTGACTGGGGGTAGGTCAGTTAGGTTCCCAGGTCGGATTGACCCAGCCCAGGACTGGAGCCCCTGTGAGTCACAGCTCAGCCCGCAGTGGACAAAGGCATGTGGCAGGGAGGGGCTGGGCTATGACTCAGAGGCCAGTGCTGCGGTGGGCTTCCTCCAGGCCCCCTCCCATCCCCTCACTTCTGTGATTCTGCTTCTCCCTGCGGGGTGGAGGCAGGTGGACTTACTTCCTGTAAGTCCTGTGCAGGCCACTGGGAAGGCTCCCCAGCAGAACCTAGAAGTTGTCCAGGGTTCTTCTGCAGCTCCTTTTTGAAAACAAAAATAGCAGCTACATTGATTGAGTGCTTGCTTTGTACTGGTCCTGGGCTCAGGGCTCTGCAGGTACTCCTTTAAGCCTCACTGGAACCCTATCAGCTGGCCTCATCAGTTTCATTTTATAGTAGAGGAAATGGGCTTAAAGGGGTGAAGCAGCTTGCCTAAGGCTTCACCGGTGGCAAACAAATGGGCAGGCTGGATTTGAGTATGTTGCTGACTCAGGAGCCTGGGCTTGTAACCAGACTAAGACACTCACATACTAACCGCCACCCCCCCGCCGCCCCCCAACACATACTCACACACTCACACTCACTCTGTAGAGGGATAGACTCCAAAATGCGACTTACCTCTAGTTCGTAGGTATAAAGAGAATTTTAGTAACATTTCCTTGTGCTTGAGAAAAAAGTTAGACAATACAGATAATATATTGTACAACAACAACAAAAAGACATCATTAAATATGATTGCATTGTAGCATTTGAGGCCTTGAAGAGTGGATGACATTAAATGAACCCACTGAATACTGAGTGTCACTTACTGTGCTGGACGCTGGGAGTGCACAGTCATGACAGTTCTGTCCAATGTCTGTAAAACTGTAATGCCGTTTCAGGAAGACCAGGCTCATTTATAACAAGTTACCATAAATGTTAAAATAGAGAAAATAGGTGTAATGTAAGTTGCCCTTTGAGGGGCCAAGCTGTTATATTCGTTTCCAAGGCTTTCTCTGTTTTTCCATGTGAAAAAAGCCACATGTCTTATTTTATGGAAAGAAAGTTGCTTGATCAACCTTTTTAGTTGAGAATGTGGGAAATATGTAAACCTTTCTTGCTTTACAGTCACTTCTTGATGAATGTGGCAATGATAAGGACAGGCCCAAAAGGTAAAGCCCAATATGTATAAGGACAAGGAAATTCATTTTAGCCAATGGTTTAAATCTTGTCTTCTGAAATTTTATCAGAGTTGCTAACTTGGTGGTAAAACTGACTCATTTAGGTGGCCTCTCCACACCTTTCCCCATGTTTACTATCAACAGCAATATCACCGAGAGCAAAAATTAAGGACCTACTTTTTGTCCTTTCCAGCAGAATGATTTCTTTCTTTCTTTTCCTCCCTCCCTCCCTCCCTCCCTCCCTCCCTCCCTTCCTTCCTTCTTTCCTCCTTTCCTCTCTCCCTCCCTCCCTCTCTCCCTCCTTTCTTCCTTTTCTTTCTTTCAAATTATGTATTTACTTCACTGGGAGGGGGATAGAAGAAATAAGATTAGAAATGAGTTGACCATTGAAGTTGTATGGTGGACACTTTCTTTCTACTTTTGTATGAGTTTGAACTTTTACCTTCAAAAAAGTTAAAATATATTATGTCAAGCACTTACCTTGTGCCAGGCCATGTGTTAGGTGCTCAGAAGGCTTTGGTGACCAAGAGAGACTCAGACACTGCCTTTCTGGAGTCAACAGACAGACTCACTCAGGAAACAGATACTAATCAAATAGTCACATGAATGCAAGTAAAATTACAGCTGGGATAAGTGCTGAGAAGTTGCAAGTAGAGATGCAAAAGTCTGCAGTATATACCTCATTCCACCCAGGACTGAAGAAGGAACTAAGAGTTCTTAGCTGGAGGTACCACCAAGGGGGCAGGGATGTGTGTGTGTGTGTGTGTGTGTGTGTGTGTGTGTGCACTGCTTCATGGTGTTGGCCAAGAGGAGTCCTTATGTTTCTTTGCCTGGTGTAATAGAAGCATATCAAGGTAGACCAGTTGGCTGACTGCTCTTTCGCCTCATAGGGCTTTGTGGTGTGTGCTCAAGAAGATAACTGAAATCTAGCATAATCCTCCAATGGCTTGTGATTCTTTCTGCTTAGAAGCAAACCCAAACTTTTTTTTTTTTTACAATTACCTGTATCCCTACCAGTACTGTCATGCCTTCTTGAATGTTCCAGCAAGATACCAATCCCTTTCCTTTCTCAGCTTTTGAGTATGCTGTTCCTCCTCTTCAGAATGATTTTCCCCTTCTCTTCTGAGGGCCAGCTACTTTCCATGTGTAGGTCTTGGCTTCAATGTTATAAGGGAGGCCTTTCCTGAATCCTTTTCCCTGTTTACTTTTTCTCTCCGAAGGTTTTTAATTTGTCTGTTCCCCAGGCTGGGAGCCTGGTGACAGTGGGTCTGTGTCTGGTCATATTCTGTGGCCTCCCATCCTCCAGGTTGTAGATGCAGATAGTGGGCACTCAGCATATCCAACTGCCAGGTGCTATGTGACATTGTCCATGTGTATATTCCTGCTTAGGAATTTTGCATTTTTAAAAAAAGTTTTACTCATGTACAATTGTCAAAATGGACTTATGGGAAATTGTGTAAACTTCATATGAGATGGGAATGTTTTTTATATGGTTTATGTCTAGAAATTCTCTCAAACAATAGGAACACCTACATCTGAGTTCTTTTGGGCTGCCGGAGGCAATGTGGAATCAGGTGCTTCTGCAGGATTGGGGTGTCTGGGAGGCTGCATTTTCCTCTGGGGTGACAAATGTTGGTCCTTTTTCTGTGTCTGGTTCGTGGTCACGTCTGACAGAATCTTACCCTAAAAGTGTACCCCAGCCACTCTATCTCATACCGCTCACACACAAAAAATGTCAACATGAGTTGAGGACCTAATTGTGGAAGGTAAATCAATGGCACTTCTACAAGATATTAGAGAAGAATAACTGCATGACATTAGGTTAGGCCCAGATTTCTTAAACAAAATAAAAATAGCACTACCATAAAGAACTAAGTTATAAGTTGGACTTTGTTAAAAAATAGAAACCCTTTATCAAGGACAACATTAAGAGTGAAAAAGCAAGCTGCAGTCTGGGAGAAGACATTTGAAATACATATGTCTAATTCATATCTAAAATGTATAAAGGACTTCTATAAACCAATAAGAAATAAGACAACACAATTTAAAAAAAGGCAAAAAAATGCACATGTTACCAAATGGTACTCCAGATGACCAAAGAACATATATAAAGGTACTTAACTTCAGTAGTCATTAGAGAAATGCAAATTTTAACTACAGTGAGATACTACTATATGCCCACCTAGAATGACTAAAATGAAAAAGTGATAACAAAAGTGTTGGTGAAGATAAGGAGCAACTGGAACTCTCATACACTGCTAGTGGGATATGAATCGGTAGAACCACTTTAGGAAAACATTTTGGCAGTGTCTACCAAAATGAAACAAATGCTGACCTGTGCCACAGCCATGAGAAATGAGTGCATATGAACACCCAAATGATGGGGGGTACCGTGTCCCCCCAGGTCACCGTGGATGGAAGAAAATAAAATAAGTCATTCCATATGCTTCTTGGCCTGCCAGGAAAAGGGGGTGGCAATCCTCTAGTGGAGAATGCCCCAAGCCCTTCTCTTGAAGTGGCTTTTATTGATATGTGCAGGGGTAAACAGTATACATGCAAAGCTCATCAATCAATGTCAAAAGGCTATTATTGAAGGAACACAGAGATTTGCCTCAGGTCAGGATTTGGTAGACAGGGTGGCTCCCGTTCAGCCTGAAACCTGGGAAACTGATCAGATTCTATGCTCCACCGAACACCAGTCCTCATTAACTTGAGGGCATTCTTAGCAAAGTAAGTTTCATAAGATTTAATGCATTCCTTTTCCAGGCCTAATTTCCCCCAGGACCACCCGATCCAGTTTAAGGCTGTACTTGCTTCTAGTGTTGTTTCAAGCCTGAGCCAGGTGGGTGGAGCAGAACAGCCAAGAGATAAGGAGACTTCTTTTAGATGAGGACTCTGGCCATGACAAAGACAAGGGGTGAGGGTCTTTTGCCCTTTCTCTGTGTCCCCCAAGTTCTTCCCTGATGGCTCTTATAGGACTGAGCTTGTCTTAGGTTGCCCCTGCCATTCAGGGGTCTTACCTGCCATTGACTAACCAGCCATCCTCCGGGGCCAAGCAGGGTGATGTGAGGGAGGCAGGGGCTGCACCTCTGCCAGGAGGACAGGTTTTGTCTCCTCAGTGGCCTATTTTCCCAAGGCCTCCTTGCTCAGCTCCAGCCTTGGGGCCCTCTTGCCTGTTGGCGATGCTACAGTCCCTGAAACCAGGCAGGATGGTTCCTAACACCCAAGGACTCGTACATGAGTGATCATAGAAGCTTTAGTTATAATTACTAAAAAATGGAAACAACCTAAATGCCTATCAGCAGCCATATGGATAAGCGAATAATGGTCTATCCATACAATGTAATATACTCAGCAATGAAAAAGAGCCTTTGGGTAGGGCATTGGCTAGGAGGGGCATGAAGAAACCTTCTAAGGGGATGGAAATGTAGATTTTGATTTGGTTGGTAATTATATGGGGTATAAATATGTGAAAACATTGAATTGTATACTTAAGATTTCTGTACTTTGTGTATCAATATGTTGAAAACTATTTTATTGATGAGTACATTGGGATGGTACCTTTTTCTAAAGTCCTTGGAGGAAGGATGAGGGGATAGAACAATGTCAGAGGGCAGGGCAGGCTGGAGAGGAAGTGAGGATGGAGCCTGTGAGAGGCCTAAATTTTTCCTGTGTGGGGCTCCTCCCGGCCCCAGGTGCTGGCAGCGACTATTGCTTCTTTCTGTGTGTTCCTCCTCATCCTCACCCATCTCTCCCGAGTGTCCTGCAGTGTGTGAGCAATAGCAGTCATTTGTCCTGGGCACAATTAGCCAAAGGATGCAGAAAGAATCAGCACTCGGGGGGAGGATGGCCTTCCCTAATTCTGTGCTGTTTAAAGGAGAGGTGCATCTAGCTGGTGCTTGCAGAGTTTGCTCGCCTTAGACTCTCTGAAATGTCCCAACCTGGTGGGAACAGAACCTACCTATTGGCTAGCTTTCCATGGAACCTAGGATTAAGTGGTGATGGCTGATGTGACTGGATAGATTGGAGGGGATCCATGGAGGAGGTAGAACCTGCCTCTGTCTGCCTAGGCACATCACTCAGCACCCACACCCTGGGCTGATCCTCAACAACAAATTAAAGCTTGTTCTGTAGATGGCCTGGGGCAGCCCCATGGTCTGCTGGGCGGATCTCCAAGCTGAATGGACTGTGGTGCCCAGGAACGTGGTCTGTACTCCCAGTGGTTTTTGCTCTGTGCTTGGGTGCTCTTGCGGGCATTTTTCTTATGGGAGAAGGACATGCTTCCTTTCCAGGCCTATGGGGTGGCTGCTTGGGACAGTAGGAGCACTCTTGCTGTGGGTCTGATTGCCAGCATGGTAGGATTTTATTTTTTTATATCTTTGTGGCCTGTCATGTTCTGTAAATGTTTAAGCCGCTTTATAAAGAAAAGATGAGAGGAGTTAAGGGTTAAGCGTGTAGGCCAGAATGCCCGGGATCTCAGGTGTGCCATTGTACCAGGAACGGGTGGCAGCTAGTGCTCAGGCACCATGGAATGAGAAGCTGGTGGCCTTGGGCAAGTCACTGTGCCCTTCCAATTTCTTCATTGAATGATAGAAGATAAATTAGGGATAAGTCTAGGCAATATGAGAGTAGTAACAAATTACCCTTTGTGGTGTTATATAGATTTAGTGAGATAATTAACACAAAACACTCAGAAGAGTGCCTGGTATACAGTCAGCACTCCGTAGTGTTAGTGGTGGTGGCTGACAATGGTGAAGGGCCTTTAGATGTGCATCTGTGCCCAGATGCCCCAGTGAAGTGGACTGTGGAAAACACTGGAGCTTCCCTTCCCAGTCTGGCACTGGCCTGTTTTCCCAATTTTTGACTCCTTGCCTTTCTGCTGCTACTGTACTTGGGCCTCAGATCAGCTACAGAGTCCTGTGGTTAGTCAGTGACTGTCCCCTTCTGTGTGCTTTGGATGTCCCCTTCTGTGGCTGAGGAGGGTTCAGCTACAGCCTGGGCAGCGCTGCTCCTTCTCTATGGCCTTCCTTTCTGGGGAAAGCAGGAGACCCAGATGAATTCTGGTAGTCCTGTCAGGTCAATAAAGGCCTCTGAGCTGAGAAGAGAGGAAACAGTGGGGACACTCTGTGGGAAGGCCCCAAGGCAGATTTGAGGGGAAGAGTTGTATCTTCAGGCTGGGGGAAGCCCTTACAGAAGACTGAGCCAGAGCATTTGCTGGCTTACTGGGCTTGTATTTTAAATACTGCAGATCATACTGGGGGTGGTAAGTGCTGATAGTAGTTGAGCTGGAGAGAAGGAGGTGGAGGGAGAAGACCTTTGTACATAAGGGGTAAGAAGAGGGAAAGGCCATGCAGAAGCTTTTTAACTTGATGAAGTCCCACTTGATTATTCTTTCCTTTATATCCCTTGCACTAGGGGACATATCAGTGAAAAGTATTGCTACGTGAAATACCTGAAATTTTCCTGCCTATGTTCTCCTCTAGGATTTTTGGTGTCACGACTTATATTCAAGTCTTTTGTCCATCTTGAGTTTATTTTTGTGTATGGTGTAATTTGGTGGTCAAATTTCAATTTTTTGCATGTAGCTAGCTGTCCAGCTCTCCCAACACCATTTGCTGAAGTGGCTATTTTTACTCCATTTTTTGCTCCTGTCCCCTTTGTCGAATATTAATTGACCCTAGAGACATTGGTTTATTTCTTGGCTCCTTATTCTGTTCCATTTATCTGTGCATTTGTTGTTATGCTAGTACCAGACTGTTTTGATTACAGTGGCCCTGTAATATAGTTTGATACCCTCCATGCACCCTAGTGTTCATAGCAGCATTATTTACAACAGCCAAGTGCTGGAAGCAGCCTAGGGCCCATCAGTAAATGAGTGGATCAAAAAACTGTGGTGCATTTATACAATGGAACACCACACAGCAGAAAGAAAGAAGGAACTCCTACCCTTTGCAACAGCATAGATGGAACTGAAGAATATTATGCTCAGTGAAATAAGCCAGATGGCGAAAGACAAATACCATATGATCTCACCTATAAGAGGAACCTAATGAACAAAACAAAGAAGTGAAAAAAATAGAACCAGAAACATGGAAATAAAGAACAAACTGACAATGACCAGAGGAGAGGTGGGAGTGGAGTAATGGGGGAAAGAAGGGGAAGGGTCAAGTCAAGGAATGTGTATAAAGGACCCATGGACAAAGACAACGGGGGGGGGGGGGGGGGCTCTGAATGTAGCAGGTGTGGGGTGGTGCGTAGGGCAGGGGAGAATAATGGGTGGGGGGAGAATGGGGACAACTGTAATTGAACAACAGTAAAAAAAAAAAAAAAGAAGAAGAGAGAAAGGTCAAGGACACCTCCCAGGTCTCTGGATTCACAGTTTGAGTAGATAGACGTGTCCTGCCTCAGAAGGAGGAGGGGACATAGTGAAAAGAACAAGCGTTTTGGCTGCTGGGGTTCAAATCCCGGCCGCGGTGCTGTTGCCATCAGGTCCTCGGCAGGGCATTGCACCGCACCCTGAGCCTCACTGCTCTCATCGGTAGGGTGGGGGTCTGCATGGCCCCCTGGAGGCTGTGACTATTGACAGTGCTGCCAGTAGTCAAGGGGCTGGCATGCTCTTTGTGCTGCGTGAGTGCAGATCTTCCTCCCTTGTGCCATGAAGCCACCTCTCAGCCTCCTAGACCTAGCTTCTCTGTTAGCATTCATGTCTAGTCATCAATTTCTGGATCCCTCTTCTTGTCAGCCTTGGTTTTGTTTTCCCTTAGAACCCAAAACACAGGTGCTAGAGCCTCGATATCTGCTGAGGAGATGTTTCCTAGGTGGACCCAGCCACTTCCTGTAGGGCAAGAACTATGTCTTCTCAGAGCTGGTTACAACGGTGACCCTGCATAGACGCTGCTAGGGTGAATGGGCGTGTGAATGAATGAACCATCAACAACTCTTTGGTATGGTCTTGACCTCCCACAGACAAACCAATAGGCTGGACAGATCCAGTTTCCAGAGGAGCACAGTGCTGTGCCAGCTGCCTCGGTCACCTGGGAGGGGCTTGGAAAGTGTAAATTCTCAGGCCTGGCCTGGGAGACTCTGATTCAGAAGGTCTGACCTGGGGCCCAGCTTGATTTTGTGCTTGGATGGCTCTGTGTCCTGGCCCAATGGGACACCTGTGGGCTCCGAGGACTGTGTGCCCTCCTGGCTCTGACATCCTGTGACTCTTCATGGAAGCAAAAGGCCCTTGCCCTCGGATGCACGCAGGCCCTGACAGGTCCGGCCCTGCTGGGCGAGGTTGGTTTTCTTGGTGCCAGGTCGCCAGGTGGGGTTTCTAAGTAATGGCAGCAGCTGCTCCCCTCCTGCCATCAGCAAGAATTAAAATACCCAGCTGTTTTGAACTTGAATGTCCCTCTGCTTCCTGTAATGATTACCAAGGGGAAGTGTTTTTATCACAGCTGATGCCCCAACAACTTGGGGACCTGTGTCCCCAAATTTGCTTTGGTTTGTGGTCTCATTTACCCTGCTAGTGCCTAGGGAGGGAAACGATGGGGACCAACAGCTCCGAACCCCCGCAGAGGACAGGGCTCAAGTGCTGGGCTTTGCCTCTGGAAGCATCTGCCCCTTCCCGTTGTCTGCCCCCCTCCTTCCCTCCTCTCTCCTTCATGTACATTTCTAGATGGGTTTTGTATTGAATAGAAGGTGCAGTCTTGCCCTTCACTGGTGCACGTCTGCTGAGGGATAGAGGTCCCAACAGTGTCAGGAGTGTCTCCCTGCTTTATTCTCCTCTGCCTGAGCAGCGGGTGAAGGGTCAGCTACTGGCAGAGGGGAGCCAGTGCCGCGCATGTGACTTGGCTGTCTGACTCTAGATTGCTCACGGCTCGCTGTCATTTTTTGTGTGAGCTCTGGGCGTGTGCTTCTGGGAGAGGAGGGGAGGGCTCTGGAACCCTGGAGGGCCTCTCCAAAGCAGATCTGGGTCTCTGCGTCTGGGGTCAGGGAGATGGGGCGGGGTGGGCTGACAGCCCCTGTGTGTCTGGGCCGGCAGGAGTGGTAGAGGCTCAAAGGCTCATCTAGGATGACTGTCACTCAAGTCACTTTCTTTGTCACTGTGGCTGAGGCAGCCAGTTTACTGCCTCTTCAGGTCTCTGTGCCTGTACAGTCTTGCCTTCTGGGTCTGGAATGGCTCCTCCCTGGGTGTTTTCATATTCTCAGAAGTGCTTCCACCTTCTTTTTATCCTCTTGTTTGCTCAGCATCCCAGCTCCTGAAGCTTCAAATTAGAGACCAGGCAGTTTTACTTCAGAGCCTGAGGCTTCAATCAGTTGTCTTTATTGTATATATGTTTTTATAATTTACAATATAGTTGTTTTAGTAGCTACAGAAAATCGTATTATTGTGGAACTGTGATATTATGGAATCACATTTCTCTTGTGTTTAACTTACATAAACTAAACTAGAAGCTCTTAGAAAAAAGCTACACCAGTTTAATCCCACTGTTCCATGTAAGTGACTGTATGTTCTGGAGAGAGTGGGAGATTGGGGACGGTGAATCTGTGGGTCCCCCAAGCTGACCCCACATTCCATGTGCCCCCGTTAGTGTGAGGGAGTCCCATGTGAGCCTGGGGGGTCCCCGGTCTGTGTGTTGCCCTCTGTCCTGACTGCCGGCTTTAGCTCGAGTGCCGCTCACACAACCCGCCCCCTGCAGCACTGGGCCCCGTGGGCCGCGTGACGGACGCAGAGCCCCTCTCCAGGTGCACCTTCCTGAGGAGCTTTCTAGGGGGATTTTGGACTCTGCAGAATTTTCTCACTGACTTTAGAATTTGCCCTCCAGTGCCCGTTGGTCCCCACTTTTGGGGTCTTTCTCAGCTTACACTTGGTGCCTGAGCACAGAGATGGAGCTAAGATTTAGCCAGAGAGTTTTGCAGTGTGGGGGAGTTGGGCTGCACATTTACTCAGGCACCAGAGCCTATAGGACAGTGAAAGTTTGGAGGCCTGGACCCAAGGGTCAGACAAACTCAGATGTTTAATCTCTGTTGTCCATTTCTAGCTGCAGGAGCTTGGCCGAGCTGCTTATGTTGGAGTTCATTTCCTTCTCTGCAAGATGTGCATCCTATCTCTGTAAGATAACAGTGCGCATCCTATGGGGATCTGGTGTGACTTAATGTGGGTTTCAAGTAGGTCCCTGATATGTCATGGTTATCTCCTCCCTTTAACTAAAGCCCCATAGATTTCAGAGAATTTTAAATTGTCTCCAAGTGTCTAGCTACATACAGTTTCATGAAGCTTCATTTATAGGCGGGGTTATAAGAGAGCTCACCTTTTGGGCATTTAGAGTGTTGTGCTTGAACATCCGCCCTTGTGGGCAATGAATGATGATGGAGGAGGCAAACCAGACTGTGGTCCTCTAGCTGAGTTAGTGTGATGTGTGTCAGTTCTGTGAAGGTAATTTCAACTTGGTTAGTGAATGATCAGGTCAGGAAAACTTTCCCTTCCTAAAAAATTCAGTTTTTATCTCCACTAGGAAAATTGGCACGGGGCTTTTTCTAGGGTCATTTAACATGACTGTTACCTCCATTGTGGACTTCTCTGTTTAGTCAAGGGGGGACAAGCATCATTGTTTTTTTTTTTTATGCTTATCCCTGGGCCTTCCACTCACTAGCTCTGTGAGCCTGGGCAAGTCACTTGAACCCCTCTGTGCCCCAGTTTCCTCATCTGTGTGAAGGAGTCCTGCCTCACAAGGTGGCTCAGAGAGTCAGATGGGTTCAAGCATTTGAAGTTCTATGCAGGGTGCCTGGCACAGAGAAAGGTTGCCGTCACTGTTGCCAGTGGTGAGGAAGAGGAGGACGGTGATGACGGCGATGACAATGACAACATGGTGCCCAGGTCCCTGGGCAGCCTGCATGCCATCCCTCAGACAGGCTCTGCTTGCACAGTGTCTGTCTAATAGCAGGCAGCACAGGCAGGAAACCCCAGGCTTCTCCAACCACTGTGTCTCACTCCCTCCTGCCTTTGGGTCCTCCCTGAATGGATAAGCATGCTGTCTGTCCACCAACAAAAATGTACTGTGTGTCCATGGAAGACATTATTGGAAGATCCCTAGAAAGAGGCAGGCAGGGGTAGTCATTTTGTATAAAGTAAGATTTTTAAAACTTATCTGTCGCACTGGAACTATTTTATAATATGAGAGTTTACCCCAAACCCCAGCATATGAGTTTTATAGGAGAGGAGATACCCTGGCTGAAGTCAGAGTACCCTTTGGCCTAAAGACAGGCAGCCTGGGGCTAGACAAGACTTGACCCCCAGTGCTGTCCCCACCGAATGCTTGTTCTAGAATCTGGGGTCTGATCTTCCACTGCAAAGACTGGAGACTCGTGACAAGGCCCCGAGACTGACCTAGCTCCTCTCCACCCCTGCCTGGGCGAGCGTGTGGCAGAGGCCATGCCCACACTGCCAGCGTTTACACATGCAGTGAGAACTGGGCTGCCACCCACTGCTGCGGCATGCTCGGCTCAGCCAGGCTGTCCTTGTCTTTAAGCCGTGTGGAGAGTCAAAAGCTGAACCTGAAGCCTACCCGGCAAGAGTGGTGTTCAAAGTCCTTGCTGGAGCAAGTGTGATAATGGCCTTTTCATCCATTTCATCGTGGGGCATCTTGACATTGTGTCTGGAAAATAGTACCTCAAGTCCCCAGCATACATCTTCTTTCAGTAGAGTGGCATAAGGGCTTCGCAGGGTACTGTGGGGTTTTGTCTCTTGGAGCCTCATTTTTCTGTGCACCTTGGTGGCCAGCTCCCCGCAAGGGCCGTTCATTTCTTCAGTTGTGTGGCGATGGCCTCTGCGGTGCCCTGATTCTCCAGCAGGCCGGTGTCATTGTCGCTAGAATGCAGGATGCAGTTAGCTGAAAGTGTTCTTTTGTTCAAGGAGTACTGTGCTTGTCAGTGTGTTCACAGCGGGGCGCCACAAACCCCAGTGCAGCTGGGGAGACATGTGCACTCAGGTGGGATCTGGGTGAGGAAGGCGTGTGCAGGAGCTCTGGGGGCGTGGGAGAGCCCATGGGAATGTGCGTGGTTGGGTTTACAAGACGTCTATCACAGGGTGGGCCTCATTGCCAAAGTCTTGCCCCAACAGCCCTCCAAGACCTCCACAACGTCTGGCCTCCAGAGAGGTGGAATAGAAATACAAATAAAAATAGATAACACCAACCACTAACTGAGTATGGCTTCTTGGCTAAACACTCTATGCAGGTTGTCTCATTTAACAAGAAGGTGCACAGCCCACTGAGGTGATATCCTATCCGTGATTCCTGCAGGCTGATGAAGTGCTGCTCCCCCTGCAACTGTGCAGCTCTCTGTTACTGCTAAATCACAGTGTGCTGTCATGATCGATGTGTTTTTTAAAACTTTGTGAGTTTAGCAATCCCATAACATATAAACACTTCTTTTGTTAGTGTTTGCAAAAATTTCTAGTGGCACAGATGTAACTGAAGCCCATCTTAACCTCCAGCCGGCCACATGTCCCTCCTCAGAGGCGGCCAGTTAAAAATAGTGTGTCTCTGGTAGTCTGCATGCTCCCAGGGCAGACTGTCCATGTAGGTGCTGGGAGCGGCTCCGTGGGAGGACGGAGCGGGGTCGGGGGCAGTGGACAGCCCAGGTGGGCTGCTGTGTCCACACTGGCCCCAGCACTGTTTGGTGACCGGCCTTGGGTAGACCTCCAGGGAAGGAGTGCTCAGCCTTGACCCCACTGCCAGCTTTGTTGCCGCTGCCCCCTGTTGTTATCCCTGGTCCAGTTTAGTGGCCTCAGGAGACCTTAGGCGCAGTGGCCTTGTTTTCAGTCAAGGCCTCTGGGTCATGTTTCTGGGCCGTAGGGGAGGTGAGGTCATCTGGGGCAAGTGGCTTGGGACTTTGTGGTCATATCCTCAGTTGTCCAATCAGCCTTTGACTCTGACTTTGGTTTTGGCCCTGAGATTGCCAGACCCCCCCACCCCCCACCCACTCCCAAAAAAGTATCCAGCTCTCTCCTAGTTCCGATAAAAGCCTGGAGGACAAAACTGACTCTTATTTACTGATAAATGTTTATAAAGCCCGCTGAATGCCAGACCATTGAGCATGTGGAGCTTTTGCAAATCTCTTCGGGGGGGGGGGGGTGTCTTCTTTTGTGATCTGAGGCTGAAAAGATCTCATTTGATGAAAAATCTTGATTTGTTATTTATATACTAGTGAAAGATTTCTCCACCTTAGTGTATTTTTTTGTGTGTGATCAAACATATCAAAATGTTTATTAAAAACCAATAACATGCCCAGCCCCCAACTTGGGTGGGGCATTATAAAAGCAAGCAGAGCCTGGGTCAAGAGCATAGGCTCTGGAAATGGGTTGAAATCCCCTTTCCTGTGACAAGTTTTAGGACCTTGGTCCAGTTAACTAGCCATTCTTTGCCTCAAAATGATCTCTTCTATTCAAAAGAGGGATCATGATAGCACCCATTTCACTGAGCGGAAGAAGAGAGAATGAAATAATGCATAAGGAGCACTGAACCTAATGCATGATAGATACTCAACAAAGGCTATTCTTATTAGTAGCAGTTATTATTAATTAGCATTAGAAGTTCACATGCAGTCAGAACTAGGAGGAGGAGAATTGAGTGTGTAAGAGCTGATTCTGTTCTTGAGAGTTTGTAGTCTGTTTGGGGAATTAGAATAAGGCTCTTAATCTATTAGCAATTAATACACAACAGTGGTAATTAAATTCAAATGCTGTGGCTTGTATTGCAAGTCCTACAGAAGTTTGGAGGGAGCTCCTGGGAGGAGAAGGGCTTACCATGGGAATGTCAGGTGGGTGAAAGGAGTGAGGGGGAGACAGAGGAAGGACCGTGTGGCAGGTTTCAGGGGAACATTCTCAGTCAGTCCCGTGGGCAGCAACGGGCAGAGTGTAGGGGGCTGAGGAGGTCAGCTGGGATCTGCCTCATCCTGAGGTGAAATGACACCTGCCTGTAGAATGGGGATGGGATGAGAGAGGAGAGAAACAGCAGCTACCTCTGCTTCCTCTTCTTCCTCCCCCCAACTCCCTCTCCCTTCCTCCTCCTCGTCCTGTTCCACTTCTTCTTCAGTTATTAATGCATTTATTGTATTTTCATAACTACGGGCCTCCAATTGTAGGATGCAGAGTTGGGAAATTTAGCATGGCTATATCAATGTGTAGAAAACAAACATGCAACAACTGAATTTTTTGAGAGGATTACTAAGAACTTGGGTGGAGTGTGGGAAAACTTTTGAATAGGCAAAATAGTTGTTAGAAAAAAATTTGAAGGCTTCTTATTGAGGAGTAACCTACCCACAGAGAAGGACACATCCCATGACTACGCAGATGGATGGAGTGCCACAAACGGAACACACCCGTGGAAGCAGCTTTCTTCTTGCAGCGCAAGACGCAGAACTTTGCCAGCACCCCAGTGACCCCCATGTGCTTTCTTCCACCCACTCCTCCCCCACTACACCCACCATCCTGACAGCTAACAGTTTGGGGTAGTTTCCCATGGGTCTTCCCTTTCTGTAGACAGACTCATATAGCAAGCGTGCATGTGTTTGGTGTCTTTGGCTCAGCATTGTCTTGTGAGAGTCATGCTTGCTGTTACATGTAGCTGCAGATCATCCATTCTCATTGCTGTGAATTACCACTATTTATTTTATTCCTTCCACTGTTGATGAGCATTTGGGTTACTTCCGGTTTGGGACTGGAGGTAGGCCAAAAATAGCCCCCTTAAGCCCTGTTCATGGGTGCCACTCCCTAGTAATGCCTGTGCCTGCGTTACCTTCCATGGCAAAATTAAGGATATTGATGTGGGGAGGTGATCCTGAATTCCCCGGGTGGGCCCAGTGTAATCACAAGGGTCCTTAGAAGAGGGATGCAGGAGGGTCTGGTTCAGAGAATGAAATATGACAGTGGAAGCAGAGGTGAGAGAGGGAAGAGATTTGAAGGTGCTACGTTGCTGCCTCTGAAATGGAGGAAGGGGCCATGAGCCTGGGAATGCGGGCGAGCTCTAGAAACTGGGGTTCTCCCCTAGAGCCTCCAAAAGGAATGCAGCCCTGCTGTCCCATTTTAGACCCATTTCTGAACTCCAGACCTGTAAGATGATAAATGTGTGTTATTTCAGGCCATTAAGTTTGTAGTAATTTGTTTTTACAGCAGTAGGAAGCAAATATAGGGCTGTAACCTACAGTACTAATGAGAACATTCTAGGAAATGCCTCTTGATGCACCTATGTACCTAGTAGCAAATGCCAGTTGAATAGTTATGGCCACAGTCTTCTAAGGTGGTTGGACCCCTTTATGTTCCCATAAAGGATGTGAGTTCTGGTTGCTTCACATCCTCACTGAGATGCTCTCAGATGTTCCTGAGAAGAGATATTTTTCAATGAAGAATTAGCAGGACTTCATGACCAATGGATACTTTGCAGGAGGTTGGTGCTTAGCAAATGCTGGCCAGTGCTGAGCTAGCCAGCTGAGGAGAGGAATGAGGAAGGGGTAGTGCCAGAGTTCCTAGCTGGGGAGCATTACAGTTCCTCTTCCATGGAAGTGACTGGGATCGGAAATACTGATGAACTTCAGATTAATACAGAACTTTCGAGCTGAAGAGTTAGAACAGCACTTCTTTTTGTAACTTTTTGATTAGCCAAGGTGAGTGGTGGGTATTGGGGAGGTAGAAGAAAGGAGCTGTTCAGCCAGCTCCTTGGGGTTTGAAAATTGCCCTTACCCCTTAAACTAATCACAGCTGCCTGGGGCCCTGGTTTTGCCTTCTATCAAATGGGTGTGATCCCACCTTACCTAGGGGCTGGGAGGGGGGATGAGTGGAGCCTCTGGGTGGGAGCTTTGGTTTACTGCCAGTGAAAAGGAGGTACTGAGTCAGTGGTGGCTGTGGTTGTTACCAACAAAGGTATTAAGCACATAAATTCCTTTTACAGAAGTTGGCAGTTCTGGATTCAGAGTGTTCAGGGGGCTGAGAGGCTGTCTTGAGAGGGTTCTGAGAACATCACCTGCTTGGTTGGCATCCAGGGTAGGTAAGGTCAGGCTTGTGGTCCACCTTTCTAGGGCTTTATAGAGACACTGTCTCCTCATAGCCCTGAAACCGCTTTTGAAACTGTTTGTTTATGCATTCATTCATTCACCATACTGTGCTTTACCATGCACATTATAATACTGTGGTTAGGAACACAGATTCCCAGAACAAATGCCTGATTCAGGTCTTAGCTTTACCATTTGCTATCTGTATGACCTTTGAAAAAAATCCTAACGTCTTTGTACCCAGTTTCCTGATTCCTTAAGTGAGGTGGTATCTGCCGCCTCCTAGAGCTGATGTGAGAATTGGATGAGTTGCTCCATGGGCCCTTGGGCATCCCTCAGTGCTGGGGTGCAGAGCCGGGTGCCCCTATGCCACAGGCTGAAGGGCAGTGGTTTATTGATGGCTGTCTACAGGGTACCTTCTCTAATACTTGGAAGGAAAATCTGAACCCATTGACCCAAAGTGAGCTGACGGCCCAGTGAAGGGCAGGCTCTGACTTCTGACTGCTGCCCGGGAAATGTGGTTGTGAGGGGGGGCCTGCCGTTGGCATCATTTTGGGACATAGGTATTGAATCCCTCTGCGGCAGTTACTGGGCCACAGAAGAGCGTGGTACGCTGTGTAAACCTGCCTTCTAGGCTGAGGCAAGGCAGGCTGAGGTGTTCACAGCTGCGGAAGCAGCTCTGGTCTGGGCTGCTTACTTTCTCCTCTCGCTCTTCATAGTTGGGATGCAATGACACCTCTGAGACTGAGTACAAGTCCCGCTACCCTTCCATCTCCCTTCTTTCTGGGATCCACATCTTCCCTTTTGCCTAGTTTTGAGTGCTCCCTAATACATATATCTCAGCTGATGAAGTTAAGCTCTGATGGAAGCCAGCCAGATCAGTGGCCCCAGACCAGGATCCAGACGCTAAAAATACGTCATGATGTGCCCTTTGCAAGTTAAAGGAGCAGTGTTGGAAGTTGTGGCTGGGGATTCTCTCCGATACTGACTGTACAACGCCATGTGGTGCTGGGGCCTCAGGTACCTGGTCCTGCTCACCTGGATCTGCAAGTTAATCCAACTGGTGTTTTCATCTGGGAAAAGGCCAGAGTCATGGTGGAGCATAGGGCAGAGGTTTGGCCAAGCAGGCCCGTGAGGCTCAGCAGTCACAACAGCCAATGCGGTGGAGCTGGGCCGTAAGGACATACCAGCATGGAAGATCAGGGTGTCAAAATTACCCTAAACTTCCTTTTACTGAGACCAATACATCGTCCCTCAATATGGCCTGCAAAACCAGTTCTTACAGCATTGAAACTGACGACTGGTTGACACCAAATGCAGTATGTGGTTTGTGTTGACACTGAAGGGTGATCCTCAGACATCGCAGACTCCTCTGGGGCAAATGCTCAGGGAGTGGAATAGTGGGTGGAATCCTCCACCCATTGGCATGATCGCTTTCTAGCTCTGCCTGTCTCTGTCCCCTTGTCTTCCTTTTAGTCTTTGTCATTCCTAAGCACACAGACTTGAATCCTTAAATGTGGATATCGTCTGCACTTGGATGGTGTTTTACCATTCCAAGTGGTCACTTTGTGAAATGAGGCTCAGCACTCATGGTCGTGGATCCCAGCATTTCTAACCCTGTACTAGGTGTCCTGCAGGCTCTTGAGAGTCTTCACACTAGAAGGTAATACATGCTAATCAACTCCTCTTTATCCATCAAACACTGATTATGTACCTACTTGAAAACGCACATGGTTTTACTAAAATGGTAACCAAAAATAGTTTGGCCTCACCTGTCTCCATAGACACAGCACACCCCAAGCTTCAAATAACCAAATCTGCCGTCAGACGGGTCTCGGTGAAAATACTTAATCATTGTGCCAACTGGGATGAGAGTTAAGTAGTCATAAAAACAGGACCCAATGAAATAGTGACTCAAAGGGCAAGGTGAGAAGACGGTCATGCTCCATGCAGTCACAGATCCAGGTGCCTTCTGTCTTGTTGCTCTGTTATTTCCAAGAGCTTTGTCATCATCTGCATGGTCAGAGCTGAATTCCAGCCAGTGGGAACCATAAGATGCGGCATGCCCATCCCATGTCTTAAGACCTGGAAAGAGAAGTGGCACATAATCATCTTCTCTCACATTTCACTGGGAATTCAGAGTCCTGGCTGCACCTAGTTACAGCGGTGCCTGGGAAATGCAGTCCCTGTTAAAACTTAAATAACTGTGGAGGAAGGGGAGAATGGATTTTCTTGGACACCGGACAGCCTTTCACATACTCCACTTTATGTATTTAATGCTACTTATTGTGTGTTTATAACATAAATGCACCCCAGTATAAATATTGTTTGTTTTGCTTTTTTAGAAAGAAAACCTGGGCCTGCCAAGCTGTGTCTGTAGACAATTCCACAGTAATGAATCCGTGTGCCTTCACAGGAATGGAAGAACACAAGGAAAGGTAAAAATATCTAAAAATTAAAAATTTTTAAAAATAGATTTATTGATGGGGGGTGGAGAGAAACATCAATGTGAGAGAGAAACATTGATTGGTGGCCTCTTATATGCACCCCGACCTGGGATCAAACCCACCAGGTAGGTATGCGCCCTAACCAGGGATCAAACCCCCGACTTCTGGTGTACAGGATGATGCTCCCGCCAACTGAGCCATACCAGTGAGGGCTTAAAATTTTTTTATATGTAACAATTAAATGCAATGCATAACTTTGTCTTTGCCTGTATAAGTCAGTGGAGGACATCAAAAATTTAGAGCTAGCCAAATTTCATGTGTACCCTATTAATATCCCTAATTTCTGACACCAGGAGAGAGATACCTTTGTTAAGTATGAGGGAATGTTTCCAGGATTTGGAAAGAACGGCTGGTATAGATAGACCTAATGTAGTATAAAGTTAAATATTTGATTCCAAAAACCGTGGACACTCATTCCAACAAACCGTGGACACATGCTCAGATGTGCTGTGTCTACACATTTGTGTGTGGCCAGTCCTTCAAGAGGAGGCAAAGGCAAACCTTGCTCTTGGCAGCTACATCTTTTCCTGAAATTGTCTCTTCTTTCGTCCATCTCCTTTTTTTTCTTAGAAATAAATGTATTAATTTAATTTAATGCCCAGGAAGTGCATGGATACATTTTCCTAGTTAAAAATAAGAATACAGTCCCCACTGACCCGCTCTCCCTTCCCCCAAATTTATCTCCAGCCTCTCCCTACTCCTGCCTTTCCCTGAGTTACCCACTGTGATCCACTTTGTGCATTTCCTCCCAGAATGTTTTTAAGGTGCCTTTGTACATAGGAAAAAGTCATTCTTCCCTTCCTTTCTTTTTTCTTTCTTTCTGTTCTTTAAATACAGGCTGTAATACTATGCTCATTGATCTATTTTGTAACCTTTTAAAATAATTCAATTATATGTCTTAAAATGTTTTCAAGACAGTAATGTGAATCTATCTTGTTTTTATGCTACAGCAAAGTGAATGATGTATCCATAGTATGAGAACCTTCCTGTTTATTGAGCTGTTTTCCTGCTTGTGTAGGTGGGCAGGTTCTGTTTTTCGCCTTTTTGACACTGTTGTGTTATACTTCTGGCATATGCCTCCTGAACACATGGACAGACTGTTTTCTTAGGTGGTAACTGAGAAGTGAAGTTCTTGGGTCGTTCTGTGTATGCGTTTGAGATCTTAATAAACATTGCCAAATCGTTCTCCACGGAGCACCTTGTCAACAGGGTACCAGGTTTCCTGCCTGCTCGCCTCCTGCCACACCTCTGCTCTTTGTGCTTTTTCATTTCAACCAGCCTGTTGTTGAGCAGTGGCCTCTCTCTGTAATTTCCTCCCCCTTCTCTTTACTCTGGGGAAGTTCATCGTCTCAGGTCTCTCTGCTACCTGGTTTCATCTCCCAATGGCCCCAGTGAGCCTCTCTCCTCACAGGGACCCAGTGTCCTCTCCTGAGGCCCAGGCCATCTGGGCTGCCTTGGGCCTCCTCAGGAGCAGGTGCCACTTCATTCTGTCTCCTGAAAAGTATTCAAGTATGCTTCTCTAGGAGAGGTTGTCACAGGATTACCTGCTTCTCTTTTGATTCCCAAGGGGGCTTTGAAGAGCCCGTGGTAGGATTTCTCTATTTCAGGTTGTTTTATCCACCATCCCCATCACCATCACCATCCCTACTACCACCACCGTCACCACCAGCACCACCACCAACATCACCGCCACTACCACTATCTCTGCAACCACCACCGTCGGCACCGCCACTGTCACCGTGAGCCCCATCACGACCTCCGTCACCACCGCCGCCGTCACCATCGCTCCACCATCGCAGGCCCCAATATGAGTATTTGCCATGCGTCAGGCTCTCTGTGGGTCACTTAGCTTATCTCATTTAATTTTCACAATGGTCCTATCAGTTAGGAAGTTGTGATATTAACCCCCTGATGGCCAGCAGGTGACATTAGGACGGAAATTCATTTAAAACCAATCCCAACAGCAAGAATAACAACAACAAAAACTCTGTTTCTCTGTGGAGCCCTAGCTCCTACTCATTGCTCTCACTTTAAGCGACTGACAGACTCACACTTGGCCGAGCGGTGAGTGCTCCTTGTAGACGTAACTGTGGAGCCATCACACCATGTTTGTGGTTGCCTTGACCACACTCAGTTTTTATTCCTCACTGGGGCCTTCCCAGGGGAGAGTGCAGGATTGGGAGTGGTGGTTTTGAGTTTTTATTCCCTTCCAGCATGTGAACGTGGACTCTTACACAACACTAGCCTCTCTGTTCTGGGGTACGGGGGGAGGCAACCACACTCCATCCAAAACACTTCCCTGGAAAAAAGGTTTTCCAGGTTGAGCCTATTTGTCACAGGGAGAAAATCTACTTTTATTAAGATAAATACACCCATTGAGCTGTGAAGGGAGAGGAGGTTCTTTGCTCACTCCCGATAGACCTGATCAGCGCCCTACCCTAAAACATTTCACTTTAGGTCTAGTTCTAAAAGCAGACAGAGTGCAATTTCAAAGGCCTTCCTGGGCACACCCCTTCTCATTATGTTTCAGAGACCTAAACTCCAGAGCTAGAAGAGATCTAGGTTCATTGTTATCATTTCTTGTGTCTTCAGTCATTACAGTTTTAAGCAGTCAGGCCTACCCAGAGTGATGAAATGATGGTCCAAGTTCATGCAGAGACAGACCTTGGTCTCAGGGCTCCAGAGTCTGGCCCTGACTCTTTACACAACATCACGGCTACTGCACATGTGATTATCAGGAGAGTGATCAGCTCTGGTTCCAAACCTAGAGTTTATTAGCAGATAGTGCCTTGAAGGAAACTAGCCCATTGGTCAATCAATTGATTATTAATTCAGGGGCATTTATTGAATACTACTGTGTATACCAGGGACAAAAGTGGTTAGAATATGAATCCTTAGGGAATTCTGAGTCTTGGAGGCTGAGGAGGCAGCTGCATACACTATGAGCAATGGTTAAGTGGAAAACTTCAATTCTTCTTTGGTTAATGGGGACAATTATAAATATCTCCTGCAATGGTTTGTTGGGGCATGTCCTGAGTTAATCACAGTAAAGCACCTGGCATATAGTAAGCACCTAATAAAGGCAGCTGTTTTCCATTTTTGTTTATTTTTATTGCTACACAGAGTGAGGAACCCAGGAAAATTTTTCTATCAGGAGATTGATAAGTCCAGACTTGTGTTTTAGAAATGGCAGTCAGGTAACTCAGTCTCTCATCCTCTGTGTATTTATTATTTTAGTGTCTACCTCTCCCCTTGGACTGTGAATTCCATGGAGCCAGGCCTTGCTTGTTTTGTTCACTGTACTTCAGTGGTGTGCCTAGGACATAAAGCAAAATAGTCAAGGACACAGACATTGGATTTTTTTAATAGTTTAGCATTTTATTTTCATTAAGAACTTTAAAATATTATTGTAGACAAACACCTGGCTGTGTGTACTTGGGCGTGTCTCCTGAACCCCACGTTCTGCTTCATTGTGGTTTTTTCACCAAACCAAGTCTGTCTGTCCTTGTATTGGCCTAAGGTATTAATTAGGACAGCGTCTTAGAGGATCTGCCAAGAAGCCATTGAAAAAGCCCTTCAGTGAGCCCGGCTAATCTCCTACACAGCAAGTTGTAATAATATCTGCTAATTTTGGCCACCTCCTGAGGGGTTTTTATATTCATTGGCTCCAAATATCACAGCAGCTGAACAGAATATGCATTGTTTGCCCCATTTTGCCAGATGAAAAACCAGTTTTAAGTACCTGCCCTACTATCACAGATAATTAAAGGGCTCAGGCTAAAACCTGTGTCTTTGACACTCTCAAGTGAGAAAGCCCCTGGCCTTCTCTCACCCTCTTTCCTCAAGATCTCCCTGTCCAGCCTGTCTGCGGCATGATCTGGGCAGCAGCAGATCACTTCTCTTGAGAGATGCCTCCACGCACACTGACCTTTATAGATTCTGTTGGGTCCTGTGAGAAACACCACATTTGACCGAGCTTAAGCCAGCAGTGCCCAAACAAGTTTGGTGAGAGTCTCCATTTTTTCCCGGCAATGCCTATTGATGTTTGGATGAAACCATGTTCTGAGAAGCAGACTGTGGGAAATGCTGATGGGATCTCCAAGCAGTCACCTTTGAGGGGTAAAGTGCTTTGTCCCAGGTCACAGCACTGGTGAGTCAGAGAGTTAAGGCTACAGCCTCAGATCAGGAGAGGTTACATTCTCCCTTGTGTTGGGCTTCCAGCTTCTCAAGGTCAATAGCTGGACTCCCAGAGGGAGGAGGAAGTGGAGCAGGCAACACACACATCCCTTTGGGCAGTGAACGGAGAGCTAATAAAAGTCAGTAACCAAAACAACTCTGGCCTAAAGCTGAGATGGGAGCTGATAAGCAGTTCTGAGAAGAGAACAACTAAGGAGGCGGGGAGCTAATCTAGTCTAAAGGTGGTACAGATCACCCTACGCCCTGAGCACTAATGCCGCACAGGATTCTGGGGCAAATCTCAATTTGGGGTACAGGCCTTCACGCTGCCATCTAAAAACCTCTCTGTTTTCTAGCCAGTTCAATCCACCAAAGCCACTCTCACAGGCGGAGAGCCTACTGTGTGCTGGGCCCTGCCTGGGCTAGAGGTGAGGGTGCCACGCCCAAACATGACCTTGCCTTGCAGGAGAATGAAGTCTAGTGGAGCTGGCACCAAGGAGATGCTGAAAACACACTGGAAGAGATGAGCATGTTTTTTATTTACAAGGCCAGAAGTGATTTTTATTTACAAAGAAACAACATGCATTTGTGCAATCTGAGAGTGAAGGAAGGCCCTGCCTGGAAAGCCGAGTCCCTTCTTTGAGCATTTTCCTCAAGGGTTTACGGCTGCTGAGCAGTGATGGGATATTAACTGACTGCCTGACTGACCTGCCAGACACATGCATACGTGGATGAATGAATGAGCAAATGAACAAACTTGAACTTTTACATTTTGCCAGGACGGCTTAATCCTCACTATCTGCCCATTTTGCCACAGGTTCATTTATTGGAAGGGTTTACAAAAAGGGCAAGCACTTGGCCCCTCAAAACTCTTCTCTTTGAACATCAGAAATTTGCTTGCCTAACTCCATTGCTGCACAGCTGAGGACACTGAGGCACAGAGAAGCGATGTGATCCACCCACACTCACTGCTGGCAGCAGAAAACCACACTCCCCTGGGGCCTAATTTGCTAGAAAGGCTGTGTTCTTGTTAATCAGCACCCAGAAGTACAAGTGGCAAGTAACGGTTGCTCAGTCAACAAATACTATGGGAATACGTCTCCTCACAATAAATTTGCATGGTTAAAAGACAAAATGTCCATAAATCACAGGAGCAAAACTGTTCCTGCAGTGGGTGTAAGGTCTGTGGACAGAGCTTCCACTGAGCCCCTCTCCTCAGGGAAAGTGGGGTTGGCTCCCAGCCAGCTGAGGTCCTTCTCACAGGCAGCCTTTGGCCCCTTGTTGTTATCGAACCCCTCCACCTGTCAGTTCAGAAATATGAGTGGGCACCTACTGTGTGTCAGACACCACGCCCCTGCTCCTTATTTGATGGGAACCTTCATCTTGCCTCCTCCCTGCAGATGGGAGCTCAGTAGGGAGCAGCTGCTGTGGCTGCCAGCGGGTGGGACTGGGCGTGGGCCAAGATAATCCATTGAGGCGCAGAGAGTGGGTATTCTGGTCTCATTGGGAGCCCATCTAGGCAGCCTCCTTCTCACAGGGTGGCCCTGGTGACAAGGGAACTGCCAGGAGGGTCTTAGGGGAGGTGGTGAGGTCCTGGTGTGGTTGTTGAAGTTTCCAAGTTTCAATCTACCACCTGTGAAGGTGGATAACAGTGGTACTTAGGTCATAAAGTAGATGTGAAGGTTCAGTGTGGTAAGAAATGTTTAGCTTTTGGTCACTTGGCACTTGGCTGACACTGAGCACATGGCATTAATCTGGTATCATGCTTCCACCAAACACAGAGCCAAGAGGAGCTGTTAGAATGCATGCCCTCTACTTTCCTATGACAATCACTAAGGTGTGGTGATCACTTTTTGAAAAAAAACCATTCCATAATTATATGAGTACCTACCATGTGCTCAGCACTCCATCAGGCATCCTGGGGATACAGTCAGCTGTGGACCATGCTTACAGTCTAGAGGGATGATGCATGTATGCACTGGGACACAAGAAGGGCCTAAAGGAGGATGCATGTAGCAGGCTCTGGTACACAGTGTGAACCTGGGAAATGTTTTAAAACATACAAACTGGAGGGACTCAAAAGGGCACAGCACCGTGAGGTGGCACCAGGGAACACAACTCATGGGACACAGCAGGTGGGAAAGGAGTATCATTGAGGGTTTTGTGTCTGGCCCACATTCATCTGGGAGCGGAAGCTCACCCAGCCCCTGCCCTGTGGACAGATAGTGGCGGGTGCAAGGCAGCATCTGTCCTGATGCTGGATCCTGCCAGGTGGAGAACATGTGCATCAATCTCCTTCCTGGGGAGTCTGATAGAAAATTCCTGCCGGGCAAGAGCATTGCACTTTGTCTGGAGCTAGATCAACCTTTTCAACTCGGAGGCCCAAGAGTCAGGCTTGTAGAGCTGCATGAGGATGGGGGTGGGGGCATGTGAACCCTGATGGTTGACATGTTCACTGGGCCTAGAGCAGTGCAGAATGAGCAAGATGCATTTATGAAGCGCTGTTTCTGTCTGGGGTGTTCTGCTTGGGTGTGAATGGGGAGAGTCTTGAGAATTTTGTTCTTTAGGTGGGAGAAGAGGATGAGAACTTGGGTTTAGGCTTTCCTCGGGATCGCTGCTGGGATTTGAGCTGCATGTGGCCTTTGTCCCCTTATGTGCACTGTTGTATGTGTGTGTGCTGCCTGAGCAGGAGCCAGTGTCTTCTTTAAGGATGGCTGTGGATCAAGGGCCTGTTGTGTGCCAGGCATCATCCCAGGCTCAGGGATAGATTTGTGACCAGGACAGGCAGGGTCCTGATATTAATCTAATGGGGTCCCTGCCCTAGAGGGCTTTGCAGTGCAGCTTCTGGTTTTACAAGGGCAGGAAACTAAACAGGAAGCAGAAACAGGGTAAAAGGAGCCCTGAGCAGAAAGGAGGAAGGCCTGAGGTCAACTCTTGGTTGAGGGTAGGATTAAGGGAAGGGAGAGGTTAAATTGGCTAGTGTTGGGGACAAAAGCTCAAATTTGTAGCATTTACCTAGTTCCATGGTGTAAATATTCCCACCACGGCTAACTTCAGCCTACTAACACAAAGTCACCGAGGTGTGCCTCGTCGGCTCTCCCAGTGCGACCCAGCTTCAGCACAGCACTGTGTGAGCCACTCCTCTGAGGGCAGTTTCCTGATTGCTGAAGTGAGTGGGTGGGACCGGACAACTGAAATTCCTTGGTGAACTGGGAGCATTATATAAATGTAAAATGGTGAAGATTGCTCATAGTTTTGAAGTTTCATGACTAACACTGTCTCCCAACTACTCTATTCAGGATCCATGGCCAAGAGCAGGATATGATACTCTGATCTGTTTATAAACCCCTCTTTAAAAAGTACTTCAAGAAAATGTGAATCTTTTCTTTATTTCGAAAAGGAATAACAAATTACATGTAGAAAACTAAAGAATTACAAGCAATTGAAAAAAGAGAGATTTCTTTTGTCCTTTGAATAAAATCATTGGATGTGATTTTTTAAAAATTTGGGTAAATTTGACGTGTGCTATTATGTAAATTTAAGGTATATGGCATGTTGCTTTGATACCTTTATATATTGTAATATGGTTGCCATTGTAACGATTTTTAGCATATTACATATTCACAGTACGTTATTGTCTATATCCAATACTCTATACATTACATTTCTTTTGGTTGTGATCTTATCTCTCCCTTAGACCCACCCTTTCATTTGCCAGTGCGAGCGCTGTGCGTAGTTAGTAGCAGAGGTGGAATTAGAGCCTGGGTGTCCTGTAGCGTTGAATGATGGCGATTAATTAGTCAGAGTCAAAGCCTAGTTGTTTTTTGGCCAGGATGTCCTCATGTCAGGACGAAGGATTTTTTTTTTTTTCCATCTGTGAATTTAAACAAGTGAGAAAAGTTTTCACCATTTCTGGACTTCCCCCCTTGCTTTACTTACTGCCCCCTTAGCCCCAAGTCACTGTAGTCTTCATCTCTTTGGTATAATGGTGACACTCTTAGGAGTTTTCCATGGCAACTTATTTTCTCAATCCCGACCCCCCATATAGCTACTGTTTTGGTTTTGGTAGTTTGGGTGTTTTTTTCTCCCCCCCCCCAATTTTTAGTTCTCAATGTTGTTCACCATTTTGTTATACTTCTTACTTGTCAATCATTTCTTGTTTCCTTATCTTCATGTACACACAACGGGCTGTATAATACCTCATTCACTTAACAAGTGTTTATGGAGTGTCTACCATGTGCCCTGCTCTAATAATGAACAAGCAGGAACTTAATGCTGTCCCAGCCTGCACAGAGGTTCTGATTGCTGGGAAAGCCAGCTGTTAACCTTGTATTCACATGGACAAAATATTCTGTGGGTTATAGTGATGGAGTTGTGGGTGAGTTTTAATAACCTGTTCTCTGTTTTCCAAAGCAAATTAAAGCGGGGAGGTTCCACTTCTCTAATGAAATCGGGGGATGCTTCCCTGGGCGGGGGTGGGGGTCGGGGAAGTAAGCATTCCAGGCAGAGGGCACACTTTCCCCTTTTGTGGAAAATGAAAAAAAAGTATCATAAAACTACTAGTATTGAAAAGGGAATGTTGTGCTTGTGGATAGTAGGTATATTTTGAGTTCTGAAATGATAGAATTCTTGTCACCTGGTAAATACCCAACAGCCCCTTTCTTTGTGTTCTTTACCTGTTTATTATGTGTTATCAAAGGAACTAGGTTTCACATTGTATTTTTCTACCCAACTGCACATTTTGAAAATTTGCAAACCTACAGAACAGTTATTAGAATAGTATTTCCTTCACCTAGATTTTATTTAAGCATTTTGCCTCATCTGATCTGTGTGTGTGTGTGTGTACACACATACATACTTTTTTCCCCCTAAACCATTTGGAAACAAGTTGTAGACATTTTAACACTTTACTCCTAAATACTTTGGCCTATATCCTAAGATAACAAAATTCTCCTGCATAATCACCTAATATTACACACCTCTGTAAATTAACAGTACGTTTAGAATATCTGCTAATATCCAGTTCATATTCAAATGTCCTCGGTTGTGCCAAAACACCTTTTACAGCTCTTTTCATGTCTCTCAACCACCACCCAGCCATCCAGGGACCATTCTTGGCTGAAGCATTGCATTTGGTTGTTATGTCTCTTTGTTTCTTTCAATCCGGAGCAGGGCCTTCCCTTGTTTCTATTCTCTATGGCCCTGGCATTTGAAGGATCAGATCCTCATTCTGGATTTGTCTGAGTGTGTCCTCATGGTGCCATCTACCTGTTCCTCTGTCCCTCCTCTCATGAATGTCAAATGAAGCCCAGAGGCTGAAGTAGGTTTAGGAGCAGCATTTCTAGTGACCAGGGCTTGCTGGCCACATTGTCACCCCCCTAAGGTCAGGATGACCCATGCTTGGTGAGACTGAGGTGACACTTGGTCAAGACCAGAGTCTGCATTGTGTTTTGGTTTTGACCTGGCAGAGATGTTATATTGACCATAATTCTAACACATGTTTGGAAGGAAAACCTTTTGTAATAAAAAATTCTCTCTCACCCTAAACACAGGGCAGTTTTTTATTTTTAAATTATAGAAAAAATTCATATGTAAGTATTGCTCTGATATTTGTGTTTGCTTATTTGTTTAAGATGTTCAAATAAAATTGAGTCTGTTTGCTATGATCTTACAGGCACGTGCATGCTAAGGGAGACATTTCGGAGAAAGTCTTCACGCTTTTTATTTTAAACATCTCTTATTTTTAAATAGACCCAGGTCAGGCTTAGCTAGAGTGTGCTTCATGTAGCAGTCTCCAATGCTCGGTTTATAAAATTCAGGTAGATACAAGATCTCCTGAAGGTTAGAATGTCGTGGCAGAAGGGAAGTTTTGCAGAATGACCAATTGCCCAAGTGTTGTGAGCGTGTGCAGGTGTGAGCATATCTATATGTGCTGTTGTTGTCTCAAGGGAGTTGGAATGGTGAGTCAAGGCACCAAGATTAGTGTCAGATGTGACACAAAGCAATGAACCCTGTGCCAATTTGGGGAAGGCATGATTTAACTTAAAATCCAGGACCTTTATCTTGAATGCCTGCTTGGTACCAGACACTGTGCTGGGTACAGTGAATGGCATAGACTGGCTACTGTGAGCCTTACAATCTGGAGGGAACAGGCCAAACATGCCAATCCCAGGGTGGCAAGTGTACAGCAGGGAAGTCTGAGGAGCTGGGGGGAATCTGGGATGGACCTAACATTTCCCAAGAGAGATAATAATCAGAAGGTGGAAGCATGCATGAGGGATAGTCAAGTAAAGAATGAGTCATGTGGCATAGATACAGAAACAGACTGATGGTTGCTAGAGGGGAGGGGGGTTAGGGAGCTGGGTGAAAAAGGTGAAGGGATTAAGAACTGGTAGTCACAGAATAGTCCTGGAGATGTAAAGTACAGCATAGGGAATATAGTCAATAATACTGTAATAATCATGTGTGGTACCCGGTGGGTATTTGACATACCAGGGGGATCACTGTGTAAAGTATATGATTGTCTAACCACTATGCTGTACATCTGAAATTAATATAAAACAATATTGAATTTAAACTGTAATTGAAAAATAAAATAAAAAAGTTAAAAAAAAAAAAAGAATGAGCTATGTGAAAGGAACAGCATGTGCAAAGACCCCGTGGCCAGAGAGAACAGTGTGCTGGAAGAAGAGACAGCAGCTCAGTGTGGCTGGATCATGGAGTAGGGCAGGAGACTGGAAGGTGTCTGGGCTGGGGTGGGACTGAGTGAACCCTGTGAGCTTTGGTAGTAAAGAGCTTAGATTGTCCTAAGGGTCCCAGGAAGCCCCTGAATCATTTTAAGTTGAGAAACAACACAATCAAATTTGAATTTGGAATGAAGACCCCTAGATGAGTGGGGGAAAAGATTTGGAGGGAGATTAAACTTTGGAGAGGGGCCTGCTGGGCTTGCCCAGGTGACTGGGGAATGAGTTTCAGCAGATGGCTTCCCCAGTCAGCAGAGGTGGTTGAGTCAAGGCAATATAAGCACCTGGTTGATGGGTCTGTGTTTGTTTAGAGCTGTGCTGGGCATTTCCAGCATTCCACCAAAATTCCTACAGGCAGAGAGGAGGGAAAATGACAGAAAGCAGAAGGAATGTGTTTTAGACTAATCATTGATGTTGGCTCGATCACTATCATTTCCATGGTTTTGTTTTTGGGGGGTTTTTTTTTTTGTATATAGGAAAACTATTGACTTATGACCTCTTATTGATGTTGATTAATATTATGAAATTGTCCTACTGGTTCTAATAGTTTTTCAGATCTTATTTTATTTCTTATGGGAAGGAATTTTTCCAGACACATAATAAAATCATCTGCAAGTTAATAAAATTTCATTTCCTCTATCTCTCCAGTTGGTAGAACAACATTTTAAATTTGTCTGATTGGATGGCAAATGCTTCCTGAATAATGTTAAACATTTGTGATATTAGGGTCATTTTTAACTTCTGCTTACTTTGGTGTGGAAGTGCTCTAATGTTTCCCCTGGAATGTGACCTCAGCTTTCGGTTTGAGCTATACCTCTCTTAAGGAATTTTCCCTCTCTTCGTATTTTGTTAAGAGATTTTTAATTTTTTATTATTTTTTTCCTTGATGACAACTTATTTATTCATTTATTCTACAAATGTATTCAAGCCTACTATGTGCCAATAATCTTTCTAGGTGCTGAAAATACAACAAAAAACAAAACAGGCAAAAATCCTACTTGTCCAGAGTCAATATGCAAATGGGAGAGAAAATAAGCAGAAAAAATATATAAAATATATAGTATTTTGAATGATGATACTGCTGTGGAAATAAAGCTGTGGTAGGCAGTTAGACAAGAGCAGAGCAAGGAGGACAGGCCACATACCGAAGGTCACCAGGGTGAAAAGCCCCAGGTGCCTAGCAACAGGTAAAACTGGGGAAATAAGGACTTTGCCCCCAGGGTGACATGTCCTCCCTTAATTTATTGCTGGTCATATGGTTCAGACCCACCTCCCTGTACCCCCCTGGCCCCCCTCCCCAGCCCTCGGCCTTTCTGGTCATGCAGTTCGGACTCTCCCCTTACCTTTTCTCCCCTAGCATGTTAGTAGTCATTCTGGTTAGACCCCCTTAGAGGGAAATGAACAAGGGAGCCAGAGAACAGCTCGTAAGCATTAAGCCCCCAGGACAATGAGGTTCTGATCTGTATCAATGCCTCTAGGCCTCAGTTGTGTTTAGCTCCAGGCCCAGAAAAGCAGCAAAATCAGACAAACATGCCGTGGCTGACATAGGAGCCAGCTGCATTGACTAAACCAAGAGATTTTTAAAAGTCAGATATAGCTCCATACACTAAAAGGTTGTGGGTTCCATCCTTGATCGGGGTCCCTTTAGGGAAGCAACTGATCAATGTTTCTCTCTCTCCCTTCCTTTCTATCTAAAATCAATAAACATATCCTCGAGTGAGGATTAAAAAAAAGTCAGGAATAACTTGAAATTTAATAAGATCAGCATCTAAGGACACATGTATATTTTTCTTTTGACTCTGTTAATGAGATGAATTATATTGATAGATTTCCTAACATTGTCTGATCCTTGCATCCCTTGAATGAATCACATTTGGTTGTGATCTAGATTTCTTTTAATAAAAAAGTATTTTAAGCTACTTGCCATCATTTAAATTAATGCCCTATAAATATGCTGTTGTTTTACTCAGTGGCTTATAGCAAACACTGACAAGATAGCATTACTTCAGTTTGAGAAGTTGGAGCTAGAATGATGAAAAAAATCATTCATTAGGTCAACATACCATTATCAAATGCCCAATTTGTGCAAAACATGGATGGATGGCCTCCAGTGCCCCTTGTAACTCAGAGACCTTGTGATTCCATGCAGTGGTTACATTAGTCAGGATTTGTTACTGTTGCAGATGACAGAAACAATTGGTGTTTGGATTAAGCAGCATAGAGAATGTCATGGCTCATATATATGGAAGTCCCGACAGTAGGTGGCTTCAGGCATGGCTGGACCCGGGGGCTCAGTGTCATTAGGCCTCGGACTTCTTCTTTCCTTATTTGGCCCTGCTCTCCTCTGTATTGGCTTCATTCCCAGGATGGCTTCCTCCAAGTGATACCTCCCAGAGCTCAAGGCTGACATTCTCCCGCAGCTGTGGAGTGAGAGTTTATCATTCACACTTGTTCCAAAAGGACTTCCCAAGTACACTCATATTCGTTCAGCTTAGGCCACATGCTGTCTCCTGTGACTTGAGGGTGGAGGGGACAAAGCCAGTCGTATCGGGACTCATGGACTGAGAGTGAAGGAGGGGCAGTCCCCCAGTGGAAAGACCAAGTGCTGTTACCCACAAACAGGGAATCAGGTGCTGGGTGGCAGAAACACCCGATGTTCACACTGCCTGGGCCAGCAATGACCTTTCTTCTGTGGTCCTCACTGTCCTTTTTCACAAGTGGGAGGGGAGGCTGCCAGGGGCCGTGATTCCTGACCCATGCTGAGGGCCCAGCAGGTCAGTTGCAGAATCAGGATTCTAAGTCCCTACCTGAAGTTCTAGGCCTTATTTGCTCCACTGAATTAAAGATAGAAACAGGAGCGGAGAGTTAAAGCACTGGCTGGGCACCTTGAAATTTGGTTGTTCAGTGAAGGATTTCCCCGGACTCCCTCTCACCCCTGACCCCCTAGCCAACATAATAATGCATCTTGTGATTCTGTATTGTCCCCTTACATAATGAACTTAGATGGTAGACACTTTTAAAAGGGTGTCTCTGATGGGATGTGAGATGTTTTAAGTCAGGGGTCCTCAATCTCTGGGGCTGAGGACCGTACAGGTCGGGGACCTGTTAGAACTGGGCCGCAAGCAAAGCTCGCCTGACCTCTGACTCCTGTCTCCGCACAGGCACCCCCAGCGGGGGAGTGAAGCTCACCCCAACCCATCTTCCATGAAACTGGTCCATGGTGCCAATAAGGTGGGGGGGCCACTGTTTTATGTGAAGCACTTACAGTAGCCTGACCTGATTTATTATCTCTTCAAATATTTTTTTCTTCTAATCTTTATTCAGTGGTAAGTATATGTGGCATGTGTGCCAACTTCAGGACAAAACTTAGTGCGTTTTTACATGTTTATAGCCCTTAGATCCAGGTACCCCATTCCAGCTTCCCCTCTAGCCCCTGTTTTCGCTCCACTCCTCAACTCCTCCCAGAACTGTGACTTCCTCCCCACTGCCTGGCCTCAGGCTGCACCTGAGAACTCTCCCCTGGGTGTAGAGACCTGAGGCCAGACTTAGACACCTGCTCCTGAAGACCTGTGCTGTGAAGGGAGAAGGGAAGTTACCATCCACAAGGGGAGTCAGCCGCCCACAGAACTGTCCTTGCTTCAGATGCCGCAAGTGCCCATCGAGTGCCTGTCGTCTAATCAGGGTGCCAGAAGGCCCCCTGTTCTCTTGCTCTTCTCTCAAAAATGAGGACACTGAGATCCAGCAAGAGAGGAGATGTGCTGAAGGTCACAGGCTAATACAAGCTGGAGGCCAGGTGGATGGTGTGTGGCTACCAGCCAGCCCCCTGCTGCTGCCGCCGTCCCACTCAGCGATCCAGTTGGCTGAGTAGTTGAACTTGGTCATTCTCGCTCCTCATTGCATCACACTTTTGGGTCTTTTCCCTGGAAAATCTTGAAATTCTGTGAGAAATGGTATATATAGTAGAAAGAATGTAGATTCTGGAATAGGACATTCTTGAGTTCAAATTCCTGCTCTGTGTTATTACCTTGGGCAAGGATGTTAATCTGCCTGAACCTCAGTGTCTTTATCTGTAAATAGGGTAATACTAATACCAATCTCATAGGATGGTTGTGAGGGTTAAATGAGATGAGATATGCGTTACATGTTTAGCACACTGTCTGGAACATGCTGTCTTTATATTTGTAAAGCCAGGTTATTGCATTTCTTGGGAGGAGGATGAGAAGTGACATAAAAGTAAGATGACAAATATCACAATCTCCTGGAAATGTGAACACTTCAGATAACTCTAATTTTACCATTCCAAATTAGTTTAGAAATTAACAGTAGCATAGTATTTAAGAACACAGGCTCTGGAAATGGACAGACTGCCTGGGTTCAAATCCTGACTGTACCACTGTGTAACCTTGGGCAAATTACTTAATTTCTCTGTGCCTTAGTTTCCTTGAATATAAAATAAGGTGAGGAATAGGACCTACCTTATAGGGTAGTTCTGAGGATTAAATGAGATAATGCATATAACACATTTTCTTAGCTCAGTGACTTAGTTGCTGTTCAATAAATGTTACATTATTTTTATCTAATAATCACATTAATAAAAATGTGGCTTATCTTTATTCTTTCTTTTTGAATTTTAAATATCTTGATGGAAGTTTGCCTTGGTTTTCAGTTTGTACTCTGCACGGGCGCCTCACTGAAAGTTCTCTCCCGTGCCTGTTTGTCCTCATGCTTGTGTTAGTAGCAGAATTCGGACAGAAAAGACTGAATGCTTGTGTTAGTAACGGAATTCAGGCAGAGAAGACTGAATGCTTGTGTTAGTAACGGATTCGGGAAGAGAAGACTGAATGCTTGGGCAGCAGCATCCTCGAAGTTGCAGAAAGAGGTCGGCTCTTGAAGAATCATGAATGGCCCACTCTCCTGAGTCGAGCGTTTTGTCCATTGGGGACAATGTGTGGCTTTCATCGGTGACTCATCCTTGGGCAGCAGTGACCACACCGTGAGGAAAGCGGAATGGAGTCCAATCCTACGTGTGCCCAGAGGGAGTTGGTCATTGCACCATGGGAGCGGGTAGGGACGGGGAGGGTTTATTTCTCCCAGGACCAAGGACGTAACTCAACTAGCAATGGATCAAGTTGAGCAACTGAAAGGATGTGAGAAAATAAAAGGTGCTAGCTTGGCAGCTCAGCCTTTTTATTTTGAAAAATGCTCCTTTCAGCTCTGAATGAGCCCCTTGAGCTGCAAGGAGCAGTGCCAGTTAACCCACATTTAATTAGAAACTGGGTTAGTGGACTTTCTCTTTCTCACAGAGCATGTCCTGCATGTTGGACCCCTTCCAGTGGCTGGTACAGTAACGGCCATTTACCCAGCCTGGTTATCTGGACGCTGGAATCAGCTGGGTGAACGTATACCCCTCTGCTCCCACCTTCACCAGCTCTCCCGTAATTGAATTTGCCAGCTCCACGGAGAATGCCAGTTTCCCCCTAGATTTTCCTAAGGATCAATCTACTTTGTCTATGTCTGCTGTTTGGGAAATGCCTCAACACATTTTCACTGTTAGATTTTTATTTTCCTCTTCAGTAAACATTCATCCTCTCCTGGGTGAAATTATGTGGATTTCCTTTTGTCTGGTGACTTCCTCCTGGGGTGGGGGGTGGGGTGTGTGTGTGTGTGTGTGTGTGTGTGTGTGAGAGAGAGAGAGAGAGAGAGAAAGCTTCCCTCTCTACCCGAGGCCTCACTGTGCCTTCTTTTGGGGGCAGGGACCTGGTAGACAGTGATACAGTGACTCCCTTGTCTGCTGGGTTCCCACCAGCTGATGAGCAAGGTCATTTTCAAACTCCTGACACCTGCTTATCAAAACTGCCAGCTGCGTTCCACTAAGATTGCTCCCTCCCGGACAGGGGAGATGAGAATAGACTAGGGAGGGACCAAGAGCCAGAGAGAGAAGGGCACTATCCAGTAACTTTAAAGGTGTGGGTGGGCATTTGATTGGACAACTGGGCTCTGCAGGCATCTCGATTGATATGAATGCCCCACCGTAACAGTTGTGCTGTGCATTGGATAAGTCTTTTAAATAGACAATAAAACATTTGCACATATACTATGTAATTTGATCCCCCTTTTTTGTTGTTCTTGGGAGCAATATGGCTTTTTTTAAAGCAGCTTTAGCTCATCTGCCATCATTTGAAAGTGCTGTGATTGATTACATGACGTATGTAGCATATGATACATATTTATGCACCATGAAATATATGGATTAAATCGGATGGTGGGATTTCAGTGCAGGAAACAAATGACCGAAGAACAGCACGTGTGAGCAGGTGTGTTCCTCTTTCCTTTTTGGGTATGGGTGTCATTGCGGGTCCTCCACTGGGATGGTCTGCTCTCCGAGCTCCTTGGTGGGTCCCAAGGACTGAGTTGGGTGGCCCCCTTCCTTGTCGTGTCTGGAGGTGTGTCGTGAAGGCTAGTTCCTCAGTCTGTGAGAGTTGACCATTTGGGGATTGGAAACCAAAGAGCTCGTCGTGCCTGGAGCTGCATGGGGGTTTGTGGGACAAGTCCTTTCTTGCCCCTGAACACGCTGTGGTCTTGACAATGGGACAAGTGTGGTGAAATGTCTAGGGCTAAAACATATAATTTTGTTGGGGGGGCTTCAAGAAAAATAATTTTACAATATTATTTTTTAAATTTTATAAAAATACAAGACCATATGGACACCTTTCTAAGGAGGGGCTTGAAATTCATTAGGTATAATCACTTGTCACCATAGCAAAACAAGCAGATACATTGTAAGGAGAAATTTGGAGGTAGGGAAGTAAGAGGCCCCTCTCTAGGCCAGATTAGAAAGGGTGTACAGTGTTTCCATGTGTCTGTGCACAACTACTACGCGGCTGTAGCAAAAAGCAGGCATAGACATTTATATACATGAATGGGTGTGGCTCTGTTCCAGTAAAACTTTATTTATCTAAGTAGGCAGAGTGCTAGATTTGGCCATCAGGCCGTAGTTTGCCAACTTCTGGTCTAGATAATTAATAATCACAGGTTGTTTGGCAGATTTTTACTATAGTTTATAAGTTTAAAAACTTAAAAAAAAACCCCTGGCTAATGTGGTTCAGTGGACTGAGCACCAGCCTGCAAACCAAAGGATTGCTGGTTCAATTCCCAATCAGGGCGCATGCCTGGGTTGTGGGCCAGGTCCCCAATAGCGGGTACACGAGAGGCAACCACACATTGATGTTGCTCTCTCTCCTTCCCTTCCCCCTGTCTAAAAATAAATAAATAAATAAATAAATAATAAAAAATTAAAAACAAAAATTACTAATTATTACTTTTGTAAATTTAATTTTTATTATAGTATTAACTATTTTATTATGTTTCAGTAACTTAACAATTAATATTATTAAACATTAATTTATTAACTAATATTATTAACTATTAATTTATTGTAAAAAAACTTTGAGAAGTTTAGAAAAATATAAAGAGAAAATTTAAAAATCACTTGTAATGCTGCCACTCAGCAGTAAATGCTGTTAGTCAGTTATTACTGCAGGAAAATTTCTTCTTGCATTGCTATACATATGCACACATATTGATTATTTTTATTAAAATTGTTCTGTCCATGCAGCTTGGTTTCTGGCCTTCTTCTAGCATATGGAGGTCCAGGTAGTGCTGTTGTGGTTAAGGCTGTGGACTGACTGTGACATCCCAGTCCTAGGTTTGAAGGCTAGTTTTGTCTGGGCTGTGAGGCCTTGGGCAATCCCTTTAGTTCACCTGCAAAATAGAGATAATCACCCTACCCACCTTTTATGGTAGTTGTGAGGACTAAATGAGATAGCCCATGAAGGGAGCCTAGTTCTTGGCCAGGCATAGGTTAAGGCTCAATGGATATCAGATGTTGTCGTTGTTTGTTGTTGTTGTTGTTATTATTATTATTGTGGTTGTGTTGTAGGAGTGATAGCAGTTCCTGGGTTTTGAGGCAGGTCCTGGAGTGGATATCCCGCCCTGGAGACCGCATACTGTAATCAGCCCCACCCATCCTGGCACGGCCTGATGGGGAGCAGTGAAGTCCCAGCCCCTCCATGAAGGAGTTTGCATCCTCAGTAGGTACCATGCAGGACCCAGTCTTGCTGGCCACTCTAAGCATCGCCACCACCCACCCCCCGGCCCCCACCCCAGACTCGGCCGCTTCTCTTTCTCCTCAGTGAAGTCAGTGAACGATGCTGGAGCAAGGCCTGCAACTGACAAAGCACTTCCAAAAAGAGGTCTCACAAAAGAGGTTAACCTGCTCCCCAGCATAGTCATGGTTTGAGTGATTATCTCTTTGTACAGGTGAAAAGACCAAAGTCCAAGATCACATAGCAAGTAAATAAGTGGCTGTTTGGACACCTTTCTTTCTGATGTCAAATCCGCAGCTGCTGCCTTTGCTTTGGTTTAGATCTAGGTTCTCAGCTTTGGCACCATTGACATATGGCACAGGACAATTCTTTGTTGTGGGGCTGTCCTGTGCGTTGTAGGATACTTAGCAGCATCTCTAGTCTGTACTCAACTAGATGTCAGTAGCAATCATTCTCCCCAAGTTGTGACAACCAAAAATGTTGTCTTTACGCATTGCCAAACGTCCCCTCTGGGGCAAAAGTGGAGGCCTGTATTTATTTGTCGCTGGGTAGGTGGGTTGAGAGCAGCTCACTGCCAGACTTGAATTGCCGTCGTCAGTGTGTTTAAGTGGGATTCTTCAGGGAGTTCCCTCTTAGTGGTTTAAATTTACCTCTGCATGCCTAAAACTTACTCGTTTCCATCACCTGTGATTGTGTTACTTCATTAGGCTGCAAGCCTCCCTCCTGGCTGCACACGGGTCCCAGTTTCACCTTCCCTCCTAGACTTACCTTGCATGCAGCCCTGTATCCATGGGCCCATAACCAGGAGGGGATGGAAACCTTTTCCCTGGGACTAAATCCTGCTTTGAAATTTCCTTCTGGTCTTCTTCCTGGGAATCCTATGTCACCTGTTAGCACCCTCCTCTTTTGCTCATTTTCTTCTTCAAATTTTGCTGCTTCTGATGTCTTCTTCCTAAGTTTATTTGATTGTGTGTAAATTAAGAATGAGAGACAGCGAGCGAGAGCCCAGTGTCGCTTGGAGTCAAGTATATTTTGTACAACCACCCATATCTGTTGTTCAAGAGAGCTCTCCCCGCTATTCAGGCCTTTTCACAAACATTGGGGTCCTTTGTTCTTCCATGGCTGGGTGTCTTGGGAGCCAGGGCTCTGACAAGGCAGATACTTTACTGTGCATGGGGCAGAAGACAAGTCGGGCAATTTACACAAGTAAAACTAGCGAGCAAGGTACAGATGGCAAATGGTCAAGATTCACCTGAAACATCTTCCAAACCATGCAGAAAGAATAGTGTAGATAGTTTTGTGTGTACAGGTCTGTATAATGAAGAACCCATGCATTTAGATGTTTATGTGCAGTTATTACACAGTGAGCAGTACACAGGAAGACAAATTCCACTTGATTTTTTTATAATGTAAGAATGTGGAAAGGAGTGTGTGTCACTGGATCCTGAACATCGAAGGCCCTGTGTTGTGTCAGCAGAGAGCCTAGTGGTCAGAAGCGTGGGCTCCGGGGGCAGCTGCCTGGGATCCAGTTACTGCTCCATCACTTGCTGTCATTTGATCTTGTTCAAGTTTGTGGTCTTGCTGGGCCTCAGTTTTATTATCTCGAAAATAGGGATGATGATAATACCAGCTCCTGGCACGGAGTAAGAGCTCACTGAGTGTTAACTGTCATGCTGCTGTGGCGGTTGATATTGTCACTGTCATTTTTGTTACACTAATATTACCAACGAATTTGAGAACTTAGTTTTCATTCCTGCATTTCTTGGCTCCGTGTTTCCTTTAAAGAGATGGGGAACAAAGTCTTACTTCCTTGCCCCACTGCCCAGCACAGGACTCACTGAGGCTCTTCCCCATGCTCTCTCTTGCTCACTTCTTGCTGTAATAGTTGTTTCATCTCCTCCAGCAACTTGGCAGGCCCATAGGCAGCCCTGCACACCCTGGCCCACCCAGCAGATGACAAAATGCAGATGTGGCTCCGACCTCCTCAGAAAGCCGCCCACCTCTGACCTCACTGTCCTGCCTTCCAAACACGAGTCCCTGGCTGAGGGGCTGGGGTGAGGGGTGCGGATGGTGTGAGACGGCTCACGGAGGTCAGAGAGTCCGGGGAGGACCTTTAAACGAGCTCTGGGTCTTTGGACGGTCAATGTTAGAATTGTTGGCAGGCTGGGGCACAGGTCCCTGGCTTTGTGGATTCCCACTTCATGGATTTTTTGTACTGATTTTTGTGAAATATTTTGATTTCAGAGTTTATTCATGTATGTTCCAGCTGAAGTGAAAAGTGAAAAGTTAAGCAATATGTTAAAGGGAAAAAAAAATAAGCCAGACTTAAGAACAGAAGTCCCAAGGTTAAATGCTGACAGGGCCAGCCAGTGATGAGAATGAAGGCAGCCCTTGGTGGTTCAGCCCCTTCCCAGGAGAGCTCTCCCTTTCCTCGGCCCAGCCTCCTATTGGGAATGAGGACCCACTGTGGCCAGACCTGCTGACTGCCACGGTTGTCCAGAAAGGAGAATCTTAATGTAAACCCCCTCAATTCTCTTGAGAACTCTCCAGATTTTGAAAGGTTGGCAACTAATTGGGAAAATTAAAAAAAAAAATATGTCTCTGGGTTGGAATGGAAAAGCTACCAGCTTGCAAGGGACTCGAGAGATCCTGTGCTTGTGCCTTTAAGTTTCACAGATGAGGAAACTGAAGTCCAGAGAGAGGTGACTTGTCCATGGTTTCAGAGGTGAATTTGAATCCAGATCTCTGGGGCCTGGTCACAGACCTTTCTCCTCCAGTTCCACCCAGACAGTATGTTTCTGGTCAGCTTCCAGGAGGGCTAGTGAGCAGTTTTATTGCAGGTGCCAACCCAAACTCTGCTGTGGAGCAAGTGGAATGACGGCAGGAGGAGGGGGCCCCAGGAAGCATAAGCGTCAGTCTTCACCCTCGGATGACTTGGGCTCCCTCACACGCACCCGGGAGAGGCTGTTCTTGGCAGAGCCCTCTCCTCAGATTTATCACACTGAAAAGTGCAGGGATTTAATATTGCTGAAGTTTAATCTGTTCTGGGAAAGTACATTCAGTGTGGCTCAACAGAGAATTTTTTGCCTAAGAATCTATACAGTTTAAAATATTTTGGGGGCTAGGATGATTCCTGTGGTGTCAGGCTAATTCAGCCTTGTCCTTTGGCCAGAAAAGACCAGGCAGACATCAAACCCTGGTGCCCAGAGGAGCAGCCCTGCTGGGATAAAGTGACGAGAAATTTGCCTTTGCTAAATGGTTGGTGTGGCCAGATGCCTCTCTGACCGAGGAGCTCAGAAATGAGTGTTTCCTATTAGGCAGGAGGCGAGGGGAGGGGCTGGAGCCTCATGTGCTGCTCAGTTGCTCATAAAAATGAGAGAAGCTTTATTTTTGCAAGTTTTAGCACTGCGAACCCCAAACACCAAAGTCAGTCTCTTGAAGGAAATTGATCAGGATCCAGGAGCAGCTGTCAGGCTCCGGGAGGGTGACTCATGAGCAGCAGAGTTCCTGGAACACACCTGTGCGTGGCCAGCTAGGAAGAGGCTACACAAGGAGGTAAAAGGGGAGGGATGGGGCAAGCGCTTCAGGCATGACCTCTATATAAAAAACCCCAAAAAACATAAAAAAGAATCCCAGTGGGTGCTACAGTTAAAGCTTCCATTCCCTTTGTGCAACCAGGCCATTTTTTTTTTTTTTTTAAATAGGAGGTCCTGTAGGAAACAGTACTGGCTACCTGCTTTCATCTGGAAGACCAAATGGTCCTTTCCAAGCCTCATCTTAGAATAAACAAATTAGTTCTAGCTCAGCCTCAGCCGGAGCCATGTGCAACGGCAGCTCTTTTGTGACTGCCTTTCCTTCAGGGCTGTTGGAAATGTTTCTGAAACCAGTGCAATCTCTGACTCTCAACAGCAGGAACAACTGGTTTTTCAGGCTGTTGAGAAAGGAAGTCTATGATTTCTGCGGTGTTATTGATTCCCCCGCCTCCATCTCTATCCCCTAAAGTTCTAGAACAAACTGAGAATTCATGTGAATCAGCGGTTTATATATTAACTTTTTATAGACAAGTAACATACATGCAGAAAGGTTACAAATAACCACACAGCTTCCTGAGTTTTCACACACCAAATACACCTTCACTGTCAGCGCCCAGCCCAAGAAACACAGCAGGACTGGTGCCCCAGAAGCGCTCCCGTGGCGTTCTCTGCATGGGGGGTGGGGAGCGGGGAGCCACTGTCCTGGCTTCTCTCTTTCTATGGGTAGACTTGATTTTAAGCTTAAAGAGTCCTAAGCAGGGAAGTGCCCTGAAGCTGAGGGAAAACTCAGGCAGGGGAAAAGCCCCGAATATCAGAAGGAAGATTCTTGTGGTGTTCATGGTCTGGGGGAGATGTTGGTTTGTTGGCTGGGTAGAGATGGATTTGTGGTCTTTTCCTTGAGAGCAGGTGGGTATGAGAAAGTATGACTGTGTTCGGGGGGCTGTCAAGGGCAGGCTGGACACTGAACTTGCGATTGTGTTGGCGATGTGTGTGCCACTGATACAGGACCATTTTCTTAAAGGCCTGATTGTTCAGGAAGTATTAAAAGCTGAGAGCTGCCTGTTGGGGGTGGAGTGGGGTCCTGAATTGGAGCCAGAGAGAAATGCCATGTGTCGTGACTGATAGAAATCTGATCATCCCCGGATGCCGCCTGTCAGCAAGTGGGCTCCTGTTTTCTGAGGCCTGTTGACAAAGGAGACAGGAGGATGGAGCTCCGCCTAATGGGTTCCTTGTCTCTTGGCAGAAGGTGTGGGGTTTCTTCGAGGCAAGCCATTAGCCAATTTGGTGGTTTGTTTAAAAACAACTGAAATCTGCCTTGTTGGGGTGGAAGTTCCACGTGTACTTCACGCTGGTCTTTGACCCCAGCAGCTGGGTGCTCCCCTGGCAGGTGTGGACATCGCTGGGCTTCTTGATGATTTGCTCTCACGTTACTTGAATGTGTGGCTGGGATGTTTCTATATATACACTTGCTTTGTGGGGCTCAAAGCTAGGGAGCAAAGGAAGTGGCAGGTCCCATCAAAAGTGGTTCCTGTTTATTCAGTATTCATTCAACATTTATTGAGTACCAAGTGAGCACCAGGTGCTGGGTGACTTTATTTCCAGTTATTGGGGTAATTGGCCTTTATGTATATGCAGTGTCACAGGTAAGTTAACTGTTGGTTTGAAGGCTGTGTATTGTGTATTTGTCTCTCCTGATGTGTGCTTCTCATTTCCTAGGGAGATATTGATCCCAAACCAAAAATGAGAGATGTAAAAAGCGCTGTACACTAGGAAGTGTTTGGCAAGTAAATTTGAGGGGTTATTTTTATTCCAGGCCTGTCACCCTTCTGTATATGGGCCGAGTTACAGTATAATGCTTGTAGTGCTGGCACGCTACAAATATTATTCTTCACCTTTGACATGTCAGAGAACAGAGCCTCATGGAAGTGATGTCCTTGCTCCTTCAAGGCCCTAGTTTGCCGCTCAGAATCTTTGCCCTCAGCCACTAGACAAGGGCTAGCAAAGACCATAGACAGATCTGATGGGACAGGAGGGACAGGCTGTCCGGCAGTTGGAATGCTTGACTTGATTAGAGGACATCTCTGGGTCTTCGTTATTCATCTTGAGGTTTTTTATTGTGCCATAATTATGGTTCTAATTGCTAATGCTCCTTTTACTTTTGACACATTTGACTTTGCGTGTGGGGGGAGGGGGCAGGTGGCACTCACGTGGCAGGTGGTTTACAGCAGATATTTCTTCTGACAAAGTTAGTGTTTCTCTCCCTGGGTCCTTATTCTGCTCTGCTCCTTACTGAGTGTGGTTGTGCCTCAATTTTCTCATCAGTCAAATGGGTTTCATACGAGTACCTGTGACAGGTTTAGTAGCATAATCAAGATTAAGTACTCAATAAATACTCACTGTGATTCCTCTTCAGTTATTCCTGCATGTTCCTGCATATTTCACCTCCCAAATTATGAAGCCACGTGTGTTTCACACATGTGGTTCCAAGCAGAAGCAGAGTCTCTTGCCCAGCAGTGTAACTTAAAATGCTGGGAAGAGGGGCAAGTGGGGAGTGAGTACTTCATGGGTGTGGGGTTTCCTTTTGGGGTGATAAAAATGCTCTGGAACTAGATAATGGTGATGACGGTTGTACACCATTGTGAATGTACTAAATGCCACCAAACTGTATATTTAAAAATGATTAAAATAGTTAATTTAAAAAAATCTAGCCTTATACGGTCTCCATTTTAGGAAGACCAGGCTCCTTTGTGAATTTTAGGGAACCTCTTATGAAGAGGAGATCCATCCCCTCTTTGCACCCCCATTTATTTCAGGGATGGGATGGACTGCATTAGGCATGTTACAAACTCTCGGTTTGGTTTGACTGGATGGGAAGATGTCGTGGGGGATTGGTTCCGGTGGGAGACAGTTACTTGAAAGGGGATCTATAGATTGAAGATGTTGCTGCCTCTCTTACATTAGAATGATTTGATATGTGCTTGACTTTGGCCAGAGAAAAAGGAAATGTCTGAAGGAGCAGGGGGCCCAATTGAAGGGAATGGCAGGAAGACCTGGCTGGTAAATCCAGGCAAGTCACCAAAGTGTTCCAGGAAGGAAGCTGTGAGGGTGTTGCCCTTTCCCTTGCCAAGTTTTTGTCTCTTACAGATGTGGAAACATTATCAGGGTGGATCCGTTAGAAAGTGAATCTATTGAAAAATCCATTAGCAAGTGCTTCCAGGTCGTCATTATATCCCTGGGTTTTCTAATAGTTATAGATGACAAGGACATTTGCTGGGATGGTCAGGGCCACTTATGTGGCCCAAACGCTTTTCCCCAGGTGCCCCTACCATTTGTTGAGGGTGCTCTGCAGCTCTTATTCCACCCAGTGTTTAGGAACAGATGACACCTTGTCTGTCTTCCTCTCTGGATGAATGAATGAACTTGTGGGCAAGGACTGTGTTGTATACATGTGTGTGCATGCAGGCGTATGTGTCTGTGTGTGAGAGAGAGGTGGGGGGTAGACTTAGCTACTGTATTAGTTGCCTAAGTCTACAATCCGTCTCGCTGGGCCAAAGTCAAGGTGTTGGCAAGGACTGGCTCCTTCTGGAGGCCCTAGGGGAGAATCCATGTCTTTGCCTTTTCCACTTTCTAGAGGTTGGCTGCAATCCTTGGCTTGTAGCTTCTTCCTTGTCTTACTCCATCCTCTGCTCCATCCTCTGCTCCATCTCTTTTACTGCTCTGACCCTCCAGTATCCCTCTTATAGGGACTTCTTTGCTTTTATTGGGCCCTCCTGGCTGATCCAGGATCATCTCCCCATCTTAAGATCTTTAACTTAATCATATCTGTAAAGGTCCTTTTGCCTTGTAAGGTAACACATTTATAGCTTCTAGGAATTAGGACATGGACATCTTTTGGGGGCCATTTTTGGCCTACCACACCGATATATAACCTGTAGGCTGAGCTCACAGGGCCTGGCTCAGCCCCTCACCAGCTTTGTGATGCTGGTGTTACTTAATGTCTCTTTAAGGTCTCCTCATCTAATGTGGGGATGATAATAGTACTTACTCTTTTTCTGAGACTTAATTAAAGTAATATACGTGAAGTGCTTAGAACAGTGCCTGGCATATAGTACATGCATTGTGGGTATTGTCTATTCTCACTGTTGCTACTGTCTTCCTTCCTTCCTTCCTTCCTTCCTTCCTTCCTTCCTTCCTTCCTTCCTTCCTTCCTCCCTTCCTTCCTTCCTTCTTTCCTTCCTCCCTTCCTTCTTTCCTTCCTCCCTCACTCCCTCCCTAACTTACCTTGCTTAGCATATTGTGCTCAAGTTCCATTGGTTCACTTTTAACTGTACGCAAAAAATGTACTGAAGGCTTTGTCTCTGTAACACAAAGTTACCCTGAATCATGTTTATCTGGGTTCCTCTTACCCAGAAGGGAAATACATGTGTGTGAGGACATTATCAACAATCATAAGGAGATAGGATATTCAATCCATTCAGCTTTCATTAACCAAATGTAGTAGAGAATTGAGAGTTAATAAGCTATATATATTCCTACAGGGATGAATCAGTCACTTAAAAGGCAAGTGTAATGTGGTATTGAGTAGCATAAAAGTCTTCAGCCTTGTCTGTAGCACTGGGAGATTTTCATCTTCCAAAGCATTACAGGCATTTGCCTTTTAAGCCTTTTGCTTTAAAGAGGCTGTAAAAGAGAAATTGGCCCCTGAGGAAAGGCATCCCCATCCCCTCTTCTCCGTCCCACTCCCCTGTCACTATCTCATTCTTAACAAGCACTCAGAAGGTGTTTGCATGCGTGTTCTCTTTTCCAGTGGGTTGTTCTGACTGTTGACACTTACGAATGAAAAATCTTGTCATTTTAAACCAATGTCAACCCAATAAATTCAATAAAAAGGAGAAAGAAAGGAAAAGTCCTGTCATTATAGTAAATATATATATTTACTACTATATATTTACTATATATAGTAAAGGAGGGAGAAGGGAGAGCCAGCACTGCATCAGGAGGGCAAAGGCCTTCGTGAAACCTCAGTAGATTTCTGTCTACATCTTTGACCAGAACTGAGGTGTATGTCCTCCTGTAGATGCAGGGGGGTCTGGAAGGTGAGAATGTTTAACTGCAGCCTGAGAAATAGTTGGGTTCTGTTAGTAAGGACAAAGGATGCATCAGAATCTGCCATGATTCCCGAGAGAAACTCTGGCTGGTGTGGGTCTCCAAGGAGATGCAAACAAGCACGGCTGTGTATTTATTACAGCATTTTTGGTAACAGTGAAGAACTGTAAACACCTGAAGTATCCATCACTGGGAGAATGCACAAGGGAATTACTTTTATACCCATATAATAAAGTGCTAAGAGCAAATATGACTTGCATGTATCAATGTGCATAAATCTCAAAAATATAATATATCAAATAGAGTATTGCAGGTTAAGTATACCGTAGTATGATTCCATTTATGTAAAGTTTACAGGCAGAAACACTATTGCTTATATTTACATAGTAAGGTAAAATATGAATAGGAGGGATCAACACATTCAGGAATGAGGAAGTGGGGAGGAATGTAGTCAGGGAGGGAGGGACAGTGAATAACAGTCATTACCTTTTATCAGGGAAGGGTCCAGGTTTTGTGGGCCTGCAGCATATGTAATTTGGGGGGTCCTTTTTAAGAAAAAGATGGCCCCACCCTGGGCTTTACTCTAAATCTGCCTCTGACTAGCCATTGCAAGACTGTGCGATGCACTAAGTCATTCCTGACTTCTGAGTGTGTGGGATGCTCCTTGTGGATGAATAATAATCACATTCAAAATCACAATAGCTAATGTTTATTGAACCCTTACTCTATAGGGCAGGCACCAGGCTAAGCATTTGGTGGGATATTTTCTTTGATTCCTCACAGCTATTTTATGATACACATGTTGCTTATTAGCCTCCTTTCATGGCCAAGGAAGCAGAGGCTCAGAGGGGTGAAGTAATTTGCCCAAGGCCACATAGCTAGTATATGACAGAGGTGGGGTTCAAACTTGCGGAGCAGAAGAGGACTTGTTTACTATGATTAAGCATACTACATGTAGTGATCTCTTTATTGTTGTTTACATGCATGTTATGTTCTCATCAATAAAGACTTGTTATTTCTAATTAACTGGAGGAAGAGCAATGTGGCCTGAAAATAGTATTTCTTTCCATCACGTGGAGTTTATTTTTGGAATTAGACAGTGTGTTCTTCAGTGGTATTTCTCAAACTAATTGATTTGATGAGTAAGCAAGAATGATTTGTGATGAGTTAAAAAAAAAAATAATTGATTACAAGACTTTTGATTTAAAAAACAAAAAGTCCTCAGAATCTTGGTACTTAATCTGTTGGCTGAGCTAATGCAGAGCTCCAGTGGTGAACAACGGAGGAGTCAGTCCTGACGACCCCTAGCCATAATGCTCAGTAAGGTCCTCCCCAAATGGATGCGCACTAAGGATTGTGAGGCCCTAGAACAGCATGGTTAAATGTGCGCATGGGCCAGTGTCATTGTATCAGCAACGCCCTGAGTGCCCGTGGACAGAACTTCCTCTGGATCCCTAAATGACCCATTCCACGGTGGAGGGAAAGGGTAAAGACAAGCTGTGTTTCAGTCAGCCTTTTCTTGAAACAGTTTGGGTTAAAAGCCAAACCAAGAAAGCCCAAATGGCTGGCTGCGGGCTTTCTGCTGGTGTTCGGGGAAGATGGCTTGAGGAATGGTTTTTGAGGCCCTCTTGCGTAGGGTTTGGCCTGCAGGCTTGGCTGTGTTCCCCCTTTTCTGCCCCTCCTCCCACTCACGCTGCTGCGGGCTGGACCAGTCTGTGCTCTAGGGATCCCCCAGCAGGGAAAGCAGGATTCAGCCAGTGTTGTTCTTGGCTGCAGGGAGGATAAGGATAAAAAGTGGGATGACTGGGAAAGAAGGAGCCAAGCCACCTTCCTGGTCACATATGATGAGTGTTAATATTTGTAAATATAGAACAGTATCTGTTACCAAGTAACAGCCTTGCCAAATGATTGAGTGAGGGCCGCCTCCTGCTAAATTTCACTGATGGGGGGTGTGGTGTGGTGTGGTGTGGTGTGGTGTGGTGTGTGTGTGTGTGTGTGTGTGTGTGTGTGTGCGCGCGCGCAGAATGTTTGGACCTTTTCTTTTGTGTGGTTCTCTGGGTGGAATAAAGGGGTGGTTGTTTTTCAGTTGTCTGTGTGCAGGAAGCCTTGGCTGACTGGAAAAAGTTGGCACTGGAAAGTGAGCAGCAGCTTGTGGTGTTACTGATTTGGCATTTGTGCAAACAACTTAACAACTGCATTGTACACCATACTCAGAACATCAAAGGTAATTATGTCTTGCCTGCCTCATTTTGCAAATGAGGAAACAGAGGCCAGAAGAGCCTGCACACAACGTTGCTTACAACTGTATATGAGTTCATAGGGAGCATGGCTTTTTGAGATGTGGAAGTTGTACAAGTTACAAGCATCCTCCAGGAATTCTAAGTTGGAATGGAGCCCCTGGAAGAGTGAAAATATAAAACCCTAATTATAGGGGGGATGACAAGACAGGGCAGTGGGGTGGGGGTGCATTGGGGATACTGGGATCACTGACCCTTCACTTCCCATCATCTCCTGGGGCCTCCCGCCTTGCTCCCAGGATGCCCCTCTCTGTTGAGCAGGGCAAAGGCGTATGTGGATACGTAAAAAAACCCCCACAAACAACTCCTCTGAGTTCCTGTGGCAACCTGCCTGGGGTAGGCCCTGTGTGGAGTTGGCCCTGTTTATGGAGAGGCTTCCAGACTCTACTCTCGCCTTGTCCTTCTCACATAGACAGGTCCATCGCTCAGTTGTCAGAGGGCAGTGTTTGTTTTTGGTGTCTCTTCTTGCCCAACATGAGCTGCTCTTCCTCTTGATAGCAGCTCCTTCTGAGAAGCCAATGCCTTCAGCCCTTCCCTAAGACCAGTCCCTCCCAGGCCTTGGACGGGGCAGAAATGACCAAATGTGGACCTGCCCTGAAGGGATTCCCGCCAGGGCACATGGGTGGACAGGCTAGAAGTCTCAACTGAGAGTTGAGGGACAAAAGGGGGAGTGGTTTCTCCTGAGGATGGTCATGGGAGGGGGTCAGGAAGGCTTCTCCGAGAGGATAACATGGGGTCTGGGTCTTCAGAGGCTCAGCTCTCAGAGATAACTAAGGATCACAGGCCTGGATGCTGGGGGTGGAGGTGTTGGCTTCTGCGGGGCTGGAGACCGGGTATGGAGGTGCTGGGGCAGGGCTCCAAGGAAATAGGTTCAGCGTAGGTGGGGTAGAGATGGGTGTAGAGGTTAGAGGGCCTACTTAACTTGGATTTTATTCTGTAAGAGATATGGAACCTTTCAAAGGTTTGAAATGGGATGCTGGGATGCAGAGGGAATGACTGTATTCAAGATTTAATAGCTTCTTGCTGGTTTCAGTGTGCAGGGACGGGGCAGCTAAAATAGGGAACTGGGTGGGGGAAGAAGTATCTGAAGCAAAGTGGATACCGAAATGAGGTAGGGGGAGGGGCCTGTGGTCTCTTGGGGTCCAGAGTGGGTATGAGGAGATGGTGATGCCATTCATTGAGAGTCTCTTTTTTAATTGGGGAGCCCCTGTTTCTAGATCTACAAAATGCAGGTATGGCACAATGATGACTAAAGGAGGTCTCATGGGCCTGTTCATAGAGGGTGCCCACACCTGTGTTCCTCTTCTCCTCTCAGTTGAAACTCACCCAGCCTGTGCCCTCTTTCCTGTGGCCTTGCCCTTCGCTGGCTGTTAATAGTTGTTGGGTATTAATGTGTTATCCAGGCCTGGTAACTTATTTCCATTTGAAACAGAGGACCTCAAGTGCCTAGACTAAAGGAGTCTTCAGAACTCTTAGATCAGCTCTGAAAATTTTATTAGAGTTTTACCAGAAAACTTTCAATTGTCCAATTATATCTTCAACTTGTATTTTTTAGGTTTCTCTCTAGTGGAGCCTCAAATTGAGACCAGGTTTTATAAAAAAAAAAAATTGTATGCTAAGAAAATTTACTCTCTTTTGCCCTCTAGTGGCAGACTCTTGAGCACCTCTTTTTCTGTTTTATTTTATTGGTTATAAAACAACCCCCCCCCCTATTTTTCATTAAAAATGTGTATTTACGTTGCCCTGGCCAGTGGCACAGTTAATTGGAGCATTGTCCCATAAACCAAAAGGTTGCAGGTTCAAATCTCTGTCAGGGCACATACCTAAGTTGTGGGTTGGGTTCCCTGTTGGGGTATGTGAGAAAGGCAGCTGATCAATGCTTCTCTCTCACATTGATCTTTCTCTCCCTCTCTCTCTTCCTCCCTTCTGCTCTCTCTAAAATCAATAAGTGTGACCTTGGGTGAGGATAAAAAAAATGTGTATTTATGTAAACATAGTGGGTCCATTATTTTATTTTTTTACATAATTTGTTAATTGTCCTAAAAGTTTTCATGTTATTTCTATTTTTAATAAAATATTTCAAGCACAGAGGGAAATGTGTAGGTAATAACAAACATTTTATGAACCTCCCACCAGGCTTAGCTTGCCTTCTGTCTCTCTCTTCCTGTCCCCCTTCCTTCCTTCCTTCCTTCCATGTTATTTTATCTTTTTATTTCCATCCCCCATCCCCTCCTCTTTGGCACTCATCAGCTTGTTTTCTGTATCTATGGGTCTGTTTTGTTCTGTTTATTTATTTTCCTTTTTTACATTCTACATATAAGTGGTATTATAATACAATATTTGTCTTTCTCTGACTTATTTCACTGAGCGTAATGCCCTCAAGATCCATTCCTTATTGCCACAAGTAGCAAGATTTCATCTTTTTTTATTGCTGAATAATACCCTATTGTGTATATATATAGCAACCACATCTTATTTACCCATTCATTTAGTGATGGACATCTAGGTTGCTTCCATATTTTAGCTATTACTAGTAATGTTGTAATGAACATAGGGATGCAGGTATCTTTTCAAATTAGTGTTTTTTATTTTAAAAATACATTTATTGATTTTAGAGAGACAGGAAGGGGGCAGCGGGGGAGAGAGAGAGAGAGAGAGGAAGAGAGAGAGAGAAACATTGATTGGTTGCCTACCATACACACTCTGATCAGGGATTGAACCCACAACCTGGGTATGTGCCCTGGCTGGGAATCAAACACCCAACCTTTTGGTGTATGGCTGGATACTCCAGCCAACTGATCCACACCAGCCAGGGCTGAATTAGTCTTTCAGATTTCTTTGGATAAATACCCAGAAGTGGAATTTCTGGGTCATAAGGTAGTCCTGTTTTTAATTTTTTGAGGACCCTCCATAGTGTTTTCCATAGTGGCTGCCCCAATTTGCATTCCCACCAACAGTGCACGAGGGTACCCTCTTCTCCACATCCTCACCAATATATATTGATGACAGCTTTTCTGACAGGTACGAGGCAGTATTTCATTATGATTTTGATTTGCATTTTCCTGATGATTAGTGATGTTGAGCATCTTTTCACATGTCTGTTGGCCATCTGTATGTCCTCTTTGGAGAAATGTCTATTTAGGTTCTCTGCACATTTTTTAATTGGGTTTTTTGGTGTTAATTGGTATGAGTTCTTTATATATTTTTTTGACTTTAATATTTCTATTTTTTATTTTTTAAATTAATTTATTTTTTCAAATACATTTGTCTCTGCCTTCCCCCAACCACTGTCCCTTGCCCCCTCCCTCCCTCCTCCCTCCCTCCCTCCCTCAACTCTTCCCCTTTGGTTTTGTCCATGAGTCCTTGCTATATGTTCCTTGACTTTCCCCTTCCCTTCCTTTTCCCCTGGCCCCCCTCCCTCCTTCCCTCTTGTCTCTGTTGGTTTCTTTTCCTTTCAGTGTTGCTGGTCTTATTTTCCTTGCATCTTTGTATTGTTGGTTAGGTTCCGCTTATAGGTGAGATCATATGGTATTTGTCTTTCACCCCCTGGCTTATTTCGCTTAGCATAATGCTCTCCAGTTCCATCCATGCTGTCGCAAAGTTTAGTAGTTCTTTTTTTCTTTCTGCTGCATAGTATTCCATTCTGTAAATGTACCATAATTTTTTGATCCAGTCATCTACTGATGGGCATTTAGGTTGCTTCCAACACTTGGCTATTGTAAATTGTGCTGCTATGAACATTGGGGTGCATAGGTTCTTTTGAATTGGTGTTTTGGTGTTCTTAGGGTATAGTCCCACCAGGGGAATCACTGGATCAAAAGGCAGTTCCATTTTCAGCTTTTTGAGGAAATTCCACACTGCTTTCCACAGTGGCTGCACCAGTCTGCATTCCCACCAACAGTGCACTAGGGTTCCCTTTTCTCCACAGCCTCGCCAGCACCTGTTGTTTGTGGATCTGTTTATGATGGCCATTCTGACCAGTGTGAGGTGGTACCTCATGGTGGTTTTGATCTGCATTTCTCTGATGGCTAGTGATGCTGAGCATCCTTTCAAATGGCTCTGGGCTCTCTGTATCTCTTCCTTGGAAAGGTGTCTGCCCAGGTCCTTTGCCCATTTTTTGATTGGATCATTTGTCTTCTTGGATTGGAGTGGAGTGAGTTCTTTATATATTTTGGAGATCAAACCTCTATCTGATGTATCATTAGCGAATATATTTTCCCATATGGTTGGCTCCCTTTCCATTTTGCTGATGTTTTCTTTAGCCGTGCAGAAGCTTCTTATTTTGATGAGGTCCCACTTGTTTATTCTTTCCTTTATGTCCCTTGCTTTCGGAGACATATCGGTGAAAAAATTGCTGCGTGGGATATCTGAGAGTTTCCTGCCAATGTTCTCCTCTAGGACTTTTATGGTGTTGTGACTTATATTTAAGTTTTTTATCCATCATGAGTTTATTTTTGTGTATGGTGTCAGCTGATGATCCAGTTTCAATTTTTTGCATGTAGCCGTCCAGCTCTCCCAACACCATTTGTTGAAGAGGCTATTATTGCTCCATTTTATGCTTCTGCCCGCTTTGTCAAATATTAGATGCCCATATAGACCTGGGCTTATTTATGGGCTTTCTATTTCCTTCCACTGGTCTATGGGTCTGTTCTTGTGCCATTACCAGATTGTTTTGAGTATAGTGGCTTTGTAGTAGAGTTTGATGTCCGTTATTGTGATCCCTCCTACTTTGTTTTTCTTTCTCAAAATTGCTGCGGCTATTCGGGGTCGTTTATGGTTCCATATAAATTTTTGAAATGTCTGTTCTATTTCTGTGAAATATGTCATTGGTATCTTAATAGGGATTGCGTTGAATCTATAAATTGCTTTGGGTAGTATGGACATTTTGATGATATTAATTCTTCCAATGCATGAGCACGGTATATGCTTCCATTTATTTGTGTCTTCCTTAATTTCTTTTTTCAATGTTGTATAGTTTCCTGCATACAGGTCTTTTACGTCTTTGATTAAATTTATGCCTAGGTACTTTACTTTTTCTTGCTATATCAAATGGTATTTTTTTTTCTGATTTCTTCTTCTATTGCATTGCTGGTGTTCAAAAATGCCTTTGATTTCTGAATGTTGACTTTGTATCCTGCTGTTTTGCCAAATTCACTTATTAGGTTGAGGAGTTTTTTGGTAGAGTCTACAGGGTTCTCTATGTACACTATCATGTCATCTGTAAAGAATGATTGTTTTACTTCCTCCTTTCCTATTTGGATGCCCTTTATTTCTTTTTCTAGTCTGACTGCTGTGGCTAGGACTTCTGCTACGATGTTGAAAAGAAGCGGTGAGAGCGGACATCCTTGTCGTGTTCCCGATCTTAGTGGGAAAGCTTTCAGTTTTTGCCCGTTGAGTATGATATTGGCTGTAGGTTTTTCATATATGGCCTTTATTACGTTGAGGAATGCCCCATTTATTCCCATTTTGCTGAATGTTTTGATCATAAGTGGGTGCTGTACCTCATCGAATGCTTTTTCTGCATCTATCGAGATGATCATGTGGTTTTTGGCTTTTATTTGTGTGATGTATTATGTTTATTGACTTGTGTATATTGAACCATCCCTGCATGCCTGGGATGAATCCCACTTGATCGTGGTGGATAATCTTTTTAATGTATTGCTGGATGTGGTTTGCCAATATTTTGTTGAGGATTTTAGCATCTATGTTCATCAGTGAAATTGGCCTGTAGTTTCCTTTCTTTGTAGGGTCTTTATCTGGTTTTGGGATCAGGGTGATGCTGGCCTCATAGAAGGAGTCTGGGAGTCTTCCCTCCTCTTGGATTTTTTGGAATAGTCTGAGTAGGATAGGGGTTAGCTCTTCCTTAAACATTTTGTAAAATTCTCCTGTGAAACCGTCCAGTCCTGGGCTTTTGTGTGCTGGGAGTTTCTTGATTACTGCTTCAATTTCCCCAGATGTTATCTGTCTGTTCAAGCTTTCTGTTTCTTCCTCCTTCAGTGTTGGATAATTATACTTTTCCAAAAGTTTTTTTCATCAAGGTTTTCAAATTTCTTGGCATATAATTGTTCATAGTAGTTTCTCACAATCCTTTGTATTTCTGTGGTATCAGTTGTTATTTCTCCTCTTTCATTTCTGATATTATTAATTTGGGTCCTCTCCTTTTTTTTCTTGATGAGTCTGCTTAAAGGCTTGTCAATTTTATTTATCTTTTCAAAGAACCAGTTTCTGAATTGGTTGACCCTTAGAATTGTTCTTTTCGTCTCTATGTCATTCATTTCTACTCTAATCTTGACTATTTCCTTCCTTCTACTTGCTCTGGGATTGATTTGTTGTTGTTTCTCCAGTTCTTGAAGTTGTAGTGTTAGGTCTTTTATTTGAAATGTGTCTATCTTTTTTAGGGAGGCCTGTATTGCTATGAACTTCCCTCTCAGGACTGCCTTTGCTGTGTCCCATAGGTTTTGGACTGTTGTCTGTTCATTTTCATTTGTTTCCAGAAATTTTTTGATTCTTCTTTTATCTCATTATTGACTCATTCATTGTTTAATAGTCTATGTTCACTCTCTATGAGTCTGCAAGTTTTTGAAGTTTCTCTTTGAGGTTGATTTCCAGTTTCAAGGCCTTGTGGTCCAAGAAAAAGTTTGATATTATTTCAATTTTTCTGAATTTGCTGAGTTTTGCTTTGTGTCCTATCATGGGGTCTATCTTTGAAAAACTTCCATGAGCCTTTGAAAAGAGTGTGTATTTTGCTTCTTTGGAATGTAAGGTTCTATATATGTCAGTTAAGTCTATTTGATTCAGTGTGTCATTCAGCGCTACAATATCCTTATTGATGTTTTGTTTGGAAGATCTGTCCATTTTTGACAGTGGGGTGTTGAAATCCCCTACTATCAGTGTGTTGCTGTCTATATCTTTTTTGAAGTCATCCAACAATTTCCTTATAAACTTGGGGGCTCCTATATTGAGAGCATAAAAGTTTACAATGTTGATGTCTTCTTGATAGATTCTTCCTTTAAGTATTATAAAGTGCCCCCCTGGGTCTCTTTTTATGGCCTTTGTTTTGAAATCTACTTTGTCTGATACAAGTATGGCAACCCCTGCTTTCTTCTCTTCCTCATTTGCTTGGAATATTTTTTTCCATCCCTTTACTTTCAATCTGTGTAGGTCTCTTGCTCTGAGGTGGGTCTCTTGTAGGCAGCATATGTGTGGGTCATGTTTTCTTATCCATTCAGCTACCTGTGTCTTGTGATTGGGGCATTTAATCCATTCACATTGAGAGATATTACTAATAGAAACTTATTCATTTTTTCTCTTTGTACCTGTGTTTTTCTCTTTCTCACTCTTTTCCTTCATCTTCTTAAACCAGTCCCTTTAGCATATTTTGTAGTTCTGGTTTTGTAGAGATGTATTCTTTTAGTCTTCTCTTGTCTGGGAAACTCCTTATTTCCCTTTCTACTTTAATTGAGAGCCTAGCTGGGTAGAGCAGCCGTGGTTGTAGGCCCTTGCTTTTCATGGCTTGGAATATTTGTTGCCATTCCCTTCTGGCTTGTAGTGTTTCTGTTGAGAAGTCAGCTCCTTGCTGTGTTACTTTCTCCTTCTCCCTTGCTGCCTTGAGCATTCTCTCTTTGTCTTTGATATTTGCCATTTTAATAATGATATGTCTTGGAGTGGACCTCCTTGGGTCCCTCTTGAGTGGGGTCCTCTGTGCCTCCTGGATCCATGAGACCCTTTCTCTCCTCAAATTGGGGAAATTTTCCATCATAACTTTTTCGAGGAGGTTCTGTATCCCTTGCTCCTCTTCTTCTCCTTCTGGTATCCCTATTATATGGATATTATTGTGTTTCAGGTTGTCCTGCATTTCCCTAAATGCCTCTTCATTCTTTTTGAGTCTTTTTTCCATTTCTTGTTCTTTCTGGGAGCTTTTTTCTACCTTATCCTCCATCTCACTGATTTGATCCTTGGCTTCATCCAGCCTGCTTTGGATTCCTTCTACTGTGTTCAATTCGGAAATGGTATTCTTCATATCCTCTTGTGTCTTCTTGATAGTTTCTATGTCCTTTTCCAGGTTGATATAGTTTGCTGTAAGATCCTGATAGTTTCTCTGCAGTTTCTCATAGTTATCTTTGAGCTGGCTGAGCTCATTGAGCTTCCTTAGAACCATTGTTTTGAATTCCATATCTGATAGTTCCCTTGCCTCTATTTCATTTAGCTCTCTCTGTGGGGAGTCCCCTTTTCCACTCATTTAGTGGGGGACTTCTTTTTCTTCCCATTTTTGTGAGTCTGTTAAGTTATTCATTTATTTATTTATTTTTGTTTCTGCTTCAATTGGGCCGTCTAGATTTCCTGACTTCGTGGATTAAACTTCTATGGTAGTAGGGGGAGCTTTTTATTGATTGATTGATTGATTGATTGATTTTTTTTTTTTCCTTTACTTTTCTTTCTGGGCCTGCCTCTGATGATGTCAGTCGTTGACCCGATATGACCTTGGGCCATTTGTTTGAGCCTTCCAGGAGTCTACTGTCTGTGTGTGACTCCTGCTTTGGGCAGCTCTGCGACCCTTCGGCCAGGGATCCACTATTTCTGTGGATCACTCTGAATTCTCACACCGGCTCCTTGAATGTGAGAATTCAAGGCTGGCAGGATCCCCCGCCCGCCTGGGCTTGCGTGTGCTTGCCCCAGCCCAGGGGGCTTATTGGCAACCTCGCGTACTCATCTGGACCCTGAGGCCGGCAGGCACCCAGCACTGGTCAGCTTAGGGTCTTCTATTGTGTGCTTTCCCCGCTTTTGGCTCTTTGGGTGCGTTGCTTGCCCTCACCAAATGGAGACTATGGAAATGGGAGGAAGTCAGCTCCAGGACTCTCCGGTTAATCCTGTCTCCAGTCTCTCCTCCAGGGACTCTGGGCAGCTCTGTGACCCCTTTGGCCCAGGATCCACTATTTCTGCAGACAGCTCTGCACTCGTGGGCCCGCGTGAGTCGGTTTACGCCTGCCCTCTCCGATCTGCACACTCCCTCGCAGGCCCCATCCGTGCCAACCTGTGGGAGGCCTCTCCAGCCCGCGCGGGTCCACACACACGCTCGCCAACCCTCGCTGACCACTTGGTGCTAGTGTGCGCAACTGCACTGGGTGGTTTTGGGCTGTCTATTGTGTGCTTTTCAGCTTTTGGCTCTTTGGGGGTGTGGCCTGTTCCTGCACAATGGAGACTACAGAAAGGAGGAGTCGGGACTCTCCGGTTCCTCCTCCCATTCTTTCCCCAACACCTCTGTCTCCAGTCTCTCCTCACAGGTGTCTGGGCAGTTCTGTGACCCCTTTGGCCAAGGATCCACTATTTGTGCGGACCGCGTTGCTATCGTGGGCAGTCTGGTTCGAGCGCGCCCTGCTTCTTCCTCTTTGGGGGCGTGCCCTGCCTGCCCAAAATGGAGACTACGGAATGGGCAGGGAATCAGGACTCCCTGGTTCCTCCTCCCGTTCTTTCCCCAATGCCTCCCTCTCCAGTCTCTCCTCAAGGCTCTCAATGCAGCTGTGTGACCCCTTCGGCCAGGGATCCTCTATTTCTTCCAGTCAGTCTGCACTTAGCCCCCCAGCTCACACGCGCACAAGCTGTGTGCGGAGCGTACAAAATGCAGGTTAATTGATTCCCTTATGCCTGAGCGAGATGGTAGCTGCAGAGTGGGAGGTGAGTTATCACCGGGGCTCCGCCGCCCGCCGTCTCAGTTCTCTTCACAAAGTTTTCCTCACCAATCTTTTCCCAGGCACCAGCCCACTCAGCTGCCGCCTCTACCTAGAGATCAAGAAGGGCGGTTTCCATTGCAAATTTTTGCGTTGGTCCTTTAAATGTCTCTTTGCATCCCCGGCCACCTGTCTCTGGCAGAGAGCACCCCTAAGCTTTTCGGGGTTGCGTTTTGTCTGTTTTCCTGGTTTTAGCTGTTGGAGTCTAGAGGTCCCTGTTTATGATTCAGACCCCGTTCTTCTCAGGGGGAACTAACTGACCATTTCAATGTCCCTCTGGTGCTGGTGCCCGTGGACACCCAGCCCACCCTCTTGAGCCTCCACCACACTTCTCACCCGTTGGGATGTGTGAGAGTTGAATCCACTGTCTGTCCGCAGCTCCAAGGCTCCTCTCCCACTATAGTTCCATTGTTTTCCAGGTGATTTCTCCACTATTTAGTCGCAATTCCAGTTTGGTCTTGGGAGGAGGAGGTCAGCGTGACTCCCATTCACTCCTCTGCCATCTTCCTCTCTTTATATATTTTTGATATTAACCTTTTATTGGATGTATCATGGGCAAATTTCTTCTCCAATTCAGTAGGTTGTCTTTTTGTTTTGTTGATGGTTTCTTTTGTTGTGCAAAAACTTTTAAATTTTTTGTAGTCTCATTTATTTTTTTCTTTTGTTATCCTTGCTCCAGAAGATATGTCCAAAATGATATTGATAAGGGCGATGTCAAAGAGTTTATTACCTATGTTTTCTTCTAGGATTTTTGTGGTTTCAGGTCTAACATTTATGTCTTTAATCTGTTTTGAGTTTATATTTGTATATGGTGTAATGAAGTGGTCAATATCATTTTTTGCATATACCTATCTAGTTTTGCCAACAACACTATTGAAGAGGCTGTCTTTACCCCATTGTATTGGGTTGGCCAAAAAGCTCGTTTAGTTTTTTCCTTAAAGTAAAAGATACATTTTTCATTTTCACCAATAACTTTATTGGTTTGGATATTTTGAGTATGTCCGGCTATTTCCTGCCATTGGCTTCCAGTGGGTAGAGGCCAGGGGTGCTGCTAAACATCTTACAATGCGTAAGACAGTTCCAAGCAAAGAATTTTTTGGTCAAAATGTCAGTAGTACAAGAAACTTCACAAACCTCTTTTGACACATTTGATCAGTCACATCATCTTCTCCATATACTGCACTAATCTTCTTTTGCATTTCAGTTATGTTTTTACCTTTCTTGAACACCAAAAATGTTGTATATTTTCTTCCATCTTCAATATTAAAATGCCTGCACAAAAATTTATCAATTTCTATTTTTTTTTAATGTACTCTAATATGACAGTTGTCACAATACAATCTAACAAAAACAGTTTCAAATGAACTTAAAGACAACTAAGCACTACTAGGGCCAGAAAAAACTAAATGAGCTTTCTTGGCCAACACAATATATCTTGTCTCCTTTGTCATAGATTAATTGACCATGTAAGTGAGGGTATCCTTCTGGGCTCTCTATTCTATTATTTTGATCTATACATCTGTTATTATGCTAGTACCGTAAATAGCTACTATGATTGTTATAGCTTTATAATATAGCTTGGTATCAGGGAGTGTGATACCTCTCACTTTGTTCTTTCTCAAGATTTCTTTGACTGTTTGGGGTCTTTTGTGGCTCCATACAATTTTATGATTAGTTGTTCAAATTCTGAGATATGTCATTGGTATTTTAATAGGGAATGCATTGAATCTGTATATTACTTTAGGTAATAAGGACATTCTAACAATACTAATCCTTTAATCATGAGCAGGGTATATCCTTTCATTTATTTGTATCTTGTTCAATTTCTTTTATGTCTTAATAGTTTTTGGAGTATTTGTACTTTTACCTCTTAAATGTATTCCTAGGTATTTTATACTTTTTGATGCAATTGTGAAGGGAATTTTTTTCTTAATTTCTTCTTTTTTTTAAAGATTTTATTTATTTATTTTTAGAGAGAAGAGAAGAGAGAGAGAAAGAGAAGGAGGGAAACATCAATGTGTGGTTACCTCTCACGTGCCCGCTATGGGGGAACCTGGCATGCAACCCAAGCATGTGCCCTGAACTGGATATTGAACTGGCAATCCTTTGCTTTGTAGTCTGGTGCTCAATCCACTGAGCCACACCAGCCAGGGCTTAATTTATTCTTTTGATCATTCATTATCAGCATATAGAACTGCAATAGATTTCTGTATGTTGATTCTGTATGTTGCAACTTGAAGTCATTTGTTAGTTCTGATAGTTTTTTGTAGAGTCTTTAGGGTTTTCTATTTATACTATCATATCATCTGAAAATAATGAGTATTTTACTTCTTCCTTGCCCATTTGGATGCCTTTTATCTATGCGTCTTGTCTGATTGCTGAGGCTAGGACTTCCAATACTACATTGAACAGAAGTAATAGTGGACTTCTAAGATCAGGAACTTGTCTTGTTCCTGATCTTAGAAGAAAGGCTTTCAGCTTTTCACTCTGAATATGATGTTAGCTGTGGCTTTCTCATATATATGTGTCTTTTATTATGCGAAGGTATGTTTTTTTCTATACCCTCTTTGTTGAGAGTTATGTTTTTTTTTTTTTGAGACAAGTGGTTTATTTGGTAACAAGGAGTAGAAAGGAATTTTAAATTCCCCTTCTCTCTTCTGATGACTGAACTGCAGTGCTTAAATGGATAGCAGCACACAAGAGTTTCCCTGCAGTCCTTGATCTTTTGCAAAAATACAAAGATGTCTAACTTATGTGACTTGCAATTATTTCTTAGACAGAAGTGCCAGCTGTTGTGCCTTCCAGTGTGTCAGCAGTTGCTACATTCTGCTTGTCTTCAGGTTTCATGGTAGGAAACAGACGTACCTCCTTGAAGTAACTGGAGTCTGTGAGAAACATGAGGATGTGGTGGATACCCATGTCCCAGCCAGCTGTGGGGGGCAGCCTGTATTCCAGTGAGGTGCAGAGGTACTCATCTCTGAATATTACCTCATCTTCGCTCCTGGCCTTGGCCTTGCGCTGTTCTTTTTGAAAAGCTGCCACTGCTGCATGGGGTGATTCAGCTCCTGTAGGCATTGCACATTTCCTTCTACGTGATAAACAGCTCAAAGCACTTAGTCAGACTCTCATAATCTGTGGGTGACCTCAGGTGAATGTAGGATTGATGCATATCACTTCCAGGAACTTCCCAACAAACTTACTAAGGAGCCTGGCTGTGGTTTGAGGTGGAAGACATTCAGAAAAACATTTGACAGCTTTTGTCACTCAGATATCATCAAGAACTATGCAAGTTTCTTTAGTTTCAAAGAGGTTAGTTTCTGGCAGCCTCACCCCCAGGGCTTTCTCAAGCTTTTCGACTGTGCTGCTACTCCAGGGGAGTGGGGTGAAGTTAATCTGGTGGGCTTGGTCCTCAGGCCATCTGGATGGCAGGTGACCTTGTAATTGCCTGTAATGGGCTTCAACATCCCTGAAACCTTCTCTGTGATTTCTATGAGATTGTCATAGTCCGTGTAGGCCATGTGGAACTCACAAGTGGTGAATGCAGGATTGTGAATCTAATCGATTCCTTCATTCTGGAGCTGGCATCCAATTTTGTAATCCTGGTTAATGCCACCAACCACATTGCTAATAGATGGTAATGCTACCATCTTATAGTGGAGTTCTGGATCAATTTTCACATACAAATTCATGTCTAGCCCTGGCAAGGTGGCTTAGGTCATTGGAGTGCTTTTCCATATACCAACAGGTTGTGGATTTGATCCCCAGTCAGGGCACATACCTAGGTTGTGGGCTTGATCCCTGGTTGGGGCATGTATGGAAGGCAAGTGATAGATGTTTCTCGTTCACATCAATGTTTCTCTCTCCCTTCCATTCTCTCTAAAATCAATAAACATATTCTCAGGGAGGATAAAAAATTTAAAAAAGTATGCCCAGCTCATTGTGGTAGGTGATAAAAGACTTGGCCACAGCCTGGAATGATGTTCATCAGGGGAGTTCCAGTGTCTACAAATCTCAGCTCATCCAATAAACTTCTTATATACTATGCGATGATTTTAGAGCAGATGATAAGTTTCTGCCTCACAAAGTCACTCAAGATCAAGTCTCCAAGCATTTCTGATGACGTTACATTTTCTTGTCTTTGAGGCCAAAGTGAAAATGAAGTAACAGATGCAAGCAAGGAGACAGCAGTGTGATCTCATAGGGAATGATGCTCCGATCACCATTCTTGGTTTTCCCAGGATTCTCCTTATGTCTCCCTGACACTGTTTTTGATACGGATAAATTCTTCTGATATATAATTCCGGGAATTGGCCCTGATTAGCCACTTGACCCCCTTTTCCTGGAAGGTCATAGAAGATGATCTTTCCTCCAGAAGCTCTTTGGACATGAATCCTACCTGCCACCTTTAAGATGATGTCACTCAGGTGGTCCCCAGGCTGCAGGTAACTATATTCTTGGATGAAGTGAATGAGATGTCTACATGGAACATGTGTGGGTACAAGCCTGCCCCATTGACCTTTAGTTGGTGCACTGCTTGGCTGTTAATTTCGTAGTATTGGTTTGGGTCCAGGTTGTCTTCCTTGGCACCATAACATTGTCAGCGTGTGGTTGGTGGCACAGCAGTGGCCTGGCTTGGTTATTCCTAACTGGCTGCTTCTGCTTGGCCTCCTTCTTCATTACCTTCTTCTCAGCTTTCAGCCATTTTTTAAGCTCATTTCTTTGATAAGAAAGTGGCCTATCCTTGTGAAACACGACAAAAGGAGCAAGTTGACCCAGTTGCAGCTCCCCCTGCCCGCACTGTGCCCAGGAGGTTTGGCTCAGGGACCCCTAACAAATCTTACAAAAGCTTGAGGCAACATGGCAGAGCACCTGGGACTAGTGATCACCACTCCTTTAGCTCAGTTGTGCCTCACCGTTGTCCACTTTCTCCTCAGTTCCTGCACCTTGGCCTTCTCTCCAGAGGGCCCGACCCAAAAGCTATAGAGAACTTTTTTTCATAAAAGGATGCTGAATTTTTCCCAAATGCTTTTCCTGCATCTACTGAGGTGGGCTTTTTATCCTTTATTTTTTCAATGTGATGTATCACATTGCATTCCTGATGTGACTCCCACTTGGTCACGGTAAATTATCCTTTGGTGTATTGTTGAACCTGGTTAGTTAATATCTTGTGAATTTTTGCATCTGTGTTCACCAAGGATATTGACCTATGACTTTCTTTTTTTGTAATGTTTTTATCTGGTTTTGGTATCAAGATACCAAATATTTGAATATTTGGTAGAATTCATGTGTGATGTCATCTGCTCCTGGACTTTTATTTGTTGGGAGTATTTTGATTACTGCTTCAATTTCATTTCTAGTAATTGGTCTCAGATTTTCTATTTCTTCCTGGTTCAGTCTTAAAATGTTATATACTTTTAGAGATTTATCCATTTCTGTTATATTTTCAAATGTATTTGTTATTCATATATTCCTTAATGACCCTTTGTGGTTCTGTGGTATTAGTTCTAACTTCTCTTTCATTTATGATTTTATTTGGGTTCATTTTTTTCTCTCAATGACTTTGGATAAAGGTTTGTCTATTCTATTTATCTTTTCAAAGAACCAGCTCTTAGTTTTATTTATCTTTCTTTCTTTTTTCTTTTTTTGTGCACAGACCACTATTACTTGAAATAAAACAAACATAGAACCCTATTTCACACATCAGACAAAAAATATTCAAGAGAGTTAAAAAATCAATATGTAAAATCTAAGGAGTTTTAGGAGAAAATACAAAATAATATTTTTCTTACCCTGAAGAAAATATTCAAAGCCAGAAGCTATAAAGTAAAATATTGACAGTATGACTATATTAAACATTTAAGACTATACAGTAATATACATATAAAAAAAGTTAAAGAACAAGTAATAGAATAGGAAAGTATTTGCAACACATCTAAAAAAGGGTTAATAGTTTTGTGTTTTTTTTTTAGGTAAAAATTCTACAAACATTTAATCAAAAAATGGATAAAGAATACCAAAAAGTGATTTAAAGCTTTTTAAAAATAACAGGCAAGAAATATACAAAAACAGGTTTAGTTTCAACAAATAATGAAGTAGCGATTAAAATAACACATCATTGTCACAATCAGATTAATAAATATTAAAAATATTGGTAATATCAAGTATTGGTGACCGTGAAAGGACCTGGGTATTCATAGACTCTTTTTCTTCATCTTCTTAAAGCAATCCCTCTAGCATATCTTGCAATGCTGGTTTGGTGGACGTGTATTCTTTTAGTCTTCTTTTGTCTGGGAAACTCCTTATTTTACTTTCCTTTTTTAATGGAGAGCCTTGCTGGGTAGAGCTGTCTTGGTTGCAGACCTTTGCTTTTCATGACTTGGAATATCTCTTACCATTCCCTTCTGGCTTGTAGTGTTTCTGTTGAGAAGTCAGCTGTTAGCCGTACCAGTGCTCCCTTGTATGTTACTACCTCTTCCTCCCTTGCTTCCTTTAGGATTCTCTGTTTGTCTTTGATATTTGCTGTTTTAACGATGATGGGTCTTGGAGTGGGCCTCATTGGGTTCCTCTTGAATGGGACCCTCTGTGCTTCTTGGACTTGTGTGACTTTTTCTCTCCTCCAATTATGGAAGTTTTCCATCATTACTTTTTCAAACAGGCTCTCTATCCTTTGCTCCTCTCCTTCTCCTTCTGGTATCCCTATTATATGGGTATTACTATGTTTCAAGTTGTCCAGCATTTCCCTAAATGCCTCTTCATTTTGAGTCTTTTTCCATTTTCTTGCTCTTTCTGGGAGTTTTTTTCTACCTTATCCTCCAGCTCGCTGATTTGTTCCCCTGCTTCATCCTGCTTTTGATTCCTTCTATTGTGTTCTTCAATTCAGAAATTGTAGTCTTCATTTCCTCTTGTCTCTCATTGAGTTTCTATGTCCTTTTTCATGGTGATATAGTTCGCAGCAAGTTCCTCGTAGTTTCCCTGTAGTTTTTTGTAATTCTCTCTGAGCTCACTGAGCTCATTGAGCTTCCTTAGAACCATTGTTTGGAACTCAATATCTGATAGTTTACTTGCCTTTGTTTCATTTAGTTCTTTTTGTGGGGATTCCTCCTTTCCCTTCGAGTGGGGCGTATTTCTCTGTCTTCCCATGATTTGTGAGACTCTTCTTTTTTGCTTCTGCATCTTAAATGGATCTGTCTTGATTTCCTGACTTTGTAGTGTGAACTACTATGGTAGGAGACCGCTGTTTTTTCTTTTTGGATCTGCCTCTGATGATGTCAGATATTGTCCCTGTCTGACCTTAGGCAGTCTGTTTGAGACTTCCAGGAATCTACTGTCTGTGGCTGTCTCCTTCAGTTGTTAATCTATCTTTCTATTGTTTTTTAAACTTTCCATTTTTATTTCTTATGCTATTTTAACTATTTAATTCCTTCTGTTTACTTTGGGTTTTGTTTGTTCTTTTTCTTGTTCCTTTAGATGTAGAGAGTAACATAGTTACTTGGGAATTTTTTTGCTTCTTGAGGTAGGCCTGTATACCTATGAACTTCCCTTTTAGAAATGATTTGCTGCATCCCATAAATTTTGAAAAGTTGTGTTTTCATTTTCATGTTTCAAGATTGTTTTTGGATTTTTTTTTAGATTTCCTCCTTGATCCATTAGTTGTTTAGCAGCATGTTGTTTAGTCTCTGCATATTTGTGTTTTTTCCCCCAGTTTTCTTTCGGTAGTTGATTTCTAGTTTCATGCCATTTTCATATCAGCTGCCTGATATGAAAAATGTATATGCTAAGAAAATTTACTCTCTTTGTGCCTTTGTAGCAGGCTCTTGAATACCTTTTTTTTCAGTTCCAACCACTTTGGGATTCAGTGATTCAAAAAATAATAATTGCATGTCTCCTATATGCCAGGTGCTACAAATATCCTCACTCTCTGATATTGTAATGGCCATTGAGTCAGTTCCTAAAGGAGCAGGAAGGCATACAAAGTAAGTTACAATGAATTGATATGTCTTGATTTTATTTTTAATTTTTAGCATTTCACGTTACTTTAAAAAAAATTCTTCAGCTGAGGATATGCTTACTGATTTTAGGGAGAGAGGAAGGGGTGGGAGGAGGGAGAGAGTTGGTGGGGGTGGAGAGAGAGAGAGAATGAATATCAGTGAGAGAGAGAAATATTGATTGTTTGCCTCCCACACTTGCCCTGACTGGGACTTGAACCTGCAACCTTTTGTTGTATAGGATGATGCTCCAAACAACTGAGTCACTTGGCCAGGGCCACATTACTCTTTGATATAGTGAATATCTTGAGGTATCACAAACCCAAGGCTAAGAACTGATGCTGTGTGGACCAGCCATCATTCTGGCTAAATACCTTATTTTCTTCTATTATCCTGGATTCCAATCCAGGATAATGTGGGAAGGAGGTACTGTGTAGAGTTCTAGGTCTAACAAGAAAGACATTAAAAGATTAGCCATCTATATGGGTGCTAATGTATTGAGACAATTAAGGCTTATAATAATGGAAAAAATAAACTCTCCTGGGAAATGAATGGGACTGCTGAAGCTCTTGTCTCTTTCTGACAAATAATTTTAGAGAAATACTCATATTCTCCACAAAGTGGGCTCTTTAAAAAAAACCAAACATGTTGACTTAAGCTGTCTGTAAGTTACTTTAATTCCTGAGCAGAAGCAGGTGGGTGCCCAGAACAGTGCCTGACAGTAGCCTCACGCCTGAAACTCGCCTGCTGGCCTTCTGTTACTACAGCCTGTAGAGTTCTACCTTGCTTTCTTGCCATGTATTTGTCTGTTTTTGTCTTTGCATTTTTATATGGAAATTTTGCCCAAGGTTTATATAAAGTTGTATTGTTTACTTAAAGCCTTATGATATCAAAATAGTATCTAATAACTATGAAAATAACATGTGTATGTTGTGTTTTATTGAATATAATCTATACTGTGCTTTTCTCCATGATCACTGAGCCTTTTAACAAGATACAAGTATTTCTCCTTACAGAATAGGACACTGAGGCTCAGGCAGGTGAAGCAACTTGTCTAAAGTCACACAGTTAATTATCAGCCCCTGGCCTGGGTCTTCTGCCCCAGGGCTGGTGTTTTTTGCATTATGAGAGAGAAAAATCATCACTGTTCTCAGGAGGCTGATGTAAGACTTGAGTGTATTGCAATGATTTTGGTGGCAATGTATAGAAATTATCCTACTGTAGGGTCTAACGAGCCTCCTAGAGCAGGTATTTAAGCTGCGTTGACTTGGTGAATGAGCAGACTGTGGAGCTGGGCCAAACTACAGAAGGCACTGAGGTTGACTGAGGGCCTGACACGGAGCTGTTGATGCCCAACAACCACGATTCTTTGTGATGTGTGGTGAGACTGGCATCTGGGTGTGGTTTGTGCAGCGGTATCATCTCCCTCTTGAGAACTGGGACTTTGCCAGCTGTCTTTTGCCTGGCTCCTCCCCAATTACTAGAGAAGGGTAACATGGAGTTACAGTGATGATTCTGGGAACATAGTTATCCTTCTGCCACCCTGTGAGGCCAGCTCTGTGTCTTTAGGACACAACTGTTGCATGTGGCTGAGACACACAGGAGGGACTCTACTTGACAGTTATGTTATGATGTTGATATAGCAAGTGTTGGTTGAAAGGCTCCAGGCACAGATCTTGGAATTTGCATGACCTTCTTTTTGTTTCTCCAGTGTGTCATACTCCCTGCCACAGGGCCTTTGCATATGCTTCACCTCTGCTGGGGATGCTTTCACCCCTACCATTCTTCACACTTCACAGACTCATACAAAAGTCCACTTTTTTTCTGAAAACTTTCCTTAACTCTTGTACAAATATATACTTAGTCTTGGTAAAATACCTATTTAACTCATTAAAGAGAGAACTGGATGACTGAGGAAAAGAAAACTGTCTATAAGAAGTATCCAGAAGATAGATAGATAGATAGATATCAATATGCATGCATGTGGTTGCATATATATGTATATATACTGTTACATATACTCTCATGTGTGTATATGCATACATATGTATACATGTATGTATGCATATGTATGTGTATATATATATAGTTGTGGAAAATGTGGAGAAAAGAATGTTGGAATAAGACTACAAACTTTAAGATATAAACTGTTTAAAGTCCTACAAGAAAATAACACTAACCTTTGGAATTTTTTTTAACCTGTCAGAAATTATTTGTAAATCTTTTACAAGTTAACACCCTACCTTTACAGAGTCTGAGCTATCAGGAGCTTGCTCTCTCTGCATTCAGACCCACTGGGTTTTTCTGGAAGGAAGCAGGTATCTGTGAAGTTTGGAATCTGGTCAAAAGGACAGCTTCTTAGAATGGAAATGGGATGCTTTTGTGGGCCATGTGCAGATACTTGTCAAATTCTCCAAGTTGCATGGGTTCTCTGATGCAGAGCTGTAGCATTTACCAGACCATTTTAAGGTGACATTCAAGTGCTCCAGAAAGAAAAGGCAAGTGAGGAATGAAATGCTCTATGGCCTTGCACTTTCTCTCAAGTCCTCTTTTTGTTTGCATTTCAGATTAATAACAAAACAAAACAAAATACAGCAGTAGATTGATGCGCCTCAAAGCCGCACAAGAGCCCTTCTGAAGTGGATTGTTTCAGCTGTGGATTTCTAATACTGGCCAGTAGAGGGCACTCTTTGCCCACATTCAGTGCTGTTTTCTCCTTGGAATTGCTCTCTTCTGGAGGCGGGAAACGTGCTCCCTCCTTCCTGCCTTTAGCTCTGGGAGAGATTCACTTCTAGCTATTTCTAATTTAATTTTGAGTTCTCAAGCTGCAATGTCTGAACAGTTATTTTAACATTGGCACCTAATGTTGTCAATTATCCAAAGACCTAGAAAAGACATAAGAGGGAAGTACATTCTCTAAAGTTCTTGGAGCACAGGTTTAGACAGAAATGGGGCCAAACGGGCACAGGGTGCTGAACAAACACCAGTTAAAAGATACTTGGCTTCAGATGAGCCCGACCCTCACAACTTCATAGTTCAGGCCACACCTCCCTTTGCTACAAAAATGAAAGAGGTGGTTTCAAAAAGCAGCATTCATTGGCCAGACTAAGGGGGAAATAACATTGAGACACATGTGACACTGCGCTTCCCATGGGGACATTTTCATTCCTTCCAGTGGATTCTGTGTTTCCCCCAACATATATATATTTTCAATCCTATTGATGTTATTAATAACACTGGTAGGTAACATTTATTGTGCTCTTGTCATCAGCTCGGCCCTGTGCTAAGTGCTCTTTGGAACATCAGTTGTTTTAACTTTAAAATCCCCCGAGGCGGGGGAACTGCTGGGTCTTCTGAGGTTTTCTGAGGGTCAGACACTTGCTGAAGGTCATTTAGCCAGTGAGCTGAGGGAGGATCCAGATTGGACCCCACACAGGTCTTGCCCAGACCTCTCCATCCCCCATTTATTGAGTCCCAGTTATGTGTTGGATAGTGTGGTGCAGACACAGGAAACAGTGCATCTCTGGTAAATTTTAATTTTGAATGTGTTATTATTTAAATATTTGAAAGTTGAAAGAGAGAGAGAGAGAGAGAGAGAGAGAGAAAGCCAGCTCTCAGGAAGCCCTAAGGACTCTTTCATTCCTAGGAAGGTCCCTTCCTTAGTGGCCACAAGGATGGAGGTGGAGGGGTTGGGAGAGGTTGGTGGGTTCAGCTTCCATCCCTCCGTCCTTTCAATGGGAGCAATTCTGCTTCTACCAAGTTGATGTCTGTGGTTTTGAGTAGGATTGGGTTTGACCTATGGATTCTGTTACTGAAAACAATGTAGCAAACATTCAGTATAGGGACTCCAGGGCACACCCAGGAGTGTATGCACCATGGCCCCTGGTTCCCTTCATCTTCCAGCTCTCTTTTCAGTGGCTCTTCCCTCCTGCCTGCCTCCTGGGCCACACACTTCCTTCCTTCTCATCGGCACACTAAGCCTTCTCATCGCCAGCAGCTGGGCTCAACTCCTGTGAGGTGGGGAGGCTGTGATGATGAGGCCTGGAGCCAAAGTTCAGCTGCCCTATCTGCTAGCACTGTGTACTTGCCTCGTGCCCCAGGCTCCTCACCTGTGAGATGGGGCGCTAACAGAATCTACCCAACAAGTCATCGTGTGGATTATCCGAGACCACAACATACACCTGGCCCAGAGTAAGTATTCAGTATCCACGGGCCATTATGAGTATTCATTATTGTTAATATTGGGTTGGTCAAAAACTCCATTTAGTTTTTTCCATAAAATCAGACATTTTTCATTTTCACCAATAACTTTATTGGTTTGGATATTTTGAGTATGTTGCCTATCTCCTGCCATTGGCTTCTAGTGGGGAGAGGCCAGGGGTGCTGCTAAATATCTTCCAATGCATAAGACAGCCCCACAGCAAAGAATTACTTGGTGAAAATGTCAATAGTACCAAGAAACTTCACAAACCACTTTTGACATGGTCGATCAGTCACAGCACCTTCTCTAAAGCACATTTTCATTTTTGCATTTCAATTGTGTTTTTACCCTTCTTGAAATAATAATGCGTAATACACCAAAAATGTTGTATATTTTCTTCCATCTTCAATATTAAAATGGTGCACAAAAATTCACTAATTTTGATAATTTTTTTTTTTAAAATGCACACTGCTCTGACAGCTATCACAATACAATCTAACAAAATTGTTTCAAATGAAGTTAAAGGCAACTAACACTGCTAGAGCCATCTTATGGAATAAACTAAACGAACTTTTTTGCCAGCCCAGTATTATGACCTCTTTTATTTTCCTCCCAATAGCCTTAAGATAGTTCACCATCTTTTCTGCTTCTATTTCTTCCTCTCTCACTCCCTTCTCCTCAGAGCTTGGCCAGCTGTCTGCCCCACCCTCTACGACTGTCCTGAAACAGATTGTCCCCCATCTTTTGAGAGCAAAGCCATGAGGTAGGCTTTGCCCAGACTGCATCGCAGGTTCCCCCCTCACTGCATCAAGCCCGGGCCCCATCTCCTTCTGGACCGCTCTGTTTCTGCTCATTTACTGGCTCCCGACCTCCGCTCTCAGGTGTACCCCTCCCCAAGCCCGTGGCTCCTGGCCTCTCCTGTCACTGTAGGTTCTTGCCTTTGGTCAGCTCATCCACGCCAGGGCATTCTCTTTGACCTCAATTACAAATCCCAGCTCCCCACTGCTTTCTCTCTCTGCCTGGCGGGGATCCCCAGATTGCATATGTGTTAAACCAAGATCCAGACCCTCTAAAGCTAGTCCTGCCTCCTGATTGCCACATGACACTACCTTCTGCATCATCGACTGCATTGTTAGTGAATTTCTGTTGCCCCCAATCTGTCATGGTCTTTCTATTGGTATACCCCGGTGCTCAGTTTTGCCTCTGTCAGAAATTCACAATGTAATGTAATAATGTAGAATGTTTCTAAAAATTACAGTATTGTCTAAGCTGACTACTAATTATAAACCATACATCTTTTTAAAAAAAGCATTGTCTTTGAGGAAGTTTGGGTGTTATTGGCCATTTTGCCAAAGAGCGACCTCAGAGAGAGGCTAGGCTGGGGGCTTGCACAGACCTCGGAGTCGGTGTTACGGATGCAGCCGGGAAGGCGGGGCCTGTGACTCCTGGTTCACCTTTCCCTCCCAAGCTGGAATGGGCCCTGGAAAGCTGTCGGCTAAATTACCAGGGGAGGTAGCAGGAGCAGGTCCACTGTTATTTTCTGTAACCCTGTCCCCAAGTGAAGAGACTTCCTTCAGGGAGGGATAATAAAAAGGAAAGAACCGCTGATGCACACAGCACCACAAACAAATCTCAATGTTCTGTACCGAGTGAGAGAAGTCAGACGTAAAAGGCTATCTGCTCTGTGATCCCACTTCCATGACATTTTAGAAAAGGCAAAATTATAGGAATAGAAAATGGAGCAATGGTTGCCAGGAATGGGGGTGAGGAGGAGGATTTGGCTAGAAAGGGGTGTAGGAGGGACTTCTGGGGGTGATGGAACTGTCTCTTCCTTGTGGTGAGGGTCATACACTTCTGAGTGTTTGTTAAAACTCACCTCTGCACACTAAAAGTGAATCTGACTGCGTGTAAAAGTACATTTTTAAAGATGAGTTAATAAAATAAAATAAAATCCAGGTTTCAGGGCAGGAAGGCAGAACATGCGGTCATCACCCTCTGACAAGGTGGCTCTAACCCCAGTTGGACAGATGTGGAAACTGAGGTGCAGGCCTTTGGGAAATGGTGGAGAGAAGATTTCCTTCTTTTCTCTTCTGTGCCTTCACCTCAGCCCCTCTAGGCCCTGGGTGCTGCTCTGGGAACTGAGGACCAAGCTTACAAGAGGAGGGACTGGTTTCTGCCCTCACAGTGTGGAATTCTGGGGAACAGACGTGGAGTGAGTAATTCCCAGAGTGGCTTGGGCGGGAGGGTCAGGATGCTGCAGGGCTCAGAACAGGGTCGGGGAGGAGGGCCTTGAGGACGGCAGTGATGAGGGGGGTTAGTGGCAGCCGGTGGCCTTAAGCAAATGAGAATGCAGTCTGAGGGCACTGGGAAGCCCAGACCAGCACTGTACCCCCCACTTCCTGTTGTGCTGCTGGGGCGCCTTCTGTAGTATGTGTGTTTGTGTGTGTTACATTTAATCCACTCTGCTGGTGATTCATGCATCCCTCATAGACTCTAGCACCTAAATACAATCTGTTAATAAGCTGTGTCTGGCGGAGCCTGGGGGCATTTATAGCTGCACAGTACTCAGTGGCTGATGATCTAAGCACAGCTTGGGAAACCAAAAATAACTTGCTGCTCCTCGTTTTGGTTTCCCACTTGCCAGCCCATCCTGTCATCTCTGGTTATCTTGGTCATTCACTTGGTTATTTGTGAAAGGTCTACCCCTCCCCCTGCCCCCGTTTGCTTGCAAGTTTCATGTTTGCATGGTCCACTTTCTCACCAGCTCCTGGTACCCAGGAGCACTCAGAAAACGTTTCTGAGGCAAGAGGACTGCATGTAGCTGTTCTCAGCTCTGTGTCTTCAGCACTGATCACTCCCTCTCTCAGAACCTTGGTTTTCTCCTGTCTTTACATAGGAGCTGGCCTTGAGCTCCCGCTACCCACCATGTATGTCTCGAGAACATGCCTGGAGAGCAGCTCAGGTTGCAGAGACCTGTCCAGGGCTCGCAGGAATGGTGAATGCGTCACATTCTCAGAGGCTATGCCCTGTGGTGCATGTGCTGTTCTGGCTGTTCCAGGGGACAGGATGGTACCAGCACCCGAACAGTGTGCTTTTCAAGGCACCTGTCTATTTTAGTTTAATGTATTTGTATTAGATTTCCTTATGTTTCTTTGTTTTTCTTTGGAAGCATTCATAGGCCAGTGCTGAAAAAATTACCATCTTTTGCTCTAAAAGAAATATAATTCCCTATAAAATTTTGGATTTCCAGGGTCCAGCAGGTAAGCTGATGTTGCTTTTGCAGATAGCAGGTGGGGGTGGGGGTATCAGTCATTATGGGGCCACCGAGGAGTTTTGCAGGATCGCTTTCCACTGTGGAAGGCCAGCCTCGCCTCTCCTGTTTTCTTTTCCTCCTCCTCTCAAATGCACTCTGAGAGCCAAACTAATTCAAAATATTATCCTTTCCTCTGTGGGCTCTTGGTGTTGAGGTATCTACAAAAGTCCAGCGAGTGAATACTCACTTTGTTATAGTTTAGTGTTGGCAGTTAAACATGAACTTTATGAAACAGAAAGTGGAAAATGCACAAAAGGATAAAAGAAAAAGGTTTACCACTCTCAATATTATAGTGTCATTATGTAACTTTGTACCATACTTTAAAAGTTAATATTTTAATATAATGATTTTCTCATGACATTGGCAATTAGAAATTGCAGTTGAGGGACTCAGCCCCTCCCTCCTGCCCTGAAGCATATGAAGCACCCCTACTCGTTGTGGGTCTGTCCACGCACCTACCATCCATCCGTCATGGATTGAGGGCCTCTTCAGTGTGGAACAGGGTTAGCTTCCAGGTAAACAGTAATCAATGAGGCAGTCAGGGAGTAATTAACTAGTGGAACCGGAGTGAAAATAAACACACAGGAAGACAGCAGGTCATGGGGTCTTCAGACTTGCAGGCCTCCCGTGCAGTGGTAGCCCACTCTCTGTGGCTATCTTGCATCGGTGAACCCTGTCCGTGTTGCGGGGCTCGATTTAAACACTGGATTCAGAGTTTCCCTATGGAAAAGGCAGCCCAGCAGGTGCTCAGGACTGTGGGACCTTCTCCTGTTTGGGTAACTGAGAGGCTGTGTGTAAAAGTGTATAGAACTCAGTTGTTGCTCAGCTGGGATAGTCAGACTGAGAAGGAGACGTTGACCTTGGCCTGGCTTGCCAAGCCCACAGAGGAGCTTGTGTTCTTTGATGCTGGAAGTCAGGTGGTTATTTGGAGCATCCCAGGCCACTGCTGGAGGCAGAAGGAAATTTTTAGAGGGTTTCCTAGAAAGCTTTATGAGCACAGCAAAGTCTGAAATCATTTATGTCAGGCCAGAAGTCACCAAGTCTGCATGTGATGGGGACCAGGCAGCACCTGAAACCAATGGCCAGGGCGGTACAAGGGCCATAAGAGGAAGAGACAAAGATGCCAGGGGACCACACCCCACCTGAAGGAGGCAGCTGCCACTTAACCCCAGCTGGGCATTGTCATATGTCAGAAGGAGGGCCCTCTGTGACATTTAACTGGAACCAGATACCTGATTTCTAAATGAAGTCTCCTAGCTTTTTAAATGTTAGAAGCTACCACACACACTAAAAAAAAACAAACAAAACAAAAACCTCACCTTGTGGGTCATATAACAAGTATCAGTAGTCTGCCTGTTTATGACTTGCATTCAAAATTTAACTTACAGGTTAAAATATTACGATTTTTCATTGTTTACTTGTTACATTTTGTGTGCTTTTGTAATGAGCATATAGTGTTTCTATAAGCAGGGAAAAAGGAAGGAAAACATCTTTATAACCCAAAAGGCTGCTTGTCTTGATTCTTGGTGGTGCTACCGGCATCGGTAGGGGAACTACCAGGTTGCCGGATTGTGGGCATGGCTGGTGGAGTGTTGGCTCAGGGAAGAGGGAAGGGGGAAGAGGACTCATATCCAAGAGGTCCCAGGGTCTGCTGACAGAGGCAACAGGCAGGCGGTGACCTGGGTGCCTGTTATGTGCTGGACACTCCTCTCCGTTCACTCCATCCTCCACCCCGTCCATCATCCTTTCCCACATTCATTCATTTACCAGATGTACCAGGTCTGTCTGGAAAAGCATCCAGCCACATGTAATATGAAAAATAGAGACATTTATTGAAGAAGATACAACATACAAGAAACATTGTGAATAGGACAATGATGCCTCAAAGTTATGACCTTTCTGAGGAAATCAGGTTCATTGGTAGCGATTTGAATCAAGTCATTAGCAACTGCAGCATGATGTTCCTTCTGCTCTGGAAGCAGAAGCCGCAGAATGAATTTTGCCATGACATGTTTCATGCCTAGATCCTGTGTCAAAATCTCGGACACAGTAGTTTTTGGATTCCCCAGATCAGCTTCTAGTTCTCACACTGTCAGTTGCTGATCTTTGCTGGTTGCAGCCCACACATTGAACATTCTCAGGTGTTCTGCTTGTTGCAGGCTTTCCAGAATTTTCAACAGATTCTGGACCATCTTTGAAGCGTTTATGTCACACTTTTATTTGCACTGCATTCATTGCATTGTCCCAAAAGCCTTCTGAATCATCTGAATGGTTTCTGTGGAGGGATGTTCAAGCTTAACACAAAATTTGATGCAGATTCATTGCTTGACTCACTCAGTTATTTTGAATGTAATGGCCACACAGTACACATGCTCACTCAATGGTGTCTACCACCCTCACTGACTAGTACAGTGAAGTCATCATTGTTCATGCATGCACGTCCTAGTCCACTCATTTTGGCTGCTGGGTTACATCGATGTCTCACAAACTGTTCTCGTTATATTAATAATGCTGGGCTTTTTCTGGACAGACCTCATATACTGAGCACCTACAGATGTTGAACACTGATCTGGCTCGAGTATATAGCAGTGAACAGAGTTGATAAAAAATCTGCACTCTTGTGGCATTTGAATGGGGGAAAACAACAAGGAGCAATCAGTAAGTTACAGGATAGGTCTAATGGTAATAAATACCATAGCAAATGGGCAGGGGTAGGGGTAGCAAGGCTGGGGAGGGTTGTGGTTTCCAACAGGGTGATCTGGGAGAGTCCTACTGAGAAAAGACCTTATGGAAAAGTTTTACTCCATTACACATGTGTCATGCTTACTGTGTGTCAGGCACTATGCTAGGCATTTTCAAGGGTCCCTCAGGAGGACTTCCATTTTGTCATTTGCTTCCTTTTACAAAGAGACAAAACATAGTTTTTTGGGGTTGCATGTGACAGAAATACAATGCACACTTGCTTGAATTAAAAAACAAGGGCACACTAAGTTGGCAAATCCAGTAATAGTTCATCAGCATTCAGGCATGGCTGGATCCAGGTGGCTAATCCATGCTACCAGGAATCTATCTCTCTAGGTCTCTCGCTCTACTTTGCCTAGATTAGCTTCCTTCTCAGGTAGGCTCTCTGTACAAGATGCCCTGCACAATTCATGCCAATCTTAGGAGCCTAGGGCTGGCTCTTTCTAAATCACAGGATCTAAGAGCTGGGGAAGGGACACCCCCCATAGAAAATTAGGGTGCTGTTGGCAGAAGAAGGGGGACTAAATGCTGAGCAGTGAAAACATCTGACATCCACCCTAGCAACATTTGCATCAAGAGAGCAAGGAGGGATGGGAAGAGCCTACAAATGGGGAGAACTTCAAGGGTCCCAGTCTGTCTGCAACAGACCGTATAACCTTGAGCCAGCTCTTAACTTTCAGCAGATTCCCTGAGGATCCTTCCACATTATTTGGAAACAGACACTAATTAGATTACCAGGTTTCAAACAATACAGGATTATGAATTCTGATGCAATATACAGGTAGTTTTTTTCAACATCTAGCTCTTCTGGTGAATGGCTGAGGAAGCTGTGAAGGACGTAAGACTTGCCTCTGCTCGAGCTGTGCTCTTTCTTGGTGGCACCCACCTACAGCTCTGGCCATATGGTACGCAAGAAGCGTTGTCAATTTTTAGTCTGATGATGAGATGTGAATTCACTGCCATGGATTTCATGCTCCAAGGCTGGAAGGGCACATTGAGGAATGTTTACCCTGGCTTCACCTCCCAGTGTGACCTTGTGAGCAGTCCACAGTTTAAACAGCACAGGACTATTAACAGCTGTGGGGAAAATCAGCTGTGCAGATGTCAGCCTGTGTTTCCAAGACACTGATTAGATCCCTTGGTCCAGAATTTTGTTTTACTGGTTGGACACACACTAGGGTCTTTCCCTGGGAAGATAGGGAGGGAGAACAGGGATTGCTCCTTGGTGACTGTGCTAGTATAACTTCCCCTCTCTGTCAGTCAGACGTCTTTGTCCTAGGGGCCAGAGTTGATGTTGCCCGGCAGGGGGCTTGGCAGTGAGTCCTCTCAAAGCTACAGAGCTCGCATCACCCTTCCATAGGAGGGTTGGCAGGCAGGCCTTTTCACAAGGGACAGCCTGAGGCTGTGGATGTCTGCGGCTGAGCAGCTCTGTGCAGAGCACGGCAGCCCTGGGGCCTGACTGTTTTGCATTGAAGACTGGCAGCTTTGCTACTTCCTGCCTGTGTGCCCTGGGCCAAGCTCTTTGAGCTCTCTGTTCCTCAGTTTCCCTATCTGTAAATCTGAATGATACTAACACCAACTCTGTCAGGATTAAATAGGAAAACGTGTGTCTGGTCCTTGTCAGCCACAATGATGACTACTGTTGTTTTTGGTGGACTAATAGGAGACAGAGTAGTGTCATATTTATAACAGCTAACGTATGCTGTGCTTCTTAATGACAGGCACATTATACTAATGTGAAAGACACTGTTCTTAGCTCCTCTCAGTACAGTAGCTCAGGTAGATGATGTGATCTTTCATGAACTCTGGTGGGTACTACTATTTTCATTTATATTTCACTGATAAGTAACTTGCCCGAAGCCACACAGCTGGTGAGGGTGGGTTTTGAAATCAGGAAGCTGGCTCTAGAGCTCTTGTTTAAGCCACTGCTCTATACAGTCTCAGTGAAATGGTGACAGCTATACAGAGAGCTTCCTATGGGTCAGGAAATCTTCTAAGCACTTGCTATAGATTGACTGCCTAACCCCCACAGCAAACCCTCTGAGATGGCTGCTATTATTTTCCCCATTTTATAGGTAAGGAAATGGAGGCACCTAGGAAGGAGTGAAAACATGAATGGAGTTCACTCGTCACTAGCTGGGTGATTGAAGAGAGGGAAACTGACCTCTCTGGTCCTCAGGTCGCTGTGGGGAACAGGAAACTGATGGCAAGCACTGCGTGCAGGCCTGGCATGGGGCAGACCTCTGTGGGCAGCTGTTTCATTATTGGTGACAGGGCCTTGCTCACAGACCCCAGCTTTAGTCTTTGTCTCAAGCTACTCCTGGTGGCTTGGACCAGCTGAGAGCCCTCGGGAAGGTGCGGCTTCTTATTGGAAGAGGTCTTTGAAGAGATGTCCCCACTCCCAGCTTGGGCCGTGTGTGGGACCAGAGCAGAGCTTGGCCCCACCGCAGATCCTGTGTCTGGCTTTGAAGGTGACAGTTCCGCCACCGGGAAGGGCTCATGCAGTGTCAGCCTGTCCTGGCCACATGAGGGCAAACTGTCTAATTGGTCTGGGTCTTGGTTTACTTAGCTGCCAAACGGAGTGAGTGTGGGATGGAAGCATGCGATTAAAAACAGCAAATCCAGAGAATTCCATATTTTTCCAATGTGGAGTGGCAAGTCTCCTGCCACTGTTGTACCATACTGAACCTGCAGGACTTCCTCAGCAGCCGGTCCCCCGTCGCTGGCTGTTTGAATCCAGTGTCTAGTTTCTCCCTCTGAAACAATATTGGGAGCCTTATCCTTGTCACTAAGCCTGTGTTTGTGGTTATTTTGTCAAATTAATTGTTGTAAAGGTGAAGTTCTCAGCCATTTTAATGTTCTTGAAAAATGCTGCCAGCTTGCTGCCAAATTACCCCATGGGACTGTTATACCAATTTATACCTTCCCAGCTGAATGACTGCGTCTCCACACCCTTTGCCCAATGTGGAAACTGCCACGTTAAAAGGCAAATGTGCCATCTCATTTATATTTCCATTTTGCTAGTTACTAAGGAAGGTGAAGGATGAACAATTTTTCATTCCTTTATTGGCTGTTTGGGTTTCTTCTTTTGGGAACTATGTCATGGCAAAACATTTCAGCTTTTTTTTTTTTTAAGAAAAATTATTTTCTGATTACAAAATTAAGGTATGCATGTTATGAAGTTCAGACAGTGAAGGAATGTGTAGCATGGCACGTGCACTTTCCTTGGATAATGATAACCCTGAGAACTGACCAAAGCCGCCAATGTGGATGTTATTTTTTCAGAATTTTAAAGAAAATTTTGAATGTTACCACTTGGCCCTAAAGATTTCTTTACGTACCATAAAAGGTGGTTTCCCTCAGTGGTGATTTTAGTGAATAAAGGTAGTAGATTTGTTCTGATAAGTCAATTATTTCAAAGGGGCTATGTGGCCTAGTGGGAAGGGCACTAAACTTGGGGTCCCCGCTGACAAGTGCCCTGTTTCCTAGAGCGCAGCGGTTACGTGTGAACCGTGTGAACTGTCGGCCTCAAATGAGGGCCTCTGCGCTGTCGACAGGAGCGTTTTCCATTTCGAAGGTCAGGGTACTGAGCTGTCAAGGCCGTGGCGGGAGAGAGGATGTGGGCTCCTGCCTCTCTGCCAGCATCGCGTTGGTGTGAAAGTTACTAATAGCTACCAGGAACACCAGCATTTACTCTGTATGTCCTTTACATGTGTGGGTCTACCTATACCTCACAACAACTCTGTAAAGTATAAAATCTAATATTACCCTTTTTTTCCTTATTCTAAGACACGTGTCCCTAGAGGCCAAACCATTTGCTAAGGGGCCCCACCTAGCAAGCGCCGGAGCCGGAACTCAAAGTCAGCCCTGCCAGGCACTGAGGCCCTGGCAGAGGTTAACTACCCGCTCTGTGGCCTGCATGGCCTTTCCATGAACCCCATCTCCCTGCCAGCGTTTATTCATGTTAGTTTGGTCCAAATGCGTCTAGAGACCTGGAGAACCCCCAGTAGGTTCCCCATCTTACAAGTTGGGAACTTGTAAGAAAGATGAGTTTCTACAGGGGCTGCATCCCTGAATCAGGGCCCCCAAGCGGGAAGAACATCTTTGCCTGGGTGACAAGGAGTGGTTGCCATGACAGCAGCTATGGCAACGCTGATGCAAGCACCGGCCCTGTTCCCACTGGAGCGCAGTTGGTGAGCTAGAAGACACAGTGCCCAAGAGAGTGCTGTGGGGGCTTGCTCTACCCGGTACTTCACATAGATCAGTTTGATCAAAATATTGGCAAATAGCATGTAACTGATCAACACGGTTCATTTTGCTCTCCATGGTTTGTGGCTTTTGTGGCTTTTGTGGCTTACATCGTCAGAAAAATTCTCAGGGGCTAAGAGCCAGCATCCTGCAATCAGGCCCTCTGGCTCTAACATTTAGTAGCTGTGAGGCATAGTAATAATGTATCCCTCTCTTACTCTGAATGTCTTACTCTGAGTAGTTCCCTTACTCAGGATTACACTCTCTTATCCAGGATTTTAGGGGTGGTTTGCTCTCTGTCACAGAGATGAGATCATCTCAGTTTGAATGGTGCTGTGGCATTACCTTTCCTTTTCTGCACATACACTGTAACAAGTCCGACGTGGTCCTACCCCGCTGCCATATTTCACTGACAGTTTGGAAATAAACATGTTTTTATGTGTAGCCCCAGTTACTGCCAAAAACAGCATTTATGGAGCTTCTAATTACCTTGGAGACTGTGGTAGGTCCTGTATCAGAGAGTCAATAAACTGCTTTAAGCAATGTCAACTAATTTAAGAATTTTTGGTGTTTTTAACTGAGTTAGGATCAACAAAACATTTGTTAGAAATGCCCATTTCTAAAGACTCATTTTTAGGATTGTGATTTTCATTTTATAGGTGCTGGGCCACCCTCATACTGATTTATTAGCTTCTGATCAATATAGTATTGAATAAAGTATGAAGACTTCTCCACCCTGGGTAAAAAGCCCTCATGAAGCCCCTGTTAGATAGGGACTAGGAAAGTATGGTGTCTATAAATACACTTTTTGAGTTAGAGCTTTTCATGTTTTGGAAAACATGAATTGACTACTTTCCTATTTGTTTCTGATTTGTATATAGTTTGATAGAACAATCCCAAAGACTTTTCTTAAATTTCTTTTTAAGACAAAAAATTGGAAAGATAGTTCAGGATAATTTTTTTTTCAATCCTTGTCTGAGGATATTTTTTAAAAATTGATTTTAGAGAGAGGATGGAGAGAGAGAGAGAGAGAGAGGCATTGATTTGAGAGAGAAACATTGATTGGTTGCCACTCTTACACACCCCGACTGGGGAGGGCACCCACAACCTAAGTATGTGCCCTGGCTGGGAATTGAACCCTCAGCCTCCTGGTGTATGGGATGATGCACCAATGAACTGAACTACCCTACCAAGGCAGTTGAGGGTGGCTTTTTTAATATCTCGTAAGGATTGTTTATTTGACATAAATCCCCTTTAAAACATTAAGGAAAACCAGACATTGAAAATTTTAAACTAAAATTATATTTTTATTAAAGTATAACATGTACACAGTAAAGTATACCAATTAATCTGCATGGATTTTTATTTGCAGATGTAGAGAAACCCATAAATAAGACTAATATCTGATCTTTATTATTATTATTTTTTAAAATCCAATTGCACTTTATTTAAAGAGAAACCAACCCAGTAACACTGGTTCTGGCCTAGAACATTGTAAGCCTTTTGGTTGCCATCTCCTTTCCTCTGTTGTTGCTTCTTCTGCAATGGTTTTATGTCTGTTTTTCTGCTCATATGTTCTAGAGGCAGACTGCCTGCGTTTGAATTCTGGCTCTGCTGCCCACTAGCTGTGTGATTTTGGGCAAGCTACTTTAACCTCTCTGAGCTCCAGTTTCCTCCTCTGTAAAGTGGCATTAATAAAAGTACCTACTCATAACATTGTTTTGAGGATTAAATGAGTTAATATTTATTAAGCACTTAGAACAGTGTCTGTGCACTCTCTCTCTCTCAGTAAATCCTTAAGAACTTACCCTCCATGACAGAAAGACTGAGGATTCTCCCAGTCCACAAGTCAAAGGTGAGAGGTGTTGATGAGCTGGGAGGACTCTGACCTGATCCCACAGCTGTGGAGTTGAGGGGCCCTCATCAGTGGGGAGCTTCAGTTTCTCCTTTCAGACAAGGGGGCGCCTCATTGTTGGCTCATGGGAAGGCAGGGTACATACAAAGAGTCCTGGTTAGAAAAACACACCGCTTGGAAAAGAACAGGCTCTCCCCAGGCAAAACTTTAGAAAAACAACAATCTGCTGCTCCTTGATTAAAGGGTAGCAAACTAATTATCCTTTCCGGAGGGACGCGAGGCCGCTCTCTGCCGGGCTGTGACCTGGAGGTGCAGGATGTGGATTTCCTCAGGATGTAATGAAGCCTTTCCCATTGAAAACGCGCCATAATTCGGATGGATGCAGGTGGGGAGAAGGGGAATGACCCCCTCGCTTTTAAAAGCATCCCCTAAACATTTTTAAAGTGTCGTTTGCAGGTCAGCACTTCGAGAATATGAAAAAATCATTTTCTTAAATTGGATTTCCAAAAGAGCTCTGTTATAAAATATCCCTTCAAAAATATTCTGTAATTTCTGCTAATTAGACCAGCTTACAATTAGCTCGACTATTTGAAGTTTGGTATTGCCAACACAAGGTCATCCATCCACTGATGAGGGGGTCAGATGTCGGTGGGGAGTAACTGGAAAACACATCATTTTTCATGCTGAATAAATGCCAGCTAGTATTAATTTTAGGTGGGGTTTTTTGTATGTATATTTGTTTGTTTGTTTTTGTTCAGGGAGAAGAATGAAACATTCCATCCTGGGATAATTTGTATATGATTTCTCTCATTATCTTTCATACCATTCTGTTAGGGATGGGAAATTCCTTGGCTGGAGATATCAAGAAAGTTCAAGAAGGTCTTACAAATATTTATTGAGTATCTACCATGTGCCAGGTACCCAGAGAGTGGGGATAAAGCATGAAAAAGACAGGTGAAATGCCTGCTTTCAGGGGACTCACTTTTTTTTTTAAGTAGAAATTTCCTTTTTATTTTCTACCTTATATTCTTGATCAATAATCTTTTTTTTAAATTTTATTTTATTTTTTCAAATACATTTGTCTCTGCCTGCCCCCCACCACTTTCCCTTGCCCCCTTCCTCCTTCCCTCCCTCAGCTCTTCCCCTTTAGTTTTGCCCATGAGTCCTTGCTATATGTTCCTTGACTTTCCCCTTCCCTTTCTTTTCCCCGCCCCCGCTCCCTCCTTCCCTTTTGTCTCTGTTGATTTCTTTTCCTTTCAGTGTTGCTGGTCTTATTTTCCTTGCATCTTTGTATTGTTGGTTAGGTTCCGCTTATAGGTGAGATCATATGGTATTTGTCTTTCGCCCCCTGGCTTATTTCGCTTAGCATAATGCTCTCCAGTTCCATCCATGCTGTCGTGAAGTTTAGTAGTTCTTTTTTTCTTTCTGCTGCGTAGTATTCCATTGTGTATATGTACCATAACTTTTTGATCCAATCATCTACTGATGAGCATTTAGGTTGCTTCCAACACTTGGCTATTGTAAATTGTGCTGCTATGAACATTGGGGTGCATAGGTTCTTTTGTATTGGCATTTTGGTGTTCTTAGGGTATAGTCCCAGCAGGGGAATCACTGGATCAAAAGGCAGTTCCATTTTCAGCTTTTTGAGGAAATTCCACACTGCTTTCCACAGTGGCTGCACCAGTCTGCATTCCCACCAACAGTGCACTAGGGTTCCCTTTTCTCCACAGCCTCGCCAGCACCTGTTGTTTGTGGATCTGTTTAGGATGGCCATTCTGACCAGTGTGAGGTGGTACCTCATGGTGGTTTTGATCTGCATTTCTCTGATGGCTAGTGATGCTGAGCATCCTTTCAAATGGCTCTGGGCCCTCTGTATCTCTTCCTTGGAAAAGCGTCTGCCCAGGTCCTTTGCCCATTTTTTGATTGGATTGTTTGTCTTCTTGGAATGGAGTCGAGTGAGTTCTTTATATATCTTGGAGATCAAACTTCTATCTGATGTATCATTAGCGAATATATTTTCCCATATGTTTGGCTCCCTTTCCATTTTGCTGATGTTTTCTTTAGCCGTGCAGAAGCTTCTTATTTTGATGAGGTCCCACTTGTTTATTCTTTCCTTTATGTCCCTTGCTTTCGGAGACATATCGGTGAAAAAATTGCTGCGTGGGATATCTGAGAGTTTCCTGCCAATGTTCTCCTCTAGGACTTTTATGGTGTTGTGACTTATATTTAAGTTTTTTATCCATAATGAGTTTATTTTTGTGTATGGTGTCAGCTGATGATCCAGTTTCAATTTTTTGCATGTAGCCGTCCAGCTCTCCCAGCACCATTTGTTGAAGAGGCTATTATTGCTCCATTTTATGCTTCTGCCCGCTTAGTCAAATATTAGATGCCCATATAGACCTGGGCTTATTTCTGGGCTTTCTATTTCCTTCCACTGGTCTATAGGTCTGTTCTTGTGCCATTACCAGATTGTTTTGAGTATAGTGGCTTTGTAGTAGAGTTTGATGTCCGTTATTGTGATCCCTCCTACTTTGTTTTTCTTTCTCAAAATTGCTGCGGCTATTCGGGGTCGTTTATGGTTCCATATAAATTTTTGAAATGTCTGTTCTATTTCTGTGAAATATGTCATTGGTATCTTAATAGGGATTGTGTTGAATCTATAAATTGCTTTGGGTAGTATGGACATTTTGAGGATATTAATTCTTCCAATGCATGAGCACGGTATATGCTTCCATTTATTTGTGTCTTCCTTAATTTCTTTTTTCAATGTTGTATAGTTTCCTGCATACAGGTCTTTTACGTCTTTGATTAAATTTATGCCTAGGTACTTTACTTTTTCTTGCTATATCGAATGGTATTTTTTTTTCTGATTTCTTCTTCTTCTATTGCATTGCTGGTGTTCAAAAATGCCTTTGATTTCTGAATGTTGACTTTGTATCCTGCTGTTTTGCCAAATTCACTTATTAGGTTGAGGAGTTTTTTGGTAGAGTCTACAGGGTTCTCTATGTACACTATCATGTCATCTGTAAAGGATGATAGTTTTACTTCCTCCTTTCCTATTTGGATGCCCTTTATTTCTTTTTCTAGTCTGACCGCTGTGGCTAGGACTTCCGCTACGATGTTGAAAAGAAGCGGTGAGAGCGGACATCCTTGTCGTGTTCCCGATCTTAGTGGGAAAGCTTTCAGTTTTTGCCCGTTGAGTATGATATTGGCTGTAGGTTTTTCATATATGGCCTTTATTACGTTGAGGAATGCCCCATTTATTCCCATTTTGCTGAGTGTTTTGATCATAAATGGGTGCTGTACCTTATCAAATGCTTTTTCTGCATCTATCGAGATGATCATGTGGTTTTTGGCTTTTATTTGTGTGATGTATTATGTTTATTGACTTGTGTATATTGAACCATCCCTGCATGCCTGGGATGAATCCCACTTGATCGTGGTGGATAATCCTTTTAATGTATTGCTGGATGCGGTTTGCCAATATTTTGTTGAGGATTTTAGCATCAATGTTCATCAGCGAAATTGGCCTGTAGTTTCCTTTCTTTGTAGGGTCTTTATCTGGTTTTGAGATCAGGGTGATGCTGGCCTCATAGAAGGAGTCTGGGAGTCTTCCCTCCTCTTGGATTTTTTGGAATAGTCTGAGTAGGATAGGGGTTAGCTCTTCCTTAAACATTTTGTAAAATTCTCCTGTGAAACCGTCCAGTCCTGGGCTTTTGTGTGCCGGGAGTTTCTTGATGACTGCTTCATTTTCCCCAGCTGTTATTGGTGTGTTCAAGCTTTCTGTTTCTTCCTCCTTCAGTGTTGGAAGATTATAGTTTTCTAATAATTTGTCCATTTCATCAAGGTTTTCAAGTTTCTTGGCATATAATTGTCCATAGTAGTTTCTGACGATCCTTTGTATTTCTGTGGTATCAGTTGTTATTTCTCCTCTTTCATTTGTGATATTATTAATTTGGGTCCTCTCCCTTTTATTCTTGATGAGTCTGCTTAAAGGCTTGTAAATTTTATTTATCTTTTCAGAGAACCAGCTTCTGGATTGGTTGATCTTCTGAATTGTTCTTTTTGTCTCTATGTCATTCAGTTCTGCTCTACTCTTGACTATTTCCTTCCTTGTACTTGCTCTGGGATTGATTTGTTCTTGTTTCTCCAGTTCTTGAAGTTGTAGTGTTGGGTCTTTTATTTGAAATGTTTCTATCTTTTTTAGGTAAGCCTGTATTGCTATGAAATTCCCTCTCAGGACCGCCTTTGCTATGTCCCATTTGTTTTGGACTGTTGTCTGTTCATTTTCATTTGTTTCCAGAAACTTTTTGATTTCTTCTCTTATCTCATTATTGACCCATTCATTGTTTAATAGTCTACTGTTCAGTCTCCATGAGTTTGCAAGTTTTTGAAGTTTCTCTTTGAGGTTGATTTCCAGTTTCAATCCCTTGTGGTCCTAGAAAAAGTTTGGTATTATTTCAATTTTCCTGAATATTCTGAGGTTTGCTTTGTGTCCTATCATGTGGTCTATCTTTGAAAAACTTCCATGAGCCTTTGAAAAGAGTGTGTATTTTGCTTCTTTGGGATATAAGGCTCTATATATGTCAGTTAAGTCTATTTGATTCAGTGTGTCATTCAGCTCCACAATATCCTTATTGATGTTTTGTTTGGAAGATCTGTCCATTTTTGACAGCGGGGTGTTGAAATCCCCTACTATCAGTGTGTTGCTGTCTATATCTTTTTTGAAGTCATCCAACAATTTCCTTATATACTTGGGGGCTCCTCTATTGGGAGCATAGAAGTTTACAATGTTGATGTCTTCTTGATAGATTCTTCCTTTAAGTATTATAAAGTGCCCCCCCTGGGTCTCTCTTTATGGCCTTTGTTTTGAAATCTACTTTGTCTGATACAAGTATGGCAACCCTGGCCTTTTTCTCATGCCCATTTGCTTGGAATATTTTTTTCCATCCCTTTACTCTCAATCTGTGTAGGTCTCTTGCTCTGAGGTGGGTCTCTTGTAGGCAGCATTTGTGTGGGTCATGTTTTCTTATCCTTTCAGCTACCCTGTGTCTTTTGATTGGGGCATTTAGTCCATTCACATTGAGAGATATTACTGATAGAAACTTACTCATCTTTTCTCTTGGTACCTGTGTTCCTCTCTCTCTCATTCTTTTACTTCATCTGCTTAAACCAGTCCCCTTTGCATATCTTGGAGTGCTGGTTTGGTGGAGGTGTATTCTTTTAGTCTTCTCTTGTCTGGGAAACTCCGTATTTCCCTTTCTATTTTAATTGAGAGCCTTGCTGTGTAGAGCAGCCTTGGTTGTAGGCCCTTGCTTTTCATGGCTTGGAATATTTGTTGCCATTCCCTTCTGGCTTGTAGTGTTTCTGTTGAGAAGTCAGCTCCTAGGCGTTTCAGGGCCCCCTTGTATGTTACTTTCTCCTTCTCCCTTGCTGCCTTGAGCATTCTCTCTTTGTCTTTGATATTTGCCATTTTAATGATGCTATGTCTTGGAGTGGACCTCCTTGGGTCCCTCTTGAGTGGGTTCCTCTGTGCCTCCTGGATCCAGGAGAGCCTTTCTCTCCTCAAATTAGGGAAATTTTCCATCATAACTTTTTCGAGGAGGTTCTCTATCCCTTGCTCCTTTTCTTCTCCTTCTGGTATCCCTATTATGTGGATATTATTGCGTTTCAGGTTGTCCTGCATTTCCCTAAATGCCTCTTCATTCTTTTTGAGTCTTTTTTCCATTTCTTGCTCTTTCTGGGAGCTTCTTTCTACCTTATCCTCCATCTTACTGATTCAATCCTCGGCTTCATCCAGCCTGCTTTGGATTCCTTCTGCTGTGTTCTTCAATTCAGAAATGGTATTCTTCATATCCTCTTGTGTCTTCTTGATAGTTTCTATGTCCTTTTTCAGGCTGATATTGTTTGCTGTAAGATCCTGATAGTTTCTCTGCAGTTTCTCATAGTCCTCTTTGATCTGGCTGAGCTCATTGAGCTTCCTTAGAACCATTGTTTTGAATTCAGTATCTGATAGTTCCCTTGCCTCTATTTCATTTAGCTCTCTCTGTGGGGAGTCCCCTTTTCCACTCATTTAGTGGGGAACTTCTTTTTCTTCCCATTTTTGTGAGAGTCTGTTAAGTAATTTTGTCCTTTACTTTTCTTTCTGGGCCTGCCTTTGATGATGTCAGTTGTTGACCCTATATGATCTTGGTTGATTGTTTGAGCCTTCCAGGAGTCTACTCTCTGTGTCTGACTCCTGCTTGGAGCAGCTCTGTGACCCCTTCGGTCAGGGCAGGGCTATTTTTTGGGGATCTTTCTGCACTCTCACGCCGTCTCCTTGAGCGCGCTCCTGGCGCCGCAGGATCCCCCGCCTGCCTGGGCTCTCACGTGCTTGCCCCAGATCAGGGGGCTTATTCGCGACCTCACGTACTCATCTGGCCCAGAGGACTCACATTTTAATGACTTCAGTGGACTGACCGATATCTTAAGATTCCCATCAACTTATAGTTTCTACAAATAATGCTTCTAGGTACCTTTCAGCTCTTGTCCCCAAACTCCACTTCCTTCCTCTTGTCAAGTCACCAGGGATCTCTGCTTTGCCAAATTCAGTGGGCATTTCTCCATCCCTTACTTAGTGAAATAGTTGAGTACTCCTTGTAACACTTGCTTCGCTGGCCTCTGAGGATTCCCCTCTCTCTTGGTTCTTCTCTCACCTTGGTTCTACTCTTTGTCTGTCTAAAGGCTGTCAAATACAATCTCCAGTTCTTATATCCAACTGCCAGCTCCACACCTCCATTTCAAGGTCCATACCAATTCAAATGTGACGTTTCAAACATGCTATGTCTGCTCTTGATTTTTGTCCCTGAATCTGCTTCTCCCATAGGTTTTTCTCCATCATCCTAGTTGCTCAGGCTAAAATACTTAGCATCCTTTATTTCTCTTATATTTCATCCTCCCCATCCAATCCACCAGCAATTCCTGTTACCCCACCTTCAAATATGTACATAATTCCACCATTGCTCACCACCTCCTCTGCTACCATCTTGGTCCAAGTTCCTGCTGTCCCTTACCTGGACCACTGTAGGAACTTCCTCACCCCCTCTACCTGCAGCTATTTTCTCCATGCAGCATTGAGAACAGTCCTTTTAAAACTTGGACAGATCATGTTTCCCATGGCTTCCCATCACATGGCACTCAGACTAAAATCCAAAGACCCTGGAGTAATCTGTAAGACCCTTGCCATCTGGTTCCTGTTCCCTCTCTGACTTTGTCTGCTCTTTGCTTCCTCGCTCACCTGCCCTGGCCATACTGGACGTGCTGCCCCTCAGCTGTGCCCCAGGAACTTTGCATATGCTGGCCTGTCCACCTAAGATTTTCTCCCCCCTCTTCCAGGTCTTTGTTCAAACACTGCTTTCTTGGAAAAGTCTGCCCTGAGCACTCCATGTGAAGCAGCAGCTACTTCCATTATCCCTACTTCCCTACTGTGCTTTGCTTTTCTCCATAGAATGTGTCACCTCCTAACATACACTTTGAGAAAACAAGAACTGTGTTTTACTCTCTGCGTGGCATGTAGTAGACACTCAGCAAACATTTATAAGCCTTCAGTGTGAGCTGGGGAGTACACAAATCACTTTACAGGAATTATTTATTTACTTCTCATAGCAACCCTATGAAGTCTAAATCTTGTCATGTCCATTTTCAAGTTGGAAACTGAGACTTGGGGAAGTTCTGTAAATTTCCCAAGGTCAGTGGTAGACTTGGGCTTGAACCCAGTTCTTGGAGACGGCAGAGCCCATGCTATGACTACCTCTGTCTTACTTTCATGGCCTTATTTTGTTCCAGAAAGGTTTACGATGGCTGCCCAGTGCATGGAAGCGTGGATAAACATCCTATGGCCCGACTGGACTTATAATGTGAAAATGAATATGAGTGTTTGTTATGATAGATGAGATAGTGTCTCTCATGGTGTTTGGGATTTTAATTTGATGGGGGGAAGTTCTGGCATCTTGCAGGTAATTTCTCCTGGATAAGGAGATAGTGAGGGAACCATGTTGGGGTTAGGAAGGTAAAATTCGCATATAATCCGAAGCACTTGAAACACCCTCGGGCAGGTGCCATGTTGGAGCCTGACCCGCTGTCATGACTAGTGTTTCCCTCAGTGCTGTTTACTAGGACAGTTCTGGACAAAGGCAGTTATGGCCAGAATTTGAGGACGTTTTGTTCAGAAAGTGCCTATTTAGGATCCAGCTCAGCCCGAGAGAGGCCTTGGGGAAGAGAGGAGGCTGAGATGGGTGCAGACCCGCAGCTCTGGGTCAGGCTTGCCTCAGGGTCCGTGCCCAGGCCCAGTGCTCAGGAGCCCCGGTGGGGTTGCCTCAACTATGGAACTTGCTCTCTCTTTTTCTCCCTCCCTCCCTCAAGTGTGTGTGATTTTGTTCATGTTCTGTCAGTGTATACAAGGCTATTCTGTGATACCATTCATCACATACTTACTGAGGGCAAAAATGGTATGTTTAGTGTGCACCTGTTTATTAAGCCCTTCCTAACAGCAGGGAGTGCAGAGACAGCCAGGAATCACCCCTGGCCTTTGAAAGTCTGTCACCCGGAAGGGGGCTAACTCTGAGAGTCCCTTTTGGGGCTAGGCACTAAGAACTTAACACACATTAACTCATTTGATTCTCACAACAAACCTATGAGGGAGTCCTGTTATTGCCTCAATTTTACAAATGGGGGAAATTGGGAACAGAAAGGTTGAGTCACTTGTCCAGTGTCGCACAACTAGTGAATGGCAGAGCTGGTTCCAGTGTCTGCACTCTTAACTGCCCCTTTATGGCACCACACAAGAATCACTGAAATTCATTTACTGCTGGTAGTTCTTCTAGAAGACTACATCCATGAAAAGTTGTTGTAAAGATAAAAGCTGTGCAGGAAGCCCAAGTGCAAAAGGGAAACAGCAGAATGGCTCCTACTTTGAAAGCAGAAGATGGAAAGGATGTTGCTACAGATTCTCTATGTACAGAGACCTGGGGCTGGGCTGGAGAGTGGAAGGAAGTGCAGAAAGCCAGAGAGTGTGGGAATTTTTATCATTGTTGAATGATTCACTTGAATATGTGTCTCAGAAACAGGAACGTGTAGAGCTGATTTCTCACAACTGCTGATAACACTTCACTTCGAAGCCATTTTTATCAGTTCCCAGGCTGCACAGATGCTTGCTTTCCTTGCTTTTACTTACAAAACTCCTTCTTCTGAAGCCGTTAATAACATTTTACTTTGCATTATTATTTCATGAGGATTTTTTCCATTAAGTATATATCTTTTATTTTGCCAGCATATACACGTATATCACTTTTACTTTTTAAAAAACTGTGGTAAATACACATAACATAATATTTAAAATGAGAGTTCATATTATTTAGGAAAGATCATACACATTTGTTTGAGATGCTCTCCATTTAGGGAAAAATCTCATTTGTTTCTCTGTTCAAGTATGTTATTTGTAAGTTTATGACCTGAAGATAATTTCCCTTGGTTTTCCAGATACTACCTCTCTAAAGCCTTTGTGAAATATTTTGCTCTTTTTAATATTTCTGAATTCAGATGGATACTAAACTAATTTTGGAAAAATGTTTTTAAAAGTGAGAACTGTCGCTCTGCCCGGTATGGTTCCGGATTGAGCTCCAGCCTGCAAACCGAAAGGTTGCTGGTTCGATTCCCAGTTTGGCCACCTGCCTGGGTTGCTGGCCAGGCCCCCTATTGGCGGCATACAAGAGGTGGCTGATCAATGTCTCGCTCCCACATTGATGTTTCTCTTCTTCTCTTTCCCCTCCCAGCCCCTGTTTCCCAAAAATAAATAAATAAAGTTTTTAATAAAAATGAAAATTGTTTCATTTTTCATATGGGTCTAAATTTATATATTTTAGCTGGTCACTAACTGCTGAAACACAGAGCAGTGGATTTTCAAAGTCTGAGGCTCTTTGAAGCTGCATGTATTATTTTTCTACAACTCTGCTGTCCAATACATAGCCACATGCCACATGTCACTATTTAGCACTTGAAACAAGAATAGTGTCAATTAAGATGTTCTGTAAGGGTAAAATACTCACTGGATTTTGAAAACTTAGTATAAATAATGTAAAATATCTCTAAAATTTTTTTCTGTTGATTACATGCTGAACTGACAATAATATCTGGATATATTGGGTTTAAATAAACTATATTATTAAATTAAACCTACCGGTTTCTTTTTATTTTTTTAATATGACTAATAGAAGTTTTAAAATACATATGTGGCTCACATGATATTTCTAAAGAAACGAAGCTGGCAGAGGGGTGGGGGATGGGAGACAGAAGTCTCAGACGGTTGGACTTCCGCGCCTTCGGAATCTTGAACGTGCCCTCACAACACTCTCTCAGCAGCCCCTGTGAGAGTGGCTGCTGTGGTTCTGGGCGCCTGCAGTTGCCTCTTGAATGGTCTCTGCCTTCACTCTGAACCTCTTGGCTATTTTTTGCCTCTCTTTAGCCACAGGGGTCTTTCTAAAGGCAAATGACATCGTGTCACTTTCTACTTTGTAACCTGAGGGGAGCCCCATGGCCAATCCCACCCGCCCCGTTCCCATGCAACCCTGGCCCTTAAAGCGTTGCCCCAGCCAGCTGCGTCTCATGCCTCAACCTCCTTTCATACCTGCCACGGTCTTTTTATAAATATCATTATAATTTTCATTATATGCACCATATGTTTCCATAGTAAAGATCTTAAAATACGTAGTGCAAGTGATAATGTCCACATTTATTCTGCCCTCCCCTTCCCCAGCTACATAATCAGTCACTGTCAACAGTTGGGCCCTTTCAGGGCCTTCACTGTGTTTACACATAGCTGATTCTGTACATTTGTAGTGTGTGTGTGTGTGTGTGTGCACCCGTGCATATATGTGTACATAAACATAAACAGGTTTACAGCTTGTCCTGCTTCTTATTTCACATGCCATATTTTAAGTCTTTGCTGGTGAGGACATAACTATACCTTATTATTTTTAATGGATGCCTTAGTATTTTATTGAATGACTGTGCCATAATTTATTCATTTGTTTCTTATTGTTTTAATTATAAAATATCTCACTCATATAGCAAAAACATTGACTATTATAACATTCATCTCTGTACCTACCATATAGAGTTAAACATTTTGTCCTATTGGCTTCAGAATTTTCATGTGAATAATAGAAACATGACAGGAGGAGGCGAAGCCTTATGTGTGCCCCACCCCAGTCCCTTTCCCCTCTGATCCCCGGAGGGGACTGCTCTTCTGCACTTGGTATAGTCTTACATTTTCACTACATATATATGGGGCTATAAACAATAGAGTGCTATTTGGTGTGTTCCCAAATAGTATTATATCATATTATATTGTATCACATCATAACATGCGTATCTCCTGCAACTTAAATTTTCATTCTTCTTTTTTTGTTGAGATTTTTAAAAAAATATATAGTACTGTATGGTCTTACATTGTGAAGAATGAACATAGCTTCATTTAATGTGACCTCTTATTAACAGATATTTAAGTTGCCATACTTCTAGTTTTTTAAATGTGCCATCTCTCCTTTATTTCTTAAGTCTGGGCTCTTTTTCTTTTCTATGGAACAGTTTGTATACGATTGAAATGACCTATTTCTTGAAAGTTTTATCTAATTCATTAGTAAGCCTGTTTCGACCTGGTGTTTTATTTTATTTCTTTGTAAGTTATAGAGATTTTCAGGCTTTCTAGTTCTCCTTGAGACAGTTTTGATAAGTTATGTATTTTTTAGGAGTTTATGCATTTTAAGTTTTCAAATTTAATGGCATAAAGTTGTTGATAGCATTCCTTTGTCATTTTAGTTAATCTTATATCTGTAGTTCTATGGCCCCATCTGTTACAGTATTTATGAGTGTTCTCCCCACCCATTTTTAAACCTGATCAGTTCTGCCAGTTTGTCTATTTTGTTAATCTTTTCAAAGGTCAGCTTTTTACCTCCTGCATTTTAGCGTGCTTTTCCTGTGGCCTGGCCTACTCTTCCCTTTCTCATTACCTACCTGAGTTCTTCATCTCTGTCAGGTCACAGAAAGGCCTCATTTCCTCTGGGAGGCCTTTCTGGATCCTCAAAACCTGACTGAACCCCTTTGGTATGCCCCTTTACCACTCTTCTAAAAATTTTTTGGTAAGACTTACTGTGTTGTCATCATCTTCCCCTCCTCCTTCTCCTCCTTTCTCTCTCTTATTGTTATTTTTTAAACGAGTTGTCTTTCTGTATCTGCTGTATCTCTAATGTCTGGCACTGTGCCTGGCGTCTAGTAGGTGCTCAATAAGTACTGATGAATAAGTAATATGTGAGCCCCTCTGAATAGGGTATGGGGCTCCCTTTTAGGGCGCCTTCTCAACAGGACTGCTGCAAGGAGGATTTGACTAGTGCCGAGTGATTGTACCAGCTGACTACTTCTGAGGTTCTGTGATTCTTTTTTCACATAATTTACAGGAAATAGGGAGTTGAAGTTGCAGCCATGACCTGAGTAGGAGGAAGTCACCAAGTGTGGCTCGGTGAGCTACAAAAACATGTTGCTGGATGGTGCCTCTGTGGTTTTGTTTAAGAGAGAAGCCAAAATGCGAGTGTTCCGTTCTGCAAACTACCACTTACAGTGAGTTTCTCCTCAAAGAATTGGGTCCTCACCTGGCTAAACACCTGCCAGTCCATCCTTGATTATGGACTAAGAACAGAAACTAAAAAGACATTTAAATGAAAGAAAACCACTACCATATTAAGGGGTCCAAACAGGAGAAAAATATCTGGCACAGGTGGTCCTACACTTAGCACTAATTTCTCTTACAAAGTATAGCTGTTTAGTTTTTCTAGTAATGCTACAATTTTCTTCATGGATAAAGACAGGTAGAGCAATAGAAAGAAAAGGGAAATTTTATTAGCAAGATGCTCTGATTTAGAATTACGACATTAAAATATTTAAAACATAAACAACATGTTGGCAAAGTTGGTAATATTTAGGAAAGGCAAAAAGGCAGCAGGAAATTTGAGTCTTTTTTTTACGGTTACATTGTGTTGATATTTGTGGCCGTGTTGTCACCTAATATAAATATTCATTGAAGCCCTTGTTTTATTTTACCTATATTTTATCCAATATGTAAGAATCAGTGTAAATTTCATTGTCTCTCCAACATAAGCCTTCTTAGCAATAATGATAAGTAATGTTTCCCCTTTCTGGGTTAAAGGAGGAATCTTCCCAGTGATGATGGTGATGATAATAGCTCATTTGAGCACCTATTAAGTGCCAAGCTGTTTGCTAAAGATTTTATATAGTACATTAATTTAATGCCTCTGTTTTGTGAAGAGAGATTGTTATCCCCACTTTATAGGTGAGAAAATGGAGGCTCAGAGGGAGTAGAGAGTAGGTAGCTTGGTTAAAGTCTCCAGCAAGAAAGGGAGGGAGCCAATCTTAGAGCCCCAAGTCAGCTTCTTGGCTGCACGCAGTGCACCGTGAAACCCCACTCTTCGGAGCTGTTCAGGAAATAGGCACTAGTCCTCTTCTCAAGATGGTGAGAAAGAATCACACTTGTTTTCACCTGGTTGGAAAATACAGGCGGTTGCCAACTCTGAGGCCTACTGCTTCTGAGCTCATTCTGAGGACAGCCATCCACACGCCTGACTTTGAAATCATTTCCTAAATGCACCTTGAATTCCGACTTTTCACTCCTACTGTGGGCATTTCTACTATAAGCTCTCCCAAGGGTGGAGAGTTTATAACTTTTCTTTCCAACCTTTCCTAGGGTTGTAACCTCATTCCAGGCAAGAAGCTATCCATCCTGTCTCAGCACTTGTTTCTCCCTCTGCATGCCCATCCCCGGCTTCCCATCAGCCCCTCTGCGAGGCGGGTGATCATTGGGCAGCATTGTTTTCTGACATTTGCTCTGCTTCCTAGCCATGTGTGTATGGACCAGGCACAGGCCTTGTTCACGTTAGTGGTCCAAGGGCTGGACACACTATCAGTAACTCCTCCTGGCCCTGTTAAGGGGCCTCTCTGCATATCTTTGTGTTGGAGAAACCTATAGACACAAGTGCCATTTTCTTACTGGGACTTTTGCTGACAGTGCCAGGAAGTTGCTTCTAAAACAGAAAAAATATACCCAGGACTGATTGCCCTCTTGTGGTGAGGACCTGGCCTTGATGGGCCTCTGAGATGGAGCAGTTTATGCCATCAGCATCCCTCACAGGTGTCATAAAGAAGCCTCCCCTGGAGAGTGGGTTTTATTCCCTGAAGCCATCCTTCAAAGCCACCTGTGTGGCAGTGTTTGGCTGGGGAGAAGCAGGAAACTATCAGGAGACTCTTAAGATACTTGATTAGGTTGTTAAATGCGAGTGATCTGGAACCCCGGTGGTGGAGTGCAAGGGTCGGGGGAGCTAACGGTTGGGGCGGCCCTCTCTCCTGGGTTTCCTGGCAGTTTCCCCACCCCAGAAGGGTGTGTCTGAGTTTCCCCCGAGAGTGCCCTGGGTTGACAGCCTTGCTCTGATGCTCTTTCTTTGCCAAAGGGGCTTCAGAATGGGAGGCCCTGCCAAACTGATGCGCTCCCACAAGGAGTCCCAAGGCTGCATTCTTCTAAAAGCGTGCTCTGCCCTGTTTGGCGGGGTTTCTTTCTTTCAAGAGGGGCTACACCCTCTGAATCTGGAATCAGACACATCTGGGTATGAATTTCAATGTGGCCTACCAGCTGTGTGACTTATAGTATGTGGTATAACCTCTCTGTGTCTCAGTTTATCTCATCTGTAAAATGGGATAATGATATCTCCATTATACCATAATATCATATGAAAATATATTATGATACAGAGTTGTAATACATTATTTTTTAAAGTATGTAATGCCATTATAAGGTGTTATATATAAAATACAGTATTATAATGTATAGCACCATTATAATACTACTTGCATATCATGTATTAAAATTATAATATAACCTAATATAATAATCTATCTTATTGTTATTGTGAAACTTACTTTATGTAGGCAAAGTGCTTAGCACAGGCCCTGGCATATCATGTAACTTAATCATAGCTAATTAACTATGATCATCATTTTCTGTGAACTAAGCCTTTACTCAGAGTGTTCTGGTATATGTTGTTGCTTTGGAAGCAGTGAAGCTCATCAAATGATTAGGAAAGCAAATCCCAATTATAACCAGGGAGGGGAGGGAATGGAATCCAGGGAGAAGTATTGAATTCTAAGTTGTTTTGTGTTTTATTTGTTTGTTTTTTTTGGAAGAAATATTTTTTCAGAAGAACTTAGACCAACATGTTACTTAATAGAGAAGGATCTAAATATTAAATCTAAATAACCGCCCACATGTTCTCTGTTTGTCTTGAGATGTGATTAGCCTGGGGTTTTATTGCTGAACGTGTGGGTGAGGAGGAGGGTGAGGCAGAGAAGGGGGCTGGATAGAAAGACACGTAAGTGGGGATTCCCATCTATTTGGTGAGCTGTCCCAGCTTTTCTGTGTCAATTCTGTGACCCTGGTTGAAGGCTGTTCTGGAGCCAGGATTTGGGGGGTGGGTGGCACCATGCTGACATCTCTCGAGAACTTAGCAGTGATAGAACTGGAGTTAGAGCCTCATCTCATCTTAATTCCATGTGCTGGATACTATTTCTCCTGTTCTGCACATTGGAATGTGAAAGCTCAAGAGATTAATCCTTGTGCTCAGGGTCACACAGCTAATAAAACACTATGGGCAATCTTGCCTATGTAATGATAGTTAAGTCACTTATTCTTAGGTCTTTGTTTTCTTATCTACTAAATGGGTACAATAATTAACCCTAGCAGTGAGATTAACTTCATGAAGTATTAGCATATGCAGTTTTTAGTACTCAGTACCCATTATCTGCTGCTATTATAGAAATTACCTTGTATTTTATCTCTTTTGTATGGTAGAGTTGGATCAAGATTTTTTTTAAATCCTCACCCGAGGACATATTTATTGATTCCAGAGAGAAGGGAAGGAGGTGGGTGAAGGTCAGGGGGGAGGGAGAGAGAGAAACTTCAATGTGAGAGAAACACGGATCAGTTGCCTCCAGTATCTACCCTGACTAGGAACTGGACCCTCAACCCAGGAATGTGCCCTGACTGGGAATCAAACCCTCAACCTTTCAGTTTACCAGGCAACATTCCAACACACTGAGCTGTACTGGACAGGGCTAATCAATATTTTTACTCAGGCCTGACCCTCTGCAAAGCTGTAAAATGGTCACTGCAAGCATCCTGCCTTGTGTCACTGTTAACTGTCAGAAAGGACAATGGAAGGGTGTGACTATCATGTAAAAAACCACCACCAGCACCCTTTTGGGACAGTAGTAACTAAAACCTCAGGGGAAGTCCAAGGGGAACCTTTGTCAGGGATGCTCTACAGTGAGATGGTACTACAAACCAACATGAAATTTAAATGTCCATATTGACAGACATAACATTTTTGGGAGGAGTAATTTATCACTCTATAAAGATGTTGTAAAAGGTGTCCCTGTAGGTATGTTGGCAGCCACAAGATGGGATGTGTTTCACAAGACAGATATAAGGTGTCCCTGGTGTGCCTGGAGCCTCCTGGCCACATTGCCATACTTTCTTTCCCTGGTTTACCTGCCCCTTGAGCTGCCCCAACCTGACACTGCCTCCTTTACATCTGAGAGGGCTGATTCATGTGGAGAGATTAATAGGTGAGGAAACCAGTTCTGACTCATTAGGCTATGGCTACATGTCCTGTTCATGGTTCCTTTAAGTCCGAAGCTCACCCTGACTGGTGTGGCTCAGTGCGTTGGGCATTGTCCCGCAAACCGAAGGGTTGACAGTTAAATTCCAGGTCAGGGCACAAGCCTGGGTTGAGGGCCGGGTCTTCAGTTGGGGGCGTGCAGGAGGCAGCCGATTGATGTTTCTCTTGCACATGGATGTTTCCCTCCCACTCTTTCTCCCTCTCTTTCCCTAGCTCAAATAAATAAATAAATAAATAAATAAATAAATAAATAAATAAATAAAATCTGAAAGAAAGTCTGGAGCTCAAGTGTGGCCTGTGTGGAGGTGAGGTGCTGCGATTCCCCAGAGTGTGGGCAACAGGGGAGTGTTCCAGGCTAAGCTGAAGCTATAAACATCACGATGCTGTCCAATGGGGACTTGTTTGTGTGTAAGAAATAAAGATCAACATTGGGAGTTTGATCTGGCTTTTTGATCACATCAGTTTGAATTTCCAAATTTATTTTTTAAGAGTAAGGGATTCCAGAACTTTCCTCTTGGGGGTTGGGAGGGATTTTGGAGTAAATTTGGATGCTCAAGATTGCAGAGCTGTAGAAGACCCCAGTGGCTCCTGTGCCTGGGCCATTTCTCCAAGTATCTCTGTTTTTGGTAAAGCTGCATCTGAAGCCGGTGATTTCCTCTGGATTTCTAACAGGTGAATTAACAAATGCATTGTCTTTTCTTTTCTCTTTTAGGCCTAAACGGCAGCGACAAAACAACTTTGCCATGTTTCCCTCTCCTAAAGCCTGGAATTTCAGAGGGGTAAGTGTTTTCCCTGGGTATGGCTTATCTAGGAGCTCCAGAGGGGACACTGTTGGGGTTGACTTCACTAATCAAAGTTCCACCGAGATGGTTTCTGTGCTTTAGTACTTGGGGTAGTCATATTTGCATTAGCGGTTGTGGTTTAATGAACAAATATAAGTTGCCCAATAGGCATCTGCTGATATTCACTTGTCCTGAAGGTCTTGGGCTACTGGAAGCATCTTTGAAGAAGCCCAGAGGTGTCAAGGTTGATGGGATGCATTGTGGCTGTTTTCTTGGAACATGGAGGGAACCAGTGCACAATGAAGGAAAAATTAAATCAGAAATATACAGTCTGTTAATACGTAGATTTATGATTTCATGGGGAGCTTTGTTTTCCAGAAGGAGAAGTCTATAAGCTTTAAAGAGATTTTAAAGGTAATCATAAAGTCCTCCCAATTACAAAGTCATAGACATTTAGAGGTACAGGAAGGGTCAGATCTAGCCTCCTTTTGATGCAATGTTTTCTCCCTTAACATAGTAATGATAATAATATTAATAAAATATATGGAGGCCATACTGTGTACTAAAATGAATATTATATCTGACCTCAGGAATAAGACCTTTGCAGGTATAAAGAATGCTCTGAGCTCTGTTTCACCACCAGCCCCTTCATACCTTCTGTCCAGATCACTGCCCTCCACTGCCTTGCTCCGCACTCCTACACACACTGCCGCTGGCCCACCACCTCACCCTCTGAGTCTAAATCTTGATAACTCCTCCTGTGGGAAGCCACTGTGACCACAGCCTCTGAATGTGAGTTATAAGTCCCTCCTATGGACCCCTAAACTTTCTTCTCAGTGTTAATATTGTTAGTTAGCACATACTGAAATTCAGGCTTGAAATTCCCAAGCATCAGATGTGTAGAGACCTCACTCTCTGCTGTTTCCCTGGTTCCAGTATAATACCTGGACATACATGCTTAATTTGTTTAATGAATGAATGAATGAATGAATGAATGAATGAATTTCCTTACATCCATCAGACACAAAATCCACTTCAGATTGTGTTTCAAGTTCAAGTCTTTAGTCTTTTCACACTGTTTTTACTGGTTCAGTTCTTCTTTAATATTCTACATAGATCTCAGTGACCTGCCCTGTGTCTTATTAAAAAAATGTAGATCATAACTCTATTTTAGCCAAGGGTACAATATGCTTTTCATTGAGTACAAGGAGAAAGGTGTTGACCTCTTAAGTAGATGGCATGTCTTACTGAATATGTCATGTAACTCCTAAGTTGTCTATGGCTTTGTGGAAAAGATCCCTATTTCTCAAAGTGTTTTCAGGGAGATGATCATAACCATTAAGTGAAAAAAGACTTGTGTGGTCAAATAAACTAGGGACACACTTGGAGCACCCAATTAAATGTGCTGCAGCACTTCCCAGAATCTTTGATATGTTGATGTGCACAGTCAAGTCATTGACCATAAACCTTTTGTCGACAAAAATAGTTTGTATGAACTTTAGAATAGCTGACATTAATAGTTAACTTTGAACAATGTAGAAATTAGATCTCTTGTGAGCAAGTTGGTCTTTTTGAAGGCATTTATTTCCTTTCCCTTTCCACCCTATCCTTCCTTCTGATTCAGTAGTGTTCACTAGCCAAGGCTTGGGGTACATCTAGGTGACCAACCACCCAAGTTTGCCTGGGACAGTTCAGGTTTTAGCACTGAAAATCTCATGTCTTGGGAAACTCTTTAGTTCTAGGCAAACTGGGACAATTGATCACCCTGCCTGTGGCCATGAGACCTCTTTAGCCCTTTCCCCTTGAAAAATGTTTTGTGAATTCTGGTGTGTAGAATTTGCTGCTGAGAAGGAACCTCTTAGATACATATTTGGTTTAAGTGACCCTTTGTTTGTCTTATACTTGCAATGGTAACATTTGTTGGCTAATTGCAACCAGATAGGTGACAGAATCTAATGCATTGTTGACGTCAGCTTTGTATCAGACCTTAGATTCTTAATTAGCTCATAAGATTTACCCAAGGAGTTAGAATTATTGGAGGGAATAGTATCTGTTAGATGGTTAGGTCATTATGGTGTTTATCTTGGTCTCTTGTCCTTACTTTGACTTCTTCTGGCCGCTGGGGCTTATTGGTAAAGTTAGACAAATTGACATCAAGATATACCACAGTGAGGTGGTTTGGGGCCTTGGTCAACTGCCAGATTGCCTCTGTGGCCAAATCTATCTCTATCCATTTTGGAGCATAATCGCCATGACGTGGGGGTGGAGGGGAACTCAACCAAGTGGGAACACTGACACCCAGCCAGGACATGCTTTGTAACCATCATTATGGTAATTTCAACTGAAGAGCAAGAAAGACTCAGAATGCCAGCATGAAGACATTTGAGGCATTATCCAGCTGATACATTTTCTATAATGAAATGTGATACCTAGGGCTGCTAGACTGAGCTATGCTTGATGTTCTCCGGCTTTTTGTGAACACTTTGTTTTCTCCTTTACTGAGAAAGTACATTTTAGAATCCCTGTGCTTGCAGACTTTCCATATTTATGTATATGGCAAAGAAAACCATCATAAGCATTTGGAATTCCATTCCTCTTTAGCTTGTAAAGAAAAAGGATCATGTGTTAGTTCACCCATTCTTAGGCATTTGTCATTTTAGAGGTGGGGTGAGGAGAAGAGGTGGGAGAGATGGATTGGAAAGGGCAAGAAGAGGAGAAGGAACCACATGGCTCTAGATGAGAGGTGGAGAGGGAGACACATGAGGACTAAGGAAAGAGCTGGGGACAGGGCACAAGGGAGGACAGGAGTGGTCAGTGGCTTAAGGAAAAGAGTATTTCGGGAAAAGAGCTTCAAAATAATTTTAAAGAAAGTCTTTTTGTGTGAATTATATTGTAACCCTCTTTTCGTCTTCCCTAAAAACATTCACTGCAAACCTGCATTATTCCTCAAGGCATTAGGAGTAGCATTTGGGGTTTTCTTTGGCTGAGGTTTTTGGCTGCAGAGGGGCTCAGGAAGGGCTGGTGACACTTGGATGACATGTCTCTTCTACCTACCCAGCACTTCAGCCCTTTCATGATTTGACATCAGTATCAACTACAGATTGTGTCTTTTGGTTACCATGCTCATCTAAGGAGACAGAGACCCTGGGTCGCCCTTCAGGACTCCCCTACCCTCCCAGGTAAGGGGTGGTGCTCTCACCAGACCCATGGGTGCTATAGATATATTTATGGGGAGAAGCCAAGATGATGGTCTTGGTTAGGACAGTTATGGTGAGAATGTTATAAATCAAATCAGAATAGAATGGAGGGAATGAGAAGGCGGGACTCTGAGAGAGGTGGGACCCTGGGGAGGTCTTGCTCCGAGACAGCTCCTCTGCCAGGTGCTCACTGCACATCTGGTCTCCATCTGGTTGGGCCAGTGTTGTGCTCAAAATTTCCACTGTTCCTTGCGAAAATATTTGCTACAGCTCCTCCAGTTAGCTGGGGGGGGGGGAGAGAGAGAGAGAGAGCGAGAGAGAGAGAAGAGAGAGAGAGAGAGAACAGAATCAGAGAGGAAACTTACCTTAGAAATGTGAACGTTTTGGGAGCACACCTTCTGCCATTGCCTATTGGTTAACTAAGAAATACTTAGCAAGACTTACTGTGTGCAAGGCATTATATTAGGTGTCAGAACTAAGGTTTTAATTAAATATCAACCAAATTTCAGAGCTGTGCCCATCTTGTCTCTTTCTCCACCGCCTGGTTTTTACTCTTGCCTAGGCTATCTGGGAAGAAATTTTTAGACTCTTGGGCTTTGGAAGGGACTTTGGATCTTGTAGCCTCAACATTTTAATTTTCAGATGACGAGGACAAGGCCTAGTGTATTAGTCAAGAACATTTTAGTTACAAGTGATAGAAACTCAGTTAAAACTAGCTCGAGTAGAAAGGGGAATTGACTGGCTCATTTGACTGAGAGGCACTGGGATGGGTTGGCTTCAGGTACAGTGGAAATCAGGGATATTCCTTCTCAGCTTGGTCACTCTTGGGGTATTGGTCTTCGCTTTGCTTACTACACATGGACTTTTTTGGAGAGGATGATCACAAACAGCCATATATTCCCAAAGAAAAGAGAAAAGTTTTTGTTTTCAGGGCTCACACATGAAATCCCAGTGTAGGGTTGGGTCACATACCTTGGCCAATCACTGTCAATAGGATTGGACAGACCTTGGTCACATGCTCCCTCTGAGGGAGCTGAGTGGACCTATTTGTGATTGACAGCTCCACTAGAACCACTTACTTGAGGTGGATGAGGGGCCTGTGCTCCAAGGAAGAGTTTGGTACTGTAACCAAAAGATATTCGGTTCCTAGACAGACAGGAAATAATGGTGACAGCTTCTAGGGTCACTCAGGTTAGGAGATTGGGACTAGAACCTTGTCTTCAAACAGTGCTCCTGGGCCTGCTCCACCCGGCCTTGGCACATCCCCCCCGCTCCCACCCACCCCCAGGTCTTATGTTTGTAAGGGAGTTGGCAAACTCTCAGTGTGGCGGAATGTTTCTTGAAAGCCAGGCTGAAATGCTCGGAAATTCATAGCTCAATAGAGTGACAGAATCTCTGATACTCAAAGCAAACCCAGTCAGGTCATTGTTTATTGTGGCCTTGCCATTGTCTACTCTGCAGAAGTGTCACAGCTTTCTCTTCTCTGCCAGTCTCAGTTCAATACATTTACCTCTCTTTATTGAACATTGGCTACAGGCAAGGCTGTGGCAGTCCTGCGTGATAGACAATATATATTCCCATTTCAGAGATGAAGAAACTGAGTCCCCCATCTGCTAATTTGCTTAAAATCATAGCCATAGGAAGTGGCAGAACCAGCCACTTCAGGACTGTCGGTCCCCAGGCCATTAGAGCACATTGCCTCTTTAAAACAAGGATGAAGATATATCTTTTTTCAAAGGAGGTTAGATATGAAGATCTTTATAAAAGTGCTAGAAACAAGGGAGTGTCCTATGGTAAACTTCTCATTACCTAGAATCCCTTTTAATTCCTTTCTATTTCCTTAGACTTTAATTTTAAAGTTTTGATCTTTCCTACTGTATTTGTGAAAAAATAATTTGTTACCTCATTTTGTATCAGTAATTATGAAAGCAATAGTAACAGTTCCATTAATCCCAGGTAACTCACCCCTAGCATTTCATTATACTAGGCACTGTGTTGAGCACTTTAAGCATCTTATTTCCCACAACAATTCCAGGAGGAAGATATTGAGCCCTATCCTCATTTTAGAGATGCAGAGATAGAACATTTTAGTGTTCTATTGCTGCATAACAAATGACCACAAATTTAGCAGCTTGAAACAATACCCATTCATTAGCACACGGTTCTGTAGGTGAGAGGTTTGGGTATGGCATGGCTGTGTTCCCTGCTCGGAGTCTCACGAGACCGAAAGAAATCAAGGTGTTGGCGGGGCCCAGGGGCCTCATCTGAGGCTCAGGGGCCTCTTACAAGCTTATTCAGGTTATTGGAAGAATTTAGTTTCTTGTCATTGTAGGAGTGAGGTCTCCGTTTCTTTGCAGGCTGTCAGCTGGGGATCGAGGTGCTCTTAGCTCCTAGAGGCCATTCCCAGGTCCTTGCCATGTGGCTCCTTCCACCTTCAAAGCCAGCAATGGAGAATCTCCCCCACACCAAATATCTCTTCATCTTTATATCTCATTGACTTGAGGAAGAGCTCAGTTCCTTTTAAGGGCTCACCAGGTTAGACTAGGCTCACCCAGATCATCTAAAAGTCAATGATTAGTCACCTAATCATGGAGATAATATCCCATTACTGTTCTCAGGCTCTGCCTGCACCCAAGAGAGATTACATCGGATGTGTCCCCTATAGAGTGGGGATGTCAGGGACCATCCTGAGATTCTGCCCACTCCATTAGTGGCTGTAGTGGAGCTTGTTCAGGGTCCTATGACAAGTGAGTAGCAGAGCTGGAATTCAGATCTGAGCTCACCCCATTCTAAACCCATGTTCTTTGTTAGCACCTTGAAGGAACTTCTTTTTAGTATGAAATTAACTTGCAAGTGGGAAAAAATATGTGCAATATTCATCTTATAATAACCTCCTTAATATACAAAGGACTCTTCAAAGCCATAACATGAATTTCGAAACCAATAGAAAAATTGTGGAAGGATCTGAGTAGGCACCACCGAAGAGAAAATACATGTGACTTGAATACATGTGAAAATACATGTGAAATGAAGTCAAATCGTTTATTCTAACTCATACTTTAAAAATATTTTTAAATTACAAAAGTAATAAAAAACAATACTATAAAAATATATTTTATCTGTTTAGCTCTTTCAATGTTATCTACTGTTTCCAGTGCTTTGTATATCATCACACCTCCCAACAATCCCATTAAGTACATACTATTATTATTATGCCAAGTTTCCAGATGGCAAACTGAGACCTCGAGTCTTAATTACACACTCCCAAGGTCCACTGCAGTCTGGCTTCAGAGCCTGTGCTCTCAGCTGTGTAAATGCTGAATGAGTGCAAAGATGTAGAAGAATATAATGTAAAACATATATGTATAGTTTTAAATCAGTAAGTCAAGAGAAGCAAACTAAAATAACAAAAACTGAAGTAATCCCCTTTTGTAGGGAGATAATATATTAATATGTACACAGAAAAAAGTCTGAAGGGAGTATCACTGTTGACTGACAGTTAGGGATTGGTCAAGTCCCAGGGAACTGTTGCTATGTTAGTTAAATAGTTTTGTAATGTCTGATTTTTTGAAGAGAGAATATATATTGCTTTTATAATTAGTGAAAACAATAAACTTGTAATAAAAATAAATTTCTTCTACAATCACAGTCTTCCACAAGAGGAGGTTTATTTTAAAGTTTTAAGTGCTTAAAAAAACATCAGGGTGCATTACTGAATGTGTGTTGTGACAAAACACCTGGGGTTGGTTAAAATCTGGGTGCAGAGAAGAGGCCAGCGTGTGCTGGGCTGTAAGACATGTGCCCCGCCCATCTACCATCCTCGCTACCTCCCCACACTTCCACCTTTCTACCTCCCTGCTAGCCTAGAGGCTGTCTCCATGCATTTTCAGGGTGGGCAGTTTAGTGGCTGCTGCCTCTGGACAGCCCAGACTCTTGAGATAGGTGGACAGTCCTTAGAAGTTACATAAAAGCTTAAGTGATGTAAAGGTACATGCTTTGGTGTCAGAATGCCAACTGGAAATTTCAGACAAGACACTTTTCAGAGTGCCAAGTCCCTTATCTGCAAAATGGGGACAGCAAATGCCGTGTTCTCAAAGCATGAGAGTTGGTTATAATGTGTAAAAGTGAGCTGAATAATGCCTCTATATAGTTAAGTAGGCAGAAAATATTAGTTTATTATAACTAGGGTTCTCTTCTACATGAAATGATTGTTTTCTAAATATCTGTATTTAATAAGATGACTTTTCCATGCGAGGTGCCCCCTCAAGAGGAAAAACTGACTCTCTGGTTTCCGCTTAGTCCTCTTGTCTCATTTCCCCTCAGGCGGTGGAACAGCCAGCCTGAAAGTAGATGCTGACACCTGTGAGGAAAAGCTCATGTCATCTTCCGTCTGCTGACACCAAAAATATGTCAGGCACATTGAAGCTCATTTTTAGATTCAAAAGCAGTTTCTTTTTTTGGTCACATGTGAGGCCTCTGGGGACAGAGTGGCTTGTATGTCAGCTGTGCAAATCCTGCACTTTGGAGGCAGAATTTATAGATGCCTTTGTTTATTTTATGTACTTATTAATTCAGTTATTCCTTTTTTATTCCAGAATTGTGCATGGTAAAATATGCATTTGACTCTGGTCTTGTCGGTTTTTTTTTTTTTTTAAAGATTTTATTTATTTTTAGAGAGGGGACGGGAGGGAGAAAGAGAGGGAGAGACACATCAATGTGTGGTTGCTTCTTAAGCATCCCCTACTGGGGACCTGGCCTGCAACTCAGGCATGTGCCCTGACTGGGAATCGAACCAGCGACCCTTTGGTTCGCAGGCTGGCACTCAATCCACTGAGCCACACCGGCCAGGGCACAACTTTGGCCTTGTGGGTTAATTAAGAAATATTATTGCAAGTGATGAAACTCAACTTATTGACTTAAAAGCAAGGAGAGTTTTTAATTACAGAGCTCTGTGGCATATCTCATGGAAGGCAGTGGGACCTCAGAAGCCCCTGGAATGAGGCACCAGGAGCCTGTGAATGTTCCCGACTCCTCTCTGTTATTTGCTACCTTTTTTTTTTTTTCTGCAGACCGACTTCCTCCATTTCTCCATACTGTGGAAATGCAGCCATCTGCAGAGAGACAGCCTTTTCTCTCTCAGAGCCAAAATTAGTAAGGGAGGGATTAGATTGGTCAATCTTGAGTCAGGTGGATACTCCTGAACCAATCAGCAATGGCCATGAAGTAGAGTTCTGCCTTACCACTATAGTGGCTCCTATGGTAACCATTGTAACTTAGAGGAGAAGGGCAGTTGCTAGAGGGGCAGAAGCACTAGGCAGACAAGAGCAATTCTTGTCTATAAAAATCTTCACCATCTCTTAGGTGAACAAAACTCCTGTTTGGTTAGAGGCAATCCTTTTAGTTAATTGATTTTTTTTGTTTTTTTCACTCCTGACAATCTGACCCTGGAGCAAGAATTTTTAGACTTCCCATAAGACATAAAATATAATGATTCGTAGGGTAATCAAAATAATAGCAGATCCTGCTATTTTCCAAAATTGCATTTTGAAATGGTTGAGACCATTTCTATAATATTGGGAAATACTGCAGCTTAGGGTTTTAAATAAAAGGTAGTGCAAGAATCAGTCTCAGTATTGCTTCATGGTTTGTCACATTTGTGACTTTTCATGGAGCTTTTGAAGTTTTTTTATTTTAATTGAATTTAGCCTTTATTATACAAGCAATATCATGGCAGTGGTCTTGTCATCTCCAAAAGGCCCTCATGCTATTTGAGGACTTGGGAGGGGATGGTGATATTGAGAAGCAAGGGGACATAACAATTTGGAAAATTTCTTTTCTGAAGCTGAACCTTCCCCCTCAGTTTTCCTTTTCCCCTTCCATGTTAAATGTTATATTCTTTATTTCCTGTCCATGTCAGAAGCTGAGGATTGGGATTGAAGCCTCTTGCATGGGGGTTAGTAAAGGTCCTGTCACTAACTTCTCTTCCCTCCCATCAGTTTTTTCCTCTTGCCAGTTAATGTAGCTCCTTTAATGGATCGGACTGGGTTTAACTCATTGTGACTCTAAATAGCACCCTCCCCTCCCCCAGCTCCCATCTTTTAAATCTTTATATCACACTGTCAATTAAACCAATTGAAACATACAGGTAGAAAAGGGGGAAAAGATGGAGTAAGTTGAACTACAGAGCAGATGCAGGTGGGACAGAAGGATCCCACCTGAATCCTGGGGTTCACAGTGCCAATATGTCCTTTCTCTCTATTGCATTGGTCTTCTACATGGATGATGTGATTGCAAGGACCAAAGGTGAAGTTCAATTTAGAGGCCCACAGACTGAAGATGCCCTGGACCAATGACACACACTTACTTTATCAAAAAGACTCAAGGACAAGTATACCTAGTCAACAGTTGCAGTTTGTCAACTAGCTGGATGAACATATGGCTAATTTCTATTTCACTTGTGTTTCTTGGGCAGTGAACATATGGAGCCAGGATGGGTGTCTCCAATAGGTAGCCAAATTAAGATCTCATGTATGTAAGTGCTCATATATATTTAGTGCCCCTGTATACTTAGTGCCTCATAAGTCTCATGCATATTTAGTGCATGACAAACCAGCAGTTACTGGGTACCTCATAAGTATTAGGTATCTTTGGCTTCTCTACCCTTTCTTACCTATGTTTAGCACACACATGTTCTACTTACTAACCACTTATTAAACTTAACATGACAAAGTATTTCTATTATTGAAAATGAGTAAGTCTTACAAATGTGTTTGTCTTCAGTAATTGAAATAAATATCCTCTAAAAGCAAGTTGAAATTTTGCTTTGTGCAGAATACTACTAATGCACAAATGTGTTGTTGTATCATCAGGGCTAGCTTGATTTAACATTTATTTAGAAAAAAGGGAGAATTAGGCTGATTACTTTTTTATAAATAGATGAGGATTTGTTTAAAATCATAGCTGTGATTTGAGGAAGGTGTAATGGAGTTGTATCAGATATGTATATTTAATTTATGCAGGTTCACCTGAACCTGCTCACTGAAAAGGGGTTGGGAGAGAATCTATGACTCAGAGTGTTAGATGTATGGTGTATTTGCTGTTCCTTCTGTTGATCCCGGTGGTTGAGGGTGATTCTAGACCTTGACATGTGCTTTTTGTGCAGTGTTTCTCCTAAAAACAAACAACACCTTCATCTGGGGCCAAATTTAAGATGAATGAACAGTATTTGTTCCAGTAGTGGAGGAATAACTATCGAGTATGGTTTATTGAGAGAAGGGATGTCAGGTTTCACCCAGTGTCTCTGTAAGGGGTTTCCATGATTGTTATTATTACTATGTGTGCTATTTTTTTAACTTTTTATTATGAAAAATTTTCAACATGGAAAGCTGAAAGATAAGTTCAGTGTACATCCACCACCCAGAATCAACAGTTGCTAACATTTTGCTTATTTATTTATCAATCTCAAACTGTTTATATAATTTGACTTTTATTTACTAAATCATTTCAAAGTGATATAATTGCAGGTATCATGGCCCTTCACTTCTAAATACTTTAATATATATGTCCTAAGCATAAGGATATTTTCCTACCTTACCAAACCTAAGAATATAATTGTCAAACCTAAGAAAGTTATCAATAAACATTCAGCCTATATCCATATTTCCCAAATTGTCTTTAATAGTTGTTTCCCCACAAACCATTCAAGGAGGATGCATTGCATCTGGTTGGATTTTTTTGTATGTTTGTTTTTATCCAATTGAGAAACATGATTTCATTTTGTTTTTATTTTATTTCATGTCATTTCACTTTTTTAGTTCATAATATAATCTCAGTTGCCTAATCCCAGAGTCCCTAAAAACACTCTGATCGCCTCAGTTCTTCTTTCTGAGGCCAAAAAGTCAAGGTCATTGATCTGCCATTCACCAGCTTGGGCAAGTAACTAACCTCACTGAGACGCAGATTTCCCATCTGAAAAATGTATCTAGCTCATAGGGTTCTTATGAAGATTAAATTAAATAATCTTTATTAAGTATTTAGTGCTGGGTCTATAGCATACTAAGTGCTCAATAAATAGTCTTCCCCTTTCTACTACTGCTATTACATCCACTCAGCAGAAACTGTGGGCACCATTGGGAAAAGTGGGGCAAATTCCCTGGAAAGAGAATGTGGTAAAGATAGCCCAAAACATTTCTGGTATAGTAGAAAAATTTTCCATATAGCTAATATTTTTCTGTGTTATCGAGTGATGGATTCAGGCCCTAGGTTATGAGAGACTAAGTCTGGATCACTAGCTCTTTGCATGTATGTACCATTAAAAAAAAAGACATATTGACTATATATGAGAATATGCACTGATTTAGAGGGAGGAAAGAACATTTCTTCTGTAAAAAGTTATTAAATGAATTTTGGATATAGTCTGGATATGTTCTTAAACATACTAAATGAATTCCTTCTGATAAATGTGGACTCATGGTAATTCAAATCTTATGTATCTTGTGAAGTTTGGCAGTGGATTCAGCTCTGAATTTATTTTGCTTGCATCTCCGTGCACTGGGCGTCTCTCTGTACTGTCACAGATTGGTACATCAAACTGACTGAGCTTGGCTTCTTACCCACAGCACCTTAGTTGCTTAGTGGAAACCTCCAACAAATAACTACATTCTTCTCATGTTTGTGGTTTTGATTGCATTTTTATGTGGGAAAAATTAACATCTTGTTTTGAATGCTAAAAGAAGATTATTTTGATATTGAGGGGAACATTTGAAATCATTGACCTCAGCAGGTCAGTTTAAGGATCAGAAAAATTTCAGAGTGTTGTTTTTCACCTACAGAGTTGGTGAAAAGTGATGACTTAAAATACTGGTGAGGGTGCAGTGGGGCGATGCTCTCACAGGGGTTTAGTGGCATTGCTACTTGATCTCATCTTTGTGGAAATTTCTTTGTGTCAAGAACCATAAACATATTTATGGTTATTGGCCCAATAGTTCCTCTTCTAGGAATCTGTCCTTGAAGAAGTCACCAGGATTAAGATTATGCACAGAGATGTTTAGTACAGCAGTCATTATAATGATAGAAAAATAGATAAAGTCTAAATGTCCAACAATGTGGGACAGTTGATGTCAATTGTGTTTTATCCATATGAGTTCATGTTATGCAGCCATACGGATGTTGAGGAAGAATGTTAATTCAGGGGAAATTTTTATTCAAAACAGGAAATAAAATTACTGTATATACAGTAATGATCCTGCTATTAAAAAATCTTTTTAAAATAACTGAAATAAAATATGCCAAAATATTAATAATGATTTCCTCTCAGTAAGTGAGGTTATAAGTGACATTTTTTTTGTTTGTTTTGAGTTTTCCAAGTTTCTACAGGATGCGTGGATACATAATTTTTATAATCGAGGAGAAGAAAAATTGAGGTGAAAGGACAAATATTTAAAGATCAATTTTGAAATGGAGTTTTAGGTTTGAACATTTAAGAATAAAAATCATCCCCAACAGGCAAGAAATCTAAGGAATAAATCTAAGTCAGAAACTCAGTGATTGGCCTAAATTCCATGGTTACTTAAAATGAAATTTTAAAATATGGCGTCTGTTTGTGGAGGAATTTCTAATGTGAGAACTTGGTAAAGGTGAACTTGAAGGAATTTTGTCTTCCTTTTCTAACAGCAACAGCAGCAAAAAATCCATAAATCTTACTTGGGCTTTTGAGAGGGGAGAAAACCACCTTAATTAGGATGAATACTGTGCGCTTAGCCAAAGGAAAAATCACAGCTCTAAAACCATCATCCCCAAGAGAGTTAATATCCCAAAGAATTAATACATAGCTCAATTGCATCTTACTAAGTTGAGGCACATTAATTGTATGGGTTTTGGATGATAGCTTGGGACAATACTTCGGAATATCACTTTGGGGAACTTAGAGAAGAATACCTAATGGGGCAGCATTTGTATTCCTTTGCATGGGCTTAACTTACTATTGCAACTCAGAAGACTGCAGATTGCAAATTTAGCTTAGGAATTTTGCTGTCAAAAAGATACTTGGCTTTTTAAAATACCATCCACCTGTCATGTATGTTTCCTGTCATGAAACTTGTGTAATTAAAGCCAGCCTTTGCCAGGCATCAATAGGTTTATCACCGAATTCTAAAACTTCTCCAGGAAGAAAAACGAGTTTTAGACTGGAATAGTCTTTTCAAGTCTATAGAATTGGTACAAATGGACAAGATTTGCTGTTCTTGAGACATAACAAAGCCTGTTGCCTATTCGGATAGTGTTGATGTCATGTCTCTTTCTTCCTTCTTTTTAAAATATATTTATTTTATTATCCAGAGTGACTAAGAGGCCCTACATATGTGCCACTAAAATACTTGTTCTTGGCTTGCTGTCCTTTTCTCTCCACACCCACTGTTCAGGAAGTGACTTCTCCATCTTGTTTCATGAGTCATTCTGACGTGGTTCATCAAATCGCCTCTACTAAGTGTACCTCCTACCTAACATCATCTCTCTAGTTAATGCCCATTTCCCTTCAGTTGTCCACTTGCATCTTTTTCTATTTTAGGGTTTTTGGTTAAAGATGAATGGTGCCTCTATCTGTATCTCTTACATGCAATTTTATATTATCTAGTGGTATCAAGCTTCTTTAATATATTAAGAAGTATTTTTGCTATGCAACTCAAAGGGCAAATGTCAAAAAGCACAGTGGAGAAGAATAGGAAAGTCCATACTGTGAGGCAGTAAACAGACAATGGAAGTCAGTCAGTCAGTCAGTTTGGTTTTAGTAATTCTGTTGGGTTAGCCAAAAAGTTTGTTTAGTTTTTTCCCTACGATGGCTCTAGTAATGCTTAGTTGTCTTTAACTGCATTCAAAACAATTTCGTTAGATTGTATTGTGACAGCTGTCACATCGGCATGCATTTAAAAAAATTATCAAAATTAGCGAATTTTTGTGCAGCCATTTTAATATTGAAGATGGAAGAAATGCTTAACATTTTTGGCATATTATGCTTTATTATTTCAAGAAAGGTAAAAACCCAACTGACACACAAAGAACAATTTGTGCAGTGTATGGAGAAGTTGCTGTGACTGATCAAATGTGTCAAAAGTGGTTTGTGAAGTGTCTTGGTACTATTGACATTTTGGCCAAGTAATTCTTTGCTGTGGGGCTGTCTTTATGCATTGGAAGATATTTAGCAGCACCCCTGGCCTCTACGCACTAGAAGCCAATAGTGGGAGATAGCCGACATACTCAAAATACCCAAATCAATAAAGTTATTTGTGAAAATGAAAAAAAAAGTATCTTTTATTTTATGGAAAAAACCTAAATGGACTTTTTGGCCAACCCAATAGTTATTTATTTAAAAAACTTATCTTTACATCTGTGTTTCTGAAAGAAGCACAAGGTTGGTTTTCTGGGTATTCTCCACTCAGCTGCCTTCTGTTTCTTGCACTGGACACTGGTTTTATTTCTGGAAGAACTCAATCTCAAAAGTCTCTGGTTTAGCAATAGGAGGAGATAAAAACATTTTTACCTGCTGTTAGTTGTGTTTATTTAAACAAACTCATGCAACTATTGTTGCTTACAGTTACCGGCTCATTTCTGCTGGCCTGGTGGTGTTTATGTTGGCAATGGTGAGGAGATGCTATCAGCAATTCATTGTGTACTGTTTGCATAATGGGACAGGCTATCCAGCTCAAGGCAGTTTTTAAAAAATGTGTTGGATTAGTTTAATGATTTTAGTTTGGTGCCCGTCTGGTTGGGAAGGTGCAACCTGAGACTGGTGAGGCAGTGCTCAGTCCCTGAGAGGCCGCCAGCCATGGCTGATGGGCTGGGTTAGCAGGTTAGCCCCCTTCCGGGACATGGTGGCGCTCGCAGTGGGTCAGCTGCCCCGCTGAACTCGCGTGTCTCCTAGCATATGTTCTCAAAGTGTGGTTCATGGACAGTGACAGCAACTGCACAAGGGAGATTGTTAGAAATGCTGAATCTCGGTCCCTACCCCAGACTGAATCAAAGCCTGTACCTTATCAAGATCCCCAGGTGGTCTGCGACACAGTAAAGTTTGAGAGAGACTCAGATTTTTAGGGCTGTCAAGAGTCAGCTTGCATGTACCATCAATTCAATAGAGGTTTCACGTGAGAGTCTTAGTCAGGATTTAGAGTGATGGAAATGGACATGTGGTTTGTCCTCTTTCTCTAGTAAAAGAAAGCAGGGCTATGGTGAGTTCTAGTAAACCAGTACTCAGGACTCCAGCCATTGCAGCCAGAATTACTAGTACAAATCCCTCTGATTCAGGTGTAAGAGGCCATAGCTGGGATTGAAAATTCCCAGCTATGGGAATTTTCCCATATGATATGTTCACCTCCACACCCCAATATATACTCCCCTTCCCCACTTGGGAGCATGAAAATCATAGAATTCTTTGTTCATGGGGAGGTCCTCCTGGAACTCTTTTCTCTAACTCAGAGGATGTATTTTTTTCTTATGGCATGCACATAGTAGGACTTCTGCTGATCTTGTGGGTGTCCTTTGTTGTCCTGGGCAACAAGGCCACCGCAGCCTCATATGTGATTCATAGGTAAGGCCGCAACTTTGGATAAAGGAGGGAAGGCTGTTCATTCCACTTCCCACTGAGTCCATGTGTTAGGAAATGCATGTTCTGCCTTTAATTATTTACCGGTTTTGCTGTGCCTGTTCACTGTCCACTGTCTTGGCTGCTGTTTTCCTTGTTCTACAACAGAGGAATTTGACCCCTCTGGGGTTTAAAATGCCATTCAACCCTGGCCCTTTCTTGGCACAGTTTTTCCTCAGGTGACCATTTGCTGGCGGCAGAGGCATAGTTTCCAAACACCACTGTGGCTCAGTTCGACCATGTCTTCACTTCAAGAGAGGTTTGGGTAGAGGCTTAGCTGATTACAGGGCTCAAGTAGGCTCTGAGTGCATTTCAGATTTGGAATGCAAATTGTTATCTGCTGTAATTATAGTTTGTGCCACAGTCCTGCTTGGCCCCGTGGTCATTATCCTGGAGCAGAATAAGTAGCTTTGTGTCTTCAGAGTGGGAGGTAATGAGGGGGAGAAGGGTGCTTGAGGGACATTTGGGGGTGTTCTTGGAGCCTGTCTGCAAGCCTGGGTAGGACAGAGCCAGAGTATGGCAGGGTGCTGCCACTGACAAGCTCTGTGACCACAGGTCAGGCACTCAACCTCTCTGAGCTTCAGTGTCCTCCAGCCTTTGACTTGGAAGTTGTCATGGTGATGAGATGCAGTGATGTGGTGGCATGGTGCCTGGTGTGTAGTAGGTGCTCAACAAGGAGGAGTTTCACTCCCTGGCAATTACTGTAAAGGCAGATATCTGCAAGGGAAAAACACACACCCTTCTCAAGGGTGATTCTTGTGCGCTTGCTGGTTACTCCTTTCATCCTGCACATGGGCTGTGGTGCATCGTTCTCATGCTTCACAGGTCCACAGAGTCCAGGGTTTAGAGTGCTGGCTCCGGTCAGATTTTTCTGGGTATCAGTTTAGCTGTGTGCCCTTTTGCTATTTTTTAAAAAGATTTTTAAAAATTTATTATAGAGAGATGGTAAGGGAGGGAGAAAGGGAGAGAAACATTGATGTGCGAGAGACATATCAATTGGTTGCCTCTTGCACACCTCCAAATAGGGACCTGGCCAACAACCCAGGCATGCGCCCTGACCGGGAATCAAACCTGCGATGTTTTGGTTCGCAGGCTGGCACTCAGTACCCTGAGTCACACCAGCCAGGGTCCTTTTGTGATTTGATTAACATCTCTGAGCCATGGATTTTTTCTTTTGTAAAATGGACATCATAATTGTATGTGATTCACAGGGTTGCAGGAAGATTATATGTGAAAAATGCATATAAAATTGAGCGCTAGTGCTTGGCACAGACTATGATGAGGGTACTATTATTATTTCCTTTGCAGAAATGAGAAAATCAAGGGAAGTTTTAAGGCCTAAGTGACTTTCCCAAGCCTTCATCTCCTGTGTGGGGGAGCCCAGACTCTGGCCCAGCAAACTGGCTCCACAGTTCACATTAGTGCCACATGAAGGTGATCAAAAATCACCATGCAAGCACTGCCCAGGCACCTGCTTCTGGGGCTTCTCTCCTCAAACCCCTAATTTCTGCTGACAAATTTTTTCTTAAATTGGATTAAAACACCATAATACTATTATTATGTTGCAATATTATTTAATTTTATGTGTTATATATTATTTTAAAATATGTTATACTATATATCATAATAAATATTGTATATAATGATGATAGCAGTAACAACTATTTGCATAGGTTTGCATTTCTACTGGAAATGTCCTAGCCATTGTCAGCACTTAAAATAGGTTTTTGTTGTCCCACATGGGGGCTTATTGTCCATGATTTTGCTGCAGAGTTCATGTTTATCTTACATAGTTTCTAGGAAGCTGCCATTGTTACTTACCATGTGCCAGGCATTGTTCTAAGTGATTTATTTGATCCTCACAAAGAATCTTGTGTGGCGGGTGCTCTTGTTATCCCCATTTAATAGATGATGAAACTGAGGCACAGAGAAGTTAAGTAAATTGACAGAGGTCACACAGTAAGCAATAGCACTGGGATTTGAATCCAGGTTGTTTGGCTCAGAATTCCTATTCCTAACCCCTGTGCTAAACTGCCTTTTTTGATTTCCAGTCAGCTTTCTAGATGCTGTGCCCTTGCCATTTTGACTGACCTCGATGTTCCCAGACCTCTTCAGCTGCAAACTTAGCATATAATTTGCTAGAGCCTGTTACTATGTGCTGGTTTTGCTTAGCCCCTGGAGCGTCTTTCTGGGGACCCTTCCCATACCCCCAGATGCTCATTCAACACAAGAGACCCTTTATGTCTCAACCTTGTACATTCTTTAAAAAAAATAAATCAGCCTTTCATTTTAATGATGATACAACCCAGAGGTGAGGTTCCTGTTATCACACTGGGGGAATCTGGGCAGAGGTGGTTGGAGTTGTGAAAGTCAAGTAGCAGGGGAATTCCTTCTTTTCCCCATAAATTTCCGATGTGAGAGCTCTGTGTAATTTCACATTCCAGGAGGGAGTGGCAGTGCGTAACTCCTGCTGGAAGGGCAAATTTATCTCACTTCTCATTCACATGGGAGGGGGAGTCGGGAAACATAGACATGGAATTTTTTGTTGTTATAATACCTGGCTTTTAGTTGATGTATTTAAAATAGGAAACAGGGTACCAAAATGTCTCAAGCGGTATTATATAGCCATGACCTCTGTTTTTGACAAAAAAGAATTTATATCTGGTTGTGCGTCTGTTCTTGCCAAAAAAACTTGCTCTGTTTCCCCATTTTCTACAGGATAGAGTTGAAATTCCGATTTTGGCTCCAACCTTGTCATTTCCAACCTTCCCGCCCTGTCCCTTCCACAAACTTTTTGAACATCCCCTCCCTTCCCAAATGAGCCATGTTGTTCCCCATTTCTCTCCTTTGCTCCAGCACCCCGCCCCCTCAGCAGCCCCAACACACCCCCAACAACATGCTGGAATGACACTTTCACTGGGGAGGCCTGAGCGTTGTCCCTGTCTGCTTCCACTGTGTTCTTAGCATTTTAAGGCTGTGGAACTCAGCAGGGTGAGCAGAAAACATTGTTTGCAGGTCTTTGTCCCCTTTGGCCTGTAAGGTCCTCTATGGTATTTTTGTTTGCCAGATACTTTGAGCACAAAGCTGGGTGCTTCTCTGTTGAAGTACCCCTGGCCCCCTCTTTACATATGCCTGGCTGCATTTCTCCCTTGTGGAGGGTCCGTGGATAGAAGGTGGACTCTCAGGTGGGAGATCTGGAACACCAGGCTCTAGGCTCTGTGAGAGCCCATCCTGTCCTGTGGCCAGGAACCTGCTTTGTGGGCGATACTTATGCCATTACTGTGAGACCACTGCCTGAATGAGCACTGTAGTAATGAACCCACACTGCAGTCCTAGGTTCAAATTCCTATTGTATCATGACCCAGCTTGGTGTCTTGAACACTTCCTTAGCCCTCCTGAGCTTGTTTCCTCATCTGTTAACAAGGGATTATAAAAGTATCTGTCTTATAGAGCTGTAATAGAATTAAAGAGCTTAGCCTAATGTCTGACACACAGCAAGCCTCCAATCAGTGGCGGTTGCTATTGCTATTAACAATGAAATAAATTAATCACAGGATGTGTGCTGGAAAGGAAATTAACAGGGTATTGTGACAGAGGATGGTGGGGTATGCAGTGTGGTCTCTTAGCCTGGTCATTAAAGGCCTTCTATAAACTGAGACTGAACTATGAGAAGGACCCTGCTGCAATGTGAAGAGCTGGGAGAAGGAGTTTTCTGGAGAGCAAGTGCAAAGGCCCTAGGACAGGAAAGAGCCTGATGAAGAACAGAAAGTGTGACCAGAGCTCGAGAGGGGGAGGAGAGTAGGATGAGGTGAGATCCAGCAGGGAGACATGAGCTCACTGATGCAGGGCTTTGTAAGCCAAGGGGCAGGGTTTGGGTTGAATTCAAGGTGTGAAAGAAGCCATTCAGTCCTTAGGCTCAGGATTATCTGTGGGATTGACTTCTGGAGTACTTCATCCCTAGCCCATTCTGTGCTCTGTGTACGTGAATTACTAACCTCTAGCAATAAAACACAGTTCTGATGGATTTAAGAAAATGAATTTATTAATGGATATAGGAATCTCAGAGAATTTTGGAGGGATTAAGGGAACCATGAACAACCCCAAATGTCACTATCAAACATTTCATACAAGGATACCATTGTTGCCACTGCTGGGTGGCTGTTGGTGGCACCACCGATGCTAGTTACAAAACATGGCTACTCAATCTACCCTCACTGCTTCCTCTGTGAGCTGCCACCACCCTCACCAGAATACGGTCTGCAGAGTCCCTGCTGCTTTGCATGCCAGTTTCTGATGCCAAGTCTGAAGTGGGAGTATCTGATTGGCTGAGCCTTGCTCATGCTCTCGTGCTTTAGCTGCAAGGGAAGCTGGAAAAGCAAATATGTGACATCCTCATCTCTTTTGGTGGAATGTGGGCTCTAATTCATGAGTTGGGGCTTCCTCAAACCTAGGAAGGGGTTTGAGCTACAGGGTATCCAGAGTGTGCTATACGCCCCTTACAGAGACACATGAAGTTACTCTTGGAGTAACTTGGCCTCAGCTGTGTTCATCTAATAGGTGGTGGCACTTTAAGAAAGACCTGACTGCTTTTCTCTCAGACAGTGATTTTAAAAAATTGTGTCAAATTTTGAAGCAACAATTTTTCAATCTGATGAGAGGCTAGGAAAAAAAGTTTTTTGATTAGTTGAGTTTGTGCAGGTGTGTGGGGTAGCATGTTTCTCCTTGTGTTTATCACAGATTTGCATTCCTGTTGGAAATGCCCTGGCCATTGTCATGCTTCTTGTGATGGCCACGTGGGGTTTATTGTCCAAGAATTTGCTGCAAAGTTTGTTGTTTATCTTATACTGTCTCCAGGAAGCTGCATGCGCAAATCTCTGAGCCTTACCAGGAAGTCTGACTTAAAGGGACAACCTCCATCCAGGACAGAACCCCGACTGGGAGGAGGCACTGAGCTTCCAACCAGAATCAGGTCCCCTTGGGTGGGAGCTGGGAGCCTTTTCTAAGCATTCCCTGCTTAGTTTGCTGGTTTCCAGTGTTTTGGTGATTCCTTTCTGATTCCAATTTAAGAAAAAAAGTGGCAATATGGTATTTATTCTTCAAGTAGACATAGGTACATAACTCATAAAATAAAATAAAATAAACAAAAAAACTCCGCTTTCACTGTTGTATATGCAGAATACTCTGAAGTCATGGGTATACACACACTTTTCAGTCTCTTGGTAACATCTTGGGGGTATATAAAAGCCTTCAACTTTTTATATGGGCCCAAGGACTTCAAGGAAGTCAACATTGTATAATATTAAGAAAATAAATAGGACTTAAGTTTTAACCTCCTTCCCATTTTCCCCCTATTGAAATGAAGAGGGGAAATGGAATATTGCACATTTCCATTACCTTTTTCTTATTAGATGCCCAGTTGGCAATTCTCATTCAAATCAGGGTAAAAATAAACTATTTCTGATTTAGTACCAACTTTTACTAAGAGGAAAATTTGAACTGATGTTCATAATTAAACAAAAATACTTCTTATTCTGATTGAAGAAAATAAACAGACATTATTATTGTGCTTGTGTCTTTTTAAAAATTTTTATCATGGAAAAACATAAACTTATACAAAAACAGAAAGAATAATATAATGACCCCCCTGACGTCCTCTTTTATTCTGCTTTTAAACACATAGATCAGTATGTTTCCTATGGTTCTCTCTACAACATGAGAGGGAAATGGAATCATTATTTCTGTTTTACAGATGAAGAAACTGAGGGTCAAGGAAGTTAAACAGTGACTTACCAGGTCATTCAACTGGTAAATGCCAGAGCCGAAAATCAGTTCCCGTATTGATTTACTGTAGATTATTTCATCCAGCCAGTTGTTTCCAGAAATTATCCCTGAGGAGATATCTGTAGTCAAAATAACAATGAAAAACCTTTTAATAAAAACGATTTCTGCTTTTGTTATATATTTTTATCTCAGAAATTCAGTTCATCAAGAGTTGCTTTGTGATATAAACAAATCACTTTTAAAAAAATCTTCCTGCGTATTCAAGTGTTGGGAATACCACCTCCAACATATTCAGATTTTCCACTTCTAATCAATTTTGACAGTATAATGCTAAATATTAATTGTAAGTCTCATTTCCAAGTAAGGAAGCTCTCTGGCTGATAGATATCAGCTAATCAGTTTCTGAAACTTCTTTTTCCTAAAATTTGGTCAGAGGTCAGCAACCTGCTGGAGTTTCACTTTTAACTGACAGTATAATGAAGGGGATTTGACGATCCTTTGAAAAAGCTGTATTTTCAGGGTATTCATGTTTCTTTTTTTTTTTTCATTTTATTTCCTTTCCTTTTTAAAAAAATTCTCACTTGAAGACTTATTTTCATTGCATTTAGAGAAAGAGGGAGAGAGAGAAACTTTGATGTGAGAGAGAAACATTGATTGTTTACCTCCTGTATGTGTCTGGACTGGGGAGTCAAACCTGCAACCTTTTGGTTATAGAACAACACTCCAAACAACTGAGCCACACTGGTCAGGGAAAGGGTGGTCATGGTTCTAAGAAATGAACAGAATGAAACTATTTGTAAGTTCCCCAGCCTGCTGCCTGCGGAAATTCTTCAGGCTTCCCTGGTTTGTGTTCATACAGAGACCAGGCTGGTTGTTGGCTGCTTCACAGTGCACAGCAGGACATGACTTTCCTTATTTTTCGTTTGCTTTTTAAAATAGCCATCTACGTATCATTTGCCAAAGTCATGTGAGGAATTTGATTATAAATTTCAGGTTTGTTTAGAGAGAAAAAATACAGTGATCAAACTATGTCTTATAACAAAACCAGGGAGATAAGCACTTAGATTAGCCATGATTAGCAATCTGTTGAGCCTTCCATGTTCAAGCCTCATTTATTTTTAGTTCTTGTGTTGAAACCACAGATGAAGACTTTTTTATTTATTCATTCTTGACCTTGGGCAGCCAGGTCTGCTCCCACATTCTTCTCATCATTTTGTAATCTTGTTGAGCAGGGATATTAAGCAGGGCTCTAAAAGAATATCAACATTTTCAAATGGTCAGTCTCTTGAGTAAAACCACCCTGTGTCCAGCCGACTTTGCCGGGCCTGGACTCCCCTCCACTTATCCACAGTTCGTGACGAGGAGGGCAGAGTAGCTGCCCAAACTTTTCTTGGATTAACTACATTTCTAGCACGGAGAAGTAGATATAGAAACATTCAATAAGTGTGACCATGAGTAAACTTCCAGGCTCTAAATACTTTGAAGTTCTTTTTATTTCTCACTGACTTATTGTGCATTATTTCTTCCTGCCAACCTACTAACCCCAAAGAGCATTACTGTACCTGCCTTAACCACAGCATACATTTTTGTTTTTTCTTAGTCTTACCTAAATTTGACAATAGCCTCAGAAACCTGAGACCTATGAAATAATGCTTTTCTGAAGTTGAAACCTTGGTTAAATCAATATGCAATATACTATTTTAATTTGGTCACTGCTAAATCAATATGCAATATACATAGTATTTTAATTTGGTCAATGCTACAGTCCCATTTTTATGAGATTATTTTACCGCCTTGTTCAGCTTAGTTAGTGGAATTACCCACATATTTTAAAATGTAAAGCACCAAATGGAATATGGTCAAGGACTGTGAAATTCCCAGCCAACTCTGAGCTTTTGTGAACTGTGTGATTTCTTGGGTGCAAATAGGAAAGATATTGAGGAACCAGAATAAAATTCAAGTGGGAAGCATCACATACTTACCTGACAGGGGAGACACTATGATCAAGAATCACTGTTAGTCACGAACTTTAAAAAAAAAAAATCACTTTATTTAAAAAAAAAAGAAACTTCAGTTCACCCATTTCTCCCACCTCTACCACCCTCATCTCTTGAAATCACCAGTCTGTTCTCTGTATCTGAGTTTGCTTTTTTTGTTCTTTAGATTCTACATATAAATGAGGTCATGTGGTAGCTCTTGTTCTTTGTCGGACTTGTTTCACTTAACATAATGTACTCCAGGTCCATCCATGTTGTTGCAAATACAATTTTTTTTAATCCACTCATCCATAGATGGAAACTTAGGTTGTTTCCATATCTTGGCTATTGTAAATAATGCTGCAATGAACTTGGAGTGCATGTATCTTTTTGAATTAGTGTTTTCATTTTCTTTGGATAAATACCCAGAAGTGGAATTGCTGGATTATGGGTAGTTTTTTTCATTTTTTAAAGAATCTTCATACTGTTTTCCATTGTTCTGTTTTCCAATTTATATCCCCACCAACAGTGCCCAAGGGTCGTCTTTTCTCTATGTCCTTGCCAACAGTTATTTCTTGTCTGTTTGATAATATTTAGTCATTCTAACAGGTGTGAGGTGATATCTCATGGTGATTTTCATTTGCATCTCTCTGATAACTAATGATGTGAATCATCTTCTCATGTACCTGTTGGCCATTTGTGTGTCGTCTTTGGTGAAATGTCTGTTTAAATTTTCTGCCCATTTTTTAGTTGGATTGTTCGTGGTGGTTTGCTGTTGAATTGTATGTGTTTTTATATATTTTAGATCTTAACTCCTTATCAGATATGTGATTTGAAATTATTTTCTTCCATTCAGTAGCTTGTCTTTTCATTTTATTGATGGCTTTTCTTTGCTGTGCAGCTTTTTAGTTTGATGTAGTCCCGTTTCTTTATTTTTGCTTTTGTTACTTTTGCTTTTAGATTTAAAAAGTCATCCCCAAGACCTATGTCAGGAGCTTACCACTTATGTTTTCTTCAAGGAGTTTTATGGTTTTATGTCTTATATTCAAGTCTTTGGTCGCCAACTTTTCTTTTTAAGTTTAAAAAAAATTTTTTTTGAGAGAGAGCGAGAGAGAGAGAAATATCAAATTGTTGTTCTACTTATTTATGCATTCATTGATTGATTCTTAATGTGCCCTGACAGGGGATCAAACCCACAACCTTGGTGTATCAGGACAATGCTCTAACTCAGCTACCTGGCCAGGCCTGGTCACCAACTTTTAATGAAGGAGTAATTCTACTGAAATCTCACTGTTTTGTTTTGTGTAAATGAACACATCACAACTCCAACGAATATGTTTCTTATAATATTTTTTGTGAGAAAATTGCTGGAAGCTTCTCAACAGAAAATGTCCTTAGGTGTGTAGAATAACAACACAGGAAATGCATCCCTTCCAGTTCCAGTGATTTGAGGAGCATGTGGTGGTATCTTAGCTAGGTCCTCATTTTGGCTCCAGACCTTTCAGAGTCCAATAAGAGATTGTCACCAGTATGGTTATTGAACCACATGCGGGAGAACAGGGCTGGTTTTCACATTACAGGTGCCTTACAAGCAGTTTCCTGTGCATAAATATATGATGATTCAACTTCACGCACTTAAAGAAAAATATTATACCCCGAGAACCCAGAATTCCATAGTATAGTTTTATATTTTTCTTTTTAATATTTCACTTTAATTGATGTAGAATTTATTTTAGACTAGTGAGAAGCAGGGCCTTAGAATAAGGCACTTGTTTTTCTCAAGACATGAATTGTCCCGTTAGTTAGGGATCCTTCTCTCCAACCAGTGGTTTGTGGTCCAACGTTTGCTGTTCTGTCAAATTGTGGAATGTTCTCGGGCAGGTTTCTGGCTGTCTTTGCCAGGGGCCGAACGCATGCAGTGGAGCTCTGAAGTCAGCCCACCCAGCCTCCCCTCCTGACCCCGCCACCTCCAGGCCCTGTTGGGCCTGGTATGACCTACCTCAGGACAGTTGTAAAGATCAAATGAAAAAAATTCATGGTAAATTCTCATATTAAAACATCAAAGATCTGCAGTCACCGTTTATGGTTTCAGTAATTGTGGCTTTAGAATGTTTTAATATCTGCTCACAGGTGCACTTTCATCATGAGTTATGTTCTCAGTGTTGGCAGATGTAAGAGGAATGAGCAACCAACTGGAGGTGACATCTCTAGTGCATCTTTCATGTTTGCTGAGTGTTCCCAGGGCAGGGGCTAATGAATTAAGTCAGGTACTTCTATACCATGAGGTGCTCTGCAGTATGGGTCTAGAGTGGGTATGATGTGACAAGATGCCCTGGCTATTAAGTGACAAAAAGAAAGTGGTAGAATGCTATTGTTCCGCTTTAAAAAAAGTTATACTCAGCAACCTATGTTAATCTAGAAGGAACTGTTTAGAAGGATCACCACTGAAGGTTGCCAGCTGAAGGCCCTTGGGTCAAATCTAGCCAGCAGTTGTGTTTTATGTGGCCTGTACAGTATTTTAAAAAATGAGGAATTAGTTGCCAGCATTTAAAAATTGGGAGTCTTTTTAAATAAAACATGGAATTTCCAGCTTCTTTTGAAAAACTATAATGTCTGATCACCCTAGCCCAATAGTCCCCGGAGACCCCAATAAGCTGGACCTGACCTACATTAAACACTGTTGGTGGTGCCCAGTGCCCACCCAGCCTTTCCTTTCAGGTGTCTTACCCCAAGCCCTGAAAGCATTTGGGCATGTGACCCCTTATCTACATCTGGTTTTAGCATGAGTATTAAATACCACTTTGGCCAGTGGGATTGGAGAAAAAAAAGCAGGGGGTCTTTTTTGGGAAGACTCACTTTTTACTTTATATACTTCTCTGTGCTTTGAATGTATTAAAGTGATACTATGTTACTTTTAAAAATTAGAAATCAATAGAAAATCATGTTTGACTACTTGGTGGGGTCCTAGAAGCCACATGGAAACCCACATTACTGTCCCTGTTTAAGCTCCTATCCTAAAGCCCCAAATGGACTTGAATCCTGCAGAGCAGGAGCCTCTTATTATTGAAATGCCCTTCCTAGGTGCCTTCTGTGGGGACAATTTCATTACTGGAGTTCTTGCCTCTGGTCAAAGCGGGAGCATCAGAGGAAATGGCCATGCCTATTCTTTCCTTCCTTTTTGCAGGCTGCCCTGTTCCCCTGCCAGGGCGTCTGCTGATTCTCCCTTCCTTCCTCACTCTCCACTGCTACCTGCCCCAGAGCTCTCTCAAGTTTCACCTCTTCCACAAAGTGCTGCAGCCCACGGGTTTCGGTTCTCCATTCTTGTTTAGAGTCAGCAGCCAGAAGTTAGGCTTAATCATTCTAGGATTAGTTCATGTGAATTGCTACCCTGCCGCCCAGCCCCCTCCCCCCCCCAAAAATAACTCTAGTATCTGTGGTTATCTCAGATTTTGTCAGGATCCTCACTGGAGTGAACCTGGCCTTGGCTGCTGCAACTCCACAAAGTGGCTTCTTCCAAAGTCCTCCAGGAGATGAGTGGCTGAGCTTATCAGCTGAGGTGCCACCAATGCTGGCTAGTCTCAGGTTGTTTACAGGCTGTACAAATTCGGGACCCTTTCTATGCAGGAGGCTAGAGCAAAGGACTTTTTAGGAATACCTCCCCTACTCAGCTTCCCCTCCCAGCCACCTTGCTTTGTGGGGAAACAGGCTTTGGGAAACAGGGGATCCAAATAATGACCCGAAACCCACATTTGTGGACACTGCTGATTGAGTTGTACCTGTTAGTGAGTGTTCCCTGGGTGCCAAGCCTGTTAGGTCCCACATGTGGGCCTTGAGGTGGCCCAGATGCTTGCCTGAACCTTTTCACAGTGATTTCACTTCCTTCTTTCTCCAAGCAGATGGGAGCCCTCCCCACCCCCACCCATGCTTCTTGAAGCAAACAAGCCTTGAGAGCAGTGCTTTCAAAGCATTTGCTTTTCTTCCAAAGCGCCTTGTGGTTCTGCACCTCGCTGCTGTTGTCCTTGTCAGTTCTTCTGCCTAGAACACCTCAGAATTCTGCCCATGTGTCTCTTGTTCTGAGAAACCTTCCCAGACTTTGTCCCCATAAAAAATGCATTTGCCAGGCTCAGTTATTTCTTGGCCCCTTCAACACTTCTTGCAAGTTCCTGGCAGCATTTATTTTATTCTCCATCACCAGTGGTTCATCTTTGTACTGCCAGAGCCTGGTGCATCGGTGTGGGGACAGGGCAGAAGGCACTCTTGAGAGGCCGTGTGTTAGGGGCCAGGCCACTGGCCTGAGAGAGTGGGGAGAGCTGCTTTCTTGTAAGCTCTGAAGTTGAGTCTTGGATTGAATCTTATACAAATGAACCCCCTCTCTTTGCTGGGCTCCCCACTTTACTCTGGGCTAAGACAGTAAAGGCTCTTTAAAATAATCTGTGCGTTTATAAGAATGCCTCAGAGAACCCTGGGCTAAATCTTTGCAGCCTAAAGTTGCAATTAGAAAGATTTTTGCTATTCAAATACTACCCCATTAGGGAACTGAAAAATAAAAATAAATAATAGAAAGCTCCACTGGAGCTGTGTCTCCTTGGGTTTGGGGCCATCCACCACTATGCAGGGTGAGGGTGTTGATTTGTTTGTGTGGAGGGGTTGAACAGGGCATAGTTTTTATCTGAAATGTTGCAGTTCACTGTGAGACCATCTTTCTCACTCAGGAAACCTGGGTTTTGTGAAAGGCAGGGGACTGGGTCAAGGTGTTCAGTCTGGTGAGATCCCCGTTGATAAAGTGAGAAATGTCATCCATGAGTTATTTCCAAAATAACTGTGAGAAGAACAATGAGGCCTCTTGTTATACACGTCAAAAGCTGAAAGGAAGGTTTCCAAAAACAGCTATTTTGAAGGGGCTCTGAAGAGAAGATTTACCTAAGAAAAAAAGAAAGAAACGGATGGGTGTGGTGCTTACCACTACTCTCATTTATTGAGTTGCTATGAAATTGGGACTCAGTGTGGGCTCTGTATCCGGGCAGGGCCTCTGACTCTTGGGTAAAGTTCAAGTGAACTGTCGATTCCTCTTTGAATACCCCAAACTCTCCTCCCAGTGTTCTTCTCTCTTCATTTCGTCCCAGTGTGTGGTCTGCAAAGCTCCAGATTTGAGGAAGGTTGTCCTAGCAGCATACCCTTCAGAACTGCCAAAATGCCCAGCATGGCTTTAGGTGGGGACCCATTACAGGCCGGGGACCATCAGACAGAAACTGAATTTCTGGTGTGCCTTTGAATGCCAAAGACAGGGTGCTCTGAAAAGGCAGCGGCAGCAGCAGGCAAAGAAACCGCCGGAGCTCTTGGCTGGTGTGGTTCTCAGCTCCTGACATTTGTAACTGATGGCCCCTGTCACTTCCTGTCATGCAGCCCAAGTTGGGGGGAGGAGTTCCTTCAGGGAAACCATGCTCTACTCTGCTCAGAGTATCCCGTCCGCAGGGCTCCGCCACTGTTAGGGGCGGGGGACTCCCGGGTGGATGAGGTCCCAGTGCCCCATGGTGTGGTGTTGCTTCTTTGTCCGTGCTCAGGTAAGCTCACTGCAGCTGACCCGGGGCTGGACCAGCTCCCACCTCCCACCCAAGCCTGGCTGAGTGGTGCCAGCAGCTGAGGCGCTGGAGGTCGCAGCTGTCTTTCTCTCTTCCAAGAAACTGAGCAGGGAGCTGCTGTTAAAAACACCTGGGATGATGGAGGCAGACTTGTGTCTCGGTTTAGTAGGAATCAGAGAAGATCTGTGTGGTTGTGTTTAAGACCACAAATGGTTGTGCTTGGTGGAGATGGTGAATTAGGCAGAGTGGCTGTCAGTGCGTCCTTTAGCATCTGTGATTGGAGGAGAGCAAGGGGAGGTGGGTCTTTCACTCTTTGCTCCTTGATGCTAGTATATTAATTTTTATAAGAGACCTGTTTTCAGCTAATGGACAGGAAAAGAGAGGGAAAAAAGGATGCATCTGCCTTCTGTTTTGTTTTGATCACAAAGTGGATTTCCAAGATCTTCTCTTCTTTGGATTAGAAGATGGCTGACCTCAGTTTTGGAAGTTTATTCTGCTTGGAGCAACTTTTTTGTAGCTTTCCTTAAAGTAATCATGGTGTTTTGAATGTATTCATCATTGGGAAGATGAAGTCAGATAATATCAGGGGAGACTCAGACTTGCTGGTGTTCTCATTAAGAGTGTTGGTGCCTGGTTATTTTGGAAGGGGAGGCTGAAAATGTTCTATTTCTATGGGCTAATTAGTAGCCCAGAAGCTTACTCTCTCTGTCCCTTTCATTTGTGGGTAGTTGTTAAAGCTTTGGATAAGCCAAAACTATTTTCTAAAGGAAATGCATGTTGCTTTTCTATTCCTCTCATCAGAATTGTGTTTCTGAGACTGATTTTTGTAATGCTAATTCCAGCTCTTATGTACATGATCATTATAGGCACACATTTTTAATCTTTTCATGTGATTTGGGCAGTTTCATTATCTTTCTTTTTTCCCATTTCACTCACCTAACTACTTGCTTACCTGATAAAGAATAACTTTTTAGTCTTTGAGACATGAAAATTGACAACATTTAAAATGATTTAATATGTTTCAGTGATAGTTAATGCAACATTAATAGAAAATAGTAAAATAACAGCTAACATTTATTAGTTACTTTTCAAGTTACTAAGCACTTTATTCACATCAGGTAATTAAATTTTTACAAAACTGTAAGGTTGGGTATTAGTATTATCACCATTTTACAGATGGGAAAACTGAAGCTTAGAAAAGATAAATAATTTAATTTGCCCAAGGTTACCTAGCTGGTTAGTAGGGGATCAGACTTCAAATTCAGGCAGAATGGATCCAACGGAATTCTTAGCCATTAGGTGCTACCTGATGATTTCAATGACGGGACCCTTCCCACATCTGTCACATGCAGCATCCTTTGGTGACACTTTGCTTTCCAATCCTTTGGCAGATCAGCCTGTTTTGGTGGATGTTTACTACAGTCTGATTACCACCTACATAAGAGGCATCTATGAAAAGTCACTGCCTTATCCAGACTCAGTTTCCCCACTGTCAAATGGAGATGCCTCTAAACTCATTTAGCCCTGATATAAATCTTAGACATGCGTGCCAAGAAAGTAAAACACAGTTCTCATATCTTCCCTTTTAAAGTCAAATGATTTAATGAGTGCTTTTCAGTATATATTTCCCAAGAATATAAACTGGGACTCAAAATGTAATTGTCTGGCTTTATTCTTCTCTTGAAAATATCATTAAATGAATTTTTTTTTTATTGGCTCTGAGAGTCTCCAGAGGAAGGACCTGGAGGAACTAGGCTGGATGTGGGAGGAGCAACTGGTAACTGGACGTGGAGGGTGAGAAAGGGAGGCGAGAAGCTCATTACACATCTCATAACTTCATCCTCTGAGATTTGGCCAAAGCTGTTCTGTGTTTGTGGAGAAATGGTAGAGCGTAACAGTTAAGGGCATGGGTTTTAGAACCATGGAGATGCAGGTTTGAGTCCCAGATTTGCCTATTACTAGCCATGCAATCTTTTGCATGTTACCAAACCTCTCCTCTGTAAAATGGGAATAATAAATAGTGTCTATCTTATAGGATTGTCATGAGGAATAAACAAAATGACTCCTGCCAGTGCCTAGTACAGAGTCAGAACTTGGCACACGTGATCCATGTCCCAGGTCTTATTGACCATAACATGTGTTGGTAGCTACCAGAAAAATGAGTCCTTAGTGTGTAAGGGCTTAGCAGCAACAGGCTATGAAACATCTCATATCCTGCAATAAAGATGGCCCTGGTTTGACATTGTGGAGGGCAGGAAGCAGCATATTCCACAAAAGGTCAGTGCTTCATTTTAAAGCACTGATTCCAACCATGTTTTTACAGCTTGCCCAGAACACCAAGTGGGAGCCATGGAAGGGGAAGTTGATTCAGACCAAATCCTAAAAAGGCCTCTCTTGATAGAATACTCAGAGGTATGACTGGGAGAGCACAAGGTCAGGGTGGTGACCCCGAGTGTCCACCAGGACAGAAACAATGGGTGACTCCAGGACCTAAATATAGACTATGTGTATGTCACTTAGGGAAACCAGCTCCCAAAGCTGACCAGGGAGGGTGGATCTCCTGGGAAGAGCTCAGGAAGCAGCCCCTGTGTGCCCTCCTTTGCTCTGTCAGCCCTCTCTTTCTGAATAAACTGATCCATATTCTAGCTTCTCATACATTGAGCACCTGCCTCTGTTTGGCAGCTTTGTTTGTCTCCCCACCTTTTCCCTTCCTTGTCTTATTTGTGGAGCTTACAACCTCTCTCCCTCCCTTGTCTCTTGCAGACTCCATCCAGACCCTGCCATAAACTCTAGGGGCTCCTGCCAAAGTGCTTCTCATGAGCCCTGGGCTGGGAGTCAGGAATTGGACATTTAAGTTCTAGGTTTTGTGGTTAACCTTGGGAAATGCTGAACTTCCATGGGCACCAGGTTCTCCTCTAAAAACATGGCTGTTAAGAACCTGGATCCTGGAAGTTGGCAGTCTGGGTTCTAATCCTCACTACCACTTGACCTTGGGCAAGGTCCTTATCTCTCTGGGCTTCAGTTACCTTATCAGCAAAATGGAAATGATGATCATATCTACCTCAATTTAGAAAAATAACTATGGAACCCTTAAAACAGTACATCTTCTGAGTGCTCAAAAATGCCAGCTGTGATTATGATTGTGATCTGTAGACTTGAGATGGATCAGTGTTTCCTACACCTCAGTCATGTTTCCCATAGTCACAGATCACTTGCACTGTTATTTTTTCTTAAAGATTTTATTTATTTTCAGAGAGAGGAAGCGGGGAGAAAGAGAGGGAGAGAAACATCAATGTGTGTTTGCCTCTCAAGAGCACCCTACGGGGGACCTGGCCCATAACCCAGGCGTGTGCCCTGCCTGGGAATTGAACTGGGGACCCTTTGCTTCACAGGCTGGCACTCAGTCCACTGAGCCACACCAGCCAGGGCAGTACTGTTATTTTTTACTTATTTTTTTTCTTTAAATTCTCTACTTGTTTTTTTTTTTTTTTTTAACTTGGGCTCATCCTAAGCAGTAATAGTCCTGAAGTCACTGAACACTGTTTCCTAAAACACATTATAATAAACGCGTCCAGGTCTATACCATGTGGTCTGAAATGGTATTGTGTCCCCAGCACATCCACTTCTCACACTTTGGGGACTGCAGAACCAGTGGCTCTGATCACCTAAGGCCCAGGTCGCTGCCTGCTGGTAATTTTGACAATGCTTATCCCACCAGAATGAACAGTCTACCCATCCTTCCTTCATCAAGCACCACTGCCTGAGAATCAGCTTTATGCTTGACTCTATGCTAGGTGCCAAGATTGCCAAAATGTAGGTCTCTGTCATGCCTGCTGTCTTCTTTGAATGAAACATTACCAGCCCAGAGAAAATGGAATTGAGAGAGCCATAAAATGACCCAATTGCTGAAAATCCGCTTCATGAGAAGAGAGGCCAAAGCCTCTCTCTGCCTGAAATCTCTGCATGTGGATAAAGGAGACTCTCTCAGGCAGCTTTTGCTCAGTAACAACCACCCCAAACTTGGTGGCAAACAATAACAAGCATTTATTCTTATGCTCATAGGTGTGCAAGTTGTCCAGGATAGTCTGTCCCATGTGGGTCCATGAGGTACCCATGTGTATATATTTCTTTCCTGGGGAGCTAGATCAGAAGGTCCTAGAGCAGCAAGCAGAAACACACAATTCTTCTTAAGGTCTAGGTTCAGGATTGGTACACTGTCCCTTCCACCTGTATTCCACTGGCCAGAGCAATTCATAAGCCATGGAGGTCAGGAGAGGGCCTAAGAGTTTGCTGAAGACTAGATTAATCTACTGGAGAGGTTATTCCTATTATTCCCTCAACCTGCATTTCCTGAGTGCCTACTGTGTGGAGCACTTTGCCATATTGGGGGAGGATACACATAGTAACAATAAATGATGAAAATGATAAAAGCTAACCTAAGGCCCAGCATATATTAGGTGCTAAATGAATATGTGATGAATGACTATCTGCTAGTACCTCTGGAGTGCTGACTAGTGATGAGTATTTCACATAGGTTATCTCATTTTATCCTACCATCTCCTACCTCCCTGTTGAGTATTGCACATCAGATGAGTGCAATACTGTCTTGGCCTGTTAAATGCTTATAATCATCTGATGTGAGGAAGAGGAAGGTTGGTGAAGGCACAGCTGTGAAATGAAGCAGATGTTTCACCAAAGAGGCTCAGGTTCAAACCTCTCATGTGTTCATTCCCATGTACACCTTGTATGCTGTCTTGGGGGCTAACTCTTCAAATACCCAAAATGTACTAGGAATTGAGCATGGTACCTGGCCATAGTTTCTCTAAATCACTAGCCCTTTGTTTTCTTGAGCTCACTTGCATTTTTGAAGGTTCTCTTCTGTGCAGGCCTATGGTCCCAGGTGAAGAACTCTGCTCTAATTATCTATTCCACTGCCTTCTCTTTCCTTCCCTCTCTTAAAAACTTCATCCAGTGGAAGAGATGTTTTCCTATGTTTATATGCCAGTGGCAGGCTCAGGGTCTGACTCATACTAATTGTACAATGAGTGTTTTTTAGATGAGTGAGAGGATGAGGATGAAGCTGTTGCTGGTATCTCATTTGCATGTTCATAGGGTCACAGAACTTTTGGACTGGATGACATAGGAAAGCTCATATACTCCAACCCCTTCATTACATAGACAATGAAACAGAGACCTGCAGAGGTTGGTTCACTTTCTTAAAGGCCCACAGCTGCTAATAATAATAATAACAACAACAATATTCTCTAAGAAGATGACATGTTCAGATAAAATTAGGTTTAATTCCCCAATACCTGGTTAAAAACAGTGTCCATTCTGACCTATAAGTTTTATGAATCACATGGTAAAGCTGAGTTTTCTTCATCTTCATAGGCAAAGCCGTGGATGACAGAGACATATATGCCCAGTCTCAGCTGTAGGACCACTGTGGGGTGGGTCCACTAAGGCAGAGCCCATGTCATCTCTTTGTCTAGGTCTTCCCTTTCCACTTTGTCCCTTAGTCTTCACTCAGAGCTGTGTGTACAGACTGGTAAGAATGCAGGATGGTTGTGACTGAGACAGGGACCTTTGTCAAGCCAAGGGTGGAAGGCGGCTTAAGGTTGGAACAGGGGAGGAATTTGTTCCTGCACAGTTCTGGAAATCTTATTTGGAACTATTCTTCTATTCTTAGTTTTGGAGGCACTTTGTTCTCTGGTGCATTGTTTTAACAGCAGCCAGGAAATCAACCCTGTTCGGGGTCAGCAATGCCCCTGGTTCCTGCCTGTGGCCGCCCAGGTGGGAAGTGTACTGGTTTGTTTCAGGGCTGATATTTCGTCATTAGGATCATCGCCGCCTTTCTCCTTTTGTTGCCCACCCTGTTTGCATGGCACAGGGAGGAGCCAGGAGGAAAAAGAGAGGCCAGTGAGTCTATTTTTCTTTACAGCAATAGTAGCTACACTTATTTCTGTGTAAAAAGAAAAATGCTAAAATCCAGGTCTCAGCAGCAGAACACTGTGCCCTCTGAAGCAGTGTTGTCCAATAGCAATAGAATGCGTGCCACAGGTATAATTTTAACAGCCCCAATAGCCCCATTAAAAGAGGTAAAAAGAAATAGATGAAGTGAATTTTAATGATTTATTTAACCCAATATATTAGCATTTCAACATGTAATTAATATACAAATTATTAAGAAGATGTTTTACCTTTTTTTCATACTAGGTCTTCAAAATCCGGTGTGGGTTATACACTTAGAGCACCTCTGAGCCCACAGGCCGCGTTTCACGTGCTCCGCACCCGCACACGGCTCACTGTAGCCCCTGGGCTGCAGGTCTAGAGCAGTGCCATCCAAGAGAACTTTTTATGGTGATGGTAATATTTTATATCTGCATTGTTCCCCGCAGAGGCCCTTTAAATCCAAACAGCCACATGTACCTCTAGATATTTGATCTTATTAGCAAAATACTGATTTAAAATTCACCAAGGTATTATTTTTCACGTATCACATTGGCAGAGATTGAAAAGTTGGAGAGCACTGTTTGGTGAGGGTGACAGGACCTTTCATGCATGGCCAGTAGAGGAATAAATTAGAATGGCCTTTATGGAGGACAGTTTGGCAATGTTTAGCAAAATTACAACTATATCTTCCCTTGGGCCCAGAAGTCCCATTCCAGCATGTTGCAACCTTTCATGCATGTAGGTTGGTTTATGTAGGAGGATATTTGCTGTAGCAAAAGATTGGAAGCCACAAACATAGCCAGCTAATAGGGGACTAGATAAATAAATTATGTACTTTTTAAAAATGTAATTTGCAGCTATTGAAAAAATGAGGCCAAGTTTTATTTGATATCTTGGAAAGCTGTCCAAGGTATAGTGTTGAGCAAGTGTACAGCAGTGTATATAGTACGATGCCATCTGGGTTAAAGAAATAACTTGCTTATTTTTGTCTAGAGCCCCTGTGGAAGAATGTAAAAGGCACTGATCAGTGGTGCCTCCTGAGGGAGGAAGAGATGGCTGGGTTGCGAGAGAGGTCTATTTATCGTTGTATGGCATACCTTTTTGGAATTTAATCCCATGCACTTTAATTACCTATTAAAAAAAATAAATATCTAAACATAAAAAGAGGAAACTCTAAGGGAAGGGTGAATCAGAGAAGGCTTCCTAGAGAAGGTGACCTTTGGGCTAAATTGTAAAAGATACATAGGAGTCCTTCTGGCAGCAGCAAGGCTGAGACTCAGAAGCATGAACAAGAAGGACAGGTTCAGCTATCCATGTGTATCCAGTGGTGAGCAGAATACTCACTGTACAAAACAGGGTAGTAATAGAGTTTGGGCAGGAACTGGATTGGCCAAATAGGAAGAGTTTTGTGAGGAGAGTTTGGATTTAACTCTATGAGCCAAAGGCAGCCATTAACAGTTTGAAGGAGGTGGGAAATGGCAAGACTGTGTCTGTGTGAAAGACTACTTTTGGCAGAGGGGCGGATGATTTGAAACAGTGATTCTCAAAATGTGATCAAAGACCCCTAGGAGTCCCCAATATCTAGAAACTAACTATGTAATTACCAAACAAATTTTTCTTCATATGTGTCAGCCAAAATAAGAGTCACAGATTGATTGCAGAAGCAGGTATATGAATCTAGCTGTCTTCTATGCAGCCAGACATTAAGAGAGTTATAAAAATATGAAAGAGTGTTTCTCTTGTCACTATGGATTTTGTTTTGGAAAATATAGTTAATTTTTATTAAAATATGGTGAGCAGACTAATAAGTAATATATTGTTACTTTTAAAAGGAGGAATATTTTTCATGTGCATGGTTAGCTGGGCCTTCTTCCTTCTCATCCAGTGCTACCATGGTGTTGGTGCTTTGTGGAGATTGGCTGGATGGCCTGTGTCTCATTTGGGCCTCAGGCGGGGAAGCTGGTCATGATTGTAGATGTTATCAATCAGAACAGAGCTTTGGTTGGTGGACCTTGCATTTAAGTAAGGAGACAGGTTGTCAAATGCATGCAGCTCACTGACTTCATCCTCGAGTTCCCACACGATGTCCTTCAGAAATATGTCTGACAAACCTGGCAGAAGACAGATATCAGCACAAAATTGGCCGTCATGAGATGAGCCAAGAAGATCGAAGCTAGAGAAAAGAAAGCCAAGGTGACAGATTTTAATTGCTACAAAGTTGTGAAGGCAAGGGAAACAAAGAACCGGATAATCAAGCTTAAAGTTAGGAAGCTTCAAAAGGCAGCTTTCCTGAACGCTTCTCCCAGAAAGGCAGCTTCTGCAAACAGTGCAGCTGCAGGCAAGAAGGCTCTGGCTCAGAAGGTTCCAGAAAGCTGCAGGCCAGAAGGCAGCGCTTCCAATAGCCTGGAAGTGTCCAAAAACTCCATCCCAGAAAGCACCTGCTCCAAAGGCATCTGTCAAGAAAGCATGAGAACTCAAGAGGCTCTCATAAAGTAATGAAGTTTCTTCTTTTGGGGAAAAAAATAGGAGTATTTTTTAAATTGCTCAATTTTATTTTCTAATAGTGCAAATATTGACATAACCCACATAAACAAAAGCTCTTTGGGGCCCTCAATGATTTTTAAAAGTATAGAGGGATTTTGCCCTGGCTGAGTGGCTCAGTTGGTTGGAGCATTGTTCTCTACACCAAAAGGTTGTAGGTTCGATTCTCAGTCAGGCTACCTACTTGGGTTGTGGGTTCTGTTCCTGGTTGGGGTGCATATGAAAGGCAGCCGATTGATGTTTCACTCTCACATCAATGTTTCTCTTTCTTTCTCTCTTTCTTTCTCTCTCTCTGTCTCTCTCAAATCAATAAAAAACATATCCTCAGGAAAGGATTTAAAAAAAGAAGTATAGATGGATCTTGAGATTAAAAAAAAAAATTAAGAACTCCTGGTCCTGAAGCAAGGAGGTCCTATGTGCTTGTGATTCTGGTTGGATCAAAATAAACTATAGGGAAGTACATGCTGCTATCCAAATGTGAGTTAGGTAGGAGGCGTGAGCTAGCAGTGCTGGAGCTGATGTACATTTTATGTGTCTGAGTGCAATGAAATGATGTGGGCAGGTATGTGTGAAAGAGGGAACTGGATTGATGGATTGATTTTGACTGATGGGAATGTCAGTACATGTCCTATACCTTATTTCCACATTGACAGGTATTTCTGTTATTTCAGTCCTTTGCTGTTATAAACATCCTTAACGTCCGTGAACAAGTCTCTACCCATGTGCAAGAAATGCTCTAGAGTAACTCCCTAAAAGTGGAATGCTGTGCAGTAAGGCATGTACATCTTTAGCTTGGCTAGATGATGTAAGGTTGCTCTCAAACCTAGGACCCTCCCTCTAGCCGTGTGTGAGTCCCCACTCCTCCGGCCCTTAGTATTGTCAGGCTTCTAAATTTTGCCGCTCCAAAGGATGCAATGACTGTTTTAGCCCCAAACACACCACCACTCCTACACCCACCCCCTTCCTTGGAGCATATGATACTAAACTCTGAATTGTGAACAGTTAGGAGGTCTTTACCACAAGGAAATGTGTGTGTGTGTGTGTGTGTGTGTGTGTATGTGAAAGAGAGAGAGAGAGAGAGAGAGAAAGAGAGAGAGAGAGAATGTGAACACACAGAAACAGGTTCTGTATTCCGGTTCCCTGGGTGAGGAAGAAGTGAAAAATTGGGCCACTGCTTTTTATTTTAGATAGAAATCACTCAGTCAGTGTTCTCATGGTGTTTGCTGTCCTTTGGGGCCAGTTGGGTCAGAGCTATAGGAGAAGAAGCTGGGGCCCTCTCAGCATTGCGTGGCCTGGGCTGCTATTGGAGGAAAGGCGCAGTCTGAGGCCTTCAGCTGAGACCTGAAGCTTTGGGCAAACAAATGTAAAGTGAGTATGAATCACTTTCTCTGGCCTGGCCAACTGTCCTGCCCTGGGTCAGGTCTGCCTGGAGGCAGGGCCGGTCTCTCGGGCCTGAGACCTGGGCGGGTGCACAGGCTCCTCCCTCTGTTCAGAAGGGCCACGTGCTTGGTTTAACACTTCTCTATAGTTGTCTTGAAACTCAGTTCTTGGATAAGAGGCCCCACATTTTCAATTTGTTCTGAGTTATTATATAGCCAGTTTTGCCTAAAGCATATTTGTGTCTCTCAGATTAACAAGGGTGTGGACAGAGGGGTGCAGCTCCATGGGTATCATTCTTCTCCCTCTGTGCAAGGTCTGCTGTCCCCCCCACCATGAGCCTCAATGCTCTTGGGTGAAACACTCATTTCTTCATTTCAGGCATTTATACTCTTTTATACTTCTCTCTCTCGATATATATGTATGTATACGGATATACACTTACATACAAATTCATATAAATATACATCTATACTGTCAATTCTTATTATTCTAGATTCCATATTTGCCTACTGATTGTAATTTGCTTGTAAACCCAAGATCAGCACCCACAGAACTTTTGCAGTCATTCATGGACATGAAGAAAGCAGTGACAAATTTGATGTTCGCATTCCCAGCTGAGGTTGAACCAAACAACACTTTGCATTCTTGCTCCAGTTCTCATACTGTAAACAAGTGTCTTTTTCTTGGTCTGTTCAGTGCCATTTTTTTTCACATTCTTGTGGTCTTGGTTGATTTCACTGTTTAAAATGCCCACCCCCGCACCGTGATATGTTGTGCTGAAGTGCTGTCTAGTGTTCCTGAGCACAAGAAGGCTGCTATGTGCCTTACAGAGAAAGTATATATGCTGGATAGGCTTTCTTCAAGCACAAATTCTATAATTGGCTGTTGGCCATGAGTTAATGAATCAACAGTATATATTAAATAAAGACACGTAAAACAAGACACATGTTTTGAAATGCTTAATGAAGATACTGTGACCAGAGGCTTGCAGGAACTTAACCCTGTATTTCCTCTAGCTCGAATAACAAGAACTGACTATGTGTACATATGTATGTGTGTATGAAGGTCTGCCCAGAAAGTATCCACCCATATAATATGAACAATAGAGACATTTATTGAAGAAGATACAAGAAATATTGCACATAGGACAATGACGTCTTAGTCTCCTCAGACTAGGCACTTAGGACCTCACACAGTTCTCCCAAACACCATCAGCTGCCCCATCGTATTTCCTGAATCTCATCGATGGTCTGAAATCTCTTCCCTTTCAAAGGTGATTTTAGTGCTGGGAAAAGTCAGAAGTTGCAGGGCACCATATCTGGGCTATAGGGGGGCTGAGTCACCTGGATGATTTGATGTTTCACAAAAAAACTGCACAAAATGTGATGTATGAGCAGGCACATTGTCATGATAAAGCTGCCAATCACCAGTTGCCCATAGCTGTGGACTTCTGAATCATCTGAATAGTTTCTGTGAAGGAATATTCAAGCTTAACTCAAAATTTGATGCATATTTGTTGCTCTACTTGCTCAGTCATTTTGAATGCGATGGCTACACAGTACACATCCTTACTCAATGGTGTCTACTGCCTCCACTAACTAGTACAGTGAAGTCATTATTGTTCATGCGTGCACGTCCTAGTCCATTCATTTTGGCTGCCAGATTACATTGATGTCTGCAAACCATTCTTGTCATAGTAGCAATATATAACAAGAATGGTTTTTTCTGGACAGACCTTGTATGTATAAAGAGTGGACTTTTTCTGCACAGACCTTGTATGTATATATGTACATATGTGTATCTTTCTTCACCCTTCCTCTCTCCCTTGCTCATTCTCTTTTTTATCTCTCTTTCTTTCTTCTTCTAATCCCTTGCATTTTCTCTTTTCTTTCATTGTTCATTGGTCTTTCTGGCATATTAGCCTTGAGTCCTCAAAAGATACCCAGGGAAGTTACGTTTGTCCGTTTGTTTAGAGCACATTAATAGGTCACTTTCTCTGTACAGTACCTTGGGCCATGCTGGGGCCTGAACACAAATTTGTGGTTCGAAAGTATCACTTACAGATAGGATTTTTGTAATACGTGACTTTGAGGCAAATAGAGAATCTCATATTTATTTCTAGAAAGTGTTTCCCAATCTCTGCTATTCTCATTGCCCACTTTCCTTCCTGACCCAGCACGCTCTTTGGATGCATGTTTTCGTACATGCAAACAATATTGGAAGGAAACTTTACAGGTCACCTAGTCCAACTCCCTTATTTTACAGATAATGAAACTGAAATCCAGAGAGGAAAAGTGAAACACCCGAGGTCACATAGCTAGTTCAATGGCCTTAAAAAATAGATAACAACCAGGTAATAATTGTCCCCCAGTCACTCTGTTTTACTACTTATGCATCAGGTGAGAGAAATAACTTCAGTTGTGTTCTGGCAACTTCTGATTAAAATGTATAAAGCAGATTTCTGTAAATAGTGTACATTGTAATCAAGCCAGAGAAAATATACAAATACACATTTTAGAAAACTAGGTTGAAACTAAATAGTTTTTTTACTGAAGTATTTCATAGATGTGTTTGCAACATACAGAGCGTTTTAAAATTTCTTGTTTGAGTGGTTTTCACCATCAAAATATCTTTTACAATACATCCGAAAGTGGGCATCACCAGGTCCTCATAATATGTAGCTCTAAGAGCCAGGACTATGACAACAGAGGGGAGAAATCTCCCGCAAAGCTGACCAGGAAACAGATCCCACAGACCTTGCTTCCCGCTCCCTCCCCAAACCTTAGCCTCCACTCCCTCCCCTCCCAAAAAGGGAAAATGTGCCCAGTAAAGATAACAGTGCCCATCCTTAAACAAAGCATGGCTAACCCTTTGGGTCTCCCTCATGCTCCCATTTCCTGCGGCTAAAGTTAGACCTATTAGATACGAATTTCATTTTTAATCCATGACTGGGCAGGCAGAGGGCTACAAATGCTCTCCAGAAAGGATGGACAGGGGAAAAGGAGGAGTCCCTTTGTAGTCATCCCGGGGGAGAAGGGATCAGAACGTTGCTTTTTCTGTGCTTGTCAGAAGCAGCAATAATGCATGGGACAGTTACTTTGTCTGACAGTTATGAGACTGAGTTTCCACAAAGAAAGTGTTCCTAAACCACACTCATTTGTGAATCACCTTTTACCACAGCCACGTAGAAAAATACTTAACATTCTTCTAGAAAACAAAACAGTTTTTTCCTCATATTTATCTTTAATGGAAAGATTATCATGATTAACAGAACCAATATGCTTGCTATATGGGGGTCTGTCCAGAAGGTATCCAGCCATGCACTATGAAAAATAGAGACATTTATTGAAGAAGATAAAAGATAAAAGAAACATTGTACATAGGACAATGATACCTCAGTTCTCCCAGTCACCATCAGTTGTCCCAACATATTTTCTTGAATCTCATTGATGGTCTGCAATATCTTCCCTTTCAAAGGTGATTTTAGTTTTGGGAAAAGCCAGAAGTTGCAGGGCGCCAAATCTGGGCTGTAGGGGGACTGAGTTGCCTGGATGATTTGATGTTTTGTCAAAAAACTGCATGAGATGTGATGCGGGAGTGGGTGTGTTTTTGTGATGAAACTGCCAGTCACTAGTTGCCAAAGCTGTGGCCTTCTGAATCTTCTGAAAAGTTTCTGTGGAGGAATATTCGAGCTTAGCTAAAAATTTCTTGCAGATTTGTTGCTCTACTCCTGCAGTCATTTTGAATGCGATGGCCACACAGTACATATCTCACTCAATGGTGTCTACTGCCGCCACTGACTAGTATAGTGAAGTCATCGTTTACGCATGTGCATTCCAGTCCTCTCTCCTTGGCTGCTAGGTTACACCAATGTCGCACAAACTGTTCTTATTATGTTAACAGTGGTTGAACTCTTTCTGGACAGACCCCGTAAGTGGGAATAGAACCATGAAGGTAAATGACACACAAAACAATGTTAAGTAAATTCTAGCTAGATGCTATTGCACCCAGAAAAGAAGGATTGATGTTGGTATGTACTGGGTGGGTGTTAAAGGTGATGTAGCCCCAATCTAAACTTTTCTCCTGTCAGCTGGGCAGTGAATTAAAAACATAATATCATGCTATGTATAATGTGCACTTTTTTGCCCAAATTTTTGAGGGAAAAATACAGATACACATTATATATGGGTAGTACTAATTCTGTATCTATATAAATGTTTTTAATTCTTTTATTTAAGCTTATGTGTTAAAAGTGTAACTCTAGAAAGCAATAATGATATCTGTATACAAAATATAATACCCTGGAATATGATAACATGTTTTATTTCTAAATATAAATATATAAATAATTGAATTAAAAAATTAAAATGAAAGAGTTTTTTCCCTGAAAATTTGGGCCCAAAACATCCGTGCTTATTATACATGGAAGTGCATTATACATGGCAAAATATGATAACTTTCTTATTATGTAATCTGATGCTGGGTAGATCCTGTTGTCGCAGACTCTCCTAGTGCCCTACTCGTATCCCCTAGGCTCACTCCAGATGCTCCCTGCAGAGCTCCCTGTACCCACCTGTGACCTCCTGTGTTCTTCTACCTGAGGGGTTATCCAGTCAAGAGGGTTAGCATCCCGAGCAGCCCCTCTCCATCAAAAAGAGGCAGGAGTCGGTAGGTTGAATACTTCCACCTCCTCATGCCTCAGTGGGAAGTTACGAGGTGTGTCCTGCAGTCTATTGGGGTGTCATCAGTGGACTGGACTCCAGATGCCCATGACTGTAACCTGCTGGCTCCAGACCCCTCCATGGCTTCCCTCCTTTCCCCATCTCACTGCCCCACTTCCCACAGTTCTTCCTGGTATTCACCTCCCACGTGAACAGCTCATACCTAAATCTTTATCCCAGGATTTGTTTTGAACAGAACCCAAACTAAGACAGCCCATAAGCATATTGCCTAACATGATCTCAGAAACGACTGTGGCACCAGACCTGCCCTTTGGGAAACATTATCCCAAGGTGTACACCCAAATAAGCAACTTACCATTTTCTTTCTTTAAAGTGCAAAAATATATTAAATTTTGTAGTGTTCAACTCTCTCTGCCCTTTTCCCTAACATATTGGTGATACTCTTCTGATGAGTAACATCATATTGCATTTTTGCTCTTCCTCTTCCAATATGGTATTATTACAATTGGCTAATAAACTCAGTGTTCCCGAATTTGCCTGTATAGTTAGACCATTGTGTAACATTTATTGTTGTTTTTTTGCCAATGCGAGACATCTAGTGAGTAGAATAGCACTGTCCATCTGTGGTCACTCAAAGTAAATGTTTACTGATGAATTGATGAGCTCTGGCTGAAACACAGGCAGGCCAGTGTTGCCAAACTTAGAGAGCCTCTATTTGGAAAGCTTTTGCAACATCCCAAGGAGAACCAGGAGTCCAAAATTAGGGAGATTGAAAAGGTGCTTCTGCAAGATGGAGCTTCCATTTTGGCCTGAGCCCCATTAGCAATTTCAAGACAGAACTGAAGTTCTAGTGGGAAGAGGGTTTCTTGTCTTCAGGTTTGAGTCCATGCCTAGAACGTCTGACCGCATGGAGCGCAGACTGTTCAGAGAGTGGTGAGGTCCAGGATTAGATATATCGCAGGACATATCAGAGAGTCACATGCACAGGCACTGGCCAATTAGAATAGACTCAGGTACTGTGTGTGGGACATGTGGAAGGACAGAACTTGAACCTTTAATGATGAGAGGTCTTTAGAAGCTCTCCTTCCCCACCCATCCCCATCTTGGCTTGTCTCTTTCCGTCCTATCACTCAAATGTATGTCCCTCCTCTAGGAAGCCTCCCTGACCACTCTCTCCAGTGGCTCTGCCCCTACCTCCTTTCATATTGCCCTGGTTTACTTTCTTCATAACACGTAATATACTCTGTAACTAGCTTGTTTATTTGCTTACTGGTTTATCATCTCTGACCCCTACTGTTCCCTACTCAACTATTTTCTTCCTGAGGGCAAAGACTGTATCTCTTTACTGATCAATGTGTCTACTGTATCTTGCACAGTGCCTGGCATATAATAGGTGCTCCTAAAATATATGTTGAATGAATAGACCTATCTAATGAAATTCATTTTTCTGATTTTCCTGTTGTTCCTGGGTTTCTGTTGCCACAATTCAGGAAGATAGTGGGCCCTAGAATAAAAAAATGGAATTTTATGGATGGCATGTCTTAGAGTTAGAGTTTTTAGTCTTCCTGAAAAGAAAGTCTATAGCTTTATATTTGACATTTGGAGATAGGTGGGTAAATTTTTTCATGTGTCAGTCAACAAACAGTTGTTGAGCTTTTACTGTATACTGGGTAAAGCTTTAGAAGTGTCCAGGAAAATTCTGGACATGAAAGAATTCTATTCTTAGTAAAACACTCATTTCCTGGGAAAATAGATTAAATGCTGGATAAATATGCTTTGATTCTGCAAAATCCAGACCTCGGTCTCAGACATCAGGATAAAAGCGATTGGGATGGGCTTTGAAGCAAAAATCAGGATTTGAAAATTTAGTGCAAAGTACTTTCCCCCGTCCCAGCAGCACATTTGTGGCTCACCACAACTTTTGCTTTTTTACTCAAAACTTGACAGGACATGATAGTACCACTAAAGAAGGGATGTTCTGAATACCTGCATGTCTCTGGTGTTTGGGGGCCCTTTGCCTCCCTCCTATAATTTGGGATTGTGGTGAGGCCCTCCTCTACTTTCAAAGACAGCTGCAGAGGGAAAATGTCCCTCTAATCACAGTTGATGTCTTTCCAGACACTGCACCAAAACAGTAACTGACTTTCACATTATTGTTCTGATGGCTTCTATGCAGACTATCTCCAAAAGTGTCATTCCCAAGTTAGTCAGGACAACTACCCTGAAAGCTGGTGGCCTCCTCTGTGCTAATGAACTCTACCTGGACAGGGAGAAGGGTCTTTGTCACATGGACAGGCCATGGCTTCTCTGGAATCACCTCCAGAGGCAACATTGTAAGGAACTATATTAAGAGACATTATGCCCTGGCCAGTGTGACTCAGTTGGTTGGGTGGTGTCCCGCAAACTGTAAGGTTACCAGTTTGATTCCCAGTCAGGGCACATGCCTGGGTCGCAGGTTCAGTCCCTGGTCAGGGGGCATACAGACAGAAACAAATCAATGTTTCTCTCTCTCCCTCCCTCTCTTTCTCTCTCTCTCTCTCTCTCTCTCTCTCTCTCTGGGTATATTCAAGGACCTTGTATTAAGGAGAAGGGTATTATTGCAGTTATTTTGCTTATGGCTGTCTTTTTCTCACTGAAAGAGAGGAACATCTTTAAGGATAGATGATCTGTTGTGAGAGTTTCCAGTTTTGTTTGGGAAAGAGCAATTTTTTGTCGAATTCTTAAATTATATTCTTCTTGTGCATAAGGAATTGTGCCCCCGTTTCTGCTTGGTGCGTGGGTGGACCTGCTGCCTTATAGGAGCACCGGGCCCGCAAGCACCAAGGTTTGGAAGATCCGGCGGAGCTGAGCCCTTGGCAGGAGGCACATGGAGGGCCTATGGCCCGCTGGCATTGAGTGCATATCGATGCCCTGAGAAAGACCGGATGTGCATGGGACTGTTTATAGTCTTTTGATTTTTTGTTTTTTGTTTTTGTTTTTAGGTTGTTTTTTTTTTTAGGATGGATACGGGATGTGTGTACAGGTTATTTCTGGATTTATTTTGTTTTACTTTGGACAATGTTGCTTTAATGTGATTTTAAACTTATAGAAAAGTTGCAAGTCTAGAATAAGGTGCTCCTGAAAACCCTTTACCCCAATCCACTGATTGTTTACATTTTGTCCCATTTGCTTTATCCTTTTCTACCTCTCTCTTTGTTTCTCTGTCTCTCTCTCTATATTTATATATAGAATATGTATATATATTTAATATATGAATGTAAATATTTTCCTTCCTATTTGAGAAAGAGTTACAGACATAATTATGTCTCTTTAAACCCAAATACTTCAATTCAGTGTGTATTTCCTAAGAATAAGAGCATCCTCTCACACAGTATAATTATCAAAGGCAGGAAATTTAGCATTGACAAAATACATCAACTCATCTACCATTTATTTTTTTAAATTTACCAACTGTCACAATAATATATTTTATAGCTATTGTTTTTGCTGGACCAGAATCCAATTCAGAATCATGTTGCACTTATTGTCTTGTCTCTTTCATCTGGAACTGTTTTCCAGGCTTCTTAGTGGTTCTTGATTTTTGACAGTTTTGAAGAGTAGAGACAAGTTATGTTGTATAGTTTCCCTCAATGTAAGTTTATTAGATGTTTCTTCTTGATTAGATTTAGAGTATGAATTTAAAAAAATTATTTAGAGAATTTGTGAGAGGAAAATACTATATTTTAGGATGTAGCTAAGGTATTACCAGCTCTGGGGGCTTTCTAGATAGGAAAAGGCAGACAGAAACATAAATGAGTGAAGAACTGAGAGCTCTCCTTGTAAAATCAGGCTTCCAGAATAAGCACATTTGACTGCAAATTGTGCAATTGTACCTTCTAAGTTGGTTAGTTCAATGGAGTAATTCTCTAGAAATTAAGAAATTATTTGGACATTCTCCGAACTATATGGATAATATTTTTGTCAAACCATTCCATATGGGAATAATTTTTAATAAGCAGGAGTTCATTATGTTGTTAAAAATAAGTGAATAAACAAATAAAAGAGGGTGGCCAGGGAGGCCTATGTATTAATAATGTTTTATGAACCAAGGTTGTTATTAATCCAAGTCAGTGTACTTGAGATCCAGTAGGAAAAAAAAAAAAATAATTATAATTATTAGAGGCCTAGAAAAAAAGTGCTCTGGTTAATTTGATTTTGTGCTTTTGTCATATCCAATTAGAAATCTTTGTGAATATGAATCCCTTCTCCCAATTTAGATTGGTGCCTGTAATGGAGTTTTTCTAGAACAGTCTTTCTGGAAAAATACACTGTCTAGCTGTCTGCCCTGGGTAGACAAGTTTTCTGTCTTCTCTCCTGCTCCTCTGGCCTTGAATGTGTTTGAGGGAAAAGTAGTCTGTAAGTGTTTGTGAAATGACAATGACTCTGGCCGTAGTTTGACTATTGAGGCTGGTGGTGGCACAGGGGGCTGGCTGGGCCGCCTCCTCCCACTTGCCTGGTTGAGTATGTTTTCCTTTCCACTGAAGAAGAAGACCTTTCCTTGGCCAAGAACTCATCTCTGCTTCCAAACTAGCTATGGATCCCCTGTTCAGTGGCCAAAATCAGTAACTGGGCTTTTCCTGGCTTCTCGGAATCAAGTTAATGGGTAGGCTGTTAATACATTTTAAGTATTTTCTCCATGATTTTCTTCCTCTGGTGGTTGCTCTCACTTGCTGTTACTGCTGCTGTTGCTACTACTGAATACTGAATACTTGAGTATATACTGTGTGCCAGGCATAGTGCTGAGCCCCGTGCCCACATTGACCTATTTCACTCTCACAATAACCTTTGTATTTCCATTTTATAGATGAGAAAACTGAGGTTCAGAAAGGTAAACTGTTGTGCTTAAGATTCTACAACAAATAAATGACATAACTAGGGTGTGATCCCAAGTCTTACATTAGAGCTCACCTATCCCCTCAAACCATCATTAATGACATCTGAGTACAAAATTGCATATTATGTTAGTTAAAATCTATTTACCAATAGCTCAAAGAGCACAAGATTTTCAAGTTCTATACCTTGTGAGTACACTGAGAAGTCTAGAAAAAAGAAATAGTGCTCTTGGATGCTGGAAAAGAGAGGATATTCTAAAAATAGGGAGAAAACCCCCCAGCAGTGTATTAAAAATGGAGTAGGGGGTCCCTCTGTCGATTCTCTTGCTCACCCCTGTAGCTTCAGACAGTAGAGAAACAAAATGTGGATCCTTTCCCTGCTCAAACGTGAGGTAGAGAGTTAAGTTCCACCTAAGGGCAAGCACAAGAACACAAAATCCTTTTGCTAATCTCTGCCCAAAGAAGGTGCAGATGAAAGGCAAGGCATCAAAGCCTCTGCAACCACCAAAGTTGTTTGCCAGCAATGAGATAAATCAAAAAGGTTTGAGATCTGGTTTGAATTTAATAATTATAAATGATTAATCAGGGGCAATTGCTGTCAAGTTGGGAGCTGCTCTCTCTCCATCAGTGCCTCTTTGCTGCTCTGGTCACTTGGTTATTAAATAGAAAAGCCCTCTGATTAAATAACAGGGCTGTTCCGACACCAATCAATTCAATCTTGGCCATTTGAAATGATCTGGCCTCACATTTGTCCTGTTTCTGTGCATGAAGTGGGAACAACATACAGCAAACGTGACTGAAGGTATCCACAGAACACCCATTTCTAACCCTGTGTCAGTGACGTGGGTTAGAGGAGGGTCAGGCTGTACCCCAGGTCTCCTATCCATCCTCCTGCAGGATCCCCTGTCTTAGTACCCGCCCTGGTGCCTCTCAAAGTCAAATAACAACAGAACAGCAGTGACAATCATAGTAATAGTAAATATAGTAATAACCATGGTAGCAATAATAATTACCATGTTTAAATGTCTTGCCATTTGCCTGGCCCTGTTTTAAATATTTTGTCTCCTTTAATCCCAGAAATAACCCTATGATGGAAAAATCAAAGTTTATAGAAGTGTTTTATAGACAAATACATCCTCCACACCTAGAACCAGGCCTACCATAGATCCTCAGTAACTGACTGTTGAGTGAATAAAGGGATAAAAAAGTAACTTGCTCAAAGTCACACCAAATAGCAAATGGTAGAGATGGATTTTGAACCTAGGTCTGTCTCATTTATGCTCTTAATTTCCTTGAGATGTGTAGGTAAATGCATTGTGAGCCTTTTAATATTGTTGTAAAACACTGTTTTAAACAAATATTTATTTTTTATATTATTTTAATATTAATTTAAATAAAATGCATATTGTTTTAAAACAATGTAAAAAGAGAAATAGCATGGCATGGCAGAAAGATGAGTGATTTGGGAATCAGGCTGGCCTAAAGAAAAATCCCCTCTCCAGCATTTACTAAGCTTGTGACCTTCAGCAAGTCACCAAAGCCTTTCAGCTTAATTGTCCTTTGTAAAACGAACACAATACTTACTTAAACTGAGTTAAAGAGAAGCTTAAATGGACCAGTCCTTTACATTGTGAGCACATTGCATGGCTCACTGCAGGTGCCCAGTTCCCTCCACTTGTGTATCCAAAGACAACTGGTGATTCTCCTTTGATTCTTAGACTCAAAATTCTCAAAGGAGTCCAAGATTTGGGTCTAGGGAGAATGCAAACTGAACCCAGTAAGGATAGGATCATTCAGGCTTGGACCAGGACCAGCTCTTTTGAGATTAGGGTTAGTGCTCTTCACAGAGAGCCTCACACGGAACAACAGAAAAAGCAGTTGGTTAGTTGTTCATGGACAATTTACTAATGAGATTTAGATATCTGCCCTGTGCTATCAGAATGTAGCTAAGCCTGAAAGAGGCAGCCATACAGTGACCCCAGGAAGAATGACACATGGTGCAGGTGGGTTGGAAGAAAGACAGGTGAGGACTTAAAGTTGAGACAGCAGGATGGAGTCACCAGTAATGAGTTCCAGACAGAGTCTGCCTGATCCATCCTGAGACACTTGTATCTCCATCAGATCTCACATCTGAATATACAAAGGGCTTTTCCCTGGTGCAAATTAATAAAGGGCCTCCTGGCTCTTTTTTCATTTGAGAAGCATGAGAGAGATTTCCCAGCAGCCAAACACTTCTAGAAACTGACCCCATCAAATATGTTACTGGCAGGGCTAAGGAATCAGATAGTACATTCAGGCCCTTTGTTTTCATAAATTCTCCGCCGTAAGTACCTTTCTTTCCTGCCCCAGAGAGGCACCTTCGTGTTCAAACAAAGGGCTCAGGTACCCAGTTAGTTTATTTATGATTTGGTTTAGCTGACTGTTTCCTTTCAAGTGAGGCGTTATCAGTCTTGGATTCCTTGCTCCTAAAGCACAGAGGCTGAGTCCTCATGCTGTTGCACAGGACAGTATATGGATAGATGCCCTGGCCCTGGGTATGCCTTGTCCTTGAACAGACCTGACATTCCTACTCACAGGAGGAGTGGAAGCCACAAATGTCCCATTTGGACCAGTGTCTGAACAACCGTGATTTCTTTTAACTTGTCTATGTATTTGAAGGAAAATAAATATCCCCACTGGTAATCTTATTTGAAAAGCAAGAATTGTAGCTTGAAGTTGTGGGTTTTGAGTCTCCAAGGAAATTTGAGGTTGAAGAATTTCAGCCTTCAGTGATTTTGCTTTTGAGGTTTTGATTTAATTTTGGCAGCCAGGTGGTTAGCGGAAGGGAAGGGTGTCACCCCAAGAACACTGGCCTCCTTTATTCATTCTTTTAGTCACTCATTCAGAAATTATTCATTGACCCACCACACAGGGCACTGGGGTTTAAAGTTATGTGCTCAAATCAGAGAGGCAGACTAAGGCACAGTTACTGGACTCACCCAAGGGGCTTTGTTTTCTTGGTTAAAAGGGAGTGGACTGAGCACTGAGTTCAGTAAATTTGACAAGAATAACAGGGTGGGTCCGTGGCTCCTCAAATTAGCTGAGAACCTGTGAAACCGAGTGTGTAAATGCAGACAGTTCACACACAGTGTCCTTCCTGCCCAGGGACTCCCCCTGGGGAGCTGTGCGTGGTATCTGATGCACAGAGGAAGTAAAATGGCTCATTCCCTAGCCTACCTAGGACCACACAATGTTATCTAGTCTAGGTAGGTATAGGCCTTTCAAGGCCAGTCCTCTAATAGAATAAAAGTTATAAAGATGTTTCCTCCCACATTTCTGATGTTCAATACTTTCTTAGACCTTTTCGGCATGTGTGATGTGCTTGCTCTCCCATACTCAGGGACAAGATGCTGGGGAAACACATAGCTTGAAGCCAGATAGATCTAGGTTTGAATCCAGGCTCTGCCACTTGCCAATTATAGAACTTCAGGCAAGTCCCTACCCTTCTATGTGCCCCTGTTTCCTCCTCCGTAAACTGGATATAATACTAGTACCCACCTACCTTGTGGAGTGATCATGTGGATCAAATGAAATCATGAATATAAGGATTGAGCTCTGTGATCAATATGTTTAAATAGGCTAAAACTGCCATCATCAGCCTGCGTAGTATCATTATTAATCACTTTGGTGAAGTTCAAAATAGTGCAGTATCCTGCCACACCCTGTTTTCCAAGATGTTCATTTGTCTGTGTCTCCAGGGCTTAACTTTACCACTGGTGTTTTATTCATTAACTGTTCTTTAGATCATTGGCATGAATGAGCTCCCCAATATTTTAGAAATTGCTGGGTAGAATTTACAAGTTCCTGGGTGGGATGTCCAGCACATGCATGGGGCTGTATCATGTGTGCACTCTCCATCACAGGGGTTGATTAGGTTGGCTGGGTGGGGGGAATGGGCACCCTTTTGGCTCTCGCCATTTTCTCCACCTCGTGTCCCTCTTGCAGTTGGGTAATTGGTGAAGAGGACAAGTTTCTCAAAGAGGGTAGGAGCAAGGGCATCAATAACAACAACAAAAATCAAGAACTATTCCTCTGGGGGGAGTCAGCCAAGTACCAGGCACTACAGCAGGTTCTGGGAAGATGACCATAACAGACCAAGTCCTGCCTTTGTGGACTTAAATCTCATGAGGTCAACCAAAAACTGTAAAACAAAACACTAAAGTAAATTATCTTTATGAAATAGGCATCGCCTGCTAGTTTCTGTCTCAGCATCTCATCTGACTCATTCATAGCAGGGATCACAATCTAATTGTTATTATGTTTCTTCTTATTCCCAGTTGGTGGGCAGAGATTATGCCTGGCTCAATCACTGTTATATCCCAGGAGTCAGAGCAGAGTTTTACACCTCAAAAGTGCTCAATGAACATAGAGCAAATAGACAAAGAACCAACTGCTGCCTTGTGAAATTTTTTCTTTGGGCCAGAATTTAAACTTCAGATTCCTTCTTTGTTGCTGGCCTTGGTCAGTCACCACCCTAAGTAACGGAAATTGAAATGAAAATACACTTTCATACTCCATGCAGCTTTTATTTCATAAAGTTTGTGGGTTTCTTAAGGAGATCATTTTATCCCAGATTAACCATCCATGACTTAATTAAAAAGTCTACCAGGGGACATTTGTCTTCTGGATTTGACACTTGTACATAGAAGTGTCTGGGGTTAGGGACACCCAGGAGACTGGGTTTCAGCGCTGGGCAGTGTGTTGAGTTGGTCTAGAGAGTGGTGAATGCCTGTGAGGAAAAGAGCTTCTGACTGTCATCCCTTCTCCTTTACCAGGGCGGCCCTCTTAGGGTAACAGGTTACTGTTAATGTGCCACGTTGACCATATCATTAAGTTCTAGGAATGGAACTATAGCAGCGTAAAGTTCTATTATCTGACAATAACAGGTAGCTGCATATATCTGAATAGCTTATAGTTTGGGTATTATGTAACCATTTATTGTGCCTCTACTATGTGCCAGAATTCATTCCAGGAACTTTACACAAATCACCTATGAGTCTCACAACATCCTAACCTGGTAGGCATTATTTCCATTTTACATATAACATCCAAGAGCCTCAGCCCCCACTTGGCATTTCCAAAGATCCCTGGTATATTACTGTAGCCTCTCAAAGCAAGAGAAGCTGGACTCAGGGGCAGCCCAGGTTGTCCTCGGCCACAGCGTACCAACACAGCTGTTCCCCACTCTTGCCCGGCACCCTCCCCCCATACTAACGGATCGCAGCCTTCTCCCACTTGATGTCCTGTGTAATCCTTCTCAATACAGTGCTCCAGGAGGATGCTACCAAACATTCCGGACTGCACAGGAGTCGTAACCTATTTGTCAAACATGCTTTAAACAGTGTGTATAAAGGATTTTGCCCTAGGAATTAGAATCACACTGTAGCTGTGTAACTTTGAGAAAATTGTTTATTTCCTTTGACCTCAGTTTATTTACCTGTAGAATGGGAGCTCCCCATTGCTGTACTTACCTCTTGCCTTAAAAAGTCACCATGTAACTATAAGCCAGTGAATTGTCTTCACTGATACCACAGTGCCACTTTAATTGTAACTGGATATGACTCAGTAAGGATCAGGACCCTATGGAAATATGAAGCATTCTCAAAAATGGCAAGTGGCTACCACCACCTTCTCAAAGCTCCCCTCAAAGTGGAGTATTTGACTCCCTAAGAACCACTTGGCAAGCTCGTTAATTCCTGAGCACCATCCCAGAATGGCTGGTTTAGGGTCCTAGCTTCTGGCATTGGATTTCTGAATCATTCCAGTGCTTGAGTGCAATAATGTACAGGATCTAGAACTCCACTGCTCTGGATAGGTTCATGTTCACCTTTGGGATTTTAAATATCTAGGTAGCTGGCTATGGCACACGAGGCCCCAGTCCTCTTCCCGTCTTTGTCTGGCAAACTCTTATTCATCCTTCTGGCCTAATCAACTGTCTCTTCCTCAGGGAAGACCTCCCCAACCTCCACCCAGCCCAAACTGATTAATCCTAACCATGCTCCCAGAGCCCTTGAGCCCACGGTCTGAGTGCCTACTGTGTACCAGGCGCTCCACTAAGCTCTGATATGTACTAATGTAATTATTCCTCTCTCTTTGAGAATAGAAGCAAATGCCCTCGCTTCCATTTTAGAGCTGAGAAAGCATGACTCAGAGAAGTGAAGTGACTTTCCCTAGGCTGTTTGGATCTTACTGCGTTATAGTTAATCATATCAGAGCCTGTCCCTTCTCCATGAATGTAAGTTCCTTAACCATGAGAGTTGCTAATCTTTGCATTTCCAGGGGCAAACACACATCCTGGCACATAGTGGATACACGACACATCTTTGTTGAGTTGAAGTGGAGAAATACTAGAACAAGAATAGTAAGATGGACAAGGACAGGTCTGGTTTCTTTGCAGTCTCTGCCAGTGTTCATTTTCAGGGTCTGATAGAGGAGGAGGAAGGGGTGGACTTCTTTGGCAGCTGAAGGCCCTTGACTCCATTGTCACTTCGTGTCAGTGATTTGATCCTTTGGTAGCTTTCTGCCAAGTAGGATGGGAGACTTAGCAAGTCACAAATTAGGGACTCAATACTTGCCTGGTTGGTTGAACTGGGATTCAGAAGAGAGGTGAATATTCCTTTTATGAACCATTAGAGTGGTTTTAGATGGAGTTCCTGTTCTTTTTATATAGAGGAAAATATATTTTTCTTCATCTAACCTGGCAGACTTCCTTGGTCATAAGTTCATTTGAAGTACAGTGTTCTTCATTTCAAGTAATAACTTTTATGAATCTCAGTGTTTATGGCTATAAAAGAGGAAGGAAGATTGGAGATGGTGTGCAAGTTTCTTTCCAGCATTCTGGTTCTGCAATTACATCAGGACCCTGGATGAGGTTTAGAACAAATTGAAATTACCCAAGTACAAAGCAGCTCTAAAAATGGAATATCTTTAAGTAAAATAGATTTTCTTTCCAGTCTAGTTTCTCTTCCAAGCTAGTCAGAATCTGAACTTTGTGTCTAAATTTCTAAACCTTGATATATGAAGATATTTACAAAAAAAAGATACAAAAGGGAACAAAGTTTAGCAGCATGAATACAAATAATAATGCAGACCACTTGCCCTAGAGCTTCATATTTCCCTGCATTTTATTTTATTTTTTTGGTAAAGATGTTGAAAGCATATATTTTTTTAATTGCTCACACTATTACAGATGTCCCGCAATCCCCACCCACCCCCCAACCTTTGCCCACCTCCACCCAGCCCCTGCCCCCTGGCCTTTACCACACTGTTGTCTGTGTCATGGGCTATGCATATATATGTTCTTTGACTAATCTCTTCACCTTCTTTTATCCAGTCCTCCCCCACCACCTCCCCTCTGAGATTTGTCAGTCTATTCCATGTATCCACTCCTCTGGATCTATTTTGACACTTCTCCAGAGAGGACATACAGAGGCCAATAGATGATACATGAAAAAATGTTCAACATCATTAATCATCAGAGAGATGCATATTAAAACTGCCGTGAGGTATCACCTCACATCTGCCAGAATGGCTACTATCAATAAATCAACAAAGAACAAGTGTGCTGGTGAGGACGTGGAGAAAAGGGAACACTTGTGCGCTGTTGGTGGGTATGCAGATTGGTGCAGCCACTGTGGAAAACAGTATGGAGCTTCCTCAAAAAAATTAAAGATGGAACTGACTTTTGACCCAGTGATCCCACTTTTGGGACTATATAAGAATCCCAAAACACCAATCAGAAAGCATATATGCACCCCTATGTTCACAGCAGTGTTATTTACAATAGCCAAGGTCTGGAAACAAACCAAGTGCCCATCAGTGGATTAAAAAAAACAACTTTGGTACATTTACATAATGGAATTCTATGTAGCTATAAAAAAGAAGGAACTCTTACTCTCTGCAGTGACATGGTTGGACCTGGAGATTTTTATGCTAAGTGAAATAAGGCAGTCAGAGAAAAACAAATACGATATGATCTCACTTTTATGTGGAATCTGATGAACAAAATAGTTTCCTGCACTTTCTTAGGCTTTCTTAGAATAGTTCATTTATGTAGCTTGGTTAAAGGTTTTGGACAACCGGGCAGGAATGACAAGGATTGCATGTACTAATTGGTTGCTTTTTTTCTTTCCTTAATCAAAGCCATAATCCATGTTTGCATCTGAACTTTGTTTTATCATTTGTTTTGCAGCGAAAACGGAAGCAGAGTGCCCAAGATGAAGATGCTGTTAGCCTTTGTAGTCTCGACATAAGTGTAAGTACAGTCCTTCCTATTCCCCTGCCATGGGAACACCTCTTGTTTCTGAATCTATTTGTTAACATGCTGTGCATGTTAAGTTAAGTGGGCTTCTAGGATCTGACTATGGCAGCTGTGACCTGGGGGCAAGCTCTTTTTAAAAATATTTCATTTTTACTGGAGAAAGCTTTGTGTCCAACTTAAACTTCCAAGCCAAGTTGTTTATCACCCATGTCTTTTCTCTCATAAAATGAATTATGAACTCGGTGCATCTGGGTCGAATCTAGAAAAATTCCATGGTGCTCTTTTTGAAGCTGGTTCCAGAAGATGGGCCAGCTGTTTGTCCACCTTCAGAGAAGTTAGCAAGTTGGCCCAACTCAGCAACTAGTGACCTGAAGGCCAGAAGTCTCCAGCAGCATGGCTGAGTGAGTGACTTTGGATTCAACAGATCTTAGTTTGAATTAAGATTCTCCACTTACCATTTGTGTGGCGCTTACCTCTGATTCCTCGTCTGGAAAATAGGGATGAAAAGATTTAACCTAACAAAATTTTTGTGAGGATGAAATAAAACAAAAGTGAAAATACTAAGCACATTACTTGGCATGTTCTAGGCACCCACCAACTGTTAGCCTCATTGTGTTTTTCTTTGAAAGCAGAACTTTGCAAAACAAATTTAAGTGACATGGTAGTAGAAAGCTGATGTTGAGAGGTAAAAAGCTTTCTTGGATTTTCCAGGCCCATATTTTTGAATGCCCAATTTTGGTACCTTTCTTTGTGTGTCCTCCTTCTCTCCTCACTGACACAGTGGGGTGCCGACCTGAGCCTCTGATGCCTTCCTTATCTGGGGGGTGGGGATGGGCGGGGATTCACACTCTCCCTGGGCTCCCCAAGTCTGTTTGTCTTTTGTACTTCCTTGGAGTTTAAACACTGTGCATGTTGGATCCATCTAACATTAGACCCAGGTCTTTCTTCTCTACTGAGACCACAGAAGCCATTGTTGTAAGATGAGAAGGCTTCTATGCTAAGAACTGGGTCATGGTTCTGGCTCTGCCCATAAATAACAGTGTAACTTTGGCCATCTTCTTTGCTCTCTGGGGCTCAGTACCTCCTTTGTTTTTTAAAAAGGGGTTTGAGATAAACTATTCTACAACCATTGTGAAAATTTGAATCTTCATAGCACATGGATTATTGGGCTCTTATCTGAGGACATTTAATTACCCGTGTAAACAATACTGTTTGAATTATTTTTAATTATTGCAGAGTTATCTGTGATGCAAACAGCCATGGTGGAGTGAGCCGGAGCTATCATTTAATTAATGCACTTGTACATCTTTCTTTCACTATATGGTGTTTGTTCCAGGCCTTAGGCCATCAGATTGATGGAGTTGGACCAGTTTACTAGGTGGCCTTCGTAGCAGTACTTCCAGGCTTTACTTTACTCAGTGAATGTTTTATTATCAACAAATAGTGTCTATGGAATTTTCCTTATCAGCAATAAGTTCTTTATGTTTGAATGTTTTAAATTTTGGGGAAATTACTAGAATCATTGGCTTTCAGAATTTGAAGAGCCCTTAACCACCATATAGTCTTATTCTCTCACTTTGCAAATGAAGAAATAGATGCCCAGGGAGGTATAGTGTTTTAGACAAGACTTTAATCTAGGTCATTTCTAAGATCATGCCTCATCGTTCATTATTCCTGGACCATATTTATTTTTTTTTAGAAAAACATGTGTCTAGTATCATTTTATCAAAAACCACTAAATTCTTTTATATGAAAAGATTAATATTTACAATTATGAGTTATGATTTGTTTTTTATTACTCTCTCTCTTTTTAACTATCTCATATCATGCTTTGTTGTAGTAGAGACACTTTTATGAAAAATAAATCTACCTTTATGCTTAGGGATTCAACTATGGCCAAACTCCTTTCCGATTTGCTGGGCATTTTTCCTGAAACTTAGTGATACAGATTCCAGAGCCTGGGCAGAGTTACCCCCAGATATTGTCACATAGTATTATAATAATTATGAACATTAGAAGAATCCTAGAAGCTGTGGGAGGCCATGAAAGCTGGCCTTTTGCAGGTTTCCTGACTGTCCAAGTCATATGAAAATGACAGGATGTGTGACTGAGATGTGGCCACAGAGGAAGTGGTACTGATTTTCAGTGCCTTGCACCTAGCAGACACTCAGTAGAGAGTAGATGAATCAAGTGAAGGGGTGGGTAAAGTCACTTGTGAGAAGATGTTTTGCCTTAAAGGCAACAATGTCTAAATAAATGAGTCCACTAAATTAATTGTTCTGATAAATGGCCTTTGTAGGCTATTCAAAGGTGCTTTTCAATGGTGATATCCAGTAGAGTTTTAGTCCCTTACCTAAGAAGCAGCATTACTGAAGAGTTGTTTTGAGACTGTTTCTATGTGTAGTGGAAAGTAGCATCTGAAAAAGAGGTGGGTTCCAACAGATGACTCATACTAGAGGATGCGAGGGTTTGGGAAAGTAATATTAGTAACTCTCGATTTTTATTCCATTTAATAAGTGGAAAGACATTCACCAGAGGTCTTTGAACAAGAAGGTGCTAGATTAGAGGACAGAGGTCTTTTGGGGATCATGGTCAAGTATCTATTGAGTCCCAGCCGAATGCTGTGTATACAGCATTACCAAGAGTGAGCTCTTGGTAAATAGTTATTAGTTGATGTATTTTAAAAATAAAAAACAGTGAGTTATCCAGGACATGGGGAATTCAACACACATACCACTTTTAAAGAAATATTATCTGTGACATAAAATTGGGAAATGTTAATGCAGGCAAAATCTTCCCCCTTTGATTAAAAAGTACACATAGAGCCCCTCAGGGTATCTGAGTGATGATAACACCAGACACTTCCCACTGACACTTTGCTTTATTTTAAAGCCTCAGATGCCGATTCTGTAGGTGATTGGAAGGGAGTTTTCCTATTAAGCTCCTCTCCAACCTCTTATTGAACCTGGGCTTACAGGCCAGATAGGAATGGCTAAGCTAAGAAAAGAGCTTATTGTTACAGAAAAGGATCCTCAGTTGCTTGGGGGATCACAGACTCCTCTGGGAATCTGGTAATAACACTGAGCTCCAAACAATTTCACAAGATTGATGTGTAATTTCATGGGCCCCATGGAGCCCAGCCAAGACCCCATGTTAAGGGTTCCTCTTGAAATAACATCGAAGGGGTCTTAAGGCACAGTGACGTATCTCCGAAGAACTATCCTCCCACATTTTGCCCCCACCACTTGGTGAAAAATGAATTGTGACTGGTGAGTCCACACTATTTAATGATATAATTGGTCTCTATTTTTTCCCACCACTTTACCCAATCCACTGGCTGAGTCCCCAGCTTCCTGGCAGGATAGAACACAAGCCGTTCCAGAAAAAAAAAGTAACCTGTACTTTTGAGAACAATTTGCAGAGTGGAGAATGCTCCCAGCAACCACCTACAAATCTCCTCTCACGTCAGAGGATATGAGTGGGATGATTTCAGGGACATTTCTTCTCCCACAGCACTTGTCTAGTTTAAACCCTAATGGATGAGAGGCCCCTGAGTGAGGAGCCGCGGCTTATGGTCCCCAGGAAAGGCCCTAGTGGAAGAGCCAGGTGCGCCCCCGATGGAGGGTGCTGCTGAGCACCAAGCCTCCTTTCTCAAAAGTGAGCTCGGGGGTGAGTATAAAAATAGTTCCCAATGATAAAAACAACATAAAAGATGAAAGAATATATATTTCCTTGCAGAAAATTTGGAAAATCTGAACAATAGAATTCATCAATAATCTCATCACAAAGCAGTAGCTACATTTTGATGTGTTACTTTCCTGGCATTATACACACCCTCACTTTACAATTTCTTCATTATGAAATAGTGCAGACATACAAAATGGTGTAAAAGATGATATAAAATTCCATGTAGTCCTTGCAAACCCCTTTCTCTGCTGAGTTTAATGTTTATTGTTGCCCTGCCTGTCTATGAACTTGATACATACATGTTTCCCTAAACAGCACATATTTTCAACCAGATTTTAAAGCTTACATAAGCACACGGCTTTTAAAATTGATATCATAACACATATTAATTTATTCATTTGGCTTTAATTTACTTATTGAGATCATGTTACCACATTGAAATAGTCTTCAAGAACATTATTTCGAGTAACTATAAAGTACATTGTCAAATGGATGCACCAAATTTATTTAACCAATTCTTTATTGGATATTTGGATGTTACAATTTTTGTCTATTGTAAGTAACACTGATGGGCATTCTAGAGCACCTTTGTGTAATCTTTTATTAGAAGGATAAAATGGATAAAATATGAAATTCCTGGCTAAAAGGGTATGGAGGTTTTTTTAAACCTGTGAACAGGTTTATACCCCTCTGGCAGTGAGAGGTGGAAATGCAATGCATAGCAGTTGAGTATTTTGCACAGAAACTCAGAGTGGGAGATTGTTTTCATGTTTCTCTGGCCCATCTCTCTTTGAACTATACCTCTCGTCCCTTGCTAAGGTCCATGACTTTATATGGGACACCTGCTTACACCCCTTCTTTAGGAAGAATCCTTCCTGCTGCTCCGGTGGGGATGGGGCTGGTGGCAGGGCTTCCTTTCCATGCTGGTGTGGCATCTCCAGGCTAGCAGGCTGAACCATGACTGGAAGTGGAATGAGATCCATTTAATATCACAACTGGCCTGCTACTGTCGGTATTACCATACCCATTTTGAAGATGAGGAAATAGAGCCTCAGAGAGATAAGCAGTTTGCTCCAAGCCCCAGCTTATTGTAGATTCAAGCCCAGGACCGTGGGATTCCACAGCTCCCCCATACTGCCTCCAGGGCAGGAAGGAGAAGAAAGCGTTTGGCTCCATGGCTTTTGGTGGTGAATGATGTATAGGATATTCATCTGGTCTCAGGGGCAAAGCAGCTTTGAGGTTTATGACATACATCCCCAAATTCCCATTACTGTGCTTTCTGGTTACTTACACTATTTCATGGACACTCAAATCACAAGTGTTGATTATAGAAAGGGGAAAAGTGTTCCTGTCTTGATTAAGCCAAATGACACTTCATTGCTAGGATAGGTTAAACCAGGCATGGAAGACACACGGGATAGCAGCAGGATTATTTTGTCTCTGCTCAGAAGTCCAATTAATTTAAAAAGATACCGTTTCTGTGGTTTTGTTTCTTTTGGTCTGTTTTGGAACTTGGTAACTGGAAAGGGTAGCCTTGCCCCCAGCCAGCATGAGGTCTTAATGAATTATGTGGATTTTAATACTGCTCTTATCGCCCAGGAAACCAGGCCTGCCTCTGCGATTGGGTCTTCATTGGCACATGCTTCTATTTAATCTGTTGGCATTTTTTTCCGTTTGGATTTATGATCTGCCCTTGCTGCCTGTGAAATCCTTTGGGTCTAATATGGTCGAGACCCTATGCCAAGTTCAAGGTTGTTCTCACGCTGTCAACTCTGATGGCAAATTTACTCATTGTTGACATAGACACATCTCATCTTGCTTTTGCCCTAATTGATTAGGTGGTGGGTTGTAATAATCACTGTGATCTTTTTCTCTTTGATCCACCTCTTCAAAAGCACAGTGACAAAGAAATTCCAAGCCACTTCAGGACATACTCTCAGAAGTTAATGATGTAGCAAAGTGTCAGTCATCGTTTACTACTCCCCTTCAAAGTGACATTGAGGGGGCCTATGTTAATGAGGCCTCTTATGCTCCAAGAACACCTGTTTGTTGCATTCGTCACCAGAATTACAAACTTTGGGAGCTGGAGACTGAACACCACTCTGAACCTCAGTTTCCTCACCTGTAAACTGGAATTATGACAGCTCTCCTCCTTAGAGTTCTAAGGATTAAAATAAATTAATTCATGTAAAACACTGGGGCCCAGCCCATAGTGGGCACAAAAAGTCCTAGCTATTGTTGCTGTTGATTTCATAATACAAAATCAGCTTATAGTTAAATTTGAGGTACTTGTTGTTAGCACCAGTTTTTCATAAGTAGAACTCACCTTGAAATTTAAAAAAATACCAGGATATGAGGAGACATATACAGGGAGTTTTATTACAGAATTTTTTTAATAGTAGCCAAAAGCTGGAAACAGGATGAATATCTGAATTATATAGACTTGTAAGTATATTATAAAATAAAAGTATAATACACAATTATAGAACACATAAAATATAAAGTATGCTCCTACCTGTTTATAAATATATTTGTTCATGTGAAGGAGTAAGTGTGGAGGATTACACCGCATTGGGGATGGTGGTTATGTTGGTTATGTTGGTAGATTGGAATTACTGGAGAGAATGACTGGGTTCCAGGGGTTCTTGACCTTTAACAAACTGTGAAACCTATAAACAGCCCTTCCCTTCAGAAGACTGTTTATATGTGCTTAAGGTGAAATATATAAGATTACAATAAAACTCAGTTACATTGAAATACAGTTATCCAAATATTTAAAAATAAATTTCTAGTAAGAGTTATATATGTGCATCTTAATCAATGCATTAAGTAAGAAGATCTGGCAACAAGGCTAATAACTAATATACCTAATACGAGATAAGAGGAAATGATATTTTGAAATACCCACATAAACCACACTGAGATTTAAAAATATAGTGATTTCTAGGCAACAAATTCACAGATCTGCTAATGCTTCTGTGATTTGTAGCCTCTATTCATACTGGAAGGAAATGCTAAATTTCAGTTCTTAGTGAAACTGAAGATTTTTTTTTTCTGTCCAAACTCACAGATGTCCTGAATTTATCCATGAACTCTTTGGCAGTCTGATAATTCAAGGCTAAGAATCCCTGTTTAAGACACTTGATCTGTTATGATTAGCTTTGCAACTTTAGTAATTTAAATGACTGAAGTAAACAAATACAACAAATATAATTAACTCTGACCTGTTGGTATATGAGGATGTCAGTATTTTAAAGAAAAGAGTGTAAAACATTATATAAAAGTAAGAGACAAGGATAATAATGATATTTTTAGGAAGACCTAGAAGTAACCATTAAATCAGTTCCAAACACTTAGTGTTTAGATTTTTCTCTGAGACCAGTTTAGCTTTTTGAAATAAATAACCTGAATCACCCCAATAGTTTAGTAGATGATCTTTTCTGCTGCTTTTGCTATTAGACAAATAATATTAGGGTAGAAAAATGTTGTGCTTTTTTTTTTTTTGAGATGAATACTCAAGGGGTAAAATGTCACGAATACTTTCACATAAAATATAAAGTGAATGTCTTAACTAACATGTCCATCCTCTAAAAAAATCAAACCACCAAGATAGAGCCAACAGCCCCTTGACCACCCCCCATCCCACTTACCTCCTCAGGTACAATCCTGGTTCTCAGCTCAGCCTCCTTCCCGGTATTTAGATATAGTTAGACATATAGGTAGATATAGATATAAAACTTAGTTTGTCGTGATATTTTAAGGACGTAAGTGTTGTCATTTTTTGTTTTATCTTGCAAAACAAAAAATGACAACACTTATGTCCTTTTCTTTTAAGTAATCTTTATTTTTTTAGAGCAGTTTTAGGTTCACAGCAAAATGAAGCAGAAATGACGGAGAGTTTCCATATACCCTCCACTCTCACACGGGCACAGCCCCCCGAACTATCAAAATCCCCACCAGAGTAGTACGTTTGTGACAACTGATAAGGCTACACATCATAATCATCCAGAGTCGATCGCTTACATTAGTGTTCACTTGGTGTTGTGCATTTGATGGGTTTTGACAAATGTGTAATGACACGAATCCACCATTACAGTGTCTTACAGAATAGTTTCACTGCCCTGAAAATCCTCTGTGCTCCCCCTGTTTATCCCTCCTTCCCTCAACCTCTGACAATGCTGATCATGTTATTGTCTCCAGAGTCTTGTCTTTTCAGGTATGTCATTCAGTAGGCAGCCTTTTCAGATTGGCTTCTTCCACTAAAGTTCCTCCAGGTCTTCTCGTGGCTTGTGAACTCACTTCTTCTTTTTTAATCACTGAAGTAATATTCCATTGTACGGACATAGCACAGTTTACTTATCCATTCACCTGGGGAAGGATATGTCTCATTGCACTGCTGCTCTTTCATGCACAAAACAAATGAGTCATAGTTTATGTTAACCTGATTCTCCATTGAGAGGCACTTCTGTTGTTTCCAGTATTTCCCAGCTATACCGACCTTCCTCTTACTCCAGAACAAGTAGTAAAGTAGATGGTAAAAAGTGCCTGTGGGCACTTGCTCTTTATAACATTAGCGTAAATAGTATTAAATTGCCATTTTTTTGTGGTTCATATTCATGTGCTATTTTGTTCCATTCCTAGATACCAAAGAAAAACGAACAACAATCAAACTGGTACCAAACGCAGATCTGAACAGGCTTTTAAAATTAGTGGAGAAGGAAAATTCTGTCTATATCACGTACACTTCACCTAATAGTGCCTGCAAGTTTTAAACCTAAATATCCAGAAGTATCATCCATGGTTTAAAAGGAAGGAAGAGAGGAAGGAAGAGAGGGAGGGAAGGAGGGAAGAAAGGAGAAACCGTAGTTGTGAATTCAAAGAATAAGCTTGTTATATTGACAAAGTTTACATCTCAACTGCCTTATTTTGCAGTTTATCATTAACTCTATTTTGACTGAGATTATTTGCAGTAAAAAATTCACTAGAAAATAAGTGTTCTCAAATGCTTTTTCTTATGATTTATTTTTCTAAAATGTAGCCCAAGTCTGTCCACCTGAAAATTATGTAAATAATCTTGGTTAGGAAGTTCCATCCAGGCTTCCGTTCCCTGCTAATTGAGTTTTTCCCCAAATGACTTATATAATTGCATCAAGCCTCATCTTTCATCTGGTTATATGTTCCTGGTTTCAATAGCAGAAGTTGTTTTTCTTTTTTTCTTACTTTTCTCAATTGTGTCTGATGCTCTCTGTGAAAAAAAGGTAGTACATTGACTTTTTCCCTGACATTTACTGTGTGTAAACTTTTTACACTGCTTGATTAACACTTACATTCTTAGGTACCTTCCGAAAAAAGGGTCAAAGGAGTGAAGGGTCCAGGAGCATTCTCATGGTTTGTGTGTCTTCCTGCACCCTGCTGTCTAACTCACACTCCTGTGTGTGGGTCGTTTTATGGAGTGAGTCATGAGCAAGTGGTTTCTCTGTACATATCATTTCCTGGCCAGTATTGATGGCGAGCATTTGAAACCCAACCACCGGCTTATCTTCAGTTGTCAAAATGCTGGCTTTGAGTTAACTCCTTAGAAGTCCTACAGGGAACTAAAGGTGTTTATTGTGGTTCGTACATGAGCAGATTGACCTTTTCCTCTTATAGTTTTATAAATGAGATTTGTTACTCCCCACACATCTCAAAATTTCAATTTATATAATTGGAATCTTCTAGGAACACTAAAATCAATAAATTTGAAGTGTTTTCTTTGCCTTTACGTGGTGGGGGGTAGTGATGCTTTTGCTGGTCAGATCTACATAGATCCCATCTGGGAACATATTTATTACTATAGAATTAATAAATTTATTTGTTTATTTTTTAGTTCATTCATTGACTCATTCACGCACTAATTCAATCAACTGGTATTTATTGAGCTCTACCCTGGGTCAGACACAAGGACACTGAGGGAAGCGAAACTTAAGACTCATTCATCTGCAGACAAGTGGAAATTGCTCTTGATTGTGTTACAAGTTAACCAAGCATGGAGCAAGAATATCCTAGCTGCACTGATGGCTGGTTTTCCCCTTTCTGTAAAGGAGTAACTCCACATGGCTGGTTTTGAAAGAAGTAAATTTTGCTATAGAGTCTTCTGGTAACATTTATATCCACCTTAGAGTATCCTTGAAATTGGTTTATTTTCTTCTAGCTGGTCAACCAAAAGGTTCATCTGGGGAAGTGCTTCACATTGTTTTATGCAAAAGCTGACCTCGACAAATTATACTGTATGGCAGGTGGGCTTTGCACCTGTGCCCTCCTTACAGTGAGGGCTTTGGGACTGGGAACACTGGATTCCAGAGCAAGATCTCTAAAACTTTTTCTCTGAAAAAGGGGCCTGGAAGAGATTATCTCGTTGAGAGCATTTCATTGTGTAGATGTGGCAGTTGAAGTTGAGATAAGTCATGTGTCCTGTGTCCTGTGTCCTGCCCAAAGTGACTGAGGACAAGTGAAAATGCAAGTCTGGGGGCCCGTGTTCTGGACTGCACCTTAAGCCCAGGAGAAGGTTGAAGGCGACAGTTCTGGTTTTGGCATTTTGAATTCTGGCCTAACCACTTCATAGCTCTGTGACTTTGGACAACATATTCAATCTCTCTGTGTTATAGTTTCCTTGGCTGGAAAAATACAGATGATAATAGGGTTGCTATAAGGATTCGATACAGTAATATAAGCAGGGCTATGGCACAATGTTGCAACAAGCAAAGATACTTACTATTGATATTGTAAAAGAATCCAGGACTATGGAACAGGGATATTGTCTATTTTAGGTTAAAACTGTTTCCCTGGTGTCCAAGAAAGTGGCTGGTATGTATCCAGTCCTCAAATTAGAGTTGTTGAATGGATTTTTTCCTAATGCAAATTTGGTAACTCTCATAAAGGATAAATGATACCAGGAAAGGGAAGATGATGTTTTGTGTGTTGCTTAAAACAAGAGGGTTGTGGAGTCCTATGCCTTTTTAGGTGGAACAGCTTTGTTTTTAAATGAGCCACTTCTGTAAATAATCATTAATAGGGGTATTTGACAAAATGCCTCAGCTGTTGATTTTATCCTGCAAAGCCTGATTCACATTCAAGTAGTCTCAGTCCGCAGGTGACTGGTTGATAACACCACTGTCAGTCCTACCTTTAAATAGAGCCAGAACCACAGCATTATCACCTCCAGTGGGACCACCTCCACAGCTGCTGGGTGATTCCAGGGGCCTCCCACATGTTCTCCCTGCATCTGCATTTGACCCTTCGCTGTCCACTATCAATTCAGCAGCTAGAAGGTTTCTTTTAAGCCTAAATCACACACTGTCTCTTTTATGTCTCTCTCCTCATTCAGTGGCATTGCCAAATCCTCCTAGTGGTCCTTGACGTCCGGCACAACTGAGTTAGTTGCCTTGCTACTCCTGGACCTCACCACCTAGCCCCTCCCCTTTTCCTGTGCTTGCCCCGCACTGGCCCTCCTCCTATTCTCCTCCTGTGTTCACCTCAGGGCCTTAGCAATTGCTGTTTCTCTCTCTGGAGAGCTCTTGTGCCTACCCATGTGACTGACTTCCTTCTGTTCCTCTGGCATCTTCTCACTTCTTAGATAGGCTTTTTTTGTATCCCTATGTTGAAAGTCATTTCCATTCTCCCCCCCACCCCGATCCCTTCATTCCCTACTCTTCTTATTTGACTTGATTTTTTTTTCCTCATAGTATTTATCATCACCTGCCACATGATGTGTTTTCTACTTATCAGAGTCTGTCCACACTAGAATATAACTTTTATTTTATCTTTCTGCTATAGTCCTAATATCTGGGATGGTGCCTGGCACAGAGTTTGTCCAATTAACATTTGTTGGATAAATGATTGTTTATATATTTCATGCTGTCTTTAGAAGGTTACTATAAACATGAAGTGGATTTATCTTGGCAACACTTTAAGAATGTCTGTCTTTCTCTATACATATATTTGCATCCCCTCATTTTTGAAGAAAAGTCATAAAACAAGAGGCAAAACCAAGCATACCTGAAGAGACCTTGTGGTATACAAAGCAAGATAAGTGAACATAATGCTGGAATTTTATGAGCTAATAAAATAAATCAGCCTGAAGATAAGAGGACACAAGCAATGTGGAATGCACACATGGTTTCTGCAGATGTGGAATGGTTAATGCCAGTGCTTTCACGTCTAACCCAGCTGGTGCTGCAGGAATCTCTCAGGATGGTGGTAGGAACAGAAATTTTCTGTTTCAATGAAAACGAACCCCCTTTTGAAGTCTCAGTTTCTTTCCATTTAACTGGTATTTATTGAGTGTAGAGCACTGCTCCTGGAGCCCACCATGAGGTTAGAGAAGAAAAGACGTGTGTAAGAGTTGTCAGTCACACTCATCTCTGGTTGATCTGTTTAAAGGGAAGGAGTGTATTCCAGGCCATTTAAAAACAGTGGGCTACCAGTACATACATCATTTGTATCTCAGCCTGGAAAATGTTCTGGTGATTACATTGAAAAGCGAACGTGCCTGGAATTCTTGAGCATTCTTAATACCGTGAAGAAAATAAGAAAGCCGTTTTGGAGAGACCCAGCTTTGTAGGGACTAGAATGTGCCAGGTTCTCCCAGCTGGGCCTGGATGGAATTCTTCCCCACTCATCCTCCAGGGTTAGTGGAGGAGCCTCAATCGGGAAGTGACGCAGGGCACCTGCCACGCTGCCCGTGCCTACCTTTAGCTCCCTTTACCTTATGTGTTTAGCTTATCTTACTTGGAGAAGGTAAAAAAGTCTGTGGTTTAAAATGCCTTTTAGTGACTCTAAGCCTTAAAGACAGTGGAAAACTAAGTAAGAGGTGCTGAATGGAACCAAGTATGGACCTGATGATCTTCTCAGCTTTCTTATGCTAATAACTTAAAAGAAAGAAGGACTTTTAATAAATTTTCTCATAACCCAAAAAGCAGATGATTCACCTATAGCTAACAGAGGCGACTACACTTTGAATAAGATGTCCATGCTCACAGATGGCATCTCACCAGCCATCTGTCTAAATGTCATCAAAGCCACTAAATTCCATAGGGGAGATAGAAGAGAGAACACATCTTCTTAACATGGTTTGCTTTTTACAAATTTGAATATTATCTTTAGCCGAAAAAAAATTTGGCTTTAAATAATTGTAAATTATCTTCCTCTGTAATCAGTATTTCACGTTGTTTTGCCCTCACGTGGGAAAGGGAGGTTGCTTGTGGTTATGTGTCTGAAGAGCCTTTTCTACAGCTGCTGACAACTCTCTGCTTGCCCTGCCCTCTTTGCTTGGCAGAATCATTCTTTCTGGTTAATCCAGGCTTTGTCACATCATGTCTCTGCCATGTTGCTGCTTTAAGTTTTGCTGTGTTTCTCCATGATGTCTTTCTCCCTAATACAACCAGCAATTGAAGCTGAAATTTAATTTAAATTATTGTCAAATTGTAGAAATAGACCTGCCATATGCATGCTCTTCCCCGCGGGGAAGTGGAGGAGTGTCTGAAATGAGAAATGAGCTGGCTGCTGGAGACAGTCGTGAAGAATGTGTCTGAAAACAGGGATGGTATGAAGGGAGGGTTATCTCTGTGTGTTCTATAATGAAGGGCTTGATTTATGGGCTCCTGGGAAACCATAGTAAGGAGCAAAATTGCCATTGCTCCTGAGACCTGGAGGTTTTGTTTAGTTTAGGAGCTTATGTTTGACTGAAGGTCTCACGTTGTTGCTGGAACAGTGACATTTTACTGAGTACACTTTGAAATGTTATTATATTTTATGTGATGTTGTCTTAAAGATGCAATTGTGCTTCTGAGAGAAGAGTATTGAGTAATTTCCCTCTTCCTAGAAAGGTCTATGTTAAGTGGCATCAATCATTGAATCGTTTCCCAAAGTACAGGTGATTTGGAAGGCATGTCTCATCCTCGATCAAGGGCCTTACATGTATGTTTAGATTCCTTTTCTCATTTATTCTTTTATTCATTCGTTCTTATTCATGTTGATTGAGCACCTCCTGCACTTGCATGGTGTTGGCGGTAAGGAGATAAAATGATGAACAAGCCAGGCAAGGTTCTGGTGACTTAGAGTTCAGTGGAGGAGGCAGATGTTAATTAATAATCACAGTATCAAGAACACAATAACAAGTGGAAATAAAAGCTTTGAAATGGAGAGAAGCATGTTGCTCTAAGGGCATGTAACCAAGGACTTTGACCTACACATGAAAGGTCAGGGAGGGCTTCTTTGGGGAAGTGAGATATGAGAGAAAGGAAGATGTTAACCCTGTTTAAGGGGAAAGTGAAAGAGTGGCAGCATGGACACAGCATGTGCAAGGGTCCCATGGCAGGAAGGAGCACGCTGCTTTGAAGGCAAATGTGGCTGGTAGATGGTGAGACTAGAACTGTCAACAGGAGCCAGACCGTGTAGACCCCCAAAGGACATGGCCAATATTTAGGTTGTTTTCCCAAGAACAGTAGGGAGTCACTAGCATGGGTGGCGTGAGGTTAAGCAAGGGTGTGGTTTGTGTTTTGAGAAGATTTCTCTGGCTACTGAGTGGAGAACCACTTGGAGGAGTCCGTGGGTAGAAGCAGAGGACCCGTGGGAGGCAGCCTCACTCTCCCAAAGGCGGTGTCCAGGGCAGAGTCGGCTGTGGAGCAGGTGGGTTTGAGGGACATGTGTAGAGCTTTGAATCTTTACTGCTTTATCTTTTTTGCACTTTTCAGCATCGATTAGAAGACTTAGTGTTTATTTTGACTTCTGTCATTATGTTGCTATCAAACCTTGTACCTGTTGCTTTGCCTCTCTGGATCCCAGTTTCCACATGTATAAAGTAATATAGTCAGATTACATCTTTTCCAGTGCAAAAATTCCCTGTGTCCATGATTATTTGGGTACCGTGGGTTTTTTCAGGTAAATGATTAAAATGTAAATACAATTAGACATTGGTTAATAATAGGAGATCAATATATAAGTTTGCTCATGTAACCACCTAGCTTCAAATCCTCCTCTCTTACTCCTTGGATAGTGGAAGAAGACGTAAGCAGCTAGGGTACTAATGTGCACTTTTTCATTTCTTATTATAGCAGCACAAGACCATTCTTTAATTAGGATGCTGTCTTAGTCACCTTAGGTGCTATAACAAAATACCATAGTCTGGGTGGCTTAAAGGACAGATCATTATTTCTTACAGTTCTGGAGGCTGAGAAATCCAGTATGAGGGTGCCAGCAGATTCAGTTCCAGGTGAGAGCTTTCTTCCTGGCTTGCAGACAGTCACCTTCTAACCTTCTCACCATGCCCTCACCTGGAGGAAGGAGAGAGCTCTGGTCTCACTTCCTCTTCTTTTAAGGACACTGAGCCTACCTTGCCCTCTTACCCTCATGACCTCATCTAAACCTAATTACTTCCCAGATGCCCCAAATTGCTTTCCAAATACCATCACATTGAGGGTATGACTTCACCTTGAATTTTGGGGGGACATAAACATTTAGTTCAGAACAGATGACTTTTAAAAACACACCAGATGTGATTCATTAGAGAAACTAAACAAAACCCTTAGTATGAGTAGGAGTGAATGCAGCAGTTCTAATGAAGCTGCCCAGCGTACACAGCCTAAATGAAGTGGAAAAAGCTAGAGAAGTTTTTACTAAGGGGCTTCATTTGACTCTTCTGTCCTTTGATTTTGGAATCCTTTGTTAGTGGTTGTAACAGTCACGCTTAGTTGCAACCACAAAGTATTTCCAGTGAGGGAGTGTTGATAACATTTTATTGACTTAAAAAAAAAAAAAATCTAATGACAGGGCCAAAGGAAAGGCAGAAGGTATAATTTTCTGGTCAGCCTTGGTCAACTGCCCACAGCAGCCTGGTCCTGTCTGAGTCTTTAAATGAACATACATTGCCACGGACATCTCCCCAGGGTGGCATGATTTAGCCGTGGCCTCAGAGAGGAGCCACAAATTCAAACAAGAGCAGCACTGTTGACCTTCAGACTACAAGCAGACTGCTTTCTTTGTGCCATGTTGCCCAGTGAAATATTCCCGATAAAAGCTTTTTGTTTAGCCCTTGCAACAAGAGCAGAGATTTAGGGAAGGAGAATTGCCCCACCCTCTTAAAAAGTGATTTGTTTTTGGCTCAGCAGTAGCTGTTCAGCAGATCTGGATTCAGAGTGAGCATTGGGGTATGGGAATTTTTGGTGTAGAGATGTTGTTAGGTCATTTTCTGGGATCTCATTGCATCTCTCACACTTAAAGATGGACAGACTGCTTCCGCTCCCAGTCCACTCACCATGCCTTTGCCTTTGTATTTTTCCTTATAAATTTCAAATGGGGGATGGCGAGGAGGTCAGGGACTTACACTTCCTTTTGCTTTCCCAGGTCAAGCTATGGATGAGAACCTGTGGTTTTGACTCTGTATCAGACCGGCCAAAAGAAACTGCCCCCCCGCCTTTTTTATGTATTCTGTCATTGTCATATGGGTTTTGGGGGCCACTTAAGAACTATTATAGGTCTAGATCAGTGGAAGTAGAGATGCTGCTTCTTAGATTGGAGGCATTTGGAAGAGAAAGAATAAAAAACAAACAAACAAACACACACACAAACAGAAATGAGGTTAGAACATTTCAATGACCCTTAGAAGAGAGAAAGGAGGAAGAATCTGAGAGTGGCACATTCTCCAGTGCAGGGAGAGAGGGAGTGCTGTCTGACAGCAGCTTCTGGGCTGAGCACAGGACTCGGCAGTGTGGACTCTGTCCCTTGCTTGCTGCAAGGCTCTGAGCAGCCCCTCTTCTGGGGGCCCAGGAGCTCTAGGCCTCTCTGTCTCCCACCCCATCCCCACCCCTGCAGTGCAAGCACACACAGGCTCCCTTTAAGAAGCAGTGATCCAGGGCCTCTTCTACAAATGCATCAAGAGAGGAAATCCCAGATCTGGAGAGCTGCATGGAGCTGCTGCTTTAGCCACTGTGCCATACTCTCAGCTCTAAGCAGGTGTCCCCCTTTCCCTGCTAAAAGGTAGGTTTCCTTTTGCATGTTTTCTCCTGGGAAATCTAGGTTTTAAATTCTGAGTATTTGAGGAGCTTGCGTTGGTTTTGGTTGGTTTCCTAGGTAATGGAACTGGGCTTCAGCCCCGTTCAGCCTCTGGTTTTCTAGATCATCTGGAGCCATCTCTTGACTTCTGCAAACTGAAATGGACCCTAAGACTATTCCATGTTCCACCCTCCCTCTGAAGTAGATGACAAAGTTCTTAGACCAAGGGCGCCAGAAGAGGAAGGTCCCATCATGACACTACCCACCATTTGCTGAGGGTTCCCTGTGTGCAGCAGCTCCTCTTGTCTGCAGAGCCATCCTGGGAGGTGGTTATCATCAGACCCATCTTGCAGGAGACCAAGGTGGAGGTTTCTTTTCTCCAAACCTCACTGATTTGCACAGGGGTATCTTCTGGCTATGAACCTCCTTTCCTTTCCTTGCAGCGGAGGACTGGATCTGCTTTATTTTTCTTCATGAGCCCAAGAATGCTCATAAAGACTTACCTTCTGTTCTTTAGCAGCCTCTCAGCAAAAGAAGCTGGGTGTTGCCCTTCCTTACTGCTGGTTATTGCCAGCTTCTGAACCGGGAGTGATCTTGTTGCCTTTTTTTTTTCTTTTTTTTTGCCTCATCCCACACCATCCATTAGGCTGATCTTTTTAAAAAACATAAATCATATCATGTTATACTCCTTAGTCAAAATCTCCAGTGACTTCCGTGGGGTCTATGCATTTGGAGTGGAAATATGTTACATCTTTATTTTTGCTAACCTCTAACTGAAATTTACATTTCCTTTTATTATAAATAAGGACAACAAATCTCAGCAGTACTTGTGACTTTGTTATGAAAAGAAGCACCTGTGAAATTTCTCTTTTCACATTATACTGGTTGCATATATCTCTAAATATCATGAAGGCTCACGATTATTGAAAATGACAGTAGCTATTAGACCTACCACCAGATCTTAAAGCATGAACAAAGGAGCCATGTTACCATATGATCAATTAGTTTTTTTAATATGCCAATTAGTTTTTTTAATATTTTAATATAATTGATATACTTCATCAGAAATGTGCCAAGATGGAGTGGGGGAAAGATGGCAGCAATCTCTCAATTTCAGGCGATAAGGTAAGGTGCTGGCTGAAGAATTTAAAAGCAATAGATAGTTGACTTCAAATCTACCTGCTTTTTATTATCACTACATTCAGACAACTCTAAACAATGTCAAGGATAAAATACTCCTCCCTGTCAGGATAAACCACTCCCATTGTCCTTCTGCCCTGACACCCTCACCTGTGGTCTTTCATATTTCTAAATATTTTTCTTATTTGTTTTATTTGGGGTTTTTTGACATTTAAAAGCATTTTGTAAGAAGAGGTCCATAGACATCAGCAAGCTGGCCATAGGTCCATAGCATGGAAACAATTAGAACCCCTGATTGAAAACAAAATGCAGATCTACTTTCTCTGGCCTACAGAGCCCTATATGCCCAGGGTCCTGCCTACCTGCCCATTTCATTCCCTCTCTCCTCCCCCTCTTGGTACTTTATTATTTTTTTAAATTTTTCAATTGCAGTTGACATAAATATTGTATTAGTTTCATGTGTACACCCTAGTGACCACACACCATGCAACTCTCCAAGTGATCATCCCAATAAATCCTGCACCTACTGACACCAGACATAGCTACCACAACATCACTGACCACATTCCTTATACTGTACTTTACATCCCCATGACTATCCTTTCTTAATGTTTTTTATTTTTCAGTTACAGTTTTTTATATTATTATAATACAGTTTTTTTATTATTATATTAGTTTCAGGTGTACACCCCAGTGATTACACATTGTATAACTTAACTATGTGATCATCCTGATAAATCTTGCACCCAGCTGGCACCATATGTAGTCATTAGAATACTATTTACTGTATTTCCTATACTGTACTTTACATCCCCATGACTGCTCTGTAACACCCAATTTGAACTTCTTAGTCCCATCACCTTTCTCACCCATCTCCCCAACCCCGCCTCCCATCTGGCCACTGTTAAAATGTTTTCTGTATTTATGAGCCTATTTCTGTTCTGCTTGCTCATTTATTTTGGTTTTTAGATTTAACTGTTGATGTTGATAGATATGTATTTGTTGCCATTTTATTGTTCATATTTTTTACCTTTCTTCTTCATCTTCATGAAGAAGACCCTCTAACATTTCATGTAATATTGATTTGGTGGTGATGAACTCCTTTAGCTTTTTCTTGTCTAGGAAGCTTTTTATGTGTCCTTCAATTATAAATGACAGCTTTTCTGGGAAGAGCAATATTGGTTGTATGTATGTCCTTGCTTTTCATCCCTTTGAATATTTCTTGACACTTCCTTCTGGCCTGAAGAACTTGTATTGAGGAATCAGCTGACAGTCTTAATGAAATTCCCTTGTAGGTGAGTAACTGCTTTTCTCTTGCTGCTTTTAAGATTTTCCCTTTATCTTTAATCTTTTTTCATTTTAATTATGATGCATCTTGGTGTGGGGCCTCTTTGGTTCATCTTTTTTGGTGTTTTCTGGACTTGTATGTCTATTTCCTCACCAAGTTAGGGAAGTTTTTGTTTTTATTTTTTTAAATAGGTTTTCAATTTCTTGCTCTCTGCTCTCCTACCAGCGCCCCTATGATGCAAATGTTGGTACATTTGAAGTTGTCCCAGAGGCTCCTTAAACTATCCTCATTTTTTTTTTTTTTTTGCATTCTTCATTCTTTTTGCCATTCTGATTGGGTGTTTTTTGCTTCCTTATATTCCAAATCGATGATTTGATTCTTGGCTTCATCTACTCTACTGTTGATTCCCTGTAAATTATTCTTCATTTTAGTTACTGTATCCATAATTTCTGACTGGTTCTTTTTTATGGTTTCTATGTCCTCTTTCATGCTGTTGAAGTTCTCACTAAGTTCCTTAGGCATCGTTTTAACCATTGTTTTGAACTCTGTATCTAGTAGTTTGCCTCCATTTCATTTAGTTCTTTTTCTGGAGATTTCTTCCATTTTGTTCCTTTACTTGGAGCCTGTTTCTTTCTCTCTACATTTTGGCTTCTTCCCTATGTTTGTTTCTATGTATTAGGTAAAGCTTCTACATCTCCTGGACTTGGTAGAGTGGCCCTATGTAGCAGGTGTTCTGTAGGGCCCAGTGGTGCAGCCTCCCTGGTCACTCGAGCTGAGTGCTCCAGGTGTGCCCTGTGTGGGCTGATACACTGTCCTGTTGTAGTTGAGCCTTGATCGCTGTTCACATCACTGGGAGCATGCTGCAGAGGAGCAGCTGTGTAGGAGCTGACCCTGCAGAGCAGGACTTGATTTAGTGGGGCTTTGGTGCTTATCATGTTCACCCCTTGAGTCACTTGTGGAGATGGTAGTGTTGTAATCTGCCATGGTCTGAAGCTGTCCACTGGGTACATTGGCTCTAGGGCATCCTGGAAGATGCAAGGAGAGCCACTCCATTGTGCCCTGCCTGGGGCCACCCATCACAAACCACAGAGTGACCTGTGCTGTGCTTGGAGGTGCCCAAGATAGGCCAAGCTGCAAACCAAGGCCTGCCATCACTAGTGCTGGGCCTGGGGCCACTTAGCAAGGTGTATGGAATGCACAGAGCCTGGGTGCTACATGTTTGAGAGATTTTATGAAAGTCTGAAACATGAGGCAAGAGAGGCCATTTGTATGGAAAAGCCACTGGAAACATCTTGGGTGGGCCCACAGGTTGGTTGGGGCGGTGGTGCAAACAGTATGAGCCAGGTTGATGAAGACTCTGATATGGCGCCCACCTGCCAGCTCCATGTGTGTGGTGGTGGTGGCAGGGGTCTCAGGAAAGGAACATTGGTTTCTGTGAACACTTTCACCTGAGAGAAAGCTGCCCCTTTAGCCCTCACCCTGATTCCAGACAATTCAGTTCTTTTTCCATATGTCCCAGAGGCCTTTAGAGCCACTGCCCCAGTGCAGGAGCTTGGAGGGAATGAGTCCAAGTAAGTACACGGGTCCTTTAAGAGAAACACCTTGGACTCCAGAAGCCCTTCATCTCATTCAGCCCCAATCTCTGCTTTTAATAGCCAGAAGTTATGGGGAATATCTATGGAGACTTCTCCTCCTGGCCCTAGAACCCCTAGGCTAGGAGGCCTGGTGTGAAACTGGGACCCCTCACTTATCACAGGGAACCTCCACAGGTGAGATATCTCCCCCAATTTTTATCTGCCCCGTAGGGTTGTAGGACCAACATGTTCTATGTCTCCACCCTTTCTACCAGTCTCTATGTGGCTTCTTCTTTCAATCCCTAGTTGTAGGACTTCCATTCTGCTCGATTTCAAGTGGTCCTGACTCATGATTGTGCTGTAGTTGAGTTGTAATTTCTGTGGTTGTGGGGGGATTTGTGTACCACATTTACCTACAATGCCATTTTGACTGGAAGTCTCCCATCTTGTTCTGATCTCAGCTTTCAATGCCACCTACTTGTGAGGGCCATCCCTGATATCACCTGTGATAGCCTTTTCTAATGCAGGCCCTGCCCTCACGCAGTGCTTCCTCTTGGCAGTTATTGCAGGTCACCGGAAGGTAGGGTAGTCCACAGACATGGACGGGGCCTCCAATTGTCCTCATCCTTGCTGTCGCACCAGCCCCGAGCACCTTTATAGATACTGGCGAGGGCTTGTTATCAGAGATGAGTTTGCTTCTCTTGAACTTTTTATGATATCAGCCAGTTGATCATATGTGTATATTTAATCACCAGACTTAAACCATTAAAATAGTTTCTTTAAAATCTAGGAAAATGTATTCAGCTATAAAAATGCTTGTGGATATAGCAAATGAGTTATGTAAGTGACAGCGAAGGAAAGAAGAATATAATTTAGATGTTGGAGTATGGCACCATATTTCCACTCCCACCTTCTTTGGTGTTGAATCAGTTTGGGAAAACAGCAAAAGTTCTGACTCACAGAGCCTTAGCCAGTAAGGATGCTTTGTCTTACAGAATAAGTACAGAAGTGCCCTGGCCAGTTGGCTCAGTTGGTTGGAGTATTGTCCTGTAAACAAAAGGTTGCAGGTTCAATTCCCAGTTAGGGCACATACCTTGGGTGCGGGATTCCTCCCCCGTCAGGACACATACAGAATGTAACTAATCAATATTTCTGTCTCACATCGATGTTTTTCTCTCTCCATTTTCTCTCTTTCCCTCTCTCTCTAAAAAGCAGTGGAAAAATGTCCTTGGGTGAGGATTTAAAAAAAAAACAACTCCAGAAGTAGGTTGGTCCCTGAATGATTGACTCAGTTACTCAACTCTCACCAAACACCCATGTCCTTTCCATCTCCCTGGACTTTCCATACTCTTCAGGCTGGTGCCGCTTATGGTTGCAAGACAGCTGACAGTAGCCACTCCGGCAATGAGCTTCCAGTTCTAGAAAATAAGTCTTTCCCTTTAGTATGATTGGTTGCATTATGTCACATGCTCATCCCTTTGCCAATAACAGTCCCAGAGGAATGCCACACAGATTGACTCATATTACGTACACAGGGAGCATGAGGTGAATATTTGCAGAAAATAGGGGTTCCATAAGGAAGAAGAAAGGAAGACTAGTTATTAGGAAAGCAACCCATAGTGTCCACTATAGGCATAGATTTTTTAAAAGTTAAATTTCTTTTTGTTTTAGTGTTAAAGACAGTTGATGTCTAATCTGTAGAGAATTTTTATAAAAATTTGAGTCAAACAGAGGATACACCTGGAAGCAAGATCACAACAGACTGAAATGAAGCTTCAGAGAATAACAGTTTGCAGGGTGGTTGTTTTGTTTTGTTTTTTAATATCTGTACATTTGAGAATAAGAAGTAAAGTAAGGAAGATTACAGAAGGTGGGAGGAAGCAACCCAGGGACGGAATTACAGGGTAGTAAAGGTTGTGTGCTCTCTTGAGGGCAGTTTATTTCAAAGGTGTGTCAACCGAGATGTACAGAAACAATGAGTAGGGCTTGCTTAAGGCAAAGATAAACATTTTACTAAAGAATTTATATGCCTGGGGCATTCCTACCCACCCAACCTGCGCAGTTAGGAATTTTTGATCAGATCACCTTGTAAGGTTGCTTTCTGTAGAACCCTCGTTTTTCATCCACAGCTTCCCCTTTTGGTCATAAATCAATTCAAAGCATGCATTGATAACGAGCCTTTTGGTCAGATAGTATGGTCTCACAGAGCTAGGAAGGCTCATTCTTAGGAAGACTCAGTATCAATGTCATCTTGTTGATCGCTGGGGATGGGGCAATACTGTAACCCTGGGATCTGAGTTGAGGCTGCATTTTCCCCAAACAGGAAGGGCAGGTAAATGGAAGGCAGTCAGGTCTTACGGCCTTTATTGTGAAAAGCACACTGGATCATTTCTTTGTGAACTATGATGATCTGAGTTTTGCCTTGTCTCATTTTTCTGTATTTGGCATTTAGTATAACATTTATATACACCATAAAAAGGGTACTGAAATATATCTTATACATCTTCCTTAGTTTGGCAATAGTGTAAAATGTCTCTTTTCAATAACATCATTCAAATTTATTCATCTAATTTATGTTTATCTTAAATACACTGTGATGCGTGAAGGCATGTAAAAACCAAAAAAACAAAAAACAAACCCCCCCCCCCAAAAAACGAAATGCCAGGGAGCCGGGGAGAACCAAGCATCCATTTTGGGTTTCCCATAGCCTCAACTATTTGTTTAATCTATGACCATTTTTTACCCATACAATATACCCTATCAGGTTTCCTACAGATATTGAGATTTTTAATCCTTACACCCCAATATCTGCTCTGGCCTGGTGGCTAATTGGGTTGGAGTGTCATCCTGTACATCAAAAAGTTTACAGGTTCATTTCCTGGTCAGGGTACATAGGTAGGTTGTGGGTTCAGTCCCCAGCCAGGGCACATGCAGGAGGCAAACCATCGACATTTCTCTCTCACATCAATGTTTCTCTCTTTCTCTCTCTCTCCTCCTTCCTCTTTCTTTGAAATCAGTGGAAATACCCTTGGGTGAGGATTAAAAAGAACAATATTTAATGAAAACTAAGAGTAATCAATTTTCATTCTTTAGCTTGGACATTTTATAACCTCTAGAAACATTTTTAATAGACATAAAATCAATTATTAACATGGACATATTTTTGTAAAATTAAGGCAAAATAAATACATGTCTGCTTTATTTAAAACAACAAACCTAAACCAGTTTTTATTTATTAAGGATTCATCTTAGATCACATGAACTTAAAAAGCATTTGAGTTAGTTTCTATTTTTCTAAGGATTTTAGAATACCTAATTCTTCTTATAAGTGCTGCCTTTAATTTTAAAAATACCATCTTAAGGTAGAAAATTACCTTACATTTACAACATGTATATACATAGACACAGAGAAGACAGATACAAGGAGGATCTTTTAGCCACAAGAAAAATCTCACTAGTTTATTAAAGAACAGTTGGATCCAAATTTTGATCTGGAGACATTTACAATTTATATATGATCTTAACAAATTCCAAATGACTTCTCCCCTTTTAAAATGACAGCCATTTTTAATACCTCAAAGAATTGGGCTGACGCCTAAGGACACCAGAGGTTGATCTATTTACCTAAATCCTCTTTCTGAAGCTTTGAGAGACCAATTCATTCTACCTAATATTAGTCAGCTTTTTCTAATTGCACATACAAAAATTTAATTTAGAATTATCAAAGGATCTTCATCTTGGCCATCTTAGTTATAAATGGGAGGCTGACTGTGGTAGACCTTGCTGGCCTGGGAGGCATGATTTCCCATATTAATTTTGAGATGGATAGAGTCTGAGCAACCTTCTAGGGAAAATCAGCCCTTACATGCATGTCTCCAGACTAGCCAAATGCAGTGAATATCTCCTAGAGGACTGCTTTTCACCCTAGAGGAAACTTTTCTTCAGGCAACCTCACAAGGATTCTTAGTCCCTGAAGAATACTTGAGCTAGGGCCAGCAAGAGCTTAGCAGACACCTCCAGAACCACGAATCTTCCAAGGCAGGGCTCCTCAGGTGCACCCATTCTAGGGTGCCCTGCGGTTCTCCCCTGGGCTCCCGCGCTCAGCCTCACAATCAGGTGTGCTACTGCACCCATCTGTGCCACTTTGGATTCAGGGATCTGAACAACTTCAGCATTGGCTATTTGGGTTGGGGAAGCAAGCATTCTTCCTTGTTCAGAGCTAAAGAGAGTTCAGGCTCTCATTTAACCAGCAAAGGTTTTGTTCAGACTTTCAGTAAGCAATGCAGTTAAAAAGCCAAAATTAAAAGCAGGGCTTTTTTTCCCTCCCCCTTCTTGGATTGTCTTAACTGTTATCCACCTCAAGGATTTCCTAAGAACAGCTCAAATAAAGTCATGGTCTGCTCCTTAAAGCAAGGAGGCCCAGGATTCTGAAAGAAATTTACTGAAGTTCACTTGGTGTAAAGCAGGAAGCTGGAAGGGCACGATGGGGCCCTGCTGGTACTAAACATGGGTCCGGGGTTGCAGGGTGATTCTGGGTGGGTTTCTTTGGTATCCTGCTGAGTACGCCATGTAAATGTTGACGTAAGAAACATCCAAACCTGTTGAGGATTTTTTTTTTTTAAATCCTCACCTGAGGACATGTTTATTGAATTTTAGAGAGAGGGGGAGAGAGAGAGAGGAGAAACAATACAAAACAAAAAATCAATGTTAGAGAGAGAAACATCAATTGGCTGTCTCCCATACACACCCCAACCAGGGATTGAAACCACAACCTAGATATGTGCCCTGATTGAGTTTCAAATCCTCAACCTTTTGTTGTACAGGATGACATGCCCACCAACTAAGCCACCTGGCCAGGGGTAAACCTGAGGAGAATTTTTATAAGTTTATTTGAGCCAAACTGATGACATATGCCAGGGAGGAAGACCTCAAATACCCTAGAAAATAAATTATGCTGTTTCTTTTATGCATTTGAGATGAAGGAGGGAATGTAAAAGATTTATGTGAAGGTAGGAGGAAGCAACTCAGAGATGAGATTACAGGATAGTTAAGATTGGGGGTGGCTCAGTTGGTTCAGCATTGTTCTGCAAAAAAAAAATTTCTGGTTCGATTCCTGGTTGGAGTATATGCCTGGGTTGCAGGTTTGGTCCCCAGTTGGGGCATGTACAGAAGGCAGCCAATCGACATTTCTCTCCCACATTGATGTTTCTCTCCCTCTCCTTCTCCCTGCCCTTCCCCCTCTAAAGTTAAAAAAAAAATTAAAAAATAAAAAGAGGCGGGTATCCACGTGGAGATTGGATTACTGGGTAGTTAAGATTATGTGCTCTCTTGAGGGTAGTTATGCTTATTTCAAAGTTGTGTTAACCTAGGTGCATAGAAACGATGGCTAAGACTTGCTTACGGCATAGATAAACCTTTTACGAAAAAGTTATGTGCCTGGGGTGTGGCTGTCCCTCATAACTTGCCGAGTGAGGAATTGATGATCAGATCATCTGGTGAGGTTACTTTCAAAAAACCCCCTTTTTTTAATCCACAGTAATAATCACTTTAAATGGGTTCCAATGGGAACAGTTCTAATCATTTCAGTTTTTATTTTTTCAAATACCTGGACCTTTTTTCTTCTAGGAAAAAATACTTTTTAAAATTATCATTTTCAGCTTGGCCTTTTTATTAATCATGTGATCTGGCAATTAGGAAATATAGCCCATGGCTGTAGACCTAGGTGCTTATATAACCAGATTTGGCCCCCATAGTTAGTTTTAAAGGGAGAATATGTACCAGGGATTTGAAAAGCTCTAATATAAATTTTCAAAGAAATAATATTGCTTAGACCTTACTTAAGTTCTGAAGAAGCAAGTCAATTGATCTTGGGAGGCAGAACCTAACTAAGCTCTGAAAAGCCTCTAGATATTTTTTTAATTCTGGTTTTATTACAGCGTGTTAGTTGCTATCGTGATAGATCCTATGAAATTAAAACATACCCTTGAGGTAGAAAAGAATTTGGTTCACTTTGGGAAAATTCTAAAACAAAAGATACAAGTAAATGAGAGGGGAGAGAGAGAGAGAGAGAGAGAGAGAGAGAGAGGCAGAGAGACAGAGAGGGAGACAGATCTGGAAAGAGAGCCACCTGTATTTCTGCAGCAGAGAAGGGAGCTCCCCAGGGGTGGAGGTCGAGAACAGGGGTTGGGATAGAGCATAGTGGTAGGGAAGGGGGAAGGGAGAGCCTGATGGGACTCAGCCATGTCTGTAAGGAGGATATATGTTCATGAGTTACTAATGTAATTAAACATTAATTTTTTTTTAAAAGTCAGCTTACCAACACTAAATAGACAAGTGAAATTGCAGTATTAATTTGATGACTTAAGAACCCTTCTGTCCCATGTTGGTATTTGAAGATCCTGGGGTAAAGTGTTTGAGAAAGAGGGTATTCCTCCCCTTATTATCTCATGCTTCCTTTTACTCCCTAAGTTGTGTGTGTTTCATGTAGCTTGGTGCTTTTTGATGGTGTTGCCTCCCTTTCAAGATGTCTACCAGAGAGCTGGGTGAGCTGGCTATGGATTCGGATTACCCAGCCCCCAGCAGACATTTCCGATGGATACCAGGTTAGGCCCCAGCCCTACCATCTCCTTCCTCACCTCAAGCTCTCTGGTCTTCAGAATAAAACTGAGTGAAGTGACATAACTGGCACAAGAAAAGAAGGGCTTTGAAAATCAAGTGGTGAAATTGAAAAATGACACTTGTCTATTGGGGGGTATGGTTTTCAAAGTTGAAGTTCCTTTTATTTTAGCGTTAAGGGTATTTGGAATATCTTTACTTATGGCACTTGTCATCGATCATCTGCGCCACGTATGCCACAAATTGGAGAGGGCTTCGGTTCAGCATTATGGCTCTCCCCTTCGGTTCTGTGGATGCTGCAGTCACTGAGGGACAGGCAGCCCAGAGTACCTATTTTTATATCAACAAAGGTCTGTTTATTGCTCCCAAGATCAGATTTTTTAAAAAGAAAGTCAGTATACACACGTTTGGAATCCTGTTCCTCCACTTTCTTGTGAAAGTCATTTTATCCTCTGGATAAAGATGAGAATAGTAATTTTGCTTGACAACCTTAAATCTTCCTACACACACATACACACACACACACACACACACACAGAGGCTTTGGTAGCTATAGGCACCTCTCCATCCTGTCCCTCATCTCCATCTCTCTCCTTTCCACTCTCCTCAGCTCCATTCCTTTCTGGATCCCCTCCAGCCTGGATTTCTCCCTACCTTTCTTCCAGCCTTGTAGCCACACTCCATATGTTGGTATCAAATAAATGACCCAACTGCATTGGCCACCAGGTCATGCCATGGCTACATCTAATGTCTCTTTTTCCCTTCTGATCTCTGCTACATGGTATGGCTGACCATTCCTGGTCCAGCTCTCCCTTCTACTAGCCTCTAGGACCACACACTCTCCCATTTCACTCTTACCGTTCTGGCCACTCTGCCTTGAATTCTTTCGCAGGCTCCTCTTCCTGTGGCCATAGGGATGGCCACTGGGTCCTGAGTGAGGCCTCCTGGACAGCTGTATTTGAATATCGCCCCTGGACTTTATACTTTATGTATCTAAGACACGACTCCTCCCCCTACCGTCTCTCCACCAAACCCAGTGCCCCTCAAGGCATCTGTCCCCCTGAATGGTACCTCCCAATGGCCAAAGCCAGAAACCTGGAAGGTAGCATGGCCCCTTATCTTTCCCTCATTCCTTAGGCTGAATCCATCACTGAGTCTTGACCTATCTGTCTCCTAGGTATCTCTGGAATCCTCCAGTTTTCTCCCCTCGTCTTTGGCCGGCATTCCTGCTGCCCACTAGGAGAACAGCCTCCCTCCTTCCTCCCCTTCAGGTCTATCCTTCATGAAGCCAGTGGGATCTTCCAAAAACACAAGTTAGGTTGTTGCTCTGTTATTTCACACCTTTTGCCGACGCCTCCTATTCCCTCTAGAGAAGTCCTGAGGATGAAGCTTACTTCTTAATGTGGCTTTCAAGACCCAACGCTGCCTGCTTCTGCAATTCACCATCCTGCGTCCAGGTCCCTCCTCAAGCTAGCTGAACACACTGGAATTTTTGACCACAGTCCCGCCCATCTGCTGGGCCTTCTGCCTGGAACTTTCTTTCCTTTGTCCTCACCCTTGCCTGATCCTTCTCAGGTCTCTGCTTTCTCTGTAATTTCCACTAGGAAGCCCTCCCTGGCCCTCAAACAACAAGGTGCCCCTTCTGGAGGCTTCCACAGGAGCCCTGCATTCACTTGCTATGTAAGTGCCTGCAATGCTTGGCATATAATATGTGCTTCACAGATATTCAACAAAGAAAAAAATTGAGAGGTCATGGAGTGTCAAAGAGGCTCCGTTAAGTTTAAAGCATTCATTCATTAATTTTGGTTCTTAACAAAAGTCGATAATAAAAATTCAGCAAGAAAACCTGAATCACAATGTAACTCATTTATATTTTTGAGAGTGAAAGATGTAAACTTTCTTCTACACTCCATTAATGCTGTTTCATCTGTTCTGTTACCCCTGCACCCCATGCTCAGGCACCGGAGGGAAGTGCTGTTTTGCAGGAATAAAAATGAGCTTCAGCATATCTACAGATTTCCATCTATGGATCAAATTTAATGTTGAAAAATCAATTCTTTCTGGGAGACCTTGTTTTCTTAAACAAAAAAGTCTTTGGAACTTCAAATAGAGACTCTCAACTAGAACACTCTCTGGCTATTTTTAGCCCTCGCTTTCACTACTTTTGAAATGCTGTGCAGGATCTATACATCCATTGAGCAGCCAGCCTTCATCTTTGGGAAGTAATAATTCTGGTGAGTCAAGGGAATGGTTGAGAGGATAAAGTGGACATGTCAGGTTGAGGTTTGATGAATCAGCCGTCTCAGCCTGAAGCTGGAAAGATTACTAGCTGCATATTTCACATTTTCTTCTCCAAGTTGACCATTAAGAATGGCATATTATACAAGCAGGGTTTTCTTTTTTTTTTTTTTTTAACACCATGTGAATCAGCTTGTGACTATTCTGTAGGGTTTTTTCCTTTAGTCATATGAAACAAAAGGGAATGAACCATGATTTTGATCTGCAGAAGTAAGCAGAAAGGGGCCCAGTTCTGTAAGCTTTCTGCTGATGCATTTATGCGTTTCAGGGAACGGCAGTTTTGGACTGTGGTTGTGTGTGTGTGTCCGTCCATCCTCCAAAGGTGACGTTAACATGCAGGGGGTCAGGCTGCTTGCCAGGATATGCCTTCTGGGGACTGGTGCTGTGATGGGGGTCAAATCACTGGCAGTCAGCATGGCGGGTCCAGAGGTCCCCTTTTTTTCAGGTCTGCAACATCTCTGAGCTCTGATTCAACTCAAAGAAACTGCAAGAGACAAAACCAGGAGAGAGCACTTACTCAGATTCTCCCTCCTGTGAGATAAAAGCACTCCAGATATGAAATAAATAGTGAAAATAGGATTGGAACATGCAGGGGCCATGGGGCCTTCCGAGACCCTCGTCATGGAGGAGGTTTCTTTTTTCTACACCAAGCCATTTTTGTTCCAGTGACCCATGTCTCTGCTCTGCAGTGAGCTTTCTCTGTATAAGGAGGACCCCTGATGAAGCCCCAGGGTTGGAAAACATTGGCATGGGAGGCAAATGAGTCCGATGGGATCGGGGGACTCACAGGTCTTCGGGGCTGGCTGCGCCCTCCCAGGCAAATCAGGTGAGAGTGGGCCCAGGGGCCAAATTGACAAGGCTACACTCCATCTAGAACAACTGAAGGTGGATTTTCTGCCCTGCATAGCATGTGACCCAATTAGCCTAATAATACTGAATCATTGTTAAAAAATAGATTTCATAGATAAATGATGGGTAGATGGATGTTGGTGTATATATTATATACACAGAGAGACAGGATCTGAAATGATTTGAGGAAAGTTTATCTCTGGATATAGGCTTTGGGTAATTTTAATCATCTTTTTGCATGTCTGTATCTTCTACTTTTTCTGCAAAGATGATGTGTTATTTATATACTAAAAAAAGCCAGACCAATAACAGGGTTTGCTTTTGTTTGGTTGTTTTTTAAGAAAAGAAAGTGTTGGAGGAAAGGCTGAGGAAAGAAAAACCCATTAGGAGGTATGAAATAGTCCGAGTGAGGAGTAACAGCGGTGTGGAAGGTGGGCAGGAAGGAAGGGTTTTGAAGTGGAATTCACAGCGCTAACAGGCAGGCAGGGGAGGGAGGGCAGCAGGGGAGGCCTCAGTGGTCCTCAGTAGCCTTGTGTCAGTAACTGGGCTAGAGACGGATGGAGGAGGAAGGGAGAGGGAGTGCACGGCAGGTACAGAGAAAGTGGGGACATGCGGGACATAGGCACCCACCCCAGGACACAGCTGGGGACATCAGGTAGAATTTGAAGGCCTCTCCCCATGGAAAGGTCACATGGTAAATGAATAAATAGATGAATGTGGGAGCCAGACCACCTGCTCTTGGACTTTACTCTATCACTTATTAACTGCATGATCTTAAACAAGTTCCTTGACATCTCTTGTGCCCCAGTTTCCCTATCTGTATATGGGGATAATAATAATACCTACCTCAGAAAGTTGTTATAAGGATTAAATGAGTTAATGTTTGCAAAGTGGTTAGCACAGGATCTGGCATTAGTGACTCTGTATAGTGACTGATAGATAAAAACTAGAATTTGAACCCCTGAGGGCCAGGAATATATGTTTAATTGGCTCTCAAGTGCCTCACACAGTGGTAGGCAGGTGTATTTTAAACACTATGCATACAGTTGTCAAATAAATACATGTGGCAATTTGGTTTTTTAAATAATTTTGTATGATATCGTGAGTTAAATAGACCTCAGGTGGCTTTGTTTTCTATGTATGAGGGGGGAAAAACCCTCATTTCAAAGTTTACAAGAAAGATTGGTACACAAATATTTCATCAGGTAAGGACTGCTTGCCTGTATTTTCAAAAATTCCAGGAACCACAAGTCTTGTATCTACCTATGATGAATGATGTGGAAAAGCATCAATTAAACAAATAGGGTTTAAAAACACAGTGGATAAGTGTCTGGCAGTGTGTCACTGTGGTGGTAGAAGCGCTGCTTAAAACTCAGAAAATGCATAAAGCAACTTAGCTTTGGATCTTAGGCCAAAATGGATAAGATCTAAGGCATGGGGCTGCATTTTGTAGGGCGTGTTTTCTAAGAGGCCCTTTCAGCAGTCATGTCCCGACTGGAGTGTTACGGCAGCCTTCCGAGGCGGGAAACGGGGAGATATAGGCACAGTATTTTTAGCATACATTGTTCTCTGAATTCTAGAAACAGCCAACCTAGTTGAAAATGTGATTTTAGACACACTCTTCCACTCTTTGTGCTACTTTAAGATTGGTGTCTGGAAATAGAAAACAAAGTGTATTTTCTTTGGTAACTAAATTTCTTGTTTCACCCAGAAGTGGGGAGGGGCCATCTAGTTCAGGTTCCTGGAGATCGTAAAACATCATCTTTAAGGCGACAGGCCACACAGCATCATGGGAGGGAGGTATGATTCAATGTGGGAGAGCTTTCTATTGCGGTCATGGTACATGAATAATAAAGCAGCTAACATTTACTGAGCTTTTAAGGTGGGGCTTAACATCTATTTTCTCCTTTAATCCTTTCAACAACCTTGAGAAGTTGTGACTCTTGCTGTCCCCATTTTATAGATGAAAAAATGAGGCCAAACAGATGAAGAAACTTGACCAAGGCTGTAACTCTGCTTTACTAGAATGAATTCAGAGACTATCACTAAACCATATTGTATGCATGTACAAAAAAAACCTTCTTGAGCATGTGTTATTTTTATTTTAAATAAATCAGAGTTCTAGCGTTTCATGCAAACTTGTGAAGGAGAATTATGTAAGTTTCTGGTGAAAGACCTTATGATTTTGTAGGTACAGGACACTTAGCTGCTATTTTGTAATCCCCAAGAACATAACAGAATGAAGTTGCTTCACAAAAGGCCGGCTCTCATGTCTGTGGGAGGTGAATGAAGCTTGATTCAGTGCAATTAAGATAAAAATAAATCTCTTTTAGTGGTTTTACCAAGTAAAGATACCTGCTGATAATAATTAGCATTCAGTTCAGTCTTTTTTAAAAGCCACCTGCACATCAAGTGTATTAAGATGTCTTAGGAGAGATGAATGGTATTCTCTCCACCCCTTTCCCCAAATAACTTTTATTACATGATAACAGTAATAAACTACCTTTTGTTGAACTCCTCCATTTTTTTCCAGAAATACTATTAGACCCTTTACATATTCTTTATTATTATTTAAGTCTCCCTAAAGCCCTCTAAGGGAGAGCAGATCACAGCCATTATATATTTGCAGAAACTGAGCCTCTGAAAAATTTAGTTAATTGCTTGAAGCCACAGAGCTAGCGAATGGCACAGCTTAGATTTGACTCCCCAAATATTTTATTTTTGTATATTGTAGAAATGCTCCAGCATCACAGAATTAGAGCTACCGGTATAATGAAGCCCCCATATACTGATTAACCCAGCTCCAGTGGTTATCCATTGTTTACCATTTTTCTTTTACCTCTTCCTCCATTCACACATCCTTTATTTATTTATTTTTTGTAATCTTAAAGAAAATTGAGGCATTATATCATTTAATCCCCAAATAAAACCCAAAGGCAGTTTGCTTGTAACATTAGCCTTTTTTTTTTTTTTTTTTTTGCTTCAAAGTTTCTTTCTACTCAGCTCAAGTCTTGCTTTGTTCCACAGTGAACTTCGCTCTCTAGTTCATGGTGTTTATCATGGTTTGATATATCTGTGGTGTTTCCTGTGTCTCATAACCTCCGAGCGGGCAGACCTGTGTCATCCTTCCCCTTTCCCCATCCACCCCCATACTCTGCACTGAGGCAGTGGAGCCCAACTACTAAAATGAGGGGTAAATGCTCTTACAGACTAATCAACTTTTAAAAAATTGAAGGTTCACTATTTCCAAGCAGTCCTAGGAAAATAAGAGAATCTTTGAAAGAATAAATGAGAAAATACTCCTTCACAACCCCAAGCTCACTGTTTCACCGTGAAAGCAACTTACATGTATACATAGCACAGTTGGCCAGTAACTCCTTGGGAAACTGAATTGAAGGTACAAAATGAGGCTGAATTCTGAGATGAATTTGTGAGTGTCAATCTTAGAATTATGCCTCAATTTGGGTAAGGTTGAGTTGGCTGCAGAACAGAAGGAATTGCTTGCATGGAATAAATTCTGGGGAATTGGGAAGTTCCTCCTGCCCCATAGGAAATTCTTCTTATGAATCTATCTCTCTATAGTTTATGACTTGGTGGGAATGAAGGAAAGCTGGAATGTAGAATCAAAAAATGTATTCTCCTCCCTTGTTCTGCCTCTAATTCACTGTGGGACCTTAGGCAGGTCACTTAAGCTCTCTGAGACACTTCAGTAAATACAACTGAGTGTCTTCCGTGTGCTGGGCACTAGGCATCAAATAAGATGGTGTATGTGAAAATAATTTGTAAATACATTCTGCAGTGCTTGTGGTGTTTTCCTTGTTAAAATGGAAGTGCTTTTGAAAAAGAGCACATTGAATAGTGACGTGTCCTTATGAATGCATCTTAGCTTTTTAGAGCTTTGACAGGGAGGGGAAGGAGACAGGATACAAAGCCCCGGGCTCACTAAAGATACGTTTGGTCAAAGGCTGGATCTGAAGAGGGTGACTGTATAAGGAAAAGTTGTGAAGTTAATCCTTGAGCAAGTCCTGTCCTAAAAGAATACTATATAATTTCTGGTGTATAGAAGGGCACTTAAAACAGCAAAACAGCAAATCCAACAGCTTACACATATTTTGAGCCCCTCCACAGCAATTCCTATAACTGTGTCCTTTTGAATAAACAAAACCTGGTCTTGGAAGTTCTCTAGTCATTTTTACCCTCTCTAATGACGAACTCTCGTTAATTGTTCCTGATGTGGCAGCCTGCTTTCAGCATCAGCATATCTCCATGAGCTGTAAGACCATATTGCCTGGTCTTTTAATTTGACCCCTATTTCCTCCAGCCCCATTTTCTAATTTCTATATTTCTTCAGTAGTGTTTGTGTTCTTGTGCTCCTTTGAGGGATAAAAGAGAGTAAAATATAGCAAATGAAATGTGTAAATAAAAGTCCTTTGAACTGAAGAAGGAATTGTTATAGACCTGCATGGGAATTTTAGGACTGTCGAATAGATTATGTGTTATATTGTTAGCTGTTAAACATTATATAATGAACAGATTAATGACCGTGGGCAGGCTGGATTCATTTACGCTAGTGTAAGTACCAGAACAAAGGCCACTCAGAAAACTCAGAGATCCTTAGAGCAGTGGAGAGCGATGCTTCACTGTGGTTTCAGCCTCACATTAGAAGTTTAGGGGCAGCTGCTACATGTCAAGAGCTGTGCTGGGCACTGGGGAAGTGAAGATGCCTGAGATACAGTCTTTGCCATTGAGCAGTCACAACTTGAGGTAAGTGTTCTACCACATGCCTTTATTCATTTCTTTATTCACTCAACAAACCTGGCCTTGGGGCTTTGCAAAGGAAGCAAAGGAGTTTGGCTCTGATTCTTCAGGCAGTGGAGGTTTTGGAAGAGGGATATAGTCTGATTGGATTGGTCTTTTCAGAAAGTCAAGATCTGAGAGTGGCTTAATGAAGTCAGTGCCTGGCATCTGGTAAATCAATTAGGAAGTCAGGAAATCTCCCAGGGAGATCGTTTCCTCATGAAGTTCTGTTATGTGTTAAAATATGTATTGTTTTGTCTCACTGTGAGCAAAACAGGAAAAAATCAATGAAGAAAGAAACACAGAATATAGCACCAATGTTTGGAATAAGGCTCATTTCAATTCAGGCATCATCAAATAGACCTGGTAGCCCAATACTGCTATAGATTTTTGCTCTCTTATTGCTGGTGAGACCAGAGCTTATATGATTTTTTCCCCTGGGTTCAGATGGAGGAGTGGAAGTAAATGTGATGTATTAGTTATCTATAACAATATCACCACAAATTTAGCAGCTTAAAACAACCCACATTTATCATCTCACAGTTTTTGTGGGTCAGGAGTCTGGTGTGGCTTATCTGGGTCTTCTACTTTCAGGTCTCATAGGGCTACTGTCAGCCTGTAAGCCAGGGCTGTGGTCTCATCTGAGGTTGGACTGGGAAACGATCTGCTTGCAAACTCATGTGGCTGTCGGCAGCATTCAGTTCCTTGTAATTGTAGAACTACAGACTTCTTACTGGCTGTTGGCCAAGGCTGCCCTCAGCTCCTCGAGGCTCTCCTCGACTCCTTGCCACAGGGGCGTCCCAGCATGACCTCTTGCTTCTTTGGTACCAGCAAAGGCAAAATATAGGTGTTACAATCTTACGTAATCACATACACATAATCATATACATGCTGTCACTTTGCCGTACTCTGTACCACTTGGAGCAAGTTCCTAGGCCAGCCTATACTCAAGGGCAGGGACTCACTCAAGGGCATGAACACAAGAAGGCAGGGGTCATGAGGGTCACCTAGAAGGCTGTCTGCCCTGTGTGATGTTCAGTGACTTGGTAGCAGTGATGCAGCAGATAAGAAGGTGAAGGGACCACAGCCTGTAGGTCTCCCAGAAAACATTGCTGTTGTCACACCACCACCCTCTGTTTTCCTCTTTTCCCATGTAACCTTGGGGAATTAATCCAGAATCCCCACCAAATCCTCCAGGCTGATTATTTAAGTCCTGCTATGAGGTTGAGGTGAAACCTGTTAAATTTTCTGGAATCCTAGTGGCAGCAGCAGTTAGTATTGGCTTTATTTTCCTCTTTCTTTTTTATTTTGTTTCCTTTTATTAAATATTATCTTCTTTCTCTGAAAGATTTTCCTCCTTTTAGTTGTTCTTAACTTTAATTTGTTTAGTTCTACTAATTTGAATAAGTCATTTGAGGAAAATTAACAGAGGCAGGCAGGATTCTAGACACATGCTGAGAAGGCTTCAATAGCAATTTCAAGCATTATGTTTGTTAACTTAATGACGAACAAACGAAGAGAAACTTAATGATTCTTAGAAAAGCTTATCCTGGCACCACGATGGATCTACATTGAGCATATTTTTCTGTCTCAATTTCCCTACCTATAAATCCACAGTGTGCAGTACCATACTAACATGATATTCCAAGGAGAACTTGAACATGATAATTTTTAAGATAAACTGGAAATCTTATACAATAGAAATTAACTTGTATTCTTTTTTAAAATTTTTATTTATTGATTTTTAGAGAGAGAGAGAGGAAGGGGGAGAGAGACAGAGAAAGAGAGGGAGGGAGGGAAACATTGATTTATTGTTTCACTTATATACAAGGGTGGGCCCCTTGTAGTACAGGCATCCCCTGCAGGTGAGTGTTCTAGGAGCCCATCTGTGTCCGTGTATCAGCTGGCGTTGTTGTGAGAGGTTGCATTCGGCTTCAGTGAATTTTTTTTGAAGACTCAACACGTTTGCCCATTTCATCATGGATGATTTACAAGTGTACCTGCCCACACTGTGCTGAGTGTTCAGCAGTTTTTGACCCAAAACAGTATGACTCCGGGCCCCACCCTTCCTATTCACCCGATCTCACTCCAAGTGACTTTTTTTGTTTCCCTGGATGAAAAAAGTCCTCAAAGGGAAACATTTTACCAATGTGGAAGAGGTCAAACAAAAAATTTAAGAAACACTAAAAGGCATCAAAATCAAGAAGTTCAAAAACTGTTTTGAGCAGTGGAAAAATGTCTCAATAGATGTATTACATCAAATGGAAAGTACTTTGAAGGTGACTGAAGCTTAAACATGTAAGAATAAATACACAATTTTTTATAAGTAAATTCCAAGTTTGTTGGGGTCTCCCCAATATGTATTCATCGGTTGCTTAATCTATGTGCCCTGACCAGAGATTGAGCTCATAAGCTTGGTATATCGGGACGATGCTCTAACCAAATGAGCGACCTGGTCAGGGCCTGATTTGCATTCTTCACTGTTGAGCAAAACTGTGCCATGAAGCTTCAAATGACTGCTATATATAAAATGCCTACTGCATATCAAAAACCATGGTTGTTGTCTTCATTTCCTTTTCTTATACAATCTTGACAGTGATCTTGACAGGTAAATATTTTCATTTTGCAAATTATGAGTCTAAGATTCAAGGATGGTGTTTAACAAGTCCAAGGCCATGAGTTGGGATTCTGCCTGGCTCTATATCCTGTTAATGTACCATTATACTAGGAATAAGGAACTCAGGTTGATACCTCATTCAGATTGCCATCCATGTATTATTTTTATTGAAGTCAGTGACAGCTTACTTCCTTCTTTCTCTCTCTCTCTTTCTTTCTCTTCCTTTTTTCCTTCTTTCCTTCCTTCCTTCCTTCCTTCCTTCCTTCCTTCCTTCCTTCCTTCCTTCCTTCCCTCCTTCTTTCTTCTTAAACAACAGACATTTATTTTCTCACATTTCTGGAGGCCAGAAGTCCAAAATGAAGATGTTGCCAGGTTTGATTTCTCCTGAGGCCTCTTTCCTTGGCTTGCAAAGGGTCGCTTTCTGTGTCCTCACATGGTTGTCCCACCGTGCCTGAGTGCCCCTGATGTCATTCTAGTGGCAGTTTTTTAGAAGCCAGAAATGGTAGAACTTAAAGGGAAGTTTCTTCTTGTGTGTCATTGCTAAGAAAAAGTATTATGGGAAAACCTAATGTTGAATTGCATGATATTTTCACCTTTTAAAATAGAAAATATATATTGACACTGTGGAATACAATACAGCAATTAAAAAAGAAATGAAATGAAAGGAAGGAAAGAATAAAGAATAAATAAATGAATGAATGAAGAAAGTGGAAAACATGAGGTAAGTCTAATATGAAAAGATTGCCAAGACATATTGATAGATTTAAAAACTCAAGTTACAAAAATTTGAATATGATGCCATTTGTGTGTAAAACTAAAACACATAAAAAGCAATTCTATTTATTTTTTAAAGATAAACAAATTCATCAAAAGCATAATACCCTGAAAAGCTAACACTCTAAATTTATTAAAATGGGGTCTGGTATTGGCCCCAGTTGCAGTCTGGGGGAACTCTATTCTAATAGTTAGTGTTTTAAGTTCTACAAGGAGAAAGTATGTATGTGTTACTTGTGTAATTAAAAGTTCCTTTTGAAAAAGCCCAGCAGAGAACACAGTCAGCCCACTTCATGAGTAGCCCTGCCAAAAGTTTCAGTTATTTATGTCATTTCAAAAATAAAGAAAAAGGATGAGCTAAAAATACCACATCACCAAGAGAACAGACAACCCCCCTACCCCCACCAGCACTGAGATTTCTAAATCAGCTAGGTCTTTAATATCTGCCCATTGTCTGATTAGGGAGCTTGCTTGGGAGTTAGCTGTGGCCATCCTAGGGAGAGTCCTGTGATGAGCCATGCTCAGGGCCGAGAGGTGGGTGAGCAGATCGGCTTCCTCCCAGACATCTCGGCGCTTCATCACTTCACCTGATGCTAGGTAATCTTCCAGGGCCAGATGAGTGTGCGGCGGTTGAGGGAGGCAAGTGGGAGAAGAAGTTGATGAAGAAGAGAGGGCTAAGAAAAGAAACTCTTCTTTGAAAGTAAAAGTATTAGGTTCTAGGCATCTGTAGGAATCACTTAGTGTTGAACTCAGTTGGGTACCAATCTAATGAGACTGGTATGGACCCCATCTTTTGATGGGCCAGATCACTTAATTCCTGGAAGATATGGTATGAAAATTCCTGACTATTTTTCAAGCTTTTGCAATGTGTATAACTTACACTAAATTAGCTCAGTCCTCAGCATTAACATCCAAATTGTTGAGTAATTTTTTCCTAATCTGCATTAAAATAAACACATATATAACTATTAAAAGCCTATTTATCCATGTGCACCTTAATATAATGTCTCACATTCTGCTACTGTGTATGGGCCATGCTTGGGGAAACATTGCCAGAAGTGTGATGGGCTTGGGCTTTCAGGGAGGCTTTGGAAAGGAACTGGGCTCAAATCTGTCTCCACAATGAACTTGGTAGCCTGGGCACTTAACATTCTTAGGCTCAATTTCCTCACCTCAATGTGGGCTTACTTACAGTAGCTTCTATGTTATAGGTCAGTTTTAAGGATTACCTGAACTAATGTCTACAAAGCATAATTTGTAGTACTTACAAATGGTTAGCAAAAGAAAAGGGTCTTTGCAAATAATAAAATAAATGGGAAGATCTTGATTAAATGTAACATCTAAAAGATGCTGCCATTCCTTGGTTATGGTTCAGTGCTCAACTTCTCATTTTGAAAATTTATATGTGTATGTGTGTATTGGGGGAGAGGTTCCTTTAAACTGTTCCCTTTTAGTCCTCTTTTTATTAACACTTTGCCTGTAAATCATGAAATTACCTATTTCAAATCAATGTGATGGCTAAAAAAAGTAAAACACAGAATCTAAGTGATTAAATAGCTACTCTGAAATGCATAGACTCACACACAAGAAATTCTCTAATTAAATGGTCTTTGTGGGTGTGAAGTCTCTAGCAGGGTGGGGCAAAAGTAGGATTACAATTATTCGTATAGAAAAGAATACAATAATTAATAAATAATAATACAAGAATAAATTCTGTTTTGTGTACTCACAAGTGTAAACCTACTTTTGCCCACCCTGTGTATGTGTTCTGGCTCTAGTGCTTACTAGTTTGTCACTCAGAAAAGTGAAGTTTACTCAGGTACTCAGCTTTCAAGTGACTGCCTTGATGGAGAAGGTGAGGTGGGAGAGTGCAAGCCTTGCAGAGCTGAAGGCAGCTAATTGGGTAAGTTGTGCCTAAGTGGCAGCCTTCAAAGATCCCATGTAACAGCAAATGGGAGTGTGCTTTTGCTGAAAAGGTGATTCAGTTCTGGAAGCCCACCTGTTAGGAAGCCCCCAAGTTCTCCTCTGTGTCACTTCTTTAGAGCTTCTGCCTGATTAGCTGGTGGCCTGCTAAGGTTTTCCCACCACTGCTGCTCTAGGCAGACTCAAGCCAAGGTTGATCCTGCTCCCTCTTGCACTGAGATCAAGTAGGCGGCATATCTAGGGATCTTCATTTTCAATTCTGCTTTACCCTGGACCTGACTGTTGACTAGTACAGATGAGGAGCTGGAGGTACTCATGTATTGGGGTTGAAGAGAAGGGGTTTTCAGGAATCTTAAGATCAGGTAGATGTATTCTGAGGCCAAAGGCTTTCTTTATTATTGCTTAACTGTGTGTATGTTAAGAGGAATCTTCCTATTTCTATCTCACTATTTTTGAAAACCTTTTCTATCTCAGCAAAGCTTCCTCCCCATGAATTTTATGGGTTTTAAAAATAGTCTTTTTATTTATTGATATTAGAAAGTGAGGACGGGGAGAAAGGGAGAGAGAGGCAGAGAGAGAGAGAGAGAGAGAGAGAGAGAGAGAGAAAGGGAAGCATCGATTTGTTGTTCCACTTATTTGTGCATTCATTAGTTCTTGCATGTGCCCTGACCAGGGATCAGAACCACAACCTTGGTGTATCTGGATGATGCTCTAACCAACTGAGGTCTCTGGCCAGGGCCCCATGAAAAAAACTTTCTTTTTATTCTTCACTTGAAGATATGTTTATTGATTTGAGAGTGAGGGAAGAGAGAGAGAGAAAGAGAAAGAGAAAAGGCGTGAGAGATAAACATGGATCAGTTACCTACTGTATGCACCCTGACTGAACTAGCTACCTAGGTATGTACCTCGACTGGGAATCAAACCCACAACCTTTTGGTGTACAGGACAATGCTCCAACCAACTGAGCCACCTGGCCAGGGTGGGCCCCATGAAATTTAATGAAGCACATCCTAAAGGTTCTTACTTTTAAAAAAAGAGGAAAAGTACTACTTTAGTCTTTATGTAATAAAATAAATAAATAATTTTTAAAAATTTTGAATGCATTGTATAATTTTTAAAATATTTTATTTATTTAGTTTTAGAGCGAGGAAGAAAGAGAGAAACATCCATGTGCAAGAGATACATTGATCGGTTGCCTCACACATGCCCCCAACTGGGGACCTGGCCCACAACCCAGGCATGTGCCCTCACTGGGAATTGAACTGGTGACCTGTTGGTTCGCACGCTGGCACTCAACCCACAGCCACACCAGCAAGGGTGATAGTATTAATTTTTGTAATATATCACCTAGTGAATTTCCAGTGCACTCTAAGATGCTATTTCATCTTTTCGAGAGTAGGATTTGTCTTTTCAGCTTTATAATTAGGTGCAGGGAAGCAGCCCTTGGGAACATGCACGATTCAGGGCAGAGGTGGGCTTCCGTCCTGGTGTCTCACCCAAACTTTTATTGATTGCTGACGATGCTCACTGTGCTGAGTCCCTCAGCAAGCACACACTTCTAACCTCATGTGAGAGACAAATGTGTAAACAGTGAACTGTGGCTCAGGGAATGTGTGTTGTGATGGAGATATTTTAAAAAGGAGATGTTTGATGGGATCAACCTTATCATCTGTAAAATGTGGGAACTGGATGACCTCTCTTTCTATTCCAGCTTTGAAACTCTATTAGCCTGTAGAAACACAGGCCATATCTTCTTCTAGGATGTTTGTTTTATATGATCATTGGATAGTAAATACACATTGGGCACAGTAAATAGATCACTGGATAGAAAATACACGTTGGACACAGTAAATATTTACGCCCCCTAAAACAGTGTTTTTTCCTGTCATTGACCATTGTTGGTTGGCTCTCCTGAACACAGCCTGGGTTTTTCATTATAGAGTTTAGTAGAGAAATTCTCCACCTCTCCTTTGCAGAATGTCTGAGATGGTCTTAAAAAGTAACCTCTTTGTCTCCAAGTGCTAAAAATATTCCCTTAAAATCAAGGTGGGCTTCTGGAGCTGCCTCTCATGTCCCATTTCCTCTTAGCAACTTGAGGGAAAATGTAGAGGATGACACACTGCCAAGATGAGATAATGCCTGAGAACTGCTGGTTGAAGTCATCCCTAAGGAGCTTCCTGTCAGGTGAAACTCTCCCAGGCCTGAGAGTGCCTGGAGCCTTCAGCAGAGTTTGCAGACCTGGGGACCTGTCCCACATTCTTAATACTCTGATGAGGTAGCTCACTCCCTTTCTCAGGAGGATAGAGCCTTAAAATGTGGTTCTTTGCTATGAGCTGTCAGATTGTAAAGAAGGTACCTTTCCAGGGTTAAAGGGTCCTTTTGACAGTGAGTCCATGCCTGCAAACCCAATCAGTAAAACCTCAGCTACTAGACCCCTTGAGATTTGGGAAGAGGGTGCAGGGTGTAGAAAATATGTCTATGTAACCAAGCCCTCATTCTTCTTTGTTTTGCTTTGTATTTTTAATAAACTTCCATTTTGGAATAATTTTAGATTTATAGAAATGTTGCAAATACAGTACAGAGAGTTCCTGTATGCCATTCGCTCATCTTCTCTTAATGTCAATATCTTATATAACCTTGGTACATTTGTCATAATCAAGAAAATAACATTGATGTACTGCTACTAAAAAAAGTACAGTCTATTTAGACACATTCTTAAAAAACACAATGAAGAAAAAAATACACACACACACACACACACACACACACACACATACATATAATCCCACTTTTAAAATGTATATATGCATCCTAGCTAGGTAGCTCAGTTGTTTAGAGCATCATCTTCATAAGCCAAGGTTGTAGGTTTGATCCCTGGTCAGGGCACATACAGGAACCAACAAGTGAATAACTAAGTTAGTAGAGCAACAGGTCTCTCTTTCTCCCCCTCTTTCTTTCTCTCACTCTCTCACTTAATCAATACAATTAAAAAAAATAAAATGTATATTTGCAAATATACAAATTTATCCCATTATATAAATAGACATTATATTCTCCTGCCTTTTGACAGGTTAAACAAATTACCTTTTGCCGTTTTTGGATGACCACCAGTCTTGATGCTTTGCTGTACTGCATTGGCCTCTTGACGTTTTAGGGCTGTTTGGCCCCAGGAATGTGTGCTTTTTGAGTCCTCTAGTAAGCACGCCACAGTTTTTCTAGCTCCTATCAGAATTTCCAAGCTGCCCGCTGCTACTTTTCTCTGCCATCAGCAGTTTTGTCTGTTACAGACCTCCTTCTCTCATCTATACTTCAGCTGCTAACCTTTTAAGATTTTATAACCATTTAGGGCTTCTTAGAATTATGGGAGGAAAAATACCTATCAGTGAGTTACATGGGCTACATTAGCATGTGGATTATGAAATTTTTCAAAAGCCTTTTTATTATCTTCCCAGTTTTGACCAGATTTTGCAATGCAAAGTTCAGTGATACTTTAATAGAATCCAGATTTTAGTAGCTAAAAATATGGGAGTCACTATCTGTCCTATGTAGAGATTTTTAGCAAAAAAATTCACCCCAGTATTATATTCTTCCAATGTATTTAAATTATCATTTCCTTCTGCAACCATTGACCTATGTAAAATTTTAAATTATTTCCCCCCATGGTGTTTTTCACATACTTTACAAAAATACTTGTTCATTATAGAAAACTTGGGAAATATCAATGTTTTCTCCTCTGTATTTTGAAAGACTACATAATATTTCCTTTTATGGTTATATTTAGCACATATGGAATGTTATCTAGGTTGTTTCTATTTTTTAAAACATAAACAATTCTGTTATAAACTGGCTGGTAGTTACACTTTTGCATGCATCCAAGAGGCTGTCTTCCTAGGAGTGAAATGATTGGGTCAAAAATACACACTTTGAAGGCTTTTGACTGCCCACATTTAGGAGAGCGTTACAAATATGCAATTTTCTGGCTGCTGTCCACATACACTTACAAAGGTAACAGCCCTCCCTCCCCCAGAATCACTTGTATATTCACGCTGGGGTGAATTCGGCCTTTTCTGGTGACTTAGTAACTCTGGGGAGGAAACTGTTTGCCAAGACCTGTTGCAGTGTGTTGTGACCTCATCAGCGGGAGATGATGGCCTTGGAGTCCAGGGTTCACAAGGGGCAGGTTTCCACAGGCTCTGCGTACTGCACTCCACCCGCTGCCCCCACTGCCCCCGACAGCATTTCCTTGCCTGCCAGCTTCAAATAGCTTCATGAAATAGGCTCTTTAATAAACAGTCATCCTCTTCAATTCCCATTGGTGATTATTGGACCATGTTCTATCCTCATGTTTTCTGCCTGGAGGACTGTCAGGCAAAACTTCTTGGCATGTTTTCTAGCCAATTAAATATGGAAAACTAATTCCATTGAGCAGTCAGTTCCAGTTAGCTGGCTGATGGGACTGTGGCCTTAAGGCTGGACCAGGAGGCATGGTTTGATCCCCCACAAATTGTGTTGGCCACACTCCTTTCAGAGTGCAGTAGCAGAGTAAGAAAATATCTGGATTCTTTGCTTGCTCCTTTGCCTTCCTATTAAATAAAGTCTCTTAATTAAACTCTTCTCTGTGATATAGGCATCACCCTTCTTCTTAATCAACAATTTAACACCTACCTTTTCAAAAGCTAAAAATAAAATTTATGAACTTTCTGATTCTGCTCCTGACTCTTACTTTAGGAAATCATTTGTTTATCAAATAACACATACTTTCTGCAGGCTCTGCATCTCTAAAAGCATGAATTCATGTTGAGTATTTGGAGGATTGACCTTCTGGGAGAGAGTAAAGACTACATAATGCAAACTAATTCTTTCACGTCATTGTTGGCTCTTACATGATGTCTCTTTGTATAGGGTGGAGTAGAACCTAGGTTTACTCTTGTTCATATGGAATATAATACAATAATTAATAAATAATAATACAAGAATAAGCTGTTTTTGCATGGTCACAGCTATACCCTACTTTTGCTCAACCATGTACCTTATCTGGTTGTCTTATGAGTGTCTCCAGAACTGGTGTGGATCATTCAGAGCAGCACTGGAGTCACATTTGTATTCCCAGGCACAGGATTGTGATGGGCCTGTGTGGGTACTCTGGGTGAGTGAGTGAATGAATCATCGAATGTATTAAATCAATAAGTGAATGGGTGACACAGTTAATTAGAGTAATCCCATGGTGGGATTTATAAGATTTCAGAAATAACTTGTAATTTAAAATGTCAACTGTCTCCCATTTCCCCTCAAATAATAATGGGCTGAAGTTAGTGTAATATTTCTATGCACAAAGAATGTATGAAGGAATCTTTAAAACAACAACAACAACAAAAAACAACCCACTCTAAACAAGGCTTCATTCCCAATTGGTAATAGATGACTTGTATTCCTTTAGAAATTTTTCATCAACCATTTATCAAAAACAATCATCTGTTTTTCCACCTGTTTCTTCCTAAAATCACGAAGTTGGTTTCATTCAATCATCAGGAGTTACCTCTTAAGCACAGAGGATGGGAGAGGGGAGTAAGGAAAAGTGGTAAGAAGGCTTGTGTTAAATCAGATGTAATCGTGATGCCTTTGCACCTACTGAAGAGTGCCAAGAAGGATTTTTGCCACAGTAATGCTCATGCTAAACACCAGCAGTTTTTCTAAGAGATGTGATTTTTTCTGACTTTGGGGAAACTGAGGAAACAAAGACATAAGTCATTTCTTGACTCTCTGAAGAATCTTTTTGCACAAGAAGTCCTGGTGGAAGTGCATGATTCAGTTTCTCTAATCTCTTTTTCCCAGAGGTCAGGAGTGAGTTGTGGTTGATTCAGCACTTTGTCAGGCCCCATCTAGCCATCTGGCCTGAGGTGTGCTGGACTTCACAGGTCCTTTTCTATATATATGAAAAGGGGCGGGGCGGTGGGGGTGGCTTTTTGTTTAAGCCTTTCTGTTAAAGCTAAATATTATTTCAAAGGAGCAATAGGGTCCTTTCATGAGGCTTAGCGTTATGGAAGTTGAAATAGCAGTTAATTAAACAATTAATTAAATCTTACTCTAAATTCATGCTTTTATTTAACATTTAACATGTCTCGTAATTGTTTCATTTTAATGTATGAAATATGGGTGTATGTCTTTGAAGAAAACTTCTTAAAATCATGAACACATGATTTAACTTAAGAGATTTATATTCAGAATACCTTTAGATAAGGAATCAGCACAGATGGTCTTTAAATAAAAAGCTCCCTCATGCATTTATTTTTCAAATTTTTATTTCTTTATTTTACTAGTATTACATGGATGTTGTAGAAAATTATAAGATAAACTGAAAGAACGATTATTGTGTCATAATTTTACTACTCAGAGCTACTCTCCATATTTTGGCATATAGCTCTTCCAAGTGTATAATTATGAGCATGTGCAAATAGGGTTGCATGATGCACAGATAACTGTTTTCTGGCTTGTCTTACTTCGTGGTACATGTGACATTGTCCTTGTTCATACACACACCTGGGCCATAACTTTATTTAATTAATCGACTGTTGTTGGACATATAGCCTACTTCCAGTTTTTCTTAATGTAAACTTAACTTTTTACAATGAGCTGCTTCTACTTCATACCCAGCGCTGTGTGGAGCATTTTTCATGTAATGTCTCTCTTTTTACTTAATTGAAGTAAAAGTCGCATAACATAAAATTAACTACTTTAAAGTGTACAATTCTGTGGCATTTAGTACATTCACCATGTTATCAAACAATTTCCTCTATCTAGTTCCAAAACAGTTTCATCACACTAAAGAGAAACCCCATACTCATGAAGCAATTTTTTTACTTTATTTATTTAACTTATAAATCATGTTTATTCTATTACAGTTGTCTCAATTTTGCCCCCTTTACCTCCCTCCACCCATCCCACCCCCAACCCCCGCTCCCACAGTCAATTCCCACTCTGTTGTCCATGTCCATGGGTCATTCATACACGTTCTTTGTCTAGTCCCTTCCCCTTCTTTCCACCATTGTCCTCTTTTCCCCTCCCCTCTGGTCACTTTCAGTCTGCTCCATGTTTCTGTGCCTGTGGTTTATTTTGTTCATTAGTTTATTTTGTTGAATAGAGTCCACTTGTATGTGAGATCATATGGTATTTGTTTTTCATCAACTGGCTTATTTCACTTAGTTTTAGTATTCTCCAGTTCCATCCATGTTGTCACAAAAGGTAGGAGTTCCATCTCTCTCTCTTTCTTTCTTAAATGCAGATTGATTTTATTTGTTTTTTTAAATGTCAAAGTTAATTATATTAAAAAAATTTAAAATCCTTATAAAGTCTCAGCAATTAAACCAACATGACACCAGCACAAAATAATCAAGTAGATCAATGAAATATAATGAACATTCTAGAGACAAATGTATATATCTGTCTAACAATATATGATTAAGTTGATATTTAAAGTCAATGGGTAAAATAAGGCTTATTCAACAAATAAGGTGCATGGACCACTATTACTTGAAATAAAACAAATGTAGAGCCCTATTTCACACATTATACAAGAAATATTCAGGTGAGTTAAAAATCAATATGTAGAATCTAAGGAGTTTTTGGATAAAATACAAACTAATATTTTTCAAGACCTGAAGTAAAATATTCAAACCCAGAAGCTACAAAGTAAATATTGACAATACAACCATATTAAGCATTTAACTATATAGTAATATACATATTAAAAAAGTTAGAGGACCAGGAATAGAATAGAAAAGTATTTGCAACACATCTAAAACATGGTTAATAGGTTCTTTTTTTTAAAAAAAAAAAGTTCTACAAACCTTTAATCAATAAATGGATAAAGAATACCAAAAAGTCATTTAAAGCTTTTTTGTTAAAATAATAGAAATAGGCAAGAAATATGCTAAAACAGGTTAGTTTCAACAAATAATAAAGGAACAATTAAAATAACATTGTCACAATCAGATTAATGAGTATTAAAAATATTGGTAATATCGAGTATTGGCAACTCTGAAAGGAACTGGGTATTCATAGAAACTTTTTCTTCATCTTAAAGCAGTCTCTTTAGCATATTTTGCAGTGCTGGTTTGGTGGACGTGAGTTCTTTCAGCCTTCTTTTGTCTGGGAAACTCCTTATTTCGCCTTCCATTTTAAATGAGAGCCTTGCTGGGTCGAGCAGTCTTGGTTGCAGGCCTTTGCTTTTCATGACTTGGAATATTTCTTGCCATTCCCTTCTGGCTTGTAGTGCTTCTGTTGAGAAGTCAGATGCTAACTGTATTGTGGCTCCCTTATATGTTACTTCCTCTTTATCCCTTGCTTGCTTTAGAATTCTCTGTTTGTCTTTGCTATTTGCCATTTTAATGATGACGTTCCTTGGAGTGGGCCTCATTGGGTTCTTCTTGAATGGGACCCTCTGTGCTTCCTGGACTTGTGTGACTTTTTCTCTCCTCCAATGAGGGAAGTTTTCCATCATGACTTTTTCAAACAGGTTCTCTATCCCTTCCTCATCCTCTTCTCCTTCTGGTATCCCTGTTATATGGATATTATTACGTTTCAGGTTGTCCTGCATTTCCCTACATGCCTCTTCATTCTTTTTTAGTCTTTTTTCATTTTCTTGCTTTTCCGGGAGTTTTTTTCTACCTTATCCTCCAGCTTGCTGATTCATTACTCAGCTTCATCCAGCCTGCTTTTGATTCCTTCTGCTGTGTTCTTCAATTCAGAAATTGTATCCTTCATTTCTTCTTGTCTCTTATTGATAGTTTCTATGTCCTTTTTCATGCTGATATCATTTGCAGTAAGTTCCTCGTAGTTTCCCTGTAGCTTTTGGTAATTCTTTCTGAGCTCACTGAGCTTCCTTAGAACCATTGTTTTGGAACTCAATATCTGATAGTTTACTTGCCTCTATTTCATTTAGTTCTCTTTCTGGGGATTCCTCCTTTCCCTTCGAGTGGAGGGTATTTCTTTGTCTTCCCATTATTTGTGAGACGCTTCTTTTTTGCTTCTGCTTCTTAAATTGATCTGTCTTGATTTCCTGACTTTGTGGTGTGAACTTCTATGGTTGGAGACCGCTGTTTTTACTTTCTGGATCTGCCCTCTGATGATGTCAGATGTTGACCCTGCCCGACCTTAGGCAGTCTTTTCGAGAGTTCCAGTAATATACTGCCTGTGGCTGTCTCCTTCAGCTGTTAATCTGCTCACTCTGCACTCAGGAGGCCGCCTTACACAGCTCAGGGTGGGGCGGAGTCCCTCCTGGGGGCGGGGCTATTGGGTCCTTTGACGCAGGTGCCGCTCAGGGAGCATGGTCTCTGCCTGAGTAAGATGGCTGCTGCCTTGTGGGGGATGAGTCAGCACCAAGATCCCACTGGCTACTCAATTCTCTCCCCAAAGCCTACTTCCCCAGTCTCCTCAGGCATCTCTAGCCCACTCTGTCCCCGCCTTTGCCGGAGACCAGGGTAAGTGGCTGCAAATAAAAATTTTGCGCTGGCCCTTTAAACGGTTTTTTGGGGGTCTCTAGCCACCTGTCTCTGGCAGAGAGCAACCCTGCCGCTTTTTTGCAGATGGCTGTTTTCTGTGCACTTTTTGGGCTCTGGTGCTGTGGGCTAGAGAGCCCCACTTTTGGTTTAGACCCTGCTCTTCTCAGGGGGTCCAACTGGCTGTTTCAATATCCTTCTGGTGCTGCCGCCCGTGGGCACCCCCCGCCCCACCTTCTCAGGTCTCTACCGCACTCCTTACCAGTTAGGTTGCACTAAAGCTGATTCTTCTGTCTCCGAGGTTACAAGGCTCCTCTCTCACTATTGTTCAGTTGTTTGTTCCAGGTGATTTCTCCCCAATTTAGTTGTAATTCCAGGTTGGTCCTGGGAGGAGGTCAGTGTGACTTCCATTCACTCCTCCGCCATCTTGATTCCCCTCATGAAGCAATTTTTACATCTCCTTCCCTCACCAGCCCCTGGAAACCCAACCACTAATCTACTTTCTGTCTATATGGTTACCTGTCCTGGATATTTTCTAGCAATGGAATCATACAACATGGGACCTTTTGTGTAACAGCTCTTTTACCTCTCACAAACCCTGTGAGGAAAATAAGTCCCAGGGAGGTTAAGGGTCTCGTTGGAATTCCCACCTCACAGTATCTGAACTTAAATGCTGCTCTTTCTGGTCTCAAAGCCTCATTGTGTCCTATTCTCTCTCCACGTGGTCAACAGATTCTTGTACAAAGTGCTCACTTCTTTCTTAGCCTCTTTACTTTAGCATTGAAATTAAGTAATTGGTCCTTTTCCTCTGCTCCTCATTTGTAAAATGGGAAAGCTCTAATACAGTGGTTCTCACAATTTAATGTTGATCAGCATCACCCAGAGGTTGACTTGCAGAGTTTCTGACTCAGGTCTGGAATGAAGCCTGACAATTTGCTTTCCTAATAAGTTCCCAGGTGAGGACGATGCTCCTGGTCTGGAGACCATACTTTGAGAGCCACTGCTCTGACAGATATGATACAGAAGAATTGTTTATGTACACTACCTCCTGATCATGGCACTGAAGAATATTGTATATTCAGAAAATGATCAGCTATGTAGCTTAGAAAACATGAAGTTGTGATACACACTGGAAGCTGAGGAGTCTCTTGAATCGTGATCCAGGCAAGACCCTTGCATTTGGTTTTCCAAATATATGTTTAAAAAGAAACTGAACATCCGGTAAGATTGTAAATGTGCATATCTTGTGATCCTGCCTTATAAATACATGTTTGAGTCTTAGAGAACCAATTTCAGGAGGGCCGAAGAGACATGCACAAGGAAATGAACAGCATCATTTTTGAAACAGGAAAAAAAAATAACTACCCATAAATAAGAGTACAAATAAATAAAATTTAGTGTAGGGAAGGAGAAATGCAGTTAACCTATGAACTTGATCTGTATAAAACAACATGGAGCCCTGGCTGGTGTGGCTCAGTGGATTGAGCCAAACTGCAAAGCAAAGGGTTGCTGGTTCAGGGCATATGCCTGGGTTGCACGCCAAGTCCCCAGTGGAGAGTGTGTGAGAGGCAACCACTTCTCTCCCTCCCTTCCCCTCTCTAAAAACAAATAAATAAAATCTTGAAAAACAACAATAACAACATGGAGAAAGCTCAAAAGCAATGTTTAGTGGAGAAGATATTTAGATTTACACTCACAAAACAATATTATGCATTATTCATGGATGCCTAGGAAAAATACATAGATAAAAAGTGACAAATTGTCTCCAAAGAAGATATATAAGGGCCAATAAGCACATGAAAAGATGCTCCATATCAATTGTCATTAAAGAAATTCAAATGAAAACCACAAGAATATACTACCTCATACCCACTAGGATGGCTATTATAAAAAAAGAAAAAGATTCGAAAACTAAGTATTGGTAAGGATGTGGAGAAACTGGAACCTTCATACACTGCTGGTGGGACTGTAAAATGGTATAGCTGCTATGGAAGAGTTGGCAGTTCCTTAGAAAGTTAAATATAGAGTTACCATAAGACCCAGCCATCCCATTCCTAGGTATATACCCAAAATATTAAAAACAGTGTCAAATACTTTAACACAAATGTTCATAGCAGCACTACTCATAATAGCTAAAAAGTATAAGCAATATCCATCACCTGATAAAAAAATGTGGTATATCCAAACAATGGACTATTATTCAGTGAGAAAAATTAAGAATATTGATATATGCTACAATGTGGATGAAACTTAGAAATATTATGCTGAGAGAAAGAACACAGGTTTGCCACTTACAAGCCCTTACAAGCTCTGTGATTGTGGGCAAATTACACACCCTCCTGTATTTCAGTTACCTTCTCTGTAAGATGGAGAGACCATAGTATCTTCCTTTTAGGACATTGCAAAGTGCCATAGCATGCTTATCAGATAGTAAACCCGAAACACTGCTCTTATTTGGGTGCTAGTATTTGGTCCTATACTTGATAGATCATCAGTGAATTTTGCTAAAATCTTAGCATTCTGTGGATATCCTCCTTAGAGTTCAAAAACAAATCCCTCTTTATGTAACTCCCACTGATTGATGAGACTGATAGGAGGGCCCTCTCCCTGACCTATGAAATGCTGCACTTTCCAAGGGACAAGACAGCCCAACCGTTAACACATCTTAGCTGCAGGATTTTAAGTCAGCATTCCAAATATGTAAAGACCATGAAAGCGTATGCTAGGATTTCCACAGAAACGAGTGTCAGGGTTCTGTGCCTGTTTTGAAAAGCCGTGCCTGTGTTGGGGTTGGCAGTGTGGTCATCCAGGAGGCATTACCTCTTCAGGGGAGGCTGGGTAAGGCCATCTCATTTCTCCATCTTAGACAGACCCCCAGTTCAGCTGTAGGGCCTCAGGCGTAGCTAGAGCTCCCTAAGAATTCCGGCTGTGGGCTTCGAACAACCTAGGCCAAATGTGGGGAGTTATTGTCCCAGTCATGTCTTAAATAGGCAGGCTGCCAGAACCAGGGACCAGCTTCTGGGATGTGAGACAAGCCCCCAGTTGTATACTTGCCCAGGACTCAGACAGATTGCGTGTGAGGCCACGATCACTGGTGGCCGCAGACATGTCCTTTGCAAGCCATGGGCGGATGGCAGCTGTGCCGTACAGAAGTCTATCCCAAAGAAACAATGATGTGTGTGCCCCTCTACCCACAACCACATAAGGGGTTTCTTTATCCTTTCTGTCTTCTGAGCAGTAAAAAACAACACATGATAAAGATCTGCTAACAGCCAGTATAGGTCTTCCTCCTCCCACTTGGAAGCAAGCTCCCACAGATGGCAATTTTTATCCCTGGGCCAGAGTCCATTCTTATTTCTGAAGACTGGGATTTTTACAACTTTGTGGGCTCTGAATACCTTTCCCTGCAACCACTTAGTTGGATAGCTTGTTTCTTAGCTTTAAAATAAGGGAGAGCCTCACTAACCTGTCTGGTTACTATGTAGTAGGTAGTCAATGAGTATATTCATGTGTTTAATCTTTCCAATGGCACTGCAAGGTGGATATTCTTACAATCCCCGATTTAGAGATGAGAAAAATGAGACTTATACAAGGTGAAATCGCTTCACCAAGCCACAAACTTGAAAGTAGGAGAGCTGGGATTTGAACCTGGATCACAAAGTCTGTGCCCTTAACTCATTCTACTGGCCCTTCAAACACTCATGCATAGTAAGTGGCTTTGCTCCTTGTGAGTGTTTTCATATAATCAAACACACAGTCTTAAAGTGATGGTTGTTGGTCCTTTGCTTCTTAATTTCTAGAAGGTCTTTATATATTATGGAGATCAGAGCTTTCTGATATGAGCTTACTATTTGTCTTTTGACTTTGTTTAGGATATTTTATTGTTTAGTTTGTCATGCAGATGGGGTTTTTTGTTTCATGTTTTATATTTTGATAAAAAGATCTATTAATGTTTTCATTTCTCCTGGGCTTTGAGTCATAGTTAGAAAAAATCTTTCCCATACCAGGAAATTTGCCCATCTTTTTCTAGAACTTTTATGTTTTCAGATTTACATTTAAATCTTTGATCCATTTGAAGTTTATCCTGGTACACAGCATAAAATAATGGGTTTAAAAAAAACTTTAAAAAACACTTCAGAACAAATTACCCAACCCAAAGCTGGTCAGTGTTTGTGCAGGAATATTATTTGGGGTAGTGACTCTTCCTTTAAGAATAAAAGCAGGTACATTGGTGTCACAAGTGATAACTAGGTTCTATTTAGACCTCTAGCCTGAAGCTTTGGTAAGGGCTTTTCTGTCTGCTGAGATGGTCACGTGCAGGCTAGGGGGAGGCTCGCGAGTGGATAATCAGGCAGATGAAACTTTTGGAGGTAGCTTTGGATACTCATGAGAACCCTGTTTCCCTCATGCCATCAACTTCCAAAAGCTCACCCATGAGACATCGTTTATGTTTTCCTACATTCTTCTCTTTGGCTTTGTTATAAAATGATTCCTCAGCCACCCTAAGTTTGGTTTTGGCAAAAAGTGTTACTTTATCAGTAAGTTATCACATTTGTCTGCTAGTTTCAAGGAACTTAAAATCTCATTGAGGGAAGTGAGACTTAGATACGTAATAAAAATCCTGAAGAATGTAAGGGAGTAAGACAGCAAGTGCTCATTTATATGGTAAAGACCTTTTTGTATGTATTTTAATGGAAACATTTCAGGTTGCAAGTGACAGAAACACAACTCAAATTCCTTTAAGCAAAAAAGGAATTTATGCTCATGTAACAGAAAAGTCCAGGAATATGGGCTACAGGCATGACTGGATCTAGGTGCTCATTTTCCTCAGGGATTTCTCTTTCTTCTCCCTTCTCAGTTTTTATTTCTCTTTATTGGCTCCATTCACAGGTATGTTCTTCCCTCCTGGTGGAAATATAACCACCAAGAGCTCTAAACTTACCTCCTAATTTACAGGTGCTTGTTTGCCCAGTTCTTCCTGCAGAAATCCCAAGCCTGATTCTCATGCTCTTTCCTGATACAACTGCTATGACCAGAAAGAGGTGCTACTGGTTGGTCAGCCCTGAGTCACATGTACTTCCAAGGGGTCTGACAGTGGGCTCAATCCCATTGAAACCACAAATGCAGAGAGAGGGGCAGTTTCCCCAAAGAAAATGGAAGACCTGTTACTAGAAGAGGGAGGAACTGATGCTGAGTAAGTCAAAGCCCCAGGCTGCCCTATAGCATGAACTTCTTGTTCTCAAAGATTTTAAAGAATCTACTCCAAGTGCCAAGAACATAAGCAGTGAAAGTCATGACTGGAGCAGTTGGGCTTGGTTAAGCCTATAAAAAAGAAGGCTCACTGAGTTGCTGTCATGTGATGGTGAAGAGCAATAGCTTTTGTCAGTTCTCACTATATTACAAAATAAAACCTTAAAAACTGAAAATGTTGCCTGTCTATTACTGATGACAGGTTCCTGAGTTTCTAGTGGAGTTTTTCAGAGAAGCTACTAATCATGTCATCAGCGTTTGTCAAATACTCAAACCCAATAGAGAAGAATATGCAGAGATACTATTTTTTTCCTCTCGACCACTGACTATGGTTTGGGGAAAGAACAAGGTCTTGAATTGGGCAAGATTCTTAATCTGGTGCTTTTGATAATGTCATCTACTCATTCCACTCCTGAATATTCTACAGCTTGTGAAGAACGCAGCAAGAAGTGCAGGCGTCTTTGTAATTGAAGTGGTCTGGCTATTTTGTCAGCTATGCCAAGAGCAGCAGCTAACATTGTGTCCAGCACTGTACCTCATGCCTTCCATGCATCATCTCATTCACTTTTTACAATAGCCCCACATACTCTTTCCATCCTCATGTTATAGGTGAAGAAACTAAGGCTCAGAGTCACTCACCCAGGACCCCAGAGCAATTGTGGTAGAGTCAGGATTCGGACTCAGTCAGTTAGACTCCAATGTCTAGGACCTAACAGTGCTCATTAATTAGCTAGGTGTGTAACCTCAACCTTGTTACCTCACAGAGTTTTCTCATTCCTTTTTTACAGGTGAACACTTGGGGTGTTAGGGGAATCTTTAAACAATGGTGCCACTAAAGTGTTTTACTCTGAGAATCCTGGTGTATTCTATCTCTTCATAATGGTAGACCACAAACAAAGAAAAAAATCTCTAGACTTTTCTAATCACTTCCCTCCCACCTTTTCCAGAAAACATCCAAAATTGCTAAAATGAGATAAAGAGCATTTCATTCTTTTCATCTTATCTTTAGGAAGGAAGGCAAGAAGCCAGGATGCTGACCAACTTGGCCATCAGCTTTGAATTTTATAATTATCAATACTCTTCAAAAAGAGTATGATCTTTTAGATCTGTTAATTATATACCTGTGTGTAAATGGTTCAAAGGCTGAGCTTTTAAGCAAATCTGGGTTTGAATCATAGTCCTGTCATTGTGACCTCAAAGAAGTTGCGGAGCCTGTCTGAGCCTCATATTCCTCTTCTATAAAGGGGGTCATTAGTAGGTCTGAGCTCACAGGGCTGTCATGAGGATTAAAGGAGATGATGCTTACAAAGTACTTAGCCGTGCTACCCCTAATAAGTGGTCCAAAAAGGCCAGCTACCCGGAATACAATCATTTATTCTTACAATTACTATTATTATTTACTACTGTGATTATTTTTTATCCTCACTCCTTCCCCCTCCAGAATGAACTGCACCACAATAAGATCTGCATTTTTTTTTATCCTCACCTGAGCACATGCTTACTGATTTTAGAGAGAGAGGAAGGAAGGGAGAAAAACATCAATGTGAGAGAGAAATGGGACTGAACCTGCTACCTAGGCACATACTCTGACCAGGATTTGAACCTGCAACTTTTTGGTTTACAGGATGACGTCCAACCAACTGAGCTACACAGGGCAAGATCTCAATTTTTATCACTGACATTTAATAGTTAAACATCCTTTACTTCATAGTGGTTTGCAAAGCGCCTTACAATTTCCTGTCTTCCCAATTCCTGGAATTCTGTTTGTTTGAACTTGAATTGTTTGAAGCTCTCTGTTCAGCAAGCCCTCTTTTGTGTTTTTTCCTCTGATGTCCAGCTTTGAAACAGTAGCTTTTCCATAATCTTCAACAAAAGTTGCACTAATTCCCTGAGGAGTTGGTGGCTTTGGCTCACTCTTCTCTTCCAGCTGGCTGTCTGACTTGTTCTGTTTTCCTTCTTTCCCCAAGGTCTTTTCTCTTTGTTTAACTTTTTTAAGGGAAATCTCTTGCAAGGCTTTCTCTAAAATATTCTTGCCTCTTCCATTCAAGATTAAGCTGTTATCTTGGTGATAGATACTGGTAAATACCACATTGAGTCACAAAATGGTCATGTGGCTTGGCTCACAGATTAGTGCCTTTTTCAGGTGATAATGATCCTCGGGGCTGCTGCAGAAGCTTTGTCATAAAAAGCTGATTATTTGTGGCAACCCCGGTTCTAGCAGTTAAAATAACCTGGGATCTACTTAGTTGGTTTTTATCTCCCCAAGGAATGTCTCTGGAATTCATTTATGGCCAAAGAAACACACAAGGGCATGTATCAAATTTTTAATCAGGATAACCTCTCATTTGTAGAGCATTTCATAGATTCCAAAGCACTTCCATGTGCATAATCTCACCATGAATTTGTCCCTGGGAACAGATCGGATGTGTCTGTCCAAGGAAGGTGAGGGGGAGAAAGAGGAGCGAGTCCAGGATGCTGAGCTGCAGGGTGGGATTTTGAGGTGATTAGCAGTCCGGTAGATTGCAGTTAAGATGTGCCTGGGCTGGACCTTGTACGATGGTGAACTGGCTTTCTGGCTTTCTGGTGCTTTTCTCAGTTATGCAAATAAAAAAATGACCTGTGAGAGGATTTCACAAGACTCAGAGGGAACCTCAATCATAAAACAATCCTTTGTAGGTTCATTTATGCTGTTGTCTTCTTTTCCTCTGGGGGTATGTTTAAGACATCTATCTTATATTGTAACCTCTTATTCAGCTGCAAGAGGAAACAACGGGATAATTCTTGCTTTCTAATCAAAGTGAGTGAATTCCTAGCAGAACTCATTGGGAAGATATTTGACAGGGGGCATGAGAAGAAGAATATTTCTTTCTTTAGTTTTTGGTAGGCTTCCAAAGAAGAAAAAAATAAACTTATTTGAAGAAGCTGATGGTTAACAACTTTAATGGAAACTCTCACTACCAAAATTCCTTGGTTCCATCAGCAGTGGTCACGCACCTCAGTTCAATAACCTCCCCTTTAATTTTTTTTTGTTATAGAAATAATATAACCACATGACCCATAATTGGGAGACCTCCCTTCTGATACAATCATGATTTTTATTTTGTGTGTTTTCCCTGCCAAGCTTTTCCACATATATACAGATTGCATAGGTGCCCTAACAGTCAGTTTTCTTCCTGCTTTTTTAACTTGGCATTTTTCATGTTGCTCGACTTCATAAGTGTACTTATTAATGTTTACACACTGTTTATCCAGTGGATGTCCTATAATTGAATTAAACATCACCTGTTGTTTGACGTTGGGATTTCAGGGAATCTTAGTGCAGGGCCTGGAGCCAGCCTGACTCATATTTCCTGCTCTGCCACTTTCCCAGTTGTGCTTCTTGGGGACTTACTGGGAGAACCATACCTTCCCCAAAGGGCTCTTTAGAGGAGAATAATGTGTCTAAAGCATTTAACATGGTCCTGGAAATTAGCATATTATCTATATTTAGCAGCTAGTCTATTATTATTTCTAATTCATCAATATTAAATGACAATGCACTGAAAATGTTTTCTTTTGGATGATCTTCTTTTGGTAAATTCGCACATATTGGAAAACCGTGCCAAAACATTTGCATATTTGTATTGCTCTTGGTATATACTGACATCTCTTGATGTTACACTTTTTACTGTCATCAACAGTTCTAAGTGTGCCATTTCACTGTACCCTCACCAGCATTGGAAACTATAATTTTCTAAGTTGGGTAATTTAGTATGTTAAAAATGATACCTTATGATTTGCCTGCGTTAGAGACATGAAAAGAATAGTATAATTAGCACCTCCACTCACCCAGCATCCCGCATCAACAATGGTTAACCTTTCCCCAGTTTCACCACACTATTTTTAAGGGTACTTTAAGCAAACCTCAGTTATCATACCATTTTACTCATTAGTACTTCGGTATACACTACCTGACAAGGACATTTTATTTTTTGACATAACCATCATATATTATCATACAAGATTACTAAGAATTTCTTAGTATCATTTAATATTCAGTCCAAAGTCAAATTTCCCCAAATTCAAATTTGCCTTTGGATTGCATCTTAGGAGATATTAAGGAATTCTTGTTAATTTGTCTCAAAGAGGTCCTTGTACAGTTGACCTATTTGAATCAGGATCCCAACATGCTCCAGCCATTTCTTTTGGTTGATAGTCTGTAAAATTTCCACCTTCCTCTTTTTTCTCCTATGCTGTTGATTTATTGTAGAAACCAGGTAATTTGTCTTGTGAAATGTTTTCTATTCTGGATTTGTGGATTGCTTTCTCATGGTGTAGCCTTACTTTTCCCTCTATCCTCCTATTTTTTGCAAACTGTTGTGTAGATCTGGATGTATTTTCCTTAATTTGAATGGGGTATTTGAGGGACAGCACATCCTTACAGTCCTTCCTTAAGTAGAGTCTTACACAGATGACCAGATACCAATTGTTACTGGCCTCCCAGACAGTAGGAGAAAGCACAAAGTTTCAATTGACCATTAAACTAGCGGGGAGAAGTTGAATGTAGGAACAACTGATTATATTAGCTAAAAATTAGCTGTTATTAGCCATTGCTCTGAAAGTCATTCTTTCTTTGCTCCAGTGCCCTAAGAATGTATCCAGAGGTAGGTGTGGTAAAGCCCTGCCCTCCAGGAGTTCTAGATAGGGAGATAATCAGAAAAGTTATGTGACTGTAGAAAGTTAAGTAATTTCAAAAGTTGTCCCTGGCAGAACACAATTTATGAGTGGTATTGTAGTAGTAAGAGTTGTTAGAACTCAAAAAGAGGAACCATCTCCTGTAGGTTGGGTTGATATGGGAAGGCTTCTTGGAAGAAAATCTTGGCTTAGTGTTTGAATAATTGGTGATATTTGAAAAGGCAGAGAAGGACGAGGGAGGGGCTATTCTGGACATGAGTTCAAAGAGACACAAAACTTTTTAAATGTCAGCCAATCAGTCCACTCATGTTGGTGGCCTTCAGTACGTATCTCTGAACTCTTTTCTTTCTTTCTCTCTTTCAAGTTTAGTTAACCAACATGCATGGAGAACTTTCTATGTACCAGCCGCATGGGGGTGGGGGCATGGGAACATGGCTCATAAGGCAACCTGATTTCATGGAAGAGACATCAGCCAGGAGTCAGATGAACTGAGATTTCTCTGAAATCCTGCTTTTAGGATAAAAGTACAAAAAGAACTCCTCGAAGTTATTGTCACTCCTGATATCTAGAGATGAAGACTTCGGCTTGTCTGAGATTGTAGCACACTGTCCCCTTTCCTGGGAAGAAAAGACGCTGCTGTTGGAATTTTTTTAGAGCCATATATAAATGGCTTAATTTTTTTTCTCTTATTTTCTTTCCCTTCTCCTCTTTCTTTCTGGTGGAAGTACATTATCCTTTGAGCTCTAAAGCTAAGCTGGAAACTCATGAAACAATATTTGTCACTTCCCTGGGCAACGATACAATTGAAAATAAGAATTCTTTAGCTCCCAGACAGCTCACCTTTGTTCAGATTCCAAACGCGTGGGATGGAGGCAGGAGGAGGTTTACCTGTGGTTATCCTGCTGGGAGAAGTGTGCTCATTAGCACGAAAAAGGATTGATCTTTAGTCTGAAAATGACTTCTGGTGAAGTGGGTTGCTGGGAACAAAAGAAAGACATTTTTAGCCTTTTTGACATATTCATACATCTTCTGCAGCAGCTCAGCTTCTATCAATTTGATCCAGGTCTGTTTTCCTTTAAAGCCAATTCAGTCAGCATCTATTGAGTGCTTGTTGTGTGCCACAGTGGCCATTTCAAAAGGAGAGATTTCCTCTTCATTATCTCCACCAGCTCCTTCTATCCAAAAACATCCCAAATAAACTTACAAGCTATGTATGTACAGTGCTGTTGGTATGTAAACACAGCTTCAAGAGGAGCCCCCTACTGCCTCCCCCATGATTCCAGTGAATTCCTCTCTTCCCCTTCCTCTTCTTCTATCACATAACATTCAGTAGAATTTCAGAATTTTGAGATGAAAGGGAATTGAGGAGTCATATCCAGTTCTGTATTACCTTGCAAATATATTCCACTACTTCTCCCAACAAGGATATCGTGATAGAGGGTCTTCTCCTATCTTGGCTCTTTTATCTCTGACCTCCTGGATATAAAATGTAAGTGGTTAATAGTCCACAAAACTTAGAGTGAAAAACTCTCATCTACTACATTCTATTTGATCAAAACAGGATCCAGGAAAAGTACATGATTTATCCACACTTCCCAGGAGTCTGTGGATAAACAGGGACTAAAACCCAAGGCTGCTTGAGCCATCACACATCCTATATATACAGCCACCTGTCCATATTGTGGACAAGGACTGCTTGCCTGTGGATCTGGAGCATGCTGAGACCAACAACATTCTGTCCTTGGGGAGGCCATACAGTAGTGTGGTTAAGACCATCCGTGTTCCAGGCAGACTGAATTCTAGGGTGGATTAAGTAGCTGTGTGACCTGGAACACATTACTTAACCTTTCTGAGCCTCTATGCCCTCATCTGTAAAACAGGGAAAGCACCATCTTCAGCCAGTTGTGAGGACCCAGTAACATAATACATATCATGTACTTGTCACAGGCCTGGCATAGAGCGTTATTTTCTAGCATTTCAACATTCACATATGAACTCCCCAAATCACAATGGTTCCTTTTTGTTCTATCCAAAGTCAGTTCAAACCTGTCTGCATTACTCCAGTTTTTGAAAGAGAATCGAATATGGAATTTTTGCTCTGAGCCCTCTATTTTTAGAAATTATTTAAAATCTTTGTTTCAGTCTGGAGCTCTCCTTTTGATTGGTTGGTTGGTTCCTGGGCTTTGAGGAGACTTTTTTCCTCCTCCAGACTTACCTCCCAGCTCTCTTCGGGACCATAATAAACCTAGCTACTGTTTATGAAATTATTACTATGTGTCAGCCCCTTACCTGGCTTCTCTCTAATCTTCACCTCCACCCTTTGAAGTAGGTGCTATTATGTGCTAATTGCAGATGAGGGCACTGAGGCTCTGAGAGATTGTGTAACTTGCGTGATTGTTGAGGATATTTTGATGGTTCTCTCACTCATTGGAAGATGGAGGTGCATGCTTCTGTGACCTGCAGTTCTCTGGATGTAAGAGTACATCTAGGGTGATTCTAGCATTTGGGATTTACAACTGTCAGGGACCTGAGTGACCATCCAACCCCATCTTAACCAGAAGGGGAAAATGTTGAGCAAAAAGCTCACATGACTTGACCAAAGTCAGTGTAGGAGTCCAGTGCTAGGATCTGAAACCAGGTTTCCTGACTCTCATTTGTTCTTTCGATCATATCTAATAGGCTTGAATCATTGACCCTAAACATCATAGTCTCTGGCATCAGGATACCTGCTAAGTTGCAAATAGCCTGCAAAAATTAATATCCTACTTCATAATTGAAACTGCAGGTTCTGGAAGCAACGTCCTTTCATTTGAACCCTGGCTCTGCCACTTGCCAGTTCTGTGACTTTGGACAAGCTTCTTGAACTCCCTGTGCCTCAGTTTCCTCCTATATAGAAGTACCCACCTCATCAGATTGTTGCAAGGATTACCTGAGATATATTCTGTAAAGTCAAACAAGAGTGCCTAGCGGAGAGCAAACCCTCAGTCAACATCAGCTGTGGTCATCACTTGTTGAGCTCCTGTCACTTGTTAGGAATTTTTCAGCACTCAGGTTACAACTGTGAACAAGAGAGTCGTGATTCTTGCCCTTATGGAGCTTATAATCAAGTGGGAGACACAGATGTTAAAGAAAATGAAACTTATGATTTGTTGGCTAATTCTGTTACCATTTGTTATCTCTAGGACACTGTTTAGAAGTTGCTGCAATGTATCTCTTTAGTTGTGATTTTTTAAATGTGTGACACAGGTGTAAATATTTTGCATCAGCTGTGTGGCCTGGGTTCATAGAGCCCTCAGCCTGGAGAAGCCCCTGGTGCTTAGCTCATGCCAGCAGACATCTGAGTGTTGCATTCAGAACAGAATTGGCCACAGTCCTGCTCCTTGGACATAAGCGGCCTATTCGAAGGGCAGAAAGAAAGCTATGACTGGGGAGAAATCCAAAAGGCAGCAAGACTTCTATCACTGAAGGAACAGAGAGCTCTCATTGTCATAATAGGCCGTTAGGAAGAGAACACAGTAGGAACCAAATGTTGTCATGCAGATAACACAGGCACCATGTGGCCAACTACCTATTTTTAAGTGACAGTGTATTTTAGGCCAGTTCCATTCCATGTGTAGCCTAGCTGCATTTTCTCTTCAGTATTTCTTTGCTCATAGTTAATATTATCACTGTTTCAACTGTATTTTCTTGGCCATTTAATGTTAAAGAAACCTATATGGTTATACATTTCCTAAGAAATGAAGACATCGAGCTGAATTTTCTAATGAGCCCTTAATAAAATATGACTACTGAATATACCAAAAAAGTGGGTTTCCTATACCAAACATGCTGATTTTAAACAAGGATGCTTTTGTGAGAAATATTATAATTTTTATTTTATTTCCTGAAATAAAATAGCATAAAATTGAGCAATAAAACCTCATACACACTTGTCATTGCTGTTTTATAGAATCACAGAAGATAAGTATTTCTGTTTAAATTTCATTTAATAGTTCAAGAAACTATACCTCAAAGAGTTTAAATGACCTGTTGAAGGTCACACAGCAAATTTAGTTGTAGAACCAGGGTTAAACACCATGTCTTCAAATTTAGGTCAGTTCTTCACTGTGCTGCATCTATTATATATGTCCAAGTGTTAAATCAGTACTAAATCATGAGTCTAAATTAAAGCATTAACTCCTTTGGAAAAAAGCACCGTGGAAAAGAATCCCCAAATCTTATCTTTTCCTCTCGAATTTACTGAGACAAAAGGGAGTAGGATGCTTTATATACCAGAAGGTAATAAGAATATGGATTATGTGCTTACCATGTACCTAAAATGCTGACATATGTGTTATCTCAGTAAACTGTTATTATGCTTTTTCTCATTAAAGCCTTGAAACCCTCATATCCCCATTTTACAGATGGTTGAACTTAGGTTTGGCATGGTTAAATAAATCGTCCAAAGTCCTATATATAGCATGTGGAAAAGTTGGTATGTACATCCAAGCTTCTTATTCTAGAGCTTGTATTCTCCTATGTTCCATACATTTTTACTTAAGAGTAGAAGGGAAATATCTTATTATTCAGAAATTAATGTCACAAGGCAATACATTTATAATATTTTTCAGTTTACTGGAGCAGTCTGTAGGGTGTTTTTAATTTAATTTTTTAACTTTGCACCTTTCATATTAAAAGTTTCTTTAGGAAATGAAAATGAATTTGGGGGAAAGAGGCCTCCACTAGTCCTGCTTTCAGCTGGTACAGGTGCTTGGCCTCCTCTGGTCAGGTAAGAAGGAGAATGCTGGCTTCTTTCTGCTCAGCCCATAAACTGGAGAAGTATCTAAATTCAGGAATGATGCCAGGTAGGGTAGGGGCAAGGAAGGGAGGAAGGGGATGTGGTATTCAGAGCCCATAACTCAGGAAATGTGATGGCACCTAATTTCAGAGTGGTATGAGGCAAGCGTTTAGGAAGGGAATAATGAGCTATTGTTGTATACTTTTTTCCTTTAATGGGTGGGTTGTTTTTATAAAGTTTTATGAACAGGAAACTAAAGCAAAATGCTGATCCCTTTGGTTTTTGAGTTCTGCCAGCATCATTTTCATTTTTATTTTTGAGTTATGGTGACAGGTACTTCCTTTAACACTTCTGGGAGTATAGCATAATAAGAAACCCCACGCTGCATTTCAGAACAACAGCAGACTCCAAGTGAAGAGCTCTAGTTTCAGATCTTCTCGAAAACATCATGGGACAGAATCAGATCCCTCCCTGACCCAAGGAGAAGCCAAGGTAGTCTACAGAATGTTTCCCTTTAAAAACATTTAAAGAAAATTTGCCCAGAATTTGGAAAACCTCTAATATGCATTAAAAGTGAGTCTTGCTGTGGTGAAGAAAATACTGATCTAATTCCCTCCTTCCTCGAATCATAAAATCCCAGCCTCCCCAGCTATTGTTTGCCCTGGAAGATGACTTCATCTTAAAGAAGGTGGTCCTATCTGTTGTGCATTTTGGATGCAATGAACCAACATTTCAGGCATCTGGCTGCCAACTTCAGAGATGTTAAAAGCCTTTTGTTCCTGCAGGGCATTTATTCATTGCTTACCTTGTAAAAGTTATGTCTTACTGCATTTTCCTGGCACCAGAGCAACCCTTGTACCTACCCATTGCATTTGGTTTTTCTGAGGCCGCAGGCAGCACTAGGTTATTAAAGTTCAAGGAGGAAGCCACGTGATGTTGGCTTTACAATTTTAATTCTTTCATACCTTCTTCCCTCTCTTCCTCCCACTCAAATGACAGATGCATTTTGTTCACCGTGTACTGTGATTAGACCAAAATGAGCTCCCAAAGCATGTAATACTCCAGGTGAGGAGGCCCAGACCGGGAGACCATGATCCTCTCTTGGTAGAGTAGCCAGCAGAGCAGTTTCCTTGGATAAAGAGTCCTTGAATTAAATTTTTTTAAGAAAAGTCCTTGAGTCCACAATTTCACATCAGCCTGGGCACTTTAGATAAGAACCATGTTTAATCTTGCAGAAACAGGCAAAAATCTCCCTTAACCCTCAAAAGTCAGTCCCTCTGGGCCCAAATGAAGAGACCCAAGTTTCAATATAAATAGCACTAGATATGAACATGGCAAGGTAAAAAGAAGCAAAAATTCTAGAGTTTAACCTGGAATCAAAAATCTAGAGAAGGAAAAAGAAGAAAGTGCCTTTGGAGGGAGGAAAGGGCAGATGAGTATGTTACAAGGAGTCTCTGAACACAAACTATTTGACATACCTTTGCCACCAGAGTTCCAGTTTCCCTGACAAGTTCACCTTGTTCAGGAATTAGTGTGACTTGCAGGGATTGTGTAAAAAGCTGGAGGGAAGCAAAAGCTCTCAGTAATATCGGAGAGGGCTACATAGCCTGACACTGCAAGAGCTGGCTCTCAGAGTGGTTTCAGTGACTTTTGGACTCTTCAAGAAGATAAACATAAAGGGACCCAGGTGTACTTTTCAGAATTTCTTTCAACTGTGGTATCATGCTTATGATTTCTTGGTCCCATCTCAGAAATGTTTGTTCCTCATCAAAAATATTCTTCTCTGGATTTACCTCCTTCATGACATGTTCTTTGATTAGCCCCATTTTAATTTAATTTTCATCTCAACAAATACAGGTCCTTCTACCATTTGCCAGTGTGATAGAAGTAGCTGGAGCTACTGTAGTGAGCAAGATAGGTACAGTCCCTATGCCCTTGTGGCTTGCTGTTATTGGGCAATGGAGACATATCAAATCAGTTATGAGCAGAATGATGATTGGGGGAAGAGAGGTACTCTTCACTGTGGGGGCACAAAGCAAGGGTTCTCCTAGCCTGGGGTCAAAGGCAGCCTTGGATGAGAAGAATTAGCCAGGAAGCCATCTGGTGTTTGATCCTGTCATGCCAAAGAACTAAATGATCAGGCAGTGATAAAAGTTGGTAAACCAGAGACTGGTGCTTTTGTTCAGTCTTCTGTTGCTAAGGCATTTGGTTCAGTCAGAATTGTGGGCATGTGACCCCTGTGTTTGCTGAGCTTGGTTTTGGATGTGAGATGAAAAAAATTCAAACACAGCAGAAGCTCCCATAACTCAGCACCCACTTAACCAAAGGACTCAGTGAACCTGCACCTCCGAACTAACCCCTCTGCAGTGTTGTTGGAGGCTCAAGGAACACCAGCTGGTCTCTCGAGCACACACCAGCCAAATTCCACTCCTAACAGATGAGTGAGGCATATGCTTGCTGGGAGTCTATTTCTGCTCGTTGACTTGTTCTGTAATTAAGGTTCTCTATACACCATCCCCCTTTCTTCCTCCCCACAGCCCTGGGTCTTTTTCAAGTAAAGTCTCTAGCCAACTACCCTCCTCCCATTCTCTACTGCTACAGCTAATTTTTTAAAAACTTAAATGCACTTGTATCCCCTGGCTATGAAGATAAGCATGTTTTTAATTGGAACTCTGGATACCAGATTGTAAATCAAGTCCCAGGAGCCAGAACACATCTCCTGGTGGGTGGCTGAGTTGATAGTTTACTTGAAGTGTGGACCTGCATATTTTTCATCATATCCCCAATGCACCCATACATATATAAGCAGGCTGTCTAGCACCTAATAGTTCCTCAGTGCTGGATGAGCAAATCAGCAGCTTCCATGGCCATTCTGGATTTTGATGCTACAGCCATTATGCTAATTACCCCTGGACACCTCTGACTTGAGGACCTGTGATCAAAGTGCTTCTGGCAGAGGGGGCCCAGGTTCATTATTGGGCCTGCTGATAATTCTAACCCAAATTTCTAGAGTCCACTACTAAAGATTCCAATTCCTTGGACCCAACGTGGGGCACAGGGATATGGATTTGTTAAGTTTCTCAGTTGATTTCATTGCAGGTAGTCTCTGGAATTAATTGTCCCTAAATTCCAAGAAGTCATGTTTCTATAAATGTGTGTTTTCAAATCCCAGCCAGATGGATAAATACTGCTATATTTCACTGTTATGCACACTTCCCCCACATTTTAACTTCTCTGGGATTAGGATGTACAATTGATCATATGCTATAATTTAATTGGCAGCATTATTTCTCTTTCCTGGTAGTAGATAAAATAATAGCACATATTATAATCTTCGGCATCTTAGGCTTGATGAAATATGGTGCTTTGATTGCTGAGTTTGTAGTTGATAGAAAGCACTTTTACTATCCAAAGCTAGAATTTTTTATTCTGATTTGTCCACATAATTTTTAGTGTTTAAAAACAAAAACAAACACCATGCATAATGCATACATTAGCTGTAGTCTAAGGGGAACAAATAATTTTGAAATGTAACAAGTTTATTGAATTCTTGGTCCAAAAATATGAAATACTCTCAAACAAATGCAGACTATCCATAAAGTTCAAAGATCCTGTAAGTAGTGTACAGAAAGTATTGTTGGGGCTGGCTTAGATTCTCTAAGCAAAACAAGCCTGTTGATAGCAATCAGCTAATCAGGATTCTTGTTGCAAAATCTGGAGTGAAGACAGGTTTCTGATTGCACACACTGTGCAGTCTGAAATAGTGTATGTATCCAAAAAAATGATAAATTGAACCCTTTGGGGTTTTTATTTCATCACTGAGATTGCATTTCTGCCCCCCAAAACAATTAAATATGGTGGTAAAGGTTTTCTTGGGAAAGACCAAGCTTTGAAACATTTTGTCCCCCTCCCCAATTTCTTCTTTAAGTATTGTCTTTCACTGAAACTCTCTTTTTCACTGGTCTTTTGAAGTGCATTTTTATATCTAAAGCAGTTTAAGATACTTTTCTGTCCCCCCAACCCCGCTTTACTTCCATATTCTTCTTTATTCTCTTTTCCTTTTCATATTTAATGAAATCTGTCATTCAGTTAAGGGTCAAGTTTAGGCATCAGGGAAAGATTCTAGGCATGCCAATATTCTGAGGCTTCTTGGCACTCAACTTTTTTGTTTTTGCTCCACCACATTTAAGCTAACATTTGACCTCAATGATAGAGGTCTAAAGTGAAAATATCCTTGAGGTCAAAACTAACAAGAGTCCTCTGGCTCTGATGCCATAAAGAGAGAGCTCTGCTCTCTTTTTCATGGTTTCTCAACAGTGGCATTATTGGCATTTTGGACCTGTTAATTCTTTGTTGTAAAGGGCTGTCCTGTGCATTACAGGACATTTACCAGTAACCTGGGCCTCTACCCATGAAATGCCAGTAGCACCCTCCCCCAGTGACAAGGAAAAGTATATCCAGACATTGCCAAATGTCACCTTTGGAGTTAAAATCATCCCCAGTTGAGAATCACTGCTGTAATGAACCAGAGTGCAGAGAATGTACCTACATGCCTGTGGCATAACAGGGCAAGACAGATATTCATTCTCTTGTTTTCCCCAAACATAAAGTCTTGATTATTTTTACATTATAGTTAATAATCCTCAGGATTAGCTCAGTCCTGGGAGAAAGAGAAAAATTCTGTAATTAACTGGGTTTTCAGACTTGTTTCAGAAAATGAAGTCTTTAAGAGAATGCAAGAACAAAGCCTTCCAGCTTTAGAATATGTAGGGATGTATTTTCATAAATCAGTCCTGGAGTAAGTAGACATATCCCCGGGCAGAGGGAGAGTAATAATACTGGTATGATTTTTAGATATCATCAGTGCTTCATTTGTGCCATTTTTACCTGTCTGGCAGTAAACCATAGTCCTGGCCTCTCAGAATTCACTGCTAGAACCTCTCCAGGGTTTTAACTCCCCTCTCCCATCAAGACTGAAGTCACAAAGAGGAGAGGGAGCTGGGTCATGAGCTGGGAGTTTCACCCAAATGGAAGGGGAAGGAGGGAGAAATGTTGGTAACATGTGTGTCCAACATGTATCTGCATGACTATGTCAGACTGGCAGTGACAGAAGAGATAGCTCCGGATGCCACGGTAGCAGGCATGCATCTGAAGGCTAGGCTCTGGAGGAATCGCTAGTGTTACTTGAGCTCCTTCTGCAAATGCCCATGTCCCTGCAGACGTTACAGTTGAACAGCCATGTTTTAAAATCAACCATGTTCCTTGAGCAGGTGTGTATTATACTCCTTCCTGGCATAGAGGTTTAGGAATGGGTGGAGAAGAGGAGGGGAGAAATGTAGCTAATTGAGCACTTGATCTGTAATAAACACTCTTACCTATTTGATGAATGAATCAACAAATGAATGAATAAACAAAGCTTTAGTAAAAAAAAAAAAAAAAGAGCACATAAACCCTGGCGTTAAGTATAATGTTGACAGGACAAAACATTGTCCCATTGGCTGAGAAGATTGTCACAACTTCTCTAACTTCTGAAGTTTTCACCATGTGCTGGGTCTGTTCTGCCCACAGTCATGACAGTGGATTTGAGGAGTTGATTGATGATCTTCCAGCCATGCCTCGCTGTCTGCTCATCTAAAAGGAGCTAATAATCAGTGGTGGGCTTATGTGTGGAGACCCACCTCTCTACCAGCAGCACAAATGAGCCCCGTTCTGCCCAGGCGAGAACACAGGCCCTACTCTTGGCAACGGTCCTGGAAATGCAGAACAGACTTCTTTATTCTAGTCTGCAGGCTTCTGGCTAGCGGGAAACACTGCCTGGCTGTGAAGCGTTTTATAGGATTATAACACGTTGTGCCGAAGGCAAGTTCTGAAAGGCACTTTGTGCTGTTGCTTTGAGTGAAGCTGACTGTTAAAGCAGTGTTGTTCCTGAGCCCATAAACACACACATAGGCAGGATGGAGAATGTGGGCTCCTGGGGCCCTCTCAGCTGGGCAGCATTGCAGAGTTAAGCCAGCTTCCCTCAACTGTGCCACTGGCCTTGGGGATGTGCTTGAGAACCCTTCTGTAGGGCAGCCTACTTTCTGACAAAGTCTTTGGTCACAGACACCCCTGATTGAAATCCTAGGAAGAGTGCCCAAACACTAAATCTGGAAGCAGCACATCACACACTGGAAAGGTTCTGAAGTCAGGGTACAAGGTGGAAATTGCATAGGGTCAAAAATACTCTTGAAAATCCTTTAACTGTCTTAAGGAAAGGGCCACATACATGGTTTGTGTACACACAAAATTGCCAGCTTCAATTTACAGGCCTTACTTCACACACACACACACACACACACACACACACACAAATGACTATATGTCTTTTAACATATACTATTCTATTTTATTCATGGTAGAAACATCATGCTATGAGAAGCTCGGAAGCATCAGACCTCCCAAGGAAACTCCAGATTCCCACCTTTCCTTTCACATTCATTTTGGGGCTTGTTTGTTTTGTTTGCAGCTCTATTTAAATTGTTAATGGGCATTAGCTATAAATCAGCTTCTCTTTTCTCCACCCCACCCCCAGCATGTATGGTACAAAAGATGTAACTTTGCACATATGTTATGTGGCCATGCATATTGATTGATTTTTCTAGGTCCAAATCTTTTAAGGAGGGGCAAATTAAAAATGTTTTAAGAGAAAGTGAATATGGAAGCATTCTCATCAACCAACATGACTATTCTTTGCTCTATGATAGTTGTACTTAAACTTGAGGTTAAAGTACCCTATCTTCTTTAGGGTCAATTTATTACTACACTGGACTTACGGTGTGTTAGACTTCCTACCTGGCGCTGAGGATCCTGTAGTAAGTATTCCAGTTCTAGGGCTATTGTAGTTTGTTTGGGTCGCTCATTTCTTCACCAAGTGCTGGAAGTTCACCTCCCAACTGGAGAACGGGGCCCAGCAAGCTCCACCAGAGATCAAAGCCCATCCCCGAAGGGCTGTTGCTGGCAGAATCCTCTAGTTGGGATGGTGGGCCGGTGAGAGCCAGAAGAGCAAGGAGGGAATGAGGAGAAGCTGCAGGTGCTTCAGCTCATATTCTTGGCAGCCAGAAAAGCGTTAAGTGAGGCATCTAACTGCCTCCTAGCCCGGCTTTGGCTGCAGAATTAACTAGGGGCTGGTTTGGTTGGGTGCCCTGGGAGATTGGGTTTCCCTCACTCCCCCACCAAGCTTGACCAAGCTTTACCAAGCTTTGGGGAGCATCTAGGTAAGCACCCCACCAGCACAGCTCAGGCTAAAAGGACGAAGTTGGGTTCAGGAATACAGGTAGGATATATCAGTGGTCCTGAGGCACTCTTTTCCCACCCCAAACCTCTTCTTCCACTACATCCGTATCACTACTTTATGGTCCATATTTGAAAGGAAAAAAACCTCAGGTGCTGTCTTCAGTCTCAGTTGGAACCCACTCATTCAGAAGCCTCGTTCACATTTGTGGAAGTAGTAAGGCTCGCAAAACTGGGCCAGATTCTCCCTGCTTCTGAAGGTAGTTTTTCTCCACTAGTTGGGTAGGGAAGTAGATAGATTTAGTGCCAGGGTGTGGGTTTGGTACCCAAGATGAAAGAGATGTCTATCGTGAGATTTCCTGTCTGGAAAGTGGGAATTGCTGAATTCTGGCTTCAGCTGAAAGCCGAGAACACTGAAACAGGGACTAGGTATTTCCATTCCTACTACCTCCTGCACACTGAAGTCTAAACAAAAGATATCATCTCCCTGAGCCACCACCTGTCATGGCCCTGTCTTTGATAAGGAAGGGGGAAAAATTCTACAGAGCAGTCTACAAAATAAATTTTGAAATAATGATCACTTTAATATTTAAAAACTACTTTCTAATTTCCTAAGTAACACATGTATATGTTTTCTTGTAAAAAAAATGTTTAAGAACATTAGCTATAAATGTAAAGTCTCCTTTGTTATTTTTAATCCGTTAATGCCAGATACCTGTGGCACTGATTGCCTCCCCTCAGCCCCAAGAACTCATAATATGATTTTGCTGTGGATCCTTCTGGATGGTTTTCAGTGGTATTTATCTACATGTCTCCATAAAAAAAAAAAAGATACGGTATTCTTTTGTAGATGTGTTTTTAACGGAAATAGTATTATATTGCACTTACTCTGTAATTATTTTTTAACTGCGCACATTGGAGGTCTTTCCACTTCAGACCCATAGCCCCATCTTCTTTTTGACTGCTGCTGAGTTCTGTTCCATAATGAGGAGAGTTTATTTAAGTATTCCCTATCGATGGATATTAGCTATTTCCAGTTGCGATTTGGTTTTTACTGCCCAGCTAGGGCTGCAGCAAATGATCACATAATTGCCTATTGGGCATTTGCATTGTGTTTTTTCCAGTAAGATGAGGTGGAGCCGGGTCATTGATTGCCCGTGTGGCAGGCAGCCTCTTTATCAGCCTCTTTATAGTTGAGGAAAAGGCTTGGCGGATCTCTTGGAAGTGGAGGAAATGTTGTGTATCCCGACTGTGGAGATAGTTACAAGTGTTTACATTTATCAGCACTCAACTAACTGTACAGTTAAAATGGGTGCATTTTACTGTTTGTAGATTTTATTCTAATGGCGTTTATTTAAAAAAAAAAATGTGTGTGAGGGGAGACTGGCTGGGAATAAGGAACGGTGGGCATTTACAATGCTGGCTTCCGTACCTCCCCCACTCCCAGTCGTACCTCTCCACCCGGATCTTTCCCTGGCCTCTCCTCTTCCGCCGCCTCTTCCACACAGCGAGCGCCGGCGTCCAGCGCAGCTGTCCCTGGGCCCGAAGGCCGGCAAAATCGCGTCTCTCTGCCCCTCAACGCCCTGAGGGTTTCCGCCAGGCCGCACCTGGGCGCTCCCTGGACGTCTCCCGTCCCGCCCCGCCCTAAAATGGGCGGACACGGCCATGGCCCCGCCCCCTTGTGTAGGAGCGTAGGCGCTGGGCGCCTTCAGGCAAGAAACTGTCAGTCTGTCTCCGGGTCCCCGTCGCAGCCCGCACGGTGGAGCTGGGGTCCCCTTTCGCCTGGGAGTTTTGTGGTCGAATCGGGTCAGCAGTGACATCCCAAAGGGCAGGCCCGGCAGCCGCCATGGTGGCCAAGGATTATCCCTTCTACCTCACAGTCAAGAGGGCGAACTGCAGCCTGGAGGTACCCCCCGCCAGCAGTCCGGTCAAGGACACCGAGGTAGGGACCTCTACCTGGACTCCGCCGGTCCGCCTGTCTTCTCTCCCTGTGTCACTCTCTTTCCACCTCTCACTCTGTATGTTCCTCTCTCTCCGTCTCTCACCCATATTCCCCCTGTCTCCCAGTCTCCAAGTCTCCATCTCTCACTCTGTCTCCTTTCCTACCCTCTCTGTGGATCAAGGATGAGCCATCTTCTCCCTGTCCCTGTCCCTGTCCCTCTTTCTCTCAGCCAGGGAGCAGCAGCCTCTTGCCCCTGCACTCCCCCACCCCGCCTCCCTCCCTTTGCGTCCAGCTAGGCTCTCAGACTGTCAATCTTCTGTCTAGACCCTGAAGAGGGATCTTCTACTATATAAGCAGGCCCAGTCATCGGGAAAGAGCTGTTCTCTAAGTGTCGCTTTCCTCTTGCCTGGGTTGGGGGAGTAGGGGTTGGTTCTTGGATACCCTTAGGGATATCTCACCTGTTAGGCTTGGTCTTGCATCTAGCTTTTTGGCAACAAAGGCCATGGCACCTCTGCTTGTCACCTGTGGCTAGTGATGTCATTTAGCTAGGGTCTGGGGGCTAAGTGATCATTTGAGTGCCTCCCACATGGATCCTGAAAATGAAATAAACTCCTGGGACAGCAAAGCTGTCTTGGAACACTAGAAATACTGCTCTTTCTGGAAACTTTCCTGTGTGTTGAGGGTGATGTGAGAGAGCCTTTCTGGCTTGTGTTTGGTCAGCCTTTCCTCCTGTATTACATATCGCTGGCAAAGACCTCACTGGCCTTAAAGGTTGGGTTCAGCTGGAGGAGAAAGTGTCATCCCCCGCCTTTTTTTTTTAAGGGTTTTAAGCAATACGATTGCTTTCACTAGACTGCAGCTTTGCTGTGGCCGACCTGTAGTGGAACCCACAGGACCCAGCTCATCATTGTTGCTCATGTGTGTGTCTGGGGGATCGCCAGTCCCCCCGACCATGGACTGGGGAAAGTGTCTGGCCTTGTCGCAGAATTCTTGGGGATTCTGCCCACCTGGCACCCTTGGGTCTGCTTAGCTGTGTGGGTTCACTGAATTATGTATATTTGGGAAGATAGTATCAAAGATTCATTGCCTCTAACAAGAACTGCTTCAAGCTGACAAGATTCCAGTTTCCAGTTGTAATCAGCTTTCTGTAAGCTGAGCACAAACTAATGTCTAACCCCTACCCCCACCCCACACTCCAGCTCAGCTGTATATCTTCACAAAGAGTTTTTGTTCCCAGCAGCTGTGGAAGTATTATGGCCCTAGTGGTGTTTGGACTCTAACTTAAGTTTTGACAGGACAGCACCTGCAAGGATTCAGGTTGTTCAGGCTTGGAATGGATATAATGGTTTTTCAATGGGAACTTCATAATTTAATGAATGTTGGAGCGGTGAAGCTAGTGCCAAACTTCTTTGGGAGAGAAGTAAAGCATAACCAAGTTTAATTAATAAATTGAATTGGGTCAAAGAAAATAATAATGCAAATAGCTTTGGGCTCTCACTAGTCCCTTCTTGCTATCACTTAATCCTGTGTTTTTGAATAGTTTGATGAAAGACTTAAGTAAAACTCATCTGCTTAGTCCTTTCTTATTATTCTTATACTACCTACAATATAAATATATCTGTGTATCACACATGTGATGAAAGAAGTATATTTAACCAAATGTTAAATATTAATTTTCTTCATGATAGCTGGATTCAGATTATATAACATTTTCATTATATGAAGATGTCCTGGTGTGGGAGTAAGGATGGGGGAGAAGCTATTTCATTTCAAAAATAGTTGGTGATTTTTTTTTCAGATATCAACACTGAGGATTTTTTTTAAGTGTTTATATCTGAGTAGAGGTATCTCTTATGCTGTATAGACCTTGAGACAGAGATGTCCAGTCCAATATATCTCCCAGCTTCATTGATTTGGCTTATCACTTCCTGATAATGGTGATAGACAAAGTTGGAAAGAGAAACCTAAGCAAGTTTTGGGGCCAGTTTTCTGGTTTCATTGTCGGTGCACAAGACAGCTAACCCTTGTAGGGCTCACTTCTCCATAGGCAGTTAATTAAAATATATTTTCTACCAGCAGGTGTCATCAGTATTTGTGTTTAAAAACCAGCATACACTAGTTGGCCTTTTGAAAACATGATTATATACTTGTTTATAAAATAGACATTGACTGTCAGTTCCTATTAAAGTAATTTTTTAAGATTAATCATTTTCTTTGCAGAAGCAATGTGGTTATAATAAAAAGAAAAACTGTCCAATCGAAAATCCTTTTTGGCCTGCAAAGACAGTTACAGCAAAATACCTTTAAATGGAATGTTTAATGGCTGTACCTTCTGCATTTGCTATTGAGAAGACAGTGGGCACAGAGCTGTATGGGCAAGTGCCTTCTAGTGTTTGTTTTTGTTGTTGCAGCCAGCATGCTAGGGAAGGCCACTTTGGGAAAGGCCTTCCCTAAGGGGTGGGTGTCATTGATATGCTTTTGATACCATACATTTGAGTAAAAATGTCCAACAATAGGCAATCTCTTAAAAGCAAATCATTAACAAAATTTCTACTCAAGATTTAAGTGCTTTGTAATTTTTTTAACTTCAATGATGGTTTGCAATTAAAGAAAAGATATATTTTAAAAGTTTATTTTCTTTAAAATATCTACTTTAAACAGAAATATTCTACATGGATTATTATATACATATAATACTGCTTCTTAATCTAGTATTTCTTAGGACATGAGTGTATGAGTTGGGTTACAAATGTTCACTTTTAATACCCATAACCAGCTAGATCCTTCCGGCTCTAATTATTAACCATGAAATCTAAGGAGCTTAGTCCACGGCTCTAGACTTTCACAGGGAAACATGGTATCATGTAAGCATCACTAAGCTTATTTCTTCTGATCGTTGATGCAGCTTTGCTCAATTGATTTCTGTTTTTACATTTATTGGGTGCTTTCTTCTCATGCCAGGAGGGACTGGTCCTTTTAGCATGTTAGATGCTCTGAACACCTGATCAAGTCACTAAAAAGAAAGCTGTTAATGCTCACAAATTACACTGATTATAAGTTAAAATCACTATTTCCCTATGGTAAGGTTTTCCCTTAAAGAAATAAGGCTCAAATGAGTAAATATGTTGGCTAAGGATGCTGGAGACTGATGTAAGGTCTTAAGTGTTTAGGGTCCATTTCATTTTTAATGAAAATACAAAGAGATGTTTCTGTTGTTTTTTTTTCCTAAGAATATATCTGACAATTTGATGGACAGCTTACTTTTGGTTTTAAGATTCACTGTCTCAGATATCAGACAGAATTAAGCCAGATTTAGCTAGTGGTATTTATAGTCTTTGCCTTTGTCTCTTTGTCTTTTATATGTTCTGATTTTTGTCTCAGCCAGTAGCCTTGTGTGGCCTTTGGAATGACATCTATTGAGAAATGATGGAGTTCTGGTCCTTTTCCAGGTACCACGCCTAGTATCTCACTTGAGACCCAACCATGTTGCAAGGTTAATATAAAGCACATATTATTCTCTCTATGAATAAAGACACTGAGGGGAGGTGACTTGCAAAAAGCCACAAAGAAAATCAGCAGGTGAATTAAGATGCAATGTCAGGTTTCCTGGTGAATTTAGTCCAGTGTTCAGTACCCATGTACCTAGTGGTATTTGAGAGTATGTATCTCTGTGAAGAACAAATGGAAGGAGGGATGTAAAACTTAATGGACATGTAAAATGCTCTCAAATATTTTCTTTTAAATGCATAGTCTTGAGTACTTTATGTAAGTGCAAGGGTACATTTAAGCTTTAGCTTTAAAGAGCAAAGTGAACCCTATGCCTCTGCCATAATTTATGCCCCAGTCCTCAAGTGTATTTGTAAATTGTATGCACCTGGGACTGTATTCCTTGCATGCCAGCTGGAGAGCTAAAAGAGTCAACTGGTTTCCAATAACTTACGCATTTCTTGGAATCTGTATCATGTAGTGTTGAACTGACAGCATGTACAACCAACTACATAGAAATAGTTCCAATGAATTATTGTACTTAGAATCCTAAGATTTCTTCAAACAACTAAATAAATAGACTCTTTGAATTGTGTCACTTCAGATCTTGCTGAGTGAGGAGCCACATGGAATTACCTGGGTAAAGGCCATCCCTTGCCGATCGGATCTGGTCATGGTCATCCAGCCATGATTCACAGTCTTGTTTACGTGGAAAGCTATCTTGGGGGTTTTGGGCCTCCATGATACACATGAACTAGGAATAGGTTTATTAGAGGAAAATATGTTGACTTTACACATGTACATTTGAGGTTCTTCAGAGCATCAACTCTGGAATAAGACTGCTTGCGTCCCGATGCCATCTCTATCAACTGCTAGTTGTGTGGCCTTGGACAATTTACTGAGCCTCTCTAAGCCCCTATATCCTCAATGGAAAACTATGGATAAAATAGTTCTACTTCCTACGACCATAGTGAGGATCAATGAGATGATTCATGTACAGCGCTTAGCACAGTGCTTGACACATAGTAGGTGCCCAATAACTATCATCAAGACCTCTGCATCTCAGAAAGATTCCTAAAACATTTTAAGAAGCACAATCATCATCTTATTTTCCTGGTGCTGTTTTAAGCATAGCAGTGCATTAGGGGGCCTTACTGTAGGTCTTCTAATTACCCTCACAACAATTCCCTGAGGTTGTTATTAATACAATTGTCCCCTTTTGGAGAAGAAACTTAGGTTCAGAGCTTGGTAAGTGGCCTTTCCAGGATGGCTGAGCTAGGAAGTAGGTGGAAGAGCCAATACTCACACCCTAGTCTGACCCTGAAACCTGTACTTTCCCAACCACATCACGTTGCCTCTAAATGACTAAATCACTGGTCTCCTCACCGCATAGCATATGAAGGATGAACCCTCCTGCTGGAGCAAATTGCCTCATGGTCAGAGGCCATTTTTTCCTTCATGTCTGGGTGAGAGACCTCACCATTAGTCAATGCTTCTGGCTGGGACTCACAGGAGTGGGGTTTGCAAGCCTCTTTTGGGGAGGGTTTTAGTAACTTCCATTTTGTGTTTCTCAAAAGCAAGGAGCTGGTCTTTGTCAGAATTCTGTGTACTCAGCTCTGTGGAGGTGACAAAGTTAGTTCTGCAATTAGTCATTTTGCTTATCTATAGTAACCACCAGCCTTCCAAGTAAACCAATAACTGGAAGGCCCAGACTGCCATCTGGGTATTTGTAAATTGTGTCATTTTCTCAAGACACTGTAAGTGCCTGTAAAATCCTGGACCAGTGCCACTGTTTTCATAACAACTGAGTGAAAATAAATTACTGATCATATCCCAATTTCGGAAAGCCCTGTGCACATATAACGGTTATTAACGGCATGTGTGTACCTGAAAAGGCAACTTCATTTGTGATATATGCATGTAATTGCCTTCCATAATTTGTCAGTACTGTTAAGAGGTACAGGTCACACACAAAATGAGGAAATGGCTGCAACTGCATTGCTATTAATTCTTGTTGCATTGGCTGATGGACCATCAGGAGTGAACGGCAGTCGTTGCTGATGCCTTCCGTTTTTTAATGAATTCACACCAGTTATTAACTTAGAAGAGACAGTCACAAATTGATCAAGAAAGGCTAGAGTAGGAGTAGTCTTTTAAGTCTAGAAACAGTTGTGACTGAACATTCTATGTTTGGGCCTTTGTGTCCTTTTGCAAGAAGGCAGCTCAATTATTACTAAAGGTCAGTTAATTGAAGCTGAACCAGAAACCTTGTGGTAAACTCACTGGATTTTTTTTTTTCTTTCTGGCTCTTAAGATGATGAGGAAAGGAGTAACAAAACAGGCTTTTTTCCGGGGATTTATGAAACAAGCAAACAAAACTAGTCTTGAGGAAATGACCCAGGGTCATTGCATTAGAGGACCTCGGAGTGGGAAAGTCCTGTTGAGAATATGGAGCCCAGTTCTTATCTGCTGCTGGATCCATTCAATCTCTGCTTAAACACCTGCAGGGGCAGAGAGCTCATTACCTTATGCCTGTACATTCTGCCTTTGTTTAGTGTGGATTATGAGATAATTCTTTCTTAGTCGTAATGTTGCTTTCTGGAGCTTAATATTATATAGTAATACCTTGTCATGAGTTATACCCTTAAATATTTGAAAACTGTTGTCTCTCCCTCCCCATCTGCTCTGCATGCACACACAATCTTTCTCTCTCCCTTGCTCCCTCCATCTCTCCTTCCCTCTCCTCCTCCTTCTCTCTCTTCTCCTGGGTACTTATCTTCTCCTGGCTAGATTCTTGGTTCCTCTAACATTTCCAAATGTACCATAGTATCTAACCTCTTTTTCTTCCTTGTTTGTTTCTACTGGACATCCCCAGTGTGCCTGGAATTCTTGAGTATTGATCAGCCCAAAGACACTATATAATACTGTATCAACAATAAGATTTTTTTGTGCTTAATATGCTTCATTACACAAGAGAAGTAGGCTAATACATTGAAAAAGATTTTTGAAATAGAGATGACATACTAAAGATTAATGTCTTTGTCATATAAATAATTTATACAGATGTAAAAGAACAAGGTGTCCATAACAAATATGCAGTTCACACACAGGAACTATCAAAGTAACATTAGTTAAAATGTTCACTCTAATTGATATTATAGAAATTAAAAAGGAAAATAATAATAGGTACTATTGCATATTTAACTGATGTTCACAAATATTTTAAAGACATGATAAAACCCAGTGCTGGGGGTATTGCAGGGAAATAACACACTTCTTTCTGGAATGAGGGAACTTGTCAGTGCATATTTAAAAAAAAAAAAGTTCAAATCTTTGGACACAGTATTCCATTTCTGGTGGTGGGGGGGAGTTGTTTGTCCAAAGTTGTTCATAAGGACATATTTTGCAATGATACTCATGTTTTATGTTTGTGTACTTTATAGGTTTCAAAGCACTTTTATAATTTTTCCCTCACCTGAGTATAATTATCCTCATTTTAAAGATGAGTCTACTAAGAGTCAGAGAGGTTTAGTGATTTTTTTCCCTGGGTCACACAGCTGGCAATGGCAGAGCTAAAGCTTGAAGTCCAGTTGTCTCATTCCAGTCCAGCATCCTTTCCCACTTATACCAGCCTGAAAAGCCAACGACCTCTCTGACCTATAACGAAGGAATGGCTCCATGTACCAAGGCCTCTGGCATAAGAGTCAGGGGCATCATTTGAGCCATCACATACTAGCAAGCAAATCCACCCTAGTGTTCCTGGAAAAAAAAAGAGGAACAAAGTTGAGCTAATTATATACACGATGTAACCAATTTAAATATACATGTAGGAACATGGGATGTAGAGAAGTGGGGGAGGGGATACTTCAATCAGAGCACACCCCCTTCCTTTTTAATTGTGCTAAGTTCTCATTCATAGAAATGCCACCCAGTGTTCAAATAGCAGTCGGTTATTATCTGATGCATTATCTCCTTTGAACCTTGCACTAGCTGAGGGAGCTGAGCAAGGCAAGGACTGTACTCTGCTGTCAACTAAAGAAACAGAGATTCAGAGAGATTAGGAGGCAGGGCCAAAATGTTGGTCTCTCCTTGCCCAGCCTTAACTTCGTGGCATGCCACAATGTTGGCTTAAGCCAGTCATGTTTCTGCGTGAGGTCAGTTGTAAACAGCACTATTTTGGAGGTGTTCAAAGTGAACAAACGCCACTGCACATCCAAAACACCACATGCAGTGACCTTGCCTTGGAGCCAGTGGACTGGTGGGCCCTTCCGCTGGCCTGCACTCCAGCAGATCCAAGTGCAATATCTTTATTTTTGATGTGAAATCCCTGTTAGAGTCAACAAAAAGCCCACAAAGAATTAGATAGACCCAAACTTTTATACACATAGATGACATCCCTTAAAATGATGTCTTAGTGAGCTCTGCAGATCTAATTTGCAGCAGAGGTGATCATTAAAAGATAAGGAGAAACAGAGCAGTTCCCTGAGGGTACTGTTTCTGTAGACATCACTAGAAGTTTGCAACCTGACTCAATTAAGTAAAACTGAGATCCTGTGTTAGGATCTTGAAAAATAAAGTAAAATATTTAGCAGATGCCACAAACTGCCGAAGAAGCCACAAAAGGGAAAATGGAATGAACTAAGTAGAAAGAGATGGAGTTGGGCCCGATGGCCAAGGGGGCTAAGTGATAAGATTTCCCTTTGTGTGCTTTTTGACCCTGACACAAGGCCAGTGTAAGCTCTCTGCTCAAGCGTACTTATATGATATTGAAATACTAACATTTCATAATCCCCACTTGACGCAGGCGGGTCAAGAACAACCCCAAGTGAAAAACAGGAGTGTTAAAGGGAAGTGGTAAAGACTATTCTTATTTTTCACTTCACACTGGTGGGGAAGGGGGTGGCTAATCAATATCCTGTTAGGTTTTAGCAGTCTCAGTTCATTTTCACATGCCTTGTCAGCTATCCTCTATGGGTTGGTGATTGCTTTGAGGGCTTCTGTGTGTGGTCTTACAGGAAAGGTCTGAAACTGCTGTGAAGAAGGAAATAGACTGAAGAAGAAAAAAATACTGGTAGCTTAAGTGTCAACCACAATCACGTGGTGAAGAGTTACCTCCTTCCACCTCAACTGTTTGATGGTGCCTTATACAACAGCTTTGAAGGAGAAGCATCATTAAAGACACTGGTGTTCTCTTGTTATCTCTGAATGCTTTATGTCCAGGCTTTAAGTCTAGGTGAGTGAGCTTTTGTTCTGGCTCAACATGGAATGATGGGAGCTCACTTTGGAGGACTCTTAAATGCTCATCTGAGTTTCTTCTGCAGCATTTATTTCTAAGGTGATTCTTACAAGAGTTTCTCTACGAGCTGGAGATAAGGCACAAACAGGCTCAGCTTCTTGGATCCTCAGAGTCTTTGTTTCTGGCATGACTCAACTGGGTGAGATTTATTTCCCAGAAGGTGGGTTGCACACCACTTGTGATACCTCAGGTAATACCAGACAAGGTAATACAGAGGCAAGGCACAAAATAATTTTTGATCACTTTCCCAAGTTTCCACCAGTCCTTTCTGATGATGTCAAGGAGAAACTCTCAGTTTGCAGCCAGTATATCTTTATTTATTTTTATTATATATATATATATATATATATATATATATATATATATATATATAAAATGTTCTTTTTTTAAAAAAAAAGATTTATTTATTTTTAGAGAGAGGGTAAGCAAGGGAGAAAGAGGGAGAGAAACATCGATGTGCAAGAGATACATCAAGTAGTTGTTTCTTGAATGCCCCCGCTGGGGACCTTCAAGCGTGCAAGCCAGGCTTGGGACCTGACTGGGAATCAAACCAGTGACCCTTCAGTTCTCAGTCCAGCACTCAATCCACTGAGCCACACCAGCCAGGGAGATATATATATATATATATATTTAGAGACAGGAGAAGGGAGGGAGAAACAGAGGGAGAGAGACATTGATGTGAGAGACAAACATGAATTGGTTGCCTTTCCTACACAACCAATCTTTCACTTCTCTGAAGACACTCAACCAACCGAGTCACACTGGTCAGGGCAACAGCTAGTGTATCTTTAGCACTTCTCTTTCACTTGCAAATTTCCCTTTTTAACAAAGTGCAGGCTTCAGGCTCTGAAGCTTCAGACAGGCAGGAGTATCTAACAAGAATTTAACAATAGGGTTCATTTTTAAAATTTGGTTTCTGTTTATGGCAAGAGAGTGATTTTTCCCTTTAAGGCAGTGGTATTGTTTACTTGTACAAGTTTACTTAAGTAAAATATGAGTAATGTAAGAAAACATTAAATACATAACAGCTCAGGCAATATGTGCATTTTGCAAAAATTGCCATGATGGTACCAAGAGTTTAGAAACAGTGCCTTAAGAGTGTTCTAGGCCATTCTAGGATTAGAACTCTGCAGCAATAAGTTCCCAAGTTTGGGACAGCCAGTTACAGACTAAGCTTCAAATTTGGACTTTGAGCATATAACCAAGATTCACATATTAAAGATCTTTTTCTTTTTTAAAAAATTATTTATTTTTAGAGAGAAGGGAAGGAAGGGAGAAAAAAAGGGAGAGAAACATCGATGTGAGAGAGAAACATCAATCAGTTGCCTCTCACACGCTTCCCAACTGGGAACAGAACCTGCAACCCAGGCATGTACCCTTGCTGGGAATCGAACCACCAACCTTTCGCTTTGTCGGACGACACCCAGTCAACTGAGCCATACCAGTCAAGGCTAAAGATTTTTAAATAGATAAACACTGTCCATAATGTATTGTAGAAAATTATTCTGGACTAAACATTCGCCTGTTAAAATAAGTAAAACTGGACTTCTTTTCTAAAAACAATAATCTCTTTTTCCTTTCAAAGCTTCAAAGTTAGTTCCAAAGTTCCAGTTGAAATCATTTAACCGTCTTCTTTCTTTTGCCCTTCACCCTGAGGGAAGGATTGAGCAAGACTGCATTTTAATTTGGCACAGACATTGAATGTAGTGGTTAGGAACTTGGATTTGAGGGTCAGACTAAGGTGCGTTTGAATCTCAGTTTGGCCACTTGTGAACCAAGACACCTTGGGCCAGTGACTCATCCTCTAAGCCTCAGTTTCCTCATTTGTAAAATGAGAACTTTTGAGGGACTTCTGGAGATGAAATGGGCATGCAAAGGGCTCCCACGGACCACGTGCTCCACAGCTTATGAGGAGCAGCAGCGCCTATTTTGCATGTGTATCAATTGAGTGGAAGCTGTGGATGGTCATCCCTATCAAGTTGTCTGCTAGAAGGTCACTCTTTCCTTTTAGGAAACACCCACCCAGGTTCCCAGGGATTCAAATTGGCACTGGGCATTATTTTTTAAAAAACAAAAGATGTTTCAAGCACACTGGTATGCTTCCTAGTCATTCCTGCCAAGTAGAATGAAAAATATCTAGTGTGGTTTTCTACTATTCCCATAATGATTTTCACACAGGGGGTAGGGTTTGGGCTCTGGGTAGAGGGACACTCTGGTCACAGGAAATGAAGAACGTGTCATCCATCCTTAAGGCCTCTACTCAGGACACAGACCAAGGGATGGTGAGGAGGAATAGGTTGCTTTGGGAGTACTTCATGCCCCATTCATCATGAAGGCACTTAAATTATAAATAGATCCTTTGTTAGAAATGTGGGGAAACACCTTGGCATGATGGATATGAGCTGGTGAAGAGTTAGACAACTAAAAATGACCCCTAATGCTCTTTGATTATCAGTAAATAGTTACTGAGACCAGACGCTTCCTAGCACTTTTCCCCCTGGGTTTAAAAAAGAGCAGAAAGGCATGCAAGAAATTTCCACTTGAGTTTGACAAACTCATTCACAACCATACCATACAGGCAGTGACTGTCAGTCAGCAGAAAGGGGCCTAGGGAAGCAGGCAGTCTCACTGGGGAGTTCAAGTACTGAGAACTGGTCTTCCAACGAGCCTTCAATGCTGGATGGTGATATACCATTCCCCAGGTGTGCCCTTAATAGAGAATATTGACTGCTGTGTGCACTTGAGCTGGCCAGCTTTGCACTAAGATGCTGGGGGAGGAGACAAGAGGGGCTGTGGATTCCAGAGTGGCATGGCTTGAATGTTGAAAGATCGGCTTCTACTTTTCCACTCCCTGCCTCAGCCTCCATCGCCCTTCTGCCTCTAGCCTGCAGGGTTCCTACCTGGCTTAGGAAATGAGCGCATTGTGGCTAAGAGCTGAGGCCTTGCTGAATGGCAGCCTTAGACTCAATCCTGGCTCTGCTGCTCACACTACTGGCTGTAGGACCTTAGACAACGTTCTTAACCCTCCTGAGCCTCAGTTACCTGCTTTGTAAAATAAGTATATTAATAGTACTAACTTAAAAGAAGTTAAGGAAATCAGGCACAGAAAGCACTTTGCCATAGCCTGGCATGAAGTCAGTATTATTGCTATTATGATTTTTATGTTATAAAAGGAAGTTGTATATCCTGGGAAGCCAGTGTGGGGGTGGTGGAGAGGTCTTTCAACTCAGGTATATATGAATTTGAATTTCAACTCTGCCAATTAATTACTGAGTACATCTTGGGCCAAGTCTCTTCACTTCTGTGAACACCTGCTTCTTCTATAAAATGGGCTGATGGGGCTTGCTATATGAAGTAGAGGAGTGAGCAAGTGAGTGAGTGTGTGTGTGTGTGTTCCCATTTGAATGTGCACATGCCAGCATCTGGTACAGGGTAAATCCATGGCTCTTGACACCTAGGGATCCCCATTGTCTACAAAGCACTTCCTCCTCTACTTGTCAGTCAGAGTCAGAAGAGTCACACCTGGGTCAGGTGTGGGCCGACTTCCCTGTTTCTAGAAAATTGCTTGAATCTGTGAGTAGGTAGCATGTAATTTATTTAATAGCAGTTCAAGAGGCTTTGCAGGCTCCTGGAACCCCAGTTTCACAGCATGCTTTGTAAATTCAAGAGCAGCCCAGAGCCTGACTCCTAAATGGTAGAGCAGAAGGAGGAAGTGCCTGCCAGGTAAATGAGCCTTCCCCTCCATTGCTGGGGGCCCTTGAGGAACCTTTTCCAGGGAAATCTTTGCCAAGTTAGACCCCCTGTAGTCTTCTAAAGGAACCCACCCGTCTGTGGACGGCCTGTGCTGGAAAACTCACTCATGGGAACTTTGCCCCTTTCTGCCACAGCAGTACTTACCCTCAAGAATAAATAACATTTTTCTTTTACCACAAAACTGCCTTTGTGTCTTCTGGAAACTTTTATTGGCACCCCTTAGCACCGACTCTCCAATAGCTAAACCAACATTTTTTACAGAATGAAACAGTCAAATCACAGGTTTGTATTTGCTTCTTTTCTTTTAAGTCAATTGCCATTGTCTATTCATTTTCCCTCTTGTGTCTTTATAATTGAAATGAGCTGCAAGTGACACAGGGATCAGAGCTGGGTCTCTGAGGCTTCTGACTCCTTTGTTTGCATTTACATGTGATACATTCTTTTTCAAATTCACAGGCTTCTGAATTTTAATAGATTGTGATAATGATACATCTGGTTGCATATTAATTGCTGAGAGTTAGAAATGACACATAATCATTGTTTCAAGGCTGCAAATGTACAGCATTGAAAGCCAGTATTTTTTATAAGCCTTTGGAAAAATCCATTGTTAGTGGGCATTTTTTAATTCCTGTGATTACTAATGTGCTACAGAATGAAAACTGTCTCAAATAAAGTCAGTGTTGTGTTCTGTATGTGTTCAGTTTCCTGAACATCATGCTTTGTACTTTATTTTTCTACATACCACTGCTCAGTGGGTAGTAAGATATCAGCTGAAAGCCAAAAACAGGAAACTTAAAAGTTTTAATTTTATTCCCAGTTCAATCAATCCCTTGTGGCTCTGTGGCTGGGAGCTTTTTCCATTTTGAATAATCAGGTTTCAGTGGACTCTCTTCTCAGTCGAGAGCAGGCTGTTCTAAAACACCCAAATGAGGTGTTACAGGTTTGAAGTGCAGGCATGTTCTCTGAGAATGGGCCAAATGATCTGAAGGAATAGAGAGACAGCTGAGTGTTAACCAAGGAGCATGGCAAATGTATTTTATGTTTCATCTCTGCAAGGCTGGTCTGCTCAGAGTTATTGTTCTCAAAAATAGAAGCTGACTGGGCAACATGAGATGGGAGTCCACGTTTCCTACTACAGACCCAGTGTCCTTGGTCAGATGTCCCTCTAGGTTTTACCCGGTGGCTTAATGTGGGATCCCTGGTCCCAGCCTAGTTCTCAGTCAGATGGCAGGTTTGGCTGTCAGCTTTGCTTGCCTGAGATGTGTTTGATCTTACCAGATTTAGCTGGAACAGTCTAGTCTGCCCCTCCTTTGGGACATTAAGATTTAGGCATCCTTTTTCATCTCTGTACTTTTTCCCCCCTCTTCTGGGAAGTTAAGATAATGCTGAGCCTCAAGGGATGACGGTGGATGAGAGAAATCATGCCAGTGGATCTGTGTAGTCCTTTCTGGAAGCGAAAGGTAATATGTTATTTGGGGAGAAATTCCATCTTGAACATCTGACATGGGTTGAATGCCTGTTGTGAGTCAATCAGTATCAATGAGTTCCTATCATTGCCTAATTTCAGATAGTAATGGGATCTGGCCAGATAGGAGACCGGTTTTTCTGGCCCATAATTCAGCAATATAGGTTGTGGTAGGAGGGGTTGAAAGCAGACCTCAAGACCCACCTACTTGGGTTCCCTTCCCCCACTCAGGTTCCTATTTTGGGATTTCAAGGCTAAAGTTTTTCTCTCCTAGGGACATAGCCATGGATCCTGCCAAACCACTCCCATTTCACTCTGTTTAGCCAGAGCTTGACTAAACAGATGGTAAAGGTGCAGGAAGAAAGAGAAGACAGGAATGTGAAATCAAAATTCTTGTCTCGTAGTCATTGAGTAGTGAGAGCATGTCTTTGGTGAGGTTGTGGCAGGTGACATGGTGATCCAACTTTGTTCTTTGGAGGTCCAGGGAAAAATCCAGTGCAGAATGAACAACGACAGGAGAGAATGCTGGGGGCGAACATCTAGGGCAGGGTTGCACCAAGCACATTACAGAGGTGATCTTATGTCGTGTTCCCAACAACACTGAGGGGATAGGAGAATCACCTCCACTTCATGGGGAGACAAAAGCCTGAGGAGGTTACATTGTTGGCCCAAAGTTATACGGTATTGAGACCATAGGGTACTGTGCTCAGAAAGGTTGCCTCATTTATTATCCTTAGGTCCTTTGTAACGAATCAACACTCTTTGAGCCAGAGTGATAAGAACTTTGTCACTTGTTACAGAGACTTTTGGCTTATTTCTAAGCTCTGGGAAGCCTCAGCAAATGTCCTTATAGTACCCTTGGTGTCTGTACACAACAGTTCCGAACACTGAGCATTGGTGGAATCCTCAGTTGCATTGTTCTTCCCTTTCCCCTCCAGCCAAGCTCAAGGAGAAACCAGGGAACCCCTTTCACTGAAATAAACAAGTACAGAATTTGTATCCCACCTAAGGGTTTCCAAGCAGTCAGTAGGAAACCTGAGAGCTACAGAGGCTTTCCTCTGGGTCCTGTGGCTGTGATTAGGCCACTGCTGGCACCCCAGCTGTCTTGTTGGCATCTTCTAACTGGGGATATGCATCTTTGGCTCCATTTTCAAGACCTGGGCATGGTTGTGGCATAGTGGGTGTGTCATTTCTGTGGCATTCTTGCCAAAAATGCATAACCTCAATCTAATCATAAGAACACATCTTCTGGGCCCAAAGCTGGCCTTCCTATAAGGACCACAGCAGCACGACTCTGCTAGCAGTCCTCGCCCATTTCAGGTTAGACTCTTGAAGTGCGTCAGCTCAGATCATCTGGCCCTGCTGCCTCGACAGCGTAAGAGGTTTGCTTGACTTTCAGAGGCAGATTCAGAGCCAGGGACTGCAGAGAGAGCTAAATATTTGGCTTTCTCTTTCTCTGAAGGTCTGTACTGCCATGTCTGGGCATGACCAAAGTGAGTTTCAGGCAGCGGGGTTGGCGTTTGCTAAAAGGAACTTATTGGGGTGTGGGTGTGCATTTCTCCTTCTGCCCAAGGTTAAGTAATAGTAACATCCTGTGTAAGAGAACTTGAATGTGGTTTTCTACTAAACTTCAATATTTTAGGGCTATTTATTAAATGTGTTTAATCTTGGGCCAATTTAACCAGTAGCAGACTAATAAAATAACAAATTTGGGCTTGCTTCCAGGACAAATGTTGACTTACCCTTATAAAGTTGACTGAAATGAATAACTTTGAAAGTAATTGAGGAGTGAAACCTTAGCCAAAAATACAGTGTCTGAAACAGTGGTTCTGTTTTATTTTACTGGCACTGCTGAGAGATTAGGCTCCGTAAGCAAGGCTGCTGCTGCTTCTTCAGCTCTCAGAGCGTCCTACATTTTACTGAATTATTTCCCAGGGTTCCTTTCCTTTTTCAGCCCATGAACCATCATTCAGCAAAAATGAATTTCCCCATGGCAGAGAAGTAAGACAGATTACTTTTGCAGTGTGGAGGGAAATAGTCAATAATTAGAAGAATAAAGATAATAACTTGTTTGAGGTCTTCCCTCAGAAAGAAAATGGTATGCCCTCTCAGAGTTCGTAGTAAAATTAATTGCTTCTCCAGGGTATGTATACTTGATGACATCCGCCTAGCTTGTTCCACACACCACCTTCCCTTAATTTTATCATTTAGCTTATATGAACATTAGAAAACTGTAGTATTTTGGCTAGCATGTTTTGTACCTGAAGGAAGCAGAGAAGGCCTGGAGGAAAAGAAGCCAGGATGACCATGGAAATTGTTATAAAGTGTGATTTCTTTCAATCCTCACTTTTTATTTACACTATATGGGAAGCAGTGTTTGGGGCTGGGACTGAGCAGGCTTTCAGAGACTCACACTGGCATTGACTGAGCTCAGTTATATGTCCCTCTGATGCCTCTCCACTGACCAAGTCTCCCCTAAAAACAGCCACCGCAGAGACTAATCTTGGCCAGATGTTGTAGGTGCTGACTGGACCTTTGGTGCTGATTGGCTCAGGCAAAGACAGACTTGCTATATAGGGAATAAATATAACCTCTTCAACCTTAATGTGTTCAGTGGTATGGACCTGAGAGTTGATGGTTTGATTTGTGGATTTGCCCAAACCATCTTGTGATGCCTCCATCATATGCTTTTAGTATTTCCATATTGTGTGTATGGCAGTGGGGGGGTGGTGTTGGGGAGCAGCTAGAGAAATTGTTGGGTCTTCAACACAGCAATCCAGCACCCTGTCTGTAGTGTGGCCATGAGACTGAACTAATTCAGAGTGTTCTGTAGTTTTGTTTTTCAGGCTTTCCTTAATCCCCATTAGCAAAAAAACAAACATCCCCCTGCCACTCCCCAAAGAAAAACTGTCCTTGTTTTTTTCTTTTAAAGAAGAAAATTGGGATGTTTTCTTTATAGTGGCTGATATGAGAGCTTGGGCCATTTTATCAAAGAGGAAATCAGATCTTCTTTGGATGCTGGTGTAAGGCAACCTGACTCCTAGAGAAAATAAACAGAGGGGTGTGACCTTCATCTTTGAGAGTAGCCAAGACAAAGGTATCAGGACTCCCTCGGAGAGCTGTTCTTGGTGGTTTATCAAAGTCCGAAAAGTCTGTGTAGTCCCTTTGTTGAAATCACTGATAATCGCTAGGGGGAAATTATAGTTCTGAGTCTGAAGATCTTTTGCTTACCATATGGGTTAGAAATCAATAATTCTGAAGTGCATTTGGCCAAATCAATGAAGCCAAATGTTTCCTTTGGAATTTGGACTTCATTATTTGCCTTTCAATTTCTGGTAACAGATGATGCCAGGTCAGTTAGCCAGAGAAAAGAGAACAGAAAAAAATATTTTTTAAAGGAAATTTTGGAGTTAGAAATCATTATTTCATTATTGTCTTTTTCTGTTTTCAAAAATTAAGATAAAGAGTCACTTTTCAGGCTCTGAAGAAGCTCCCCTTCCAGTTTCTGCAGCCACATTTCTCTTGCTCAAACCACTTCATTGCTGCCTCTGCATCCTGGAACCACCTGGGGAAGCCCTGCTTGTTGACCACCTGCCCCACCCCCTGCTCCAGCCAACACTGGATCAACCTTCTGGTTTTCCCTGCTCAGCTGGGAGACGTTCCTCCTAGGGTGACACTTATAGATGTCAATGAAGCCCATTTTGCAGATGCTGGGTAAACATTCACAGAATTGGATTTAAAAGGAAGCACTTAGTCACAAAGTATCTCTTCCAATCTATGTATTAATTACAAAGGGAGTGCAGTAGTCCCCCCTTATCCACGGTTTTACTTTCTGTGATTTCAGTTACTGGCTGTCTACCACAGTCCAAATTATTAAATGGAAAATTCCAGCAATAAACAGTTCATACGTTTTAAATTGCACACTGTTCTGAGTAGCGTAATGAAATCTCGTGCTGTCCTGCTCCATCCTGCCCAGGGTATGAATCATCCCTTTGTCCAACAAATCGACGCTGTATACACTCCCTGCCCATTAGTCAGTTAGTAGTGTCTCAGTTATCAGATCGACTGCCACAGTATTACAGTGCTTGTATTCAAGTAATCTTATTTTATTTAATAATGGCCTCCAAGCACTAAAGTAGTGATGCGGGGAATTTGGACATGCCAAAGAGAAGCCATAAAGTGCTTCCTTTAAGTGAAAAGTTGAAAGTTCTGTACATAAGGAAAGAAAAAAAATTGTACGCTGAGGTTGCTAAACTCTATGATAAGAATGAATCTTGTGAAATTGTAAAGAAGAAAAAATAAATTTGAGCTAGTTTTGCCGTTGCAACACAAACTGCAAAACTTATGGCTACAGTGCATGATGAGTGCTTAGTTAAGCTGGGTAAAGGCATAGAACTCTATCATAGCTATGTAGGTATAGGAAAAACATTACATAAATCAATATATTGTTCAGTACAATCCAACATTCCAGGCATCCACTTGGGGTCTTGGAACATATACCCTGCAGATAAGGGGGGAGTACTGTACTAGTAACATCACAATCAAGAGATCCAACAGATACAACTTGTATTTGTTTTCTAGCTGCTCTAACAAAGTACCATAAGCTGGCTGGTTTAGAAGAACAACTCCGCTTCTATGGAGACTAGAAGTCCAAATTAAGGTCTCATGATGGCCTTAATCTCTGAAACCTATAGAATAATTCTTTCTTGCTTCTTCCTAGCTTCTGGTGTTTGCTCTCAATCTTTGGTGTTTTTTGTGTTGTAGATAAATTAGTCTAGTTGCTGTCTTTGTCATCACATGGCATTCTGTGTGTATCTATCTAAATTTCCCTTTTTATAAGGACACGAGTAACTGGATTTAAGTCCCACTGTAATCTAGTATGACCCTATCCTAACTTGACCACTGCAAATCTGCAAAGATCCTATTTCCATATAAGACCTCAATCACACTTTCGGGGGTAGAGTTTAACCCCATAACACTACCTTATCCAACAGGTCAAAGTTTATATCCACAGTAATAAGATATAGTGACATAATGTACCCCTGATATGATGCATCGAGAAGGGCACATCACTTCTGTTGTATTCTTGCCAAAAGTGTATTATCTGAGTCTAATCATGAGAAAACATCAAACAAATCTAAATTGAGAGACATTCTACAAAAAATAGACCAGTACTCTTCAAAAGTACCAATGTCATGAAAGACAAACTGATCCTGACACAGAAAAGGGACATTAGTGGGAAAACTGGTGAAATCCTTTAATAGTTCAGTTAATAATGCTGTGATGCTAATAGCTTAGTTTTGATAACTGTACCATGATAAGATGTTAACATTAGAGGAAGTGGGGTAAAGAGTGCATCCCAGAGGACTCTGTACTATTTTTGCCACACTTCTGTAAACCTGAAATTATTTGAAAGTCAGTTTTTTAGAAGAGAGGATACATACATCGAGTGATAAGACAAATTCACCTGTTCTTGGAAGCAAAGGGGCAATAATCTAGTAAAAACATACCAACTTTTAGTTCTATTTTAGGCTGTGTGAATTGAGAGCTTGCTTTTCACAAAGCACTGTGCTATATATTTATCTTACCTGTTGGGCAGAATAGTTTAGCAGGGGTGTATGGTCCAGTATATGACCCACATCTTGCCTCTGCCACCTGAGATATGTGGCCTGTATTTGTGCTTATTGAACCTCAGCTTACTCATCTATAAAATGAGGATAATGATATTAGCTTTCTCATAGGATGTTCTGATCATGCCATGAGCAAACCCATGGAAGGCTCTTAGCCCAGAGCCTTACACAAATGATGAGTTCCCAATAAATGATAGCCCTGACCCACAGAATTCTCAGTACTGCATTGATAGGATTATTTCCCCATATTTTAGTTGAAGAAACTATGGGAAAGTAACTTGCCAAAGATCTCCCAGGTAGTAAGTGTGAAAATCAGACTAAGATAGATAGATAGATAGATAGATAGATAGATAGATAGATAGATAGATAGATAGATGTATCATTAAGTAAAAAAAAAAAAAAGCAGGAGAGAGAATCTGCAAGAATTCTTTTGAGGGGCAAGATACAAAGCAAGCTGTCAAGTCCCCCCAAAGGGAAGGAGTGGGGCCATTTGAAGTAGAGCTTATGGCTTTGAAAGAGACAGAGACAGGAGTAAAAGGATTGGCCATCGAGTCAGTGAGAGGCCCCGAAAGGGTGGGAAGGCCTTGGCAATATGAGGTGTCAAAGGAAGTGAGAACACAAGGATGTTTGTGGTGACCTAGAAGTTTTGAAGGGTGAAAATGTTGGGCATAAACTGTAAAATGATGTGAACTGCCCTTTGGTCCTAAGGAAGGGGGTGGTAAAGTTGAGATAATCGTAGAGCAATGAGCCTTACATTTATTTGCCTGGAGAGAGGTGGGGTGGGATAAGGATCTGGCAAAGATAGGTCTTAGATTTATTAGTAGAAGATGGTGCTGTTATGGAAATGGAGAGAAAAACATGAATTTGAGAGGCAGTCATGGAGAAAGCAAAGCACACTGACAAATGAAAGTAAAAGCAACAGAATAGGTCTCCTCTCCATGTGCAGTACAATCTTGAATGGCCCCTGTTTCCTCTGTATTGTTTTTAAAATAAACCAGAGTTGAACTCCACCAAATTGTTTTATGCTGTGAAGTTCAGTGATTAGCAGCCTGCTGTGACTTAGTGAGAGCAAATTAAAAAAAACAAAACCCAAACCAGTCAATAGACTAAAACAGGGAGTCTGGCGGCTGAGTTGGTGGTACCTCTCCATGGGGATGCCTATCTTTAAGTTTACATTTTTTGAGGTGACTCTCCCAGCTTTTGATCTTCCAGCTACGTGGACCTTTCCCTATTTTGTCTATATTGAGAATTATTGAACTTCAGTAGTGAGGTATTTGTTGGTTGGTTTGTTTTTTTCATTTTGCCAGGTTTTCTCTAATTACATCCAGTGTCTGTGTCTTTAGTATCCTTTCTTACTAGGCCCTCGTTAACAACTAATGTAAAAATCTCAGATTGCACCTGTTTATTCCAGTTCAGCATTCACTGGTACATTTGCAAAAATGGTTTTCTGTTCAATAAAATAAAACTTTTTATTATGGAGAATTTGACCACGTGCAACAGATAGAACCATGCACTGAGTCCCCTGCGTCTGGGCCCCTGCTTTGACAATTATCTACTTGTGATCAGTCCTTTTTCCTGCACATCCCTTTTCTCCAACCTCAACGTACTTTGAAGCAGATCCCAGATATCATAATTTTTATGTCCTTTAAATGTATATTAATAATCAAGGAAAGTTTGTGTTTTATTTGGGCTGATTTGTTTGGAAGTCAAGAAAATAAAATTAAGTAAGATAGGTTTACTCACATAAAAGGTAAGTCAGATACATTCCCTGCCCACCAAGGGGAGGACCTGGCATGTCTAAACCCAAGGTGCTAGGGAGAAGATGCAAGTCGAGCCTGTGCTCTCTGCTGGAGCTGAAGGCTGTCTAAGTGTGCTTTTGGAAGGATGTTGCGCTGGGAGTGTCTGCTTTGGGTGCATCACAGTAGAAAGCTGAGGATGAAGACCCTGCCTGACACAGGACATGATTCCTCTGGTGGCATCAGTAATATAGTAAATATGGCCCACTTCCTTCAGCCCTCAAGCTGAAAATGGTTTCTATAGTTTTTTTAATGATTGAAAAAAAGCAAAAGAATATTTTGTGACATGTGAAGACTATGTGAAATTTGAATTTTGGTGTCTACAGATAATGGATTAATGGGACATAACCACACTAATTTATTTACCTACTGTTCATAGCTGATGGTAGAGATGAGTAGGCCTGACAGGGGCCGGATGGTCCATGAAGCCTGAAGTATATATCATCTGGCCCCTTACAGAAAAAGTTAGCCAAGCTCTGGTGTAGGGCATGGGCTCTGGATCCAGCTGCATAGATTTAAATTCTGGCTACCTGTTGAGCTGAGTGACTTTAAGCAAGCTGCTTGCTTCATGCCTCAGCTTCCGCATCTTTTAAATGAGGATTATAATAGTAGCTGCCTTGCAGGCCTGTTTGGAGGAATAACTTAGTAAATAATCTGTAAAGTGCTGAATCCTAACAACAAATGTTAGCTTATTATTATTTAATAATGCTAGAGCTTCTCAATCACTCTGTGATTGTAACTTCCTTTTTAACATGAAGATTATGAAAGCATTCTAGAGGGTTACTGGGTGGGTGAAACTTGATCCTTGGGTGTGCAGTTCCCAACATACCTCCTGTTCTGCAGATGGAGCCCTGCGTAACACTTCCCTGATATTTCCAAGCATTGGAAAGACATTTTTTATGACTCCAGCAACTCATGGGCAAAAGCATCTGCTGGCACAGTTGATTCTCCTCTCCCTTGCTCCTGGCCAGGTGTAGAGCAGCCAAGAGCAGTGCTGTCTTGCAGTAGGAGCAGTCTTAAGTCCTGCACCTATTGCTGTTTTTCTGGCCCCCCAGGGCTGTGTTTATGGCTCAGTGAAGGGTGTCTCAGGGCAGCTACAGACAGTATGGAAGGCCCTCCTACTGCTCCCAACCCCACTTTGGAGGCAAAAATGTAGAACAGGAAGAATGAGTAAAAGTTTCCTGATGTCATGCCTATTAGAAGGGAACAATTTTTGAGGGAATAAAAAATTGTGATAACCCTGGCTGTTTGTATCAGTTGTTTGGAGCATCCTCCCATACACCATAATGTTGAGAGTTCGATTCCCAGTGAGGGCACATAGCTAGGTTGTGGTTCAATCCCCTGTCATGACCTGTGTGGGAGGAAACAGATCTATGTTTTTCTCGCACATCAGTGTTTCTCTTTCTCTCTTTCTCTGTCTCTCCCCCCCCCCCACACCCTTTCCTTTGTCTCTAAAACCAATAAATATATCCTCGGGTGAAGATTAAAAATTTTTTAAAAAATTTTTAAAATTGTGCTAGATCATATTGCTCTAATAGGCATTTTCTTACATTGTGTTTAATCTGCCTTGGTTTTTATCTCTTGAGGGAAAGAATGAGGAAAAGATAAAAATTATTATATCCCCTAGGGAAGGAGTACTAAAATCTATTAAATTAAAGCCTACATTAAAAATGAAATTGCATGGAGTGCTTTATTCCCCTTTGTAATTCAAACACAAGGGATATTTTAAATTCTGGATCAATTTTTTAATGAAAAACTATGACCTCCATGCCTTTCTTAATTCTCCCTTTCCTCCTACCTCTCCCTTCTTTTTTTTCTTCCCTTGTTTTCTCCCTTCCTTATCCTCTGAAAAGATGAATAAAAAACATTGGATAAAAGTTAATACTGATTCATGATAAAAATTCAAAGCAAACTTAACGTAAAAGGGAACTCTACTTGAAAAAGGGTGTCTTGTCCATACCCTCAAGAAACATAATACTTAAGGATGAAATCATCATACTTTAGATTCAGAAATTAGACTAGTGTACCCAATATCTCAGCTTGTAATCAACAATATACAGGGGGTCCTAGCCAGCAAAATAAGACAAGAAAAACAAAAACTCTGTAAGTTCTAGAGAAAATGCAACAGAACTGATGTTATTCAGAAAATGCTACCTATACAAAACTTGCAATGCCTTTTACTTCTTCTTCTTCTTTTTTTTTTAAGCTTTAGTGAGATGTCCTTCTGTTCTGTCTTAAAATTGCACCATGGGGGTTATGTCTGCACTTGAAACAGGACACCTTGTTCCTGGGTTTGGCATTGACCTTGCCCAGCTTGGTCTGGCAGCTGAGTTGTTGGACTAGGAAGCCTCTGCAGGTTGTATTCTGTCATCTCTCTGTAAAGCCTGGAAGCAACCCTGGTACTGCATTTGCTAGTTCTGAGTAGAGCTATTTAACTAGAATCTGGAAACATTCTCCCTGAGGGTTCTTTTTAGACAGCAGTAAAATGTAGCTGGAGACATACTGAGTAAATGGAAAAGAAAAATCAAATTATGCCAAGATTTTTTTTTTAATCTTATATTCTCACTGAAACCCTCAATGAGAACACCATAATCCATACTTCACTCATGTGGGTCAGGCATAAAACCTCCTTCATAGATCCAGTAACCTGTAAATGTTCTGGTTTTGAAACTGCACCTGCCCAGTTTGTGGGATCACAGCACTAAATCACACAACAATAGTTTCTAGCTCAATTGTTACTTGGGAATGTCAGATTGCCAGAGAGCAGCCTGCTGTTTACTGGTCAGTGCCTTAGGAAAGCAGTTTCAATGACAATGTCATGTAGCAACACTGCACAAACTGCACAACCTGCAGGGGAGCTGGCATTTGCATCATGCATATACATTTTGTGGCTGTGCAGAAAACGCCCATCTGCCTGGGTCATGTAAAATGGAAAGCAAAGTCAGCAGAACCTTAGAAAAGATGACATAGCAGGTGGAACAGAGCTGAATCTTCTCCTATCCTGCCAAGTGTGCAGTGTTCCCTGCCCCCATTTTAAAGCAAAAGAACTCAGTTGGCATTTGCCTTTCAATCTCCCCATTCTGATACAGACTCTGTGACCCATCGGCTTTAATCATTAAAGATACAGAGACCCAGGAGTTTCCGGGCATGAGGTGCATGCAGGATTATTTGAGACCAAGTCCTGCCTGCCCCTCTCAAGGAATCTCCCCTGTCACTTGCTGCAGTGCAGTTCATGCCACCAAAAGTGGTGATATCACAACACTGGCATTTCCGGTCCAAGGCAGGAGCCATTTAGAGAAATTCAGGGGACGCTGAAGAGTGTGTGCACACACGTGTGTGTGTGTGTGTGTGTGTGTGTGTGTGTGTGTGTGTGTGGATTCATTATGCCAGTGATGCAACTCTGACGTAAAACATATTTTTAAAGTCCTCCTCTGGGAACAGATGCTCAGGAGCCAGGAATTGAACAGAGAGCATCCTGAAGGGCACCATCACCTGGAGGAAGCAGCTGGGCTATTGGATCTTTCTCTCAAATACTTCAAAAATTAGAATGTGATGTCTCTCATGTTGAGAGATTCATCTTTTGCATTTTGGAACTGAGCCTTCCCAATATTTAGAGAGTTTCCTGATATCTGTTCAACTCAGCAAGCCAGGATGCTAGAGAGGTAACCGGCAGCCTGGATTTATTCTCTGTCTTGGAAAAGTATTTTACTGCTTTGTGTGAAGTCACTCCTGGCCACATTGTGGGATTGTTTTTGCACTTTCCTTTTAGTCTTTTAATTTTTCTATTTAAATGCCAGGAAAATTGGGTGTGTTTCAAAGAAGGCTTCTGATTTCTGAGGCTGGCAAGGGCATAAAATGACATGAGAGTTTGTTGGCAGAATTCCAAAACCAGGCAAAATTTTCCCAAGCACCTACTATGTTCAAAACACCTTGCAGGGATATCCTGGAGAATCTGCAGTTCTGGCTTAATCCTTGAAACTTTGAAAGAGAGCAATGGCTGAAAAAGAAAGATGAGCATCTTGAGAATCCCTCTGGAAATGATTGAGGTTCACCACAATTTTTTTCACATTACGTTTGGCTTTTTCCATTAAAATTTGGTGTCTTCATGTGCTGTCCAGCATCTACTGCAGGTCGAATGGAGCTTAGGAAGACAAGGGTAACTGTTCTCTTTGTCCTTGTAAGATGTTTTGTCTGTCATCTCTGTCTTCCAGCCTGTTGTTTTATTTATGTAATTCTCGTATGCGAAGTCACTGGAATGGATAGGCTCCCTCTCATCCATCAGCTTGGTTTGGGGAGACTTGCAGTTTTGCAAATGTTTCATGTGGAGGTGATTTTCAAAACTTGTGGCTATATGTGGTATAAAAACCAATACCCAGGTAGGGTTTTCTCTTGGTGCATTTTCTTTTGCTGTCTGGTTGTTCTTTATAAGTATTAAAGTGCACATTTCAAATATACTGAAGATGTAAAAATGATTTCTTAAGTGCCCAGTAACAGAAGGACATCTTTACAATTTTTTTAAAATTAGTTAACTAAAAGATTCTTTGTACTTTAGAAAATAAATTTGATGCTTTTAGACAAGATGGAGAAAAGGTTTTTCAGAACAAGAAACCAGAATACATCAAAGACAGATGCCTGACAAGGTCATTGAATGGGAAACCTGAGGCAGCTTTTCTCTACAGGAGGGGTTGAGAGGAATGATTTTACTGAGTGGAAGCTTCCAAGTTAAAAGCTGGCAGATGTAGAGAGTGAGAGTAGGGAGCAGATCTGGGCCCACTTGCTGTCCACTCAGAGGCTGTTTCTGTTGACATCTCCCTGTCATTTCTCCTTCCCTGGCTCCCAAGCCAGGTCATCTCCGTACAGCTGGAATGAAATAGGCACCTTCATATGAAAATGAGATGGTTACACTTCATAGATCAGTGTGCAGCCAGCAGCTCATGGAGTGGGACAAGACTTTGTGGTGTAGCTATGTTTTCTTTGTAGCTGACCTTGACATTTGCCTTTTTTTTTTAATCCTACAGGAGCCTAGTAATAAACGGGTCAAACCCCTTTCCAGGGTCACATCACTAGCAAACCTCATCCCACCTGTGAAGGCTACACCATTAAAGCGCTTCAGTCAAACTCTACAGGTAAGAAGGGCACAGTGGGTTCATGTTTGCCAAAAAACATGTTGTGAAGGAGGGGCATTTTCTGTCTTACCAAGAATGTTCCCTGGTTTCAGATCGACCTGAATCACAGTTTATTTCAATAGAAAGGAGCAAGGGAGGGGACTAAAAGGAAGAAAGAGGTATTTTCAATTTGTCAATGGGGGTTAGGTGATGTCCTTTGAGAGAGGGGTGACTCGAGGAGTCATCTCTGTCCAGTCTTTTCTCACAATTGTATTTCCAAGTCGTACGTGCCCCAATCGGATCTGCTCTCGAAGGTTTTGTCCTAAAGTATCTATGGGCCTTTTTAAGGAAACCAGCATATCATGTGAGCCGGAGGGCAAGAGGGCCTCATGGGTTAGGTCAGGATCTGCAAATTATAGCAAATGGAAAAAAATTCAGCCCACCTTCTCTCTTTTTATGGCCCGCAAGCCAGGAATGGTTTTTACTTTTTTGAATAGCTGGAAAAAAGCCAAAGAGGAATGATATTTCATGGCACATGAAAACTGTATGAAATTCAAATTTCAGTGTCCATAAATAAAGTTTTATTGGAACACAGGAATGCCCAAATGTTTCTGTTTTCTGTGGCTGCTTTTGCACTAGATGACAGAGTCAAGCAGTTGTGACAGAGACCATATTGCCTACAAGGCCAAAAATATTTGCTTTCTGGTGTTTTGCAGAAAATGTTTGCTGACCTTTGGCTTAGAACAGGGGCCCTGGAAATCAAGTATCTCAGTTCTGACCTAGGCTCTGTCACTCAAAGACTCTGTCACCTTGGGCAGATGCCTTAACATCTTTAGGTCTTGCTTTTATTCCTAATGGGTAAACTGGGGGTGGTGCCACCAGCTCCCTTATAGAATCAGTGTGAAGATTAACAAGATAGTGCATTTAAAGGGCTTAGTATAGTGCCTTGGGCCTCAGTTAGCAATTACTAATTTACTAATTAGTTAGCTAACTAGTAAATATTATGTCCTGTAATGATCCTTTGGTTAACAAGTGGTGGCAGTTGTCCTTGTTCTTATTGAAATTTGTCTAAGGCCATGCACCCAATTTGATACTCATATAAGTCTTGTAGAGAGCCCACAAAAGTCATGCCGTGAAAAGGCTCACCTTGTTTAGCTGAGAAGTAGACCGGAGTCTGCCATTTCTCACTTGTTCTGAATACTTTTCTTTGTAGTATTTTTATCCTGACTTCGTGATTCATTAAGAAAATTGTGGATTGGAACCCAAGGCTTGTCCCATGCTATGACAATCCATGACTTGAGAACTGTTTGAGTCTACTTAATCCCCTCCTGCTGTTGCTTCCACACTGTTCAGCCAATGTGCTGTGACTCTGCTTAGCACAAGCTGTTCTCACCACGCCACTTTCCTGTAGATGCCGTCCCTATCCGGTGCTTATGCCCTGCTGTGCCCATTCCTCTGTTAACTCTGCTAACAGCTTCTCCTGAATGAATACCTCCTCACATAATTAGCTATACGTTTGGCTCTGTTTCTCTCAGTGCTTGGGCCTCTGGGGCCCTGGATAGTCCCTGATCACCTTTGTGAGAGAACACAGGAAAAAAAAAATAAGGTTGTCTAGGGGAGCCAGATGAAGGGCTTTGAAGCTAGTGGAGAAAAATGTGTTTACCTTCTCTCCCCCGTGACCATCCCTCAGCCCTCTGGCCAAGTTCATTGCTTACTTCCCCTGGAAGATTCATCACCGCCCTAGTCCTGCACATCTGGTCTTTCGCTGAGTTCTGCTTTTTGAAAATTCTTTAGCTTGTCTACTGCTATTTCACCCTTTCCTTTCCATCCCAGTGGCTGTAGCTGTAGCTCAGATCATTTACTCTGTAGTTATTTCCCACCTTGATTTTGAGACCTCTGTGTTGCCAGCCATCTCTTGCCATAATCTCTGCTAGCACAGTACACCCTCTGCCCTAGGAAGGGCCTCACTCATCCCACAAGCATTGAGTGGGCCCTCATTATGCACCAAGCTCTATTTCATGCCCTCATATTGCACATTCTATATCGAGTTGCTTTCTGGCACCTTCATGGCTACATTGGGCCCTCAAATTGTGTTTTGTTTGGCTGCACAGTGTTTTGAGCTAACATTTAAAAATCAAAACAGTCTATGTAAGAATCTGGACTTCTGACTTCTCCTGAGGAAGTAGAAGCCCTAGCGGTGCTGGGCCTCTGTCTCCACAGGGCAGTAATGAGCTAGACCTTAGTAGCCAACCAACTGTTACCTATAAAATGTCCCCATTGTCATACCTTCAAAATCTTTCCTTTGGCTTCCCAGACAACCTTTATTTCTTTTCTCCTGTTTCTGCCCTACAGAGATCCTACACAGGGAACACTGCTGCATGAAATATTTGATCACCTTGAAAATTTGCAATGACCTAGAGAGCTGGGGCAGAAAGAAATCGAGCCATGTCTGAAATCCAACAGACTTAGGCCAAGCAAGGATGAGAAAACCAGACCTGAGGGAGGGAGCTGACATGTGGAGATTAGTTTTTAAAACCTCAAAGTTTTTTTGTAGCAAAATAATTTTTTATTTACTGTTTTAAAATATCATAATAAATAGGTAACTCCATGTTCCCTTTATGGTCAGAAACAACCGAGCAGAAGCAGAACAGTTATTCATAATGGTTATGCACGTAGAGAGAACTTGAGCAATGTGCTTATGTTGTCAGTGTGTCTTTGGGAGGTCAACAGATGGAAATATGCCCCTGTGTGTGTTTGTACAGTTAGACAACCCTGTTTGCAGGGTGATTGGCAAAACATGAAGAAAGCCATTCTCCCAAATACTTCCAATAGTCACTTTGCTGCATGCAGTGCAAGTTCTGCAGAATTACTTCCAATCCCAGCATCTCAATAATAATCTCATCATTTGATTGCTTCCCACACCAGCTAGAGTGGGATAGGATGCTGATGTAGCCAGAGGAGCAGGGAGGGTAAGAGGAAGATAAAAAGAGAGGAACAGAGAACAAGGACTGCAGGGGCCACACCATGCCTCTCAGCATTCATTTCTTATCCAAATGTGTATATATTTATACTTTTTATACTTCTGAAAACAACTTAAGGCTGTGACTGAGCAGCTTGGTTCTCTCCTGCGGTACCCCCATCCCTGGTTCCTGGCACCTTAGAGTCATAATTTTCCCTTTAGATATCCAGTTCGGTCTCTCAGGTTGGACGCCTTTTATTATAGGAGAAGAGATGACTGAGGTCCAAATCCCTAAACGTGATGCTTTAATCAATAATGGAGCACTTAGTCATCCTTCCTCTGGCTCCTCAGGAGGATAATGGGAGAGCATGGGGGATGGCAGCCTCTTCAAAAATGTTAAAAACCCAGTCACAAATGGAGTGGTGCTTGCAGCAGATCATCAGGACACTGCAGGACTTGTTCTCTTTTGCCTCCCCTGTGCCCCATATGGACTGGGGGCTCAGGCCTCAGCACAAAGGCAGCATTTGTGGAAGTCAGAGAGGGACAGCCGACTCCATGGTGCTCCGTCTGCTTCTGACCAGGGAGGTTAGTACTGCTGGTAGATGGAGCACAGATGTCTGGATCCCTCTGGGCCTATAAATCCTCTTGCTAGCCTGCCTGGGAGGAAAATCCGGCCCAGCTCAAAGAGGGATCTGCACACGCTCCTCTTGTAGAGTGAGGAAGGCAAGCTCGCTTCCGCCCGTTGGCCAGTCACCTCCCTGCCACAGCTGTGCACGCCTGGCGGACTCATGTGAGTCCAGTGCTTGCTGTGGAATGCTGTGTTCATCACACTGTGATTGAGCCCTGCCTCCTCTTTGAACATGAACTTTATTTTTTTTCCATCATAAAAGTATATGTTCATTATGGAAAAATACAGGAAAGGAGAAAGAGTAAAGAACATATATAGCCTTCTGCTCTAAAATAACCCCTGTTAATGTTTTAATAATTTCCTTCCACTGTTATTCTGGTATAACTACATAATGTACACACTCTGAGACAGTATAGCTACATAACGTACACATTCTGAGACTAATTTGTGGTTACTCCTAGTCTGTCTAGCCTTATCTTTGTGTAATCTGTTCACTTTTGGATGAAACCTCCCATGGAGACTGTGGATGATCAGTTTCTCTTGCATCTCTGTTCATCTTCACCTCCCATATTTCCAAGCTATGCAGTTAGGTATATAAAGGTTCTTTATCATTGTTACAGCCTCTTGGGGCAATTATACCTTTCCTTAAAGTTAAATAATCATGTTTACTTCTTTTAATGCTTTTTGGGTTTTTTTTTTTTTTGGTTGGTTGGTTTATTGTTTTTTGCATTTTGCCTGTTGTGTTTTGTTCTCTTTCATTTTTATTTTCCCTATGTAATTTAGCTGGATGAAAATTTTGTTATGGCTTAGGGGAAATATTATATCACAGTTATTCTTGGAAAATATGAGCTTAAATGGACTGTATATATTATTGCAATGTGTTGGTGTGATTTATTTTATATAACCAGTCTCCTATTAATGGATATTTAGGCTGTGAATATTTTTATAACATTATATAACTCTGAATTGAATGATTTTTGAAGGCATTTGTCCATTTTTCTTTAAGTACCTTTCTCTTCTAGTTATGTAACATCATTTAAAAAATTGAAAAATATAGAGAAGCAAGGAAAAGAGGGTAAAGGTCATTTGTAATTGCATCTCCCCATGACCAAAAACTTCTGTTAACATTTTGGCATATACTCAAGCAATTTTTTATTTTACTATATACTTACATATGTGTTTTTTAAAAACAAAATCATAATCATAATATATGCACTATTTTAACTTGCTTTTGTCTTAACAGTGTAAAATAACCTTATAGTATGAGAATATATTTTCATGTCACTAAATATTTTTCACAGACCCAATTCTTAATGGGTATACATACTGTTTCATTAAAAGGACATACCAGTTTATTTATTTTTCTGTTCTTGAATACTTAAGTTGTCTCCATTTTTCCACAATTATAGGTGACACTACTTTAAACATCCTGATCACAGATCTTGTGTGTGTCTATATTTCTTTTCTTTTCTTAGATTATATTCCCAGAAATGAAATTCTGGTTAAAAGGTGTGAATACTAACAGCATTTGATGTCATAAGAGTTTGGCCTCCATTCTTGATGTGTGATGTGCCCTGGACAAAATTGCTTCTCTGTGTTCTTACATCCTAATTCTAGACTCAGAGTCACATATCTCCCTCTCTTTTGACACAGTTTTTCCCCGTGCTGTGACATCTCTACAAGATGGCTCTTCCTAGGGGCCCCTTAACTTTTCCACACAGGCCAAGTGAAATTCTTACTTTGTGAAATCTTACTTTTCAAAGATTTTTTTTGTAGCAAAATAATTTTTTATTTACTTTTTAAAAATATCATCATAAATAGCTAACTCCATGCTCCATATATGGTCAGAAACAGCCCAGCAAAAGCAGAAGTTATTCATAATGGTTATGCACATAGAGAGAACTTGAGCAAAGCGCTTATGCTGTGAGTGTGTCCTTAGGAGGTCAACAGATGGGAATATGCCCCTGTGGGTGTTTGTAGAGTTAGACAGCCCTGTTTGCACATTACTCAGGATGTGCTCAGAAATTGGTAGTTGCTATTATTATCATTTTTCTAACTAGAAAAGATGGCCATGACTCTTCCTAGGCGCTGTCCAGGAGCTGACAGTGGGTACCCCCCTAGTAATGTTATATAACTGGGCTACTTCACAGTAGAAAATGACTCCCCTCCCCAACTAGTATCCCCTCAGGGAGGATTGTTATGGCTAAATAAGGATTTCTAGTAACTGCAGTCTCTGATTGCTCCATTCTCTAGCCCTCACATCTAGAAATTATGTCATGTAGCCCAGATGCAACAGAAAATGTGATATATCAGTGTTCTCTATTAATTTTCCTTATATCTACTATGTTATTTGTTCTTCTCTAGACCCGTTGGGGAGGTAGTCAGTATGAAAAAAGGAGATAGTGCCTACTCTTGAGAAGGGTAAAATCTACTTAGTAAAAGTTGTCTAAGATACATTAGCAAGTAGGAAAAAAAGGAAATTGAGAACCATTGTATCTCAATTAATTATACACACCCATAATAGTATATGTATAGAAAAAACTGGAAACATCATATTTTTAATTAGTTATCTCTTGGAAATACAATTATAAGAGACTTTTATATTTCTTTTGTTTTCTCTTATATTCTCCTCCTTTTTCCCCCATTACATAGAATTATAAATTAGTAGAGAATGAATAAGCAGGCTGACACTATTGACTTTACTTTTTACATTATGTATTTCTATCATGCATGTATTTTTACATTATGTACTTTTTACATTATGTATTTCTATCATGCATGGATTTTTAAAATACAGGGTGGGGCAAAAGTAGGTTTACAGTTGTGAGTACATGAAACACAGTGTTTATCCTTGTATTATTATTTATTAATCATTATATGATTTTCCATATGTGCAACTATAAACCTACTTTTGCCCTACCCTGTATTTATATATTACCTTCGCAACCAGATAAAAATGTGTGAGATTTGAAAATATTAATATGATTGATAAACATAGTAGAGGATGCTTAGTAATAGCCTGGCAACAGGGGTTGAAGGAAGGGTGGAAGGATTCATATTGGGCCTGGAATGGCTTGGAGGTGATGAGCATGAAGGGGAGAGAGAGCATTTCAGATTTGAGGAAGGAGTGAGTGAAGACTGATGCCATCTAAATATGGAAAATAAGTAGGAAGAGGGCCCTGGCATATTTGTTTAATTTCCATGAGCTGGAAACCATGGGTTTCTTCTCCAAGGCCCTCACACTCAGTCCCTTGATCCAAGGCCATACAATTCCTATCAATAACAAAAGTCTTTTGTCCTAAATTATTTGGCAGATACAGAAACAAGTTTGGGGGTGTGTGTGTGTGTGTGTGTGTGTGTGTGTGTGTGCGCGCGCGCTGGAGGAAGCAACCAGAAACCATACTGCATTGTAATCTGGAAAGTAAGGGTATAGCTGAGAAATGACCTGTATTCCATGTCAAGAGGAACTCCTGACTTTCTGCCAATCTTTACTATTCTTAGAATGGTAGTTAAACCATTGTAACTGCTGACCATTATAATTGAAAACTTGTCAATTTTTATTTAGTAATAACAACTCCATTAGTTGAGTATTTACAATGAGCCAGGTTCCACGTAAAGTGCTTTATGCAAGGTAATATCACCATTTATTAAGGGGAGAAATCTGAAGATTGAAAAATGTTCCCAAAGTCATGTAACCAGTAAGTGCAAGAGCTGGGATTCCGTAGCTTTTTCACGGTGCCTACCCTGCAGTAGGCTTTTGCAAAAAGTTAGTTTGGCCACAGTAAAGCCTGCAGTTTGCCAGGATCTAAAAATAATGGGCAGACTAGGTAGCTCAGTTGGTTAGAGCATTGTCCCAATATCCCAAGGTTGCAGATTTGATCCCTGGTCAGGGCACATACAAGAATACATCAATGAATGCATAAATAAGGGGAAGAACAAATGAGAGTTTCTTTTTCCTTCTCTTCTTTCTCTCTCCTCCTATCCCCCCCCCACTCTTTAAAAAAATCAATAAATAAAAAAATAAAATAAATATAATGGCCAGACTTTCAGTCTGGGTCATTCCACTTCACTGCTGATCCTTCTTCCCTGTTTCCCTGTGTGGCAGGGAAAGTCATTGCCATTTTAGCTCATGGGATATTTTATCATAAATATTATTGTACAAAAACCATTTTATGGTGCCCAGTCAAGAGGTTGAGCTGCTGCCCCAAGCCTCTGGAAGGCTTCCTAATTTTGGATTGCACTAAGCAAATTGCACAATATTTTCCCCACACCTGAACCAAGTATTTTCTTCATCTTCTCATTCACCTACTCAGAATCTCTCCCAACTATAGAAAGGTTTCTCCTTGCACTGAGTCTCTGGGGTCTGACATTTACTGATTGTGAATTGATCTGATGCCTTTTTACCATATTTTTAATGTAAATTAATCTGAACTAGATTCTATATATGTGATTTTATGTTTATACCATCACTTTGAACTCAGTGTTCATGGTCCTGCTGGTTTTGTCTGCTGGTTTTGTTTTTTCTTAGTTAATATCTCTTCATTATGGAAAATCTGGGAAATAAATGTAGAGAAGTATGAAGGTGAAAAAAAGATCATCCATAGTCTCACCCATTCGGATGACACCTATTAACATTTTGTATTTAAATAGGGATCTTCCTTCTCTCATTTAACTCTGCCTGTGAGATCTCCCCATTATCATTACGTTTTTCTCAAAGGAATGTTTAACAACTTTATAATGTTCAATTTTATGGTTGCATTGTAATTTACTCTATCCCTATTGTTGGTCATTTTAGGCTATTCCCACAGCTTTTGCTTTTCTCAACTAAACTGTGATGCTGGGATTTTCTCCTTATCCTAATGAAGGACCCTCAAGGAGCTGTTTGGTCCCAGTAATTCAGAGACACATCTACTGTTTGCTAATGAAAGAAAGAATATATAAATAAGCACTAATTGTGGCGGTGCAGTCAGTGGTATAATCATAATGATTGGTAAGACCCATTTCGTATTGATCACGTACCAGGCACTTGGCCAAGCCCCTGACATACATTTTCTTATCTAATCCTCACTACAACTTTGTGAGATACTTATTACCATACCCCTTTTATACTGAAGGAAACTGAGACCCAAAGGAATTAACTTTTCCAGGTCCCTCAGCTGTTGAGTTGACTGGAAGCCGTATATGCTTTACTCTAAAGCCCGTAACCTTAACCGAAGTCCATGCTTTGTAGTCAAAAGACTGGACTCAGTCCCTGTTTCAACACTTACCTTGTGATAGTTGCTCTAATCCTCTGGTACATGGATTTCTCATCCATTAAAAGGGGCCAGAATATAAGAACCTGCCCAGTGCCTCTCCCAGGATTAGCATGAGGGACAAATGTGATGGGAGCACACAGCTGGGAAGTGTTATTTGTCCATTTATATTAATTGCTCTAATCAAGCCTTACATGAGAGTCTCGCTCGTCCATTGTGCTGTTGGAGAACATTTTCTGATCCTAGCCATAGCCACTGTGCACTTTGGTTTAACCCAGTGTAGGAGCGACATAGAAATGTGTTTTCCTCTTACAGCCCCACCCTAACTCCCGGTCCATCCGATGATAAATCATCTGTTATAAAATACCAATGGTAAGCATAAAGAATTTCCCCGGCAGGGACTCTTTTTTGGAACATGTTATCTTTGGCTGTAGAGACCTTGTATTTTTTGGAAAAGGGCGAGGAGGGAGCACCCTGCTGAACAGGCAGCATTAACAAACCAAATCTGTTCCATCATGCCTAGCCTGCTGGGTTTACATTTCCTCTGACACATGTAAGGGGACCCCTTTTTCCCACCTGACAGACAGTCCTCTTTGCACCTGCAGCAGCTTTTCCACATACCCAGCTCAGGCATAAACATGAGCCCACATTTCCTAAATCTGCATTATCTTTGCCTATTACGGCCGTTGTTATTTTAGCTGCCAGTAATTATGAGCTTTGGGTTTTTGACTTATTTGCTATGCCACATTCCCTCATGGAAACTCTTATTTATTCTGGAACATTTTTCATTCCAGGCCCCCTCACACTCCTTCCCTCTGCCCCTCACCCACCCCCTGCTGGTGCAGGTTATCTATGTATGTGTTTCTATTTTGTATGCAGTCCCTCCCAAGACTGGGTCCCTCACTCTGAGGTGAGCCGTTCCTGGTCACCATGGGACAGTGTTTCTCACCCCACTGGACATTCAGCACTGTCTAGAGATGTTTAGGTTGTCACAACTGGTGTGGGGCACTACTAGCATCTGGCAATTTGAGGTAAGGATACTGTGGAACATCCCATAATGCACAAGACAGCCCCTCACAGGAAAGAATTTTCTGGTCCAAAATGTTAGTGGTGGCAAGGTTGAGAATCCCTGCCATGGACTAGGAAATAGCCTAAAACTGCTTTATTTGGGCACACCCCCCCCCCACCACACTTGAGTCTTACCCTAGAGGAAGCATGGTAGGGTATCAGTTAAAAATTGAGGGGATGAGGGGTAGTTGGACTGAAATAAACCAGACATGGGTGTCATTCTGAGTTCACTGTTGACCTGGGTTTAAATTCTAGAGCACTATTCATTAGCTGCATTACCTTGAGCAAAGTGTTACCCTCTCTGAGCCTCAAGTTTCCCCATCTGTAAAACAGGTAGGAATCCTTACCTTGTGGGTAGAGTGGGGCTCTAAAGCTCCCCTCACAGTGCCCAACACATACAGTATTCCACTCATTCATTAGGCAGAATTGTTGAGGCCCTACTCTGTTCCAGTTGCTGATGAATCCATCAGTGAACAGAACAGATAGACATCCTTGCCTTCATAGTGCTTGCCTTCTGCTGGGAGGAAACAGACATGTCAGAAACAAACAGTAAGTGATATGATGGCACATGGTAAAAAAAAAGAAAAACAGCACTGGGAGATGGGCGATGGGGAGCATCTCTGAAGGACCGTGGCTTCTCTCTCGCAGTAGTCGCATGTTGCTCTCCAAATTTCAGTCCTCCTATCTAACTGTGCCCAGTTTTATTAATGACTCAACAGGGGTGTGGGTTGTGGTGTGTGGTCAGTGGCATCATGAAAACCCACCCATTGGCTGGGGCCTCGCTGACTGTGAGCTACCCCCAGGGCCAGCCAGCTGCTGACTGCACACCTGACCAGCATTCTTTCTTTCTTCTTTGAGATTTTTCTCCTTTCTAAGTGGAGTCTTTAAAAGACAAAAATGTTTATTTTAATCCTGTCTAACTAAAGGTGTGAATCTGAAATTTGATTGGATCAAAGAACCACCACAACTAATAAGCAAATGCATTCCCTCTCCTTAACTAGATTTAAACCCGTAGAAGGCTGGGCCTCATCTCACAGAAACCTCCCCACAATGCATGGGACAGCAGGCTTGGCGCCCATAGGAGAAAGAGCTGAGTTTGGGATCCAAATACATCTGGTTTCGATCCTGCCTGAGCAAGTGCCTGAGCCTTCCTGAGCCTCAGTTTCCTCATAAAATGGGAATAAATTCCCACCTTGCAGTGTGGTTGTAAGGATTGGAGAGAACTCATTAGAAGTGCTAAGCTTGGACAGGCACATAATGGCTCTTCTGTGACATTCCCCATCCCTCCCTCCTTAGAACCCAGCAATCACTAAGGAAACACAAAATGAAGAATTCTTAGCAATAGAGCTTTCCTGGTGTAGCTCACGCCTCTTTTTTCCCCTCAAACTGCAAGAGAAGAAAATCTCCAACTCTCTAAGAAATTTTTCAATAAATACATAAAAATATGCTCAATCTTACATTCAAAATATCAAACTGAAATTAAGGAGGTATAGTTGCTTTTCCTATTAGATTGATAATAATATCCTGCTGATGCGAGTCTGGAAGAATTGTACTGTCATGTCATATACCTTTCTGGGGACAGACTGTTTGGAGGTCACTGTAGCAGCGTATATCAAATGTTAAAATGTTGATACTTCTTAAACCAAAGAATTCTACTTAAGAAATCTGTCTTACAGAAATGCCAGCACAAATACATAAAGGATGTTCACTGAGGTACTTTTTGTAAGAGCCAGACACTGGAAACGATCTTAATGTACCTCAGTTGGAGTTTGAATCCATGTGGTCCATCCAGACCGTGGGATACTAACTCTGCAGCCATTAAAAAGATTGAGTGACTTTGGGTGATGGACATGTTTTGGAACTCGATAAAGTGATGGTTGCACAACATTGTGAATGTACCAAATAAAAACCACTAAACTGTTCACTTGAAAAATGGTTAATTTTTTATGTGAATTTCACCTCAATAAATTATTTTTATTGAACTTATTTTGGTGACACTGGTTTACAAAATTATACAGGTTTCAGTGTAAATTTTTTTTTAAAGAGTGATTCTTATACAGTATCATGCAAAGACATTTTTGACTAGAAAGAGAAAAAAACATTGTTTTCTGTGAATGTTAGCAAATGTGTAGAAAAGGTTTGGCAAGATCTAGTACCAGCTTAATAGCATTTACTTCTGGAAATTGGACTTGGAAAAATAATGAAGGGATTTGAACTCAGTTTTGTATACTTTTGTAATGTATGAAAATTTAAAGTTAACATAAATTACTTTCAAACTGGTGGTGGGGAAGGGGAAGTTTTAAGTTGGTCAAGCACTGAAACTAACAGGTGGGCGGCTGATTCTCTCAAATGAAAGTGGAAAATGTCTTTCATTTTGAATCTTCTTTTTTGTGTGTTCCTCTCTTCCTGCTCTTCAACTTCCCTCTCCTCCCAGGCTGGCATCAGAATCACTAACTGAGATGAGTGAGTTATCTGATGACTCACTTTGCTTGTTTTGACCTTTCTGTGCCTGTGGCTAATTGATTCTGAGTGCTGGGGATCTGCAAGCATTAGTCTGGTCCCTGTTTTATAAGGGCCTGCTTTCAAGAGATCACAAGGATTTATAAGATACCATTACTGCACTGCATATCTGGAGCAAGTACTTTCTTGACCAGGCCAGGGCTGGCCCAGCAATCGTGAGCTCATTAATGAGCCCAGGAGCTCATTGATGCCTGTGCCAGCCTGAGAAGCTATGTTGCTACTTGCAAACAGAGCGAGCTTCCTATTGGTAATACCCTGAATGCTTTGGAGTTTTCTTTTTACATTTTTCATTGATTCATTTTTCTTGAATTAAAAAAATTACTTGTCATGTAATCAGGCAAAACAATAGAATTTTGTGGCATTCCCTTTATATCTTTGCTCATATACATTTTTTCATAATTTAAACAGTATCCAGATACAGATTTTAATGTTGATTTTACACAGAAGGGATTTTTAGCTGTTAAAATGGTCTCAGAACTGTCATAATGGCTATATAATATTCCATATGAATATTCCATAAATATTCCATAAATAATATTCAGACATCAATGCTTTTTTGTGTTTCTATGATATGTCTGACACTGATATGTCTGAATATTATTTATGGAAATATGAATGACAGCTTATTTAACAATGCCCTTATGTTAATAGTTATCTTAAAATTTTCTTTACTTTTATAAATTTTATTGTTGACCTTCAGCTATCTCATAATTTCTTAGTGACAATGGCACATGTGTCACATGGAAAAATCAGTTCCTACACTCAGGAAGTTTATAGTTCAGAGCAGGGGACCACTAAGTATAATAAAATGTGATTGTTACTATATCAGCAATATGTCCAAATTGCTGTAAAAGAGGATGGGAGAACATTGGTGAAGACTTCATGGAGGAGGTGTTTGAGTGATATCCTGAGGACAGTAAAGAGTTAACCAGGTAGGAAATGAAAGAAGAGATATTCAGAAAGAAAAAGCACAGCAATTAAATTAAAAACACAGATGGCAATTCATGATGCATTTAGGGAATGGCAGATAGCCTAGTAGGGCTAGAGAATGGGTGAGTGGTAGGACATGTTCCCAGATATATTTATTTACACACACACACACACACACACTCTGTAGTCAGATTATAAGAGTTATTATGCACCTAACTGAAAGGTTGGAACTTCACACTGAAGGCCTCAGATGTGTGTCCACAACCATGGTAAGGAGCACTTGCTAAATAAGAATATGGTTTTTGAGCACAGCAGCACCTCATTGCTTTAGTCAAGTTTCCAGTAAGTGTGTTGAAATAGTCTAGGCTGAAGGCTGAATATCATGCACATAGCTTTCTTCTTGATCGTTTTTATTTGTCGAGAGAAAGCACTGTGGTAGCATGTTTCAGCCACAAGGGTGCACTTTGGGTGGTTAGACCATCCGAAAATCTACTGGCACCTCTTTGGAAAATAAGAAAATAACTCAGGGACATGTATCATTTACTTGATATTTAGTATGTATGTTAGTAGGTACTTTTCAAATTGACAGAACCTCAACTGAGATGAATGTAAACAGAAACGGGAATGTGTTAGCTCCTTCGTCTAAGAGCATCCTTTCCTACCTTCAAGCACGGTGGGATCCAGGGACTCTAATAGGATAGGTAAAGCTTGTTCCCTCTCTTACGCCATTGGTGTCTCTCTCCATCCTTCATTCTGTGTGTCCCTTTATCAGACAGATCCTTCTTTGTGACCAAAGAGAGTTGCTGCAAGAAACTTCTGCTTATATTAACTCTTGATCTCAGGATCCCAAAAGAATAAAGAGTCTTTGACTCCTTCTCCCATGATTCATGTAACAAATTTCAGGGAATCATGTGCCCCTCCCAGAAACAGGGTGGAGGAGTACTCTGATTGGTCAGGTCTAGGGGAGCCCAACTAAGCTGAGGCAGGATACACAAGGATAGTGGGATTCTGTTTCTGGAAGGAGAAGGAGAATAGGAGTACCTGCCAGAATTTTTTTAAAGGACATCCACTGCTGTTAATCGTCATTCTTCTCAGGAGTGGAAATGTTTAATGGAAAAAAAGTAGATCCCATTACATGTCTGAGAGCTGCCTTTGTGCATGTTCTTGTGCTTTATCCAGGTCTTGAATACTCCCAGCACATGTGTGAAAGCAGCCCCTTGCCCAATTTTCCTTAGTCCGTAGGCTCAAGATAATGCCCTCCTTCCCAAAAGGCCTTGTAGCATTGTCCTCTCTTTTTTGCAGACTTCTGATTTATGTTCTGTCAGGGACAGGAAGCTGCTCAAGTGATCCACCCAGTCCTGCTGCTGCTCCTGTGACAGTTTGTTTTTCTTGTTGTTCAGCGTTCCATCAGCTTCCGCAGTGAGAGCCGTCCTGACATCCTTGCCCCCCGACCCTGGTCCAGAAATGCCACCCCCTCGAGTACCAAGCGGCGAGACAGCAAGCTGTGGAGTGAGACCTTCGACGTGTGCGTCAATCAGATGCTTACGGCCAAGGAAATCAAACGTCAGGAGGTAGGCTTGGGCCCCACGGAGTTGTCAGTGTGTCTGGAGGCAGGAGCACTGTAGGCAAGCTGGGGTGTACACTGTGTCTCCAAGTCAGTTCTCCATGACATTTAGAGAAGGAGAACAAATGGTGCCAGAGCTTTTAAGGAACTGAGACACCAGCATTCAGCTGGATGGGGGTGGCCCCTGCTTTAAAAAGAAACTGATGTGAAAATCTGAATTTACAAAGAAGACAAATTGGGAACTGTCTGTTTCAGACCCTGGAATTCACAAAAATAATCATAATCATTTCGTTATATTTTGATAGCAACTTTTAAATTATTTTAAAATATTCAGTTAATTAAACTTTGATTCAGTTTTGTGGAAAACTTTTCTAGGGAATGAAGTTAATTTCATTCCCTATAAGTTTTCTGTATAGCTATCCCTAAATAGATATGATCATATTACCATTTATAGAAACTTTGTTACATGCCAGGCTATACTAAGCACTTCAATTGTGCATCATGCAGTGAAATCCCTGGAATATCTATTTTTGGGGAGAACATGACATTGGAAAAGGGAGTACTTTAAAACTTTCTAGATTTTGACTCAGAAATTTTTCTCTAGGAATCTATCTGCCTGGCACACTTATCCACAAATGAAAAGGCATACATGTAAGATTATTCATCACAGTAATGTTTATAATAGTACCAGAAAGAGCCTGAATATCTATTACTAGGGACCATTCAATAACAATGTCCATACATGGAATACAGTGGGTAAAGCAGGACACAAAATAGGATGTAGAGTATGCTACCATTTATGTAAAAGAAGAAAGAAAATGAATGTGGGTGAATATGTATGTATTTGCTTATAAAACTGTAAAACATTTCTGGAAGGACACACAAGGAACTGGTAACATTGTTGCCCACTTGGAGGGGAACTGGATGGTTGGAAGAAAGAGGTGAGGGAAAGTTTTCACTAAATATAAATTTGTGTATTATAAATTTTGAACCATGTCAATGTATTATCTATTAAAAATGAATAAATAAAGTAATTATTTGCACCAAAAAAATTCTGTGAGGAAATATGGCAAAATCTTAATAATGGCTAACAAAATGGTATTATGGGTACTTAATTTTTTTTCTCTTTATGCTTTTCTGTATTTCTCACATTCTAATAGTGTACATATATTACTTGTACAATCTAATAGTGGGAAGGAGGGAAGGATAGATTCTGCAGATGGAGATAAATAGTGGGAAGGAAGGAGGGAAGGATTGATTCTGTAGATGAAGATCAATAGTGGAAGGAAGGAGGGAGGGATTGATTCTGCAGATGAAGTAGGCACAGTAAACACAAGGTCACCCACCTAGAAAGTTACAGAACTAGCTTTTGAACTCAGGTCCTGTCCTAATCCAAAGCCCTTGGTCTTCACAGAGATACTCTGTTGTCCCACCACAGATAACTGACTTTGGCATATTCTAGTGTGGGGTTCTGTGATTTTCCTCTTCTGAGGGCCACATTTGGTCAGTCAGGCAGTCAGGCCTGTGTGCGTGAGCTCTAGTAAAACAGACGTACGAGGAAATCTGGAGGAAGGTCCAAGTAAAGGATAGCTAATTATATTGTGCCAATCCATATGCTGGTTTTGATAATGCTCTATAGTTACGTAAGATGCCACCACTGAGGGAAGCTGAGTAATCCATGTACTGGTCCTTTCTGTACTATCTTCATAACTTCTCATGTGAGTCTCTAATTATTTCAAAATATAAGGTTAAACAGAATGGAGCATCTGGAGGGCAGGGCATGGAGGCTTTACTAGGCCTTGGGAGGAATACCATGTACTGGCCCCCAGTGAGTGTTGCTCCTCTACCAGCTTTGCTGGAGAGCACACTTGTCCTGCACCCCACCATCCCCAAGCATGCAGGGCATTCTCCATCCTGCTTACTTCTTCCCTGTGGTCTAAAGAAATATGTTGTCGTTTGATAATGTAACGTTTGCCAACAGTTTAGAGTCCTGGAGGAGAGTGAGTGTTCTGCACACCATAACTCTTAAATTATGATAGCTTAAAAGAGCGAAATTAGAAATGGTCTCTTTACACGCTCTTACACATAGCTGGCTTCTATAATTTTATTTATTGTACCGTGTAGGGGTGAGAAGTAATTTAGAGTGAATTAACTTCACCAGACATTAAGAGTGATAAAATAATAGAATCTTCCTATAATCCCAGCCTTAGGACAATGGCTGATAGGAATAGGGCTTTCTGTTGATGTTCACCTTTTGTTGAGTAGAAGGAAGACAAATTATTATGGCCCAATTAATAATATTTCCGTGTCCATCATTGAGAACAACAGACCCTGAATCACTTATTATGATTGCGACTCACAACAAACTCCTACCTGTGACTCAAGCTGTAACTATTGGCTGCATCCAAGTCCTACAACATGAAAGATGACTCTAATGGGAAACATATGTGGTACCTCTTTATCCCACAAATAGATGAGCACATTATCTATTTTAAAAAAAGATATTTTTTACAAAAAGATATTTTGCAGTATCTTTCCTTTGTAGCTTTTAGCCACTAGATGCATTTGCAGCAGGTTAATTTAACTTTTTAAGAATCCTTTTAAAATGCTTAAGAAGTAAGTAGATTTGGAGCTTTGAGCACTGGACCAGCACTGTTTGAATTCATTCTCATAAATTAAAAATTTCAGTGGATATGTTTTTTGTTTTCTTATAGGCGATCTTTGAGCTTTCCCAAGGAGAAGAAGATTTGATAGAGGACTTGAAATTGGCAAAAAAGGTAAATTTAAATCCAGTGGTCATTTGGGTACCCTCATATTTCTTTTTCTCTAAGTAATTTCACAATTCCAAGATTGTGCTTTATGAGCACTCTTTATAACTAAGGTCATCCAAACTTGAGAAGAACCTGCACAAACCAAGGAGTGGGGAAAATGGCTCAAAACAAGAAGGCCCTCTGGACCTGACACCTTGACGGCTTCTCCTCTGCATGTTTCTAATGTACCTCAAAGAATACTTCAGTTTAATCAGAAAGTGTTCGTGGAGGCCTGGCTTTACGTATATTTTGTTGTCCTGAAATTTCACGGGCATGGCCTCCTTAGCCACCAGAGAGAATGTGTGGATGGTCCGAAACCGGAACTGTATGTTAGAAACAAAGTCATTTGAATCTCATAAGTAGATAAAATGGTTAAGTGAGTCAATTGCATACTGTCATGTAAGCTAGGGTCTTTTATATGGCAATATGTTTTTTCATTACATTGTGTATGGGAATGTGGATGAAACTCATGCCTTGTAGTGTGTATAGTCTTGACAATGAACCTTCCTCAAAAACCTCCAGCAACCCGTTCCCTCCCCACCCCTCATGGAGGCTAAAATCCAAATTTCTTCATCTGATATTCACAGCCTCCTCAAAGAATCACAGGGTTGGAAAGATGCTTCCCTTGTTTTAAGTGTTCTTTAGTCCAGCTTTCTGCTCATATGAAGTTCCATCTGTAACATTACTGAGATATGGCAGAAACTGAGTTTTAGGCAGGGTGGGAAGAAGAGGAAGATGGGGAGGACATTTAACTCTAGGAGTTGTCTGGCTCGTCATAGGTACAACGCCTCCTTCCTCCATCAAGATTTCCCAAACCCACGGACCTTTAAAATGTTTCACTGCCATCCTTTTGCTTATGGTGGTCCTACCTTCCTAGAAACCCTTCCCTTTTCTTTCAGCCATCCATATCTACTCATCCTCTAAGAATGAGCTCAAATCTCAATTTATTCTTCAACAATATTTACTGCCTTTCTCTATGCCAAACAGCTCATCTTTATAATCTCCCTTGACCACTCCAGCTTTAATTCCCTGACCCTCTAGATTTGATAAATTATGATTTGATAAATTTTCACTGCCATGTGACATCTCATAGTTATAATCTTGAACTATTTTTTGAACATATATTTAATTTTCCATGTGTTTTTCTTATCTTTCCAATTAGCTTTATAAATCTCTTTGAAGGCAGGGACTGTGTCATCTGAGCCTACGTATCCTATTACAGTGCCCTGGGAATAATCATATGTTCTTATTGTTTAACTATCCTTAATAAGAGGTGGTAATAAAGTTAATTTTTAAAACATACAAATCAAATCTGCTCTATACTTAAGATTTGTGCCCTTTCTAGATGTATGGTATACTAGAAGAAAAAAAGCTTTGTAAAAATCTGCTTGGTTTATCAACAACCGTGAAAAGCTCAGGCAGTGCTGGATTCCCCTGTGCTCCAGCCACACCCATCTGCTGTTTCTGCAGCATTATGGGAGAAGCTGTTGGGGAGAGCCAAATATTTTGTTATTCTGTAGGGCCTCTCAGAAGCCATTTACATTAACAACTTACTTCCTCTGATTTAAATGTTTGTTTCCATCTCTGTGGTTCTTGTGCAGGCCTATCATGACCCCATGCTGAAACTCTCCATAATGACAGAACAGGAGTTGAATCAAATTTTTGGAACACTGGACTCTCTAATTCCTCTACATGAAGGTATAAGTTTGTTCCCAGAATGAGTTTTGACTTGTAGCCTTAATTGAGTTGCCTTATACAAGTCATGATTATGTAATAATGTGAGTAACCCAGAATCTACTTCCAGCCTTGTTCATATTTAAATGCCTAACAAAATATGCATTCTGTTTGTTTACCAGACCTCCTTAGTCAGCTTCGAGATGTTCGAAAGCCTGATGGCTCCACTGAGCACGTCGGTCCCATCCTTGTGGGCTGGGTAAGAAAAGTTCTCTGGTCTTGATTGAAGATATCAATATTCTATATGGAGTTTCATTTTAGCTAGGTTTTTAAAAAAATTAACAAACATTGGTTTCACACTAGAAAAAAAAATAAAATAGCAAATTCCTAGTGAAACTTCCCATTGTAGTTAGGCTTTATATCTTAAAGCATGGAATCAATTTTTTTATTACAAATTTACCACATTTAAAGATAACATGCCTTTTTGCAATAAAATAAAGTAAGATTAGTTAATGTTCAAGTCGGGCCAATTGCAAATATAATTATTAACAATTCTATCCCAGTAAAAATGTAGGGACACATGCCTGTCTATCATAAAAAAGCTTTTATCAGGCTATCAAAAAACTCTCATCGTCAAGTATAGTTTCATAAACACGGTGATAACTAAATGTTATTAATGTTTAGCATATATCTGATCCTAAGTAGCCTCAGAGGAGTCCTGAGTATTATGCTGACCTTCATCCCAATATAACTTCTTTCCTTTCCTAATTAAAGAAATCAGCCATGACCTAAATTTATGGTCCTGGTATGAATTTGTGTTTTATTGGGCACATGGGTGGTTGTTCATTTGTTTGATTCATTTTAGGCCAGTCATGTACTCTCTATCTTGCCACAGCCCCCATCACTCCTGTGGTATGCTTCTGTTTCCTTCTGTGAGTGCTTGAGTGCTCCACTCCTGTTCCAGGTGTTTTCCATTCGTTATGAAGCAGGCAACAGCGACAGATCACTTGGATGACTTCTTCCAGACAGGATTAGGTCTCTCATCCCTCCGTCCCACACAGTGGTCTAGAAAAATAGGCAGATAGTGCCCCAACAACAAGTATTAGAGTCATTCCACTGTTTGGAGAGTGTTATGAAGGTTATAAATTCTACTCATCATGTGAGTTCTCTTTATCCAGTTCCATTTTTGTTTGTATTTTAACCTCCCTAAAACCCTCTAATTCCTAAGTTTTGACATTGATCTCTTACATTAACTTATGCTTCTCAATTACTGCGTTGCTCCAGAACTTTGAAGGTTTCATGACTTAGCTAGCTTTAGTTCAGGAGTCAATTTTAGCACTGGGGCTGAAATATCCCAAGGGTATCTGAAAGGCAAGCAATGTTCTAAGATGAATAATTTAGAAAATGGGCTTTAATATTTCAGGAGAGGTCATTCATCTTATATTTTTGACTTTCATTTTATTATAAGCATCGGTAGATGTTTTAACTTCTTTAGCCCACAAAGAAATTTTTCTAAAGAGAGCCATACAGCTAGAGACAGAGAAGGTGTAATGAGGAGAAAGGGAGTGCTTCACTGTGCTTCACCTTCTGAGTGAGCAGACTGCTTTGATGGGAGCCAAGGGCCCAGTGAGGCCGCACTCCAGAATTAGCCTGGCGACTGCTCTGTTTCTGATGAGGTGGCAATATAGAACTACATGGTTTCCTTAGACACCGATATACAAATTTGGTTTGTACCACAAGCAAAAGTATAGGCATTTGCTTTGTGATTATTTTTTTCCTGAAAGAAATGTGTGGGCTTTTATTAGAAACTTGGTTTGATCTGAGGGGTAGCTTTTTGCAGTCCTTTTCTGTACATACCCAAAGGAAATGAGGCCATGCTGCTCATTGCTCTCTGGATCCTTCCGACATCAAATGGGGACTTGCAGCTTGGGGAGCAGCCTAAAATTAAACAACTGGCCCATTGTTACCAGTCCCCATGAGAAATGGTCCTTATTTATCAGACCTGACGAGCTATTAAATGTTTTCCCTCTTTTAACTGCAGATGTGTTTGTGTGAGTGGGAACTGTAAACCGAGGGGTACATCTGTTTGAGTTCTGGTCTTTTTTACAGAACAAAATAAACATCTTACTGGACTTTGAATGAGAAAAGTCAGAGCCCATTTGACCCATGAAAAATTGATTTATTTCCCCCCAAAGGAAAAGTGCTGGGGGTGGGGGGGACTTTTTAAACAAGTGAGCCTCCCAAGTGAGTTAGCCCTGGCCAGTCCTTTTGACCTTAGAATGAATCAATTACTTTTACTTTGAAGACCTTAAACAGAGTGGTGATTTTCTTTTTTCAGGGAACCACCCTGGTCACTGAGAATCACTCTCCCTGATGGGTCAGCCTGCCCTCATAAGCCTCCTCGGTCATAAAGAAACAACTTCCAAAGTGACTTATCTTCGTGCTAACATTTTCTCACTAATAAAATAATTTATAAGCTCTTCAGAGCAGCAAGTTCTCATGTTAATTTGGGTTCTAATTAAATTTTAATTCCAAAGAGAGAGGAAGGGTACATGGAAGCATATAGATTTGTTCTGTCACTTTTCACAATGTTAGGGAGATAGAAAGAATTTCTAAAAAAAAAAAAAAACCCTGAGAGTTTCCCTTATAAATTCTTTCTTGAGGGATGGTGAGTTCAGAGCTTTGGGGGTGGGGTGAGGAGAGAACATACTTCAGACTGGTTTTGTCTCCAGCTGAACAAGTAGTTTTCCTTCTCTAAATCACAATTTCTCCAATAAAAATATTCTAGGGATTAATAATAATAATAATAATAGCTACTACTTACTGATTCTTAACCAGGAGCCAAGCTCATGCTACATTTTTTATCTGCCTTATTTCATTAAAGGAGAGGAGGGCATTAGTATATGCATTTGGCAAGCAGAGAAATTGAGGCTCAGAAGGATCACCTTCCTAGTAACTGTCTGAATTTGGCTTTGAACATGATTCTCCCAGATTCCAGGGTCTGTCTTCTTAACCACTGTGCTATCACCTCTTGCATTTCATATAAGTACATGTGTATGTAGTTGGGAATCAAGATGTGTACATTTTTCCTTTCCAATTTAGTTACAGGTCACTTGTGGTCTTCTCCAGTCAGTGGCCTAAGCCAGATAGCCTTTCAGGTCATGCTCAGGAAATGAGCACCCTGTCAGGTGTGAACACAGGACCAGAGCTGGGTTTGGTTGCCATGACAGCAGTGGCGGCAGGATCACAGAGAGCCATGGCCCATTGGATAGTGAGCAGCAGTGTCTTTGGGGGTTTCTCACTAGTTTACATCCGATGATTACTGCTGATTGTCTCTCCATAATGAAAACATTGGGCATTTCCAGGTCTCTTTAAAAGGCAAGGAAGTGGAAATGAAATTGGTAGAGCCTGAGGCTCATTTTAATTAACTCTGAAAATCTAAATTACAAGCCACAATACCACATCTGGAGGGGGGTGTGTCTGGACCAATTCTCATTACTTTCAAATACAAGGTTGAGGGAAGAATTTCTGCAGTTCTTTTTGACACAAATAGAGGTTCTTCATAACATGTAAGGAAGGTAGACATTTCCAAGGAATGTTAAACTCAACGATGAACATCCTTGGAATCTTTTTCTGGTTTCAGTCATTGAGGAAATAATTTCAGTAAGAGGTGTAAAAGAAGCAGCAGGATACTTAAACTTTGACCCATTGTTCAGACGCTGCCACAATTTATTTTTAAGCTGTGTTCCCAAACCATCAAATATTACCTAATCTGGTAATCCATTAACATTAATTTATTTGTTCATTCAGAAAATAAACTTTGCTCTGCAGTAGGCCCAGTGCAAAGTACTGAGGATGCAGAAATGTCTTGCACTGAATCCCCCTGCAGAGCAGGTGTTGTGGTAAATGTGGCTTTGTAATCCCAGGGAGAGACACACAGCAGGGCCATTAACTGCATTTTTTTGCTTCAGTTAACTCTGGAAGCTGACGGCCATGCATTAGGATGCATGGTCTTGGGTGCCACTAAGAAGGAGGAGTGGAAAAGGGAGATGAGCAGCCCTTTCCCTGAGTCTCTGACTCCGTGTTTGCGTGATTTGACTGATGGAACGTGTCAGAGAAATTAGTATTTTACTGGAAGGGAGATAGTGGAGTTAGAATGTTCCAAAATCTTTAAGCTTAAATTGCTCTTTGCATGGTATTGTGATGTTAACCATTGGGTAGAGCCAAGGATGATTTCTGGCCTGTCAGAACTAATTTAAAAGATTTTACTAAATGCTTCCCGCATCTAATTTTTTACTAATTATACTTTTGCTTTAAGTTCTTGGCATTCTTTATAATTGGTCTGCCTTAGACTCAGTTAACCTTTAACATAGAGGCACTTGCACCAAGCCGTGCCAAGGGCCGGGCTGTGGAGTCTGAATCCTTTCTTTCTTTTCATGCCAGAGTCTTCTACAAATGTATCCTATGAATAATTTTAAAAGAAATTCTTTTTTTTTTTTTTTTTTTTTTTTTTTTTAAGTAGGAGGCTTTCCCCTCACCAGATACTTTTGGAAGTTTAGGAAAATCCTAAAGTATATGCATATTCAATAGTTTTAGTTCTTTGGTTTCTAGTTTAGATTGGCCAAAATGCAAACAATGTAGGACAGGGGTCTAAACAATCAAGAAAATAAACATGTAATTAAGAGAATTAGTTTTTGCAAGCAAACCAGCGCCTGAAAAAACTGTTCATTACTTGCCATTTTGAAGATTCCATTGGTCTGTGTCCTCCAGCATTGCAGATAAAGGAGTGCTGGCCAGGCCTGGAGACCAGTTAGGTTTTGTTAGGAGACCAGTCCGAACAAGTGATGTTTGCTTGTAGCTTCAGTTATTTTAACACTCCAACCTTCTTCTGACGTTTCTTTCTTAGCTGCCTTGTCTCAGCTCCTATGACAGCTACTGCAGCAATCAAGTAGCTGCCAAAGCTCTGCTGGATCACAAGAAACAAGATCACAGAGTCCAGGATTTCCTCCAGCGATGCTTAGAATCCCCATTTAGCCGCAAACTAGATCTCTGGAATTTCCTCGATATTCCAAGAAGCCGCCTGGTAAAATACCCTCTGCTTCTCCGAGAAATCCTGAGGCACACACCAAATGATAATCCAGATCACCAGCACCTGGAAGAAGCTGTAAGTTTGTTTCTTTCTCTCTTGCCTTGATATTTTCCCCATGTAATGGTAGAGAATTAGGTAAATGGGTGAGTGAAGGGTCTTTGGGTACATGGGATTCAGGAATATTGGGTTCCAGACTTAGCTGTGCCATTGACTATGTTTTGATTTTGCAAGTTACTTCTCTCTCTCACTCAATTTCCTAACCTATAAAATATAGTCTTTACATGAAATGCACTCTGAGGTCCCTTTGTGTGTTTTTTAATTTTATTGATTATGTTATTACAGTTGTCCCAATTTCCCCTCCACCCAGCACCCACCACTCCCTCAGGCAATCCCCACACAATTGTTCATGACCATGGGTCATGCATATAAGTTCTTTGGTTACTCCATTTCTTATACTGTACTTTACATCTACATGGCTATTCTGTAACTGCCAACTTGTACTTCTTCATCCCCTCACCTCATCTCCCATTCCCCCAAACACCCCTCCTATCGGGCAATCATCAAAATGCTGTCCCTCCCCATGATTCTGTCTCTGTCCTTCTTGTTTGCTTAGTTGGTGTTTTTTAGATTCAATTGTTGATAAATATGTATTTATCACCATTTTATTGTTCATAGTTTTGATCTTCTTCTTTTTCTTAAATAAGTCCCTTTAACTTTTCATATAATAATGGTTTGGTGATGATGAGATTCTTTAGTTTTTTCTTGCCTGGGAAGCTCTTTACCTGCCTTGATTCTAAATGACAGCTTTGCTGGGTTAAAGCAGTCTTGGCTGTAGCTGTCTGTTTTTTGTGACTTTGAATATTTCTTGCCAATCCATTCTAGCCTGGAAGGTTTCTTTTGAGAAGTCAGCTGACAGTCTTATGCAGACTCCCCTGTAGATAACTAACTGCACCTCTCTTGCTGCTCTTAAGATTCTCTCTTTATCTTTGACCTTTGTCATTTTAATTATGATGTGTCTTGGAGTGGGCCTCATTGCATCCATCTTGTTTGGGACTCTGTGCTTCCTGTACTTGCAGGTATATTTCTTTCACAAAATTAGAGAACTTTTCTTTCATTACTTTTTTCAAATGGATTTTCAATTTCTTGCCCTTTTTTTCCTCCTTCTGGCACCCTATGATGCGAATGTTAGAATGCTTGAAGCTGTCCAAGAGGCTACTTATACTATCCCCATTTTTTGTTTGTTTTTAGATTTTTTGTTTCTTGTTGTTCTGATTGGTTGTTTTTTGCTTCCTTATGTTCCAAATCATTGATTTGATTTCTCAGCTTTATTCGCTCTGCGAATAAAGTTGTTTCCCTGTAAATGCATATTCTTTATTTCAGTTAGTGTGTCCTTTGTTTCTGACTGGATCTTTTCTGTGCTGTTAAGGTCCTTACTAAGTTCCTTGAGCATCCTTTTAACCAGTGTTTGGAACTCTGCATCTGATAGATTGCTTATCTCTATTTTGTTTCGTTCTTTTTCTGGAGTTTTGATCTGCTCTTTCATTTGGACCATGTTTCTTTGTCTCCTTGTTTTGGCAGCCTCTCTGTGTTTGTTTCTATGTATTAGGTAGAGCTTCTATGACTCCCTGTCTTGATATCGTGGCCTAATGTAGCAGGTATCCTATCAGGTCCAGTGGCACAGTCACCCCATCACCCACGCTGGGTAGTCAATGCGCCCTTTGTGTGGGCTGAGTACACCCTCCTTTTGTAGTTGAGCCTTGATTGCTGTGGGCATGTCAATGGGAGGGATTTACCCAGGTCATTCAGTCAGCAAGGATTGGCTGTGAGGCGGGGTGGTGGTGCTCTGACATGGTCTGTAGCTGTCCACTGGGTGTGCAGGCCCAGGGGTGTGCCCGGTGGTGCAGGCCCACCTGTGTTTTGCCTGGGGCCACCCTGCCTGAGCTACAGAACATTCTGAGATGGCTGCTGCTTGTGTTGGGCTTGGGATGTCCATGTGAAGCCAAGCAGTGAATCTAGGCTGGCTGCCACTAGTGCCATGCTTGGGGCCACTGAACATGGGGCTGGGGGCTTATTGAGACCAGTCACCCTTGTTTGAAAGGATTTAGGAAGTTGGGAAGCTTGAGCCAAGACCAGCCATTTATATGGAAAAGCTACTGTTAACAGCTGTAAGTTGGGTGGGAAAGAGCCTCAGGGAATCTCCAGGGCTGGACAAACAGTGTTAGTCAGGTTGATGTAGTATCAGATATGCCACCTGCCGTGAGCTCTGTGGCTCTGCTCACTTTTCTGTCTGGGAGAAAGCTGTCCCCCAGCCCTCACCTTGACCCCAGCCACTTCAATTCCTCCGTGCACGACACTGGTGCCTTTCAAGCAGCCACCCTGGTGCTGGAGCTCAAAAGGAGTGAGTCTGAGTAAGTTCGTGTGTGGGTTCCTTAAGAGGAACTGTTTGGGACTCCTGAAGTTTCTTCTACCAACTCAATCCCTGCCGGTATCTTCCTAGTACTGGTACCCTGGGCTGGGGGCCCTGGTGTGGGGCTGGGACTCCTCACTCCCGAGATATCCCTCCAGAAGTTTTATCTACCACATGTGGATGTGGTTCCAACCTGTTTGGCCTTTCTACCCCTCCTACCAGTCTGGATGGATGTGGTTCCTTTAATTCTGTAGTTGCAAGACTTCCATTCAACTCGATTTCTCCTGGTTCTGAGTGAAGGTTGTTCTATTTAGTTGTCATTTTGATGTGGTTGTATGAGGAGGCGAGCCGGCACCTATGCTGCCATCTTGTCTAAAGTCCCTTTGATTCCAAAAGTTTTTTATTCTGTAACTGTGTGTTACCGTTGCTGCCAGGGTTAAGATGTCTGCAGGGATTTTAAACTGAATATCTTTGTATAGTTAGCAAATTGGAGTTGCCTTTTATCTTTGCCCCAAAGCCCGTTTTTGAAGTCAACACCCACTTAAGATTCAGCTCCCTTTGAACTCCAATTGAAGTGGGGACCTAGTCCTGCTCATCAGTGAATGTTCATTGAGATGGGGAATATGAGTTCTTCCCCAACAACAAGAGAAGGTCTAGAAAAATGGGGTCTATATCATGAGAACATTGCAAACTGTGAGCATTCTGCCCAGAGAGCTCAGTTCTGATTGTGGTGCTCTGCGGGACAGGCAGAGGAGATGGCAGGCCAGGAGGAGCAAATGGCCTGGGCAAAGGTGTGAAGAAATGACAGGACAAGTCCTACCTGCGGAATGCCACAGATCAGTCAGCCTGAGGTGGAGGGTAGTCTGAGGAAACAGTAAGACAGAAGGCAGAGGACTGGGGTTTATATCTGATTATAGAGGGTTTTAAATATCAATTTGAGAACATTTTTTCTTCGTTGTGTTTTGCTTTCTATGTATCTGAGATTCAGGGTTAAAATCCCAGCTCCATCCCTGACAAACTGTGTAACCTTGGGCACATTAGTCTTCTCATCTGTAGAACAGGGGACAGAGGAAGCAGTAACTAGGGACAGGGAGGCAAGTCGGAGGATGCTGCAGCCATCCAGGTGTGTAGTCATGGAAACCCGTTCAGGCAGGTGGCAGCAGGGATGGAGGCTAAGAAAGCAATTCACAGGGCTCATTCCCTCACTGGGTCTGTGACAGTGGCAGACATAGAATATGCATAGGTGATTTGGAAATCAGATGCCTTGAATGGGCTGAGCAAAGTGCCTATCTCTTCCCAAAGAAGGGTTTAGTAATAAGTAGTATTAACAGCAACAATAATTATAGTTAATACTTGCTGACATTTCTTGAATACCTAGTAAATCAGCTTTATGTAATTGCCTTATAGGTATGTATCTTGTGTATCCTTATAGTAACCCATGAGATAACTGTTCTTGTTAGGAATATTTTCCAGATGAGGCTTGGAAGGGTAAAATAACTTGCCAGGTCCAGAGCCAGCAAGTGATGGAATTGATGTTTCAACCTGTCAGTGCAGACTGAAAATCCTGTGCCTTTTCCACTTCTTTATGATCCTATACCATGGAACTGAAAGTTTGGCTGCTTTGAGCCCATTGCCTTTAGAATTACAGAAAGCTCTCTGGCCACCAAGCTTTGTGGAGAGGCCTCACTGGTGCAGAACTAGGCCACGTGCCTCTGTGTAGAGATAGAGAAAAATGAGAAAAAACTCTCCTGATTTATGAGGTGTCTGGCAGGCCCAATTCACACAGACCAGGCCCCCAGTCCAGCACAATAGGGGACATAGGCCCCAGGGATGAGGCCCATCTCACTTCATCACGTCTGTTTTTATTACTGGGGAGAATGCAATAGTGTTGCTTCCTCTCCATATTTCATCCTAGCCAGTGTGTGGTCTGCAGGAATGAAAACGGAATTCTCATAGAAACTAGTCTAAATAATTACTTTTCTAAAGCACACAAACCTGTTTAGAGTTTTATCGTAAAGATTTCTTCATCTTAATATGCAGCATGAAAGAATAATACTATGTGTAAAAAACAAAAACAAAAAACCAAAAAAACCCCTGTGAGCTAAAGTTTGAATTTAAAAACCGGCAGATACGACTATGATTGTTTGCAATATGAAAGAGTGCACTGATTTCCCTGGTGCATAAAAGGTAATGCCATTTTCAGAAGTTGACTCTGCACCTAGTAATTAAGGCAAATTTTGTGCATGAGGCATGGTATACCTGCATTTAGAAATGTCTGCAAAGCAAGTCTTCTAAATGCCCATTTGCACAATATAGACACAGGGGTGTTTTGTTTTTTTTTTCCCAGTCTTTTCAAAGTCCTTGTAGCATTACTGCAGATGAGCAGAAATACTTAGCCCTATAATCTTGGGTGCATCATGAATGTTTGATAAACATAAAACTCACAGTACCAGTGTAGCTTGACTTATATGATCCCTGAATAAATTTTCCACCTATGAAAAAAAAAACAGCAGAGAACTCTTAAGTAAATTGCTTCTACACCAAGCATTCAGTCCTATGATTCAGATCGAAAGAAATATTTTGTTTTTAATGCAATGCACAAACTACCACATCGTTATTAGAATTTCTTAATATGAGTTTTGGAGGGTTGAAAGAAATTTCCCCCAAAAGAGAACTTCTTAAAAGAGAACTTCAGATATTCAGATATTTCAGAGAACTGGTTGTTTAATGCTTTAAATTCTCAGGACTGTTTCAACCAGAAAGATCCTGCAGACCATCTCTCTCTCCCCTCGACCCACCACTGTTCCTCAAATCCTTAAAAAAATCATTGAAATTAATGGGAAGAACAGTTTTGTTTTGATGCAACAACAGTGAAGGCTGCTGTTCTTGGTTCATGACAGGAGCCTATGAGTAGATGATATTATCACACAAAGGACTAGACAGACAGAGCTTTCAGATTCCACTTTGAGGATGATAACTCTAGCATATGTGGGCTTGATCCCTCTTCTGTTACCAGGTACCTCTCATCATCTTCCTTTACCAGTCCCTTTCCTTTGGTTTGACAAGAGATGCAACAATAAATTTATTTAAATGTGCAACTACCATGACTGTTTGCTATTGGCAATCTGCTATATTGAATTTTATTCCTCACTGAAATTCTGCAAAATAAATTCTCTCAGGAACCAGTACAGAAGGATGAGACTCTCATGGTATATAGGTGAATATAAATACAAAATAATATTTTTAGTAAAGCCAACCAGAGTTACTACTATAAATGTACACATAGAATATGAATTAACGCTGATGTTTTCCATTGTTTTGTCTCTTATACTTTTTTAAACACCGGAGAAAGAAGCACAATTTGGTAGTAGTCATAACTGCCTAAGGAGCCACTATGGTATTTGAATTTATTAATCTTCATGCGATATGCCAGCACTTCAGTTCTTGAGTTAAATTAGAAGATGAACACACCTTTATGGCTGTAGTACATCTTCCTGGTTTCCTGTCTACTTGCAGGAAACTCAGAAAATTGACTCGTGTACTGGTTAATTTCAGCTGCCCAGGTATACCTAGTGATAATTAACTTATGAGTCATAGCAATTAATGCTAAGATCTTTAAAAACAAGGGAAAAATATGGACTCTACAACATATTAAAAATGTAGTAAAGTAAAAGGATAAGGTAGAAATGAAGCAATTGCTCAGATACCTCCTATACATTTTAAACTGCTCTCATTTCTTTGAATGCCACCACCCAGTTTAACAATGAACAGGTGCTCAACAAACACTAGTTTAATTAAGTTGAAGGATGAATCATACCTTTAGCATATTTTGTGCAATTTCTTTTTTGTTTGTTTTTGAAGGTAACAATAAATAATCAGCCATCTTTGAAAACCAAAAGGGGAAAAAAGAAACAGAAAGTTTGTATACTGAAGTGTTCTATTATTACTTATTTTGTGTTAATAAAACTCAGGTTAAAGATGATACATTATAGAATTGTTCACCTGAAACCTATATAATTTTATTAACTAATGTCACCCCAATAAATTCAATAAAAATTTTTTAAAAAATGTTAAACTCATGTTAATTTCACAGGTTTATATTTAATATTATGTTGACATAAAAGGCCAGAAATAGTCTTTTATGACACAATAAACCTATATTTTTTTAAATAATGTGTTTTTTAATTATCAAAGTAGTGCTACCATCCAAATAAGAAATTGAGAAAAGAATAAATAAATGATCTCTGAAACCCTTAATAGCTACAAAAGTGTGTAGATTATGCATCTGTTCATAGGCTACCATCACGGGACTTCAGCTTAGTGCTATAAGATCTTTCACATTTACATAGAAGTTCTAATGTTATAACTGGTAGAAGTTTTCATTCACTTGTTTTGAGGAGAAGATCACTTCACTAGCATGTGAAAACTAATCACTTAATCTTAGAGATAATCCATTACCACTTTAACACATTGCGAGACCTGGTAACTTTCTGCCAAGTAAAATTCTCTTTTAAAACCTTGCTTTTCAGAGATTAACTGGTTTTTCCATTAAGTTAATGTGACCAGGAAGAGGCCTTCTTAATATTTCTCATCTGTTAAGTTCTTTTCAGTTAATACTATCAAAAGGAAGATGGGACTTTTAGTCTTTTCACTGTTAGGAGACAGAAGACCCTGCTGAGGAATTCATTACTTTGCCTTTGATTGGTGTCTTAGAGTTCTTTACTCCACAGATTTCTTGTTCCTTTGTTTTTTAGTATTATCTAACTTTTAGATGTACCTATGTGATATAGACACATCATCAGAGTAAATGCCCACTGATCATGTCTCAGTGCTGTACTCTTTTTGTTTTGTTTTGCTCTATTTTGTATTAACAATATTGTATCACAATTGCTTTGAAATCTCTCTACCCCTGACTTGTTCACATGTGCTAAAGGCATGGGCATGAGTGTATATAGTTTTAAGAAATGTGTGACCTGGACCTTAGTAGCTGTGAACCCTGCACATTGAAAGTGGTACCTTTTATCTCATCCTCTCAGATAAAATTGCTTAACATTACTTGTAGATATAATACAAATATCTGTATGTGTGTACAAATATATGTGTGTATATATCTATGTGTGTATGTGTATAGATGGATAGATAGATACAGTATATTAAAAGCATTTATTTTACCAAAGCGGCAACTTAGATAACAGAATCTTAGAATTAGACCCAGGTGTATCTCGGTGACTTGGCAGGCTGAGCCTCTGGGTCTTGTTGGTATGGGTGACTTGCTTACACTCTCCGTACTTTCTTCTTTGTTTCCATAGATAAACATCATTCAGGGAATTGTAGCAGAAATCAACACCAAGACTGGGGAATCTGAATGCCGTTACTATAAAGAACGGCTTATTTACTTGGAAGAATGCCAGAAAGACTCCCTGATCGACAGCTCGAGAGTACTGTGTTGTCATGGTGAACTGAAGAACAACCGGGGTGTGGTGAGTGGCCGCTTTCCTTCAGTGGTCTCACCCTGGGCCTCCCCAGCACTTAGTCCACTTGAGGCTGAGCCTCCTATTACTATACATTTCCTACCCAGGGTCACATTCCCTAGACAAGAATGGCTTTTCTGATGTCTTTCATGTCAGAGAATCCCATATATGTGGATATGTATAATTATATACATTTATATATTGTATAATTTCTATATAAGTAATACATATTATAAATGCCTGTGTTTATAATTTATAATACATGTTATAAATACATATGTTTATATACATATGTTATATAAAGTATATACTATATACATATTTTAAAATTTTATGACCAGTCCATAGAAAGAATTTTGGAAACCAACATAGAGTTGCCAACTTTTTATTTTGTTTGATTGTGACCTTAAAAAACAAACACAGAACACTTCTCTCTTCCCACTTTGATATCAGGAAACAGTGGGTGATCTCAGAGAAACAACTCTTAAATTGAATGCATTTAGCTTTTTAAGAAACTCTTTTCTTTCTTTTGAATTGGTACCCATCTACAGATTGACATTCTGAGGCCAGTGTTCTGCTTTTTAAATAATAACCTACCTCCATTAGCTGTGTATCTACCACTGACCTGTAGATACCCCATTTCCTGGCTTTTATTCCTGAGTAGATATTGAAATTGTTCTTCCTCTCCTATCATAGCAACTTGGACAAACCTCCCCTGGAGTGCTTACTACAGTGGATTGGAATTCTCCATCTCTCTGTCAGTATCTTACATTATACCACAAGTTCTTCTAGAATGGACACTGTGCCTTGTCAATCCCCCCACCTATTATGGGGACCTGGCATATGCAAAGGCACTCAGTGATGTTAGGTGAATGAGTGGGTGAGTGAAATGCTGTATAAAGAAAGGACGGATTAGAATTATATGAGAGTTCAAGATTCTTTCGACTCACAAGGCTATTTTTATGTATAGCCAATAGAAATTAATGCTAACATATATAATTTTTATATATTATAATGTAAAATATATTTTATATAATGTATAAATTTTATTATATGTAATATATACTTAAATTCAGTGTTGAGAAAGAGTCCACTTTGATTCTATTTTATCTTCAATATCTTGGAATAAAAGCTAAAACTATATTGAAAAGTTCTTAATAAAGCTGTGATGATTCAAGGGACACCATTTTAACCTGGACTGTGAAGTGGCATTTAAGAGCAGGCTTGGAAATGTTACTTGAAATCACTTGAGTACATGTCATAGCCCCTATTATCAGTGCTACTGGATTCAACAGCTGAGGGAGCAACAGAGGTAATGAGACCCATTGCGGGCCACTGCTTGAAAAGTGTTTTTCTTTGGCTGTGAGAGTGACTAATTGCTAGGGAGTGACCAATTGTTAGAAAGCTGCATTCTGCCTCTTGCTGATTTTCGGAAAACACTGGTAGACTTCTAACATTGGACGCTCTGGCTCCTTGACCGTTCTTTCTTAGAAGCCCTGTGGGATATAGTCGGGAGGATGCACACTTCCATGAGACAAGGGCCTATTCTCTTTCTGTCCATCAGTCAAGGATGAGGCTGGTTAAATCGGTCTAGGGCATTAAAGATGAACTCTCGTTCATATGGCAGGCAGACAGACTGTTGAGAACAACGATACGATAGTAGTTGGGGTGAAAGGTTTGTTTTAGTTTTTTTTTTTCTCCCAGTAGAATTGTAGAAGTCGTTATCAACAAAGTCTTTTGTCAAGAAAAGAGCTTAGTAGTTTGAAGACAAAAAGAAGCAGAAAGTAAGAAGAGGAATCCTCAGTGAACTTTCCTAAGGAAAGGATAATAAATCTTAAAGGGGCCCAGATAATCTGAGTTCAAACTGTCTACCTTGGCTAGTGGATTGATTGAAGTAGATAAAGTGTAAATATCTGGTGCTGTTGAGTGTGCAATGGCCAGCCCCTTCTCTCCCTAGCCCCCAAAAGAAAAGTTTTAACACATCCTCTGTACCAGCTCTGTCCTAAAAAAAGGCCTTAACTTAATTATTTTGTACTTTACTGTGTTTTCAACTATTTTAAATGCATATTTAATCATTTTGATAAACATAAAGTCTCACTCCTCAAGTCCCCCACCCCAATGCAGAATTATCATCTGTGTTTCCACCAGTCAACATTTAGTTGAAGTTTAGTTTCTGCAGTTTTGGGGGGTATGTGTACCTGCCTGTGGTAGGGTGGGGATGGGTCTCATTTCTCCCAAATATAAAATTATCTGATAGTGCTGAATGTGCTTCCCCTGCCCCATATCAAAATTCTAAATGGGAGAAAAAGGTGAAGGGGAATAAGCAGTACAAACTTCCAGTTATAAGATAATTAAGTCACGGCAGGTAATGGGCAGCACAAGAGAATATAGTCAATAATATCATAATTTTGTATGATGACAGGTGGTTACTAGACTTAATGTAGTAAACAGTTTGTAAGATATATAAATGTCAAATCACTATGTTGTACACCTAAAGCTAGTGTAATATTGTATGTCAACTATACTTTAATAACAAAGAAGATAAGATTTTACCAGGAACAAGTTTATGCCAATAAATTTGAAAATTCATCTGAAAAACTGACTCAAGAATACAAAAATACATACCAAAAACAAAAAAATTCCAGCATGAGTTTCTATCCCTATTCTTCTGGTTCCCTCTTCAGGATCCTTAAAGTTGACAATCCCAAGTATTTCCACTAGAAAACCAGAACTCAGCTGCAAAGTTGTGGATCTTTTCACTTTAATCCTAAGCATTCCCAAATAGTGAGAAGAGTCTGGCACATGGAATTTAATGGAGCCAATTTACCCCCTCTCCACCTGGCAAAATTGCTTTCATGATGTGGTTTGACACAAGCCTTTATTTTTGAGATTTTCTTTTTGCCCACAACACACACATCAGTCGTCAGCCTTTTAAGTACAACCTCTTCAGAGAGCTGAGGTTCTGATGAACCTAACTGGGAAGGACAACTTCTTTGATCTTTTCCTTTGCGGCTGCGGCAGCACGCTCTGGTTTCCTCAGGAATGGGCGGTGTTCCAAATTGGAGTGCCTGGATGAAGCTGATAATCAGCTCTGTGGTTAAAGGAACAAGGTTATTTTGTTCTGTTTTGTTTTGAGTTTGGGAAGGAAAGATTGATATTAGGCTTTGATATACCAATCTCATCCTTTAGAGACTATTGATCATTTGATCTCTTAGAATTGTATTGGGTCATATAAACCGAAGCTAGGAAGGTACTAACTTTTCCCCCGCCTCACTACCTCCTTCATTCTATTCCCCTTCTTCATTTTTTCGTGTATGGGAGCTGGCGCAGTGTGTGTTACAAGGTTCTGAACTGCAGCGTGAAGGCAGCCTTGGCTGAGGGGGTCTATAGGCACAAAGGCCTTCTCCAGGGGACCCTAGAGAGGTGCTTCTGTAACAAAGGCAATGGATGCATCTGTAAATACCTGAGACCTGCATGACTTCTGTTCGCCTGGTGGTAGATTTGAGCCTAGAAGTGTGCAATCCACTGTGAACTTAGTACCTACAGATCTCTTAGTCCAGTAGTCAACTACTCATTGGACACTTGCTTAGGGAGATTCTGTGGATTCTTCTCTTTCAGAAACTGCATGTTTTCCTGTTCCAAGAAGTACTTGTGATCACTCGAGCTGTCACCCAAAATGAGCAGCTCTGCTACCAGTTGTTCCGGCAGCCGATCCCCGTGAAGGACCTCTTGCTGGAAGACCTGCAGGATGGAGAAGTGAGGCTGGGCGGTTCCCTGCGAGGGGCATTCAGCAACAATGAGAGAAGTACGGGTAACAGTTTGTTGTGACCTGTTCAGGGTTTTGTGGCAGTGGTGGTTCAGAGTGGCTGGCTGGAAAAGGAAGAGCCATGGCCTCGGAGTCTAACTGCATCTTAGTACTATATAATCGCTTATTGATTGTGTAGCTTTTTTCATGTCTGTGAGCATCAGTTTTTCATCTGCAAAGTGGGAATGCATGCATATCTACTCCATAAGGTTGTTGGAAGGATTAAGTAAGATTGCAAGTGAACCTGTCTGCACATAACTGGTGCTTCTTAAGCTCCTTTTCTGTTATCTTTCTGTTGGGTAAAAGCATGCTTAATACTAGATGGCCCCTATGTAGATACCAGTTGCATAACAGTGGCTTCTGGACTTGAGCTGCAGACTCATCTCTAAAGAGATAAGAATGGTCGATAGGGTTGCGGATTCATCTGTACTTACTAAAGTGGGCTTCTCTAACCTGAACTGAATAAAGGAGTTAACCAAGAGAACCTAATGTAACAATGTCTATCAAGTATCTTCTATGTGTCAAGCACTGTTCTAGGCACTAGTACACACTGGTGAACCAAACTAACTGTATTTTGTCTTGTGTAATGTGCACTTTTTTCCCCAAACTTTTGAGGGAAAAACAAGGGTGCACATTGTACATGGGTAGTACTAATTCTGTATTTATATAAATGTTTTTAATTCTTTTATTTATGCTTATGTGTTAAAAGTGTAATTCTAAAAAGCAATAACGATATCTGTATGCAAAATAATACCCTGGATTGCGATAATTGGTTTTGTTTCTAAATATAAATAAATAATTAATTGAATTAAGAAATTAAAACAAAAGATTTTTTTTTCCTCAAAGTTTGGGCCAGAAACGTTGATGTGCATTATACAAAGCAAAATACAGTATATTCCTTGCCTCTGTGGAGCTTACATTGTGATGGAGGAGATAGATGAGAAATATAATATTCTAGGGGGCTGTTAAGAAAACTAAAGCCAAGTAAGGGGGTAGATGGAAATAGCAGTGAGAGATCTGTTTTAGATGAATTGGTCAGGGAAGTCTTTGAGAAAGTGATATTTGAGCCTTTTGGGTTAACATTGGCATCATGTTGTCAAAGTCATTAATATGTACTACCTCTTACCTACTCATAGTAAGATAGTAGTAGTAGTGATAGTAGTAGTACTAGTAGTAGTACTAGTAGTAGTAGTAGTAATTTATATATCTTGAACACTGGTTATGTGCCAGGCATTGTATGAGGACTTATGTGTATTATCACATTTATTCCTCATAATAACTTTATAAGGTAGGTTCTCTTTGTTTCCCCACATTTTACAAATAAGGAGATAGACATAAAGGAGTTAAGGCGCTTGCCCAAGAGCAAGGAGTGGAGCCTGAATTTATCTCAAGTGGTGGTTCCCAGTGTTGACTACAAGGATCATGCAAAGGAGCTGACTGAGCGCAGATGCTTCTGTGAACATTGCGTGTAGCATATGGGGCCCATTAAGTGCCAATTGATGTTGCTGTTATTAAACTAAATAAAATTGCCTTCCATACTGTGCAATACTGTTTTTTAAATGCATGTAACTCCTGTTGAGGTAATTAAAATGTAATTTTATTTTTAAATGAAACCGAATTTATAAGCAGCTCTGTGTCATTACGTATCTTCTCAATCACTGGATACTAAATGAAAAGGTACCATCATGTGGAGAGTTGTAGGCTTGTTTTGATGTTATAAAAAGCCTCTTAAACTTGCAAAATTTTCTAGCGTGAGGAAATTGTTGAAATTATAGACTATTAGGCACACCTTAGACCTATTGAATCCAAATCTCTAAAGGTAGGGCCCAGGCATCTAAATTTTTAATAAGCTCCCCAGGGCATTTTGATAGGCAGCCAATTTGGTAACCACTAATTTGGGGTCCCCGGAAACATGACTGAGTTTTTCTGGGCTGATATCCTCTTGGTAGCTTTTGAGGACAACTGAACTAGACCTGTGTCAACTCTGGTTGATTGATGGTGGCTGCAGGGTATTGTTGAGCCATGTCCTGGATTAGTGGGATATATTTTGCAATCGATTAGTGATGTCGGCATGACTACTAGAGGATAGTGTTACTACATATGTTATCTTTGGCCTTGGGGAATATCCGTCCATTGACCTTTTTTAATGTTTTTTTCATTTCTAGTTAAAAACTTCTTTAGAGTAAGTTTCAAAAATGGATCCCAAAGTCAGACCCACTCACTACAAGCCAATGACACCTTCAACAAACAGCAGTGGCTCAACTGTATTCGTCAAGCCAAAGAAACAGTCCTGTGTGCTGCTGGACAGGCTGGGGAGCTCGACTCCGAGGGACCGTTCCTAAATCCTGCCACCGGGAGCAGGGAGCCACAGGGAGAAACAAAACTTGAGCAGATGGACCAATCAGACAGTGAATCAGACTGTAGTATGGACACAAGTGAGGTCAGCCTCGATTGTGAGCACATGGAACAGACAGACTCTTCCTGTGGGAACAGCAGGCAGGTTGAAAGCAATGTCTGACAGAAGCATGTACTTCTGAGAAGTAGCCCTATATCCTACCTGTACAGTATTTGCATTCCACACATGGAACGGTTTGGAGAAGCACTTTTTAATACTTTTGTGACCATGTTGACCTAGTCTCTTGTATCTGTACCTTTGTCCTTAGTACTGTAACTACCAATCTGTCTGTGTAACCTGGAATCTATGGCAACTGCTCTCTATATTGTATTTCACAAGTGTCTGGATGGATGAAGAGGTACTTGAACAAGTTATTTTCAAATGTCCTGCTGGATTTAAAAAAAGAGAAAAAGAGTCTCTAAACTACTGTTTCATATAGATTCTTACAGAGTCCTTCCATGTTTCTCTAGTGCTTTTCTAGCTCTTTGATGCAGTAGCTGAAGGCACAGAATTTAGGGGGCCTTGCAAACAGGACATGAAGAAGTCACTCGTGTATGAGGAAGTCACTCTTGTATAGTGATGGCATTTGAAGGAAAACCTAGGAGCAATCAGTCATTACAGTGAACTTGATTAGATGTTTTACAACCAGAAAGCAAATAAACATCCCTGGAGGTTCTGGAGGCTTAATTTTGCAAAGGAAGAACCACCCTCTTGACCTTGTAATGTCATCCAGTGCAAATTTGATGCAATAATCTATTAGGGCATGAAATAGAGCCTGACCTTAAAAGGACCAGCACAAAAACTGCTGTCAGCTCTAAATCTTGAACTGAAATGTGCATTGCACCTAAGAATCTCTGGCATAGTTGTTGGCTTGCCTTTGAGAGCCATTTCTAGCCTAAAACATCAGAATTGAACTCAAAGGGCCTGAGAAAACCTGGCAGGATAACAAGAAAGCCCATCTTCATTTTGTTTCATCTACCCAGGCCTACTCATATTTTAGAGCATGAATGAAGAGACAAGGAAAAAAGACTGAAACCGAGTCAGTGACTCTGTTTATAGAATCATGTGAGAAGGAAAAATTTGGAGGAAGTACTTCATAATGACTTTATGTGAGAAACATTAAAAGAAAAAAGTCCAGTGCCCTTCCGGAAACAGCCAGAACCTTGGGTTCTCCTGCTGTACTTTTGGGTCTTGAGTTTGCCATGTCTTGCTCTGTGCTATCATCAGCATCATAATTATATTCTCTAAAGGCCAACTTAATTAACTCTATGATTAATTAGGGTCAGGTAGCCAAACTAGTACTTTTTGCCCAGCCTCTATTTACAGTGTAGTGTGGGTCGTAGACTTTAAAAAAAAAGTTAACTGAATACACAGAAAAGCTTCCTGAGAGTGTAAATATTTGACCTGTGCAAGATTCTACCCACACCAGCACTAGTAGTAATGATGCTAAATTATTGCCAAAAAAAGTTTTGTACTCTTCTGTGTCTTTCAAGTTTACATAAAAGAAAGCAGTAAATACTATGTTGTCATTTTATTATGTACATCTATCGTGCATTCAGAGAAGCTGTGTGACAAGATTTAGCAATATAAAAACAAGGTATGTTACTTATTTTTCAAAAACAAAAAATATTGTGGTCAATTTTACCCTGTAAACATATTTCTGTATTTATAGATTTTAAACATGGTGAATTTTTTTTCTATTACAAGTTTATTTAAAACTGCTTTGTTTCTGAATTTGTTACTGATTTAGTGAGTGAATGAAACTGCTGCAGCTAGAAGCAGAGAAAAACTGTTTGATAGTGGGGAGAAGAATGAATCATTATTTGCAGGAGCCATCGGCCACTTCAGCCACTAGGTTGAAAAAAGAGATCTGTCAAATGTTGGCTTATGGGAAGAAAGTTAATGAATGTTTTGCTGAAATGAATGTTTTTGTATAATGGCCTTAAACTTTTCTGGGAGCGTTTCAAATAAATTACAATAAAATGTTGTCCTCTTTGTGTACAGTTTGTGCCCTACAAACATCAAATTTCAACTATCTTCCTGGGAGGTTTTTTCCAAAATTTTCGCTTGTGCCTAAACGCAAACTTTAAAATAGGGTACAGGTTGAAATGAATGCTTTGCTTTGATCTATCAAAGCTTTTGCAGAACTCAGTATTTCTAAGGTCATTCTCTGCACATTCACTTAATTTATTCATTTTTAACAACTACATCTTGAATTGATACTATGTGTCAAGTAACAAGTCAGAATTATTATAGGAAAAGAAGTGTTGAATCTCACTGTTAGTATAGGTGACTATTGGAGAACTCAAGGCTAAACAGTGGAAAGCAAATTTCACTTTGAAATTCTTACTGGAATTTCAATTCACTTTTTCTTTGGCTAAAATCATTAGTTTTATTCTCCCAGAGTAGTTTTTAGAAGAAAAGGGTAAACTGTTTTAAGCAACTGGTTGCCAATCCTCAGTAGCATGTTGGCCCAGTAATGCTGATATTAGTCTTTTCTTTATAATAAGCTCTCAGCATTTTTTAAACATCTTGTTAGTTCCCAGATTAATCAAGATTTCACATACATAAGATTTTCCAAAATAAGAACTTACCCTTGCTTGTTCTCCTGGTCTTCTTCCTCCTCCTCCTTTGAAGCCTTCTTGTCCTTCAGAGCCACTCTTGACTATTCTTTCCACTTTTCACTCCTATGATTGTATTGACTTTGATACTAGAGGGTATATCTCTACTAGTATGTTAGAGAACATTTGTACTGACAATATGTGGGTTAGTACAAATGACAGGGCAAATAGTTTTCTTCAGTCTACTTTCAAGATGTTATTTGACACACATCTAAATGTAATCCTCACAGTCTACACGAAAATTCATAAGCAAAGAGCCACAAATAGCAATTTTGTGCAAAATTAGAGTGTGATTTCAGCTTCTGAGTTGCGGTCATCACCACTGACTGATTCTGTTTGCATTCCTAGCATGGTTCACTGCAGCTACAAACTCTCCATAACAATAGTCCTATTTTAACAACACCTCTGAGCTTTCAGGAAACTGCAATCCCCTGTCTTGGTAAACTAGCTGTTCAACTTTACATTTGCAGTCTGTCCATGTCCCTCCACCTTCTACAAATTTTTCACAGACCTGAGGACTCTTCAGAAGATTTGAAAAGAGAACATCTAACCACACAATTTCACCTGGGCAGTTTCCCCTACTTGGCTCCCCTTGGCATTGTAGAAAAAGCCACCGAACACCCCCACCCATTGATGCAGTTGATTGACTTAATTCATGCTGTCTTGTTTATTGACAGAATTGTAGAATTACAGTGTTGGAAGGGAATTTGAAGAAGGCGACTCAAACACAAACCCACCAGAAGGAATCTAAAGATAATGGAGACTTAAAACCTTGCCCACCTCAGACACACAATGAGAGAAGGCAATTATGTTCAATGCAACTCAAGGGTACTTAAGCAAACAAGTTTGCAAAACAATACTGCTCTTTGCATCAAATCTTTCTCTGGGCTTGATTGGTGCAACAGGCAGCTCTGGATACCCAGAAGAAGCAGTTTATTAATTGACCAGGAAGACATACAATATCATATTAGTTTCAGGTATACAACATAGTGTTTCAACATTTATATTTAATGGCAACTATACTTTTAATTAGAACAAAAAAAAATAACTGCAGACAAGAAATTGATCATAACTACCAATGCAAAATTTTTTCCTGCAAAGAAACAAAAATAAATTTGGAACCAGCTTTAAAAAAAAAATTGACCTGGTGGGTTAGAAAAGAAATAGAAACTATGCTCTGTATCTTTGAGAGCTGATCATCTAGTTCACAAAACTGGGTATGCATTCCAAGTAACTTGTCCACTTATAAATGTTCAGACACAAACACACCTAAATAGTAGTGAACTCTGCTGTCTGTGAAGCTTTGAAAGATGTCATTCTACATTTTCTATTCAGTGCATCTATCGTATGTCTGTGAAATGGGGACAGTGAAAACTCTCAGGCTGTTTAAAAACTGGCATAGTGTATGGTGTATGTGAAATTGTTTTGAGAACTATTAAAAAATTACAGTTTTCATTGGGCTGGCTGCATCTCTTGACATGAAGTCATAGCTCCACTCTGAATTCCAGTAATCATTACAGCTTAGGATGGGAATACCGCTACTCTTCCTAGTCCCAGGGTGTTGCATTGTCCCTAAATCCTGCCCACAGGTTTGTGTGAAGTCCCTTTATTAAGTCCTCCTTAAATTAATTTTAATATGCAGCTGAGCCTCTAATAGATATTGGTCCCTTACAGAATAAGCATTAATACATGTACTATCATCATCATTTTCACTCATACCATTCCACCATCTTTTCATTTTTCTATGTTGTAGTTCAAGGAAACAAAGATCTTTCACAATTATCCAAGATGGATTTTGCGTTTCTATTTCTTCTTGTGGTGGATTATTTTCTGAGAAGAGACATGAAAATATCTTTCAAAACAAAAGCAAAATAAAGACGTTTCCAGGCATTAAAAAGCTGAAGAGTTAATTACCAGCAGACCAATACTATAAGAAATGTTAAGGGAACTTCTTTTGATTGAAAATGACAGCAGATGGAAGTATGGATCCACACAACAGAAGAAAAAACACTAAATATGCAACTATGTAGAAAAACAGAAAAGACATTTAAATCTCTTTAAAAGTAGTGAGTTCTGCCCTGGCTGGTGTGGCTCAGTGGATTGAGTGCCAGCTTGCGAACCAAAGGGTTGCCAGTTTTATTCCTGGTCTAGGGCACATGCCTGGGTTGCAGGCCGGGTCCCCAGTGTGGGGCACGTGAGCGGTAACCACACATTGATGTTTCTCTCCGTCTCTTTCTCCCTCCTTTCCCCTCTCTAAAATAAATAAAATCTTTTTTAAAAAAAGTAGGGAGTTCCATACATGATGGATTAACAAGAAATAGATTTAGTCTCCAATCTGAAACAACTGAAAAAAAAGACAAGATAAATGAAACTATGGTTTTGAACGACGACACCAAGCAATGAAGAACAGTGACTCTGAAAGAAGGGGAGCCCTGTGCTTGCTTTCATTTACAGCCTTGAGAGAGTTTTCAGGTAGCAGTGCAAGGAGGGGAAATCCAGTGGAGTCCAGTAAACTTCCTGAGTGAAAGAAATGTAGCTGAGAGTTCAGAGAGACCAAGGCAGCTGCAACCTAGAAAACAGAGAGGAGAGCATTGCATGGAGAAAAACCCTTTAATCTGCAGAGGGGACCTGTTCAGGTACTCGACTGAGTACTGATCAGTGCACACATGTGAGAAACTATCTGAGGGTTGGGAAACTATCCAAAGGATTAAAAGGAACTCACAATGCTGGGAATAGTGCCTATTCCCACAAACCACACTAGAAGAATATTATAATTGGGTAAAGCACTTAGAAGAACCTACTTTCAGTAGTGAGGAATAATTAGCTCTCTAGTAAAGAGTACTGTGGTTCCACCTCACAAGTCTTAAAAGAAAAGCCCAAAACGATTAAACTATTTCCAAGTAACTTAAGTGCATTCCATAACAGAGCTCAAGAATCTTTATAGGAATACAAAAATACCCAGTACCTAACTGAGTTCCGGCTTGTGAACCAAAAAGTCACCAGTTTGATTCCCGATTTAGGGCACATGCTGGTGTAGGGGTAAAATTCACAAGGCCTGCCATCCAATCAAAGACAACAAGGCATGCAAAGAAGCAGGAAAGTACAACCCATAGTGAGGAGAAAAATATAAGAATTGAAACTGCCATGACTCGCATGGAGTGGAGGTCCCTGAGCGGGGGTGGCGGCGGGAGATTGAGAAAGAGACAACACAGTTTAAGAAAAAGCGGGGGCCAGGTGGGGCATTGTCCTCAGATGGAGAGACAATGACCCTGAACACGGTCTCCACGTTTATTTTATGGGGGTTGCTTAGATGAAGCTCAAGGACATTTTGCAGCTGTGGGAAAAGATTGTTCGTTTCCCAGGCTACCTCAATGATGAAACTTTCTTCTGCCAAGGCTGTAGTCGCATTCAACTGAAGCTTGCGGTTAACTCTTTCCGTCTCAACCGCCCTGGGTTCTGGCTGCCATCAGCTGTCAGCTTGCTCTGCTTTGCAGATGCAAGCGGTCAAGCGTGGCTTTGCCAAGCACTTAACCTGACTTTTGACATCAGCCTTCACCATCCTCCACATGAAACCAACCCAGAACTGGCACAGATGTTAGAATTACCAGACAAGGGCATTAAATGTTCCTATAACTGTGTTCCATATTTTTCCTGTTAAGTGGAGAGATGAAATAAAGACCCAAATCTAACTTCTAGAGGTGAAAACTATCATGTGTGAGATAGAAGATACACTGGATGGGAATAACAGAAGATTAGACATCTCAGAATAAAAAATGAACAAGACATATCAATATAAACTACACAAAATTTAAGGCAGAGAAAAGTCATTTTTTTAAAAAATGAATAGAGCATCAGTGAGCCATTCGACAATTTGAACTACTCCATTATGCATGTAATTGGAGTCTCTACAGGAATGGAGAGAGGAAAAAGAGAAATATTTGAAGAAATAATTGAGATTTTTTTTTCCAAAACTTTATGAAAACTATAAACCCAAATATCCAAGAAGCTCAATGAACCTCAAATCCAATGAAACTACCTCAAGGCATATCATAATCAAATTGTTCAAAAACAGTAATAAAGAGAAAATCTTATAAAATAGCCAGAGGAAAAAAACATGTTACATACAAAGGAACAAAGAGAAGGATGACAAAAGATTTCTCCTTGGAAACAAAGCAAGCAAGAAGCAGTGAGCAATTTTTTTAATGCTGAAAGAAAAATAACAACCTAGAATTCCATACCCAATGAAACATTTTTCAAAAGCGAAGGCAAAATAATTTTGAAACATAAAAAACCTGAAAAAATTCATTACCAAGAGACCAGAACTATAAGCAGCATTAAAAGAAAAGGGGGAGATGTAGTAGTTGTTTAAAGAAAGACAATCAATAGGCCCAAATAAGGAGAGTCCAGAAATATAACCAAATATATGGAAAGCTGATTTTCAACAAAGGTGCAAAGGCAATTCAGTGGCAAAAAAAGACAGTTTTTTCAATAAGTGATGCAGGAATAATTGGATATTTATATTCAGTAAAACAAACTAAATAATTTAGGACCTGATATCACATCTTATACAAAAATTAATTCAAATGGTTCATAGACATAAATGTAAACCCTAAAACTATAAAACCTCTAGAAGAAATCAGGAGAAAATTGCTTGACCTTGAGTTAGGCGAAGAATCTTTGGAGATGACCTCCAAAATTACAATCCATAAAAGAAAAAATTGGTAAGTGCACTTCATTAAAATGAAGAACTTCTGTTCTTCAAAAGCCATGGTTAAAAGACAGAAAACACAAGCCATAGATTAGGAGTAAATATTTGCAAATTATATCTCTGAGAGAGAACTTGAATCCAGTGTATATAGAGAAATCTAAATATTCAATAATAAAAACAAAATTTTAAATGAACATGTGATTTGGACAGACACTTGACCAAAGAAGATATGTGGATGGCAAATGAGTATATTAAAAGATGCTGGGGGGTTGGTAGGAGAGCCCAAGATAGCAGCTGAGTAGGAGGATCTTTCTTGCACCTCCTCCCAGAACCAAACTAGATATAAAATGAAAGAGGAGAAGAGCAACCCAAAATAACCAACCAAAGACTACCTGAAGAGGTTTCAAGGACTGATAGGAACCACCTTGAAACTGATAGGAAGGGCGGAGACACGAAAGGGGATGGCCTTTCTCCCTTGGGTGGCAGGCTGAAGTTACAGCATAGCTGTGGGAGCTTCTCTCTGAGAGGAGTGAAGCCTGGACCCCAGACTGGGCTCCCAAGCACGGAGTGCCAGAGCTGAGATGAGCCACCCATATAGGATCCAGTGGTGAAAGGCCATGGGGACCCCTGCCCCCGCCTCCATACCACAGCAGCCATTTTTCTTGAGAAAAGCAAGCCCCTCTCAGGGGAAAAACAATTGCCCCACCCTCTAGAATCCTGCTAACCTGACTGTGCATGTTTCCCCCCCCTTTTCCCCCGCACCCTGCACTTTAACCCCTGCTGAGGATACAGGGGATGTCAGAGATTGGCTTTAGGGTGTGGCCATTCCATACATTTTCCTGGGCGCTAGACTAGCACTTCCCTTTATGGAAAGGCATAGAAACACCCTCCTGGTCTCTGGTAGACCCAAATTCTAGGCTCTGGAGGCCTCACCTGCTCTCTTACTAGAGGTTCTGCCCTGTCAAGGTCAGGGAAATAATTCAGGGACAGATTCAGACATGTGGCTCGGGGCTAGGAGAACATGCCCACCATCTTCCCTGAAGTCCAAGTGGCACTTCCCCACCACAGGCGATCCAGAGGTCCCATCTTCCGCATTCTTCCAGAAGCCATCTCAGAAATAGTTGGGCCAGCAACTAAGACTGGCAGCAAGTGTCAGGCAGAGGCAGGCAGAGGCAGATCCCACAGTGCCTTGGGACATTTTCTGACCCACACCATGGGCCCTGTGCTGACAAAAGCTGGCCTTGCACTGCTGCTTGGCCCAAACCGAGTGTGGCCAAGCCCAGAGGAGAGAGCAGCCACAAATTGTACATCACTTGTAGCTTCAAACAGGCCGCTGAAGACTAGACATGGACAGCATCTGACAGTGGCTTATACTAGCTTCAGACACCATCAGAGCTGTATCCAGCAGACAGTCACTAAACTCTGCTAAGACAAATTCCACTTTGTTCTTTTTTGTTATTTTTTTCTTTTTCACCTTTTTAAATTTTCTTTCTTCTAGTTTTTCCTCTATTTTTTTCTTTCATATCTCTTATTTCATTTTTTCCTTTTCTTATTCTATTTTATTTTTCCTTCTTCATTCCTTTTCCTATTTTTTATTCTTTCTCTTTGTTCTTTTTTATTGTCATCTTCTTCTATTTCTTACTCTGATTTTTTTCTCTTCCTTCTCTCCTCTCAAAGTCATTTGTCTTTCCTTTGGTCTTCTCATATTCTTTTTTTCTTTCACTATTCTATTTCTCTTTCCTATTTTCTTATTCTTTGGTCTTTTGTCATTGATTTTGCTGTTGTTGCTGAGTTTTGTTTTGATTTGTTTGTTCTCTCAGCAGCTGTACAACAGCATAAAAGACATGGTTAGGGTTGAGCCTCTCAGCCAGACAGCTGGAGGGAGAATCCCAACAATGAACAGGTCAACAATAATCAAGATCCAAATACAACAGGAGAGCCCATATAACCCATACAAGGGATATTCCTAGAGTATCCAGCTCAGGAGATCAAGGAGACTGCACCACTGGGTTCCATGGGACTAGTACCACATAAGGCCACCCCATGAAGTCTAGAAGTCAAAGCAGGTCTAATACACAGAAATAAACAAAAAGAGACAGCTAAAATGGGGAGGCAAAGAAACAACCTCAATGAAAGAGAAGGAGGAAGCCCCAGAAAAAAGATCTAAATGATATTGAAGCAAGCAATTTATCAAACATAGAATTCAAAGTAATGGTTATAAAGATGCTCAAGGAACTTAGTGGAACTATAAGAATCTTAGTGGGAACTATATCAACATGAAAAAGGACAGAAAAACTATGAATAATTACCAGTAAGAAATGAAGAATGCAATATCTGAAATGAAGGATACACTAGAAGGAATTAAAAGCAGACTAGATACATCAGAGGATCAGAGGATCAAATTAGCAATTTGGATCACAAGATAGAAAAAAAAAATCAGAGCAACAAAAAGAAAAATGACTTAAAAAGAACAAAGATACTTTAAGGGAACTTAGGGACAACATGAAACGTAACACAATCTACATCACAGGGGTACCAGAAGGAGAAGAAAGTGAGCAAGGGATAGAAAACCTGTTTGAAGAAATAATGACAGGAAACTTTCCTCGCCTGGTGAAGGAAAAAGTCACACAAGTTCAGGAGGCACAGAGTCCCAACCAAGATGAACCCAAAGAGACTCACACCAAGTACATCATAATTAAAATGACAAAGTTTAAAGACAAAGAGAGAATCTTAAAAGCAGCAAGAGAGAAACAGTTACCTACACAGGAGTTCCCATAAGACTGTCAGCAGATTTCTCAACAGAAACACTTCAGGCCAGAAGGGAATGCATGCAATATTCAATGTAATGAAAAGCAAGGACCTGCATCAAGATTACTCTATCCAGCAAGGCTAGAATTTAAAATGGGAGGCAAAATAAATAGCTTCTAAGACACACACACACACACACACACACACACACACACACACACCTCAAAAAGTTTATCATCACCAAACCAGCATGGCAAGTGATGTCAAAGAAACTGCTTTAAGAAGTGTAGAGAGAGGAACATAAAGGGGAAAAATGGCAATGAATAAGTGCCTATCAATAATAACCTTAAATGTAAATGGATTAAATGCTCTAATCAAAAGACATAGGGTAGCTGAATTGATAAGAAAACATGACTCATATATTCTGTCTATAAAAGACCCACCACAGAATAAAAGATTTACACAGGCTGAAAGTGAAAGATAGAAAAAAAAAATTCCATGCAAATGGAAAAGAAAAAAAAAGCTGGGATAGCCATACTTATATCTGACAAAAAAGACTTCCAAACAAAGTCCATAACAAGAGACAAAGAAGGTCACTACATAATGCTAAATGGATCAATCCAGAAAGAGGATATAATCCTTGTAAACATATATGCACCCAATATAGAAACACCTAAATATATAAAGAAAATTTTGGTGGACTTGAAGAAGAGCTTGACAGCAATAGAGTCATAGTAGGGGATTTTAACACCAACTGTCACCAAGGAATAGATCTTCCAGACAAAAAATCAACAAGGAAATAGCTACCTTAAATGATACTCTAGATTGAATAGATTTAATTGATGTTTACAGAACACTTCACCTAAAGCAGCAGAATACACATTCTTCTTGAGTGCATGTGGATCCCTCAAAGATAGACCACATGTTAGTTAGAACACGAAAAAAGTCTTAACAAATTCAAGAAAATTGAAATCATATCAAGCATTTTCTCAGATCACAATGGCATGAAACTAGAAATTAACCTTAATAAAAACTCAAAAACATTCAAGTACATGGAGGCTAAATATCATGTTATTAAATAATGAATGGGCTATCAATGATATCAATGAAGAAATCAGAAAGTACCTGAAAACAAATGAACACAGAACAACCCAAAACCTATGGGAAACAGTGAAAACAGTCCTGAGAGGAAAGTTTATAGCATTATGGGCATACTGGCATACTTCAAGAAGATAAAAATATCTCAAATAACCAATCCAACTCTACCCCTAAAAGACTAGAAAAACAACAACAAATAAAGCCCAGAGTGAGTAGAAAGAAGGAAATAATCAAGATCAGAGTGGAAATAAATGATATAGAGACAAAAATCAACAAACAAAACAACAATTCAAAAGAACAGTGAATCCAGGAGGTGGTTATTTGAAACAATCAACAAAATTGATGAAGCTTTAACCAGATTCATCAAGACAAAAAAGAGAGAGAAACCAAATAACATCAGAAATGAAAAAGAGGTAACAACTGATATCACAGAAATACAAAGGATTATAAGAATATACTATGAACAACTATATACCAAGAAAATGAACAACCTGGGTGAAATGGGTAAATTCCTAGAAACATAACAACCTTTAAAAATTGAATCAGGAAGAAACAGAAAACCAGAATAGACCAATAAAAACTAATGATATTGAAGCAGTAATCAAAAACTCCTAGCAAAAAAAAGTCTTGGACCAGATAGCTTCACAGGCAAATTGTACCAATCATTCAAAGAACATCTAACACCTATCCTTCTCAAAATGTTCCAAAATATTCATGAGGAGGGAAGATTTCCAAGCTCTTTTTATCAGGCAATTTTATCCTAATTTCAAAGTCAGGTAAAGACACAACAAAGAAAGAAAATTATAGGTCAATATCCCTAATACACACAGATGCTAAAATACTCAACAAAATATTAGCAAACCATATCCAGCAATACATTAAAAAGATCATATACAATTATCAAGTGTGATTAATCCCATGGATGCAAGGTTGGTACAATATTTGCAAATCAATAAAGGTGATATATCACACAAACAAAATGAAAGATAAAATCACATGATCATATCAATCGATATGGAAAAAGCATTTGATAAAACATAGCACCACTTATGATAAAAAAAACAAAGTGGGAATAGAGAGAGAATATGTCAACAGAAATAAGGCCATATATGAAAAACCTAGAGTCAACATCATATTCAATGGGCAAAAACTAAAAGCATTTCTCTGGAGAACTGAAACAAGACAGAGATGTCTGCCTTCACCACTCTTATTCAACATAGTACTGGAAGTCTTAGCCATGGCAATCAGACAAGAAGAAAAAAAAACCCAATAATGAATTATCAGAAAGTGAAACTAAGAAAACAATCTCATTTCCTATTGCAACAACAACAACAACAATAAGGTATATGGGAATAAATTTAACCAAGGAGGTAAAAGACCTGTACTTGGAAAACTAAGGGACTAAGGGAAGCATATACCATGTTCATGGATTTGAAGAAATGACATCATTAAAATGTCCGTACTACCCAAAGCAATCTACCCAATGCAATTTCTATTAAAATACCAATGACATATTCTACAGATCCAGAAAAAATACTCCAAAAATTTATCTGGAACCAAAAAAAACAAACAAACCCTGAATAGCCTCAGTAATCTTGAGAAAGAAGAACAAAGTTAGAGGGATCACAATACCTGACATCAAACTATATTACAAGGCCACTGTAATCAAAACAGTCAGGTACTGGCATAAGAACAGGCACATAAATCAATGAAACAGAACAGAGAGCCCAAAAATAAGTCCATGCCTTTATGGTCAATTAATATTAGACAAAGGAGGCAAGAGCATAAAATGGAGTAAAGACAGTCTCTTCAACAAATGTTGGGAAAACTAGAGTGGCACATGCAAAAAAATGAAACTAGACAACCAACTTACACAGTATACCAGAATAAACTCAAAATGGACAAAAGACATACATAAGTCATGATACCATAAAAATCCTAAAGGAAAACATAGGCAGTAAAATTTCAGATATCTTGTGTAACAATATTTTTGCTGATACATCTCCTAGGGCAAGGGAAACAAAGGAAAGAAATAACCAAATGGGACTACATCAAATTAAAAAGCTTTTGCTCAGCTAAAGAAACCATCATCAAAATGAAAAGGAAACACACTGTATGGGAGAACATATTTGCCAATGATGCATCGGACAAGAGTTTAATCTCAAAAATATATAAAGAACTTATATGACAACACCAGAAAGACAAATAATCCAATTAAAAAATGGGCAAAGGTCCTCAATAGACACTTCTCCAAGGAAGACATACAGATGACTCAAAAACATATGAAAAAATGCTCAACATCATTAGCCATCAGAGGGCTTCAAATTAAATCCACAATGAGATATAACCTCATATCTGACAAAAAGGCTATAATCAATAAACAGTCAAATAACAAGTGCTGGTGAGGATGTGGAGAGAAGAGAACCCCAGTGCACTGTTGGTGGAAACAAGAAGCAGTACCACCTGGTGTAGCCACCATGGAGAACAGTATGGAGTTTCCTCAAAAAATTAAAAATGGAACTGCCTTTTTACCCAGTGATTCTACTGCTGGGAATATATCCTATGAGTCCTGAAACACTGGTTCAAAAGAATTTATTCACCTCTATATTTACAGCAGTGTTATTTACAGTAGCCAAGATTTGAAACAGACTAAGTGCCCATCAGTAGATGAGTGGATAAAAAATACATTTACACAATGGAATACTACACAGCAGTAAAAAAGAAGGAATTCTTATCTTTTACAACAGTGTGAGTGAAACTGAAGACTATGATGCTAAATGAAATAAGCCAGTCAGTGAAAGACAAATACCATATGATCTCACACATAAGTGGAATCTAATGAACAAAAGAAACTAACGGGCAAAATAGAACCAAAGGCATGGAAACATAAAACAGATTGACAGCTGTAAGAGATGAGGGGAACGGTTGTATCTGGTTGAAAGAAGGAGAAGGGATTAGTCAAAGAACATATATGCATGACCCATGGACATGGACAACAGTGTGGGGATTGACTGTAGGAGTGGAGGGGACTGGGGGAGAGTAACAAAGGAGAAAAATTGGGACAACTGTAATAGCATAAACAATAAAATACTTTCTTAAAAAATGATATAAAGAATACAAAGAAAAAGATGCTCAACATCAGTAGTCATGCAATAAATGCAAGTTAGTACCACAATGAGATACCACTGCTCACCTATTATAAATCTAAATTAAAAATATCAACCATGGCTAACAGCATATGAAAAGATATTTAACATCATAATCATTATCGAAATGCAATTCAAAACCACAATAACATCATGTGACATCCATTAGGATTGTTACTCTTAAAACAAACAAAAAAGAAAAAGCCCAGAAACAAGTGTTGATGAGGATGTGAAGAAATTGAAACTCTTGTGTCTTGTTGGTAGAAATGTAAAATGGTGCAACTGCTGTGGAAAACAGTATTGTGGTTCCTCAAAAAGTTAAAACTTGAACTTCCATATATATGATCCAACCATCTCACTTCTGGGCAAAAGAATTGAAAGCAGAATGTTGAAGAAGTAGTATACACCTGTGTTCGTAACAGCAGTATTGACAGTAGCCAAGACATGGAAGAAACAAGTGCCCAACGGTGGATGAATGGATAAAGAAAATTCCACCCTAAGAAGGAAGAAAAATCCTGTTGTATGCTACAACATGGGAGAACCTTGAGATCATTATCTTAAGTGAAATTAACCAATCACAAAGAGCCAAATACTGCATGATTCCATTTATAAGCAGTTTTTAAAGTAGTCAAATTCATAAAACGGAAAGTAGAATGGTGGTTACTAGGATCTGAGGGGAGGAGGAATGAAGAGTTGTTGTTTGATGGGTATAGAGTATTAGTTTTGCAAGATGGAAAAATTCTGGAGAGCTATTGTACAACAACATTAATATATTTAACACTACTGAACTGCACACTTAAAATGGTTAAGATGGTAATATTTATGTTCTGTGTTTTGTACCACAATTAAAAATGATAAAAATAAATAAAAGACAAATTGGACTTCTGGTTCAGATAAGATGATGTAAACTCATTTCTCCCTATTACTCTCCACTAAGTACAACTATAAATCCTGGAATAAAACAAGAGACATCCAAAGGAAAATTCTGAAGGATAGTAATAGGAAAGTGAATTGGTTTGGGACCCCAGGACTGGAGGAACAACACAGTGGTAGGGTGTCTTCCTACGCACCAGAAGAAGGTGACCCATGCCCAGCATTTCTTTACCTAGCATCAGAAGGTAGCCCAGATAGGCTCCTGCCTCCCCAGAATCAAAAAGTCCCTCTGACAACACCAGATGAACTTAGCACCACCTCCAATGGGCAATTGGGAGCCCTGCTAACAGTAAGTTCCAGAGAAGTATTCTCCATTCCCACAAGACCTGAGAAAACCTTCCTCCTCCAAGATATACTATAGGTGGTACTTGCAAGAGGGACCATGACAGAACAAGTGGCCCAGTCCAAGATACCTATTTGTCCCCGTGGGCCTCTCACCTACATCCCCAACTTAGAGGCAGCTCCTCTGCCTTCTCAACACCAGCAAGAACCAGTGGGAGCCCCACCAACACCAGAAGTTTCAGCATTCTGAAAATTAAACTGCCTTTGGAACCACAGTCCACAAAGCTGGGTCAGAACCTACATGCTAAACCTAAACAGAGTGATTGCCTACTAAAATAAAATACTTAAATAAGATTCAGACTTCTTACATAATAAAAAAATGCTCAGGCTACAATAAAAAAAAATAATCTGTCGTACTTCAAACCAGGAAAATTACAACTTTTGGCCAATTGATGTCAACCAACACCAAGATATATCAAATACTGGCATTATTGATCAGGATTTTAAAGCAACAATCATAAAAATGCTTCAAACATCAATTAAAAATTCTGTTGAGACAAATTTTTAAAAATAGGCAATCTAGGCAAAGAAATAAAACAGTATCAAAGGAGAATTATAGATCTTAAAAATGCAATTACAGTTTGTTTTTTAAAATAAAACACTCTTTGGGCTAAATAGTAAAGTGCAGATGATAGATAATAGAATCATGAATTTATGGACAGGTAAATATAACTTATCTGAACCACAGAGAGAAAATAAACTAAAAAGAAAGAAATGAACAGAGCCCCAGGAACCTGTAAATCTAAAAAACTACCCAACATTGGCATCACACACACACTCCAAAATGAGTGCATGTAAAACTGAGGAAATCTGAATGAGACTGGCAGATATTATCAATGTCAATATCCTGGTTGTGATATTATTCTATAGTTCTGCATAATGTTACCATTGGGGGAAACTAGGTAAAGGGCCAATAGGATCCTTCTGCATTATTTATTACAACTGCATGTAAGTCCATAATTATCTCAATATAAATTTTCAATTAAAAGATTGCCCAACTGCAATGTTGAGGATGAATAGCAAATACTGGAGGAGAAGCAGGTCTGGGGAAGAATACCATGAGTTCAGGTCTGCATGTGTTAAGCTGGAGTCTCCCATAAGACACCAAGAAGGAGGACAGATGACTGAGTGAGGAATGTCTAGTGGGTCATCATTTAGTTTATAACCTACTTGAGTAGGCAAAAATTTATTGTTTGTTTAAAATCATATTTATTGAGGTATAATTTACTTAGGCTCAAAGGAACCCATTTTATTTTTTTATATTAATTTATTTATTTTTCCAAGTACATTTGTCTCTGCCTTCCCCCCACCACTTTCCCCTGCCCCCTCCTCGCTCTCCCTCCCTCAATCCTTCCCCACTTTGGCTTTGTCCATGGGTCCTTGCTATATGTTCCTTGACTTGCCCCTTTCCTTTCTTTTCCCCCTCCCACCCTTCCCTCCTTCCCTCTTGTCTCTGTTGGTTTCTTTTCCTTTCAGTGTTGCTGGTCTTATTTTCCTTGCATCTTTGTTTTGTTGGTTAGGTTCCACTTATAGGTGAGATCGTATGGTATTTGTCTTTCGCCCCCTGGCTTATTTCGCTTAGCATAATGCTCTCCAGTTCCATCCATGCTGTCATGAAGTATAGTAGTTCTTTTTTCTTTCTGCTGCATAGTATTCCATTGTGTAAATGTACCATAATTTTTTGATCCAATCATCGACTGCTGGGCATTTAGGCTGCTTGCAGCACTTGGCTACTGTAAATTGTGCTGCTATGAACATTGGGGTGCATAGGTTCTTCTGAATTGGCATTTTGGGATTCTTAGGGTATAGTTCCACCAGGGGAATCGCTGGATCAAAAGGCACTTCCATTTTCAGCTTTTTGAGGCAATTCCATACTGCTTTCCACAATGGCTGCACCAATCTGCATTCCCATCAACAGTGTACTAGGGTTCCCTTTTCTCCACAGCCTCCCAGCACCTGTTGTTTGTTGATCTGTTTATGATGGCCATTCTGACCGGTGAGAGGTGGTACCTCATGGTGGTTTTGATCTGCATTTCTCTGATGGCTAGTGATGCTGAGCATCCTTTCAAATGGCTCTGGGCTCTCTGTATCTCCTCCTTGGAAAAGCATATACCCAGGTCCTTTGCCCATTTTTTGATTGGATCGTTTGTCTTCTTGGATTGGAGTGGAGTGAGTTCTTTATATATTTTGGAGATCAAACCTCTATCTGATGTATCATTAGCGAATATATTTTCCCATAAGTTTGGCTCCCTTTTCATTTTGCTGATGTTTTCTTTTGCCGTGCAGAAGCTTCTTATTTTGATGAGGTCCCACTTGTTTATTCTTTCCTTTATGTCCCTTGCTTTCGGAGACATATTGGTGAAAAAATTGCTGCGTGGGATATCTGAGAGTTTCCTGCCAATGTTCTCCTCTAGGACTTTGATGGTGTTGTGACTTACATTTAAGTCTTTTATCCATCTTGAGTTTATTTGTGTGTATGGTGTCAGCTGATGATCCAATTTCAATTTTTTGCATGTAGCCGTCCAGCTCTCCCAACACCATTTGTTGAAGAGTCTATTATTGCTCCACTTTATGCCTCTGCCCCCTTTGTCAAATATTAGTTGCCCATATAGACCTGGGCTTATTTCTGGGCTTTCTATTTTGTTCCACTGGTCTATGGGTCTGTTCTTGTGCCAGTGCCAGATTGTTTGGAGTATAGTGGCTTTGTAATATAGTTTGATGTCTGGTATTGTGATCTCTCCTACTTTGTTTTTTTTTTTTTCCTCAAAATTGCTGCAGCTATTTGGGGTCATTTATGGTTCCATATAAATTTTTAAAATATCTGTTCTATTTCTGTGAAATATGTCATTGGTATCTTAATAAGGATTGCATTGAATCTACAAATTGCTTTGGGTAGTATGGACATTTTGACGATGTTTGTTCTTCCAATCCATGAGCACGGTATATGCTTCAATTTATTTGTGTCTTCCTTAATTTCTTTCTTCAATGTTGTATAGTTTTCTGCGTACAGGTCTTTTACCTCTTTGGTTAAATTTATTCCTAGGTACTTTATTTGTCTTGTTGCTATATCGAATGCTATTTTTTTTTCTGATTTATCCTTCTCTTTCATTGCTGGTATGCAAAAATATCTTTGATTTCTGAATATTGACTTTGTAACCTGCTGTTTTGCCAAATTCACTTATTAGGTTGAGTAGTTTTTTGGTGGAGTCTACAGAGTTTTCTATGTACACTATCATGTCATCTGCAAACAATGATAGTTTTACTCCCTCCTTTCCTATTTGGATGCCTTTTATTTATTTTTCTTGTCTGACCACTGTGGCTAGGACTTCCAGTACTGTGTTGAAGAGAAGCGGTGAAAGCAGACATCCTTGTCATGTTCCCAATCTTAGTGGGAAAGCTTTTAGTTTTTGCCCATTGAGTATGATGTTGGCTGTAGGTTTTTCATATATGGCCTTTATTACATTGAGGAATACCCCATTTATTCCCATTTTATTGAGTGTTTTGATAATGAATGGGTGCTGTACCTTATCAAATGCTTTTTCTGCATCTATCGAGATGATCCTGTGGTTTTGTCTTTCCTTTTATTTATGTGATGTATTACGTTTATTGATTTGCGTATATTGAACCATCCCTGCATCCCTGGGATGAATCCCACTTGATCGTGGTGGATAATCTTTTTAATGTATTGCTGGATGCGGTTTGCCAATATTTTGTTGAGGATTTTAGTGTCTATGTTCATCAGTGAAATTGGCCTGTAGTTTTCTTTCTCTGTAGGGTCTTTATCTGGTTTTGGGATTAGGATGATGCTGGCCTCATAAAAAGAGTCTGGGAGTCTTCCCTCCTCTTGGATTTTGTTGGAATAGTCTGAGGAGGACAGGGGTTAGCTCTTCCTTAAATATTTTATAAAATTCTCCTGTGAAACCGTCCAGCCCAGGGAGTTTCTTGATTACTGCTTCAATTTCCCCAGTTGTTATTGGTCTGTTCAGGCTTTTGCTTCTTCTTCATTCAGTGTTGGAAGATTATACTTTTCTAGAAATGTGTCCATTTCACCAAGGTTTTCAAATTTCTTGGCATATAATTGTCCATAGTAGTTTCTGACGATCCTTTGTATTTCTGTAATATCAGTTGTTATTTCTCCTCTTTCACTTCTGATATTATTTATTTGAGTCCTCTCCCTTTTTTTCTTGATGAGTCTGCTTAAAGGCTTGTCGATTTTATTTACCTTTTCAAAGAACCAGCTCCTGGATTGGTTGATCCTTTGAATTGATCTTTTTTTCTCTATGTCATTCAGTTCTGCTCTAATCTTGATTATTTTCTTCCTTGTACTTGCTCTTGGATTTATTTGTTGTTGCTTCTCCAGTTCTTGAAGTTGTAGTGTTAGGTCTTTTATTTGAAATGTTTCTATCTTTTTTATGTAAGCCTGTATTGCTATGAACTTCCCTCTCAGGACTGCCTTTGCTGTGTCTCATAGGTTTTGGACTGTTGTCTGTTCATTTTTATTTGTTTCCAGAAACTTTTTGATTTCTTCTCTTATCTCATTATTGACACATTCATTGTTTAATAGTCTACTGTTCAGTCTCCATGAGTTTGCAAATTTTTGAAGTTTCTCTTTGAGGGTGATTTCCAGCCTCATCCCCTTGTGCTCTGAGAAAAAGCTTGGTATTATTTCAATTTTCCTGAATTTGCTGAGGCTTGCTTTGTGTCCTATCATGTGGTCTATCTTTGAAAAACTTCCATGAGCCTTTGAAAAGAATGTGTATTTTGCTTCTTTGGGATGTAAGGTTCTATATATATATCAGTTAAGTCCATTTGATTCAGTGCGTCATTCAACTCCACAATATCCTTGTTGACGTTTTGTTTGGAAGATCTGTCCATTTTTGACAGTGGGGTATTAAAATCCCCTACAATCAGTGTTACTGTCTATATCTTTTTTGAAGTCATCCTAGATTTTCCTTATATATTTGGGCGTTCCTATGTTGGGTGCATATAAATTTACAATGTTTATGTCTTCTTGAAAGATTCTTCCTTTAAGTGTCCCTCTGGGTCTCTTTTTATGGCCTTTGTTTTGAAATCTATTTTGTCTGATATAAGTATTGTTACCCCTGTTTTCTTCTCTTGCCCATTTGCCTGGTTTTTTTTTTTTTCCATCCCTTTACTTTCAATCTCTGTAGGTCTTTTGCTCTGAGGTGGGTCTCTTGCAGGCAGCATATGTATGGGTCATGTTTTCTTATCCATTCAGCTACCTGTGTCTTTTGGTTGGGGCATTTAGTCTATTTACATTGAGAGTTATTACTGATAGAAACCTATTCATTTTTCCTCTTTGTACCTGTCTTTTTCTTTTTCTCATTCTTTTCCTTCATCTTCTTAAACCAGTCCCTTTAGCATTTCTGGTAGTGCTGGTTTGGTGGACACGTATTCTTTTAGCCTTGCTTTGTCTGGAAAACTCCTTATTTCACTTTCTATTTTAATTGAGAGCCTTTCTGGGTAGAGCAGCCTTGGTTGCAGGCCCTTGCTTTTCATTACTTGGAATATTTGTTGCCATTCCCTTCTGGCTTGTAGTGTTTCTGTTGAGAAGTCAGCTCCTAGCTGTATCAGGGCTCCCTTGTATGTTACTGCCTGCTTCTCCCTTGCTGCCTTGAGGATTTTCTCTTTGTCTGATATATGCCATTTAAATGATGATGTGTCTTGGAATGGGCCTCCTCAGGTCCCTCTTGAGTGGGACCCTCTATGCCTTCTGGATCCCTGAGAACTTTTCTCTCCTCAAATTGAGAAAATTTTCCATCATTACTTTTTCAAAGAGATTCTCTACCCCTTGCTCTTCTTCTTCTCCTTCTGGTATCCCTATTATGTGGATATTATTGCGTTTCAGGTTGTCCTGCATTTCCCTAAATGCCTCTTCATTCTTTTTGAGTTTTTTTTCCATTTCTTGTTCTTTCTGGGAGCTTTTTTCTACCTCATCCTCCATCTCACTGATTTGATCCTCGGCTTCATCCAGCCTGATTTTGATTCCTTCTACTGTGTTCTTCAATTTGGAAATGGTATTCTTCATATCCTCTTGTGTCTTCTTGATAGTTTCTATGTCCTTTTCCAGGCTGATATAGTTTGCTATAAGATCCTGATAGTTTCTCTGCAGTTTCTCATAGTTATCTTTGATCTGGCTGAGCTCATTGTTTTGAATTCAATATCTGATAGTTCCCTTGCCTCTATTTCATTTAGCTCTCTCTGTGGGGATTCCTCCTTTTACTTCATTTGGGGGGAACTTCTTTTTCTTCTCATTTTTGTGAGAGTCTAGTTTGTTTGTTTATATATTTGCTTCTGCTTCAATTGGGCCGTGTAGATTTCCTGCCTTTATGGATTAAACCTCCATGGTAGTAGGTGGGTCTTTTTATTTGTTTTCTTTACTTGTCTGTCTGGGTCTGCCTCTGATAGTGTCAGTTGTTGACCCAATCTGAACTTGGGCCATTTGTTTGAGCCTTCCAGGAATCTACTCTCTGTGTCTGTCTCCTGTGATTGTTAATCTATTCACTCTGTCTTCATCTGTCAGGTTTAGGCACCACAGGGCAGAGTAGTACCTCCTGATGGTGGGACTATTGTCCCCTTAGAAGCTGCCATCACTCTGAGGAGTAGTCCGCCCGAGCGAGATGGAGATCGTGGACTAGGGAAGAGTTAGCACCAGGACTCCCCAACGCCTCTGTCTCCAGTTTCTCCTCAGGAGTCTTTGGGCAGCTCTGTGACCCCTTTGACCTGGGATCCACTATTTCTGCAGACCGCTCTGCCCTCGCGGGCGCACGCTGGCGCTGGTTCACGTGTGCCCTGGCCGGTCTGTGCACCCCCTCGTAGGCCCCGTGGATGCCGGCCCACCCGAGCCCTCACTGGCCCCTTGGACGCCAGCCTGCCAGAGCCCTTGCCAGCCACCCCCCGCGGTCGCGGGTCCCCACATGCCCTTGCCAACCCTGGACGGTGGCTCGCCTGTGTGCGTGAGCGCGTACCTGCGCTGGGTGGTTTTGGGTTGTCTATTGTGTGCTTTTCAGCTTTTGGCTCTTTGGGGGTGTGGCCTGTTCCTGCACAATGGAGACTACAGAAAGGAGGAGTCGGGACTCCCCGGTTCCTCCTCCCATTCTTTCCCCAATGCCTCTGTCTCCAGCCTCTCCTCAGGGGTCTCTGGGCAGTTCTGTGACCCCTTTGGCCAGGGATCCTCTATTTCTTCCAGCTTGTCTGCACTCAGCCCCCCAGCTCACACGTGCACAAGCTGTGTGCGGAGTGCACAAAAGGCAGGTTAATTGATTCCCTTATTCCTGAGCGAGATGGCAGCTGCAGAGTGGGAGATGAGTTATCACCGGGGCTCTGCCGGCCACCGTCTCTGTTCTCTTCACAAAGTTTTCCTCACCAATCTTTCCTCAGGCACCAGCCCACTCTGCTGCCGCCTCTACCCAGAGATCAAGGAGGGCGGCTGCCACTGCAGATTTTTGTGTTGGTCCTTTAAATGTCTCTTTGCATCCCCAGCCACCTGTCTCTGGCAGAGAGCACCCCTAAGCTTTTCAGGGTTGCGTTTTGTCTGTATGTTTTCCTGGTTTTAGCTGCTGTAGTCTAGGGGTCCCTGTTTATGATTCAGACCCTGTTCTTCTCAGGGGGATCCAACTGGCGATTTCAATGTCCCTCTGGTGCCTGGTATCCATGGGTGCCCAGCCCACCCTCACAAGCCTCCACCGCACTTCTCACCTGTTCGGATGTGTGAAAGTTGATTCCATTGTCTGTCCACAGCTCCAAGGCTCCTCTCCCTCTATCATTCCATTGTTTTCCAGGTGATATATCCACTATTTTGTCACAATTCCTCTTTGGTTTTGGGAAGAGGTCAGCGTGACTCCCATTCACTCCTCTGCCATCTTTTTCTCCAGGAACCCATTTTAGATGTACTCAGTGACCTTGGAAAAATGTTTATACTCATGTAACCATATCACAGTAAAAATGTAGAACTTTCCCATTTCCCCCAAAGATTTACCTTTGCTTCTTCCCAGTCAGCGCTGCCACCTACTCCCAGCTCGCCCAGATCCAGGTGTCTATTGTTCTGTTTTCTGTCATTTATAGATCAGGTTTTACTTTTCCAGAGTTTTACATATTTGGAACAATGGAATAGTATGTGTTCTTTTGTGTTTGCCTTCTTTCCCTCATCACATTTTACAAATATTCATCCAGATTGTTGTATATATCAGTAGTACAATCCTTTTCATTGACAAATAGTATTTTACTGCAAGAATATACCACAGTTTGTTTATCCATTTACATGTTGATGGGCTTATAACTAAAGCTGCTATGAACATTCATGTACAAATCTTAGTGTAGAACTATATTTTTATTTCTCTTGAGTGTTTGTTTAGGAATTCAATTAATGGGTTATATATTAAGTGTATGTTTATAAGAAACTTCTAAACTATTTTTCATATTATTGTATCACTTTACATTCTCAAAAGGAAGACACAATATTCCACATGCTTGAAAACACATCTGGTATTATTTGGTGCACTCCCTCTCTCTCTCTCTCTCTCTCTCTCTCTCTCTCTCTTAGTTTTGGTGGGTATGTAATCATATCTCATGCAGATTTTAGTTGTATTTCTCTGATTACTAATGATGTTGAAATTTTTTATATACCTTATCAGCCATCCCATATCTGCTTTTGCAATGTGTCAGTTCAAATATTTTGCCCATTTTTGTAAGGTTGTTTATTCTCTTGAGAGTAGTCAGGGAAAATCAAGATGGTAGAGGAGTGAGTGGAAGTCACACTGACCTCCTCCCAGGACCAACCTGGAATTACAACTAAATTGTGAAGAAATCACCTGGAACAAACAGCTGAACAGAAGTGAGAGAGGAGCCTTATTACCTCAGACATACAGAAGAATCAGCTTTAGCACAATCTAAGTGGTAAGGAGTGCAGTAGAGACTTGAGAAGGTGGGGGGGGGGGCGCCCACAGGCAGCAACACCAGGATATTGAATTGGCCCATTGGATCCCCCTGAGAAGAGCAAAGTCTAAACCATAAGCGGGGATCTCCAGCCTATAGCACCAGAGCCCAAGAAAGACACAGATAACAGCCATCTGCAAGAAGCAGCAGGGTTCCTCCCTGCCAGAGACAGGTGGTTGGAAATGCAAAGAGGTGTTTAAAGGGCCAACTCATACATTTTTATTTGCAACCATTTACCCTGGGCTTTGGCACAGGTTGGGCAGAGTGGCCTAGGGATGCCTGAGGAGAGACTCAGGAAGGAGGCTTTGGGGAGAGAACTGAGAGAGTAGCTGGCAGTGGGATCCCGGTGCTGACTCATCCCCCATGTGGAAGAACCTATCTTGCTCAGGCAGGCCACTCCCCTGAGCAGCAACAATGTGAGAGGACCCAATAACCCCGCTCCCAGGAGGGACTCTGCCCCGCCCTGTGGTGTCTCTAAGTCGACCTGCTGAGTGCAGAGTAACAGTTGAAGGAGACAGCCAGAGACAGTATATTCTTGAAAGTCTCAAATAGACTGACTTAGGTCAGAAAAGATCAATGTCTGACATCATCAGAGGCAGATCCAGAAAGAAAAAAACAGTGGCCTCCTACATAGAAGTTCATACCACAAAGTCAGGAAATCAAGACAGATCAACTTAAACAAGCAAAACAGAAGAGCCTTACAAATAATGGGAAGACAAAAAAACACCTTCCAGTCTAAATGAAAGGAAGAATCCCCACAAAGAGAACTAAATGAAAGAGAGGCAAGTAAACTATCAGATATTGAGTTTCAAACAACAGTTCTGAGGAAGCTCAATGAGCTCAGAGAGCTCAGAGAGAACTACAAAAAACTACAGGGAAACTACGAGGAACTTACTGCAAACTATATAACCATGAAAAAGGACATAGAAACTATCAATAGGAGACAAGAAGAAATGAAGAATACAATTTCTGAATTGAAGAACACAGTAGAAGGAATTAAAAGCAGGCTAGATGAAGCAGATTATCAAATCAACGAGCTGGAGGACAAAGTAGAAAAAAAGCTCCCAGAAAGAGCAAGAAAATGAAAAAAGACTCAAAAAGAATGAAGAGGCATTTAGAGAATGTAGGACAACCTGAAACATAATAATATCTGTATAATAGGGATACCAGAAGGAGAAGAAGAGGAACAAGGGATAGAGAACCTGTAGGAAAAATTAATGATGGAAAACTTCCCTAATTGGAGGAGAGAAAGTCACACAAATCCAGGAAATGCAGAGAGTCCCATTCAAGAGGAACCCAATGAGGCCCACTCCAAGACACACCATTATTAAAATGGCAAATATGAAAGACAAACAGAAAATCCTAAAGGAAGCAAGGGAGAAAGAGGTAGTAACATACAAGGGGACCCTGATAAGGCTAGCAGGTGACTTCTCAACAGAAACATTACAAGCCAGAAGGGAATGGCAAGAAATATTCCAAGTCATGAAAAGCAAAGGCCTGCAACCAAGACTGCTCGACCCAGTGAGGCTCTCAATTAAAATGGAAGGTGAAATAAGGAGTTTCCCACGCAAAAGAAGGCTAAAAGAATACACCTCCACCAAACCAGCATTGCAAGATATGCTAGAGGGACTGCTTTAAGAAGATGAAGAAGAGCCTATGAATACCCAGTTCCTTTCACAGTTGCCAATACTTGATATTACCAATATTTTTAATCCTCATTAATCTGATTGTGACAATGATGTGTTATTTTAATTGTTCCTTTATTATTTGTTGAAACTAAACCTGTTTTTGTATATTTCTTGCTATTTATATTATTTTTAAAGAGCTTTAAATGACTTTTTAGTATTCTTTATCCATTTTTTGATTTAATGTAGATTTTTTCCCCCTAAAAAAACTATTAATCCTTATGTAGATGTGTTGCAAATACTTGCCTTTCTATTACTTGTCCTTTACCTTTTTTATATGTATATTACTATATAGTCTTAAATGTTTAATATAGTCACATTGTCAATATTTTACTTTATAGCTTCTGGGTTTGAATATCTTACGTCAGGGTAAGAAAACTATTAGTTTGTATTTTCTCTGAAAAATCCTTAGATGTTACATGTTGATTTTTAACTCATTTGAATATTTCTTGTATAATGTGTGAATAGGGCTCTATATTTGTTTTACTTCAAGTAATAATGGTCCATGCACCCTATTTTTTGAATAAGCCTTATTTTCCCCATTGATTTGAAATATCAATTTATTCATATATTACCTTGTTGACAGATATATACATTTGTCTCTAGAATGCTCATTTTATTTCTTGGATCTACTTGATTATTACTGTGCTGGTGTCATGTTGTTTTAATTGCTGAGATTTATAATGAATTTAATTTTTTAAATATTTTATAATGGATCTTGGCATTTAAAAATATTTTAAAAATTAAAAGGTTGTTTATTTTCTCATTATTGCAGTCTAAGAGTTTTTTACATATTCTAGATGCAAGTTCTTTATGCAGTTTTTGCTTTGCAAATATTTTCTCCAATTCTGTGTCTTTTTATTCTCTTAACAGTGCCTTCAAAAGCAAAATTTTTAATTTTGATGGTCTATTTCACTTTTTTCTTTAAAGGTTCAAGCTTTTTGTATCCCATGTAAGAAATCTTTGCCTATCCCCAAGGTGATGAAGATTTTTGTATGTGTCATATGGTAAGGGTCCATTTTTTCCATATGGATATGCAGTTTTCCAGGCCCATCTGTTCAAAAGCCCATACACCCTACCACCACTACGTTACCTTGAAAATCAATTGACCACTTGATTGCTTGCTATTCTATTTCTGGACCTTCTCTTTTGTTTCATTGCTCTACATGTCTATCCTTACACCAATAGTGCACAGTCTCGATTAGTGTAGCTTCATAAGCATTTATACTACTTTCTTGAAGTAAACATTTTTTTTCATGAGTATTTTGGCTATCCTAAGTCCTCTGCTTTTTTCCAAATAAATTTTAGAATAAGCTAGTCAATTTTTGCCAAAAAAAAAAAAGCCTGCTGATATTTCAACTGGTATTTTATTTATTATATAAGTAAATTTGGGGATAATTGGCATTTTAATAATAGTATATTTTAATTAATGGATGTGCTATTTTCCTTGATACTTTTAGGTCTTTAAATGTGTTCTTTGCCAGGTTCTCTCTGTACTTGTAATTTGCTGAGAGATTTTTTATTTTTAATCATAGATGGATGCTGAATTTCGTCAAAAAATTTTAAATTTATTGATATAATCATATGGTTTCTCCCTTTTAGTTTCATTAATATGCTGAATTATATTAATTTTCTAATCCTAAACCAACTTTGCCTTTCTAAGATATGCATTAATTGACCTTAGAATATTTTTTAATCCTTTTAAATCTATTGAGACTTGTCTTGTATCCCAGCATATGGTTTATCTTGGTGACTGTTTCATGTGCCTTTGAAATGTTGTTGAGTATGCTGTCAGTCATGCAAAGATGGTTTATAGAGCTGTGTAAATCTTCTATATTGTTATTGGTTTCATGTCTACCTTTTATATCAATTAATTAAAGAGAAGTATTTACATTTCCAACTATAGCTTTTGATTTTTTTCTATTTCTCCTTTCAGTTCTGTCTTTGAGCATGTATTTTGAAGTTTTAATATTAGATATAAATGTTTAGGATTGTTATATATTCTTGATGAATTTATCCCTTTATAATTATGAAATATCCTTTTTTCTCTGATATTATTCCTTATTCCAAAGTCTCTAATATTAATATAATCACTCCTGCTTTCTTTTTATTTGTGCATATATGGTATATCTTTTATCATCTTACATATTTTAATGTATCTGTCTTTATATTTAAATATGTGTTTTGCTGATGGCATATATATGGGTCTTGCTTTAAAAAAAAATCTAGTCTGACATTCTGTGTTTTAACTAGAGATTTTATACCCTTTGTATTTCATGTAATTGGTATAATTCATTAAAGGTCTACCATCTTGCTATTTGTTTCTTGTGTGTCCCATTTGTTCTTGTTTTCTTTTTTCTACCTTCTTTTAGATTTAGTATTTTTTAATATAAAATTTTATTAAATTAAATATTAATTTTAGGTTTATTCCTATATAGGTTTATTATTCTCTCTTTTAGTTGTTTTCAAAGTCTTTTCTTTAGTCTAATCACAGTCTAACCTTGAAGTAATATTCTAATATTTCATGTATAATGTAAGAACTTTATACTTTCATTTATTCTTGCCCATTCTTTGTACTACTCTTGGTATACATTTGCTTTCTTATGTTAAAAACTCCACACTGCATTTTTATTATCTTTTCTTAACAAGGGTATTTATCATTTTTTAGAAAAAATGATTTTATTTATTTATTTTTAGAGAGCAGAGAAAGGAGGGAGAAAGAGAGGGAAAGAAACATTGATGTGAGAGAGAAACATTGATCACTTGCCTCTAGTGGGCCCCCCAGCTGGGGACCAAAGCTGCAACCCAGGCATGTGCCCTGACCAGGAATTGAACCAGTGACATTTCACTTTTCAGGACAACACCCAATCAACTGAACCACAGTGGTCAGGGCATTTATCTTTTAAGTAAATAAAGCAATTAGAAAAAATTGTGTTATTATTAAGTTCATATTTACCTTTTGCAGTGCTTTTACTTCCTTTGTATAAAGTTTTCTTTTGGCATCATTTCAGTCTGAAGGACTTCTTTTATTGAGGTCCTACTAGTAACAAATTTTCACAGTCTTTGTTTCAAAGTCTTTAATTTTGGCTTAATTTTTAAAGGATTTTTTATTAGATACAGACTTCTAGTCTGATGATTTTTTCAAATTACAGCACTTTAAAGAGGTAATTGCATTATCTTCTGGTCTGTACACAGGGTGGGGCAAAAGTAGGTTTTCTGTTGTTTGTATGAAAAATAATACAATAATTAATAAGTAATAATACAACAATAAACACTGTTTTGCATATTCACAACTGTAAACCTACTTTTGCCCCACTTTATAGTTTCTGACAAGAAGCCTGTGGTAATTACTATCTTATTCTGTATAGGATGTTGTTTTGCTTTGCTGTAGGGGGGAAGGTTGGTTGTTTGTTGCATTTGAGACTGTCTCTTAACCATCAGTTTTCAACAATTTGATTTTTGACATGACTTGGTATGGCTGGTATGTTGACTATATTTACCTTACTTGGATTCACTGAGTTTCTTGAATTTCTGAGTTTATAATTTTCACAAAACTATATGCCATTATTTCTCCAAATAGTTTCTTGTAGTCCCTGCCTTTTGTGATTCCAATTACACATATGTTAGACCACTGTATATTTTCCCATAAGTCACAGAGGCTCTGTTCATTTTCTTTTTAGTCTTTTAAAAATTTGTGCTTCATTTGCTAAAGCAACAACAACAAAAAAAAAATAAGGTACCTAGGAATAAACTTAACCAAGGAGGTAAAAGACCTGTACTCAGAAAACTACACAACACTGAAGAAAGAAATTAAGGAAGACACAAATAAATGGAAGCATATACCATGTTCATGGATTGGAAGAATTAACATCATCAAAATGTCCATACTACCCAAAGCAATTTATAGATTCAACGCAATCCTTATGAAAATACCAATGACATATTTCACAGATATAGAACAAACATTTCAAAAATTTATATGGAAACATAAATGGCCCCAAATAGCTGCAGCAATTTTGAGAAAGAAGAACAAAGTAGGAGGGATCACAATACCTGACATCAAACTATATTACAAGGCCACTGTAATCCAAACAGTTAGGTACTGGCATAAGAACAGACACATAAATCAATGGAACAGAATAGAGAGCTCAGAAATAAACTCATGTCTCTATGGTCAATTAATATTTGAGAAAGGGGGAAGAAGCATAGAATGGAGTAAAAATAGCCTCTTCAACAAATGGTGTTGGGAGATCTGGACAGCTACATGCAAAAAAATGAAATTTGACCACCAACTTACACCATACATAAAAATAAACTCAAGATGGATAAAAGACTTAAATATAAGTCACGACACCATAAAAGTCCTAAAGGAGAACATAGGCAGGAAACTCTCAAATATCCCAAGCAGCAATATTTTCACCAATATGTTCCCGAGAGCAAGGGACATAAAGGAAAGAATAAACAAATGGGACTTCATCAAAATAAGAAGCTTTTACACAGCTAAATAAAACATCAGCAAAATGAAAAGGGACCAACACTAAGGGAAAATATATTTGTCAACGATACCTCAGACAGGGGTTTGATCTCCAAAATATATAAAGAGCACACAAGACTCCACTCCAGGAAGACAAACAATCCAATTAAAAATGGACAAAGGACCTGAACAGACACTTCTCCAAGGAGGACATACAGAGGGCCCAGAGACATATGAAGGGATGCTCAGCATCACTAGCCCTCAGAGAAATGCAAATTAAAACCACAATGAATTACCGCTTCACACTGGTCAGTATAGCCATCATAAACAAATCAACAAACAACAAGTGCTGATGAGGTTGTAGAGAAAAGGGAACCTTAGTACACGGTTGGTGGGAATGCAGACTGGTATAGCCACTGTGGAAGACAGTTTGAAATTGCCTCAAAAAGCTAAAAATGGAAACTGCCTTCTGACCCAGCAATTCCCCTGCTGGGATGATACCCTAAGAATCTTGAAACACCAATTCAAAAGAACCTATGCACCCCAATGTCACAGCAACACAATTTACAGTAGTGAAGTGCTGGAAGCAACCTCACTGTCCATCAATAAATGAGTGGGTCAAAAAACTATGGTACATTTACACAATGGAATACAATGCAGCAGAAAGAAAGAAGGAACTTCCACCCTTTGTGACAGCATGGATGGAATCAGAGAGCATTTTGCTAAGTGAAATAAGCCAGGTGGTGAAAGACAAATACCATATGATCTCACCTATAAGTGGAACCTAGTCAACAAAACAAACAAGCAACAAAAATATAACCAGCAACATTGACAGAAAAAGCAAACCGACAGTAACCAGAGAAAAGGAGGAAGGGGGATAATGGGGAATAGAAGGGGAAGGGTCAAGTCAAGGAGCATGTATAAAGGACCCATGGACAAAACCAAAGTGGGGAAGGATTGAGGGTAGGACCAGGGAAAGTGGTGGGGGAAAAATGGAGACAAATGTAAAAAAAAAGAAAAAAAAATGTGTGCTTCATGTTTTGTAGATTTGATTGCTAAGTTTTCAAGTTCACTGAACTATTTTTTATCAGTGTCTAATCTTACTAGTTCTATCCAGAGAAACTTTCATTTTCTATACTATACTTTCATCTCTGAATGTTTCATTTGGTCCTTTTTTGTATCTTCCATTTTTTCCCTCATTATATTCATATTTTCATTTAAATATGTTTACATTTGTTATAATAGCTGTTTTAATATTCTTATCAATTCGTTCCATCATTCCTATAATTTCTATGTCTGTTTTTAATGACTTTTTTTCACTTGGTTATGAGTTAACATTTTCCTGATTCTTGGCATGTTTAGTAATATTGTTTTGATACTGGTTATTATGAGTGTCTGAATATTGTTTTACTTTAAAGAGTGTCAGGCTTTATTCTGGTAAGCAAGTAAGTTAACTACAGATCAATTTGATCCTTTCAAGGCCTATTTTATTTTTCGTTACAGTATATGTAAATTAGCCTTTGTTGTGGGGATTGTTCAGTCTTACTAAGTTATAACTCCTCTTAATATCTGTTGAGTGGCTCAGTTGATTACTGTGTGCTTTGTATTGGCTCCTGAGGACTTTGGCTAATTTAGGTTTTCCCATCTCTGTACCCAGTATGAACTCTGAGTATTACTCAGTTTACATCTATCTAGGTTATCTTTGTCCAGCCTCAAGAAGGTTTACCTACACATGCTTGGTTAAGGAGACCTCCTATTCAGATATCTGGGTCTCTTTCTCTGTGTAGCTCCCTGTTCTCCAGAGTTCTGCCTCCCCAGGTTCAGACAGGTTACTGGGCTCTGCTTCCATTACCCTTTCAGTATCCACAGCCTGGGAATTACCTCTAGGCAAAAACCTGGGGCAGTTGTAAAGTTTACCTTTTTGTTTCCTTTTCTCAGAGATCATGATCCATACTGCCTGTTGTCTGAATATTATTACTTTTATATACTTTAGCCAGTTTTCTAGTTGCTTATAGTGGGAGAATAAGTCTGATCTTTGTTACTCCAGTATAACTGAAAGCAGTATTCCCACGCTTACTTTTTAAATTCCTGTTTTAGAATACACCAATTATATATACATACAATGGAATATCAGCCTTAAAAAAGAAGGAACCTCTGATACATGCTACAACATGGATAAACCTTGGGGACATTATTCTAAGTAAATGAGGCAATTACATAAAGACATATAGTATGATTCCACTAATGTAAGTCACCTAGAAGAGGCAAAATCAAAGGCAAAAGGTATAATGGTTGTTGCCATGGCCTGGCAGAGGGGAACTAGAGAATTTTTGATTAATTGGTATAGAGTTTTCAGTTGTGCAAGATGAAAAAAGTTTTGAGGACTGGTTATACATATTGTGAATGTACTTCACTGAACTATACATTTAAAAATGATTAAGATGGTAAATTTTCTTTTATGTATTTTTGCCACAATTAAAAAATAAAATAGTGAACACTTAGTGTTCCATTCACTTTACTTTTAATCTGCCCAACCCTTTGTGGTATTGGTATAATTATTATCTCCATTTTTACAGATGAGGAAACTCTGGCGAATAGAACATATTTTTAAAAAGAACCCTATTGTACCTTGAACCGCAATTATTTGTAAAAGAGTTGACCCCATTAAGGCATTAAGGGGTGTGGCCCACTTTTTCCCTCTTGCTATATTGCCTCAGGTTCTATCCATCCAAGAGCCTTTAGCAGTCTCAGATTCTGGAAAAAATTCTGTTCTACCTAAGCATAAGTGCTACAATTTCATGACTGCTGTAAGATATAAATGTCTAATCACTATATTATACACTTTAAACTAAGATTGTATATCTACTATAATTTAAAAACGTAAAATATTGTTAGGCATCAAAGAAAAGCTGCTAAGGGTTAAAAAACTGGTTAGTGAAGTTTTGCTGCCCTCTGCTGTAGTGTTTGTATATATGCTCCTGAGGGTCCGGTTTTTGGCAACAACAACAACAACAAAAAAAGCATTAGTCCTGTGTTAGATTCTCTTCTCAGAACCTTAAGTTTCAAGGAAATGTCTTATGACTTAGATATTCTGCAAGTGTCTGATTTAAATTTTATCTTCTAAACACATTTAAATTTTTTAACAATATAAACAATACTGTGCATTTAAATGTCACATAGCCAATTTTGACACACCAGATACTGCCTGAATCTAGTTTTGGAATCAAAAAAGAAAATCTTAAGCCATTCACTGTGATAACAGACAGAAAGTGATGAATTACAATGTATTTTGGAGGAATTTACTGGTTACTTCCTGGATAAAATAAATCGCAAATTGGAGAAGGTCAGAGTTGACCATGAAGTGTAGAATCCACTTGATTAATGTCACAAAAGAAAGAGCCAAATCAGAAGGAGGATTGTTGGTTGGGTGAAGTGATGAAGAGGAGTTTTGCTATGTATCTCTTTTTTTCCTAATAATGCTCAGCTAGCCATACATGTTAAAGGCCAATATATCCCCAAAATATACTGAATTCATACATCTTTGCTAAATGGGATATTTTTCAACAATAAACTGCTTATATATTCAAATGCAAATAATTTGTTTCACTGTGATTTGGCTTATAGTTACTCAATGAATCAACTAATAAGTAAAAAAGAAAAAATCTTAAGCCTTTCAGTCTTCTCATTATCTGCTCACACACTTTGTGCTCCATCACTCCATTCTTTTTATGGCTTATTTTAAAATGCCTGGCAACATCATTTGATGGTTTACTACTTGCCCCTTTCAGAGAATTCTATGTTACTGACACATTCAAAACAGGAATGTGGTTGTAAGCAGGACAGAAATAGCTTTCTTCAGTAGCTATTATCAATTTTTTCCATCTCTTTCCTTCTTCCCTTTGAAATTTTCTCACACTGTTAACATATCCTTGGTCTGTATTAGGCTGACAAAGTCTTAAGCCATTTCTTGCCTATGTTTTTCAAACAGTCACCTAACTGGTTTTCTTGCCTCCATGTTATATTCCTAAAACCCACTTTCTATAACAGAATCCAGAACGATCTGTCTAAAACGCACATCTGATTGAGTCAGCCTCTACATAAAATATTTTCACTTTACTTTTGTTTTGATAACAATGAAATATTTATTAATACTTCATTCTCTTGTTCATATGCCTCCAGAGTGTCATGTTCACACTAACAAGAGTGTTACTACAAAGCTAATGTGTGTGATATGGACCCAAAATTCACCATTATATGTGTAAATGAAATCCTAGAACAACAGATGGTGTGACACTATTTTTAAATGTATGTACTCCCTAGTTTATTTGGGCAGTACCTAAGAGCTTTGATTTTGTTATTTTATCTAGAAATACCTGTTCTTTCCTGATGCTGCCTCTTAGGAATGGAGGAACTGAGGGGTATGGCTGGAAAATGAAAATATAAGATTATAAGCAGACATTCCCCACAGAATGTACTCCACTACTTTAAATTTTTTATTAAAGCCTTCACTTATTGGGAAAGGAAAAGGTGCTCTTAGTTACCTGATTTTGGAAACTAGATGACATGGGCCCTTATGTCATCTCCACACCTTTTATTTGCCTATGGTTTTCCTCGACTCTCATAAAAGGAAATGAAGCTGCAAAAAGTTAGACATGTTCTGAGGCCTGATTTTCCCATTGTTTGAGTACTCAGCTTTAATCCAGAACCTCCTATGCTGTCTGGTTTTTACACAGGAAGACTGCTACTTCCTTAGTATTAAGACATTCCCTATTCTGTGAGGAATTTATTTGTAAGGGCTATGTGCATTCCTTCTCTGATCCTTGCTCTCCTTACACACAACACTGTTATAAGATTGTGCCCAAGGTTGTAATTTAGTAAACAGACTGAAGGGAGTGCCTCGGTGTTGCTCTGGAGCAGACTTATCCTAAAGACAGGGAGGGAGAGAAGACCATGCTGATGTTGACTATGCTGGTGGCCAAGAAGTGGCTGATCACATACCATCCTTGCTCTAAGTTGTCTTTTGCACAGCAGTGCATTTTATTAACCAGAACCTACTCTCTTATGTGAGAAACTTAGAAATCAGATGGACCAAATGGATGGATGACTACAAAAGTGTGTCTGGTTAAAACTTGATATAGTGACAGCAGTTAGATGCTGCCAATAGAGATGGAGCTACGACCATCTTAAAAAATTTCTTAGAGAAGATAGACACAAGACGACAGCTATATATTTCTCACTATTTTAAAGGTGATATTTTAAGCTGGTGACCCATTTAGAAATCTCTACATTAAGATACTTGAATGAAAATGTCAACTTGCATGTATTTGACCCATCTTCCTCCCACTTTCTAAATCCATCTACATATTATTCCTTTACCTTATTTCAGCTATATAGGTCCCATTTAACTTGAAAATTAAAGTTAAAGGTAGTTATAAGAAGGAAAAAACACACAATTTTTTTTTGTTGTTTAAAAAGAGAAAAAAAGTCTACCTAGTCTTTACATTCTTATCTCTTGCCTTCAGGGTTAGGTCTAAGTCCCTTACCTTAGCACATGAGGGTCTGTGATTCAGCTCAGCCTGCCTCTCCACTTCCTGTCCAACCCTGTATACCACAAGGACCAACTGTGCTTCTTTGCTATGTAAATCTTTTTGCTTCTCACAGTTATCTTTATTCCTTTTTTCCCTTACTGTCCTCTATCTAGATTCCTATCATGCTCCCTGGTACTTCAACTTCCTATCTCTAGCCTTTGCTAACTCAGCGAGTCTCTCTGGATAGTCGCCTTTGCTTGAGTGTCTTTTTGAGCAGGAAATATGTCTATGTTTAATCCCCTGCATCAGATGCAGTTCCTGGCAAGCAGAAGTTGATCAATAACTAATTGCTAAATAGTCAAGTTTAGTAAATGAGTGCCAATAACATCAATGTGGTAATCTCCAAGTTATCAGTGTCCTGGTGTGAGGGCATAAGGCATTCTCCTGTCTTGTAAATTTTCTAGGGTACTTTTTTTTAAAATCCTCATCCAAAGACATCCTTATTGATCTTAGAGAGAAGGGAAGGGCGGGAGAGAGAGGGAGAGAAACATCGTCAGGGTGATGTGAGAGAGAGATGTCAGTCGTTTGCCCCTCATATGTGCCTGTATTAGGGGTGGAACCTGCAACTCCAGCTTGTGCCCTGACTAGGAATCAAACCCATGAACATTTGGTTTATGGGGTGACACTCCAACCAACTGAGCCACATTGGCCAGGGCCCTAGATTACTTTAGACAGGCTGTGGTTGGAAATTGCTTAAGGCATCAAGACAGATTTGTATGTTGTTATGTGTGTTTTTTTCTAAAACATAAAATTTGCAATTTGACTCTATTTCAGACCCCTTTAGGTAGAATAGAGGGATGTTGAATTTTGTTTGAATAATTTCTGAAGCTTAAATATTTGGGATAACTTCTCTTACGTGCAATTCTGCAAGAATCTAAATTCTAATACGCTTTTTATAGAAATAGCATTTTCATACTTAGAGTATAAGTACTTCAAAAAAATTGACAGTATTAAATGTTTTACATTGCTTATTATACTTGCAGGAGACAGAAAATCCACTAAGGGTCAGAAGACCTATGATTGCAGACTGATTAGGAGAGTGAAGACTTCATTTCATTTAAAGAAAGTAGTAGCACTTAATGGTGGGTGTAACTAATCAACATCTCTGTTAGGGATGTGGATAAATATCTTCTAAAGAAATTGATGGAGTGATATTTTTAATGCTATTTTTATTAAAGAAATATATGTAAATAGTATATTTAATATGTATTTTGAGTTTTTGCAAAGTAAAGCAACACTGAATTTTTGAACATTAGTAGCATATTCTGTCCCCAGAGAATGTGATTCTCAAGAGAATGGTGCAAACATATGTGGAATTCCTCTAAATATGGAACTGAACACGATATTTTCTTTAATTAGATAAATGTCTGGTGTTATGTTTCTATAATTTATGTTAATTGCAACAATAGACCTACCAATTACCCTATTTAAACTTGGCTGGTTCCCCCAAAGACTTCATAGAAGAAAACTTATAATTAGTTGCCTGTCTTTTCAAAGCCACTGGGTTGGGGGAGGGTACTAATACTCTAGGTTGTACTTTTTGTAAGGGTCTATTTTTGCATAGCTCTCCTAGCCAGGAATATTCTTACATGAAGTGAAAAAATAATTTGGGAAAATATTTTTGTGTGTTTGGGAATAATATGGGAAAGGACATTTGAAATAGGTATTTAAAGCCAAATAATAATCTAACTTTTTAAAAAATTGATTTGAGAAACACCAATTTGGTGTTCCACTTATTTATGCATTCATTGATTGCTTCTTATATGAGCCCTGAATGGGGATTGAACCTGCAGCCTTGATTGTAACAGGTCAATGCTATAACCAACTGAGCTACCTAGCCAGGGATAATTAATGTCTTTTTAAAATCATTATTTACTATGTAGAAAAGGTCATATTAAATATACCTTTTATTATTGGGTTTTTATGCATTGGGGAGAAAGTGTCCAAAGTTAAATTCTGAGTACCTTTTTGGTACTATGAAGCATCAAATAATAAAGCAATAACCTATGTCATGTGATGTATAAGGGGAACAGATTTTCACTTCAGTTGTTAGTCAGTTGAGGAAACTGGGTGGCCAATTTGCTTCTGCCTGTCCAGAAACCATCCACAAAACATTAGGTGCCATTAGAAAAATTAAAAATGAAGATGCCTGTGTTTGTAAGGGAGCTGGAGGGATGTTTCCTACTCATTATGAATAGAGGGAAAAAATTGGGGAAGAGAAATAACACACAGAGGAGTGATTGAAATGCATAGTACTGTAACTTCATAATTTTTTATTTCTCTTGAGAGCCTTGACTAACAAATTAGAGATCCCAGAGGCCTACAAGCAAATAGAATTCCATGTTTGTTGCAAGAGCCTGAAATTGGAGTAAGGAGATAGATATCTGCATCCAGTTCCATCACTTATTGATGGTATTTCCTTCAGCAAAACAGGTAAGCCACCATTTCCTTCTCTGCCAAAGAGGCAATGTTTCTCTGGCAACTGCTGTAAAAATTAAATCAGGTAGTGGGAATCACTAGATTATAAACCCAGGGTCAGGATGGATGTTTGTTTTCAGTTGTATCTCCAGACTCCCAGCCTGGAGCCTGGTAGCAGATAGAGTCCCAAGAAATACTTGCTGAGAGAATAAATGAAGCATTTGTTAAATTTAAGGAGTTATTCAAATGTTCTTTTTTGCATTATTACTCCTTTTCCTTCAATTTATTCAGTCCTCCCAATTGAGTGGTGAGACATATTATTCTTCTGAAAACATGAATTCCTACACACCTTTTTTTGCCCTCCCTTATTATAAAAAACATAAAACCTAAGACACTTTTAATTTGAATTTTTTCACACATCTTACCAGTTTGCCCTTTTCTATTGTACCACTTCCTCTAGGGCATTTTCTTTCTCATTGTGCACCATCTTCCTTCTTAGAAAACTCCACAATGTAAAGTTATTACAGCATAAACCCAAGTCTTGCTTCAGGTGGAAGTGACAGTGGTGCAAATGATTTTGTAACTAGGTCTATACAGGTCAGCCAGTTGATATAACAATAATTACATCCAATTGTTAAATCCTTTTGATTTCAACAAGTATTAGATTTGGCAAATGAAATTCACCTGTCTTCTCAAATGCAGTAAAAGGCACTTTGAATTTGTATAAATCATTTAAAGCAGTGGTCCCCAACCCTTCTGGCACCAGGGACGGGTTTCACGGAAGACAATTTTTCCAGACTGGGGTACAGAGAATGATTTTGGGATGATTCAAGTGCATTACAGTCAAGCTCACAACCTGCTGTGTAGCCCAGTTCCTAACAGGCCCAGACCGGTACTGGTCCTCGGCCCAGAGGTTGGGGACCCTTGATTTAAAGGGAGTTGACAGGCACATCCTAATTTATATTTTAGGTAAATCCAGATTCCCATATAATGGATTCAGTTTGCTTAAAGCAAGATACACCAGTAAATACTTAATGGGGTAAACCCAAATCAGGTTATATAAGCAATTTTCTTGCCAGAAATTACCAGATAGCTACTGTGTTGTCTTCTGCAGTCAAAACACATTTAGTAAACACCTACCGTGTTCCAGACACTGTGCCGGGCCCTGGGAATACTATGGTAAGTAAACCCAGATATTATCCCACAGCCCATGAAGTAGAGCATAGGGTCTAGTGGGAGAGATAGATTTAATAATTCCATAAATGAGGGAGTTAATGACAGATTGAGGGAAGCGGGAGGTACACTGAGTGAAAAGAACAAAGGTCGTATAACACCAAAGAAGGAAACCCAACCTAGAATGGAAGGGGGATAATCAAGGAAGCTTACACAAGGAAGTGAAACTTAAGCCAAAGGAAGTACAGGAGCTAACGGAGAAGAGGGTGGTTAAGAGCACAGCACACTGGGGAAATAGCATGTCCTCGGCAAGTGTGCCAGGCTGAGGACACACTGAAGAGGAGTTTAGGGAAAAGGAGTGGACTTAAAATGGTAGACAAGAGTCAGAATCAGCAGGGATCAAAAGACCTTAAAATATATAATACTGATTTTTTAAAAATTTTTTAAAAATAAATCTGGAATGGAAAAAAATTTTTGTCCTCACAAAATTTAAGGTTCAGTCTCTATGGGAAACCAATCATTCTTTGGCCTTAGTTTTAGGCACTCTTTACCACCAACTGGTGTGTTTGCCTTATTATGCACAGTCTAGGACTTCTACCTTCCAAGTAAAGATGGCTGTTCCTGAACAAGTGAGGATTGCCTTAGTTAAGGAGTGGCATCAGTATGCAATTAGTTCCTATTTACCTTTTAATTTTATTAAAATTAGCTTTTTAGGGATGCTTTTAATCAATCAAAAACCCCCAAAATGTATCATTTGGAGACCTCAACATTTATTTCTGATCTTCGGTAGCCACTTTTGTATCAAGTACGGCACCTCTTTCCCCAAATTTAAAAGGTTCCTTTTAACTTAAAATAATGAGCCTGCTGTCTCAGCATAGCCCATAATGTTTTCATCAGTATTTTAAAATGTTTTTACACAAACTATTTACTAAAAGGAATAATTGTTTTACATTCACTGTCCTTCCATTTACTTAGCTGATTCAAATAGATTGGGCAAACCATGATTTAGTTTTTCCACGTAGGCTGTTAAACAGGGATGATATTTATCATAGGACATAGGAATTCAACTGTCATATTGGCTTTGGTGATGTTAAGTAGCAGTCACATGGCAAGGTCTAGAGTTTTGTTATTATTATAGGCTTCGTTGGTCAATGCCTTGGGAGGCAGCTGGAGTTTGAGAATAGAGACTTGGGTTCCAATCCTGACCCTGCTGCCAGGAGACTGAACTAGATGTCAATCCTCATTTCTTCATCCATAATGCATAAATGTGCAGGGTTGCTGTGATGATAAGATCTTGGAGAAGTAGTCAAGTAGCAAGTATTTCATGCTGGAGTTAAATAGACCTGAATTCAAATTCTGGTTTAACTTCATTTGTTCAATGTCTTGAAATATTGATTTTAAATTGTGCATAATGCAGGCAGGCATAGCTCAGAGATATTGCAGGTTCAGTTCCAGACTACCGCAATAAAGTCAGTTGTGATTTTTTTGCAGGTGGAGGGTCTGCCCTTCAATTTGTAAAAAATGCGACATCTGTAAAGCTCACTCAAAGGAAGCACAATAAAACAAGATATAGTACTTTGGTATTGCCCTATATTTGTTGTTGTGAGGATTTAAGAGAGATAATGTATGTAACTGGCACTGTCCAGTGTCTCACATAGAGAAAGCATCCAGTAAATACTGTCTGTACTCATGATAACCCATAATAGTAGTTTCACCCTAATTAGCATAAACTATTCAAAAGGTTGCTACTTGACTATTTTAAAGTATTACTTGGTGCATATTTTTTAAAATGCTGCTGTTTGTTTTTCTTTAATACACACTCACCATAGGAAACTGAAAACACCAACATTTAAGTCAGCAGCCGCCTCCCCTCAAGCTCACCAGAACCAAGTCCTGTAAACACTAGACTCTTAAGTCATATCAAAGGATCCCAGATATGACTGCTTGCTGGAAGCGACCACTGGTTCTAAGATAAAAGAGGGAGACCAATGGAAATACTCTATTGCAAAGATGCAAGATCAAGATCCATTTGGAAAGGCACCTTGCAGAAGTCGGGTGAGGCTCTGCGGCTCTTGTGCTGCAGTCCATTTTCTTGTCTCCTCTACAGGCTTTTATAAGCACGCCTGGATCGTTCCCACAACCACTGCTTGAGTCCAGTGTAACTCGAGCACAGTCAAGGAAGGGAATCTCGTTCCGAAATAGGCGACGACTGCTCTACCGGCCATGGCGGCGCGTCTTCCTGCACCGCTGCGCTGACCTGGCGTGGTCCCAGAACTAGCTGCTCGCCTGGAGGTCCATCCAACCCACAGCCAGACTCGGCGTCGAGATATTCGCCGGGCGTTGCGGTCGCCCCTTTTGGCGGGCTCCAGCGCGCCGAGGCTCCGCCCCCTGGTGCTTTCTTACCCACAGCCGCGGAGGTGGGCACCGCACCCCCATTGGCGGAGCGGTCCATGATGACCCCGCCCTCCCGGTTCAGACGCGAGCACGTTTAGTGGCGGGGGCTGGCCGAAGAACTGCACGAGAGAGGAGCGGCTCCTAGGGTCGGACAGCACGTTTGGGGCACCCGCTTTGGGGCCCGCGATAGGCTCCTGGGGTCGGTAGCGCGGCCCACTGCCACGGGGGGAAGGGGGTGGGTGGGCTGAGAGCAGGTAGGCGGCTACGCCAGCCCGCCGCCGCCCCTTCCCCCCACCCCCGTCGACCTCGTTGGCAGAAGCTTCCCGGAGCTCCTCACGCCGGCGTGATGGCGACTGCTGCGGAGACAGAAGCATACCCGCTGACGGACTCGAGCTGCGAAAGTGGCGGCGGCGGCGGCGGCTGCGGTGGCTGCGACGAGGAGATGAAGCAGGAGCTTCCGGAGCTTGAATCCTCCCCACAAAATGGCGGCGGCGGCCTCAGCATCACGGAGCCCGGCTGCGGCGCCGGGCCTGAGGAGATTGCAGCAGCCGAGGCCACCGCGAGCGTCAGCCAAGAGCAGCCTCAAGACTCTTCTGAGGCGGGCGCGGCCGCTCTCCTCAAAGGCCCCGAAGAGCCCGAAAGACCCGTTAGGAGGATTTTTCAGATCCCCAGGAAGAGCAGAGAAAAGAAAGGTGGTGCTTCCCCTCTCCCCCAACCCCTCTTTCTCTCTCCCCTCCATCTTTTCATTAGAATCTCTTGTCTCCTCTTCCCACACCCATGCGAGACACGTAAACACGCATGCAGCGCCAACCGCCTCTCCCCTCACTGCCACGGCCGCCCAGCTGCTGCGCTTGGTGCGAGAGGAAAGCGGTGGAACCACGCTCCCTTGCTCCCCCTCTCCCCGTGGAAGTTGGAAATAGCTCAGGTTTGAAGCTTGTCCGTAAGGCTGCAGCTCTCAGAGAGGAAAAATGGTGCTCGGCGCCCCTCCCTCCCACCCCTGAAGGCAGAAAAGCTGATGTGTCCTCCTAATGATGCTTCTGAGAAGTCTCACTGTGGAAATAGCCCGTGGCCATGGATTCTGGAGCTTTCTCCAAGGCCATTGTTCAGAGGATCACAAGTGCTTCTCCCTGTGGAAATTCTTCAGCTATATGTGTCTACTTGAAATTTGCTCGATGTCAGCGTCTTCCCTTGTTTTGAAATATCCATTAGATGTGATCCATGCACACTGCTATTTTCCATCACACTTCATTTCCATGTAGATTTTTCTTGTTTTTGAAGCGTTTAATTAAATAGGTCTCTCTTTTTAAATCCAAACTTTAGTGTATTTTTAAACTGTATTTGAGAAGAATGGGAAGGTAGGTTCTTGGTGCAGTAACTTCCCTATGGAAAAGAAAATAGGGAGAGGCTAGCTTATCCCCAAAAGTCACCAATTTGATACTGCAGATGAGAACCTAAGATTAAAAAAGAAAAAAAGTCCAGGCTAATTTTTGGAGCCAATGTGGGAACAATTACAAGAACTACATTTTCTTTTTTTTTTAACCTTAATGCCATATTGTGACAATTTAATGGAAATCAAAATTACTGTTTTATCGTACTATTTTTGACCTATGATTTGGGATATTCTGGAGTTAATTTAAAGCCTCTTTTTTGTTGAATTACTGCGTGGTTCAGTTTGTATTTTGGAAAATAATGGGAATTTTTTTTTAATTTAGAAAAACTTGTTTGTATTTTGAAGCTTAGTAAAGATTTTGGATCTGGAGGGAAGCCTGTGCTTCCTACCGTGTGCACAACCAGCTCCATTTGCACCATTGAAATCGTTAGAGCCTTTTATCAATTAGATACACACACAGTCAGACTGTTTCTATTTGGATGACAAAGCCAAGGGAATCCTTGTTAGAAACCATGGTGACAAATGTGAAGTTTGTTCACCACCACGAGGAATATTTCCAGAAGTAACTTTTAAATGAGTTAATGTATATTTTAGGGTTCAAGGGGATGCTTGTAAAGGTTAATTCTTTTGATTTAGATGTATAGTCTATGTGAGGAAAGTTAGATGCTCAGCCTAAATAACCAGTTGGTTGTAGGTTGGAAGTACATTCAGATAGACTCTGGTTATGAGGTAGGAGATTGAGCTTTTTTTGGTTTTCAGTTTGATAAAATTTTGAAGTCCATTTATTTTAGGTTTTAAGTGTCCAAAATATGGTTAATGATATATCAGAAATCATGATATATCACCTTTTACCTTTTGATAGGATCAGAAAACTGGCCTAGAAACCCTCACAGTTTGGTTTGAAATGAGGGAAGGCTCTAGAAAATGTTGAAAGGCACTGTGTTTTGTGTGTCTTTTTAGTAAGATAAATTATGAAACTGCTGTATTTGAACACACTAAACATGGATGTAATTGAGAAGTTATGAAATACGAAATTTGTTTCTCTCCTGAGTCTGATGTCCCTTGGGGAAAACTTACATTTTTCATTTTCACTTAGTGGTAAAAGTACTTTTCTCTTGTCAGGGAGGTTGTGTATAAGGAAAATATAATACAGTGGACTTTTTCATGTTTAGTGAAAATAAGTAATTTTTAACTTGTCTAAGTATACACTGAGCAGTACTTATTCAAATAGTGCAATAACAATTTAAATAGAGCCTTTAAAAATTAAATAAACAGCTATTTTACCACCATGGACTTTATCCTGTCTAAGCAGAGAGCAGTTGGTGCTTGGTGGTAGAATTTAGTAGAAAAATTTAACTTTTCATTATTTTTAGAAAATGCTTTGTCAGAAAGAGTACAGCAGATAATGCTGGTTTTACATTTCATTTCAAAATCATCTCTTGGAAGTCGTGAAAGGTATAAGATTTGGTTAGGTATTACTTGTGGACATCTAAGTCTACTAATCGTGAATAGTAGGTCATTTTTAGTAGACACCTGCTTGAAATTTTCAGTATCAGAGGTTCTGTTGCATTCATTTTCTAATATGGCAAACCTTTTCTTGTGGTTATGCTTTTCCAGTGAAATTAAGATTAGGATCTGAGTATTTTTGGTACCTTAAAGGTAAATACCATGTGAGTATATTGCGTTGACTTAGAAAGTTCTTTTCTTGGTCTTGACAATAGTGTAACATCCAAAATACTACCCTTCTAATTAAGTAATGTTGGCAAATACTTTATAGTGCTTATTCTGAGTAGTTTATATGTATTAACTAAGTCAACAATTCTATGTGGTAGGTACTATTCCCATTTTATAGATGAGGAGAGTGAAGTACTGAAAGGTTAAATAACTTGCCCAATGTCACACAGCTAGTAGTAAATGGTAGAGTTGGATTTTGAACCTAGGTGTAGAGCAGGGACTGATTTCATGCAAGACAGTCTTTCCATGGACTGGAGTAGTGGGGGGATGGTTTTGGGATGATTAAAGTGCATTACATTCAAGCTTATCTCCTGCATTGCGGCTTGGTTCCTAATAGGCCTGGACTGGTACTGGTCTGCAGCCAGGAGGTTGGGGACCCCTGGTCGCTACTCAAATTGTAGCAAGAATTTTGTTTTTTATAATAAAAGAGTTTTATTTAGCTTTTGATCTGACCTGTTTTAAAAAGTTTTTTAACCTCCTAAATTTAGAAATGTTTAGCATGTCTTCATTCCTGGGAATTGAGATTATGTTCATTTAAAATTAATGCATTTAGTCAGTACTGACGGATTAAGTGACCTAACTATTGACTGGAAGAGTAAAATTTTACTCTGTTGTATGTTGTGTTACTTATTGGCTGGGCTATTTAATATAGTAGTGTAAAGAGGCACTTTATACTTAACTTAAGGAACAGTGGATATTTATTGTATTTTAATTATTAAAACTAGTAGCTTTTAGAGAGGTGGATTCAGAGAGAATTGTAGCCCATATGTGATTCCCCAGCCTCATTTCCTTTTCTTCCATGAATTAGTAACTTGAAATTGGAGTGTATAGTTCCTATTTGCCCATTTGTATGTTTTGATAAGTGGTCCATCTTTTAAAAGTTCAGCTTGTTAGGTTATGTATATGTATATAACCTTTTTTTACGTATGTACAAACACAAAGATCATCATTGACACTAAATAAATTGGTAAAAGTAATTGAGGAAAAATGTTGCTTTGACTAAGGATCTATTTGATGACCTAAGTCTTATGTATTTTCAACTGCTCAAATATAACATTAAATTCTTAAGTATGTTTTGTATGCTGCCAGTAATGAAAAATACTGAATGATACTATGGACTGGGCGTTGGGAGACCTGGATTCTAGTTCTGACTCTGTGGTATAGTGTTTCCTCGTCTGAATTTTAAGTCTCCAAGTGCCTTTGTAAATCTGTTCTTCAATCCTATAAAACACATTCATAATTAGTTTCGTTGATAGGGTTGTGAATTATGATCAGAAATCAACTCTTTAGTTGACATGTGTTAGATGTCTTGTAAATAAGTAAAATTATGTCTCTTTAAAAAATATTTTATTATTTTTAGAGAAAGGGGGAAGGACAGAGAAAGAGGAAGAGAAACATCCGTGTGTGAGAGAAACATCAATTGGTTGCCTCTTGCGTACCCCCAACTGGGGACCTGGTTTGCTTCCAGGCTTGTACCCTGACGAGGAATTGAACCCGCAACCTTTTGGTCCGCAGGCGGGCATTCAGTCCACTGAGCCATAGGAGCCAGGGCTAAAATTACGTGTTTCTTAATGCGTGGAAGAATTGTTGCTGCTATTAACCTTTATTAATCGAAAGAAGTGTATGGCTTTTGGCCCTGTTAAATGCATTAAAATGAAAAATAGAAGAGTTTTGAAAGAAGACACGTAAGAAGGTAGAAGTGGCATAATTTTTGGCATCAAATTCTTTTTGTTTGATAGCTAATTGTAAGTATTTTCCTGTTCTAAAATGGAGGAAAAAAATACATATTTTTCTAGTTCTTGGGAATATTAGTTTGAGTTCTTAAACATACTTTTTTAAAATTTTAACTCCTGGTTCAGGGTACAAGATTTGGAGCTCTGGGCAGCCTGAATTTGAATGCCAGCTGCCCTTTTCATTAACTGTGTAACCTTGGGTATGTTAATTTTAGCTGTCTCATTTGTGAAATGGGTATAATGAACTAAATAGGGTGGTTTTGATGATTAGATGAGGTTATGCATGTAAACCTCTTAGTACAATATCTGAAAAGTAGTAATGACTCATTAATTATTAGGCTCAATAATCGTCAGGATTCAGAGGACAATATATTGTATACTGACTTAAGTGAAATGAATGATTAAATGCATAAACTGTTTCCCGTTTGAAGTCATGGGGTTGTTTATTATTGCCTCAAAAAAATGGGCCATAATTAAGACTATGATTTATATATATTTTCTGTAAAAGAAGTGACAGGGTATGTTAATTAGGGTATATTTAGAGTTGAGAGTATTATTAAGAACAAAACAGACCGCCAGGGTTATACATTCACAATAAAATGCCTAAATGTCTAAACTACCATTACTGGCACATTGACCTGAGTTCTTAAAAATAGTTACAGCATAATTTGATTTTGGTGGAAGGGATAATTGGGAAGAAAAAGTAGAAATTACTACTCTAGCCACACTAGTAAAGCCAGCTGAGGCACTTGAAATGTAGAACACCCGTGTTTTATTGTTAGACCTAAAGTCTTGTACCTTTTTTTATATTTTAATTCACAAGAATTTTTTTTCCCCCCTATTGGGACTCTACTTGTGTATATTTGACTCTAGGACATTAAGTTGGGATGAAACAAATGTTAAATACTTTTTTGAGACCAACTTGAATTTTTTAAAGATTATTTATTTTTAGAGGCAGGAAGGGAGGGAGTAGGAGAAGGAGAGAAAACTTGATGTGTGCAATAGTTTGCATTGATGGGTTGCTTCTCAAAGGCCCACAACCCAGGCATATGCCCTGACCTGGAATTGAACCGATTACCTTTTGCTTGGCAGGCCAGTGCCCAATCCACTGAGCCATACCAGCCAGGGCTGGAATGTTAATTGCTATATAAATTTACATGATTTTATGCTTAATTTTTCACATAATTTGATTGATGGTGGAAATAGGGTTGGGGCAGTTTAACCTAGAAATTTCTTTTATGTAGACTTGTAAAATTTCCAAGAAATTTGAAGCCATGTGATACTTTTGGGCACATTTCAGCTATCTGAAGTCACTTTGTTAGTTTAAAAACATACAAATCAATTGTGCCTAGTTTAAAAAAAATTTTTTACAGAATTTATTGGGGTGATACTGGTTAATAAAATTTTATAGGTTTTAGGATATAGTTCTATAGTATATCATCTGTAGTTTGTATTGTGTGTTCACCATCCCAAGTTAAATCTTTTAGCACCATTTGTCCCTCCTTTACTCTCTTCTATTACCCTACTCTCCTTTCCCTCTGGTAATCATCATGTTGTCTGTGTCTGATTTTTTTTTCCTTAATCTCTTCATCTTTCTCATTCTGCCCCCCAACCAACCTTCCCTCTGACAACTGTCATTCTGTTCTCTGTATCAGAGTCTGTGTCTCTTTCATTTGTTGCTTTTTTTTTTTTTTTTTAATTTTGTTCATTGGATTCCACATACATGTGAAATCATATGGTAGTTTTAAATTATGCTTGGCCCATTTTGGATGTGAAAGCTTATAAAGATTAGTCTCCTTGCTGTTTTTCTTGCCAAGTTTTTTTCTAGTTGGGACAGTCACAGTGGAAGAATGTTTTTTCCTACTACATCCCATAGAACAGATTTTAATTTAGAGAATGTATTTCTCTCTTGAGCTTCCATTTTATTTTATATATTACTGCATTGTTGACTATGTGAAATCTAATTTAAAGTGACGACAATCATTTTTTATTAAAAAAAAGACACTTGACAAAGTCTGTTCTCACTTCCTTTACTCAGTCATTCAACTTACTGGGGGCCACAGTTCTGACTACTGGCATGGTAATGATAGAATAATGAACAAGATAGATACAGTTACTGCTTTCATGAAGCTTATAATCAATAGATTATTAAGTATATTCATATAGTACAAATTAGGGTGGTTTTGAGTGCTTTATTTTTTCCCCTACTTGCTGCTGGTCAGTTTTTTTACTGCATTATAATGATGCTATTTCTTTTCAAAAATAATTTTAGTGTATGATCCCACAGTAGTAACCATTTGTACAACACATTCTGTCATTGAAAACTAGATTTTTACGAACACTTTTTTTAGATAGTTTCTTAAAAATTTTATTTATTTATTTTTAGAGAGAGGGGAGGGGAGGGAGAGAATCATGGATCTGTTGCCTCTCACATGTCCCCAACTGGGGACCTGGCCTGCAACTCAGGCATGTGCTCTAACCCCAGGAACCGAATTGGTGACCTTTTGGTTTGTGGGATGACACTTAACGCACTGAGCGACACCAGTCAAGGCTACAAACACTTTTGTTATATGTATATGACTTGGTAAAAAAAAATGGATGAATGAATTGATCATTTAACACCACATCCTTAATAATTATATAGAAAATACAGTAAAAACAGCTTATTTGTGTAGTACCTTTAAGAGGCTGTATAAGAGAACACTTTTCATAAGTATTTTGTTTGTGACATTTATTGACTCTAGTGTTTTGAAAGAACGGTAATAATGTATAAAGCAAGTTATCCACAGTGAAAAATAAGTGGTTCCTTTTTGGTTTGGGGAAAATTTATTCATATATATACTTGATATTTGAAACTTATTAGTAAGTTAAACTATTCCATGTGTAAAGTGGAAATTTAAGGTTATTAGACCAGTAATCCACTGGTCCAAAAATGATGCTTAAGTATTTTAAAAGTTAAATGGGGAATGGAATTGTTGGAGGAGTGGGGAATAAAAACCTTTATTGTCTTTGTGCCAGATGCTGTGCCTAGAGCCTTTTTCATGTGTAATCTGGTGTGGCATGTGACATTTAGTGGTTACTAAGATAGCTAGATTTCTCTCTCGTACACATGAGAGAACTGAGCTTATATTGGGTTATGTAATTGATTTACCCAGGGTCTCCATAAAGCCAGAAAATATTAGATAGGATATTTGCATTCGGGTTTGACTCTAAAGCTCCACATCTTTTCATTCAGTTTTCATATTAAATGTCCTACCACTTTATATTGGTAATACAAGGTGCCAGTGGATGCAACATACCTAACTTTAGTACTAGACACCAAATACAATAATTTTATTGTCTTTGTCTTATTAAATATTTTTATGCTTTATCATTAAGGGTGTAAGCATTTAGTTTGGTGAAATAAATGGTCCACTGTTTCAGTGTAACACAAAGAGGAGTTGAGATAAATATATTGGGAAGTTCTTATGAGAGTCTTGTAGCAGTTTACGTTGCCTAATTGTAACACTGTCTGCACATGTAATGCCAGGTACTCCTTGCTCATTTCTAAAGGAATAGGTCCATTTGGGCAACTGGTTTTAATTTTTCTTCAATGAATTAATAAGTAACTTTTGCGTATAAGCAAGATAATCTTGAAAACTTTTTAAATTTTATTTAAAAGCCCACAAAAATATAAGAAGCCACATTTAAGATGGAATAATCTTAAAATTAATAATATTTTTTATTTTAGCACTTTTTCAACCATTAACTCCAGGATCTCGTGAATTTGAAGATGTTTTAAATATTCTCCATTCATCTTACCTTGAACCAACCTCAGTAACAAATTTTAACTACAAACGTGCTTGCTTGGTACATAATGAGCTTTTGGAAAAGGAGGTATGTTTTGAATTGTGACCATTGTCAGATTCTGTAGGCTTAATTAATAGCCTGGAATTTGTTTTACTTTCATTTTCTTTAAAAATGCTCGTTTTTAGGAAAGCCAAATTATGGAAGGGCAAACAAGTTTTAAATGACATCCTTTTCCCTCAACATTGTTGGTATATCAACTACCTTGGTCTGCTGTTAATGTGTAATTATATAAAATAACCTCTTCTACTAAAAATGAATCTTAAGCAGAAGGATAGTTTATTGATAATGGCTTAATTGTAAGTTAATTAACAAGGCTTTTTGCTCTTTCAAGTACATGTTAAATGGAATTGCTAATCATACAATATGTCTAAATTGCAAGATAATGAAGTCAAATGTGTATTTTTTTTTAAGATATGCTTAGTCTTTACCCCAATTGTTACCTGATGATTTAATTTTATTATTAGCTGAAATTCTTAGTGACAAAGTGGGAACAAAGGGAACTAGTTGACCCATGTTAGATAGTGAATTTATGTTTCATGTACATACTAGAATATTCTTTGAGTTTCGATTTAGGAAAAGCCAATTTGTAATTCTGAAGTAATACAAATAAGGTATTTAGATGTATTGATGTATATATTGCTTTCTAATGTACACAAAATACTATTATTTTTGTACTTTTATAAGTTGGTTAACCCAGTGCTACCAGAATTTAATTTTGAAGGATCCCTATGTTATTGGCTCCCAGAGAAAATGAAAACTTTGGTAGTTTGATGTGGTTTCATGGTATGATAGAGATTATGTGTTAATTTTATATGAAAATTTAGTCTATAGATTATCTGATTATGTTATTGAAGATCAGTAATGGTCTGCATACTACATACATTAAATCTATTAGACATGGGCTACCTATTTTGAATGTTTATCTATCTTCTTTTATCTAAAGGCAAAAGCCAGCAGTTTAGAGTGATTCCCTAAACAGTTCAGTTCAGATGTACTTAGATCAAGTCACTCTTTTATCCTGGAAATATGTATGGAGCACGTTTTAAGTGCTTGGCATTAAGAATACACTTACTAAGAAATGAAACATTATTTTCTTGTTTTAATTGAGTTAATAGTTAAGAAGTTGGTCACTGTACAGAGATTTATTAAACCACTTACTCTATGCTGTGTACCATGTTAAATAAAATGAAAGATCCAAAGATAATTAAAACATGAACTTAAAAATCTGTGGGAGAGTTGGAGTGGTAAAGTTTTAATAGAAATTAAGTTAAAATTGATAAATAGTATATGCTTATTTAATTATATTGTAAAAATAGAACCAGTTAAAACGAGAAAAATGAAAGTGCAGAAATTACAGGTAAAGAAAAGATAATTTCTACTTTGATAGGTCTGGAATTCTTTATAAATAAAATTTCTGAAACTCTTAGCTCAGAAAATGTAATCACATGCTACAGAGTTGTTATAGGTTTGATTTCATTTAGTTTACAGAAAAGCGAAGAGAATTGAAGTTTGATGGCCGTTTAGATAAAGAACTTTCAGAATCCTATGCATTTCTGATGGTTGATCGGTATCAGGTGAGTGATCCCATTCTCAAAAAAGCAATTTGAGGATGTTCCCATTGTAAGATACCAGTTTTTTAGTTATTCAGCAGTACATTTATTTGATAATTATAAATAACATTTTCTTGATAAGTAGAAGAAATGATTTAGTAAGGCAAAGGTATTTCATTGTTTTGTGATTTGTTTTTCAAATGTGCTCATTTTTTTTTCTGACTGAACCTATTTTCTTCCCCTCAAATGTTCTTGATAATAAATAATTTTCTCTTTATTAAAATAGATTATCTCTTATATTGTTGATTGCATGTGCAAGGAACTTTTTTTCTCCTTTAATTGAAAATTTTTTAGGTGGGATTATTTTCTCTTTAAATATTTTGCTAGTTCAAATTCGCTCTTTATAAAGGGTATATTTACATATGAGTGACATGACTTCTAAGTATCTGTCACACCTAGGATAAACAAAAGTGGATTTCAGCTATGGTTACATTGGAATTGTAAGCCAATTTCATACTGATATTTAGTCATAAAAACTGGTATGTATATAAAATGTCTGTAATGTACAAAAATACAAAGGTTGGAATCTTAGACGTTATTAATTTGTTATTAAAAACAAATTTACAAATTATCTTTTCACACTTTTCATGTATTAAGATTGCAAGATGAAGTGTTTTGTTTATTTAGGTTCAAAGCATATGTGAAAAAGGATTACAGGTGGGCCAGTCCAAAATAACAATTCTTGGCAGTCCTTCCATGGGTAATCTTTATTTCTTTTTTCATTTATCTACTATTAAGTTGCCATTTAAAAATATACTATCTAGTTTTGCTGCAGTCCTTATAAATTTATGTATGTGTTGTCATGTTCCCAGAAAAGGATACTAATTTTATGTTCTGTGATGTAGAACCAGCTTCATTCTTTGTTTCTGATTTTTGCATGCTCCAAATTGATAGAAAAAAATTATCTTTTTTTTTAATGTCTTAGTCTAGTCCTAATAATTTTGAAAAATTAGATTAGTTGTATGTTTTCTTCTGGTTTTATTTTCGCTTTGATTAAATATTAACTCTCTTTACTGTCATATTTTTTAAAAGGTGTCAGTCATATTGTTTCTTATCATTTGATTAAATACTTAGTTTTTTTATAGTCTTGTCCTTATTCAAAATCAAATTTAAAAAATTTTCCCTCTTTATTAGGTATCTATCTTTCTAGGTATGCTGATTTATTGCAAGCTAATCCTTTGGAAGCTGGAGCAGTGGGTGATATTATTATTTTTAAAATAATGAAGGTAATTTCAACTTTTACATTTTATATATCAAACAGCATTTCATTTGGGTTTTAATTGACCCTGCTTTTGAAAGTTTGATTAAATTTAAAAAACTGCTTGCTTGTGTGTAGTGTAAAGATACGTTGAGAGTAGTGTGCCATCTTTGATGTAAACTTACTACATTTCAGACTCAGCAGGGGTGTCCAGCCTTTTGGTGTCTCTGGGCCACATTAAATACATAAACACTAGTGAAAACTGATGAGGAAAAAAGGTTTTAAGTAACTTTACAATTTTGTGTTGAGCTGTATGCGACCCATGGGCTGCAGGTTGGACACTCCTCTTAGTGTTTGGTTTCCATTCCAAAAAATGGAATGAAGAAAGGAGGGTAATATGTTGGTAATGCCATTTGGGCTAGTGAAGAGTACTGTGAATAAAATTTTTATTTCCTTGTTATAGAACAAATTCAAACAACACTTATTTTCATGGTGAACTTTTTCTTCTGTTTTAATATTGGCAAAAAGTGTTGAGTGTTACTTTATTACCAGATATTAAAGGAAAAAAACTGCTGTTATAGGTCACTTATATTCAAAGAGGTATTCTATAATGGTAATTTCATTAGTCAGTAATTAGGTTTGGGTGGACTTAAAAGGTTTTCTGTATTCTAGGGTAAAATAAAAAGTATATACGACCCAATGGGTGTAAAAAGTTTGGACTCTACGTTAAATAAAAGTACTCTGGACCCAACACCAAAGCATGAATGCCATGTGTCAAAGAATGCCAATAGAATTACATCACTTTTGGCTTACCGAGCCTATGAGCTTACGCAGGTAGGTACTTGAATCCATTTTAGTGTTACGACCTAATGATATAATTTATCACTAGATCCTTTCAGATGTCTCACTTTCAGTTCCCTCTGCCACCACAACAGTCTAGACTCTGGTTTCTACATTTCACTGCCAGACTCCGGTGTCTCTTACTGCTGTCTGTTCAGTGTTTTCAAGATATCTCAGAAACATAGACTTAGATTAGAGATAATATTCAGATCCCTTAGGCTAGCTCACCCTGCCTGTAGACTGTTACCTCCCCTCCATCTTTTCCTTTTTTTTTTTTTTTTGTATCATTTCTACCCTCAACACACCTCAATTCATTTTGAAGCCTTGGCTTTTCCTGGCCTAGAAAGATCTCCTGCCTAATATAATACTACTCATCCTTTAAGGTAGAGTTGAAGTCCTTCGAAACACCTTAATTCATATTATTTTGTACTGTTGATTTCATAGATATTTTCTATTTTCATTAATATTTTTCTAAGATACAAACTTACAGTTAATTTTTAAGCTTTATTCAAATGTAATTGATACACAGTAAACTACACATACTTAAAAGTGTTCTGTTTGATGATTTTAGTCATTTTTTAATATGATGTTTGACTATAAAGTAATGTTACTGTTTTTAACATGTATAAAAAATATATGCATCCAAATGGATTGTATATGAAAAGAAGTGGTGCTAATCTCCCTGGAAATGTGTTTTTCTTTTTATTTCTTTAATTCTGACTTTAGTTACATAAAATAAAATCTGTTCTTCCCTTTTTTTAACCTTCATCTGAGCACATGCTTATTGATTTTTATTTATTTATTTATTTTTTAGAGAGAGGGGAAAGAAGGGAGAAATAGAGGGAGAGAAACATCGATTAGTTGCCTTTCGTATGTGCCCAACTAGATACCAAACCCGCAGCCTAGGCACATGCTCTGACTGGGAATCAAACCCATGACCTTTTGGTTTGCGGGATGACACCCAGCAAACCTGAGCCACACTAGCCAGGGTACTCCTTTCTTTTTGAAGAATCTCAGTGAGCAAGACCTGCTGTTCGGGGCTTTTAGCAAAAATTATATTCACCAAAGTCATCTGGACTGACTTCATTCGATTACCTTCTGGACTGTAGTATTGGTAGATGTGAGATACAACTATAGAGTAAGTATTGGGTTTTCTAGGAGAACTTTAAACTGGCTTGATATTTCCAAAAAATTTCCAGGCATTTTCAGAGCAACAACGTTACTGAAATTAATAGTACCCCAAGGGAAATGACTTTGAAGTACAGTGCCTTGTTTGTAACCTGGGATACCCTTTTTAATGAAAACCACTAATCTGCAAGTCACAAAACCCTGATCTAATTAATGTTGTGAATAAGTGAAGGGGAGAAGCAGACAGGTAGTAGGAGGTCAGCTACCTTTGTCACTTAAGCTTGTGATCTCCTCCACCTCCCTTTTGCTGCTTTGTCTCTAGTTAGAGCCAAGAAAATATCTTTCTTTTGACATGATGAACAACATAGTAGGTTTGGTTGAAGTTGTGTCCTTAGTATTTTACTTTTTGTATCAAATTGGCTTTTCTGGACTGATGTGGGAGCCTCATTTATAACATTTTTATGAAGAAACTTGACCACATTCCCAGTGCTTAGCTCTCCAGAAGTAAACTTTTGCAGTACCTGTTAGTATCCTGGCACACACAAACAGAATATTTCCTATCATAAAATGAATATAAAGTACAAATTATATTAGTTAAGTTGACAAGCAGTGCTTAAAGATATTTTTTGTTAGAGGCACATTTAAGAGTTATATTTCTCAAAAATCAGGCAGGTGAACACAAGATTTCCACTCTGTTCTCTTTGCCTTCTTAAAGAAGTTAATTTTTCATTGTCTTATTTTTAGTATTATTTTTATGAGTATGGCTTTGATGAGCTAAGGCGGAGACCAAGACATGTGTGTCCATATGCTGTTGTGTCTTTTACTTACGAAGATGATATACAGCCTCCGAAGTTTGTACCTTCATCAAGGTAAGGTTTAGGAATTTTAGACATCATCCAGAATGGTATTATATTACATACCCTGAACTGCCTAGTTGGAAGGAACACTTTGTTTTGTAACCATTTTTTTTCTTCCTTTGAAATTAATTAGATAAATGTTCACAGTGATTTAAAAGGTCAGTGTGAAGGACAGAAACTTAAACTATACAGTACTTCATAGGAAATACAAACTAACATTTACTTGAACCTCACTAGTTAACCTCTTTTTCCTTGATATTGAAAGTTTGCATTGTTGAATAAATGCAGTTTTTAAAAGTGAAATTTTGTGTATTAGCTCTCCTAGAAATGGGGAGTTTCCACTGAAGATGCCCAGCCCCATCTCAAACGAATTAAATCAAATATTCATTAAGTAGCTTAGGTACTGATAGTTAAAAGCTTCCAGGTGATTCTGACTTTTAGTCAGAATTGAGTAGCATTGATGACTTCTTACAAGCTCTAATATAAGGTGACCAAAAACAAAGCAGTTTCTCCTTTTTTATTCCCATGTAGTTATTCCAGAAAGTGTTTTGGCAAAATTAAGTAAGTAGAGTGGAACCTTGGTTCTTGAACTTAATTCATTCTGGAAACCTGTTTGAGAGGTGATTTGTTCAAAAACCAAATCCCCTTAGTCACCCGAGAGACATGTGACTGATCATGCAGGTATCAGCACAAAAGGGTTGTTGGGTAGAGAACCAAGACGAGAAGTTTTGTTAGACAACTGAGACATTTTTTCCATGAACAACTAGGTTGAGAAACAAATTGTTTAAGAACTAGGACGTTTGAGAACTGAGGTTTGATTATAAACTTGTAAGGGTATAGGTGAAGTGGTCAAATGTCTACTTATTTTTACTTTGAGTACCCATATTCAGAGTCATGTATGATATCTATTAATTTAGAAATACTGCTATTTTAAAAAGCCACATTTCATAAAGCATGTTATACATTTTTGACATTGACCTCTTGATCAGTTTCCAGATCAAATCATCTCGGCTTCATTTCAGTTGTTTGAAATGCACTTTTTTCCTGTCAGTGATTAGTTCTGGAAACCGTCATAGCTACAAGTATGGATTCATATAATATCCAGATGGGGGGCTTGGGGGGGTGTGTGTGTGTGTGTGTGTGTGTGTGTGTGTGTGTGTGTATTATCTGCATGATACATTTATTGTAGTGCCTTTTAGCAGTGATCTTCAAAAGGCACTCATCACTTGATAATTATGAGGTCATACTCCCAAGAGTAATGACTATTCACTAATTTTCTTTGCCTCCTGTTTGATTCTATGTGTTGACTTTCATAGCATTTAAAACAAGCATTGATTAAACCTCCTTACTGTGCCTTGAATGCCACCATCAATGCTCCTGCCTCAGGGCCTCTACATTTGCTGTTCCCTCTCTTTCCCCAATTAGCTGCATAATTTACACCCATTTTTTTTCAAATCTCTCCTTAAAGATGACCTTATCAATGAGGTCTTCTGTGATGTTTTTTTAACGTCTGTACTCTCAGTGTCTTTTTCTTTTCATTCCTTAGAATTTAAAATCATCATCATCTGGTTAATTGTATACCCACCTTTCTGATTGTTGTCTCTGCCTCATGAGTTATAAACTCTACAAAGGCAGGGGCTTATTTATCCCTGTAGTCCTCCTGTTGACTTAGAATATTAGTAAATATTTATTGAATTAAGAATGAACATACTTAAATATATATTGAGGTCATTTCTTCAGATCTTATCACCAGAATAAAGTAATTGACAGAGAGTAATGGATTCTGTTTTCTCCTGATGAATATTTTTGGTGAAAACAATCCCTTAATTTTGGGCAAATATGGTGATTCGATTCAAGAAAATAATTTTTTTTCTACAAGTAGACTTGGATTTGTAAAATGCTATAGTAAGTAATTAACTGGTTCCTCCTAGTTGGAAGGAGGAGTTCATTCTCTTGTATGCCATTAAGAATAGCACTTAAATCAAGGTCCTGAATGTCAACTTTTATGTTAGCAATTAGTAATTTTTTTTTAAATTTATTTGTAGATCTAACAGTTTTAATGCAGATAGAAACACAGGTAAGATTCTTTTTTCCTTTTGTTTTCTAAATCAGAGTAAAAGTAAGTGCACGTAGTAAAAAATAAATTAAGTGCTTTGTTTTCATTTTTATAATGAATGGAAGACCACAAAGTATTGAAAAGGAGGGTAAGGTCATGTTTTGATGTAACATCAACATTTGGTCATCCAAGCATAAGGTTTCCTTTAAGAAGCTACTTCTGTACATAGACCAAAAGGTTTTAGCACTTTGATAATGGTAAAAAGAAAACAAAGTTCACAGCTCACCCTTTTAAGAGTATTAAATTCATCAGAGGTTTAAGTCAGGTTTCCTTACCTGAAAAGAGATTGAGTAGAAGATAGGAGACATTGTAGGGATGTATGTAGTTAACCAGATTTAGTATTATCTCCTTTAGGGGAAATAAGAAGGGCAGTAACTGCATTGTCTTTGCTTCTCAGCTTTCTGATACGAAGACATTTAGACAAATAAATTTGTTATTCTTTGCAGCTGGAATAAATCTGTAGGGGAAATAATAGCTTAAACAAAAATCCTAATATTTGAACTCTCGTGTATATAGAAATGTCAGATATTTTGTTGTTCTACAAAACTTTGTTTATAGATGTTTTTCCCCTTATTTCTAGTAAATATGTATTTGCTTTTGGGCTGCCACGAATTGTATCTTTTCTTTAAATTTAGATAAATTTAACTACACCTTGTGGAAAGGACAGCTTTTAAATAAAGGAAAGCTTTTGTGCTATATTTCTCTGAGGTCAGCCACTCGTGCTTTTTTGCCTATCAAACTGTAAGTATGCTATATTGCAAAAAGAACAAACAAACCAGCTATTTCGCTTTTTTTCTTTCTTATATTTAAATTTTACCTCTGTCCATAAGAATTTAGATATAAATATGGGTTTGTTTTTAAAAAGATTGATTGGGTATCTTTAGAAACTTAATTGCAAAATGAGCCCTCTGCTTTTCTGTTTTGATTTGAGGATTGGCTAAAAAGTCATACACATATTTATGGCATAAAACTTCTTTTTAGTGAATTTAAATCTTAAAAGTGATTTTTCAATGTTTTATCCTAGTTAGATATATTTTCCATTTAACAATTTGAACATAATAGACTTAAAAGTTACCAGTTCTTTGTTGCAAATAGCTTTGATGTGGTAAGTTAAAATTTATAGGCTCTTTCACTCTTGTGCAACATGTTGGAATGGAAAGGTCTAAAATGATCTTTTGCTACCACCACAATAAACATTATGAACCTTTAAAAATATTTGAAGATTATGATAACAGTGTATACTTGAACTGCCTTTAATAAAATAACCTCATATCCTTTGTGGTTAGTAATACTGGCATATGGAATTAGCTTCAGCCTTAAAGTTGAAACGGTGGTAATACTGACATGTTACCTATTTGCCTGTGTATCTGGACTTCCCATATCAAATCTTCTTTAAAGTATGCTTTTAATAAATATGCCCTTTGTTTTCCAGCAAGATATTTGTGTGTGTGTGTGTGTGTGTGTGTGAGAGAGAGAGAGAGAATTGCTCAAGTTAAAACTAGAGGTAAAGAAATAACACTTTTTCAATTTTTTTTCAGTCCTGAGAAGTTAGATGTTGAAACAGTTATGAGTATTGATCATCTGAAACAGAAAATTCATCCAGCACTGTTTTATAGGGAAGCATACTTCGGTTCAAATGAAGGTAAAATAATCATAATTTTACTGAAATATAAGAAGTAGACTTGATTTTGAATATTTACCATGTATTTTTTCTTATGTCAGTTTCGAAGAGTGGAATGTATTGCAGTCTTTATGAAGTTGTAGAAAAGACAAGAATTGGAAGTAACATGGAGAGTTTACTGCAAAAACTAGAGAAAGAAAAACTTGTGAGTTAAATTTAAAATGTTCTTTCTCCCTTAGAAACATGCATATTAATAAGTGACCATATTAATATTTCAGTTTATTTTATTTTTGCCTTTGAAAGTACCACAAGGTCTCTTTGTTGCTATCAGTTATTTAACAGCATTTTACTATGGCCTTTGGTGCACTCCTTTATAGTCATAATACTTAGACCTTCTAGACCAGACTTTTCAATAAGGTATTTTTGTTGTATATTATGATGGTAACTGTGATATTCAAAAAATACCTGAAGATGGTTTATTTATGCAGGGTATATAATTGAGTAAAAAAATGAGACAAAGAGACAGAAAGAATCTTTTTCAATTCCTGAGTTCAGAAAGTGAAAGTTTCTATAGTAGGTTTGGATGGAATTAGTCAGATAGATGTGTTTTGTTCCAGTAGAGACAGTACCATATTTGAAAATTGAAAAAGAAGATGCTTTGTGAGGTTGAAGAAACACAAGAACACTATAGTAGTTGGGAGAGGGCGGTAGAACATGAGGCTAGAAAAGTGTGTAAGAGGCTCTGTCCTGCAGCATCATTCAGGCAATCTTCAAATGTTTTGGAAGTTCAGGCTTGATTATAAGAGCAGTGGTTTTTAGCGCTAGCTGGTGTGGCTCAGTGGATTGAGCCCCAGCCTGCAGCCCAATGGGTTGCTGATTTGATTCCCAGTGTAGGGCACATGCCTGGGTTGCAGGCCAGGTCCCCAGTAGGGGGCGTGTGAGATGGAACCACACATTGGTGTTTTTCTCTCTCTTTTTCTCCATCCCTTCCCTTCTCTAAAAATAAATAAATAAATAAATCTTCCAAAGAAATAATGAGAGCAGTGGTTTTTAAAGGGAGTGAGATGAGGTTTTGATTATATAGGCAACATGATCAAATCTATGTTTCAATCTATCTTGGTTACTATATAGAGAGTGAATAGAAGGGAGAGAGAGATGAAGTAGGAAACTATTAGAGGGAGATAGAGGGTTGGGTGAGAAAGGTAAGAATGATGATATATTTTAACAAGAGACTGATGTAAGAAATATTTAGTAGGTCCAGTTTATCAGATACTGAGTATGTTGAGTTTAGGTAGAGAGATTAGGTGAGTCATCAGATTGTAATGTGTTCAGGAATGAATGGAAAATGAATTTGTGATGCTAATAATGTACAGCTGAGCTGAAGGAGAGGCGGTGGTTGCAGAAACGGGAAGTGGCTATTCTGAGGTTTCTATTAACACTAGATAAGCAAGTTCATGTTTAAATATTTAAATGCTGATCTGACATTTCAGTACAGAGGAAGAGAAGTTTTTCACATAGGTATGTCATTTAATGTATGTTTTCAACAGTTGACTTCTTACTCCTCACTTTATTGTGCCTCAGTTTCCTCATAGTCAAATGGAGGTTTGTATCATTGATTTTCAGAACCCACAACTTCATTTTTATTGTCTGCATAGAATTTTAATTGTATGCATATAGATTTGCTTAACCAGTCCATTGTTTACAGATGGGAGTATCAAACTATATACAAATTTATTGGCAGAATTTGTATGCTTGTGAATTACTGGGCACCCAGTGATAATTTTGACCAACCGGTTAGAAACCTTTGAGCTAGGCATCTTAGAACACGCACACACACATGCACGTTGAATAGATATGAACATACTTTTATATTTACATTTTTTGTTTTCCTCAGAAAGCTTGTCTATAATACAAGTATTTCTCATGATCAAAATCTCTTCAATCCCTGAGTTCAGAAAGTAAAAGTTTAGACAGTAGGTTTGGATGTGGTAAGTTATCCAAATCTTTTTAGTTTTTACATTTCAGAGAATGAGTATTGAGAATCTAGACAGTGAGAAGTTTATCAGAAAACTGTTCAGTTCCTAATAATGAGAAGGATACTGGCATTTTGTTCTTCATCTGAGCAAGGTTCGTGGAGGATTGGGTCTTCCCAGAATCAAGAAGTAAAGTAAGATCCTAGATCTTAGTGGGCACAGGCATTCCACAAGGATACACTACCTTAATCTAATGGACTTAGGAATTTGGTATAGCTACTCCTTTTCCTGAAAGTCTCATTGGGAATTAACTATAGTTCCTTTCTTCATAGTTCTTATAATAATTAAAGATGCATTGGGGATTGTTGGGTTGTTAATAATTTTATCTCGAATATACACATGTGGTGTTCTGGATCAGAGACAGACTTAGTGAATATCTTATAGTGAGTAATAAATTGTATTTGCCCTCCCTTTCCTTAGTCCTTACCATTAGGGCAGTGAAACAATAGACAGGTCAGTTACAGAGTAGCTAAACACTCTAGAGGTAAGGGATCTGAAAAAATGATTTTTCTTTACTTATGAAGAGAAGGAGGCAGCTATCTCCCTCTCCTCCTGAAAAGGCATCTGAAAGTGTTAATGAATATTAACTCCAACCTTTTGTAGATAAATAAAATCTTTTCAGGAGCCAGATAGCTTTCTTGGTTCTTCTAATGACATCTCCAAATTCCTAGGACTCATTCCTGCTTGAAATATAAATAGGAGATAGAGCTCTCAGTCTTCTCAGTACCTTAGGATTTAAACTAGGAACTCAGCTGTGCTATAACCTCTTGGTCTTTTTGTGTACCCATTTGGTATTCTTAGGGGAACAAGAAAAAATTAATTATCCCTTGGATTAGGGCAATAGCTAGATAATTAGATCTAATTCTTAAGCTATATGAAGAGCAAAATATTTCTGAGGAAAATGAAAACAAACATTCCCTATCTTTATATGATGTGCATTTCTGTGTATCAGAAGGTAAGGGCTTTTTATAGGAGCCCTTACTCCTATAAAAGAGGAGACTGAGAAGTCTGCGAAGATTTTTGCACAGAGTCATTTATAAAATAAGTTAAATAATATTGAGCTCTTTTTTTGATTGGTGATAAGTCAGGTTAATTTTAATGTTGACTTTAATATAAAAAAAATCTATGAGAGCAGTGTCTCTAAATTTGCATATTTTTTTCTGCTGTGACTATTCTATATAGATACCTTTATCAGTTTAAAATTTTTTCTTCATTTCTTTTTTTTCCATGAGTGGATTTTGAATTTTATTTAATCTTCTTTTTTCTTCATTTTTCAAGATAGTTGCATGGTGTATTAGGGTTTTCCAGATAAACAGAACCAATGGGATGGATATGGATGGATGGATGGATGGATGGATGGATAGATAGATAGATAGATAGATAGATAGAGATATCTATAATATAAAGAATTAGAGACTGAAAACTCCCAAAATTTGCAGTTGGCAAGTTGGGAACTGAGGAGAGCTGATGGTATATAAGTTCCAGTCTGAGTCTGAATGTCAGAGATCCGAGAGAGAAGATATTTCAGTTTGAGTCCAAAGACAGGGGAATATAAACTGATGTCCTGACTCAAAGGCAGGCAGGAAGAATTTCCCCTTACTACATGAAGGGGAACGTTTTGTTCTATTCAGACCATCTCTTGATTAGATGAAACCCACATTGAGGAGGGCAATCTGCTTTATTCAATTTATCCATGTATCCGTTACTCTCATCTGAGAACACCTTCGTAAACACCCAGAGTAAAGTTTGATCACAGATGTGGACATCCTGTGGCCCAGTAAAGCTGACACAGAAAATTGACCATCACACATAGTATAGAAAAAAATAAAAAGCCAAGCATATTACTTAGACTCCTAGGGTGGAAAAGAATATGTGTATGAGTCTAAGAAATTTTATTTTGAAGCTCAGAATATTTCTTTCATTAAGCTACATCCCAACCCTCAACCCCAAATTCTATGTCGTATTTTTCCAATTATAAAATTAAGGGAATACAGAAGGACAGAAGGTCCAATTAGTAGGATAAAAGCTGAGCATACTATTTCTCAGTTTTTCTAAGCCACGCAATTCAGACCTTTGATGTGCTTGGGCATAAGTTGGCAAATATGTTATGTGAAGGACCAGAGCGTAAATGTTTTAGGCTTTGTGGGCCATAGAGTCTTTGTCTCAAGTCTGCTGTTAATACTGTTGCTGTGTGAAAACAGCTACATATACACATAAATGAATAGGCATGGCTGTATTCCAGTACAACTTCCTTTACAAAAACAGAGAACATGCTGGATTGATCTTCAGGTTGTAATTTGCAGACACCCATGCTTGAAGAAATGATGCCATATGGCTGTCTTGATAAATGGGAAAAAACAGGGGCAGGGGAAGGGAGGGCATTAAATAAAAGTTAAAACCCACTTATGGTTAAGAAAATAATTTAAACTGATAAAGGTATCTATGAAAAATATACTGCAAACTTTCTACTTAATGGATAATGTTAGAAATGTTCTTTTGGACTTCTGGCCAAGATGGAGTCATGGGTAGATAGACTTTGCCTCCTCGCACAACCAAAAGAACAACAACAACTTTAAAAACAAAAATAACCAGACCTGCCAGAAAATCTTAACTGTATGGAAGTCCAACAACCAGAGAATTAAAGGAGAAACATTCATTCAGGCCAGTAGGAGGGGTGGAGACGAGTAGCCAGGAAGGGGTGGGGTGAGGATGCTTGGCAAGGCAGCTGCTGGAGGACTGGGCAGTCCCACATTTGCATGCAGATAAGATAAACTGGGAGAAACAGCTGGGGAGTGAGACAGACTGCAACCCAGGGTTCCAGTGTGGGAAAAGAAAGCCTCAAAACCTCTGGCTGCAAACACCTGTGGGGAATGTGGCAGCAGCAGAAACTCCCAGCCGCACAGGACAATTCACTGGAGAGACCCACAGGGTCCTAGAATGTACTTAAACCCACCCACCTGGGAATCAGTAACAGAAGGGCCCAATTTGCTTGTGGGTTGTGGGGGAAGGTGACTAAAAGTGGGGCAGGAGATGAGCTTTCATTGTTCCTTCTCGGACCCCTCCCCCACATACAGTGTCACAATGCAAGGACCTGTGTTGCCCCACCCTGGCAAGCACCTAAGGCTCTGCCCCTTCCAACGTAACAGGGCATGCTGAGACACAAAAATATGGACCAAATGAAAGAACAGATCAAAGCTCCAAAAATATAACTAAATGATAGAGATAGCCAACCTATCAGATGCAGAGTTCAAAACACTGATAATCAGGGTGCTCACAGAAATGGTTGAGGATAGTTGCAAAATGGAGGAAAAGTGAAAACTATGCAAAGTGAAATAAAAATATATTGGGGACCAAGAGTAAAAGGAAGGAAACTGGGACTCAAATCAACGATTTGGAGCAGAAGGAAAAGAGAAACATGCAACTGGAACAGAGTGAAGAAATAAGAATTCAAAAAAATGAGGAGAAGCTGAGGAACCTCTGGGACAACTTTAAATATTCCAACATCCAAATCTTAGGGGTGTCAGAAGGAGAAAAGGGAGAGCAAGAAATTGAAAACTTATTTGAAAAAGTAATGAAGGAGAACTTCCCCAATCTGGCAAAGGAAATAGACTTCCAGGAGATACAAGAAGCTCAGAGAGTCCCAAAGAAGTTGGACCTAAGGAGGCACACACCAAGGCATATCATAATTAAGTTACCCAAGATTAGAGATAAGGAGAGAATCTTAAAAGCAGCAAGAGAATAAGGAGTGGACGATAAGACCATCAGCTGATTTCTCAAAAGAACCCTTGCAGGCAAGAAGGGACTGGAAATAAGTATTCAAAGTCATGAAAGGCAAGGACCTACATCCAAGATTGCTCTGTGCAGCAAAGCTATCATTTAGAATGGAAGAGCAGATAAAGTGCTTCCCAGATCAGATAAAATTAAAGTAGCCAATCATCACCAAGCCCTTAATTATATGAAACGTTAAAGGGACTTAACCTAAGAAAAGAAGATGATCAAAAACTATGAACAATAAAATGACAACAAACTCAAAACTATAAATAACTCAACCTAAAAAAACCCCCCCAAAAACGAAGCAAACAACTAGAACAGGAACAGAATTACAGAAATGGAGATCAGCGGGGAAGAGGAGAAGGGAGAATGTACAGGGAATAAGAAGCATAAATAGTAGGTACAAAATAGACAAGAGGAGCTTAAGACTAGTATAGGAAATGGGGAAGCCAAAGAACTTAGATGTATGACCCGTGGACATGAACTAAGGAAGGGGAATGCTGATGGGAGGGGGGGGGATACTAAGGGAGAGTGTAGGGGAATAAAGAGATAAAAAAGTGGGTCAACTGTAATAGCATAATCAGTAAAATATAAATACATATATATAGAAAAACGGCCCTGGCTGGTGTGGCTCAGTGAATTGAATGCTGGCTTGCAAACCAAGAGTGTTGCCAGTTCGATTCCCAGTCAGGGCACATGCCTGAGTTGCGGGCTGGGTCCCCAGTGAGGGGTGCATGAGAGGCAACCACACGTTAATGTTTCTCTCCTTCTCTTTCTCCCTCCATTCCCTTCTGTCTAAAAATAAAATAATAAAATAGTTAAAAAAATAAAAAGTGTTCTTTTGAAAATCAAGAAGACAAGAATACTTACAATCATAATTTTTATTCAGCATTGTGCTACAGCTCCTAAAGTGCACAGTTACACAAGAAAAAGAAATAAAAAGCACGAAGACTAGAGAGGATAAATGAAAACTATCTGAATTTCATAGATAATGAAATCTATGTAACAATTCCAAAGAATGTAGAAAAATAAATCATTTAAATTTCATATACAGATCTGACGAAATTAATATATAAATATAAGTTACATTCTATGTGCACAGCAGAAAATGTACTGAAATAAAAAATGCTGTTTACAATAGCATCAAAAAATATAAGATGCCTGGCTATAGATAAGTAACAAAAAATAAGCAAGACTTGTATCCAGAAAATTACAAAATTCTACTTCAAGCATACCCGAAAGAAGTAAAGAGAGAACCTTGTTCATGGTTATGCCAGTATCTTAAAAATGTTAATTCTCAAATTTGATCAACAAATTTACAACTCCAATTTTTAAAAGTCCCAATAGGGTGTGTTCTTTTTGTTTTGTTTTTTTCAGGAGCAAGCATTCCACATGTTTTAATATGTAGTACTTTTACTATCATTCAGCTCTAAGTATTCTTTAGCTTCTATTATGCTTTCTACTTTAATACATGATATACAGATATGTTTTTAAATTTTGAAATTATGAGAATACATTTTTTGTTTTCTAATTTAATGTCACTGTAATCAGAACAGGTGGTGCTTATTTGAAATTTATTGAGATTTGATTTAAAACTTATTTTGTGGTCAGTTTTTGTACATGCTCTCTTTTTATTTGAGAAAAATGCATATTCTTTCATTGCTGGGACCTGGGTACACAATTCTAGGTAGACATCTATATTCTCTTAGCACTTTGATTACATAGCCCTACAGAATCTTCTGACTGCTCTTTTTGTTGAGAGAGCAGCTCTTAGTGTATTTATTGTTCCTTCGTAGAACCTCTTTTTTTTTCTGGTTGCTTTTTTAATCTTTGTCTTTGGTCTTGTTCAGTTATATTAAATATATCTAGGTGTAGATTCCTTCTTTATTCAGTTTGATATATATTCTTTCAATATCTTCAGACTTAACTTTATTTTTGGAATATTGGTCATCTCTGATTTTACTTTTTCATTTCTTTAGGCTGTCTTTTTAAGGAGTGAACCATCATATGTCAGATCTTTTCATTCTGTTCTTAATGTCTGCTAACTTCTCTTGTGTTTTCCATTTACCTATTTCTCTGTGTTGCCTTCTGATTAATTTTGTCAGGGCTGTCATCTAGTTTATAAACTCTGCCTAGCTATATCTAATTTGCTCTTTAATCCATTCATAGAGTTTCTAATTTCACAGAGAATATTTTTGATTTCTAAAAGTTACATTTGATTCTTTTTGAGTTCTTCTTCATCATTTACCATGTTCTTGTTTATTTTTTCAGAAATACTATCTATTTTGTGCCAGGCACTGTTCTAGGAGGTAGAGGTTATATTTGATATTTCTCACTATTGTTTTTTTTTTTAATAAGTCTAACCATTTAGCCATTTGAAAGTACATAATTCAGTAATTTTTCGTAGATTCACAGTGTCGTGCAACCCTCACCACTGTCTAATTCCAGAGTATTTTCATCACCCTAGAAAGAACTCTTATCCCCATTAAGCATTTAGTCTGCACTCCTTCCTCCCTCCAGTCCCTAGCAACAATTAATATATTTCTGTCTTTATGTATTTGTCTATTCTGGTCATCTTATATAAGTGAAATAATGCATTATGTGACCTGTAGCGCCTGGCTGCTTTCACTTAACATAATATTTCTGAGTGTCATCCATGTTATAGCATGTATCAGTACTTCATTCCTTTTTGTGGCTGAATCATATTTTATAATATGGATAATGCCACATTTTGTTTGTCCATCACTTTTTTCCATGCTTTGGCTGTTATGAACATTGCTGCTTGAAATATATGTATACCGATTTTTGTGTGAATATGTTTTCAGTTATGCCAGTTATTTAAGCATTTCATACCTGTTGTTTTATATATTGCATCTGATAACTCCAATATGAAGCCCTTGGGTGTGTGAATCTGTTCTGCTGAATTTCACTTAGAGTACTTATTTCCTCCTAAGGTTGGTCATTTATGATTCTGAGCTTAATATTTTATATTTTTAATGCATTTTTCATACCACATTAATTACCTGTAATGTTGAAATGTCAAAATAATAGAATAAAGTAATAAAAATCCACAGGCTAGGTTAATACCATTTTCTGAAGGGGAAGGAAACAGTAGATGTAATAACTAGAGGCAGCCGGAGCTCACAGTTCACAGGTGAAAAGCCACAACTATTACTGCTAAGGCCTCTCTGTGCCTGAGTGTTTCTGGGTATTGATTCCCTCGGATTTGAGGCCCTTTCGAGGACAATGGACTTTATAAAGGCTGCTTAGCCAGTGGAATTTTAAAAAACCTGGTATTTGGAGTGAGTTGAAAGTTAAAAGAATCTAATCGTTTTTCCTCAGTGACCACAAAATACGAAAATCTTATTTGTATTTTCCAACGTCCTGTTTTGACAACCAGGAGTTGGGGAATGTTAAAGGGGATATGATATGTAAAGCATTTTAGATTAAAGTGTTTGAGACTGAAACAAAAATGGTCAGGTACATTGTCCACGTTTTTAGTGTTCAGTGTTTTTATTAAATGTAAATTGGTAGCACAGTCACTTTTTGGCCTTTAAATTATGGGTTCTTACACAGTCTTTGTTTATTGGGATTATTTGACAGGAATTTGTAATAAAGTTTTCTTTTACAATCGAGATAGTCCCTTGTGTTCCACTGCCACGCTCAGTTCTTCCTTTATTTACCTTTGCATTAATCAAAAGAAATGCTGTAAACTATTGCAGTAGTAACCCATGAACTGAGTTTGAGTTCTTCTTACTACATTGATTCCTTTCCCGCTTCTCATAGTGCTGTCAAGATTTTTTGTTTGTTTGTTTTTAGGGAAACATTCCGGTTCAAAAGGTATGCTTTCCAGTGTATTCCTGGCTAACCTGACATTTTAGTCTTTTAATAATTTAGCCCAGGATCTTTCTTTGTGGACTTATGCAGTTGTTCTAGTCTGTCCTAAACCTTTTGCTAGTCATAAGTACTCTGATTGTAGTGTAACTCTGCCTTTGTTCATAATGCTGCCTTTATTGAAATGTCCTTCCTACAACCTCACGCTCTTGGCACTATACCCATCCTTCAAAATTCACCTCCAATATACTTTCATTATCTTTTCTGATTATAAACCAACTATATTTTTCCTTTTTATGTTGCTTTGTAAATCTGTTTGAGAATTTGTCTGTCTTAATCTAATTATTGATATTTCTCCTATGTTTCTCTGTCCACCCAATTATAAACTATTTGTGATCAAGTATCTTGTGTTGCTTACCTTTGAAATTACCTCTGGCAAGGCAGATGGCCTTACATGTGAAAGTTGTTCATTAAATATGTGAAGAATTAGATTATAGCAACACATTTTATTTGAGATTAGCCGGAACTCTTAAAGACAGCATTTGTGTCATGCTTGTTTTATATTTCTAACATCCAGCACACTGCCTTTTCAATTGCTAAGGAAAATATTTGAAGTCATTAGTTTGGTCCTTGTATTTTAGCTTCAAGGAAAAATCAACAAATTGGTTTCACATTAAATAAGGGGAATTTTCTCATTTAAATTATGAAAATTTAATGAATTTTTTATTTGATTAGAATTCTGTTAATCAGCATAGTTGAAAAAGTAATAAGTAGTAATATTTTTCCTAAAGGTGATCCAGGAACTTTTTGTTTTCTGTATAATTAGCAGAAACCGCTGTGTCTGCTTTATGGTTAGTAATAATAAAGCAGATTAAACTTCTTTCCTCTCCCAAAAATGCAGGTTCTTGTTAAACCTTTGGGAGACCGAGGATACCTTTTTCTTCTCTCTCCTTATCAAATGGTTTCTCCATATGGTAAGTAATCTCTTTAATTTTTATAATTCTTTTTTAACTTCTTAGTTAAAACACATTGCTAATGAATTGGGCTTCTGTTTTTTTTATTTTAGAACATCAGACTGCCAAGTCGCGAGTCCTACATGCTTTGTTTCTATTTCAAGAACCTAGAGGCATAGTTACTTGTAAGTTCTTTGATTATCTAAATCCAGCTTTATAGATACCTGCATTGAAAATTTCCAGATAATTCCCCAAGTATTTTGTCTTTCTTACATCATGTTTTGGGAAATACAGGTGGTATTAAGAGCTATTAGCAATATAAAACACAAATTACATAACTTGTTTTTCTTACTATGAAAAATGATTTGTTTTAATCAGTGTTTTACTAAATAAATGTTGACTGTAATTGTTATAATACAATAGCTTTGGTTTTAGGGTTTTATAAAATGGTATGATTATTTTTTTAGCTTAGTTCATTTTTGCATTCAGATTTTAGCAACTATAAAACTGTCACACACTGGGTTAAATATTAGGCCATTCAAAATTTCTTTAGCACTACATGGATGTTAGAGAAAATTTGCTCTTTATCATTTCTTAGAACTAACTTTAATGCTATATTAAGGTAAAGTTCCCACAAATGGGTTTCACTGTTAAATTAAGAATGAGATTCTCAATTGTAGCACTTTTGCCTGAATGTCTCCTTCTTCATGGGGATAGAGATTTCATGTGAAGTGAAGTTATAATGCCATGAAGGGAGGAATGCCATTGCTGTCCTTTGTGGGACTGTCTTGCTAGGAGCCTTAGATCTTGCCCTGCTTCTTCTTTATAGGATTGAAAGGCCTAGGGACAGTAGGAAATGAGATCTTCATTGAGTGGGTGTTTTTCTGTTTAAAAATGTGTTCTATAATTTCCTTTGTTTTAGTTTCTCATTGACTTGTTTTTAGTTTGCTGTACCTAAAAACATGTGATTCATATATTTCTATGTTACATATGTGTATTAGGGTGCAAATTAGTTCACCATTAACGTATGGATGTTGTTACATTTCTTTGACAACATGTAGATCTGTATTTGATCAGTTTCTTGATTGCTAACATGGTCTCTTTTTTGTTTGTTTACAGCACAAAAAGTTGCAACCAATGTAGCACCACAAGAGAGACATGAGAGCATGCCAGATGTATTAAAAATAACTCAATTTTTACAATTTGCTTTGATTCGGTGTCGAAAGGAATTCAAAAATATAAATACTATAAATTTTCATTCTGGTGTTGAAAAGTATGTAAGTGAATTTTTTAAGCGAGGTTTTGGTTCAGGTAAACGAGAGTTCATTATGTTTCCGTATGATTCACGATTAGATGATAAAAAATTCTTATACCCAGCTCCAAAAAATAAATCCCATATTGATGATTGTTTACATACCTATATTTTTCGGCCTGAAATGTATCAGTTACCTATTTGTAAGTTAAAAGAGTTATTTGATGACAATAGAAAACTTCAACAGTTCAGTCAACTTTCAGATTATGAAGGCCATGAAGAAATGAATGGTACAAAAAAGAAATTTGGAAAACGAAATAACTCAAGGGGTGAGACTGTTAAACCTGGAAAGCAGAAGTCATCTCACTCTTTGGATTATGATAAGGATAGAGTCAAAGAACTGATTGATTTGATTCAGTGTAGGAAAAAAAATGTGGGTGGGGACTCAGACACAGAAGATATGAGAAGCAAAACTGTCTTGAAGAGGAAGCTTGAGGATCTACCTGAAAATATGAGAAAGCTCGCCAAAACCAGTAATTTATCTGAAAATTGTCATCTGTATGAAGGTAAAAATATCAGATTGCTCTTACATAGTACAAAAATAACCAAAAATATAGTATAGAAGTTCTGTCCTTTGTTCTAGTATGAAGGTCTGCAAATTACAATCTGAAAGCCAGTCCACCCTGTTTTGTTTTTGTAGACAAAGTTGTACTGCATATAGCCATGCCTGTTCATTTATGTGTACATGTAGCTGCCTTCACACTCTTAACAGCAGAGTTGGGACAGAGACTCTATGGCCCACAGAGCCTAGAATATGTACTGTCTGGTCCTTCACATAACATATTTGCCAACTTGTGCCCTAGCACATCAGAGGTCTGAATTGTGTAGCTTAGAAAAAATGTGAGAAAAAGTATGCTCAGCTTTTATCCTACTAATTGGATCTCCTGTCCTTTTGTATTCCTTTAATTTTATAATTGGAAAAGTACGACATACAATATTGGGGTTGGGGGTAGGAAGTTTGCTTAATGAAAGGAATCTTCTGAGCTTTAAAATAAAATTTCTTAGACTCATACACGTATTCTTTTCTGCTCTTGGAATCCAGTAGTATGTTTGTCTTTTTTCCTAGTTTTCATTGCTTTTTTTGTTTTAGTTGGCATAAAAAGAAATGGAAGGCCTTTCTCTTAAGTTTGTGTTTCAATATTACAAGTAATGTAAAATATTTTTTTATCTGGGTTTTTAATATCTTAACAGTGTTAGTCCATAATCATGAAATATGTTCCTTTACATTCAGGGACCTTTGATGTCATGATCTACACTTTGTGCTGCTGTTCTTGTTAATTAGGCAGGTCTTAAAAAACGTGATTAATGGCTGCTATATTGAGTAGTGCAGGAAGTTTAAATTAATTAAAATAAAACAAAAATTCATTTCCTGTGTTATAACAGGTACACCACTGTAGCGAATGGCACAAATAGAGAATATTTGCATTATGGGAGAAAGTTTTATTTGATAGTGCTGTTTTCAGCAACTTCCAGGGTTTTTTCTTTGTCTTTTCAATGTTTTCATCTTTGCCCATGTTTTAATCACCTGGATGGCCTTCCCAGCTTCTGTCACTCACTTCAGTACCATGTTCTTCTCAATATTGCTTTGCTAATTTGCTACAAATCTCAGCTTCTGTATTCAAAGGCTTTGTTATAGACTTATCACATCAAACCTGAATAAGCTATGTTTCTCATTCTTCCTTCATATGCTCCTCAGTTAAGGCTCATGTTTCTCAGAATATGTCAGCATTAGCCCTTTACTTCTCTTTCCTTTTTTTTTTTAAGCATCTTTAATTTCACTCAAGTCTCATATCTTTGCAGTTAACATCCCTCTAGAACATATTTCTGTTGTTGTTCTGCTCCTTGATGGTTGTTATCTTCTTTATTATGCTGGATTTCTGCTGTGTGCTGAACCTGTTGACTTTCTGATCCATACTGGCTTACAATGTTGATATGTGTCTTGAAGAGAGTTAAGTACTTACTATGTGCTAGGTGCTTTAGATATATGGACTCATTTAGTTCATGAATGCTAGACATTATCCTTATTTTATAGATGAGACAATTATCTCAGAAGTTAAATAACTTTATTTAAAGTTATGTAGTTCACTAATCCATGATTGAACTCAGTTCTAACTGACTCTAAAGCATTGTTCCTAAACTTGAGTGTATTTCCTAGCACTCAGCACATAATAGGCAAGATAATAAAATTTTGGTGCTGTTTTAGCTAATAAGAGACTGATTTTGCACATGTGAAAAAATCAACAGGACTTTATTAATAATTAAAATGATGAGGAAGCCATGCTAATTACTATAATAGACCAAAGGAGAAGTGGAATAGGGAGAGGGGTCATCTTGATACATTAAACTAGAACTAGTAATCATCAGACTTACATTTATAGATGTTCCTTACTTGTTTCATTGTAGTCATTTTGCACACTTTATTTCTGATTTCTAAAAGTAGGGATTTAAAGGTTGTATTATAATTTCTAAAATAACCCTGATCATGATTTGGTGGTAAACCCACTTATTTTATGAGACACCCTCCTATACTCCCTACCCCCTTTAACATCAACTTTTTTGAGGTATGATTTATGCACAATGTACCCATTGCACAATTTGATGAGTTTTGATAGCTATGTCACCACCACTCCAATATATAGAACATTTTTATCACTCCCAAAAGTTACCTTGTACTCCTTTGTAGCTTAATTTCATCCCACTACTGATCTGCTTTCTGTTTCTGTTGATTAGTTTTGCCCACTCTGTAAGTATAGGTGATTATAATCATACAGTATGTACTCTGTCTCTGATGGTTTTTGTTTTTACTGTGGTACACTATGCCCTAACTAAATAGGAAATCCTGACATCTACCTAGGTTTTACCTTTCTTCAGCCTTAAAAGCACATGACTTTCTGAATGTCTATACTCTTTGCAAGTTTTTAAATATATTATTGTGCAGATTACCCAGATTTATTCCAGGTTTGAGCCATGTCTTAATAAATGTTTTCTTTTACAGTCCTTTCTATTCTTAATGCAAGGTTAGTGTAGATTTCTTCAGAATGGTTTGGTATCTTTAAAATCCAAGCTTAGTTATGAATTTAAGTAATCTAGTCAGTTGAGATAAGGCTTAGATGCTAAGAATATCAGACAGTATCTTAAGAACAAAATGTAATAGCTATAAAGGAGATAGAACTCTTAAGTCATGAGTTCTTTTTAGTAGATTTTAGTGTAATCTGCATATCTTGCAAAACAGCAGCAGGTATCTCTTGTCAAGTATCTCATTGACTTTACAATTTTGGTGGTAGATTTTAAGGTAACTATAGTATGGTTATGAACATCTATGTTATTACCAACTTGATGTTTGAGCTTATTTCTCTATTAATAGAGTTTTCAAATTATGTAAATAAATTTTCATTTAATGGGGATGTTGACCTATGTGCAAAAGTTTAGAATCAGTTATTTTGTAAGGTGATGGATGGATGTAGATATAAACACCTAAGCCAGTGTTTTGATTGAGTTTCTGCCCACAGATACCTTATGATAAATAATTTTTATTTTTTATTACTATTTTTTGTTAATCCCCACCCGAGGACATGCTTATTTATTTTAGAGAGAGGAGATGGGTGGGAGAGAGAGACAGAAACATCAATGTGAGAGAGAAACACCAATTAATTGCCTCTCATACCCACCTTGACCAGGGACTGAACCTGTAACCTAGACATGCACCCCGACCAGAAATCAAGCTTGCGACTCTTTGATTTGTGGTGTAACACTCCGACCAACTGAGCCACACTGGCCAGGGCATGATAATTAATTTTTAGTTATGTTTGAATTTAAAGTTCTTATACTAGCCTTCCAAACTCAACTTTAAAGAGATAACTTTTCTTTCTCTTTTCCTTTCAGAGTCTCCACAGCCTGTTGGCTCACTTGGGCATGATGCTGACTTGAGACAGCAGCAGCAGGATACCTCTAACTCTGGCGTTTCTGACATCCATAGGCTGTTTAATTGGCTATCAGAAACACTAGCAAATGCACGCCATTCTGACGCATCCCTGACAGACACAGTCAACAAAGCCTTAGGATTGAGCACTGATGGTCCCTATGAAGAGCTGAGGCAAAAGCATGATGAGTATGAGTTGAATTCTAACCCAGATAAGAAAGAATATGAACAGCCTACTTGCATAAAAATTGAAAATGCACATTTTAAGGGTACTCAGAGCCCGTTGGCAGAAGCTGATAAGTCATCTGTAAAGTATCATGTTTCTACCAGTGAAGTAGGCACTGACCATAAACTACATTTGAAAGAAGTAAGCATATATCTTTTGGTTATATTGTTTGCTTTTGTGAATGTGTGAAAGAAAGGATGTGCTTCAATGAGTTTTTTCTACTTTTTAAAAAGAAATAAAATACACATTTCAATAAACGTATCTGTCCAGGATAGTATTTCTTAGTTATTCCTTTTTACAAAGAGGTTTAAGTACAGAGTAGTTGTTTTCCTTCTTGTTTGTAGGTTTATATATAGTATAAGCTTTACCTTTTGTGATAAAATTAAGGCTAGATGATCTGTTTTTCAGAAATGGCTTTTTGGGAGTTAAATCCGTAGCATTTCATAATAAAATTGAATCCTCAAAACATTGGCATTCTGCTGTAATCCATAGGTGATGCAGATGAAGTCACTAGAGTCAGTGCACTAGTGTTACAAACGAGGTTAGGTACTTTGTTTTTTTTTCAAACAGGAATGGAAAAATGAGTGGCCTTTAGGATTACCACTGAAGTGACACTCAGTCTTGCTTGACCGTGAATCCAGTTTATTCACATGTTTATAGTACTGACGTCTAGCTGAGAAGTAGCCGTATCTTCCCCCAAGAAGTAGCTGCATCACTAGCGAACAATACCAGGAGGGCTCCATATTCCTAACGCTTATTTCTAATTTACTCTTTCCTTTGTTTTATCTTCCTGCCTTTGAATAAAAGTCATACGCATGTCTCCAGGCTTTGTCCAGGTAGTTTTCAGATATTTTAGGAGGCGGATGATGGCACGAGGCTCACTTGGGGAAGTGTGTAAAATAGGCACTGAGGAAACTAACCTATATTGTTAACATTTCCTAACATATTTAATACTCGGAATTGAGCTGATGGGGACATAGGCCAAACCAAGCCCCCTGTGTATGTTTGTAACTAAAGTTTTTTTTGGAATACAACCATGCCCATTTGTTTAGATATTCCCAGTGGCTGATTTTGCACTACAGTGGCAGAGCTGAATGTCTTGAGTGTATGGCCTGCAAAGCCTAAAATACTTGGTGCTTTACCAAAAAGTGTTTACCAACCTTTGCTCTAAATCAACATCAGTATGTTTTGAAGGAAAGTACCATGTTTTAATTTGAGGCCAGAGTATCATGTTGATTTGACTAATTTTCAATGTTTAGGTTCAAGTTTGTGAATTTGCTGTGAAAAAAATAGTTGTTTATTCTTGACATTAAAATTAATTGAAAAGAAAGCTATCAAATATGTCCTCTAATTTTTAGGATCCGAATTTAATTAGCATGAATAATTTGGAAGATTGCAGTTTGTGTCCCACTATTCCCATTGAACATGGATTCCATAAACAATCTAAGTCAAATGAAGTTGAAGAGACTGAAATACATTGGAAACTGATCCCGATTACAGGTAAGAACAAATGTACTGGGAATTAAGTTCATTTGGTTTTACTTAGGGACCAGTTTCCTGAAGGGTTTCGTCTTTTCTAGATTTCTCTGTTGGGTCATTAGGTGCTTCATTTTGGCTCTGACATCTTAAGTGTCTTATTTTGAGCAATGTAATGTTTATCACAGAGTATTGCTGTTCTTGGTCAGCATCAGCAAAAACCTGCAGAAGACCCTTATATTAAAAGTAGGGATTTAAAACATACTCCTCCTCTGTATGGAGTTTAATATGCAGACTTCCAAATGAAAATTATTGGCAGAAATAGTTTCTAATGGGGTAAGGTAGTTACACAGATGAAATGATCTTGAATAGTCAGTAAATGCTATCTGCTTAAGTCACAAGCTTCTCTCTAGCAAGCTATCATCTAAGAAGTGGTCATTTTGAGGTTCATCTATTTGAAAGAAATTTGATTTCTTTATTGAATAGAGAAATTGGATCATTGTGGAGACTGTCCTGAAATGGTCAAATGCAAATGTCCTAGAAAGCTTATTGAACCATACAGTAAGAATAGTTTATCAAATGTTGAAAGATCATTTTGAAGTATTCTGATTTCTGTGTGCAGGCACATACATAAACACACACACACGTATCTTACATACTCTTAATATTCTAAGTTCTTATTCATCTTTGTTAGCTAAGTGTTTTTGGAAATATTACCAGGGCACATCTTTTCCATTCCTAGACCTTTATTTAACCTTTAAAAAGAAAAGAAAAACAGATTTTTGCTAAAAAAAAAAAAAATAATAGACTGACTTGTGACCTACAAGCTACTGAAACCTTCAAGGACTATTGAGATTTCCTAAAATTGATGAATTTCCATGGGCTTCAGCACAATTTTCTACTTGGTACCTTACCAGAAAGGGCAAGAGGCCTAAGTGTGATAGTAGAGAGGCAACTGGTTCTCTCAGTAGGAACTGGAGATGTCACCTTGAGTGGGAGAAAAAGAATAAGGAAACAAGTGGTACAAGATGATTACCCTAGCCAGTCCTCATTTGGATACTTTTACAATTGATGTTCAGAGCCATTTAAAGGCACAACATCTATGTGTTTGATATTCCATCGTTAAATGAATAGAAAGGGAAGCAACTTCCCATTTCTGAATGACCCTTCAGGATTCTATTAGCAAAAGAAGGAGTTCTTGGGTTTGTTAGAACTTGGGGTTGTCTCAAAGGTGCGAATGTGTATCACCAATATCTGAAGAGAGTCTATAGATCTAATGAATGCTTTCTGTCAGGGGGGAATGCGAGAAGCCCAGAAGACCAGCTAAGGAAACATGGTGAGAAACAACCACCAGGTGAGAATGCTTGCTTTGCTTTTCCTCCCACTGTGTTCTTATACTCAGAATTGCTACTTGTGTTTCTACCCTTCCATCAATAGGGTGTCAGTTTTAAGTTCTATTAATTACAGAAAGTTTGGATAATACCATTTTTGTATTTATTAATTGATTTGTATCAAAATTCTTATATAAAGAATGTGTTCAAAGAAGCCACTAGCTATTGATAGAGATTATGTTTTCTTCACCATGAATTCTATCTGATGATGACTTGGGAAGACCAGAGTATTTTTCTTAATCCATTTCTGTAGGATATTCTATGAGAAGCAGTCTTCAAATGTTTCTTTAATTTATGCTAATGGTATCTCTTTTTGGTTAAGCATTTGTTTAATTGGCTTTATTGATTTGTGAGAATTCTTTATATTCTGGATACAAGTCATTGTGAAACACACGTATTGTGAATATTTTCTCCCAGTCTGTAACTTGTTTCATTTTCTTAACAATGTCCTTCAAATAGCTGAAGATTTTAATTTTAATAAAGTCCAATTTATCTTTAAAAATTTTTTTCTCTTAAAAAAATACGTGGAGGGTAGGCCATTTATCTTTAAAGTATATTATTCCTAATCTTGAATATTTTTACCCGATTCTTCTTCTATCAAAGATTAGGAAATCTCTGGATTCCAGAAACAATTACAGATAGTAATGATTAGGTAGTTGCACTGGGTGCCCAAAAGAGTCTTGTCTGAGCTCAGTCAGTTTTTCAATTATTCAATCCCTGCATGGTCATAGTCATTGCTTGCCTAGAGTTTAGGGGTGGGTCTTTTTTATTTGTTTCCATTTTGTTGATCTTACTCTTCCAGAAATGTTAAGTGGTGGTTTTTTTGTTTTTGTTTTGTTTTGTTTTTTAATTCGGAAGGGGAGCTAAATAGCTTTGAAATTTAGTAGGTCTTTACGGTTATTCCTTTTTTTTTTTTTTTTTTTAATTAAAAAGACTTAAAGATTTTCTTGAAGAAAGCTATTACGTATCCTAGGAAAACATGATTTAAAAAAAACAGGAACAAATATATGACAGGGAAAAGTGCACAAATCTTTAGTATACAGCTCAGTGAATTTTTATAGGTATGCAGTTGGTTATGTGACACCCCAGATGAACATGTAGAAAGAACGCTTCAAGCATGCAAGGTTTTCTTCTGCATTTTCCTAGGCAGTGCTCTCCCTGCTCCTAATAGTAGCCACTAAATCTGACTTCTTTCACTATACATTAGTTTTACCTGTTCTTGAATTTAAGATAAATGGAACCTAATATGTCCTCTCGCTTTTGGATCTTTACATTATGTCTGTGATTCACCTGTGGTTTGTGTCAGTAAATTCTTTCTCATTAGGAGCAGCAGGTATCTTATTTATGAACTTCAAAGTGCTCCCTCAGCATTTGGCATACCATCTTCATATTTTGTGAATGAAAGTATAAATATCTGAATGATGCTGCCTTTTGCGATCTCACCACTACCTTTTCACTTAAAAGTCAAAGTGCTGCAATGCTTGAATGACAGTAGAAAACATGCATTATTACAAATATTGACATGTGTTCCTTTAAATCATTTATTGATGGAAACATTTTTAAAGTAAAGTCAATCTACTAAGTAAAATTATGTAGAAGAAATTTGTGCAAAGTAAAATTAGGTGTTGATCATTTGCATTTTTAAAGTGGATTTAGTTTGAGTGTTTTTAGTGTAGAGAATTCCCTAGGTGGGTTTAAGTTATACTTCATCTTTTAAAAATTCCCTTTATCGGTAGCCCTTCAGAAATAAGTTTATTGGTATGAACTATAGCTATACATTTTGGGAGCAAGTAGTTCACTTAAAATAATAAATGACTCAGAAGTTTTTAAATTACAGGTGGCCCTCTTCAACTCATTTGTTTTATGAGATACAATAAAACTTTTTTTTACTTAAATCAGACATTTGACATGGTACCTAATTCAAGAAGTACAAAAATACTTCAAAAAGTAAGTTGTCTACTCCTAGCCCAAATATTTTATGTATGCCAAACTCCACATTGAAATTTAAGAAGGATATTTAGTATTCCTGAATTATTTTATGGAACTTGAATTTTCTGATTTATCAGTTCATACCGTTATAATTTTTACCATGGTATTGGCTATTTTGCTCCCTTTCTTCCACCTACAGACCTGATACGGTCTTCTTACCCTGCTGACTGGTACCTTTGGAGCAGTTAATTGTTACAGTGGTTCATGGTAACCACTGGGGATGGTAGAGAAATGTTACAAGCTGACTGCTGCTGAAGCTGTTTAAACCTTTAGAAAAGTGTGAACATGGGGGAAATCAAAACAACTTTGTGTAAAGAGAGCATACTGCTACACCTGGGTGAATAGGGAAATCACTATATCTTAAAAGTACTGTAGTTTTGAAAACTAGTACCTGGACTTTCTGATTTAGAGGTATGATTTCATATATTAGAATAGCAGTTTGTTACAGAATGTTCTCTAAGAGTTAAGTAAAGTTAGTATTTATTTTTTAAAGGATAAAATTTGTGTAATATCAGTCTTCTAGGCAAAGATCACAAATTTTTTCTTTTCCTAAAATATAATATTAAATGGTGGTTAAATGTATTTTCTTGTTTTATAAAAAGGGATTTAGGATACCTATTTTGAAATGTAATTTCAAAAATATTTTGTGTTTGAATTTAAGATTTGTGGGTGGGGAGGGGAATACGATCTTGTGGCTTGAGCTAGTTGTCAGTAGTCAAAAGTTAGATAGTTCTATTAGCATCAACTAGCTGAATCATCTCTTTATCTCAAATGGGATATTTGTGTTAGCTATTAGCTATTGTGTTTTCTCCTGGAATTATTTTGAAACAAAATAAAAATACTTAGGAAAGCACAATTAAAATCGTTACTCATATCGCAACTTTGAAATATGTTCTTTTCCTGTATTATTGAACTTTTTTTTCCTGATAAATTGAAATCCCTAACATTGTTGGAAATCCACTAAGCAACCTCATAAATCTGAAAATAGGTAAAATTATCCTACATTGTGGATGCAACCCTAAACTTGGCAGTTATTCCCACATCATTTCAGTTTGGAATTATTTCAGTTGGCTTACACTTAAGGCAACTTAAGTTTCATATTAAACTATATTACTATAGTAGACATTACTTGGCAAAGAATATAGGGGTTCAGCAACCTGTTGCAGCTGACCATTCTGATTAAAACACGTCTATTAAAGTCAGAAAGGCAGGGAAGCAGAAATAAGCAAAGGAACTAATTTGTATTGATGCCAAATTGGCTCTGTTCAGACCATTATTTGAGATTTTTGTTCTACACATAATTAGTTCTAAATACATACTTGACCTGACATTTTTTTCTCATTTATGTTTTTTCAAATGTTATGTTTTTAATTGCTCTTATAATAATAAACTCTTCCTATATAGGTATGAAATCACCAGAAGAACAACTGGTGTATCCGCCACCGCAGGAGGCCTTTCCTAACGACCCCCGGGTAATAAGTAGACAGAGAAGTTCTGATTACCAGTTTCCATCCTCTCCATTTACAGACACACTAAAGGGCACCACTGATGATGGCGTGTTGACAGGTCAGGTGGTGAAGGTGGAGGAGCAGTGTGTGCCAGCAGCAGAGCCGCCTGCAGTGAGTGAAACCACAGAGAGGACAGTGTTAGGAGAATACAGTCTCTTTTCTAGGAAGATAGAAGAGATTTTGAAGCAAAAGAATGTTTCATATGCCAGTAGAATTTCTGCACCGATCTTTTCAAAGCAAGAGAAGATGAAACGACTTTCAGAGTTTGTATATTCTAAGACTCCTAATGCTAGTGTACAGGAGTTTGTAGATGGCTTGCATGAGAAACTAAATACTATTATTATCAAAGCATCAGCCAAGGGTGGGAATTTGCCACCAGTCAGTCTTAATGGTTCTGGTACTAAGATAGCATTGAATCCTCTAGGAAGACATGTCATAGCAGTTTCCTCAAGTGACTTTAACAATAAACACCTCCTTGAGCCACTTTGTGGTGACACCATCTCTAATGACCAGCATTCTTCTTCAACTTTGGGTTTAACTGAAGTAGAAGTGAACCAGCCACACCATGCTACGGAGCTAATGGTGACTTCTGATCATACTGTACCTGATGATATTGCTCAGGAACCAGAAGAAAAAGAAACTGCAAAATCACCCAGTGATGTAAACATTTCTGCCCAACCGGCTCTTTCAAATTTTATAAGCAAGTTAGAACCTGAAGTATTTAACAGTTTGGTTAAAATCATGAAAGATGTCCAGAAAAATACTGTGAAATTTTACATTCATGAAGAAGAGGAGAGCGTGCTCTGTAAAGAAATAAAGGTAACTAAATGAGAAGGTAATAGTCATGCTGTATAAACTTGTCATGTTGAGCCTGACCTCTATAAAAAGGAACTTTTTTGTTTATTTAAAATATTCCATAATTTAATGCAGAGTGGAATAAACACTTAAGTTCAACTAAATGAAAACCTAAGATGTAAGTATCTTAGAATTTAGAATCTTGTTTTATAGAGTTATTTTAAAGACCATTGTTACATGGTCTTTACTATACTGCTAATACCTTTAAACTTTGATTCAGATATTTTAAACATTTTGGGGTTGTTTTTTTTTTTTACAGGGGAAAATATTTACTATTGATTCTCTTAATACATTAACTTTTGATGACAGAAGGTCAAATTATATGACTTTTTCTGTATACAGAAAAAAAAGAATCTAGTTCATTGTTTCAACTTGTCTCATTAAATGAACAGTAAAATTCTCTCTTGGGGGAAGATATGAGTATATATATTCAAAACATGCCTTAAAGGTTTTCTAAGGCAATAAACATTTGGGTTTTTAATGAAGGAAAAGATACAGAGGCGTAAAGGAAGTTGTCAGTGTTTACCTCATGGGGTTTATCAATCAACTAGGAAAATAAAACTGTCAAGGGATAACCTAACGATAATATATTTTGGTGTTTCTCGATACCTGGTCATGTCAGGGTCCCCCCCAAAACTGGAATTATCTTCTGAAGGGTGGGCCCCTTGTAGTATAGAGGCTTCTCCCACTAGGTCAATGTTCTGGGAATCTATTTGTAGCAGTGTACTAGCTGGCATTGTGAGAAACTTTTCTGCTTCAGTGAATTTTTTTTTTTGAAGATCCTTAATGCTTTTGCCCATTTTCTGACAGGTGATTTATGAGTGCCCCTGCTCACTGAGTGTTCAGCAGTTTTTGACCAAAAAAAGGCAGGACCCCCGTGCTCCACCCTCCCTATTCACATTCTCTTGCCCTGAGTGACTTTCTTTTGTTTCCCCTGATGGAAGAAGTCCTCAAAGGGAAATGTTTTGCTGATGTGGAAGAGGTGAAACAAAAAAAGAACTAAAAAGCATCAAGGTTGATGATTTCAAAAACTTGTTTTGAGCAGTAGGAAAAACATCTCAATAGGTGTATTGTGTCAACTGGAGAGTACTTTGAAGATGACTGAAATTTAAACGTGTAAGGATTTATTTGTAAGAATAAGTACACAATATTTTATAAATATATTGTTTTTGGGGGGGGGTTCACCCTTGTATTGAACAAAAAATACTGTGATCCTGAAAGACTCCCCAGTTATAAAAAAATTTTCCACTACAAGGTATATTTTTTTCTACTGAAGCTACAGAGTAGATGAGTGTTTTTTGGTTTTTAAAATGTACATATATTTGTTTGTTTATATAGGGTTAAATGTAGATCTATATAATATTTGTAATAATAGGTATATAAATTATAATACTACAGTTTTAGGGGTTTAATATTAACCAATTAGTATTCACTGAACTATTGGATTTTAATTCTTAAGGGTATACCTCAGACTTTAAAATAAATGCCCACTTCCATTTCTGGAGTTTACTTACCATGATAAGGTTCTGATTGTTTTGTAAGGGGAAGCAGAAGAAACTATAAATAACTGGCTTATTATCCCAGAATGACCCAGAAACTCCACGTTACTGACATGTCCTGAGCCTTTGTCAGTTGGGGAACTCACATTGATATCAGTGTGTTTCATGTGGTGTGTACCCATGAGAACAGAAGAGCATGGAAATGAAGGAGGCAGAGTGCTCAGTGAGTTTTTTAATTCCCTGTGGTTTCTTGGGGAGAATGAAACTAGACTTACCAGGAATTCGTTGGTTACCTTTTTGCCTTATATGATTGAATGTAGAGTTTCTCTATTTTTTTCCACCCCCAGCAACATGTGCTCAGGCATGGTACTTTTTGGGGCATAGCTGCATGTTGGTGTGGGGCTAGCTGAGAAAATAAGTTGGGTACAGGTGCCAGTGTGCTCAGCATTACTCCACCTCTCCCCACCACATTTTAAAACTAATTATAGCACACCTCCAGGAGATGCATTTACTTATGAGTGGTGCTTTTAATTCATTTTGGCATATAATAAATTATATTTCTGTTGTTTAGAGGGAAAAAGGCTCTGTGTGCTCTGTGTTTTACAAATCTGATAGGAAATCAGATTGAAACTTTAATTCTTTTAATCAATATCCATTGGAAAATTTCCAGCAAAAATGTTACAAAGAATAAAAACTTTGTGACTATAATTTTAAGCTTCTCAAGTATATCTGGAGTCAAACTGATTTCTTGTATGAGTTACACTGTCTGATCTAAAATGAACTCTCACTTAAAGCTTCTTAATGTAAAAAAAAACAAAAGTTACAAGCAGGCCTGACAGACAGTAATTTGTCTATTCATTACCTGACTGTAAGCTACTCTTAGATCTTCCCAGAAGCTTTACAAGTTAGGTCAAAATCAAACAATGTAGTAGATGCTGCTTTAGTTTGGGGCTCTACAGAAACATCCCTTTGGGTGTGACACTTAGAGTTGGCTCCTGACAGATCGGTAGACTGGTTGTGAGGCAGGCTGGGTTTAGATTTATTGTTACCTAACCGGCTGTGCCAACGTTGAGAAAATCAGTCTGTGCCTGTGTCTGTGAAATGAGGAATGTGATTTCCAGGATCCTGTAGTTTGCTTCAGAGTTCAGGATTCTGCCAGCAAGCAAAGAGAACGCTGCCTGGACTATTCCTACCTTGTGTCTTTTGGGAGAGTACCATGTCATCAGCATGGAGGAAGGTATTAGATGGGAGAATCTATTTAGCTTGAAGGTGCAACTTGGTAATGTGGCTAATTATACTATGTGAATACCATTGTATATACTGAAGCTCCATATGAATGAGTTTGGGGCTATTAACTTGTGAATTAAATGAACTACACTGTTTGGAAAAATGGGTTGTAACTCTGAAGGAGTATACCAGTAATATTGCTGCAAATAACCAAGGGCCTGCTGTGAAAGAAAAGGGAATGGGGAGTGAGGAAATGGTTAATGATTGGGCTCTGGGTTGTCCAGAAAAAGCAGTGGAGCTCAGTTAAGAATCTTGGCCAATCCATTGTTCTTGTGGTTCTTTCTTTTATCCCACATGGAAATTTACTTGACTTCAATTGTATAGCATTGTGTAACATTGTGACTATGACCATTTAAGCTCTGAGCTTTAAATTCAATAAGAGCAGGCTTGATCCCTGAGGTCCCTAGATCTAGCTTATGCTTATGTTTATTAGTTTATCTTGCATTTTAGTGTTATATGGGTTCTTGTAAAATGTTTTTTAATGTCAATTTACTTTTTTTCTTTAACAGGAATATCTTATCAAATTAGGCAATACAGAATGTCATCCAGAACAGTTTTTGGAAAGAAGATCAAAATTAGATAAACTGTTAATTATTATTCAAAATGAAGACATTGCAGGTTTCATTCATAAGGTAGATTCTTCAGTCAAATTTACAACTTATTTTGGTTATAAAAACGCCCATATTATAAAATCTGTCTTTGAGACTAAAGTAATTTTTAAAATATCCTCATAAACTTTAAACAAGATAAAACTTCAAGGTTTGGCTGCTTAGGGCTTGAGACCTAAAATGACCCTTTTGTGAATTAGCTTGTGAGATTCAAGTTTGTACCCCTGCAAAATTTTAAATGGCAGCATATCACAGACCTTCCATATCACTCAAATAGTCAAAACTAAGAATATTGACTTGAATACCAGTGGGTCTGCTGACTCTCTTTATATTGTTGTCATCTCATACAGAAGTCCCAGGTAAAACCTAATTTTTACCCCCTTTGCCAAACCAGTCCTGCTTTCCCTTGAATTGGGAGGTATCCCATCATCCAGTCTAATGAGCCTATCTGAAACCCTACTGCCCTTTGAAGCCTTTTCTGTTCAGTACAGAGGTTCTTGCCATCATATGAATTGTGACTATTCACAGGGCGAGACAGGTTAGTATTTATCACTCTGCTTTTCAGGTCTATTGTGCCTTTTCCTTAGTGTTCTCTTCATGGTAGGTACCCATTACATAAGTGTTGGTTTATATATTTGGAAATAACGTTGGGAATGTTACTTAGTACTTGGCTTTCCAGAGGAAACACACTAATATAGGTTAACCATAGTGCATTTTGTTAGACTTTCCCCATAGTTACTTCACACTTGAGTCAGTTCATTCCCTTGTCTATCCTTACTTTTGTTTTAATTTCGGTATTTACACAGGTACCCGGCTTGGTGACTTTAAAGAAGCTCCCCTGTGTTAGTTTTGCTGGTGTTGATAGTCTGGATGATGTTAAAAATCATACATACAATGAATTATTTGTGTCTGGAGGCTTTATTGTGTCTGATGAATCCATTTTAAATCCAGAAGTTATCACAGTTGGTAAGATTTATGAATTCTTTTGAGCACATAACTTCTGCCTTTTTTAGGTTTTTCTCAGTAATGACTCACTCATACTTTTCAATGTATTGTCCGTTCAGCTAATCACAGATAACTACATTTCTATCATTTTCTTGAGCTTTTTACAACACATTTCCTATTCCTAGTCTTTACAAATATTTTCCTCTAAATTTGGTGTAAAGCAAGGCTCGCTATTCCTACTGCACTTGGATCACTTTTGGCTTATTGTTATCAATGTACCTTTTTTTATAATGTATAGATACAATGTTCTTATATCCAAAAGAGTATAGATTTGTCTCCTTTAGAGGGGGAAAAAAGAAAGAAAATACTACATAGCAGTGTAGATGTTCCTATACAATATCACCATACACTTCTTCCATAGTTAAATGTGGGTGATTGCTATTTATTGAATTTAAAATTATCTCTAACAGAGAACCTTAAAAATTTTTTGACGTTCCTCGAAGAACTTAGTACTCCAGAAGGAAAGTGGCAATGGAAAGTCCACTGTAAATTTCAGAAAAAACTAAAGGAACTGGGCAGGTAAGATTTCAAAAATAACTATAATGGTGGTTGATTTAACATTTTTGTGTGTGTGTTCACCAAGTTTCTTTCCGTATTTCTCTGTGTTTATAGATTATCATGCTGTTCAGTTTTCACAGATGTCCTTAGCCAGTCATAAGGGAATGTGATACTGAATTATTCTAGCCTGTTCTAGCCTGTTCGCAAGTGATATTCTTGTTTAGGTAGAAGTTTGCTTAAGTTTTAGTTATGGATATAGATAAAATTGGTTTTAACTCTGCTACTGAGGGGTTTCAAATAAAAATGGAATAAGTCAGCATTATTATTTATTTATTTTTTTTACTGAACTGTATATGTCAATTAGGTCAGGCGCTCTCCCATTTGATAGCTACCTTAGGCAGCTAATTTAGTACCATCACATGAGGATTAATCTCAACATGATTAGCAAATTTGTGATGAGGACATTCATTTATATAAATAGGTGATTTTTAACATGGCCGAAGTCACTTCTCAAAGTGTGAACCTTGGATCAGCAGTCACTTTGAGAGGCTCCACAAATAATTATCTAATCAGATGAATTTGGGACACTATATCTTACTACTAGAGAGTCCATACATTGTATTTACACATTTAAGGATCTTAGAAACCCTGTAGGGTAAGAATTATGTAGTTAAGCATTTCCAAAACTTAGACCACAAAAAATTTCTTCTAATACCTATTGACATTTATTCTATGTTACTCACTTAGGGAAATTCAGTCTTAAATAATTTTAAAGCATTTAACTTTTGGCAGTAATTCACTCTTTTAAAAACTTGTTTTATTTTCAGATCTTATCTCTGTATAACAGATAACACTGTGGAGGTCTAAAGTTTTAACTTGGTACCAAGTTATTACTATGGTCTTCCTGACAATAGTAATTTCTACCGCTTGTTGCCTTGAGCCTGGAGGTGTAGAGATAGCTTAGAGCTATGTATTATTTGAAGGAAGAACTTATTTACTTTTTTCCATTTATGCTCTTGATTAAAGTTCTAAATTGGGGAAGCTAAAGAGAACTGTAATTTGTTACTTAGTTTAGGGAAATGACTGGTTGAGATTTTAGTTTACACTGAATAGCTGGCCCTCAAGCTTTGTACCCCGAGAAAGCCCCTGTACTTAACAGGTGGGTTGCACAATTCCTGCTATCCCTCTTTCTCCTAAGAAGCACCCCTACATCCAGTGGTGGGCTAAGCAATGCAGTTGTGATTTGTTGCCCCAAGTTAGAAATTATGATTTTAATTTGAAGCAAAAACTTCCACAATAAATTTTAGAAATGCAGATACTGAACTGCTTAATTTCAGATTGAATGCTAAAGCCCTAAGTCTGCTGACACTTCTGAATGTCTATCAGAAGAAACATCTGGTTGAAATTTTGTCATACCACAATTGTGATTCACAAACTCGAAATGCTCCAGAATTGGACTGCCTTATCAGACTTCAGGCTCAGAACATACAGCAACGACACATAGTCTTTTTAACAGGTAAGCCACGGTCTGAGGCTTTCTACTATAAATATAAAAATGTGGATAAAAGGATTTTGTAAGCGCTGTAGTGGGCTATAATTCTGAAAAGGTGGTAAAAAGAATTTGTGGGGGCTGGGGGCAAACATCATCGTATGTCCATGTATATTTTCAAGTATTTCATATTCAAAACATTTTCTTTTTAATTTAGAAAAAAATATCCAGATGTCCTCCAGTTATACAGATAATGGAATAGTAGTTGCATCTGCTGAAGCCTTTATGCAAAACTTTAAAAATCTTGTGGGCTATCACAACTCAATCACAGAAGAAAACCTTCCATTGCTTGGTGCTAATGAGAATCTTGAGTCGCAGTCAGGTAACTTTTTAGTAGTTTTCATTTTCTTTTAAAGGCAGACAGAAAAAGAGGAATGGTTTTGCCATTTTCAAATATAATGAGATACCTATTTAAAAACGATTCTTCTCGCTGTGTAACAGCTTCAGGGGAAGCGTTTTAAGGAATTTATCATTCTTAAACTTACCATATACAAAATCGGCTCATTTTATACTGTAGTCAATACAAACTGTTAGTGTTTCTGTGGACTGCATACTATAGAATGGGCATTGTAAGCTTTATTGTCTGCTGTTGTCAGCAAAGGGGTTATTTTTTTAAAAAAGGACACCAGATATGGGGATTTGGCATTAGGTTACTAAATCTCCCCAGATGTACAAAGTAATTTAATACAAAGTGGTAGGGATAGCCTACTTTTAGTTTTGTGAGATGGCCTCTGCTTTGGTTCCAGGTTTTATGTGAAATGAAAGATGTACTTTTGTTTTTGATGAAAAGCAGAGATCAAAAACCAGTTTAGTAGTAATCCAGTGAAGCTAGATGTCAGAATTTTTATTTTGTATTTGTCTTGTCAAATACTGAATTACCGTATAACTTTAGATGCTGTTTTGACATTAACCCCTTTGGAGCTGGGAGTTGGGATTTCCCAACATTAAACGTGAACACATTTCGCAGAAGCTTTTAGCATCGGATTATCTGGACATTCACACCTAGTGTGAGTGTTGTGACTAAGTGAACTTGTGGCAGAAGACCAAGCTTTAAGGGATTGTGGACTTGCAGACCCTGACGCGTTATATTGTGTGAGTAGTGTATAATTTTAAAACTTAAACAAATTGTGTATTTCAATAGAGGAGGACTTTTTGTTTTTTAAATGTAGCTCTTTTAGAAAACGATGAAAAGGATGAAGAGGATATGTCTCTGGATTCAGGAGATGAAATCTCACAAATAGAAGTATACAGCAGTTTTCATTCAGAAATTTTGGCGAAAGAGACCAAAGGATCACGTGGAACAGATCAAAAAAAGAATATTCAAATTGAGTTGCAATCGTCTCTTGACGTGCAAAAAAGTTTATTAGAAGATAAGACTTATCAAATTGATTCTGAAGAGAGAGCTTTTATTGATGTAAGCTCTGAAGGACAGAACAGCAATTTAGCTGAACAAGATTCATATAGCAACTTTCAGGTTTATCAAAGTCAATTAAGTATGTCCCATCACTGTAGTCATTTTAATGTTCTCACTCACCAGACATTTTTGGGAACACCATATGCCCTTTCATCAAGTCAGTCTCAAGAAAGTGAAAATCACTTTTTATCTGCTTATACTGAAAGCTTGGGGGAGAAGTGATTTTTCTAGGCCACATTTAAAAGAGTAATTATAGTAACTTTTTTTTTTTTTTTTTTTTAACGTAAGTTGTTATGGACTTTTTGTTTCTTAAAAGTGAATTAACAATTTATATTTCATTATCTAAACAAAAGGTTTCTGTCCTTAAATGTTTTTTTTTTCCTTATTTAAATCATGATGGCCTGTAACAGTTGAAGCATATGAAAATTGAAATAAATATATATATATTTTTTAACATATATTGTACTTGAATTATCTAATGTTGGCACTTTTTAAGTTTTACATTTGTATGTCACCTGTACTTTGGCTTCAAATTGAAGTCTGTTTTATATATAAAACTAGATGTTTGCAAAAAGATAGTAGACAGCAATGGTTTTACTTTTCTTCTCTAATGTTAGATGATACCAGCTACTTTTGCTGAAATAACGTTATCAACTATTGTATTTATTTTCATTTAAGCTTTTGTATGGTGTTTTTACACAGGTATAAGCCAGTGATGTTAATAAATACAGGATTTTGGCTCAATACCTCAAGATTTATCTAAAACAATGCAGTTTCATTTAGATAATAAACTATATACATAGGACTTTGGCCTTAATACCAGGCAGCATTATTTTTTTATCTTCAGGCTTAGCCATATTGCTAAAAATCTGGTCAACCTGTTATTTTAGAGTACTTGATAATTATAATTTTCAAGTACTCTAAAATTATAATTTTCAGTGCTTATGTGGTCCTTGGCTTACCCAAATTCAATTTCCTATTTCAAAAGATAAGTTTATTAAAGTCATTGGACAATTTGGAACAAACCCTTTGCTATAAATTTTTAAATGGGTAGTCTTAAAAAAGAAGTGTATTTTTGAGGTGGTAAGTACTTAAATGCTAGACTAAAAATAACTTTTTAAATTCTCAGATAAAATATATGGCAGAGGTAAATCTTAAACCCACATCTATTGCCAATAACTGCCTCTCCATTGCTAATGCAAAAAAGTCACAAACAGGATTTGGAGAAAAGAAAATTACCATGTGAGCCTAAACTGAATCTGGGTTATTTTAGTAAAGTTGAGATGTATTAAATCAGACTTTATTTTGGCACTTCAAAACAACTTGGAAGAGTTTCTGTCCTTTTAAATCTTTTTATAGATCAAAATACATAAATGGTATTTCAGTTAATAAGCTATAAATAAAATGTGTGGAAGAACATTTTAACAGATCAGAAACTCCAGACTCTGTTTAAGGTAAGTAGGAAAGTGTTTTTATAAGACTTAAATACCCAAAGTGTGAAAGAGCAGAAACATGCTTCTTATTACTACTAAACTTTTACAAAGGGGTCTGTTTTATTGTTGAAAAGTTATATATATACACATATACAGCATTTTACTACATAATGTACAATTTTTAAAGCATTTAAAAAATAAACCTAGACTATTGTAAAAAATACAGTTAAGTGACAAGGACATTTCATAATTTGGAAGACAAATGTGAAGCATTTGATTTTTCTACATTTAAAACGAAGAACTAAAATTCTCTTCTTGATTGGCAGCTAAAGGCATGAGATTAGTTTCCAACTCCCTTTGCTTCTGGAGAAGGCCCTGAAATCACATTGATACATGTTAGTAAAGGTGTGCAGCAGACTTGCAAAATACTCCTATTTTACATTTCTATCCTGTTAATCCAGAATTTTATTTTTGAAAACATGTATTAAGTTCTTGGGTACCGTTTAAGCTTTCACTTGGTCATGTTAAATTTTAATTACTTAAAAAAAATTCCAGTAATTCTCACACTAGATTTGTATAGCTAGTACAATATTTGTAAGATTGTATTTTTAGCATAGAAAGCAAATAGGGATGACTTTTCCTAAAATCAAGTCTACGTGATTATGGGTTTGAGTTCCCCTCTTTCTGTCTGCCAAATGCTAGTGTTTCCTGCACTAATGTTAGTGGCTAATACAAGGTCCTGCTGAATAATTAATATGTGGGTTAATGTGTACATCACAGTCCTTCCTCTTGACCTTGTCTCCACAAAGCTATAAGTTATAGGTTAAAAAACAAAAAACAACTTTAGTGGGTGAATTACCATACGAGTAATACAGCTCAATCTATATGTGACCAAACATACCATTTAAAAAACTAAAGACACTTTTATTCATAATCTGGTTAATGAGGGTGATTTTCTAGCTCTACAGAAAGAATTGGTAAGCAGTACTTTACTCACCAATTTGGAATCCAAGATGCATTCGTAGTGACTGATGAACATGGAAAAAAGACACTCCTAAAATGGCAGTGTATTTTCCCCAAGTACCAAAAGTACACTTCAATCAAAAAGTGTACTAACTGCAAAAAATTTTGCAAGCTACCTGTTTTTTTTTTTTTTAAAGCCCAGAGGTAGGGTCTTTTTTTTGTTTTGTTTTTTTAAGCCAGCTGATGGAGAAAAGTTACAGCCTTAAATAGTGAATTTTATTTTTACAAGCAAGATGAGAAATAATAATAATTGGTCTGGGATAAAAAGTAGTCTGGTGGGTAAAGTTATATGTATAATTTCACACTGAATTACATTATTTTTGGGACTTGTGTCCATGCTCTGTTTTGAACACTGCCAACACATTCATTTTAGAACGTGATCTGCATTACTAAGAATCTATTACAGCATAATTGTATATTTATTTTCTGCCTTTGATTTTAGGGCCTTACTGATATTTTACTGTTCAAATGTATGCCTTTTTCATTCAATAAAATTGTCTTAATATTTGAATTGTCTCATGATTTCATGTGGGAAATTCTTAAAGATGGCAAGGTGAGGCAAACTGAAAGTCCTATTTCCATTCAAGAATAGCATATGCACTGTGGGGCAAAAGTAGGTTTACAGTTCTTATGGAAAGTTACACAATAATTAATAATAATGCAAGAATAAACAGTTTCATGTACTCAGAACTGTAAACTTACTTTTGCTCCACCCTGTAGATTTTGTTTTTTAAACTTGGATGCAGTAAAGTCGCAAATCATGTACCCTACCAGGCACTTAGTAAAACTGCCATTCCAACACACAGCCAGAAAACAGTGACAATCCTCACTTCGTTAAAGACAAAAACTTTGTACCTGTCTCAGTTCTGACAGTCCCTTTAGGATTGCTTGCTGTCGATCCCTGTTTTTCACCAGGTTAGGATTAAGAAGTGGATCCCTGATGTAGTCAAATAGTTGTCTTTGTTCTTGGTCACAGTCTAAAACCAGGTGACAATGACAAAAATGAAATGTATTCCTAACAATATGATATAGCCCTACACTACAGTATATTGTAAGAATTCATTAATAAGTTTATTTCCTAGGAGAGCTCTGAGCAAAATTTGAGTAATAAGGTAGTCAATTAAAAATTTAGGAATGGACCCCAAAACTTGGGGAAACCTTATTATGCCACTTTTTGAAGTTATGATTAGAGGAAGAGAATACTTACTTTGTGGATTTTGGTACTGAGGATCCTGGGTTAGCGGCCTAGACAATGGTGCATCTGGATCAAGGTAATAGATCTCATTGGTTCGAACATAGGGAATAAAATCAGATGGTTCAGAAATCCTAGGTGATAATTCTGTCTTATTGCCTCCTGAGATCAGATTCTCTCTTTCATAATTACTATTTTTTAGTGTCTGAGTTTGTTGTGTTCTGTTTTTCACCACAGGAACTGGTGGTGATTGAGACCTGTAATTTTTCAAAACATAAATAGGGACTGATGAAAAATTGTGTGTTTTAGATTAAGCATCCCTACAGTCACTTTTCAATTTATCCTACATACACTTGTAACACCTTTAGAAACAGAACAGGATTGAGTTTTCAGTAGTAGTTGCTAGAGGTAGGTATGTATAGTCTATGCCAGTTGGGGCAGGGGAGGGATTAAACTACTAGATCCTAAGGATCGACGCTAGCTAGGTTATTTAAGCCTAATGTTTCTCAAATAATTCATCATAAAGTAATATACTTAGTATCTGACCTAAACTTGCTGCTGAGAGCCACATTCTGAGATAAACCTCAACCAGCTACTTCTTGAACAAAGACAAAAATTCTAACAGTTCTAAATCTCCAATTGGTTAACTGAATTTCTCATTATCCATACAGTCATTTCTTCCCACCTACCCTTCAATCTAAGCAGAATGTCTTAGATTGACATTGTTGTCATACCTGGAAAATCAAAATTGTTAAAAGTTGGGATATAACAGAAAACATCAGCCACATTCCTGGACAGAACGCCTAAACCTAGTCCAATTTAGCCTTCATAATCTACATAATTTTAAATGCCTCCCACCCTTTGCCTCAGACCTCTACTCCTCACCTGGAAGTCACACCCTTTCCTGTTCCTGTCTTCATATATGTACATGCTTGACCTCACCTCAAAGCACTAAGTAGCTATGGAATTAATCTATCCTTAACTTACCTTTCTTTGCTGAAAGAATTAATTTTCAGAGGTTCTTCTTCCTAAAAGATGGATAAATAAATGCAGAAAAGAGTAATAGTATTTCCACATATACTTTTAGTGTTATTTGTTGGGAAAAGAAATATAAGGATAATATTTGAATAAAAGATAAAGATAATGGGACAGACTTTGTATTTTTCCTGAGTCAGAATCAATCCATTAATTCCTCATCTTATAAATTTCCTGCTGTTTATCTGGATCATAAACAAATTCTGAATGGGTGTTTGAATAAAGAACAGCATTAATCCACATAAGGCTTAAGGTTTAAACTTTTTTTTATAAAGGACCAGATAGAAAACACTTGGCTTTGTGGGTCACGTGGTCACTGCTGCAACTACTATAAACTCAGCAGCTGTTGTGTGAAGCCAGCCAATGATAATACATAAAAGAAAAAGAATGAGAATGGCTGTGTATTCTTAAGACTTTATTTACAAAAGTAGGCAATAGGACAGATTTGCCCATGGGCCATAGTTTGTCAGTCCCTGGTGTGAACTAAAGCAAATTTCAGACAATCAGCCTTGTGAACACATGCATGTGGAGAACTTTTTAATCTAGGAACATTGATAATATACTTTAAAATATTTACTGAAGACAGAAGAGCTTTACCTTTTTTACTAGATGCCACCTGAACTTTGACTCAGTTTCCTGATGAGATGAATGAACTGGTGAAGTGCCTCTATTCTGAGAGAGGTTTCCAGGATTATTTCTTTCTACCAAATGAAGCAGTTCCATTTGCCTTCTTACTTTTTTTTCTTCTCTCTGCATTTGAAGCTGTTTAGGGTACTTTCCTGATGCTGGAATATACCCTTTGAGTGGCTTATTTATATTCCAAACAGGCCTTTTAGGACATTTCTTCCTATGTTTTGTTTGTTTTTCTGTACTTGTGAACTGATTACACTGGTCATTATACCAACTGTTTTCTTTTTCTAAGTTGGATCCTTTATCCTGGCTTCTTAGTTCTTGTTTGTTTTTCTTGGTGTTAAACTGTTCATTAAGTTCTGCAGGTATCTCGGGAGATGAACAATTTATAATTTCCCTCTCTATTACTGATCCACAGTGTGATTCTGCAATGGTGAATATTTCAGTATTTAAGTCGTCTGAAAGGGGGGAAAAAAGCTTCGTGTGATTTTTTAATTTGTGGTTAAAATATACTTAACATAAAATTTTCCATTTTAACCATCTTTCAAAGGTAATTGTTTTATTAGTTACTGCCCTGTGAAACTTTTTTCTTAACATTTTCAAAAATTATATAGCCATTAAATATCTCCCCATTCCTCCCATCCCCACTGCCCCTGGCAACCACCGTTCTTTGTTTCTATGAATTTGACTAAGTGCCTCATAAAAGTAAAGTCACACAGCATTTGTCTTTTTGTGACTGGCTATTTTCATTTAGCATAATGTCCTCAAAGTTCATCCATGTTGTAGAATGTCTCAGAATTTCCTCCCCTTTTAAGGCTGAATAATACACCATTGTATGTATATGCCACAATTGTTTATCCATTCATCTGTCATGGGGCACTTGGGTTCCTTCCACCTTTATGAATACAGGGTGTCCAAATATCTCAGATTTTACTTTTCAGTTCTTTCAGGTATATACCCAGAAGTAGAATTCCTAGCTCAAATGGTAATTGCTGTTTTCTATAGTGGCTGCACTATTTTACAACCCCACCAATAATACCCAAGGGTTCTAATTTCTCCATATCCTCCATTAAAAAATTTTTAAGTATACAATTCAGTGGCATCAAGAACACCCACTAAGTTGAACCTCCCATTCCATACTCTTCCCCCAAACCCAGCAGCTTCCACTCCACTTTCCATCTCTGAATTTGTTCACCCCACCCTAGGCTCCTCACAGAAGTTGATCATCTATGCAATAGTACATATCAGAACTTCAGATGATTCATTCATAGCATCACATAATATACAAACCATCTTTTAAACGAAACTTTCCACAGCATGGTCTTGCCTTTGACTTGAATATGGAAACACCATCTAATCTGTCTTGTATAGCTAAGTATACTTCTGAGGAAAAGTTTAATTTACAACTTTCCTATGAATGGTAACTGACAAACTTTTCACCAAAAGTGATGTAAAAAAAACTGAAATGTGAAGTTTTCTTGGTTTGAAATTAACAAAGTACATAAGTATTGAATATACAAGGATCTGGAAAGTGTCCTTCAGTTGTTTTCACTCCAGAGGCACTGGGAAAATGTCTTAAAACTCCCCTCTTGGGACCCAATTTTTAGGGAAATGTTGCTACTAATATATTAAGTCATGTTGCACTTCACATTCTTTTAAGTTCTTATCTCACATACCTTTATGTTTTTCCCGCAGATCATCCCTGAATTACATACATCCTTTCATTTTTTTCCACTGTGGAAAACAGTAAAAGTTTCACCATCTGAAATATCCTTACTAATACAATGTTCAATGACGTGCGCAGCTAGCACACCTATGTAATCAGTTGAAAATCTTGTAAAAACTTTCACTTTGGATTAAAATTTTAAATTTATAATTAACTAATGAAAGGTGGAGGTCTGGGCTACACATTAAAGAAAAGAACAGCCCAGTTACTGGTCTCGTCTCTTGGAGGCTTATTAGGTGTATTATTTTGGGCTGGAGTTGCTCCAAGACTAATCCCTAGTAAGGCTGCCCAGCCTGCATCATTCTCATACTGGTTATTTTCTTTTTCTACTCTAGACGCACTTGACACCTTTTTCTGTCCTGCTGTCTGCCCTGGCAGGTTGACTGGTATGAACCATATCAATGAGTTCCTGGGTCCTCTGGCTTCTGCTTCTGTCAAGAGGGTTCACAGGCAGATTAAAGAGAGGAAAAAAGAGTGAAGTCAAGATATACATTCCACTAACTCATTTCCTGGGACTTAACCTTAAGTTGACTCTGTCCCTCTACCAAAAGCCCCTTTCTAAATAAATCATCTTGAATTTTTTGATTTTGGGACCCTGACTGCTTAAATTTTCTGATTTATAGCTGCTCATTGTTAATATACAGAATTTTACTGTCTTAAAGACTTAATTTCATTTTAACTGGTGTGAGAACTTATATAATTTTGTTATTTATGTGGACATGGGGAAGGGGCTGAACCAGATTTTTCAGGCTTAAGAGGCAACTATCAAAAAATACCAAGAGGCCATACACAGAATAATTTCAGATAAGTAAGCAGGTTGCACTGGCAAACTGCTTTACCCTACTTCCCTTTTCAAGGTTCCTTTCTACTTTCCTGTCAGATAACATGGGCAATTTGGTGGTGTTTTTTTTTGTGAGGTCTAAAATTAACTAGCAGAAAGTAGTGCTATATTAGGGCACAGATTTCTTTCAACACATTTTTGGTTTGGGGCTCTCACCTATGCAACTCATACATTTAAGAGTTGCTTTTTATATTTCTAGAGGAATATAATTTCCTAGCTTAAGACTGACCAATCAAATTGATTTTTGTCTCTCAGTTACTGACAGGAGGCTGCATTGGTAATTAACGTAAAAAGTGAACCTTTCCAGTTCAAGCTGGTGACCTAGTAAGATCCTAAACTCACCTCCTCCCACGGACCCCCTGAATCTACAGCAATATATGAACAATTTCCTCTGAAAAAACCCTAAAAACTGTCCCAGTGACTCCTATACATCAGGCAAATGAGAAAGAGACCACACAGGCCACTAGGAGAGGCTGAGACACAATCAAAAACTGTAACCCCTACCCACAGCAATGGCAACCCATGAATCGGAAAGGAATTCAAAACCAAGAGCTTTTCCCTGAGGGGCAAAGGGTTTGTACACCATATTGTACTTTTAAGACCTGCACTTAAAAGATGAACCTCTAAAACATAAACTTTGAAAATCAACAGGGTTTGCAAACACGAAACCCACAAAAGCTCACACATGAACTCACTTGGCCGAGGGCCCAGGACAGAGGCAGCCAATTGTGTCCAGACTTTATTTGAAAGAGGCTCATTGACTTTTATTAAAATGTTGGCCTGAGGGGCAGGTATGTAACTTAACACACATCTAGGGGCCTGCTAGGATCCCTTCCAGAGGACTGATGCTGGTGGGTGACTTTTTATTTAACTCTAGGCAAGTTCCCCTACCCCAGGCAAGTGTCCTCTTTTGCTCCCCCTCTGCCTGGTTCCAGCTGGCATGTACCTTCTGCATGCTCTCCCTCTGCCCCATCTCAGATTGCCAGTATTTCCTGGAAAGGAACATACATCTGGTGTCCTATATTTTTGTGGCCACTGCCAGGGGAACGCCCCTGGATGGCCTGGCTCTGGAGGCCATGAAAGTTTGCATTCCTGCGTCCCGTGGGACTGTAACAATCGGAGAGACAGTTCTTGGCAGGCTACCAGCCCACTCCCCGAGTGATTACCAACAAGTGGGAGGGATATCACAACCCTGGAGGTCCCCACCTGAAGAGAAAGGGGTGTGAGCCCAAGCCTGGGGAACAGGCACCAGGAAGAGGAGCCTCCATAACATCTAGCTTAGAAAACCAGCAGGACTTACATCTGAGAGAGCCAAACGGCTTCAGGAAAGCAAGGCTGTGCTCTTTGAGTCCCAGAGCAGAGGCAGCAGTTTGAAAGCACCTGGGATTTATGAGAAGGTGACACATTGACTAATTTTATGGTGTGTGCTGTAGGAACAGAGACCTGTTGGAACTTTTGCCAGGGATGTAGGTACTGGCAGGCACCATTTAAAAATCTTTACTTCCATCTAGCTGGTGTGATACTACCAGACACTATTTCTGACATTCTCTGTTAATCTTGCTAATACTGTTCACCCCACCCTGGCATTTTTCTGAGGACCCACTGGGCTGCCACCCCTGCCACACCTGGCGGGTAGCCTCAGCAGCACCAGCACATTGCAGTGTGTCTTCAACAGTCAAGGGTGGACCTCACTTCCAGCCACATCAAAGGCCTACCCTGGACACCAGTGCATGCTCGAGAGTTATGGACAGGCCCCACAGTCTGCTGTGCCAGGCACCAGCATTGCCTGCCAGTGTGTTTTTAGCAGTTGTATCCCAATCACAACAGGAGGCCACACAGGGAACACCTCTGGAGCACATGGCTCTGGGGACAAGGAGGGATTCCATCACTGGGCACAATGGCACACCTAAATAAGGTCACATTTTCAAGACTAGGAGACATAGCTGATCTTATCCAATTAATAGAAAGAAACAGGCAAAATGAGGAGACAAAAGAGTATGTTCCACACAAAAAAATTAGACAAAACTGCATAAAAATAATTAAACAAAATGGAGAGGAGCTGTCTACTAGACTAAGAATTCAAAACAATAGACTTCTGGCCAAGATGGTGGCATAGGTGGATATACTTTGCCTCCTCACACAACCAAAAGAAGAACACCAACCAATTTAAAAACAAAAAACAACCAGAATTGCAAGAAAATCAAACTGTATGAAACTCCAACAACCAAGGAGCTAAAGAAGAAACATTCATCCAGGCTGGTAGGAGGAGCAGAAATGGGCAGCCTGGGTGGAGAGACGTGTGGCAAGGTGGCGGCTGAAGGACATGGCAGGTGAGGCGTGGCTCACAGTCCCACATTTGCGTGTGGATAAACTGGGAGGAACAACTGGGGAGCAAGACAGACTGCACAACCCAGGGTTCCAGTACGAGAAAAGAAAGCCTCAAAACCTCTGGATGTAAAAACCTCCAACGGTTGAGGCAGCACAAGAAACTCCCAGCCTTACAGGAGAGTTCACTGGAGAGACCCACAGGGTCCTGGAACGTACACAAACCCACCCACCTAGGAGTCAGCACCAGAAGGGCCCCGTTCGCTTGTGGGTAGAGGGAGAAGTGACTGAAAGTGGGGCAAGAGCTGAGCATACAGCATTGTTCCACCTCTGACACCTCCTCTACATATGGCACCACAACGCAAGGACGTGGGTTGCCCCACCCTGATGAATATCCAAGGCTCCGCCCCTTACAACATAACAGGCTGGCCAAATGAAAGAACAGATCAAAACTCCAGAAAAAAAACTAAGCAACAAAGAGATGGCCAACCTCTCAGATGCAGACTTCAAAACACTGGTAGTCAGGATGCTCACAGAAGTGTTTGAGAATGTTCATAAAATAGAGGAAAGAGTGAAGGCTATGCAAAGTGAAATAAAAGAAAATATACAGGGAACCAAGAGTGAAGGGAAGGAAACCGGGGCTCAAATCAACGATTAGGAGAAGGAAGAAACAGACATTCAACCAGAACAGAATGAAGAAACAAGAATTCACAAAAATAAGGAGAGGCTTAGGAACCTCCAGGACAACATTAAACATTCCGACATCCGAGTCATAGGGGTGCCAGAAGGAGAAGAGGAAGAGCAAGAAATTGAAAACTTATTTGAAAATATAATAAAAAAGAACTTCCCCAATCTGGCAAAGGAAACCCCAGGAAGTCGAGAAAGCTCAGAAAGCCCTAAAGAAATTGGATCTAAGAAGAAACACACCAAGGCACATCATAATTACATTACCCAAGATTAAAGATGAGAGAATCATAAAAGCAGCAAGAAAAGAAGGAGTGGATGATAAGACCATCAGCTGATTTCTCAAAAGAACCCTTGCAGGCAAGAAGTGATTGGAAGTAAGTATTCAAAGTCATGAAAGGCAAGGACATACATCCAAGTAATACATCCAAGATTACTCTATCCACAAAGCTATCATTTAGAATGGAAGGGCAGATAAAGTGCTTCCCAGATCAGATAAAGTTAAAGGAGCCCATCATCACCAAGCCCTATCTATTATTACATGAAATGTTAAAAGGGACTTACCTAAGAAAAGCAGATGATCAAAACTATGAACAATAAAATGACAACAAACTCACAACTATCAATAACTGAACCTAAAAAAACAAAATAAAACAAAAAAAACAACAAAGACAAACAAAGCAAACAACCAGAACAAGAACAGAATTACAGAAATGGAGATTAGCGGGGAGGAGGAGGGAGAATATGTGGGAAAAGGTACAGGGAATAAGAAGCATAAATAGTAGGTACAAATAGACAAGAGGAGCTTAAGACTAGTATAGGAAATGGAGAAGCCAAAGAACTTAGATGTATGACCCATGGACATGAACTAAGGGAGGGGGGTTGCAAAGTGGAGGGGAATAAAGGGGGGAAAAATGGGTCAACTGTAATAGCATAATCAATAAAATATACTTAAAAAATGAATTCAAAACAATAGGCATAAAGATGCTCACCAAACTCTGGAGACAAGCTGAGAACTTCAACAGACAGACAAAAACTATAAAGAACTTATCAGGGCTAAACTAAATGAAAAAATACAATAGAACGGATTAGTGATCAGAAAGACAGAATAGTGGAAATCACCAAATTGGAAAATGAAAAAAGAAAAAAAATAAAAGAATGAGAATAGCATAAGGTACCTCTGGGACAAGATCAAAAGTACTAACATTTGCATCACAGGGGTCCCAGAAGGAGAAGACTGGGAGAAAGGGGAAGAAAATCTATTTGAAGAAATAATGGCTGGAAATGTCCCTAACGTGATGAAGGAAACAGACCTCAAGTCCAGGAAGCACAGAGAGCCCCAAACAAGATGAACTCCAAAAGACTCACACCAAGAACATCAATATTAAAATGTTAAAAGTTAAAGGAAAACAGAGAATCTTTTTACTTATTTCTTTATTCTTACCCAAGGACACTTTTTCATTGCTTTCTTAGAGAGGGAGAGAAACACTGATGCAAGAGAGAAACACCGACTGGCTGCCTCCTGTATGAATCCCGACTGCGGCTCACACACACCTGGACAGGGGATTGCATGCAGCAAGACTGGGGATCAAATCTGTAACCTAGGCAAACGCCCTTACCAGGAATTTAACCCTCAACCCTTTGGCTAGGGGACACTCCTTGAAACTACCAGGCCACACCAGCAAGGGGAAAACAGAAAATCTTAAAAGTAGCAAGAGAAAAAAAAACTAGTTACATACAGGGAAATGCCCATAAGACTAGGAGCTGACTTTTCAACAGAAACTTTGCAGGCCAGAGAGAGGGACTGGATATATTCAACATGATAAAAGGGAAAAAACCTACAAACAAGAATACTCCACTTGATAAGCTTATCATTCAGAATTGAAAGAGAGTTTCTAAGACAAGCAAAAGCTACGGAGTTTATCCCCACTAAATTGACATTACAAGAAATGTTAAATGGACACTACCGCTAATTGGAAAAGAAAGGACCAAAACTATAAAAAAGAAAATATAGGAAAGATGAAAAATCACCCTCATAAAAGCTAGTATTAAAATAATGAGGGAGAATCAAGATGGTGGAGGAGTGGAAGTTACACTGACCTCCTCCAAGGACCAATCTGGAGTTACAACTAAATTGTGGAGAAATCACCTGGAACAAACCACTGACCGATAGTGAGAGAGGAGCCTTGTAACCTCGGAGACGAAAGAATCAGCTTTAGCGCAGTCTAACTGGTAAGGAGTGCGGTTCAGACCTGAGAAGGCAGGCGGGGCGCCCACAGGCGGCAGCACCAGAAGGATATTGAAACGGCCAGTGGGATCCCCCTGAGAAGAGCGGGGTCTAAACCAAAAGCGGGGATCTCTAGCCCACAGCACCAGAGCCCAAAAAGTACACAGAAAACAGCCAGCTGCAAGAAGCGGCAGGGTTGTTCTCTGCCAGAGACAGGTGGCTGGAGACCCAAAGAACCGTTTAAAGGGCCAACACAAAATATTATTTGCAGCCACTTACCCTGGTCTCCAGCAAAGGCGGGGACAGAGTGGGCTAGAGACTCCTGAGGAGAGACTGGGGAATGAGGCCTCGGGGAGAGAACTGAGAGAGTAAGCCAGCAGGATCTCAGTGCTGACTCACTCCCCACGCAGCAGCAGCCACTGCTCAGGCAGAGACCACGCCCCCTAAGCAGCACATGCACCAAAGGACCCAATAGCCCAGCCCCCCAGGTGGGATTCTACCTCACCTCTTGCTGCCTAAGCTGCCTGCTGTGTGCAGAGTGGCAGCCACAGACAGTAAATCCCTGGCGAAAGGGGGCGGAGAGAGGTCTGGTGACACTTGAAGAGAGACTATGGATGGAGGCTTTGGGGAAAGAACTGAGAGCCTGGGGGATTCCAGTGTGGACTCCTCCCCCATACCTTAGCAGCATGAAAGGACTCAATAACCCTGCCCACAGAGGGACTCCGCCCGTCCTGAGCTGTCTAAGGCTGCCTGCTGAGTGCAGAGTGAATAGATTAACAACTGAAGGAGACAGCCACAAACAGTAGATTCCTGGAAGTCTCAACAGATTGCCTAAGGTAAGACAGGGATGACATCTAATATCATCAGAGGCAGATCCAGAAAGTAAAAAACAGCAGTCTCCTACCATAGAAGTTCACACCACAAAGTCAGGAAATCAAGACAGATCAATTTAAGAAGCAGAAGCAAAAGAGAAGTGTCTCACAAATAATGAGAAGACAAAGAAATACCCCCCACTCAAAGGGAAAAGAGGAATACCCAGAAAGAGAACTAAATGAAATAGAGCCAAATAAACTATTGGATATTGAGTTCCAAACAATGGTTCTAAGGAACCTCAATGAGCTCAGTGAGCTCAGAGAGAATTACCAAAAACTACAGGGAAACTATGAGGAACTTACTGAAAACTGTATCAGCATGAAAAAGGACATAGAAACTATCAATAAGAGACAAGAGGAAATGAAGAATACAATTTCTGAATTGAAGGACACAGTAGAAGGAATCAAAAGCAGGCTGGATGAAACTGACGATCGAATCAGCGAGCTGGAGGGCAAGGTAGAAAAAAGCTCCCAGAAAGAGCAAGAAAATGAAAAAACACTCAGAAAGAATGATGAGGCATTTAGAGAAATGCAGGACAACCTGAAATGTAGTAATATCCGTATAATAGGGATACAAGGAGAAGAGAATGAGGAAGGGATAGAGAACCTGTTTGAAAAAGTAATGGTGGAAAACTTCCCTCATTGGAGGAGAGAAAAAGTCATACAAGTCCAAGTAGCACAGAGGGTCCCATTCAAGAGGAACACAATGAGGCCCACTCCAAGACACATCATCATTAAAATGACAAATATCAAAGACAAACAGAGAATCCTAAAGGAAGCAAGGAAGAAACAGGTACTAACATATAAGAGAACCCTGGTATGGCTAGCAGCTGACTTCTCGACAGAAACACTGCAAGCCAGAAGGGAGTGGCAAGAAATATTCCAAGGAATGAAAAGCAAAGGCCTGCAACCAAGACTGCTCGACCCAGCAAGGCTCTCCATTAAAATGGAAGGCAAAATAAGGAGTTTCCCAGGCAAAAGAAGGCTAAAAGAATTCACCTCCACCAAACCAGCACTGCAAAATATGCTAAAGGGACTGCTTTAAGATAAAGAAAAAGTTTCTATGAATACCCAGTTCCTTCAGAGTTGCCAATACTTGATATTACCAATATTTTTAATCTTCATTAATCTGATTGTCACAACGATGTTATTTTAATTGTTCCTTTATTATTTGTTGAAACTAAACCTGTTTTAGTATATTTCTTGCCTATTACTATTATTTTTCTAAAAAAGCTTTAAATGGGTTTCTGGTATTCTTTATCCATTTATTGTAAAGGTTTGTAGAACTTTTTTTTTTTAAAACCTATTAACCATGTTTTAGATGTGTTGCAAATACTTTTCTATTCTATTCCTGGTCCTCTAACTTTTTAAATATGTATATTACTATATAGTTAAATGTTTAATATAGTCATATTGTCAATATTTACTCGATAGCTTCTGGGTTTGAATATTTTACTTCAGGGTAAGAAAAATATTAGTTTGTATTTTCTCCTAAAACTCCTTAGATTCTACATATTGATTTTTAACTCACCTGAATATTTTTTGTATAAAGTGTGAAGTAGGGCTCTGTATTTGTTTTATTTCAAGTAAGAGTGGTCCATGCACCTTATTTGTTGAATAAGCCTTATTTTACCCGTTGACTTGAAATATCAGCTTAATCATATATTTTTAGACAGATATATACATTTGTCTCTAGAATGTTCATTATATTTCATTGATCTACTTGATCATTTCTGTGCTGGTGTCATGTTGGTTTAATTGCTGAGACTTTATAATGATTTTAAATTTTTTTAACATAATTAACTTTGACATTTAAAAAAATAAATAAAATCAATCTGCATTTAAGAAAGAAAGAAAGAGAGAGAGATGGACTGCCACCTTTTGTGACAACATGGATGGAACTGGAGAATATTAAGCTAAGTGAAATAAGCCAGTTGATGAAAGACAAATACCATATGATCTCACCTATCAGTGGACTCTATTCAACAAAATAAACTAATGAATAAAATAAACCACAGGCATGGAAACATGGAGCAGACTGAAACTGACCAGAGGGGAGGGGGAAAGAGGACAATGGTGGAAAGAAGGGGAAGGAACTAGACAAGGAAAATGTATGAATGACCCATGGTCATGGACAACAGAGTGGGAATTGACTGAGGGAGTGGGGGGTGGGGGTCGGGTAGGTGGAGGAGGATAAAGAGGTAAAAATTGAGACAACTGTAATAGAATAAACATGATTTATAAATAAAAATATAAAATAAATTTTTACTAGAAAAAACATAAAACAATTAAAACATCAATAAGTACATACCCAATCAATAATTACTTTAAATGTAAATTGACTAAATGCTACATTCAAAAGACAGGGTGGCTGAACAGTATGACATAATAATAAAGGGATCACTCTAACAAGAGGATATAATCTTGTAAACATCTATACACCCAACTTAGGAGCAAATATTAATGGACATAAAGGGAGAGATCGATGGTAATGCAATAATAGCAGTGGACTTAAAAACCCTACTTACATCAATGGATAGACAGTCCACAAAAACTCAACATGGAAATACTGGCCTTAAGTTACACATTAGACTAAGCAAACTTAATAGATATGTACAGAACATTCCATCCCCAAACAGTAGACTACACATTCTTCTTAAGTACATACAAACTGTGCCCAGGATAGATAACATGTTAGGCTATAAAGTCAAGAAATTTAAGAAGATTGAAATCATGGCAAGCATCTTTTGTAACCACAATGGTATGAAACTAGAAATTAATTATAAGAGGAAACCTTGAAAGAATGTATGTGGAGGCTGAACAACATCCTAGCAAACAACCAGTGGGTCAATGAAGAAATCAAAGAGGATGTGAAAAAAAATACCTTGAGACAAAGAAAAATGGAAACAACATTATAAAATCTATGGGACGCAGCAAAAGCTGATATAAGGGGAAAGTTTATAACAATACAGGCCTCCGTAAGAAACAAGAAAAATCTTAAATAATCTAACCTTACACTTAAAGGAAGCAGAAAAAGATGAATAAATAAAGCCCAAAGTTAGTGTAGAGGGAAGGAATAAAGACCAGAGCAGAAGTAAATGAAACTGACGTTGGAAACCTCAGTGTCCCTGATTTCAAATTATGCTACAAAGATATAGTAATCAAAACACTATGGTAATGACACAAAAACAGACACACACATGGAACAGAATAAAGAGTCCAGAAATAAACCTATGCTTATATAATCAATTAAATTTACAACAAAGGAGGCAAGAATAAACAATGGGGAAAAGCCTTCAATAAATATTGTTGAGAACACTGGACAGCTACATGCAAAAAATTATATTGGGCCACTTTCTTACACTATATGAAAAATAAACTCAAAGCTGATTAAAGACTTAAATTTAAGACCTGAAATCATAAAATTTCTAGAAGAAAACAGAGGCAGTAAATTCTCTGACATTTCTCACAGCAATATTTCTTTTCTGAGATATCTCCTTGAGCAATGGTAATAAAACAAAAAAATAAGCAAATGGGACCACACTGCACAATGAAGGAACAATCAACAAGACAAAAAGGCAACCTGAATGGGAGAAGATATTTGCAAACGATATATCTGATAAGGAGTTGATATCCAAAATATATAAAGTACTGATAAAACTCAGAATCAAAAAAACAAATTCAATAAAAAAATGGGAAGAAAACCTGAAGACATTTCTCCAGAGAAGACATACAGATGGTCACAGACACAAGGAAAGATGCTTAATGTCACTAGTCATGAAGGAAATGCAAATAACTTTTTTTTATCTCACACCTGTCAGAATGGCTTTCATCAAAAAGACAAGAAACAACAGTGTTGGTGAAGATGGAAAGAAAAGGGAACCCTTGGGCACTGGTGGTAGGGTAGTAAATTGGCATGGCCATTATGGAAAACAGTATGGAGATTCCATAAAAAATTAAAAATAGAACTACCATACTACTCAGTAATTCAGTTTTGGGCATTTATCCAAAGAAACAAAAACACTAGTTTGAAAAAATGTATGTAGACCTATGTTCACTGCAGTATTATTTACAATAGCCATGATAATAAAAGCAAATAGAAGAATTCCATCCACAGAAGGATAAAAAAGATATGATACACACATACACATACACATTGCTAATATTACTCAGCCGCAGAAAAGAATGAAATCTTGCCATGTGTGGCAACATGGGTGGACATAGAGGGTATTATGCTAAGTAAAAAAGTTAGAGAAATACAAATAGGGTGTTTCACTTATATGTGGACTCTAAAAAACTAAACATGTGAACAAACAAAACAAACTCACATAGAATATAAACTGATAGTTGCCAGATGTTTGGGCAATGGGGGGTGGGGTGGGCAAAAAGACATTAATAAGTACAAACTTATAGTTATAAAATAAGCCACAGAGATGTAATGTACAGCATAGGGAATACAGTCAATAATATTACAATAACTTTGTAGGGTGATACTTATGAGACTTCCAGTGGTGCTCACTTCATAAGGTATATATATGTCAAATCACTAAGTTGTACGATTGAAACTAATATTGTATGTCAACTACACTTTAATTTAAAAAAGAACTTTACATTCCAGAGTTAAAAAATTAAAAACAAGAACATAAAATGTGGAGGGAGATCAACTGTTATAAATATCAGTTGTTGTATGTAAGCCTCATGATAACCACAAAGAAAAAACCCACAGTAGAAACACAAAAGAGAAAGAGAAAAGAATCTAAGCACACCACTAAAGAAATCTTCAAAACACAAAGGAAGCGAGTAAGAGGAGAAAGGAACAGAGAGAAACTACAAACTAACCAGAAAACAATGTACAAAATGGCAATAAGTACATACTTATCAACAGTTACTGTAAATGTAAATAGAGTAATTCTCCAATCTAAAGACATAGAGTGGCTAAAACGGATATAAAATTAAGAACCATTTGCAGTAGTTGTCCATTATCTGTGAGGGATATATTCCAAGATCCCCAGTGGATGCCTGAAACCACAGGTAGTACTAAGTAAGATGCATGCTTTTTCTGATATACACACGGCTTATCTTTGGCACCTCTCATTTGAGAGCATCACTGTTCTTGTGCATTATGAAGTAAAATAAGGATTACCTGAACACAAGCACTGTGCTACTGTGACAGTTTATTTGATAATGAAGTGACTGGTATTCAGGTAGCACATACAGGGCAGATTTGCTGGACAAAAAATAATTCAAGTCCTAAGTGGGACAGGACAAGATTTTACCATGCTACTCAGAATGGTATGCAATATAAAACTTATGAACTGTTTCCTTTTGGAATTTTCCATTTAAAATTTCCATGGTCAATCGAAGTTAACTAAAACCACGTAAGATGAATCTGTGGATAAGGGAGGGCTACAAGAGACGAACTTCAGATGTACAGACACACACAAAATAAAAGCGAAGAGATGATAAAAGAGGACATTACATAATGATAAGAGGTCAATCCAGCAAAAGGATATAACATTTGTAAATATTTATGAACCCAACATAGGAGCACCTAAACATATGAAGCAAATATTAACAGACATGAAGGGAGAAATAGCAATATAATAATAATAGGAGATGTTAATAAGCCACTTATATCAATGGATAGATCATCCAAAGAGAAAATCAATAGGAAAACATTGACCTTACATGAAATGTTAGACCAGATGTAATTCACAGATTACACAAAACATCCATCCAAATGCAACAGAATGAACATTTTTCTCTAGTGCACACAGAACATTATCTAGGATAAATAATGAGTAAAGACACAAAACAAGTCTTAATACACTTATGAGGATTGATATCATACCAAAGGCTTTTTCCAACTACAATGATATGAAACTAAAAATGAATTACAAGAAAGCTAGAAAATTTGCAAATATGTGGATATTAAATAACATGCTATGCAACAACCAATGGGTCAAAGAAGAAATGAAGAGAACTTCAAAAAATACTCTGAGAAAAATTAAAATATAACATATTAAAACTTATAGAATGCAGTGGAAGCAGTTCCAAGAGGGAAATTCATCATCATAAATCTAGTTTTACCCCAAGGAACTAGAAAGAAGATAAATGAAAACCAAAGTAACTAAAGGAAATAAAGAACACAGAGGAAATACACAAAATAGAGATTAAAAAGATAATAGAATAAAAACAATGAAATTAAGAACTGGCTCTTTGAAAAGATAATCTGACAAACCTTCAGCTAGACTCACCAAGAATAAAGGACTCAAATAAATAAAATCAGAAATGAAAGAGATGTTACAACTGATACCACAGAAATATGAAGGATCATGAGAATAGTATGAACAATTGCACATGAAGAGATTTAAGAACCTATAGGAAATGTATAAATTCCTAGAAACACATTACCTACCAAGACTAAATTGTGAAATAAAGAGTTTAAACAGACCTATTACTAGTAAGAAGAATGAGTAGTTAAAAACCACCCAACAAACAAAAGTCCATAACCAGATAACTTCACTAGCAAATATTCAAAGAAGATTACCAATCTTTTTACAAAAAAGTCAGAAAAGGAGGGAATGCTTCTAAACTAATTTTATGAGGCCAGCATTACCCTGATACCAAAACCAGATATGTCTGCCACAAGAAACTAAAATTACAAACCAATGTCCCTGATGAACAAACATGTAAGAATTCCCAACAAAATATTAATGAAACAAATTCAACAATACATTAAAAGGATTATATACACAATAATTAAATGTGATTTATTTCAAGGATGCAAAGATAATTCAATACACACATATCAATCAATAAAATACATACATCACATTAAAAAATGAAGAATAAAGATCATATGATCATCTCAATAGATGCAGAAAAGCATTTGACAAATTCAACATCTATTTATCATTAAAAATCTCTCAACAAAGTGAGAATAGAGGAAACGTACCTTAACATTATAAAGGCCACCTATGAAAAGCCCACAGCTAACATACTCAAGGGTGAAAAGTTGAAAGCTTTTTCTAAGATCAGGAACAAGACAAGGATGCCCACTCTCACATTTATTCAACATACTAATAGAAGTCTTAGCCAGAGCAATTTAGCCAGAAAAAGAACTAAAAGACATCCAAATCAGTGAGGAAAAAGTAAAGCTATCACTACTTGCAGGTAACATACTATAAATAGAAAACCCTAAAGACTCCACCAAAAAAAAAAAAAAAAAAAAAAAAAAAAAGGCTGTTAGAACAAATGAATTCAGTAAAGTTGCAGGATACAAAAGCAATACACAAAACTCTGTTGCAGTTCTAAGTACTAATAAGAAACTATCAGAGAAATTAAGAAATTACTACTATTTACAACTGCATTAAAAAGGATTCTAGGAATAAATTTAACCAAAGAGGTGAAAGACCTGTTACATTGAAACTGTAAGAAATTAATGGAAAAAATTCAAGAAAATGCAATGAAAGGAAAACTATTCCATATTCACAGATTGGAGGAATATTGCTAAAATATCCATACTATCTAAAGTGATCCAGAAATTCAATGAAATCCATGTCAAAATCCCAGTGGTATTTTTCACAGAAATATAAGAAACAATCATAAAATTTGTATGGAACTACAACAGACCCTGAATAGCCAAAGCAATCTTAAGAAAGAAAAACAAAGCTGGAGGCAACACATTCCCTGATTTCACACTATACTACGAAGCAATAGTAATCAAACAGTATAGTATTAACATAAAAACAAACACATAGGTCAGTAAAACAGAATAGAGAGCCCAGAAATAAACCCACCCATATATGGTCAATTGATTTATAATAAATTAGCCAAGGTTATACAATGAGGAAAGGACAGTCTCTTCAATATTTGGTGCTGGGAAAACCGGATAGCCAAATGCAAAGAAATAAAACTGGACCAGTATCTTATATCAGCAGTCCCCAACCTTTTTGGCAACATGGACCAGTTTGATGGAAGGCAATTTTTCCATGGACCAGGAGTGGGAAGATGTTTTCGGGGTGTTTTTAAGTGTATTACATTCAAGTTCACCTCCTGCTGCTGTGTGGCCTGGTTCCTAATAAGCCCAGACCAGTACCAGTCTGCAACCCAGAGGCTGGGGACCCCTGTTTTAATATCATATACAAAAATTAAATCTAAACTGATTAAAGGCTTGATTATAAGACCTGAAACTAAAATCTCCTAGACAGCACAGAAGGTGAACTCCTGACATCAGTTGTGGCAATCATTTTTGGATCTGATACTAAAAGCAAAAGTAACAAAAGTAAAGTAAACAAATGGGACTTCATCAAACTATAAAGCTTCTGCACAGCAAAGGAAATCATCAATAACATGAAAAGGCAACCTACTGAGTGGAAGAAGAATATTGGAAATTATAAGAACTCATACAGCACACCACGAAACTCCCTCCCACCCCCCCACAAACAATCTGATGAAAAAATGGGCAGAAAAATCTAAAGTAGCATTTTTCCAAAGCTGATATACAGATGGCCAACAGGTACATAAAAATATGTTAACATCACTAATTATCAGGGAAATGAGAATAAAAACCACAGTGAGCTATCACCATATACCTGTTAGAATGTCTATTATCAAAAAAGACAAGAAATAGGTGTTGAAAAGGATGTGGAGAAAAGAGAACCCTTGTGCACTGTTGGTGGGAATGCAGATTGGTGCAGCCATTGTGGAAAGCAGTGTGGAGATACCTCAAAAAATAAAAATAAATCTGTCTTTTGACCCAGCAATACCACTTCTGGGAATATAACTGAAGGAACCCAGAACTCTAATTCAAAAGCACATATGCAGCATTATTTATAATAGCTAAGACATGAAAGCAACTTAAGTGTCCATGGATAAATGAATAGGTAAAGAAATTTAGTATGAATGAGCATATATGAATACATATAGAAATGTGTGATACACACAATGGAATAAAATAATAAAAAATAATAAAATCTTGAGGGCATGATGCTAAGTGAAATAAGTCAAACAGAAAAACAAATACTATACAATCTCACTTATATGTGGCATCTTAAAACAAAACAAAACAAAACAAGCTCACAGAGAGACCAGATTGTTGTTGTAGGTGAAGTGAGCGAAATTGGTGAAGGGGGGTCAAAAGGAACATACTACCCATGATAAAATAAGACATGGAGACATAATGTACAGCATGGTTATTACTGGTAGATAAGCCCATACTCCTGGCCTGCCCTTTCTCTGTGAGCCAGGATCCAGACACTTGGCAGACTGTGCCAAGCTGCAGGGAGAAGGGGGTGCTCCTCTGGGGGTGGGGTGCAGAGCCAGGAGACTCAGCTGATTGCAGCATCTCAGCTGTGCAACTGCCTGGCCCAAAAGCAGCAGGAACCGTGGCGGACACTTCAAGTGGCAGGGCACCACCTCCTCCAGTGGAAGCAGTGGTTGGGCCCAGGTGCAGCAGAGCATTAGACTACGAGATGGCAGAGCACCTCAGCACACCCTGAGGCCTCAAGGGCAAGGAAGCTGGGCAGCCTTGGATGCTTCAGAGTTAGGGAGGCCCCGCCCTGACCAGCTGGGATGGCAGCAGGGGGAGGTTTTTAAACTGAGTGCACTGAAAGCTGAATGGACATGGCCCACGTGTGTGGGAAAGCTGAAAGATATACTGATGAAGCCCAAGCATGCTTAGGGCTAGAAGGATGAATGGATAGGGCCCCCAGTGCACTAAAAGCTAGAAAGATAACTGAGTAAGGGGAGAAGCCCTTGTCCCTACCCTTCCAGGACTAGATTGGGGGTAGAAGGCAGGCACATGCACCATAGAAGTCAGAATGGCAGCAGAGGGTGGTCCTAGACCAAAGAGGCCTGTCAATCTAGCCTGGGTAAAGAAGGGAATGGTTGCAAGGTGGATGGGCCACAGTACCCTGAAAGGTTAGGAAGTTAATTGGTCATCCTGGGAAAGCGCCTGGCCCAGTGCACACCCAAAACAGGAACAGTCCCAGGAGAACAAAAAAACCTCTCAGTCTTGCTCAGGACCTGCACTCAGTAGGTGTGCTAGTCTGTCCTCTCCATGGGCTACATTGCCTTAATAGCTCCATGACCCATGGCCTCCAGGAGGGAGTCTCCCTCTCCCTCTTGCCCACCTGATGAAGCATTTACCAGTGTGTTCATGTGCTCTCTCATCCAGAAGCATGTGACCTTATGGCCCTAGCAGTGGCATGGCCATGATCACACTGGCTCCACACATAGCATCCAGGAGGGAGGCTGAAGGCGGACAGCAGCTGGAACCAAGCTAAGCTACCTGGATGGTCACTTAGCAGCCACCTGCAGGCTCCAAAGGACAATACTTTAAAATGGAGCACAAATTCTGGGCACTGCTCTTTGCCTGGTCTTGCTGAGGACAGGTTACTAAGAAGAGATGAGCCATGTATTGGGGAGTCCCCCATTCTCCAAGACAGCATGGTATACAAATCAAACCTCTTTCCTTTTGCATCAGCACCCACCTTTCAAGTTTGGCTTTTGTGCCAGCAGGCAGCTGAACCTCTGCTTCTTTTTTTGTTCAGTAACATGGTGACTACACCTGACCCTTGAACAATGTGAAGCTTAGTGGTACCATTCTCCTGCATCACTGAAAATCCACATATAACTGCAATTGGCCCTCCACATTCACAGATTCCCAACCATTGACTGACTCTTGGACAACATGGGTTTGAACTGCATGGGTCAACTTAAGTACACAAGTCAACTGAAAAAAAAAATCACATAAAATTGGACCAGTGTAGTTCAAACCCATGTTGTTCAAGGGTTGACTATATTAATTAATAATACTGTTATTTCCTGGCCCGGTGGCTCAGTTGGTTGGAGTGTCATCCCATACACCAAAGAGTTGTGGGCTCATCCACTATCAGAGCACATAGGTAGGTTGTAGGTTCTATTTCCAGTAAGAGCGCATATGGGAAGCAATGAATTGATGTTTCTCTCACAGGGATGTTTTCTCTTTCTCTCTTCTCCCTCTGAAATCAATAAAATTGGGTGACGTTTGAAAAAAAATAAGGTACTGTATTGAGTATTAGTAAGTTGGTAAGAGAGTAATTCTTAAAAGTTCTCATCAAAAGAAAAAAAAATTGGGGGAGAATCAAGATAGCGGAGGAGTGGAAGTCACACTGACCTCCTCCGGGGACCAACCTGGAATTACAACTAAATTGTGGAGAAATCACTTGAAACAAACAACTGAACAGAAGTGAGAGAGGAGCCTTTTAACATTGGACAGACAGAAGAATCAGCTTTAGCACAAACTAACCGTTAAGGAGTGAGGTAGAGACTTGAGAAATCGAGCAGGGTGCCCACGGGAGGCAGAACCAGAAGGATATTGAAATGCTATTTGGATCCCCCTGAGAGGAGAGGGGTCTAAACCATAAGCATGATCTCCAGCCTACAGTACCAGAGCTCAAAAAGTACACAGAAAACAGCCAGCTGTGAAAAGCGGCAGGGTTGCTCTCTGCTAGAGACAAGTGGCTGGAGACGCAAATAGCCCTTTAAATGGCCAAGGCATAAATTTTTGTTTGCAGCCACTTACCCTGATTTCCAGCAAAGGCGGAGGCAGAGTGGGCTGGAGATGCCTGAGGAGAGACGGGGGAAGGAAGCTTTGGGGAGAGAACGGAGAGAGTAGCTGGCGGGATCCCAGTGCTGACTCCTCCCCCATGTGGCAGCAAACATCTTGCTCAGGAAGACCACTCACCTGAGCAGCAATAGCATGAGAGGCCTCTAGAGCCCTGCCCCCAGGAGGCTTGGCCTAGGCCTGATAGTGCCAAAACCTGACAGCTGAGTACAGAGTTGCAGCCACACATGGTAGAATTCCCGACTAAAGGGGGTGCAGAGTGGTCTAGACACACTTAAGGACAGACTCGGGATGGAGGCTTTGAGGAAAGAACGGAGAGAGTAGCCAGGGAGATCCTGGTGCTGACTCCTCCCCCATATTGCAGCAGCCATTTGGCTCAGGCAGACCACACCCCTGAGCGGCTGCTAGCAGCATGAGAGGACCCAATAAGCCCTCCCCCAGGAGGGACTCAGCCCCTCCCTGTGCTGTCTCTAAGCAGGCCTGCTGAGTGCAGAGTGACCAGATTAACAGCTGAAGGAGACAGCCACAGATAGCAGGTTCCTGGAAGTCTCGAAAAGAGTGCCTAAAGTCAGACAGGGTCAACATCTGACATCATCAGAGGCAGATCCAGAAAGTAAAAAACAGCAGTCTCCTACCATAGAAGTTCACACCACAAAGTGAGGAAATCAAGACAGATCAATTTAAGAAGCAGAAGCAAAAAAGAAGAGTCTCACAAATCATGGGAAGACAGAGAAATACGGCCCACTCGAAGGGAAAGGAGGAATCCCCACAAAAAGAACTAAATGAAACAAAGGCAAGTAAACTATCAGATATTGAGTTCCAAACAATGGTTCTAAGGAACCTCAATGAGCTCAGTGAGCTCAGAGAGAATTACCAAAAACTACAGGGAAACTATGAGGAACTTACTGAAAACTGTATCAGCATGAAAAAGGACATAGAAACTATCAATAAGAGACAAGAGGAAATGAAGAATACAATTTCTGAATTGAAGAACACAGTAGAAGGAATCAAAAGCAGGCTGGATGAAACTGACGATCGAATCAGCGAGCTGGAGGGCAAGGTAGAAAAAAGCTCCCAGAAAGAGCAAGAAAATGAAAAAACACTCAGAAAGAATGATGAGGCATTTAGAGAAATGCAGGACAACCTGAAATGTAGTAATATCCGTATAATAGGGATACAAGGAGAAGAGAATGAAGAAGGGATAGAGAACCTGTTTGAAAAGGTAATGATGGAAAACTTCCCTCATTGGAGGAGAGAAAAAGTCACACAAGTCCAGGTAGCACAGAGGGTCCCATTCAAGAGGAACACAATGAGGCCCACTCCAAGACACATCATCATTAAAATGACAAATATCAAAGACAAACAGGGAATCCTAAAGGAAGCAAGGGAGAAACAGGTACTAACATATAAGAGAACCCTGATAAGGCTAGCAGCTGACTTCTCGACAGAAACACTGCAAGCCAGAAGGGAGTGGCAAGAAATATTCCAAGGAATGAAAAGCAAAGGCCTGCAACCAAGACTGCTCGACCCAGCAAGGCTCTCCATTAAAATGGAAGGCAAATAAGGAGTTTCCCAGACAAAAGAAGGCTAAAAGAATACACCTCCACCAAACGAGCACTGCAAAATATGCTAAAGGGACTACTTTAAGAAGATGAAGAAAAAGAGTTTATGAATACCCAGTTTCTTTCACAGTTGCCATACTTGATATTACCAATATTTTTAATACTTATTAATCTAATTGAGACAATGATGTGTTATTTTAATTGTTCCTTTATTATTTGTTGAAACTAAACCTGTTTTTGTATATTTCTTGCCTATTACTATTATTTTTTAAAAAAAGCTTTACATGACTTTTTGGTGTTCTTTATCCATTTTTTGATTAAATATTTGTAGAATTTTTTCCCCCCCAAAAAGAAACAAAACTATTAATCCTTTTATAGATGTGTTGCAAATACTTTCCTATTCTATTACTTGCCCCTTAACTTTTTTTACATGACTACTACTGTGTAGTCTTAAATGTTTAATATAGTCATATTGTCAATATCTTACTTTATAGCTTCTGGGTTTGAATATGTTACTACAGGTTAAGAAAAATATTATTTTGTATTTTCTCCTAAAACTCCTTAGATTTTACATATTGATTTTAACTCACCTGAATATTTGTTGTATAATGTGTGAAACAGGGCTCTATATTTGTTTTATGTCAAATAATAGTGATCCATGCACCTTATATGTTGAATAAGCCTTATTTTCTCTTTTCTCTTTTCACTTCTTTCGTTTATAAGTGAACTCTATTCAACAGAATAAACTAACAAACAAAATAAACCACAGCCAGGGAAACATCAAGCAGACTGAAAGTGACCAGAGGGGATAGGGAAGGAGGACAATAGTGGAAAGAAGAAGGAACTAAACGAAGAACATGTATGAATGACTCATGGACGTGGACAAAAGAGTGGGAATTGACTGTGGGAGAGGAGGGCGGGGTGCGATGGGTGGAGGAGGGATGAGGGGGATAAACTGAGACAACTGTAATAGAATTAACATGACTTAAAAATAAAAAAATACAATAAAAAAATTTGTAACTCTGTATGGTGATAAATGATAACTAGACTTCTTGTGGTAATCATTTTGAAATATATACAAATACTAAATCATGATATTATACACCTGAAACCAATGTTACATGCAAGTTATACCTTTAATAAAAAAAATAAAAAGAAAAAGAAAGGGTAAAGAGATTGCCTGGAAGTTGTTAAAAAAAAAAAAAGGAAAGATTTCTGAGACAGATAGGTGGAGGCCTGAAAGAGTTCACAGTAAGCATAAAGACCTATGATAATGGGATCCAATATGGATATTACCTTATTACCTATGTAGAAATTTTAAATGAGCATATAAAAATATGCTCAACATCATTAGTCACAGGGGAAATGCAAATCAAACCATATTGAGAAACCACTTTACAACCTTAAGAATTATAATTGTGAACAAGGATATAGAGTAATGAGAAACCTCAAACATTGTGTGTGGAAATATAAAATGGTAAAGCTGCTTTGCAAATTAGTTTGGTAGTTCCCCTAAATGCTAAACATACAGTTACTATATGGCTTAGCAATGCTACTCATCTCTGCCAAGAGACCTGAAAATTTCTGTCTACACAATAACTTGCACATGAATTTTTATACCAGCATACTCATAATAGCCAAAAAGTAGAAGAAACCCAGATGCCCATTAAATGATGAAGGAATAAACAAATTGTGGGATATCCATAAAATGAATATTATTCAGTGATAAAAATGAATTACTAATACATGATACAACGTGGATGAACCTTAAAACACTGTGCTAAGTAAAAAAAATCCAGACACAATAGACCACACTATAGGTATGATTCCAATGATATGAAATATCTGGAATAGGCAAATCTATAGACAGAAGATAGATTAGTGGCTGCCTAGGAATGGAGAGGAGGGAGAAAATGGAGAGTGACTCTTGATGGGTACTGGATTTCTTTTTGGAATAATAAAAATATTCTAAAATTCATTGTAATCATGGTTGTACAACTCTGAATATAAAAACTAAACTGAAATCTTTAAAAAAACACTGAATTGTAAGAAGGGTTAATTTCATATTATGTGAATTATATCTCAATAAAGTTGTTATAGAGAATTAAAAAACCGAGACATCCTTTTACTTTTTAACTTTCTAAAATCTTCAATTCCTTTAATTTTTAAACTTTAAATTAATTGAACTTGGCTCCAATTCTGACTTTAAGTAAATTTTAAACCAAATAACAATTTCAAAACAAATACCTGTTTGCACACCAGTGTCCTTCTTAGAAGAGTTCATAGAACTGACACATGTATTCACTTTATCACTGACTTTATCCAAACGTTGTTCTGAATTTGAAATGTTGTTAGCAGATTCATTAAATTCTACTTTTACTGAATCAACTGGCAAGAGAAATAAATAATTTGATAAGATGACAGTTGAGGAATAGTAAGAGAAATTTTGAGTAGCAGAAACTAAATATGAACGAGACTGTTAACTAATCAATATGAACAATGCAAAAAAATGTACAAGGGTTAGCCTAACATTTCTTGCAAAAAATTACATGCATTCTTATCCCTTATTGAATACAGGGAGACCACTTAAGAGATGTCTCCATAAAAATGGGTACAAAAGTACTTATTTTACCTATTGTGAGCAAAACAAGAAAATTATGTGAAAACATACTGAAAAGTGTTAACACTATTTAGTTGTACTCTTTAAGGCAATCTTCTCCCCATAAATGCATTATAAAGATACATTATTAGTTCAAGGTCTAAAATTCCATAAAAAATATTTAGTTAATAGGGGTGTCAAAGGTACTTAAAATAGTCAATTATTTATAATCAACTACAAAAAATATTATAAATAAAATTCTAGTTAGGTGCTTACCGCCAAGATTTTTAATCAATCTAGAAGTGTCATGTCCCTTTTGAGCCAGTTCTCGAATTCTCTGTTCTTGTTTTAGTCTCTGTGCCAGCTCCTGTGCTCTCTGCATCGCCTGGAACAGCTCATTTGTCTTGAGAGTTATAATTTCCTATCAATAATAAAGTACAAAAATTTATTAAATAAATTACCAAACACATACAAACTTGACTATTCTCTCTCAGTAGATATATTCTTAGCTCCTACTATGTGCCAGGCTATATTCAAGATACTGGGAGTAGAACAGTCAACATGGCAAATTCCTTCCCTTCTGAAGCCTACATTTTAATTTCTTATTTTTTAAAAGCAATATCAGTTTTTTTATTTTTATTTTTTAAAATGAGTATTCTTCCTTTTCTAAAAACATATTTTGTTTATTTATTTTTAGAGAGAGGGAAAAGGAGGGAGGAAGAGAGGGAGAGAAACTTCAGTATGTGGTTGCCTTTCAAGTGCCCCCTACTGGGGACTTGGCGCACAACCCAGGCATATGCCCTGACTGGGAATTGAACCAGTGACCTTTTGGTTTGCAGGTGAGCATTCAATCCACTGAGCCACACTTGCCAGGGTGGCAATATCACTCTTTCTAATTTTAGCCATTCTGGTGGATATAAAATGGCACTTCATTGTAGTTTTAATTTACATTTCACTGATGATTAATGAGATTGAGTTTCTTCCTAAGTATTCATTGACTCTTCTCCTTTTGTAGAATTGTGAATGACCTGTTCCAGTCTTTTGTTCATTCTTTTATTAGGTTTCTGTAGTTTTGTTGTTGATTTACAAGATTTTAATGTTTTAAATAATTTAAAAAAATTTTTCAATTACAGTTGATATACAATGTATCAGTTTCAAGTAAAACAGAGTGATTACACAGATATACAACTTAAAAAGTGATCATCCCAATAAGTCTAGAACTCATCCGACACCACACATAGTTATTACAATATGACTGACCATAGTCCCTATGTTGTACTTTACATCCCTGTGACTTTTTCTAACTGTCAATGTGGACATCTTAATCCCTTCCCCTTTTTCACCCAGCCCTCCCCCATCTGACAAATCAACCAAATGATCTCTGTATCTGTGAATCGCTTTTTGTTCTGTTTGTTCATTTATTTTGTTCTTTAAATTCCACATGTAAGTGAAATCATGTGGTATTTGTCTTTCTCTGACTCATTCATTTAACATAATTCCCTCTAGGTCCATCCATGTTGTCACAAATGGCAAGATTCCATTCTTTCTTGTGGCTAAGTAATATTCCATTGTATATACATACCACCTCTTTTTTAAACATTTATCTATCGATGGACACTTAGGCTGCTTCCTTATCTTGGCTACTGTAAATAATGCTACAATGAATAGAGATGTATATGACTTTTTCAATTAATGTTTGGAGTTTCTTCAGATTAATACCCAGATATGGAATCGCTGAGTCCTTCTTTGTCTCTTAGTTCAGGCTTTATTTTATAGCCTATTTTGTCTGATATAAGTATTGCTACCCCAGCTTTTTTTGTTTTTTCCAGTGCATGAAATATCTTTTTCTACCCATTTACTCTCAGTCTGTGTCTTTGATTTGAAGTAGGTCTCTTGCAGGTAATATATGTATGGGTCTTGTTTTCTTTTCCATTTAGCCACCCTATGTCTTTCTACTGGGGCGTTTAATCTTTTACATTTGAAGTAATTATTGGCAGATATGTAGTTACGAACATTTTATTATTCATATTTTTGGTATTTGTATTTTCCTTATTTTTAATGAAGTCCCTTGGACATTTCTTATAATACTGGTTTGATGATGAATTCCTTTAGTTTTTTGTCTGGGAAGCTCCTTATCTGTCCTTTGACTCTAAATGACAGTTTTGCTGGGTAGAGTATTCTTGGTTGTAGGTCCTTGCTTTTCACCACTTTGAATATTTCATGCCAATCCCTTCTGGCCTGCAAGTTTTTGCTGAGAAATCAGCTGACAGGCTTATGTGAGTTCCCTCGTAGGTAACTGATTTTGTGTTGATGCTTTTAAAAATCTCTTTGTATTTATCCTTTCACATTTTAATTATGATGTATCTTAGTATGGGTTTAAGTTCATTCTTGTTTAGGACTCCTGTGCTTCCTAGGCATGTGAGTCCATATCCTTCACCAGATTATAGAAGTTTTCCATCATTATATCTTCAAATTAGTTTTCAATTTCTTCCTTTCTCCTTTGGTTCTGACACCCCTATGATACAAATGCTACTACACCTGAAGTTGTCCCAAAGGTCCCTTAAACTGGCTTCATTTTTTTGGATTCTTTTTTCTTTATGCTGTTCTGACTGGGTGTTTTCTGCTACCTTGTCATGCAAATCATCGATTTAATCCTCTGCTTTATCTCCTTCACCTGATCTACTGTTGATTACCTCTAATATATTATTTATTTCAGTTATTGGATTCTTTACTTCTGAATAGTTCTTTTTTATGTGTTCTATCTTTATTTTCAAGTTTCCTATCTTTTTGTTGGAGTTCTCACTGAGATTATCTGTTCTTCTCCAAATTTCATTGAGCATCCTTATAACCAGCATTTTGGACTCTGCATCTGATAGATTACATGTCTCCATTTAGTTTACTTCTTTTTCTGTAGTTTTGTTCTATTCTTTCATTTGGGACATGTTTTTTGTCTCATTTTGGCTGCCTCCCTGTGTTTGTTTCTACGTATTATATAAAGTGGCCACATCTCCCAGTCTTGGCAGTGTGGCTGTATGTCGTAAAGGTCCTATGAGGCCCAGTGGCTCAATCTACCTGGTCACCTGAGCCAGGTACTCCAGGTGTGTCTCCTGGGTAAGTAATGTGTGCTTTCCTGTTGTACTTGAGCCTTTATTGCTGTTGGCTCATCAATTGGTGGGACTGACCCTCACTGGTCAGTTGTGAGGACTGGCCGTGTCTATAGCAGAAGAACTATTGTGTAGGTGTTGACCCCATGAAGCCAGATTCTCTTTAGTGGGGCTCTGGTGCCTCCAGAGTCTGCCCTTAGGTGTGTAGTTTGTAGAGGTGGTTGAGTGATGCTCTGGTGTAGTCTGAAGCTGGCCACTGTGAGTGTTAGTTCTGGGGCCTCCAGTTCAGGCCAAGGTCAGCGACTGCCAGTGCCCTGCCCAGGGACACTCTGTAGAAGATGGCTGCAACTTGTGCTAGGCATGGAGGTGCAAGGGAGAGGCTAAGCTGCAAAATGAGGTAGGCTGCTGCTAGTCCTGCACTTGGGGCTGCCTAGCAAAAGGTACAGAACACATCAAGACCAGATGCTGCTTGTATGGGGTTTGTGAACCCTTGAGAGATTTTAGGAAAGTCCATAGCACAAGCCAAGACAGGTCATTGGCATGGAAAAGGCACTGGAAGCAACTTGGGTGAGCCCAAAAGCTGGGTGGGGCAGGGTATCAGAGACTCACCAGGCAGGGTGAATGGTGTTAGGTTGATGGAGGTTCAGATCTGGCACCCATTTAAGCCTGCAGGCTGGGTGTGGTTAGGGCACAACAAAGGAACAACAGCTTCTTCCAGCAATTCTGTCTGGGAGGAAAGCTGTCTCTCCAGCCCTTGTCCCAAACTCAGACAATTCAGTTCTACCCTGGCACTTTTCAAGCTGCTGCCCCAAGGCGGGAGATTACAGTGAGTGAGTCTGTCAGTGAGTAAATCTATGAATGGGCCCTGCAACTCCAGAAAACCTCCATCTCATTCCGTCTCAGACCACAGTATCTGCTGGTTTCACAGTAAAAGTTATGGGGGCTTCTTCCTGGCAATGGAACTGTGGGCTGAAAGCCTGGTGTGGGGCTGGGAATCCCTGCTTCTATGGGAACCTCCACAACCGAGATATCCCTCCCAATTTTTAACCACCAAATGTAGGCATGGGAGCATCCTATTCTATGTCTTTGCCCCTCCTAATAGTCTCCACCTGGCTTCTTCTGTATGTCCTTCGTTATAGGACTTCTGTTCAGCTAGACTTCAGGCAGTTATTGATGATGGTTGTTCTGTAGTTTAGGTGTAATTTGGATGTAATCATGGGAGGAGATGAGCACAGTGTTTACCTACTTCAGCATTTTGACTAGAAGTCTAATCTTTTTTACAGCTGCATTAGACCACATATATAAAAACACTTTTACATTCAAGTTTATACTATAAAGCTTTCAAAGTTTCTAAACCAATTGTCCATTCCATCAGAATTCTATTAAGATTAAAAATAGATTATTAAGAGATAAAACACAAGGTCTGTGGACATTTATTACAATTCAAACAAATGATACTTTGATCTTTTTTCATGTATATAGTTATTTCATAGGAGTAGTTGGCTCAGCCTACTCAATATAATGAAATCAAAACCCAGACCATGTGCCCTTTCATCAGCTAATTTTGGAGTAAAGGCTGCAATGGAAAAGGCAATAAAATGAAAGCTCTCAGTCCCACCTCCTAACTCCAGGGGAAGTGCACTATGTTCTACTTTGTAAACCTCAAGAATCTTTGGCAACTGATGTGATTGTATGAGTTGTTCTTTGTCAGTTCAGCTTGACACCAACATAAACTATGTTGTCTGTACGTCTTATGCCAGGGGTGTCCAACCCACAGCCCGAGGGTTGCATGTAGTCCAGTATAGCTATGAATGCAGCCCAACACAAAATTGTAAATTTACTTAAAACATTTTGAAACTTTTTGTGATTACATGTTGCAATATATTTAATGTGTGGCCCAAAACAACTCTTTTTCTTCCAGTGTGGCCCAGAGGCACCGAAAGGTTGGACACCCCTATTAGGTATGCTCCTAATCACTCAAATATCTACTCTTTTTAAAAGACCTTTACTTAGCACAGAGGAAACCTCTAACACAGCAACAAATTGTATTATCAATCCCAGCCAATAACTCTGCAAATATATACTTCTATTCACAAGAGGATACAGACAGAAAGGTCGATCATTTTTCTTAACATTTCTAAAACATTTATTAATATAAATAATTATTGCTTAGAGAACATTTCAAAACCAAGATCATAGATAACTTCTGTTTTGTGCTGTAATAACTCATCTTGACTTCCTCTTTAGCAGAGAAAAAAGCATTTCAGCAATACAGCATTTGTGATCTAATCATTTGAAAGAAAACCTCCAGATTCCTCCTTAACCTTCATAACTTTCTTTATGCAAAGCTTTAATATTTCTTCATAGAGCTTCACAATTTTTAAGAACATCCATTTTTACTCTAAAATGTTATGGTTAAAATATAGATACCTACTTCCTTTCGTTTTTGCTTAAGTATGTCTTCTTCATACTGTTTCTGCATCTCTTCTCGTTCCTGTGCTAAACGAAGCTCCTCTTCTTGTTCTTCCTTCTTTCTCTGCTCTTCTTGCAGCTGCTTCTTCCTACGCTTTTCTTCCACCTGAGCAGTGATGGCTTTCTAGTTGAAAACAATCACATAATTATTGTCACAAATTAAAAAAAAAAACAACTCAGGATGCATTTGTTTTGGTGTTTCTAAAATAAGTTTATCAGTATACAGAAAGTAATTCTCATCCTGACAGGATTCAGGAGAATTAAACTAATGAAAAAAGTATCCAATACTAACGTAATTTTAGTGTTATTTCACATATACAACCTATACATTAAAAATCTCTTTTGGAAGGCAGGTGGCTGCACTATAAGATACTGTCTGATTCTCAGTATGAGTATAACTTTAATATAATGACAGCTGAAGTACAAATTAGATTCACCAATGGACTGAACAGGGCCTATGCTATAAGTTTATGCTTTAATTTTATTTATATTTACTTAGGCATCTACTGCCCATAAATAAGGCAAAATAACAATACTTTACAATGCAATACCTGATGTTCTAACTGTTTTTGTCGCCGCCTGTCTCGTTCCTCAATCTGAGCTGGGTCCAAGAGAGCAGTCATAGAACGAAGAAAGCTGCCAAAGAGATACATTACCTATTTAAAACCACCAAAATATGTGTTTAACAAGGTACGAAATCATTTTGTTTGGATTATGTCTACTAATTATTTCTACTTTAAAGAAAAATACCAAAACTGAAATCAGTTAAGATACATTATAAATATGGCAACAGTCCTAATAAAGCACACAGACTTTTAAAAACATCAGTACTGAAGTACACACTTACTTTGTTTTTTGACTGTTTGCCGTTGCCATGCCTCTAACAGGTTTTGCTATATGCTCCTCTTCTGAAGGTTCAACCTGGCTTCCAGTTGTAGGTGTATAAACACTGCTGATATCAGCCAGCTCCTGAGTGTCCGGAGAGACACAGAAGTACTCTGGTTGTTTGTGTGATGACCGAGAGGACAGTTGAGACTGAGACCCAGGATATCTTTTTAATGAGTCAAAATGCATTGCCCATCTGTCATGTTCCTCACCCTAATCATGACAAATAAAAATTGCTAAGAATTTTTCCAATTGTTCTCACATGTAAAATTTTAAAGGACAATCAAACATGATTTTTAAGTCACCACAAACAGAATAAGCATCATAAAAATTAACAAAACTGCATTCTGTATTGATTCCATATACATTTAAATAACTAGCATGGGGAATATGAGAAATACAAATAATTAGGAAATTTCTAAAAAGTTATAAGAAATTATGAAGAATCACACTTACTAAATGCATTCAATGAAAAGGTTCACAAAAGTAAATGTGGAATACCTGGTATACTCTAGTCTTTTCAAATAGTTTCAGAATACTTTTAAGATTAAAACTTCTAAATTCACACCTGTCAGAATGGCTATCATTCATGAATGAATCAACAAACAACAAATGTTAGCATGCTGGGAAAAGGGAATCCTCAGGTACTGTTAGTAAAATTGCAAACTGGTGAAGCCACTATGAAAAAGTAGGGAGGTCCCTCAAAAAATTAATAACAGAACTACCTTATGACTCAAAATTCACTTCTAGGTATTTATCTGAAGAAACCCAAAACACTAATTCAAAAAGATACATGCATTGCTATGTTCATTGCTGCATTATTTACAATAGCCAAGATATTCAAGCAACCTAAATGTCCATCAGTATATATACCACATCTTCTTTATAACTGTAATCCTACTTTTGCCCTGCTCTTTATAAGGAAAGGAAATTCTCTAATGAAAAATAGAAAATTCTTTCTCCAAAACAATTATAGGATTTCTAAAATTCTATCCTAATATAGTCTCATTTACATTTTGAAAGGAGTTATACTGATAATTTAAAATAGATGAATATTGTTTTACATTTGGCTTCAAAGTACAAAAACCATTGCTTTTGGACCCGGAGCCAGGAGGATAAGAGCCCAATTTTCTGTTGAATAATAATATCTCTTTCTAGAATATCCTTCTTCTTTTCCATTTCTGCTACTATAACCCTATCACAATCTATGACATTTCAATAAGAAAAATATATTGTGTCCAGATTAAGTCCTTGACTTATAAGAAAGCCAAAAATAAAAGAGACTACCATAAAAATTTGTTGTTGCTTTAATTTACTGGAGTTTAATATGCTCTAACAAAAAGAAAAGAGTGTATTCTATTCAAATTGTCCTGAAATGCAACATTTTGTTATGTGAAATAACCACATGACACAATTTTAAGTAGTCTGACAGAACACAGTGGCAATATATCTCAAAATGTTACTGTCTGTCCTCTTTTTACCAGAAACAAAGACAAAAGCTCATAGTTTGCAACAGACTGCTTTCATCAAAGGAAATACTCATGCAAAAAGAAAAAAATCTTAGCATCTCAGGTACTTCTACATATTTTAAGCAGATTTTTAAAAACCCATTATATTTATTTGAGTCTAAAAGAACAACTTCAAAAGGAGCACTATCTTCAGGTAAGTGATTTAACAAGTCTTCTATTTCTAGAAATATTATTTTAGAGGTCAAAAGGGAAAAGAAAATCACATGGGCTCTTTGAACTTCTTGTAAGAAATTCTCAACATTGGTACTGTATCAGTCTTAGATTTCTGTGATCTGTTTCCTTAAGTCTGATGTAATCAAATCTGGATTCAAATTTTAGTGGCATTACAAATTATTCAGCACAAGTCAAAATTATCCTTGAAAATTCCTAAAATTCCTCACAAAATGTTTTATAGACATATATGTACAACCCAGTGGGAAATTTAATAATCAATTTTCTCAATCCAGTCTTCAATTTCTTACTCAAGGATGTCTTACAAAATGATTACCACACATTTGCTTGCCACCTGAATAATTCATTTCACTTCTCCAATTGGGAAACCTTTTGTTTTTTTAAGTCGTTACCTTTAGTTTGAAAGATCTGTCAAACTCTCCACATCATGGCGAAAGTCTGCATGATTCGTAAGCAGCTTTCTCATGAAATACTTGGAGGGCAACAAGTTCTCAGCCTATTAGATCTGACCATCCCATTGACTTTGAAGTTTCTTTTGATTAATAGAAGGAAAAGGGGGGAGGGGAGAAAAGGAGGAACATTCTAGAAACCTAGGGAAAGAATCCTCACAGCAGCCACCCAAAACAGACAAAAACCCCCCAAAACTCAGAAAACAAAACCAATTCACCAACTCCACTTTTTCTGTTTTACAACTTTCTACACCTCATTCTTGATTTTGGCTTTCCTGGCTGAAACAGCTTCCCAGTTCTGCCTCTCCAAAAGACAGGAGAGGAGAAGTCCTATAGGATATGTCGTGATCCAAAGCTACATCCCATCAATCCCCAAGGCTTCGTGGATTCTAGCAGACTGTTGGCCCCCTGCTCCCAAACATTTGAGCAAATAGCCTAAGGTGAAAAGAAAAAAAAAAAAAGCCCTGGTAGATGATGGGGAAAATGGTGAGGAACTGGGTTTAAGTGAGAGCTTACATGCTTTCGTAACACAGTCTCGTGTTCTTTCAGTTCAGCCCCAGGCAAACATGACTAGTATCTGCTGTCTGGTTGGGAGATTTTCCAGAAATTTCTCCCACTAGTCCTGTAGTCCCAGAAGCATCCTTGCCAACCTCACATGTCTGTTACTTCCCTTTGCCCACCTTCAGGCGACATGGGAAAGAACCCACCTGCAGCCAATACCCTGACATAAAATTGACAGGAAAGTCTCACTTAGTAAGCATTAGTTTGAAACAGAGAAACAGAGAGCAAATCTGAGATGCTATAGTTGTTGAAAGGCAGATGTGAGCAGATCAAAGTTCCCACATATTTTTCACTAAGACAATGGCCAGAGCTTCAAATGACCAGAGAAAAAAATGGGACCATTAGGGGGTGAGCAAGAGGCCAACCTATAACTAAGATGTCATGACTTGGGTTACAATTTCCACTTTTAGCACCATTAATATGTTCATTTTTTAAATCTATGTTATCACCTTGTCTCCAGGCAAAACAACAAACCATCCAAACATTTTAAAAATTGCGGGTTTGAAACAGGAAGGGAAAGGTTAAAGACACAGAATCCAGTACTACAGAAGGAAGTGTGAATTTAGATCACGAGATATTTGTCCTTGTTGCTATCTTGCTCCTTAATGCCAAAGCCAGCCAGCCCACTCATGCAGAGTGATGTACTTGTCCAGGTCACAAATCTCAAAAAAGCGGATGGTGCAAGTGCTCCATTGGGATGAGGGGCTTAGTGTGGGAGAGGTACCTGTCAGTGGGGTGCTGGTCCAGCTGGCCAACTGCACAAGGAAGATGTACACATTGTAGTTCTTTTCGAAATCCTGGCAGCAACATGGCATCGTTTCCAGACTCCAGGTACTTCTGCTCTCGTGGTTCTTCTTCATCCGCAGCTCTGCTTCTTGGTCAGGAGGTTGTTGCCCTCATCCTTTTCACATAGAGTGACCAAGATGTTCCTGAGCCAGCCCTACATGTGCAGGGGAAATTCAGTCAGCTTGGAGTCCAGGCAGAGGATTTATTTGCAGGGTCTGATGTAGTCCAGGTGGAGTTTATGGCTCTTTTTGGTGCCCTCCAGGGTGCACTTGGTGGCAAAGAAATAGCAGGACGAGTCAAAGGTCTTGTTGGCATTGCTGCACACCTTCTCAAACTCACCAACAGGGGGCAGGGCAGCTGGTAGGGTCATGGCACACACACACAGGGGTGTTGTTCTCATCTAGCTGTCACAACTCGCAGTGTTTGCAGTGATGGCTTTGGCAGGGGCTTTCAGCCACCACTTCTTCAACTTCCTCGGCCCCTTCATCAAATTCTCCTACTTCCACCTGGACAGGGCTGGCTCCCATGAGTACCTCGGCCACTGTTTCCTCACCACCTACATCTCATCACACAGTGCTCCATGCTAAGGGGCTGCCAAGACCCTCTGGCCAGGCAAAAGAGAAAGAATACCCAGGGCTTCGTGGTGCTGGGAACTTTCAGTAGCAGGCAGGCAGCCGCATGGAGGTCTACAGAAATGTCTAAGAAATCTTTTATTACTTTCTTTCTCCTAAGTTCCTCAATGTGCATTCAGTTAAAGGAATGAAAGGATAAGGATTTGGGGGGTAGGGAGAAGTAGGAGATAGAATGAAATCTCCCTTTTGGCTACTGAGCTCATTTAGTTTAAGCTAAGGCAAACATGCATGCAAGACATACTATAACAAATGTGTTTTGGCCACACCTAGCACCTCCCTTCCATTAATTCCTCCCTAGGTTAAGAGCCCTTTTTCCCCAAGTTCACTCAAACTTTTTCACTTTATCTCCCTCCTAATATTGACCTGGACTCCCCTTCTACGTAAAATCTCCTTTTTTAAAACATCCATGTTGAGCCTATTCTCGACAGCCTTGAGCAAAAACATTTTTATAGGTATTCACCATAGCCTTCCTCACCAACAGGCCCTGACATGTTACAGGGTCCTAATATAATTCTTTAGCTACCTTTAACTTATTCTATGTTAGGAAACACTAAGTCTTACTCCTAACACAAATTTTGTATGAATGTTGGCTGCTAAATCAGAACTGAAAATAGAGGGGCTTGGTTCCATTCATTTAATTCTTCCTTTAATTAAGACAGTTTTTAAAAATGCAGCTTTTGAAGTCATTCAGTGGTGACTTTGCCATGATCCAGGATAGCCCCACCTGCCAGTCCATCCAAGAGCCTTCTCATTCTAGACTCGGTCCACCTACTTATCCTGTCCATTCATCAGTCAGAAAAGGCATTTGTGTGCCTGGTGTGTGCTCAGTCTCAGGACGCTGAGCCAGGAAAAACAGGATCTTCCAAAGAGGAAGAACATCAAAACAAAGAGCTGAAACCACTTTTTAAACTTGAAAATTACTCTAAAATCCTTCTGGAACCAGGACTTTAGAGGTATGCATATGGTTTAAAATCCTGGTTTTCATGTGCTTATTTGCCATATATCCTCTTAGGAGCCAGGTCTGTTCAAAATCGTTTGTTGATTTTTAGAGGGTTTTTTTCCTTATAACTTGGGTATTTTTTTAAAAGGTACATTCTCGATTAAGTCCTTTATTAGACAGGTTATAAAATACAGACCTAATAGTAATCTTCAAAGAGCAGAACTTTTGACTAAGGGGATTGCTTATCACCTTTTTTTCTGTTTATGCCAGATTTCAGTGATGTACCCGTAACACATGTATTAATTTTATATCCAACCTTTTTTATTAAATTCCCCTATTATTTCTATAAATATAGTGACATTAAATTCTGAAAGTTAAACCTAGCTTGTGTTCATCAAATAAACCCAACTGATCATGATGTATTTTTAACATTTTTCTTTCTTGTCAGCTTTTGTTATCAAAAATTTTTGTCTTGTTCGCTTTGGGTATCAGGTTTTTGCTTATTTTTATACTTCCTTCATAAAGAAGCTTGGAAAGTTTTGCCTTCTACTTTGTCTGGAAGAAGTCACCAATAAACATACCTGGGCCTGGAGTTCACTTCGTGAAGTTTTTAATGATGAGTTCTATGTCTTTAATAAATTTAGATTCATTCAGTTTTCCTACCTCTTTTGTCAATGTTAGTAATCTAATAACTTGTCAACTTTTCAGCTAAATTCTCAAATGCACTGACAAAAGTTGTTCATAATATACTCATCTTTTTAATGGCCATAGCATCTTTAGTCTCAATTTTAATTGCTAATTGTACAAGGAGTTTATCAATTTAAACAGCTTTGTAAAGAACTTGTTGCTTTCCTCTCTCTGTTGCACATTTGTTTCTGATTTTATTAATATTCACACTGATCTTATTATTTATTTCCTTTTACTTCCTTTGGGTTTAATATTTGCTGTTGTTTCTCTGACTTCTTGAAATGAATAGTTAGATCATTGCTGTTTTGTTTTCAGTCTTTCTCTTCCAAGAAATGCACTTAAGTCTATAAATATTCCTGTAAGTACAGGAAGACTATGTGTTTTCAAAATTTTTTCATCACCACTCAGTTCAAAATACTTTCTAATTGTTTTTTTCTTTCACTTAGAACAGTGATTTTTAGAAAAAAATTATTAATTTTTAGAGGAAGGGATGGAGACAGAGAGAAACATTGATTTGTTGTTCCATTTATTTACTTATGCATTCATCAGTTGATTATTATATGTGCCCTGACTGGGGACTGAACCTACTACCTTGGCATATTGGGATGATGTCCAGCCAACTGAGCTATCTGGCCAGAGACTATAACAATGATTATTAACTGGTGAGCCACAAAAATTTTTAAAAAATGCAATACTTATTTAGTCAGTGACATTGACCTCTTTTCCCTTAAACTGTCAAATAAAGACAGTGACAGCAGTCAACACAATAGCCATCTGGTATGAATGAAAATTATAGCTATTTTTTTTGTCAGATTGGCAAAAATATGTATTTTTTGGTGTGCTGCAGAATTTCAGTAATTTATGTGTGCCATGAAATGAAAAAGGTTGAAAATTGCTGACTTAAAAAGTATATTGGTTAAATAGCAAACACTTGGAAATTTTGTTGCCATTTTTTACTAGTGTTTAGCATAATTACACTGTGATCAGATAACAAATTTTGTGTAATCTGGGCCTATGCAATTTGTTGAGACTTTATGAACTAGCAAATTACTAATTCTCACTTTTTATATCTGCTGTTTTATACATAGATTCTTTGGATTTTCTATATAAATGATAAATCATTATAATTTCATCTTTTCCATTCCAGTTCTTTTGACTTTTGATTTCTTCTTCTTGTCTTGCTATACTGGATAGGACCACTAATAAAAAATAATAATAATAATGTGAGCATTTTATCTAATTTTAAATTTTAAATGGAATACTAAATACTTCTCATGTAGGATTATGTTTCAGGGTTTTTGGTTTTAATATCTAATTGACAATTCCTTTTAGTCTAATTTTCAGAGCCATTTTCCTTAATGAACTGGTACTGAATTTGATCAAATGCTTTTTCTGCATCTACTGTTTTATTTTATGGTGTTGAGGTACATTACACTTGTGGATTTTTAAAATGTCCTTAACTTCCTAGCATGAACTTATCTAACTCATGATATACATTATTGAATGTTACTTGCTAATGTTTTCTTTAGGATTTTTGTGTATATTCATGAAAGAAATAAACCTAATTTTCCTATTCTGTTATTTTTCTGGCTTCAATATTGAGTATATACCAGTCTTTTAAATTTGGGATTTATTCCTTTAAAGTTTGGTAGAAATTATCACCAAAACCATGTGGGTACTTTGTTCCCCTTGTGGGAAAACTTTTTAAACCAGAAAAAGTTACAAGAAAAAAAGTTACTGGTTTAAACCTTTTTTATACAAGAAAAAAGTTCCTGGTTTAAAACTTTTTAACTTTTTTATTTGCATGAGTTTAATTTTTTCCTGACCAAACTTGTCCAGCTGATAAATTCAAAGGATAGGGATGGTGGACAGAAAACTAGTCCAAGGGTGGAAATCTCAGGCATTAAACAACAATGACTCCCCATACTTGAAAACAACTCCTTAGATCAGAGTTTCTTTTTTGGAAACGCCCCTTAAGATTGTAACTCACAAGCCAGGTGAATGAGGAGTAGGAAGGGGCAGTGTAGTAGTCCCCTGATTTTTCAAGTTCCTTCCAAGAATTAAAGTTTTAGGAAGACTGCCATGATTTTACTCTGAAATACAGCCAGAAGGGAGATCTGAGTTATACCAAATGTAGAATGAGGCACTATTTGTTTTAAGGAAGTAGGGGATAGAGAGGAACTGGGTAGAAAATTAACAAGAACTCCAACAATTCATTGCTTTTTTTAAAGTATATTTTATTGATTATGCTATCGCAGTTGTCCCATTTTTTCCTCCCCATTGTCCCCCTCCGCCATGCACCTCCTCCCTCCAGCATTACCCCCCTTAGTTCATGTCCATGAGTCATACGTATTATTTCTTTGGCTTCTCCATTTCCTATACTGTCCTTAACCTCCACCAGTCTATTTTGTACCTTCAAATGATGCTTCTCATTCCCTGTACCTTTTCCCACATTCTACCTCCTGCCCCTCCCCACTGATAACCATCCATGTGATCTCCATTTCTGTGATTCTGTTCCTGTTCTAGTTGTTGGCTTAGTTTTGAGGTTCAGTTGTTGATAGTTGTGAGTTTGTTGTCATTTTACTGTTCATAGTTCTGATCTTCTTTCTCTTAGATAAGTCCCTTTAACATTTCATATAATAAGGGCTTGGTGATGATGAACTCCTTTAACTTGATCTTATCTGTGAAGCACTTTATCTGCCCTTCCATTCTAAATGATGGCTTTGCTGGAAGAGTAATCTTGGGTGTACGTCCTTGTCTTTCATGACTTTGAATAAATTCTTTCCAACCCCTTCTTGCCTGTAAGGTTCCTTTTGAGAAATCAGCTGGCAGTCTTATGGGAACTCCTTTGTAGGTAATTCTCTCCTTTTCTCTTGCTGCTTTTAAGATTCTCTCCTTATCTTTAATCTTGGATAATTTAATTTTGATGTCTCTTGGAGTGGTCCTCCTTGGGACCAACTTCTTTGGGACTCTCTGAGCTTCCTGGCATATCTATTTCCTTCGCCAGACTGAGGAAGTTTTCCTTCATTATTTTTTCAAAGAAGTTTTTAATTTCTTGCTCTTCCTCCTTCCCTTCTGGCACCCCTATGATTTGGATGTTGGAACATTTAAAGTTGCCGCAGAGGTTCCTAAGCCTCTCCTCATACTTTTGAATTCTTGTTTCTTCAATCTGTTCTGGTTGAATGTTTATCTCTTCCTTCTGGTCCAAATTGTTGATTTGAGTTCTGGTTTCCTTTCCTTCACTGTTGGTTCCCAGTATATTTTTCTTTATTCACTTTGTATAGCCTTCACTTCTTCCTTTATTTTGTGTCTCTACTGAATCATTTCTGTGAGCATCCTGATTACCAGTGTTTTGAACTCTGCATCTGATTGGTTGGCTATCTCCTGGTTGCTTAGTTCTTTTTCTGGAGTTTTGATCTGTTTTTTCATTTGAGCCATATTTCTTTGTCTTGGCATACCTGTTCTGTTGTAGGGGGCAGGGCCTTAGATATCTGCCAAGGTGGGGCAACCCAGTTCACTGCATTGTTGCACTTTATGTAGGGGAGGGGTCAGAGAAAGAACAATGCTGCTTTCTCAGCTTTTCCCCCCGCTTTCAGTCACTTCCACTGCTATCCACAAGAGAACTGGGCTCTTTTGGTGCTGATTTCCAAGTGGGTGGGTTTGTGCACATTCTAGGACCCTGTGGTTCCCTCTAATGGACTCTACTGTGAGACTGGGAGTTTCCCCACCACTGCAACCCTCCCAGGTTTTGATAGCCAGAGGTTTTGAGGGTTAATTTCCCCATGCTGGAACCCTGGATTGCACAGTCTGTCTCACTCCCCAGTTGTTCTTCCTGGTTTATCTGCACACAAATGTGGGAATGCCCTGTCCTCCAGCAACCACCTTGCCATGCGTCCTCTCAGCTCTGCCTGCCCATCTCTGACCCTCCTACCAGTCTCGATGAATGTTTCTTCTGTAATTCCTTGTTTGTTGAACTTCCATAGTTAGATTTTCTGGCAGTTCTGATTGTTTTTTTTGTTTCTAAATTTGTGGTTGTCTATCTTTTGCTTGTGCAAGGAAGCAAAGTGTTATCTACTTACACCTCCATCTTGGCCAGAAGCCCTAAAGAGTGAATCTTAAAAGCAGCAAGAAAAAGTAGATAATTACTTATAAAGAAGTCCCCATAAGACTGCCAGCTAATTTCTCAAAAGAAACCTTGCAGGCAGGAAGGGGCTGGAAAAGAAGTATCAAAGTGATAAAACACAAGGACTTACAACCTAGATTACTCTATCCAGTAAAGCTATCATTTAGTATGGAAGGGCAGATAATGTGCTTTCCAGACAAGGTAAAGCTAAAGAAGTTCATCATCACCAAGCCACTATTATGATATGTTAAAGGGAATTATTTGAGGAAAAAAAGGTGAAAGCTATGAACATTAAAATGTCAATAAATTCACAACTATCAACAATTGAATCTGAATCTAAAAAACAAGTTACACAAACAAGCAGAACAGAAACAGAATCATAGATATGGAGAGCATTTGGATTGTTATTAGTTGGAAGGAGGTAAGGGAAAAATGGGAGAGAAGGTTCAGAGATTAAGAAGTAGAAATTGGTAGGTACAGAATAGCCAGGGGGATGTTAAAAACAGTATAGGACATGAAGTAAATAAAGAACTTATATGCATGACCCATGGACATGAACTAAGGCAGCGGTATTACCAGAGGGAATGGGACATATGAGAAGGAGAAGAGGAAAGGGGAAAAAACTGAGCCAACTGTAATAGCATAATCAATAAAATATATTTAAAAAAACCCCAAAACATAGATATGGTCATATTATATGTATTCAGCAGTTTACTTTTCTGGTTTTGCAATGTCTTAGAGATGCTGTGTCAGCTACATATTCCTGTTTTTTAACCACAAATTTCTTGTTAATTGTGTTTTAGTTTTGATTTACTTTTCTGACCAAAAATAATCTTTAAAAGCTTTTCTTTAAACTACAACAAAAAAAATATCAGGGAAAGATCCTTGAGAGAAATACTTCATAAATTCTGGCAGATTTACCTTTATGTTCCCTTTACATGTGAACATGTTGTTTAGGCATTAAATTTTTTAGTCCCCGTCTTTATCTAGTAAACCTTTATAAATATTGCTCTATTATCTATAGAAATGAAATCTAAGGCTAACTTGATTTTCGTTCCTTGCCTTCTTATGTTTAAATGCTTGAAGAAGTCTATACTTCCTGAAATTTGATCACTTACTAAAATATGTCTTCAAATCAGCCTCTTTTAATTCACTTAACTTTTCTTTCTGGTCTAGAAAGTTTTTTCTCTGATACCTGTCATTAGTGCTCTTACCTATCTGTTTTCTCCTTTGGAAAAATCCATCACTCAAGGTTGTATTTTATTCAGTTATTTGTAGTATATTTTATGTCAGACTTTATATGTTTTAAAAAAATTCTTCCTGTATTCAGGGAATGTCCCCACCGTGAATTCTTCTTTCTCACTGTGATTTAAATTTATTTCATTACTAAATCTTTTTTCTTTACTGTTATTGTATCCTAAGTTTTACTCTATTCTCTTTACTGTGGGCCTATTCTTGTACAAGGATTTACTGAACAACTTCAAGTCCTTTGTGGAATAAGACATGAATAAATAAAAACAAAGACAGTGTTTTCTTTAAAAATGTCCTGCTTTACAAATAGGATATATTTCTAATGAGAGATTTTCCTCTGAGTACTTAACTGGTATATCCCTCTAATGTTACGGGTAGTTACGATGCAAAAGTTACTTTTGGTGCTCTCCTCTACCTGATTAGGTATTGGTAAATTCTGCATCTTATTATAAAACCAGATGCACAGATATGTGAAGTGCGTAGTATAGTCCTTGACTGAGAGACATTCAAACAATTCTATTCTTTATTCTTTTTAACTATTAATCTATCTGGCAAAGAGACCCACCCAGTTTTCAATATCCAGTTTGATTTTGGAGGACTAAGATAGGGTTCCCCTGATTTCAAGATGGTCCAGTACACAGAGACAAAGGGAAGCTTTGGGCAGGGCTGGCTCACCCTGGCCAGGCTGCCATTATTTGTTTCTTTTGAAATAAAGACATCAGTGGAATGGGACTAGGTTACAACTTGGTCACATTACAGTTCTACTGTGGGGTGGGCCTCATAATCCACAAACACTATTCCCAGGATGCTAAAGTAACCTGACAACAAGGATATAAAAGTTCCAGGTATTCCATTTTTTACTCTACCAGGTTGTATGACCTGCTACTTTTAAAAACTCTAGTTCCATTAGTGATATAAATCCACAGAAATTCTTGCTGAACACTGAACTATATGACATAATGTGCTCTTCCTGGTTCGTAACATGGATAGAGATGCATTTTATATTGTATGTCCTTTTGCATGTTAGAATTATTACATAGTATTTTCAAAAGTCAGGAAGTTGAAAAGTCAAAAAAGGAGAGATACACATTTATGGTCAATTATGATCACACATATATGAATATCTTGGCTTTAATGCAAATCAATATATGTATATCTACTCATTAACAAAACAATTTGAAAGATTCACATCAAACTCACGTGCCACAAAATTACCACTGCTCTCAAGATTACACACACACACACACACACACACACACACACACACACTTAAACCAATTCAGCAAAGTTGCAGGATACAAACCAACACAGAAAAATAAGTTGCATATCTGGGAAAAGAAAATAAGAAAACAAATCCATGCAGGAGTATAACAGCATCAAGAATAAAATATTTAGGAGTGAGTAGGCAAAGTACTTCTATCTTGAAAACTACAAAACACTACTGAAGGAAATTAAAGAAAACATAAATAAATGGAAAGATATATTGGTCCATGAATTGGAACACTTAGCATTGTCAAGATTACCTAAATTAATCTGTATTTTCAATGCAACCTTTAGGAAAATCTCAGTTTTTTGCAGAAATAGAAAAACCCATCTTTAAAATTCATACGGAATTTGAAGGGCTCCTCAATAACTAAAACAATCTGGGAAAAGAAGGACAAAATTGTAGGGCTCACACTTTCTGATTTCAAAACTTACTACAAAGGCATGGTAACAGAACAGTAAAACAGTGGTATGAAGACAGACAGATATACAGAACAATGGAACAGAATGGAAAACCCAGAAATAAGCCCTCACATACACAGTCAAATTGATTTTAATTACTTTAATTATTAAAATGATTAAGATGATAAAATAGGTTATATATAAGGTAAACAAAAAAAAAGGAAAAAATTAGATGGAATTTTTTTTTGGCCAACCAAAGAACTATGGTTTGGTGGTAGCAATGTGAGGCTAGCAGAATGATAGCCTCACATTCTATCTCATGTTAGAGAGTACATGCAGCATATACTTCCTGCACTTAAAAAGACTTCTCAGGGAGGGATAGTCAATAGGGAAAGACAAGTTCATATGAAGGTAAATTATTCTTAAAAAAGCTGAGACTGTAAGCCAATTTCTTAGAAACACAAAAGGAGTTTTAAGCAGTACTATGTACAAGAATGTTTGGCTGAACAATGTACAGATGAGGATACAGGGTCATTTAACTGGGGTAGGGAGAGTAAGGAAATAATAATCAAGGAGACAGAGGAAAGAAACCTGTTAAGAGAATTGACCCTAAACAGCCTCAGAGTTCCAAATGGACCTGCTTTGTAAACTACAACTACAGCAAACCTTTGAGGAATATAATGAAGAAATAAGAGTCACTATAGTCAAGCTACTAAGTTACTAAAATCAAGTAGGTTAGGGGAGGAGGAAATAATTCTATTCTTGTTTTAACTAGCTTGACAACTTAAACTTTTAAACTTTCCAGTCCTCCGTCAATGCCTGGATATATGTCATACCTCCAGATTCCCTCTGATTACCCCCACAAGGACTGATGTATACAGACCACTTGACATCCACTATCCAGACCGCCAGATGTGACCTGACTTCCTAGCACCCATCCTCCATACTATCCAGACCACATGATATCTGACTGATAACAATCCTGGACCAATCATAGGTCTAAGAATGTAGAACTGATTTTCTCAAGAATGTATTTTAATATAAGAACTTTTAACTTTTCTTTTTTCTCCGGAATTCTTCTGGAGTTTTGCCTAGTTGTGTTTTCAGTTTGCAAAACCTAAGACCCTTGAATAAATCTTGATCATTTATTTCTAGCCAAAGCCTCCGCACCCTTTTTGAGTTTGTTCAACACTTTCATTAAGCACTTGTTACATGTCAGCCACTGTTCTAAGCACTTTATACACATTATCCCTCACATTTTAATAAAATTGACAGAATCTTGGTAACTCTGTCTAAAACCAAACTTCTCCTCCTCTCAATTAAATGAAGTTATAACTTAATATTCAAGTAGTATATATAGTCCTGGCTACAGCTAGGATTTCTGAAACCAACTGCTTTTAGGTATTTAAGGGGCATTTTTTAACACAATTCATTTTCCCTCAATAGCATCTTTCCAGTATCTTACCACATTCATACAAATACATAAAAACTGCATTTAAATAGTAAAAGAATAAGTACATAATCATACTCTAACCTTTGGTTGCTCAGCCCTGGATTTAGTGTGTGTTTGCTTTCTAGTCCTTCTCCCACCCCCAACCCCCATCTCTGACTCCAAAATATAAATAATTTCACATTTTTTTGATTATTAAAAAAAACACATGCTTTCATTAAAAATATATACACAAATGATCATTTCGTAATTTACAAATTAAGCTACGTCAAATGGTTCATTCTTTATTTGCCCATACCATAGTATGGGTTACTCCCAGGTAATAAATGACCTCAAAAACCATGCCAGTTAAACAATACTAAATAATATACTAACATTTCAACCTAAATTTTGGTAATTGAACATACTTAATATTTTTAGCATTAATGATTCTTTAATCCTAATGTTGAAAAGTAAATAAGCTGATTCTCACCAACTTCACAAAGTTTTAGTGTAGTTTTTAGTAATGTCTACATATATCAACTTCTAAACTTTATACATTTAAAATTTTCACTCAGAAATACAAATTTTCCCAAAATGACATCTATTAAAAATAATTTATTGCCTTTTAAGAGTCAAAGTACCTTTGGAAACATGGGAAAACATAATTCAGATGTCATTCGTTTTGCTTATGTAAAATTATCAACAGACTACAAAACTGATGTAGGTAAGTCAACCCTATATGAAACATGACAAACAGTCATGCAAACAATCTAACCTGGAGGGGTTCTTTAAGAAAACCTACCAGTACTGAATGAAAATGTCTACCGTCAGACTCATCCCTTTAGGCTATTGTATAATTTTCAGAATACATTTGCTAACATGTAAATGTTCACTAGGAAGCAGGGGTTATATGTATAAAAAAAGAAACAGGTAATAACTTTATTTTTAACTTAAGGAGCACAGTGTACTCAGTAAAAATTAACTGGTAATTAAAAATAAAAGTACTTACAGTCACTCCTTCAAGAAAAATAGGTAACACAGTGATCAAGTATTAAAATATACATATACACTCAAAGTAATGACACTTAGGACTCACCTCTAAAATCTGACCAGCTCTAGATAATGAGCGACCATCAGTCTGGACCACTATTACCTGACTGGGAGACTGTGACAGAATGCTGGAAACACTAGCAAAAGTCTAAAAACAAATAGAAAAACAAGGGTACATTTTCTTCATCTTACATAAAACAGAGGCAAAATTTAAAGGTCACCACAGCAAGACCTGAGGGACACCTGGTACGTACTTATGTTTTACTTGATAACCTTATGGTGGATAACATTTTGCGGTCATCTAAAAAATTGCAGAGTTCTTTTATAGTAGCCTAAAGGTGGGGTCTGGGGGCCTCTACACATACCTACTAATGTAGTAAGACAATTTAAAGAATGCAAACAGGGACAGTTGAGGTCATAAATAAATTCAAAATAATACTTTTTAAATATCATATGAAAGTTTTAAAAAAAATTAAATATGCTTTAAAAATAAGCTTTAGGATATGAACATGGCTTAGCATTAAAAAACTGCAATTAAGCCCTGGCTGGTGTGGCTCAGGGGGTCGAGCACCAGCCTGCAAATCAAGAGATTGCTGGTTCAATTCCCAGTCAGGGCATGTGCCTAGGTTGCGGGCTGGTCCCCAGTTCAGGGTGTGCAAGCAATGTTTCTCTCCCTTTCTTTCTCCCTCCCTTTGACTTTTTCTTTGGAGAGAAAAAAAAAAGGGCAAAACCCTGCAATTAAGGTGTTTTATATCCCATAAATGCTTGATTTTGATGCTCTTACCTTAGACTGGTCAAGAATTTGAAGTTTTTCCCATACTATTTTATCACTTTCAGATTTTTTCCAAGGATTATTCCATTTCTCAGGAGCTTCTTTTTCTTTCCTTTTTAAAGCAACCTGTTCATCTGCAAATAATGTCCTTTTTAAAAAAATGTACAAAAACTGAAAAAAAAAACCACGTAAACAAATCATGACCTTCTTAAAGAGTGCAGATTCCAACACAGATGAAAATTGTTTTGTAGGGCGACTGACTCACAAACAGAAGAATTTTAAGGGATATGGAATAAAAGAAAACATTTAATCAGAGCCAAATTTAAGTAGGGCACAAATGGATATAAAAATGTTTTATTATAATTATCAATAAAGAGAAATTTTTTTTGGAACAACATGCCTTATATTATGCTAATTATTCTGAAGTTCTACTTTCTTGTAATGTTCATTCAATTACTACTAAGAGACTTAACAGCTAGAACTCTGGACTCAGAGAACTACGGGGGCCAAATCCAAGTTCAACCACTTCTCATGTATGTGACTATGGGCAAACTGTTATTTACCCCTCTAAACCTGTTTGTTCTCCTTTAAAAAGAGACTGGTAATAGTCTTTTTTGGTATAGGGCTTAGCACAAAATAAATATTTAATTTCATAACTGTGGAAAAGTAAAAAGACATAAAATCTTGTGTCTAACAGTCCAACATAAACAAACAAGATCCCAAATCAGTAATTCCTAAAACTTCAGAGATATATACATTTGAATTCCAAGAATGAAAATATAGCTTTAACATACAAAGATGTGCTTTTCTAACAGCATCAAGCAGAAGAATGTAAATTGTGTTAAGATAATAATTAAAGCATAAAACACTTCAGTCGTTTCAAAGTAGTTCAAATTTTCTTCAGAAGTTTTGTATTGTATTTTGATAAGCTAAATTTGTATTGAAAGAAAATACTTAAAGCTGAAATTATGCTATAAACACATACCAGATCTCCAAATCTTCTGACTCTGCTACCATACATTTAATTTCTTCATTCCTCTGTTATCTTCACTTCCAATATCAATTCATTCCCTATTTCTTCTGCTTTTCTTTTTCTAAATCACCTGTCCTGTCCCAGCATGATTGCCACACAGGAGGATAAAGCCCATCTTCATGCTCTTAGTACAGCTATTCCTAAGAAGTAGAACTGTTACTTCATGTATTTTCCAAACTCTGGACCCTAAGTCTAGTCCAAGAAGTAATGGGAATTTCTTAGTTATTATCAATATTTTAAGACCCTAACAGAAATTATAAATTTTTCTATTGTACAGTATCTACAGGCTGACAAAAAGCAATAATGCTTGTTTTTGTATGGAATATACTAATTGATACCATATTGACGATCCTTCATTAGAACATTTTGATTATTTTAAAAAATGAACTCTACTTTTTAAATAAAACCATCTTTAAACCCATAGGATTTCTTAATGACAATACATGATAAAGGATTCTCAAGAAATGAGAAAAGTTTAGAAATCTATCTTTGAGATTCAGGAGCTTCAGAATGATTCCGATGACACTAATGCTCTCCTCTGGCTTTTGGTACACACCAGAGTGCCAAACAAAAAGATATAACCTCAGTGAATGTGAAACCACAAATCTTATGCATTTACAGAGAACTTTGCTAGATAGCAACTGTTATAAAACAAGACTTCTGATAATATTATACTCAAAGATATAGTTCATACTCAAAATATATTCCGTAAAGCAACTAAACTATAATAAAAGATGTAATAATTACTTACCAAGCTCTTTCCTCCACTGGGCTTTTTTAGCTTCCAACAAACTTCTATCACGTTCTCTTTCGCCCAGAGTACTGAATATGTCAGCTGGTTTCCATACATTCTCTCTGAGACAAAACACAAAAAATAACAGAAACCTTATTACTGTATTTTGCCATGTATAATGTGCACCTACATTTTTGTGCACATTATACACAGGATTATTATGCCCATTATTACACCCATGGCATGTAATCATTATACCCATGTATAATTTGCATTAATTTTCCCTAAGAAACTGGGGCAAAAAAGTGCCCATTATACATGTCAAAATACAGTATATGTTTCTATACAACATATTCCATAAATGTTAATAAACTTTTAATTAGCTCTTAGTCTTCAAAGGAAGTATTTCACAAGAAAGTCAAGGGAAAGCAAAACCATAGTCACAAGATGACCCCACAATAACAGATATGAGTTACATACATGTGAATTTTCTGCTCAGACTGCTTAGATGTCTCCTGATTTTTATTTAAAAGAGGTTTATTTTCATCCTGGACATATGAAACAGCCTCAGTTTTTTGTAGTAGTCCCGTAATGTTCTCATCCTTTGACTGATTAGGATTACTGTTTAAATGTAGACTGTACTGACCTAGGAGGTAAAATGCATGCTTTAAAATTAATATTAAAATTACATCTATTACAATTGCTTATTTTCACATACTGCTAGAGTGTTTAAAAAACACTGCCTTACACATTACCTAATTAATTACTTCTCACAGCAATCCTTGCAGCGGGTTCTATAATTCCCTTTTTTGTCAAAAAAGGAAACTGAGCAACAGAGGTTAAATGAATTGCTCTATCTAATACTAAGCAACAACAACAAAAAAATACACCTCCATTTACTCCAGCCAACACTCTTGCAAATAATATAAGTGAAAACACAATTCACAACTTTATTGAGAATAAAAGCAAATAGCTTTATGAAAAACTTGTTATCTTGTCCTTATTTTTCTCACTTAGCTGGGAAATCAGGGAAAAACTTTACCATGGACCACTGTCTCTGTGCCCCAGCTATTTATGATATCTATTCCAAATACAGGGCTCATATACTTGGCTCAAAAATTATTCTAGTTGCTCCTTAATGTGCTAGTTCTCTGAGTGAAGAGAAAGCATGTCTAATATGCAGGTCATTATATGGTTAGGCAAATTCTGCTTTTACCTTTGTTGATATTCTCTCTCATTATCCCTGCTAAGTTTTTATATTTGTTCTCTGAGCTTGAATTCTAGACTTAAAGACAAAATCTAGCTCTCTCATTTTACAAATAATAATTTAGACCAAGAGAAGGTAAATAACTCCATCTCAGCACTTTTGGAGTATGTATATAAGAGCTACGTGGTCTCCAAACCAGTTATGGGGACTTATTTCCAGTAACTGTTAATTTAATTTTTATTTATTGAATATTTCACTATTGCCTCACAAAATTTTAATATTTCTACTCCTATTCACAATTCCTTAGCTCAAGCTGAAACAAGAAGACTTTAAAAAACACCATGCAACTATGACTAATGAAACAGAAGGCATGTAACATTCTACCACTCCTTCCTTTAAAAAGATAGGGCTGCCAATCCTTAGCATGATTGAAAATCCGGAGAAGCAAAATGTGGGGGCTAAGAAAATCAACATTCTCAGCAATCGAGTCAAATCTTCATAGTAAGGTTCCCTCAATTTTCGCTAGAACTACTATAGTGATTTTTTAGAACACTATTTTTAATGTAAGTAAAATCTCCTACACTCTAATAAGTACAATAGTGTTTTATAATAACATCTTTTCTAGAGTCCACAGAAAACTGTTTTTTTGTTTGTTTTTTTAGTAACATAAAAAGATAAACATTTATTTCTAACTCATGCATTTGTGGGTTAGCCAGGGCAGTTTAATTTCAGGATACAGGTCAACAAGTTGCCTGGAGTCACTCTGTACCATGTATTTCCTTCTGGTAAAGATAATGGCGTGGAAGTGATCACCTGATGAAAACTGAGTACATGAGAATATTTTGGGCATTAACCTTAAAATATGGCACATTATAACTGTAAACATAATTCTGCATATGTATGTTCTTTAAAAGTAATTATTTTTAAAAATTGTACATGTTAAAACAGAATTTAAAGAGGCACAATTACATAAAATCCAATGTAAGTTCTAAACATTTTCTATCAATAAAATTAATATTAATTAAAACTTTAGAAAGTCTTACTTGTTTCCTCTTCCTTTCCATTTTCAGTCAGCAAAAAAGATTTATTTCCTTGGTTTACAGTCATCAAAATCTGTTGTAATTGGTCTTGTGTTAGACACACCAAACTACTCTTCATATTTTCACTTGTGATGTGTTTTTTGCAAGGCTTCTGTTTAGCTACTACAGATGTATTTATGGTGTTTCTAGTCTTCTGTACATTAAGAGTTGCAGGAGAAATCTCTTTCTGCATATGAAGACAGTCTTTATCAGCATACTCCTCGCAGAAATCCTTAGTGAGTGAAAAAGCCATACTATTTTTTTCAGCCTTTTCCAGTGAAGTTTCTGAACCAATTCTCTTCTTTTGCAAAAGTTTCTCATTCCTGATACAAGTATTTTGTGTTGATTTTAAAATGTATCCGGTTTGCTTTGTTCTAAAAGGACATTTTCCAGTCTTGGTCTTATTTCCCATCTGTTAAAACACCAAAAATCTATTCTTTATAATAGCCCATGAAAAACCAACAATCATCTTTATATAATCTGTGGTAAAACAGGCCTCTAAATTTCTTGCCTAAATTACTGAAAAGACTTCTAGCTGATTTTCCTGCTTCTACCCTTGCTCCACAGTCTATTCTCAACACAGCAGCCAGTGATTACCTTCTACATATGTTAAGTCAGATCATGTCACTTTCTTCAAAAGCTTCCAATAGGTTCCCATCTAACACAGAAGAAAAGTTGAACTTCTCACTATGGCCAAAAAAGACCTAATGATCAGGGCACCCTCCCATTCATCCACATTAACTAATCTCTAATCTCATTTTCTATCTCTTAGCCTCCAGCCACCTAGGCTTTTTGGTTATTCCTTAAATTCAACAAGAACCTCCAGTTTTAGGCCTTAGCGTTAAGTCAATCCCTCTACCTGGGACATTCTTCTTCAGATTCTACATGGCTCATTCATGCACCTCCTTCAAATATTTGCTCCAGTATCACCAGCTCAGTGAGGTCTTCTCTGACCACCCTATTTAAACTGCAGTTTTCCTGCTCTATCTTCACTCCCACACCTTCCTTCCACTCCCTTTTCCCAAGGCTTGTAAGCCTCTGAAATGATTGTGCCTCTTCCCTTTCTCTCCTTTATTTTTCTCTATAGCACTTTTCATCTTATAATATTCCATATTTATTTTTCTTATTGTCTATTCCACACCTTTCTATTGTAAACTCAACAAGGCAGAGATTTTTGTCTGCCTTTGTTCACTGCTATATTCCCAGTACCGTGAGTAGAAGAGAGTAGGTATTGAGTAAATTTTTGTTGAATGACACCCCTCGTCTATGCCATTTTAAAGACGGCATTCTTTATGTTTATCATCTCTCCCCCAAGTTAGCTCCCCTTTTCAAAATATCCCACTTCTCTGGCTCTGTAGTTCTAATCTCTCAGACCAATAACCATGGACTGAGTCATCTTTGACTCTTTATCCTCCTTCATAGTCTTCTTTAGCTTACCAGCAAGTATGGGTCATTTCTTCCTTCTAAATCTTATCCTCACCATTTGCACAACAATAAGCCTAAATTCAGGTTTTCATTTCATCACTAGTTCCCATTTAATCTGCCATACATTTCTGTAAACCCAACTAACCTAAAAACAATTCAATAGTCATTTTAATCATTATTAAGTGTTGCTTGTTATGTACTTGCCACTCTGGGAAAAGCCCTGGAGGTGTAAAGTTGAATAAGACAATACTCTTGCCTCCAAGGCTTTCATTTAGCTTATCGTATCTCAACTTTCCTTGCCTTTCAGTAAATTACATAATATATGATCATACTTTGACCTATTTGCCAATCCCATTTGCCCTACTTCTCAAAATATACCTTAGAATCAGCCACAAGATTCCTTTACTATCCTATTCACCTTACCTACATCCTATTTGTTCCTGGCTTTAGGCTTCTGATAATACCAATACAACAATCTAAAATTCCTTTTTACTCTCCCACCTCTGGGGTTATTTTAACATTATATAACTAATTTTGTAAATGAGAGGTATAAAACTCAAATACCTACTGTATTTTAGGCTGGGGAGAAACTAGGATAAGCTGAAGAGCACTTTTCCACCTAAAGGAGACAGACCCTACTCAGAATCAAACTACACTACCAAAAAGAAATTAGTCTGCTTGCTAGATCATCCAATATTTCAAAAGAACCAAGGATGCCATATTTTACTTTAAATATTCCAATTTCTGGCATTGGCAACTCATTCTAGTTTTTGAAAACCACTGTGTAGCAAATTATCAGCAGACTGTGCATAACTTACACAGCTGAGCCCTAACACCTCAATGAGTCTCCTGAGAAGTGTAAGTGCAGTGTATTCCTTAACATATCTTGGAAATTCTTCATTTCTGTCCCCTTCTTTTCATTCTGCTAGCCATCATACAAGTTTAGGGCCTCAAAAGACTCACCCTGCCCCTGATCGGTGTGGCTCAGTTGTTTGGGTGTCATCCCACAAAGCAAAAGGTCACCACTTCAATTCCTGGTTTGGGCACATGCCTGGGTTGCAGGTTTGGTCCTGTTGGGGTGTGTACGCAAGGCTACTGATCAATGTTTCTCTCTCATATCAGCATTTCTCTCCCTTTCTTTTTCCCTCCCTTCTCCTCTCTCTAAAAGTAAATAAATAAAATCCTTAAAAAAAAAAAAAAAGGCTCTCCTTGGACTACTACAATTGCCCTTTAACTGACCTCCCTGTTATGATAACCTCCCCTTCAGAGTTGCCTGAAACCCTACAACACAAATTAATCATAGCTAGCTCACTTTTTAAAAATTCTGTAATGTTCCCTACATACAAATCAAGTATGTTCAAGCTGAATATTCATTTAACTCTTTATGACTGTAACCCTGCCAAGCTTTATGTTCTACACTTTCCAAGGTACACAGTATTCCCCAAACGCAAATTACGCTTCATATCTCGGTATTTTGCCCAACAAATTTCTGTGAGCTTAGAATACACTTTCTTATTTCTTTGACAATAAACTCCTTAATATGTCCCTCATCTTTTAAGTTCTAATTAAAGTGTCCCTCCATTTATGAAGCATTCCCTGGTCTTTTCAAACCACAAAGAGCTGTTCTTTCCGATGGTTTCGCCTTTTATCACCCTACTATAATACATACTTTATTCTTTTTGTATTTTATAGCTGACTGATACTGCCACTTCCAGGAAACAGGGACTAGGTTTTACTTTTTTTTTTTTTCCCCTCTTTCTCTCACAGACACAGAACCAAAAAAAAAGAAAAAAAAAAAGAAAGCCAAGAATAGAGCTCTACATATATACTGGAATTTTACAGTTGCAGTAAATCCTTGTTGTAGTCCTTCAGCTTACCCCAGTGAGACAGAAGAAAAACATTATGAAGACAGAATTCATAAATAACTTATTAAAAACAAAAAGAATTCACCATATAGCTGCAGAACTGTGAGATCTGAGAGATTAAAAACTGATTAAAATAAAAGAGGAAAATAAATACTACTGTTTGGGGTTTTTATCTTTATCTGCAAAGAAAGAAATGAGGCTCTGTAAATACGGGAAGAGAAGATCCCTGAAATATAATCAAGATATAAGAAAGACAGATTGCACCGTATCTTCTTTCCAGCTTTACCTAGGTATAACTGACAATTCAAAAATGGTATACATTTAAGGTATATCATTTGACGATTTGGTATATGTATACAATGTGAAATAATCAACACAATCAAGCTAATTAACATATCCATCACCTCACCATTACCATTTATCAGTATTCTGGAGTCCCAAAAGCAAGAGTGATAAATCCAAACAATTTGCTTTAAGACAGTAAATAATCTAAAATCAACATCATCTGAGACATATTAAGGACATCAATGAATGAGGGAACATGTGAGAGAGAATAGAGGCAAAGAAAATATAGAAATCAACTATTACAAGGAGCTTTCTATCTAGGAGCTTGAAAAGGGGCACTATACTTGTTAATGTGATTCAAATAAAAAGTTGTAATATTTTAATAGAACAGGGCCAGGAAAAAATACACAATCTGTAGGGGGTATTGTGTATAACTATATATCATATATAAAGAGAAATAATTTTTATAGGTAGCTTGTGGAATTAACACTGATCATCACCACCCATTTATCAAGTGATTGACAGTCTGAAGACTAAAGCAATTTCTCCCCCTTCATTAAACCTGAAAGAAATAGCAGGGACATCAAAGGCTCAGTTGGAAAGTGGCACGTCATCTACAATGGACTTTATTCACAGACATAGAAGAAAAACTTTAAGATGCTTCAAAGATAAAGCAAAAAGAGGGCTACAGTAGGTTATGAAAGAGCTGAGTATAAATTTCTGCTGCTGTTAACCTAAAAATGGAAAAAAAAAAATATGGTACAAGAAAAGTAGTGCTATCAATTTTTTTTTAAGTGGTAATGTAATTTTGTAGAAAAAGGCACTTTGGGTTTCTAATAAAGAAAAATAATTTAAGCCTGGCCAGGTGGCTGAGTTGGAGCATTACCCTGTGCACCAAGAGGTTGTGGGTTCGATTCCCAGGCAGGACACATACCTAGGTTGTGGTGGGTTTGATCCCTGGTCAGGGCGTGTATGGGAGGCAACTGATGGATGTTTCTCTCTCACACTGATGTTTCTCTGTGTCTCTGTCTCTCCCCTTTCCTCTCTCTCTCTCTCTCTCTCTCAAATTAATAAGCATATCCTTGGGAAAGCATGAAAAAAGAAGGGAGGGAGGAAGGGAGGGAGGGAGGAAGGGGTAAAAAGGAAAATTTTCATAAAGCTCAAGTGTGATCTCTTAAAGGAGAAAGTTAAATGCATGTAAGAATTTGTGAATCAAATTATGCCCTTCTGGTGAGGAAAAATGTCACTGACTCTGGGGATGTAAAGCACAGCATACAGAACATGGTCAATAACATTGTAATGCCTACATATCATGCCAGGTGGGTACTGAAAATGTTAGGGGTAACACTTTGTAAAGTTTATGATTGTTTCATTACCTGAAACTACTACAAAATAATATGGAATGTCAACTATAATTGAAAACTAAAGTTTAAAAAAATGGAATGAGTATGAAAAGAAAAATATTTTTGTTTTAATGTCTGAATACCTATTTTTAAACATCTTGGGAACTGCACTGTCCAGTACAGTAGCTATTAAATTTAAATTTAAAATTAAATAAAATTAAAAATTCACTTCCTTGGTCACACTTAAGTGCTCATAACCACACAGGATTAGTGGCTGGCTACCATATTGGACAGCACTCATTTTAGAACATTGCCATCATCATAGAAAACTTTATTAGACAGTACTAATCTAGAGAAAAGGGTTCTAAAAGGCTTTTACAATGGAAAAATTATGATTCCATTTCTGTAAAAGGACCAGCCTGAGAGCAAGGGAACAGTAACTTCTCACCAACACTCCTAACCCCTTATAATATTTTGACACTAATTATTTTCAAACCACTGTAAAGAAAACCCATTTAACATTTGAAAGTAGGTCAGGTCAAAGTCATTTATTTGGCTTACCTTCACAGAAATTTTTGATTTACGTTCTACAAAAGAAAAAAAAAATTACTAAGCTATCAACTGAAAGTATACATATACTAAAGCAGTTACAAAAAAAAATGTTTAACTCAGCATTATTTTAAGATATTAAATAGAAATAGTAACCTCGAAAGCTTAAGTGTTGTTTTACAGTGTGGGTTAAGTATTTCTATTTCATTTTTGTTTATTTTCCAAAGTAAAATGATAAAGAGATTGGGGAAAAGAATATTATGTGAATGAGGAGACTACCAATTACACACCAAATTTCAAAACTAATTCTAAAAAAATAAAATAAAACTAATACTAAAAATAACTTTAGCAACTGTAGTCTTACTATAAATTTAATTTCTCAAACAATATATTTTTTACATGTACAAAACATAATTATATTTTCAGAGAGATTATTCATTAGGCAGTAAGGTTATTTGTTATATGCAAATATAGTGAAGAAATATATAACACATGACATATATTGGAACATTAAATTTTATGAATACTGACAATGGTAAGCAGTGATGTAATCACTGCTAAAAATAAATTTGAGGAAGTTAGGATAAACAACTTTTTTCAAAGTACCATTTAAATATCACTCTATCACAAGTAAAAAGTCTGTTAAACTAGTATATATTTTATGTAAAAATTTAAAAATTTAACATTTTAGATTTCAGTGACACAGCATACCATATGGAGACAATATTAGCTTGGTTTTTCCATCCAATAATTCAGTTTCAAGCTTTAAACCATCTCTGCAAAACAAAAGAAATTCCTCTGTAAGAAACAACATTTTAAATAGCCAGAAATGCTTATTTGAACCTAGAAAAGTAAATCTGTTCTTTTGAAATTATACAGGAATCTTGTAAATGTTAAATCATTCTTTTAATTAAAAACATTTTTCAATCTAAGATGAAAGTAAAAACTACAGGGAGAACATTCTTGAAACTTTCCAAAAAGACAAAGAATTTGTTATCTTTAACCTGAAACTTCATTTGTTACTGGTAAGCAACAAATTAATTCAGTTATCCTACTATAATTTAAGTCTTATTAACTGTAAACTGGAAAAAATAATGCTGTTACCAATACTCCTCACTTAAGTTAAAGGAGCAAAACATATCTACCTACCAACCATTTATCAATTTCACCATGATCTCATTACTAACACATTTTATAGCATGCTAGAGCATTATTTGAAAATGAGCTATAACATTGCCACCAGGATTACTCACTGCTTGAGCACAGAATTCCACTCTATTTTGAATATTTCAACTAATACATATTCACATTTATTGACACTCTTGTTACTATAACAATAAATTTACATATAATAAACTATGGCTATTGTATTTTTTTGTGCATGTCAAATCAAAGAGCACAAAATAACAGTAGACACTACCAATAAACTTGTGCATCTGTTATGGTTCTAATAAAAGCTCTTCTAAAAAAATAACAGTCCACAAAGTCAACCATAGTATTTTTGTTTTGTTTTGTTTTGTTTTTAAGGTGGGACAAAAGAAATGTCCAAGAGACAAGATTAAATCCAGCCAAACAAGAGAGGTTGGGGAAGGTCTGATTAGGAGGTTAAAATATGAGGTGTTGCTAAGGCAAGGGAAATCAACGTACTTAATAAGATAAAATACTGGGGAAAAATGGGTTTTTAGGGTTTCCTAAAATACGCAGAGTTCGTGTTTACGTTGATGAAACAAACAGAAAGACCTTGAATTAAACAGCCACGTTTGTCTGTTTAGTATTGCACCGTAAATTTTTTCACGGGCCAACTGTCTTATTTTTCTATCCCTAAATTCCAGAACGTAAAATCTAGTTGCTAAACGATGTGCAGTAGTTTGAGTTTGGTGACTTTTCATCTTCTTAAAATATTAAACATCCTTGTGATGAAATCCACGCAAAAGTCCTTTTTCTTTACTCAACCACTACTGAATTAGGGCCAGTTATGTGCCTGGCATTGGTAATACGGGATAACTTGAGAAGCCCGGGTTCCCAGCACGGCAGACGCTGAACTCATCTAAGAGCTGGGACACTGCAGACTCCAAAGACAGGATCGCAAAAAACCAGGGGCCTGGGCCAGGGTTTCTCCCCGGGATCCTGTCAAGCTTCATCTCTCCATCTACCCTCCCCCTTCTTCTCCACTCCTCCACGCTTCTCCTCCTTCTCCACCCAGAGGTGAAAGAGGGGACGGAAAGGAGGTAACGACAATTTTCATTCTAGTTATGAAGTGGAAAACCGAGGGCAGTGGTGGGTGGTAAAGGCCCACCCAGTCCCTTGCCCCCTCAACCTCAGGGAGGCCGGCACTGCCACTTCGGGCGCCGTAGGCCCGGAAGATTCTCGCGAAACACAACCCAGGACCAACCCAGCCTCACCCCGTCCCGGGTGACGCCCACCTTTCACGCCCCAGCTTACCCCAGGTTCATGGTCTGACCTCTCGCTCTCTCCACAAGACTCTCAAGCCCCCTGTGTACGTTGGTTGCCGCCAAGGATGAACAAGCTTTATGCCAATTGGATAGAGAGATGCCGGTGAAGTAGGAGAAAGGACCAATCAGAGTTGGGTTTGCTGATGGGTACGCTCAAGGGGCTCGAAGGTGCGGGGTGACAAGCTTTTTCCACCAGCTTTGGTGTCGCTGGTCTGCTATGTAGATAGTAGAGATCTTTTGTTCCTTGGAATTTTATCCTTCCAGAGTTCAAGCCTTCACAGAAGTGACTCAGCCCAGGTGGCTGAGGTTGCAAAAACAGGGAGAAAATACATAAACGTTTTTACGAAATTAACATTTTCTACATTTTTGTATTCAGAAGAGAGGCTTATTTTAGTATAAAAGAGAGAGGTACTAGGAAGAAACTAGTAGGGTGGGTACAGGATATGTCATGTCTCTTGCTGTGACTACAGCACGAAGCCTAGCACATAGTAGCTCTTTTTAAATAGCAACAACTACAAGCGCTCAATAAATTTAGCTCTTATGTGCCAGACATGGATTAAGTGCCTTATGTCTATTATTTAAGCTTTACAACATTATCTTTGAGGGACAGAGAAGTTAAGTAACTTGTCCAACGTCACTATCAAGCAATTTAACCCCAGAGACCATAAGCCAGTCTAGTGATACAGGAATCTAACTCATTCCTCCTTCAAATCTCAATTTAAGCTCCTTTGGAATCCACTGGCAGGTTAAATTAGGAACGCAAGGTGGCTGCCCTTTCAATTAGGATTCTAGTATCAATACTTTTAGGATCCTGTGTCAGAGTGAGCGACAGAGAGGCATATACCTCCATAGCCACAGCACCAAGCCCTGAGCAGCATAGACAGTAAATACTTCTTCAATGAATGAACAGCAAAAATTATTACAATGCAGTTACTGAAAGTTCACAGTTTTTTAAATCTATCTTCTCTTACGTGATTTAAAATTTTTTTTTTTTTTTTTTTTTTAACAAACTCCAGTTGTAATAAATGAGGCACAATTCTCTTGGTACATTCAGTGAAAACTCAAAGAGATCTTTTAATATTCACTGTGTACCTGGCCTTGGTAGGATATACTTAAATAAACATTTGTTAACTTACTTGACAATAAATGAAGAGATACCAATGTACATTTGATCCCATATTGCTGTTGTTGATTTTAAGGAATACTAATCTATGCATAGAATAAAAGGCTAAAAAGATTTAAAGCAACAGGTTAATAAGAGTACTTCTGGGAACTAAAGTGGTGTGACTTTAAAATTTCTATTTTGTTTTTAATTTATTATGAAAGTGTTTAAATAAAAATGACAGAATAGTACAGTAAACACCTGTATATCTTCTATTACATTTGACAAGTGTTAATGTTTTGCTACATTTGCTTTCTCTCTTTTCCTCTTCCTCTCTACACATGAGCAGGCAGGCATACCCATACACCCCCCAACACACACACAATCTTTTTGGCATCACTATTTGCAAGTAAGTTCCAGACATTATAACACTTCATCCTTAAACATTAAAGCATGTATCTAATAAGAATGAGACATTCTCCTATATGACCATAGCATTATTACACCTAAGAAAGTTAGTAATTTCATGATAACATCGATAACATCATGTTCTGTTCCAATTTATGTTTCACCCCTATTTAACTTTCCCACTGGTCCTAAGAATATCTTACAGCTTTTTATTTAGAAAGCAAGAGCCAATTAAGGATTAAACATTGCATTTGGCAACACTGAAGGAAAAAACAAACAACCTGACAGTAATCAGAGGGGAAGAGGGTTGGGGGTAACGGGGAAAAGAAGGGGGAAGGTCAAGTCAAGGAACACATATAAAGGACCCATGGACAAAGCAAAATGGGGAAGGATTGAGGGTGGGAGGGGAGGTTGGTGGGACAGGGGAAGTGGTGGCAGGAAAATAAAGGCAAATGTACTCGAACAATTAAAAAAAAATCCTTTGTCTCCCTCTGTCTCTGTCTCCCTCTCTCTCCAGAAAAACATGGTATATTTAATAATAAATGCTTAACTTTTACATCTTTTATTTTTTGCTACAGAAATGTCTATAACAACATTTTCCATTTTAACCATTTTCTTTTTTTTTTAAATCTTCATCTGAGGATATATTTATTGATTCTAAAGAGAGGGGATGGGGGAAGGTAGAGAAACATTGATGTGAGAGAGAAACATTGACCTCCCATGTGCACCCCAACTGGGAATCAAACCCACAAACTTTTTGTGTACAGTATGACACTCCAACCAACTGAGCCACCTGGCCAGGGCCCATTTTAATTATTTTCAAGTGTATGATTCAGTGACACAATATTGTACAACCATCACCAATACCTATTTCCAAAACTTTTCATTATCCCAAACAGACACTCTATACTCATTAAGATATAACTCTCCAATCCTCCTTTCCCCCAGCCCCTGGTAACCTCTAACATAATTTCTGTCTCTTTAAGAATTAGTTTATTCTAGATATTTCATATAAGTGGAATCAAAGAATATTTGTCCTTTTGTGTCTGGCTTCTTTCATTTAGTATAATGTTTGGCATTCTTCTGTGTTGCAGGATATATCATACTGTCATTCCTTTTTATGGCCAAATATTCCATTATATATACATATATGCATATGTGTGTGTATATGTGTGTGTGTGTGTGTGTGTGTGTAGGGTTGGCCAAAAAGTTCATTTTTTTCCATAAGATAGCTCTAGTACCACTTAATTGTATTTAACATCATTTGAAACAGTTTTGTTAGATTGTATTGTGACAGCTGTCATATCAGCATGCATTAAAAAAAATCAAAATTGGTGAATGTTTGTGTAGCCATTTTAATGTTGAAGATAGAAATGTTAGGTAGGATAGATAGTAAACCATGGCAGGGAGGAGGAAGGAGGGAAGCATGTCTCACCCACTAACTCAGGAGACTTGACCCTGGTCCAATAAGATTGCCAGGTGTTCTGAACATCACAAGAAACATCATGATAGCACAGGAGGAAGGGGGCCCTTGACATTCTTATGTATCATTTCCATCATCTGGGAAAGAAAGTCTTTAAAACTGTGTACTTATCCCAAGGTCTGGAAGGGGGAAGAGGAAGTGGTCCACAGTACCCAGTGAAGAAGCCCATAAAACAACCTTGATCAATACCTTGCCTCTGGTCACTATCTGTTTAATGAGGGGGTCCCTAGTGCTTACAGAAAGAGCACATAAATAACTTTGGGTAACTGTCTCAACTTTAATTTAAATACATGCTCTGTCATGTATTTGTTTTGCAAGATGAACAAACGTGGTCTGGAGCAACATAAGAATCTGGGTTAACAATTCTCCACACATATCTATGTCTAGGGGGTCTTGTACTCCTCAGGGAAGCTGGCACCACCCTTATCCACCAATCAATATGTACCTCCCTCACTTCATCCTGCCAACCAGGTAAGTCCTCAGGGCAAAAGACCGGATGCTTTTTTGCCACCTTTGCCTTGCTTTTACCTATGCCCTGTGCTTTTCTCCCCCACCTCAGCAAGGCCCATTCTTTTCTAGAGGACATATCACTAATAAATTTTGCTTGCATACTAATAGATTTGCTGATCTGTAATTATTTACTGCATGAGCAAAAAGGCCTGAGTTTTTCCCTCAATAGAAGAAAATAAGCAACATTTTCAGCATATTATGCTTTATCAAGAAAGGAAAAAACACAATTGAAACACACACACACACACACACACACACACACACACACACACAAGATCCATGCAGCATGTGGAGAAGGTGCTGTGACTGGATCAAATGTGTCCGAAGTGGTTTGCAAAGTTTTATGCTGGAGATTTCCCACTGGATGATGCTACACTGTCAAGTAGGCCAGTTGAAGTTGATAGCGATGAAATCGAGACATTAATTGAGAACAACCATTATACCATGTGGGAGAGAGCCGACATACTCAAACTATCCAAATCAATGAAGTTATTGGTGAAGATGAAAAATGTGTCTTTCATTTTACAGGGAAAACCACATGAACTTTCTGGCCAACCAATAGAAATACCGCATTTGTTTATCCATTCTTCTGTTGATGGGCACTTGGGTTGTTTCCATGTTTTAGTTCTTGTGAATAATGCTGCAATGAATGGTGATATACAAGTATCTGTTTGAATCCCTGTGTGTTAGCCTTGTCTAGAGAAAAAGAGAACTGTGTGTATGTGTGTGTGTGTGTGTGTGTGTGTGTGTGTGTGTGTGTAGAAACAGTAAGAGCAAGAGGGAGGGAGAGATCTCAAAAAGAATTGTTTTCTTTAAAATGACAGTAGGTTTTGAAAATTTTTCATTGAAGAAGGGAAGAGAGCTTGTAATTCCTTTTGTTGACTGTGACTCTCTGACTTCAACTTTTAAGTCATTTTTAAAGGCAGTGCAAGACACTCTTAAGATAAAAAATACGTATGTCTTGCTTATCAAAAAGTAACAAACATAATTATGATTATTTGAACTGTTTATATCAGTAAAGAGTTTAAGAACAATCCTTCACATGTTTTCATTTTTCTTAGCCATCTAAATCCCAGATGTATAAAGTATTTCCTTCTTTAAATACTGTGTGTATTTGTCTGTATGAGTAAACATTTTTTGTCACTGAAACTACTGCTTTTATCAAGTGTCCAATAAAGTAGTCTTGAGTTAAAATGATGGGTTTTGTTTTTGTTTTTGTTTTTTGCTTCTGGGGGTTCAATCAGCTTGGGTCCAGGCAGGAGAAAGAAGTCACACCATAATTTTATGTTATGTTAACATAATTTATGTTAAAGTTTAACATAAGAATTATTAACCATAGCAGGGGATTGGTGTAATAAGAGACTGGCTAGTAAGAAAAAAGAAAACTCTAAAACATATAGGAATAACAGATGTAAGGAGTAGTTTAGATAGAGCATCCAAGGGAGAGCCCCCTCTGTTCCCCAGGACTGAGATCCAGGCCTTACCAGGAACTTGTGCCCCTTACTGGAAGAGTCTATTCAAGAAGGTTTCTCACCAGGAGCACTCCACTACAAAACTGCCTGAGGTGATTGCTTCAGGGAACTGCTGGTGGCTGTGTGCTACAGGCCACTGTGCTCTACAGTAGTTGAGCACTGGGGAGGCCTTGTGTGCTGGGGTCTGGACACTGAAGAGGCTGCCCTTGCAGCAAAAGCTGGGAACTAAGGGAAGCCTCATTTGCTGAGCAGCTGGATCCTGAGGAGCCTGCCAAGTAAACACAATGGAGTTAGGAATAGGACTCTCTTCCTACCGTGTCTCTCTAGCCCCCTCCACTGAGAAAGCTTGACATCCTGTCAGCTGCAAAGAAAAAATATTTAAAGGGCCCAGATCCATTTTTATGGAATAGATATAAAGTGTGAATTTGAGCTGCGCCAAAAAATTGATAACTGCAGAATTATATTATTGATCTACCAAGGATTCCATTAATACCATGAATTTAATACAATAGAATAGTTTCTTAACAAAGAGCAACATCATAATAGTGAAGCTCTAGCTATGATCTGATGGACATTGATTTCTAATTGACTTACAGGTATCAATAGAGCATATTCCGCTTGAAAAAATTATGTATTTCAGAGGTTTTCATATATTGCTGTCCATTGTAAAGCTTGTTTGTTCAACAGGACTCTCTTTATAATATGACTTTTGTATAATCAATGGATATTCTTAATAAAAACTGACTTTAAAAAATTCCCCGAGGAATTTTCAAGATGGCAGAGGAGTGAATGGAAGTCACACTGACCTCCTCCCAGGACCAATCTGGAATTACAGCTAAATTATGAAGAAATCACCCTGAGCAAACAACTGAACAATAGTGAGAGAGAAGCCTTATAATCTTGGAAAGACAGAAGAATCTGCTTTAGCACAACCTGACTGGTAAGGAGTATGGTGGAGACTTGAGAAGGCTGGCTGGGTGCCCACAGGCAGCAACATCAGAGGGATATGTAAGTGGCCAGTTGGATCTCTCTGAGAATAGTGGGGTCTAAACCATAAGTGGGGATGTCTAGCTTACAGCACCAGAACCCAAAAAGTACACAGATAACAGCCAGCTGAGAAAGCAGCAAGGTTTCTCTCTGCCAGAGACAGGTAGCTGGAGACCCAAAAAGCTGTTTAAAGGGCCAAAGCATAAATTTTTGTTTGCAGCCACTTACTCTGGGTTCTGGCAAAGGTGGGGACAGAGTGGGATAGAGAGGCCAGAGGATACTGGGTAAGGAGGCTTTGGGGAGAGAACTGAGGAAATAGCCAGTGGGGTCCTGGTGCTGACTCATCTGCCATATGCAGCAGCCATCTTGCTGGGGAAGAACACTCTCCTGCGCAGCTCAGCATGAGAGGAAACAATAGCCCCACCCCTAGGAGGGACTCTGCCCCACCCTATACTGCCTAAGCCTGACTACTGAGTGCAGAGTGACTAGATTAACAACTAAAGGAGACAGCCACAGACAGTAGATTCCTGGAAGTCTCAAACAGACTGTCTAAGGTAGACGGGGTCAACAACTGACATCACCAGAGGCAGATCCAGAAGGAAAAACAATGGTAAATACTTGAGGCTACCTAGACAAAGTCCACTGTGCTCTTCTCCATGATTTGTGACATTTTCTTTACTACATAGCTTTTTAACATTCATTTCGTGTCCATCAAGTTTGTGCATATTGAGTCATTAGATTTTATACTAATAGTTTATTTCTCTCCTTTCTTATAATAGTCTTAATCTCTTTACAGCCTTATTAATACTGGTTCATTTGCTAGTGGGATTGCTGGGGGGAGTTATTTTTGTGGATGTGGGTTTGTTTCCTGGGCTTTTTAGTTTTGTTCTGGCAGCACCTGCACAAAAACACACAAGATGTGGTGGGCAGAGTGACCCTCAGTCAAGCAACTGGAGGGAAGAACAACCAAAGAATGACCAAACAACAATAAAAACCCAATTACTTCCAGAGAGCCAACATAAATGGCATAAAAGACATCCAAAGAGCATCAGGATCAGGAGATCAGGAAGACTGCACCACTGAATCTCATAGGTCTCCTAATACTGAAGTTTATACTACAAAATAAGGAAGTCAAAACAGATCAATTTAAGCAGCAGAAGCAAAAAAGGAGAGTCTCACAAATAATGGGAGGAGAAAGAAACAACCCCCAACTGAAAGGAAAGGAGGAATCCCCAGAAAGAGAAATAAATGAAATAGAGGCAAGTGAACTATCAGATATTGAGTTCAAAACAATGGTTATAAGGAAGCTCAATGAGCTCAGTGAGCTTAGGGAGAATTACCAAGAATTACAGGGAAACGACAGGAACTTACTACAAACTATATCAGCATGAAAAATGACATAGAAACTATCAAAAAGAGGCAAGAGGAAATGAAGAATACAATCAAAAGCAGCTAGATGAAGCAGAGGATCAAATCAGTGAGCTGGAGGAGAAGGTAGAAAAAAGTCCCCAGAAAGAGCAAGAAAATGAAAAAAGAATCAAAGAGAATGAAGAGGTGTTAAGGGAAATGCAAGACAACATGGAATGTAATAATACCTGTATAATAGGGGTACCAGAAAAAGAAGAGGAGCAAGAGATTGAAAATCTGAAAAAGTAATGATGGAAAGCTTCCCGAATTTGAGAAGAGAAAATGTCACACAAGTCCAGGAAGCACAGAGGGTCCCATTCAAGAGGAACCCAATAAGGCCCACTCCAAGACACATCATCATTAAAATGGCAAATGTTAAAGACAAAGAGAGAATCTTAAAGGCAGCAAGGGAGAAACAGGTAGTAACATACAAGGTTGCCCTGCTAAGGCCAGCAGGTGATTTCTCAACAGAAACACTACAAGCCAGAAGGGAATGGCAAGAAATAATCCAAATAATTAGAAGTAAAGCCCTGCAACCAAGACTGGTCTACCCAGTAAGGCTATTAATTAAAATGAAGTCTAAATAAGGAGTTTCCCAGACAAAAGAAGGCTAAGAGAATACACCTCCACCAAACGAGCATTGAAATATATGCTAAAGGAACTGCTTTAAGAAGATGAAGAAAGAGTGAGAAAGAGAGGAACATAGGTGCAAAGGGAAAAAATGGATAACTACCTATCGATAATAACTCTAAATGCGAATGGATTAAATGCTCCAATCAAAAGACATAGTGTAGCTGAATGGATAAGAAAATATGACCCACACTAATTCTGCCTACAAGAGACCCACCTCAGAATAAAACACCTACACTGACTGAAAGTAAAGGGATGGGAAAAAATATTTCAAGCAAATGGACAGGAGAAAAGAGCCGAGGAGCAATACTTATACCAGACAAAATAGATTTCAAAACAAAAGCCATAAAAGAGACACTGAAGGATACTTCATAATACTCAAAGGAAGGATCCATGAAGAAGACAAAAACATTATAAACCTATATGCCTCCAACATAGGAGCACTCAATTATATAAGGAAAATCTTGGAGGACTTCAAGAAAGATATAGACAGCAACACACTGGTAGTAGGGAATTTTTATCTCACCACTGTTAACAAGGGATAGACCTTCCAAACAAAATATCAACAAGGAAATTGTGGAACTGAATGACACATCATCAAATGGATTTAAAGACCATTTATATAAACTTTTATCCCAAAGAAGCAAAAAACACATTCTTTTCAAATGACATGAAACATTTTCAAGGATAGGACACATGATAGGACACAAAACAAGCCTCAACAAAGTCAAGAAAACTGAAATCATAACAAGCATTTTCTCAGACCACAAAGGCTTGAAACTAGAAACCAACCTCAAGGAAAAAACTCAAAAACATTCAAACTCATGGAGACTGAATAGCATGCTATTAAACAATGAATGGGTCCATAATGACATCAAAGAAGAAATAAAAAAGTTTCTAGAAACAAATGAAAATGAACACACGAGTCCAAAATCTATGGGACACAGCAAAGGCAGTCCTGGGAGGGAAGTTTATAGCAATACCAGCCTACCAAAAAAGATAGAAACATTTCAAATAAACAACCTCATCTTTCAGCTTCAAGAACTGGAGAAACAAAAACAAATAAACAAAGCCCAGAGCAAGTAGAAGAAAGGAAACAATCACGATCAGAGCAGAACTGAATGACATAGAGACTAAAAGAACAATTCAAAGGATCAATAAATCCCAGGAGTTTGTTCTTTGAAAAGATAAAGAAAATTGACAAGACTTTAAGCAGACTCTTCAAGAAAAAAAGGGAAAAGACACATATAAAGAATATCAGAAATGAAAGAGGAGCAGTTACAACTAATACCACAGAAATACAGAGGATTGTAAGACATTATTGTGCACAATTATATGACAAGAATCTTGAAAACCTCAATGAAATGGACAAATTTCTTGAAAAATATAACCTTCCAGCACTGAGTGAAGAAACAGAAAGCCTAAACAGACTGATAAGAGTTGGTGAAACTGAAGTAGTAATCAAAAAACTCCTGACACACAAAAACCGTGGACTGGATGGTTTCACAGGAGAATTTTATAAAACATGTAAGGAAGAGCTAACCCGTGTCCTTCTCAGACTATTCCAAAAAATCCAAGAAGAGGGAAGACTCCCAAACTCTTTTTATGAGGCCAACATCATCCTAATCCCAAAACCAGATAAAGACACAACCAAGAAAGAACACTACAGGCTAATATCGCTGATGAACATAGATGCAAAAATCCTCAACAAAATATTGGCAAACCATACCCAGCAATACATTAAAAAGATCATTCACCATGATTAAGCAGGACCCATCCCCAGGGATGCAAGGATGGTTCAATATTTGCAAATCAATGAATGTAATACATCACATAAACACAAGGAAAACAAAAATCACATGATCATATCAATGGATGCGAAAAAAGCATTTGAAAAGGTGCAACACCCATTTATGATAAAAACACTCAGCAAAAGGGGAGTAAAAGGGGGTATACCTCAACATAATAAAGACCATATATGGAAAACCTACAGCCAACATCGTACTTAATGGGCAATAAGTAAAATCTTTCCCACTGAGATCAGGAACAAGACAAGGATGCCTGCTTTCACCACTTCTATTCAACATAGTATTGGAAATCCTAGCCACAGCAATCAGACAAGAAAAAGAACTAAAAGGCATCCAAATTGGAAAGGAGGAAACAAAACTATCATTGTTCGCAGATGACATGATAGTGCACACAGAAAACCCCAGAGACTCCACCAGAAAACTGCTCGACCTAATAAGTGAATTTGGTAAAATAGCAGGATACAAAGTCAATATTCAGCAATCGAAGGCATTTTTGTACACCAACAATGAAATATCAGAATCAGGGAAAAAAAATCCCATTTGCTATAGCAACAAGAAAAATAAAGTACCTAGGAATAAACTTAACCAAAGCAGGTAAAGCACCTGTACTCAGAAAACTACACAACGCTGATGAAAGTAATTAAGGAAGACACAAATAAATGGAAGCATATACTGTGTACATGGATTAGAAGAATTAACATCATCAAAATGTCAATACTACCCAAAGCAATTTATAGATTTAACACAATCCTGTTAAAGTATCAATGATGTATTTCATAAAAATAGAACAAACATTTCAAAAATTTATATGGAATGATAAACAACCCTGAATAGCTGCAGCAAATTTGAGAAAGAAAAACAAAGAAAGAGAGATCACAATACCTATCATCAAACTATATTACAAGGCCACTGTAATCAAAACAGTCTGGTACTGGCGTAAGAAAAGACACATAGATCAATAGAATGGAATAGAGATCCCAGAAATAAACCCATCTCTCTATGGTCAATTGATATTTGAGAAAAGGGGCAGAAGCATAAAATAGAGTAAAAATAACCTTTTCAACAAATGGCATTGGGAGATCTGGACAACTATATGCAAAAAAAAAAAAAAAAAAAAATGAAATTCGACCAACTGACACCACACACAAAAATAAACTAAAAATGGATAAAAGACTTAAATATAAATCATGACACCACTAAAAGTCCTAGAGGAGAACATAGACAGGATACTCTCAGACATGCCATGCAGAAATATTTTCACCAATATGTCTCCCAGAGCAAGGGATGTAAAGGAAAGAATAAACAAATGGAACTTCATCAAAATAAGAAGCTTCCATATGCCTAAAGAAAATGTTGGCAAAATGAAAAGAGAACCAGCTGTATGGGAATGTATATTTGCCAGTGACAAGGGTTTGATCTCCTAAACATATGGAGAAGTCACATGACTCCACTTCAGGAAGACAAACAATTCAATTAAAAAATGGGCAAAGGACCTGAGAAGACACTTCTTCAAGGAAGACATACACAGGGCCCAGAGACATGTGGAAGGATGCTTAGCATCACTAGCCCTCATGGAAATGCAAATTAAAACCCAATGAAATACCACTTCACACCAGTCAGAATGGCCATCATAGCAAAGTCAACAAACAAGCGCTGACGAGGTTGTGGAGAAAAGGGAACCCTAGTACACTGCTGGTGGGAATGCAGACTGGCGCAGCCACTGTGGAAAATAGTTTGGAATTGCCTCAGAAGGCTAAAAACAGAACTGTCTTTTGACCCAGCAGTTCTACTGCTGGGATTATACCTTAAGAATCCTGAAACACCAATTCAAAAGAACCTATGCGCCCCAATGTTCATAGCAGTACAATTTATAGTAAGGCAGTATTGAAAGCAACCTATGTGTTCTTCAGTAAATGCATGGGTCAAAAATCTATGGTACTTTTACACAATGGAATACTACTCAGCAGAAAGAAAGAAGGAACTCCTACCCTTCACGACAGCATGGATAAAACTAGAGACTATTATGCTAAGCAAAATAAGTCTTGGGGTAAAAGACAAATACTGTGTGATCTCAACTATAAGTGGAACCTAGTCCACAAAACAAACAAGCAAGGAAAATATAACCTGTCACATTGAAAGAAAAAACAAACCGACAGTAACGAGAGGGGAGGAGGGACATGGGTAACAGGGAAAAGAAGGGGAAGGGTCAAGTCTAGGAACATGTATAAAGGACCCGTGGGCAAAGCCAAAGTGGTTTTGGAAAACACAAAGTGGGGAAGGATTGAGGGTGGGAGGTGCAGGAGAAAGTGGTGGTAGGAAATTGGAGACAACTGTATTTTAACAATAAAATAATGAATTTTAAAAAATATTAAAAAACTCCACATTGTGCCCTAGTCAATATGGGTTCAATTCCCTATCAGGGCACTTACCTGGATTGTGGTCCAATCTGTGGTCTTGCCATGTGTGATCACTGGTTTCTCTCTCACATTGGTGTTCCTCTCTTTCTCACATTGATTTTCTCTCTCTCTTTTCATCTCTCTCTAAAAGTATTGAAAAAAAAAGGTCCACGGATGAGGATAAAAACCTTTAAAAAAATAAAAATACATTACATATAGTAAAATGCACAGATCTGTCGCATACATTTCAAAGAGTTTTGGTAAATTTATAGACCCTTTTAAATACCACTTCAGTCGCAATATAAAACATTTCCATGACACCTCCCCCAAACTTCTCTTGTACCCCCTTCTATGAATCCCCGTCCCTTTCTATAGGTAATCACTCTTCTGGTTTCTATCAACATAAATTACTTTAGTCTGTTCTGATTTATATTGCCATAGATTACTTTAGCCTGTTCTAAAATGTCACATAAATTGAACCATGCAAGTCTGGCCTCTTTCACTTAGTATAATATTTGTGAGTTTACTTTGTTTCGCAAGTACAGGAGTACGTTTTTTCTTGTCGCTGGGTAGTGTTCCATTGTATGAATGTATGACAATCTGTTGACTATTTGAATCATTTCTAGTTTAGGGTTATTATGAAAAAAAGCTCCTCTAAACACTCTTAACACAAGACTTTGTAGGCAAGTGTTTTCATTTCTCATGGGAAAATACCTAAGAGAGGAATTGCTGAATCACAGGGCAAATGTTTTAAAATTTTTGTGAGAAACTACCAAACTGTTTCCCAAAACATTTTCATTATTCCACAGTTTGAATGCTTTGAATGTGAGAGGCTGAGGGTTCCAGTCAGTAGCTTCACATCTTCACCAACATTTGCTATTGTGGTTTTTTAATTTAAGCCATTCTAGTGGATGTGCAATAGCATCTCATTGTTTTTAGCCTGCATTTCCCTGATGACTAATGATTTTGAATGCATTCACTCAGTTTTTGCAGAGTTTGCAAAGAGAGGCCCCACTGCTGGGATCTTTCATTCCCTTACATCCTTATAGGTGGTCCTGTCAAATTTCTGAATGATGGTGTGGCAGTGCACCATGCAGGCGGAATTTATATTAGAATATTATTGTATTGTGTATATCAAACATGTGAAGTTACCCCAAGGTTGTTTGATTAAAGGTGAAAGGAAGTAGCTTCAGAACTGTAACTGTGAAGTCTGTGACTAAAAGGAGTACCTAGAACCCTTTTTCACAGTCAATGCCTAAGGACCCCCCTGTTGACCTCTGTGGTTTTCTTTCCAGAAGGACTTTGGGAAACTCACTTCTATATTATACAAAATAATTAAAACCCTGCCTTGGAAATTATATCTTAGGCTGATGTCTGCCGCTTTGCTTGAAATTGTTGAAAGACTTTTTCAGAAATACATAACTGGGAAGACCTTCCTGCATTCTCCGTTTGTGGAATTCACTTTTCCTTTTCACACACCATTGCTGTCCAACAGTTTTTGTGATTCATTAGTAAGTGCTGCTCCACAGAGCAAGTTAATTAGCAATCTTCTCTGTTTGGAGGAGCAGATGATACAAGCCAAAGGATCCATACATTAAACAAAAAGCAAAACTAAATTAAGTAAATTGTTCAGGTATGAAGAGATAAAGGTCTCAATTGGGCAGTTGTGAAATATGACTTAAGAAATACTGAAATAAAGCCCTGGCTGAGTAGCTCAGTTGGTTAGAGCGTAATCTCTCTTTTTTAAATTAATTTTAAAATTATGTTTATTCTATTACAGTTGTTTCGATTTTTCCCCCTTTGCCCCTCTCCACCCATCCCACCCTGCCCCCATTCCCACAGTCAATTCCCACTCTCTTGTCCATGTCCATGGGTCATTCATACATGTTCTTCGTTTAGTTCCTACTTCTTTCCACCATTGTCTTCCCTCCCCATCTCCTCTGGTCACTTTCAGTCTGCTCCATATTTCCTTGCCTGTGGTTTATTTTGTTCGTTAGTTTACTTTGTTGAATAGATTCCACTCATAGGTGAGATCAGGTGGTATTTGTCTTTCACTGACTGGCTTATTTCACTTAGCATAATATTCTCCAGTTCCATTCATATCATCACAAAAGGTAGGAGTTCCTTCTTTCCTTCTTTCTTTTATTCAAAATGCAGATTGATTTTACTTATTTATTTTTTTAAATGTCAAGGCTCATTATAAAATATTAAAAATTTTATCCACTATAAAGTCTCAGCAATTAAAACAACATGACACCAGCACAGTAATAATCGAGTAGATCAATGATATAAAATGAGTATTCTTGAAACAAATGTATATATCTTTCTAACAATGTAATATATGATTAAATTGATATTTCAAATCAATGGGGAAAATAAGGCTTATTCAACAAATAAGGTGCATGGATCTCTATAACTTGAAATAAAACACAGAGCATTATTTCCCATATTATACAACAAATATTCAGGTGACTTAAAAATCAATATGTAGAATCTAAGGAGTTTTAGGAGAAAATACAAAATAATATTTTTCTTAACCTGAAGTAACATATTCAAACCCAGAAGCTATAAAGTAAATTATTGACAATATAACTATATTAAACATTTAAGACTATACCATAATATTTATGTATAAAAAGTTAAAGGACAAGTAATAGAATACGAAAGTATTTGCAACAAGTCTATAAAGGGTTAATTTTCTTTTTTTAGGGAAAACCTTCTACAAACATTTAATCAAAAAATTGATAAAGAATACCAAAGTCAGTTAAAGCTTTAAAAAAATAATACAAATATGCAAGAAATATACAAAAACAGGTTTAGTTTCAACAAATAGTAAAGGAACAATTAAAATAACACATCATTGTCACAATCAGATTAATAAGTATTAAAAATATTGGTAATATCAAGTATTGGCAACTTTGAAAGGAACTGGGTATTCATAGACTTTTTCTTCATCTTCTTAAAGAGTCCCTTTAGCATATCTTACAATGCTGGTTTGGTGGAGGTGTATTCTTTTAGCCTTCTTTTGCCTGGGAAACTCCTTATTTCGCCTTCCATTTTAATGGAGAGCCTTGCTGGGTCGAGCAGTCTTGGTTGCAGGCTTTTGCTTTTCATTCCTTGGAATATTTCTTGCCATTCCCTTCTGGCTTGCAGTGTTTCTGTCGAGAAGTCAGCTGCCAGCCATACCAGGGTTCTCTTATAAGTTACTACCTGTTTCTCCCTTGCTTCCTTCAGGATTCTCTGTTTGTCTTTGATATTTGCCATTTTAATGATGATGTGCCTTGGAGTGGGCCTCATGGATTCCTCTTGAATGGAACCCTCTGTGCTTCCTGGACTTGTGTGATGTTTTCTCTTCTCAAATTAGGGAAGTTTTCCATCATTACTTTTTCAAACAGGTTCTCTATCCCTTCCTCATCCTCTTCACCCTCTGGTATCCCTATTATATGGATATTATTACATTTCAGGTTGTCCTGCATTTCCCTAAATGCCTCTTCATTCTTTTTGAGTCTTTTTTCATTTCCTTGCTCTTTCTGGGAGCTTTTTTCTACCTTGTCCTCCAACTCACTGATTCTATCATAGGCTTCATCTAGTCTGCTTTGGATTTTTTCTACTGTGTTCTTCATTTCAGAAATTGTATTCCTCATTTCCTCTTGTCTCTTATTGATAGTTTCTATGTCCTTTTTCATGCTGATACAGTTTGCAGTAAGTTCCTCATAGTTTCCCTGTACTACTTTTGTAATTCTCTCTGAGCTCACTGAGCTCTTTGAGCTACCTTAGAACCATTGTTTGGAACTCAATATCTGATAGTTTACTTGCCTCTATTTCACTTAGTTCTCTTTCTGGGGATTCCTCCTTTCTCTTCAACTGAGGGTTGTTTCTTTGTCTTCCCATGATTTGTGAGACTCTTCTTTTTTGCTTCTGCTTCTTAAATTGATCTGTCTTGATTTCCTGACTTTGTGGTGTGAACTTCTATGGTTGGAGACCACTGTTTTTACTTTCTGGATCTGCCTCTGATGATGTCAGATGTTGACCCTGTCTGACTTCAGGCAGTCTTTTCGAGACTTCCAGGAATCTGCTGTCTGGGGCTGTCTCCTTCAGCTGTTAATCTATTCACTCTGCACTCAACAGCCCTATGTAGAGACACCATAGGGCAGGGCAGAGTCCCTCTGGGGCAGGGTTATTGGGTCCTCTCACACTGCTGATGCTCAGGGGAGTGGTCTCCCTGAGCAAGATGGCTGCTGCAACATGAGGGAGGAGTTAGCACTGGGATCCTGCCAGGTATTCTCTCTGTTCTCTCCCCAAAGCCTCCATCTCCAGTCTGTCCTCAAGTGTCTCTAGACCACTGTGCGTCCCCTTTATCCTAGACTACTCTCTGTTGCTGTTCCTCTGTATTCAGCTGTCAGGTTTTAGCACTACAGGCCTAGGCAGAGCCTCCTGGGGGCGGGGCTATTAGGTCCTTTCACGCTGTTACCTCTCAGGGGAGTGGTCTGCCTCAGCAAGATGGCTGCCACTTGGAGGATGAGTCAGCACTGGGAACCTGCTGGCCACTTTCTCAGCTCTCTCCCCAAAGCCTCCTTCCCCAGTCTCTTCTCAGGAGTCTCCAGTGTACTCTGCCCCTACCTTTGCCAGAACCCGGGGTAAGTGGCCGCAAACTAAAATTTGTACATTGGCCTTTTAAATGGCTCTTTGCGTCTCCAGCTGCCTATCTCTGGCAGAGAGCAACCCTGCCACTTTTTGGAGCTGGCTGTAATCTCTATACTTTTTGGGCTCTGGTGCTGTAGGCTGGAGATCTCCACTTATGGTTTAGACCCCGCTCATCTCAGGGTGATCCAACTGGCAATATCCTTCTGGTGATGCCTCCTGTGGGCGCCCTGCTCACCTTTTTGAGTCTCTACCGCACTCCTTACTGGATAGGTTGTGCTAAAGCATATTCTTCTGTTGTCTGAGATTAAAAGGCTCCTCTCTCACTATTGTTTAATTGTTCATTCCAGGTGATTTTTCCACAATTTAGTTGTAATTCCTGGGTGGTCCTAGAAGGAGGTCAGTGTGACTTCCGCTCACTCCTCCTCCATCTTTAAAAGTCGGTTAGAGTGTAATCTCAATATGCCAAGTTTGCAGGTTCGACTTGATGTTTCTCTCTCTCTGAAAATCTTTTTTTTTTAAAAAAAGAGAAATACTGAAAGAGCAGAGAAAGAAGAGAGAAAAAACACACAAAGGTAAGTCAGTTAATGCTCTCTGACTTCAGATTCCTCATATAAAATATCAGAGGAATTGTCTAAGGTTCCTTTCAGTCTGTTAGTATATGATTCTACAATATCCACAATCTCCCTCCACTCTAAGTTGTCTACCCTAATTAGGGCCATTCTCATTTCTCCCCAGGAATATTCTAACCTCCTATTTTGTAGCCAGAATCATTTCTATAACATGCCTGCTAAAGTCACTGTCCTGCTTAAAACCTCTCAATAATTTAAAAACTCTATTAAAAACAAAACAACAACAAAATTCCATTAACCTTGATATAAAATCTGAAGGATTTCACATGATCACCAGCCTCATATTGATGTTTAAATTTCACCCCTCACCACTGTTCTTAGCACTCCAAACCTCCCTACACCTACATCTCCTTTCACTTCTTTAAAAAAGCCATACTGGCTCTTATATCCTTCCTTTATATGGTCATTTAAACCATAGATTTTATTGAGTGCCTACTGTGTCCCAAAAATTATTTTAGTGCAGGGAATAAAGCAATAACCACAATGGACAAAATCCCTGCCTTCCCAGAGCCATTTCTTCTCACTGGAAAGCAATTCTTCAGAGCACCCCTTGATTCAGTAACTCATCTCACAGGTTTTTGCTCAGATGTCACATCCTCCTGGGAGGGCTCCTCTGACTGCTCGCTCTGCTTCTTCTTACCCTCTCCAGGGTACACCCCTTATTTCCCCTCATATAGCATTTGTTGCGCTGTGTGACATGGTTGTCCCTGCATCCCACTAGAGTATAATATCTATGGGAGCATGAACATGCTGCCCTTGCTCATCATTTCCCCGCAAAGCCTGACACATGGCAAGTTCTAAAAAAAATTGTTACAAAAAAGATACATTAAAACTGTTACAAACTAATGACTACCTGCTTGAAAAGGAATCATGTAAAATGGAAAAATGCATCTAAATCTGTAATGGGACAACAGAGGCTCATAATTTCCATATTTTCTTAGACATACCAAAGAAAGGAGTATACCATGATTAGTGTAAGGTTTAGAAGCAATTAAGGAGAGGTTAGCTGGGTAGCTCTGACTCTGAAATTTGGAGAAAATCTCTTATAACAAGGGTATAAAAATAGAGATCTCTCCACTAACTCCCCAAGATGAAGTTGATTGTGTGAAGACGTCTTCACCAGCCAATCTTAGTAAAGCATCCAGAAGTAAAAAATGAACACATTTACCTATGTGGAAAATGAATTATGCCACCAATTAGTTGTATTTATGACAGGTCATATACATGGAATCACATTGCTGTAAGCAGAATGATGCCCCCTCTACCCCTACCCCAAGGATGTCCTGATCTAACTTCCAGAATCTGTGACTATGGAACCTTACATAACACAGGGGAATGAAGGTTGCAGATGGAGTTAAGGTTGCTAATTAGCTCACTGTAAAATAGGGAGATTATCCTGGGTAATCTGAGTAGGCCCAATGCAATCACAGGGTTCTTAAAAGTGAAATTGCAAGGCAGAAGAGGATCAGAGAAAGAGATGTGACAATGGAACAAGGTCAAAGAGCTGCTATGTTGTCAGCTTTGAAGATGGAGGAAGGGAACATGAACCAAAGAATGTGATAGTCCCTAGATGCTGGAAAAAGCAAGGAAATGGATTCCCCCCAGAACCTCCAAAAGGAACACCTTGATTTTAGCCCAGTGAGACCTATATCAGACTTTTGACCTTATATTTCTGACATAACTGTAAGATAATAAACATGTGTTGTTTTAAGCTAATAAGCAAGTAGCAATTTGTTAAAGTAAAAACACTAGTACATATCCTTGTTCCATAAAGCACACCTCCTTTCTAGTAAAACACCCAAAAAGAGTTGAGCTCCACAGAACTGATTGATGTTTGATCACTGTTGTGATGAACAGATTGTAGAATTTGCTTTAGAGCTATGAACGGCTTGGGGTTCCCTAGTTTTCCTCGTCTCCTTTCGTCCCTTCTCTGCCACCTACCGTCACAGGCATGCAAATGGAGAAACACACCCGCCTGACTCAGAAAATGTGGTCTGCCACAAATATGTCTACAGTTCCTCTTTAGCAATATCATCTAAAGGGATGACTCTCTCTTCCCGGTAACCTACACCCCAACAGGCTCCTCTTTGGTAATGGCTTCTATTTTCCTTCTAGGAAGCCTAATATTTGTCTAAACCAATTTATTATGACATAGAAATCTTGAAGGAGGTGGGGAAAGGATTGCAGATGGTGTGATGTCTCAGGGTCAGCATCCTTCCTCCTGGAATTGCCTCTATTCAGGCTCATTAGAAGAATACTTATAAGCTACCCCCCGCCCCCCAAATAATAATAATAAAAAGAAAGAGAAGAGGTTCAGTGACAGCAATCAGGTGCTGGGAAGAATTTTAGGAGTATTTTTATCATCCATATCATGGTGTACTGCAGTATTTCATTACTGATCTCTCTAGTTTTATTTTCTAGCTCCTCTCTGTGGCCCTCCTCCTCTCCTAGGTTTCTTTGACTGCTCACCTTCCTCTCACCTTTTTCATGCTGTCACCTCTGTAAGGGTGACTCTGAAACCACCAGTCTTTACTTCTTTCCTTAACTACAGCATCCCCAGGTGTGGGCTGCTGGGTGTTTCCTGCTTGTGTGGAATCTCCTCGAATGCAGCAGAGGCTGTGTTAGATGTCCTCTCTCCCCAGCCCAGTTGCCCTCCTTTTTGTTATCGACTCAGTGGCTTTCCCAGCCCCTGGTAATTGGTGTGCTAGTGGTAGATCATGTCTTTTTATTTCCTCAATCTCCTTATGCTGCAGCTGAGACAGTCTATTTGTCTTTCCTAAATATGCTTTTTATTCTCATCTCTGTGTCTTTTCTTTAGCTCTCCCTCTACCTGGAATGCCGTTCTCCCACATGAACTGTAATGGAACAACAGAAGGTATATATATAATCTCAGACATACTAAAGAAAAGGAAGCACCATGATTGTTTAAGACTTAGCAATGACCAAGAAATTACCTAGATAGCTCTGAGTCTTAAACTTGGGGAAAATACTTTTGGGAACCAGCATGTAAGGATAGAGCTCTCTCCACTAATTCCCTAGGACCAACTGTTAGCATGGAGATGCCTTCACTGGGAAACCTTGATAAAGCACACAGAAGTAAAAGGTGAACACATTTACCTATTAAGTGTACACTTTTGTCTATTAAAATCTTTCCCAGTGATAAACACATTAGAGCATGATTTCCATGACTTCCTTGGGGTGGCCATGAGAATGGTAGAGAGGGTGACAGAGGAACACACGGAGCATCAGTGGCATTGATAATACAGTAGTCCCCAGTTTATCCTCGGTTTTGCTTTCTACAGTTCCAGTTGCAGTGCAAAAATATTAAATAGAAAATTCCAGAAATAAACCATTAAAAAGTTTTAAGTTTTGTACCATTCTGAGTAGCATGATGAAATCTCATACCATCTGGCTCTGTTCTACTCCAGACATGAATCATCTCTTTGTCCAGCATATCCATGCTGTATACATGCTGTATGCATTCTCCTCCCCCTTCCTCTTCTGTCTCTCTAACCAATTGTTAGCTAGTTAGTAGCCACCCCGTTATCAGATTGACTAACCTATTTTATAGTTAGTTACTGTTGCTAATCTCTTATTCTGTCTAATTTGTAAGTTAAACTTTATCATAGGTATGTATGTAGTGGAAAAAACATAGTATATATAGAATATATATGGTTCAATAGTATCCACAGTTTCAGGCATCCACTGGGGGTCTTAGAACAAATTCCCTACAAATAAGAGGGGGCTGCTGTATTCATTTTTCATATATAGGTGGTGGGGACACATGTTTTTTTACATTATTTTCTATTATTTTTTATGTCATGTTAAACACACAATCTTTCCTTACACTTTCAATACAATTTGAAGTATCTAAGTGCAAGTATATATTTTCCCCAGCACTAATTTTCCATAAAGCAAAGTTATACAGGCTTTTCATATGTATGCATTTCTCAAACCCAATTAATGTGGATGATGTTTCACCCAATCCTGACACAGCAGATGGCAGTGTAGGCCCAGTTTCTCATACAATAATGACATACAGACTTGTTTGCAGATAAAACTTTAGCTGAAAAATTGTGGTTTTAATAGATTAACACAGAAAAGGTAAAAGTATAATGTCATTATTCTGTTCCTTGGGATTTAGAGACATATTTTCTAGTTATATTAAACTCATCAAAATAATTCATTAATAAAGTGAAAATAAATTCTTAAGCTGAAATAGGAATCATCATCTCCAAAGAGATACTGAGCAATCTTATTCTCATGAGATTTGAGTGATTGTCTGGTACTTCCAGTTTGACTTTGGCAAATAACCTCCTTGCATAAAATTAATTAGGAATCTTCATGGCTTGTTACCATGGTGTAAGATTACATTTTTTGGAAGGATTTTAAAAAAATTAAACAGAAAGAGAGTTAAATCAAATTGAGTTTTATTTTAAAACTGCAGATAGGAGATTTTGCAAGTACATTTTGTTTGCGTCACCCCCACCCCCCGCCATTTCCCAGATTCATTTGAACCTGCTGCCTTCCTCCCATTAGCAAGAACCGGAGAGGCAGTCCAGCAAGATGGAGGAGAGTACAAGCACTGATTAAACAGAACCAGATTCAAATTCCTCCTCACTGCCTGTGAGGGAACTTAATCAGCCTCCCTGAGTCTCAGTTTCTTTCCCTGTAAAATGGAGATAGTAACAGATTTTACCATTTAGAGTTATTGTGATAATATGTTCACAGTATTACCAGAGATTAGTGTTTTTGAGGACTGCCAGGCTCCACTCTCACTGTTACCCTGCATATATACTCTTTTGTCTCTCCTTTCATAAATGCATAAAAACACCAGTCACTGGACATCTTTCCTTCCTTGCCTTTGGAGTATTATGTCTCCAACATGCTGCCCTTCATTAGGCCTTGATTGTTTTTCTTTCTCTCTTCTCATTCTGTCTCCTATTCTGAAACTCCACTTCTCTCTCATTTTGCTCAGCAGTGCTCATCTTCATTTACTCCTAATTTCCAAAGAAATTACTGACAGACCTTGTTTATTCCTTCCCTGCTGGGGACACAGCCATCTTCTCTTTGGGTCCACCCACCTTTCCCCGGGAAAGGCTTGGGAGAACTGAGAACTCCTTGCTTCAGCTAGAAAATTGACCAGATGGGCTTTTCTTCCAATATTAGAAATATTTGAAAATGGGCCACTTTTGAAAGATACTTGAAAGTATTAAATCATTGTAGAATTTTCATTCTGTTGGAGAGATTTTTGTGATAGTTTAATTTTGTACATATTTTTGAAAGCTTCATTAATTTTTCTAGAAAAAAACTATATCACAGCAAAAATTACCTAACTTTATTTTACAGAGAATCACTGGATGTGAACAAAAATTTTAATCATGATATTCTTCTTCAACACAGAACAACAAAACAACCAATTGATTGATTGTTTGACTAGTAATATATTAAAATAAGTTCCCATTTAATGAATACTTATTATATGTTAGACATAGTACTAAGTACCTTAAAAATGTGACCTCAGTTTATTCATAAAAAAGAAAAACCCAACTGTAGGTACTAGAGTTATCTCCATATTTCAGATAATAAAACTGAGGCTTAGAGAAGTTATGTGACATTAGTAAGGTCAGACAGCAAATAATGGTAAAGCTAAATTAGTCTAACTCTAGAGCATAACCTCAATGTTATTATTTTTTATTATTGAAGTATAATTGATATATAAAATTATTTTAGTTTCAGGTGTACAGCATAATGATTCTATATATGTATATATTACAAAGTGATCTCCATAATAAGTCTAGTTCATACCCATCATCACACACAATTTTTTGTGCATAATTTTAAGATCTACTGTTCTAATAACTTTCAAATATGCAATACATTATTATTAACTATTATCACTATGTTACACATTACATCTCCAGGACTTATTTATTATATAGTAGGAAGTTTGTACATTTTGACCACCTTTACCCATTTCTACTCAGTGTTTACTATTCTCTGGTAACTAGTCTGTATAAGAAAATTGTTCCTGGTAAAATTGTCCAGTTAGCTTCTGAATCAAATCCATAGGTTCATTTTTTTTAATCCTCACCAGAGGATATGTTTATTGATTTTAGATAGAGAGGAAAGGAGAGAGAAACAGAAAGAAACATTGATGTGAGAGAGAAACATCAATCAGTTGCCTCCCATCCATGTCCTCACCCAGGACCGAACCCTCAGGCTTTTGGTATACAGGATGATGCTCCAACCAACTGAACCACCTGGCCAGGGCCATGTGTTCATCTTTTTAAAACTAGTTTTCAATTTTTGAGGAGCTTATTCATACATGAATTTATTGGCATCTGTCATATGAAAGTCATCCTTTTTATCCTTTCTCCTTCTTGTCCCCAAGAAACCCACATATGAACCCCATTCCCTTTATCTCAGAAATGTGTCTCAAGTAGATCCAGTTCTCTCCTTTTTCTCTTCCTTCACCCTATTTTATGCTAATATCATCTCTGTTCCCTGGGTGATGGTAACACCATTCTAACATCTTCTGATCTGTAAATCTGCTATACTTTTCTACATTTATTAACTGCCTCTTTCATATCGATGTTAAGTCCATGAGGGCACAGACTCTGTCTTGTTCAATTTACGTATCTCCAGGACATAGACAGTGCCTGGACATGGAGAAGAGCTCACTAAATAGTTACTGGTTGGATGAATTTAACAACGGGCATGTAAAGAAAGTACATTCTTGAGAATCAAGATGGTGAAGGAGTGAATGGAAGTCACCCTGACCTCCTCCCAGGACCAACCTGGAATAACAACTAAATTGTGGAGAAATCACCTGGAACAAACAACTGAAGAATAGCGAGAGGGGAGCCTTGTAACCTTGGAGACAGAAGAATCGGCTTTAGCACAATCTAAATGGTAAGGAGTGCGGTATAGACCTGAGAAGGCAGGCAGGGCGCCCACCGGCGGCAGCACCAGAAGGATGTTGATCAACCAGTTGGATCCCCTGAGAAGAGCGGGGTCTAAACCAAAAGCGGGATCTCTAGCCCACAGGACCAGAGCCCCCAAAATACAGAGAGAACAGCCAGCTGTGAAAAACGGTAGGGTTGCTCTGTGCCGGAGACAGGCAGCTGGAGATGCAAAGAGCCTTCTATAGGGCCAATCCAAAATTTTTATTTGCAGCCACTTACCCTGGTCTCCGGCAAAGGCGGGGGCACAGTGGGCTAGAGATGCATGATGAGACTGGGAAAGGAGGTTTTGGGGAGAGAACAGAGAGAGTAGCCAGCGGGATCTCAGTGCTGACTCATACCCCAAGCGGCAGCAGCCATTTTTCTCAGGAAGAGACCACTCCCTCTGAGCAGCACCAGTGTCAGAGGACCCCATAGCCCCACACCCAGGTGGGATTCCACCCAGCCCTGTGCCGTCTAAGCTGCCTGCTGAGTGCAGAGTGGCAGCCACAGACAGTATATCCCTGGCTAAAGGGGATGCAGAGAGGTATGGTGACACTTGAGGAGAGACTGGGGACAGAGGCTTTGGGGACAGAACTGAGAGAGTAGCCAGCGGGATCCCAGTGCGGACTCCTCCCTCATATGGCAGCAGCATGAAAGGACTCAATAACCCTGCCCCCAGGAGGGACTCTGCTCCACCCTGAGCTGTCTAAGGCAGCCTGCTGAGTGCAGAGTGAATAGATTAACAGCTGAAGGAGACAGCCCCAGACAGCAGATTCCTGGAAGTCTCGAAAAGACTGCCTGAAGTCAGACAGGGTCAACATCTGACATCATCAGAGGCAGATCCAGAAAGTAAAAACAGTGGTCTCCAACCATAGAAGTTCACACCACAAAGTCAGGAAATCAAGACAGATCAATTTAAGAAGCAGAAGCAAAAAAGAAGAGTCTCACAAATCATGGGAAGACAAAGAAACAACCCTCAGTTGAAGAGAAAGGAGGAATCCCCAGAAAGAGAACTAAGTGAAATAGAGGCAAGTAAACTATCAGATATTGAGTTCCAAACAATGGTTCTAAGGTAGCTCAAAGAGCTCAGTGAGCTCAGAGAGAATTACAAAAGTAGTACAGGGAAACTATGAGGAACTTACTGCAAACTGTATCAGCATGAAAAAGGACATAGAAACTATCAATAAGAGACAAGAGGAAATGAGGAATACAATTTCTGAAATGAAGAACACAGTAGAAAAAATCCAAAGCAGACTAGATGAAGCCTATGATAGAATCAGTGAGTTGGAGGACAAGGTAGAAAAAAGCTCCCAGAAAGAGCAAGGAAATGAAAAAAGACTCAAAAAGAATGAAGAGGCATTTAGGGAAATGCAGGACAACCTGAAATGTAATAATATCCATATAATAGGGATACCAGAGGGTGAAGAGGATGAGGAAGGGATAGAGAACCTGTTTGAAAAAGTAATGATGGAAAACTTCCCTAATTTGAGAAGAGAAAACATCACACAAGTCCAGGAAGCACAGAGGGTTCCATTCAAGAGGAATCCATGAGGCCCACTCCAAGGCACATCATCATTAAAATGGCAAATATCAAAGACAAACAGAGAATCCTGAAGGAAGCAAGGGAGAAACAGGTAGTAACTTATAAGAGAACCCTGGTATGGCTGGCAGCTGACTTCTCGACAGAAACACTGCAAGCCAGAAGGGAATGGCAAGAAATATTCCAAGGAATGAAAAGCAAAAGCCTGCAACCAAGACTGCTCGACCCAGCAAGGCTCTCCATTAAAATGGAAGGCGAAATAAGGAGTTTCCCAGGCAAAAGAAGGCTAAAAGAATACACCTCCACCAAACCAGCATTGCAGAATATATGCTAAACAGACTGCTTTAAGATGAAGAAAAAGTTTCTATGAATACCTAGTTCCTTTCAGAGTTGCCAATACTTGATATTACCGATATTTTTAATCCTCATTAATCTGATTGTCACAATGATATTATTTTAATTGTTCCTTTACTATTTGTTGAAACTAAACCTGTTTTAGTATATTTCTTGCCTATTTCTATTATTTTTTTAAAAAGGCTTTAAATGACTTTTTTGGTATTTTTTACCCATTTATTGATTAAAGGTTTGTAGAACTTTTTTCCCTAAAAAAAGAACCAAAAAACCTATTAACCATATTTTAGATGTGTTGCAAATATTTTTCTGTTCTATTCCTTGTCCTTCAACTTTTTTAATTTGAACATTACTATATAGTTAAATGTTTACTATTGTCATATTGTCAATATTTACTTTATAACTTCTGGGGTTGAATATTTTACTTCAGGTCATAAAAAATATTAGTTCTATTTTCTTAAACTCCTTAGATTCTACATATTGATTTTTAACTCACCTGAATATTTCTTGTATAATGTATGAAATAGGGCTCAATATTTATTTTATTTTAAGTAATAGTAGTCCATGAACCTTATTTGTGGAATAAGCCTTATTTTCCCCATTGGTTTGAAATATCAACTTAATCATACATATATTAATCAGATATATACATTTGTGTCTAGAATGTTCATTATATTTCATTGATCTACTTGATTATTTCTGTGCTGGTGTCATATTGTTTTAATTGCTAAGACTTCATCATAGTTTTAAATTTTTAGAAATATAATTAACTTTGACATTTAAAAAATAAATAAAATCAATCTACATTTAAGAAAGAGAGAGAGAGATGGAACTCCTACTTTATGCAACAACATGGATGGAAGTGGAGAATATTAAGCTAAGTGAAATAAGCCGGTTTGATGAAAGACAATTACCATATGATCTCACCTATAAGTGGACTCTATTCAACAAAATAAACTAATGAACAAAATAAACCGCAGGCATAGAAACATGGAGCTGACTGAAAGTGACCAGAGGGGATGGGGAAAGAGGACAATGGTGGAAAGAAGGGGAAGGGACTAGACAAAGAACATTAATGAATGACCCATGGACATGGACAACAGAGTGGGAATTGACTGTGGGACAGGGGTGTGGGGGTGGATGGGTGGAGGAGGGTAAAGGGGGAAAAACTGAGACAAGTGTAATGGAATAAATGTGATTTATAAATTAAAAAAAAATAATAAAAAAATAAAGTACATTCTTTACCCTCTTAGACTGTTCTACATATTAGTGGAAACAGACACATAAGCAAACATATGTAATACAAAGTGATAAGTGTTATAAAAGGGATATACACAATATTTAGTTCATAGTGGTACAATAAAGCAGGATAGCGGCAATTCTATACTTAGCTGCAAAAGTTTATACATGCTTAGAAAGGTCTTCCAGGTTAAAGAAGAGTTCACCAGGTGGAAGATGAGAAAAAATATTCCAGGTAGAATAAACAATGTGTGCAAAGACTGGGAGGCAGGTGGTGGCAAGTGCTGATTATTGGGATGGAGGGGATGACTATAAATATCTTGATTTGGTCAGAGCCAATGGAACATATGGAGAAATGGCTGGGGTGGGGGTGGTAGAGGGATGGGAAGAGACCTCATCATGAAGGCAAAAAATATGCCAAGCTAAGCAGTTCACACTTTGATTTATATATAATCAGGGTGCTATAAAAGAGCTTGAAGCAGGGGAATAACAAGAGATTAATATTTTAGGGAAAACAAGACTAGTGAAGTGAGAATAGATTGCAAAAATTTGAGATAAGCAGATCTACTAGATTTCATTGCAGGACTTCCTTTTCTGGTCAGTATGGAATAACAAGCCTGGCTTTACCCTCCTACCTGAAAAAACAGCTGATGATATTTATAAAATAATAGCTTGTAAAATCACTGGACATCAAGCAACAAAGGACAGAGATCCCTGTGAAACAGGAAACAAATGAGATGATCCCTATGGCCGATTGTCCCAGGATATGACCTTGAGAAATTTTTCAGACTGTGCTACAGGAAGGGGAGCTAGGCAGGGCTCAGCAGCCTCCCTGACTGAGGAGACAGAACTACGATCCTAGGGATTTGGGACAGCTGAGGTCATAGGGCAGAGAGGGGAGAGCTAACAGAGAGAGAGAGAGCACCTGGAGCTCTGCAGAGACTCCCTCTGCCTCCAATATTCAGCAGACTAGTGACTGATCAGCACATGTATGAGGCCAGGAAAAGAACCATTACAAGGATTAGAGAGAACAGTGCCACCAGCTGGACTAGAAAATCCAATAATTTGTGCATTGGGCACATCAAACAGGGAGGTTTTGCCTCAGTACTGCAGGATTATTATCCCTAGACTGGACACGGCTTGAGACCTGCCTAACTTATCAAAAAAAAAAAAAAAAAAAAAAAAAAAGGCCCGAAGGAGTAAAACTGTTTCATATTACTTAACTGCATGCCAGAACAAAGCTCAGTACAACTTATAGAAATATAAAAATATTCAGTGTGCAACAGGTAAAATATACAATATTTAAAAAATATTTAAAAAATGAAGTAGAGATGCAGAAGATATTTTTTTAAAGACCGAAATTAAATTTCTACAGATGAAAAATACTATCTGGATTTTCTGACCATTTGGATGACAGTGTGGAGGCAGAAAGGGAGAGGTAGATTGGGTGACATGTACTGCTTTAACAAGAACAAGGAGTAAGGAAGGAAGGAAGTGAATGGGATGGGGGGAAATTGAATTTAGGGCTTATTGACTTTGAGATACTCCATGACAGAACTCTGAGGAAGCCAATGTTTAAGGGGTCAACCAGAAAAAAAAAAACCAACCTATAAAATGATTGAGAAAGTGTGGTCCTAGAAAGAGAGGAAGAGCACGGGTAAGAGACTTCATAAAAACCAAGACAGCCCCAAATTTCAAGGAGGAAATAGTTGACATGACAACTACTGTAGAGATTAAGTAGTAGAAAATCTGAGAAGTGGCCAAAGTGGTCACTGAACCTGGCAGGTAGGCGATGATTTCACCTATGTGATGGAAGGGACCCTATCTGTTTGCTCACTGCCATATACCCAGTGCATATTTCACAGCTTCTGAAGCAGAGTGGGTGTTCAAATCCATCTGGTGAGTGGATGAATGAGTTCAGTATGGAGCTATGACCTACCCTGTGCCTGGCAGAACCTTTTTGTGATCAGAGTTGTAGCAGTTTAGTGGGATTAGAAGGGTGGAAGCTAGACTACAGTGGATTCAGTGAAGACTGGAAAGTTAAAAAAAAAAAAAGAAAAAAGAAAAAAAAAAGGGCCACAGGATGATGCAAGATCAAGGAAAACTTTTATTTTTTGCGGGGTGGGCAATGGAAAAAAAGCTGACAGTCTATCTTCACAGGGCCTCGGACCTTCTGGTTGACAACTGACCACACCTCTAAGGGTTTGTTCTCCTGTGTAATCACTTGAAGATTAAAATTCCAGAACAGGTCTGATTGACTTGCCTTGGTCACAATCAGGTGGCTTTCTGAATATGTAACTTTATTTATTTTTAAATCTGTAGCAATATTTAGTGTCCAACAGACACTACTACATCTGTTAAACAATATCCCCACTGGCAACACTTCTCTTGTGAACAGATAATAACATGGGACAACCATTGTCACTGTGGCAATTGTACCTAGGAACTATCAGAGGAGACTTGCACATGATTAGCAGGTTCTCAAGCAGTCATGCCTCAGCTTCCTCTGCAGTATGCTTTTTCTGGTGTGCTCTAGGGTACTGAATATATAACTCTAATCACCCCCTTCCCATTTGCTTTTAGTAAAGTTGGCTGAACTTGAAGAAAGATGGCTCTAGGAAAATAATCTAGTATGTTTTTCTTTTTCTTCTTTCAATCTTCAAAGAGTACTTTATGCATCTGCTATGTGCCAGGCACTCGTTAGGAGAAAGACGTTTAGTCGATAAAGGGCAAAACCAGGCATGGGTTCTGCTTCCCTAAAGGGCAGAGCTGAGGACAGGCCTGAGATGACCTCTGAAGATGATTTACTATGCATTTGACCAGGAAACCAGACACAGGTTCTGTTCCCCTGTGTAGGACTGTGCCTTGCAATTGTATAATCATTTAAATTAATTGAAGATGGAAAGAGGGAAAAGAAAAACATGCTAGATTATTTTCCTAGAGCTATCCTTCTTCAAGTCCAGCTAACTTTACTAAAAGCAAATTGCGGGGGTGGGGGGGCGGTGATTAAAGTTACATATTCGGTACACTAGAGCACACCAGACTTGCAGAAAAAGCATACTACAGAGGAAGCTGAGACACAACTACTCAAGAACCTGCTCTTCATGTGCAATTTAAATAAATGATTATACAATTGCAAACCAAAAAAATGCTCTGAAGTAAATGAATGCCCCTAAGATTGTATGCAACAAAGGAACCTGATCTGACTTGGTGGCTAAGGACTTTCTGCAGGAAGAGATACCAGAACTAAGATCTGAGGCATGAATGAAGAACAACGGCTAACAGAGCAACCAGCGTGTGCAAAAAGCCCACAGCTGGAGGGAGCGTGTTATACCCTAATAGCAACTCTTCCTGAAAATGTGACTTCATCTCTCTCAGCATCTGGCAAGTTTGACATAAGTACAGGTATATAGATGACTCCACCTGTTCTTATGTGTGATATCAGTGTACCTCAGTTAATGAAAGAAAAATTAAGATGTGGGTTAATTAGGTTGCCTACCTTTCTGAGGACACAAATGATTACTTTTTTTTTTTTTTTTAGATTTTAGCTGATATGTACCTAAAAGTTGAATATAAATTTTGCAGTAAAAATTAAGTCAGATTTTATCAGGTTGTGCCTTTCTATGGTATGATATTAAAGATCAGGTTCTGTAACTCACACTAAGGTAAAAACATAATCTAAAACAAATTTAAGAATTTTATGTTAGCTCTTCCCATAAACAACCTGATGGTTTGCTACTCACTAGACTCAGAAAACAGCCCACGAAGTCATGCAAATCAAGAGGTTCATATCTTTATGTTCAGTTTAAGAATACTTCCCAGGCCATTGAGGGTATGCATATAGAAAAAAGCCACCAAGTAACTGAAGAAGGATGTCACTTCACAGAAGCAAAGTGTGCCATTCAGTCATTACAATGGTAGAGTTGGTAAATGTGACCAGGCCAGAAACTGGTTGGACATGGGGTCAGCGGCCCAAAAAGAGTGCTGAACTTTTACTGCACATGCTTAAAAGTGTAGAGAGTTATGCTGAATTTAAAGGTTTAGATGTAGAGTCTCTGGGTATTGAGCGCATCCAGGTGAACAAAGCTCCCAAGATGTGGCACAGAATTTAGAGAGCTCAGAGGTGGATTAACCCACATTGAGCTCTCCCTGCCACATTGAGAAGATCCTTACTGAAAAATAACAGGTTGTCCCTAAACCAAAAGAGGAGGTTGCACAGAAGAAGGTATTCCAGATGAAATTGAAGAAGCAAAAACTTATGAATTAGGCATAAATTCAGCATAAAATAAATACAAATAAAAGTTAAAAACAAAAATTATTTATTTATTATTGATTTCAGAGAGAGTGATAGAAAAACATCAGTTTGTTGTTCTACTTATTTATGCATTCATTGGTTGATTCTTGTATGTGCCCTGACTGGGAATCAAACCCACAACCTTGGTGTATCAGGATGATGTTCTAACCAACAGAGCCACCTGGCCAAGGCTAAGAATTTTATTTTAAATGAACTGTTCTCTGTAGAGAATAATTATATGCAATTTGCATAAACTGCAAGAGCCAAGATAGATGTTTTCATATTTGTGCCTATAATTATTAAATATGACATGTTAAAACTTATCTACTAAATAGAATTAAATGTTTATCATAGACATAATTATTTTTCTTGGGCTTTAAAAATTCTAGCAATATATTATTAATGGTAAGATAAAATAGTCGCAAAAACATAGGTTAAGTTTTGTAATTTTTTAAGAAATATTTGTCATGCGCAAATACCTATTTCACACAAGAGTCGGTACACAGAAGCATTTTTAATAGTAGTACAAAGTTTCAATAATACATAGGGCCCTATTTTCAAATTCATTGGACTTTGGGGAAACCATTTTTAAAAATCATTCATCACCACCACCCAGTTTTATAATACTACCATTACTCAAAAAAGTTCCCTCTTGAATGTATGTTTTTCTTTTGAAAAAACCATAAACTGAAAATAAAGAATAATTATATGTAAATGACTAGACTATAAACTATAGTCCATAGTTGAAAAGTTTGTTGTTGATTAAGTAAAGCCATGGATCTCAAAAATCCAATTTCAAAAATAAATGACTTCTAATCCACACTCCCTCCTCTGCCTCCAGGCAACCACTGATCTACTTTTTGTCCCTTTACAGAAGGTTTTGACCTAGTTAAATTCAATTGAGCCAGCCAAAAATGTGGGAAAAATTGCATATACTATAATTTAACATGTAGTCCATGGCACATAATAAGAGCTCAGTAAATGGAATCTCTGGTATATACAATATATGTCTGTGAATGTATTGTAATTACTTTTTAATATTTGCATACTTACCACTGTGCAAAATACTATGTCTCCAAGAGTTACAAAGAAGAGAAATATGATTCAATTCTATCCTTCTAGGTACTTTATTCAAATCTTGAATGTTTCCATTGTCAATGAGAGCCTTCTGTAATTGTCACCTCATCTATTGTCCCTTTCTGGAGGTATGAATACCTCCACCTTTTAAAGTATGAAAGCCCTGAAGTTATCTCTTTTCAAGTCTGCATGAGCCCTTTTGGGTTTAATGTTATTGCAACAACAAACAAAAAAAGTTTCAATTCATCACATAAATTTCCTTCTTTCTCTTTTCTTGACTTTTTTTTCTGAGTGTAAGAATTTGATGCTCTTGCCCTAGCTAAGTAGCTCAGTTGGTAAGAGCATCATCCTGATAAACCAAGGTTGTGGGTTTGATGTCTGGTCAGGGAACATACAAGAAGCAAACGAATGGATGCATAAATAAGAGGCACAACAATCTCTCTCTCTCCCCCCTCTCCATCTCTCTCTCTCTCTCTAAATCAATAAATAAAAAATAAAAAATTTGATCTCTTTATTTTTGAGATTGGATTTTTGAGAGTGATGGGATTTCCAATTCAAAAGAAAATATTTTATCTAGTCATTTACACATAATTACTTTTTTTCCTGGGTTATTCAAAACAAATGTGAATTAAAATTTGTTATCAAACTGGAGTACCAATGTTTAGAAGATGAGCTAATATGGAACTTTTACATTTAATACATATTCAGGAATTTACTCTGCATCTTTTATAGATATAGCTACATATTTTAGAGCTATAAGTCTAGAAACTTGAGGACCTAATTATTTTTCATCATTTTCTTTTCAGAAATATTGTCTGAAATGAATTAGCTATGGAAATGGGAAAATTATAACTTTGACCTTACATGTTATTTATTTATAGATTTAAATGTATTGGCTAGGTCTAAAAATTTACCCAGGATATTAATTTACTACTTCATTGTAAAGCAATCCAAATAATTTAAATACAAATGACAACTTGACAATGAAAAATCTTCAGGGAAACCAAGAAAATTTTGTGCTCAAACTCAAAGGAACTTCTCTTTTTGGGGACAGAAGGACACATTCATGAGAGGAGAGAATGAGCAAGTAGGGACCCTGATGACAACATTTGAGTCTTAAGATCCATCATGTTTAAGCCATCTTGATTTCTAATATTCTCAGATACTGAGCCAACAAATTTCCTAAGCTAATTTGGTTGGATTTCTGTTGTATGCACCCTGAACTGTCCTGCTATAAGTATCTTCTATTTTTTAAAAACAAGTTTAGTATTACAAAATTTTCAAGCACATAAAAGTACATATGTGATGGATACAATAAATGACCATCAGGGTATTCACATAAGTAGAGCGTCACAAGTACCGTAGGAGTCTCTTCTGTGCTCATCCCTCTCCCAGACCTCAAGAAGACCCACTATTGTTATTTTAGTCATCGATTTTTTTCTTTTCATTATAGCTTTACTCAATGCATATATCTATTATGGGCTAAATTTTGTTCCTCCCAAATTCATTGGTTGAAGTCCTAACCCCCTCAGTATCTCAGAATATGATTGTATTTAGAGATAGGTCTTTAAAGAGATAATAAGTTAAAATGAGGTTACCAGTGTGGGTCTTAAATCCAATAAGATGAGTGTACTCATAAGAAGAGAAAATTTGGACACAGATATGTACACAAGTAAGAACATGTGAGGAGAGGGAGAAGATAGCCATCTGCAGGTCAAGGAGAGAGGCCTCAAAAGAACCCATCCTTGCTTATACATAGATCTTGGAGTTCTTGCCTCCAGAATTATGAGAAAATAAATTTCTGTTGTTTAATTCACCTAGTCTGTGGTACTTTGTTATGGTAGTCTGAGCAAATTAATATAGTATCCTTAACAGTATATTGTTTAGTTTGATTTGTTCTTGAACTTTTTATAAATAGATTCATACTTCAAGTTGTTTTCTCTGTCTTGCTTTTTTCACTAAATGTCCTGTTTCTAAGTTCCATTCATGTTGTTGTTCACTCTTTCTTTTTTATTTTTATTGATTTTTAGAAAGAGAAGAAGGGAAAGAGCAAGAGAGAGACAAAGAAAGAGAGAGAGAGAGAAATAGAGACAAACATCAATTGGTTGTCTCCCATATGTGCCCCAATCGGGGATGGAAGCCACCGCCTACGTATGTGCCTTAGCAGAGAACCAAACCCAAGACCCTTTGGTGTACGAGACTATGCTCCAACCAACTGAGCACCCAGCCAAGGCAATGTTCACTCATTGTTGTAGAATGTAATTATTCAAATATGCCACTTAAAAAATCCATTTACCTATTGTCCGTTAATATTAATGGACAATTAGATTTTTTACATGATTTTTCTCTATTAGTTTTAGTTTTTTTCTCTCATAAACAACGCTGCTATAAATAATTTGATACCTGTTTCTGCTCATGCAGTCTCAATTTTGTCAGATATGGCTGAAGTGTTTTTTAAATTGTTTCCAGTTATACTCCCACTGGCACTGCACCAGCATTTCTGTTGTTCCAAATCATCATCAACATTTGGCATTTCAGATGTGTTAAGTTTTGCCAATCTGGGAGATATGTAATGATATCTCATTGGTTTTAATTTGCATTTTCCTAATTATTAATGAGATCTTTCATTTTTCTATGTTTATTAATTATTTGTGTATTTTCTTCTGTGAAAAGTCATTTATATTTTGCTCTTTTCTATTTTAGATTGTGCATTCTCCTTTTATTACTCATCTTTATATTGGGTTATCTTTTTCATATTGACCTATTATTGTATGTATTCTGAATACTAATCCTTTGTGTCTTACATGGATTGCACAAATCTGTTCTTAGTAGATTACCTATCTTTTCACTTTATGATGTATTTGTTTAAAAAAATTAAAAAGTTATTTATTTATTTATTTTTAGAGAGAGGGGAAGAGAGGGAGAAAGAGAAGGAGAGAAATATCAATGTGTAACCACATTGCACACCCCCTACACCGGGGAGGGCACCTGACCCTCAACCCAGGCATGTGCCCTGACTGGGAATTGAACTGGCAACCATTTGCTTCGCAGTCTGACACTCAATCCACTGAGCCACACCAGCCAAGGCTAAAAAAATTCTTAATGTAGTAAAAAATGTAAATGTTTTTCTTTTTTATTTACATACATTGTCTCTTATTTAAGACAATATTCTTTACCCTAGAAAGTTCCCAAGTTGTGTGTGTGCTATTTTTTAAATTTAAAGACAATTTTTAGAGTAGGTTTAGGTTTAGAGCAATAATGAGAGGGAAGTGCAGGTATTTCCCACATACACCCTTTTCCCATATATACAAAGACTCCCCAGCTATCATTATACTCAACCAAAGTGATACATTTGTTACAATTGATGAACTGGACACATCATTATCAACCAAAGTCCATCCTTTACATAAGTTTTCACTCTTGGTGTTGTACATTCTGTGGGTTTAGCCAAATGAATAAGGACATGTAGTCATCGTTATAATATCATACAGAGTATTTTCATTGCCCTAAAAATCCTCTGTGCTCCACCTATTCTTCTCTCCTTGCCCTTCAAGTTGTGTTTTTTACATTAAAATCTTTAATCCACCTGTTACTGATTCTTTGTGTGTGATGATTTCTAGATCCTTCTTCCACTTTTCTATAATGCTACTTCTCTCATGTCAAGATTCCATATGTGGGAATACTATGCAACAGAAAGAAAGAAAGAGCTACTACCCTTCACGACAGCATGGATGGAACTGGAGAGCATTATGCTAAGTGAAATAAGCCAGGTGGTGAAAGACAAATACCATATGATCTCACCTATAAATGGAACCTAATCTACAAAACAAACAAGAAAGAAAAATATAACCAGCAACATTGAACGAAAAAAAAATTGACAGTAATGAGAGGAAAGGATGGGAGAGAGTAACAGGGAAAAGAAGGGGAAAGGTCAAGTCAAGGATCATGTATAAAGTACTCATGGACAAAGCCAAAGTGGGGAAGGATTGAGGGTGGGATGTGGGGGTGGGTGGGGCAGGGGAAAGTGGTGGGGGGAAACTGGAGACAACTGTGCTTGAACAATTAAAAATAAATATTAAAAAAATAAATAATATTAGAACAATTTTTTTTAAAAAAAGGAAATGGAGTTACCAAAGAACTTATACACATGACCCATGGACATGCATTAAAGGGGTAATCGCTGGAGGGAATGGGGGTACCAGGTAGGCGGGGGCAAAGGGGGAAAATTGGGACAACTGTAATAGCATAATCAATAAAATATATTTTAAAAATAAAAAAGGAAATAAAGGAGTAAAAGGAATAGAATGACAAAAAAAATTAAATATTCCATATGTGTGGGGGTCTATTTGTCCCCCCCCCCCACCGTCACTGGTATATTTGCTTATCCTGTGCTAATATCTCATTGACTTAATGACTAAAGCTTTGAAAATAAATCTTGATTTTAGGTATGGTAAATATTTCCACTTTGGTTTCATCTTGGAAGGTCTTTTCTCTCACATATATATTTTAATATTAGTTTGTCAAGTTCCTTGATTGGAATCGCATTGAACCTATAGATCAGTTCAGGGAGAACTAAAATATTTTTGAGATAGAGGCTTCCTATCCACAAACAGGGCATATCGCTTCATTTGACTTATTTTTAAATGTCTTTCAAAAAATTTTACAATTTTCTTTATAGCTGTCTTGAACCTTTCTTCTAGATTTATTTTAAAGTATCTCACAGTTTTTGGCTTTGCAAATGATATTTTTATAGTTGCTTTTGTTTCTGCAAATAGTATCTTTTAAAAAATAATATTGAATGTTTATTATTCATGTTTATTACTCATATATTATGTCTCATAAATTTATTAATTCAGTAGTAATCTGTAAGTTATTTTGTCTTTTCTATGTAAAAAAGATATTTTCATATAAACATAATTTATTTATTTTTCCTTTTCAATCTCAGTAACTTTTATTTCTCTCTTTATTTCACTTCACTCTTACTTTTCTGGTTAGGATCTCTGGTATAATGCTAAATAGGAGTGGTGACGGTGGTTAGACTTGCCTTGTTTTGCTTTTAACAAGAATGTTTAAGATTTTGCCATTTTGAAGAATATTTGCTGTAGATATTTTGTAGTTTTTTTTTTATAGGTTAAGGAAGCTCACTTTCATTCTGAGGCTGATGAGAATTTTTGTTGTGCATGTTAAATTTTATCAAATACTTTTTTCTGAACCTATTGAGTTGATCTTATGATTTTTTCTCCTTTAATATATAAATGTATTAAGCACATTAAAATTTCCTTTCATAGACAAATTTTACATTTCTTGGTTAAACACAATTTGGTTATGATGATAGTATATAATTTAGTTTACCAATATTTTCAGGATTCTTGTTTTGATGTATAAGAATGTAATTTTCTTTTCTTGTATATTCTTTTTTTGTTTTGATATAAAGGGTATATTAAGTTTAAATTATGATGTGGAATTTATTCTTTGTTTTTTTGAACCTCTGGAATAATTTTTGAACATTTTAATGTATGTGTCTTTATCTTACCTATAAGCTTCAGAGTTAAGTATAGAAACAGAGGGATATAGGGAATAACAGTTGCAAAATTGAATAACAAATCAGGACTGAAATAATTAATGTTAACAACTTAGCCTTCCTACGTATTCACAACATGTAACAACAAGGGAGAAAAGAGACAGCAATGACCAATTTTGAGAATCTTCTCTAAGCCTAATGTTTCTTCGATGAGTATTCATGTAGATAGGGAAGACAAAAAAAGGAAAATCTTTGAACTTCCATTGAAAGAAAGAGAAACTTTGTTTACAAAAGACAAACTGATGCTGATTGCTACCTTTCTCCTGACATACATCTAGCTCCTCTCTTTTGCCATCAGGTAGTACATATTGAAGTGCACCGTCATTCCTCAGGATGATGTGTTGCCGTAGACACTGGTCCAATTCTCAAACCCCCTTCATGTCACACAGTTTCATCACAAAAGGAGTACTGATTGAATTTAAACAAATTTATGCCAAAGAGATGCATATATAAAGGGAAACAGAATTGGAATCTGGCTGAGTTTCTTCCTTTCCTAAACTCCACCTCCAGATTCTTTTCTTAGTTAATGGAAAGAGTGCCTTGCCTAATGGCAAAAAATGTATTTTGCTACTTCTTCTAAACTCATTCCATAATTCTTCTAGCAAAACTAAGATGAAAAAGTAAAAGCCACATAAAAATTATTTGAGAAGATTTGTCACAAATTCCTTATTTAATTTGGCAAGAGAAAAATTCTGAGATGTCCTAAATTAAATTATGGTAAGAGAGACAAGAGTATTTAACCAGTTAATTGCTGTGGGCCAACTAATAGTAGATTGCTTACATTTCTGAATGCATGTTAGAGCTTTGAGTGAACTTCTGTAGTGACCACAGACATCACAGCATCCTGTGAGTGCATGAACTTGCAGAACTGTTGCCTGTAACCAGTCAAGAGTAGTAAATATTTCTTACAGACTGTGTACCTCTCTTAGAATATCCCCTGCCTTCACCTTTTCCCACCCTCCTTATCTGTAGCTATTATAAATTATTTTAAAACAATTTATATCTTTCTTTCCCAAAACATAATGTATAAAAGCATCCATCATCAACTGTGGACCAGTGGAAATGGTTGTCTTTTTTTTTTTTTTTAACCTAGCCCTGCTGGTGGTGGTATAGATTGCATGCCCTGGAACCTGGTTCTTTTTTTGGCTAGAATTTGGATCTATAAACCATTTCTTTAAGAAAAGCTTTCAGTCATGAAAGTTTTTTTGTTTAACATATCACATCACCACCATTTGTTACACTGGATGACAACATTAATAGTTTCACCTTGTACTGATGTTGTGTTTCAGAGATTAGAACTACTGTTATTATGTATTATTTCTAAGTCCTTCCAGTGCTACCTAGTGATATAGACAAGATGGATATCATTTCTATTTTACAAGTTGGGAATAAGGCTCAGAAAAGTCATGTATTCCTCAATGGGAATAAATCTTTATGTCTTCTAATATTCATCTAGTTAAATCTACAATGTATCATTTATTTTAAAAGGGTATTAAAATTATCAAGGACTTGATTAGGATTCCTTTATTGATAACTAGGTCTTGCCTAGCAAAAATTAGATTCTTGGAAAGTAAAAGTATCTTTATGCTATTTAAAATAATTATTTTTTCTTTTGGCTACAGAAGAAAAATGAGAAAAATATCATGAAACTGCCTTTGTCAATGGTAAGGTTGAGTCTACTTTAATATTGCACTATTATTTGAAACTTTTGTAATCTGTTGGGTCATTTTAGGTAGTACCTGTTATAGGCAGAATTGTATTCTTCCCAAACTCATAGGTTGAAACCTTAACCCCCAGAACCTCAGTATGCAAACTATACTTGGAGATTGGGTCTTTGAAGAAGTGAATAGGTAAAAATGAGGCTGTTGGGGTGAGCCCTAATCCAATGTGACTGGTGTTCTTATAAGAAAAGGAAATTTGAACAGAGAAGCACCAGGGATGTGTGCACATAGGAAAAATATCATATGAGGACACAGAGAGAAAGTGCCATCTGCAAGGCAAGCAGAGAGGCCTCAAGGGAAACCCAAACTGCTGATCCTTGATTTTGGATTTCTAACCTCCAGAATGGTGAGAAAATTAATTTGTGTCATACTCTATTATGGTGGCCCTAGCAAGGTATTACATTGGCCTAAAAAACATAGGATCTAAGGAGGAGGAAAGCTCGATCATCAATGAGAAGTATCCTTAGGCTCCATTAGTTACTCAAGTCACGAATTGGGGGTTTAAAAAAGGAGTCTTCCCATAAACTAAAAACCAAAAATTAGCATTTAAGTGTAAATATCCAAAGAATCATTTCAGAAATAGCATCCTCTATTTTGGAAAAATGACTCCCAATGAACTACTCCTCACCAAACACCTGACTGATCCACATTATGCAAAAGCATTCATTGCGAGGCTTCGGCAGCATTTGCAAGTTAACAGTGAATTATAAACAGCTCTATATTCTTTTTTCTGGGCCTTTCTCCAGAAAGAATTCTTTAATTTGGAATTAATAAATTTTTTTTTTACTATATTAATTTGAGAGAGAGACATTAATTTGTTTAATTTATTTATGCATTCATTGGTAGCTTCTTCTATGTGCCCTGACCAGAGATTGAACCCACAACCTTGACTTATTGGGACAATGCTTTAACCAACTGAACTACTGGCCAGGGCTAAAGTGTTTGTTTGTTTGTTTGTTTTTAAAGTACAGTCACAGGAAAAATACATTTAAGATGCTATCTTTTAAAAAAATATATTGAGGTGAAATTCAGGTAACAAAATTAATCAGTTTAAAAAAACAATCCTTAGATGTAACTCTGGGAACTTATAGTGGTTCTTAGTGTCTAGACATCCTAGTCTTAGTGATCTATCCTATAGAGAAATTCACAAACAGAATATTTTATCTCAAAGTATTTATGTTTTGTTCTTTTATTCATCTTCTCAGCATCCCAAAGCAAATTAACCTCTTTGGAGCATGCCAAAAACATATATAACAGCATTAGTAGTATTGGATTTTTTTTCAAGATGGCTGACTTGAGATGCACTTTCCAATTTTGTTTTATTTGGAAGTCATAAGACGGTATGGTAGTGCTATCCACATCAGAGGTGTGGGAACTGTTTAAAGTTATTGCCACTTATTATATACAGTCTCTGCCTTTTATAAAAATTTCAAGAGGCAAAATGAAGGGGAAGCTCTGATCTGGCTCACTTCTTAAAGATTTATGTAGAGTTGCCTTTTCCTAGAGCTGCCTTTTAGAGGCATTGGAGCTGACATTTGGTGCTCACTTCCTCCAACAGGTAAATGTCAAGTCCTGCAGGGTGCTGGGTACTCAGTGGTGGAAAAGACAGGCTTGTGCCTGCTCTGGGGAACTGACGGTCTGGTGGCAGGGCAGCCAATTAAACAAGCCATATTGTGACTACAGGGTCTGGCACAAATAATGCCCCTTTTTTAGTACAAAATATTTTATTACAAAATCATGAGCATATAATTCTGTAACATAAAAATATCACACTCAAGCACACCATATGACATTTTAGGTGAAATTTTCCAATTAAAACTGTAAACTACTACACCCATATTATTATCCTACCAACCTCACTCAAGCAAGCGTTACTTCTGCCAGACCCTGTGTAAAATATAATAAAAACCTCAACAGTGGAAACCCATGGCACAAATGCCCTACTCCACTAAAGAAGCAGAAGACATTTGATTGCCATCTAGCTCAGGTGTAGAGACTGAGTGCAGAGATGGGGAGTGATTCACTTTTTATTAGTAACTAAACCAGGACTAAAAATTCTTATTTATTTCTCAAATCAGCATTTAAAAAAGTCTCTGCTCTGCTTTCTTTCTTAGCTGAAAAACCTGATCTTTGTTTTCAATTTCTTTTTTACTGTAGAAGCTAGTTTGTTTTATTTTTTTAAAATTTGCACCCAAGAATATGTTTATTGACCTTAGAGAGGGAGGAAGTGAGAGAGAAACACCAATGGGAGACAAACATTGATCAGTTGCCTCCCATACTCACCCAGCCCTCGGATCAAATCCATTGCTTAGGTATGTGCCCTGACTGGGGATCAAACCCACAGCATATCTGGTGTATGGAACAGCACTCTGACCAACTGAGCCATCCATCCAGGTTTTGTTTTTCAAAAACCAGAGAAGAGTACTGGCAATAGTGTAGGCTATTTGCCATGCTTGCTTCTCATGGCCTTCTCAGGGCACGTCATCTCCCACTGGACAGGACTCTCCTCACTCCAGCCAGCCTCTGGGATGAATTCTGGAGTGGCTGAATGATGCATGATGCTTCCAATAGGCCCTGGGGTGACTTCAACCCCACTCCTTTCTTCTCAGAGCAATCTTAAACCTGACACTTTCAGATTCACTTATGAACCCAGCCTCTTTCTAAACCACAGCTTCCTTTAAAGTCTGGCAAATTTTTATTGCTTAACTGTTGGTTATGTGATGACATAAGGAAAACCATACTTAGTTTTCATCATGCATTGGGTCCAGACCACATAGCAATTTGTAGTTCTTTGGATTTTTATTTTATATGACTCGAGTAGGGCAGGCAGAGACATGGCTGGTTTTACATGTAAACAGAGGGCTGCCACCAGCAGATCAGGGCATGAGGGATCTGGAAAGGTCTTCCTTAGAGATCATCTGGAATTACAAAATTTCAGGGTTGAAAGGGACCTGAAAAGGGTCACCCAGTTCAACAAAGCACCCTTTTAACTTTTGAATTTTCTTTATTATTTATTTGTTGTGCAGATATTTAGCTTGACTGGTGTCCATCCTCAATTGTTCCATTAAAACTGCTCTCATTTCACCAATGATTTTCATTTTAATCAATATCTCTTTGGCATTTATCATTGTTAATTACTATGTAAGACTTTGGCTTCTGTGCCATACACTGCTTCCAGTTTTCCTTCTACAACTTTGATCAGTGGTTTTCAATTAGGGATAGTTTTTTGTTTTTGTTTTTTCAATTAGAGGTGGACATTTGGGAATATTTGGAGACATTTTTGGTTGTCACAAGCAGATGAGGGTCCTACTGGCAGGTAGTAGGTAGAAGCCAAGGATGTTGTTAAACAAATGTATAGGACAGCACCCTGTGACAATGAATGATTGGGCCCCAAATGTCTAACATACTGAGGTTTAGAAATCTTGATCCTTAACCATTCTTGTTTTGGCTCCTTCATGGAACTCTTTTCTTCTGATTGCCTCTTAAATTTTGGAATTGCCTAGTTTCCCTTCTTAGACTTTTTGCTTTGCTTTCCTGATGCCTTCTCTCTAAGGCACACCACTCCATGTCTTCTATGCCTTTCTGTACCATGTCTTCAGCTCTAACATTCCTCTTGAATGCCAACCTATTAAGCAATTTTCAAGGAGGTAGCTCTGCCTCAACATTCCATAGACACAGAAGATTAAGCAGTACACTAAACAAATGGATGATCTTTCCCTCACAAGCTTTTTTTTTTTGACTTGAGTAAACTTTATTTATTTTTTATCTTTTTATTGTTCAAATATGTTTGTCCCCATTTTCCCTCTACCACTTTCCCCTGCCCCACCCACCCCCACATCCTATCCTCAATACTACCCCACTTTGGCTTTGTCCATGGGTCCTTTATACATGTTTCTTGATTTGACCCTTCCCCATCTTTATTCCGTGACTCGCCTCCTGCTTCCCCTCTCGTTACTCTCAGTTTGTTTTTTCTTTCAGTGTTGCTGGTTATATTTTTCTTGCTTATTTGTTTTGTAGATTAGGTTCCACTTACAGGTGAGATCATATGGTATTTGTCTTTAACCCCCTGGCTTATTTCCCTTAGCATAATGCTCTCTAGTTCCATCCATGATGTCATGGAGGGTAGGAGTTCCTTATTTCTTTCTGCTGAGTAGTATTCCATTGTATAAATGTACCATAGTTTTTTGATCCACTCATTTACTGAGGGGCACATAGGTTGCTTCCAGCACTTGGCTATTGTAAATTGTGCAGCTATGAACATTGGGGTGCATAGGCTCTTTTGAATTGGTGTTTCAGGATTCTTAAGGTATAATCCCAGCAGTAGAATTGCTGGGTCAAAAGGCAGTTCTGTTTTTAGCTTTCTGAGGCAATTCCAAACTGTTTTCCATAGTGGCTGCACCAGTCTGCATTCCCACTAGCAGTATACTAGTGTTCCCTTTTCTACACAACCTTGCCAGCACTTGTTTGTTGACTTAGTTATGATGGCCATACTGATTGGTGTGAAGTGGTATTTCATTGTAGTTTTAATTTGCATTTCTCTATTGGCTAGTGATGCTGAGCATCCTTTCACTTGTCTCTGGGCCCTGTGTATAACTTTCTTGGAGAAGTGTCTCTTCAGGTCCTTTGCCCAATTTTTAATTGGATTGTTTGTCTTCCTGGAGTGGAGTCGTGTGAGGTCTCTATATACTTTGGAGATCAAACCCTTGTCCAAGGTTCACTGGCAAATATATGTTCCCAGTGGCTGTTTCCCTTTTCATTTTGCTGATATCTTCTTTAGCTGTGCTGAAGCTTCTTATTCGGATGAAGTCCCAATTGTTTATTCTTTCCTTTATGTCCCTTGCTCTAGGCGACATACTGGTGAAAATATTGCTGCGTGAGATATCTGAGAGTTTCCTGCCAATGTTCTCCTCTAGGACTTTTATGGTGTTGTGACTTATATTTAAGTATTTTATCCATCTTGAATTTATTTTTGTGTATGGTGTCAGCTGATGATCCAATTTCAACTTTTTGCATGTAGCCGTCCAGCTCTCCCAACACCATTTGTTGAAGAGGCTATTTTTACTCCACTTTATGCTTCTGTCCCCTTTGTCAAATATTAGTTGCCCATAGAGACATGGGCTTATTTCTGGGCTTTCTATTTTGTTCCACTGGTCTATGGGTCTGTTCTTGTGCCAGTACCAGATTGTTTTGAGTATAGTGGCTTTGTAATATAGTTTGATGTCCAGTATTGTGATCTCTCCTACTTTGTTTTTTTTTTTTTCCTCAAAATTGCTGCGGCTATTTGGGTCATTTATGGTTCCATATAAATTTTTGAAGTGTTTGTTCTTTTTCTATAAAATACATCATTGGTATTTTAATACGGATTGCGTTGAATCTATAAATTGCTTTGGGTAGTATGGCCATTTTGATGATGTTAATTCTTCTAATACATGAAAATGGTATATACTTCCATTTATTTGTGTCTTCCTTAATTTCTTTCTTCAATGTTGTATGGTTTTCTGCGTACAGGTCTTTTAACTCCTTGATTAAATTTATTCCTAGGTACTTCATTTTTCTTGCTGCTATATTGAATGGTATTTGGTATTTTTTTTCTGATTTCTTCTTCTATTTCATTGCTGGTGTATAAAAATGCCTTTGATTTCTGAATATTGACTTTGTAACCTGCTGTTTTGCGAAATTCACTTATTAAGTTGAGTAGTTTTTTGGTGGAGTCTACAGGGTTTTCTATGTACACTATCATGTCATCTGCAAACAACGATAGTTTTACTTCCTCCCTTCCTATTTGGATGCCTTTTATTTATTTTTCTTGTCTGACCACTGTGGCTAGGACTTCCAATACTATGTTGAATAGAAGTGGTGAAAGCGGACATCCTTGTCATGTTCCCAATCTTAGTGGGAAAGCTTTTAGTTTTTGCCCATTGAGTATGATGTTGGCTGTAGGTTTTTCATATATGACCTTTATTACATTGAGGAATGCCCCACTTATTCCCATTTTGCTGAGTGTTTTGATAATGAATGGGTGCTGTACCTTATTGAATGCTTGTTCTGCATCTATCGAAATGATCATGTGGTTTTTGTCTTTCCTTTTATTTATGTGATGTATTACGTTTATTGATTTGCGTATATTGAACCATCCCTGCATCTCTGCATCCCTGCATCACTTGATCATGGTGGATAATCTTTTTAATGTATTGCTTGATGCGGTTTGCCAATATTTTGTTGAGGATTTTGGCATCTATGTTCATCAGCGATATTGGTCAGTATTCTTTCTTTGTAGGGTCTTTATCTGGTTTTGGGATTAGGATGATGCTGGCCTCATAAAAAGAGTCTGGGAGTCTTCCCTCCTCTTGGATTTTTTGGAATAGTCTGAGGAGGACAGGGGTTAGCTCTTCCTTAAATATTTTGTAAAATTCTCCTGTGAAACCGTCCAGCCTAAGGAGTTTCTTGATTACTGCTTCAATTTCCCCAGTTGTTAATGATCTGTTCAGGCTTTTGCTTCTTCATTCAGTGTTGGAAGATTATACTTTTCTAGAAATGTGTCCATTTCACCAAGGTTTTAAAATTTCTTGGCGTATAATTGCTCATAGTAGTTTCTTACAATCCTTTGTATTTCTGTGGTATCAGTTGTTATTTCTCCCCTTTCATTTCTGATATTATTTATTTGGGACCTCTCCTTTTTTTTCTTGAGGAGTCTGCTTAAAGGGTTGTCAATTTTATTTATCTTTTCAAGGAACTAGCTCCTGGATTCATTGATCCTTTGAATTGTTCTTTTCGTCTCTATGTTATTCAGTTTTTCTCTAATCTTGATTATTTCCTTCCTTCTACTTGCTCTGGGATTTATTTGTTGTCGTTTCTCCAGTTCTTGAAGCTGGAGGGTGAGGTTGTTATTTGAAATGTTTCTATTTTTTTGGTAGGCTGGTATTGCTATGAACTTCCCTCTCAGGACTGCCTTTGCTGTGTCCCATAGGTTTTGGACTGTTGTCTGTTCATTTTCATTTGTTTCCAGAAACTTTTTGATTTCTCCTCTTATTTCATTATTGACCCGTTCATTGTTTAATACTGTACTCTTCAATCTCCATGAGTTTGCAAGTTTTTGAGGTTTCTCTTTGAGACTGATTTCCAGTTTCAAACCCTTGTGGTTTGAGAAAATGCTTGGTATTATTTCAATTTTCCTGAATTTGCTGAGGCTTGCTTTATGTCCTGTCATGTGATCTATCTCTGAAAAGGTTCCATGTGCATTTGAAAGGAATGGGTATTTTGCTTCTTTGGGATGTAAGGTTCTATATATGTCAGTTAAGTCCATTTGATTCAGTGTCATTCAGCTCCAAAATATCCTTGTTCATGTTTTGTTTGGAATATCTGTCCATTTTTGACAGTGGGTGTTAGAATCCCCTACTATCAGTGTGTTGCTCTCTGTATCTTTCTTGAAGTCCTCCAAGATTTTCCTTATATATTTGGGTGCTCCTAGGTTGGGTGCATATAAGTTTACAATGTTTATGTCTTCTTGGTGGATTTTTCCTTTAAGTATTATAAAGTGTCCCTCTGGGTCTTTTTTTATGGCCTTTTTTTGAAATCTATTTTGTCTGGTATAAGTATTGCTACCCCTGCTTTCTTTTCTTGCCCATTTGCTTGGAATATTTTTTCCCATCCCTTTACTTTCAATCTGTGTAGGTCTTTTGCTCTGAGGTGGGTCTCCTGTAAGCAGCATATGTGTGGGTCATGTTTTCTTATACATTCAACTATTCTGCATCTTTTGATTGGGGCATTTAGTCCATTTACATTGAAAGTTATTATTGATAGAAACATTCATTTTTTTCCCTTTGTACCTGTGTTTTTCTCTTTCTCACTATTTTTCTTCATCTTCTTAAGCCAGTCCCTTTAGCATATCTTGTAGTGCTGGTTTGGTGGAGATGTATTCTTTTAGCCTTCTTTTTCTGGGAAACTCCTTATTTCTCCTTCTATTTTAACTGAGAGCCTTGCTAGGTAGAGCAGCCTTGGTTCTAGGCCCTTGTTTTTCATTACTTGGAATATTTCTTGCCATTCCCTTCTGGCTTGTAATGTTTCAGTTGAGAAGTCAGCTGCTAGCCGTATCAGGGCTCCCTTATATGTTACTACTTGTTTTTCCTTTGTTGCCTTTAGGATTCTTTCTAATTTTTGTGTAGCCATTTTAATATTGAAGATGGAAGAAAATAAGTGACATTTTTGACATATTATGCTTTATTATTTCAAGAAAGGCAAAGATGCAACTGAAATGCAAAAAAAGAGATGTGTGCGGTGTATAGAGTGCTGTGACTGATTGAACATGTCAAAAGTAGTTTGCAAAGTTTTGTGCTGGAGATTTCTCACTGGACAATGCTCCATGGTTAGGTAAACCAGTTGAAGTTGATTGTGATGAAATAGAGACATTAACTGAGAACAATCAATGTTATACCACACAGGAGATAGCTGACAGACTCAAAATAACCAAATCAATAAAGTTATTGGTGAAAATGAAAAATGTATCTTTTATATCATGGAAAAACCACATGAAATTTTTGGCCATCCCAATAGCTTGACAGATAGGAAAGCTAGACAGGTCCTGGAATACAACCTAGGAATTAAGAAACAGTGAACATGAGGGGACACTCTTGAAATGATTATGCTTCTGCTTTTTTTTTTCCTGTCCTATTTTTTAGTTCATGCTTCAGATTCTAAAGAGATCATGGGATTGGGCTTGCTTGAGTCACATGACCAATGCCTGGGTTAGGTGGGGTTGTGGTTGACAGTCTACCAAGACCTCTTTCAATGGGTTCTGCACATTCAAAGGAAAGCCAGACTACTGTTACCTTACAGTGCAACAGTGCTCATCAGGCAACAACACCAGATGTCCACATGGTTCTTCTATTTCCAGGAGGCTTTTAGTGTAAAAGGATAAGCAGGTTGAGGAGTTTGGTACAATTCCCTCTTTTCCTCTGAAGACCGTTGTGTGGATACAGGGTGGCCAGAATTCATCTGCTTAATACGGGAGCCCAGGGTTTGGTCAAAATATCCTGTTCATCATATTCTTTAAGATTACACTACATTTTGTAAACTCATTCTTTTATTCATAGTAGGCCTGAAATGTCTACTATGACATTTGGTTTGAAAACCAAAATGCTGAAATTTGTTTTCACAGTTATAGTTCCCTTCAAAGCTGCAGATCTTTTTTTTTTTTTTTTTGAGATCAGAACAGTAGAATATGTCAGGAAGGAAAGGACCTAAGTTCAGTAATGCCCAGAGAAATGATTATGCACACAATGTATTAGAGAAAGCCCTGGAGCAATTTTACTTTATTTTTCCTTTTTATTATTGGGATGACACTTGTTAACAAAATTCTACAGGTTTCAGGTACACAATTCTACAACACATCATCTGTACACTGTATTGTGTGTTCATCACCCCCCAACCACGTCTCTGTCCATCATCATTTAGCCCCCCCATACCCTTTTCCACCTTCCCCTCTCTCCTCCTTCCAATCACCACACTGTGTCTGTGTCCACGAGTTTTTTTTCTTTTTTGCTCAATCCCTCCATCTGCCACTCAACAGCTGTCAGACTGCTCTCTATCTCTGAGTCTGTTGAATGAAAAATGGAGCAATATAATTTTAAATCCAATGAAAAGGTAAAATAGAAGTGATAAGTATAGAAAGTAGTCTAGTAATTATAATTAACCAGTCTCCTGATCAGTTGTCTACTTTTTCATTTATTCTTACTTATTTATCAAGTGTCTACTCTCTGCCAGGTGTTATGCTGGATTCTGGGTGCTGGGGATGGAGACATTCCTTGACTGTGTGGAGTTTGAACTCTAGCAGGGATCACATTCTAGTTTCAAGTTAACTTAGAAGAAAATTTATAGCTTGGCTATTTAAATATTTCAAATATCTAAGTCATAAAACTATGCCAAAGTCCATAGGAGAGTCCAAAAGAATTCATATTTTACATTTGGGAATTAATATACATTATTTATTTCTATTTTTTTCCTAACTTTAACTTGTATGCCCATTACCCCTAGTTTCATTTTCTTCTCTTTAAAATAAACTGGAGAAATTAGGGAAAGAATCTTCAAACGTTGGGAAATGGGTTTGTTATTCTCAAGTTATAGTGAATAATTCTTTCAAGGAATTACTACATTGGAGCTCTCCATGAAAAAACAAATTTTCCTGATGCTTGAAAGACCATATTTGGTGATCTGATCTAATTAAAATTCTCCTTGATTATGGGTTACATTTTGATTTACATAAGAAAATTTGAATTCTAGATGTGTATACTTGGAAGTTATTTTTTGGATATTTTTTGATACTTCAGACATTTTACTAATTAAGAAAGTTTCCTGCATCTAATAAGCTTAAGGGAGATTTTCCTATATCAGTGATGGCAAATAAATTTCATCTCTTGCCAATTTTAATTGATTGGTTTGCCTGAAATATCAGATTTAGAAGGAGTCTGAGGCTATCCCTGAACCCTATAGGAAAGGCTACCACACGTGATTATCATTTGTCTTTCTTATCTGATGGCGGGAGGGGGGCGGAGGGTAGCACATGTCTCACATAATTTCTATTTTTATTCTATAAATTATATTGCAAGATCAGAAGCACCTCCTTAGTGACTAGAGACTGAATGCAGCCAAGATCTGCAAACCAAGGGAATGATTAGTAAATACATCAATGTTGTTCCATTTTGAAAGAGAGTCATTTGTTATCTTGATGACAAATGGCCTGAAATGAAATTATTGAGGGAGTCTAGTTCCTTGCTAGAAAGATGAAGACATAAATGAACACAATGGTGTGAAGTCCAAGTAGTAGCTGAACCTGGAAAAAAGGGTTAATAAGCTTGAGGAGAGTAAAAAGAGCCCAGTTAGGGGTGCCAAATAACCATAGTTTAGTAGCTAGTCATCAGCTGTGTGTCTTTGGGCAATGTAGCCTTTTTAGGACTGTATCCTCGTCTCTAAGATATGGATAATAATGTCAACTCTGCAATTGAGGAGTACATATTTAAAAAGGGCCTGTCACAGAGGACAACACAAAAAATAGCTTGCTTTTTATTTTTTGCCACAGAAGTGTAAGTTGCTGAATTTCTTTGAGAATTTTTAAAAAATTGATTATATTATTTTTCCTATTACCATTTAGTCCCCTTATACTCCTCTAACCCAACAATCACCACACTGTTGCCCATGTCCATGAATCATTTTCCTTTTTGCTCAATTCCTCCACCCTCTAACCTTCCCCACCCCAAGTTGTCTCCATCTAAGAGTCTGTCCCCATTTTCTTTGTTAGTTCAGTTTGTTCATTAGACTCCACATGTGAGTGAAATAATATGATATTTGTCTTTCTCTGACTGGTTTATTTCACTTAACATAATGTTCTCCAGGTCCATCCATACTCTTGGAAAAGGTAAAATTTTCTTCTTTTTTACAGCCAAGTTGTATTTCATTGTGTAAATGTCCCATAGTTGTTTTATCTGCTCATCTACTGATGGACATTGGGATGGTCCTATATCTTGGTGATTGTAAATAATGCTGCAATGAACATAGGGGTGCTTATGCTCTTTCAAATTAGTGTTTTGGGTTCCTTCAGGTATGCTTCCAGAAGTGGGATTGCTGGGTCAAAAAGCAGATCCATTTTTAATTTTTTGAGGTATCTGCATACTGCTTTCCTCAGTGACTGCACCAATCTGCATTCCCACCAACAGTGCAAAAGGGTTCCCCTTTCTCTACATCCTTGCCAGAACTTGTTTGTTGATTTATTGATGTGGTTTATTCTGACTGTTGTGAGATGACATCTCATTGCTGTTTTAATTTGCATTGCTCTGATGATTAGTGATGTTGAGCAACTTTTCATATGCGTACTGGCTATCTGTATGTCCTCTTTGGAGAAGGGCCAATTCAGGTCCTTTGCCAATTTTTAAATTGGATTGTTTGTTTTTGGGTGTTGAGTTTTGTAACTACTTTATAAATTTTAGATATTAACCTTTTATCAGATGTATTGGTGAATATGTTATTTTATTCTGTGAGTCATCTTTTTATTTTGTTGATGTTTTCCTTCACTGTGCAAAAACTTTTTAGTTTGATGTAGTCTCATTTATTTTTTCCTTTGTTTCCTTTGCTTGGGGAGATGCATCCAATAAAATATTGCTATGAGCAATGTTGGAGATTTTGCTGCCTATGTTTTATTCTATGATTTTTATGGTTTTAAGTCTAACATTTAAGTATTTGATCCATTTTGAATTTATTCTTTTGTGTGGTGTAAGAAGGTAGTCTAGTTTCATTTTTCTGCACATATCTGTCCAATTTTCCCAACACCATTTATAGAATAAACTACCTTTAGCCCATTATTTGTCCTTGCTTCCTCTCAAATGTTAACTGACTATAAACGTGTGGTTTGTTTCTGGGCTCTCAATTCTGTTCCATTGATTTATGTGTTTGTTTTTATGCCAGTACCATGATGTTTTGATTACTATAACGATAGAGTATAGTCTGATATTAGGTAGTGTGATTCCTCCAACTTTGTTCTTCTTTCTCAGGATTGCTGTCCCTGTGCAGGACCCTTTGTGGTTCCATATAAATTTTTGAAATATTTGTTCTAGTTTTGTGAAACACATCTTTGGAATCTTGATAGGAATTGCAATCAATCTATAGATTGTTTTGGGTAATATGGACATTTTAATGATGTTAATTCTTCCTATCCATGAACATGGTATGAGCTTCCACTTATTTGTATCTTCTTCAATTTCTTTCTTCAGTGTCTTATAATTTTGCAAGTACAGGTCTTTTACATCCTTGGTTTATATCCTATGTAGTTTATTCTTTTTGTAGCAATTGTTAATGGGATTGTTTTCTTAATTTTTCTTTATGTCAGTTTATTATTGGCTTATAAAATGCAACTGAGCCTTGGCTGGTGAAGCTCAGTGAATTGAGTGCCAGCTTGCAAACCAAAAGGTCGCAGGTTTGATTCCCAGTCAGCATACATGTCTGGGTTGCAGGCTAAGTCCTCTGATGAGGGCATGTGAGAGGCATCCCATTGATGTATCTCTCACACATCAATGTATCTCTCACACATCAATGTATCTCTCACACTTCAATGTATCTCTCTCTCTTCTTCTCCCTCCTTTTCCCTCTCTCTAAGAATAATTAAATAAAATCTTTAAAAAATGCAACTGATTTCTGGATATTAATTTTGTTTTCTGCTACTTTGCTGGATTCATATATCCATTCTAGTAGTTTTTTGGTAGAATTTTTTGGGTTCTCTATGTACAGTATCATGTCATCTGCAAATAATGGCAGTTTTACTTCTTTTCCAACTTGGGTGCCTTTTATATCTTCTTGTCTGATTGCTATGTCTAACACTTCCAGTACCATGCTGAATAAGAGAGGCGAAAGCAGACATCCCTGCTTGTTCCCAATCTTAAGGGGAATGCTTGTAGTTTCTGCCCATTGACAATGATGCTGGCAGTAGCTTTTATTATGTTTAGGTATGTTCCTTTTAATTCCACTTTGCTGAGAGTTTTTATTTTAAATGGTGCTGTATTTTATCACATGCTTTTTCTGCATCTCTTGATATAATCTTTTGGTTTTCACCCTTCATTTTGTTTATATGATGAATCACATTTATTGATTTGCAAATGTTGTACCAACTTTGCATTCCTGGAATAAATCCCACTTGATCACGGTGTATGATCTTTTTGACGCATTGCTGTATTCGGTTTGCTATTTTTTTTTTTTTTTTTTTTTTTTTTTTTTAGTATTTTAGCATTTATATTCATCAGGGATATTGGCCTATAATTTTCTTTCTTGTAGTATCTTATTCTGGTTTTGGAATTAGGATAATTTTGACCTTATAAAATGAGTTTGAGAGCTTTCCCACCTCTTGAATTTTATGAAATAGTTTGAGAAGGAGAGGTGTTTATTTTTCTTGGAATGTTTGGTAAAATTCCCCTGTGAAGCTTTTCTTGGGAGGGTTTTAAAAAAATTTAAAAAAAATTTTTTTATTACTGCTTCAACTACAGTAGGTGTAATCTGTCTATTCAGATTCGCTGATTCTTCCTGATTTAGTTTTGGAACGTTGTATGTTTGTAGGGATTTATCCATTTTGTCCAGATGTCCAGTTTGTTGACATTTAATTGTTCATGATATTTTCTTACAATCCTTTGTATTTCTTTGGTGTCAGTTGTTATTTCTCCTCTTTCATTTTTGATTTTATTTATTTGGGTCCTCTCTCTTTTTTTTATTGAGTCTGGTTAAAGGTTTGTCAATCTTGTTTTTTTTTCAAAGAACCAGCTCTTGGATTCATTGATCTTTTGTATCATTTTTTAGACTCTATTTTGTTTATTTCTGCTCTGATCTTTATTATTTCCTTCCTTCTACTCACTTTGGGCTTTATTGTTGTTCTTTTTCAAGTTCCATTAAGTGTGAAGGTAGATTGTTTATTTGAGCTTTTTCTTGTTTTTTTGAGATAGGCCTGTAGTGTTACAAATTTCTCTCTTAGGATTGCTTTCCTAGTATCCCACAGGTTTTGGATTGCTGTATCCTCATTTTCATTTGTTTCAAGGTATCTTTTGATTTCTTCCTTGACCTTGTTGTTTACCCATTTACTGTTTCATAACATGTTATTTAACTTCCATGTCTTGTGTGTTTTTCAGTGTTCTTGTGATTGATTTCAAGTTCTATAGCATTGTGGTCAAGAAAGTGCTTGATATGATTTCAATCTTCTTAAATTAATTGAGACTTGTTTTATGTCCTAGCATGTGGTCTATCCTAGAAAACCTTCCACGTACACTTGAAATGTATGTATATTCTGCTGCTTTGAGGTGAAATGCTCTGATAATATATATTAAATCCATTTCATCTACTGTGTCATTTAAGGCCACTGTCTCCTTGTTGATTTTCTGTCTGGACAATCTATCCATTGAATTCAATGTGGTGTTAAAATCCCTGACTATGACTGTATTTCCGTCAACCTCTCTCTTTACATCCCTTGAGATTTGCTTCACATATTTAGGTGTTCATATTTTAGGTATGTAAATGTTTACTGGGATAACACTCTCTTGTTGTATTGTTCCCTTTATCATTATGTAGTGTCCTTCTTTTTCTCTTACTATAGCCTTGATTTTAAAGTCTATTTTGTTAGGTATAAGTATGGCTACCCCAGCTTTTTTTCCCTTTCCATTTGCATGAAATATCTTTTTTTTATCCCTCTATTTTTAGTCTGTGTGTATCTTTTGATCTGAGATGTGTCTCTTAGAGGCAGCAAATATATGGGTCTTGCTTTCTTATGCATTCAGCTACCCTATGTCTTTAGGTTGGAGCATTTAAGCCATTTACATTTAAAGTGATTTTTTAAATTAATTTTTTATTTGTCTCCTTTTCCTGCCACCATTTTCCCCTACCCTACCAACTTCCACCTTCCACCCTTAATTCTTCCCACTTTGGCTTTCTCCATGGGTAGTTTATACATGTTCCTTGATTTGACCCTTCTCCTTCTTTTACCCTTTACCCTCCTCCCTCCTCCTCTTTCATTACTGTCAGTTTATTTTTTCATTCAATGTTGCTAGTTATATTTTTCTTGCTTTTTTTGTTTTGTTGATTAGGTTACACTTACAGGCGAGATCATATGGTATTTGTCTTTTACCCCCTGGCTTATTTCACTTAGCATAATGCTCTCCAGTTCTATCCATGCTGTTGTGAAGGGTAGTAGCTCTTTCTTTGTGCTGCATAGTATTCCATTGTGTACATGTACCATAGTGTTTTGATCCACTCATTTATTGATGGACACTTAGGCTGCCTCCAGGACTTGGCTATTGCAAATTGTGCTACTATGAATATTGGTATGCATAGGTTCTTTTGAACACTTTTGCCATAAGATATACTGTGGTCAAAACTCTTTGAACATTAGCAGTGAAATGGTAATTCATAGGTTTCTTTTTTGATTTATTTTATTTTTAAATCATGTTTTATCTATTACAGTTGTCTCAATTTTCCCCCTTTGGCCCTCCTCCACCCATCCCACCCCACCCCCCTTCTTCCACAGTCAATTCCCACTCTGTTGGCCATGTCCATGGGTCATTCATACATGTTCTTTGTTTAGTCCTTTCCCCTTCTTTCCACCATTTTCCTCCTTCCTCATCCCTTCTGGTCACTTTCAGCCTGCTCCATGTTGCCAAGTCTGTGGTTTATTTTGTTTGTTAGTTAATTTTGTTGAATGGATTCCACTTATAGGTGAGATCATATGGTATTTGTCTTTCACCAACTAGCTTATTTCACTTAGCATAATATTTCCCAGTTCCATCCATGTTGTCACAAAAGGTAGGAGTTCCTTCTTTCTTTTCTTTTTAATGCAGATTGACTTTATTTATTTTTTATGTCAAAATCCATTATAAAATATTAAAAAATTTAAATCCATTGTAAAATCTCTGCAATTAAAACAATATGACACCAGCACAGAAATAACCAAGTAGATCAATGAAATAAAATTAACATTCTAGAAACAAACATATATATCTAACAATGTAGTATATGATTAAATTGATATTTCAAATCAATGGGGAAAACAAGGCTTAATCAACAAATAAAGTTCATGGAACACTATTACTTGAAATAAAACAAATATAGAGCCCTACTTCACACTTTATACAAAAAATATTCGGGTGAGTTAAAAATCAATATGTAGAATCTAAGGAGTTTTAGGAGAAAAATATAAACTAAAATTTTTCTTACCCTGAAGTAAAATATTCAAACCCAGAAGCTATAAAGTAAAATATTGACAATATGACTAAAACATTTAAGACTATATAGTAATATACATATAAAAAAGTTAAAGGACAAAGAATAGGAAAGTATTTGCAACACATCTAAAAAAGGGTTAATAGGTTTTTTTTTTTGTTTTTAGGGAAAAAATTCTACAAACATTTAGTCAAAAAATGGATAAAGAATACAAAAAGTCAGTTAAAGCTTTTAAAAAATAATACAAATAGGCAAGAAATATACAAAAACAGGTTTAGTTTCAACAAATAATAAAGTTACAAAATAACATCATGTCACAATCAGATTAATAAGTATTAAAAATATTGGTATTATCAAGTATTGGGGGCTGTGAAGGAAATGGGTATTCATAGACTCTTTCTTCATCTTCTTAAAGCGGTCCCTGTAGCATACTTTGCAATGTTGGTTTGGTGGAGGTATATTCTTTTAGCCTTCTTTTGTCTGGGAAACTTTTTATTTCACCTTCCATTTTAATCAAGAGCCTTGCTGGGTAGAGCAGCCTTGGTTGCAGGTCTTTGTTTTTCATGACTTGGAATATTGGATTATTTCTTGTCATTTCCTTCTGGCTTGCAGTGTTTCTGTTGAGAAGTCAGCTGCTAGCCATACTGGAGCTTCCTTATATGTAACTACCTGTTTCTCCCTTGCTTCCTTTAGGATTCTCTGTTTGTCTTTGATATTTGCAATTTTAATGATGATGTGTCTTGGAGTGGGCCTCATTGGGTTCCTCTCGAATGGGACCCTCTGTGCTTCCTGGACTTGTGTGACTTTTTCTCTCCTCCAATTAGGGAAGTTTTCCATCATTACTTTTTCCAACAGGTTCTCTATCCCTGCTCCTCTTCTTCTCCTCCTGGAATCCCTATTATACAGATATTATTATGTTTCAGGTTGTTCTGAATTTTCATCAATGCCTCTTCATTCTTTTTCATTTTCTTGCGCTAGCTGGGAGCTTTTTTCTACCTTGTCCGCCAGCTCACTGATTCAATCCTCTGCTTCATCTAGTCTGCTTTTGATTCCTTCTACTGTGTTCTTCAATTCAGAAATTGTATTCTTCATTTTTTTTGCCTCATATTTAATTTCTATGTCCTTTTTCATGGTGATATAGTTGCAGTAAGTTCCTTATAGTTTCCCTGTAGTTTTTTGTAATGCTCTCTGAGCTCACTGAGCTCATTGATTTTCCTGATAACCATTATTTTGAACGCAATACCTGATAGTTTACTTGCCTCTATTTCTTTTAGTTCTCTTTGTGGGGATCCTTTGTTTCCTTTTGACTGGGGGGTGTTTCTTTGTCTTCCCATTACTTGTGAGACTCTTCTTTTTTTTGCTTCTGCTTCTTAAATTTGTCTCTCTTGATTTCCTGACTTTGTGGTGTGAACTTCTATGATAGGAGACCGCTGTTTTTTCTTTCTTGATCTGCCTCTGATGATGTCAAATGTTTACCCTGTCTGACCTTAAGCAGGCTGTTCAAGACTTCTAAAGTGATTATTGTTAGTTGCATATTTAGTGCCATTTTACTGTTAGACTATTTTCCTCCATTTTTCTCTTTCTCATTTTGTTCTCTTTAAAGCAAGCTCTTTAACATTTTTTACAGTACTGGTTTGGTGTTAACAAAACTCCTTTAACTTTTTCTTGTCTGGGAAGCTCCTTATTTCTCCTTTGATTTTAAATCATAGCTTTGCTGGGTAAAGTAGCCTTGGTTGTAGATCCTTGCTTTTCATCAGTTTGAATATTTCAGACCCTTCTTTTATTCCTGAAATGTTTCTGTTTAGAAATCAGATGACAGTCTAACCTGGTGCTCCCTCATAGGTAACTACCTGCTTTTCTCTTGCAGCTTTTAGGATTCTCTTCTTCTTTTTCAGTCTTGTCATTTTAACTGTGATATATCTTGGTGTATGTCTCTTTGGGTCCAAGTTTTTGGGACTCTCTGAACTTCCTGGACTTGTGTGTCTTTTTCCTTCACCAGATTGGGGAAGTTTTTGGCCATTATTTCTTCAAATAGGTTCTCTTTCCCTTGCTCACTCTCTTCTCTTTCTGGTATTCCCATGATGTGCATGTTGTTATGCTTTGTGTTGTCCAAAAATGTTTAAGCATTCCTCATTTTTTAAAATTCTTTTTTCTTTTTTCTGCTCTGCCTGGGTGATTTTTTTCTACCTCATCTTTCAAATCAGTGTTTCAGTTCTCTGCTTCATCTAACCTACTGTTTGTTACTTCGAGTGTATTATTTATATCAGATATTGCATTCTTTATTCCTGAATCGTCCTTTCTTATGCTTTCTGTGCCCTTTTTAATACTGTTGAGAATCCTATAATAGTTAGTATAAACTCGCTATCTGATAAATTGCTTGCCTCTATTTCATCTGGCTCTTCTTCTAGAGAGTTCTCTTGTTCCTTCATATGGGGTGTATTTTTTTGTGTTCCCATTTCAGCTACTTCTTTATATTAGTTTCTATGTATCAGGTAGATGAGCAAAGGCTCTGGTGTAGGCTTTCATCAGACGCTGGTTGTGATTGGCCTTAGTCAAGATGCTTGGAGCTATCAGCGATCTACAGTGTGTGGCTTCCTCTATGGGGCCTGTTTGTGTTCAGAGGAAAAAAAAGCAAAATTTTTCTTTAAACTAGTTTAACATGTTTGTTTCAAGCATGCTTATTGGAAAGTTTCTATTCTAAAAGATCAATGAGCCCTGGCTGGTGTGGCTCAGCGGATTGAGTGCCAGCCTGTGAACCAAAGGATCACCAGTTCAACTCCCAGTCAGGGCACATGCCCTGGGTTGTAGGCCAGGTCTCCATTTGGGGGTGTGTGGGAGGCAACCACAGCTTGATGTTTCTCTCCCTATCTTCCTCCTTCCCTTTCTCTAAAAATAATACATAAAAATTAAAAAAAAAAGCCAATGTGTATATCAGCTATTAATGACTTTGTGAATATTTGAATAAAGCAACACCACTCCCATGCAACAGCTGACATTCATTTTATCTGGCAACTCAATGTAAGCCTGCATTAAGATAAATTACCAAATATCCTGAATCCACTTATTGTAATCCTGTAGACTTGACACAATCTGCCCATTGATGCTTGCACTGCCCAGTTAAATCAACTTACTACCTCCTTAGCTATTATAATAGTAAAGTACACAGAGCAGAAGATATTAGGAATAGATGTATAACTCAGAAAGTAGACAAATTCTGGATTTAGGAAAAGATGTTTTTGGAACTCTTTGTATGACTCCTATAATTTTGGCTGCTCTTAGAAACAGATCTCTTTAAGTGGAAGTTGCTTTTTAAATTCAGTTTAGACTTAGACTTATCTCCAGAGAAGTCTTAACAAGGAATACTATGCAAACATTGTTTATTGAGTGGAATTATTTCCTAGCTCCCTTTTGAATTTCAAAGATGAAAATTCAAGTTGGAAATGATCATTATCAAAATGTTATGTCTACAAAGAGATTTCATCTGTATTTACTTGCCTGTAGAAAAAAAAACGTCTAAATATCTGCCTCCGACTAACTGGGAGAGAAAGTTCAGCAGCAAATGAAACTTTTATCATTTGCCCATATTTTAAAATAAAAAAGAAAAATCCAGCTGGGTCCAAAAGGTAAAAGCTGCTGTTAAAAAAGTCCATTTTGATACAGGAAGATTTAAAAGACAGAATAGGTCTGTTGTGTTTTGAGTTACTTAGACAACCTGAAAAATATTTATGGAGAAAGTAAAAAGAAAACACAAACACAAACACTGCTGATTGATGAGAAATGGTATACATGTACATCTGGGAAAAGAAAGTTACCTAGAAATGAGATTTAAAAGTTTCAAGAGTCATTTAATAGCATGAGTAGGCTTGGGAGAGAGTAGGTTTCAGCAGCGATGAAACTGGACTGTATAGACTGAGAGATCTGGGTGCAAATCTTAGCAACCTGCCAACTGTCTGACCTTGGGGAAGGTAGTTCACTCTGTGTGTCTCAGGTTCGCCATCTGTAAATCCACAATAATGTTGCCACGACCTCACTGTTGCAGTGATAATAGACACACTATTTGTAAAGTGCTAGATATGAGGCTTGGTACCAAAAAGGGGTCAGTTACATTAGCTTTGGATGTTTTTTAAATTCTGAGGCTGATGCGATTGACAGGAAACCCAGAGCTGTCACTGAACAGAAGCATCAACACTTCCCAGGTGGTTCCTGCATTAGAGGTTCTTGTGGGAAGGGGTGTCATTCTTCTGATTGTAAAGTTCTCTTTTCACAGGTAACTTCAAGGTACTGTTTAAGGAATACAGTTTTGTTTTATTATTTTTAAACTTTATAAATTACATGTGGCCTTGTATGTATATCTTCTTTAACTTTTCAAATGTAGCTCTTTTCTTCATGTATTACATTTTAGGACATTAATTGCTTTAATAGTGACACACATATTCAGACACCCATAGATCATATTTATAATATTTTTATAAATGAAGTTAATGACAGAGTCAAATAATATTTCATACTATCTGTTTGGTTAGTGAAACATTTTTGTTTTTCTTGAGATCTATAGGAGACTAGTATTTGTCCCTTGTTTTTGTCATATCTGTCTTTCTGTGTTTAAATTTAACTAGAGAGAATTTTAAAAATTTTTTAGTTACTTGTCTTTTATATAGAGGGGAAGCAAGGTAGAAAGAGAAGGAGAGAAACATTGATGTGTGAGAGAAACATCGACCAGTTACCTTTTGTGCTCCTCCAACCAGGCACCTGGCCCAAAATCCAGGCACGTGCTGTGATTAGCAATTAAACTGGCAAACTTTCAGTTTGCAGGATGATGCTCAACTCACCAAGCTATACCAGTCAGGGTTAACTAGGTAAATTGTGAAATATCCATATCAGTCTAACCTAAAAGAATAATATCAGATTGGGAGAAAACATTTCCTCTATTTACGTCGCAAAAAGTTGTGTAATCAAGAGGCATCAAAGAACTCTGGAACAATGAATTAATATTTTTGATATATGATGATGGTTATACAACTTTATAAATTTAGTAAAAATCATTGAATTATACACTTAGAATGGATGACTTTTATGATATAAAATATATCTCCATAGAACTGTAGAAACATCCGTGATATATAAAGAACTACAAAACAATTGAAAAAAGAAACAACTCAATAATAAAATGTAAAAGAAATATAAGAAGAAAGTTAACAGAAAAATAAGTATGGACTACCAATAAAGATAAAAATAAGCTCGATTTTGCCAGCAATTAGAAAACTGCACTCTTAACATAGCAATGAACATTTTTCATCTGTCATTTGGAAAATGTGTATATTTTTAAAAAGATTTTATTTACTTATTTTCAGACAGAGGGGAAGGGAAGGAGAAAGAGGGGGAGAGAAACATCAATGTGTGGTTGCCTCTCATGCACCTCCCACTAGGGACCCGGCCCACAACTCAGGGCATGTACCCTGACTGGGAATTGAACTGGCAACCCTTTGGTTCGCAGGCCAGTGCTCAATCCACTGAGCCACACCAGCCAGGGTGATATTTTAATTCAAGTTGTATGAATTATTTGAGTAAGTAGTATATTTAAAAAGTTCAAAGATTAAAATGAAAAAGGCTCTAAAAAGGTACAGGGAAAACCCCTTTTCATTTTTTTTTCAGATGTATAATTTTCTTTCCCCCCAATGTGACCAATGTTTCAGGATATTCTGCATTTTCCAGAGACATTTAATGCACATACAGGAAATGTGTATATTTACCATCACCACTCTATGCACAAATGGTCAGGAATTGCATAACTGCTCTGCACGTTGTGTTGTTCTCTTCTACCTTCAAGAGTTTTCCCTATGAGTACCTAGAGAGCTTCCTTATTATTTTTATAGCTATATGGAATTTTACTGTGCATACCACAGTCTATTAATATTTCCCTGTAGGTGGAAATATTTTTCAGTATTTTCCCACTAAACCTTACTGTACATGCATCACTTCACATATGTGTGAATATGTATGTGGAGTAGATTCCTAGATGTAGTATTGATAAATACAGCAAAACTTCTAATGGTTGGTTGCAAATAGCATCAGTGAGGGTTTGGGAAAATGTGTTGCTCATACACTGTTTGGGGGAGCCCTTTTACTGTATGTCAAAATTAGAAATATGCATATCTATGACCCAGAAATTTAATTCCTAGGAATGTCTCCTATAGAAATTCTTACAAATGAAAATAAAATTTTATGTTCCAACATTGTTTTAAATGGAAAAATATTGAAGTCAACCTAAAGATACAACAATTTGGTAAAAATAAAAGTATGGTACATCTGTACTATGAAATATGATGGATAGGTAAAAAGAAAGAGGTAGATCTTTATGAATTGACATGGAAAGATGTGTTAATAACAAAAGCATGTTACATGAGTGGTATGGTTCACCACAGGACAAATGGATAGGATAGACCTATAGATCTAGGTACCATACAGCCCTCTTCCTCCCTCTCTTTCTCCCTCCCTTCCTCCTTCCTTTCTATATGTGCATAGAAAAAGATCTTGATGTATAGTACACATTAACATTTAGTAGTAATTAACTAAGGAGAAGAGAACAAAGATTGAAGAATAATAAAAGAGGAATTTCTACTTTTATTTTTTTGTACTGCTGAACAGTTTTTATGATGACCACATGTTTATATATAACTCCAGTAATTAAAAAATGACATTTGTAAGTACCAATAAAAATGTTAACAAAAGGTATCAACTACCACTCCAAGTTTTTCTTTCTTTCCCACCCTGTTGTTTTAATTAATCATGACAAATTTCAAGTAGAAATTGCTTCTTGAAGTAAAATATAAAGTTCAGAAAGTAACAGACACCCAAGGACCCACCATCCAAATTTAACAGATGTTAACATTTTGCCAAATTTGCTTCATATTTTGCTTTAGAAAAGAAAGAAAATGCTACTGCTATAGTTATAGCTCTGTGCCTTACAACCTCAAGGTGGAAATTTTCTTAACATTAGGTATCATTTACAATTTTTTAGAATATAAAAAGATGCCTTTAGATGACTTAAAAGAAAAAAAGTTAAAATGTTAAATAGTTAGGCTTAGTTTTCTAACCTTTTGTAGAAAAACTTCCTGTAAGAGGGATTACAAATTGCATTTTTCTTTTTCTTTTGAATTACTTGAAGATTTTGCCATTTCCTCTTTATCACCCTTCTCTGGTCTTGCTCCTATCTCCCTGAATGAACATCCTCCATGGATTCTTTTCTTCCATTCTTTTACCCTCTGTTTCCTCCTGGCAGCTACTTCCACACTATCTCCCTAAACCAGGGTTTCTCAACTCCAGCATTTCAGATGTTTTGGGCTGGACAGTTCTTTGTAGTGTTGAGGTGGGGGCTGTCCTTTGCACTTTATATTTTAGCAGCATCCCTGGCTTCTGCCCACTAGATGCAGCAGCATCTTTCCCAGCTGTGACAACAAAAAATGTCTCTGGACTTTGTCACATGTATCCTGGAGGGCACATTCATCCCAGCTGAGAATGACTGCCATAGCTGTGATGTTTGATGTGGCTTCCATACTCAGATAGCTTCTCATTTGACTATCACACATTCAAACCCTCCCCTTGCCCTCTCTCACCCCGATTCTGTTTCAAGACCTTGCATAATTTCTCACTCCCCACTCATTTCTCAATTCTTCTCATCGGTCATGTAAAATCTCTCCTCTGGGCTTTTGCATGGTCCTTGCCTGCATCTGGTGATGTCTGATCAGTTACTTTTTGCCTATCCTACTCCTGTTTGCACTTCAAGGTGAGACTTAAGTCCTGTTTTTTCACATAACACTTCCGGATGACTTTGGTTTCCACTACATTCTTTGGAGGCAGTAAAGTCTAGTGGTTCACCAGACGGGATTCAGAATCAGATGAATATGGGGACAGCCCTGATGCTCCCACATAAAAGCTGTGTGACTTGGGTGAATTATTTAGCCTCTCTGTGCCTAGTATTCTCATTAATATAATGGTGACAACAATCTCTATCTTGCAGAGTGGTTGAGAGGATTAAATTACATTTTTTTAGACCTCACCTGGTATCTGAGTATATATGCTAATGCATGGTTTTTGAGTCGTTTCATGTGTACTTGTCTTAACTGTCCAAAGAATGAAGGAGATTACATGTTAAACTTTTCTTCTGTCTCTCCACTGACAGATCCTTTGTAGAAATACCTAACAGATATTGACTGCATGGGAAAAATGTTAGTGTACAAATCTACCAATTATAACATTGCTGCTGTACTTACCTACAGCCTTGCCCACATAACCTTCTTCCTTGACTGTCCATTTCTTCTGAATGAATTTCAGAAGAATTAGGTTTATCACCTCAATTACTTTCAAAATAAATGTACACCACCTGTCCTCTGCTCTGTTGAAATGGTGAAATGATGAATTGCTCCAATGATCAGTGATGATGGCTGGTTTCATGGTACTCTTGGAAATACAGATGGAAATTATGGCACCTAAAGGATCCAGTTCTATGGCTTTTCTTTGGGATCATCCTCTGTTAAGGTTCTGGATGTTGCTAGTAGTTTGAGTTTCTTCTCCATAGGGTCATAGAGAAGAGTATAAGTTTAGAGCTCAGATCACAATTTAATTCCAATTTGCTGCATAGTAATAGTTTGACTTTGGTAAAATTTTAAAACCTCTCTAAGCCTCAATTTCTTTATCTGTAAAATGGAGGAAATAAAAGCACCTTACTTATGGGACTGTGATAAGAGAATGTTTATACAGATCTTAGCACAATGTGTGGCACATGTCAACTGCACAGTAAATGTTCGCTACTCAATCATCCTTTTTTCTCTCCACAAGTATTCATCAAACATCACTATGCTCCAGGCAGTGGGGAGGGGAAGAGGGGGGAAAATTATTCTGCCCTCATGGAGCATGTAGTCTAGCTTTTATTATTTTGAGTGTGGTAGATGCTGTGGAAGGGACATTTAATTATGTGGCAGTAAAAGTCCTGTTAGAAAAAATTACTGACAAAAAAATTCAAATAAGAGACTTGAAAAATAAATGTTTTTCTATGGTCATTTTTAATGCTCAGAAATATGGTACAGTTGCAGTCTTAACCTTCTAGAAATTCTCATATCAAATAACCATTTTATTATAGTGGCAATTGAATACGGTCAGTAGGCTTGGCAGTGACACATGAGGGAACCTATGCATAGCACCACAGAGCCAGAGCCAGGGACTTACATTACCCCATGCCCTGCCCCAAGTACTCTCTACCCAACTCTGCTGCGCACATTACATCCTGGGCCTGGGAGACACCTTCAGTTGGGATGTGTGTATATTTTGTTTTCTCTTTTGATTTAGAAACCAACCTACAAAAGCGTGTTTTCAGTTTTGCTTCAGAGTGATAGAGATTTCCAAAACATTTGTATTTATTGCTCACAACTATTGGGGGACTTTGTGACTGGAGTAACTTGCAGTCCTTTGCTTACTGGTCTCTAAAACACATATCTTTGTACATGTCTCCCCAGATTGATTAAAAAGGAAAACATTGAAAGAATTAATGACAGATCACTCACTCTCCGGGGGCTACAAGAATCTTTCAGAGCAGAGAAGTGGCTCCTGGGGCCTTCTCTGCCTTCTCTGAGCTGTTTCTCTACTCCGTGATGGAAGTGACTTGTGGTGATGTGACAACTGTAAGGCCAAGGGCTTCCTGACTCAGCATTTTAGGAAAGGTTAACTGGGAAACTCCACTTCTAGGAATTGATCTTTAAAGTTCTTTAAGATAATTAAAATTATAATTATTAACACAATAACTGTATTAAAATTATATTAATTATTAATTATGGTATTATAATGATAACTTATGGTATATGGTAATATAACTTATAATTACAAATTATTCATAATTCTCTTAATAGTGGTAGGGGTGCAACATAATCTAGTTGTAAAGATGTTCGTTGTAGTGTTGTTTATAATAGAATGTGGAAACCCCATAAGTATTCAACAATATAAGGTTAGGTAAGTAAACAGAGATAAAATCCATATGGCCTAATACTCTGCAGCTGTTAAATAAGAGAGAAGACATGGAAAGATAGTCAAGATATAGTAAGACCAAAAAAAGCACACTGCAAAGTAGTAGGCACAGTATGATGCCATTTTAACAAGAAAATATCTCTATGTTAGGTGCATATGCATAAAAATGAATAGAAGGAGATATAGAGTGGATTTCATAGATAGTGTGATTATGTGTAATTTGGATTCTTTATTATTGATTCTCTGCAAGCTCTACAGATAACTAGTAGAAGTCATTGTTGGTATATGTTACAGACTGAATTGTGTCCCACTCAAAATTCATATGCTGAGATCCTGACTTCAGTACTTCAGAATGTAATTGCATTTGGAGATAAGGTCTTTGAAGAGATAATTAAGTAAAAATGAGGTTGTTAGGGTTGGGCCTTATGACTGGAGTCCTTATAAAAAGAGGAAACTTGTGCCCTGGCTGGTGTGGCTCAGTGGATTGAGGACCGGCCTGCAAACCAAAGGTTTGCCGGTTCAGTTCCCAGTCAGGACACATGACTGGGTTGTGGGCCAGGTCACCAGTAGGAGGCTGTGTGAGAGACAACTGCAACTGATGTAAAAAAAAAAAAAAAAGAAGAGGAAACTTGGACACAGACATGTATAGAGGGTAGCCCATGTGATGACATAAGAAGCAGATGACCATCTACAAAGCAAGGAGAGAGGCTGCAGAAGAAAATGAGCCTGGCAACACCCTGAACTTGGACTGGTAGCTTCTAGGACTGTGAGAAAACAAATTTATGTTGTTTAAGCCACCCACTCTGTAGTATTTTGTTATGGCAGCCATGACGAAGTAATCTAGTACCTCATCCCCTATAATCTGCAGGTATTTCCTCCTCTCTAATAGAACTCCAATTTGGTATAGGTGTCCACTTTCCTCTGTAAGAAATGGACCTTATTAATGCCCACGAAAAGGGTTATAGGTCCATTCTCTTGCCAGTTATTGATTTTGATATGTACATGTGACTCTGTTCTGGCCATCAGAAGTGAAAAGTCTGGAGGATCTCCAAGTTTTCCTAGATAGTGAGACACATACTAAGGTACCCTGTTTGGTTTGTATTTTTGCTGGATATTGTCATATCTGCAATGATGACTAGAACTGTGGCAGCCATCTTGGGATTGTGAGAGAAGCTAGCCTGAGGGGCCACCTTGCCTTGCTGAAGATAGAAAACCAGAAAAATAGAAAGAATATGGATCCTTAATAATGCTTTTTAAATCATTCTGGAGTCAACCACCTCTAGACTTGTTTAATGAGATTATGCAGCTTATCTATAAGCCATTTGAAGTTTGGTTTTCTCCTACTTGCAGCTAAAAGCATCCTAATTAGTATAATTAAAACATAGAACAAAATACTAGAGCAAAATAGGTTCTACAAACCTTTGGACTCCTTTAGGCCTGCACCTAAATGCATGAAATCATACATCTAATAAACTGCTCCAGCATGAAATAGTTTTTCTTTTGGCTGCAGCCCAAAGTTCTAGTGAAGGACCCATTTTGTTTAGAATATTGACACTGATAGAATATATATTTGAATGACTCACCTTTTATGTTTCCATGTCACTGAATAGAGTGAGTACACATGGCCAAGGGTTATTTCCATAGCAGCCTCAAAGGATTATTTAACTGGAAGAGCAGTCACATCCCAGCCAGTTAATACTGAGTGCCCACAAAATGCCCAGCTCTGAACCCTGTTCTGGTGGGAAGATGGGGGAACTATGAAGCATAAGGAATTAAGTCCTGCCTGCAAAATTATTATGTTCATGGTAAGTTAAGGCAGAGAGTGCAAATTCCAAGATAAATAAAGACCATGTATGGGTAAGTAGGAAGAGTAGAGAGTGGGTACATAGTTTGCTTTCATTGGAGGAGGGGAGAAAAGGACCAGAAAGCCAAGATTGTTTCCTGGCCCCACACGTTTATAAACTATTAACTATGTTTAGTCTTTTACTTAATTCAGGTCACTTTTGCTAATGTCATTTCTTTTAGATAGGGTAGTCTTTGCTAATTACCCCATCTAAAGTAGGGTACCTTACCTATTATTCCTCCAGTCTGTTCTACGCTCTCTCATCACTTTGTTTTCCTTCATAGCACTCATCCCTACACTGACAAAAATCTCTGGACAGGAGCCTCTCTTTCTGTCTCTCTGTCTCTGTCTCTCTCTATCTCCCAGCAGCACCTGTGCAAGTCAACCAATGACTTAGAGTCTAGGAGACTTTGGAAATTAACTGAAAAGTTTTTTGTTCTGTTGCTGGGAATAAATCTTAAAGAATTACTTTTATATAGGCATAAAGATATATATACTAGAGTGTTCATCACAGAATTGTTTGCAATAGAGGAAAACTAGAAAACAATGGAAATTTCCATTAATAAGGGAGCCTAAACATAATTTATATCTATACTATGGAATTCTATGTACCAGTTATTCTGTATTTAATATTAATAATAGCAGCTAAGAGCTATTGGTTATATCTATATTTTATTATTTACTTACGCTAAAAACCTCCTGATGTATGAAATGTTATTAGAAGTTAAGTGATTTGGCCAAGGTCTGACAATTAGGAAGTGGTAGAGTTAGGATTCATGACCTAACTATTGCTAGCACGCACACTTTCAGCCTCACTTTCATTCTGTTTTCCAGGAATTAGGATATATGTGCTTTCAGATTTTTAATAATTCCTAAACATTCTATTACCTGAAAGTAAAAGCAAAATGGGTCTAGGACGAATCAGTTCACAAAACAAGAGATGTTGATTAGTAAGTATATGTATGTTGTGTATTATCAGTGCTTGCTTGTGAGGAGAGTGAGCGAAGAAGGTAATGGAAATTTTTATATTTACTCTTTGTGTTCTTAAGATGCTTGGGTCTTTTAAAACAATGATGTATTTATGTATATTACCCAAGTAATTAAAAGACCGTTGTGCAACAACTAAATCTACCACTAGAGGGCTCAACAGCTGCTTACCACGATCTCCCCCAACAGTTGGTGCTGAGAGAGCTGTCCAGGTGCTGAAGTACATAAGGTGAGTAGCTCACTGGGGTGAAACTGGAGGACCTAGAAAGCCTCTTGGAGCTTTCACTGCCAAGTCTTATAGATGGGGGTCAGTTGAAGTAGGGAACCGAACTGAATTCTTTCATTCTCTCTGCTGTTCCAGCACGAATCAGTTCTAGCATCTCAGCGAAGAGTAGATAAGTGATAGTATTTCATTATGCTCCTCACCGAAAAAAGGAGGCAACATTTTGTCATTAGGAATCTGGTGATATTGGCAGCTTGGGAGCTTGGGGGTGGAAGTTTGAGCTAGCAATAGAGATCAGAAATTTCTACCTCATTTTCAAGTAATTGGGAAAGAATATGTACTAGGAAAAGAAGATACTTTTTAAAAAATTTTATTGCAGTGAATTAACTTTAACCTAAACTTTAAACTCCTTTGTAACATAGTTTATAAACAATGACCAGGCTCCTCACTTTACTATTTTATAAGATATTATAAATGTAAATATGGAAATAAGAACTTTGTAAAAATGAAAACTGTTTAGAGTGTTCAAGGTTGGTTAAAGATTAAAGAAATAAGTATGAGTGTATAGTGTTCCTGAAAGTTTAAATGGTAAAAATGCTTTAGAGAGCAATTTGGCAGAATCTATGAAAGTATCAAGTAGTAGTCTTTTTGGCCCAGTAATTCCACATTAAGAATTTAATCTAAGGGGAAGAGTTGAGGGAGGGAAGGGGGGGGCAAGGGAAAGTGGTGGGGGGAAGGCAGAGACAAATGTATTTGAAAAAATAAATAAAAGAAGTTTAAACTTTAAAAAATAAAATAAAATAAAGAATTTAATCTAGAGAAATATAGATATAAGCATGCAATATCTTTTCATTGCAATCATGCCAATATTTTCTACTTATTTATTTATTTTTAGAGAGAAGGGAAGGGAGGGAGAGAAAGAGGGAAATATCAATGTGCAAGAGATAGATTGATCTGTTGCCTCTTGCACACCCCCCACTGGAGACCTGGCCCACAACCCAGGTAAGTGCCTTGACTGGGAATCGAACATGAGACCTTTTGATTCACAGGCCAGCACTCAATCCACTGAGCCATGCCAGCCAGGGCACAATCATGCTAATATCATACTATTGTTTGTTTTTGTCAAAACCTAGAATGGACCTAAATATTATTGGCAGTAGGAGTTAAATTGTGGTTCAGCAATTAATATACAGACAGTAAGAAGGCTGACTTATATGAATAGGCAAAGAAATAAATCCATACCATTTTGTTGGAATAATAAATACAGGTTTGGGTAGAAGAACCTAGAAGGCCATACACTAAAATATTAATGGGAAGTTTTATTTAGAGAATGGGATGCTATAGAAAAGGTGAGGGATTTTTCATTTGCTGTTTGATACCCATTTGTATTATTATTCATACATAAAATGAGCATGTGCCATTTGTTTTTAAAAAGATAAAAAGGAGTTATGTAAACCAAAACATTGAGGTGAGATGTATGACTATTCCCTGTGTCTTCATCCTTTTAAAGTTTTTATTCTTTTCAGTTATGTGATTAATGGTACTATGAAATTTGATTTTCTTTAGTTTTTTCTCTTTTGTTTTCCAGCAAGGGATTTTGTGAGAAGCCATTTTTAAAAAGTGAGATGAATTTTACCCTAGAAATTTCTCACTGAGAATCAAATCAAAAAAGTTTCTTGGCAACTCATTAGGTCAGCTCAAATATTCATTCTGCAGGAGCTTTTGTAAAAGACAGCTAAGAAAGGAAAAGCCACTCCCTACAGCTTCTCTGCTGTGAGCTTTTAGGTACTGCTCTGCTGAATCCAAGGATCTGAGAAATCCTGGATTTGTTCTGTGCTAATTTATGAGTCATTTAAAAATTTCCTTATGTCTAGTTTGATTAGTATTGATTAAACTCTTGACTTTATGAGGGGAAGTGAATTTTGGGGGATCAGGAAGTCTGTTAGCATGGGAAAGAATCCCAAGCCAGCCATAGAAGGGGTCCTTTGTAAAGAATCTAAGTTAAAGGGTGAATATTGCAACAAATGCTTTTGTAGCAGATTTATCAATGCTTGCAAATTGTAAAAACACAGGATAATTTTTCTAATGTGTCAGTGTGTGTGTGTGTGAGCGGGATGGTGAATCATCACAAAGGCTGAAATCTTGTGACAGGTCACACACCTTTCTACATGTGGGGAATTAGAAGTTTTCTAATAAGATGTTAATGTGGTTAAGAAGTCCTTCTTTACAGTCTGTTCAGAATAGTGTTTGCAACATTGAACATTTTTTAAAAGTTAACATAAAGCAAATACCAGGGCCTTCACATCCAGGAACTGGTAGTCCAGCTTTTAACATTTCTTTATTCTTACATTTTGAAGGTTCAGTAAATAAAGCATATTGTTATGCAAGCCTCTTTGGCTACATCAAATTGCTATTCAAACTGAAGTGTAACAACTAATAGGACTAGAAAATGTGAATGAGCCAAGCAGCATTCCATTCTGGAGTGCCAGTGGAGAGAGGAGAATTAGGGTTCTGTTATTAATCTCTTCTAATTAGTAAAATTCTGTCAGGCTCATCTCAAAACAAGAAAAAATGGAAAAAAAATATAGTGCTTTGTCTACTGGAGAGCTGATTCTGCAGTGACTTTGTCCCTTCTGTGTGAGATCATTTCCCTTTTTGCAAATGTGGCTTCATCAGAACAAAATAATAATGACAATAGTTCTCTTTTATTGGAACACTTATTATGTGCCAAACAGTTTCATCTCATTTAATCCTCGCTACAATGTCAGATAAGTTTTATTTAAGAGAGAGAATATTTCCCCCTTTTACAGATGTGAAAACAGAATTAATTTATCCAAAGTTATACAGCTTGCAACTAGCAAAAGTAACTTATTTAAGTAATTTAGATTTATTGAATGTCCAGAGTCTATATCTTCTCTCCAGCTATTTTAGAATAAAAGAGGCCTGCATAATCTAATTTTTTCCTATTTGATACTGTACTTTGGGAGGTAAGTCATATATTGATGAAGTAATGTGTAAAAAATGGAGCATTAAATAGAATAGACTTAAATCTGATACAAAGACTGAAAACAAGACAGTGTGAACTACCAATGAGGCAGGCAAGGTAGATAGAAGACCAAAAAACTCTAGAGGGAGGTGACTTAGCCTGCTCGGTTGCTATGACAAAATTCAAAAGATTGGGTGGCTTAAACAACAGAAATTTATTTTTTCACAGTTCTGGGGTCTGGAAGTCCAAGATCAAGGTGTTGGCAGGGTTGGATTCTCCTGAGGCCTCTCTTCTTGGCTTGTATATGGTTATCTTCTTTCAGTGTCCTCGTATGGCCTTTCCTCTGTGCACCACACTCCTGGTGTCTCTTCTTCTTACAAAGACACCAAATTCTGTTGATTTAGGTGATCTCATTTAATCTTAATTACCTCCATAAAGGCCCTCTCTCCAAATGCAATCATATTGGAGGTCAGGGAGTCAACATATGAATTAAGGGGAGGGGCACAATTCAGTCCCTGACCAGGTCAGTGTGAACTGGAACAGTCATTAAAGCTTTATAGCAGAATAGGGCTATGAAAGATCAATAAAGTATGGACAGAGAATATATTGTGGAAGGCATTTAAGAAAGGGGGGATGAAACAAGTAAAGAGTTAATGAGAGAGCATTTGAAGTGCAGAGTAGAAGAGAGAAAGAACCTTTCCATGATGAAAAAGTAGTAGCTTCCTTTTGGGTGAATGTAATCCCCTTCTCACCAACCTTGAATGGACTCAACACCTTTGGGGGAGGCAAGAGAGAGGAGAACAATCAAAGCAACAGATGGCCTCAAGAGTCAGCAACTCAGGAAAGGTGTTTCATTTCAGTCACATGAAAGGATCTTCATGCAGAGATGCTAATGCCAAGGATACATGAAACATACCCAAAATTTCTTGATGGGCACATCTTTCCCCTCCTTTTATACTCAACCCAAAATCTTTTCCAGTAAACAGAGCCCACATCCTCTGCTTGAATTGCACACAGAAATCCACATCAGTGCTCCGCTTTTCCTATAGTCCCAAGATTATATGAAAACAATACTATTTCTTCATCATTCCTTTTCCTTGGCTGGGCTTAATTCTCATATTTATCTGCTTTTATTGACTTAATGTATTCCCTTTCTACCAACAAATATAAAAGCAGTTCTAAACATGCATGTTCACATAATTGCACCTTTCTGCATATAGAACCTATTTCAAGTCTGAGTTTTTAATAAATATCACTTGATTAAAGAATTTTTATCAATGTATTTTGCTTCCTGATTATTAGCTCCCACGTTGTATTAACATCAGTGTGATACAGAGGGACAAAGGAAGTGATCTAGAATGAGGGTTTGAGGTTTTGGGGAAGCAGAGGTACAGAGAAATGACCTACTCATTTGGTTATTTGGTAATGGGTATTGAGGCACTCTGTGTGCTGGCCACAGTGGTAGAGACTGGAGATCAGAAGACAAGTTGGCACCATGTTGATCTTTATGAAGTTCACTATCAATGGAAAGGAAACAGATGAGTGCAGAGTAATTCCAATAAGATATGTTAACTGCTGTATAATAAAAGTGGCATGGAGAGGGCAGCAGGCAGGCTTGAGACGCTTCCTACTTGACATGTCTCTGCCACTTTCTAGCTTTGTGATCTTGAACAAGTTACTGAAGAGTAAGTTTGTACAATTTTCTATCTGAAATATGGGAATGATTATACCTATTATGCAAAGTTTATTGTATGAGATACTGTAGTGCCTCGTGCATGGTAGGCGCTGAGTTATTATTATGCAATTATTATTATGTTAATTACAATGATAGCATTTGTGATTTATAAAGTTTTGTTGGGAGTAACAGCAAATTCTGACAAATGCCAGGGGAAACTTGCTAAGGGAGGTAGCTTCTAGAGTTCTGCATCTGCAAACCATCTGTCAGGAATGTCAGGGAGGAAGCTCTGCACTAAGAAAGTGTTTAATAAGTTGACCTCAAAAAACCCATTCATGTGTAAGTTTTTATGAGTACTAGCTCAGAGAATTCTCCAGCTGGCTGAGACCTTTTGGGAACAATGCTTGATAAACACTGTAGACAATATGGAATGAACTGATGAAGCTAAATTTGTCTTCCATGTGCATGAAAAAGGAATTCCTTTCCTCTTTTTGTACAGATAGTATAGTACATGAGCTTCTCTCACTTTCTAGGATTTCTATAACCCAGGTCAAGGGTTTTGTTTTCTTAGATTAGTATATTTATACCTTCATTAGAGGGGCATCCATTTTCAGTTGGATCTGATTTTAAACTTCTTGAAATGTTGGAACACATGATATATGATATGTGCTTAGCAATTTAATATGGTCTTAGCAAACACTAAATAATCTACACTAACAATGATCCCCTTTCTCAAAACACTTCCTATTTTAGTAGCTATAAAGAGTAAAAATGTAACATTATGCCTTCTGGATGTCAAACATCAAATTTTTTTTTAAGTAAAAAATTCAGATGATTCCAAGCATGCTGAGTCTCCCCAAGATAAGCCCTCCAGCTGTGCAGGGAATTGTTCAGTGATTCTCAGGCATGCGGACTCCTGGGAACAAATACGGTGTTCATACAATCTCCCATTTCCTACTCATTTCTAATTCCTACAGAAGCAGGCCTGGTGGAATGCTTTTCTCTGGCCTTGAATTTCTTGAGGTAATGTGCATTAAAGTGAAAAGTCGATATCTAGAGTTCAAGGGCAAACGAGACCATAAGGTATCAAGAAAATTAGACTTCTGCAACCCAAGAAGGCTGCTGTGTTGTGCTGGCATATCAGGCCACAGCAGTGGAGTAAGCCAATTCTTGAAGCGAAAGCCACAGGGAAGGAATTAAAGCATCTTCAAAGCTCTTAGTCAGCACAGGCTGTTATTCATGCAGAAGTGGGGATACCAGTAAGACTCAACGTGCTGACTTAGCATCAGCCTACAATTCATATTATGAATAGAAAATCTTGAAATGGCTAACTCCTAAGGAACGAAACACTCCTATTAGTTTGAGTGAGCACACTCAGATATGATTTTTGCTGTAGGCAATGGGAAGGTGATTTGCCCAACCAAGGGCACAGCTGGGATAGAGGGAAAGACTTTCACTTACACATGGCACACAATCTGTGGAGCCCTTGAGAGCACTGGTGCTGGAGGCAAATGCCTTCTGGCTGTACCCTCAGCAAAGCATTTACCTCCTCTCTGCCTCCCTTGATTTACTGATCTTTAAAATGGGAAAATATGTGGAGGGATGGAGAATGTTGCTTTGTAGGTGGATTGGGGATTAAATGACGTAACATATATGATGTGCTTAGAAGCCTTAACACTTCATGAGTACTCAATAAATGTTCATAGTAATGAGAACAGTTTCTCCTGGTACCTTGTTTCCATTGGAAACAGCATTACCAGTTTCTTTTAAGCAACTAGACATTGTCCCTTATGTCTACACTTTTATAAAAATTACTATTAAAATAGAGAGAAAAGTAGAAAATTTATTTAGGAAACAGAACAAGAAATTCTCATTACTATTTGTAAAAAGTGATCAATATTACTCCAGGATCTTAAAGTCAGAATGTAACTTGTGATTCTATTGATGGTAATTGTGGATACATTGAAATGCTATGTGATAGCTCCCACACTAAGGACTTTCCTAAAGTATTTCATTTAACTTTCAAACTAACCATATGAAATATATTATCCCTATTTCACAGATTAAGACACTGAGGCTTTGAGATTAAGTAAATTTCCAAGGGACTGATAGTTAGCACACCAATTATCTATTGCTGTGTAACAAATTATACCAACACTTTGTGTCTTAAAACAACAAACAGGTCAAGATGGCACCATAGGCCAACATTGCTTGCCTCGTTGTACAACCACATCAAAATTACAACTAATATATAGGACAACAATCACTCAGAACTGTCAGAAATTGAGCTGAATGAAAGTATGACAACTGCTGAATCGAAGAAACCACATCCATCCAGACCGGTAAGAAGGGCACAGATAAAGAATGGGCTCACATTCATGTGTGGTGGATAAAATTCAGAAAAGATATCTTGGGAGTGAGGAGTCCCAGCTACACACCAGCCTCCTGCCCCACCATAGGGATCCACTGTCTGGAAGATAAGTCCCCACAACTTCTGGCTCAAAAAAACAGCAGGGATTGTTAGTGTAAGAAACTTCTTGAGCCTCCTGCAGTTCCTTTTAAAGAACTCACACATGAACTCACCTACTCAGACTCATTCTCTCTGAACTCTGGTACCAGAGTGGCAGCTTGGAAGTCTCCAGTAGCATGTTGGGAAAGACTAAGGTGTCTGGCATCAAGGCGAGCAGAGGCCATTGTCCTTTCTCTGGGCCCTCCTCCCACAGGGGCATGGAGCCGGCAAGCTGGTGCCATATCTGAGATTCCATCAACCTGGCTAACACTGTTTGATCCACCTTGGAGATTCTGAGACTCTGCTGCCTTCTACTTATGGGCCCATCCAAGATGCTTTTCTCTACAAATAGCTGGTTGGTCTTTGCTCCACTTCACAAATTCCTAAATCCTCTCAAACAAGCAACAGCTGATCTCAGTGAGACCCAGGCCAGACACTAGCAGCATCCAGCCTAGATTCACAGCTTGGCTTCACTTGGGCATCTCTAAGCCCAGCACAAGTAGCAGCCACCTCAGATTGCTTTATAGCTCAGGCAGGGTAGCCTAGGGCAAAACACAGGTGGGGAGTGACCTTGGCTTGCATCACTCAGGAGACCCCAGTAAAACCAGCAGACAGCTACAGACCTCGTAGGAGCACTACCACCCAGCCCCTACACAACTTGTCCTCCACAGAGGGTGGAGGTTTGAGGCAAGTGGTCACAGCCAATCCTTGCAGCTCACTGGCTTAGGTAAATCCGTCTCATTGATTTGCCAACAGCGATTAAGTTTCAACTACAAGAGGAGGGTGTACTCAGCCTACACAAAGGGTGCCCTAGGTACCCAGCATGGGTCATAGGGGAGGCTGTGCCACAGGGTCCTACAGGTCACCTACAATAGGCCATACTAGAAAGACATGGAATCAAAGTGGCTCTACCTAATACATAGAAACAAACACAGGGAGGCAGCCAAAATGAGTAGACAAAGAAATAGGGCCCAAATGAATAAACAGATCAAAACTCCATAAAAAGAACTAAATGAAATGAAGATAAGCAATCTATCATCTGCAGAGTTCAAAATGATGGTTATAAGGATGCTCAGGAAAGTTAGTGAGGATCCTCAGCAGCATAAAAAAGATCCAGTCAGAAATGAAGGATACACTAATTGAAATAAAGAAAAATTTACAGGTGAACAACAGTAGCATGGATGAAACTGAGATTCAGATCAATGATTTGGAACATAAAGAAGCAAAAAACAACCAATCAGATCAACAAGAAAAAAAATTAAAAAAAAAATGAGGATAGTATAAACAGCTTCCAGGACAACTTCAAACATTCCAATATTCACATCACAGGAGTGCCAGAAAGAGAAGAGAGAGAGCAAGAAATTGGAAATCTACCTGAAAAAATAGTGAAAAGAAACTTCCCTATTTTGGTGAAGGAAACAGACAAGCAAGTCTAGGAAGCACAGAGTCCCAAATGAAATGGATGCAAAGAGGCCCACTCCAAGACACATCATAATTAATACACCAAAGGTTAAAGATAAGGAATCTTAAAAACAGCAAGAGAAAAGCAATAGTTACCTACAAAGAAGTTCCTATAATACTGTCAACTGATTCCTCAAAAGAAACTCTGCAGGCTTGTAGGGATTGGCAAGACATATTCAAAGTTGTGAAAAGCAGATACCTACAGCCAAGATTTCTCTACCCAGCAAAGTTATCATTTAGAATCAAAGGGCAGATAAAGAGCGTCCCAGACAAGAAAAACCTAAAGGAGTTCATCATCACTGAACTATTATTATATGAAATGTTAAAGGGACTTATTTAAGAAAAAGAAGATCAAAACTATAAACAATGAAATGGCAAAAATACATATCTATCAACAAGTGAATCTGAAAAACAAACTAAGTAAATGAGAAGAATAGAGAGAAAATCATGGATATGGAGAGCATTTTGATGTTTGCCAGATGGGAGGCAGGTATGGGGAAATGGGAGAAGAGGTGAGGGGATGAAGAAGTACAAATAGGTAGTCACAGAATATTCATGGGGATGTAAAGTACAATACAGCAAATAGATTAGCCCAAGACCCATTGACATGAACAATGGTGTGGGGATTTCTTGAGGGAGTGGTGGGTGATGGTTGGTGTGTGGAGGTGGGGAAAAGAAGAAAAATGAGGACAACTGTAATAGCATAATCAATAAAATATAATTTAAAAAATAAAATAAACATTTATTGAGTGAGATATAGGCCTTTTGTGCAGAAGTTAAGGGCATGCCAAAAAAACTCATCAATAAAATCAAACAATATTTAAAAAATCAAAATAAATGCAAAAACCATCCATGATGAACAAAATATAAAGATTTTAAATAAATTAAATAAAGTATTACTGTTTTTCCTTTTGTCTCAGGTGCCAATTTGGCTCTCCATGGCATTAGTAGTAATCCTGTCTTGTTTCCTCATCATTCAAATCACTGCACATTCTCCAAGCTCTAACTCCTAACCCCAAGTTTGTCCACTTATCTCCACCTCCAAATCCACTAGGACAGTCCAAGCTATCTTCTTTCACTTGTGCTGTTGCCATAGTCTCCCTCCTCTACCTCCCAATCCCCACCACTCCCACCCAGCAATGTCCTTGCCCTGTGCTCTAGGGGGAGTAAGGAAAGCAGGATTGAACATATGGAGAAGTTAATCCATGGTGTAGTCACAACAAAGGCATCATCTGGTCCCACAGAAAGTTCTGGCATTGTCTGTAATCATGGTGGCAAGGAACTGGGCCATTATGCCAACATCTGTTTCCTCTCCTACATATACATGTAGGCTTTTTTTCTCTTATTTTATTTATGTTTCATTTACAGTTGACATTCAATATTATATTAGTTTCTGGTGAACAGCATAGTGGTTAGACATTTGTATTACTAATGAAGTGATCTCCCCATAAGTCTGGTACCCACCTGGGACCATACACAGTTATTACAATATTATTGACTATATTTCCTGTGTTGTACTTTACATCCTCATAACTGTTTGTAAGTATCAATTTGTACTTCTTCATTTCTTCACTTTTTTGTACCAAGTTCCTTAAACCCCCTCCCATTTGGCATATAGACTAGTCATTGGATGCAAGCTGCCCCCCAGGAGGCCCATGACATTAGATTAGGCAGCTCTCTTCAATCAAAGTGAATTCCCAGAGAGAGATTGGCTGAGTGTTGTTAGTCATCATTGCCTGCAGAAACCAGGGGATTCAGTGCTTCAGTCTTGAAGGGAGGCAGTTTCTGAATGGCTTGTCACAGCATCCATGACATGACGCATCCCTTCCCATTGGACACCCACTTCAGCTATTGGAGAAGCTGAGAGTTGCCCACTCTGAGCCAGGACTCTATCATTCTTGGTCTAGAATTCTCTTCCTAATCTGCCTTTTGCCTTCCCAACATCTACTTATTTTTCACATCAAATGCCCTTTCTCTCAGAGCTGTTGCATGATCCTCTATTGCTTTTACTTCATATCAAAGTACCACAAAACTCAGTGGCTTAAAACAACAAGTATTTATCATTTTTCATAATTCTGTAAATTGGATGAATTGTTCTGGTCTTGTCTTGGCTCACTCTAGTGGTGGCAGTCAGCTAGCAGGTTGACTTGAGCCTGGGCTCCGCTGGGATAGAAAGTCTCTCTCTCTCCACATGGTTTTCATCCCAGTTCTTCAGGGTAAGGTGGTTTCAGGGTTCTAAGAGGGTGAGAATGGAAGCTGAAGGTTTCTTTATGCCTAGACTCTTGAACATGCATAATAGCACTTCTGCCATATTCTGTTGGGCAAAGCCAGTCACAAGGACAGCTCAGATTCAAAGGGTAGTAAAATAGACACTGTCTCTTGTGAAAAGAGCTACATGGCTCCATCAGATCAAGCTAAACTAAGTACCCATGGTAATTAATCTCTCTGCATCAATGCCCTGCTTTTCCTTCATAGTTCTTCTTAAACTTACAATTGTATTTATTTGTTTTTTATTTTTTCTTTACTATATCATGATTTCTGAAAAGATGTATGTCCTCCCAGTGTTTCTCCACTTCTCCAAACTTCTTTTTTTAAAAGTATATTTTATTGATTATGCTATTAAGTTGTCCTGGTTTTTTCCTCCCCTTTATCCCTCTCTGTCCTGCACCCTCCACCCTCCTGCATCACCCCCCTTAGTTCATGTTCATGGGTTGTATATATAGGGTCTTTGCCTTCTCTGTTTTCCACTTCTCCAAGCTTCCTACCCCAGTGCCTCACAAATAGTTGATTCTCAATAAATATTGGTTGAATAAATGAATGTAAGTCCTATTTCAAATCTAATATGACTAATATGGATTTTGATAGCCCAGAGTTATTATCAAAACAGCCTGAAAGTTGGGAAAAAATAAGTCTAATTCTACATATATCAAAATAGTTGTTTTCAAAGTATTGTCCCTGAATGAGCAGCATCAGCAGCACCTGAAAACTAGTTAGAAATGCAAATTCTTGGGTCCTACCTCAGACCTACTGGATCAGAAACTCTGGGGGCCTGGCTAAGAAATCTGTCTTATCAAGGTCTCCAAGAGATTCTAATGAACATGTCAGTTTGAGGACCATTGTTCCAAAGTATATTCCTTGGAACACTAGCTTTATGGGATTTAAATGAGTGTTAAAGGACAAAAGGATTTCATAGACCAATGCCTGGGAAACACTTGGTTAAATACAGATAGGTTTCTGTACTTCAGGACTTCATTTACTCAGAAACTTTAATTCACTAATTTGCATTGGGAATATCTGAGAGAGGTTTATGGTATTCAATTTCTCATCTAGGAGCATCTCATGGGACTAGCATTTCATGGAATTCACTTTAACTCTTGGGGAAAACACTGCTCTAAATTAGAGGCAGAGTGTTTAAACTAACAAAAAAATTGCAATAAAGAGTTATCTATAAAAATTTTTTTTATAGCTGATTCAGGCCCCAAAGTACTTTTAGGTCTAAGTCACAGTGTTGTGTGAAATTGTGTCAATTAATTTGTTGGTAGAACCTTATTGCAATGTTATTTCCAAAGGTACATTATTTCTAAACTAAATCTCAGTTTTCTATGATCATAATCAACTTTCAGATGAGGAAATTAAGGCTCAGAGAGGGCAAGAACTTGCCCAAGATCATGTAGATAATGGAATCTCAAGGAGGGACAAGATGGAGGAGGAGTGAATGGAATTCACACTGACCTCCTCCCAGGACCAATTTGGAACTATAATTAAATTGTGGAGAAATCACCTGGAACAAACAACTGAACAATAGCAAGAGAGAAGACTTACATCCTCGGACAAACGGAAGAATCAGCTTTAGCACAACCTGACCGGTAAGGAGTACGGTAGAGACTCAAGAAGGCTGGCTGGGTGCCCACAGGCAGCAGCGCTAGAGGGATACTTAAGCAGCCAGTGGGATCCCCCTGGGAAGAGTGAGGTATAAACCATAAGCAGAGATTCCCAACTTTCAGCACCAGAGCTCAAAAAGTACACATATAACAGCCAGCTGAGAAAAGCAGCAGGGTTGCTCTCTGCCAGAGATGGATAGCTGGAGACCCAAAGAGCCACTTAAAGGGCCAAGACATACATTTTATTTTGCAGCTACTCACCCTGGGCTCTGGCAAGGGTTGGGGCAGAGTGGGCTAGAGATGCCTGAGGAGAGACTGGGGAAGGAGGCTGCGGGGAGAGAACTGAGGGAATAGCTGGCAGGATCGTGATGCTGACTCATCCCCCATGGGCAGCACCATCCTGTTTAGGCAGACCACTCTCCTCAGAGGAGCCTGAGTGGAAACAATAGCCTTGCCCAAGGAGGGACTCTGCCATGGCCCTGTAGTAAGCCTGACTGCTGAGCACAGAGTGGCAGTCACAGATAGTAGATTCCTGGCTAAAGGGGGTGTAGAATGGACTAGAGACACTTAAGGAGAGACTAGAGATGGAGGCTTTGGGAAGAGAACTGAGACAACAGTGCTGGGATCACGGTGCTTAATCATTCCCCATATGGCAGCAGCCATCTTGCCCAGGAATAACACTCCCTTGAGAGGTAGCAGTGTCAGAGGAAACAATAGCCCCGCCCCCAGGAAGAACTCTGCCCCACCCGGTGGTGCCTAAGTCTGACTACTGAGTGCAGAGTGACTAGATTAACAACTAAAGGAGACAGCCAGACAGTAGATTCCTGGACGTATTGAACAGACTGCCTATTGTCAGAAAGAGTCAAAGTCTAACATTACCAGAGGCAGATCCAGAAAGAAAAAAACAGCGGTAAATTCTAGAGACTACTGAGACAAAATCCACTCTGCTCTTCTCTATGATTTGTGACTTTTTTTTTTACTACATTGCTTTTTAGCATTCATTTCAGGTCCATCAAGTTTGTGCATATTGAGTCATTAGATTTTATACTGAGTTTATTTCTCTCCCTTCTTATAATAGTCTTAATCTCTTTACAGCCTTATTAATACTGGTTCATTTGCTGTTGATAGTGGGATTGCAGAGGGGAGTCATTTTTGTGGATGTGGGTTTGTTTCTTGGGCTTTGTGGTTTTGTTCTGGCAGCACTTGCACAAAAACATACGAGACGTGATAGGCAGAGTGAGCCTCAGTCAAGCAAATGGAGGGAAGGACGACCAAAGAATGACCAAACAACAATCAAAACCCAATTACTTCCAGAGAGCCAACATAAAAGGCATAAATGATGTCCAAAGCATCAAGATCAGGAGATCGAGGAGACTTCCCCACTGAATATCACAGGTCTCCAAATACTGAAGTTTACACCACAAAATAAGGAAGTCAAAACAGATCAATTTAAGCAGCAGAAGTAAAAAGAAAGAGTCTCAAAAGAAATAATAGGAAGAGAAACAACCCCCAACTGAAAGGAAAGGAGGAATCCCCACAAAAAGAGAAATAAATGAAATAGAGGCAAGTGGACTATCAGATATTGAGTTCAAAACAATGGTTATAAGGAAGCTCAATGAACTCAGTGAGCTCAGAGACAGTTACAAAAACTACAGGGAAACTACGAGGAACTTACTGCAAACTATATCAGCATGAAAAAGGACATAGAAACTATCAACAAGAGGCAAGAGGAAATGAAGAATACAATTTCTGAATTGAAAAACACAATAGAAGGAATCAAAAGCAAGTTAGATGAAGCAGAGGATCAAATCAGTGAGCTCAGGGACAAGGTAGACAAGAGCTCCCAGCTAGAGCAAGAAAATGAAAAACAGACTGAAAAAGAATGAAGAGGCATTTAGGGAAATGCAGGACAACCTGGAACATAATAATCCCACTGTAATAGGGATACCAGGAGTAGAAGAAGAGGAACAAGGGACAGAGAACCTGTTTGAAAAAGTAATGATGGGAAACTTCCCTCATTGGAGGAGAGAAGAAGTCACACAAATCCAGGAAGCACAGAGAGTCCCATTCAAGAGGAACCCAATGAGGCCCACTCCAAGACACATCATTATTAAAATGGCAAATATCAAAAACAATCAGAGAATCCTAAAGGCAGCAAGGAAGAAACAGGTAGTAACATACAAGGGCACCCTGATAAGGCTAGCAGCTGACTCCTCAACAGAAACACTACAAGCCAGAAGGGAATGGCAAGAAATATTCCAAGTCATGGAAAGCAGAGGCCTGCAACCAAGACTGTTCTACCCAGCAAGGCTCTCAATTAAAATGGAAGGTGAAATAAGGAGTTTCCAAGAAAAAGGAAGGCTAAAGGAATATACATCCATGAAATCAGCATTGCAAGATATGCTAAAGGGACTGCTTTAAGAAGATGAAGAAAAAGAGTGAGAAAGAGAGGAACATAGGTGCAAAGGGAAAAAAATGGATAAATATCTATCAATAATAACTTTAAAGCAAATGAATTAAATGATCCAATCAAAAGACAAAGGGTAGCTGAATGGATAAGAAAACACGACCCACACTTATTTTGCCTACAAGAGACCCACGTCAGAACAAAACACTTACACTGACTGAAAGGAAAGGGATGGGAAAAAGTATTCTAAATAAATGGATAGGAAGAAAGTGCTGGGCTAGCTATACTTATATCAGACAAAATAGATTTCAAACCAAAGACCATAATAAGAGACCCAGAAGGACACTTCATAATATGCAAAGGAAGAATCCATCAAGAAGACATAAACATTGTAAACCTATATGGACACAATATAGGAGCACCCAAATATATAGGGAAAATCTTGGAGGACTTCAAGAAAGATACAGAGAGCAACACACTGATAGTAGGGGATTTTAACACCCTACAGTCAACGATGGATAGATCTTCCAAACAAAATATCAATGAGGATATTGTGGAACTGAATGACGCATTAGATCAAATAAACTTAACTGGTATAAATAGAATCTTTTATCCCAAGGAAGCAAAACACACATTCTTTTCAAATGCACATGGGACATTTTCAAAGACAGTCCACATGATAGGACACAAAACAAACCTCAAGAAAGTCAAGAAAACTGAAATCATAACAAGCATTTTCTCAGACCACATGGGCTTGAAACTAGAAATCAACCTCAAGGAAAAAACTCAAGAGCATTCAAACTCATGGAGACTGAAGAGCATGCTATTAAACAAAGAATGGGTCCATAATGACATCAAAGAAGAAATAGAAAAGTTTCTGGAAACAAATGAAAATGAACACACAAGAGTCCAAAACCTATGGGACACAGCAAAGGCAGTCCTGAGAGGGAAGTTCATAGCAATACAGGCCTATCAAAAAAGATAGAAACATTTCAAATAAACAACCTCACCCTCCAGCTTCAAGAACTGGAGAAACAAAAACAAATAAAGCCCAGAGCAAGTAGAAGAAAGGAAATAATCACTACCAGAGCAGAACTGAATGACATAGCGACTAAAAGAACAATTCAAAGGATCAATAAATCTAGGAGCTGTTTCTTTGAAAAGATAAATAAAATCGACAAGCCTTTAAGCAGACTCTTCAAGGGAAAAAGGGAGAGGACACGTATAAAGAAAATCGGAAATGAAAGAGGAGAAGTTACAACTGATACCACAGAAATACAAAGGATTGTAAGACATTACTATGCACAATTACATGACAAGAATCTTGAAAACCTCAATGAAATGGACAAATTTCTAGAAAAATATAACCTTCCAACACTGAGTGAAAAAGAAGCAAATACCTGAACAGACGGATAACAGCTGGGGAAATTGAGGTAGTAATCAAAAGATTCCTGACACACAAAAACCATGGACTGGATAGTTTCACAGGAGAATTTTACAAAACATTTTGTAAATGTGTTTACAAAACACAAGGAAGAGCTAACCTGTGTCCTTCTCAGACTATTACAAAAAATCCAAGAAAAGGGAAGACTCCCAAACTCTTTTCATGAGACCAGCATTATCATAATCCCAAAACCAGATAAAGACACACCAAGAAAGAACAGTACAGGTCAACATCACTGATTAACATAGGCACTAAAATCTTCAACAAAACATTGGCGAACTGCATTCCACAATACATTAAAAAGATCATCCAACATGATCAAGTGGGATCCATCGTAAGGATGTAAGGATGGTTTCAATATTTGCAAATCAATGAATTTAATACATCACATAAACACAAGGAAAGACAAAAATCACGTGATCATATCAATAGATGTGGAAAAAGCATTTGAAAAGGCATAGCACCCATTTATGATAAAAACACTTAGCAAAAGGGGAATTAAAGGGGTTTACCTCAACATAATAAAGGCCATATATGAAAAACATCCTGCGGCCAGCATCATTCTTAATGGGCAAAAAGTAAAAGCTTTTTCACTAAGATCGAGAACAAGACAAGGATGCCTATTTCACCACTTCTATTTGACATAGTGTTGGAAGTCCTAGCCATGGCGATCAGACAAGAAAAAGAAATAAAAGGCATCCAAAATGGAAAGGAGGAAGTAATATTGTCATTGTTTGCAGATGACATGATAGTGTACATAGAAAACCCTATAGACTCCACCAGAAAACTATTTGACTTAATAAGTGAATTTGGCAAAACAATGGGATACAAAGTCAATATTCAGAAATCAAAGGCATTTTAATACACCAATGGTGAAATATCAGAATCAGAAATCAGGGGGAAAAATCCCCTTTGCTATAGCAACAAGAAAAATAAAGTACCTAGGAAGAAACTTAATCAAGAGGGTAAAAGACCTGTACTCAGAAAACTATACAACACTGAAGAAAGTAATTAAGGAAGACACAAGTAAATGGAAGCATATACCATGTTCACGGATTGGAATAATTAACATCATCAAAATGTCCATACTACCCAAAGCAATTTATAGATTTAACACAATCCCTATTAAAGTACCAATGATGTATTTCACAGATATAGAACAAACATTTCAAAAAATTTATATGGAACCATAAACAACCCCAAATAGCTGCAGCAATTTTGAGAAAGAAGAACAAAGTAGGAGAGATCACAATACCTGACATCAAACTATATTCCAAGGTCAGTGTAATGAAAACAGTCTGGTACTGGCATAAGAACAGATACATAGATCAATGGAACAGAGTATAGAGCCCAGAAATAAACTCATGTCTATATGGTCAATTAATATTTGACAAAAGAAGCAGAAACATAAAATGGAGTAAACATAACCACTTCAACAAATGGTGTTGGGTGATCTGGACAGCTATATGTAAAAAAAAAAAAGTGAAATTTGATCACCAATTTACACCACACACAAAACTAAACTCAAGATGAATAAAAGACTTAAATATAAGTTACGATACCATAAGAGTCCTAAAGGAGAACATAGGAGGGAAACTCTCAGATATTCCCTGCAGAAATATTTTCACTGATATGTCCCCTAGAGCAAGGGACATAAAGGAAAGAATAAACAATTGGGACTTCATCAAAATAAGAAGCTTCTGCATGGCTAAAGAAAATATCAGCAACATGAAAGGGATCCAGGCATATGGGAACATATATTTGCCAATGATACCTCACACAAACGTTTGATCTCCAAAATATATAGAGAACTAACACAACTCCACTCCAAGAAGACAAACAATCCAAAAAATGGTCAAAGGACCTGAACAGACACTTCTCCAAGGAGGACAGAAATATGAAAGGATGTTCAACATCATTAGCCCTCAGGGAAATGCAAATTAAAACCACAGTCAAATACCACTTTACACTGGCAAGAATAGCCATCATAATCAAATCAACAAACAACAAGTGCTGGCGAGGTCGTGCAGAAAAGGGAACCCTAGTACACTGTTGGTGGGAATGCAGACTGGTGCAGCCACTATGGAAAACAGTTTGGAATTGCCTCAGAAAGCTAAAAACAGAACTGCCTTTTGACCCAGCAATTCTACTGTTGGGATTATACCTGAAGAATCCTGAAACACCAATTCAAAAGAACCTATGCACACCAATGTTCATAGCAGCACAATTTACAATAGCCAAGTGCTAGTAGCAACCTACGTGCCCCTCAGTAAATGAGTGGATCAAAAAATTATGGTACATTTACTCAGTGGAATGCTACTCAGCAGAAAGAAAGAAGGAACTCCTACTTTTCATGGCAGCATCGATGGAACTGGAGAGCACTATGCTAAGTGAAATAAGCCAGGGGGTTAAAGACCTTATGATCTCACTTAAGTGGAACCTAATCAACCAAACATACAAGCAAGGAAAATATAACCAGCAACATTGAAAGGAAAAACAAACCGACAGTTACAAGAGAGGAGGCAGGAGAAGGGTCATGGGGAAAAGAAGTGGAAGGATCAAGTCAAGGAATATGTATAAAGGACCCATGGACAAAGCCAAAGTGGGAAGGGATTAAGGGTGGGAGATGGGGTGGGTGGGGCAAGGGAAAGTGATGGTGGGACAATGGAGATGATTGTACTTGGACAATAAAAAAATAAATTAAAAGAAAATGGGATCTCAAACCCATACAAAATATATGGCTATGGAGAAGTTAACAGTGACAAAACCTTTATGTACTGGGTTGTAGGCATGCAGAATTTTTCTGTCTCGCTTCCTGAAAAGTAGCAGTAAATTCTGAAGTTTCATGACACTTCTAGTGACACTGAACCCTGATAGGGAGCCAGTCAGCAGGAACTGATGCTGTTTCTTCCTATAGTGAGGATACTCAGACACTTGGGTTGCTACCCATTACCAGTATTCCTTACCTTAAATGAGAAAGGCCATCCCCCATACATAATTGGATGTCAGCTGGTGGATATTCTAATATCATTTTTGTCTCCTGCATGGTCCTCCCCTGGTTCATTTGCATTGTTGGTTTTGCAAAAAGAGAAGAGGTAATAAATAACATCTTTCCGTCTGCTGCTGCTGCTGTTCTGGGTTTTGTTTTCCAAGCAGAAACAACCATCGCTCTAAAATGACTTCCAAACCCCTCCCACCAAACAAAGTTACAAACAGAAGCTTCCAGAAAATAAACGCACACCAAACACTCATCAATAGGAAATAGTATTAAGAAAGAAGAAAATAAAAAGTTATGATCTGAAGTGAGAATATTTTGCTTATTACAATTGTATCTCTTATTTATTTTTAGCCGTATCTTTAAATTACTATGTTATAGCAACTGTCATTCATTGAGTGCCCACTATTTAACAAGAGCTGTGCTAAATGCTATCTATAGATATAATATTATATATTTGTATATATATAAAATCATTGAATTCTCACAATAACACTATGTGGTGGGATAATATTATCTCCATTTTACTGGTGAGGAAACTGAAGCTTAGAAAGGTTCTGCTCCAAAGCTGGCCAGACTGTTTTACCACCCCACCATGCTATATATATCATAGGCAAGTGTAGAAATAATTTAAATGTCTCTTAAAAACACTTGCCTGACTTTTCTTTTTGGCACACAAATTCTTAACCTGATTTAGTTTTATGACTCAGATCACGAGTTACTTTTAAGAAATGCCTTTCCTTCCCCTATCTATCAATGACAGGGGGAAGCATGGTGTCTTGGTGAACAGTAATGGCTTTGGTGTGAGAAATGTCCAGATTTGGGGAGAGTTACTTTGTGGATATGGTGTCTCATCTTGCAAATTAGGAATACTACATCCCATCTCCTAGGACTGTGGTGGATGCTAAATGAGGAAATATAAGTATGTAAAGCTCTTGGCCCAGTGCTTCGTACACAGCAAGTGGCTGGTTCTATTACAGTTAGGTGAGTTCTTCAAGTTTAGCTTGAGTTCTCTCATGTTTAATCTTCTCCATCCTAGACTCCATAGCTGCATCTTCATTTATTACTCCTGTTTTCAAAGAGTGTTCCAGACAGAAGCCCTAAGTCTTTTGTACAAGCATGGTAAGCTATGGATTTGTTGGAGAGGTCAGAGGTCATAATTCTAGTCCCAGCCATGTAAAACTAGGCAAGCCCCATGCCTCTATCTGCTTATTTGTTAATGGGGGTAAAATCAGCACTCTGTTCCTCAAATGGTTATTAGGGGTATGATAAATCCAACAAATGGAAGGCTAAAATGTGCTACCAGCAGTCATTAGTGTCAGCTTCTAGTGGGTTGTAAATGATACAAAAGGATATGTTCTACAATAGGGAACAGCCTCAGACCATAATGAAACCCAGTGACAGAATAAAGCCTTATTTGTTTATCTTTGGATTTTCCTCTGTGGACAGCCACAGTGAGAGTGTTGGTTATCCTGTTTCTTCTTCCTTTAATGAGCTCTCCGTGGTACAATTACTTATCTAAGGTCACAGGTCAAAAGGCAAATCTTGAAGGCACAGATGAGCCAGAAATCTCATTGTGCCCTCTGGTTTACTTCTGACATAGAAATGTTTCAGTCCCTTGAGGTGAAGGTGCTGGGAAGGGTGACTTTTAATTATGCATTTTCTTAAATCAGTGGATTGAGACAAAGAAGAGTCATACAGATACTGCAAATATCAACATAATGTAATCATTGTTGATAACCTGGGAAAAGTTTCCACTGCCCAGGAGCAGAGGTTTGTTTGTCACTTTATGTTTTAGAAAGGTGTCTCTGGGAAGAAATGTGTTCTTTAACCTTCATTCCCACTGGAGAATACATCTGCTTCCCACCGCCTTCCTTTAAGTGTTTCGCAGCATTTGCTTTGACAGACCGCCAGCTGTCTTTTCTCAGACAAAGTGGATTGCATGGCCAGAACTACTCAGGCACTGCTTTTGACAATTAAAATTGGAACACTCAACCACAGCCCACTTTGAGGAGGTTGGTACCAATTTATATCCTGTGGCAGAGCCCACTGAAGAGGCAGTTGCTCATGTGAAGGCTGGGTTGGGCATTCTGAAGCTGTCCCAAATGTGTCAGGTGGTGAGAGCCTCAGTCATCTTGTGGCTGGTTAGGAGCTTTGACTTGCACTGCAGATGATTCAGAGTCTGACCTTATTAGTTGTGTGAGTTTGGGCAAGTTGCCTCACCTCTCTGAGATTCCCTTTTCTCTTATAGTATGGCTGGAATGGTAGCTGTTTCAGAGGGCTGCTATGAAGGTTTAATGAAATTAAGCCTGCAAAGCACTTAGACTAGTGCTTGGTAGGTAGTAAGCACTCAATGGATATCAGCTATTATATGTAAATTGTATATAAGTTGCTTGACATGAGTATGTATATTAATGGTGGCTTCTGTTACCATTATTATTGTGAGTGTCCCTTGTCATTTGGACCTCGAATCAGCTCATGGCTTCATCACTTCTGACTTAGAGGCTCCCTCTGCACAGAACTCAGTCATGATTTTCTGGGGTAGAGACTATCCTGAGTGTCTGGAACAGACTCCAAGCTGTCCTCACCCATCTCAGCCTTTCTCCAAAACTAATGTAACCCTATTCCTCTCATTCTCAACAACTATCCATGAAATGTCCCCAAACTGTCATGCAGTTCCTTAGGTAAAATTCATTCTTCCTCCTTCTGAAGCATGTAATTGAGTTGCTTCTAGAGCTCAGTCTCAAATAACAGGTGTCCCTCTCTCAATCTTGGTCAGTGCTTGGATCAGAACTGCATTAGTGGTTTTCAATCCTGGCTACACATTAGATTTGCCTGGTGGTGGTGGGGCTTTGAGAACATATAAACACAATAAACGATTAAATCAGTCTGTGGGATGGTCTTAAATATATTTGTAGCTAACACTTTTGAGTATTTACTTTGTGCCAGGTACTGCGCTAAGAGCTTTCTATGAATTAGCTCATAAAATTCTCACAACAACCAGAAAAGATGTTATTCCTTTTCTACTGAGTGGTTAACTAAGCTGTCCTGGGTCACCTGGCTGAGTTAGAGATAGGACCTGCATGAAACTCGGTAGTCTCTTGGTCTCCAAAGCCACAGTCTTCTAAATCCTAAGCTACTTATTCCCAAAATCTGTTTCAAGAAGGACTCAGGATCTGAGCTTCTCTGATATTCTTACACACTTGTTGGAAAGAGCTTCCAGTGCCACAGATATTAGTGGGTGCCTGATTTCTACTGTAAGGTTAGAGGAGGAGGTGGTGTTGAGGTGATGCCCACCATTTTCGCACCTCCACCCATACTTCATCTGCAGCCATTGCAAGGTGAGGCAAGTGTTAGTCATGTTCCTGGAGACCCAGAGTACATTGGGCATTTTTCCTAGTTAGAAACAATTAAAGAATTACTCCTTATAGTGTATTTCCTTGATCAAAGAAGAAGGGTTTTAGGTTTGGTAAAGAAGATAATAAATTTATCTCTTTTTTAAAAATCTCTTCTTATATTAAAAATGATCTATGGGTTTTGTCCATAATTAAGTTTACTTTAAGTGTTTTGGTTTTTAATGGCTTGATAATTGACAAAGAGTGTTATAAAAATAACTACAGTGAATAACTCCAGAATCTTATAACTCCATTGCCATATGTTAATGTGACAAAACATATTATGTTCACACACATATACCTATACACACATACACATTCATACATACACTTACAGTTGCTTACTCACAATTTACACACAGAATGAAGAAACTTAAAGGCTTGTTATATTTGAAAGTAGAGAAATAAGCCTCATTTTGGTTTCAGAATTAGTAAATATTAATTTATTCACACATCCATTCATTCTGGTTTCGATGAGTAGAGTTAGCATCGGATGAGCTTTGGTCTTAACGTGTTAGGAAGAAACTACCTGACCCTTTGAACCACTGGGAAATAGAATGGACTGCTTTGTGGTATAAGTGAGTCATCTCTTACAGAGAGGATCCAGGCAGAGGCTTAGCTGGCTTTGGGAAGGGGGAAGTTGCCTTATAATTTTCTTCCATCCAACATTGTGCTAAAACCTGATGTTGCAAGTGCTTTGAGAAGATGAGTGTCACCAGAACCCTCACTTCTGAGTGTTCCTGTGAGAGATGTAAACCTCCCTTTATCTTAGTTTCTTTCAATTCCTTTTTGGATCTAGCCAGTTATACATCCAATTAGTTCTAATTGTTATAATTATCACTTTCTTTCCTGAAACCAGTAACCAATAAATTTCATAGAATGTAGATGATATGACATCAAATGCCTTTTCTGTTACATGGATTAAAGATGTTCTCCTGACCTTTGTAAAGAAAGCTTCTTATTAGCAAATTAGCTGCTCTTAGAGTGTCCTTTCTTTGAGTTGAAATCCAAAGAATAAAAAATTTTTCTCAATTTTTCAACAGATATTTATTTATCATGAGATTGGTCCTGGCAATGGGGTCAACATAATAGAAGCAGTCCTATTTCTGATGGAACTGAGGCATACAGGTGAATGGAAAGCTCTGAGACCATGAATCAAACAGTGACTCCATTATATTTACGATAAGAGCCATGAAAAAGAAGTGCAGAAGGCAATGAGATCTGATAGAATGGGCACCTAACAGAGGGTTCAGGGAGAGCTTTTGGAGGAAATGCCATCTGAGTTGAGGCTGAAGCTAAATAAGAAGTTAGCTAGGTGGAGTCATGGGATATGAGGGTGTTAAGCAGCAAAAATGGCAAGGAGCACACTTCTTGGAAAGTTGCAATATTTCCCCCTGTGGGTTTTCTATGGATATTAGTCTGAATTCCTGGGGCCTCAAAGGCCCTTGATCTCTATTTCGCAAACTATTTTTCTTAAGATTTTTAAAAATTATCCCTTTTCTACCAGTTTGTACTTTATAGAACATAATCCAGGGCAATCCTGAGTTGCTTTGGATGTTGTAGTCAAACATAGGACACTTCTTCCCTCTTTCCCCTGAAACACCCGCTAGAAAAAAAAATCCATATGAGCAGCATATGTTCAATATGTCCTGAGAAGGGCACATGCCACTCTAAGCAACATCTGACATGCATCATGCTCCAATAAACTTCATTTTTGAACAAGGTCACAAGAGAATAAATTTTGATCTTTACTCACAGTATAATTTTGCTCTTAAAGAGAGACCCAACATTTAAGTTATGCATCCCCCTAATTTTAGAACTGTTTTGCTCTCAAATATGTCTTTGCACCAAGCTTTTTATGTGTGTTCTGGAACTTTAGAAAGAACAGCTTTTGAAAATCATACTGGTAGTTGGGGCACTTGGAAAGTGGAAACAACACACAGCGCTGACAACTGAATTTACTGTATATCAGGAAGGAGATGATATTAATTAGCCTTTATTTATTGAACATTTATTATGGGGCCAGCACAGTCACAGGAAGTTTTTATGCAATTTCTTATTTAATTCTCTCAAATTATCTATGAGGCAAGTACTATTAATCACTCCTTTTTTTTTTTTTTTCTGGTGAGGGAATAGGCTTAGAAGAGTTAAATAAATTGCCCAAGACCACAGAGCTCATAAATGGAGGGACTGGGACTTGACTCCACTATTGTGTCGTTACCATAGGTAGTTAGTTAATTAGTTATTTTTTTAAAAGATTTTATTTATTTATTTTTAGAGAGAAGGGAAGGGAGGGAGAAAGAAAGGGAGAGAAACATCAATGTGTGGTTGCCTCTAGTTCACCCCCTACTGGGGACCTGGCCCGCAACTCAGGCATGTGCCCTGACTGGGAATCCAACTGGTGACGCTTTGGCTCACAGGCTAGCACTCAATCCACTAAGCCACACTAGCCAGGGCTAGTTAACTAGTTATTAATAAGAAAGATAGCCAAGGATATTAAAGCATGAGCCTGTTTGCTTCACCAGGAAGCTACAGTTTCCCACCCCAGGGGATCATAGCATTGCTCTGCCAAGGGTATTAACTCTTCTCCCCTTCCCCCTCAGGTACCAGATGTGTGTGGGGGGATTGGGATAAGGGGATGGAGGTGGCAAGAAGGTGCACAATAGAAGGCAAAATGGTGCATGGGGAGGTCCTTTACCATAGAGGCCTGTCAGTCTAGCCTTGGGAACAATGGATCAGCTAGGGGGTGGACCCATCAGAAGTCCACAAAAGCTTGGAAAGTTGATTGGTTATTTTGAAAAGGCTCCTGATTAAAACCTAGGGAAAACAAAGAGCTCTATCTCACTCTTGCTTGTGACCCACACTTGCCCCATGCACTTGTGTGTCCTCTCTCCATAGCCATGTGGCACTAGCAGCCATGTGGCCGATGGCTGCACAGACTCTACATGCAGGCTCCAAGCGGGAGCCCGAATACCTCAGCACAGCAATGGATTGCAGCTGGGAACACAAGCTAAACTAGTCAGATGCTGGACTGGACTAAGCTTTAATATAGCATAGGAAAGCTGGATATTGACTTTATTTCTGGCCTTGATTTTCTATACCAGGACAGATAAAGAATGGACATGGAGGGGCGTCCTTTTGATTTTTCTTTCTAAATAAATCTTACCACCAGACTTCATCCTCTATTATGGGTCCCTGAAAATGTGACACCACAAGAATCCCACTCCACCAACAAGAGTGTGACCACAAAGCCCAAGTACAACTCTTTAGTAGAATTGCTCCATGCCTTGGAAACTACATGGTAGAAACTTTGGGTATCAAATCTCTAGACAGGTTCAACATTAGTAGTAATTGTATTTATTGTTCCAGACCTTTACAACTAATGCAAAGGTAGCCTCCTCTCAACTTCACCCAAAATCTTCCTCTAACAAACAGAGGTTTAAAGACCCTTTGAACAAATGGATGAGCTCAAGTTTACTAGTTGTAGATTTGGTGGAGAAACTGGGATACATAGAGCATAGTCGTTAGACATCTTGCAGAGGTGATAACATATGCCATAAATTACTCTCCTTAAAGCAGGTATAATGAATACTGAATGGGTGGTTAGGGAATAAGTGCTACTTATTAATAAACTTCATCAGGTTGGCCTTTCATCTACTAACAATGATCACCACTTCTGTGTGGCTTCAGCTTTTCTATCTGAATATAATTTCCTATGTTTATCTCTTTAAAAACTTCCTTGTGTTCCTGGATCTAGAAAAAGGTCATAAACATTCATGCATACAATGGACTATTATTAAGCCATTGAAAAGGAAGAGGGAGATGTGCACTGATATGGAAATCATTCACAATGTACACAGTTTTAGCTGAATAAAATCAAATAGCAGGAAAGTATGTATATTAGGACTTTTTGGCTGCAAGTGGCAGACAACAATGGGGAATAGCTTCAGAGAAAAATAAAACTTGCTATGGGTCTAACATAGTCATATACACTGGAAGGAGGCTGGAGTAGCCCAGAGAATTGAAGGCAGTGCTGCACAAAGCTGCTTTGGGGACAACTGGAATGTTAGTGTTTTCAGCAATGGCATCAGAGACCTGAATTTTCCCAGGGCCAAGATTCTCTTCCTCTTACCTCTGCTTTTCAGTGTTTGCAGCTTTTCCATGAGAATAGAGCCATGCTGCCTGCCAACTCTATTATTATATTCTTAGAACTCCTGGATTAGAGAACAGACCTCCAGCTAAAAAATTCCAGGAAAGGATTCCGATTGGCCCGGCTGTGATCAATCACTGCAGCCAAAGAGAGAAGGTGAGGTGACAACTTCTGAAGCCAGAGGGCAAGGTCTAAACCTAGAAGGATGAGGTAAGGTATACTCAAAGACAACCACCATAACTAGGCTCTATTTTTGTTAAAATATACATTCAAAAATATCCAGGCAAATATACACAACTGGCTGTTGAAAGTGGTTAGTTTTCTCTGAGGGTAGATTTTCACTTTTTTTCCTGGGATGTTTGGATTTTATTTTACAAACCACTTCTCTTAATTTTATAATCTAAAAATATTTTAAAAGATTTTTCATTAGTGTTTAAGTAAAAAAGACCCTAAACCAGTAAGCTCTTTGTTTGTTCAGTTGATAGTGTACCTCATTAACCAAACCCAGGAGCAATCATTCTAAAGCTGTTGTTAATTTGGTACATATATTATTTTATCATTTAAAATGACTTGTTTTTTTTCATATAATTATCTTCTAAGCAAATTAATTTGTTTTTATTTAATTGTGTAGTTAAGGCTGTGGTTTGGGGAAAAAACTGTTTCTCAGACCTGATCAAAGGCTGTTTTAAGAAATGGATGAATCCTGAACAACAATTCAAAAGAATTTATGTGCTCCTATGTACACAGAAGCACTATTTACAATAGCTAAGTGCTGGAAACAGCATAAGTGCCCAAAAGTAGATGAGTGGATCAAAAAACTGTGATGCATTTACACAATGAAATACTATGCAGCAGAAAAAAAGAAGGAACTCCTACCTTTTGCGACAGCACAGATGGAACTGGAGACTATTACGCTATGTGAAATAAGCCAGTAAGTGAAAGACAAATACACATAGACTCATTTATAAGAGGAATCTAATGAACAAAATAAACTAATGAGCAAAATAGAACCAGAGACATGGAAACATGGATGGAACAACCTGATAGCAGCCAGAAGTGAGGGGGGAGGTAGATAACGGTAGGATGAAGGGGAAGTGACTAGTCAAGGAACATGTATGAATGACCCATGGACATGGACAATGGTGAGGGGACTGACTGTGGGAGTGGGGCGTGGGCTGGATGGAGAAGGACAAAGGGGGAAAATTGGGACCCCTGTAATAGAATAACAATAATAAATGATGAATACCATATGTTCTCACTTATATGTGGAATCTAATAAAACAAACAAACAAACAAACAAAAAACCCAAACAAACCAAAAACCTGAACTCATGGATTTGCAGAAGAGATTGATAGTTGCCTGAGGGAAGTGGAGATAAGCAAAATGGGTAAAGAGGGTCAAAAGTTACATATTTCCAGTCATAAAATTAGTAAGTTGTGGTAATATAATATACAATGTGGTGACTATAGTTAATAATACTGTATCTCATAGTTGAAAGTAGCTGGAGAGTGGATCTTGGAAGTTCTCATCACAAGAAAAAAATTTCTTGTAACTATGGTGATTAGTATTAACTGGACCTACTGTAGTGATCACTTTGAAATATATACAAATATCAAATCATTACATTGTACACCTGAAACATAATGTTATGTCCATTATACTTCAGTAAAAATAATTTTTTAAAAAGAAATGGACAAATATTTTTGCAATATAAGTTATGAATTTTTTTGTTGTCTCTAAGAATAGCTTGGTGATGGGAACTTCAGTAATCTGAGCCACTTTTGTAGGTGGTAAGATATGAACCTAAGCACGGGAGGAAAACCAGCACATTCCTGCTTTTGCATGCCCCATTCTACCCTTATCTAGCATTGGCCTTGTCCAAAGGCAGGCTGATTAATGGGCCGATCATTTACATCTTTCTAGTACAACTGCAGATTCCATTCTTCAAATTATATTAATGATTCTCCTATTATTAAAAAATGGCTCATATTTATGGAGTACTCAGAGAGTATTCAGAAATTTATCTCAGTGATTGTTCAAATATGTAAGCTAAAGCTAGTATTTCATGGACCTTGGGTCCTTGGTTAGGTTGGGTAAACAAACCATTTTAGCCCCAGGAAACATTTCTGGCTGGCTTGTTACCCTTTCTCTCACAACTGTAACCCACCCTGAGGGCAGATGTTTTTCTCCTGCCCAGAGAGACTTCAGGCTGCAAAGATAATGGATGAATGAAGTCATTCTCAGCAGCTTCCAGCGCAACATTAGGAGGTTGGCTCTTAGTAAGCAGCCCTAGTGTAAGAAATTCTTGTTTGGAACCTCAGGGTGTAGAGTCCCTACTGAAGCTCCAGTTCTTTTTCAACTTATTTACTTCATTCCTCAGACTTTCCATTTTATTTATAAAAACAAGCAGCCAGCCTCTGGGCTGTGGTTTGTGGATTTGTTTTTCAAAAATATTATATTAAGCCATGATTTACTTTAATTACCAAAATGTTGGTTCCTCCTTAAATTTTGCACCCAAAGCTAGTGTCTTACCTACCTCACCCTAATCCTGGCTATTTGACATGATTTTGTTAGATTCATTTAAACTTCCTGAAAATGTTACATGTAAATTTTACTCTTTTCCCTAATATAACCAGCATTTTGGGCTCAGAAGTCACTATTCCTTGAATGATCTAAGGACTTACCCTGCATTGTTTTTTATTTTATCCTTATCACAGCCACATTAAGAAGAAACTGTGAACTCCCCTTATTTTCCAGATAAGGAGACTGTCTGAAGACACACTATTAAGTGGCAAATTTTGCTACCAGAAAAAAATTGAAAAAAGGTTGGTTTTGCTATGTTAATGATATTGCAAACATCTTTCATGTTTCAACACCCTCTTCCCAATTTTATTTTTCTCTCACATAATGAATCACATTATTTGTTCACTTTAAAGTTTGCCCAGGTCCTTTCAGCATCTGCATGGATGGAAGTGCAGATGGATTCACGATGCGAACTCTTCATAGGTTTCTAGAATAGCTTAACTCTCTATCATGCCTTTAGCTTTTTAGAAGGAAAACGTGATATTCAAATGCAGCTGCTTTAGTAGCAAAAAGCACAAGTCTAAAGGAGCCAGGGCCTTGGGTGAGTCCAAAAGGATGTGTGAGCCCGCAGAATTTTGAAGGTTTTAAAACCTTCATCTGTAGTTATTCCTCTCCATGAAGCCTTCCAAGGGGACTTCTCCACCTTGAACTTGTTCTTAAATGGGCATGGTAAAAAGTTACTTTTAATTTTTGAGCTTTTAGCAAAATTTAAAATGTGCTAATGAACTATGTTTAAATAGCCAAGCTAGGGAACTGGAAGAAAGAGGAGGCCTTAGGGATGGGCAGTAGCTCGTGGAAAATACTGCACAGTCACAGCCCAGGGTCAGGGCTCAACATGGTCATCTGCCACATATTTCCAGGAGCAAAGTAAGGAATCCCTAATGACTGCAACAATATTTGCTTATGAAGTTTTGCCCCAGGGTTTTTTTTTTTTCTCCTTTGGGAAATCTGGCCACTGGGCCAGATTCAGCCATTGGATTCTAATGGATTGGAGTGAAGGGCTTTGTCTAAGCATAAGGAAGTTGGCTTTCCAATCCAGGGAGCACTTATGGGTATAAGGAAGAGACACTCGCTCAAGCTCCCCAAGGCAGAAAAATGAAAGCTATGTATCTATTAGAAGGACACGGGGGGCTCTCATGGAACCCAAGGACAGAAAGAGTGACCAGACTTCATAAGGGGCCGGAATCATGGAAATGGAAAGTTATTAAAAACCAAGGAACTAAAGAAATTGATGTAATTTTAGGTTATATAAACATTTAATCAATGGTTTGCAAGCACCTGAAAGACTTGCATGCTTTGAGATTACAGATTTACAGAAAAGCGTAAATAGGGAATTAATAAATGTTTAATTGTAAATATCTTCAAGACATAATATTAAGGTTTTTCTTATTTACAAATATTTCCTTCTACTTGAAAACAGTTATAGGTCAAATTTTCTTCTCTCCTCACAATAATTCTTGAGTATGTTTAATGATTATGGACAAATCATAGCCACAGGTAAATAAAATGAATTAGTTAAATAACTTAAAAGGGAATGTTAAAAAAACTTTCAAAAATTCCCACAGAAAAAAGATATATATTTTGATGATGCTGAATGTTGACAAGCTTGCTATGATGCTTAGAGCTACAAAGGTCTTAAAACTTTCCTGGCAAGGAGAATTGGCTCAAGTTGGTTTCCTAAGGGTCAGGTGTTGGTGGTGCTAGTGAGTCAGTTTTTTGGGCCTTTTTTCTTTTATGGTAGCCCAATGATGTTTCTCTTGAACTAAAATCTACCCTGTTCAGAGACATGTACAAATGACTTTATGCCTAAGAAGAACAGATAATTGTTTTTTAGTTTTTTTTTTTTCTCTCATCTATCTATATTCTTCCCATAGCTAATGACTGTTCTGGGTTACTCAGCCATGACCATGGCTCTAATTACCAAATGTGATGACTCCCCTACACTATCTTTATCATATATCTCTCACCTGACCTCAAAACATATTGAGATAGTCACCTTCTGGATGAAGCCCCCGGCACCTCAAATTTAAAATGACCCAACTGAAGCCACAAATTTTTCATAAATTTTCCATAAACCTGTATCTCCCCCCCACCCCTTTTATTTCCAGTATTAGCAAATGGTACATTATCCATTTAGTTGCCCAAATCAGACACTGGGAAGCATTCTTGGCTCCTCCCTCTTGTCCCACATCCAATTGTTCACCAAGTCCAATTAATTTTGTCTTATTGATTTTGGAGCCAGACCACCTGGTGTTGGAGGAGGTAACTGAGAGGACAGTGACTATCAGTTACCCAGGAGCGAGACCTGGGCAGCTGGGGGCTTCTCACTCCCTTCTTTGTCCTTGGAATGTATGTCTGCCCAAGGACATAGCCTTGGGAGAATCAGGCCTGTACATAAACTTTTTAGATTCTGGTGGACTGGTGCAGATACTAAACATCTTATAGAGTTTTTGTGAGAGTAGTTGGGAAAATGTAAGTGCAGCACATAGGAGGTACTCGATGAACACTGGTCACCTTTCAAAAGATATGGGATTTTAGTACTTCTCAAAGGACTCTTGGCAAGGCTTTTAAAGTATGTAATATGCCTTTTCAGCCAAGGTTGTTAAGGCTGTACATGGGAAACTAAACACAACAGGTATAGCTTGGTTTTGCCCAGGGAGCATCCAGGACAATGGAATAAGTGCCAGTTTCTTGGTGACTAAAAGAGGAGGGTTAGGGCAAAGAGACTTCTGGGGCCATGAACCCGTGAAACACTTATAATACCAGAGATGTAAAAGGGAAGCATAAGGACCGGGTATATGGGCTAGAACAGGAAGGCATCCTCCTCTTTCAGCATCCACTTTCTTCATTTAATATTTGAATTCCCATCAGGGAAGGGAAGACGAGTCATCCCTAGTCGCTGTGCTGATTCCATACCTCTGCTCACCCAGACATCCCATGGCTAAATTTGCTTCATGTGTCTGACTTTCCCAGCAGGAGATATTTCTATCTGGATACTGAAATTGCTGGAAGTAGACTCATCAGAAATGGAAGGAAATTACTGCCCTAGTCCAGCAAATGGACTCTCAGCGAGAGACCAAATCTGGATATACCTATAACTTTTCGAATTCCCTGGCTGGTATAAAATGATAGCAGCTGGGGCTCCAGACTTGTTGGGTGGAAGCTTTTTCCAACGAAAAACTTGTCCAGCTCATCCTGCACCTCATCTTGAGATATGCATGCGTGTGTGTGTGTGTGTGTGTGTGTGTGTGAGAGAGAGAGAGAGAGAGAGAGAGAATGAACTCAGACACCATCTTTCTATCTTAAATGGGAGGACGGACACACACACACACACACACACACACACACACACACACACTGCAGGACACAGCGGAGGCACTTGATGAATGACAACGGTGATGAAGATGATATATATTTTTTTCTTCCTCCCTTCCTTCGTCTTCTATTCTCTCCTTGGGGGAACAAGAAAGTAAAAATCTTATGAAATCCCTTCACAGTCCTAAAGAAGATTAAGCTAATGGGAGGGTGCCAGAGTATGGAAACCTCGACCCCAACTCTAAAGCTTAAATTGAAAGATAGTTGCATCCCCTCCACCAGGTGCCATTCCTGCCCCTGCCGCCGAAGCCACCTGACTAGCCCAGAAGTGCCTGGCAGCTTTTCGAGTGGGTGCCCGGAAAGGGGCGTCAGGGACAGAAGACGGGGACCGGGTGCTTCGAGACGGTGGCCTCCAGGGAGAAGGCGCTTCGAAGACCCCCGCCGGCTGCACCACGCCCGGGCCGGGCACTCTCTGCTGCCCCCGGCGGAGGCGTGCGCTTCCCAGCCCCGGCCCCCCCAGCGGCTCCTCGGGAATGCTGGGAATGTGAGTCAGGGCCGCGGCAGGCGAGCGCGCGAGCTAGCCGAGCGGAGGGGCCGGGGGCCCGGCTGAGAGACGCTCTGGCAGCGCCCCGCGAGCGCGCGGCTCACGACTGCGGCGGGTGCCGCCCCCTCGGCCGTCAGCCCCGCCCGGCCCTGTGCCGGGGCCCGGCCCTCCGAGCGACACCCTCCCTACATCCCTCCCTCACTCCCAGCCCGGCTCCTCCTCCTCCCGCTCCTGCTCGCAGGCGCTCCGGCGCCGGCTCCGGCTCCTCCCGGCCGCCCGGGGCCAAGGCGACGTGAGGTTGTAAAAATCCATGTGGGACGGCCCCGGGGCGAGCATCCGAAAGGTGAGACGTCGACGCCAGGGCCGGGGCCGCTGGGCGCCCGGCTCCCTCGGGGCGCCAGTGCCTAGGCATCTCTCATGCCGGCTGCCCCTCACTCGTGGGGAGCTGCAATGCGTTATCTGGGGGAGCCGAGGGGTGAACCATCCGCCTCTACCGGGGCTTTCTGGGGCGGGGGAAAAGATGGGGCGGCCTAAAGGCGGATTTGCCTTAGTGTAGAACCCCCCAGATTGGAACAAGTGCACGGCTTCCTCCGGCGCGCGGGCGCCGTTCGCTCGTCCCGGCTGCCCGGGCCACCTCCTGCAGTCCCTCTCCGGCAGCCACCCTCATTGCCATCGCCTTTTTCCTCTTCAGCTCCCCCTCTTTCTTCTGGCTTTCCCCCTCTTGCTTCGAGGGGTGGGGTGTCCGCGGGGGCAAGGGTCTCGGGAAACCTCAAGCAGAACAAAGTGGAGAAAGGCGGAGCCCCAACCCAGGGGGTGGGGTCCCAGGCTGCTTAGATGGGCTCCGAGGGGAGCGTGTTAAAAAAAAATCCCGTCAGGAAAAATGAAGCTGGATTAATTTGGGGAGGATAAAGGGTGGTGGTGTAGGAAAACGAATACGATATGAAATTGAACTGAACGACATTCCTCCCTCCCCCTCACCATCTCCGAATTATACAAGAAAAGGGGTACTTAGAGGGTTGTGCCTTAAAAAAAAAAATACTGTCCAAGCCTTTGAAAGATCATTTTAGGACAGTGAGGATTAAAGGCTGCTTTGGTGCGGGATAATATAACAGCACTCGTAAACTCACTGATCGTCCCTGCCTTATTTATTTTGTACTTAAGGATCTCTGTTCTCCTTGCTAGAGAGGGAGGGACCGCTCTGTACAAGCGGATCGATTTTAGGTAGCTACCTGCCTTTGCTAGATGAAAGGCAATTTACTCCCGGAGCAGTGAATTGTCAGTTCCCCGTGTGATTGACAGCCACACCTGCCATTTATGTGGGCAGAAGAGGGACCGGTGGAACCCCAAGAGCCAATCAATGCTCGGGAGAGGAGGGCAGCTCCCACTTGTCATGGTTAGTTTCCTGGTTGGCTTTTTAAAATCAGTGGTTTTCCTTAACCATTGGTTTCCACCAGGTATGAGGCTCCAGCTGTGAGAGGCAGACAAGCGGGAAGAAAACTCCCAAAATGGGCTTAGAAGCAAGTATGTTTGACTTGTGTTTGTCTCTTCCACCACCTTTTATTAGTTGTAGTAGTTGGAGATGCTCAGGCCATTGATTTAAAAATGAAATGGATGTGTAAAGAATGAAATGGGGGGAGAAGAAAGGGAGGTTCAGAATTTTCCACCTATCTTTCTAGAATTTCGGGCTCCTTTATAAGAGACACCGTTTACTGTTGAACTCTCTGGAAAAGGGTGTGGCACTTCGTCTCCCGTGATCACTCGTGTCCTTGTAAAGTCACATTGTTTCTCAGTATACAGTACTTGGCTCTTGGTTCTGCTGGATGAATTTATATGATATTTTTGAAGCAGACAAGCTTTTTTTTTTTTTTTTTTTTTTTTAGGATTACCACCAATAGAAGGGATTCTTTTAGTTTTTGACAGTGTAACTCAACTTCTAGAAGTGAGGGCTGCCTTCTTCCTCTTCAGTTTGGATGTCAGTGTAAAGGTATCAGTGGGGTCAAGCCAGATCCTTTCTGGAGGGTAAAAGAGTTTGTCTTTGAGGTGAGTTTGCTTCTAAGGTGAGCCATCTTGTCAGTCTGTTTCTATGCTTTAATAAAAGCCTTGCACAATTTAGAGGGGTGGTATGTGGATAAAGATAGAAACATAGCTTTCACCACCAAGACTTTCATGGGTAGATGGATTGTGAATAGAAGGAACAGATCCTTCTCAATTTTCTATTAGTGAAAAGTTTTTCAACATCCTTCTTCCTGAATTCAGTAGAAAAATTACTGGTTGATCCAGAATCTTCTCACCTCACAGAAACTGTACCTGGATTGTGAATACAAAACTGTGCATTCAGCATTTCATGAACAGATTGTGAGCCAGAGTACAGTGATTAGGACAGTCTTCATGTACAAGCCAGGTTTGTCAAGGTAGTATTATTACTATTACTACTATCATTATTATTGTTATTGCATGTACTAGCATTTTGCTGAGTACATGCATTTTTTTTTTTAATCTGGCAGAGCCTCTGTGTGGTAGGAACTATTACTATGCCCAAATTATAGATAGAGCAGACTGATGGAATTAATCATCTTGCTACACCTTAGTATGAGAGTGAGAACTTCAGTGCACGTTTCTCTGACCCAGAGCCTGTAACTTTGGCCATGGTCTCAAATTCAGATTTTGGTTTTTTGATCTGCATGTGTCTAGTATGAAGTGTGGGTTCTCCCAGTGTACATAGGCCTATTTTGTTTAGAGTCTACTGCGACGTTGATGGTCTTTGTACTGTCCTGTTTCCCTTGACACTTTGAAGGCTGTCATTTCCACTAATAGGCAAATTTAATAATTTTGTGACTTATATATTTCTAGTAGGTCAGCTTTGGTTCAATGGAAATTTGGTTCCCAAATTAGTGATGATGACTTAAAAGGAGGTAGAACAAAACAAAATCCACACTCTTCCATTTTTCTTGAAAATTAAATTTCCAATTGGGATTTTTAATAGGTCTTGGTTGAATACATGCTTTTAACATCATTCAGCTGGCTCTCTCCCTCTCTCTCTCTCTCTCTCTCTCTTTGGCTAAGGGATTGGAATTTTATTTTCTCTTTCACTTACAGAGAGATTGTTTTTCATTAGTGATTAAATATAATTATATTTAAAATTATTCAATTACAATAGTAAGGCCATATTGTTTTATTATGTTGGAAAAGTGACAATACTTAAGCCATATTAGTGTCTTCCTACTGGTGAAATTCAGCAGTTCTGGTTTGCCAAAACAGGAATCCTGAAAAATGTGTTTAGATGAATGGTGTTGGAATCCATAAATGGACCTAAACGGATAGTCTTTGACTTTGATGAAGATGACTTTGTACAATCTAAATTTTTTTGTTGTTGTTTTACTAGGATGTTCTTTTACCCTTTTTATCAGCTAAGAAGTTAACATTTTGGCTGTCATAGGAGAGACCTGCTTGCCAGCCAACAGTTCAGTTTCAGCAATGTTTATATTATTCCTTCATACTTTATTGTGAATTTTTTTATTTTTCAGAGCTAGTAGAACAAATGAAAAACAAAAAGGCACTAATATTAATAACAATGTTGGTTTCATATATTTAAAACAGTTGATCCAAAGACAGAAATTATTGGGTGTACCGAAGGTGGAGATTCTTCAGCCTATTCTTTTTCATGTGAAGAAAAAGAACAAAACGAATGAATGTGTAAGAAGTGCTAAAATATACGAAATGGTAAAGGATATATTAGTCAACTTTTGTGACATAACAAAACTCTCTGACTTACAGCAATAGGTATATTTCTTCTCACATTCATGAGTCTTTAGGTTGAGTGTGATTTGGCTGATTGAGGCTGCACTTTGTGGGGTGACTTTGCTGTAGGCTGCAGGCTGGATTTGGGTCTGCTCCACATGTGTTCTGGGGCCCAGGATAAAAGGATAGCAGCTACTTGGGGCACGGTCTTCTCAAGGCAGATCACAGGATTCAAGAGCCAAGCCAAATTGCACAGATGTCATTTTTGCTAACAACCTTTTGGGACATAGCAGGTCACATGGGGAAGCCCAACATCCATGGATAAAAGTAGACTCTGCCCATAGTTGGGAAGGAATATTTGATGGTCTATTACCTGGACTCCCACAATGTGCAAAAAGTATGGTGCTGTTAGAGAATTTTATAATTTTTTCTTTTCATTCATGGGGAATGCAGCCTTTATCCCCTCACTCCCACCCCTAGCTTTCTGACATATGAACCCAGTGTATAATATTTGCATTTCAGGAAGATACCATGTTTGATTCTGGAGGAGTGACTGTAAAAGCAGTTATAAATGTTTATATGAATTACTTAAATTATCAAGGTGCTATTTATTAGAACCTACTGTGTCCCAAGGGACTACATTCAATGGAGTGATGAACATAGTTTTTATCTGATGTGTATCCTGCTACCATAGGATCTCTTATTAGAAGTAGGTGTCAGGAAAGATTTCTTGGATGAAATGGCATTTTCCTGGACTTTGAAGCAGGGATGGTGTTGTTGATGCAGATAGAACAGTGGATATAATAGATATGTAAGGAATACATCTGGATATAAGCTGTTGTTCCATCTGGCCAGAGGGTAAGATGGATGGATAATAACAACAACAACAATGATAATTATAATAATAACAGTAATTATAGTTTAATTTTTGTCGTACAGTTAAATATGTGTGAGGTTACTGTGCAGAGCACGTTACATAAAATATCTAATTTAATATTGGGGTAGACATTGCTGATATACTACTTAACATTTATTCTGTCCTTTCCAACTAAAAGAACCCCAGTTTTGTTTAAGATGGGAATATGGCCATCTCACTTTTCTAGACTTCTTATTGCCTAGAGTGGCCATAAGACTCAGGTATTGCAGTAAGGTAAGTGGATGTTGTTGGATGGAGGTTTCCCTGAAAGCTTAGTGAGAAGGACAAGCTTGGCTGGTGTACCCTAATAGCTTTTGGCCCATTTCTGCTTCTTTCTGCTGGGAACATAGGTACCGTGCCTGGAGGGGCGTGTATTAAAAATGAGAAAGCTGGAATCTGGAAGGATCTCAGTCTGGATGACCCTGTTGAGCCATAGTATCAGCCTAGATGGCCTTCCCTGTACCTATTGCATAAAACAAATGATTTCCTTACTTGTAAGCTATTTGTTATTTGTAATCAAACCTAATCGTCATTGATACATACCTTCTCAAGGGCCTCTCAAAGTAGATGTCCTCATAACTATTTCACAGGTGAGAATATCAGAACTCACATTATGGAACTTTCACAAGATCTAGGATTCATTGCTCTGTCATTTTGACTTTCAGGCCTATCATCCTGCCTTTGGCTGGGTAGGATAAGCATCACGGTGGAGATCATGTTGCAAAAGTAGGCTGGGGTAAGACTGAGGAGACAACTGGATTCCAAGTTGAAAAGTCTGAGTTTTATTTCCTGGGCTAGCAAATATAAGATGATTTGAAAATGACAGAGATAGGAGGTTGGTAGAACATTGAGGCTTCCATATGTGACACACAGTGCTTTAGTGTGAATGAAGGTGGAGGAAAAGTTGGGTACAAGGGAAAGTTGGGAACATAAAAAAATGGAATTGAGTGAACACATCATAGTTGGCTGTTAACCTGTAATCTGAGAACAAAATGAAAGTCTTATGAAGGTTAGTATTAACTTCTACTAATGGTTTCATGTTTGCCAGGAAGTAGGGGATGAGTAACGTAGAGAATTGTTAAGGGGATATGAATCATTTTTAGGGTAGTAGGGTAGGGGCCTCTACTTATAGTTTATACCATTTATTGAACCCTTGATGAGCCTCTATGACATGATTTTTATCTAGGTCTGGCTCCATTGTGCCAGCCAAGGAAGCTGAGATGAAGGGTAAGGCCAGAGGGTGGTGCAATGGTACAACAAATTCTGTCAGTGGACTTATTTCTACATCTGCTAAACATTCTGGAGCTTTCTTGGGAGTGAGGTGGGGTCACTCTAACTTCCTGGGTTTCCCTTTTCTTCTCCTCTCTCTACTTTTTTAATCTGTAAAATAAGGGAGTTGGTTTACATTAGTGGTTTTCAAATGTTTTTCAGCTGTGGAAGCTTTTTTTATTTTCTAAATGAAAGCTTATCTGGACCCTTAGTATATTTATAGAGAAAAGCAGAGTTGCTCTGAAAATTCAGGTCCAGGTTTATGTTGTCTGATGTGTTTTTATGTTGAGGCTACTGCTCTAAAATCATCACTATGCACCTTCCCAAGTCCAGAATTAAGTGAACCTTAGAGCTGTCCTGGTGTTTAATTTGAGCATCCTCTTTAACAAATCCCTTTGTTATTCCACAGCTTGTTGTGTCTTAGTATCATCTGTGGTAGAGACTGTTTATGTTCCCCCTAGCTGCTTTTCCTCTCTTTCCAGTGACTTGTGACCTGTGTCACTTGTAAGCTAGAACAAAATTGTCAGAGTGAGACCATCCATTGCTCTCTTCTACTGTTGTGATGATTATAGAAGCACCTGTTGAAAACAGAGCCTCCCTCTGCCTGGGTCCCTGAGTCATTAAATGAATTAAGTTTTCAGTCAACTGGCATTGGGCATATAATGTGACTGAGAAATACATTTTTGCTGTTTTAAGCCATTGAAATTTTATGATTGTTTTTGCAGCATTTCTTTTAGCTTATCCTTACTGATAGATCATCTTTTAGCATATCTGTTTAACTGTATTTAACTTTTTACGAATCTTTGGGATCAACTTGAAGTCAAGCCAACTTGTTCTTACTTTGTGCTTAGGAAAAGAAGTAAGTAGGCATCTATAATAGTTGTCCATGCAGGTCTTTGTACTGATGGAATCTATGAATTGGAATATTTATGCTCAATGGCATTTATTTTTATGTTTAAAAAGTTTGAAGATATATTGTATAGTACATTTTGCCTTTCTTATTTGCCCCATTGCCTTTTTAAGTAATAGAATCTTGATGGCTTGGGGAAGAATATTGATGATCAGTCATCATAATGATGGCTACTATTGATTGGATACTTATTTATCAATTTGTGAAATATTTATTGAGCATCTACTATGTGATAGGCACTGGGGATATAGAAGTGAATTATAGATAGTTTCTCACTTGTAGCTTACACTCTTGTTAGGGAGTCATGAATAGGTTTGCTCTGTGTTCCGTGAAAGACATCAATTATTGAGCATTTACTCTGTGGTAGGTGTTTTATGTCCCTTGTTTCATGCTGTCTATAAAGGTAGGTGTATTATCTACATTTTATAGGTGGGGAACCTAGAGCTCAGAGAATTTGATAAACTCTCTGAAGGCAAGAGCTTTTGTCTTTTGCTGAATCCCCAGTGTCTACAAATGTTTGACACATGCTAGATGCTCAGTAAATATTTGTTGAAGGAATGAACAGAAGAATGCTCAAAGTTCATGCTATGGCAGAGCCAGAATTTGAGTCCTGCTAAAATTTCACTGGACATAGTAGGAGCAGTGTGTGGCCTGATGATTACAACAGAAGCAACAGCTGAGCCCTGCCAGTGTCGATGACAAAGCCACCAAGAAGAGAGAGATTGTCTCTCTTTCATAACAGGGGCCTAGTCCTCTGTGTGATTTATTACTCCAGGCCATTACTTTACTGACTTAATTGCTGTCATAATTGGTCACCCTTCTCTTGGGCCAGTACAACTTCTGCTCTAGCTGATTTTAGCACTAGGTTGGTCCTATTTTCTGGGGCTGTGCCTCAAGTTCTCCTTTTAACCTTTTGGGCATTCCTTCTCCTCTGGCGTCTTCCAGATTTTTTGCTTTGATGTTCCAGGAAAACTCTAGTTGCTGGCACCCAGTGGCACTTAAAAAAATTAAGGAGAAAAAAAAAGAGAGAAGGAAACAAATAAATAAAGGCAGCCAGGACTTTCAGGAAAGAGCTAAGTGACTACTTTTTTCCTGAAAGTCAATGGTAAGATTGTTGTTCCAGCAGGTGAGGAGTATGGCTTGAGTCAGAGGGCATCTCTGGGACATACTTGTGGGGGGAAGGTCAGTGGCAGTGTTCAGAGATGGCTTATAGGAGAAACTTTACTTTGTTATTGTTCGTTCTTTAGATTTTACATTTTGCTCACTTAATTCTCTTGTATGGGGTGTGTGTGTGTGTGTGTGTGTGTGTGTGTGTGTGTGTGTTGGGGGGTGGTATCTGATACTATTTCTTCTTTATTTCCTGCCTTACAGCTTTCCACCCCTAAAGTTAGTTGTCATCCTGTGATTTCAGAGTATGAATGAATTGCAGGCAGCAAAGTGCATTCCCTATAAATGTACTAAGAGCAAACTATTAATTCAAGGCAGTTGCCTTAGACAGAACTTGAATGGGAACTGAGTAATGTGACTGTTCTTTAGGAATACTCTCAGATCCTTATGCAAACTGTGAGAGACTTTCCACTAGAACAGTATGGCTAATTATAGCAAGAAAATGAGGGATTTATATAAGAAATTGAATCTAGTTGTGCACTGTAGTTACTTGTTCTGGGGTAGTGGATTTCCTTAAAATAAGGTGGGTGTGGTTAGGGTGGGAAGTTTGTTCTCTGTGGGCCCAAGGTGATTGAAGATGGGTTTGGGCCTGGGAGACACTCAGGGTGGAGAACTCTGCTCCAAAGGCAGAAGGTTGAGTGGTTTTGCAAGATGTGAAGCTGGGCTGGTACAATGATCTTTGGTTATTTTCTCAGTGACACAAGATGGCTTTCTTGTGCCTTGTTTAAGGCCCATTAGCCATACTACTTTCCTGCCAGCCAACTCGAAGCTAATATTGTCCCCTGGAGGAGAAAGACTGTGGTTCAAAGGGCAGGCTCCTTGGCTGACTCTCTTCACATTGGGCTCCCAAGAGAGAGCTTTTAATGTGTTTTTTTCCCTTCTGGTAAAATTCCCTCCTACCTCTTCTTTGTTTCCCATTTTGGCCCATTAGCCATCTTATTCCTGAAATGTTTCCATGGAGAGAGAAGGAGGTAGGGTAGTGAATGGGATGATAGCTTGGCATTCTTAGGAGCTCCCTGAAAATAAGTCCTGTGTGATGCTGGGCGGCTACAAAGACAATGGAGTTTCAGTGACTGCTGTTCATCAGGCTTGTGAACATGGAGCCGTTAGCCAGGATACAGAAGGGAAATTTCCTTTTTTGTTAAGTCTGAGAAAGAACTGTCTTCTCATACATAGGCTTCAGATACATTGACAGAGGCCACCCTTGGACATAAAGATGTGAGCACTAACCTGCAAGTCAGGAGACCTAAATTCCATCTCTGGCTTTGCCACCAACTTTATCCTTATTTGAAGGATCTTTGTTTCTTGATACATTTCAAAATCATTTGGCCCTTTTCCAGATATAAAATGCCTTTTTTTTTTTTACAACAGGTTTTTTTTTTAATGAGAAGGCCTTATTATGTCATTTTATTAGCTATTTTATCCTGGAAAACAAGAATGGCTGGTGTGCTTCCATGATGGATGTTTACCATATGAATGTGTGCTTGCTTTATGCTGGCCCTCTGCAACTGTAAACAGAACAGGTGATTCTGGCAGACTTGGGGATTTTAGCCAGACAAACCAGAAGTCTACTGTAATGGGAGTTCTTAGCGGGGAGCACCCAGATCATGGAGGACTTAGGAGAATAGTGATGAAGATGAAAGAAGGCTTCTCGAAGAAGGTAACACCTAAGGTGAGGTGGAACGCTAAATGGACTTAGTTGGGGTGAGCTTGGTTTTTATGGTACAAATAACAGAAGGAAGGGTCCCAGTCCAAAGGTGAGCAAGAGAATAGGAGATTCCGGGTTTGGGCAGGAGAAAGAAGACCTGCAGAGCTGGAGATTAGCTTAGTTGGGGGTGGGGGATGGTGACAGAGGCCAGAGAGAGTGACAGGCATGAAGCCCCTGTGATCTATTTAGGACAGGAGATTCAAGCTCAATCATCAAGGGATTTCTGTAGGGGACTGACACAACCAGAGAGGCTGAATTCTCTTTATTCTCCTTCCATTCCTCTTTCAATGCAGTAACTACCTGCTTTTGGTGTTCGTAGGAGCATGGAGTTTGAAATCGGGGTGAGGGAGTAGCAGAATGACTGGAAAACAATAGAAAGATTATGAATATGGCCTTGGGAGTCCTCGCATTGCCCCTTTTGATTTCATTGATCAAACACAATTTATTCAGCCTTAATAAATTTAAAAGACCGTTTTCCAAGTGAAGATTCTCCTCATGAAAGATCTGAAGTGGGACTCCATGCTGCTTGTTGGTTTTGAGAATGTCTGAATGTCATCTGGGGCCAAGTTCTTTTCAGTGAGTTTTGAGCAAAGCACAGCACAAAGTGTGTGGATCTTGTTTAAATTTTTTGCAAATGTTTGCAGTTAATGGATATAATTAAACTGACTTTGTTAGACTAATAGAATTGGAAATACTTGGAGTAATTCATAGTATATATAGCTTCTCCAAGTGGTGTAAGTTTATGAATGGAAATGGTTTAATTATTCCCTGAAATGTGCAAGATTGGGAGTTATGCACTAGAACTGTATTTAATGCCCCATGCATACTAGCTGCCTCTTACTTACTTTTGTATGACTTACCCGACTTTTTGGACATTAGTTGTTGACATTGCTACACTGCTTTTCATATGTTAATCTTGACTTCTCTGCATTAGCTTGTGAATCAGCATTTTGAGCTACTGTATTATGGCCTTACCTGCTAACAAGTACTTTTATTTCATTAGCATCACCATATTTGTATATCAGAGTTTGTGCAATCATTTGAATATTTCTTGAATCTTGTGATTATTTTATAAACAGTAGGTGGAAAATGGAAAAATGCAGGCAGTGATATTGGGAGAAATATGAGCTTCATAAATGTAATGTAATTGAGTCAAAGATGGAAACCATTAGACATGCCCAGTGTGCATGGTGTTTACGCTCAGTCAGACGCTTTGGACTGAAGCTGGACAACTGTACATAGTTGTGAGGGATAAGAAGAAAGTTAAAGGCTATGGATGTATGAAATGTTGGAAAAAACCTTCAGGAATTATGATAAAGGGCAACATTTAGGATTTTGTCATTTATTTATTTTTGGCAACAGAGCTTTCCTTTTTAACATGTAGTCCAGTCAACTTTTGTTTGTTCAACTTTTTTAAAAAACACATATTTAGGATGGTGTTTTCTATAAAGGTAGGGAATAGAAATTGGATTTCTCATCAGTCTTACTTAGGAGAGGCCACCAGAGTCAGTAACCTACTCTTTTGATTTGCTAATTGGCATAGGTGATTATTGTGCTAACAAAATTCTTTGTGTATTTTGGCAAACAAGAGAAACTAAAGCAAATAAAATTGTTCTTCACAAAGGGTACATCTGAATGGATTTTTATGATTCCATCGTTTCATTTGGTGCACTGTGGAATAGGAAAAGACTAAATGCATCTTAGTCTTCCTCATAAGCCTTAGTGATGCTAAGATGGTACATTCAGACCCAAAGAGAAAGAAGGATAAGAATTAAGGTTTGTGTACAGTTAACTCCACAGCCCTCTAATTCCCCAGGTCAGGAGCCTATGGTGGTGATCTGCCTGCCTTGGAGGATCTAGTTGATATATAGGGGCTTGTCTAACATCCTTTGTGGGCTTAGCTCACTTCTAAGGAAAGGATTGAGTTGGATGCAAAATTCTAGTTCCTTTTGATGCCCCTTGTAGTTAAATGGTGAATATTAAATCATAGGTGTTATTCAGGTAGAAGACTGTAAAGAATAGCTCTTGGATTTCATATCTCTTACCAAAACTGAGAGACATAGTTCAGCTTGTATCAAAAAGGCAGATAACTATTAGGCCAGAAGTTCAAGAAACTCACGTTGTGTGCCTACTTTGTGTCAGGCATTGTGCTAAGAACACCAAGAATTATCTCATTTAATCTTAATAATAACTCCATGATCCAGGTAATATTTCCCATGATAAGGAAATTAACCTTTAAAGAAGCTAAAAAACTTGCCTATGTATCTTAGTTTAGTTTCCACTGGAAGCAGACATCTCCCCGATCCCTGCCCCCAGACAAATATTCTAGTGCAAGTAATTACTTGGGACATCCAGGGAACACCAGCAGGTGAACAAGGGATATGACACAGGGGGGAGAACACAGCCAGGAGATGGGATATTATTCAGAAAGTTACCATAGTTGTGACTAGAGTTTAATCTCACAAGATACCCTGGAGATAGTATAATATACCTGCCTTAGGATGCTCTCACTTGAAGGATGAGGAAGCAGCTCCTGTCAGTTTTTTTCTTTTATTTTTTAAAATTTATTTTTATTATGTTAATTTTTTTGTCATGGTAAAATACACATAATATAACATTGACCAATTTAACTGTTTTAAGTGTACAGTTCTGTGGTATTAATAACATTCAAAATGCTGTGAAACTATTACCACTATTCATGTCCAGAATTTTTGCATCACCCCAAACTGAAACTCTGTATCCATTAAACAATGACCCCCCCCAATCCCTCCCACCCTCAGCCCTTGGCAACTGCTTTTTAGTTTCTTTCTTTCTTTCTTTATTTTTTTTAAATACCATAGGAATTGCTTTATTTTTCATTGAATTTTTGTCCAAATGTTTTTACATTTCTTTTATTTTTTTTAAGATTATTTTATTTATTTATTTTTAAGGGGGAAGGGAAGAAGAAAGAGAGGGAGAGAAACATCAATGCATAGTGGCCTTTTGCACCCCCTGACTGGGGACCTGGCCCGCGGCCCAGGCATGCGCCCTGACTGGGAATTGAACCAGTGACCCTTTGCTTCGTAGGCTGGCACTCAATCCAGTGAGCCATACCAGCCAGGGCCTGCTCTTTACTGTCTGTCTTAATGAATTTGTTATTCTAGGTACCTCATATAAGTGGATTCATACAATATCTGCCTTTTATGTCTGTCTTAATTCACTTAGCATAATATTTTCAAGGTTCATGCATGATATAAGCATGCATTAGAATTTCATTTCTTTTTAAGGATGAATAATATTCCATTGTATTTATATACCACGTTTTGTTTCTCCAATCATCTGTCGGACATTTGATTTGTTTCTACCTTTTGACTTTTGTGAACAATGCTTCTATGAACATTGGTGTATAAATGTCTCTGTCAGTTGTTTTTGAAATAATTCCCTGGCACTTTCATCTTGTCTCCTGCAAGAGCAGAGTAGTTTTCCAAGATACAAAAGAAATCTTAGGCAGAGATGCTGATATCGGCAGTGCAAAATCCTTTGGGGAACTCCAATACTTAAGTCAGAGGGACATCGGTAGGACACTTAACAGCATCTGCTCACAATGTCCTTACCAAAATAAGTGAGAAACTGGTATTTGAATCTTGGACACTTGTCTCAAAGCCCATGCTTTTAATGATCCACACTGAGCTGCCTTAAATTACAAGTGTAATAGTAGCAAGATACAAACATGAGTGATACATGGTTATTGTCTTCAAGGACCTATCAGGTTTGGATCATCTGTCTTACAGAAAGCTCAAGGGAAGACATCAGCATCATTTGGTGCAATCTAGAACTCTCATGGGGCCATCATAAGATGAAATCACAGGTGTAGGGCCCCTTTTTCTCTCAACATCCTGTGGTGAGGCATGTTTGGGCCAAGCACACCTGGACTCTTTTTGGGACTGTGCTCTAGGACAGTCACTCAAACCTGTGCTGATCATTGGAGTCATGAGTTCCAGTCCACCCCCACTGTTGCACAACTATCTTATCTTAGTAGGGTTTATCCTCCTTTGAGCCTTTCTGACAATTGCCTTCATCCTGATGTGCAAGCATCAGGAATAGCTATTTCAGGAAAGAAATCAGGGCCAGGAATAATGAAAATATACATTTGGAGTCAGTTAACACAATTGATTATGTGTGTCTGTGTCTAAAATATATCATTTTTAAGTGATTTGTATTTATCTAGAGACCTAACATGAGATATTTTGTCCCTGAAAGGATGACATTACCTACATTGGTATTGAGGCAAAGGAAGAAAGAAATGAGGTAAATCAGTGAGAAAATGCTGCCCTATATTTTTACCTAAGTGTTAAATACTTTGTTTTATTCTGCATCTGTGCAAGCTGGATGTATTAGTCAGATATTCCTAGGTTATGCTGATATAACCTTCAAATCTCAAGGGCTTTCTACTCCTGAGTTATGTATGGTTCTGCTGTACTTTGTCTTTACTCTGGGACTCAGGCTGGGGAAGTAGTTTCTTTCTTGGATGGGCCTTTCTCAGAGTAGAGAAGAAAAAAAACAATGGTTTACTTATAAGATGGCTGTTACCATGTCTTTTTGGATATGGCGTGTCACTTCAGCTTATGCTGCATTTGACAAAATGAATCACATGGCCAACCTTGATGTCAGTGGGACAGGTAGGATTCTCCTATGGGAGAGGGACTCTAAGGCATGGGCCAACTAGAGAGGACAGTGAATGTTTTCAACAAATGATGCAATTCATTGCAGTGGCTAAAATTTTACTCTCATGTGAAAATTGCTTAGCAAAGTTTTTAAACCAGTTAAAATTTTAAATTCATTACAACATGTTTAATATTTTTATTCCTCTTTTGCTTATAAGGAAAAAAACATATTGTATTTAAGGGTCTATGTGTCTTCTTGGAATCCATGCAAAATCAACCACATAGTATTATTTTTTAAATAATTCAGTTAATTATACTGTCTTTCAAGAACAGAGCATTGAAATTGAAGGGGATGTTAGGGCCCAGAATTGAATGGCTTTCACAGTCATGTGAAATTCATAAAGAACAAAGAGCTAATTATTAACAACTGGAGGAACATGCGTTAAGAAAATAACACAGGTGTTTGTAGTTAATATTGAGGATGATGAGGGTTGTTGTGCTGAGTATTTACTAAGCCTCAGGCTGTGGTAACAATTAAGCTTTCTCTGATTCAATCATGACTCATCTTAGTTTTGTGCAGTATCCTTTGTTATTCCTGAGGCCATTGTTACTTACTGAGGTATTAATACTTAGCAGGCTTGGAGAGGTTTATTAACTTTCTCAAGGTTAAACAGTTAATAAATGTGAGATTTGGGACTAAAACCTGGGATATGTTTAATCACTTAACCAAGGTTTCTCAAAATTGAATGAGATCCCTTTTAAAGAAAATAATTTCTTGTAGAACCCCAGGGTTGACTAAAATTATTGTTATTGTAATGATACTTTTAATTGTATAAACATAAAGCTGGTGAGTTTTTTTTTCTTTCAGCTTCTACACCTTTATAAATCCGAAATCAATTTAGAAATCAAGTACACTTAATATTACTAATTCAAATTAATAACATTAATTTAGCCGCATTAACTAAATTGCCGCTTGTAACTGGAATACCATGCTGACTATTCTGGGTGGGTTCTTTGGCAGTCAACTGGTCTACCCCGCTGTGTGCTGGGTGATGACTCAATTCTTCCATCATATTCATGATATTTAGCTTCTGTGAAACTTGTATTCATGCTGAGGAACTTGATATTCTTACCTTTCAACTGGTCAGAACACATCACTTAGATTCCCAAGTTCTTCTTTTTTCTTTTCTCATTGATCCATGATGATTCTTTAGGATTTGGTTAATTGTTCAAATTCAATGGGCATGGCTGCCATAATAATCAAGAATGTCTCTACAGCCCTGGCTCGGTGGCTCAGTTGGTTGGATCATTGTCCCATACACCAAAAGGTTTTCAGGTTCAATCTCTGGTGGGGGCGAGTACAGGAAGCAACCAATCGATGTTTCTCTCTCTCTCCTTCCTCTCTCTAAAATCAATGCATATATCCCCATTTGAGGATTAAAAAGAAAAAAAGAATATCCTTGCATTATTTGTTATCAGATTATCGAAATAAAAATAAACTCCTTATGATATTGGTAACTTCTTTAATATACGTGACTGTGGATCTGCCCTGTCTTCTTCAGTTCTCAATCACATTAAAAACTGGATTCTCTCTCCCTAGTACATCTTTTTCTTTCATACGAGTCTCTCTATGGGAGACCGCACGCTACACTCCAAGAGAGGCTCTCATCTATTTCTAGTGTTCGCATACCTGGCAGATTTCATAGTAACTAGAGTTGCTCACGTAAACCTGAATAAGAGGGCTATGGCTCCCTTTTGAAATGGAGGGATTTGGGTCACCAGGAAGACAGAAATCATTTTACTGACTTGTTCTCTAGAAATATTTGTTGAATAGATTGGAATCATGTCTCATAATTTTTCTTCTAATATATTTTTGTCTTAGATAATCTTACCCTTATCTATACACTGACTAAAAGATTTAACTCATTACTTGATGACTTAATGCAGTTTTTGACTCCCATTTACTCTAATTTCAGTTTTTAGAGGGGTTTCTGAGTACCATTCAGTACCTTGGACTTGGCCTTTGCTAAAGGCTCATGTGACTCCTGGAAGACAGTTTCTTGATGATCAGCTACTTTTAAGAGACCCCAGTGTCAGGATATAAGATTTATTCTTTATCTTCTTTCAAGAATACATAGATAAATGCTTGTCTCTAAAATTTACACACTTAAACAATTTCCCATTCCTTGCCATTGATTGTGGCCTTTTTTTCTTTTGGAATAGCTTATACTGTTTGCTAAAATTTTTCCTTGTCTATGTGATTATGTACATATTCGTTTCTAGTAAAAGGCTATTCAGACATAATCCTTATATGTTGATTTCAAATGTAGAAAAATTTTGTGTAGTTGGATTTTTAAGGACAAGAGGTTGTTATTTTCCTTCCTTTCTATCATTTTCTCTGAAACATCTGTTAGTTGACAGAGAATTTTTTAACGTAAGACCCAATAATTCCCGAAATATTTTTGTAACTATATTATAACTAAAGCTTTGCCAATTAACATTTTACATTTGCATATTAAAGGAAACGTATAGATATTTTGAAAATGAACCTAAAAATCTTATTTATTTACTCAGTATAACCCACTTAATTTGTTATATTTATGAAACTATGAGACAATGAGAAATGTTATATCAGTATTGTATATTAATCGTAATTTTGTATAATTTGATTTAGCATCCCAAGTTGTTTTATTTTTATTCTTCATTGTTTGGGGTTTCGCTATATGTATTTTTAACTTGTGTTTAGCTATGTATTAGATAGTGGTCTGTTCCTTTAACAAACATTTTTAGGTGTTTTAGAATTTAAATTTAATCCTGTAGCATAAAGTGTTAGAGCTTGAAATTAAAACAATGGCAGTAGCAAATGGAAAGTGCAGTTACTGGTACTTGTGTATACGGGGCCCTTACCATGTACAGTATGGAATATAGTCAGCTTCTTCACTCAAGCACCTTACTATAAAACATAGCCAAGGCAGCTGAACATGTAATCATGCTAAATCTGCACATGGAAAACAGTAATTATGAAATGAGTTTGGAGGCATTAAAGGAGAGAGTAGTACTGTGTGGATGAGTGTCTGAGTTGCAGACCGCTTCTTGGAGAATGATGGGAAAGCATTTTGTAAAATCTCTGCTATGTCAAGCTGGACTCTCCCCCACCCCCTGATTTATATCATTGTAACGTTTAAATAAGAAATGGCTTAATCTTGAGACTTTCAATACCTACAGATCCATATTATTGTAACCCATGGATGATGAGAAAAATGTCCATTTTTCTTTCCAGTTTTAAAAAATAGTTGATGTCTTAAGCACTTTTGAATTGTAGGCTGAGTTTGACGGGAGTGTAGACAAGTTAGACAGTTTTGAGACAATTTTGAGGTTCAAAATGCCTGGGGTGTTCTGGTAGTGTTGGAATTATCAAAGTTAGCTTTCATTGAACATTAGCTGTGTGCTGGGCATTGTGCTAATTACTTTCCTTCTATCATTTTACTTAATCTTTCCCAAATCACTGTGAAAAGTATTGTTATTATCCCAATTTCATAGGTGAGAAAAGTGAGGGTGGGAGAGGTGAAGTAATTTGCTCAAGTCTACATGTGAAGAAATTAGAGATATGACTCAAACTGGATCTGATTTTGAGGTCCCCTCTTTCCTTTCATAAAAATACTGTCTCACCTTTCTGGCTACAATTACAAGATGGTTGCATTAACTGCCATGTAAGTGATTTCAAAGATACAAGGAAAGTGTCATAATATTAAATATGTTTTTTCAAAAATTCAAAAACTCCTGTGTTCCTTCTGTGTACCCTTATATCTGGGCAGGATGAGTGCTGCCCAGGACCTCAGACTTGAGAGGGCTGAGTCTAGGAGGCCTCATTTGATTGCATGGGGCCAAATGGAGGTGCCCACCTGGAACCTGTGCCTGGCATTCCAGGGTCCACTCTGGGTACCCACAGGCCTGGGACCTCCCTGCCTAAATGACCCTGAGCTGTCTTCCAGGGTCTGCTTGAGTTTCTTTACCAAGTCTGTTCTCCTGAGGACAAACCATACTACCGGTGTGCACATCATTAATCTTCAAATTGCTGAGGGATGCATATTTGTGAAGGTATAGACCAGATGCCAGCAAACTACTGCCTGTGGGCTGAATCCAGCTAATGCCTGTTTTTTAAAATAAAGTTTTATTGTAACACAGCCACGCTCATTTGGTTACAAACTGTGACTGCTTTTGTGCTGAAATGGCAGTTGCGTAGTTGTGACAGAGACTGAACAGCCCACAAAGCCTAAATTATTTACTATCTGGCCTCTTATAGAAGAGGTTTGCTGGCCCCTGGTATAAATGGAGCTAGCCTAGTGTGCAGGTTGCAGAGTTCACCTGCTGAGCCAGGAGTCTGGAGAGAGGGTTGTTGGCTAGCGCAGGCCTGCCTCTTGCTACCATGTTTTGAATAGATCTCTAAGAGTCCAAGAATTCTGAGTTGCAAAATTCAAACCTCAACATCCACATCTTTATATTTCTCAAGGTAGAAGGATAGAATGTATTTTACTTACCAGTTTGTTAGCTTGATTTATAACTTTAAAAATGTATAGACATATGGTATTGGGATCTCCATTTGTATACTTGTCTGGGCCCCACAAATGTTAGAATGAATGTTAAATCCTGGGGTGCAATGTAGGAGTTATAGTAGGAGGAAAGGGAGACCCCAACAAACAATTACCCTAATTACTATGAAATTCTAAAGTGTGGAAAGGCTTCTGAGTCATATATGGATTACTATTCAAAAACCTTGCTCCCACTTTCGTTTGTCCAAATTAAACCAAAAATGCTGGAACCTGCCTTCCCACTTAGCTGGAAGTCCAGGTCTTTTCACTAGAGCTTCCTCCCACCTCTCTCCACCTTTTTCTGTCTCCTCCCCTAACCCTCTACCCTGAGATTACACTGCTCCTAAATCGCGGGGAGGAGGGATATGGATGTAAATCCCACACTCAAGAACCAGAGATGAGTTCAGGCCAACCAGTCTGCCACGTGATTGCATCTTTCTGCCACAAGGTGTCACTGTTGAGCCCGTTCTTCCTCAGACTGAAAGGTACAGGTGGCCTTCATAGTCACCGATGTATGGTTCTGCAAGGCAGGGCCAACCCGGTCTCTTATTAAAAAAAAAAATACCATGTCATTCATGTCATGAAGTAAGACATTATGCTTTGAAAGAACATAGCTGAGAGAGCTGATTTGGGATGGGATAGACCTTGTAATGTAGGGGGTATATTGTTGGATGCTGTGATCTAAATGATGACTAGGAATCAGCCTTGCAAAGAGAACAGCTTGTATGAAGGCTCTAAGACAGGAAGTGACTGGATGCATTTGAGCAACACATAGAAGACCTGGGCAGAGTCAGTGAAGGAAAAAGTAGCAAGAGAGGAGACTGGAGTAGTTGACCAGATCTTGTGGGGCCTAGGCTGTGGAAAGATTTTGGTTTTTCTCCAAAGGGTACTGAGAAGTATTAAATGGTTTTAAGTGGGTAAGGGGAGATATTTTGTGGTCATAATTGTTACCTTAAAATAGTTTGCCTGATATGTGGGGAATGGAGTGGATGAGGATTAGAAAAGAGGAGATGCTTTAGGAGGATATGGAATAGTTTAAGGAAGTCATTTTGGTGTAATCGGGTGGGGATAGTAGAAGCAGAAACAAAGGAAGAGATTGAGAGAGGTTTGGAGTTAGAATTGGTTGGATTTGGTAATGGACTTGAAGTGGGTGGTGAGGAGAATAAATTTGTATTTTAGGTCTTTTATATGGGTAGAAATAGTAAAATTTAAACTCTTACAGGGGCAAGCATGAAAAAAGTGAATGGGAGTGTCTGTAAGGTAACAGGAGAGGAGGGGACTCTGGCCTCGTGGAGGGTGCATGCTCTCTCTTGAAGGGGCAGCTGCTGGTTGGCTCTCACCAGTCATTGCCATGCAGAGAAGTGGGCCTGACATTGTCAGATTTTCAGGTTTTTCAGGAGAAGCCAGAATTTGGATTTTAATGTGAAATGTTTACATTTCTCTATGTTGGAAACTGGATCAAAATTCTAAAGAGCACTGGGCCAGTCATATATAACATATCTGCTGGCAGCATCTGGCTCCCAGTCAGTCACTTCTTGCTTGAGATCTGTTCAAAATAATGCCTTCCTCTAGAAAGTTTTTAGAATTAACTGTAGTCTCTGACACAAAATTTTTAAAAAGTTAGGGATGCCAATAATGAAAAAATAAAAGAGGCTATTTTAAGTTGGGCTAAATCTTGGGAGATACTGATGATCTCAGCTCACATGGCCTGTCAGCAGGGCTCAGGTGACAGGCTGAGACCGAGATATGTGGGAATAAACTTAACCTAATTTAGAACATAGCAGGAAATGCTTTTGTCTTAAAATAGAGCACCCCAGACCATGCTAGTCTAAGATGCTTGAGGTAGCAGGAATCAAGACTCTCCCCACATTTTTTCGCCCTGAGCTTACAGCTCAAGAGTCCTTAAACCTTTTAAGAGAGTGGATGAGTATATATTTTATTTATGAATCCATATTCAATTAGAGAAAGTATTCTTATAGGTTCATAAAACCATCTTTGATTTTATTTTGCATTTGACTCTTAAATGGGACTTATTCTTGGGCTTCTAATTTTATTCATGAGGTGATTTTAAAGTGAAAGTTGTTATGCAACTAATTTTTTTGGTGTCATACTAAGTGACACATCTCTGTTTCTGTTCACAATTTGGTCTAATTATTTATCCTTCTTAGGATTGTACATCACAAATATATAAGAAAGCAGGTGTTTTTAGAAGTTTACAAGAAAGCTCAATGATTGAGCCATCTTGGCTTCATAATAATATTTAAAAACAATAAGATCTTAACGTCTGCCTTACTTCCTACAATGCATTTATAGGTGGGTTGAAAAACTCAGAAATGGCTTTCTTGAAGCAATAATGGGAAATAGAAGACATTATTGCATTATTGATTGCTGAATAAAGTTGATGTTTTTGCTCTTTCTCAGGGATTCATTTTACAGAACTAAAAAAAAAAAATTAGGATAGACGAGAATTAGGAGATATTAATAAAAAAAGCCTAAGTGTCAAAACAAGTATCTAAAATATATTAGGCAACTAAACACAGCTGGAACAGGGAGGTGGGGGCTGTGCGTGACTCAGGAGAACAGTAGGGCTCATGAGACTTAAGGACATTACAGCCATGGGGACTAATCATTTGCTTACCTTGTCAACTGGCCTTTACTTCATCTGTAAAATCTACATCACTCTATGTGCTTTAAGGCTAAAACTTAAGATGTATAATGCATTTTGGGGTTAAAAAAACCCCCTCAGTCGACCATCTCTGCTCTTTGTAAGTTTAGTAGAAGAGAATACTTCTAATAAATAAAGTGTTGGGCCTAGGTTGCTAATTAAAACTTACTGTTAGGAAGCAGATGTATAGTGGTGAAGAAATTATTGTTACCATTTAATGTTCTCTTACGTTTTATTTGATTTGATAAATTCTGTGGAGTTGTACATAATACCTCTTCTCTGGTGGGATGTTGGAATAAACAACAGCAGCCTGTTTCCTAATTTCTTAAACACACACACGCACCAATGACTGATTTGTGGTCCTTTTGACATTCTGGCTTCTTTATGGAGTGTTTGAAAAATAAATACAGAATTGCATTTTTTCTTGTCCTGGTAGGGCCAAAGCTCCAACCAGTCATCATTTTGGTCTTCTCTATTTCCCTCTTAGAGCTCAATTCTGATTCTTTTGGGTCAATTTTATGTCTCTGCACTTAAGGCAGCGGCTACTTCCTGCAACCACTTTCCCCTCTAACCATGTTAGATCTGAGATGAAGAAAACGCAGAAACTCTATTCTCATGGATAAACGTTCCATAGACAGAAGCTGTGCCTGTCTCAATTACTGCTTTATCTCTAGCATTCAACACTGGGAATTAGGCTGATGCTTAAAAACATTATGAAATAAATTAGTCTCAATGTTTAGTGAAATGTTTTCAGGTATTCTGAAGGGAAAAGGTTCATTTGTGAAATAAATTTAGGGAAAGCTACATTGTATACTTAGTTTTGGAATAGTCACAGTACACATTAGTGTCATAAAGTCTCTGAGACATCTTGGTATAAAATCAAAACCCCATTAGTCTCGTTTACCTGAACATTGTCCAAACTATCGAGGAAGCACTGGCCTAAAGCAGAGCTGGTGTAGCACAGGATTGGTATTAGTTGCTAATGTGTACTTACTGAATAGGCAGAGCTGGGATCCTGAGTTGGGTAATTCAGGGATTTTTAGTGGCCTCAAAAGAGGCTGGTTGCTTCCAGGATGCGTTGAGTAAAGAGTAGAGGCAGTGGAGGAAAAATAGCCAATGGTAGGCGTGTGAGTGTAAATTATTTCAGCATTTCTGGAGGGAATTTTGATAGTGGGAATCAAGAATCTTTAAATTTCCATGTTGTAATTTTACTTCTAGAACTTTATCTTGGGGAAGTAATAAGAGATGTATACAGAGTTTTATCAACCAGAATATTAAGTATAATATTTCCATTACAAATAACCTAAGTGTCCCATAGGTGATTGGTCAGTAAATGATTAGAAACCCATTCAATGAAATATTAAGTGACTCAGTTCTTTTGCTGTGTAATAACAACAACAACCAAGAAACCCCTAACTCAGGAGGCTTTAAACAATAGTTTACTATTTCCCATCACTATGTGTTGATTGGGCAGTCCTTCTGTCACACAGAGTGCTGGTTATCACTTATGCAGCTGATTTCACATGGCAGCTAGGCTGGGCTGGAAGCTCCAAGTTGGCTTGTCTCAACAGGTTGTGTCTGGTGCTTGCTGTTAGTTGGGATACATTGATTCTTCTCCTCATGGCTTCTCTTTCTGTGTGACATCTCACCTTTGAGAGTCTTTCTGTGTGGCTTCTCTTCTAGCAGAATAGCTTGGGCCTTACATCTCTGAGTTTTAAAAGAGAACAAAAACAAGCTGCTATGCTTCTTTAGGCCTAGGCCTAAAGTTGGATCAGTGCCACTTTTGCAGCATCTTTCAATCCAAGCAGTCACAAGCTCTGCCCAGGTTCAAGTAGAGGTAAATAGAATCCATTTCTTGATAGAAGAAGAGACAAATGTGTACAGGAAGGGAAGGAATTTTGATGGTCATCTTTGGAGACTCATTTTAATGGTGGACATTAAAATCATGTTATATAAAAATATTTTATGACATTAATGTTCAGTGGAAAAGAGAGATGATGTTAAGAATGAAACCACTGAGGAAAAGGGAGAGTAAATGACATATAGAATGTAATACTAATATAATATAGTTTAAAATTATATATGTGTGAATATATACACACATGCACATTATACACATGCACATTATACATGCACACACACACTTAGAAGAAGTTGGAAGCCATAGCATCAACTTGTTAACATAGGTTATAAGTGACAGGGTTGAGAGTATTTTCATTTTCTTCTGTATACATGTCTGTATTTAAAATTGTTTTAGCCCTGGCCAGTGTGGCTCAATTTATTGGACATTGTACCATAAACTGAAAGGTCAGTTTGATTCCTGGTCAGGGCATATGCCAAAATTGTGGGTTCAGTCCCCTGTCGGGTATGTGCAAGAGGCAATTTATCAATGTTTCTTTCTCACATTGATGTTTCTCTCCATCTCTCCCTCCCTTCCCCGTCTCTAAAATAAATAAATAAATATTTAAAAATAAAATATTTCCTCTCAAATTTTTTTTTTGGTAATCATCTCTTAGTTCTCTTAATTAATAAACTGACTATTTTTTAGGCCAATTAGGAAGTCTTGAAAAATTTCAAAGATTATAAAATATGTGTTATATTCTATAATCCCAATGCCATAAAATCAAAACTACAAAGTTTTAGTTAAAAACTTCTGTTGAATTTCACATTTAAACATATCCTTCTGAATAATTTCTAGGAAGAATACATTTCAAAAGAAAGATAGTTATTTATAAATGACAAAAGTTCTATATGTACAGTCCTGGAATATGCAGTCAATGTGTATAATCTTACACATATTAAATCAGATACAACTGGAGGCAATTTAAAAATTTTTAAGGAAAGGTTTACAGAACAATACCAATAAGACTGAAAAATCTAGATGGAATGGACTGTTTCCAAAGAAATGCTTTTGTGACCATTGACACAAATTGGTAACAAACATGAATAGATTAGTAAAAAAAGTAAAAAAATTAAAAAGTAATCAACAACTAAGCCCATTCAGTTTATGGATGTGTCCTCCCAAATATTTTAGGCATAGAGAAGTCTCATAATGTCCACTGTTTCAGAACATATGAAAAGTTGAAAGCTTGTCAATCCATAAACATGATATTAAACATAGAAAAGGAGAACCCAAGGAAATCATAGGCTGTTGTCAACATGAATTGTTCTTTAAATATAGAAACATTATTACAAACAAGCTAACATATCTATGTATATCATATGATACAAGTGGATTGTATGTATGTGTGTTTCCAAAAGGAGCAAAGCCACTTTTTTTTTTGTTGATTGTTGCAGTTCTTCAAAGCCTTGGCTAACTGGACTTTCAATTTTCTCTGTCTTCTTAGGAAGACAACTTTATAAGTGCTGGCCCAGCTGGACCTAGATTCATTCCTAGATTCTAAGCATAAGACAATTTCATTTGACTGTTTGAATTATAGAAGGGAAAAATAAAGAAATTATTTTCCTAAGTTCATAGTGATAAAATCCTACATTAAGAAAAAAAGAAAGATCTCAGATAATCTAACTTTACATGTCAAAGAACAAGGAAAAGAAGAACAAACTAAGCCCAAAGTTAGTAGGAGGAAGAGAATAACAAAATTTGGAGCAGAACAAATAAATGAAATAGAAGGCAAAAGACAATAGAAAAGATGTGTGTGTGTGTGTGTGTGTATAAAAAATTTAGAACATGCAAATAAAAGAACATGAAAACCACTTGGACTCCCACCACTGTTCCCTTTTCCACATGGTGTTTCGGTCTTCTGTTAGTGCGTATGTGTCTTACAAGAAGAGTATAAGTAAACCACAAAAATATTTTGTAGTCTGTTCTCTGCCCACCCTGACTACTTGTATGTCATGAACATCTTTTCATTTCATTAAATAATAGTTATGTAATGTTCACTTTATTTCACCATCTCTCTCATAATTTACGTAAACTGAATTCCAATTGTTAGAATTATTGACTTACCTTTTTAAATGAAACAGGTTATTCATGCAAATTAGATACAAAATGATTTTTGTGTATTTCTCAAGTAAAACAAAATTAAGCTCTTAGCAATATAAACATTTAAAACTAAGTTCCTTAGTTAGAGACAGATATATAATTCTTTATAGTCACTTTTTAGGGAAAGGAGGTGTCTTTATGGAAAATATTTTTTCATACTCTATGTGAGGACTTTTTAGAGTAAAAGTGACAACTATAACTGACGGTAGCAAAAAAGGAAATTTATGGGTGAGTATATCAGTTATCTGTTGCCCTAGTAATGTTGCAAAATAGCCAACTACAAAACAGCAGTGACATATTGAGAAGTATGAATTTATTTACTCCATGAGTATATGGAGTTCATTGGCTCTCAGCTGGACTTGATCATGCATCTGTGATCAGCTGTTGGTTGGTTAGGACCTCTGCTGGTCTTAGATGGACTTGTTCTAATGTCTTGAGATTAGCTACTGGCTAGGATACCCTGACTCTGCTTTATGTTCTTATTTCCCAGAAGGCTAGGCTTGGCATGATTTATTGCATTGGCAGAAAAAAATGAGCAAGAAAGTAAATACATTCCCTGGATGGTGTAGCTAAGTTGTTTGGAACATCATGCAGGGGTATCCAGCCTTTTGGCATCTCTGGGCCACACTGGAACAAGAAGAGTTGTTTTGGGCCACACATTAAATACATTATGATACATACTCACAAAAAAAAAAATCTCTTACCGTTTTAAGTAAATTTACGATTCTGTGTTGGGCCTCATTCACAACCATCCTGGGCTGTATGTGGCCCATGGGCCGCAGGATGGACACCCCTGCATGGAAGGGTTGTGGGTTTGATTCCTGGTCAGGGCATACACCTACGTTGTGGGTTTGATCCCCGGTCCAATAGTGTGCGATCCCCAGTCTGGGCACTAGTTAGTGCCTCTCTGTCTCATTGATGTTACTCTCTTTCCCTTCCAATGAAAATATGTCCTCGGGCAAGGATACAAAAAAGTAACTACACAAGTGCTGTTTCAGGCCTCCACTTTGCTGTATTTGTTATCCTCTTATTGGCCTAAGAGAGTCAAATGACAGAACCTAGGGTCAGATTTTGAGGGCACTGACAAGGAGGCAGATGCGGGAAGGGGTAAAGAATTAGGGCCTACCTGGCATATTCAGTGAGTCTACCTGGCATATGTAACTAAAATGGCCCAGGGATAGATGTAGTTTCAGTGACTGCTGTATCCAAGGTATCAAGTGATGTCACCTGGCTTGATTTCACACTCTTAAAAAGTTGGGCTCTGGTTTCTTTTACATTAGCTTTAGTTTCACAGAAGCCCTTTTTACATAGAAGCTCCTTTTCTTTTTAAATTATATTTTATTGATTATGCTATTACAGTTGTCCAATTTTTCCCCTTGTGCCCCTTTCACCCAGCACCACCAGCTCCCTCAGGCAATCCCCACAATGTTGTTCATGCCCATGGGTCATACATAGGTTCTTTGGCTAATCCATTTGCTATATTATGCTTTATATCCCCATGGGTATTCTGTAACTACCTATTTGCACTTCTTAATCCCCTCACCTCTTTATCCATTCCCCCACACCCTCCTCTCATATGGTATCCATCAAAATGCTCTCCATATCCATGATTCTGTCTCTGTTCTTCTTGTTTGCTTAGCTTGTTTTTTAGATTCAATTGTTGATAGACATGCATTTATTGCCATTTTATTGTTCATAGTTTTGATCTTTTTCTTTTTTTTTCCTTTTTAAAAGTTTTATTTTATTTTTAGAGAGGGGAAAGGAGGGAGAAAAAGAGGGAGAGAAACATCAATGTGTGGTTGCCACTTGAGCACCCTCTACTGGGGACCTGGCCTGCAACCCAGGCATGTGCCCTCGCTGGGAATGAACAGGCAATTCTTTGGTTTGCAGGCCAGTACTCAATCCACTGAGCCACACCAGGCAGGGCTTATTTTAAAGTAAGTTCCTTTAATGTTTCATATAATAATGGTTTGGTGATGATGAACTCCTTTAGTGTTTTCTGGTCTGGAAAGCTCTTTTTTTGTCTTTTGATTCTAAATGATAACTTTGCTAGGTAGAGCAATCTTGGCCGTAGGTCCCTGCTTTTCATAACTTTGGATATTTCTTGCCAACTCTATCTAGTCTGCAAAGATTCTTTTGAGAAATCAGCTGACAGTCTTATGCGAACTCCTCTGAAGCTAGCTAACTGCTTTTCTCTTGCTGCATTTAAGATTCTCTTTTTATCTTTTTCCTTTGGTGTTTTAATTATGATGTGTCTTGGAGTGGGCCTCTTTGCATCCATCTTGTTTGGGACTCTTTGTGCTTCCTGGATTTGTATGTCTATTTCCTTCACCAAATTAGGGAAGTTTTCTTTTATTATTTTTTCAAATAGATTTCCAGTTTCTTTCTCTTTTTATTCTTCTGGCATCTCTATGATGCCAATGTTGGAATGCTTAAAGTTGTCCCAGAGGCTGACTACACTATCCTCTTTTTTTTTATTCTTTTTTTTTCTTGTTATTCCTATTGGTTGTTTTTTTTGCTTCCTTATATTCCAAATCATTGATTTGATTCTCGGCTTCATCCTCTGTACTGTTGTTTCTCTGTAAATTGTTCTCTATTTCAATTAGTGTATCCTTCATTTCTGACTATATCATTTTTATGCTACTGATGTCTTAAGTTCCTTGAGCATCCTTATAACCAGTGATTTGAACTTTGCATCTGACAGAGTGCTTATCTCCGTTTCGTTTAGCTCTTTTTCTGGATTTTGATCTGTTCTTTCATTTGGACCTTGTTTCTTTGTCTTCTAATTTTGGCAGCCTCCCTATGTTTGTTTCTATGTATTAAGTAGAGCTGCTTTGACTCCATGTCTTGATATCATGGCCTAATGTAGTAGGTGTCTTGTAGGGTCCAGTGGCACAGCTTCCCATATCACCCAAGCTGGGTACTTGAGGTATGCCCTTTGTGTGGGCTGATTACACCTTCCTCTTGTAGTTGAGCCTTGGTTGCTATTGGCAGATCGATGGGAGGGATTTACCCGGGCCAGTGAGCTGCAAGGATTGGCTGTGACCACTTACCATCAACCTCTGCCCTCTGTAGAGGATCAGCTGTGCAGGGGCAGGGTGGTGGTGGTCCTACATGGTCTGTAGCTGTCCACTGGGTGCGCATGTTCTGGGGTTTCTTGGATGGTGCAGGCCAAGGTCAGCCCCGACCTGTGTTTTGCCTAAGACCACCCTGCCTGAGGTATAAAGCAATCGGAGATGGTTGCTACTTGTGCTGGGCTTGGAAATTCCTAGGTAAAGCCAAGCTCTGAATCTAGGCTGGCTGCTGCTAGTGCTAGCCTGGGAAGTTTGATTTTGATTATTCTTTTTATCATTTAACAACTGAGGCCAGCTGTTTCTTGTTTGAGAGGATTTAGGAAGTTGTGAAGCATGAGCCAAGACTAGCCATTCATATGGAAAAGCAGAATGGGTGGGCCCATTAGTTGGGTGGGGTGGAGTCTCTTGAGATCTCTAAGGTGGGTCAAACAGTGTTAGCCAGGTTGATGGAGCATCAGATATTGTGCCTGCCTGCCAGCTCTGTGGCTCTGTGTGGGGAGCATTTAAAAAGGGACAATGGCCCCTACTTGCCTTTCTGTCTGGGAGATAACTGTTTCCCAGCTCTCACCTTGATGCCAGACACTTTAATTCCTCCCTGTATGCCACTGGTGCCTTTCAAGCTGTTTACAAATGTTTTGTAAACATTTACAAAATGTTTAGATGTAGTAAGTTTTGGGGTCACTTTTCTTTTTAATTGAACATGATTATTTCTACCTATATATCATCTATTTATTATTGTCACCATTGATCTATATCTTTATATATTTAAAAACATAATGAAGTTATAGTCAGAGTTCCGAGGGAGTTTGTTTTTGATTATTCTTTTTATCATTTTTCAGATCTCAGATTGGAGTCATTTTCTGGTACAGACTATGAGTAAAATACAGTGAAAATTCTGGCCAACAGTGGAAATATTGGCTTAATCATCAACTTAGTATTGCATTCCTTCTCTTCAGTATCACCTCATAATAGAAGAAAAATGTATGGAAGTGCAAGAACAATCACCAATCTGGAAGGGAGCCCTTCCAGATCTCCTCGTTTGCCAAGGTCTCCTCGTTTGGGCCATCGAAGAACAAGTAGTGGGGGAGGTGGAGGAACAGGCAAGACTCTGTCCATGGAGAACATCCAATCCCTTAATGCAGCCTATGCTACGTCTGGACCCATGTATCTCAGTGATCATGAGGGGGTGGCTTCAACAACTTACCCAAAGGGCACCATGACTCTGGGAAGGGCCACAAATAGAGCTGTGTATGGAGGTCGTGTCACAGCGATGGGGAGTAGTCCCAATATTGCTTCTGCTGGACTTTCCCATACAGATGTCCTTTCATACACAGATCAACATGGTGGTTTGACCAGCTCATCCCATCATCACCACCACCAGGTCCCCTCTATGTTGAGGCAGGTAAGGGATAGCACAATGTTAGACCTTCAAGCCCAGCTCAAGGAACTTCAGAGAGAGAATGACCTCCTTCGGAAAGAGCTAGACATCAAGGACAGCAAATTGGGATCTTCCATGAACAGTATCAAGACCTTTTGGAGTCCTGAGCTTAAGAAAGAGAGAGTCTTGAGGAAAGAAGAAGCAGCCCGCATGTCTGTCCTCAAGGAGCAGATGAGGGTTTCCCATGAAGAAAATCAGGTAGGTGTGACTGTTTCTCAACTTTGGCTTCTCATTGAGTAGTTGATGCTTTGCAAATATTACTACAACCTGTGCAGAAGAAAGTTTGGCATCATCAAACAAGCTCTGACTTAGTATGTGTTTCACTAGGGGACTACAAGAGGGCATAGAAAATATGAGATTACAGCTTGTGATCTCCTTATTTTCCAATGACCTTTCCACACTGTTGCAGAAGAGGGATGGTCACTTCTCACTGCCTAACTTTTACACTTGGTTAATTTTGTCTTCTTTTTCAGCAGTCACAACAGCAACTTAGATGTACTGCCCACTGAATAGAAGAGGAAAATATTAATTTTTGCAAGAGTAGACATTTTAGACGGTCACATTTGACTGGTGAATATATTTTACTTCTTTTTATAGTGCCAGTAATGTTATTTCTTTCTAGAATGAGTGGAGTTTGTTTTCTAAGTAGCAAACTAAACAATATCAAGTGGTGTTGGGTAGATTGAACTTGATATTGTGTTAGAGAAACACAGTACATTTCTGCCTCATCCATTCAATATAAAAATATGCTATGTGCAAGATGCCTTTCTTTTCTTTGATCCATCTTCTATGTCATAGCAAGATTAGTTTTCCCAGAGTCTACCTGTAGTTATGCCATCTCCCTGCTTTAAAGCCCTCAGTATTACTCATTGCCTCCAGAATGAAGTTTATCTCTTTGGCTTAGCCTGCTACTGGAATGCCTGAATCAGCCTTTCCAGCATTATGTGTACCTCTTCCCTCCACATCTCTTATACTACCAGAAAAAACATGTGGTAATTCTTGCACATACTCAAGGGTTCCCACCTCCGTAACTTTGTTCTTTCTACTATCTTCTGCTGGAGGACTTCACCGTGCCTCCTCCTTTCTTCTTCCCTTTTGGTCCCCGCCAGTCTTGATTTTCATATCCTAATTGTTCCGTGAGGCTCATTTATATGATGCTATTTTCAAAAGAGTCAGACATCCTTGGGTTTAAATTCCAGCTTCAGCTCTTACTGGTACTTACTGGTGCTAAGGGATGGGGAATAGAGGGTTAGTGGTTGCCACGTTATTTGGCTAAAAAAAATTCTCAGATATCATTTAACTTTATGTAGAAATTTGAGATACTTTAAAATTGGCTACACCAGATTGTACAGTAATTGATCTTTACGTTGGCCTAATGAAGCAACCCTCCTGTCTGTCATCCTGGCTACCAAGCATCCACTGAAGCATTTCTGATTCGTATGAGAACTTGCTGTTTGTTTTCCTCCTGAGTGGAAAGTAGTCACCTTGTTCCTTTGATTACCTGCCAGAACCTTTGTTGGTTTTCAGATGTGAAAATATGATTTTTAGTTGGAACAGAAAGCCTTGTCTTTTACTCCTAAATCAAATAAATGCTCTTAATTATTATTTCTGTTTTTTCTTTTTTAAAAAAACGATATTTTTAATACTTATTAATCTGATTGTGACAATGATGTGTTATTTTAATTGTTACTTTATTATTTGTTGAAACTAAATCTGTTTTTGTAGATTCCTTGCCTATTTCTATTATTTTTAAAAAGCTTTAAATGACTTTTTGGTATTCTTTATCCTTTTTTGATTGAATGTTTGTAAAATATTTTCCCTAAAAAACCACAAACTATTAACCTTTTATAGATGTGTTGCAAATACTTTCCTATTCTATTACTTGTCCTTTAACTTTTTTTATTCATATATTACTATGTAGTCTTAAATGTTTAATATGGTCATTTTGTCAATATCTTCCTTTATACATTTTGGGTTTGAATGTTACTTCAGGGTAAGAAAAATATTATTTTGTATTTTCCCCTAAAACTCCTTAGATTTTACATATTGATTTTTAACAAAAAAATATATTTTATTGATTATGTTATTATAGTTCAATTTTTTTCTCCCCTTTCTCCCCCTCTGCCATGCATCCCCCTCGCATCAGCATCTCCCCCGTCCTTAGTTCATGTCCATGGGTCGTATATATAAGTTCTTTGGCTTCTCCATTTCCTATACTATTCTTAGCCTCCCTCTGTCTATTTTGTGCCTACCAATTATGCTTCTTATTCACTGTGCCTTTTCCTGCATTCTCCCCTCACCGCCCCCCCCTCCGCCAGTAACCCTCCATGTGATCTCCATTTCTGTGATTCTGTTCCTGTTCTAGTTGTTTGCTAGTTTGTTTTTGTTTTTTAGGTTTAGTTGTTGACAGTTGTGAGTTTGTTGTCATTTTACTGCTCATAGTTTTGATCTTTTTCTTAGATAAGTCCCTTTAACATTTCATATAATATGGGCTTGGTGATGATGAACTCTAACTTGACCTTATCTAGGAAGCACTGTATCTGCCCTTCTATTCTAAGTGATAGCTTTTCTGGTTAGAGTAATCTTGGATGTAGGTCCTTGCCTTTCATGACTTTGAATACTTCTTGCCAGCCCCTTCTTGCCTGTAAGGTTTCTTTTGAGAAAACTGATAGTCTTATGCGAACTCCTTTGTAGATAACTCTCCTTTTCTCTCGCTGTTTTTGAGATTCTCTCCCAATCTTTAATTTTGGGTAACTTAATTATGATGTATCTTGGTGTGGTCCTTCTTGGGTCCAATTTCTTTGGGACTCTCTGAACTTCCTGGACTTCCTGAAAGTCTATTTCCTTCACCAGTTGGGGGAAGTTTTCCTTCATTATTTTTTCAAATAAGTTTTCAATTTCTTGGTCTTCCTCTTCCCCTTCTGGCACCCCTAAGATGTGGATGTTGGACTGTTTAATATTGTTCCAGAGATTCCTAATCCTCTGCTCATTTTTTTTGAATTCTTGTTTCTTCATTCTATTCCGGCTGAATGTTTATTTTTTCCTTCTGTTCCAAATCGTTGATTTGAGTCCTGGTTTCCTTCCCTTCACTGTTGATCCCCTGTATGTTTTGTTTTACTTCACTTTTTATAGCCTTCACTTTTTCCTCTATTTTGCATCTGTACTCAGAAATTTCTGTGAGCATCCTGATTACCAGTGTTTTGAACTGTGCATCTGATATGTTGGCTATCTCTTTGTTACTTAGTTCTTTTCTGGAACTTTGATCTGTTCTTTCATTTGGGCCATATTTCTTTCTCTCTGTGTACCTGTTATGTTGTAAGGGGTGGAGCCTTAGGTATTTGCCAGGGCGGGGGCAACCCACTTTGTTCTGTTGGTGGTGCTATATGTTGGGGAGAGGTCAGGGAGGGAACAATGCTGCTTGCTTGGCTCTCACTTTCAGTCACTTCCCTCACTACCCACAAGCAAATTGGGCCCTTTTTGGTGCTGATTCCTGGGTGGGTGGGTTTGTGTATGTTTTAGGACCCCTGTGGGGTCTCTTCAACAAACTCTCCTGTGAGACTGGGAGTTTCTCCTGCCACTGCAACCCCCACAGATTTTTACAGCCAGAGGTTTTGAAGCTTTGGTTTCCCACACTGGAACCCTGTGTTGTGCGGGTCTGTCTCATCCCATAGTTGTTCATTCCAGCTTATCCATGTGAATGTGGGACTGCCAGGTCCACCAGCTGCTGCCTCGCTAGTCTGGTCTGCTGCCTTGCTGCGTGTCTTCTTCACCCAGGCTACCTGTCTCTCTCCCACCTACCAGTCTGAAGGAATGTTTCTTCTTTAACCCTTTGGTTGTTGGACGTTCATACAGTTTGATTTTTTGGCAGTTCTGGTTGTTTCTTGTTTTTAAATTTGTTGTTGTCCTTTGATTGTGCAAGGAAGCAAAGCATGTCTACCCATGCCTTCACCTTGGCCATAATTATTATTTTTTTCTGTCTTTACTGGTTCAAGAAATCCTCTGAACCTATTACATCTATGTGCATTTCCCCAGTTCTGTACTGCTTTTCTATGTTTTTCAGTTGTTTTGGGAAATGGTTAAAGCAGTTTAGTAATGATGCAAGTAGTGACAAAGTTGAAAACCATTCTCTAAATTGTCAGTTCCAAAATTACTTTTATCTTATGCTTTCATCATTAAATTTTTTTGAGTGTAGATTTCCCATTTACATATGTATATTTATTTGTAAATTATATGATGTGTGACTGTGTCAATATATTATTCACAAAAATTTAAATATGGAAGAGACAAATTAAAATAAATAGTATACTGAAGTAAATTTTAATGATACACAAAACCATTTTGATCCTAGTAAAAACATTTAAATCCCCTTGTTTATTTCATGAGGGTTAGTTCAGTTTAAACTAGGTAACATCCACAGTTCTACTTTACTGTCCCATGTTGCCTTAAGCTGGAAGTAAGTGAATAGCTGAGGTGCTCCCATTACACTTTCCTTGTTCTGGAATCTATTATGATTATAGGCTACCTTGAACACTGTGGGTGACATATGACGATGTAACATAGGACCCAGTGAAAGCCCCAGTATTAATCTATATATTAAATGTAAGTAAAATATAATTATTTTCTTTTTTAAGGTAAAAATGTAAAAGATGGAGAAGCATGGAGAGTTTGAAAAGTCAATTTACTTGCAATATGGGGTAGTATTACAAAGTAAAGAATATTAAGATTGACAGAAAGCAAGTTATTAAAAATATTGAGATGTCCCTCTTTACCCATTTGGAAGTATATCAGGATCCTTTTTAGGGGTATATGAGTACCTATTGATCAAGATAGGGTAGACCCTGATGTAATAATCAACAAACCTTAAATCTCAGTGGCTTAACACATTGGAGATTTATTTTGTATTCACCTGAAGTATGAAGCAGGTCAAGTGACTCTCCAGGGTAACTCTCCTCCAGGCAGTGACTCAGGATCCAGGCTTTCTGCATCTTGGCACATGGCCAAGGAGAGCAAGAGTACCTAGAGATGGCTCATTGGCTCCTCAGTTCCTTGGACTGGAAGTGACACAGTTGCAAGGAGCTGAGAGGTGTAGTCCTCTCCTCTTTCCAAGAAGGAAAGTCGAGTTAGATATGAGGGAGCACTAGAAATTTCTATCAGTGAGGTTTTTATGTTTGTCAAATAGGGGAGCTAGATGAAATAAAGTTTGGATGACACTGCGGACTTCTGCTGTTGCTGCTGTTTCTATTATTATGCTGCTGCTACAAGCAGACATCTGCTGAGAACATTATGTATTAGGCATTGTGTTTAGACCTTTGTGTACATTAGGTGCTAGACTTTGTCTCAGTTTACAGATGAAAAATAAATGTAGAGAGAATAAGCAGCTTGCTCAAGTTCATATGTTTGGTAATTGACAGAGTTGGAATTTCAAGATTTGGTCTGTTTTGTGCCAACATCTAAATCTCAATTTTATGTTCACTACCCTCTTATAGAATCACTGAGCTGTGAATAGAATCTTACTATAATAGGAAGATCATACTTCATATATGTTAGATGTAAACAATGACTGTAAATGGTCCCTAACTTATGGTGGTTCAACTTACATTTTTGATTGTATGATGTTGCAAAGGAGATATGCATTCAGTAGAAGCTGCACTTGGAATTTTGATCTTTTCTTGGGCTAGCAACATGCAGCATTATACTCTGTCATGATTCTGGGCAATGAAAGTGAGACTTAGTTCCCAGTCAACCATGCAATCATAACCGATACTCTACAGTGTGTTCATTATGTTAGATGATTTTGCTGAACTGTAGGCTAGTAAATGTTCTTAGGATGTTTAATGTAGGCTGGGCTTAGCTCTGATGTTAGGGTAGGTTAGGTGTATTAAGTGCATTTTCAGCTTATGATATTTTCAATTTATGATGGGTTTATTGGGATGAAACCCCATTGTAAGTTGAGAAGCATCTATAGTTTTGATAGAATCAGTAAGAATGTAATTTAGTTTACTTAGTACTTTTATTCTTAATTAGAAATTTATTTTTCCTAGAAATGGCTTTTGTGCTGTTTAGGGTTTCTACCATTTACTGTAACTTACTGTGATTTTCCTTCAGATGAAAAATCATAGAAAATTTTTCTATATGGAAGAAAAAACTATAAAAGAGACAAGTGATATTTGATTATGGTTTCTTATTCATAACAACTAGAGACTGCATTTACAAATGTAGTCCTACCAGAGGGTATTTGGATGATTAGAATTTTACTAACATAAACTCAGGTAATCTAAGACAGTTTGAATTGTACTCTGTGAATAGAAATGGAGGGAGGCAGACCCACTGTAAAGGTGAGAAAGCTAGAGTGCTCATGTTTATGATATTTATTGTTCTGTAAATGTAATGCTCATCAGCATAGACCTTTTACCATTATGTTCAGTGTTTTAGAGGGCTCCCACTCATCAATGCTTTTGCAGTAGATTTTGAAGTCCTAGTGGTCTGTCCAAGGGAGTTGAATCCAACTCCAGTACTAATGGAGGTTGTTGAATACCCTGCCTGTGTTACAAGGAGTACAGGACTGTTTGGAGCCTCAGAGCCAGTGGGTAGGTAGTTGTGACCAAATTTCTCTTGAGCAAAGAGGTGATACTCAGGTTCCTGGATGACTATTATACCCCAGGTTGTCGTCCCACACCTAGGCCATCCCCATACTTCTCAGCCATACAGACATGCATGAATAGAAATACATTTGTCACTGCTAGGAGTTACAGTACTGACATTTCGAATGACTGGCTTACTTAAACTAGAATACAGAGATGCAGAGTTATCTTTATGCTATCACTTGTGCCTTTTGCTTCATAATGTTCTTTCTTGAATGGAAGAAGAGTGGCATGGCATAATATGGACAGCCAGTTCTTTGGAATGGCATGAGCACGTAGTCCATGTTCTCAGTGTCACACTGGTGGGTTGATTTGGGGAGTAGTGAGGATAAAAGATAAAGAATGGATGTTTGGCTGCCACTTGAGCCAGCCCCCTTATTATTTTTATGGCCTGTGTAGGGTTGGGGTGGATATTGGGTGTGGGAGAATGGAACTATGTGGATGTAAAGTGATCCAATTTTCTCTAAAAGATTATATGATTGTTTTTTTCTTGATAGCTCCACTCTATTTACCTGTTTGATGGAGATTAGAGGGAGAAAACATGATAGAAAATAAATGTACAGAAAGTTCACAAGGACTTATATCTTATACCTTGGTGCATATAAGTTATTAACTTTTCATATTCCTGGATATTTTGTGCAATTATTAATTTTGTATTTTTAATGGATTATTTTTCCAAATTAGGTGTAATAAAACAATTTTTAAACATTTTCCTAAGTTGTGCATGACTAGCCAAGGATCTGCATGAATATAAATAGCATCACACACTGGGAGATTGTACTAGATTTAATATTTACCCATCTCGTGTGTACAGAAGTGGGACAAGGTCATTGGGAAATGTAACCTAAGAAGTGTAAGTAAACCTGTCTGGGGAATGCTCAGTTTTTAAGCCATGGCTATGTGATAATTTCTGTTTCTGGCTTAACGCAATAGGAAATAATCTAAATCAATATTAATATGGGTTCTTGATGAGTTTTTGATCTCATTGAAATATATGATTTGATTCTCATTTGGAGCCTGTAACTTGAAAAGGTCAAGATAGATCACATTTTTGTGTTTCCTTTATTACTATTTTCTCTTTTATTTGTATAATTGTAGGTCATTTCAATAGGGGTCATTCAACTCTGTTCTAAAATAATAATTTCATTGTGAATGTCCAGATATGAAGAGCTGTACCAATTGGAAGTGGGTGACAGAATCAGTTCTATTTTTTTTTTTAAGAATATGGTGAAGCAGCTGCATTGTGAAGGGCCTGCTGACAGTTAAATGTACCTGCAAGTCACCTTGAGAATGTTTGTGAAATCAAGGGCTCAGCTCTGTAGTGTCAGGTTCCCTCAGGTTAGTAGGTAGGACTTAAATATATTCATTGCTCAAATAGACTTGTCTTATATCTGTGCTTTCTTTCAGGCTCCATTCCTTCTACAACTCTGTATGAGATCAATGGGTCCCTCAAAGCCAGTGTTTTCCAAAGTGTCCAACCAAATCCCACAAACACATTTAAATCCTCTGTTTGGATCATATCCACTAACATTCTATGACCTAAGGCATGTTATGTGGTCAAGGCCTAAATTATTGAGGTCAGAGAAATCTACCCTCTGCCAAAGCAGAGAGGGAGTAGAATGTGTGTGTGTGTATATACACACATATATATACATGTATACACACACATACATATAAATATACACATATATACATGTGTATATTTATATATTTAATCTATTGATATATTATTATATATTTAATATATTAATATATATTTATATATAAGTATCTAATTTATATATATAAAATCAAGTATCTGGCAAATGAAACTCAAGTAGAAATCTGGGAGATTCTGGGAAAGCTTTTGTTTTCCTATTAAAAGAAATAAATGTCACCAGCGAAGCTTCTTGAGTGTTGATGTGATGCCTGGAGCTGCGCCATCCAGATAATAACCATGGGAGAGAGACTGAGACAAGCACAGATGCATATGCCTTGCCATCTCTAGCAAGTGCATCAGCAGCAGTGGTGGCCTGCCTCCAGACTTCTGGTCATGTGAGAAAATAAACCCCCTAGTTGTTTAAGTCACTGTTGGGTATTCTATTACTTGCAGCTCAATACCTTCCTAACTGATAAAACATAGAAAATCATTAATTGATAACTTACTCGTTATAATTACCAGTCATGAGAACCATAAAAATAGATACATTTCAGGAGGAGAAATGAGATCTCAAAGGACTTTATACATTAGAAAGAAGAAATCTACTTACTAATTGTATTGGGCAATACTCCAAAGTAGCGACACAGATACTACTCCAAGCCTGAATAAGCAACAAAGGGGAATTTGTTAGTTCTTGTAATGAAATTGTAGGAAGGCTCAGGTGTGGTGCTTAGGGTTGACTGGACCCAGGACCTCCAGCTGAGGCAGGACCATGTCCCTACCCATTGCTCTATCACTGTTTCTTTATAAGCTGCCTCTATGTGTAAGCCTCATTTGCTCCTTCAGGTGGTGGACTGTGCTAGCTGCCAGTACCACAACTGAAGAATTAAGATGTCCCTATGTCTTCACTTCCCACTTGCAAAATTTATGAAAGGATTTGGTCCAGCTTTAGTTGTATCCTGCCTTCAGACTTGAAGAGTGTATGTGGCAGGCATGGGAACAGGTATGTGAAAAGGGGTTACTGTGACTGGTGACCCTATTGGAACAGTAGGCATTGGGAGAGGAGCAGTTTTCAAAGTCACTGAAATGGAGGATGAAGGGATGCTCTAGGATAAAAACAGATGGCCATTGCACTGACTTGAGCTGTTGGTCACTCTCTTTCTCCCAATGTTTTAAGGGCTCCCAAATCAAGAGACCCGAGAAATTAAGAAGCCAATCATATGTCATATCTGTGTATGCTTTTTAAATTTGAACTCTGATTTGAAACGTGTGTGTCTGTGTGTATTTCCCCCAACAATACATGGATTTAGAACTGGATAATAAGAACTAGTTTAGCACAACATAACTTGGAATGCTGAATCTTAGAAGGACCAAAGAAAAGGTGTCTGTCTTCCTCATCTTGAAATAGCCTTCCTCAGCTTTTCAGAGAACTGTAGCTTTTGTCTGCCTTTCCAGAAAGGTGGAAAAACTTTGGTCCAGACTTAGGCAATGATCTACTTAGACTGAAACCACAATTTTAATGCCTTTCATGGGTAGGTAAAAACTTCCTTTGGTTCTGAAGATAGATGAGATGGCACTGAGCCAACAGTTGATTTCTTTGTTTGCCAGAATGTAGGAGAATGATTTGAAGTGAACTATACATCTTTGTCACAGATGTCAGCTGGTTTTTGCTTTAGTAATCTCTTGCAGTCAGCCCTAGGATCAGCCATGTGCATTGTATTAGTAGCCTTACAGATTTTTATTCCCAGGTTTTCTTATGAAAGACTTGGCTAATAGGAGGAAAATAAACATTCTTCTATGTTGGGCCTTGGGAGAGCTAAATGATTTCCATGTTCCATTTGCTCTCTGGATCACTTTATTTTGGCTATGAGATAGCAACAGCTCACAACCAAAGAAAACATTTTGGAATATTTCAATGAGATTTTAGTCTCACTTGTGCCAAAGGCACTTACCAAGCTTCAGGAGGGAAAGGCAGAGGGAGTGGTCACCCTCAAAACATTCACTGCCTGATACAATTCCCTCCCTATAGACAACATCCTTAGAGGATTTTAAGAAGCAAGTCTATGTTGACAGGAGAAAAAGTAACAGTGATTTTTATCGGCCAAAGCAGATGGGATGGGTTCTGAACTTGGCCTCTTCTGGCCAGAGTGCAATTTCAATTTCTATAATTAGTTGCAGGTGGAGCTCTCATGTTTTTGTTTTGCAGTCCACTGACATCTGTGTGCAAATTTTGACCATCCCCAGTTGGCATTTGGACTCAATAAGTGGTTTGGCTTTGCAGGAATATAGAAAATTGTAAATCTATTTCACACACACACATAAAGCTGCTCTAAAGGTCAGGTTCTGAAAGCTGTGAAAAGCATTTTGAGAAGTTTGGGAAGTAGGTTTTACACAGAATGTGGGCATTCAGCAAAGAGCTTGGACAGCCTAACAAACAGAATTCTGTCATGTGCTTTTTTAAGTTTTTTTGTTTTTTTTTTTTGCTTCAGAGAAGCCAGCATTTGATTGTATTTTGGAAGCCATTTTGTTTTTTTAGTAAGAACATTCTGGAGAAAAGAAGTAAAGACTAAGGCAGCTATTTCATGTCTTGTAAATCCATGGCTGTGCTTGTACCAACTGGTTTGATGATATAGATATTGATCAAGTTAACTTAGTGGTTCTCAACTTGGACAATCCTGCCTCCCAAGAAACATTTGGCAATGTCTGAAGACATTTTTGGTTGTTGAAACTGGGTGGGATATGCTACTGGCATCTAGTGGGTAGAAGTCAGGGATGCTGCTAAACACCCTATAGAGCATAGGGCAGCCCTCCACATCATCTGGCCCAAAAATGTCAGTAGGTACAAGGTTGAGAAATTCTGAGTTAATTGGATGATTACCTTCATTTTTCTTGATAATTTGTCTGCACTCAATTATTTCATTTCGTAAAGTGATAATCAAAATGTATATATGGGGGTGTAGGGGCCTGGGATTTTAAAAGATGGGGGAGACATTGGGGGTCTGGGTGAAAAAGATGAGGAATTATGTACAAATTAGCAGTAAAGAATAGCATAGGGAATATGGTCAATAATACTGTAATACCTATGTGTGGTCAAATGGGTACTTGATTTATCAGGGTAATCACTTAGTAAGTTATTTAATGTCCAATCACTCATATACCTGAAACTAATATAGTAGTGTATGTCACCTGTAATTGAAAAATAAAAAAATATTTAAAAAACGTATATATTTATGTAAAAACAATGACATAAAAGATAAAACCTGATTCATCATTTTGAGGGAAGGAATTAACTATGGATGTCTTTTTTTTAAAAAATCTTGACCTAGACTATAAAGCATGAGTCTTCAAATAACTTGAATTCTTTTAGAAGTAGACATTTGGTAAGTAGAGATCAATTTTATAAGGAAATGAACAGTCCTTTAAGGAAATGAAACCTGTTTTTAAAAGTATCATTTCTTTATGCTTTCACATAATTTATATATATATATACGTGTATATACATACATACATATATATATATATATATATTTGGCTTATGTCTGACATTGATCTTGTAAGAGAGGAAGAATAAGTATTTTATTTTATTTTTTTACAGTTTTTTAAAAAAATATTTATTTATTTTTAGATAGAGGGGAAGGGAAAGAGAAAGAGAGGAGAGACATATCAATGTGTGGTTATCTCTTGCATGTCTCCCACTTGGGACCTGGCCTGCAACCCAAGCATGTGCCCTGATTGGGAATTGAACTGGTGACCCATTGGTTCACAGGCTGGCACTCAGTCCACTGAGCCACACCAGCGAGGGCTTATTTTATTTTTTTACTTATTGAATTTACTGGGGTGACATTGGTTAATAAAATTATATAGGTTTCAGGTGTATAGTTCTATAATACATCATCTGTATATTGTGTTGTGTGTTCATTACCCCAAGTGAAGTCTCCTTCTCTTACCATTTATCTCCCCTTTACTCTCTTCTACCTTCCCCCACCCCTTTTTCCTTGTAATCATCATATTGTTGTCTGTGTCTTTGAGGACTTTTTTTTCTTGAAGAGAAAGCATTTTTGAGCTCCTTCTATGTGCCAGGAATTTGCTAGTTGGTTTTCTGTGTGAGAGCTCAACAGCTTTGGAAAACATGTGGCATCTCCATTTATAGATGAGAAGGCACAGAGAGATTAATTAGGTGGCCTGCCTGAGGTCTTACCATTAGGTATAGTTGGGACTTGAATCTTAGGTATGCTTAGTTCCAAAATTGTGTTCTTTTTACTGCCTTGAAGGAGAACGCAACAGGTTTACTTGAAAACTAGAGAATCTGGTGCTGAAATGGAAGACCTAATATAGGGTGGAAGTAGCATTGCTGCCTGACAGTATCTTCAGGATATTACTGAAGAGGCATACAGAAAGGATGGAAAGCAAGAATGAAAAAGGGAGTACATTCTTGAGAGCAACAGAGGAGAGAGGGAAAGCAGGAAGGAGCATTCTTGTCAAGTAAATGTAAAGAGCAGAATGCCAAAGGAACACTCCTATCTTAGAAACCCATTCTGAAGGGCATAAGGAAGCAACTTCATGACCACCTGGAAAATTAAAACCATTGCAGAGAAATGAGAGAGATTAGCTCTCAGGATGCTTCATTAAAGGTCCAGCAGATTCTTTTAGGTAGTTATGACTGACAAACTCATTGGATCTGCAGAGCAGAACTTCAGGAATGGGGAAGCTCTTTACTGTGGATTGTTGAACTCTACTGAGGATAGTCTCATTAGTTCAGTGAGAATTTTTTCTGATCTTACTTCCATCTACAGGGACTTCAGGGTACATAAATAGCCTCCTGGTCTTCATAGGACAATGCACATGATGACCAAATTTAGAAATTGCTCAAATTTAGACTCCTTCTCTCACCTCTTAGCTTTCTCTTCAGGTGGTTTTTGACATCCCGGTTTGGTCATATATATTTAGGATTTGTCTTTTGCATTTTTTCAAATGTTGTGTCTGAAAGTCAGACCTTCCCCTTTTGGGTATCAGTGTTCCTAATTACCTTTTCTCCCAGCAACTTACCTATAAAATATCTTTGTCCTTTTTGAGAATCCAACTTATTTATTTACTAATTTATTCAATCACTTCTTGTTTAAGAGAGAATATAATTGCAAGTAGCAAAAACCCATTCAAACATGTTGAAGGAAAAAAAAGGGTTTACTAGGAACATAGAAGAGTTCTTCTCAGGCCTTAAGGGTAGGTAGGCAGCCAGGTGTTTGGGGGACTGGAATCAAATTATTTGGAAAAAAATCAAATTTGGAAAGTGAGTCTCTCACTTTCTGTTTTCTCTGTCAATATTTATATGTGCCTTGTGAAAAAGTGGACCCAAGGAAAGCGCGTGTGCCTTGTCTATTCAAGTGCTCGTTGGAGTCTGCCCAGACTTGCTCTGTTTCAGTTTCAAATTCAGAGAACCAAGAATATGATAATATTACTGGCCAGCTTGAATCCAGTCTATGCTAGGTCCAGATAGCTGTGACCAAGGGGGTTGTGAGATCTATGTCCCCTCCACCCCCAGCAGAGTTACAGAAGGAGACCCTGAAAAAGAGACCTGATGGGTAGATTCTAGCCAAGGTTTTTGTGGGTAAGGTGGGTTGGAAGAAAGGACAGACATTGCTAGGAAATACTTTGTGTAACACATAATGAGAGCTTGCCCTATTTCAGTTATTAGGAAGACAAAGATCAACCAAAGAAATTTACCTACTCTCACCTTTCTATGCCTAGCTATTTCAACAACAAATTCAGTGGCCTTCTGGAATTTCTTGATCTTCACACCCAACTTGTCAATCCCTACCCTTGACTGTGCCCACTGGAGAAATTCTGGACGTGGTATTGACTGACACTAGGACTAATTCATGCTGTCTTATCTTAGTGGAACCACCTGACTCATTATATAATGTCTAAAAAATTCTCCACTTTTAGTAAATTCCATTAACCTTGGTTCTCCAAGTGGATGACATTATGGTGCTAGTTAGGATCTGCAACTTTTAGAACTAGGCATATTTCTTAAATATTCATGTAAAGTATATAAAAGTTCCCAAGAAATACTGAAACCAGTAGAAATATGTAAATATATGAGGTGGAAAGTTGAACAATGTACATCATGACCAAATTTAGAAATTGCTTGAATTTAGAAATGTAGCAAATAAGTGAAATTTACCTTACCAAGTTAAAAAAAAAAACTGTCTGTGGTTTTTAACTTTGGGGAATCAAATGTTCTTTGAGAAACCAATGCAAACTTTTTAATTTTCCCTAGAAAAAGGTGCATAACCTGAATTGTTATTTCACTTCCTTATCCCTGCTCTGAATGCCAAGGGCATCTAAGAATATTTGGTTAAAATCTCTGTCTAGATAATGTCATTTAATATTAATATTGTGTGTGTATTAGGAGTATGTAGTTCCTAGTACTTAATGAAATGAATGAGCTTTTGGTAATATGAGACAGGCCGTCAGTTGACTACCATTCAATTTGTGCTGAGTAGGGGACATGTGCCAGGACTCCAGGGATTGTTAAAAGGTGTGTATATTGGCAGGGTAGAAAATTGTAGATGGAGTATATCACATTTGCTGAATATATTCAGGTAGAATATACTAGAGGTGATAGATTTTAGTCCACCCTCCAGAATATATTACCTTAAAAGAGTCTGCATAGTGTTGGGTGTTATAGTAAACTACTTGTTTAAATATTTTAATTCATTAAGGACTTCTAGTTTATTATGTTTATATTGGGGTCTTAAACTCTCAATTCACCTTGGATAATTTGATTTTATTTCTTTGTAATTGCAAATAAAATCTAACACTTTAAATTAAATTATGCTATAGGGATTTGTGATAGAGCAAGGAATAAAAGATTTTGGGGAGTTATCAAGTAAGGGTTAATTGGATTCTCATTTGTGTTCTCATTTATATGCTAAGGGTTGAAGATGACTCTAAAGAAGTGTAAGACAACATTTTAGTCCCTTTACTGTCTAGTGAAAATAATTAGAGACCCATTCCTTTTTTCTATGTAGAATATGAATAAGGAACACAGCGGTGATATACATAATTTTTGATGGACAATTGACTCTACCTGGAAATTTTACATGAGCATGAAGTTTGAGCTTGTTAGATTTACTTACTTTCCTGAGAATAGCCCTTGATGTGAACTTTCTCTTTTGTAAAAGCCTAGCCACAATCCAGGAGAGTAGATACAACATCCTCCCAACTCCCAGCCAGAGTAGGGCTTCTGGAAGGGATTGGGGAAGGTCTGGGCTTCTGCCTTTCTCAGGCAAGCATGTCACACTGTGAATTACTTTCCCATTTAGAACGCCCATGTCTCTACAGTATGCTCCCTTGATAAGAATAAAAATGATCAGTATAGTTGATAAAGAACTTCCTACATGCATCCTAAATGAAATAATGATCTTTCAAACACTGTGCCCAACGGCTTGCATATGGTATCTTACTGAATCCACACGATGACCCTGTGAAGTAGATAGTGTTAGCAATATCATCATTTTATATGTGAGCAAGGTGAGGCTAGAGTGGAAGTCACTTGTCCAAAGTTACAGTTAGCAAGTAGCAGAGCTGGGGTTGAGTCCAGGCAGATCAACTCCAAGGTTGGTATTCAGAGTCAGGGTTGACTGTATGTAGTATGAAGTGGTCCTGTGTAAGCCGATTTGAACTGGAGTTTTCTTAGTAATAATAGTCCAATGCATCTTGACTGATTAACAGTTACAGCTCTATGTTTGGAAGCTCTGTGGTTACAAATATGAGTAGGTCCCAGCTCCTGCCATGGGGATCTATTTTAGCAGGGAAAATGCTGCACTCATAAAAATCCATAGAAAAACAACCCATAAAAAGGGGAAAGAAAGTTATACCCACAATTAAAGATACAATTTAAATGCTTTAGAAGCCCAGAGACGTATGAGACGAGGGAAGACTTCACATAGGGAAGGTGGCATTGGATATGCTTCCTGAGGATGGACTACGATTAAAAAATATGGAAGGTGGGAGCAATGTGGTTGGTGGGGAGTCAAGGTTTTCAATAGAGAGAATGACCAAGAGAAAATAGATGACTGGAGACTTATTTCATAATGCCCTGGGATGAAGGCAGGGCAAAATTAGTGGTCCAAGTACTGTACTTATGTTTAAAGAGGAAAAAGAGAAATTGTCCCATGAAGGTCCCCAAATGAAGAAAAGTTGCACTATGAGATATTACCTCACATCTCTCAGAATGGCTATTATCAAAAAGACATAAGATAATTGTTGGTGAGGATGTAGAGAAGAGGCAATCCTCATGCACTGTTTGTGGGATGGTAAATCGGTGCTGTCACTGTGGAAAACAGTATGGAGTTTCCTCAAAAAATTAAAAGTAGAACTACCATGTGGTCCAGCAATTCCACTTCTGGGTATTTATTTGAAGAAAATGAAAACACTAATTCAAAGAGATATGTGCACCCATATGTTCTTTGCTGCATTATTTACAATAGCCAAGATATGGAAGCAACCTAAGTGTCCATTGATGGATGAATGGATAAAGGAGATGTGGTATATATGTATACACACATACACAATGGAATATTACTGAGCAATAAAAAGAATGAAATCTCGCCATTTGCAACAACATGGATAGACTGAGAGGGTATTGTGCTAAGTGAAGTAAGACAGAAATAAATACTGTATGATTTTATTTTTGTGTGGAAACTAAAAAACAAAAACAAACAAAACATTCATTGATACAGTAAACAAACTGGTGGTTGCAAGAGGGTGGAGGGGATGGGGAGGTAGATGAAATAAGTGAAGAGGGTAAGGAGATATAAACATCCAGGTATAAAATAAATCATGGGATATAATGTACAGCATAGGGAATATAGTCAATAATATTGTAATAATTCTGTATGATGACAGATGATAACTAGACTTATTCTGGTGATCATTTTGTAAGTCTATGAATATTGATTGAATCGATATGAAGGTAATAGGATGTTATATTCCAATTACACTTCAATAAAAAAGGAGAAGTTAGTATAGTGCTTAATGTATATGGAGACATATGTTGGGACAGACTGCATTTTGCTTCTATGATTTTTCCTGTGTTCCTAGCTCTGTGAACTCCTCTGAGACTGTCATGTTAACAGCAGAAGGATAAGTGTAAAAGCTCCTTTGTCAATATGCTGATGGTCAAAAGGGAAAGGTTATTGTGAACCCAACAGAAACTCTTTTGTTGAGTTGAGAACAGCCTAGTTTGTTTCTCTTGGCTTAATTCTTTGATGTGCCTTTTCTATTATTAATGTGTGTGTGTGTGTGTGTGTGTGTGTGTGTGTGAGAGAGAGAGAGAGAGAGAGAGAGAGAGAGAGAGAGAATGTCATCTCCAAATTGTCATCATAAGATACATAGTTTTTTTGTCATATGCCAAGGAGATTCGTACTACATCTTGGGAACAGTTTTTCCATATTACCCTGTTGTTTTCTCTTCTTTACAGAGTCAGTGAAATTAGAATATCTTGCTCTGGAAACCAAATTTAGATGAGCTTCTTAGGGGATGCTAGGAGATTTCTCTTGGTTGAGGTATGGATCCCCTTAGCTGAATCCAAGCCAGTTCATGTTGATTTGCAGATGGCTGCTCTGGAGAACTCTGAGCCACAGCCAGACCTTTCTCATGCTAAAAAAAAAAAAAGGGAAGACTCACCTTACATTTTCTGGTGGGATGCATTAAAATATTTTCTGTGGCACAAGATAGGAACTGTAAATTTTTGTGTCACTATAGGGAGTAAAAGAGAAAAAAATGATGAGATGACTTTTCAGTAAACATTATGAACTCTCAGGAAAGACACTCTCCCATTCCCCAAAGGAGATCCCATGGCTTCCAGGTCTAGATCGACTGATCCAACCAGCTAAAACCCTGAGAACTCAGAGGAAGTGATTGACTGATTAATTGGTTTGTGCAAACTTTGGCCTGTTTCGTTCTTCTCCGTCTACTGAATTCATCTGTTGCATCATTTGTGTCTAGCTAAAACTCTTATAATGACACTTCTGTAGCTTATACTAAAAGAATGGTCTCCCAGATCAAGTTCTCTAACTCCATTCTCTCCACTGGCCTTTAGACATATCTTCCATTTTCCACTGGAGACATCACTGGTGCTCCCCAAGGGGTTCAAACAAGACAATGACTGAATGGCTGAAATGGATTAAATCAACAAACATTGTACTTCTGTGTGCTTGGCTTGGTGCTGAGGATATAGTAATAGGCAAAACTTTCTGCTTTGTATGGAGCTTCCATTTTAGTGCAGAAAACAAAAGGGGTCCAAGGATTTATTTGGCTTGGGCCACTGTGGAAAACTCAGGAAGGGGGGAGATCAGGAATTTGGTTCTTTGATAATGTTTTGTTGCAAAGTCTCACTGGTCCAGATGGTGATGCAAAGTAGGGACATGGGTTTGGTGGAATTGGCTTTCTCATGGCCTCTGCCAGAACCTCATTATAGGGTTGTAAGAGTGGATATTAGGCTGCAGTGCATTGGAAGTGGTAAGCTGCTCCTGCAAGGAGCTTAGCTTGGAAGAGTGGTAAGTGGAGGGGATGCAGAGTTAGAGGAGTCTCCCTCCACTAATGTGTGACATACTTGACCACATTTTTAACTGGTAGGGAATGGTATGGTACAGAGAGGGGCAATGGGTGGAACAAAGTCAAAGAGGAAGGAAAATGGGGTGAGGTTTTTCTTCCTCAAATCAGGAAGGAGGTGGTCAGAAAAGGTCCACTTAAAGACCTTACTAGCTGTGCAGTAAAAAAGGTAACTTTTAACCTAGGGAGACTGTTAGGTCTAATGAAAGAGAAAGCCCTAGGCTAGGAATTAATTTAGACCTGACTTTGATGCAAAACAGGGTGTGATTTTGGCCAAATCACCTGCTTTCTTTGGACCTCAGTTTTTTCTGATGTGTTGCTATACTAAATAAAAATGTCCCAAAAGCTCATGTTAGCTGAACCATGCCACAACTCTAAGTTACTCAAAAAATTTTCAGGGAAGCTAAGAGTGCCTTGATAGCAAAAAAAAAAAAAAAAAAAAAAAAAAATGTCAGTGCTATTATATGATTTGATGGGGGCAAGGGACTAGGATGAGGCAGGGGTGGTTGCAGCAGGCAAAGGTTCACATGTTGGCAGTCTTGTTTGATGTGTTGGTTGGTTTTATTCAGGTGCTGCCAATGGGTTGATTTGCTTGCTGTAGGATGACACATTGAACCCATTATTCTGTTTGGTGGAGACAGGAACTACCAGCATATCCCAGGAGAAATTTTACCAGTAAAGGCTAATTTTAATTCTGCTGTTGATGGCATTTCTCAGCTGTACTAATTACAATCCTGATAGAAATACTGCAGAAATATACCTCATGTTTCCAAGAGTGCAGTGGGGGATGGGGGGGGAGGTTCTTAAATAATCCAAGAGTGAGTTTTATCTGTGGATTACAAAGCTATAGTGCTTCCTTAGTCATAACTTTCATAGTAGAAGATGCCCTTGCTTATATAGAATTTCTGTGTTTGCCTTACTTTTAGTTTTCAGACTATGTAATCTATTCCCGAATCATTGTCAATTAGAAACAAAATTATTTTGGGAAAGAAGATGATGGATTGAATGTTGTATCTCAGTTTTTTTGAGGTATTTTATAAATTTAGCAATTTGCTTTCTCCCCAAGTTCCTTAATGTCTGGCTGTCCATCCATCAATTCATCCATCCACCTACTTATTAAAATTATATCCCTGAACACAGCAGTTGTTTAGTAAGTAGCTGTTGAATGAAATGCACAAGAATGTATAAAGCCAAGGCCCCCTTGGGCTTCATGAGGCCAGGAGGCCCAGATCTAATTCTCACTCTTACACAAGTTGGCTGTGTGCCATCATGGAAAGATTGGGAGACTTCATGTAAAAATCTGATTTCTGAATTTTCTTAAACACCAGGCAGACCCTTTAGCCTTGGATCCAGTGAGCTAGAGCTAAGCAGTTGTTGCTTGTCTTAGGTGGGACGTTGTCCCTCTGGGTTGCTCTAGTTCACCTTTTGGTGGACAGATGTTCATTCTTAGTCTAAAGGTAAAACAAAGGTGAACAACTTCAAATTCCAGGTGTTAGAAAAAAAATAGGAGCATCTTTTGACCCAAAGTCTTGGGTGAGAATCCTGACTCTACCTGTGGGAGGAGTGGGTGTGGTGTCATCTTAATAATTCTCTTGGCTTCAGGGAATTTATGAGCCACTCAGCACAGGAAAGGACCTCCTTTTGGATATTTGGGGAAAGAGAAATGGTTAAGGTGTATCAGGTATTGGTTAATTCTTGAAAGTCAAAAACAATTGACGTGACTATGAGTAATGGTGGAAGTATGGTGCCTGGCCTGGAGTGAAAGGGATCATGTCTCACAAATGAATGGAACAAAAGGGAAGAGAGAACTAAAAATTCACCTTAGATTAGGGTGCCTGGCCTCATATGCTAAAAAAGGCAGATGCTGAGGTTCTTTTAGGGAATTTGCTTTGAAGGAGAAGAGATGCTTTGTTTGATTTTTCTGATGACATGGATTTTTACAGCTGTTCATGGTTCTTGATCTTCCTGGAGAAAGTTCTGGCAAACAGAGAAATCTGTTTGTGATGAAATCAACATCCCAGACCACATTTCCTAAGGATACTATTGATTTCAATAGTATTTAGTTTATTCCAGCAGCTGGCTTGGGTTTTAGATTGGGAGAGATATGACAAAGACTGTGGTATGTATGCGTCTGTGAGAGTGTGTAGAGCCAGTGCTATAATTAGAGCAGGATAACCATTGCAACAGATTGATGGTCATTTGGTTTGGGGAGAAATGGCTTTAATTTCCCCAAGTGTTTCATTTTCTTGGTATTCAAGTCTGCATTATTATTCAGGTGACTAACAGGAAATTCAATACATTGGAGGACACTTTTTAATGAACATTGTTGTTTGAGATAACATAGTTTATTGTACACATTTACTATCAGAAAATAATAAGAATTTGTGAGGAATTTAGGTGGGGATTTGGTGTTTGAATGCTACCACTCTTTCTGCTTCTCTCTAGGGTCCGACCAAGGGGGATAGACACCTCAAGTCTAGCAGTCCAAAGGGAAACAGAGTATGGCTTTATTAATCCCTGAGGATGAGCTCAGTATCCCCTCTGCCCCCACCCATGCAGGGATTTTTTGATTAGGGGAGAACTTGCTATTCCTGCCCCACCGGACCTTAAAAAGGCCATGCCTGCTGCATGGTGACCCCATGTAGCCACCATGCTCAGGGGGAAATCAGGGTTAGCAAGAGGAGGCTCTGGTGTTCTTACCACATGGATACCCAAAGTGAAAGGGTAAGGAAGGTGGGCAGGGCCCTGTCCTGTAAGGCAAGAAAATCTCTGCTTGCCTTATTGGTCTCTAGATGTGGAAAGCTGGGAGGATGGCAGAGCTGCTTGAGAAAGCAGTGTTTCCAAAAATGGTCATCATGGGAGACCAAGAAAAAGATGGGGGGCTTAGGGACAGCCTGCCCTACTGGGGCCACACAAGTGAGAGAGAGGAACTGGGACATTGTGAGTGACCATGTCCACTAGCATGACACTTTGCAGTCAATGTTCTGGTCACTGGTCAATCATATTAGGCCCTCCTTTTTTTTGAGGCAGGGCTATGAAAGACTGCAAGAGAGGTGCAAATCTAGGGTGTTGGATATTACATCTTGGTATCCAACCCCCTCATAAGAAATTGGGGAGTAATATTTGTCACAAATTTTCACATAAAGGAAATGCTGCTAATGTGTCTACCAGACACATTATCATTTCCCCCCCAGGCACTGTGATATTCCTGATTTTAAAATTAGCCTTTTATCAAAAGCCAAATAGACATTAGAATAAAATAATAGTAAAGCTAATATTTATTGAACCCTGGCTGGTGTGCCTCAGTAGATCGAGTGCCAGCCTGCGAAACAAAGGGTTGCTGATTCAATTCCCAGTATAGGGCACATGCCTGGGTTGTGGGTGAGGTCCCCAGTAACGGGCGTGCAAGAGGCTACCACACATTGATGTTTCTCTCCCTCTCTTTCTCCCTCCTTTACCCTCTCTAAAAATAAAATAAATAAAATCTTTTTTTAAAAAAAGCTAATATTTATTGAGAGGTTATATACCAGGCTTATGGACTGATTAACTTATTCCTCAAAATAACACTGTAAGGTAGGTGTTGTTTCTGTTCCCCCATTTTACACATCAGGAAATGGAGTTACACAGCTTGCAAAAGGTAGCATCAGGACACTGACCTTGGTGTTCAGGTTCTAAAGTGCATGTATCATTCTATCTCCCAAAGAGGTGGGTGAGAGATACTGAACAGGGGCCTGGCCTGGGATTGGGAGACCAGCATGTAACCTAGAGTCCAGCTTGGCTCTGCCACAAATCTCTTGTGCAATTAACAGCACATTGATGAATTCCTGACTCTGAGCCTTAGTTTCCTGACCTGTAAAACAAGGATGTGATTTCTGTTAAAGGTTTTTGGGCCCGCTGTGTGACCCACAGTATTAGTTTCCTGGGGCTGCCATCATAAGTAACACTAACTTGCTGGCTTAAAACAACAGAAATTTATTATCTCACAGTTGTGGAAGTCAGACACCTGAAATCAAGGTGTCTGCAGGGTTGGTTCTTTGTGAAGGCTCTGAGGGAGAATACACTCTGTGCTTTTCTCCTGGCTTCTGGTGCCGGGCTGCCAGCAACCCTTGGCATTTCTTGGCTTATCATTGCATCACTTCAGTTTCTGCCTCTGTCTTCACACTTTCTCCTTCGTATGCCTCTGTGTCTCCAATCTCCCTCTGCCCTTCTCTTATGAGGATACTTGTCATCTCAATATCTTTATTTACAGCTGCAAAGGATCTTTTTCCATATAAGGTCACATTTGTAGGTTCAGAGAATTAGGATTTAGATAGATCTCTTTTGAGGCCTCTGTTCAACCCACTACACTCACCCCCTCCTGCTTTTTTAGTGACTCTATATGACAATGACCACAGGTATTGGAAAAGAAAGGATTCAAGCTAGGTAGTGCCTCCTGGGCAGTCCGGCATAATGGGTAAGAACAAATAATCTGGAACCAGGCTTTGGTTTCAAGCATCAACCCTGTGACCTTGATAAAGTTGCTGAATGCTTCTGGCCTCAGTTTTCTACTCTGTAAAATGGAGTTAATAATAACAACAACATAACAATGATTAAATGAATGGCTGTAAAGTGCTAAGAACAATGTTATATTAGTGTTAGCCACTAATATTGTTGTTGCTGTTGTTAACTTCACTTAGAAGTTAAGTTTATGCCATATGATTTTGATAGAGAAATGCACTTTGTGAAGGATGAATTTAAAATATGGCAAGAAACAGCCCACAGATATGCTATTTTTCCACTACATTTTAAATCAGGGTGTCCAAATGTGTCTGAAATGTTAGGATTATACTTTGCAGCATGCTGAAACAATTTTTGGCTTAATCTTTTTAGATATCAAATAAGCTGAAAACAGAGCGAGGCTGTGCTCATGTTGGAAGAGGCAGGCAAACAGATGGAAGGTGGCTGGGGAGCATTTTGATATGCTCGTGGAGGAGGCGTTAATATTTCAACATCTTTCTCATTATTTACAGATAATTTTCATGAGAGATTTTTAGAGATGCTCAGTTTTCCCTTTCAAAGAACCAGCTCATAGTTTCATTGATCTTTTCTATTGTTTTTCTATTTTCTATTTCATTTCTTTCTGCTCTGATCTTTATTATTTTATTTCTTCTATTTACTTTGGGCTTTGTTCATTCCTCTTTTTCTAGTTCCCTTATGTGTAAATTATTCAATAGATTGTTTATTTAGGATTTTTCTTGCTTCTTGTGGTAGGCCTGTATAGTTACAAACTTTACTCTTAAAACTACTTTTACTGCATCTCATAATTTTTGTAAGAATGTGTTTTTATTTTCATTAGTGTTAAGGTAGTTTTTGATTTCCTGTTTCATTTTCTCTTTGATCAATTGATTGTTCAGAAGCTTGTCTAATCTTCAAGTATTTGTGGTTATTTTCTAGTTTTTTTTTCCTGTAGTTGATTCTAGTTTATGCCATTGTGGTCAGAATATGCTTGATGTGACTTCAATGTTCTTGATTTATTGAAGATTGTTTTGTGGCTTACTATGTGATCTATCCTGGAAAATGTTCCATGTGTACTTGAGAAAAATGCATAATCTGCAGTTTTTGGATGAAATGTTCTATAGATGTCGATTAAGTCAAACTACTGTAATGTGGCACTTAAGGCCATTATTTCCTTATTAATTTTCTGTCTTAATGATCTGTCCATTGAAGTAAATGGAGTATTAAAGTCCACAACTATTATAGTATTACCATTAATTTTGCCTTTGCGTCCATTTATATTTGCTTTATATACTTGGGTGCTCTTATGTTGAGTGCATAGTTATTTACAGTTATTATATTCTCTTCTTAGACTGACCCCTTTAAAATTATATAATGTCCTTCTTTGTCTCTTTTTATATTCTTTGTTTTAAAGCTTATTTTGTCTGATAGGAGCTTTGCTATGCCAGCTTTTTTTTTTTTGTTTCTACTTGCATGGGATATCTTTTCTTATCTTTTCACTTTCAGTATGTGTGTCTTTAGATCTAAAGTGAATATCTTGTAAGCCACATATAGACAGGCCTTTTTTTTTTTTTAATTCGTTCTGCCACTCTCTGTCTTTTGATTGGATCATTTACATTTGAAATTTTTGATAGGAATATGCTTATTACTATTTTGTTAATTGTTTTTTCATTGTTCTCTATTCCTTACTTTTTCTCTTGATCTCTTTTCTTTAGATTTGTTGGTTTTCTTCACTGTTTTGACTGGATTCCTTTCTTTTCATTTTTTGTGTATTTTTCACACATTTTTGGTTTATGGTCACCATGAGATTCATATATCTCTATGTATAGTAGTCTATTTTACACTGATAGGCATTTAATTTCAATTGCATTCTAAAACCACTACATTTTATTTCCCCCTCCATTCTTTGTTTTTGATGTCATGTTTTATATCTTTTTGTTTTGTGTATCCCTTGATTATTTACTGTAGTTATAGTTAATTTTGCTACTATTGTCTTTTAACCTTCATATTAGTTTTATTTTATTTTTTTAACCCTTACCAAAGGATATGTTTATTGATTTAGAGAGAAAAGTCGGGGGAGACAGAGAGAGAGAGAGAGAGAGAGAGAGAGACATTGATCCATTGCCTCCTGTATATGCCCTGATCAGGGATTGAACCTGCAACCTAAGTATGCGCACTTGTCAGGAAATGAAACCACACCTTTTGGTATACAGGACTCTGTTCTAACCAACTGAACTACCTGGTCAGAGCCATATTAGCTTTGTAAGTGGTTGATTCACTGTGAATATTGTATATTTGCCTTTACCAATGAGATTATTTTTCTTTCCTGTATTTTCTTATTTCTGGTTATGGCATTTTTCCTGCATAAAGAAGATGCTTTGATATTCTTGTACGGCTGGTTTAGTGGTTGTGAATTCTTTTAGTTTTTGCTTGTCTGGAGAACTCTTCAATTCTGAATAATAACCTTGTCAGATATAGTATTTTAGGTTGTAGATTTCTTTCTTTCAGCACCTTTTATTTCCTGCCACTACCTTTTAGCCTGTAAAATTGCTTCTAGGAAATCAGCTGATAGCCTATGGGGTTTTCCTTGTATGTGCCTTGTTGTTTCATTTCTGATGCCTTTAAGGTTTTCTCTTTATCCTTAACTTTTGCCATTTTAAGTACAATATGTCTTGGTGTGAGTCTTTTTGAGTGCGTCTTGTTTGGGACTCTGTGTTTCCTGGACTGGATGACTGTTTCCTGCCAATGATAAGGAAAGTTTCAGCCATTATTTCAAAAAACATTCTTTCTGTCCACTTCTGTCTTCTTTTTTTGAAACTTTTATAATATGAATGTTAGAGCACTTGATGTTATCCCAGAGATGCCGTTCTATCCACATTTTTTAAAATTCTTTTTTTGTTTTGCTCTTATGATTGGGTGAGTTCCACTATTCTGTGTTCCAGGTTCCTAATCCATTGGTCTGTATTAACTAATCTGATGTTGATTCCTTCTAATATATTCTTCATTTCAGTTATTGTATTCTTCATGTTTGGTTCTTTATTACATTTTCTATCTCTTTGTTGAAGTGCTCTCTGAGTTCCTATATTCTACTCTCAAGTTTGTTGAGTATTCTTATAACACTTTCTTTGAATTCTTTGTCAGGCAAATTACTTATCTGTTTCATTAGTGTTTTTCTCAGGAGTTTTTACTTGTTCTTCACTGAGACATACTCTTCTGTCTCCACATTTTGTTGACTTTCTGTCTTTGTTCTCATGAGTTGGATGGAATAGCTAACTCTTTCACTCTTGAAAGAGTGGTCTCTGTGTGGACTGTGGGTTGAATAGTTTTGACTGGTTTTAGTCAAAACTGGCTGGTTTTAGTTGGGGTGGGTGCATGTTGTGCCTAGTATGTTGCCTGGCTTGAAGGAGTGGGTTCTAAGTGAGGCATTTTGGTGTATACATGCTTCCTTGCCTTTCTAAATCCAGGTGGGATTGCCTGTTGTAGACAGGGCTACTTGGTGTGCTCTTGGCATGCTTTGGTGCCTTAACTATCTATTGTCAGAGAAGGTTCTGGGTAGGGCTGCTTTGCCTGTGTGTTTGCATCTCAATGCCCCACCTGCTCTCCCCCGTCTCTCCATGGGGCAATCGTGCTTGTGTGTACAGTTGCACTTAACTGGTTCTGTTCCCTCTCTTGGCAGTGCACCTCCTCACTTGCTCAGTTGAGCCCCAATCACTCAGTAGTATAATCCTGTGTGTGTACTTTGTTGCTTTCATTGTCTGCCATCAGAGCAGTGTCTTGGTGGGGCTGTTCTATAGGCCTGCATCTTAGCATTCTACTAGCTTTGCCCTTTCTCCAGGTGGAATAGTACTGTGTGCATGCACAGCAGCACTTTGCTAGTTCTGCACCCTCTCCTGACAGGGCAGTACTGTGTGCACACAGCAGCACACGACTCACTCCACATGGGCAGACCTCTGTGTAGGGATCATGGCATTTTGTTAGCTCCACTTTCTTTCCAGGAGGGGCAGCCCCATGTGAGCACACAGTAGCACTCTACTATCCCCACACTTTCTCTGTAGAGAGTAGCCCTGCAAATGGGTATCACAGCATTTTGCTGGCTCTACACTTTCTCTAGTTTGGGAAGCCCCACACGTGTGGGCAGCTCAGAGGGTTCTGGTAGCAGCAGTCTGCCATACCCGCTGGATCATTTTCTGGATGGAGGGGCTCCTTGTATGCATTCTATGGAGCCCTTCTGTTTCTGTTGGATCTAGCTCCAGGAGGAGTGGCTGGGAACACACTACAGTGCCCTGCAGATGGGCCAGAGAATATGAATGGAGCTCCTACCTGCTATCCACATGCAGGGGAAACATAAACAGTGGCATTGACCAGTTCCTCTGGTCCTGGGTTGTTCCCTCAGCTTCTGGAAAGCTCTTGTGGTTCTCCAACCGTCATTATGTGGTCTCTCTATCTTGCTTATTGTGCAGAAGCTATTTAATTGGCTTACAATTTTTCTCTCAGAAGGAATTGCTCTAAATATAGATATATATTAGATGTGTTCTTGGGAGGGGGCAAGCTCCGCACCCACTTACTCCACAATCTTGGACCTGCCCCCAGAATTGGGATTTTAAAAAGCTTCCCATATGACTCTAATTTGCAGCCAGGGTGGGAACTTCATCTGTTAGAAATGCTGACTCATTGTTTTCTTAAATTTTTTAAAATTTTATTTATTGATTTTAGAGAGAGAGTGGAAGAGGGGAGGGGAGAGAGAGAGAGAGAGACAGAGAGAGACAGAGAGACAGAGAGACAGAGACAGACAGACATTGATTTCTTATTCTATTTATTTATGTATTCATTGGTTGATTCCTGTATGTACCCTGACTGGGGACCGAACCCACAACCTTGTCATATAGGGACATTGCTCTAGCCAATTAAGCTACCCAGCCAGAGCAGAAATACCAACCCTTACACCACTACCTAGATCCAGTGAATCAGAACCTGCATTCTAACAAGATCCCTAGGTGATGAGTATATACAGTGAAGTGTGAGAAGCTCTGGTTTTTGCATTGATTTACCTAACATTGGTCAAAAGATTAGATTTCTGAGTCCTGGAAATTTGATTCAGCAATATTGATTCAGAAGTTCCAGCATGGGGCCCAGAAATCACCATTCTTAAGAAATACCCTATGTAGTTCTGAAGCAGTTAATCCAAATTTAAGAACACATTGTCAACAATGTCTGCATGGAATGTGAGGAAGATACGGACTTGAACTTGGACTGAAAATGATTTTGGCCTGGTATAGTCTTCCTTGAGAATCCACTTACAGAATTCTAATTTTTGATCTTCTAAGCTTTAACTAAAACTTGGGAAAAAGGCAATGTTCACACTAGGAATACTAGTAGTTTATTAACTTTTAGGGTTGGTGAGTGGTTGGGGGTAGCAAGATTAGTGGTCTGTGTTCCCCTTGATTAGTTTTTATTGGCCTCTGAGACCAATTGTTTTATGTGGCTTAGAATAATAAAAAGACACTTATCCTGTCTGTCTTAATTTTCCGGATGGCCTTCATGAAAGTTTTCAAGCAAAAATCACATTTATTCAGTTCAAGAACCCACTGGGAAGATGAAATAGACTTGGAAAAAGCCAAATTCTCATTGACTTTGAACTTAGTGTTTGTTTGAATTGTTGTCTCTCTAGTTTTTAAAGAGCTTTGTTTACTTTTTTTCTTTGAGTGACTCCTTTGAATCTCTGTGACTTCAATTTAACTTAATTGTCTCGTTGGTCTGCGTAACTAACAAAATTAAGCAGTAACTTGATAATGATTTTTTTTTTAAAAAGGCATACTCTTTAAAAATTCATTTAATGTGGATTTAGTTTGATTTTTCTCCTCCCCCTTTCCTATAAGTGCAATAATTTTTTTCTACTTGGGGGAAGTTTTTAATGTGTCTTATGTACATCCCATTCTCCTAGGCACTGTGGGGTGACCAAGATTGGCTACAGAATTTTTGGAGCTCAGTGCAAAATGAAAATGCAGGACCCTCGTTCAGAAATTATTGATGACAGACATTAAGCCAAGTATGGGGCTCTTCTTAGCCTGGGGCTCTATGAAGCTTCACAGGTCACAACCATGAAGGAAGCCTGGATGTGAGATACTGGGATGCCCAGCAAGGAGTCACAGTTTCATGGGGAGGGTGAAATTGACTCTCTCTTGGCCCCATTTTGCATCTCCCTGGAGCAGTGGACTCTCGCCTCTCTGGTCTGGTTCCTCACACCTTTGGGAGGGGAGATAGGATGTTCAGAAGTCCATACTGTTTAGGTGGGATGGACCTAGCCACCCACATTAATGAGCAAAACCACATACTGCTTTTGGGGGGTTTAAATGAGTGCGTGTTTCCTGGAATGAAATTGGTAATGTGTATCAAGACTTAAAAATATTCTTTCCTCTGACCCAGTAATTCCTCTTTTAGAAATTATATGTACATAAAATAAAAAGATACTCATCATAGTTATTGTAAGTATTGACAAAACTTGGAAACTAACCTAAATATCCAATATTTTAAATATCTTAAAGTCTAATTATATTTTAAATTTTATGGAGGATATTCATATTATCATACAATGGAATACCACCCAGACATTTAAAAACAGAAGAATATTTATAACTTGGGAATTACTATATCCTATGTTATATGTTATAAATAAACAGTCATTGATATTTTACTTCAGTCTACCGTGGTAATAGACAGACTTAGATACTGTGGACTTCGCTTTGCTCAGGGCCACGGCCCCAGTCTGGGTCCATCTGCTTCTTTCTTACCGTTATCAAATGTGTATGCCCTCATGTTGTGGCCTTTTCCACCTAGTTTCCCACTATGCATCCTTTACTTTTGCCAAAGTAGAATCATTTGTATTTGTATCTCCCTTGCTATGCACCTTTGGTCGGCCAGGACTAGTTTCCAAATATTCTTTACACCCACAATTTGAAATCCTATTTATCTTTCAAACCAGTGTAACTGCTATTCCCTCTGAGAAGCTTTTTTTTTTTTTCCTTTCTGAAGCTCTCCCTCCTCTGGATTTTTCATAGCTCATTTATTGTATTACTTATATAATGTGCTCTGTATATTGCTTTCTATCTTAATTATTTGTGTGCAAATCCTCTCTCCCCCCCCTCCCCCGGATTAATAAGCCTCTCAAGAAGGAGATCTTATCTTGCAGATCTTTGAATCACCAAATTTGTCTCCCTTGTAGAAGTCATTTGATATATATTTTCCTAGTGCATATGTTCAATTAATATGTATAATAAAAGCAACATAAAAAGGGAATTTCTTGGGATGAGACAGAAAAGATAAAGAAAATTGAGAAAAGGATAAGCAGGACTATAAACATTTTAAATATAATTAGAACTTAAGAATTTTAGAACTAGAACTTTAGAATTTTAGAATTAGAACTTTAGCATTAATTTCATGGAAAACAGAAATAATTTTAACTGATTTACAAAATAAGAGGTCACTTCACAGGTGTTGTAGTATGCTTAATATTTTTTGTTCACTGGGTACATCATTTATTTATTTATGTGAAATATATTTGTAAAAATAAGGAGGAAAGCATTGTAAGATTTTAAGACACCCAGTCAGTGTAAATGTAATGAGTTATTTTATGGTCTGACCACATTTATACATTGGAGAATTGATCCCATCACAGATACAAGTTAAATGTTGGAACAGACCACTTAAAATACCTTTGTTTTTTTGTTTCAGTGTAGAAGAATATAAGTATCTTAATGAAAAGGCAGTCATTTTGGTTGACATAATTTGAGAACTGGATATAAATAAGAGAGTGTTGTGCTTTTGTCCTTTTGTCACAAAGTACTGGTAGCAAGAGAAGATGTGGGAAAAATGACCTGGTCTTCAATCTTTAATACTGTAAGTCTAACCTTGAAGTTTTTTTTGCCTAAAACATTATTTTGGGTTCTGCAACAGTACATTTTGGAGTTAGGAAATGATTTCGGGTATCAGTATACCTGGGTCAGAACGAGACCCAAGAGTCTGAATGGATACCTATCAGGCAGGAAGTAAAAGACTCCGTGGGACTTTAGGTCACTATTCTGGATTTCTTTCTGTTTAAGATTTTTGAGTTTTTGGAGGAAGACGTAGGCAAACTCATCAAGTTTTCAGATAAAATTGGGTGAAAAAATCATGATGCATTAAGAACTCGGTTGATGAAACCAAAAGACACAAATCAACAAGGTTAAATTTAATATAGATAATTGTACATTTCTGATCATTGGTTCAAGCAGTCACCCACAAAAGTCTTTGGTATGTGTGACTTCCGTGTGGTTCCATGGAGAAGACCCAAGGAACCTGCTGATCATGAGTTTGCTACATGCCTCCAGTGTGATGTGGCTGTTGGGGATTTGCTAAACAGAGATGAAGCTAATGCACTCTGAGATTGTATTGAAAGAAACATAGTATCCACCTCAAAGAAGGTGATGGTTTCACTTTCAGACTTCTCCTGAAGCACAGCCTCCATTTCTGTCCTTTGTAGACTGATACAGGGCAGTGAAGAACTGGATCAGTGGGATTTGGAAACTAGGTTATATGATAAAAAGCTGAGGATGTTTTTGTCTGGAGAAGTATGGACTTATGATATGAGTGCAATTTGATAATTAACTAAAAATGTTTGATTCTCTCAGTGCAATACTTCTCAAACTTTAGAGGGCACATGAATCACCTGGAGATCTTGTTAAAATGAAGTTCCTGATTTAATGGGTCTGGGATAGGGCCTGAGATTCTGTATTTCTAACAAGATTTTAGGTGATGCTAGTGCTGCTCATCTGTAGATCACACTCTGAGTGGTAAGGTTCCAGAACAGTTTTGTCCAATGGAACACTGTGTGATGATGGCAATATTTTAAAATTTAATTTAGTTTTTTTAATCCTCACCCAGGACATGTTTAGTGACTTTAGAGAGAGAGAGGGAGGGGAAGTGGGGGAGGCAGTGGGGGGGCGGAGAGAGAGAGAGAGAGAGAGAGATCCATGAGAGAAACATTGATCACTTGCCTCCCGTACCTGCCCTGATTGGGGATTGAACCTGCAACTTAGGCACGTGCACTGACAGGGGACCGAACCTACAATGATGGCAATATTGCTTTGTCCAATATATTATCCACTTGCTATGTGGCTACTGAGCACTTGAAATATGTCTAAGATTACTTAGGAACTGAATTTTTTAAATTTTTATTTAATTTAAATTTAAATAGTCACATGTGGCAAGTGACTACTGTACTGAACCATGTAGTTCTAGAGGGTATAACTAAAATGACTGGAACTTAAAGGGATTTAGACTTCATTTTAGTCACGTGAGTTTTAGAACAATTTTGGCTGTGGTTTATTCAGATGCCAGCAGTTTGAGAAGAAGGGAGACTCTTGTCTCAAAGCTCATTTTAACATCTCAATGCAAGGAGAGGTTTTTGTAAGGAGGGAGAGGAAAGGCAGAACAAAGGGATCAAAGGAGGGAGAAGAAGAGTTCTCTGTATGCAGACCTGCGTGGTCCATTCTGATAAGGACATTGAAACTGGTCAAGTGATGGTCAGGTGTGTGTCATCCTGGTTTTCGTCACCCTGGTTTTGTGGTTGAAGGTCAGAAAATCTTCCAGAGCTGGGATAACTGAAGGTCAGGGTCTATATCTTTTGAAATTAGTTCCTAGGATTATTATGCAAGCTACGTATTAGTCAGAGGAGGCATTTACAGAAACAATGTCAAAAGAATAGTGGGGTGGATTACAAATCCCCACTGTTACAGGAAAATTAAATGTTTTAAATAACCTTATCATGCAGTATTTTTCCTCATTTTAATTCATATCAGAGAAGTAAAACCCTCCCTTCTGAAAAAATTCAAGACAAGTGTTTTACCTAAATTAATGTATTGCTCATAATAGGATCCAAAATAATGGAGTTGTTTAAATTATTTTTTTCTAAAGAAATGTTACCATATTTCAGACATTTATAACTATGCTACAGGCTTTATTTTATTTTTATTTTTTGGCATGTACTAGAAATTATAACAAATCTGGAGAATTTCAAACATGAAAGAAACATAAGCAGAAAATAGTGAAATACCTTCATGAATTCCCATCACTTTCCCCATTCCATCAACCTGTGGCCACTCCTATCCCATCTACATCCCACCCAACTTTTTCCTCCTCTCTTATTTTGAGGCAGAGCCCAGACAGCCTATCAGTTCACCTTTAGATATTTTAGTCCTATCTCTAAAAGATAAGGACCTTTTCAAAAGTTCTAAATATAATAATATCTCACACACTGAAAAATTATCTATACTTCTTTAATATCATCAAATACTCGGGCAGTGTTCAAATTTCCAATTATCTTATAAATGGAATAGTTTTTATTTTTGTTTTTTGTTTTATAACAATTTATTTGAATTAGGATTCAAATAAGGACCACACATTTAAAAAAAATCTCATTAACTTTTTTTCCGTTTGCTATTTAGTTATTGAAGACCAGATTATCCTGTTGAACTTCCCACAGCCTGGATTTTTTTGATTACATTCCTGCAGAGTGTAAAATGTTCTTTTCTTTGTGTTTCCTGGAAATTGGTAACTGAATCCCGAGACTAGATTATAATCAGGTTCCCCGCCTCCTCCCTAGTGTGCTAAATTTTGGAGAGCTAAGGCTTAAGGTATTCCTCTTTTAGGGGAATAATGTACCTTGCTTAGAATGAAAAATGTGCTTCGAACTAAGATTTTTGATTTCATTGTTATAAAATGTGTGTGTACCTATAAAATCTTGTCATGTAAAAATGCAGCAGTGCTCTTTATCTGTAATCACAAAGAATGGCTATGAAAAGGTCCTAATTTGTTGTAATTTTTTAAGCCATATATACAGAATGTAATGAAGTATATTTACTAGCATAACTGAGATTTTAAGTTTGGTTCCTCATCCTTAGATTATCACTGCAGTGAAGAAACTGAATTTCAAAGGAGTTCTGAATGCTTTATTGTATCTGTTTCATCCTTGTGTTCTTCTCTGCATGTGTAATAAGCCAGAACTCTGGCAACTTTTGCCTATTTCCAGGCTTTGGGAGTCTGCTTTGATTTAAGGCTAATTTTATTTTGAATAGGAGCACATGGACTCTAATGGCTTTTGGATTGCAGCATTTACTATAACCTCTGGGATGGTTGGTTTGTCACCCATGTATCTACGACACAGAAAAATTCAATTAACTTAAGCATGTGGCATGGAGATCATGATGTCTGAGCCCTTATAAAAGGTATTTTTGTTGGCAAGGTATATTTTCTTTGTCTTTGGATTATTGGTGTGCTTTTTTGGTACTACCTCATTCACTAACGGAGTGTCCCCTTGACATGGGCATATTGTACATTGGAAAAACTGTGGCATAGACGGTCAAGACATTCAAATTCTAAACATGGCTCTGCTTAGAGTTGCCAGGATTAGTAAGTAAAACTACAGGATGCTTAGTTAAATATGAGTTTCAGATAAATAAAGGATAATTATTTTTATAAGTATGTCCCAAATATTACATGTGACATGCTTATAATAAAAAATTAGTTTCCTTGGAATACAAATTTTATTGTATGTCCTGTATTTTATTTGGCAACCCTACTCTGCAGGGAGCTGGTTTTGTGATTTTTGGTAAGTTACTTCAATTCACCTCTTTAGGTGTCAATCTTTACCTGTAAAATGAGGGAATTGGAACAGGATCTTTAAAACTTCTCATATTGCTTGTACAATAATTTGTCCAAAAAATACTCTCATACAAGTGTACAAATATGGACACATACGAATATTTTTATTGCTTTTTTTTGACTTGCAAAAGATTGGAAGAAATCTGTGGTAGAGATGGTGTTATTTCCAATACTTTGTTTCTTCTCATATATGATAACAAAGGAATTCTTAATTTATTGTGGCACAGAGCTGCTTAGAGTAAAGACTAGATTTTCCAGCCTTCTTCATAACAAAGTATGACCATGTCACTAACTTATAAGTGTAGGTAGCATGCACAGCTTCTCGGAAGTACATTTAAAGGGAGGAGCATGCCTTTCTCCTTTTTTCTCCACCTCTGTTGGCTGGAATATGGACGTGTAGCTAGGGTAGGAGTAGTCATGTTGGACTATGAAGAGAGCTTGGAATGAGAATGTGCCTGGTAGAATAACGGGACATGACAGCGGTTAGGGCGTCTGATGTGTAAGGCTGCCAGGGCAGCCCTGTACTATCTATTTACTTCCACACTTTTTTTGTATTAAAGAAAGGTAATTTTATCTTGTTTAAGACACTGTTATCTGTGTACAGCTAGACCTTCTTCTAAATAATACACAAACTAAATATGTCAGGGAGAGGCTGGGTAAATTGGTTATGCGACAGCCCATAAAATGCTTTATTGGGAAGCATTTAACAAGATAAATAAGGTGTTATTAATTAGGTCTATATGTACCAATTTGAAACATTTGCATAACTATATGAGTGAAAAAAGGAAGTTACAGAGTAGAGTTTATGTTACCATTTGGGTAAAGGAGAGGGGCTATGGGAATACACGTATACTCGTATGTGTACACTGTTTCTGAAAGAACAGGCAAGACACTGGTGACAGTCATTGTCAGGTACTTGGAAACTGAGAATTCAGACTGGGAGGAAGATGTTTTTACCTTTTTGTCCTGTTTGAATTTTAAAACCAAAGCCATTTAAAAAACTTAAAAAAATAAATACTGTTTTTAAAAAGTTCTGACATGCTGTTGAAGCTCTGCAGAACACTGTGTACATGCATTGTTCTTGGTACTGTGGAGGAGGACCCAGAGATAAGCTGAATTGAGTCCGTTTTCTTCTAGGAACTTATGCTCCAACAACCTGAAGAATTAATTGATCGCCATTCAGTAGTTTGAGGTAGAATGTGGTTAAGTTTGAAAGCAGAGAAAGGAAGAAAGGAAGGGCTGTGGGAGATAAGAAAAGTGGAGGGGACTGACTTTTCACAATGGTAGGTAGAAAGTTGCAACTGTTCCTAGTATTGCAGACAGTTGTGATTGCTGCCTCCTTCAGTGTTGCCACGCTGCCCCATTCTCCACCAGTGAGCCAAACAAAGGAAAGGGAAAATTTTAAAGAATCTTTCCATTTTTTAGCGTGCAAAAGCAATGCAATTTTAACTCGAACTGTAACAAATTCAAACTTGAAAAATATTTAACATAAAAAGTGGAAACTCCATCACTCTAAGACAGTGATTTTCAACCTCTTTCATCTCATGGTGCACACATCAACTAATTGCTAAAATTCTGCAGCACACTGAAAAATACTTTTTTTGTTAATCTGACCAAAAAATAGGTATAATTTTGATTCGATTTGCACTGGACAGCTATTGTTGTGTTGGCTGTAGTCATTTTTTTAAAATTTGATAATCTAAGATAAAAGAGGTCAGTACCCCTGACTGAATAGTCAGATATTGCATGTTTTAAAAATTCTTGTAGGGAATGCAAATTGGTGCAGTCACTGTGGAAAGTAGTATAGAGATACATTGAAAAATTAAAAATGGATCTGCCATTTGACCCAGTGATTCCACTTCTGAGAATATATCTGAAGGAACCCAAAACACTAATTTGAAAGAACATAAGTACCCCTATGTTCATTGAAGCATTATTTACAATCACCAAGATATGGAAGCAGCCCAAGTGTCCATTTATAGACGAGTGGATAAAACAACCATGGGTCATTTTTTACACAATGGAATTCTATTTGGCTGTGAAAAAGAAAATTTTACCCTTTGAAACAGTATGGATGGACCTGGAGAACATTATGCTAAGTGAAATAAGCCAGTCAAAAGAAGACAAATACTATATTATTTCACTCATATGTGGAGTCTTATGAACAAACAAGCAAAACAGACAGACTTATAGATGGAGAACAGATGACAGCTAGTGGGTGGAGGAGGGAGGTTAGGGAGTAGAGGGAGTGAGCAAAAAAGAAAATGGACTCATGGACACGAACAACAGGGTGTTGATGGCTAGCGGGAGGGTATAAGGGACTAAATGGTAGTGGAAAAAATATAATAAAGGTTATATATTTAAAACAATAAAAATTCTTGCGGCACTCTGGTTGATAATTGCTGCTCAAGAGAACTACCATTAAATATAGAATATATTCCTTCATATTTTTCCTATGCATATATTAACATTATAAATGTATATTATATTCTAACTTGCTTTCTTTTGTTTAACATTACATTTTTCCATTAAAATATATGTTAAACTACTTCAGTTTTTAAAGCAACTGTCAAATATTCCATTGAGTGGACAGGCTATATCTGGTTTGTTTTTAGTTTTTCAGTATTACAAATAATTGTCCAACACAGCAAGTGTTTCTGAAGAATGAACTAGTGGAGAAACTACTTAGGTAAAATAATATGAACGTGTAAAATTTTAATAGCTATTGTCATATTGCCCTTTAAATGTGTGTGCAAATTTCTACTCCCACCAACAGTGAGTATGAATTCCTCTTTAATGACATTTTTTAAAAATCCTGACCTTTTTATCAGTATTATAAGCAAAAATATGAAATATTATAATTTGCATTTTTAAAATTCTATTTAAGTGTCTTAGTTGAGCACCCATTAGGAGTTTCTCTTTGGTGAGCTGTCCATTCATGCGACAGGCGAGATCTCAACCCACTGGTGAAAGTATCGTTTCCTAAACATCTCATTCAAAATACAACAGTTTCCATTTGGATAATTACTAAGCCACAAAAAACTCCAATTTCCCTTTTAACAATTGAAAACCAAATCCAGGGAGAATCAAGATGGCAGAGGAATGAGTAGAAGTCACACTCACCTCCTCCCAGGACCAACCTGGAATTACAACTAAATTGCGGAGAAATTTCCTGGAACAAACAACTGAACAATAGCAAGAGAGGAGCCTTGTAACCTCGGAGACAGAAGAATCGGCTTTAGCGCAGTCTAACCGGTAAGGAGTGCTGTAGAGACTCAAGAAGGTGGGGTGGGGATGCCCACAGGCGGCAGCAACAGAAGGATATTGAAACAGCCAGTTGGATCCCCCTGAGAAGAGTGGGGTCTAAACCAAAAATGGGGATCTCCAGCCTACAGCACCAGAGCCCAAAAAGTACACAGAAAACAGTCAGCTGTCAAAAGTGGCACGGTTGCCCTCTTCCAGAGACAGGCAGCTGGAGACACAAAGAACCATTTAAAGGGCGGATGTGTACATTTTTATTTGCAGCCACTTACCCTGGTCTCCAGCAACGGTGGGGGCAGAGTGGGCTGGAGACCCTGAGGGGAGAGAACTGAGAGATTAGCCGGTGGGATCTGGGCGCTGACTCATCCCCCATGCGGCAGCAGCAATCTTGCTCAGGCAGAGACCATTTTCCCCCTGAGCAGCAGCAGCATCAGAGGACCCAATAGCCCCACCCCCAGATGGGATTCCACCCTGCCCTGTGCTGTCTAAGCCACCTGCTGCGTGCAGAGCCACAGATAGTAGATCCCTGGCTAAAGGGGGTGCAGAGAGGTCTGGAGACACGTGAGGAGAGACTGGGGACGGAGGCTTTGGGGAGAGAATGGAGAGAGTAGCTGGCGGGATCCCAGTGCTGACTTCTCTCCCATAGGGCAGCAGCATGAGAGGACCCAATAACCCTGCCCTCAGGAGAGACTCTGCCCTGCCCTGAACTGTCTAAGGCGGCCTGCTGAGTGCAGAGTGACTAGATTAATAACTGAAGGAGATAGCCACAAACAGTAGATTCCTGAAAGTCTCAAACAGACTGCCTAAGGTCAGACAGGGATGACATCTGACATCATCAGAGGCAGATCCAGAAAGTAAAAACAGCAGTCTCCTACCATAGAAATTCACACCACAAAGTCAGGAAATCAAGACTGATCAACTTAAGAAGCAGAAGCAAAAAGAAGAGTCTCACAAATAATGGGAAGAGAAAGAAATACCCCCCACTCAAAGGGAAAGCAGGAATCCCCACAAAGAGAACTAAATGAAGTAGAGGCAAGTAAACTACAGATATTGAGTTCCAAACAACGGTTCTAAGGAAGCTCAATGAGCTTTACCAAAAATTACAGGGAAACTATGAGGAACTTACTGTAAACTATATCAGCATGAAAAAGGACAAAGAAACTATCACTAAGAGATAAAGGAAATGAAGAATACAATTTCTGAGTTTAAGAACACAGTAGAAGGAATCAAGAGAAGGCTAGATGAAGCTGAGGATCGAATCAGCGAGCTGGACAACAAGGTAGAAAAAAGCTCCCAGGAAGAGCAAGAAAATGAAAAAGACTCAAAAAGAATGAAGAGGCATTTAGGGAAATGCAGGACAACCTGAAATGAAATAATATCTGTATAATAGGGATACCAGAAGGAGAAGAGGAGGAGCAAGGGATAGAGACCCTGTTTGAAAAAGTAATGATAGCAAACTTCCCTAATTGGAGGAGAGAAAGTCACACAAGTCCAGGAAGGTCCCATTCAAGAGGAACCCAATGAGGCCCATTCCAAGGCACATCATCATAAAAATGACAAATATCAAAGACAAACAGGATCCTAAAGGCAGCAAGGGAGAAACAGGTAGTAACATATAAGGGAGCCCCAATATAGCTAACATCTGACTTCTCGACAGAAACACTGCAAGCCAGAAGGGAGTGGCAAGAAATATTCCAAGTAATGAAAAGCAAAGGCATGCAACCAAGACTGCTGGACCCAGCAAGGCTCTCAATTAAAATGGAAGGTGAAATAAGGAGTTTCCCAGACAAAATAAGGCTAAAAGAATTCACCTCCGCCAAACCAGCACTGCAAAATATGCAAAAGGGACTGCTTTAAGATGAAGAAAAAGAGTCTATAAATACCCAGTTCTCTGCACAGTTGCCAATACTTGATATTACCAATATTTTTTAATAGGTATTAATCTGATTTGACAATGATGTGTTATTTTAATTGTTCCTTTATTATTTGTTGAAACTAAACTTTTTTTTGTATATTTCTTGCCTATTTCTATTATTTTTAGAAAGCTTTAAATGACTGTTTGGTATTCTTTATCCATTTTTTGATTAAATGTTTGTAGAATTTTTTCCCTAATAAAAAACCAAAATAAACCAAACCATTAACCCTTTTTCAGATGTGTTGCAAATACTTTCCTATTCTATTACTTGTCCTTTACCTTTTTAAAATCTGTATATTACTGCATAGTCTGAAATGTTTAATATAGTCATATTGTCAATATTTTACTTTATATCTTCTGGGTTTGAATATTTTACTTCAGGGTAAGAAAAATATTAGTTTGTATTTTCCCCTAAAACTGCTTAGATTTTACATATTGACTTTTAACTCACCTGAATATTTCTTGTATAATGTGTGAAATAGGGCTCTATATTTGTTTTATTTCAAGTAATAGTGGTCCGTGTACCTTATTTGTTGATTAAGCCTTATTTTACCCATTGATTTGAAATTTCAACTTAATCATGTAACACATTGTTAGATATATATGTTTGTCTCTAGAATGCTCATTATATTTCACTGATCTACTTGATTATTTCTGCGCTGGTGTCATGTTGTTTTAATTGCTGAGACTTTATAATGGTTTTAAATTTTTTAATATTTTATAATTTGACATTTAGAAAAGTAAATAAAATCAATCTGCATTTAAGAAAGAAAGAAAGAAAGAAAGAGAGAGAGAGAGATGGAACTCCTACTTTTTGCAACAACATGGATGGAATTGGAGACTATTAAGCTAAGTGAAATAAGCCAGTTGATGAAAGACAAATACCATATGATCTCATCTATAAGTGGACTCTATTCAACAAAATAAACTAACCAACATAATGTACCACAGGCATGGAAACTGGGAGCAGACTAAAAGTGACAAGAGGTTATGGCAGAAGAGGACAATGGTGGAAAGAAGGGGAAGGGACTAGACAAAGAAGATGTATGATTGACCCATAGACATGGACAACAGAGTGGGAATTAACTGTGGGAGTCGGGGGCAGGGGTAGAAGTTGGATGGGTGGTGGCAGGTAAAGGGGGAAGAACTGAGACAACTGTAATAGAATAAACATGAGTTAAAAAAAAAAGAGACAAATCCAGAAACAAGTTAAGGAGCTTAAGTTTTTAAATAAAGTACTTTAAGACCTCATTACTTTGGTTTTTGTAGCTTAGAGGCTAAAATTTTTAAATAACAACTTTAATGAGATATAATTCACGTGTCATACAATTCACGCATTTAAAGCATACAATTCTGTATTTTTTGGTATATTCAGAGAGTTGAGCAACCATTACCATAATCAGTTCTAGAACATTTTATTACCTGAGAAAGAAACTCCAGTTGATTGCTCACTGAACTTTGTATTTTGATGCTTTTGCAGTCTTCATGGGGGCTTATGGGAGTGTAGCTGATGGTTTGCTGAACCTGGCTTTTGGTCAACTGGCCCATGTTTGATTTGGGAACATAATTAAAGGAGAATGGTTTTTTGGTCAGATAACTTTATAGTTCAATTCAATTCATTCATTCATTTGTTTCATAAATATATTAAGCTCCCACTATGTGCCAGAAACTGTCTTAACTATTAGGGATATAGGGGTGAAAAAGAGAGACTTAAACCCTTGGTTTCAAGAACTAATAGTCTCGCATGGTATATCCTAAATAGACATTTATAGAAACAATGAATTGTGTTAAGTGCCATGAAAAGAGCATATAACTGGGGGTCATTACTGAAGCCTCACCTGTGTAGGACACATAAAAAGCTTCCTTGAAGGATTGACATTTTAGCTATAATAAAAAAGAATGGCTGGGAAAGGGTGGAAGCACAGAACATTCCAGGCAAAGGGAATAACAGGTGTGAAGGCCTTGAAGGTGTAAGTGGCAAATGGGAGCAACTGAAAGAAAATTGTGGATAAGAAAGAGCTAAAGGGAGAGGAGTTACCGGTGAGATTATGGAGTTGGGTTGTGGTTGCTATGTCAGGTGGGACTTCCTAGGCTGTAGCAACTTGCTTGGGCTTTGCCTGTCATAGCAAGTGGCTGGTGAGGAGAATGGAGGGGAAGGTTAGAAATATCTCAGGTTGTTCACTGAGATCCTTTGATCATAACCACCATCATCTTTACTGGAAGCTATTTCCTATTGTACCTTGTATAAAAGTCCTTTATCCAAGTGACACTAAGATAAATATTCAAGGATTTTTTTTCCTTTTTACTCTGGTGGAGAGCTAGTTAAGCTTTCTCTTTCTGATGGTTTGTCCTGAAAGATGACTTTATGCTATGGTAAATCCTAGTATAATGGTAAAAGAAGTGTGGTAGACAGAAGTTAATGAGTGGCTGTACCTTTGGGCAAAATGCATCTCAGTAAGGGAGTCCATTCCCTAGAGAAACAAGAATTTTTGAATCACTATGCACATGCCCACTACTTTCTTTTCAAATTATCCTATTACAAGTCCCATGAAGATAGATAGAGGATACTTTCGTTGGTAGCAAATGTCATGATGAAATAATCATTTCATGAAGTTAACTGGGTTTAGGATGGAGAGTCAAAGATGTGAGATATTTCCACAGCTTAGGGCAAAACACATTGTAAAGGAAATAAAACTTGTGGTGACATTAAGTGTTATATAGGGATATATATGTGTGGGACATATACACATACACACACGTACCTTTTCTTTGATAAACCCACTTGTATCTTGATAATTTTGATACCTGAAACATTTAAAAATTTTTTTAAAAAAGTAGTTTGTCTCTTTGAAGTGTCTCTTTACCTTTATCTAGCAGAGGATAGTATCTTTGCTATTATTTTCACTACAGTATTTTAATATGTTTACTTCAATACATTGCACAGCATGTCATCTGCTTTACCATGATTTGTACACAGTAGGCACCTGATAAGTATTTGATTTGACTTAAAATTGAATAGTATCTATGGAATGAAAAATTAATCCTTCATCACATAATGATTTGGGATATTATGATGCCCAGGGGACAGACAAGGTTATTTTTAATATTTTTCCTAAAGCCCATAGTCCTATTTTAATTTGGCAAATAAAAAAAGTATCTGATGGCAGGCACATTTTCCTCCTCCCTGGAGAGATGTTCTACACAATCTCATTAGTAACCTCTTTCTGTACATGGTTACCTTTTTAGTGCACTCTTCCTTATATGAAACCTTAATTTCTATATCTATAATTAAAGCTCATTTTCTTTGCTCCCTTCCTAAGTGATAACATAGAATACAGGGTCGTCTTTCAGATATCATAATTTACCTACTTATTTGAGTTGATAATACTCACCTTACACAGTAGACATGGTAATGTATTTAGAATCGATGCTGCAGTCCTCTCCCTGTTCTCCACTTCCCATTTCTTTACTCTTTCTCTTTTTCAGTCTCCTGATTCCTCAAATGGGAATGATAGTAATACTGCTAGTTGATATAAGGGTCTTCTCATGGTCAGTGATTGATAAACTCTTAAGTTCTAGACAGAAGTTAATGACTGACATTGTTTTGTTCTTATCCCCTCACTGTGAGGGTGGGCGGTGTGGGCAATGATGCACACTGAAAGCTGTGACCAGGAAACTTAGGTGAAGTGACACTGTGGCCTCAATCCAGAGGACAGCAAGGAACTTAGCCTCCTGCTTTTTATGGCGATCCTTTGTTGAAGAATAATTTGTAATGCTGGTATTTGGGAACCCAAATTAGCTTTTATTTTTGGAATGTCTCCTAAGTATGAAACAGAAAGGTGTTCAGGTATGTAGTGGTCTGAATGCCTCACTTAGGTTCCCATTTTAACCCTTCACCATCCTTTGAGATGAGTGCAAGAGCCATTATCTCCGTTTAACTGATGATGAAAGGAAAGCGCAAGGGTCAGTCTGACATAGTATGAATCACATGTAGAAACTGAAGCAGGTACTCTAAGTTCAGAGGTTTTACTTTACAGCACTTTGTTCACAGCTCTATCAGGCTATCAGAGTCCAACCCTAAGTTGGTAGTCTCCTCTAACCTCGGAGGGGTCCTTACTGGTGCTTCCTGATAGTCCTGGATGTAAGCAGTTGGTTACATCCAGTGGTGGAAATCAATGATCAACTATGAGACTTTCCCACTGAACCCATTTTTGGCTTTAGAATCCTTCAAAACCCAATGCACCAGGTAACCAGTCACTACCGTTTGCTGTCCTGTGTTGCTTTTCACTGTTGATATAGTTTATAACAGTCTCATTACTTAATTCCTTAGGTGTGGGGAGAGGGGAGGGGAAATGACAGAGTTAGTTTAGTTTGAAAAGCAAGCTAAGAGGATAAAATCATGAAATTCTATTTTTGTTGTAGAACTAAGAACATTGTAGAAACCCAGTGTTGAGTTGGTTGTGATTATTTTCTCTGAAACTCAGTGGGAGGATTTCCAAGAAGTTGAGTGATAGATCTTTTGTGGAGGGTAAAATACACTTGATGGAGAAGTTGATGGAAAAGCTAATTAACAAATAGTTACTAATCAGGGCATTTTATCCTGTTGAGAGAGGTTTTGATAAAAGGATCTTTTTTTTTTTTTCGTTGTAAGAATACTTCATTCCATTTCTGGGTTCAACATGGGCATTTATTTTTTTGACTGTCGCTGCTTTAGAATGGAAAAAGGAATTATTAACTGAGATGATTTTTCATTGTTAAAATTTCAGTCCTATTTTAGGTTGCCTCTTAGAGTCAGCTATAGATTTAACCACTAAAATTTAGCAACTTTTGTGAAGTTGGTATTTTAAATCTGTTGTTAACTTCCTGTTCTTGACCTCCATGTGGATGGGTCCAGGCCTCTTAGATCAAGATATGATAGATTTTTGCAGGTTTCTTGAGTGCTCTGAAGGACTCTATGGGTTTTCAGCTTGGGCTTCCTTATTTCTGGGATTTCCTTCCAAATAGCAAAATCAAATGGTAGATGGAGTGAGATAATGGGACCAGTCAATGATATGATTTGTTACCTCTGCTGACTCTAGCCAAAGTCAGCTGGAGAAGCAACAAGCCAGCTTCCTTGAGAACACAGGCTCCACCTAGTGTATGGTCTTCCTTTCTGGGATATTGGTCTTTCTGGGCACAACCCTAGAGGTGGCACTAACAAGACCACGTGTGGGTCTCACCTGCCATTGTAGGTGGGATGTTTTCATTTCATGTGGAGATGGCTTTTCTTATTCTCATGCAATCATCATGAACTGGGGTAACCCTGTCTGGGTAACTGAATATTATGTAGGTAGCTCTGGAGATCATGAGCACTGCTCAGTCAACTTCCTTCTACGTGTCTTACTCTTGTGGTTAAAAGAATATAGCTCATTCCACAGTGAGACCTGCTTTTTCTCTGCATTTTTCTCTCTTTCTCCATGAAGTACAATTCTTACCTCAAGGTCTAGCTGACTGGCAGAGTTTCTCCTGCATTTATTAACTGAACTCCTTGATGTATTCTTCTCCTCGCATGTAATAGTTTTTCCCTGTGATCAATACTTTCCACCTAACAGCTATGACTTAACCAGCTTATATTTTTTTGCTTTTTCTATTTGTTTGAGTGTGATCAGGCTAGAAAGTGGGTTATTCCTTGTTCATCCTTGCAAAAAGAGTTCTATAATATGTACACTATAGTTTTTGTAATCTTTGTTTTCTAATACTATGACTATTCTGTCTCATAATTTTCATAAATTTCTCTTTTTCCTTAGACTCTGGAAATGTACTTAGTGCTGATTTTAAAGGGTTGACTTTTTTTCTTACTTTATATTTTTTATTTAATATCTTATTTTTGGGAGGTACCACCGATAAGCAAGGTATTGGGTGAGGTGCTATTAGAATTCAAGTATGAATGAATAGATGGGGGAGATGAGATATGTATACAATGTCATACAAAGTATAAAATGATACAAACTAAAAGTACAGTGAGAGTAAAGTACAGTGAGCATATGGAATAAGGAAAGGAATCATGTAAGACCTTCTGGAGGAGGTGGCACTAGAAATAGCAAGGGGAAGGCTAGACTTTAAGCTCTATAAGGGTAGGGTCTATGGATTCTCTTGGATACCACTGTATGCTCAGTGCTAAGCCTAGTTCCTAGCCCATAGTATGTGCTCCATAAATATGTATTATGCAAATGATTAGGTAAGATTTAGATGTGTAAATATGACATTGGAAAAATCTAAAGAAAAGGAGTAATTATGCAGAGGAATAGAATGGAAGATGAAAACAGGAATCATCTGTGAGAATCATATTTGTCTACAAATGTGTAAGAAGATATCCATCCTTTAATTCCAGCTTTTCCTACGCACCAAGTTATTCTAGTCACAGGCTGAGAGCCTTTATTGAAAATGAGAGCTAGAAATAGGAATGTGGGACTTGCTCTGTCCCCTTATCCAATCATGCCTCTTTAGCATTGATGGCTGGGTCATACACTTCTTGTGAGGATACTTTTGGAAAAGAAAGAGATGATAGAAGGGTAATAATATTCTTTGAAATGGAATTTGATTAGCCTCTCCTCTGTTCAGGCAGTAAGAAAAGCCCAACTGGAGATGTTGTAATACCCTCCTGTCATTCTCGAGGGCTGGGTCATGTTAGCAGGGGCAGTGGTGTTGTCATGGTGAAGGAATATTATCCTGCACCTTCCTGACCTAACCCCAGGGGTTGCAGACAAAAAATGGCAGACTCTGAATAGTCAAATAAATAAGAGACGAACAGCAGGAAGGTACTTTTTAGTATGGTCCACTGCCCTTTTCATTGGTGTGTTCATTTTAGATTTTAAAAATCACTTTGCATTGTGCAGGTTAAAGAGAAACCAAGAACACCCATGGTCTGATTAGCTCGAGGCTTAAGCAAAATTCGATGAAGGTCAAACTGTTGAGTTTCATAACAGATTTTGTGTGAGTGTACGGGGCCCTATAGTAATAATAAATTGTTAAATACTTTCATAGTAATTGTAAAGGATTTCAATTCATAGCATTTTTGCATTTTCAGAGTTTATTTGCCATTCCTTAATGTCTGTATTCTATTTATAATTCAGCTAAAATGTGAACATGCTTTAACTTTAATATAAGTATTAAATTCTTGTGGATTAGTGGCATTCCTATAGATGTTATTTCACTATAGCACAGTTTTGGTATTTTTAAAAAGATTTTATTTATTTTTAGAGAAAGGGAAATGGAAGTAGAAAGAAAGAGAGAAACATAGATGTGAGCGAGAAACATTGATTGCTTGCCTCTTGTACATGCCCCGATGGGGGACTGAACCTGCTGCCCAGGCATGTGCCCTGACCAGGAATCGAACTGGCCAACTTTTGCCTTGCAGGATGACACTCAACACACTGAGCCACACTAGTCAGGGCACACTTTTGGTATCTTTTTAATAGTATATATTTGTACATTTTAACATGCCCCAATTCTGGTTGGTTGTAGTCAAGCCTTATCTCTTTGGCTTGGCTATAAGTCCCAATTTGGGTAAATTCCAGGAGAGCCATTGTCTGACCCAGTTCTAGCCTTTGATATGACTAGTACAATGGCTGGCCCATCATAGTTCTTCAAAAATTATGGAATTAAATGAAAGCAAATCATGTCATTTCTTTCATTGTGACATTTACTTATAAATAGAGATAGATAAGTTGTGGTAGATACTATTTCTACCCAACAGCTGTTACTCACTTTCTTTCTGGATAACAGAAACTAATTTTGTTTGGGTCACTTATATATTCAGACTCAGAAGGTGAGCCATGATTGATATAAACTGGTCAAGATAATTTCCTGTGATAGATTTTTAATTTCCAAGCAACCCTTGCATTTAGGGGTCGTCATGTATCATGTAACCCCTGGACTAGTAAGACATAAGAGGAAATGGCTAGAGGTAGGCTTCTGGAAAGCTGATGCTTCTCCTTTTCCCTCTTCCTTTTGCTTTGACCATGTATATGATGCTTGGAGCCAAAGTGGCCATTTTGTTAATGGTGATACAAGTATGAAGGATGAAGAAAGATGGGAAGAATCTGGGTCTTGGATGGCATTATTAATTAAGTGGCGCAACTGATGCCAGTAACTAACACCAGGCTTCTTATTTATGAAGAAAAACAAAGACATATTGGTTTTGACTACCACTTTGGGTTTCTGTTGCTATTGAATTGAAGTGGAGATGGTACAGTGAGGGGAGAGTGTTTATGGCAGATCATCTCTTAGTCTAAAGGTTATTTATGACAGAAGAACACTTGAAAGCAATTGAATCACTCTCACAGGTGGTTCTAGGAAATTCCTGGCTATCAAAAAAACAAAAACAAACAACAAAAAAAAACCTCACTTCAGGTTCTGTTGTAACCACCTTTATATGAATATATTATGTTAGACATGTCAGATGAAAGTGCTTCTGTTGTACCTGTTATTTTGCCTGGCCAAAGTCTTAATTTACATACAGTGTCATATTTAGTGTTTACTTTTTAATTTGCATTATATTTTATGCATGTCTCTGCATTTCTATGTGGTATAGCAATTCATCTTTAACAGCAGTAGCTGTCTCCCACTGACAGTGGGTATCCTCTTCATTGGCAGAGACCATCATTGATGCTGTATCTCCAGCATAGAAAACCAGTAGAGGTAGGGGTCTGAACCAAGAGGCCCCAAGCCCTGCTTATCAGAATCACCTGGGGGAAATTAAAAAAAAAATAACAAAAAACAGGTAACAAGTTCCAAATGCAGAGATTCTGATTTAGAGTGTCTAGGGTGGACCTGTATTTTTTTAAATCTCTCCAGAGGTTTGGAGGATTTCCTGGGTTGGAAAGCTCTGGGGATAATTCCATGATCCAGTTCTTTTTCTCAAAATAAACTAAGAGAAAAGTATAATTAGAGATGATCTCTATAAGCATTGTGTCAGTAACAAGAGTCAATGAAATATATGAAGTTGGAGGTGTTTCACTCTGACTGTTATATTTAATTTCATCTAGAATATTAGGATGTTACTGAGTTTGAATCTGTCTTGATTTTCTTCCTTTAATCACTTCTCTACTAAGTGATATGAGGCTTCAAGGTATAGATATAAGCCTTTGTTTAAATGTTTTTCTAATCATTTCCAAAGGATCTCTAATTTTTATGGAGCTTTGTTTACCCTCGAGAGGTAAAAAACCCTTTCCATTTTCTCTTTGCTTGTCTGAAATTGAGATAACTTTGAGGCCATATATCTATCATTAGTTTGTGATGGTTTCCCTTCAGCAAAGGTCTAAGTTTATAGTGGATGCCCCAGGAAGTAAGTTATCTCATACTCTATCTAATCTACAGCTTAGGCTAGTTAGCTGGAAATAAAATTCTTATTTCTTTTAGAGTGGTCTCATGCGTGGTGGGCAGTTCCACCAGCCTTGGAACTTTTAGAGATTCCTCTTAAAGTGACCCAACTGAATGTAATAAAAATAGCTGAAGAAAACAAACTGTTTTAAAAGAATATGTATGTGTATAGATTTTCCTAAGAGCCAAAGATTAAAAAAATAATAGAATGAGGTTCCTTTGAAAGTAGCAAGTTTTCCATCAGTGGAGGTGTTCAAACATAGTAAAAATAACCACAATTATGTAGAGATTTCAATACTGTAGAAATTATTGCACATGTGATCAGTAAAGTCTTTATAAAGTATGCATTATGTTGATTTTTTTTTACCCACTGGTTGCTCAGATATGATGCATTTAGATGCATGTGATGGTTGGGGAAGTTATTCCTCAGTAATGCTGTGTGGACTTAGGCTATTGTGTAGAAGGACTTTAGCTGTGTTTTACAGTCACAGCTAACTAACTACATGTAGTTGATAAGGATCTTAAATGTTCTAGCTAGATGACCTAGAGTTTCAACTTGTGTGCTAACTCTGATGGTCTATTAGAGGGTGTCTATACTTCTTTGTCAAGAAGGGGACTAATACAAGGAACATATAGCAAGGACTCATGGACAAAACCAAAGGGGAAGAGCTGAGGGAGGGAAGTAGGGAGGGGGCAAGGGAAAGTGGTGGTGGGGGGAGGCAGAGACAAATGTATTTAAAAAAAATAAAGAAAGAAAGAAAAAAAACAGTAAGTTTGAGAAGGGAAGAGAAAAAAAAAGAAGAAGGGGACTAATAATGTAACTGAACTTAGGGGAGAGTGCTGTGACTGGTTAATGATACCTGTTCTGGGCATGGGTTGGGGGCTTTTGGCATGTGTGATACATATCTGCTGTCCCTACGGTAGAATCTGTTCCTTTTACATTTTTGGGAATTGAGGTTGGAGAGGTCAGGAGAAACAAAGGACAGCCCCAAAATAAAACCTCACATATATCATCAAATAATTTTCTGCAAGGATGCTAAGACCCTTCATGGGGGAAAGGGCAGTCTTTGCAACCAATACTGCTGGGAAAACTGAATATCTATATGCAAAAGAATGAAATTGGGCCCTTACCTTAAACCATATAAAAATTAACCCCAAATGGATCAAAGACGTAAGAGCTAAAGATATAAAACACTTACTGTATAGGTGAAAGTCTTGATTAGATTGTACTTAGCAATGGTTTCTTGGATAGGACACTAAAAGCATAGACAACAAAAGAAAAAATAGATAATTGAACTATATCAAAATTAAAAACTTCTGTTCATCAAAGGACCCTATCAAGTGAATGAAAAGGTAACCATTGAATGGGAGAAAATAACTGCAAGTCTCATAGGGCTGCTATCCAGAATAGATAAAGTAGTCCTCAATTCAACAACAAAAAAGACCCTCAAGAAAACTGATTGAAAAATTGGCAATGACATTTCTGTAAAAAAGATATACAATAATCACATGAAAAGATGCTAAACACCACTAATCATTAGGGAAATGCAAATCAAAACCACAATGAGATACCACCTCACACCCATTAGGATGGCTATTATTAAAAAAGACCCCTGAGGATACAAAGATGGCGGAGGAGTGAAAGGGAGTCACGCTGACCTCCTCCCAAAACCAAACTGGAATTGCAACTAAATAATGGAGTAATCACCTGGAAAGCAGTGGAGCGATAGTGGGAGAGGAGCCTTGGTGCCGCGGACAGTGGATTCTACTCTCACACATCCCAACGGGTGAGAATTGCGGTGGAGGCTCGAGAGGGTGGGCTGGGTGCGCACGGGCACTGGCACCAGAGGGACATTGAAACGGCCAGTTAGCGTCCCCCCGAGAAGAACGGGGTCTGAATCATAAACAGGAACCCCTAAACTACAGCAGCTAAAGCCGAGAAAATACAGACAAAACGCAACCCCAAAAAGCTTAGGGGTGCTCTCTGCCAGAGACAGGTGGCTGGGGATGCAGAGAGACATTTAAAGGGCAAACGCAAAAGTTGCAGCGGCAGCCACCCTCCTTGATCGCTGGGTACAGGCGGCAGCAGGGTGGGCTGGTGCCTGGGAAAAGACTGGTGAGGAAAACTTTGTGAAGAGAACTGACACAACGGCCAGTGGAGCCCGGGTGATAAGCACTTCCCACTCTGCAGCTACCATCTCGCTCAGGCATAAGGAAATCAATTAACCTGACTTTTGTGCGCTCCGCACACAGCTTGTATGCGTGTGAGCTGGGGGGCTGAGTGCAGACTGGCTGGGAGAGCCTTGAGGAGAGACTGGAGACAGAGGCGTTGGGGAAAGAACGGGAGGAGGAACCGGGGAGTCCCGACTCCCTCCCCGTTCGGTAGTCTCCATTGTGGGCTAGAAAGGCGCGACCCCAAAGAGGCAGAAGCAGGGCGCGCATGAACCAGACTGCCTGCGATTGAAACGCAGTCCGCACAGGGGTTGGATCCTTGGCCGAAGGGGTCACAGAACTGCCCAGAGGCCCCTGAGGGGAGACTGAAAACGGAGGCATTGGGGAAAGAACGGGAGGAGGAACCGGGGAGTCCCGACTCCTTCTCCTTGCCGAAGTCTCCATTGCGCGGGAAGAGGCCACACCCCCAAAGAGCCAAAAGCTGAAAAGCACACATAGACACCCCCAGAACACCCAGAGCAGGCGCGCAAACTTGCGCCGAGTGACCGGCGTGGGTTGGCGAGCGTGTGTGTGACCCACGCGGGCTGGCGAACGCTTGCACCTGCCGGCAAGGCCTCACACAGACTGGCACCCATACGGCCTGCGAGGGAGTGCACAGAGGGGCAAGGGCAGGCGTAAATTGACCTACCCGCCGCGATTGCGGAGCGGCCCACAAAATAAGTAGAGCTGCCCAGAGTCCCTGGAGGAGAGACCAGAAACAGGATTAACCGGAGAGTCCTAGAGCTGATTTCCTCCCATTTCCGTAGTCCCCATTTGGCGAGGGCAAGCAACGCACCCAAAGAGCCAAAAGCGGGGAAAACACACAATAGAAGACCCTAAACTGACCAGTGCCGCGAAGCTCGCGTGCCAGGGAGGCCAGATGAGTACGGGAGGTCGTGAATAAGCCCCCTGGTCTGGGGCAAGCACATGCGAGCCCAGGCAGGTGGGGGACCCTGCCGCACTGGGAACGGGCTCAAGGAGCCCGCGTGAGAGCGCAGAGAGGTCCCCAAAAATAGATCAGCCCTGACCGAAGGGGTCACAGAGCTGCTCCAAGCAGGAGTCAGACACAGGCATTAGACTCCTGAAAGACTCAAACAAACAACCCAAGGCTGTATAGGGTCAACAACTGACATCATCAGAGGCAAGCCCAGAAAGAAAAGTAAAGGACAAAAATACTTAACAGACTCTCACAAAAATGGGAAGAAAAAGAAGTTCCCCTCAAATGAGTGGAAAAGGGGACTCCCCACAGAGAGAGCTGAATGAAATAGAGGCAAGGGAATTATCAGATATGGAATTCAAAACAATGGTTCTAAGGGAGCTCAATGAGCTCAGCCAGCTCAAAGAGAACTATGAGAAACTGCAGAGAAACTATCAGGATCTCACAGCAAACTATATCAGCCTGGAAAAGGACATAGAAACTATCAAGAAGACACAAGAGGATATGAAGAATACCATTTCTGAACTGAAGAACACAGTAGAAGGAATCCAAAGCAGGCTGGATGAAGCCGAGGATCGAATCAGTGAGATGGAGGACAAGGTAGAAAAAAGCTCCCAGAAAGAACAAGAAATGGAAAAACGACTCAAAAAGAATGAAGAGGCATTTAGGGAAATGCAGGACAACCTGAAACGCAATAATATCCGTATAATAGGGATACCAGAAGGAGAAGAAGAGGAGCAAGGGATAGAGAACCTCCTCGAAAAAGTAATGATGGAAAATTTCCCTAATTTGAGGAGAGAAAGGCTCTCATGGATCCAGGAGGCACAGAGGACCCCACTCAAGAGGGACCCAAGGAGGTCCACTCCAAGACACATCATCATTAAAATGGCAAATGTCAAAGACAAAGAGAGAATCCTGAAGGCAGCAAGGGAGAAGGAGAAAGTAACATACAAGGGGGCCCCGATACGCCTAGCAGCTGACTTCTCAACAGAAACACTACAAGCCAGAAGGGAATGGCAACAAATATTCCAAGCCATGAAAAGCAAGGGCCTACAGCCAAGGCTGCTCTACCCAGCTAGGCTATCCATTAAAATAGAAGGAGAAATACGGAGTTTCCCAGACAAAAGAAAGCTAAAAGAATACATCTCTACCAAACCAGCACTCCAAGATATGCTAAGGGGACTGGTTTAGGCAGATGAAGGAAAAGAATGAGACAGAGAGGAACACAAGTACAAAGAGAAAAGATGAGTAAGTTTCTATCAGTAATATCTCTCAATGTGAATGGACTAAATGCCCCAATCAAAAGACACAGGGTAGCTGAATGGATAAGAAAACATGACCCACACATATGCTGCCTACAAGAGACCCACCTCAGAGCAAAAGACCTACACAGATTGAAAGTAAAAGGATGGAAAATAATATTCCAAGCAAATGGACATGAGAAAAAGGCTGGCGTTGCCATACTTGTATCAGACAAAGTAGATTTCAAAGCAAAGGCCATAAAGAGAGACCCAGAGGGGCACTTTATCACACTTAAAGGAAGAATCTATCAAGAAGACATCAACATTGTAAACTTATATGCTCCCAATATAGGAGCCCCCAAGTTTATAAGGAAATGGTTGGATGACTTCAAAAAAGATATAGATAGCAACACACTGATAGTAGGGGATTTCAACACCCCACTGTCAAAAATGGACAGATCTTCCAAACAAAACATTAATAAACATATCGTGGCGCTGAATGACACACTGAATCAAAGAGACTTAACTGACATATATAGAACCTTACATCCCAAAGAAGAAAAATACACATTCTTTTCAAATGCTCATGGCAGTTTTTCAAAGATAGACCACATGATAGGACACAAAGCAAGCCTCAGCAAATCCAGGAAAATTGAAATAATACCAAACTTTTTCTCAGACCACAAGGCCTTGAAACTCGAAATCAACCTCAAAGAGAAACTTCAAAAACTTGCAAACTCATGGAGACTGAACAGTACACTATTAAACAATGAATCGGTCAATAATGAGATAAGAAATCAAAAAATTTCTGGAAACAAATGATAATGAACAGACAACTGTCCAAAACCTATGGGACACAGCAAAGGCGGTCCTGAGAGGGAAGTTCATTGCAATACAGGCTTACCTGAAAAAGATAGAAACATTTCAAATAAAAGACCTAACACTACAACTTGAAGAACTGGAGAAACAAGAACAAATCAATCCCAGAGCAAGTAGAAGGAAAGAAATAGTCAAGATTAGAGCAGAACTGAATGACATAGAGACAAAAAGAACAATTCAGAGGATCAACCAATCCAGAAGCTGGTTCTTTGAAAAGATTAATAAAATTGACAAGCCATTAAGCAGAAACTCATCAAGACAAAAAGGGAGAGGACCCAAATTAATAATATCAGAAATGAAAGTGGAGAAATAACAACTGATACCACGGAAATACAAATGATCATCAGAAACTATTATGAACAATTATATGCCAAGAAATTTGAAAATCTTGATGAAATGGACAAATTTTTAGAAAAGTATAATCTTCCAACACTGAAGGAGGAAGAAACAGAAAGCTTGAACAGACCGATAATAGCTGGGGAAATGGAAGCAGTCATCAAGAAACTCCCAGCACACAAAAGCCCAGGGCCAGACTGTTTCCCAGGAGAATTTTACAAAACATTTAAGGAAGAGCTAACCCCTGTCCTTCTCAGACTATTCCAAAAAATCCAAGAGGAGGGAAGACTCCCAGACTCCTTCTATGAGGCCAGCATCACCCTGATCCCAAAACCAGATAAAGACCCTACAAGGAAAGAAAACTACAGGCCAATTTCGCTGATGAACATAGATGCTAAAATCCTCAACAAAATATTGGCAAACCGCATCCAGCAATACATTCAAAAGATTATCCACCACGATCAAGTGGGATTCATCCCAGGGATGCAGGGATGGTTCAACATACGCAAATCAGTAAACGTGATACAGCACATCAATAAAAGCCAAGACAAAAACCACATGATCATCTCGATAGATGCAGAAAAAGCACTTGACAAGGTACAGCACCCATTTATGATCAAAACACTCAGCAAAATGGGAATAAATGGGGTATTCCTCAACGTAATGAAGGCCATATATGAAAAACCTACAGCTAATATCATACTCAACGGGTAAAAACCGAAAGCTTTCCCACTAAGATCGGGAACACGACAAGGATGTCTGCTCTCACCGCTTCTTTTCAACATCGTATTGGAAGTCTTAGCCACAGCGGTCAGACAAGAGAAAGAGATAAAAGGCATCCAAATAGGAACGGAGGAAGTAAAACTATCATTGTTTGCAGATGACATGATAGTGTACATAGAGAACCCTGTAGACTCTACCAAAAAACTCCTCAACCTAATAAGTGAATTTGGCAAAACAGCAGGATACAAAGTCAACATTCAGAAATCAAAGGCGTTTTTGTACACCAGCAATGCAATAGAAGAAGAAGAAATCAGAAAAAAATATACCATTCGATATAGCACGAAAAAAGATAAAGTACCTAGGGATAAATTTAACCAAAGACACAAAAGACCTGTATGCAGAAAACTATACAACATTGAAAAAAGAAATTAAGGAAGACACAAATAAATGGAAGCATATACCGTGCTCATGGATTGGAAGAATTAATATCCTCAAAATGTCCATACTACCCAAAGCAATTTATAGATTCAACGCAATCCCTATTAAGATACCAATGACGTATGTCACAGAAATAGAACAGACATTTCAAAAATTTATATGGAACCATAAACTATCCCGAATATCCGCAGCAATTTTGAGAAAGAAACACAAAGTAGGAGGGATCACAATACCAGACATCAAACTCTACTACAAAGCCACCATACTGAAAACAATCTGGTACTGGCACAAGAACAGACCCATAAACCAGTGGAACAGAATAGAAAGCCCAGAAATAAGCCCAGGTCTCTATGGACATCTGATATTTGACAAAGGGGGCAGAAGCATAAAATGGAGCAATAACAGCCTCTTCAACAAATGGTGTTGGGAGAGCTGGATGGCTACATGCAAAAAATTGAAATTGGATCATCAGCTGACACCATACACAAAAATAAACTCAAGATGGATAAAAGACTTAAATATAAGTCGCAATACCATCAAAGTCCTCGAGGAGAACATTGGCAGGAAACTCTCAGATATCCCATGCAGCAATTTTTTCACTGATATGTCTCCTAAAACAAGGGACATAAAGGAAAGAATAAACAAGTGGGACCTCATCAAAATAAGAAGCTTCTGCACGGCTAAAGAAAACATCAGCAAAATGAAAAGGGAGCCAACCGTATGGGAAAATATATTCGCTAATGATACATCAGATAGAGGTTTGATCTCCAAGATATATAAAGAACTCACTCGACTCTACTCCAAGAAGACAAACGATCCAATCAAAAAATGGGCAAAGGACCTGGGCAGATGCTTTTCTAAGGAGGAGATACAGAGGGCCCAGAGGCATTTGAAAGGATGCTCAGCATCACTAGCCATCAGAGAAATGCAGATCAAAACCACCATGAGGTACCACCTCACACCGGTCAGAATGGCCATCATAAACAGATCCACAAACAACAGGTGCTGGCGAGGCTGTGGAGAAAAGGGAACCCTAGTCCACTGTTGGTGGGAATGCAGACTGGTGCAGCCACTATGGAAAGCAGTGTGGAATTTCCTCAGAAAGCTGAAAATGGACTGCCTTTTGATCCAGCGATTCCCCTGGTGGGACTATACCCTGAGAACACCAAAACGCCAATAGAAAAGAACCTATGCACCTCAATGTTCATAGCAGCGCAATTTACAATAGCCAAGTCTTGGAAGCAATCTAAGTGCCCATTAGTAGATGATTGGATCAAAAAATTATGGTACATATACACAATGGAGTACTACGCAGCAGAAAGAAAAAAAGAAGTACTAAACTTTGCAACAGCATGGATGGAACTGGAGAGCATCATGCTAAGCGAAATAAGCCAGGGGGCGAAAGACAAATACCATATGATCTCACCTATAAGCGGAACCTAACCAACAATGCAAAGATGCAAGGAAAATATGACCAGCAACATTGAAAGGAAAAGAAATCAACAGAGACAAGAGAGAAGGGGGGGGGGCAGGGAAGAGGAAGGGAAGGGGAAAGTCAAGGAACATATAGCAAGGACTCATGGACAAAACCAAAGGGGAAGAGCGGAGGGAGGGAAGGTGGGAGGGGGCAAGGGAAAGAGGTTGGGGGGAGGCAGAGACAAATGTATTTAAAAAGTAAATAAAAAAAAATTAAAAAAAAAAGACCCCTGAAAATAAGCAGATTATAGAGAAATTAGAATCCTTGTGCATTGCTAGAAGGAATGTAAAATATACAGGTGCTATAAAAAACAGTTTGGTGGATCCTCAAACAATTAAAAATAGAATTACCATATAATCCAGCAATTCCACTCCTGGATATACACCCTAAAGAACTGAAAGCAGGGACTCAAATATTTGAACACTCATATTCATAGCAGCATTATCACAGTAGGCAACCCAGTATCCAAATGTGGAGGCAACCCAGTATCCATTGACAGAAGAATGGATAAATAAAATGTGATATATACATAAATGAAATATTATTCAGTCTTAGAAAAAGAAGAAAATTCTGAATGCTGCAACATGGATAAACCTTGAAGACATGGTAAGTGAAATAAGACAGTCACAAAAGGACTAACACTGAATGATCTCATGTATATGAGGTATCTAGAGTAGTCAAAATATAGAAAGTAGAATGGTGATTGTCAGAGGCTGAGGGGATGGGGCGACAGGGAATTATTCTTTTATGGGCATGGGGTTTCAGTTTGGGAAGAATTAAAAAGTTCTGGGGATGGATGGTGATAATGGTTACATATTAATGTGAATGTACTTAATGCCATTCAACTGTATACTTCAAATGATAAATTTTATATTATATATGTTTTATCACAATAAAAACAAAAGAGAAATAAGGGATATGGCAGAGATGAGTTAACTCTCTAGCTCTTAGAGGTACTTTGGTGCTTTTCGTGCTCTCACATTTCCATTCATTCAGCACACTTTGTTAGGTATCCACTGTGTGCCAGGTAGTGTTCTAGGTATTGGGAATATAAAATGAACAACAAAACTCCTGCTTTCTTGGAGCTTACATGCTAGTGGAGCATCTAGACAATAAACAGCAAGAACAACAAAGCAGAATATATGTGATATGAGGTGGAGATAAGTGGCATGAGAAGAATAAAATAGATTTAGAGTGAAAGATGCCAGATTATGAAGGGCTTTGTTGTCCATTTTAGGGACCTGGGATTTGCTGTAGATCCCTAAATGTGTGAAATTCCACTGGAGGGTTTCTTTTTAATTATAGAAGAGTGTTGGGATGTTTTAACAGAATTCCTCTGGCTTTTGTGTTGAGAACACACCATAGGAGGGCAATGGTAGAAACATCAAGACTGGAGGCAAATGCTCTAGTTTGGGTGAGCAAGATTGATAATTTGGACCCTGGTGGTAGCAGTTGTGTGTTGAGAAGTGGTGAGAATCTAGATGTATTTTATTTTTAAACAGTGGATTTACTAATACACTGGCTGGAGGGGAATGGGAGAGAAAAAGAACTGGGAATGGTTCTAAGGTTTGGGGCCTGAAAAATTGTTAGGATGGAGTTGCAGTTTACTGAGGGGAATGTTTTAAGGGGAACAGGTATGGAAGGTAAAACTGGGACTTGGTTTTGGCCATCTGAAGCTTGGGATATCTATTAGATATCCAAATGGAGATGATCACTGAGTTGGCTCTGCAAGTTTGGAATTCAGGGGAGAGTCATGCACACTAAACATATAAATTTGGGAATGACCAGCAAAGTTTGGAACAAATTACCAAGAGGGTGAATATAATGTAAAATATATGTAGTATACATAGAAAAGAGCAAATGGCCAAGGACTGAGTCCTGGGATAGTCTAACATTAAGATGTAAAGTAGATGAGGTGGTATGAAGCGAGAGAGTATGGTATTCTTGAAATCAAGTGAAAAAAGATATTCACAGGCAGGGCGTGTTCAGTTGTTAATAGGCTTCAGGTAGATCTGGTGCTGTGAGGACAGAAAATGGACCATTGGACCATAAAAGTCACTGATGACTTCAGAATAGCTAAGAACTCCTTTGGGGAAATGGTGGGTTGAGGGAAAACTTGATTCTAATTGGAGGCCAGAGACTAGATAACTTTTCCATAAAGTTTTGCTGAAAAGGAGAGATGGGATGAAAGGTAGAGGAGGAAGTGGGTGTCAAGAGAGGGTGTTTCTGAGGTGACCTGAGATTATATTTGTCTGCTGATGATGTGATGTACAGAGGGCACTGCTGAAGTGGTGTCTTGGAGTAGGAGGGAGGGGATGGGATCTGGAACACAAGAGGAGGGGCTGCTATTGATAAACATGTGGACAGGGCATCCAGAGATATAGGAGAGATGGTAGAGTATCTGGGCATAGATGGAAGTCCATAGGTTTTTGAGGTGGCAGTAGGTGAAGGAAGTTCTTTCTGCATCTTCCACTTTCTGTGGGTGAAATAGGTAGGAAGACTATCAGCTGCAAGTGTGGATGCCTGAAGGAGCTGCTGGAACTCTGAAGAAGGAGAAAGTATAAAGTATTTGCTAAGCAGGGTGGAAAGGTGAATGCATTAACTTAGGACAGGGGAGTTATTGCCCTGGAAGAGATTGAGGGTATAGGTGTTAGCTCTTGAGGTCCCTGGATTCCAGAGTGCCCAGTGAAGGAATTTTGAAAGTTTGAGAAAGGAGACGTATTCAGATGAGGAGGTATATAGAGCCGTGTAGAGATTAGTCTTAACATAAGCCATCAGGAATTTCACTTTGGCAGTTATTTTTCTTTGTTTCCTTCTTTTCTTTTCTGTTCTTTTAAAATGTTTTTCCTTTTCATTTTTTTCCTCTCCCCTCCCGTCCTCTCCCTTTTTCTTGTCTTCTCTCTCCTGCCCAGTTTGGCCCTTCTGGACACTAAGAAGAATCTGATATTGAATCTATTTTCTGTAACTGATCAACACATTAAAAAAATTAGTGTGAATACAGATGCCCTTTCCTTCATTGGGATGGGGTAAAATAAGGCATTAAACAAATCATATACTTTTAAAAAAGATATTGACAAAGAGGTGGTTAGAAGAAATTCCTATTTTTTTCTTTAAAAAAATAAAATTCCCTATGAGCAATGCTGGAATAATGCCTTATTTTAAGTGTGAGAGTCATGGAATTTTCCTTGGCATAGTCAAATCAAATAATGTAAAACTTTCAATGCTTGAAAAGTGCTTCCTTATTAATCAATTGTGTTAAGCTTTTATGACTTTCTGTCTTTTTAGCCTTGGGGAATGATGGTTAAGAAAGAGAAATAAATTGACACACATGGAAGCATTTTTCTTCTGCTGTTTTTCCAGTTTTTAGGTGGTTTCAGAGGGATTGTAGGTGTAAATTGGCCTAGTTTGATAGTCAATTATCATTTAAATAATATTGAATTGTTTAACAGGCAGATTATAAGTAATTTTCACATACTAAAATAGAACAAAATAATTAGCTCCTGTTTCCCATGTGTTTAATTTTTCAAGAACAAATTTACAACTTGTAGCAATTGAAACTTCAGCTCTATTTGTGAAGTGTACATTTTTAGTCACATCTCACTTTATATCCAAGTTAATAGGCTGATAGATTAATTTCCTGTTAAAAACATATTTGTGGCTTTTAGTTGTAGTCAGTTAGACCTTTGTATTAATTAAGAACATGAGGATACACTCTCTAAAAGTGTGTATTCAGGCTTTAAACATTTGTTCATTTATACTATGCTGATTCCCTGGAAGGTGATTAACCATGAAAACATGGGTACAAATAGAGCTAAAAGACCACAAGACTAAAAGGTAAGCTAAAGGTGGTTTTGGTAAGAGGAGAACTTCTCATGAAGGAGCTTGGCAACTGATGTTTTGTTTCTATTCCTCTCTGGGATCAGAAGAGGTGGAGGAAAACATGCAAATCTGTGCATGAATCTGAGAAAGGAGGGAAATTTATATTGAGCAGCAGAAAAAATATGCTTTAGAATCAGGTAAACCTGAATTCCAGTCCTAACTCTTTCATTTATTAGTGGTGGGAACTCAGGTCAGCTGCCCAAGCAGACCCTAAGTTTTTCTCATCTGTAAAATGAGGGTGATAATATTTCTTTCCTGTAGGGCTGCTGTGAAGAATACATGACATAATGTGTGTGAAGTGCTTAGTACAGGGGTTCTAAATGAGGGAGAATTTTGCCTCCCAGGGGGACAAATGGCAATGTCTAAAGACATTTTTGACTTGACACACTTGCTAGGTGTTTCTGTCACCAAGTGGGTAGAGGCCAGGGATGCTGCTAAATGTCCTATGGTACTCAGGGCAACCCCCACCACCATTATTTGACCTCAATTGTCAATAGTACTGGCGTTGAGAAACCTTGACTTTAGCTCAATGCCTGGCCCAGAGCAAAGGCTTCAAAAATGTTCTCATCATTGTCATTGTCATCGTCAGTGTCAACAGTTGTTGACACAAAAATGTTCAATTGGTTTCCCCTGGAGCATGTTTCTTGGTCTCTTCACTTCATTACCTTGTAGGTAAATTTATCTCTCTATCACAAGCCTAGATTTCTGTCCCAGCCTTTTTAAATACTTCCCTGAATCTTTTCTGGTATGCACACTTACACCAGACTACGATTTCTTAACTATCTCTTGTCCTTACTTTATGCCTCATTGTTGAGTAAGCACAGTGGGTAAGAGTGTGTGTTTTAGAACCAGATTGTTTGGGTTGAAACTCAAGCATCACAATTTGCTAGAAGTGTGCATTAGTCAGATTAATTAATCTTTGTGTGTCAGTTTTCTCATCTGTAAAATGGAGTTTATGTTGTATCCTCTCATAAGGTTCTTGTGAGCATTACTAGAAATGAGCTATTGAAAGCCCTTGATTCAATGCCTAACACAGAGAAGTTGCTCAGTATATATTATTTCATGAGTAAATAGAAGCTGTACCAGGTTATTTTGCTTTTTAATTTTTATGTGGTTGGGCTTTAGTTTAAAGTCTTGGGGGATGAGCTATCTTGATAAATGATAAAGAGCACAAAAAGGTCTCTACCAAGTAATCAGGTAGGTGCGCTAATCTTGCACTTCTCCCATACAATGCAGTAGCTAGGAACCACATGTGGCTATTGAGTATTTGAAATGTGGGCTGTCTGAGTTGAGATGTGTTTGAAAGTGTGACATACATATGAAATTTAAAAGACTAAATACAAAAAAAATTGTAAAGTAACTCAGCAATTTTTAATCTTTATTACATGTTAAAAATGTTCTTACTTGTTATATACAGGGTCCAGCACAAAAAATGTCCTCTTTTATTACAAAAATCATAAGCATGTAATTCTGTAACATAACAATATTGTACTCAAGCACACCATATGACATTTTAGGTGAAATGTTCAAATTAAAACTATAAATTATTGTACCCATATTATTATCCTACCAGCACTTAAGCAGGTGTTACTTCTGCTGAACCCTGTATATTGGGTTAAATGAAATGTATTATTGGAATTAATATTTCATGTTTGTTTTTTATATTTTAAAAATATAGCTACTATAAAGTGTAAAATTGCATATATAGCTTGCATTATATTTCCATTGGGTTGTGTGGGGCTTACCTGCTGGGTAAGGCTTCTTGGCTGGAGGTGTTCTGCCAGAATCAGTGTCCTGTTGCAGTGGAGGTGTCCAGTCACTGTTCCTGGCACACTGTGGGTATAGTCCTGACTAGGCAGGCACGGCAGTCTGTCTCTGAGCCCAGTTCATCTGGCTTACTTGTGAAGTTCTAAACTGGGGATATGTGGATGATTGTGAACTCTTTGAAACTTGGAATTATGTGGAAGAAACGTTTTCTATCTGTATAAATCTAGAGTACATGTGGAGAATAATTTCAGGTAGCTGCCTTTGTTTCTAAAACAGAAGGTATTGAGCCTTTGGGGGAGTTGCTGTTCTCTGCTGCTTTTGTGATCTAATCCAGTGATTTATGAAAAATATGTGAAATTTACACACACACACACACACACACACACAAAATCTCTTTCCACTTAATTGATTACATTTGGGGGTAATCTTGTTTTGCAGGTTGGATGCTCCAATGCATTTTAAAGACTGGTTGGAGCAAGGTACTGCGCAATCAAAAGATTCTCATGTGGTTATTTTTAATACAATATGTTCTGCCATTTGATACCTTTTTGGGGGCCTAAGGTGTGAAGTGGTTCATTCTATTTAAAGATGAAAGTCAGTGGTAGCTGTTTGCATAATATTGTTCTGCAGGTGTTGATCTCTTAATTTATATTTGAAAGTTTCCACATGGTGCTTAAGAATTTAGTTGTCAGGTTATAAATTGACAAGTGAGATGATGATCTATTATAAATAAGTCTTTGAATTTAGAAAGTTGTGGCAGCAATCTTAAAATCATAAAATTGTAAAAATAAACTGTATGGGCCAAAAAAATCTGTCTTATGGTAGTCTCTGGTATTTATTTTTGCATTAAAGACATTCTGGAAAATACAGACAAATTTATCAAATAAAAGGGATTATATCCTTCTATTTAGTGGTCATCATTGTTTATGTTTTGATGCATTCCTTTCTACTCTTTTTTCTATGCACGTTTCCTTCACAGAAGTGGGATCATGTTTTGCTCATTTGGCAAAAAATATATTGAATTCTTATCCTGTGTCAGGCACTATACTAGATGCTGAGGATTCAGTGATGACAGTACCTACCACTCTAGTGGGAGAAACAAGACAGTAAACAGTTCATTTACAGTTCAGCATCTTAAAGGGATTTGATGGGAAAAACTGGAGTGCTGTGGAGCACTGGAGGATGCTTACGTGCATCTTCCCCTTGAACAAGTAAACTTATGGGAAGCCAGTTGATGTATTGCCTCCTGTTTATTGTGACCTCTTTATTTACTGCACGTTTCTGCCATTCTGGTTATACTTGAATCTCCCTACTCTGCCCCACTCTTACACCCAGCCATGGAGAAAGAGGGACTTAATTAACATCATTTCTTTTCTGAGAGCCAGTGATATCCTCTATCAAATACTTGGAACCAGCTCAGCATCGCCCATTGGGAGAGATGGTTTCCACTTGTGATATCAATGTTATACCATATCTGAATGTCTGGACTTTGGCAGTGAATACCCTTAGAATCTGTTTCTTTTGTGGTAAATAAGAGAGGTTTGAAAAAAAAAATTAGGTGGGTATTTTGAGTATATTGGTTTGGTTTTTATATTAGTTTATCTATTGCTAAGTAAAAAATTTTCCCCAAACTTAGTGGCTTTAAAGAATGATATTTATTTTCTCATAGTTTCTGTGGATCAGGAATCTGGGAGCTGGTTAGCCGATTCCTCTGGCTCAGGGTGTCTAACAAGTTGTACTCAATGTGCCAGCTGGGGCTACAGTGTCATCTGAAGACTTGACTGGGGGAGGATTTGTTTCCAAGCTCATTCATGAGGTTGTTGGCAGGACTCAGTTCCTTTCAGGCTTAGGACTGAAGGCCTGATCTCCCCATGGGCTATTGTTGGGGGCTGTCCTCAATTCCTTGCCACTTGGGCTTCTTTGTAGGGCAGTTTACATATGGCAGCTGGCTTACCTCAGAGCAAATGTGTAAGGGAGGCCAAAAAAGAGAGAGGATGCAAACAGACAGCAGTTACTGTCTTTAATAACCTAATTTCAGAAGTGACATCCCATCCCTTTTGCTATATTTTATTTAATACAAGCAAGTTGCTAGGTCCAGCCCATACTCGGGGTGAGGAGAGGGGATTGCACAAGGGCACACATATTAGAAGGTGAGGATCATTGGGAACCATTTTAAAGGCTGCCTATCAGCTTCTTTAATGGTTCTCTTTCAACTGGTATTCCCATAGAATTCAGTATTTCCTCATTGTGTTGGGTTGGCTAAAAAGTCTGTATTTTTTTTTCTCTAGAATAAAAGACACATTTTTCATTTTCACCAATAACTTTATTGATTTGGATATTTTGAGTATGTCAGCTATCTCCTGTGTGGTATAATGTCGATTGTTCTCAATTAATGTCTTGATTTCAACACTATCAGCTTCAGCGGGTCTATCCAACCGGTAGAGCATCATCCAATGAGAACTCTCCAGCACAAAACCACTTTGCAAAACACTTTTGACACGTTTGACCAGTCCCAGCACCTTCTCCATACACTACACAAATCTTTCTTTTGTGTTTCAGTACATTTTTGCCTCTTGAAATAAGAAAGCATAATATGCTGAAAATGTCACTTACTTTCTTCTACCTTCATATTAGAATGGCTACACAAAAATTCACCAATTTTGATAAGTTTTTTTTAAATGCATGCTGATATGACAGCTGTCACAATACAATTTAACAAAATTCTTTCAAATGAAGTTAATGACAACTAAGCACTACTAGAGCCATCTTATGGAAAACAAACAAACAAACAAACAAACAACAAATGAACTTTCTGGCCAACCCAATCAGTTCCTCTGCCTCTATTGCCATTAGTGGACTTCCTTCCTACAATAGCATGTAAACCCAATGAGGGCAGGGACCATGTCTGTCTTGTCAACAGCTCTGACCCCAAAGCTTAGATCTGTGGCATAAATTGATCTTCAATACATGTTTGTTGCCAAGTTTATTCTTCTGCTGGGTCTTCTGCAACTACCCTATTTGACTGACTCCAGTTGAGGACCCTTGACCTTGGACCCTAACTCTTGCCTCTTCCCACCCTGTTAGACCCCATGTTTTGGGAGCCCTTTTGCTTCCCATTATCTTTTTTCTAATCCTCTCCCACACCTAGCTCTGCCTCCAGGGTGCTGGCCTCCTCATTCTGGGAAGTGTTTTGAGTCTCTTTCTCAGAGGGAAAGATTTTGGTGAGAGATTCTGGTTATGTGCACATATGACCTGGTAACCTTGGGAGCATCCTGGATCCTCTCTCTTGATGCAAGTACCAAGGAAGAACATACAGGGATGACTTGTTTCATTCCATCCAGAAAAGGTAAAATATGAAGGTTACCTTACTGGACAGTGAATAAATAGTTAGATCTTGGGAGGCTCCAGTTTAGTGGTAGATATTGTTACATTGAAACTGACAGAGTTCAACATTAAGTAAAGGAGATAACAAAGGCTAGTAATTTTCAAAAGAAATGTAGAAACAGGAACTTTTCTTTATTGTGTTGGTGGTTGTGTCTTTTGCTTTGTTGAAGTCTTCTATTTGTTACTCTTTATATTAGGCTTCCTGGTTGACTTTAACTTTTCTCTCCTGCATCCTGCCCCACAGCAGCCTTTTTAGGAAGGTATATAATGGTGGGGTACTAATAACAGGGACTGCTTAGCTTTACCACATACTAGTTTCATGACTTCTTTCTCAGTTTCTCCATCAGTAAAATGGAGATAATGGTAGAACTGACTTTTAAGGTTAAGGAGAAGACAAAATGAAATGATATACTGAAAACACTTCACACATGGCCTGGCACACAATAAGCACTTAATAAGTATTAGCTCTATTTATTGTTTGAAAACAAATACTGGATGACCTCTCTCCAAGGAGATAGGAATGCAAGGTGTGAACTTGACTGAGGATGTGATTATTAAAAAAACAAACTGGGCAACTGTGCTTTGGACCAGGGGTCAGGAAACTAGAACTTGGGGGCAAAGTCAGCTTCCCCTCCTGTGTTTGTATAAGCCATGAGCAAGAGTGCATTTTCATTTTTAAATGGTTGAAAATAATCAAAAGAAAAACTTTCAGAACAAATAAAAAACAAATGTTCATGTTTATAAATAAACTTAACAAAGTAAATAAAAAAATAAAATTAAAAATTATAAAATATTTATTTATAAATAAAGTATATATAATAACTACACTTATTCATTTAAGCTTTGTCTCTGGCTGCTTTCATGTTACAGTCGTAGTTATGAGAGAATCCACTGGTCAGAAAAGACTAAAATATATACTATCAAGCCCTTTAAAGGAGTTTGCCAACCCTTGCTTTAGACCAGCAATTTTCAACCGGTGTGCCCCAAGAGTTTTTAAAGCATGTAATACCTGACCATTTAGTCAGGGGCATTGACCTCTTTTCCCTTAGATTGACAAATAAAAAAATGACAACAGCCTACACAACAATAGCTGTCTAGTGTGAGTGCTTCAGAATTTTAGTAATTAGTTTGTGTGTGCTTTGAAATGAAAAAGGCTGAAAATCACTGCTTTAGACCAATATGCAGCTGTCTATTTCCAGCATAACGTTGGGAGGGGTGCAGATGGTGAGATGGGGAAGATGGAAAGCTCTGCAGCTAATCCCCTGTTGACCCTTCAGTGTGCTTTCCTGGTATGGCAGTGCTCCAGATTATTTCTGTCCTATATCCAGATTTAGGAAGTAACATATTCTGAGGTTGAATAGACTAAGTGACTTTCAAATTCCCTTCTCTTTTTTAGTTTATAGAAATTGACTCTGTATTAATATAGCAAGTTACTGGTTTTACTTTTTTTTGAAATAACAAAAATATTAGTATGACATATTGATTGGCTTCCATGTAATTTTATGGATCATTATAATTAAAGTATATTAGTTAAATTTCCATTAACATTAGGCTGAAAATGCTGATGTAACACTGGCCTGATGCACATAATAGACAGTTAGAATATATGCAATTACTTCAGTGGTTATCAACTCAAATAATTTGGAAGACAATTGCTGACACAAAGTCAATTTTAAAACCACAGTACAATGAGCCCTGGCTGGTGTGGCTTAGTGGATTGAGCACCTGCCTGAGAACCAAAGGGTTTCCAATTTGATTCCCAGGCATGGTACATGCCTGGGTTGCAGGCGAGGTCCCCAGTAGGGGGTATGCAAGAGGCAACCACACATTGAGGTTTCTCTCTCTTTTGCCCTCCCTTCTCCTCTCTAAAAAATAAATAAATAAATACATAAATAAATAAACAAACAAATAAATAAAATCTTTAAAACAAATAAAAAAACACAGTAAAATAAAACACTAAAAGGATTTTATAGTCCATATTTGTCAAAAGGGCTATACAAACATCTAATTAGAATTGTCATAATAGTAATAGCTGACTTGACATAAATTAGAATTTAATTTCTAGTTGCTGAGTAATGATGATTTTTTTCTCCCATGTATACATTTGTTTTTCTTTATACTAAGCTATCACATCTGAGTTGGTAATATGTGGTCAGTCAAATATAGTCAAATGTAGCCCTGTGAATTCAAGATTAATAGCTCAGGGTATGAAGTCAAATAGATTATAATTGGGTTCTAGCTCCTGTTCTGCTGTGTGACCTTGCTCCAATTTTCTTAGCTTGAGTCCTTATCTGTATAATGGGTTTATTAATATAGCTTTTATCACCAAGCTATTGTGAGGATTAAGTGAGGAAAAAAACATGTAAGTAAGTACTTGGTAATAGTGCCTGGAATATAGTGAAAGCTTATTGAGTGTTAGATACATTGTTATGACGTAATTAGCCTTCACAATATTATTTAATGTTAATAATGTTAATCAATATAATTTAGGTGTCCTGTCATCAGCGGGAATGTGAGAATGTTATCAGCCCCATCTGTTTGGAGCCATGATGCAGCTTATAGCTTTTGCAAGCTGCAAAATTTCTCAGAATTTGAAAGCATGGAACACCTCCTAGCCACAGAACTCTTCAGCTCATTTCCTTGGGGGTAACTCTCTTTACCCATCAAAAGCATTGTTTTCACGTTCTTCTCATTTTGGGTATCTTGACAAAGCCCTTTAGGCCCATACGAATTCCTACCCTGGGCAAAGGCTGGTACACACTATGAGAAATCCAAGAGTCAGGTGGCATAGAAACTCCTTAGTGCCTTTCCAGCTTTTGCAAGCCATAGCATATACAGCAAATGGTAATATTTCCATGCCGCTCTAGAGTGAGCAGGTGAAGTTGCCCATGGCTGGAAATGCCTTGCTGAGGTGGTGGTGTGGGAACCAATGACTTCTCAGCACACCTGTAACCATTTTTGGCTGTGCCATGGCATATGGTTAAAAAGTGACATCCTTGCCCTGACTGGTATAGCTCAGTTTGTTGGGCGTTGTCTCATAAAGCTAAAGGTCGCCAGTTCAATTCCTGGCCAGGGCACATGCCTGGGTTGTGGGTTTTGTCCCCAGTCAGGGTGCATATGAGAAGCAACTGATCAACGCTTCTTTCTTATATTGATGTTTCTTTCCCTCTCTTTCTCCCTCCCTCCCTCCCCTAAAAATAAATAAATAAAATCTTTTCTAAAAATCACTTTTAATTGTTATTCTGTTACAGTTGTCCCAATTTTCCCCCCTTTGTTCTATTTCTGAGCAGAGCCTGGGTGTAGCAGTAGAATGTCAGACTATCCAAGGAAGCCAAGTTTGCCTGCCTGGGAATATCATATTTTTAGGTTGTAGCAATTGCACCTGAGCCCTTGGTGAGTAGGGTGGAGGTGCAAAAGTGCTCTCTCATTGAAGAGTAACCCTCTGTTTATACCTGCTGGGATTTCTAACATCTTGCACATGGCCATGCTCTATGTGTGTGTGTGTGTGTGTGTGTGTGTGCAGTTATATGTAGTGTGGGAATAAATAAAGATCATCTATATGAGACCAAACTGATGCTATTTATTCAGAGCTTGCTATCTATCACAAGGAAAGCAGCTACCATCACTTGCCTTTGACAGAGACTCTTAGAGGCAGCAGGTAGAGTGGGAAAGCTCTACAGTGAAAAAGGGGAGCCTCCATTTATGTGTGGTTTGATTGGAGAGGATGTTAACTAGAAGCAAGGCACCTCATGTGATTGGTTTTGGGGAGAATATTTGGCTTCCTCTGGTTATTTGCCCTTGAGTTAGAAGCAGGGACAAAAAATAGGGAAGCTTGCAATTATTGACCAAATCCTGACACTTGTAGGCTGGTTGCAACAGTTTTTAGGTCAGAGTTCTTTTGGACATGTCCATTTCTTATATTCAGTTTTCCAGTCCTCTCTTTTCATCATTCTTTTGCTTGTGAGTGGTTGACCAATGCAGGAAAGGCTACAGATTCAGACCTTCACCTGTCAGAGATTATGCAGTTGTCTCCATAGTCAAGAGTGTCACCAGATCATCTTTAAAATTTTTTTAATTGTAATTTTCCATTGCCATTCAGTCCTTTTATCCTTCTCCCCCCACCCCGAATCCTTCAGTCACCACACTTTTGTCCATGTCCACTAGTCCTTTTACCTTTTTGCTCAGTCTCCCATAACTGCCCCCCTGCCTTAGCTGTCATCCTGCTCTCTATCTTCTTGACTTGTTTTTGTATTATCAGGGCAGACATTTGGTCACTATGACAAAAATGAGAACAATTAATAGTTTCTAGAAATTGTTTCAGAAGCAGAAACACCAATTGCTCAACCCAGGCCAAAATAACAATTCTGTAGGCCATGAGGATTAACCATAGAAAGCCAAATAACTTTTAAAATTATTATTATTATTAATTCTCACCTGAGGATATGTTTATTTGGGGGGGGGGAGAGAGAGAGAGAGAGCAACATTGATGTGAGATTGGTTGTCTCCCATATACGCCGCAACTGGGGATTGAACATGCAACCTAGGTATGCGCCCTGACTGGGAATCGAAGCTGCAAAATTTTGGTGTATGGGACAATGCTCCAACCAACTTGCAACTGACTGAGGCACCCAGCCAGGGCAGTAACTCTTTCTTTATGGCAATGTTTAGCCTATTCTACCTTTCTTGTTCCATTGATCCAAGCACAGCAAGTAGTATTAACAATGGCACAGTCATCACCATGACATGACTAGCCAACCAGAAGCCTAGAGCAATGTACTGGTTCATCACTACTTCTGCTAATGAGTGGAGACTGATCTGTATCTTTCCAGGGAAGAAGTGGTATTTTTAATAACCTTGACAAAGTCAGTCATTAATTTACAGATGTTTCTTTTTGTAAGATTGAGACATTGCTCTGATTGTTTGCATAAATATTGAGCCAGTCATTTCTCCAGGTAGAGTGCCTGGATAATCAAGGGTAGCTTCATTTTGGAGCTCACATCCAGCCTTGGTGATTTATAGAATTAAGAGTGTGCATGGGCAGGTTATTCCTAAATAGGAGTGTTTAGGAGTGTTATTCCTAAAATGCATGATATTCTGAGGCAAACAGAACTAGGCATTATGGCTATAAAATGGGTAATATCCGGTATGTGCTCATGGAGATACAGGACAAAAGGAGTTATTGATAACATGAGATCAGAACCAAAGCGTCAAATTAGCTGGTTACATATTTGAATCTCAAGGACTTTCCTTCAAGTGACAAATATTTTCACCATCACTTTAGGAAATTTGTTGAATTCAAATGTGAAATTGCATAAGATGTGAACCGCAGATTGTAGTAATTAGTTCTTTTTTTTCTGGGAGACAGGTTCATCAACAAAGGCACACACTAATTTGTTTTACGTTGTCTGGCCATGTAGATGTAAATGGAAATGCTATTGACTGTAATTCTCTATGGTCTCATTTGATGAGACTTGAATTGCCTGAAGGGCTATAAAATGGGTATTTGGTGATAGATGGGCTATCCAGCAATCAGTAAGATTAAGTTGGTGGCTATTGTTTGGGATAATCCAAGAATGGTTATTTTCTGACCTACCAATTATAAGAGGAAAGAAAAGAGAAAAGGGGCTATTATGGATGGACAACAAGTAGGGGTCTATAGAAAATGAGAAGAATGATTATAGGAGGCAGATCATAAAACAGGAATTAGATAGGAGTCTTGGTCCAATGGCTTGAGTGGAAACTGTCCCTTATCTGAATTCATCAGCTTGTTCCAAAGGTCTTGGGTCAGCTGTCCACTTCTGAAAATTGACTACTTCTAGAGGATCTCTGAGAATCCTCAATTTGAAATCCCCAGATAGGAATAGCCTTCCAGTTCCAGTGGAATTCTGCTCCTCTAATTGTGAAACATGAACCCAGGGACTGACTTCTTGGAGTTTTACCACTGTATTTGTTTTTAAGAGTACCTGATAATGTCTCTTACAACAAGGTTCAAGAGCAGATTTTTCTCTGATATTTCTTATATTTCAAATACCCTGAAGATTGTGAAGAGGCTGTTCAGGAAGATGTAGAAGGGGGCCTTAACCTGGTGATAGGGCTGGGTGTAGTACAATGAGTCCTTTGCAACCTGATGCTATGTCTGTGTGCAGCAGGGCAGAATCTAGTATTTGAAGTGAACTACCTAAAAGTATGGGCCTTTCAGTTATGCATTCATAGGAGAATAACTGATGTGTCCTCAAGTCAGTGGACCACATAGTCATAAGGGCTAGTGGGAGTACTTCTGGTCAAGATTAAAGAGCTGGTGTTAGATCTTCATTTTCTTTAACTCCTGAATGTTGTTGAAAGTTATTTTTCAGCTTATCCTGAAAATATTTTATAGTTCCACCATTTCTAAGCATGATTGAATTATGATCCAGTCTATTTTTATTGGTCTAGGGTTTAAATTCTATAGTTGCCTGGATATCAGACTTATGGCATTCAGGATGGATCTTTAGACACAACTGGTATCTTAGGATCCTAAGAGAGCCATTAGGACCCTAAGGAGGGGGCCTGGGCAAAGAGTAGAGGAGTTGACACAGGTGAAGACAGGGAGATAACAGAAGCATAAGGGAAATATAGGGAGGCAAAAGGAGGATAAAGAGAGGGCAAGATTTATTAGGGAAATGAGTCTCATTTGTTGTTGCTTAAGATTGTTAAATTGTTTATTACCTTTGACCAAAGAATCTTTTAGTGAAACAGTTTTTTCCAAAGCAGAATTTTGTTTGGGAATTCTGCCCCCAAAAGTGCTGCCCACTGGGCCCGAGAAGTCTGCACCCCCTCCTTTTTCCTGTTATGATACTTTATCTGTCAAACAATTTTAAGTCAAACTGTCTCTAGAGGAATGTAGCCTTGGTGGAATTACCTGACATAGGTAAAAGAATTAGGATTGTGATAAGAGTACAACTGCAGGAGTTTTTCCTGGAGGAGGAGAGGAACTAGACTTAGGTGAGCCCATGAGACCTGGCGACTGGGGAAAGTGCTTGGGGCTTGTGCTTGGACCCTCAACCTGACAGTTGGCTGCTTTCAAACAGAGACCTGACAATCTGTGCCCTCCAGAGAGAATGCTCCTCCTGTATTAAAATCAAACTCTCAGGACAAAAAGTAGAAATGGAAGGGGAACCTTATCTGGTTTTATTGATGACCCACAGAAAATCTTGTCCAAATGGACACTGGTTCGGTGAGAACCACAAAATCATTGATCTGTGTGACTAGCTAAAAAAACAGGCTTATAGGGCCTATTGCTTGTGTTCTACCCTGTGATTCTTTTTAGATAGCACAACACAAGATAGAATGAGAAAAGAGAACAAAAGGGATTAAAAAGAATGTCCTGATTCCTCTAAACAAATGGGGACCAATAGTAAAATGTGGGTATTGCCAAACAGAAAACAAACAGCCAAGGAACTCAGTGCGGAGAGTGTTCAGACCCAGTGCTGACACAGACTTGACAAGCTGTGAGTGGCAAGGCACACGGGCCTCCTTGGGTACCATGCCTTGGGGAGAGGGGTGGTCAGCAAACATTTTCTGCAAAGGGTCACATAACACATATTTTATGACTAGCAGGCCAGATAGTCTTTGTTGCAACTGCTTGAAAGCAGACATAGATACTATGTAAATGTATAGGAGTGGCTGTGTTTCAATAAAATTTTATTTATGAACACTGGAATTTGAACTTTATATAATATTCATGTAATGAAATGCCATTCTTCTGATTTTTTTCCAAGCATTTAAAAATGTAAAAACTATTTTTAGCTTGGGACCATGCAAAAACTGTGTTGTGGATTGGATTTGGCCCTTGGGTCATAGTTTGCCAATCCCCACTGTAGTAGGTGATAGATAACAGATATTCACATGAGTTTAATAGAGCAATAGCAGTAATAAAAAGAGTAGCAGCTGATGGTTGACTAAACCTTAGGTCCAAGTGCTTGTTGTCAGACATGGTTATAAACACTTCATGTAAATTATCTCATTTACTCTCTTGATAATATTATGAAGTAGGTGCCATTATTATTCCCATTGCTCAGATAAAGAAACAGGCTCTGAGAGGGGCTCTGTGAATGCATTTTTTTTTTTTTTTTGCCATCTTCTTACCTTAAAACCAGTCAAAGACAATGGGGGAGGGGCAGGATTGAAGGTGGAAGAGGGGGTATAGGCAGGTAATAAGAGAGCAATTGGGGAAAAAATGGAGACGACTGTAATTGAACAGCAATAAAAAATTTTTAAAAAACCCATTAAAAAAAAGTCAAGTGTTTGGAAGGCAAGCTTATTCATGATGAACTTCAGGTTAGAGCTGTTAATGTTGAAGCATTTGTTATTGATGCAGTGAAAACAAAAATGGTCTACTGCAACCTTGATCAGACCCAGAGAAAAATAGCTGTCAGCTATAGCACACAGCAGACATCTGGAAAACAGCAATGGCAGCAACAACTGTATGACATACCTAATGCCTGGAAACAAAACTTGAACAAAGTGAAAAATAGCCTTTTGAGTCTTTCTAATACCTGAATTTTTATGCTATAATTTTTTTTTTCCTTTGGGGAAAAAATATATAAACGATAGTAAAACATGATCAGCGGAAAAAAAAATTGTGTCCTGGTTGATTTTTATGCATATGGCTCCTGGACTTCATTTTGAGAAATTCTGGACTAAAGGTTGGAAGGCTAAATTATAGTTTTTGCCCTACTTGATTTTTAAAATTGCATTGATAAATAAAATGCTTTTCTATTTAAAGTGAAACAAAAGTCACTCTGTAGTTGCACTTTTTTTTTTTTAAAACAAAGAAAATTGATACCCTGGGACTTATTTTGACAGGGAAAACACATGATGTTGTGTCATAGCCTGAAGACTTCTGCCTCTCACTGTATGAATTCTCTTTTTCCCTAATTCAGTCATGTACACGTTGCTTGTACCTAACTGGGTCTCTAGCCACTTTGGATAAGAAGCCTGCTATACTTTTTCCTTCTATGTCTCATGATGTTTGAGGCCAGAGTCAGCAATCATGAGTATTTGATTAATTGATTTGAAAACAGGGGCTTAAATTCTAGGGTTGAAATATTGTATGTTTATTTTTTATGCAGTAGATGGTTTCTTCCACAGCATAAAAAATATGAAATATTTAAAAAAATTGAAATTCAGCAAATCTATTTTTGTTTTTAACATGGCCATTTTTATTCATCAGGAGTTTATTCCTAAGGTTTGATTACATATTTAATCTCTTATTATAGTCTTTTAAATTCTGCTTTATTGTTAGTCTATTCCTTAATGTCTTGCTATCCACAGATTCAATTTTTTATTTGTCTCTGTATCATAAACATATCATGGAGATTGACTACTGTTTGTTTCTGCATGTGACCATCCTAAAAAGTAATTGTAATCACCCTGTTTACCTCTCTCAAAGAAGACCATGCTATGAGGAGACAACATCCTCTATAAGACAGCTCTGGCAATTGTTAAGCACATTTTCAAGACATCTAGAAAGCCCAAAAATCTCAAGAAAGGCTATGCTGTAAGGAGGAGCTTCCTCCCAGTTGTTGGACAGAGCTTCCGGAGCAGGGTCCCTTTTGACCAAATCCTGACACTTGCAGGCTGGATTCAATGGGACAAGCATTTTCGTGGTAAGAGGATGGCCTCTGTCAGGAAGAGCCCATTCTCACCCCCTTGCAGATGCAAATAGCTAATTGTCCCTTCTGAATAGACTCATGTATAGTTGTTCCTGCATTTTCATAGGAAAATAAAGTAGTGTGAGGCACACAGGAGATGCTGTTAAAACAGGAGCAGGTTCTGATTGCAGAACTAAAAGAGATCATCTGTCCATCACCAGAACCAGGATGGGGCTGGTTTGTCTCTGGTTTCTCTTTCATTCCCCAAGAGGGTTTTGAGCCCACTGGAGGGAGAGGGGGCTGCTTTTCTTGTGGACCCTGGGAAAAGCAGCATCTTGGAATGGAAGGTGTGAGAAGCCCTGGTTTCTCTCCCTCTCTCCTTTTTTCCTCTCTCTCCATCTCTCCCCCTCAATGTGCTGTATGAGGCTGGAATATCTTTCTTATTCTGGTCTTCATTTTCCTCACTTATAAGCAGCAAGTTGGACAAGATTGTTTCAGAGGAACTTGGCATCTCTAACACTTAAAATTCTTCCTTGATTTCCTGGCAGTTTGGTCTGTAGACCTTTCTCCCTGTTTGGTCAACCAGTGTCCTTCCTTCCATTTGGCAAGACATATGGTGTTTATAGTCTTTATCTTGTCTTATTGGAAACTCTTCTGAATCCTCCAGACAGAGGATTGGCTGGGCTTTAAAGTTCTGCCTGCATCAATAGAAATATATCACCCTCCTTTCTGTGGAAGTGATGAGTGTAAATTGAGAAAACTTTTTGGGGAGAACTTTAATTCCTGAGTATTAGTCATAAGTTGCAGCGAGCATCATGGGGGCAATATTGAGGATAGCAAGGAAGTTGTACTGTCATTTCAGGTCTTACTGTTTCCTGGATTGTAATCTGTATTTACGCTCTTCATCTATATATGATTCTCTCGTAAAGTACAGAAAACTGACCCTGTGGGTATGACCCCAATCTCTATGGCAATATATACCTACTCTAGTACTTGGATGGGTTAAGCTCCGCTCTGATAGTGCTGGTTCACTTCTTGATGTCCTTGTGAATATGTCATAGTCCAGTGGTCTCATTCCAAACCAAACTTATGTTTTCATTTTTTATAATTTGGTTGCTTTTAATTTATTATTCCTTTCAGTTAAGTACCTTTTAAAACAGAATATTGAATCTTACCTTTTACATTTTGAGTTCTTTTGGAAACCTTGTGCTAATTCCGATCACTTTCATTTTTGGAATGTTCTTTCCTTATTTCTTATTGGTTCAAATGAAATTTGCTCTTGGCTTGTTCTGTTTTCAATTACATGTCTTAAATATCAAGTATCCAATACTCTTTGTTTCTCATATGTACTGTTTTTGCCTGGTTGGGCCTCCTTTGAGACGGCATCATCTTTTGTTCCATGTGCTTAATGTCAGCCTTTGATATTCATGCCTCCCAGGAAATGAGGGAATTTGCCTTCATTTCATTCTGTTGTCCTCCTTCATCTTCTCTACTTTATCCTGGTGCAACAGCTGCTTTGCTGGTCTTTTTCTGCCTGCAATTTGTCAACAGAATCTACTCCACACTCTATTGTATGGATGACAAGACTTTTCACTGTCACCCTCTAGTCTTCTTCAGCCTATTTCCATTTGCTCGATCAAATACCTCCCATTATTCTACCTCCAACATGCAAGGATTTTTCCTATCTCTGTGTTTCTGTTTGCATGATTATCCTATGCCTTCATGCCCACTTCCCTTTTTTGGCTGACAATCTCTTATTCATCCTTTACTACCTAACTCTTGCATTGCCACTTCACCTGGATTAAGTTTCTTTCTTCTTGGAGCTCCCATAACACATTGTTTTTAGCCATGATGAGCATGTATTTTACATTGTTCCATCATTCTTTGTCCATGATGTACTTACTTACTAGCTGTGTGGCCTTGAGCATGTCACTTCATCTATAAAAGCCTTGATTTCTTGATCTATGAAATGGGGATAAGAATATGTACAGTAGGTCCCTGAACAGCATGGTTTTGAACTGTGCAGGTCCACTTATGGGTGGATATATTTAAAAAAATATGCATTCCTCCCCACCCTGCCCCTGCCTTGTCCCTGAGTTTCCCATGTGTGAATTCAACTCACCACAGATTAAAAATGGTATTTTTGATGCATGGTTGGGAATTCATGATGTGGTGAGCTGATCGTATGCATTCTTCTATGCCATTTTATGAGGAATTTGAACATCCATAGATTTTGGTATCTGCAGGAGTTCCTTAAGTCAATAACCCTAGGATAATGAGGGATGACTGTAGTTATGTTTTTGTGGAGTCAAAAGTTAGTTATACATGGATTTTTGACTGCACAGGTGGTCAGTGCCCCTAACTTCCACATTGTTTAGGGACACCCGTACTTTCCATGTTGGTTATAAGGATTAGAGACAACAACATAGCAGTTCATAGAGTGCCTGTGCAGGGCAGCTCCCAGTGCTTATTGTGTGTATGATCAAATCGTGCTGCTTTTTTATTATCTTCTCTGATGTCCTTATTCTCCTAAGTCTGTCTTTTTCATTTTAATTTTGTTCCTGATCTCATTTCTGAGTTGTATATTCTTGGCATTGGTAAGCACGTTCATTTGTGGGAGGGTGATGAGAAGTGGAGAAAGGAGAAAGAAAAAAGGAAATTGAGAAACTGTCTTCATTTGAATAGTGATGATCCAATTTTAACTCGACGCTTGTTCTGTGATAGACTCCCCAGTCTGGCTAGATACACAAGGCATGATGATAATGTGGTGGAGTTTTTAGCAAACATGCCAGAATCAGTACATATATACATCTTTGCAAACATATTGAAATAAGTTTATTGTCAAGGTGTTACCTTAGATCATCCACCCTTTCCAGTAATTTTATTACTCAGCATTCTCTTTCAGGTCTTCTTCCAGAATCGCATTTTCTTTAGAATCTCCTCAGTGATATTAATGAACCAACATTAGTAAAACACTGATTATCATAACCTACAGGTATTGAATCAAGGAGTTAGGAAGCATATCAAGTGCTTTACATTTAATATGGATTTATAACTACTTAATATGCATTTACATGGATTTTCTCATTTCACCACCATAACAAGCTCACAGGATAGGCAATATCTGTCCACATTATAGATGAGGATAATAAGTCTCAGAAAGACTAAGGATTTGCCTTAGTTACAAAGTGTCAGAGTCGAGATGAGAATCAAGGAGCCTGGCCTAAGCCACTGGCCTGAGTGGGTGTCTACTCCATATTTTTGGATGTAGTTGCCTTTTGTAAACCAAGCTCTGTTTGGCCAATTAGGTGATAGTTGTATTATGTTTCATGCACTGAGTGTGTAAGCTAGATTGAAATATGCTGTTGCTCTATTAACTAGTTTTTACACTTCACTGTGGACCTCAAAAAAAATCTAGGAAGACCACCATTTTAGGTAATTCCAATTTAAATGTATCACAGTGGCTCTTTTTCTTATAAAAGTTTAAAATACTGTGTGTGGAAAGTAAAACAGCAGACACTCTGGCAGTTATTCTATTTCATGTGATTTAGAAATAAAATCTTTACCTGATAGCAAAGAGCAGAGGGTGGGACTAGTGCTTGGGCCAGTCGCTTTAGAAATATTGTTTCATTTAATGAAGAGCCTATACCATAGTCATTTTTGTTCTTATGTTCTGGTTGAGGAACCTAAGGATTAGTGAGGTTCAAGGTCACTCCAACAGTACACTAATTTTCTGGATCTAAAATTCATGTTTACTCTATCAGATGACATATTAGCCCATGAGGAGAACAACTATTTATTGCTTTGTAATCAGGACTCATTTTCACATTTTCTCTGCTCAGCCAGCATTTGGCTTGTCTTTTATCCATTATTTGCAGAATTAGGGCAGAAGTCTTGTGGAGGAGGAAGCTTTATATGACGGCCCAGTTTATTATGGCAGGTGAGTGTCTCAGAATGGCATCAGGCACACCTGGAGTGGGGACTGCAAATGAAAGGGGCCCTTGGAAGTGATTTCCTTGGTGCTTGCAACATTTACTTGTTATTTACAAAATTACATGATGGGACATGATGTATTTGATTCCTTAGATCACTCATTCTACTGAATGTAATGGCTCATTAATGTTTAACAATGGAATATGAAGTCAGGCCTTCCGAAATGATCCTTGATCTTTAGTTAGCTGAAATGTTTTCTGCCTGGTTAAAGTAGGGAGAGGCAGCACGAGGCCAGAGGCTACAGTGGCACTGGAAATATCTCCAGTGGACACAGGGGTAGCAGAGCAGCCAAGAGCCCAAGACTCCATCCTGGGAGCTCACACTGAAGAGGTGTCAGTTCCAGCTTCAATCAGCCTGGTCATATACTGGCTGAGGAAATGGAAAATGCAGCTCTGTTGGGAACTGTTCCACTTGCTTTCAGGGATTGTAGCCTCGCTGACAGGCAAGAGGGCCCCAAGGCTGGAAATAATCAAGGAGGCCTTGGGAAAATAGGCCACTGAGGAGACAAAACCTGTCCCTGTGGCAGGGGCACAGCCCCTGCCTCCCACACGTCCCACTGCTTGGCCCTGTGATGGTCAGTTGTTGATTACGGGTAAGTTCTCTCATGAGGAGAGATGACCTAAGTCAGACATCAGCTGGTATGGGCAGTGGGACAAAGACTTGGGGGAAATGGAGAAAGGGCAAAAAGGCCTGTACCCCTCAACTCGGCTTGGACATTGCCGGAGTCCTCATTCTATCTGAAAGAAGTCTCCTTATTTCTTGGTGGCTCTGCACCACCTGCCTGGCTTAGGCTTGAAACAATACTGAAGGCAGGTACAGCCAGCCCTAAACTGTATCAGGCGGTTCCCATGGACAATCAGGCCTAGATGTAAGTTCTTCTAAGCCTGCTTTGTTCTTCCCTCAAAAGCTCTGATAACTGGCTCATACTGGGAAGGAGATTTACATTATTCACAGACCCTCACCTGAGGCAGATCTCTTGTGTTCCTTCAGTTGTAATCTATGATATCTATTTGTTTTCTGTAAACATAGCTTTTAGACATTGATTGATGAGCTTTGCTGTCTACCCCGTGAATATGATTCTCAATAAAAGCCTTTGGACACAGGGACTCGGGGCTTTTACCACTAGAGGGAAGAGCCATGTCCCCTCTCCTGGCAAACAGAGAAATGTTTGCAATGACTTGTGTTTATTATCCCCATCTGTGACAACCCCACGATGGGCTCTGCAGGATACCGAGCCCCGCTTCCTCCTCAGCTGGTTCCAGACAGTAACCCTCAGATCCAGGAACTCCGTGCTTCCCGCAACATGGTGCTCCCTGTGACACAGCTCTGGAGTCAGGCTGCCTGAATTGAATTTTCAGCCCACACCTAAAGAGCAAGTTAACTTGGTGAAGCCCCTTTACTTCTCAAAGCACATTTGCTCAAATGGGAATAGTAATGGCCTTGGTCTTGTGGGAGGGTAGGTATGAGGTCTTTGGGAAATACTGACAGAGTTAGGCTTCAGCAAACTTTAGTACAGGTTAAGTGGGTAAGTCTAGAGCTGTGCTCATTGGGGTAGGAGAGCTTGACAAAGGGTTTGTAGCCCATTGACTTTATCTATCTATCTATCTATCTATCTATCTATCTATCTATCTATTTATACTTTTTTATTGAGTTTATTGGGGTGGCATTGGTTAACCAAACCATATAGGTTTCAAGTGTACAACTCAACAAAATATCATCTGCATGCTGCATCATGCACTCATCGCTCAAAGTAAAGTCTCTTTCTGTCCCCATTTATCCCCCCTTTGCCCTCTTCCACATCCCTCTATCTTTCATTCCCTTGGGCTATCACCACACTGTTATTTGCATCTACGTGTTATATATATATAAAACCTATATATATATAGGTTTTTTCAATTTCTTTCATCCAGTCCCTCAATCCCCCTCCCTTCTGACTGTTGTCACTCTGTTCCATGTATCCATGCTTCTGTTTCTATTTTGTTTGTTAAATTAGTTTGTTCATTAGATTGCACATATAAATGAGATCATATGTATTTGTCTTTCTCTGACTGATTTATTTCAGGTAGCATAATATGGTCCAGGTCCATCCATTCTGTTGCAAAATGTAAGATTTCCTTCTTTTTTATGGTTGAGTAATATTCCAAGCTGTAAATGTACCACAGCTTTTATATCCACTTATCTACTAATGGGCATGTCAGCTGTTTCCACATCTTAGCTATTGTAAACAGTGCTGCTATGAACAGAGGGGTGCTTATGTTCTTTCAAATTAGTGTTTTGGTTTCCTTAAGATATATCCCCAGAAGTAGAATTGCTGGGTCAAAAGGCAGTTCAATTTTTAATTTTTTGAGGAAACTCCATATTGTTTTCCACAGTGGTTCACCAGTTTGCCTTCCCACCAACAGTGCATTAGGGGTCCCCTTTCTCCACATCCTTATCAATATTTTTTGTTTGTTGCTTTATCCTTGATTAACATAGGTGCTAAAATCTTCAGGAAAACACTAGCAAATCAGACCCAACAATACATTAAAGAGATCATACACCATTATTAAGTGGGATTTATTCTGTGGATACAAAGTTGGTACAGTATTTGCAAATCAATAAATGAGAAACATCACATAAACAAAAATGAAGGATAAAAATCACATGATCATATCAATAGATGCAGAAAAAGCATTTGACAAAGTCCATCACCCATGTATGGTAAAAGCTCTCATTAAAGTGGGAATGGAGGGATCATACCTTAGTATAACAAAGGCCATATATGACAAATCCATAGCCAACATCATACTCAATGGGCAAAAACTAAAAGTTTTTCCCTTAAGAATTGGAACAAGACAGGGATGTCTGCTTTATCACTCTTATTCAACATAATACTGGAAGTACTAACCATAGCAGTGAGACAAGAAAAAATAAAAGGCATCCAAATTGGAAAGAATGAAGTAAAATTGTCATTATTTGCAGAAAATATGATACTGTATTTAGAAAACCCTAAAGACTTCATCAAAAAACTACTAGAACTGATGAATTCAGTAAAGTAGCAGGATATAAAATTAATGTTCAGAACTTGATGGCATTTTTATATACCAGTAATGAACTATCAGAAAGAGAAATTAAGAAAACAATCCCATTTACTATTGCAATAAAAAAAATAAAAATAAGGTACCTAGGAATAAATTTAACCAAGGAGGTAAAAGACATATACTCAGGAAATTATAGGATACTGAAGAAAGAAATTGAGAAAGATACAAATAAGTGGAAGCATATACCATCTTCATAGATAGGAAGAATTAACATTATTAAAATATCCATACTACCCAAAGTACTCTAGAGTCAACACAATTCCTATTAAAATACCAATGACATATCTCATGGATCTAGAACAAATATTCCAAAAACTTATATGGAACCACAAAAGACTCCCAAATAGCCTCAGTGATCTCGAGGAAGAAGAACAAAGTTGGAAAAATCATACTACCTGATATCAAACTATATTACAAGGACATAGTAATCAAAACAGCATGGTACCAGCATAACAGGCATACAGAGCAATGCAAGAGAATTAGCCCAGAAATAAACCCACACCTTTATGGCCAATTAATATTTGACAAGGAGGCAAGAACATATGATGGGGTAAGGACAGCCTCTTAAATGGTTTTGGGAAAATTGGATGGATACATGCAAAAAAAGAAATGAAACTAGACCACGAACTTAGACTGTACAAAAGAATAAACTCAAAATGGATTAAAGACTTAAATATAAGTCACAATACCATAAAAATCCTAGAAGAAAACACAGGCAGTAAAATCTCAGACAGTTTCTGTAACAATATTTTAGCTGCTATGTCTCTTTGGGCAAGGGAAACAAAAGAAAAAATAAACAAATGGAACTACATTAAACTAAAAAGATTTTGCACAGCAAAAGAAACCATCAACAAAATTAAAGGGCAGCCCACTCAATGGGAGAACATACTCACCAATGATACATCTGATAAGGGATCAATATACAAAATATATAAAGAACTTACATAACTTAAAACCAAGAAAACAGACAATTCAATTAAAAAATGGGCAAAGGATCTGAAAGGAAACTTCTCCAAAGAGGTCATACAGATGGCCAATACACATATGAAGAAATGCTCAACATCACTAATAGATAGATTCAAATTAAAACCACAATGAGATACCACTTCACACCTGTCAGAATGGCTACCACCTATTAACCTTACATAGGGGAATGTTTCATATAGGTCCATGGGCCACTTGTTTTCATATCACTGGTGAGCTAAGAATGTTTTCTTCATTTTTGAATGTCTGTTCCTACTTTCATACTACATTTGAAGACAGAGTTGAGAGGTTGCAAGAGAGAATATGTGGCCTGCAAAGGCTAAAATATTTATTATTTAGCCATTTACAGAAAAGTTTGCTGAGCCCTAAGTTAGAGTCCAAGACAGACATGGGCTTGAGTTCCAGATCCACCATGTGTGTTCTGGAGTAAGTTACTTTCTTCTCTTAGCCTCAGTTTTCTCATTGGCAACCTCTGAGGGTGATAATATATATCTGGCCAAGAAAAATTAACTTAGATCAGTTGTATAAAGATTTGGGCATGGTTTGTGGAACATCATGAGAACTCAACAAACAACTGCCCTGATGCCTGGTGTTCAGATAATAATGGAAAACCATGTTGGCTGGAGTTGGTCAGGGCTGGCTTCTTAGAGGAGGTGAAACTTGATTTAGGCCACTGAATTGTGGGGAATATATAGAATCTGGTAAAGCAGACACCAGGAAAGGAAGGGAAAGTCAGAATAAAGACGCTACGTGTGAGAGTAAATGCTCAACCAGTATAGGTGGAATGAATAAAGAGAGGGCTGGTAGCCAAGTGCTCAATCTACCCACATGAGCTCACTGATCCCTGCAGAACTAGGCTAATGCTCAGATGAGCTTTACCACCGGGTCACTTTATTCTAGGTCCTGGTACATACACCTGTGTTGTTTCTTGATACTGTTAAGCATGTGCTCAGAGCTCTCAGAGAAAATATTCAAATTAGCTTGGGAAAATTGTATTTGAGGAGTTAGATCTGTTGTTTCAAAGAAAAACCTCCAGAGAATTCCTAACATGACTATTAGTGATTTGGGGGTTCCCCATTGCTTTGAATCTCTCATGCTCCCATTAAAAATAATCTGTGACTGATTATACAAAGCAGCCAGCCATGGTCGTTAATAACCAGTGTGGATTTGATTCTTTGAGAGGTGGGAAACAGCAGGAGCTAATGACCTTGGTTTTCCAGCCCTGCCGACTGTGGTTGGTTGTAAGGCTGTCTGAGTCACCGGGTTTCTGTGTACAGCCTCACTAATGGCATGTAATCAAGACACTCCTGAACTTCAAAAACTGCATGGTCTGTCCAGTCTGATTCATTAGCTCCACTTGGAAAGTACAGTGCCGGAGCAGACAGAACAATTTTGGATCCTTCTCAGCAGTGTGGATGTGGTTCCAAAAATTTTATGTTATTTTGGGATTCAATGGACTTGTTTTTTGTTTATCTGAGAGGGAATGAGGAACCAGACTGTAACCTGAGAGAGAGTCACAGAGGCATGGCAGTCCACAACAGATATTTCCCTGTTCGGTAGAAAATTTGTTGAGATAGCCATTTGATTCATTGTCTGGTGTACAAATTTAAATTTTTTTATGCTGAAAAATGGAATAATAGCTCCTTTTTCTTCCTAAAATTATAAGGTATACTTGCTTTAATATATACACAATGGGCTAACAAAAGATGGGGCTGTTTTATCATTTAGCAAATACATCTGACAAGCTTTAAAACAATCTTCTCTTTTCCTTCCTCACAATGATTTATTATTTAAAAAAAGAATAATTTTTGGAACTTAGTCTATTTTCATGTCCTTAGCTTTCTTTGGGGCTGAGTGGTTGCATAAGGAAATAAATACCTTCCAGTCCTTGTCATTTGATGATGCTTTTGGGTCTCTCTGTTTGTCTCAATCTTGCATATTATTTCATTTATCTATTTTTCTAAACCAAGGATTTGATTCGCTAATTTGACCATACAGGTGCCAGAGGCTGCTCAGGGTCGGGCGGTATTAATTTCCGAAGTAAATTAGCTTTCAGTAAATCCAAAGCAGAAGCTCTTAATTTGGTGGGAGTGTGTTAATCATTGAATAAATAACTCTTGTAAAAATAAAGCCTACTGTATTTTTGAAATAAATTTCAATTCAAAAGTATCTCTTGGACACCCACCATGTTTGGAACTTAGGTTAGGAGAAGGGTGGGGTGATGAAGAACTCAAGAAGTCCCTGGTTTGATGGCATATAGGTTTATCTTGGGGAGTTAGGACAAATATGTATAAAACAAGTAGAAAATTTTGTATTGATATACAATGTATGTTTCTCAAGATTGACACTATTGACATTTTGGGCAGGATAATTCCTTGTCGTTGAGGCTTCCCTGCTATAAGACGTTTAGGTGCCTCCCCAGCCTTTACCTACTTGATGCCTGTGGCAACCCCTCCCTAGTCATGACCATCAAAAATGTCTCCAGACATTGCCAAATGTCCCCAGGAGGGCAAAATCACCCCTGGGTGAGAACCTACCAAAAGAACAGGACAGGGGCCACTGCTGCCCTGCTGAGGAGCCATGTGGGGATGGCTCTGAGGCTCTGCAAATGGTTGCCAATCCTCACTTTTGTGGAGAGAATAGTGTTTACACATATGTGTGTACTGTATTTTGCAAATATTGGTAGATTCTATTGTGGGGAAAATCTACAAATGTATGGAAAACTGTAACTGAACTCAAAGTAACTTTTGGCTATTTTTATATTTTCTTGTTTAGAAGATCCTAGAAATGCAACTGATGATGTTTAAGTGCCTGAACTGGCTTTGAGTGTGGGCTCTGGAGTCAGATCGCCCAGTACCTGCCACTTAATTAACGACTTGACTTTGGCAAGTATCTTAACCTCTCCATCTCAATTCTTCCACCTGTAAAATAAGAATAATATTTGCACTTAACTTGGTATCATTGTGAGGATTAAAGGAGATATTGCATATATGGTTTCCAGTATAGTGAGTGATATATAGTAAGCACTTAATAAATGTTATCATTATTTCTTTTTGGGATTATATAGTTTTTGACCCTGAAATTCTAGAAACTGTTAGTTTAGATTTTAAGTGCTATGAGACCAGAATGGTGGGGGTGGGGAGGGACGGGGAAGGGGAGGGGATTGCTTCCTTGGGAAAGTTTCATGAAAGAGATTGAATTGAGAAAGAGGGATAGGTTCTGGGCCTGTGTTTGCATGCCACTCGGTATCTAGTTGCTTATGAGGTCACAGGAGGTAAAAAAGTGGGTCCAAGGGTTTCCAGCTTTTGGAGACCAAGTGAAAATGAGTGTGGTGGATAGACGCTAAGGTGGCCCCCAAGATTCCCACTTCCTGGATTCATGCCTCTGTGTGATCCTCTGCCTTTGGTAGGGGATGGGAATCTGTGACTTGTTTACAACCAAAAATACAGCAAAGATGATGGTGTGTATGCAATTACATGTATGGGATTATGTTACACAAGATTGTAATGCCTTCATTGCAAAAAGATGCTCATTCTTGCTAGCTTTAAAAACAGCACTGCAATATTGTCAGTTACCTATGAGAAGGGCTATGTGGCAAGGAACCTAGGGTGGACTCCAATCAACAGCCAGTAAGAAACCAATGCCCTTGATCTGGCAGGCAGCAAACTGAATGCTGCCAATAATCACACGAGCTAAGGAATGGAAGTGGAGTCTTCCCCAGTTGAGCTTCAGATGAGAACCCAGCCCTGGCTGACCCATTGATTGCAGCCTTGCTGACGAACCAGTTGGGTCACACCTGGACTCCTGGCCCACAGAAACTATGAGATAAATGTGTGTTGCTTGAAGCAGCTAAATTCATGCTAATATTGTTTTGTAGCAATTGATAACCAATACAGTGAGTGCGATATAGAGACACATGACTAGGGCCTCTCATGAGGCAAAACCACTTTAAAGTCAATGTGTCCAAGTATGATCTTGTTTTTAATACTTTTCCTATGTCTCCAATCTTTTCCTGTGTCCCTTTCTTAGGGAATGTTTCCTGTATCCCAGCCCCACCACACAAAATTTGAGGCCCTCACTGACTCCTTTCTCCCTCTTCATAATCCCTATCCGTATTGGTCCAAGATTCCTACCGACTTTTTTTATTGTCCCATCCCTACCTTAGTTTAGGTTTCAATAGTTCTAGCCTGAGCAATTACAGTAGTCTCTTGACTTACCACTTTCTTACTTCCAGTATAAACCTCTTTCTATCCACATAGTCTCCTGATTTTTATTTTTTAAGCCAATCTAGGCATGTAGTGCCCCAATAATGAAACATTGAATGGCTTTTCATTTCCTTCAGGATAAAATATAAATCTCTTGACACAGCATGCAAGTCCTATCTCTGATAACCTCTCAAACCTTCCTTCCACTTCTTTCTTTGGTTGTGATTCACTTCAAGACTCATATGTCACTTCTGAGGGGACTTCTCAACCTCTCCTCTGCCAGGCTGAGTTCCTTGAGTCCCTGGGACATACCGCATTATCGGTAGTATTAACTGACTTACTACTTGCCTGAAATTTTCTAGCAGATTGTGAACTTCTTGAGGGCAGGGACTATGTCTGGTTTCCCCCAAATATCTACAGATTTTGGCCAATGAGCTAGGCTCATAGTAGATGCTTTGTAAATGTTTGTTGCATGCATACATGTATGCACACACAGACATGCATACATGAATGAATGAATGAATGAATGAATGAATGAATGAATGAATACACATGCTGGAGTTACATCTGTGCACTTGTTCTCCAGGCACTCTGCCACATACTTTAAAAACCTCACCAAAATAGTTCTCCTGCCTTTCTGGGTGTGAATCTCCTTCCTCTTCACATCTGTCACTTCATGTGTTATTCTGCAGAATTTGGAAAAGAACACATAATGAGCTGCCTAGTTTTCTGGGTTGTTAGTTTTCTTTTCTTTCTGTCTCTGTCTCCCTTTCTCAGTTTCTCTCTTTTTGTTTCTTTTCTTTATTTCAAGTGATGATGCCCTGCATAACTTTTCATCAAGTGATGATGTCCTGGTAAACTTTTCATGGGTATGGGCTATAAATGAAATTTTGTTACAAAGAGAGCTGTTTGCAGATGTTATTGCAAGTTATGTTAAGTCACATATCAAAGAAAAAGGAGTAGTACAATGTGTCTTATTTTATATCCCCTAGTAGTTGTACTTTGTTTTTCTTCCCAGTAGTCTGTCAGTTGTTTGATAAGGGCAGCCATTTGGCCTGTTAAAATAACCCCTGGTTTTATCTTTCACTCTTGGTTTTCTCTTTCACTAGCAAAATTTATTTCCTCTTTTAGAGTGAATGCTTTAAGGAATTGTTAAGTGGGGATACCAATACCTACATTATAGGATTGCCCTGTGGAAAGAAGCATGTGCTCATTCATTGGACGGAGAGAGCACAGACCATGTACCAGATGCTGGGCAAGAGAGACATGGTCCTTGCCCTCAGAAAGCTGCCTCGATGCAGAGTTCAGAGAGCCAGAAGCATGGCAGTACTTGGCATCATTCGATAGTATCATGCTTTTTCTTTTCTTCCTTTGCCTCTCCTACTTCTCCCCAAGGCAGGCTTTGGAAATAGGCGGATCTGAAATTCAGTTCTGGCTATGCCTTTTTCTAGCCAGGTGACCTTGGGCTTGAACTCTGATTCTCTGTAGCTTCATTGGCAAAATGGCCATAGTATCCACCTTACAGGGTTGCTGAGAGTGTTGAATAAGAGAAATCGGGTGAAGCACTTGGCACTGAGCCTGCATGCCGAAGTTCACCATAAACATCAGATGCTACTTTAACAGCTGTGATAATCATCATGTTTTTGCCCTTTTTGGCTATTTCAAATTGGTTCCTTTCCTGTTGATGCCTGTTTCTGTACTACCCTCTTTTACTTGGCTCCAGTTTCTTCCTGCATTTCAACAAGTAGCACTGTCTCTTTAGGACCCACTTTGAGCAATGGGCTTATACATTCCTCTTCATTTCTTTAACATATCTTCTCTTCAACATCTGCTGTCTCCACCATGTGCTCTGGCATTTCACAACACTGTGTGTCCTTTCTTTTTTTTTTTTTCAAGTGTCTTTGATTTGTCTCCAGGCTGAAATTTCCTGAGTCTGATCTGTCAACTTTGAAATCAAAAGTAAGAGTCAATGGACTGAAGATGCAATAGGTCTCTGAGGAGTCCTTAGGGCATGGCCTTTGTGCCAACTGTATAAACTCTGCAGAGGCCTTTTATGACTCCTTTCTGTCTCTTGGAGAGTGAGGTTGTAGGTTTTAGATAGGATAGTTCTTAGTGTACTTGACAATAAGCACTTGTGGAGGTGAAGCAAAATAAATTGGTTGTGGGAAATTGTAATTTTTTCCTTCTTTAGTAATAATACACAGGGACATTTTAGAATATGGAATAAGAAATTAACCCCTTCTTTCCATATCTATCCCCTACTCTAGCATTACTGACATTGCTTTGTCCTCTAGCTGGTGGATTTCATGATGTTTGGTGTTATTAGACATTCATGCGGCAAGCATCATATTGCTATGGAGTTTGCTCTAAGGGTGATAAAGTGTGGCTGGGAAATGTAACTTAGCTTTTAAAAGGGCATGATTGTTTAGTTGACATCTGGTAATTATAGAGCTAGTGTGTGTCTTGTTTTTACAGACTGGGTAATTGTACATGGGGGGTTTGAGAGGTAAGTGGGTGTGTGCCCTTATGTGTACCCAAATGGCCTACTTATTCATCTGATGCCTTTTCCAGTTCAGAGCCTTAGGTGTTGGTGAGAGGAGCGTAGGGTAATTTACCACTGGTTCAAGCCCTAATTTCATTGTCACCACTTTGGCGTGTATATACCAGGCCTAGTCTATTTGTGTCATTTAAAACTCTAGAACAAACTGTTCTGTAAATATTACTTTAAAAATAATGCAACACTACTGCCTTCTTCTAAAATAAACTTTAAAAGCTTTGCTTTAAAGAGCTATTTTCTTCTGTTAATATTTTTAAAGTTGAATCCCAGATTTTCTAAGGGTTTAAATCAAGTAGTATCTTCTGTAACTCAACTCTTTTTGCTTTCTTTCATTTTTGTGGTACATGGAAAAGTGTCAGGGAAAAGAATCCTGCTTTTGGTTTGCTGTTATAGTTCTGAGTCCTGTAGGCAACCATTGAAAAATAAATAAATTTAGTCATCAAATTTTTGTCAAGAAGATGGAATAGATTGAATGGATTTAGGGATAATATGGGGCAATAGCGGCAAACAGGTCATATCAGTAGGATTGGGCAAGTCTCATTTAACTGGCACAGAATATTAAAGATAATTGAGCCAATGTTTAAAAACCTGGAGATTTCATATAAAAACATATATTTCAGCCTCCTTTGAAAAACTGAAGCTCTAATGTCTAGACAGGGCATACACTTTGCAATCTTTACAACTCCCTGTTTCTCTCTGAGGCTGAGTATAGTTGCAACACCACATTCACTTTGAGTCTGATAACATTGGAGTCCCATAGTTCTTGGGGCATTTCAGTTTATAATCTCTGGCAGGAGGAAAGGGGCCCAAGTGTCCTGGACTCCAGACTCAGCTCTGCCACCCTCTGAGGCTCCTCCTCTCTGACCCTTGAGATTTTGTGATGGAGAATTAGGACAAAAGGAGTTGTGGAGGAAGACAAAAGAGACCAGAGCAGAAGCAAAGGGTAGAATGAATTTTAGGGGAAAAGGAGACTCTTGAAGAGTCAGGCCTGGGAACAGCTGGAGTATTTGAGAGCAGCAGAGGGATTTTAAATCAAGTACAGAGTTGTGTGTCCACTTCATAGTGCTCAAGAAACACAAATGAGGATTTGAGTTATTTGAAATTGCTGGACTGTGTTTGTATCAGTCTGCATTGAGTCAGAAACTATATCAATTATTTTTACAGAGAGAATTTAATATTAGAAATTATCAACTTGATATTGAAGAACTGAAAATACAATGAAAGGACACTAACATATCATGAAAGTAGCAAGCACAGGAGGCATTTCCATTCCTACTATTGGGATTATTAGGATTTAGAAGCTTGGAAGTGGGGCCCTGTGGGGCTAAACTCACTTTTCCAAGATGATGGCTGGTGCTGAGGCTTCTGAGCTCAACTCAGAACTCTGAGAGATGGTACCAGTGAGAGATAGAACAGCTTTGGTTGTTCTAAGGAACTTCAGCTCTAACTTGTCTTTGATGGCCATTATTGCTGACCACTGATAGCTAGTTCTCCTCTACCTCTGGGCTATTTCTGGATTACTTCTAAGAGGATTGCAACATTCCTCTCCCCTTGAAGTTAGATAAAGTCATATGTCTATTTCTGGCCAATAGATTGTGAGCAGAAGTAATGTGTGTACCTTCTGGACTAAACATTTAATCATCAGGTCATGAATCTTTAGCATCCCTTTCTCCTGCTTTTGAATTGAGCAGTATTCCAGAGGATATGCCCTCCATAAATCTGGGCACCAGAGGGAGGCCTGCTGAAGCCCAATAGACATGTAGCATGAGTGAGAAAATAATCTTTGTTGTTTATATCACTGAGATTTGGGGATAATTGGTTAGCCATAGTTTGTCCTTATCTAGCCTGAACAATACACTGTCTAACTAGAACTTATCTTCTTCTCCATGTCTACAGCCTCTTTATTCCTCAGGTCATAGGATGGCACAACTACATATTCACTTGCCAGAAACCTGGGAATTATCTATTTCTTTTATGTCTTATATTGCTCTCAATATCCAGTCAATTATCAGATCACTTAGCTTCAATTTTCTTAATACCACTTGTATTATACACTTCTTTTAATTCCTACTACTATTGGCTTATTTCAAGGTGTATGTAATTGCTCAACTGGACAATTATATTTTGTAACAACTCACCCTTTTTTAAATTATATTTTATTGGTTATTCTATTATAGTTGTCCCAATTTTTCCCCCTTTGCCCACCTCCACCCAGCACCCACCACTCCCTCCGGCAATTGCCACACCACTTTTCATGTCCGTTAGTCACTCGTATCAGTTGTTTGGCTACTCCATTTCCTATACCGTATTTTACATCCCTATGGCTATTCTATAACTACCAATTTGTACTTCTTAATGTCTTCTCCTCTTCTCCATTCCCCTAAACACTCCTCTCATCTGGCCATCAAAATGCTCTCTATATCCATGATTCTGTCTCTGTTCTTCTTGTTTGCTTAGTCTGTGTTTTTTAGATTCTAATGTTGATAGATGTGTATTTATAGCCATTTATTGTTCATAGTTTTGATATTCTTCCTCTTAAATAAGACCTTTAACACTTCATATAAAAATGGTTTGGTGATGATGAACTCCTTTAGTATTTTCTTGTATGGGATGCTGTTTATCTGCCCTTTGATGCTAAATGATAGCTTTGCTGGGTAGAGCAGTCTTGGCTATAGGTCTCTGCTTTTTATGACTTTGAACATTTCTTGCCAATCTATTCTAGCCTGTAAGGTTTCTTTTGAGAAGTCAGCCGACAGTCTTATGGGAACTTCCCTATGGGTAACTAACTTCTTTTCTGTTGCTGCTTTTAAGATTCTTTATCTTTAACCTTTGGCATTTTAATTATGATGTGTCTTGGAGTGGGCCTCTTTGCATCCATCTTGTTTGGGACTCTCTCTGCTTCTTGGTCTTGCATGTCTATTTCCCTCACCAAATTAGGGAAATTTTACTTCATTGTTTTTTCAAACAGATTTCCAATTTCTTGCTCTTTCTCTTCTCCTTCTGGCAACCTATGATGCAAATGTTGGAACGCTTGAAGTTGTCTCAGAGCTTGCTTACACTATCCTCATTTTTTGGGATTCTTTTTATTCTTTTTGTTCTGATTGGTTGTTTTTTTTACTTCCTTATGTTACAAATCATTGATTTGATTCTCAGTTTCACCCACTGTACTGTTGTTGCCCTGTAATTTGTTCTTTTCCTGTAAATTGTTCTTTTTCAATTAGTGTATCCTTTGTTTCTGACCGGATTTTTTTTTTTTTTCAATTGAAGTCCTCACCAAATTCCTTGAGCATCCTTATAATCATTGTTTTGAACTTTGCATCTGATAGATTGCTTATTTCTATTTTGTTTAGTTCTTTCTCTGGAGTTTTGATCTGTTCTTTCTTTTGGACCATGTTAACATGGCCTAATATAGCAGATGTCCTGTAGGGTCCAGTGACACAGCCTCCCCTATTACCCAGGCTGGGCACTTGAGATGTGCCCTTTGTGAAAGCTGATCACACCCTCCCCTTGTAGTTGAGCCTTGGTTGCTATTGGCAGATCAATGGTAGGGATTAACCCAGGCCAGTGAGCTGCAGGAACTGACTGTGACCACTTACCACCAACCTTCACTCTCTGTGAAGGATCAGCTGTGCAGGGGCAGGGTGGTGGTGGTACTATGTGGTCTGTAGCCTTCCGCATGGTGTGCAGGCTCTGGGGTTTCTGGGTGGTATAGGCCAAGTCTAGCCCTGATCTGTGTTTTGCCTGGGGCCATCCTGCATGAGCTACAAAGAAATCCACAGATGGCTGCTACTTGGTCTAGGCTTGGAGGTTCCCAGGTGAAGCCAATCTGTGAATTTAAGCTGGCTGCTGCTAGAGCTAGGCCTGGGGACCCTTAGCAAGAGATACAGGGGCAGGTGCCTCATTGGGGCTAGCTGTTACTTCTTTGAGAGAATTTAAGAAGTTGTAAGACATGAGCCTTGCAAGACCAGCCATTTGTATGAAAAAGCCACTGTTAACAGCTTGGGTGGGCCCATAAGTTGGGTGGAGTGTAGTCTCAGGGAATCACCAGGATAGGGCACACAGTGTTAGTTAGCCTGGTTGGTGGAGCCTCAGTTATGGCACCCACCTGCCAGCTCTGTGGCTCTTTGTGGGGAGTGTACAGAAAAGGAACAATGGCCTCTACCCACCTTTCTGTCAGGGAGAAAGCTGTCCCCCAGATCTTACCTTGGTGCCAGACACTTTAGTTCCTCCCTGTATGTCACAGGTGCCTTTCAAGCTGTACCCCAGTGCTGGAGTTCAGAGGATGTGAGTCTGAGTAAGTGCATATGCGGGTTCTTTAAGGGAAACTGCTTGGGACCCCAGAAGTTTCTTCCACTGACTCAATCCCCATTGATTTTTGCAGCCAGAAGTTATGGGGGTTTATCCTCCTGGTACTGGAACCCTGGGCTAAGGGGCCTGTTTTGTGGCTGGGACCCCTTGCTCCCGAGACATTCCTCTCAAATTTTTATGCACCACATGTGTATGTGGGACCAGCCCTTTCTGTGTCTCTGCTTCTCTGGCTCTCCTATCAGTCTGTTGCATGTGGTTTCTTTAATTCCGTAGTTGTCAGACTTCCATTCAACTCTATTTCTGAGGGTTGAGTAATGGTTGTTCTATTGTTTAATTGTAATTTTGATGTGGTTGTGCAAGGAGGCGAGCTGTGTTTACTTGACCAGAATTCCAGCATAATTACTCACTCTTTCATAATCTTATCCCAGCTTACCCCATTTCCTATAGGAAACGTAAATTGGATAATGTCCCCTCATTTCTCATAAATCGTCACGGGTTTCCTGCTGTCCTTGAGAGAAAGTCAAGCTCCTCAGCATGATGGGCAAACCTCTCTGTGATCTGCTCAGTCTCCCAATACACTGTCTGGGTGTGCTGTCCCTAGGGAACTACCTTTCTTGTCCTCTGCCTAGAAGGACCTTTCTTTCTGTCTGCTTGTTCATCTCTCTCTGTTTTCAAGTTTTAGCTCAAGACTTACCTCCTCTGTGAAGCCCTTTCTGAATTTCCCAAGTGTACTTCCTCAGTGGTCCCTTTGTTCATTTTACATACTTCATTATATATATATTAACATATTAAATATAATTGCTTGCAAGCCTGGTATTCTTACTAGATTGTCATCTTGACAGCAGGTTCTGAATCTGACTATGACCACTGATCACTAACCTTCACCCTCTGTGAAGGACCAGCTGTGCAGGGGCAGGGTGGTGGTGGTCCTATGTGGTCTGTAGCCTTCCACTTGGTCACAGCAGGTTTGTTTCCCCTTTGGCCCAAGTAATTAATAAAATATATAGTTTTAAGGTAATTATAATTTTGAATGAATGTTTTACTGTTACTTTTAAGTAAGGAATAAATGTTTGAAAAATAAAGGTATGACATAAAAATTTAAGTTCAATAACAAAAATTACTAAACACTATAGTTGTTATTTTTTTGAGAGGAGGTTGGCATGTATTTTAAGAATAAAAAGACCTTATATTTTTCAAAGATAGTTTAGGTGACTAATCTACTTTATAATCAATATCCGTGAAAAGTTGTTATTTTTATTGTCATGGTTTTATAAAAGGATGAATGATATTATTTTAATAGTCACATCAAATTGACAAACATCAGTTTTTAAAATGTTCTAGTTAGCAAGTAGAAATTTAGAAAAGACCAGCACAGCCAGAGACCACACTTTAGTCTCTAAAATATGTCAGCCAATTCAGAAAGGCCGCTTTTTAAATATACACAATAAATCATTTCACTCAAAATGTTACACTGAATTGTGTTCCACAGAGATTTTTATTAACTTAAAAAGCCAAGATGAAATGGATAAAATATATCAAAAGCCTCAAAAATATTCATATCATATGACCTGGTGATTCCTCCTCTGGGATGGGTCTCTGTGGGTGGCTGTGGCATCCCTGTATGGGGTGAGGGGTAGGTCTCCAAATAATAAAGACAATGGAACTTTGCAAGTTGTATGAGGTTACTTTCTTTCTCCTCTCAGCCTGACTCAGGCAATAGGCAGAGTGGGAAGGATTTTTCCAGAAGCCAATCAGGGCCTCAGATAACTAATAATCCCTCTACTCCATGATTTATTATAGATTACAGTGCTGTGTTTGCTCAGATATCTCATAATATTCCCAAGTGTGGGCCTGCCTGTGGGGAACAGCTTATCTAAGACAGTGGAAGTCTTAGTACTGCTTTGAAGTTCTTTGTACCCCTCTCACACATAAGCTCACTGTAAAATCTTCCAGCTGAGCCTTGCTGGTAGTTTCTGGGCAATTTTTTTCACTATTTTCATTGTTCTCTTTCACTTCCCATCTCCATCTTCCTCTTTGTATAAATGTCACATTGCTTTGAACTAGACAACCCTATTTCACCTCTTAAGCTACCCAATGCCATTTTCTCTTTTAGCATATGAGTACAAATGATTTCCTTGCCGCCCCCTCCATAAACCAGTTGTTTCCATTTTTCTGCCTTAGGTGAACCAGAGCGCTTATATTTTACTTTGATAGCCCCTGCAACTTTTTACGGGTGATGTTTGGCTGAATGCTTGCTCTTCCAACTAGACTGTATGCTCCATGAGGGTTAGGCTTTGCCTTGCTTTTTTAGTGTTGTGTCTCTACGGGCTGGCATAAGGTAGGTGTTCAATAAAAGTTAATGAATAAATGATTGAACAAAACACATTAAAGGCAAACCTATATTCATACTCATTGTTTTTAAAGAATGTAAATTGAACCCTTGTAATGTGACTTAGTGCTGTAAGTAGCCTTGGTGAGAATGCATGTGCATGTTGGGTACTGGTACCTGAAGTTTTCCTTGACACATCCCATAGCGATTTCATCAACACATCCAACAAAGACTGGTTGTATGTTTCTTTTCTTTCTGTGGAACAGGCACTGTGCTTAGAACTACGAATATATGGATCTATCTTTAAAATATCTAACAGATAAATGGAAGATAAAGTGTAATGACTTTTGCAACATAGTAGGCCCTCAGTAATTGTTGAGTGAATGACCCATTGTCACCAGGCCATGATGGGATCAACTGAAGTGCCATTAGTGAAAATGTACCAATTCTGATTGTTTTTACATTAAATTTATTGGATAACATTGGCCAATAACGTTATATAAGTTTCAGGTATACCACTTTATAGTACAACATCTGTGTACTCCACTGAGCGCTCACCAACCAAAGTCTGGTCTCCTTCAGTTCATATTTTTTGACCATCTTTACCCTCTCCATCTTCCCCTCACCCTCCTTCCTTTCTGATGACCATCACACTGTTGTGTCTATGAGTTTGTTTCTTGCTTTTTGTTTTATTTTTGCTTGGAGTTAATGGTGTGACAAGATGGCTTGATAATAGGAAAAAAACTACTGGGGGGATAACTTAAATCCATTTTCATAGTAAAGGCATTGCATATTGGTGTCATGGTCCACCTTTAATTAAAAGATGGCATTTTCCCCTCTCACTTCTTGAGGTTTTGGTGTGGAGGGGGTCAGGGTGGGGAGTGTAGTGGCTCTCCATTCTGAGTGGTGGTGCAGGCATTTATTGGAGGCAGACTTGGGGGTGCTTGGTCAGTGTCATTGTGAGCTTTGAACTCAACAGACCATTAGAAGGCATGGTATCGCCAGGCTTCCTCAGGATGCTAATAGGGAGGGTATAGTACAGGAGGAGAAGGAGGAGAAGGGAGAAGGGGAGGAGGAGGAGGAGGAGAAGGGAAGAGAAGGGCTCTTATCTGGGCAGTGGAACCCTGATTGTGCTCCAGGACTCAAGTGGCCGGCTTAACTTAGGTCAGCGATTTTCACCTTTTTTAATCTCATGGGACACACAAACAGGTTACTAAACTTCTGCGAGACATCAAAAAATATATATTTTGCTTTTCTGACCAAAAAGTGCAACTTTGATTCATACACACATTGTGTTAGCTGTTGTCATTTTTTTTATGCTAGTAATAAGGGAAAAGATGTTAGTGCCCCTGAATAAATAACTAGGTAGTGCATGTTTTAAAAATTCTTGTAGCACACCAGTAGAAAATCTCAAACGTAGGTTATTAGGTATTCTGAGAGGCCAAGGGTCCTTTTTTTACATTTGCTTTTTATTTTTAATTTTTTGTGTTTTCTTTTTGCCACTTTATCCAGGAAATATCAGCAATTAAATTATATTTATTCTACAAATGTAAAGGATATTTTTTTCTTAGGTGATATTTGAAATATCCATCTGCCTATCTCTGCCTGTTTACTCTGGTAAGTCCTAGTAACACAGGCATAGCTGGATTACGAGACAGGGATCATGCAGTGTATTCTCTGGGGGAAAAAGAATGTTAAATTCAACAAATAAGTTATTGAAATAAGTAATCCTTCCTTTGTTGTTATTGAATTCTTCAGTCTGGCATTATATTGTGGCTTTTGAATGCAAACAACAGAATTTGCAAAGCTAATGAAGATAAGACTTTGCGAAGGAAAGGAATTTATGATTAAAAAACCCAACTTTACAATAAGGAACAATAATTTAATTTAGGCAACTCTATCTTGTGGCCTAATGTTTGCTGTTTATTTATCCAGTGAACATTTCTGGTGCACCTCCTGGAAGCCAGACACTTTTGGTCTTCTATGAGCTTAAAGTCTTTTCAGGGAGAAAGTCAAAATTTCTAAAAATTAAAATTTTATAATTTGACAATTATTTATCAAGTGCTTAGTATGTTTCAGGCATTGGGAACACAATAATTAGCAGGACAAACTCCCTGCCTTCATGGAATTTACAGTCTAGTGGGGAAATGATGGCTGTGGAGCCTCTAAGTAGAAGTCTGGTGTGTGTATGTACATGCATGTGTGTGTGTATATGTGTGTGAGAGAGAGAATCTTCAAGCTCTCTGAGGGCTGCATAAAGAAAGTGGACCTTAAGGACGATTGGAATGTGCCTGGTGGAGGGAGAAAGAACATGTGGTATGAAGAAGAGAAGGGTTGATATGGCCTGGCTAGGGCTTAGCTGTGGTAAAGTTCAGCAGGAAGGAGTATGGTCAGCCTGGGGCTGGGCTGGGGCAGAGGGAAGATCAGGCAAATATAGGCTGAGGAGCTTGAACTTCATCAGAGTAAACACCTCCTTGCTTAGAGAATTTACTTTTCCTTGGTGAGCTAAAAGAGAATCCTCATGAGAGATCATTTCCTCATCACACAGAGAACATTCCTCAGATTCTTAATGACTTCTCTCTATTCCACTCTATTCAATTTTGTATTTCATTTTATTCCTTTTTCTTCAATTAAGGATTGTTCTAATAAAAGTGGAGTCTAGAATCCAAGGATAAGTCATTGCTCCCTTCTTGGCACTCTCTGGTGCACGCCTCACAGGTACTGTGTGTGGGCTCTCCACCCTCTTATCAGGGCGTAAGACTGAGAGCAGGGACCAGGCAGCTCCATCATGGTACTTGACGCAGCCTGGTGGTGGTTGTATGTTGAATGCTACAGAAGGGCACACTCATGTATCTGCCATGGGTCCTTTGGAAGTTTGCAGTTATAAAATAAAATTTTAAATGGAAAGTGACACATGCTTAGCATAGTAGCTGGCATGTGGAAAATGTCTAGTGCAGCAATTTTCAACCAGTGTGCTGCAAGAATGTTTAAAATATGCAGTACCTGACTGTTTAGTCAGGGGCCCTGACCTCTTTTCCCTTAGATTGTCAAATAAAAAAATGAAAACAGCCGAACACAATGATAGATGTCTGGTGTGAATGAATCAAAATTATACCTATTTTTTTTCCAGATCAGCAAAAACTGTATTTTTTGGTGTGCCACAGAATTTTAGTAATTAGTCTGTGTGTGCCACAAGATGAAAAAGGTTGACACTCACTGGTCGTGAGGCTGGAACTCACTGAATAGTAGTTTCCTACCTATTTTAATCAAAAGCTACGTCACTAGGAATATTTATTATGGATTCCGACATTGAAACTCCATGCCATTCTTCTGTTAAAGTCTCATACTTCCTCCATTGCTTAGTGAATTAAGAAGAGTTATACATGCTTTCATGATTACAGTATTTTATTGTATGAATTTGTTCTCAATTCTGTGATGTTAATAAGTAGCACTGTTTGTTTAAAAATCTGGGTAAGAAAGGGCTTCTGCAGTATTTTTAAAATGGTCTGGGACATTTGAGCTAAAGCATCTTCCAGGTTGCCCTGAGCTTAGACTGCTTGGAAGAGAGTTGTGGTTTGAGAAGCTGGAGTTCTGTATTCCTCATGTGGAGAGAGAGGCCAGGAGGCAGGGTCGGCACTGTAAGTTTACAGAATGCAGAGAGACAAATGAGCAGGCTCCAAGAGCATTTGTAATGCAACCACATCCTTGCTTCCCTTTGCCTCTGTGCCTCTCCAGCCAGCCTGTGGGAGTGTCTGCCCTGCTGGGCATCGTGGGCTATAGAGGTACCTGCACAAGCCTCCCAGAATGTCTTGTCCCTGAGATGACAAAGCACTTGAACGTGGTCTAGGGATGTGTGATGCCCTGCTTAGGAAACAGAAATAAGCGAACAGAAAGTTTCTCATATTTTCAGGAATCACAAATATATAGAAGCCAAGGGGTTACAGCTAAGGGTTGTTTCCTTAGTGGAATAGTGATATGGAGGCTGAACAAATGACTCAGGATTGCTAACAGGATTAGGGAAGCTTCTCAGGCATGCCCTGTGGGATGATGCTTGGTGATAGGTAGCTTGGTGGTCTCAGGGTGGGATTCATCTACCTTGTTCTTCTCTTTTAGCTTTTTAGCTCATGACACAAGTCTTTCACAGAAGTTCAGTCTTATCTGTGGTGAGGTTGCAAATAAATTTTTCTGCCTAACAGATAGCTCTCTCTTCTCGTGCTAACAGGAAGTTGGGCCCTTTGAGAATAACCTATTGCTCTGCACAACCTTTGCTGTTTCAAAATGGAAGGCTTGGCTCCCAGGGGCTCCGGCCGGCACACTGTTTTTAATTGGCAGAAACATCCCCTGACCTAACAGCGATGCATTGTGTCTGTTCCCAGAATGAGTTTCATTATCAGTTCCCAGAGCTCAATGCCAGCCTAGCCCAGCTCACCTTAGAACAGCCTTTGTAAGGTGGAAGAGGGTGGAGGGTGGTAAGAAGGTCTCCAATAATAGATCTCATACTTTTCAAATAACCATGACCCGCTACATTAAGTATTAATTGCAAGTCTGTTTCAATTTTTAAATAACATTCAGTTCTTTAAAGATTTACATGGGCTCATCTGAGCTCAATCAAATCAAATTTAAAACAAGGAAAAAATGATCAACTTCTGGGTGTGATTCAGTGTGTTAAATTAGTTTCAGGATTGTTTCCCCCCAAGAAATGGGACACTTATTTTTAGGGCTTACATACTTTCTTCTTCTTTTTCTTCTTTTTTTTTTTGTTGAAAACTTTGTGGAGAAGTAGAACAGTTCTATCTTGAGAGGAGGTATGTCTACTTTAAAAGTTTTCTTGTAGGCAGAAACAGGTTTTAACTTGGTATCATATAGGGAGAAGGGGAAGCTAATAGCTATAAATTTGGCTATAAAGGAAGCTGTCTGTTGAGTATTTGGAACCTCTGCTTTACAATTAAAAAAAACAAAACACTTCCCTTGGTTGTCTTCTGGGCATGAGTTTGGTGCCACCTTGTGGGCAATTGTTAGACTATTATGCATGCCAGTAAGAAAAAACTTGCCCCAAGGTGATTAGTAATGCTCAAAACATATGCTTTATAAATTAAACAAACTCAATGATTCTTCCACTAGGCTTGTGTAGCCTTATCTTAAAGGCACTTTTACTACCTAATTTCAGGAACTATTTAATTCTTCCTAAGGGATTTTGATACCCTGCTGAGGTACCAGTAACTTATTCCCTGTGGAAAACTTTTTCTGGGGATCTGTGTTCTTTCATTAAGTTTTGCATTTTCAACATATTGTAGTGTGTTTTTCCTTCTGTCATTTAAAGGTAAACATTAGGTATCTATCAATATGTATCTTCTTAGTGGTAGTATTTAATGCTGTCCTTATTAGAGAGAAAATAATAAAGTCAAAACAGATTGCCCCAGATATAATACTGGTCATGTACAGTTATGAGAAATCCTTGTTAATTTATTTTAAATAAAAATTAGATATTTACCAAATGTTAGAATTAATAAGAGAATGCATTGTGTATTCTGTACTGATGTGTTACATCAGGACGCTACATTTACTAGAGTCCTTCAGCAGATTCAACGATATTGATACTGGGTATGTGATTTTTTTTGACCCACTTTATCATGGTCACAACAGCCCTCTGAGGTATGTAGAACTGATATTGTTAATCCTAATTTTGTCCAGAGAGAAGATAGTACCCAAGGCATAGGTGGCTTGCTCTAGCTCACAAGGCCTGGTAGTGGTAGGGAAGGATTAGAACCTAGATCTCAGTACAACTGGTCTGCTGCTCTGGTCACTTGCTGCACCTATTATTTACATTATAATGGGCACCAAATGCAAGAAGTAAACTTTGAGGCTGATGTGAGTTTTGGAGATCAGGCTGTTGAAGTTTAAAGAAGAGAGAGAGGAGGGAGGTGGGGTGGGGGGGGGAGAGAGAGAGAGAGAGAGAGAAGGAGATATACATAGAGAGAGTGTCTTTCTTCTGTTAGACAATGGCTTTAGGAAACAGCTCCTTAATGTTTCTAAAAAGTGAATTAGATCCTGTGTTCTCTGATTAAAGCTTTTCAAAGGCAGCTCCCTTTTCCTACATGACAAAATCCAGTCTCTGTTAATTGGTTCTCAGCTCCTTTATGACCCACCTTCCTGGCTTCTCCTGCCATCCACACCTCACTCCAGAAATGCCAATGTGCTCTCAGTGCCCCACAAAGTCCCTTTCTTACTACACACCTTTATTTTATCTGCCCCACCACACCCTTCTCCTCCCCCACCCCGCCCCCGCACCCGCTACATCCTGCTCAGTGCCTGGACCACCCTTTCTCTTCACTTTTTCCTGATGAATCCAAAGTATTCTATAGGGCTCAACCCAAGGTTACTCTTTTCAAAGCCTTTCTTTGGCCGTTTCCTCTTCTCTAGTCTGGTTAAGATGAGCTACCACCTTTGCATATTCTCAATATGCTGTTTGACCCTCTGTTGATATGTCTGTGATATTCTTAAGAGGAAGATGTGCATATTATTTACCTCTCTGTTACTAGAATTGAGCACAAAATCTGATCTGTATTGTCTCATCGAAGGACAGAATTAAGGTTAGGTTGCAGAAATCAGGGTAGCAGAGGTGGGACTAGGCACTCAAGATTTCCAAATTGCCCTCTTCCTCAGCAGGCCTCTGTTCCTCTTTGCATGAGTCACCATTCTCAGCCCCTTGCCTTATCTCTCTGCAGCTTTCAACCCTCTTTCCCTCTTTTGTCTACTTTATTTTTTCCACTTGCAGATGTGACTTATTCCACATGGCTGGGGAATGTGGCCTCCAGAAGCTCCAGATGAATTCCTGCAGCTTGGCATCCTCAGGGAGAAATGGCTTCTCTCCCCCATTATCCCTACATGGATTTTAGGGAAGGAGTTGGGCCCTGCTTGGGCCATATGCCCACCCCTGGGACAATCACTGTGGCCTGGCACTTCATATATGTTGAATGAATAGTCATGGCATTTCTTCTTGTATCCCTTATTTCTTGCTAGTGCCAATTATAAGCCTCTTCATTTTCATTACTCAGAAGTGACACAATCCAAGACAAATGCTGACCCCAGGAGTATCCCTTGAGACTGGGATAGAAAGGTTAGACAGTTCTATCAAGACAGTCATAGGTGGTGGGCCTGTCTCCTCACCTCTCTTGTACCTTCTCTGCCTGTCAGCCCCGCTAGGATTTTAGCTTGAGCAGACAAGGGATTCAGAAAGGCAGAATTAGCTGCATAGACCATATTCCCCAGGCCTTTGACACTCTTGAAAAGAGGCATAGATTAGGTGGAAAAAGGTAGAGTGATTAGTTTTTCAACTATTGTGGATTATTGCATACATACAGGAAGTATGCAAAACCTAAGTGTACAGCTTAATGAATCTCTATAACACACATGTGACCATCATCCAGGTCAAGAAACAGAAGTCCAGATGCCCCCATGTTCTCCATCCTGGTCACAACCCTGCTTTTCCCCTCAAAGCCAATCATTACTCTGACTTCTTGGTAATCTCTTTATTCTTTTACCACTTAAGTATGTATCCTTAAACAATAGAGTTAATTTTGCCTGGTTTTTGAACTTTATGCAAATGGAATCACCTAGTATATTTTGTGTGTCTGGTTCCTTTCCTTAAGCATTGGGTTTGAGAATCATCCCTTTCATTAGGTGTAACCATGATTTCTTCATTTTTGGCACCATATGTTATTCTATTATATAAATATACTGTCATTTCACCATTAACTTTTCCATTCTACTGTTGATGGACATTTGGGTTGTTTCCAGCTTTGGCTGCCATGAGCGATACTCCTGTGACCTTTCTTGTTGTCGTCTCTCCATTTACATGGGATGCACTTCAGGTGGGTGTACACTTAAAAGTGGAAGTTCTGGGGCACAGGGTCCGCATATCTTCACTATTGGTTGATATGAAAGTTTTTCAAAACAGGTGACCAGTTTACCAGCAGTGTTTTCTTTCTCTACCTCTTCTAATCCCCAATTTTGGTGGCTTTACAGAAATGAAAGGTGGGTGATAATCACAACTGGCAGTTATTAATTGCTTACTCTGTGTAAGAATCTGTACTGAGTGCTTCATAAACAGTATGTCAAGTCATGTTCACAGTGACCCATGGAGATAGGTTAAATTGCTTTCCCCTTTTGCAGATGAGGACCCTGAGGATTAGAGAGAGGTTAATAACTTACTTAGGGTCACATGACCAGTATGTGCTACAGCCATGACCTAAACCTGAGTCTGAGCTCCTTAATTCCAAACACCTGAGCTTTTACCTTTATTCTCAAAGGCTGGGGTTTACCTGGTAGTCACAGTGTGGGAACTGTGGTTTGGCACAGTGGACATGTGCCTTCCTGCCTACAGATGTGGGTCAAGCCAGTTGGCAGCCATTCACTTAAAGAAAGATTCTGTTTTCCAGAAGGAAAAAAATCATGAAAGAAAATGGGTTATCTGGGAGCTCAAAGCCTTTCTTAAGTCTCCTTTGGTTTATGCACCATTGAGGCCAGGCTTAGCTGGTCCTGAGATTTTGCCTCCAGTGTTCATCTGTTCAAATTTGTTTTTTTCCCCCAAAGTTTCACAAGACAATGTCTTGACTCTATCTCCAATGCCCCTATTAAAATTCTGAGATTATAGAATATCCTTCTGTTTTTCTAATAAGAATCTGAGTAATAAATGGGTTAGTATTTGGCTTTTCTATTTAAGTTTTTTTTATTAGTGATAAAATTGAAATCTTAAATATATAGAGTAATGATGTCAAATACACATTTTCCATGGCCTCAGCACTATTTACATTGACCTTTTTCTTCTTTTCAGCCATATACCACAGAAGGCTTACTTATTGGCAAGCTGGTACATCTACATTTATTATCACACCCTCATCAGTTGTTCTTCTTACAGCCAATGAAATCTTTTAAGAAGACCTAGTCTGCTTGTCTGTCTTCTCACCAAGGCCCTCTGTGATTTGGCCCCACCTACCCTTCCCCAGCCTCACACTACTCTCCTTATCTCTGTGTTCTAGCTGCAGTATTCAGTAAACACTTTTCCACATACCAGGCACTATTCTAATTATCCCACTGTATACAAAGTATTTTTCCTATTTTAAATGAGAAGCGCAGAGAGGTTAACTAGCTCAGGGTCACACAGCTAGTAAATGCCAGGCAGAGCTGGGATTCAATGCCACTTTGCTGGCTCTAGAGTCCTTGCCCCTGCCCCCACCCCCTGCGCTGTGCTGTCTCTCCTCAGGGATTTTGCGCTTGGTGTTCTTTCTGTCTGGATCCTCTTTTCTCACCTTTTCTCATCCAATTAGCATTTCTCTCCCCCCCACCCCTGCCCTAGCTGGATTCAGTGTACCTGCTTGCACTGCTTACAAACTGCAGTACTTATGTTACCTTTTTTTAAAAAAATTAATTTTGGACTGTTTTGCTTTCCCTTGCAGACTGTAAGAGGCCCACCCGCCCTGTTCATATTCCCAGGTCTTCCATGCTTAGCACACAGCTGCATACTTCATGTGTTTGTTCATTTGGTGAATGAATGAATGGAAGCATGGCTCACAGTGGAGTACAGAGACAGTTGTTTTTCTGTCCCCAGATGTAGCTTTCAAGTAAGCCCTAACTTAAATGAACTCAGTTTCTTATTGTTGTTTAAATGGCTTTTTTTGGTCAGGTGCCCTATTGATCTGGATTTTTAATATGTATTTTTAGTTCTCAATCTGCTATCAGACACTGCCTTCTAATTTACTAGGCTCCATGAGCTTAAGGTGTCCTGTCCATGGTATTGCATTTCATCTTATGGTTTATGGGTCATTAATAATGCTTAGGCAAAATGTTTCAATCTATATACAGCACATGCTGGAGTGGCTGCCTATTAGAATATACCTCCACTTTAAAAATAATTACAGCTTTCTCAATTGATTCAAAACAATACTTTAGTCATGTACCTGTGAAAATCATGAACTCTTTTAGGTGAAATCATGGAAAATTGCATCTGACATCTATGTGTTCCACATTGGCCCCTTATGTGCTAACTTGAGAGAAGGTGGGACCCTGAGATTAAATGACCTTTGAGTTGTTTCTTTAACTGTGAGCATGTTAAATAGTCTTCTTACATTATCTAATTCAATAGAGAATCTTCCACCCTTTAAGAACTCACATTTTAACCTACTATATTAGTATAAATACCACCCTACTATACTAGTATAAATAGATTTTTGTATTTGAATCCTATAAACTTTGCCTGATTTTCAAGTTTTTATGAGAGATCTTTTTTGGTCAAATTTATCATCAGTATGAGTCAGCTTTGCAACTTTTCAAATGCTGTCTGCTATTCTAATACATAAGTTTATCAGACATAGTCTTTCCATAGACTCTCAGAAATGAAGCATTTTTATGTTATATTTCTTAAGGGTTCTAATTTAATATTACATGTCTATAGTTATTAGAGACACAAAGAAGTCAGGATAGTTTTATTTACAAATATAGACACCCAAACCAAGTCAGCCTAAGATAAATGGGAATTTATTGTATCACCATGCTGGGAAGAACATAATGGAAACTAAATGGCAGGGATGGGGTCATCAGGACTGAAACTGGGGTCTCAAGGCTTCCAGAACCATCTCTTGGCTCTGTGACATCATTCTCCAGCCTTGCCTTGTTTCTCTTCATTCATGCTCTCCTTCCCTCTGCCTAGTTAGTTCCATTTGTTATCCTAATGGCATCCTCTGTGTGTCTAGAGAAGATGGTCCCCAGATGCTTTATGGACCTTCTCACACCTGGCTTTTATAGTGCAGTGGGAGGAAGTACTTCTCTTCCCCAATATCCCCAAATTTATTTTTAGGGAAGGACTTTGACCCTGCTTGGTCCATATTCCCTCTCCCTGAACAATCCTTCTGTCTGGTCAGGGGGGCTGTGAATGACCAATAGTCCCAGCTGAGCCAAGAGCAAGGAACATAAGTTAACCAAAGCAAAGGGGGACCATTGCTAGAAGAAGGGGGACAAATGCATTTGAGGGAATAATGAAACTATGGCTTTCTTGAGATTAAATTATCACATCTTGAGCAATTCCTATGTCAGGCACTATGCTATACCCTAGGGATTCAAAGACAGTAAGATCAGAAAGCAAGTTAAATGGGTATACATTACAGTGGGAGGGAATGAGTTAAACGTAAGGAAGCCTCCTGAAAGTTTCTGGAGTTATATTCTGGAATGTGTTTCATCTTCACGGTGTTCTGTTTTATTGTGTTTTAATGAATTATCACTTCCCTTAGATGATTTGAATATTAGAGATATCACAAATAAGTTTCATAAAAGTGAATATAGGTTTTAAAATTCATTCATTGAAAAAATTCCTTTTCTTCTTCTGATGAAAAAAATATATGTTCATTTGGAAGAGATAAGGTATAAAGAAGAAAACAAAAAACAATTCTAATAGCCAGAGATAGCATCTTTAGTTAGCATTTTGGAAAGTGTTTTTATAGTCTTTGTATACATACATGTAAAGATAAAATAAGTTATCTAATTATTATATTTAGACAAATTGGCTTAATATTGTTCACATAGTTTTGAATCTGGCTTTTTTTATTTAGTGTTTTATCATGAGCATTTTCCCTTGAAAAGGAGTATATGTTAGAGATAGGGTTTTTATCATTCTCTGCTTCATAGTTGACCATTCCTCTGGCATTGTACATTAAAGTTGTTTGCTAAACTTTTTTAACATGGGAATTGCAAAGAATGTGCTGGAACCCAAATCCTTGTTACATTTCAGATGATTTCCTTGGGTTCTATTCCTAGGAGATCAAAGGGAAGACACACATTTAAGTCTCTGGATCCAGATGGCCGGTCTGCCCTTTGGGAAGTTGTTTCAGTTTACATTCTTACCAGTAGTAAAGGAGAGAGAGAACATGGAAATTTAATGAACCATCTCTGACATTAGCTCATGTGTCCAGTTAACTCATTTTTTTCTTCTCTGTGAGGGGCTACTATGTGTGAATTAAGTGTAACCATGTGTTGAATTCTAGAAAAGGATCTTGGAGTATAAGCTAAAATTTTTAACTTTTCAGTGAGCAATGAACACATGACTTCCTCCAAAGGATTCATTTCTCGGTTCAAAAATGGCACATTCTTACTGTTAAGGCCAAGTAAATGGAAAATGCAGTATCCATATTGGTTTTGTTTTTTGTATTTTTTTCATTTAATGTCCTCTTTTTATTTTTTCTTCTTCTCTTCCTCCACCTCCTCCTCGCCCTCCTCTTCCTCATCCTTTTCTTTTTCTTCTTTTTCTTCTTTTTCCTTTTCCTCTTCTTCCTCCCTTTCTCCCCTCCCCCTCTGCCTTCTTCCCTCTCCCTCTGCCTTCTTCTTTTTCTCTGTCTTCTTATCTTTCTCCTTCTCTTTCCCCTCCTCCTTCTCCTTCTCTGTCTGTCTCTGTTTCACTCCCTCATTCTTTCTCCATCAATAATAAAAGAGACTCTCTAATTATCTTCTTGGTTATCATTCCTAGGAGTGCAATTATGGTATCAAAGCATGTCTTAATTTAGGCTGCTCTCACAGAATACCAAGACTGGGTATTTATTTATAAACAAGAAATTTATTGTTTACAGTTATGGAGGCTGTAAGTCCAAGGTCTGGGTGTCAGCATGGTCAAGTTCCAGTGATGGCTGTCTTCCAGGTTGCAGATGGCCACTTTTCTATTGTAGCCATAATGGCAGAGGGAGAGCAAGAGAGCTCTCTGGGGTCTCTTTTTATCAGGGCACTAATCCCATTAGTGAGAGATCCACCCTCACAGCCTAACCACCTCCCAAAGGCCCCACATCCTCTTTCTTGCCTGTCTCACAGGTTGGCATGAAGTGACAAAATATACATGAAAGTACACTTGGAAACTAGAAAGGACTATAATTAGTACCTAATCAAAATTTGTCTAAAGCTGTTCTTAATAATCCTATGATTAGGTCTCAGTCTGTTAGTGAACCTGTGCCCCTGGGCTGTGGCCTTCACTAGTACTTCTCAGTTTCATTTTGTCTTTTCCCCCTTAGGAGAGATAGGAAGGCTGGAGGGAGCTGGAGTTGGGCATTTCCCTTTCCTCAGCCAGTTAGGTTCTTTTAAAATGGTTTCCTTTGAGGGCAGTCCTGTTAAGAAGAGCAGAATGCTCTGGGAGTATTTCAAAATGACTACTTTCCCCAGCGCCCTGAGGGAAGAACCAAGGAATTTTCCCCCATCTTCATTTTAAGAACCCAGTAGGGCTCCTAGAGGTAAAATTTATTAAAGTCTTGGGTCTTGCCAAGACTTAGTTCCTCTGGGTTTTTTAAATAATATTGTTTCTTTAAAAATTAAGAAATAAAATGGCATATTTTTCTTGCTCTGTTCTCATCTGCTTATAGATTGGACATAGGAAGAAGGTTAGCAACCATTTAAGGAATTTATTTAGAATTATGACAATAGCTGGCAGCAAAAGTATAACTGTTTTGTGGTTACAACCAGATGAATGTAACACATGTGTGTGTGGTTTAAAAGAAAAGGGGAGTAGATGAAAAGAATAAGCCACCTGACTTCAGTTCCTTTGGAGGGAACCAGGTAGTAAAATGGATGATATTTTACGTAATAAAAAATTGTGAATTGTGTCCTTAGATTATGGTGAATCTTCAAAATCTACCAAAAGCTAGAAAGTCATAGAAGTCATTGGCTTACTTTAAATATCAGACAGTTATTTAAGCAGTCATTGCCTTGGAAGGCCCTTTGAACTGTTTTGAAAAAGTGCCACTGTGCTGAATGATTTTACTTGTTGAACATTTTGTATAACTGGATTTTTTTTTCTGATTTATGTTCTAATGAAGTTAGGGTCAAGAATAAAAGAAAATAAATTTTTACCTTCCCCTCAGAACAGAATTTATATTTTAGTTTGTTTATAACAAAATCTTTTAAATATCAGAAGTCTACTTCCAATGTTGTAATTTGCAAAAAGATTTTGCTTTTAATTATTTTCAGGATCCACAAGTGTCCTTTTATTGGAAAATACAAGAAGAGAAATAGGGACATATCAAAGCTTCTGTGTCCATGGACTTGTCTCTTCCACCACTTTTACTTGAATTGCTTTTAGGATGGGATTGCATCCTTCAAGAAGCTAGCTCTCAAGAGAAGATGCTCCCATACTTTCCCCAAACACCAAAGTTATGCTTCTTCCTCTTTCTCCTCACAAAATCTACTTGTTCTCTTCCAAATTCAATGCCAGGTAGTGATGAAGAGTTTGCTTCTGAGATCAGATCAAAGTCAGCTTCTGAGATCAGATCAAATTCCATGTCAGGTGGTGATGAAAAGTTCAGCTTCTGAGATCAGATCCAAATGCAGCCGGCTAGGTCATGAGAGAAGGAAGCATTCAGCTGAGCCTGGAAGCATGAGCAGGGCCTTCAAGGATTAATCAAATTCCACATTTTCCTTGGAGCTTTTCCTGATCACATTTATTCTTTTACACCCCTGATTTATTAGTAGATTACTGTAACACTTTATTTCTGCCTCAAGTATAGCATGTGCAAATGCCTATTTATCTTATAAGTATGCAAGTTTGTCTGTTTTCCACTGAGTTACAAACACCTTGAAAAGGAGGACTAGAACTTACTGATCTTTTAATTGTCATAGGTTCCTGCATAACTCTGTTCAAACTGACACTCAGTCAGTCTCTGAAATAAGCCACATTGTGCTTTGAGGAGGGTGGATCCTACAAAGGAATCCTCCTTACTCATGCTTTGCTCACTTGGGCCTGAGGTTCCTCTTTGTCTTGGTATAACTCAGTTATTATATGCAAACTGGAAGGGTTGAATTTGTGTCCTTCTAGTTAGGGTTTCTGTGATTCCCTTGAGGGAATCTGGTGGGAGGTAAGTGTTGCATGGATGACAACATGAATGGGTGCATATAGTGGTGATATGTAAATATAGGTTCATTATCTTACAGTGGTCTCCAAAGTGGATATTTTGACTGGGACCAAGTAGAAACTGTTCAGAAGTTGGAGTTAGACAGTAGCACCCACTTTGTATGCTCCTATGCCTGCCTCCTAGACATCATGGAATGTCTCTGAGAAAGAGTTTGATCTCTTAACATAAGTAGAATTTAGACATGTGTAGCCCAAGTTTGATGGACTGAGGATCACTAAAGAAAGCCAGATGGTGGAGACAGAGGTGGCAGGACACTTGAGAAAAGAAATCATTGTGAGTGAGGAGAGTTCACAGAGAACAAAGGAGTAGAGGACTAGGGGAGCAGGTGCCTAACCATGGCCTCAAGCAGCCTTTAGCCTGCTGCTTCCTGAGAATGAAAGGGCTGTGGTATAAAGAAAGAGGAATGAGTAACTAGGGGCCCATCATCTCTGCTAACAGAACCTCCTTTTGAACAATTTGGCCTTGCAAGACTACAGAGTTCTCCTTACAGCCAGAAAGAGCTAAGAGCAACAGAAGTTGGTGACCTTGAGAAGGTCACAGTGGTAGAAAGAAAAATCTGGAACCTGGAACTATCCCCACTCTCACTCCTGAATGTCTAGGATTAATACGTAATTCAAAGTAGTTCTGGAGAACAGTTCCAGAGAAGGTCGTACTGGACAAGAATGCCATTTCTCATCCTACACTTTGTTTTAGTGTGACCATTTTATTGCAATGTGGTTGATTGGGGGGGTTGACACTGTTAGCTACCTCAAGAAGAAAAAATCCCAGGTGTTCACTAGAACTGAAACCGAAGCGCTATTGGGATGTAAGTCTGGAGCTCTCTTGGGCATTTCTATGCCTTTTCTTCTCTCCTCCCCGCTTTTCACCTCTACCTTCCATAGCCTTCTCTGTGTGCATTTTGCTTCCTTAGAACTTCAGCTTACCTGGGGCTTTGGTTTGCCAAGGCCCCATATCTTCTTGAGGAATTCTTTGTAACTCTGCTTCCTCTATTGACTGGCTCGTGCTCTCAGTTTCCAAATCTAATTTTTCTCAGAGAGGCATCTGATGGCCCATTCAGGCTGTGCATGAGAGACCAATTCCTTGGTCCACTTAGCTACCAGAATGGGGAGAGCCAGGAACAGGGACATGTGACATGGAGCTGACTGTGGGTTGACAGGATTGCATGGAATAGGCCATGACCATAGCAACTTATGATGGACATCTCTAGATAATAACCAGTCATTCATTTATTCCATTTCCTACCTGGCAGCATAGCACTGCAGGTGAAGTTGGTTTCTAGGGTCAGACTCAAACCTTGGTTGTGATCTTGAGCAAGTGACTTTCTCTCTCTGAGCCTTGCTTTCCTCATCAGTAAAAAGGGGGTGTTAATCGTACTTATTTCATAAAGTTGTTTCAAAGAATATGTGAGAAACATACATATATAGAGTTAGCAGAGGCTCAGTGCCGAGTAAGCACGTTGTAAATGTTAGTTATTTTTATATACAGTCTGTAAGTCAATAAGACAAAGATAGCACCTGTCTTAGAGCTTGTAGTCTAAGAAGGAAATAATTTTTATGAGCCACTCACTTAATGCACTAGTGGTAATACATTTACAACGTATATCTTATAGTTAGTAAAGTAACTCATTGAACAAATATTTACTGTCCATCTACTAGGTGTGTGGCACTGTTGTCATCACTGAGTGTACAGTTTTAAGCAAATAGTCAAGTCTCTACCCTCATGGAGCTCACATTATAGTTAGAAGGTAGACGCACACTAAGATAGATAGATAGAGAGATAGATAAATAGATAGATTGATTGATTGATTGATACTGTCTGTTAATGCTGTGTACTATGAGGAAAAAAAGCAGGGTAGGGGACTAGAGAATGCCAGGGTGTATGTAGGGGGCCTAATTTAGAGGAGTAGGTCAGGATGACCTCCCTGAGGAATTGACATGTGTGCAGAGAACTAAACTGAATAACATCTGGTAGAAGGGCATTTCAGGCAGAGGGAAGAACAGAGGCAACGGCCCCAAGACATACACGTACTTGGTATGCTCAAGAAGCAACAAGGAGGCTGGGGCCATTGGAGCCTTAGTGAATGAAGGTGAGAAGAGTGGGAAATGAGGTCTCAGACAAAGCCAGGGGCTGGGGATGATTTTAATTTTTAACTTTCCATAGGTTCAGTTACATCTTGTGTCTGTGGTTCATCTCAGCTTCTCAGATTGGCATGAACTCCTAGCTTGTCAGTTTCCTCTGTGATTAAGGGCAGCAGACAGATGCCCATTTTAAAGCAGATGGACTTTGTGAGATGCACGAAGGCTCAGTAGAGTTTTAAACTCTTTTCGGACTATTGGTTCTTGAGATTGTTTAGTATTTCTCCCCACCAGGATAGAATGAGTCATAGGGTAGGGGTCCTGATAAATTTAAAGCAAGCTCCCTCTGTCATCAGTATCGCAGAGCCACTTTCTTAGTCATCCTTTAATCCTGTGTCTATGTTCTGACCTCTTTGTCCAGGATTGAAATAGCCCAGCATGCTGTACCCAGTGTGGTTATTGTTTGGGAACAGGAACTGTGCTGAGTGACTCACCACCACAAGTAAGAGGTGAACTACTTAGCTATACCCGACATTGACTGCTGCTGCAGGTAGGAGGCCCACCCACAGACATTGGTGCCAGGGTAGGGCTATCCTCAATATTCCATGGAAACAAGAGGAAAAAGGTTTGTTTTTTTAAAGGGTATTTATTTATTTATTTATTTATTTATTTATAGAGAGGGGAAGGGAAGGGGAAAGAGAGGGAGAGAAACATCAGAAACATCAGTGTATGGTTGCCTCTAGTGCACCCCCTCCTGGGGACCTGGTCCACAACACAGGGATGTGCCCTGACTGGGAATCAAACCTGGTGACCCTTTGGTTCTCAAGCCGGCACTCAATCCATTGAGCCACACCAGCCAGGGAAAAAGTAGGTGTTGTTGTTAGCAGGATCTTGGGAGTACTTCATAGTGGATGTGACATTTAGCTCTGGTATTTCAGGGTTCTTTGATTCAAAATGTGTTTCCATAATGATTTGAACTTCCTACTAGTGAAGAAGTCTGTGACTCTTGCTGTAGTGGGGCTTGCTGCCCTTAGGTATTGGTTTACCCTAATGGGTAGCAGGGATGGGCCGTTTACTGGACATTTATGGCTCATTTTTTTTTGTATATACAACATTGCTTTAGATATTGTGTATATTAGGTTTCTATTTCAGTGTAATAAATCAGCCCAAAACTTGGAGACTTCAAACAACTCTATATTTGTTCACAGTTCTGAGGTTCATTAGTTTTGGCTGGGCTTTGCTGGGCTTCGCTGGGCTCAGCTGGATGGTTCTGTTGCTGATCGCTTCAAGGGTCAGTCATTCATTAGGCTGTAGTCATCTGGTGAATCGATAGATTCTGTTTGGTGTAAGATGGCCTGTCACATGTCTGGTGGTGTTTGGTTGGGCCTCTCTTTTCAGTCTCTTATCCTCAAGTAGGGTAGTCTGAGATTTCTCACATCAGGAGGGTAAAGTGTGATCTCCAAGTATGATTTCTTCTGTCCTTTTGTGATTCTTTCTCTGATCTCAGAAAGTTTCTTCACACACACATGTGGTGATTAGTAGCTGTGCAGCTCTCTGCTCTGTGAACTCCAGTTGACTTGACATTTCCAGATTTCTTTCAAGTCAGAGAGACTGTGGGTCTTGGCCTGGAATTCTCCTCATGGTGCTGCACCCTAGGCACTGTCCCCACAGAGTAGGCTGGGCCAGTTATAGTGCTCACCTCATTTTATTCCCATCTCTCAGGGACTGCTGTTCTTGAAACCATTGTTTCTTATATGTTGTCCAGCTTTTGAGATATTTCAGGGAAGAAGGTATTCCATCTCTGTAACTCCATCTTGGCTGGAGAAAGAAGTCTCAAGAGAATAAAGTGGAAGTTGCAAGGTTTTTGAGGCCTCAGCTTAGAACTCCCAGATCATCCTTTCTCTGAATTTTGTTAGTTAAAACAAGGCCAAGGCCAGCACATACTCAAAGGGTGGAGAGATAGAGTGGACTTCTTGATAGGAGGAGTGATAAAATTATATTGAAAAGCCACGTGAGGATAGGGACAGGAGAAATGATTGAAGCTCTGTTCACGAACACTGCCCCACTTTGGGTGGGTGGGTAGGGTTAATTATAAGAGGATAGCTATCATTTGCTAGGCTGCTGCTATGAATCAGGCTCTATATGAAACACTTTGTACACAGCTCATCTAATCCTAATAACATTGTGAAAGGTTGTGAACTTTGCGTAACACTGTTCATATGTGGAACAAGTAGAACATTGTAAGCCCTGCGGAGGTCATGGTCAAAAACATTACACCATAGCTTGCCTGTATCTGAGAGATATATTTATTACTAGTATGTGCTAAAATGCAGAAAAAAATTAAAAACACTGCAAATTTGCATTTGTTATGTTTATACAATAAAATACTTAATTTTTAAATTTAGTTTTAGTTACAATCTATGCATTATTCAACAAAGACATTTAAAAACATAAAGAATAAAAATTTTTCTTTTCAAATAATGGAAACATTGATATTGCTAAAAAATACAACTAAAAATGTCTAACATAAATTAATCAGAATCTTCAATAGCTGGCTTTGCAAAACATTTGTAACAGTCATTGCAAACAATACTGCTATGCTTAAGGCATGAATACTTTTCACAATACTTGTGGTATCTCTCAGGTACAATTTACTATCCAATATCACACACCCTTACAAAACACATGTTATAACCAAACTGCCGGCTTCAATGTTATGGCTTAACATTTGTCACGTACAAATGCTCAGTTAGTAATGACTTTGAACCTATGGATCTGATATATGTAACAATATTTAAGAAAAGAATTTATTTGTATCTCTCAGATCAGCTGTGACCTCTGCAGTGTAAAGCTCATTTTCAAGATGAGGACACTGCCAATTCTTAAGGGTTAAATGATTTGTTTGAGGTTATACCTAGTACTGTGTGATTCCATGCCTGTGCTCTGCATCCATTTTTATATTTTCAACTTTTCTGTGTCCTCAAGTGTTTGGTGTAGTTCTTACAAACAGATATAGCAGCATTAAAAATAATGCAAATAGATGATATTTGTCCTTTTAGATTGTAAGTTTATTTCATTTACATTTAGTATAATTACTAGATTTATTTCTAGCTTTATTTTGTGCTTCCAATTTACTCTGCCTTTTACAGGTCTGTTTTCTCTTTTTTGTTTGCATTTTCTTTATTCTCCTTTTCTACAGATTTGAAAGTTATAATTCTACTCTTATTCTTTTAACTATTGCCCTTAAATTTTCCCTTACAATTTTAACATATATATCTTTCTTAAGATTGCTGAGGCCATTCAGCATCATTTTTGGTTCCATATAAATTTTTGAAATATTTGTTCTAAATCTGTGAAATATGTCATTGGTATTTTAATAGAGATTGTGTTGAATCTATAGATTGCTCTGGGTAATTTGGACATTTTAATGATGTTAATTCTTCCCATCCATGAACATGGTATATGCATCCATTTATTTGAATCTTCCTTAATTTCTTTCTTCAGTGTTCTACAGTTTTCTGAATATAGGTCTTTTGCCTCCTTTGTTAAGTTTATTCCTAAGTACTTTATTTTTCTTGTTGCTATAGTAAATGGAATTTCTCCCCTAGTTTCTGTTTCTGATATTTCATTGTTGGTGTACATCAATGCCTTTGATGTATGCAATGGAATACTACACAGCAGAAAGAAAGAAGGAACTTCTACCTTTCATGACAGCATGGATGGAACTGGAGAGCATTATGCTAAGCGAAATAAGCAAGGTGGTTACAGACAAATACCATATGATCTCAGCTATAAGAGGAACAAAACAAAAAAACTAGCAAAATAGAACCAGAAGCATGGAAACAAGGAACAGACTGACAGTGACCAGAGGGGAGGGAGAGGAATAGGGGGGAAAGAAGGGAAAGTGTCTAGTCAAGGAACAAGTAGAAATGACCCATGGACATGGACAACAGGGTGGGGACTGACTGTGGGAGTGGGGTGTTGGCGGGGCAGGGGAGAGCAACGGGGTAGAATTGTGACAACTGTAATAGAAAACCAATAAAAAAAAGAAAAAATTTTTAACATGTACACTAGAATTAAAGTCTCCAGTTAACTTACTTATATTCTGCTTTCTCAAAAAAGATAAAGTCCATGAAGAATTTGGAACATTTTAACACCAACAATTTGCCTCCTGTCTTACGTGTTTTTCTTCTTACACTCGCTTGTGAATATAGTAGTATTGTACTTTCCTATATTCTTTGAAATTGTGTATAACCATATGACTTGCTTTGCCAGTGACATATAAGAAATAGAAAGCTTAAAGAGCCAGTGTAGTTCACCATGTGACCTATAGCGAAGAAGGTTGCTGAAGAAGGTTTTGAGATGAGGTCCTTGAGCAGCTAGAGAGTCCCCCAGCTAACCCTTGAAGGATACTTAACATGAGTGAGAAATAAACATTTATTGTTTTAAACCATAAAGATTTTGGAATTGTTACCATAGTATAAGGTGATTTCTTGATGAATAAACTCCTGATTCCCCCAACCCCAATTAGTTATGCTCATTATTATTTTATACTCATATCAGTTCTTCCTTCTAGATTTTTCTTTTTCTTGAAGTACATATTCTACAAGTTCCTTAATGTTAGTGGTGTGGTGGTAAATGTTTACCAGCTGGTTTCCTGAGGGCACAACCCCGCCTGATTTTTAGTGTTTGCTCATCTCCACCATATAAATACTTCCACAGTGGCCGAATTCAAGTTATTAACATGTTGTCAACTGACTCTCAAAATTCCTTGAAATTTGGCTCTTATAGGCTGCTGTTATTTCAGGTGGATTATGTTAGCAGTAAACTCTGTTTTTATCTGAAGACATCTTTATTTCATCCTCATTATTGAATGGCATATGAACTGGGAATAAAACTCTAAGGCTGAGAGTTATTTTCTCAACTTCATTTAGCACTTTTCAGATTGTTGCTCGCTTGAGAAGTCTAGGGTCATCTACAGTGTTCTTGTGTAGTTAATCTGTTTCTGCTCTATGTTTGCTTCTAAAACCTTTCCTTTGTGTATAGCATTCTGTAGTTCTGCTTTGCTCTGCTTGAGTGTGAATTTAGTTTTACTTATCCTGATTGGAAACATTTTGCTCCCCTTCATCTTTAATGAGCATTAGAATTTTTTATTCATTGTCTCTTAGAATATTGTTTGATCTCTGGGATTCTGCATGGTGTAGGTTGAGAAGTTATTCCTCCAGAATATTCTCTTGTTTGTTTTGCCAGACATCACCTTGGAATCATTTTTATATTTAATTTTATTCTCTGTTTGGGTGTTCCCCAACCTTTGGGCACTGTAAAATGAACCCTGAGTTCATGTAAAGGTAGACCCTTGGAGAAACTAGTTTTTTCTTGTCCTGAGCTCACAGCTCAGACTATCACCTTTGTGCACTGGTGCTCACCATTTCATGGATCCAGTTTTATGGAGGGGTCTCAGCTCCAATTTGCCCAGAGCCTTTTCTCTTGTGCCCCTGACCCTGCCTTAGTCCTTGACAGCCAGGCCCTCAGCTCTTCTCACCAGTCTGATTTTTAGTTTTTCTCTTTGCTTTTGGCCCCTGAGGACCTCTCTTACTTTCTTGCATGCTCATCTATGATACAAAGTGATATTTTTGTATTTTCTCTTGACTTTGCCTTAGCCTGGTGCTTAGCACACAGAGTAAATGCTCAGTGAAAGCGGGTTGAGTGAATGTTTCCTGGGATTGGTTGTGGCTGAAATGAATGATGAGTTTATACTCCATAATTCTCTGAGTGGACTCAAATGAAGGAAGAATTCTTTGTAGCACAATGGTTGTTAGATAGGGGGCTTGATGGGAGATTTTGTCATATCCTTAAAAAAAGCTCTTAACTTGTCTCCCACACTGGATTTTAGTTATTCCTATAATAATAGTGTTTTCTTTCCCCTTTTAAAAGGTGATTTCAAAGGTTATTTAAACACCTAAGTGCAGAGTCTTTTTGCAGACACTGTAAACTATAAACTCATTCTATGCTTTTTCTCACCTTAAAAAATCATAAGGCCTACAATTCTTTCTACTCTTATTTCCCTTTGAATTTTTAAATTAAAGAAATGAAACCTTCAGAGATACAGCCAAAAATTAATTTGCAAGCACTTATCTACACTGGTTTTATAAACTTCTCCCAGTCCACAGTCAAGGATACAAATGATGATGAGAGGGATAATCATGCATTTTAAACAGTGCACAGATGAATGGATTCAAGAGGGCCATTTGCCTCCCTGTAACTTGCTGAGGGCTCTGTTATGTTAAAATTTATGTAACCCAGGGCTAATAGTTCATCTTATAAGAAAAATGGCAGTAGGACCTCGAGTTAGTGAGGTATTACATTAGGACTTGCTTCAATTTAAATTCTTCTTCCATTCAATAATGCTTTTGTTCTGGGCATTGGCGGTGTCTGCACTGCTAGATACTTTCTTTATATCCCTGTTGGACTTGATAGGTTAGCTCTCTTCCAGACTCAAATTTGAAAGCCATTTTTTCCTCCTTTTCTGACTTTAAAAGTCTCAAATGAATTATAAAACAAAATGAATATCCAGGGGTGAGAAAAGCACTTTGCAAGCCCTTGTTTGAAAATACTTATTACTGTTCTTTTGGAGAAAATTCTATTTTTTTCCACTAGAGTAAGATTTGAAAAAGAATTTTAAAGCATATGAAATGTATATTTATGCTCATGAATGCATACATGGGTTTCTGAGTCTTTGCTAAGGAAAATTTTGTTATTAAAAATACACACAGAATTATCCAGATAAAAGTAACCTCAACTTGATATTATTCGAGATTGGTATCGAGAGATCTTATTTCTCAGTGATGTAACATGTTCTCATATTTTTTCAGTGATATTATCTGTGAAAGAACCATTCTCCACCCCCCACCTCGCCAACCACTTCCCCCTGCTTTGGCTTACCCAACAATAGCTTGGATATTCTGTGACTTATCATTATCTTTTCCAGGTTCCTACATGGCACCTTCATTCTTAACATTTATCCCACTTTTTTTTTGCAGGGGATGGGAGGGTATTCCTCTAAACATGTTTCAAAGTCTTTAAGCTCTCAGGTGAAAAAATGCGGAATCCAAATATCAAATGCGGAAACTTCAAATACCTTGAAGTTTCAAAACTTCCTAAAGGTGTTCTCTAAGGAATCCTTTCTGAGAGAAGAGTTGTTTTATGCTGGTTGGAATTAAGTATCTATTTCAGCTCCTGAAGTCTTGCAGCTGCTGGCATGTGGACTGTAGTTACAGCTGCTGCACCATCAGTGGTACTTGGTGGAAGGGGTGCGTCTGCGCCCAAGATGTTTGACTTCAGTGTGGAAACCTGGCTTGTGGCAGCTATTGCACATGCCCTGATATTCATTATGTAGTAACGGGATCCTCTTGCAGTCCTGTGACCAAATGAGATTGGTGCATGGGCTGGAATGGCATGATCAGTGCCCTACGAGCGTTGTGCCTGGGCTTTATAACGAGCATGTGCCATGTCTGCTGTGACTCCAGGTAAGGAGTGGTCCCTTCTTTGGGACTCAGTTTATCCCCTTATAAAAGGAAGCCAGGGTGTTTATCCTTCTGATCCCTATCTTCACTAATGTTCAGTGATTTTCTTGTTAAATATTTGCTATCTCTTTAAAATGTATATACCAGTTTGTAGCAAAACCCAGGGCTATGCTTTCTAAGTATTTTATTTGCTATCAAAAGGTTAGCATCAGAAGTGGCTAAGCCAAAAAGTTCTTCTGGGTTAAAGATTTTGTTTGTATATGGCACAGCCAAACTTAATTTTATATTCCCCCCACTCTACTTTCATTTTTTTTCCATTGCATTTTGGGAAGGTTTGTATATTAAAAATAGCAGCTTTTAAAATAATGGGTTCTTGTGGGCTGGAGTGGTATTTGCTTAGTATCTGATGTGCATTATCTGTTTAACCTTATTATAGTTTTGTGAGATATTTGGATTACTAGCAGCTTTAAAAAGAGCTGGAAACTGAGATTTAGAGAATAGAAATACCTGCTGGTGTCACAGAGCCCACCTAAGCCTGCGGGCCCCTGCAGCTAGTGAGTGATCAGAGTGACCCCATAGCTAGTGAGTCACCAAGTTGGAACTCGACCCAAGGCTGTCCTGCATTAAAGACAGGGTTCTAATTGGAGGTATTATTCTTGATAAAAGCTGTAGGACTCTCACTGCCAAATTAATTATTCCTTTATTTCCTCCTGGAAGGCTTTGAGTTTCCCTAGTTCTCTTAACTAATTGTGTCTGTTGCTGGATGTCAGAAGCTTGAACTGGCAAGATTATGTCTCTACCATCAAGGTCACCTGAGTCTTGTATATATTGCCCTTTAGGAATTCCTGGCCCTGAATAAACATAACCACAGCACTATTATTCATATTTTGATTTAAAATAACAACGATTGTAATAGATTCTTCTTGGGGTCTCTGCCCACCTTTAAATAAATCTCCTTCCCCTTGTAGTAGCTCCAGATGGGCAGGTCAGCTGATTGATTCACAGTGGTCACCTGGCCCATGTCAGAACAATTCCATTTTCTATCCTGGGTATTTTCAATTGGAGCAAGGAGTCACTGAATTGAAGTCATAAGCTTCCTGTGATTTCTGCTGTGTCCAACTTCCTTCTTTTTCTGAGTTTTGTTTTCACAGTTGCTGCTTTGATTCAGGGAGGTATTCTGATATTTTTCTATACATTGCCTTCTTTGACTTAAGTTAGGTCAAGTTAGTTTTTATTGCTTGCAACTCAAAGAATCTTAGGTAACTTAGTAGTGATGAGTATATGGCAAGTGACTCAGTCCATTTAGGATGCTATAACAAAAATACCATCATCTAGGTAGCTTATAAACAACAAACATTTATTTTTCACAGTTCTGGAGTCTGGGAAGTTCAAAATCAAGGAAGGTCCTGGCAGATTTGGTGTCTAATGAAAGCCTGTTTGCTAGTTAAAGGGCTTTCTCACTATGTCCTCACATGGTGGAAGGGGTGAGAGTGCTCTCTGGAGGCTTTTTTATAAGGTCACCAATTCCTTTCATGGGGTTGCTACTCTCATGATCTAATCACCCCTTAAAGGCTCAACCTCAAAATACCATCATACTGGGGATTAGGTTTCAACATATGAATTTTGGGGGGATATAAATATTCAGTCTATAGAAGTAGGCATTCAAAAATTATTCTTGGAAAAAATATTTGATGAATGAAAATGGGAAATAGGAATGTATCCATAATACTCCTCCCTCCCATCATTTTTAATAGATTTATTGAGATATAATTTACATACCATAAAATTCACCTTTAAAAAGTACAGTTCAGCAATTTTTAGTATAGTCACAGAGTTGTACAACCATCATGACTATATAATTTTAAGAGATTTTTATTGCCTCCACCTCCAAGCCCCACACACCCTTTAACAGTCATTTCCCATTCCCCAATCCCTCAACAATGACCATTTCAATGTATTTTTCTAGTTTATTTGTATTATTTTCCTATGGTATGTTGGCCATACTATTGTTTGTGGAGTATGGTATATTCATTAGTCATTGGTTTGTCTCTGTCTCTCTGTCTCTCTCTCTATATATATAACCATAGCATTGTGTGGATACAGAAGTGTCCATTCTTCACACCAGAAAAAGAAATAATGGTATAGTTGATTCTAGTTTATTAATAAAAAGAAAAACAGAGAGACTTCGAGTGATAAGTCTACTTATTCACATTTTCCCTATATATTTTCAAATTATAATTTGAAAAAAAATTTCATCTCAGACTATCTTCATGGTTTTCTCAGTCACTTAAAGTTTCACTGAGAATAGAAACATGCTTAAGGAAATGGTGTTTAAAAGTAGAAATGAATAAAACAGTTGACTATAAAGCCTAGTACTAACATTTCAGATGACTTTTGAAAAGTTCCCTCAGATTGTTTTTTATTTTTAATTGTTGATTTTTGAGAGAGAGAGTGAGAAATTTATTGTTCCACTTATTTATGCATTCAATTGTTGATTCTTGTATGTGCGTTGACCAGGGATTGAACCTGCAATCTTGGAATATCATGACAATGCTCTAACCAACTGAGCTACACAGCCAGTGCTCCTGCAGACTCGCTTTTAAATAATGATAATATTCAATAACAGTTAGAAATTCAAATTTAGGTGTTATGTATCCCTTAAAAATAAACAGCATATATGTTAATACACAATTTCAAATGTTATTTATAATAATATTGTATTTTATATAATAAATATATTATTTATAATATAAATAAAACTTATTTATTTATATTTAATCTGTCAAGATTTCTTTTTTGACTTGGAGAAGAAACTTAGTATACATGCCTGTCAAACAGAATACAGCTGAATAATGGTTGATCAGGTGACCCTCTGTGTATTTCATCTAGTAGTGTTTTGTATTGAGGGATATTAGACATAGTTTTCTCAGATTTTATTAATTATGTAAACTGACTTTTCAGTGTGCTCCTTAGGACCATACTACAGTATTATTTTTATGACATTTGCTTTCCCTACCTTTCAATTACTAAATAATCATTTCTTAAAAGAGTAGTAAGTCTGAAGCTTTTAAAAAACAATTTTTAATTATATTGACATATAATACTATATTAATTTCAAGTGTACAACATAGTGAATCAACATTTAAGTACCTTACAAAGTGATCAGCACAGTAAGTCTAGTAACCATCTATCATCGTATACAGTTATGATCTTATGGACTATATTTTCTGTGCTGTACATTACATCCCCCTGACTTATTTCATTATTGGAAGTTGGTACTTCTTAACCCACTTACCTTTTTGTGCTCACCCCCCTACCTCCTCCCTTTTACAACCATCAGTTTGTTCTCTGTATATATGTTTGTTTCTGTTTCATTTTTGTTTGTTCCTTTTTTTAAAGATTCCACATGTAAGTGAAATATATGGCATTTGTGTTTCTCTGACTTACTTAATTTAGCATAATACTCCCTATAGGTCCATTCATGTTGTTACAAACAGCAAGATTTAATTCTTTTTTAATAACTGAATATTATTTCAACATTTCATTTATATATAGATATATACACAAAATGTATGTATACATTATATCTTACCTTCTTTATCCTTTCATCTATCCATGGACAACTAGGTTGCTTGCATATGGAGGCTATTGCAGACATTGCTGCAGTGAACACAAGGGTGCACATATCTTTTTGAATTAGTGTTTTTGTTTTCTTCGGGTAAATACCCAGAAGTGAAATTGCTTGGTTGCATGGTAGTTCTATTTTTAATTTTTTGAAAAGATTTTATTTATTTATTTTTAGAGAAGGGGGAAGGGAGGAAGAAAGAGGGAGAGAAACATTGATGTGTGGTTGCCTCTCACATGCCCGCAATCCAGCCATGTGCCCTCACTCGGAATCTAACTGGTGACCCTTTGGTTTGCAGTCCAGCACTCAATCCACTGAGCCACACCAGCCAGGGCTATTTTTAACTTTTTAAAGAATCTTCATATTGTTTTTCATAGTGGTTGCACTAGTTTACAGTCCCATCAACAGTGCAGTAGGGTTCCCTTTTATCCTTGCCAACACCTGTTATTGGTTGTCTTTTTGATAATATCCATTCTGACAGGTGTGGGGTGATATCTTATTGTGGTTTTTATTTGCATTTCCCTGACAATTAGTGATGTTGGGTATCTCTTTATGTGTCTGTTGGCCGTCTGTATGTCTTCTTTGAGAAATGTCTATTTAGGTCCTCTGCCCATTTTTTTTCCCCTTTCTTTCTTTCTGTTTTTTTTTTTTTTTAACTCCTTACCTGAGAATATATATTTTTTGATTTTAGAGAGAGTGGAAAGGGGAAAGGGGTGAGAGAAGGAGGGGGAGGGGTAAGAGAGGGAGGGAGAGGGGTGAGAGAGAGAGAAACATTGATATGAGAGAGAAACATCAGTCTGCTACCCCCGAATGCTCCCCAGACAGGGTTCAAACCCACAACCTGGGTATGTGCCTTGACTGGGAATTGAACCTGAAGCCTTTTGGTGCATAGGGTGATGCTCCAACTAACTGGACCACCCATTCAGGGCTAGGTTTTCTGCTTATTTTTTCAATTGGATTTTTTCTTTTGCTGTTGAGCTGTATGAGTTCTTTATATATTTTGTATATTAGCTCCTTATCAGGTATATTATTTATGAATGTTTTCTCCCATTTAGTAGGTTGGTTTTTTGTTTTGTTGATGGTTTTCTTTACTGTACAAGAGCATTTTTGTTTGATGTAGTCCTGTTTGTTTAGTTTCGCTTTTGTTGCCTTTGCCTGAGGAGACATATCCAATAAAATATTTGGATATGTTTTCTCTTCAACAAGAGTTTACTGCCTGTGTTCTCTTCTAGGAGTTTTATGGTTGCAGGTGGTACATTTAAGTCTTTAATCCACTTTGAGTTTTTTTTTTGTGTATGGTGTAAGAAAGTGGTCTGCTTTCATTTTTTTTGTTAGTATCTGTCCAGTTTTTCCAACACTATTTGTTGAAGAGACTGCCTTTTCCCTCTTGTATATTCTATCTTTATTTGTTGTAAATTAATTGACCATATAAATATGGGTTTATTTCTAGGCTCTCTATTCTGTTCCATTGATTCGTGGATCTGTTTTTGTGTCAGTAACATGCTGTTTTGATTTCTATAGCTTTGTGGTATAGATTCAAATCAGGGAGTGTGATACTTTGTTCTTTTATTCTCAAATTCCTATGGCTATTCAGGTGGTTCCATATAAATTTGAGATTATTTGTTTTAGCTCTGTTTGAGATTATTTGTTTTACCAATTTCATTGGTATCTTGATAGGGATTGCATTGCATCTGTAGTGAAAATTTTTTTCAAGTCTAGAGAAGTGCTTCTCAAACCTCATGTGCCTATACTTTACCTGATGGTCTTATTAAAATACAGGTTCTGATCTTGCAGGTCCGAGATGGAACCTGAGATTCCACTTTTGTGTAAGATCCCAGGTCATACTGATGCAACTGGTCCGATGACCACATTCTGAGTAGAATGGAGGTCAGTTATCCCATCTTCCCAGGGGAGGAGTGACTCAGGAAGCTGGAAAAGCAGGAGGGCACTTAGGGAAAAACTGTCCTTATGAAAACTTTGAATGACAAGGAGTGGAGCTTGGCTAAGGAAACCAGGTAGCTTGGAGCAAGGAAAAATTAGTAGTTCAATACCTATTTGATGTGATATTAATTTAGATAAAACCTGTTACCTATTTTAAAAACACATAGATTATTAGCAGTTTCTTTAAATGAACATGTTGGAGAGGGAAGACAAAGTGACAGGGAAGAAAACTGCAGTAAAGATTTTAAAATGTCATTTAAAGATTTGCTATGCAATTCAAATAAAGGATTTGTTTTCTAACAACTGCTTGTGACTATTAATAATGGGTACATTCCAAGTCTAACCATAATTTCTATGATTACATGTTTTGGGTTGCTTCTCTGAACACATTTAAAAATATCAATACTTCTAAATTTTTTTAACCTATACCAGGTTAAGTAGAGTCGACAGCAGGGGATGCCATTATCCTCTAGTTGTTTACTTATTACTGACTAATAGTAGGAAAAGAACCCTGACCTTCACAACAGAAATGTTTGGTATTCTCAAGAACTTCTTACAGAGTTCTTTATAGACTAGTTAATGGGAAATCAATTTTATCCATCTTTGAGTTGGTCTTAAAACAAAAGTTTCTTGTTTTCCTTTATTTAAAAAAATGCTAAAGTGCTTAGCATTTAGTTTCCCACCCTTGTATTTATTTGATGATCAAAACTTTTGTTTTCCATGCTAAAATGGGAGAAAAATTTTAATTTTGGGCTCTAGCCACCACCTCTGTCTCAATATGGTAATAATGGTAGATGTATATTTAGCATTCAGTATATGCTAGGCCCTGTTTTGTTCTTTATGGGAACTTGTTCAGTTACTTGATCAGCATTTCATGTGGCTTTTGTGTGAATCCTGTAACTTAGTTATGATTATTATTGCCTGTTTATGGATAAATAACTTGATGCTCTGAGTACTTAGGTAATTTGTTCAAGGTGACATACACTGTAATAGGTAGATGTCTGATTCAAAGGCCAGCTCTTCATCACTGTTCTTGGAATTCCAGAGAAGTTTAGTGATTTTCTTCAGATTGCATAATTGGTGAGTAGCAAAGCAGGAATTAGAACTTGAGTCCTTAACTTGAGAATATTGCAGCTCAGTGCAATATTCTGACACTGTGCCACCTTATGGTATTGGTCTGTAATGAAAACCAGAACTCGTTGTTATGAAAGCAGCTGCCAAGAGGGCTTTCCCATGTATACTGTTCTTAGTGTTATGAATCTTGGCAAAATGTCACATATTATCAACCAAAATGGGCTCTGCAGTTATTGCTGACAGCATGTCTGCAGGAGGAACCCAGGGTCCCTGTATTTTGGTGCTTTAAAAAAATCACCTAGTGTCCTTATTCTATCCTAAAGGAGAATGCCTGGGACCATATGTCTAAATATTAATTTTTTTATACCTTTCTCAGCAGAGCAACTCTTCCACAGCACACGGGGGCCACATGTTTTAAGCTGAAGTCTGCTGTTTGTCTTTTCACACACATGAAGGTTTGGAGCCATGAGAAGTTTTGTACATCCTGCACACAGGATTATGGAAAAAGGGATCAGAGAACCTGCCCTTAAAATTTGATTAGAGACAAACTGGAAAATGATAAATAGGAAAATAAAGTCACAGAAGAAGTAGAGCAGGCCAAGTTGTCTGCAGAGAGATTCTGTTTTCTTTGAAAGAGTTATGTTAAGCCCTTGCTTGAGAAGGCGTATGGATTTATTAAAAAAAGTTCAAGACTTTTGGGTATAAGCCAATTCATATTTTTATATAGCTCAGAGATGGTTTTCATAGCAATGAAACCCTAAACTGCTTTATAGTACAAAACTTTATCATTTTTTTGTTTTTTCCCCATAGTGCGGAAAAGAGCTTAAGGTCATGGATTTTTAAAAAATCTGCCAGGAACTCATATTTTCCATGTTTGGGGATAAGACACAGTAGATTCTAAACATCTGGCTAGTTCATATTTAAGTAATTGTGTGTTCTATACACATCATATATATATATACACATATACATACAATTATATTTTCATTCTATTTACCTTTTTGTGTTTTAGACATTCTGAAATCTGGATTAGATTCTGACTACAGTAGCAATTGGAAGTCACCTTCACCCTCCTAAATGTTGGCTGAGGAAAAGTATATTTTCCCTCCTTTTTCATATAAACTCAACTGTGACTTAATTTCTTATATTTTCATTGTTCTCTGTTTTAAAAAAATTAAGTGACTGTGGGAACATTTAAGAATTGTACAAAATGAAGTTCTTAGAATTGTCTGGAGGAAAGCTCAATTTTAGACACTGACCTGTATCAGCTAATGATGTGTTTGTAGTCAGATCCCTTAAACCAGCCCAACTTATCCTCTTGTGAAGGGGACAAAGTGCTGGCAGCTTTGGAGCAGTATTGTCAAAAGAGTGAGTGGCTGGATGTGAGGCATTTTGAGTTTTGTGGGAGAGAACAGTGTAGAATGATCTGAGCTTAAGGACACTCTCCCCCTCACCATTTTCTCCTTTCCAACCTAACTACAGCAAAGCAAAAAGCAATGAAAACCCATTCTCCTTCACATTGTGCCCCTGGGCCAACTGTCTGGAGACACAGTTTTTCTTTTGTTTTTTTCATCTTTCTGTCCATATTTTACTCACTATTAATTGAATACCATTATGTGCTAGATTTGGGGGTATAATCCAATTTTGGCCCAGAACCTGCCCTTGAGAAGCTTACTTTCTTTCTCGGAGATTACTTTTTTTTTTGGTAAGCACAACAATGCTTTGAAAGACACACCTGCCCTTATCTAGCTGTTGTATACTGGGAGAGACTACCAGACAATGTAGCCTGCCATAATACCAGAAAGATAAGTCATTATGACCTCCTTTACTGCCCAAGACTTGGAATCAATTGGACAGACTAATCTTTTCAGCTACCATGTTGTTTACCTTTGTATGTTTCAAGGACAGAACAAGGGCTCTAAACTTTTTTCCTTCTGTGGACTGGAGATGGCACTAGTCTTTACTGTCCAGGGCAGAGGTCAAAGTATGAGATTAGATGTAGGGGGACAAAGGTGGAAATAAACTGCGTTAAAGGCTAGGAATTGTGATAAATGTGATGCATTCTATTTGTACTCCAAGCTGAGTGACCATAAAGATAGCCTGGATGTCACTATGACACCTGCTTTGCTTCCTTCTGTCCTCAGTGGCAGGCCATGGAGAAAGGAGTTTGCTTCCTGAACTCTGATTTTTTGAGGGCAACGGGAGAAGGATCCCACAGTCAGGGTGGAGAATAAAAAGCTTTCGGAATACTCCTTCAACCATAGACCCACTTTTGTACTTGAAGAGAACCAGCTGTTTTACCATCTCTTTCAGCTGTGCCACAAGTGCGAAGTAGACAGTAGTTTGACTGGGACTCAGGTACAGGTCCAATCATGTGATGATGTCCTATTCAGATGTACACTGGACATTGGAAGGGCTTCTCTCTCCAGTTGTGTGTTGGAATGGAAGCCACGGAAGTAGTTGTTGAGGTTTAAATTGAGACCATGTTGAGATTCCAGGGAGATTCCAGAAGAGACAGCCATAGAATATAGCCTTGCAGGCTCCTGGTTGGTAGGTTGTTACCTGATGTAGCTAACAAGCTGAAATGGATGCTCTTGATTTTTGATCCAGTGGGGTTTGGACAACTGCCTTAAATGAAATGTGCTTTCACAGTTGAGAAGGGGGCAGTGATTCAGTCTGAAGGAATTGGATAATCTGGGAAGTGGGGAATTGAAAACTGGATATCATTTTTCTTAACTTTTGACCTTTAGAGAAGGTACTTCAGCTTAGCTAGAGATTGCACCTGGACTGTATACTATTCTTTTAGAGGTAGTTTTAATTGAGCTTTTCTTCACATAGCTAATTTTAATTAGTTAACAGTGTAATTCCAAGGAGTTAGAAAGGAGGTCTCAATAAATTGTCCTTGTTGTATCCCATGCTATTTAACTATTGGATAGGACCAGGTGATGTGTAAATGAAATGATTTAGTTATCACTCATTCTTTAACACAGCAGTCATTTTCTAAGTTGTTAAAGTAGAGAGCCACTCCCTTTTTTTCTACCCTTACGGTTATCAGAATACATGCCAGGATGGAGTCTAGGACCTCTGGCTTTGGAAGTGTTTGTGTGCTCTTGGGACTGACATTTAAACTGTGTGATCTGATTTTCTCATTTGTAAAATACATCAACATGTAAATCCTTAAGGCCTTTCTAAGAGTTCTGATTCTGTGTCCTCACCATGTCAGGTGGGTTATGTCTTTCAGACTGTGGGTTTTTGTTGCTGTTGTCACAGCAGCATATTGTACCTTATCCTGACTGATACAGGGTGGGGCAAAAGTGGGTTTACAGTTGTATGAGAAATAATACAATAATTAATAAATAATAATACAAGAATAAACTCTGTTTTACATACTCATATCTGTAAACCTACTTTCACTCCACCCTGTGTAAGTGGTTACTCTGTCCTTGATACTTCTTAGACCTTTATATGTATCAACTCATTTAATTTTCACAGCAACTCTATGTGATAGGAACTACTGCTCTCCCCCCTTCACAAATAAGGAAACTGAGACACAGAGAGAATATTCTTTTCAGTGGATTATTTATGAAAAGTGCTGCTTTTATATATTTTATTTTATTTTTATTTATTGATTTTAGAAAGGGGGGAAGAGAGAGAGAGGGAGAGATTTCTTGTTTCACTTATTTATGCATTCATTGGTTAACTCTTGTATGACTCTGACATGGGATTGAACCTGCAACCTTGGCATAGCAGAATGACGCTCTAACCAACTGAGTTATCTGGCCAGGGTCTGTTTTTATATTTTAAAATTGAAATTATCTGTGTTAAATATCTGACTAGAGATGGCTATCTGGTAAATGAATTTTGAAACTTAAAGTAACAGAATGAAATCTATTAAAAGTAGAACCTTGAGGGAAGAGAAAGGGGGAGGGAAGGAGGGAAGGAGAGAGATTGCTTCAATTTCCTTCTCATCCCCTAGTACATGATGCAGAAAGTTGGTCAAGAAAGAATATAAGAAACATGCATTTTGCTTAAGAATCACTTTTTAGGAACAAGAAGATTCCTGCTGAATTTTAAATATCTTAAAAGAATATGAAAACTAAATGACACGGATTTGAGAAATTTTGGAACACAATTTTAGGCTGATTATCAGAGTGTGTTTGGTCATGCTGAAATCATTTCGTGGCTAATAAAATGGCTACCTGGAAAATAGATTTTACTTATTAGTAAGTGTACAACACGGAAACATCCTATGAATGAGGAACTGCCTGGTTAGGATGGCTAATTCTTAATTTTGACAATTGCCATAACTGTCCTAATTGCCTGCTTGTCCATTCTCACCACTCCTGCACCCCTCCTCCCCATTCTTTTTTTAGCCATTCAGAAGTATTTGTGTCAGTTCAGAAGCTAGATAGTATAGAGGGGTCTGAGCAAGGGTCAGACTCCCTGGATGAACAACTGGCTATGCCACTTACCTGGCTGGGTGACCTGAATCAAGTTACTTTACCATTTTGCATTTCCATTTGCTCATTCATAAATGGAGGTCATCATAGTGGCTCCCTCACATGGTGGTTCTGAGGATTAAAAGAGCTTAGAACTATGTGTGCCGTGTCCACCGGCACTGTAAGCACTGTCAAGATTTTTCCCATAACTGTTCCGTAATAGGTCTGGTATGTCTTTGTCTCTGGGCTTTTATTTTTTAACTTTATATTTTAATTGTATTTTTTCCATTGCCATTTAGTCCTCTTTTTTCTCCCTCCCCCCAGCAATTGTCACACTGATGTCCATGTCCATGAGTCCTTTTTCCTTTTTGCTCAACCTCTCCAGCCCCTGCTCTTATGCCCACCCCTAACTTGTCACCCTGCTCTCTATCAGTAAGTCTGTTCATTTTCCTTGTTAGTTTAGTTTGCTCATTAGATTCCACATATGAGTGAAATCATATGGTATTTGTCTTTCTCTGACTGGCTCATTTCACTTAGCATAATGTTCCCCAGGTCTATCCATAATGTTGCAAAGGGTAAAATTTTCTTTTTTTTGTACTGCCGAGTAGAATTCCATTGTATAAATGTCCCATAGTTGTTTTATCTGCTTATCTACTGATGGACACTTGCGCTGCTTCCATATCTTGGGGATGGTAAATAACGCTGCAATGAACATAGGAGTGCCTATGTTCTCTTGAATTAGTGTTTTGGATTGCTTTGGATATATTCCCAGAAGCAGGATCGCTTGGTCAAAAGGCAGATCCATTTTTAATTTTTTGAGGTATCTCCATACTGCTTTCCACAGTTGTACCAATGTGCATTCCCATCAATAGTGCAAAAGGTTTTCCCTTTCTCCACATCCTTGCCAGCACTTGTTGTTTGTTGATTTATTGATAATAGCCATTCTGACAGGTGTGAGATGATGTCTCATTGTGGTTTAAATTTGCATCTCTCTGATAAAGAACTTAAAAACGCAACACTAAAAAACCCCACAATCCAATTAAAAATGGGCAAAGTACCTGAATATACACTTCTCCAAAGAGGACATAGAGATCGCCAATAGACAAATGAAAAGTTGCTCAAAGCCTCTAAGCTTTTGTACCTTCTATTCTCTTTTTATTGTTCTTCATGATTCTGATTCTCATTTGCTCTTCAAGAAGTAGCTCAGTGGTTTCTCTGAGTGTTTGGGGTGGTTTTCTACCTGTCTCTACCTTAGGTTACATGCTCTCTGTATTTCCTCCATCTAGGTATAACTTCTGTTATAACTCTAATAACATAATATTTCTACAATCAGTTTACTTGTCCACATGGACTATGAGCATGGACCATTTGTTTTCCTTTTTAATGTTTCATGAGTATGAGGGAGATACTGGATAAATGTATATTGAATTGATAAATGGATCAATTTTTTCTCCCTCCCTTTCTTCCACTCTCCCTCTCATTCTTCTTTTCTACTTTCCTTCCTTCTTTTCTACCTTCCTTTCTACCAAACTTCTTCCCTTCCTTTTCATTTAAGCATGGCAATTGATGCATTATCTTAGTTATTTCTCACAGGAACCCTATGAGGTCATTTTATGATTATTTCCATTTTGAGGGTATGTAAACAAAGGGTCAGGGAAATAGGCAACTTGGCCATCCAAAGGGACAGCCCCTTTACAGAGTTGTCTTCATATTGCTGTCCCTGCTGAAAGAATTTTGGCATTTTGTCTTTGGAATTCCCTTCTGGTCAGCCTACGAATCACTTAAGAAAACCAATCTTATTTTTGCTCATTCTTAGAAAAGATAATTTCCACTCTGATCATCCTGATTCATCTTAGAAATCCAAGCCACTTTCAAAGGACAAAGAGTTGCCATTTCAAAAAAATATTTAAATGACTTGAAGATGTACTCTCCACTCCCAAAAGGCTTTGCAGTGGCCAGATTGCTGGGTTTAAGGCTCTTGATACTCCTGTGGACTTTTTTTTGATGTGGTTTAGGGATGGGCAGCTGGTAGAGGAAGGTCATATTAATGTATAGTCCCATTTCATGTTCTTTGTGACAGTTTTATTGAGATATAATTTATGTACATAGAGTTCACCCATCTAACATGTAAAATTTAGTGGTTTTTAGTATATTCAAGAAGTTGTTCAACCAACATCACTAATTCCAGAACATTTTCATCACCTCAAGAAGAAAGCCTGTACCTTTTAGTAATTACCCTTCTTTCCCCTCGTTTCAACTCTCCTGGCAATCATCAATTTACTTTCTGTCTATGGGTTTGCTTATTCTGGATATTTCATATCAATGGAATCATGTAGTGTGGTCTTTTGTGACTGGCTTCTTTCATATGGCATAATGTTTCAGAGTTCATCCATGTTACAGTGTGTATCAGGACTTTATTGCTTTGTATCTCTAAATAATATTCCTTTGTACGGATATATCACATTTTATTTACTCATTTGTCAGTTGATTGAGATATTGGTCATTTCCACTTTTTGGGTACTGTGAATAATGCTACTGTTAATATTTGTGTATGAATCAACTGATGAATGGATAAATACAATGTGATATGCCCCTATAACAATAATATTCATCTATAAAATGAATGAAATACTGATACATGCTACAACATGGATGAAAACTTGCTAAGTGAAAGAAACCATTTACTACATGATTCTATTGGTATTAAATGTCCAGAATAGGCACATAAATAGAGACAGAGAATAAATTAGTGATTGTCAGGGCCTCAGGATTGGGTGGGGGATGCAGAGTGGTTGCTCAAGTATATAGGGTTTCTTTTTGGATGATGAAGATGTTCTAAAATTTATTCGGTTAATGGTTGTACAACTTTGTGAATGTACCACAATACTGCTGAATTTTATACTTTATACTGGTGCATTGTATTTTTAAAAAATAATGCATAATGACAACCATTGAATACATACCAGGTGCTTATTGCAAGTCAGTCTCCTGTGAGGCATTGTGGCACATGGATTAGAAAGAGAATACTTGTTCCCTGTGCTCTAGAGTTTCAGTGGAAATGTGTAGATGGAGTGGATATCCATAAAAATTTTTATCAAGGTGATGCATCACTCAGTGCTAGTTTCTGGGTAGAGGCCACACTCAGAAAGATCTGAGCGCTTCTGGGCATTAGCCGTAGGACCTCAGAAAAATTTTAAAATGTGGACTTCTCCAATATTTATGTAATTTAGACAGGGTATTATCCATCCCTTATAATACTGTGAGTTCCCTGTAGACAAGAGCTATGTCTCATGTTAATCTTGATTCTCTTGCTTAGCATTGTGTCAGGTCTACCTACAGGCCAGGGATGTGTGTTTGGTGATTGAAAGTGTTTGGTGTTTTGGAAGCTCCCAGGTTTGTTTCTAGGACAAAAATGCCTTACAGCCTGTGGCCGCCTCTTCTAACCAGCCAGCTGGTTGGCCCTGTGGGGAATGTGTTGCTGAATTCACCAATTATCTTCATGCAAGGGTTTCTTTCCTCATTGCCTGTAACTGGTTTGTTCCTCTGGTGCTTTCACTGTGATGTTGGTTAAAATGGTGACTTGGAACAATGTGCAGTATGTGGGTGCTTCTGAAGTACTGTGCTTTTTTTCCCTGGCGATATATCCAAGGCTCACCATGTCAGGGAGATTTAGAAAAACAAAAAGCGGAATAAACCTCACTTTAAAAAAAAATCACATGTGTCAAGCATCAATACTATAGATTCTGTGTAACTTATGGGTCTTTGTTGTAATAAGAAATTATTTTTTATTTTCTTTTTTTCTTCCTGAAGGTACTTTATGTTGATTAAGTTCTTTCTGTTAAATATCCTTTGCTTGCACTGGGCTTTCCTTTGTGTTGATTTTTTGCTTCATTTTCTTTTTTCATTTCCCATGCTGTTCAGTTACGGGATGCCAGAAGAACCAAGGTTTGTCCACTCTTTGCAGGGCATTTGTTTTGCTCTGCACAGCCTCACCTCCTCCTGTGTTTGAGTGACTGTCTCTGTCTGTGTTTGTTTCCTTTTTCTTGTAGATTCAGTAACCTGTTTACGAAACTTGGTCACAGCTTTATTTGTAAAAATAAAGTCCTTGTTTGTGTCTACTTGTAGTGAATGCTATTATTTTCATTTATAAATGGACATGCATTTATCATGGAAAATAATGGATAGTAGAATAAAGAACACCTTAAGAAACAAGAAATTCTGAGTCTGGAGCATTGTGGGCATAAAGAAGGTGTGTTTGTGAAAGTTTCCCTCTAACCCCTTCCATTTCCTAAATTAAATCTGTAGATATATGCTTTTCCTTGTGACTGACACTAATATACTGTTTCTGTGTGTGTTTACATTTCTTTTCTCCTAAGACATTCAGAAAGCATCGTCGAATTAATATCCCCCTCTCTATGTGCTGTCCCATGCTTCTGAAGTCACCCTGGAGGACTTCAGAGCTGGCCCTCTGGACCTCATGATTAACATTCCATGTTCATAGTGTGGTCCCAGCGAATAGCCCTTGGCATTTCCATTGACTTCTCTTTTCTTTCTCTTCTCCTGTTCCATCTTTCTCATCACAGCACTTGCAATTGACAATCCAGGCCCTTCAGGATGAGCTGCGAACCCAGAGAGACCTCAACCACCTCCTGCAGCAAGAGAGTGGCAACCGAGGAGCCGAGCACTTCACCATTGAGCTGACTGAGGAGAACTTCCGGCGCCTGCAAGCTGAGCATGACAGACAGGCTAAGGAGCTATTCCTATTGAGGAAGACCTTGGAGGAAATGGAGCTGAGAATTGAAACACAGAAACAGACCCTCAATGCCCGAGATGAGTCAATTAAAAAGCTTCTCGAGATGTTACAAAGTAAAGGCTTGCCATCCAAAAGTCTTGAGGATGACAATGAACGGACGCGGCGGGTGGCAGAGGCTGAATCTCAAGTTAGCCACTTAGAGGTGATTTTAGACCAGAAAGAGAAGGAAAATATACATCTTAGAGAGGTAAGGACATTCTTTTTATTGCCCCAAAGTCATATTTTACAGGTTAAAATGTGTTATCAAGTTATTTTCACAGGTTGGAAAACATCCACAACCTTAAAATTTTCTTTGTCACCTGTTTTATAACCTTCCTGTCTGCTTATCACATTTAAACTGGAATTTTGCATTAGCTTTTTTCTCTGCTCCCCACACATATGTTCTATTACTATTCAACACGTATTCAGGATCTAAGCGTGTGTAGCACATGTCAGCTGTGGGGTGGTTTACAACTGCTTTCCCGCAGATGGTCATTGTTTCAGGACCTTTTAAGTACAGCACTGTTTAAGTTTTAGATGTTTATCAAATATCATTTCTCTAAAAGAGAAAAAGGAATAGGTGATTAGCAAAACAATAAACCTAAGTATTTGTGTAGCTGAACTGGGGCAGAATTTGCAGGAAGTAAAGTATATGGATATTTCTGGAATCTATGGTAAAATGTGCAGACCAATTTTGAATGTTTAGATTTAAGATAATCTTTGTTTGCACTTACATTCATCTAGGACAGAGTGTTCCAGGTTTTCTATGTGTTTTGCACTTAGTGGATTAAATTATTCAGTTTTCAGAGGCAGCTTCTCTGGCCTGCCACCACCATTTTATGTTGGGATGCTCATGTATCTGAGAATATGCGGCTTGACAAAGCGTAGATAAAAGGTGGGTGCCAGCCAATGTTTGAAATTTTTATAGCAGTTCTTTACTGCTATGGCGGATCTCAAAAGTACCACATAAGCAAAATGCCTCGGGAGACACAAATCTCACAGAAAATAGTAATCAATAAAATGGCATTAACTATATTTTCAAAATATGTTACATAAATAAATAAAAATTCCAAAAGATATTTGCTTCCAGACCAAGCTAGGTTTCCTGGCATTATATACCTGCTCAGATGGGCAGGACTTCCTATGAGTCACTTGTGTTGTTCAGAAAAATGCCTTCCATGCTGGGACTTACTAATACGAATGCTCCTAGAGGTTTTCTCTGATGTAGATTGTATTTGCTTAGAACATTTGGACAGAATTTTGTGTTTTTGGACTTAGTGTCCTCTGTGCTCATTCTCATTTTTTTCTTTTTCCATGAGGCCTTAGCAATATGCTTGGGAGACCACATGGCTTAGTTTCATATTGAGATGCTTACAGAGGTGTTATGTTGGGCCTGGTCTTCTTATTCTTATTCCAAGGGGGTGATTACAGTGGGCAGACTTCTAAGATGGCCCCAATGATCCCTACTTCTTGTAATTCATGCCCTTGTGTAATCTCCTCCCCTTGAGTATAAGTTGAACCTAGTGCCTTGCTTCTAAACAATAGAATAGGGCAAAGGTAATGGGATGCTGGTAACAACTCCACAATTAGGTTACACAAGACTGTTATTTCCATCTTGTTAGCAGCCTCAATTGCATTCTCAACTTGCATGCTTTTATGAAGCAAGCTGCCATCTGGGAGAAGCTCAAGCAGTAAGGAAGTGAGGGCAGCCTTCGGCCAGTACCAATGAGGAATTGAGACCCGCACTCACACAGCCACAAAGAACTGAAAACTGCCAACAACCACTTAGTGAGCTTGGAAGTGGATTCTTCCCAAGCTGAGCCTTCTGATGAGATGACAGGCCCTGGGCTGACACCTTGCTTATGGGTTGACACCTGCTTTGTGAGACTTTGAAGCAGAGTATCCAGCTAAGCTGTGCCTGGATTCCAGACCCACAGAAACTGAGGTAATAAATGTGAAAATAAGCTGCTGAATTTTGGGGTAATTTGTTACAAAGCAATACATAGCTGATAGGGTTGATCAGAAACTAATCTCTTCCTGCCTTACTTCATAGACTTTCCATTTAGTTTACAGAAGAGAAGCAGTAATTCCTGGCATGACATCACTTGCACTAGAGTGATTGTGGATTTTGAAATTTTGGTCTTATCTCAAAATTCTGATTGGTAGATTTCTGTACTTGAAAAAAGCTGATGCTTTGTTTTGGGGTCATGTTGCATGTATAGGAAGGCTATGGTGCCAAAGAAACCTCCACCTAACAGCACTGCCCTTTATTTTATGTTGGACTCTTGTGGTCAGGGTAGAATCACTCTTATTCTGTTAGTAGATTCTGCTCATTGGTCGCACTTAATAGGTGGTGCCTTGATTCTATTGTGTGGATGCCTCCAATGAAATGAATCTAAGCACAATTTTATTTGTGTTTTATGGGATTAGTTGGTGCTTACAATGATCTGGAATGGATATAGAACATGTTTAGAGTCTTAAACAAGAGCCCACAGAGAGTGGTACAGAAAATGCAGCCCAACACATCCAACTAGTGTCCCTTAGCATCAGGCCAGGCAGTGGATAGCCCTTACCTTGGTTCACCAAGGAAGGAAAATGTAGAAAAGATGTCTCTATGTAAAAATCTTATTTTAAACTTGAACTCAACAAACAAGACTTGGAGGAGTGAAAGGACCCTTCTGAAGAGATTGTGAGAGCCATTTGTTACATTTTAAGGAATTTTGTGAGCCTGCTTTTAAACCATTGATAGCTTGAAGTTGATCATGGTGGGAGTTTTTAAACCATGGCAGTTAGTCAAATGCTGTTCTTAGGGCCTATCCACGCTCCCCTGAAAGACCATTTACCAACACACCTCCAAATAAATCCCATGAAATGTTTACACGCAATACAGAAAGAAGAGGCAAATTAAGTAGTGTAAGAATTATGAGTGCATTAACCACATCATTCACCAAAAGTTTTCATAACAGTGTCTGGATTGATTCTTATGTGTCCGGCATTATAAAGAATGCTTTAATTCTTTATTCTTTATGTGATTCATATTTAATTCTCACAGCCACCTCACTTATTCATTCACTATCCATCCATTGAATGAATACTTATTGAGGATCTGTTTTGGGATAGAGCAGTGATAACCAAGTTTTATTTCATGGTGTTCGTATCCATTGTGATGAACTAGAATACAAATATCTATTTAATAGTTAAGCAGAGAAGAATCATGGATAAAAGAAGAGGATGAAGAACAAGTGACTTGGGTGGGGCCAACTTCATATTGGGTGGTCAGGGAGGGCCTCTGGGAGAGGGTGACACTGTGACGTGAGATCTGAGTGAGGAAAAGGAGCCAGCCATGTAAGGCTCTCAGAAGACTGTTGCAGTCATATGGAAAGACCCACATCCTAAGAGGTAGGTGCTATTATTTTGTCCACTTTACCTGGGGAAACTGAGGGATAAGTTATGTTAAGAAGCTTTCCCAGAGTCCCAGAGCTAACAAGTGGTGATGCTGATGTTTGAATCAGGCTGACTCCAGAGTCTCAGCTATTAGACTGTTTTATTATATCCCTTTTCTGGAAGAATCTTTCTCAAAGTGTGCTCTGCTGAACAGACACTTTTTGGGGGATGTTGATATGTGTTAAGAGAGAAAAAGGGCCACAGGGCCAAATAAACTTGGGCAAATGCTGGATTCCACTGAGTTCACTGCAAATGTGTATCAGTCATTTCCAAGAAGGGGACTAGGGAAGGCAGAGCTTCTCACACTTATTTGACTTGCTTTTCCCCTGTTGCACTGGTGCTCTTTGTAAGACACCTTGGAAAGATGCTATGCTAGAAATTAAATATGTGCTTTTAATTTGTGACCTGCAAAATATGTAATAATATACAAATAGCTGTTTCCCATGGTCAAATAACTGAGTAATATTCTTCATTAGTTATTTTAGGAGGCAAAGTTTAGTGTAAGCTGTTCTCATATTCTCTACTGAGTTTTAGAATGTTCTCTTGTCAGGACTTTTTTTTTTTTAGTGGAAAAAATGTGACTGACTGCTTTTGGTATTAAACCAGTACGAATAATCCAACTTGAACAAAGAGTTGCCTGACCTCAGTTTATTTAAATTAATCTAAAACAGGATTTAAAATATACTTGAAGTTTTAAGTTCAGTGTGTTCCTGATTTCTTTTTAATTTTGCACGCTTCAACCCTGTTGGAGTTAGATGGCATAATGCTGGGGAATGAAGAGCTAGTGGTTTTATTATTCATTCCTAGGCAAAGGTGTTGGACCTCATGTAAACCTCATCTCCTGGAATACTGGCCTCCTTTAGCCTATTGTTCCAGGAGATTTCGAGTTGGCAGGAGTTGCACATTGGAGGGTCAGGTTGCTTTAGTGTCTTGTGTTTTGGTGGTGTGGAAAAGGCTGAGGGTGAAACCACTTTTGTGCCTGGCAAGAAACAACAGAAAGATTATGATCTCAACTTATTTGGAGGACCAAAATGATTGCCTAAGAACTACAACTGATGTGCTAAAATGAGCTGAAGTGTTGGCTGAAACGCAGCATTACTCACTAGTGTTGTCTGGTGTTTTTGGAAACAGGTTGATTTGATAAGACATTGTTTGATGTAGTAATAGATTACCTTGTTCTCTAGCTTTTTCTGAAAAGAACATATTGTTCCATGTAAACAGTTTAGTAATCAAGTACCCAAAATACTACTGATCTCATTAAAGAAAAAGTGGGTTTATATACTAGGATCCTCTTATATTCACTCTCCTTAGTATATTCTTGGCCGGTCCTTAGAGTAGAGTCAGGAGTCTTTGGACTGTAAGATGTTTGAAAGGAAGAGATCTAAGTTCTGCTGCCATGCCTGTTGATCTCCTATGCTAATCCCTTGGGCAGCTTGTCTTTCTTTGGTAACAAAGGCAGAGGAGCACTCAAGTCATCAGTGGCCACAACTGCCAGCACAAGGATAACCTCCAGGAGACTGAGGTTGGGCTTCCCTCCACACTGTGTGTGGGTGTGTGTGTGTGTGGTGGTGGTGGGGAGGATGGGGAGGATGAGAGGGGAAAGCAGCAAAGAGGAGGGCAAGGCAATATGAATTCTTTATCTCCTACTTTATTTATCCAGATTGTTCCCAGGCCAATGAGAGATCCACCAAAGGAAAGTTTGTGACCTAGAAGTTCTTGAGCTCATAAACCTTTTGTGGATGGTTCAGACTTCCCCCCATATAATCTTTGCCCAAACTTCTAAGCTCCATTCTAGTCTACTTGCTCTCAAAACCATATGGCTTCTTTCTTTTTAATACACACTTGTCTCCAATTTTGCTGGATGAGCCATGGTTTTGCTGATGCAGGCTTTTCTAATTCTGAGTCTACAGATTCAATACTTTCTATTTCTACCAACAAAACATATCACAGAAAACATTCCCAAACACAAGCGATCACATAAACATAACATTTTACATACTTTATTTTCCAAGAGTTGTTTCCTATAAATATATTATAGAACCTAACAATTTTTCCCTATTTTAATAAAGTTTCTTACCTGATCAGTACATTCCATCAGTATTCCCCAACCTCAAATATTGCCTGCAGGTGCTCAATAAATATTTGGAAGAATGAAAAATAATTAAAAAAATACCTTGAGTTTTGCTCTGTGGTTTATTTTGCCAGTATTGGAAAAGTTTATGCCCTAGTCAGTGTGGCTGTGTTGGTTGGAGCATTGTCCTGTAACCAAAAGGTTGCAGGTTTGATCCCCAGTTTGGGTGTGTAGGATCTCCAGTCCAGGAGCATATGATCCCTGGTCCGTGCATCTCATATCGATGTCTCTCTCTTTGTCTCTCCCTGACCCTATTCCTCTCTCTCTAAAAGTGATGAAAAAATGTCCTCTGGTTAGGATAAAAAAATAAAGACGTTGATAATGATTATGCAAGTGCCATGTTCTTTTATGTTTCCTCCATCATTGTTCTGTGTTTGGAGTGGAGCAGTAACTTTGAGGGTAACCTTAATGGGAAATTCTCTTTCATTGTTTTCAATGTGTGTTGGGCATCATTGGGCACATGTTGAACACCCATGTGCTGGATGCTTTGGGAGCACCCTTGGCAAGTTTATGGTCTTGTTCAGGGATTCAGGTGGGCATTAGGAGAAACAACTTCACACTTATCAAGGCTTATTCTGTGCCAGGTTACTGTACTAAGTAAATATTGCTGTCATCATCCTCATACACAGGTAAGGAAACTGAGGCATGAAGAGGCAAGTTATTGTTCCCAGTCATTATACAGCAAGTGCTGAAACCAACATCAGAACCTGGGAAGTTTGTCTCCAGAGAATACACTTGACATCATTGCACACTACTGCTTCTTGGGATGGTGCACCCAGGGGACCCCAAATGGCACTTAAATTCTATGCATCTTAGAATAAGAGAGCTGATGACATAGTTGGTCTTCAAAGACAGGCAGGATGTCAACACATATGGGTGGTGGAGAAGTATGATTGGAAAAGCAATGGTGGAGCCAAGCCTTGGATGGGGGACTGCGATTGGTTTGGGGCCCACCGAGTTTGGAGCAGCTGAAACACCACATGTCAAGAGGAGAAGGAGATAAAGATGAACAGGTAGTTTGAGGTCAGGTCCCTGAGGGCTCTCACCGTGGGACAAAGGGGATTGGCCTTTATTAGTTAGGCTCTGGGCAGCCTGTGCAGCAATTTTCCCTGGAGAATGGCATGATCAGAAAGGACTGTTAGTGGTAATCAATAGTGGATTGTCTAGGAAGGGACCGGAGACCTGGAGATAAGTTAGAAGGATACTGTAGCTGTTTAGGTGACCAAGAGTCTGAATCTGGGTGGTGTCTCAGGACCTGTGTGCTGGGAGCTGTAAGGAGCAGACAATCATTGTGGGCCTGGATGGGGGCTGATAGGGGGGACAGTGGGCAGGTGAGTCATCAGCAGGAGGTGCTGGGGTTGAGGAAAGTCTTTGGATGTGTTGAATTTGATGAAAATATTGGTGGAGCTGTCCAAATAGGATGAGAATATGACTGAGGAAATGAAGTTCCAGCCAAGTGCATAAGGCTTTTCTGACTACTGGCTATTTGTTTGTTGGTGTCACACACACACACACACACACACACACACACACACACACACACGATTTTTAAAATTTTTTTTTATTGTTCCAATACATTTGTCTTCATTTACTTACCACCACTCTCCCCCACCCCATTCACCCACACCTCCCCCCCTCAATCCTTCCCCACCTTGGCTTCCTCCATGTGTCCTTCACACCTGTTCCTTGATCTGACCCTTTCCCTTCCCCTCCTTGATATCTCCCTCCCTCCCTCCCATCCCTGTCGGTTTCTTCTTTCAATGTTGCTGGTCATATTTTCCTTGCCTGCTTGCTTTGCTGATTAGGTTCCACTTATAGGTGAGATCATGTGGTATTTGTCTTTCACTACCTGGCTTATTTCACTTAGCAAAATGCTCTCCAGTTCCATCCATGCTGTTGCAAAGGGTAGTAGCTCTTTCTTTCTGCCGTGTAGTATTCCATTGTGTAAATGTGCCATGGTTTTTTGATCCACTCATTTACTGATGGGCACTTAGGTTGCTTCTAGCACTTGGCTATTGTAAATTGTACTGCTATGAACATTGGGGTGCTTACGTTCTTTTGAATTGGTGTTTTGGGATTCTTAGGGTATAATCTCAGCAGTGGAATCACTGGGTCAAAAGGCTGTTCCACTTTTAGCTTTTTGAGGAAATTTCACATTGTTTTCCACAGTGGTTGTACCAGTTTTCATTCCCTCCAAGAGTGTACTAGTGTTCCCTTTTCTCCACAACCTTGCCAGCATCTGTCATTTACTGGTTTATTTATGATGGCCATTTTGACCAGTGGGAAGTGGTATCTCATTGTGGTTTTAATTTGCAGTTCTCTGATGGCTAGTGATGATGAGCATCATCTCATATGTCTCTGGGCCCTGTGTTGTCCTCCTTGGAGAAGTATCTCTACAGGTCCTTTGCCCATTTTTTAATTGGATTGTTTGTCTTCCTGGAGTGGAGACATGTGAGTTCTTTATATATTTTGTAGATCCAGCCCCTGTCTGAGGGATCATTGGCAAATATATGTTCCCATATGGTTGGCTCCCTTTTCATTTTGCTGATGTTTTCTTTAGCTGTGCAGATGCTTCTTATTTTAATGAAATCCCATTTATTTATTTTTTCCTTTATGTCCCTTGCTCTAGGGGACATATTGGTGAAAATATTGCTGTGTGGGATATCTGAGAGTTTCCTGCCTATGTTCTCCTCTAGGACTTTTATGGTGTCACAAATTATATTTAAGTCTTTTATCCACCTTGAGTTTATTTTTGTGTATGGTGTCAGTTGGTGGTCGAATATTAGTTTTTTGCATGTAGCTGTCCAGCTCTCCCAACACCATTTGTTGAAGAGGCTATTTTTACTCCATTTTTTGTTTCTGCCCCCTTTGTCTCATATTAATTGACCATAGAAACTTGGGTTTATTTCTGGACTCTCTATTCTGTTCCATTGATTTATGTGTCTGTTCTTATGTCAGTACCAGACTATTTTGATTACAGTGGCCTTGTAATATAGTTTGATGTCAGGTATTGTGATCCCTCCTACTTTGTTTGTTTGTTTTTTTATTCCTCAAAATTGCTGCAGCTAGTCAGGGTTGTTTATAGTTCCATATAAATTTTTGAAGTGTTTGCTCTATGTCTGTGAAATACATCATTGGTAGTTTAATAGGGATTGTGTTGAATCTGTAAATTGCTTTGGGTAGTATGGACATTTTGATGATGTTAATTCTTCCAGTCCATGAACACAGTATATGCTTCCATTTATTTGTGTCTTTCTTAATTGCTTTCTTCAGCGTTGTATAGTTTTCTGCGTACAGGTCTTTTACCTGTTTGGTTAAGTTTATTCCTAGGTACTTTATTTATTTATTTATTTTTGTTGCTATAGCAAAGGGATTTTTTTCCCCTGATTTCTTCTTCTGATGTTTCATCTTTGGTGTACAAAAATGCCTTCGCTTGCTGAATATTGACTTTGTATCTTGCTCTTTTGCCAAATTCACTTATTAGGTTGAGTAGTTTTTTGGTGGAGCCTATGAGGTTCTCTATGTACACTATCACGTCATCTGCACACACTGATAGTTTTACTTCCTCCTTCCCAATTTGGATGCCTTTTATTTCTTTTTCTTGTCTGACTGCTGTGGCTAGGACTTCCAATACTATGTTGAATAGAAATGGTGAAAGCGGACATCCTTGTGTTGTTTCCGATCTTAGTGGGAAAGCTTTTAGTTTTTGCCCATTGAGTGTGAGGTTGGCTGTAGGTTTTTCATATATGGTCTTTATTATGTTGAGGTGTTCCCTCTCTATTCCCACTCTGCTGCATACTCTGATGATTTGTGATCTCCAAGCCCCCAGTTTGTATGATTCTTCTAAAGGCTGAGTTGTCAGTTATTCCTCCTGTTATTTAGGAGGAGAAAGAAGGAACTGCATACTTCTTCATACCTCTTTTTGAGTAAGCATTTAATTTTGAATACGATATGTCTTTTAAGATTACATAGAATTTTCATTGTCTGATACAGAATTTTCATTGACTGATGCCAACTTTTTATAGATTCCTTTTGTTCTCATTGCATTTGATTTTCTCCTAATTCTCTGTGCAAGATGGATGCAGTGAGCCATTTTAACAGAAAAGTGCTCTCTCTGGATCCTGATTAACCACACATCCAAAACAGGATTTCATTACTTTTACTCTCACATTTTTGATGATACGAAATATATTCATTTTTTGTTTAGCATCATTTGCTTATCTTTAAATTTTAATATGTTCCTTAAAGTTTGAACACTCTATGCTAATATGAAATCATTCAGGTTTTACCCCTTACTGGTTTTAATGAGTGTGATTGTTTGCTTTTTACAGTAACAGAGGCTGGTGGAGCACCAGGGAGCCATTAAGACACAAGGTATTCTGGAACCTGCTGAGAAAAAGAAAGTGGCAGGGCAGGGTGGGGTTGGGAGAATGGTGGGAGTTACGCTAGGAGAGGCTCTTATTACTGCCCTTATTGCCCTGTCCTGCTGCTCTGCCTTGGGTGTGACTTCATTTTGAAAAATACTCTTTTGTTAGCTGACCTGATTTATTATCATCATCACTGGGTAAAACAGTGCACCAGATAAAACCTCCAGAGTGAGAAGGTCCTGCAAGCACCAGTACTGTAAATGGTTCAGTGTGTTTCACAAGCTGCAGCTATGGGAAGTTGAGATGGGCTCAGTTATATCAAAATCCTGTTGCCTTGGGTGGGAACATTAATTAATGGAGGAGGCTTTGTATTTTATGGAACACATTCCATTTTAATGATTTTCTCTGATGCTGCCCATAACCCTGTGAGGGAAATTAAGCAGTGATGACATGTAACATTTATTGGGTACTGAGGAACATCATTGCTAATTATTTTCCTGGAAGTGCCATTTAATCCTTTCAACAATTCTCTGTGGTGGGAGGTGGTTTCCTGCCTTTCAGATGAGGAGGCTGAGGTCCAGAAGGATGCTGTGTCTGACTCAGGTTCTCAAAGTAAGTAGTCATGGATCTGGGGTTCAAATTTGGGTCTGCTGGTTCCAGGCATCTGTTCCTAATCACTCCAGGGATTTCTTTTTTTTTCCCTTTTCTTTTCTTTTCTCTTCTCTTCTTCTCTTTTTATTTCTTTTCCTTCCCTTCCCTTCCCTTCCCTTCCCTTCCCTTCCCTTCCCTTCCCTTCCCTTCCCTTCCCTTCCCTTCCCTTCCCTTCCCTTCCCTTCCCTTCCCCTCCCCTCCCCTCCTCTCCCCTCCCCTCCTCTCCTCTCTCCTTCCTTCCCTCCTTCCTTCCTTTTTTTGTTTTTTTTTAAGCAAGTAACAAATTTACTACATACATATGTATGAGAAATGCACATACATTAGAAAGTCAGAAACTCCACATGCAGGACAGGTTCAGAGATAGAAATGCCAACTTGGTACAGATTCCTTTTGTTCTCACTGCATTTGATTTTTCTCCAAACCCTCTATGCAAAATGGATGCAGTGAGCCATTTTAACAGAAAAGTGCTCTCTCTGGATCCTGATTAACCACACATCCAAAACAGGATTTCATTACTTTTACTCTCACATTTTTGATGATATACAAAATATATTCATTTTTTGTTTAGCATCATTTGCCTATCTTTAAATTTTAATATGTTCCTTAAAGTTTGAACACTCTATGCTAATTTGAAATAGAAAGGGAACATGGATATATAAGGCATTCTCAGCTAGGGTGAAGTAAGGGCCTTGGGGGCTTCAGAGGGTCATTGTAGAATGATAAATGCAGATCTTTAATAAATAGAAGCTTGCCCTGCCATTTTGGTGGGTCAAAAAGTGATAGCTGAGTCTTCCGTTATGGGAAAGGCCTCTAATTTGAGTTCTTCAAGGTAGTCAAGGGATGGGCAGGCTTCTCTTGAGCCTAAAGCTAAAATTGCCTTTAGTTCAAAAGAATCTGCAGATACTTGATATGGAGTAGACCACAGACCAGAATTATGGTCTTCTGACTTCTTGCTCAGAGATATTTTCTCTGTAAGTGCCAAAAAGAAAAAAATGAAAAAGGCTTCACTTTTTTCTTCTTTTTCTTCTTGTCACATCTCATCAGGACTGGTAAATCTGAGAGCTCATGCACCCTGAAAAGGGTGAACAGTGCCACATAGAAGGCAGCATTATGGCTACGTCTCCCCAGTCCAGTTGTGGCTGGTGAAAATTAAAGGGCTTGCTTAAAATGCAAGTGACAGTACTGCACATTCAGCCCTCCTTCAATTCCCAGGGAATAAATTAATCTTTGTGAGCAGAGACTAAGGAAAAAATGAGTGGTACTTAGAGTTGTACCTTCCCCATTTCATCTATTCAAAGTTATCCTTCCCCTAAAGAAATACTTTGCTTCCCCAAACTTAAGTTTACTTTTCTTTTAATTTTTGTTGGTTTCTTTCTATGTCAATTGTGAGATATTAATATTGTATTTAAAACCTCCTGTTGGGTGCCCCATTTTATTATTCTTCTAACTGGCTAAAATTTGGTAAAGCAAAAATCTATTTTTCCACCCACCATGGCTTGGATGTGAAAGGAGTGGCTTTATATATGTTTTCAGTTTGGGATATAGTTTAAAGGGCATCTTAAATGTTTCAGGTAGTGTTAAATAGGGCAATGTGAATGCTTGCTAGATGATTCCTAGGAGGTGCTTATGGTTACAACAGTTGGATATAAAGTTGTTGGATATAAATCCTCCTTACTGAAAGAAAAATATAACTATACTACAGAAGTAGTTTATGGAAAAAGTAAAAAGAAAGAAAAGTGAGTGAGTCTTCAGAGTGAAAATTATAAAGACTTACTATTTGTTTAGCTCAAGAGCTGGCAAAATGATAGCCTGTGGGCCGAATGTGTCCAACCACCTGCCTTTTATTTATTTTTTATTTTTTAGTTTTTTATGGCCTGGGTTTTAAATGGTTACATTAGAAATGGTTGTGCAAGAACTGATATAAGGTCCTCTATTTGCCTTGTGGCCCTCAAAGCCTAGAATATGTACTTTCTTGATCCTTTAAGAAAAAGAGTGGCGACTCATAAGTAGGTTTTGAATCAAGAGGCTTTGATTAAAAGTCTATGTGTAATTAGTTACATTTAGAGTATCAAATTTTACTACTTTCATGTATAGTTTTTGAGGGTTTTTTTTTAAATGAAGAGGCAATTATTTTTTTTCTGTCATTTCTATTCATTTTTCTTTTTTAGTATTAGACCTATGATTTTAATCTCCAGAGTCACAGCACATTGAGTATTGCCAGTTATCACAAAAGTCTGAAGCTCTTTCAGGAGTGTGGAGAGCAGTATGGAGATACCTCAAAAAATTAAAAATAGATCTGCCTTTTGACCCAGCAGTCCCACTTAGGGTAATATATCTGAAGGAACCCAAAACACTAATTTGAAAAAAAAATGAGCACCCATATGGTCATTGCAGCATTATTTACAATCACCAAGATATGGAAGCAGCCTACGTGTCCCTCAGTAGATGAGTGTATAAAACAACTATGGGACATTTACACAATGGAATACTACTCGGCCATGAAAAAGGATAAAATTTTTACCCTTTGCGACAGTATGGATGGTCCTGGGGAGCAGGATGCTAAGTGAAATAAGCCAGTCAGGGAAAGACAAATACCATATGACTTCACTCATATGTGGAATCTAATGGACAAACTGAACTAACAAGGAAAACAGAGACAGATGGAGAGCAGATGACAGCTAGTAGTGGGGAGAGGTGAGGAGGTGGTGGGATTGAGCAAAAAAGGAGAAAGGACTCATGGACATGGACAACAGTGTGGTGATTGTGGCAGGTAGGGAGGTATAAAGGGACTAAATGGGAATGGAAAAATACAATAGAAATAAGAAATATTCCAAATTAATAATAAAAATAGGAATATACATTTTTCCTATTAATAAAAGTAGGAATATACATTTTTTACATGTGTGAAGTATTCACTAACCTATAATGTGCCAGAGAAATGGAGACTGCTGAAAAACTCCAAAAGATTTAGGAATCCCTGGCAATTAAAAGTAGGCTACCAACTCCCCCAACTCGTTTACCTTTTTTTTAAAAAAAAATACCTCTGTTTGTTGGTACTTTTTAGGCATGCACAATTAGTGTTTCAAAAATTTTTGGCTGCTTTTAAGGAAATGGACTGAAAAAAGAAATTGTCCCTGTACTATATATACAAGTGACAAAATATTTACAGCAGTACTTGCTGGTGTGCCATAGAATTGCGAGGCTTGCCTATGGAAAGTATTCCTAATCAAGAGAAGCCAGGGCCTGACCATCCTTTTCTCCTCCTTCAGCTCCCTAAGTGATTAGATCTCTCTGATGTGTGCAGGCTGGGTTGCCAGCCATTGTACACTTTTAGTGGTGAGAGAAAAACCTGCGCGTTATTGGGATTGCTTCCTTGGTGTAGCCCAGAGTTCCTCAACCTTAACACTTTACATTTGTGTTAGGATAATTCTTTGTTGTGAGTTGCCCTGTGCCTTACAGGATGTTGAGCAGCCCGGGCCTCTACTTACCAGAAGCAAGTAGTGCCTTTTTTCTTCTCCCATTTGTGACAACCAAAATGTCTCTAGACATTGCATAATATCCCCTAGGGGACAAAATCACCCAGGTTGTGAGCTTCTGGTGTAGAGTGATTGACACATCCTTTTTGTGGCAGTGGCAAATGGAATGATTCCCAGCCTCACCTTGAAACTGGTTTACTGAGGAAGGGCAGCCCAGATCATGATACTCCTTGACCCAAAGACTGACTGCAGGGGATTGAACTAGGAAACAGATGTGCTGAGGAGCAGTGGGGGGTTGAGCCTGAAAAGAAAACACAAGTGGGGAATGTGTGTGTTTGGACATGAGAGAGAGGGAGATAGAAAGAGAGGGGGCAGGACTGAGAGAGAAGCTGCCTTTAATACCTTACTCATTCCCTCTCAGAAAATGTAGGGCTGGGAACGAGGAAAGCCCTGGAAAAGAAATCTAAGGGAGGGGTTATTGGGAAGTGATTTGATCTGAGGTACCATTTGGGAGAGTTGAGATTTTGTGAAAGTAAAGATTTGATTATCAGGTTTATGGAGATAATAATTATGGATCCAAGAATACACATAAACTTCACTTTTTGACTATCCAACTCTTGTTATTAATTGGCAGTTTTATTTTATAATAAAGATTGTCATCCCTACTTTCTCAAAATGGCCTTTGCATCTCCCTTTCTGTTTTTTAAATAAACATTCTCTACATGAATTGCTACACTGTGTCCCACCCCTTAGCACCACCAAACTTCAGAATAATTTTGGACTGTGGTGGTTTTATCATGTGGAAATGTAGTGCAGATGTTCAGAATTACCTTTTCTTTCTCCCCTTTAAAACATCATGACCACACATGCTTCGCTCTAAGTACCATTAAATATTTTTATTATTACTATTAAAAAAATCTTGCCTCAGGCGGAGTCCCACTAAATCTCAAGTAAAGGCAAATATTTGTGTGTATAAATAGCAGCAAGTATTTATGCATATCACACTAAAAAATCTGAACTCACATTTGGCTTTTTATGCAATCGAAACTTTTATTTTTTGACCCACTGAACCAAGTCCTCTAGTTTTACCTGCTTTTCTTGACTCTAAAACTTTAAGTTCAGACTATAGGATTTTGTTCACAAGTTTTTCTCTTTATCCTGCATATATCTTTGACCTCAGCCTGATCATCTAATGAAATTTGATGGGAGGATTTGAACTGCCAGCATGAATTAGTGCATGTTTTTAAAAGTTATTAATAGAGGAAAGTTCTCTCAGAGAACCCACAGGTGCATGGCAGAGTTTCTGTGTTCTTCCAGTGCCGTGCCCTGGGGCCAGTGGTCCTGAACCCAGGAAATGCTTTATCAATATCCCCCACTTAGAAACCTCTTCATGGAGATTGGCTGCTATTCCACCCTTAATTTCTTTTGGGTTTATTAGTGCCATTTAAAAAAAAATTCTTGGCCAGACTTAAACATATTTTTCTAAATAGTTGCTAAAAAATAGCTGTTTCAATTTAATTACTTGATTCTAGAATCAAGAGCTCCCTTGCCACCTATGTGCATATTTTAGTGTGCTGGAAGCAATCCTGGTTTAGAAAAATGATCTTCTTTAAAGCATTGTGTTTTCCATCACCATCCAAATAGGAGTGCATTGCAAGGTGCTTTTCTTCTAAAGGGCAGAAGAAATCTTTGTCTTTCTGGCAGAATTCATAAAGGAAGGAGGAGGCAAAACCTGACTGTGCCTTAGACAGTAGAAATAACACTTAATGTAAATGTTCTGCTGTACCTTTATGATACCCAGCCAAAGGTCTCTGTTGTACTACTTTTATGATGCATGTCAAGATTTAGATGATTGTAAGGACTCAAGCTTTAGTTGCTTTAAAAGACAGAATAGAATGCTGTGCACTGACTGGATCTTTGCCAGTTCTACACTGGAAACTTGATACACCTTAACAACCTGCCAGGTGCCAACCTCAGTGGGTATCTTTAGGGTGCCTCTTGAGCAACTGTTACAGGTACAGGGATCATGGGAATTTAGTGGGGACTTGAGGATGCCCATGCTATGTGGAGACTTCTGACATGTGATGACACAGGATTCTCCAGAGGACGTGACATCTTTTTGGAGAACTCATTATGTTTTTCTCCTTTTCTAGGCTCACATTATCTTTGCATGCTAGCCTTGTGCTTTGTTGCTTTGCAGACACAAATGTGCTACTTCTTGCATAGAGGACTCAAGGAGAATGGTCCAAAACGACCACATTTCCTGAAATCACAGCAGCCTCCCAAGAAATCTGTGTGGCAAAGTCTGTCTGAGGGCTATCACACAGATAGAGAAAGGTTCATGGAGCCTCATCTTGGGAGGTCCTGGCAGGTTGCTATCTTTGGCATAAATCTAGTGTGGGCATGGAGCTGAGTCCTGCACTTAGATACGCCTAAGAGCAACTGTGTGAGGTGTAGGTGCTGTCATTGCCCCCTTACTTAATCAGGGCAGCTAAAAACTTGCTGAAGACCACACAGGGGATGTGACCTCAGAAATGAGAGTCATTGTATCATCTACTGTTCTGTAGAAAGTCAAAATAACTTCTAGCCGTTTTCCCCCACCCAGTTCCTCTCCTTTCTGATTTGTTTTCTTTGACTCTTTTCTGTTCTATTTAGGTTTCTCATCTGGTTTATATTATGGCTTCATTTAAAATCTTATTCTTTCTCCTAATATATTGATTCTTTTCTCTTTTATTTCGAACCTCAATCATTTTCTTCCTCTGGTGTTTTCATCTGCATTGTTTAATGAGGTTGTCTTTATTATTGTATTCCAAGTAGCAGTTCTGAGGTTTTGCGAGAGACCCAAGAATGCTAGTGAAATTTATAGGAGACTTCTGGCCTAATATAATTTTAATCAGCATTTTTCTTTGCCCCCTACAAAACCTTTTCATTCACCTGCACAAGTTTATACTCCAGTCTCATATCCAGTCTGCATATGAAATGACCTATGCAGAGCACTTTGCACAGGTCTTGGCTCAACAAATATCATTTATGTTTCTTTGAAGAAAGTTGAGGAAAGGATAAACAATAGTTGCCTTCACATCAGTTAGTCTCCTTGTAAAGCAAGTCAGTGTTTCCTTTACAAATCATGGGTTTCTCTCTATAGAATCAAACCTTGCCTGGTACCATTTTACAGGTCAGCTGTTGGGGGCACAGATGTTTGTACTGAGTCACTCAAGAGTGACCTTCTCTCTCTATCCCAGTTTCATCCTAATTTCTTCAGAATGTTATAAAGTGGATCAATCTCTCCTTGTTACAGATGAAGAAACTGGGTCACAGGGAAGTAGGTTACCCTGCCCAAAGCCTTACAGGGAGTCACAATCAGGGTGGCCTCAGGGCCTATATTCCTAACCATGAGGCTGCATTGCCTTTCTGTGTGGGAGGGCTGGGGATGAAGTGCAGCATTTGGGGTCATGAGGACTTGTCATGGGACAGTTACAGCCTATAGTCTCTCCACCACCAACTCCCATCCTGGTCTCCTTAATTCTGTGCCCATCAAATAGGGGCCAGTTTTGAAGGCTATGAGACCAATCATGAGGTAGAATTGAGGTAGTGACAGGAGGAACTGGTGGGGAAAGGAATAGAAGAGGATGCTTTGAAATAGGAACCATGGTGCATGGCAGCTAAGAATGTAAGGATGAGGAGGTGGAGAGACCAGAAAGAAGCTGAAGTTTTTAGCGTGGGACTGGGGTCATTGATAATGCCTGATAGTTACAAGGGAGGCAGGGTTTGGGAAGGGGAAGATGAACTTAATATTTGAAAATACAGGTTTGCATTTCAGGGCAGAAAAGTGGGCTAGAGATGTAGGTTTGGGAACTGTTTATAAGAGGTGGGGTTTAGAGCTTCCCAAAGGGAGAAGGGCCCCCCTTTGATAGAGTTGGAGTACATCTGTGTTTAGGACAAAGAAGGAGGAAGGGAAACAGTGAAAAAAACTGAGAAGGAAATGTCCAGAGAGGATGGAGACCCCAGAAAGCTGAGTGTCCAAGAGCAAGAGAGTTCGTTCTTTCCTTCCTTCCTTCCTTCCTTCCTTCCTTCCTTCCTTCCTTCCTTCCTTCCTTCCTTCCTTCCGTCATTTTACGGAGAGCTTTCAACTCTAAACTGTTTTTAGGGGGACACCGAAATGACAAGAGACCTTGTCATGGGGGCTGTGTGAAAGTGGGGCCTCTGGGCTGGGTCCCTAGGGATGAGGAGAAGTCCACTGACAGATAAGGTAGGAAAGACAGAAGGACGTGTATAGCCTGGGGGTCAGATACATTAGCACATACGATGTTTTTTTCTTAGACCCTCCCAAAAGCTATCTAATTTTAACCACACCTTACTTAATGCCCAAATTGTATTCAAATGTAGTCTTCCTAAAGCATATGCTGTAATCAAACAATATATTTGAAGATTGTCTTAATGCTGTTATGCATGGTTATTTCAGTGAAAAATACTAAAATTGAACTAGTTCTTTTTGGTACTATGAACATGAAAGACTCAAATGAATGACTGGTTTCTTTACTGAGTCCTAGGAACTGGGTGATTCTGGGTATGAATCACTGCAATATCCTAGCATGGTATTGATGGTGGGTAGCAATAGCTAATGCTGAATAATAATAGATGGTTTCATGTGATTCTTGTCAACAGGGTGAATGTTTGAGCTGCAAGAACAGGAAATTATAAAATTTGCATCTAAAAATAATGTTATCCTTTGCTTTTTCAATTGTGACCTCCAGTGTGAAGAAACAAAGACCTCATAGAAACTCAGATAGTTTGCGAAGCCCTTCTTTGTAATCAGCTGATTCAATTTTCTTCAGTATAGTGGCAGAATATTTGTGAGGAAATTAAACTTTATCATACTCTAGCCATTGGTGTTATGGCATCAAATTTTCTATTGGTCTTTTTGGAGAATAGAGCTACCTTTGACCTCAGTGGAAGTTTGCAAAATTACGGCAGCTTTGGAAGACATTTAAATAGAGTTAGAACCTGCAAAGCAGGGTTTCTTGACCGTATCTCTGTTGACATTATGGGCTAGATAATGCTTTGTTTGGTGTGGGAGCCTATGCTGTGAGTTGTAGGATGTCTAGCAACATCATTGACTTTCACCTACAACATCCAGCAGCATCACCACCTGTAGCTGTGGCAATCAGAAATGCCTCCAAACATTGCCAGATGTCTCTGGAGGTCAGGGTAGGGGAAATTGTCCTGATTTGAGAACAACTGGCCAAAAGCCTTACTACTCAAAGTGTGGTCCAACAATCAGCAGGTCATCTGTATCTCCCAGTTGCTTGTTAGGTATGTAGCCCCTCAAGCTCTGCCCCTGGCATCTGGAATCATAATCTGCACTATGGCAAGATGTGTAGGAAAAAGGTGAGCACATGAAGGTTTGAGAAATACTAAGCTCTGCCCAGGGCAGTGTGGTATAGTAGAAGGGCAAGAACTTTGGAGCCAAGCATGGCTTAGCTAATAGCTATGTGACCTTGGCAAGGTGTTCAACCTCTCTGAGACTCAGCTTTTTCCTCTGTAAAATGGGACTAAGAAAACCCTTTGTGTTGTAAGAGTAAAAAAGGTGGAAATCCAGCTGAATCAGCAAAAAGGACACCTGGCCCTTATTAGAATCTCAAATGGGCTGGTTTGCTTTCCTCTCTTTAGAAAGCTGTTTTACTTGGCCCCACTGCACTCACAGTTACTTGAAGTGATGATATAAGAGGTGGAGGAAAAACAATGTGTCTGAATCAGTGCTCTGCAAGTACAGAGGGCCATAAAAATCTCCTTGTTTACGAATTTTTATTTTTGAATTATCTACTTTCTTTGAGCTGTGGCTCTTGTGGTCTGGACTTCCTATTGCTTGGGAAGCTGGGATCCCGTTTCTGGAAAATCCATTATCCTGGTCCTTGTGAACTCTTAATGATCTCATTTAGAAGCCAGATTCTAAAGGTGGGAAAGGTGAAATTGACAGCAGCTAAATATAAAACTGTTTAAGGAAGAGGCTTACACTGGTAGACTTTATTCCTGTCCTATAGCACATGGAATTTGAGATGGGGCAATTATTTTTATGAATATTAGTAGACTTTTTAGTTATGCAAAATAAGGATAAATATTCCAGCCTTGGAATAAACTGATTGTTCCAGGATTTCAAAATTTCCCCTTTTTCTCTTTCTCTGACTATGACATTGCCTTCATATAACCGCATGGATTTTTAAATTTCTCACCCTCGTATATGAAGAATAGCTGTTCTCATGCTTTTGGCCAGCAGTTTTTTGTGTTTTTTTCATAATTCTTTTAAAAATAATGTATTAAATAGGTACATGCACACATGCAATCACTCATACAAGTGATATATGAATCTGACTTGTGACAACAATTTTTTAGGCAAATCACAGGTAGCTTATCTCAAGTGTTCTGATGCTATGAAGATGAAGGGACATTGTCCAGGACCAATGTTCAGTTGTGTAGATTGGGTACTGCACACCTCTGGAGGCACCATGTGTATCGTGGACATCATAGATTTGCATATATATTATGACTGTCAGAAGGTGGCAACACAGTCCCTTTTTCTAACAAAATCACTGTATAGCAACAGTGTTTTGGCAGATGGAGGTACAGTGTTTTGAAGAAAGGGTTTCCTTTTCTAATTTGCACAAGGACACTATGTGGACTGGTTGTAGCCTCACCGTCTTTCCTTTCTTTGGGAGATTCTACTCTGGTATGCAGAATCATACAAATCATTTTCTCTGATGTCAGAATGAGCCCAGGAGCCATAGAAAGGTACAATTTGTTTAATTTCCACATTTGCAGAATATGAAAAAAATCCTGCATTAAAGGGGTGTCCTCAAGTATTACTTTCATCTTAAAACTATTGCTAATGGTTCTGTATGTGTTGCCATCTTTCCCAAGTGAAGCAGAAATAATTTAAGAAGTATTGTAGAAGAGGTTTACCAACATTAAACCCAGCAAAGAATAGTTAGGATATACCAAAGAATCTCATTGGGTTAAGTTGGTTGATGATCAGCTGACATGAAGGAAGGTGGGTAACATGGTGGTTGTGCTGAGAGATGGGGACAACAGTACCTCTTTCCTACATGAGACTGCATCTCGTGTACATTCTTTTTCAGTACTTTGCTTCTTGAATTGGAGGGCTGTTCACATAACTTAGCATTGGTCATGCGAACACATGACTTGGTCATTGTCATACCTTGGGTTGCCACATTTCACACATATTCTTGTAGTTATTCCACTTTATCTCCATTTCTTTCTAGAGATAGTCTGCAGTTTTACATGGAATTACACTTGAATAGTCACTGAGGAGCAGAAAGTGTTTCTGCTCGCCTCTCTAGATGCAGCAGCATTGGCGATGCAGATTGCAGATGCTCTCCTAGATGGGCATAGCAGGGAAGAGAGGATGCAGTTACTGACAGGGAACCAGGCAGGGGAATCTTCTTTACTTTTCAGGTGGTAAATTTTGGGGGTTGTTTTTCTTGGGTGTGGATGTGCCTGAATAGGTCATTTTGACCGATTTGCAAAGAAGGCTGTCCCCTAGATTTTTTTGGTGGTCATGTCGTTTTCATGGCTGTTAGTGCTATGGTTCTCAGTTGAAAGCGCAAGTTATGGGATGTGGGGTAAATGATTTGTTCTTAATAGTGGTAATGAAACGTGCAATAATGTGTTAAAACTGAATTATATAATTATAATATAATAATGATACAATTAATAGGTGCAAGATTAGATAGATTATATAATAGAAAGCTTATTTTGGGTCCATGGTCTCACCTAACTCTCATATAATTTCCCGAGAAAGTTTCTGTTGTTATCTTTATCTTATAGATGTAGAAACTGAGGCTTAGAGAGGTGAACTTTATACTGTTAGGAGGTGGAGGAAATGGGACTTGAACCCAAGTTTGACTAACAGATTTCCACTCACATTTATGTTTCCATAAGCTAAGAAGACAAGGGGTTGTGCATAAGCACATCTCTGGGCACTGTCCACAAGCATGTGTGAATGTCACTGTTCTGGGTAGGATGACTGACTGTCCCAGTTATGATAGTAAGGGAGTCCTAGGACATAGGACTTTCAGTGTAAAAATTGGAGAAGTCCTGGGCAAATCGGGAGGAGTTGGTCACCCTACTGCTGCGTGCTGCGGTGGGGACAAGGTAAGGAAGGAAAAGGTGGGAACCACTGGTTGCTTCATCGTCCTTGCTATTGTTATGTGTATTCTGGACAGTCTGGATGAGTTTGTGGTTTTTCCATTAAACTTTTTCAGGATATGAAGAAAATGTGTGAAGAGAGCATAAGGCAGGTCTTTTAGGCAGCTCCTCAGGCAGGATCATCAGGGTCTCTCTAGAAGCAGGTGAAGAAGTTATAATAAATACATAAAGAGCCTGCCATGATGGTGGGAACACACTTACTTGCCCACTATGGTTGCATTTCAGCCAGATGTTTCAGTTCTGTTTCTTTCTAAGTAGATAGATTTTAGTAATTTTGTGTCAGTGGGGTAGGGAGATAGGTGGTTCATACCCTCACATGACCCCACCCTGAATGTGAACTGTTTTCCTCCCTTACAGGATTTTAGAAACTAGAATGTAGTATTTAACAACCATCCACATTATTGTACTGGAGAAAATATGCTCATTTTAAAATGGAAATTTGCTACTTGGAAGTGTCTACTCCTTCGAGGAAACTCTTTAGGTTTGATTATCTCATGTTGGAAGATCTCCCTGTGGGCCTGGCAGTCGTACAAGCAGAAATTTATTTGATTAGTTTTTTTGTAAAAATGAGAATGATTTGTCTTAAAAAATTTTAGGGGCTCCAGTGTTCTCATTGGAAACTTAGTTTTTTTTTTGGTTTTTGGTTTTTAAAAAATAAAACATTTGCCTATCTGGTCACACGTTGTGTGTGTGTGTGTGTGTGTGTGTGTGTGTGTGTGTGTGTATGTTTGGTCTATTTTTTCCTTCTCAAACTGTTTGCATGTGGAGAGGAGATATCTGTGCCTCTTCAGGACATCTGCTGTTTGTTGTTATAGCTGCCTTTGGAATGCTGTCCTTGGAATGGCTTCCAATGCGGAGTGTCCGTGTTCAGTGCTTCATCAACTGATGGTATGGGAGAAAAGAACTTTCTTTCTAAAGACAACTCCCCAAATGACCAGAGCCTTGCTCTTTACATGTCAACACTTTCAAAAATGATTAACCACTTTGAGGAAAATCTTTATAAATTACAGCTTTTTGAATACTTCCTGGCTTTCTTACACAGATTGTGTCCTCAGCGGATTGGAATTGTTTCTTCATAGCTCAGGTTCAAGAATAGAAGTGTCTGTTATTCTTTCCAGTGAAGGGGTTGGGTGCATTTCGATGGTGTTGGGAAAACAAGGTTAGTTGCCTCTCTTCTAAGTGGGTTCAGATGATCTCCTTTAATGTCTACCTTTGGTGTTTGGTTTTGTTTGTTTTGTTTTGATTTGTCCTATGATGCTAGAGATCACCTATCACTGTTGACGATATTGGTGTCTCTAGTACTTTTCTCACATTTCAACCTTTTATTTCTAATTTCAGAAATAAAAGGGAATCAGATTTCCAAACTTGTTAGAAGGGTGTAAAGTAACTAGGGTCTGAGCAGATTCATCTATGAGTAAATTAAGTGTATCTTTGTATAGAACTTGGATCATTGAAGGTAGGACTATCAGATAAATGAGGTATGTTCGGATATCTCCTTTGGGTTGTGACACCGGTGAAATAAAGCTTGTGAGGAATTTGAGATCAGTACCAGGAAGGACCTCAGGTTTCAGAATGTTAAGTTGTCTTCACTTCTTTTCATTCAAAATGGTGATAGGAACTCAGTTCTTTTCAGATATCTAATATTTGAACATGTAACAGAATTTTATTCAAGCTGTTTGGTTCTTGTATGTTTATAATGTTAGCCAAGGTACTAACATTTATGACATGTCCTTTATTTCTTTTCTTTTTTTCTAATGATGGATTCTGGAATTTTAAAAAACGCTTTTATTATTTAGCTTCCTGTTTGTGTCTTTAATCTCAACCAAACCAAATGCAACTAGAAAATAGGAATGGCATTAAGTAACAATCACATTAAGTAACAAAATTTGGAGAAGCTACATAGCATGTTAAATTAGATGGTGAGAGTAAACCAAACTACCAACCTGTCTGTTTTGGTCTTTCAATGTTTGATTGAAATTTAAAAACAATTCAACTTCCTTTTGATTAAGTGGGGAAGTCAACTCTTTTATACCAGTTAGGACTAATATAAGGCCAATTAAAGTTTTGTGCATTACAAACTAAAAATTCTATGTTTTTCTGGCCTACTGAAAATTTGTCAAACTTTTACTTTCTGTGATTGTGCAGGGGGCTAGAACAAATATTTCTATTAGAAGTCTCTTACATTGCATTTGTGAGTCTATCCAAAGCTGACTGAATGGGTTAAAAAGAAAAATCACTTTGAACTTGTTACTATCTTGAAATTATATAACCTAAGAGTGAAAGACTCTTTATGTCTTTTCAGCCTTATCTACCTACAAGGACAGAAAATGAATGGAAATAAGCTAGTATTGTTGCATTTCTCTTGTTGCTACTGTGTATCTTCCTGTTCTGAAAATACCTTCTCTGGTCAGTCTCCATGGGGGTAGTAAGAAGATAATTGTTTTTTGAGGAATTAGCTTGCAGCTATGAGACAGCTAATATGAGACAGCTAAGGTTATAACTTCTGTAGCACAAATGTAAGACCAAAGAAGTGACAATCTTTGGGAGTTAATTTGTTACAGTAATTAGAACATATTCGTATGAAGGAGGTCTTCCTTAAGTGAGGACATTCATATTGGGATCAAACTGAAAAGAAAACAGGACCAAACTTTGTGTAAATAACGAGAGTATAGTTAGTTTAGATTGGATGTTCATCTTGCAAATGAAATTAAATGGTATGAAATAAGTTTTTAAATTTTACATTTAAGAAAATCTAGGTGAGAAGTATATCTACATGCTAATTTTTAAAAAGAATAAGTAATGAAATTCCAATATCAATTTCATTTGGGCAAAATATTTCTAATAAAATTGACAGCTAGCATGCCACTCAATGTTTGACCTTTGTGCTACCATTTTTTAAAAAGTGTCATTTTGCCAAAAATATGCTGGAGAGCTTCTTCAGGTTTCCCAGCAGCCTCTTTAATCTGTTGTTACTCAGATAATTTTCTTTTGAATTTCCTCTCCTGCCATCATCCTTGCTACTCATCCCAACTCAATAGACAGTCACTTGTTGATGGCTCTGTCTGAGATTCTCTGCCTGAGATTCAGTGGTTTCCCACCAACTCACTGTGACTCAATGCAAAATGTGTGCCAGACACGGTGCAATATGCTGGGATGATGTGGCCCCTGCCCTTCAAGTCATACAACAGGGAGACACGAAGAGACACTTGAAGAGTAGTGCTGTCAAACAAAGTCTATATGAAAGGGGCAAAGAATGAACAATTTCCATTAAGTGTTGGGAAGCCTTGCAGGAAGTGGCATTTGAAAGGAGGTAGTTTTTAAGAAGTCTTTATCAACCACTCACCAGGCACTGTAAATAAAGCTATTCATAAGAGAGGGCCAGTCCTTATGGGAAACAACAGATTGTCTATAGTTAAATCATTTTAATTATTAAATATGCCTTGGGGTGTTTAACAGAGTTACTTGACTTAGTCATAAGGGACAAAAGCAGCTTCCTGGCTTAGTGGTATGTAAAGTGAGACTTGAAGGATCAAAAGAAATTCAAGGAGAGGGCTAGGAAAGGGAGGGTGGGGACACAGTGTAGGAAAAGGGAGTAGAGGGCTGGGTCCACAGTGAGAAACAAGGAAAGTCTAGAGCTGTGCCAACCAATATGGCAGCCGTAGTTACATGTGACTTGGAAAACTTAAACGTGGCTGGTGCAGACAAGGGACTGAATTAATCCGTTACACCTGGCTGGTTAACATACTGGGCAGCACAGGCCTAGTATACTTCTAACAGAGTGGACAAGAAGGAGAGGGGTTTTCATGAGGCCAAAGAGGAGCATTGGAGAGATTTTATGAGATATGGTAGACCTTGGCGAGCAGTCCAGACTTTATTTTAGAGTTTTGGGAAGCCACTTAAGGGTTTCATGAAGGAGTGGGACAGAATCAGAATGGCATTCTGCAGCTGGCCTGGGAACAGGATGCTACTGCTGACTTTGAGCAAGAAAGTGTTTGTAATAAAGCTGTCCCTAAGGAACATTGATCTGGAGTGGGGTGTGGGATGGACTGGACAGGGAGGGGGGAAGGTGAACTGATCAGAGGGGGAAGAGGAGGAGCATTGTGGCTAATAATGCAGGCTCTGTAGTCTGATGGCCAGAGCCAAATCCTGGGTCTGCCATCTTCGGTTTGCCTGGAGGGAGGAAGCTTCAGCTGTGTGAGCAGGACCTGGACCCAGACATAGCTGGCCTGGCTCACACAGTTATGGGGCGATGACAGGGCTGTGTGAGGTTGCAGCCAAGCCCCTTGGAGCCACTGTAGGTTGTCATTCTGCAGGTGGAGCAAGGGGGTGATGTTCTCCTGTTTTTCTTTCACTTGGTGCAGAAGTTAAGGGCCCTTGGTGACATCTCATTCAATCTTCTTTTCCCTTATTTGGTAAGCTTTTCACTAAAGTTCTATGGAAAGTCTGTTATTTTCATCTGCTTCCCATAAGAAAGTGTTTGGCAGTGGCAGAGAGTCCCAGGACTTATGGGAAAAGAGTGATTTCCTGAGGGTCCCCCACAACATTCTCAGAGAGCTTGTTTTCCCCCGTTGCAGACCAAACAGACGGAATAAATTTGCCTTTTCTCTGGAGAAGACTGAGCACTATGGCTAGAAAGGGGAAGTGAGAATTGGAGCAGGGCAGTGTATGTGGAAGTTAAGGCTCTGGCTGCAAGAAACCCCAGCCAGCACAACTAGAAAAGGAGTCTTTACTGAGAGGGTAACTTGTGGCATCCAATTGCTGGATGCTAGGGCCTTGGAAGCCCAGGGCTGCCAGAACGTTCCAGTTCCTCTGAGCACAGGCTTTACCTGTTGGGCATCTTGGTTCATGTGGTAAAATTAGCCAACCCAAAGCCCTTGAACTTACCTTTGATAGATCCATCTGGAATCTGGGAGAAGGCCTTGCTTGGGACAGTTTCTATCCTTGCCCCAGTTAGGCCCGGCCTGCTGACAATGACCGCATGGAACACATGTAGCTTCTGGGTCCCCTGTTCTATGACTCTGTACAGCAGGGATTCTGCCTGGTTGTTGTTAGAATGATGTTTCATATCATATATCATATCATATCAATCATAAATGCATAATGTCGATATGCAAACAGAATATAATATACTGAGCACTGTCTGGGATATCATATCAAAGGTTACTCTAAAACCCAGGTTGTCCCCCTGTACCTGTTGCATCCTCAGGTACTCTGATATAATGTTTATTATAATGAACCTTTTTAAATTCTGACCTGTGTTTAATAGCATCAGCTATTTACACATGAGAGGGGAAGGGCAAAAACCTAATTTTACGTGATACTTATAAAATATAGTTTTTTAGAAGGAGAGGGTTCAATCTGTAGAATTGCAGTGAACATGTGTCAACCACAAATTAAAATTCACTGTGTGTGAAAGATTACATTTGACATAATCATGATTTGTAAAGCAAAATATACTTTTAAGGTCCTAAATGACCATCTGGTTAATGAATGAGATGCAATTTTCATGTTTTAATGACATTGGTAAATATCGTGGGTAAAATAAAAATAAGTCAAAGTTCAGGATGTACAAAGTGAGTTTCTGGTGCTTCCTGTGATATTCTGCTTCTCTATTTTGACTATGATGCGAACCAAGAGACAATAAAAAGATATGTTGCTATTTAGTTCAGGGTCAGCATACTACAAGCACCTGCACTAAATCTAGCTGGTTATTTGTTTCATTAGATAAAGTTTTATTGGAGGACTGGCACAAACACTCATTTACGTATTGTCTCTAGCTGCTTTCATGTTACAATGGCAGAGTTGAATAGTGCCAACAGAGACCACGTGGCCTGCAAAACTGAAAATGCATATTATCTGGCTCTTTACAGGACACATTTGCCAACTCCTGGTTTAGATCCTTTAAGGCAGCACTGAGGGATCCTAGAGCTCTGTGAGGTGGGCTATGGGGTGAGACCTAGAAGGCAAGCCAAGGCACCTGAGTCCCTGGTTCTCTTTCATCCAGAGCAGTTTGGCTACCATAGTTACTTTGTTACCTGGGCTTCTGTATGGGCTTCTGTATACAACTTGAGAAAGAAAGATTGTACTCTTTGAAAAGTATGGTCAAAGCTACTGATCTGAAAGTATAGGAAGACATTCAGGACAGAGGGTCTCTCAGGATGTCTAATTATGCATGTTCATTGTGAGCCGAAGTGGTTGTTACCTTGACACGGTTGGTGTCTTCAACTTAAAAAAAAAAAATCCTGGTTTGGAATTTGAAAGCTGAGATGGGCCTCTGTAATTACTGGCTTACTACAGATTGCTTTTAAGTAAGTCTTAAATGGGGCAGCCCATTTCCTCTTTTTGTAGGCAAAGATGCTAAATTTCTTTCTGTGGTGCCATCAGATTTAAAAAGGAAGATAAGACTAGAGTTGCTGAAGGGGTGAAGTTTGTACTCACAAGGTAACGGCTGGAAAGTAAAATGTGCCATGTTTTGGTTTTAATTCTGAAAGTATCAACACCTTAATTTGGCCTTGAACTTGATGCCATGGAAAATGGCCTCTTACCTAATTTCTTCAAGTGTTTTAATTTTGTAACTTAAGTGAAAATCTAAATGTGAGTTGCAAGAGTAACTCAGGGTGGGAAATAAAGCCTTGGGATTGGGCAGGGAGTAAAGATGAGGCTATTTGATTTACTTTAGGTTAAGTCACCTGAACTGTAGGTGGTTATCAAGCTTGCCATGCTTGATGAACACTTTAAAACATGATGCATTAAGGTATATTATATGTCAAAAGAATTGCAAGATTTTGCCAGCTTTTGTGAGCAGAAACTTGGGGGGCATATCTGCAAATAACTTTTCAGGGCATTGGATCAGGGAGGATGGAATTTATTACTGGAAGAAGCACAATTTATACACATGAATGCAGTGACCAGAAGATCGTCTAGAAGGGAAAACCTAGAAGGGGTGGGAGTGGGTAGCACTTGCTTCATTCTAGAGGTTTTACATATATTATCTCATTTAATCTCATAGTGTCCTTCTGAGATGGATGCTTATTATCCCTGTTATACAGAAATGGAAACTGGTTAATTAAGCACTTCAAAAGGTTACAGCCATTAAGTATTTAAGCATATTGGCCCAGTTTTTTCAAAGGGGATGTGGTTGGAGTTGGAAAGCCAGTGGGTGGCTGGGAAGAGACCCTCTGCACCCTATTCCATTTCATGTGAACGTAGAGAGAATTAGATAAGGTCATCTCAGATCTAAAAGTCTCCCAAGATAATTCTGGAGGAATCTATAGCTGTGGGACAACTGGGCTTGCTTCTCAGAGCAGCCCAGGGAGACTAGGTGATGCACATTCAACAGGCCTCTTGAGTGAAGGGGTGGTGGCTGAGGACAGCCATAGAGGACCCAAGACCCAGTGTGGCATTGGAAAAGCAGCTGAGAGGTCTTGACTTCCCAGCGGGGGCAATGGCAGGTGCTGAGAGGGTTGGAAGACTGGGGAGACCTGGGTGGGAAGCAGGACTCAGTGGATCTTGTTGGAGTCCATCAGTATTTGTTGACAGAAGTCAACATCCAAATCCAGGTGGCTCCACGAGCTACTCTGACACTACCTATGGATGGCAAGTATGCCCCAGAGGCTGCTTTCCCAGTGTCAGGAAGTCAGGGGTAGATGAGAAGATGGGGAACAAAATGAATCTTAGAAGACTACTATTTAACTAATGGTGACTGAGTTACTTCTAATTGCCAAGATTAAGTCAGCTGTGCTTTAATCTCCACTAAGGGTTGGAATTAGGAATCTGTAGGTTTCACTGATACTCAGTTATAGAGATATAACATTATATATTTGTACATCAAATATAAGGTTATATTTTTCACATTCTCTGTTAATAATTACCTTGATAATTTTTAACCAGAACCAGCTAAATTAATTTTGCTTCTAATATTTTTCATATTGGTTACGGAGCTACACTTTCTGAATATTTAACAGGTGTTGGAAACGATGTTTATCATGTATATTACTTCACTTAATTTGAGAAGTATGTATAATTAAATATTTTAAGTCAGGTACCATTATTACTCCATACTTCACAGTTGAGGAAACTAAAGCTCAGAGAAATTAGCTTACTTGGCCAAGGTCACACAACTGGTACATGAGTGAAGCTGGAGTTAATTGTTTTAACATCCATTTTGGATTCTAAGCACCTCGCATGGAACCTACACGAAATAAGAGCGCAGTAAATATTTGAATGAATAATGATTCAACTATGTGGCAGTGTGAGTTTACCACTCGTTATGTTGGGAACCCTATTCTGAGTAAAATAAGGAAAGAAAAATAAGTCAGAGCTGAGTCTCCTCTCTGTGAATTAGCTGTCCCTAATGTGCTGTGCATTCTAACTCAGAGCCACAGCTTTGGAAATATTTGTGGGTCCTGTCAGAAAATACTCACAAAGTGAAGGGTTTTACAAGTAAAAAAAAAATGTTGTATGGTTTAGGAACTCCTGAGGAAAGTTAACTATTGGACTAAGTATAGTGGGAGTTGGGAGGATGTAGGAAGGGCCAAGAAAGTATTTCAAATCAGTTCATGCCTCTTAGAGTCCCTTTACAACATCCCATCATGTTACTGAAATTCATGAGCAGAATAAGCACATAGCCTTCTAGGGTAGGTCTAAAGAAATCACAGCCAGCTGCCTGGTACAAAGCAGTGACAGTTTCAGACTTGGATGCCAACCTTTTCCTAACCCATCCTATCTAACTGACAATACTTTTGTCTGGTTTCCACTTTGTACATAGGTCTCTGTTAATCTGATTAAGATACTAATCTTAGATGTAGGCATTAAATCTCTTGTTAATACTTTGAGGTTTGGGGTCCAATTAAAGAGCTTATTGTTTTTTTCACCTACCAGAAGCACATCTCCTTTAGAAAACTTATTGTTTTAGAGTGTTGGGGATTTCTAGAATTTGCATCTCACATATGGGAGGTGGTTCTTCACAGTAAAGTCTGAATGTTATGTGCAAACACCTGAGCACTTCCAGAGCCTTTCCGTTGTGGTGCGTGTTTGACATGGACTGCGCTCAGAGAGAGTGGTCTGCACACCCACAGTTATCTCTCAGGCGTCCCTTTTATAACTGAGGGGTAAGAAATCTTATACTTGGTGTAAACTGGGACAACCATAGTAGGAAAAAAGCTTGTCATTGTAAGTGAGTTTTAACTGTTGATTCTGTAATACTACTTCTGGAATCTATCATTTTGAGATGTCTCACTGCAGAAAAAATTTTGTGCCCAAAGACATTGAGAACAATTTTCCCTCTTTTTAAATAAGAGAAACCTTAAGTTTTTTAAATAAGCAAAAACTCTTTTAAATAAGATAAATCTTAAACATTTCCAAATCTGAAACTAGCAGTGACAGAATATTATATAACCATCAAAACAATTTAAAAAGAAGGTACTTTATTACTTGCATTTATTCTTTTATCTTTATTGAAGTTATTATTATCCCAATTTTCAGTCTTAAGAGAAGGGAGTGGGCTCTGGAGCAAGCCGGAGGCATGGCAGTGATGAACGTGGAGTCAGGAGTCAGGGGACTTGGCTATGGCTGGGCTGTCCCTAGAGGATATGGGCCCTGGGACCACTTAGCCATCACCTCTTGAACAAAGCTCTCCAAAAGGAGCAGGGAGGCTGGTGCTTCGTGGGTTCCTTGGGATGCCCATAAACACAACCAAATGAAAGCATATTTTAATTTTCAGGATAATTTGTAACAATAGCTTTGGAAACCGCTTTTATACAATAATTCCATTGTTATTACAGTTGTAGTATTTTTCTGTAATTGGGGTAGGTAGGAGAGGTATCTAAAACCTACCTTTCTTCAAACTTATTTTAGTTTATACTTCTTTGAGTTTTGATTTGCATAATCGCTATTAGGTATTGTGGTTGTCCTTTAGGCTTAACACTTAAATGGGACATGTATGGGAGACTCAGAAATAACTTTCTAACGGTTAAATTGTTTTTCTGCAAAAATATAACTTTAAAATTAACAAAATTTATAGGGGTGAACTGCTACCGACATTGTTATGTAACAAGAGGATGAATTTGTAGCCGGATTAAAAAAATTAATAACCATCAGAACTTGAAAGCAGAATATTCTCAGTTTTTTAAAAAGTTAATCTAAGTGCAATAGGATGTTCCAATAGAATTTTAATGCTAGAGAAGAGAGACAAAGGAGAGTGTCCTGTGGTGGGCCTTCCTCAGGTCACCACCACTCACCCCTCCGGTTACAAAGCCAGAGCTGCGCACCACAGGGCTTGACAGGGCGCGTTACTTACATTGCTGGAGACCTCAGGGGTACATGTGGAGGCAGCAGTTGGAGTAGATGAGCATCTCCTAAACCTTGTTCTGAGAAACCCCCATGCTCTGGGAGGAGTTCAGAGGCATCCACAAGTAAAGAGTTGCCCTGATCAAATACACGTGAGAAATGCTGCATCCCCCTTTGGAGATTCCCAATGTGTGAGCATATTTTAGGCTGTGAGATATTCTGCAGTGAAGATGTATTTTCCACAGTGTTTCAGCCAGCATGTCTTAAGTGTATTTGATGACAGAATCCTGTTAGCAAGGAACATATTTTGGGAAACACTGAACTAAGTTTTTTCCAAACTCCCAAGATCCTGGGGTTTTAAACATACCATCCATATGTTGCTTAGCAACGTTACAGCCACCTGATTTTCCCACTAGATGGCACCCTTGAATGAGATTTACTTTTTATTTTTGATGAGCTTCTCTTTGAACATTTTTGGACATTGCTTTTCCCACGCACTGGGAAAGAGCAGATTAGTTATTAAATTGATTTGAAGGCCATTTTGTTAACATTTTACAAGCCATTTAAAAATAAAACAGTTGTGTCAAGGATAGGGATAAATATAAGCCAAAAATAGAAATAGTATATTAATTTTTTTTCACAATAGCTAAATTTTTTTTAAACATTATTTGAGCAATACCAGTATATCTTACTTTTTTAATGTTTCACATGAGACTCTTGCCAAACAAAATTTAGTTACACATTTAGGTTGTTCTACTGATCAACTTGAAACATTGAACTGTGCAACAGAGAGAATCTGGTGGTACCTAGGAAACTTCTTTAGTTTCTATGATGGTGATGGGTGAGCAGTGTCTTCAGCCCTTATGCATGTATAACTTTGTCAGGTATCACTGAAGTATTATTATGTTTAGGTGGTGTGCACCTTCAGAAGGTCTCACTTTCCAGCAGCCTGTGTAAAGTGGTCTCTTAAAGTTCCCTTCATGTTCTAGTAAATTTTTGATTGGCTCTTTATTAAAAATAATTTGCTATTACACATTAAGATGTTCCTGTTCTGTGGGTTAGTCAGTTAGTCTGTCCTTCAGTGGGTCTCACTGTTGTAAGCTTAAGCAGTTTAGCACCCCCTCACCTCCTGCCTGGAGTTCATGGAATTTCACACGTTAGTTTAAGTATGCCCGGGAGTTTTGGAAAATAAAGGCAACTTTACTTAGGAATAGTCATACTTCGAGTTTGTTCAACTCAAGGATGTTTACCTATTAGAAATGTGTGCCTTTTTAATGATGGAAAGGGAGCTTTTAAAAATATAATGAGGAGGCTTCCTGAACAGCTTCCTGAATTACCTGGAGAGAGAGAGAGAGAGAAAGAGAGAAAGAGAGAGAGTGTATATGTGTGTGTGTGTGTGTGTGTGTGTGTGTGTGTGTGTGTGTGTGTGTGTGTGTGTGTGTGTGTGTGGGGCAGGGGAGTGTGCTGAGAAGCCAAACTCTGTGACTGGAGTCTCATCTTGGTCTTTCAATGCTATCTTTTGAAGGTAAATTCTTTGTAAGTCCTCTTAAATCTTCTTCCAGTAAAAGATCCTTTCTGAACTTCAAATAGCAACCCGTGGACATTAAAATTCTCAAACTTTCTAAAGGTAGGTTGTCTGAACTGTGATTTTTCTTGGCATGACTCTCAGATCTACCCTTATCTTTTGCTTTAATTGTTGTGTTTGCTTTTTCTTCCATAGTGTTCAGCACTGCATGGGCCCTAGTTTTTAGTTCATCTTGGAGCCTTAGCTTTTTAGCATGGTAAAGTGTAAAACAAGTTTGTGTTAGAATATCTGTTTGAGAAATTTGATGCAGATTTTGTGCATGTCGTTTATAATGGAAATATCAGATAAAACAGAGAGTAATAATCATAGTTAATATGTATTGAGCACTTATTGTTCCAGGCACTGTGCCAAGCATTTCACATGTATTAGCTCGTTTAATCTTCACAGCAACCTGTTGGGGATAGATGCTATTTCTTTCTTTTTTATTTTTTTCCCAAACTGTAAGCAAAAGTTTTTAGAAAGTTGCCAAGTTAGACAAGCGAACAAGTTACAGAGGTGACAGAAGGGCCTTTGGAGTGTAGGAGAAAGAGAGAAAGATAAAGACAAAGTGCCTGGGGGGAGAAGAGGGGAGGGGAAGATGGAAAGCACGTGGGTGTGCTCCCAAGAGGGAGAGCGAGAGCTCAATGGATGCTATTTCTATGGCATTTTCAGATGAACAAACTGAGTGTTAGAAGGATTAAGGTTAAGCAATGTCACACAGCAGCCCAGCAAAGACTGCAGATCTGGTCTTTCATGACTTATGTTTTACTACCACATGAATGATTTGAAATATTCTATCCTAAATGTTTTGTGGAACATGCATATGAATCTTTGTAAGGTTGAGTCAGGCTAGGCCAGGAGGCCACAAGGTAGCAAGAAATCTCCTGATAAAGAGAACTCAACTGCCAATTTTGCTCTCAGCTCTAGACATCAAGATTTCTTGGCCTGATGGTTTCATATTCAAATATGTTTGGCCGTATTTCTCAACACACTGAGTTACTATACTTCGCATTAACAGTGCTTGGCTTTGTCTTTTATGCAGAAAGCCCCTCCAGGCCTCTGTAATGTGCTAAAAAAGATCTTGTCTAAAACTCATGAAAATAAATAACATAAAACTGTTCTGAATAAATTTGAGTTAAGTGAAAGGAACCCTTTTCTGTGTATGCATGTTGCATACACACAGTTGTGTGCGCCCGTGAACACATGTTCTGTCATTGGGTCTAAGACCAATATCCTCCATAGTGAAGGACATTTCAGAATTTCCATTATAAATCATTTTAGGGGTTTACAACTAATACTGTAAAAAATTCAGCTCTGCCTGGAATTTACTTTATTGTGTTTGCAGGATTAATTATTGCAAGGAAGCATGTAGATGGAAACATATTTTTGCTTTAGCAGTTGGTGCTGTTGCAAACATTTGTGTAATTGTTGAAAAGGGTAGGATGGCTGTTGGAATAGTTCAGGGACCTCAAAGATTCAAGTGGCAAAGAATAACACATCAGTTGGATTTTGGATGCCTGATTGGCAAATGCAGTTTGTTCTTTAAGTTGCATGTTAATTATAAAAAGGAAGTCTACACAACATATCGTTGAATTTTGTGACCTCCCCCAACACTTTTTTAAAGAAATTAATTGGTGGGAATGAAAAATTACTAGATAGAGGCACATAGGTTTATTTTTACCATCAAGACCAAGACTCAACTCAAAAGTCACCTCTTCTGGAAAGTCTGTAGTAATTACTAAAATATACCTAGCACTTTTAGTCAGTATGCTAAGCTTTACATGAGTTTTCTCATTTAGTCAACTAAAGATCTTCATTTTACAGATGAAGAAGCCAAAGATCAGAGAGAAGTAACCTTCATAAGGTTACAGAGTAGGAGCTGGTGGGAGAGCTGATTGACTCTGGGGTTCAAAAGCCTATAGTCTGCAATGCGGTATGCCCAAGGGTTCCTGATACTCAGTTTGCACTGACATTCCTTTAATCCAGTTCTTCTCAGCTCTGAGGCTCATTAGAACAATCCAAAGAGCTTCAAAGTGCAGACAGCAAGTCCCACCCCAGGTCAGTAAAATCAGATCACTGGAAATGAAGCCCAGGTTATTCTCCTATGCAGAGAAAGCTGGCTAAGAACCCCTCCTCCTATCCCACTTCATTCTTGGTCAGCTTTAATAGTTGTGAGGTCAATTATTTCTCAAGCAGAAGCTTAATTAATTCATAACCCACTCATTAAATTTGTATCAGTTTTTATGGGCTGGGCAAAAATTTGCCTTTGCAAATGATTTGCTAAGCAACTTATAGAATACACTAGAGCATAAAGAAAATGTTTGTCTTTTTAAAGAGCACAAATAGCTTTCAACCATAATAGAAAATGGTATTGATTATAAACAAATTGATAAGTGAATTTCAGGTAATTTTAACATCCATTACATGAACTTGTTAAGTACTCTTAATCCACAACATTTTATTTACCTGCTTGATTACTTGCTTTTAATTATTGTTTCCAAAAAAATATTCTATAATTCTAAGTTTTGATGCAATCAAGTTGGGTTCTCCTTACCTTTAGTTGAAGTTATTGCTGTGTGACATGCTTACTAAATCATTTTATTGCTGGGAGCTTTGGCCCCATGAGATTTCAAATTTCTTGCAAGCAAGGATCTCATCTCCTACTTTTAAAAATATTCATGTCTATTTTGGGGGCTCTGTGCCTTGTTGGTGCTGCTAAACATTACACAGTGTACAGGACAGCCCCCACAACAAATAATTATTTGGTCTTTACTGTTCATGTGTCAAGGTTGAGAAGCCCTGGTTTAGAGCCTAATAAGCACATGAAAGTGAAGATAAATCAGACAAGAAAATATTTTTGTTTATCTTGTTAAATATTTAAATAATGTTTAAATATTAAATTGCTCTAGTATATCATGGGAAGGCAAGTCATGAGGATAATTATTTCACCTAGGGAGTAGATTTACTGTGATGACTAGCGAAGAAGTATCACTCAGGAAAGGCAAAGGAAGCTGGCTTTTAGGAAACAGCCTACCTAAGACCTAAAGGTTGGTGGAACATGCTTGAGGACCTCTTGGAGCTGCTAACATTTGGGGATTAAATTTCTAAAAGGCATGTTCTTCCTGACACTTCTCAAGCTACCTTATAAAGAAGCATTTAAGTAGTAGAGGAACTTTTGTTCCTTTATAAATAAATCTAAAGGTGTGTGTTCATTAACACACACAAATACAGGCCTGGAAAACTGTGTAGAGTATTAAATTAGGGTCATTTGGGAATAACCACTAATCCACAGCTAGCAGTACATCGACTGTTTTACTTGTGTACACTGGGTGCCTTCTATATTGCTCCAAGTGATCGAGTTCAAGAATTTGAGCATGACCAGCGGTACTTTATATAGTGAGTTGAATTCAAATTTGCTCTGTACTTTGCTATAAAAACAATTGGTTTTGAAGAATAGTGTTAGAATCTTCTCCAGTGCCCTAAAATGTGAGAAGAACTTACAATATGTTAAATATATACAAATTTAATTTATCATACATTTTAAAAAATTACCATATTCCTCATCCATGCAGTGCTCTCCTTAGGTGTGAGTGATTACACTATGAAGTCAACTTTAGGGGCAGTTTTTTGTCTTTAAAGAGAACTTCTCTTGCTCCCAGATCTATTGCCAGGCACAGAATAGATACATTTGATGACTGTATGACAATAGCTTCCCTTGTTGAGCGTGTACAGACGCACCCATATTTGTGCGTTTATTCCTCCCTCACCTAGAAAGGTTTTCTTCTTCCCTTTTAAAATCTACCCCAAATTCATCTTCTCTTTTAAAATCTGCTCCAATATCTCCTTTACAAGATCTCTTTTTTCTTCTTCAACCCCCATTCCTCTCAAAATGAATCCCTTCCTCTTCAAGTCTGCTTTTTTCTTTGATTTGCATTTTGTTAGATCTGGTCACAATACCCTTGTCCCTGTATTGTATACAGCTCAAGGAACCAGGACTATACATCTTTCCATCTGCCCCAGGGCCTTTGCACAGAGCAAGTACCTAAAAATCCTGCCTTAATAACTTAGTGAATCTTCACCTTGTCATCAACTTGAGGTCTATTTACTGTCATGCTATTTATTATGTGTTTACTTTGAAATGAGTCTAAAGAGATTAAAGTCTAAGTGGACTTGCTCCTTGAGGATGGGGGCTTTGTATAATTCTATTTGGTAGCTCCCTATCTAGACAAGGAGAAAGGGTATGACTAACTGGGAAATGATTGATGACTTGAATTACTGCTAGATGGCTAATGCTTCTTTGTCATGTATTGTTTGTTGTGTGAAAGACAATTGAGGGTCCTCAAGCATCTATTCAATGAGTGATGTTGTAAAAAGTGTCTGAACATATGAATTCAATATTGAATGTCTTTTTTTTTTTTTAAAGAAAGCACCTATTCAATGAATTTAATCAGAAAGATAGATGAAGTTAGTCTTTTTTTTTTTTTTTTTTTGGTAGTAAAGCATCTATTCAATCAATTTAATCAGGAAGATAAATGGAGTTAGTCTCTGCATTAGTCATGCAGCTTGTGTGGGACTGATTTATATACTAAATCTTAAAAGAAAGGTAAAGTGGAAGGGCAAAGAGAGTCTTCTAGAAATGTAAATTAGCTTGAATAAAGATAGGCTTGAAAAGGTATATGTGTCAGAAGACCTTTCAGCTTGACCTAGAAGTGTGGTGCTCTTTGATTACTAAAATCTACCACTAGTCATGTATTATCTGCTTTTAACTTTGGTGCCAGATACTACTGGATGGGTAAGACCAATGTGCAATATGGCCTCTGTTGTTCAGGGCCTTATGCTCTAGTGTATGGCTTGGCCAACTTTTCCTTAAAGAACCAGATGATTAATATTGGGTTGGATAAAAAGTTCATTTAGTTTTTTCTGTACGATGGCTCTAGTAGTGCTTAGTTGTCTTTAACTTCATTCAAAACAATTTTGTTAGATTCCATTTTGATAGCTGTCATACCAGCATGCATGTAAAAAAGCTTACCAAAATGGGTGAATTTTGTGCAGCCATTTTATATTAAAGATGAAAGAAAGTATGCAACATTTCTGGCATAGCTTTATTATTTCAAGAAAGGTAAAAACACAACTGAAACTAAAAAAAAAAAAAAAAAGGTTTGCACAGTGTATGGAGAAGGTACTGTGACTGACCAAATGTGTCAAAAGTGGTATGTGAAGTTTCTTGGTACTATTGACATTTTGGCCAAGTAATTCTTTGCTGTGGGGCTATCTCTTGCATTGGAAGATGTCTAGCAGCACCTTGACCTGTCTACTCACTAGAAGCCAACAGCAGGAGTTAGTTGACATACTCAAAATATCCAAGTCAATAAAGTTTTTGGTGAAAATGAAAAATGTATCTTTTATTTTATGAAAAAAACTAAACGGAATTTTTGGCCAACCCAGTAATATTTCAAGCTTCTGGGCCATTTTGTCTCTTGTAATTTTTCAATTCAGCCGTTATAGCACAATAGAAGCAGCCATAGACAATACATAAAGCATGGCTCTGTTCAAATAAAACTTTAATTATGAAACTGGCAGTTGGGTTTAGGGCATGTCATTGTTTGTTGACCCCCTACACTAGACTGGGTGAGTGTGTATATATGTGGACATATATATAAAACTAATGTTGGAGTGTGTGCTTTTTACTGCAACATTGTAGAAACTCTGGCGTGGGAGAGAAAGCTGGGCCAGAGCAGTAGGGAAGAGTCTGTTAGCCTCCGTGATCACTTGTATAGAAATTTTATTCATTCCATTTTTTTTCATTTATTCTACAAGTATTTGTTAGTGGTCCTCATACACAAAATGGTTAGTCTAGTTTTTCTCAAGCATCATAATTTCATATTTTAATGACTTTACACATTTTAGTGTCTCTGAAATTGGGATACATCTCACACTTGATGATGTTATCATTACAAGATTTGTCTTTCTCTGCAGATATAAATTAAGATGTGCTTTACCATCAACGGTAGTTTAGATTCTGAAGAAATATGGTAGCTGTTGTAGTACTGCCTTACATATTCTAGAATGGGGTCATTTACTTTAGATATTTTAGTTTATGTTTACAGTTACTCAGCAACTTGCTACATGGAAAGATTCTGAGAACATTTAAAGTAAAGATTCAAATGCTTTTTTTTTAAAAAAACTAATACCTTAAGTCCTGATGGAGATTGGTTACTTTACATGTCTCAGTTAATGTTCTGTTAAATAAACTTCTCATGTCAAGCATGACATTTTCTGTGCTCTTTGATGTTTTTGGCTTATTTCACAGACTTCTTCATAAAGGTAAGTTATGGACAGAAATTTCAGAAATACCATTTTGTGGCCAGTGAGGAACCTGGTCATAGCCCTCTGTGTCTATTACCTATAACTTTGCCTTTGTTAGAACATAGAACTTGAGAACAGGTGTTGGAATATGTGTGTTTTTCCCCAATTTATCTCATTTTAATTTCATTGCTCTCAGATTTTCTAAAACTATGAAGCTCTTTATGCAAGACTGGCCTAATTAGGAGAGCTTGGAAAGGTTTGTAAAAGGTTTAATGTTCCACCTCTTTCCTGTCTATATAAATCAATTAAAATGGACTATGAAGAAACTCACACTCAAATTGTGTATAACTCCAGATTTCATTGCTATGTGTTTGTTTTCTCCATACAAGGAGGAGATTCTGCTTAACTATATTTATGATTTACAGTAGCCAGAGATACATTTCAATGAGTTCCATGGTATATGGGAATATGACATTATATAGAAACATTATTTATGCTTCTGATCAGAAGGGGAAAGCTGTTTTTTATACTGTGCTTATGGTTTAAGCATCATGAATAGTAAGCACATCTGTCTTTGTAATTAGTATAAAAATCAGAAAAATGAAAATGCAGATTAGTATTTCACAACGGACGTCTCCAGATATTTTTAAGTTAATGCTTCTTAGTAATAATAGTAAATACTCCTTAGTGTTTGTATGTTTGGGCTCCTTTCGGCATGGCTTTTGTTTATTTGTTCTCTTTAAAGTTATTTGAATGCTGATTCTTGAAATAATCTCTCCACAGTTTTTTCCTATTGTGTATTTTAGAAAAGGTCTTCAGTGCAAGTGGTGGTTAAATATTAATTGCCAATTGATCATTAGAGAGCGATAAACTGTGATTCTTATACCACATGGAGACTTTTACAGTGTGGTATTTGTGGTATTTTGTGTGGGTGTATCCCTAAGCATTTCAAACCATAGTTTTACTTAATGACATTCTTTTTATAGGGCATGCAACCTGAGAGGTAGGAAAGGGCAAGCCAGAAGCTGCAATTCATTCAAAGATTTCTTCTTGGAATAGCTCTGGAAAAATAAATTTTATTTTATTTTATTTTCTGACATCTTGAATTGTAATTTTTACATTGCTTTACCTTAAGGTATTTAAGGGAAAAGTATAATGACATTTTAGAGCAGGTCCTCTTATTTTTAGACAAGGGACCAGAAACAGGATGCCCCTACCATTTGTGGGGCCAGCATAAGTGCTAATGGAGACCCACAGACCAAATTCTAAATGTGCTAAAGGTCTGTCTAATCAGGATATGCCTGCCTTCTCTCTTGGGTCTTCAGCCCAGTGTCTGGAGGCTGCAGGAGCCACAGTCTCTTCAGGGCCAAACCTGTGGCCAGTGAGCTTGCGTAGCCTCATGGTTCTGCTGGCACAGGGCAAGGTGGGAGCTGTCCTGGCCCCAGACCCCTGAGCCCCCCATTCCAAAATGGGGATGACCTGCCCACTCCCCAGGGAGGTAAGCTGGGCAGGTTCTCCACCTCCAGGCCATACTTGTCTGACTCAGGCCTTCCAGAGGGTTCCAAGTTCCTCTCAGACCACATCCTCTGAGCAGAGGGTGGGGATGCAGCAGAGTTATCTGGATAATTTGGGACACTGAGACACCCATTTTTGTCCTTGCTAAGGGCACAGACTATGGTTCATCTTCTCAAGGGCTCTCAGCTTAGCATCCTGTGCCCTAAGGGACAAGTTCAGGTAATAGCCCTTCCAACTGGCTCAGGATGTTACCAAAGAAAAAATTACACTTTGAGGTTTGTCATGTGTGGGGCCCGTCCCAGTTCATGGCCCAGGACAAGGACATCTCTGGTCTAGTTCTAAGAGAGGTCGAGGGGCTTGGACATTACACAGTTAACTAGTAGTATAGGCACAACGATATCTTCAGAAACTGCAAATTTGTTCCATCTACATTATAATTTACAAAATTCTCACTTCTGATAAAATGCAAAAAGAGATGGAAATGATAAAGCAGAACTCATTTACATAAGGTATTATTCACATTATCATTATCCCATCTTAAGTTTTCTTTCTCTGCTGGATAAGGAACCCTTAAAACTCGTTTGTATGTCGTGACTTTGAAAGAAAGAAAAGCTATCAAAACACTCTCCTGTGAGAAATTTTCCGTTTCTTAGGGAATTCAGGTGTGTGAATCACTTCCTTCTGTCCTGTCATAGAAAAAAAGAAAGCAACGTGACTTTATAGTTCAGCTGAGGAGGCTGGGGTTGGCATTTTCCAGGGAAGATTGCTTATCATGGAGCAGAGGTATATTCTTAAATGGATTTCTGCATAGACCTTGTGGGAACAGTTTGCAGATGTGGACAGCATTCCCAAAGAAAGATTTTTACAGTGACTGACATCCCCAAAACCTTCCCAGAAAAAGGAAAATGTGTCCTTTCTTAATTTCACTATGCTTTTTTCCTGATCAAAAGGCTGATTTATCTGTGGTGGCACCTGAAAAATAAATTTTTTAACAAGGTTGCTTCACAGTAAAGATGAAAGTACAAGCAAGTAGTAGACAGGCCAACTGGAAGAGCTCGAGTGTGGGGGATTTTATATTTCTTCTTGCAATAAACACATGTGGAGTCCAGGAAGGGTGATGCCGTCATCTGGTGGCGTGATGGAGATCCCCACTGACGCTGGCAAAGGACCCCGTTAATGAAGTATAAAATGTAGCATTAGGTACAGGCAGGAATTTTGTGGGTTTGGGAGTCTGTTGATGGGAATAAAATCTTAAATCTTGTTGGTCTCAGGGATCTGTGAGAGGAAAGTGGGCAGAAGGGCTTAGGCCGGGGAGTAACAAGTTGGGTTTGTTTTTGCCTCAAACACGGCCCCTGGATTGCCTAGAGCTCCGTGGAAGGACTGTGTGAGAGATGTTCCCCCTCCCTGAAGGCTGCATATGTTGACTCGCCTTAATGATTTTTACCAATCTGTGTGTTAATTGGTCATTTAACAGCTGTAACATGTCTATCTTTGCATTGATTGTGGGAACTATGCTTGTATACATGTCTTGCTTTATTCCTGGGCTGTGAGCTTTTTAGGGTAGCACTTAGTCATCTGTTTCTCTATTTCCAAGAGAACTAATGAAGCTTCAGAAATACTTGTCATTTAGTTGCATGGACCAGAAAAGCAAGATCTCCTCAGTGAAAAGATCAGAACTGCTTCCATATTTTTACTACTGAGGGTCCAGAAACTGCATCAAATAATAAATAGGCCCCAGCACTTGAGAAACTGTTAGCAAAAACTTGGCTTTCAGCAGCGTGGGGCCTGAAACAATTCCTAAAGCACATAATTTTCCAGAAGATGCAAGTTGTTAAAAAAAATCGAGAATACCTTCCTCCACAGAGAAGTCACTGTCCTTTAGAAAGGAAAACTATTACAGTGGAATTCACTCAAGAAGAGCATTTGCTGTTCCCTGGGAAACGGTCTGCTTAGCAGATGGTCTTCGCATTTAGAGCATTGATAGTCCCAGGATTGGAAACTATCATCCTGAATTGGAGAGGAAGAAAATTTGATTTTCTGGGTATGTGCCCCTCCAATGGAGATGGTTTTTCAAGTGAAACTTCAAAAAAAAAATAAAATAAAATAAATGAGCTGTGGTATCTGAAGATCTGAATTTATATGTAGCCCTCTACTGCTTGGATATATGTTAAACAAGAATTTTTTTTAGTAAGGACATGGAAGTGAGCTAAGATAATCAGGAAAGATTTCTATAAACATAGATTCCCACTTTATGTTTCCTTACACATTATTTTCTCTGTCTAGACCACTTTTCCTCTAGCTACCTTCAACCAACTAACACTGGTGTGTCTTCAAGATCCCAGCTCCATGGTCCCTTCCACAGGGGAGTCCTCCTTGGATTTCTAGATCCAATTAGGTTCTCCTCTTTAAACAATTTCATATCATCCTAGAGTAGGGCTTGCAAACTAGTATCCCCATAGGAGACAAGTGTGTGGTGTAAAGAATGAAATGGATTGTTGATAGCAAAACCTTCTGTGATGATTGTAGTGTCCTATATTGGCCTGGCTCATTATGGTAGCTACTGAGCACTTAATGTGCATAGTCCAACTAAGGACCTGAACTTTTAACTAATTAAAACAAATTTAAATAGTCACACATGGCTAGTGGATACTATATTCAATATAGCAGTGTAAACCTGATGACAAATTGTTGAACCGTGGCTCACTGTCAGGGAGACAGAGGGAGAGCTATAGACTGTAGAATCAGAAACCATGTGCACTATCAAAGGGATATCTGTTACTCAGTTTTAGTCATTTTTCAAAAAAGAGTAGCAGAAGTTCCTTATTTATTATGAATTTTTTTATTTTAAAAGATAAGTAACTATTTAAAATTCTTAGCCAGATTTTACCCACTTGCAGCCATTTTGTGACTTCTACTATGACTTATCATGACAAGAATCATTATTATAATTCTTGGTATAACTATTTGTTTAACTTTGGCCCCCCTCATAGAATGTAAACTCCATATGGACAGGGGCCATACCTGTCTTGTTCACTGGTGCAACTCAATACTCTGCTTGGTATTGGTGAGTATTCAATAATATTTGTTTAATGATTGTTGGATGAATAAGGTAAAAATAAATTAAAAGAGGAAGAAGAAAAGCCAAACCTAAGACATAAGAGACAGAAAATTTGGTGCCTGGATGAAACCCAACCTGCTTTACTGCATGGATAAGTGGTCAAACTCTTCTGAGTAGATCTCAAAGGCATGGTGGTGGTTTTAAGGAAAGTTACCAGATTTTAGAAGAATATACTAGTAGTATGCATCCTTGAGTACACTTTGTTCCCTGAAAAGGGAAAGAGGTGACATAGGCCAAAGGATTCTGGACAGGGGAGACTCTTTGTGAAAGCATTTATTCTTCTGTAAGCTCTAAAGGCAACCAGGAAGAGTGAATTGTTTCAAGACTATAGGGAAAAATACTGTTGCTGCCACTGCCGCTACTGCTACTTGTCATGGTGTCTGTATCCCAGCTGAAACCATTCTGTTAAAGTACCCCAAACCATCTGAATTTCCTAGAAATTCCAAGGTTCATTGTCCAAAAATTGTTAAGAACTCTGGGTCAAAACTTTTAACATTAGTAATAGTCTAGCTCATGGAATTGTGTGTTGGTACAAAACATAGATTTTAACAGAATTAAATTCTTTGCTCTCCAAATATCCAGTTGAGTTTATATAAAAAAAGCTCACTCAGTGGAAAAGTTATTCTCTTCAGTTATATATGCCATTTTACTACATTCCACACCAGCTATTAAGGCAGTTGCTTTGAATTGAGCAAATCATCTGAGATGTCTGGTACATGAGAAACTGTTCTAAGAAATGAATGAATTGTGTTTATTTTCATGCTGCTACTCTCTGCCTTGTCTAAAATGAGTTTTAATAGTGATTCTCTAAGTGGAACCATAATATAGTCTCATGCTTGTTATTGTTTTTATTGTATTCATGTAAAGGAGGACATGCATTAAAAACAAATTTTAGGCAGAATAATGCCCCTCCCCCAAGGATATGACTATCCTTATCCCTGAAACCTGTGATTATGTTAAATTACATGGAAAAAGGTCTTGAAGATGTGATTAAATTAAGGGCCTTGAGATGGGGTGATTATCCAGGATTGTCTGAGTGAGTCCAATGTAATCACAAGGATCCTTGTAAGTAAAAGAGGGATGCAAGAGAGTCAGAGTCAGAGCAGATGTGATGATGAAAGAAGGTATCTGAGCAATGCAATTGCTGGCTTTGGAGATGGAATGTACCCACAAGCCAAGGAACTCAGGCAGCTTGTAGAAGCTTGAAAAGCAAAGGAAGGGATTCTCTTTAGAGCCTTCAGTAACATGGTCCTGCTGACACCTTGGTTATAACCTGAGAGATTCATTTTGGACATTTTGCCTGTAGCAGCATAAAATAACACAGAAAATCTGTGTTATTTTAAGCCATTAAGTTTGTGGTAATTTGTAATAGTAACAATGGGAAATTACTACACTGGTGAATGAAATGAAGTATTTTTAAAAATGATGACTTTATTTTTTACACCAAAAATTGTAACATGTGACCTAAATGAACTTATTTATTCAATAATATTAATTAAGCGTGTATTATGTGGCGGACACTGTTCTAGACAGTGAGGATTCAATGGTGAATAACCTTTTCCTCAGAGAGCTGTGTTCCATGGACACAGACATTAGACAACTGGACACACAAGCATTTAGTTATACATGTAGTGTCATAAATAGTAGTGCATATGTGAAGTCTGAAGAGGTGTTCAAGGAGGGCTTTCCCGAGGAGGTGATTTTTGAGAATTAGCAGGAAAAGGGAGATGATGGGGAAGAGCATTCTTGGTAGCAGGAACAACGTGTTTGAGGGCACAGGGTAGAAGTCTCTGGTGTCCTTGAGGAACTAAAGAATTCTGGTATGGATAGGAATAGAAGTACAAGAATCAGCCTAGAAGGGTAGGCCTTCGGTGCCAAAACAGTGGAAAGTAAGGAAAGGTTTTAAGCTGGGAAGGAATCAGGGACTATAGTAATAATTTTCCTATGGTGTGGAGAGAGGATTGAGGTGGGGTGAGAATAAATGGGAAGAAGAGTGACTGACTATACATCATCCATACTAGAGCATTTTTGAGAATGAAATGGAGTGCTGTTAACACTTACTGGGACAACATTAACTGGGACTGTCTCAAGCAAACTGGACACTAGGAATATACTGTAAACCTAAACTGAGCAAGAATAAATAATAGTAGCCTGGGTCATGTGGTGGCCATGAAGATGGCCCTTTCAGAACTTCATAAGAGTACACTTTTTCCCCCGTGGGTCTTTATATTTATTTTAATACTAGAATAAAATTTCTAGATAAATAATCTCAAATATTGGCCTCTTCAAAAAGGCTTGATGGTTTCCAAACCTGTCTCCTTTGTCCTGCTGCCACAGAATTCATGGGTCTTACTGCTGAAGACATATCATGTACCAGCAGGTTTCACAAGTGGGAACAAAGGTACATGTCATGGAACTCAATACCCTGGTTTGTCAGGGTTTAAGGTGAGATTTCTCCAGCCTCTGCTAAAGCTTTCATTGCTGGTTTTTAGAAGTGATTTCCAGTAGAGAGAACCATATTGGAATCCCTAGTAGGGCAGTTTGTAAGGCTACTGCCTAATGCGTAATTACAGGGAAATAGTGAGAATATGTGCAGACACATGATCTCTGTCACTTCTTTTTCTACCATTTTGTGAGGACTTTAAAGTTTTCATACTTGGCATCTGGTATTGCTTATATTTATGCCTAAATTCTGCATTCTCACAGGGATACTCTTGTTCCTTTATAGGGTACACCTTTATTCATTGACTTTCTATTAAATGCAATGCAGGGCCAAACTCTGATGGGCTGTCTTTGGGGGTCTCACATGATCCCACTTTAATAGCATTTTCTACTTTTGTCACATTGTGCAGCCTTCCCCCAATATGCCCCGAACTGTTTCTGATTTTAGAACTTGGTGTTTGTTGTGCACCCACCTGGGAGGCCCTTCCATCCCTACAGGGATTAATGGGTTGTTTCTCTGTGTTCGCTATGTTTGTTTTCCTGTTATGCCGCTCCTCAGCTCATGCCACGGACATCCTTGAGTCAGGGGATGAGGGGCAGGATACACTTCATTTCAAGAGCTTTGCCCAGAGTGTGCTTTTAATAAATATTTTCTTCATTGAAGCAGGAATGCAAATCTTGTTGAATAGGTGGCATGATTCTCAATTTTTATTTTTATTTTATAATGTAGAGCAATTTTAATGGAACTTTCCCCCTTTTTCTTATTTGTCCTCTATTGTGGTATAATTTTTAAAAGAAGTACTAAGACTTATTTATTTTTTAATTTTTCCCCATGGTTTGGTTAGGCTGTCTTACTTTTTTTAAAAAATTACTTAGATTTTGCTGTGTAGTCAATTTCTAGTATATTTCATATGGCCTTTGGTTATGTCAAAATTTGACAATGTTGCTATGAAGTAATTGTTGAATATATTTTTGAGTGACTTTACTTCATATCCTCTGGGCTTCTTATAAGCTTTCCTTTTAGGGAAGGCTTTCAAAAGTGTGTGGTTTGGTGTCCACGAATTCCTGGAAGTTCTGCATGGCTGGAAAATGATTCATACAGTAACTATCTAGGGCTGGATTTGCAAATCATATGGTAAAATCTTGCAGGCATCGTTGTCCATCAATCACTACCCTGCTGGAAGTAAATAAAAGAGATTAGTGTCCGCTCAAATCTTTTCAGCTATGGCTCTGACATATGGGCATTTTTTAAGCAGTGGTTATCAAAGTGTGGTCCTCAGACAAGCAGCATCAGCATCACTTGAGAACGTGTTCAAAATCCAAAGTTTCAGGGCCCATCCCGGAATTACTGAATCAGAAACTGAGGTTGGGCCCAGCAATTTACATTTCAGCAAGTCCTCCAGGTGATTCTGATCACACTAAAGCTTGATAACCACGGCTTCAGAAGACAGCGGGAGAAATACTACTTAAAATTTCCCTGCCGCCTGCATATATGAGATAACAAAAGATTTGGGATAAACCTTGGTTTTCTCGTTAACTCCTTTTTTGAGCTTGCTCTAAGAAGGTCATCATCTTGGGATTTGTTAACTTACTTGTTTTGAATCTGAAAATTGCAAACCTCAATGCTAAAATCTGAAAGATTTTATTCTTTTTTAGGAAGGCAGCTGGTAGAGGTACAGGCATTTGAAGAAATTGTTTTAAATGGTTGCTTGTGAAATTACTTACTTCTCTCATGCCTCTATCCCTAATTGAAAGAGGTTTGCTTGTAGGAAGATTCATTTTTGTTCTATCTTGGACAAGATTGCAGCAAAATTGCAGCAAAATTGCAGCTGGTCAGCAATTCTGGGCATGACACAGTTTAGGACTTCAGTGCCTTAGAAGAAGAACCCTGTTGCGCTGAGAAGCAAGCAGAGGCTCAGGGAGGGAAGTCACTTATTCACAGTCTTGTAGCTAGTAAGTGGGTGAGTTTGGGCACACCCACACCCCTTCCAAAGTCTCTGCTCTTTACCACCACTGCATGCCACCTCAGCAGTGTCCATGGGCCATGGGACAGCAGTAAGTGATTGCTGCTCTCTGGGCCTCTCTGCAGTCAGAGGATTCATGCTCTCAAAGCTCTTAAAGTTGTACCTCCTTTCCCTCTCCAAAGTATAAACTTCCAGTCCAAGAAAAGAATGCCTTCCTGAGAAACCTTTGAAAAACTACTAAAGATCGCAAAGGGAGCTGGAGATATTATTTATGGTTTTCAGAATTTGGAGTAAAAAGAAAAACAAGATACAGTAAAATAGTAAGTGTATGTATATTTACTTATATGTATACCACCAAATCTTAGAAGATTGCTATGGGGTTGCCAGCTTTTAATTTTTCCAAATTAGGAAACTGGAAAAAAAAAAAAAAACAACACAGCTATCATCAACTCCCTTCATCATTTTCAGTCTCAGACTTTTTCTCTTCTCAACACTCAGTCTCTGGGTGATCTCATCCATTTTATGGACTCAGATACCATCTGTTTATTGATGATTCTAAAATTTATATCTTTGGCCTAACCCTCACCTTTCAATTTTTAGAATCATCTGTTCAATCGCTATTCCACCTCTCCGATTGTATGTCTAATAGACATTGCAAATGCAATGAATCCAATCTAGATTCTTAATTCCCCCCATTCCCTTGGTCTTTTTTCAGTGTTTCCCATCTGATGCTCAGGACAAAAATCTTACCGTTATCTTTTGGGCTCTCTTTCTCTTACATCTCACATCCAGTCCATGAGCATATCTTTTTGGTTCTCTTTTCAGCATCAACCTGGAATTCAACCCCTTCTTACCACCTCAACTGCCACTATCCTAGCCTAAACCACTAGGATCATCTCTCACTGAATCATTTAATAACCTCTTGATTGCTCTCCATGCTTCTTGCTTCCCGCAGCCTGTTTCCAGGATGATCCTTTTAAAAGTTGAGGCCATGTCTCTCCTCTGCTCAAAATTCTCCTGTGGTTCTCTTTCCGTCTCTTTTGGAATAAAAGCCAGAGTCCTTCATCAGTAATAAATCATGTGGATATCATGACCTGATAGATTGTGATAACAAGGGTACTTCACCTCTGCAGTATTCTTCCCCAAACCCATAACCCTAGGCTAAACATGAGGAAAACATCAGAGAATCCCTGTTGAGGGACAGTCTACAAAACACCTGGTCAGTATTCTTTAAAACTGCAAAGACATGACCAAAAAAGAAGGACTGAGAAACTGTCACAGAGCAGAAGAGACTAAGAAGATGTGTCTTAGTGCATCTGGTATCCTGGATGGGATCCTGAAACTGAAAAAAACAGTGGGAAAACTGGTGAAATTTGAATAAAGTCTGTAGTTTAATTAAAACGATTGCACTGGTGCTATTTTCTTAGTTTTGACATGTGCATCACAGTTGTGTAAGATGTTTAACAACTTGGGAAACTGGCAGAGAGATCCACTCTCTGAGCTAGCTTTCTAACTATTCTACAAATCTAAAATTGTTCCCAAAATATAATTTTATTTTTTAAAAAAAGCCAAAGTTTTTTACAGTGGCTTGCCAGGTACTACATGATCTAGCTCTGATAAATGCTCTAACCTTACCTACTATAATTCATTTGCTTCCGCCACACTAAAGTCTTTCTTGGATATGCCAAGTGTGTTTTTGTTTCTGGGCCTTTGTACTTGCTGTGTCTTCTGCATGGAGTGCTCTTTCTTCAGTTCATGGCTAGCTCCTTTACCTCCTTCAGACATGCTCAAATACTGCTGTATGGGAGAGGGCTTCCTTAACTCTTTCTCTTTCCCTCGATTACTTTATCCTGCTTAATTTTTTAAATAGACATATGTGTGTTTGTTTGTTGTCTTTCTTCCTCCACTAGAATGCAAATTGAATGAAGCAGAAAAATGTTTTATGTACTCTGTATCCACAGAATAATGCCAAGAATAATGTACATTTGCCGAATGAATGAATTTCATAAACATTTAGAGTGAACACCTAATCTCAGATGGCGCAATAGTCCTTTAAATGGAATTGGCTTAACTTTATGAAAAATTCATAAAATTGAACATTTTGGTTTTCTTGCCATGGACTCAATGAAAACTTGATGGCAGATTGGCACTGATCTACAAATGGATTTTAAAGCCATTGAAATAGGACATTCTTCCTTCAAAGAGAAGTGGTATTTTAGTTATTTTAAACTCATGCAATCCAATACGGTAGTCACTAGCCTCATGTGGCTGTTTACATTTACATTAACTAAAGTGAAAAAAAAAGTTCTTCCATTGGACTGGCCATTTTTCTTGCCTAATAGCCACATGTGTCTGGTAACTACTATATAGAACATTCCATCATCACAAAATGTTGTATTGGCAGCACAGGTTTAGATGACAAATCTAAGTTCTAATGCCATCAGATAATAAAAATCAAATGACAATAGCAGCAGCTATAATTTATTGGCATTTACTATGTGGCAGACACTGTGCTATCTGCTTTGTAAGAGTTCTCTCAATGTGGGTCCCTGAAAGAGGTACTATTTTTATTTTTTAGATGTGGGAATTAAAGGTCAAGGAGAGTAGGTTTCACAAGTCTACACAGCTGGTCAGCCAGGTTTCAAACTCAAGATCACTGGCAGTGCGAGGCCTGTAAATGTTGAATTTTGGAGAAGCAACAGTCGCAATCATGAGGGATTACTCCATTTTGGTGGGTCTTTGGATAATCACCTTTAATTGTCAGGCAGCAGCGTTGTCAAGGTATGTTTGTTTCTTTTTGTTTTTTCTAGTTTTGTCAATAAACTGCAGCTTTACTCTGCAGGGTAAATTTTATCCCTAAATGCTTCTTACCACTCTCCTTTTGAAAGTATCTGTCCACATGGTTTCTAGTTCTCCAGTGTAGATGTTGGTTGCAGGCACGGCTCACTGCTGATGGGGGCTCTCCTTGTGATGTGTGATAAAAATAGCAGAGTCACAGCATGACCTGGCCACTTCCCTTTGAGTTTTCCGTTTGGATTGCTGATTGAGCATGTTATCTCCGCTTGTGTCCCACTGGGACTGTCACTGTTGCCCAAGGGTGGAGTCACAAACATCAGTACAGCTGATAACTGCCCATGGCTCTTCTGGACTGGAGATCACTGGAGCGTGGGAGTATGATTTCTGAAAGATTTAAAAGGAAGGAAATCTAGATTGTTAGGAGAAAGCCCTCTGATAAAGACCCTGTTTGGTTTGGGAGACTGTCCAAAAACTGGTCTTTTTAATTTCTTGTATATAGGTCAGAGAAGGTTTTTGTTTCTTATTTTGTGTTGTTTTGCTTGACAATTAAGAAATATATCTAGATATTATATTTTCTAAAGAGATTTTTTCTAGTGTAAATTGTGTAATGTTTATTTTGTGTGGCCAAAGGGTATTTTTACAGGCAACTGAAGAGATGATTTCTTTAGAAAGACTTTATTTTCTTATTTAAACATTCTCTGAGGGAAATGGTCTGATAGTCAGTAACTAGGCCATGTGTCTGTTACTAAAGTCACTGTTGACAATTTGAATCATATTGTCCTTGAAGAGAACATCTAATGGTAGTGATTGCTAAAATTCAGCCTGTCAGGACTGACCAGTCTCACTGTGGCTCAAAAGAGAGGGAAAAATATGTTTAGTGCAGATAAATGTGTCATAACTGTAACCCCTGTGTAATCAACCACTTTAATTTATAATGCACCAACAGTATGTCTTTCATGAAGTTCTGAATGGAATGTTCAAGTACAGGACACCCAGTCGGAGATGCTGTACCAAGTACCCAGTTGGTTGAGGAAATGCTACAAAGCTGGTGCTTTTGGGCTAGGTCTTGGGTAATGGAAGAGATGAGTTTATGGGAGTGTGCATACAGGCAAAGGGCTTGGGAAGTCTGTTGTGTATTGAAGAAAGTTTAATGATTGAAGTGTGAGGGGCAGATCATGAAAGCCAAGGCAGGGAAAGTGTTGAACACTGAATGAAATAATTTTTCTTAATTCAGAAGGAGTCACTCAAGGCATTGGAGCACCATGCTTTAGAGAATTTAGTTTGAATTCAGAATAGAAGCTGAGATAGATATATAGTATGATACTTGAAGGCACAAGCCAAAGAACCAGATTGTCCTAGTTTGAATTCTAAATAACTTAAATATGCTTAAGCCTCAGTTTCTATATTTATAAAATGGGAGTAGTAATAGGTCCACTTCTTAGGGTTGCTGTGAGGATTAAAAGAAGAAAAACAAAGCACAATCACATGATGCTTTGCCCTTAGCACCTGACACATGTTGTTATCCTAATTTTATTATTATCACTTGGCTGAAATAAAAACTATTGCAATAATCTATGTGAGAAGTAGTATATGTCCTGGAAATTCTGGAGGAAGTAGCAAAGGGCATTTGAATGCCATTGGTTCTATTTTAATTTTATGACACAATCTTTAGTTTGCTTACTTTTCCTACTTTATAATAAAATGTTAAAAAAACTAAAATATTAATTATATTTAGTTTTATAAAGAAGATAATATTCTGACATATATAATTATGGTATAAATAATTTATAAAGTGGGAATAGACAAAAAATACCTCAACATAATAAATGGGTTTTTATTAGAAATGGAAGCTGTATTGTGTCAGATTCTTTTTTTGCATTTATTGATATCATATTATGATTTTTATCCTTCATTTTGTTGTGGTGTATGATGTTAATTGATTTGTGGATATTGAACCAACCTTGCATTCCAGTAGTAAATCCTACTTGATCATAGTGTATGATCTTTTTCAAGTATTACTCAATTGGGTTTGCTGATATTTTGTTGAGGATTTTTGCATCTATTGGCCTATATATTTATATTTTTTATAGTGTTCTTGTCTGGTTTTGGAATCAGGGTAAGGCTGTCTTTGTAAAATGAGCATAGACGTATTCCCTCCTCCTGAATGTTTTGTAGTATTTTGAGAAGGATAGATGTTAATTATACTTTGAATGTTTGGTAAAATTCACCAGTGAAGATATTTAGTTCAGGACCTTTTTTTTTTTTTTTGGTCAGGAGTTTTTTTTTTTTTTCTTTCCCCAGTCTTGGAAGATTATATATTTCTAGGTATTTATCCATTTCTTCCAGATTGTCCAATGTGTTGACATATAATTGTTTGTAATATTTTCTTATAATTTTTTGTATTTCTGTGATGTCACTTCTCCTCTCTCATTTCTGATTTTATTTTTTGGGTCTTCTCTTTTTTTCTTGATGAGTCTGGTTAAAGGTTTATCAATATTGTTTATCTTTTCAAAGAATCAGATCTTGCTTTCAACTCTATTTTGTTTATTTCTGCTCTGATCTTTTTTATTTTCTTCCTTCCTCTCACTTCAGTTTTGTTTGTTGTTCTTTTTCTAGTTCCTTTGAGTATTAGGTTAGATTTTTTATTTAAAGACTTTTTAAAATTTATTTACTTTTAGAGAGCCGGGGAAGGAAAGAGAAAGAGAGGGAGAGAAACACTGATGTGTGAGAAACACATCTATTGGTTGCCTCTCGCATGCCCCCAACAGAGGATCAGGCCTGCAACCCAGACATGTGCCCTGACTAGGAATCAAGCCAGAAAATTTTTGGTTTGCAGGCCTGAACTCAATCCACTGAGCCACACCAGCCAGGGAAGATTGTTTATTTTTCTTATTTCTTTAGGTAGGCCTGTATTGTTATAAATTTCCCCCTTAGGACTGCTTCTGCTCTGTTCCGTAGATTTGGGGTCATTGTTTTTTCATTTTGATTTTTTCAAAGTATGTTTTGATTTCTTCCTTTATTTCATTGTTAACCCATTCATTGTTTAGTAGCATGTTATTTAGCCTGCATGTGCTTGCATGTCTTTCAGTATTTTCTTATCATTGATTTCTAGTTTCATGCCATTTTGGTCAGAGAAGATGCCTGATATGATTTTAACCTTAAATTTATTGAGACTTGTCTTGTGGCCTCACATGTGGTCTATTCATGAAAAATGTTCCATATGCACTTGAAAAGAATGCTCTGAAAGTATCAAGTAAATCTATCTGCTTTAGTGTGTAATTTAATGAGGTGGCATGGGGCTCTGCATCTGAGGGTCCCTGTTTGACCACCAGCTGAGGTGGATGGCAGACTCTGTCCTGCAGAGTACGCTCCAGGTTGTTATGGATGGGGAAATAAAATAAGTCATCCTGGACACTTTTCTCTTGGCCTGCCAGGGAAAGGGGTGGCACTTCCCTCTAGTGGAGAAGGCCCCCAAGCCCTTTCTTGAAGTGGTTTTTATGGAGAACCATATGCACAGGGTTATACAGCATGGATGGTTATACAGCTCATCAATCAATGTCAAAAGGCTATGTTTACAGAAAACAAATAGAGATCATAGATAACAACTGAAGGAACTCAAGAGATTTGCCTCAGATCAGGGTGGCACCCACTCAGCCCTGAAACCTGAGAAACTGATCACATTCTGTGCTCAACTGCAAACATTAGTACTCATTAACTTGAGGGCGTTCTTAGCAAAATAACTTTCATAGAACTTAATGCATTCCTTTTCCAGGCCTAATTTCCCCTGGGAACCACCTGATCTAGTTTAAGGCTATACCTGCCATTAGTATTGTTTCAAGCCTGAGCCAGGCGGGTTGGGCGAGGTGCCAAGAGATAAGGAGACTTCTTTCAGGTAGAATGAGGACTCTGGCCATATTAATGTTGAGGGGTGGGTGTCTTTTTCCCCTTCTCTCTGTCCTCCAAGTCCTTCCATGATGGCCCCTATGTGACTGTGTCTGTCTTAGGTTGCCTCTGCCATGGAGGGGTCTACCGGTCATTGACTAACCAGCCATCCTCTGGCGCCAAGCAGGGTGATGTGAGGGAGGCAGGGGCACAGCCAGAGGGGCAGGTTTTATCTCCTCATTGGCCTACTTTCCTAAGGCCTCTTTGCTCATCTCCAGCCTTGGGGCCCTCTCGCCTGATGGCGAGACTACCGTCCGTAAAACCAGGTGGGACGGTTCCCAACAATTTAAAGCTACTGTTTCCTTGTTGATTTCTGTCTGGAAGATCTATCTATTGATGTCAATGGCATGTTAAAATCTTTTACTATGACTGTCTTACTCTGGATATCTCCCTTTATGTTCATCAATATTTGCTTTATACATTTAGGTGCTCCTATGTTGAGTGCATAAGGGTTATAGCCTCTGTTGGACTTACCTCTTTATCATCATGAAATGTTCTTTTTTGTCTCTTAGTATAGCCTTTATTTTAAAGTCTATTTTGTCTGATATAGATATTGGTACCCCCGCTTTTTTTTGTTTATATTTTCATGAAATATCATTTTCTATGCCTGTACTTTCAGTGTGTGTGTCTTTCAATCTGAAGTGGGTCTCTTGTAGACAGCATATGTATGGGTTTATTTTCTTATCCACTCAGCTACCCTATGTTTTTTGATTGAAGCATTTAATCTATTTATATTTAAAATGATTATTGATAGATATGTAGTTATTGTCATTTTATTAATTTATATTTATGTTCTTTTCCCCTTCTTCTTAAAGAAGTGTTTTTAACATTTCTTATAATACTGGCTTGGTGGTGATGAACTCCTTTAGCTTTTTCTTGTGTGGGAAGCTCTTTATCTCTCCTTCAATTTTAAATGATAGCTTTTCTGGGTAGGCTAGTTGGGTTGTAGGTCCTTGCTTTTCATCACTTTGAATATTTTATGCCAATTTCTTCTGGCCTACAAAGTGTCTGTTGAGAAATCAGCTGACAGTCTTATGAGAGCACCCTTGTAGGCAACTAACTGCTTTTCTCTTTCTGCTTTTAAGATTCTCTCTTTGTCTTTTTAACCTTTGCCATTTTATTTATGATGTGTCTTGGTGTGGGCCTCTTTGGGTTCACCTTGTTTGGAACCACCAAACCACCACCAAACCATTGTAAGAAATGTTAAAGGAACTTCTTTAAGAAGAAGAAAAAGGAACATAAACAATAAAATGGTCATAAATACATACCTATCAATAATTGATCTAAAAAACAAAAAAAATAAATAGAACAGAAACAGTTGTAGATACACAGAACGTTTTGATGGTTGCCAGGTGAAAGAGGGGTCAGAGGGATGTGCGATAAAGGTGAAGGGATTAAGAAGCACAAACTGGTTGTTATAGAAGGGTCATGGGGATATAAACTATAGCACAGGGAATATGGTAGCCAAAGAATATATATGCCTGGCCCATGGATGTGGACAGTGGTGTGGGGACTGCCTGAGGGAGCAGGAGGGTCTGGGTTGAGGGGTGCAAAGGGGGAAAAGTTGGACCAACTGTAATAGCATAAACAATAAAATACATTAATAATTTAAATTTAAAAAGAAAGTAAAAAACCCCCAAACAGTCAGTGACATCACCTCTCCCCTAGGAAAACGTAGACAGCTAAAGCAGCCATCTAAATGTATCTGAAGGCTATTTCAGGGATACGAGTATTTTTGTTGTTTAGTTTTTTTACACTTTTATTAATGTATAATGTACCAATAATTAAGATGTATCTGTCTTAAATATACAGTTAAAAATGTTTTTACCTTTTGTATATACACCCAAAGGAATTTAAAGCAGGTGGGATATCAAAAAGCCACTTATGTTTATAGCAGTGTTATTCACAATAGCCAAAAGGTGGAAACAATCAATGCAAGTGTGCACCGGCAGATGAATGGGTTAACAAATGTGGTGTATACATTTAATGGAATATTATTTGGCCTTAAAAGTAAGATATGACACAACTTACTACATCCATGGACCTTGAAGACATTATCTAAATGAAAGAAGCCAACCATAAAAGGACAAATACCATGTGATTCTGCTTACATGAGGTACCTAGAGTAGTCCACTTCACACCAATAGAGGAATAGTACATGTCATGGGCTAGTGATATGGGAGTATGGGTATGTTTATTGAGCATGGAATTTCAGTTTTGGGGAAAAAAAGTTCTGGAGATAGATGGTGGTGATGGTTGCACAACATTATGAATGCACTTAATGCCAGCGAACCATACACTTAAAATGGTTAAGATGGTAAGTTTTATGTTATGTATATTTTGTCACAAGTCAAAAATAGAAAGAAAAAGGAAGAAATGTATACACTCATATAATCGCCACTCAGATCAAGATGTAAGACATTTCTTTTCCTCAGCAAACTTCTCATGCCCCTCCCTATTAGTTCTGTCTCCTTGAAGTGACCATGATTCTGCCAGTTTTTGAAGTTTATGTAAATGGGCTTATAGTATTCTACCCTTATGTTTGGCTTCTTTTCTTATTATCATGTATATGAAATTCTTCCATTCTGCTATCTATAATAGCAGTTATGTTTTATTACTGTGTAATATTACGTTGTATGAATGTACTTGTTTATTTTGTCTGTTGTTCATGACATTAGGTTATTTTTAGCTTCTGTTTAGTGTAAGTAAAGCTTCCATGAACGTTCTTGTGTATATCTTTCCATGGACATCTTTGCTCATTTCACTTGATTAGAATTCTAGGGGCACAAGGTAGTTTAGTAGATATTGCCAAGTAGTTTTCCAAAGTGGTTGTGCTGGTTTACACTTACACTAATATTGTGTGAGTGTTTCAATCGAAGTACCTTATCACCAACTCTTTGTGTTGTCAGGGTCTCAGGAAATAGTAAAAAAAGCATAAAAAAGAGTAGGATGGAAAGGCTAGTTTTGGGGTGCTGAGGCAGTACAGATGGGATAGAGATGAGTGGGGCTTTTTAAGGAGGGGATGGGAAGAAGTGCAACTTGCTACAACCTGCAAATCAGGTAAGGCTGGGTTGTGACCCTGGGGAGGGAGTCCAGATGCAGGATTTTCAAAAATTAAAAAAAAAAAGAGAGAGATGAAAAGGCTTCAGTCGAGAGCTATTTCCTTTCTTTTCTGTTGTAGGCTGTAAATCCATTGCTGTTTTTTTACTTCCTGTTACCTCAGAAAAATTGCTTCTGTGCCAACACAACTTCTACATTATACTGAATTTATTCACCTATTCACTAATAATATGTTGATTGATTTAGAATCTAAGCAAGGCAAGTAGTGAAATGACCAGAGAGGGCTGTTTATGAAGTGGTGGGATCCATGAGCTGTAGATCAGGATGAGGTAGAAGTAGTGGAACAAGGAAGATAAAGGGTGGAAGGTGAGGTTAAAGGCCAGGATGTTAGTATAAAGATTTTAAACAGGAGTTAGTTTTTGGTGTTGACAAGGTCACGAGAGTAGTTGTGGGGATATTACAATAGAGCAAACAAAATGATTGTTGTATATAAGGAGTTCAAACCAAAAGGCCAGGGAGTCTGGATGAGTCCTCCACAAGAAGGTGGGGCTTACTGATAAGGATGTTAGGAGTTGGGGGGATAAGAGAGCCTGTGAACCCAGGACTTCTAGATGGGACTGTGGTGTGTACTCTTTCTCCCTGACCCCCAGCTGGGAGAGTAGCCTGGGAGTAGGACCCTTTTCATCTCCATTGTGCCTCAGGCTATCTCCTCATCTCTGTCACCTTTCACCTTTCCATACCACTTTCCTGGGGTCTTTTTTTTGTTTGTTTTTAAATAACCGCTTTGCATGTACTTTAAATTTTATACAACTATAAAATGTTAGCAAATATTTTGAACTTCTTTTATGTTCTAAGTATAATGCTGGGTGTTGCAGAGATGATGGCAAACAAAACACAATTTCTGATCTACAATGTCTGCATAGGATTAACTAAAAAAATAAAATAAACAAACAAACCCAGAAATGGTCTTATTGCATTTGGACTAGAAATATTTTCTCTAACATACCATATGAGACTTAATTGCTCATGGAAACGATCAGTACAGGTAATGAAATCTATTATAGGTAGGTAATTTGTTTTTCAGAGAAAATTACAAATAATGTCTCTTGAATAAGGTCTCAGGCCCATTCATTTCTAACTATTAATGTAGCTGAAATATTACATATTTTCATTAAAATATAGTAGAAAGTATCTCAGTAGCAATAGTAGCTCAATAAACAGAAAGATGGTACATTTGCATGAGGCATAGTTCATGTTTTTCATAGATGCTAGTGCTTGGGGATGCAGATTGCTGGAGGTGAGGTTCTGGCCAGAGCCTTGTGAGTTGGGGGTAAGTACCTGCCTGCCTGGTTATTGATGGGCCAGGATGACATTCCATTTTCCTTAGGAGCTACATTTCCCTTGATGTTAGTAACGTCAGTGCTGTCCATCCAGTGACCGCCAGGAATACCCTTGTTGTACATGTTGCATTTATTATTTGTTGCAGTGAGGAAGAACACGCAATGTGGAGAAACTTGTGTCTCAGTAAGAGAGTGTTAGGAAAAAAAAAACCCTATTATAGGATTTGAGCTTGGGTTGGCAGATTCAGGGAAGAGAGTTTTGCTCTAGATTAGATGCTATGAGAAAGTGAGTGCAATTCTATGACTGAATAGTTCATACATCTTATCTATATAGGAAGGGCAGACTAGAGCAAATATAAAATCATCATAAACAGCAATCACTCATTTGAGCCAAGAAGAGGTGTTGTGTGGTATTCAGTTGGTGACACAGTGACTTTATTATTGTCTGTGCTGAGATGAGATTATGATGTGGTCTTGTTTTGTCCCACTTTGTCAAGGTCTTGGAGTAACCTGGTTTGAATTTGGTATTCTGTGAGTCCATTTATGTCCAACAGATTAATGTGGTCTGGTCGTGAGTGCCAGGCTACCTTCTGAATGTCAGAAAATACTGTTTTGTTTTTCTTCATAATTAATATGCTGACAGTTTCAGCTTCCTCTTGGAGCAGTTAACAAATGGGAGAAAAGAGAGGCATGAAGAAAGTGGGGACCAAGTCTTAAGAGAGAAATTATTAAAAGAAATTTTTTTAAAGAGAGAGATTTACTAAGGAACCCAGGTGGAAAGGAGAGGCTGAAGTGAGATTGGAAGCCTGCGCAAGACTCTGGTGTTCATGAGAAAGGGGTTGCCTGCAGGGAGAGTAACAGAAGGGGACAGACGGAGAAAACAAAGGAGGCAAAGCAGCTCCTTTCCCACCGAAGACCAAGACCTGAGATGATGATAAGAAATGCATGCTGAGGAGAGAGCTATTTCTCTGGGCAGCCTGCTGGCGATTGCATTGGTGGCCATGTAAAGCCCTCAGCATGTGCCTGACTCCCAGTGGGTACATAGAGTCTCACTTTTATTCAGATCTCTGGGTCTCGCAGTGGGTACTATATTGTTTACATGTAGAATGCATGTGTGTTTGTGGAGTGAAAAAGGGCTTGTAACCCTGTGTATACGTGCATATTAAAACATATGTGTGGTTGTGTCTATGTATGTGTTTTGAGGGAGCCTGGACCCACCTGGTTCAGTCTTTATGTGGTGTCTCTGTCTAGCAACCACAACAATAATTTCAAAGTAGCATAGCAGTCTGTATTAAAGTTCTCAAATACCATGAAGAAGGATAAATAGAGCATGACATTACTTTTTCATAATAATAAACAAATATACTCCTCACTGGCTTTGTGTTTTCCTTACCCCTCTGTCCCTATTTCACTGCCATCAAAAACCCCTCACCCACACCCCCACGCAAGCCAAACCTCTAAGAATTTCTGATACTTTTTATCTTTCCTGTTTTCTCTTTATTCTGGATTTGGGTATTTGGTGTTTTATTTTTTTCTTTTTGGTCATAAATAGTGCTGCCTTAGACATCCTTTTACATAAATGATAAAGTCCTTGTGTAAATAAATTCATTGGGTGAATTCCAAGCAGTAGAATTGGTGAGCCAGTCACGTAACATTTTGCCACATGACTTCATAAATGATTGTGCTGTTTAGACACTCATTGATAACATTTGAGAGGACTTGTTTTCCCACACTCTGGCCAGCCTTGACCAAACCTGAGTATGTTTTCTAATCTGAATCTAAAAATAAGCTTATTTGCAACTCTGTGTGTACATAAGTATGTATTACTTAATAAATCTAATCAACATAGTGAATATACAAAAACTTTAAATCTATATATCACTTTCTGTTCTTCATATTCTGAGTGGGTATAGACTTTCTTTACATATTATTGACATAAAGTTATCTAAAAATATAACACAGAAAGATGTGGGTGAAATAACATATCTTTGGCAGTTTTTAACCATCCGAGATGATGTATTGTAGAATATTTTAAAAAATGTATTTGATGGAGAGGAAACTGCAAATACATTTTAACATAGAAATGGTCACTTGGGGCATAATGATCTTTGGTAAAATGTCCACCTCTGGTTGACCACCAGGCCTGAGTTACTTACTGCAGAGAGATGCCGAAGAGAGCTTCAGTAGCTAAGGTGTAGGTGCCAAGAAGCAGTGAATTGAGAAAAGGGGAGAGTTACATAAATCGCTGGGCTGAAATGTCAGCAGAAATAGTGTAGTTATCTTGCCAAGTCAGCTAGTAGTTGTCATTTTTCAGCTACTTTTCTTCAGTAACCCCCAGGTTTATTGTCCCTCTGTTAATTTGTCTTTTCTCTATTTGGCATACATAGTTGCCATTTCCTAGAATATGTTGCCTTCAAATTTTGTGCCATCTTGTTTTTTCCCACTAAGATGCATAATTCAGTTGGTGTTCTGTGAAGTGGGGACAGTGGTTACCAGGGATCCTACCACAGTGCTGACAAACCTTGTCTTTCCTGCAAAGGAATCCCCTCAAATGGGGCTATTCATACTGACCTGCTTGGGTGCTCTATTTCTGGTGTCCAAAATGTTCATTTTAGGCACACAGATTCCTTTTAAAAATGTGAAGAGGTGAGGGTAGTCCAAATTCCACAGAGCCCTATTTGTCAATAGAAGTGGACAGCTGCCTTGTGTTTGAGAGGGAGACGGTTAAATTCTGCTTCCTGAGGTCAGTCTGTGGAGGTGCGGTGTGTATCTTCATTCCTGGCAAAGCAAAAGGGCCTGGCTGGGAGATAGTTGCTCATGAGGAAGCTCTGAGGGAGAAGAAAAGTATGATGATCTTCACCAGAAGCCAACTTGCTCTGGGAAATGGTTGGTCCCAAGACAGAGGAAAAGTTTGGGCATTGCCTGAAGCCTGGTCAGGCTTGAATGAATCTGCATGTAGGTCTTTTATTTTTATTTTTTTCCCTTTGAGATGTCATGATGAGGGGACTTTTGTATGGTTATTTGAACCATAGAAATAATGTAACTGTGATGTATTTTGCATCTAGCTATAGCAGTTCTTCATTTACTCATTCATTCATCCATTCATCTATGTTACATTTGTTGAATGTTTACTATGGGTGAGGTGTAGAGAATTAATTGCTGAAGAAGATTAGCATGGTGCCTCTTCTCTGACCTTTCATTTTAGGGAAGACAGAAAGCAGATAAGTAGTTAAAAGTGTTGTGATGGTTCAGAAAGGGATGGAGAGAGCATATGGGGAGTGTTATGAAAAAGTACCTAATGTTACCTTAAACAGTCAAGCAAGGCCTTCCCAAGCAACTGATATTGTGGCTGAGAATTGAGGGAGGAACTGCAGTTGGCTCATGGGTGGTAGAAGGATCAGGTCATGCTGTTGCTGGTGGTATACTCATGACCATGGAGTTTCATGCACAATGGCATTGTCTGCAAAAAGGCCAGGGGAAGAGAGAGAGAAAAGTGGTATGGCTGGTGCTAGGGTAACTTAGGTCTCAGGGTTCAAACTATTCACTGTTGACATTTCTCAAAAATATGAAAACAGAGGATATAATCTATGATCATAACCTACTATGCCCTTTCGATAAACCAGGATACCTTTTGTATTATTTGCCATTTTCAGCACAGAGAATTTTTATTCAGCACCTTCAATATCTTTTAGCCTCTGGAGTCTCATGATGGGTTGCTAGTAACATTGTCTTTGATTACTAAAAGCATTTTAATATGTTCTTGACAGTAAATGACAGTAAAATGGCATCTCTCCTTGTGTCAATGAGTGAATTATCTAAGCTTCCTCCACAACTCATCATAACTTTTTGTGTCCTCAATTTTATTTGTTAATCAGGAGATAACAGAGCCTCTCACTGTATTGTTGAACAGATTGTTTTAGGAATTTTCAAATGCTCCTTAGATTTTGTGCAAAAATGGCAGGATATTTCCATGAAGGTAGGCAGCATGCCTTGGAATTGAGTGTGGCTTTGGACAAGAATTTACTTATATGGCCCTTGGTTTTCTCTTCTTTAGGAGTTTGCAAAGTAGCTGATCAGGACTCCATGTAAAGCACTTAATATTCTCCTGAGTATGCTGCACAGTAGGTCCTCAGTAAACAAGAGTCATCGTTTCTTTTGATGAGCTGATAACTTTTTTGTTGTGCTCTGAAATGACATCCCTTCACTTCTATAACCAAAGCCAGCAGAATAACATTGCTTAAATTCACTTTCCAGTTTTGCAGAAGTGGGTGGCTTCTATGACACATACTTGCTAATGCTTAGTCAGCGCTGAATGTTAGTCTGACAAAAATTAGAGAAAAAAAGAGAATTCAGTGACAGCTGCCAAATCACCAAAATAAATTATGTAATTTCAAGTTCCTTTCTTTGCTGTGTGTCTCTAACAGATATTTATTTATGTGTATGACTTCCAACAGGTTGCTTCATCTAACGTAGTATTAGAATATTGCATATACTTAATTTAGAAATACATATAGATGTAGTAAAAGTGTATGCTCAATTATTTTTATCAATAAGAGTCCTCATTAAAAAACATTTAAAGCATATTGTCATAGACATTCATCATTTTTTCCCCTTGCTTTTAGCATGGTAACATCCTTTCTATAATAAGTGGAGGGAATTCTTTACCTTGGGAGTCTTGGTGGGAAGTAGAACTTGATTCCCTTAAAGAAATGGAACATTTCAGATGCTTACTTTCCAAGTTCTCATGCAACCATCTCCTCCAGCAAGTGACCTTGACTTGGCCAATCAGATGCATTAGTTTTGGAATTTGAATAGGGGCTAATAATGTGTTCTGTGGCAGTGGTGAAGTCTGAAGCATTCAGGCTCTAGGAGCATTTGCAGTGGCAAAGTGCAGTGGTCAGTGTGCAGTGTACATGCCAGATGCAGTGTTGATGCTTTGGGTTGTGATCCTAGCTGTAAGGCATCTCAGCCTGATTCTCCATCCCTCCCACTGATCCAGTGATCTGACCCTTCAGTTCAACCAATTTCAGGCTTTCAGCACAAGTCTCACTTACCTACATTGTAAGCAGTGTTTCCAAAACCATTTGTTCATGCAACCTGTTTTTCATGTTACATTCTATGGAATTACTATATTGGAAAACATGCTGGGAAATGCAGAATGGAATGCTATAGCAAACCTGGGGAGAGTGCCAAATTATGGAAATGACCATGATTAGTGTCCCTGTGTGTGTCTGCAGCTAGTCTTGTCTGCAGGAAGTTTCGTAGTCACAGTTGAAGCATTGCAGGGTGTAAGTAAGTAAGCAGTGACGAGTGCCTGCAAACAGAGGCCACGTTCAGTTTATTCTTCGTGCCACCCAGAAGAGTCTGCTTTTATTTGTGATGTTAGTAATAAACAATCATAATAGACAACCAATTTTTTATGCTCTTACCATATGTGAGGAACTTGTGTTTTAATCCTCACAACAGCTATATGTGGGCAATGTTACCCTTATTTTCAATTGCCAACAAAATGCCCAAGATTACCAGCAGTAAAGCTGTGATTTGAACCTGGAGCCCATACTCTTTGACCACTAAGCTATTTACGTGTCTCAAATTAGGAAGTACAGCTCTTTTACCTCCTTGTTTTCAAGGCATCATGGTCTTTCCAGCTGGTTCTCTAAGCCCAATGCTGTTTCTTTGCTGTTCTTTGCTGTGCTTGAGCTTTCTTGCCTAAAGTCACTTCTGTAAAGAGACCGACACTTCCTGACGTTTCATGTTCACAGAACCCTATTTTTCTCTCAGAGCATTCTCCATGGTTTGGGAACCTCAGGATCTGTGTGTGCTTCATTCACCACTGTATACCTAGCCTCCGCACAGGGCCTAGCCCATAGACATTTCTTAAATATCACTTAATAAATAAATGGGTCCATCACTTACTACAGGTTACGCTAGTGTTTCTCAACCTTTTTTAAGTCATTGTCCCACCTAAGAAGAAGAATTTAAGTTCTCCATAATGAGAGAAATTAATTAATAGGCAATATGATTTTGTAGGGAGTAGGGTTGAGCTTTGAAGGACCACCAACCATTGTAGGATCTAAGGTTTTCTCATTATATCAGAACAATTTTTTTTTTCCCTCAGTGGTGATATCATCCCAGTTGAGAATGCATGGGTTAAACTTCTGGTGTTTCAGTTTCAATTTCTGTGAAATGGAGCTAGGAACATCTAATTTGTAGGATTGCTGTGAGATTAAAGCATCACTATGTAAAGTTCTTGTATTGTAGATGGTCAAATATGGGTACAAGGTGTCCTCTATTAAATGGTAATTGAATACAAAGGATGACTTCATTTGATCAAATAATTTTCATGTTGATGTTACAGTTTTTATAACAAGCAAATCTGAAATATGAGATATAAACAAAATACCATTTACTGAAAAGGCATAGAGGTTTATCCAAGATTTCATCATTAATGGAGATCTCTTGCCTTGACAGTTTACTTAGCTTAATTCAATTTTGGGTCTTCAGTTGTGGAATTTCCTAAGGAATTCCTGATAGTGTAACTTAAGCTCAAAGTAAAAGCCCACACCTAGTGTGGATACGTTATTCATTTTAGAGCATAAAACATGTTAAGTATGAAGCACACCTAGATAGATACCCTCAAGAATGTGCCATTAGGCAGTAATTAAATTATGTAAAAGCAGTTTAGCCTTATTATATGCGTATATGCATTTTCTGGGCTTAAAAAACAGTTCTGAGTCATAAATATTAAAATGTGCCACTTTCGGCATGTTTTCTTCTTTTCAGTTAGATAGGCTAAACAAATTATTTTTCCCATGCATAATAACTTTTGTTGAAGGAAACACCGCAAGTCTACCTCTCTGTGGCAACTGACTAAAATACCTTGCCAAGCTCTCTTCTTACGTCTGATTTATCAGCCCCCAGGTAATTCACTCTTGCACAGAAGAAAACTGTTGTCAATTAATTAGGAGAAAGAAACAAGATCAGAGACTTTACTTGCAATATAACTTACTACATTATGTGTTTACATATGTCCCACTGATAATACTGGGAAAATGTCTGTTGACTGTAAAAGTACTCTTAAAGTTGGTGCTTGGGATTTATTTGTGTTTAAAGTGTATATTTTTAATGCTATAGTATATTGTCAAGGGTGAAGTAAGAAAGGGAAATATACTCCCTCTCAACTTAGTGCTGCTTCATCTGAATGGACGTAATGTCATTACTTTATGGACATGTCAATTTTCACAGTCAATTTGCTTGAGAGTTCTCTGGAGCCTGGAAGTGGTGGTTGTGTATAGGTTAAAAATGAGGAGGACAATACATAGGATTATTGATACCACCCAGTTACAGCGAGAGTCAGCAGCCAAGGTGGGCCTGGTTCCCCATACAAACCCTCATTTTGTCTATATCCGTGAGAGGATTTTGGGGCTCCCTGTGCCAGGCAAGGCCCAATGGTCTTCCTTCAGAGTCCTTTGAAAGTTTATTTGTTCACCTTTTTAATGAATATTTACTGAGTTCTGGTTACATGCTGCGCACTGTGCTAAGAACTGGAAATAGGACAGTGAATAGGGAGAAGTGTTGTATGCTTTCATGGAATTTACTGTCTAAAAGGCACCTCAAAGGGAATATCCAGAATGAGAAGTGAAACCAAGGAGAAGTGCACTATATATTAGGAGAGCACAGCTTAGTCTGGAAGGTGAAGCAAGGCCTCTTGGAGACTTAGTTGGAGACCAGAAGCAGGCCAGGCAGAGATGTGCATAGGAGGGATGCAGAGCACAGGTGAAGATTTGAGACAGGGAGGAGTATAATAATGTTCTCTTGGAGCTGAAATCAGTTAAGTTCTGAAGCTGGTGAGAGGAGAGGAGTGGTGTGAAAGGAGGCTGGGCAGGAAGGCTGAAGGCCTCAAATGCTACTTTCAGGTGCTTGAATTTGACTCGTTGGGCAATGGGGAGCCTTTGAAGGGTTTAAGCAGAGCAAAGAAGTGATCAGATTTGATCCCATGGCTGCTCTGCAGAAACTGGATGGAGGGTGAGAGGGGACTCTGGGGCCCAGCTCCATCACCATGCACCCCATTTTCTGTCCCCAAGTTCTTAAGGGAACTGTGGCTGTGGCCATCCTACCATTTTCTAGCCCGCATATTCTGACCACCGCTTCTCCTGGCAACTTCAGTCTTGCCCCGTTGTTTTGTTCAGTGTCTGAGCTCTTTGTTTTATCTAATGGATGTGCCCCTTAACTGTAGAGCCACCCCTCATTCTATACCACTAGTTGGGCTATACTTTCTCATACCTCATACTTTCTTTCCTGCTGGAGAGCTTAGAATCTACTACCATTTGCTATTTCTAATGAGGCGCTAAGGTGTCCTTTGTCAATGAGCCAACTTCTGAAAAGTTATCAGCTCCTGGCCACAGATGAGGGACAAGAAAGATTGTAAGTATGAAGAACAGCACAAATATCCACTTCCTCAGGTGTTGGTTGCTCTTTCTTGTTAGCTACTGAGTATTGGGGTTTTATAACATGTTAGCATGGTTGTTTTTACATCTGCCAAATGATAAAATATAGTAAAACAGTGCTTTAAAACTACAATTTAAAAGTATAAGTAAAACAAGAAGGCATCCTGAATTCCCAACCTGTTGACTGAAACAAAATTGCTAGAATTAACTTTGTTCAAATTGCGAGCAAAAATCTTATTTTAAAAATATTTGTTAAGAATCTCTCAATGAATTTTGGAATTGCCATCTTTTCAGTCAAAAAGAATGAACTTAGTATTTCTGGCAGCAATTAATGATCCATTTGTTGCAGTCCCTCTGACATCTTTATGATTTGATAGGATGAATCATGGAAATTCCACCCTGCTTGAAGTGGAATCCCAGAAGAGATTGATTGGAAAATCTGCTTGAAGATGTGTCAGTTTATTCCCACATTGTTTGGATCTGATAAACCTTATGCATTTGGGGGATGAAATTACCACAATTGACTTTGCTGTGTTGCCAGCTAGTTTGCATGCTTGCAAAATGGAAGCAGTTTACACTTAGTAAAAATGCCATCTATGAAACTGTAAAATACAATTATGTGTATGAGCGCTTTACTTCTTCATCTCCATGTAATCTGGTGGAGGCTCACAGTGGTTGAGGAGCTGAGTTTTCTAGAAGCTCCAAACTCGAATCCCTATCCACCCTGTTTTGTCCTTCCCTTAAAATAAATGCTTGTTGCGCCAGGGCCTTTTAGGTCCTGAAGATGTCATGGTGTGGACAAGACAGCCATGTCCCTAATCTCATGGTGCCTAGGGTGTGATGTATGCTTTTTTTTTTTTTTTTGCTGTTTACCAAGTAACTGAACCTCATAAAGATAATTTTTAAAAGCTTTTTGTTCTTTGATAAAATTTGCACTCCTCCAACCCTATGTTTAAATTTCTAAGAGTAAGTGAAAGGGAGTTGTGATCTTCAAGGTGATTTTAAGCCTATGAGATGGAATATTCTAATGCTATTATATATAATGTTTTTGAAGAATAGTTAATAGAAGATACCTCAGGACATAATGCTAAATGAAAAAGGGAGCATATAATATTAGCATATGATCCAGTTTTATTTTCTGACTACCTACAGAAATATAAACATATCTGTAAATAGTTTGAAGAATAAATAAACATACCTAAGAGGCTGGTGGAAATAAAAAAAAATGTTAATGTGTAGGTAGAGACATAGTGATTTCTAATACAGAGAAATTCAAAAATAATATGTATTACTTTTATAATCAAGGGAAATACTGTTACAAATAATCCCTAGTCTTGAGTCCCCATGAAATAGACATTATTGCCATAAAATGCCTGCACCAAACATCTTGAGGTTTTTTTGTAACCAAGACAGCAGCAGCTGATGACAATTCTATTTGCTATTTCTCATCTTCTAAATGCTCTACTTCCCACCTTGAAGCTCTTCTTCATGTTGCTTATCTCTATCCAGCTTTTCTGGTCACTTAATTGAATTATTTTTGGTATATGCATGAAATTACTATATTTATATTTTAGGCTGACTTATCTAGCTGTGTGGCATCTACCTTCATCCCAGCCTAGGCAAACACTTAGAGATGTTAAAAGTTGTGAAATTAAGTAAAGATATGCATGGCCTCTTTACTTAAATGTATTTGGGGTGTCTTAAGGAGTAGAGAATACTATTCATGAATGGGAGGAATAGAACTGCTAGAGGATTCAGGCATGCCATAGCTCAGTGGAAAGCTGGGACCTCAGGAGGAATTCTGAGTTTGGTGTGTTCGTTTGTGTGTCCACATGTACATTTGTTTTTGTGTTACAAGGTCTACATATATATACAAGGTGGGGTAACAGCAGGTTTACAGTTATGAGTATACAAAACAGTTTACTCTTCTATTATTATTTATTAATGTATTATTTTCCATATGAACAACTGTAAACCTACTTTTGTCCCACCCTGTATGTCTATAAGTATTTATTTTGTACTCAGCAAATCATAGATATAGATATAGATATATACTGTACTTATTTTCCAGTGAATGTGGATGCTGTTGCAATGTATATGAAATTAATTCATTCATCAGCATCATCATTGGTGCATCCTAAAATACAGTTACTATACTAAGGTTCTTCATAACAATGCTAATGGTGGTAACACATCTAATATTTCTTGGCTGTTCATTATGTATCAGATTCTATGCTAAACTCTTCATTATATGTTAACTTATGAAATGTTGCTTTGTCTTTGGAAAGGTCTATTCCTCCTTGGAAAATTTGGAACTTCTAGTTGAGGACATCTGGTATAAATTCTAAGAACCAAAAGCTTTGGAGACAGTCTAGGGTCATGGTTAAACACCTGAATTCTGGTGTCAGAGAGACTTGAATTCCAACCCTGATCTCCCTTTTTCTGGCTGTGTGACTTTGAGAATGTTATTTAGTGTTCTTTGACCCTGTTTCCCATTTGTAAAACAGAAATTATTGTTACAAGATTAAATAATACAGGCAAAATCCTTAGCAGTGCCTGACAAGTAGAGAGAACTCAACAATAATACCTATTCCAGAATGAGCTTATAGTCATAGGTTAAGTTCAAAGAACAGTGGTGGGTGGCAGTTGATATGAGAAACCCCATATTTGATTTTTGTAGAGTTGAGTCTAATGGCCAGAAAAAAAGATAACATTTGTCTAAGATTTAAAAGTTTAAAACCTTTTCAAGGTAAAATATGACAAGAGAAGAGATAAAATTTAAAAGGCAACTAATTAGAGTTAGACAAAGAACTTGGGGTACCACCATCTATATTACCAGCTATAGGTTCTCCATACCCATGGAGTTTGCTGCCCAGTGCTCTCCTTTGGGAAATAAGTGGGTTTGTTTTCTTAAGTGTGTGTTTCTCTGTCTTAGTTTTGTTCCTGGCATCTGATGCACCTGGCCTTGTGACCTGATGGTAGTTCTAGTTGTCATGCTCACCGCTGGCAAGGCTGTTGTTCTCTTAATGCCTTTCTGTCTGAACCACAGCCCTTGGATACCAAGAATCAACATTATAAAAGATAATGGTCCTTGATGATGTGGGCTGTTAGGTGGTTAGCTGAGTTATGAGAGGTCTTGCTTCTGGATAAGAGTTTAGGCAGACATTAATGAGATGCTGGAGTAATCGGGGCTCTGCTCAGAATGCAGTGTACTCCAATGACTCAGATCATAAAAAATGCTCCCCTTTTCTAAGACTGCACCCTGGGGGCAAGGTGGAGACGGGTTTAATAAGGAAAATTTCTGTAGCAATCTTATGTATCGTTACACACAATTGTGGAACATGGACCCCTGCTTGCTCTAATCAAATATTTAGTTGTCTGTGGCCTGAAAAGTAAAATCTGAGGGCAGATGAAAACTTGTTATTATATTTCCTGCTAATTCCTTTGATAAAGGAGATGTTGATGCATGGGTGGCAGATACTAAGGATCAAATCTGGGTGTTTGTTTTGTTCAAAGAAATGGGGATTCTACATGGGACAAGCAGTTATGTTAAGAAAGAGCAGGGTTTTATGGAGTGTTAAAAGAGTTTATGTGAAAATAGTTTGAAGAAAAAAAACTCAAGGACAACCTGAATCCAGCTCTGTGACTTCCTAATGAGACACACACACACATACCCCATTCTAAAAAACAAAACAAAACAAAACAAAAAACTTTCATGCTGAGTATAAATGACTCTGTTGGGGGCAATGTTATGGTTTTATTGATGTGACAGGAAGATTTTTCAATGCTTTCTAAATATGCATCTGATTAAGTGTATATTTCTCTTTAAAAACTTCAGGGGAACTAATTTAAAATGTTTGTCTGTGTCTCTTATAAAAATGAAAACTTAAATAGAGTTAACAGGGCAAAAGTAAAATAAAAAAATGCATCCCATCCACAAGTATGTTTTGAATGCCTACTCTATGCCAGGCCATGTTGAGAGATGGGGTACACTTATGCAGGTATGAGAGGACAAACAACCCCTGTCCTTAGAGCAATCTGATTAGTACCCTCAAGGTTGTACTGTGTTCCCCAAGACAATAGATAATATCTCCCATCAAGTCATTTACATAAGATTGTTCTTTGGATTAGTCTATGAGTTTATTAGGAGATGGCATATACTTAACACTTCCCAAGCTCATGGTAAATAAGTATTATAGTTCCTGTACCCAAGGTTTCAGTTTGTCCTTTGTGTTTTGTGGTTTTAATATATTTTTGGGAGAATTTTTAAGAAGTAATTGGGATGATTCAAGGGATATTCAATCCCTGATTTCTCATAAGCACAATATAGGTAGGGGAATGTGCCTTTTCATTGTATCTGGAGTATTTGCAGTTGATACGTTATTAAGTCATTAAAAAAAGGCTTAATGCAGATTTTAAAGAAAATACTATAAAATTATATGCAATTAGACAGTATACCATAACTTAATAATTGGGTTCTTCTCGAGTAAGAAATAATTCTCTCTTTTGCCCTTATTAAGATGGGTAGGACTTAATTGAACTCCTTTGAAGTCAGAGGTAAAGACCTATAAAAGTGACCAGAAAAATCTGGCTTCTTCCAGCTTCTACAAATAGTTCTTAGAGTAACTTTAAGGTCAGAGGCTGTCAGGCCTCTGTCGTCTCAGATACTTAACTATAGTATAATCAAGTCAGGATAGAGATGCTGGATGATCCCATTCTTGATGAACTCTGATAAGCTGGTGTTGGGCAGAAGTGTTTTTCCTAACAGGCTTAAGTTTCAGCTGCACAAAGAAAATTCTGTACTGTTTTTCAGGAAATATGAGCCCAGGTACAATACCAATTTGTCTTTTGCCCAGGAGCTCTCTTAGCTTGAAAGCCCAAGATTCTTTGGACCTAAGACATGTGTGATTTCAATGTCAGTGGTTGCGGAATGCAATCTATGTTTTCTAAAGCAACCAGTAGTACAGGCTTGATTGTCTCTTAAAAGCTTGAGTGTGGAGACTCCCAGAAGTCTCTGTATTTTGGTGGTCAGCTGTCCTTTTGCTCTAGATCACAGTACAATTTCATACAAGTTCCTCAGGACATTTTGGGAGGCTTTATATAGACACAAAATCATAATTACATTTTGTAATTTTAATTTACCTTTACTTCTGTTTATAAGGTTATTTAGTGTGTTTGGATAATTATGAGGAGCCAATTTTCATTCTCAATATGAATCATTTTTTTGCCCCTAAAATGCACTGCAATTCATGGATAGGGTAACTTGAGGCTTTCAAAATACAAATGGGGTTTTCACTTGAGGACATTCTTCATTACAAGTGGTTATTAGGAAAAGTGACTGCAGACTGTGGATATTGCCAGCAGGCTAAAGCCTTCTGCTCCACTCTGATGGCCTGTGGTGCTTGGCCTAATGGTGGAACACAAAGCTGGCCAAACCAAAGTTCTGATGACTGTTTTGATCCACGCATTGGAAGAAGTTATGTTTTTGCAATTTGACTCTGAGTTAATGGCAACATTTTATCCTCCTGTAGCCAAGCATGTTAATAAAGCATCCTTTCTGAAAGAAGCCCAGACAAGAGGCTTCCAGAATAAAGGAGGAATTCTGTAGAAACATATTAAGACATATCCTAGACTTAGTGTTGTAAAGAAGAAATTGCTCTATGAGAAATAATATATTGTGAATAGAGCATATTCTTAAACTTTTATTCTTTGCTGATAACAAAATGTATGTACTTTGGTTAAATATTATTTTAGTGTTTTGTTTTTTTTTAAAAGTCACTTAAAAATCTGGGTTTCTAATGAGGGTGTAGCCTCTTGTACCCACTGAGCACATGGCTTTGATCAGTCCTCCCCTAGTGACTGGGCTTATGTGCGTAGACAGAAGATGATGGAGTGCTGGGAATGGATATTTTGCTAGGCTTGTGTTTTAGTGAGATGCTTAGAATTGCTTCAAGGTTTTTTTTTTTTTTTTTTTTTTTCAAATTCTACTGATTCCTTAAAAAGGAAAAGAAAATTTGGGAAAAAGGGCTTAAGCCATGCTGATTTGTCATACTCCTGGAATACAGTTTTGGTTTACAATTTTCCCAAGAAGAGCAAACTGATTCAGATTGATTCTGTCTCATGTGCTGTGTAGGGGGAATGCCATGGGTCGCTGCTTGTCCCTGGTCCCAGCAACAACTGCTGTGGGGGACAGAGCATGTCTTGGGGAGTGCGGTGCTCTGGGATCTGAGGGTCACTGTCTGAGGCCAGCTGAGATGCGGGGGGGGCGGGGGGCTCTGAATCCCTCAGAGCCCATCCTGGGAGAGTCATGGATCTGGGAAATAAACACAAGTCGTTGCAAACAGTTCTCTGTTTGCCAGGAGAGGGGACATGGTGTAACGGGGCACGACCAGGCCTCCTAGCCCCCCACCAAAGGATATTTGTAACGGGGTCCAGAGATTGGGGTGTCCAAGAAAAATATATTCTCCCCACCCCAGGGCAGGCCACCATGGGGGATGGAAGCCTTGAGCAGGGCTGTTGAGAGTCATTTTGCATGTCAATAACAGGATAGCTTCCTTCCTCATTTGCAAAGAGGATTATTTTGCATATCACCAAAGCTAATCAGGAAGGTTTAAAAGACTTAATACAGAATATAACTGGGAGAGAGGGAGGAGAGACAGGGGCCTGCAGGAGAGAGAATGGGACACAGACTCTGGGGAACAGTGTGAAGACCATGTGGGAAGAAAGAAGGGAGAAAGGACTCTTGCTAGTGGGCCAGGAGAAGGTGCCACATGGTTATGGATTAAGAGCTGGAGATCACGGCGACGCAGTAGATGGTGCTAAGACCCGCGAGAGGCCTACCTAGCCGAGCCCTGGACTTCTGTTCTTTTTCTCCTGAAGGATGGTACCTCTGACGGGCCTGACTGGCCTAACTGGGCAAAGGAGGGGAAGGCAGGACGGTGTGTGTGCTGCTGGTTGTTTTGAAGGGATTTTGAGGTTTAAGGGTGACATTTAGCCGTTAATCAAACCTGTATAACTTTTGAATAAATAGTTCCTTTTCCTTTTCACCAAACTCTGCCATTCAGAGCCATAATTCCAAGGGCGGCGTGCAAAGGACCCACAACCGAGGGGTCCCAGGGAAGGAGGGTGTCGTTGATTCGGTAATAGCATCTGGGCACCTCCCCCGACGGGTCCTTTTGTTTGGTAGCAATGGCACATCCCCCTAGTTGGGGAAGGCCTTGAGCCTCTTTTTCCAAAGGCTTTTGTTAGAGAAATTATCAGTGGGGCTAGGTAACAGAAATGCACGTTATCTCATTACATCAGTACGTTAATGTTTACAGAGAATAGATGATATTTTGAAGAAAACAAACAAAAAAAAGACCAATTTACATGGGTCTAAGAGGAGAGTAGTAAACAAGAGAGAGGACTAAACATGAGAGCTTAGAAAACATGAGAGCACCAAAGGGTATAGGGTTTGGGTCTGTGAATAATGTAAATTTCCTTCCCAGCATGAGCTGGCTATCATATCTTTTGAGGGAAGAACAAAGCATACTTTAAAGAATTTACTTTTAGTCCTAATTTCCCCTGGGAACCGCCAGATCTAGTTTAGGGCTGTCTCCGGTATTGTTTTGAGCCTGAGCCAGTTGGGGGAAGGGAGCTGCCAAGAGACAAGGAGACTTCCTTCAGTAAGAATGAGGACTCCAGCCATGTCCAAGCTGAGCTGAGGGGTGCGGGCCTTTTTGCCCTTTCTCTGTGTCCCCCATGCCCATGTCTGCTGCCCTTACTGGCTGATGTCTGTCTTAGGTTGTTTTCTCCTCATGAGAAAACTTACCCGTCATCAACAAGTGACCATCACAGGGCCAAGCAGAGGGATGTGAGGAGGCCAGGGGCTGCGCCCCTGCCAGGGGGACAGGTTTCATCTCCTCAGTGGCCTGTTTTCCCAAGGCCTCCTTGATTATTTCTAACCTTGGGGCCCTCTCGCCTGTCGGTGGGGTCACAGTTTCTGAAACCAGACAGGGTGTTTCCCAACACTCATGTTTTGTAAGTAAAAAAATAAAAGTGAATATAAGCATTTTCATATAGATCAAATAATAAATAATGATAAGCTTCCAAACAATAAACTTCTATGAGAGAAGCCTGTGTGTGGCAGAAAAGGGACACCAGAGGAGTAATTCTGTTTGCTTGGTACATGGGAGGTAATTGGCTGAATTTAATTCTGGAGGGATCCAGCAGAGACTTCATAAGGAGAACTGAGCTGGATGTTAGGAAGATGGTAGTGAAGGTGGGGAGAGGCAAGAAGGGAAAACTAGACAAAAGGACTGAGGAGAGGTTCGGGAAGGAGGAACAGGGCAGTAAGATGAGTGACAGATGCTCTGACAAGCTTAGTGTCCTGTCTGAGGTTTGTTGAATAGAGTGAGGTAACATGGGCAATGGACTTAGCACAGTACCTTGTATACAGTAAGTGTCCATTCAGTGGTACCTTAAAAATAAAAGTGGCTTCCTCCTAGTGGTGTGCTCCTAAATGTTTGACAAGTGGCTCTTAGAAGGGAGGAAAACCCCTGATGTGTGGCTTTTGAAGATCTCTACGGTGTAATTATTCCTACTGTGGTTGGTTTCAAGCTACCAATGTGATATCTTTGAACTGTGTTGGGAAGAAATGAGCAATAGGTTCTCCCAAACCGGTCCAAGCTGGTTGCAGCATACCACTACACTGCTTCTTTCTTGTCGTGCTTGAGGTCTTTGCAACAATCCATTTGTGATATCTGAGGGTTATTCTCCTTGCGTCACCCTGGCCAAAGTAGCAGAAAGTTAACTTAGTTACTATACAGAAATGGTGTTAATGTGTGGTATATTATTGGAAATAATTGCTAGGCTCTGGGACATGGATTTTGCTTGGGCAAATTTCTAGACACACCTTTGGATGAGAGCCACTTGGAGTTATAGCCAGGGGGACAGGAAGTTTTGGAATCACTAGGTGAGGGTGGCCCTGGTGGGAGGGACTGACTAATGTGAGTTACGTGTTTGAGCTGGGAGGAAAGATATTTTTGTTAGTAAAATGATATTAAGTACATTTTAGGGTTTTTCCTCTTTGATGAGGGTTTGAGTAGGCAAAATGTGCAGACAAAAATTTCAGAGAACAGTCCAGAGTTCTGTGTGATGGAGGATAGTAGAAAATGAGGATAGAATGGTCTCTAAGCCTGCTTTTTGTGGAGGGTCTTGTAAGGGAAGAGTGATAATGATGAGGAAGCCCCCTGTTTATAGCTGCTCACCTCAAGTGCTGGCCTTGGTGCTGAGGGATTGTACACATGTCATATTCTTCATCCCTCGCGACAAACTTGAGAGACACTCAAATCTACTCAGTTGCTCAAGCTGGAAACTTAGGAATCATCTTTAATCATTCCTCTCACCCACTGCATCCTATTTATAACCAAATCCTGATGATTATGCCTCCAATTATATTCCAAAGCCATTTGACTCATCTCCATGTCCCTGGTTAATCCTCTGGTCTAGACCCTCATCATTGTTTGCTTCTAATCTGGTGGCCCTGAGTCCGCAGTTTCTCCTTCATGCATTCTCTACATGACAGCCAGAGTGATGCTCTTATCAGGTTATTCTCCTGCTCAAAACACTGTCGATGTCTCTAATGCTTAGAGTGAAATCCATATTCGTTCCCATGATCTAACTCTTACTTACCATCCCACCTTGCTTTATGAGCTCCAGAACACTGATCTGTCAGTTTTCCAAACATCCAATGTCTTTCTTTTGCTTTTGTCTAAAATTCAATTTCCTCTGCTTCCTCTCCCCATTGGATTCTTTCTCTTCCTTGAGGTCTCCATTTAAATGCCACTTATGAAGAGAAATCTTCTCTGATCTTAGAATCTAAGTTGGTCCTTTCTCTTCCCTGATATTCACTGTTTCAGCACTCTATTTCCTTTATAGCACTCCCTAGTTCATTTTTTATTTGCTTCCTCATTTTCAGTTGCTTTGCCTACAGACCATGGGTGTACACTATGTCTATCTTGTTCACCATGAATGGTTCCTTCAGTCTTTGGCAAAGTGTTTGTCATGTTGAATGAATAAAGAAACTGAGTCATAGTCCAAAGTCACTTGGGTTTTATGGTTTGCCTCTTCTGTCTAGAGAGAGCACTTAAGCTCATTCCTATTCCCTTTCCCACCCCCACCCTGTACATTCTGTTTTACAGTGGGCTGGTGGCACTGGGGGTAGGGGTTGGCCTTTGGTGTCTTTAGAGTCTAGTTCTAGTCCCAGGGTGACTCCCTGATTTTAACCATCATCATTTGCTGGTAACTGCCAAGTCTCGGTCTCCACAGCACTCTTACCTCACCTCTACTCCCCATTCCAATGCCAACTGTGCTTCAACCATAACTTGTACAAAATTGAATCCATTAGATTCCCTGTTTCCATTTCTGTGTTTATCTCAACAAAGATGGCATTTTCATCTACTTTGTTGTTCAAGTCAGAAACCCATACATACTTTTTTGGGGGATTTTTCTTATATCCAGGTCAGTCACCAAAACCTATGAGTTTGAATCTTTGTGTACTCTCTGACTCAGGGTTCTTTCTCTACTTACCATCTCTGCCTTAGTGTAAGCCACTGTCTTTTCTGACCTATTATTGCAGCAGCCTCCTTTCTGTTCTCCCTGTTTCAGGTCAAGTCATCTCCAGTATATCCCAAAGTATCTATCTGAAATGTGCCTCTGATCACTTCATACCCTTCTTGAATCCTTACATAGCCTCCTCATTACTGTCAGGAGGAAGTTCAAGACAAGATTGGGTGGCTTCAGGGTGGTATGGCCATAGACAAGAAGAGGGAAGACTCCCAAACTCCTTTTATGAGGCCAGCATCATCCTAATTCCAAAACCAGATAAAGACACAACAAAGAATCAAAACTACAGGCCAATATCGCCAATGAACATGGATGCTAAAATCCTCAACAAGATATTGGCAAACTACATCCAGCAATACATTAAAAAGATCATCCACCACAATCAAGTGGGATTCATCCTAGGGATACAAGGATAGTTCAATATTTGCAAATCAATAAACATAATACATCACATAAACAAAAGGAAAGACAAAAATCACACGATCATATCAATAGATGTATAAAAAACATTTGATAAGGTACAGCATCCATTTATGATAAAAACACTCAGCAAAGTGGGAATAAAGGGAGCATACCTCAACATAATAAAGGCCATATATGAAAAACCTATAGTCAACATCATACTCAATGTAAAAAAAGAGAAAGTTCAAATCCCTTAGCACATCAGGAAAACCATAAGCTCAACATTGTACGAACTTAAGAACAAGTTGTGAGGAACTTGTAAGCCAAAGATATGAAGAGCAAGATCTGATTCATTGCTTGTATACTCAATGTGAAATCGGCACTTGTGCTTCCTCTGAGCTCTGTGCTTGTGGCTGTGTACCCAGAGAGGGCAAATCTCCCTGTTTCTTGCTGTGCTTCCTTCTTCTTTATGTCTTCTCTGGTTTTATTTTTTTTTAGTAGTCATTTTTTATTTTAATGCACACACTTATGTGTTTGTATGTACATTTGCATGTTTATTTCCATCAGTTTCTACAAGGTATGATTATAATTAGGTATGTGTTCCAAAGGCAGCTTGGGTGCTAGGAATTGATCAGAGTTTCTAGATGCCTGTTTCAGACTCCTAATACCTGAAATCAGAACCTAAATACCAAGAATTTTCTGAAAATTTTGAAAGTATCTAGTTTGTCCTTTTGCTTACTGTCACTGTCACCATTGTTGTCAACAATAGCAACTAACACTTGCTGAGCAAATGGTGAATTGCTGAGAAAACCGTGAATTGGCTTGTGAAAAATCAGCTAATTGGATCATGACCAATATATTTTAAATGCAAAAGATTAGAATATAATGGAGTGAAATATAAATACTGGAGTTTCTCATCTTTATTTAGTAAGTAGGGGAATTGATTTCTGTTACATCCATGTTTTATAGGCTGCTGTAGCCACCAGTACCTCATTCCCCTGTTCTTCATGGGTACATAGCTGGATTGCATTTCCCAGATGCCCTTGCATATTTGGCAATATAACTAAGTTCTGGCCAATGGAATATGAGCAAAACTGAATATTCTACTTCCAGGCATGGCCTCTAAAAACCTTGCCTCAACTTGTTACTTAAGTTTTTGCTGTACTCAGAGGTCTGTTCTAAGGCATATTTCAGAAAATGCCAGTCAAAAAGTTAAGAAGCTTTTGTATTTAATTCTCATAATGCTATGAAGCAAGTACTAGTACCATTCCCATTTTATAGACACCGAAGCTGAGACACAGAGAAGTTAAGTTCCTTGCTCAAGGTCACAGAGCTAGAAATTAGTGGAGCCAAGATCTGATTGCAGGGAGAGCCCAGGCTTTCCCTGATGACATTTTATTGCCTCTCATGATGATGCCTGTTGCCAACCCTGGCATAGCCAACACCAATGGCTTTCCCCACACCTGGGGTGGGTAGGGCTCAGTTTTCAGTTACCTTTTTTTTAAAAAAAATTATTCTGAATCTTTTTATAAACATGGTCTCTAAAAACACTGTGAAAATACTGTTTGAAACACGATTTTGAAGTCTTCAAATTGTCATGTTGGGGATTAGCAGTGTTATTCCCAGGGATTCTAATGTGTCTGGCTGCCAAAAATCCCTTCCACTGTTTTGGAAAGGACAAAGCGGGGTATAGTCCCATTATATAGGGGAGTTAGGGTAATTTCTGACATATGGCTCATGATTTACTATCTTGAAGAAACTTTTATCTGTGGCTCAGCAGCTAGGCCTTGTCAGGCCAAAGATGATGAAAGAAAGTGTTTATGAGGAATGGACTTGCCAGTTCAATTATTATTTCAAGGGAATGGCCAACAGGAAAATTATACCATTATAGTTTTTTGAGTCTAAACTCCAATCGTGTCTTTGTGGACAGCTTGATTGTTTTTAGAGCAGTTTATTCGATTTCCCTTATATCTTCTTAATAACTCATCTGAAGAAGTTTTGGCCTTTAATATATATATAAAGAAAGAGAGAGAAAGACAATCATCAGTCCTGTTACTCAGCAGGGAGTTTAGAGGGAAACGGCCTGACTATGGATGTTGTTGTTCCAACTCCGTTGAAGATGGCCTGTATTTTTAATATACTTAAAATTTGCCTTTTCTGGTATTTTTCCCTTCAAGATCACAAGAGATGTGGTGGGTATTGCCTCTTATGTTTTCTCAAGATTTCTGTGAGGAGGGAGTAGAGTCAGTTTTCTTACTTGTCTAATAAGATTATGATGCGTAACTTCCATTGTGTGGCCCAGCTGATGAACCATCCTGGCCTCTGAGACCCACCCCCACCTGCTACGCCCAGCTCCCCCCGCCCCGCCCCGCCATCGCCATTTCCATTGTGCAGTGGCTTGCCAAAGGGGCCAGAACAAGTGGCCCTCTCCAGGCACAGAGATAGCAGTGTCGATTGTCTGTGGAGGACTTAGCAACAATAAGCTTAATAAAAGTGGTGTGCTTTTATTCACAATTCTCTTGTGTTTCTAAACAATGCCAGTGATACATTCTCCTCCCGATGGGATGGACCAGTCTTACTGCCCTCGCTGCTGATCAAGCTCATATGATGGACCAGGTTATTATTGCATAATTTCATGTTAAATACATACAGCAGACTTCCCCACAACATGTATAGTAAACAGTATTGTCCTATTTTAATTAAAGAGAACACACACATACTCATAGATACCCCTACCTTATGCAAATACACATGTACACACATTTATGGAGGAAAGACCTGGTAAGCGTGTTTATGCCAGAATGTTGACAGCAGTTATCTCTGATAGAGGGGATTACAGGTAAATTTCACTTTTTTCCAAGCACTATTTGAAAAAAAAGAAAAAAAAAACCACCCACCATTTTCAGTGGTGGCTCTTACAATCAGCATTTTTAAAAAATGGATGTTCCCTCCACCAAAATCTGCTTACCAGCTTTTGTCTCTGTGGCCACATCTTGTAGTGGGGTATGTGGGCACCTACGTCAGATGTCAGTTCAAGGCTTGCCTCCTCTGCTCCAAGCTGGGTGGCCTCAGGTGAGCTCCTTAATCTCCAGATTCACATTTTTAAAATGGGAATGATCGTTATCTTGCAAGGATTAGAAATATAGCTTAGTAATGTCTTTCAGCAGCTGGCATGGGGCCTGGCCCAGCATAGGGGTTCAATAAACAGATGCTTTTGCTATTTTTCTGGACGTGTCGGTGTGGCCTGGTCATCCTCAAGCAGTCCTTCTATTCCCCATGCTCATGGTCTTCCTTCTCTGCAGGCCTCCTTTTCCTCCCGATGCTCCGCTTTCCCTGATCTCCCCAGCCTCCAGGTTGCTGCTGGATTCATCTTTCTGACTTTGTGATTCCCGAAGCCCATAAACTAAGCTTGAGCAACTCAGTACAGCATTTAAAGCTTATGAGAATTGGCTGCCCTTTACCTCCACTGCACCCTGACATTTATCTCTGTGCCAGGGTAAATCCAAGTACTGGTTAATTATACCGATCTGAAAAAATGGATCAAATGACCTTGCATTCCCTTGGGCTTTTGTTAAGGTTAGGTAAAGTAATGTCTATGAAAGTACTATAAACTGTAAGTGCAGTCCACACCTGTGTTGCTATTAGTAGTGCTGTGTATTTGTTTCCTAGGACTGTTGTCACAGGCTTGGGAGCTTAAAACAACAAAAATTTATTCTGTCACACTTCTGGAGGTCAGAAATCTGAAATAAAGGTATTAGCAGGACCATACTCCCTCTGGAGGCCTTAGGGGAGAATTTGTTCTTTGCTTCATTCAGCTTCTGGTGACTCCAGACAGTGCTTGGATATGGTAGCACTCCCTCCAGTTTCTGCCAGCATCTCCACATCACCTGCTCTCTGTGTCTGTGTCTTTCCCCTTCTGTCAGTCTCAAATTTCCTATTTTTCTTTTATAAGAACACTTTACATTGGATTTCTGGTCCAGCTGAATAATCCAGGATGATGTCATCTCAAGATCCTTAATTTAATTACATCTGCAAGAACCTCTTTTTCACATAAGGCAACAGTTGCAACTTCTGGGGAGACATACCTTTATTTAGGGGGATAGGTGCCATTTAACCTACTACATGCTGTATTTTTTGAAATTTATTCTTTCATTCTTCAAACAAATCCTTTTCTTGAGGTCCTACTATTTGTTGGGTACTTGCTAGGTGCTAGAATGGCCAAGACAGTAATGACCATGATAGGTACTTCACTTGCCTTAGGGACCTTATGGGCCTTGTAACCCTTGGCAATAAATAATTTGACTGGAACTGATGGGTACCTTGTTGGGTGATCTTCTCAAGCTAAGTAAGCTCTCTGAGTCTCAGTTTATTGTTTTACATAGGGGTATAAAGGTCATAGCTTTGTCTAATTCATAAGAAAATTATGAAGATCAAATAAGACCATGGGTGTGGAATTGTCCTTGATCCAGCTATTTTTCTACCATTTCACCTAGTCATTTCACTTCACTGGGCCTCAGTCCCCTCATCTGCAAAATGAGGATAATCCTAGGACTGCAGGAAATTGTGAATGAAGGTTGTGTGAGAGATTTCATGAGAAGGACCTAAACTTGTTCAGGAATAGAGAAGGCACTTGGCAGGGGATGTTATATGTTCTTGTTTCAGCTGTGTGCTGGGGGGTTGGATAGCAACTCAGAGCTGTCCTGGCTTCAGGTTCCACTACTTGTGCTCCTGGACTGGGACCTGGGATTTAGGTTTCCTAATGGCAAGTGTAGATTAAGATTTGTGCTTGCCTCCCAAGTTTGGGGTAAGAATTAGATGAGATATTTCATGTCAAGAACTTAGCACAATATTTAGGACATGGCAAGACTTCGATGTGTTATTCTTAAATCCTCTGTAATGAAAAAGGTCACCAAATGGAGGGGAGTTAGATGAAGCAGATTCTGAGTCAAGGAGCGAACTGTCCAACTATTAGGGCTGCTTCATGGAGGTGAGACCCTCCAGGTCTGAACTGTTCAAGCTTCAGCTCAGTGATACCCATCAGGGGTGTGGAAGAATTTCTGCTGTGAGCAAGATGCTGCACCAGCTAGTTCCTATGGCACTTTACACTTCTATGAGCCCTCATTTTTCACACTCTAAGGTTTCACTGTAGATGGTAAAGGAAAGACCGTGCCCTTTTCTGTAAAAATGTCACCACCACCACCACAGGGTGCTTCTTTTCTTCATGGTCTAAAGTGCGGCATGTCTTCAGCTGGGGAAGTTGCCTGCGTGGGAGCCGCCCTCTGCTCCTGTGATGTGCAGCCATCTGGGCCATGGGGGTGTACAAGGAACATGCTGCTGATTCATATGCCACCCCCTGCTGGCATCTCTCAAATGGGCCCTCTGGCTGGAGCTGCGAAGCTGACAGGTCCTCTCTTTCCCACACCTTCTCCAAGGCTTGAAGAGAGAAAGGGTCATGAGGAAAAGGGTGTCAAGATCCAGGAACACAGAATGATGGTTTGGTGGCCCCTGGGGGCAACTGGATGGAAAACCAGTGACTTGCTTCAATCTAGCTTTAGAATCTGTAACTAGAATATGATGCCCAGAAAGATGGTTCTCAAATGGTGTGCTGAGGACCCTGGAATTCCCAGGAGGTACCTCTGGGATCTCTGCAGTGGACTGAGTGGTTGGTCTCCAGGCCTCTCCCCACCCCTTCATCCCTTTAATCTTAGCGGATCCACTTTTTTCCATCCACCTGGACCCCGTGGGTATCTGGATGGCCAGTTTCTGTTCATTATTCAGGTCTTGACTGAATATCATACTATTTGGGAGGCTTTCTCTAACTACTAGATTGAAGTTAAGAGGCTAAGTGACCTAAGTCAGAGAGAGACAAATACTGTATGATTTCACTTTTATGTGGAATCTAAAAAAAAGCAAAACAAATGAACAAATAAAACAGAAATTGAAACAGATTCATAGATATAGAGAACAAATTGATCCTTGTCAGAGGGGAGGAGACAGGGAGGATGGTGAGAATTTCCTCTCTGAATAAAGGGGAATAAGAGGTACAAACCTCTAGTTATTAAAAAAAAAATAAGTTACAGGGATGTAATGTACAGCATAGAGAAAATAGTCAATATTTTTGAAATAGCTTTGTATGGTGACAGATGGTTACTAGACTTATTGTGATGATCACATTTGAAGCAATATAAATGTCAAGTCACAATGTTTTACATCTGAAACTAATATAATATTGTATGTCAAATATACATCAATAAAAAATAAAGTTAAAGGGGATGATAACAGGAAAAACAAAGTACCTTAATTGATACTATAGTTCAGAAGTACAGAATTAAAAATTTGACCACATGTTCAGTAGGCTGACCTTATCCCTCCTCCACTATCTTCATCTCAGTATTCAGCATCCATTTGTTACCATTGTTTACATAGCATTTATCATCTGTATATATTGTGATTTTTACTTTCCTTCTTTACATATTTCTGATGCCTTTCCTACCAGGCAGCCTTGTGATGGCAGGATCAGTCTGTCTTATTTCCTCATTGTCTAAATGACCTATCACTCTGTTGGAAACAGTAGACGTTCAATTAATTTTATCAAGTGTGTGTGTGTGTTTGTATGCGTTTATGATGTAGAATTTTGTTGGGGAACAAAACAAACTCGTATTGCTAAAATAAAAGTTTTAAAGCCACTTATCTAGAATAGGAAAAATGCAATCCAACCCTATCCACTTCATAATTGTTCAGACCAAGCCTGGAATTCTGTGTACAACCTGTGAATCATGCGCTCTAGCAGTAGCTAATTTTGCCTATCTCAGACCCTTTGGCATCCCATTGCTGGGCCAGTAAGCCCATCTTCCAGTGGCTGTGGGTGCTGTTGCCAATGACTCATACCTGTGATGTTTACTCGAGGTGTTCCTAAGGATAGCTAGAGTTGCCAAACTTCCTCCAGCCCAGAAGTGCCAAGGCCATCCCCAGGTGATGACTGACTAGAGCAGGGGTACAGAAGTCTGGCTCCCTTGACTCAAGAGGGACAGATTCTGCAGCACATTTTACTTCTTAGAGCTCCCTGCAGGCTCAGGCTCAGGCTCAGTTTTCTATACAACATTCTTGCTTAACTTCTCTGCATAAAAGTCCCTGTCTCAGGTTCTGCTTCTCAGGAATCTGATCTAAGACATAGAAGTAGACTAAAGTAAAGGGACCTGGATACTGCTGAGAGTACCTGGCACTGAGCCATACAAAAAACAGCAGCCACAATAGTAAGAAAGATTTTGGACCATGAAGTTGTCCTCATGGGAGAGGAACCTTATTTGTTCTTTTGCCCTTGAATGAATAGAACAAAGGTCAATCTATAGAAGCTTCAGGGGCATGTATTTCACTTCTGTGCAGAAAGAACTGTCTAATAACATAGTCCAAAGGTTAGTGAAAGATTAACCAACCTATAAAAGTTTACTATTACTGCAATAACAAATTATCACACATTTAGCAGCTTTGAACAACACAGACTTATTAGCTCATAGGTGGGAAGTCCTGGTACAGCACTACCAGGCTAATTGGATTCTTTGCTTTGAGTCTCATGAGGGCAAAATCAAGGTGTTGTTAGGGCTGTGTTCTTTTCTAGAGACTCTTAAGATCAGTCTGTTTCTAAGCTTATTTAGGTTGTTGGCTGAATCTACTTCCTTGTATTTGTAGGACTGCAATACCTATTACTAAAGGCCCCCGATGGGCCTTGCACATGACCCCTACATCTTGGAACCAAGAGTGGCACATCTAATCCTTCTTATGCTTAAGATCTCCTGACTTCCCCATTTGATACATCTCTCTTCTGCCTCCAGCCAGAGAAAGTTCTGAGCTTTTAAAGAGCTCATGTGATTAGGTTGGGCCCACTCAACCTATCCAGGATAATCTTACTGTCTTTGCATCTATAACCTTAATTACATTAGCAAAGTCTATTTTGCCATATAATGTAACATGTTCACAGGTTTTAGAAATAGGAGTAGACATCTTTGGTAGAGGGTGCTATTTTGCTGACCATAGTTCACCCTGTAAGCCCCCCAAAGATGCACATCACTCCCAAATAATGATACATTCACCCCATCCCAAGGTCTTCAAAGGTCTCATTATAGCATCAACTCAAAGCCCCAAATATTATCAGTTCAAAGTCCAAACATCTAAATTACCTAACTTATGTATTGGTGAAGCTCTGGGTATAATCTATTAAGTACAATTCCTGGGGTGCAGGTCCTCTCAACTAGTGAAACTGTGAAACTAAAGAGACAAGTTCTCTATTCCCAATAAACAATGCCATCATTGGTACACATTGTTACAGACATTCCAGTTCAAATAGGGAAGATATGGGAGACTTGGAGTCACAAGTCTAATTAGATTTGAAATCCAGCTGGGTAAACTCCACTAGGTTTCAAGACCTGGGAATAATACTCTGTGGTTCTTGGTTTCACTAAAATCCTATAGCACCCAATTTTCTCAGGCACTCTCTCATCCAAGTACTAACCAGGCCAAGCTTGCTTAGCTTCCAAGAACAGATGAGGTCAATAGGATAGGCTGAGGTGAATGACCAGGATGTTGCTGAAAGCACCCAACACTGTGCCATATAAGACATAGTGGAGAGAATAATGACTCTTCAGTAAGAAAGCCTTCTGAGCAGGAAGCTATAATCATGTGAAAAATGGATCCTTTTCATTCTTTATGTCCCCAAGTGTGTAGAACAGAAGCCAGTATACATATAAGGTTCCAGGAATAGTACCCATATTTCAGTGTAGAAACAGAGGAGTCCAGCAGAGGTGTCTAACAGAGAAGCCCAAAGATGGTCAAAGATTCACCAGCCACAAGCTTCTTCCGTGAAGTTTTCCATAGCTCTCCTTTCCTCATTGAGCCTGGATGCTTTCCTCTCATTCTCTTCAATAACATGCTATTCAGAACTGGTGGGGCCCTATCAGGGACCTGAGAAACAAACCAGTCAGATTTAGTTACCTGTTAAAACCCTAAATGTTTGCTGAGTATGAAGAGACCATAAATAGTGATATAGACTCAGTGTTGGGTTAGTACTTAAGGGTCACATTCTCAAGTCTTACTGGTTCTGTGATCTTGGGCATATTACTTAACTCTCTGAGTCTGAATGTCTTCAACTTCCCCATGGGGACGGTAACTCCTATCTGAAGGGATACTATGCAGATCCAGTCAGGCTAGACAGGAAGCCCAGGGCTTGGCATATGGTAAGCATTCTGTAAGTGGTGGATAATGTTCATATTGTGGTTTTATATTCCAGTTAGGCACTCCCACTCCACTGGACAGTTAAGTTCCTTGAGACCTGGCATGGTGTTTCATTTATTTTTGTTATTTCTGCATTGTCTAGCATGTATTAGGTGCTCAATAAATATTGAGTTAAAGAACTAAACTTTATTGTTTCTCCTAGGACATTGCTAATACCACTGGCTAAATATTTGGAAGCTTGCATCTCATTCTATTAATTTCTGTGGTTCCCAGGTTTGTAGCATCTAAAGGACCAAGATAAATCTTTCACAAAATCTTTAATGCAGATTTAGCAACAGGAGTAAGTTGTATATTAATATGAAATAAGGGGAAATGTGTACGTGTAGAGATTCAGTTGTCATGTTCTTAGGTTCCCAAATTTCCTCTTTTTTTTTTTTTTTTGGTGAAAACTAAAAAGAAACTTACCAATAAGGTCATATCATATTTATGTATTTCCATGGAAACTGCTTTCTCTCTCTAGAATCTGAAGACATCTGTTTAAGACCAAGATCTTTATGAGGACCTACATGGCTTCATGTAATGTCACTTCTCTACCAGTTACCCCTTGGGCCTCACCTCCTAGCACTCTCTTTATCACTTTGACAGCACTGAGCAACTTGCTGTCCCTACCCCAAACCCTCTAGGCACAGTATCACCCCCGTGGAGAATGCCTGCACTAGAATGTAAGTTTCATGAAGGCAAGGGTTCTGTGTATTTTATCTAGCACATCATGGGCCTTCAGTATTTCTTGAATTGAACTGTTGAGTCAGACTCAGTATCAGACCACAGAACAAGTGGACAGGAAAGGCATTTTGCCAGGTTGTATTCTCTAATATACTTTCAGGAATGCTAATAACCATTCAGGGGTAACAACAGTAATAAGAATAAATTTCAATTATTGAGAGCATACTATATGCCAGCCCGGGCAGGCACTTTACATGCTTATCTCTTTTCAATTTCACTCTCCTGAGGATCAATGAAAATTCAGGAACTTGCCCAAGGTCACACAGGAACTGTTTAATTGTAGAGGATGAATTTTAAGACTTTGTGAGCTTTGCTTTCCAAATAGGGAAGTTTCATTTTTAACTTTTGTTATTAATTTGTTTTATTATGTGTGGGCAAAGAATGTGGCCTTTTATCACTTCTGCCTTTTGGAATCCATTTGAGGATTTTCTTAGTGGTCTGGTATGTGATCAATCAGGTTAAAAATTTGAAATGGAGGTCTATAGGATTGCCTATTAGTTCAGCCTTACTAATTATATCTGTTAAATCTTTCAGTTATTGTATTTAATGCTTGATCTGTCAAAGACTGAGATGGGTATTAATATTTGAAAGAAATTTTTTTATTCTCCACTTCTGTGTTTCTAACCATGTTTGCCATTTAAGTTTTAATATTTAATATGGACATCAGTATCAGACAACTGTTAAAGTCCTGTTAAATTACCAAGTACTCAAGAAAAGAGTGAGAAATGAAAGACTGAATCAAAGGAGATATAGGAGGTGGCTATAATGAAAGAAGCCAATAGAGATGTTAGTGTCAACTTCAAATACCAAATCAAAGCCAAGTGGTGAAAATGGGCAGTCTAGCATGGCTGTTAGAAGTAGAGACCTTGGAGCCAACTGCTTGGGATAAATCCCAACAGTGTAATTCAGCCTAACACTGTAAACAGTGTAATTACACCTCAGTGTAAGACAGGGCAATTTACTAACTTCTCTATGCTTCTGTTCCTTTGACTGAGAAGTTGTGATGATAATAATACCTGTTATTAATGGGAAGATTAAACAATTTAATATTTATAAAGTGCTTACAGGAGTGCTTAGTACAACATAGCAATGTATAGATAACTATTAGCTATTATCATCCCCCATATCAGACTCGTTTTTGTCAAAAGTTATAGAACTTCCAGGCCTGTAAGTACAATGTCATTTGTACTGTATCACCAGTCAATATATATTGAGCACTTACTCTTGAAGGTACTATGTTGGTTACTAGAAATATAATGGACATATAGAGTCCCTATGCTCATCAAGTTCATCACTTAATGGTAAACATGGACATGAATCAGTAATTTTATAAATCATTGTAAAATTACAATCATATCCCGTGTTACCAAGGAGACTACACAGTGTTGTGAGAGTGTACAAGAGGATGTGGCCTGTAGGTTAGTTTGGAGGGTCAGATAATAGTCTTTCTGTGACATATTTGTAATCTATTGCTTCATAACCAATTACCACAAATAGTTAGTGGCTTAAAACAACAAACACTTATCACATAGATTCTGTAGGCAAGGAAAAAGGGAGTCTTATCTGATAGTTCTGTCCCTGGGTCCCTCATGAGGTTGCAGTCAAGCTGCAGGACAGGGCTCCAGGTATCTGAGGCTTGACTGAGTCTGGAAGACCCACTTCCATGATGGCTTCTATCAACATAGCTGCTGGCAGAAGGCCTCAATTTTATGCCATTGGGCCTCTTTGTAGGGCAGCTTGAGTGTCCTCATGATGTGGCAGCTGCCTTCCCCCAGGATAAGTAATCCAAGACTGATCAAAAAGAAAGCCATCATGTCTTTTGAGACCAAGCCTCAGAAGTAACACATGTCACCTCAATCATATTCTATTTATTAGAAGTTACTAAATCCAGGCCACAGGTAAGGAGAAGATATTTAGGCTTCACTTTATAAAGGGCATGTTAAAGAACTTGTGGGCATATTTCAAACTACCACGTGAGGAACTGGTGTTTTTTCTTAGATGACTAGGATGAGTATTAAAGATATTCTGGACTAGGGGTTGATAAATTTTTTCTGTAAAAGGCCATATGTGAGGCCATACGGTCTTTGTCAACTTTTCAATTCTGCCATGGTAGCATGAAAGCAACCATAGACAATATGAAATGAATGAGCAAGCAGTATTTCAGTAAAACTTTACCAAAACCGATGGTAGGCTGGACCTGGCCTATGAGCTAGTTCACTGACCTCTGTAGACAAAAGAGAATAAAAGGGTAGAGGATTATTCCAAACAGAAGAAATAGAATGTTGTATAAAGTTAGAATCCTTGTGAATTTAGGAGTATAAAGATATTTACAAAAGAGGTTTTTTTCTCCCATGTCCAGGAGGTTTATTGTAACATTGTAATAAAAAAAAGAAGAGTAGGACTGACTTACACAGATAAATTCTAAAAACATAAATGTTGTTGAGGTAAAAACAGAAATGAAAAAGCTTTGTGCAATATGGACAGCATTTATGTAAATTAAGAAACTATGCAGTGTATTGTTAGATGTGTACTGTTTATGCAGACATATGTATGTAAAAAGAGCACAAGAACATGCATGAGAAAGCTCGACATCAACTTTAAAATGTTGGTTTCTCTCTGAAAGAATGGTGATAAAGAAAGTTGTGGGACTTTGCCACTTTCTAATATGTTTATGGTTTTTGAAAAATTTAAATTGTGGTAAAATACACACAACATACAACTTACCGTCTTAACTGTTGTTAAGTGTGCAGATCAATAATGTTAAGTATATTCACATTGCTGTATAACTAATCTCTAGAACTTTTTCATCTTGTGAAACTGAAATTGTGCCCATTAAACAACTCCCCACTTTCCCCTGACCCTCAGTCCCTGACAGTCACTATTCTACTTTCTGTTTCTATGAGTTTTACTACTCAATATTCCTCACGTAAGTGAGATTGTACAGTAAGTGTGTTTTTGTGACTGCTTTATTTCACTAAACATAGTACCCTCGAGGTGCATTCATATTGTAGCAGGTGTTTGAATTTCCTTCCTTTTTAAGGCTGAGTAATAGTCTATTGTACTTATATACCACAGTTTTGTTTTTATCCATCTATCTGTTAGTGGACTTTTAAGTTGCTTCCATCTTTTGACTATTGTGATAATGTAATGAACATGAGTGTACAAATTTTAAAGAGTTTTAATAAAAGAAATGATCAGTTGAATCTGTGGAAATATAGTAGCCTGAGATTCTTTTCTCTTTCCTTTCTCCCACAGCACATTCCAGCCAAACTTTCATTTACACTAGCTACTAAAATTGCTGTAGTGAAGATTACTAATGAGGTTACTAATGACCTGCATGGTGCTAAGTCCTGTGGTCAATACTATGGCCTCATCCTATTAACCTCTCAGCAGTAATTGATTAGGTGGCCATTCGTGTCTTCTGGGCTCTTTATATTTACTTGATTTCCAGGATGCCACACTTCTGGTTCTGTTCCTGCCTCATTGGCTAGTCCTCTTAGTCTCCTTTGCTATTCCTTCCTCACTTCTCCTATCCCTAATCTTGGATTGCCCCTGGGCTTAGTCTCTGACTTTTCCTCTTTATGCTCAGTCCCTAGTGATCTTCTCCAGACTCTCTTCTTTAAGTGCTATCTATTCCCCAATCTCAGTTTTGTAATTGCAGCTCTTCTCCCCTCAAATCGAGACACGTCTGTTCAACCTCCCACTCAGTGTCTCCACTTGGATGTCCAGTGACACCACAAACTTAACATGTGCAAACCCAAACTCTTGGTTTCCATCTCTCCCACTTCTCCTCCCCAGTCTTTTCTGTCTTTGTATTCAACCTATATTCTTCCTGTTGTTTGGACTAGAAAGCTTCAAGTCTTGAAGCCTAGGAGCCTTTACTTTTCTCTTTCTCTAGTCTTCATGCAATCTTTCATGAAGTCAAGTCAGCCTCACTTTCAACACTTATCCAAACTCAACTCATTCTCATTGCCTCCACTCTCACCCTGGTACAAGGTTCTATCGTGCCTTGCCAGGGTTATTCCGATTGCTTCTTTTTAGTCCCTGAGGTTCTGCTTTTACCACCTTCCCGACTTCTCTTGCCCAACCCCAAACCCAAACCACATTGCAGTCCAGCAACTGGAATAATCATTTAAGAAAGTGTATCATATTATGGTTTGTCTTTGTCCAAAATCTTCCAGTGGCTTCCCATATTTCTCATAGTAAAACCAGTGTTCTTACAATGTAGGAACAAGTGTAGGACCCTTCCTCCCATCATTCCCCATCTGTGCAGTTTTCTGGTTTACTACTTTCCTATCCCTTATGCAGCTCTAGCCAGTCACTTAAGCATTTGCTGTTCCCTCTACCTGAAATAGCTATACAACTGTTCCCTTCATTTCCTTTATCTCTTTGTTCATATGTCACCTTTCAATGAATCTTTCCCTGATCACCCTATTTAACTGTTGCAGTTTATCCCCACCCTCAACATGTTTTTTCTTCCACTTTCCTGAATCATTTTCCTTTATAGCACTAGGACAAGCTGGCTTGGACTCCTTTTTAAAATTATTGTGACTTCCTCCCATTGGAATTTGAAATAAAAACCCATGAGGGCTAGCATATCTATCTGTTTTGTTCATGGCTGTATTTCCTGTACCCCCTTGCATGAAATTATTATTTGAATATATGAATTTCCCATATCTTAAAACTGATGTGAGTTAATGTTTGAGGTTATAGTGTTACTGTCTTGTTGGTTTCTCCAACTGATTTTTTTCCTTAACAGTGGCAATTTTTAAAACATGACTTCAGATTGGTACCTTTCCCTGGAATCTGAGCAGGTATAACTACTTCAACCAACAGAGCATTGTAAAAGTGATGCTATAGGACTTTTGAGGTTAGTTAATAAAAGTTTATGTAGTCTGTGGTTTATTTGCTGAAACACTTGCTTTTGGAGTCTGTACACCTAACTGTAAGAGGTTGGATTACCCCAAGGTTGCCATGCTGTGAGAAAGCCCAAGCTACAGGGGCAATCATATGTAGATGCTCAGGTTGATGATTTCTCCCAGCCTTCAAGTCATTTTTCATCCAAAGCATCAGACAAATGAGTGAAGAAACCATTTGGAAGTGGATCCACCAGAACTGGCTATTACAATTTCCTGACATCATGCTGTAGAGACAAGCCATTGCTACTCTATGAGTGAGTTATGGATGCTGGCTTCCAAGATGAGCCTGGCAGTGGGTAATTGTGAGTATGCAAAATAGAGCATCCATAACTCTATATGCTCATCAACTGCCAAGAAATGTCATCCCAATGAACCACTTGAGATTCCATGCTAAAAATTCTGGGTTCCTGGTATATTTCCATGTTGATCAACTGGAGAAGCTGGCAGTTTTAGATCAGTTAAGGCTAACTAGATATAAAATTATAGGAAAATATTTAAAGTGGGGATCAGTTATAGTGAGATATTAAATTTTGTGATGTGGCCAATTTTCGTCTTTTATTTTTACTCTGCTTTTAAGACAGACTGGGTATGACTAAAAATACCATCCAGAGATCAGCATTTCAGAGTCAGCTACCTATTAAAGATCTGGATGTTCTCAGAGCTGGAAGGGCCATTAGAAACCCACTCATAAAGCTCCATATTCTGCAGAAGTCGGGGTGTGTGTGCCCAAGATCTCAGTCTGGAACTGCGGACTCCTGATTCTCAACTCTCTGTACAATGTTCTTCCCTCTCAATAAGTGGTTTTTAGCCTGTAGTCTGGTTCAAAGACAAACTTCTTATGTGCTGGCCCAGGCCCTGTGAACTAGCTAATGTGGTATACACCATTCTGTTTGTGTGTGCTTTTGTGCTTATTACTGGAGAGTATTCACACTTTCCATTTGATTCTTACAAATTTTGGTGACCCGAAAACCATAGGTACCACTGCTCTTGATGATTTAACACTGTCATAAGGGGGCTAAATGCCAATGAAAAGAAAGTACAACAGAAAAGAAAAAAAAAACTACCCGAGTAAATTAAATCTTGTATATCTCTCATACTGACAACAGATAACCTGGCAAAATTCTTTAGTTGTTTAAGATGAGTGCATAATGTGTGAATTTTTCAGATGGTTAGGGATAGTTGGAGCACCAACTACCTTACTGTCTCTTTAGAAAAATTTGGTCAGTACTCACATATTAAAATCATTTTGTGATTCAAAAGCAACATGCAACTGAGAGCTAATTAGGCATTATTTCTTTTTGTATTTGTTGTAATAGTTAAGAGAGAACTGGGATCTCTACAGATAATCCTGTAAACACAGAGGCTAACTTAATGGAAGTTTACTTTTCATGTACACTACCTTCCAGTGTGGGTGCTCAGCAGCCTTTTCAGATGGTTTTTAGGGAACCCAGGTTCCTTTATCTTGGGGTCCTGCCAACTTTTGGGGTCTTAAAGTCCTTTACTTCTAGCCAGCTTCTGGGAAATGGGTGAGCTGAAGACTGGCTGGGAGGTTTTTACAGAAGTTGAGTTTCTCATTTCTACCCACATTCCACTGGCCACATGTCACATGACCTATCTCTATACAAGGGTGATGGTGATGAGGCTTCCTAACAGCCACTCTATGCCAGCGATTTTCAACTCTTGTGCCACAGCAAGCATACTGGTGTGCCACAAGGGTTTTTAAAATGTGTAATACCTGTCTATTTATTTAGTTAGGGGCACTGACTTCCCTTAGATTGTCAAATAAAAAAATGACAACAGCCAATGCAACAATAACCATCTGGTGTGAATTAATAAAAATTATACCTACTTTTTGTCAGATCAACAAAAAGTATATTTTTTGGTGTGCCATGGAATTTTAGTAATTAGTTTATGTGTGACATGAGATGAAAAATGTTGAAAATCGCTGCTCTATACTAATGAAGAGAAACATGAATCTTCGTTGGACAACTGGTCCCCTCTGCTGCAGTCAGAGTGAGCATTTTAAGGTTTCCAAATCTGAGATGGATTACATGTCTGAGGTGTGACTTTCAGACAGTCCATGAAATCTGAATGTGGGTTACAAATTTCACTTACCTGACATCTTAGGAATTAAGGTGATCTTCAGAAACTAGGAAGTCAGGATTAATTGAAAAATAGTGTAGTTAAGAAAGGAAAACTATAATTCATGGGTAATTGGAGATATTATTAATAGTTTATTTTTTTATGGAGTGACACAGAGGGTAAGGATCCAATATGGATTTTGAGCTGGTTTATATTATTGAAGAACTTATATAATTATAGAAAAAAGAACTCTGTTTCCATTTTTTGCAAAACTATTGCTACAAGTTTAGCTTTGTTAGTGCATGTTTTCCCTTAAAAATGTTTTCGTGCTTGGCAGAAATTTTAACAGCATATGCCTTTACCCGATGGGTTTTAAATTGTATTGTGTTGCTTTGTTGCTTCTTGGTTTTTTAATTTGTTTTATGTGAGCTTAACCTCTCTCCTCAAATTATCTTATGATTTTTATTTTGGAACTGGGATTTGCTATGGTATGAAATTATCATGAATTTCATTCTCATCTTTTTTTATTAAGATGCTTTTAATACCACCTGGTGTCAGAACTGGTGACCTGTAAAATACATTTTTCTACCACTTACTATGGAACAACTCTGACTGGTGACTTACTTTCTATTTTCTCATCTATAAGATTTTATTGGTTCAGGAATATCCAGCTCTCTTGGAATTAATGTTTAAGGTTAAGTAGCTTTCTATGGTAATTTGAAGTACTATGTGATTCACCCAGTGGGGTACTGGAACTGGATTGTAGTAGCCCATGATGGCCGAATAGTGGAAACTTGTTTTAACAACCTATGATACAAACTAAATATCCAAACTCATGGTTAAAGTACTTATATTAATTTCTTAATTTTTGTTATATTTTATTATCTATGTTCTTGAGGTCATTAGATCTGTTGTGTCCATATGGTGGAAATGCCATACAATGGGGTTTTATTGCGCCTCTCTTCCCAGCTCTGCTTTCAGTGACACCACTTAAATAGCTTGAAGTTGGCCATGGTGGTGCTATTTGTTATATGTTTACCAGCAACGAATGGGACCCACTACACAGATTATACTCCACACAGTGTGTTGAGGCCTGAAGGAGACAACTAGTGCCAGGAACATTGTAGATGCACAAAAAAGGACAGCAGTTTTTAAGGTCATTACTTCAGAAAAACCTCCGCCATTACCATTGAGCCTCAAAATGACCAGTGTTGCCAGATCATTGCTTTCCAGAGACTTCAAAAGGACACAGAACCTGTTTCTCTTTATCTAGTCATAAAACAGATCCCAAAATATTTGACTCCATCCTTTTCAGGGATATGTTAGAGGAAAAAGTGTCCTAACAGATGTGAGACTATTTTGAGTAATTAAGAAGCACAAATCCTGTTCTAATGCTTCTTAACTTGGAGGTTGAGAAAGAGTTTCGCACAAGTTTGCTGGTTTGTGCTAGTGATGACTTTGAGAAGAGAATATGCTCCCCCTGTTGCCGCCTACTGCCACAGTACCACGGAGCTGTAATGGTGATTCCACAGTGCTCGACCCTGGGCATAGGCACAATGGTTAATGACCAGGTCTTCTTAGTCACTGGAAAGTAAGAACAATGTAATAGGATATGGGCAAAACATTGTCTGTTTTCTTATCCTGGAAGGACTACTTTTATTCTGGGATTCTGTTCTTCTGACAACTTTTATGTTGATATAGTCTATTTTTAAAAAAATTATTAGTTACAGTTGTCCCACCTCTTTCCCCATTGCTCTCCCCTACCCCCCCCACCTAACTCCCACAGTCAGTCCCCTCCATCGTTCTTGTCCATGAGTCCTCTATTTGTTTTCCTTTGCTTGCCCTTTCCCCTTCTTTCCTTGTTATCCCTCTTCCACCTCCCTCTAGTCACTGTCAGTTTGTTCTTTATCTCCAAGTCTTTGGTTCTATTTTGCTTATTTGTTTGTTTTGTTGATTAGCTTCCACTTATAGGTAAGATCATATGGTATTTGTCTTTTATTGCCTGGCTTAATTTCACTCAGCATAATGTTCTCCAGTTCCATCCATGCTGTTGCAAAGGGTAGGAGCTCCTTCTTTCCTTCTGGTGCTTAGTATTACATTTTGTAAATGTACCACAGTTTTTTGATCCACTCATTTACTGATGGGCACTTAGGCTGTTTCCAGCACTTGGCTATTGTAAATAATGCTGCTATGAACATTGGGGTGCATAAGTTCTTTTGAATTTGTGATTCAGAATTCTTAGGGTATAGCCCCAGCAGTGGGGTAGCTGGATCAAAAGACAGTTCCATCTTTAGTTTTTTGAGGAAATTCCATACTGTTTTCCACAGTGGCTTCACCAGTCTGCATTCCCACCAACAGGGTACTACGGTTCCCTTTTCTCTACAGCCTTGCCAGTAACTTGTTGTTTGTTGATTTATCAATAATGGCCATTCTGAATGGTGTGATGTGGTATCTCATTGTGGTTTTAATTTTCATCTCTAATGGCTAGTGATGTTGATCATTTTTTCATGTGTCTATGGGCCCTCTGTATGTCCTCCTTGAAGAGGTGTCTGTCCAAGTCCTTTGTCCATTTTTTAATTGGATTGTTTGTCATACTGGATGTATTATATCTTTATGATATGACTGTAGTAATAAATGGTAGTGGTGCAGGTAGAGTTAATTTTAATGTCCACACTTGGGAAAAGCTAGAAATTATGTCGATCCTCTTTCTCCAATGTCCATGATTTTTTGTTGTTGCTGTTTCTTTGTTTTATAAAAAGTGTTTTTACCACTTTTTGCACCAGCTTGCCAGTTTACCACTGGTGTTTGCCCCAGCCTGCAAACCAAAAAGGTCACTGGTTTGATTCCCCATCAGGGCACATGCCCGGGTTGAGGGCCAAGTCCCGAGTTGGGGGTGTGTGAGGTGCAACTGACTGATGTTTTCTCTCCCTGTCTTTCTCCCCCGCTTTCCCTCTCTCTAAAAATAAATAAATAAAATCTTTAAAAAAATGTTTGTGGTCCAATGGAATGTAAATGCCTAAAACTACTCCACACTGACTTTAAATGATTTCTCTGGAAGCAAATAAGTCTTATGGAATTACTCCATATGTGACTTCAATTCAAACAATTCTTAATGGAATTACTTTTTAGGTAACTTGTACCAGCAGCATGGGCGTGTGTTGGCACTTTTGTTTAGTCCTGTCATTGGCTACTTTCATAAAACTGTTGATAATTAATATAAGAAAATTAAAACATGAACTGAAAAAAAACCTTGTTTATCTCATCTGTTCTGCTAAGACAATCTTTCAAAGTTTTAATAGAGCTGTTCTTTTGAGAAGAGGCTTGCAAAATTGAGCCTTCAAGCTTAAAAATTGCAATTACATTGTTTGCTTTTTACCTAAAGAAATATTCATCAGGTACCAGAAGTTCTTAAGTCTACATCTGGTTTTAACCATTTTTATCTCCCCTCTAACACTGTTGATATTAATGCCAGTTTTAATTTCTTGGCAGGAACATATCTCACACACATGTGATTTTGAACGAAACTGTAAATTAGGAAGCAAGAGATTCACAGGGTTTCATCAGATCAGTTCACTCCAAAAAGGGACACAGTTGTACTGAAAAGGTTTTAAATTGCTCATTTCAAACTTACCTCAGTAGCAAAATGCCATGCGTGCAACAGATTTGCAACCACATTAGTCATTTTCTTTCCTCCGTTTTCTTGCTGTGTTTGTATTGGGAGCGCAGAGCAATGTAATTTAGTAAATTATGATTTGATGGCTGGGCAACAGCCTCAGTGTTGAACAGGATTTGGACTATAATTACTTGCTGGCTTTGTCACAGTTGACATTAATTATTGATGGAGGTTTCAGAAATAGCGCATGTGCCAGGAGCTTTGCACCGGAACTCAGGCTCCAGGCAGGAGGGATGCTAAAGAGCGTGGGGGAAGAGGCACCTGTGGCTTGTTTATGTCTGTGCACAGCAAACCTGTATCCGGTGGGCTTGTGTGGTAGCTGTATAAAGGTCATGGTGTAACGGGAGGATGAACCGTCAGGCTTATTTCTATCGTGTTCCTCCCCAGGAATTGCACCGAAGAAGCCAACTTCAGCCGGAGCCAGCCAAGACGAAGGCTCTCCAGACTGTCATTGAAATGAAGGTAGGAGCTGTTCACATTTGTCAAAAACAGCTGTTCCTCTGGAGTTTGTTTTAACTCGATGGTGGCTAACGTAGAACGTGAATTTAATGTTGTTGTATTTTTCTCTAGGCACCCTGATGTGTGCTTTTTTTTTCCTTCCTGAATCCTTTAGCCTTCCTGGGTACATTTAATTTCTTGGCCCTTTAATTAGGATTCTTTTTCTGAGCAAAAGAATAAAGGGCTCAAGTATCCCTTGGCTGAAAGGAGCTGGGTTCATTTCCAGAGTATAGCCAATGCGTTCAAACTTAATGGAGGTTTTATGTGTGCTTTAAAAGTAAATTTCTAAACCTGGAAATATTCTTTTTTTCCTCCCACTCACATTACAATGAAAAGACACCTTGAGAAACTAAGATTTGGCAAAGAGAAGGTGTTTTATATGCAATGGAATCATTAAATAACCTAAACGATGCTATTAGCAAAATTTACTTATCAATGAACAATACTTTCTCTTGACTCCAGTGTTTTCTCCTAACCAAGCCTAGAAATAATAATTTTTAAATACTCTCCAGGTATCCCTTTAGCTGTGGAAGCACTAGAAATATGCTGTTCAAAAGAATTAAAGATCCTCCTGGATGAATTTAGAGCATTTAAAGAATAATGAAGTAAATGATGATAGCCAAGTCACGATACATGACTAAGAGACAGATCGAAATGAAATCCAATTGCTCTGTCAATATTTAGAAATTTGAAGTCGTGTTACTTAGTTTTTGCCAGAAGGAAGCAAATAGTATTTATCTTAATAATAAATAATCCCTGATTTAAATTGCTCCCTGAGGGGGGAAAAATGACAACAGTGTTTGCAATTTAGTAATTTTACACTTGAGGTTAACACTCAAGAGTTTGCTGGTCACCATCAGCCTACAAGACACTTGGGAAGCTTGCTGATAAGATAGTGATTTTTTTCTGTATTTCTTGTAGCACGTGATATTGAATTGTCTACCAAAAAATTCCCGTGTCTTGGGGAAAAAGAAATTAATGTGAACTGTTGTGTTCTTGGCATGTACAATTCTGACTTGGGGTGTTTTTTCCTAGTCAATGATAGTATCTTTACCCAAGTAGAGTTTTGTGGAGATGATGTAGAACGTTTGCTTTCAAACTGTATGTCTCCTGAAGGATACATGAGTCAAGCACTCATAATGTATTTGCAAACTGGTTGGAAATATATTATCTAAGGGACCAACTGCAAGTACGATTAAAAAATAATTGCTGATTTTGGCTCATCAATTCATTCTGAACTTATGTAATTTTAACTTATTTTGAAAAGATACTTATTCCACACCTGTTGGGGAGTGGTTCATAATTGAGATTTCATCCTCACTTCACATTCATTGGAACCACATTTGAACCGTTGTTAAGGCTCTTTTTTTTTTTATGAGGAAAAGGAAAGAAAAGAAATAAAAAGAAAAGAAAAGACAAAAAATTTCATTTCATTTAAAGATTTTATTTTTCTTGGCAATGGCTCTAATACACCTGTAAACAATACCACTAATAAAAATTTTATTGGCATGAAATACTATAATTATGGATGTGTAAAATTTTTAAATCTTAAAGCTTCTTAACATAATCATGTATATCTATATACAAAACATACATAAATTTCATTTTATTTATTAGAGCCATTGCCAAAAAAAAAAAAAAGATTTTATTTTTCTGCAGAGTCCTTCAGTCCCCTTTCTACCCACCTCCACACCTACATCTGCACAATTAGTAATGAATAAGAAGATGTATATACAATCTATTTTCAAATTATTATTATTTTTTATTTAAAAAAGAATGTGTTCTAAAAATCTTTGGAGAAACCAGGAATGACATCTCTCCCAATGATGTGGGCATTTTCCCAGTCAGGTCACTATGAAGATAAATCTGTTTGATTCTAGCTTACTGTTTTTAGCATCATATGTTTTGTTAGAAAACACAAAATACTAAATAAAAGCACTCACTTAGGCTGTCTATGTGGGAAGGCATAAAAACATGATTTTAGGACAAATCTATGCCCATATCTTATTACTAAGTTCAGTCTGGAGTTTTTCTCTTATGATGCCAATGCTGCTGATTTTTTTGAGCACAGTTTTAGAACAAGTGATGACCAATATATTTGATAGGAAATTGAGCCTGAGGTTTTTCTGTTGTCCTTTGGATGCCTGCTCATTTACAAAGCACTGCCTTCTGTTTTGACAGTGGAGGAGTCTGAGTCCCATTAGCATCTATACTCAAAATGCATAAATTGAATTTTGGAGGCAGCTGGTAGACGGTTATTTCCTTAGCCACATGTGTGTAGCTTGTGATAGAGGCTCTGATCTCATCTGATTTTGTATATTACATCCCTTTAAAATTGAAGGGAATATTGGAAACCAATAGTTTATGAGCCTTAGGGTTGGCTACCAAATAGAACTGACCCTTAATCCTGGTGGGTGGAATTTGAGACACTGTTTTGTTTAACTTAAACACCTTTGGGTAAACATTAATGTCATCTATAGCACCTTGGCAAAATCTGAAGTTAAAGGGAGCTTTCTCAGAGTAAATTGGATCTGTAGTTTCAGGGTGATGACATGAATTATGGGCTTAGAAGGTATCCCTACTTGTCTCTTGGTTCTTACTGAATCTGACCCCTCATCTTCTCCACACATATACTTTGCATCAACTGAGAAAGGTATTTATTGTGAAAATCTGTGAAATCTTGCCCAAACTCAAGCACAGTCTCATAATTCTAGTGACTCTACATAACCCTCAGGACTTTTAGAGTTGTGAAGATACGTCTTTGTGGGGTGAGCCTTGGGGAGGGCCATTTTCTGGCAGCCATCACATCTGTTGCTAGCCAGTTGAGCCAGGGGAGCTAAAATCACCTGAATGAAAATAAAGGGCAGCAAAGTAAATTAAAGTTATTTATGATTTATCTTCTTACAGGAAGCTCCAAGTTTTAATTTTGATCCCAGTTTGGTCTGGCAGGTATGTTCCAGGTTTACACTGTGAGAATATTGTGTGTATTTCTCAGAAAAGTTAGTTTTCTTGTGGATGTCTCAATGCTCCTCCTTTTCTTGCTTTTGTGTCTAAAAATTTTTTACCACGCTCCTCTTTTCTACTCTTACAGAGAACTCTCAATAAAAAAAGGCAGTTTAAAAGCTTTGAAACCTCTTTTCTTCTTTAATGTTGTCTTTTGAAAGAATATATTCTTTATCTACTTTTACTATAAATTTGACATGGCATAGACATGATGTCCAAAAGTTATACTTTCTTAGGTTCATTAATAAAGCTGTATCCAGGTTTTGTTTTTGTTTTAAAGGAAAATGAATTACAGTAATGACAGTACTTGTCAGATAATCCTAAAATTTTTTTCTTTGTGAGTCAGAACTAGAAATGGATGAAAATCTAATTCAAAATTGCTTAAGTCAAAAGGAAATTTGTTGGCTCATATAAATGGAAAAATACCCCAGGAGTATTGCTTCAAGCACAGCTTGATCCAGGGGTTCAAAAGATATTCACAGGTCCCATTTTTCCCCATTCCACCTTGCATTTTGGCTTCCTTCATGTGAGCTCTGTTTTCAGACAGCCTCTTTTTGGCCTGTATGAACAAGATGGCTGCAGCAGCTTCAACAATCACAGAAGGAATAGGAAGAAAGTTGTGTTTTAAAAAAAGTGCAAAAAACCCATCCAACCATAATAATAATTACCGAGATAGGGCATAAAACCTCACTCACTTAACAGCTCAGGCTGAAAAGAAAATGTGTGGAGTTCCCTAGTTCTCATTTGCTTATGAATTAAATGGCAGTCATTCATCAAGAAAAACAAGATTTATGCTAGCACTAAACTCAGCAGAATTTATCAAATGGACATATGTGAGTGATATCAGAGTTTTAGTAAAAGTAGCAGGAAGTATACTTGATCTGGTGAACTTGTTCTCTAAAGTGGATTAAGAAGCTGGGGACATAATGTCACCATGTGATGGTATCTCTGTGGCAACTGAAGTGAGGATTGTGAGTGTTTAGCTTTCCAGTCACATGTGTGTCATGTGTGGTTCTTCTAGAGTAACACTGTCCCCACCAGGCTTTTCTATGAGAACTGCATTGTAAGTAATTCAAGATTAAACTTGACTAAATGGCCTACCTGTAGTTGTGCTGTTGATGGGAAAAAAAAAGGTGACTTTGCATTCAGGTGCTAAACTTTCATGATGAGGTTGATTTTTGTTATTAAAACCAAAAACCAAGCCTTTTCTCCATGCTCAGGCAGATGACTACTCTTCTCTATGCGGTTGAGCTGACTGGTGGTTGGGATAAGTTTCCCTTAAAAGATAACTTGTTGTTTGGTCAAATTCAGCCATTTCTGTTCTACCAGACATAGAAGGGATGTGCTGTAACATGGACACAGCAAGAGCTACTCACCAACCCAAGTTCACACAAGCTAGGAAGGGAGAAATTTCAAACCCAAACCTAGGCCATCGAATGCATCCCAATTTCCATTGTGAACTTAATTCAAGTCCTAGGATCTAATCAGGAAAACCATGTAATTCCTGAAATGTTTTTTTCTGTCTTTTGAACTGTTACTCATTAGAGTCTAAACACTAAATTCTATTTAGAATGATTTCTTCTCCCAGAATGATGTGGTCATATAAAATTTGTGTCAAGCCTAGTTTTTCTAGTCAAGCCATTATGATGGATTTTCGGATGTAAAATATGCCTGGGCCTCTTTTGTGGTGATTAAAAAAATAACAGCAATAAGGACAGTGATACCACCTGTACCACCAGTGACAACCCACAGCTCAAACACCACTAGCCACACATGGGTAGCCAGGCACAGGGAGCCTGGCATATAAAAACTTGTGAATAGGCATAATTAGCCCTATTTAATAGATGAGAGAGGATAAGCAATCTGCCCAAGGTTCTACAGCTGGTCAGTTGGCAGTTGATATTTGAACATAGGTTTCTCCTCCAAAGCTCTTACACCTCTAGTCCTTCAGTCTGCTTTTACTGATGATGGCTCATACATTCAACTCTTTTTCCTTTGAATACTTTGGAAATTATGCACTGAGGTTTGCATCATAGAACAGGTTGAGGCAGCTCATGAGAACTGGAGAGGTCTCTTTGGTATTTTTGGAAAGGCCTGGTGTTATATTTTGTGCTGTAAGGCAACACTCACCCTTTCTACATGTACATGTTATTGGCCTTCCAAATGGGCTCCAAATATGTACCTTACCACCAACATATGCCCTGTTTTTGCCCTGGAGTTTTAAGTCTTGCCCTGAAGTTTTTATAACAGTGTGGAACAGAACTCATTCAAACTTGGAAAGCCCTGCATTTTTATGTGCACTATCCATTTGCAATACCAAAAATTGTCCTTTAGAGTGCTTTTTTTTTCTTGAGAAATTTCTTCATATTCTCATTTTTCAACTTAGGAAAAAAACTTTGTGCTACTTAACTATTTTTTTTAAATAAGGGGGAAATGTGGGTTTTAAGTTATAGCCAGAAAAAGCAAAATGTCAAGTTAAATGTTAGCTCTGGATGATATATAGTTGTCATTTAGAAGTGAAGAAGATTTAAAAAAAAAATGAGACTTCTTTTCTTCTTTGTCCAAACTCTTATGATGTGTTTGATTCTAAATGAGGCCAGTTGATGATTTCTGCAATAAAAAGTTTCAATTTGTGTGAATTTAACTCCTGAAGCTGAGTCACAAATACCAGTGTTTATCATGCAGCTATTCTGTGCACAGCACCATGGAGGGCCTTTCAGAAAAATTGAGTGCTTAGTCTTTAAGATGCTAATGGAAGAAGTACATACACCAGGGTCTAAATAGTGACCTAAAAAATGGCAAAATGGGTTGCAAGGGCTCAGAGGATATCAAATAATAGAAGGGTAGTGGATACTTCTTGAGGGAGGCAGCACTTGAGGAGGGCCTTGAAAGATTGGCATGATCTTGATAAAGGGGAGAAGGATGGTTTATTAACAGTGAGAACGGTATAAGCAAAGCCAATAAGAATGGAAAGTATGAGGAGTATCTGGGGAAGAGCAAGTCATTCAATTTGGTTGAGAGGAGATTTTAGGTTTAAAAAGCAATGGAAGATCAAGTTAAACCATAAGAAAGTGAGAGAAAAGAAATAAAGCTATCCAATCATCTGTTGATGGGCACTTAGGATGCTTCCATATATTGGCTATTGTATATAACCCTGCAATGAAAATAGGGATGCATAAATCTTTTTGAATTAGTGTCTTTGGTTTCTTTGGATAAATACCCAGAAGTGGAATTGCTGGGTTATAAGGTAGTTCTATTTTTAACTTTGTGAGGAACCTCTATTCTGTTTTCCATAGTGGCTGCACCAATTTACAATCCCACCAGCAATGCATGAGGTTTCCCTTTTCTCCACAACCTCATCAACACTTGTTTGTTGATTTATTGGTGAAAACATTCAGGTGTAAAGTGATATCTCACCGTGGTTTTAATTTGCATCTCTCTGATGGTTAGAGATGTTGAGCATCTTTTCATATGTCTATTGGCTATCTCTATGTCCTCCTTGGAGAAATGTCTATTCAGGTCCTCTGCCCATCTTTTAATTGCATTTTTTTTTTGGTGTTAAGTTGTATGAATTCTTTATAAATATTGGATATTAACCCCGTATTGACTGTATCATTGGCAAATATCTTCTTTCATTCAGTAGGTTGTCTTTTGTTTTATTGATATGGTACATGTGTTCTATGGAATATTACTTGGCCATAAAAAAGAATGAAAATCGTACCATTTGCAGCAATGTGGAAGGACCTACAGGGTATTATGCTAAGTTGAATAAGTCAGACAGAGGGAGACAAATACCATATGATTTTACTTATCTGTGGAACCTAAATAACAAAATAAATAAACAAACAACAGAAACAGACTCATAGATACAGAAAACAAAGCGAGGGTTTCCAGGTGGGAGGGGGCTTGTGGGCCTGAGTGGAAAAAATGGTGAAGGAATTAAGAAAGACAAATTGGCAGTTACAAAATAGTCATGGGATGTAAAGTACAGCATAGGGAATATAGTCAATAATATTGCAATTATCATGTATGGTGCTAGGTGGATACTAGACTTATCAGGGTGAGTACTTTGTAAATTGTATAGATGCCCAACCACTATACTGTGTACCTGAAGCTATTATAAAATAATATTGAATGTCAACTGTAATTGAAATATTCAAAACAAGTAATAAATATAAAAGTTGAAATTAATGAAATAAAAATCAAACATATAGTAGAGGAGAATATCTAAACCAATTGCTGCTTCTCTTAAGAGATTAACAAAAATGCAAATCCTGGTTAGAATTGAAGAAAATAGGGCTAGGATAAATAACCATTGTCAGGAATGAAAGAGGGCCTTTGCTGTTAATCTTATTGACATTTAAAATGAGAGGATTTTATTAACAGTGTTATGATAATAAAGTTGAAATTTTAGATGTATTCTTTTAAAAACACAAGTTGTCAAAATTGCATGTGAAGAAATAGAACATCTGAATTGTATATATTAAAAAAAATGACTCCAGCCCTGGCTGGTGTGGCTCAGTGGATTTAGTGCCAGCTTGTGAACCAAAAGGTCACTGGTTCGATTCCCAGTCAGGGCACATGCCTGGGTCGTGGGCCAGGTCCCCAGCTGGCGGCATTTGAGATGCAACGACACATTCATGTTTCTCTCCCTCTTTCCTCTCTTCCTTTCTCTCTAAAAATAAATAAATAAAATCTGTAAAAAAATATGTATTACAAAGGAGAGGATCAATAACTTTGTTTAAAAATTGAAAAATAAAAATAGAGCTATAAAATAACCAAGAGATGTATATCTAAGGTTTATAGCAGTTGAAGACTTAATATTCTTAATATATAAAGAGGATATATTTGTCAATGTGGAATAAAAGCCTAGGGGGAAAAGGTACCAACATGTTAACACTAATCCTGGATAGGGAGATTATAAAGGATTTCTTTGTCTTCTTTTTTTCCTCCTAAATTGTTATGTTATTAATAATGTGCATTCATTGTATAGAAATGATTAGGAATTATTATTTAGGCAAAACAAATTGTTTAGAAGAAAAATAAATTGTTTAGAAGAAAAATCATTTTTCAAAAAGCTTAAAAATGCACAATTTTTTCTACTCTTGTTTTCTTTTGCTAAGCTGAATGGAGGATACCCCAAAAGGGATAAGGTTAGCTTATTTATGACAACTGAGAATTGGCTGCTTCTTACTGCTTTTCTGAACCCCAGCTTTCCCATCTGTGCAATGGGACCATGATGCTGGCCTGCACAGGATGTGGTGGGGATTAACATGGAGTCAGATAAGGGAAAATCCCGGCATATAATAGATGCTTAAGGAATCCTTCTCTTCCCCATCCCTTTCCTTTCAGCCTGGAAATTGAGTTTTACCTGTAAAGAAAAAGGTGGTACATTTGAGCAAGGACCATCAGAGAGAATGAATTTAACAAACTTAATTCAGGCAAGTCTTAGCTCTGAATACACACACACACACACACACACACACACACACACACACACACACAGTTTGCTTGTGGAAGGATTTCAAAAGCATCTTTGAAAGGAGGAACCAGTGGAAAAAATAGCAACTCCCAAGGGTCTGTGGCATAATAAATGACCTACAGACTAAGCTTCCTGACTGTTGGGTCCTTGGCAAGTCACTTGTCCCCTCTGGCTCTCATTATTTTCATATGGCATATGAAGGGATTGGATTTAGTGTCCTGCTTTCAAAATTCTTCCAAATCGGGAGGCTTGGTGGCTAGCTATTTGGACTCTCAAAGGACCTGCCTGGGGTATCTGAATTGACATGACATTCTTTCAAAGTTTAAATCTTTGCTGTGTTTGCTCCATCTCGGCCAGCCCTGCTCAGGCCAGCAGCCCCTGTCTTCCCCCTTGCTGGTGCTCAGGTTCCGAGCCTATTGTTTACTTAGGGATTGCAATTTCCTCATTGGCTTGCACATCTGCCAGCAGGGTTTGGAAGTCAACCACAGGCCTCAAGTGAACTTCCCCTTTCAAGCTTCAGTAATGACAGTGAGCCGGCCATGACATGTCTCATCCCCAAGGCATGGTCCAGTTTCCACATCCATCAGGCCACACTGGTGACTTGGGGTGGCCTGAATTCCTCTGCCGCCTGTTGCTTTTTCCATGAGACAAACTGGTTGAACATAGAAGGATTTGCGGTATGTTTTAGAAATCCCAGGAATGAGGCCCCAAACCAGGGCTGTTGGGGACTTGGTGGTGGTGGGTTCAAAGGAATAGGAAGAGCAAGTTTAGGTTGCTAGAAGGCCAGGAAGGAGAACTTCTTCACCCAATCTTTTCCTAAAGAGCGTTGGAAGAGAATAGAGTGATCATATGACCATCTTTTTATGACTCCTGAAAATGCAAAGTAGAATTTCATTGAACATCTGGGAATTCAAAACCTCTTTGTATTCAAATGTATGTGAATGTAGATGTTCATCCCATCTAAGGGCAGGCCGTGCTGTAAACACTGAAGACTGCTCTGTCATCTGGAAGCAGTTTCTGAAACTTCTTACTCTTTCCCCTTGTCCCAACTTCTTTGCTATTATATTTGTCCCTTGCTTTGTGATCTTTAAAAGTGAAAAACTGTGGAAAATGGACCAGCCTCTTGGTGCACACATTCTCTGAAGCCAGTCTCCCCTGAGGTTGGCCTGGGAGACAGAGAGCCAGGTCCCAGCATGTGGCCTCCTTTCCCTATACAATGGAAGACTTTGTGGAAGGAAGCATTCCAGATTATTAAAGGTATTAAAGTGATTAAAGAAGACAGTTTAGGTGATACAAAAAAATGTTATTTAACATTGTTTATGAAGCAGACAGTCTCCATTTGAAGAACTACAAAATGGAGCCAAAGGACGAGAAAAATAGAAAATATTTTATTAGCTAGGGCTACATAGTTCATCTTGTTTGGGGTAAGAAGGAACAAGGAAATAAGGATAAAGCCCAGAGCTACCTTGGCACTTGGGGATTGGCTGTCTGGATGTGCTCTACATTTCTGGTCAAGCAGAACACTTACAGGGACGTGAAAGCTGTCTAAATTTTGGTTTGCTGATGTGGCACCCTGAGCAGAAGCAGCTTCACCTTGGGCCTAGAAAGTTATTTCAACAAAGGGAAAACCTTAGGCAAGGTATTTACCTTCTGTAGATTTCCTGACCTTAAAATGGATAAAATAAGTACTGAATTCATATGGTTAGGAGGAAGAGTAATGCAATTTTTTCTAGAATAGTGCTTGCATGAGTAATCAATATGCATTAGCTGTTGTTTTAATTGCATTTTTAATACTAGAAAGAAGAAACAATGTTTGCTTCTGTCCTATGCCATTCATTTTTGTACATACAGACAATGCAAATGTATTTATATGTAATTTATATGTATTATTGTTCATAATACATTTGCAGACAATGCAAATGTATTTATATTTTTAACATACACAGGAAGAAAACACATATAAAAATAAATCTTTTGATGTTTCCAAACTGAGGAACATATAAGTAAATACAGACTTTTGTGTCACCCACCCTGAAATGAAAACTTTGAGGGTAGTGCCACGTCCCCGTAGTTTTCACTCACTCCCTAAATGACTCTGGTATACTTAGTCCACAGCCCGCCCGGCACTGGCAAGCCTCTGCATTGGTGTGTCACAGACAGAAGGAAATGGAAGTGATTTTGGATTAGTGAGTGCTCCCTTCCATGCAGTGGGGGTGTAGAAATCTCACAGTATTCACTGAAGCAGCTTTCTACATAGGGATGATATTCAGCTGAGAGGCACAGGTAGAGCTACAACGGTTGTTAAAATACTGAGGTATGCCCATGGTTATCCCAGACTCCTCAGTGGAGCCCTTTACTCTGGGACCCTCAAATTCAGCAACTAAAGAGTTAAACCCTACCCCTGCTGGGACTTCCCAGACCTGATCACAGGGCTCCAGGTGGTGTCTGCTCTGGTTGGTTCTTGCCCTGTGCTATACTGATTGTCGAAAGACTCAACAATCACCACCCCCCCCAACCCCACTCTATGGTGTTTAAAATGCTGGGGTTCAGTTTCCATTTATGGCACCACATCTCCTTTGAAACTGCCCCCAATGACATCTTAATGACATTAGGATGACATCCTAATATTTTCTCCTTAGTATTTAGTCTCTCCAAACATTTCTTTGACTTATCTTCCTTCTTGACTCTCTTATTTGCTGTGACAGTTTCATGATTTCCATAAATGGTTACCCCTTTTTGTTTTGTTGATTCTTGTGCCATTTTCCTTATCCTTGATATTCACCCATGTCTGAGGATTCTTTTACCTCTAGGCTGATGATCCGTCATTTCTATTGCCTCAACTTCCATTTTGGCTTCTGTTTTTATTATTAATTTTCCACAGGTCATCTTAGTGCCTTTTTTTAAAACCAGTTATAAATGACTCCCAGTCAGACCCAAGAACAGATTTTGGCTTAATTCTGAAGGCTGGTTATCATTCAGCCTCACCTTTCTTTTATTTCCAACTGCTCTGAAACTAGAAGTGATCTGTCCTTGGTAATGAGCCATGTCTTCTTACTCCTCCTTGACACATACTCTATACTTGTTCTCTTATTTTCTCAGTTTATATTATTAAATATTATGTGCTAGACACTATGCTAAGTACTCTTAAATTTGTGTGTATTATTAATTCTGGCTAGAAAGAATTTCATCTTCTCTATTATAATTTTATTCTTATCCATCTCCAAATCCCCTAACAGGCTTCTGTGCTTTCTCTAGATTTCATGACTCTGCTATGATGGTCTTACCCATTTTTGATGTCTCTATTTATAGACTTATAGAATATTATATTTAATTATATTTTGGTGTTGTCTTTTACACTATCACTTGTGTGTTATATTCTTCTGGTTATAAATGACTGAAACCCTGCTACTGTATTCTCAGAAGTGGACGGTTCAGATATAGCTGTATCTAGCTATTCAAATGATGTTATAGAGTCCAATAATTCAGACAGACTTAATTCATGTAATCAAAGAAGGTCACAAACAACCACATGCGTGTATTTTCCTTATTGTTCATAATCTCAGAAAAGGAGAAACATAAACTCAGAAAAGGAGAGGACCCTGTCTTTATGTCAACCCCTTCAAAGGACTCTTACTGGCCTGATGGCATCATGAACTCATTCCTGGATCAATCATTGTGTCCCGAGGATTCATGGAACTTGCCACAGGGCAGAGCCACACATCAAAACCCCATTAAAACCACAGGGAATTGGGGGAAATGTAGTTCACAAGAAAAGAAGCTGAGCAGACTGGCAAAGAAGTAATAGATATATGATACCACAGGGACAGGAAAGAAGGTGTTCTTTATAGAGCACCTACAGTGTGTTCACTCTGATTCTTGAAGGTTTACCTGTCACTCATTTAATTTGCATAAAAGCCTTAGGTTATGGGATTAGCAAGGTTAGGAACATGCTCATAATTTAAATAGGGTGGACTAAAATTAGTAGCTACTGCCTTCTACATGTGTACCTCACAGAATGGGCTTATGATAATAATGGCAAACCTTTACTGTCTGGGTGAGGTTCCATAATAGATACCTTTCATGAATTATATTTCATGTGTAATTTTATTAACATGCTCTTGAGCATGGTCCTATTTCAAATATGTAAAAGCCTGAACCAGGATTTGCGTCCAGGTTTGTAACTCTCTAAGGGTCAGCTGGATTGTTTTATCTCGAGGTCTTTTTGTTTGACTTGAGTCCATTAACAACCAGAAGAAATTTATACATGGAGATCAAAACCTCAAAGGCCACACAGTATCCAGCAAGAACTACTAGAGACACATCCCTGCCATGGGCCATTAGTAATGTCCACAAAGACAGCATGCACAAGAGGAAGGATACTTTCAGGGCACGGGCTTAATGAAGAATGAGTCAGAAGTAGGAAAATGAGGCCATGAAGAGAAACATCAAAGCACCCTAATTGCTTTTAATTTGAACTACTCCAACCTGATAATGTGCTTGTATGTTTTTGTTATAAAGAATTAGATACCTTCTGAGGAAACAAAAGCACCACCACCAGAAAACCACATGGGCCTTGTCATCTTCTGATTTAGATCATCAACTTTTAAGTTTGATAAGGCCCAAAGAAAAGTTTTTGATTTTGTTTGTTTTGGTTTGTTTTCTTTTTCCTCCTAACATGGCTTAGGCCCAAGTTGACTTTTTTTTTCTGGAGTGCTTAGCTTGGGCTCACATAACCGCGGTTAATCCCACACAGTAAATCCTTCCAAAAGCAGGGTATTACTCAGATAGCCTAAGACCAAGGGCTGTTCAGTTATGTTTGCAACTACAACTGGATGATTTTTAAAACTTAAGCCTTCAAGAGCCTCTGTGGTATCCAGTAATAATAGTCTAGAATTTTATTCTAAATAAAGTGTAATATAATTATGTAGGAATGTTTCCTGAACATTAGATCACGTCTTCTTTTTCAAACCAAATTGGCCCTATTTGTTGATCAACGTCTGTAGACCGATATGTGATCACAATGAGTTCTATGCTTTGTAAAACCTGCTTCTGTTTTCTTTCTTGGCCTGATATTAAAATGAAACTAGTAATTCTTACTGCATTTGAAAGGAAAGTACATTGTGACACTCAGCAATAACATAATTGTTACTTTTTGTGACTAAATGATGTTGCTTTTCTGATGTTCCACCCACTCACTATTTCAGTGTTCACAGTTCCTAGACAGGAATTGAAAACTGTTTCTTGCTTTTAAAGGAGAATGTAATGTTTGACAAACATAAAAAAGAGCAATAATGGTACCCTGACTGGTAAAGATGCTTCAGAAAGTTTAATTCCAGGGTTTATTTACATTTATGCCAAGCTGGGTAGCTCTTGAGAGTAGGTTCACATTTTTCTAAATATACTTGGGCAATAAAGTTCTGGCACCTTCAGCTTTGGTCAATCTTATCCCTTTGATATGATGGACACCTGCCATCATTTAGAACACCCTATTCACCCAAGGACCTTGTGAAAATGAAGATTTCTGTGCTTCAGCTCTATGTTGAAGCCTGATAGTCTGCATTTCTAAAAATCTCTCAGGTGATGTCAATGAGCGACAAGGATCTAGCCTGTACTCCATGTTAGGGAGAGAAGGATGCCTACAAATCTTGTTGAGGTCTACCTGTTAACTCATACACCTGGCAAAGTGACTGTCACCCAGCAGATTCTCAATATATGTCTGTTGAATGAAAGAGACAGCTCCCTGTGTCTAAGTTTACCATCAACTAGAGCAGACAAGTCCTAGAAAAATCCAGAAATTATTTTTGAATACAAGATAAAGCAGAGAGAAACTTATTTCAATCTTCCCACCTGACTTTCATCCTCCTCGCTATAGTTCCTGCACTCATGGGCCAGTGCTAATATTCATGGCTGGTTTAAGAATCAGTAGGGTGGGTGCATTGGATAGTTCCCTGCTAGGGGCTCAATCCCAGTAGTTTATTTATTAGCTTCTCATCAAGCTAATAATTTTTTTTAATGATAGATGTAAAATAGTCTTGTATATGAGTCTTTAAGAAGGAGTTATGATCTGCAATTTATGTATCAAATTTTTTAAAGTATTATTTTATGAGTATGTGAGAGGAGATTATTTGAAAGAGACATTCAATTTACGTATTTTTTCTAACTAATGGGGAATGAAGCAAACACGTTTCAGTTGTGTGTTTTTTCTCCCCAAACTTTTTTCCCCACATTCTTACAATCTTAACCATAAAATAGGATAAAAGAAAAACAATTTCATGGTTGTTTTATCTTAAGATTATTTGAAAAATACAGCCTGAAACAGGAAGTGGTGAGTCCCAGGAGTGTGGGAGTCTGCGTGCTCCCTTTCACTGCTCTGGGCTCAGGGCTGAGCTCAGTGAACCACTTCTGAGTGACAGGAGCTGACAAGGTGATTTGTGTATTTAACCCCCCAATTATTTTAAGTTGGGTGTAATCATGGCAAGTTTTCCCTTGAAGAAACTAAATTATTGTTTTGACTGTTCACTTTTATGTATTACAGTGAGCTAAATGTGATCATTAAAATTCTCATTTTTTCCCTAAGAGTTGACTACTATAGGAGTAATTGTGGTAAAAGTAAATTAAAAGAAATACTTTACTTCAGGACTTCTCAGAGCCATTAATGCTAATGTGCACTGGGAATCCCCAATTAGTATTTCTCAAACTCATTTGACCCTGGAACCCCTTTTTCACAGGGCTTTTGGATTCTGTGGACATAAAAGCTGTTTCCTAATTTAAGAAAGAACTTACCCATATCCTTCTCAGACTGATCCAAAAATCCCAAGAAGAGGGAGGACTCCCAAACTTTTTATGAGGCCAGCATCATCTTAATCCCAAAGCCAGATAATGACATAACAAAGAAATAAAACTACAGACCAATATCACTGATGACATAGATGCTAAAATCCTCAAGGAAATATTGGCAAACTGCATCCAGCAATACATTAAAAAGATCATCCTCCATGATCAAGTGGGATTCATCCCAGGGATGGAAGGATAGTACAGTACTCACAAATCAATAAATGTAATACATCACATTAACAAAAGGAAAGACAAAAGTCACATGATCATTTCAATATATGTGGCAAAAGCATTGATAAAGTACAGCGTCCATTTATGATAAAAACACTTAGCAAAGTGGGAGTAAAGGGGGCATACCTCAACATAAAAAATGCCATATACAAGAAACCTACAGCCAACATCATACTCAAAGGGCAAAAATTAAAAGCTTCCCCACTAAGGTTGGGAACAATACAAGGGTGTCTGGTTTTATCACTCCTATTCAACATAGCATTGGAAGTTCTAGCCACAGAAATCAGACAAGAAAAAAAATAAAAAGCATCTAAATTGGAAAGTATGGAGTAACTGTCATTGTTTGCAGATGACATTATAGTGTACCTAGAAAACCCTATAGACTTCACCAAAAAATTACTTGACCTAATAAGTTACTTTGGCAAAACAGCAGGATACAAAGTTAATATTCAGAAATCAAAGGCACTTTTGTACGAACACCAACACCAACACCAACAATGAAATATCAGAAACTGAAATCAAGGAAAACAATCCCATTTGCTATAGCAACAATAAAAGTAAAGTACCTAGGAATAAACCTAACCAAGCAGGTAAAAGACCTGTCCTCAGAAAACTACACAACACTGAAGAAAGAAATTATGGAAGATACAAATAAATGGAAACATATACCATGTTCATGGATTGGAAGAATTTACATAATCAAAATGTCCTTACTACCCAAAGCAATTTATAGATTCAGTGCAATCCCTGTTAAAATACCAATGACATGTTTCACAGATATAGAACAAACATTTTAAAAATGTATATGGAACCATAAAGGACCCCAAATAGCCACAGCAATTTTGAGAAGGAAGAACAAAGTAGGAGGGATCATAATACCTGACATCAAACTATATTACAAGACCACTGTAATCAAAACAGTCTGGTTCTGGCATAAGAACAGACATATGTATCAATGGAACAGAATAGAGAGCCCAGAAATAAACCTATGTCTGTTAGGTCAATTAATATTTGACAAAGGCAGCAGGAGCATAAAATGAAGTAAAAATAGCCTTTTCAACAAATGGTGTTGAGAGATCTGGACAGCTACATGCAAAATGAAACTAGACCACCAACTTAAACCATACACAAAAATAAACTCAAGATGGATAAAAGACTTAAATATAGGTCACGATACCATCTTAGAGTATAACATAGGTAGGAAAATCTCTGATATTCCATGCAGCAATATTTTTACCAATATGTCCCCTAGAGCAAGGGATATAAAGGAAAGAATAAACAAATGGGACTTCATTAAAATAAAAAGCTTCTGCATTGCTAAAAAAAAAAAAAAAACTTTGGCAAAATGAAAGGGAGCCAACTGTATGGGAAAACATTTTCCAATTATACCACAGACAAGGGTTTGATCTTCAGAATATATAAAGAACTCACATGACTCCACTCCAGGAAAGCAATCAATCTGGTTAAAAAATGGGCAAAGGACCTGAGCAGACACTTCTCCAAGGAGGACATTCAGAGGGCCCACAGACATGTGAAAGGATGCTCAGCATCACTAGCCATCAGAGAAATGTAAATTAAAACCGCAATGAAATACCACTTCACACCAGTCAGAATGGCCATCATAACCAAATTAACAAACAAGTGCTGGTGAGGCTGTGGAGAAAAGGGAACCCTAATACACTGTTGGTGGGAATGCAGACTGGTGCAGCCACTGTGGAAAACAGTATGGAATTTCCTTAAAAAACTAAAAAAAAAAAACAAACCAAGAACAAATCCAACTAAAAATGGAACTGCCTTTTGACCCAGCAATTCCATTGCTGGGATTATACAATAAGAACCCTGAAACAACAATTCAAAAGAACCTATGCACCCCAGTGTTCATAGCAGCACAAGTTACAATAGCCAAGTGCTGGAAGCAACCTATGAGCCCACCAGTTAATGAGTGGATCAAAATACTGTGGTACATTTACACAATGGAATACTATGTGGCAGAAAGAAAGAAGGAACTCTTACCCTTTGAGACAGCATGGATGGAACTGGAGAGCGTTATGCCAAGTGAAATAAGACAGGTGGTGAAAGACAAATACCATATGCTGTCACCTTTTAGTGGAATGTAATCAACAAAACAAACAAGCAAGCAAAATATAGCCAGAGACACTGAAATAACAAACTGACAGTAACCAGAGAGGTGGGGGAGAGGAATAACAGGGGAAAGAAGGGGAACGGTCATTAAGGAACATGTATAAAGGACCCATGAACAAAGCTAAAGGTGGGTAGGATTGAGGGTGGTGGGAGGAAATTGGAGAAAACTGTGCTTGAACAACAATTAAAAAAAAGCAACGCTGTTTTGTGTTGTGTTTCACTTTACTCACTTTCAAAGAAGGCCTACAATTTTCTGCTTTGAGAGCTTGCTTATTTATGAAACATTATCAAGATGAGTATTTGAAAAAGACTACATATATTATTTAAAAATATCAGTTGTAAATGATATTTAAAGATGTTCAGATGAAGAAATTTCCAATAATTGAGAGTAAAATGTTGTTTTACCTTCTAAAATTTTACTTTTCAGGATGTTAAACACTGTTTGTCTTTATTTAATTTTTTTCTCTCTATTCCAGACCAACACTTAGAGTTAGTGAGCACATGCATTTAGTATCTTTCCTGAAAGGCAGAATCCATCCAAACACCACATTAGACATCAGGACTTACGAAGTAGTTTCCTTACATGGTTCCACTTAACTATAAATAAGTTTTTAGGCATTTATCTAATTTTAGAGATCTTTTAAGAGGAAAAAACCCCCCTCTTCTCCCAGAATCACTCAAAACGAGTCAGTTGGGACACTGTGACCATGGCAGCCATGTTTGATTTTATTTTTCATGCTTGGATCTCCTCACGTTTTTCTCTGGTTCAGCATTTTGAATATCTTCTTTTGCACAATATATATACCATCTAACATATTTATGTATTTACTATCTGTTCTCCTCTCTAAATTTTAATGATATTCTCCTGTCTGCTTTTCTGTATATTTATAGATTTCAGATTTAAGTCCTGTTGACCTTGAAATTGACTTCCAATGTAAGAAAATAAGTTATTAATCAAAAGAGAAAAAAAACCCCCGTATTAAAGTGAATTCCACAATACCCATTTCTCTTTTTTCTTTTGCTTTCCTCCCTCCTCCTCCTATGCTCTCCTTCATCTCCTCCTCCTTCTGTTTTGGGACATCTATGGTTTAGGGAAGATAGAAGTTTGTGAGGAAAAGAAAATTTGGTTAATTTAAGGAAATTAATAAAAGTTAAAGATATTTTCAAAATGTTTCAGCATCTGATGAAATTTTAACTCAGATGTTTATAGGTCAAGAGAGTTTTCTATGTTAATATATTTTCTCTCTTTACTCAGTTCTGACCTTTCTTTAGCAGTTGTACTCTTTTAAAGTTCAGGGAAAAGCTCCTTCTAACCCATTTAGAAATTGGCAGTTGTGGTTGTTGCTAACTAAAGCATCCAGAGTTGACTTAGAGGAAAGCTGAGGTGTTCTTCTCCTTTTGCCTACATGATTGAAACCTGAAATTCAACCATGTGCTGTAAAATATGTAAGGTATAAGATGTGAGGACTACAAAGTATATTGCAGTGTATACACACGTACACATTTATACATGATATATGAACATACATACATATAAATACAGTCACTTTAGTCTTGGGTCTGAATTTCTAGGAGATTTTATATAGGAGAAGCGGAGACACTGGCCCTTCCTTCCACACTTCACTTACAGTAAACTCATAAATATTCTACTTAGATTTTGTAAGTCTCATCAATAGTCATAGCTCAATAAAGGAAAGAAATCTACATCATATTGATATTTCCTATGTTTCAAAGTAAAAAAATATAATCTGCCCTGGCTGTTGTGGATCAGTGGATTGAATGCAGGCCTGCAAACCAAAGGGTCACCAGTTTGATTCCCATTTAGGACACATGCATGGATTGCTGGCCAGGTCCCCAGTGAAGGGCATGAAAGAGGCAACCACACATTGCTCTTTCTCTCCCTCCCTTCCCCTCTCTCTATAAATAAATAAATAGATAGATAGATAAATAGATAAATAAATCTTTTAGAAAATAAAATCTTAAGGCTTTTATGGGTGTTAAGTAAATATGTTAATGGGTATAACTAAGTGGTGATATATTAGACAATATCTATAGCTTTTCAAGTTTTCTGTAATGAGCATGTCTCAATTTCGTAGTCAAAATATATTTATTTAAAAGACTCTCATCTAAGAAAGCTCTTATGAACTTTTAGAAGTTCTTTTCTTTCTAGCCTTTTGTTGATGTACAATATTGTATTACTTTCAGGTGTACAACCCAGTGATTAGACATTTCAATAATTTACAAAGTGATCACCCCGATAAATCTAGTTTCCACTTGACACCATAGATAGTTATAATATTATTGACTATGTTCCTCACGCTGTACTTCACATCCCCATGGAGTGTTCTGTAACTACCAATTTGTACTCCTTTGTCCTTTCACCTTTTTGCTCCCCTCCCCTGACCACAGTCATACCTGACAACCTTCCAAATGTTCTCTGTAACTATGAGTCTGTTTCTGTTCTATTTGTTGGTTTATTTTGTTTTTAAATTCCACATATAAGTGAAATCACGTGGCATTTGTCTTTCTCTGACTCATTTTAACACAATACCATATAGGTCCATTCATCTTGCAAATGGCAAACTTTTATTCTTTTTTATGGCTCAAACATACTTCACTGTATACATACACCACTTCTTTATCTGTTCATCTGTTGGTGGATAGTTAGGTTGCTTCCATATCTTGACTATTGTAAATAATGTTGCAATGAACATATGGGTGCATATGACTTTTTAATTTAGCATTTTGGGTTTCTTTAGGTAAACACCAGAAGTGGAATTGCTGGGTCCTTCTTTATCTCTTGTTAGAGCCTTTGTTTCAAAGTCTATTTTGTCTGGTATAAGTATTGCTACTTCAACTTTTTTTTTTTTTCATTTTTATTTTCATGAAATATCTTTTTCTATCCCTTTGATTTCAGTCTGTGTGTGTACTTCGATCTGAAGTAGTTCTCTGTGGACAGCATATGTAAGGGTCTTGCTTTCTTATCCATTCAGCTAGCATATATCATTTGACTGGAGTATTTAATCTACTTTCATTTAGAGTAATTGTTAATAGATATGTATTTATTGCCATTTTATAATCCATATTTTAAATTTTTTTTCTTATATATTTTAAAGAATATTGTTTAACATTTCTTGTACTACTGGTTTGGTGGTGATGAATTCCTTTGGCTTTTTCTTATCTGGGTAGCTCTTTATCTATACTTTGATTTTAAATTATAGCTTTGCTGGATGGAATAATCTTGGTTGCATGTCTTTGTTTTTCATTTCTAAATATTTTGTGCTAATCCTTTCTGACTGCAAAGTTTCTGTTGAGAAATCAGCCGAAAGTCTTATAGGAGATCCTTGTAGGTAACTAATTTCTCTTCTCTTGTTGCTTTTAAGGTTCTCTGTTTGCCTTTAACCTTTGCCATTTTAATTAAGATGTCTGTTAGTGTGAATCTCTTTGGGTTCATCTTGTTTGGGATTCTCTGTGCATCGTGGATTTTTGTGTCTTTTTCCTTCATCAAGTTAGGGAAGTTTTTGGTCATTATTTCTTCAAATAGGTCCTCAACTCCTTGCTCTTTTTCTTTTCCTCCTGGTACCCCTATGAAATAAACATTGTTACACTTAATGTTGTCCCAGAGGTCCCTTATATTATCCTTACTTGATTTTTTTTTCTTTCTACTACTCGGATTGGGTATTTTATGCTACCTCGTCTTCCAAATTGCTGATTTGATCTTCTGCTTCATTAATTTTCTTTAACGTAGTCTTCATTTCAGTTATTGTATTCTTCATTTCTGATTTTTTTTATGGTTTCTATGTCCCTTTTAATGCTATTGAATTTCTCACTAAAGATTCCTTCAGCATCTTATAATCTTTGCTTTGAATTCTGTATCTGATAGTTTGCTTGCACCCATTTTATTTAGTTATTTTTCTGGAGTCTTGTTCTGTTCTTTCATTTGGGATATGTTTCTTTATCTCCTCATTTTGGCTGCCTCTCTGGGTTTGTATATTATATTAGGTAGATCTGCTATGTCCCCCAGTCTAGGAAGAGTGGTCTTATGTAGTAGGTGTCCTGTAGGACCCAGTGGCTTAGCTTCCTCAGTCACCTGAACCAGGTGTGCTAGGCGCATCCCCTGCATGGGCTGTGTGCACCCTTCTGTTGTAGTTGAGCCTTGAATGCTGTTGGTGCATCAATGGGAAGGATTTACCCCCAGGCTTATTGGCTATGAGAACAACCATGACTACAGTAGAGTTGCTGCTGTGCAGGAGCCAACCCCAAGGTGCAGAACTTGCTTCACTGAGGCTCTAGTGCCTGCTGAATCCACCCATTGAGTGTGTCACTTGTGGAGGTGATTGGGTGGCACTCTGTGGTCTAAGGCTGGCCACTTGCACTGGGCCTGGGGCCTCCCAGGAGGTGCAGGCCAAGGTCAGTAGCAACCTGTGCCTTCCCATGGCCATGGGTCATGAGCTCTAAAGCGATCTGCAGATGGCTGCTACTTGTGATGGACTTAGAGGTACTCAGGAATGGCCAAGGTGTGTACCAAGTCCAGCTGCCACTAGTGCTAGGGCTGGGGCCACTGAACAGGAGGTACCTAGCGCACTGCAGTCAGATGCTACTTGTTTTATGTTTTGTGAACTCTTGAGATATTTAGGAAAGAGTGCAGCTTGAGCCAAGACAAGCCATTGGTATGGAAAAGTCACTGGAAGTGGCTTGGGTGGGACTGCAATTGTGTGGGGTGGGGTCTCAGGGAATCACTAGAGCACGGTGAATAGTGTGAGCTGGGTTGATGGAGACTTGGGTGTGGTTCCCACCTGCCTATGAAGCAGTAGAGATCAGCAAAGGAACAATGTCTGGGAGAAAGCTGCCCCTCCAACCTCCACCTTAAAGCGAGGCCATTCATTTCCTCCCCTTGTGTCCCTGGTGCCCTTCGACCTCCTGCTCAGTGCTAGAGCTCAGAGTGAGTGAGTTTGTCAACAAGTAAGTCTGTGAGCAGACTCTTTAAGAGGAATTCCTGAAACTCCAGAAGCCCAAAGGGCCCAGAAGCCCTTTGTCTCATTCAGCTACAATCTCTGCTGGTTTTCACAACCAGAAGTTATGAGGGCTTCTTTTTCCAGCACTAATGGTCTGAGCTGGGGAGACTGGTGTGGGGCCCAAACCCCTCATTTCTCAGTGGGGAACTCTAGAACTGAGATTAACTCTTTTGACTTCTAACTGCCATAGGTGGGTGTGGGGCCAGCCTGTTCCACGTTTCTGCCCCTCTTACCTGTTCAGCATGGCTTCTTCTCTATATCCGTAGTTGTAGTACTTCTGTCAGCTAGATTTCAATGATGACAGTAGTTCTCAGTGATGGTTGTTCTGTTGTTTAGTTGATATGAAGATGCCAGTAATTTTATATAAGAGGATGCCAGTAATGCATTTTCCTATTCTGCCATCTTGATCAGAAGCTCCAGAAATTAATTTTTTAGACTTACGGAGGCTGAAAGTCTAAGATCAGGGTGCCATCCTAGTAGGATTCTTTTAGAGAGCTGTCTTCCTGGCTGGCCGATGGCCACTTTCTTGCTGTGTTCTCACATGGGGAAGGACAAGGAGAGAAATCAAGCTTTCTAGTATGTTTTCTCCTGAGGGCATTAATCCCATCATAAAGGTCCCATTTTAAGGACCCCATATAACCTTGATTACCTTCCAAAGGCCTCATTTTCAAATACTATCATATTAGGGTGTAGGGCTTCAACATATTAATTTTGGAGGCACACAAACATTCAGTCCATAACACACCCCTCACTCAAACTGGAAGTACACAAGACTTCAGAAATTGCATCTAAAATACAAAAAGACTGGCAAGCTGTACATAAAAACATTAATGATGATTGTCTCTGGATGGTGGGATTAGAAGGGATTTTCTCCATTTTCAATGAGTTTACAGTGTATTACTTTTATAACTGGAAAAAAATGCTGTTTTTAAAGGAAAATGGAATACTACAGAATGTAGCACTCCATACTCTTGCAAATTTTAGCAACTCTTTATTTCATCTTCCTTTTTTTTTTCCCCCCTGAGAACTAATAAAAGTTCCTCCAGCATGGATGGAACTGGGGAGCATTATGCTAAGTGAAATAAGCCAGGTGGTGAAAGAACAAATACCATCTTACCTATAAGTGCAACCTAATCAACAAAACAAACAAGCAAGGAAAATATAACCAGCAACATTGAAAAGGAAAAAAGACACCAATAGTAACGAGAGGGAAGGAGGGAGGTGGGTAATGGGGAAAAGAAGAGGAAGGGTCAGGTCAAGGAACATGTATAAAGGACTCATGGACTAAGCCAAAGTGGGGGAGGATTGAGGGTTGGAGGTGGTGGTGGGTGGGGCAGGGGAAAGTGGTGGGGGGAAGGCGGAGACAAATGTATTTGAACAATAAAAAAAATTAAGAAAAAGTTTCTCCAGCATTTTGAGCACTTAGATCTTGGCACATGGATAGTGGAGCCCAATAAGTAGCTGTCTTCCTCTTAACTATGATGACAGTGTTAATGATAATGATGATTATGTAATGCAGGACAACAAAGTAGAAAATAGCCACAAAGTCAGGACAGACTCATTTATTTCTAAGTTATTTTAGTGAATTAGTTATGAATTGAATAGCATATTCATTGTCTTTACTTTTGGAACTTCTGGTATTTTAGATTCTAAAAAATTAAATATTAAAAACTGAGTTGGTGGTTTGTTTTCAATTATTATTTCAGTTATAAATGTATATAAACTCCTGGAATTTGTACAATGACAGGGCAGGTAGATGGTGATAGTGAGAAAACTGAAAGAGAAACTTTCCACATGTTTCATTCACAAGATTAATGTGAGTCTCATAATCAAGTTTGGGGAATGTTTTTTTCCCCTATAAGAGCCATCTCTTCTCTACTTTCTAATGCATCATTTCTTCTTATGCTCTATCTTGTGTGTAGAGACTGTCATTTCCTTTTTTAAAAAATTGTGTGTGGTTGATTTTTCTCAATGAATCCTACATTCTAGTTTTTTGACTCTGTAAATGAATAGGTTAGAAATGCCCTTCAAGGTAGTAATGTTTTTTGTCACACAGGAACCCTGACTGCTTGCCAAATAAGTCATGACATTGTGATATATTATTTCCAGTTGCTATAAATTCAAGATTCTGTTATTTAATTTTACTAATGTATTTTAGATGAGAATCCTTTTTCCCATTAGTAGATTTTAATTTCCTTTCATCTCACAGTCAAATTCCAAGCATGCCTTATAAAACCAGCCACACTCTATACACATGAACAAACTGTTTTTGTGTTTACAAGGAGACTCAAGAATATAGAATGGTAAACTATATCTTAAATTACCAATTTGGCCACTTAAATAGTGTCTTATTTTTCAACAGTTTACATCACTTGTTTTGATAATTTTTTTCCAGATATTAGACAAACATATCTAGGTAACTCTCTGTATTTTATTGAGACATGATCTTCATTGGGAGCTTAAAAAATAATCTAATAAATGATCTTCAGAAGTGAAAAAATATGTTCTGAATTCAGGGCTATGTTTATATCATAGTTAGTATATCACTACCAAAATTTCTATATGAAATTCTGTTTTGATGATACTGAAAAATAGTTTTATTTTTCTTTCCTTTTTTTTAACCAACAGGACACAAAAATTGCTTCACTGGAGCGAAACATAAGGGATCTTGAGGATGAGATCCAGATGTTAAAAGCCAATGGTGTGCTGAACACTGAGGACCGTGAAGAAGAGATCAAACAAATAGAAGTTTACAAAAGTCACTCCAAGTTCATGAAAACCAAGGTATGGTCCAGAGTTATAAACTTTTATACTCTTAGTGTGACTGGAAAGTTATGGTTTACATACATACTTTTTCCAAATACCCATGTAATCTGCTTTATATGATATCATGAAATATATGGACAATAAAGAAGAATGCAAAGGTTTTAGTTCAGATGCACAGATTATAAAAAGAAATCAGGGAATACCTTTGGTAGAATTCTTTTTAAAAAGGGATTGAGGATTTTCTAATGAGTTCCTTTGGTGTTGCACTGTCTTGGGAACTAACATTTAATAGTTCCCTCACTTCCAAATTTTCTAAGTTTTCTATTTTTTGAAGTTTCTATCATTACCACATTTTCCATCCATCCCTAGAAGGAATTGTTTCAGAGGCTGTTGATCTGAGAGACCAATTTAACTGATTTCAGTGGTATTTTGAAGACATTTTGGTTTTAGCATAGTGTTAAGACAAAAGCGATTTTGAGTCCCAATACTGCTATTTGCACAAATTATTTAACTTCTCTAAGCCTCAGTTTCCTCATCTATGAAACAGGGATAAGAAAAAGTATCTATGTTATTGGGTTCTTTGATGATTCCAAGACATTATGCATTTAAAGCACATAGTCCCTTGTCTGATCCCTACAAAGCATTTAATAAATGTCAGGCATTGTTGTTGACAGTGATTATTAACATTGTTGTTATCTGTTGCTGTGGAATATTTATAAGATATTATAGTAATATGTTCCATTAAATTATTTTTAATTGTCAGTTTTGAAGAATCTGTCTTGTATTTTTCAAAATTGAACTGGGCTACAAATGGACCATGCACCTGAATATGTATTATTTTTACATATGCATAATTACTAAGTTGATGAATAGCCCAAATAGTTCTTATGAGACTTTGAGGTGTTTTCATCTATTCCTGTGTTTTAGTCATTTTGCTTTGAAAATAATAACCACACTAATTAAAAACTTTTGCTATTACTTGCTCTTAAATACTCCTGTTCTTGTTCTAGGTTTTACTCTTGTTTATTGCCTGATGAAATGCTGCAGATCTAAGGGTAATGCAGCTTTTGATGAGAAAGCAACGGGACTGGGGAGAAAAATATTTAAATGATGGTTATTATTTTTATAAGTTGTGAAATAAATACATACTCATTGCAGAAAATTTGCACATTATAGAGAGGAAATAGTATCTACTTCACCCCACATTTATATGTGTGTACATATGTGTATTTCTCCAAGGGAAAAAACAAAAACTGTACTTACTTCTGCCAACTTTCCATCTGTAAGCTGACATTGAGATTATGAATAAAAATTTGCATCAAGGAGTGGACGTATGAGAAAGAGAATGCCCAGTGGATTTGAATCTAACCCCTTCCTTTCAGGGGCCGCCTCAAAATGTAGAATGGGTTTTCCTGCTCAGCCCTGCCTCTGGTTTCATTTTGGCAGTCCTTCCCTCTTAGAGCTTTGTGCAAGCACAGTAGGAAGGTGGCCTGCAGATGATGACTGACTCCCTCTGGGAATGAAGACCAGAGGCACAAATATGAGTGAACTCATGATGTTTGTGGGAAATTACTGTTTCAGCTTAAACTTTTCCTCCCTACACTATCATTGAATGGTGGGAGATAGTGCAAGCCTCTTCTAAAACTGAGACTTCCATGCAATTTGTAAACTTCACCCCTCACCATGGACTCTGTCCAGGTAAATAAAACATTTATATGGTCTTCAGCAAGTAAGTCTTGACCTTTTATTGGCCCACAGTTGTCGGAGAGATTTACTTTGAAGAGTTCCAAAAGTGGTCAGGTCAGAAGAATGTTTGAGGAGAGTAATGGAGTCTGGGGGAAAGAGTGCAGGCTAAGGACAAACACAGACTCTGGCAAGTCTCTTGCCTGCCCTTGCTAGCTGCATGCCCTTGGGGAGTGACTTCAGTCACTCTACCACGCTTTCCTCTTCCATAAAATGGGGGTAGCACCACCAACTGCAGAGGTTTTCTTAAAAGATTAAATGAAACAATGTGGTTTAAGTGCCTGGCTCAAAAAAATAAAAAATAGCTCTTGATTTTTAACAGACAGCCAAATATTTCTTCAGCAAAATACTTTATTTGGGAACAGCAAAGAATTGCAATTTGGGACACGCAATCTAATGGTAAGCCATGCACAATTACAGAGAAACAAAAGAGAGGAATTTTATGGACTTGGAAGGAGCTGTTGTAAATGAAGAGTCCACTGGAGGAAACTGAAAGTTCAAAGTATAGTGAGCTATGGCAGTCTCCCATTTGCTGAGCTGTTATTGAGTAAGGAGGAATGCTTCCTCCTGCTATGGTAGTAATGTAGTATCACTTCTGATTGGAGATGCAAGGTATGTCTCTTCCTGTTGGGGTCAGCTGGTCTACATATGCATGAGGGTTTTCTCTTCTAGTCTCTCATCTCCATTTTAAATCAGGTTTTTGTTTATTAATTTTCACATAGTTAATAATTATACCCATTATTACTGAAATAGAATGATGATGATGATAATGATAATAATGATGATGTTGCATTTAATTTGACTAATGAGGAGAATGGATTTCTAAGAAACAAATAAAAATGAGATTTCTAAGAAACAAATAAAAATGAGTTCTTATATCTCTTATAGACTGATAAAAATTAGCTAAAAAGTACTAATAAGAATTAGCTTTTCATGGTTTCTCAATTGAAAGAATGTTTTTATTGGATTGAACCAAAACATTTATTGCTCATATTTCCTACCATTACTTCAATTACTTATTTTTCTTATTTCTACTTTGAGAAGGAAGTTTGATTCTTTATTTAAACCTAGGAATGGTCATGCAGGACTGTTACAACATAGCTATTGCCACACATTTAGTCCTGAGTGCTTGTGTTTTGTGCTTTGTGGGATCCCTTAGGCTGTGTGAACTGGTTCCAGAGGGTAAATTATTTATCATAGAACTTGTTAAATTGTAGAGGCATGGACTGGTATCCTCTAAAATTGGATCACTAGCATGTTTCATGATTCATTGTCACCTATTTGAATATTTTAAACAAAGTTTATATGACTGTATTGCTTGTCAAAATCATAGATATATAAGTTAATTTTTGCAATAGTTGGTCACACATTGACAAAACAAGTGTCACCATTGGGGCCTCTTAAACTCTTTAATGTTATGGAATTGTGTGCCTGGATAAAGCTGTCATCAGTGGAGTTTGAGTATTGCAGTTCCCATAGATGTATTGAACATTGTTTCTAGCACATGGCACTGAGGGACACTGAAAATAGTGCATATTCAAAGTATCTTCCATTTTTTCATACTGACCACTTAGTTGACTAAAAAAACTGCTCTGAAGATTTGATGGGAGGAGAGTTTACTTCTGGAAGAAGCAATGCAGGTTGTTGAGGTTTAGAGGTAGTATTTTTTTTTCTAAATATTCAGATTGGCAAAACAGCAATGACCAGTCTGATGAAGAACGCATCTCCAGATCAATGCCAGAACAAACCTAGAAGGATAAGTAAAAATACTATCCCACCCCAAGTTTCACACAGATAAGGAAGTAGGAAGAACTCAAGTCCACGTCAAATGACAGGTTTTTCCAAAAAAGAAAAGGAATATGAGAATTAAACTGCAAAAACCTAGAGGCTCTGAAACTTACTTGCAAAATGGAAAAGTAATTGTTAGTTATTGGGTTTACTGAGGCAGTGATAGAAGTGAAAATGATAAAATGACTTTCGATCTCAACTAACAGAAAATGCTAGATTTGAGGCCTGGAGAGTTGACTTTACAAACTTTTGTTTAAATGGTTTCTAAAGACTCAAAGAGTCATGGTAGAACATTTCAGAAGTTTTTATGAAATGCTAAGTAATGAGGGGAGTCTAACTCTTTGGAAACCAAGCCTAAAACTGCAGCTAAATATTGTTACCTCTTATTGCTATTTATACTGAAAATGTAGAAAACTTTTAGAAATGGCCCAGAGAGCCTGTCTTTTACCAGGCAATTTGGAGAGGCACCTTCAGAGTGACCACTCTTTACAAAGACCAGGTTTGGAGGCGCTGATTAATTTGAGTATTTCTTTAATGTAAGTCAAAGCTTGTTTTATCATGATTACTTGGAAGTTTATAATTTTTTAAATACAAATGATAAGATAAAAAATTCAACCTAATTGTGAAAAAATAGCCCCCCAAATTATTCACATATTCATGTTCTCATTTGCTTATATTTTTGAAATATTATTTAGCTGAAAATTATTTTTATGCTCTGTTGGTGCTAAAATTGACTCAACATTTGATTTTTCTTCATTAACAGGGCATGATCTCAAATCAGTCTCAATCTCAATCTGTAATGATTTGCTCTAAATAAATAATAAAGACAGCTAATAGTAATTCTTTTATACAAACTCATTTTTTAGATATAGAAGTATCTTGAAATAGATAATTTTTTTTCAGTGAAAATTTAACGGAAACAATGGAACAATGCTATGAAAAGGAATTGCTGCTTGCCTTAACTGTTAAGATCAATAAAGCAATGTAGGTTGGAGGGAAAGGAAGTATTTTCAAATGTCATATGAAAGGGCATGCACTTCCATGTTGATGCTGAGCAGATGGCTTGGATTGGTGGGGAATCTTGCAAGCTCTGAGATTAAATTAAGTAGTGGTAAAGACTGAAATTACTTTTAAAAATATATTATAGAAAAGTTATGATGTAACATTTTTGGTAAGCTGGAAGGTGAATTGCAAAAATGTAAAAGCAGAACCAAAATCTCAGCTTGTGCAAGGGTTGAGGGATACTAGACATAGCCGGCCTGAGTAGAAATTGTGGTATCCTGTAAGCCCTTTGGCATGTGCACAATCTCCCTGAATACTGAGGTACTGGGAGACCTCCTGAGCTGGGCAGCTCTCCCCTATTTGAAACTTCAATTTATACCCTAAGTCAGGAGGCTGAGAAGGGCCCTGACCAGAAAGGCTCAGTTGGTTGGGCATTGTCCAACAAAGCGAAAGGTTGCTGGTTCAATTCCCAGTCATGGCACATACCTGAGTTGGGGGTTTGGTCCCTGGTCAGGGCACATACAAAACGCAACCAATTGATGTTTCTCTCTCACATTGATGTCTCTTCCTCTCTCTTCCTTCCTTCCTTCTTCTCTCTCTAAAAGTAAATAAATAAATCTTAAAAAAAAAAAAAAGAAGGCTGAGAAGGGTCATACTGTGGTAGCAGAACTAAGAAGCCATGAAAAGCATACATTTTCTTCAGGAGCACTATTGAGCCTTTAAGAATGGAATGTAGGACTTCTGATCAAGATGGCAACATAGGCAGACATGGCTTGCCTGTTTGCACAATCATGTCAAAATTACAATTAAAATATACAACAACCATCACTCAGAACCATCAGAAAGCGAGTTGAATGGAAGTCTCACAACTATGGAAGTAAAGAAACCACGTCCATCCAGACTGGTAGGAGGGGGGAAGACATGGAACAGGTTGGTCCCTCACCCATGTGTGGTGGATAAAAATTTGGGAGAGATATCTTGGGACTGAGGAGTCCCAGTTGCACACCAGGCCCTGCAGCCCAGGGTTCCAATGCCAGGAAGGTAAGTCCCCACAAATTCTGGCTGCAAAAACCAATGGGAACTCAGTGGAAGAAACTGCTGAAGCCCCAAGCAGTTCTTCTTAAAGAAAGATAGAAAACCCTATAGGCTCCATCAAAAAACTACCCAACATAATAAATGAATTTGGCAAAACAGTGGGATACAAAGTCAATATCCAGAAATTGAAGACATTTTTGTATACCAACAATGAAATATTACAAAGTGAAACTAGGAAAAAAATTCCCTTTGCTATAGCAACAAGAAAAATAAAGTACCTAGGAATAAACTTAACCTAGGAGGTAAAAGACCTGTACTCAGAAAACTACACAATACTGAAGAAAGAAATTAAGGAAGACACAAATAAATGGAAGCACATACTGTGTTCATGGATTAGAAGAACTAACATAATCAAAATGCCCATAACACCCAAAACAATCTATATATTCAATGCAATCCTTATTAAAATACCAATGATATATTTCACAGATATAGAACAAATATTTCAAACATTTATATGGAACAATAACCAACCCCAAATAGCCTCAGCAATTTTGAGAAAGAAGAACAAAGTAGGAGGGATCATAATACCTGACATCAAACTATATTACAAGACCATGGTAATCAAAACAGTGGTACTGGCATAAGAACATACATACAGATCAATAGAACAAAATAGAGAACCCAGAAATCCATATCTGTTAGGTCAATTAATATTTGACAAAGGGGGCGCAGACATAAAATGGAGTAAAAATATCTTCTTAATTAGTGGTGGTAGAATATCTCGATGGCTACATGCAAAAAAATGAAACTAGACCACCAGCTTATACCATACACAAAAACAATCTCAACATGGATAAAAGACTTACATATAAGTCATGATACCATAAAAGTCCTAGAGGAAAGCATAGGCAGAAAAATCTCAGATACCTCATGCAGCAATATTTTTCCTGATATATCTCCTGGGGCAGGGATATAAAGGAAAGAATAAACAAATGGGACTATATCAAATTTAAAAGCTTCTGCATGGCTAAAGAAAATATCAGCAAAATGAAAAGGGAACCAAATGTATGGGAAAATATATTTCCCAATGATACCTCAAACAGGGGTTTGATCTCCAAATTATAAAAAGAACTTATACGACTCCACACCTAGAAGACAGACAATCCAATTTAAAAAATGGGCAAAGGACCTGAAGAGACACTTCTCCAAGGAAGCCATATAGAGGGCCCATAGACATATGAAAGAATGCCCAACATAATTAGCTGTCAAAGACATACAAATTAAGACCACAATGAGATACCAGTTCACATTGGTGAGAATGGACATCATAAACAAATTAACAAACAAGTGCTGGTGAGGATGTGGAGAAAGGGGACCCCTAGTACACTGTTGATGGGAATGCAGACTGGTGCAGCCACTGTGGAAAACAGTTTGGAATTTTCTCAAAACACTAAAAATGGAACTGTCTTTTGACCCGGCAATTCCACTGCTGGGATTATACCCTAAGAACACTGAAACAACAATTCAAAAGAACTTATGCACCCCAATGTTCATAGCAACACAATTTACAATAGCCAAGTGCTGGAAACAGCCTAAGTGCCCCTCAGTAAATGAGTGCATCAAAAACCTGTGGTACATTTACACAATGGAATACTACACAGCAGAAAGAAAGAAGAGATGCCTACCCTCCAAGACAGCATGGATGGAACTGGAGAGTATTGTGCTAAGTGAAATAAGCCAGGTGGCAAAAGACAAATACCATATAATCTCACTCATAAGCAGAACCTACTGAACAAAACAAACAAATGAACAAAACAGAATCAGAGACATGGAAATAAAGAACAAACTGACAGTGACCAGAGGGTAGGGTAGGGTGGATAACCAGGAAAAGAAGGGGAAGGGTCTAGTTAAGGAGCATGTATAAATGACTCATGGACATGGACAACAGGATGGGGATTGGCTGTGGGAGCAGGTGGGTGGACGGGGCAAGGGAGAGCAAATGAAGAAAAACTGGGACCAAAAAAAAAACCCAACAACCCACACATGGACTCGCTTATACTCACTTCCTCTGAGCTCCGGCACCCAGGTAGAGCTTGAAAGGCAACAGTGGTATATGGGGAGAAACTGAAGTGTCTTGCATGAAGGTTAGCAGAGGCCATTGTCCCTTTTCTAAGCATTCCCCTGGCAGAGCAGTAAGGCTGTTGGCATATATAGGAAACCATCAACCTGGCTAACACTGACTCTCCTTGGAGATCCCAGAGACTGCCCCACCCAACTTACTGGCTCACCCAAGCTCTTTTCCATATGAATGGCTGGTCGTGGCTCAAGCTTCACAATTTACTAAATCTTCTCAAACACGCAACAGCTGACCTCAGTGAGCCCCAGGCCAGGCACTAGCAGCAGCCAGCCTAGATTCATAGCTTGGCTTTGCTAGGGAATCTCCAAGCCCAGCACAAGTAGCAGCCATCTCAGATTGCTTTATAGCTAAGGCAGGGTGGCCCTGGGCAAAATATAGTTGGGGGCTGACCTTGTCCTGTATCACCTGGGAAACCCCAAGGCCAATGTACCCAGTGGACAGCTACAGACCACACCAGAGCACCACCATCCTGCCCCTGCACAGCTGATCCTCCACGGAGAATGGATGTAGGTGGTAAGTGGTCACAGCCAATCCTTTCAGATCACTTGCTGGGTAAATCCCTTTCATGGGTCTGCCAACAGCAACCAAGGCTCAATTACAGTAATAGGGTGTACTCAACCCACAAGAAAAGTGCACTTTGAGTATTCAGCTTGAGTGAATAGGGAGGCTGTGCCACTGGACCCTACAGGACACCTGCTACATTAGGCCACACTATCAAGACACGAAGTCGAAGCAGCTCTACCTAATACATAGAAACAAACACAGGGGGTCTGCCAAAATGAGAAGAAAAAGAAACAAGTTCCAAATGAAAGAACAGATCAAAACTCCAGAAAAAGAGCTAAATGAAATGGAGGTAAGCAACCTATCAGGTGCAGAGTTCATAATACTGGTTATAAGGATGCTTCAGGATCTTAGTGAGGACCTCAACAGCATAAAAAAGATCCAATCAGTAACAAAGGGTGCACTAATTGAAATAAATAAGAATTTACAGGGAAACAACATTGAATGCAGGAAGCTGAGAATCAAAGCGATGATTTGGAACATAAAAAAGAAAAAAAAAACAACCACCAATTCAGAATGTCATAAAAAAAGAACCCCAAAATAAGGATAGTATAAACAGCCTCTAGGACAACTTCAAGCATTCCAACATTCTAATTATAGGGGTGCCAGAAGGAGAAGAGGAGCAAGAAATTGGAAATCTATTTGAAAAAAATAATGAAGGAAAATTTCCTTAATTTGGTGAAGGAAATAGTCATGCAAGTCCAAGAAACACATAGTCCCAAACAAGATGGGTGCAGAGGCCCACTCCCAGACACATCATAGTTAAAATGTTAAAGGTTTAAGGTAAAGCGAGAATCTTAAAAGCAGCATTAGAAAAGAAGTTAGTTATGTATGAGGGAGTCCCCAAAAGGCTTTCAGCTGATTTCTCAAAAGAAACTTTGCAGTCTAGAAGGGATTGGCAAGAAATATTCAAAGTCATGAAAAGAAGGGACCTACAGCCAAGATTGCTCTACCCAGCAAAGGTATCATTTAGAATCAAAGGGCAGATAAAGAGCTTCCCAGACAATAAAAAGCTAAAGGGGTTCATCATCACCAAACCATTATTATATGAAATGTTAAAGGGATATTTAAGAAAAAGAAGATCAAAACTATGAACAATAAAATGACAAAAAATACAAATATATCAACAACTGAATCTAAAAAACAAACTAGGCAAACAAGAACAAAGACAGAATCATGGATACAGAGAGCATTTTGATGGTTGCCAGATGCGAGGGAGTTGTAGGGGAATAGGAAAAGAGGTGAAGGGATTAAGAATTACAAATTGATCGGTAGTTACAGAATAGCCATGGGGATGTGAGATACAGTATAGGAAATGCAGTATCCAAAGAACATGATACATGTTCATATATACATGACCCATGGACATGAACAATGGTGGGGGGATTGCCTGAGGGAGTAGGGGTTGCTTAGTGGAGGAGGGACAAAGTGGGAAATATCAGGTCAACTGTAACAGCATAATCAACAAAATATAATTTAAAAATAAGAATGGAATGTAACATATAAATAATTGTTTTTATGGTAGGGAAAGAACGATGGCATCCCCTATTCTGTATGAGCCTTTGTACTAAATGTAACACATTTTTATCATCTTCCAATCTCTATTCTTCTATATTAGCCACTCCCTCTGTTTTCACAGTTCACCAAAGATGCCACTCCACTGTCTTAGATCTCTCCCTTTATTCTGAATTTGTAGCACATTTTCTTATTAATCTCTGACGGATTACAACCCTCATAACTGAAACTGCATGCTAATAAGCATATCATTCGCTACACATGAGGGCCATATCTGCAGTGAAAAAGAAGCTGTTTTCTTTGGCAGAGCGGTTTTCTTGGGGTGTTGGTTGTGTCACAGACATAAGTGGTGGAAGAACTTTCAGACGAGATGAAGTGTGCCTGATGTCCACATGGACTTCATATAAAGAATGTGATGTAATTCCGATTGGCTTTTCTTCTTGCCATCACTGAGACAGACCTTCCCCCAGCCTCAGCTCTCATGTATGTTCGATTGCATCACTTTCCATTTTTATTGAGTTTATGGCTATAAAAGGAGCCAAAGGCATATTTTTATGGAAGAATATGACTTTTTTACCGAGTAACTATATTCCCCTCAGAAAAGCCTTTTTTTTTTTAGTTATTGTCTGCATAAAATATTTATTGAAAGTTTATCTCATGGCATTGATAGTCTGAAATCTATTTAAAGCAACTGCCTATTTAATATTTATAGATTGAAGTAGTTTTATCATTATCAGTGTATTTTTATTGAATAAACTATGTATATATAGAATTTGCCCTCTTCTTCCAATTAAATACCATTTTGTTGGTCAAGTTAATTTCATTCAAATTTCTCCCACAATACCCCACTTTCACAGTAGATTTCTAGTCTGGTATTTGTAGAAGTTAGCACAAATCAGTTTTTTTCAGTATAAATATCATCCTTGCTTAGAGTTGAAAGTTTTTTTTAGCATTATTTTCAGATGAATCAATTTCATATGTGGAATCAACTGTATACTGTGTTGTCAGGTACAACTGCATATGATTTGAGGTCATATCCCCTGAGAGGAGTGCTGATCACAACAGATTTAATTTTTTTTATAATTTTAGGTAACCCTAATCCTGATATCCACTCTGTTTATACTGTTTTGTTGTTGCTGTTGTGTGTTAGAGAGAGAGAAAGAAAGAGAGAAACTTCTTTTATTCCAGATAAAACTGCTCATCAACTCACAGGTGTAAATTATAACAATAATACTGCATTTCATGAACTGCATATACCTGAGTGTGCTTATATACACTAGAGCATGTTGATAATCCATCATGATTCTCTCCCAGTGAACTTTTAGGCAAACTCAGAATCATCCTCAAGACTACTTTTTGGCCAGCCACTACCAAACCCTTGGATATGGAAAGAATGATGACCCATTTGTCCCCTGACCAGTTTGACTTCTCTCTGCAAAATGGGATTTCCTTCCATATAAACATTCCTAGTAAACTGTGCAACTTTTAAAACTTTTGAAGATGGGGGTCTTTTTAAGCATCTCATTCTGTTCATGCTCACCAGTTATTGTCAGTAGCTAGGTTCTTGTTTATGCCAGTTTTAGTTGCTGAAAACAACAAAAAAACTGGATAAATGTATTTTAAAATGTACTTGTGAACTTTCGGGTTAGAAAAAATCTCAAGGGCCAAAACTAAGCCAAAGCAGGGAGGTGGAGTTATAAGTAGAGCACTGATTATATCTCCTTGTTTGTATTTGCTAGACAGATAAACTTCCGTTTTCACAGTCACAAGGGCAGTTAAGAAAAGAGACCAAAGCCTGGACCTGGTCAAGATGAGGAGTGAAATAGGAATCCCACTACCACTACCACATAAAGCTGGGATCCCAGACAGCTTAACTTTTTAATGTGAGGGTAAACTAAAAATAACCTCCCCACTCTACCCTCCTCCCACTCAGACTAGGGACTCCAGGGAAAATTATATATTTTAAAACTTTGAGCCAAGTGGAAGGTGAAAAAACAAGCTTTGGGAATCTATAACCACAGCTGGCTCTTGCATAGATATGTAGTGTGAGGTGATTCAAACATCTTCAAGTAGAGAATGCGGTTTTAAAGCAGGGTGCTTGGTTGGTAGTACCCCAAGTGCTGGCAGAGGCAAATGCTCTGGAAGGCCCCATGTTAACTTAGGCCTCAAAGTATTTATGTAGATAAAGTTACAAAAAAACATGAACACACAATATATATTTTAAATTACAAAACCTGCAAGAAAATAAGTCACCCTAAGTGATAGCCAGTACAAAGAACAAACAACAGAACCAGATGTCAAGAACTTCAGAAGTTGGACTTTTAAGACAAACACTGTGATATAAGTATGTTTAATGTGTTTAAACAAATAAAAGAAGGTATTGGAATATAAATACAATGCAAGAGACTATAAAAATACCATAAAATACCAAACAAATTTAAAGAGCACTGAATAAAACTTCTAGAAATGGGAAAATAAAAAAGGCGAATTTTAAAACTCAATGAATAGAGTGTTCACAGAGGAGAGTCACCTAAGAAGAGAGACTTAATAAACTAGAAAACAGAGTAAAAGAAATTAAATAAAAAGGTGTAATACATGAAAGGTAAGATACATGGAATACAGAATAAGAAGGTCAAGCAAAGTTATAGAGTTCCAGAGGGAAAGATGGAGTAGGGACAGAATCACTATTCAGAAGCCATATTTGAAGAAATAAAAGCTGAGGATTCTTCAAAGCTGATTACAAATACCAATCCACAAATTCAGGAGACCTGATGACCCCTAAATAGGATAAATAAAAAGAAACCTATATATTTGTAGCAAATAAAGCCATAAAATCAAAGAGGCAAAGAAAAAGTTTAAGAAAGCAGTTAGAACATCTGTCTAAAAGAAATATATGAATGACCAATAAGTATGTGAAAATATACTCAATGTTATTAGTTGTTAGAGAAATGCAAGTTGAAACTAGAAATCAGATACCATGTTATATCCACTGTAATAGCTATAATTAAAAAGAGAGATAATAACAAGTTCTGGTAAGAGTATGGAGAAATTAGAATCCTTATGTATTGCTGGTGGGAACTTAAAATGCTACAGTCATTTTGGCAAAAGTTCTTCAAAATGCTAATCATACAGTTCCTTATGGTCTAGCAATTTTACACCTATGTATATACCCAAAAGAAAGAAAACGTATGTCCACAGAGACTTGTACATGAATAGTCTTAGAATTTTTCATAATAGCTAAAATATGTAATAATGTAAGAGCTCATCAACTGGTGAACTGATAGGCAAAATGTGATCTATTCATACAGTGGAATATTATCCAGCAATAAAAAGTAATGAAGTACTGATTCATGTTATAACATGGATGAACCTTGAAGCATTGCATTGTATGAAAGAAGCCAGTCACAAAGTACATGATATTGTATGATTCCATTTATATGAAATGACCAGAATAGGCCAATCCATAGTGATAGAAAGTAGATTATTGTTTGTGGGTAGAAGTTGGGGAATGGAGAGTGTCTTCTAGTGGTTATAAGGTTTCATTTTGAGATGATGAAAATGTTCTAAAATTATATTCTGATGATGGTTGTACACTAAGAATACACTAAAAACCATCAAATGTACCTGTTAGTTAGGTGCGTTTTATGTCATGTAAATTATATTTCAATAAAGCTGTTAAAAATACAGCTAATGAAAAAATTTCATGACTTTTAAAAGAATGAATTTGTTGTAGACTTTAAGAAAAAGAAACCATTTTTAGAGATAAGAAATTGGCAGAACTATAAGCAAGAGTGTATTATTTCATCAAGTGGGTGTTAATCACTCTTAAGTGATTAACAGATAAAGCAGATTAAAAGATCAAAATATGGAAGACTGAAACTATCCAATTAAAAGTGTTAAATGCCGACACACATATATAGAATATTGCTATCAACAGTTGTTGGATACATATTCTTTTCAAGTGCATAGTATGCAAAATACATTTATAATAACTGACCACACATTATGTCAATAAGTAATATAGAACAAATTTTAAATGATTGGTATCAAATACACCATGTTCTCTATTCATAAAAAAGAAATAAAAAGCACAAAGATAAATAGAAAACAAGCATGTATTTTGAGATCAAGAAACATACTTGTAAATTATTCAGGGATTAAAGAATAAATAATAATGGATGTCTTGACCATGTTGCTCAGTGGGTTGGGTGTTGTTCTGCAAAGCAGAGGGTTGCCAGTTCAATTCTTGGTCAGGGCACATGCCTGGGTTGTGTGTTCTCTCCTGGTTGGAGCATGAACGAGAGGCAGAGAATCACCGTTGCTGTCTTGCATAGGTATTTCCCCCTCCTTCTTTCTCTCTTCCCCTCTCTCTAAAAATAAATAAATAAAAACTTTTAAAAAATAAATAATAATGGAGATTAGAAAATATTGAGAACTGAACAATCATTTCAATACTGCATATCAAATTAGTGGACTTGAACTAAAATTATACTGACAAGGAAATTTATATTCTTCAGGCTTATTATGTATGGAAAGAAAAAAGATGGAAAATTAGTGAGATAAACATCCAACTTTAAAAGTTAGAAAAAAATAGAACAAATCCCTCCAAAATAGTAGGGAGGAAATACTTTAAAAATAAGAGCAGAAATTAATGAAATAGAAAATAAAATGTTGGATGATCAAGATAGCCACAACTGGAGTATTTAATATGGCATTCTCTGCTGAGATTCATCAAGGAAAAGAATAAAAATAAAGAATATTGGGGATGAAAAAGAAGACATAATCATAAATGCTACAGATGTCAAAGATAAATGGGTTTATGAAAACTTCTTGAGAATAAAGGTAAAAATTTAGATGAAATGAAAAATTCTTAGGAGGGAAGCTTTTCAAAATTGACTCAAATAATTAGAAACATGAATATTCCTATATGCAACAAAGATGTATGAAATAAGTAATGGTTTCTAGAAAGAAAATAACAATTCCAGATGGTTTTGTTTGTGATTTGTAATGAACGTTAATGGGAAGAATTTTCAATTTTATAAAAATCATTTCAGAACACATTAAAAGAAGGAGTGCTTTCTATTTTACTTGGAAGGCTAATTTTAATACTAAAACATGACAAAGACAACATAAGATAGGAAAATTACAAGTCAATCTTACCCATAAACATAGATAAAATTTCCTGACAAAATATTAGCAATATGAATCCAGTGAAATATAAAAAATATAACACATCATGACTAAGTTGAGTTTTACATTGTAAAGCAAGGAGAGATTAAAATTTTAAAAATCCATTAATGTAATTCATTACAATAATAAATGTGAAAAATGTGATAAATCATGAGATGCAGACAAATGTTTGATAATGTTAAACATTCTATAATGATTAAAAAAAAACTGTTGCCAAAGTTGTAAAAAAAGGAATTTTCTGAAACCTAAGAGTGCCTATAAAAAGCTACAACAAACATTAGTGTTAATGATGAAACATTGAAATTCTTCCCTTTAAGACCAGAAACAAGACAAAGGAATCATCATTTCCACCAGGCCTCTCTGTCTTTCCTGGCCTGCTGTGTAGCTGGGGTGGGCTTCCTCGGAGCACAGGGGTTGGAGGGTCATTGGACTGCTAACACGGTGGCCGGCTTCTAGCAGGAGGAAGCTGAAGCTGCCATTCCTTCTGCAGGCTAGGGTCAGAACATATTTGACACTTTTGCTGCATTTAGCTGGTAGAAGCAAGTCACAGTCTGGCCAGGTTCAAGAGGAGGGTAAAATGACTCCACCCCTATTTGTGAGGAGCAGCTTATGTATACAAATAGGAAGAAATGGGTGGCAGTACTCTTTGGTGATCACATACCAGCTCCAATCAGACTGGCCAAAATGTAAAATGCTGGTGACATACGATACTGGCAAAGTTGTGGAGTGATTAGCACACTTACACCATGCTTGTGACTATGAAAATTAATATAACTGATTTGGAAAACATTTTGTTTATCTGATGAAGTTGAAGATGTGCATGCCATGTGGTCCACCAATTTAACCCTTAGATTATTTTTGCTATGTGCACCAGGTAATATGTATAAGAATGTTCAGAAAAGCACTTTTTTGTGATAACAAAAAAACTGGGAAATGAACCCAAATGTCTATCAGCAGCAAAATGAACAAATACATTGTGGTGAAATCTTATAATAGAATACTATTATTCAATGAAAATGAACAAATTGCATACACAGTAACACAATATAATACTTAGGACATAAGATTGAGTAGGAAAAAATACTATTAATATACTAAAAAAACAGTGCAAAGTTAAAAACCTAAATAATATGCAAAACTAAATGGTATATCATTTACAGATACGAACAGTATACAGCAAACCCAAACGACAAGCAAGAAAGTGACAAGCACAAAATTTAGAGTGGTAATTGTTTCTGAAGGGGTAAAGAAAGATAGAAATGGGATGTAACACAGATAATTCTAATAATTATTTTTTGGTGAATTGAATGATGGATATTTCTTGTATTATTTTCCCCTCTACTTCATATATATTTTATATTGTTTTGTGTTTTTTCACTACTTGATATAAGCCAAAAACCCCAGTACTAATCTGGGGGGTAGGGCGGAATGAGGATTTTCTTCTGTCAAATAATGCCCTTGAATGATCATTGTCACTGTGGAGTAGTAGAGAAGGTCCAGGTTATGTCTTGGATTAAGTGCCTTTATTAGCTCCATGAGGATCTTGGTGGATGACTTTGTGATTTCATAGATGAACAGCGGGTTTGGCCAGAAAGCCTTCATTCCTCTGTGAACCCTGGTTCTCAGTGGGGTAGAAGGTGGAAGGCAGCCTGCCAACCTTGCCTTCCCTGTTTTCTATACTCTTAGCTACCTTTACAGGGATTCTGCTGGCCCCAAAGACTGTGTGACTTCCAGAGACATCTTTTTAAGTAAACTTATGGCCTGCCTTATGGGAATAATGATCATTGGCTGTGGACAATAAAAATAAAAAAGAAATAATAAGTTATTTAAAGGACACACATGCGAAAGAATGAAATACGAGATAAATCAGTTGTTCTTCAGTATAGAGTAGTAGTACAAAGTAATAGCTGTGGCTTCTAATGTCTTGCAATTTTGTTGTCTTACAGATTGATCAGCTGAAGCAGGAACTTTCAAAGAAGGAGTCAGAACTTCTTGCCTTACAAACAAAGCTTGAAACCCTTAGCAATCAAAATTCAGATTGCAAGCAACACATTGAAGTGCTTAAAGAGTCGCTTACTGCCAAAGAACAGAGGGCTGCCATTCTTCAAACTGAGGTAAGGCACTGTCTCAGGATTCCAGGCAGCAGACATTGAGTTGATAGAAAATGTCCTACCTGAAAAGTTTTCTTTAGAAGATTCTTTATCCAAAGCCTTGGAACCAGAGGTATTTTGGATATCTGGTCTTTGGAGGATTTTGGAAAGGTAAGATCACTGCATATATAATAGACTGTATAATACTCCCAGCAGGGTTGCTAGAAGTTCTATACAAACACATGGATATTTCTGCATAAAAAAGTTTCTCACCCCAAAGTAGGATAAAAAAAAGTCTATGTATATAGCCTATATATAGCCTCCAATCAGTTCGTGTCAGATTGTGCCACTAAAGGAGTTTGCTTCACACTTGGAATTTTTTCTTTCCCATTTTTCAGAGCTTTTTGGATTTGGGAACCATGCATAAATGATTGAATCTAGAGTGGTTTTATTTTATAAAAAATCATTTAAAAAAGTCAGAAGGTCATTTACTTTCCTTTGTCATGTATCTATATTGTTCCCTTCCTGACACCTGTGGTTCCAAAGTTTTCTTATTCCTAAGGAGTTTCCTCAATTTTCAACATTCATTTACCCATTAAAGAAAGTTGGTGGTGTGTGAGTTTCTTAAAGGAAATACTGGTTTGTTATTCCTTATTCACATTTGGATGAAAAAGCAAATGTATGTTACTATCCTATTTCCTTGCTCTCTCCAGTGGATTATATCCTTGGGGCTACTAAGGAATACAGAACACAAGCTAGCTATTGCATAAATAAAACATGGCAGAAAATACATTATTATGTGTGGGCAGTAACAAAGAATGTGGTGCATATCCCTGATTTTTGTACAGAGGCAGTGCATTATGTGGATCACTTTAGGAGAAGGCAATCTAATTGAGATGCATGTTCCCTCTTGTGCTCTTTGAGTCATGTCTTTGAACGTATATATTTTTGGGTCCGTGGGAAGATCTAGATTTTTCTTAGGAGGTAATGGGGCCATTCAGTCTGTCTGTGCCCTCAGTAGAGGTACAGGACAGAGTTCACAGGAGAAAGGGAAAAGGTTCCATATTGGATAAGTCTTGGCATACACTCGACTTAGCCCCTATGCACTTGACATTGGCAAATAGTTATTTGATTGATTCAAACCAAAACGATCATTTTAGCTTCAATGATGTATATATTCCACATTAAAAAAAAGTTTTTAGTTGTTATAGTCTCATTTTGAATGTGGAAGAATGGATATTTTCTTTTTTAAGGCAAAAATTTAAACTATGCCATAAATTGGAAGGCAGTTTGTATCTCCTTTGAAGAGGAGCAGTGAATAGTATCTACATCTGTTCTATCTAATACTGTAGCCACTAGCCATGTGTTTATTTAAATTTAAGTTAATAAAATTTAAAATGTAGTTCCTGGGTAAAAGTGGTCAAATATATGCCAGTGGAAGATCATTTGACTTTGGGTGGTAGGCACACAATGCTATATACAGATCATGTATCATAGAATTGTACACTTGAAACTTACGTGATATTATTAATATCATTACAATGAATTTAACTGAAAAAGAAAAAACAATAAAATTCCTTAAAATTTAAAATGTAGTCCCTTAGTCACGCTAGCCACATTTCAAGTATTTAATGGTGAAATGTAGCTAATGACTGCTGTACTAGATAGCACAGCTATAGAACCTTTCTACCTTCTAGAATTTGTCTAGAATAGGGGTTGAAAACTATAGGTTATTGGACAAATCCTGCCATCTGCCTGGTTTTGTAAGTAAAGGGTTTTGTTGTTGTTGCTGTTGTTGTTGTTTTATCCTCACGGGAGGACATTTTTTCATTGCTTTTAGAGAGATAGGAAGGGAGAGACAGAAACATCGATGCGAGAGAGAAGCATCGATTGGTTGCCTCCAGTACATGCCTGGGCCGGGATCATATGGACCTGGACCAGGGATTGAACCTGCAACCTAGGTATGTGCTCTGACCAGGAAGTGAAACCGCAACCTTTCGGTTACCAGATGATGTGCTAACCAATTGAGCCATGCTGGCTAGGGCTGTAAGTAAAATTTTATTAGAATACAGCCACACTCATTCATCTATGTGTTGTCTTTAGCTATAATCATAGATTTTAGCAGCAACAGAGATTAGATGGCCCACAAGGCTGAAAATATTTACTCTTTGGCCATTTCCAGAAAAAGTTTGCAAACTCAGAGCATTGTGATTTTGTGGGAAAAGGGCTGAGTAGGAATTGCAATGCCTGGCTTGACTTCTCTCTAGCAGTTTTGCTCCAAACAGGGACAGATAGTTTGCCTATCCTCATTCTAGAGCGCAAGTTTTTCTCCCCACTGGCTCATTCACAGAGCAACTGGTTGTACCACAGTTGTCTTAAGTTGACAATAGTGCCAGCATTTCTAATCAAATTAGTGCAGTCATGTTGCTGTGTACTGGGTAGGAGGAAATTTGAGAAGCAAGGCAGACTGTTGAGATATTGCTTCAATAGACAGTCAGGCTTTTTGATGGATCCTCTCCAAAAGGAAGGAATGAGAAAATCAGCGCAGAAAGGCTTACTTCCTTTCTCTTACTACCTTGTACTGATGAGTGCTATATTCCCAGCCTCTTTTCCTTTTCTTATTCTCTCCTCTGTGTTTTACCTCTTTTGACTTAAGGAAGTCCAAATTAGAGCTATGTATATTTCATGAAAAAGACAGTGGTGACATCATGTGGATAGCTTCCATCCCGCATTCAGTAAGTAAAATGACTCAGTAAAAAGACAGTGTTTTGACATAGAAAAAAGTTATTCTCCATGGGCAGAGAGAGTGAGGTGATTTTCTAATCTGCTTTAAAGTTGGGAGTGTGTGATTAATAATTTTATCAGCTGGAAATATTCAAGGAATTTTCTTTTGCCTTTTTTCTTCTTTTAAGATCTTTGTAAATGAAAATGGAGACAGTTACTCAGTGATGTCTTAAATCAGTGATCTCTTAAAGGACATCATTTTTCTGTTAAAATTTGATCTAATTGTTGGATTGTAGACAAAGGATTTTTGACAACAGGGTAAAATATATTAAAGTGATTTTCCCACTTTTGAGGGAGGGAAGAGGAAAGGGGGCAGGGGAAGGTGGTCGGGGGAAGGCAGAGACAAATGTATTTGAAAAAATAAAGAAAATAAATTTTTAAAAAAGTAGTGAATTTAGGCCTTTGGTAACAAGGATAGAACATACCTTTGAGGAAAAACACACATTTTTCTTAATTGTATTTAAAAATAAAGAGTCTCCCTACCTTAGTGGGACAGTATTCAGTAGATGAGATATGTTATGTATTGTTATGCCGTTCAACAAAAGACCTGAGTTTAAGTTGATGTGAAAGGCATGGCACTATCCTTGGAGGAGGTTACATGTGATAGCTCCTTCCAATTTGATTCCTGAGTCATTCCTTAAAAGATTTTGCCAAAACAGAAGATGGCTCTCTCTAGAATTGGAAGAAATTTGCTGGTTTCTCTGGAAAATCTGTGCTATCAACTGGTTTCAGTTATTCTTTTAGAATACAGCATAAATGACAGATGCCACAGGCTTTAAAGTTCATCTCTGCAAGGAAGACTCTTGCTACCAGAGAATTTGCATTTGGGAGGTAGAAGGATGAAGAGTGGGGCAAGGGGTGGGAGGCAAGTTGTCTGAGTTTGCAGTTACGTGGCTTGGCCCTTGGGTTGGTTTGTTTTATGTGAACAAATGCCCAGACACTCTTTGACATGTGTGCAATAAATCAATGGAATAATAATTACACACACAGGGAATATACCACATAGCTCCTAACATAACATTTTACTTTTTAAAATAGCTTCAAAGGACCCTGAGGCCAAGTTTTTTATTTTGCTACCTCCTTCGATATTTTTATGTACCGACTTACTCCCATCCACCAACACATTAGTTATGTGGCAGTATAGATAATACATTAGTTTTCTTTAGCACCTTGATTTTTCTGGATTTCAACAAATAATTACCAACATATCCAGAAATTAAGAAGAGAGGCCTAGATATTATTCCATGGTCTGAAGTAAAATGTTGTATGAAGAACACAGTATTAAGAAGTGAGAGATGTGTGGACATACTTCAGCTTCCCCACTGAGTAACTGTGACATGAGAAAGACTTTAACTTCTTTGAGCCTCTGTGTCTTATCTATAAAACAGCAGTCTTTGTGCCAGCCTGGCACATCTAAGTGAAAAGTGCTTTAACTCTAGTAAAGGGTTTTAGCTGTGAATTGTGTTGATTATCATCTTGCTGTTATTATTTTTATTGCATATCAGGGCTGTTTGGGGAATACTCCACCTCACTTCTCTTCTTATTTGTGTGTTCTACCTTTATGGGTTTCTGAATTTTTGGTATTTGCATTTACCAAGCTCAGGCTTTTATACTTCGATAGAGTCACTTTTTAAAAAAATAAATATACTATAAAAGTGCCATGTCTTTTGTTCTATCCCAAAATTAAGAGATTCCTTTTTGTTTTCTGGCCATCACACATTGCCCCAGCCTAGTATGCTTTTTAAACGGCCAGTTGTGACAACTTTTTTGCATGTTTTCTGGAAGATATGTTATATGACAGCTTTTATATTCATTGCTGTTCCAACTAGGTCAGGGAAGAGTTCTTGTTTAAGAGTAAACACTTGAGAACCTGTTAATTAAGACAGAATGTAGAGGTTTTGTGTTAATGAAGGCAAGAGACAATGCATGTAGGTTAGGTTAGAGGCAGCTCCATAGCAAGGGTCCATACATTTTTGTTTTTGTTTTGTGAATGAAGTCCATATAGAAGAGAATATCATGCAATTTTTAGGCTTACTCCCTAGAAAATTTCACCTCAGCACATACACACTCATATTCATGTGTAATGATGTGTATAATTTCAGGCAGTTTATAGATTCCCTGTAGCATTTCCAAGAATTTTCCATTAAAGATTCCTGCCCCATAGCTTTCATAATTTTTTCATTGAATACATAGTTTCTGAGTGACTACTGTGTGTCTGATATGGTTCCTGCCCTCATCCAACCAATATTCTATTGGGTATATGGATAAATGATAGAGAGCTGATTTATAGTGCCATTAATGTTCACTAATTTCTGGTTATTAATAATGTCACACAAAATCTTATTTATATGCCATCTTCCTTCTGTTGTTTAAAAGTGGGTGAATAAAAGCAGGAGAGAAAATAAAGAGAAATAAATGTTTATCTTTTTTGAAAACTAAAGTATGCAAGCTATATGAGACACCCACTTATATCTCTTATAATAGAAGGCTAATATGCTAAGGTGATTACTCTGATACTGTTTTTATGTTTTGATTAAAGCCAATCATTTTCGAATCCACGCTCAAGCATCTTGAGTCTCTCTGAGAAAGGGAATGCTATTTATGGGGTTACAGATGCTCTGCTGGTTTGATTATTTCAGGAGTTACCTCACCTGCTTAGAAATTCTTCAGTAGGTTGTACTTCAGAAAGGCCCTTCCCTTGTCTAAATGAGTGAGGTATCATTTAATAGCATTTTATTGAGCATGGTGATGGATAAGGTGGGACCCATAATCTCAGGAGCTATTGGTCTTAGATTTTTAATTTAATTGTTTGCACAAATGTCTACTGAGTGTCTTGTGACTGCCGTGCTGAGTTCCAGGAACTGTGGCTAAGTGTTTTACATGCAATACTTTATTTTAAACCTGATTTACAACTTGTAAAGTTGGTATTGTTGACCCATTTCATAAGATGAGAAAATAGAGATTCAGAGAGGATGTGTAACTTGCTCAACATTACACAGTGATGAGTGACAGGGCCTGGGTTCCCGAATCCTGAACTCTTAACCCTAAATCTAGGGCCTTTCATGAGTCCCAGTGGATCGAGGGCTTCTTTTGTGTCAAGGAACTGACATACATCATCACATTTAATCTTCCTGGCAACGTTTACTGTCAATTTTATAATTATGTCTTAATAGGTAAGTCCATTGGGATTTTAAGAAAGCTCAGTAGGTACAGCCCTGTACTGGCTATGAAGAGGAGTAAGAATGAATAACTCTGAGACTTAACTGCTCATAGTAACATATAGCTATAATAACATTAACATTGTGGCCATAATTTTGAAGGATAGTGCCTAAATTCTAGAGAGGCTGACATTTTTCATGAAGTCTAGAATCCTAGTACATTAAGAATTCATTATATAATATTTAGCTTTTCTTTCTTTAAAGATTTTTTATTATGTATATATACATGTATTCACACATGCACGCACACTTTGTAAAAAAAAGTAAATGAATGGAAAATAGTGTCTTACTGTGTTTTTTCTTTGTGTTGAAGGCTCTAGTGATCTTTAAATTGTCTATGATACACATATTATACATTTGTAATGTGAAGAATTAAGTACATTTTTAACGGCGGTGGTGATGATCATTTCTTTAGGGAGGTTGTGCCAGGTGCTGACAGAGGAGGTAGTGTTATCTGAGCCTGTGGCAGCAATTTTTGGTCTCTTATAACACAACCAGAAAGCAGACTTGAGCTGTCAGTTTTCAAGCTGCATTATAAAAACCAAGCTTTTGATGATGGAAATGATGTTGTTACATGGAGAAAATAAATTTTATAAGCCCTTGTTTCCTAGTTTACTCATATTGAGATGGGTCCTCCACCTCACTTTATGGTGAGGTTAGACTCGGGTATAAAGGTCATCATGACAAGGAGTCTGAATGCTTTGGGGCCTCTTGGGACTGTGGGACTAGATGCATTCATATAGGGCTTTGCAAACTATTCCAGATACTTAAGGAGCTTCTCTTTCTTCTGAACTCACATGTTTTTAACAAAAAATTTTTTTAATGGATGGAAATAATGTTTGCCATAATATATAAGGTGGGATTTACATGGAGTGCTCCCTTATTTTTAATCAGTAATTCCAGTTTTCCTTCTTACTTCTTGTCTTGGTTGACCAGCAAGCAATGAATTCCTTTTTAGTCACTTCAGTTCAGTCTTCAAAAAATAATATGTTAAATGTCCTTTCTGAGATAGACTTTTCTTTAATGCTCTTCATAGTCACGGAATTTAAAAGTAAGGTGATTTTTTAAAAAGTTAGCAGCATGCGACAAAACCAGTTTTTAAGATTGTCAAATTACCCCAGTGCTTTCAAGACTTGCAGGAAATGTCTTTAAAATTAATAAATTAAGGGACTTGGTGAAAAAATATACAGAACAACATCCTGGTGTCACTTATATTTTTCCATACTAATCCCGTCGTTAGCTTCACATTTTAAAATGTTTTTATTTGACCAGGAAAAGCATCATTTGAAATTTTTATTGATAACACTCTTAACTGCAAGAAAAAGACATAAACCTGCAAGTTGTAACTATCATGGTGGCCACAATTGGGAGGTCTGCAAAATGGTTTATTACCAGTAGGAAAAAAATGTTGGGAACCACAGTCATTACAGGGGTCACCACCTCTGCTACGTACATTTTATTTTTTTCCCTTTTCATTTTGAGGGTATGCATGATGGCAGTGCCAAACTACACACTTTCCCCTCCCCTAATGTCTGTGGGCTTTGTTTTGATTCTCTCTTTATTAATGATGTGGAAACTTTGGGGTCACATAAAAATGAGCCAGGGTCAGGAGTGTGGGCCCTAGAATACTGAAAATGTCCTTGTATCTAGCTAGTGAAGACATTGTTTAAAGGGGCCACATTTTCCTTCCTGAAACTTTTAGCTCTTTTGTAGATTTTAGGTATCTGGGTAAACTTTGCATGGCAGCCTCATAGTCTTACTTTCTTAAGTAAGACATGAAAGACTTCTGGTGCAGGGATTAAAATGTGTTAGGCGTGTTGGCTGCAGTTCCATGGTAATATTTTTCTATTAAAGGATGATGCAGGTAGCTACAGACATTATTTTGTTCCATAGGCCAAGAGTCTAGTACTTTTGTTGTTGTTATTGTTGTTCAGGCTTCTAGAGAATACCCTATTTAACACCTTGTTAGTATAAAATTGCTTTTGACTTCATAAACACAGGTGTTCAGTTTGAATGTTAATGAAGTGTGAAATAGGTAGATGTCTAAAAGGAAATCCTATAAATTGTGAACATGGCTCTGTCAGCACACTAAATGGATTAGGAAAATTCATTGTCTGCCCTGTAACTGAATACCAGTGTGATGCGTGGACAAGAATTAGTCGTGAAAAGCCAATAAAATGGAGGGAAAAGTTGAGCCTAGGAGATGCTGATTGTGTGGGTGCCCTCCCCCTACCCCCACCACAAATGAATGCTGGTGCAGAAGCACTGGGAAATCAGAATAGCTATTCAGAAGACAGCCAAGAAGGAATACATATGAGCAGACAACACAGAATTTATAGAGTAAAACCACAAACACCTTATTTTCCATTGTACTAAAATAATGATGTTTTACAGTACTCATTTTGTATGTAATTCTGCTTTCAATTTGATATTGTTACTATAGCTCAAATCTCATTATAAGTGTTCCAACAAAAATCCCTTTTTAATCAAAAACTTTCCAATCCTTAGCCTATTGTCAACTTATTTTGAGCAACTTATTTTTCTAGTGAAACAAAAGAATCTGGCCTTTCCTTTTGTGCTCCTTGGGATGTTATTTGACCTGGGTGGCTAAACATGTAATTAAGATAACTGAATCATTTTCATTTTTACATTAAATCCCATCACAATCTGCATCCATTGTTTTGACATGTAGAGATGGATTCAGAGCCCTTTATTTTCTTCAATGGAAAATAAATAAATCACTAGTATTTTTATTTGGTTTTCCTTCCATTTGAAAAAGTCATTGTGTATAGTATCTTAAGCTGCAACTGGAAGTGACAGTGTCCAATTAACAAATCATCTATGAGAAAGCACATGTTCACTGGTTAGTGTTACTTACTAGTGAATGATTTGCAGGAAAAAAAAGAAAAGAATATTTCAGTCATATCTGTGGGAAACTGAATTTCTACTTTAAAAAGGAGATGACAGAATTTAGAAGGAGGGAAATCCAACAAAACTCTCACTGACCTCTGAGCTGACATTCTTTCTTTTTTTTGGAAGGATGAATTATATGAAAAACAGAATTTATTAAGTACTTCCATTCATTTTGTTTCCTTCTGGGGGGCACCATTTGGAAATAACCAGTTTACATTGTGATTATGTCCTCCTTGCATGGGACCCACATTTGTAACACTTGCCTCCATTCCTCTGGAAAAAGGCTAACATTTGCTGCGGTTGGGTTTCTTTATGTGTATATTTACATACCAAACCAAAATCTAAAGAGCGAAGTTAAATTGCAGGGCTTCTGCAAGAATCTTTTACCAATTTTCATTGAACTTTATTCTTTTTTAAATTAAATACAGATATTTTTTTCCATACAGACATGTATTTCCCCCTCTTGTTTTATTAAAAAAAGAGAGAGAATATAACTTGAGGTAATAGGTTGTATAGATGAAGATCGTTTTAACCCTACGAGTTTGTTTTTATTGCAAGTATTTATATCTTGAATGAAGTGTGTGAAATGTATTGTCTTCCATTATTTATTATTTATTTTATTATTTTCTCAAATATAGGTGATTTCTTAAATCTTTATAATTATAATAGAATGACGTTTAGCCTCTGAAATACTACTTGTCAGTTGTTAATTTGCAACTGGACAGATTGTTAATTTAAGATCTGGCCAAATACGAAGGAAAAGAGAAAGTCCAGTTCCTCATTTACTGAGTGTGACTCCTTAGCCTAGTGCCAGCTGGTGTGAGAAGGGCCAGTGCTCTGCACAGTGCACCACCTGTGGCTGCCCTTCTGGGAGGAGTACAGGAAGAGTGAAATGCTTGAGTAGGGCAACTGCTTGGGACTGCCAGACATCTAGATATCAAATTTGTCCACTCTTCAACCTCAATCTCACCCAAAGTCAAAAAGTACATTTGCAGAAAGATGTACATGACTTTTAAAGATTTAACTTGGAAAAATTTAATTATATTTGCACTTGCCTGTGTGTATGTAAGAGAGAAATAGATGGAACACTAAGATATGGAAATTAGGTATACAGCATCATTTTGGTAACCTTTGTGGGATCTCCAGTAGGTTATTTATATAATATATACTGTTTGCTAGGCATGGTTCTAGGTGCCAGGAATATAGAAGTAAACAAGAAGTAAATGTTGCCAATATTATCATCCATGATATTGTTGAAAAAAGTTTAAGAATTGTTTGTAGTTCCTTTTGTCTCTGAGTATCCACTATGATTGATTTATGAAAGATTCAATCTAGTGGACTGTTGGTTGCTTGACACTGCAGCCATATAAAGACCTTGCATATATCAGTCTTTGAGTAAGTGTATGAAAGTACCTAACCAAAAGGACAGCTTTTTTTAATGCTTAGAGTTCTTTTCATTTCCAAATCCTTACATTTTCAAGGATAACTTTCTTGCATAAAGTTTCTGATATTATGGGACACAAAAAAGTATAATCTCATTTCTGAGGGACGTTGTGGCCTTGCTGGGGTTTTCATTACTGTGGTGCACTTAAGTATTTTAACCTGTTATTAACCCAATATTTATATAGAATGAAAACTTTATCACAATATAAACTTCTTAAAGAAAATAACCTTTTGGCTCTTTCACTGGGGTATGTGAACTCTGAGAGCAGTGCCTAGCACAATATTGGGACTTCAAAAATATTTATTGGATCTATTGTTGCTCCCTTGTATCATTGGAGGTGTAGTGAGAGAATTAAATGAGGTATCAGATCATGATAGCAGGGGAAATATCCAGTCTTAGATGTTGCTTTAATACTAGTATTAGGAGAAAACATGGATTAACTCCTTTATAATTTAGGCATGGGGAAAACTTTTCTAACCATGAATCAACATCTGGTAGCAATATGTATAAGACTGATAAGTTTGATGCCAAAAAATAAGGACTTTTTGCATGGCAAAAATTATAGGCAGAGTAAAAGACAAATAACTTGGGTGATATACTTGCAAGATATATTACAGTTAAAGAGTTCTTATTCCCAATATATAGTTTTTAACCAAAGAACCAACAATCCTATAGAATAATGGGCCTGATATGTAGATAGTATACAGAAAAAGAAATATAAAAGTGCTTAATTTATGATGCTCAACCTAACATATAATAAAAGAAATGCATATTAATACTACATTGAAAAATAATTTTCACTCTTTAGATTGGCAAAAATGCAAAAATTTGCAATGCACTCTATTTATTGGTAACACAATAGGGAACACTAGCCCTGTAGTAACAATGCAGGTAGGAATGCAAAATGGTCCATCCCTTTTCAGAAGGGAACTTGGCAACATCTAGCAAGTTACAGATGTTTACCTTTGGCTCAGCAGTCCCTATTCTAGGAATAGTTCCCAAAGATACACTGGAAAAAATATAGAATATTCAAAACTGTTTATTGCAACTCTATCTATAATACTAAAAGACTGGAAACCAAGATGTTTACCAGGATGGGATTGATTGAATAAATCACTGTGGTCCACAAAATGGATTAATATGTAGCTGTGTGAAAGATGAAGATCTCTATATACTGAGATGGCGTGACTTCTAGAATATATTGTTAATTAAAAAAAAAAACAGAGAAGGTAGTGAAAAGATATAGGGTATGTTACCTAAGAGATTTACATATACACATATGAATATATATTTGTTTATATATTTTAAGAAATGGTGAATAAACTAAATAAATATTAAAATAATAAGTTATTTGTTTTCCAATAGAGTGAGTCAATCGGGAGAGAACCGGGACTTCTTTGAATATTTTGTTTTGCAGATTTGACTTTGGAACCACTTAAATATTTTACAAAATTACAAAGTAAAATTAAATCCAAAAAAGGCAATACCTAAAAAGTTAACAGGAAAATTAACGTATCTGTACCTGAGTGGTGGTATAAGCACCCAGAGAGGTTCTATTCCAAGTGACTTTACACCACAGTACTTTCAGTGTACATTTCCAGTGGGATATAATCCAGGACAAAAAAAAAAAATAGCTACAAAAAATCTTTTATTTTTTTCCCAGTATTTATATTATTGGTTATAGTGCAAGTAATATTATTCTAAGACATAATAGAAGAGTGTGTGTGAAGAGTAGGATAAAACAAATGAGTGTTTCTGTTGGTGTCAGTAAAGGCTTGGATTTTCAGAGCTTGGGAGAAAGGAAATACAGATGCAAAATTAAAATTAAGAAAAATTACTGTCATCCTAGGATGTCTTTCATACTTAAAAAACATGTATATATAAGTAGCCTAGAACATCTTGTCATGCCAGATTGCAGGGAAGCCCAAGAGTGATAAGGCAAGTCAGGACTTCTGGCCAGGATGGAGGCATAGGTAGATACACTTTGCCTCCTCGCACAACCAAAAGAAGGACAACAAATGTAAAAACAAAACATAACCAGACTGCCAGAAAATTGAACTGTATGGAAGTCTGACATCCAAGGAGCTGAAGAAGAAACATTCATCCAGACCAGTAGGAGGGGTGGAGATGAGCAACTGGGGTGGAGAGGATGCTCAGTAGCAAGGTGGGCAAGCAAGGTGGTGGTGGACCAGGTGGCCCCACATTTACATGTGGATTAACCATGAGTAACAGCTGGGGAATGAGACAGACTGCACAATCCAGGGTTCTAGTGCATGAAAAGAAAGCTTCAAAATTTCTGGAGATAGAGAGCTGTGGGGGTTGTGTGGCAGGAGGAACTCTCAGGAGAGTCCATTAGAGAGATCCATGGGGTCCTAGAATGTACACAAATCCACCCACCTGGGAATCAGCACCAGAAGGACCCAATTTGCTTGTGGGAAGTGGGGGAAGTGACTGAAAGCTGGCTGAGAGCTGAGCAAAGGGCATTCTTACCTCTTAGACCCCTCCCCCATATACAGCATCACCATGCAGGGACCTGGAGTCCCCTGCCCTGGTGAATACTTAAGTCTTCACCTCTCCCAACGTTACAGGCATGCTGAGACAAAGAAGTATGGCCCAAATGAAAAAAACAGATCAAAGCTCCAAAAATAGATCTAAGGGATGAACAGATAGCCAACCTAACAGATGCACAGTTCAACCCACTGGTAATCTGGATGCTCACTACATTGGTAGAGTATGGTTGCAAAATGGAGGAAAAAGTTTAGGCTACATAAAGTGAAATGAAGAAAAATATACAAGGAACCAACAGTAAAGGGAAGGAAACTTGAACTCAAATCAATGATTGGGAGCAGGAGGAAGAGATGAACATTCAACTGGAACAGAATGAAGAAACAAGAGTTCAAAAAAATGAGGAGAGGCTTAGGAACCTCTGGGACAACTTTAAACATTCCAACATCTGAATCATAGGGGTTCCAGAAAGAGAAGAGGAAGAGCAAGAAATTGAAAACTTATTTGAAAAAATAATGAGGAAGAACTTCCCCAATCTGGCAAAGGAAATAAACTTCCAGGAAGTCCAGGAAGCTCAGAGTCCCAATGAAGTTGGACCTAAGGAAGCACACACCAAGGCACTTCATAATTACATTATCCAGGATTAAAGATAAGGAGAGAATCTTAAAATCAGCAAGAGAAAAGGAGAGAGTCACCTACAAAGGAGTTCCCATAAAACTATCAGCTGATTTCTCAAAAGAAACCTTACCAGCAAGAAGGGCCTGGGAAGTATTCAAAGTCATGAAAGTCAAGGACCTACATTCAACATTACTCCATCTAGCAAAGCTATCATTTAGAAAGGAAGGGAAGATAAAGTGCTTCCAGGATAAGGTCAAATTAAAGTAGTTCATCATTACCAAGCCCTTAGTATATGAAATGTTAAAGGGACTTATCTAAGAAAAAGAAGATCAAAAACTATGAACAGTAAAATGACAACAAACAACTATCAGCAACTGAACCTAAAAAAAACAAAAACAAACTAAGCAAACAACTAGAACAGGAAGAGAATCATAGAAATGGAGATGAGAGGGGAGAGGGAGAGGAGAGAATGGGGAAAAGGTACAGGGAATAAGCAGCATAAATAGCAGGTACAAAATAGGCAGGCAGAGGTTAAGAATAGTATAGGAAATGGAGAAGCCAAAGAACTTGTATGTATGACCCACATAGTACATGAACTCAAGGGGGGTGGGGGATGCTGAGGGGATGGGATGGTGCAGGGTAGAGGGGAATAAAGAGGAGAAAAAAAATTGGACAACTGTAATAGCATAATCGATAAAATATTTTATTTTTATTTTTTTAAGTGTAATATTTTATTAAGCTGCCTATTTATTGATTCTTCCCAAGAGACTTCTTTCTTACTTTTCCTGTAATACATTATTACATTACCATAATGGACTTCATTATTTTTTTAAATTTATTTATTTTTCCAAATATATTTGTTTCCAACTTCCACCCACCACTTTCCCCTGCCCCTCTTCCCCCTTTCCCTCCCTCAATCCTTCCCCTTTGGTTTTGTCCATGAGTCCTTGCTATATGTTCCTTGACTTTCTCCTTCCCTTCCTTTTCCCCTGCCCCACTCCCTCCTTCACTCCTGTCTCTGTTGGTTTCTTTTTCTTTCAGTGTTGCTGGTCTTATTTTCCTTGCATCTTTGTTTTGTTGGTTAGGTTTGCCTTATAGGTGAGATCATATGGTATTTGTCTTTTGCCCCCTGGCTTATTTCGCTTAGCATAATGCTCTCTAGTTCCATCCATGCTGTCATAAAGGGTAGTAGTTCTTTTTTTCTTTCTGCTGCGTAGTATTCCATTGTGTAAATGTACCATAGTTTTTTGATCCAATCATCTACTTATGGGCATTTAGGTTATTCCAACACTTGGCTACTGTAAATTATGCTACTATGAACATTAGGGTGCATAGGTTCTTTTTAATTGGTGTTTTTGGATTCTTAGGGTTTAATCCCAGCAGGGGAGTCACTGGATCAAAAGGCAGTTCCATTTTCAGCTTTTTGTGGAAATTCCACACTGCTTTCCACAATGGCTGCACCAGTCTGCATTCCCAAAAGTGCGCTAGGGTTCCTTTTTCTCCACAGCCTTGCCAGCACCTGTTGTTTGTTGATATGTTTATGATGGCCATTCTGACAAGTGTGATGTGTTATCTCATTGTGGTTTTGATCTGCGTTTCTCTGATGGCTAGTGATGCTGAGCATCCTTTCAAATGTCTCTGGGCCCTCTGTATTTCTTCCTTGGAAAAGCATCTGCCCAGGTCCTTTACCCATTTTTGATTGGATCATTTGTCTTCCTGGAGTGGAGTCGTGTGAGTTCTTTATATATTTTGGAGATCAAACCTCTATCTGATGTATCATTAGCAAATACATTTTCCCATATGGATGGCTCCCTTTTTATTTTGCTGATGTTTTCTTTTCTTTTTTTTTTTTAAATTAATTTATTTACTTTTTTTGCTGATGTTTTCTTTAGCTGTGCAGAAGCTTCTTATTTGGATGTGGTCCCACTTGTTTATCCTTTCCTTTATGTCCCTTGCTTTAGGAAATATATTGGTGAAAAAATTGCTGCGTGGGATATCTGAGAATTTCCTGCCAGTGTTCTCCTCTAGGACTTTTATGGTGTTGCGACTTATATTTAAGTCTTTTATCCATCTTGAGTTTATTTTTGTGTATGGTGTCAGCTGATGATCCAATTTCAATTTTTTGCATGTAGCCGTCCAGCTCTCCTAACACCATTTGTTGAAGAGGCTAGTATTACTCCACTTTATGCTTCTGCCCCCTTTGTCAAATATTAGTTGCCCATACAGACATGGGCTTATTTCTGGACTTTCTATTCTGTTCCAATAATCTATGACTCTGTTCCTGTGCCCGTACCAGATTGTTTTGAGTATAGTTGCTTTGTAATATAGTTTGATGTCCAGTATTGTGATCCCTCCTACTTTGTGTTTCTTTCTCAAAATTGCTGCGGCTATTTGGGGTCGTTTATGGTTCCATATAAATTTTTGAAATGTCTGTTCTATTTCTGTGAAATATGTCATTGGTATCTTAATAGGGATTGCGTTGAATCTATAAATTGCTTTGGGTAGTATGGACATTTTGATGATATTAATTCTCCCAATCCATGAGCACAGTATATGTTTCCACTTATTTGTGTCTTCCTTAATTTCTTTCTTCAATGTTGTATAGTTTTCTGCGTACAAGTCTTTTACCTCTTTGGTTAAATTTATTCCTAGGTATGGTACTTTATTTTTCTTGTTGCTATATCAAATGGTATTTTTTTTTTCTGATTTTTTCTTCTTCTATTTCATTGCTGGTGTACAAAAATGCTTTTGATTTCTGAATATTGACTTTGTATCCTGCTGTTTTGCCAAATTCACTAATTAGGTTGAGGAGTTTTTTGGTGGAGTCTACAGGGTTTTCTATGTACACTATCATGTTATTTGCAAACAATGATAGTTTAACTTCCTCTTTTCCTATTTGGATGCCTTTTATTTCTTTTTCTTGTCTGACCGCTGTGTCTAGGACTTCCAATACTATGTTGAATAGAAGTGGTGAAAGTCGAAATCCTTGTCATGTTACTGATCTTAGTGGGAAAGCTTTTAGTTTTTGCCCATTGAGTATGGTGTTGGTGATAGGTTTTTCATATACGGCCTTTATTACATTGAGGAATGCCCCATTTATTCCCATTTTGCTGAGTGTTTTGATCATAAATGGGTGCTGTTCCTTATCAAATGCTTTTTCTGCATCTATTGAGATGATCATGTGGTTTTTGTCTTTCCTTTTGTTTATGTGATGTATTATGTTTATTGATTTGCATATATTGAACCATCCCTTCATCCCTGGGATGAATCCCACTTGATCATGGTGGATAATCTTTTCAATGTATTGCTGGATGCAGTTTGCCAATATTTTGTTGAGGATTTTAGCGTCTATGTTCATCAGTGATATTGGTCAGTAGTTTTCTTTCTTTGTAGGGTCTTTCTCTGGTTTTGGGATTAAGGTGATGCTGGCCTCATAAAAAGAGTCTGGGAGTCTTTCCTCCTCTTGGATTTTTGTAATAGTCTGAGAAGGACATGGGTTAGCTCTTCCTTAAGTGTTTTGTAAAATTCTTCTCTGAAACCGTCCAGGGCTTTTGTGTGCCGAGAGTTTCTTGATTACTGCTTCGATTTCCTCAGCTGTTATCGGTCTGTTCAAGCTTTCTGTTTCTTCCCCCTTCAGTGTTGGAAGATTACACTTTTCTAGAAATTGGTCCATTTCATCGAGGTTTTCAAATTTCTTGGCATATAATTGTTCATAGTAATTTCTTACAATCCTTTGTATTTCTGTGGTATCAGTTGTTATTTCTCCTCTTTCATTTCTGATATTATTTATTTGAATCCTCTCCCTTTTTTTCTTGATGAGTCTGCTTAAAGGCTTGTCAATTTATTTCTCTTTTCAAAGAACCAGCTCCTGGACTGCTTGATCCTTTGAATTGTTCTTTTCGTTTCTATGTCATTCAGTTCTGTTCTGATCTTGATTATTCCCTTCCTTCTACTTGCTCTGGGATTTATTTATTGTATTGTTTCTCCAGTTCTTGAAGTTGTAGTGTTAGGTCTTTTATTTGAAATGTTTCTATCTTTTTTAGGTAAGCCTGTATTGCTATGAACTTCCCTCTCAGGACCGCCTTTGCTGTGTCCCATAGGTTTTGAACTGTTCTCTGTTCATTTTCATTTGTTTCCAGAAACTTTTTGATTGCTTCTCTTATCTCATTATTGACCCATTCATTGCTTAATAGTCTACTGTTCAGTCTCCATGAGTTTGACAGTTTTTTTAGTTTCTCTTTGAGGTTGATTTCCAGTTTCAAGCCCTTGTGTTCTGAGAAAAAGTTTGGTATTATTTCAATTTTCCTGAATTTGCTGAGGTTTGCTTTGTGTCCTACCATATGGTCTATCTTTGAAAAAGTTCCGTAAGCATTTGAAAAGAATGTTTATTTTGCTTCTTTGGGATGTAAGGTTCTATATATGTCAGTTAAGTCCATTTGATTCAGTGTCATTCAGCTCCACAATATCCTTGTTCATGTTTTGTTTGGAAGATCTGTCCATTTTTGACAGTAGGGTGTTAAAATCCCCTACTATCAGTGTGTTGCTGTCTATATCTTTTTTGAAGTCATCCAAGATTTTCCTTATATATTTGGGTGCTCCTATGTTGGGTCCATATAAGTTTACAATGTTTATGTCTTCTTGATAGATTCTTCCTTTAAGTATTATAAAGAGTCCCTCTGGGTCTCTTTTTTTGGCCTTTGTTTTGAAATCTATTTTGTCTGATATAAGTATTGCTACCCCTGCTTTCTTCTCTTGCCCATTTGCTAGAAATATTTTTTTCCATCCCTTTACTTTCAATCTGTGTAGGTCTTTTGCTCTGAGGTGGGTCTCTTGTAGGCCGCATATGTGTGGGTCATGTTTTCTTATCCATTCACCTATCCTGTGTCTTTTGATTGGGGCATTTGGTCCATTTACACTGAGAGTTATTATTGATAGAAACTTATTCATTTTTTTCTCTTTGTACCTGTGTTTTTCTCTTTCTCACTCTTTTCCTTCATCTTCTTAAACCAGTTCCTCTAGCATATCTTGGAGTGTTGGTTTGTTGAGACGTATTCTTTTAGCCTTCTTTTGTCTGGGAAACTCCTTATTTCTCCTTCTATTTTAACTGAGAGCCTTGCTGGGTAGAGCTATCTTGGTTGTAGGCCTTTGCTTTTCATTCCTTGGATTATTTGTTGCCATTCCCTTCTGGCTTGTAGTGTTTCTGTTGAGATGTCAGCTGCTAGCCATATCGCGGCTCCCTTGTATGTTACTGCCTGTTTCTTCCTTGCTGCCTTTAGGATTCTTTCTTTGTCTTTGATATTTGCCATTTTAATGATGATGTGTCTTGGAATGGGCCTCATTGGGTTCCTCTTGAGTGGGGCTCTCTGTGCTTCCTGGACCTGTGAGAGCTTTTCTCTCCTCAAACTGGGGAAGTTTTCCATCATTACTTTTTCAAGGAGGTTCTTTACCCCTTGCTCTTCTTCTTCTTCTGATATCCCTATTATGCGGATACTATTATGTTTCAGGTTGTCCTGCATTTCCCTAAATGCCTCTTCATTCTTTTTGAGTCTTTTTTCCATTTCTTGTTCTTTCTGGGAGCTTCTTTGTACCTTATCCTCCATCTCACTGATTCAATCCTTGGCTTCATCCAGCCTGCTTTGGATTCTTTCTACTGTGTTCTTCAATTCAGAAATGGTATTCTTCATATCCTTTTGTGTCTTCTTGATAGTTTCTATGTCCTTTTCCAGGCTGATATAGTTTGCTGTAAGATCCTGATAGTTTCTCTGCAGTTTCTCCAAGTTATCTTTGATCTGGCTGAGCTCACTGCGCTTCCTTAGAGCTATTGTTTTGAATTTAATATCTGATAGTTCCCTTGCCTCTATTTCATTTAGCTCTCTGTGTGGGGATTCCTCCTCTCTCCTCATTTGGGGAGAACTTCTTTTTCTTCTCATTTTTGTGTGTCTATTTTTTCTTTTTTTTTTTTTTTTTTTTTTGCTTCTGCTTCAATTGATCCGTCTAGATATCCTGACTTTGTGGATTAAACTTCTATAGTAGTAGGTGGGTCTTTTAATTTATTTATTTATTATCTTTACTTTTCTTTCTTAGTCTTCCTCTGATGGTGTCGTTGACCCTATCTGGCTTTGGGCCGTTTCTTTGAGCCTTCCCAGAATCTACTGTCTATCTCCTGTGATCGTCAATCTGGTCACTCTGTCCTCATCTGTCAGGCTTAGCACCAGTGGGTAGGAGCAGTGCCTCCCTCCTGATGGTGGAACTATTGTGCCCTTATAGGCTGCTGTCACTCAGGGGAGTAGTCCTCCTGAGCAAGATGGAGATCGTGGACTGGGGAAGAGTCAGCACCGGGACTCCCCAATGCCTCTGTCTTCAGTCTCACCTTGAGGGTCTCTGGGCAGCTCTGTGACCCCTTCAGCCAGGGATCCTCTATTTCTGCAGACCACTCTGCACTCACATACCGGCTCACTTGGGCTCACCCTGGCCCGCGCAGATGCCCTCGCTGGCCTGCACATGCGCCCCCGCTTCTTCGTCAGCCCACACGCGTGTGTACACTCGTCAGCCACCTCTGAGCAGCCTCTGACCACTGGTTAGTTTAAGGTCTTCTATTTTGTGCTTTCCTACTTTTGGCTCTTTGGGGGCTTGACCTGCCAGTGCAAAATGGCAACTATAGAGTGGGGAGGGAGTGTGCTCGGGGAATCTTGGATAATCCTCCAGTTCTTTTCCCCAACCCCTTTGTCTCTAGTCTCTCCTCAAGGGTCTCTATGCAGCTGTGTGTCCCCTTTGGACAGGGATCCTCTATTTCTTCCAATAGTCTGCACTCAGCCCCCAGCCCACCCACACACAAGCTGCTTGTGGAGCGCGCAAAAGGCAGGTTAATTGATTCCCTTATGCCTGAGCGAGATGGTAGCTGCAGAGCGGGAGGTGAGTTCATCACCAGGGCTCCACTGGCCACCGTCTCAGTTCTCTTCACAAAGTTTTCCTCACCAATCTTTCTTCAGGCACCAGCCCACTCTTCTGCCCCCTATACCCAGAGATCAAGGAAGGCAGCTGCCACTGCAAATTTTTGCGTTGGCCCTTTAAATATCTCTTTGCATCTCCAGACACCTGTCTCTGGCAGAGAGCGCCCCTAAGCTTTTTGGGGTTGCATTTTGCCTGTGTGTTTTCCTGGTTTCAGCGGCTGTAGTCTAGGGGTCCCTGTTTATGGTTCAGATCGTGTTCTTCTCAGGGGGATCCAACTGGCCGTTTCAATGTCCCTCTGGTGGCCGGTGTCCATGGGTGCCCAGCCCACCCTCTTGAGCCTCCACCGCACTTCTTACCTGTTCGGATGTGTGAAAGTTGATTCCGCTGTCTGTCCACAGCTCCAAGGCTCCTCTTCTTCTATTGTTCCATTGTTTTCCAGGTAATTTGTCCACAATTTAGTCACAATTCCAGTTTGGTCTTGGGAGGAGTTCCGTGTGACTCCCATTCACTCCTCTGCCATCTTTTCCATTATTTCTTATTTTCCACAGGCATTGCTCTTAATTTCCACCTTTCATAATTTCTCTTCTCCCTCTAGTCTCAAACACTGATTTTTCTTTCTTCATCAAAATCGACGACTTGGTCGTATATTTCCACTCTGGTGTCTACTCCTGGCTGGCTCACCAAAAACTGTCACAGGTGGGCACAGGTAACAAAGTTCTTGGTGATTGCGGACAAAAAATTGAACCAAACACACAGAGCTTATAGCAGAAAGCGAGAAAAAGCAGATTTATTAAGCCACACAGAACATGGGAGCAGGTCAACTCTGAGCAGAGGAGAAAAGAGAAGGGCAGAGCCTAACAGCAGCAGTAGCCAATAAAATATATTTTAAAAAAGACTGAAAAGGTATGTCAAAAGTACTCAGGTGCAATTAAAAAGTGTGTCCATTGGACAAAGAATTCAAGTATCAATGACACATAAAATATGCTTAAGTCTATGAATTCAGAATTATAACTAAAATAACCCCAAAACTCCTTTTGTAGTTTCTACAGAACCAACATATTATTTCTGAAACTGGTAAATAAGGGTCAGAAATAGGTAACCATTTTAACTTTTGTATATAAATTATATCTCAGGATAGTCAAAGAGTTGACAAAGAGAAGATTCTCTGTATAGAAATATTTTGGCTAACAAAAGAAAAAAGGATACTAGACTCACCATTGTGCAACTTCTAATGATTGAGTAGATCTGAGGATTGAGCATTTGTGGCTGTCATATCAAATATTACGTGGTTCCTGATAGAAGTATGCTCTATTGCCAATGAAGCAGTCTGGCCAGAAAATCAACCCAGAATCTTACTAGGAATACAGAGAACAGAGGAAATTGACAAAAAACTGCAAAAGATTCAGTGAGTAAGCTCCCCTCTATGGGAAGCTCTTAGGTACACCTGACTCTGAGTTTTCTTTTTTCTTTTTAAGCAACAATATAAGTTTTCAAGGAAATAAAGAGAGAAAAGTAGAGAGGGAGAGTGAAGATTAAAAAACTAAGAGACATATTAACCAATCATAATGTATGAACCTTATTTGGATCTTGATTAAAGTAAGCAAAATGCTAAAATTGTGAGTCAACTGGAGAAGTTTGAAGGTTGCACTGATAGTAAGGAATCATTGGTAAATTTTTCTAATGTGTGGTGATGGATTTTTTTTTTCTTTCAATATAGCATCCTTACCTTTTAAACATACATACTAAAATATTTACAGATGAAGTGATACAATATCTGGGATTTGATTGAAAGTAATTAGAGGGCTAGGGAGGGGGTGTGATTGGGGTCATAGAAGAGACAAGAGGAGCCATGAATAGACATTTGTTGAAAAAGGGAAATGGGTACATAGAGATTTGTTATATTATTTTCTGTGTTTTTATGTGTTTGATATTTACACACACAAAAAAACATTAAAAACAAAATAAAAATAAATGACTCAGTAGCTTGCATGGGCTCTTGGAATTTCTTTACCAGTGACATGAGTATGCCACAAGATGTCTCCCACCTACTTTGGAATTCATGTCCTTATTTTTACAGATGCCATTGCTGCTCCATTATTCTCATTTTGATGGTGACTCTGAAGATGACTTAAGACCTTTTATCGAATCAGCTAAAGTACACTTTTCAGAAAAAAGGCCTGTTTTAACTTTTTGTAGTTTTTCTAAATCTTTGTTTTTATGAGGGAGTAATTTGGATATAAGTGACCTAGAAGAAAGCATAGGGAAATCTGATAGGGAAATCTGATAGGGAAGCTGAATCTTATGTTGAAGCTTTTGGAAATCTTTTTTCAATCTAGCCAATCACTGTAAGACTCTGCAGCTGGCTGATGTCAGGGACCTGCTGATGATTCATTCCATTTTGGCCGGATCGATTCTCAATAACTTCCTTGGAAATGGCGTGGGCTGCCAGGCAGACATACATCACATGATTTTGCTTAACATCATTTCTTTTACCCATGTTGGTTGGTATCAGTCATTAGAGTATCTAATTTCTATTCTATTCTCAGTCTAAACGTTTAGAAAACTTTATTTTGCTCCTTGAATTCTTCTATTAACCTCCAATCTGGGTGTTTTCTGATTAGTAAAACACAAGTTTGACTCAAGGAATTCTAAATATTTATCTTACATATTTTAGAAAAAGAAAGTATCTAAAAGGTGAAATATAGGTTGTAAAATCTTGTTAATTTTATTCTTTCTCAATGCTGATTTTTTGAAGCCTCTTAAATACTGTAAAAGGTAAAGCATATTCAATATGGACTTGTTAGAATGTGGCTGTGTGTGTTTTGTAAATTGAGTTTATTTAAATTCCAGTCTAGAAGAAGTAAGGCAGTTTTCTCTAGTCTTTCTCTAGAAAGTGAATTTCAAAGTAATACCACCTGTTACATAAAATACAATAGATGTAAGATCATTGTCAAGATATCTTAATATATTGTAGAGTATATATACAAACACAAAAAAGAAAGGGATGCTCATTAATTTCTGTGAGTTTTGAGACACAGTTAAGACATGGGTGACTTGAAAATACTTTTGTTCAGTTGTGGAACTTGTACAGATAAGTTTTTGGCACTTTATTTCCAGTTCTTTCTTTGCTTTGCATATATATTATGTTCATTTATCTACATATATTTAGGTCTTGGTAGACATCTATTTGTACTCATAATTTCTAGATAACATGGACTTGATTGTTTTTTCTGCTCTCTCTCAGCTTAGTTCTTAACACTGAATTTTCAGAAGTATTCTCTAACTTGACTGTAAATTTCTGGAGGATTGAGCCATCTTCTCTTATATTTTTACCTAGTTCTGCAGTGTCTAGTGTTGGCCAATTTACTCTCTTTAGCTACTGTAGGTGTGGGTTTATATCAAAGAATCTTTACAACTTTTCAGAAAGTTTCAGAACCTGGGAAGATGTCACACTGACTGGCTACTATGGGAAAGTGAATATATTGGGTTGACCAAAAAGTCTGTTACATTTTCCCCATAAAATAAAGAACACATTTTTATTTTCACCAATAACTTTATTGATTTGGATATTTTGAGTCCATCAGTTACTTCCTAAAATTGGCTACTGGTGGGTGGAGGCCAGGGTTGCTGCTAAACATCTTTCAATACATAACACAGCCCCACAACAGAGAATTATTTGGCCAAAATCTCAATAGTATCAAGAAATTTCACAAACCATTTTTGGTGCATTTGATCAGTCACAGTAACTTCTCCATATACTGCACAAATTGTTTTTTGTGTGTTTCAGTTTAGTTTTTACTTTTCTTTAAATAATAAAGCATAATACACTGAAAATGTTGCATCCCTTCTTCCATCTTCAACATTAAAATGGCTGCACAAAAATTCACCAATTTTGATAAGCTTTTTAAATGCTTGCTAATATGACAGCTGTCACAATACAATCCAATAAAATTGTTTCAAATGAAGTTAAAGACAACTAAGCACTACTTGAGACATGGCACAGAAAAAATATAATGGACTTTTTGGCCGACCTAATAGTTTTGCACTTATTTTCATGTTTATGATACTTTTCTGTAATGTCAGTCTTTCAAAGATAAATTAATACACAAAACCCCATCTGGGCATTACATTACCTACAGGCTGAGTTCTTTCTTTTTATTTATTTATTGGCAAACTAATACTTTATTACAAATGATTAGCATAATTGAAGTAGGTTGTTTTCCCCTTAGGTACTTGCAATTGAAATCTGTAGAATGAAGTTACTAAAGGCATAAATGAAGTTTGACACATTTTGCCAACAGGAGGCTTTATATATCATTAACTGACACAGTAGTGGCATATCCTGCTTATAAAACATACCTGGTGCCCATTTGTGATGTCAAATAATCCTCATATCAATCCTATGAGGTTGGTACTACCTGATTCTGATGGACTTTTTAATTATACAAAATTTTTATATACACAAAGTGGCAAGCTAAAATGGATTTTTATTTATTTTTTAAACTATAAAGTAATGCAAGAATGCATTTGTATTGTCAATTTAAAAAATTCTTAGAATGAAAATTTAAAAATGTAGAATTAATTCCTCTTTTATCTTTCTGAACACACTGGAGTTCGTTCTCTCCTCAGGGGTAACTACCCTGATCATTTAGGGGTATATCCTTTCCTATAATGCTTTGTGCGGTTGCATATTTATCAAATATATATTCATATTATTGTGGGAATTTTCCAAACATAAATGAGATCATACAGGGTATGAAAAACAATCACTTCCTCTTTTTTACTTACTGTTTCTTAGAAATCCTTCCATGTTAGTACACACAGACCTGCCTCACTGTGAACAGCTGCCCATTCCTCTCTTCACCATGTCTTAGTCAGTCGTTCTCTGGCTGATGAACAGTTAGGTTGTTTCCAATATTTCTATTACAGACTTGATTTAAGAGTTAGTCTGTGTTACCGTGTGACCTTTCACCTATTTGGGCAAAACCAACATTGTCTTGATGAAGTCCTTTGTCATTCGCTGGCTGTGTGGTGAATGTTAGCCCTGGGGTGGGGCTGAGCAAGTCCATGCAGGGTGTGTGGATCGTGGGCCCAGCACATGTGGCAGTAATTTTCCTTGTTTCTGTCGCTGCCAGGAGGAATGAGAACTGCTGGGCATGGTAAACCTTGGATGCTGCAGTCTCCTGTAGAAAAACTTGAAGTAAACTACCCTGTTTATATTAACACCTAGTAAAAGACAATATTAACTTTCCTAAAATAATCTTCTAAAGAGACAGCTTTAAGGAGAATTTCTGAGTTAAATTTAAGAGTTTTAATTAAACATGCAAAGGATAAACAGTATCTTCCAAGTTCAGCCTTAAGAATTAATAACTATTTCTTGAGAAGGAAAAGTATTTTAATGCACTGAATGCCTGGCTGTTTGTGCTTTGAAAGCTGGAGCATTTGCGTTTTTGAAAATTAATAGGAAAACCTGAAGTAACTTAAGTCATAGGAGCACTCTCGCTTTGTATGCTTTCTGTAGATAGGTCCATCGAAGGCATGGGTATCTTTGATGTAATGCAGCTTTGTTTTAGAGAAAACATTGTACTTATGGACAATCAGTGAGTGTTATAGTTGTTCTCATAACTATGTATTTTCGCTAATACTCTCAAAAGTAAAGGCAATAAGACTTCATGTAAATGGTAAACCTTTTTGTTTCAGGAAGATGGGAGGGCTGAAAGAGCAACTTGTGTGGTACATACTTTACAAACCTTGTTTTAATAAATTGTGATTAGCAATCCTGCAAAATAGATAGTGCTAACCTATTTTACAGGTGAGAAAACTGAGGCTTAGAGAAGTAAATGTCCAAAAGACGTCGTTAAAAAGTGAGAGGGCAGGATTTCAACCTCAGGCTGGCCTGTCTTCATTGCCCTTTCAGCTATGTGCTTCTGGGCTCTTGTTTGTTTGTTTGTCTTGTTTTTCTTTTTGAACTCATCAGTATATTTACTATAATTCATCAATATATTCACTGAAACACCATTCCTTTCTTATGGTAGATAAAGTATCATGAGTTATATTATTAAACTCACTGGCCAACTGTGACTCTAAAATAAACCTTATGATTCTGAAGGTTAATTCCTAAGGTTGTCCGAGGTCTGGGCAAGCAAAATGGTGGACTTTTTCCTGAGCAGCCTGCTGACCCCTGCTCTTAAACACAGTTCCCAGATGTGGAAGGTTTGGACGAAATAGATGCTAAGATTTCTGCATGTGGCTAACTGTCCTCAGGTGTGCAGAACCCTTTCAGCCGAATGATACTAAATCAGGTCATTCCAACAGGAACCACTGTGGATGTTCCCTCCCACTGCCACATGCTCCAGGAACTGCTCACTTCTTTCCACCCAGTTCTTTATTTACAGAGTTACAAAATTACGGCCAAGGTGAAAACTTTTCACCTCCTTAGTATTTCTGTTTTAGCTTCTAATGTCAACACTGCAATTTCTCTCTTTTCTCTCTCTCTTCCTCCCTCCTTCCTTCTCTCCATTCCTTGTTTCCTTTTGATATCCTTTCTAAAGGAAATGAAACAATCACTTTCTCCTTTTTCCTCAGCTTGTAGCCCACCTCCCCTAAATTGCCTCTACCAAACCTCCCTATGACCCAGGGGTTCCCATATCAATGTGACAAGGCTCAGGCAGGTTTCTTAACTCAGAGAAGCTGACTGAGTGGAGACTGCTGTAATTGGAGAGCAGACGCTAAATCTCAGGCTGATTCTTGCCCTCAGGAACTAGGGGGCCAGTGTTGCCAGATCTTCTGAGTTTTAGAGAAGCAGGAAATCTAGACTTTTGGGAGGAAATCTCTATTTTTTTAATGCTGGCAACTAATTAAACATTATTTTGCAATAGTGTGCAGCCAAACAAAAGACATCCAAAAGACATCTGTTAGATATCACTTGGAATCTCTTAGTAAACCAAAGAAAAAAATTGAGCTTTCTTATTTAGAAGGTAATTGCTCAACTCTCTCCATACTTTCCTACCTTTTGGCTAAAGCTGTCTTTTCTTTGATACTTTCATTTCCCACAGGTATTATCCTTAGATTTTTGGGAGGCAGTTAGGTATTCTGCTTAAGATCAAGGCTTGCATATCAGCCAAATCTGGGTTGAATTATAGCTCTATCACATACTAATTTTGTTACCTTGGATGGGTCATTGCAGCTCTGTGAGTGACCAGTAAAAGGTGACTACTAATGATCTGTCTTAAGTGCTTTATGGCACAAGATATATTTATTGAGTACCAACTACATACCAGGCACTGGACTAGGTACTGGGAATGCCACAGTTAATAAAACTGGACATACCTCTGGCATTTCTGGAGTTCACTGTCCAGTAGAAGAGAAATATATTAATCAAAAATCTCAGTAACATAATTATAATGAGAAAAGGAGGCTAAGTGCTCTGCTCACACCAAAGGCGGCTCTAGTCTGGACTTCCTGAAGGAAGAAATACTTGATCTGAGATCTGAAAGATGAGTTGGAGTAAACCCAGTGAGAAGTACGTGGAATAAATAGCAGTTCTGTTCAAAGGTCTAGGCAATGAAATAACACTGATATTATTCAACCTGAGTAAATCATAGTCTGAATCTACATCAATTTTACACAGTTCCATTTTGACAAATATTCTCATCAACAAACACAAAAGTGCTGTTATTTCTCTGCAGCTCTCTCATAGGATCCCTTTGTCAAGTATAGTAATAATTATGTCAGATAGTATGGTCTAGGACCTAGACTCTCAGTTATGCTGTGGTAACAACCTCAAAATTTTAATAGTTTAAAGTATAGGTCAACCATCTATGACCCTCAGGCCAGATTGCATAGCTGTCTGCTTTTGTAAATAAAGTTTTATTGGAACATAGGCAAGCCCATTCATTTATATTGTCTATGATTTCTTTCCTACTACAATGGCAGAGCTGATTAGTTGTGAAAGAGACTATACAGCCCACAAAACCAAAACTATTTACTATCTGATTCTTTACTAAAAAATTTTTCAATCCATGCTTAATAGTAATTTGTAGGTGCCTCCTCAATGAAAAACTGGAAATTATATTACCTCTGTGTGGGGATGTATAAAAGAATGACTTAGTGCATGGAAAAGACCTAGCTTGCTACCTGGCATATAATATGGTTCTGCTGTTGCTATTTATTACTGTTCCTAATATCTTCTTTCTTTTTGTTTTCTTCTTAGAAACTTCTGTTCTAATTGCTAAGCCTTATGTGTTATTATATCAATATTATTACTACCACTACTAACAATAATACTTCACATAAATTGCTCATCTATATTGTTTCAGACATTATACTGGGAGCTTACAACAGTCTTCTGAAATAGAGGTATCCCTACTTTTTAAGACTCTGCAAATATTAGTAACAAACACTACCATTCCATTCTCTGAACATTTACTCTGTGCCTGAGCATGGTGCTCACATAAATAATACATTCCTGTAAAACTATCTCATTTTATAGACAAGGAAGCTGAACCCTAGTGAGGTGAGTAACTTGCTCTGGGTCCCCCTCTGAAGTGGTAGAACTGAGACTGTAAGTCCAGACTGTCTAACACCAAAGCCCTTGAACATACTCTCTATCACTATGCCACACCATGTCCCATGGGTAATCAAGGTAGAGTGGTTAAAGGGACTGCTTCATTTGCCCCTGTGGCCAGGTTAGCCCATTTCTTTTCCCTGGTACAGTGTCTCTGTTGAACTTTTTTTCTGCTCAGAGTAGTCTTGACGTTTCCTTCCTACTGTCTAAAATCTGCTCGCCTCTAAACCCCTGTATCTTAGAGAAGCTGGTTATCATTGCCATAGTGACCTCATTCATCCCTGCCTGTGTTGAGCATTTGGACTGTTCATTGGATGCTGAAGTGACAATACAGCATAGACTAGGATGAGCCCCTTGTCCAGAGAGGCACTCATTTAGAGTGTTTTTTCCTGTGTGTTTAGTGGGCTGCGACTATGATTTCTCCCTTCTTCCTTTTGAATAGATTATTGAACACTTTATATGCAGCAGGTCTTATGCCACATACATCATGGCACTTTCAGAGCACCCCTTTGAAGGGGTCCTCTTATTATCCTGATTTACAGATGCAGAGGCTGAGGCTGGCCAAGGTCACTGGACTGGGGAGGATGAAGTGGGTCTGAGGTGCAGGAGTATACTCAGGGGTCAACCTCTTTACCCATTCACCTCATGGTTGTTGAGGACTTCCACTGAGGACAGAGTTGTCTATTCTGCCAATTGTCTTTGTCTTAGCAGCTGCTTATATTGAATAGAGACCAAGAGGTTCTATTCTAAGGATTGTATCAAATTCGCATGGACATAGAGAATCCAGGCAATGGCCCATCACCAAATAAGTGACAAAGCAGAGTGGATGAACAACTGCAATTTAAATTTTCAAACATAACCAGGATTATTAATTCAGTTTAACAGACATTAAGCGCCCATTATTCATTGTGAGTGAGCACTGAGCTGAGCATAGCAAGGGCAAATGTCTGAGGTGGTCTTATTGTCCACGGCAGTTCGGCAGTTTGGCAGTTCATTGCCCAGGAAAAGGCAACACAGCCTATTAAGGGCACAGGCTTTGTGTCTGAGGGACCCAGGTTCTAGTCCAGGCTCTATCACTAAACTATTGCTGTGATCTTTGGCAATCTGCCTAACTTTCCATAACTTTAGTTTTCTCAACTGTAAAACAGGGATAATAGGAATACCTGCCTCAAATGTTAGCATAAGCATTCAGTGACAGGATACAGGTAAAACATTTAGCACAGTGCCCATCAAATGAAGAACACTCAATGAAGTCTCAACTATTAATAGATGTTATCTGTAGAAGAGATAAACATGGTCCCAGAGAAGGACCAAGCAAGGGAACATGGAAGAGGTGTTAGAGAGAAGAAGAAGAATCAGTTTCTTCAGGCTTGGGGCTGGGGGACAGGGGAGAGGCTTCATAATGGAGGCAAACTGGAAATTGAAGGATAATAGAATCCTGATGGGCAAAAATGGCTAGGAGAGGTCATGGCACTTCAGGCTGAAGGAACAGTTTGAACAAAGATATAGAGACAAGAGAGGAAAAGGTGGGTTCAGGGAATTCTTCATGGTGTGAGGTAGCTAGAAAGGGGAGGGCAAGTGGAATGATGTGGAGAGTTTGACTTTCTGAATATTGAATAAAGTATTTCTGGAATACGTGACTGTGAGAATGTGATGTGGTTCCAATGATTGTGCAACTGCTCCTTCTGCGAATGCCTGCCATTCCTGGAGGCTGCAAAGTGATCCCCTCCTCCTGCAGGAAGATATAAAGGCTTGATAATGCTGCTTTCAATGCCTTTACTCCACATTACTGGCAGGACAAGTTTGTCCCTTCCAGGTTCAATACCAGAGTTACATCTGCCCTTGCAAAGTGTAATTCCATGGCAGAAAACATGCCCCTGATCATAAATGTTTCTGAAGCCAAGTTCCTGGATTGTACTTTCTAGGTCAAGGTAAAACAGAGTGAAGCATGCCTTTCTTATTGTTTTAAAATGTAGATTTTATCTTTACTCAGGTCTGGTGAGGTCAACAGGTCAGGATAAGACTATCATAGAAAAGATAGTTTGTTATTCATAGTTCCCAAGGAGGGGGCAGTGCCATGCCATGGCGGGGGAGGGGCACACAGGGAAGTACCAGGGCAGGTCAAGAAGCCAAGGGACTTGGGTGGGGCAGGGCATGGGAAAGAGCCTTTTTGTGGTTTCCATGGAAAGGAACAGATGAGGCTGGCTAAGTGGGTTTAGGATTAGCTTGTTTGAATAATGTTAGCTGGCTCAGGGGGCAGAGGCGTTGTTCCTAGTTGTCTGGTACCTGGCCATGGGGTGATCAGGGCAGGGGAATAGTGGGGCTTTGGTCTGGTTGGTTTGCATATGAAAGGCACACTTGCAGGTGAGTCCTTCACTATCTCTAGAAATTGGCCACTGCTGAGAGGGGCAGTCTTTTCCAGGGTCAGCAAGGGCACACATGACAAAGATTTATAATTCAGAAAATAAAAAACATGATTAATATATATATGTCCTTGATAATGGAAGAAAATTGTGTCTTCAGGAATTTAACAAAACTCTGATATTCCTAAGGAACGCGCGCACGCATGCACGCACACACATGCACACACACACACACTTATTCACTGCAAGGCACGTGGCGTTTTAGGGGTTGAGTTCTACATCAGCGATGGCTGCCACAGTAAGCCCTCTCCTCACCTGTTTGTTCAATACCAGGCAGGAGGCTTCTTTATGGTGAGAGGGGACTAATGCTCAAACACCATAAAAACACTTGATTTATCTTTTCAATGCTATTTACATGACTAATTTCATAGAAATTTTCAGAGTTATGTTTTCAACTTCATTTCTTTGTTATTGGCCTTTTTTTTTTTTTAAAAAAAATGCATCCCTTCTTCCTATATTCAAGAAATTAAGAAAGAAAACGTGTTTGTACAAGGCACTGGTATAGAGGCAGATGACTCCTGTGAACTAGAGTTTGTATACTGAGCCCTGTCAAGTTATTTAATTCTAAAAAACTGATATTAACATCCCCATCTATAAGATGAAGAAATATACATTTGGAGTTGCTTGTCCAGGGTTTTATATCAAGAGAGGCAGGAGAAGTTTTTATTGATTTTTCATGTGTCTTTTAATAACCACTTCCCCAAAAAACCAAAAGGTTTTGTTCTATTTTTCCTGCCTAGGTAGCTAATATCTCTGTTGATGGCTTTTTATAAGATACTCCTCAGGTTTAATTTTTATGTCATGTTTGCAGACATCTTAACATTTTTCAGTCAAGAGGAATGGAGTGTTGACCTGCTAGTGGAAATGGTAAATTTAGATTCCTCCCTTCCCCACCCCAAATATTGAACATATATTATCTTCATCATGCTAAAGTACAATGCTTTGTAACCATTCCTACTGATTTCCTCATAATGCATGAAGTTAACTACATGCATGAACTCTGCTTTCCAGTTTATCCCTGAACTTACATATTTTAAATTGTTATTTTAAACTTCAGGATCATCTTTTAATAATGACAACCAGCCAGAACTAAATTGTTTAACATGATACTGCCCTTAGAGATTAAAGAGAAATTGATAGCCTCTCTAACAGCCATTTTGTACCTTTCATAAGTGTGTGTGTTATTCTCTCACTCAAGGCTTATTACTCTCTACTAATATGCTATTGCCCAGGATTAGTTAATTAAACATGACTTAAAAGTTTGCCTTACTCTTTAAACTAGTGACAGAAATTGCCTAACATGATTTCTTGGCTATATGCTGCTTTCAGAATGTCAAGAAAGCAGAGTCAAGAAAATACATTTACTCTGTTAAATCTTTATTTATTTTCTAAGGAGTGAGAGAGCATTTTTGTCCAAGTGATGAGAACCTCCTGGAATTGATTGACTTAAATTAGCTTGATTGCTTTTTATCAATCACAGCTGCACTGTTTAGCATAAAAATGCAAAACATCTAAAAAGCATTTGCCTTGCAGCATACTAGAAAGATGTTTTTAGTTAGTTTTAAGATGTTTCAAATTTTTATTCTGCACAGATTCTCTGAGAATGTATCCAGAACATATCTAGTTACAGAGAATTAGTACAGATATTGTAAACTTTGAGAAAATGAATTAAAGAAAATATGCTGTTTTATGAATTACATATTTAGAATTTGGGCTTTTTAGCTTTTAAATGTCTCTCGTTAAGTTAAACAGTTCAGCAATATTTGTTGCAGTGGCCGAGCCAAGCCAACCACTGCTAAACATTAAAAAACAGTCGTTGGAACTTTTCACATAATGAGCCATTTGGCCTTTCTTGTGGAGCTGTGACATGGTTCAGTGGAAACTGGCTGTCGTAAAGTTAGGTAAAATTAGCTTTGTCTTGAAATCCCATGAGTGAATTTCAGACCATCATCTTCATTTTCTCCTTGGCTAGGATAGTTTAATAATGATGAGTGTGGCCAACTAACTGTTCTTGTGCGGGCGCTTCTGAGAAGGGTCTGCTCCGCGAGGCATTCCGGTTCTCTTTCTGAACCAGCTGCTGTTTTTCTGATTTCCCCTTATTTGGCAGGTTTTCCCTTTGGTTCTTTTGGACATCATTAACACCAAAATCAGAAGGTACATTCTAGGAGTTGATGAGAGTGGGGGTGGGGAGAGAAAAACAGAGTAAGCTGGTTGTGTCTTCTTGTTTTTGTCAAAACCACCTACTGGTCTTGGTTGGTAAGAAAAGTGAAACTGCAGCAGACACCAGAGCTGAAGTGCAGGACTCCAGTCCATAGAACAAAACCTCACGGACTCTGCAGGGGCATGTTCTTCAACATAAGCTCTGGGTTGCAGTTCACTTCTGAAACACAAACTTTCTCTTTAAACATATTTTTCAAACGGAGTACCAACTCCATTTGAAATGCCCTTCGTTGGGCATTTTGGAAGTTGTGTGTGTGAGAATGACACATGCGCCTACCTCTACTCTGCTGATTTTTCTTCTACATTAGAGGGTGTGAAGGGTTATGCTCCTAAGTCTGTAATGAGGATGTAAAAGTCCCGTGCCCTCCACTGGGGAAGGATTGGAGTCCTTAAGTCATTGTCAGGCTGTGGGCTTCCCCCCTCCTCTGTGAAAGCAGCTGGTGGGGAGTGATCAGTTCAATAATCAAAAGAGACAGGGTATTCCACATGAACAGGTGGGACCCTAATAAGAGCAGATGTGTGTCCTGGACTCCAGAGGTGACCTTGGCAGATATGAGATTACCCAGTTCAAAGGCTTTTCCATAGCTTTTCATTCTGGATAAGTCTCTGATTATCCATTTAGATTTGTAGAATCAAATAAGCCTGCATTTGATGTGTCACATCATTCTAAATGCTAACCTGTTCTAATGCTGCCTCCAGGCCACTTTTCAAAAATCCTCATTCCTCCCACTTTTTATGTATTATTAATGTGCTCTAATGATATTATTAATGTTTAAATCAATCACAATTTTAACATTGTGACAAAATTTTTAAAATTGTTTCCATATTCCCTTCTCATCTTTGTTATGCTGTGTTCCCATTATTTTTGACATAGTTACTTTTATAAATTTTTTACTACAATTTAGGGTTTTGAGATTTTTAATTTAACATATGTCATTACAAGTGTGCTTGTGTGGTTATACGTCTCCTGATTTTTATTCTTAATCACTTTGGATAGTTTGATTTCCTTAGCCATATTCCTACTTTTGTCATTGGAGTTGTTTCTACAACTTTTCACTGATGTAGATAAATTTCAATATGAATGTGTTTGAACATTTCATTGCTGGATCAAATAATATAACCATATATCTAAATTGATTTTTAAAATGTACTCATGTACTAAATATAATGCTTCAGCAAAAGGCTGATGCCACATTTCCCACAATCTTGCTAGCACTGGGTCTTTTAATGATAAAATGTTTAGCATAATATTACTATGCTTTTATACTACTTTAATTATTTTACAGGATTAAATATATTTTCATGCTGCTTATTTACTGTGTGTACTTTCTCCATGATGTACTTACATGGTAGATTCTTAGTGTAATTGTACATTAGAGATATTAAGTCTTTGTTTTAGTTGGTGCAAATACTTACTCCATTTAATTGTTTGCCTTTTGAATTTTGGGTTTGTACATTTTTATTAAGTTTTTGGCTATAAATGTAACTGAATCTGTTAAGCATTTCTGTCTTCACTTTTTTGATTCTTCCAAAGATCAGAGAAGTACTCTGTTCTAATTTCAGCTTGTTGTCCTATATCTTGATATTTGACCAGTTTTAAATACAGTGTGGGACAAAAACTAGGTTTATAGTAGTTCATATGGAAAATAATACAATAATTAATAAATAACACAATAATAAACTATGTGTTTCACGTACTCACAACTGTAAACCTACTTTTGTCCTGTCCTGTATGTTTGTTTATAATTTGTTCTTTTTGAAAACATGGTACATGTACAAGGTCAAAATAATTTAAACATTGAAGTTGAACTGTCCCATGTGGGTCCATAGTTATGTGCCTTCATATTTTTCAGTGAGCAATATGCCTAAGGACTCATTCTACCCAAAAGAGACAGCTGACCTATGCCTTCACTACTGCATCATATTTCATTAGTTTCAGGGAATATAATTTATGTGGCCAGTTAGACTTTATTTGAAAAACCTTTCTCTTTAACATCTATCCAAAGTCTATTTTAGCATATGTTGCAACATATAAATCTAAGTTAAATCTTTCCATTTGACTGATTTATCCTAATACAATTTATTTAATTGTTTTTCTTCCTTATTTTTGATTCAGTCTTAATGTAGTTCCTATAAATAATTGGCTCTATTTTCAGGCTCTTTCCCCTGTCAGTCAGAACAATAAAATATTGGTGCTGTATCTTGCATCGGCATTCCCTACTCTGTGTCCTACTCTAGAGAGGAAGGTAGACTTCTCTCCTCAATCCAAAATTTCTTTTTCCAGAATTATATTTGATATGCTTATCTGATTTTTTCCCCAGTTTATTTCAAGAACTATTTTTCTTCATTTCTGGAAATAATTATCCATGGGTACGCTTGATCTGCAAATTAAGTGGGGGAGGATTGATTAATTTAAAACAAATAATTAAATAATTTAATAAATATTTTGTCAGAATTTTCTTGACTTTTAGTATTTTTTATGACCCTTAAGTTTATTCCTATGTGACTTATCTTTTGTGATGTTCTTATAAAATATATATTTATATAAAGTATATGTGTGTATGTATACATACATATTTTTGTGTTTGCTCACTCTTTTATTGTAAGAATTATGAAACATTATTGGTATTTCAATGTTCATATTATAATGTGAAGGCAAATAATATTTTTATCCCTTTATTGCTTTTTATTCCTTGGAAAGCTCTTTTGTGGGTTCTTACGTAATAGTCAAACTTCAAAACAATACTAAATCATTTTTGTTTCTATTTTGTGTAAGAATGTGTAAGGAGTTTCTCCAGTAATGCCATTTTGGTTCTTTGCTATGGAAATACACTTCCTAATATTGACAGAGCTTCTATTTCCCTTTAAAAATGTTATTGGAATGAAAGTTGCATTTTATGAAATAATGTTTTACTATAAATTAAAGTGCTCATTGTTTTTCCTACTTTATTTTTTGTTATAGTGTTCCATTAACAAAAGTTCTTTTGCCAAAGGGTCCCGGGTAAAAGCCTGTTTGCTGTAGTGTGAATTTTAAAGTATTTTAAATTTCACATGCTAGTTTTGTGTAGAACCTTTTATTTATACTAATGAAAAGGATTTTACACACACACCTAGATTTTAAGATCAGAACCACATTTCTTGGTAGTATAAATTAACATTTGCCCCCTATGTTCTTGAGTAGTTTATTTAATGTGGAAATTATTTGTTCCTTGAATGTTTGACAAAATTCACTAGCAGCCATTTTAGAAGGAATAATTTTCTATCAATTTGAGTTTTCTTTTTTGGTGGGAACATATCTTAAGCTTTTCTCTTATTTTGTTAGAATGAGAATTTTGAACACTTACTTTTTTAGTAAGTAATTTTCTTCAATAAATTATACTTTACTTAGGTAAAGTTTTTTGTATAGTTAAAAAATCAGAAAGCTGGTTTTAGAGATGGGAGTTGTTTCCCAGTATTTTAGCCCTATGTCTGCCTGCATATTTTTAGAGTAAAAGCAGAGTATCAGAGGTGGACAAGGTCATTGGGATCCCCTCATTTTTCAGATATGGAAACTAAAGCACAGATAGGTTATGTGACTTGACCAGAACAAATCAGTATGTGTATATCCTGGGAAAACTGGGACTGGGACCCAAACCTTTTAGTAATTATTTAGGCTTAAAAAAAAAATCATATCAAGTTTTCTTTTTGTGAACTGAGAGGGTACAGAGTTAGATATAAGGTCTATCAAGATGTTGGGAGACTGAACATGGAACCACATGTCGACCTTGAGCATTTAACCTCAGAGTCAGAGATTATTGCATTAAGCTTGAGGATTTAAGTTTCATTTCAAAGAAAGTTTGAGAAGTGTAATGGACTATGGTTTAATGGTTACATTAAGTAACTGCAACCAATTTCAAATTACTTTAAGGAAAAAATGGTACTCAGTGATTTGTATAGTTGAGGATTTCAGGATTGCCTTGACTTCAGGCATAGCTGAATCCAGGACTCAAATATTACTGTTGCACTTCTTGTAGTTTTTCCTTCAACTTTCTGGCCTTTTTTCTTTATTTTGGGCTATATTTTCTAAGAAGTTTGGGCCATCAACAGATCCAGAATCACATCCGTCCATCTCTGCAACCTTAACAGAATGAAATAGGTTTCCCTGTTAGGTGCATTGGATGGTTCTAAGAAAGACTGTAATTGGCTGGGCTTAATCACCTGATCATCTCTCAGCCAATCACTGCATTGATTAGGTCACAGTGAAATACCTTCAGCCAACATGTTAATTAAAAAGTAATCTTTTCTCACAGTATCTCTTAAAGAATATTACAAGCTCTCCAGTTTATAAACAGCAGTAACATTTCTCCCATTTTGAAAGAATACACAGGGCTACTGTTACTCTCTTCTTGTTACTCTCTGAATTTAGTGGCTTTTCTCTCTCCCTCTGTTTGTTCTTTTGGGATTTTTTTTTTTTTAAACATAGACCTAGTCTCTGGGGCTGTTTTAATGTTACCTCCATTTGCATTTTCCCTGGAGTCCAGGAGGAGCCAGAGACAACCGAGAGTAAAAGGTTGCTCTCCCGTCAATGCTGGGGCACTGGAGACATTTATATTTTGACTATACAAAACAATAATTTTGGTCCCTTATTCATGATTGTAGACCTCCACAAAAGAAATATCTAATAATATGTAATTGAATTATTCTGGTTACAGGTGAACACCTATCTTTTCTCTTCTTTCAGGGGCCAGTTTAATTATCCTGTACATCTGGAGGTGTCACCAGGCTGAGCTTGGCTGTGTTCATTGTGGTTTCTCCTTAGGGACCTTTCATCTCAGGAACAGACCCTTCTCAAGGTTTCTATATTTCCTAGTGCAAAAGGGACTCTACTTTCTTAAGAAACTAAATGCCCATAGAGATTATAGTAAAAATTAATATACAGTTTGGAATTCCATAAAGGAAAAATTATCTTAATGAACTGAAACCATGCCTTGTAAGTTTCTTTACCAGAATCGCCCAGTTCTGAAGTGTACATTCTTTCTAAAATCACAGGCCAGCTTTGAGGCATTTCCCCATTTCGCTTGGACTTTGAGGTTGCACTTTAAGGAAAAGGACGGCCTGTGTCTTACTGACCCAGAGAGTCAGTCAGGCAGTCATGTTAAAATGCCTGCTTAGCTTAGGTTTCTACTGCTTGTTTGCTAGTATATCTCCCAACAAACCTGTTAGTGTATCGTCTTCTTGGTTCTTCCTGGTTTTGGTCCACTGTTCCTCATTGTCACTAAGGATTGCAGACACTGTCATCTCTTGTCCAGATTGTTGCAATTGCCTCTTAACTAGTCTCCCTGCCTCTCCCAGTGCCTCCCCGTAGTGAGCCTGTTAACATGTAAGTCCAGTCTTGTCTCTGCTCCACTCAAAACACTCCAGGGGCTCTTCATTTCACCCAAAGTCCTCACAGTGACATAGAGGCTGATATGGTCTCTCTTCACCCCTTATCTGCACCCCATTGCTTCATGACTTTGCCTCCTAACCTTTCCCCTTGGCTTATTCCACTCTAATATGCCAGGCATGTGCCCACCCTTGGTTTTTTGTACTAGTTCCCTCTACTGGGAACACTTTTCCTCTGGATGGCCGCATTGCTACCTCTCTTTATCTCCTTTACCTTCTCAGTGAGGCCTGAGGTCTTTCTCCTCTTCCCTCCACCTATTAAACAGAAAGCTATTTTATTCACTTATATCCCTAACATATAGAAAACAGTAGAACAACCTATGAATAATTTTAGATAAATATATGAAGTCCTGAGGGGATGTTGTTTTAAGATATGGTGCATCTGGTACTTTAACTTGAGTTCAAAAATCCCAGATAGATTCTAAAATATAATTTAAAAAAATCTAGGATATCAGGTAACCCAGTCCTGTCACATTCAAATACACATAGCCCAATAACTAAAGTAATTAAAAAGTAGTTCTATTCTGTTGAACTCCCCAAAATATCACCAGATAAATTTATCACAACTTGTTTTAGCAAGGGAGCACACTATCTTGACAAAACATTCATTGTGTATCAGGGCAGGGGCAATTAAAAGTGGAATATTTGTAGGAATTTGAGGTTTCGGTTCAAGTGGTTTAACCTAAGCTTTTCAGGCAGAACTGGTTGGAGTTGACAAAAGTTTGTGATATAATAATTTAGAGTTGGTGGACACAACAAGGTAAGGGTCTTGAAGAGTCATGTTAGATAATGTGGTAGGTAAGTGGATGGTTTGGCCAGATGAATAAGTTATTGTCACCAATAAAACAATCAATGAGGGAGAAAGCAAGATGGCGGAGGAGTGAATGGAAGTCACACTGACGTCCTTCCAGGACCACTCTGGAATTACACTAAATTGTGAAGAAATTACCTGGAACAAAAAACTGAACAATGGCAAGAGAGGAGACTTATAACCTCAGACAGACAGAAGAATCAGCTTTAGCACAACCCAGCTGCTATTTACCCTAGTCTCTGGCAAAGGCGGGGGCAGAGTGGGCTAGAGACGCCTGAGGAGACAGCGGGGAAGGAGTCTTTGGGGAGAAAACTGAGAGAGTAGCTGACAAGATCCCGGTATTGACTCCTCTCCCATATGGCAGCAGCCATCTGGCTCAGGCAGACTGCTCCCATGAACAGCAGCAGCATGAGAGGACACAATAGCCCCGCACACAGGAGGGACTCTGCCCTGTCCTGTGGTGCCTAAGCCTGACTGCTGAGTGCAGAGTGACTAGATTAACAACTGAAGGAGACAGCCACAGACAGTAGATTCCTAGAAGTCTCGAGAAACTGCCTAAGGTCAGATGGGGTCAACATCTGACATCATCAGAGGCAGATCCAGAAAGTAAAAACAGCAGTCTCCTACCATAGAAGTTCACACCACAAAGTCAGGAAATCAAGACAGATCAGTTTAAGAAGTAGTAGCAAAAAAGGAGTCTCACAAATAATGGGAAGACAAAGAAACACCCCTCAATCAAAGGGAAAGGAAGAATCCCCAGAAAGAGCACTAAATGAAAGAGAGGCAAGTAAATTATTAGACATTGAGTTCAAAACAACAGTTTGGTAAGTCTCTCTCAGTGAGCTCAGAGAGACTTACCAAAAACTACAGGGAAACTACGAGGAACTTACTGAAAACTATGTCAGCACGAAAAAGGACACAGAAACTATCAGTAAGAGACAAGAGGAAATGAAGAACACAATTTCTGAATTGAAGAACACAGTAGAACCAAGCAAAAGCAGGCTAGATGAAGCAGAGTAATGAATCAGCAGGCTGGAGGATAAGGTAGAATACAACTCCTGGAAAAGCAAGAAAATGAAAAAAGACTCAAAAAGAATGAAGAGGCATGTAGGCAAATGCAGGACAACCTGAAACGTAATAATATCTGTATAATAGGGATACCAGAAAGAGAAGAAGAGGAGGAAGGGATAGAGAACCTGTTTGAAAAAGTAATGATGGAAAACTTCCCCAATTTGAGGAGAGAAAAAGTCTGACAAACCCAGGAAGCACAGAGGGTCCCATTTAAGAGGAACACAATGAGGCCCACTCCAAGGCACATCAGAATTAAAATGGCAAATATCAAAGACAAACAGAGAATCCTAAAGGCAGCAAGGGAGAAAGAGGTAGTAACATACAAGGGGGCCCCGATATGGCTAGCATCTGACTTCTCAACAGAAACACTACAAGCCAGAAGGGAATGGCAAGAAATATTCCAAGGAATGAAAAGCAAATGCCTACAACGAAGACTGCTTGACCCAGCAAGGCTCTCAATTAAAATGGAAGGGGAAATAAGGAGTTTCCCAGACAAAAGAAGGCTAAAAGAATACACCTCCACCAAACCAGCGTTGCAAGATATGCTAAAGGGACTGGTTTAAGAAGATGAAAGAAAAGAAGTTTATGAATACCCAGTTCTTTTCACAGTCACCAATACTTGATATTACCAATATTTTTAATACTTATTAATCTGATTGTGTCAATTATGTGTTATTTTGTTACTTTATTATTTGTTGAAACTAAACCTTTTAGTATATTTCTTGCCTATTTATTATTTTTAAAAACCTTTAAATGACTATTTGGTGTTATTTATCCATTTTTTGACTAAATATGTGTAGAATTTTTTCCCTAAAAAAAATCCTATTAACCCTTTTTCAGATGTGTTGCAAATAGTTTCCTATTCTATTACTTGTCCTTGAAATTTTTTATATGTATGTTACTGTATGGTCTTAAATGTTTAATATAGTCATAGTGTCAATATTTTACATCTTCTGGGCTTGAATATTTTACTTCAGGGCAAGAAAAATATTATTTTGTATTTTCTCCTAAAACTCCTTAGATTTTACATATTGATTTTTAACTCACCTGAATATTTCTTGTAAAATGTGTGAAATAGGGCTCTATATATTTTTCATTTCAAGTAATAGTGGTCAATGCACTGTATTTGTTGAATAAGCCTTATTTTCCCCATTGATTTGAAATAGCAATTTAATCATATATTACATTGTTAGACAGATATATAAGTTTGTTTCTAGAATTCTCACTTTATTTCATTGATCTCCTTGATTATTTCTGTGCTGGTGTCATGTTTTAATTGCTGTGATTTTATAATGGATTTAATTTTTTTAAATATTTTATAATGGATTTTAACATTTAAAAAATAAATAAAATCAATTTGCATTAAAAAAACAGAAAGAAGAAACTCCTGCCTTTTGTGACAACATGGATGGAACTGGAAAATATTATGCTAAGTGAAGTAAGCCAGTCTGTGAAAGACAAATACCATATCATCTTACCTATAAATGGAACCTATTCAACCAAATAAACTAACAAACAAAATAAGCCATAGGCATGGAAACATAGAGCAGACTGAAAGTGACTAAAGAGGAGGGGAAAGGAGGACAATGGTGGAATGAAGGGGAAGGGACTAGACAAAGAAAATGTATGAATGACCCATGGACATGGACAACAGTGTGGGAATTGACTGTGAGGGCGGGGGTCGGAGTGGGATGGTGGAGGAGAGCAAAGGGGAAAAATTGAGACAACCGTAATTGAATAAATATGATCTAAAAAAGAAAAAAATCAATGAGTATTTTCTGAGGCTAATAGTAAATTTATTTATTGGTTTACAGGCTTGTATTTTCTAGTCAAAGATTTCCTGGAACAAAGAACTAAGATGTTGACATGGTGGGGGATGCAGTCAATAGTCATGTTGAAGCCATAGTAACAAACATGGTCTCAATTTTTAATTCTTCACTTGTGACTCATTAAAGGAGGTCCAGTTCATTCATTCATCTGTTTATTCATTAATTCATTCATTTGAAAAAATACTTTTTGGTTTCCTACGGTGAGTCTACACCAGGGTAGTCAGGCAGAAGACCTTCCTACCAATGATTCCTTACATTTAGCTTGGGTTCCTTCTTTAACACTCAGTTACTCTGTATCTTCTCACTTCTTTGAAAAACCCGTCAAGATCCGTTTGATCCTGAGGTCTGGTAGCTTTTCGGAATCTCTTCCTTTCTCCTTTTCTGTCCCTTTTAAAAAATATATAGATTAACTTTTAGTATTTTTTTTAGCTTAGAGTTTCTAAACTTTGGAGCTATTGACATTTTGGGCTGGATAATCTTTATTGGTAGGGGCTTCTCTGGATTCTATCTACTTGTCTGGATTCTAATCTACCTCAGTTGGAGCCCCTTGTGCCCCAGTTGTGATCATCAAAATTGTCTCCAGATATTGTCAAAAATCCCCTCTGAGTGGCAAGATTGCCCTGGTTGAGAACCACTAGCTTAGTCTATTGCTTGGATTTTGTACAACAAAGGGGAACCTGAGAGCTGACCCAGCAAGTGAGCAATCATCTCTCTCTGAAAGAGGAAGGAAGGAGGGGTCTGTGCGTGCAATAACAGTTTTGACCTCAGTACACTCTTGCTGAGTGTTCCTTCCCAAGGCCATATCTGATCATGTCACTTCCCATCACCATCAGAATAAAACCCAGAATTCACAACAGGGCTCATGTCATCTTTCTCATAGGTGCACTGTCCCCGACCCAACCTTGTCAATTAAACCCTGCAGGTGCATCAAACTCTTTGTAGGTTCCCTACAGAGCACTACCTCCTGCCTCCATGTCTGAGGCGTTTTCAGTCTCAAACTTTTCTCTTTTACTGACCTCTATTTCTTCAGTTTAAGTTTTAGCATCTCCTCCTTCGGCAGTTCTCCCTAATTCAACATAAACTGATTAGATGCTCCCATAGCACTCTATTTTCCCTATTATAACAGGTAGCCAGGCTTTATTAGAGTTGCTTGTTTAATTGCTTGTCTTTCTTTCTGGGTTATCAGCCCAGTGAAAAAGACAAGACTATCTCCTTCGCCGTTGTTTCCTTAGAACTCATCATAGAGCCTGGAGCTTAGTCAGTATTGACCCCCCAGAAAAGGTGTAAAGTAAAATGTTGAAAATAGTCTTAATGTATCAATTTGGTAAATAATCCATATGTTTTTTGAGAAGTTTTCAAAGTCCCCCCCCCCGCCACCGCACCTATCCCCTCCAACATTATGAATGTTGGATATGTTCAGTATGAATATGTTCATTGGAAGAAATTCAACTCAACTATTCCCCCTCAACTCTTTAATTTTAGAATATTAAAATATCAATAAAAATGACACTGAGTTGCATATTTCTTCTGTCTTATTATATATTCAAAGTAAATCCTATAGCTATTAAGAAGCTGTCTCTGCTGTTCTTTTAAATGAAATGGTCTTCACTTATTACTCATTCTTTAACTGTCTTATGTTTAAGAGAAATTTTATAGGCTGGAAAATCATAAGGTACCAATCCACAGATGCGTTTTCTGTTCTCACCCAGTTTTTTGTTTGGGTCTTATTTTTCTCTTAAATAATAATAAAAAAAATGTTGCTGGAAATGTAAAGATCACACCATGTCACATAATATGTTGATTTCTTGTTTCCCCTGAGTAAGGTGCAGCGCTGCAGCACTGCCATGGTTTCCTCTGGAAACTGTGGGTGGGGGCAGCCCAGGCTGGCTGCCTGCTGCCTGGATGACCCTGTGCTCCCCAGGTGGCCCCGTCCCCACCCAGCCACAGTGACCCTTTATTGCCACTGACCTGACATCCTTGGCACTTAATTTGTGACTTGTGTTTAGTCTGCTTTGTAAGTGAAGTTAAGGGAGGGAAAGTTTAGCCAGTGAATATTTGAATAAAATATGAGCAAGTGTAAGAACATCCAGGTGACAGAGATCCAGTAACAGGGTAACAATAATTATTGAAACTGCCCTGTTTTACTGGATTTAAAATTTAATCCTGAAAGAAAGCTCAATTCAAATTCATTGTTATGCTCCTAACACCAACACAGGTTGCCGAGGATTGGGGGGAGCCGTGACGCCTCTTGGTCCAGACACCATAGCCCACCTTCCTCAGATCAGCAGGACTGAAGATACACTTCTGATTCTCTGCTCTGAGGCTCCGTGCTACCTAGCTTCCTGTTGCTGGCTGGAGTATTTCCAACCCAGTACATTTTCTTCTTTAATGAATGACTTTTTCCCTCACATTATTGGGACACTGACACTATAATGGTTTCTCTGGGCCCTGATTTGGGCGGCACGAAGCTGAGTTGTTGGATCTTATTTGTGTGTTACATATGTCCTGCAGGCCCCCTTGTGTCCAGGCTATTCTGATGGGCAGATGTGGCTCATTTCTGACTTTTAGTGGATGTGGGGTCATAGGCTAAGTTCTTCATTCCCCCGATGCTCACTTTCATTCTCTAAAAACAGGAGGGAATATTCTCTCTACCTCTTCATCACACCCTTAGGCTGGCATGTAGTATTTAAGGCATTCACTAAATAGCACTTGGTTTTGTTATTATTAATTATAATGTTGGTGGGGGTGAGTAGTAAAGGGTAAAGGAGAGCAATTATATGGTGATAGAAGATGATTTGACTGTGGGTGGAGGGCACACATGCAATATACAGATCATGTATCATAGAAATGTACACCTGAAACTACGTGACCTTATAAACCAATGTCACCACAATAAATTTAATAAAAAATTAATTACAATTTTTTTAAAGAGGGATGAGAATGAAACCCCTCAAAAATTACAGGAACAGTGTAATTATTCATATATATATATGAATATATATATGAATAATGTGAACTCCTTGAGGGAAAACAGTCCCTCTTTTTAAAATTTTAATATTGTTGTTATCGTCTGCCTCATAAGTGCTCTTACCTCACTGGTGTCAGCAGCTCTGTGGTGTTTGGCACCCTAAGGTGTAAAAAGGATGCTGGAGGTGTAGTTTAGGAACCCACATGCCCACAGCTCAGAGGATCCAGGTCCTTCCCACTCATCTACAGTCATGTCAGAATGTGGCTGCTTTTCAGAGCGGCACCATCCTATCCAATGAAATGGATCTTTACATTCACAATCTTTACAGAATTTCATTCCTCTGCCTGGAAAATGACTTTGCGTTTAGAACCATACCAAGAGGAGAAAAACAGAGGAAGAATGTGTTTTTCCTCCTTAATTTGATATACTCCAAAATTTCTATGTTGATGACAGTTGTCAGAGGTAAGGGAATGAGTTTTTAGGCTCCTTCCCTTGAATTCTATCTTCCTTATAATTTTTATAGCATGTGTGGTCATGAAATAACCAAAAGATTTTTATTTTCCTTTTTGGTATAGCTTTTACTGTACTGTGGTACCACCACAAATATATTGTAACTTAATGTTAATAAAAGTAACTACTGATGAACTTGAAAGGAATGGCATCGAAGTATACTGGAGCCCTGATCTTCTGAGGGACGATATATCATTAAATGCTTTTATTTTTTTTCTGCCAAGTTTATGGAGGTTCTTATGAGTGTGGCAAAATTTGGCCTTTGAAAAGGGTAAAATTTTTAGTTATTTTGCCCCTTTGCATAAACCAGTAATTTTCAACAGGTGTGCTGTGGCATACTGGTGTGCCAAGAGGATTTTTACAACATGCACTATGTGACTCTTCAGTTGGGAGCACTGACCTCTTTTTCCTTAGATTGTCAAATAAAATAAATGACAACAGCCAAGACAACAATGTGCACCTGGTGTGAATATTTTTTGTTAGAGCAGCAAAAAACATATTTTTGGTGTGCTGTAGAATTTTAGTAATTAGTTTATGTGTGCCATGAGATGAAAAATGTTAAAAATCTCGGGCATAAACAATACTTAGAATTATTAACAATCAAAATGAAACATGTCCTCCCATTTTCTGGACATGCCCATTTTGTCAAGTGCAGAATTAAGTTGCACTACATAATGTGTGGCCATGTAAACTGAGGGCACTGCGATCATAAGCATCCAGACCTGTAAGAATTTTTATGGGTTTATTTGAGCCAAACTAAGGACAATTGCAAGAAAGCAAAATCTCAATGGATTGAGAAAATGCCCCAGAGAATGGCAGTTGTGCACCTGATAATGTCCCTTCCAGCAATGTTGGAGAGTCTTTAATTAATGTCTTTTCTGATGGACAAAATTTCCTGGTTGTAAGTTGTGGTCTTTGAAGTCTTCCTCTCCAGGAAGCACACTGTGAAAGGAATTAGCTACTGATTTATCAATTTATTTAAGCTGGTTACTAAGTCCATGATAATAATGTGGAATGTCTCCTTCTAGTAAGGTTGGCTCATACACCCTTTATCCAGATGCATAGGGTGACCAATGACTATTTAATGTGGAGAAAAGCTATGTGTTTACCAAAAGAAGTAGATTTCTGGTTGAGGAGCACAGTAGGGAGATCTTTTGGCCAAGGGAGATTAAAAGCGTCTGAGAATTTACCTAGTTGAGTTTAATTGTACCATTTGTATGTTTCATCAATCCAGGGATGGGGTGATAGACATAATTAAAATGCTGTTGAATAAGCCAAATATTACAAGCAGATTGCATTATTTGCAATGACATGAGTCCCTCAGTCGCTGTAACTCAGAAAGAATTCCCCAATCGGAAATCGTTTTCCCCCAATAATAGTTTACCTACAGTTAAGGCTGTTGCTCTCCTGCAGGGGAGTGCCACAACCCAGTGATAAAACATACAAGTCATAACTAACACATATTTGTATTATTGAGATGGTGGCATTTGGATAAAATCCAATTACCATACCTCAAATGAATCTAAAGGAAGTAGGGAATTTCCTTGGGACCTATGGATTGATTTTCCAGGTTAATATATTGGACAGATAGAGCATCTGCTGTACACTTTACAAACTATAGTAGGAGAAGGTTTCTGGTAATATTGTTTACTCCATGAAATCATCTTTTTAGGACCCCCAATATGTTAGCTCATGTATATGTTAAGGTATAGGTAATTAAGCTCCTATAAGTAATATTGGTTTCTTATTGGGTCCAAATCATATCTGTCTGTCTGGGTCAAAGATTCCCCCTTTTTATTGACATATCCTCTTTCCCTCTTCTGCAGCTGTCCATTGGAGCTGCAAAGAAAGTCTTTTATTGATTTAGTAGGAAGCAAGGAGCATTCTAGGGTCTGGGTAATTTGGCTGTTTAATGCTGCCTGTCTAGCTGCAGCATCAGCTAAATGATTTCTTTTTGTTTTCATGGTGGCAGTTTCAGAATGTTCTGGAATTTTGATATTTGCCAATTGTTTCAATTTCTGTATGACATCTAATAATTCTGTAACCTATTTTTTAAATTCTTTATGGGCTTCTCTGGGAAACTTCAGAAGCCTTGTACAACCTTCCAAAGCTGTGAGCTACACCAAGGGCATAACAACTATCAGAGCAAATATTGGCTATTTGACCTTTGGCCATTTGACAAGCCCAAGTTAGAACAATTCGGCTTTTTAAGCAGATCTTATTCAAGTAAATAAGAACCTTCAATTATGTCCATCATGGAAGTTATTGCATATCCCACTTGGTAACATCTCTGTTCATCTTTTAAAGATCCATCTGTAAATCAAATTAAGTCAGCATTATCAGTAGCAGCTTCCTGTAAATCATTCTTAGGAACAAGAAGGGGGTCACACACACAATTGTGGATGTCTTCATCTTGCAAAGAAGGTAGCAAAGTTGCTGAGTTAAGACTGTTACACCAAGTTAAAGTAATATCAGGCACATATTATATATATATGTATATATATGATAGAAGGCGAGAGCCAGTCAATGGGCATAAGTGTTGCGTGAGATGAGAATTCAGTATAGATTCAACAGAATGAGGAACATTAACAAAGGAGAGCCCATAACTATCTTCTCTGTTTGTTTGTATAGTATGTCTATGGCAGAGATGGCTCTCATGCAAGGAGGGAGCCCTTTGACTACTGAGATTAATTGCTGACTATAATATCCTCTGCACCTATGATGATCTCTATGTTTTTGAGTTAACACTTATAAAGTATTTCCTTTATTTTAATGTATAAAAAGTTAGAAAATTTATAATTAAGGTGTGCCAGAGTAGTTGCTTTAGGTAATTCTTTCTTTTGAACTTTTACAGCTTGTTTATCTTCTGGGTTCCACTGTATTAGATTTGGACAGTTTGATTTTAATAAGACATATAGAGGCTGGACCATTAATAAATATTTGGAATCCAATTGTGACAGTACCCAGTCAGACCCAGGTACCCTCTAAGCTGTTTTTTGTTTTAAGAACAGGAAAGGATTCTTCTGAATCTTTCAGGATTAATTAGTATCCCATCTTTAGATATTTAATAACCAAGCGATATTAGCTGGGGTAAACAGAGTTGAAGTTTATCTTTTGACACCCTATGCCCCTTTGTGGCTAGTTGTTTTAAAAGGTAAATTGTGTCCTCTTGGGAGTCTAATATGTCCTAGAGCAGTGGGGTCCAACCTTTGGGCATCTCAGTACCACCATGGAAGAAGAAGAGCTGTCTTAGGCCACACATTAAATACACAAACACTCATGAAACTGATGAGCAAGAAAAAGGTCCGTGCATAATTTTCATGATATCTGCCACCACAGATAAGCAAAAATGTCCTCACATAATAACCCTAATTATATAACAGCCCTTTTGATAATCTTTTAAAATTGTTAAGCAGGTCCCAAGTTTGTGACCACTAATATAGAAAATGTACATATCTAAATAATAAAATGTAATATAAAACTCAGAAATAAAACTAAGTAATCTTTTAAGTAAATTTACGATTTTGTGTTGAGCTGCATTCATAGCCATCCTGGGCTGCATGCCGTCTGTGGGCTGTAGGTTGGACACCTCTGTCTTAGAGCATAAAAATAAAGCATCTACATATTGGGTCAGAGTGAAATCTCTAGAAAATTCAACACCATTCAAATCAGCTTTTAGAATATAAGAGAACTAGGGGAGACCTGTCATACACTCCTGGGGCCTTGTTGTCCAAGTAAACTCATGATCTTCCCAGGGAAAGCAAAGAGGTATTTCTGTCCTTTTTGTTGTTGTCGTTGTTGTTGTTGTTGTTGAGGAATGCTCAAGGCATTATATAAATCTATCACTGAAAATCATTGGCACAGGAATAACTGGTAATAAGTTATATGGATTTGGAACCATAGGATGTCTGAAAATAACTATTTTGTTTATAGTTATGAGATTCTGTAGAAATCTCCATCCTTTCCCATTTGATTTCTTTACTAGAAAGATATGAGAATTACAGGGGCTTGTACATGGAATAATAAGCTCCCCCACCTTTCAAGTAGTGGCCTTAATTCCAGTTCATGCATAAAGGATATTGGTAACTGAAAAAAACCTGTAGTTGCACTGGAACATCCTGTAACAAGTGTTCAGTTAGTCTCAAGATTAGTTTTCTCTTATGGAGTTTCCTTTAAAAATCATTATTTTCCCAATTGGTTCAGTGTCTTACTTATTTAGTTATAAATAAATTTCACCGCTCTGGAAAATGGATATGTGGGCCTCACTGGTTTCAAGATCTCACACTATCAGGTGAATTGGGGCTGATTTGACTAGCAAGAATATATATTGCCCCATAACATTCCCTAGTTGGAGGGGAACAGGTGCTGATATAAAAACAGTCATTGGATGATTGGATAGCCCTACCATTGGAACAGATGTTTTACTTCAAGGGAGAGGGCAACTTAGTGGGGTATGATTAAGAACAGATAAAGTAGCCCCAGTATTTACGAGGGTTTTAGTAATTTCCCCTTTTATGGTAATTTCAGTTTCTTCTAAAGTATTAGTAAGGAGAAGGGGAAATGCTTTCTAATAGTCCTCAGAGCAACCCCATGCTTGTTGCTGTTTCTTTTTTTCTTTCTAAATCTTATTTTATTTTTTTATTCCCTTGCTGAAGTGACCTGGCTTTTTACAATAAAGATTCCTCTACAGGAATTTCCCAGTGAACTCTATTTAGTAACTCTGTTGTTTTGCTCCCAGAAACCTGTAGGTATATTAATTGGAATAGGTTAGAATAGCCAGGATCACACGTCCTAAGTTAAATTAAATTTTTTAGCCAACCCATCAGAGTCCAGCAGAATGTAGGGGAAATCTTTACGTAGGTTTCTTAATTCTGTTCTAGTCCAAGGAACATATGAGGCTTGTACGGGAAAAGTCTAGCCATTGTTGATATAATGAGAATGGTTTGCGCAACATCAATGTAACCTGGCAGCCAAAGAGAGTGGAATGGAATGTGCATGTGTGAACAATGATGACTTCACTGTACTAGCCAGTGGGGGTGGTAGACACCAATAAATGTGCATGTGTACTGTGTGACCATCACATTCAAAATGACTGAACAAGTAAAGCAATGAATCTGCATCAGATTTTGTGTTAAACTTGAACATTCCTCCATGGAAACTATTGGGATGATTTAGAAGGCCACAGCTATGGGCAACTGGTGATTGGCAGCTTCACTCTGACAATGTGCCTGCTCATACATTATGTCTCATGCAGTACTTTGGTGGAACATCAAATCACCCAGGTGACTCAGCCCCCCTGTAGCTCAGATTTGGTGTCCTGTGACTTCTGGCTTTTCCCCAAACTAAAATCACCTTTAAAAGGGAAGAGACTTCAGACCATTGATGAGATTCAGGAATATATGACAGGGCAGCTAATGGTGATTGGGAGAATTGTGTGAGGTCCCTACTTTGGACCTAAAAGGTGCCTACTTTGAAGGGGACTGAGGTGTCATTGTCCCATGTTTCTTGTATCTTCTTCAATAAATGTCTCAATTTTTCATATTACATGGGGGGATACCTTCTAGACAGGCATCATATACGATCACTGGTTCTCCTCTGCCTGAGACCAGCTTTTCTTCAAAGGGGGCTATCAGAATTTCTGGAGTTTTCTTTTTCCTAGTCTATGCTATGCTGGTCTGTGCTATGCTGGATGGAAAATCTGACTATCCTGTAGGTCAGAAGGGAGTTGCAGAGGAGGAGGCATAGAAGAGAGAGAGAGAAGGGAGAGGAGGAAAGGAGAGTAAGTCTGGATAATGAAGTAAAGGGCACAGTAGGGCAATTGAAGAAGAGGGAAAAGTGGGGTGTTGGCATAGAGCAGCTTCACACACTTTCCTTTGTTCAGAGACAGGCTCTTAAAGATCTTAACTTCTTGTAGAGTAAAGAATTTATCTGTGTCCTCCTAGAACCTTCTAAGTTCCAATCAAGAGATTCATTCATTCAGCTTAATTTTAGAGCTGGCATTTTCTAATTGTACACGCAAACAAATTAATTTAGGTGTCAAAAGAACTCCATTTGGGTCGTTTTAATTTGATATCACTTCTTGTTAAATTTTCCCATTTTTGTAAGTACTTGCAAGTAGTCTTAGCCTTGGAGGCACAATTTCCTATGTTAATTTTAGTTTTATTTTGAGATCTGTATAGTCCGAACAAATTTCTAGGGGTATTGCATGGTGGGTTAAAGTGTGCGGCATATGGGTTGAGCTCCAAGGGGCTGTCACCTCCCGAGTCATCTCAACCCTCCTACGTGTCTTGGTTTCTTTCCCAAACTGTCTAATACAACTGTCAGAACTCAGAGCACTAGGTATCCAGCCTTTATATGCTTGTCCCCAGATGAGTCAATTATTTAATTACAGTTGTGTTGGAATTCCATAAGGGGCTCCTATTCGTCCTCAGGGTTACCCTCTGACACCGCCACATTGATTCTTAGTCATCTAAGAATATCCAAAATTTGAGCTGGAGAAAGTAAATGCCCCTTACCTTTGAAGCTAAACGAGTTCAGGCTCTTGCTATCCAGCAAAAGCTTTTGTTCAGACTCTCAGTAAGCAATTCCAATTGAAAAGCCAAAATTAAAAACCAGCCACCTGTTTTTTTTTCTTTTTCTGTCCTGAGTTATTGCAACTCTTAATCTTAGCCTGGGTCATCTCAATCCCTAATCTTTAGTTCCACTTCAAGGGTTGTTTTTTTGTTTGTTTGTTTGTTTGTTTGTTTTTTGGAACAGCTTAAATAAAGTCAAGGTCTCTTAACTTAAAATGGGGAGGTCCAGAATTCCAAGAATCACTAAACCAAGTTCACTCATACAAAATGAAGAGCCAAAGGGGCACTATAGGGCCCTTTTGATGCCTAGCTCTGGGTCTGGATCTGCAAGGTGGTCCTGGGTGGGCTTCTTTGGAATCCTGCTATACTGTGCCAAGTAAAGGCCAATGTAAGAAATATCCAAACCTGTAAAAATTTGTATGAGTTTGTTTGAACCAAACCAAGGACAATTGTCAGGAAGCAAAATCTCACTGGATTGAGAAAATTCTCCAGAGAATGGCAGTTTTGCACCTTATTTTACACATTACAATCAAAGGAGGAGGCATAACAAGGGGTTACATGAAATTCATTGGTGGTAGATTAGGGAAGCAGGAGAGAGCGGAGTAGGGAAATCTCTGAGACTAGATGAAAAAATAAAATGAAGAGACAAATACATCTTTTACATTCGTGGGTATACCATACTTAACAATTACATTTATAGCACATAGAAATAGTATACAGGAGAACAAGGTAGTAATGGGGATTGGTGGAGGGTCTTGTGCTCTAGTGAGAGATTGTGCCCTGAAGGGTCTAGAAAAAGGAGATTACTCTGACATTCCAAAGGTTTGTTCTTTTAGCTGCAAAAAGACAATAGGCAGGCTCAGTTAAGGTAAAGACTGACTTTTGTCAAGGAAGATACTCCCCAAGAACATGACTACCCTCCAAGACTTGCTTTTAGTTAGAAGGCTTTAATATCAGACCGTCCTCTGCGGTTCCTTTAGGTCTCTGAGTTTGTAAGGACACCATGCAGGCCTCCCCTGAGCTCGTCAGGTTTAGCATATGGTCTTTTTCATTCACAATGCCATCTTCTAAATGTTATGTCTCCAGGGACTACCACTGTGCCTGTACTTGGGTACTTAGTTGGTGCTTGCTTGGTGGGCCAGAGGGCATTTGTTCAGGCTCCTGTTTTCTGATAAAAAGTGTTGGCTTCTGAGTAGGAAAGGGAAAAATGCTCAGACTATAAGCTTAGCTATATAGTATACGTTAGATCCTACTGAATATAGAATGTAATATTAAACTTGCATTTGAAAAAACGACCTTATTCCCATGTAGCGTTCAACCACAGTATGTTTCCTAAGACATTAATGAGATAGTATAAAAGAAGAGCACATGGGAGTTAAATAAACTTGGGAAATACTGATGAACCAAAGTTAAAGTTGAATTCTCAGAGTCTGCTTTATTTCCCAAATTTATTTTATGGTTGCATGTTCCTCCCACCCCACTCCCAGTCTTTTTTTCCCCCCAAATGTACTTGTAGAACTGGTTTTCTCTGGAAATACTTTTGGGAATGCCAGGATTACACATAACAAAGAGTTTTGAGAGGAAGGAAACTTCCTGCCAATGCCTCCTTAGCAAGGTAGAATGACAAGATCCAGGACTAGGAACAGAAAGGCTGTATTTACATTGGGAGAGAGTTTAGAACTTTGACTTCTTGAATGTGACCGAAGTAGGAAAAGAAACCTTCATGTATCTTTTACCTTCATGTATCAGTAGAAAATGCAGATTGCTATAGATTCTCTATTTTTCCCACAAGAAAAAATGCCAACTCATTAACATGGTGTATGTACATTTTAGGATGTGGTGTCTTATTTTCTCCTGTGACTTTCTCTGTGTCTGTTTACCCACCCCAGGGACATCTTCTGGCATCCTGTGTACCCTGCTCCTACTCTGTGAACTTAATTCTCCCAGACTTAGGTCAGATGTTACATTTCCCGAGGACACTTTTTAGCACTTGTTTGAGAGAGTTCTGCACTTCTCTTTCATAGTTTTTGGTTGACATGACACTCTCTAGAACATGGATCGCTAGAGGGCAGAGATGCTATTTAGTTTATCTTTGGACTCCCATAAAAATAACAAACATCAGTTTTGATTGTGAGTGAATGAAAGAAGATACTATATTAGTTTTCTAGGGATGTCATAATAATTTACCAAAGACATGGTGGTGAAAAAAAATCTTTATTATCTGACAGTTCTGGAAGCCAGTTATCCAAAATCAAGGTGTTGGTGCTGCTGCACTCTCTCCAGAGTCTTTAGGGGAGAATTCTTTCTTGTCTCTTCCAGGTTCTCCTTGCCCCAGGCATTCCTTTAGTTGAGCTGGATATCTCCAATCTCTGCCTCTATCTTCAGATGGCCTTCTCCTCTTCTGTCTGTATGTCTATCTGCTCAGCATGTTTCTCTTATGGGGCCTTTACTTTTAGATTAGGGCCCATCCAGGTAATCCAGGATGATCTCACCACAAGATCCTTAATTACATCTGGAAAGACCTTTTCTTTCAAATAAGGTTCTGCTCATAGGTTCTGGAACAGGAACATACGTTTTGGGAGTGACCATTCAATTCACTGTAGGTACTAAGTAGGTTTTTTAAGATCAGAGGATGCTTAAGAAAAGCCAAATGGAGTCAGCTATGCATGAAAGGGTGAAGATTCACTGTAGGTACTAAGTAGGTTTTTTAAGATCAGAGGATGCTTAAGAAAAGCCTAATGGAGTCAGCTATGCATGAAAGGGTTCTAGATACAGAGAACCCATATAGGCTTACCAATGCTCTCCAAACATGTGTGGCCGGCATCACCTCTTCCAGTCTTCTCACCAAGCCTGGGTGTGGCATCAGCATTCTTAACACAAGGCTCTATGGAGCTACCTCCAGTTGACTGCCATGTATGCACATTAAACAAACAGACACAATTCCTCAGGTGATAAACAGAGCAGACTTTCTGAGAGGCATAAACATAGAGTCTCATTAAAACAGTTCCATAAGAGGACAGGAAGTTCAAGCTTAGTGGAAATGGGACACAAACATATATAGGGCAAAACATGAAGTCCTTTTAGATAATGCTTTCGTATAGGGTGGAGATGTTTGTGCATGTTTCTTGTCCTATATGTACTTCCCTGCAGGATCCAAAATGCCTGGTGAGAAGAAACTCAGGAGGGAGGAAATGCCTTCTGTGCTCCACTTGGGAATCCACAGAAGAAATTGGGACAATGCTGGTTAATACAACAGCTTCTAGAAGATGCAAACTCTGCTTTCTACATGGAATAAGGGAGTCTGGCAATGTTTGTCCTGCGAACATCCTTACTCATCTTGTCTTTTGTGTAAACTGACTTGTATGTGAAATGCAGGAGAGTGCCATAGCCATAAGAGTCCCCGGTAGAGTGCTCATGGTGTATTTGGTTTCTTCATCACCAGAAGGTTGTAACCTCTAGACAGATTTTCCCCCTCTGGCTCAGACTGTACTTCCTATTTGATTATTTCTCCCATTTCTGCGTATTTCTTGTGTTTCAGCTAGATAAGATGCTGTCAGCACACTTTCCCCTCTCTGTTAAATTGGTCATTGTAAAAGGTGGAGCTATGCCTTTTTAGTTATTTTCTATCCAAGTCACTCAGTTTGCAAGACTAAATGCCGTGCACCTGTTGTCTCTCCTTAGATTGTACTGAAAATGCTTACTGTTTAAGTGGGTAAATGCCTAGTGACCAGCTTTGCTTATAGGATATTAGCTTATTCAGAAACAACAGTCCCCTACTTTGTAGGTGGGTGCTTTGATGTGTTCCAGTGTTGTAGAATATGAACTAACAAAATGGAATCATAAAATCACAAAATGTCAGAGCTGGAACTGGATTAGTGGATTCAACCTCCTCATTTTTACAGATGTGAAAATGGTGGGAACTCCCAATCACCAATTGCTAGTCTTTGAGCAGCTCGCTTGAGATTTCTCTCATAAAATTGCAGGGCTCTAAACAAAGAAACCACTGCTGCAAGTATAATACAATAGAATATTGCTGACTCATTGCTCATACAATAAATTGATTTACTTGCACACATATAAGCACACAGCAAATTTGCAAGATGACACAGATTTTCTATACCAAAATGTTCTATGCCCTAATAGTGCTGTAATCATAGTAAATATTTTCAGGATTGATGATGGTGAACCAGAAAGGGAAGGCTGTTGGATTTTTTGTTTTATTTTGTTTTTGTTTGTAAGAAAGAAAAGGACCAAAGAATATATGTAGCATGACAAATTTTTTAAATTTCATAGCAGTTCTTGCTTCTACCTTAATTTGTTTTCACTCCTGGAGCTCAGTTTATTTCCAGCCCCGTGTATGTCCCTTAGTAACAAAATGCTTCCAAGTTGGAAGAGTCTATAACAAGTCCCAAAAGAGAAACAATTGCTTGCTTTGGCCAAGGTGAATTTGCACAGCGTTTGGTGTTACCACCCATTTCAGGATCATTTATACTCTTTCCGAAATCAGTGATGTGAAGATTCAACTTGGCTTAAAAACAAAAGTGTGTTTCTAAATTCAATATAAACCCTAGTGGGGTGTGTTACAATGGAAATTCAGTAGTAAACCTTCCTTTCCTTTAGCTATTTGTGTGTGCAAAAGATGTTTCTGAGTATCTTAGGATAGGAGGAGTGTTTTCATTATTTTTAAAAGTAAATCTGTAAAAACCATTTCAGTAGTAAATATTTGGCAATCATAGTGTAAGAATGTATAGAGGGAATAGTGGATGGATACCTGGAGGCAGAATTTTGCAGGATTTTCTTGATGACATTTTGGTCAACGAATTTTAAATGTGGACGGAGGATAGAGCTAATATTTGTGGTCATATATGACATATGATTGACTCCATGAGAGGCACCAATCCTCTGTAGAGTTGAAAATTTGTATATAAATTTTGACTCCCCACAGCTTAACTATTAATAGCCTACTATTAACCAAAGCCTTACTAATAACATAGTCAATGAGCACATATTTTGTTTGTTAATGTATTATATTCTGTATTATTACAATAAAGTAAGCTAGAGAAAAGAAAATGTTAAGAGAATCATAAAGAAGAGAAAATAGAGTTATAGTATGTATTGAAAAATATGCATATGTGGATTCACGCAGTTAAAATTTATGTTGTTCTAGGGTCAACTGTATATGTAATATATAATATATGGCAGCAAACAATATATAATTTAATTGTATATATTATTTATATATGTTTTATATTATTATAGTATAAGATGTATTATATAATTTAATATGTAATTCTATATCATGTATAATTTACTATTTAATAATAATAACATACATGTATATATTATATAGAATATATCAATATATAATCAACACATATATAAACCACAGTTCTACCATGACAGCCTGGAGATACTGCAGAGACTTCATGTTTTTACCTACCAATATACCAATATATCAGAAAGGGTAAAATACCTATGTTGTTTCATACAATGTTCCTCTTCATATCTGTGGAAGCCATTCATGCTGCTAAATATTTCTAGGTTTCCTCCTTCTGAGCTTGATATTCAGAGCGGGCCCTTTGGAGTTTGACAGACATGTGTTCAAGTCTAGGCTTTGCCACCTGTAAGGTGTGTAGCTCTGGACCTTGTAGAATGGAAAGCAGTAACTTGCTCAAAGCACTGATAGGTTACATGAAGCTGCTCCATAGGTGTTAACTTATTACCATCATTGTTGTCAGTGCCATTAGCTCTTTATGGTAGTTGCTAGAATATTAACATATAGTGTTCTAATGACTAAATTTACTTATTGTATATGGATGATGGAATATATAATTTATCACGGTAATAATGAATTATCACTATTCACTATTAAAAAGCAGCCACTGTTTATTGATTTTTTCTACTTTATTTCTTAGTGCATTTCTATAAGACATCTTGCAAGTCTTGATTCAATTAATGCTTGTAGTATTGGGACCATTATTCTCTTTATTGAGTGGGGCCTAAAGTTGAGAGATTGTATTGTTCCCTAAATCATGCTCAGCAAATGATGGATAGTTAAGATTTGAATTTGAGAAGTCTAACTCAAGAGCCCCTGCTTGTAACTGTTATTCTTTCCTACCTTACAACAGTGTATGAAATATACTAGATAAAAAGTCGTAGCAGCTTTAATATGTACCACCATAAATAATTCTTTCAGAGCAGATTGTGTCCTCTATCTGCAGCATTTATGCCCTGAGGCGAGGTCAACTGGAAATGCAAATAATCAATTCATTTTCTGGGAACCCTGAGTCTGACTGGATTTATTTCACCCTGAGCTCCTCATAGCAGCTGGTGTTATGCCTTAGCTTAAAAGCTGGTGTTATGCCTTAGTGTGTTAGTTTACTTCTTGTTTTTATTTCATCAACTGAGCATGTAGTAGGCATTGAATAAACTCTTATTTATTTGCCTGGGTGTTTTTTCAGACATACTCAATACACACACAGGCAAATATATTTTTTCTTATTCCCAAATAGAAACATATTATACATACTAGAACATATTATTTCTGGCTTTTGCAAAAATTTTCTGTAACTTGCCTTTGTATTTTTTCATGAAGATATTTTAATTTATATTTATTTAATCTTTTTAAAAACCTTCACCCAACGACATACTTATTGATTTTAGAGAGAGGGAAAGGGGAGGAGTGAGAGGGAGAGAAACATCAACATGAGAAACATCGATCAGCTGCCTCTCACATGCACCCTGATTGGGAACTGAACCCACAATCCAGGCATGTGCTTTCACTGGGAATTGAACCAGCAACCTTTTGGTTTATGGGATGATGCTCCATCCAACTGAGCCATACCAGCCAGGGCATAATTTATATTTCTGTAATCTTATTTGTTTTTCTTTTCCTTTATGGTGTCCATGGCTTTTCTCTTGGTTAGGAAGGACTTCTACATTTCAAAAATAAAAAGAATATATAAAAATATATTATATATATATATTTTTTTACAATTTTTGTGGTTTAATTTTTTTACATCCAACTTTTTCTTAGGAATTTATTTTTGTATTAGGAATTAGGTGAGGTTTTACCTTTATTAATTTTTGAAATGAGTAGTCAGTTTTCAGACATTATTAATTGAATTATCCATATTTTCTCTACTGAACTTAAATGCCACTATTTTCATATACTAAATTTCCATAAGTATGTGAATGTATTTTGGACTTCTGTATTTTTTTTTCTTCCTGCATCAATACCAAATTGTTTTAATTACCAAATCTTTATTTTTTATTTATTTATTCATTCATTCATTCATTTATTTATTTAAAATACATATGTCTCTGCCCCCCCCAACCACTTCCCCTCCCGGGTCTTCCCTCCCCCAGCTCCTCCCCCTTGGTTTTGTCCTTGAGTCCTTGCTACATGTTCCCTGACTTTCCCCCTCCCTTCCCTTTCCCCGCCCCCCTCCTTCCCTCTTGTCTCTGTTGATTTCTTTTCCCCTCAGTGTTGCTGGTCATATTTTCCTTGCATCTTTGTATTGTTGGTTAGGTTCCGCTTATAGGTGAGATCATACGGTATTTGTCTTTCGCCCCCTGGCTTATTTCGCTTAGCATGATGCTCTCCAGTTCCATCCATGCTGTCCCGAAGTTTAGTAGTTCTTTTTTTCTTTTTGCTGCGTAGTATTCCATTGTGTATATGTACCATAATTTTTTGATCCAATCATCAACTGATGGGCATTTAGGTTGCTTCCAACACTTGGCTATTGTAAATTGTGCTGCTATGAACATTGGGGTGCATAGGTTCTTTTGTATTGGCATTTTGGTGTTCTTAGGGTATAGTCCCAGCAGGGGAATCACTGGATCAAAAGGCAGTTCCATTTTCAGCTTTTTGAAGAAATTCCACACTGCTTTCCACAGTGGTTGCACCAGTCTGCATTCCCACCAACAGTGCACTAGGGTTCCCTTTTCTCCACAGCCTCGCCAGCACCTGTTGTTTGTGGATCTGTTTAGGATGGCTATGCTGACTGGTGTGAGGTGGTACCTCATGGTGGTTTTGATCTGCATTTCTCTGATGGCTAGTGATGCTGAGCATCCTTTCAAATGCCTCTGGGCCCTCTGTATCTCCTCCTTGGAAAAGTGTCTGCCCAGGTCCTTTGCCCATTTTTTGATTGGATCGTTTGTCTTCTTGGAGTGGAGTCAAGTGAGTTCTTTAGATATCTTGGAGAACAAACCTCTATCTGATGTATCATTAGCCAATATATATTCCCATAGGGTTGGCTCCCTTTTCATTTTGCTGATGTTTTCTTTTGCCATGCAGAAGCTTCTTATTTTGATGAGGTCCCACTTGTTTATTCTTTCCTTTATGTCCCTTGCTTTAGGAGACATATCAGTGAAAAACTTGCTGCGTGGGATATCTGAGAGTTTCCTGCCAATGTTCTCCTCGAGGACTTTGTTGGTGTTGCGACTTATATTTAAGTCTTTTATCCATCTTGAGTTTATTTTTGTGCATGGTGTCAGTTGATGATCCAATTTCAATTTTTTGCATGTAGCAGTCCAGCTCTCCCAACACCATTTGTTGAAGAGGCTATTATTGCTCCATTTTATGCTTCTGCCCCCTTTGTCAAATATTAGATACCCATAGAGACCTGGGCTTATTTCTGGACTTTCTATTCTGTTCCACTGGTCTATGACTCTGTTCCTGTGCCGGTACCAGATTGTTTTGAGTATAGTGGCTTTGTAGTAGAGTTTGATGTCCGGTATTGTGATCCCTCCTACTTTGTTTTACTTTCTCAAAATTGCTGCCGCTATTTGGGGTCGTTTATGGTTCCATATAAATTTTTGAAATGTCTGTTCTATTTCTGTGAAATATGTCATTGGTATCTTAATAGAGATTGCGTTGAATCTATAAATTGCTTTGGGTAGTATGGACATTTTGAGGATATTAATTCTTCCAATCCATGAGCACGGTATATGCTTCCATTTATTTGTGTCTTCCTTAATTTCTTTTTTCAATGTTGTATAGTTTTCTGCATACAGGTCTTTTACGTCTTTGGTTAAATTTATGCCTAGGTACTTTATTTTTCTTCTTGCTATATCGAATGGTATTTTTTCTCTGATTTCTTCTTCTTCTATTGCATTGCTGGTGTACAAAAATGCCTTTGATTTATGAATGTTGACTTTGTATCCTGCTGTTTTGCCAAATTCACTTATTAGGTTGAGGAGTTTTTTGGTAGAGTCTACAGGTATCTCTATGTACACTATCATGTCGTCTGCACACAATGATAGCTTTACTTCCTCCTTTCCTATTTGGATGCCTTTTATCACTTTCTCTTGTCTGACCGCTGTGGCTAGGACTTACAATACAATGTTCAAAAGAAGCGGTGAGAGCGGACATCCTTGTCGTGTTCCCGATCTTAGTGGGAAAGCTTTCAGTTTTTGCCCGTTGAGTATGATATTGGCTGTAGGTTTTTCATATATCGCCTTTATTACGTTGAGGAATGCCCCATTTATTCCCATTTTGCTGAGTGTTTTGATCATAAATGGGTGCTGTACCTTATCAAATGCTTTTTCTGCACCTATCGAGATGATCATGTGGTTTTTGTCTTTTCTTTTATTTATGTGATGTATCATGTTTACTGATTTGCGTATATTGAACCATCCCTGCATCCCTGGGATGAATCCCACTTGATCGTGGTGGATAATCTTTTGAATGTATTGCTGGATGTTGTTTGCCAATATTTTGTTGAGGATTTTAGCATCTATGTTCATCAGCAATATTGGCCTGTAGTTTTCTTTCTTTGTAGGGTCTTTATCTGGTTTTGGGATCAGGGTGATGCTGGCCTCATAGAGAGTCTGGGAGTCTTTCCTCCTCTTGGATTTTTTGGAATAGTCTGAGAAGGATAGGGGTTAGCTCTTCCTTAAATGTTTGTAAAATTCTCCTCTGAAACCGTCCGGCCCTGGGCTTTTGTGTGCTGGGAGTTTCTTGATTACTGCTTCAATTTCCCCAGCTGTTATCGGTCTGTTCAAGCTTTCTGTTTCTTCCTCCTTCAGTGTTGGAAGATTATACTTTTCTAAAAATTTGTCCATTTCATCAAGATTTTCAAATTTCTTGGCATATAATTTTTCATAGTAGTTTCTGACAATCCTTTGCATTTCTGTGGTATCAGTTGTTATTTCTCCTCTTTCATTTCTGATATTATTAATTTGGGTCCTCTCCCTTTTTTTCTTGATGAGTCTGCTTAAAGGCTTGTCATTTTATTTATCTTTTCAAAGAACCAGCTTCTGGATTGGTTGATCCTCTGAATTGTTCTTTTTGTCTCTATGTCATTCAGTTCTGCTCTAATCTTGACTATTTCCTTCCTTCTCCTTGCTCTGGGATTTATTTGTTGTTGTTTCTCCAGTTCTTGAAGTTGTAGTGTTAGGTCTTTTATTTGAAATGTTTCTATCTTTTTAGGTAAGCCTGTATTGCTATGAACTTCCCTCTCAGGACAACCTTTGCTGTGTCCCATAGGTTTTGGACTGTTGTCTGTTCATTTTCATTTGTTTCCAGAAGTTTTTTGATTTCTTCTCTTATCTCATTATTGACCCATTCATTGTTTAATAGTGCACTGTTCAGTCTCCATGAGTTTGCAAGTTTTTGAAGTTTCTCTTTGAGGTTGATTTCCCGTTTCAAGCCCTTTTGGTCCGAGAAAAAGTTTGGTATTATTTCAATTTTCCTGAATTTGCTGAGGCTTGCTTTGTGTCCTATCATGGGGTCTAGAATTGAAAAACTGCCATGAGCATTTGAAAAGAATGTGTATTTTTCTTCTTTGGGATGTAAGATTCTATATATGTCAGTTATGTCTCTTTGATTCAGTGTGTCATTCAGCGCCACAATATGTTTATTAATGTTTTGTTTGGAAGATCTGTCCATTTTTGACAGTGGGGTGTTGCTGTCTATATCTTTTTTGAAGTCATCCAACAATTTCCTTATAAACTTAGGGGCTCCTATATTGGGAGCATATAAGTTTACAATGTTGATGTCTTCTTGATAGATTCTTCCTTTAAGTATTATAAAGTGCCCCTCTGGGTCTCTCTTTAAAGCCTTTGTTTTGAAATCTACTTTGTCTGATACAAGTATGGCAACACCAGCCTTTTTCTCTTGCCCTTTTGCTTGGAATATTTTTTTCCATCCCTTTACATTCAATCTGTGTAGGTCTCTTGCTCTGACGTGGGTCTCTTGTAGGCAGCATATGTGTGGGTTATGTTTTCTTATCCATTCAGCTACCCTGTGTCTTTTGATTGGGGCATTTAGTCCATTCACATTGAGAGATATTACTGATAGAAACTTACTCATCTTTTCTCTTTGTACCTGTGTTCCTCTCTCTGTCATTCTTTTCCTTCATCTGCTTAAACCAGTCCCCTTAGCATATCTTGGAGTGCTGGTTTGGTAGAGATTTATTCTTTTAGTCGTTTCTTGTCTGGGAAACTCCTTATTTCCCCTTCTATTTTAATGGAGAGCCTAGCTGGGTAGAGCAGCCTTGGCTGTAGGCCCTTGCTTTTCATGGCTTGGAATATTTGTTGCCATTCCCTTCTGGCTTGTAGTGTTTCTGTTGAGAAGTCAGCTGCTAGGCGTATCGGGGCCCCCTTGTATGTTACTTTCTCCTTCTCCCTTGCTGCCTTGAGGATTCTCCCTTTGTCTTTGACATTTGCCATTTTAATGATGATGTGTCTTGGAGTGGACCTCCTTGGGTCCCTCTTGAGTGGGGTCCTCTGTGCCTCCTGGATCCACGAGAGCCTTTCTCTCCTCAAATTAGGGAAAGTTTCCATCATTACTTTTTCGAAGAGGTTCTCTATCCCTTGCTCCTCTTCTTCTCCTTCTGGTATCCCTATTATACAGAGATTATTGCGTTTCAGGTTGTCCTGCATTTCCCTAAATGCCTCTTCATTCTTTTTGAGCCATTTTTCCGTTTCTTGTTCTTTCTGGGAGCTTTTTTCTACCTTGTCCTCCATCTCACTGATTCGATCCTTGGCTTCATCCAGCCTGCTTTGGATTCCTTCTACTGTGTTCTTCAGTTCAGAAATGGTATTCTTCATATCCTCTTGTGTCTTCTTGATAGTTTCTATGTCCTTTTCCAGGCTGATATAGTTTGCTGTAAGATCCTGATAGTTTCTCTGCAGTTTCTCATAGTTATCTTTGAGCTGGCTGAGCTCATTGAACTTCCGTAGAACCATTGTTTTGAATTCAGTATCTGATAGTTCCCTTGCCTCTATTTCATTTAGCTCTCTCTGTGGGGATTCCCCTTTTCTACTCATTTGGGGGGAACTTCTTTTTCTTCCCATTTTTGTGAGTCTGTTAAGTGTTTTTGTCCTTTACTTTTCTTTCTGGGCCTGCCTCTGATGGTGTCAGTTGTTGACCCTATGTGACCTTGGGTTGTTTGTTTGAGCTTTCCAGGAGTCTAATGTCTGTGTCTGACTCCTGCTTGGAGCAGCTCTGTGACCCCTTCGGTCAGGGCTGGGCTATTTTTGGGGATCTCTCTGCACTCTCAAGCGGGCTCCTTGAGCACATTCCCAGCTTGGCAGGATCCCCCTCCTGCCTCGGTTCGCATGTGCTTGCCCCAGACCTGGGGGCATATTCGTGACCTCAGGTACTCTTCTGGCCCCCCTGGCCCGCGAGCTCAGCGGCACTGGTCAGTTTAGGGTCTTCTATTGTGTATTTTCCCCGCTTTTGGCTCTTTGGGTGCGTTGCTTGCCCTCGCCAAATGGTGACTACGGAAATGGGAGGAAGTCCGCTCCAGGACTCTCCGGTTAGTCCTGTCTCTGGTCTCTCCTCCAGGGACTCTGGGAAGCTCTATTAATTTTGTGGGCCGCTCTGCAATCACGGGCGGGCGGGTCAATTTACGCCTGCCCTTGCCACTCTGTGCACTCCCTCACAGGCCATATCGGTGCCAATCTGTGGGAGGCCTTGCCGGCTGGTGTAAGCGTTTGCCAGCCCGCGCGGGTCACACACATACTTGCCAGCCCTCGCCGGTCACTGGGCACAAGTGTGCGCGCCTGCACTGGGTGTTTTGGGGGTGTCTATGTGTGCTTTTCGGCTTTTGGCTCTTTGGGGGTGTGGCCTCTTCCCGCGCAATGGAGACTATGGCAAGGAGAAGGAGTCAGGACTCCCCGGTCCCTCCTCCCGTTCTTTCCCCAACGCCTCTGTTTCTAGTCTCTCCTCAGGGGTCTCTGGGCAGTTCTGTGACCCCTTCGGCCAAGGATCCACCCCTGTGCGGACTGCGTTTCAATCGCAGGCAGTCTGGTTCATGAGGGCCCAGCTTCTGCCTCTTTGGGGTCGCGCCTTTCCAGCCCACAATGGAGACTATAGAAGGGGGAGGAGTCGGGACTCCCTGGTTCCTCCTCCCGTTCTTTCCCCAACGCCTCTGTCTCCAGTCTCTCCTCAAGGCTCTCCCATCCAGTCTGCTCTCAGCCCTGCAGCTCACACCTGTACAAGCTGTGTGTAGAGCGCACAAAAGGCAGGTTAATTGATTCCCTTATGCCTGAGCGAGATGGTAGCTGCAGAGTGGGAAGTGCGTTATCACCCGGGCTCCACCGGCTGCCGTGTCAGTTCTCTTCACACAGTTTTCCTCACCAGTCTTTTCCCAGGCACCAGCCCACCCTGCTGCCTCCTCTACCCAGAGATCAAGGAGGGTGGCTGCCACTGCAACTTTTGTGTTTGCCCTTTAAATGTCTCTTTGCATCCCCAGCCACCTGTCTCTGGCAGAGAGCACCCCTTAGCTTTTTGGGGTTGCGTTTTGTCTGTATTTTCTTGACTTTAGCTGCTGTAGTTTAGGGGTTTCTGTTTATGATTCAGACCCCGTTCTTCTCGGGGGAAGCTAACTGGCCGTTTCAATGTCCCTCTGGTGCTAGTGCCCGTGGGCACCCAGCCCACCCTCTCGAGCCTCCACCGCACTTCTCACCCATTGGGATGTGTGAGGGTAGAATCCACTGTTCGCGGCACCAAGGCTCCTCTCCCACTATCGCTCCACTGCTTTCCAGGTGATTACTCCATTATTTAGTTGAAATTCCAGTTTGGTTTTGGGAGGAGGTCAGCGTGACTCCCATTCACTCCTCCACCATCTTTTCTCCCCTCTCACAAGATGATTACCAAATCTTTAAACCATGTTTTAGTATCTGGATCACTCACCTCCTGACACCATGAAAGTTTGGGGTAGGTGATAACCTTAGAGGGCATTGAGCACCAACTGTTGGTTTATAGAGGAGATAGCTGATTTCCTAAGACACAAGTGACTTCCCCAAAGTATGTCATAACTGCCCAGGTGTTGGCAGAGACATAAAGGAACCTGGAATGTAGGCTGGTAGTGTGGATGTTGAACCAGAAGATGGGGCTTTAACAGAGTCTACCGCATTAGCCCTGTAAGCCTTCAGAGCTTTAATGTTTTTAAACATACCTGCCTCACAGGTGGCCCTGAGAATTACATGACACCCTGGCACATCACCTAACACATTGTTAGCCACAGAGGACAGCTTGAATATATTAGCTGACTTTGAGCCAATGTATTCTGAATCTAATCCAGTAGTGTGTCCACATTTCACCGTACTCAAACATTTCATATCTGTGCTACGCCTTAAACATTTGATGACTAAAAGATACTTGAGAACAATCTTTCCTAACAATCTCTGAAGGATATTATTATGTGTTCTTAAAAAAAATATATGGGATCTGTGGTTAAATAGATGTGGGAAAAGGTGAGTTAAATCAAGTAAGTAAGATTTTTCCTTTAGTATGCTAATGTCTACCATAAATCAGGAGAGCAAACTGCATTTCCCAAGTCTGGATCATGGAACGCACCTTCACTCCCCCATTTGATTTTCCCACAACACTCAGCAAGATTTCAAAGAACAAAAACTGTTTATTTTAGGGCAGTATGTCTCACACTTTGGAAGAAATTCCTCTTAGAAGAAAAAAAAATAAAAAGAACATTGTAGACACTCAGTATTGCTTTATGTAATAATTATTACTTGCATTATTTTATCAGGTACAAAGATAAGACTAGTCATGCTTATAGCTCTTACAGAACTATGGCACCAAATAAAAATTACGCATGAGAATATAACATCAAAGACTATAAAATTTAAATTAATGATACTAACTTTATATGGAAAAGGATTGTGTTTGCTGGACATAAATTTATACTTGATATGAATATGGTGTCAACTACTGTGCCCAGATGCAAGCTGAGAAGGTCTGCATAGTGCTCTGCTGTGCGATAACCTAGCTTCCTCACTGATGGAAGTTTCCAGATGCTGTCGAAACCTGTGTTTGTGTGGTCACCATGATGTCCCATGGCCAATATTTGGAGGGAACATATCAGAGAAGTCCTTCTGTGCTTTCTCCATTTTACTCCAAAGGAATCTTAAGTGCAAACACAAAGGCAGATATTGAAATCTCTTAACAATCTTTGGTTATAAGGAATTATTCACGTCATCCAGAATAAGTTCATTTTAATTTTGAGGTCATCATCAAAAAGAAAAGATAACAACATAAAACAGTTCTTGTAGCAAACTCATGGATCTTTGAACACTGGTCCACATCCTGGAGGAGGATGGGCCTGATTTGAGAGACATGACTTTAAAATATGGGTTTAATTCTCTTTTAAATAAAATGACTACAGTTCCTAACTTGTTAGTCATTTACACATATTTCAAGTATACCTGGATGGAGGTTAGTTATTTGGCTTTATTGAAAAGCACTGACCTTGAGATCACAAAATTATTACTTAATCTTGGTACTAAATTATTGGTGATTTAAGTTTTTTGGCCTTCAGTGGTAGTTTAGAAAGTTCATGGAATATCTAAGCAGGACCAATATTTTAAAATTTTATGTTAAAGTGAGTTTTCATGTTTAAATGTAATGTGCTTACTTGAAGGGAAAGTGCAATATGAATGATACATGGTGTTTTCTTAAACTTGTTTTTTTATAATAATAAATGTCTTGGAGATGGGCTTTTCAAATGCTAGGAGGTACTAAGATTGATAGCTTTGCAAATTGGTTTTAAGTATTTTGAATTTATAACTATCATCATGTTGCAAAATAACATTGACTTTGGAATGGCTTACTTCCTTTTGTAGTAATTCAAAAATATTATGACAGCTACAGTTTTATAGTAAGCATAAAAAGTAGTGAGGTAAGTTCAATGAGGTAAGGTTAGTGTTGGAAGTTTTATTAACAAAAACTTTAAGTATTAACACATGAGTTACAATTCCCATGTGTTTTCAGAAATTTGCTGGAACTGAACTGAACATTAAATTTTGAACTTTGGACTAGTCACTTAAAACCACCTAATTTTAGTGTAAGAAGTAGCCAAAAACTTAAGTATGAAAACAGGCTTTATAAAGTTGGCTGGATTATTAACCCACATATGATATGAATTCTTCCATGTGGGTGATATGAAGCACTCTTAACCCAGCATTGTTTTCTTCAAGTAGGTGGCATGGGGGACATGGGTATAACATTTTGACAGGTAGGTAAGACAAAATGAATCTTTACAACCTGAAAATCTCAGCTGTGTTATTAACAAGCTGGTGAGTGTAATTTAACTTTTATAAGCACAGCATGTGGCTATACAATACCAAATATCCCTGAATTTTATTTTTTTTGAATTAAAATTGTATAAGAGGACAGGTTTGTAATTTAACAGGAAGGCATATTATAAATTATGAAGGACTCTATAATACAGCCATTACTGTTTTTCTTTGTGCAATCTAAATATTCTGTTTTAAAAATGTAATTTAGGTCTTTCCCCTGGTCAAATGCATGAGCTTTTGGTGGCTAGGTGAAAGCCAGTGCCGAGTGGGAAGGCAGAGCCCTTTGTTCCCCGTCAGTGTCACTCCCCTGGTGGCAGTGACCTGCAGGAGGGTAAACACAGCACTGACATTAACTGGCTGCCTTGAGAGCTTAAGGGAGTGATTAAAATGACCAACCCCCTTGTTTCTCAGGACTGTGAAGGTGAGAGACCTTGTAGCTAAAGACTGAAAATCAGAGACCCTTTTAGAAAAGGGATTTCGTTTAGTATTCAACTATAATAGATTTCCTCTTCTTACAAGTTTTTGTTAACTTGATATCAGACAGCTGCATCTACGTGGAAATCAATGTGTAAATGCGGGGATGATGTTGTAATTAGTCTGCTGAAGGAATATTGATGTAATTACAGGACTGCTCAGTTGCACATACCTGGTAGAACCAGGTTAGACTCTAGTCTTGGTTCTCTTGTCTCAGGAGATACCAGGTCATGTAGCTGTTACCCTTTGGATATTTTCTAGCTTCTCAAACGATACATATCTAATACTGAACTTTTGATTTCCTACCATCAAGTCTGATTCTCCCTAATCTTTCCCAGCACAGGCAATGATTCCACTATCTATGGAGTTGCTTCAGCCAGTAACCCAGGAATTGTCTTCGATTCCTTCCTTCCTTTCATCCCCATACACACAAACTCTCAGTCCTACCACCTGCTTCCTGATTATATCTCAGAATGTATCTCAGATATAACTGCGTTCCCCCTCTCTATCACTTGCATCCTAGTTGCGGCAGCCTCTTCTCTGGTTGGCGGTAGTAGCTCGCTGCCTGACCAGCCTTCGTTCCTGCTCCCTAGTGTCTGTTCATAGAACCGCATCGCATTCTCTGGTCCTTGGCCAATACGACTTGGCCCTTAATATTTCCTTGCTTTCTGGTTCAATAAGACATTCTATACTCATTTCTAAATTTCTTGCCACACACCTAAAATTTGAGTGTTTGGGGTGAGTGCACGTTGTTACTAGTCACTTTTTTCTACCTTTATAATAAGTAAAGCTAGAAAATAATTTTTTAAAAGAGAAAAATACATCATGTATTCATACTTACTAGTATTACAAGGCTTTTTTAAGGTCCAAACTTATTAAAATCCAAAATTATATTGAATGCAGTGGAGCAGGTGAAAAGCGCAACTTATTTAAAGATCCATAAAGACATTTAGTGTTCCAAGGTTGTGCAATAAAAAGTAGGTGTCAGTCAAATAAACTATTTTGGCCCTGACTGGTGTGGTTCAGCTAATTGGGCATCGTCCCTCAAAGTGAAAAGTCACTGGTTCAATTCTTGGTCAGGGCGCATGCCTGGGTTGCATGTTCAGTCTCCAATTGGGGTAGGCAACTGATCGATGTTTCTCTTCCTCTCTTTCTCCTTCCCTTCCCTTCTCTTTAAAATAATAATAATAGTAAACCACTTTGTTGAATACCAGAGTCCTGGCACACATTTGATTTATAATAGCTGACAGATATTCACTTAATCATGAATTTTATTAGTTTGTATGCACACAAACACACATGTAAACACTTCACCAATAAGCACAGATACCTACAAATTAGCTTTTTGCCAGTCCAGTTTTTTTACAAGGATTTTACATAAGTTTTTAAATTTTATATTTGTATTAATTCCCTTATTCTAAAAATCTTGTTTGGTAATGATATTGACATACTGATGATTTGCTGTGCCCTACCCCCAACTTCATCAATGTATGGTTCAATCAGCCATAGACCTGATGGTCCTGTTAAAAGGCTATATCTCTAACCTAGAATGATGCCTGACACAAAATTAACTCTATAGTTGTTGAATGAATAAGTAAAAATTCTAATTCCTGGAGGTAAGAGTGCCTACAGAGAAGAGAGATCTGAACTCAAAATAGCCACCTATGTCAAAGACTAGAAGGACTTATAGGATAGGGGATGTACACACCCTCATCTATATAGCAGTTTTGATGGCACAGCTACTGAAGGACATTTTTTTCTGAAAGGTAGCTTTGGCTATAATTAGAGATTATTGTGAAAGAACTTTTAAAAAGCAATGATTATTCTGAAACCTTCTTTCCAACAAGACTACAGAAAAATATGCATGCTCACTGAATCACTAAGCCAATTAGGTTATTGACACACTTCCATGGTTTTCTTTGGTAGAGAGCAGTAGCCTCTAATGGTTAGAGAAAGGAAGACTATGGGACTTCTGCCCCATGACCTGGCCTCCAGGTATTCATCACAGGGGTTCAGCTGTGCTCCTCAAAGTTCTAGCTCTGTCCTTTTGAGACTGCAAAAGGTTCACATTAGACCAGTGTGGTGATATTTCCCTAGGTGGGGCTCTCTTAGCTGTTGGGCCAGAATCCTCCCTGAAGCATTTATATGCAGAGGAGATTGAAATCTAAGGATTGAAACTTTTGGGCTTACTAGGCATGGATGGGCCTGCACTGTCCAATATGGCAGCTATGAGTTGCGATGATTAGTTCTAACTGAGATATGCTGAAAGTGTAAAATAAATGCTGAATTTTGAAGACAATACAAAATAAAATGTCATTATTTTTTCATATATATTACATCTTTAAAACATTCTGGATATAGTAGTTTAAACTAAATATTTTATTAAAACTAATTCTACCTTTTTTAAAAAACTTTTTAACATGGCTATGGAAAATTTAAAATGACACATGTGGCTTGCATTGTATTTCCAGGGACCCACTGCCTTAAATCTTGTCCCTGGAAGAGCAGAAGTACCTGTGCAACCTTTCTAGGCAATCTATACACCTCAAACAGCACTCATTCCACCAAAGAAAACATCTCTCCTTGCATTAGTTGACCAAATTTCAGGTGTTTGTCAATGGAGAGAACACCGAGGTGCTTTTGGTAGCTGACTCTGGCATGTCAGCTTTTAATTAAAATCTTTCATAGGCTAATTAACTACCCTGAAGGATTTATTCCCAGTTGGGAAATACACCCATCCACTCACCTACTCAGACACCCCCCCGCCCCGGGCACACATATCGTGCAGGCTGTGCTGAAATAATTTAAAGTAAATGACAGACACTATAATACCCAGGTACATGTGAGAGCACAAAACCTTACTTGCTGGTTCTCCCCTTTCCTGAAGGCTGTTGATTAGCAACCTTTATTGCATTCCTACAGTATATAAATCACTGGCTTAGAAGCTGTGGAAAGCAGAATAATAAAATATAGTAACAATAGCAAAAATTTATTGAGTGCTTCTGGGTGCCAGGCAGTGTGCTAAGTACATTACATGTTATTCAATTAATCTCCAAAATAACTTGATGAAGGAGGTTCTGTATTATTCTCATTTTGCTTGTAACACCTTAGTGTTCTTCCCAATATTTGGAAGGCCTGTGGGTAAGTCAATGACCATTGCCATGAGTTACTTGAACAATATATTTCTAATGCAGAGACTTTTGCAGAGCAGAGTTATCCACTTGGGCCATTTATCTATACAAAATGGAGTTTAAGCCAGTGAGTTTAAGGAGACTCTTCTTCTTCATTCTCTTTCTTTCTTTTCCCCAAGGTCTTGATCTTTAACCTGTGAGTCCACTCCCTACCTCTTCCTTTTAGTCATGTCCTTGGCTCTCTGTCATTTCCCCTCTCTTTGCATTTGGTGTGAAAAGATAGAGGAAAGTAGATTTTAAGGTCTTACACATAGAAGGAGTAGAGGGAGGTACAATGGCCCTATTTGTTTTAGGTTTATGGTAATCTTAAAGACAAATCTTTTTGGTTTTAAGGTGCTCACATCTTATCAAAAATAGGAAATTATTATAGTGACTTCTGAACAGTTTAATATGTTATACTATAAGCCCAACCCATGTTAGGGGTTGGGGACTGGTGAGAGGAAGGTCGGGGATGTTACCCCTTCTTGTGGTCTCTTGAGGATCCGGTTTTAGGGAGCTTCTGCCATCTTGTAGCTCCACCATCCTGAAAAAGTGGCTTCCAAGGCCTCTGAGGAAGGGGAAGAGTTGGGGCTGGGGGGCTGGACAGGAAGTGATGTATGCCACTTCTGTTTATATTTCATGAATGAAACAGATGGCCCCATCTTCCTGCAAGGGAGAGCTTCCCTGTGTTCAGGGAGGAAAGGGAAATTGGATATGAGTAAGAAGTCGTGGTTACTACCACAGCAAGTTTTAGATTTTAGGTTATTTTCAGTGTTTGTGTCTTTGGAGGCTGTGTACATTATGCATACTTCAAGCTTTAAAACTGTCTCTCCATTTGAATGATTGCAAGTTGAATGAAATTCAAATATACCCTTAACCCAATTCTATTATTAGGAAAAACAAACAAACAAAACTTTGAATGTGAAATAAAACTATATTGGGAGCTTTTGTGAGTGTTCCAGTTTCATTTTCTTTTAAAGTTGTCCTTTGTGATACTATGTTTATTCAATTCCTGAAGCGTTGTCAAGTAAGTAGTATTTAATCTGTGAAAAATTTCAAGTGGCCCCTTTTTCTCTCTGAAGTGTTTCTTTTTTCCTCAAGTGTTACTGTAGTCATTTTAACATTGAAATGAACCGTTTGATTAAAAAAAAATTATTTATGGCACATCAAGTAGCACTTAGTGTTTTGTCACAACATTAAAACCGTTTCTGAAGGCCCATGTAAAATATGGCAGAAAGGTCAGGAGGCTTATGTATAGAACTTCTACAAACATACCTCACCATTGGAACTGGTTATAATTCCTGGGTGCTGACATGAAGATTAATAATGTTTAACTCTGATTTTGGCAATTTTTTGCCAATTTCATTGCCATGGTCCTTTTCTTTCAAGTTATTACCTGGAACTGAAGTGATAACAAATGTTTTGTGTTTTATACTGCCAGATAAAAGGTTAAATTTTCATATGTTATATGCTCTTACACACACACACACACACACACACACACAGAAATACATACATAACTGGATCAGAAGGAAATGAGTAATTCTCCTAAAATGAAAAGATTGTCCTAGTTTTAACATTAGGTGACTAGTTCCCATGCAGTTGAGTCATAAGTAAAAATTGGAAACTCAACCTATGGGTCTTTATGTACTGACTATATCATACAGTTCTAATTTTCTTTTGTTTTTCTGGGAAATGATGGTGCTTTTTACTTTGCCAAGTTTTATTATTGAGTCAACTGCCAAAGTTTAAGAGAGAGAGTCGAGGGCCCTTAAAATTATTTGGTGTTGAGTGAAGAGACAAAGAAAAGTATTTCATATTCTCAAACATTTTAACTTTTATATCTCTACCTGATGTTGGAATATAATCTAAACTTCAAGGCTTTTCTTTTTTAACTGATATACATTGTTGATTGAAGTCCAAATATTAGTGAGGAGAACTTTAATCCTACTCATTGATACCCAATTTGAAACTACATTTTCTAATTTTTAATAGACTATATTCTTTCTTGCCTGATCTTCCCTGTATTTAAACTTCTGTTCATCAGAAGGCCTGTGTGCCTGTTTGTGGTTTTGCACCATCTGGAAGTTAAAATTTGACTTTAGAAATGATGTCATACTTGCTTACTATGAACTGGGCTAATGTTAGTTGAGAATTGGATGCAGTTCAGGTCAAAGTTTTATCTTAAAAAAAAATAGTCCCTTAAGCTTTGTTTCTTGATTATAGGAGACTGTGCAAAGCTGTAAGGATAGAGTGAAGGTGATTGAAGGGTATGATTCAAATTCCTTTGAAGCTAAGTACAAGCTTTTGGGTGCATGGAAAATAAACTTCTGAGCAGAAGACTTCAGCTGGCACAGAATCCCTCCTGCCATGTAGAGGTTGGGTGTTATGAGTAGTGTGCTGATCACCACCATCCTTGCTCTCTATTTTATTCCTGGATAAATATCCTTACAGCCTGAGTTGCATTATATCTCTTCTGGGCTCAGAAAGATGCAGCTGGGTACTGATAGATCATGCATGGTGAGAAGGTGTTGCAAATGTTAAGTGTATTATTCATCAAAACAGATTCTTTTTTCTAAACTCTCTTCAGCACCACTCACTACCTCCCATAGTGAAGTTTATTTATATCAGTTTTGAATGTTGGGTATTTCCTTCAGTCCAGATAGAAACCATCCATCACTGATAGCTAGAATAGGAAGCTAATGGGACCACAGTTTCTTCTCAGATTCACACTGAGTCCTAGTCACCTTGTGTGCACATCTCCACAATCAAGTGTAACCCCCTATAACCACTCTAATCTGGAGTGTTCAGCATGTCTTGCCAATTTACAAGGAGCCCACAAATGCCATTCTTTATATATAAACTAAAATTATGTTTTTTTTTTTTTTACCAGATACAATGAAAATCCCAAGACAAGTATTGATGTTATTTCCAGATTGGTAGGTGAAGATAACTTTAAACAAAGGCCACTTGAGAATCTTTATGTTTATACTTTAGTGCAACTGGAATCAATTTTCATTTAGGAAAGTGAAGATCCCCAGGACATGAGCATCTCTATCCCCTCCCCGCCCCTAGATCTCTATGGCCATTATGTGAGAAGAGGCACAGTCATCAGATCTTTGAAGAATCTGCAGTTCTCATCCTCTGCAGTCACAGAATGCCCATCCTCTTCCATAATGCATTCAGGGTCAATCTGCCAACTGGGCTTCAAGCACTTGTTGTCACCCTGTCCCTTGCTGGTATGTCCCAGCTTCATCCTCCTCTCAGGGACAGAAACTGGGAGAACTTTGCTCACCCACCTCTTCATCACTCTTGGCCTAGAAACACAACTTTGACACCCCTTTCTTGGAAAGGGGTAAGAAAAGGAGATTCCCAATAACTGTTATATCGCTAATATCACCATCTTTGCATGGTGCATTCTACCTAAGACTGATTCCTGTCTTTAAAATTACAAAATGGGCACTGGCCAGTATGACTCGATTGGTTGGGCATCATCCCACAAACCAAAAGGCTGCTGGTTTGATTCCCAGTCAGGGCACATGCCTGCATTGCTGCTTTGGTCCCCAGTTGGGTGGCCTATGAAAGGTTGTCTCTAAATAACATGCCAGTATCACTACTTCCTGATTGTTGATAAAGCTACTGTCTGTCAAATTCTGGGTTGAAGCACGAGGATTAAAGTCTTCCATCACCCCAGCACTGCACATCACCCATGTAATTTTTGGTGGTCTTCAGAAAAAAATAAAGCTTATATTCCCTCATTTTGTTACTGACATACAAAAAGCAGGAATTGTAATAATCTAATTTTTGAGGCAAGGTAGAAATAGGCATTTTTTTTGTATGTTTTGACTTTTTTCCTTTATTATTCATAAAGTAGTCTTCCATAAAGCTTGGGAATGGGTGTCATTTCCACATTTTTTTCTATAGCAGCATTTGTTTTCTCTTGGCAACATGTATTTTTCTAATGTAGGAGTGTTTCGCTGCACTCCAACCTTGTTCTTCCAGATGTCTGTGGCATGGCTCATTGTGTTCTCCATATTCCTGGAGGGTGTGGCAGAGCGGGCAGCGCTGTGCCCTCCCTGGGAACTCAAAGACACAGAAGTTTGGTGTGCTTTGTTTTGCAGCTTACGGTTTTACAGTGTGGGGACACACTATTATTTCATAATGTCTGATTTCATAAATAACTTGTATTGAAAAAAATGTGTTACTGATCAGACACACACATAACATGATGGGACTTTAAAATAGATCAAGGCTGTTGAAAGGCATGAGCGGCGGTGTGGTGGTGCTGTGCTCAGGAGGCCGCCGCGGCCCGCCTCCTCCCAAGGCTGGACCGATGGTTACTGGTGACCTCAGTATAAAACCACCACCTTCTTTCTTCTTCCTGATTTCAGGTAGATGCACTGAGATTACGACTGGAAGAGAAAGAATCTTTTCTCAATAAAAAAACAAAACAGCTGCAGGACCTCACAGAAGAGAAGGGGACACTGGCCGGAGAGATTCGTGACATGAAGGATATGTTAGAAGTGAAGGAAAGAAAAATCAATGTTCTCCAGAAAAAGGTGAGTAGCTGGCAGAAACCCTTTAGGTTGGGAATTGGTACCATTAATGCTTTGTAACTTCAGAGACATTTTTGAACATTTTTTGAGACATTGTTTTACAGTTTTGAGCATGCTGAAAAGAAGAAATTATTCTTAAAGAATTTTAGGTGAAGATATAAAATCTTTTAACTTACAGGTATTGAACTTGCTTGTGGCTGTATCATGTCATTTTTAGCATGGCCTGTTGAATATTCTATTTGATTACCTGAAAACTAAATAGGATGATTTTTTTCATTTGAGAGCTTAAGCATAGAGATAATTGTACAAATTTAGATGGAAGTCTAAAATAATAAAAAGTGCAAAAAGTTAATCTTTCCTTTTATGGACAGGTAAGCTAAGTATTTTGTGGGTCTTAAGTGGTGGGGGGTAGGCAGAGACAAATGTATTTGAAAAAAATAAAATTAAAAAAAAAAGAAAACTGAAAAAAAAAAGAAGTAACAAATCTGTCTTATGTGAGAAAAGAATACTTTTAGGCATTCCAATGGTTATTATTTCAGATCTGTAGAATCTTATAAGAATTGTCAAACCCAGAAAAGAAACTGAGGAGAGTAGATTTATACAATAAAATAAGTCTGTTGTCTTGTGGGAAAAAAAAAGTTATTTTAGATGCATTTTGTGTTTATAAAAACTTTAGTATATTTTATCCTGCCAAACCCATACAGATTTTAGGAGGGGTAATGTTTACATCCATTACTTAATTGGAGTCAATGGAGAATGTATAGTAAACTCTGACTACCGTGACCTAACACAGAAGAGGCATGACCTGATTAGGGCCCTGCTTTCCTTCCTTCTTTCAGCAGCTTATTCTCTCCATTGTAGGGGATCCAGATTTTGTGACAGCCGCCTGGTTTCCTTTTAGAGAATTACCATTTGCTACAGTATACAGTTTTGGTGGGACCATGCATGGGGTCCCCTGCCTTTCCCTAGGAAAAGGGTCGGTAAGAAGAGAAACCAACACCTACTCTTTCGGGAAAATGGATTGTAAAGCATAGGGTTCTCAGGTTAACAGGCAGCCAGCATGGAAACTGGACGGGAGCCAGTGGTGGCAGCAGGGGCTGGCTGGCAAGGACACTGCCATGGGCAGGCACATTGCCGGTGACCTGTGCTGCAGCTGCAAATGAAATCTAACTGGCCTCTTCTTTTGGTGTCATTTGCCACCATCATCTCTTACCTTATTTATATCAACAGCATCCTAGCTGTTTTTTCTGCTCCTACCTGCACCTTTCCTACAGCCTATTTTTAGAACAGAAGCTAGAGCAATGCTTTTAACATAAAACCAAACTATAATCAAAACTCCAGTCAAAACCAGCTACATAATTAGGGGGCCCAGTGCAAAATCAAAATGTGGGGCCACCTTTTCCCCCTTTTTTCCCCTTATTACCCCTTTATTATGAATTTCAGGAAGGGGTAATAGCAGAGCATTAAACCAACATGGGGCCCTTCTGAGTGGGGCCCTGTGCAGCTGCACAACTTGCACGCCCATGACACTGTCTCAACTCCCAGTGGCTTCCATCCTCACTCTCAGGATATTGATGTTCACATGGATCGTATTTTTAATTCATTTCTGGCAAGACCTTTGCAGACACAGCCCTGGTCATTGGATTCCCCCTTCGAAGTTCCAGCTAATTGATATAGATAACTAGAAGAGAGCTGGGAGGAGAGGACTGAGGACCCTTGAATCAAAGGGCTCTCTAGAGCAGGTGGGACTAGCAGAGAAACAGCTAAGCAGAAGTTCTTGGAAAATGGATGGTGGATTCAAAAGAATTCTCCTCATTTAAATATCAAGCAGAGAATGATGACAAAAACTGACATTTATGGACCTAACTAATGTTGAGCACTGTATGCTGGATCCTCTGCTATGCTCATCACATGCACTACTTACTTACCTTTGACCGTAACCTTGTAAGGCACGTGAAATTATTAACCCCAAGAAACTGAGGGATACTGAGGCTTATGGTAGGCCTGCCCAAGGTCATACGGTCTAGATAGAAGTTTTTTTTAAATTGTCTTTGGGAAAAGAGGATAAAACAGTTACTGCAAATTAAGAGAAAAAGCCTTATTTCCTTTGGAACTCTAGATTTATGGTGATGACACCATGTGTGAGAATGAATCGAGGAAGCACATCACAGTCATTTGTTTTGCCAGGAGGTGAGACTAAACACTCTCATTCCTGAGAAATATTTGGCAAAAATAATCTCAGTAAAAATTTCAGAAAGGCACTCTCCATGCCTAGGTGGCAAGTGATCACTTTTGCTAATGTGCATAATTTGTAAAATTCTATACTTTTCTCCACAGAGAGACTCAAAGGTTTGGGAACCAGTTTGAAAGCCCTAGAACAAAGTCTGTTATACATCAGAGTTCCTTTGGGCAGGATGGTCACAATTCCACTTATTTAAACCATGTATATAACGAGTTTGGAAATATTTCATGTATATTTGGAGAGGTTGTTTCCCGTTGAGTTTTTTTCACTAAATGTTTACCAATACATTTGGGGAGGCACTGGCAACATAGTGAAGGGGCAGGAGTTCTATTATAACTGCAATCAAAGAGAAACAATCCCTAAAGTGATACACAGAGTTCAGTAACCAACTCAAAATGAAATGATACAGAAGCTAATAGGCTGATGAAGCATTGTCTTTAGAACTGAATACCCTTTAAGTGTTGACTAAATTCAGCATATTTGGCTGTTGTAGAGCAGACCTGGATTGGAGCAGCATAACCTTTGGTTTAGGGTGGGTTGGCATGGAAGAATAATGAACTTATGTCAATGTCAGAGGTGGAGTATTACTTAATATTTCTTTCTCATAGGCTCTCTGGCAACCAGCACTGTGTTTTGATGCCAGTAGAACTGGGTATGCTCCTTTCATAGCCATGGGTAACCTGGCAAGGCTATACTTGCACCTCGTATCTCTCAGCTTTGCTTTTAGAGCCCTGGGTCTTAGAAGTCTTGTGTCCTACATAAGTTACATGGACAGGTCACATGTTTGGGCAGTAGGCATGGGCCTGATACTGTAACCATTTTGCTACTTGAAGAAGGAAGTAAAGTTGAATAAATGGAGAACTCCTCCCACGTGGCAGAATATCTCTGATTAAGCTTTTGTAGGAAAACAGAAGTCATCAACAATGGAGTTTTAGTCCTACCATGATATTTTTTGACTCTACTCCATAATCCAAGATATGGAATTCTTTTATAAGAGGACAAAAATGTGCATGGATGAAAACCGTTTAGTGGAATATCCCCTAGTGGCTGTGATACTGAAGTCAGAGGAGCAGCACAGTTTTTCTGCTGCAGGCATAGCATTCTGCTCTGATACCTGAATTCACACTGCAGTTGATGAAGTGCTACCTGATTATTGAGTCATTTTTGTAGGAAATGTCATAAAACGTTGACGACATTGTACATTTGGAAAGTGTCTAATGCCCAGGGCTTTAGGACATGGCAGTATTATTTGAACCAGATAAAATTCTGTTACGCAGCCCATAGATTCTTGCAGCATAAACTTACTGCCCAAGATATTTTTTAAAAAAGCCATTAAACCGAACAAAAATTCGATATCCATTTTCATTCAAAGTTGCGGTTCTATAAGCACTGTGAATTTATGGAGCAGAGGCACTTTATTTATTAGGGGTAGGAAAACAGATGGTGATTTCTCTGGAAGCCAAGTCTGCTAGCTCTCTACTGGGCTTCCTGGATTGCCCCAAGGGCTGCAAAAGGCAGAGAGAGGTGAGTGGAGGTGGCTCCTGGCAGTGATGCCATGGACCTGCCAACAGCAGCAGCTTTATCCTACCCATCCAGAAGCGTGGTAGTGAAAATTCTGAATGACTATACGTTCAGAGGTAAGTATGCTATAGGAGTATGGTTATTAGTATACTGGGTTTCTTCATGAAATTGATAAAAAAAAAGTAATATCTGAGAAGATGACTACAGAACATAGAGGTTTGCACATTGGTGTAAAATTGATGTAAGATATGAGGACTTTTTGACTCGACCAATCTCTCTGTTTAAATATTCAGTTGAACTTTTGTATTTATTATTGGCCAACCTCCTAATATTTTGAACATGTGCAAAGACATATTCATTTTGCATTTACTGAGTATTTCCTATGTATCAGTCACTCACTCCTCTAAATCCTGGAGGTTCAAAGAGAAATGATACGTTGTCCAGTACTCAAGCAGCTGACAGTCTGGTTGGGGAGATAGACATGCATAATTATAAATACGTTTGGTGGAAAACAATGTGGTGTGTAACCAGAAGAAAACAGCTTGATGAATGCAAACAGCAGAAGCTAATTCTAGATATCTTAGGCAAAATGGAATTTATTGCAAGAATATCCAGAGCCCCACTATTTGGCCGGTAGAACCAGATTAAGGGAATCTCCTTAGAGCCAGGACAGTTCTAGGAGACCAAGGAAAGGCAGGCAGTGCCATGATCTCATAATCACTGTCTGGTCAGATATCTACTCTGCTGATGGCTGCCCTTTTACTCTCTTCTCTCTGCCCTTACCTCGTGCTGTTGGTCAACATTCAAAGTCTTGAGACAAGTATCTCCCCTTGCAGGATCTAACCATTCCCTTTTTAGAAGGAATCTTGGAAATGCAGTTCTAAGTGCTCCACCTGGACTTTCCACTCAATTTTCTGTGTCACTTACTGAGGGAAGTCTTCGCTGACACTGCAGGCTGAGTGAGGTCTTCCACTCTTTGAGAACCGCTTCCTGGCCCAGTTTGAAATGATGCCTCCCTTAGAGTATGTTGGCTTCCCTCCCAGGGCTAAGTTCCCTGAGTGCCCCAGCTGTGATTATCAAGATACTTCCAGCTCCTTGCAAAATTCTTGGCAGGTGAGGGTCCTCAATCAGTGTGCATTGGGTGGATAAAATATATCAGCAAATTCTGAATGAATGAGAACTTGGGAGAAGATAAATCTCTTTGAGACCCACTCTTGGCTGAAGAATACTGTTGGCTATGAGAAGAGACATTCGCCCAAGTGAAACGTCAAATCCACTCATTCCCAGGACAGTATGTTCTGAGTAGGCTGCAAGAAGGAGCCATCCAGTGAATAATATCACCCAGGTGAGGAAATGTCTGTTGATCTACCCACATCTAATACCTCCAGCTTCGGTTCCATTATTCTGGGAAGGTAAAAAGGAATGAGGCCTTGAGTAAGGGCACTTGGCCACTCTTCCTTCATTTTCTTTTTTTAATAACAAAAGTATCATTTATCTGTCTTGTTCTATAAAGAGGATGCTTCCTCCTCCATTTCTCACTTCTAAGAGTGATACAATGATATTGCTGATTATCCATGGTCATTTCCAATTGTCAACATGCAAATGATAATTTTTATAACAATAGGGTTATCTGCTATTGATTGCGCCCTTACTGTAAACCAGACACTGTGCTAAGGGCTTTGCATTCTTAGGTTATGAGTCCTTAGAACAAACCTAATGACATGTAGGTACTACCATAACTTCTATTTTTAAAACTGGAGGCTGTGATTTAGAGAGTAACTTGCCCGTAGTCACAGGGCAGGGATAACCCTGGATAGAGCTCTTCTAAATCACCACACTATTCTGGTGTTTTTCTTCTTTATGATCCTGCCTCCCTCAAGAGACAAGTGGACTCATTAACTTTTAGGGATTAACTAAATTGTGAGTTGAGCAACATACCTACGGTTGATCTAAAGGCTGCTTATTTTTAATACCAAACAAGCAGCGATGTCTTTACTAAATAATCTGATAAAAAATAAGAAAGCAATACAATAAAATACAATGTTGGGTCTGAATAAATACACACACACAGACATACACACACACACATGTGTGTGTGTGTGTGTATCTGTATCCATATTTAGAAAAAATAAAGATCATGGTAACTTTTAGTTTCTGTTTATTCCCCGCCCCGCCCCACAAGAATCTGTCTGTATTATTCTAACCCATTAGATTGTTTTGCTGCCTTGTTTTCAAAGGATTGCACTATTTTTGCTGTCATAGTTGTTTCAGTTTGCTTTGATTGTTGGCTTGAAGGACTGAGACCTTGAAAGATGATTTGAGAAATCTAAGTAGCTTTCCTGGACTATTCACAGATGAATTCATGATTCAGGAGACTCCTCACTTCATCTGGGCCACTGCTCCACTTTTTCTGACTTTGGTGTCGATGAGCTCACACTGCCTCTGAAGGCAGGAACTGGGATGACATCTCAGGTTGTGTGCAACTAGGGTGGCCGTGCCTTTAAGGCAGCGGTTCTCAACCAGGGGACACTTTATAACCCACCACCTCTTCCCCAGGAATATTTGACAATGTCTGGAGATAGTTTGAATTGTAACAGCTGGGGAATTGCTACAAGCATCCAGTGGGTAGGCCCCAAGGGTGCTGCTAAACATCCTACAATGTACCAAAGAGACACCTCTGCCCAACCCCCTGCAAGCAAGTAATAGCCAGGCTAAACCCTTGTCTATCCTGCTATGTGTGGACTGCCCTATTCAACTTGGCTCTCTCAGCTCCCTGCCTTTAGATAGTATTTCTTAAAATAATTTCTTAAAATAATTTTTTACTCTGGATAATATCCAGAGGGGAGAGAAATGTCAGTTGATATGATTAACATTTTTAGCTACACTTTTTCTCTGGCATAATTATAGGCAGTTTATAGAAGTGAACATTTTCTGTAGTGTATGTGTACATGAGTGTGTTTTAACTATTACTTTCTATTTTATATTTTTCACTTATAATAATACATACTTGTAAATATAAAGAATATATATATAGCACACTTGAACTATTAAAATTGTTAGAGTTACTAAAACTGATCTGACCACACTAATCATATCAACTAATTTGAATGGGATGCTAGTCAGCTATAGTATAGGAAACATATGAATAGTGCATCTGACTTAAAACAGAGATCGGTCACTCAGCTGATATCACCCAGTTTTAAATTTCTTTGGCTAAATGCCAGCATTCTAGTCACTTGGAAAAGTGATTTTTAAAACTAATTGTTTCCTGACCCTCCCCCTCCAAAAAAATGTACTTTATTTTAGCAGCCTTTTGGGCTGAAAATATAATTCCTATATTCACATTAAATATATATTTTAATATATTTTATCTAGTCACTTGGGATATGGTAACATCTTTTTGTTGAATGTGGCCTGAATGTAGATTTAACTAATGTGTTGCTTTATATTTGCAACTAAAAAAGTATTATCTAGGTTAGTGTTTGTAATTTTCCAGTTTTCTTTTGTGTGTTTTTTTTTGTTTTTTGTTTTTGCTATTAGAAAACAATGTTTATTTATTTATTTATTTATTTATTAAAAAAATAAGTTTATTTATTTGTTTATTTAAAAATAAATTTATTTATTTTTTCAAATACATTTCGAAATGTATTTCAAAATACATTTCTCTGCCTACCCCCCACCACTTTTCCTTCCCCCCTCCCTCCCTCCCTCAACTCTTCCCCTTTGGTTTTGTCCATGAGTCCTATATGTTCCTTGACTTTCCAGTTTTCTTTTGAATATTGCTTTTTCAAGATTCTTTGGATACAATCCAAGCAGTGGAATGCTGGGTCAAAAAGCAGTTCCATTTTTAGTTTTTCGAGAAAATTCCAAACTATTTTCCACAGTGGCTGTACCAGTCTGCATTCCCACCAACAGTGTGCTAGGACTCCCTTTTCTTCACAGCCTCAACAGCACCCATCATTTGTTGATTTATTTATGATGGCCATTCTGACTGGTGTGAATTGGTATCTCATTGTGGTTTTAATTTGCATGTCTCTGATGGGTAGTGATGCTGAACATCCTTTCATATGGGCCCTGTGTATGTCCTCCTTGGAGAAGTGTCTGTTCGGGTCCTTTGCTCATTTTTTAACTGGATTGTTTGCCTTCCTGGAGTGGAGTCCTGTGAGTTCTTTATATATTTTGGAGATCAAGCCCTTGTCCGAGGTATCATTGGCAAATATATTTTCCCATACAGTTGGTTCCTTTTTCATTTTGCTAATGTTTTCTTTAGCCGTGCAGGAGCTTTTTAATTTGATGTAGTCCCATTTGTTTATTCTTTCCTTTATATCCCTTGTTCTAAGGGACATACCAGTGAAAATATTGTTGTGTGGAATATCTAAGATCTTCCTGCCTATGTTATCCTCCAGGGCTTTTATGGTGTCATGACTTACGTTTAAGTATTTTATCCATCTTGAGTTTATTTTTGTCTATGGTGTAAGTTGGTGGTCAAGTTTCATTTTTTTGCACGTAGCTGTCCAGATCTCCCAACACCATTTATTGAAGAGGCTATTTTTTACTCCATTCAGTATCTTTTGAATATTGCTTCTTCAGTCTAGAAAAATATAAGAAAAAGCTAACTTATTATATTATTTAATAAATTCTCTATATGTATTCTGGGTAGCAATAAGTCATCAGTCTAAGCAGATAGGTCTTCGTTCTGGCATCATGTAATACATTCTGTCTTTATCGTGACATGAAATTGATGCCTAGGTTCTAGTGCTAATTAAATTCCATAGGACAAATCATCGATAAACCTTACTTAAATAATCACTCTTGTTAGTGATAGCTTAGGGGAAAAACAGCTTGGTGATTTTACTAGTTGATCCTATTGGCCAGAAGTCCATTTTGCCCCAGTGAAGTGATATTTTGAAGGTCACTTTGTGTCTCTTAAGTAGAGGTTGTGGCTTCCTTGGTAAAATTAAGCTTCTTTGTGAAGCAGTGAATTCACTGTCTTCCTTTTTCATGTATACTGCTTTTCTCTGAAGATATTTGAAGTTGCCTTTCTTTCAGAGATGACATAGATGAAATGAAATTTTATTATCCAGAGAATCAAAGCTAAAACATTCACCATCGAATAGAGCAATTAAAGAGATTTAGGGATGCCTGTTCGTTCAGCATCTACAGGCACTCTCCTCAGTTAGCTGCACCTTTCAACCCTTAGGCTCTATTGAATACAACCCAATAGTATTTGATTTTAAAAGACATGTTAAAATGGGTATTATGATGAAGAATGGATAATCCTGAAGCCAGAATGATATGAGAGAACAATATACCTGGAAGACACTTTATGGGCCTTCTTAGTTCAACCTTTTAAATTTTCCACTCAGGACACAGAGGTCCTGAGAGATGAAATGACTTGTTTAGAGTAACAGAGCTAATTAGTGACATAACCTGGGCTCTCATGATACTTTTCATTTTTCTTCTCTCCATGACCCTATGAGGTCCAAGGCATTGAGCACTACTGCCCTATTCTGGTCAGCATGCCTCGGTTCCTCCCTTTCTCCCATCCAGTCATCCAATAATACATAGTTGGTCTCTGTAATGATCTGGTTGCTCTTCAGGCACTAGGGGATACATAGGCTATTGAAGAGGGTATAATTTCTGCCCTCTGGAAGCTCACACTCATGGGAAAAAAACACTAAACAGGCAACTAGAGGACAGTGCGTTATTTGTGCTATGCCAACCAGGTACATGGTGCACATAGAAGGGGCATCTCACCTATTATGGAGAGTCAGATAGTCAAAGAGGACTTCTGGAAAAGTTGATGACTAAATCAAGATCTCAGGAATAACATTTGCAAAAGACTGGCTGGAAGACACCACATGCATTTGGTGGAATTAGAGGTAATTTCATATAGAAGGACCAACTCCCCTGCCTCATTCAGGAAATAAATTTCACAGTTAGAAGTATTTGTATTCTTTATGTCTTCTAGCAATCAAATGTATTTTATAATTAAGGTTTGAGAGTTAATTTGACTTCCATATTATAAATATTCTTTTTCAGTCCACTGTGTCTTGCAAGTGGCAATAGTAATTATCTTTGTTATTTCACAATGCAGTTCAGGGCTATATCGTGCTAAGATCTGATTCTTATTCAGTGACAGAGCTGATTCTAAGTCAGGGGAGGCACATTCTCTTTTAAATAAATACTTGCTTCTGGGTTAGGGCCTTAGATTCTGTACTCAATTTCAGCATGACGGTTTTTTTTTTTTAAAGATTTGTTTATAATCACCTGCAAATCCCTTGAAGATTTAAAATAAAAATGGCCAGACTGCCCTGACCATGCTGCTACCCTAATGGACATAGGTATCTTGACACACCTGTCAGTCTCAGCTGCCAGCAGTCATTTTGCGATATGGGATTAGAGGTGGTTGAGCCTTTACATATTTCAGTCTGGAGATGATTCCATTTTGCTTCCTGCATACTCCTCAGGCTATTTGATTTAAATCAACCTTGTTTATATGAGAAAGGAAATTTCCTGTCTTTTTTTACTCATCCTGTGTTTGGCAATAGATTCTACTTTGCCATGAAGAATTTACACATATCTATATTAGAATTCACATATTACATTGTACAGAGGAGCCCATAATTCACAACTTTAATAATATGTGTCTAAGCTTCTCATAAGTATAAATGTATATTAGGGGTAATGTGTTATTGGGGCATATAACCCAATTATTGCTGCTAAGGGCCACCTTCAAATTGTTCTGAGAGTGCATTCTCGTTGCCTTTTCCCCCCTTTATACTTGCCCAATTATAGCACACCCTTTGCAAAGTAAAATATGTAATTGCTTTAATGGACTATTTTTACAGAAGCCAAACTCTAAATCAGAGTACAACAGAATACATGTTGCCTTCATCAAAGCATTTTATCCCACTTACCTTCTTTTTAGATTGCCAGCGGAGAACCAGTAATAGCACCAATGTGTAATCAGTCCTTGGATAATATAATTATAGTTTATAAAAGTAATTAACAATTCTAACAAAAATGCTATGGTAGGTCAAATTCTAAGATGGTCCACAAGATTTCCCACCTCCCTGATATACATTCCCTGAATAATGCCCTGAACAGTGACTATGATGTACTTTACACCCATCCTTAGATTATGCTGTACGGCACAGCCACTTTAAGATCATCTCTCCCTTTCATGTGATCCTTTCAAATGACCTAATCACATGATCCTTTTAAATCTGCATCCTAAGGTCAAAAACAGGGAAGGCAGAGATTGAAATATGAGTGGGATTTGCTGCCTGAGAAATTTTCTGTTGTTGACTTGTAGATGGAGAAGGCCACGTGGCAAGGAATTGGGGCAGCCCTGAAGGTTGAAGGTTATTCCCACTGATAGCCAGCAAAGGGAGCAAGGGCCTTAATCCTAAAACCACAGGAAGCTGAATTTTGCCAATAACAGGAATAAGCTTAAAAGCAGACATTTCTTTAGAGCCTCCAGACAAATACTCACTCTGGCTGATACTGATTTCATCCTTGCAATACCCTGCCACACTGTGCTGGACCTCTGACCTACAAGACTGTAAGCTGATAGATGGATGTTATTTTAAGCTACTAAATTATTGATGGTATTTCATTACACAGCAAGAGAAAACTTATACAAGTGCAGTGTTAAAATAACTGTTCAGTAGTAACAAACTTTTCACAGAAATCCAGAGGCAAGTAAGTAGTAGTGGAGTTCACAGGATACTGACAAGGAGTGTTGGCTCACTAAAGTGGTATCCCTGTAACTGTGTGAAAGCAGTTTCCAATGCAATGCCTTTGCCTGCTTAGCTTAGAAACCATAGGGGGTTTGATGAATCTTTATAATTTTAGGGGTATTGCATTATTTTAAAATGTAAGTAAGTATAGGAGCGAGCCTTTATTATACTTTTCAGATTCTACTATTTCAGGTTGCATAACTGAGATTTATGAAAACATGATGTTATATGTTTGTGTCTGCTTCCCCTTAAATCCTGAGCTCAGTGAAGGAAATGACTACGCCTTATTCATCTTTTTATCCCTAGTACCAAACACGGTGCTTGATACCTTGTAGGTGCTTAATAAGTCTACCTGGAAAACTAAAGTTGAAATGGGTAAATAAACAAATCTGTCCAAAGATCTGATGAGATTCAGGATTATTAAACAAATAGGAATGGCTATGTTCCAATAAAACTTTATTTACAAAAACAGGCAGTTGGCCAGATTTGACCCATGGGCTATAGTTTGCTGAGCTCTGGTGTAGATCACAAGTTATTATTGCCTAGAGGCACTTGTAACTTATAACAACCTTCATAGGAAGTTTGATATTTTTTTTAATATACTCCAAATATTCAATCGAGTTGAAAATATACTTCTTTGGGGGGCTGTATTTACTATTTACTTCAGATAGTCCTCCTGGTGTAATGGAAAGTTAAGTCATTTTCTCCCATGGGCTAGATCTTTCCAAGTTTCTATTGCATTTTGTAGCTTTCTTGTGAATAAAGCCTGAATGAATCAAAGCTAAGCAAACCAAATAGGCTCCAATGAATAGCACCGATTGACTTAGGGTGGAGATATTACTTTCTTTATTATTGAAATATGACATTAAATTCTTTAGGTCATATATGATACTTTGACTTATAAAACTGTATGAAGAGTAGCATACATATCCCCAGGTTTTCTTCAGATTAAGAATGTTTGTGAATTTGAACAGCCAGAGGTATAGATGAGGGTGCCAGGTGGGAAAGTAGGAATAGATGCAAGGATCCTTTGCTGCCATTCTGTGTCAACAACACTTCATTAGAGCTTGTAGGGGAGCATTCTTTAAAAGGGGTTGATGGGAGGTACAAAATGTCAGGTAGCTGGGTGGAAGACAAATGGGGGCTGTCAACCACAGCTGCTTTGTTTACTGATTCTTCATCAAGGAATTCATCTTGAGAAACAATTAAGGCTGTAGGGAAAGAATTAGTCACAACTTTGTTCATAGCATGGTTCTTTAACTTTTCTTTTGTCTGATCAGTGAAAATATTATAAAGTAGAGGAGTGACTAAATAAATGATGGTATGTTCCTCCATGGAAATTCAGACATTAGAAATTATGTTATAGAGGGATATTTAATGACAGAGATATTATTTCATTAACTGAAATAAACCCTTTATAATAGGTACGTACAGGAAATGGTCAGAGGATGCATTTTCTTACACTGTTACTGCCATAGTCTGACCCTATTTTTGTTTCAAAAGTGTATGTAAACACATATATACATACCTATATGCATGCATCAGTGTAATTAATTTGTTAGGAGCAGAAACTATGACAGGCCTGGCTTTGAATCTCAAATTATGGGCTTTTAACCTAAGGCAAGTTACTTACATTTTTTGTGCCTCATTTTCTCTATCTTTAGAATGAGGATAAGCTCACATCTCACTTTCAGTCTCAATTCTTCTCAACATAGTGTGTGTTCAGGAAGTATTTGTTGAATGAACAAAGTGCCCATCACTGTTGGTGCATAACAAATTATATTACAAATTAGTTTTTATTTGCTAGACTCATTGACTCAATGAACTTGGAAAGAAAATGAAACTACTTTATAAAGATTATTTTAAATTGATTTTTAAGTTTACACACAGTAAAATGCAGTTTTTGTTTTATACAGTCTGTGGGTTTTGACAAAAGCATAGACTTGGGTAACTACCTCGACAATCATGATACAGGACATTTCTAGCACCCTCATGCTGCCTCCCATGTAGTCAATCTCTTGCTTCAGCCTCCAGTCTGACAATCTATTTGTTCCTATCCCTATAGTTTTGTCTTTTCCGGAATGTCATACAAATGGAATTATGCACTATGTAGATTTTGTGTCTCGTTTCTTTCTCTTAGCATAATGCATTTGAAATTCATCCATGTTGCAGCCTTTATCAATAGTTCATTCTAAAGATAATAGTTTTAAAGGTAACTCCTATTATATGAAATGTTCCATACGATAACCACACAGATCTTTTATCTCTGGGGTTGTTCAGAAACCAGAATTGTTACAGTGTGGAGTGTTAATGCTGAAGGAAACTTGAGAATCAGCCTCATCTAACTCTGCATGTTGAGAAGGTGGGCGGTTTCTGAGAGCCAGAGATCAAATTCATTACCCTAGGTGAGAGCAGAATCCACAGCCTTGATGCTACACTAGCAAAGTTATATTGGAAGTCAGAGAGGGTAAACCATTTTGAAGATGGACTAGTGGAAAAGTCCCTGCAGGGCAGGGAGAAAGATGGTGTGTAAGTTGAAATGATAACATTAAATTATTTTTAGAAAGATAACAAACCAACTTTTTTCTGTTTAGAATGAGCAGGAAGGACCTTCTATCATTATTATTATTATTTTGCAACCGGGGTGAGTTTGTATAAACCCACCTTCATATGTTGCATTCATAATAAGCATTGGTTTGGAGAGGAGCCAGCAGGTATCATAGATGTTGTTTTTGGCCCTGGAGCAAACATGTAGTAACTGGCTAAGCATTTTAAACATGTAAGGCTGTCCAATGTGTGCCATGTTTCCCACAGAAAAGCTCACACCAAATTCTGGAGCATGCAAAGGTGTGTAGTTTTATGCTGAAGTCTGAATTAGAAAGTGCCCTTTTATTGTTTATTATTTATCTTGTTTATCTTTTATTTCTAAAGGCAAAGTGCGACTTTATTTTAAAATAGTTTACAATTCATTAAATGTTAGCTATGGAGGATCCAAGATGGTGAAGGAGTAAGTGGAAGCTACACTAACCTCCCCCCAGGACCAATCTGGAAGTACAGCTAAATTGTAGAGAAATCATCTAGAATAATGAACTGAGTACTAGTTGGAAAGAAGCTTTAAACCACAGACAGACAGAAGAAACCACTTCACCACAATGAGACTGGTAGGGAGTGTGGAGGAGGCATGAGAGGGCTGGCTGGGCTCCCACAGGTAGCAGCTGAAGTCCTGGAGTGATATTTCAGCAGCCGGGGACTTTATCCTGAGAAGTGTGGGGTCTAAACCCCAACCTGAGCTCCCCAGCCTGCATTACCAGAGATGGAAAGGAACCTAGATAACATCCAGCTGTAAAAAGCATCAGGATTTCTGTCTGCCAAGAAGAGATGGCTGGAGATACAGAGAACCTCTTAAAGGGCCAATGCATGAAATTTTGTTTGCAGCCACCTACCCAGGGTGCTGACAAAAGGAGGGAAAAGTGGACTACAGAAGCATGAGGAGAGTCTGGAGTTGATGCCATTGGGAGAGAACTGAGGGAATAGCCACGAGGATCCCTGTGCCAAGTCATTCCCCCATACTGCAGGAACCATCTTTCTCAGGCAGAGCACTCCTCTCTAAATGACTTAAGCCTGAGGGGAAGCAATAACCCCGCCCATAGGAATTGCTTTGCCCTGCCCTCTGGTGCTTAAGCCATGCTGCTGATTACAACTTGGTTATATTAACAAATTGATCGGTTTGATGGTTGATTAGTTTAACAACTAAGGTAGAAAATATAAAGCAGCCAAAATGGGAAGACAAAGAAACAGACACCAAATGAAAGAACAAGTGAATTCTCCAGAAGAAGTAGATGAAATGGAGGCAAACAATTTATCAGATAGAAACTTTAGAGTAATGATTATAAAAATATTCAACAGCTGAAAAAAGAGAAACCATAAAAAATTACTATTCAAAAAAAAAGAATGCAGTATTTGAAATAAATAATGCACTGTAAGGAAAAACAGTAAGTTAGATGAAGCAGAGGGTCAAATCAGTGTTTTGGGAGATAATATAGAACAAAACACCCAGGCAGAGCAACAAAAGGAAAAAAAATTTTAAAAACCTGAGGAGAGCTTAAGAAACATTTTGGACAATGTGAAGCATAACAATATCTGCATCATGGGAATACCAGAAGGAGAAGAGAGTGAGCAAGGGATCGAGAACCTATTTGAAGAAATAATGAATGAAAACTTCCCTAATCTGGTGAAGCAAAAAGTCACATGAGTCCAGGAAGCTCAGAGAGTCCCAGGCTAGTTGGACCCTAAGAGGCCTACACCAAGACAAATCATAATTAAAATGACAAGACTTAAAAGACAAGGAGAGAATTCTAAAAGCTGCAAAAGAAAAGCAGGTAGTTGCCTACAAGGAAGCACCAATTAGACTGACATCTGATTACTCAACAGAAACACTTCAGGCCATGAGGAAGTGGTATGAAATATTCGAGGAGATGAAAACCAAGGACCTACAACCAAGGCTATTACCCAGCAAGGCTATCATTTAAAATTGAAGGAGAAGTAAGGAGCTTCCCAGATAAGAAAAAACTAAAAGAGTTTGTTGAAACCAAACCAATACTGCAAAAAAATATTAAAGGGTTTGTTTGAAAAAGAAAAGAAGCAAAAGAGAAAGAAAAATAAAAGAAGAAAACAATCTAACAATAAAATGGCACTACACACATATCTACCAATAATCACTTTAAATATAAATGCTTAAAATGATCCTAACAAAAGACAGGGTAGCTGAATGGATAAGAAAAAAAGACCCATATACATGCTGCCTCTAAGAGACACATCTCAGATTGAAAGATATACATAGCCTAAAAGTAAAGGGTTAGAAAAAGATATTTCATGCAAATGGACAAAAAAAAGGCTGGGGTGGCAGTACTTATATCTTAAAAAAATAGACTTTAAAACCAAGACTATAATAAGAGACAAAGAAGGACACTACATAATGATAAAGGGAACAATACAACAAGAGGATATAAGCCTAGTAAACATTTGCCCACCCAACACAGGAGTACCTAAATATGTAAAGCAAATCTTGATGTATAAAGAAGGGAGAGATCAACAGAAATACAATCATAGTTGGGGATTTTAACACCCCATTGACTTCAATGGCTAGATCTTCCAGGCAGAAAATAAAAAAGGAGATGGCAGTCTTAAATGATACATTGGATCAAATGGATTGAATTGGTATCTTCACAGCATTTCACCCCCAAAAGCAGAATATACATACTTTTGGAGTGTGCATGGAACATTTTTTAGGATAGACCACATGTTAGGACATAAAACAAGCCTCAATAAATTTAAAAGATTGAAATCATATCAAGCATCTTCTCTGACCACAATGCTATGCAACTAGAAATCAATCTCAAAAATAAAAAACAAGAAAAATATGCAAAGATATGGAAGCTAAATAACATATATTAAACAATGAATGGGTTAACAGTGAGATCAAGAAGGAAATAAAAAACTACCTTAAAACAAATGAACATAAGGACACAAAATCCAAAACCTGTCGGACACTGGGAAAGCAATCCTAAGAGGGAAATTCATAACATTACAGGCCTATATCAAAAAACAAGAAAAAGCTCAAACAAATGATTTAACTTCACACTTAAAGGAACTTGAAAAAGAACAATGGACAAAGCCCAAAGTGAGTAGAAGGAAGGAAATAATAAGTATTAGAGCAGAAGTAAATGACATGGAGTCTAAAAAAAAAAAAAAAAGATACAAAAGGCCCGTAAATACAAGAGGTGTTTCTTCGAAAAGATAAACAAGATTGACAAACCTTTAATCAGACTCATCAAGAAAAAAGAGAAAGGACCCAAATAAATAAATCAGAAATGAAAGAGGAAAAATACCAACGACACCAAAGAAATACAAAGGATTGTAAGAAAATATTATGAACAATTATATGACAACAAACTGGACAACTTGGATCAAAGGGACAAATTCCTAGAAGCACACAATCTTCCAAAAAAAATCAGAGAGAATCTGAATAGACAGATTACACCTAGTGAAATTTAAGCAGTAATCAAAAACTCCCAAGAAACAAAAGCCCTGAAGTAGATGGCTTCACAGGTGAATATTACCAAATATTCTGAGAACTAACACCTATTCTTCTCAAACTATTTCATAAAATTCAAGAGGAGGGAAGTTTCCCAAACTCATTTTATGAGGCCAGTATTATCCTAAATCCAAAACCAGATAAAGACACTACAAAGAAAGAAAATTGTACGCCTGATAAACATTGATGCTAAAATTCTCAACAAAATATTAGCAAACAATACCGCAATGCATTGAAAAGATCATACACCATGATCAAATGGGATTTATTCCAGGAATACAATGTTTGTACAACATTTGCAAATCAATAAATGTGATTCACCATATAAACAAAATAAAGGATAAAAAACCGGACCATATGAAAAAACTTCTTGATATAATCCAGCACCCATTTATAATAAAAACTCTCAGTAAAGTGGGAATAGCAGGAACATACCTAAACTTAACGAAGGCCATATATGACAGACCTACTGCCAGCATCATACCCAATGGGCAAAAACTTAAGGGTTCCCCTTAAGATTAGGAACAAGACAGGGTGCCTGTTTTCACCTCTCTTATTCAATATAGTACTGGAAATCCTAGCCACAACAATCAGACAAGAAGAAGAAATAAAGGGTATTCCAAATTAGATAGAAAGAAATAAAACTGTCATTATTTGCAAATGACATGATACTGTACATAGAGAACCCTAAAGATTCCACCAAGAAACCACTAAAACTGATAAATGAATTCAGCAAAGTAGAAGGACACAAAATTAACACCCAGAAATCAGTTCGTTGCATTTTTGTATGCCAGTAACGAACTAACAGAAAGGGAAATTGAGAAAACAATCCTGTTTACAATTGCTTCAAAAAGAATAAAATGCCTAGGCATAAACCTAACCAAGGATGTAAAAGACCTGTACATGAAAAATTATAAGACACTGAAGAAAGAAATTGAAGAAGATACAAATAAGTGGAAGCACATACTGTGTTCATAGATAGGGAGAATTAACATCATTAAAATGTCTATACTACCCAAAGCAATCTGTAGCTTCAAAGCAATTCCTGTCAATATTCCAATGACGTATGTCACAGAACTATAACAAATATTTCAAAAACTTATATAGAACCACAAAAGACTCTGCATAGCAACAGAGATCCTGAGAAAGAAGAACAAAGTTGGAGGAATCATGCTACCTAATATCAAACTATATTCCAAGGTCATAGTAATCAAAACAGGCTGGTACTGGAATAAAAACAGACACATAGATCAATGGACCAGAATAGAGAGCCCAGAAATGAGCCCATACCTTTATAGTCAATTAATAGTCAACAGAGGAAGCAAGCACATACAATGGGCTAAAGATAGTTTATTTAATAAATGGTGTTAAGCAAATTGGGAAGATATGTATAGAAAAATGAAACTAGACCATCTCCTTATACTACACACATGAATAAATTTAAAATGGATCAAAGACTTAAATGTTAGACCCAAACCATAAAAATCATAGAAGAAAACATAAGCAGCAAAATCTTGGACATTGACTGTAGAAATTTTTTAATGGATATATCTCCCCAGGCAAGGGAAACAAAAGGAAAAATAAACAAATGGGACTGCATTTAACTGAAAAGTTTCTGCACAGCAAAGGAAAACATCAACAAAATAAAAAAAACAAGCTATAGCATAGGTGAACATGTTCACTGATAAATCTGATAAGGGGCTAATATCCAAAATTTATAAAGTAGTTATAAAACTCAACACCAAAAAAACCAAACAGCCCAATTGAAACATGAGCAAAGGACCTGAATAGACACTTCTCCAAAGAGGATATATAGATGGCCAATAGACATATGGAAAGATGGTCAATGTCACTAATTATCTGAGAAATGCAAATTAAAACCATAATGAGATGCCATCTCACACCCGTCAGAATGGCTATCATCAATAAATCAACACACAACAAGTGCTGGTGAGGATTTGGAGAAACAGGAACCCTTTGCACTGTTGGCGGGAATGTAGACTGGTGCAGCCACTGTGGAAAGCAGTATGGAAATACACCAAACAATTTAACATGGATCTGCCTTTTGACCCAGCAATGCCACTTCTGGGAATATATCCAAAGGAACCCAAAACACTAATTTGAAAGAACATAAGCACCCCTATGTTCATTGCTGCATTATTTACAATTGCCAAGATATGGAAGCAGCCCAAGTGTCCATCAGTAGATGAGTGGATAAAACAGCTATGGGACATTTACACAATGGAATTCTGCTTGGCCATAAAAAAGAAGAAATGTTTACCCTTTGCAATAGTATGGATGGACCTGGAGAAAATTATGCTAAGTGAAATAAGCCAGTCAGAGAAAGACAAATACCATATGATTTTATTCATATGTGGAATCTAATGAACAAACTGAACTAACAAGTAAAACAGAGACAGACTCATAGATGGAAAGCAGATGACAGCTGGTGGGTGGGGGGAGGTTAGGAGGCAGAGGGACTGAGAAAAAAGGAAAAAGAACTCATGAACATAGACAACAGTGTGGTGATTTCTGGGAGTGGGTATAAGGGTACTAAATGGTAATGGGAAAAATACAATAAAGAATAAATTAAAAAATGGTTTACATGTGAGTACCATATCTTCTTTTTAAAAAAGAAATAATAAAATAGCTTTTACTTTCTTAAAAATCAAATTAGGCTTTTAAAAATGAAATCTTTTATATTGGAATATTTATCCATTTTTATTACATAATGCAATGAAAAAAATAAATACTTACCTTAAGTATAGTTCAGACTTATAGTTTAATATGGGAAAAAAAAAGGTCCTATAAGTAACATGAGACATTTATTCACTAATTTAAGTTGGTCATAATAATGCACATTTATACCCATGTGCTCATCTTCCTCTGCCTTGTTTTGAACTTCCCTTTAGAAATATTTTTATATCAGTTTATTGAATGTCTTAGATACAGACTTAGTTAAGCATCCAAGGTAATTTATATATTTGCTCTGTTTACAATAACTTTAACTTAATTGTCTGATAAACATGGCAATTTTCATAAAGAAATATATGTTACTTGCCATGTTCAATTTTAAACCCTCAGAGTTTTTATGGAACTCTTGAGGAACTCTAATTGTGTCTTTGGTTTGGTATTTTATTTAAACATTTGTTGTACATTTCTGTGTGGTTTATGTATTTTTTTTTCACATCAGTGATACATGACCTTTACTTAAAATTTTAAGCTAAATGTTTTTTTTTTTACTAATTGATTCCTTAAAGTCCCTTTCCTGCTTTTGTAGAGCCTCTATAATCAAGGATAGGGAAACTAAGCAGAGACTGTGCTAAGTATTATGGTAGTTGACAAACTATTTTGGTTAGATAAGTCTCCAACTGGAGTGTCAGTGTGGATTAGTCTAGCCCGTGGAGAGAAGAAGAAGCTAGAAAATAATGTCCAAAATGCTTAAAAAAAGGAATGAACTATGACAAGGGAAAGGGCCTGAGACACTGGCCTTGTATTGAATGGAAGGAAAAATCAAGAACGTCAATTTTAGCTATTGAAATTGCTGTACAGAGCGTGGGAGGCGCTAATTTGCTCAGACATCTTTTGGCAAACCTGCATGTAAATCTGCTCACTCCTGTTATTTATGTGCAGTAATGCCTGTAAGAGAGCTATCTTTCTGGACTTGCCTCTTTCTAACTAAGAATAAAGGCTTGAGGAATATAGGAGATGTCAGTAGCAACAAGCAACTTGGATTCCTCAAGATAAAGACTATGGCTGGGAAGAATTGAGCAGGCAAGTGGAGGTTACTGACTCTACATTAATAATAAATTTACGAGAGTACAGAACAAATCATGCCAGGCCATCTTTATTGTTTTCTAGGTGGACGTGCAAGATTAAAGAAAGGAATTCAATAGCTGTAATATCTGGAATTGAGTAAATCATCTAATTCAGTGTCTGCACAAATCTTTGGGGGCAGTGGATGTGGGGCGGGGGATGGGGAGAGCCTGAATGAAAATTGGCTCTGAGCACTGTCATGTGGATTCAATTTGGCTCTTGTGATAAATTACAATGGAACAAGGTCCATTGGGACAATTCAGGGATCAATAGAAGGTCAGGCTGTAACATCACCAGCAGTGGTCTGGAAGAATGGATAACACACTTTATTAAGCTTGGCAGGCCAGGAGGTTTTGGTACTGTTGTGGTCACCACCACTGTCATTAGCCTTTATGAAGCACCTGTTGCGTATGGGGCATTCTGGGAGGTGCTTGAGGAAAGATAGAATGTGTACAATTGTCCACATGGCTAATCCCTTTGAAAATGATGATAATGGGTATCATTTATTGAATACTTACAAGGCTGCCATGCATAGCGCTGAGCCTTTTTCCTGGATTATCTCTTTTAATCCTATTGACCACACCTGAGCAGGGTGGGTTTCTCTTCATTTCTCAGATGGGAAAACTGAAGTGTAGGGAATTACTGTATGTAAAGTAGTTGGTAAGGAGCAGCAATGGGTTTGAACTGAGGTGGTCTAATTTTTACTTTTAACAGCTATGCATAGAGTAGCCCTATATGCTCATGGAGAGAGAGTTTGTTCATTGTTAGTTCATTCATTCATTTGTTCATTCATTCAGCCTACATCCTAAATGTACAAACATCCTAAGATGTTCCTGGGATAGCAGAGGAAACAGAAACTATTAAAAGTATTTTTCACAAAATGGTAAAATCATGACTCTGATATACATATAAAATGAACAAGTGTTAAAGACTTTAGTTAATTCATTAATTTATAAACAAGCCAGGCAGGTAGAACTGGATAGGGAACCCATAGAACAGAAACTTTTATACATAGAAATATTGAAATGAATGTGCAAATGGAAGCAAAACTGATTTTTCCACAATAGTGGAGGGGAGTCAGTATAACCTCTATTGGGCAGGTCTGAATTTGTGTGTTTATAGACAAGAATTATTTTCATTGCTATGAGTTGTAAAATATCTCAAAGACAGTGAAGGACCAGGCTGAAATTACCTGAAAGAGTATGATCTGAACAATAGTTTTCTATGGAAGCACAGTCTCTTCCTATGAGACTAAAGAGAGAGAACTGTAATGTAACGTAACAGGGTATAATTTGGGATATAAGACTTAAATACAAATAATAAGTCTAGTGCTCCTAAATTGTTCAGAGAGGACTTCTAGGCAAAGATGGGAGCCTGAAGGTGTTCCATTTTTCTGATGGGGAATCTGAGGTGAAGAAAGTAGCCAGAAGACACTTACCTCCTTAGCCAAAGAGGCCTTGCCTTTCCATGGATATATGAAGTACAGGGTAGATGTGTGATGAAGAGATTTATTGTAAGGAGTCTGAACTCTGCTGGAGAAGGCAGAAGGATAGAGAGTCAGTAAAGAGTTGTTTTCTTCTGCAGCCTTGTCAGACCTTCTGAGGGCAAAATCAACAGGGTATTTATGATTGCTATTATCATTACAATTATTATTTTATTTTATAGTAGCAGTTAGTATTTACCAGGCAGTTCTTGTGTGCCAGGTGTTATGTTAGGTACTTTACATGTTATTAGGGAGACTTCCTCTCTGGCTCCAGGTCTTTCTTCTACTGTCACCTTCTCCATGAAGCTCACCTTGACCACTGGCATGGATTGTTTTGCAATAGTGCAGCCTGCTTGCCTCTACTATGGCAGGCTTTATCCTTCTTACCTTCCTATACTTGTTCTTTCTTCCTCTAAATATTGTACCTTTTAATATACTCCATCATTTACTTATTAATTGTGTTTATTGTCTTTCTCCTACCTCCCTTTGCTGGAACCTGTTCTGCATTTGGCAGGGATGGTTGTCTGTTTTGTGTGCTGATGTAGCCCAAGGGCACAGATCAGCCTTTGCCATGTAATAGGAGCTGAATAAATATTTGTGGAATATTGAATGAGTATCTCTTTTGGTCCTGATGACACCCTTACAGTAGTTATGTATATCCTGTACTTAATCCCTGTTGAACAGAAGAAAGCAAGGTTCTTGGAAGTTACTTTGGTATTGCATTTTACATACACCTTAGGCTGAAGAACCACATAGCTAAGTCAGAACCCTCAGTCAGCTGAGGTCTTGCCACAGGCTTTGCATTTGGGAAGAATCCAGCAGTTCTAAAGATTCCACAGGTGAAAAGTAAAGCCAGCAAGCACTTAAGCCATGTGGGGCAAAATGCTGACAAATTACAAGTGTTAAGACGGGAAATTATTGTTTAATAGGTACAGAATTTAGTTTTGCAAGATGAAAAGAGTACTAGGGATGGATAGCGGTGATGATCACACAGCAACGTGAATGTCCTTAATGTCACTGAACTGCTCACTTAAAAATGGTTAAGGTGGTAAACTTTATGTTATGTATGTTTTATCACGGTATAAAAATAAGGTTTATAAAATAGAAAGTATTAAGACTTATTAGTCATTGTTTATAATGGGTGTGTATATGTGGAGGAAGGAGGGGAAAATGAGAAATACAAATTTTATTTGGGCAATGGGAAACAAAAAACACCTCAGGTTAAAATTTGGCTTCTTGCTTTCCCAACTCTCTGGCTTAGGTCAGTTCTCAGCCTCAGTTTCCCCAATCTCTACAATAAACATGGTTATATAGTACCTTCTTCATAGAGAAATTGTGACAGTTCATGAGAGAATGACTGAAAAGGGTCCAGCACAGTGCCTGGCTCCTAAAGAATCCCTCTTTCAGGAGAATTCCTAATCAAATGATCAGGGTAGACAATTTTATTCCTGCCAAACTCTTGCTATTTGATACTTATTGATTCTTTTTGTAAGGCTCTGAGACAGAATTGAGAGCTCTAATAGACCAACGCCAGAGAGTGCTTTCTATGTGGTCCTTTTATTTTCTACTCTGGTGATATTAAGTAATGACCAGGTATTACCGACACTGATTTTTCAACTCTTGAGGGTTGATGACTTCTTGTGTGAGTTTTTCCTATGTCTGGGCAGTGTTTTCAGACCCTAACTCTCTTATGAGTCCTAGCCTAGAAACACATTTGTTCCAGATTGGTTTCAAGGCCATGACCAGCCAGTGTTGTTGATTTACATCTTTTCTATATGAGGTGGTTGACAGTAGGGCCACAAAGTTGTAACTCTTACTTTCTTATTTGGAGCTTTGAGAGGTAGATTTCTCCTGTTTCCCGAGAGAAACATTACAAAGTCAAAGTGAATGTGTGAACATCTTCTGATGCAGAGGAATCTATAAAGACCCAATGACATTTCACGCCTTCCTTCCCTTCCATTTTGGGGAACAATGTAAATTATCTCTTAGGAATGGAAAAGATTAAACCCTGTGTCCTCTAAGGACAGGTTTTCAAAAGCATTTGTCTCCTGCTGAAGGAAGGCTTGGCGAATGGTTAAGGTCTCTGCTTGGTAAGGCAGGATGATCTGAGGGTTTTCTGGACATTGCTTAATAAGCATTCATTATTACTTATCACCTTTGATAAGTAATAATGAATACTTATCTACTGGGAAGCTAATGATGTTCAAGTTTATGCCCCCTCCCTTGTGCAGGTTTCTTTCAAATCCCTGACGGCGTGTTCTCACTTAATTTTGCAAAATTAAGATGTTTCTGTATTTTTTAAAGAACCATTCCCATTCCATCTGCCCCCCACCCAATTCAGAATCCACAATATCTAGATTCCCCCACTATTGTTATTGTTGAAATATGGTCACACAGTACCAATCACAACGTGGCAACTCAACACAGAAGGATAAGAGCAGGTAGAAAGAGGAGAGACTCAGAGGGCCAAGAGGTGGAGATGGAGTGAATTCGCTGGAAACAAGAAGAGTCTCTGCAGCTGAGCTCTGCTAATGATGCGGCTGGTGGGGCTGATGGGCCTCCGGAGAGTGGCAGATTTGGAAGCCAGCCTCCATTATCCCTGCAGTCTGTCTGTCTCGCCTCTTATACAGGACATTCTAGTAGAAAAAGTATTGCTTGAACTCTTTGGGGCAGACTTGATGACTAATGTCTTTTAAGTCAAATTTCCTCCGAACAATGGATGTTAAGGTTGTATATCAGAACCAGACATAAATATATTTGGCCACGGATTACAATAAAATTTACTGGTGCTAAAGATAATCAAACCATTTCACTTTCAATGAATTTTATTGTCTGAAAAAAGTGATATCATCCCTTGGAATGGAGGAAAATGACTTGCTTCATTTGCTATTCTTCTGGGAGAGAAAATCTCTGAAACTTGAAGGCAACTGATGCCTGCCTCTCCTCCCCCAGCGAGCCTCCGCCATCAGGGAGCACTGCCACCCCATCTAGAGTGCCGCAGCTCAGGCTGCTCCCTGGGCCTGCCCAGGCTTTATAGCAGGAAGGCTGTATCACATTCCCTTTGCTGGCTGGTGGAAAGAGGCAAACTGTTGAACAGATGTTGATTAAAGGGGCCCAGGTTGCCGTGTTCAGAGTTTCAGTTTAAGTTTAGTGGGGCTTTGATAACTTGTACCCAGAGGGCCTATGTCTCGCCTGAGGTAACCAGTGCTGCAATCCAACACTAGCATTGTCTTTTGGAGGCTCTGAGCTGGATTACTGGATTATGTCGCACTGCCGTGAAGGCTGTGACCCTCTGAAAATCAACATCTGCCCTATGGCAGATCTTAATTGCTTTTTGATATAAAAGTACATATACTGAGCATAAGGGCAATTTTGAATGGTTTAATAAAAATTGAAGCATTTTGAATACAAGTTTTTGATTATGTGACCACACCAGTTTTCACAGTTGAGTATTGGACAAAAACCACTTGGTTTTGTTCTAAAAGACGTGACCCGTGTTTTTATCAAAAGACAGTATTTTGAGTGACCTACTAATTGCGTGGGCTTAAGTTTTTTTACCACTTTAACCTTCAGTTTCCTCATCAATAAAATAAGAACACGGAATGTCTTTTCCATAGGATTCTTATGAGAGTGACATGAGATGATGGACGTTCAAAGTACCCAGCAGAGCACATGGGCCATAATAAACATTTACTACATGATAGCTGATCATATTTACATATACTATCATTTATAAAAAATAGCATTTATTCTGTCATTTATTCAATGATATTGTACACCCATCGTGTTTCATGCCTAGACTTCACTCATATGTTATTTCAAAATAAAATTGGCTGTCTCCAGAATTTTTATTTTGAAACCTTTGAACTTGCTTTCTTCTGTTCAGTGATATTTGCTCTTCCTTATTCCAGTTCAAAGCAGATTCATCATTTGGGGCACACTCCTGCTATTTCTCTTTAAGCACTACCTGACATCCCCTAACGAAATAGCCCTATATATAGCCCTCAGTCAGGATGCAGGTATTGTACACAATTTTATTAAAAGGATGCTTTATATTATTCTCATCTGTTTTCCTAGGAGTACGGCCTTAACCCTAAAAACCAAGTGGATATAATGATTGCCATACAATTGATAACTGTTAGCAAAGTCTAACTTAGTAGGAACTTGAAGGAAGAGTTTAACAGATGGTTCAAAGGTGCACTTTGAATAAATGGTCTCAGCCTATCAGAGAGGAGACCATGAGCTGCAACTGGCCTGCCTGCCTCTACTTTATCTCCTAGTGCAACTTTGAGGAGGTTACCAGTTTTATTGCCTGGAATTAAGAGGAGGAAAAATGTAAACTGCTTCAAGATATTTGAAGTGTTGGTTTTAAAGGGTTAGACTGGTTAATGTTTTACCAAAAAGGTCAATTACTTAATGATGCCACATTACATTAGGATGGGCCTTCACCATTTCATAGGGCCCAGGCTGTCCCATTTGATTCTTTCAATAATCTTTTGAGGTCATCAGAGCACCTATTATGATTCCTATTTTTATACATTAGGAAGCTAAGGCCCAGAAGTGGTTAAATGGTGTTATTGAGATCATGAGATAGAAAAGCAATGGGAATCAAGTTTTCTGACTGCCAGCAAATAATGACAACAATAATTATAATGGCAAGTGCATATGAAAGATCAGGAAAGTGTTTTATGTGTCAGCTCCTAAGCTAAGTCCCTGATGTGTATAACTGAGATGCCAGCTGAAGTCACCCTGTCCTTTGAGATGAGCAAATACAGCTTGCTTTTCCTATTTCACATCCAATAAGAAGCCCACCCCTCCCCAGCACTCCTCACCACCCCTCAGAGCCTGTTCTCAGGATGCCCTTCAGTTGTGAATTTCTACACCTGTTGCTCTGTGGAGCTTTTCTGCACCTCCTTGCCCCTGTGGCTCTGGTTGCTGTACTTATCTAGTTGTAAACACACCCCTGTTCCTTTCATTTCCACTCTTATCACTCACACAAGGCAGACAGTGGTGAGGAGACTTTCCTAAAACATTGAAGTGGGAGAGCAGGTCATAATAGAGTAGGCTTAAGAACACGGAGCCTCAGGATACCCTACTCTCCACAATGCCTGTGCTGCCTCATCATGTGGAGTTTCTCAAGGGTCGCCTTTGTCTGCTCATTTCAGCAGCTTGCCAAGTTGCTCAGCTCTGTCTCTTGCCCACTTCTCTCCCCAGTCCACCTGCCTATCTTCCTTTACACCGTAGCCCTACCCCATTTCATTATAGTGGACTTTAGGTCTCTGTATGCTCCCCTGCCTCCCTACAGACCGCATCTGTGGCCCTTTATCCTTCCCACATCAAGAGGACTATGTAATATTTCACGTTTCCCTAAGCAAGGGCAATTTTATCCCCAAATGAAAGTCAGGTGCCAGCTTTTAAAATCCCATTCCTCCTTAGCTTTCTACAGATGCATTAACTCCTGTAGCCACCATATCTACCCTGTAGATAGTATTATTATATTTAGATCCTGTTTTACAGTTGATAAACCTGAGGCTCAGAGATTAGCTAACCAGCCTAAGGTCACACAGAGATCTAATCTCTTCATATTCACTGCACTAGAGATCATCAAATATCTTCTTAAAGGTCCTGATGGTCTCTATTGCACTACTCAATTCTGCCACTTGTAGCTCTAAATCAGGTATAGACATTATGTACACAAATGGACATGGCTGGGGTTCAGTACATTTTGTTTACAAACACAGGTTGTGGGCTAGAGACTAGACTGTGAGCCAGAGTTTGCCAACCTTGCACTTTACTGTGCTGCCTTTTCCCATAATACTGGCTCTCTATTTAATGTCTCTAACTTTAAGCCTAAAATGGATTCAGAACAGAATCCACGTGGCTAAGTCATTTCAAGCTCCTTTTCTTTTTCTTTCTGAAAGTAATCTGTAGCTTTGCACAGAGCAAACAAGTATGTAATGATTGTTAAACTATCCATAGGGCAGGCATGATGGTGTTGCCTCTGAACTTGGCTGGAGACATGCTGGGATTTTACAGTTGGGGCCAAGGGCACATTGCTAGAATTGTGTGACTGTTATTTATACTTTCTTTTAAGCAAAATGGACAGTGTGCGCAGCGCCAACATTTCTCATTCTGGTTTTCTCTCTGGGACTGTAGGGGACCTAAGAGAGCATAGTTTATGCTCAATTTATTGTATCTAAAGAACAGCAGGAGTTGCTGTTTCCTACATCGTGGGACACTAATTCTGACAAATAAATGTGACCAGGTTAAATTTGTGGATTTTTAAATGGCTGCCCAGTGTGCTATGTTGATGGAAGTTATCCTGTTTTGCCTGAGTCAACTTTCCCATGAAAACATTTCTCATGTTCATGCAATCGTCTCATCCTGATTACTGCTTTGTAAGATTGATGTTGAAAACAAAAGATATTTTGTTTCTGCAAGGGTGGTTTAAAGAAACACTGAAAAGTGCTTTTCAATTTCTTTTGTTCAGCAATTCAGTAACTTATACAAACAGCCAAAGGTTGGATCTTTGTCTCTCTCTCTGTCTTTAAAAAAAAAAAACAAACCTGTGAAGACAGTCCATCATTATTTGGCAAGTTTCAGTGTAGAATTAAGTTTTACGGCTGGCTTATCATGCAAGTCTCTGAAAATTGGGGTTTATAATGGAAACGTTGAAACCACCTTAATCTTTTGGTAAATATTTTCATTCTAGCACTTATCTGAGTTCCAAGAGGCTTTGGAAAATTATTCCTAGGTCTCCTATTGAATCTAGGAATCACAAATTGCATTCATCCTACAACAAGGAGAGCAAAGTTCTCATTAAGCCTATAGCCTAGGGAAGCATCTCATTCTGAACTCTAAATAAGTCCTGGCTGTATGTGTCTTGTCTTTAGTACCTCGGCAGCATGCATCAGGCAAATATGTGGGGAGGGGTTTCTTCTCTCTGCAAAAGCTTTGTAAGAGCTTTTCAGTGGCTTTCCCAAATAACTACTAATTTAGAGGAATCACGAAGATTTTCCAGAGCATCTTCTAGAGACATAACATTTTTAATGAGCTCCTTGTTGAAATACATATGTATTGTGAGGGCCCATTAAGTGCTAGGTGCTGGGAAAACAGCAGGGATGAGAGAGGGTCCCTGTCCCTTGGAGCCTCAGTGGAAAATGACAGTCAAAACAAAGGTCAAGCTGCAGTTGTGATTATGGAGTCGATGATCTGACTGGCTGCACAGAGTGTCATGAAAAAGTGTAGGTGCTGAGAGCATAGAGGGTGGAAGTTGGTGGGGAGATAAGAGGCTTCCACCCTTCTCAGAGACAGGAAGATCTTGCCGGGACCTGTGGCATTTCAGGGAAAGGGGCAAAGACAAAGTGTTTGCCAAGCCCTAGAATGTGGGGTTGGGGGAAATTAGCATTTCAAGGACTTCAGTGGGACTGGGGCAAAGGGGCAGGGGTGAGAGGCGGCTGGGGACTTAAGCAGGGCCAGTTTTGTGAGGAGTCCTGTAAGCCTTCAAGGATTTCACACTTGACCCGAGTACTTTCCCACCTATTTTTGCATGGGAAGCTGAGACAGTCCACCAACAACCTACTCAAGTCCCCTGATGATTCCAAACTTAACTACTGAGTATTCCAGACTGAAGGTGGGGTATAAAAACAACTCTTGGAGCTCGTAGACTAATTCTCTCCCTTGAGACTTATAGACCTATAAGCACTTTTACCAGCCCAGTCACTTTAAAAATATGAGATGTGATTTATATACAGTAAAATCGACTCTCTTTGGTGCACAACTATGCATTTTTACAAATGCATGTAGTAAAAAAGTATGGAGACAGTAAAAAAGTCACGGTTGCAAAAGGTTGGGTGTGGGAGGAGAGATGACTGGGCAGATCACAGAGGATGTTTCAGATGGAGAAAATATGACCCTGTAAGGATACATGTTACACATCTGTCTAAACCCATAGAATGTCCAACACCAAGATTGAGCTGTAATGCACAGTATGGACTTTTGGTTATTATGATTTTGGATCAGTGTAGGTTCAATTGTAACAAATGTACCACTCTGGTGAGTGGTGCTGATGATGGGGGAGGCTGTGCATGTGCAGTGGCAGACAGTATATGGGAAATCTCTGCACCAACTCTTGGTTTTGCTGTGAATCTAAAGCTTTTCTAAAAAATGTCTTAAAATTTTTAAAAATATCTGTAAAAAATGCATACCATCATGTGACCACCATGGCAATCAAGATGTATGAGTTTCATCATTCTTCAAAATTCTGTTGTACACCTTTGAAGTGAGCCTTACCTTTGGCAACCACTGATCTATTATTTTGTCCCATATTTGCCCTCTGTAGAATATTATATACGTGGACTCACACTCACACATATGTAGACTTTGGGTCTGGCTTCTTTCACTTGACATAATGCATTTGAGATTTATTCATGCAGCTGTGGGTATCAGTAGTCTTTTCCTTCTTATTGCTGAGTAGGATTCCACTGCCTGGTTGAACTGCAATTGTTTGTCCATTCATCTGTTGAAGCTGTCCAGTTGCTGTCATACGTACCCCTTTACAGTAATCCTGCCTGCATGGCTGTAGGGCTGCTGGGCCTTCCTTCTTCCACTCGGCCCCTCCCATGTGTTCACCCACAGCAGCCAGAACCATCAAACACAAGTCCAGTCATGCCATCCCTGTGCTCCAAACCTTAAAGGTTCCTGTTGCCCTGAGGATAGAGGTCCTTAGCATTCTCACAACACCCTTTATAATCTGGGTCTCATCTGTACCACCGCCCACCTCACTCTCTCCTCCAGCCATTTGGAACTATTTCCAGACCCCAGAACACATCATTGCTCTTTTCTGCCTCTGACTCTTTGCAGGTATTCATCCCTCAGGCTGGAAAATTCTCTTCTCCTGCTGTCTCACTTCCCACCCTGCTAACTCCTACTTGTCCCTTGGCTCTTAGCTTAGCTGTCACTTTTTACAGCACATCTTCCTTGACCCTACAGAATGAGGTAGATACTTTTCCTAAGTGCCATAAGAGCTCTGCGTTTATTCAGAATATCACACTGTATTGTAATTCCCTGTTTATTTCTGGGTCTTCTCTCCTTTGACATGAATGAATAAAGGTCCTTGAAGACAGGATCTGAGATGTTTGCTGTTATGTCCCAGTACCTCGTGGGTGCCCAGTGCTCAACTAGTATCTGTTTAATAAGTGAATGTGACTGGGGAAACGTTGTTATCATTTCAGCTATGGAGGTTAGAGCCTGGAACCATCAACAGAGTTGCTCTATGTTGCTCAGTGAATTGGGAGAAATCCCACTTTTCTCAGGCCTGGATGTGCTCTTCTACATGATATGACTCCAGACTGTAGGGAGCTTCACCAGCTTTCTGCATTATAAAATATCTTGGTACAGCAGGCTCTTTTTTCCCTCCTATACCCTTGACTGAAACCTTGTAGAGACACTAGAAATAGAATCCTAGCTTCTCTGAGGTTCAAGACTGTATCCCTGCATCGTACCCAGGTTTGAGACTGGACACCACTCAAGCAGCTTGACCTCGGAAGGTTTTACCATCTTGGGTTCATTTTGACATGCTCTGGATTTTGGGGGGAGGTTCTGTTTGGGTCTCCAGGCATCAGATCTCACTCCTCTCTGTCTCTGTGGTGTCTGTTCTGATAAGCTGTTGGTGAATGGACCCTTAGGTTAGGAGTCCCATGGTAGGAAACATATTTCTGTATATCATCTAAGTAGATAGCCACTCCACAATGATCTATTACAGTAATGAGCAAATAAATAAATACAAAAGAAAGGGTGACTGCCTCTGCTTTTACAGAGCTATCAGTCACTTTTCTTTGGAGATTAAAAGCTTTGTTACCAGGCGATATGATCCTGTCTGTTGGCCTGTGTTTGTGAAGCCTTCTTGCTGTTCTGAACTCCCCCATCTGCTTTTTACCTCAGGGCCTTTGCATTGCAGTGGTCCCCAGTTTTTCTTCATGGCATCCGTGTCTCTGTTCAAATGTCACCTCCTCCAAGAAGTCTTCTTGAGCACCCATCTGACATAAGTCTGTTCCAAATGCATCATTCTCTGTTTTCTGATCTATTTTCTTCACAGACTTTGTACTTATCACTGTCTAAAGTTACTATGTTTTGTGAACATTTGTTGACTTGTTCATTAACTTTTTCCCCTAATATACATAAGCTCCACGGGGGGCAGGGAGCTTGCCTGACTTTTTCTCCAGGTCTACAAAGATACCTGGCATTCAAATATTGACTCAATACTAATATATGAACAATTTACTATGCACTGTCTTGTAACTGTTTGAACTTTACTGAGATGATACCTGCAGGAAGGGGAGGGACAAAGGGACAGGTTAATAGTATGTAGTCAGACAAGTCTAGAATAAATGCTTATAGAAGAGCTGTTCCTGGTCATTCTGTGTTCAATCCACATTATATATTAAAAAATAAATATTACAAGGAATGGCTAGGTGAGTGAAAATAAAAAAGAAAAAAAAGAAAGCATAGTGTTTAGAATCTGGTAGATCTGGGTTCAATTCTTACTTTTCATCTAGTAGGTAGAAGGGGACCATAGTTCATTACCAAAGGACAGAAGTTGATGGCTATCTTGAAACATCGACCTATAAGATTCAGAAATTACATGTGGGGAACCTGCCTGGGACAATAAAAGAACAAAACACATTCTAGACCTTAATAGGAAACAAAAGTGCATAAACAAAAGCAGACTGCCTCTTTAAGTCTCCAATTTCAGAACAAGACTAGCCTCCCAGGAAAGCTTAAGGAATTTAATTGGGGAAAAAAAGCGGGTTTACATTTTCTTTAGTGTCAAGCTAGCAGATGAGATTGAATTTTTGACACTTTGCAGAAGACAGACTCCTTTCCATTAGCGAATGAATCTGGAGCCTGTGTCATTATTTTATTTTGTAAATTCTGCATATGCTGTAATCAGACCTCTCAAATGCAGATGGTTACTGCTGGGAGGAATGAGCCATGTTAAACTTTGAAAGGAAGAAAATGAAAGGCTTGTTTAACCATTTCAGCTATCTGTCCAGCCCCAGGGTTTAGATCAGAAGCCTGCAGACTTGCTGTTCACAATCTTTTTGTGCTGCTTTTCTTCCAATATACGATTCCATGAAGTTCTTTGACCAGGAAATTGAGAGGCAGAGAATACACAGAATCTGTTTCATTTTTGTTGAAGATCTAGCCACTGGAATTTGTCATGTCCTATTCTTTTTATGGGTGCTTGCTATGTATCTTCAGCCTCTTTGTTATATCTTAGGTCTCCAGTGGTTTTGGCTGTGAATATAGAATTTGTCACCAGTGTCTGGTGACTTCCCGCTTACCTAGCCATTCAGGGAGATAGGATCTTCTTGGTCAGGCCCTTACTTTCTCATAGAAGATGTTCTTACCAGATGCAAACACCACTGACATGTATTCTGTTTGTGAGAAGGGAGTTGCAAGGGAAGAGGAACCACCTGAGTAGCCTGTCTAGATCCATGTTCTGGGGATGTTTTCTGAATTCTCAGACCTTTGAAAAATAACTTTAATTATGAGATAATAAATGAAGTTTATTGTTTATTTTTCTTGAAGAAGATGAATACTGAGGGGAAAAATGGATAGTCACCATTATTTTCCTGACTCAGGTTGATGTAAAAATGTTTCAGTTCCAGTGTTGTTGTTGTTGTTGTTGTTGTTGTTTTTTACTGATTCATGGGTTGTTACATCAAAATCACCTATAGCACTTGTTAAATATACAGATTATCAAATCTCCCACTGTACCTAATGAGCCAGCACCTCTGGTCTTGGGGCCTGGGGACCTGCATTATTAGGTACCCAGATAATTTTAAAATGTGGTCAAGTTGGAAGCCACACTATTTTGGGTAATTTTTATATTTTAATAACTGAGTATATTGCAAATGTGTGATTCATCACAACACAATGAGTGATGATATCTTTGGATGGTAGTATCTCTCAGAGGTGGATGAATTACATTCTTGTGGGCTTTTTGTCTACCTACCCTTTGTTCCAATGAAGAGTGCAACTCTGTCACAAAAACTCTCGAGAAGGAATTCAGCCATAACCTCATAAAAATTTCATATCCAGAGATCCTTTCATGATTAGTTTCCAAAATGTTTGAGAGAAACATTAAATATGCTCAGAATTACTGTATAACATTTGTGAAACTCAGATACAACACCATGGTTTTAATTAGAATGACACTTATGATTATATGTCCCTAAAGAAGTCCATCCAAAGTGAAGAGGACCTGGACCTATCTTTGAGGTCCTGTCAGAGCCGTTCCAGACTGGGCTCTGGGAGGTTAAGGCCAAGGCAAGTCTCGCTAAGTATAGATAAAGCATGTTGTTTAAAGGATCAAATGTAAAAATGAAAGGAAAAAATACTTAATTACAGAATGATCTTCCAACAAGTTATGCTCATGTACCTAACTGATGAAATGTTACTCTCTTTATACTTCATGTTGTTTCTAAGATGAAAATAAAAAGTGAATTTGCAAATATTGCCTTTGATACTTGCATGTAACAGAGCCTTCTTTTAGATATAGCTTGCTGGCAGAAAACTATAGTCTGCATTTCACAGAGATTTTATTCCAACTGAAAAAGAACTCTTGAGGTACAGAATTTAATTTTTATTGTTATTTACAAATTATATTGACATGAAATTCATACATACTGAGCTTCAGTAATAATGTGCATTTTATTTTTCTAATCTACCACAAACACATTCTGTAGCCACCAGAACCATTGCTTTGGTGGTTTCTGTTTCCAGCACATGTTACTATGTTTTTGAAATGGAACATTTGCTGTAGGGGACAGAACATTTAGCATGAAGGATACTAACCAATAACAAAATAAATTGTCTGCAAATAATGATGTAGGGTGCTTTGACATAATGTTTCTATTTTTCAGTCTAGTAGTACATCTCCCTGCCCTTCCTCTGCGTTTGTATTTGATTTGGGGAGAAAGAGCCAGGATTTGTTTATTTAGGAAGTAGATGTAAGAGTCTAAAAACGAACCACGTCCTAATCCTCCCCCCAGAGGCTCTTGTAACAACATGGTGGGGGACCTTTTTGAAATGCTATCTCTTCTTAGAAGGAAATTTTCTGCAATGTGAGTATTTTATCCTATTATTTCTTAAATTAAATTAAAGACCATAGTAGAATACTTTAAGTTGGAAAATAGTTTCTTGAATACTAGTTAGAGTGCTGTCATTTTTCCCCCCAAATGCATATATACTTTTAATCTCAAATTCAGTTTCTTTTATTATTTCTCTTTTGAACTCAAGAGAAGTAAATCTTTTATTTTTATTCCCTCCATGGGTTTTAAATGTTTAGTTCATAAAAATTATAATATTTTTTAGAAAAGCAAAAGAACATAAGCCAAATTTATAATTCAAAACAAGGATGATAATTTTTTTAAAGCCTCTTAAAACCTCAAGAAAACCATCAAAATCGTGAAAAGTCATCCACTTGAAGTCATTTAAATGACACAGTTTTATGGCTGTCTAGGAATGACCTTGAGAAAATATTTCCCCAAACAAATTTTATCTTAAATATTTTTTTTAGGCAGGATCTTGAAGAATAAACTCTCTTGAAGAGAATTGTTTTCTTTGATGCTGTTATTTTCCTGCAAGTTCCAGAGGACAGAATCTTTGGTTTTAACTTAAGATAATGAAAGTAATTTTCCTTTGAGAACAAGGTTTTTGGTGGAATTGTAAAGCCTGTCTGCAGGTGAGATTTAATTTAATCCTTTGAGTACTTAAGAAGCATTCCTGAGAGTGTCCAAAAAAGTGACAAGATTAGAGCTTTGTTTATTGACAGTGTATGTACAAAAATGGCTTTTATCCTGAAGAGTTTAATGGCTTTTTTTTTTTTAGTGATCTCAATGGCAATTCTTAATTACTAAAATATACATTATTTAAATAGTAAAAGATTAGTTGATATACTTAAAATTTAAAGTTATTTGCAATTGAATTGCAGCATAGGAATTAAGTAACAACAAAGCAAGCATTAAAGGCAGGTAGTGTCTTGCTAACTAAATTTCAAGTTTAGAATAGAGTTAGGGAGTGGAAAATAAATGTGTAAATATTGAAAGAAAATACATAAACAAAAATCTGCAGAAGATCAGTTGTATCTGAGATTCAGAATCACCTCTACATGATTTTCATATGCTTTAAGTGATGTTATAAAATTTCTCTATTTGTCTTATTACTTCTATTTTTAATTCCCCTTTACTGTAGTGTTTTGTGTGTTCCAATAAGTGAACCAGATTTTGTGACGTCAGATACTATTTGAATAAGTAAAGAAGTCTATAAAAATGAAAGGTGTATGCATGGTTGAAATTTTTATTGAATTTATTGGGGTGACATTGGTTAATAAAATTATATAAGTTTCAGGTGTACAATTCTATAATATATCATCTATATAATGTATTGTGTGCTTACCACCCCAAGTTCAGTCTCCTTCCATCACCTCCTTTACCCCCTCCTTTACCCTCTTTTACCTCCCCCTCCCCTTTTTCCTTCTGGTAATCACCATACTACTGTCTGTGTCTGAGTTTCGGCCAGTCATCCCCCTTCCTTCCTTCCTGCCTGCCTGCCTGCCTGCCTTCCCTCCCTCCCTCCCTCCTTCTTTCCTTCCTTCCTATTATTATTCTATTACAGTTGTCCCAATTTTTGCCCTCCTCTGTGCAGCCTGCACATCACCACAGTCAGTACCCACACCTTTCTTTCTTTCTTTTTTGCTTAATCCTTTCACCTTTTTCACACAGCCCCCAATCCCTGCATGTGAAACTTTATTCAATAGCAATGTAATGTTTCTGAAATCTGAAAGCTATGATTTTCAGATAAAATGAGTAGCATTAAAATTAATTATTTTCTGTTCAATATGTGCACAAATGTATGTTTGTTGCATATAATGATTCCTTTGTTTATACCTTGCCTTTGTTGTTGTTGTTATTTTGGGGAGCTCAAAGTATGAAAAAAATTTGGAGTTTTGCATTCTATATTTATGTGGAAAATAAAACTAAAATCATTTTTCTGACTATCATGACCGAAGAAATGTGTTTGTTTGGTATTAGGAGTTTTTCCTGTTTAGAAGGTTCCAAACCTCTTAACCACCCTGCCGTCCTTTCTATATGTTTATCCATGGCTAGCAAACCATGAAGATCTTGTCCACAACAATCACTTAGTAATATTTTTACATCATGAAAATTCTAGAAATTCCTTTGGATCTTGCCTTTCATTTTATCATTGGGCATTTTCAGGATGTTCCCTGTTATAACAATTTGGGGATGTTTTAAATTTGCTGCCTATTCATTTTATGTCTAAAAGAAAAAGTACACAAAATTCCATACTATTTAGGAACATGCTGTCTTGGTTAGGGTTTGGATCACATTTTAAAATTAGTTTTAAAAGAAAGGAAATCATATAAATGTTCTGGAAGTCAGATAAGCACTAAGCTTTGGAAGCTGGCACTTCTATTTTAGAGTGCTTATCCATGGGGGTCAGACTGCTGATGATAAAAGAGCATTCTGGACTTTAAATATTAATTACGCACTTTGGGGAGCTGTTTCCTTTCTTGCTTTCCCCCCTGTCCATTTGAATTTGAACTTTGGTAGAATTTCAATAGTGCAGTATCTCATATATTCCACAGGGTGTCATGATGTGGTTGGTTGTTCTCTAGAAGACTGTTGAAATGTAATTTGAGCCAAGGATCATGCAGTATTCCTAAAGGTTATTTCATTTTAGTTACAGTCAAGGAATATTTAGTGAGGGTCTACTACGTGCCAGCCTCATGATAGGAAATGTAGATCTTAGTGGTATCATGCACATTCTGTGTTTGACATTTTGGTGGAGAATATATTTAGCAACACAGAGTTTGCTTGAGTTTGTTTGAATTTGCCATGTAGCTTTATGCTGCTTGGGAGAGAAATACTCAACTGCCCAGTTAGACTCTGGTTCTCTTCCCTCCAGCAGCTAGTGGGTACAGATCCCCAGGTGTGCTATTGTAGGAGCAGGGCCGAAAATTCCTGCCCTGAAGGCTCCTGGGGAGCTGAGGGAAGGCCCAAGCATAGGGCTGGGGTCTCTGCAGTCAGGTCGCCTGTCCCTGAATCCTCCTTTCCCTATTAGTTTTCTGGGCCATTTTTTAAAAAAGTTATGTTGCTTCCTTTCATTTCAAATCAGGATGGGATTTTACAGACAAATTAAGCAATGCATTTCTAAAAAAACATTTAGGGGCTTCCAATCATAGGAAAAGACGAAATCCTAAAAATATTTCAAGGCACACATTCCAGAGGACAGAATCTTTCCTTTGAATATAAGGTTACCCTCAGGAATATAAGAGAGATGGAGGAATGAACAACAGAGGAAATGAACAGAAAAAATAAAATAAAATAGCAGACTCAAGCCCTGACACATCAATAGTCAAAATATATCAATTAAAATGCATACATTGTCAGAGTGGATTTCTTAAAAACACATGACATGACTATATGGGGTTATTAAGAAGTTCACTTCAAACACAATGACACAGGTTGAAAGTTAAAGAATAAAAAGATACATCGTATTCATTTTAAAAAGGAGGAATGGCTATATTAATATCAGATAAGGTAGATTTCAGAGCAAAGAAAATTACTAGAGATGATGGGTGACATAATTATGTAATAAAAGAAGCAATCAGGAAGACAGCAATCCTAAATTTGTATGAGGAAACAAAATATATGAAATAAAAATTGATAGAACTAAAAGGAATTCTAGACAAACACAATTCTACCCTAGTCAGCAACTGATAGAATTACAGAAAATTAGGAAAGATATAAAAAAACTGAACTCTTATCAAGTAACAAGAGCTAATTGACATTTAGAACATTCCACCCAACAACTGCAGATTATGCATTCTTTTCAAGTATGCATATAATGTTTACTGACATAGATCATATTCTGGGATGTAAAACTACGTCAACATATTTAAAAGAACTGAACTCTTGAGGATGTTCTCTGACCATGATGGAATCAAACTAGAAAAAAGTAATAGAAAAACTAAAAACTACAAATAGTCTATGATTCAAAGAAGCTAAATAAATAATCCATGTTATGAATATGAAGTTGCAAAGGAAAAATATACATGAAACTGAATGAAAATGAAAGTACAGTGTATCAAAATTTGCAGGGTGCAGCCATAGCAAGTGCTGATAGGAAACTTTGTAGCACGAAACTCTTGGTTTAGAAAAGAGAATATCACAAAATAATAAAGTTCTCACCTCAATAAACCAAAAATAAAAAAGGAACAACATAAATGTAGAGCAAGTATAAGGAAAGAAATAATAAAGATATAGGAAATTAGTAAAATTGAAAACAATAGAGAAACTCAATTAAATGAAAGGCTTCTTTTTAGAAAAAAATCAGTAAAATTGATAAAACTCTAGCAACACTGACAAAGAGAAAATAAAGAAGATACAAATCACTAATATCAGAAACCAAAGAAGAGATATTTTGATTCTATAGTCATTAAAGAGTTTATAAGAGAATATTATAGACAACTTTATACTCATAAATTGGAGAGCTTACTAGAAACGGACTAATTTTTCAGGAAACACAATACCCAAATTGGACCAAGATGAAATAAATAATATGAATAGTTTTATACCCATTAAATAAATTGAATTTGTAATTTAAAAGTGCATGAAAAAAGAAATATCCAGGCCCAGATAGCCTCACTGGAGAATATTACTGAGAGAATTAACACTAAATTTATTCAATTTTATATTGAAAGGGAAAGAGGGACTATTTTCTGACTTATGAGACCAGAATTACCTCAATAGTAAGAGAGAAAAAGACAATACAAAAAATAAAAATAAAAAAGAACAAACCCAGAAACTCTCACAAACTCTCAAAATCTAAAATTATTGACCACTATCTCATGAACTGAGCTGCAAAAATCCTCAACAAAATATTAGAAAATCAAAAGCAAACATTCATGAAAAGAATAAGATATACTATGATTAAGTGAGATTTATTACAAGTGTGCAAGATTGGTTCAATATTCAATAGTCAATCATTGAACAGGCTGAAGAAAAAAATACATGATCATATTAATTAACATAGAAAAAGCATTTTATGGGAGAATGAAGATGGCAGAGGAGTGAGTGTACGTCACAATGACCTCCTCCCAGGACCAACCTGGAATACAACTAAATTGTGGAGAAATCACCTGAAACAAACAACTGAATAATAGTTAGAGAGGAGCCTTGTAACTTCAGAGACAGAAGAATCAGCTTTAGCGCAATCTGACTGGTAAGGAGTGCGGTAGAGACTTGAGAAGGCAGGCGGGGCACCCACAGGCAGGAGCACCAGAAGGATATTGAAATGGCAAGATGGATCCCCCTGAGAAGAGTGAGGTCTAAACCAAAAGCGGGGATCTCTAGCCCACGGCACCAGAGCCCCAAAAGTACACAGAACACAGCCAGCTGCAAAAAGCGGCAGGGTTGCTCTCTGCCAGAGAGAGGAGGCAGGAGATGCAAAGAACTGTTTAAGGGGCCAACGCATAAACTTTTATTTGCAGCCACTTACCCTCGTCTCTGGCAAAGGTAGGGGCAGAGTGGGCTAGAGATGCTTGAGGAGAGACTGGGGAAGGAGGCTTTGAGGAGAGAACTGATAGTGCTGGCAGGATCTTGGTGCTGACTCACCACCCATCCGGCAGCAGCCATCTTGGTCAGGCAGAGACCACTCCCCTTGAGTGGCACCAGCGTCAAAGTACCCAATAGCCCCACCCCCCAGGTGAAATTCCACCCCACTCTGGGCTGTCTAAGCTGCCTGCTGAGTGCAGAGTGGCAGCCACAGACAGTAGATCCCTGGCTAAAGCAGCACAGAGAGGTCTGACGACGCTTGAGGAGAGACTGGGGATGGAGGCTTTGGGGAGAGAACGGAGAGAGTAGCTGGCGGGATCCCAGTGCAGACTCCTCCCCCATATGCAGTAGTGTGAGAAGACCCAATAACCCCGACCCCAGGAGGGACTCTGCCCTGCCCTGAACTGTCTAAGGCGGCCTGCTGAGTGCAGAGTGACTAGATTAACAGCTGAAGGAGACAGCCACAGGCAGCAGATTACTGGAAGTCTCAAACACACTGCCTAAGGTCAGACAGGGTCAACATCTGACATCATCAGAGGCAGATCCAGAAAGTAAAAACAGCAGTCTCCTACCATAGAAATTCACACCACAGAATCAGGGAATAAAGACAGATCAACTTAAGAAGCAGAAGCAAAAGAGTCTCACAAATAGTTGAAAGACAAAGAAATACGCCCCACTCAAAGCGAAAGGAGGAATCCCCAGAAAGAGCACTAAATGAAATAGAGGCAAGTAAACTATCAGATATTGAGTTCCAAACAACAGTTCTAAGGAAGCTCAAAGAGCTCAGTGAGCTCAGAGAGAATTACCAAAAACTACAGGGAAACTACGAGGAACTTACTGCAAACTATGTCAGCATGAAAAAGGACACAGAAACTATCAGTAAGAGACAAGAGGAAATGAAGAATACAATTTCTGAATTGAAGAACACAGTAGAACCAATCAAAATCAGGCTAGATGAAGCTGAGTAATGAATCAGCAAGCTGGAGGATAAAGTAGAAAACAATTCCCAGAAAAGCAAGAACATGAAAAAAGACTCAAAAAGAATGAAGAGGCATGTAGGCAAATGCAGGACAACCTGAAACGTAATAATATCTGTATAATAGGGATACCAGAAAGAGAAGAAGAGGAGGAAGGGATAGAGAACCTGTTTGAAAAAGTAATGATGGAAAACTTCCCCAATTTGAGGAGAGAAAAAGTCTGACAAACCCAGGAAGCACAGAGGGTCCCATTTAAGAGGAACACAATGAGGCCCACTCCAAGGCACATCAGAATTAAAATGGCAAATATCAAAGACAAACAGAGAATCCTAAAGGCAGCAAGGGAGAAAGAGGTAGTAACATACAAGGGGGCCCCGATATGGCTAGCATCTGACTTCTCAACAGAAACACTACAAGCCAGAAGGGAATGGCAAGAAATATTCCAAGGAATGAAAAGCAAATGCCTACAACGAAGACTGCTTGACCCAGCAAGGCTCTCAATTAAAATGGAAGGGGAAATAAGGAGTTTCCCAGACAAAAGAAGGCTAAAAGAATACACCTCCACCAAACCAGCACTGCAAAATATGCTAAATGGGCTGCTTTAAGATGAAGAAAAAGTTTCTATGAATACCCAGTTCCTTTCAGAGTTGCCAATACCTGATATCACCAATATTTTTAATACTCATGAATCTGGTTGTAACAATGATGTTATTTTAATTGTTCATTTACTATTTGTTGAAACTAAACCTGTTTTAGTATATTTCTTGCCTATTTTTATTATTTTTTTAAAAAAGCTTTAAAAGACTTTTTTTGTATACTTTATACATTTATTGATTAAAGGTTTGTAGAACTTTCTTCCAAAAAACAAAAAAAAAAACAAAAAAAGCAAAACAAAAATCTATTAACCATGTTTTAGATGTGTTGCCAATACTTTTCTATTCTATTTCTTGTTCTTTAATTTTTTATATGTATATTACTGTATAGTTAAATGTTTAATATAGTCATATTGTCAATCTTTACTTTATAGCTTCTGCATTTGCATATTTTACTTCAGGTCATTGAAAATATTAGTTCTATTTTCTTTTAAAACTCCTTAGGTTGTACATATTGATTTTTAACTCACCTGAACATTTCTTTTATAATGTGTGAAGTAGGGCTATGTATTTGTTTTATTTCAATAGTGATCCATGCCCCTTATTTGTTGAATAAGCCTTATTTTACCCGTTGACTTGAAATATCAACTTAATCATATATTGTTAGATATATATGTTTGTCTCTAGAATGTTCATTATATTTCATTCATCTACTTGATTATTTCTGTGCTGGTTTCATGTTGGTTTAATTGCTGAGACTTTATAATGGTTTTAAATTTTTAAAATATTTTATAATTAACTTTGACATTTAAAAAAAATCCATCTGCATTTAAGAAAGAAAGAAAGAGGGAGAAATGGAACTCCTATCATTTGTGACAGCATGGATGGAACTGGAGAATATTAAGCTAAGTGAAATAAGCCATTTGATGAAAGACAAATACCATATGATCTCACCTATACATGGACTCTATTCAACAAAATAACCTAATGAACAAAATAAACCACAGGCACAGAAACATGAAGCAGACTGGAAGTGACCAGAGGGGATGGGGAAAGAGAACAATGGTGGAAAGAAGGGGAAGGGATTTGACAAAGAACATGTATGAATGACCCATGGACATGGACAACAGAGTGGGAATTGACTGTGGGGGGGTAGGGGGATGGGTGGAGGGGGTAAAGTGTAAAAATTGAGACAACTGTAATAGAATAAACATGATAAAAAATAAAATAAAAAAGGAAAGAAAAGCATTTTACAAAATTTGATATGCCCAGTCATAATTAAACTCTTAGCAAGTAAGGAATGGAGGGAAACCATATCAACTTCGTAAAAAAATATCTGCAAATAAAAATATATATGTAGCTAATATCTATCTTTCACTATTAAGACTAAATATGTTTTCCCTAAATTCAGGACAAAGACAAGGATATCTACTCTCATTACTTTAATGCAACATAGTACTCCAAAGTTCTCTTCTGTTTTGCAGATGATATGATTGTCTACATAGAAAATCCTAAAGTATCATTGAAAAGAAAAATAAAACCTCCTACAACTACTAAGTGAGTTCAATAAAGTCTCAGGATACAAGATCAACCTATAAAAATTAATTCTATTTCCATACACTAACAATGAATATGTAGAAACTAAAATTAAAAATATAATAACATTTACAGTAACACCAAAGAAAATTAAATACTTAGACATGAACTTACCACCACATGTACAGGATCTTTATTCTGAGATTTACTAAGTGTTAATGAAAGAAATCAGAAAAGACTTAAGCAAATTGAGATATATACTGTGTTCATGGTTTGGAAGACTCAACATAGGAAAGGTGTCAATTCTCCAAAAGTTAATTGGGTTTAATGAAATTTCTATAAAAACTTCACCAAGGGTTTCTATTGACATATACAAGCTTATTATAAATTTTTTATGAAAAGCACAAGCCCCCAATCAACTAAAACAATCCTGAAAAAAAAAAAAAGGGATAATAAGGTGGGAAGTATCACTCTACTCACATTAACCTTTCCTATACATATACCATAAGCAAGACAGTATGGTATTATTGGAGAGACAGAAACACATCAATAGAACAAAATAGGGAATCCAGGAACACGCCTGTGCAACTATGCCTCACTGATTATTTTACAAAGGTGCAAAAACATTTCAATGGAGGAAGGATAGCCTTTTTAGTAAATGGTACTGAATCACTTGGACATCCATAAGCAAGAAAAATGAATATTGGCCAAACCTCTCAACTTAAGCAAATTAACTCAAAGTAGATCATGGACTTAAATGTGAAACAGAACACTATAAATTTATTAGAAAAATTATAGGAGGAAGTCTCCAGAATCTAGGGCTCGATAATGATTTCATAGAATTGACATCAAAAGCATGATCCATAAAAGGGAAGGATGATAAACTGGGCTTGCTATACTATGAAAGATCCTGTTAAAAGGATGAAAAGACAACCTGCAGACTGGAAAAAATACAGAAATTAATTGTAAGTTATATATCTGACAAGGAATGAGTATCTGGAATATATAAAGAACTGTCAAAAGTCAGCAGTAAAAAAACATCCAATTAGAAAAGGACAAAAGACAAGAACAGACATTTACTGAGGAGGATTTACAGATGGCAGTTAAGCATATGAAACGATGCTCAAAATGATTGGTCAAGAGAAATACAAATGAAACTACAATGAGATGTCACTATATACCTATCAGAATTACTAAAATAAAAAGTAGCAACAACACCTGAAGTTGGTGAGAATGGATGGAGACCAGCTCATTCATACATTGTGGGTGAGAACGTAAAATGGCACAGCTACTCTGGGAAAGTTTGGCAGTTTCTCATGCAACTAAAATTGCTCAAATCCCACATGGCCTGGCAATGGCAGCATTCTGGCTGCATTTACCTTAGAGAAATGAAGACTTATGTTCAGAGAAAAAAACTTGTGCATGAATGTTCACACTAGTCTATTTGTAATAGCTCAAAATTGGAAAGAACTCAATATCCTTTAATAGGTGAATCATTCAACAGTCTGGTATATCTGTATCATGAAATACTGCTTTGCAATTAAAAGGGAGAAATTATTAGTAAACATAACAATTTAGATGGATCTCAAAAAATTATGCTGAGGAAAAAAAAGCCAACCCTAAAAGGTATATGATTATATAGTCTATGACTATATTTATGTAACGTTTTTGGGATAACAACATTATAGAATCGGAGAACAGATTCATGGTTGCCTGAGATAAGTAGGTGCAGTTATAAAAGGGCAACACAAAGGATCCCTGTAGCGATGGAGTTGTTCTGTCTCTTGACTTTGGTGGTGGTCACTTGGGCATACACGTGATACAGTTGTGTAGAGAACTAAGTGCAGACACATGGAGATGGATGGTGGTGGTAGCTGCACAACATGAAGTTATTTAATATTACTGAACTGTACATTTAAAATGGTTAAAATGGTAAATTTTATGTGTATTTTACTACAATAAAAAAAGGAAAAGAAAGGTATTTCTCAAGGATTGAGAGATGAGCAGGCCTATAAGTTTGTGCTTACCAAGCAGCCTATTTCTTTTTTAATATTTCCAACCTGTCATGTAATAATATGTAGTCCTACTGTGTATGGTCACTGTGTGGTTCTGACTACAAATGACACATACTTTCAAAAACATCTCAACTTTTCTCTATGCTGCTCAAGGTGAGAAGTCTGTCAGTCATGTTCTTGAATACTGGAGTGTTACACGGACACCTTCGATGTCTCTAGTTTTCTTATCACAGACTGGTAACAAAGAGTTGCATGAACCACATTTGGGCAAGTGTCTGAATCAAAGTGTAGATTGATGGACCTATAAGAATTTCAGAGAGATAGAGTTCAGAATAATTGTTCCAGGATCGTGTAATTTGCTGGTTTTAGGAGCTAACACCAGGGCTCTCCTTTGGTGTTGCAGATATGAGTCCTTTTTTGGCTACAAATACTCTGATTTTCTTCTGAGCTTATAAAGGACCTCTTATGCTGGAAGATGAAATTGTCAACACTTGTTTTCTCAGATTCCTCTGCAGATGGGCTGTGTGCCTTACCTTTATTCTGCTCATAAGGTGTACCTGCCCCAGAGTCTTTGGGCTGTTGGGAACGTGAGGAACTCTCTCTGCTGCAGTGACTGCAAGGCCAAGGCCATGGCACTGCATGGCTGCAGGGCTCATGGTGCTGTGCTGTGGCCAGCACAGCTGGCTTTCTGCTCCCTTTCCGGAATTCAGCAGCTGGGGCAACAGCATCTGCACTAGCATTTGCATCAAAACTCTGAGCATTTTTCTGGGTTATTTTTCCTCATTCTGGTTCCCTGGCCTTCTGTTTATCATGTTCAAGGCAAGCAGGTCAGCAGATATAGGAAAGTGTAAAGAAGAAAAATAAAATCATTAGTCACACCATTGCCAAAAATAACATTTAAATGAGTTCCCTTTATATATATTTTGTTCTATGTAAGAACTTTTTAAAACAAAATTGTATTTTTTCACATTCTGCTTTTTCCTCCCTTTGCATTCTACTATTTCCATTTAGTGACAATTGTATGCAAACATGATTTTAAATATTTGCATAATGGTTTAAATGTACCAACAGTCTGTAATTGTTAGTAACTTGGGCAATTTAGTTTTAAGTAAGCATTTGTTATTTATATGATAATTTATTATTTACATATATATAATGTTATTTTTATATACAAATATAAACTAAAAATGACCCAAAAATCTCACTAGTCAGATAATCCCAGTTGGCATTAAAAATTAATAAAACCCACATGGTTAGAAAATTCAAGCCAAAAACTATAGAAATTTACAAAAATGAAAAACAGAAGCTCCCTTCTACATTCTTCTGCATCCTAGATTCTTTACCCCAAAGTTAAGCACTTTAAAAATGTCTTATTTCTTTTCTAGAATTTTTTTTATTTCTGTAGCTACATAACTGTGTATATTTATAGATTTATATTTTATTTACACACAAAAAACTATATTTCCCACATTGTCCTGCACCTTGTGTTTCTCTATTAACAATCAGTTTTGGAGATTTTTGTGCAGCATTTCTTAAAGTGATGCATTCCTTGCTCTCTAAATGTGTCTTCAATTCCAGATCTGTTACTCAGTCTTGCCTGCAATATCATTGGCTCTTCCTCTAGTTTCCTAGATGTGAGGTAAATAGGTGTGTCCCTTGTATGTCCTCAGATCTTGCCAGCCCACAATTCTTCAGCTCTTAGCCGCTACTTGCACACTTGTAGGATCTCTAACCTCAACTTCCTTAGTCTTCCCAGTAATTTGGGGAGGCCCAGGGTTCTCACACAGTCTCAGAGCCAGACTTCTTTAGCTTCTATTTCAGTGTACAAAGTCTCTTGAAATCTGTGCCAACCACTGTCCCAGGGCTGATGCCCTGGGAAAAGGCCTCCTCTGCTCTGTCCAGGGCACTGTCTTCCAGGGTGGACAAGGTGTGTCTAATCAGTGCTTGGAACCTCCATGGATTTGCACATATATAGGTATATACATATGTGTCTATGGGTGTGGGTATACTCAATAACACACACTATGAAGAATCAGTCCTCTCAGTTGCTGGTTTCTACTATAGAACAGCCACCATTTTGGCATGTGACTGTCCATATTCTTGCTCATTCATCTGTTTGCTTATGGTGTTGTATAGTTCTATGAACACTTATCTGGAATGGAGGAAACCTTTGTTTTGGCTGCAGATGATTATGCCTTTCTAATCCCTGTTTTCTATGGAGGGACAGTGAATTCTCACAGTGGTGGCTGGGTAAGAACACATTTTGATGAAGGAGAGGGTTACTTATCTGATGTATAACCTGAGTTTCCAGGATATGTGTCCCAAGGAAGAAACATGTCTTATTAAAAAAAAAAAAAAAAAGGGGGCAAAAAAAAAGAAAAAAAAAGGAAGGAAGGGAGAAAGAAAGTGAGAAAGAAAAAAAAAGAAAAGAAAAGAAAGAAAGAAAAAGAAAGAGAGAGAGGGAGGGAGGAAGGAAGGAAAGAGGGAAGGAGGGAAGGAATAAGGGATGGAGGAAAAGTTCATCTCTGTTCTCTTACCACCATTGTAACCATTGGAAAAAATTCTCCAAGCTGCATTCAGCAGATTGAGGGTTAGCAGGATTCACAACTATTTTGTGAATGTCTTTGTATTCACAACTATTTTGATGCTGATACTGCTGTCACCTCTGCTGTCATCCTCTCCTCCTCATTATTGCTGCTACCACTGGCATTGTTTGTATTGCCATTCCAGATTCATGCTAAATGAATCAAGTAATCTGAAAATTTGTTTGAGTCACACATTGTGAAACATGAATTTGGAATAATTTCCTGAGAAAGCCTGGGTGCAGAATACAAATATTTTGAATGGACTTATCTTAGAGTTGTACTGCTATTTTTCCTTGTCATTTTAAAACCCTTAATATGAATAAATTGTTTGTACAGTGGAGCTTTTTTTAAAAAAAATCCTTAGATAAGAAATACACGGTTTGAAAGCAGAGAACAAAAACATGAATGATAATGTACGCAATGCCTGCTAGAAGGTCCTGGCTGCTGCTCCCGGGCAGGCGTTATAATCGCCTATTTGGCGTGTTTATTTCAGGCTGCAGATAGTGGATGAAAGTGCCTGGTAGGTTGCCAGCACATGACTTAGTTGCCAAATGGAGTGTTTAGTACTTGTTACATTTGATTTATATCACAAGTTCTTCCCATTAACAGTCTACTGGTGATAACCTACTTGGCTTTTCATGTGGTTACTTTAAAACAGCCACTTGACAACATTTGGCATATCACAAAGTTTAATGCTGAATAAAGGAGTGAGTGAATGGCTACACAGGTTCTCCTCTATGCTGATACGGTGCTTGGTGCAGTCTGAGTACCCATTCTGTTCATTGATCCTGTATATGTGTGTCTCTGATTCACAGTACCATGGTAAGGTCCATGGATTTGAGACTTAAAGGGCTGGTGAAAGGTATAGAGATAGAGAGAAATAACAGTGCTTAATGTCTGATGGGCTTGCATTTGTATGGAGGGAGACACTCGGCTCACCTGTATCACCGTTTAAGTGCAAGTTTGAATGATGTGGAAGACGGAAGGCCACATCAAAACAGCATTGATTCTAAGTCAGTGTGACCTCGTAGTGCTGACAATTTCTGTAATATCAAGTCTGTTTTTTGTTTTGTTTTGTTTTGTTTTTAACAAGTTTACTTCTGGAAACTTGGCCCTAGATATATAACAAAATGTGCCTTAAATATGGTGATCTTTATTTTCAGATTGAAAACTTGCAAGAGCAACTTAGGGATAAAGACAAGCAACTGACCAATCTGAAAGACAGAGTGAAGTCCCTGCAGACAGATTCCAGTAATACAGATACTGCCCTGGCAACGTTGGAGGAGGCTTTGTCAGAGAAGGTGAGCTTGGGCTAAAGAGCAGGGTATTGGAATTTAGGGAAACATGGGTGGGAGGAGATATTCCAGATGCATTGAAATGTGCCAGCTTTTTTTCATGCACTCACAGTACCCACAGCCCCAGCTGGGCCACCAACTCCCATGCTAGTCCTCTTCAGTAGACCTGGCACACTGAAGCCAGGGTGTCTTTTGGAAATGCAAACCTGATCCCCTCACCTTTGGCCCTGCTTAAAAACCTTTACTCACTTGTCATTGTTCTTAAGATGATAAAAAGTGCAATCTTTAACCTGGCCCATAGAGTCTGTCCCCTCATCTGATCTGGCACTTATCTGACTAACCACCTCTCTGCCTGTCTTACTCCTCTTTCTCTGCCACCCTCCCTCCTTTTCCCTTTCTCCCTTTTTTCTCCTCCACTCCCTTCTTTTTTTTTTCTTTCTTCCTTCTTTCCCTCCTTTCAAGCTTCATCCCACATCTCTCTTCCCTTGTTTTCTGTGTTGTAACTATACTGGCCTTCTAGATTTTCAGCTCTACCATTCTCCAACCTGCCTCAGACCCTTTGCACATGCTATTGCTGGCCCTCGAATGTTCTGCACTCTCTGTAACCTTAATTCCTCTTCTCTGAGAGCTCAGTTTCCTGAGAAGCCATATTGCACAGTAGTTAAGAATATGGACATTGGAGTCAGACTGCCTGGCTTCAAATCCTAGGTCTGACATTTACTACTTTGGACAAACTACTTAACCTTTCACTTCCTCAGTTTATTCCTCACTGCTGATTTAGAACAATAGGTATAATACATTATAGCTGTGTTTATTATTATTATTTTATGAGTTATTTTCTCAGGGAACCCTCTTAGGTAAAATTCTTCATTACATGCTCATGAATACCATGAACTTCCCAGAGCTCATGTTACAGTCTTAATTGTGCTTTTGTCTGTTTTTATGTGATTAATTGGTCTTCTCTGCTAGACTCCAAGCCCAAGAAGTGCACCCACATTAGTGTGCTATTTATGTATGTTATCTTGCCTTCACCCTGTGCCTAGTATAATAATACCTGCACAGGGAAACACTCAGCAAACACTGGCTAAGCGAGTCCCCACTGTGTGACAGGCATTGCTGTGGGCACCAGAGATGCAGCAGAGAAGAAAATGAGTGAAAATCCTGGGTCTTATGGAGTTTAGATTCTAATGGGGTGGAGGAGAAACAGATGATAAATAAGTAAAATACATGGGATTTCAGAAGTCAAGTAACTCCCTCTTCCAGGGCCTCAAACTTACCATTTGTGGAATGGGGAAATTAGATTAAATGGTCACACAGGTTTTGTAAACCAGTGTATCTTAAAGAGGAATTCTTTGACTTTTTCGGAATTACCAGGAGGTGCTTGTTGAAAATTTAAATTATTAAGTCCCATCTACACCTACTGTATCAGAACCTTGTGTAGGGCCTGGGAATCTGCATTTTAGCTACCTCCCTAGGTCATTTTGATGTACACTGCAGTCTGAGAACCACTGATCTATGTTAAAAATATAGGAGAGAAAAAGGGAGTCACATTCTATGGCTAGATAGTCTTCATGTTCCTATTAAAAGTTATATGGTTATAAATTTAGGATTACATTATAAGATATAAGGTTTTATTTGAAGACTTATAAGAAGAGTAAATATAGTGATATTTCAGGGAAAGATATTCTTCTCTATTTAGTTTTCAAGATTGTATTTCAAAAAAAAAAAAAAGAAAAGAAAAGAAAGAAAAGGATCGTATTTCCAAAGCTCACTGTAATAATTTCCTTTGTAAAATTTGAATGAGGGAGTGTTGGTTCAAAATTATTAATGATTCTGTATCCCTTTTGCAGCTTTTGAGTGGTAGGATGTCAGCCTATTTGTACCTCTTCATTTCTTTCTCCCAATTTAAAGAAGTAAACATACCATATAATTTTCCATGTCGTGAATTCTTGGCAGGACTTTATCATTTTTTTTTCCCTTGGCTCTATTAAGGTTTGATTTATTCTAGTTTAAATCCCAAAGAATTCCCAAATCTGAAACTACTCCCTTCCTTAAGCACTTCCTCTGAGGCCAGGGGGATGACTGGGAAGGACAGCTGGGATCTGTGGGAGTCTGGCTCCTCATCCTGCCTCCACTGCATGATAATTGCATCAAGTGGGGCAAGCCTCTTCCACTGAAAGTGTCTCCCAGTACCTTATTTTCAGAATGAATGTTTAAATTGGTTAATATCTAAGTTCCATTCTCAATTTTGGAACTACTATGACCATAATTGTTCAATTTGCTGATCCTCAGTCTCAGGCACATGAAATCTTAATTGGACCATAGATGAGGAGTTGAGAGCTTAGATGTTTCCTGAAAGGGCTGGCAGGGAACAAAAATGAGGAAAGTAGGTTTGGTGTGATGTCGTAGGGACTACTGGCAACTATGGTGAGTCAGGTAGTCCTTGACCTCTCTCAAAACACTCAAGTTCAGATTTTTAACAATTAGAATGCTCAAGCCAAACAAAATAACTCTGTGAGCTAGTTTTGATCCATGAGCTGTTAGTTTGCAAATGCTATTTACATCTGATTTTTTTTTTTTTTTTTTTTTTTTTGCCTTTCCCAGTAATGAGGAATAAAAGCAAACAGAGCAATTTATTTAGAGGGAATTTTCTAAAGGTGCCAAAACCGCAATGCTCGTGTATTTGAATAACACAGATAAAATCATTGGATAGGAAACGGCAAGGCCCTCTATCACAGGACAAAGAACAAGAGTAGTAGATTTCAGTATTTATTCCAATGGGTATCAAACTTCTGTGTGCATCCAAGTAATCTTATCATTTAAGGAGCTTCTTAAAATACTGTTTCCCAGGTTCTATTTCTTAGTGATTCTGATTCAGTTGCTCTGCTGGGGGGCCAAGAAACCTGTGATTTTTAACAAGCATGCCCAGTGATTCTGATGCACATGGTCAGAAGACCATACTTTGATAAACACTAAATCTATGCTCTATCATTTTAAAGATGGGAAAAGGGCTCAGTGAGGTAAAATGACTTGCTCAGAAATAAAATTTAGGAGATGCGCTGCATCATTTGCCACGTCTGAGCCCTGCACAGACATCATTAATCAACCTTGGTACAGCTTATTTCTAACCCAGTACTCCAGGAAGTCACTTATGCTCTAAGGTGACCCTTGGTTGGAACACTGTTGCCTACCCTGTATTATCCCAAGTCTGCTCAGCTCAGGTGTGATGGAATAGGACTTAATCTCAATCAAATCTTCTAGTCTTTGTGCTTTTGACACCATCATCTCCTTAATGGCATTTGCCTCATAAGCTATTAATTTTATCCACATATAATTGAATAGATCCTCTGGAATAAGACATGGTAAAAAAAATAAAATGGTTAATAAACAATTATGGATTCATAAGAACATTTAAGTATTTACTATCTTTCGGCCAATGAATAGAACCCTTTAGGCATTATTTGCCATTCCACTTGGGTTATTACATCCCAGGGAGTGTGTTACTCCTTTTAATTTCCAGGAACTTATTCATATATTCAAAGCTTGCAAAAAGTAATACCACTTAGCAAGTTAAGATTGAGTATGACCTCGTTCTGGGATTGACACACAGAAGCTCAAAAGACAGAAGGCATGGTGTTTATAAAGCTGGTCTCCCAAGCCTTGCTGTAGCCACATACTAGATAAGCAGTCAGAAAGCCAGATAGCAGTGCTGGAGGCCACTGCAATTCAGTTCCCACCCAGTGATAAAGCACAAAGAGATTAGACCTGTGCAGAGCCAGATGAGTGCACAAGGAACACTTGCCAATGCAAATAAGACTAAAACAAGAACACATTGTTGGAATTTCTACAAGTTAGCTGTTAATCAAGTAGATCATGGCATATTAAGGCTTTTTAACACATGTTTTTGACATCTGGACCTGTGCGGCTGACAGTTAAATTACTTTTGTGATTGACGGAGAAATATTTTGGAGTATTGAATCATCAATAACACTTAAAAACGTTATACTGCTTGCTGATGTTTTTTGTCATCAATGCCCAGTCAATAGTACAAGTGCTTAGAGCAAATCAACCTTCTTTCCAAATGATTCTGACACCTTCTAGATGTTAACACACATACTTAATTTCATTTCCCTTCCTTTGAAGACAAGATGATCCCTAAGTTGAGTTCTTATTTCTTCCATCAGCCTTTTTAATTGCCTGTTGTATGCCAGACAGCTCGTCCAGCCCTTTGGATTAGAGTGCTGCCCTTTGAGAAGCTGGCCTGGGAGGTTGGGCTTGCAGTAAACCACGGGCATGGTGCTGAGTGGGAATAAGTGCCACATGTTCGGGCCAAAGTGATCCTTGGGAAGCTTTCCAAATAGTGAGGTGACATGGTCAGTTTGGGGCTTTAAAAATGTCACTCCAACAGCCATGTGGTAGAAGTGATGAGATGGAGAGGGCCTGGTGGCCAGGTGACCAGTCATGAGGCTTTGTAGTAAGTGTAGGCAAAAGGCAGTGAGGGCTCATTTGCCGAAATCATTGAAAGCCCTTGAGAGACTTAACATACACTGAGGCCATTTCCTTCTTTTGTAGATCACATAATCATCCACTTACCATCATCACAGACAAAGTCAAATAGGGCTGTGACTGGAATCAAGAAGAAAAAAATATAGGCAATTAATAGACTCATTTATTCTATTTCCACTCCAACTGTAGTAATAATATACTTCATTTTAAAGTATTTTTAAATAATTGCAAAACAATAAGGGTATTTTTCCCCCTTGAATGCATTAGATACATAAATTATTGTCATTGAGGTAGAACAGTTGCTTCCCTGAGGGATCTTAAATCACAGACCAAGTGTTCAAACTAACTTCTCTCTGTATTAAACACTGATCTACAGTTGTCTTATGTATCAGGAATTGTCTTTTACTATGTACTTATAAAAATATAAAAGATAATATCAGGGTATTTAAGCATCATTGTTGCACCAATATTTTTTAACAATGACATCCAAAAGGAAGTTCAGATATATGTTGGGTGATTTGAAACCAACTTTAGGAATCTAACTCAAATTCTCCCAAGTGGAATTTTCTTTAAAAAATGAAGGTTCTTATTTTGATATTGGCAAGCTTGTACAGTTTGGGAAACGTGTCTACCAGAGTAGTATTTTTATTTCAGTATGAAAGTCAAGGGCAGGCAGGTCCTCAGATCTCCTTGAATGTCTCCAGGCATATGTTTATATCAGCGTGGTCTCTTAGGCTTGGCTAAGGCTATGAAGAACTCTGGATGTCAGGATGGGCCTTCTGTTTTTGAGCTGAGCCACCTTGGATGAGTCAGGTACCTTTCTGTGCCTGGGTTTCCTTACCTCTAAACTGCCCCCAGCAGCAGTGCTTCAGACCTCACAGTTGCAATGAGGACTAGGTAAGTGGGCACATCACTATGCCTAAAGTGTAGTTAAGTTGTCAATATAGGAAAGCTGCTCTGTGAACTTCACTCAAATTCAAGCAATGGTTTAGAGTCTCCACTGATTACCAGGAAGCCATTGAAAAAATCCAGAAGTGAATGAACATCTTCAGACCCATTGGGAAACCACTTATATACTGAGCTTATTTTTCATTTTGTTTCAAGTTCTCACTGTGAGTCAGTCCTAAGTCCTGAAGGGCCTAGGTTGTGCCCCACTCCAATCCCCTTTCCAGTCATAGAAAAGGCTTCAGAAACCAAGCAAAGTCCTTTGACATCAGATGGGAAAGCCAAGCAAGGAGGTTGGAGCCAAGAGGTTGCCTCTGCCTCTTCCCATGTCCAGACAAGGCTTTGACACATCCAGAGCCTTGGTACCTGAACCTCCCTTTTCTGGAATTACTCTTGAAATTTTCTAAGTACCAAGAACCAAAACAGCCTCAGAGCTTGAACATTAATGTCCCTTGCAACTCCATGATGCTAACTTTTATTAACAAGCCAAAAGCTGTATTGTCTGTTATGCCTCTCTTCACAAACCCAATTTTTAATAATATCTCTGTGTTTAGATTCTTGGAGGGAATTTCTTACATGTATTGCTTCATTTCTTTTTGTAGCATGTATTGGTGTACACACTGATGGGTTCTCACCTCTTCTTTTTTTGACAATTGTCTCACAGGAAAGAATAATTGAACGTTTGAAAGAACAGCGGGAGAGAGATGATCGGGAAAGACTAGAAGAGATAGAATCTTTCCGAAAAGAGAACAAAGATCTGAAAGAGAAGGTCAATGCTTTGCAAGCTGAACTGACTGAAAAAGAGGTGAATTTTTAAAATACAAATGAAGCATGTTTCTGGTCCTCATAAAACCATATTTATGGCAGCCTCAAGAGACTAGAGACTTAGTTTGAGGAACTTTGTGAAGGTTTGGGGAACATAGTTACCTCTCCTTTGTAAAGCTGTCTGAATTCAACGGAAAATATTTACTATATCTCTCTTCATCAGCAATGCTCAATATACCTCTTCACTACTAAATGCATAGGATGTAGATCCTTGAAATTCTTCTTGAAGTCATATCACATTTGTGTGGCTTAGAGGATTCTATATTCTTTCAGTATCCATTGATTTTTTTGTTTCAGATAACAACAAAACATTAATAATAATAATAGCAGCTCCACTTTATTGAAGTTCTTTTACATGTTAATTCTTGGTTTGGGTGATTTACATTCATCCATGCTTCTGAAAAGGATCGCTCAGTAATTACCCCCAGGTTAAGAGATTTGGTACCAGGCTGGACACAGAAGGTATAGGTGAAATGTGGCTGCTCTTCTGAGACATCGTTTTTGTGTTGTGGTAAAAATTTGAAACAATATTTTCACATTAGAGCAAACATGGAAACAGAAAACAGATCTCATCTGCATTTTTACAGTAAAGCAATATACTTCAAAGAAGTTTCTTATTGAGGGTCTTGGAGAGAATGCTTTGAGTTACAGCCCCTTACTCTGAGGCACACCTATGATCCTTTAGTTTACTTAGGAATAGTTCGCTGAAGAGGTTTGAGAAGCAGCAATGCACATTATTTTATTCAATCACCAAAACTCTGAGATATGTGCCATCATCTACAACTGGTCCTTTCAGCCTCATTTTTCCCCCTCAGGAAATGTCCATCTCCTTTAGGGTTGGCATAGATCCTTTCCCTCTGCTGGGTTTTGATAATTCTCTATAAATTAAAGTACTGCCTGCATTAGGAATCCAAGAAAGGGAGAATGGATGAGTAATAGGATTTTTGAGGATATGCAGAAGTAAAGTGTATACTCCCTAAAATTTAAACTTAAAATTGAAGTTTTTAGAAGATTATTGTTTTGATATGAAAATGAAGAATATAAAGCCTCTTCCTACTATTTCCCTGCTAAAACTAACTTGGGGGAATCTACAATTACTATAGCTGATATGTGACAGAAGGCTTTTACACCATTTGCAGTCACTGACTGCAAGTGCTATTCATGGGTTTACACCTTAAAAAGTACACACACACACACACACACACACACACACACACACACACCCTTCTAATTGAAAAGAGATCTTGATGACATGGTGGGGCATACATTTTAAATGAAAATTATTTTGTAAACAATGCCTACACTGTATGAATTTCAGACAGGCATTTCAGCAAACATTTATTGTTCCTGTATAATAATGTGCCTGCCACTGGGCTGGGTGTGTCAATCAAGCTTCCACCAGAAAAACAGAACTGTATTAAGAAATTTAACCATATTAAGAAATTTATTGCAAGGAATTGGCTTACATACTTATGGAGGCTGGCTAGGCAAGTCCACAATTCATAGGGCAGGCCATGAGGAAGGGCAGGGTGGAAACTTGCAGACAGTAGCTGACCTGCTGTCCACAGGTAGAATTTCTTCCTCCTCAGGGAAACCTCAGTTCTGCTCTTAAGGCCTTTCAACTGATAATATCAGGCCCACCCACATTGTGGAGAATCATATCCTTTGCTTAAAATCAACTGAGTGTAGATGTCAGTCACATCTACAACACAGCTTCACAGCAACGCCCAGATCAGTGTTTGACTGAATAACTGGGGAAGATAGTCCAGCCGAGTTGACACCTAAAGCTATCATGCCCAGCAATTTAAAAGTTGTCAAGAAAACATACAGTTGTCAGCAGGGAGCTTATAATTTAGATGGGTGATAATAATCTTCACCAGACAAAATGCCTGGATTATAAGGTCCTTTATTATTTCTGGGGAGTGATATGATAAAAAAATATTGATATTTGAGTTGGAGACCTGAGTTTGAGACCTTTATCTCCCTTTAGTAGCTTGGTAACATTGGAGAAGACACGCAGCTCATGTGAGCTTCAGTTTTCTGACCTGAAAAATAAGAATGGCTAACCTGCCCCTCAGAGGGTTGCTAGCTGGGCTGTTTGCTGGGTGATAGTGGTAGTATCTTCAACAACCTTATTCAGATGTGAAGTATTGGGCAACAGCATTAACAGAGAGAACATGTGCTTAGTGTTTTCCTGTGAGCTTCAAATGGATATAAAGAAAATGCACAACATCTGATTTTAGGTGAAACCTGAACATTTTAGTCACGTAGTGTGTTACTAATAACATTTAGATGTTACTAATAATTTCGTATTTAGTGATGGACTTTGCCCTCCTAGCTAGCCAAGTTGTGCTCTGTGATATATGCAAGTATTTATTTTTTAAGTTTTTAGAATTCAGACTGTACAGGGAAGCTTTTAGTTTCTGGGTGTGAATGATGAATGGAGGAATTTAGGTAACCCCATGTCTGAATTGGAGAGGTTCATTATATCTGCTTAATGTGGATTTATAAAGGACTGGAACAAAAAATTTATTCTAAGTTTTTAATAATTTTTTCTTTGATTATACAAAAGATGTTTGAAAAACCATTGGCCATTTGTCTATTAAAGAAATAGAATTTTATCCAAACTTAATAGGGTGTTTTATACTTGATTTTCCCTGAGAGGGAGGGTGGGAAAGCATTAAAGCCAGTATTTTCTTTCATATTTGTCTTAGAGTCTGCATGACCTGACAGCAATAAATGTAAATGGAAGGTTCAGGGTGTCTGTTTTACCATGACATATAAAGACCACCTTGGGACTTACATCATTAGCATGACTTTGAGACGTGAAACATGCATTTACTGACCGCACCATTTGGTCACATTTGATTGTGTTGCAATTAGATCCTGCTCCGTTCTGTAAGCTGGCCAACTTTAATTTCCGGGCCAGAGCAGACTATTGTTACCTTAGTAAGACTATATTTACTCTTTCTGTCTAATGCACACTTTATTGCTATACATGGAATCAATGTATTCAAATAGAAGACATCACTTGTAGAAATTGCAGTGTTTTACTTACTAGTGTTCTTTCTCTTTTAGTCTAGTTTAATTGACCTCAAGGAACATGCATCTTCATTAGCCTCAGCAGGGCTGAAAAGGGACTCTAAATTAAAATCTCTAGAAATAGCCATTGAACAAAAGAAAGAAGAATGTAGCAAACTGGAAGCACAGTTAAAAAAGGTAAGTGAAGCCTAAGGAAAAAAATGTTCATTTTATAATGAATTCATAAAACGGGAAAGGAAAAGAAACAAACGCCTTATCTTTTGCTGTCTGCTGATAAAAGAATTAAACACTCTCTAGTCCTAAGAAGTCTGTATCGAATCTGTCTGTGAACCTGAAAAATTATCTCAGGTTTCCTGTCTGAAAAAAATCTTAAAAAATACATGAAAATAGTAGTGGAAGGAAAAAAAAATAAAAGCCAGCCATCACTCGCTGGGCAAATCTCAACTATCAGAAGAGATAAATGGAAATATTTACAACAAACCAAGGAATCCAGAGGCTCGATTATATATTTATAAACTTTTCCTACTTTTATAAATAGGTCAGTTTTTCTATTGGAGCTTTGCAAAGTTTACCTGGCAACATTAAATTTCTAGAAGTTCACCAAAGTAGTCAAGTCCCTGGAATACCTGTGGGATGACTATTTATACTTGACCTGAAATGGCCCTAATTTCTAAGAAAGCTTGTTTTATGTAGAAGGCTTTGGAAAAGAATGCAGGATCTTCATATTGCAGCATTAACATGTTTTCTCTGAGCTGGACATTTTTGTGGAGTACATTTCCAGTCATGCATTGTTCCTTTGACTTTTCCCTGTGTTGTTTGGTATGTCTGCATTCATTGTTTACATAAAACTCATAACATTATGAGTTTAAGCATTTTGTTTCCCTTTGACAACTTATAAATTTATTCAAAGGAGATAAGAATCTAAAAAATGAAACAAAGCATATAATAAAATTTGACTATGTATAATTCACAGCACATTGGAATGGGGATTTATTTGCTAAAGTTATGAAAATACATGCTATGGATGATAGGGATGTGAAAGCATTATTTATCTGTGGAGAAATTATTCTGAATATCTTAAAACTTAATATACTATTTTGTATGATGCAATATATAATGGAAATGTGATTATGCTATGTTCACTTTACCATTGAATTTTAGGAAATTGTCATGAGAAATTTCACACTAATAAAGTCTCCTTACCAATACAGAAAGATAAATATACAGATCAAATCCCTTTGCAACAAAACAGCAAGAAAGTCTCTCTATTGCAAAATCTATATCCCAATTGACTCAAAAACTCATTTTTTTCAAGCAATATCTAGTTAAGCAGATATCTTGAACAATAAATCTTGAAGTATTTCAATTGCCAATTTGAGAATGTTTAAATGGAGACTGAGTTGGCTATATGCACTAGGTGTATGATACTCATTCTCGACACACATATGAATGTGTCCTGCAATGTTATACATGCACATGCACAGGAAGAAATGTGTATTGTTGTTTTTTTTTTTAATGAACAGTTTTGCAATCATAAATCAGGCTCGAAGATAACTCTGTGGAAGAGAGAACTTCATTGGCTCCCTTTGGTGGTCCTTTGTATTATCTTACCTCAGTTGTATTGTGCTGAGTCCTGAAGAAGAAGGACCTCAAATAGACCTGGGCATGATAGATTCCCTTCATCAACTCTAAAGAGCCATTATGCAGATGCGAGCACTCCATATATTATTTTTCTAGACACCCTTCTAGTGTAAGTCATTTATGGAACACCCTTCTAGTGTAAGTCATTTATGGAATTTGAAATCCAATAGTAATTAAAAGGAAGAGGTTCATGTACTGATGTTTATAGTTTCTATGTATATGACTTGACTAGTTTAATAAATTAACATCTATGCAATTAAATTTAGTGTCTTTCAATATAGCTATGCTTTGCCCGAGAAATCATTTAGAGCATGTGGTTCCTTTAACTCACAGGTAGACACCACGTACTGAACTTCACAAATCAAATTCTGTAAACACCTTAGCATTATTCCTGAGAACACTTTAATGTTCTGCCATATCACTAGACTTAAAGTAACAAATATGGTTGTCTTACTGTAAAGGACCTATTTAATTTATGAAAAGATAACTTATTTCTAAGTATATAAATAATCTTTGCTTATACTATCTCCTAAATGCATAGTTCAGTGAGATTAAATAAGGTAATTATAATTTAAATATTTTCATACCTATCCTGCAGATGCTGTTTTGTTATTTTTGGCTCTCTAGCATCAACTCAATTCAAAAGTTTAAAATACTTTTTCTAGTAGTCTTTAATTTCTGCTAATAAATAGTTCCGTAAAAACCTCAAGTACCCATCACCTTAAAAAGAATTGAGATCTACATGAAATATTTGAAAATATAAGCCAACAGTATGTGAATATACATATAAACACATCATTTACTCATGGAAAAATAAGCAGCTATAAAAGCTTAAGGAGTGTCTGGGCCTCCCTTTAAATAAAAGGGTATGTGACTTGTGAATAAAATATAAAGGGTTACTAAATGAAAGCTGAAAACATAATAGTTTTATTATGTCATAAATAAACCATGAATTCCCAGTGGAATTTTGCTTAAGATTTGTGAGCGTCCAGGTATTTTTGCCATAAAATCTGCACAACGTAGATGTGTTTAGCTGAACAGAAACTTTGTCTACCAGTGACAATGGAATCCAAATGTTGATTTAAATTTTTTTTTTTTGTCTCATAAACAATTCTTGAAATTGGTAAAGTGAGTGATCTTATAGGTTTGTGGAAAACATTCATTTGCATACATAATTGTTTTTAACCCTTTACTATACTATGTTAATTTAAAACATTTCCAAATAGCAATACTTTATGATGAAAAATGCTTATGGGCAGAAAGGGAACTATTTATTACACATTCCATCTGACATCTTAAAAACAATGCAATGAAATGTTCACATGTGAGGAAATCTTTACTGTTAGGTTGATAAAATGGTACTAATCAAATAATCCATAGCTACTAGTTCTGAGTAGTGCTTTATAAGTTAGTGCATTCATTCTTCTGAAATAAACACCTAGGAGTTGAGAAGAACCAATTAGTGATAATATGGATCAATTTGTCTGTCGAGAATATTTGGTGTTCAATATGTGGATATAAATTTACCTTACATGACTAGAAATTAATTAAGAAGCTACTGTAATTTGCAATGTTATGATTCATGCTCTTTGTTAATTTCCAATTAATATTATCTTTGAGGAAGGTGTTTTTTTAACCATAGCAAAATTATCATTTATTTTATTAAAGTGGAACAAACAAAAAAATTCAGGCCCTTCAAAGGCACACGTCTTAGAGTAAAGCAAACATTTTCTATAATAGTTTGCCTTCTACACCTTGATGTTGAGCCCCAAATTACTGATGCAGTTATTTAACAACTATAATTTGATAGTGCTATTTAAAATAATATTTAGTTTAGTTAAATCTGCAAACATTTAACTCTTCTACACAAAATAGACAGGAGAGCATTACAGATTCTTAAGCACTTAGAACATAAAAGGATAGTTAATAAAATTATATTTTTATTAATTATGAGCTCAAAGTAGAAACTGGTAATGAGCAATTGATAATACTGTATTTTGGTTCCCTTTATTTTTCCTACTGACTTAAATTTTTACTTCTCACATTTACTGTTAATCCTGTAATGTCTTGCTTACTGGAATTGTGCTATTGCTAACCTGCTGTTTGCTGATCTATGTTTTTCTAAAGTTAGACTGAATAGAAAATTCAGGCTTGTGTTAATATAAAAGAAGAGCTATATATTCAATGATAAGATTTAATTAATCTTTTATTATTACCATCTTTGAAGTTCAGGTAATAAATTGCAAGTTTGGCCAAAAGTACTTCTTCTGATTCATTGCTAGAGGCCAGCACTTCATGTATCATCAAAAGTGGACAGCTTTCTTTATTTCATGGGTTATTTAACTTGAGAAAGGGAAAGTAACACAAACCTTAAATTTCTTATTCCAGCTATTCTTTTCTAGGAGCCAAAATCAACATTTCTATTTCCCTAGAGCCTCTCACTTTTGCTGTGGAATGTTTAGAAACTGATTTTTTTTTTCCTTTTTAACGACCAGTCGTCTGTGCAAATGCACTGGATTTGTTGAGCTAATGCTGTTTTTCTGGATCTTTCCTTCTTTCCCTGTCTGTGCTTCAATGCCTCCCCAACTTTGCAATGTAGCAAGCTGAGCAGTTGTTCAATCAGATGTACAACCCAGTAAGTCATTTCTAAACGTTCCCGCTGTAACATATCAAAGCATGAGGATCTATTGATCACATGTCACGGTGTGCTATACTGGGGAGTTTTCGAAAATATTTATGAGTGTCTTCCCATTTCCATTTTGTCAGAAGAAATGACTTACGTATAGTCCACTGTCATTTCTTTTGAATGTGAAATTTAAAACCAAGAAATCAGAGAAATATTGCCAGTTTGAATATTACCTCCATCTTAACTTCAAGTCTAAGGCTGTAGAAAAGCAGAGGTCAGTGGCAGATCTAGGCTCATGGAGTTCTTTCTTAGGTCCTTAAATGCATACTTACCTAGCAAACAACTCAATATATATTACATTCAAATGATGGAAGTTAAGATAGGTTTAGATTTAAAAATAAAACATTGCTCTTTGAGATTGGTAAATGCCTAACATTATTGTGGGTTTCATAAGAGTTAAAAACATGTCATTTGGCTGAGGACAAGCTAAAATATAGCCTCTTAATAACAGATAGTAACAATTCTGGTTATAGCTTAATAGTACAAAAACAGGTAACTACTAAAAATATGTGTAAAATGGCCAAGATGTCATCACTGATTTTTTTATCCTAATGACAGGTATGCATTAATATGAAAAAGTTTATTTGTTTCTTTAACATATTAAAGGGGGGCTTTTTTGTTTTGCCAACTCAAGAGTCTTACTGGGAGAAATATTCTATAAGGGTGACCAGAATCTGTCATTTGGCAGGTGTGGTCTGAGCCATCATGTATTCTAATTACCTGCTATTTATAAATTCCCATCATAGGGAACAGGAATAGTATGGATGAAGGAAACAATTCAACCGACAACTTTTTGTTAAGCCACTGCTCCAAAATAAGTCCCACATGATACATGAGATGTATTTAATTAGATTCGGGCTTCACACTCCCGTCTTCAAAACAAATTTTGTTTTTGCGAACTGTTGGAGCATCTTTATTAACCTCTTTCCCTAATGATGCTTTTTAGCCGAAGGCAAAAATAATCTGAATTTCCTTTCTCTTAAAATTTGCATGGAAGTGTTAATAAGCAGGCTCAAGACAGTAGAGTAATGGGGGGAAAAGGGGACAAATGTAATTGAACAATAATTAAAAAAAAGAGAGAAAGTGGGGAGGTGAAGAAAAACAAATAAGATTGGAGTACCTTCAAGGTTGAAAATTGACCATGGGGAAAATGAGTGTTTTCTTTAGATCATTTCAAAAAGATATAAAGTAGTCCCACTGAAATTGTTTCATGATTGCTAGTTAGGGACAGGAAGAAAACCTAAATGTGTCACATTTTGTGTGTGTGCAGGACACCTGGGAAGGGCTTTGTCTTTGCAGCAGCTCAGATTTACCAGGCCCATGCTAGGAGTTCATCATCTCTGTCGGGATAGGTAGGGCCAAAGAAATAGCTCTGTTAACTTTTAGGCCATTTCCAGAAATATTGATGACCTGGCACTTAAGGACTTTGCCTTTATTTACCCCAGTGATGGGTCTGCAGGGTGCAAAGTGGACTTTTCAGTCCTGTGAGTGACTAATTGAAAGGTCATTGACAGACTTTTCTCTCTGAGTTCCTTAAACTAACCTACTGGTTTGGCATCCTGAGAATATAGCCAAATGCTCATTACTTTTACTACCCATCTGCAGATACTCTCAGGGTCCCATTCTTTTTTTGGACTGATAGGGATGCAGCATGATGAATTTTCTACCCTTAATATTCTTTTAAAAATGTTTTTCTGGTTATAAAAATAATATATGGTCACAGTGGAAGGACATAGGAGAAAAATAAAAGTAACAGGACATCTCACCACACAGAAATAATCACTAGGAACATTTGGTTTGCTCCCCACCCAGATGCCTCTTCCTTGTTATTGTTGTCTCCTCTCTCCCTTTCTCCCTTTTCTCTTTTTCTTCCCCTTCTCTTCCCCGCTTTCCCAAAGTGTTTGTTGAGTTTTATATTCTATTTTTAATAACATACCAGAATTTTCTTATGTAATTAACTATTTTTCCACAACACTATTTTAATGGTTATTCCACTCTATTTTCTCATTCTCCAAATGTAGGTTATTTCTTTCCTCTTTTGTGTGTGTTTTTGCCAATATAGACAATGTTCTAAAGAACATCTTTCCATATTAATTTTTCCATGTTTCTATTTTTTTCATAGAATAAGTTCCTGGCCAGTGATTTTAAAAAGCTCACAATAGTTCTTGCCATTTGCATTTTAGTAAAGTTCTACCCAGTCACATTTCATGCAGCACTGAATAAAGGCAACCTTTTCTGAGTTGGAGTGGTGAACACACAATACAGTGTACAGATGATGTATTGTGGAATTATGTACCTGAAACCTGTATAATTTTATAAACCAGTGTTGCCCCAATAAATTCATTAGGAAGGAAAAATTAAAGGCAATTTTTTTTCTGCCACACCCCAACCAATACCAAGAACCATCATTTTACATAATTTTGACAAATGCATATGTGGATTCTTTTTTTCATTTTTCCTTTCCTTTCTTTAGTTACTAGTGTGGTTGAGGTTTTAAACAAATTCATTAGCTATTTATATTTTTTTCTGTAAAATGTTCATTTAAATCATTTAAACATTTGTTTTTGAATTTACTGTTTTGTTCATTGGTTCCTATGAGTTATTCTATGCTTTGGATAGAATGTTTGTCAAATTTGTAGCAAAGTTTTGTTTAACTTAAATTTTTTTACGGAGAACTATTTTTAGATTCTTGACCTGTTTCCCTTTTAGATTTCCTCATTGCCTTTATACTTAGAAGTCACTTCTGCTTTCAAGAACAAATACTCAGTTATATTTAAAAATGGTTTGGTAGTTTGATACATGTGAGGTGATGAAGTTTCAACTTTCCATTTTTCTCAATGGGTCAAGTAATTATCCCAGTACTCTTTAACAAAAATTTTTTATCTACTGACGCTGACACTATTTTATTGTGTAGTAAGTTTTCATATGGGCAAATATCTTAGTTTCTGAGCTCCTGTTCATTTTTACCAATGTCAGTTGCTTGTTAGGTCAGAATTTTAATTATTGTGTCTTTATAATATTTTTAAACATCTAATGAAACAAATTCCACCCCAATTCTTTCTGCTTTTCATGTTGCCTTGTTTGAATGCTCTTAGCTTTTAATTTTCTATTGTTCAAAGTAAACTTCAGGATCACCTTATCAATTAAAAAGCCCAAATGCTGGTGATTTTAATTTGAATCCTATTCAATCTATAAAATAATTTTAGAATATTTGATATTTTTCAATATCATTTTCCCCATTCATGAACTTGATATAATTTTTTTATTTTAGTGATATTTTACAGTAATTTTTTAATATTTTTCTATTATAGGCCTGTTGTATTTCTTTTTAAGTATGTTCCTTAGCATTTCTATACATATAATTTTTAGGTTACAGTTGTGAATGCTGTATTTCTCCTTTTATTTTCTAACCAGTTATAGGTACATATAAAATTTATTTTATTCTTATCTGTTTATTATGAATATGACCACCTACAAAATTTAGCGAATTATACTGTAGTTGTTTTTGTTAAATAAGATAATTTTATAGTCAGTCCTACGTTCATCAATCTAAGTCAGAATAAATAAGCTTTGAAGTCCTCCTGGGAGTAATGTTTTCTTAAAGTAGCAATAAACCTACTTTTAAAACATTTTTATTAAGTGATATTCTATTGCCATTTCTTAGGAGTCTAAAATTTTGCCTCTGTATCCTTGTTACTTCTTATAATAATAACTTTTTGCAGCTTAACTACTAGCCTTTACTCCTGGAGGAGTTTTGTCTTGTTATTATAAGCACTGTGCAGCTTGTCTTCAGTTAAATTATTTTCTTCCCTTAGTTCTTAATTCTAGACAAATAATATGTTTTTCACATCAGTCTCAAATACCTTCTTTGCTGTAGTCATAGAGGCTTGTACCCAGAAATGGTATAGAATTCTCTTATACATTTTTAATAAATCTTTAGCCTTAGTTTAGTGCTTTCTATAACACACTCCTTGCTACAAGGCAAGTGACTGATGCGGAGGCACTGGGGAAACCTTGCTACTGGCCAGGGCATACTCTGATGTTTCCACACACATATGAGGTCCTCTTCCAGGTCCCCTTCCCTCCCCGACCCAGTCACTATCCATTGAAATCCTGTCTCTTCTGCAAATGCATCTTTTGAAGGGCTCACATTTTATATAAGGGTTTACAAGAAAAAGATCAAGCATTTTTCCAATCCAGTGGGGGAAAAAATCTTGTTAATGTTCACTGAGGTCTTTCTGATTTATAAATCACATAGGACTGTGTAATCTCAGGAACATGATGGGCTGAATTATATATACTTGCACAGTCTTTGGGTAGAGTGGTTTATTTTTATGATTTTTTTAGGCTATTTTTAAAATTTAGTTGATTCACTCATAGACTGGAAAATTACAACCATTTAAGACATAATTCAGGACATATAGCAAGTACTAACACACACAAATGCATACACCTTACACTTGATCTGAACTTTCAATATCTAAAGAAATCAATATTTGAAATGACACTAAGATTTGAAGTTACATGTTTTGTTTCAGAACATCTAAGTATTTACTCCAATTCCTTACATTACTAATTTTAAGAGGTTCCATAAGTTAAAAGGCATTACCCTAATAATTACTTTTATTTATTTGTTGGAAGGGTCTTAAAAAGTGTTAATATACCAGTTGATTCTTTTTATTTTGTATATGTGACATTAGAAAAATTATTTTGATCATTTATTTATGTTTATTTATAAATATCCTATTTGTTCTGTCTATAACAAGAAATTTCTTTTAGGAATAGTTATAATATGCAAATTGGAATCATTCTGGATGTAGCTAGCTTGATTAGTGAAAGAATACTTTTCTATAGGACTAGATAGTGTAATAGCCAAAAACTCATTGTTACTAGTTTGCAAATATATTATTTAGTCTCAGCTATTATATTTGCTATTAATTAATTGGGTTTAAAATAAAATTTAAAATTTATATATTAGAGTTGTATAATAACCCTTAAAAGCTTTATTTTAAAAAGTAATATTTTGTTTATAACTCAGAATTATGTGAACATTATAATTTCTTTTAGAAAATTGAAATCAAGTATGTTGAAAGTAGTTTATATAGCCTACTCTGCTGTTAAGATATCAAAGGTGTTTTAAAGCATAGTAAACAGACACTAAACTCCTATAAGTGTTGCAGTTGAGAATCATATTTTTACAGTGCATATATTTAGCAAATTATTGCTAAAACCCATAAACTACATAGAAGATAAGTCATCAGATTCATTAATTAGTGTTCTGCTTGCACTTCATGGTCATGACTAATTATTTGTCTGAGGGAAATGATTTTTTATTGAAGTTGCTAGGGCCCATTTCAAAGAGAGAATGTCACATGTTATAATTGAATATCCCCTGCCTAGCTTTTCAGCAGTTTTCTGGATCAAAGTTAATGTTTTCCTTTCTAGGCACTTAGAATGAAGAACTGTCATTTTATTGAAAATAATCAATAACCAACCTTCACATGAAGAGTGTAAATAAACTTGTAATTTGTTCTGTTGATACTATCATTACCTGGCTTTAGCAACTTTTTGCTCTTAACTTTGATTTAGGTATAGTATATATCTGAAATTTTGCCTTATTCCTGAAATAATTCTAAATTCTTTGGCTAAAATAAACACTAGGTATTTTTATGTACTACTTGTCCCAAGTCATGACCAGATTTCTCCTTTGTGCTTGATTTCAGTTTTCAAAATCAGTTCACATCAAAATACCAGGGCTTGCCCATATTAGTGAGGCTCCAAACTGTATTTTGATTACTCCCATTTGTGGGGAAATTTCCTTGCAATGAAAATTCAAGAGATATAATTGGGGGACATTCAAAATTTACTAATCTAATATGTTATAGACATGTCTGAAGTATTCTTTTCCTAATATTCTGTGTTTCTATAAGGAGATTGAGAGTTGCTCTAGAAGTTACCAGGAATACTCTGAGGCAGAACCAGGTACCTGGATTTTCTCTTAAACTAAGCTGTATCATCAGCAAAATTAAATCTCTACAGTTAGAAAAGAATGTTCATTGATATTTCTTTGGTTTTAATGACCGGTGGATATCTTTGAAAGTGATAGTGTGCTAGGCTATCTTTATGGTAAATAAGTTCTGAAATCATTAAAGGAAAATCTGCACCAATCTGCATTTTCTAGAACTAAATTCCTAACTAATCGGCCAAGTAATAATGCCTTAGGAGAATGTGATGGGCAATAGCTTCCTGACCATTTAGGGGAGCTAATTTTAAACCAACACGTTCATAGGGGAAATAATTACTGTGCACTTTCAGTCTAAACCTTGAATGGGTCAGAATGCCTTGGTAGGAATTTGTTTAGGTAATGCTTTATTATATATATAATTTTTTTTCTTCAGTGTCTAAAGTACATTAGGCCCAAATCTGTTATCTCCTTTTAACTCCCACTGGGAGCTGCCGGTCCAGACCAGACAACTCATGATATAATTTGAAAATGCAAGAGTATTACTTAAATGCAAATAAATACTTTCTTTACTCCATTTTTAGCTGAAGTTTCTGGCCTTATAACTTTGATGGAAGATTGGCTTTGTAACCTCAATTCCCTCCTGCGTTTCATAGCATAATATCACCCCCAAGTCTGTAGATCACAGCATAACACACTCATGCTATTCTGGTCAACAGCTTCAGCTCACCCTTGGAAAAGTAGTGATTCAGGCTGAATAGACCTGATTAGCTGCACTATCTTTTATACATTCCGTGACGACTTTTGGCTCCAATACTCAGGTTGGCTCAGGGAATTATCAGCATTCAGTCACGTGAAACTCTCTTCCCCGAGTCTTTACCTGGAACCTCGTGCTGACCCAGAAGCAGCTGTTACTCTCCCATCTCTATGTGACTTTCTTACAGCTTTCTATTGACTTAAAGAATTTTAAATTCTATCTCTTTACACCTTTATTTAATAACCTCTTCAAAAATCTGGTACCAATATTGAAGGTGGTTTGCTAGAAATTATTTTGCCCAGAAATCAGTAGATATTGCTATAGAGATGGATAGATATATTTAACTCAAAGGTATTTTTGAGGTTATCTATTCCTTTTAAAAGGGAGAATCATTCACACCAGTGTGTGTTATCTAACAGTCACCTGGCCAGCTGTACACTTGGCTCTGGTGTTTTATTTTAATAACATGATCTAACTTTAGTACCACATGAAGTCAACAGTGGTCTAGATTTAGGCATATTTTTTCCCTCAGCTTTCTGTACCTCTCAACATCCCATGAGCCCTTTAACCATACCCACTTTTTGGGTTGAAAAGACTACCAACCCATCTAATTCCACCCCCAAGTTAAAATCTAGCCTTGGATTATTTTCTCCTTTTCAAGAAGCTGAAATATGGGATGTGATCATAAACCTATTACCAGTAGCTTGCTCAATAAACCTAGCAGGGAGGCTTCTCTAAGGCATATGTAATACCTATCAATGAAAATTAAATCTTATAAAATTATAGTCATAATAAAAACACAAATGAAAAATACCTTCCATATTTTTGTCATTTTGGGGGATTTTCACTGTCCTGAGGGAGGCTAATTCATTTGTCTAGTCATAAGGCACAGGGTCAGATTTAGAATCTAGGTCATGCAACTAGTAATCCTGTACCACTTATTAAAAGTGGTGATAATAATCATCTGAAGAATAGAAATAACCAAAATAAACCACAGCGGCTAACTTCTAGCTCTTTTTGAATCTTTAAATCTGAGTGAAGAAAGGCATTTTAACTTGTGGGAAGTAACCAATCAAAAACATTTATACATCTATTTGAGTGTTTCTACCTGCTCATTACTCAGTTTATTAATTATTTTTTAATGCTCTTAATGTTATTGTTTGGATAGTTTGAGAAAAATGTCATGAAAAGGTTTTTAGTTGCTGTAAAATAATGGTAAGATAGTATACAAGTGCAAAAGAATTAACATGAAAATTTTTGTATTCTTTTTTTTCTTAGCAGTTTAAAAACTGTACTTTCAATGGTTTGTTTGTTACAAGAGTAATGAATTGATTCTTATTACCACAAATAGAAGTAGTTATATGGAGTATTTTCTTTTAAAATAGAATATCTGCTCTACATTTTAAAGGGGAGATTAACAAATGAAAATACTCATTACTTCAATTTAAAATAAAATTATTAGATGAATAAATTCTTAAAGACATATTAGCTTAGTATTCTTTTTCAGATTATTTTAATTGTATTGAAACTGTTTACTAATCTCTTATAATTAAAACCAATATACATGCTAAATAAATAAAACAGAAAATAAATGTTTTCTGAGAAATGCTGGTAAAGGGGGTAAACCAGTATCTGATACTATGTTGAGTTGCTATATTTTCCCAAGATCTTTCACATAGGTTGCGTTTTTTTCCTTGAAGAAGGAAATCTTAAAAAGAGTGAAAACAAATTATTCCCCTTCTATCCTCATGCTTAAATAATATGTTACATGCAAAATACTATCCTAAAAATGATTATTCTGTCATAAATAAATTTATTTTTATTTATACTAATTTTTGGATTTTTTCTACCAAATAATTGCAAAGACTGTCAACCTTTTAACAGTAGTATTTTCTAACCATGCATGATTCATTTGACCCCACAGTAGCTATAGCTTGCTTGCCTTGTTTCTTCCCTGAAATTAAAAAAAAAAAGGGGGGGATGTATAAAAACACAATGAGCATTGGCTCTACATAGCAAGACAGCAGAACAACTTTAGTCCTAATAAATTGTTAACATTTTATTATTCTGCACATGGATGTTGGATATACATATATAGATGACTTCTCTGAACTTTCTATGTTGAATGTGCACTGTTGTTAAACTACTTGTTTTCTCCCTGCCTGCTCTTTGAAGAAGTCAATTAGGAATAATGGGAAACAAGGGGTAGGCAAAACATTGCAGTGCGGTGTTATTTCCATCTGTCTGGGAATATTTCAGCCAAAAGTTTATTTTTGGGGAAAAAAAAACATAACACAGTCTTACACACACCAAACCACAAATACTTTGGCTGCAAATTATTCTGCAGTGTTGTTGCTGTGTTGTTGCTGTGTCTGTTCTTGTGTGTAACGCTGCCACCCCCCATGCATGTGTTTGCAGATCCTTGTCTGTGTGCTTGTTCATGAATTAGCTCATCCTCTTCCTGGTCCAGGTTAAATTTAATCAATAACGCAAGAATTTATGGGTATGACTGTTAGTTGGAAAGCCTTTACTCACTTCCAAGATGTCCTTTCAAACTACATCTTCTGCTGAAATTTCTCAGTGGGATGAAGTGTTAGTGATTAGTCAACAAGTTATATGTTACCTGACTTTACATATGCCCTTGATGATTCTTGGAAAAATAATTTAATATTGTTTTATCTCAGTTTCTCCTGTAATGGAAAAGGAAGCCATTGGTATGAATCATCTTTTTAACGGTAAGATGATTTGTCCTATTTCCGCTTGACAAATGACCAGGAAGACATCAGTCTACCTTCATCATCCCTGAGTTTTTGGTGGGGAAAAATTGTAGAAACATTTAATGGAACAACAAAATATCAAAAGTAGCAAAAACTCTCCAGTAAAATTGTACTATAATTTAAAATCAACATTGTTCTACAGTAGCTGAAATGTGCAGTTTTTCCATCTTGCCTTTTAACTAACAGTATACCCATAATTCTTGGTGATTGTTATTTTTTTTCCTCCAAAGTTAATTTCTGGGCCATTGGTGACTGCACTATCTCTTACTCTAAATTGTTGTCTTAACTACATTCTTTAAAAATATAATGTTGAAGGCTCATAATATTGAAGATGACTCCAGGATGAACCCCGAGTTTGCAGACCGAATAAAACAGCTTGATAAAGAGGCATCTTATTACCGTGATGAGTGTGGCAAGGCCCAAGCAGAAGTTGACCGATTGCTGGAGATCCTCAAGGAGGTGGAGAATGAAAAGAATGACAAAGACAAGAAGATTGCAGAACTTGAGAGGTAAATTTTGTAGTCATATTATGGATTGCGAACTGTGAGTGGCCACTGATTGCTTAGTTACCCATGTCAGGTCACAGTAGATTCAGAAGGCACATACATATTTCAAGCTGGAAACAAGTTATGTATGAGGAATATGGCCTGTTAGGGATGCTGTTGTGTTTCTTTGGGATACTCAAAAGGCAATTGGCTTATCTTTTGATGGTTTATGTACTTAAGTGTTTAAAAAAATAATGGTCTAGCATTGGTGCCAGTAAAGTGTGTAAGAAATTAAAGCTTTGACTACCTGAAATCTCAGGGGTTTTTTTCCTACCAAAGACAAACATCTGTGGTTAAGGTTTTTCTCAAGCAAAGAATATAGAGGATTATACAGTAGTTGGGAATTTATTCAAGATAGGAGAGAGGGTAAGGAGTTTATGTCCTTCCAGTGTTTTCTGGCACACAACAGATTCATCTTGGGATTTATCTTTTAAGAGGACCTTATGACATTTGATAAATAAATATGTTTGAAAAGGGCCTAAGCCAGGCCTACTGGACAGCAAATTCTGTCTAAAAACAAAGAGGGTTACATCGGGTTCCAGAGTATTTAGATTTTTAGATAAATCATATCCATATTGTATTTATGTATAGTAAGGACTCTAAAAATAAGCTTTCTATCAGTGCTTTTTCCTATATTTCATGTAAGGAAAGAATTTCTGAATAATTTTACATAACTCCATAACCTTTCAAGATTCCTTATTGGTTCAATAATAAGGAAGAATTTGTCTTTCCTAGATTCAGTACATATGGAAAAGATCAGCCCAGTTTTGAATAAATCAATGAATGTTTGCCAGCTCTGATCAAGACACTTGCAAGGGCCTAAAGGACTTAAAGATACATGCAGAATAGTTCTCTATGGTCTTGTGGAAAGATCACAGGATTCAGCAACAAAAAGATCTGGGTTCAGGTTTTGCCTCTGCTTCATGCCAGCTCTGTGACCTTGAATCTTGTTAGGAGTGATTCTTTGACAACCTGTTAAAATGCATCATACTTTGCAGGCACCAATTCCCAGGGTAAGGTGGGATGGTTATATCATTATGAAAAGCTGGATGCTAAAACAAATATATTCTCAATATTAAGTAGCTCTGTATTAAATGGATAGATTAGTTCTTAATAAAATGTCAACATTTTAAAAAAGATTTTATTTATTTACTTTTAGAAAGAGGGGAAGGGTGGGGAGAAAGAGAGGGAGAGAAACAGTGATGTGTGAGAGAAACATTGATTGTGTGCCTTGTCTGCCCCCAGCCAGGGACCTGCCTACAGCCCACGCATGTGCCCTGACCAGGAATCAAACTGGCGACCTTTTGGTTCACATGCCAGTGCTCAATCCATTAAGCCACACCCTCCAAGGCCCAACATTTTAAAATATAGTATTTAATATAGTCAAACCCCAAATCAATTTATAACCATTTAAAAATCTTAACATTGGTTAGATAATCTGATTTTTATTGCGTGTGACCAGTTTAGCAGTTAAACCAATACTTTTTTTTCCTGAGTTAAGTATACTAATTAAAATATTTTTAAGGGCTTCATTTTAATTTTTAAAATGTGGGAATGTTCTGCCAATCTATGGGTTCTTAAAAGCACTGTTAATTTTAGAAATATCCACATGGCTATTTTGGAACTTTATTTTAGGATCAAAATTTTCTTAAAAAGCTAGTGTGAGATTACAGGGAAGTTATGATCATGATTCTTTTATTGGTGAAAAAACTGAGATCCAGAAAGATTGAACAATTTTCTGAGTTGGTCATGTGGTCAGAAAGAGACAAAATTGTAAGGTAGGTTTCCCAACTCCTGGTCCACTGCTGTGAGAAACAGTGAGCCACTGAGAAGATGCTTTAGATAGTAATACTGATGATTTAATAATAGTAATGAGAATCACAGTAATAGATTATATATAGTTTATGCTAACAGTCTATCAGGTACTATATATTATTTAATCTTACCCAAAACAAATCCCCGTTTTATAGATAAGTAAACTTTGACTTCATACAAGTTAGGCGACTTCCTCAGGGTTGTAGTTTACAAGAACCAAGTCTGGCTTTGAATCCCCAGCCTGACAGAGGAGCAAGTATGTGTAGCAGCAAACAGTTGCTCAGCCAGCAGAGAGCCGCTGTAGCTGGGACCCAGGAGACCTGCCTCATCGTTACTAGCTTTCATGAGGGGAAGTGATGTGCCCCACATTTAGAAAGCATTTTTCTGCACTAAACCAGATCTCCAGAACTATAATTGAAAATTAGGCTCAGCTACTATAAATATTTGCATAAGATAGCATAATTTTGTAGTTGGATAAACAGGTCTTAGCTGGATGCTCTTGCTATTAAATCATCAAGAATATTCACATTTTTATTTCCTCAATATGGAATGCATTAAAACAACAGTGATTTTACAAGCATTTATCTTTATGTACTTTCTGCACATTTTCTTTATCTCTGCCTTTGCCTCTCCTTAAAGCTGATGCCTCCCAGGCACTGTAATTCATAATGCGTGTGGTGGGACTTGACTCTGACCCAGTTCTCTGCCTGCCTGAGTCTTGGGTCCAGCTGCAGGACAACAGTCTGGGAAATGTCTGAGCCCCAGCCCCAGCCCAGGCCCCTAAAGAGCTGGGACTGGAGCTCAAGAGGGGACACTTAGGAAAAGGAGAGCACAGCCTCGGCCTGCCTTCTTGAAGCCTTATCTGCTGGACTTCGTGGACATTCTGACCGAAACATCTCTCTCGGCTCGTCAGGCAGCCTGTCTCAAATTGGGCTGTATCTCCATTCGCTGGCTGAAACTACAAACTTCATACCTCATAATGTTGGAAACTGAAGGTTTCTTAGCTATGTGACATATATCTCCATTTTGGAGTCATGGAGGAGTGTTTGCAATTAAGTTCATGATTTTGAAAACCAAAAAGTTGAAGTTGAAGTAAATTTGTGGTCTCTGGTCTGTAATGTGACCTACTAGAGTAAAAAGAGTTCTTTTTAAAAGAAGCTAGTACTCTAAAATATTCCAGAACTTCAGTCATGTGCAACAAGAGGTATGGGGTTCAGAATAACTCAAATGACACTAACCCTGGCGTATTTCTCTCTCAGAAGGCAATTTGTGTTTGCTTTCTATTCTGTTAATCTTCCCATTTTTAAATTTTCTCCAAAATGTATAGAATTGCAAATAGCACATGCCTGGCACTTACATGGATGCATTTACCCTTTAAATTCCACGTGATGATGTTTTTCATCAGCCATTAAAGAGTTTGCTTTCCAAAGTGCGTATTGCTCCAGTGTGGTCCCCATGTGCATCGGTCTGTAAACCCTTGCACTTGATCCTGATGGTTCAGCAGGGAGCGTCTGCCTCAGACTGCAGGTTTCTCTGGGGAAGTTTGACACGAGGTTGGGGTGGGGCCTTGAGCAAGCCCTGGAGAATTGGTCCAAATCAAGCTGAAGTCTTTATTCAAAGGTAGATATCACCTCGGCTGCCCAATCAAGTAGCTAATTAAACGGTAGAGACAGAGAAATATGTGGTCTTTCTGTATCAGTGCCCATCGAAGTCTCTGAGTTTTACTTAGAGTTTCAGATTTAATCCCTTGGTGCCTTCGGGGAAAGGGAGAGGTTAACAGAGTCTGTCAAACAAGGTGTGCTGCCAGTTGATTCCTAGCATCTGACCCATGGAGAGGAATCAGTCAGGTGACCTTTCATGCAATTATCTTAAATATGTTAGTGCGTTTGTCAGTGTTTGTCTAAAGGACAGGGACAGTCAAGCCCTCAGTCACACCCCTCTCTTCTGTGGAGAGGAGGGTGGCTCCCTCGTGTTCTACTTCTAAGGCAAAGCATCAGAATAGGAAACAAGGTAGCACTCCATTAACTGGATCGGGATTAACGCCACTGGACGTTTGGATGTTGAGAAATCCCGTTAGATGCATAAAAGTGCCTTTTCTAAGGTTGAGAGACACACTATTATTTTTTCCTCTAAATTGTGCTGACATAATTTCTTTTATGCCTTTCAGAACTCTTTACATGAAATGTAAACTTAAGCTTTTTTTTTAAAATTGTGATAGTATGTTCTAGAAGTCTCATGGTAGATGGAAGAAATTTGATACCACTTCTATTTGTTTTGATGTAAACTTGTCTTGCTAAACAATTTCCATTTATGTTTGTTAATATATTTGAACAAATTTCTTTAAAATAATTGGTTAATGGTTTTACACCATCCCTAGGCACCTTTTGGGGGAAAGTCATGGGTATCATGGGCCCTTTGAGAATTTGATGAAAATTAGGAACGCTTAAAAAAAAGCAACTAAATCTTAAATGTTTGCTTGCTATTTCAGTTCAGGATTCCCTAAAGCTTGGCTATGAATCTCAGCTCGATACACCTCTGATCCAGAAGGATTTGAAACAGCAGCTGGGGCCCGCACCACCAGAGTCCCCGCAATGACCATGGCCTGACCCAACTCTTATTTTTGATCAGTTGCACATTCATAATTACCAAACACTCTGGAGGGAGATTTCAGTTACAAGGAATTAGTGGATGAATTCTTTCACCATGTGTTTAATCTTCAATTTTCCCTTTGATTTTTATCACTGCAGTAAATGCTGTTTTCATTTCAAATGTTCATGTTTAAGCTTTCTCCTGAGGGTTTGTTTTGTTTTTCCTTCCCATGTGAAATGCTTAAAGCTACTTCTGAGTAGTATAGAATGGTGGAATCCCACTGAGTAGGTGGCTGGTAAAGTATTTGTTTATCCACTTTGTTTGTTGCAAATAGTTATTTTATAGGTTAGCAAAATGAATGTCCACTGTGCACTCCTGAGGTAGCCTGAAGAGAATCATGACTTTTTTCTTTTAATTTTTGCTTGGCATTAGAGACTTTATTGTTTTGACTGATTAAAAGGGCATGTTAAGTATTTTTATACAAATAAGTTATCAAGCATCTGGATATTTTCAGTGATGAAGTACGAGTCTCATTTTCACAACTGAAAAAAATTACTTTCAGCTTTGGAAGTTACTCTGTCCTTTTTCGGGAGACTGATGGGCAGACGGCCCCTCCCCAGAAGCCCTGCTCGTGGTGTCTTTGATCATCACTAGGTGCAGTGCTCTGTGAGCATCTAGAATGGAAATCTTTGAACAGAAAGCCAAATTGCTCGGCTCCTTTTGGTTTTCAGGGATGAAGGAAAAATATCTCACGGGATATAACCAACTTACTGGTTCAAATAAAATCTGACATCAGTGCTTACTGCCAGCTCTAATACCTCAGTAATTCCCATTTCATTTTATTAAATAATAAAGTTTTATATGTGCATAGATAGGAACTTTACAAATACTCCTCCAGAAAAGGGCAAATCCTGCCATCGAGTTGCCAGAGCACACCTCTGGTTCACATCAGTGCTTGCTGTGATTATGCGTATGAGAGCAGATACCAGTGCCTAATGTATCATATTTAATATAACAGCTTATGGTGTGTGCTGGGACTTTTTGGGGTAATATCAGATAAAAGTCCTTCATTTGGTTATAAAACCTGCTAATATTACATCTGTTGGCTGTATGTTTTAAACTAATGTGTTTCCTTCCTTTTATTCTCTTTTGCTATCCCTTTTTCTTTCTGCTTACCCTTCAAATTGCTGCTTTCACCCTCGCTCCACTCAGCTTGACTTTCAGGTTAGTATTTTCAGTTTTTCTTCTAACCGCCTTTCCCTCCTAAGCTCAATTTATTGCTTGCACTTGTTCAGCAAACACATTTCTGAAATGGTTTTCCTCTGGCCACCAGTTTTTTTTTTCCCCAATTTCATCCCATGCCTAAGAGAAGTTTTATTTTATGAGAAGGCTGTGTAAGTGGGAAAAAGCAAAGAAGAAGATGGAAATAAATCACTGTTGGATTATTTGATACATTCTATTCCTGGATTATAAAATCAATAAGAGAAATCATCAAGGAAACTCCCCAGTGCAAAATTGACTGCATGATGATAAAATATGGAGCAGTGGAAAAAAAACAAAATGCAGGATGCTAAATTTAACCTAGGAGAACAAAAGATTTGCCTGGGACACAGCAACTTAAAAGCTAAATTTAATAGTGCAAACCATTCAGACTTTTCGCTTAATAAATCACTGTGTTTTGAAAGATTTATAATACTTTTTTAAAGTCACTTTTGAAAATTATCAGTGTGTTAGTAACATATTGTACACACATGTTATTTCCTATCGTTGTTTTGGTTTTTAACTTTTTAACTTTATTTTTATTAGCCATAAGACATACTTTAATTACCTAGGGAATAGCATATGGACCCAAATGTAAAACTACATTCTGGGTGGACTGTGTGCACCCCACCGTTATGAAGCAAAATGGACATTTTGTTTGGAAACACATCCCAAGTTTGATTCATCTAAGATAGAGGACCCAACTTAACAACTAGTTCTCCTTTAAGTGAAGCAAGTCTTCTCTTTTCAATAATATATAGGGATATATCCTATATATCCCTATATATTGGTGGCCAGTATAGTTGCTCTTTTGACAGGCAAGTTGCATTATTTTCTCTTTATTCACATCTGCCTCTCTTTATCCCGCCCACTGCTCATCACCTAAGCTACCAGACCAGTGCATTTACACCAGCAGCAAACAAGTTCAAAATGACACCTCCTGCCCACACACTGATTTTGTCCAACTGCGCATCCCAACCCCTATGGCTTATACTCCTTGAAAATGAAACCCCTTCTTTGCTCCTCCCACCAACCACACGGGTTGTGCCCCAGAAACTGTCTTGAACTTCATCACACTGAAGGAAGCTGCTTCTCCATAGTCCCTCAAACAGACATCTAAACAGACTAAAAACACGGTCCTCTCACCAAAAACCTAATGATTGTTAAATGACTTTCTGGTTCCTCTGTGTGAAGACACAGACATCAGAATGTGGGTGGGGATGGAAGGGCTTGGGTACACAGCATCCAAACCTTTCCTCTAAGTTTTGGATCTGCTCATTTAATGAAACCTTAAGTTTTTTTCCTTGCCTACCTTTTTTGTTTCCTTTCTCCTTTGCCTTCCCTTTGCTGCTCTTAACCTGCACATGTTGAAATTGAAATCCTTGAGACCAGGGACCCCTTTCACTCTAACATTTCAGGCTTCCTGCCTAGGCTTTCAGATGTTGTCCACAGGCATTTTACTCTGTGTGTGTGTGTGTGTGTGTGTGTGTGTGTGTGTGTGTGTGTGTGTGTGTATGTGTGTGTCCAGGAACTGTCTTTGTGGTATTTAGCTTTTTCCTATTTCACAGTCAACAGACATGAACTCTGACTCTCAGAAGACAGGTTACTGGGGTAGGGCTGGGAGCAGTTGAAGCTTAGAGGGGACTCTCTGGAAAAGGGGCCAGGTGTGCTGATTTGGTTTGACAGAACATTCAGGCCAAGCCTTATCAGGTGACTGTACGTAGTGGTCAAGTCAAAGTTCAGATAACTTCAATATCATTTAATTTCCTTCCCCAGATGAACATGATGGAGAAAATGTGCAATCCTTGTAAACAGTCCTTAGTTATATTTTTAGTGTAGAAGGAATTGGGCAGCCCTGCTCTTCTGGAAACAAAAGAGTCTGTAGAGTCCTGGAAGCTTTCTTGAGCTTTGACAGGATTGCAGGGCTAACTATGCTTTTTTCCCAACCACTTCCAGGTTTACCAGTTAAAATGATATGAAATGTAACAATTGGATAAACACAGAATCTCTAGCCCAAGTACTTTCTTTATAGGACTCACAACTGATATACATATATTTGTGTGTACATACAGATATATGCGTGTGTGTGTGTGTGTGTGTGTGTAATATATTTAAAAAAATAATGTCTGATATTTCTTACTGTAGAAGTTTGTAGTCTGTCTGGTACCTCCCTGTCACCTAATCTGACGTTTGAAAACTTACTAGCTCTTGGGTCTGCTCTATGAGCAGTGGACTCTATGGGAAATCCTCTCCTCCAACTATTTAAAAATGGCCTCATTTCCTTTTCAAATTCTATGTAGACTCTCTAGCTTAAATTTTGGTCGACAGATATGAAATATTGGGTTTGGTAAAATGCAAATGTCATAATCTAAACCTGTTTAGGTTCTCACTGTAGAAAATTCCATTTCTGTCAAGAGTCTCTTTACACACAAACCAGTGGGAAACCGGAGAGGCTGAACAAGATCCTGCATTGCACTCAGGGGGAGGGTTTATGTGAAAAGTGCTCATTTCTAGGAACTATTTGAAAGATTAGTGTGTGACTTATGACAAATGAAGTTATCTAGATAAATTAATGCAGCACTTGACCAAAAAAAAAAAAAAAAAGTATCCTTCGGGAATCAGTTCAAAATCCTGTCAGAGAATCAACCAAGTAGAACCAGAAGGCTCAGGCCTGTCCTGGGCTCTCTCATCCTTCAGTTTGCTTTGCATCCTGGGTCAGCTGCTTCTTTTTTTATGCCTCAGTGTCCCCTCTTGGAGAGAAAGGAGCTGTCTTTGGAGCAGGTCTCCTGGGATCCTCACTGCACGTGTCCGAAGGAGGGGGCATTGGTGACAGGCCCGGTGTGTCTCCCCAGCGAGCAGGCTGGCACCTGGCAGCAGGCGTGAGCTCATTGTTACAGAGTCACTTCAAACAGTTCTACCAAAATAAACTCTTTGTGATGTTTCCCCAAAGCTAAGCACTATGCTCTCAATCCCTCAGTCTAGCAAAAGATGAAGTCACTCCTCCCGGAACTCAGAGGCCTGTTGCCCAAAGAAGTAATGAAAACCATCTTGCCCAGAACATCCCCTGCTGTCCTGCAGTTTGCTCTTTGTAGGGTCTGTTCTTGGCTCCATTTTCTCCAGATTACATAGAGAGTACCTACTGTGTGCTAGGCTAAGCATATGTGCTGGCCTGGCATTTCCAAAAACTAGCTGATGGAAAACTGATGAGACAGTTTAAGAAATGCTGCATGTTACATTATTTTTTTAAAATTCATGACGCACACTGATGCTACTGCTAATAGAATAGCAGAAGTAGCAGCAGCAGTAATTACAATGCACATTGTGTCAGCACTGAATCAATCACTTTTTGTAGCATTTACCCCCTATAACAAATGTATGAGGTTGAGACATCATTTCCTCCATTTTAGAGAAGAGGGGACTAGAGGTCATAGAAATTAAATATTTTGCTTAAGTAACTACAGCATGTAAGTGAAGGATTTGGGGATTCCCCCCAAAAGCTAGTTCTTTCTGATGGACGGATCGAATCTTTGACCTCTTCAGCTCCAGTTGCGTAGTGAAAACTCTGAGAAGGCCTGCGGTCAGGAAATCTGGGCAATTGTGTTCAGCCTGCTGTTTCCCAGACATGGTGTTCACAGAATATTTTCCATGAAGCACTCTGAGGAAATACCATGAGATTCATGCCTGTCCCCCAGCCCACATCCCAGCCTGAGCTGGTTTCTCGTACACAAATCCTGCCCCTCCAGGGACAGCCCAGGTGTCGCCTCCAACACCATGCCTTCTCTGAAAACCCCCGGCAGAAGCAATTTCTCCCTTCCTTGATATCTTCAGTGCCCTATCTGACCCCCTTATTTTTGGCTCTGTCATACCCTACCTCAAGTTAAGATAGCTAGTTAGTGTGCCATGTCTCCCAGTAGAAAAGAGCCTCCTTGAGTTTAGATGGGTCTCTAGCTGGACGCAGAAACTTCACACTGGAAGTGGCAGTCGTACTCCTGAATGTCATTGAATAAATGGTTATTGAAGACAGGTGTTTCCGTTAGCTCATCTCATCCCTGCCATCGTTTACTTGGTCCCTCCAAGAAAAATAAAAACACAAATAAAGCAGAGGGGGAAAGACTATCTTCTGAAGTTACTGCCTTTCTCCCTCTCCCTTTCCTCCCTCTCTTTCTGCCTCCCTCCCTCTCTCCTTTCCTTTCTCCCTTCCTGCTTCCCTTCTCACTTCTCCCCCTCCCTCCTGTGCTCCCTCCTCCCTTCCTTTTCTTTCTTTCTCCCTCCCACCCTTTCCCTCATTCCTTGACTATGGATTGAAATTCTTCTCCGTGCAACATTCAGTGCTGAGTGTTGGGAATATAACAGTAAAAAAGACATGGCCCCTCCCCTCACTGAATTCAAAGACTAACACTTCCTATAAGGAAGGATTTGGCCACTAAGAAAATAGTTTTTCCCATTTATACTAATAACTGGAAAAACTGGGTTTTGGGTGTTTTTTAAAACTCCTTTTCCTTTTGGGGTTGAAGGGGTTATCCATAGGTCAGACAATCATTTCCCTCTTTAAAGCTATCTTATACTAATGCTGACATTTCTGGTGAAGTGTCAGAAAATTTTATGCCCAAGCAGAACTGGTAGAAAGCCAGAAATCAGTTGATTTTGCTCTGGGTGCAAATATTTTATTTGGGATGGAAAAATGTTGTTTTCCCTGATTTACAGCTCCTGCAAACATTAAGTGTGTTCTATATTTAGAAATGGTTTTTAACCTTTGAGGTGTAGCCAGGGGTTGGTTCTTGCACCTTTCCGACCTGGCCTTGGTGGGACTTGCCACGGCTAACGTTTTGCTGAGGCAGCTCCAATTTGTAGAACTGGGGCTTTATGCTCTGTATTATTTTTACTTTTTAGTGTTGCTCTGGTACTCTCTGTACCTTCTAGGTACATGAGGTGGATGGCAAGGAAGATGGAAGGAACACACTGTGTATTGTAGCTGAAATGTTTTGTGGTGCAGCATGTTTCTTAGGTCCTTTAGAGATGAGTAAAACTATTTGCAAACTGCTAATCTGTTGAAACAATGACAACGGTAAGAACAATAGCAGCACAATCAAGTGATAGTTGTAGGTTGGTCTAATAAGGCTTGGCTCCAGAATAAAAGATACCAAGTTGGTAGAATTAACCATTCATTTGTAGCTTTTCAAAAGCATTTTCCCTCTATTCCTCCCCTACTCCTGGCTTTGGTTGGTACTACCATATGGATGGATATCAGCAAATAGTAAATCTCTCAAGATATGTTAGCCTTTTCTGTAAATGTTGAGAAGGGGAAGGAATTTGAAAAAAATAGTTTCTCAGTATTATTATAAATCACTTTCTAGAAAAATAATATCTTATTTCCTTTATATGACTTTTCTTATGAAATGTGAATTCTATCACTTCATTATCCACAATACCAGATCAAGTTGTAGGGAAACCTATCCAACTAGTGACTGGGACTTTCCTCCGTGTTGGGTAAAGGTGGGTGTAATTTTCACACTGCATAATGTCACATTTTTGCGAAGTCTACATTTTGGGGACTAATTTAAGAATGAGTGGGTACTGTGTGTGTGTCTCTAAAGAAAACACTGTGGTGTTAGTGTATCTAGTAAAGGCTTTGGATATTTTCTTTGTTAAAAGTTCTGATGATTTTAATTTACTCTAAATTCAATTAATATTATATAGGAGGAAAACAGGATAGAATAAGAAAGAAGAGCATGACTGATTTTGCTTTGGGTGCAACTATTTTATTGGGAATGAAAAAAAGTTATTTTTCCTAAATGACATCTGCAAAAATAAAAGCAGGTTGTGCAGAATTATTTTTGTAGAAAAACTTTAATTCTAGAACTATAGAGTATGACGGCTAATGAAAACAAATTTGCCATTGAAGAACCTCTTGCTGCTCCCCTTTTGAGTCCAAGAGCAGTGAGATTCATGTTTTAACTCTGCTTGCCCATTGACCTTCGCTTTGAGTTTGTTTTCTAACCGGTAACATTGCTAACATAAGCATTATTCTTACTGATACATACAGAATTGAGTGCATAATAACTTATGCTTTACCATAATTTTTTCAATGAAAGTTGAAAAGTATGCAATTCTCAGTGTGTTGAATAAATATACTATTTCTTGTGAGACCCCACACAAAGTTGTGAAGACACAACTGTGAACATAAGCAACTCTTAAGATATTTTAATGTAGACAAGGGCAGAACTTCATATAGGGAATTGCTTTGCAAAATTTTTCTTTATTTCATGCCAAAATATCTTTAGAAAGTTTTGAGAACATAACCATCACCTTCCTCAGATGGGAACATGTAGTAACAGAATAGCGTCTCACTGGCCTTTGGTCTTGATCAACTGGAATATTCCCATGGCTAGACAGATCTTGATGTGATGTGTGAGTTGAAGTGTAAGAGAGTGGTTTTAAATTTAACTTCAGAGCCCTCTGTTATTTGATAATATGTCAGTTTGATGGTTCCAAGGACAGCATGATATGTTGCTCACAGATAATTACTGTGGAGAGAATGACTTGGTTTTAATAATGAGTAGCTGGGAATCTTCGGATAACCTGTGATGAGTGGGCCTTGGTGAGAAACACTTGCTGGGCAATTGGCACATAGGTGTCCTATCACTTTGGTGAGTGTGGGTGCTCTTCTGCCACCTAACATGCAAATTAGGGGCTTTTTAGGGATTCCTGAGCAGATAAAGAAGTACTGCTCTTGGATTTTGCTTGTGTCATCTATCCTAGACTGTTATTACTTTACATTAGTATTTTGCTTGTAATTCAGGTTATGCAAACAGCTATCTATTGCCAGAACATAACACATAGAAAATTAAATCAACTTCAACCCAAGAAACAGTATCATCATATCTGTGGCGTGTTGCACCCATGCCTACACGTCTTTAAGGCTATCCCTGGGTTTGTAAAATGGAGGCAATTGAGTTATAGCTCATTCCTCATGAACCTGTGAACAGGATGCATGTTGAGTGTGGAGCACAGTCTGGCACATAGATGTTCATTAAGTGGTGAGGGCAGTGGTTGTCATGGTTATGGTTGTAATGAGGGTTTTCGTGCCAAGAGTAACAGGTGAGCATACGGAGTTCATGTGAAAGAGAAGTAGGAGATGATCTCATCAAGGCAGCCTCCTTGGCCTTCCTAGTTGTATAAAAATCAGTTGCTAGAATAAAGCTGACTGTACACTTCTTTCCTCTTAAGCCATGGAGAGATTTTGAGGGAAAGATTGAAAACAACATATTTCTGAATGCTTTTTTACTGAGGAATATGAATAAGTACACTTAGAAATTCATTGTATGCATATTGAAAAGTAGTCTTCATATATATGTATATATATGTATGTATTTCAATCATATAATTCATTTAATACATGGTTACCTTATATAAAGATGTATTTCAGGGTTTTTTTTTTTTAACAGCAAGGATTCAGCTACAGCCCTTTTGTATCTATGTATAGAGAATATGAAATTGAGGTCAGAGGATAAGCCAGGTACCCAAGTGAGTTCCTTCATCCATTTATTTCCTTTATTCAATAACTTATTTAACTTCCACCAAATAGTAATTGTGTGTCTGCTTTGTAGCAGGCATTGTGAAGTAACTACAGCTTCCATAGTGATGGAAGGAACAATGGACTTTATAGTGTGATGTTTATGCAAGTGTATAATGTAATACACACTGTTCTGCACTTTGATTTTATTTTTAAATAAAATATCTTTGAGGTCCTTCCATATCCATACATAAAATCTTTCCATTCCTTTTTACCTCTGCATACTGTTCCATTTTATAAGTATTCCCCTGAAAGACTTTTAATTTGCTTCTAGTCTTTTCCTCTCATATAGACTTCTATATTTAATAACTTTAAATATGAATATTATTGTATCTGTAGGATAAATTTCTAGATATGGAATTGCTAGGATAATACATTTCTAGTTTTACTAGATTTTGCTAGTTGCCTTCCACAGAGACTAAGCCATTTACAGTCTTATCAGCAATATGTGAAAGTCTTTTTGTAACTCTGTCAGTGAGTATGGTTTTCAAGCTTTTTGATCTTTGTCAATATGAAAGATGAGCAATGACATTTAAGTGTAGTTTTCACTTGCTTTTAACTTATTACAAGTGAAGATGGGCATCTTTAAATATGTGTATATTTATCATATTTTTATTGGTATTCTGATTTATTTGTAGAAGCTCTTTATATATTAGGAAAATTATGTATTAGTCTTTGATTTTAATTTGAAATATTCCCCGTGCCAGTTTGTATTTTTAAAAATTTTGCTAAGCGTGGCTTTTGTTACACAGGGAATTTTGAACATTTTGATGTAGTCAATCATATTCAGTCTTTTATGTCCTCTCAATTTTGTGTCATAGTTAGAAACCTCTTTTACACCACGAGAGTATAAGAACAATTGTCCTGGGATTTTTTTGTTTTGTTTTGATATTTCTATGGGTTTTTTTTCTCCCCCCTGCATTTAGTCTTTGAACCATCTGGAACTTATCTGAAAGGTATGAAGTATGGATATAACTATTTTTTTTCTAGGTCAAGTGAAGTTTAAATGTCACTTCCTTCATTTGCCTTTCACTGGAGCTAGCCCAGCCCAGATTAGGTTTGTCTGTTGTAAATTCATGTAATTTCCCACTAGAACATGAAGCACCATCTTAATTCTTGTTCAACATCTGTCTTTTAGTCTAGAGTGGGACTTCCATCTGGAAAGGACTTGTCCTATCCACCCAGTGCTTGTAAAATAGTAGACACTTTAGACACTTAATATTTATAGAATGAATTAATGATGTGAGTTGTAAAGAAGTTATGAGGCAGTAGAAATTATGAGTAACTTGAAGGTATGGAAGAGGCATGCAGAACCACTGAGGCTTACATAGAGGGGAACAAAGTCAACAGTGTGGACTCAGTGGAAGGTTAGCCTGCTCTTGCTACACAGGACAATAGAACAACCCTGTGTATAGACCCACCTTGTTTCCCTGGGTAGCTTTCCCATCCTGAGACCCAGCAGGAATATCATGTTTATTTCTTCTTGGGAAGCCTAATTTTTCAGCTTTCCCTGGGTTCAGTGAGACCTACCCACACAATTGAAATTCCTGCCTGTTACTGAATGGAGGAAGAAGTGTGAACAATGTGGCAGGAGTTAAGAACAGAGAGGTTTTGTCCAGGCTGTGTTTTAGATGTTTTGGGATAGCTAGGTGTGCCTGTCTAGTAGGCAGTTTGGAATGAAAACCTGGAACTGGACAAAGAGGCATTACCCATGGCATAGAGTGACAAACTCTGTATGAATGTCCTATGCATTCAGAGGAGGGAGGGGTTGGGGAAGTTGCTATGAATGCGATGGTATTCCCATGGGGCCAGGAAAATGGAAAAGATTTTTATCAGGTGTAGAACCAGGTGGGGAGCATGAGCAAAGGCAACAGAGGTGGGTACAAGGCATGCTCAGAAGAGAGCATGGATTTCTGTAGCTTAACCTCTGGAGTTGGGGGAAGAGTGAGCAATAGGGGTTTTGTCAGGACAGGGAAGGTCTTGAGTGATTGGCTAAAGATTTGGAACTTTTTGAGCCTGGGATGAGCAAAGTTAGGAGTATCCTGTGGAAGGATTAACTATATAATGTCGCTGTGCTGGAGGAGTTGGCAGTAGAACATGCCAGAAGGAACAATGGTGCTGAAATAAGGTGCTGGCAATAGAGGTGAAGGGGAGGGAACAGCCTTAAGAGACCCAAGGATAGTTAACAAGCAAACAGACAAAACAAAAATCAGCAGCTTGTATAGTTTCCAGAAGAAACTAATGGATCATGTTTTAGTAAGAGCCAGCAAGACACAAAGAACATGCAAACAAAATCTAGCTACTATAAATGCAGGAAGGAAATAGAGGTGTGGTGGTAGATATTTTGCTTGGGTACTCTGCAGCTGTTCCTACTGTTGTTACAGCAGCAGAAATAAGACAAGACTTAGTTGAGTACTGATTTGGTGCTAGGCATGGTACTATACATTCTTTAAGGTTTATCTCAGATTTTCTTTAGAGTAACTCCAAGTAGCTGCTATCATTATTCCTATCTGTGAGATGAGGAGAGCAAAGCTCAGAGAAGTTAAATAACTTGCCCACTGTCACACAGCTATTAATTAATGGAGCCAGGATTCAAATTGAGCTGTTCTGACTCCAGAACCTAGAATCAACCACTGCATCCTATTCCACGGTTAGAATTTTTTGTGCTAGGATAAATTGATTTGGCCCAAAACTCCTGGTACCATAGAAACCACTCTTTAGTGTGCTTCATTTGGGGTGGGAAGCTACAATATTTCTATAATACAGAGGATTCCAAGTGTTGATGAAAACCTCTTACAATGGAAGTTGAGGAACTGTTTGTGTTGGCAGTTCCAGCAGCCTCTTTTGAGCTGCTGGTCTGAGTCTTCACCCTTTCTTGAGCAGGAATGTGGAATTTCTTTTTTCGAAGAGAGTTTGAGTGGGCCTGTGAGGGGGCCTCTGTGGAGGCTGCAGCGGCTTTGTAGACCGGAGACAGTCATCAGCTCTGGACGGGCTTCAAGAAACATCGATGGCAGGGATGGGGAAAGACCTCAGGCCATCCATCCTCCTGCCTGCCTGACACGGTTCCCAATGGGGAATTCTGGGGAAGTAGCCAAGAGAAAAGATGTATTTCCAGGAGGGTTTTCTACTTCCAGGAATCATTCTTGGGACTGCTCTTCATGGCCCCACACAGTGTGATCAGAGAATTCCAGCAGCATAGAATTTGAAAAGAAAGAAGGTCTTTGTTGTGATATACGATGATTTTCCTATTGAAAAAACAAAATTAGCCCAAAACAAAACAACTGTCTGAGAGAGAGAGGGTCCTCTCTGCAGCATAATATCTGCATCTGCCTTAATCTTTTCTGAAACAGACAGGAAGGTTGGTAGCACATAACAAAGGTAGAGAATTCAAACCCATGCACTCGTGCCCTATCCAGGCAGGAATCATACTGCAGAACGATTTCTTTCTCATCATTATGTGAGGTCACAGGACAGGTATCATGCCATTAAAATGCAGGGTCTTCCTCCCACAGAGCTTTAAAAAAAAACTTTGAACTCTAAACTTTTAAGCTCTAATGAGTCCATCTGCATGCCTGATGGGAGGGATCCATGTTGGCTTCTCAGTTCTCACAGCTGCTGAGTAGAGTAGGACTTCTTTGCTGTTTGTTGTTTGTCAGTTTGTTTGGTTTACCTTTTCATCTCCCATAGATATTTTATTTTTGTCCAGCCTGCTAAGATTAAGATGTTTTGGATAGAGTGAGTAATACAGCTTTTTTGAACTTTCCCACAATTTAAGTGTTATTTGTAGTTTTTTTAAATCATACCACCAACTAAGATTTGTAAAGTCCAAACAAACCCAAGACCTATCAAAAGACCCTATATTTTTAACATAATTTTTGCAAAAGGTAATTCTAAGTGCCTTTCTTTGAAAATGTTGCTGCTGTTCATTAAGCACTTTACATGGGCCAGGTTTTGTGCAAAACATTGATGTGCAATGTTTTTTTCTAACCCTCACAACTCCATATGGAGAATAGTATTAATTTGCAGTGGGCAGAGGAGTAAACTCTGACTTAGTGAAGTTATTGGTAACCTTTTCATGGTCACCATGGATTTGAACCCAGGTTAACTCAAGAGCAAGGGACATGTGGATACAAGCACACGTGGATGCTTTCTTGTGTGTCACAAGAAGAAGAATTTTTTTTTTTAATTCTGAAGGTAGGGGGTGGGGTGGACAAGATTGTGTTTTAGAAAGATGTCTATCTTGTATTTTTAACACAGCCAAAAATGGATTCATAACTTTTCTTTCGCCCATCCTCCCAATATTCCATATACTTGGTATTTAGTCTAGGAACTGGTACACACCCACCTGGGTTTCTAAGATAGAAATCTCCAAGTAGCCGTTGGCTCATCCCTCACTGTGTCTAATCCACTGTATTTTATTTTTATTATTTCCTTTCCCCCATTCTAGTTGCTGTTGTCCCCATTGGTCATGTGGTCTACTGCAGCAGCGCCCAGAGAATCACAGTCTGCCTCACCCTCTACTCCAGATAAAAACAGTGAGGCAACACCCTGTGTCTAAAAGCCCTTGTTACTGCCTCCTCCTCATACATTGGGCCACCTAGCAAACTCTGTGCCTGGCTTATAAAGCTCTTCACACTCTGGCCCCATGTGGCTTTCAAGTCTCATCTTAAAGCCCAACATACACAAAAAGCTCCTACGGCTCCTCATTTTCCACCCCATGTTTGTGTCACTGAATTTTTTCTCATTACATGCCCTTGCTAGACATTTCTGTCTCTCTGCCTTTGAACAAGCTCTTCCCATTGATCAAATGCCCCTTTCCTCCTCTTTTTGTGCAAAACTCCTACTCATCCTTGAAGTTTCAATTCACATGTCACTCTCTGATTCCTCTCAAAGGACAGTAGTTCCACCTTGTGTTCTGACAGTACTTAGTTAATGTTGTTGTAATAAACATTACATGTTTATCCCTTCCACTAAAATTTGAACTATCTAATGATAAAGATAATTTCCTCTTTGTCTTTGTGTCTTCAGTTCCTGGCATGTGGTTAATACGTCATACATATTTGTCAGATGAATAGATGGATGAAGGGTTGGAAGAACAGATAGATTGGCAGCAGAGAAACCAGATAGAAGCTATTTCAGTGTCTGAACAAAGAAAACAGAGGTCTGAGCCAAGATGGCAGCAGTAAGAATAGAAAGGAGGTAACTGTATTGATAGATATTTTAAATTAAATTAAAGTGGCAGATCATGGTGATTTATTGCATGTATAGAAGTATTAAGGAGAGGGAGGACCTACTCCTTGACTCCCAATCTTGCATGAGTTTGATAGAGAAGAAGATGCAATGAAGTACAGTGATCTTTGGCAATGGAGCTGAGAATTTAGTTTTGAACATACTGAGCTCTATGTGGGATATTCAGGCAGGGTTGTTCAATAGGCATTTGAAGATTTAGAAACTTATAGAGCCTTGCTCCTCCAGAGAGTGGGATTCCAGGTTGCTGCCTGGCATTCCCTTTTTAAGTTTTACATCTCTCGCCAGCCCCTTTATCCATACCCAGTCTATATGTTCCTGATGTGGAAAGATGTCCAACACATATAAAATGTATAGCATTTCCCATTGTGTTTTTAATTTAATCTTTATTGTATGTTTTTCCAATACCGTTTAGTCCCCTTGTACCCCTTTGCTCCCAGCGATCACCACACTGTTGTTCATGTCTGTGAGTCCTTTTTCCTCAGCCCCTCCACCACCTCACCTCTCCCCCGACTGGCTGTCATCCTGTTCTCCATCTATGAGTCTGTCCCTATTTTCCTTGTTCAGTTTGTTCATAAGACTCCACATGTGAGTGAAATCATATGATATTTGTCTTTCTCTGACTGGCTTATTTTACTTAGTATAGTGTTCTCCAGGTCCATCCATACTGTTGCAAATGGTAAAATTTTCTTCTTTTTTTACAGTTGAGTAGTATTCCATTGTGTAAATGTACCATAGATGTTATATCCACTCATCTACTGTTGGACACCTGAGCTGCTTCCATATCTTGGTGATGGTAAATAATGCTGTAATGAACACAGGGTGCTTATGTTCTTTCAAATTAGTGTTTTGAATTCCTTCAGATATATTCCCAGAAGTGGGATCACTGGTAACACTATGTTTAACTTCTTGAGAAACAGTCAAACTTATTTCCACTATGAGTATGCTATTTTACATTCCCAACAGCACCACATAGTTCCAATTTCTTTACATTCTACTGCACTTGTTATTACTTTCCCTTTTGATCATAGTCATCCTAGTAGTATGAAGTGGTATCTTGCTGGGGTTTAGATTTGCATTTTCTTGATGGCTAGTGATGTTAAACATCTTTTCATTTGATTATTATCCATCTATCTATCTTCTTTAGATAAATTTCTATTTATATCCTTTGTCATTTTTTATTATTGAGTTATAAGAGTTATATTTACATATTTTGGATACTAGACAGTTATTACATATATGATTTCTTATATTCTCTTTTGTATTAGTAATTTTACACTTGTATTTGCTGTCTTCTTTTTAAAAAATACTTTATGTCCAATACATAATAGTTGACACTTTTAAAATATTTTTAAAATATGTTAAATACATTAAAGGGTAATATTTTTAACAAATTATGCTCTCAGGGAAAGTAAGTCCATTTTTACTATTATATCTTTAATTAAATATGTTTCTTACAAATAAATGACCAGTTGACAGTTTTACATCAGCATTGCCTTTCTGAGGGTGCTGTGAAGTGGAATTAGGAATAGCTTACCAAATATTAAGAACTTTTCAAAATGTATTCTTGACCACAAACATACTCCTGTGAACACATAGGTGATCACTTATATTAAGCAGATGTTTACCCTTTTTTCATGATATGTTAGCTACCTTTGAAATGGACTTTACCTTGACTATTCACTTAACTTTTGTCTATTGATATGACTAAACTTCCAAATTTGAGCCACTTCCAACCAAATAATTTGCCCATTTAATGTTCAGGGTATGCTCTCGTTTTATAGTGCCATAAAATGAAATTTAAAAAGCCTCTCCAGAGAGCCGTGATTACCATTTTTTCTTTAGTTGTTAGCCAAGCTAATAAATGTTCTTAGCAGTTCTGTCATCATATGTCATATAAAACTAGATCTAATGATCAAATCTAAGAGAGGATCCCCTCCACCACAGCCTTCTGTGTAGCCTGAGAGGAAGAAGTGACCCACCTGATCATCATGCCCTTGAGTTTTCAGGAGCAAGTTTCAACACACACACCTGAGGAGGGTTGATGAAGGGGCCAATGAAGGGGTTTGGCTTGCTGAGGATCCGCTGGCTGGTGCTCAGGGAAGTGTAGCTGTAACTGCCCTGTGGTGCTGTATGTTCCCAGTTCTCACTTAGGAGACACTTAGCTGTGATTGGAGATAGTCACACAGACCTCTCTCACTGGATAACTATTTCTAATTCCTGATCAGTGGCTTTCGAACCTCCCATCTTTCCTGGCTTCCCAGCACACCTGCTTGGGTCCGCCAGCACATGGTCTCTCTTTCCAAAGGTCTCCATTAAAGCCTGGGACCTTCTCAAATTCTTGACAGCCAGTAATTCATAAAGGAAAAATGAATTAACTCCATTTTAGTATAGCTGTAGGGCAAGAGAGTTGTTTGGAAGTGATTGCCGCAGGCTGTTAAGACAGCTACTTAGCTTTCAGGGCTGGCAGTGGAAGGATGAAAAGTAATGAGTTAACCTGCTAAGAATTTGGCCATTTTAATCATTCAAGTCTGGGTATACTTTGTCTCCATTTATACTGAGTGGGGAAACAGTTATCTTGATAAGCAGGGATTTATCTCACCCCACCTCTCAGTGGCTGCCTGGATTCAGAGTAGAATAGATTCCTTTATGTAGCAAGGGGAATGGGCATGCTTTGTATGAGTAAGAAAAAGAAAAAAGCCATTGGTATTTTTTCAAAGTCTTATCAGCAAAGAGCATTACCGAGAAATCCAATAGGGTAGTGATGACATTCAATTTTATATGTACCAGGAATGCACAGATGGCTGGAGTTAGCAGCTATTCATTTTTAGCACATATCTCTCATTAATGTTAGTGGGAATTACACAGACCTATCAAAGGGGAAAATAGAGGAGAGTCTGTAGTATCAAATAAACGTGCATCATTTTTGTGCAAAGGTCACATACTTTGAATAATTTCTTTCTGTAATTGTAACCTCCCGTGGTTAGTTTATTCTTCTCGCTGAATTTGTATGTTGTCATGGTATTTTTAATGGCCTGAAGAAAAGCATTTCAGCAAACTGCCCTGGTCTGAGACTTATAATTAGTCATTGCAGCTTGTGGGATCGTTTGTGAATAGTTCAACCGAGATGTGTTTTTACATAAAAGTTCCCCTTGATTAATTGCCCAGGAAATGTTTCCAGTTCATAGAAATTTGTAAATCTGTATCATAAAATATCCCATTCCCAAGAAGTCAGTCAGTGAGAAATTTCTGATTTTTTTTTCATCATGATGTGTTCATGTGTTACTAGGATTTTTGCTTCAATCAATTTTCATCAAACAACAATATAGAAAGTAAATGCCAACAGCTAGGGAAGCTACAGTTCCTCATTATTTCACATCTACATTTATGATGTAAACAAATAGCCTCGTTCACTAGAAGAGCCAAATTAAATGTATTTTTTTAAAAGAAAAGATCAAATGGAAAGGAAATCAATTAATTAAAAGTGCAAGCAACATAGGACTTAAATTCAACTTGGAACAAAAATTCAGTGTTAATTTGACAGGTTATTTTTTAATAGAATGTTGCTTTTTTTCATGGGCTGGGCTTTGGATGTGTTAAATTTATAGGGGTTTTAAATTTCTGCAGTTGGGAAAGGGAAAAATCTTTCTTCTGATCTCTTCTTTGGATGAAGAACTCTGATTTTACAAGGTGTAACAAGAAAGAATTTAGGATTTATACCAGCAAATGGGTTTAATAATAACAAGAATCACAGAATAGGGTGAAAAATATGAAGCTGAGACAGTTAGCAGAGCAGAAGACCTACTTTTTTGCAAATGAATTCCTTTTTTTTCCTGCTTTATCTTGAATCTTAAATATTTTCCATATTCATCAAATTAATATTTATGGTGTTTTTCTCATAGAAGTAAAAAGTTAACATGACTTATTATCTACTGGTATAGAAAAATCAGTCTATACACTGTGACTTTAAGTTATTTCTCATTTCTAAATTATACCACAGCTACATTTAGTAGAGTCATTTATCATTATTTTGTAGGAATTTTGTAAAACTTGTTATTCTCCAAAAATCAGCTACTCACTGGGTCAGTGGTTTCCTTGGATGCTGTATGAGGAATGTTAGAGCAGGCTTCCTCTTGTCTGTCCATCTGTCTTTACAGAGTCTGATGGTGTTCAGTCTCCTGTGGTGTCTGTTTTATACAATGGATAGAACATTTGCCTAAAGGAGAGGTGCTTTCACAGACACTGCTCAGGTGTATCTTTGTTCGGGGTGCAAAGGAGGGAAGGAGGAAGGAAAGGAGAGACAGAGAGAAAGAAAGAGAAGGAGAGAGAGAGAGGGAGTGCTTAATATATACGAGGTTTATTCAGAAGGTATCCAGCCATGTGATAGAGACATTCACTGAAGAAGGTACAAGATACACGAAATGTTATACATAGGACAATGATACCTCAGTCCCCTTCAAAGTAGGCATCTTGGGACCTCACACAGGTCTCCCAATCGCCATCAGCTGCCCCATCATATTTTCCTGAATCTCATTGATGGCCTGGAATCTCTTCTCTTTTAAAGGTGATTTTAGATTTGGGAAAAGCCCTAAGTCACAGGGCACCAAATCTGGGCTGTTAGGGGTGTTTTGATGTTTCACCAAAAAACTCTGCATGAGACATTATGCATGATTGAGCATGTCATTGTAATGGAGCTGCCAATCACCAGTTGCCCATAACTGTGGCCTTCTGAATCATCCAGTAGTTTCTGTGGAGGAATGTTCAAGCTTAACACACAATTTGATGTAGATCTGTTGGTCTACTCACTCAGTCAGTTTGAATGCGATGGCTACACAGTACACATGCTCACTCAATGGCATCTACCACTCCCACTGACTAGCACAATGAAGTCGACATTGTTCACACTTGTGCACTCCAATCCATTCTCCTGGGCTGCCCGGTTACATTGATACCGTGCAGTCCATTTTTGTTATATTTACAATGGCTGGACAGACTTCGTATGTGTGTTTTTCCATTTGTGTATATGTTTATGTGATATAAACATAAGTAGTATGGGTGTGTGAATTTGTGTGTGTGTGTGTGTGTGTGCACATATCTCTTGATGTAAGAATGTTCTGCTGAGGTTTCTGTGGTGAGAATAAGAGAAGATGCTTGGAACTGCTGATGGGGAGCAGTGCTGATATAGCCTTGGGGAAACAATATCACAGCTGGCAACAGTCAGAGTTTTAGGGGAAGGATTATTCTGGTTAGCCCTGATAGGAAGGTAGCAAGTGAGGTATTGTAAATCCAAGAATAGCAATGTAAGGTTAGGAAAATCACATGAGTTTGGAGTCTTAACAGATGGGGATAGAACCCAGCTCTTACTCCTTCAAACTAGAAGAGCCCTCTAAGCAAGTTGCTTCACTGCTCAACCTCATTTTTCTAATCTATAATGGGGATAATAATATATACATCATAAAGTGGTCTCAGGAATTTAACATGTACATTGCCTGGTACAGAGATTCTTCAGTAATGAAATAGTTGAGCTTAAATTTGAACCCATACAATTGGGCTCCAAATCACAGCTCCTAAGCTCACTATGTCCCACTGTCACTTTTGACCTGTCTCTAGTCTGAAGTCACTAGATCTAATCCAGCCCCCCCATGCCCCATGCAGCCTGGATGGCCCATTGGTGTTGTTTTTTTAAAAAAGTATATTTTATTGATTATGTTATTACAGTTGTCCCAGTTTGTTCCTCCCCTTTATCCCCCTCTGCCCTGCACCCCCCACCATCCTGCATTCCTCCCCTAGCCTTAGTTCATATCCATGGGTTGTACATATAAGGCCTTTGGCTCCTCCATTTCCTATACTATTCTTAACCTCCCCCTGTCTATTTTGTACCTACCAAATAGGTACAAAATGCTTCTTATTCCCTGTACATTTTCCCTCATTTTTCCCCTCCCTACTGATAACCCTCCTTGTGATCTCCATTTCTGTGATTCTGTTCTGTTCTTGTTGTTTGCTTAGTTTTGTTTTGTTTTTTCACATTCCATTGTTGATAGTTGTGTTTGTTGTCATTTTAATATTCATAGTTTTTGATCTTTTTCTTAGATAAGTCCCTTTAACATTTCATATAATAAGGACTCAGTGATGATAAACTCCTTTAACTTTACCTTGTCTGGGAAGCACTTTACCTGCCCTTCCATTGTAAGTGATTGCTTTGCTGGGTAGAGTAATCTTGGTTGTAGGTCCTTGCCTTTCATGACTTCAAATACTTCTTTCTAGCCCCATCTTGCCTGTAAGGTTTCTTTTGAGAAATCAGCTGATAGTCTTACGGGAACTCCTTTGTAGGTAACTGTCTCGCTTTCTCTTGCTGCTTTTAAGATTCTCTCCTTATCTTTGATCTTGGGTAACTTAATTATGATGTCTCTTGGTGTGTTTCTTCTTAGATCCAATTTCTTTGGGACTCTCTGAGCTTCCTGAACTTCCTGGAAGTCTATTTCCTTTGCCAGATTGGAGAAGTTTTCCTTCATTATTTGTTCAAATACGTTTTCAATTTCTTCTTCTTCCTCTACTTCTTCTGGAACCCCTGATTCGGAGGTTGGAATGTTCATAATAGTCCCAGAGCTTCCTTAGTCTCTCCTCAATATTTTGAATTCTTGTTTCTTCATTCTGTTCCAGTTGAATGTTTATTTCTTCCTTTTGTTCCAAATTGTTGACTTGAGTTGAGTCCTGGTTTCTTTCCCTTTATTTTTGGTTCCCTGTGTATTTTTCTTTGTTTTACTTTGTATAGCCTTCATTTCTTCCTTCATTTTGTAACCAAATCAACCAATTTTGTGAGCATCCTGATTACCAGTGTTTTGAACTCTGCATCTGATAGATTGTTTATCATTTAGTTCTTTTTCTGGAGTTTTGATCCCTTCTTTCATTTGGGTCATATTTCTTTGTCTCAGCATGCCTGTTAGATTGTTAGGAGCGGAGACTTGGGTATTTACAGGGGTGGGGCAACCCTCTTTGCTGCATTGTGGCGCTGTTTCTGGGGAGGGGGTCAGAGAGGGAACAATGCCGCTTGTTTGGGTCTTGCCCCAGTTCCCTCACTTCCCTTGCTTCCCACCAGTGGATCGTGTCCTTTCAGGTGCTGACTCCTGGGATGGCAGGTTTGTGTATGTTCTAGGACCCAGTGGGCCTCTCAAACAGACTTTCCTGTGAGACTGGGAGTTTCTCCCACCGCCATCCCCCACTGTTTTTATAGCCAGAGGTTTTGAGTCTTTAGTTTCCTGCACTGAAACCCTGGGTTTCATGGTCTATCTCGCTCCAGTTGTTCCTCTTATCTGCATGCAAATGTGGGACTGACTGCCCAGTCAGCCAGCCTCTACCTCATCCGCATGGCCAGCCGCCTTGCTGTGTGTCCTCTCTGACCCAGCTGCCCATCTCCACCTCTCCTGCCAATCTGGATGAATATTTAACTCCTTGGTCATCATACTTCCATGCAGTTCGATTTTCTGGCAGTTCTGGTTGTTTTGTTTTTAATTGTTTGTCATCCTTCTTTTGGTTGTGTGAGGAAGCAAAACATTTCTATCTATGCCTCCATCTTGGCCTGATCCTCCCCATTGGTGCTGTTTTTGAAAAGAAAAAAAAAGGCATTGTTCTACTTCTAAGTAGAATCCATAGGTTGGTTGGGGCTAGAATTTTTTTAGGGGAGAGTGAAGGTTAACAGTCTCTAACTGCTTGGGAATAATGAAGAAGCTGAGAGAGTGACTTATTCTAGTACCAAATGAAAACGAGATTAAGCAACTCAAATTGTTGACACTTAGGAACCAGCTCAGTGGCAACCCGGGATAACTGCATGTACCTTATAGCTCACCTGGCAATTCCCAGAGATGCAGGGTCATAGACTACTGACCAAGTGAGTGTGTACAATCACTGACCTGCTCTGAGTAGTAATCTCCTTAGCCATATGCAGAGGGTGGGAACTTGGCTCTTCTTCCTTCTTGTTCTTAAATGCTGCCTCTCATTTCTAGCCCAGCTTTAGTGGTACCTGGGATTCTTTGTTGTCATTAGGGACAGCTATTTAAAAATTAGGATGCCTTTAGATGGTACAGATGAACGTTTATGTATTTTATTAGCTATGTCTTTTTGTACTAGAATATGCATAATTTACAGAGAAAACATGATTTTATGAATTCTCACTTAGAACCTAAGACTACAAGGTATGTGAAGTAAAAATATTTAAAGAAAAATATTAAATTGCACAGGTAGTTATGGTATAGCAAAAATCATTGAGCTGACACACTGTTGACGAAAGTTTGAAACCTTGATTAACACTATTATTCCTCAGACTTCATACCTCAGAGCAATAATTCAGTAGGATGATCCTTGAGGGGAGAGGGGTGGAAAATGCCTTGGGTCAAATAAATCCAATAAACACATCCTACCACGCCCTTTTTCTGAGAATCATGGTGCTCTTTGCAATAGCAAAGGCTCAGAAAATTCCTGCAGTGTAAGAAACCTGTTCACATTTTTTTCCCTGTGCTCTCAAAATTTACTTAAGCTTAACCCTTCTTTTTGTTTTGTTTTGTGTTATTTTTTGTTTTTGTTTTGGTAGTAGTTATTAACATCCCCCAGAGGCAGTGCTGCCAGAACATTGTTTGTAAACCAATGAGTTAAGAAAAACTATCATCCATTGAAACTGAAACAGGTGGTATTCCAGTGAGGGATTTGGGAAGTGATTCATTGTACTGAAGCAATCATGTGGGGAAGTGGTTTGTTCTGTCTTCTCATATAATTGGGGGAAGTGGTTTACATACTTTTTGCTGATAATTCTGCAGTTTTGTTTTCCTTCACTGATTTTCATTTTATCCACCACCCACCACTGATTCTGTTTTACTCATTGACGTTAGACTAATAGTTGGAAGAGGTTTGAGTTATGAGAAGAAAGTGGAAAGAACAGGCATTTATTTTTGCAATGTGTTGTCATTGGGATAAATACTTGGGGAAGTGTAAGGATGCATAAATTTTTATAGCCTCTCATTGGCTGTAAGTTAGGCCTTCCAGATTCCTCAGGTTGCATTGGTGAAAATGGTTTGGAAGAAGTTTGGAAAATGGAAAAATGAAGCCTGTCAGGTAGATACTGAGGTAAATATTCCCCAAGAAATGTTTGAAATTGACAGTGAAATGATTGTGAAATATTTTGAAAGATTAAAACAAACAAAATAAAATAAAAGTTAAAAAAAATTCTTAAAATAATTAACACAGAGTTTGGATGATGGTTAAAGTCCATATCTGTGCTGTTCAATATGGTACCCCTGCCTCATATAAGTATTTAAAGTTAAATTAAGTAAGATTAAATAATATTGAATAATATACTCCACAGTTGCACTAGCTACACAACAAATGTTCAGTGGCCACATGCAGCAAGTTGTTACTGTACTGGACAACACAGAATTGGAACATGTCCATAATTGCAGAAATTCCTATTGGATAGTACATATGGTAGACTTCTAACATGGCCCCTGGTTTTCATACCCTTGTACAATCCCCTCCACTTGATGTGGGCAGGACCTGTATCTAGCTAATAGAATATGGCAAAGGTGATGGAATGTCACTCCCATGATGCCTTTGCATTATACAAGACCCTGTCTTAGCAGACTGGAGAGAGAGATTTTCCTCCTGGCCTTGGAGAATCAAACAGCCATGTTGTGAGCAGCCTCCTGAGGGGCCTGCGGGCGGCCTCAAGCTTCAGCCAGGAGCTGGTGAATAACTGGGAACCTCATTCATAGAGATGCAAGGAAAGGAATTCTTCTAGCAACCTGAATGAGCCTGGAAGTACATTCTTCCCCAGTTAGGCCTGTAGATGAGAAATGCAGTCCATGAACAGCATGATTCCAGCCTGGTAAGACTGGGAGCAGAAGGACCAGCCAAGCTGTGCCTGGACTTCTGATTGACAGAAGGCATGAGAGAATAAATGAGTGTTGTGTTAGGCTGCTAAATTTGTGGTGATTTGTTAGGCAGCAATGGAAAACTGATTCAGTGTTGGTCTGTCTTTGGTCTGTCTTTGGGACGGTCTGATAAGCCATACCTGAAATGGACGAGGTCCTAAATGAGTATAACTTGCTTACTGAGGCTAGTGCTTTGCCAGGCTTTTAGAGAAGAAATATCGTAAATCTCAAAAAGGAATGTCCAGGCCTGGCTAGAATGTTCCATTCATTTTTGTGGAAAAATGTATAATATTTTAATATTTTTATATAGCATAATAGACAACATCATAAACTTTGGCATTATATAAATGATGGTTCAAATTCTAGATCCACTGTTTATTAACTCTATGATGTTGCACAAATTACTTAACCTCTCTAAACCTCAGTTTCTTTGCCTGTAAAATGGGGATAAAAATACTCTTCATGTAGGGATGTTGTTTTGTTTAAATGAGATTATATTTTTACAGTGCTTAGCACAGTACCTGACACATAATATGACATCCAAAAACAGAGGGTGTTTTTATTATTTAGCAATATTTCAACATTGATTTTTTTGCAGGAAATAATATAAACTCATACATTTTCCTGTTCTCTAATATGGAAAATCAGCATAGAAGATTTTTATCTTCCTATTCCTTCACTTTATTTTATGTCTGGGCTGCTACAGCCTAATTCCAGATTGGATGCAGTAAAAATAGGTTTTGCATATATGGAGTTGCCCCTGTGCTCAAAGGTTGCTTGCTGTATATTGTCTGGGCAAATTGCCCCCAACCTCTGGCCAGACTGTGGAATGTTGGTTTCCTCCAACATTATCCCCCCAGGGGTCAATTTTCACAGTTTCCATATGTTTTTATATTACCCCAAATTGTAAATACAACTGACACCCTACCAAATTGGCCCTAATGTGCCTGTGTCTAAGAGTGGAGTCATAGGCTTTTAGAATAATACAATACTCCACGGAATTGTGGCAATTATACAAATGTTTTTAAAGTGTTCAGATTCCTTTTTTTTTTAGTCTGAAAAGGAGTAAATGATGTGCAAGTAGAAGATATGAGGTGGGAACAGGGCAGAGGTTTCAATCTTATGTCTTTGTTCTGTCTTGGGTTTGTCCCCATGGTCTCAGGAGTTCTGTCCTAAGTTTTGTTACTTGCTATCTGTTATTGTCCTTGCCTCTCCGTTTACCTCTTACTATCCCTTTTTTGCTGAGCTTCTACTTTTATCTTCACTTACCGTATCATCTTCAAACTCTCCATCTCTGATTAAACTTGCTTGTATGGGAAGAAGAAGCAAATTCATTAACGATGCATTAAAGTGTCAGGATTTGTAATACACTCAATGTGTTGACTTGTGGTGGTAGATTCATCCATTAAACCTAATAATTTGTTATAAGAGTGGTCACATTGTAGTTAACGGGTTCAAAGAACAGAAATCCATAGGCAAATGGCACAACTTCCTTGGCGGCTTTGTGTTCTGCCTCCTGTCTGGTCCTTCGTTTTAGTAAACATTGCGACCTGCCTAATAGAAGTGTTGTGAGGATTAAGTGAGCTAATGAGTTATTAGCTCTAATATGTTAAGTACATCTTGTGACCTGGGCCCATGCTGCTATGATTATCAATACTGCATGGTAGTGTTACAACAGGTGTAGACACAGGTTCTGACCCTACTGCCCATCTGGTGGTGGAATAGTCAACAATCAATCAAAATACAAATAAATGTACAATTACAAACTATGGCATGTGCAATGAAAGAAGTGCACAGAGTGCAGTCAAAGAAATTGTTGATGGGGGAAGGGAGCATTCTTATATTTGCTGCCCAGAAAAGGCCCCTTTGAAGAGGTGCTATTTAAGCTGAGACCTGACGAATGAAAGTCACCCATGGAGAGGCAGTGGCTGGGGATAGGGAAAGGGAGGGAGTTGCAGCCAGAGAGAACAGGATGGAGCTTGTGTGCACTAGGAGCTGAAAACAGAAGATTGGATTCTGGAGTCTGGGGTAAAGGTGAGAATGGTGTAGGATAAAGCTGCTGAGGTTCATAGGCATGTGATTTTATTTTTGGGGATATGGGAAACCATTGGAGGGTCATATGACAACAAATGTGTGGTTTGATTTGTTTTGAAACACTCACCCTTGCTGCTGGCTGGAGAATGAATTAAAAGGGAATCAAGAGTGGAAGCAGGGAAACCAGTGAGAGGAGAAGAGCATCGTGGTCCCGGCAGGAAATGATGCTGACCTGAGCTACTGTGGCAGCAGGGGTGATGGAGAGAAGGGGTCTGCCCAGCCTCTGTTTCCCTCAGCAGGGCATTGAGGCACCATGGGATGTGTGGAGCCATGATGTAATGAAGTAGAGGGTGCTTTGCTGGGCAGGTGAAGATGATGGGAGAATTCTGCTCTGGGGTCTCTTGGTGGGGAGCCAACTGTGACCATATGGACCAAGGAGCCTGAACATGTAGTTCAGTCTATGGCAAGAAAGATGTAGAACATCACAACATATTTGTTGTTTGTCAGTGAGAAAAATAATCATTCTAGGGTTACCATTCTCAAATCTATGTGACCAAAATGTGCTGTCTGTCCACCTGCAACTATATGGGATGCCAGGCAATAAGAAATTCATTTGGCAAATAGTCAGAGCCAGGCTGTCATGGTCTGCTTGCCAAGAGGGGGACCTTATTATTAGATGCCCATGGATTGACCACTGAGTCCTGGGGAGGATACAGAACAGACCTTGCCTTTTCCCTTTGCATCCCCTGTGGGTACATGCCAATTCTACCACGTGCATCTGGAGAAAGGTCAGGCGGTGGCAGAAAGGGCCTGGCTCTCTCTGCTCTCTATCCCTGGGGTCTTCCCCAATAGGCCCCCATCATTTCTTCATGTTAGCTTAGGTTTTCTGTCATTGGTTCCATTCATATTTTGGGTGCCACTGCATTGATATTGTGGGGAGGAGGTTCTTCAGGACCAGAATGAGGGAGGGCATTTGAGGGGAGTCAGCTGTTCAACCTTCCCCAGTGTGAAATACCTATAAGAAAACAAACAAACAAACCCTGTCTTGTTAATTGTGAAGACCTTCTGCTTTGTAACCTACACCCTAGAGTTTCCTACCTTGGGTAGAGACATCAATGGTGGAGGGCGGGGGAGACTAGCTCTGCACTCTAGAGGAGTGTTTGAGGCAGTGGGATAAGGCTGAAATGTATAAAGCACTCATTGTGCGCCAGTTATGCTTTTAAGAGCCTTTGGTTTATTAAATCATTTCAATCCACCCCCAACTCCCAGGGAAATAACTTGCGCAAGGTCACACATTTTGGAAGGGATTCTTCTGTGATGAGAATGCAGCCAATCTAGCAACAAAGGCCCTCCTTGGTTTGAAATGATTTAATCATGTTATCAGGCTGAATGGGACAGCCTGATAGGATCATCTCCTCCAAGGAGGCTTTTGTCAGTGGAACCTGAGACAACAAAGAGGAAGGCTGAGTCTCTCTTTGCCTCTGGGAAGCTCCTTTTCTCAAGTTTTCTCTCTGAATACTCCCCTTTAACATCTTCTTTCTTTAGCTCTGTTATCAGCTTGTTGGATGTCCTGCTGGCCTGGTAAATGATAAATGATGTCTTTTAAAGGTGTGTTGTCATTATGTGCTTTAACTGAGGGTGGCCCTGTCCCTGGGTTCTTGTGTCACCCCAAACACTGTAGAGGAGGTAAGAACAGAGGAGACAAGTGATGGGAGGGTATCATTCCAGGGAGAGAATGGTGCAAGGGCCATAGGTGCGGAGGGGAGGAGGAATCCACTGAGGAGGAAAGCCATGATGGAAACCATGGGGAAATAAGTGGGCACCTGCCCAAGCGTTTTGGCAAGGACTTAGGTGGTCATCAAAGCTAGCAGCCAAACAGGTGGGCTGCTCTGGAGAGGCTGCTGCAAAATGCAAAATCCAAGAAACTGAGTTCATTCTGGAGCTAAGTCCCAAGACTTTGGCTCTATTTGTTATTCTTTGTGGGGAGGAGGGCTGGATTCAGGTAGCCATGGCTGGCCAGATACTTCCTCTTCCAGGAAGGAATATCATGCTCATGACATTTAGTATAATTATATGTGATGTAAATATATCTTTAGAATATTTATGATAGCTTTCTAAAATTTATAGCTATGTTGAAGTACTGAATGGTATTTACAAGCTTTAAAAAAAATGGGATCATCTCAGTGGTTAAAAGCTTTTATTATTGGAAATTCTGCATGCAATACTCATTGTCAGCTTCCACTAAGTGTGTGTGGCCCATCTACTTGTGCTTTCGCCCCAGGATCCCAGCTCGCTCACCCCTGCTTCTTGTGACCTTCCTGCAATGCTTCCATTAGGATAACCTTCCAGGAATGTAACTCATCTGAATATTAAGAAAAGTGCAAGTGGAAGTGAAATGTATGACAAAAAGGGTTTAATAATGCATTCCTATGTTCATTGTTTGAGGTATTTAAAATACCTGCTGTTCCTGTGTGGGAAGCAAGACACTAAATATGTGTCCACAGTATTGCACAAGACATGATTGCACTCTTTGTACACTGAAGTGAAACAGAGGGGGGAGGAGTCTGTGCTGGAGTCTGTTCTAAGCACTTTACCTGTACTAACTCATCAACGCTTCATAATAACCCTGTGAGGTTTTTTATTATTCTCATTTTGTATGTGAAGAAGCTGAGGTGCACAGAGGCTAAGAAACCTGCCTGTGGTCACACAGCTAGAAAGTGGTGGTTTCTGATGGGAGCTGGGAAGCTTGGCTCCAGCGTTTAAACTGCCAGCTCCTGGGCTGCAGCTGCTCCTGGAAGAGTCGTGCAGCCTACAAACTGTCTTCCATGTGGTTGTACCATTGGCACTGCCAGTTAAACCTACATCTAGCTGTGTATCCAAGAGAAAAGAAAATATTTGTCCACATACACATGAAACTGATACAAGAATGTTCATTGCAATCTTATGCTTAAAAGTAAAAAATTAGAAACAGCCCAAATATCCATTTAAAAAGGGGATAGCAAATCAAAGTGTAGTATATTCATATCATATAATGGAATGCTATTCAGCAATAAGATGGAATTTATACACAACAATATGAATGAATCTCAAAAACTTTATGCTGAGTCAGAGAAGTCAGGTGCAAAAGAATATGTGCTGTATGATTCCATGTAATAAAGTTCAAGAACAGTCAAAAAGAATTCATGTAAATAAAAGTTAGACCCTGCTGGTATGGCTCAACTGGTTGGAGCATTGTCCCATACACCAAGGGCTGCAGGTTCAATCCCCTGTCAGGGAGCCTATGAGAGGCAACCAATCAATATTTCTCTATCACATAGATGTTTCTCTCTCTCTCTCTCTCGCTCTCTCTCTCTCTCTCTGTCTCTGTCTCTGTCTCTCTCTCTCCCTCCCTTTTTCTATCTCTCTAAAAGCAAAAAAAAAAAAAAATGTCCTCAGGTAAGGATTAAAAATAAAGTTAGAATAGTGATAGCTTCTGGGTAGGGGGAGGGGCACAATGCTGGTGATGGCAATGCTTTGTTTTGATTGGTCAAAAATTATTGATGTGTATGCTTAATATCCATGCATTTTCTTATCTGTATTTATACCCCACTTACACACACACACACATACACACACACACACACACAAATGCATACAGAAACATGTGAAAGTTTCCCCCTTTTTCCTCGACGGTAACCATAGTTTTACAGACTGGTGTGGGGTTTCTAGGAGTTTCCATTTCCATGCATGCTTGTATATATCCATCCAAATAGGTTTTTATATTTTAAGAGAAACAAGATCAGAGTATATATATCATTCTGATACCTGTTTTCTTTTTCAATTAACAATGTGTGTTGAAGGTTTGTCCATCTCCATACTTCAGTTTTGCCTTCCTCTTCTTAGCTAGCTTCAGGTTCCATAATGTGCATGCACCTGATTTTTCAGCCAGTTTCCTTCTGTTGGATGATTAGGCAGTTTTCGAACTTTCATTTTTGCAGTGCTGTAATGAAAATTTTTGTACGTACATATCTGTGCACGCATTTTTGTAGGCTACTTTTCTAGAAACGGGTTTGCTGGGCAAAATGCATATACACTTTGGTGGATACTGCCAAATTGGTTTCCAAAAATGCCTTTTCAATTATAATCCTCCTGACCACATGTGAGAGAACTGGATTCCTTGTCCTCTCTTACAATGGATATTATACATCTTTGAAAGTTTCTGAGAACAGATGAAAAAAATGGCATCTTGTTTCTGCTGAGATTTTAAAGGAAGAGAAGGCTTAGTTTTCTCTTTTATATGCAAATATATTTAAGCCCTTGGAGAAGAAACATGCAGCTCCTGGCTGTGTGATTTTAGAGGCCTCCAAGCCTGAGGATCTCTCACCAGCAAGTTAGAGAACACATTCTAATTTTACTTTGATGGACTATTCGAGTGAAAATAACAGAAGTCTGTCCTCTCTGACATTCATTCTTAATATAATAGCCATGGTTGATCTAGATACTTGCTGGGATTTTTTTAGTTAATCCAAATTCCTTAATGATGGCTGAATTTGAAAAGTGACATGACTCACCTAATGAGACTGGTCAATTTAAGTCACACATTAAAAACTGACCATGTCATTGTACTCTCAAATTACACTCCCATGATTGCTTTTGTTTTTGTTTTTGTTTTTTTTTTTTTAATTTGCATCCTGAGTCTTTGCTGAGGGTGGCTCCAGGGCCATCTTTAGGAGTCAGGAACATGGCAGAAGACATGAAGACCAAAATTAAGAACTACCAGACCCAGACTGCCCCTTTTGCCAGCCCTTCCCCAACCAGAACCAGACCAGGAACTGTGGGCAGAACTACCTGGACTCCCACTGCTGTGAGAAGGTGATGACTGCTAAAAGGGCGATGCCTCCAAGTGCGAATGGCACCAGCCTGTGTGCCAGTCCGTTTGCCTGATATCCTGGGTGTTGGCCTGGGAGGACTGCTGGGCAGAAGGCATGCTCCCTGGGAAGGTCTGACCTGGCCTCACCCCACCTGATCTCTGTCCTCCATCCTCCTGTCAGAGAGGTGAAGGGGCACCTGAGGACATCCTGCCCTAGGATCCTGAATCATGGCTTAACTAATAATAAATACTTGTTGGAAAAGTGAAATTAAAAAAAAAAATTGCATCTTGGATATATTTTTAATGGTGTTTTCCTGGAGGAAAAAATCACTCCAAAATAACTCCCCCCCGCCCTTCCCCGCCACCAAACATGGAACAGGTCAGTCTCTGGTGGAGTCTTGAACCTAAGATGCTTGATAGGTGGGAGTTTGGGGAGCTGGTATCAAAGACACTTTCTTCTCAGGCAGGGATATCAGAGGGTTTTGTAGTCTGAATGCCGAGGGGCTCCTCCTCTCTGAATTTAGAGAAAATTGAGAGCTGTACTAACTTTAGTGTGATTTATGCAGTGTGGGTTTTCTTCTGCAGATGGGAAAGATGTGGAGACTGGTAGGTCACTTACAGGTTTTATTCTTGGAAATGTTGAAGTTAATATTAGCAAAAATCACTGTGGTCATTCCTTCAACAATTGTCTAGTGGGCTTGTGTAGACCCATTTTCTCTTCAAGAGAACTAACGTTTTTAAATCTCACAACTTTTCTATCTGCCTCCCACTCTCTCTTCCTACCCTATGGATTGCGGCAGGGACTCGCTGCAGGGCGAGAGGGGAATTGTCCAGTGGGTGGGCTACTCACCTGTACCCAGCCTACTTCACTCCTTACCTCTTTCCTGCCTCTGGCAGAGGAATTCTTTCCCTTTTTGGATTTTAAGTATGCTTTTATTAGAACAAAGTGTTCCACTGTTAGAAATATATTTGAAAACCATAGCTATCCTACAAAGAAGTATGTACACTTTATATTTCTTGAGATATATATATATATCTATCTATATAGATAGATATATATATGTGTATATATATATATATATATATATAAAGACAAGATGAACATTTTCATCATCTTACTCTGCATGGATCTTATTGGCCCAAATCCTAAGCTGTGCCATTCAAAACCATACCTTTCAAATCACTGATGCCCTAAATAAGGCAGTGTTTGAGGGAATGGTTGGTTGGAGAATACTGAAGGTATGCCTCTATCACAGTGCCTAAACTTCAGTTTCCCATTTTTCTTAGCTACTTATTCTTTTTTTAAATGTTTTTTCTTTTATTTTTTTAAAACATATTTTATTGATTATGTTATTACATTATATTCTCCCATTTTTTTCTCCTCTTTCTCCCTCTCTGCCCTGCACCCCCCCACCACCAGCATTCCCCACCTTAGTTCATGTCCATGGTTCATACATATAAGTTCTTTGGCTTCTCCATTTCCTATACTATTCTTAACCTCCCCCTGCCTATTTTGTACCTACCAATTATGCTCCTTATTCCCTGTACCTTTTCCCCCATTCTCCCCTTTCCTCATCCTCACTGATCACCCTCCAAGTGACCTCCATTTCTGTGATCCTGTTCCTGTTTTAGTTGTTTGCTTTGTTTGTTTTTATTTTTGTTTTTTGGTTCAGTTGTTGATGTCAGTTTTTTGTCATTTTATTGTTCTTAGTTTTAATCTTTTTCTTAACATTTTATATAAAAATGTTCTGGTGATGATGAACTCCTTTAACTTTACCTTACCTAGGAAACACTTTACCTGCCCTTCCATTCTAAATGATAGCTTTGCTGGGTAGAGTAATCTTGGTTGTAGGTCCTTCCCTTTCAGGACTTCAAATACTTCTTTGTAGCCCCATCTTGCCTGTAAGGTTTCTTTTGAGAAATCAGCTGATAGTCTTACGGGAACTCCTTTGTAGGTAACTGTCTCGCTTTCTCTTGCTGCTTTTAAGATTCTCTCCTTATCTTTGATCTTGGGTAACTTAATTATGATGTCTCTTGGTGTGTTTCTTCTTAGATCCAATTTCTTTGGGACTCTGAGCTTCCTGAACTTCTTGGAAGTCTATTTCCCTTGCCAGATTCAAGAAATTTTCCTTCATTATTTGTTCAAATAAGTTTTTAATTTCCTGCTCTTCCTCTTCTCCTTCTGGCACTCCTATGATTCAGATGTTGGAATGTATAAAGTTGTCCCAGAGGTTTCTCAGCCTCTCCTCATTTTTTTGAATTCTTGTTTCTTCATTCTGTTCCAGTTGAATGTTTATTTCTTCCTTCTGTTTCAAATCATTGATTTCAGTCTTGGGTTCTTTCCCTTCACTGTTGGTTCCCTGTGTGTTTTTCTTTATTTCACTTTGTATAGCCTTCATTTCTTACTTCATTTTGCTACCCAACTCAACCTGTTCTGTGAGCATCCTGATTACCAGTGTTTTGAACTCTGCATCTGATAGATTGTCTATCTCCTTGTCACTTAGTTTTTTTTTTCTGGAGTTTTGATATTTTCTTTCATTTGGGCCATATTTCTTTGCCTTGATGCACCTGTTATGTTGTAAGGGTGGAGCCTTGGTTATTTGCTGGGGCTATGTTGTGACGCTGTATTTGGAAGGGTCAGAGAGGGAACAGTGCCACTTTTTGGATCTCACTCCTCTTTCAGTCATTTCCCCCACTTCCCACAAACAAATTGGGCCCTTCTGGTGCTGATTCCTGGCTGGATGGGTTTGTGTACCTTCTAGGACCCTGTGAGAGTCTCCAATGAACTCTCCTTTGAGGCTGGTGTTTTTCCTGCTGCTGCAACCTCCACAGGTTTTTACAGTCATAGGTTTTGAGGCTTTAGTTTCTTGCCCTGGAACCCTGGGTTGTGTGGTCTGTCTCATTCCCTAGTTGTTCCTCCCAGTTTATCTTCACGTGAATTTGGGACCCCGCGGTCCGCCAGCCACCTCCTCGCCCACCCAATCTGGCACCTTGCTACAAATCCTCTCTGCTCTAGCTGCCCAACTCTGCCCCTCCTACTGGTCTGAATGAATGTTTCTTCTTTAACTCCTTGATTGTTGGACTTCCATACAGTTCAATTTTCTGGTAGTTCTGGTTGTTTTTGTTTTTAATTGGTTGTTATCCTTCTTTTGGTTGTATAAGGAAGCAAAGGGTATCTACCTATGCCTCCATCTTGGCTGGCAGTCTTTTTTATAAATGTTCATTGCAGTTTTAATTTAATAGCTAGAAACCTCACAAAAACTCCAAATATTGATCAATGTATGAATGGATAAACAAACTTTGGAATGACCGTATGGAATAAGGACTGATACTGACAACTATATTGTTAATCAGTAATAATCAAAACATTATTCTGAGTGAAAGGAGGCAGACACAAAATAGTACATACTGTGTGATTCCATTAATCTGTAGTAACAGAGAGCAGATCAGTGGTTGCCAAGCCTGGAGGTGGTGGCAGGGGATTAATGGTAAAAGGGCACAAGAGAGCCCCTGGGGTGGCGCGCATGTTCCGTATCTTGATTGTGGTGGTAATTACATGGGTGTAATACATCTGTCAAAACTCATTGAACTGTACATCTAAAATTGTATATTTTCCTTGAATTAAATTATATATCATGAGTTGATTGCTGCTCATTCTTAATTCAGGAAATTTTTAAGGGATGCATGGATTTGGAGTTTGTTTTTTCTTTTTGGATTGAAAAAACACTGCAGTATCCCAGAAAGCCAGGTCTGCTCCAGGAACTTTGTGGGAGTTCTTTAACTGTGCAAATGATGTTGCAATTATAATCTGTTTTATTTATCATTGGTACTTGGGGGGAAACATTTAGCAGTTAGTTCTATTTAAGAGTTTGCTTCAAAGTAATAAAAAGTATTTCTTCATTAAAAAAAGGTCCTCTAATTAAACAATCTCATTAGTAATACTCACCTTTCCATCACATCCTTTTACTGTGCACTGACCTGTCTTGCAAGAAACTGGAGAGTGTGCTTGCCCTGAGTTAGTATGAGCTTTGGAACTACTAAACCTTTGTTCAATTTGGAAGAAAGAAGTCATTCTTAACATCTTTCTAGTAACCAAAAGATACTTTCCTAAAAGTAGATTAGCATGTAGACTTTGCTGGTAGTTTCATATGTGTACATTAATGTATCTGGTAAAAGCAGGGAAATATCAGACCAAAATAATCCAATCCAAATACTGTAAGGGGGTAATTTTTCTCTCTCACCTTGTATCCTCTTAGTGTCACCAGGAATATTTAAATCACTGTGCCAGTTGGGTCTATAAATATTTATAGGACCAAACTGTTCAAAAGTTTTTTATTAGCAGGGTCCTGAATAGAAGATTTTTTATCTCGATAAACAATTCCCTCGAACTTCCTTTTCTCGCTATGGGAAGAAGTAAACATGTATATAATTTAATGAGCACTAGAAGTAAGAGTTTCTTATTGATAATGGCTTCCATTTGATTATTAGTTCTTTCATTTTGGCAGGTTTTCTATGTATCATCTAGTTCTCATCTCATTCATCCTTCCATAAGAGCAGTCCCAAAATGCTTGTTTTGGGACCCAGGGTTCAGTACAGTGGCTGATAGCAATGCTGGGTTCAGTCAGTGTAGGGATTAGAAAAGACTCCAAATAATTCTGCTCTGTGGCCCTCTGCTTTTGGAATTGCTCCTCCTGAGCTCTCTGTGCAGCCCTTCTGCCTCCTCACATGTTGGATTAGATTTATAACAGCTGCCGTGGATATGGTTGCCTAAATCTCTGGAATGTTTTGCTAAACACTGCTGGTGAAATAGTCCACATAAAGCCCATAACCACCACACCCCCCACACTCCCTGCATTTTTAAAACTGGTCCTTTATCCTTAGTCTTTTATTCACTTGATCACTTTATGATTTTGCACTTTGACATTCTATAGATTCATTAAGAACTGAGGCTTTATTTAACACAATGATTTAGCCAAAGTGTTATTCTGTTTGAGCTAAGTGATGATAATGTATTTGATTGGAGCCTTGTAATTGTTATTTTAAAACCAAAGTAATGGATTATGATCTCAAAATAGAACATGATCCAAAAGAATAACAATAATTAAGACAGCAAGCACTTAGAAGAAAGTAAATGTCCTATCACAGACCACTGGGCCCTGTGTATCTGGAGTCCTGCCTACCTGTGGAGTTCTATCTCCTACTCCACCTTGCCCCTCACTTTGGAGTAGCCCCACTGCAACCTTCGAGTTCCTACAAGCAGACGGGTTCCTTCTTGCCTCAGGAATTATACTTGTCCTACCTGGGAGCCCCTTAACTGTTATTTTGTTGGTTGCTTCCTCTGGGTTTCACTCACAGCCTTGATTCCTTAGGGGGGGTTCCCTGGACACAGTGACTAAAGTCATCTGCTCCACCCCACTGCCTATCCACACATGCAGTGCACATCACCATCATCATTCACAACATGCTATTTATTTCTTTCAACCTTAGGAAACCTAAGCTATGTCTCCTTGATACTTGTCTGTCATCTCTAGTGGACTCAGAGTTCCATGAGGAGGGTGAAGACTATATCTGTGTTATTTGCCACTGCAACCCCAGGACCATCCTGGCACTTGACATAGAAAGTGCTCAGTATGTATTTGTGATTGAATGACTAGAATATTCTTAAGTCGCAACATTCCTAAACCCATATCATATATTCTATGCTTTGCACTTCTATTGTGATAAGATATGATCCTCCAGTGGTTGGATTTAACCAAGCTGTGCTTACTTTTCTCAGGCATATGAAGGATCAGAATAAGAAAGTGGCCAACCTCAAGCATAATCAACAGCTGGAAAAAAAGAAGAATGCCCAGTTATTGGAAGAAGTCCGCAGGCGAGAAGATAGCATGGCTGACAACTCGCAGCACTTGCAGGTGAGCCCCAGCTTCTCCTCTTAATCCCCAAATAATTGGAGATCGACTCTCTTTAAAACATACTCCTGTGGGAAAATGTGCACAGAAATGGTGGACTTGCCCTTTCTCTGAATCCAACACTAGCAATGTGCTCCCAGGGAATGCAGTAGGTCTTTCGTAGGATGAAGCATCATTTTCAGAATGGTATCCAAGGAAAGCTGATTATGGTGGAGTCACTAATGCTTCACGTAGTTTCTTGATTCCTATACCTTACTTTAAGGGCTGTGCTTATACAGTTGGCAAGAGCTTAAAACATTGAAATGTCTTCCTTTTAGAATTATATTGAAGTTGTTTTGGTTTTAGTAGAAGGGAAATGTGTGCATATTATCACAGAAGCTATTTGAGAAAGGATGTGTTAAGTTGACCTCAGTTTACAAAACTGGCTTTGTTTTGCTTCAAACTCTGAGGCTCTGAGAAAGATCATTATTCTGTCTTCTCTTTGGTATATAGTTATCTCTGAATGGATGGCTCTTAGAAACCGATGGACCAACAGAAAACACTAATTTTTCCTCATTAACTATTCCTATTTTGGGAAAAGGAGCTCCTCCATGTGCTCAATAAAACATTCAAGCTAAAACAGTGCATTTGCTTTGAAGTTTCTTTATTTATTCCAGTGTGCCTTTAAACACAGCAGTTCAAGTTCAAGTTGGCCAGAGTTCATTTTCAATTTTGCTTATTAATAGTGTTTTTCCCCAGTTACACTCATATATTAGGTTTCCTCTTTGGACATACAAGAAGTTAGATAATTTCAATATGTACTCATAGTTCATCTTTTAATGGAACAAAAGAGAAATAAATTATTCCAGAGTAGGAAATATAAGGAAATGCCTTGCACAGAGCATGGCACATGGGGATTATTTAGTATTAGTTTCTTTCTTCTGTGTGTCCTGGAGCTGCCTTAATGTTGTTAGTCAAGCCTCTTTGCATTAATGCCCGGTTTGGATAGCACACAATAATAGGATCAGCTCCTTTGTTCAGTCCTGGAAACACCTTAGTTAGCAGGGACTCATAGCTTATTTAAATCCACGTCTTCCTCAGCGTTCTTGGAAAATTACATCCCAGGGTTTTGGATCTTAGTTTCCCCATCAGTCACATGAGATGTTTGATTGGAGTCTACAGACTGAGATAATAGTTAACTTAAATTTGTAGAATATTTTATTGCTATTTATTTTTAGAGTGGAAGGGAGGGAGAAAGAGAGGGAGAGAAACATCAATGTGTGGTTGCTTCTCACATCCTCCCTACTGGGGACCTGGCCTGCGACCCAGGCTTGTACCTTGACTGGAAATTGAACCAGCGACCATTTGCTTTGTAGGCTGACACTCAATCAATTGAGCCATACCAGCCAGGACACATTTTATTGCTTTACCAGGCATATATTCTCATTTATTCATTACGTAAATATTGGTGATTTTACATATGGTAAAAGTAGTATAAAAAAAGTAATGAAATGATATCTGGGGTAGAGAAAGACCTGAATCCAGGTCTTCTGCTTTCAAGAAACTCATGTAGAGAAATAGTGACAGTAGCATATACCTTTTATTAAACTTTTTAATATGCTGAGTGCTGTGCTCTTTATAGCAACCATTTAATTCTTATGTCAACTGGGTTAGTCAGGACTCATAGCTGCAAGTGACAGGAACACAGCTCAGTCTGAACTAAGCAAAAAAGGGAACCTGTTGGTTCAATTAACTGAAAAGACTAGGGGTAGACTTCAGACATGACTACAGTTAGATATTCAAACTATGGCATCAGGACTCTGTCTTTATCCTACTCACAGGTATGCTTTGCTCTTTGTTGCCTGATTCTCAGGAAGGCTGTCCACAGTGACACCAATAATAGCCACCAGCAGCCAACTTACATTCTGTGAGTGCAGTCACCCCAGAGGAAGAAGAACAATTTCTTAGTAGTTCTAGAAAACATTCAAAGGCTGGTAAAATGCATGAATTGGCCAGGCCAGGATGAGGTCATGTGATCACCTGGAACCTCAAGGCCAGGGCTTAGCCTTACCCAAAGCCCATTGGCTAGAAGTGGGGACAGGTGATTTCCCACAAGAAAGAGAGTTCTTTTACCAGACAGGGTGCTGGGCAGGTAAAACCACTTCTGCCTTTTTTTTTTTTTTCCCCACACCAATGTCATATGGGCTTATGGATATGGTGAGAGTTCTGGAGAATTAAGAGAAGGAAAGGGAACTTTAGAGTGGCAGAGAGTCTTTATGGAACAGGTGGGATTGGGGCTGAAAGAGTTTGATACAGGAGGGACAGAGCAGTAGGGAAGGCCCTTTAGACAGGAGAACTGTCAGCAAAGGTGCAGAGGTTGCACAGAGCAAGAAACAGTCAAGGCACCAAACACAGCAGACAAGGTGATCGTTGGGACAGTGAAGTCAGTATTGTTATTATATTTCATAACTGACTGTGGAACTAGAATGCCTAGGATTCAATCCAAGCTTCAGAATTTACTAGTTGAATGCATTTGGGCAGGTTGCTTAACTTCCCTAGGACCAGTTTCCTCATCTGTAAAATGGGAATAATAATTACAGCTACTCCAAGGTTGTTGTGAGGATTAAAGGGTCAATAAATATAAAAAACTTAGGATTGTACTTGGTACAAGCTATGTTCAAAATACGTATTAATGATTAATTGTTATTATAATAACAAGGAAAGGTAAAAATCATTTAAATATTGTCTATGATACCCATGGGTATTTATATACTTCTACTCTGATATGCATTGAGCATCAAAATTTTTATATTTTCTATATATAGTAATTTTTTTCTTTTCAAAGGACACATGCAGTTATGGAAATTAATGTCTTATTTTGACCCATGAGCTTTTGTATAACAATATTTTCATAAGGGGCCTTGGTAACTACCACATAGGCCTATTCATAAAAGATAGCATGGTCTGGAACTGCTTAGTTACATTCTTGACCACCCCAAATAAAGGATAGCATTTGAAATGCAATAAAAGTAATCACGATTAATTTTGATGAAAATGTCTCTGGTTAAGGTTAATAAAGAGTGAAACTCCCACTTTCCTGGATTGTTAAGCAGATGTGCTCACATGAAGCAATTACTGCCTTCTGAAGGCCAAACTTTCCTTTCTGGGGGCACTCGATATTTTAATATTGTTGTTGTTTTAAGTGCTTCCTGTTTATAAATTAGCCTTTTATGTTTCAGTCACCTGGAAGCTGGTTTGTTGGTAGATTGGTTGATTGGTTGATTAGTTGGTGGTTATGCGATTGGCACCTACAAATTTGTTTTTTTTTTGTAACAGTATTTTGTAATGGTTGATTATCCCGACTTCATGATTCCAAACAACCAAATTGACATTACATCCAGAAAAATCTGAGCTAGTACTGCCTGCAACGATAACGACTTGTGGACCATGTTCCAAAGAGAGATTGAAGAGATTCAACCAGTTGGTATGAAAGTTGGAGACAAAAGATTGGGGAAGTGCCCTTTCCCATAAAGAGAACATTGTAAAGGGCAGTGCAATCTTTCAATCTGTCAAAAGAGACAAGGTTCAGGGAAATGGTTCTTTTATAAGAAAAACAATAACATAAGCATCAAGAAAAATTACAGCTGCAGTGGCCTGAGTGTATGGATGTAATACAGAGTAGTAGGAACTGTGGAAAATCTAGTACATGCCTCATGAAAAGGAGTTGGGGCTACTAAGTTTTGGCTGACTGTAACCATAAAGGTGGGCTTAGTGTGAAGGGCCCTTCTAATTGCCATAAAATATGAATCTTTACGTGAAACTTATAGATTTTAGAAAACAGTGCAATGTTTTTAACCTCTCTGTGGGTCCAATTAAGCACACGTGCAAGTGAATTGACTACTGGCTTGTAGCCTCTGTTGCACAGTCTGACATTCTGTTCCCACTGGGTTCACACACTGTAAATAAAGAGACTAGGAATGCACCCTCACTCCCTCACTAGCTCAGCTTGACCCATTGAGGACATATGGCAGTGTAGTGGGTTTGTCCTGACGTCTTTTATTTTTGTCTGAAATACCTTGAATATCTTGAATTATTTTTTTCTTGGAGGAAACACCCACAATCTATAGGAACAGAGAGTGTTCTAGGTTTAACTTCTTGTATCATTTTTTGGAACATGGCAAGGAGAACAGGAAGGTAAAGATAAAGAACCACAGAGCTGAACTCTTCAGTGTTCCAATACTGGCCCTTATTACTGTTAGTTCAGGACTAATTATATACTTGAGTAAGGCAGAGAACCTCTCTCACCCTCGCCATTTTTGTCTGTAAGTGGGAATTACAATTTGTACCTCATTGGGAGGGTCAAATAAAGTGAAATTTATGAAAGAGCTTAGCACAATGACTGGGATTCAGTTACTAGAATTTTCTCCCAGAGAGACTGCTAATGAGCTTCTAATCATAGAAGACAGTGCCCATTGGAAGTATCACCCAACAAGTCCTTTGTAACTCTTTTATACTGATGAGTAATAGAGACCTAGAGCACACACCAGTAAATGAAAGTTTCCAATAAAGCATTAAAAACATTTTTGGCAATAGGGAAGAAAAATTAAAACATTTTTCAAGTTTATGTTGAATTATGTGTGAAAAGTAGATGTGAAAGATTGTGATTTTCTTGTATAATTTTGTAGAACTGTTCCCCAGGACACAGATTATGGAGCATGGTATTTATGTCATGATATTTATGTCTGTTCTTGGGGCTTTGGGCTTCTGTGTATCCCCTTAGAGTCCACATGGAGATTTTTCAACAAGGTATTTTTACGAAGATTCACACTAAATCGTCATTACCAGAGTGGGATGCATTTTTTTCCTCCAACCTCTAGCTATTTCTTGCTGAGTAAATATGCCAATTTGAAACCCCAGTGGACATTTTTGTAGATTTTGGCTGCATTTTTCCCTGTGCAGCTTATCAAGTTAATGAACTAACATTCTAAGGAGTGCACAAGCGAATATTTTATGCTCCTTTTTTGTTCTATGTCTGCAGAATTCTCTTCAATTTATTGCCTGAAAACTAAAGTCTGTTCTTGTGTGCTTCCGTTTCCAAATTATGGGTTCCCAGGGAACTGTAAAGTTTCTTTTCTGCTAGTGGTTAAACCCAAGTGTGATCAGTTTAAAAAGCAAGTGAATGTTCCCATTTATTCTTGTCCTTTTAGTAGAGTTCGTAAAACTAAAAAAAAAAAAAAAGCTAAAAAGACAATTTTATTTTCCAATCTGTACATCTCTGGTCATCCAGATCTTTTTTCCAAGTGTACTTCTACTTTGCTCTTCCAATTAGAGTCAGAATCAGCTAACAGAGGAAGTGTAAAAAGCAACATAAACCTTACAAATGCCTAGCTTTCAGCAAAACAATATGAAATTCCCAAGCTTTGCTACGTTGTTTTTTGCAGAGGGACACTGATGTTTTAAGAAACAATTTTTAAGCCTTAATATCTGTATGTTCATTTCTCCAAGTCACTGAATTAATTTCTCTTTCAATTCCCTAAACTCAAAATTATTACTCCAATGTTGATCTATGTTCCTGTGTTACGGTATACTTGTGCATGCTGCCATTAGAAGAAACCTGGCCAACAGCGCTAAGAGATTCATCATTGTCAAAACACGTTTATCTAGTTCCTAGTTTTTCATGGCCATTCAGTAGGCATGGTGTGGGGTGATTTAGGGAAGTCCATTTCAGCCATTTTGTTCAATGTATGGGAAGATGAGAAAACTCATCTTAACAGCAGTTTAAAAGAAAAATTCATGTTTGTTTAAATTTTTATTAGAATTTAGTATGATCTTTTTAACACAGTGAGGTGTTTTGTTTATCTCGTGATTTTCTACCTTGATGGGTAAAGACTGGGATGTTACATTAAGCTGTGGTCAAATTCCAGAGGTATCCAACATTTCCAGATGCTGTTCATAGTTTCAGATGACAAAAAAATACTCAAGTACTTGCAGGTCTTCAGAGGATGCAAAACATTGGTGAGTAGCACTGAAGGTTAATACAGAAGTGCTTTCAATCCTTGGGTATTTATTTTAACATTTGTTTGTTGTTCACACTGTAGTCCCCCATGCGTCAAAAACAACGTTTGTTGTAGCAGGTCTCCATAGGCAATGTCAGAAAATCATATTTGACAATCAGTTGCTAGTAGCCTTAGGTTGCAGTTGTTACTCTTTGTAGTAACTCACAGACTGTCAGGCGTGATGAGGCAACTTGTTCAATGTATTTGGGAACCAACCACTTAGAAATGTTCTAGGAAGCCAAGTAAAATCAGGTAGATAAAATGGCTGTGTTTGTAGTTTTTCTTCTTTCTTCCCAATAAAGCATTACTTGTATTTCCAAATGTGCAGTAACTTGCATATTTCTTCTGAGAAATGTCTTCTGCTTTTTTCCTTAGGATTTGTGACCTAATCCTCCACTTCATATAGCCCCTCTGTACAAACACAATATATTTCTATGGAAAACAGTGGTTAACGCTTAATCAAGTGTTGCCTAATCTACCTACTAAATTACCCCCTGGAGACAGAGTGGAGGTCATTATTCTTTTCTGAAGGGGTTTTCAGGTTTCACTCCATTAGTGGCTCTTCAGTGGTCCTCAGCAAAGTGAATGTTTGTTTGTCAAAGGCTGAAGATCCTGCAAGAATGAAATGCAACGTATTTATCAAATGAAATCACTGGTATTATGGGAGTAGAGTTGTAAATGCTCTGGAAAGACAAAGCTTGAGGGGATGGAGGCTGAAAAAGAAGTCCTGGTAGAATGATATAGTATTCTCTTACTTATTTTGAGAGAGGTTACTAAGGAAATGAGACTATTTTTTAAATGTTATCCAATTTTGTGCACTTTAGTCCCTAAAATGTAAATAGATAAGGGAAAGGTAGTATGTATCCTACTGTGATCTCCAGTGAGAATTAGAAATAGACATAGATGTGCTACAGGAAATGGTGTGCTTCAGCTCCAGGGAGAGAGGAGGGAGGGCTTGCTTCATAGAGTCTGCTTTCCCTCTGTTTACCTTTAACTCTGACCTCTGGGCTTATTTTGAGGAAGGTGGACTTTAAACAGAAGACTGATCATTGTTACATATTTATTAAAATCACTGCTGATAATCAGTTTAGCCAATAGTAACAATAATAATGCATCTCAGCCAGAGCCCCATGTGCTTCACGAAGTGCTTTCAGTGGGTGCGCTTCATGTGGGGTCTTCCCATTGACCTTGAAGATTGGATGGGTTAAGTTTGTGTATCTTCATTTTATAGATAAGGAAACTGAGCCTCAGACAGTTGTTCAGTGACTCGTTGGCAATCATGGGTCTCACTAAAGGCAAAGCTTTGCAGAGGCACCAAGGCCTAAAAATTTTTCTTATGAAGGTGACACTAAGGCACAGTCAGGTTTTGAACTCTGAAGAAAATGCTTTCTCAGGAAAAAGTGTGAACCAGAAGTCATGCTTTAAAGGCCACTGAGAAATGAGATCTTGAAAGTGTGTGCTTGGGAGCATCTATATGTTCTTTTTAAAAAAGTTTTGATTGTGGCAATGCAGATTGGTGCAGTCACTGTTGAAAACAGGATGGAGTTACCTCAAAAATTAAAAATAGAACTACCTTATGACCCAGCAATTCCACTTTGAGGACTATGTCCAAAGAAACCCAAAATACTAATTTGAAAAAATATATGCACTTCTATGTTCATTGGTTGATTCTTGTATGTGCCCTGACTGAGGATGGAGCCCACAACCTTGGTGTATCAGGATGATGCCCTAACTAACTGAGCTACCCAGCCAGGGCCACATCTATATGTTCCTGTACTCTCCTTGAATCCATAGCATGTGCAATGGAATCTTCAAAGTAGATACAGTGAAGGCATTACTGAAGAACCTACACATTGAAGGCAAGGGCACTGAAAGAAGAAACAAATTCTGACAGCACACCTTATAATTTTTTCAAAAGTAGAATTTACATAATAACTCACACTCATGAGACAGTAATCCCTAGGGGCAATTGTGTTCAACATGCATCAAAAGAGCCAGTCCACTTAGAGCAGCTCTTCCTGGCCAGGGTAATTATGGCAGGTTTACCCCGAGATACAGCTACTAGAGGTTAGTCTGGGGCCACATGCAAATCACAGTGCATGTCACCCTGACACCAATAATTTCTTTCTAATAGATGCTGCTATTTCAGCACATTGCTGCCCAAGGTGGAGACCTGGGCATGGTTAATTTTAAAAAATGTTAACTTTGACTTATGGTTTGTCTACGGCATTGCTGAGCTGTTTGTTCAGACACTCCAGATTAAGGAAATGACAATCAATGACATGAACAATAACTTATATGGAAATCTTGTCAAAGGAAAATATAACTACAAAATCTGCTTCTAGTCACTGAATAGTCTCTTCTATAATGCACACTTGGGGAGTTGGTAATTTGAATTTATGATACTTTTAATTTCTTCTTAGCTATTACACTTTCCCTCTGCATTTTACTTATGTTGCCTGGAAAACCTCGGCAAGGTTAAGCAATCATAAGTTTTTCTTACTTGACAAGACCTTAGTCTTTATTTAATACAAGCCGCTTGTTTTGCTGATGAGGAAAGTAGGGCCCAGCAAAGGTAAGTAACCTGCCCAAGACCCCAGAGGGAGTTATTGGCAGAGGGGAGACCAGACCGTGGGCCTTTTGCATCCTTGTCCAGTGCTGGTTGTGCAGCCCACTGGTTCCGTAAGATATGTCTGCCTTCAGTAAGATTTTAACTTTTAACCTTTTAGCCCAAAGGTTTAGCCTATGCTCTGCAGTGTTGGATATTAGGTTGGCCCTCTAAGATGACGTAAACTTATGCCTTCACAATAAGCTAAGCTTTATGCATATTTTATAAACATGGTTTCCTATTATTTCCTATGTTGCTTTTATGTCTTGAAAATTAGAGTAACTAAAGAAGGGGCAAATTGGTGGTAGAGAATATTGCTTTGAGAAAAGGCTATGGAACTTAGGATTCTTTACATGGTAAATAAAAATTGGTTTAACTTATTTATATTTCTCCCCCTTTTCCTCATCTGTGAAGGGATGTCACTCATGAAGAGACTCAGGAAGTATCTTGTCATGTATCACTTAGACAATTCAACAATAGGAATAATAGCTGCTACTTTGTATTAGGCAATGAACTAAGCCAAGGGTAATGTCTTTGGTTAGTTCCCTGGGAATTTGAGAGTTTGAGATGAACATGCAGGAGGTTATTGGGCGTGCTCTCAGGAAGGGAGAGATTCAGTATTGGGCATGGGAGAAGTGGAACTGTAATGTTCCAGCAAGGTCCTCAGCAGTCCCCATCAGTTGCTCTGGAGTTGGGGTGACTATTTGGAAGGAGTTGACCTCAAATGAAATGAGATGGTTGGGCCTCTGCAAACCCCCATCAACAAGTCACTGGGAAGGGTATAACCTTGGGCAGGACAGATCTCAAGGAAGGCTTATCCCTGGCATCTGGGAATGAGTGCCTCAGTCCTGAAGAAGGATCTGGGCAGTGTACCATTGCATCTACAGCAGGGATCTAATGTGTTGAACTCTCCTCTTTGATACCCGGGACAGACACAACTAGTCTCAGGACTCTTGCCTACTCACCTTCAAATTTTTTTCAATACCAGTTTTTTATTAAGAAACCAATCCTAGTTGGCCAAGTTGCTCTATACACACATTGACTTGTTTCATCTTCCTTGCCAACTAATGAGGTTGCTACTCTCTATGAAAGCATTTTATAAGTGAGGAGATTGAGACTTGGTGATGTTAGACAAGAAAAGGAGCTGGCATACTTTTCAGGTCTCAGTCATGAGTAAGGCACTCCTCTCTCTCATGTGCAGAACTGTTTCTTTATATGTTTTAGATCATCCATAGTAACTATAGCAGCAGTGAAAATAATGGTTAAGCTGCTTCAAAAACAGATAGAAAAATTAGGTGGCATGAACTTGGGTAAGGAAGCTTTATAAGGTTTTTATGGGGTAGTAGGTAAACTTCTTTAAACTAATGGGATAGAATAAAATGCTTCTTCAAGGTTTGTAAGGTTCTGACTTTACTTCAGCAAATGGTCTCGCTGGTGTTTTTTGAGGACTCTTGTGTTCCAGACACTGTGCTATCTGCTGGGACTTAACAATCAATAAGATAAGATTCTTTACCCTTGAATGCCTCAAGATCTTTTTTTTTCTGACAGAGGTGTCCTTTCCAGACATCTCATCTGTAGCAGCTTCTGTAAATAAAGCAGAATGTGCAGTCCTGGGCTGCTGCTAGCTCTAAGGTGAAAGATCTTTTGGAAGAGATGTGTCTGCAGCTGGTGTGTTGGCTCCAGTGAGCCAAAGCAGAAGCTTCCAGAGGACTTCTGAACCACATGTCTGCAGTAGAGCTACAAGTATCTGAGTGAGTGACATATGAGGATACCAAGGGAATTGGGGATCTGGGTTCCATTCTAAACTCAGTCACTAATTAGCTGTGTGGCTCGGAGTGATATTTTTCCTCTTTGAGCCTGTTTTCTTACCTACAAAATGGCAGGCTTGTATTAGGGTGAGATCCCTTTCAAATCTCTGTTCCTGGGCCCCTGGGACTAACTGAAGGATGCACACGTGTAATGTATTAAGAAAAGCACCATGAGCTGAGAGGGCAGCTCATGGGGCAGTGGGGAATGCTGCCACCTGTATAGAGCGTTCATTTTAGTGGCAGGGAAGCCTTCTAGCTGGGAATCCAGGAAATGGGAGAAATCAGTCTCCTTAAGGACCGGCCCTGAAATACATTATCTAGCTTTAAATGTCATAGGTTCTAGAACTATTCTGTGCTCCATTAAAGGTGCAAAGCCTACCATTTTAGAAGACTTTTGTATTGTGCACTAAAACATTGTGTTTTCTTTCTTTAGCATAGTAGATTATAATAATACGTCCACCGATTTTTTTTTCTATAAGATAAAGGTTAGAACTGTGACAGTCTGGACACAAGATAGATAATGCAGAAACTCCTCAGAGTTCAACCACCTGGGTTACAGACTTATTTCTCAAGGGCAGGAGCTATGTGGCCTTTAAATGTAATTGTTTGTGATGTAGACTATTGTTTTAATAAGCTACTATGTCAACTGAGGCTATTTTCCCCCCCTGGACTCTGTGGGTCAGAGTGAGCTGTGGGAAAATAGAAAAGAGATTAATTTGACAAAAACCAGTTGATATTATCTAGGTTCACATTTCCCAAAGCATGTTTATCAAAGTGAAGTTTTGTAAAATGCTATTAGGAAAAAGGGTTCCATTTGTCAAATGCCTTTGGAAAACAATATATACCCTGTCCCTGTCTTAGAGAATCACCATGCATATTAGCATATTAAAGACTCTGAGAAGCCCTACAGCCATGAGAACTGTTTAATATCTTTTATCCAAAATTTCTTTAAATCATTTGACAAAAGAAGCCTTTTTTTCCTTCTGGAATATCCATTAACATTGCAAAGAATTAGTATTTTATGACACTTGGGTAAATGGTGATCTGAGTAAGTCACAGTGCTGATAACTAGTATATGCTCTTTTAATCAGCTCTTTGATTAGGTTTGAGGTTGAGCAAACTCTGCAGTGATATTTTTTATTAAATATAATATTATTTTTGCTGAACCAGAATTCATCTGGGCATCTTGCAATAGCTTTGTGCTTGCCACTTGATTAAAACACAGTTCTGTCAGAATGATAGCCAAGAAAATTTTACTTCTGATAGACTCTTTAAAAATTGCACCTCATTAAAAAAGTTAATGTGAAACAAACTTGAAAAATGTACATATTAGTTTTTCCATCTATCATTCTTGATGCTGGGATCTGCATTGACTTCTGATTATAAGCTTACATTATGCTGTGCCCCAAATCCAAATTGGATGATGAATGCTTTGGAGGAAGACGTGGAAATTATTCCAGGCTTAAAATATAAAATTGAAATTTTTAAGGTATGCATTGTTAATTCTCACTTGGGTACAGCTTTGACCTCTTCCTGCTGAAGCAGTTCATTGTCAGTGTGGAATATAGGCTTTAGGTGCCTGTTTTGCTGTCAAAATCAATTATACGGGTTGAAAATGAAGTACAGAGCGTTCCTGTGTCATTACCAGCAGGTTTGTTTTTATTTGGGTTGTACTCTTTTGGCTGTGAAAGGATCTTTATGAGAAATTTGAAAACCGCAAATTTGAAAATGTTAACATTTAAACAATAAAACCTTGAATGTATGTCTCCTGGATGTGGAATCTGATTATAAAAGGGCCTATAATTTCTGAATGAACTGCACCTCTCTTAACCTTGCTTAATGATGGCTTTACCCTTTTACTCATCTTACAAGGTTGTTTTCTACCTTATTCTAAATGTTAAGGCCATACAAGACTGTGGCTTGGTTCCTCTGGATAAAGTTTCACATCACATGTGCAGAAGCGTCCAATGATTGAGACCCGGGTAGTTTTTAGAATTGTATTTATAGGGGCTATGAAATCTGAGAGATATGTTACAGGTAGTGGGAGAACCCTCTTTTCAGTTGTAACAGATTCTACAATGTTTTCAATCCTTTAAGTTTGTTTTTCCCTCATATAAACATAAGTCACATCTCTATATTTTAAATGATTATGAAGTAAAAGTTTTGTTCATGTATTCATTCATTCCACAGCCATTTGTATCAGGCCGTATAATGACCTTTTGGGTTTCTGAGACTAGATTTTTGCTTCTCCTTCACCCTGTCTAATGGGCAGACAAAACCACAAAGACATAATCATAATATAAGGCATACAGGAGGTGGGGGATACGGTCCAAAGGAAAAAAAATTTTGTAGGTTGGACTAGGCAGCAGTACAAGTTCAGAAGATGAACATTCTAAGCAAAGGCAGCCTGAGTTTTTCCACCCTAAGCAGCTCCTGCAGCTTTGTTGGGGTTTCTTATAAATGCTTCCAGACTGAGGGCTGGGCTCCTTCTCTTGCTGTGATGAGCACTTTCTTCCATCACATATGAGCCAGGAAACACCATTGCGTATACCCAATTATAAGCCACCCTGATTATACAGCCACCTACTGTTTTTTGAAGAGAAATTTCAAAATTTTTTTTCAAGTTTCAGTATATAAATTTTCTAGGATATAGATAAAAGAGTCAAGATGTCTACTTTATGATGTTTATTTTGTCAATTTAGTTACACCTAAAATCACATGCATTTTTTGCCCCTCTTGTATTTAAAGGTACAATCTCACTCAAACTCTTCGCTACCTGATGGTCAATGGCCCCCATACCTACCCCAGAGGGGCTTATCCATCCCCTGGCACAGTCTTCCCAGTCTACTTGTCTGCACTTCTGAGTGGTTTGACCCCAGTATTTTGGGAACTCATGTGTGAGCTACTCATTGGAGTCTTACCTGAAGCCACTGACATCCATTCACACCATATTGAAAGGGCTGGCTTTAAAATTTTTTTATAAGTATAACTAATTTTTATCTCTTATCATGCAAAGTCTTAACTCCTTTTTGTAAGGTGTGCTTTTATTACACTGGTTAAGCTCATAAGATCTTGGGTTGACCCCTGACATTGGCATTTTCTAGCTGTGTGATGTGCAACAGGTTCTTAAGTTTCTGGATCTCAAGTGGTTATAGTACCCACCTCCTAGTGCTGTGGTCATTCAGAAAACGGCACCCAGCACAGAGTAAGTGTTGCCTGGCACTGTGATGATGCTGATGAGAGTGTTGATGGTGTCATGTTGTTGTTCAGCACTTACACTTGTGAGGGCTCCTCCGATACCTTGTCATAGCCTGCGCCCTGTGGGACTGGCCATGGTTTTCTTTGAGACACCCCTCCTTCTCCTCCCTCTGTCGCCATCACTGCCTGCTCCAGCACAGCAGCCTCCAAACCTGCCCTGCGCTTAGATCCTGCAACTTGCTCTTCCCTTGACTAGAACACTCTTTCTTCAGATATTAGTGTAACTTACTCCTTCACTTTGTGCAGGTCTCTGCTCAAATGTTATCTCCTCAGAGAAGCTCCCTGTGAGTGCTCTGATTAATTATTCATGTTCCCACCTTACTTTATCTTTCTTTATCATGCATATCCAGCCTAAAAATAATAATGTCCAGCTGTCTGTGTACTTGTTTCCCACTGTTGTTTCCATAGGCACATGGGACTTTGTCCATCTCCCTCACTATAATGGAGGACTCTCTTTTGTATCCAGAACAGGATGCAGTCCTATGGTAGACATTCAATCCCTATTTTTGACTAACAGAATAAACGAGAGATTATAAGTAAGCAAAATGGAAAAGAAGCTCTCATAGCATTTTAGCTGTTTGGGAACAACAGCCTTGCAGAGAGTAGATGTGTCCTGGGAAGAAAGAGGCCTGCTCACCCCATCAGCAGTGTGGGCTGAGGCCAGCTATGTGTTCTGACTGACACCCTGTGGTGCCCTCTTTGGAGTGAGGACCTGTGTCAATTCACTGGCAAGAGGTAATAAGATCATAATACTTTATTATTAACAAACTTGAGGATAAGTGAATGGCTAAGTAATCTGATAGACTAACCATAAATAGACGAAGCACCATCTAGATTTTGTATAGATGAAGTTTCTTTGAACAGGGCTTTCCTGCAAGAAACATTCTTGTTGGCACTGAAGATGTCCATCTCTAGGCTTCTGCCCTGATTGTCGTTCCTTTCTCATTTAAGCTGCAGGGGGCGCTGTCCTCATTGGAAGATACTTGCAGTGGCTGTCAGGACAGCAGGGAGGGGCAGCATAATGCGGAGCAAAGGAAACTTAATTCCCACCCTGCCCTCAGAGTGACTGCCTTGTGCGGCAAGCACCCTGTGTGCTCACGTTCAGGAAATACAGTCTGCAGACTGGAAACATCTGGAGAGAGGTGGCAAAATGAGCAACAGACCCCTAGAGTAGGTTTTTCTTTGTATCAGCCCTTCAAAAAGCCATACTTTTTGGAGTGTTTAGCTCTTTGACCTGATAACTGTTGTGTGAGCAAGAATTTTCTCATTAGCAAGGAGTTTGTTTATTTACTTGGCAGATGGGTAGAGTCATTAAGTCGTTCACAACTGTGCGGTAGGCACCTGCTGTGTGCTGGGCAGCGTGTAGGGAGCACCAAGCCTGTGTGGGCATGGTGACTACCTCACTGCCAACATCTTAGACAGTCTAGTTTTTAACACTCATGTTTCCAAACGAATGTTTTCTTTCTTATCCATCACCCAGTGGAACGTGTGTACATTTCCCAGCATGGCGGCTGTTACTCAAAAGATTTCTGCTACTCCTCTGGCTCCTACCTAGCCACACAAAAGACCTTACTTTTTTATAATCACAACACATTCTTTCCTAAAAACCAGAGTTTTCTATTTTGATCAGCAGACTTCTTCTCCAGACTTGGTTCTAGAACACATGTGACTATAAAATTATACTGCTGGCATGATACTGTGTCACAAACATGTGCCAGACTCTAGAGATGGATCCAAAGGCAGGCTTCCCAATATGCCTTGGAGAAAAGGCTGCCTCATTGGAATAAGTAACAGCCTCCATGGTGACCACTTTGAATAGGGATGATGTGCATGAAGATGGGAATGTTATAGCATATTTTGTAAATTTATCTCTTTTTTTCAGACCACACTATTTTATCTTGAAAAGAGGCAAGCCAATTTTTAGGTATCATATAAATAATACACTGACTGGGTTTCCAACTTTCAAATGACTGCTTTTACACCATGAAAGTCTCAGAGTCATTTACAACCACACAAAATCCTTATGTTGCCAAAATTATGTTGACATCGTGGATGACATTGCCTTCTTGGAGGCCTAAATTATCCAGAAAACTCCTGGAGTTTTTCATAATTTTCTTCCTCTATCTAGATTTGGGTTTGCTTCTTTCCTATTTCATAGGGGAGGCTGCATATCAAAGGCTGTCGCTTTTAATTCTTTTATCTAGAGTTACATAGGCCTGGAATCCATCCTCTCTTCTTCCAGTTTACAGCTGAGTGATGTTGAGATTTCTTAATCTTGCTGTGCTCCAGGTTTCTTCTTTTAAAAATGGAGATAAGAAGACTACCTACCTCATAGGTTTGTATGAATCAATGACATCTCGATGTAAAGTCGTTACAACGGTGCTTTGCGCGTGGGGTGTGCTCAGGAAATGATGGACACAGTTATCTTGCCATCATCACCAATACCACTGTAGTTAGCATTGACTGAATAATGAGGCATTTTCTGACATGATTGTTGAGGCTGTTGTCGATTTTAGATTTTCTCTCAATTTTAGGTTAAACTCTCAGTTTAGAGGGTTATATTATTTTAAAGATTTGAATGCCTGTTCTGGTACTTTAACATTGATTGGGAGAAATATCTAAGATTTATGCCTTCGTATACTTTTTCTTAACATCATAAATTTTTAAAGCTTTTCTTAATGTTTGGCAGCAAGCCATGCCCTCATTGTTTGAGCATATATTCACATATGGTATATATACATGTCTATGCATGTATATACACACGTGTACGGAGCCATTCCCAAATTGTTTTATTTACTTGCCTTGAAACATCATAGCTTCCTTAATTCTGCTTGCTGGCATTAGATGACTATATATCCTGACTCTACATTAAACACCCAAAGAATTTGACATGTAGGCACCAAAGTGGTAGCCTTTAAAAAGCCACTGACTTCGTGCAGACAGATACTTAACACAGAAAGCCCTTTCTTTTTTGTGCTCATTTGGTGTCTGGCTTCACCTGGTCTGGCAAAGTGAAGTATAAGTAGGTTGAGCTAAATATGTTCCTGTGTACCTGTGTGCAGGAGGTGGGCTATGGGTTCCCGTAAATAGAGAGGCTGGACACTGTCTCCAGGCTTGAGGCCACAGGAGCGAGGAGACTGTGGAGGAAATGGCAAGGCTCCTGTGGCCAAGTGGTTTGCCTACAGTTGCTTTGGGCCACAGAGTACCCTCCAAAAGGCTACTTGGTTAATTTGATTGATGCTCTGGGTCATAGGAGGGAGGCAGGACCCCAGAAAAAGGATTTATAATGCTCTGCACACACAGGTTGCAGAAGCAGCCACAAAACCAAGCTAAACATAAATTTTAGCTATGAAATAGATTTTAGAAACACTCTGTATTCTTCCCTGTTGGACGAAGAGAATGCGGCTATTATTATTTCTTCTAATGTCTGAAGGATTTTGTTTGCCATCTATATTGTTGCTGAAAGTTTGCAGTTAAAACTTGACCTCATCAAACCCATGCACAGCTATTTTGCCGAGGAACTAAGATTCTTTTCCTTGGCTTCTTTGCACAGAGGGCAGGTTTTCTCCCTTCCTAGCCTGAAGATTGATAGTTGTGATTGGGTGCCATTATTTTCTTCACTTTTAGTAGTAATTAACAAGAACATTTTTGCTGGCTAGGCTCATGTATTAAATGCTTGCTTTTTCATGGTTCTTTGTTAAAAGGTATGTATGTTTATCTCAAGATAGATTGCCTCATTCCAGCCAGTTATTTATTGAGAAGAACTCCAGAATGGCTCAGCCATCCGGAGGATCTGTTACTTTTGGAAGATTTTACATTTGTGCACAGGAAATGAGGAACTGAACAGTTGCTTTTCTGAGTGCTGGAAGTGTTGGGAATATATTTTAATGGGTACCAGAATGAGGAAGAAGTCTAACTGTGACATGAGGAGTATGTGACATTGAAGCTCAGACCTGAAGGAGAAGTGGGAACCCGCCACTGAGAGTTGGGGGAAGAGCATTGCAGGTAGAGGGAACAGAGTGTGAAAAGATCCAGAGGTGAGAATAGGATTGACTTGTCAGAGGAATAACCATACACACCATGTAGAATTATTACAAAAAATAATATCTATGTCATGTACTTGTTATATAGATTAAATTTGATAAAGTCTATTAAATACTTAGCTGTATGCACAGGGTAATAATACATGTCATAATATCATTATTGCTTTCATCTGCTTTAAAGTTCTTCTCTGAACACAGTAATTCTTAAAAGTAATTTAACAGACATAAAAGGAGAGGGGTATTTTAGTTTTAGTGACTACTCAGGCCTTTTATCCCCCTGGTTGTCCATCATCCAAAGTTTTCTTGGGTCTAGCTTTCTTTACATGTACTCTCTGTCTTCAAATAGATCTGCTTTGATTCATGAATGGAGACAAGCAAATGGAAGTTGGATATGAAATATTTATTGCTGTGATGAGAACTTGAAGACTATGGGAAGAGACTTGTATGTGTCTCTATTTACAAAAATCTCATTGACTATTAGTCCTTAAATTGTAGAGTAAAAAAGGATGAGAGCTTAAAAAAAACAAAAATTTTTGTTGTTAAGTATAATACAAATACAGAAAAAAGCTAAAATACGTATATAGTGAATGAATTTATAACACCTTTGAATCTATCATTCATGAAATGACTTAGAGCTTTCTAGTTACCCCAGAAGCCCTACAGAAAAAAGATCTTGCTCAAACCAGCCTATAACCTCCCCTCAAAATAACTGCTCACTTGACTTCTGTGGTAATCTCTGCCATACTTTTCCTTTGTAATTTTTCTTACCCAATTGTATATACCTGCAAATTGTATATTAGCTTTGTCTGCTTTTTTATTTGTCTATTTGGAAGCAAACTTTAAAACTGTCACGTTGGAGGAACTGGAATGAAATAAAATGGGCCATGTAGGGACGACCAAAAGTCGAAAGAAAAAAAAATATGCAAAACTTGACCTCAACCTGGATTAGTGGCAAGAGGTAGATGCAAGAAGAAATTGAGAAGGGAGGGGAGGGGCCTGGGAGGGGGCATGGCTGGCTCAGGGTTTCTTGCCAGGAGAGTCCCTTCTGCAATATGAGGCAGTCCTGCCTTGGAGACTCTGAGACTGTGCACAGCAGTTTTAGAGTGAGTTGTTTGTTTACACTAGTCTGGAGTTTCTTCTTTGAAGAAGCCACAACCATTTCCCCAGGGCCCAAGGCTCAGGGGAGGGAGATCAGCAATCAGTGGATAGAAATACAGTCTTCCCTCAGTATCTAGTATTGTGGGGGATGGGTTCCTGGGCCGCTGAGGATACCAAAATTCAAGGATGCTCATGTCCCTTATATAAAATGGCATACTATCTGTGTATAACCTACATACATCCTCTTGTGTATTTTAAATAATCTCTAGATTACTTATAATACCCAATACAATGTAAATGCTATGTAAATAGTTGTTATACTATATTGTTTATATAGTATAACATGTTTATATAGTACATGTGAGCAAAACGTAACATTTTTTCTTTTTGAATATTTTGATGCACAGTTTGTTGACTCTATGAATATAAATCCTGCAGATGTGGAGGGCCAGCTGTAATGAAAGAAAGTTAGAAGTGGGAACTTCCCTTTGCTGGTTGAGGAAGAGGGACCCTGGACAAGGAGATGGGGAGGAAACCAGAAGGTTTTTGTTTTTGTTTTTGTTTTGTTTTGTTTTGTTTTTTAGATTTCATTTATTTGTTTTAAGAGAGAAAAGGAGGGAGGGAGAAAAAGAGGGAGAGAAACATTGATATGTGAGAAAAACAATGATTGATTGCCTCTTGCACACGACCCCAACCAGGGACCAGGCCCGTATTGCAGGTATGTGCCCTGGCCGAAAATCACACAGGCAGCCTTTGCTTTGCAGGACAATGCTCATCCAACTGAGCCACCAGTGGTGCAGAAAACCAACGGCTGACTCTTCTCGGTGAACACAGGGATGTGAAACTCCCAGGGGTGGGTCATTCCCTATGATGGTTAAGACAAGAAGGGAATTGGATGAGACAAGGCTTAGTTCTAATAAATTACTTAGAAATTGTTCTCATGTTTTTAACTCCCCTATTATGTGCCATTTTAAAAAAGACATGCTTAGTCTCTTAATAATTATTAACATAAAACCGGAGACAAATTTAAATGGATGTTTTGTTTCCTTTTAGAAGAACCAGGAAGCTCTGGAGAATGGTTTAGGAACATGGCCCTTCAGAGTCTGGTGGGAGAGAAACCAGTAACTGGGAAAGCTTCTGATGAGGCACATCCCCAAATGATCTGACAGCCAAGGCAGGAGGGACAGTGATTGAACTTGGAACTGAGTTGTCCTCCTTCCCTGGGCATATATTGGGAGAGCTAGGTTTCAATTCTGGCCTTGTTAGCAACTACATAAAATTTTTCTTATAAACCTATGTTATATGTCAATTATACCTAAATTTAAAAACATCGAATAAAAGGATAGGGGACTTCCCTGGAGGCTCTTCATTACCTGAAAATATTTACTGAGCTTCTCTTGAGTGCCAGGCCCTGCATGAAGCATTGGGTATATAGAAACCAACAAGATTACAGGGCCCCCATCTGCACAGAGCTGCCTTCCAGGCATGAGGACTGACATCAAACAGGAAATTAATGATAAGCTTGTTGAGTGCAATGGAGGAAAAGAGTGTGGGAGGACTCACGACAGCCACCTGGCTAAAGGATCTGCCTCGAATGGCCCATGGTTAGATCTTGTGTCACCTACTGTCAGTGGAACACAGGTATGTTTCTCATTGTAAAACTGGAAGATCAGGAGTCTGTTTGTGAGAATAATTTATTTTAATCCTTCATAAACTACATGGGATCTTTGCGTGTTTTTCAGTGTGTAGGATGTTTTCTCTCCTAGTTTTCATAAAATTTTCCATTAGGTCAGGAGTTGGAATGTAGAAGCCAGAATCCTGGTTCTTGATTTAAATTTAGACACAACTTTGTAGACCTTGAATGACCCTTATGGAGCAGGTTTTGTTAACCCCCCGAAACTTTTGTTGCTCATTTTCATTCTCTCTCACCTTGTGAGGCCTTTTTGCATTTAGTTATCAAAGACTCATGGTACTTCAAGTGTCTGGCAATTCCATGTCATTTTTCTATAACAATTTGACATCTGTTTAATGATGTGTACACTACTTAAGACAACTTGAAAATATTTTTAAAAGTTATAGGAATAACAATCATTTATAAACCTAAGCAATAAGTGTATGCCCACCCAATCAAATCTTTTTTATGGGGAATTTGGAATATATGCGTATACTTACTAAAATTTCCTCCATTCTTTAAAAGTATTCTAATGAAATACTACAGGACAATAAGTGTTCATCTGAGGTACAGAGGTGGTTAAATGTCCAGCCATACATGTGATAAACATTTTATAGCTTTGTGTATTTTGCAGGCAACACATTGAAACATTGTAGAAATACTACCTTGTAGAGTGAACCTTGATTAAATAGTAGAATCCTATAGCTGTTCATCTCTGCTGGCCTTTTATTTATACATGTGTAATTATGATTTTCAGCACTTGTTACCAGGATATCTCTAAACTTGGTTTTATCTTCACATTTTTCCACCTTGGGAACTTTTTCCAGACTGCCTGTTTGCTGGGAGAATGACTCTCTCTGGACTTGGAAAGGTTATATTGGGGTGTGGGGTGGTCTGGCTTTACGGGGGCACATCCTGGCCGTTTGCCCAGCTGTCCAGACCAGAAATCAGAGTTACTCTTAGTTCCTTCCTGTCCTTTGCATCCCCCTTACGTCTAATTGCTCATCAGGTCCTGCTGACTTTAGCCTGTGAATATTTCTTGAATCAACACCCTCCTCTCCATCCCTTCTGTCATCTGCCTTTGTTCTGACCTTTTTTGCTTGGATTATGCATTGCCTTCTTGACTTGCCCCTCTGCTTCCAGCCTGATTGTTCTGATTAACTCTACATTTCCTCATTACTGCCCTACCTAATACCTTCAACATCTCTGCCATCACACAGGATAGACTCTGTGGTCTTGGCATATTTAAGGCACTCCATCTTCTTGCCCTAACCTAACCCTCAGTCTCATTTTGCACCAGAACCTGCCTCCAACTTCGGAGTCTGGTAACACTGAACAGAACCACTTCTTAAACACACGTTCCCTCCCCTGAGCCTTGGTCCTGTGATTCTTCTTGTTTAGAATGCCCCCGCTCCCACTTACCCTCTTCAACTAACTCCTTCTTATTCTCACATCACTCAGCTTATGTGTTAACATCTCCAGGAAGCTATGTGTTGTTCCTGCAGACTGGCTTAGGTGTTGATTTCTCAAGTCACATTTTTTCTCCCTATCTCTTCTCTATATTCCTGCTTCTCCCCACCAAATAACTTTATCTCTTTCAATCCCACCTTGCGTTGAAGGCAGACTATCAAATACCTGTTGGGATGAGGGATTTTTCTTCCTTTTATTAGCTGTTATTTTTCAGTCTGAAGGCACATCACCTAGAATGTATATCCTTGCTTATCCTTGTATGGAACCAGCATTTGGATTCCCACTGTAAATACAAGAAACAGTTAGACCTTAACTAGCTTGCCCAGAGTCAGTGAGTTATAATGGCCGGCCCAGGACTGAGGTATGCTGGCTATGATTTGCTCTATATTTATTGTCGTGTGTATCTACTTTTTCTTGAGCAGAATTTGTTGGAAGTGGCAGTGGATGAAGTCACTTTATCTTTGAACTTACTTTGTACCAGTTTCTAGAGTGATCTAAGATTATTGCTTTCTGTACTACTCTTATAAAAATAGTTCAGCTGATAACCAGACTGGCTTCTAGGAACATCAAGCTCACACACAGAATCCAAGGGCACATCCATCCAGATAGGCTTTACTTTGGACAGATATGAATACCATATTCCACTGCATCCAGTTTTTGTGCATGGGTGGATATTCGGGAGTGGCTCCTTTATTTTCCACTGATTGAACCCTGAGTTTTAGTCCTCAAGTCTACATGCACCACCCCCTCTCCAAGATATCAGCCCTCTTGGATCCTCTCTCCTTGCCCTTTTATACCTCCTGCTTGGTACTCTGCCTGCCTTGCCAGTTGCCCTTCATTCAGCTATATCTGGGGAGGGGGGCAGTGCTCAAGTGGGGATAGATATGTCTTTAAATTCTAAAGGTAGATAAAAGGAAAGGAGAGAGAGGCCTTCAGAGACATCTAGACTAGAGATTGAATATCTAGAACATTGGTCAGCAAACTATAGCCCACAGGCCAAGTCCTACCTGTCACCTGTTTTTGTAAATATTTATTGGAACACAATCATGCTCATTCATCCATGTACTGTCGGTAGTTTCTTTCATAGGGCAGAGCTGAGTGCAACACAGACTGACTGCATGGCCAACAAAGTCTAAAATATTTACTCTCTAGGCATTTACAGGAAAAGTTTGTCAACTCCTGCTCTACAAGACAATGAGGACTTTCATAACAAGAAGTTTCATTCTTCTGGCAATCTCCTTTCTATTATTATGCTACAAGAATCTCTCTGTCCCTGGTCACTGGAGTTATATTACCCAAGATGCTTTTCTTGTACTCTGGCCTTGTACATGTCAGAATCCAAGAAAGTGAAAAGGCCTGGACAGAGATTGGTAAGACACAATTGTCCTCTTACATCTATAATCTGGTATCTTTTGCTTAATTATAATTGGTTTCTAATGTCTAGGTTATGAGTTTGTATAAAAATAACTAAATTGTCACCTAGCCTACTGTGGCAAATAGATTTCATTTTGACAGACAGTTCTGATTAATTAATGGCTGCCTGAGCCTGTGTTGAGAAGGATTATGAAGTCCCAGTGCCTCAGGACAAAGCAAAGCCATGAATGGTTCTCAATGTCTGTCAGGGCTGCGCATGAGAAAGTTGATCTATTTGTCTTAAGCTAGTGTTTTCTTCCTTAAGCAGTAGAAAGTTTAAAGGCAGGAACGACAGTTCGGTCTACCACAGAGTGGCATCTGTCCAATGGCCACTGAGAGGTGAGCTTCCATAACCCAGAGCCACCCTATTTAACACTAGTCTGGAGCTACAGAATGGCAGGCTATTGTTTTATAAAAGTAATAGTTGACTGAAAACCATTCTACCCTTTTAGTCAACTTTTCTGTATTGTGGTAAAGTACATATAATGTAAAATTTGCTATTTTAACCATTTGTAAGCATATAGTTCTCGGCATTTGGCACATTCATATTGCTGTGCAACCTTCACCACCATTTACCTCCAGAACTGAAACTCAGTACCTGTTAAACAGTGACTCCTCATTTCCCTTCTGTCCCCGCCCTTGGCAACCACCATTCTATTTTCTGTTTCTATGATTTTGCCCCCTCTAGGTATCTCATATGAGGGGAATCACACAATATTTTCCTTTTTTGTCTTACTTATTTAACTCAGTGTAATGTCTTCAGGGTTCATCCATGTTCTAATATATGACAGAATCTCCTCCCTTTTTAAGGATTAATAATATCTCATTACCTGCCTATATCACATTTTGTTTATCCATTTAGTGGTCGATGGACATTTGGGTTGCCTCTACCTTTTGGCTATTGTGGGTAATGCTGTTGTGTATGCTTGTTGAGTCTGCTTTCAACTCTTTTGAGCATATGCCCAGAAGAAGATTTTCTGGATCATATGGTAATTCTACAATTTTTTTTAAGAAACTGATACACATTTCCACAGTGTCTCACCACTGTACATTCTCACCAGCAATATCTAAGGGACTCCAAATCTCCACATTCTTACAGATGCTTTTGAAAACAGCCAGCCCCATCAATCTGTGGGAAGTGACATCTCATTGTAGTTTTGGTTTGCATTTTTCTAATGACCAGTGTAGTTGAAAGTCTTTCCATGTGCCTATTGTTTGTCTTCTTTGGAGAAATGTCTATTCAAATTGAATCAGCTTTTATAATTACTTTACACTGCTGGTTTTTTTAAAGAGAATAAAACAGAGTCACTTTCAGCCAGGAATTTCCCTGTGTGAGGCCTGAAAGTTCTCGAAGACAGTCCTGTAGAAGCTCCCTGAGATTATAATTACAAGCTAGGGAAGTCTGATTGGAAGGAGATTCTATGTAAAGTGAGGCTGTTTGGAAGCCCTTGTAGAAGTGAAGACAGAGAAAAAATGGGGTAGGGGGTGAAGTACTGCTTGATTTCTCAACTTGTGTCCTCTTTCCAAGAGTGAGAGAAAGGGGAGGAGAGAGAGAGAGATCCACAGTACATTGCTTCCTCTTGACTTCTATTTAAAATAGGACCCTTTCAAGGCTCCAAACCCTCAAAACCCACAAGTGACATTTTTAGGACATTTTTTGGACATTTTTTTTTCTGAGTGTAGAGGCCTTTGATTACTTCACCATAATTACTACGTTTATGGTGTTTTCTCCTCTGTTGGCTATATTTTAGTGAAGCAAAGTTTGAGTTGGTTTTGTTAGAAACATCACTCAGGGAGCTTTGAATTTATTTTGACTCCAGTAATAGAAATAATTTAAATTAGCTTTAATCTACTTAAAGTCATTCATTTAAACTATATGGATCAGAAACGTTCTGGGACAGTTGACAGAAGATTCTAGTCCACTTATTTTAAAGAATAAATGACTGCAGGAGGTATGTTTGGGAAGGCTTCTGTTTAAATGTTCTTTGTACGAGCTACTGTGTATGGTGAGACAGTACCTCTGGATTAATAATATGTGATTGTTAAAATTTATTAAAGAGATAGAGGGAGATGTGTGTCTGATCTTATTTAACAAACTTTTGCTTAAATGAGAGAACATATTAAATATATTAGCAATAGAGATTATCTGAAATAAGTGATTAATTTAACAGTGAATTTGTTTTTTATATGTCCCACCATAGACTTTTTGGTGTTACCTATTGCACCTAATTCCTAGCAAACATGATTTTCCAGTTATAAAGATTAGTATCCTCATTATATGGATTGCATACATATTTAATCTCATATTATTAAGCAAAAGCTAGTAGAAAAGTGATATGCTAGTTTTTTTCATTTTTGTGACTAAAGGTAAGATAATTTACATTTTTTAGCTTTGGTTTTGGTGATCTTAGATGCCTTTACATTGTATTCATTTGGTCTTAAGAGCTCTCTTTCTTTAAAAGTAATATTTAGTTTTGATCACTTCATTTGTGATGGTAGTAAATTTTGGACTGTCATATTGAAAAGAATTCCTAGTTGAGAAGCAGTCTCCAAACTTTGCTTTGTATGACTCTGTAGGATTGATACATATGGGAATGTAACCTTTAGGGAAATGAATATGGTTTTCAGTGAGAATCAGGAGGCATTTTTCAGAGCTAAATTGGACCTCACCCCTTTTCTTTAAATACAAATACCATTGTAAGGATGATAGTGTTTGTAGGAGCTGACTTTGGGTGGTGAACACACAATACAATATACAGATAATGTATTATAGAATTGTACACTTGAAACCTGTATAATTTTATTAACCAATGTCACTCAATAAATTCCATAAAAATTAAAAAATAAAAACAAAATAAAATAATAAGATGTGCAAAAAATTTAAAAAAGTTTAAAGAGTATTAACTATTTTGGATGCAATTTTATTTATATATTCTTATTTATAGGAGTCAGCAAAATTTCATATTCATGTTGGTGGGCAATGAAGGTTCACACTGATTCAACTGAAGCCTATAATCCCATGAGTTGAAGCAAATACGAACCATATAGTTAATTATTTATTGCCCAATCACACAAACATATTTACAGTTGGTTTTAACTTTAGTATACAAGTGGTGAATTGTGGGAGCAGTTTAGGGTGTACTCAGAGGTTTCTGCATTCCCAGCAGAACTTGGTGGTTAAACTTCAGCCTCTGCCATCAGATACACTGCTGGGTTTGAGGCCTGACTTAATCACTTCTCAGCTGTGTGATCTTGGCCAAATCACTCACCTCTCGGACTTCTGTGCTTCATTGCTTCAATGGGGGTAATGACAATGCCTACATCACAGAACTGTTAGGAAGATAAATGACTTAACATACAAAATGGGAACTTGGAAAAGGGATTAGCAAATACTGAACACTCAAGAATTGTCAGTGCTATCATTGTCATTATTATCATTATTATTAACTTCTCTCCCTATCCTGTTTTACAAAAGCATGTGCTCTTTTATTTTGAATGTAATTTTACATGTAAACATTACTTTGAAATTATATTAGAAGCAGGTAGAAAGACACTACAGGGTTAAAGTAGAACCCATGTTAGTGTCTGCCTTCATCAAAATAGAATTCTGGTAATTATATATGGATTAAATTCTCCATAATATCAGGTGTGAAATGTGGTGCTGTTACCACTAGGGAGAGATGGTGTCATTTTTAGTGTGGACCAGTCCAGGTGCCTGCTGAGTTTCGGGACTGTCAGTACACACCCTGCTCACTACACACCCTTCTCACTATGAGTGTGTGTGTGTGGCGGGGGTCCAGCTACATCTCCCCATTTAAACAATTGCTGATTATTGATTAAATATTTATTACTATATTTCCTCGTAAAGCCAATTATGAAATATTTTAAACATACTAGAAAATAGATTATTATAAATAAAACCCATTTACACAACACCCAACACTAAGTAAATTTTACTGAAATAGTAAATAAATAGAATGTGCCATATTTGCTTGACACTTTCTAAAAGAGATAAACTATTACACTCTCCCTCAACCCTATTTTCCTCCATTTTTCTCAAAGGGAATCCTACCCTGAAATTAATGTGTATCATTCCATACTTATCTTTATACTTATTTGACATGTTGTATGCATTTTGAACCAAAATGAACTTTAAAAAATAATTTTATCAGATATTTATAAATTCATAAATAATTTGTACAACTGGTTTGTGCATTCTTAAATGCACAATACATGTTTGCATATTTTTCTTTTTACTTATTAGGCCAATTGCTCATTAGCCTCTTGTCTGTTTCGTGAAAACACCAGTAGTTCTTCTGCTTGAGGGCACTTTGCATTTTCAGTTCCCTTTGCCTAGAATGTTCTTCCCCTGACATCCACATGGCTGGTTTCCTACTTCCCTCAAGTCTTAATTTAAAGACTCTACATGGGGCCTTTCTGGGATACCCCATCTAAAGTTACAAATCCCTCAACTCCTTTTTCCCTTTTCCTTTTCATTTTTCTTAGTACTTTTCACCCTCTAGATGACTAAACATTTGACTATTTTCTCTCTCCCTGCACCAGAATGCCGAGTTCATTGAGGACAGGGCTTTTTGTTTTTCTTTTTGTGGTCTGTTTTCATAAGTGCTTTATCCCAGACACCTGCTAGTGTTCAATAAATATTTGATGACTGACTATGCATCGCTGGGAAAATCACTTTTTTAACAGTATGTTTTTGAAGTTTAATGCTGAAACCTGTAGCTTTGTTTTATTTTCACTGCTGTGTACTGTTCCATTGGCTACCTAAATCATATATTAAATGCCCATTTTTATTGTAGTGGTTGACATACTATTTTTTTTTCCATGTTTTCCCTTTTATGAATAGTGCCATGGTAGATATTTTTGAGAAATTCTTTTTGGGCTAAAGTCTGAGTTTATCCATAGTATATACCCAACATCAAATTCCTGTTTGTGTCCGTTATCTATCACTGTGTCACGCAACGCCCCAAACTTACTGGCTTAAAGTAATGATTTACACAGTTCTGTGGGTAGGCAGTGTGCTTCTGCTAGTTTTCCTCGCCTGGTTGCAATCAGATGATGACTGGAATGGCTGAAGAGTCCAGTGTGTCCTCACTTTTATGTCTGACTGTTGGGTCTGTCTGTTGTCCCAGGTACCTCAGATCTTTTCCACATGGTTCCTCATTCTCCTTTAGCGTAGACCAGCTTCCTCACAGCATGACATTCTTGAGACATCATTTCAAGCAAAAGCTGCAAGGCCTTTTAAGGCCTGGGCTCTGGAATGGACATGGCATCACTTCCACCATTTTCTATTGGTTGAAGCAAGTCACAAGGCCAGCCCAGATTTCAGGGATAAGAGAAGTTGCAAAATATTGCGGCCTGGTTTTCTAATCTACTATATCTTCAGCTTTATTAGATGTTGCCCAATTTCTCTCTAAAAAGTAGTTTTACCAATGTGTTTTCCACTTGGTACCAAGTACTTGTTAAGAGGGAATATCTTTGGATCAACAGTGTGTGTGACAAAACAGATGCTCCTGGTTCCCTCCTAAATCTGTTTTTTCTTTAGGTAGTAAACCCTGCTAAGTCTCTGCTATACATTGAACAAAACCTGGTTCCTCTTTCTCCTTCTTCATATAGGTAGATTACAATTTCCAGATTTTGTTGTAATTAGGTGCAGCCAAATTACTGAGTTTTGGTTAATGGAAGTGATTTTTGCCATTTTTAAATTTGGCACATACATTACTTTGGTAATTTAGTACCAAAGTGTGATTTACTGTATCCTCTTGTTCCTGTCTACTGGCCAAACACAGAAGATCCCGTAGAACTCCGAGGCCCAGACTGAAGAATGATGGGACCACTAGACAGAAAGAACTGAAACAACTGCCAGAGTGATCGCCATTCCCCTCCACCACCACCCCCTCCCACACACAGTCGTGCTGCTGATTGGAATTTATTTGAGCTAGAAATAAACTTACAATAAGCCATTAAGATTTCAGAGTTTATCTGTTAGAGCAGCCAATTTTTCCTTAAAGCTGTAAACCCAGGGAGAGCATATATTGTCTTTTTTGGTAGACTTAACAAAGTCTAAATGAGAATTAATTGTCCAGTTTAATTTCCAAAGGCATAATTGGTATCTGCATGCCATTCAAAAATACATGTACATGATAGCTTTACTGAGCTATAACATGTACCATCCTATTAGCCCATTTAAAGCATACCATGCAATGATTTTTAGTATATTTATATAGTTCTGAAAATATCACTGCAATCAATTTTAGAGCATTTTCATCACGCCCAAAGGAAACCCTGACCCCATTAGCAGTTACTCCCCATTTCTACTCCTACCCTGCCACCTCAGTCCCCAGCCCCTTGGTAACCACTCATCTGCTTTCTATCTATATGGATTTGCCTATTTTATACATTTCATACAAATGGAATTATATAATAATGTGGACTTTTGTGTTGGGTTTCTTTTATTTAAGATACTGTTTTCAAGGCTCCTTCATGTTACAGAATGTCTCAAAAAATTTACTTGTTTTTTGACTGAGTAATACTCTTATATTATAATAAGAATATTATATGGATATTTAGACATACCACATTTTATTTATCTATTTGTTAGTTGATGACATTTGGGTTGTTTCTTCTTGTTAACTATCATGAGTAATATTGCTATGAACATTCACTGTACATTTTTCCACATGCCATTTTTATCTTTCAAATACCCTGATAGAAAGTGCATAAGGGTATATTAACAATTTGATAGAAGAAAGTTTATGTGAAAAGCAAACTATTTTAAACCACTGACATCACAGAAGAAAATATACAACAGGGCATCTTCATGATGGAACTTTGGGAACTAGTAAATTAATAAATTTTTCCTTCATTCTATAGGTCATGAACCTGATCTTAATATATCTCATCTAGAATACATGATCTCTTGTTTTTTATAATAATAGAGTAATTAAAATACAATACAAATCACACCTTATAGCTTTACACTATAGTTTAATGCAGAATCCCAGTACTTTGGATTGATTAAAATTTTTACTTATTTATTTAGCATAATTACTAAGTTCCTAGTCTATTCTAGATATTGTTCAAGGTACTAGGGCTGTGTGACTGTGAACAAGGAAGACAAGGCCCAGGCTTCAGTAATAAGAAATACATTTTTAAAAATGAACAAGATTATTGGAGATTGTTGTATGTACTATGAAGGAAATCACCAAGCCATATTAAATATACTCTGTGGCTTGGAGAGGCAGGAGGGCTACTTTTGAGATGGAATGATAAGCAGGAGCCAAGTTTGCAAAACACTGGGATGAAAGGGCTCCAGGTGTTAGGGACAACAAGTGCAAGGTCGCTGAGGTAGGAAAAAGCTTAGTGTATTTGAGGAACAGAGAAAATTACAGGAGGCATGGACCTTATAGGGTGAGGGTGAATGGGAGGTATAATTGGTGTATCTTTTGATGATGCTATACTATCTCACATATGATCATTCATTAGGAAGTATTCTTACTTATTTGTTTGCATAGAGTCTAAAATATGTGTGCTTTACTATCAACTGGAGTCCTAGAGACAATTTTTATTCACTGTTCTAGTATCATATTCTGGATTCCTAGTGGTGTGAAAAATCACCTGTTACACGTATCAGTCTAAAAAACTATCTATGAGGCAATAAACATTTGGAAACCTTAGAGTAAATCTTTCTAAAAACCTGGATTTTTGTGTAAAATTAACCCGAACTCAACTGGCATGCCAAGCATTTTATAGGAATAAATTTGGTGCTTTGTGAAGTACATTTATTCTTCCAGGTCTCTGGGACCGAAATACTCACCGCACTGTTGCCACAGTTAGTTGAATGGGTTGGCAGTGGTTGGAGGATTTAGCACTCCTTTCAAAATCACCTGGCTTGCCCTCAAGGTGAAGTTTCACGCACTGGGTCAGCAGAGGCTGTGTGGGGTTTGGGTTGTTCTTATACAAATACTATGGATATGTATATCCTATTTAGAAGACATAAATTACTGGGAAGAATTATAGTAATATTTTATTTTTGTCCTATAACCTAAAAAATGTCATGATTTTTTAAATAGTCAACCTTTTAAGGACCTTGCCTATCTAGCATTTTTGCTATCTGAAATATAGCAATGAATAAAGAAGTAAATCCCAAGCCTCCAGACAGCCCAATAAATAAAAATATCATTTTGCCCCAATAACATCACTAGAACCTATTCTTTCTGTATACACATACATCTAATGAGGGTGGTTATCTTGCTTCCAACTCCTCAGCCAATCAGGAGACAGGAAAGACATTACTTGTAAGTAGGTGTATCAACATCAATAAGAATAATGGGATCTTATTGCATATCCCTATTGACTCAAATATTATGTGTCTCTTAAGAATACAAACCAATTCAACTCTTTCACAATCAAAATTATGGTTGTCAAGTGGCAGAATTTTATCAAAAGTCCTAAAATATTAAAAACACAGCAATTTATTTTCTGAAACCAAGGCATGTTATAAATTAAGTGGTTCTTATTTTTTGTGTTTTATTTTATATCCTACATATCTCTGCAACAGCCTTTTGTGTACTGCATTCAATCTTTTTCTTTAAATTAGATAAAATGATGCTTTCTGTCTATTCTATGAGAATGTCTTTTGTAAGGCAACAACAGCATCAGTCTTAGCTGGTAAACAGATCATTGTGCAATTACATGAGTTTCTTAGTCTCATTTTATTTTTATTTTAAAAGCTGCTAAAAATAATGGTAAAGAGTACAGGATTTATGTACTCAATATAGTTAAGGCAAATTGCAAATGACTAATGTCCTGATAAACACCCATCCTGAGACTATCAGGGATGCTTTGGGTGTGAGCTTTTCAACTATGGGCTTGATTAGATAAAAAGCATGTACATAATATGGGACAATTGTTTATGTTTCATAAAAGACTGGATCTCAAAGGCAAGGCATAATTAGACATTTTAACAGTATTTGGTTCTGTCTGTATTGTTAGATTTTTATATGCATTTCCAAAAATGAATCATTGCTCAAATAGAAGACTGCAGTTATGGTTAGCACATAGAAGGAAGCACATCCAGGAAGGAAGCATGTATTTGACCCCTTTCTTTCACCCTCTAATGGTGGGTGTCTAGTTTTGTGGGATAAGCTTCAGAGATGTCTCAGAATCAACTTAACAAGCAGCTGTTTCCTTTGTGAGTCTAGATTTGCCTGTTTGTATATCTGCTGATTGACAAATCACCTAAGTGGAAAAATCATTTCTCTTGGGCTGTGGTAGTGCTTAGCCAACAAGTCACTTGCATTGGGGGAATTCATGAGCTTATCACACCTTTGTCTAAGGAGAAGAGCTGTAGGGTGACAGCTTTCTAGAAGTGGTTAAGAGATTTTTGTATGTATCAGCAGAAAGAGGACTTTGGTAAAGATGGGTTCCATTCTGAAGAGAAAAACTGGTATTATCAAATGTTAAAGGTGACCTCTGATGCAAACAGAGTCATGGCCTCTAAGTTCTCCGATCTTTTAGTTCATTCTTAGCCAATAAAGAGTGTTAAGAATAGTTTGCTATTTAAAGAAAAGAGACCAGTTCTGACCTCCCTTCTGATAGTAGAGGGAGTGAGACAGAAAACAGAGGGTATTTGGAAACCCCAAGGTTCTGTTTAGTAGAAAGCTAGTTCTTAAAAAGGACTCTCAGTTGTTGACTTATTTATGCATGTATCTCAAGATTTTTTCTCATGCTACATCTTCTATGACACAGTTAATGAACTTCATGACAAAATATTAACTGAGTGTATTTTTTAAATATATCCCTTTTTAAGACTTTGCTCAAGACAAATGTCCAATCTTTTTGCTTCTCTTCCTCCAGGCTCAATGGCCTGTATCTTCTTTAAAACACACACACACACACACACACGCACACACACACACACACACACACACCCACCCACTCACCATAAAAAACCAACCAAACAAAGACAACTCTTTGTGGTAACAGGAAAAAGCCAGAATGTTTTATTGGTTTCATGATGAGGGAAGGGAATTGGAAAGTCCTGACTTAACCTGATGAGGACACTTTTGAATTCCTGCCTTGGAAGAGTTATTCCTAGAAAAAAGATGAAGCCAATTTTGTTTTTGGAAAATGTAGAATGGTCTTTTATTAGTAGATTGAAGACTATGACCTTTGAAAGGCCTGGATGCTCAAGCTTGCTGATCACTGCATTCTCCACTGGTAGATGGGGATGAGCGAGGGCAGTGAGTGGGTGAGTTTAATGGACTGCAGCATCAAGTTGGAGAGTTATGTGTCCCCATCTTCTTTCTAGGCAAGACCTGTCCCATAGATTAGAATTCTCTTTTGAAAAAAGTGGCCTTCCAATTGTCCCTGTTCTTCCCTTTATTTTTCCATAAACTACCTTTAGTTTTTTTCATTTACATAAGAAATTTATAAGGAAAATGTAAGTTAGAGAAGATATCTCCAGAAAATACAGAGAAACAAAAAGAAAAAAATAAGGTTTGCCCCTTATTCTGGATTTGTATTATTTTTCAGGAGGTCTGTTGTTAGTGTGTATTCTTTACCTTAAAGATATGGATACCCTTTGACCTAGCAGCTGCCTTTCCAGGAATCACCTTAAGTAATAACTGCATCATGAGAGAAGAAAGCGTTCAGAGATCATTTTTGTACAGTTATTTATAAGATTTGAAAACTTGGAAACAACCTGAAGGACTAACTGGAAGAGGATTATTATAGATTATACTATGGCCATTAAAGAATGAATTAGATCAATAATTATTGACAGAGAAAACATGAATGGTGTTTTGTGAAGTTAAAAGGAAGGCCACAAAGCAGTATGTGCAGTTTGACTGACTTGTTAAAACCATGACATAGAAGGAAAGAGGTCTGGAAGACCATAAAAATGGCATCAGTGGTTCTCTGGGTCCTAGAGTTGTGTTTTTGTTTTTCTTCTGTTTTTCTCTCTCTCTCTTATTCTGTCCCATATTTTAAGAATTAAAAACATGTAAGCATGTATTATTTCTACAATTGAGATCAAGGTATCAATAAAGTATTTGGAGTTTGGATGAGAAATAGAAAAAAGTTCATGATTCACAACTAAGAGAAACCATGTTTAATTTCCTCATGCTTCTCTGCTGTGTATATGAACATATGTATGTGTTAATGTTGTTATGTTTTAGAAAACCAGAATGTGTTTTTATTAATTTAGAATGATAAATATCACCATCAAGAGTGCTGGGTTCTCTTATAAAAAGAATATATCCTTGGTAAAGGAGAAGATTTTATTCTTTTTATGGCTGAGTATCATCCCATTGTACATATGTGCTGTATCTTCTTTATCCATTCAAAGGACACTTGGGCTTCTTTCATCTTTTGGCTATTGTAAATAATGCTGCAGTCTGCAGTGAATGTAGGTGTGCATATATCTTTTCAAAATAGCATTTTGGATTTCTTCAGACAAATACCCAGATTTGGGATTGCTGGATCATATGGTAGTTCTATTTTTAATTTTTTGAGGAACCTCCATATTGTTTTTCATAGTGGCTCTATGAACTTACAATCCCACCAACAACAGTGCACAAGGTTTCCCTTTTTTCCACATTCTTACCAACACTTGTTTGTTGAATTATTTATGATTGCCAATCAGACAGGTGTGAGGTGATATCACATTTTGATTTTAATTTGCATTACCCTGGTAATTAGTGATGTTGACCATCTTTTCATATGTCTGTAGGCCTTCTGTATGTCCTCTTTGGAGAAATGTGTATTCAGAACCTATGCCCATTTTTTAATCAGATTGTGTGTGTATGTGTGTGTGTTAAGTTGTATGATTTTCCTATGTATTTTGGATATTAACTCCTTATCAGATGTATGAAGGGCAAATATCTCCTTTCATCCAATAGATTATCTTTTCATTTAGTTGATTGTTTACTTCACTGTGCAGAAGTTTTTAGTTTCATGTGTTCCCATTTGTTTCGTTTTTCTTTTGGTTCCCTTGCCCAAAGAAAGATAGTAAAAAAAAATGTAGCTAAGAGTGACGTTGCTGAGTTTACTGTGTGTGTTTTCTTCTAGGAAAGTTATGGTTTTGGATGCAACATTTAATTCTTTAATTTATTTGGAGTTTATTTTTGCTTATGGTATAAGAAAGCGGTCTAGTGTTTTGGTTTTTGTATGTATCTGCTTAGTTTTCCCAATACCATTTATTGAAGAGACTGTCTTTACCTGAAGAAACTGTATTTACCTCATTGTATATTCTTGTCTTCTTTGTAATAGATTAATTTGACCATATAAGAATGGGTTTATTTGGGGATCTCGATTCTGTTCCATTGATCAATATATCTGATTTTATGTCAGTACCATGCTGTTTTGATTACTATAATCTTGTAATATAATTTGATATCAGGTTTGATACCTCCAACTTTGTTTTTCTTTTTCAAAGTTGCTTTGGCTATTCAGGGTTTTTGTAGTTTCATATAAATTTTAGGCTTATGTGTTCTAGTTCTGTGAAAAATGCCATTGGTATTTTGATATTAAATGCCATTGGTATTTTTGGTAGTATGGATGTTTTAATAATATTAATTCTTCCTCTTTGTGAACACAGTAAAATTTGTATCTTCTTCAATTTCTTTTTTCAATATCATTTATGACAACACAGTTGGACCCTAGAGGATATCATGGTAAGTGAAATGTCAGAGGAAGACAAATACCCTTCTATTTTACTCATTTGTACAATCTAAACAACAAAGTTGATGAGCAAATAAAACAGAAACTTATTTATAGATACAGAGAACAAATGATGGTTGCTGGATGAGAGGGATTTTAGAGGGATGGTGATAAAGGTGAAGGGATTAAGAAGTATAAATTAACAATTATAATTATAGTCATGGGCATGTAAAGTACAGCATAAGGAATACAGTCAATAATATTTTAATAACTACGTATGGTTTCAGATGGATATTATATTTATTGGAATGATCACTTCAAAATTATATAAATGTGTAATTACCACACATTTGTATACCTGAAACTAATATGTCAACTGTTGTTGAAAAATTTTACAAAAAATAATTTAAAAGATACAAAAGCAGAAAACAGTAAATAAATATATATTCATACATGTATACATATTCATATTTTAATTAACATAGTATTAAAATTATATTAATTATTAATTAAAAGGTAATTATTAATACCTATGTCAAATCAAGGAACATGTATGAAGGACACACGGATGGAGCCAAGGTGGGGAGGAATTGAGGGAGGGAGGAGGGAGTGGGAGGGGCAGGGGAAAGTGGTGGCAGAGAAATGGAGACAAAAGTATTTGAACAATAAAAATAAAAAATAAAAAAGTAAAATAAAATTATTTAATGTCATCAAATGACTGATACTGTGTTTTCTATAAAAATACATTGATTTTTTATATCTGTGGTGGTCTTCATGGTCACCCTTATCTTTTTTACTAGAGTGAGCAATTATCAAATAACTCTGCAGGATTGAAATATTGGGCTAAGGTATATTTCCTCTGAGAGTGCTTATCTCTCCTCCTCAGTGGGTATGAACACTTTTCACTGCATACCACACGCTATGCCAGCCCTGGTTTAGTTTAAGCTAAGTTATGCCAGTTCTTCAGAAAGGATACCTGATCAGTCTCTCACACCACCAATGAAGGAACTTACATAGTCTTCCAGATTAACTGGTTCCCTCCAGTAGGTCACTCCAACATATGGGGGTCCATCTGGACCCTGTTTCTTTCTTGGAATATCTCTGTGTCTCTTTAAATCCTGTGTCCTTGCTGGTAGAAGGGCCATTCTTTCTCCTGTTTGTGGCCTATATAGAGCACCCACAATCAAATTGCTCCTTTGACCTTTCAAGTTTGAGGGGAACAAGGGAGCCCATTCAGCTAGAATTACCTGAAAATTTGGTCGTATCTACATGAATGTGGCATTATGACTTATGGTATTTTCTATTTTCAGTCCCTAGTGGTGATTTTATTTTGTGGAGGTGTTAGCAAAGAAATTCACCTTATTGAAGAATAGGAATTTTAGTGTCTTAAATTTTTCCCTTCACATATGGGAACCTGAAATCTCATTCATGCTCTGTGAAATTGAAGAAATTGGATATTTGGGAATGAAATTGGTGGTCCTCCAAGCAATATGGGATCTAAAAGTGTTAAATCCTTTCATAAATAAACCTTGATTCAGGCTGGAATGTCTTGGCTTGATCTTAAAGGTGATATTATAGGAGACATATAGCCGTTGACTGGCCTTAAAGATAATTATCTGCACATTCCAGTCTTAGTCTGCCATCAGCAGGGCTAGCCTTGTGATGAAGTCAATGCTCTTTTCCTTACAAGAATATTACATTTAAACGGGCCTCCAACCCCAGGATGTTTATGAATCACATTCAACTTGTGAACTATAAACACAAAAGAAATCTCTTAATAGTGGCACATGTTATTTTTCCAGCCTTCTAGATTTCCATGCTTACGTGTCTTGGCAATTTGGGGTTATTTCTACTAGGACTATGCCCTGCTATATTTGGGTTGAGAGATCAATATTTTTGATTTGCATTTAAAAATTTTTTAAATTTCGCTTTTTCCCCCACACCTATTAATTTGTGTATTAGACTTACATTTGTCACTAAGGTATGTGCATGTGAACTTTTGGATGAAGTTGTGAAATGAATTCTGTTCATGTAGGTAATTTCCTTGGGAAAAAGAGAGTGAGAAAAGCAGTGAGGGAAAGAGGGAGAGAGGGAGGGAATTAAGAGCAAGTTCCTTGCTAGACTGTGAATATCAAGAGTCAGGGACTGACTGAATCCTGCATACCTGGCATAGTGCCACAACATGTAAATTTTGTTGAATTAATAAATAAATTCGTAGAGAGCTTTGAAACATGCTAAATGCCCCACCTTTAATCCTTACAACAGATGCTAGGAAGTAAAGTATGCTAGTAGTCATCAAAAACTGGAGCCTCACAACTTGAGTTCAGATCCTAGCTCTGCCACTCACTAGCTGTGTGACTGTGGACAAATTAGTTAACCTCTGTGTTCCTCAATTTCCCCATCTATAAAATGGGAATGATAACTAAACAGTGTTGTAAGAAATAAATGGCTTTGTAAATAATTATGCACACTCAGATCAATGTCTGGCACAGAGTGGAGGCCATATAATTGTTAATTAATATGAATACTTAGTTAATTACTGTGTATTCATATTAGTGCTTAGGAAAACCCTTAGAATATTTGCTTTGTTTCTCATTTGAAGTGGGTATAGAAACAGATATTTCGTGTGTCTGCATATAGACATTCGTTAATGTTTTTTTTAAAAAATAGAGTTTTATATTTAACTCGTAGACCAGCCATTGATTCAACATAAAAGTAGAGAATAGAAAGAGAAAACAATTAGAATACATAATGCATATGTTCATAAAAAAGAGGTTTGTCATAATCAGATGGATGAAATTCCTCAAACATATTAAACTTCCTTAATATAAATATTTTTTCCATGAAAATCATTAAAAATGACTAAATTAACTTTACAATATTTGGGTGCAAAACCAGAATATTTTATTTTTTCTAAGTCAAATTAAATGTTAAATCACAGCCCCCCTCCACATCAGCCATGCTTGGCAGAAAAACAAATCTCAGACCCTATGGGGGTCTTTCTTTCTCTCTCGATGTTCTTATCAAAACCTCAGGGCTTATTCACCCTGGTGCTTGAGGCAATACCTCTGGCCTTTGGTCCACATGGCTACGCCTGGGATGCTTGGGGTCCATCCCAAACATAGTTGCTAACACGTTTCTTCCCATGGCTGCCTGGACCCTTGCCCTTAGCACTGGGTCCCTGGTTCCTTATCTCCTCCCTCTCCAGGGAGCAGCTTGGAGTGAGATGCAAGGGGCTGACACCTGTGAAATCCACCACACCTCAGCCGCCAGGTAGAACCCAAACCTCTTAAGTCCAGCCATTCCTTACTCATCGAAACTCATTCTGACGATTTGACTCTTCTGACCAAAAATCCAGGTTTTGGAAACAAAGGCCTTTTACCACTCCTCTATGTCAACAGGAATACAACAAAACTCTCCAGGACTCAAACCCCGGGCCCCTCTGGAGCATGAGAGGGAATCCTAGTCTTTAGCCTTTCTCATATCCAGGGCCAAGGAATGTTCCCAGTTGTGCTATCTTGCCACTTCATTTTGGCACCATTATGAAAGGAACACAGAACCGAAAAACAGATGTGAAAGACAGCAGATGGGAAACAGTTTGATGGGGTGGTTGGGACTGAGAGGACTGAATCAGACAATTACCTGGCCTGACTGTGGTCCTGCGGTTTCTAGCTATGGACTTTGGGCCTGTTTAACTGTCAGTGCCTGGTCCTGAATGGTAGGACTTACCTCATTCAGTGAAATGATTTGGCCCAGTAAATAGACCAGAGTCTGGCCCAAAACAGGTCTTCAGTGAAGGTGATTGTGTTATTACTTGAGCTACACCTTCACCTAGGGATCCAGTCTACGCTTAAGACCTCTGGTCCTTCTACCTTACTCAGGTCAGCTTGCCCTCTGTGGTTAGTAAAGGCGGTCCTTGGAACAGACGTTGGCTCCTTTCCCCCTTGATGGTAAGCTAGAGTCACATCCCCCACAGACTTGAGCACAGGTGTTACATATGGTGTCCCTAGGCGAGATTACAGTGCCTCCCCTGAATGATGCAGAAAGGGCTGTCGGGGAGCTTAGAGCTCATCTAATTCAGGAGTTCACTTTACTAAAGGAATAACTGAGGCCCAAGGAGCGGAGAGGGACCTGGCAGGCTTGTTCTCCAGGCATTTCCAAATCCTTCCTTCTCCATGTCAACATTCCTAGGGCTACCTGTAACCCAGCCTAAGCCTCTTCCTGAGAACGTTCTCCAGCAGCTTGCTGTCCCTTGCCCCTCTGTTCTTCATCCTCTCCCTTTAGTCCACAAGGCTATATTCTCCTTTCCAAATGTTTCCTGGCTTTTCCTGCCCCACTGCCTTAGTCCACAGTTTCTTTGCTAGAATGTTCTCCCTACCATCCCTGCCTGACAGAATTCTACCCGTTGTTTAAAATAGGAGGTCAAAACTGGTAGCCAGTGATTCAAATGTGGCCCACAAATGTATTTCGTGAATTCAGGTAGGTTTTTTAAAATTAATCAAGGCATCATTTTTCAAAAAAATCAGATATCACAGGAAAAGTTCAGACAGTTTTTCTTCCTTTGATAAGAGGATTTGGCTACGTGGAAACCTGCATTTTGGCATGGTAGACATTAGTGGCAGCTAAAGAGCATTTTCACTGCTTGGCCAGCCTCACTTCTTCATGATAATTGCTTCATCCTGCCAGTGTTTGGGTTTGTGACCCCCTTTTAAGACACTGTTTAAATGCTATCGCTTTTGAGAAGCTTCCCCTCCCCTTGTCTTGCTTTCTGAATGTATCATCTCCTCCTTGTTTACGCCCCTAACACTCGGCTTGTGCTTCTTCTAAAGCCGAGGTGGAATTCTGTCCTGCTTGTTGTTGGTTTTAGTGAATTATATTCATTATCTATTAAGTGCTTACTAAGGGCAGGCCACAGGGCTGAGTGTTTCACAGACATTTTAATCTCCAGGTCTCACCTCAACCTGGTGTGAAGTGTATTGTTATCTCTACTCTGCAAGTGCAGAAGCCCAGAGAGTATAAGTGACCTCCTCAAGGTCACACAGCTGGTAAAGGCAGAGAAGGAATTTAAGCCGTCATCCATCGAACCTCAGTGCTTGTGTTTCTTCCTGTTTTATACTTTACCATCACATTGAAAGCTATGGGATAGACAGTAATACAAGTCTCTAACTTTCTTACATTTAATGCTTCCAGAATACAGGACTCGGATCCATTTTCCCCAGTTAAATAATTAAGTGATCATTACAATAGCATCATGACAGTGTGTTGAGCACTTACTACATGCCTGACCAGTGCTTGACATTTACCTCCAGGTTGCCCTGCAGCTCCATGTCATGCCCACGACTGCTCTATGTGGCAGGCCATATAATCTCCATGTCCAGTTGAGGAATCAGAGGCTCAGTGAGGTTGGGTACCTTAGCCAAAGACAGACAACAGCAAGCAGTAAGGATTTAACCTGGATCTTTCTTAACTCTGCATCCTACCCACCACCAGCTAGCTCACGTTTTGAACCACCATTCTCATGTTAAAGCCCATTCATAAACCCAGCAAACAAAGTCCTCTTGTTTGTTTCTCCCTAGCTATACGGGTAACATGGCAGCTACTTAAGCAGTGGTTCTTCTCCAGACGCATCCTGAGCGACCACTTTGTGCTAGGTATTGGTCAAGGCCAGGTTTCAAAGATGGTAAGGCAAGATCTGTGTCCTCAGAAACCTTACCTTCAAGGTGGGGATGGGGAGGCACGGGTCCCTATCAATCCAGGGTCCTTTCTGGGCAATCCCTGTGGGTAGGGCAGGAGTCTCCTGTCAGTGGTCTGGCTGCAGCATGCTCAGACTCAGCCTGGTCACCCTGCTTACATGAGCAGATATAAGCCAGGATAACCTGTGCCTACATTGGTTTCCTGTCCCCAAACACAGAAGTATTTGCAAATTTAGGGTCTTTTCTGGGCTGAATGGGCACAGTTCCTTTGCTTGCAAAGATAAATCCCCTGTGAGAAAGTGCTCACTCTTTCTTTCCCTGATAGAGGTGGGTCTATGACACCTGTGCTTGAATGCTCTTTGGAAAGTGAGCAACATTGTGTGAACCAGTTGTTTTCAGACTTGAACATGCATAAAAGTCAAGGTGAAGGGTTGTTAAAATAAAGATTGCTGGGCCAGAGTCCCCTGAGTTTCCGATTCAATAGGTGGAGGCATGGGGACAGGAGAAAGGGTGCCCAGAATGTACTTTCCAACAAATTCTCAGGTGAAGCTGCTGCTTCTGGTTAGGGGACCCACTTTGAGAACCTCTGAGGTGACAATCAAGTGCTATTGCTTTGGCTGATTATACTTATGAGTCAGGTGAGCATTTACTAAGTGTTAGCCATGTATCCGGCTCCAGATGGGAATTTCAGATAACTGGGTGGGTAAGTTAAACATGGAGCAAAGAGCCCAGTGAGGGAAATGAGAAGACAATGCAAAGAATTTATTTCAAACTGTGATACACAGTATGAAGAAAACATACTTGGAGCTTGAGATGAGGAATACTGGGGACAGGTGGGAGGCAGGCAGCTACTTCAAGGGCTTTCAGAAGGGCCTTTTGGAGGTGTTGGCATTTATGCTGAGGCCTGACAGGTGAGAAGATGCTTATTGCTTAGAGAGTTTAGAAGGGTGGCCAAGAAACAAGGCAAAGGAGAAAGAATAGATTCTGCGAGGCCCAGGGAGGGACCAGAGTGGTCTGGCATGTAGTTGGGAAGGCCAGCAGGGGCTGGATAATTCGGGGCTCATGCCCACCATGGAAAAGAGCCGGGGCTTTATTTCCAAGGCAATAGGAACCATACTGCCTCTTTTAAACTATGTTTTGATTTTGGAAGTCCGTGCTTACAGGTGCAAAAATTCTTAGTCTGCTCAATTGTGGGATTTTGGCTCCTTCCACCCATGTTACAAAAAAATGGGTGGGGCACTAATTCACCCTCAGTTATCACTGAAGTAGGAACATGTTCTGGGGACCTTGGTGAGAGGGGGCAGAAGGGATGTTGTGTGCCCATCCCCCACCCCCAATACACACACAACACATGCACCTTCAAACTCTGAGTAACAAGGCTGGGGAGTCGTCTCCTCATTTTCACATTTGGTAACTAGAGCTGCTTTTGTTAGAGAGGTGTTGTACCTGGGTAGAAAATGCTCTTTACATTTACCTTTGCCTTTGAAGAAGTCAACATGTTGTCAATCATCAGTTAAATCTTAGCAGGAATGGCTATAAACCCAGACAGAGTCACACACTGAACATAAACTTGTATTATTAACTGCCATACTTTTCTTTCTCTCTGAATTGAAGTAGAAGAGACCACCAGAACACCCGTCTCTGTCCACACCTTGGTGGTCATGAGTGTCAAGGAGTTCACATGGCCGTCTCATTCAGAGCTGTGTGCCCCCCGTTGTTCTCTGCCTTCACTGTAGGGCGGGGTGAGCTACAATTTTTAGAATCATTCAGATAAGTATATGTTCGGGATGGCTTTATACAGCATTGGGAATTCCTGTTTTTGTTTTGTTTTATTTTGTTTTGTCGGGTCTGCTAGAGTTGTAAAAGAAAACTTTCTGGACATTAACTCTGTAGCAAAAATGGGTAGAATGTGGTTGGCAAAGGAAGAAACAATTTTGATGTAATAAAAATGGGATTATTCAGAGCTGAGATGAGAGCTTTTTTACTGTTTGGTATTCAGATGAAATTTAGTTTGGAAGTCACATCAGCGAATATTATATTTCTTCAGAACCACGGCTGTGTTTTCGATCAGGGGGCATCTTTGTTTCTCTTAGCTTGTGCAGCAAGCAGAAATATCGTAGATGGTTTCAGCTTTGTTTTTTCTAAGCTGTAGGTACTCCAGCCATTAAAATATGGTTTTAGTATCTATTTTGGAACCCTGAAGAAATGATCTTGGACAAGGGCAAACATTTTGTGCCACCTCCTCCACACAGTTCCTTTCTTTGCAGTGCTTACTTGCATTGGCACTTAATTTGTTACTGTATATTAGACCATTTCCCTGTCACCTCTGAAACTGTCTCAAAGGCAAAGCTTTTAGAACCTGAATTTTTTAAACACAAAACAGGATTATGAATTAATCTCAGGCAGGGGAGTCCCTGGGGGCAATGTAACCTGACAAGTAAGACTCTGCTCTTGGCAAGCCCCTTCTGGGGTCACCCTCTGTTCCTGCCGTTGACCTAGTGGACGGAAGAGTGGATGTGTGTGTGAGTCTAGGCATGACTTCTCCAAAGATCAACATTTGTACACACTGGAGTCACCTTTTATACATAGTGCTACTGACATTAACCAGAGAAGTGGGCCTGACAGCCCCGGCCTTCAAGCCAGTGCGAGAGTGGCCCGGCTGTGTGCACACGGTTTATCTGAAGGGATTCAGCACATTACACAGCCTAATTGTTTTTCGTCCAAAAGGAACTATTGCCCAGATAGAGGCGCCTCTAAGGTTACTGAATGTGACCCATTAAAATGGGGTATTCATTTCCATATATGTATAGTTGTTAGTTATTTTAAATATCAAGGCTGTTTCTCCTGTGGAAGTTTAGTATCATGATTTCCTTATAGCTGGTTATAACAGGATTAATTTTTGAAGAAAAAAAGAGGAGAAATAATGAGAAATTGATTTAAATGTTTGAGAAGCTGTAAAAAGGAGACAAAGTCCCAACTGATGAAATCAAATCTTTAAGTGAATATTTGGTGATAAAGCAAGGAATCCAGTGTTTTCACTTATGTTTGTCTTGAGACTATTTTAATATGAAGGTCATGTTTGATTTAGGGCTATGTTTAATCTTTTTATTTGGGACCAGACTAAAATCTCATATTAGTAATGAAAATGGTATGTGTGTGTGTGTGTGTGTGTGTGTGTGTGTGTGTGTGTGTGTATATCTCCATCCCAAATGAGCTACTAGGGAAAAATCACTTACTTTCAAAAGGTTCAAAGGTATAAATTATAGAAAACATCCCTTGGGGAAAACACAGACATCTTCCAAATGATGATACAAGTATTTGGTGAAGCTTGGCATTTAATATGTGAGTGTGCATTATACCATCGAACAGAGCACTTTTCATCACAGTTGTGTAGTACTGAAGAGCAAAGTGTCGCACATTAAGTTTTTTGTCTCTGCTCAGATTTACAGTGAATGCTCCCATGCATCAGGGTAATCAGGGAAAAACAAAAGTTGCTGCTTTTAAGCATGAAAATTATGCTCAGCAAGAGGTGTCCTTCAGTTGTTTCTATAGGAGTTGGCTGGATTTGACCCTTGCCATCCACCCACTCCCCTCCAGGCTCCTTTAGGGACCGATACACAGTTCCCAGCGGGGGTTGGGGACAATCTCTGTGCAGAGGCAGTTGGGAGCAGAGTAACTGGTCCTGGGAGCCCAGTGTCATAACCCCATTCTCATTAGTTCAGCTGGCCAGACAGAAAGCTAAGTCTTGTTTCCTGGAGTACAAGGAGGGTGCTGAGCAGCCCCCTGCTCACTCAAGATTGGAAGAGAGGCAGAATCGAGCAGATGTGCTGTTGCGACTGGGCGATATTAATCCATTTGAGGATGGAAGGAAAACAGAATAGCCTTCTATTCAGCTGAAAAGGGCGTCTAGGTTCAGTCTCTCAGCCTTGCTTCTCAGGAGTCTCATACTCATCTCCAGTGGCTTTGTTCTTGGGAGAACTGACTGGGTGGGTGCCTTTGTTCTGAGTCTTCTCTTTATAAGCCATTTTCCCAAAGTTAATCAATTAATAATTTTTTTTTTCCCATGTAGCAGTCATTTCTCTAAGAGGAAGGAGCCAAGTCACTGTGGGGGTTGCTATGCCCTGGGGATGCATTTGGGAGGATTTCCTTCTCCTGAAGCCACAGGGTCAACCTAAAGCCTCTATAAAATGTTTTAAAAAGAGGAGAAATTGAAGAAGATTTCGTTCTGGCACTTCATGTCTGGTTTCTTTTCTTCCACTGAGGAACTAACCAAAACAGCAGTCTGAGGGCTGTGTTTTAGTTTGAGGATAATGAAGCTTCACTGTGATTGTGTCCTTACTCACCTGGATTATAGTGATAAGGAAATCAGTCCCTGCCGGTGGCCTTTATGGTTAGTTTATGATACACTAGTATCTGTTGTTGAACATGATGCTTAAAAATGTTCTATTATTTGTGTGTACAATGCTGTGTTTTATAAAAGGGGACCACAATTATGACGTTTTTATCACTTTACTCTTTTGTCATCAATCAGGACGTCACATCCTGATTTAATAGCCATTGATTTGAATGTTGACAATACTCTGTGGGTATGTAGTTGTAGAAGACATTTGCAGTGTGAAATTGTCCCCTGAAATCCTTCTGGCTATGCCAGCTGGGGAGGATTCTTCTTCGAGAGGATGGGAATGGCCTCATTGACGACGGGAGCATCTGCCTCCCTCTGCCTTGCACTTCCCCTGGCTATCCTTTTCCCTGTAGAAGTGGATGCCTAATATATGTGTATGTACCTTTTTAAAAATTGAAACTTATTTTTAGGTAATTGTTGCTCTATGTTCAGTTTTAGGAAATAATAGAGATCTTATGTGTCCTTTACCCAGTTTCCCTCGACAGTAACATCTTGAGAAACTATAGTACAGTATCACAACTAGGATACTGACATTGATATAGTCAAGATATAGAACAGTCCCATCACCACAGGGACCCCCCATGGTGCCATTTTTTAACTGCACCCAACCCCACCACTGTGCCCATCCTTTACCTGTGACAGCCACTAATCCATTCTTCATTTCTACAATTTTGTCATTTTGAGAACATTATATAAATGGAATCATATAGGATATGACCTTGATGGATTTGCTTTATTCAGTTAGCATAATTCACTGATGATTCCTCTGAGTTGTTTTGTGTATTAGTACTTCCTTCCTTTTTATTGCTGAGTAGTGTTCCATTGTATGGATGTACCACAGTTTACCTTTTTGCCAGTTAAAGGACATCTAGGTTCTTTCCATTTTTTCTATTATAAATGAAGCTGTTATGAACATTCATGTACAGGTTTTTGTGTGAACATGAGTTTTCATTTCTCTGAGATAAATGATAAAAAGTGTGCAATTGCAGGGTTATATGGTAGATATGGTAGTTGCATGCTAAATTTTATTTTTTAAAGAATTTATTTATTTTTAGAGAGAGGGGGAAGGAGGAAGAAAGAGAGGGAGAGAAACATCGGCATTAGAGAGAAGTATTATTCAATTGCCTCATGTACACACCCCCAACTGGGGACCAAACCTGCAGCCCAGGCACATGACTGGGAATCGAACTGGTAAAGTTTTGCTTTGCAGGATGATGACCAACCAACTGAGCCACACTGGCTGCATGTTAAGTTTTACAAGAAATTCCCAAACTTTTTTCCAAATGGTTGCACCATTTTATATTACCACCAGCAATATATGAGGGATCCAGTTTTTCTTCATTTTCATGGCATTTGTATTGTCACTACTCTTTCTTTTAGCCACTTAGAGAGGTATGTTTTTAATTTTTGCTTTCCTGTGTTAATTGTTAATATATAGAAATGTAATTGATTTTTGCATGTTGATCTTGTATCTTGCAACCTTATTGAACAAATTTATTAGTTTTGGGCTTTTAAATTTTTTTTTTTGTAGATTCCTTAGGATTCTTTACATAGACAATTATGTCATCTGCAAATAGGAACAGTTTTATTATTTCTTTTCCAATATTTATGCCTTTTATTTATTTTTCTTGCCTTATTGTAGGGGCTAGAACTTCAAGCATTATGCTGAATAAAACGGGTGAGAACAGATGTTCTTTTCTTGCTCTCCTGATCTTAGAGGAAAAGCAATAAGTCTTTCACCACTGGTGTGTGCAAATTTTTTTCGTAAGTGCTCTTTATCGAGTTCGGGAAGTTCCCCTATATTTGGCACAGACATTTTAAAATACAGTTTTCTGTCTTTAAAGTAAAAGAGACCTAAACATTGGAGAGTATTTTATCATGTTCATTTTGTTTTATACGATCAATAAGGGTAAAAAAAAAAAGCTGTGGTTGGCAGATTTATGAGATGATCCTCAAGATTCCCTCTCAGTGGAGCATATGCCTGGTGTAACCCCTGGATATGGGGGGATATCACTCATGTGATTATGAGCAGGGTCTGATGCTCCCCAGCACTGTGGATATGATAGCAATACACATAGTACCCAAACCTGTGGATATGATGGGATAGCACACATATGATTAGGTGTTATATGGCACAGTTGACTTTAAGAAAGGTAGATTATCCTTAGTGGGACTGATTCAATCAGTGAGCCCTTAAAAGGGACTGGGCTGTTCCTGAAGAAGGAGAGTCAAAGCATGAGGAAGATATGGTGCAAGGGATATATATATCCCTATTTCAGAAGTACTTCCACATGCTGAAATAATATGTGTGTGTGTGTGTGTATAAAATATATATATATATATGTATATATATTTTATATCTGGCTTCTTTAAATTTGAGGAAGCCATGTAGCAAGGAAAGCAGATGGTCTCTAGGAGCTAGAAGTGGCAAGGAAACAGGAACCTCAGACCTACATCTGCAAGGAACTGAATTCTACTCCAACCACATAAGCTTAGAAGAAGACCCGGAGCTCCAGGGGAGAATGCAGTCTGCCAATGTCTTGATTTCAGCCTTGTGAGAACCTAGTCATATTGTGCTTTCTGCCTAGTCTTTTGACCTACAGACTCTGCGTTGCCAAGTTTGTGGTAATTTGTTGCATAGTGATAGAAAATAATGTAAAAGTCAGCTAAGATATTTTGGGACATTGCTGGAATCAAAGTACATAGTAGATATTCTCCAGTGACTCAAATGGGACCCAAGGTCCATTCACCAAATTATGTTCATCCATGCATTTGTGGGTGCTGGTTGTATGTTAGATGTTGTGTCCAGAACTGGGGACATTGGGAGAATGAGCTGAGGTCTTTCCTTGCTGTTGAGGGAACTGCTCCAGTTTCCTCCCAGATTCTGTCAGTACAGTCCCCTCTAACAATTATTTCATTGTACTTGTACTCAACAATCAGACTCACATCCTTGTACAGAGTGAGCCATCTGCATATCTCGGGTAAATACCTTACCCTTTCTGAGCTTGAGTTATCCATCAATTAAATACCCTGTTTCTTGGGAAATATGTGAGGATCAACTGGGATACAGAAAATCACATGATTTAAATCATAGGTAATGTATACTTTTCTATGGTTAGCTCCCTCTTTTCTTTTCTCCCTCTTGGCACCCCTCCTACTATTATCTGCTGAACATCTACTGTGTTTTTGAGATGCTTGGCCCAATGGGGAAATACAAAGATGTGTTAGACTTCATATGTTCAAGGACCAAGATGACATTGGGGAGGCTGCTACCTACTGTTTAAGGTAGAGAGAACTATGATGCAAAGATTCTTAGGGGATAAGGAAAGGGTTTGGAGTCAAGCTTGATTTGGGCTGATTGAAATTTGTCATCATCAACAGGTATCTCCTGCAGAGCCAAGCCAGCAGGAAAATTCAGAGTAAAAGAAGCCTCCCCTGTCATTCCTCTTTGGAATTGCCTCAGAACTGATCTTTGCATTGCAAAAGTTAGGTCTGTTTGACAACACTACCCTGATTTGTTGAATGGGAATGAATAGACCTTAATAATAGAAGTGGCCAAGTGGAATAGACACATGGTTTTGATTTTCTAGGACCTGACAATGTATTTTGCATGCTGCAGAAACCAAATGGTAACAACAACAAAATCCGAAAGTACTGAAAAAGCACAAAACAGAACAAACAAGCAAACACCCACTCTGGATTTCCAAAACCTGTAGGAACTTTCCTGGGGAACAGGTGAAAGGAGCAATGTTCAAGCACATTGCGAGGCAGGGTTGAGGTGGCAGGAATGACTGTTGACAGCTCTGGAGTCACTAACACTCAGGCACTCCCTAGTGAACCCAGATTATAATCAGCATAAATCTAGGTGACTGTCAGGGCCAAAGCAGCCATGCATGGAAGTGTAGTCTGTCTTAGGGTCATTTTGGCTATGGGTAGCTGCCACCATTACTGCCACAAGAGGGCCCGCCCTGCTCTGGAGTCCTGCTTTATTACTCTCCTGTGGGAGCTATGGTCTACCAGCAACTAATTTTTTCACAGAAGTACTTTCTATGCAGACCTACCTTGGTTACAATTTGTTAAACATTATTTTTTTTACATTGATAATTCATATTTGCAGCAGTAATTACCAAGAAGGATATAATAGATTACCTGAAATCTCTAAGCCTAGCAACAAACATGCATGACTATTTTGGTGCATTTCCTTCTAGTCTTTTTCTTCTGTCACTACATGGAAAAACTCACATATAGTTGGGATTGTATTGTATTTACTATTTACTTACCTGCTTTTCTCACTTAGGATTTCATTAACATCTTTCCTTTACGTTAAATCTTTCTACTTAGTGTTTAATGTCTGACCAACATGTCGACAATTGAATGCCTGTGATGTTATTATCCAATTTCTTTTCAACATATACAAAAATACACATATGCGCACACACACATACATACATACATACATACCCAATTTTTATTCTGAGTTTTATAAGCAATAAATATAACCTTTATGAATATGTTTATTATATCCTTAGAATAAATTCCTCTGGGCACATCTCTCATTATGTTCATAGATTTAATTCCTAAAGTGGAATTACTTGGTCAAATTGTAATTCATGAGTTACACTGAATTTAAATGTTTATCTCATATGTTCAAGAAAGGTAAACTTTCCACAAAGATTGAAATAATTTCTAAACATCACCATTGGACAATAAAGTTGTAAAACTTGGATGCTCTGGCTCTTTCTAATACAGTAGCCACTAGACATATGGCTATTTACATTTAAATTTTAGTTCATTAAAATTGAATTAAATTAAACATTGGGTTGCTGAGCTGTGCCAGTTATATTTCCAGTGCTTTACAGGCACACGTCGCTCAGATTGGAAGCTTGCCATCACCACAGGAAGTTCTGTTGGACAGTACAGCTCTACTATCTTCTTGAGTTCCTGCATGAGTGTGTTTGGAATTTAGCTAAGTAAGACTTAAATATGAACACGTAATTTACATGTGATTAATTTGGTTTGTTATACCCAGGTATCATAGTAAAAAAATTCACCATTCCATTGAAGATTAAAATATTTTATCATTCTGAAAATGTAAGAAAATTGAAATTCAGTGCTTTGTCCTGCTTACTCGCTCTCTGACAGACTGAAAACTAAATGCCAATGTTTAAACCGACATCGCTGTTGATAAAGTATGCTTACTATGTGCTAAGCATTTAAATACTGTAACTATTGTAACTTCACAAGGTTGTTAGGAGGTGCAGTTATTTACCACATTTTACAGAGAAAGAAATGGATGTAGAAACATAGAATGCAAGTACATTCCCCAGGGTCACACAGCCAGCATGCGCTGATTCCTGATTGGGACCTGAGCCCTCTGGCTTCGGAGTCCACACTCTTAACCACTTCCTGTATTGCTTTCCAGGAATGTTTGAAACTGTGCTAGAGAAAGGACCAGCTCTTTGCCAGGCTGCAGAGCTGTGCACACATAAATAAAGAATACCTCCCAGCTGCTCAAGAAGTACCGACAGCAAGCATACCCAGAAGCATATCCTACACAGCCTTGTTCTCAGGGAGGTTCCACAGAGCCCAGTCTGATCTGGAGTGAAGAGTGCTCAAGGACAGTCTGGAGACAGTTATTCACTTGCACTCGAGCACCGTTTGATTTAACCAAATCTGTAAAGTCAGATGTGTATATTTTACACGTTTCACTCCACCCGTCTTTTATTATAGTGTGAAGTCTTATTAATGAGCCTGGGAAGAGAAGGGGGGAGAGGGGTATTTTAAAATGTCAAAATCTAAGAGCTTGACCTCAGACACTTGATGTGGATATTTGTTTGCTGCTGAAGGATCAGAGGTGACACATTTAAGCAAAGCTCCCAGATGCTTACACTTCAGTGAGGAGAAAGCAAATCCCAAACACAGTCTTGAGGGTGGTGGTCAGGTCCAGGCAAAAAGCAGTCTGGTGATTTTCACTTTCCACCTTTTCCAAAAGGTGTCACTCTAAGGCAGCAGTGAGGAGGCAGGAAGGCGATGGAGATAGAAAAGTCAGATAAGAGTAATTGGAAAAATAAGATTAGTAGTCCTTGTTTTAACAGGTTCTTCGGCCCAAGGCAGCATGGTCTGCGAAGTTGTTGCTGTTGAGGATGGAGGGTTTCAGCGTTTACCTTCACCTTCTGATCTCAGGGTGACCTTCTCTCTGCCCAGAGCAGAACTGAACCAAATCTTGGCCATTCCCACAGGACCAATTCACATTCCAGTTTTGCTGTAATCTGGTATATGGGGATTTCATTGGCTCTGTGTTCTCGTGCAGACTCACTACCATCCTCTTGCACTCTGGATGGAGTTAAGGCAGAAAACACCCAGATGGGCGGTGAAGGCTCAGGCAGAAGAGCCCATATAGTTTTAGAAGCTGTTTAAAAATTCCAAATTATTAACACGAAATAGACACTAACTCAATGCTAGCATATAACTTAAGAAAAATAAGTTTGTTTTATCAAAATATTTGAAGATCCGCTCTTGCCAAGCAAGCCTCTTGAAAAGCACTGGACGTCGCCACGTGTCAGGAAGACACACAGAACCCGGAGCGTGGCTCTTGGCAGATAACTGAGAGAGAAGCTGGTCTTCAAATATTTAGTTAAACAACACAAACCTATGTGTAAGTTTAAGTCGACACATGTTAATGATTTAAGGTCTTAAACAGGTTTTTTATTTTATTGTTTTAAGCTTTGCCGTTCACTTTAAAAGTTCCGACAGTTTCTCCAGAGCTGGATATAAGTACTAGACTCTTTAGAAATTCATCTGATGGCTTCATTATTCCTAAAGGGTACAGAGTTATGCATTATTCAAATACGATTGAATAGTCCTGGTAACTTAACCATTTTATAAAAGAATTTTTATGATCTGCCACATAGAATGACTAATAAAATCAGAAATGACACATGGTTATTTAAAGGTTTGCTTTTTAAAAAATCGTTGAGACTAAATAGACATCAAGCTTGAAGAAACTTTTAGTTATTGTGTTCTAGACATGTAACACCAAGCCAATATGTTTTAAAATGCAATCTTAGCTTTGTAGGTGTCACTACACCTAGTCTTGCCATATCTGGGGAACTTTTAGAAATTTATTTATTTATTTATTTATTTATTTATTTTCAGGGAATTATTTTAAATGAAACATCTTGAGTACATAGAAGACTTCTGAGGTTGTTAATCTGTTTTCACTGAGGATAGTGTTTTAGGATTTAAATAACCTTTATAAAATATTTTTACCAATCAGGAAATATTGACTGGTGAATTACAATAGACGTGCTTCTAAAAGAAGCAAATATTGTATCAAATCGCCACAAACAGGTTGCTTTCCTGTTGGACTTCTCAGAAGCGCTTATTGCATGGCTCGTTTATCCAAGCAGCAGGTCCCTAGTGAACAGGACTGTATCTCTCCACCCGCCCTCAGGCTAGGTCACTAGCACCTGTTTCTTGCCCTCCTCCCCAGCAGGCCACTCTCACTGCTTGCTTTAGGGCCAGGAGGCCTAGGACAGGATTGGCTCATATTTTGCTCTTGCTAATCACTCAGTACTTTAATAATTTTTAAAATCACAGTTGTGATTAAATAGTTGTTTGATTTAAGCTTGCCTGGCAAACCAGAGAGCTTCTGAGGACAGGTCTGTCACTAGTGTCCGGCGGAGTGCCTGGCACATAGGAAGCACCCACTGAGGTGGTGGAATGAAGGCAGGAAGGAACGCACATCTCCCAAGTCCCAGGGGAGACGGTGTGGAAGGCAGAGCAGAACTGAAAGCGACCTGCTTCTTCTCCAGCTCAAGGCCTGAGACATTTTTATTGCGCCAACTTCAAATTTTCAGGTTCCTGGGTACTCTTGGCAGCTGCTGGGGTAACTAGGCATAGGTCCTCCATCCATTCAGGAGCTGAGTAAGTGAGCCCCGTTGTCTCCATAGAAAAGAGTAGGTACTTAACGCAAACAGAGAGCAAGAATTTGAAGGATGTTTGGTGACAATGGCAAGGGGACCACTGATTTATAGGGTTGGAATGTATCAAGTCTGGGTTTACACTTCATCCATCATTGCACTTAGTGGGTCAAAGGAGGGTGTTTCAGAATCACGGTTTTGCATTCCCCTTACTGCCATTCCACAGGTATTTACTGAGTGTGCATGCCACTGCTGTGTCAGGTACTGATGAGGTTCCCAAGGACAGAGGCATGGTCCTTGCCTGCCACGGGATTACAATCCAGTTGTTGCAACTAAGAACACGCATGAAATAGTTGTGCAGAAACAGAAAGAGGTATTTGATTAGGTGGTAGAAAGTCGGGTGCAAACAATAAGAACAGAAGGCAGTTGTGTTGGGTGAAGGTAGCCTGGCCAGAAACGCACACTAAGGGTGATGGTATCATGCGCTGGACACTTCCAGGAGGTCCTGCTGAGAGGGCTGGATGCTTTCTGTATATTATCTCCATTCATGCTTTTGCCAGTCCTGTGCTATAGCCTATACTTCCTCCCCAACTTAAAAGGGAGAACCTGCAGGCTTTGAGAGAGGTCAGTAATATTCAGAGTTCCCAGACTCGGCAGCATTTTGTAAGCACATTGGAATCGTCTGTTATCTTTAATAAAATACTGATGCCTAACTTCCACTACCAAGCATTTTGATTTAATTGGCAGGGGTATGGCCATGGCATCAGGATTTTAAAAAGCTTTCCAATAGATTCTAATGTGCAGGAAAGTTTAGAAAGCTTTGGGTTAAGATTGGCTTAAGGTCACAGAGATTCTCTTGGTGGAGCCAGAGCTTGACCCAGGTCTGCCCATTCTCAGAGCTCGAACTTTTAATCACTGCAGCCTGTGAGGAGGCCAGGGCTCCGTGACACAGCCTTGACAGATGGGTGATTTCAGCAACCAGAGGGGTCAGCGTAGGGCAGTCCAGGGGTGTGTCTGCATGTGTCTGTGGCTGGTTTAGGGTAGATGACAGCAAGCACAAAATCTTGAGTTCAGTAATGAGCAAACATAAAATTGGTTGAACACTTATCAGGCACTGTATCAACAAGAGCTGACACCAAGTACTAGGCATTGTTCTCAGGGGATCACACATGTTAACTCACTGAATCTTCACAAAAGCCCTTTGAACTAAGTTCTTATTTTACCTCCACTTCACAAGTGAGGTGGATAAGGCTCAGAAAGCTACTGTAACTCTCTCAGAGTGACCCAGCTAGTAAGTAGTGGGAGAACTCCAGAATTTTGTTCATAACCACCACGCTGTGCTACCTCATCTGCTAAAAAGGTATTAAGTGTTTTCATTTTTGCCAGTCCTAGCACTGAGAACTTTACATTCACTGCATCTGCTTTATTTAATACTGGCATTTAATAGCATTTTGTATGAGAAGTACTGTTTTTATAGATGAGGAAACAGAAATTTTCCCAAGGTTCTATATAGTTAATAAATGTTAAAGAGTGTCTTTATCTGGTTATAGTATCAGGGTAATGTTGGCCTTGTAGAATAAGTTTGGAAGCTTTCATTCCTCTTCAGTGTTTTGGAATAGTTTCAGAAGAATAGGTATAAATTCGTGAATGTTTGGTAGAATTCACCTGTGAAGCTGTCTGGCCCTGGATTTTTTTTTTTTTTTTGGCAGTTTTTTGATTAGTGATAAAATTTTGTTATTAGTAATTGGTCTGTTCGGATTTTCTTTTTCTTCCTGATTAATCCTTGGAAGATTATATTTTTCTAGAAATTTACCTATTTCTTCTAGGTTTTCCAATTTTTTGGTGTATAATTTTTCATAGTATTCTCTTACAATTCTTTTTATTTCTTTGGTATCAGTTATCATCTTTTCTCTTCATTTTGGATTTGATTTACTTGGGTCCTTTCTTCTTTTTCTTGATGAGTCTGGCTAAAGTTTTATCAATGTTATTTATTTTATAAAGAACCAGCTTTTAGTTTCATTGATACACATTTTTTTAGTTTCTGTTTCATTTATTTCTGCTCTAATCTTTATTGTTTATTTTCTTCCACTCATGTTGGGCTTTATTTGTTTTTCTTTTTCTTATTCCTTTAGGTGTAAAATTAGACTGTTTATTTGAGATTTTTGTTTGTTTGTTTCTTGAGATAAGCCTGCATTGCTATGAATTAGAACTGCTTTTGCTGTACCCCATAGATTTCATATCATTGTATTTCCATTTGTCTCAAGAAATTTTTTTTCTTGCTTGCTTGATTTCTTTATTAACCATTGATTGTTTGGTAGCATGTTGTTTAGTCCCCTCATGTTTGTGTTTTTTACAGTTTTTTTCCTTGTGACTGATTTCTAGTTTCATACCATTGTGATTGGTTTGTTTTGTGTCCTACTGTGGTCTGTCCTGGAGAATGTGCACTTGAAAAAGAAATGCCTATTCTGCTTTTTGGGGTGGAATGATCTGTAAATATCTATTAAGGCCTTTTGATTGAATGTGTCATTTATTTAAGAACATTGTTTCCTTGTTGATTTTTTTTGTCTGGAAGATTTATCCATTGATACAAGTGGAGTGTTGAAGTCACTTACTATTATTGTAATACTTCAATCTCTCCCTTATGTCTGTTAATATTTCTTTTTTATATTTAGATGCTCTTATATTCGGTGCAGAGATATTTACAAGTATTATATCCTCTTTTTTGATTTATCCCTTTTTTATTATATAATAACCTTCTGTGTCTCTGTCTGTTGTTCCAGTCTTTGTTTTAATGTCTGTTTTGTCTAATATATTCCAGTATAGCTACCCCAGATTTCTTTTCATTTCAATTTTTATGAAATATCTTTTTCAAATCTTTACTTTCAGTCTATGTATGTCTTTCGTTCCGAAGTGAGTCTCTTGTAGGCAGTATATGCATGGGGCTTGGTTTTTGTTTTGTTTTTTTTTTTTAAATCTATTCAGCTACCATATGTCTGTTGATTGGAGCATTTAGTCTATTTACATTTAAAGTGTTCATTGATAGGTATGTAGTTATTGCAATTTTATTAATTGTTTTGTAGTTCTTTTCTGTTCCTTTTTTTCTTGCTCCCTTCTTTTGTACATTGATGACTTTATTTAATAATTTGCTTCCTTTCCCTTATTTTTTGTATATCTATTATAGGTTTTTGGTTTGTGGTTACCATGAGATTCATATATAACAAGCTATGTTTATGGCAGTCTATTTTAAGTTGATGGTTACTTAAGATCAAACGCATTCTAAAAGTACTACATATTTTACTCACCCCCTGCCACGTTTACGTTTTTTAGAATTATATTTTACACTGTATGTCCGTATGTGTATCCTTTAATTTATTATTGTAGTTACATATGATCTTACTACTTTTGTCTTTTAACACTAATAGTAGCTTTATAATTTGTTCATCTACTACTTTTACAAAATGTTTGCCTTTATCGGTGAGATTTTATTTTATTATTTTTAGTTTCAACCTTTTCTTTTCCACTTAAAGAAGTCCCTTTAACATTTCTTACTGTGACAGTTTAGTGGTGATGAACCCCTTTAGCATTTGCGTGTCTGGGAAACTTTTTTCTTTAATTCTGAAAGATAGCTTTTCTGGGAAGATTATTCTTGGTTCTAGATTTTTTCCTTTCATTATTCAATATTTGGATATATTGTGCTGTCCCTTTTGTTCTGAAAACTTTGTGCTGAAAAATTAGCTGATGGTCTTACTGGTTTTCCTTTGTTGCTTTTAAACTTCCCTCTTTAACTTTTGGTACTTTAATTATGATGTGTCTTGGTTATGGATTCATCATGTATGGGACTCTGTGCTTCCTGAACTTGGATGTTCATTTTCCTTCATCAGATTAGGAAAGTTTTCAAACACTATTTCTACAAATAGGTTCTCTGTCCTTATCTCTCTTCTCCTTCTGAGACCACTATCATGCAAATGTTGGTGTGCTTGATGTTGTCTCAGAGGTTCCTTAAACTATCCTTATATCTTTTTCTTTTCCTTTTTGTTGTCCTCATTCTGTGGTTTTTACTACCTGTCTTTCAGGTTGTTGATTCAGCCTTCTTGTATCATGTGATCTTCTGTTGATTTCCTCTAATATACTTTTAATTTTAGTTATTGTGTTCTTCAGCTCTGATTGGTTCTTTTTTATGTTTTCTGTCTCTTTCTTTATATTCTCACTATGTTCATCTAGTCCTCTTTTGAATTTGTTGAACATCTTTATAATCAGTGTTTTGAATTTGTTATCTGGTAGATTGCTTGTCTCTGTTTCATTTAGTTCTTCTTCTGGGATTTTGCACTGTTCTTTTGTTAGTAACAGTTCTATGTCTCCTCATTTTGGTTGTTTCTCTATGTTTTTATCTTTGAATTAGGTGAAATAGCAGCCTCTCTTGGTCTTGAAGGAGTGGCCTTATGTGGGGGTTTTTCCCTTTTATAGAGTGAGTGTGCCATGTGTCTTTGTCAGGCTGGCTGGATCTGTAGCTGGTGTGGACATGGGCCACGGGAAGTCCCAGGGGAAGCCGCACCAGGGCCGGAAACAGGTGTAGCTGGAAACAGGTGTAGCTGGAACAGGTGTGAGCCACAAAGTGACCCAGGTGGTGAGGTCCTCTCACCGGAGGCTGCTTTGGCAGGTGAGGTAGAAGCTGTAGTTGGAGCAGGCTGTGGAGAATCCTGAGGGTAAGTGGCACTGACCAAGAGCTGTAGCTGAAGCCCGCATGGGCTGCAGGTGGAGCCAGGAGCTATGGTTGGAGCAGGTGTAAGACACAGGGAGATCTGGGGCAAGCAGTGGAGCTGGTGAGGGCCTGAGGCCTGGTGCCTAGAGCCAAGGGTGCACTCAGATGGCCTTGGCCAGCCAGCTAGAGCTCCTCAATTGACCTCTCACCTGTGCACTCAGGGTGGTGGGGGAACAGAGCAATACTGCTCTCTGGAGCCTCCAACCCCAGAGAGAGCTCCCCGTCATCCAAACAAAGGATGCTCTAGTGTTAGACAATTGACTTTCTTTCCATTTAGTCTTGGTGCCCCTTTTAATTGACTTCCTTTGTGTGTACCCTAGGGCTGGTTTGTCTGCATGAGGCTACTCAGTGTTCCACCCCCAGTGCTAGTTGATTTGTTGGGTGTGGGATTCGCACAGTACCATATCTCCATCTCTCCTACCAGCTTCTGTGTGGTTTCTCTGTGAGTTCTTGTACAGAAGTTGTTCAGTCAGACTTCAGTTCTTCTTTAGGTGGAATTTCTCTGTAGGTGTAGATTCAATGTATTTCCAGAAGGTGAGTTCAGGGTCTTCCTATGTCACTATTTGGAACTCTCCTGATCTCTTTTTACACTGCTATTTGAATGAATCAAAAAATAGGAAAAAAGGGAAGAAAAATAAGAGCTTCTAGTCATATTTATGATATTCTATGAATTTATGTGAGAAACTAACAAGTTTGTGATTGTATCTTAAATTCTGTATATTTGTAAAGTTAAAGAACAATGCTATTTGTTCTCCTATTAAACAGGTGTGATTCTGTAACCTTAATAGGTTAACCTTTTTGTTCCTTGCTTTTAAAAACAGTTTTTGGTTTTGGCTTTGAGTTACATTACATGGTCATCAAGTTTCCTCTTTTTATCAGGGTAAAATGGAGGGTCTTATGAATCTTAAAAGCCTGTAATTTACCTTGGATCTGAGCTATAAGGCTTATCCTGAATAAATTTCATGTAAAGCTACAGAAATTGTGTAGAAAGTCTTTATGAATTGGAACTTAACATGTCACTGACACATTCTGAAGTGTGTTCCGTTGCTTTTAGTGATGGATGATCCCATTTTGCCAAGTTTAGCTGAAAAGGGTGCCTTAGAAGCCCAAACACCAACTCTGGAATCTAGAAACCTCCTGGAACTTCCATAGTTTTAAATCAGCAGAATGGACGCAACCTGCATCTGTGCGGGGGAGGGGGGTGTGGGGGTGGGGTGGAATGCCACCAGTTTGCTCCACGGAAGTCTCTGAAACAGAACTGTAAACACCAGCCTTCTTTGTTGTACGTTGGTTTTTAAAAGCCCCTGGTGGTTTGGGGAGGAGAAGGCCTTGCCTTGGGGCTTCTTGGTCCAATTTTGGGGGACCTGGCTGAAAACTCTGGATATTTGATAGTCTGGCTTATTTCTATGGTATATTAGCACCCTATAAAAGTTACATGTCATTTATTTCAAGTTTAGAACCCTCTCAAACTTCAGGGGCAAACCAAACTTGAACCTTTTGTGGCTGGAATTCTGTTTACCTTTGGCCAAATCTTGCTTCCTGACTGCGAGGCTGGGAGGTGAGGTGAAAGGGGGCTCCTGAGGCCCCTTGGACATCAAATCACTTTTGCCAAACAAGTCTTTGATAGGTTAAAACATGAATAAATCTGAAACACGTAGATTAACTTCCTGTCGGTATACTCTGGGGCCTACACACAAATGCACATTGTCCCGGGCCAAGTGCATTTTGAATGTTGCTTTCCACCAACTGTGAGGCAATGTCTTAGATTTTCGCCACAGTTGAAATTGGGTCAAGTCACTCACTCTCCACTTCTAATAAATATGTCAAATAGTTTCTCTGAAGATTATTCGACATTCCAATGGAATAAAGATCTTGGAGAAATTTGGACATTTCTTGTGTTTGAAAACGTTTATTTTTTAACCAGGGACAAAGAAAAAATGGATTTCAAGATACCCAGTTCAAGTATGGCTCTGATTCCTTTGTGTCTATTTCAGAACAAAGGCCAACAAGCAATGCCTTGCACTTGAACAGAGGAAAAATAACACATCATGTTCCATGTGCCTTTCAGATAGAGGAACTGATGAATGCATTGGAGAAGACTAGGCAGGAATTGGATGCCACCAAGGCACGCCTCGCCTCCACACAGCAGTCCCTGGCTGAAAAGGAAGCACACTTGGCCAACCTCCGAATAGAAAGGAGAAAACAGCTAGAGGAGATCCTGGAGATGAAGTGAGTAGCCATTTTTGTTTCTGAGTTTCTCTGTTCTAATCTTTTTTTAGGGATGGGGAAAGGAAGTCTAGAGAAGGTGAAAAAGAGCTTGGAGAAAGAATAAGTTAGCTAACACTTGACTAGTCATTTCTGGGACTACGCATGTTACTATTTTTAAATTATAACTTCCATGTTCCAATTTGCTCATTTTTCACATCTATTATTCAAAAAATTATCCAGCATTAGATTTTGTATTTCCATGTTTTGTGGATGGTTCTGGCATTCTTAGTTCTGTCACAAAGATCTGCACTGGCCAAGAGACAGGGGCCTCATTAAGCACAATGGTAATTTGAGCACTGTTCACAGTTACGTGGAAACTTTTCCAAGGAGGTATTTCCTAATTGTGACTATAACTTTGCTAATTTTATTCTTTTCCCTCTTGTACAATGGCTGGCTTGTGTTGGCTTTCATGGAGTCTCAAGGTTGGCACCTCTTTGTTTAGAAAGCAGGACTCTGACTTGCTAAGCTGATAAAAACAGGCTTGGAAATCCTCCTGTACCTCCCACCTTTTCCTGGGGAAGGGTAGGTAGTGCAGGAGACTGGAACCAATCACTTTTCTTTGATTTAATCAATAAAGTATGGCCACATGCTGGGCAGTGGTCGTTCCTGTAGGCCAATAACACACACCCATCTCCACCTAGGTCTTATTTTGCTCTCACAATGAACTAATATCATTATGGAAGAACATAGCCAAGAAAACTACTCAAAGATTTTATAAATAATCAATTGCTATAGATCTGTTTCTGAAGACGTAGACAAGAAGCAACATCTCTCTATATAAGATTTAGAATGAAATAATCACTAAGATACAATTTCAATTCAACTTCCTTCCCAAGTAAGGGGAAACATACATAATTATGGCATCTTAAGCTTGTAACATAGACTCTGAAACTGGTGGCTAGGTATGGAAGAATGACCTTCTCTTGACCCTATGAGTCTTACACATGGTTAACATTAAACCCAGAGAGCTTAGATCATGGAAAATATGGAATGAAATATTTTGAAAGATTTAATAATGAGGACAAAACATTTATACCTTGTCAGCTACCTCAGTTTCTCTAAGACTAAAGAATAAGTAGTTTTCACATATAAATTCAAATTTTTCCAATTAAAGATGATATAATAAAAACAGATATTATTATCCTCAGTTGAGTTTTTGGAACTTAGAAAGATTTCAAGTAATTTGCTTAAGGCCATCTGTCCAGGATTAAAACCAAAATCTTCTATCTCAAGCTTCCTTTCTACTACCTCATTTTCTCAAGAAGCTCATGTGAACACCACCAAGCCTGACCTTTTGTTTTCTGAGTCAGTGTAATAATCATACTGCCTGAAACAGTGCCTGACATATGGTGTGTGCTCAATAATTGTTTGTCTAATAAGTGAGTGGATTGAATGTGGAGACTGGATTCTATGTAGCTAAGAAGCAAAGTATTTCAACCATGTTTACCATTATGGCTTTGATCAACAAACTATTTATAATACCAGCACATTGATTTCATCGGCCTTTATTCTTTTCCATTCACCTATTCCACGTCTGCCTTTTTGCATGTTGTTACATGTCATGTTCAGCGTAATTTCTCTAATTGTTCTCCAGTTGTTCCCAAGTAAACTTTTATTTCCTGAAGTGACTTATTATGTCATTTTAAGGAAATTTTCATTTCTTACTTTTGTTAAAAAGAGCATATTCTTTCCATGGTATGAGAGAGCAAGTGATGGTGAAACATGCTGGTTTGGGAGTTGTCAGACCTGGGTTGCAATCCTATTGCTTCTACGTGGTGGCTGACTTGAGGGAATCATCTTTACCGCACTTACCCTGACCCTGCACTTACCTCCTGTAATGACTTTCCTGGGGTGCTTCTGAGGAGAGGTACTCAGAGTAGGGCTTGGCATGTGGAAAATAATGTATGTGTGTAAATGTCGCTATCAGCCAATGAAAATATGTCATTTGTTTAGTATACTTTGTGAAGAGTATCATTTATCTAAAATTTTAATTTATTTTTCTAAAACATATAAACCTTTTCTGTGTGTATGTTTTCCCACTTAATTTCATGATTTCAGATAGCACCTAACTAAGACCTCTTTTGATGAATTGCCACATTATTGTTGAAGTGCTTAATCTGCTACTGCTACAAAATAAATATAGAATTCCTCTGCTAATTCCTTTGATAAAAGTAACAAAGCCTCACTTCATTAAGCCCAATATGGACCCCATTCACTATTTAACTGGCCCAGAAGCTCCACTTATGGGCTCCTTCCTGGCACTATGGGGACACAGGTATAGGGCAATTATATTGACTGGAAACACTAACTAGATTCATCACCCTCTTAGACTGTTCAAGTCATCCAACTGGTTTGATTGAGCTTGATCTTTAAGTTGACGTATTGGCTGCTTGACATTAACCTTGTCCACGTAAGTATGCGGGAACAATCAAATAGGTATATCATTGTCAACAATATCACTCTGTGCCAAGCACTGTTGATTTTCTTTCAACTAGCAGGCAACATACAAGAAACTTTCAGCCAAGTTTACCCAGTTTCCAATCCCTGGTGGGAAAGGAGAGCCTGTGTGGTATTCCAGGGAAGAGGGTGGGGCCATAACTCAAGACTTTGGAAGTGTGACCTCATCATTCACCTGTAACAGGAGGTCACTGTCTGTTGCCTCCGTTTTCTCTTCGGTAATATGGAGGTGATAATACTTCCCTTGCGTACTCTACAGAATTGTTGTAGGGGATTTTTTAAAAAGTAGTAAACTGAAATTAATATAGACCAGCATATGTGAAAGTGCTTTGAAACGTGAAAGGGGCTTTTGAAATGAAAGGCGGTGTCTGTTAAATTCATCACAAAATAAAATGGCACAGAATTTTAGAATTGGAAAGCAGCTGGGTCCAACGTCCTAGTCTGCATCAGCCAGACACCCATCCGCATCATTACTAGTGAGGAACTCACCAGGGCCTGGTGAGCACCATTCACACTGGAAGTCCTGGGCTCATAAGGTGGCGGTTCATGTCCCATGACTCTGGCATTGGGACATGAACCCCATTCAGAGGACAGAAAGCCTTTCAGATGTTTGAGTAATAGTGTCTCTTTTAGGGGATAAAAGGAACATGAAGAAGCAAAATTAAGATACACATGATGGCATTTTGGTATATACTTTTACAAATACTTTTTACTGTTTTTAACAAAATTAAATCACTTTTATATTTTTTAAATCCTGCTTCTTTTGTTTACTGAATGGGGAATGCTCTCCATGTCCCAAACATAGAATTAGATTATTTATAATTACTCAGTATATTGTCAGATAGGTTCACTCTTTTAAGGACATTTACCTGGTTCCAATGTTTTGCTAATATAAAGAATGTTTTGATAAGCATCCTGCCATTTAATTTTGTTAACTCTTTTTAAATAAATATAGATTTATATGCAGTTGCAAGAAACAGTAGAGTGGTCTCTTGCGTGCTTCACACATTTCTGTAAATGGTAACATTTTACATAGTTGTAGCACAGTATCACACCAGGAAATTGATATTGGTACAGTTCATCAATTTAATTCAAATTTATCCAGTTTTACACACACTCATTTATGTGTGAGAATGTGTGTGTGTGTGTGTATATACTAACCATATCAATTTCAACACATGTATAGATTTGTGTAACCACCATCACAGTCAAGATACAACACTGTTCCATCATTACAAAGACCCCTCATGCTACCTTTTGATAGGTACACCCACAACCAGCTGTTTCATTTTTAGCCAGAGTTTTGTTTTGTCTTAAATCATTTGAGGATATGTAATAGGGTACATTATCCCTACCATTCTTCTTTGAAAGGGCAGGGAATTATCCCCTTAGTTTAAAATTTAGACTGAATTTAAAGTGAGAAAATATTACTTCATTCCTCTAATTTAAAGATTTCTCGCCCTGACCATTGTGGCTCTGTTGTTTGGACATTATCCGGCAAAGCAAAATGTCACCAGTCCAATTCCCGGTCAGATCACATACCTAGGTTGCAGCTTTGGTCCTCAATCAGGGTGTGATGAGAAGTAACAAATCAATGTTTCTCTCCCTCTCTTTCTTCCTCCCTTCCCTTCTCCCAAAAAGAGAAATTTAAATATTAAAAATATATTTCACATGAGTTATTTTTATTTTATTTACAGAGGAATTTCTTTTTAATATTCGCTCTCTAGAACTTGTCATGTAGCGGGCATTGAATAAGTGTTTGAGGACTAAAAGGACAAATTAGTTTAAAAATTCAGAAATATTCATTGAGCTCCTACCATGTGGCAGGTACTGTTTTAGGTGAACAAACATAAAAATCCCTGACCTTATCCAGTTTGCATTTTAGTAAAATGAGAGAAGGAAATGAAAAGACAAATAAATAAGTAAACAACTTAGTAGATAGATGAATAATGTAGTTTCTTGTGTAACCAAAGAACTTCGGAATCCTACTTAGAAAGTTATTTCCAAAAGTAAGGATCCTCATGGTCATTTGGGGTAAAGAGAGTCATGGAAAATGCGATGTGCCCCTCCTATGGTCTGAGAACCCTTTCAGGGATCGCAGACAGAGGAGAGCCTCAACTGTATTTCACGTAGGATTCTTCCCCCCAACACCTCTTTTTCAGTTTGATCTTTGATTGGTGTTCTAAGTGATGGTCATGATTCCCACTGGAAAGAACTAACATATCCCAACCATATATTTTCATAGAAGAACATAATATTTATTTTCCCTTGTGTATAAGGTTATTCTTTTACTTAAAAATATCTAAAACCTCATACAAAAACACTTCATAATGGTTCATCTTTGTTACAGTTGCTTCTATTTAAAAGAGATTTTATTAAAATAATATTAAAAACATCATTCTTTATGTTTGGTTTTATTAATGCTGGTTAACAAGCTTACATTCCAGTAACCAAAGCTCAATTATTTAATTTCTGGCAGGTAAATTTGATATCTGTGGCTAAAAGGAACTGAAGGACATGAGATACAGTACTTAAAATCTGTGTGCATTTGCCCAGACAATTTGAACTTACATAGTAATTTAATAGGCAGACAGGCAGGCTAACTGATATGTTCCATTTAGTATTAAATACTGAATGAATAAGGGTTTTTAGAGATGGTTAATAGTTACATAATTCAAAGTGTATATTTTAGAGTTTTTTGGTGGTTTCTTGTGTTTATGTTATGTAAAGATTTTAAGGGGTTCTCTACATTTTTAATTCATCTGATGATGTTGTAAGATTCATCTTAATTTACTGGGTATTGTTGCATTTTAGACATCTTCTCCAGATAGCCTCAAAAGCCTTTGTATACACTGAGCTATTTTAAGAAGTTTATAGTGAGGTAAGGCAGCAGCTTATTCCAGAGCATTATCCTGTTAGCCTCTTTGATCTAGGATCCTTTTTGAGAGACCCACTCATTAGGTAAGTACCCTTCAAAGAAGAGGCAGGGTGCGGAAAAATGATATAATCAATTTATTCTTTACTTCATGCCAACATGAGAGAAGACAAATCACATTTCTTTAGGGAGGAATTCTAAGTGCCTGGCAATTTAGACAGGATAAATGGAGCCTGGGAGAGGAATTTTGAAGGCAACCATTACTTAAAATTGATACACTCAGTTGCTGAAGGGATATACCAACTTACAGAGATGTTATGGGGACTGAATGAACTTATACATTTGTGATAAAGTTATTTTTAAGTAGTAAAACTGTTACTACATAAAAATATGTGTGTGTCTGTTACATGTTAATATATGTTAGATAAACCCAATACAGTTAGTATACACTGTTTCTGTCTTCAAATTCCAATTGGCCTTATGCTTTCAACAATTTCTTTTTGTCTACGATGGCTTTTTTTCTCTAACCAAGGGTTTTTTAGAAAAACTTCTACATGTCCAATGAAGAAAATATTAAATGTTGTCACAGTGTGTCCTAGAATGTCCCATTCTGTCTGTCTGTTTCTATGTACCATCTGCTCAGTTCTAAAAGTAAACCGAGTCAGCTAGAACCTGGATGAAGCCAGCTTTCTGAGCTACCTGCAGTGATTGAGGACAGGTGGCAGAGACCGAGGGAGTGAATGTCAGGAAGAATTGCTCCTTCAACATTGGTTGTGGTTTGAGCTGCAGGCAGTCACATGAATACGCACTTGCTTTACCACTCATGATTTTTGTTTCTCTCTTGTAACCATGAAATTGGCAGCTCAGAGCGTTTAGTGGGAGAGAAAAGACTTACTGTACACAAAGCTTATAGTGGGTAAGTAAAACTTTACTACAAAAAAAAAACAACAACAGCTTTAGGATAGTGGAATAGTCTAACTAGCTTCAAATGAAAAGAACAGAAAAACCTACATTCCAGAAGCTTATACAAGTAACTGTTTAGTCGTCAGGAACCCACACTCCTCTCTTGAGGCTTTGCCTCAACTTCAGCTGTCCCATCCACATGCCAATCAGCAGAAAGGAGAAAGGAGAAAGGAACCTCTCTGTCCTTTAAACTGCACGTACCATCTATTGACATCTGAGTTATTTAACAGTTCATTTATTAAATAGTTGTTGAGCATCCAACTACATGCAAGAACTATTCTGTGAACAGAAAGGACAAAACCCCTTTATTCCTGGAGCTTACACTCTAAGTAGGTGCAAAACCAAGGCAGGGAAGGGTCTCATTGAAGGGAACCATTCAAGTCACAAAGTTACACTTAGGTACAATTCAAGCAGGGAGCTGCAGCCTTTAGCTGGGTGGCTGTATATCCAGGTAACATTCAGGTAACCCAGTACCAAGGAAGAGAAGGGGAGAAAGAGTATTGGGAGAAATTAGCAGTCTTTGCTGAAATAAAGTATGAAAAAACAATACGTGCCAACTGATAAAATATCTCACTGAGCTTTCAAAAGCAACTTTGCTGGGAACAGCCTAAGTGCCCATCAGTAAATGAATGTATCAAAAAACTGTGGTACATTTACACAATGAAATGCTATGCAGCAGAAAGAAAGAAGGTGCTCCTACCCTTCATGACAGCATGGATGGAACTGGAGAGCATTATGCTGAATGAAATAAGCCAGGTGGTGAAAGACAAATATCATATGACCTCACCTCTGAGAGGACTCTAATGAACAAAATAAACTAATGAACAAAATAGAACCACAGGCATGAAAACATGGAGCAGACTGACAGCAGCCAGAGGGAAGGAGGTAGGGGAATAATGGTGGAAAGAAGAGGAACATATACAAAGGACCCATGGATGAGGACAATGGGGTGGGGATTGTCTTTGGGAGCAGGGTTTGGATGGGGTAGGGGAAAACAATGGGGGGAAAATGGGGACAATTGTATCTGAGCAACAATAAAAAAGTAAATTAAAAAAGGAATTCCAAAATCAACATTTTAAAATTTAAAAAAAACTTTGCAAATTATACCTTTGGAGATAGTAATTCTAACAGACATTTACTCAAATGCATGTATGTTCAGTATATTGAGTTCATTTCTGGGTACCAGGGTTGGTAAACTATGGGCAAGTCATGTGGTGAGTGAACAGGTTGAGGGCTAACAAAATCTTGCCGTGCTTGGGATTGCTGATGGGTGATGAGTGTTAGGTCTAGAGAAGGCAAAGAGGCAGGTGCTTCCATCGACTATTAGAGAGCTGACATGTAAGAAAAGAAGTGGATTGATTTATGCTGCTTCAGAAGATTCTCCTAAAGCTGGGGTCCAGAATTTAAGAGGGGAAGACCTTCCTTCAATGCTCTGTTGAACTTTGTAGCAGTAGGAGCTCTGTAGCCTTTTGAGGGAGCACCTGAAGCTTGTCAGCAAATCCTGTGGTGGAGAAAAATCCCTTGTTCTGGGTGCTATGGAGGGAATTCCCACATCTGGAGAGGAGGCAGGAGGGTCATACTCACAATTTCTTCCCATGTGGAATTCTGTTCATAATTCCACTAAATAAATGGACTGAAACATGGATAAAATTTAGGAGATGTTGGAGTTTTGTTTTGTTCTTTTTTTCCCTTCATTCCATTGAGGAATTCTATTTGAAATCAGAAACTTTTTCCAAAAGCAAAAATGACTGCTTGGTGTAGTACACTGCCTTCTCTAATTGGACCACAATAGAATTTCTCTGTATTTTTGTACCTTGTAATTGTTTTTAACAAAACTTTTTGGATGTAAAGAGTTTGTATGAGCTAAGCAGAGATGTGTTTCACAAATCAGGGTAGCGAATCTGTGGTTAAATTTCACATTGGGAAGAATCAAAGGCCTTTCCCTGTCCCTGCCTTAAGGAATATACTAACTCTGATAAAAATGCCTTTGGAGAATTAAGCTGGCACAGGCATATATACTACTAAGTGCATGGAGACCTTGGGTGGTGGGATTAATGTTACCAGTGAACATTTACTAAATGCTTATTACATGTCAAGCAGGAGCTAAGTACTTCACCGGCATATGGCTGCCACCTCCTGGGAGATGGAGAGTATTGTTACCCTCACTGTTGTAGATGCAGAAACTGAGGCACAGGCACCTGAAACTCAAATACAAGTCTGTTTGATGTGATAGTCCATGATCTTAGACACTGAGCACACTGTTTTCGAGTGGAGAACTTGAGATGCCATTGTAAGAATTTCAAGTCTGCACATGGCAGAACCAGTATTGATTAAAAGAGTTGAAGACATTGGGCCAATAGGGGGTTCTTCCAACTTGCCTGAGTGGAGGGGATCAGGACAACAGGCTGGGGTGATGGTAGGGGGGAGGGGAAGGAAGAGAGTTAGCTAAAGGAGACCTTTGAAGTCAGCTTCCTTATCTTAAAACAAAATAAGGGACACACTGTCTTCTGGCCAAAAACATGCACTGTATGTATAGTTTTAATAGTGAAAAATGTCAGTCAAAAGGGCCCTCATCCTGGTGGTTTTTAATGGAAATACAAACATTTTCTGAGCTAGAGCAGTGTAATCTTTCAGCTTAAATAATCATAATCAGTAGTTAAATAATCTAAATGCCTGTGAATCATAAAGCTTAAATAATTCCAAGCACCATACTTCATGTTATCTCCACCCTGGCAGCAGCTCCTTGGGGGTAGGGAAGGTCAATCTTTTAAAAAGAAAGAGAAATGTATGGCCTTCCAACCTCCCATCACAGAGTAAGGCAAAGGGGCAGTTGTGGTCCTTTCTTCTCATCCAAAAGCAACATCCTCTTGAGGAATTTCGTAAAGTACTTACTCTAACGCTGTGGGGGTGCTGTCAGGTTTAGCCCCAGGAGGCAAGGAATGGGGCAGCTACATCGCACAAAGAAACCAAAGAGCAAACAGCATAGCCAGGTTCATACATCAAGTCCTGAAATAAGAATTCTCTGGTGCAGTGAGACAGGCTCTCAGGACTTGAGTTCACAGCCTGAATCTGGCTGTTAGAGCTGAGTGGGCCACGGCCAGCCTGACCTGGTATTTCTAACTGTGAACAGGGCTCTTGACTCAGATGACAAGTTAATAGTCTATGATTCTCTAACGCAGTGGTTCTGGAGTGGTGGAGGGATTTTGCCCCCTAGGGACATTTGGCAAAGCGGGGAGACACTTTTGGTTGTCACGCTAGAGGAGAGGTGCCACAGGCATCTAGGGATAGAGGCCAGAGATACTGTTTAACATCCTGCAATGCACAGGACAGCTCTCCCTCCCTCCCCCACCCTTGAACAACAACAAACAATTATCCAGCCCCAAATAACAGTACCAGGGTTGAAAAATCCATAACTGGCCTTCCTTTTTTAAGACTTGTGTTATTTAAATAGGGAAGAAAGGAAAGCTTTGTTGTAGCTCATCTCTAATATAACTTGACCTATTTTCAGAGAACTCACACAGGATGTGTTTTACACATTCAGAACCATGATCCCACAAGGCATGGGACTTGCCTTGGGACTTCCATTTTGTATAGATGATTTTGACCTCTGGACTCTGGCTTGCTTTCTTCAGATTATAGACAAGCTCACCATGTATCTCCCCAGTGGAATTGGCACAGGTCTCAGATTTAAATACCCAGGAGACTGTACTCCCTGTGAGATATCAATCCTGGCTAAGATTCCGAAGACCTGATCTATCAATGCCTACTGCTTAGCGGACCATGGAGTCCTCTCCAGCTCCAGCATTCCATCATCCATTAACCTGTGACTCTCTCTGGTCCTCGTTTTGCCCAACTATCTATTAAGAGAATGAAATTGGAACAGTCGTCCCCTGGCCAGTCCTCTAGCCAGCCTAATAAATGTTACTCTCTTTCCACCTTTGTCCCTCCCTTCCATTTGTTCCTTCCTTCACCACATCCATTTGGGGAGCTTGGTCTCTCCTTAGGGAACCACTTCTTGCAATGGTCAGTTAGAGCAGAAAGGATAGAAGAAAAATGAAGACATTGCAAAGGTGGGAGAATATAGCCCAGAGCAGGGGCCAGTGCATTAATGGGAAACGGACTGTTGCTAAGTCTTTTGTTTTCCAGTCATGGAATTTGGGAACCAACCTGCGCAAACTGCCTGTCAGAGCTGTGGAGGACAGGACTTGGGACAAACCCTTACATGGCAGGGGCATCTCTGTCTCCCTGTAGTATCTTTGCTTAGGTGAAATATAGTCCAGATATAATTAGGGGACACCTCAACCCTGAGAAAGGAGAGGGTAAACATTAAGATCTGCATCCTCATTGGAAGAGGACATCACAAAAATTCTCAAGTCAGTTAGACTTACAGGGGTATAGGGTTACAGGGTTATACGGTGAGACACAGCAGAGAGGTTGGGAAGGCTCTGAATATTCTTGGCCCCTGGGAAGAATGTAATACAAGTTTGTAGAAGGAGTGAATGAATGATGATGAAAATTATACTCTGTCTGTTGCTAGCTGTCTCTTCCTTCTTCCCCCCACCTTATTCACTCCCATTTTCTCCTCTTTCACCTGGCCTCGTCTTTCTTCCTCTCTTCCTCCTGTCCTTTGCTCCACCATCCTCCCTATGCTTCTTCCTCTTCTCCACCTTTCTTATACATAGTCTGGTGGGGTGCAAAATATTTTCTGCATTTTCTCAACAAAATCGTTGTTTTACTAGATTCTAATTTTGAATATTGGGCAGGAGGCAGACCAAGCACCTGGAAGGCGTGTGTGTGCATGTGTGTATGCGTGTGTGTGCATGCTCGTGTGTTCGGAGGCAGAGAAGGGGCTGGCTCTGGCAATGTTGCCTGGAGAATGAGGTGTTGAAGGGGAGACCACTGAGTTCCCCAGGAGCAAAGCAATTGAGAACTATAATCTGAAGCCAAGCCGCCAGTCAAATGCAGCCAAAGTCTTTTGTTTTCCAGTCATGGAATTTGGGAACCAACGGATTGTGAAAATTGAAATGCAGTGTTTGACTTGATCTTTGGTTAAGCCAATATCCCTGGGATCTTAATTTGAACCTGCAGGAGGCTGTGGCCAACTTTGAGAATCTGTTATTCTTCCTTCCTGATGCTTCATTTACTTGAAGAGATTTGCAGAATGCACTGCAGCTAGTGCCAGCATGCAGTTAGGAGAAAAGTGAAATTGCTGTCCCTCTGTTCAGTTTTGAAATTGGTGTTTGTATGTTTGCTTCATGAGCCCCGAGCTTGGAGCTTCTTTCTCCTCCTGGCTCTGTCTCTGGAAGTTTTCTTGGAAAACTTTTCCTTTAATGCATTTCTAAGACTCCTGTCAGCTAAGGCTTTACTCTAAGGCAGGATGGGATTGGGTTGGTGCAGTGATTATTCTCTGCTCCCTCCTACCCCCTGCCATTCTTTGAGAGGGGAGACTGTGTCCTGGAAGCTGCCTTCTGTGGGCTGCATTCCTGGGGTTCCCTTGCTGGCCGACTCCTGATTGGGTCCAGGGCCAAATGGAGGCCCTTGTAGGTGGTGGGAGGCTGGGAGGAGAAAAAAGTTAGAGAGTTTCCTCCCTGATCCCTTCTTGCTTTGGGGCAGTAGGAACTTCCCTCTGTGACCATAGCTCCCTCGCAGCAGTGCCCCATCCATGGCTCCCACTGGCCCTGAGACTAACTCATGTTTCCTTGTGCAAATGTCCACAGTTGCCCCTTCCTAGATGCCTCAGCGTGTCTTACTTGTTTCATTAACCCTGCCCCCCTCTCCTCTGTAGTCCCTTCATTGAAGTCTCCTCCTTGAACCCTCTGTGCTGGATTCTGCTTCCTGCCAGACCCAGACCAGAACAGCGGGGAAGGCCACGTGCCACGGTCACATGTGTGACATTTAATAAGATTATTTGAGAAAGTGTTGTTAGAAAGTGTTTACATTTCCCATATTAAGTAATTTTGGAAAAATAAGCAGATTGCTTGATGCTAAAATCAAAACACTAAAACAAAACTGCCATTCTGTGGTTTTATGAAAACAGTTGGCTTCCAAATGACCCTTCAACATGAATGACTGCTGCAGCCCTGATCCCAGAAAGTCGTGCGGCCGATGTTCCTACAGTCAGTCTCAGCTTTAGGATTAGGATTAGTGAACAGAGCTCCCTGCTCCCATCACATAGGAGGGAAAAAAATCCCCTCTATCTTCAGGCTTGGTGAGGTATGTTTGACTGAGCAAGGGAAAAGTTCCTGAGAAAGAAAGAACATTTTCAGGGGCCCTGGCTAGATTACAAATCAGCTGCCTCCAGGCAATGCAGCAGCCTTTCAGCTAAACTCAGAGCATCTGGGGTTTTCATTTAAGGCTAAAGGCATGGCAGCTCTGAGCAGCAGCTTCTCTAAAGCAGCACTGTAGCCTGAGGTAGGAGCTAAACTCTCCTTGTTGATTCAATCACGTGTTCAGTCACTGACGCATTCACTCATAAAACAAATCACTCTGGGCAGTCAAAGCTATTTATTGAGAGAATGAGTGAACAATCTGATGTCCAATCAGAGGATTAGAAATCTGAATGCTGAATTACAGCTGTGCTAAATGTGCACAAAAGGAAAGGCCTGAGGAGGAGTGGGAACAGCCTGAAGGTAGTAGAAGAGCTCCCAGGGATGTGGCTATGACCCATGTTGTGTTGGGTGAGTGGAGGTTCATATGGTGAAGAGGTGGGGCTGGTGAGTGGGGTCAGGTGGGGGACCCTATTTTAAGAGGAGGGGACTGCCTGTCCAAAGGTCCTGTGGCGGAAGGGAATAATGTCTTTCCTAAATTCACAGGAGGCCTGTGTAGCTGGACTACAGAGACCAAAAGGATTGGTTGAGGTTGGAGGGGTGGCCAGACCACCCAGGACATTGGGGTTCATGGTCAGATTGTTGATATTTATTCTAAGAAGAACAGGAGCCCACTGAAATGGGGGGGGGGCATCATGGGAGTATGATTTAAAATAATAAAAAGCAATTACAGTGTACATATCATGTGTGAGAGACTTTTAAAGTGCTTTGTAAACATTGACCTACTGGATTTTCACAATCCTCTAAGTATTATCTTTCCCATTTTACATTTGAGAGAAAACAGGTAAAAAGAGGTTCGTGAAGGTGATATTCAAACCTCTCTATATTGTCATGTATTCTGCCACATACTTGACCAGTGAACTGCCCTGCTTCTGGCTTCTGTGCAGAGAATAGATTTGAATGTGAGCATACTAGTTAGAAAACTGTTGAATCATCCAGGTAGAGCCTGTCTTGGGGTTTTTGCTGTAGAGATGGAAAGAAGTGGAAGATTTCAAGAGACCTGTCGAAAGCTGAGTTTATAGGACTGGGGTTAGATCGCCATGGGAGTGGTGGAAGTGGGCGCCCCTCCTTCCCCTCCTTCCCCTCCTTCCCCTCCTTCCCCTCCTTCCCCTCCTTCCCCTCCTTCCCCTCCTTCCCCTCCTTCCCCTCCTTCCTCTCCTTCCTGCCAGCTCTGTGTTCTGCTCTCCTGAGCACTTCCATTCCTCCAAGCACAGGGGCTATGAGGGAATTGTTGTGGCTATATTGCTCTAGTCTGGGGCTTGTCCGCAACCCTACTGACGCTGGGATGGATAATTCTTTGTTGTGGGGACTTTCTTGTGTTTAGTACCATTCCTGGCCTTTACCTACTAGTTGCCAGTAGGAATCCCCTCCTCCAGTTGTAATCATCAAAAACGTCTCCAGGAGTCGCCAGAAGTGCCTTTGAAAGCAGAGCACCCCTGGTCGTAAAGGGCTGGTCTAGACCTAGCCTGTGTAAGTTTACAATTTCTCACCTTGAACTTGCAGCCCGGCTCCTTCCTGGAATGCCGTGGGTCTTGAGCCAGTGTGTCAGTGGCACTAGGGGGATCTTAACACTGGCTCATGCCTAGCACGTAGGCCTCCACTCTGGAAGCAGGGGGCCCCAGACCAGGTCCATTCAGAAAGCTTTTAAAGAAGCCTCTTTCACATTCAACAATATCATCCATGTTACAGTTTTTATTGAGGTGGCATAGGCACTTGGCCATCATTTAGACCCACTTTCTTTTCCTTGTGGACATGGACACCTAAGCTCTATACAACTGATTTCATCATGAACTTTCTTTAATTAACTTGCATGTTTGAGCACTTCCTGAATCTCATGTTTCCAGAGCCACTATTTACAAAACAGCTCCAAAGCTTTTCTCTGCAGACTTCATTTGTTTAGAAGGCCTTTCAATGGAGAATATATTAAAGTTAGATAAGCTTTATAGTTTAAAAGGTGAATTTATCAAATATTGAAAATTCCCTACTAGATCATATTTTTAATAAAGTACCTTGAGAGGCCTGCCCTTTAATGTGGGATCCATGCAGATATCCTGGGGGAAATACACAAGCACCCAAATGAGGTGTGACTGTAACCTGGTACTGAACAGTGGTGCTTTCTATTCCTTCGAAAGCACAGGGTGCCGCCACGAAACAGAGAAGGAATACTCCTATGGGAATTATCTCTTACCTAATTGGTGTCCCAGTGGGCTTGGATATGTTAAATCTTTTTAAAAATGTCAACTATATACCAAAGTAAAATGAACCCCCACATACCCTTCACCCGACTTTAGTAATTATTCAACTCATTGCCAGCCTTGTTTCCTTTCTCTCTCACACTTCCCTATTCCTATCCCTGGGTTATTTTGAAGGAAATCCAGACATTATATCATTTCATACATAAATATTTCAATATAAACTTTTTTCAGATAAACATTTTGACACCAAATTACAAACACTTTAAGGTAGAGGAGAATTCTAATGAAGGCCTTTCCCCATAAAGTTGAAACTCCCTGGGAGAGGCTTAGATTTCAATTTGTTAAAAATCTTATTAGAAAACAGCAAAATGGAGGATCTAGTGGTATTTTACAAGGAAATCAGAAGGATTAACACCACTAGACACATTCCTTAATTGATTTTCAGCTCTATTCTCCTTTGCTTACACTTAAGGCTCTGTGTTCCCAGACTGACATAATTATATCTTGGGTAGAGTTTTTATTATCTCTTATCAACCACTGACATTTCTACACTTAACCAAAAGGGAAGGCCTTTTCTTGATGGGTCTCTCTTTTACTTCTTGACTGAATGATAACTGTTTACAATTTTGGAGAAATAAAACAAACAACTTTCAATGATTTAGGTACATCTTCTGCACCTAATGGGTTTGGAGACTGATTAATGGTAGCTTTCCTGCATAGAACAAAACTGAGATTTAGCTCTCTTTGTAATGAGATTAGACTTCTGAATCTTTGAAGACCAAACATATCTTCTCAGCTTCTTGTACTGTTTTTGTTAGTGATCACATCTGCTGTCCCCACAAAACCTCATTTAATTGGGAAAATAAAATTAATTTATGCAGGGTTGCTCTAGAACATTTGTTCATTAATTAATTCAACCATCATTTATTGAACAATAACTAGGGACCTCCCATTGCACTAGATGCTGATATAGTTATGGCTCAGATGTAGTCCCAGCTTTCCCAAAGCTTACTCTAGTTGTGATATTTTGCTTGTCCATTGTGCATCCAACCCTGGTGATTTGGGGGAGCAGTGGGTGGTTTCCATATCCAAATATCCCCTGTGCCCTTCTCTCCCTCAGCTAGGTAACAATGGGGATTAATTGAGTTGAGCCAGATTATTTCCTTGGGCTTGGCTTTCAAATACAGTTTTTCTCAGGGAAAATGGAGACAGACTCATAGATGGAGAGCAGGATGGAAGCTCATCAGGGGGTGGGTGTTTAGGGGGTGGAGAGATTGAGCAAAAAAGAAAAAGGACTCATGGACATGGATAGCAGTGAGTTGATTGCTGGGGAAGAGGGTATAAAGAGACTAAAAGGTAATGGAAAAATACAATAAAGATTAAAAAAATAAAAAAGAAACATAAAAACAAATCCAGTTGTTCTAAAAGAGAATAACTCAAGAAGGTGTAATGGCTGGGCCAGGAACGTGGGTGGCATTCTAGACCTGACTAAAATATAAGATGGGGAGAGAAGCTATCTCAGATGGGTGGGAAAATATGAAGGCTAGAATCCCATACTAAAAGAGATGTTATATCTGTTATATTTCCATTGACAGTTGGCCATGAGCCAGGCAAGACTGAGTGGTGACAATTGTGTCATCATGGTAAGTTAGTTTTTCATATTGTCTAGCATCTAGTCTGTCTTCTCATTTGGTGATGCTTCCTAACTCCTTGATACCATCTCTGAGAAGGGGGCCATAAGCATCTGCCTGGCTCTGAGGGGGGTGAGAAGTGCATTAGCACAAGGGCCAAGCACCTTGGCTTTGAGGGGTCAGATGATTCGGGTTTGAATCTCAGCCCTATCACTTACTCTACTTGCAATGTGACCTTGGCCAAGTGTGTAAATGACATTACTTTGCCCGTGGGGATCCTCTGAGGATTAAAATAGTTAATACATATAACACACTTAGCCCAGGTCTGCTGCTTAGTAAATCTACTCATCAGCATCCTGGGGGAACTTACTCTCTTTTCAGAGAACACTCTCTTAAAGTGTTTGCCTTTTCTTGTGCTGTGATACCTTTATTCTTTTACATTTTGCTTTTTGAGGACACTTAAGCATTTAGTCCTTCTTTATAATGCTTGAGTATTTAAGGCTCTTCTGTCCTGTTTTCTCCCCAGTGTTCTCCATACTGCAAAATCTTCGCATCTTAATTTGCAAGTACCCACTTCTTTCTTTTCTTCTTGTGACAGGTTTAGAGGACTCTCAGTATTTTAACCAATCTTCCTTGAATATTATATACAGTCCTTTTCTGCATAAATAGTCACTGGGCATTTTTATGGGCAGGGCACTGAGTCTGGCTCTGGGACCCAACTCCTGCCTGCTTGAGCTCAGGCACTAATGAGGAGGATGGGGTAAGAGTTCTGATAAGGGAGGTCTTGGGGGTATTAGGGCTTCTGATCCAGAGTGGAAGGAAACTTTCTGGGGTTGAGGGAAGCTTCTAGGAGGAAGAGACAGCACATGGGAGACCTAAGGGGTGAGAGAAGTGGGCCAGGTACAAGAGGGAGAAAAGGGGAGTGTTTCTTATGCAACTCACACTCAAATACAATATTCAAGTGACCAATAAAAGAACTCAGTGATTGAACAAATTGGGTCCTGCTAAAAGGCAAAAACAACTCTGGAAGATTCTGCTGAAAGTGGCCATTTATTTGGAGGAGGGGTTAAAAAATGTCACGCCCATATTTATGCAGTAATAGCTAATCTTCTACCACATATCCTTGGCTCCTAAACTTATCTTTCCTTTAAAATGAACAATTTCCCTCCAAGCAGGGCTAGAACCTCCATTTCACCCCATTTTCACATTCTTCTTGACATGTGGCTATGGAAGGTTGGCTACTAACACAAGTCATTTTTTCAAGCTGTCATTAGAGATGCTGTCTCCACAATGTCTAGCAACACTGTTTACCTTCACAATGGTCAACTGTAATTGGATATGAAATTTTCAGCATTACCTTTCCTCCATGATAGTATTAGAAATAATTTATGTTTATAATAAGAAAGGCTTTTAAAAAATAAGGTACACAATGAAAGAGGCTCCCAGAACTTGTCTGGAATTATTCAGGGAGATACTGAGCTTTGAAAATATTTAAAACTCAGGCTTGGAGTTTAGCTTTTAATGCAACTAAAATTACATACATGAAAATTTGTGGCAGCAAACTTGAACCACTTTCCATTGCATAACGCTATTTTTTATTATTTTATTTTTTGAAATAATACAACAATTTTACCAAAAGTATATAGAAACTTAGGGAAAAAAGTGTTGACTCCTGCCAAGGCTGACCTCAGCCAAAATGGGCCCCTACCCCTCGGCATCTCTGAAACCTGCTTTCTTTAGGTTTTATTAACTGAGGAAACAATAATGATGAAAATGATGGAATAGGATAGTGTTTTTATTGAGCAGCAGCCAGTGGAGGAGCAGGAGGAGGGCTTTGGCCTCTGATGTTGAAGTCCACAGAAAAAGGGCTCTCCAAAATCAGTGGGGAGATAAAAAGAGCTGACTTCTGTTGCCAGGGACTGCTCCCCACCCCTTTTTATAGGCTGACTAAATCATGCCTGTGTCTCCTTAAACTCTCCTAGCTTCATTCTCTTGGGCTGCAGTGGCACCCAGAGCAGAAATGATCAACTACAGTCTCCCGGGTTCATAATGCTAGCAGACGTTCCTGCATCTTAGGTCCAAGTTACATTCTGACCAGCTTGCCTACCTGCAGGAGCACAGCCTGCCTGTTGGAGATGCAGGGCATCACTGTGCGCTGTGTTTGTATAGGGCCCACATACACCACTCACATGCTTCCTGATGAGCCCAGAGGTGTAGAGATTACTTCTTTTATTGATTAAGGAACCAGTAAATTCACTTTTAATATATAGAAATGTATCTTTAGTATGTACTGACACATGGTCAGTAAGGCAGGAGAGAAGAGGGAGAGAGGTGTTATCATCAATGACAGGGTCAAATGAATATAGAAAATTATCTGCATTAGGTGATCAGAATTCCTCAGTGCTAGCTATTTTAATAGTATAATGGACTGGGTGATATTGATTCATTGTGTTATTGTTATTCAAGATAAGAATAGTAAGTAATATTTGTATAGGAAAGAAGAAAGCATTTACCAAAGAAAGACTTAACATTGTGAATTCTTTTTTTTTCCAGTCTCTTTTCCCATACATAGTTCATTTTGCATAGTTGTGATTGTACTGTTACTATTTTTTCTCTTGATATTTTTTATTTACATGGAGTAATGCTTCTTGTTCTCCAGTTAATATATAATAATTTTTAAGTTGGATAAGGATAGAATAGTGCATGCACAGTCACTATGGGAGAAGGGACTCTTTATAGTTTAGGTTTGGAACTCATGGACAAATGTGACTATTCACATTAAACCACAAAACACTAATTGAGTAACTACCGCATGCCAGGCCCTATTCTAAGCACTGTATGTGGACAGTGGGGTGGTCGTGGCTGCCAAGATGACCGAGACCTGTAGAGAATGCTTTCAGTGAGTTTACACTTTGTTTAGAAGAGGAATTAAGACAAAAAATTAAGAAGTAAATAAGGGGAAAAGGTAGGAAGGAAGGAAAGGAAGGAACTTAAGAAGAAAGGGAAGAAGAGAGTTGATTGGGGGCCAAGAGGAAAAGAAGGAAGGAAGGAAAGAGGAAAGGAAAAAGGAAGGAAGGGAAGAAAGAAGAGACTGAGGGAGGGATGGAGAGAGGGAGGAAGAAGAAAAACCAATAAACCATGAACATCTATTGAATTTTCAATATTTGGAAAATGGAAATCATTTAAGACCATGAGAGATATCACAGGATAACATAAAGTTGAATTTTGAGGAATTTTACCAATATTAACAATGTGTTTATGATGAACAGTCTTTTCAGCTTTCCTAGATCTTCCCTGTGTAAAATTCTCAGGACATGAATGCCAGATCTCTCTCTAAAGTGCTCATTAGGTAGCATACTTGAGTATTATTGCCATGGAAAAAGAAACTATTAGTAATGTGTATATGAGTCACACAAAAAATATGGACTATTAATTTCTGAAAGCTCTAAGCTATGTAAAGGGCTCTTTCACACTACACAAAAAATTAAATCAAAATGGATCACAGACCTAAATGAGTTAAAACTATGTCACTCCAACAAAAATACATAGGTATAAATCTTTGTGACCTTGGGTTGGACAAAGCCTTTTTAGATATGAAACCAAGAGCACAAGCAACTAAAGAAAAAAAGGTGGACTTCATCACAATGAAAAACTTTTTGCTTCAGGGGACACAAAACGGGAGGAAATACATGCAGTCATATCTGGTGAGGGACTTGTATCCAGAATATATAAAGAAATTTTAAAACCCGATAATGAACATTCAAAAGCCCAATTACAAAAAGACAAACAATTTGAATAGACATTTCTCCAAATAAGATATATAAATGGCCAATAAGTGCATGAAAAGATGTTTAACATGAGTAGTCTTCAGGGAAATGTAAGTCAAAAACACAATGAGATACCACTTCACACCCACTAGGATGGCTACAATACAAAAGACAGACACTAACAAAATGAGGATGTAGGAAATTGTGGCCCTCATACATTGCTGATGGGAATATAACGTGGTGCAGCGGCTGTAGAAAACAGTTTGGTAGTTCCTCAAACTGTGAAACACAGAGCTCCCATGCGATATAGCAATCCTACTCCTAGGAACACACCCAAAAGAAATTAAAACATATATCTACCTAAACATTTATACATGAATGTTCACAGATACATTATGAATAATAGCCCAAAATGGGAACAACTCAAATGGATGAATTGATGGTGAATAGATACATAAAACGAGACCTATTTATACATCAAATGTTATTTGACATTTGAAAGAAATAAAGTACTGATAGATGGTACAACATGGAAAACCTTGAAAACATCATGCTAAATAAAAGAAGCCAATCATAAAAGACCATATATTGCAAGAATCCAATTTATATTCAAATAGACAAATACACAGCAACAGAAAATAGATTAGTGGTTGCCTAAGGCTAGGGGGATAAAGTGAGGTGGGTGACTGGCAATAGTATGTGGTTTTGTTGGGAGTAATGAAAATTTTCTAAAATTCAGTTTTAGTGATGGTTTTAGGACTGAACATACAAAACTTCCATTTAACTGTATGCTTTAAATGGGTGAATTGTATGATAGGTGAATTATCTCCCTATAAAGCTATTGAAAGCGGGGTTCTCTGCACAGTGCCATGTAATCTACAAAGATATACGTTATAGTCCATGTTCATAGTTACTTATAGTCTGTTTGAAGACAGAATATATAAAAATGATTAGAAATATCAGATAGCCTCAAAATCAGTTTTTAGCTCAACATCCAAGGAATGTAATACCCAGTGAGTGTATTTGAAATGAAACCTATTTATTAAAATTCAACTGATTGATATTTATTTTGAGTCCTACTGTAGGTACCTGACCCAGTGTTAGGACCTGCAAGTAGGGAGAGAAGATTGCATAATTGGGTCATTATATTATAACCTAGACATGTACAAAGGACTTTTACGTTGGTTCCACAGAAGGGAGAGAGCTGTTCACTTGGTCTGTGAGGTGGGGAGAACTTTTAGAGGTGATGTTTAAACTAAGTCTTAGAGACTAAATAGGAGTTCAATAGATGAAGGAGTGAAAACGTCTTACGGAAATGGTTAAGAGGAACTAAGTGAGAACTTATTAAATAGGAAGTATGGTGATGATGGTGATAATGGTGTTGGCAGTGATGATGAGTGATGGTGATAATGATGACGATAACAACAATAGTAGTGATGACAAAGGTGGTGGTGACGGCCCAATAATGATGGTCATGTAAAGATAATGATGGCATTGATGATGGTGATGATAGTGATCATGGTGTTGGTAATGGTGGTTTTGAAGGTGACGGTTTTTCAAAGACTGAGTCTGAGGAGTTCCTGAGTCTTCTCAGCGATGTGCTTCCAGGCATCTGCAGACAGAGGACTAGAACTGAATGCACACAGTGACCTGGAGCACCTGTCACCGACCAGTGCCTTGCTTTTTCATTAAATATTTCAGCGAGGCTTGTAGAAGCTGTGTACTGGTCTATTAAAGAGGAGCTAAACACTTTAGCAGTTAATGATTTTCTGCAGTTGGCTCTGAGATATAGTGGCCCATACTCTTGCTATTGGCAACCACTTGTGTCAGTGACATTTTGTGGAGACCTGCTGTGGGCCTAAGTTCTGGATCTCGCCATGACCCCTTTCATGAAAACTTTTGGTTAAAGTAGTAGGTTGAACCACATGAAATTACCATTTTTGTAGGTCAAAAATAGTTGACTATCAGCAATTTTATCTAGTTAAGCTATAAAATACATGATGGTGATTTATAACCCCACCCCTTCACTAAGCGTGCGGGATGGGTAAAATGGGGTCAAAAAATAAAAGATACATGTCATTCTGCTATTGACAGCCTTTGTGCCACTGACTGTGTGTGCATGTGTGTGTACAGGATAGGTATTGTAGACCAGTGTTGTCCAGTACAGTTGCCATGGACCTTATGTGGCTATTGAGCATTTGAAATAAGGCTAGTCCAGAATGAGGTGAGCTGTGAGTATAAGACACATGCCTGATTTCAAAAAGTTAGTATGAGAAAAAGAATATAAATTATCTTAGTATGAAACATATATAAAAGCTTAGTATAAAAATAATTTTTATATTAATTACATGTTAAAATAATACTTTGGGTACATTGGGCTAAATAAAAATATTAATTTCACCTGTTTCTTTTTACCTTTTTTAATCCGGCCACTAGAAAATTTAGCTTGTATTATATTGCTACTTGACAGTGTTGCTACAGACAGGGTTTTAAAGAACTTTTCAGTGCACTTTTCAGCAGATTCAGAGGGAAGACAATTCAAAGTGGCTTTTAGAAATTGCCCTTGAACTTGAATGCTCTGAACCCAAATCTGCTTCAGTTTCCTCAAAAAAGGAAGGAAAAGCAATACGGCTACCAAAATCTACTTTTGAAAATTGCATTATGGACATATATTTGCTCTCTAATATACAAAATAAATTCTAGCAGCTCATAGTTTTTCCATGTACTTATAGTATTCTCTTTGCTTTTACTTTTTGTTCTCTGTGTTCTTCTTGTCATCACTTTATCAAGATGTTGAGGCCCTGGCATCAAGCAAGTAGAGATATTCAAGATACATAAATGCCTCACTTATTCAGCACTGAGTTTATCTGAATCGCTTGGGGATTGGCTAAGTGTATAAGCATTTGGATTTCTTCGAAATTGAGACCATGCCACGCAATGCGGGATTAGTGGGGAGAAAAGTGTGTCAGTCTCCTGGCGCTGACAATTTCAACTGTCAGGGTCAGGGCCCTGTGGTCTCCTTTTGCTCCCCTAATCCCAAGTAAGAAGGTAATTTAAGTAGAATCCTGGGGTGCTAAATTAAGGAGGCTCTAATGGGAAAATGGGAAGTGGAGGGTTTAAAGGACACCCATTAATGTGCTCACTTCAAGATGTACTCTTGTCAGTGCTTCTTAGGAAGGCACATGCTCGCCAGTAATGTCTTTTCTTTTTGGAACACAACCAAGGGCAAGTATGGAGATTTTTAAACATAATATTTTGGAACCCAAGGGAAGCCAAAATATCACAGACAGTGATAAAACCACGATTTAATAATTGTGTTGTGTGATCCTGCAGCATGTGGTGGGGCTGCTCGAAGGGGAAGTGTGACGGGTGTGGGCAGCAGACATTCTGCGTCTCAAGTTGCCATCTAATCCTTCCTTAAATAGGCCCAGGCAAACCTGCAGGGAGTCCAGAAATTTTCTTTTCCCTACAGCCATATCTTCTAGAAGAAAGAGAAATCAGGACAAACAAGTATATCAGCTAGGGTTGTACTTGCCCGCCCCAACAAAACCCCCAAGTTCAATAATATGTTTTCTCACATAACAGTGAGTCTCGACGTAGGCAGTCCAGACTATGGAGGGTATTTTACTAGTGCCATCCTGTTTTATCCTTTGTCATGGTGCGCTTTTGCCTTTATTTTGCAAAATGGCTGCTGCAGTTTTCAGCCATCCCATCTATGTTCTAGCAGAAGGAAGGGTAAGCTCCAAACAACTGCACCTAAGGGAGAGACACCCTTTTTTATTTGAGAAGGGACAGCTTATTCCAAGAGCTTTCGCATATGTCATTTGCCTGATGTGGGTCGCGTGACTTCTCCCACAGGCACTCCAGGGACCCTGAGTAGGCAAAGAAGCAGCTAGAATGTGGAGCCACAGAGTTTGCCACTCTGACAAAGGAAAATATAGTCTCTGTAAATAGCTCCTAGTTCAGTTCTTGGCACATAATATATCATAAAAGCATGGATCTTAAAAAAGTTTCACCTTTGTAGTTAAAAGACCAGCCCAGCCAACACTACAACTATGTCATCTAGAAGTGGTGGTGGTTCCTTTGATGAGAATAGTGCCTAGCACTTCCTGAGTGTGTCCTTCAGGCGTGCTCTGCCTAGAGAGCACAGGCGCAGGGCTCACTGCTTTACATCTTATTCCTGATGAAGGCAATGCCCTTCCCAGGTTGCAGAGATCAAAACTGAGGCTGAGAAAAGCTAAGTAAACTTGCCTAAGGCACACAGCTAATGTGGAGGGGGGCTGGGATGCTAACCCTTGCTTTATTTCTGTCCCTTTAGAACCTCTAAGCTCTCCTATAAATAGAAGGCTGTTGGTGGATAGTTGATTTGCTTAGTAATTTGCTAACCCAGTTCAAAACCCAGAACCAAAGACCTTAGGGTGAATTTAAAAAGGCCAAAAAGAGTTAGGATAACTTTGGAGTAATTGATGTAGGTCTTCATATCATGGACTGTTAAAGGCCTAAATGATCTTAAGTTCTGGAATCTCTCAACTTTGGATATACAGAGTGGGGCAAAAGCAGGTTTACAATGATGAGAACACAAAACACAGTTTATTCTTATTTTACTACGTATTAATTCTAGTAGTATTTTCCATATGAACAACAGTAAATGTCCTTTTGCCCCACCCTATATTTTATGGGCTCTCCATTTTGGGGGATTTGCCATGATTCCACATGGTAATGGTTTGTTTAGGGTTGTATAGGGGCATTCTCAGGAATAGTCGGGACCTTGGTGCTGTTCAGGAGGAGTGAGAAGGAGCTATGTGCATGTCTTGGAGTGCAACCAGCGCCGGAGTGGCCCCCGGCTGCCACGAGGCCCGGTAGCATGGAAGGAGACGTAGATGGGAATTGCCTCCAAGGAATGGAGGTTCCCCAAGAATGATGGATCTGCCTTTGATGTCTAGCAGCTTCCAAATAGCACAGAAATGATACAGATACATGCCAAAAGGGGGAAAAACAACTTTTGATCTAGTTAGAACTAATTAAATTTTCAATGTGCATGAAAGAAACTTGAGTGCTGGCCAGTTGTTTGCTATGGATGGATTTTGTCAAAGAGCATAGTTGAAAATTATGTAACTAAAGCATACCCCTGCCTGGCTTTCTACTTGGGGGGAATTAATTTTTTGATTTTTGCTTCTAAAATGTTAGGGATTTCCCTTTTGCAGGCTGAAATTACCTGCAGTCTCTCTTTTTTTTTTCCTTTATAAAGTGATATTAAGAGTGATGTTTTTCTTTAAAGTTTTCTCAGAAGGTTCTCTCTTCAACCCTTCCTTGTTGTCGTATCTTGTTTAGTCTAATGTATGTTTTTTGTTAGTGTGTGGACTAAAAAAGTAATCTAATTAACAGGAGAAGGTAAGAAGCCCTGCAGGATTTTGGCAACAGAGGAAAAACGTGGGCTCTGGTATTTGATCAACAACTCCTACTTACGGCTCACCACTCTTACCTCGTTAGCAGGGGAGTTTTTTGCTCTTTATAAGCAGGCTTCAACAGAATAGAAAGTGTGTATTTGACAGGACAACAGTCAGGTCTAAGAGGCCCTTTCGGAAATTTCAGCTGCCTTTATTCAGAGCGACTGGCTTGGTAAATGTTTGGAGGGCCCTAATTACGCTTTGGGGTGATTAAAACATTGTGGATTTATGCCGTTTCACTAAGAAGAACGGCCTACTCCACATACCAAGAAAGAGGAAAAAAACTAAAAGGGAGGAAAGAAAAGAAAAAGGGGAGGCGGGCTGCAGTGGGGGAGGGAGCGAGCACACCACCCCAGTTTGGAGAGAGGCGGCCTCTTGGTGGAGCATATGAATCCACTTACATGTAAATTGCTTGTCGCTATGAATTAAGGGAAGGCTATGAAAGAACTGCTTTGCCGTGTTTACTATAGGATTTTTGACAGACTCTTTCCTCTTTCAAGTAAATTTGGCTTAAGTCCATAGTCAGTCCAGTTTTAAGTAAACTCCTCTTTTGTTACATTAACAAGGTTATAACATCACTGGGGCAGGTTTCCAGCTGCAGGAACCGAGGCCTAAGTATGGGGCTGAGGGTATAATTAAAACCTTCGGGTGGGAGAATTAAATTCTCAAGTAAAATTGGATAAAAGGCTAATTGTCCATAGCAACATAATACATGCTTTAAATATCTGTGAAATGAAGATGAATAGTAGGAGGCTTGGGGGGGGAAAACAACAACAAAAAAAACCCTTTTCTACTCTGAATCAAGATCTAATTTTTTAGTTCTATGTTAAAGGGCATTCCCCACCCCTCACCCTTCCCATCCCTAAATCAATGTTGAAAGCACAGCGCCTTCCCCTGTAGCCCCTGTGACTTGTCTTCTCTCTGTGCTAGAGATGTAGCATCTTTTGCAGAACTTCACTTACAAAATAGGGAGCATTTATAGCTGCTAAGCAGGAGTGGAGTCCTAGATTTTCTGGTTCCCTAGGTCCAAATAAAGGTGTTGAGTATGTGTGCTATATCTTCCCTTAAAGGAGCGATGGTGATGGGGGTTTAGGAGGGTGGGAGGGAAGCCTAGGGAAAGGGCACACATACCTTTGGTGACCTTCTCAGAGATGACATCCAGCTAAGCAAGATGATACATTACCACAACGCTAAAAAAACAAAACGCTTGTAATGGCAGCTTGTCTTCAGCAAATGCATTGGGAAGGCCCATTTGTTATTCATTAGGAGCAGCCTGGCTGGGCTGGCGTGGTAGGGAGCCTCGAGACTTAAGGTCATTCTATACCCCTGCCCCAATGACAGGGACAGCAGTGAAGACAGCTTTAGCAGCCCCTGAACATCCAGGCGTCGCCTCACTGCACTGCTGCTCGCAGCCCTTCAGGAACAAAGGTGTTCCCAAACAGTTTAGAGTTATGCCGAGGGTGGGAGAAGGGTGGGGTGGAAAGGAAGACCAAGAAGAGGGGAAAAAAATGAAAAAAAATGATTTCATGGGTAAAGTGATTCCATGGAGCTAAGCACACTGAGTCCATAGCCGAGAAGTCCTGCATACTCCCTCCAGCATCCCAGGAAGTATATCCCCCAGAGAAACAGGGACAGTCCGAAAAGGGGGTTATGAGGAGCCCAAGACTGTTGAGAGTGCTCAGTGTTTGGGGGCTTGCTGAGACAAGTGCCTGGCCAAGTCCAACTGATAGAACTACTGGGTGCGATATGGTAAGGCACTGAGGGTACATGGAGCTGCAAGAGGAGCAGGCCAGTTCCTGGAGAACAGAGATGCGGTGCTGCAGCCCAGAGGGGAGCTGAGCTGGTCAGCGGGAATCAAGGGCGGTAGAGGTTGGCTGGTTCGGACTTCAACAAGTAGGTAGCTTGAGAACATTGATCCTACATGTCAAGAAAACAGGATCTGGCCACCAGGCTCTGAAGTACACAGTGGTGGCCTAAATTCTACCTACTCTGTCAGCCATATGACATTATTGGTTTAAAAGAGAATGCATAGGAATTGCATTTTTGGTATTTTCAGCCTAGTTGTATTACAGAGTATTTTTGTCATGATGCATAACATGGAGACTTGTGAATTGAATCAAAAAGTGCCTTCTCACTTTAGAATCAGAATACCTTAAGGTGGACACATCTACTGTGGAGCTGGGATGCCTTTCAGCAGGGCCATGACACCTATCTTCAGTTTCATTGTAAGCATGAGTGTGCTTTTATGCTATGCATCAAACCTCCTTTCAATATTGTTGCTCAAAGAGTTGCTTAGATCACACATTTGCCCCATGGCAGCTCACTATCAGTAGTGTCTTAAGTATGTTTAAGTATGTTGAATAAAGGCTTATATTTTAGAGTGTATACATCTATTTCTCTTGCCAGCATTGTAAATTTAAAGTCCTTCTTACAAGTACCAAAGACATGTAATATATAAACCAGGTTATAGCCAGGCTAAGAATGACATTATGAGAAAATAAAGCTGAGAATGCTGTGTTTAATAGGAACCAACTCATTATTTCAAACCAATAAAATTTTAGCCATCTTTATATTTCTTTGTCTTTAAGTAGTGTATGTTTCTTTTTCAAAGTAGAGGTTTAGTTATCGTGTGTGTGTGTGTGTGTGTGCATGTGTGTGTATGACAAGTTAAAGTGAAAAAAGCACTGTTCTTTCTGAGAGTTATTTGGGTTTGATGCTAAGATATGGAAAAATACTTGTATTCCATGTTTTAAAGTTTTGTACTATTCAGGGAGCAGAATTTGGGATTTTTGCACCAGGGTTTGGTTGGCTAGCTGTTCACTCTGTAGAGTTCATGGATAAGGGGAGGTGCCTAGCCATTTCACACTTTCCCCGTGAGTCAAAAAATATTTGATAAGTAAATGTTTCATGATGAGGGAAGACCTTTCTCACTAAAAGGCTAATCTTGCCAGATACCTTTTTTTCCTCACCTCCCCCTCCCTACTGTCCCTCAACAGAGACTAAGAGGTCTGGGTAACACAATTATTGCCATTGTCATCATCAACCTTTTATTGAACAGGAGAGAACAAAACAGATATATAAGTACACTTCCACTTACCTTTCCTCTTATAAATTGTCATTTTTCTTGTTTTGTTTTCTGTATTAATGACCAAATTGTAGGATTAAAAGAAGGATAGAAGTTTTCTATTAAGGCAGTGAAAAAGTTTGGGAATAGATGTTGGTGATAGTTACACATTATTGTAAATAAAATGGTTAAAATGACAAATTTTGTGTTACACATAACTTGCCATAATAAAAACATGATGATATTGTGGGGGAAGAGAGATGGAGAGGGAGATATTGAGATAGGAATAATAGAGAACAAAGCCCCAGGTACCTGTCTGGTTGTCTGTAACCTCATTACATTCAGGTTTCTACTTCAGTGTTGCCCTATCTGAGAGGGCTTTCTGATCACATTAGGTAAAATACACATAGAGCCTCCCTTGCTGCTCTTTGTCCTTGTACCCTAATTTATAATTTTTTAAAAACATTGTTTTAAAACTTAAATAAAATTAACACAAAATATTTTTACAATTTAAAGAAAATTCACAAATGTGAAATCTATCCTCTTAACCAATTAAAGTGTGCAATTCAGAGATTTTTATTTAGTACATTCACAATGTTGTGCAACCATCACTACTATCTAATTTCAGAACATAATTCCACCCACCAAAATGCCATGCTTATTAAGTAGTCATTTTCTATTACCCCTTTTCCCCAGCTCCAGGTAACCACTAATGTACTTTCTGTCTCTGTGGATTTGCCGATTCTGGGCATCTCATAAATGAAATCGGTACGTGGACTTTTGTGTTTGCCTCCTTTCATGCAGCATAGTGTTTTTAAGGCGCATGTATTTTATAACATGTATCCATACTTTTATTGCCAAATAATATTACACTGAGTAGATATACCACATTTATTTATCCATTCATCAGTTGAAGGATATTTGGGTTGTTTCCATTCTTTGACTGTTGTGAATAATGCTGCTGTGAATATTTGTGTACAAGTTTTTATGTGGATATAGATTTACATTTCTTTAGGGTGTAGATTTTTTTTATAGCACTCACCACTACCGTATGTGTGTGTTTATGTGTGTGTGAGTATGTGTATGTGTATGTATAGTCTGTCCAGAAAAAGTACAGCCATTATTAATATAACAAGAATGGTTTGCATGACATCGACATAACCTGTCAGCCAAGAAGAGTGGGATGGAATGTGCATGCATGAGCAATGACAGCTTCACTGTACTGGTTAGTGGCAGGGAAGGCTGGTAGACGCAGGTGAGTGAGCATGCGCATTGTATAGCTATTGCATTCAAAATGAGTGAGTGAGTAGAGCAATGAATCTGCATCAAATTTTGCGTTAAGCTTGAACATTTCTCTATGGAAACTATTTGGATGATTCAGAAGGCCACAGCTATGGGCAACTAAGGTTATTGGCAGCTTCATCACAATGACATGTCTGCTCATGCTTCACGTCTCATGCAGAGATTTTTGGCAAAACATCAAATCACACAGGTGATTAGTGCCCCCCCCAATCCCCCAGAGCTCAGATTTAGCATCCTGTGACTCCTGGATTTTCCCAAAACTAAAATCACCTTTGAAAAGGAAGAGATTTCAGACCATTGACGAGATTCAGGAAAATACAGCAGGGCAGCTGACGGTGATTTGGAGAACTGTGTGAGTTTTCAAGATGTCTCCTTTGAAGGGGACTGAGGTGTCATTGTCCTATGTATAGCATTTCTTGTATCTTGTATCTACTTCAATAAATGTCTCCATTTTTCATAGAAGGTATGGCTGGATACCTTCTGGACAGACCTTGTATATGTATTTAGCTTATTTGTTCATTGTCTGTACTCCCCACTTTAAATTGCAATTTCTGGGAAAGCCTAGACTTTATCTTATTTTTTGCTGTCTCTCCAATGCTGAGAAGAGTGCCAATGGAATGAACTAGCTGATGAAGAATGAATGGTGTTCTGAATCAGATGAAGTACAAAATTCTTCCTGAGGCCCACAGTGTGCCCTTTGGTCTTTCTTTCTTTTAAGCCATTCTCTGGGTGGAATATGGCAGAATGGGTCACTCAAGAAAGAGAACGGTCATTCACTGTCACTGGAGCATTGGCAGACCCAAACAAGCCTGCTTCATGCCAGGCTGATGTCCGAAGACACAAAACTGGGATATCTTAACCAGCCACAGGCCCAAGTTTAATTTGATGCCAATAACTGATAGCCTGAGAATCAGTTCTGCCTGTGACAGACATCCTCTTGGATTTGTAATAAAAGCAAAGATAAAGTTCCTTTTCAGTAGTGCCAAGAAGAACATGATCTTCATCTCTCAGAAGAGAGATGTTCATCTCTTTGTTTGACAGACATGCAAGAGAGGAAAGAACAGGATGTTGCAGTCTGGGAGGTAATGGCCAAGTGTATTATTATTCATTAGTTGGACATAAGGGTCCAGAGATACTATTTTACACAAAGCCAAAGTAAAATTTAAATTACTGCAGAACTTTTGTTTACTTTAACAAGAAAAGTGCCTGTCCCAGGAGAAGGGAAATAAGGTGTACTTGCCTCCTGGTAGGTATTATTTTGGCTTTTAGGAATTCTGCTGGCTGGCTCCATTTTTGTTCTAATTAACTATATGATTCCTTTTAAAATATTTTTTCATGGATTCTACAGCACTTTGATACTGTTTGATTCAGATTTTCTTTATAGTTAATCTGCTTTTAGCTTTTGGAGAAAATAGTTCCATTTTTAAAAAGCTTCCACAGGATGTGATATGTACAGTTTAAATGATAAATCTTTCCCTCCTTAGAAATGTCACAGCACGAAAGCAGACATAGTTATCACACTGTTTATTATTTGACTTGGCCAATGGCCTAGATTTGGGTTCTAGTTTTAATATTTTAGAATGTACTTTTTTTGAAGGTTTGCATATAAATACTATCTGTTTGCTGAATAAGTGAGCGGCAGAGTAATTGAAATTACACTTAACTGAATTATTTTATTCATGTTTAGTAGTTTTTTTTTTTTATCAGTGAATGACTTTCTCAGCTTATGCGTTATAGGTGAATGCATTTCCATCCAAGATGGTCTTGTGATAAGGTGGCTCAGGACAATAGATTCTGGTTTTATTGGCGGTCATTCACATCTCCAAGATGCCTTTCAGTCATGGTAGACAGATCATCTGCTGTTGCAATCTGGGTGGAAATGGGGCAGTCATCTTCCTCTTGGGTATTTCCTTGGCTGAATTCTTACTCTTGTTTTTTTTCATGGAAATAAAAATTATTAAGAGAGAATCTTACAGGAATTCAAGGTTCTGGGCTGTCTTGGATAACGTGCCTCCTGCTTTGGGCACTTGAAGAAAACAATAAAGACCCACACCAAACACCTAAGAGAAGGCCCCATTGTCAGCCGAGCTTCGGAAAGGGGCCCTCTGTTAAAACAAGGGTGGATGCACCCGCCCACCACCCCACCAGCCTCCCCCGGCAGTTTACAGTACACCAACCCATAGGAATGTGAATCCCACTTCGGAGCCCATTGTGAATGTATTTCTGAGTTGTTTAACGTGTTTCTCACAAACAGGACATGACATGTATGGTTTAAATGAAAATAATGGCCTTGCCGCTCAGTGCCAGACCATCTTTTGTCAAGAGCATCCTGGCAATTGGAAAGGCTCTGGGCTGACATGGCCCACAGGCCGGGTCCCTAGGGGATCTGGACTTGCTATGTTTCACACAGAGAAGACTCTTAAATCAGGGGGCCTCCCCGAGGGCCTGCACCCTGGTATGTGCCTGTGTGCTCTGCAGCAGGCACGAGAGCCCTGCTTGCTGCTGCTGCTTCTGGCCATGAAAGCTTGGCCAGGAATTAAGAGGGAGATTTTCTTAGTCTTTGGATTCCTTAGCTATGGAGTTTATTTTCAAAACAAAACCAACCAAAAAATAAATAAAGAAAACAGCAACAAAAACCCAGGTTCTTAGTAAGGGAGTTTAAAAGTATATGTAGGTACTTTTGCTTTGTGGAATTAGGCCTTGCTTGTAATGACAAAAAAAAAAAAACAACAACAACAAAAATAACACACACACACACACACACACAAACATTTAAAAAATTATAGTAAGATATAATGTAAAATTTATCATTTTAAGTATACAGTCTGTCATATTAAGTACATTCACACTGTTGTATACCCATCACCATCTTCCATCTGCAGAAACTTTTTATCTTTCCAAGCTGAAACTCTATAATCATTAAACAACATTCCCCACTTTCCTCTTCCCCCAGCCTCTGGCAAACACCATTCTGCTTTCTGTCTCTGTGAATTTGAATACTCTAGGTACCTCATGTAAGTGGAACCATGCAGTATTCTTCCTTTTGTGATGGGCTAGTGTCTTCAAGGGTGATGAAGTTTGATGTAAGCAGGTTATAATGTATCAAGCCAGTTTATATTGCCTGAGTACATTCTATGTGTACCCTTTAATGTGCAGCTGGTTGATTCATCAAGCTTTTGTGTCCCATGAATGTCATGGGGTGTGCTGTCTCCATAGATCAGTTGTCCTCAACCAGGGGCTGCTGGTATGCCAGGGAACACTTGACAACAACTGGAGACATTATTTTTGATTCTCAAGGCTGAGGCAGGGTGAGGAGGATGGTGTGGTACCAGCACCTATGGTGCACAGGCAGATCATCTGGTAATGGCACTGGGTGGCTGCACAGAGGTTGCAAGGTATGAAGCTGGAGCTAGGAGACCTTGTTCTCGTCCCCATTCTGTTGCTTAGTAGTTGCGTAATACTTAACAGTTCTGATTATCTCCCTGGACCATATTTTCCTCATCTGTAAAATGAAAGAATTGAATTACCATTAAAAGTCAATGACTTTGGCACAGGTAAAGTAGAAAATTCTCAGCAAGTGACTTTGTCTTATGCTGTATTTATATTAAAGCACATCCTGTTCCATCACAGATTTTTCAAGTGAAAACCAAACCTTACTCTTGAAATAAGTGAGTAGGTTAAACCTGAAGCCAATTGCCAGTAAAGGTACTATGTTCTCTGCAAGAGCCTGAGACGCTGGACCCTTTTTGCTGCTATACCCTCTCTTTATTAGCACAGACCCCCAAAGCCAACATCAGTGCACTCGTTTTTTAAAATGCAGTTTTGTTGTGGATCACTTCAATGAGAACAGATGGTTTACCTAGAATTGTAAAAGTTTAGGGAAAGAAGGGGAAATGTCATCAAGGAACATGTATAAAGGACCCATGAACAAAGCCAAAGGAGGACAGAGTTGAGGGTGGGAGGTGGGGGTGGGTGGGGCAGGAGAAAGTGGCTGGAACATGGATACAGCTGTACTTGAACAATTCAAAAACAAGTTAGGTGGGAAGAAAAAGCAAAAAGGTACTATCATAAAAGCTATTTTAAACCTCTAAACAAGAGAGATAAGAAGTATCTAAAACCAAAGCTCTGGAGTCCAAATAGTAATATGCCTCACAGAGTGACACTGTGAAACAAACCAAATAGAACTCCGGGGATCCTCAAGTTTGTGGGCTGTGCATAAAATCCAGGGAAATTTTGTTATTTCCTTAGAATGTGTTGTATGTCTTATAGTGTACTCCCTCTAATTGTGTATGTGTTTGCCATTTGAACATTCATGTTTTCAGATGTGCCAATCATTCCTTCGTGGTTTTTGGTTTTTAGCTCATGCTTGAAAGGAGCTTCTGTTACCTCCATAAAGAGCAGATAGATGTCTGAATCAGTGGTTCCGATACTTGCTTAGTTGCTGTGTCATTCACCCCACAGCCTGCACAAGCTTTCTGCTGCATTCCTAGTGGCAAGGCAGGTGAAGAAGTCATTATCAGCTCTGACTGCCTTGGAAATGGAAGCCTACCATCTCTCTGAAATCCCTTCTTCTAATAAAACACATCATACAAACATAAGCCAAAATCAAAATCAATGCTGAGGTAGATTCACAGACAGACAGGTGAAATTTAAATCAGTACAAAATTCACTTGCAGTTCAGAGGCTGCTCTTCTCCCTAAGACATTCGCTCAGTCCTTTTTATCCACAGTGGTGATTGGTGTTAGCTGACATTTCTGTGCCAACTTTATTTGTGTTTGATACCAAAGAGACAGCCTGAACTTCATCAGCTGCTTGCTCTCTTTGCACAACTTTTAGTTCAGGTGGCTGCTGTGTTAAAAAATTGAATCAGGCTCCTGGCAACTGAGTTGCCTTCATTCCTTTACATACAACAAACTTCTTGAATCCAGTGTTTTGGCATTATAAGCCCAAGGAACTCTGGGTTTCCATGGATAATCTGTATTTAAAAAATTATGACCTGATCTTTTTTGAATATCCATTGCAAAAGATAGATTATATAATTGAAATGGTGAGGTGTAAAAATGAAAATTGCTACTAGTAAGTTAAGCAATTGTTAGTATAAAAACCAAACATTATGCTCTGGCTGGTGTGGGTCAGTGGACTGAAGACAGGACTGCAAAGGAAAGGGTTCCTGGTTCAATTCCCAATCAGGGCACATGCCTGGGTCCCCAGTAGGTGGTGCATGAGAGGCAACCACACATTGATGTTTCTCTGCCTCTTTCTTTCCCTCCCTTCAGCTATAAAGAAAGAAAGGAAGGAAGGAAAGGAGGGAGAAAGGAGGGAAGGAATGAAGGAAGGGAGGAAGGAGGGAAGGAAGGAAGGAAAGAGGAAAAGAAGGAAGGAAGGAAGGAAGGAAGGAAGGAAGGAAGGAAGGAAGGAAGGAAGGAAGGAAGGAAGGAAGGAAGGAAATCTAAAATAAAAGCAAACAATTTAGTAGATTTCCCAAAAGGTGGTTCTTCTTGCTTTTCCATTTTTGTCTATTCTCTATAGTGGTTTGTTGTTGTTGTTGTTGTTCTTTTTTAAAAAATTAATTTATTTTTTCAACTACATTTGTCTCTGCCTTCTCCCCACCACTTTCCCTTGCCCCCTCCCTCCCTCCCTCCCACCCTCCCTCAACTCTACCCCTTTGGTTTTGTCCATGAGTCCTTGCTATATGTTCCTTGACTTTCCCCCTTCCCTTCCTTTTTCCCCACCCCCCTCCCTGCTTCCCTCCTGTCTCTGTTAGTTTCTTTTCCTTTCAGTGTTGCTGGTCTTATTTTCCTTGCATCTTTGTATTCTTGGTTAGGTTCTGCTTGTAGGTGAGATCATATGGTATGTGTCTTTCGCCCCCTGGCTTATTTTGCTTAGCATAATGCTCTCTAGTTCCATCCATGCTGTTGCGAAGTTTAGTAGTTCCTTTTTTCTTTCTGCTGCATAGTATTCCATTGTGTAAATGTACCATAGTTTTTTGATCCAATCATCAACTGATGGGCATTTAGGTTGCTTCCAACACTTGGCTATTGTAAATTGTGCTGCTATGAACATTGGGGTGCATAGGTTCTTTTGAATTGGTGTTTTGGGATTCTTAGGGTATAGTCCCAGCAGGGGAATCACTGGATCAAAAGGCAGTTCCATTTTCAGCTTTTTGAAGAAATTCCACACTGCTTTCCACAGTGGTTGCACCAGTCTGCATTCCCACCAACAGTGCACTAGGGTTCCCTTTTCTCCACAGCCTCGCCAGCACCTGTTGTTTGTGGATCTGTTTAGGATGGCTATGCTGACTGGTGTGAGGTGGTACCTCATGGTGGTTTTGATCTGCATTTCTCTGATGGCTAGTGATGCTGAGCATCCTTTCAAATGCCTCTGGGCCCTCTGTATCTCCTCCTTGGAAAAGCGTCTGCCCAGGTCCTTTGTCCATTTTTTGATTGGATCGTTTGTCTTCTTGGAGTAGAGTCGAGTGAGTTCTTTAGATATCTTGGAGATCAAACCTCTATCTGATGTATCATTAGCAAATATATTTTCCCATACGGTTGGCTCCCTTTTCATTTTGCTGATGTTTTCTTTTGCCGTGCAGAAGCTTCTTATTTTGATGAGGTCCTACTTGTTTATTCTTTCCTTTATGTCCCTTGCTTTAGGAGACTTATCGGTGAAAAAATTGCTGCAAGGGATATCTGAGAGTTTCCTGCCAATGTTCTTCTCTAGGACTTTGATGGTGTTGCGACTTATATTTAAGTCTTTTATCCATCTTGAGTTTATTTTTGTGTATGGTGTCAGCTGATGATCCAATTTCAATTTTTTGCATGTAGCTGTCCAGCTCTCCCAACACCATTTGTTGAAGAGGCTATTATTGCTCCATTTTATGCTTCTACTCCCTTTGTCAAATATTAGATGCCCATATAGACTTGGGCTTATTTCTGGGCTTTCTATTCTGTTCCACTGGTCTATGGGTCTGTTCTTGTGCCAGTACCAGATTGTTTTGAGTATAGTGGCTTTGTAGTATAGTTTGATGTCCAGTATTGTCATCCCTCCTACTTTATTTTTCTTTCTCAAAATTGCTGCAGCTATTCGGGGTCATTTATGGTTCCATATAAATCTTTGAAATGTCTGTTCTATTTCTGTGAAATATGTCATTGGTATCTTAATAGGGATTGCGTTGAGTCTATAAATTGCTTTGGGTAGTATGGACATTTTGAGGATATTAATTCTTCCAATCCATGAGCACGGTATATGTTTCCATTTATTTGTGTCTTTCTTAATTTCTTTCTTCAATGTTGTATAGTTTTCTGCGTACAAGTCTTTTACCTCTTTGGTTAAATTTATTCCTAGGTACTTTATTTTTCTTGTTGCTATATTGAATGGTATTTTTTTTCTGATTTCTTCTTCTTCTCTTTCATTGCTGGTGTACACAAATGCCTTTGATTTCTGAATATTGCCTTTGTATCCTGCTGTTTTGCCAAATTCACTTATTAGGTTGAGGAGTTTTCTGGTAGAGTCTACAGAGTTCTCTATGTACACTATCATGTCATCTGCAAACAATGATAGCTCTACTTCCTCCTTTCCTATTTGGATGCCTTTTATTTCTTTTTCTTGTCTGACCGCTGTGGCTAGGACTTCCACTATGATGTTGAAAAGAAGTGGTGAGAGCGGACATCCTTGTCGTGTTCCCGATCTTAGTGGGAAAGCTTTCAGTTTTTGCCCGTTGAGTATGATGTTGGCTGTAGGTTTTTCTTATATGGCCTTAATTATGTTGAGGAATGCCTAATTTATTCCCATTTTGCTGAGTGTTTTGATCATAAATTGGTGCTGTACCTTATCAAATGCTTTTTCTGAATCTATCGAGATGATCATGTGGTTTTTGTCTTTTCTTTTATTTATGATGTATTATGTTTATTGACTTGCATATATTGAACCATCCCTCCATCCCTTTAATCAAATAGAAAAAAGTCTATTTGATTCAGTGCTTCTTTCAACTCCACGATATCCTTACTGATGTTTTGTTTGGAAGATCTGTCCATTTTTGACAGTGGGGTGTTGCTGTCTATATCTTTTTTGAAGTCGTCCAACAATTTCCTTATATACTTGGGGGCTCCTATATTGTGAGCATACAAGTTTACAATGTTGATGTCTTCTTGATAGATTCTTCCTTTAAGTATTATGAAGTGTCCCTCTGGGTTTCTTTTTATGGCCTTTGTTTTGAAATCTACTTTGTCTGATACAAGTATGGCAACCTCTGCTTTACATTGAGAGTTATTACTGATAGAAATTTATTCATTTTTTTCTCTTTGTACCTGTGTTTTTCTCTTCTCACTCTTTTCCTTCATCTTCTTAAACCAGTCCCTTTGGCAAATCTTGGAGTGCTGGTTTGGTGGAGATGTATTCTTTTAGCCTTCTTTTGTCTGGGAAACTCCTTATTTCCCCTTCTATTTTAATTGAGAGCCTTGCTGGGTAGAGCATCCTTGGTTGTAGGCCCTTGCTTTTCATTACTTGGAATATTTGTTGCCATTCCCTTCTGGCTTGTAGTGTTTCTGTTGAGAAGTCAGCTCCTAGCCGTATCGGGGCTCCCTTGTATGTTACTTTCTCCTTCTCCCTTGCTGCCTTGAGGATTCTCTCTTTGTCTTTGGTAGCTGCCATTTTAATGATGATGTGTCTTTGAGTGGACCTCCTTGGGTCCCTCTTGAGTGGGGTCCTCTGTGCCTCCTGGATCCATGAGACTCTTTCCTCAAATTGGGGAAATTTTCCATCTTTACTTTTTCGATGAGGTTCTCTATCCCTTGCTCCCCTTCTCCTTCTGGTATCCCTATTATGTGGATATTATTGTGTTTCAGGTTGTCCTGCATTTCCCTAAATGCCTCTTCATTCTTTCTGAGTCTTTTTTCCATTTCTTGTTCTTTCTGGGAACTTTTTTCTACCTTATCCTCCATCTCACTGATTCGATCCTCAGCTTCATCCAGCCTGCTTTTGATTCCTTCTATTGTGTTCTTCAATTCAGAAATGGTATTCTTCATATCCTCTTGTGTCTTCTTGACAGTTACTATGTCCTTTTCCAGGTTGATATAGTTTGCTGTAAGATCCTGATGCTTTCTCTGCAGTTTCTCATAGTTATCTTTGATCTGGCTGAGCTCATTGAGCTTCCTTAGAACCATTGTTTTGAATTCCATATCTGATAGTTCCCTTGCCTCTATTTCATTTAGCTCTCTCTGTGGGGAGTCCCCTTTTCCACTCATTTGGGGGGAACTTCTTTTTCTTCCTGTTTTTGTGAGAGTCTGTTAAGTTATTTATTTATTTATTTTTGCTTCTGCTCCTATTGGGCCTTCTAGATTTCCTGACTTTGTGGATTAAACTTCTATGGTAATAGGCAGGTCTTTTTATTTATTTGTTTGTTTGTTTGTTTTCTTTCTGGGCTTGCCTCTGATGATGTAAGTTTTTGACTCTGTATGACCTTGGGTCTTTTGTTTGAGCTTTCCAGGAGTCTATTGTCTGTGTCTGACTCCTGCTTTGGGCAGCTCTGTGACCCCTTCGGCCAGGGATCCACTATTTTTGTGGATCACTTTGCACTCTCTTGCTGGCTCTTTGAGTGCGCTCCCCAGCCAGACAGGATCCCTGGCCGGGCAGGATCTCCAGCCTGCCTAGGCGCTTATTCGCCCAACCTCGCTGCACTCGTCCAGGACCCGCACCTAGTGGGCGCCCCGGGACTCATCAGTTTAGGGTCTTCTATTGTGTGCTTTCCCTGCTTTTGGCTCTTTGGGGGCATCGCTGGCCCTCACCAAATGGAGACTATGGAAATGGGAGGAAGTCAGCTCCAGGACTCTCCAGTTAATCCTGTCTTCAGTCTCTCCTCCAGGGACTCTGGGCAGCTCTGTGACCCCTTCGGCGTGGGATCCACTATTTCTGTGGACCACTCTGCACTCACGGGCCTGTGCGGGTCCATTTACGCCTGCCCTCTCCGATCTGCACACTCCCTCGAAAGCCCCATTGGTGCCAACCTGTGGGAGGCCTGGCCAGCCCACGCGGGTCCACACACACGCTCTCCAATCCTAGCCGGCCACTCAGCGCGAGTGTGCATGCCCGCACTGGGTGGTTTTGGGCTGTCTATTGTGTGCTTTTCAGCTTTTGGCTCTTTGGTGGTATGGCTTGTTCCCGCACAATGGAGGCTACGGAAAGGAGAAGCAGTCGGGACTCCTCGGTTCCTCCTCCCGTTGTTCCCCCAAGTCTTTCCCCAAGTTGTTTCTCCAGTTTTTCCTCAGGGGTCCCTGGGCAGTTCTGTGACCCCTTCGGCCAAGGATCCACTATTTGTGCAGACCGCGTTGCAATCGCGGCCAGTCTGGTTCGTGGGGGCCCTGCTTCTGCCTCTTTGGGGGCGCGCCCTGCCTGCCCAAGATGGAGACTATAGAAGGGGAGGGAGTCGGGACTCCCCAGTTCCCCCTCCCATTCTTTCCCCAACTCTTCCTTCACCAGTCTCTCCTCAAGGCTCTCAGTGCAGCTGTGTGACCCCTTTGGCCAGGGATCCTCTATTTCTTCCAGCTTCTCTGCACTTAGACCCCCAACTCACACGCGCACAAGCTGTGTGCAGAGCGCACAAAAGGCTGGTTTATTGACTGTCAACTTATGCCTGAACGAGATGGTAGCTGCAGAGTGGAAGGTGAGTTATCACTGGGGCTCCGCTGGCCACCATCTCAGTTCTCTTCACAAAGTTTTCCTCACCAATCTTTTCCCAGGCACCAACCCACTCTGCTGCTGCCTCTGTCCAGAGATCAAGGAGGGTGGCTGCCACTGAAATTTTTTTGTTGGCCCTTTAAATGTCTCTTTGCATCCCCAACCACCTGTCTCTGAGAGAGAGCGCCCCTAAGCTTTTTGGGGTTGCATTTTATCTGTGTGTTTTCCTGGTTTTAGCTGTTGGAGTCTAGAGGTCCCTGTTTATGATTCAGACCCCGTTCTTCTCAGGGGGAGCTAACTGACTGTTCCAATGTCCCTCTGGTGCTGGTGTCCATGGGCACCCAGCCCACCCTCTTGAGCCTCCACCGCACTTCTTACCTGTTGGGATGTGTGAGAGTTGAATCCACTGTCTGTCCGCGGTGCCAAGGCTCCTCTCCTGCTATTGTTCCATTGTTTTCCCAGTGATTTCTCCACTATTTAGTCACAATTCCAGTTTGGTCTTTGGAGGAGGTCAGTGTGACTCCCACTCACTCCTCCACCATCTTCCTCTCTGTTGTTGTTCTTTGATGTAACATCCATTTTTATTGATTAGTTAATGGTATTCTTTAGTGTCACTGTTTTAGATGGGTGGTAGCAACAGCCTTTTAACTTTGCTTTTGGTATTATAACAAATCTGATGTTTTGGAGTCATGTATTCTTTTAAAAATCTTTTTAAAATTGATATACAGCATGCATGCACGGAAGTGCACAAATCATATGATTTCAATGTGGTAAATTTTCACAAAGTGAACACACACATGTAACCAGAACCTAGTTGAACAAACTAGAGTAGATACTCACTCTAGAAGTCTTCTGTACCCCTTCCCAGTCATTATTTCTCCCAAGAATAACTATTCTGATTTGTAAAATGGTAGATTGATTTTGCTTGGTGATGAAATGTATATTATTGGAATCATAAAGTATGCTTTCTTTTCTTCCTGGATTATTTTGTATAACATTTTATTTCTGAGATTCACCAATATGGTTGTGTGCACTTATACTCAATTCATTCTCATTCCAATTGAGTATGCTCTTGCTTGAGTATACCATGATTTTTTTAATACATCCTATTTTTCATGGGTGTTTGGATTGTTTCTGTTTGGGGACAACCATGAATAGTGCTGCTGCAATATTCTACTAACTGTGTTTTAGTTAGCATTTGCATACATTTCTGTTGCTTATATATTCAGGAGTAGAAATTCTGGTAGGAAGCATATCCAGAATGCACATGTTCAGCCTTTCCAAGTGGTGGTAGAGAGTGTGTACTGCACTTTGCATGAAAATAGATGGCTGCTGTGCATTTTTATATTTCTGGGGGAGTATATCAGTATTTACTATTTGAAAGGAATTGAAAAATGTTCATTTTCTTTGGCATGGTTTCCATTATTTGCTTTTGTCTGAGAACTCGCAAGCTAGTCTATAGGTAATATGGTCTGAAGTAAATTGGGTATAAATGCATAATCTTGCACCATTCTAATTTACCAAGCCCAAAGGAAAACCTTTGTTACCCTATATTTTTATAATACTTCATTGTGATATGAGGAGGCTTCAAGTTTTAAGAAAAGGAAATTGGGAGGATAAAACTAATATGATCCAGTGTGATTTTAAGGTAACAACTAGAGTCTTTGCAAAGGAAGGAGCCAACAGGTCTGACATAAAGCTTTGGAGCCACACACTTTTGCAGTGACAGTAAAGGAATGGAAGAACTGTGCTTCTCAGCATCACAGAGTCATCCTCCCAAACAGTCCACATTTAAAATGTAATATTGCAGGCCTTCAGAAAGAAGCTGCAAGGGAAAATTGAGCTGGCTTCATAACTTGACTACACTTTCTAGATTCGAAGTCTATGATCATAAATCACACTTTTGATTTCTTCTTGAACCTATAGCCCCTGGTGCTTGGAAGATGTGGGTCCAGAAGGGTTTGTTGCAATGAAATCAAATCCTCCTTTTAATAAAAATAATTTGATATTGTTATCCTATATCAGTCTTGTATGATCTGTTGTATTAGTTAGGAATCAGATTAGGCTGCAATAACAAAAGGATCTCTAAATTCAGTGATTTATATGAGATAGAAATTTACTTCTTCCTGACATCAATCTGTGTAGGTCACCTAGGAATATCTTGGTGACTGGCAGTGAAAGGGACCCGGGCCCATTCGATTGCATTGTTCTGCCATCCTCAACACACGACGGTTTCCCTCTCATGGTTCAGGATGGCTGCTCTGGCTCTCTCCATCCTGTCTGTGTTCTAACCACTACAAGAGGAGTAAGTGGCAGGGGAACAATGTACTCCTTTCTTTAAGGGCACAGTCTGGATGCTATGCACATCACTACCACACTCATCCCTTGGCCAAAACTTAATCCAGTGGTAGGAAGGCTGAAAAATGTAGTCCTCAGCTGAGGGCTACTGGTCAGCTAAAATTCCATAACTCTGAAGGGGTAATGGGTGGTGGAAAGCAACTAGTAGTCCTGTGTGAGTTTGGAGCCTTTATTACTATCTCATATATTTTTATTCATGGACTCTGATCTCTTCTTCATCTCTCTCACTACTGTCTTTCTTGTTTTTCTTTTTGCATAGAACCTATCCCTTAAAGCTCCTCAACTCACTTCTGATCTCTGGAAGTCTCTGTGAACCAGGAAAAAGAACAGCAAACCCTGTGCTCCTACCTGTCCTTTCTCAGATCTTAATCTGAGAAAACAGAAATTTTTCTTTGAATTACTAAGTTCATATGCTATTTTGGCAGAGATAATTGGGATAGTTCTAGAATCTTAGGTCCAAATGCCCTCAATAAAGTTGAGCTAAAGGGAAAAACAAGTTGATCCCAATACCTAGCAATCTATATTTAACCAGTGTACTTGTAAGTATGTGTTAGACAGGGAAATAATAGTTATCAGTCTCCAGTGAATTATAAAGGAAAATAATTAGTTAACTGTGAGATAACAGGGGTGCTGGGCAGCTGAATAGTAGAGTACTTCTGCTCTTCAAGAGGAATGGGAGCTTGGAATGCATTGTCTCCTGAGACAGGAGAGCCGAGCCTTCATTGTGTGTCCCAGGAACGGGGCAACAACATTCCTTTGTGAGCTTGTCTCAGCTCATCTACAGACTTCAACACCTCTGAGTCACTTGTGGTTGTCTTGGAGGGTATAATTTTCTGGCAGGTCCATTTTCAGCATCACTTTCAGAGTCAGAAGCTGTCTAGCTCCGCAGCTTACCAGCCCTAGTTTGACTTCCAGTTCTACCCCTACTTTATTGTTATGCGGCTTTCGGCGAGTTTCTTCACATTCTTCTGAGCTTCAATTTCTTCTGTTTGATAACATGAGAAAATTTTGCTAGTAATCTTTCATTCATGCAAGAGTTGTTAATTATGTAAACACTGAGGGAGGATGAGTGTGGGTCCAGTAATGCTGATGATGGAGGCCAGAATGCACACATTTAATTAGCACAGTTTGGTGAGTCTAGGGTAACTGTTGTCTGTGTCAGGACGGTTCCAGCAAGGGATGTAGTATTATGAAGCAGTAAATAGCTTGGGCTCTGAAGTCAGACAGATCTAGACTGGATCCCCAATTCTGTGTGGCCTCCTCTAGGTCTCTGTTTCCTCATAGTATTGACTCTGTAACAAATCCCAGCTGTACTCCTTTTTAATTATGTGACCTTAGGCAAATATATTCTCTCTGTATATCAGACCCTCTTTAATAGTAGGTGCCTTAGGGTTTCCAAAAATTAGGTGGTATAACCTATAAATAGCATTTAGTGTAGTACCTGGAACAGAGTAAGTGCCCAATAAAACATAGCTGCTATATTGTTTTGGTTGCTGTCAGATATTTTTTTTTAATTTAAGAATTTATTAGTTGAATTTTTAACAGCTTTATTTAGGTATGATTGACTTATATTAAACTGCATGTATTTAGTGTATAAAACTTGATTGATTTTGACATATGGATACACATTTAAACAGTGAAGATAATGGACCTATCTATCATTTCCCAAAATTTCCTCATGCTTTTTTGTAATGCATCCCTCCTTCCTCTCCACAACCTCTCTACCCCACTCCCCTGCTCATCTGTTTTATGTTGCTGTAGATTAGTTTGTAATTTATAGCATTTTATATAAATAGAATCATGTGGTACATATGTATTCTTTCTTGACTTGCTTATTTTCACTTGTTCATATTACATGAATCAACAGGTCATGTCTTCTTATTGCTGACTAGTATGCCAGTAATCTAGGCATATTATTCATTCATTCACCTGTTTTTGGACATTTGGGTTATTTAAATTTGGGGCTATTATAAATAAAAATTTCTTTGTTCATTCCTGTACATGTCTTTGTATGGAGAGATATTTCCTTTTCTCCTGGTTAAATACCTAAGAGTGGAATGGCTGGGGCATATGGCTGGATGTGTGACTTCTTGAGAAGTTGCTGACTGTTTTCAAAACTGGTTATGCCATTTTACTATCCAACTGTCAGTATATTATAATTCCAGCTCCTTCAAATCCTCACTGATACTTGGTATGGCTGGCCATTTTAATTGGTATATAGTAGTATCTAATTGTGGTTTTAATTCCTCCTTCCCTAATGACTAATGAAGTTAAGTGTCTTTCTAAATGCTTATTTGCCACCTGTGTAGATTCTTTGGTGAAGTCTTTTTTTCAGATATTTTGATCATTTTGTATTGGGTTGTTTGTTTCTTTATTTTTGAGTTTTGAGAGTTATTTATATAGTCTATATTTGACTGTTTTACTACATGTGAGATTTGCAAATATTTTCTTCTAGTGTAGGTATTGCCTTTTTAAGTGTAGGTATTGCCTTTCAATATTTTTTCTTTTATTAATTGCAGCATGGCTAACAAATTGTTGCCTAATTTAAGGATACACAGATTTTTCTCCTAGACATTTTATAGTTTTAGTTTCCACAGTTGGGTCGAATATCCATTTTAGGTTAAATTTATAAGTGGTATGAGGTATGGATCAAAGGTAGTTTGTTGTTGGTTTTTTGTTTTTGTTTTTTTGCATATATATGTCAAATTGTTCCAGTACTATTAGTTGAAAACATTATCCTTTTTCCACTGAATTTTCTTTGTACTTGTTGAATATCAATTGAACATAAATGGGTAGATCTGCTTTGGGACTCTGTTTTCTATTCTGTTCCATTGGTCTGTTTTTCTGTGTTGATGCCAGTACCACACTGTCTCAATTACTTTTTATTAAGTGTTGAAATAAGGTAGTGTAAGTCCTCCATCTTTTTTCTTTTTCTAAGTTATTTGGCTATTTTTGGTCTTTTGCATTAATGTGAATTTTCGAACCAACTTGATTTCTACAAATATATCTGTTAGAATTTTGATTGGAATTGGGTTGATTCTATAGATCAATTTGGAGAAATTTGACATCAAAATAGTGAGTCTTTTAATTCTTAAGCACAGTCTACTTCCAATCTATTTAGACCTTTAATTTATTTTAGCAATATTTTATAATTTTTAGTGTAAGTCCTTGTGCATTTCTTTGTTAGATTTATCCCTATTCACCTTTGCTATTTTGTTGTAATTTTTTTACAAAAATTTAATTTATGATTGTACATTGTACATAGAAATGCACTTTATTTTTGTGTGTTTTAGATATTGATCTTGTTTCTGTGTACTTAACTAAACTCACTCAAATTCTAGTAGCTTTTTTTTTTACATTCTCTAGGATTTTTTATGGAAATGATCATATTGTCTGTGAAATGATATTTCTTATCTTCCTTAAAATTTATGTTTTAAAATTTCTCTTTTTTTTTCTCCTTATTGTACTGACTAAAACCTACAGTACAATGTTACAGTGGTAAATGCAGACATCTTTGTCTTGTTCATGATTTGGACACTTCCTGTTTCTGCTGAAGTGATCATACTATTTTTCTGTCAGGACTTTAAAGAACTTGTTCTACTGTCTTCCAGTCTCCATGATTTCTGAGGAGAGATACACAATCATTCCATTCATTGTTCTCCTCTTGGTAGCATGTCATTTTTCTCTAATTCTTTAAAGGAATTTTTTTAAAAAATTGGGTTTGAGTGGTTTGATTTTGATGTAGCTGTTTGTGGTTTTTCTTTGAGTTAATCCTATTTGAAGTTTGCTGCACTTCTTGAAATTATAAATTTATATATTTTACCAAATTTCAGAAGTTTCTTCCATTAAAAAAAAATTCTTTCAACATTGGACTCTTCCCCTTCTTGGACTGCAATGACATAAATTTAAGACATTTTGATGTTGTTCCACAGGTCCTGATGCTCTGTTTACATTTTGTTAGATTTTTTCCTTCCTTTTCTTTGGATTGAATGATTTCTATTGATTTATCTTCAAGTTTCCTGACTCTTTCCTTGGTTATATTTATTCTACCATTAAGACAGTCAATGCTTTTTAATTTCAGATATTTTATTTTTGTAGTTTCTATATTTACTAAGAATTTCCATTTTTCTACTCATTTTAAGTGTATTAACCTTTATCTTATGGAGCATAGTTACAATAGTAGCTTTAAAGTTTTTTGTCTGATAATCTTGATCATGTTGTTGTTGACATCTGTTTATCTTTTTCTTTGAAAATTTGTCAGATTTTATTGTTTTTTTAATGTTAAGTATCATGAACATTTCTAAATTTTATATAGTTCAAACTTTGCATCCTGTTAAAATCCTCTAGAGAATATTGAATTTTATTTTATTACTTTATTTTACTTATTTATTTTTGCTTAGCAGGCAATCAACCTAGTTAGGTTCACACTTTTTTACCTTCTGTGAGGGGTGGTTTCTATGCCAGTTCAATTCTCAAAGCTTTTAGATCCATGTCACGCTTGCATAGCTTAGAGATGTACTGGCTAATGTTTCTGACTCATTCACAGAACTTGAAATTTTCATCTTCAGCTCTTTCCTTTCCAGGATTTCCTCCACATTCTGCAGTTTACAGGGCCCTCTTTCTCAGTCTTCCAGTTAGGAAGGTAGTATTTCTCATGGTGGTCTAACTGTCCACTGCTTGGCTGTGGCAGTGGAGTGCTGCAATGAGGATCCACCTTGGGGCAAAACTGGAAAAAAGGAGGGATATGGGGATTTCCCTTACCCTCCTTTGATCCCAGAGGTGTCTTTCCCCACTTCTACAGAGAAAAAGACAAGATTTCTCTTAGAGCTATAGCTGTGTAAGCTGCTGCTGGCACATCGCTTTTAGGGCTTTCGGGGAGTTGCTTTCCTATTTTGGCTAGAGTGTTTAGTTGAAATCAGTGAGGGGAATAGGCTGGAGTGGGCTACTCCATCCTGGCCTGCAATAGAAGTTTCAGGACATTATGCAAAGGGTTAAATGTTTTCTCCCATGTTCTTTAAAAGTTCAGTTCAGAATTTATTCTTTCATGCCTCTTAGTGTTTAAATGATTTTTCTAAATAGTCACAGTTGGTAGCACAACTGTAATCCAAGCTGAGTGTTTAAAATGGCTGACAGCATTCCAGCTGGTTTCGATCGGGTTGGCCACAGTGATGGATGCATGGAACACAGGCTACGTTGTGTGGCTGCCACCATTGCTTCTGAGTCCCACACGTTTGTATACGTCACAGATAACAATTTCTCATGAGGGACTCTGCAGTTATCATAGATCTTGGAACTTTCTGCTGGTGAGAGTTTTTGTTTTTGGTCTCTGAGTTGTACAGCTCCCAATGATTCCTGACATTTCTCACAGTCTTAAGCCCAGGTTTTGTCAGTTTAGGGGATAAAGAAATACAGAATTCATAGGGACCCATGGACAATGGGAGGGGAAGGATTGTGTTTTCAAAGACAGTTTCTACTCATTTTATGGAAATGGACATCGTAAAAGACCAACTTGATTTATATTACGCCCAAGATTTTTCCATTGCAGATTGACTGATTAAACTTGTGTAGTGATTATTCAGTCACTTTCTTTACCCACATGTGCATTGGCATCTATGAATAATTAGAACATTGGTAGAAGCAACATAAGGGTTAATTATGACCATATGACTTTATTATTTCTTTCTTTTTTTAACACATGGAGGGAATAAATAAATATATTGGAATAAGGCCAGGAATGCTCCTTATTCAAGAGGGAATTGTTGCAGAGGAATCCAGAACAATTAGACCGTGTTACCTCCTTTTGTTAAGGCAGTCATCTGGGGTCATAGCTAATGTAAAGGAGGGCATTGTCAGCAACAAGGAAAGTGAGGCTGTTGTTAAAATGAAACAGGCTGTGCTTTCTTCTGTGACCTCTCACTACAACCAGGTCTCCCATGATAGCCATTGGCGCCAAAGAAAATCGGGCAGAAGAGTTGGAACACTTCCCAGTCCAGAATATGCCTTACCAGCCCTTCTACTTGAGAGCTATTTAAAATCATTTTGAACCTATCTAAGTAGTTAGAGATAAAAATAGGAAAATATATATTGCTAATAGATGAATAAGTTTAATAAAAAATTTCTATAGAATGAATATAGGAGAGAGGCAACCAAAATGGAAATCAGAAACCTTGGACTTATTAACTTGACAGGGTTTTAGACACTCTGTGGGCCTCAGTTTCAGCCTTTTGTATAATGCAGTGGTGGTGGGGGGCGACGTTGATTAATAGAGCAAACAAAAATGAAAATTATTAAATAATGGTAGTTGTCAGGTTTTGTGTGTATTACCTAGATTAGCACACTTAATCTCATAGCAACCCTAATATACATACTATTAATATTTTATTTTTCCAGGTGAGGGAACTGACACTTAGAGAAGTTTTATCTGACTTGCCAAAGTCAAATAGTTAGTCTTCAAAGTAATGCTTCCTGACTCTAGATTCTGGTAGGTTCTTGAAAAATTATAACTATTCAACAGTAGAGACCAGTTGGAGTCATATTCTAGTTGTGTTGTAGTGGCTTCCGGAAGCACCGTGTTCATAGTCATTTCGAGGCCCATCCTGGCTAAGTGCACTAGAATAGTTCCTGACTGATTATTGACACTGGCCGTGGCACAGGAGGGCAAAAGGAGGGCACCTATGCCCAGTGGTTTGCCATCCACAGCAGGTGGTTACCGAGGGCCCTTTCAACAAAAACACTGAATTCAATAGTTAATGATACTGCCTCTAGCAAATATAGTAGTTTTTCAGTTCACATCATTTCCCACTAACTTTAATATCACCACAGATAAAAATATTAGTTTTATCTACCACAGATAAAAATATTAGTTTTCACTACAAATAAAAATAATAGTTTTGCAGAGGAGAGCTCTTCTCTTTAAAATAGCTTTTGAGAGATGGGCTAAATCATCACATGACTTAAAGAACCATTATGCATACATATAGCCCTAATATTAAAAAACTTGGAAGGAACATGTTAGTAAAAAATATCAGCATGATATGACCTCAAATAATAATTATTGTAGACTTTTGAGATGGATGTTTGTGTTCTGAGGAACAGTGATATTATAACTTATAACACAGATAACAAACAGTAGCAAATTAAGCCTGGGAAAATTTATAGAGTATATCCTACTCCTGCATATTTAAAGATTCAGAATATAATCACTAGATAAGAGAAATCTGGTAAATTTTTATGTTCTCTTTCCTAATAACTTTGACCATGGAACCATTTTATTTGTTAACAATTATTAAAATCCTAAAGAACTATTATCAAACTGTGGGAAATGCCAGCCTAAAACTCACATGTATCAAATGAAGTAGGAATATATTTCAAGGTGACTGACTCACTTCTCTGACTCAGCATGAAATTGACATTGAGAGCTAAGCAACCCTGCTCACAGCTTGAAATGAGGACATAAGCAAGAACTCTTTGGGTGAAGTTTATTGCCAACTGCAAATGTAATTTCAGTTGAAAGTTACTAAGGTAAGTCATAATAATAAACAAATGGTAAGTTCCAGAGTCAGCCTCGGTCTGGTGGTAAATCACCAAAAAGTAATGTTGATTAAAGGGGAGGAAAAAATTATTTGTTTTACCTAAAATGGAGAAGAAATAGAAATGAACATGCTCAATAATTCCATGGAGAAAATCTAAACCCTTATCTTAATATCTAACCACATTTAGGCAAAAGCAACTTTGCTATACCCATTCAATGTTCATTTAAAATTAGAGAGAGGCCTACTGAGTAAGTCAATGCTTCCTAAATTTCAATGTTTATCTGAGTGATATATAGGCTTACTAAAAATGCAGGGCTTCCAAATGTACTGAGATTTTGATTAGCAGGTGTGGGTTGAGGCCCAGGATACTATATTCTTTTACAACATGTAGAGAAACAGTGATGTAAACCATGTGATAATTTCAGAAGTGATAAAGTATTGTGGGAGTCCTGCAACATAAATAATCATTCCACCATGGCTGATTTTTGGCAAAAAATCAAAAATGCACTGCCCTTTATATTAGTTGGAGCCAACCAATACTTTAACACATAGATTAAAAATGTAAATTCTCAAACATGCAGGAGTTGGTTTCTCGCTTATAGAATAGTTTGTTTTTTACTCATGTAAATAGTCCAAGTAAGGTCCAAGTTAATAGAGTCTTGCTCTCATATAATCATTATGGGAAGCAGGAAGATAGAGTCTTGTCCATCTTCGACTTACAGCTTCTAACATCACTTGGATGTTTACAGCCAACTGGTTGAAGGTGAGAAAGCCTAGAAAATCATGAATAGTGTTACGGGCTGAATTGCGTACCCTCCTCCATTCATAAATGGAAGCTCTAACAACCAGTACCTCAGAATACGGCCCTGTTTAGAGATAGGGCCTTTAAAGAAGATATCAGTTTAAAATAGGCCCTTAGTGTGGGCCCTATTCCAATGTATTGATATTGGTGCCTTTATAAGAAGAGGAAATTGGATGCACAGAGAGTCATTAGGGATGTATATGCACAGAGAAAAGACCATGTGAAGACACAGCAAGAATACACCAACGTGAGAGGTCTTTGGGAGAAATCAGACCTGCCAACATCTTGATCTCGGCCTTTTAGACTCTATAACTGTAAGCAAATAAATTTCTGTTGTTTAAGCCACTCTGTCTGTGGTATTTTGTTATGGAAGTTCTAGCAAACTAATATTTTCATGTGATTTGCACTCATACTCCATTAACTAGAAGTTAGTCACATGACTCCCTAAGTGCAGTGGGGCCTGGAAAGTGTAACCTGGCTACATGCCAGGGAGAAGAAAAAATGAGATTAGTAAATAGTGCCCACCATACCTTTTGCCTCATCTTTTGCATTTGTGCTATGCATCTATGGGTGGCAAGAAAGCTTATTTATTCTAGTATTAAGAAAGCTTATTAATTCTAGTAGACCATATCATCTAAATGCCTGTTTGTTGCATTCACTTGGGTCCATTTTAACTTTAAATAAAATCATTTCCGAAGTAGTTATGGACCAGTCTACTAGTTAGTACACTGCAGCTGACAAACTCAATGCAAAGTCACTTAGGCCAGAAAGCATATTAGTTTAACTGGCCCTCATAACTGAGAAAAGCTGGAGAGATGCAGTTCCCAGAGTCACCAGGGCCCAGTCCCTCCTGATGGGCCTCAGTCATCTTCTCCCTGTATAGCAACCTTCTTCCCTCCTGTTAGGAGTGGGTTTTCTCCATACAGTGGAGAACATCAGTCTCTAGTTCCCTCCTTCTCTTATTGGGCCCCACTGGGTTTCAGGCAACCTCTGAACCAGCCATTTGCTTGGGGGTGAGGAGCAGAAGGGGCATGTGTGATGGGCCTGAACTGGGTAAACTGCCTACTCTGCGGTGGGAAGGAGTAGGATCCATACTTGAGATATTTACCAGGACAACAAGGCATAATAAGGAGGCCATTTGCCAAAGCATGAAGGCTACTGGGCCAACAAAGATAAGAACTGTCCACTCTGAAGTCAGCCTGTGCTTCCTTTGGGAAGATATTGACATTTCAAAGAATGTCACATGTGGTCCAGCTTGAATGATGGGAATTTAAGGCTCTGGGGCAGGTGAACTCTCTGGGGTCACTTCAAATCACTCAGATGGGTGACTGCCCATGACCATCTTTCTTATGAGGCCACTTCTGTTACAATGGGCATAAAATATCTCATTATAATGGACCCAGTTTTGGTCTGCTAACTCAGCACAAAGAGGTCAAGCGAGTCCTTCACATCTTTTAAAATGGAAATGAAAGGAACTACACGGTACCTGACTTCATCAGTTTAGCCAAGATGATACTGGCAAAGCCATGTCTGATTGGTGAATGAAGGTGGGGTCAGCCACGATGATTCTGGGCAGCATGATGACTGTTAACAATTCCTGCAAGTCAAGAACAGCCTGGCTGGTGAGAGTCAGTGAGGAATGTGAGAAAGACAATCAAACAAGCTCGCTGAGAGGGTCTCTCAGCCCCTATTTTCATTGCTGTGCAATTCATAGTAAGACAGAATAATTTAACTAAAGGGATATACTAGATCTTGGCCCTAATGGAGTGACTTGAAGATTATGTTTTAACAGCATGGATTTTAGAAACAGGCCCCACATGTTAGTTGTTTTAAAATTCTTTGTGGAATAAGTGGGGATCTTAAAGGAAATTATTTTGGATGACTATCACCAGGCCAAGTTCAAAGTCTCCTGAGTGACTATACTATACCAGGTTCAAATCTCGGGGCATTTGAGAAAGGACAGGTAAAATGTACTCTTGCATGGCTTTCTAGTGAGTGAGCGAGTGGAGTAAATGTCCAGCTGTTAAATGAAAATAGTGAAGCAAAGTGGAATTTTACAGTGGAAATGTCCTTAACACCCTCTCAAAAAGAAATATGTTTGAAGTTTTAAGTTGGGCCCTAAAAACATCAAAGGAAAGATCATTTTTAAACCACCTCCATGTGCACTCTGGCAACAAAGTGAATGCATCCTCGTTGCAAGTATTCTCTCTGTCCTGCCCTTGCCAGCTGTGTGATCTTGGGTTAGGTGCTATATACTTCTTTAAGCCCAGCTGATGGTATTAACTTCAAAGGATTAGTGTGAAATATTCTCCATCATCAGATAGTCTCCTTAGAGAGCTTTACACAGTGTAGGGCACATGGAAGCTCTCAATACATATTAGCTGTTAGGAGGTTTGTACATTCATAACTGTTCATTCTTTCGCCATGAGGATTGAATGATGGTCCCAGGGGAAAACTTTAGCATGGATATGGGGTCAGCTCTCTCTGTAAAGACCATCACCTCATCAAGAGCAATGGTTAAGTTTCTTTTCTGTCAAGTTTTGCTCATCCTTTAGGAAACACTGCTGCTGATCTTCTGTTTCAGTCTGAGACATTCATCCTAACAATCAACTAATATGTAATTATGCTGTTCAAATGTGCTTCAATAAAGATGAGAGAATACAGTTGGCCGATCAATAAGGGAATAGGTCAGTGGAATTTGGCTCAGCAGCACTTGGTCCCACCACATCTAGAGATTCTTCATCTCATTGCCATGCATTGGGTCAACTGTCCAGAACTCAAACACTCAGAATTAGCCCCTTCTGCAGCCATACAGGCCTAGGAGCCTGCGTCCATTTTGGTGCTCAGATTTCAATGTGGGGAATGACTTTTGGCAGTCACATAAAACACCTGCTCTTGTAGTTAAACAAGAAATAAACATCTGAGGGTACAACAGGCTTTCGCCTTAGCATTCCTCAGTACAACCTCCCTGGCTGGTTAATGAGACTTCTCTTCCCCCCTCATGAAGAAATTCATTTTCAGAAGACAAATTAATTCACAAGGATTTCTTTTCCCCCTTTTCTTCATTCTCTCTTGCTCTTGCCCTCCTTCTCTTTCTCACTTCATTCCTACCTCCCTCCTTTGCTGATTCTATTTCCTTCCTTCTTTCTTACTCTCTCCCAGTTTTTTACCCACATTAAACAAGTAGCCCGGGAAACTTCCAGATTATGAAACATTTACCTGACATTTGTGCCAACAAGGCTGTCTCCCTCTCTCCTTTGTTGGTGCCTTGCAGAGTGGCTGGACCACAGCACTCACTAAATGTTCCTTAAATTGTTAACTGGATGAATAAATAAATGAATGAATGCTCTTGTGTCCTGCAGAGCAAATCCTTAACTATCAGATTTCATACTCTCATTTGAAAGTTTTCTCATTGTAATGGCAAGTTAGCTAGTGTTCCGGAGCTAGCTTGCCTCGCTTTGAGATCTGGTTCTGGTCCTCACTAGTCTTGTGACCTTGGTCCTGTTACTTCATCCCCCTGTGCCTCAATTTATCTTCTTTAAAATGGGTGTAATAATTATGTAAAGTGGTCTGTGAAGAGCATTACTTGAACATACACACATGTATACAAACACACTTAAAATAACGCCTCACAGAGTAAGTACTCCTTGTGGTAACTTAAACATTTTGAATATTGTAGCTTTAAGTATATGATTTCACATGTGAAAATGCTTTAAGTGTAAAATTTATTGCAAAGTTAATAGAGACTTATTTTTCTTACTGAGTTACTTTTCTTGTTCTACAAAAAGTTAATTCTGTAGTTCTACTACATTCCTCTCTTGGAGACAGTTTTTAAAAAATTACAGAATGCCATCATCCCAGAGCTTTTACTTCCCTATGGCTCAGAGAACCTACTTGTGGTCCTTGTTCCTTGATTCTGTTCTGTAGCTCCATGCTCTCTTATGGATATGAAGAACCAGAGAACTCCTAACTCCACCCACCCTCCATGTGACACTCTACTTCTAAACCTTGCATGCATACCCAGCACGTATTCCTCAATGCCCAGCACTCCTTTTCAAGGAACAAGATACTCACACAACACAGTCAGCAGAGGAGCATTCTGCCCAACCTGGTCAGGAACCGTTACCACCTCATGGGCACAATTATCCACTTGCCCCCTCAAAGTGAGGGGGAAATTGCTAATTACACCTGCAAGAGCCTAATTGGGGACTCAGTCCATTGCATGCAGCAGAAATGCACCTGCAAATAATTAACTGCAGACGCCCAAATTGTGCCCACAAGAAAGGAAATGAAGTCCAAGCTGAGGCTCCGGCCCCTCTCAAAAAGCTCATGTTTCCCAGGTTTACAGTTGGACCTTTTCATCATCCAAAGGGGCAGAGAAGGAGCTTTCTGTGCAAGTTGCAGAGTCTGGTGCAGCATTTCAGAGCGGCACGTGTCTTTGCAGTCCTAATATCATCATTATCCAATAGCCGCTATCCCACAAGTGGGAAAACAAAAATGGGCTCCAGAGATTTTCCTTTCTCTTCTCTCTGTGTGTGGTAGCGAATTTCCACTCACCACATGTCCCTCTATTATATCTATATGGTATCTGCCAAAATAAATATTGTAGTCCCTTTATTTTTAGTTGGTATCACACAGGTCCTTGTCAGATTAAACAGTCAGAGGCCAGGAAAGTTGAGATGAACCATAGTTTTAAATCCATTGTACTGTGTGGAGTTATTTACACAGAGGTTTTTCATATATAGACTTGATTAAAAGCTGAGGATACTTGCTCAGCAGAGAGGGGAAAAACCATCATTATCTGATTTTACATGGAATTCAGTGGCTGCATCAAACTCTGGCCTGCATCTGTTTAAGACATACTTGGCACTGGCTTGTCACAGTAGAGGTTTTGCCATGTCAAGGGGATCTTTCACTCAAAGCGGTGACCCATATTGGACTGAAAAAACACATGAGTTTTTAATCTAGAACAATGGTTTAACAAACCACTTCCCGGGACTATTGAAGGAAAAGTATGTGCCCACGGCAGTTCTGGCACCAAAAGATGTTTATTTGAATGCACTTACTTCAAACCAAAGCCCCAAATGCCCAGCAGAGGACCATTGAAAGCTAATGCAGAAAAGTGAATTTCCATGGGGTGGCCCACATTATCTGGCATCAATGTCAACCTTGAAGTATCCTCTAGTCTCTGCAAAAACGGATCCCTTCCCAAGTGCCAAAGTGGACGCGGGCGCACTTATGGGTTTGCAGAGACAAGTTATGTGCATTAACTTTGAAATGTTTCACATTAGAAAATATAAACCTGTTATTCCATTTCTAAATCCATTAGTAGTTTCTTTGCTGAACTTTTGCCAGTCAATCTGCGTAATGAGTTTTGAGGCACTTTAATAACTGAAGAAGCATTTCTAATATGTTTCTGAATACTAGGTACTGTGCTATCATAACTACCTTCTAATACTAACACACATAGCAGCCATCTGAGGTTGGTGGTCTTGATATTGCCATGTTGCAGACGAGGAGAGTGAGGCCTAGATGATTAGGTCACCTGCTACCAAGTTCAGAGCCAGGCAGGGTTTTTAAAAAAATTATAATTTATTGATTTTGCTATTATGCTCGGCTTGATTTTTCCTCCTTTGCCCTACCTCCACTCAGCACTCCCCACTCCCTCAGGCAATGCCCCCGCCATTTGGACACTCCATTTCCTATACTGTACTTAACATCCCCATGGCTATTCTTTAACTACTGATTGTACCTCTTAAGCCCTTTAACTCTTCTCCTATTCCCCTACAATGCCCTCCCATCTGGCAACCATCAAAATGCTCTCTGCATCCATGATTATGTCTCTGTTCTTTTTTTTTGCTTAATTTATTTTTAGATTCAGTTGTTGATAGGTATGTATTTTTTGCCATTTTATTGTTCATAGTTTTGATCTTTTTTTTAAATAAGTCCCTTTAACATTTCATATAATAATGGTTTGGTGATGATGAACTCCTTTAGTTTTTTTTTGTTTGTTTTTTGTTTTGTTTGGGGAGCTCTTTATCTGCCCTTTGGTTATAAATTATATCTTTGCTGGGTAGAGAAATCTTGGCTGTAGGTACCTGCTTTTCAGGACTTAAAATATTTCTTTCCAGTCTCTTCTAACCTGCAAAGTTTCTTTTCAGAAATCAGCTGACAGTCTTATGGGAACTCCCCTATAGGTAACTAACTTCTCTTGCTGCTTTTAAGACCCTCTTTGTATCTTTAACCTTTGGCATTTTAATTACGATGTGTCTTGGAGTGGCCCTCTTTGTACCCATCTTGTTTGGGGCTCTCTGTGCTTCCTGAACTTGCATGTCTATTTCCTTCACCAAATTAGGGAAGTTTTCTTTCATCGTTGTTTCAAATAGATGTCCAATTTCTTGCTGCTTCTCTTCTCCTTCTGGCACCTGTATGATGTGAATGTTAAACCTCTTGAAGTCCCAGAGGCTGCTTATACTATCCTCATTTTTTTATATTCCTTTTTCTTCTTGTTGTTCTGATTGGTTGTTTTTTCCTTCCTTATGTTCCATATCATGGATTTGATTTTCAGCTTCATACACTCTACCGTTGCTTCCCTGTAGACTGTTTTTTATTTGAATTAGTGTATCTTTCTTTTCTGACTGGATCTTTTTTTATGCTGCTGAGGTCCTCACTAAGTTCCTTGAGTATCCTTATAACCAGTCTTTTGAACTATGTATCTGATAGGTTGCTTATCTCTGTCTTGTTTAGCTCTTTTTCTGGAGTTTTGTTCTTTTCTTTCATTTGGACCATTCTTTGTCTCCTCATTTTGGCAGCCTTCCTGTGTTTGTTTCTATGTATTAGATAGAACTGCTTTGACTCTGTGTCTTGGTAGTGTGGCCTAATATAGCAGGTGTCCTGTAGGGTCCAGTGGCACAGCTTCCTCTATCACCCAAGCTGGGTATTCGAACTGTGCCCTATCTGTGGGCTGAGTATAACCTCCTCTTATAGTTGAGACTTGATTGCTCTTGGCTGGTCAATGGGAGGGATTTACCTAGGATAGTCAGCTGCAAAGAGTGGCTGTGACCACTGACCCCAACTTATACCCTCCATGGGTGATCAGTTGCGCAGGGGCAGGGTGGTGGTACCCCAACATAGTCTGTAGCTATCCACTGGGTGTACTGGCCCTGGGGTTTCCTGGGTGGTACAGGCCAAAGTCAGCCCCCATCTGTGTTTTGTCCAGGGTCACCCTGCCTGAGCTATAAAGCAATCTGAGATGGCTGCTACTTGTGCTGGGCTTGGAGATTCTCAGGAAGAGCCAAGCTGTGAATCTAGGCTGACTACTGATAGTGCCAGGCCTGAGGCTCACTGAGGCAAGCTGTTGCTTATTTGATAGGATTTAGGCTGTTGTGAAGCATGAGCCAATATCAGCCATTCACATGGAAAAGCAGCTTGGGTAGGTCCATAAGTTGGATAGGGTGGAGTCTTTGGTGATCTCCAAGGTGGGTCAGAGTGTTAGCTGGGTTGATGGAGTCTCAGATATGACACCAGCTTGCAAGCTCTCTTGGGGGAAGATTTAGAAAAAGGACAATGGCCTCTGCTCGCCTTGATGCTACACACTTCAGTTTCTCCTCGTATATCACTGGTGCATTTCAAGCTGCTACCCTGGTGCTGGGGCCCAGAGGGAGTGAGTCCATATGTGGGTTCTTTAAGAGGAACTGTTTGAGGCTACATTAGTTTCTTGCACCAACTCAGTCCCTGCTGGTTTTTGCAGCCAGAAGTTGTGGAGACTTACATTCCTGGCACTGGAACCCTGGGCTGGGAGGCCTGGTGTGGGGCTGGGACTCCTTGCTCCTGAGATATCCCTCCTGAGTTTTTATCCACCACACATGGGTGAGGGACAAGCCAAATCCAGGTCTGCCCGCCTCCTACCAGTCCAGATAGATGTTTTTCTTTTAATTCCGTAATTGTCAGACTTCCATTCATCTTGATTTCTGATGGTTCTGAGTGATGGTAATTTTGATGTGGTTGTGTGAAGAGGTGAGCTGTGTTTGTCTACACACCCATCTTGACCAAAGTCCCCAGGCAAGGTTTAAACCTGGATCTATCTGAACCAAATATCAGCTTCTGTGTTCCTTTTTCTTTGAAAGAAGAAAGAGTATTGTACAATTATATTGCATGTTTTATAGAAATATTCTCAGTGTAATAACACTTGCCAATTGGTCAGTATTTAATCCAGAAAGAGACTTATATGGATAGCATTCATCTTGGCGTGAAAGTTGATACCACTGCTTTTAATTCCGGTTTTTTAGGGTTTATTTGTTCTTTTGTGGTCTTGCTCTATGCTGGTAAGATGAAAGACACTTCACCATGCTTTACTCCAGGGCAAGGACCAGGTTGATTCATCTGGGAGGCCCCCTGGTTATGAGTGTGGAGCTTGGCACACAGGCTGTATTTCATGAATATCATTGTAATGAATTGAAACATTCGGGATAGTGTCTCCTTCCAGAACAGCTCTGGAAGGCCTTGGCAGTTTTGTCAAAAGAAAAAAAAGAATTCCATTCAGTAGTCCCACCATGCAGATTTTAAATCTTACTTATGATCTCCCAGAAGTGTGGTGTCCAATGAAAGAGCAGTGACAAGCCATCAGATGGCTGGGTCAAAAGTTCAACAGGGAAAGGCTAAGTGTGGGGCCTTGTTCAGTTAGAAAACTAGAGGGCAGTTCCTGTGACTTCGCTGGTGTTCTATGTCCTCATCATCTGGAGGCTCGCTGGTAATAACAAGGACCTAGAAAATATCAAGAGGATAACGATGATAATGAGACTAACATTTATTGAAGACTTGCTATATTTCAGACAGAGCGAAGCTTTTTACGGGTATGATTTCATTTCATTTTCACAACAACCCCATGAGCAGATACTGGTTCACTTGGTAAATGGGGAAACTGAGATGCAGAACTTACTTTCTTTGCTCCACAAGTTGGCTAGTAATTGTTGAAATCAAGCAGGTGAATTCAAAAGGTCTTTTGGCTTCCTAGCCCAAGGACTTTATCTCTACACAATAAGTGCCTCAGCCAAGGTTTGGGAATAGTTGACTTCTCTGTATATTTGTTTGGATTCAAAGTTTTTCTTATAACAACATAAGTCTCTTATTGACAACTGAAATGCTTTCTTGAAGAAAAAGGGTAAGGTTAGATTTGAGAAGCTGAGGACTGCTCATTCCTTGGATGAGCTCTGGAAGTGTCCAGAGTGGGTGCTATGGCACAGCCAAAGCTGATCTGATGCAGAGGACTGCTCACCTCATTGATAGAAGGGCTGAATCACTTGGTACCTGACACTGTGTCTGCTCAAGTGTGGAACACTAAAAGCTAGGAAATGTTTGATACAGGGATCAGACCCGGGTTCAAATTTTAGCTCTTTGTGACTTTAGTTAGGCAAGTAACCTAATCTCTTGGAGCCTTACTTTCCTCATCCATAAAATGGGCTTAATAATAACAGCAGAAGATGGTTATGAGTATTACCTGAAGGATGCCTAGCCCAGGGTCTAGAAAATAGAAACAGCACACATGTATTGGTCATGGGTGGAAACTATGTGTCCTATAAACCTTATCTTTGAGAAGTAGGACGTGAAGCATTCAGTTCTAAATGGTGTATGCGACTTTAGCCCTGATATAAATATTCTTTTTTTTCCAGGTCATTTTTTATTATGGTAAAATATACAACCATAACATAAAATTTACCATTTTAATCATTTAAGCATACAGTTCAGTGACATTAAGTACATTCACATTATTACACAACCATCACCATTATCCATCTTGAGAACTTCTTCATCATCCCAAACTGAAATTCTATAACTATTGAATGCTAACTCCCCATTCCCTCTCCCCCTGTCTTTTGCAACCACCATTTTCCTTTGTTTGTTTGGGTTTTTTTTTATAGAATATTTTTAATTTAATTTAATTTTTTTAAATTTTTAAATCATGTTTATTCTATTTCAGTTGTTTCAGGTCCTCATATGCCCCCCTCCACCCATCCCACCCCCACCCCCTCCACTCCCACAGACAATTCCCACTCCGTTATCCATGTCCATGGGTCATTCATACATGTTCTTTGTCTAGCCCCTTCCCCTTCTTTCCATCATTGTCCTCTTTCCCCATCCCCTCTGGTCACTTCAGTCTGCTCCATGTTTCCATGCCTGTAGTATATTTTGTTCATTAGTTTATTTTGTTGAATAGATTCCACTTATAGGTAAGATCATATGGTATTTGTCTTTCACTGACTGGCTTATTTCACTTAGCATAATATCTCCAGTTCCACCCATGTTGTCACAAAAGGTAGGTTCTTTCTTTCTTTCTTTCTTTCTTTCTTTCTTTCTTTCTTTCTTTCTTTCTTTCTTTCTTTCTTTCTTTCTTTCTTTCTTTCTTTCTTTCTCTTTCTTCCTTCCTTCCTTCCTTCCTTCCTTCCTTCCTTCCTTCCTTCCTTCCTTCCTTTCTTTCTTTCTTTCTTTCTTTCTTTCTTTCTTTCCTTCCTTCCTTCAATGCAGGTTGATTTTATTTATTTTTTTAATGTCAAAATTCATTATAAAATATTAAAAAATTTAAAACCATTATAAAGTCTCAGCAATTGAAACAACATGACACCAGCACAGAAATGACCAAGTAGATCAATGAAATATAATAAGCATTCTAGAAACAAACATATAAATCTATCTAACAATGTAATATATGATTAAATTGATAGTTCAAATCAATGAGGAAAATAGGGCTTATTCAACAAATAAGGTACCTGGACCACTATTACTTTAAATAAAACAAATATAGAGCCCTATTTCATGCATTATACAAGAAATATTTAGGTGAGTTAAAAATCAAGTTGTAGAATCTAAGGAATTTTAGAAGAAAATACAAACTAATATTTTTCTTACCATGAAGTAAAATGTTCAAACCCAGAGGGTATAAAGTAAAATATTGACAACATGACTATATTAAACATTTAAGACTATATAGTAATATACACATTAAAAAACATGAAAAGACAAGTAATAGAATAGGAAAGTATTTACAATGCAACTATAAAAGGGTTAATAATTTTTTGTTTTTATTTTTTTAGGGAAAAAATTCTACAAATGTTGAATCCAAAAAATGGATAAAGAATACCAAAAAGTCATTTAAAGCCTTTTTAAAAAATAATAGAAATAGGCAAGAAATATACAAAACCAGGTTTAGCCTCAAAAAATAATAAAGTAACAAAGTAACACTTCATTGTCACAATCAGATTAATGAATATTAAAAATATTGGTAATATCAAGTATTGGTGACTGTGAAAGCACCTAGGTATTCGTAGACTCCTTTCCTTCATCTTCTTAAAGCAGTCCCTTTAGCATATTTTGCAGTGCTGGTTTGGTGGAGGTATATTCTTTTAGCCTTCTTTTGTCTGGGAAACTCCTTATTTTGCCTTCCATTTTCATTGAGAGGCTTCCTGGGTAGAGCACTCTTGGTTGCAGGCCTTTGCTTTTCATTCCTTGGAATATTTCTTGCCCTTCCCTTCTGGCTTATGGTGTTTTTGTTGAGAAGTCAGCTGCTAGCCATACTGGGACTCCCTTGTATGTTACTACCTGTTTCTCCCTTGCTGCCTTTAGGATTCTCTGTTTCTCTTGATATTTGCCATTTTAATTCTGAGGTGCCTTGGAGTGGGCCTCATTGGGTTCCTCTTGAATGGGACCCTCTGTGCTTCCTGGACTTGTGCCCAGGACTTTCTCTCCTCCAATTAGGGAATTTTTCCATCATTACTTTTTCAAACAGGTTCTCTATCCCTTCCTCTTATTCTTCTCCTTCTAGTATCCCTATTATATGAGTATTATTATGTCTTAGGTTGTCCTGCATTTCCCTAAATGCCTCTTCATTCTTTTCGAGTCTTTTTTCATTTTCTTGCTCTTTCTGGGAGCTTTTTTCTACTTTGTCCTCCAACTCGCTGATTTGTTCCTCAGCTTCATCTAGCCTGCTTTGGATTCCTTCTATTGTGTTCTTCAATTCAGAAATAGTATTCTTTATTTCCTCTTGTCTCTTATTGATAGTCCCTAGGTCATTTTTATGTTCATATAGTTTGCAGTGAGTTCCTCGTAGTTTCCCTGCAGTTTTTTGTAGTTCTCTCTGAGCTCACTGAGCTCATTGAGCTTTGTTAGAACCATTGTTTTGAACTCAATATTGGATAGTGTACTTGCCTCTATTTCATTTAGTTCTCTTTCTGGGGATTCCTACTTTCCCTTTGATTGGGGGGTGTATCTTTATCTTCCCATTATGTGAGAGACTCTTCTTTTTTGCTTCTGCTTCTTAAATTGATCTTCCTTGATTTCTGGACTTTGTGGTGTGAACTTCTATGGTAGGAGACTGCTGTTTTTTTTTTTCTGGATCTGCTTCTGATGATGTCAGATGTTGACCCTGTGTGACCTTAGGCAGTCTGTTCAAGACTTCCCGAAATCTACTGTCTGTGGCTATCTCCTTCAGCTGTTAATCTAGTCACTCCGCATTCAGCAGGCCAGTTTAGAGACACCACAGGATAGGGCAGAGTCCCTCCTCAAGGTGGGGTTTTTTGGGTCCTCTCACACTGCTGCTGCTCAGGGGAGTGGTCTGCCTGAGCTAGATGGCTGCTGCCATACAGGGAAGGAGTCTGCTCCAGGATCCCACCAGCTATTCTCTCAGTTCTCTCCCCTAAGCCTCCATCTCTAGTCTCTCTTCAAGAGTCTCTAGACCACTCTGTGCTCACTTTAGCCAGAGATCTACTATCTGTAGCTGCCACTCTGCATTCAGCAGGCTGGCTTAGACAACACAGGGCAGTGCAGAATCCCTCTGGGGGCAGGGTTATTGGGTCCTCTCCTGCTGTTGCCACTCAGGGAGTGGTCTCTGCCTGAGCAAGATGGTTGCTGCCTCATGGGGAATCGGTCAGTACTGGGATCCCGCTGGCTACTCTCTCAGTTCTTTCCCTAAAGCCTCATTCCCCAGTCTCTTCTCAGGTGTATCTAGTCCACTCTGCCCCAGTCATTTCCAGAGGCCAGGGTAAGTGGCTGCAAATAAAAATGTATTTGTTGGCCCTTTAAATAGCTCTTTGCATCTCCAGCCACCTGTCTCTGAGAGCAACCCTGCTGTTTTTCAGAGCTGGTTGTTATCTGTGTACTTTTTGGGCTCTGGTGCTGTAGACTGGAGACCCCTGCTTATGGTTTCAACCCCACTCTTTTCAGGGGCATCCTACTGGTGGTGTCAATATCCTTCTGGTGCTGCTGCCTGTGGGCGCCCTGCCCACTTTTTCAAGTCTCTACTGCACTCCTTACCAGTTAGGTTGTGCTAATGCTGATTCTTCTGTCTGTCTGAGGTTACAAGGCTCCTCTCTTGCTATTGTTCAGTTGTTTGTTCCATGTGGTTTCTCCAAAGTTTAGTTGTAATTCCAGATTCATCCTGGGAGGAGATCAGTGTGACTTCCACTCACTTCTCCACCATCTTGATTCCTACTGCCCCAATATAAATATTCTGAAGGATCCTGCCATATCTAAGAGTCTGTGTCTCATCCAGGACTTTCTCTGCACTGACACACACACTAGACACAGAAAAGGTTTTCAGGTCCCTTTCACAGTTTGTATAAGGAATTGTCACCTGGCCAGCTTTGCTTGTCAATGGCAACTTAACATCACCCCTAGGCCTGCTCTGCTTGTTTAGGCATACTGTTTTCAGGTATAATATGTTCTGTAGACCAATTCAGTTCACTCTTGCTGTAAAAGACTCCTTGTTTTACCATCCAGGCCTCGTTTGAGGAAAGGTGAGATTTGAATTGTCTTGAAACAATGGAATTGTGTGGGAAGTGAGACTGTATCTGCTAAGAAACCACTTTCTCCATGGGTTTCCCACATTGTTGAATGTATGCAAGCACTAGGTTTCTCTTCTGTTGTTTGATTTATTATCATCATTACTAGTGAACAAGAATATGCTTTTTATTTATAACATGGCTTTCATTTGAAAAGTCCCAACTGGCTAAAGATGTACACAGTAGTATGGAGAGAGGCCACACAGAGGACAGTCCTGATAGGGCTCACACATGTACACACAAAGACTCACTGGTAAAGATTCACTTGCAGAAATTCTCAGGTCAGACAAGTCTTGCCAGCAGATGTAGCAGGTGGTAGGGATGGAGATGAGGTAGTAGGGAGATGGAGTAGGGAGACTGGGGAAGGCTCTCCCATCAGTACAATTCTAAATTCCTTTATTTGAGGTTTACTACTGAAGGTTAAACATTCCCCATTCTCTGTAAGTCATATTTTAAGTGTGTAGCTAACCCAAGGAGAAATATTTTAGTCTCTAATGCTTTTGAAGGAATGAATTTATCAGATTGCTTTTCTTTCCTAAAAGAGAGATGGTAAGGGAAAAGAAAATGTAGAAAGGGTTGGAGAATGAATGCCCCTGGGAGCAGGCCCCACCAATGCCAGGTGAGAGCAGGGGGCTTTCTGCCTTCAGAGAATAACTGAGGCAAGTCCTGCAGGTTTCATAGGTTTCCCGCAGGTCCACAGTGGGATTGAGCCTCCATTCCCAACAGTGGTAACCTGCTCAGGTAACGCATTTTGTATTAACTTTCTTTTCTTATTGGCTCACTTCCTCATTCTCTTACCACTTTTTGGTGATTGCCTCCCCAGTTAAAAACTTTGAGTCAATCTCTGACTCAGAGTCTGTTGCTTCTGGAGAAAGTCCCTGTATTAGATTTCTACGGTTACCACAAGGAATTCCCCAAATATGGCAGCTTATAACATCACACCTTTATTACCTCAGTTTCTAGAGGTTCGAATTTTGGCATAGCACAACTGGATTCTCTGTTCAGGGTCTCACCAGGCTAAAATTGAGGTATCAGTTGGGGTTGCCAGTCTTACCTAGGGCTTAGGTCCCTCTTCTCAGCTCATTGGGTTTTAGCAAAATTAACTTCTTCACATGGTTTCCACACGGTGCCTTCAGCTTCAAACCAGCAATGGCAGGCTGAGTCCTTAGGTTTTTGAACCTCTCTGACTTCCTTTCCTATTTTTAAGGACCCAGGTGATTAGGTTGGTCTCACCACAATATCTAGAATACTCTTATTTTATGGTCAACTCATCAGTGACCTTAATTATGTCTGCAAAGTCATGGTTTGTATAAATATAAATAAATATAAATATAAATGTAAATGTAAATATAAATGGTGTGACACCAGGAAACAAAGATAATGGGAGTCAGAATTCTGCTTACCATGGCTTACTAAGAGAACCGGTATCTAAATAAATATCCAAATGAATACCTCCATCATCTTGTAGCCCTGACTGGAGCTCAGGCCACTTGTTAGATTATTTGTTTATATCATAGATACATGAACAAAGAAACATTAGTTGGACAAGTAGTTGTTCAACAAACATTACTGGTGACTGTTCTATGTGAGACCCAGATCTTGTGTTTGAAGCATCTGCCTGCCAGGAACTCATAGTCTGGTGGCAAAGACAGAGTAAACAGGGCATTAGAACAGAGTGGACCCTCCCAATGGAGTGCAATGGGCAGATCCTACATAAAGAGTCAGGAGTGCTAAGGAGTTAAGGGCTTCTAATAAGATAGTACATCCAGAACAGAGACCTAAAAATGAGGATTTAATCAGACAAAGAGGCAAAAGGCAGAGCAACCTCTTGGCAAACAATCACCTATTTTAGATGACTTGCTGACATGACATAGGGTTGATTGAGTTCCAGCATGACTATATGTTTATGAGTTCAATGGAAAGGAGAGGATCAGGAAAAATGGTATCACATGAGACACAGAGAAAGGTAAGCAGAGCTAAATATTCATCCAGCTTTTGTGTGGACTTGTAAGTAAGTGGCCTACATGTACAGGTCTACATATGTCTTACAGCTTGCCATCTGCTAGGTAACTGCTTTGATTGAATGATTGACCACATCAGCAATTTTTTTTCTATTTTCTTAATTATTTCATACCCAAGCTATGGATTTTAAAGACTTTCTCCTGTATATAAGCCTGGCCTCTGTGAATTGAACAGGAAGGACAGACAATCTGATTCATGCTTCAAAATGCAAAAATAAAGTAAATGCAGCATAGAATTGCAAAAACTCTCCAGAATTCATAGCAGGAAATCTTTGTTTGATACTATATCTCTGGTGATTTGCAAACTTGAATTGTTGTGGTTTTCTTACTTGTAAGATGAGCACACTATTACTACTTTTATGTACTTTGCAGAGTTGTCAAGATAATCAGAAGGAGAAAATGAAGATGAAGTGATCTGGAGGATTTGATTATGCATGTCTAACAATCAGTGAGCATTTTTCTAACTTATGTCTTCTTGAATTTTAGAACACTTGAAAAATCAGTTTCCTGGAAAAAGACATTTGATGAGGATGCCAGAGATACAGTTTTAGTTTTGTTTTTTGTTCTGTTGCATCTACAATTTGCTCATGCTCATGCATTTGCAAAGATGTCCTAAGTATGCTTTTATCTTCCTTTTCAAAATTTGTCTTATCCCATCCCTGGAATCTTTTCTTCTTGGCCTTGTAGATCCTGTTCCCGCCTCTTGTGTGCTTTGAAGTGGGTTTTGTAGCATTCACAGTAGCCAAGAGGTTACATGAGAAGAAGTGGAAAAGTGTGTGCTGCCCAAGGCTAGGAGAGCAGTTGTCTAAATGAGCAAATGTGGCTTTGATGGAGGGACTTGCATTTAATAGGGGAAATAATTTTGAAAGAATGATAAAAATTTGGCATTTACAATAAGACCAGTTCTTTGAAGGTGCTGTAACAAGTTTTTATTTTCTCTTATGTAACTATTTACACATGGTGAATATTTCTGTGTCCCATGAGTTTTACTTTCTCATTTGTTAATAAAAGTGATCAGTGCAGAGCAAAAAGATGGCACTGAAAGCTGCCCGGCTAGTCAGACAGTCCCAAATCCCTCAGTGCCCTTTCAACCCAGTGCAAGGCAGTATCAAAGAACCTTCCTGAGCTACTGAGATTCTGTAAGGGGCTTCAAAACCAGGGCTGTGAGTTTGGGAAGCAGTGTGGAGTAGTGGAATGGAACTGGGGAGTGAGTCAACCTGAGCTGTGTTCCTGGGTCTGCAGCCACCTAAGCTAGGCTCTCCAATAGAATATCTGTAATGATGAGTTCTCTATTTGCACTCAAGAATGGTAGCCACTACTCTGTGTGATTACTATACACTTGAAATATGGCTAGTGTAACTGAAATTGAATTTCAAATTTTATTTAATTTTGATATAAATAGCTTCATGTGGCTAGTAGAAACCATATTGGGCTGTGTAGATATGTGTAGCTTAAGAAGATGTGCTATAGTGATTTAGAAGTTTGTGGCTCTGGAGTCAAACTACTTTGGTGCAAATCCTGGCACTTGCTTGCCTTGGCAAGGTACTTGTTTTGTCCATGCCTTAGTTTCTTAATCCGTTAACTGGGGATAAGGAAAGTACTTAATGTCATGGGACTTTTGTGAGAATTTAATGAAAATCTGTGAGGCGCTTAACATAGTCCCTGGCAATCATTGGTTTTTTAAATTGACTTCAGATTATAGAATTGGTTTAACATGATACTTGGTTCCTGACACACTGTTATCATTGGTCCATGGAGCGTGCAAGACACACACAAAAACATACATACACGCACACACGCACTTATCACGTAGGCCAAAAATAAGATGAGTAGTTATGTCTTCCTTAACCTGTGGCCTTGTCCTAATACATACCCATTACCCTGGATTTTGTGTTTACTATTACCATACTTTTAATAAAAATAAATCACATATATGTGAATGCTTAAACTGTATATAATTTGGGTTTATTTGTTTAATATAACAAAAAGAATAGCATGCTGTGTTCAGTCTTCTGGGACTTGATTTTTCCCACTCAATATGGTATTACTCAAGATCATTTATTTTATTATATATAGCTATAGTTTGTTAATTCTGCTGATGTGTAACATTTTATGTGTGAACTGAATACAATTTTCCCCCTTTTTCCTGTAATAGCCTTTGGGGCTACTTTGTTCTTTTCTCCTAAAAGCATTCTCATATTAGCCTCCTCACATATTTGAGGTCTGGCCAGAAGGTATCCAGCCATGTAATATGAAAAGTAGAGACATTTATTGAAGAAGATACAAGAAACATTGTACATAGGACAATGATACCTCAGTCCCCTTCAAAGTAAGTTCCTTGGTACCTTACACAGTTCTCCCATTCACCATCAGCTGCCCTGTTGCATTTTCCTGAATCTCATCACAGTCTGAAATCTCTTCTCTGTCAAAGGTGATTTTACTTTTGGGAAAAGCCAGAAGTTGCAGGATGCCAAATCTGGGCTGTAGGGGCTCTGAGTCACCTGGGTGATTTGATGTTTCACCAAAAAACTCTGCAAATCACGTGATGCATGAGTGGGCATATTGTCATGATGAAGCTGCCAATCACCAGTTGCCCATAGCCTGGCCTTCTGAATCTTCCAGTAGTTTCTGTGGAGGAATGTTCAAGCTTAATGCAAAATTTGATGCAGATTCTTTGCTCTACTTGCTCATTTTGAATATGATGGCCACACTGTACACACAATCACTCAATAGTGTCTACTGCCCTCACTGACTAGTACAGTGAAGTCATCATCATTCACACATGTGCATTCCAGTCTACTTTCCTTGGCTGTCAGGTTATATCAACATTGCGTAAACTGTTATTGTTATATTAATAATGGCTGGACTTTTCTGGACAGATATCATCATATATACAAGAATTTCTCTTGGTTATGTGCTTAGTGTGGTCACTGAATCATAGGGCACATGGTAAATTCTCAGTTGTTTTAGAAGTCATTGTAGCAGTATACTCCCTCTAAGCTATGTGTAAAATCCTGTGGAGGTCCACATAGTTACCAACATTTGGTGTGGTACAACTTCTTAATTTTGCCAGTTAGAATAATGTGACACAGTGTTTTAGTTTCCTGATTTGAGGCTGAACATCTCTTCATCTTTTTATTGGCCATGCACATTTTCATTTCTATGAGTACCTGTTCATACCTTTTGCCCATTTTTCTATTAGGGTGTTTGTCTGTTCCTTATTGATTTATAAGAGACCTTTCTGTATTCTTGATACCTATGCTTTGTCTGTCAAAGGTGTTACAAATTATATTCATTCAATAATTTTATAAATCTTTGCTTTGTGTCTAGTGTGTGTCCTGACTCACAGATATTGGTAATTCTCCTCCTTTTCCTTTAAATTTATTTTTATTGATTTCTAGAGAGAGAAGGAGGGAGAGATAGCAAGAGATAGATAGGTTATAGATAGATAGATGATAGATAGACATATCAATTTGTTGTTCCACTTATTTATGCATCTGTTGGTTAATTCTTATATATGCTTTGACGAGGCATCAAAACCACAGCCTTGGTGTATCAGGAAGGTGTTCTAAACAAATGAGCCAAGGCCTCCTTTTCCTTTTTCCCTCATTCTCATTCTTATTTACTTTATCTTATAGCTGTCTTTTGGCATCTGTGGATCTGTTTCCTAATCTATATAAGAAATTTGGAGGAGGTAGACAAGGTAAAAATTGTAGGATTTTATAATTTAGAAAGACATTTGCCTGTAATACATAGTTGGGAAGGTGAGGCCTAAAACCAAGGCAGACTGAAGCAGTAGCCTAGGATTATAAAGACATCTTTTTGTATTTATAATAAAGAGTATGGTTTTCATTTTTTTTAATGTGCCTTATCAATTGCTATACCCTTTGGTCTGAAGACTAGGTGGTAAAGAGTCACTTTCTGTTCCCATATTTGAAGTGGCCTGTGGAAACAGAGGGTTCATATTGTTCAGAGGAAGTTAAGGAAGAGAAAGACAGGATTTTGGCCAGGAAACATATGTGAAGATGCAGATAAAGCAAATATCCAAATACATAGCCTGGTTTGTGGGGAATTGGGGAAGGATGTGGAGAGGAGGAATGGAGGAAATACTCTTTACTAGGTTATTAGGCCAGGAAAATCCTGAATCAAACTGACAATACTCATGGGGGACTGTGAAGGCCAAGGGAAGAGGATGAAGGGAAGAGAATAAATGAAAAAAGCTGAGACAGAAAGGAGGTGAGCTATGAGATGAGAGAAGAAGAAATGATGCTGGCTATGATAAGAAGTGAGCCAGGGCTCCCATTCTTGGTCTCACCCAGGGGCCTACATTGCCCCTTCTGAGAACTCCAGCCTCATGGTTTTGTCTCCTGGAGTCTGTCTTTACATAGAAAGTACAGAATACCATCCTATCCTTATCTTGGCATTCTATGTTGATTCCATGAGGCTAAATGAAAGGCAAGGATGCCCACCAGATCTGGACCTCATGTTTGACAAGTTTAACATTCTCTTTAATCTTCACTATAACCCCAGGAGGTATCAATTTCATTTCCATTTTATGGGCGAAGAAATTCAGAAATGTTAAGGAACTTATAGAGATTTGGGAACTTGATATTTGATGAAGGTGACACCAAAAAGTGGTGGAGAAAAGACAGCCAGTCATTTTGTAATAGGCTGGTTTAGAAAATAGGATCTATATATCGAAAAAAAACAGAACTGTGTCCTTACTTAGCCCCATATACAAAAATGCATCTCAGATGGATTAAAATCCCAAAAGAGAAAAACAAAATATTAAAGCTAACAGAAGATAAAATGTAACAATTTTTTGAGACCTAAGAATAGGGAAACTCTTCGTAATCAAAATCCAAAAACCATAAACCATGTCATGGAAAAAGAAAATAATTTGATTTTATCACAGTAAAGGATTTTTATCCAAGGATAGACAACATGGGCAGAGTTTACAAACAGATCTTGGGTTGAAGGAAAATATTCACCATGTCAAAACTGACAAAGAACTAATACCTAGAATATATAGGAAACATCTGCAGATCACCAAACAATAGACATGTAACTCAATAGAAAAAAGATAAAAGTTATGAACAGGCAGTTCTCAGAAGAAATAAACATGACCAAGTCTATTTAGAAGGACTCAGACATATAAGTATTAATATTTAGAGAAACACAAATTAAAACAACAGTGATATATCACTTCATACCTATAAGATTGGCCCAAATTGGAAAGGTAAGAGTTGGCAAAGATGTATGAAATCTCCTGTATTGTAGGTGGGAACAAAAAGCTTTTGGAGAACAATTCATGACAGCATTGAATCAAGTTACCTATGTGCTACCTATTTCAGTGGTTCTCAACTGAGAGCTATTTTGCCCAACAGAGACCATTTTGTTATGTTTGGAGACATATTTGGTTGTCATATCTGAGGGCAGGAGTGATGCTACTCATATCTAGTGGGTAGAGAGGTGCTACTAAACATCCTGCAATGTGCAAGGACAACACCCTACAACAGAATCATCTGCGTCTTCATTTGTGATCCAGTAACCTCATTTGGGTACAAACTCAGGAAAAATCCTTATACAGAACCACCAAAGGCCTGAGTAAGGATGCTTAGCGCAGTATTGTTGGTGTATTGGACAATTAGAGGCAACATAGGGTTCTAGCACTTTGATAGACACATATGATGGAATACATATAGTGGACTACTGGGATGAGAAGCCACAGAGTAGACACATTATATAGCAATATGGATAGATTTTAACTATACTCTCCTGAATGAAAAATATAAGATCCATTGAGATCTAATAAACCATTTCATTTTTAAATTAATCAATACATACCCATGTAATGACATTACTCATAGGAACATGTATAAGCAAAAGAGTATGGTTCAAATGCACTAAGGTGGGTTGTCAATGGAGTAGAGTTGGGGGTCCTCAGACCAAGGTCAGGCAGTATGAACTGCATTATTAGTATTTCTAAATGCCTCTGGGGCCAGAAGAAACAAAATGAAGTTTTAAGGTATCATCTGCTGACAAGTGTCTGGGTTTTCAAAGATAGGACCTTATGAAAATGGCCTGATGGTTGAAATATTGCATATGATAGGAAATCTTCAAAGTGGTCAGTCTTTACTATGGCCAGTGGGAATGAAAGAGTCTGTTCTGAGGATATAGTCAGAAATTATAGAGGTACATAGGCAGGGTGATAAAGTGAGGGAGAGCTGGGTAGATTAGATTTGAGGGCAAAGAAACCAAAAACTCCTTAGCATGGTCTTCAAGTCCCTGTGTGTTCTACCCCAGCCCACCTTCCCAGCCTTGCCTCCACTCACTGCCCTACTTGCTCACTGGGCTGCAGCCACACTGGCCCCACTTCAGTTCCTTGATGGTTCCACACTCTTTCCTTGGGTTTGTATACAATGTTCCCTATGCAGGGAATCTTCCCTTCACCCATTTCAAGTGGATATTCCCTACAGTTCTTTCTGGCTGCTCTGTTGATCTCATTCATCACACTTCCCACCACTTATAATCAGGTATTTTGTTGATCATCTGTTTCCTCAAATATTAGCAGTGATTATGTCTCATTTATTCCCTTAAGGGCCATGGAGATCTGGAATCCACAGTGCCTGGCACATCATAGACAGTCACTAAATATTTGTTTATTGGATTTGTTTACATTATTTATTGATTATTAAATCTTTTGAGTATCATATTATTAGATTATATGAGGTTATTTTTCAACCTCAGAATATTCTCTTCTAACAAACATGTTTTGGTGATTCCTTCTTCTGTTATGCTTTTACTCATTGATCTAGCAAGTGTTTATTGAAGCCTACTACATGAAGAGAAACACTTAGCTAGTTGCTGAAGGTCTTGAGGTGAACAACAATGACATGAGCCCTGCCTTTGCAGAACAGGTAATTATGATGCCCGGGATGAGGAGAGAATGCTGGGAGCTGATGAATGAGACACATAACCCAAGCCTTGGGGGTGTACATAGGGAAGGGTTTCTTGAGGGTGTGTGGTAACATCTAAGCTGATTTCTGGAAGATGAAGGCTAGGTACGTAGACCAAGAGGAAGGAACTAGACCAGTGTCCCAGGCAATGGAAACAACACAAGCAAAGACTGGGAGGCAAGAAATCAAGCTTGTGGTTTGGGAGGAACTCCATGCATGAGAGGTTCAGGTAACATTGTACAAGCTAATTCTACAAGCAAACAACAGTGGAAGAAGAGCAGAAAACTTGGATTCTGGCCCCATTTTTTTTCTCTTACTGTGGGTGAATCATATTACCTCCCTCAACTCCAGTTTGTATCATGTATGAAATGGGAAAAAATAATGCCTGTGTTTCTTTTTTTTTTTCCTCAGAAGATATTGTGAAGATTGCTTGAGGGGTTGAACATAAAAGCTCTGTGAAAGGAAAGGTAGTGTTTAATGTCAAGATTGTGTATGGGATTACTTACGAAAAGACATGATTGATATGGCTAATTCCCTTTGAAAAGTTCAAGTAGTATTAAGCTGATCTAACATCTGTGATGTTGATATGGTAGCCACTAGATACGTGTGGTTGTTTAAATTAAAATTAAAGAAAATGAAAAATCAGTTCTTCAGTTGCACTTGCCACATTTCAAATGCTCAGTAGCCACATGTGGTTAGTGGCTACTGTATCAGATAGTACCGATATAGAACAAGATTTCTATATTACAGAGTTCTGCTGAAGAGTTGTGAACAATATTCATTCTAATGCAGAAATTGTAGGCTTCTGAAGTCTTAAATATTTATACTCTTTAATATGACTATTCTTTTAGGACTTTATAGCTAATGGAAACAAATGGAAAAATATGTAGGGACCTGGGTTCGTGTATGTTCATATCTATTAAAGAATCATGGAGGGAAAGGAGACATTCAATTTGTCCAGTAGTGGGAGTTGACTAAATAAATAACAGTATGTTGTACACATACATATGTTTATACTTACTCATAATGGAATACCAGATAGCCATTAAAAGGGATAATACAGATAGGCATCTATTTTCATTAAAAGAGATTCTACACATATCACTAAGTGAAAAAAGTCAAGTTAATATATAGAGTATACATTCGTTTTAGGATGTGAATGTCTTTATGTTGTGTTTGTGGAGGAGATGGGAGGAGAAAAAGGGTGTATGAGAGAAACAGAAATATTTGGAAGGGTATTTACAAGGGCTTGAAAATTGTTTACTTTTAGTTGATGAGATCATAGATTGTTGTTTTTCTTTTTTCTTTAAAGTTTTTTTTAAGGATGTGAATTGTGTGTGTGTAATCAAACAAGAAAGAAAAAGGAGTGAAAATGTTTGTACATGTCAGAATATGAAAATGCCTGCATGTACAGACTATTAAGACAGATTTTCAAAACGTTCAGTAGTTACCTGATGATTTGCAGACATTCAAGTAAGTTACACATATTTTGTGAGGAGATGGATTCGTCTTCTTAAAATCTTGTCATCATGGATTATTCAGTGTGAAAAACATCTTTGCTCTAGAAACCATACCAGTCCCTTTGGCACTAGGCTTGAAAACTCGGAGAAGTGTTCTCTATCTGAGATGCCCTCGCTAGTAACATATTTGGTGTATCTGAAATTGCGTTGAAAAGGTTTGTAGTTGCATTTCTCCTGCAGTTTTGGGGATCAAATATTTGGCCAGCTAATATCTTACCACAAAACCCCTGTGATTTGAGGCGCAGATGCCAACCAACTTGTAGGATAGCTGAGTGGGGACTTTCATACTTCGGTTGTGTCAAGAGACAAATGGTCCTGGTGTGAGCTCCCAGGTATTGGATTGCAACCCCAGAACTTCACAGCCAACCATAGCTATTTGAATACCAGGCTACCGAATTTAATGTTTATACATATTTGCACTAAGTACTGTAAGATACATGGCTTAAATGTAAATTCACAGCATGGCACTCATGTTCTAAACATTTTCATGTCCTAGGTCTGTCTTTTGAAAGATGTGATGGCTTATTGAATTTGGGAGCCAGGGTCTTCCTGACTTCTTGAGTATTTGTGCCACTCTGTGGGAGAGAGAGAATAACTGCTCCCAAGACTTACAACTCCATGGTGAGTGGTAACATCCTCCAGGGAAGGGTCCTGCCATGCGCAGCTGTGTTGGAATGTTCATCTTTCTAAATTTAGGCTTTGGAGTGAGATGCTTTGGAAAACAAAGAAGAGCCGAGGCAAAGGTACAGGACAGCTGAGAACAGAATAGTGAATTTTGCTCAGGATGCCCCTTTTGTGTCTCAGTTCAGGCATAATTAGCAGTTCTTCTTCCCTCATCTGTTTTCAAAAGCCACAGAATTCAGTAGGAAAGAAGGCCACACTGAGGGACACAGCTGCCACCATTTGACAGGAATATGTGCAAATATCTTACTCATACCATGTTTTCTCTAGAAAACTGAATAAATTTAAGAAATCAGTCAAAATTTTGAAAACTGTATTAACTTCAAGTTTCATAGAAGTTTGTGATATGATTATAAAAATTGAATAAAATTTGAAGTTCATATTTACCTCTGGGTCTTTTCAATAGAGAAAACAAATGAAAAGTGGACAGTAGAGCTATATTTTTTTTCTCCCCAATTTCAAACAAATTTCAGAGCCCTGGCCAAGTAGCTCAGTTGGTTAGAGTGTTTTCCCAGTACACCAAGGCTGTGGGTTTGTACTCCTGTCAGGACACATGCAAGAATCAGCCAATGAATGCATAGGTAAGTGGAGCAAAAAGCAATGTTTCTCTCTCTCTCTATCTCCCTGCTTTTTTCTCTCTAAAATCACAAAATAAAAATTTTAACAGATTTCAGAAACAACTGTTTTTCTACCCCAAACCACTCAAGTACATTACTTCTTAGTTTTGTGACCTTGAAAGATTAACCTCTCTGGACCTCAGTTTTCCTCCCTCCCTCCCTCCCTTCCTTCTTTTCCTTTCTTCCTTTCTTTCTTCCTTTGTTTCTTTCTTTCTTCTGTATTGTGAGGAAGCAATAATTTCAGGACATCACTGGTCAAAAGGTGCCATTATTCCCTGTGAAATGCACTGCCAAGTGATATTCTTACTGTACAACCCCCAGCCCTCTTTCTGCTGGTGGGACTCTTCAGTCATTCTAATAGCCCTGAGCCTAGAACTGAGGGTGTTCACATGGGAATTGGGTACAGATGGCAGAGGGCTCAGTTCCAAGCTTTGTGACCTCAGGCAAGTTATTGAATCTTGCTGAACCTCCACTGAGTTACTCAACCAATATTTATTGAACATCTACTATCTGCCATGCACTATTGTGGATATAGTGGTAAATGAAACAGACCAAAATCTGAATCACTTATGGAATGGAAAATCTAATGGACAAAGATAATAAATAAATTAAATACATTAAACATATAGTAGATGACATGGTAATAAAAATTACCACAAAGAATTAAAATATACATTCTTGGTATCTGTTGTGAAGATTAAATGAGCTCATGTATGTCACCTGTATAGAATAGCATAGACATGTAGGTGCATAATTAAGGTTTGTAGGGTCCTTTTCTTCTTTCCTGAATTTTTTCACCTGTAGAGTGATAAAAATATTGCTCCTGTGTGTGTTGGTGGGGGGTGGGAGGCGCTAAATGTAAGTAGTCCTAATACTAATTGACGTTTTGTGGCACTGTGGCTTTTAACATCCATAAAGCTCTATCATCCACTTAATTTCCAACAAGTTATTACACTACATGTGGAAGACCTCCTGGAGGAGGCAGAAGGGACTGATGCTTTCAGATAACAAGCTCAAGCAGAAAGTGGATGCCCACCCTCAATAAAACACTCTGACTGAAGTAGTAGGAAGAATGCTGGTGGCTATTTCATCAGTTGTTGCTGTTGACTTTTAAGATCCACTCCTGCTGCAGAAGGTGACTGGATTCTGTTAGCCACCAGATGGCAGGGTGGCAGAGAAGCTAAGCACTGGCTATGGAGTCAGCCCTGTCTCCTGGTTGGGTTGTATCTCTGTCACTTCTTCACTTTGGTTGTGGGGCAAGGAGGTAGTCTGGCTGAGCTTCAGGTTTCTCATGGGATACTGAGAGAATTGAAAGAGATAAGACAAATAAACCAAGAAGACAAATTGTGTTCATCTGGCAAACCCAGTAGACTGCTAATCATTTTCTCTGCCTCTTCAATTGGGTGAACACTCATTGGCCAAAGTGTTCTTTTAAAAAGCTAATTGATAGCATCATACTCCATTGTCTTGATAACAGAGTTTGTTCTCCTAAGCAGCATACCAGTAGGGCCTAAAGGACATGACACATTTAATGGATACAGAGAGCTTTACTCTAGGAGTAGAACCAAAGATATAACAGTTACCCACAAAGGGTAACCTAGATACAAAGCGATAAACTGGATGACTGTGACTGCTTTCCTAGGTACCATGCGGTAGAGACAGATTAGATTATTATTGTTGAAACTTATTTATCATCGCTTCTTGTAATCTCTTTGAGCATGCTAACTTTCTAATATTTGAAAATATGCTACATATAAAAATAATTGAGGACCACTGCAGAACATAAAGATTAAACTCAGAGAAATAGTTTGATCTTGTATTACTTACAATCAACTGACAGCGATTATCAGAGTGATGCTATCAGGACTGTACCAAGGTTAGTCTGAGCACTGAAGAGTTCTAGGAGCACTTCATAATGTCTGTCACTGTGCTGGAAATAAAGGGTAGGACTCAAGTTTAAGTTTTGCTTTTCCTAGACTTATATGTTTTAAAAGTTGCTAGAAAGAAAGGGACTAAATCATTACTGTGTCTCCTGCAATCAACCCCATGATGGTGATGGTCTAACATCTGTTCTCAAAAAGAACCAATATTCCATGACTATGTTTACAGTCTGACACACCACTACAGTTCACAGTTGTTAACTGTATAGATAAATATTTATAAATTGAGCTCTGTGCAATTTCATTGTGAATTAAAAAGTATTGGCAGTTAAACTGATATAAATCAAGAGGGGACCAGATACAAAATATTCTTTGATCTATGCTCAAAAAAAAAAAAAAGAAAAAAGATGACCTTGCGAAAAACATCACCAGGATCCCATAGTAAATATTCATCTGCTGAGTATACTTTTGATTTGAAGATTTTCTTTGAATGCTGGTGTTTCCCTTATTTATTATTATGTTTTGAAAATCTAACATAGTTTTCTTGGCATTCTTTATTAATGTTCTTCCCAGTGAACTATTGTAATGTGGTACATATACCTTAATCTTCACATTTTAGTGAAAGATTGGAAGACTGTGGGGAAAAAAATCACTTTATTTTCTCAGTGTCAGAAAATTTTACAAAAACAATGATTTAATTTTACTAAAATTACAGCAGAAAGGTGTAGATTAATAGGCAGTTAATGATCAACACTTGAGGCGTAGAGAGAATATATTGGAAATTTCAGACTATTGTGCAGTTGTTGCTGATTTTTCTTTTATGCCAGACATGACCTTATCAGATTTGTTTAGTATCACCAGAGTTCTCATATTTTTCCCTTGCTTCAGAACAATGGAGTTCAGAGGTCAAGATTACCTGCATTCCACATGAGCAAACTTTTCATCCTTTGAAATCATAGTGATGAATAGTCAACAGCCAGCCACACTGTATATCTAGAAGGAGAAACCAGAACCCTGAAGCTGGTATGGGCTCTTATAGGCTGTGATGCAGATACAGGGGATGTTTGTGAAAATAAATTGTCTGTGGCTTTGTGAGACTTTGTGACAATTTGGGAGGTTATCTTCTTCATGGAAGGTGTCTGACTTTTTGTTATTTCATTAGAAAAAAATCCACTCTAGGCTCACTGATTTTCTCAACTCATAACTTGATTTTTCCAAGTGGAGTATTTAAAACTTTCTAAAAGTTTTGTTTATAGGCTGAGTATTTCAACTTCTATAGGATAGAAGTGTATAATGCTTAATAAAATTTTATACGTCACCACGAAAACCTAATATCTCATATTTTTTGAAATGAGGCATTCTCTAGTTTTTAAAAATTCACCCAGCTATGATGCTTTTCCTGTATCATCTATTAATTGTATCAAAACCAAGGTGACTTTGATAAGCTATATTTTCTCAATGATACAGGTTTCCCACATTATAGTTTCCCCACCTAGGGGATCTCATTCATGCCAACTCTGATCTCCCTCCCCCACCCTTGAGATCACTATTCTAACTAATATCCTCATTTATTTATAGATAATGCATGAGCAAGCCTCATATCTTGGCAGACAGTTGACACTTTTGCATTTGTTAAGAATTTGTTGAGGAAAAGAATATTTAAATTAATAGGCTGTTAATATTATTTGTGATATTAAATTTGTATCTATAAATTTATAAGGGGGCAAATTTATCTTTTTATACATTGTACATATGTACTGTGATATATATCTAATACAAAATTCATTTAGACTCAGTTTTGACTCTAATTATATTGGCTATGTGTTCATGTCATCCTGAGACTTTTTTCCTTTTATATTCTCTAGGGTAGTGGTTCTCTGAGTAAGATCCCTGGGCCAGCAGGATCAGCATTATCCAGAGACTTGTTAGAAATAACAAATTCTTGGGCCTTACCCCAGTCCTACTGAATCAGAAGCTCTGGAAGTGAGGTGTAGCCATTTGTGTTGTAACAAGTCTTCCAAAGGACTCTGCATTTAGAAGAGCCTTGTGCTTGGTTTAATGGTTCTGCTGTCACTCTTTTGGAATTCTAATAATTTTTTTGGCAATGAGCCCACACTTCCATTTTGCCCTGACCTCTCTCTGATTATATCCAGGCCTGCCTCCAAGTGATGCCCATGCACATGCAGACTTTGAGAACCACTGTCTTTGAAAAATATTCAGGTATCTGGTATCTGGTAGTTGGTCACTTGATTATAAATAAAAGCCTATTAAAATTGCACTAAGGAAATTGGTCTTGAGAGAAGTTAGTTACTGTTTTTCTTAACTTAGTAACCTGGGTTTTAGACAAACCTTTTTGCTCTTTCCTGACTTTCCATAGCAATTTCCCAGTAGTTACAGCCAGAAGTAGAGTGCTCCTGAATTTTTATGTTCATTCTGAATCAACATCTTCCTGGTTACCCTGAGCCTGTAAGACTGTCAAACAGTTTTCCAGTTTTGTTAATACAGTGAACTACCATATTTCTTTTAGAAGGGGGTTAATTCCAAAGGTGTGGATAAGATGTGAAGGAACCATAGAGGAATCCAGGGCTGCAGTAGCAAAGATGTCACCAGTTCTAGGCCCAAATGGACAAGGAAAGGGAGGTTTCCAGAATCTGGAAGACGAGAGCACCAGATAGAGTTGCTTTGAGAGTACTAATAACCCTTCTGTCAAGGGACACAGCCAGTGTTAAGTGAATCCACAGGCTGGGGAGCAAAGGGATAAATTCATTTTTCACATCCATGTCTTGTAATTAGCTTGATTTTTCTGGAAACCTGAGAGCACAGAGCACATTGGTGTGATCTGTACACATCAGCCTATGGGGAGGGAAGCAAGAGAAGAAGCTTGAAGATGGATTTAGAGGGACAAATGGACAAAATCTAGCTTGGTTCACTCTATTTACCTCACAGCATCTACACTCATCCTTTCTTCCAGTGTAGAGTTCATGTCCCCCAAACAGGAGAAGTATATAGTTACCAAATCTACTGTATCATTTTGAGACAATGTCAGTTTAGTCATGTTACTATCTAAAATGGAAGCCATCACCAGTCTTGTAAGGTAGCAGAGGGCAAAAGTTTTAAAAGAAATGACTTAGTAAAACAAAACATAACTACTATAGCCCATCTCTATAGCTGGCCATAGTTTTCTTCTTTGGTAATCATGGTTTCCTTTTTCCACTACCTCTTTTGTAATCCTCTTACCTTTGCTGGCATTTCAGCTGGATAGGGTTCTGTGCTCGATAGAGTGATCCACAGCTTCATTCCTACAAGATCTAAGTCCTTTATAATCTTAACTTTATTGGGCTGTCACAATTTTACACTTTTATTTAAGGGTACCCCTGTGAATCCTTGCGTTCTACGTATCTCCTTTCCATATCCTTTGCATAGAAGTAATGGTGACCCCCTCACCTGACTGTTGTCTCAATGGAATGAGGAGCCCTAAATGCCCAAGAGTCGATCTCAGCTTCTAATTCATCACACCATGATAATGTTCTCTGGTGGAAGGAAAATTTTCTTCTGAGTTATTAGGTGTTTTAATGAGAGGGACCATTCCCACTTTCTCCTCCCAGATTCCTGATCTATGTATCCTTCTTATGGCAGCTATGGCATTATATATTGGCCTGTGATTTAAGACATGTATTGCATTTTTTAGGATAATATCCCAACCTCTTTGGGTGTTGTCTTCCAGCTGGTACTAGACAAGAATTTCTAGAGTTTGACCCATTGATATATTTTCTTAGCTATAAAATGTGTCCCATGGTTAGACACAATATTGTCTAGAATTTCATGTAATAGATAAGGCATTTTGTATGTCAAAGAATTGTGATCCTGGCAGAAGTGCTGAAGAAGAGGAGGAAAATCCATAAATAGAAATATCCTATGTTTTAAATCGACACACTGACCTTCAAAGTCAGAGAAGTTCAATGTCATCAGTCTCTCTCTAGGTAGTAAATACCATATCCTAGAATTGGCCTTTGCCATAGGGAAGTTTGGTACTCAGCTGTGGTGGTAGTTGGATCAGTCTTGGCAAGAAGAAGACTGTGTGACTGAGCTGTGCATGGCCCCTATCCTTGCCAGTGTGGTCAATGACCTCTCTTCTAGACAATATAAAGATGATTAAACATGTTAAATCTGTCCATCGCCCTCCTATATACATGTTCTTGTCCATTGCTTTAATTATTCTTTTTTAATCAATAAATCATACATTATTTTAGGCAATCCTAAACAACCCTGTATATAAAGCTATTTAAGAAAATAAAGTCCTTTGTTTAGCATTTCTACTTACAACTCAAATTTTCCGCAGTCTATAATCCTTAATGCTTTTACAAATTCTTTTAGTGTAAGTATATTGATGATAAAGTTGTTTATATTTTGTGTCCTTGAAAATGTCTTTATTTCTCCCTCACTTTTGAATAATCCAAATTTATTAGTTCACCAAATTTATTAGATAATAGTTATTATCTCTCAGCAATATATTATTCCACTAACTACTGGCTTTCATAATTTCCATGGAAAAGTCTGCTGTATGGCTAGTTGCAAGTGACTAGCTTTCATCTGTGATTATTCTAAAGATTTTTTGCCTTAATCTGTGGCTTTACTGCAATGTATAAGTGTGAATTTTATTTTATTTATTCTGCTTTATATATGTGTTAATTCATATCTTTCACCACTTCTGTATAATTCTCAGCCATTATCTCTTCAAATATTACCTTCCCCCTGTGTGTCTAGTTTCTCTTTATGGGACTCCAATTACATGTGAGTTAGACTTTCCCTTTCTGTCCTCCATATTGTTTAACATCTCATTCTTATTTTTTCTCTCTTACTATCTCTGAACTGCATTCTGGGTAATTTCTTTATATATTCCAGTTGACTCATTCTCTCTCCAATTCTCTTATCTGTAGCTAAACCCACTCATAATGAGTTTTTAAAATTTAACAGTCACATTTTGTTATTCCCCACAGTTTAATTTGGATTTTGCAAATCTTTATAGTTATCTCTGATAGTCTCTCATTGCATGCTCATTTTTTTCTTTCTTTAAATTTTTTATTGTTTTTCAAGTACAGTTGTCTTCATTTTCCTGCCACCACTTTCCCGCACCCCATGCTCATTTTTATTTAGTTATTTCATTTATCTCTTTAAGCATTTCTTTAAAAGTTATTTTATATTCTGGAATTAATAATTCTAATATCTGAACACATTGGGGATGTATATATAAGCCTGAGCTTATTCCTGTTTACTCTATTGTCGTTCCATCATTGGTGATTGGTTTCCTCAAATGCTTGGTAGTATTCAGGGGTTTATATTTGACACGTCTTGGTGGAAACCCCAAGTGACTAAAATAGAAATGCTTTTCTCCAGACAAGCTTTATTTTTGCTCCTTCTGGTAGTAAAGGCTACTGCCAACCAAGGACCATTTGGTTTTCTCAAGAATCCTGGTTTAATTGGCATGCATGTTGAGCACCTCCAAATTGCCACTGATTTAATCTCTCAATTGTACAAATGACTTTGGTATTTGCTCTTACAGCAAACTCTTCTATTGGACTTTCAGCACACTATTCTGGTTTCAGCTTAGTTCTAGAGTTTTCTTTGTTTATTTTAGACCTGTAGAGGTTTATCATAGTTCTCATGAGCCCAACAATGCAGTAAAATTATTTTATGAAAGGATCCTTTATGTTAGCCATAATGCAAGGAGCAGTTTTTTATTTCATATGCTCAATGTATTAATAGAAATAATTTATGAAAAATCTTTACATATTTTAAGTTTGTAAATTTTGTTTTTACCATATTTCTGCTTTCTAAATTATTCAAGATTTTCAGTTTAACTCACCTTGCAAAGATTTTCCTCATGGATATAGAAGATGGTTTACCTTTTATTCCAATTTTGTTGAGAACACAGGTATCTTGAAATTCAGGGGAGACTTCAGTTTGAGCTGCTGCATTTTATATGGAATCTAGAGGAAAAGCAATTTATCTTTTATTCATATAGATAAATTTACCTCAATTTCCCACCTCCCTGCCCATCCCCTAAAAGCTGCAATTAAGCACTGCTTGCTGAAGATTATATTATTTTTAAGAAAATAGATTTTATTTTCTAGAACAGTTTTAGGTTCACAATGAAACTGAGTCAATGGCACAGAGAATTCCCATTTACCCTCTGTCCTCCCTTCCAGGGCAAAGCCTCCCCTACTATCAGAGTGGTAAAGTTGTTACAATTGATGAATCTGCATTGACACAAAATTGTTACCCAGAATCCATAGCTTACATTAGGGTTCATTTTTGGTGTTGAACACACTTTGGATTTAAACAAATTTTTAATGACATGTATCCACCATTGTGGTATCATACAGAATAGTTCACTGACTTAAAAATTCTCTGTGATCAGCTTATTTATTCTTATTTTCCCTGCCCCTTGGGAAGCACTCATCTTTTTACTGCCTCTATAATTTTCTCTTTTCTGGGATGCCATATGGTTGGAATCATACAGTATTAGCTTACCTTTTATGTTGTTGTTTTATTTAAACATTTACGGAGGGTTGCTCTGTTTCAGAGTTGTCAAAACTTTTTCTTAAAGGGCCATATAGTAAAGCTTTTTGATTTTCATATCTGTTGATGCTACTCAGCTCTGCTGTTGTTGTGTAAAAGTAGTCATGGACAGTACACAAAAGAATGTGGCTGTGTTTCAATAAAACTTTAACTACAGAAGTAGGCAATGGGCAGATGAGCTGTAGTTTCCTGATACCTGATCTATTCTAAACTCTGGATCACTTTTTTTTTTTCCTTTTTTTGCATGTTGAGTTTCCACTGATATTCACTAACCTCTTTTTGGAGGTTATCCATACCCAGACAGTCCACTGAAGATACCGTGGTCCACTTTCTTTTTTAAGAAAAGCCAGGCTTTTCCTTCTTAAGGCCTTTGCACATTCTTTTCCTTTTCCTTGAATGTTCTTCCACATGTTGTGTATCTGATTCTTTCACTATAGCCTTCAGATCATAACCGAAATGCTTACCACTTCAGAGGCCTTCCTTGATTTCCCTCTTAAAGCCATTTCCCCTCACTTCTCATTGTTACTTGCCAGAGAGTTCTGTCATTTCATTTTAAGCACTTATCAAAATCTAAAACTATTTCTCATTTCTTTAGTATCTAACCCCTCAATTAGACTGAAAGTTCTATGAAGGCAGGATCCATGTATATTCTGACTGTGTACCTAGTGTCTAACACAGTTCCTGTCAAATAGTAGGTACTCTGAATAATAGACTAATGAATGAAGCAACCTTATGAGGCAGGTACTATTATTAGTATCCACCTTTTACAGATGAGGAGTCTTTGGTTCCACAGAATTTACTAACTTACCCATAGCTGTATAGCTAGAAAGTAGCAGACCCCAGATTGAATCTGAGATGGGTCTGTCTGATTCCAGGCCCTGTGCTGATACCGAGGTCCACTGTGGCCTCTTGGTTTCTTGGTTATGTGAAGTTGAAGAACAAAGCCACCCAGCTATTCTTGGAGACCTGTCAAGGGAGCAAGAGGTGGGGGGTAGAGAGGTGAGGTTACAGAAGCATGGTGTTAGTATCAAATGAACTGACTCAAGTTAAATAGGAAAAGGATCAGTTACTTAATTGCAAACAATCCCACTGTTAAGGTATAGCTTTATGATTCAGAGGTCAAAACAGTTTTTTGCCAGCGGGATTCCAGTGTTCTTATGGTGGTAAAGGGAAAGTAAGTAGGAAGGCTCCATTCTCAGTGGAGATCCAGGGCAAAGCAAAGTGCCCCAGCTTATCCAGGAGGTCTGGCAACCATTAAAGAGAAATGACTTCCTAAATTCTAACTGACAGGAGGACTGAATGCACTGTACCATCCAGGAGGCAGAGCCCCCATGCTCAGGGAAATGAATATGGTTTAAAAACTCATGGGATCTTTCCGGTTTGTCCCAAGCTTGGGAATTCAATGTGGAACATTTTTTTAAACAACAATTTGAAAGAAAGTTAATGTACTTTTCTTAGGATTTTGGAAAGCAGTGTTTGCTTATTAGTGGAAAATCTATATGACTAAAATATGTTTAAATGTAAGCTGGCTAATAGAACAGGCTCAGGGCAGGAAAATAGACCATTTGAAGCAAATCAACCATTAATTTTATAGGTATTACTTAAGAAAAAAGAAAACATTGAAGCAAAGGGAAAATGACATGATGGTCCATTTCAAACATTTGGTAAACGTAACATAAATGAATTCTCTGCAGTGATTCTGTAAGTTCAGCCAAACCATCAGAGCCAACTTTAAGGGCTTCATGAAAACTGTAAGCATAGCAAAGTTTTGCAGAATTATGGTGTTAATTTTCTGAAAGACATCAACTATAAATAAAGATATATTATTTTGTCAAAGAAATAATCCATAAACAGAATAAAAACTGTCTGGGTATAATAACATTGATTCATGCTTAACGTGTATAAAAGTGGTTATTCCCAGAGAGAGAGACAAGATATGTATGCTCCCACACATGTGTATGAAAACTACTTTTACCAAGAGAAAGCATATTTTGACCTTTCTGGATCTTATGCAGTAAACATAGTCCATTGTTTTCCAAAAAGGAACTGAAGTACAATAAAGGCCATGTCTTCAAATTTATACACACACACACCCCCACCATGATTAATAAAAATAAAAATTGAAAATAAAACCTTGAGAACCTTAAGGAAGTAAGTCTACTAACCACAAAGTCCATTTTAATTACTATGATTGATCATCAAGTTTGGCCCTGAACTCCCTGGCAGCCAGGGCAAAAAGGGAAACAGGATAAATTGTACCATTTTTGTTATTAGAAAGGAGGAAACAGACTAGTTCCTGGAGATAGAGATTTTCCTGGCACCAAATATTAAAGGGAGTTTCTTGTGTGTGATTTCTATATGAATATTGAACCACATAATGGATAATGCCCTCAACAGCCCTTTCCAGCAAACACAGATGTGGTTTTCCTAGAGCCGTCTCCTGTAACAACCCCCAATAAAAGCTGGTGCCATAACACTGAATGCAGCTTAGAGAAGGTATATTTTGTGAGAGTACTGGATCCCCCCTCCCATATGGTGAAAGGTACATGGTTTTGCTTTCAATACATATTTTAAAGGTCCAAAGAAAAATTCTATTTTTTGTGTCTGTGTTGCATAGATCTGGCACTATTTCTTTATCTAGGTGTTTCCACGGGGAATTTTCACTGGAGTATATTACACATTTAAAAAGTTCCACTCACCATCATCTTCTAAATGTTTTGAAAGTTCTGAGATAGACCTCAAGTTTTTCTATTGGCTTACCTCTCTCTTTATTCATTAATGATGTAGTAAGGTTTTCAATAATTTGGTTAAGTGTAGACAGATGTGCTAAATTACATGCTTATTCTTAGGAGGGATAATGTTATCCCTTTAAACAGGTTCAGTATGAATTACTTCTTCATCCAGATTTTCCTACTTGTTTTAAATGTTAATTTTTATATATTTATTGTATTTATAGAGTAATATAGCAAACTAACATGACTTGTATAATAATCAAATACATTTTTTTAATCTTCTACCACCCCTTCAAACATTTAAAATGTGGAGGAAAGCTTCTCATGGCACTGACTAAACACTTAGCAGGCCCAGTGTCTTTTGTGCTCTGTGGACACCTACTGTGAACTGAGCACAGAGAAGGGTGATGGAGTGTGGGCCTAGTCAGCCCTCTTAAATGAAAACAGTCCTGCAGACACTGTCTGTCACAGACATTCTGTAATTGGAATGTTCACCTGGGCTTTTGATCAGCAAACCACCACAACATACTCCAAGGAAGGTGTTAACAATTGGTTGAACCCATTAGCATAGAAAGGCTAAACCAGCACTTCTCACCTTTTTGTGTTCTCAACATTCCTTTAAATGCCATTATTTTAAATAGTTGCAGAGTTCCTTAAAAGAATTAAATTGCACCCACAGTTTAGCTCAGCACAAATTCTACTGTTTGGAAAGATGCATTACTGCCCAAGGCTCAGGCTAGTCATCCTACCAGGCATGCTTCTCCCATGTATCAATGAGCATGTGAATGTTTTGCTGGTGATGACTTGACATTTGTCTTCCCTCTTTTATTTCTTAGTTGCCAAAAATGACACTGCACTCTACACTGTATCCCACAATCCATTCAGCTTTCTAGTCTCTGGAAGATATGGTACTTATTAGCGGTACAGAGCCTCATTTGCGGCCATTGGAGAGCTGCCAAGGACTTGGTTTTGTCTTGTCAGCTTTGGGAAAGTCATGTACACTCATGTTAGCTCATCCTACAGTTTGGGAAATGATAAACATAAGATATTACCTAAGATTCTAATTTGCATGGAGATATTGAATTTTATTCAGTTTTCATTATTGTTGTTATTGAGCATAGTATATTCATGTATGCGCTTCACTGCCACATCAAGTAGATAACAAATGGAAAGCAAAAGGAACTTTCATTACGGAATGTTTATTGGATGCCTACTGTAAACTGAGCACAGAGTGAGCAGTGTAGTGTGCAAGATGAGGTTGGTCAGCTATCTTCATTTTAGTAGCACAATAGCCTGAAGAAGGTACAGACCTTTGTCAACAATAAAATTATTAAAAAGATATTGGGTAGCCTGATCCACAGCACATTTTTGAGTGTCTGGCTTCAAGAGCTGAATAACACCCTTTCCGCCCTCTGCCTTCTTGCCTGCTCCCCATATTGGAAAAGATGGGGGTTTCTTTTTTGATTGTTTAATAGAGTTTTGCTGAGTTAGCAAAGGCAGTGCAATTTACCCAGTCTTAACCTCAGAGGCTGCAAGGGGAGGCGGTGAAATATTGCACAAGCCCAGCATTGAGTTAGCCATGAATTATGCATTGTGTATTTAGACTATTCTGCTGTTATAGTCTGTTTATCTGTTGACTTCCACTAAGATTTAGGGTTTCGTTGGACTTAATAACTTGTTTTATTTTGTTTGACATGTATTTTATGTCCTCCATGTGCATGGATACATAAGATACACAGTCGTGGGTGAGGGTCTGAAGAGAAAGCCCAGCCTTGGGAGCACTAACTTTGAGAACTTTGGCGTAAAGGTTTTCACATCCATTTCACTCTTATAGAGTCCTAATCAATATGATGATGGATCAGAGGTTTCCGTTTTCCACCTGTCCCCGAGAACACAGTTGTTAAACAAGGGGAAGGAAAATGAATTTACATCTCTCTTACTTCTAAATTTTGGTCCTTTTTAAAGAGTTGGCCCTTAAATTAAAAAAAAAAGATGTCAAAAGATGTTTAATTAATTTTATATTGATGTTCAGTACTGGCCACAACTAAGAATTTTGCTGGTTTAAATCATATTCTAATTTTTCATTCTTATTCTTTTATTTAGTCCTATATTATATTTAGCCCTATACATGGCTTGGTGGGTTAATATAGGTTTTAGCAAGTCTCTAAAAATAAAAACAGTATTATGAATTACTTAATTTTTATGAAGATGACATTATGGAGATGGCACTTGATTTTAGCTTTATCTGAGAAATTTTCAGCACGTATGTGTTTGTATTTTGGAATTTTGAAGTTCTTACAGGGGAAAAAAATTGCAAAGGGGGAAGGGATTAAGATGTACAAACTGCCCATTATCAAAACTGTTACAGGGATGTAAAGTAACATAGAGAATAGAGTCAATGATAGGGTAATAACTGTGTGTGGTATCAGATATGTTCTAGACTCATCAAGATGATCACTTCGTAAATTATATAAATGTCTAGTCACTATATCATACACTTGAAACTAAAATAATATTGTATGTCAACAGTAATTCCAAAAAACATACTGAGATTGTTCATGTTTCATATGGTTCATTACAAGTCTGCTGTCATATATATGAAAGAGATAGATATAAACATCTTATATGTCTATTTATATTTAGCAATTATTTCTAGATATTTTAAAGCCTACTCTCTTACTTTAGTCATTTTTATAATTTAAATGATCTTTTTCAAAAAAGAGATGTCAGCCTCTAAAGACTCTCCAAATCAAATTAACTGTTTACCCAACCCCTATTTTCATCAACTTTCTCTTCCCTCCACAAGTTTATGGTATCTAGGATGATACTTCTTTTTCCTTATTCAGTCACAAAGAGTCATATGAATGCCTAAAATAAAGGCTATTTACAGTTGTGTAGCTCCCACACTTTTACACAGCTCCCCATGAGTTTTATAGGAACCCCTGCTTGGACATAAGAAGAAGTGGCTACTAAGGCTCGAGAGTCTTAACCCCCATCTCCATGCTGCCCAAACTCACACCAATCAAAAATGGAGGATCCTTTTTTTTTTTTTTAATTGAACCAGGTCTTTTGACTCCAGAGCTGGTGCTTTCTTCTAGGCTCCGTACTGACTTTAAAGAGAAAACCAACAATGAAATAACTGTTCATTGAGTGTCACTTCCCTTTTATTTAATAAGCATTTATTTATTATGTGCCCAGCATGTGGTAAGTACTCCTGATGCCCACTGATAAATGAGAGACTCCAGTCCCTAGTTGTATCAAGCTCTCAGTCTGGCTGTGCAATGGGCCAGTTGGATTTCCCCAGAATCAGGCTTTCGGACAGGATTTGAGTACAAGCAGCTTACCTGGAGGGGGAAAAATCAGGAGCATTCCCCTTCTATCTTCATTACACTATTAGGTAAGAGATGCATCCAGAAGCATTAACTCCTTGTGCTCCCAGCATGTATGTGCAGGGAGGCCAAGAAGAAGCCCACAGGTGGAGTTGTAAGAGACCTCAATAGGACTCTGTTGGCAAATTCTTTGAGTGCTAAGCGGGTGAAGGCAAGGCACTGACCAGCACTTCTTCAACAGAGAACTGGGAAGCCATCTGTGATTGGCATGCTGTGGGAGGCTACAGGAGCATTGAAGGGCCATCAAGGAAGCCTTTCGTGAGAAACTGATAGTTCCCTGAGACAGGTAAGATGAGCAGAATTAGCCTGATGAAGGCTGGGGGAAAGAGTTCTAGTGGAGGAACTAGAAGAAGTTCATACAGTTGGAGTGTGTTGAGAGATGAGCAAGGTAAGGTAGGTAGAGGTGAAAGCCACAGTGGAGAAGTTGGACCTTACCCTCTGGTCAATAGAGAATCATGGAAGGATTTTACCTGGCAGCATGGTTCGGTTTGTGCTGAGGGACAATCATTCAGGCTTCAGTTCAGAGAATGGAGGGAAGGAGTTACAGTTGGAGACTGGAAGCCTGGTTAAGATTATGTTACAATAATCCAGGCTTGTGAGGTTAATTCAGTGCCTTAAACCCGGCCAATAGAACAGCCTCTCTTTGAGCTGACACATCCCAACGGTGTCAGTGTTGACTGCCAAATCAAATCATACTGATGCCAAGGTCTCCTGGCCTTGTCAAGGGATATGGATGATGGCTCTGGAACTTCTCTTGCCTTTCAGCATCACCAGTAGGATCATTACCCTCTATGTTTGATCATTTGCTTAAATGGGAAGATTTTTATTTCCTTTTTCAAAAATTTGGCTAATTTTTTTTATTCTGTCCCATTTATTATCCTCACATTATAACAGCCCTGTGACTGTTTCTTCCAGCACTCTTTGTGAGTTTTTCTCAGACCAATTGTTTGGAAAAATGATAGCAATTTTACCTGATATAACCCCACAAAATGCCTTTATCCTTCTTCTTGCACATAAATGATTTTCTTTCATTTGTACTAAATGTGTTTTCTCTAAACTAGATTATGTATTGAGTTTCTTGCCTGTGTCTATAATCGCTCCATGCATCAGTGTTGTCTTTTTTAGCTTGGAAACTCCTAAGGGGTTTAAGGTTTCATCTGTATAAGGTTTATGGAATAGTAGCAAGTATAAAAAAAGGTGTTGCTTAAGGTAAGTCGGGTGCTATAGACATTTTGCTTTCAGCTTCTCTGGGCATAGGCCCCTGAAGACATAAAAGGAACACAACATCCATGGCCCCAAAACAGACAACTGCCCAGCTCTGGAACTGATATGGCACCCATACGAACCCTCTCCTAAACCATTGCTCCTATCTCTGTATCATCCTAATGACATGGTAGACTCAGTATATCTAGATGGAAATTGAATTCTTAAGGAAAATAACTTCTAAGACAAAAATTCACAGGGCAAAAGGATCAAGATACTTTTGTGTTTCTTTTGTTTTTGCTTTGAATTTCCTCTTGTTCTGCCATTGTAGCTAATGATTCTATTGGAGGAAAGCAGAAATTTCATGGCCGTTACCCAGCACATGTCCAGGACTCAAGATACTCTCTGAGGAGTGGCTTCTGATGCCTAGTATTTAAGAAACTCTGAGACTGTTAGGGGAGATTCTGGATCATATCTTAAGGGAGACACATGGTTCTTTGTCCCTAGAACTGGCCCCACCCCTGCTGCATTCCCTTGGCTTTCAGGTGTGAGAAAGCAGGTGGGAAGACTTGGACTTAACAACATTTGAGGTAAATCAGTTTCACTGGGTTTTGAAGGACTGGTTAAGAACCCTCTCCCTTCTCTTCTTCTAATAAGCCTAATGTAGAAGGTTCTGAAACACTAGGTTATTTTATGTGGTTCATACAATGAAAGTATTGCAAGAATGGATGTGCTCTTGCCTCTTAGTCAATAATACTCAGGACTGGGGCCTGGGTATACTTCAAAACTCTCTCAAGGTTGGAGAGATGTATTCCAGACATGGATTTATTTTATGTTAAATATTAAAATGTCCAAGAATTAGGAAGCCTCTGTGTTTCAGAAACTACCATGAGACTTCTTTGGGCTTGAACTATAGTCTTTTGAATATTTCACCTCAAGACACTTTTGAACCTACAGGAGTAGCGTTGTCAGATATGGAGTGGTAATTTCTCCAGTAAGTTCTTATGATTAATGGAGATCTTTTTTGAGTCTTTGTGGATTTACTGGAGAGATTAATACTTTTTATTTCCCTTCTATTTTCCATTTAAGATAAAATGAAATATTAGTAACTAAGATCTTTTAAGAGGTAAAATTCACTAAAAGTTAATAGTGAAATATTCTGCCACATAAAAAATAATTAAGATGCCAAATCAAGCCCTATATCTGATGGCTGAGCATGGCTAACAACAATAAAAATAGAAGTCATTTTTTAGCAATCAGGCACTAGGCTTTATTTAGCATATTTCTCATAATAACTACTAGGTATTAATAGATAAATGCTATTCATGTCCCCATTTTACAGTTGAGGAAACTGATGCTCATGGACAGTAAGTACCTTGCCTAAGGTTATACAGATAATGATTTAGGGGAGCTGATATTAAAACCAGGCTCTTTCTTACCCCACAGTTCATGTTGCATCCATATGTATTCCAGCACAGGGACTCAAAGCATTATATATTTCACCCTGAAAGTGGCATTTCCAAGGATTGGGGCATTAGCTGAGTAGACATTTCCTTTTGGCTATGGGCCAGAGGCATTTTGCATTATTCAGTCTTGAAGGAGAGGCTACCATTGTCCTTGGGTAGAACTCATTCAACCTGCCTTTCACTCCAGCCACAGCCAAAACCTGGCATCAACAGTCCCTAGGACTCTGAGTTAGCTATATACATTCAGGTATTGGTCAAGAACCCAAACTATGGAGTAGGCAGAATTCAGTTCATGAGATGTTTACCTTTCCAAGCCTCAGATTATTCATTTGTATACTGGGGATAATAATAGTTCTTATCCTATGTAATGGACTCATTGGGAAGGCTATATGAGAAGTTTACACAAAATGCTTGACACAGTGCCTGGCTCCTAGTAAGTATCACAAAATTATGGATATGGTTATATATAATCAGCAATGGTAATAGGAGAGCCTCACAAACACACCCACATTCACAGTCACATACATGGAATTAATTGTGAGGCCTGATTCCAGCATGGAGAGCCAGAGACTAGACGCTCTTGTTCCTCTGGAATGGATTCAATGGTCATGGGCATTAGCACCCAGAGGGAATTTGGATAATTACCATGACATTAGATTCAGTGTATAGAGGGCTCTGAAATCCCTTCCAAAAAATATGGTAAACCAGACTTTGGCTTTCTCTAAAGAGCCCCCTGCCCCTCTATCCTACTGCTATTCACACACATTCCATAGAAGGACAGGACTTGGCTCATTTTTTATCAGATTTGCAAAGAAAAAGATAATTGTTCTGCTGTATGTTGGCATATTGCAAGTTGGGTGTGACATACGATGGAGTGTTTAACTCATATGATGAAGGAATTAAAAAAAATTCCACATTTAAAACAGATGTATAGGCAGGATCCATACGTGGTAGTCAATTCATGAATTAAGAAAATAAGTGAAAGGATAAATGCACATTTCAAGATCTAAGTCTTTGTTCAATATTTTAAACATATGGCTGATTTCAAAGTCCCTATAACCACTGAGTTGGAACACAACCCACTCAGAAGTAGCTGGCACCTTGGAGGAAAGGATTAGAATTCCTCGTGTCCTTGATACATTAAAGAAGTGATCAGGAACAATCAGATTGAACTCAATAGGGCAGGACGAAAACAAGCTGTGAGCCGAAGGTGGTGCAGCGCTGGCTTTGTGTAGACCCACTCAAGGGAACCCACCCCAAGTAGAGGCATTGCTGAAAGTCAAGAGCATTTCTAGGCAGCATTAATGAGAAGATGTGGACTGCACAGGTCTCAGCAGGCATCTCTCACTACCTTTACACTGGCACAAGTCAGAGCGACCTTCAATGTCATGTTAGGTCCACAGTGTAGGAGATGATTGAGGCTGAGGAATGCAGGGCATTAGGGAGTTGGAAAGGGAGGAAAGACAGTTGATATAAACACCATAGAAAGCTGCTAATGCCTATGGAGACAGGAAGAAGACATAGGCTCAAAATTACAGCAAGAGACAAGTTAGTGAAAAGAATGAACTGAGAAAAATAGTGCCTGAAACCTTAAAACTTTACAAGTTTAATAAAATCTTTTTTTTTTTTTTTTAGAATAATATGAAGTGAGATTTGGCAAGAAAGCAAGGGATGGTGGTGGTTAATTTATGAAGGACCTCTCAATTCTGAACACTCAAAGGCTAAGCAGAAATATTAAGAAAGTCTTCTGATTAGGACTTATTTTAAGGTTCTCCATGTGTACCCCTAATTTTCCCACCTCCAAGTAGTTCTTTCAGTTATTCTGTTTAGGGCAAATGCTCTTTTTTTCTATTCCTGTATAACAATCTTAGGATCCTTTTAAGGCCTAGCTCAAATGACACCTTTTCCAAGAAGTCTTTCCTGAAGCTGGAAGTAACCTTTACCCTTTCTGAACCCCACCTAACATTGCACTATGATTCCTTCCCTTGTGATGCTTCCTGTTATAGAACTTTTGTCTTATCCAGATTGTCCTTCTAATCCAGAATTATCCATGTGTATTAAATACTAAGTAGTATATAATGAAAGCCTATAGGAGCAACTCTTTCCTTTGTTGGCCCTTGTGGAAACTCAAGCTTGCAGCAGCAACTTCCCCCAGCCACATGCAAAGAACAAATTCCTGATGAATGCCAAGCAACGAAGGGATGTTTTCCAGTTGGCTTCATGTGGATGATAATTGAAGCATAATTTCAAAATCAAAGATTTCACCCATGTTATTGTGGTTTGTGTAGACTTTGAGTAGAATCCACAAAACCTACAAAAAATGTGGGAGGAAAAGGGAACAGTAGGATGGTAAAGTGTGAAAAGGGTGCAGAAATCTCTCCAAATCATCCAACTGTGTTAGGAGAGGGACTTGAAACAATGAACAGACCGTGGGAGGCTTTTTACCTACAGACATAATTTATGAGTTCCTATGAAGTATTTCACAGTCTCACAGAGTCCTGTTGTTGATATGACTGTTTTGGGCCCTATGACCTCACCAGGCAGCTCTTTTTACACAGTTACATAAATTGGTAACCGAAATGAAAAATCTTGACAAGTTCTATAGAAATTCTCTTGAAACTCTTTGTTTTTCAGCAAAGATGAAAACGATGAACTTCTGTGACATATCTATAAATTTTAAATCTCCTGTGAAAAAAATCACAGTTTCCTCTCAACCTCCATTCCTTTCCTCTGTGAAGATAAAGGGAAAATCACAAAGACAAAAGAGAGAAATAAAGAGTTCTCTAAAATAGAAAATGCACAGGAGTCCAGAAGACAAAGGAGTTTGCCTTTTTTACCTAACTTGTAAGAAATTACTTCTCAAGGCCATGCTCCATTTTTGTCTGTTCAAAATGAATTTTATCTACTATAACTAGTACTTTTCTGCTGTAGAACAAAAACATCCTAATGACATGAAATTAACTTTTTAAATCTTTGCATTTGAGGATATGAAATGTAGTAACCTATAGTGGTCAGAGTTAAAAGGTATAGAGATGTCAAGAAAGTCAAACCATTTGAATATTTGACAGCTAACCCTGGTTTCCTAGTTATTAGCCTATGTTTTAATGTCCACTGTGGCTTTCATTTTTGGGACCCTGCCCTAGGAATGTGTGTTTGGCGATCTTCATGTTGTCGCCTGTAGAAGCAGATGACTATTTTTCTTATACACTCAAGAATGGGCATTCTCTGACCTTGGTAATCCTAAGTGATCAGCACACTGACAGCATGCCATCTACCTACCTCTGAATTTAGTTTGCAGACAAAATAGTGTTTTTAAATGGAGTCAGCAGAAGTATTTTTCTTTAAGGCTGACATTATAGGGGAAACAACAAAATATTTCTAAAAGTAAAACTTAACATTTCTCATTCCTTGATATTGAATCATTTCAGCACTAGTAAATGTAGCAGTGATAAGTGGACTGTTGGATTAAGAAAAATGACATTTGTTTATAAAATAGTTTTTAAAATAACAATTCAGGTGCCATGCTATGGTACTAGAAATACTTATTCCTTTTTCATCCATGGAGAAACTGAGACCCAGGCTGATTACTCAGCCAGGGAGTGGCCTAGCTGGCATTTGAACTTATTCAGAACCCATATTTCTTGCTTTTGGGTACATGTGTTTCTCCATATGAAGTGCAAATATTTGTGAAAAACATAAATCCTCCATTTCAGGCTTTGGTGAGTATTCTCTGTGCCGCTTTAGGTGCTGCTGGATAAGAATTAGTAGGCGATGTAAGTGAAAGCTGTGGCCCCCTTTGTGGGACACTGAAGAAAAGTGACCAATTTAGGGCCTCTGCTCTGGCAGGTACACTAGCTGTTTCTGGTTTTGGAGCCTGAGGTATGAATTCTGGTTCTGCTATTTACTACATATCTGTTGCACCTCACTGTACTCTTTAGTAAAATAGGAATGAAATAGCCTCCTACCCATAGAGGTGGAGTGCCGATTAAATGAGAAAACATGAAGAAAGCAGTTACCTAGTGCTCCGTGAATGGTAGTATTAGGTTGGCCAAAAAGTCCATTTAGTTTTTTCTGTGAAATAAAATACCCATTTTTTAATTTCACCAATAACTTTATTGATTTGGATATTCTTCTGTGTGGTAGAATGTTCATTGTTCTCAACTGATATCTCGATTTGATCTCTATCAGCTTCAAGTGGTCTACCAGACTGACCCTGGAGAATTGTCCAGTGAGAAATTTCCAGCATGAAACTTCACAGACCACTTTGGACATGTTCAATCAGTCACAGCACATTTTCCATATACTGCATGAATCTTTTTTTGCATTTCAGTTGTGTTTTTTACCTTTTTTTTGACATAATAAAGCATGATGTGCCAAAAATGTTGTATATTTTCTTCATATTCAATATTTAAATGACTACACAAAAATTCAACAATTTTGATAAGTTTTTTCAAATGCACACTGATATGATAGCTGTTTACACACAAAACTGTTTCTAATGAAACATAAAACTTGGCACTACTAGAGCCATCTTATGGAACAAAACCAAATGAACTTTTTGGCCAACCCAATATTGTCATAATGATAGAAATGTGTGATATTTTACCTGTCTTGGCAACAAACATCCTGTCAAGCTAATGTATACAATGTTATTCTGTTCATTATGTTTACTGAGTACCCACTGTACATAAAACAATACAAGAATAGCTGTGGAAAGATTGGAAGTCTAAAAGAGAGCTTGTGGACTAGTTGAGAAGACAGAATTCAAGTGTAGAATGAGGGCATGCTTGTATTTTGCCATCAGACCCCTGGCACACAGTAAGTGCTTAAGAAATTGCTGCCTCAGTAACTGTAATCCCTGGGGGTAAGACTTATATCTTACAGATTCCTCCACTACTTTCCAATAGAAGTAGCATATGGCGTACCAAAAGTTCAGTATACACATAGTAGATATTCATCATAATGGTAAAACTATTTATTTGTCAAATACTTATTTGAAATGTAGAAAGGTGACTTAATCTGATTTGCATCTTGAAAAGATGGTTATGGCTGTGGTATGACGGTGGGGTTGGGGTGGGGAGTGTCTTGGAGAGAGTGGCTGCAGGAGAGCTGCTGTGCCATCCTGTCAGGAGATGCACTGTTCATAACAGTAGTACAGTACTCTCCATTCCCCATTCCATGTTTTTCGTTTGCTGGGTTTGTTATTGTTTTTCCATTACTGTGTTTCCAGTACCTATAATAGTTCCTGGAACATAGTTGGGACTTGGTATTTGTAGAATAAATGGATAAAAATGGAACAGTCGCTAAGATTAATGGGATTGTGACATGTGACATGATGACAGTCTTTGTGGAAGTGGAGAGAAAAGTACTGATTCAGGATGAGTAAATGGAGTGGACCTGGTAGGTAAGAAAGAGAGAGAAGGCAAGAATATCTGGTCTGATTAAATAGCAAGATGATAGTGCCTTTTGCTAAAATGCAAAAGGATTCAGTGGGAAAGGGTAAGGATGTAGGGGTTGAGGATAAGCAGAAAAATCAGTGGGACTGAGCAACATAAGGCACCCAGAAAAATTCGGGCATTATCTCTTAGGTAAGATTCCTGTGGTCTTCAATAGCAGCAAGAGTATCTGTCTGACACATACAGACTTTTCTCAGGAGGCTGTCTCTCCTGTAGAGGTGGAAAGAAAAGGAATTTCAGCTGAAGTATGAGAAAGCCGTGGAATCATGAAAGAATGTTTCAGATACGCAGTGGGAACCCGTATGGAATGTCTCTGCCTGATGGTCCAGAGATTCTGTATGGGAGCCTGAGCAGAGAAGAGCAGCGACATGTCCCCTTGGGTCCCTTCTCCTTACAGCTCAGTTTTTCCCGATTTACAGGGAAGTAACTGGAATGAAGGAAGGTACTCGCAGGCTGTATTACCAATAGTTTTTTACCCTTTCCATGCCTCTTCCTTTTTTTCTTTTTTAAATATATAAGGGTTATTTCTCTCCTCAGACTTTTTGAGAGAAAATAAGGAAACCAGGAACTGAGGCATGACTAAAGGTTTTTAAAATTTTCAATGAGTGTATTATATAAACTTTAAAATTTACAGACAACAAATGGTTCTTCCCTCAGGCCTCCATTATGATCATATGAAGAAGTCTGGGAATGTTCTCTAAGTATCTGCCCTGGAGAGCAGGGGTAGCAGCAAGCGCCTGCGGTTTTAGGGACATAAAATCTTACTCTCTCCCCAGTGCTTCTCCTGCCAACAGTTCAAGTGTTGCTCTCAGTCTCATATGAAGACCTCTGGAAGAGGTCTCAAAGGCGGGTCTGAACTTGAAACACAGACATGAATATGGGATGTCCTTCACAAAGTGTCATGGCTTTGTGTATCCCTTGCTGGACTATGCTGGGGCTGCCTCAGCATTGTTTTGAATGTTGACAAAGAAGGCTCAGCTTAGCAAAGGCAAACTTCTTTGTCCAAGGTCTTATACAAAGTGTTGGGCAAGAGCTCAAAACAACAGCCATGAGAGTGTCCAAATATATTTGGGTGACATACCACAAGCCGAGGCCCTGTACTTTACCAGTGGTTTCCTTCAAAGCCCTTTGTTGCTATTCCCCACTTAGGAAGTTTTATTAAACAATGATGTGGAAAGATCTTTACTCTTATAAGCTCTTCTTGGCATATCATTTACTGACACACAACACAGGACTACTGAACAAAATGCTTCCATCCCTTGGTGAGAGATACTTGCTGTAGAGCTTATGGTCAGGAGCAGGGTAGATTTGGCTGGCTTTGCCACCTACTAGCTTTGTGACCTTGGGCAAGAGGTGCAACTGTAAAATTAGTATAGTATTGGAATGTCCCAACTAGGAGTGAATTGTGAGTAGAAAATAAAATAATGCAAGTAAAACGATCATTTCCATGCAATTACTGACACATATTACACTTTCAGTAAATAGGAATTGTTATCAAGATTTTTAAAAATGTTATGTTATTTGTATTTACTTTTTTGTATGGGCTTAATTCTAAGATGCGTATTTTTTCCATTTTAAAATTTTTCAAAGTGGAGCTCATAATTGATTTTGGTTTTTTATTGGTGTTTTATATACTTATTGGCTATCGTGAACGGAAACTATTCCCAATGATTTTTTCAACTAGCATTTTAAGTTATAAGAGAGCTTAGTGAATTTTTTTAGCCCGTTGTCTTTCTGAGTTATTTTATTAGTTCAAGTAGTTTTTTTTTAGTTGACTCTGGTACTTTTGGAGTAGATAATCATATGAACTGTAAATAATCACAGTTGGGCTTCTTTTATAATACCTACATTTTAATATCATTTTCTTGTCTTATTGCTTAGTTAGGCTATCTGGAACAATCCATAATAAGTACGAGTGACTATAGTAGTTACCCTTGTCTTGTACCTGGTATTCATGGGACCACTGCCAGTAGTTCACCATTATTATGTTTACTATTCAGATGAGATCATTCTTATTAAAAGATATACTATTATTCTTAGTTTCTTAGGGATTTTTTTTATTAGGGATTGTTCCATTTTTATCATATGTCTCTTAAGCATTTTTCTAAATCATTGGTTCTCAGAAAATACATTAGCATTTCCAAAGAACCCTTTAAAAAAAATTAAAAGACAAAGACTTGCTCCAAATATACTACAGGATAATTTGCCATAGTAGAAACAAGACCCATGATTCTGAGGTATACCACTGATTAAGAAGATTTGATTTAGATGATCACATATATATATATATATGTATATCAAGATATGTATATATATAACAATGTCAACAATGTTATATATATATATATATAACAAGATATATATATATCTTGACTTATTAATGCAATGAGTTATGTGATACAACTTTAAGATTAGACTATCTTAACTGTCCTTGAATTTATTTCATTTGACCATATTTTTATTATTCTTTTAATATGCTGGGTTTTCTTTGCAAGTATTATGACTTCTGGTTTTTACATCACAGTCACAAATGGAATTGCCTCCAGTTTTTTCTTTTATGTATCCAAGCTATCACAGCTTTGAAAATTAAATTGTGAAGCAATCTATATTTCCAGAACTCTTTAAGCAGTCAAAAAATTGGTTTGTTCTTGAAAGAATAGAAATGTTCTCCTGTTAAGTGACCCAAACCCAGGATCATTATTGGAGATAATTATTTGGCAACATTTTCCATTTATTTTGTGATTTTTTTAGGGTGTTAGTCCAATTAGATTATCATCCTTTTTCCCCAACAAATTTTATTATTTTTATTTTCCCACAGCATTATCAATTTTATTCACATATGTTTCCTTTATTCTTATTCCAATTCCTTCTTTATCTGTGATATTCTCCTATCTTTTGGTCATCCTATAATTATTTATTTGAATTCTCCCCCAGTTATTGTATTAGATTTCCCAAGAAAGATATGTTTTGGTTTTTTTATGTTTTGTTTTCCTAATTATTGCTATATGTGAACATCCTTTCATCAATTAGTCATTTTCTTGTCTCTTGTCAATGATTTGTCTATTCATATCCTTTGTCTATAGTTCTGCTGGGTTATTTATTAGACCATTTCCTTAGTTATATGGTGAGTACAGATTTTTTATATGAAATGTGCCTATCTAATAATTGTCACTTATCTTGCACCTTTGCTTATGTGCGGTCCTTTGCTGCTATTTGTTTTGTGTTGTAGTTGTGGTTGTTCATTTTTTTGCTGCACATAACTTTTTTCTACCTTGTTGTCCAAATCACTGATTCGATGCTCTGCTTCATCTAACCTACTATTTATTCCTGCCAATGTATTATTTATTTCAGATATTGTATTCTTTATTTCTGACTGGTCCTTTTTTCATGTTCTTAAATATCCTTATAATCATTACTGTGAACTATCTATATGATAAATTGCTTGCCTCCATTTCATCCAGCTATTCTTCTGGAGAACTCACTTATTCTTTCATTTGAGAACTTTTGTAATTATATGAATTTCAGACTTTTCCTTTATATTGTCTTGATTTCATGTCTTTTCAAAAATGTTCCCAATGGCAAGATTTCAAAAATAAAGTTGGGAAATAAAATAACTGGACATGATGTCACACTAGCTACATGTGAAACAGTTGACACTCAACCAATGTTCCTCCTTAAACTTCTCTTCATTCTCCTTTTTCCTCCTCTTACTTATCACATCACTCAGAATGGAGAGTAAAAGTGGCACAAGTAGAGTTTTATAAACAGTCAGACTTACCAAACCATATTTGCAGAGGACCTGATTTTCTCCACAGTTACCAGTAGCATTAAGACTGGAGGGATACCTGTACTCATCTAGTCCTGTATGCACAGACATATATACATGCCTTCATGTGCTCATTTCCTTAAGCATAAGCATATGCATGTGCACACATGGGTGCCAGTGTAACAAAATACCTTTCTGAAAATTATAACATATATTTGCCTCCATGGGTATTTAGATTTATTCCATTGAAAAAAGGTCACATTGACCATCAGTGAGCATTAATAATCTTACCTAATTGGATGTAAAACATCATCAGGGAAATTTCCTATGTCTTGAAAGTTTTATTTCTTCTAAAAAATATAAATAAACCCCACAAAGGTGATTTTTCAAAAATAGCCTCAAATAGGAAATAGATGATAAACTGTGCATGAAATGGGCACAGTATTCTGAAAGTCACATGTGGAAGAGAACCTCACAAGTATAAAAAGTAAAATTTATATACAAGATTAAGGGTAAAAGTGTATGTTACAGCTTGTTTGCCTGATAGTGTACAATTGCTGAGCATTATTTGTCAGTTAGGGGGATCAGCTAAAGCCTAGTGTATAAAAATTCATGCCATTCGGAAATTTACTATAAATCAACATCTAGATTACTCCATAACATTACGTCTTTGAGTTGTAAATTAACTTGCATAAATTTGGCTTTCTGGGTAATGAGCAACTTTTCCAGTGGAGCTGGAGGCCTATCATAAATAAATTCAGATTATACACCAAGCCTTGCTTCCTCTTCCTACTGCTATTCTGAGAGGGTATCTGCATATTGAATTCTGTTGCTGGACTTCCATCCAGAGACAGCCTGGAGGGTGTGTCTTGGGTGTAGGTTAAGGACACCCATGTTTTGTCCTATCAGTGGCACACCACAAATTTCATTCTTACCGTAACACAGCTGCAGCTGTTTCCTGCCCTCACAGGGTGCAGTGCTGCCTTCCCCAGGGTGTTTCTCCAGAACCCGGTGATGCATGGGCTTTGGAAGCCACCCCAAAGCTGGAACATGCCCCTGGCACTGGAACATGGATACCAGATATGAACTATAGGCTGCCAGGTGCTTCTACCTGGTGAGGTCATTTGTTTTGGGAGAGAAATCACATTTTTTTTTTTTTTTTGGAGCGAGAGGGGAAAAGAGAGAAGGAATACACTTAGGCCTGTAAACAAGAGGTAAATCTTTGTAAGAGTTTCCAGAAAAGATGTGGCTGGTGAGTTATAGATGTCCACAGTGTCTCTCAAGACCCAGCAGCCAAAAAGAATCAAGCTAATCAGAAAAGCTATTATTAATATGAATATTAAAACAAATACTGATGATAATTCTAACCATAGTGCTAATACTTAATATTTGTGTATATTTTCTCTGTGTTAGGTACTGTGTTATTGCTCTGCATGTGCTTTCTCCCATTCTCCTACCATCATCAATGAGGAACCCAAGCATTAGAGAGGTCTGGTTGGCATGTCTGAGGTCACTGGCTCCAGCTCATTTTTCCTAGAAAACTCTGGAGCCAGTATTCACACTCAGGTCTGGCTGACTCACAGCTTGCCCCTTCATTGGCCCCTTCTGTCCCTCCAGGACATATACCAGAGATTCATGTCATTTCTTTGGGTAGGACTTTCCTCCCTGCCTCTAGGTTTCTCGGATTTCAAGAATCTCAAGCTGACATTCCTAGTGAATTCCTGGAACATCTCCTCTTGGGTCCTCTTCTAGCCACTCAGCTGCTTCCCTGTTCCATCACTGAGACGGGGTCTGCCTTCTCTCCTACCTAAATATGTTCCCTCTCAGTCACAGTTTGTGCCTGAGGAATTAAATCATTACTATGTTCTTATTCCTTAATCCTCTTCATGGCAACCTTTCATTCATTTTCCACCCTATTCTCTCTCTGTGGGGCACAGACAGGCCTGCTTCTGACATTCCCAGGAGAACAACCTGTTCCTTACATTTCAGGGAAGACAACCCAGTTTGGTTTGTGTGCCCTTCTTTCTAATTTCAGTTGACTTTGTCAGCTATTCAACTTTCAACAACAACAAAAAACTTTCTTAAGAGAGAGAAAAGAAAAAAATGAGGGGGAGAGTGTTGTTGTTATAATATATGCAGGTCCTCTGAGCAGGGACCTAGGCCAGGGGATCCTCTTGCCCAGTCTCGGGGGGGAGTAAGGCTTAGTCCCAGGCCAGTGAGACTGGGCTGCTGCGGGACCATCACGAAGCTGCCTTTCTAATACTTTTCCCCTTTGTGCACAAGCTCAGGTGCCCTTCTTTCCTTTAAGATTGCAAGGCAGAGGGAGTATCTGCATATACTGACACACAGATTCCCCTGAGGAAGCCAGTTGGGCCTGTCCTACTTCACATGGAACAAAGCAAATTATCTGGAAACTGGCAGAGACTGGCAGAAAAAAAGTTGGTTTGGGCTTATAACTAATTGTTGGCCACTATGACTATCAAAAGTTCAAGAAAGGAAAGTATTTTTCTGATCAGCTGTTTTCTAGTCAAGCTTGGGGAGGGCATTTTCATCATATTTTCTCTCTCCATCTCATCCTCTCCCACTCATTTATCATTTATATCTTCTCTCTCTCTCTCTCTCTCTCACCTTAATTATCAAAAGAGGAAGGGAGGGAGGGAGGAAAGGAGGGTGGGAGGGAGGGAGGGAAGAACTGAGGGAAGGAATAGTAAATTAAAAACAGAAAAGACCTGTCCCCTGAAGTTTGGTAGATTGAAGGATATGTAATGAGGCCAAAGGCGGAAGGACGCATGAGGGGACTGCTGAAACAAGGCGGACCCCTGCTGGAGCTGTGTGAAGAAAGGTTCCCACAAGGATGGCAACTTTCCTAAAATGTCCACTGAATTAAAATATTTTCTCTAGTTAGAACAGGGCATTAGAATTAGTGTTGGTGTTAAGCAGTGACTTATAACAATTTAAACTTTAATGAGACAAGAACCAAATTGGGTTTGTGTTTTATGTCTCTAAAACTTATAAAACATGCCTTTCTATTAACCACATTAAAATAAATATTAGTAATTAGTTAATATTAATGATTTGATATTTTGATAAAGGCTCTTTTATAAGTGGAGAATAAAGTAAATTGACTGGAAAAGCATATTATGTTCCCTCTGGCTGAGCCCGGCTATACTATTTACCTGGTAGCAGTTACCCAGACTGAAGGCGGAGGGTCTGGGGCAGATGAATGCCTCCAAAGGCCTGGCCTAGCAAAGCTGAGTGTGCAGAGTGAGGGCCAACATCATCATCTGTGAACCACACCTGTGAGAAACCACCAGGACACCTAGGGAGCAGGACCGAGAGAACCAAACCCAAGAAGAGGAGAGTGGAGGACAGGAGCTACCATAGCATCATAAAATTGACAAAAGATATTGGGGTCCAGGAGGGCCTGAGTGCTTTGTTGTCCTGCTCCAGCCCACAGCTCTGGCAACTTCACTTCCCTGGTGTTTGAAATGCACACTTGGCCCTGAGCTTGGGTTGTGGAATTCATATTAACTCGCTAGAAGAACCAATGTTGACATAAGCCTCCCTGCACTTGCTTTCTTCCCAACCCATCAAGGTGGCTCTTGGATTACTAGCAACTTTGTGGTTATGTTCCATTGTCTCCTCTTTCCCTAAAGTAAGGGCCATGTTTCACCCAGCCTGATTTGAGACTTCATATATCATATTGAAACTGTGTTAAAAGAGGGTGCTCCATGTTTCAAAATGCTGTGGGGTTAATTACTGCTTTGAACTTAAGCAGGGAAGCCAGAAGGATGTTTTTAAAAAAAGATTATGATTGTGGGGATTCTGGTTAGAGTCCTTTGGGCATCAGGAAGGGGTAGCAATCCAAATTTGGGGGAGAAGAGAATAAAATGACAAGAATCTCAAATTGGATAAGTATATATACAAAGGCTGCTTTCTTTCTCTCTGTAATCTGTTCCTTGCAGTATATCCCGAATATTTAGTGAACCGAAAAATGCACTTACAGCTTTTCCCAGTGCACTTTCATGAAGCCCAGGATACTTTTAACCAAAATTGCCTTTCCCAAGAGCACCTGTCAGCAGTTTGATTTTTTTTTTTCATTTTCTTACTGAAACTGAAGCAGCAAACCATACTCTTTATAATAACAATTGACTGGGGGCCAACTTTGTGCCAAGTATTCCTCTCAGGTTCTAGAAATAAGAGGACAATAGTGAACATCCCTATTCTTATGGAGCTGATCTAGAGGGGATGAAAAATGATCAACAGGATTAGTAAGATAAATATTACATTTTAAATGCATATCTGGGGAAAATAACATTCTAGGCAGAATGAACAATATATGCAAAGGTCCTAAGTGGGACCATCAAGGAGGCCTGCGTGGTGGCAATAGAGTAAACAGGTGAAGGGTGAGTGGAGACAATGTTAAATAAGAACCAGGTCCCATATGGTCGGTGCCATCATGTTGCCTTTGGCTTGACTCTAAGTAAAAAAGGGAGCCTTTTGTGAAAAGTTTGAGCAAAGGGATGATTTGCTCCAATGTAATATTTCAAGAGGATCCCTGGCTACTGGGTTGAGCAAAGGCTGCAGGAGCGGGGACACAGTAGTAGGGGGACCAGTTAGGAAGCCATCACAAAAATCCAGGCAAGAGATAATAGTGATCCAGACCAGGTTATGGCAGCAGGGTGAGGTGTGGTGGACCACTTGTGGATTTATTTAGAATGAAGGATCAAAAGTTGGGTATGGGGGGGGCAGCATTAAAGTAGACACTAGGTTTTGGTTCTGAGGAACGGTTACTCTGAACAAAAATGAAGATGACTGATCAGGAGCTGGTTTAGACCAAGGGACTTTCCATCTTGGCAGATTTTATAATTCTAGTATGCTGGGCTCAGTTCTGATAAGTGAAAATACATAGGTGAGGAAAGGAAGAGAAATAGACTTAACTAGACTTTTCAATGATAATAATAATAACAATGATAAGAATAGGTATTGACCCCTTACAGTACACTGGAGTGCCATGATATCTTTTGGGCATGGATTTTTTTATTTAATAAGCACCCCAACCCCCTATGGTGTGGGGCAGGGGTTGGGGGGAGAAGCCCACATGTGTGAGGCCTTGGAATCCAAAGCCTTTCTGAATTGCTCTTGATTTGTTTATGGCTTATTTCACCTATCAAAGTGAGTAGCTATGTGTGAGGCTCACTACTGGGTAAGAACAGAAGGCTAGACATGATTGGGACTTCTGAGAAAACCAGTAACCACCAACATGCTAGGTGCTCTGCTCAGAGGGGAATTCACGCAACAGGTGGATATTCTGTCCCATCAGGCATGTGGTGGGGCTGGGTGGGAATTGCAGAAAACACAGTCTCATCAGGTGTGCAGGGTTAATAATCTCATTTCCGCCCCATGGCAATGAGAGACATTGCTGCCTCCACAAGGGCCCAGGAGAGGATGGCAGTTAACTGGAAGCCTACTTTGATTAAGTTGCTCATGCTCTGTACCTACTCAAACAGCCAGTCTGTGCCTCAACATTCAAGTGGAAGTGAAGGTGGAGGCCTGGGGAGAAAGGTCTGGTGTTCAGAGACACAAACTGGCTAAGGTCCAGAGGCAGGAGTTGATGATTAAATCATCTCAGTTAATCAATTGATTTTCTTAGAATTTGCTCTTAATCAGTCTTGAGGAAAGTCATTCCTACAGCCATCTCCACGTAATGGAAAAGCTCAGGATGAGGCTGTCACAACAAGTGAAATTATTGAGAACACAAAGGTACATCTAAATTTTATGCAAGATTTTTAAGTGAACTCTAGAAAGAACCACATTATAAATTTCTGGTTTGTGGTGAGTGTTTTTCTGTCTTTCTTTTCACTTACTTTCATCTCTTTATTTTTCTACCATCAACAAGTGATAAGGGAAGTTACAAGCACAGGATATGAGATAGACAGAACTGGGTTCAAATCCTGGCTCACTTTCTACTAATTGTCTAGGTCTGAGCAGTTATTAGTCTTTCCAAGCCTCAGTTTCCTGATCTGTACAATAGTAGCAGGGTTGATAGGAAGACTCAGTAAGATAATCCACGGGAACTACTTAGCAGGATGGGTGGAGCCAATGTCATTCTTCATTTCACCTTTAGGATAAATGATCAAGATAATTTGTAATATGAGTAATCTGTATTGGCCTGAGTATAAGAAAAAACCCACTTTTACCATTGTGATAAATGGCAACCAACTCAGGCTCTGGCCAGGTAGCTCAGTTGCTTAGTATGTTGTCCTGATCTCGATATGTCAAGGTTGCAGTTTCAATCCCCAGTCATGTCACATATAAGAATCAACCAGTGAATGCATAAATAAGTGGAACAACAAATTGATGTTCCTCTCTCTCTTCCTCTTTCTTTCTCTAAGATCAACTTAAAAAATGACAACCAACTCTGTGATTCAGAATTAGAGAGACAATAGGGAATGGTGAGGACTGGAGTGCATATGCCCCTTTGAAGGGGAAAGTCACTGCTTAGTTCTGATGATTTCTGTCATGCAGGAACACAGCCTTGGTATTACTAAGTCTTTGAATTGTTAAAGAAAGCCCTGCATTGGGATTTTCATAGAATGGCAACTACTTAAAAAGAAAAAAACTTTTAAAATTCCATGCAAGTCAAATTGAATATTCCAGAGAGTCAGATGTGACCTGAAGGCTGTCAATTTATAAACTATATTAGTCAGATTTGCTGCATAACAAATGACCTCCACAGTTCAATGGTTATATGTCAGTCATGGGCCAGCAGGGACTGTGCTCTATGTCATCTTCACTTGAGGGTCTGGGATGAAACAGCAGTATCTGATTGGGATATACTGTTCTCATGGTAGAGAGAAAAAAGTTGGAGGAAGCACACAGTAGTTTTAGAGAATCTGCTTAGAACTGGCATGCATTGCTTCCTCTTGCATCTTATTCGTCAAACAGATCACATGGCCAAGCCTGATAAAGAGGGTGAGGGAGTGTACTCTTCCTACAGGAAGACCCTGCAAATCACCTGCCAGTGAGAAGGGGTGTTGACTACTCTTTTGGGGAAGTAGGGAACAAATAATTAGAAGTGATAAAATAATCTACAGCAAGAAATGTCTTCCTGATTTTCCTCCTTCAATTCACTTGCTTTTCCAGAATTTTGTTCAGTTGTTGCCAGTTGTTATCTAAAATCCAGATCAGAATGTATATAGATTTCTTTAGAACCAAGTATATTCTCTGTGGCTTGTGGGATGAATACCTAATTTCTCACCATGGCACTCAGGCCATCTACGCTCATTTAATTTGGGCCCTGTATATTAGGTTGAACAGACTGAAATTGCAGATAATCAGCTATTTTTAATCTGAAAAATGATTATGTTACTTTATTCAACTGAACGTATTTGGAACTTTTTATCCTCTGCAAGCTGAAAGCTGGACTCTCCTACATTGTCTAACAATATCCTGTCATTTCCAGCTGCATGCCATTGTTCTTGATACTCTCTTATTTGTGTGTACCTTCTCTACTTCTGCCCACCTGAGGCAGATACTCTCTGGTGTTACTCCTAAAATGTGCTCAGGAATAAGATCATGGTGAGGGCATCCCTATGGATATAAAATACTAGCTAGGAGCCTCATGTGCCACAGAATTTCTAACTCAAGCTGTGCTGACTCAGACCCCAACTCACCCTAAATAAATATTGAATGACTTGACTTTGTCAGCAGTGATGTTGGCCTCCTTAAGAGGCAATGAGACAGGTCTTAGGTATGTGGGAAGCAGACATTCATTCAGCATGCATTCACTGATCATCTCTCTGTGCCTGGCCCTAGGCACGGCTCCAAGGAGAATACAGTGAACAAAGCAAACAGGCTCACTGTGGCCCTAGAGCTCAGCACAGTGCATCACACAAGTTAAAGTTTCAGAGCTAAAGGGACCTTGGAGGTCCTGTAGTCCCATACCCCCATTTTACAGATGAGGACAATGTGGTCCTGGTTCTACTCCAGCCCTGCAGTCCATCTACATGGCAGCCACAGGGATGGTCTTTGGGCACAAGTTAGAGCATGTCTGTTTCCTGCACTGCATCTTCAGATGTATATCACTACATTTACATAACTAAATAACATTAAAACAAAAAAGTAAATCTCAAATCCCTCACCAGGACGTGCAACCTGCCTTTGCCTACTGCCTACCTCCCTAAACCCATCTGGTATCCACCTCTGTCTCACTTCTAGGCTCCAGCTCCATTGGCCTACTTTTTCTCAGGTTACCTTGCCTCACAGCTTTTACACTTATTGTGGCCCCTGCTGGATATAGTCTTCCCTCTGATCTGCTCATGGATGACCCCTTTTCCTCCATCCTTCAGGGATCAGTATAATTGTCTCCTTCACAAAGGAGAGCCTGGCTAAATTCTCCTTTCTCACCTGTAACTCTTTATCACTTTATTCTTTTATGTTGTTTTTGTGTGAAATTACAATTATTTGTGTATGTGTTTATTATTCTTCTCTCCTACAGACTTTCAATTTCAGGAAAGCAGAACTTAGTCCTTTGTATTCACCACTGTGTCCTCAGCACCATTCACAGTCTCTATTATAGAAATGATGATCATTTACTAGTTGTTGAGTGAATGAGTGAATGAATGAGTGAGTGAATGAAGAAATGAATGAGTAAGTAAGTAGTGTGAAGAGGATGGCTTATGCATATCCAGATACTTCTTTCTAGGAGCAGTGTTCCAATTTGTAAATCAACCTTTTTGCCATCCTTCTGCATTGGGTACATAGTAGGCACTCAGATATTTGTTGAATGAATATTGGTGCTCATAGACTGAATCTCATAGGGAGGACATTTCATTTTCATATCTATAGCAGATATCACTCATCGCTGAAAGCAATAATTTCTTGCTCAGCCTTTAAACCCTCTTTGACCTAGTATTCTTGGAGGGCATCACCCATAAGGCAAAGCAGGACTATTTGCCATCCCTACTTTAAGCTAAATCTTCATGGATCCAGGCATATCTGATTAGGCAGGCTCCTTAGAGGTCTAACACATGAAGCACTACCCTGTCTCTTGGGAATATAAAGCATCATAAGGAAAGCTGGGCTGAAAGGGGAGGTGACTTTGAGTGGAGCTAGGCACCTGTCACACAGGGAGTTTTCTGTTTTACTTCCCTCGCACTTGTGCCTGAAGTCAAGGACAGCCAGCAAAAATTGAATAGACTGCCTTGCTGAAGCCTCTGGGGCCTTTGACAGTCCCTGGAACCAGCCACTTTGGAGCTGGCAGACATGTTAGCAATGGAAGAAAGTGCTAGTGAATTGGAAGCTAGCACTCCTGGCAAGAAACCAAAGCCCTCCGAGCAATTTACATTTCAGAAATACTTCTTGGTAATTGATTATGCCGCTGGAACTCCAAAGTTTACATTTTATTTATATGACTATGTAATTAGTACTTCACCCATTTGTTATCCCCCCCGCCATTAAGTCATAACTCCATGAATTCAGCAGGACCCTTTATCCCTGATGCCCAGAAAAGGTTGTGGCACACAGTAGGTACTCGATAAGTATTTGCTGCCTGTATGAAGGAGGGAATAAACAAAGCCTTTCTGACCCCCAAGCTGATATCACCTGTGGAACATAGGTGACAGGAAGAACTGGTAAGGGGAGGAGGTAAACTGGGCTATGATGCGGGGGATCAGGCAAGTGATCCACAATAAGGTCTCCTGTTCTAGAAAGTGGAGGTAGGAAGGTAAAGGAGAAAGATAGCATGTTTTTTTCCAGCCCTTTCCACCCATATACTAGCCTTTCACAGAAGGTGAATTCTGGCTTATAGGCCCAGAGTCCTGCACATAACCAAATCCCAGTGAGCTTGGGGTCTCCAAGAGGATCCTCAACACTTCCCAGCCTGTGCCAGACATGAGAGGGGGCCAGAGAGTGAGCACTGCCTTCTGATACAAAACCATCCCTTAAGGTTCTCAGCCTTTGTACCAAGCCCTGTATATCCCCCTCTCCCCCTCATTGTTCCTGGGGTGAGCTTCAGTCTGCTTCCCTTTACATCCACTTGAAATGCCAACCCTGCCTGGCCACCTTGGGCTGTTTCCAAGGCGAAACAAGGAGAGCTCTCATACTGTTGTTGATTCAATAAAATCATCCACCCAAACACTACATCCATTCCTCTTGTATTTTGTTTGGGTCTTTGTTCCCTTTCCTTGTGGAGAGAGCCAGGAGGCATGTTCTAACCTTTAAGTGGAGCAGATATCCTGTCTCCAGCCCTCTGCAACAACAGTGATCTCGGTGACTGGCTGGGGTTCAGTACTGCTTTGAATGGACTGGACTTTGAAATCAGCCTCTCCTCCTGACAGGTTTAGGCAGTAGATTCTCACAGTTCCACTAGTGTTCTGGGATGTGGAACCTGGGCACACCCTATGTGGGATCTGAGCCCCTTAGCAGATTCCTCCCCAAGTTTGCAGTCTAGTCTAGAGCTAGCTCATTCAAAGGCCTTATCCAACTATGTTGCCCTCTCTCACTCATTCTATGAAAACTTTTTTCCTGAGATTAATGAAAAATAAAACAGAGACAGTGAGGTCACTAAATCATGTTATGTAGCAAAATACACTAAAACCAATCTCACCTGAGCAGGCAAGATTTCCTCAGGCCTTTGGTCTAGACTGCTGCCCCCCTCCCCCCACCCTTTAAAGCAGTGTTTGCAGTGTTTTGTATTAATACACTATCTGCAGGATATAATAGCCAGTGATGGCTACTCCCCAAACCTCAGGGAAAAACCTCAAGTAACAATCCACTCACTGATGCTCATTCCCTCTGTTGAAGATGCCTCTGCCAGTTTAGATTGTCTAAAAATGTTCATTTTGAGTCATTAGGGCAGAAAGCCATAACAATAGCTGCACGTGCTACGTCATCGGGCAGAATACAATAGCTCTCTTAGACCCTGGGAAAGATTGATTACTGCATTTATCTCTAGATTAAATATGAATCTGGGGACCTTTTAGGATCAGCCTTTGCAGAACCATTACACCAGTTGGAACAAGTACCAATGGCTGGAGATGGATGGGCAACTTAATCTGCCAAGAAAAGTAGAGTTCAGATCATTCTTGTGTCTTGGGGGAAAAAAAGTGTTTTTTTATTCAAGCAGGTAATGTGGGTAATTGCATGTGTTTTGCATAATTTGATTTATGAGGATACTAGACTCACATGTGTGCGCTGGTCCGAATTCTCTATCCTAGGAATTTCAGCTTCATTCAGCCAATAAAAAGAAGAAAAAGAAGAAGGAAATAGATCATGTGGATTTGTAGGGAGACTTGATTATGACTTACTTTTACGACCATTGGAAGAACCAGTAGTACGCTGACAACTTCTAAGAAGCTATCTTGAGTTGGATTAAAACCTGTCTTCTAGAAATTGTTCTAATAGTTAATTCTTGAAATTGACAGTTTGGCACAGAGTTGAAGGGCTCTAGAATTTGGCAGCTGTATTCTAACCCAATGTGTTGCCAAAAGGAGAAAAGCCCCACCAAAAATGGGCCTGGCTGGTTTGTGTTCCGTTGTTCATAGTCACATTCAGCTACACTCAGTGGAGAGAAGTACCCCCCTCATTTAAGAGAAGGGGAAAAGGAGGGGTCTAGACTTTATTGCGTGTTAGCTGGTCTGCAGGTGAATCCTCTGGAACTATGTGAATAAATACAAGTGGAGATTCATTCAACGATTGCCAAAATGTGTTAGGGGTGCCGAGAACACTATCAGAAAACCCTATTACTTTAGAATCCATCAGTTCAGACTTTCAGATCATATGATGTAAGCAGCACTTTGCTTTTGCTCTGTCTAGGAAAGTTTGATGATCAAAATAAGAGCATGACTAGAGCTGAAAATCATCTTATTCATTCATGTAGTCATTTAGCCAACACATATTGTGGGTTTATCTGCTAAGCTCTGGGCTAGGTATTGGGAACTATGAATATAGGCCCTGTGTACACAGTCCAGGAGAGAAGAATCCTCTAACAAGTAAACACAGAGCAAGTGCACAGCAGATGTGGCCGAGGTCAGTTCTCTCAAAATGAGCAGTGGAGGCAAAAAGGAAGGAGCTCTGTGCTCACCTGGAAGTGAAACCCCCTAAGAAGAAAAAGAAATTACTTGTAAATGGGGCCGGTAGTTACGACTGTGCTTCATAATCTGTTATGAGACTGTTGCAGAAACATAACTTTAGTTAAAACTGTCTGGCCCTGGCTGGGTAGCCCAGTTGGTTAGAGATCATCCCAATACATAGAGGTTATGGATTCGATCTCTGCTCAAGGCACATACAAAAGACAACCAATGAATGCATAAATGGGTGGAACAACAAATTGATGTCTATCTCTTTTACTCTCCCCCTTTCTCTCTCTCTGTAAAATCAATAAATTTAAAAAAAAAAGTCTGTTTTCAGAGAGGCAAAACTTTTCTGTTTTTTTTAAATTTGGAGAACCTTGCAGGATGCAAAAGTAAGATTTGCAAAATCTTATTCTTAATTAAATAGGATAAGAGAATCAAGAAAGTATTACTGAGAATGTTAATATTTAGAGCTTATTTTGATGACTCTAAAGGACTGAAAAGATAGGTCTGCATGTGTAAGTTAGTGAATTCACTAAAATAATTTTCATAAAATTGTTTCATGAGAAATCCAACATTTTAAAAAGAGAGAGAGGCTTATAATATCTATATTATTCTTTATTTTATTACATGCTATTATATAGGGAAAAGTTCTTATTTTTTTAGGAACACATTCTGACATTTAGGGACAAAATGTCTTGATGTCCATCTAATTTTAAAATATTTCAGGAATAAAATATGAGGAAATATGGCATATCTGTTAAGTCTTGGTGATGGGTTTTTGGGTGTTTATTATGCTTCTCTCCTCTTCTGTATGTTTGAAACTGTCCATAATTTACAATCAGAAAATCTGCATTATTTACTGAACACCTTTTATGTGCCAGAGAGTTATGCTTGGTACTAGATATCCATCATTTCTAAATTTCACAACAACCCCTCAAGGACATTAAAACTGTCCTTTAAATATGGCAGAACTGAAGCCCAGGTCACCCAGCTGGTAGGAGGCAGAGTCCAACTCTGAATCTGGGTGTGTTTAATGCCAGGCACACCCATTAGATCTTCCTCATGAGTGCAGTCTCCTGCCCAGAGGAGGAATTCTCTCCACAGTCACTGTCAACGTGTCCATTCTCTTCTTCCTTGGAGAATTCAATGGATGGGCAGCATTTCATCAATGGCAGATACTGCTTTCTTAAGTTGAACCGCATCCCACCACTGTAAAATCAATACCTACCTGCTAATTAGCTTAAACTCCTTAATGTCTCATCCACATCCCTGGGAGACAGTTTATTCTTTCACTCCTCCCCTACCCTCACTTCCTAGACATGTTGAACTTCTTGTTGTTCTTTCTACAAGTCAAGTTGTCTCTATGCTTTTAGCATTTGCCAGTGCCTTTCTGTCTGCCTGCAGACTGCCTCCCACCCCTTTCTTCTAGTCAAATGCTGGTCATTCCTGAAGTCCCTGATGCCATTTTCTCAGCAATCCCTTCTCTGATGCCCTGTTTAATTATGAATTTACCTCTATTTTCCCAGTTAGGCTGTAACCTACATGTGGCCAGGTTTCAGCTGGCTGATTTAGTATGTGTTCAGTAGAGAATTATTATATTGAACTGAACTGGACTCTGGTTATGCCATCTCAGGCTATAACAAATAATTTAGATACCTTGGAACCTATATGGAATAAACTGAGTCCCTCCTCTACACAATAGCCTTTTAAATATTCAGCCACTCTTCCCTGCCTCTCCTCATTGTAGCATTTTCTTCTTTGACTACACATCCCAGTCTGATTATATTTCTCTGCTACATTTAGGTGAACAACCTGAGTGCATGGCATCTGTCACCAATACAAAGCCACATTGCCTTCTCAGGTTAGAGCCAGCTGAGGTCCCTTAGTCAGTTTCTTCTACCAACCATGGCCAAGGATTGCTTGACCCAACTAGCTTACAATATTGATTACCTTTAATACTACTTTAAAAAATGGATTCTCATGATCTGGGTGGGATGGGACACCATTAAAGTCAGGATCAAGGTCTCATTCATTTGTGTATCTGTTATAGTTGATAGAATGTCAGAATATGCATATATGTCAAACATAGTGTTCTCAGGTACATTGCAATGTTAGAAAATGTTTCCTGGGCAAAGTAGCAGATGGAAAGACTTAGGAATTGTATCCAGCATTGAATGCTTATACTATTTACACAAATGAAAAAAAAGTTCCACTCACCATGTTTAGAATAGTTCCTCTTTTTATTAAATCTGATGATTTCGCTCAGTGTAGGCTAAATTTTGAGCTGTCGTATGGGTTGACAAATGATTTCCCATGGGCTAAGTCTTACTGTCATCCCATTTGCTTTTGTAAATAAAGTTTTATTAGAACACAGTCACACCCATTTGTATATGTATTGTCATAACACCACAACAGGAGATCAAGAAGTTGCAACAGAGGACCCATGGCCTGTAAATAAGGTTGCGAGATAAAATAAGAAGACTAAATTAAATTTAAAAATCAGATAAACAGTGAATACATTTTTAATATAAGCATATCTCAAATATCACATGGGACATACCCATTTTTAAAAAAAGTATTTCCTATTTGTCTGAAATTAAAATTTTACTAGACTCTTCTATTTTTATTTGCTATATCTAACAATCCTACTTGCAAAGCCTAAAATATTTTAAACTTTACAGGAAAAGTTTACTGACACCTGAGGTATAACAATAGTAATAATAAAGAAATGACAGAAATAAGAACAATAATAATAATAGCAGCAACAAATTCATTTATTTGCATTATTAGTATCAGTGCATTATCTATTTAATCCTCACAGCATGTACCTTAGTGTTGGCAGAGTCTCTGGATCACACAAAGAGCACATGTGATGCTTGAGACTGCATCACCTGTCTTCTCATTTGGCATGTCCCAGTCCACCCTGGGCCTACCTACTCTTTTTTGAGGGTAGGTGTGTGGCTTGTCATTGTTCTTTTACCACAGAATTTATAGTGCTTTTTAGGCCCTGCTATTCCAGAAACAGGTCAAGGCACCCCTGAACCACTATCATTTGCTGCATATCATTCCTTGATTAACTGATGTGATTTGCTTATTATATGTGTCAACTAATTATAGCATTATTTCTGGATTACTTTATCTGAGAGTTGTTTTTATATGGCATGCTCTCGTGCACTGAGCCACCGCCATGCAGGCAAGCAGAGACACTCTGTGTGAAGCTGGATTTGATATGAACGAACATTGAGTAGGGATATTCTCAAAGCAGTCTTCCCAAATGTATCTACTATTGTGATCCAGTCCTCTGATCGTGAAGCAATGTATTAATTGGGCACCACAGTTCACTCATTTATCTTCCCAACATATTGTATACATGAAAATATGTTAATAATGTATTGAATGACAACTAAGTTTTGCTACTTAGTCTATGCCAAGTGTTTCTGAGCTAACTAAAAGAGTAAAAATGTTTTTAAAATGTAAAGAAAGTATTAGCGAAGAACTGATCCATGTAACTATTACTAAAAACACTAGGTTGGGGTCTTCAGAGTGGCCCCAATCAATTTTTTACAACCTGAGATATTTGCTTACATTATAGACAGTAGACTGTTACCTTTAAGGGAGAAGGTGATTGGAAGATAAAAAGGCTTCAGAATGTGTTTCTGAAGAATCCACTCTGCTCTTTGACTTTGGGCAGTGGGAGGCACATTAATTCACCTATGATATCACCGCTCTCTGATGTCAATGTGTTACTCTGCTGGTGCTGTGAATTTGCCTTTATCAGCTATCAGAGAAGGATGAGTCTAAAACCCATGGTCTGTTTTCATGTGATAACCTTGACACTAGACTACCGTTTGGTAGGGGTTTATGTCAGGGAAGGGTGCTGACACTGTCAGTAAAGAAGTTAAGCCCAGTAATGACATTTGTGTTGTGAAAGTCAGTGTTAGAATTTACTAACCTTTAAAGAAACTTCAACCGAAATGCTAAAACCTCAAAGATGAAGTCATTAAAACATAATTTCCTTACGCTGTGTATGAATGTGTAAAAATATTCTTTATGTCCCTTTAAGTGTACTGCTCTTCAAAATCAACTGTAAAACTTGGAAGTGTCAGTCATTCAGATAATTAGAAACATATAAATTTAAGGAATGTGGCCTGTAAGGTTAACTATTGGATTCGTTAGAAGACTAGATTTACTAAAGGTAAAGTCTTCTCTTTTCTGCAACCTTTTTTCCTTCATGATTATGTTGCAAGGGAAGAAAAAAATCTTTATCATATATTCAGTGAATTTTAATGTTACAATTTTTTTGCTGTTTAATCTTTTGTCCTTGAGTATTGAGAATAGAAACTACCATGTTTATCATACTTGTTTTGACCTTAACCTTCTTTTTTTAATGAAGGAGGCTTAAAATGTCCCAGCTGGTCTGACTCCCAGTGAGAGGGAGGAGACAATGAACCTTTCTCCTGTGCAAATGTCCAGAAGATGGAGGAAGACCTGAGTGATCTAAGCGAACTGTGGAAACAGTCATCTTTTATAGTCATGAAAAATTTTAGAAAGCTGTTTCTTAAAATTTTAACATGACTGTAATTTTCAAAATGAGAAGGAGAGATGGCACAATGGTGCACCACCTTGGGGACTATTTCTTTAAGAATACTGTTCATAATTTGCTTTAATTTATGCTTTGTTGGATTGGTACAAAAGGAGGAATTCCACAGATAGGTAAACTGGGGAAGCCTGAAGTGTTGTAAAACAGAGTTGCTTTTGTGGTTTGGCTTAATTGTTAGGGAGTAAAATCTTATTCTAAGTTGAAATTCCACTGCAAAGAACTAAAAATATCAAGAATTAGGGTCTATAATCTAAAAAGAAAAATATAAAACCACCTTATCTGGTGGAATTTGGTGGTTAGCCCTCACCTTGGCAAACCAAGTGTTTTGAATTTCCAAAAGGGACTCTCTTAATATACATAACCCTTATTTGTTGGTAGAGACCTTACTGAAGAATATATTTGATCCATTCACCTTCATTGACATAAACCCACTGTAACCTTCTTTGAAAATGGTACATAGTTTGAGCTTTTTGCAAGGGAATTGGTTTGCTTTTTAATGTGTAATAAGAAGAGTGGAAAGATCCAATATCCACAATTTCTTAGATTAAATGGCTGGATTTCTTTTGGCAAAAGACATGACCCACCTTGTCTGAATGCCAGCCCGCAGTGTGCAGGCTAGCAGTGTTGGAGGAGACAGGGAAACCTAACTCAGAAAGTTGTAAAATGGGGGCAGGGATCTTAAAAGCCCAGGGATTCCTAAAGGTCATATTGCCACCAAAGGGTTCTGACAAACGGCAGGAAGCCCTCCCCATTAGTCGGCCCTCACCTGTCACAATACCAATCAAAGAAGTGGTTTCGAGAATGATGGATTTCTAGGAAAAGCATGAAATGAGAAGAGACAGGGGTTTCTGTGATTGTCGTGGGTGTGAGTGGAGTGGCATGGTGTGTGTAGTTTGGAACTGGGGGGTCCAATTCACATGATTTGGCTCAACCCTTTTCCGAGTCCTAGACTACACCAGCTACAGATTCCAATCCCGTACCCTTTTGGAAGCGCATTATTTAGTATGACAGTTTTTCGCATGGAAGGTTTAAAGATGAAATTTAACATATAGTGCTGTCTTTTCCTTCATGCCTTTAGAACAATCCATGTTAGTTTGGGGGAGAACAGCAGGTTGCTATGGTCACCTGGCATGGATCAGGGACTTTCTGGGAAATACTGGATAGCCCAGAAACTGGAAAAGAATTAATATTTTAGTCACACTAATAATGATCAAATGTCATTCTCTCCAGATGAAAAAAAGCGGTCCCTATATTAATTTGAATGCAGAAAATTAAAAAAAAAAAACCTTGATTTAATAGAATTATCTTTTACAAAAAAGAAATATTACCTGAACGTAAAATAAAATTGACCTTCAAAGATATTAGACTGACTGAAAACACTTAGTTAATATTAATTAAGAATAATGGTTACATTTCTGAAGTTGTGATTTTATAAGAAGCTCTTGCCCATGTAAATGGCAAGAGCCTAAAATTATTAGAATGTTTAAATGAACAATATTCACAGGTTCATAATTCCTCCTCCTATTACTTTCATTTGCTGATTGTGTACCAAGTACCAGGAAATGTGTTAAGTCCTTCATTTACAGTATTCATTGACTTTCTACATCAATCCTGTGATATAATTATTATAGGTAATTTCATAGGTAAAGAAAGTAAGGCACTTTATTATTAGATTGAAATGTTATTGTCATTTTTGGGGGTGAACATACCCAGACAGTAAAAGTTTTATATAGATTCATCTAATATAATTGTATTATATTGATCTAACATTCATAATTGTAATGAACACATAAACTTGGACTTCACACTGCTGGTATGAACTGCCTCACTGCAACGCCTAGGACAAAGAGACTAGCCTGGAGGGCAGGACCTCTGCTCCCTCTGGGATTTCCTTAAAGACCCAAATTTGCACAGTACTTTTTTGTAGGGGATAAGTTTTCTAGAACCACTGCATATCAGACAGAGAATTGCTAATGAAGGCTGGGGAAAGTGTCACAAAATAAGGAAAAGCCCTGCTATGCTGGAAATAGCAGTAATTCAGCATGCTATGCACTAATGTCATTTGGTGGTGTTTCCTGGTTGCCAAGATTCACTTTTACTTCAGAATGGAGCACTTCGCCCAAAGAGTATTAAATTTGGTATGCTCACATATAAACAAAGTGGGTTTTAAGTCAAAATTTGAAAAGGTAGAAGTATATCTTAACATGGATTTGGGTGTGCAGTTTTTTCTTCTTTGTATCTCACTATTTTTTTAAATCGTAGTTTAAAGTGGATACACTTGCTCTGAAGGAGGTTCAGAACCTAGGGAGGAGGAGGTGCAGTGTGGTACTAGGTGAGAGAGACTCAAAGAGGCAAGAAGGACTGGATCCTTTCTAAAATGAGTGATCATCCTGGCGTTTTAATGGCTTGGAAACAAACAGTTGCTGGTGCCACTTTGTTTTCAAGCTGATCTGATTTTTCGTGGCTTGGGCCAGTGTTTGGAAATAATTCATCAGAAGGAGATGTCAGGATGAACAACAGACACATGAGAATCAAACAGCCTTTGACATGTCATACCTCTGGTGCTTAGAGACTTTTAATTTTGAAATTTTAGAAAGATAAGCTAACCGGAAAAACAGTGATCCACAGCCTCAAAAATCCTTACTGTCAAGTCCAATTTCCCATTCCTGTGTCCCACTGGGCACGAAGGGGAAGCTCCATTGCACCTTTTAAAGTGAGACTAGCCTTGAATATTTTGATGTCAAATGGCATAAACTAAATTCACCAATATTACAGTCACCTAAGATTATGTTAGTATCATAAAGCCTCCTGGTGCTCCAGTTTTAATAATTATCAGTGCCTACAACTGTGTAGCTGCAAAAACACTTGAAGATGATGCTAAAAGTATGTTAAAAAGTCTGAGGATAATGAAATTACAGCAAGGTGGCTTTTTAGCTTAGTGATTGTGTTTCAATTTGTAAATGTTATAACTGTTTTATAAAAAAAAATTTTCTCTAGCAAGCTGCAAACTTTTAAAGACATTAAGCCTGCCAAATTATAGCCACTTATTTCTGCCTGACGTATTTTTCAGCTTAGAACCACAGAGGGACTGCCAAGCCTGTTCCTTTTCATTACCTGTTCTGTGTCTGGCCCAGAGTTTAGATTTTCGAAAATGGAAAAAAGCTGTTTGCAAAATCACAAGGCTCTTGAGCTCTTAGTTTCTTCTTAGTATCAACGTTTATTTATTTAGGTTTGGGCTGGGTTTCAAAAGATTGAAATTGGAAACAGAGAAGGTGACTCTGAACACCATTTATCTGTATATAAGCGAACGTTCGATGTACGTTTAATTTAAAAAATTGCTGTTTCCTACAAGAGGGAGCTATTTTTCACATTGTTACAACATTTTTAGAGGTCACTAGGTGGTCATGTCACCAGCAGGGAGTTTTTGTTTGGCAGGCGGCATTGGCAGTTAGTTACAAATGCCTCCCATGATTCAGTGTTCAAAGGGGGCTGCTTTGCAAGTAACAAATACTTACAACCTGAGAACTGAAGTATAAAAAGTAGTGACAGGGGAAAATGTTTGGAAATGTAAAACAGCATCTTTAGTGGCCAAATTGGGGTGTTTGGGGAGTTGAAGATTACATGTCTACTTTATACTTGAGTTTAGCGTTTACAGAAGCAATAATATCTTAACTACCGCAGTTGGCCGTCACCTTGCTTCTAGTTAGCAAGTGCTCTTAATTTGTGACTTGCTGGTTACCGTGATTTGGAATAATGTTCAGATTCCTGACAATAATCTTTATTAACCTCATCTCCTGCATTTTCCCTCCTGGTGGTTACTCAACCTGTGCCTCTCTCGGTCATTCCTCATTGTGAACGCTGGTAATTTAAGCAAGATTAAGTGGGCGGCTAAAAGCACCAATTACCGGGGCTTCTTCTAGGCGCTTCCATATTTGCAGACAAACCAGTATTTCAAATTTGGGTTAAGTGAATTATAAGCTGTCTCTATGTGGAAATAAATAAATGAAGTGCAGATTGATCTTTGAGGAAATAGTTCAGTTGAAAAAAATAGATTAATAGCTAATTATTAGCTGAGCATTTCATTCATAATTAGTTTTTTAAAGTATTAAAGTGGAGATAGATTTTTGTCTTCATATCAGGACAATTACTGTATCTCCTTCACCCTCTATGTTTTTAAACTAAGGAATGACTTAAAGAACACAGCTATCACTTAAGAATACAACACAGTTATTTTGCTATATTATTACAGTTTGTGGGTTATAGACACTTTACCTATACTCTAAGCTAGAAGCTAAATTAATTTGATTTGAGCAAAGACTTCTCATGGCTCATATTGAGTTGTTTATGGTAGAAAAGCCTAAGAATTTCAGACTTCTTTAATAGGACAAAGAAAGACATTTAGCACTTGGGTTTATTTGAGGTTCAAAGAAAAACTACAAGTAAATTGATGGGACTTTCATTTATTTGACCATAGCATTTTGTTAATATTTTTCCTGTTACAATTTTGTGGGGTTTTGTTTAATTCTTTATATCAAAACGGGGAACTTTCATAGCCACAACTTTTATTTTTCTTTCAAAGGAATTAAATCCATGTTCTTAATGACACTTTGCTACTTCTTTCATCCTTTACAGAAAAGTTTTGACTCTGAAGACCCATTGAAATATTAGATTTGGATATTCAAAAGAGTCTTGCTAGATAATAAAAAGGGAGCCAAAGTCTAGAGTAGAAATATTGTCTGGAATATACTGTCAACTTTATAATAGCTCTTCTTGCACTTATCAGAAAAATTCATTTCTAATTTCCAATTTACATTTGTGTAAGTGTGTGGAAGTAGAATTGTGATATCAGGGTAAACACTAGGAACATATTGAATCTCTAGATACAAACATAGAAAATAGAGACTATCGTTACTCAGCATTCCTTTTTGTTTAAAAAAAAAAAAGACGGCTTTCTCCTCTGGTCTTGAGCAGCTGAGAATACTCATATTACTCTCTTGGCAGTTGGTGATTTGAGCATGTTTATCTTGTGGCTGATAATAATAGTTAATTAATGGTCTAAAAGAATAATAATAAATAACAATAAAACTATAGCTAGCATTTATAATAACTGCTGTATCCAAACCGGTGTTACATGGTTTACATATTTTATCTAATATAACTCCCCATGAAAGTAAGGATTATTATTCTCATTTTATGGATGAAGAAACTGAGATTCGCAGAGTTAATTGCTTTCTCAAAATCACACAGATGATAGTGCCACAGAAATAGGATTTGAATCTAGGCCTGTGGAATTGCATTCATTCATTTCAACAAATACTCATTGAATCCTCAGTGGATTTTAAAAATTAATAATTTTAAAGTCTATTTAAAAACAGCAATTGTCTTTCCTGCCACTGGAGTATAGTCACTTCTCTCAAGGAATCATTGGAAAAGGAAAACTGCCTTGTGTTTCCTTCAGATAGCTATTTTCCCTTCATGAACTTAGGTTTGCTACAGCTAAAACGCCCATCAGCCATTTGGACTGATGATTTGACACCGGCTTGACAAGTTTGACTTAACCGATAGAAGCAGCACCTAGTTCATGGTAGGTTCGTATCAGATATCATTTCGGATGAATCAAATTGTATTGTCGCAGTGGCTTTAGGGGCCACTGCCATGTGAGAAGGGATTCTGCTGACAGTAACAATCACCATTTTTGTAAGATTGTGCAGTTTACCAGATGCCTTCCTGCGGGCCGTCTGATTTGAACCTCTCAGTGACGTTAGGGGTGGGTAAAATAATTTTCATGGTATAGGTCCCACAGCTAAGATGCATAAAGTCAAGCGACTTGTCCAAGGCTCACATCTAAAATCAGGTGATGCTCATTCTATTAGGCCCCTGCTTGCTGTTATCCATACATACCTCTCAGGAGGAGCACTGGGAAAGGGAGGTTGAAAGTTCAGACTTCTCTGCCCTTTCTCATTGGGGTTGCAGCATCATGGCCTGTTCAGGAACACTGATGGGATAAGCAGTCCCCACAGAGTCCTGAAATGCTGCTTTCACTCACTTAGGGAAATCTGGCACTGTCCACTGTGAATAACTCTCTTCTCTGTGGACTTGTAGTACCTTTTGGATTTGGATACAGTCTACCAGCATCCCAGGTAATGATAGGAGTGAATATCTGAGCACTAATTGTAGAGCTATCCCAGGCTGCTCTCACTGACATCAGCATTGTGACTGAGGGGTGAGCCTCTTATTGGAATTCATACAAGTCCTCACTGGGTTGAAAGGGTTGAGTTGTTTTTAACTGTGGCACAGGTATCACAACTCAGAACAATAGCTACACATTGTTTATTTTATTTGGAGGACTTTCCGGGTTCCAACCTTTCTGCCTCTATATCCTTATTTGTCAAGTAGGGAAATAATAACACCTACCTCATTAGATTGTTGTTCAGGCTGAATGAGTTAACACACATAAAGGAATTAGAACAGCATAGTGTACAGTATAGTGTTATAGTGCTGTAATGCTGTAGAATAGCCAGTGTTTGGCACAGAAAAAGTGCTGGTGAGTGTTAGCTATATATTCCCTATTGCGGGATCTATGGCATGTCCTCTGGGGTGTATAACAGTCTTGGCAAGGCTGTCTAATCTTGAAATAGGCCAATGGTGTGCTGATAAACCAGGTCAACAACAACAAAAAACTCTGATTGGTAATGTTTGCCAATTTCTATGGTATAAATACTCCTACCATGGCCAAGGTGCAGACTGCCCTGGAGTTGAAAAGAGATGCATGTAATTGACTTTCACTAGCCAGTAAAATCCAGTTCCAGCATACCACTGAAACAGGCCCTTCAGGCGATAAGATCATTAGAGTAATTGCCAGTTAGGATGGCCCTCAAATCATAGCTATCCCCTTTTCTTTAAATGTGACCTCATTACTTTGGGTGGGTTCCCAGTGACCGAGACCCCAGGCTATAGCTGAATGACCTGGATTGGACCAATCTGTTTCTCTCCAGGAAGGTCAACCATCATTCTTTTTCCATTAAGCCTGAAGGTTGTAACAGAATTATTATATAAATGGTAGGTCTTCCCATGAAAGATTTGGGATTTCCTGCCATGAGGGCCCTGGAGCAACTTTCTTATTGACCTTCCTAAAGTTCACTTGTTAGCTCTTTTTTTCCTTTGAGCTATCCAAGTATCCTTCTAACACTTCCTCTCTTTGCTAAGTTAGCCAGAATCAGTTTCTGTTGCTTGCAATTCAAAGAAACACAACGAAAACATGTGTTTAGTCACACCAGTTACTGTTTGTTAGAATTCTGTCTCTGGGAATTGCTCAACATGATCCTCTCTTGTCTGCACCAATGTCTTCAAAGATGGGAACAAGGCAGCCCATTCTATTGTTTGACAGCTGTGACTTAGCTAGGGTTCTTCCTGTGACTGAATTGGCATTAGCCTTAGATCTACCTGTGCCTTCCATCCTTAGGTCTTAGTTCAAACATTAGGCTCCCCTTGGAGCAAGTCTCATCTGTACTAACTTTAGCAGATAGGTAAAAGAATAACTACTATGTTCCTAAATCTCTCCAAACACTAATTATTCCTGCATTCATAGGTTTTATCTGCATAAATATTGCACTAAGAACCCAACAAAAGGGACAATGGAAGGAGAGACAGAGTATGTCATATTTCACATTGGACCCTCTGGTAAGCTTTACATGTGGTTTTCCTAAGGATTCATATTGACAAACTCAGCTTTTCCTTTCCCTCTTTGGTCACCGAGGGCCCTTAGAAAAACCTATACCTCATGCTGACAGGCCTATTTTTGAAATTAAAGATTACGCTCCTCCTATATCCTGAGGATACCTGATATCATACAGATACCAAAGGAATGGTCACTTAGTAAAAACAACTGGGCTTCAACATGACATTTATAAGGTAGCCTGCTTGGAAGCCTCACCAATACTTAGGGAAATATCTAGCACTTTTCAAAAAAAAAAAGACAAGTCCCCATCTATGCAGATTAAAGAGGGACCAAAGAGGATGCCCAGCATAGTCCTCAAACACACCTTAATTTTAATAATGTTTGACAACCAAATGAGTGCTTCCCAGACTTTGTATGTAATGAAGCAGTAATATAAAAAATATTTTTGAAAAAAACATAAAGCTTGATAACCTACTTAAGCTATTACATTAAATAAGGCAATTCAATTGCCGTTACCTATAAAGGGTGTTGACAGTCTTATTCTCACAATATTTGTCTATGTCCTCATGTATGTGCATGCATGTGTAAATGAGTGTGTATGTGCCTAAGTACATTATAGCGTGTACGAAGGCTTTAGCACAAGCTAGTACCCACTCATTGGGTTGGCACTTAGGAATTACTTAATTCCGCCACAATTTCTCCTTGGTGGTATACTTAATTAATCCATGGAAGTTATGCAGATGGAAATAGGGACATAAATGAAGAAGAGAGAAATTATTTAAATGACCGAATCTTCTTAGAGTTTCTTCACACACTTACCCCCATCTGAAAGTCCCTCTTTTCCTTCCAGAACCCTACCAGCTCAGCCCTCCTTCACACCAAGCCATTACTTCCGTCCTCTGTGAAGCCTGCCCCTGTCATCCCAGGCCAAATTGATTGTCTCTTTCTTCCTACAGTCAAGCATTTTAGAGAAATGACAAATTCACACAGACTTTGATCAAAATTCCAGTTTCACCGGAATTGCTTTTGAATTCCACATTCAAAAGCAATGTAACTTTAGTCAATCCGCTTAAATCTCACAGCTTTAGTTTACACAACTTAACGATAGGAATAATAACAACTTTATCCTTGGAAAATATTTGAGAGGACTAAATGAAACAATGTGCTTTACTTATGCCTCACATATGCATATAACAAACTGATAATAATTGTTTATCTTCCTAACAATGGAGTCATTAATCAACAATTATTTTTGTTTTGTGATTAAAGTTTTCGTATGTGTTTGTTCTCTTTGCCCGAAAAGTTTGTAATCTTTCCTAGCACCTAGCAGAGCATTTTGTCTATGGTAAAGTTCCTTCAGATGTGAGTGGGTATTAAGACACTGGTTGACATTAGACTGCTCTCTGAGGCTGCTGCTGTGAATGTGTCACCATCCTTAAGGGTGCTTTTGTATGGGGCCGCTCATCAATGGGACCTCAGAAAAAAACCTTTAAGCAGCCCCATTCTTTCACCTCTGCCTTATGTCCTGTGACTAGAAGTTCAAATCTAAAGGAAGGTGCTCCATTGCTGCTCAGGGGGAGTGGGTAGCCTCAAGGCTGTCCTGGGAGATAAATGATGTGATCTCAAAACAATCAGTCAACAGGTCAATATCTTGGAGAGTGGTAATCAGTGTCAGGTTGGGGTCTGGTCACCAGGAAGTTTCTCACTAAGTGGTTTTCCAGGTCTGGCGGTCCCTGTGAAGGGACTGAGCTATGTTCCCTTTCTGGGCTTCTAGTACCCCTCCTTCCTCTTTGATTTGTGTAGCAGGCTCTCTCCTACAGATTGGGCTAATTGCCTCTGGTGATTAGTCTTGGGTGCACGGAGGAAAACAGTTGGATGTTATGCAGAGGAAATTACCTCAACCTTTTAAATCCTTATGGGTAGAAGTGATAAATAATTAAAATTATCTATGAGCATGTGTTATAAACAAGCAGAGAAACGAATAAAACTGCTATTATCATGGAAGGCTGAGCTATATGAAATCACTGGTATGCAACTGTTTCTATCCCTCAAAAAAGTATACTTATCATTCAGCCTAATGCTTTCTATATCTATATGAATATATCTATACTGCTTTCTATATCTATATGAAATGTGAGATTTCACATTTCTATTTATTTGTTGGTCTTTTAGCTTCTGGAATGCACTGGATTCTCAGAAGGAAGAGGATGGGATGAGAAGGAGCTTGCAAATGAGTTATCTCACTATATGACACATGTCAGTGGAAATGCCATGTGGGTTCTTATGTCAGGCCTTGGACTGGTAAACAGGACTCATAGATATCTTCTTGACATGGATTGCTGACACTCTGGTATTTGTTCCTGATGGAAATAGAATGATATTCCTTTCTTTTTTTCTTTCTTTCTTTTTTTGTGTGGAATCATTGCAGGGTCAGCCCAACTCATGACTGTGGAGAGTCTCTGCTATGTTATAAGCTCCACAGAACCAGGGGTTGAGTCTGTCTGGGTTATCCTTTTGTTTCTGGTACTTGGTACGCAGTGGCCACTTCGGAAATGTGTGTTGAAGGAATTGGAGATCTGAGCTCTGATCATCTGGGTGCTTTGCCTGTATGGCCAGTAAATAGCCACCCAGAGGAACACATTCAGTTTGGTTGGTTTGGGTGTGACTTCATAATTTTACATCAGAAACATTCTAGTAATTGCTCCTCCTAGAGTGGAAATTTCACTTCCATGAGCCACAAGGCCACCCATACTGTAAATCTGAGACTGCTTTCTATACCATTGTGTCCTGGGCTGGTTCCCCCACGATTCTTTCCAGATGTGGTGTGCTTTCAGGTAGTTTACCAGACTCTTTCATTCTGCATCCGCTGTCTGGTTTCACATTCCCTCACCCTCGGAGAAGGAACACGCTGGTAGTGTCCCACATACTGTATTTGTGAATCTAGAAATTTCAGGTAACTGACAGATATAACTTGTTATTTGTGGATTCACTAGCTGATTTTTGCAGCTATGTGTCTTTTGAGTGAGTTGCAATGAAGTATTTTAAGTGTATGTCTGTATGTACATAGTTCTATACTTCTGTAACTTGGGATCTGAAATTAATTTATGGTAATTAAGTCTCCTCTCGCACCTCCTTTTAGTTTAGGGCTTATCGTACATTTGTGAAAACTTGCTGAGAAAAATGGCCACGTGTGCAGCTGACATTCAACAAATGGTTGCTAAGTGTGCATTAGACAGGCTCAGTGTATTTGCATGGTGGCATTTTAGCAACTTCTTTCTAACATAGCTCTGTGACAAATTTGATCTTACTCTTTTACTCACAATGTTGAAGTATGTATTTCTAATCTCTGTCATTGGGACTTTAAGTTATTTCCACGAAAACATGTTCTTCTAGTTTTCAGGTAGTAGCTCCTTTAGATTTACAATCTATTTTTTTCTGCTTATTCTCTTAGCAAGTCTATGACAAGCTGAGAAATGCAGAGACTTTCATTCATTTGGAAACAGCTGTGTGTCCATTAAGTTACCTCTTAGGTACCTAAAATATACCTATCATCTCTTAATTGATTTCTTAGGAGGCCCGATCCTATACCAAATGATTATTTGGTAATTTGATGGAATAATTTGAATCGAAGCTTTCATATAGGAATGCAAAATGTGAGCGGACAGGGGATCAGAATGTGACATACCCTAGCTCCCTCAGCAGTGTAGAACTCTCCTGTGGCTAAAGTTCTTTTTGTTTTCTAATAAGAACCCTTTGTGGCACACTTTAAGAGTATAGATTATGGAGGTGTAACTACTTTGGACGAAATAGAAAAGGGCAGTATTTATTGCAATGGCCACGAGATGGCAGACCTCAAATCTAGACTTCTCAAAGTAGCTAAAAGATTGATGTGAGGGATTGCATGTCTGAGGATGCTTTAAAAGCCATCAGCTTCCTAAAAGAAGACTCCTATAGGTTACCTTGGATTGTATAGTTCTGTGGCAGACACAGCAAGGAAGGGCAGCTTCAGGTTGATGTGAATCTGTTTAGTGGGATCACAACTTCCTGCCCCTCCAAGAAACCTACTTTTCTCTGGGCCACTACCGTCACCCACAGAAGGCACAGAGACCCCACTCTGTTTTCTTCCTCCAGTCAGAAACACAACCACCATTTTGCTTCCCCTGCATACGAAATCTCTCAGAGGAGCCACTTCCAAAAAACTCAATTTTTAAAATTTCTCTCTGCAAAGATCTGCTTCACAGAACTCCAAGCTGATTTTCTTCAAATGTTGCATTAACAAAATTCTGGAATGTGCCCCCTTGTGCTTGTATCCCTTTTACAGCAATGACATAACCATCTGTTTTGTTTTTCATTATAATTTAACCTATGGCAATATTCTATTTCAAGTAAACATAAACAAAGGGAAGTTTGATTTAACACAAAAATTTTAAATTAAGAAGGGGAATGTTTAGTTCAAGATACGGGGGGCAATTTGCTGTTCTGTGCAAAGGCTTACTAACAAATCTTAGTAGCTTCAATATACAGGAGAGAAAAATTAAAATATACTATCTTTTGGAAACTTGCTTACACACACACACACACACACGCACACATACTTATACATATATCTCACCAAGAATAATAAGAAAGAAAATAATTGATCAGATGCCCTGGGGGCTAAACTTTGAAGTCAGTGACTTGTTTTCTGACAGTGTTCGTTTCCCATGAAAAATTTAATGTGATGGGGCAAGTCTCTGGATAGTAACTGATCACCCATGGGCAGTAGGTTTAGTTCGGGGAATGCTGCACAAATCTCTGGCTCACGGCGAATCCACATGTATTTGGTTTCTTACTATCAATCATTAATAACCCTTCCAGGCAGACTGACTTGGTGTATTTTATATAGACAGCTACCTTGGCAGAGTTTTTTTTTTTAATTTCATTTTATTATTATTTATTTATCATTGTTCTATTACAGTTGTCCCAATATTCCCCCAATGCTCTCCCCGGGCCCACCCATCCCGCACTCCCACAGTCAATCCCCACCCTGTTGTCCACATCCATGGGTCATTTATGTATTTTCCTTGACTAGACCCTTTCCCTTCCTTCCCCCCTTATCCTGCTGCCCCCTCCCCTCTAGTTGCTGTCAGTCTGTTCCTTGTTTCCATGCCTCTGGTTCTATTTTGCTCATTTGTTTGTTTTGTTCATTAGGTTCCACTTATAGGTGAGATCATATGCTATTTGTCTTTCACCACCTGGCTTTTTTCACTCAGCATAATGCTCTCCAGTTCCATCCATGCTGTCACGAAGGGCAGGAGTTCCTTCTTTCTCTCTGCTGCTTAGTATTCCATTGTGTAAATGTACCACAGTTTTTGGATTCGCTCATTTACTGATGGGCATGTAGGCTGTTATAGCACTTGGCTATTGTAAATAATGCTGCTATCAACGTAAGTGTGCAATAGTTCTTTTGAATTGGTGTTTCAGGATTCTTAGAGTATAATCCCAGCAGTGGAATCGCTGGGTCAAAAGGCAGTTCCATTTTTAGTTTTTTGAGAAAATTCCATACTGTTTTCCACAGTGGCTGCACCAGTCTGCATTCCCACCAACAGAGCACTAGGGTTCCCTTTTCTCCACATGCTCATTGGCACTTGTTTGTTGATTTGTTAATGATGGCCATTCTCACCAATGTGAGGTGGTATCTCATTGTGGTTTTAATTTGCAGTTCTTTGATGGCTAGTGATGCTGAGCATCCTTTCATATGTCTCTAGGTCCTCTGTATGTCCTCTTTGGAGAAGTGTCTATTCAGTCTTTTGCCCATTTTTTAATTGGGCATTGAGTCATATGAGGTCTTTATATATTTTGGTAATCAAACCCTTGTTCAAGGTATCATCGGCAAATATGTTTTCCCATACGGTTGGTTCCCTTTTCGTTTTGATATTTTCTTTAGCTGTGTGGAAGTTTTAAATTGATGTAGTCCCATTTGTTTCTTCTTTCCTTTATTTCCTTTGCCCTAGAGAATGTATCAGTAAAAATATTGCAGTGTGGGATACTGAAATTTTACTGCCCATGTTTTTCCTCTAGGAGCTTAAGTTTATGTCTTTTATCCATTTTGAGTTTATTCAGGTGTATGGCGTAAGTTTGTGGTCTAGTTTCATTTTTTTTGCATGTACCATCCCAGTTCTCCCAATGCCATTCATTGGAGAGGCTACTTTTACTGCATTTTATGCTCCTGTTCCTTTGTTGAATATTAATTAACCATTTAGACATGGATTTATTTCTAGACTCCCTATTCTGTTCCATTGATCAATGTGTCTGTTCTTATGCCAGTACCAGGCTGTCTTGATTACAGTGGCCTTGTAATATACTTTGCTATCAGGTATTGTGATCCCTCCTACCTTCTTCTTCTTTCTCATGATTGCAGAGGCCATTTGTGGTCATTTTTAGGTTCCATATAAATTTTTGAAATATTTGTTCTAAATCTGTGAAATATGTCATTGTTATTTTAATGGGGGTTCCATTGAATCTATAGATTGCTTTGGGTAGTGTGGATTTTTAATGATGTTAATTCTTCCAATCTATTAATATGGTATATGCTTCCATTTATTTTTATATTCCTTAATTTCTTTCTTCAGTGTTCTATAGTTTCCCAAGTGCAGGTCTTCTACTTCCTTGGCTAAGTTTCTGTTTTTCTTGCTGCTATAGTAAATGGGTTTTTTTCTTAGTTTCTGTTTCTGATATTTCATTGTTGAGCGTACGAAAATGCCTTCAGTTTCTGAATATTGACTTTGTATCCCACTATTTCACCAAATTCATTTATTGGGTCAAGTAATTTTTTTGGTGGAGCCTATAGGATTTTTATGTACACTATTATGTCATATGTAAATAATGACAGTTTTACTTTCTCCTTTTCAATTTGGATGTCTTTTTTTTTTTTTCTTGTCTGATCATTGTGGCTAGAACTCCCAATACTCTGCTGACTAAAAGTGGTGAAAGCAGACACCCTTGTCTTGTTCCTGATCTTAGTGGGAAAGCTTTTAGTTTTTGCCCATTGAGTATGATGTTGAATGTATGTTTCTTGTATATGGCATTTATTATGCTGAAGTATGCTCCCTCTTGTTCCACTTTGCAGAACATTTTTATCATAAATGGCTGTACTTTACAAAATGCTTTTTCAGCATCTATTGATATGATCATATGATTTTTATCTTTCATTTTGTTTATGTGGTTTATTATGTTTATTGATTTGTGAATATTATACCATCCTTACATCCCTTGCATCCTTGGGATGAATCCTACTTGATCATGGTGTATGATCTCTTTAATGTATTACTGGATGTAGTTTGCCAATATTTTGTTAATGGATTTAAGTGTCTATGTTCATCAGCGATATTGACCTGTCATTTTCTTTCTTTTTGTGTCTTTATCTGGTTTTTGGACTAGGATGATGCTGACCTCATAAAAAGAGTTTGGGACTGTTCCCTCTTCTTGAATTTTTTGAAATAGTTTAATAAGGATAGGAGTTAGCTTCTCCCTAAATGTTTGGTAAAATTCACCTGTGAAGCTGTCCAGTCCAGAGCTTTTGGGTGCTGGGAGTTTTTTAATTACTGTTTCAGTTTCACTAGTTGTTATTGGTCTATTTAGGCTTTCTGCTTCTTCTTGATTCAGTTTTGGAAGATTATATATTTTTAGAAATTTGTTCATTTCACCTTTGTATTTCTGTGATCTTGGTCGTGATTTCTCTTTTGTTTGTGATTTTATTTGTTTGGGTCCTCTCTCTTTTTTTCTTGATGAGTCTGCTTAAAGGCTTTTTGATCTTGTTGTTCTTTTCAGAGAACCAGCTCCTGGACTTATTGATCCTTTGAACTGTTCTTTTAGTCTCTGCATCATTTAATTCTGATCTGATCTTGATTATTTCCTTCCTTCTACTGACTCTGGGCTTTGCTTGTTGTTGTTCCTCTAGTTCTTGTAGATATGGGGTTAGGTTATTTATTTGAGATTTTTCTATGTTTTTTAGGGAGGCCTGTATTGCTAAGAAATTAACTCTTAGGACTGCCTTCACTCTGTCCCATAGTTTTTGAGCTGCTGTGTGTTCAATTTCATTTGTTTCCAGATACTTTTTGATTTCTTCCTTGATCTCATTATTTAATAGCATGTTATTCAGTCTCCATCAATTTGAATGTTTTGGAGTTTTTTTCCCTTGAGGTTGGTTTCTAGTTTTAAGCCATTGGGATCCTAGAAGATACTTGATATTATTTCAAGGTCCTTGAATTTGTGATGCTAGAAGATACATGATATGATTTCAAGTTTCTTGAATTTGTTGATACTTGCTTTGTGTCCTACCATGTGGTCTATCTTTGAATATTTTCCATGTGCATTTTAAAAGAATGTATATTTTCCCTCTTTGGAATGAAGAGTTCTGTATATATCAATTACATCTGTTTCATCTATAGTGTTGTTCAATGCCACAGTATCCTTGTTGATTCTTTGCTTGGAAGATCTATCAATTGTTGATGATGGAGTGTTAAAATCTCTTACAATGACTGTGTTGCTGTTGATATCTTTCTTGAAGTGCTCCAAGATTTTCCTTATACCTTTGGGTGCTCCTATGTTGGGTGCATATATGATTATAAGGGTTATATCTTCTTGATGGTTTATTCCCTTATGTAAGGGAATAAACCATCCCCTTCTTTGTCTTTTTTTATGGCCTTGTTTTGAAATTTATTTTGTCTTTTACAAGCATTGCTACCCCAGCTCCTTTTCATGTTCATTTGCTTGGAATATTTTTTTTCCAACACTTCACTTTCAGTCTGTATAGATCTTTTGTTCTGAGGTAGGTCTGTTGTAGACAGTATATATATGGGTCATATTTTCTTATCCATTCAGCTACCTTATATCTTTTGATTGGAGCATTTACTTCATTTACACTTTAGGGTTATTATTGATAGGTATTTATTAATCGCCATTTCTCCATTTGTATCTGTCCTCTCTCTCTCTCTTTTTCTTCATCTTCTTAAAGCTGTCCCTTTAGCATCTCTTGCAATGTTGGTTTGGTGGAGATGTATTCGTTTAGCCTTTTTATTTTTTTGTCTGGGAGACTCCTTATTTCACCTTCCAATTTAAATGACAGCCTTGCTAGGTAGAGCAGCCTTGGCTGCAGGCCATTGGTTTTTATTACTTGGAATATTTCTTGCTGTCCCCTGCTGGCTTGTAGTGTTTCTGTGGAGAAATCAGCTGATAGCCTTATTGTGCTCCCTTTTATGTTACTAGATGTTCTCCCTTACTGCCTTTAAGTTTCCATCTCTGGTTTTGAATTTTGCCAGTTTAATTATGATGTGTCTTAGAGTGAGTCTCATTGGGTTCATCTTGATTGGGACTGTCTGTGCTTCCTGAACTTGTGTGAGTTTTTCTCTCATCAAGTTAGGGAAGTTTTCTCTCATTACTTTTTCAAACAGGTTTTCTATCCCTTGCTCCTCTCCTTCTCCTTCTGGTATCCCTGTGATATTGATATTATTGTTTTTCTTGTTGTCCTGTAGCTCCTTTAAACCTTCTTTTTTTTTTTATTTTTTTTTTTTATTTTGTTGCTCTGTCTGGGAATTTTTTTCTATCTTATCCCCCAGCTTGCCGATTTGATCCTCTGCTTCATCTAGCCTGCTTTTGATTTCTTCTACTGTGTTCCTCAATTCAGAAAATGTATTCTTCATTTCCTTATGGCTCTCATTGATAGTTTATATGTCCTTTTTCATGCTTCTGTAATTTGCAGTAAGTTCCTTGTAGCTTCTCTGGAGTTCTTTGTAGTTCTTACTGAGCCTGTTGAGCATCTGTATAACCATTATTTTGAACTCAGTTTCTGATAGTTTGCTTGCTTCTGTTTCATTTAGCACTCTTTCTGCGGATTCCTCCTTTCCTTTTGATTGGGGATTGTTTCTTTGTCTCTCCATTTTAGGTGACTCTTCTTGTTTGTTTCTGCTTCTATTTTGATCTATTTTACTCCCTGTCTCTGTAGTATAAGCCTCTGTGGTAGAAGACCTGAGGAATTTAGTGGTGCAATCTACTTGATATCTTGAAGTTGATATTCTTGGGATGCCCTTTATGCCATTTATATGGGCTCTTTAGTTGTAATTGAGTTTCGGTTGTTGTTGGGTCATTCTTTGGTGGGATCTTCCCTCCAGCTGGCTGACTGAGAGTCACTTCACCCACCATATCTTGTATGCTGTTATACAGGTGTTGCTAGAACAAAGCCAAGTAGCCCAGGAAACAAACCCACACCTGCAAAATTAACCCCCACCCACAATCACACTATCAACAGCAAATGAGCCAATTAAGAAAGGTGTTACTAAGCTTCTAAATAAATTGAGACTATTGTAAGAAAACAAAAATGAATATGAGATAACTGAAAGGAAAATTATTTTGAGAGGGTTGGGAATGAGCCATAATAAGAGTAGGGAATAGGTACAAGGCAGTGAGAGAAAGTAAAATTTACATTGTAAATGAGAAAGAGAAGTAAGAAGGCTGAAATGATTGAGAGAAGGAAAAAGTATAGTATTAGGTTTAAACAGAAATATAAACAATATATAGTGAGAGAGAGAAAAAAATATGAACTAAATTGGAGAAAAAGATCCATCACAGCACTATAAACAACCAATGAGCAAAGATTAATATAGGTGGGATTGGAAAAAGAGGGAGAAAAAGAAAGAAAGAAAAGCTTAAGGGATATCTAGAAGAAAGGGAAGTGATTTTGAGATGGCATACTAAGAGTAAGGAATGGAAACCAGGCTAAGACAAGGAAAAACTAAAATTTAAAATGAAAAAAAAAGAAAGGGCAAGAGGAAGGCAAAATGGAGTAGGAGAGGGAATGGTAAAATTTGAGATTTGAAGTGCAAAAATAGTGAAGATCTAGGAATAAAATTGAAGAAACACGACAACAGCCACCCTATCTAGAACCAACGAGCAAAGATTGATAAAAGTAGAGAGAGATGAGGGTATTTTAAGAACAGGAATAGTAATATGAGATGGTTAATGAAAAGAAAACATGATTTAGGTGGCTGGAAAGGGGAGAAATAGTAAGAGTATGGAATGGAAACAAGTCATAGCAAGAGAGAAAATAAAATTTAAAATGAAAATAAGAAGGTAAAATGGAGTAAGAGAAGGGAAGAACAAAATATGAGATTTGAAATAAACTATAATATAAAAACTAGTGACTTAATATGCATAAACTTGAAGGACAAGAAATGAATGTTAAAAAGCTATGCAGCAATGAAAATAATGCAAATTATGAAGAAGACCCGTGGTGGAATTCATCTCAGTAGAATCTAGTGTTTAGCACTGTTTTCTTGTACTGGATCTGCCCCTGGTGATGTCATGTGGTGTCCCAGTCTGACATAGGCTGCCTGTTGGAGACCACCAATGATCCACAGCCTGTGGCTGTCTCATCCAGTTGTTAATCTAGTCACTCTGTAATCAGCAGTCAGGCTTAAGTACCACAGGATGAGGCAGAATAATTCCTGAGGGTGGGGCTATTGCTTCCCCTAAGGCTAATGCCACTTGGAGGGGAGTACTCTGCCTGAGCAAGATTGCTCCTGAAGTATGGGAGATGACTCAGCACTGGGATCCTTGTGGCTGCTCCCTCAGTTCTCTACCCAAAGCCACTGTCCCCAAACTCTCCTCAAATGTCTCTACTCCACTCTGCCCACCCTTTGTGGAGCCCACGCTAAGTGGCTACAAACAAAATTTTATGTGGTGGCCCTTTAAAAGGCTCTCTGTGACTCCAGCCATCTATATCTGGCAGGCAGAAACCCTACCACTTTGCACAGTTGGATGTTATCTGGGTTCCTTTACTGGCTCTGGTGCTGTAGGCTGGGGAATCCAGCTTGGAGTTTAGACCTCACACTTCTCAGAGGGAACCTCCAGCTGCGAAATTTTCCTCTGGCACTTCAGCTGCCACCCATGGGAGCCCAGCCAGCCCTCTTGTATCTCCTCTGTACTCCATACCAGTCACATTATAGTAAAGTGGTTTCTTCTGCTTGTCTGTGGTTATAAAGCTTTTCTCCAGCTATTGTTCAGTTGGTTATTCTGGATAATTTCTCCACAATGTAGTCATAATTCCAGATTGGTCTAACCTCCTAAGAGTAGGTTATTGTAGCTTCCACTTACTCCTCCACCATTTTGAATCTCTGCTATTTTGGCTTAGTTAAATGGTCAACAGAGAAGCCTTCTTATCGCTGAACAGGAATAACAAGAATGAATGTGCATCACTAAACATCACATACTATAGCTTGAAATGCTAGTGGGTTATGGAGTCCCTTCATTTCACTTGCCCTCTCTGCCTTCCAAATTTACCAAAATTATAAAAAGTTTATTTTGGAGAATTTTTGTTTTGAAGTTGTTTGACTTGACTTAGATTTTGCACTTGACCTTGACTTTTAAAAGGCCACCTTTTAGAACATGTTTCCATTTCTCATATGGCATGAAATCATGTCTTGCCCACTTTTGTGTGGCCATTTCTAACAGTTTGGATAGAATTATATTGAGCAGTTATTGATCAAGTTGCACCTGGCTGGTCAGGGATTCTTTTATGATGAACAGATTCTTATTCACACCGAAACTGTTTTCTCCTGTGTTTGCACAAAGACATTAGCTTATGAAAGTCAAATGTGCAGCTTGACAGAAACCAATTTCAGAGGCTTCTCTGAGAGTCTATCTTGAAAATAAGAAACCCACTGGCACATTTACACTTACAAAGGGGAGCCCAGTAGAAAATAATGCAAAACTTTTGAATCTACATTTGGTAGTGCCCATATTATGAAATCATAATTGTTGACCTTTGTATAGCTGTATCAGGCACAAAACAAAATATGGCCCTCACACTCACCAACACTCCTTTGTAGCAGAATGCCAAGTGGTGCTAGCATGTGCATCCTAGTGCCCTGAAGTATGCTGGCGTTTTTGAGCTTCCTGGTCCAGTTGCACTTGGATGATCCCAAGGATGGGCCAGCTGCCTCCCTGAGCCATGCCCTGAGTGAGTAGTGGAGTAGAAGCTTGTGCATGGAGCTAAGACTTTACACAACACTCTGTGACTCCCGTGTTAAGAAATCCCTGTCATGTGGTATTAGATTTCAAAGACAAAATTCTGCAGAATTGGAGTAAACTATTTCTTGAGGTCAGTTTTAGGTGGGCAATAGAGAGCAAACCGCATTAAGCAGTCTGGGCTGCCAAAGGCTGGTCTTTAGAGATCTGGTCTGTTCTTTGTCCTTGCTAAAATTCATGATTGTTCAAATATATCTCACCCTGTGGGCCCCATCGCAGGCAAGCTACTTCATTTTCTGCGTGGGCTGTTCTGCATACACCATACATCATTCTACTGGTGGGTAGTGTTGATATTAATTGATATCAAAAGACTTTTCATTCTCAAGGTGCCATTTGAAAATATAGCTTTGAAAATTTAGGCAAATGAGCATCTTTCTCCAGGGTTGATCCAAGCAAACCTTCACCTACCCTAACCCCAGGGGTGAGACAGAGGCTGTTTTGAACAAGATCTTTCGTCACCGTCTGTCTTAAGTCACCTCCTACTGAACTTATGGTTGAAGATTCAGGGTCATGAGGGAAAGAAAACAGTAATTAACTGGCAAAGTTGATTGAGCGGAATTTTTTTTTCCCCACAGTATGATTAGAACATGACTGTGGGCTGAGCACCATACATAATGTATGTTCTCTCTTGTATGTCATTATCCAAACATTTCTTAATGGAATGCATTTTTAAAGCATCTGCTTTTGTAATTGAATGTGTTCCTAAAGATGGCTCAGCTATCTAAAACAGAATCCCACAAGAAAAAAATGTGTTAATGCTTCTTTCTCTAACCAATTCATAACAGTTTCTAATTGGCCTGCCTCATTTACAGCTCTGAAAATTAATTTTGGACACCTCCCTCAGAGCTCAAGTCATCATTAATAGAAAGACAGCAACAGGGAGTGAAATAGAAATGTTTATAAAGCTCCCTTTTAAAGTGACTGTGATAAGTGAAGTAGCGATGTATTACCGTCAGACAATCGTGGCGTTCTTCTTTGTGAAGGTTAGTCACAGGCAACGCTCAGAAGGCATTTATCTTGGTGGGAGATGCCCTTCAGTCCTCTTGTTTTATTCCATGGAAGATTATTTTCAGTGTGGCTAAAACCATTTTTTTGGTGTTTTATTAGCTGCATCTTGACTACCTCCTACAAACTGAATGACAGTTCAGGGTTATTAAATGTGTTCTTGCACGTATTTTTATCCATTGTTAAACCTGACTAAATGCATACAAGGGCACAGGATTACCCCCCATTTTACTCCATTGCTGCCCATATTTGTTAAAGAAATTATTCCCTTTGACATTTGTTTAGGCTGCACTTTGATAAAATGCTGTCTATGGTCCAATTTCTTAGTTTGGCATTCGGCAGGCTGTTATACATTTATTTCTCTTTGCATTGTCTTATCTTCCTTTTTAGCATATTTGGGCTTCCTTTTTATATTTTAAGCTACATTTTGGGCATAGACAGATCACCTTTATAGTTGTGCACTGGAGCATTGCAATTTCTAAAGATAATTTTTGCAAGCCTTTGTCATACACTTAACCCCAGTAACTGTCTAAAGATGAGTATATACGTTCTTTTCATATTGTCTATGAATAAACAAAGAGGGCAGATTAAGTGCTGAAAGTGATTTCAGGCTTATGGAAGCTCTCTTCTAGTTGATGGAACAGTAACAATTTCTGAAGAAATGTAAATCTGGCTTTAAATCTAGAAGGTAATTCACTTGGTGGGAAAAATAATGAGGATTTTGCTTTGTTTCTAATTTGTATCCAAGTGCCTTGTCACTGATAAACTCTTTGCACTGTGCCCTTAAAGAAGATAAAGATATGAATAGGCATCATGCCTGTAAATATTTTAATTTTCTCAGTATTTGAAAGGCTGAATCAAAATTCCCTGTAGGAAAAATAAAAAGCAGGAACATCAGTTTAAGTTTATTAATTTATTCCAATGTTTACCATTTTCTGAAAACAAACTTCTGTGTATTTTCAGTGAAATATTCAGTATTAGGTGTGACCACAGCTACTTAAAGTATTCAATTTAAGTAGCTGTGGTCAGCAAATTGGCTTCTGGGAATCATAGAGATGTACAACCTGATACAGGGCTGGCAGATGAATTTAATCTTTTATAAAAGCTTAGGTTCAGAAATCCTCACCCTCAAAACAACCCTGACCTTTAAAGCAGAGATAATGAAAGTCCACAACTGATCAATTAGATCACAGTGATTAAGACTATTAGTTAAAATGTATCAACTTAATAAAGAGTTATTTAAATTTCATATGATAAAGCTTATTGTTTTAAAAAAGTAATATAATAACTCTGTCATCCTAGAATTAAGAGTTTTCTTAGAAGCTCACACCACAAAGTCAAGAAATCAAGACAGATCAATTTGAGAAGCAAAAGCAAAAAAGAAGAGTCTCACAAATAATGGGAAGACAGAGGAACACCCCCAGTCAAGGGAAAGGAGGAATCCCCAGAAATAGAACTAAATGAAATAGAGCCAAGTAAACTATCAGATACTGAGTTCAAAACAATGATACTAAGGAAGCTTAATGAGCTCAGTGAGCTCAGAGAGAACTACAAAAAACTACAGGGAAACTAGGAGGACCTCACTACAAACTATATGAGCATGAAAAAGGACATAGAAACTATCAATAAGAGACACGAGAAAATGAAGAATACAATTTCTGAATGGAAGAACACAGTAGAAGGAATCAAAAGCAGGCTAGACGAAGCAGAGGATCAAAGCAGTGACCTGGAGGGTAAGGTAGAAAAAAGCTCCCCAAAAGAGCAAGAAAATGAAAAAAGACTCCAAAAGAATGAAGAGGCATTGAGGAAAATGCAGAACAACCTGAAACATAATATCTGTATAATAGGGATTCCAGAAGGAGAAGAGGATGAAGAAGGGATAGAGAACCTGTTTGAAAAAGTCATGGTGGAAAACTTCCCTAATTGGAGGAGAGAAAAAGTCACACAAGTCCAGGAAGCACAGAGGGTCCCATTCAAGAGGAACCCAGTGAGGCCCACTCCAAGACACATGATTAAAATGGCAAATATCAAAGACAAATAGGGAATCCTAAAGGAAGCAAGGGAGAAACAGGTAGTAACATACAAGGGAGCCCAAAGATGGTTAGCAGCTGATTCGCAACAGAAACACTGCAAGCCAGAAGGGAATGGCAGGAAATATTCCAAGGAATGAAAAGCAAAGGCCTGCAACCAAGACTGCTCTACCCACAAGGCTCTCAATGAAAATGGAGGCAAAATAAGGAGTTTCCCAGACAAAAGAAGGCTAAAAGAATACACCTCCACCAAACCAGCCCTGCAAAATATGCTAAAGCAACTGCTTTAAGATGAAGAAAAAGTTTCTATGAATACCCGGTTCCTTTCACGGTTGCCAATACTTGATATTACCAATATTTTTAATGCTTATTAATCTGATTGTGACAATGACATATTATTTTGTTACTTTAGTATTTGTTGAAACTAAACCTGGTTTTGTGTATTTCTTGCCTATTTCTATTACTTTTAAAAAGCTTTAAATGACTTTTTGGTATTCTTTATCCATTTTTTGATTAAATGTTTGTAGAAATTTTCCCCTTTAAAAAAAAACAAACTATTAACCCTTTTTAGATGTGTTGCGAATACTCTCCTATTCTATTACTTGTCCTTTAACAAAAAAAAAAAAAAAAAAAAAAAGGGTTTGCTTTACCTGGCTTTCCTGTACAAGCAAGTCATGGCCAGATCTCGAGCATCTTTGTAAGTATCCTAAAGTGTGAAGTGTTCATTTTTTTTCTAGTTTTATATACTTTTATTATCTTCTGCCAATTATTCTTTGATTTAAATAGACTGGAATTATTGAAGCAGATTTCAATCAAGGTATTTTAGGAGATATTATCATTAATTATGGTCATTATTTAAATGAGGTTTTTAACATATATTAACCCTTCTTACACTAATTTTATTGAGTTTTATCATTATATAATACCAGTACTTATAAAATAGATTTGTTAGCCAAAAACAAAAAAATAAATAAAATAAAATAAAACAAAGCAAAAATGCAATAAGGAAAAGGTTATGAAGAACAGAATTCATTATATTTTGTATTTATAGTAATATTAATGACTGTTTTAAAAATACTTCTATAAAAACAATTTAAATGTCATTAGATTTGGGACAGTATTTAGTGATAACATTTGTAAAGAATTAGGAATTAATATATGTTATTCTCTGACAGAAAACTGATAGAAATTAATTTATTAAGAAATACATATTAAATTCTGAAAAGACTAAATTAGAGAATTACAGGAGAAAGGGAATTTTGAAGGATCACTCAAGATTGACGGTAACATTTAGCTGTTACTAAAGTTTTATAATTCTGAGTTTTGACTTGAAAGAGGAAATTGGGTCAAAAAAGACCATAAGACATAGAGATATAAAAATAGACATAGGAAGCCTAGCTAGAAGATTATTGCAGTTGTCCTAGTGGGAGAGGATGTAGACTGTACCTGACGTGTGTATATGTGAAAGTATGTGTATGGGCACTTACCTGTGTATAAAGAGCGAGAGGGGCAGAGAAATCATAAATACCTTGATGAGATAATGAGCAAATTTCACATGTCCCAAGTGTTTGAAGCATGTTCCTGTAGTTTATTTGGTAACTGAAAAGCTTCATTTACAATTTTTTTAGTGTTTACTCTTATGATACTGTGTGGAAGGTAAGAATAATGCAGAAAGCTATGTACAGAAAATAGAAACTAGCCTATCCATTCTACCACCTTGAGATAATGAATGCCTTTAACATTTTGATGTATTTCCTTCCTGTTTTTGTTTTTTCTAGGAATTTAATTTTATATTTTGGAAACTTAGCGTACATACATTTACATGTCAAGAACTGTGAAGGGTCTGGGATTTTCCCTGTGGCACACTAGCAGGTTAGGCTGCTTCAGTTTTGTGGATGCAGGCCACAGACCAGAGGCTTTTAGATCAGAGACAAAGGACTTTATTGCTCAAGGTGCAGACAGTAGCATCAGCATACTTATGTCAATTCTTCATTCCCCAGCTTCCACAAAGGCAAGGCAGATGGGCCAGATAAATAGTTATACTTTTGGTGGGTGGCATCGAAGGAGAGTAACCCTAAGCTTAAGAAACCCAAATCTTTTATAATGGGCAGTAACATTCCTGCCCTTTGGTCTGGAAGGAGGCAATATTATACAGGACAGTAAGTATGACGATTCTTTGATCTGAAGGGAGATACTACTTCTGTCTTCCAAGGCTATATATTATACAAGAATTCTTCAAAAATTGTGAGAAAAGTAGATAGTGCCTATGCTCATAAAAAGTATACAAAGTATGAGACCCAAGAAGAATTGTCTTTTGATAAACATAACTATTTTCACATATTATTAAGTTATTTTGCAACAGCATTTTACATGGCTGCATGCAGCTGTAAAGAGTGAATCATAGGGATGTAGCATAATTTACTGTCAACTCCCAATATTCCTCATAATGATTTTTTCAGTTGTTCCCATTGAAAAATTTCACTTGGACATCTTAATTTGGGTCAAAGTGAGGTAAACTATTGTAATCAGTGGGTTCTCTTATTTGAAGTTCATACAGCCTCTTCAGCTTGGTCTTATGCATAAATATGCATTGGCTATAAACAACAAGTAAGTCAATTGCCTCAAGATGTTATCCAGAAAGAGACAGGCTCTGTGAGGCTGGCTATTAATGCTGCTTTGGTAGTCCAGCCTGCACTGGTTTTCCTCTGGAAAGTGGAGATATTTCCTGACATTTCCGCTGCTCACATGTCTGAGCCTCAGTCAGAAGCTTCTACTGCCTGGCATTAGCAGGGCCCAGAAAAGTCCATACAAATTCCTACAGGGAAAAGGGGAAATATTTGAGATCCATATAATGACCATATTGTCCAAACATCTGGAAAGGGTCTGGTCTGGCAGTGGGGATTAAGGAAAGACAAAACAGGATCATGACCAGGTTTTAGTCCTGGGACTTGTGTGCAAAAAAGTACCCAATATTGAGGTTTTTCTGGGAATGCAGGATCTTTTCAATGATCTAGACTGTTGCTAAAGTGGCACAAATAGCTGGGACAAGACTTCCCTCGGTGGAAAGAGCTAAATGAAACACACCAGGAGAGTCATTTCCTAGTTCATAATTGTCCTGGAAAATTCCAGATTAAAATTTGCAACAGATGTTGCCAGATGATTGGACTATAAAATGGGAGAAGGCAACTTTAACACTTTACTGAGTAAGCAGTGATCAGAGTGTAATCAGGAATCAAAACATTGTAATTTTTTTTTAAGTGAGAGGAAGTGTATGTTGGTGTCTTCAAAGTTTTTGAAAAGTATAAAGCGAATTTTTGTATTCCTTGAACAAACAATTTTGACCCCCACTCTGTGCTCAGTGCTCCTCTAGAAGCTAGAAAATTGGTGATACGCACGGCAGATGAGAAAAAATCATAAATGTCTAAGATCCTTCCAAATAGTGAAGAGTTCTATGGGGCGGGGGACAGAGAAGTATAATGTGACAGGACAGCAGCGTTGGTCACAAGGGGAAAGGTGGCAAGACTGCCAGGGGGGCCCCTGGCTATGGCTTTTCTGAGGGGGATACATTGTGCTGAGACCTGAAGGGTAAGGAGCTGCATGAGGTGAAGCCATTTTAGTCAGAGGGAATGGCAGAGACAAAGCTTATGAGGTGAGAACAAGTGTAACATTTTCAAGGATGAAAAAAGAGCTCAAGAACAGAATGTGCTGGAGCCTAATGATTGAAGAAGGAGAAATGGAAAAAGATGACCTCACAGAGGTGGTTAGGGCCAGTTGGTGTAACGAGTTGCAGACATCAGTAAAGGGTCTGGATTTGAAGTTTAATGAGTGATGCAATGGATTTTTCATGGAACAGGATGGTGGAATCCAGACTTACAATGTTTTTACGGATTACTTTGGCCTCTGTACCAGGGAGACCAGTGGATGATCTATGTGAGTAAATGCTGGTTGTTGGGAAACATTTATTTCCTAGACAGTAGATAACTTTAGATAAGGGACGTATTTTGGAGTAAAACCTACTGAAGTTGTTGATTGTCTCTGGGTGGAGAAGGAAGGAAAGGAATCAAGGAAGACTTTAAGTTGAGGCTTAGGCTACTTGGTGGGTGGTGCTGTGATTACTGAGATAAAGAATACTGAGGAAGGAGTGGTTTTTTTGTGGAATGGCAAGGGAGAATCACTAATTGCATTGGAAATGGAAAGGGAACCTCAGTAAATATCTCTGCCCGCCTTCAAAAAAAATCTTGCAGGAAAAGAAACGATATTTGATGTTGAAGTTGCTGCCCGATTTTGCTGGGTTGTCTTGAGTTCATAGAACTTTACCTAACAAATGAATGGATGGATGGATGGACAGATGGATGGAAGAAAGGATGGCTAGGCATATAGATGAATGACTGGATGGACAGATGGGTAGATGGGTGAAAATGTTTTAGAAGTGAATGGTCATATTGAATCTCTTCATTTCTCATATGCAGATATACCTATGAAGCCACTGAAAGATGCCTTGTTTAGAGGGCACACAGTCTGTGGGGTCTCAGGGATTCTGACTCATACAACTTTGTCCATTCAGAGTCAAGGAGGTAGTTTGTCTTAAACATTATCCATAATTCCTTCCCATTGAGACAATACTTTGTTGCTGATTTCAATTCTAAATGCTTATTTTTTTTTCACTTTATAAAAATTACCACAATAATCTTTATTTTACCAGACAGGAAGCACTGCTTGCGGCAATCAGTGAAAAAGATGCGAACATTGCCTTGCTGGAATTGTCTGCCTCCAAAAAGAAAAAGACACAGGAAGAAGTCATGGCCCTCAAGCGGGAGAAAGACCGACTGGTACATCAGTTAAAGCAGCAGGTGGGGCCTCCTGCACGGAAGGTGTGTTTTGCTGGGTTTGGTCCTTGGGTGCTTTCTCTGGGTTTAGCTACTCTTCATTTTCCCATGCCCATCCTGCAGGCTCAAACAGCTAAAAACAGGTAGGCGTGAAGTTGCCCGAGTTGCCACTGGAACACCATTTACTGCTTTTCTGTGTGGATGTGCATGTGCTTGGGCTTGTGTAGTTTGCAACCAGTGCTGTTTTCTTTCTTTTGTATTAGCATCATGTCCCCAGAAATAGCTCTCAGCTCTCTTCCTTCCCGTGGACTTTGTATGACTTCTGACTAAATCCTAGAAACTACTAATTAAATTCTGGGCACATTCTCTATTCGTTGTCTTTTGTCTTGCTCACTCTTTGGGCCCTATAAAAAACTCCCCTCAACCAGTTCTTTGAATTTCTTTCTCACATACTTCTGACTTTGGTTCTTCAACTATTTCCTCCTGGGCCTTTCGGCTGAGGAGCACTTACCAGCCCTGGCACTGCCAGGCTATGATTGGAGACCTCCCGGCCACTATTCAGTTGAATTATTCTTTTTATCACCTCTTTATCCCATTATCCTGTCTTTTCCTTCTCACTAGGCCACAATATTTCTTCTGAGGGAAAAGGAAGGAGGGACAAAGTCCTAATTTGTGCAGAAAGTCCTCTACTTTCTATAGGGTTTTCTGGAAGTGACTTAAGTGGAAATAATTGTACCTGAAGCATATTATAAAATCATCCCTAAAATCTTCAGACATTATTTCTCCTCTTTATCTAACTTGGGGGCTTTAGGAAGCAATGGTTAAAGATATTCACTCAGATTCTAGCTTCTTATGAAAAGCCAACAAATATTATGGCTCAATGGTCTGTGGCCTCACAAGGTGGCTGCCACATCTTAGGTTGGGTCACATGTGGCTCTGAAACTCTCCAAATGCCACATTGTACCAGGTAGAGTGTGTCCACATTGATTTCAGCCCCAGGACTGGATCGCTGCCTGCTAGGCTGATCTGGGCTGAGCACAGGTACAAGGTGAGTGGAAGGGAAGCCCAGCCAACCCTCCCTCCTCAGGAAGGAAAAGGCATCCTTTGGCCCTGAACCAGAGTCCATTTCTCACGGGGCTTGCCTTGCTGAAAGAGAGAGAGCACCACCATGCCTGGGCGCCTTCTCCTGCAGAGGAAGGGTCCCAGTCACTGCCAGACATTGGGGTCATTCCACAGAGCAGCATGCCTTGCTAGCGCTGGCCCCGGGGGTTGCACTTCCATCTGACCTCTTTGTTTGGGGCTGTGCATCTTCTGCACTGGGTTTTTCACCCACTTGGCCACAGAAAATCAAGATGAGCCTCCTCCTTTAATTTTTCCTAATTCCTTCCCTGTGCACTCTGCGCCTTCCCCTCCTGCACCTAACCATTGTAGCTTTCTCCCACAGGTTTATAGACCTAGGAAACAGGCCCTGAGCTCGAATATACCATGCACTTGTGATGCTTGCTACAGCCCAGATATTACGGCCAAGTACCACGGGTCCAGCTACGATGCATACATGATCCAAAGGTCTCAGGTCAGTCAGTTGCTAAGGAAACACTTGCCCCTGCCACGGGGGTGGGGGTGTATAAGAGCTACATCCTATCTTGACCTTCACCTCTTCTGATGATTTTCAGTACTTGGTAGGCATAAAGTCTGGGACTGTAAATGATAGCATTATATTTTGATTTGTAGTGTACTTTCACTTATTATATGTTTACCAAGGGTTCCAGACTTGGTGACCGCCCTTACAAGGCCAGCTCTTCTGAAATGGCCTGGCGTTGCTGCAGCTCCAAGGCTGCCAGAGGACTTACTGTCATCCATAGTGAATTATATTTTTCCTTCTGTCTCTTAGATACTTTGCTCCTCATATATCCCTGTACTTTTCCCAGTAAGGAACTTTTTTTAAGGCTGCTTTTTTCTTTCTCAGTATCATGAAAATACACTCCTGGATTCCAGGAAGGATTGAGTGTAGCCCTTCAATTTGCTCCTGGGAAACTGCACAAAGCCTTCATTATTCACTACAGGCTCGGTTTTGGGTATCATGGGGCACCTTTGGGAAACACCAGCCATGCAGAAGTAGGCTCCTGCCTGGGCCAGGGCAGGGTCTGGAGGGCTGTTGTGGAAAAAGAGGCAGCAAAGGAGGAGGATGGGCTCCTTGGTGATTTAGGTTTGAAATCATTCCCTGTACCCTACCCACCACAGAGCAAGAAAAGGCACATCAATTTATTTATTCTTCTTGTGCATGATAATGAGTCTAAGAATAATGATTAATTTGCTTATAGAAGCACCCTCCTTTTATTAAGTGTTTGCTCTATGCCAGGATGTGTATCCAGTGTCCGGAGGATTTTGTCCTGCAGTCCTCACAGTAGCCCTGTGGTATGAGTACCAGGGTTACCTTTCTTTTCTAGGGGTATAGCTGAGACTCAGACTGTGGAATAACCAGCCCAGCACACACAGCTTGTAAGCAATAGAGCTTGGGTTTTGGGTAGCCCTCCTGAGTCCACACATGCCCTACCAAGTTCAGGAAGGAATTCAGAATGACAACCAGTAGGGTATTCCAGAAAGTGTGAGGTTCCCAAAGTTTAGCTGCCAAAATCCTCATTTAAGAATGTTTTCCAGCCATTCACAAAGAGTGGGATCTGCCTAGAGCTCTTAGACTCAGGCTATTTAATCACATCTGTAATTACTAATACTGTTTGGTTCTCACCACATGCCAGTGGCAGGTATGGGTGTGAGGGCTTTACAAACGTAAACTAATGAACTCTCAAAACAACTGAAGGACTGATACTCCTACAAAGGACATCATTGCTCATTCTTGCACATGAACAAGGCACCATATCCAGAGAGGTTTGGTGCCTTGTTCAGGCTTCACAGCTGGATGCACCATGAGGCAGGAAGAGACCCTTTGCCACACAAGCACAAAAGGATTTTGCAAGTGCCATCTGGAGTTGAATTGCTTAGGGTGAATCTCGCTTCCAGCACTTGTTAGCCGAGCAATCATGGCAAGAAACTAAACCTCCCTGAACCTCAGTTTTCTCATCTGTAAATTGAGCAAATAACCTATGTAATTAAATGGATTGTTGTGAGAGGTAATATATAGAAGTAATTTGTGTATGGCTAGGACACGATAAGTGCTGAATATTTATGAGGTGCTGTTGCTACTACTACTATTAATAATTTATTTTATCACTTCCAACCCTCAGAGACAGTTTGATTTTGATTTCATCATTGCTACTGTTCACATGCCTGGCAGTCACAACTCATTGAACAAAGTTCAGAGAACATACTTTTGAACTGTGGAAGAATGAGCAGACAGACATTCTCCCTACACTCAAACCCAAGCACTTGGGACCAGTGAGCAGATATGCCAGGAACTCTAGCCCTCAGCTCTCAGCCTGCATTGAATAGACTTATTATTAAATTTGCTTGGTTTCTGTATCCAGTCCACATAGACATCAGTAACAGAGGGCATCTCTGGGAGAGGTGATAACTGGATAGACCTCAGTTATCACCTACATGGCTGACTTGGGAGAGCAGAGCTGTTTTAGACACCCAGGACAATGGAACAGGAAGGCCAGAGGTCTGGGTATTCATCTGTCCAACATTCTCCAAGGATGCTGAGGCAGACAGGGTCATGAGAGATGCTGCCCTCTTCCCAACTGCCTCTTGGTCTTGTTTCACCTCATGCAGAAGGATTCCGTACTGCCCATGGCAATCGCAGTGACTGGACATGGGTAGCTTGTACAACAATCCCTACAATCATTGTACTTTGCCAAGCGCATAGTAGGAACTCAATCAATATTTGTTGTATGAATGAATGTATGATTCCCACATGCTAGGCTCTATACCCGGTGCTTTAAATATACATAAGTTTATAAACATTATCTCATGTTTTCCTCATAATCAACCAACTAGCATATTGCATACCTACTATGTGCTAGGCTCTCTGCCAGATTCTAGATGTTCATCCCCACAGATATTTTATCTGGCCCAAAGAGGAAAGCATCATCCTCATTTTTTAGTTGATCAGAACAAGGCTCAGGAACCAGATGACTCAGCTACTCTCATCCCACTCATACCTGGCAGTGCAGGGTTGTGCCCCACTGTTTTCGGGGTTCTGACACTGCTCTTTGCTGGGCTTAACACTGCCTCTCTAAAGCCACACTGTGAGCCATGGATTAGCACCTGCACAGATGCCATCAGAGGAGCCCAGTGCCAATGCATCAGCCTGTGGCTCCCAAGCTGCCTAGGGGCACAATGATGAGAGGAAGTGGGTAGCCTGGCACGACCAAGTGCCACAGTGGACTTCAATTCAACAGCTATTCATTGAGTGCCTTCTCTGTGTTAGAATGCTAGGCATTTTTTGAATACGTGAGTGACAAAATAGATGAAGTCCCCTTTCTCATGGAGTTTATAATTGGGGGAAAGAAAAGTAACAAATCGTGAACATAATTAATAAATAAATTGTATGATAGAAAAATAAAAGTATAGACCAATGTAAGGGAGAACAGAAATGCCAAGATAAGACTGACACATGGGTGACACTGTAAAATAGGGTAGATGGAGCAGGCCTCACTGGGAAGGAGATATTTGAGCAAAGACTTGAAGTGGGTGAGGGATTGAGCCCTGTGGAGATCTAGGGAAGAGTGTCCTGGCAGAGGGAATATCCAGTGCAAAATCTTCTACAAATGCTATGTTTGGGAGCAGAAATTTTCTGCAATTAGGAAGCAGAGTACACCAGCCATGTAGCCTTAGAAGAGGGAGGTCTCCCTCAGGTACCACTGTGAGCTCTCTGTTTAAGCCTGCCTAACTCAGCCCATTCTCCAAATCCCCTGGCTCCAGCATCCAAGAGATCCCAGTGCTTAGCTTGCATTTAAAAAAGCATTGCCACTTTTATTGTAACCACAGAAAACTAATGCCAGAATTTGCTTATCATGGCTGATGAAGTTTTCAAATAGAGGAGTGACAAGAGCCTACGACAAAATCCCCTCCCTGACTTTCTGGCAATCACAACAACTTACCATTGGAGTCCAAACTTCTGCACTCTGCTTGCTGCAAGGAGGCTGGCAGATGGACAGTAGTGGCCACCACCATGCTCAGGGTGATGGTTGTGCCTTGGGGAAATGCCGCCAGCTTCCAGGACTGGCCAGAGGTTCTCAAACTTCAGTGGGCAGAAGCATGATCTTTTCTAAAGATAAATCTTAAGATACTCACCATCCTCTAGCCCTCGCTTCTGGAAGAACACCTTCCCTGGCTTGCCTCATTGTTGGGATAGAGACAAATTCAGACCAGTGTGCTCTCTGCTTTGTACATGTGATTCCCTCTGCTTGGAACACATTTCCTTCTTTTCCTCACCTACTTAATGCACACTCATCCTTTCCATCTTAGCTCCACATGACTTTCAGGAACACCTTTTGGAACTTTCTCAGTTGAGTCAAATCCCCAATTTGGCACTCCTATAGCATGTGTACATCACTTGATTACACTGTAACAGATACATTTGTTTTTTGTGATTATTTATATAGTGACTCTCTGCCATGCTAGTTTATGAGCTTCATGAGGACTGAGAATGTGGCCTCATGACTTTTTCTACTGACCATTCATCTGCAGGCCTAGCACAACAGCTAGCACATAGTGGGCATTCAGTAGTTATTTGTTAAATGTATAGTGAATGAATAAATGAATTTTCAGGGCAGCTTATTTAAAAAATAGACATACATCTTTGATCAATAATGACTTTAAAATAAGAGTTAACCTCATAATTCTTCTTACTCCAATATTCTAGGCAGATGCCACCAACCTACAGGAGTTTGTAGGAGAGATGAGACCTACTTGCCAAATGATAACCATAGAATGGTGTATAACCTTTCTTGCCATGTTGCAAGACACTTTACAGAAATGCCTTTTCTCATACTTTAATTATTTGCAGTTGTGACCATTTTGAACCTTTTCTTTGAACTTCTTCATATTCTAGTTCAAATCCCCTCCAATTTGGCAGGGGGGATTCTTCTTGATTAAAATGCCACTGAGTTTCTGGATGTGACGGAGATTACTTTTTAGGAAGGGAGCCCTTCCATTTTACCCCTGAAAACTGAGTGTCTCATAAGTCAAATTGCTTAGAAATATCTAAACTCCTGTTAAACATCTGTCAGGAGAGCCAGAGAAGATGACATGAAATGAGTTCAGAAATTCCAACTATGCTTAACAACAAAAGGATCTTTACAATACTCTTCAGGTGTTGACGCAAACATGGGTTGTTGGCTGAGTACGGTGTAAAGGTAAGAGAGCAATACTGATTAACTTTCTGTTACATGTTGCATAAAAAAGATAAAGGATTAATTATAGTTTGGTAGTAGGCAGATAAGCCTATCCAACTTTTGTATCCTTTCCAATTCCATCCCTTCACAAGCATATACCCCTGATAATTTTACTCTACCTTTTTCTTAAAAAAGAATCTGGCTTCCAGATTTTTTGCAGTTTTAGAAGAGGGTCTCAACTGGGAATGAGTTTGTTCTTTCTTTAAGGAGAGTGGTTCTGAAAATATTATTAAAAATTACCATCTTTCCTTCTTTTGTGTCTTGGATCCAATTCCTCCAACTCTTCCTCCACCCTTGAAGAAAGGACTGACATCAAAATAATTAATTCTGAAATCATTGAATTTTCCTGCTGCTAAAGGATTTTTGAAGAAAGCTTAAAACTAAATCTTACCCCCTAAGCCTTATTCCCAAATGCTCCCTTGTGTGTTGAAGTAGTGATATGCACATCCTTGATGAAAATGCCTTTTTAAAATGAGGGCCAGACACTATTGTTTAGTTAAAATTAGAACCAGCTTATTTCTCAGAACTGGTTAAAATACTTTTGTGATCAGAGATAAATTGTACTTGGTTTTCTTTTCCCTTTCTGCCAGCTCTGGGCATTGCTTTTGGCTACCAGCAAACATCCTGGTCAGTTGGTAGCAGGAAAGTGTTAAGACCAGGAGATGAGTCCAGTGGTTCTCTGGTTTCCCCCCAGAGTTTGCAGAGAAGAAAAATCCCACACCCAGGGCAACATTCTGGAGGTTACTTCAGGTCCTTATAGTTTAATCTATTTGGTTAGAGTGTCCTTCTCCCCTATGTCATCCAGAAAGTCTTAGCACTGTCTTCAAAAATTATCCAGGCAGCTGTGGCCAAGAACAGGAGAAGGCAGAGCTGGCCCTGAAAGTGTTCAGGAAAGCTGGTTATTAAGAATGAGATCCTAGTCAGACTTGGACGTTGGCAGGGGTAGAACCGTCCTGTCAGGGGGAGTGGTAAGTTCCTGAGTAGGATGGTTGCTCAGACAGTTCTTTCCCTCTACGGGAGGCCACCGTAGGTTGTGCTTCCTACTTAGAGGTCCATTGTATTGTATGCAGATGACTTTGAATTACCCTTTGTGGTTCAGGAGGTGAGCACAATTAAACAGCAGTGGACGAACTCCATGCAGTAGGGTTCCCATAGCCTCATGTTGTGGTTGGATGAGCTCCAGAAAAGCTTGATTTGATCCCAGCATTGTAATGCATCACAGACTTGCCCCAGATCGAATTGCTGAAATGCAAATGCATTGGTTTTCACTGCAGACTCATTTTGGGTTAAGCTTTTCATGTCCCACTGGTAGAATCTGGCCACATCTCTATTTATCATTGACTTCAATGCAAAGTATACTCACAGTATGTTGTAGAGAACCACCTTTGAAAAAGAAATACTCAGATCTCTCCTCAGCAGGCCAAGGGCAGGACATTCTCATGGAGGTAAAACTGCTCTGTGCTACTGGAAGCAGTTTTCTCTTAGGGTCCAGGTAATTGGTCAGGACATTTGTTAGCTTTCTGAGCCTGGTGACATTCCTTATTCTAGGCTGCTTGGGCCTCCACCCCTCTACTCAGGGAATCCATTCAGTTTGCCAGGGGCTACACAAAATAATACTCAAAGATTTGTAGAAGCGAAGTATTTTCTCTGAGAATCCTTGTTTTTCAAATCCCTTTAGAAGTTTATCAAGCTGACTCTAATGGATTACTTTCTGAGTCTTTCATTTGAACAAAGCCATGTTTTAAAAACTGCTTTTGTTCTCTTTCCTAATCATCGATGGAGAGCCTGTAGTGGGACTGTGTCGGGCTGTAGAAGGAGGTATTGACTTTGTTTCTGAGCCTGGGGTTTTATCATTTCTACCACCAAGAAAAGACAGCTCATGAAATAAGTAACAGGGCAAATTGCTGTTTGGGGATATAGCAGTGTTACCCAAATTCAAAAATCTTTGTGTTCTGCGGGGGTCATGGAATGCTTCCTACAGAAGCAGGCATTCTTATGAATTTTATGATTACCAATCCATAGACTATCTTTTGTGACAAATGCCTATTAAACCACAATACTTTCTCTTAAGTTCTCAAGAACCCTAGTGTAAATAGTTCTAGTTTTTAGAATAACTTATTCTTTGTTTTTCAAATATATCTTTTTAACTGAAAAATATGAAAAGACGAACTTTACCATTTTCTTACCCCACTTTTAGAGACATAAAAAAGGAGAGATGGGTCTGACTTTTAAGTTATAGAGCGATTTGCCAACTTTGCTTCAGTAATTTGAAGCACCCCCACAGCATCTAGCAGTTGGCAGAGCACATCAGAATAGCAGGCTTAGCTGAAGGTGACCAAAACAGAGACTAGTGTACAAGTGCCAAGAAGATCTCTCACGCGCTGTCTCCCTCTCTTTTTTTTTATTCAAATTTCACATCTGTGCTCTATTTTTAAACATTTATTCTTTAAGTGATAACGCATGTTTTACCAAGCCTCTTATTGGATTAGACATGTTTGAAATCCCCTCAACTTTAACCTGTTCATGACTGCCTCCAAAAACATTCGGATCCACCACCAAAGCAGAGAGTGTATATGGAGGAAGGTTCCCAAGACGTCCGCCACCAGAGCCACCCTAGTGTGGGAAGAGAGGGACCCTGCTGTTGCATGGCGCAGATTCGAGGGATCTTACATTGACATCACTGCATGAGGACAAGTGTGGGTGTAATGTGTCCAGTGTTCTTGCTCTTCATAACAGTTTTGATGCTCACATTTTAGAGTGGGAGGAACTAAAATATTTGAATTCTTACTGTGTACCTGACCACGAATAGGGATGACTTTAAATATATTATCTTAGTACTCACAACTCTGAAAACCAGATGTTATTCATTCCATTTTAGAGATGAGGAAACTGAGGTCCAGGAACTGGGTAAAGATGCTACAGCCTGTGTAGGGTCTCACTCCAAAGCTCATCCAGGCTCTTCCCAGCAGATGGCCCCAAGTTGGTGCAATACCTAGTTTAGGTCACAGCCCCCATGCAATGGTGCTAAAAACCCACATAAAAAGAAGGCTTTCTTCTGCGACACTGAGCACCATTCTCAGCCCCTCCCCAGAGCCCCTGCTGGCCCCTACCCATGACCTGAGGTCACATGTTCAGCTGGGGAGAGACTTATCTCATCCTGCATCACCAGGCATCACCCATCACCATCATCGCTGTTGGGGGTGGGGTGGAGGGGAAGGCTGTGGGCTTGATCAAGTGGCTGCAGCTTTGGTCTCCAGCATGAAATGTTTGCATTTGCCTGTTGTAGCTTTTGTATTTTATTCTCAAGATATCTGCTTGAAAACCATTTTTCCCTTCAGTTTTCCATTTTCTTCTTCATCAGTTAACATATAAAAACAGGTTCCTCCTGGTCCCTTTCTCTCTCTCCCTCCTTTCCTTCCTCTCATCGTATAATTAAAAGTCCTTTCAGGCTGTCTTCACCTTATCATTTCAAATGAATTGAAAAAAGATCTGACTTCCTGCCCTTGTGTCTTCCTGATGCTGCATTTCAAAAATGAAAGAAAAGTCCTTTTTCCTTCATACTGCCTCTTGAATAACAGTGTATAAATCATACTGATTTTTGTTATTGATCAGCATTGTTGCAAAATGGCTTCACAATGTTCTCTCTCTTTGCTTTTTCAAGTAATAATTTAAGAGGAATAGGAATTTTCACCCTCCTTTCTCATAATTACAGAAAGAGAGTTATCAAATGCAGAACTTAACATTTTCAGTAGTTTATATTTACTCTTACTCAACCCTGTATTCTTTGGGGAAGATGCCACTTTCTTTTTTCATTCTCTGCAACACAGTAACAGCATAGTTAAAAGTCCCAGAATCTCCCATATTTACCTTTTTTAAAATTTAACCCATAATAATGAACTATATTAAAAAAGTAACAAGAGCTTAATTTTAACCATCCTTATTATGTAAATGTTTTTTCATAGTTAGAAGCATATAAATAAATGCTTTATCATAAAACTAATATATGTCCAGTAAAGAAACTTAGAAAAATGTAAATAAGAAAACTAAAAACACCCATATTCCTGCCACTCAGAAATAACTGTCATTAAGATTTATAGTTTCCTACATTCCATTTTCTATATAGATATTTGAACAGAGACATGATATACTACATAATAAAGTTGTTTTTTAGCCTTATAAGCATTTAAAGTTGTATGCATTTTCCCATGTCCTTAAAAGTCTTCAAAAATATATATCTTGGTTATATGATTTCCATCATTGCCATAATTAATTGTATCATTCTTCTATTGTGATTTTAATTCATTTCTAGTTCTTTACTTTTATAATCACACTAGGTAAATATCTCAGTACATAAATATTATTTTTTCTATTGTTTTTCTTAGGTTTAATGTCCCAAAGTTGAAATATTGGAGTTGTGGTCATTTTAAAGATTTTAGAGAACTAAGAAATAGCTCTCTCCTATAAAGTACGTGATATTTGTAAGTTTTTACATAAACATCATCTGTTTGTGTTAAGTTTGTCAAAACCATAGCCTGATAACATGTCTCTCAGGTTTGAGGTAGAATATTACGTAGACAATGCAAATGGCCAGTAAGCTGAGAGAGCAAGAGGCTGAGGGAGATTTTTATACTTCTTAGAGGAGTGATTAGGCATGGGAAAAAATGGACAGTCCATTCAGCAGATATTTATTGAGCATATACTATCTGCCACATACTGTCTGCACTCTGGGGACACTGCAGTGAACAAAACACAAAAATCCCTGCCCCAAAGGAGCATGTGTTCTATAAGGGACAAATAGAAACAAAAACATCAGATGTGTAGCATGATAGATGGCAATGAATTGTATGCTGAAAAATAAAGATGATGTACTGTAAGGTGTCTGGGAGGTGATTTTGAATAGGATGTTCCTGGGACCACTTCCTGAGAAAGCAACATGTGAACAAAGACTTGCAGGGAGATGGAGGGTGAGCCTCATGGAGCACTATGCAGAGAGGGAGTCCCTGGGGGGACAGACTGTAGCCAGGAGAGTCAGAATCCATTCTTTTCAGATCCCAGACCCAAGTGCAGTTGCTGAGTTGACAAGGTGGGGGAGCCAGAACCCCACAACACCAATGTTTAGATGAGATTATTATTTTTTTTAAATATACACACAAGGATCAAAACCCCACACTCTTATCTCTGCCCTGATAGGCCATTGGAAAATGTCTGTCGGACACAGCCAGCAAATCTATATTCAGATGATCTTCAACACTGTCTGGGAATAGAATTGTGCAAAGAGGTTACAAGTTCAGATTGGACAGACAGGCTGTCATTTCAGAAAACAATGAAAATCGACTGAACAAGAATGGCAACTCAGAAGGTTTCAATCCAGAGTGGCTCTTATGCCCAGAAACCTCCAATTAACTGATCATCTCAGGGCTGGTTTGTTTCCTCTCTCTCATGGTCCAGCACTCCTAGAATTACAAACCTAGCTCAGAAGCCAACCAGAAACCCTACTTCTTCGGGCTACGTTGGGTGTGCCAAAGACCCTTTGAGTGCTAGGATAGGAAGCAGGTATGTGGGTCACAAGTCCAGGCAGAGTTTCTGTTGTCAGTCTTCCTGGGTTTGGGGTCCCAATGCTCTCTGAGATGTCCGATACAAGCAGCCATCTAGAAAGTGTGATGTTAGATGTTTAAACAAAACAAGGCAGCCCACCTCATGAGGGAAGCCCTGGCAGGTAGGAGAAAGTACAGCGTCTGAGAATGGACCTGAGGATCAGAGTTCCAGCTCAGCTCTGACCCCAGCAAACGAGAAACCACAGGCGCCTCGTTTGTTTCTCTCTCACAGCCTCAGTTTCCCCATTTCTAAAGTGAGGGAAATGAGAAAAGAGACCTCTGAGCTCCTTTTAGTTTTCATAGTCACAGAATATTCCAATGCATGCACACATAGTATGTTGAGTACTCGACTGACAACAAGGACTTTGAAGATGCACAGGCAAATGGCAGTATTTGCTTTCATAGAGCCTGTAGTGGATTAGGGGAATACATTGTTCAATAGGACGTTAACACAGTATCATTTCTTTAAGAAATGGTATTCTAGGCACAGTTCTATAATTGTCTTGTTTTGTTACAATCCTTACAAAAACTTGAAGACCTAGTACCATTAGTATCCCTACTTTACTGATGGGAAAACCAGGTCACAGAGTTGGTAAGTGGTCAGCTTTTCGTTTCCTTGCCTCACCAAGGATTGCATCACTAGAAAGCTCAGGGACACAGAGGCACTCCCTGGAAGCCCGACCTCATCTGGGAAGCCTCAGAAGACCCTGGCCCCAGCAGACCCCCCAGGAGCCTGCACAAGCGAGACTGGGGCTGGGAGGTCTGGACAGGACACTCCTTTCCTGAAAGGAAGATTTCTGAGCCCATACTGAACTGGGTTCTTTCAAGGCAATGTTTGTACCTTCTTCACTATTTATTTTGATACTCAAAATAAAGATACTTAAGAAAGTATCTTTAATTAGGCTTTTCATGTGACCAGTCCAGTTTTATGGTAAGAAAGATACTCAGTGAATCTGCTTGTAGCGGTTGCACTCTTAGTCCCTTTGTTTTCCCATTGCAATGGAGTTGCCATCTTTTGCCTCAGGAAATATTTGAGAACTCTAGATTTCAAAGGTTACAGGGAAGGAGGAAGGTTCCGAAGTTTGCTCATATGGTTTAAGTAATTAATCCTGACTAATCTCCACTTACAAGTATATGATGGTGAGGGGGTCAACTTAGGTTCCTGTTAAATGGGTATGTTGTTTCCTGCCTAATGCAAAGAGAAGCATTCTTACAAAGCATCTACCCTGAGGACTACAAAATGTGCAGGATTTGATCCCAGTTCTGAGGTGCAAAGACAGCTATCTCATTCTTCCCCACAGGAAGCACTGTGCTTTGAGGAACGATGGTCCTAGGCTGTCTCTGGTGACACTCCTTTGACACAAACCTGCTCCACATGACTTGTTCCCCTGACTAAAAAAGAAAGAATTTGAGTGGCAATGCTCATAAACAGGCCCCCTCTTCTGCTTCTCTGGGAGCCAGACCCTGATTTATACTGGGAGAAAAATAAATAGTGAAGAAGGTACAAACATTGCCTTGAAAGAACCCAGTTCAGTATGGGCTCAGAAATCTTCCTTTCAGGAAAGGAGTGTCCTGTCCAGACCTCCCAGCCCCAGTCTCGCTTGTGCAGGCTCCTGGGGGGTCTGCTGGGGCCAGGGTCTTCTGAGGCTTCCCAGATGAGGTCGGGCTTCCAGGGAGTGCCTCTGTGTCCCTGAGCTTTCTAGTGATGCAATCCTTGGTGAGGCAAGGAAACGAAAAGCTGATATTTTGGACAGGGAAGAGCTATCTCCAGGGGACTATTTTTTATGAACCAAAGACGCTTAAGTGTTGCTGATTTATCTTAATAGCAGATTCTATGAGCAAAAGTCCCAGTTGTCTCTTTGTGCTTTTGGCAAGTATGGATGAGAAATGGAGTGGAGGAGACCCAATCAGAGCTGGCTAGCCCAAAGTTCAGGAGTCTTAATCTTCCTCACTCCAAATATGTAATTTAGAATTGTTTCCAAAGTTTTTCAAGTTGCAGGTGGACACCCAGCTTTGGCAAGAGGCACAGTGGCTTCCATCACCAGGTCTTCTGCTTCCAGAACAGTTATCTCTTGGGCTCAAGGGGAGAAAGGCCGGCATCTCCCTTGGGTAGTTAGTTCTTCTAGCTCCATCACCACGTTCTGGTTGCAAGGGTACTTTTTTTCTAAAAAGAAACCTCCTGTCATGTGAAGAGCCTCCTGCTTGTCCTACACACAATCAGGACTCTCAGAGGACACTGCAGGGCTGCTGCTCTACATCTCCTCCCATGTCAAGGCTGGAATGAGACCATGTTGAACCCAGCACCTTAGAAGTTGGAATATAAATTATGTCAAGGCCATGTTCAGTGTTGTAACATTTGCTAATCCCTATTAGATATGGATAAATTCTCATGGCTTAATTTGGCATGTTGAGTCAGTTCTTCAGATTGTCTTTGGGGACTGAAAAGGAAATGCACAACATTACTATAATTTTTCTTTTATTTCTTGAGAATAGGACATAATTTTTTATTGTTAGCTGGTGGAAACTCTGGTGAATCATGGCCAACCGTGGCTCACCCCCACAGGAAGAAAGCTTCAGACTTTAGCTGAGAACATATTCTTTGAAACAAACCAGAATATTTGATTTTTGAAATATCTTCCCACTTAAAAAAAAAAACAGGCTGTCCAACAAATATTAATGTTCTGAACAAGACCAAGAGAATTGAGGAAGTTGAAAGCTAGAATTTCTCTCTGAGGAAAATTTTAGAGTGATGTGTGATGCTTTAGTTTAATAACAACTCCACTGAGCATGAAAGAGTCTATGAGGATGCAGGTACAGCCACAAGAATTCACAGAGCATCCTTCTCAATCTTGGTCCTCCTTCCTCCAAGCGGAAGGAGCTAGGTGTTGGCTAAAAGTCAGGCATTCCACATTCCTTTACCAGGTTACCCACATACATATGACCTTGGGCACATCCTGTCATTTTACTTCAATTCCTGGAATTTGGTCCAAAAATATATTTGACAATAGATTCTCCCTTTTGGCTGCCAAATAGCTATATGTTGGAAACCATTGTCAAGTACTTTAAATTGCTTGGGTTGAAAGCTGTTGTCCTGTTCTTTTTTTCTTTTTTCATCATTTCACGTAGTTTGGTTGTCAGTCATGCATGCTCAGTAATCACCTTTAGGGGACTCAAATCTTGTCAAGTTTGACAAGTCTGATCAGGTTAGGGGGTTATTAATCAGTTGGCATTATAGCTGCAAAATTATTTAAGTAAAGTGAGATTCTTGTTCTGTTCCTAATTGCAGGTTTGCTCTAACAGATTTGTTTTGCAGATTTTTTATGAGCAGGAATCCTCTTGGGCAAATCCACCATTACTTCTCAGTGAAGTTAGCCAGGCGATTTTTCATCTCTGGGGTGGTTTTTCAGAGGAGTGGTCACATGAAAAAGCCCAATTCTCTTTGCCACACCCAATTTTCAGTTTCTGCTGAGAGCAGGACCCAAAATTATCCCCACATCTCCTTATGAAATTCTGTTGAAAAACGTTAGTCCCTGTGCACTGTGCACAAAAGCCAAATTACTTTTGGAATGTTCTGTGAACTCTGGGAATCCAGATACAGATCAAGAAAACAGCACGGCATCTCCCCCCTCTGCTCAATCTGTTGATTGATTTGTAGGAGATTATTCTGCTTACCTTGAACCATCTGAGTAAATCTTCGGTGTAACTCCTGTTTGTTTGTTGTTTCGTTTATTTGTTTGTCTTTTTAAGTATTATATTTTGTTCTCAATCTCAGAGAATGCAAAGGAAAGTTCTGGGAAAGTGAAGGCCTCCTTCTCCAGTTAAAGCAATATTCTCCTGACAGTTTGTCAGGATGTTGGGATGTTTCTCAGATCTTTTACTCTTCTGAAATCTCAACCAAAGAAAGAGCTTCTGGACCAAACAAAAACAAAAACCACAATTATTCAGGGATAGAGTTAGTATATACTCAGGCTGGTTTTCATTCCCAAGAATTCCAAGATCTTTATGGGCATGAAGGGTTTGCAGTGGTAAGGAAGATGTGAGAAAGTTCAAAAAGAGGAAGAGGAAATCCTTTCCTGATTGGCCCTCAGCAGTGACATGCTGACAAGAGAGGATGAGAAACATTGGACCTTTTCTAAGCTTGATTCCCAGCTCGGGACTCCAAAAGTCTTGATGCTATGCCCCACCAAATCATAGATTACGAAGGAAGGTCACAAATTAGAGTGGAAAATAACAGGAAAGAATATAAAAGTGATAGAGATTATTATTTTAACTTCTAGTTCTCTATAATGTTCCTGGCTATTTCAAGGCAAAATTTTCAAAAAACAATTTACAGGTGTCATAATTTTTAAAATGGTTATAGTTTACTGCAGCTAAACCTGGCTCTGTTTTGACATGGCCTGGTGAGCTTCTTCCCCACCTTTATTAAATACCAACTCCAGGGCCAGCCTTTCCACCTACATATTCAGAATCTCAGGGGAGAGACACCAGAAAGCTGATGGATCTGACTGACAGACCAGAATATTGAAGCCATTGGTCTAAAGAAGGAGGTGAACAACCCCCAAAGGTGGAAATCCTTGTGTCGCCAAATGCCTGCTCTCTCTCTCTATAGACAGCTTGCATATTCAGGAACTGTAAACTTAATATAAATAGCAATATTTGAGATGGCTTTGGGCTGAGGTTGTGGTCAGAAGAGGTGTGACTGTGGACTGGCACAGGATCGTGTAACAGGAGCCAGGGTAGAATTAGAGATAAACCTGTCAGGAAAGGGCATACAATGATATCAGGTAAGAGAGACAGTTGGTCAGCGGAGTCTATTGAGCACAAAGAGGATCCAAGACTTGTTCCAGACCTTCCAAGGCTATACAAAGGACTAGAAGCCACAGGCTGTGCTCAGGTACCTAGAGTGCCACCCTTGATATCCACTAGCCTACCGATGCCCTTTGCAGAGAGCCAGAGTGGCTTAATAACTTTGTGCTTGTAGTTGAACAGCTATTAAGTGACCTAACTTTGACCATTTGACCCAAGCCCTCTGATCCCACTTCAAGTTTTCTTCACTCTCCTGGACACTTTCTGTTATAGAAATTATCTTAATGGGACACATTCTGTGCTCAGCTGTGATGGAGGTTGTAGGACCTGGGTTTTTTTTTGTAGGGAGGGATCATTTTTGGATAGGATAGAGATGAATCTGTGTGTACATGGGATTACAAAGAGACCATATTTGGGGAGAGCTTTTATGGAGGAAGCTGGAAGGAGGTAGATTGTTCAAATGGAAGGGGAGAGGTTGTCCTTGCTTGGCGACTGAACTGTTTCTCTCTAATGAAAAAGACAATAGGGAGCCACTGTGTATTATGGAAGAGTAGGATAGGAACACTGCAACATGAAGCAAGTTAGAATCAGTATTTCTTTTATTAATGATAAAATGGCTTCTGAGATTAGATTGCTAGGTTATTCCTGCCCGTGAGAGCTTGCCTTGGGTTGGATGAATCGTGGGCACCTCCCAAGGCATGTGCTTGTGTTCTACATACTTAAGAGTAGCTGGTCACTGATTTGAGTCTCTCATTAATGCCCCCCTTACCCCCGACATACCAAGGATAAAATAGCAGCTTCCTTCAATTATATAGTCTATGAGACATAGAAATTTGAACTTTTTCCTCTGTAGACCAAATTTCAAATAGTGTCTTGTAAAGCTTCAGGACCTGAGAATCCTTGGAACATCAATGTTACAATTTCAGAACTAAAGGTCTTATTTTATTACTAGTGTCCAACTTATGTCTATTCTTAAATAATCATTGTGGTGTATCATTCTTTTAATAGATTATTTCTCAGAAAGAGAGAGAGGGAAGCTACCATTTGATTTTAGGTGCTATTTTCTTATTTTGTAAGGAAGGCCTGAAATGTCCCCAGGCACATGCTGTTTCCGAGCCATAATTATGCTTTTTAACCCACTCCTTTTTGTCTGAGTCCTTAATGTCCAAACTCCTATATAATTACTAAGTTCAGTGTGTGGGAATGAGACAAATATTTTTTGCATGACTTTAGCCTATACATTACTGCAAATGCTGTATTATTACAAGAAATTTCCTGAACTTGAAGCTGTGCTATTAACTCTCTCAACTTGAAAAGACCCAGCAAAGAGATACTCCCAATCTTTGGCTCATGATGCAAAACTCAGATGGACAGTGACTTGATCCAGCTGAGGGCCTGGGACTCCTGAGGGAGGACTTGAACTTGGCACTAGTGTATCGGTTCATAGCCTGACAGGGAGTTGGGAAATTTACTTTTCCATCCAGCTGTAGTGAGCAGTCACAACCATGACTCTCATTGCAGTTGTGAAGCACTTTCATTCTTCAATATTTGAAAGAGGCCAGGTTTGTTAACTGCCTCTCCTGGAGGAAGAAGTTACTATGTTAGCTTTCTGGACAAGAGGGAGATTGTTGGTGCTGATTGTTCAGAGCAATCAGAATTGTCAGGGATCAAGCTGAAAGGAGGAGCGCTGTGGCCAGGAGGGCAGCGCTTCATTTCACCCTGGGCTGCTGAAGTTCAACATAAAAGACAGCAGGAGTCTAACTACCCTAAGGTTGGTCTCAGGAGTCTCTTCCCTGAACTAAAATGATTTCAACACCATTTCCTTCTCATTTGAAAAATAATCTATATCTCAGTTGTTGTTTTTTTTTGTATATGGAGCCAAGAACATTTTTATTGTTTTGCTATTTTTTTATTGACTACCCAAGAAATATGGAAAAGAATAAAGAAGAACATAAACTCCATGAAATCTAAGCACCCAGCAATAACCAGCAATATTTTGTGTTCATCTTTTTGGACCTTTCTCATATATTCCTGTATGTATTTATATATGTGTGTGTGTATCCACACATTTTCATATACACATACATATATATGTTTATATGTAGATTTTTATATATTATTTTATATGAATGTGGTTTACTATCATCTGCTACTTCCAGGGATTCAACTATATGTGCAAAACTTTTTCCTTCTAATAAGTATAAACATCCATTACTCTCAAATGGCTTCTATGGATTCTATGATATGGATAGTGAATATTCAATAATCCATTCAACAAAATCCAAATGTATGGATACTTTGTTTACTTCTCATTAATTGCTCCTGTGATGGGCATCATAGTGAACATCCCCTTATATTTTTCATCCCTGAATACCTGTCCAGCTTTCTCTTCAGGAAGAGATTGTTGGATCCCAGAGCATGCAAAGTTTGAATTTTCATACATGGTGCCAAATTGCCATTGAGAAAATGTATTCCAATTTACAATCCTGCCAACAGAACGGAGGTGCCTAAAGAGGAGAGAAATTAACTTCCCATTTTCTAAGCTTTTCTGAATTTTACCTGCCTCTGGAAATTTACCTCTAAAAATCTAAAAGACAAATGCATTTATGAAGTTGCAGTAAAATTAGCAATAACCAAGATTCTTTATTCACTAAAATTAGGTGATGCTAAACTCACTTTGTTTTTTTTTTTTTGCTAAGGTTAGTGTAAGGCAGATCAAGGGAAAGGCATAGACACAGGGTACCAGGATTTCAGCTAAGCATTTGACACAACAAACTCATATACATATATTTTTATTAATTTATTGGTTTTCACCAGATAGAGAAATACGGACTGAATGGTGGTTCAGCTAGATGGACATATAGTTGACTGAACAACTCCATCCCAGGAAGGTTGATTAGGGAATCCTGTCACCTCTACAGGAAGGCTGTCAGGCTGTGCTCTGTCCTTCCAAAATGTACACAGACCTAATTACAGTTGACCTTTGGACAATGCAGAGGTTAGGGATGCCAACCCCAGGGCAGTCAAAAATTTGTGTATAACTTTTGGCTCCCTAAAAACTTACCTACAGCTGTCCGTCAGTATCCACAGTGACTTGGTTCCAGGACCCCCAACAAAGGCCAAGATCTGATGCTGAAGTTCCTTGTGTAAAATGGTGGATCCTCTGCATCCTGGGATTCCCAACTGTGCATATAGTGGATCCTCTGCATCCTGGGATTCCCAACTATGAATGGAGAATGCTTTTTCAATTCTCAGTTGGTGGAATCCATGCATACAAAACCTGGGGATACAGAGGAATGCCTCTATATTTATTGAAAAAATCAGCATATAAATGACTCCATGCAGTTCAAACCCATGTTGTTCAAAGGTCAACTGTCAGCCTTTGAAAGCACTTTTTGAAAATGTGATGCTTCTTAGCTGAGGTTATTTAATACAATGGAAGACATAATTAGAATTGAGAAATATCTCAGCAGGATGGAACTGTGGACCCAAATTTAGTTAGGATAAGTCTAAAGCAAATATGCAGTAAAGAAAAGAATAAAACTTATACTTAAAATTAAAACCCTGGGTGTGTGTGTGTGTGTGTGTGTGTGTGTGTGAGAATGGCAGGGGAACTGCCCACCAGGATATGCATTTATTAACTAAAAATCTAAACACGAGTCCTCATGACACAGTAGATGTTAAGAAATCAATGCAGTGTAGGAGTATATTAATAATTTAAAAATAGTGTTTAGTGCAGGGAAAGAATTGCATTCAGACCCCATTCAGGGAATTCTCTAAGAGAATCCCTGACACATTATGTGTTGGGGTACAGAGAAGGGACTGACCAGTCAAGAGGACACAGAATGCTTAGGCTAGATAAGCTGGAGGCAATGGGCATAACTGTGTTTAGATGTCAAAAACCCTGAGTACCCACCAAAGAGGCATAATTAGGGCAAGAAGACTGAAACTGCAGCCAAAAGCTCAAAATGTCAGGCAAGGAGGACATCCCAATTAAGCCATTTAAGCCATTTAATACATCATCTCATAAGTGGTTAAGTTTCCCATCTTTAGTGATAATGCATCCTCCAGGACAGCTGCTGGGGAATTCCTGTTTGGGTAAGACGGTTGTACTAGATTCTTTCCACCAACAGATGCATGATGAGTGGCATTTACATGTCTAATACTCTTCCACGTATGACCCAGACTTTGACAAAAAACAAAAATATTTTGCAGAGAAATGAAACCTCATTTTAATGGCCAACACTAAGAGTACTGCTAATGGTTCACCTATAGCCACCACCTGCTAGGGCGGTGGCATGAAAGGAAGGGGCCACCCCTGCCTCCTGGCACATCAGCTGGCTCCAGCTTCTCCCTTTCTCTCTCCTGCTCAGGTGAACATTTCAGATATTACTGTGTTCCCTTGATTGTAGTGTCCTCAAATCTTTCCTGTCTGTGCACATTTCCCTCTCCCACTTAGCCTGCTTTTACTTGCTTTCTGCCCACTTTTACTTAGGTTCTCCTCCTGAAAGAAGCTACCATTAACTTTCTTTATATACACAATTATTCTCACAAGTAGTAAGAAAAAAAAGTCCCCCAAACTTTCTCCCTCCCAGAGTAGACAAAAGGACGAAAGGGGAGGTCACAGATAGTGAAATAGAAATGGCCAATAAATGAATGAAAAGATGCTCAGCCCAAAATTATAACTGGTGAAATGTGAATGGGATGCAATTTTCCATGTATTGGATTTTTGAAGATTAAAGAATTTGAATAGACTCCATGTTGGCACAGTATAAGCAGAGGTGCAGACTGGAAGTTGGCCAACATTTTTGAAAAGAAATTTGGTGATATCTTTCAAAGTGTAAATTATGTATATTCTATTACAGGAATCTCTCCCAAATTTATTTTTTTTAGCACACTATAGAAACAGCTATTATATATTTAAACATATATCTTTGTTGAAAACAAGTACAGGAGGACAGACAAAACTATTCCTTTGGAAAAGTATTCTTTGAAGAATTGTTGGAATAATGAAAAAACTGGACATGATCTAAATGGCCATCATTCATTCACTCATCCATTTACTCAACAGACATTTACTAGGTGCCAGACAATGTTTAAGGTGCTTGGGGTACATCTGGGAACAAAATAAACAAAGATTCCTGCCTACTATCTTAGTACATCAATAGAAGATTGATAAAGAAAGAAAATATATGCATAGAATGGTATATGTATCCATTAAAAAGGTAGCTGAATATGATCTTGACATGGAAGGATGGCCAAGACATATAAGACACTTTATTTTTAAAAGGTATGTGCATGTGTCTGTGCTTGCATTATACATAAAAATTTTCTGGGAAGGCTGGCCCAAAACCTTAGCAGTAGGAGTGAATATTGGAGAAGGGGGAAAGGGAATATTACTTTCCTTTTTATAAAATATTTTGTACTATTTAATTTTTCATAGCTAGTATGCATGCTTTATATAATGAAAAACTTATAGATGTTATTAAAAAAGAAATCCTAAAGCTAAATCAGTAGTTCTGCTAGAGAACTAAGACTCATATCTCAAAGAAAATGGAAAATTCTGTAACCTATCTGTAGGCATTGAGACCAAAATGATTAGGTGTTTGATGCTGTTCAGACTGCAAGAATGGAAATTAATACCATAGTACTTTGGAATGCAAAATGAAAGACATGAGGTGGGCCTGTGGCATTACTGGTCATGGGCTGGTGGACTTGTCTGAATGTACAAATCAAATAGGAAGACGGCCAGGGGCCAGGGAAGGGGCCTCCCTGTTCTGGGGCTTCCTCCTGAGTCCATGACTGACCTTGTGGCCTAGAACTAACACTGCATGCATCTGGATTATTCTAGCAAATCCTTATTTGTAGGAGAGAGATTTGAGATAGCTCCCGAAATTCTCCAAAGTCTTTGAGAAAAATCACTTCAACATCTAGTACTGTGAAGAAACATTAGTTATATACCTTTTTTTATCTGTTCTTGAGTAGATTCAAGTTTAAATAATTTGGATATTTTGTACTTAACAGTATTTCAACTTCAGGGTTATAGAAAATGAGGCTTTTTGGATTCTACCTTAAAAAGGTGACTAAGAGAAATTGATTTTAAATACTTGTCCACTGATAAAATTAATCTGATGTTTTGAGTGGGGGTGGAAATCAACGTAATTCAATACACTGGACATTTCCAGATGAAATTAGAATATAATTTCATCCTTTTGGAAAATTGGATTTCTGTCAGATCCTCAAACCCAGGAGTTCCACTTTGCCTCTTCGGTGGGGGTAAGTTGTCCCAGGAGAAGGGGTGGTGGTTAGAAGTGAGTTTCAGTTTTGGGTGCTGGGAGGATATCTGCTTGGAGGCGTGTGTGACGGGACCTGTGAATGAATGATACATCTGCGTGGTTTGTGTGTCCCCGGGAGTGTCCATGGAGACCTTCTGTCCAGAGTGGAATGTGTGACTCAGACTCTCCTTCCATAGAGAACTAAACTGGTCCTAGGTGGGTAAGTTCAGGTTATCCCATGTAAAGCTAGTGAGAGTGCTGGAATCCAAACAGAGGGAGGACTTCGCAGCAAGCAACCCTAAGGAAGATAATTGTCTGAGGGACTGTTTCATAGATTTGGTATTTGGGACACTCCATTGCCATTTCTCCCTTTCCATTTGTTTTTCAACTGATTGGAAAACTACTAATGAGCATGTTTACATTTTCTCCAGTTGTTTCACCCAAGTGTGAAAGCAGCGGGGGAGAGGGGTTTGTTCTCTGTCCAAGGCCCTTCGCTGTCTCTCCTTCTGTCTGCCTCTCACTGCCCCGCTGCCAGGCCCCTCCACCCTGCCAAACCTCCCCTCACTGCCTCACCACCCCACTCCCTGGGGTTCTTGCTGTGAGCTGCACGTTCAGCAGGGCCAGCGGCCCCACCACATGTTTTGCGTTGCTCACACCCTCCTTTCTCTCCCCCTTTTGTTGTCATTTGTTTTGTTTTGAAGGAGGCGAAGTGCAGAGGAGGATTTGGGTTTGTGCCCTTCTACTCAGCTTCAGAGTTGGGAGCAGGCCCAGATCTCATTTGCTCCATCTCTGTGCTGAGGTCAAAGCCCCTGAGGGAGAACGTCCTTCTGCGCGTACTCCGGCAATTCTCCGGCAATTCTCGGGGACCCGGTCATTCTCCCCTGGCTGCTCTGAATTTCTAGCCTTTGCTTTTGCAACACAATCCACTCTCGGTTGCTCAGTTCTTTCCTTCTGATGAGGGAGCCTCAAGCTTCAGTCATTTTGAGAATGACCTTCACAATGTTTCCCATGCCCTATTACTTAATTTCTGTGAATTCTCTGATGTGGTCATTCTAATTTATTCAAATACATTTCAAAGTCAACCCATAACTATTAAAAGGCCATTTTCTCCCTGTGAATCATTTTGTGTATCTCCAGGTGTGTGGGCACTTCTTTTCTTAGCTCTTAATTCGTAAGGTTCTCTCTGCTCCTTCGTGAGGCAGCCCTGGATGTTCTCTTCAGACTAGTCACCCTCTCTGTCAGTTTCCAGTATATTGGCCAATTAATTCTGTTAGGCCATACACTGAGGTGTTTTGTGTTAAATTCCTTAGTTGAGGAGATGATTTGGTGATGCCATTTCTACTTAGGCCAATGATAATAAATATTTGTTGAATGTATGAATTGAATGAATGAAGAACTTTACCTCCTTTGTCAGCACAATTTTAGAGTCTGAATTCTAATGCCTGCATATAGCCTTCTCTTTTTCTTTCTTACCTCCTCTCTTTTCTTTTTTTCTTCTTTTTCTCCCTCTCTCCCTTCCTTCCTTCTTGGCCTTCTGTTTTTCCTTTTTTTTTCTTGTCTTCCTTTTAGTTAAGAAATTGGGATTTGATTTTGAGGCTCACTTTCTAAAGAAACCCATAATAAACTATGCACAGAATGCATCCTTGGTTATTAGGAGAGTCTGGGATTTTTTCAGAGACCCTCTATTGACTCTCTGAGTTGAAACAGTTTAGACTCCACATAAAATATGTGTTGTTTACCCAGGCTCTTCATGCTCTGCATACTGTTACAGTCCTTGAAGAGCTTGTCAGTGACAAGTAAGATAAATGAATGAAGAGGGCTTTACAAGTGTTTAAAAGCTAAGTATAGCATGTGCTGCCCACTACTTAATTAAACAGACCTGCGCTTAACTAAGTAACTTTGTGTTGGAAACTTCTAGGGCCTTCCCCTTCCCCCAGTACCCCCATCCCTTGTACCTCCAAAGGAGGGGCTCAGGATGTTAGCGAGTCCTTGGTTGTCTGCAGTTGCTCATGTGTGAGCCTAGGTTCGAAGCCATTTTGTTGGCTGAAGCATTAAAAATTACTGTGGATGGTGGATAGTGACTTTTGAGTTTATATTAGGATAGGTCATCAACATAGACTCCCTTGGGGCTTGTTGGAGGTTTTATAATGTGTCTGAGTTCCCTCCTTTTCACACAGAACTTTAAAGTCACAGTGAGCTGCTTTTCTTTTCAGCTCTGTTTAGGGTCAGTGTCCAGAAAGTTGGGACTCATTTCCAGACCAAGTTTAATTGCTCTTTTTTTCTTTTCTTTTTTTTTTTTTAAATGAATGGTCAGTCTTCATGGATCTGAGCAGCAGAGTACAGTGGTTATATAGGAAGCTTTGAAATGATAGCCCCAGATCTGCTAGTTGTGTGATCTTTGGTAAGCTTTTGTCTTTCTAAGACTCACTTTCTTCATCACTAAAGTGGGGATAATAACAACCTCTGCCAGGGCTGATGATATTCAGGTCATACATGTTTCAGTCATTCTTAGTTCTTAGGACTTTCTGCCCTTGCGATAGCAGCTATTAAAGGTTTTTTAATACAGCCCCCTGCAGCCTACATCACAGGGTTGGTGTGACTGTCCCAAGGAGATGACAGGATAACGTGCTGTGCTTGGCAGCCGCAAGGGTTAGGTGCGCGTTGGTTGTTACCAATGATGTTGGAAGCTGGCTCCTTTTCACAGGGCCAGTAGTCTTTCTGCCACTATTAAGGATCCTAATCTCCACATTATCAGCAGAATACACAGAACTCTTTCTACAAATAATCTCCTGCTATGGTTTACATTGGCTGGTAGCATAACATAAGTGATGATGCTCCTGGGCAGGCGTTGTCCTTAACCCTTTGGGGAATCCCTCTGATTCCTAAAGTGGCAGCAGAAAGTTGTTTACCAGAATAGGCTCCCTCCCATGATTTTATCAGGAAAAAAAAGGAAAACTGCACAAAATGTGAAATAAGAAATAAGAATGGTACACCAGCATCTATCCATGTGGAGTGTGGCTCATACTAAAGATACTCTACCCTACGTCTCCCATTTACCTCTGTTTCAGGAACAGAGGCTCATGGAAAACTGATTCACTCTGAGTCTCAAAGTGAATATATGGCAGAAAACAGAATGAGTGCCAGGCCTATGTTACTTCCCTACAGAAGGTGAGAGATCTATCTCCTTAGGTGATGAGAAATCTCAAGAACTGAGTACGGAGAGGCCTGGTACCACAAGAATGCATCTTCTGCAACAGTTAGGCACAGGCTTGCTCATCCTTCAACAAAGATTTGAGCTGGGATTCCCACAAAACAGATTCAGAGACAATAATTTGGAACAGAAGGTTTATTTGGGAAGTGATCCCAGGAAGCATGGTGAAAAAAATAAAGTGAGACAAGGGAGGCAAAAGGTGAACAAAGATGCATGGTAGGCAGTTTTCTGTTATAGTCAACAAGGCTTTCACCCTGCTCAGGACCTATTGAGATATCCTGGAATGCACCATAGTGATGTCTCACTGTGGTGTGAGAATGCTGGTTATTTATTCATTACCTCCCTTCCTCATAGATTGAGAGTTGTTTGGAGGGCCTGAGCTCCCCAACATTCCTGGTCTACCTTGTTCCCTGGCCAGAAGAAGACCTCAGGCAGAGAGAGATGCAGGGGCTTGAGGTGGGAAAACAGCAGTACATATAATATTTTCCATTCAAGCTGCAGGTGATCTCCAGGGTAGAACAAGAGAATGTGGAGAGGCACTAACATTCCATACAACAATTAAAATAAAATAAGGGTACTTAAAGAGTAGGTACAAAAATAGCAGCCGAACCATCCATGGTGACCTACTAATTTTCTGTCTATAAATAAGGACTGAGGGAGGTGCCTTTACCAAAGTTCGGAGAGTTTCATCAATGTTCTGTTTAGCTGGAGGACTGATCAGCTGAATGAGTTGGGAGAGATCAGACAGATTTTTGAGACTGGACTGATGCAATAGCAATGGATTGTGTAGATATTTGTAAAAACATAAATGTCAAGGGATTGGCGTATTTTCCCAGAAATGTCATACTATGACAAGTGTGAGCATATATGTATATGGTTATGGCTGTCTTAAATTCCTTCCAAAATGACCCAAGTTGATAAGTTCTTTTGAGAAATAAGAAAGTGAATTATCTCAAATATGTTTTCTGCTCTTTCCACATCCAATAAAGGAATGAAGAAAGCAGTGTACACACATGTGTGCGCACACATACCCTCCCCCACTTATGTCTTGGGTTTCAGTTCCCCATATTTACCTATGTTTCTCCTCAAGGCAATTAGAGGGTGAGTTTACCAGGGAATCTCGCCAGCCCAATTTTCCTTATATTTGTTTCCATGCCAATTTTTCAAATCTTAACTCAAGGGGTACCTGACCCATGGAGCTAGGAGGGATTTCTCCTGCCTCTGGACATTCATGCAAACCAATCCCTTGATTCTTGTTTTCCTTCCCATATTGTGTTATCATCAGTCTTCTAATTATTCATGTCTTATTTGTCTTCACTTTGTCACTACTTTAGGGCCATCGAGTCAGAAACCTGGGTTGAAATCCTGTTCTTTAACTCACTAGCTGAGTAATCATGGGCTTTGTTTCCTCATTAAAATGGCTACATCAAAAGCAAAGACTGAAAACATACTGGTCAAGCACTTAGCCTGGCACAGATGGTTCTTGCCTTTCTGGTTGCAGAAGTTTAGTGAGTATTGAATGAACTTCTGTGCAGTATCCACAGTAAAATCCTTTCTGTCATTGGTTCTTACTTATTCCCATGAAGTTTCCCAATGCAGCATACTCTCCTAATAGCTTCTTTATCCTTCTGCTTCACTTTTGTCCTCCAAGAGTGACCCATACATTGAAACCCTGACCCACATGAATGTCCATCATGATCCATTGTGATTCATTGCCAGGTGGGCCTGGTGGATGGATGTTCAGGAAATCCTTCCCTTCCTCACTGTCCACTTGTTATCTAGTTTCTCTATCTTTTACTCAGAGACAAGAACTATTGACCTTGCTCTGATTTAGCAAAAATAAGATTGGTACAATAGTTCTGGACTATTTTGGATTTTCCTGGAAAGAAAGAGGGAGAAAAGAAAACCTGATAGAATACAGTGTAATTGCTTTTGTATGGTAGTATCTCCATATCCCACAGCAACAACTCTTATGTTGTTTTTTTCTATTTAAACTGTATTCATAAAGATTCTGTTGTTAACTTGACTCAGAGGACTGATCAAAGCATAGTTTGTTACTGCCACCTTGCTAAAATATTTTAAAGACAGTTTTAATGTTACACTTTTATAGCTACATGTTGCCATTAAGCTATTGAGTCTGTTACTAGTCAATCAAAGATTTTTATTTTGTTTCAATAGCTCCTTGGATAAACTTTTCAGAGATGTCAAGAGAGATGGACTATATGGCATCTTTTCACAGGTGGTGTTCATCAGGGATTTTAGTTAATGAAGCAAGTTTCAGTTATCCATGGTGGATTCTTTGATGCTAACAAAAGTATTCTGAAGACCCCTGCCCTTCCAAAGGCTAGGGCACAGTATGGAAGTGAACCTCACCATAATCCAACGCCTCTTATTATTCATGGAACAAGTAGCCAGGGACACAATGGAGTAGCTCACTAGATCCATTTTACTAAAGAATCAAGTATTTCTTGAAGAAGACCAATTTTACATTTCCAGCAGCCCAAAGCTATACATATCTTGCTCTTCCCACCTCCAAGTACAACAGTAATCACAAACAAATACACAACAGGAACAGGTAAACGATCACATGGAGAGGTAAATACTCAGCTGGCCCATCCTAAGTGCTAACTATGTATTTTTCTTTTCATTTGTTCCACAGTAGCCTATATCCTCTCCATTCATTCCCTCACATATTCATATGTGTATGTATATGTATACACACACACATATAACACATATTAATTACTATTTACACACTAGACACTGTGCTAGGTGGTAATAGGTGTATAGGAGTAATTCAGACATAGTATTTCCCTCAAGAGATTTTTCAATCTAGTGGTGGTGAAAGCCAAGAAAGCCCATAGTTATTTGTCATTCACTGAAGGAAGTGCTGTGATGGGATAGGGGTTGAAGGAGGGCTCAGGGTTCCAGGGAAGGCAGTGGAAGAGAACATACTCCCTTTGAGGAAGGCTTAGGGAAGGCATTTCTGGAAGTAACAGTGTTGAAGCTAAGGCCAGAAGAACTAATGGGTATAACTCAAGTAAAGGTAGAGGATGAAGGGCATGACAGGAACAAAGGCAGCATATTGAGGGTGGGGGAGGGGGGAAGGAGGGGTGAGCCTGGGAAGTGAAGAACAGTGATCTCCCAGGAGACTCGTAAGCTGCAGAGAAAATGGGGTTCTTTTCCTGAGGGCAGTGGGGAGCCTCTGAGGAACTTGAAGCTATGGAGTAACTGGGTCTGATGTCACTCTGGCTACAGATTGTGTTCAATGGAAGGCAAGAGTGCAGCAGGAGAAGTGTTAGGGTCCAATTGCCCTAGAGAAATAAGGTGGTGCCTGGAATAAAAAGGAAGTAGAAAATGAAATCTGGTTAGATTTGTCTCAGCAGTCATGACATAATATCGTAAAATGTATATAACACAGCCAAAAGCAAAAGTGTCAGGTCAGACATTTGGTAGACACTAAAAAAGAAATAAAAATGGGCTTCAGTGAATTGCTAAATGAGTCCGAGTTCCCATGTGCAGTGCAGTGGAAAGCTAACCCTCTCCGACCCTATATTACTTTTCCTGGGAATTCAGCTATGACTGCCCAGAAGATGTGCTGTTTCCAAAGCTTTGTGGTAGGCACTTTGTGTTGTGTGATGGCTACTGGGATATGAACCAGTATGTATGGAATCGCCCAGCAAATGTGTCTGAAGTGATTTGAACAATGGTATTTTGTTCCAAGGCTTGTTAAAAGTTTCTGCAGTATTTTTTTCCCCCATCAACCTTTAAGGTGTCTTACTCATGGCTTCTTATCCTTCTAGACCATTCTTGGTGTGTTAGGAAACCAATACAATTGGGTAGTGATGAGGATAGGTGGTATAGATGAAAAAAATTAAAGGAGATTTATTTTCAATCTGAGAATTAAGCAAGCAGGATTGGTCAAACTTTCTTACAGGAGGAAAAACTAGCAACCAGCCTGTAAGAAATCGGTCACAGTTTAGGGGATATGTTACAAGCAAGATAAATAAAAGTAGTCTAGAGTATCAGGCCAAATTCTCATTTTTCATCTCCGTTTCACGCTCTTCTCTTCCAGCCCAGACTAATCAAAAGAAGCCTCTTCCGCTCACAATTGCTCTGTGTACATTTCCCCCAGATCTGGTATTCACATGAACAACGTGGTTTATTTATATTTCAGCACCAAATTGGAAAGATGACATCATTCATTTACAGTCTTTATCCCATGACATGCCTACTCTCCAACACCTCATTTCAGCAGACACATTTAGGACTGCATATAGCATCTTGTTTAGCTTGTACATTCTTTTATGGGACACAGTTCAAAGGTAGGGAACTTTAGGCTTGTCGCTGGTAAGAAAATAATCTCATAAAATCACAGGAGCTTCCCCAAAGGATAAGGACATTACGATATTTACAATAGCAGTTATATTTGTTCATTTAGGCTCCATCGTTCATTCTTGGGCAAGTCCTTTTCTTATTGACCATAGCAGATCTTATAGCTCCCTTTAGGCCCTCGGAATTCTATTAGAAGACACAATTCCAGATTTATTAGTTCACAAGTTCAAAAGTACAGGCTCCTAACAATACTGGAATTTTACGTGTGAACATTGAATTTCAGAATCTCCTGCACAAGTGTAGGCCATATAAGGGAGAGCTCAGTACTTGATCGGCAATAGTCCCACTGATCTTCTCTTTCTCACAAGACATAACTTGTCCATTGGGTCTTCTGATACTTTAAGTGGCCAAGTCAAGGATAGAAATGCTGTCAGCTGCCAAAGGTTGCTTGGGATTTTTAATTTGTTAGGTAGAGCTTTCCCTCTAATTTTATTGATTTCATCCATATAATGCATTTTTTTTTTTACATCTTCTCTGTGGCTGTTCAAATATTGTACACGTTTCAAAAAATGAAATGAATGAATCATGAGACATCGTTTGGCAGGTAGAATTGGGATGTGAGGTGTTTTCAAAACTTAACAGAATTGAAGCATGTATGGGAAAGCTATTTCTACCTGTTCGGCTGCCTGCCATTTTTGCAGGCAGCATGGCAAAGAGAAAAGTCTAGTGATAAGAATTAGAAGGCCCAGAAAACTTCCATGTTCTATGTCAAGAAAGAGGCTTTGGGAGCTGAAATCTATGCCTTGATTGCAAATGGAGATAGTAATAATTCCTCCCAGGAAAGTTTTGAGGATAAGTTAAATTGTGCATGAAAAGCACTAAGAATATACTACTATGTGAGGTCCAGAGTATTATTATCAGAGTATTATTTGTGTCACATAATAAAATTCCAACTGATTTGGAGGTTTTGCCAGCCTCTGACTTCTAACTCTCTTAAAGTGCTGATGGCTTGTTGTCATCTCCAGCTACCTGTGAGCTTGTGATGGCATTTCATGAGATATCCTCAACTCTCAGTGACCATCTCTGGCTGAAAACAAATGTGCAGCTTGCCCCTAGAAGGGCAGAACCCCTCAAAATCATGGCCCCTTTTTTCCTCCACTCAGTGCAGCAACATGCATGTATATCTACATTTGCTAGACCCTGTGCTAGATTCTGGAGAGAGGCAGATGAAAGAAACAGTTTCAAGTCCACTGACAGATGGACATAAAAATCCATGGCTACAGAGTGGTGGTAAGCCAGAGGTGCACATCACCTGACCTCAAGGGTAGGCTCAGGAAAAGGCTGTGACTTAGCCAGACAGAGAAGTTAGAGGTGAGGCAAGGTGGCTGGGGGAAGTGTCTCAGGCAAAGAAAATATGTATCAAGAAGGAGAAGTGTCTTAGAATAAACCACAGCAATAATAGTAATAAGAGCATTTGACTTTTATTGCAAGCCGTTATGTGGCAGGTCCTGAACTAACACTTGAAGTTCATCATAGGGAGGGAGTTCATCAATGGGATAAAGTTTATCATCATCCCATTTTAAAGTTGAGGAAATTGAGGCTTAGAAATAGTTAACCAAAGAACTTATATGCATGTCCCATGGACATGAAAAATGGTGGGGTGATTGTCTGAGGGAGTTGGAGATGCCAGGTGGGGGAGGGCAAAGGGGGAAAATTGGGACAACTATAATAACATAATCAATAAAATTTTTTTAAAACAGGAATAGTTAACTCAGATAACCAGCAAACAGGTAGAGCAGCACTTGAATCCAGTCTTTATCTCTAAACCCACACTTGCAGGCTTTCTGGGCTAGATATTTTTACCTACCTTTTTCCACAGTCTTATGGCATTTTTCTAGATTCTGTGACCCCATTAAGTCAATTCATTGCTTTTATGTTATTGCCCTGCATAGCAAAACAAAGCAATAAAACAAGTCTACGGCTCCAGGGTTTTAACTATGACATCTTGTTGTCTCCTGTGACAAACACAGAGGGGAATGAATTAGACTGGTCAGCTCTTCTCCATTGATTTTGCTCCTTTTGTCCAATTTTCTCCCAAAACTTTATCAGTTAAAACGTCCATAGCATGTTCTTTCACCAGAAGTCATCATAGCAGCAAAACTCCTTAACATTTTTGTGTTTCGCAGCTTTTGAGTGGATTTCTCTGCTTTGTCTCGTAAGACCATTGTTTGTCTGTGGCTCTGTGTCTCCATCTGGTCCTTTTCCACCTTCTCATTTAGAGCTTCCTTCTCTGGCTTGCTCTAGAGTCTAGGACGTGATTGTTGGCAGTTTGTGATCCTCAGCTTACTCTGGATCTCTGTGATTATTTGATATGCACCTTAGTATTGTCCATTCTTTTCCCCTTTTAAGTCATGTGGGAAAAGTATACCTACATCTACAAATGTAGATCAAAGAACATAGTGGCTTCACGAATGTGACAAGGCTTCTTTCAACAAAGCATGGTACATTCCTCATTAAGTGTCAATTTGACTAAAAATAAAAACTTCTGGGTTAGGAACAAAGGAAAGCCTCTCGGTGCCATAATGATGCCCTGAGTCTCTTTGGCTGGTCCTCTAGCTCCTGATGGAATCTCCCTTGGTTTTCGTTGTGCCCAGACCCAGAACAGAATGAAGCTGATGGCGGACAACTACGACGAGGACCACCACCATTACCACCACCACCACCATCACCACCACCACCGATCTCCTGGGAGGTCGCAACATTCCAATCACAGGCCCTCTCCTGACCAGGTCAGTTTCATTGCCGCTTACCTCCAGGACCCCTTTTACCCTTCGGATATTTTAAGATAAAATAAATAATCCTCAAGAAATAATAAACAGCATAAAGTGATACGTTCTTTGAACTGAAACTAATAGCTTTGGTATTTATTTCCATCACTCAAGGAATCTAAATGTTTTCCTTTCTCCTTCCTCTTTAAGGTTTTGTCTGTTCTTGTTTATGTTATGCATTTTCTTTCCTCCCCTCCTTTCTTCTTTCATAGATATGTCGTCTATTGCTGGCTTGGTATCTAATGGTGGTCTATTTTGGAATGTCTTTTTCAGAGTTTTAAGAGAAAGCACTTTGTTGCCATGAGCTTGGCAACCAGAGAAGTTTTGAGTTTGCTGAGCACTTTTCTGGAAAATTCCTTAGTGATGCAAATTAACAATGGGGTAAAACAACATGAAAAGAAATCAGTTTTGCTTGCATTTTATCCAGAGAAGGCAAAGGGTCTGGTTTATTTGGTTTGGAGCCTATCTTCTCCTTTGACTAAGTAAAGCAAGTGAAAAGATGGATTGACAAAAACAACAATTTCCTGTGATTTTTAACTAGTTTGCATTCACCCACCAAATACAAAAACTATTTATAGCAGTTCATATTAAGACTCTTGAAGGCGACTTTCATGGAAACTATTAAATGCAAACTAGCAGGATGATATAGTCAATATTAGCAGTATATCCACCTTGATTGTACTGTGACCTTTTCTTTGGAATCCTAGTGTAACTTAGACAGCAAATTGCAAGAGGAGTGACAGGACATTTCAAGAGAGGCAGGACATAGGTAATGGAATACAATCATCTGGAAAAGTGTGAATGCCTTTGTTATATATTTCTGAATATGTGAGGGGAGGACTTATTGGAATTGCCTGTGTGAAAAAGGTTTAAATTCTTGGGGGAAGGGGTGCTAAATATGCTCCTAACGGTTTTTTATTTTCAGATGGCTCTGCTTCCGTTTTTACTTCATATCACTGGCATCCCAAAAGGGAAGTTAAGACTCCAGGTCCCCAAGATGGTTTACCAGGAGTACAACTCCAGGGGGAGCCATTTGTACAGTATACAACATAAAAAGGCTCTCTGGAGCGCGCAGTGAGGTTGCTCCAAGCTTGGCCCTACCCTTGTACTGGGAAACTTTTGCCCTCAGAGACCTCAATGCTGCAGAAGCTGTTTATACACAGAACACCTCCAGTTCCTGAGTCCAAGTACAGAAAGACACCAGTTCATGATATTAGCTAAAAATGGCTCTCAATGTGGAGATCAGTGAAGTAGAGAGAAATATTAATTTTATGTCATTGTCTTGTATGACTGCAATTTCAGTTTGATTTGATATTATGTATTCAATTCTCACTCCTCACAACCAACATCCGCCCTTCCTCCGACACACACATGTAATGTAATGTCACATTACAACTGGCATCCTGCTAACCAGATCTCTTCATTTGCATTCGTGGTCCCTACCCTTTGCTCCTTAACCTTCTCCCATCAGGGGTGACTCTAGGGGTGCTGCTAGAAGGCAACCCCAGGCTTTCCCCCGAGAGAGACAGGAACTGTAGAAGCAGAAAGAAGGATTTGCAGCCCCACTGGGGGAGTGGATCACACAAGGATGTGCTGAGATCACAGACAGGCTTGTTTCATCACAGAGACACATATGCTAACATGTCCTCCTACCAACAGGGCACGGGATCAAATTTATCTCCCTTGCAAATGATCTTTCTTACAAAAACTTATCTCTTGCTACTTTCCCAGAGGTCTTTAATCATATACTAGAATGCTTGCCTGCCTGGTTGACCCTCTTATGCTTGTCCACCAACACAAGAGGTTGTCACAGGGCAGAAATCATGGCTCAGGGGCAGTGCCCTTTCCAGAAGAGTTAGCATTCCTTGAGTGTCTGGCTAAGATATGTCATCAGGACTTCTGATACACCTTTCTCATTGCTACTGTTAGGAAGATGGTGATGCCCTTTCACTTTCACATCCCTCATTTCAGTGCCCACTCTAAACAACCCGTGGACATAGAAGCAGATAGTCCCATCCTCTACTGATGAGAAATCTAGACCCTGAGAGGATGGGGGTGAACTCTATCACAGTCCTGCTGCTGGTGATTTGCTCATTCAAATAATACTTGGAGCATATATTCTATGCCAGCCACTATGCCTTCAAGGAGTTTGCTGTCTAGTCCTGGGACAAAAATTCAGGTCATCTGATGTCTCATATAATTCTTATGTGGATTAAATCAGAACATGACAGATAAAAGGTAGTTATAACTTAGGAAGTTACCCTGAAGTGGGCGCACCATGAAAGTCACCTACCCTTGGCCAGGGAGAAAATTTTGTGGTTTTAAATTGGAATCAGCAAATTTGTAATGCTTATTGGTTGCACTCTTTCAGTTAAAGAAGGAGAGTTAAACAAGGAGCCCTGGTATGAGCAGGCTGACTCCAGTGATAGTGAGGCCCTTTTAGACTAGCTGTCCTAGGCCTGGGGAAAGGATGCTCTCCCTTATACTGGAGATTTGAGATTCATAATCATCAGCAACTCATATAAGTATGTGCATTGTTATAAATCCAAGTCCCAGAGTCTAACAGTCTTGAAAGTCTGAGAAGTCTTTCCCAGTTGATTAAAAACTCTGCACATAATTGCATAAGTGTATTTACTAATATGTATGGGGAGGGTTACTTCTCAGGAGAAAATGATAGCCTTATAACTGTATGTGTCAACATTGGAGTCTAAATAACAGGTGATTGAATAAGAAGTGAACTAAATGTCCAGACCGTACCCTTCTTAACTGAATTGATTTACAGGGGAGACATCTCTTCCAGGGTCCCCAGTTCCCTTCCCATCCATCTTCCAGCCCTGACTTTCTGGTGGCCCTGATGGTTGACCAACAATGTCTTCTGGAAGAGGGCCTACAAATGTTGACATTGTCTTCTGAGATTTAATGAGAGGTCAGAACATGAAAATGAAGATACATGAATAATCCGTCCCTTTGCTACTTTTCCAGAGAAACTCATTTTTCCTTAGGAAATTCAATTTAAGTATTGCCAGCCTTGCAGAATTCGATTCTTTTTCCATTTTTTCCCTGCCCCTCTCTCCTTCGCTATGATTTTCCTTTCTCCTCAGGAGAGACTGAATCCAAGGGTTATAAGTCTAGACTAACATTTCCCAAAGTAACTTTTGGAACATTAGTCCCATGAGGATAGTCTCGAAACAAAGATTCAGTGGGCAAAGAACTTTGGGAAAGTGCTGCATATTATAACTCAATCTTGGAGAGTCTTGGTGCAATTAGCAGATCAAAGGATTGAAAAAGTCATATAAGAAAGAAAGCTCTCCAATTTTATTTAATCCAGCATTTCCCAGATTTATTTGATCATAGAATCTTTTTTTCTTTTCTTTTCTAGTAACATCTGTGCTCTCAGAAATACTGTTCTCAGAGTATCAGGTGAAGAAAGAGACTACCCAGTTTAAAACATGGCTGATCTAGTTTCCAGGAGTGTTTTTCATCTTAAGGTGGAGTTTTGAAGCAATTTCCCTTATGCTTTGCATAGCAGAAAATGAGAGACCCCTTTTGTTTATTTCTTGGGATAACTTTATAAAAGATATAACATCTGATAATGTATTATCCCACCCAAAACCCAACAGATCAGAACTAAGGGAGCCATTGTAAGGATGGGAACCCAAGAAAGCAAGGATTATCATGAATATAAAGCCTCCCAGGGACTGAAAAGGAGTGTGGTGAGGGGAAAGGAGGATTTGGAGAACATGTAAGAGAAAGCAGGGGTGTGGCAAGCCAACAGCCAAAAAGGAGCAGTTAATAGTTGGTGCTCTGTGACCCCCTGGATGGCCGTAGTCATTGACTATGTCCAAGTAGAATATTCAGACAAACCCCAGTAATGTCTTTAGGAAATCCTTTAAACCAAGAGGTGGGCACAAGGGCAGACAACAGATATTTCCCATGACACAAGCTGCTGGTGAGCTTTGAGAAACAACAAAGACCAAAGGACAGACGGAACATGTGGAGACACATCAGTGATTTTATTTTTAGTGAAGTCACCAAGACTTATTTTAGAAAAGTTAAGTGCAAGCTCAACTTCTCCTCAGAGCCCTCTGTACCTGTCATCATAAGTACCGTCTGTTATTTTCTTTAAGTAGCATCTTTCCTTGCTTTATCATGATATCCAGCCTTTTTACTTTCCTTTTTCCAGGCATCATATGATTTTTATTGTTCCTGAAAAGGTTATATTTTATTAATCTCCTTCCAGTGGCCCCCAGGTACGAACGGACTCATGAGTAAGAAGAGCACACCGTCAGAGTGAGCTCCACACTCCAGCCAACTCAAAATGCCGAGTCTTGGTCAAGCTGCCCTTTGACGTCCAGGACTCGCATTTCTGTACCTAGGTTTTGGGTTCGGTGTTAGGCCCTTTTAGGCCTTGGACCTAATTGTTTTTGTTGTTATTGTTGTCTGTTTGTTTTGTGGAAAAATTCACTTCCATTTGTTAAAGCATTTGCCATTCTGATTCTAATGCGTGGGGGCCTAAATGGCAAAGAACGTAAACATGTTTTGGCTGGAAACCCCAGAATATGTGGTTTCCCCAGTGCTCACTTCTCTTCTTTCCCCTTCCTTTGAATGGAAATGCTCCCTCACAGGAGTTGGGAAGCTCAAGAAATTTTCACGGCCATGAAGGTTTTTGGATCCTATTTAAGTTAAATTTCACAGTTTACTTCTCGAATTCCCACTTCTAAAGAAGAGCCACAGACTCCAGGAGCATGGAGGCAGAATATTTACTAAATTGATAATGGAAAGATTTGGTCAAATTGTATATGTTATCCATACTGTTTGTTTCATATTGCAAAGCACATTCACGTCTATCTGGCCTATAACAGGCACTCTGTAATGTCTGAGTGAGTTGTTCCCACAGCACCTCTGGGAACTAGGAAGGGCAGATGAAAGTAACTCCATGGTAAAGAAAAAGAATGCCAGATAAAGAAACTAGAGCTCAGAGAGGTTGTTAATTATCCCAAGTCACGCCTCTGAAAATCAACAGGCCCAAGATGAAAACCTGAGTCTCTGAGTGTTGTCCATTGGTGGCAACCTCTTTGGATGTTAGTGTGGATATACAAGGGGGGATCCCCAAAAATGAATTATCTTCTGGAGGGTGGGCCCCTTGTAGTACAGGCTTCCCCCACTAGGTGAGTGTTTTAGGAAACCACCCGTGTCAGTGTACCAGCTGGTGGTGGTGTGAGAGGCTGCGTTCGGCTTCAGTGGTTTTATTTTGAAGACTCTTTAAATGAGTTTGCCCATTTCATGATGGGTGATTTATAAGCACACCTGCCCACACCATGCTGTGTGTTCAGCAGTTTTTGACCAAAAATGGCATGACCGCTGTGCCCCACCTTCCCTATTCACCCGATATCACTCCAAACATTTTGCTGATGTGGAAGAAATGGAATAAAAAAGTGGCAGAAGCACTAAAAGCCATCAAAATTGATGATTTCAAAAACTCCTTTATGCAGTAGGGAAAAAGAAGTCTTGATAGGTATATTGCATCAAATGCAGTGTACTTTGGAGAGGACTGAAGTTTAAACATGTAAAAATAAATATACAATTTTTAATTAATAAATTATGGATTTTTTGGGTCCCCTCATTGTATTTGTGCAACCAAATGTTTTGAATATGGTTGCATGGCTATAATATCAAGTTTTCCTCTAATGCAAATGTGCTTTTTATCTTATCCATTACATTGTAGTAAATTTTATCCAATTTTTAAATTTTTTTCAGAGTTGAATTAAAATGTTATCTCCTTAGCTCTCTTTCCATTTACCTCAACTTTTGTTTTATTTCTATTTTTCTGTTTTGTGACTTTATTCCTTTCATTTTTCCCCATTTCACTGTTCCCCTTTATTCTTCTCTATCCCCCAACCCTAGCCAAATAAAATGTGACTTCCCCCAACTCTCTCACTGCTGTGTGATCACCACAGTGAGATTCTCAAGGGGCGGAGAGCATGGCACAGAGAGGGCAGGGGGCAGTCGCTGGAGGTTACAGAGGGACTTTGGCAGAGGGTTGCCAGAATGCACTCTTTTGTTCACTCACCCTTGAGCTTCTGCACACACAAGGGCCTGGTACAAGCCAGTCCCCCAGAGCAAAATTAAAGATGCTTCACTGAGGCGAGGGCTGCCATCAGATCAGCTAGGGCTTTGGGAGTACTTGCAGGTAATGGCAGAAACTGGGTTTTCCATTTTGCATCCTTAACTTTAGGATGACCACTCTGCTATTTTAACCCTAGAAAATTGATTGCCCTAGTCCTAAGTATTGCCCTAGTCTTATGTATTGCCCACTGCTCTTGGCAATTTCTGAAATCCACCTGCGGATATGAAGAGTGGCTTTTGGTCCTTCCTCTGTGGCTCATGATTGCTGTGTGGTCCCGTCACATGCTGGCTTTCAGCTGAAATGTGAGTCTGTAGCACTGGACATCTTTCAGAGGACTGAATGTCCACTGCCATTTCCTGTTGAAAATCCTCATAGAATTCTGTATGGGATACATGTCATTCTGCCATAAGCCATCAGATAACTTGGTCAGACCTAGATCTGGCCTTCTTTCAAGCGAGAGAACAGGGGGCAAACATACAGACTGTATGCAAAGATATAACAACACGATCCCTGTGACCCCACTCATGTTGATGGTACCTGGGCTCTGCTTCATAAAGGCTTGGTTGGTCCCCCTCACTTCTTCCTGCAGGCAAAAGAGCCACACAGTAAAGTTAGCTCAGAAAATAAACGCAGGGTTCCTACCGTCTCACCCTCCCACCCTTGTCCACATTGCACACCCCTGAGCCTTGCGTCCCTGCTGTCAGGTAGAATGAGCAGTATCCCGCAGAGCATTCCCATAAGAGGGAAATTCCCTGCAATCGGGTCCTCTTTCAGGTGGTAGCTGGAGGCAGGTGACAATATTTGCAAGCTGCATGTGTTTTGTGGCCCCAGATCTGTGTGGTAAACTGGCTCCCTGCTTTTCTCCCCCTCCTCCCAGGGACCCGCACTTCGCATTGGGTCAGCAAGGAGTTGGCGAGTCTCATTGTCCACCAGGAAAATGACAGGGTCATAGCAGCCCCCCTGGGGGCCCTGTTACTTCTCAGTAAGCCACCTCGGGGCCCTCAGATTCTGCTCTGACCCTCAGCCCCTGTGTGAGATGCTGGACAGGGCTTTGTGATTGATGCCCTGCTTTCTGTGCACTTTCACCAACAGATTAGCCAAAGTGCAGCCCTTTGAATTCTAACAAACAGACAAGGGGTTTAACTTGCTCCATTGCCCCCAGAAGATGGATTCTGTATATAAAGTTGTTATTTCTAGCTTTTGCTTAGGAAGGAAAAAAAAGAATTTATTTTATGTTTTGAGGTTAAATGAATGTGGGATAAATGTATACACAGTGTCCTAAGTGTATATATGTATGTATCGCTATATGTCAGATGAACTGAGGACTTTTCCACATATGGAAGAATTTCTCAAGATCATGTTTAACTAGAATTTTCTCTCCCTAACTTCCCCTGAGTGCATGTTTGAATATACATTATATATACATATATATGTACGTGTGTGTAAATACATTTCCATGTTTCCTACATAAAAGAAAACTCACCACGTATCAGAGCTTACTAAAATATTGATACGGAACAACTGAAAAAACAGACAATTTTATCTCCTGTGAGTTAACCTAATAAGAAAAATTACATGTGTTAGGCTTTTTATATCAGTTTCCCATCCAAGCTAGTATGTCTGAAGCTTGCCCCATTAAGAAACAACAGAAACAACAAAGATTTTTGCATTGCAAATCTCACTTCCTGACCCACTTCTTAGAAGAATCCTCGGGTTTTGCCTTCATGTGGGGATGAAGCCTTCAAATTCAAAAACCGTCTAAGAAACCTCTTGTTGGGCTGAGGTTTATTGGATGAGAGAAGGGTTCAGAGACATCAACTGTTCCAACTCTTGGGTCAGTCCTGTCAGAATCAGAGCCAAAGGTATCCTGGGGTGCCTTTTGAAATAAATCTTGTGAGTCACTTGCCTGTTTTCTTTCCTTTTTAAAAATCAATTGATTATTTTTTAAAGATTGAGATATAATTGGTATTGCATTTGGTTTTAGTTAAACAACATAATGATTTGGTGTCTGTATATTATGAAATGACCACCAGAAGAAGTCAGCATCTGTCACCACACATTGTTACAAATTGTTTTATTTTTTTTCTTGTGATTACTTGCCTCTTTTTAGAGACTTCTTTTATCATAGACTAGATTGGAAGATGCTGTGTTTAAAACGCAACAGATTTTTTTTAAGTGCTTGAAATAGAAAGATAACTCTGATGTCACGTTTTTCTTTATCCCTGAAAGACTACTAAATATCCCCAAAGATACTAAAACATGAGCCAGATGCATATGCGTTTCCTCGCCACCGGGAAATAAAGGTGGCAGTTATTTGTTTGCTTGTGTTTAAGAGCAGGAACTCCGGAATCACCCGGTCCTGGCTCTCTGTGAGGCCACAGACGAAGAAGGAAATGAGGACAAACATCTGAACTGTTGTTGTGGGAGGTATTTAACTGCTCCTGCCTCTATAGCTGTTCCATGTTTACCCAACCATTACAAGCCACAGAGGAGGGCAGGAGGCAGCGGGTGACACACAGCCTTTGGGAAGTTGGCTTTACAGACCAGCAGGTTACCGCCAGAGCTCTTTGATCTGGGTATGACTTGACAAACGCTGCCAGGTAGGGTCCTCATGGATGCAGAGAAGGCAGAGCTGCTTAATGCATCAGGATCCTCCTGTAAAAAAAAAAAAAAAAAGAAAAGAAAAGAAAAAAAAAAGGGTTTCTCCTTAAAGGAGATTTGAGCCTATTAAGGATTCTAGTCTTACTCTATTTGGGGTAAAGTTCGCCCCTCCACCCTTTTACTGATTCCTCTTAGTTTTAAACCTTGTTTGTAGTATTAGGGTTTCATTAAGAGATTTGTTGCATTATCCTTTGAGTCAACAGGGGTTTTCAGACACAGCCTGCACTCCCTAGCTTGTAGGTGTAACTCATCTTGGCAACATCGGAGGCTTGATTCCTTTTCAACTTGCTGCTTTAATCCAGTCACATTTGTCTATGAGGCAGCACTGTAGCTCCCCCATTGAAAGGAGGTGGCCAACCCTGAAATGTCTCAAAGCGGAGGAAATCCATTTTCTATTGCTAAACACCATTGCCTCTCCCTATTTCTGGAACTGATGTAATAAGGATCATGTTTGATTTACATACTCCAGGCACTTGCCACACTCTGAAGATAACAGAACAGCAGAGGAAAGAGAATCAGAAACATCATTTAAACGTATATTGCACACACACAGATTTGGAAAACTGCCTTATCTGCAGAACAATAGTATTCTAAAAATTGTTTCAGCTTCTCAATATTAACGATCTGAATAAACTCTAACTTTGAACAGCCCAGAGATGCTCAAATGCTTCAGGATGGTTTTATACAATATCAGATTCTTTTCACACATACCCTTTTGCCTTTGGCCTTAGTGCAAAATCAAATAATTTGTTGTAATAGTAACAAACTATCAAAGCTACCAACGGGGGCGGTGTGTCCGGTTCTATTCGCATATGCTGGTAATGTCTACCAAGTGGTTTGACATCCTCCAATTTAATGCACGTGGCATCCTTATGAAGTGTCAGAGTCAGGACATGATCCCATACTGTTTTTGAGGCAACGGAGAGAAAAAGAGTCAAGGGACCGGAGGATATGGTTGCCCACTAGCCAGGAAATGGCAGAACCAGATTCATGTTAAAAACACAATTTTCACTGTGTATAACAAAGCCAAGCGTTAATGACTGATGGATGAGGAAGCAAAAATAAAGTCTGTCTCCACCGCTACCCCCTTTTTATGGTTATCTGGCAATGGCTCAGCTTTTAGCAGATGTTGACTTTGGGCTCTGACACGATATTGTTGGCCAACGTAGAGCCTTCCAGCACTTCTATCTTCAGTTGAGTATCTTATATCTTTCAGCTAAGAGAGCTGGAGCCATGTACCAAACACTGGTTTGTCAGAATTACTTTGCTTGAAGGAAATAGAAAACTCGTTTCTATAAGTTGCCCCACAATGATGGTCCAAAAATTTTAGAAGTGAAGGAGAAAGCCTTGCAAGCCTCTCTAATATTCTCAGTGGCTTGGCAAGAAGGATGCAAATGACTGCCCTTCCTTGGGGTGTCCTTGTGAGGTGAACTTGCTGAGAAGAACCAACCCAATGTGTCTTATAAAATATGGGTGTCTCCTGTCACATTTCCCCTCCCCCAATGATCTCAGCTTTCACCACCTGGGATTAGAAGGATAAACCAGAGATGTAGCTGGTACATTGACAAAGGAGAGGGAGCCATGCTGTGGAGAAACAAAGAGACATGATCAGGCCGACCCTGAGGAACTCTGGAATCCAGGCATGTACCCTCTCAGAGGAGTAGAGTCAGGCAGAGAGCAAGAATCGAGCCTTATATGCTTCCTCTTTTGGAAATATTTTTTATGTGCCCAGATCTGAGACAATGAATGGCAGTGTGAAGGGACTGAAGGTGCTCCCTTTTTCCTCAGGGACCTTGGCATTTGTTTGAGTGCTGATGATATTCCCATTTAAGGGACCCATGCTCTTGCACGGGAAGCACGGGAGCTTCTCTGTCTTCTAAGGTCCAGGGGGACCAAACCAAGATGTACCATCCAACTCCAAGATTTTCAACAGCTTGGGAGGAGGGATGCAAAATCTGAAGTACTCAAAGCTGAGCTCAGCAGAACCAGAAAATGCCTTCTAAGGTCAAAATGAGCTCTTCTTCCTGGGCTTCACAGTGCCCATATCAGAAACGGAGAATCTTTGTGGTCAGACAGACTGGAATTTGACCCAGTTCCACACCTCCTGGCCAAGTGTCCTTTGGTGAGCTTCCTGAACTTTCTCCCTGAGTCTTCCTTTCCACATCTGCACAAAGAACCTGCCAGTACCTGTGTCGTGGCGCTGTGGTGAGACTCGGTGAAGAAGCACAGGAAGCTGTCATACTGTCTCTAACCTGGAGCAGATGCTGATACCTGCTGGCTCATGTCTAGCCCAGGTCAGAAATAAGCCAACATATGTAGTCAAAAAGAGCACCAACCAGGTATTTGAAGCCAGATAGGACTTTCCTATTATTTGGGGGAACTTGTCTGCAAACGGGCCCCACGGACTGTAATAAATACAAAGTCAGTAAGAGTTCATGGCCATCCCTGATCTCATGACCTGAACAATGATATCCATCCAAGGGCTAAGCATTCCAGGAAGCAGGAGAGGTGAAAGACATGCATGGGAGGTCTTGACCCTGAGAGAAAACTTACTAGTGCCCTGAAGAGGTTCAGGGTCCCTGTTCTCCAGGCTCAGGCCCGTTGTTTCCCTTTACATGTGCATCTGTCTGTCCCAGTTCTGGCCAAGCCTTCAGTGGGGTATGCGGAGAGGGGTTGCTTGGGTGAACCCAGGTGCAGGGCACAATGTAAATCCCACACTATAGTCCCACTTTTGGAATTTGTGCAGCCAAAATTTGAAGAATCCTGGGGCTTGAAGTTTTCTGAAAGTGCCAGAGGAACCCTGAACTAAAGTAGGGGGAGGGGCGGGTCTGGTGACTGTCTCTGTTTATAGCCACGACAGTCTCCTTACATCTCTTCCCATGTCTTCCTGACAGAGATGGCAGCTGAGTTCTCACAGAGGTGGTGGGCTGATTGGAAGGTGACACTTCCATAATTGTACTCTTATGTCCAGGTAGGACAGGTGTGACCGTAAGGTCCTCCTTAGGAAACTCATCCCCTGATTTCAAGAAAAAAAAAGCTGACTAGCAAATCAAAGAGAACTGCCAGGTTTTTTGTTTGTTGGTTTGTTTTTAATATCCAGTGATGGCCTGAGGCTTGCCTGCTCTTTTACCCAATATTTCAAAATAGAGACCAATTACAGGTTTACTCTGGACCATTCATCATGTCAGATTATAGCGCTCCTTCCCAGAGCTTCTTTGCTGGGGCCAATAAATGCCTCACAACAGTGAGTCTCCTGTCTTGTCAGCGATGTCTCTGTCCTTTGCCCTTAGATCTTGCATTCAGCATGGCCCTGTGAGTGGCCCATCTGGTGAGGAATTTTTCTTTATCTCTGTATTTAGAGAATCCCATTAGGGCCCAGAATCTGGGACTGCAGATTTACCATCAAGGCCTCATATCATCTCTGGAGCCGTGGGTACAACCTGAGGTTATTTGGTTAAGCTTTCTCTCTCTTCAAAATTTGCTGTGTGTCGTGGTCAGTGAGCTCTGGGCTTCAGCCCACCCTGGATGTTCCCATCCGCAGATGCTACGGACAAAAGCACTTGGGTGACTGATGGACTAGAGGCTTTCTTTCTGTCTGGATATTTTGGCAACTCCTGGCATAGCCATCGCTCACGGAGGACACAAGGGAACAAACAACAGGGGGCGTCCAGGAAAGCCAGTGCAGAGTTGATTTAGAAACAAGAGAACAGGAACAGAATCCCCCAGGATAAACTCCATTGTAAAACTCCAAGTATTTCTGAATAACTTGGCACAAATTTAGTGACCAAGTGATATCTATCTGTTTCTTATTTTTGGTCCCCAAATTTACATTTCTATATGGTAAGGTTGCTGAATAAATTAATATTTGCATCCAAAGATGCAGGCAGGAGTCAAACAGCTGCGAACGTTTGGAAATAGCTGGAGCTCCCTCTCTGATTAGCTCCTGCATTTTTGTTTTTTATTCCCCAAGCAGACACTCACTCTGACCCAGATCACTTGGTGATTAGGGTCAATTCATGTTTAAGCTTTGAAGATTAGAGAGAACAGAAATGGCCACCACTTCCCTTTCTATTTTCTTTTAAAAACTTTAAACTTTAGAAACTTAAAAACTTGAAAATATGCATAATATTACAAGTTCGCTCAAGGAATTTATCCCCATTTCTGCCATGTTAAATGTTAGCAAAGTTTATATTGGACTGTCATATTTCTTTACTTCATTCACCAGCATACACGATGTCGATCTCAACATCTGGTTTTTAATAACCCTCGACATCTGGGGGCTCCTTTTTATTCCTATGGTGGACGAGGCACAGTAGTGCTATTGGCAGTGTATATTTTCAAGTTACAACTCCTGTCTCATTCAATCATAATTAATTACCACTTTTTAATGTATTTAATTTGCGAAAAGTGATTTGCATTAGACCACATTTCACTGTTAAGAAAATAGTGGTAGATTTTGGTGGCAGTCGCTTTCCTCATTTCTTTCTTTCTTCTTTTTTGAAGTTTAAAGCCCAGTATGAGTGGATTTGAAACAAACTGAACATATACATGCTATTGGGTTTTAAATGCAAAATGAAAGAAACTGCTCTGCAAGGAAGATGATTTTATCGTCTTTTAGAAGCGGTCAAGAGAGGCTGTAGGCTGCATTATGAGGAAAATGCTGCTTTACTTTGTGACTTTGGCATATCATAGCATCTCTCTGTGCCTGGAGTTTTCCTACAGCAATAACTTTGGGGGGTCAAGAACCTTATGATGAAAGCCTCCATCCAGAGAAATCTACTTTCACAACCCCCTACAATGTTCTGTGTTGAATTTCAAGGGGTTGCTAGACCCCTTGAAACCCATTTGTGGATGGTATAGACTTTTCCTTCTTTATTAGCATAAAAACAGATGTCAACTTTGCTTTTCTCTAAGAACTGAAAAGAAATTTAGTGAGTGGAAAAATACATGTTTCTCAAGTTATGTAGGGAAAATAGAAGTTTTTTTTGTTGTTTTGTTTTCTGTTTTTGGTCAGGAACAATTTCTAGACTGTGCAGTGACAAACACAGGTATATTTTACATGCGAAAACCCCACGAAAATATCTATTGTATCTTATTTTTGCCAGAATGTTCCTATCTAAACTTGCCAGTGCAAATTCATACCAAGTCAAAATTGACAATTTTGACTGTGTGCAAATCTCCTGATTGACACATCAGCTGGGGATTCTTTAACTCTCTGCGACCCATAGACTCTTCTGGCAGTCTGATGAACTCTCTGAACCTCTTCTCAAGATAATATTTTTAAATGCAGAAAATGCAATATGAAGAGATAGAAAAGAAACAAATTTTATGAACATTCAGTTCAAGACCACAGATCTAAATCTTTGAGTAGATAAAAATTACCCTTGCTTTTCGGCAAGGTCAGATTGAACTGTATGAAACTGCTGTTTTTCTAGATCAAAAATTGCCAAATATTGGCATTTTTCATATGATTCAACCTAATAGTGCACAATTTAAGCAATAAGGATCCAATAGTAAGAAAATGTTTCCAGTTATTTTTTTTCTAGTCCTGGTTTTTAAAACAAAGAAGCACATCATGGCAAAACCTGATGTCATCAGGGACTTATGAAAAGACCCTGCTTGCAAGTTCTGTGTGAGACCAGGACATAAACCCCTCAGCCTTCAGCATTTTCTCTCTCCTGGCAGTAAACAGCGAACATTCGCGTTCAAAATGGGACCTTTGTGGTGGTGGTGGTCCTATTCTGAATGTACTTCTCTCTTCAAAGTTTGAATTTCCCTGCCTATCTGCCACTTCACTAAGCGGGGAAAGTCGCCAGAGCCATTCTGGAAATGTTTTCAACAACAAGAATTCAGACCAAATAAGTTTCAGTTTATCCACAGTTGAATACAATTTTAAGTTAAACAAAATTTCCTTTCTATAAGCATTCTACTGGATTGAAAGTGTGCTCTCTTTTCTTTGAAACTTATTTGATTGCAAATGTATAATCATCCCATGGCACGCACATCCTCCTTTATGCTGAGAGCAAAATAGAACCTGACAAATCGAGAAGATCACAGCATGTTTGAGCCTTTGTGAAATAACGAGTGTGAATTATTGCATGCTACAAAAGTAGATCTTTTTTTTTTAATTCTTCTTCAGCCTTTATTGATACTTTAAGCTTAAGAGAAATTAAGGGTATTTGATTACTATAATTACTTCTCCGCTTACTTAAATAAAAGGTTTAATCTATTCCTTAGGCATATGCAATTCAGATTGCATGCTTTCCAAAAAAATAATCATCTGCTAATGTAGACTAATTTTAATCTTCTAATCCAATCTTGACACAGAGTCAGAGCTGGGTGGGTGGAATGTTTCTGTGTGGGGGTTGCCATAGATACAAAACTCAGTTATGTATTTGACAAGTCAGTGATGTGTAACTTAAGTTACTATGGATTTTTTTTCTCGTGCTTTAAGATTTAAAAAGAAAGTGAAGAACAGTGTGCCTTTGCACTGCATCACGGTGTAACTAACCTTCTCTTCTTTCATTCCGGTGCTCCCTCCTCTCCGTGCACCTCCCTCCCCGGGCCGGCCACAGGATGACGAGGAGGGCATATGGGCATAGCCGGGCCTGTAAACCAAAGTTCCAGTGTTGTTTTGAGGGGTGAGAAACCATCTTTTATATCATTTTTCTTTAAAAGGTTGCATTCTGGTGTTGTATTGTGTGCGTGATCAATTATGTTCGCTGATGTTTGTGACTGTGCCCTGTGTTTGCTCCTGTGTTCTGTGACCATCCCCGAGAGCCCTCTCCTTCCTACCTTCACCCCTTCCCTGACACCCTGAGACCACAGTATTGCACTGCCGTGTTGAGCACGATTCAAATGTTTCTGTGTTATTTAAGATGTAAACTACGCCCTCACTAGGATTTATGCACACTTTTAAAGGCATGATTGTAGACTCAGAAATTGTCACAATTCTCCAGTTGTGGTTTTCAGCTTACTGTTTGCTTTTGCCAGATATGCCAGTGTGGTGTGACTCTCACATCTTTCTGGTTGTGTCAAATGTTTGGCAAGGGATAAGGAAAATAAAATGATATATTTGTGTGGAGCTGAAACTGTCATCTCTAAGAAGCCTGTTTAATGGACCGTACTATCTCATCTACAGCAGTTCTGAAGAAAACACAAGGATCAAGGCATAGTAATGGTGAATGGGTAACTGTACCTCTTTGAATAAATTAGAATAGAAACATTAATATTGGTAGGTTTTATTAGTGGCATTATATCTGTTGCATTTTTATAATTGTGCTTCTATGGAGCTTTACATTATAAATTTCATGTGTTGCCTTTTAAAAATGTTTTGCTCTTTTAAAGGAGGGTTTTTAGCTACCAAGAACCCACCCTTTATTTCTTTCCTATCTGCATTATGATGGAACAGTGGTGCATGTAATTGCTACAGTTGTAAATGGAACATTGAACTCTAGTGACTTTTGCTGCTGGGACTCACATCTCTTCAGGATACCGCAGACTGCTTAACACCAACTCTCAGGTCGCTGAAGTGGACTATACATATGGTTACATGGAATATGGTAGGAATGTGGTAGATTGTATGCCATGTGACTTTTTTGTGGTCAAAAAGTATTGAATATGCAGTTTTTTTTTCTGGCACAAACATGAAATGTCCCAGTGCTGGCAAATCACCAAGTTTGTGATTAGAGAGACTGTTCTCTGGGATGACAACAGGTGTACCCTTCCTCAAGTCTTTCCTTCTTATTTCATGGCAGTGGGGCTTTGGGTGAATTTTAAAACAATCACTGGTGTGTTTTGCCCATGGATAACAGTTTTATTGGTGTATTTCATTGCTTGGTTTGAACCTGTTGTAGGTCCCACCAGTAAGTCAGATGGCTTTCTCTGGTCCTGCAGGGAATACGTGGGCCAGGCGGGGGAGTTGGGGGAGTTGATTTTCATATACCATATCTTCTGTGTAGTAAAGATGTAACACCTCCTGGATCCATTTGCTGCCAGTAGAACCTTCTTCCTGGTCACATCAGAGTATTTCTTCTCTTCACTCTTTCCTTGGTAAAGTGAAAAATGGCACTGAAATTATGTCTTTCATATGCAAAGTGGTTCCAGAGGGAAGCTTGTCAGCATGAGGAGGTGAGGAAGCCAGAAAAATTCTTGATGCTCTGTCCAAAAGAGTCTCCCTGTGTCTTGAAAAGCTACTAAAAGAATAATTTGACCTAAAACAATATTAAATAAGAATAAAACATTTTATAATGTTAAAAAACACGTATGTCAAATCTTCCCACACATGCATAGAAGAGGTAGGGAGAGGAAGATTCTAAGAGTTTGGGGGCTGTCGTAAGGAATGTGGGTCCTATTTTGGGCTTTTCTATGGAGCTGCTGCTTCTGCACCATAAATGTTAGGGCGCTGCACTGCATTTGGGTCTCCTCCTGAATCATAAGATCTTTATTGCTCTTTCATAAGATTCCTGACATCCCCCCTGCCATTTCCTGAGATAGGAACCTTGTTGTCATCCTCAGGAGGGAACCGGTGCCAAAGCTCGTAGAAAACCTTGCATTGCTCATGAATTTCCCCAAACACCACGTACCCCAGAAAACAAATGTCTTCTGAAAATTAGTCAATATGTAATCTTACTTTAATATGTTGTAATAAATTTTATAGGCTTCTGAGGAAAACTACTTATCTTTCTTTATGACTCCTTTAAACAAGTTTACTCAGATATCTTCAAGCTTTTAAAACCGTATCTTAGAGACTTAAATAATGAGATACTGGGGAACTGTCTAGTTTTGAACAGCCGTTGTATGTTTTGGGTCACACTACAATCTGTGGGGCCTAAGGAGACATTAAATTTATAACTAAGGATGGATAATAGTGGCACATTAAAAATTAACTGTTTTGAATATTTTGATTTATGGCCCTTATAAAAGAAACATTACAAGAAGTTATTTTACTAAGCATCAGTAATATGCTTATAATAGAAGGCCCTGACTGGAATCTGGTGTTTTGGTGCTAACATGCATCATAATTTAGGAACAGCCACTCCAAAAATGAAAACAATTTGGAATTAGCTTAAGAATCCCAACAGTTCCTCCCTTTTTTGCCACTTCTAGATACGAGCTCAGGAGCAATTTATTTCTCTCACTATGATCATTCAAGGGTGGTGTTTTCTGTGAGTAAATTGAACTGAGGAAACTTTGCTTTTCTGAAGAGTTTTGACAGCTTTTAGAGCTAGCCTTCCTCTCTCTACCACAAACCTCACACCCAGCCTGACATCAGTATATGACCTGTGTAGTCTACAAAACCCCAAGCTTAAAAAGGCTCCACTCTTGGTTTGCTAATGTTCTGCTGTCATTGAACAAGGGGGCCCACAATTTCATTTTGTACTGGGCACTACCAATTACACAGTTGATGCTGCTTAGGTCCTCCATATTCTCTATTCCCCCCAAATTCCCTCCCTTACTCTACCTATTGGCTCATCCCCATTCCTATTTTCTCAAGGCTAGAATTTACCTTTGCCCTGCCTTATTGTCATGATTTCCTTATTGTCATGATCATATTACCAGCATGTTGTTGCCCTTATGGGCATCCCTGAAATGCATGTTCAAACACTGTCCTCTCACCCCCAACTTATGACTGAGGAAATGTGCTCCTGGAGCCCTTATTGCATTTACTATCTTGCTTTGCAAAATGCAGGAAAGCAGCTACTTAATTCTCCATTATTTTCTTTTGGGAAAATGAACTTAGTGTGGCAATCATTTGTGTCAGCAAATAGCTCTTCATTTCCACTGAATGGAGGTGCTTCCCTTGGACTCCCAAGAGGCCCTTTGATTTGTGAACATTTAATAAGATGGGGCAGTGAGAGACCAAATCAAATCACCTTGTGAGATCTGGTGCCATGTCGGCTTTGACATTTGAATGTTCCAGCTTTTACTGTGAACTCTGGTAATTGGGCATACATAGAGCACAAGATCATTTTTATTTCTTAAACCACTAGAAAGGAATAAGTCTTTTTAGATTGAAAACACATGCAAATTTTTCGGACCTGATTCATAAAAATACAGATGTGGGCATTAACAAGTTTTGGCACGGGGATGTGATGCCAGCAGATACATCCTGTTCAAAATGAAAAATTGGAGCCCTGTGCCACCAGCACATGGACCATGTTACAGAGTGCAAGTATGAGTCACAGAGCACTTAGCCCCAGGAAGGGTTTTTTACACATAGAAGCAGAGCTCTGAGGCTGGTGGAGCTCCTTTGATGCCTCTCCTCAGAAAGATGGAGAAGGAGGTATGTTTTATTGTGGGTTGAAAGTGTTTGATTTCCTTGCATTCCCTGAATAGACAGGGTCTAGACAATAGACCTACACTTGTCCTGGGGCAAGAGGAATCCAGGAGCTGGGAAAGAAATCCTGGAAGGAACCCTGGACTCTTAGTCTTCTCAACCGAAGTCCTACTTTCTCTGCAAAGTAGAGGTTTTCTTTTGCACCTCCCATGTGCAGTAACAAGTAGGGTTTTTAATTCAATGTATATCTCCTATGACTGAGCATCTGGTGCATCTCCTCCTTATGCTATTGGCTACAAAGACTTTTCTTTCATTCACTCATCCATTGATTTGATCATTTTCACCTACTCATTCATTCTTTCATCAAATGGTTAAATTCTTGGTTAGATACTGAGAAAATAACAATTGGTAAGATAGGTGTGATTGATACTCCATGAATCTTACAATGTAGTTAAGGAAAACAAGTCACATAGAATTAAAAAAAATATGAATGAAAACCTCACATATTTTTATCATTGCTTTGATGGAAAACAGAGAGATACTGAGATTAATAAAAGGAATCTACTTCCAAAAGGATGTTCAGTGAACATCTCTCCAAAGAAATGAGTTTTATGCCAAGTCTTGAAAGGGGAAGAGTTAGGAGGTATCTGTGCCAGGATGTAGACCACCTGGAAGGTGGTCCCAGGTATCTGTGCAAAGGGCTGGAGGTGAGAAAGAGCTTTATGAGGTGAAGGAGCTTGAAGACCACAACTCTGGGTAAAGAATAAGACAGCTGATGAAATTGAAGGAGTGGGAAGAAGCCAGATCACATAGGCCAAAGTAAAGAGTTCGGGTTTTAGCCTAAGAAAAATTAAAAAATGAAAAGAAAAAAACATTAGCTTTTAAGCAGGGACATGACATGATTTATGTTATAGAACAACCCTGGCTGCTTTGTAGAAGATGAATTGTCATGGTAGGAAAAGCGGAAGTAGGGGCTACTCCATCAGTTGTGAGAGAATTGATGGTGCTGACCCAGGGAATCAGTGAGGCAGATGCAGGCAAATGGATAAGTTGGAGGTAAGACTAGGAAATGGAATCAGTAAGATTTGGATGGGGAGGTAAGAGAAAAGACTAAATCAAGAATGTCTCCAGATTTCTACATGGGTGTTGAAGCTGGGGGCAAGCCATTGTTGAACAGTATGAGGCTGGATAAGAATCCAGAGTCCTGTTTTCCAAAGGAAAGGCAGACTTTTGACTTGTCCTCTTTCCATTTGCCTGTATACCAACAGGGGACTTCTCTTGCCTCTCACTGAAGTGACATACAGGTGGTCAAGTTTACAGCATAGCTAAGGTCTAGCTTCAAGAGTATACAGCTCTTCTGACTTTCAAAGAAAAGAAGAGAACCTGAATAGCAAATATTGCAAAGTAAAATTAGCAGTCATAGAATATGGAGATGTGTGGGGCAGAGTGGTCTATGAAAAAATCATATTCTTAAAGTTGTAGAAGGTTGGAAAGGACCCAGAGAGAGAAGGAACATGCCATTGGCTCTTGCACCCCCAAACTCCCCAGGAATCAAGACTTCTGTCTGTTAAGGGGCAGAAGTCCCTCATGAGACTTTGGCTGCTTTTAATTAATGACTACCCGTCTTGAAATTCTGAGTGTACAGTGGACCCTTGAACAATGCAGGGATTAGGGGAGCTGACCCCACATACAGTCAAACATCTGCATACAACTTTTGACTCCCAAAAAACTTTACAGTTGTCCCCTGGGATCTGTAGAGATTGGCTTACCAAATCTCCTGTGGATACCAAAACCTGCTGCTGAAGTCTCCTATATAAAATAGCATAGAAAAATGCATATAGTCAGCCCTCTGTGGGAATCCACAGATTCCTAGCTGTGGCTCATGTAAGAGGACCTGTGCAGTTAAAACCTGCGTTGTTCAGGGACCAACTGTTATCTTCCTTATAAAAGGCTTCCAATCATCCGTTTTAAGGAGTTAAGAAGTCACTAGAAGCAGCCATGAGACATTTCAGAACAACCAATTGCAGAATTAATTGCTGGGCAACGTGAGATATTTGTGCTCTATTACCATCCCCATTGCCACTTTTTTTTTTTTTTTGGCACCTCTGCTCCTCTGGAAGATACCTATATATTTGTATCTTCTAGTCAGGCTTGTGAACTATTGTTCAGAGCTACAGCTTGAGTGTACTACCCAATGTGCTTCCAATCAATAATTCATTCAAAAATAGTTTATCATCTGAGCACTGGAGTTGAGGCAGTGAGCAATGTACAATTTCACCCTGGAGGAATTTAGGGTAGTATAAATATTCATAGTACACAGATTCTTAAGCTGATGTCCACGTACTCCAAGGGTCTGCAAATCCCTTGACACAGTTAACAGACTCTGATGTGGATATGTGTGTGTCTCCCAAGGAGAGAGAGCACCACTGATCCTCAACAGATATTATAGGAGCCCAGTGACTCAGAAAAGGTGAAGGACTGCTCACTCATCTCTTAGAGACTGGATGACATTGTGTAGGGTGGCTCACAGTGTGGTCTCTGGATTCAGATGGGCCTGGGTTTGGATCCTGGCTCCAGCACTGTTTGGCTGGGTGGCCTTAAGGAGTTAAGATGAGAAGTTGGTTGACTGTCATTCCCTATCTGCTTCTCCATTTTCTAATTGGTAGAAGGTTTTGCACACCTTCTACCACTAAATGATGTCAGGACACCTCCCAGGGACATGGTAAGGACTAGATGAGATGAGGTGAGTAGGATGCCTAGCCATTCCTGCTGCATGGTGAGGGGTTCAATAGAACATCACTACTATTGTTACTGTTGGGCTCAGAATAACACACTGTATATGGCAGCTGAAGAAAGTAGTTGATAACTCTGGGATGGGTGAATTTTAGGGTCAGGGAATGTAAAAGAAAAGACAGAAGGAAGAAAAATCAAAAGGAGAAATTTATTCCTATGATCATAGCTACATAAGCCAGCTACACAATTTCTAGCAGGTCTTAAAGCATGTTTACCCTAAAAACACACCCTCTTCAGTTACCTTTGATTTTAATGACACCTGGAAATAGCAAAGAAAGGTTTGATTGCTAGAGACTATGGATTAGTCTATGTCCTGAGCAGAGGGTTTCTTTTGGCTGAAAGAAAAAATCTAGTGAGTAATATGAAAGCCAGCAAATATTTAACAAACAACTGTGAGCTGATGAATTGGAAGAGAGAAAAGAGTAATATTAAAAATGCCTTAGTCCACCTTTTTCTGCTCTCAAGTATGATGGCCTCGGGTGCTGGAGTAGGAGTAGAAGTTTTTAAGTTGAGTAAAGAGTAGTAAATAAGTTCTTGTGGATTCTTTCTGGAAGTTGTAAGAGTTACCTGGCAATGCAATGTATGTTAGCTTGGATATGACCACACTCTCAGGACCTGAAATCTGGCTGAGAACTCATAAACAAACAGCGGTGATAAATGAGTGTGGACCAGAGGTGGGAGGAGTCTAGCAGAGTGTTATTGCATTACATTACATCCTTCCTCTGCCAGGGCTGGCGCTCAGGGAGCAGTCCAGCCTCTCCCATCCCTTTGTCATTTGCTCTAGAGTGCTGAGATGGTCTGGTCCTGTTTAACCTCTTTACTAATGATCTGTAAAGGGTAGCAAAGAACATGTGAAGGAAAGTCACAGATGACACTAATTTGGGAGGTGTTGGAAACACTAGAGAGGTCAGAAAAATCACACAAATGGCCTGAAGAAGGTTAGGAACATGGTGGGGAAAATAACAAATCTTGGAGAAGTCTAGACACTCACATCTGGTGATAATTAATCAGATATCAATGGGTGGAGGAGTATGGAAAACTGAATGCTAGAAGAAAAATAATAAGCTGAGTGGACTTGGGGAAATCCAGCTATGGGTGAGAGCAGGGAGAAGCAAGCGCCAGTGGCAGTTAGCACTGTCTCAATGTTACAGGTGCCAGAGACATATCACCCTTTGTGACAGTCCTGCCCATAAACTGTGTCTTACACCTGGGAAATCACAACGTTACACACTCTCTTTTCCAGGGGATCACCCAAGTTACTAGGAAGATGGAAGGGTTTCTAAAGAACACAGCCACTAAGTGATGTCAGGACACCATTCAATGTCAGATGTTGATTCTCAATTCTTAGTAAGTCATCATTCGAACATATGACCTGAATGGCATTGTCAGGGAGAGCATAACAGATTCTTGTTGACATATGTAAATGTGGATTCGAGAGGGCTCCTTACTAGAACAATAGATCAAGAGTAGACATCCCTTGATGCCTGCTTTGGGAAGCTAGCCAATTGATAGGATATGTTAATAAGCTGAGCCAGAACTTCCTTGGTGTTTCAGAGAGAGGAGCTCCAGCTCTGTCTCTTTCCAGCCATCTCCATAGCCCCAACAAAATGGAAAAATCAGACAACAACATCCAAAATAAGAATGTATGTTTATGGCCACCGCCAACTAGAATGGCTATATTCCTGTCATTGAGGTATTGATTTGGCTGAAGGGCCTTGGTCATGCCCAGATGTGTCTAAACTCTGTCCTCAGGCCTTTCCCATTTGTGCCTTCCCCAGACTAACATGATCTCTGCAGGAAGACTGCTGGCCCTCTTGGCTACCAGAAGATCCCATGGAATCAGTTCTATAATCTGCATTTTGCTTTGGTGACCACAAGGCACCTTTCCCAGGAACATGCAGATTAGAGACTTTGGGTTAAGTATGTACACTCCCTCTGGCTATGTTTTCCAGAAAATATAATGCAAATGCTAGGAATAACAGCATATAACAACTGAGAACTTCTGCCTTGCTGGGTGCAGTTCTGAGCTGCCTCCGTCTCTCCCATGCAGATCCTGCAGTGGGTCCCATGCAGAGTCTTTGAGCTCCCAGGGCTATTCCCATGGAGATAGCATTTCCGGGATGCTTATGTGCATAGGACGAGCCCTGTCTGTTGTTTCTTTTAGCCTTCAGGAGTTTCCCACAGCATGAGGTTCAGTCTGGCTCCTTCGCAGCCCCACTACGTGTCCTTGTAAGCTGGCTCCTCCTGTAAATGTCTGTGTCTGTGCTCTCAGGGCTTGGGAAGCGGAGAATTCTGTCCATCCATAAGTATTTCCTTAGTGCCTCAGTCACTGTGCACATGCAGGGCAGTGGAAATAGAACTTCCAGAAGGATATAGAAGAAAGGTTGTTATCAAGTCTTTGAGAGAAGACCATTTCTCAGTGAAACCTGTTAGATGCAGAGTGAAAAGGCAAATACCCATATGTGGCTCAAGGCCCTCTCTAGACATTGTACCTTCATCCTTCAGAGGAAAGCATGGAGTGAAACTCTGAAATAAAAATCACAAAGATCTCTTTCACTGGGAAACTTGAGTTTTTACAGCTACTGCTTCATTTTCCCCATGTATTACTTTCATATTCACTGTAGAAAACTTAGAAAGTTTATAAGGAATCAGAAAAAAAACCCCGAAACCATTTCTTGTAATCCTCATTCAGAGAAAGTACCATTCTAAAGCACATTTTCCCGTACAGAGATGGTCATGTAAATACATGCCTGATGGGGACAGAATCCGGCTTTGCCTAGTCTTTGGTGCCCAGTGGTTGGTAAGTACCCAGGCTCTGGAATCACACTGACCCAGTTCAGATACTGGTTCCACCACTCTCATGTGCTGGCTAAGCCTTTAAAGGCTGTTGTTGTTATTTACTCAATGTCACATGTTTGTCTCTCCGTGTTGACATATCTGTGTATAATTTCGATTTCTTTGCATCAGACAGTCAGAGAGCCTCGTCAGGCTGGGGTGGGCACATGACAACCCTCTGGGGAGGCTGGGAGTAATGAACATCGCTGCAGTTTGATTGCTCTTGGCAGCAGTATGAGGCCGCTTTGTTCCATGCTCAGGTGTCAGCAAGGAAACCTGGATGCCTGTGGCTGCTCTGAGGAGCAGTGGTGGAATTAGCAGCCCTGCTGATCCCCAGCATCATTCTTCTTTCAGTGCACCTTGATCTCTGATGTAACTGCATTATTTGAGACGAGTTTCTGTACAAATCCCTGTACAAAAACAAAACACCCTTCCTGATTAAAAAGGGGTGTCCCATTGCCCATGGTGTTGGATTCTGACGAGGTTCTGGAGGTAGGGCTATGTGCTGCTGTTGTTGGTTGCCTTTATATTTTATTGATTTTTTTTTTTTTGCACCTGTATCCCCTGGTGCCAGGGCACTAGCTTGGGAGTATAGTGAAATCTTGTCAGAGGAACTCTTTGTGTTCCTCTTTGCCTGGAGGCAGGTGACACACTGAGAAATGGAAACACTTCTGCTTTCTTCTGGGAGAGAAATGACTCACGCAGCTAACTGGGCATCGCATCGCCACCAGCAGATTTGAAACACAGTTCAGCCTCCCAGGCTGTCAATACTATTGGTGGCAGAAGGGAGTTGTCCTTCCCTCTCATGGAATGTGGAGCCAAAGAAGGGGAATGAGGAAGTGTTCGGAGCCACAGAGCACTCCTGTCCCTCCTTACACAACAGGCCTGGGACTCAAAGAAATCTGATATGTCAGATAAGGCGGTGACTGTGGGTGAGGGTGCAAGCTGAGACGCGCCAGAGGAATTTTCTCCGTATTATTATTTTTTAAATTACAAATGCACGTGGCGTGTTTCAGAGGCCAGTTAAACTGTCTCCACACTTCGTGGGTGAGTGTGAGCACCTGGTTTGACTCCCACCCTTGCAGGCCTTCAGGGTGCTTTACATAATTGGGGGTCTCTCCTTGGTGTGCCCCTCACCTTTGGCAGGGACTGGGCACAGGGAAGGGTGGGCTCTCTCCACACCCCCTCTGCTGGTCTCTGCTTTTCCAACTAACAATAAAGGCAGGGGCAGCTGAGGGAAAGCCTTCAGCTTGGCAGCTCTGTGCCCAGTCCACTCATCATTGGAAACATCCTCAAAGGGCCAAGGGCCGACATTGCCACTTCTCCCACTTCTGTGTCACTCATGTCTGAGCCCCCATCAGCTCCAGGAGAGTGGCAAGGAGGTAGCATCATGCCTGTTTTACAAAGTAAAAAGTGAAGTTCCAACCATTGAGATTTCTTCAGGGATGTAGAGATAGGACATGGGAGGTAGAACATGAACTTGAAACATTTTATTGTTTTCTTTTTTCCTAGTTTCTTTCTTTTTTAAAAAAATAATTCTTTCTTTCTTTCTTTCTTTCTTTCTTTCTTTCTTTCTTTCTTTCTTTCTCTCTCTCTCTCTTTCTTTCTTTTTATTTTTACTTTTTCAAATACCTTTGTCTCCATTTACCTGCCACCACTTTCCCCTGCCCCACCCACTCCTATCTCCCTGCCTCAATCCTTCCCCACCTTGGCTCTGTCCATGTGTCCTTCACACCTGTTCCTTGATCTGACCCTTTCCCTGCCCCTCCCTGCTACCCCTCTCCTTCCCTCCCTCCAGTCCCTGTTGGTTTCTTCTTTCTTTCAGTGCTGCTGGTCATGTTTTCCTTGCCTGCTTGCTTCGCTCATTAGGTTCCACTTATAGGTGAGATCATATGGTATTTGTCTTTCACTCCCTGGCTTATTTCACTTAGCATAATGCTCTCCAGTTCCATCTATGCTGTCACGAAGGGCAGTAGCTCTTTCTTTCTTTCTGCTGCGTAGTATTCCATTGTGTAAATGTGCCACAGTTTTTTGATCCACTCATTTACCGATGGGCACTTAGGTTGCTCCAGCACTTGGCTATTGTAAATTGTGCTGATGTGAACATTGGGGTGCATAGGTTCTTTTGAATTGATGTTTGGGGACTCTTAGGATATAATCCCAGCAGTGGAATGGTTGGGTCGAAAGGCAGTTCCATTTTTAGCATTTTGAGGAAATTTCATACTGTTTTCCACAGTGGCTGCACCAGTCTGCATTCCCACCACCAGTGTACTAGGGTTCCATTTTCTGCACAACCTCACCAGCAACCTGTTGTTTGTTGATTTGTTTATGATGACCATTCTGACTGGTGTGAAGTGGTATCTCATTGTGGTTTTAACTTGCATTTCTCTGATGGCTAGTGATGCTGAGCATCCTTTCACATGTCTCTGGGCCCTGTGTATGTCCTCCTTGGAGAAGTGTCTGTTCAGGTCCTTTGCCCATTTTTTAATTGGAATGTTTGTCTTCCTGAAGTGGAGTCGTGTGAGTTCCTTATATACTTTGGAGATTAAACCCCTGTCTGATATCATTAGCAAATATATTTTCCTATATGGTCAGTTCCCTTTTCATTTTGCTGTTGTTTTCTTTAGCCATGCAGAAGCTTCTTATTTTGATGAAGTCCCATTTGTTTATTATTTCCTTTATGTTCCTTGCTCTAGGGGACATATCAGCGAAAATATTGCTGTGTGGGATATCTGTGAGGGAAACATCTAATTCTTGGTCAAGCTGCTCCTTTCCTTGTAGTAGTGATTTGCTAAAGTTGTTCCTCAGAGAACTGACGATATCATATATTAAGCCACTATTTTTTAAAAAATCATAATAAAAGCATTCTGTGTTCAAATAAGTTTGAGCAAAACTGGATTAAACAGAATGAAATAGGTTCCTTCATTGCAGGCCTTCTAAGAGCCTCTGATAGGTCAGGATCCTCAGGCTAGTTATCATACTCCAAGAGAAAGAGAGGATTGACTAGGGTGGCTGAGATTGTTGCTCATGGGCCCTTTTCACCCCAAACCCTCATATAGAATTAGTGCCCACAGAATAAATATGGGGAGAGTTTTGCTGCAACCTGCCTTCTCTTTGGTCTTCAGGATAAGCTCTTTGCCCTAGCAGGTGGAGCTGCCCCCATTGAGGGGGGGGGGGTAGTTAACTGGGAGCCCAGAGGACCCTGTGCCAAAAAAGGATGAATGGGCCTGAAAAGGATAAGGCACATAGCCTAGCGCCAGCAAAAAGCTTTCATCTCCCTTCCTCCATTGGGCAGCTATGTGTGCCCAGTATTTACCTGGCGCTTGATGGGCATATGTATACAGTATCTAATAAGACATACAAAGAGAAACTGGGGCCTTTAGCTGAGTTACCTTCATGGGGAAAATGGCATTAGGGCTGTTAGGTCAGTAAGGCAAACACCAGCACTTCCTCTCCTGTGCTATTTACCCCATGCCAGCCACTGTCCTAAGTCAAGGCTCAGCATCTTTTTTCTGTAATGACCAGATAGTAAATATTTTAGGTTTTATGGGCCAAAAGGCAAAATGAAGAATATTATATAAGTATTCCTATAACAAGGAAGAAAACACATTGTCATGACTTTTTGTTGATGAAATTAAAAATATAATGAGTGCATTATTTTTGTAATACATATCTACTAATGAGAAGAATAGGATTCTTTTGAGAGGAAATAACATTTCATTTCATTGGGGTCCAAAATTATTGTTCTGTGTCATCAAACTCTATGCATACGTTTGTCTGTCAGTATTGATCTAGAGTGGTGTTTTATGTATTTCATGTTTGAAAATGTCTACGCCCACTGAGAAGCGACACACGTGACACATGGCCTGCTGTCGAGGCCTGACTCCCCTGCAGCCATTCGCGATGTGCCCAGCACAGTGCAGCCGCAAGCACGCCCCATGCTGCCTGGGTCACAGCGGCTCCGTGCCGCTGCAATGCAGCGGTAGTGAAAGCAGCGAAGGAACACATGGCCTGGCCGTGTTCCAATATGAATCATATTGATGGACAAAGAAATTTGAATTTCATATAATTTTCATGTGTCACAAAATATTTTCCAACACTTTAAAAAGGTGAAAACTAACTATAGTTTGCAGGTTATACAAAAGCCAGTGGCCGCTGGATGTGACCCAGCGGTTCATCATTTGCCACCCTCATCCTAATGCATTCACATTGATTGTCCTGTTCAATCTTCACAGCTCCCTCTGTGGTAGGTACTATTACTGTCCTGTTTTCCAGATGTGGAAACTTAGGCACAGAGAGGGCAAGTTCCTTGTCTAAAGTTACAGAGCTTGGGAATGTCAGAGCTGAGATTTGAACCCAGGTGTATCTAACTCCAAAGCCTCTCTCTGGGACTCTTGATTTTCTGTACTGAGACATGCTGCATTGTCCAAGGTGACCCTTTCAGATCTCTGCTTCAGTCTTCAAGCTCCCCACTCGGTGCCCTGTCATGGGAAGAGAGCGTGGCCTGTTTTCCAAGAATCATGAGGATGGCAAACAGGACTCGATAATTTTCCTCCTTTCCATCTCAGTATTTTGCTCCATGGACCATGACTCCCCTTCCTTCTCCTCACACCTTCTTTTGCCTCGTCTTTCCCCTCTTGTCCTTCCCTTTTTCATGAGTAAAATGTCCATCTTTCATGTGGGAATCCATGGAATGGGGGTGGGAGCTCTGCCTTCCAGATCTGTCCCTCAGTAGCTGTGAGACTTTGGGCACATTATTGAGTCTCTCTGAGTCTCAGTGTGTTATCTGCAAAATGGAGGAAATAATGTGAGACCTAAAGAAGACAATGATCATAAATACTAGCCTAGTGCTGGTACATAGGAAGCACCTTGCTGTTTTATTTTCTTCCTACTATCATCTGCTTTGATACCTTCTTCAGTGATCATGCCTCTGAGTTCTTTATCATGCACAGTGGATACTTGACAAATCATTGCAGAATATTGATGCTGCAAGATTGTATCTACTATGAATGATAAAGAACTCGATGTTTATTCAGTGACTGTCTCCTGAATTAGGTTGGGCACTGAGCACCAGTTTGACCCCTGTAACTGCTTTAAATGGACTCGTGTCCTCAAAGAAAGAAATGGCATCAATCTATGTGGGGATCTTCATGCTTTGGACCAAAACCCTCCTCCTTGGAATGGGTTGGTCATGACTTTCCTAGGATCAAACACATAGTGTATACAACAAAAAAATACATGCCCACAAATTCAAAAGCCCTCAACACATACTCCCAGTAAACTAGTATAATTAATAGCCAGTTGGAATTAGGTACTCAGAGAAGCTTAAAACTTTTCAGTTGTTATCAGAAATATCACCATGATGTGAAGTCAGGAGAAACTCAACAGAGGCCATAAAGCAAGTGAAATTACAAAGAAAATGCTAAAACTGCCTTTTTTTTCTTAGATGTTTGTACACTCTTATCTTTTCTGATCCAGAATAGATAAACAAAATGTTAGAAACAGCTTGATGAGAAAGGCAACGTTGCATCTTTTTCTCTGCAGAACAGCATGTGCACACTTGCAGGCTTCGGAGCATTCTTAGAGAGGCTTGCAGAGAATTGTGCAAGCAGGGTTGTTCCAGGAGATTATGAGTTCTTTGTGTTTCAGGTTTCATGGTTGCCAGCAGCTGGCATCCTTCAGAAATCCCATGAAAAGTGGGCAGAGCTCCCTGTGCAACCTCTGGGTAGAGGGTTAAGAAACTTTGTGTATGACTCTTAATCTTGTTGGGAAATTTTAGGGTGAAAAATGTAATTACATCTGAAATGCCAACAACCAAGGCCAAAGGAATGTCTCCTCTTTGGAAGGTTCTTTGTTGATGAGATTAAAATCTAAGCTCTGGTGCTCCTGCCTACAAATTATTCAGATTATTTGAAAAGAAATGAAAGAAGACACTGGGCGGGAAAAATGCCACATACCTTATTATGTAGCACTTAACTAATGCTCACCTGTTTAGCAATTAGTTAAACAAATATTTATCTAGTATCTACTATGTTTAATTCAACAGAAACTATACAGAAATGGTTTCTGCTCTTCTTGAGTTCTTTTACTCAAGTAAGGTATACTCTTAATTATCTGTCAATATAAGGTTATACAGAGAATTCAAGGACTCTGCACTTTAGCACAGGACCACCTTACATTGCATGATTTATATTGCCACTGATTCTGTATAGCAACAGATTAGCATGAGCAATTCAGGGCCAGGGTCAGAAGCAAAGAGGGGTAACACACAAAGGAACTAAAAGAAGATAGGACAGTGACACAGTGATATTTAAGAGTGGGGTTGTGGTCAGTTAACAAACCCCAGTGGAGTCTCATAAGCCTGGTTGCCATGGAATCCAAGTCATAACAAGGAGCAAAATTTATTCAGGGATGGAGAGCAGCCATTACTGAATGTCTCCTTCTTCATCTAACTCTGGTTAGTCTTATTCTACTCCCACATGTGGGTTTCAGGTTCCCATTTTACAGAGAAGAAGTGACGCTGTGCCCCTGAGGTCACACAGCTACAAGTGGAGAGCCCAGGCTGAAGCTCAGTTCTGCCATCACCACCACATCCTATGTTCTCTTAATATTATGTGGCCATTATCAGTCACCAAAGGGCAAGGGGCTCTTCAAACCCAGCTCCTTAAACCACATACCAGAGTGGGTGATATTCTGAGAATTCATAAGTCAGCTGACTCAGGGGTGGGAAATCAAAGAGTGATTACATATATAACTGATCATGTATTGTACATATTATATAATCCATACTGTATATGTTAAACAGTGTGTTAGGTGCCCAGGATAACCCACAGAGCCTGTCATGTTGCTAAATATCCTATGCTTGCAGAGAGGGTTGGGGAATCTATAAGAAGATAATAGTCATAATGTAATAGGAAAAGCAATAATATTGAATGAAAACTTAATAAGGCATTGAAAGATCTTGGGTCCTGATACTTCAGGAGAAGTGATTTTGTTTAAAGGGAAGAAGAGAAGTCAGTGCCCATCTCACAAGGTTGTTCTGAGGATTAATTGTATTAAACTATTTAGTGTCTGACATGTTGTAAAAGCTATGTAAATGCTAGTGGCAGAGATAAATGGAGACCTTTGAAAGATTCCTAAAGGAATTTCTGAATACTTTAAAAAAGGTTTTAGAGAGGGATGACCTGCATTACTTTACTTTGAAACAAAAAAGTTTCCTCGTACATTGTACCTTGCCTTTTGTGCATATAGTAAGTGCCTAAGTCAGCCATTCATAAACCCAAGAATGCCCACCTCAGGTAAAACTGCAGAATAGTACGACTGAGCAGCAGCTACTGAAGCCCCATGGTGAGAGGCCTAACTTTCAGCTTTGGAAATAATATGGGTGACTATCATGAGTGCTTACACTGTGCTAGGCACAGCGTGAGGACTATTATTAGTCCCATTTTGAAGATTAAGAGGCTATACCCTTCAGAGTTTAAGAAAAACACCCCAGGTTTTGGAACTAGTGAGCCACGAGCTGGAATTTGTACTTGCGCAGTTTGCCTCGGCAGGGCACACTGTGTGTCAGGATTTCTCAGCCTCAACATTACTAACATTTGGGGCTGGAGACTTCTGTGCTGCACAAACACGTATCACAAGGTGTTTAGCAGCATCCCTGGTCTCAGTTGTGTGTCCCTGCCCCTCAGTTGCAACAACCAAAAATGACTGCAGAGATTATGAATGTCCCCTGGAGGACAAAATTGCCCTCGGTTGAGTAGCGCTGTTCTACATCCAGATGTGCTGTAAATGGGTGGCCTGGGAGAATTCCTGGAATTGACTTAGAACATTATCAGAGTTTGACCCACAGACTGAAGCAATTTCACAGACTTTACAGCCATGAATCCACCTTCTGCTCTGCTTGGAGGGAGCAGAGCTTTCTTGTAGAGGCAGGGAGGAAATGAACTTTCTGAAACTGTTCATGTGTATATTTGGTTATGGGAAGAGGGACATGTGTGGTGGGTGGAGATACAGAAAGATGATGCCTGAATGATGACATAGAGGGGGACTCTGATCTGGAAAGGGACATACATCTACCTCTGAGAACCCAGAAAACATGAGCTTTCTGGGCTCCTGCTAGAGTTCACAGACCTGATTCAAACTTCAATTCCACCACCGATGGGCTGTGTGACCGAAGGCCAGTCATTTAACCTTATTGCTTCCACTTTCTTCCCTACGAAATATATACAATGTATGTTTCTACCTCCCGGTTGAATTATGAGTTCCTACAGTGCCTGTATACTTATAGAAAGGGCTCAGTAGATGCTAGGCAGTTGCCCTGGCCACTCAACCTGAGGTTGTGATATTTCATGGTGAAGAAAACAGGAGCTGGACTCAGACTGACCAAATATCAGTCCAGCTTGGCCACCTGCTGACTGTGCCATCTTGACTGAGTAGCTCTGCCTCAGTCAAATAGTGAGACTCCACGTCCTCATTTCTAGTCCCAACATCCCAGATTCGATGCAATGGGGCTATGAGATGAGGCATACAATGTCTCTGGCATCAGCGTTAGTGAGTGACATGGTGGTACTTCCCACCTTAAGGTTTGTATTAGTTTGTTAGGGCTGCCATAGCAAAGTGCCACCAACTGCGTGGCTTCCACAACAGAAAGTGATTGTCCCACAGCTCTGGAGGCTAGAAGTCAAGGGGTCAGCAGGGTTGGCCTCCTGTAAGGGCTGTAACAGAGAACTTGTTCTGCACCTTTCCCTCGCAGCTTCTGTTGGTTTGCTGGAAGTCTTGGCATTACTTGGCTCATGGATGCAGGATCCCGATCTCTGCCTTTGTCTTCATGTGACATTCTTCCTGAGTAATTGTGTCTGTGTCCAGCTTCCTCCTTTTTCATAAGGATGTCATTCACATTGCGTCAGGGTTCCAGGATGACCTAATCTTGACTAATTATATTGGGAAGACCCTGTTTCCAAAAAAGGTCCCATTCTGAGGTACTGGGGGTGGGGACTTCAACATGAAATTTGAGTAGACACAATCGAACTTGTAATAGGATTCTGTGAATCTTTTTAAGGTTTCTTCCAGCTCTGAAGTCCCATGAGAGATTACTGAGTTCTGAGTAGTTTGGGGTGACTATATAAATGAAACCCTATAAGCAAAGGAAACAACACTGTTTTAGGAGTCAGGGAATGTGTCTCTCCAGGGAAGTGTCTTGATTTTTTTTTTTTTTTTAACTTTTGAAATTTGTCTACTTGGTTAGACCTTCTTTGTTCCATGGGGCTATTGATGACCACCTTCACCCCATCTAAAATAATTATTCTGCAGAAGAAGAGTGTGGTTGTAGAAACACCTCAAAACTCTCCAGGTTCTGTCTAGGTGCATCATTATTACCTTTCTTATTTATAAGGAATAAAGGGAAATGTCGATTCCCATGCGAGGATTTGGGCTGTTAGCAGGGACTCGCTTCTCCATCCCTGCTCGCCTCTCCCCATCAAACTCAGACATGCTGCTTTATTTTCAAAAGCTCCCTGTGTTGCAGGATCTTAGCAAACTTGATCTTCCAGGTTTAACTTAAATATTGTTTCCATTTTGAAGCCTGTCATGTGGGTGTACCACAAAGAGCATTTGGTTTCCCCCCCAAGCCCTGGGCTGCAGTATGTAGTCAGTAACAGAATACTAGGAAGAAAGAGAGAGCCTGAAATGGATCCCTGGGCTCTGGGCCTGAGTGGAGACTAAGCAGGATGTAAGTAAAACCATTACTTCTCCCTTCTGATCAAAGGCGAGATGGTAACCCTGCCCCTCCTCCCCACCACCCAGCAAGCAATTAACACAGCCTGGCATCTCCTCCCCCCAGTGATGGGGATTCAGCTTGCAGGACCAGCTCTGGCTGATCTGTGGTTGAAAGTAGGAGGCCATGCACCCAGGTTGAATAACACACCCACTTGCAAATAGAATATATTATGAAACTCTTCGATGAGGGAGACATACAAACCAACATTGTTATTGATGGATTATTCTTTTCATCTGCACTTGTTGGAGATGTGACATCAGAATTTGCCAGCAGGAGCTCCAGTAAGAGGTTAAAGTCACAGGAGTCGAGTAGACTAGCACCTCTTGGATTTTACAGCTACCCTGGATCTTATTAAATGCAGATTCTGAGTCCTCAGTTCTGGGTGGAGCATGAGATTCTGCATTTCTGACACACTCCCAGGTAGGGTTGCCAGGTTTAGAGAAAGAAGAGGAAAAGAAAGCTGGACGCCTAGTAAAATTTAAATTTCCTATATTTTATCTGGCAACCCTACTCCCAGGCAATGTTAATGCTGCTGGTGTGTGGACCACACTTTGAATGGCAAGAGTGTACATCATCAAAACATAAAAACCGGATGAAAACATAAGGCTGAGTTAGTGGATGCACATCTGGTACAATTTAAAAAGAAGCGCATGGTTCATAGGATAGTCACACTATGGAGTTTCTCAATACCAATAGCAGCAATAGCAGCAAACCAACAGCAGCAAAGAGTGTATAGACAGCTCTGCAAGTGGGGTTACCTGCATTCCCAGGCCTAGAGTCTCATGTTTGCTTGATGTGTCTATTGGCTCAGTCACATTTAATATTAGTAACACCAAAGTGAAGTTACGGCTTTCACAGTGTAAAAAGGGCCAGAAGAGCTAAAAACAATGCAAAATTTTATGCTGAGGACCTTGGGATGGCATTTCACCACATTCTGCCTCCCTTCCCATCCTGCACTTGGGAGTGGAGGGGCCACCATGACCCCCTACCCTGCTTGCAGCTAAGCCTCTGACAGGTGATCTGCAGAGGAGGTAAGGACCTGGGCTTAGGTTAACTCTGACATTTGACATGCAAACCCAAGGCTCTCTGTTCCTTTGAAGCTAAGAGAATCCATTCCAGCTCCTTTGAGGCCACTGAGCCACCTGAGTAGCCACTTACAGGTTGCCGGAAGGTTGGTGCGGGAAGGCAGTTTCACAGTGGTTTGTTCTAGACAGAGGGGCAGAGCCAGCAGTCTCCAAACATGGAAGAGGAGCACAGACAGAGGGGCAGAGCTGTGGACGGTGCCCTCTTCCTCGAGCCCCTTTCTCCCTCACTGGCTACTCTGCTATGCACTGTGTAAGAGCTTTATCCCAGAGGGGCTGCATAGGGTTAGAATCAGGTTTTTAGGATCTGTTTTTCAGGGGTTTCTTGGTTTGTTTTGCTCTATTTTAAAGTATAGCAGGATCACCTATATTCTAAAACTTCCCTGCCTGTATTCTCTGATGCAAACCATTTCCCTTCTGTGCATCCACTACTGAGATTGGGTGCATCTTGTATATATTTCTACCACGATTTCACTATGCTTGATTTAATTAATCAAAGGCAGACACTATACTCTCCCAAATTAAATAGTGCCAGTAGTTTTATTCTACAAGTATTTATTGAGTGCCTACTATGTGCCAGGTCTATGGAGAGCCACAGTCATTCAGAAACTAGAGGACAAATAGCCCTCTCTTGTCTATACTGTTTTACACTCAGTTCTGCCATGGCAATGAGTAAGCGTGGGATTTTCAGCTGAAATGTGCGTGGGTTATTTACTATAGTACATTGGCAGGCTTTAATTTCTGAAAGTCCCATTTTTCGAAGTGCTACATGCCCCCTAACCCCTCAGCGGCATGTAAAACCTGACGTATTTTACCCATTTTTTAAAAAGTCTACAGTTAATTCATGATTCAAGCTGTACTGAAGTAAACAACTTGAAACCCAAACGTGCCTTTTCCTTTCTGCTCCCCAGCTCCACGCTTCTCCCCAGAAGCAGTAAACACCAATTAATTGGTAGGTATGCCCTTCCTGTGCATTTATAAATATATGTACATTTACAAGTTTCATTTGTAACACAAATTGGATCTTATTATACAGATGCTTCTTAGCTTTGTATTTTTCACTTAACAGTATATGTTGATAAACCTTCCATTTTAGTATATATGAATCTACCTATTTTTTTCTTAATAGCTAAAGGAATATTCTGTGGAGTTCCCCTGCCAAGTTTTATTTAACTACTCACAGTTGGTGGTTATTTAGATTATTTGCCTTTTTCTTTCTTTGCCCTGACAAATAAGACTGCAGTAAACAATTTTGTGTATATGTTTTTGGGCACATATGCCAGTGTTTCTGAATGGATTTGATACACTGATGAGAACAAAATTCACTGCCAGTTGGCAAATGCACTCCAACCTGCATCTTGAGTTTCTCAGCCCATGCTGTTGTGTCAGAATAATTCAGGATTGCCTGAGAGCCTTCCATGTTTGGACACTGCTGGCTGACATTTTGAAAGCTGGAGTTGAGCCTTATAGATAAAAACCTTATAGTAACAATATTTAAATGCCTTAAAATGGTATAGACTTCACTGAGCAGAAAGAAGAAAAGAGAAGAATAAAGGGAGCTTCCCTGATAAATGGACTAACACCTCCATATTGAATGGAATGTTGGTCTGTCAGGAAAGGAATGGGCCATTATTTTTGAAAGTAACTTTTTCACATTTTTCTTCCCAGTTAAGCCAACTCCACAAAACAGCAAAAACTGAAAACCTGAAGAGCGTGCTGTGTTGCCATGAATACTGCTGGGGATTGTAAAGTGTAACTAACAGGGTGTTGTAGACAGAGTTTCAGAGATGTCTCCCCGAGGTTCCCATTCCTGGGTAGTCGAACACTAATTCAGGCATGGGGTGAAGGCACTTTGCAGATGGAATTAAGGTTACTAATCAGTAGATGTTGAAATGGAGATGTGTCCTGGATTCTGCAGATAGGCCCAATGTAATGAAATGGGCCCCTAAGAGTATAAGAGGAAAGCAGAAGAGTTAAAGACGTGTGGAGGAAAAGGAAAGAAGGATGAGAGATGAGGCAGAAGGAGAGGTCAGAGGGATGCTAAGTATAAGGAGAGGCTTCTTGCAGAGGAAGGGTCCATTGGCCAGAGGATGCAAGAGGCCCGTAGAAGCTGAGAATGACTTCTAGCCAATAGTCAGCAAAAAAAGTCCTACAGCTACATGGAATGGAATATTGCCAATGACTTGGATAAGTCTGGAAGTAGGGTCATCCCTAGAGGTCCAGAAAGGACTACAAACCTGCCAATACATTGATTTTGGTTTTGAGCAGAGAGATCATAAATGGATTTTTGTAAGTTGCTAAATATCTGGTAATTTGTCATGAGAACAATAGAAAACTAATCAGAGATTGAAACAACATCTATGTGTTGGACAGCAGAAATGTACCCATAGGGCAGGTTGGGCCATTTCTCACTTCCTAGCATCTGAAGTAGGATAGGAACCAATAATATACTATGAAAAAGAGCTCAAATTCTCTAAATGCGACCATGTGCTGTGCTAGCTGCTTTATGTGCATTCCTTACCTAATTCTTCACAATAGCCTCACCTTATTCTCCACAAGGATTCATGCTTTTTTGATAATCAGCATTTTACAGATGAGAGACTAAGCCTCAGAGAGGTTAGGTCCACGGGCAGGGATCACAGGGCTTACAAATGGCAGGCTGGGACTCAAACCCACGTCTATGGGGCATCACACCCAAGTCTATGCTCATCAACACTATTTCACAGTGCACCACTGTGACTCCCTCTCCTATAAAATATAAGGCTAAATTACTGATATTTAAACTCTTGCTAAACATTCACATCCAAGAATGCCTTTTGCCACATAAAGCCCCTTGACCTTGTTTCAGTGTCCTTGGAATCCTATACCATCAGATGCCGAACAAGGAGGGAAAAAAATATCAAAGTTGGATGGTCAAGAAAACAAGAAACTCCTCTCCCCTGCCCCCAGGCTCTTCAAGCCAAAGCATATTGCACACTCTTATATTTCTCTTCAAATCCTTGGAGGTTCCACTTGCTCTAGATTGTGTCAAAGATTGCACTCTCTTCTCTGCACCAGGCACTCAATTCCAGAGGTGTAAGTTGTGATGGAGACATTTTTATACCTTGAACATAAACAAAAGGAGCCAGAAGGAGTATCAAGTGGAACGAGTGTGGTACATAGCTGACAATTTATCTGGGAAGAGCAATGTGCTAATTTGATCTCGGTTGTCTGTACAGAACGTGTGAGCTCAATTTCAGCCAATGGAAAGTCTGAGCATGCAACAAACTCCTTGCATTTATGCATTCACATATTCAAACACTAAACAAATATGAGCTGAATTTCTCATGGGCCAGAGTTTGCACTGGAAGCCAAGGATACAGTGATGAAGAAGATGAGTTCCATGTTAATGAATCTTTCAGGCTAGAGAAAGAAGAATGGATAAGCAGGCAATTGCAGGCTAAATGCTGTGATGGAGAAGGTACTGATGGCCATGAAAACATGTGGGAGAAATGCCAAACCCAGATTCAGAAACCAGAGATAGTGGCCCTAAACTTGGCCTGAAGAAAAAAATAGGAGTTAGCGAGATAAATATGAATAGAGGAGACTGACCTGGATGGAGGGAATGTCATAATGTAGGTCTAATCTGGAAGCATACAATTGTCCATAAATTAATCTGGAGTATAGAAGGCAAAGTGGCAGAATGACAAAGCATTAGGCTGAAGGTGTCAGTAAAGACTGAGGTCAGAAAGGATTTCTACTATTGTAATGAAATTGAACTTTATTTTAAGTGAACTTGGAAAGCAATGAAAAAAAAAAAGTAAGCAGGAACGTGATCAGATGTGGGTGCTTTAAAAGGATCTCTCTGGTGGAAGAGTAAAAAATGGATGGAGGGAGACCACTGGGAGGCTGGAGAACGTGGTATATATAAAGGAAGGGTGAGATGAGGGATGGAGAAAGGCAGCTGGAGTCCATGGATATCTGGGAAAGAAAGTCAAAGGGATTTGGTGGTGGGATGGAGGGCAAAAAGGGAGTCTAGGATGACAGCCAGGCCTGCCTTGGCTAAATCGTCATCCAAATATCATTCTGGCTGACAGGCCCAAGCTGTGGTCTACAGAGGTGAGACAGGATTAAAATGTGTAATTTGGGGACGGCCTGAGAAGTAAGGGATCAGCCAGGAAGCACATCTTCCTCCTGCTGCATGGGGCAGCCAAGAGCGCCTTTGTAGATGGGTGTCTTGGGGCTTTCAGAGCAGATGACTCTGCTGGATTGTTTGGAATATGCTGACAGAAGAATAAAAGCTTTCAAGAAAACAAAGTCCCAACCCCTTAACAAAACAGGAAATGATACAGTTTCAAATGTTCTCTTTCTTTCCTGTGCCCTTGTTTTCTGCAGAGAAGAATGCCTTTCCTATTGAAGGTGGTGAGTGCAGGTTGCTCTGTGGGCCTGGGGAAGGGTCAGTGAAGCTATAATTTGCATGCCTCATGTACCGTAAGGCTCTGTGATGTCTTAACAGGTGTCTTGACTCTTGGCCTTGACATATCATGTCAGGTCTGCCAGTCAGCTGGGACTGGGTTCTGGGAAGAACAGGCGTGCCTGGGGCTTAGTAGCATTTTCTTGGTTAAACACCTGTGGCTGCTATGACCCCATGGCTAAGCCGTGACATAGGCTGACAGGTCAGGATGAGTCAGATCCCCTTACACAGTGATGGTCTTTCAGTCCTCTTCTTATTATTACAGCTCTGTAGCAAGTCAGGGAGATTTTTCATAAGCTAGTATGTGAAATGCATTCAATGCCTAGTGTTATGTGCTTTGTTTAACACATAATCTTCCCCTCTCTTCTGATACTAGCAGCGAGGTTTTCCTTAGTGAATTCCTTTCAATCTCTGCAGTTCTTGAGCAGTTTACCTGTTTGCCCAGCAGTGTCAGATATGGGCACATGACTCAAGCCAACCAATCAGGATTCCCTACCCCACCCCCAGACTTGATCACTCAGACTGAGTTATCCCTTGGGCCACAGTGATTGATTCAGGTAAGGGCATATGACCCTGCTCAGCCAATGAGTCTCAGTTCTGAGACTGGGCAAATACGATATGGAAAAAGAAATGCTTGTTCTGTGGAATTGGAAGCTGTCATGGTGGTGTTTGGGGTGCTATGAGCCACAGCATGAAGAGAAACTTGCCTGAGGAGGAAGTAAAAAAGAAAAGGAAAGCAGACTTGCATGAGAAGAGAGAGAGGCAGGCAGAGACAGATCCCCTAAATCCATCTGTGCCTAAAGCCAGTCCTGAATAATTTAGTTATGAGAACAAATAAATGTCTTTTTCAGTAAGCTGGTTTGAGTTCTGATGAATAGAAATTGTGTCCATTATTGAATCCTGGTTCAAGTCAATTCAGCAATTATTTGAGATCTATGGTGGGAGCTACACCTCAGAGCTACAGGGAATGCATAAGGCATGATATAGTCACAGCCATAATTATTATAATTATTCCATTTATTGGACATTTCCCATTATCAGACACTCCTCAGCACTTTACACACATTATTTATTTGACCTTACAAACAGAGCTTTGAATTACTTACATTTTACAGAGGAAGGAATCTAGGCCCAGAAAGGTTAAGAAATGTATCCAATATAATAATAAGAATGAAAAAATAGCTAGTCTCTGAAGAGGTAGGCTATACATTGTGGTCTACTATGGCTCCAAAGTCTCTGTTCTTCCTATTCCGCTTTCTTGCCTTCCTCCAACTTGGTGTTCACACTCTGGTCACAGAGACATAAAGGAACCACACTGGGTGCTAAAGAGCAGGTAAGATTATTATTCCCTTCCATCCCTGAAGACTTGGAAGTAAGTGAAATAGATTGCATACCCACAGAAGCAACATGGAATAGATCAGAGCAGAGTTTACCAAGTTGCCCTAAAGAGGCAGAATGGCTCCCAGCCAACCAGGCTACATCTAGCTGCCTGAATGTATTGGCAGCCAAGAAGTAACGGTGTGTCAGAAGAGATGCCGGCCAACCATGGAAGCCCAGAATAAAGGGGCTGGAGAGGAGGACCTTGGGGATGCCCATCCTAGCATTATTAACATGGGAGTAATACCCATAGGGCTTTCTGATGGCCAGACTATCCCTATGGAAAGATGAGTGAGGAAGTGGTAGCCACGGAACCCAGCAGCCTCTCCTCCCATGAAACCCTCCATCTCCACTGTGGGTCAGCACACTGGGCCTCTTAGCCTGATGTTCTTAAATGTCAACTTAAGTCAACACCTTCAGTTCTGTGGGTGTCATGCTCCTCTTCACCATAACCCTTACTATTCTCTCTTTAAACTGTTTTTAAACCACTGCTTCTCTGTAGGGAGAGGACTATTTGCCACACATGGACATTCTGCAGTGATGGCCTAATGTCATTGTAAATGAACAAACTGGCATTCAGAGCCTAATTTGGCTTCCCTTGTGAGTGTGCCTATGAAAGACTGGGTTGGTCAAAAGCTTGCAAGCTTTTGTGTCCATACATCTATTAGGATTCCCTATGTAAAATAATCATGAAGTGCCTGGAGCTGGCAATTTTGGAAGCTCGTGTTTTGGAGATGGATATCCATTTTACACCAACAAGGTGGGTTTCAGAACCTCCCAGACTGGAAGCCAGGCCTGGACGATGACAATGGCCAGCCATTTAAAGCACATTATCTCATGCACATACCTATGCCCTGGATAAGAGTGGCTGAACAGAGAAAGAAGAGCATGTGCTTTGGAGTAAATTAACTTGAACTTGAGTTTCAGCTTCACCATTACTAAGCTGTGTAGACAAGTTTTCCAACTCTTTAAGTCTCAGTTTCCTCATGTAAAACATGAGGATGGTAACAGGATCTACCTCAGAGTGGCTATGAGGACTAAAATGGAAAAGAAATGAATGGAAAAGGTTTAGCAGACACCTGACATAGTCATACTCATTACCTGTTAGTGGCTCGCTCATCATTGACATCATTTCCTCTTCTGGCAGAGTACACACCTCTTTTTGCATACTTTCCTATATATAATCCAGGCCTGTGTGTCCAGGACAGTGACACAGGCCTTCAGGAAGGCAAGGAGACTTGGAGAAAGAGAGGACAGGGCCTTACAGATAGGCTGGCCACCCAGCTGTCCACAGGGCCCAGACTGAAATTGTCAATATAAGAAATGAGCCCAGTAGAACTGACTGGACTGGAGAGGCAGCCTGGCTAAAGAGGCATCACAAGTCAGCTCCAGAGTCGTGTGTCATAGGGGATGCACGCCCTGCCCGGCCATATCTGTGCATTTTTCATGAAAAGTCCAGAATCTAGATTTCCTTGTGAAATGTACCATTTTTACATTAGAACAACTAATTTGAATTCTTTTAAATATTCTGCAGGCCAAATGACCAGTTCATGTAACAGACACTCTTGGGGCTTTAACTTACCATCTCTACCTTAAAGGCTGGGCAGAATTTGGAGGGGTAGGGATTCTGAGCTTGGGTTTCCCTAGGAGCAGATCCCACAACAAAGATGCAGTACAAGCAGTTAATTTGGGAGGGGATCCCAGAAGACATCAATAGGGCAGTGGGAAGTGGAACAGTGATGGGAAGGCAGCCAATAGGGGGTGTTTTCAAGTCTTCACTGTGGGTGACTAGTGACTGGATCTTACTCCTGCAGGGAGCCGCCAGCATTAGACACATGCCTCAGAGTCACCTGCTTGAGGACGAGGGGCTGGGGTATGTATACACACCCTCCTGGCAGTCATCAGTGGAGGGTGCCTCCAGGAGCATCAGTGCCGTCATGCTCCTCACCTGCCATGAGCCTGTATGGGGTGGGCTGTGGGGCCAGAGCAGCTCTTGGGCCACTGCAGGCCAGCACCAGCAGCTGGAGGTAGGTGGGACCCCACAGGTGCCAGTGTGAGAGGGGCAGGAGGAAGCAGTCAGCACCAGCCCGTGCACTAGCAAGTATTCGAGGGACTTTTCAAAACATCCCATCTACTCCAGAAATTGGGGGCCGATGGCAAAGGCCTTCCTATTGGCTTCATTTGTCCCATCAGATGAGGCTTCCAGTACATGGCTCTGGTCTCTTGCTTGTGCCAAAGCAGGAGTTGAGGCTGGAAAGAGATGTGAGCTCCTGACAGGAATGCCTGCTCACCGCGTTCGCCTCTCGAGGATCTGCCTGTCAATTACAGAAAGATCTACGAGATTCCGTTCTCCTCCATTATCTTCCACAGGGGTCTCCAGTGGCAACTCTGCAACCGTTTTCTGCAGAGTGGTTCAAATTGTTTTATATCTCCTTAGCTGCCAAGTACAATGTCATAAGCAATAAATAAATAAATTGTTGGCCTATATGGAAAGCATATTTTGTCCAGATGCGTCCTTGAAACTTCAGCCCTGAAACATGAAAGTCAGATTGAAAACCACATTCTCAAAGCTCGGGGTAAGGTGGAGGGAAGGCTCATAGAGAGAAGCTGTTTGATTGGCAGGTGCTGCCACCCAGCACCCGATGTGTGTCCTGCAGCTAGGCCAGCAGTACACCTTCTGAGAAACTAGGCATGCAAATTTTTGTACTCAATGTGGCTGGCTCAGCCAGACAGGCCGGGGGGAAAGGCAGAATTGAGCTTGGAGGGTTGCTCAGCTGAGGAACTGAGACCTGTGTGTTCCTCTTGGTCTCCTCTTGACCAGCTGTGTTGTCACAAAACCTTCCTCATCCAGAAGGCTAAGTCCAGCACTGTTGCCTGGGCCACGCACTTCCCAGGTCCTTGGTTGTTGCTGTAGGCAGAAGGTGAGGCCATGGGGATATGTAGCCAGGATGAGGAGGGAGACGTGGATAACTGAAAATGACCCAGAATGATGCTCCATGTGTTTCAGCAGGTTGAGTCAGCCCGAAGACCCTGAGACAGAGTTGCCATTCCAAGACAGAGCTAGAGCAAGTAGGCAGGTGATCCAGGAAAGCAGCTGTGGACTCAATGGCAGGAATCACCACAAAGAGCTCAGCAATGGCAATGGGCTGCCAATATCAGCTGGCTGGGAGTGCTGTTAAATGTCATCTTTATTACTTTTTAAAGTAAAAATATATGCTCATAAAAAGGCAGACTAGAGATGCATGAAGTGAAAAACGGAAGTCCCTTCTTCAACGTCCCCAAATCCCATCTCTCTTTGTCCTTCCATAGATTCTTCCAAACACTCGTATTTTACAAGAAATGAGCTTATACTATATAAATTATCCCCTTCACACTTTCTGAATTTTGGACATCTTTCCACATCAGTATCATCTTTGTCATTACTTTGTGGTTCTCTTTTGATGGATTGCAGTAATGTGTTAAAATGTTCAAGGTGACTTCTTAGGGTGCTTCCCGAATTGCCAGCCCATGGTAAGCAAACAAAAATGTAACTAGCTGATTGCTATTATAATTTCCGATAGGAGCAATCTTTTATTATCTTATCTCCTGAATTCAATGGAATTAAAGTGAAGAATGGAGGAAGTCATAAAAGATGGTTACAGAAATAGTGATTTTGGATATATGCGTGTATATATATGAAACATGTTTGTGTGTGTATGTAAAGTGTAATAAAATTCTAGAGAGATAACTGGCTGTCTAAGTAAAACTAGATGTCACTTCTCTATCTGAGTTTTCTTAAATGAATTACTTTGCCCACCGGCCAGGATTTAATTTAGGCTTGCGTGCATTTCTTGACTGGCAGTGCTGCTCAGCAGCCAAGTGTAAGGCTCCTGCAAGACACTATAGATGATTAAGCATATAAGCTGTGGGCTCAGATACCAACTTCGATGCTTACAGTCTTGCTGTGCTTAACCCTCTCGGTGGCTTGGTTTCCTTATTTCTCAAAGCAAATGATGACATGTACTTCCTAGTGTCACTGAGGAGACTAAAGGAGAGAAGGCCTACGAAGCCTTGGCCCGGCACTTGCCCAGCAAATAGGGGTTGTTAGTAGTAGGAACAGGAGTATGATCACCAGCAGACAACTGACATCTGTCAGGTGTGTATGCCTTATGAGATACATGAGATACACACACTATAAATATCCCCCTTTACACGTGCTCATTGTCTTCTTCCAGCTAGGTAGTTGAGAAAGAATTGTGGAAAAGAAAATGAATGTAAAATTATTTTTAAAGTCAACAGTCAACTAAAACTATTCCAAAATGCCTCAGAGGTTGTCGCAAACCATCATCTGTTCTAGACCAGAAACAGAACCCGATTTCCAGTTGTAGATGATAAATAAACACAGTACACTGCCCTTTACAACGAGTGGCTATTTTTTTAACCCATGCAGATGTGTCCTATTTACATTGAAGCTGTCATACAAATTAGCAAAGGCCCACAGAATCTGAAAGAAGGCAGACTTCAAGCCCTGAAATGTTCACAGGAATGGAAAATGGCTTATCCCACTACTCATAGCTGTGGCATTACAGTCCTGGTAGGTATTGATTGGGAAAAACTGAAGAGCTTTTCCAGGCCAGCAGAAATGTTTGCCAACCAAGCAGGCTTTGAAGCTAATCTGCAAGGCTGGGTAAAATGAAATGCAATAAGGTTGGGAGCTGCTGTAATTTTGACTTTTTTTGCAATCTGTGAAAAGTCTTAAATGTTTTACAGATATGAAAATCACTTTACTTGGTACATGACAGATCGAGTCTGAATTAAAACACCAATTACAGCACAAAGGATTATCTCCTGTTTCTCTTAGCATAAGATTTCCTTGGCCAAATACTTCTTCAGCTACACTTATCAGACATACCCCTTCTCAAACCTTAGGTATGTATTGACTCTTACAGGGAGAATATGAAGGATGGTGCCGGAGAGTCAAAACAAGTAAGGGCTAGGAGGATATTCAGATTCCATGTTTCTAAAGCCACTCCAGACACTGAGGAAATAGCGAATGTTCGGTTCTGTGAAAGGGCCAGCTGAAGATCCCTCCGCAAGGCTCCGGACCAGACCCCAGGATCCGAGGCTTCCACTAAAATGCTCCTTCCGGCTGATCTTTGCTGTTGGGGGTGCACATGGACACAAAAATGTAGATAGTTTAAATGTAATCTTTAAAAAACTCCCATGGCTGATCTTTTTTGGAGAGGCAGCAAATTCCTGATTGTGCGACTAAAAAGGTCATTTTTGTTCTAGAAGAGCAATTCATTATTCTCTAAGCACTGGACATGCCGAGGGCCAGCAATGGTCTCAAAGTCCCAGTGAAGGCCTAGGACTTAGAGATGGTACACAGCGGTCCCTGTCCTCGAAGCAATGGGGGGGGGGGGGGTGCGTGGCGCGGGGAGAGTGTACTTGATGTCCCCTGAGAGGCATGGCCAAAGGCTTTGGGAATGTAAAGAGAATGGCTTTTCAGTTCTGCCTAAATAATTCAAAGAGCCTTATTTGGCCTGGGTCTTGAAGGTGTAAGCAGGCTTTTTCCTGGCAAAGCAGTCCATCATGCATTCGTTCATCCATCCATTTAACTGAAATTTACTTTTTGCCTGTCTTTGTGGCAGGTAAATGAACAGTAAAAATATAGTAGTAAACATAGTCTTCCCTCAGGATTTTACAATTTCTTGGGAGGTATCAGAAATTAAACACGTAAATAAATGAATAAATACGATGATTTTAGAAGTAAAGGTGGTGATATGGTGGGAAAGTCTGAGGTTGAGGATGCCACCTCGGACAGAGCGGTCTGCACGCCCGGCCGGCCGAAGGGATCCCTGGCCTGAGGAGGCGGCAGCACAAAGGAGGCCCTGACGGCGGAAGAAGGTGGTGGGAGAAGAGGAAGAGCTGGCGAATGTCCTTCTAGGAGCACTAGGGAGCCTCAGGAGGGTGTCAGGCAGGAGAGTGCTGATCTGTGTGACTGAGGAGGCAGAGGAGCATAAAAACCGCCATGGCAGGAGTGCAGCGGTGGACTGACTACCCGAATGCCAGGCAGTCAGCCTGAATTCCACCAGGCCTTTTGTTCGGAGCAGAAACAGGCAGAACTAAAAGGCAACACGATCCTTTTGTTTCACAATGAGGACACTGAGGCTTGGAGAGTCGACAGGTGAGGCCAACTTGGGGTGGGAGGGCGGGGCCCAGCTCAGGACCTGGGATGCCGAATCCTGCACTTTTCCCCTGCATGCGTATTCTGCCTCCTTACCCACAAGCATATCTTCCAAAGACTTGGATTTAAAATCTGTTCCCCATCAGACCTTTCAGAGAGAGCTTTTGTGATTTGTTTTTGGTAGTGTGTTAAAAGGCAGTCACCTTGAGTGACTTCTGCTTGACAGAAGTGTCAGTATTGTCACCACCTACTCCAAGGAGCAGCCGCACATGCAAGCTGTGCCCTGGCTCCAGAGGAAATAAGGAGGAAGACAAAGAGCTGTTCGCCAGAGCTAGAATTCAGGTTCCCGGGTGCCTGGACTGACTGTGTGACTTTGAGCAAATTCCTCCTTCACTCTGGACCTCCATTCTTTCAGGTATGGAATGAGAGGATTGGGACATAAGCGTGATTAAAAAGTTACTTTAAATAATTTTGAATGAAATTAAGTTGAACAGGTTGTTTGCTGCAGGACTTCTCAGAGCTTTTACCATGCTAATAAGCACTATCAAGACAGAAATATAGTCTAATGCATATCACAGGTGTATTTATGTACATGGCCTTGGAATGCTTCTGAGGGAGGACACCTCATAGACCTTGTGCTCCTCAGGACGCTTGTCTTGAAGATAAGCCTGAGATTCTGAGACATTAACATCAAAGGGAGCCTCCATTCATGCTTTTGCTCCTTTTTATTCATCAAGGGCACAGAGTGACACTGTTCAGTGTTTCAGTGATATGTAGCCCCTCCCCTGCCCCACCTTCATTACCTTTCTGCTGTCCCATTCAGTGACCCACAAAGGCTGTCTTCTGAAGGAATGTGAGGACAGAAACAGCTGCTTTCCCTTGGGGACCTCTGTGTGCTCCAGCCTCTTCCCAATGTCTGGACTACAGGAACCTCATTGTCCCTAGGAACTTTCCCTAGGGACTTTTTCAAGGTGACTTTGGAAGTAAGAGCTGGTGTGATGCATCTCTAATGCCTTCTGCAGGACTGTCTTCATCATTCTAATGTCTGCTATTTGTTGAGCACTTGCTATGAGCCAGGCAGTGCATAAAGAGATTTGCCTACACTGACTCAACAGCCCCATGGACTGTAGACTCTATATTATTCCTACTATACAGATGAGGACCCTGAAGCTTGATCAGGCTTATTAACTTCCCAGAAGTCTCGCAGTCGGTTCATGGGAGACTGGAAGTCCTACTCAAGTCCATCCTCCAAGTCTCTGCATTTGATAATAGTACTGCATTACTGTCTTGATATTTGAATGAGTGGAAGGTGAATGAAAGAATGAGTGAGTGAGTGAATGAATGAATGAGTGAATTGATGAACAAAGGGTCATGTGAGGAAATGGTAACCCACATCTCACTCCCCGCTTCTAGAAACTCATGTGGCCTTGGGAAAAAGTAATCATACCCATTTCAAGCCACCACCTTCTTAGGGCCTCATTTTCTCTCTGTGTCCCCTCCATCAGGGTACGAGGGGACACTATGTAATTGTGGGACACAGCACCTACCTGCCAGCAGAAGCCCGCGTCCACTCCCCACATGCCTCAGGGCGAGGCAGCCTTGGCTGGATCAGTCGGCCAGGCTTTCAGCCTGTTGAGTTTTATGCTGCCACTGCTGAGTCTCTCACCAAGCAGAGGGCAGCTGTTCTGGGATTGAAACATGAAGAAAGATGGGCTGAGATCAGATAAGCATCCCTTCCCAAGCAGACGTACCTCCCAATTTGCAGGCCTTTGTTATATTACTAGCAGTAAAGGAATGTTGAAATGGAGCTCTAGCCTTGATCTGAATTATAATCTCTGAAGCTATATTTAAGTCTACCTAAAGATATTTCAATTTGCTATCTTTCATTTTTTTCCCCTCTCCTTGGCTCAGAGCACACTTGTATCCCTGCAGAACACACAAAGCTGGGACGTATTTCTTAATGTTTTACATTACAGTTGTAAGTCCTTCTTATCCTTTGATAATCATATTTTAACTTTTAGTCAACGTACTTGTGGGTGTGCCTGTGTCTGTGTTGTATATAAGTTCACATTTATACGAACAGCATTAGCTCCTTTTATCTTTTTTTTCTCCCAAAGCCATACTTGTAAGACTACATTCAGCAGCAGATTAATCCCCAAATAACTTAGTTCAGCTTTCGCAGCTGCTGCCAAAACAGCCTCGCTCCCAGGCGGGTGTAGACTCTGTGGTGGCTATAATTAACAAGTCTTCAGGTGGCAGGGGCTGTATCAGTGGGAAGAGAACTGGGCAGGGAGGTCACCAAATGCTGGTAGGAACTGCCAACAGAAGAACCCATGGAGGACTTTTTTTGAAGGAGGACAAGTTGGGGCAGGGGAGGGGCTTTCTTCAGCAACTGACCAGTGCTGAGCTGAGGAAGCAGGTGATCTGGGGTAGCCTCTTGTGTGTGTGTCTGTGTGTGTGAACATGTTGGTATGTGAGTGTGTCTTGGATGGGAGGGAACCTATCCTTCAAGATTGTAGGTTTAATGTTAGATTTTGTTTGAACTATCATTTGTGACTTACTACCTCTGTGACTTTTGGCAAATTGCTTATAGTTGGCCTTGCAGTGCCTCAGTTTCCCTCTCTGTAAACAGGAATTCATTCATTATCCAACCAATATTGGTTGGGTACCTGTTCTCTTCCAGGCACTGTTCTAGGCACCACGGATGCAGCAGTAATCAAAAAGACAAAAATACCTGCCTTATGAAACTTCCATCCTACTGGGGGAAACAAAATTTACAAGGAGAGTTATTATGAGGATTAAAATAGATTGTGTGTATAAAATGCCTAGCACACATATTTTGGTTAAGAAGAGCAAATATTAATACCATTATTCTTTAGGTTATATATACAAAAGAACACCGCCCCCCAAGAAAAACAAGTCATGAGCCTAAATTCCACTGCTTTATTTTAAAAATTGATTTTCTTCAGGAAGTAACACAAGAGTATTTTGGGAATAGATGGTCTGTGTATGTTTTGCTAGATCAGTCAAAACAGTCCATCTTTGCAGCAGACATCTTGAAGGATAAAGATGCTTCTTGAATGGACTTTGGCAAAGGAAGATCAGCTCTCAGGTGACAGCTCAGACATGACAAACTGGAACAACGCAGAAAGGAATGCGTGAAAGGGTTGGATTAAGAATCACAAGGCAATTACTCTCGGCAAACTGATACGCAGGAAAGAGACACAGGCTCACCTTGTTATCCAGAAACACAATAAGCAAAAATTCACTGTTACAGAATTACAGAATAGGCCATCCCCTATGTGAAAACAAGTTGTTATTAAAATTAAGGAAGGGGGTGTTTGTGAAATTAGTTTGGAATGCAGGCCTCGTTTTTCGCTAGACTAGAGTTCATGGACTGATTCTCAAGTGTACTTAACATACACTGGCCTGAGATGTATTCTTTCCCCTCACCAGCCTCTATATGCAACTATGGGAGAAGGCACTGAGGTGGCCAGTTTGTCCTTGCACTGACCCGATATCAGTCTCTATCCATTTTATAGATAAGTAAGTAAGCAAGCAGTTTCCCTTATCTGAAAATTCACTATCAGAGGCTAGTTGTTCAAAGAAGCCAAAAATTGCAAAAAAAAAGCCAAAGTTGTCATAACATTAAAACATTCATGAATTAATTGAGGACCTATTAAGTTAGTCTCATTGAAACATCCTCCCATTTAATGCTGGGCCTCCCACTGTGTTGAGAGTCAACTCCTTGTGAAACTGTCTTTTCTGAATTATCCAACATCCAGAAATACAGTGAAAATATGTTATATAGTACTTACAAAATGATGTAGCAAATTATTCAAAAGATACAATTTTTTATCAAGTTGATGTTGGAAATCAAGTTTCACATGCAAATTCATTAACAAATGAAGATAACTTGTTATCCCTTAAAAAGAGATGGGACTTCAAAGTGAATGATTGGATGTTAGAGACTTATGACAGATTTAGGGAAAATGGGACAAGTCTCCAATATTTTTGTGAATTTCATGCTCTTAATGGCTGTGCTGATGAAAGTGAAGGATATTATATCATGCACCGATACAACCTGGTTAAGAAAAATATGAACCAAATAAATCCATGCTTATTTTATAAAAACTAGTAAATTGTTGAAATTGTAACCTACATTTTAAAAAAATAAGTTATATATATATGCATTTACAAAACTTTTAGTCTCATTTTAAAACATGAAGTCCCATATCTCTTCCACACTATTTACCATGATATTTTTGTCTTTGTAAAGGGGTGCACCTTTCCAGGTTCCATTTTTCCTCCAATGAAGAGAAACTGGTATATATGCGTTGGTAAGGGTCCTGCTCTCGATGACCACTGTCTAAGCACTCTGGATTAGGAGTAGAGGGCAACATGGGCACAAAGTATCCATCAGTCTAAGTACCTCCCTGTCTATACTGATGATGTGTAATATTTTCAAGATCATGGGTGAACATGATAATGGGAGTCTCTAGAAAATGCACATGCCCAAAATAAATTTCAAGGGATTCATCTACCCTCTTGATGTCTATTCATGGATCATAATGACCAAATCATAGATATAAACAACCTTTGATCTGTACTCCTGACTCCCAAACATGCTATATTTATTTAACACACACACACACACACACACACACACACACACACACACACACACAGCCCCTCCTGAGTTCCAGAGCATTTTGTATCTTGTTTTATTCTTTTGTTGCTAATAATGATTCAATGAAGTATGTGATATTATCCTAATTTTAACATATGGAAAAACTGAGCATTGAGAAAAATTAAGAAACTCACTGAAGTTATAGTAAGTACCTACTCTTGCCTTTTAAACACAGGGGTTTTCCAAGGCCAAACCCCTCACTTTTTCTGTAACCTTAGGTCAATTCTATATGTCCACATAATGACTAACTTTTTTCTTAATTAGTAACTTTTACAAAGTCTTCCCTTATTACACAAGAAATGCATGTTTGTTGTAAAACAATTATATACTTTAACTCCTAAGTTTTGAAGTGTTCCCATTCTTTTTTCTTTTTTTTTTTCATTTTAGATTAAAGAAAGAGGAGGTATTATTATTCTTCACATTTTATAGATGGTAAAACAGAGGTACTGGGACTTAAATGACTTGCCAAGATCAACTAACCTGTTGGCAGCTCACTGATGCTGTAGCTCAGGTTGCCTGGCATGGGCCTTGAGCCTGCATGTGGGGCCATACTGCCCTCTCACACCCCACCCCACTTTTGGCATCTCTGGACCCCCTTCATCCTGTCTACAAAGGCCCCTTTATCACTATATGTCCACAGTCACTTTTTAGCTTACCTTAACATCCCAGAGTCTGGAGGGCATTAGTGAGTTTGGCTCTCATTATTATTTCCACATATCTTGAAACTCAGAGACCTAATACTTACAGTGAAAACTGCTTTGCATTAATAATTCAGGGTCCAATTTTATTTAAAATTTAACACTCATTTTTCTCTAAATATTTTATTTTCAATATTAGATGCTGACTAAAATCTGATTTTACTACAAACAGAAGCCACAAATTTTCCATAAAGATATGCCTGTCCAGTAATATGTTGATAATTAATGAGAAAATAATCATAGCAATAAAGTTGTTCCTGGGCCAAATACTCTATTAAGCATCTTATGTACATTAACTTGTGTAATCTTTGCAACAATCATAAGAGCTAGGAATTTTTATCCTTATTTTACAGAGGAAGACACTGAAACACAGAGAGACTGAGTCACATGCCCAAGACTGTAGCACCAGTAAGGGATGTGTGAGCAAGTTCCTCCAAGTTTAGTATAATTCAATGTGGGGATGTAGTTGCAAGTATCTTGAAAACAGATTCATACCCTAAGGGAGGCTTTAGAGACCCACTTTTATCTAACATTTTATTTACCAGAATTTTGTGTCCACATGATGGTTGATGCTCATAATGATTATTACCGCAAGACAAAATATGATTTTGAAAAATCATCTTGATTATCAGGGAAATATTGATATCAAAGAAGTATTCAAGGATGTGTTAGCCTGGCTTTTTATTAAATGTATTTAAAAAGTTGCATTCTAAGTTTGATTGCTTATCCCATCATTTACCTTGATGAAACTTTGTCTGAATACACTCTTTTAAGCAAAACACATAGATCCTATTGAAAAATAGTTTATTGTCTGTGGGTGTATATTTTGTAAAAATTTCTGGGTTGGCCTAAAAAAAATTTAGGGAGAAATTAAAAGTTTAACTTTACAAGAAGATAATTCTTTAAAAAAAGGATCACTTTGGGGAAAAAATAAAAGACTTAATGGCTTAATCTATGACTAAAAGAAACCCATAGATGGGAGGGGAAAAAAATTATCAGTCATACCTGCCTTGTACTGTGACAAAAACAATCTCTTGCCTAACTTGTGCACTTGCCGACCAACTCTAATAGTGTCAGCAGGACATGTTTACAGAGCCCACCCATGAGCACAGGTAGACCAGCACTGCAGAAAAATTTCTCTAAAATTTTCAAGAGTAAATTTCTATGCCACATTTTGTCATGAAAATATAAACCCAGATAATCAACTGGTAACAAGATTTCATAATTATTTCCTCTTCAAGCAAATAGAGGCATACATACACATGTGTGTATGTGACTTTCCATGTAAAAGTATCTTTTTTTTTTTCCCTAGTCATGGAAAATTTTGACCCTCATCTATTTCTGAACATCTGGGTCTGAGAATAAAACACCTCTAAATTCATACACGATAGGAACGTAACAAGCAAACTCCCCTCTTTTACCCCACCTGAGTAGCTGTCTGATACACTTTGGGATCCTATAGGGATGCTACAATATAATTATGTAGAGAGCACATACCAGAGTAGAAATCAAAATTAATCAAGTAAACTTTTGCTCTGCACAAGAGATGAGATGCAGAGATGGAACTTATCAGGCTCTTCTCAGGCAAGAGAAGGTGCTCACCCATGGAAAACAATGGAATGCGGCTTTTCAGGCTCCATGTGTTTTCCTCTTTTCCTGAAGTATAAGAAGGGATTTCTAATCACCCACAAACCCTAACTCTACATATTCCTCATCATTTATTCATTCAACAGAGATTGAGTGCCTGTTGTGGGCCAGTAGGGTGTTAAGTGCAGCAGAAACTCTCCACTCACTAACACTGCTTCTTCCCGGGAACAGGTGAAGACTACATTTCTCCAATGTGCAACTCAGTTCTGGCCAACAGAATATGAGTGGAAGTGATGGGCAACACTTCTATTTTTCCCATAAAATAGCCCTTATAATCTGTTTATTCTCTGAGAAGATATGTGAGACTACGTTAGTCAAACTGAGAAATTTAATGAGATAGCAAGATGGGTAGCAAAGATGGCTAGAAAGGGAGTATGGCGCTTACAAAGTTCTTGAAGGTAGAAATGTCCACTCTTCTTTGAACACCTTTTTCCTGACAAGGTAAGTAGTAGAAGGGGAAAGGGGACAGGATTAAGAGGGAAGGTTTCTGGGCTGCGAAGAACTGTAACCTATCCACACTATCTGAATCCAAAAGGAATATGCAGTCGTCAGGACTCTTGCATCAACTTAAACTAGTTTTTAAAGGGAAGAAGAAGAATATATAAGTCAAAGTGTAATGGCATCAGGTATGGGTGGGTCCAAGGGAGTAAAAAAGTACCATTAGAACCTTGTCTCTCACCATCTCTTGGCTTTGCCCTCCCCTAAAGATATTTATTCTCTAGCAGAAGTCTACCAAAAGCTTCACTGTAAGATAGAAAAACAACTGCGCGCGCGCGCACACACACACACACACACACACACACCCACCCCCCCCCACCCCCCGGAACCATGGAAGCCTGCTCCCTAGTAGTTCCAGCAAATGTTCTCCAGTGAAAGTCATTGCGCCAAATTTTGCCACATTCCTACCCATGAATGAAACACTGTGTAACTACATAGTATATTTTGATTAACTAGGCCAGTGTCATGTCCCCCAGGGTCTGACAATGGGCAAAGTATGATTCTCTGAAGGAAAAAAAGTCAAGATACTGGTACAAAAATAAATTTTACTGAAGGATAAGCAGGAAAAAAAAGAACTTCTGCTGGGAATTGGTTAAAATCCTCCATGGAGTTGAAGGCTGGATCTGGAGAGTGGAAAATCAGGATGTTTGTCATCTTTTTGTTTTTTTAAAGATTTATTTATTTTTTTTTTTAGAGGGAGGAGAAGGAGGGAGGGAGAAAGAAAGGGAGACAAACATGGATTAACTGGTGGCCTGGCCCACAACCCAGGCACCTGTGCCCTGACTGGAATCGAACCAGCGATCTTTCAGTTTGCAGGCCAGGACTCAGTCCACTGAGCCACACAAGCCAGGGCAGGATGTTTGTCTTCTATTTCTCATGTATTCTTCTTTCCCCTCTCATCCAACTTCCTCTCCCTTCATTATACTCTTGCCATAGCCTGCATGTCCCCACCACCTTTTCACAAACTGACTCAGTTTGTTGGAATCCCTCTTTCTCAATCCCTAGAGGAGCAAGCTCATTGGTCAGTCTCAGAACTAGGCCACAAGCCATAGGTCACTGGCTAGACTTAAAGATGTATTTGCCTAGAGTAGGAGACCTCACTTGGTACAGTCAACTCTAGCAAGTTAGGGCAGATCAAGCTCACTGATCCTGAATCCAATGAACAATTTGGTGGGCTTCAAAGGCCTGTCTTCAGGCCTGGGGTAGTGTCAAGGGAGATGTAGTAGGTAAGTTCTTTTACCAGGGACCATTCATCATATTGTCATCATACGCAGCCCTGTCTCCAGCAAGATTAGAGGTGGGTCATTCTGTGAAAGCTGCAGCTGCACTGCTAATACTACTCTAATGCTTTTTGGTGAGTAAAAATGAAAAAAAAAATTTAAAGTTTTCCTGATTTCCTTTTAGTTTTCAAAACAGAGTGGTAGCGACCAACCAGCCCTATCCACGTTTAAGGAAGTCAATTTAAAACCTGGTAATCAGCCAAAATCATATAATATCTGAATCCTCTGTGTTTGTTAATTAATATATTTACTAGGGGGATGGGCAAGGACTCTGTTCTTATGGTGCCCTTTGGCAGAAAGACAGCAAGCTCTAACGTGAGTCTTTGGGGAATCTCTCTGAAGTAGTATGCCATTCATGGCCAACCTTTTAATTGAAGGTAATAATAATTCCAATAATGATATTAAGAACCACCATTAGCACAGGAAGGACTGAGTTCACTGACGTCATATCAAAGCTATGCCCAGTGATGACTGCCTTGCTGAGCCCCTGGGGGAATAACTTTCATAATCCATTGAAAAGTTATGAGCTCCTTGTGTTTGCACCAAGAAAGAAATCAGCATTAACCATTTGGGAAGCCATGTAAAAATGGAGAAAAAGCTACTTGTACTTTTAACAACTTAATTAATAGCTGCAAATGAAGTTAATTTTTACAAAAATCCCATGGGGAAGGTTGTGATATGTGTTGACAATGGAAAATTATCCTGATTTTATAGGTGAGGGCAATTTCCAGACACTAGAAACAAACATGGTCGGGGAAAAAGGGAAAAGATGACTTTTTGTTGTGGAAAGAACAGAGCCCTGGGCCAATGGACTCACTGTCTGGTTTGGGACAAGGGTGATTATTGTGTTGGGAGGGACTGAATGGAGGGAGAGGAATCTGGGTTACGTGCCTCACAGAACTGGGTTGGATGATTGATTCTGTCATTTGTTAGCTTTCTGACCTTGAGCTGGAAGGGTTAACCTTTTAGAACCTTAGTTTTATCATCAATAAAATGGGAAAAATAACTTGTGGAGTTGAAGCAGTTATTGAGATTTGTGTATGTCAAACTCTTAGCCCTGTGCCTGGCCCTGAGATCCCTCCTGTGAAATTCTAATAGAAAGTCACTATTAGATAATTACTACTATCTAATATTCTCATTATTATTCTGTCTTAACTAATTCTACAAATATATATTAAACAATGTCCCAGGGACTATACTGGGGACACAAGTCAGTTTCTTTTTGAATTTATAATGGGGGAAATGGCAAAATAAAGAAATAAATAAATAACCCATGTGTGAACACATCAGTAAGTAAAGTGTTTGCAAACTGTACTAATTTTGAAAGCCTGGTGCAGTGAGTACTCAGTGGATTAGAGCTGGCATGGTACCTATGAGCAGAGAGTGGCTTTTCGTAACCTGGACTTTTGAGTCAGTCACTCCTGGGTCAGAGTATCTTGGACATCAGTCCCTGCTCTCAGCCTGTGTCTTTGGGCAATTCTTCTATGCTTTCTGAGCTCCTCTTTCTCTCTTTGTACTCACAGTTCAGTGGATGGGTGGTAAGGGACTCTCAGCAGAGGCTGGAACACAGTAGGTGCTCAGCACATACAAATTTTACCTTAAGAAGGCTCCAGTCCATCCTTTTCGCACCTAGCATCTGTGGCTCATCCTTTCCATTTCTTTGCCTGGGTGTGGACAAGAAAGTTCCCATCTCCAGCTCTGAAGTTGTGGACAAAAGAGGGTCATCATTAGTTTAAGTAGGAAAAGAAGGGGTATACTGATATTCCAGGAGGGCCTTTGACCTACAGGGCCTCATCACAGGCCTGGTCCCAAGGAGGAACTGGGTGAAACAGGTTACTTTACAGGATGATGAGTCCCCAGACAGCTCGAAGGACCCCAGCATACCTGTGCGACCATGAGGGGTCCTGACCATGGTGGGGAAAGGTATGACAGGACACAGCAAATGGGAGGGACTTAATTCTCATTGCCTCCTAGTTTCCCTATAAGTCATCACCAAGTCCTTATTTTGAGAGTTAGTCTGGTTTGTCATTAGCAGTCTAGGGCTTTAGAACATGGGTCTGCAAACTATGGCGTGCAGGCCAGATCCAGCCTCCTGCCTGCCTTTGCAAATCAGGTTTCATTGGCACACAGCCACACCCATTTGTTTATTGTCTGTGGCTGGTTTCATGCTACATCCCAGACGTGGGTAATTGCGATGGAGACCATATGGCCCTCAAAGCCTAAAATATTTATTCTCTGGCCCTTTGCAGGAAAAGTTTGCTAACCTCTGATCTAGAACATTATAGTTTTGGTAGGAAGAGATTCATTCATTGATGCATTCATTGAACAAATAATTATCCATCTAAGGTGCTCCATACATTGTGCTACCCACAAAGTGTCCCAGGTGCTGTGCCCAATCCTTGTAACAGCTGTGTGAGCCCATGGTGTTATCATCCTGGTTTGCAGATATGAAATGGAGGCTGGGGGAGGCTGCGTGACTTTCCCAAGGCCATTCAGACAGCAAGTGGCAGAACCAGGACTAGAATCACATTTGTCTTATCCTCCCCTGTTAGTATGGATTACTGTGAGAAGGGAGGGAAGATAAACATGCTGAAAACAGTTTATTTTAAAAGATCACTGAGGAAACTCTTCTTATTTAACATGATGGGTGAATGGAGTCACTACCTACTTGGAAGAGCCTCTGTTGAGATGGTTCTTCATTGTGCATTGTCCTGGACTCACACACTAATTGCTTTAGATGATAGTCAAAAAATCATCTGAAAATGTTTTCCCTTGTAATGACATGATTTCACCACTAATGTTGATAAACATTAAAATGACATAAAGCATTTCTTGTTCCAATCTGAGAGAGATCTTGGAGGCTTCATCTAAATATTAGTGTACCTTTAAAACAATCAGTAGGTAATTATCTGGATAAGAGGTAAAAAAAAAAAAGGATTTATTTTAAAAAAAGAAATAATAAAATGAGGCAAGTTTTCCTTTTCTGAACTCTCCAGACTGCTGTGGGAGAGAGAAGAGCTCCCGTGCTGCCAGTTAATACAGAACCATTAGTGAGCCTTTATTAGTGAGCAAAAGTGAGATTTCATTTTTGATGTTCATTCTAGGTATGGCCTTTGCCAGCATCCCCATCCAAGAAATGCAAACCAGAGTTTCTAACTAGAAATAGGAGAAGAGCATCATAGTTGAATGGACCACACTTCCCGCTAATGACAATTTATGAAGATGGTTTAATCTTACAGTCCAAGTAGAGGTTCTACTGACAAGTTCTCATGCGAACTGATTAGGCTTCCCCTGTAGACGTTTTTATCAGACTGATTCATTCCTCTGAAAGAATGCTGGCTTTTACATTTTTTAAAGAAGAGATTCCAAATGGCTTGTCAAGACTACATCTTGCATGTGAATCTCAGCCAGGATTATGTTACAGCCAGGACTGACAATATTTAATAGGTAGACTTCAGGCAGGATTGTAGAAATGGAGCAAGCTGGTCCCAATAAATAGGGACGTGGATGTATGGTGTATGTACATCCCAAGTAGTTTCAAGGCCGTCTGTGGATTGGACATCCTGGGAGAATGCACGGATACATAAAATGTAATATTTAAAGAAAATAAATTACCTCAACCTTTGTCTGTTACTTACAGCATGAGCAGATTTTTATAAACTGTCTTCATGTCTGGAGTATTCCATGACCTGAATTCCTAACCACCCATTCAGATTCCTTGTAAAAGCTATGTACCTGGGAAGAGGAGGGAACAGACACTTTTGTGCAAAGCTGTCCTAATGTGGGGATTTCAGTTTCATCTGATAAGTCCTGACAAACTCACCACACCTGAAGGGGCTCCTTTGGAGTGGCAGGTTCCTGGTCTTGGAGCACAAATGGAGCCCCTAACAGGCCATGTGGGAGGCGGACAGAGCACATGGACTTTTCCATCCGAGACCCTCGACTGCTGGCATGGTATATTTCATGTTGAAGCCTGAAGCCAGAAAGGAAAGGGGACTGGAGAGATAGATATCTGAAGCATCTTTATTTTAATTAAAAAGAACTAAGGACAAAGTCATTTAAGGTTTAGCTTTGCTTTTGCACGAAGGGACAAAAGAGAAATGTGTAATTCTTCCTGGACTGAGTAGAATGTAAGCTCAAAAAGAGTAGATATCGCATCCTTTTTTTCACTGCTGTAGTCCTAGATTCTAGACCAGTGATTGACACATAGTAGGTGCTCAATGAGTACTTGTTGAGTAAATGAAAGGCCACTGAGTGTCCATGTGTGTATTTGCTCCATCAATAAATGTTAAATTAAATACCTATTGTATGCCAGGCACTGAAGTGAGGAGCAGCCCCTATGGAGCTCCCGGCGCAGCAAAGGGAGACACATATGCCAGCCAACAGTTTCTGCATTTTCAGAACCTGTGGGCAAAGGATATGGAGTTATTTTATAAAATCCCCAAATGTGCCCAACTGTCCATTGGATTGATAAATAAATAATAGAACATAGTTGACTATTTTTCAAATATATGTGTATTTGTTATGGCTGATAAAATATAAAATAATTTTAAAAAGTTAATATGTTCCTGATTGTTTTTTGTCATTGTGTGATTTCTAAAAATATTGTCATGAGAGGGTCATGGGGCTGTGTGCTGTACAAAAGGCAGAATTGTATAGTGGAAGGAGAAACCTGGCTACATGCTGCACTCCCAGCAGGATGAGCTGGTTAGCCATTGGCAAGGCAGGGAAGGGCCCTTGCCCTTGGAGGTCTCATGATGCTTTGTACCATCAAGCTGGTGTGCATGCTCTTTCAATTGCCTGGATCATTCCATGCAGTGCTACCTGTCCCCTGTCCCCTTAGTCCAGTTCATCCCAGTCCATGCCTCCCTCTACTTCCCTGGGGAAGTTTTTCCTGGACCAAGCCTAGCTGGTCCCCTTACTCTATGCTCTCTTAGCTTGAGCCTCTCCTTCCCACTCTTCATATCCTTTGTCATGTTACCACTATATGTAGAATTTAGTTGATTAATCTCCATGAAAGCAGGAGGTTGGTTTTTCTTGTCTTCATAGCCCCAGTGCCTGTCACAGTCCTGCCATGTCATTGTGCTGGGCAGGTGGATAGATAGAGAAATAAAGGAAACTCTTTTATTTCAAAATGTGGACAACAACACCTAGCTCATAGGGTCATTGCACATTTAAATGAGATAATGTGAAACATCTGGCTTGCCTTGCTAAAAATTAAAGACTATTATTTTTATTATTACTATAAATATGATCACAAATGAAGGATTAGAGTGTACAGGAAAGAATTCAGAAGATGGCATGAGGCAGTGACTGAGTCTTCCAAAGTAAGAAATGTCACCAGAGTTATCTGAACATCTGGTGCTCTCCCTGGCATCATATCAAGGTTCCAGACCAACCCAGCTGTGTTGTGTCTGGGAAACCACATTGTCACAAACCTGATGGTCCTTCCAGACTGAGGTGGTGTGTGTCTAGTCACCGGTGTCCTGGTGCTGCTGAACATGTAACTCCTCTGCCTTGCCAGTCTGACATGACCATTTTGATGATCACACGTTTTAAAAAGTATAAGGTACTAATTTTTTAAAACTTATTGTCCCTGAGTTTTGAATCATGCAGGAAGAGTGGTGAAAAGACCATTCATGTTTTCAAGGGACAGGAAGTGAGCCTCTTTCCACTGTTGGCAAGCAACATATCATAGTGGCCACGTGCGTGGACTCTGGAGCCAGGCTGCATGCTCCCTTGGGAATCCCAACTCAATCACTTTCTATCTATGTGACTTTGCCAAGTCATTTATCCCCTTTGCTCTTTGTTTTTCTTGCCTGTAAAATGAGAGATAATAGTACCTGACTCATAGGGTTGTTATGAGGATTGAGAGTGTTTATATTTCTAGAGTGTTAAGATAATGCCTGGTAAATAGGAAGTGCTGATAGATAAATGAATGGATGAATGGATGGATAAAATAGGGGAGCTTTTAGCTGAGACTGATAGGAGCTCCTGGTAGGAATTGCTTGTATTTCTTGAGCATTTTACTTTACTAAGTTCTAATCTTCCCAGCAGCCTAACAAGGGAGGTTCTATTATTTTCCCCTCTTACAGAACAAGAGTCAGAGAAGACAAAGTACTGATTTGTCCAACGGAATATGATGTGTAATCGTGAATAAATTCTAATATAAGTCTTTCTGATTCCAGAGTCCTGAGATCTTTGCTCCTGAACTAACATAAGGCCCTCTAGGAAAGTCATGTGAGGGAGTAATTCCTTCACAGACCCTGCTGCACACTATTCTTAAAGCCCAGCAGTGCAGATTATGCCGGACTTTTTTCTGTTGGTCCATTCACTGAATGACTGACTGACTGATTGATTGATTGATTCATTCATTCATTCATTTATCAAATATTATGGAGTACCTTCTCTGCAGCAAATATTTACTGAGGGTTTCTGTAGGCCAGGAACAGTATGAGAATTGGTTACTTTTCTTAGAGCCCACAAAAGAGGGGAGTTACTCATCTTTGCACTTTCCAGTGTCTAGCAGATAGTAGGCAATAAAGATTCTCTTACTGGATGGATAGGTGAACATATGGACAACTTGTAGATTTTCAGGATAGTATAATGGGAAGATCACACACATGAGGAATACTTATGCTCTTCTGCCAATCTAGTGGTTTTGATGCCAATGTACTGACCCTTCATAAGTCATTTAACCTCTTAGCTAACCAACTTTCTAGCTAACCAACTTTCTTCTTTTCAATCCTTGCTTCCCCAGAATGGTATTGAGGATCTGGCTGTCAGTTGATGGTAATTAGGAGGAAGAAAATATTGGCGTAATTTATCCCCAAGAGTCCTACCAACTCTAAATTGTATAATATAATTATAATTTAGATAAGTTACATCTTAAAGTTCTAGGTTGACTGCAATCACCTCAAGCTACTGAAGGTCCTATAGGATAGGGTGAAGGTGGGAGATGATTAACACATGGCCAAACCAGATGTCTTTGAATTACCTCTTGGGCTTCCCCCGAAGAGAAAGGAGAGATGGGAATTTGGGACAATAATCCTTGCTGCCTCACCTCCATCTCACCCTGTCTCCAGAGCCTGACAGCTTTCCAGCAGTGGATTAAGAGTGAACAGGACCAGATTCCAGGAAAAAAAATGACTTGGGCTTCACATGCATTTCTTCTCCAACCAGTTTATTTTCTGGTCCAACATGATCAAGATGGGAAGCCATTGTTCTGTGAATCTATCAGTACATCTCACCATTTGCCAATTCTACAAGTTGGTATCTAAATGGGCAAACAGCCCATGTTTGCTCTCTGGCTTAGATGTTGAGACCTCTGCTGGTGCGCATGGAGAAAGCCAGCTGTTTGGCAATCCCTCTAGCTCATCTACCCAGTGGGAGTTCACTTAGAGAGTAACTTAGCTCAGTATCAGGCATGAGCAAGTTAGTGCAGGCTCCAGGGTCAAGCATCCTTGGTTGCAATCCCAGTTGCTCCTCAACTAACTATGAGACCTCAGGCAAAGGACCTAGTATCTCAAAGCTTCAGTTTCCACATGTGTTCCATTGGGGATGATAAGAACTCTGACTGCTCAACATTGTTGTGAAAGTTAAATGAAATAATCTACATGGAACACCACACACAGAGGGCTGATGCACAGTAGATACACAGTCAACAGAAGCACTTTCTAATGTGGTTATTGTTGTTCTTTGTGGACTTCTCTCAGGATCCAACAGTGTGGATTCAATAGTGATAGAAGTCCCCACATGGTTGTCCAGATGTCCATTAGGTGATGATTGGTGGCCAGCCCAAAGTGGCCCATTTGGTCACAGTGTCCTGGGAGAAGCATTTCAACCACTCTTCCTACTGCCTACATCTTCTCAAACCTTCTCACTGACAAGAGCTCTTGACTCAAAAATGGGAAGAAACCAAGTGAGAGTTTAGTTGAGCATGCACTGTTAAGATGGTCCATTTAGTTGGCAGAGCTAGAGTTTTGGAGAGGATGTTTGAAAGACTAGGTTGTAAATTTCAGTGCCAACCCAGAGGCATGAGGCAATATTTTTCCTTTTCTCCTGGAAGGTCCACAGCCTCTTTCTAGAGCAATCTCTTGGGTTTCATTGAATTGGCTGTTACGTTTGGAAACCAACTTGTGCATCTGAGCATTTGGGGAAAAGCTGTTGACAACCCTTGCTCTCTTTCAGCCTGTCTCCCTTTTTCCAATATGTTGGAGCCTCGATCAAAACAAAGAGCCCATTGTGTCCCTGGTACAAGCACCAGAACTAAATTAAACATTCATTGAGTTTTAATTAATTGTATTAAGGTTGGGCAATTCCCATTGCTTGGGGAAAAAAATCCCCAAATACTTAATTTACTCGCGATGTGGTGTGTGTCCCCTAGTATTGAACTAAACCACCACAAGACAATCACTCACTTAACAGAAACTGGGGCCTCGGCCCAGGAACTAATTAGCCCCTCTTTCTCTATATATAGCTATCTTCACCACCAGGACCATCTGGAAGTTGTTACCTTCCAAATTCTTTCCATCTCTCTCTCTCTTTTTTTTTTTTTTTCCAAACTGATCATTACTGCCATGATTCTTTCTTTCTTTCTTATTTTTATGTTACATGACTTCCCACTCTTAGATTCTGCAGTGTTATCTAGATCACAGCCCAGCTGCCCAGTGTATTTATTCTTTGTTTAATTTTCAAGTGGCACACCTATTTTTATGTACTTTTCCCAGTGGCAGAGGAAAAAATCGTTGTGTAAAACCCAGAGGCGGAAGCAGGGATGATTGCCAAGGGGCTTGAGCCTCCACGAGTTGACCGTGTGCCCATGAGGGAGGGCCCTGAGCTCTGTGAAACCCCAATCGTAGTATCTTTGATGGTCAGAGACACATGGGGAGTTCTTGGAAGAACTTGGTTTCTTGCCCAACTAATTGAGTGAAAAGCACCAATGTAATCTGCCCTTTCTTTGAGGAAAACTTGCTCAGATCAAGGTCTACTATGCTTTGAGAGTCACTAAGGAAGTATAAAAACTGGAAGTATAAAGTATATTGTCTTAGCTGACAATATACTTTAGGAGAGTGGCCTTAAATCTTTCATGAACCCATAATTAATCCATAGCCTTTACACTGACTCTTGAGAGCCCCTCTGGTCTGGCCCCTGTACCCCTGTCCTACTTCCTCTCTTATCACTGCCCTGGTTCACTGAACTCCTGAAACTCTGGCTCTCTTTCTGTCACCCAGCATCCCAAGTTTATTCCCACCTTAGGACCTCTGAGCCTGCTGCCTCCTGTGCCTAGAACCAATTCCTCTCTATTGTCTTAAGACTAACTCCTCATTACATGGATCTCAGCTTAGCTGTGTTCAAGTGTCCCTATCTGACCATACCATCTGAGGTTCCTCCCCTGCCCTCCAGGCCCTCCCTGTCACATTCCTCTGTTTCTGTCCTCTTGATAGCACTTGTCACCATATGAATTATGTTATTTATTTGTGAATGTTGGACTGTCTTCATAGAATATCCATTCATGATAAGTACCTTTATCTATATGGTTTACCATTGTGAGCCCAGTTCCTGGCATAGTGCCTGGAGCTGAAATTGGTTGTTTAATGAGATAAATTATCATGGAACAGCTAATACCTGAGTCTGTAGCTTTCTGGGTATAATTATATAATGTAAGTTTTTAGGATTCTTTGGCCATTTAGAGTATAATCCAAAAGTAGCAAGAGGCAAGAAATAGTCTAAGAAGCCTTGAATTATTGTAGTAAAATCACTAGGAAAACTCAAAATTGTAGGCTAACTTTACTTGAAGCACTCTCCAAGTTACCTTAAGTTTCAGTGTGTTTCAGGCTCATTCCCTTTGTCTCTGGCATTCTAGAGTCCCTTTGGAGTGAGCCTCTCCCCTTCTTCCTAACCCCAGGCATCAAAGCAGAAACAGCCTGAGCCTTCCAGAGTTCAGCGCTCAGTGGCTTCTGATCATCTCTGGGAGCTGCGGCCTCCCTGTCACCCCACTGCCCTGGCATCCCTTCTGATACTGAGCTTTGCAATATATATTGCATGTTGGCTCAAACTATAGTAAGGCCTGGGGGACTGAAAGTGTAATGAATTCTTGCTTTATGGAGGGTGGTTCTCATCTTCAAGCCTGGAGTCTGACTCCCTCCAGGCAGAAGGAGATTTCTTTTTGTCCCTTTACAGTAGTTCATCTGCTTCTTTTTCCTATTGCTTCTATCCCCAAGTCTTCATCCCAAATGGCAGAAATCCCCAGATAGTTAAGTTCCTGGTGCTCAACCCCATTTATATTAAAAAATCCCCATATAAAAAAGGCCCATGGTGTCCAGATTTCAGCAGGGCTGGCAGGACCCTCTCTATAAAGTATCATGTGTCAGAGCCTTAAGTCCCAAGGAGGAATCCAGTTACATGGGAGTTCAAGTCCACAACCTGCTCTTCAAGCATTTTGATTTTCCTTTCAGTGTCACATTGGATTCAACTAATTCATTTTTCGGAGGAGAGAAAATATTCTTAACAGCTAGGTTTCTGGCTTGACTTTCATCTGGGAGGCCTTTAGCTTTTCATCTTCTCTCTTCAATCACCTTTCCACGGACCTTTCCTACTAAGCCTTTGGGACTTGAATCCAAGGAAAAAGGAATTCAGGCCTTGAAAGAACTCTGCACAAGTCTGTTTCTTGACTAGGGACTGGTCTTCATAAAAACAGAGTAAACAAAGTAAAAGAAAGGAAGTTTATTGTAAAAGTCAAAGGCATAAATAAATAAAACTGAAAACAACAATAATAACAAGAAATAATCCACAAAAAAAGAAAGCTGAAAAAGAACCTGAATCTTTGAAAAGATCCAATATTGTAACCATGTGTAACTATTTACATTTAAATTAATTCAATTTCAACTGAGTTCCTCAATCACATTAGTCATATTTAAAGGGTGCAATAGCACACAGAGCTGATGGTTAATGGACAGTGCTGGTCTATCCATGTTGTACAAAGCAGATAAAGGAAGATTCCCATTGTGACAGAAAATTCTGTTGCACATCTCTTCTACAGCCAACATTTGTCTAGGTTAAATAAAACAGAGACAGAAGAGAAGATACAAAATGCTTTATTAGGATGAAAACTAGGGACATAATGATGGATACAATATAGACTTTTATTGTAAAAGGTGTTCTGAATAACTCTGTGCCAACACATTTTAGAAACCAGATATAATGAACAATTTTCTGAAAAGATAAATATTTCCAAAATTGACTCAAAACATATAGAAAGCAAGTTTGATTATCTTAATAACCACTGAAAGAACCAAGCAGTGGCTAAAATATGACCACAGCACCCTCCTCCCCACCATAAAATGGCGTGAAGTCAAGATGATTTTACAGTCAATTTCTACTAAATCTCCAAGGAACAGCTACTTTCTTAATTACAAGTAGTAGTGGCCAGAAAGTTCTGGATTGAGGATTTTAGTCCTTTATCTCTCTCCTTCATGGCCTGTGTCCCAAGGCAAGAAACCTTTGCTCTTGGTGTCTATACTCTGAAGCAAGCAATTAGACTGAAAGGATTTCAGGGGCCTGGGCAGCTCCTTGGCCTCGGGTTCCAAGACTTTAAGTCAGTTGTCCTCCCGCTATACTTGTCTGCACATTTACCGTTTCCAGGTGTTGAAGTGATGAAACTAGATCACCCATATGGCCAATCTGATTTGCTATGCTGAAGGTGACTGTTAAATAGACCCAGAGAAAAGAGAAATTTCTAGGGAAACAATTGACCCAATATTATTATAGAGCTGAAGCCAGAGTTTGATTTGTTTCTGTCTCATTCAGGGAGGATTCCTCCATTGAGAAGAATTTACTGCTAGACCTAATGACAACACTGTCCAGTGGATAGGGATTTTTGTGCTTTTCTGTATTTCACATTAATAGCAATAGCTAATATTCTAGAATGATTCTCATATGTCAGGCATAATCTGAATGCTCCATGGGCATTAGTCTACTTGACCTATGGGGCGTCCCGTGAGGGAGGTAGATATTGGCTCCATTTTGAAGGCTAGGAACTGAAACTCAGAGATGTGGTTACTTGACCAGAGACACATGGGTCTTAAGTGTTGAACAGAGCCTCAGGTCCAGAGAGACTCTGCAACCTGTGCTTTTACTCAGAGACGACACATTATGAATATTTGTGGGACTTCTGTGGCAGCAAAAGGTATTTTTCTTTGGGCTTTATGTCTTTGGTGAGCAATAGCAATTCTTCTGTTCCATGCATCTGAGAGGTTACTTTTCCAATGCCACTGTATCCAAAGGACCTTGAGAAGCCATTTATTTCCTTCTGTAATCAAAGCAATCACTGGCTTGAGCTATAGTCATTAAGGAAGCAGGGCTGCCTTGTAAAAGCTCATTTATGTCATAATATTAGTCAGTCGCATACATAAAGGATGGAAAAAATAATTGGTCCGGCATGCCATAGTTTAGAAGAGTCTGTGGACTGGAGGGGCCATTCCTCACGAAATATGCTTAAGCAGATGGAAGGACGTTACTCCATCATTTCTCTCCCGCTGCTTCCTTGAAGGGTCAAAAGTCCTTACCTTGGTGACCACCAGGGCTGATTATCAGCACTAATCAGCAGCAGGTCACTCTGCCTGTTCTTCTTTGATTTTGTGGCTTTCTCAAAACTTTGTTTTCAAATGCCTCACAGCTTAAGAGGGAAGCGAAGGCTGCGACACAGGGCCATCAAGGGCACTTCTGTGGGGGTCAAAAGGGCGTGCTGATGAAGAATTTGCCTGTGTTACTCACTTCCTTAGCTTTCATTCCAGGCTTATTAGGTCAAACACAACCCATCTCTACAATTTGCATTATGCAAGATGGACTTTGGGAAACTTAGGTAGATGAGAAAGATTTTTTCAGAAACTAAAACAAAAGATCTTTCAGTTCAGAGTCTTCAGAACACACCTACATGAGATAATAGGGCACTTCTTTAAAAGTTTTCTAAATGAACCACAAACCTCCTGTAGAAATGCAGACATGCCTTTCAGTCCCCTTGAGTTAACACAGGGGCTTAAAGGGATAATGCACCCTGGATTTAGCTTCAGTTTAAGTCTTTGTGTTGCTGACACGGCTTAAAATGGGTGGGTAATCACTGGTACAACGTGTCATCTTTTCTCCTCCTTTTCTTATGAAATAAAGTGCAAAGTACTTATCTTTTTTAAAAATATTAAACTATTTCTTTCAAATGAAACAAAGTTATCACCACTTGCCTTTGGTCTGATATTTTTGGAAAGACTTGGTTTCCATGCTGAGATAGCTGTGAGTGTGAGTTTGGTACATGATGAAAAGAATACAATAAATGAATCTCTGTTCATACTGACACCTCTGTTTGTCTATGAGGCATTAAATGGCTGATACTGTATGTTAATGGGGTCCCCAGGAAGAGGCCAGGCCTGGGTCTCAGTCAGTGGCTTAGGGACCAAGTATAGTAGAACTTCTGTTTTCTTGCTTTTTGTTTTTTCTTTCTTCCTTATACCAACACCAAAGCAATGGTTACCATTTTGTGATCACTTTGGGATGAGCCAGGAATCGTTCATGTGAAGTAAGCATTCACTTCCGTTCTGCAAAGAAGGAAGCCAAGCTTACACTGAGTCAGTGCCCTAAGCCCAGGGCTGCTTGAGTGGGAGTGCTGGGCCTCACGTGGGTTCTCTGGAAGCCCAAATCCTGTGCATTTATACCTCATGGGTAGATGTCTAATCGCTGACCAAGGCCAGCCAGTTCTCCCATCCTCCACTTTCTGTTTGTCCTCTCAGCACTGGTCTGCTGCGGGCTACGTCACCTCACCCCCCTGTTGGCCTCTTGCTGGTTTCCCTGACTCAGAACTTTCCCAGCTCGTCTAACCTGCACACCTCAGCCAGGTTTACCACTTTCTCTGCACCCCCCACCATGACAGATGGCCAGTTCTTCCTATTATCAACCACATTAGGTTCAACTACCACTACTCTGTCTTCTTATACTTTCTAAAGGGGTCTTGTGGGCAGTTTTTATGAATTTTCCACCATTTCCAGATAATGAGAGATTTTTTTCCTCTTCTAAAAATATATAGTGTTTATTCTTTTTTCCATGTCTTTGTGACAATTGTTTGCCATTATCTGAAATGCCCTATTTTTTTTTTTTTTTTTTTTTTTTTTTTTTTTGCCTAAATCCTCTCCTTTGGATCCAGCCTCTTCTAAAATTTTGAAAATGTCATTATCTCCCTCTGTCCTGACCTAGGGCTCTTAAAGAGTCCTAACGTAACTTAGCCCCAAATTTCCTTTCCTTGATCACAATGGTTTCCTTTATGATGATTTTGGTTCCAGCTAGACTGTAAGCTCCTTATGACAAAGTAATGGTCTTTATTTCTGTTGTCCTCTCTGTACTTAACAGAGAAATAGAAATTAATAATGATAACTAACATTTATTGAGCACTTAATATGCACCAAGCACTGTTCACATGCATTAACTCCTGTAATCCTCACAATAATCCTCCAAGGTGAAAACTGCTGAACTTACTTGTTCAGATGCAGAAACTGAGGACCTGAAGCATTAGGTAACTTGCTCAGATGCTGAAATGAAAATGCCAAACAGGCAGTAAAACCAGTGCTGTGCTGCCTGACACTGGCCTATGGGTAAAATACATGTAAACACACATCTGGGCATAGAGAACAAATGAGCGAATGTAAATTCTTTATCTGAGATTTTTATGCAACTGATGAAGTTCATGGTTCCCAGACTTCCTCTAAAAATGGGTCCCCAGCTCCTTCCCTGTTACCCAGCAGCTGGACAATGATGTTTGAAATCAAAACACTCTATTTTAGAAGAGCTTTATAAGTTTCATCAGCACTATCTGAGTCCCACTTGGAACCAACTTGACCTTTGCTTGGCAGATGTGACTCAAGCCCTCACCCTTCCCTTCTCCAGTATTAAGAGCCTCTTCTATTTGGTATTAGGTGCTTTAATCCTTTTTGGAACAAGGTAGAATATACAGAAGTAAGCAAAGGCAACTATTTTAATTTTTTAACAGCAGCAAGAACTCCTACTCTTTAAAATGAACTGCAGTTTGAGTGTTTTGAGAAACTTGTGACTGCTGGAGTCAACACTGCCATTTTCTGACCCTGGATCTCTGTAGTACATTTAAGCAGCCAGTTTTGGTGAGTTGCTGGTAGCTTGCATTTTCCCATACCTCAGATTTTCACATGCTATTGTTGGAGCATATCTTCACACTGTACCCTCCTTGTGCCTAGTAGATGTTGTGCTTTTGGGGTATTTTTCAGCCAAATCCAACCAAATTATCATCATCAGAAATACAAGAAAAAATCAAATTATAAGAGACCTTTAAATTTTAAGACCCAGGGAGTGTCACTGCATACTTCAAAATCACACTGCATGGCCCTGACCATTGTGGCTCAGTTGGTTGGGTATCGTCCTGCAAAGCAAATGTTGCCAGTTGGATTCCCGGTTGCAGATTCATGCCTGGGTTGCGGGTTCAGTCCCTGGTCAGGGCATATATGAGAGGCAACCAATCGATATTTCTCTTTCACATCTATGTTTTCCTCCCTCTCTTTCTTCCTCTTCTCTAAAAATAAATAAATATTTTTTTTTTAATCACACTGTACGCTGAGGTCATGCATTTTCCACCACATTTCTAACTCATCCCAGGATAGTGCGTTGTATGGAGTCAGTACATAGTATATGTTTACCAGGTAGAATTTTGGGCATTTCACTTGGCTCCTGGAAATAGTGTTGAAGTGGCAATCAAAAACAGTGTCCCCTACAAATGGAGGTATGACTGGAGTCTCAAGGAGTTATGTTTGTGAAGTTAGACTGGAGGATTTTACAATGCTGTTAATGGAATCAATGGAGCAAATAGGTTTGGGTGAGAAAACAATAGTTCCTGCTGAACTACATACGGTTGTTTTTGTGAAAAGTGTGCTATTATACAAGGTCTTCTTTTAACAAGAAAGGTAATAGCTTATGTAACATGAATACAAAGCTCTACCAGGTCATGTTCTGGCTTTCCTTTCCAGCCTCAACTCTCACCATGGACCATTGGGAATGTGATGCTCCATACACTGACCTTCTTGGCATTCTTGCATGTTCTGTGCTCTCCTCAAGCCCATGTCTTTGCTCCTGCTCTCCTTGCTGACAATGCTCTTCTCCCTCGCTTGACCTAGCTGTCTTATGCATTTTCAATGCCTCAGACTAGGAATTCTTTTTTTCAAGGAACCTTTCATTATGACCTCTCTCCCATCCAAAGGTAGAAATGCCACTTCTCAGTGCTTTCAGAATTTGCTGTGCATGACTCTATTATTGCCTATTAATGCTTTGTATTATCAATATTAATGTGTCTCTGTCTACAGCCACCCTCAGAATTTCTTGATCTCTGTTTCTGATCATAGATAGCACAGTGCCTGGAATACAGTGGGTGACCAGGGGCTTTGTTGAAAGAATAAACAGCTTGAGGAAGACGGTGGTAAATAAGTGATATTCCTCAAAGGAAAAGAAGCCACAACCTGTCTATTTGAATCCTCAAATATATTTCATTCTTTTTTTGTTTTGCCTTTCATGAGGGAGAAGTTTGCCCCATGTTAAAAGTAAAACCAACTTGTCCTTAGGGACATTTTATGCATGTGGTCAGCCTGGCATTTCCCAGCTAGGTGTTTGGCCAGCCCACCAGTTGGGAATTTTATCAGAGTGTCTCAGGAGGTGTTATGTCCTCTCTCAGGTCTTTGGAAGAGAAAGGTGATCAAAGAAACCAACTCTAAGGGAAATTTTAGAATCAAACAGTATTTTATTATGAATAGGGAGGGGTCTGAGCTTCCAGGGATAGATAGACTGGAAATGGGCATAGTTGATCATAATATGGGGAAAATGCTTCAACATAATATGGGGAAAATGCTTCAAGAGTCTCATGACCATTTCTGTGCACAGCCATCTTTCATATCCCTGTAAGATAAAATCACCCTAAGGGTCATAAACCACTGTCAGAATATTGGACAAGACCCATAGGTAGTTGTTCTGAGCCAGTAAAAGCATCTTAATTGACCTAAATGACAACAGTTATGTTATAAATATCTAGAATTTACAACCTGAGAAGGCATAATCACATCTTCCATCAGTTAAGTTTGCATAGGAGAAGCTTGGGGATTTAAGATAGGGCTGCAAGTTGGGAGAAATCTGATTAGCCTTCACTTTACGACAAACCCAGAGCTAAGTGAATCAGAGTGCTTTCAAGTTCCTGATCCCTGGGAGTTAAAGGCAGTGGTGTCTCAGAGTGGGTAAAAGCCACCCCATCCCCTCTGTGCAGCTGTCATTTTATTGGTCTTGTAAAGCCTCGCATTCACCGTGACAAATCCAAGACCATATACCTGTGAAGAGGAGATGTTTTAGATTATGGGGTGCTCAAGAAGCAGACATGGGGTTAGAGGGTGAAAGCTGAAGGCTGGTATATGTGTTTATGCCGAGCCCTCTTAGGAATGTGCAGAGTCATTGTGAAAAGCCAGTGAATGCTGCTCCAAAGAAGAGAAGCCTCAGCCTCTATGGCCTTTCTGAGTAGAGAGTTTACATATCTAATAATTCCACCTATCTTTCAAGTTGGATGAAAATTAAACTTGGGTTTTTAAAACATGATTTTCTGATGTTTTTTACTGAGGAAGGACATGAATAGCAGGCAATACTCCTACATCTAAAGCAAAAATTATAACAAAGCCTACCCATGAAAGGATATGCATTTTGAAAGAGACACATTATAGTGATAAATCTGATATCATTGATCAACCAGATGATTGGCCCAGGACTCAATGATCAATGGAATGGAGTCATCTTTGAGGTAAAAGGCAAACAGCCAACTTAATCCTAATTTACAGAGCTTCGAAGGTAAACAGTCATTTTCCAGGGCACTGAAGAGTTCAGGTTATCTATTTAATGCCAAAATCTGTGAAATCAGTGAAATTTCTTTAATGAATTTGAGAACAATCCTTCAAAGAAACCTCCCACTGAAACCCATAGAGAAGCCAGTTGCCTCTGAACCCTAGAGATGAATTTATCCTGGGTGAACGTAATCTTTCAGTTTAGTCTGTTTATCAGGGATAGAGGTCTGAATTTTGAGAGTAGTATTGTAGTACTTTGGCAGACATACCTATCATTGACGTATTACAGCTTGTAGGAACGCTTTTAACTTCCCATAGGTCCATTCATTGGTAAAGAGTCCCAATTAAAGGGTCTCTCTTACACATGAAGTTCTTGCACATGTGTCCATGTTCTAATATGTGTCCCTCATCTGACACTTTCTAATGGGTCCTGAGGTGTGCATTCAATTTGTTAGTTCTCAGTGGGTATAAAACAACACTTCAATTTTGGTTTTATGTTTATCATACTTTCCACTGTTCTTCCATACTCTTAAACCTTGCATCTCCCAAATCCAGAATTCCATGCCTTACAGCATGAGAGAAATAGAAAATCTGGAACTGATTATGAAATTATGAAGCAGGGAGATGCAGAAATGCATGAGGATAAGTGTACAAATGCATAAGCCCTGATACACATTGAGCCTGGTGCGAAGGACACGTTGTGCCTTTTCAGGTCATTTTGGGTTTGAACCCCTGCTTTTACATTTCAGTATAATGCAATCTAACATTTGTTTTGTGTAGTGCTTGGGGAGCTTTTGGTGTTAACAGAATTCTTTTCTAAAGAAATTCCTTTGGATTCCTTCAGAATTTGTCCAGTTTCCAGGTTCCAATAGGAAAAACATGGACAAGATTTTAATAGAAAAAATAGTGCTTCAGATTTTTATTTGGCAAGCACCCTACTCTAGGGCTACTCTTGTTTTATTAAGTGGAACAGGTTGGCTTACTAGGGGAGCTCTCAGCATTTGTATCCTGATTTCAGGCACGAGAGAAGCATGGCCCACCTGGGACACACACCCTCTGGGAATTTTTTAGTCCACTTATAGTTTTACCATTTATTCTTACCTCATTGGACAGTATACTTGAATAACAATTAGATGTGCTGATAAATCAAGGCTAAATCCTTTAATGTCCTTTGCTCGTGTCTCCTTGAGAAAGGAAAGCTGGACCTTTCTTACCATAAGTTACTTCAGATGTGATTCTTTTTCTATTGGTCAGGAAAGTGGTGATGGTGATGGTGGTGATGGTGGAGGTGGTTGAGGTGTTAATGATGGTAGTGGTGGTGGTACCTTGTATTTTTTAGCTTTAGTGTGTTCATTGGTTTTAAAGGCAATACATTTTCATTACTAAAAATTTCAAATAACTCAAAAGTCTTATCAGGAGGATTCCACCATCCACAAATACGGGGACTGAATGATCTTTTGTGTCTCTTTTGGAGCCTTTTACCTGTATCTAGCCTCTTGAAAAAATGAAATCATATTATAAATGTTTTTATAATTTGCTTTTTGAACTTAACATAGTATGTTGGACACCTTTACACACTGATTGATATATACCTACAGAATCATTTTTATAAGTGCAGAGGATAAAAATTTTGCATTTATTTAACCAGTCCTTAATGATGAGCATGTAGTTGTTTTCCACTATTTCCTATTAGAATGCTACAGGTTTTTGGGCTTCACCTTCATGCACTTGTCCAATAATTTCTTTAGAATAAATCCCCACAAGAAAAGTTGCACATTTACATTGAAAAATGTTATGTGGCCTCACAGGGAAGTTATGTCCTTTCACCCTATGTTTATGTCTTGAATAACATAATCTTGCTGTAATATCCTCAAGCCTTTGGTTTTTGTTTTGCTTTGCTTTTCTAGTTTAACTCCAATTGGTACGGAGTTCTCAGAATTTTTCTTTTGGGTGTATTGTACAAACCAAAAACAAACAAACAAACAAACTAAAATGCTAAACCTGGGAGTCAGTTCAGGGAGGGAGAGATGAAAAATGTCCTTTAAAAGTGACGATGCTCATCACCATCAATGATCACATTCCATTCCTCCGCCACCAGGGCTCATATGGTTTCCCTCTGGTCAGCACAACTCCCTGAGTTGAATTTTAGAGGTTTCTGGATGATTTGCCTTTCCCAGTTTCTTTGTGAGAACAGTTTTCTTTATTGTAGGTGAAGATTTGTAGACAGTGGTCAATAAATGGGAAATGGTGGGTGCTAGAAACAAGCAAGGGCCCCACCTTCCTCGCCCCAGACCTCACAAACATGTGCAACAAAATTTGGTTATTGGGTTAATTTTTGCTGGGCATACATTTTGAATGTGAGGCTTTTTGGCCATTGAGGGATCTGAGGTTTGGGGCCCTTTTATCCTTTTATTGGTGAATTCACTGAAGTGTAGGCAGACAGAAAATGTTCAAGTGGCAGGCAGATAAACTTGTTAAATCCCTGGGAGTCTTTCCTTCCTTGTTCTGGGAGTTTATCATCGTGGTGGAGTTAAAAGGCAATTAGGCCTGCAGGTCTTTGCCGGCTTGTTTATTGGCGTTTTACACATGGGTGTTGAAGACACAGGGCTGTATTAAACATTCCAACCCTGTTGGCTGGAGGGGAGTGAGACCTCAGCCCAACTCTAAGTCTCCTTGAGAGGGATTCTTGCCAAAAAGCTGGAGGAAAATCGTTTAAATATAGTACCTGTGCCCCACGATGCTCATTGTTGGTGGAAAATTGCAGTCGGCTAGCTCCATGCTGTGTTACATTTCCTGGGAAATGGTTTTATGGAAGGGCTTTTGATGAAAAAGTTCATTCCTTTCGTAATTGTTAGCTGCCCCCACAGTGTTAGTTAAGGTAGAAGCACACTGGAAATGTTTCTTGCCTCAAATCTCTAGGGTAATTCCATTCATGAGGAGGGAAGGCTATCAGTTTGAAATTGGACAGGGGGACAGATTTCCACTAAGCCCCCTTGTCCTTCTGGTTCTCTGAGTGTCTCCAGGCAGCCTAGTCCTGGGCAGAATTGTGAAGGAACTGGGGCTTGGGTTTCTGCAACAACTGCCTTTTCTCACCTCCTTCCAAAGTCTCACAGGCAGAACTCTCACACTCACGTGTTAGTGAAGTAATATGCCCTCTCATCCCCACCCCCCAGGGAATTTGTATGTTTTTCAGAGATGCCTTAGGCACTCGTGTCAATGGAACTGATGGTAATTTCCAGGACACAGTGGTTAAAAACACCGGCTGGGGCATCAGGCACCCCTGGGTTCGACCTACCACTCTATTGCTAACTTTGTGGCAAATTGAAGGGGGTTTTTCATTGGTAAAAGAGGACCAACAATAGTCCTTACCATGCTAGTTTGTTGAAAGCATAAATGAAATAAGTCATGGAAAGTGCTTATTTTTCACATAAGAACACAATAAATGGTAGCTGTTATTATCGTTATTAAAATATGCTTTATTTGTCTAACACATGTATTGTAATGTATGTAGATTTGTGTATACGCACACACTTAGTTGACAATTATATTTTTATTTCACCCATCTAGGATGCTACAGAAATATAAAAACCTATCTGGATAAAATGAGAAAATCCTTGCTCATGTCCAGAAAACCTGGAATGTGAAGTCTTTCAGTTTCCACAACTGACTCTTGTGCTCAGCTGTCATGGAACTCCTTCCTAAGTGGCTGCTACTTACCCAAATCTTTGTTTCTTGGGAGTTAGGCGCCCTGCCTTAATTGTCTCAACTAAAGAAAACACAATAGATAACTGCAGCTTTTATTCCCAATCTGACCTTCTGTGTTCTGAAACTAATTTGCCATAGTGTCTTGCCAGTGTCTGTGCAAGGACTTCCTCTAGCCCAGTAATGTGGTTCTGATTAAGGACATCCTATAAGACCCAGGAGGATCGCCTGGGAAGGAAACTGGGCCGAGCCACGAGTGAATTTCCATTCTCCAGTCAGATATATGATATTGAAGACCAGAAGGTATAGGGAGTTTATCATTAGGAAGACTTGGAAAGAGAATTAAAGCAAATGGCTGACAAATTGGCTGTCTTTTATGCAAAGCTGACAAGCAAGTGGGGCTCCTACCCGAAAGAGGATATGCAGAGCCCTCAGGCCAAATGGCTGGGCAGTCAGCAGGCTTTTTGAAGTCAGCTTGCATGCCGCTACTTTTAACAAGGCTTCTGCTGAATTGCCTCCTCCTGAAGATGTGAAAACTTAAATTTTACCTAAAATATCTTCTTTTCAACAACTATGATAATTCATTTCCTCTCCATAGTTCATGTGATGTTAAGGCCAAATGTTTTGTTATGGACAAATTGGGTGTGTTTTTTTCCTCCCTGCACTCTTAGGAATTGGGTCATAAATGCTAAACCTTGCCTTGTTCCATGGATGCTAGACCGTTCCCTGGAGCCCATCAGGCCCTGGCTCACTGGTGAGATAGTCAGGAGGTGGCCGAGGAACACACTGGATGATTCCATTTGCTCCCTGGATTCACAGGAGCTCTGCATCCGGGGGAGGAAAGGTGACCGTGGTGTGCAGTGGGTAATGGAGTGTGAAGAACCTGGAGTTTCTTTACCAAATATCGAAGAATCTACTAATAGTTGCAACTCTAATATGATTTTCTTGTTAATCTCTACCAAACCATGAAATCTGATACGTTAGCCATGACGAAGCCGTGAAATTTGTCAACTTTGCCTCAGATTTACACAAGCTCTGTTTAAAAAAGAAGTCTTAACACAGTGCGGAACATTATTTCCCAGCATGCTTTTCCCAGCATGCCACTCGTATCTTATGACAACAAATAAGAACAGAGTATACATATTTCTTGTGCTGTTTCAAGGACCAAGAGTGGATAAGATAAAACTCCAAAACTAAATCATGTATTTTCCTTTGAGGTGATAAAAGTACACATGGTAGGTCTGCTTAAAGTGGTAGATTATTTGTTTTTGAGAAAAAAATGAGTAAAACCTGCATTTTTAAAAAAGTTGTAGTTGGATAGTTAATCTCTTCAACATAGTAGAGTGGCTGTGAATGTAGACATTAGGACTTGAAATCCCTTTTTGCCATTGGCTAGCTGGGTGAATTGTAAAAGTCATTTAACTTTTTTCTCTCATTTTCCTCTTCTGAAAAATGAGGATGATACTACTGGGACCTACTTTGTAGGTGCTATAAGGCACAAAAAAGATACTATTTCTAAAGCACAGAGCTAGGCACCCATGTTCTTTATCCATTTGGAGTACTATTATTGTTGCTGTGTTATTATATATTGATTTAATAGATCGTTCTGTTTCCTTATTACCCAATGGAAAATTGATTAAATTAAGTCCATGGAACTGGGAAAACTATTTTTATTTTACCAAAGGAAAACTGGGCAGTTTTGAGTTTTCCATGCAAAAAAAAAGGGAGAACGGCACAAAGGAGGAAAGACATTGCAGGACTGAAGAGCACTAAGGGCCAGGACATTGTTCTCCCTGTCCCTGCCAAATGCCTTTTTCCCTTGGACTCCAAGAATAAGAATTCTCAGATCTTCCCCAACTGTCTCCTGAACTGTGTTCTGTAGACTCTGCAATCAGGTAATCAGATGACTTAGAATCTTGATGACTTTGGTGACCATATAGTCCAGTGGTTTTGAAACTTATTTTAACACAAAATCTTGTGTGGTACTCCAGGATCAAAAGGGCCCTTCTCCGATACCTGTCAGGTAGATCCATGGGACATTACCTTTGAGAACAGAGCCGGGCCAATTTGTTCATTTTGCGGAAAATGAACCTTGAGCCCACAGAGTTCAGTGAGTTCCTGTGGTTCTCACCACTGATGTCTGAGAAAGGCCTTGCTTTACACAATTCCTTTGCCATCACTCTGACTTCTTGCCTTCCCATAGAATCTTCAACCTCTCACTCCACTCAAAAAAGTCTATGCAAAATGTTATGAATGTGTACACATGAAATTTTTATGGAGAAATTCCTTAACTTTTATTTGATTTTCTCAAAGGGATTTGTGATCCTTCAAAGGGTTAATAATGATTTCCTGATAATTTGAGCCCCTAAAGTCACATTTCTAGTTCGAATTGTGAACTGCAAGGTTAACAATTACATCCACTTTCTTAACCTTTCAAGGCAAATGTAACACATAAACTTATGAGTGCTTGAGGTCCCAGGCTTGCTTGTAAAACAATTGGGTCTTGAATTCTTCAGGTTGTTTCTGCAGCTTTAGTTTTCAACCTGGATTTTAAATGGAGCTAGGTTCTAACCATCTCTGAACCTAGAAAGCTTCAAGTTGATAAAATAATGCATGTCTATTCATAGTGCTCCAGAAAAGTGTGCATTTCCTTGCTTAATTTTGCTTTGGTCTCAGATCAGGGTTGCCAGACTTCACAAATAAAAATACAGCACACCTAGTTATATTTGAATTTCAGATAAACAACAAGTAAATTTTTAGTAGAGCTCTTGAGAAGAGGAAAATTGATCAGCTCTGCAGATATACAGAGAGCCTTCTTTCAACCCTAGAATTTCTGTTGCAAAAAAATGAAGGGAAATTTACTACAAACAAGCACAGGATCTTTTGGAGGTAATATAAATGTTCTAAAACTGGTTTGTGGTGATGGTTCCACAATTCTATAAACTTACTCAAAATTGTTGACCTTTACCCTGAAAATCGATGAACCTAATAGTATGTAAATTATAGGCCAGAAAATAGTTTTTAAAAATTAAAGGAGAGTTTTATAACAACTATTGGTTATATTTTTATTCTTGGCTTCAGAGTAATTTGAAAATATGATTAAAAAACCCCATAAGTCTACTCTTCAGAATAAAGCATGAAAGTGCCTACACCAAATGATGTATAAAATTTCTAGATCTACTGAAACTCATCTCTAGATGCCACCTCCTACCTTAACCAGACTGCATACACTGTTAAAATCCTTTCCAGGACCTTCAGGAGTAAGGCCTACCCCCAGATAAAGCAAGGAGTTGCTGCTCTTTAAAGTCTTGTCTAGTTACAATGAGGGTGACCTGTGGTGACACCTGCCACCCTAGTGAGACTCCTCTTCCACACTTTATGCTGCGGACCTGAAGAGGGCAGCAGTAATTGTCTTAAGGTGTATGGAGAGCCTTGGTTTGTTTCTTTGTTTGTTCATTATGTCTTTATTTTTAGGCAACAGTGGCACATGTCTGCTTTAAGCAGAATCATGTTCTCATCTTGGCTAATGTCTTTGGTACAAACAAAATGTTCACATGCTAGTGGACAGACTTAGTCAGGAGGCATCGCCATCAAAAAACACACAACTCATCCTGTGGTTTTAGAGCCCCCTGGAACTGGGAAGTGGGATACTCTTTTATCTCCAGTAGATAACCAGTAGAGTGGGTGGGGCTGGGGATGCTTATCCACAGTAAGATGCCCTGGGAAACTCATTTTTTATGTATCAGGAGTAGACGACTAGCTCCTCCAGATTTAATTACTAAATTCTACAAAGGACAACTCTTTATACAGCTTACAAGAGTCCCTGTTGACCTTTACGGAGCCTCCTGATGAATACTTCCATGAGGTCTGTCCAGAAGGTATCCAGCCAAGTAATAAGAAAAATAGAGACATTTATTGAAGAAGATACAAGATACTAGAAACATTGTACACAGAACAATTCCTCTTCAAAATAGACACCTTGGGACCTCACATAGTTCTTTCTCCCAGGGCCATTAGCTGCCCCATTGTATTTTCCTGAATTTCATTGATGATCTGAAATCTCTTCCCTTTCAAAGGTGATTTGAGTTTTGGGAAAAGCCCAAAGTAGCAAAGGGCCAAATCTGGGCTGTTGGGTGCTGGGTCCTTAGAGGTTTCACAAAAAAACTGCACAAGAAGTGGTGCACGAGCAGGCACTTTGTCGTGATGAAGCTGCCAATCACCAGTTGCCCATAGCTGCATCTTTCTAAATCATCCACATAGCTCCTGGGAGGAAATGTTCAAGCTTGATGCAAAATTTAATGCAGATTTGTTGCTCTACTCTCTCAGTTATTTTGAGTGCGCTCAACAGCATCTACCGCCTCTACTGACTCATGCAGCGAGGTCATTGTCATTGTTCACAAATGCGCCTTCCAGTCCACTCTCTTTGGCTGCCAGGTTATATCAATGTCACACAAACCATTCTCATTACATTAACAATGGCTGGACTTTTTCTGGACAGACCTCATATTTTTCTAGTATTGTTCTTTTAAACATTTCCTCTTCACCAAAATAAAACAAAACAAAACAAAAAAAAACAAACAAACAAGCTTGAAGTAACAGTAAGGAGTGGGCCAAGTCTCCTCAGAGACTCCCTTATTCTTGCTCTTTCTCCATTTGAGAGGAAGGGTCACACCCTAGCAGCCAGATCTCACTGGTTGCAGCAGAGAAATAAGGTAGTTGGAGAATGAGGGCCAGATGGATGGGACAGCTGGAACAGGGTACTGGCTGGAGCGGGGGCTGCCTGGGACCTGAGGAAACAGTGGTGGTCCAGCGCTGATAACCTGAATTCCCCCATACGCGTCTCCAGTGCCCAAGGCACTGGAACTTCTACTGAGGGAAATCACTAGAATCCAAACATTTTTCCAATGAAGTCCCAGCAAAGACCAGTCTTCACACATAAACCAGTTCGATTCTTCTGACAGACTTAATCAGAAAACAGTACTTTGAGGTATGCAGAAATCTGTGCCTTGAAGCAAAACCTCACCAGAAACCCCACTACTGTGGAATTCCTGTATGGCCTCAGCTGGCGGCTTGGGTGAAGATGTAACTGATTAGCTCATTTGAGAGGACCAACCAATTCAAAGGACTTCTTGAAGGCTAAACAATGCATAAGCAAGTTAAACGAATACTATCTTAACTTCTCATTCTTGGAAAGGAAGGAGCTCTGCCAGCCTGCTGTTAGTTACAGCTGGCATTTGGAAGAAAGTAAATGCCTTTTCTTTGAAAAAGAGTCTATAAATCCTTCAATTTTGCTTATTTTAAGTGTCTTTGCCCACATTTGTCCAAATAAGTAAGGCTTTCCCATTTTTGGCTTTTTCTCTACAGAGAGAGCTTTTAGGTCTTTGTTGGAGGGATCATTCCTTTTTGACTCCAGCCTCTTTACTTTTTTGGGTGAACCTGAGTCCAGGAAACCCAGCAATACTCTTAAGGTTTCATTGTCTTTCTTGTGGAAGGGAGAAATCAAATACCCACTTTGGAACTCTCCCTATAGATGCCTATCCTTCATTTCTACTTTTCAATGCCACACCCTTTTCCTCTTTCTGGTCTGCAGGTAAAATTATTTATGTTTGATACAGTTTTCTCCCACCCTGGTCCTTTACAGGTCACTGTGTCTTATGTGGTTTCAAGGAGCTAAAAAAAGGCAGTATGGCTACATTGGGTGCTCCTGTTTCATCAGCTCTCTTCCATGGACATCTTACATGGCTCTTGTAAAGTTCCAGTGAATGTGTGGTTCCCTCACTCCTCACACTTTAAGTAGAAGACACCGCAATAGTACACAGACTTATATTTTCAAAGGTGCTGTGAGGCAAATCCAATAAATACCACAAACGTTCTATTCAAGGAGTGAGTCTCAACCAGAATTGATCTGGGCCCGACCCCTACACCTCTGACAATGTTGAGAGATACTTCTGGTTGTCCCATCTAGGAGAGAGGGGTGATACTGGCGTCTGGTATTTGGAGGTCAGGGGACTCTACTGCACATCCTGTAATGCATAAGGCAGTCCCAACGACAAACTTTCAATAGCGCCAAGGTTGAAAATCCTGCATTAGAGGAAATCTTGTTATTTTGTCTTTTTCCTCAAGGCCTGGGAAAAAAGATAGAAATGCACCATTTTGATGAATACATGTGTCCTGGTGTCTAGCATCCCATATGGATCCAGGAATTGGAGAGCAAAAGAGTGCCACTGAGCAGGGCAAAGTGCAAGGTCGAGGAAGGCCTTCTCAGCACCAACAGCTGTCTCGGCTCCAAGGAGAGACAACTTTGACCGAAGCAGAGGACCAAAAAGTTACAAGGATGTTTAGTTTGTGATAAAAATCATTTTGCAGATTAAAGGGCTTCCTCCTGCCCATAAAATGGTATGTTCTTTAAATAACTCAAAACTTGGAGGCATTTAACTATGCTGTGAGCAGAAGGCAGGACTACTGCTCAGAGCCATGGTCAATTATGTGCATCCTTGTGAGCAAGCTGGGTAGCTGTAATCAAGCCGTCTGTGGTGGTGCTTTTCATATTTTTTGTGTGCTATTCAACTGTCCCATGTTCTAAATGTTGCTACTGTCAATACAAAGCTATTCAGGGAGTTTCCTGGAACCAGTTTCTCTCTACATCTCTTGGCTCCATTCTCCTTCACTCTTTCTGTGGTAGCAAGATGGGTGCTCAGCCAGCAGATCTTCCCTCCTCTTACATAAAGACCTGTTAGGAAGTGTGAGACTCTTTCCCAAGATTCTCAGCAGAGCCACAGTGTCTCTCATTGGTGTTAAATGGCTGAGGTATTCATCCCTGAACCAGTGCTGTGGCCGGTGGAATGCTAGGAGCTGATTGGATGAGGCCTAGGTGACAGCATACTCCTAAGCCCCTCATGACTCATGTGTGCTAAAGTGGAGCAGATATGTTGCCTTAAAGGAAAATTGTGGTAAGATGATCAAAATAGGAGGAATGGAGACCCAGGAGAATAAACACATATTACATAGACACATACCCCGCACTACTTGCTATTAAGATGTTTTGGATTCTGCAGTTGAAGACCCAGTTCCTTGCCTTGGCTTTGCTGTTAACTATATGCATAATTTGAGATAACTCCATGACTCTCTCCCTGCCTCCTTTTTTATGATTTGCATCATGGAAGTAGTAATACTATTTGGGTGGTTATGGAAATCAAGCAGGTATCTTGGGATAGTGGAAGCATTGTACACACAAGTAGTTGTTTGGATGCCCATGAATTCAGTTCAGCGTCCAGAGTCTAGAAGAATCTGGGCCATCTACAATCCACCCAGTTAGTCCATGGCATGTCACTTCAGAAGCCAGTGTCTAAATTTATCCCAATCCTCATTGTTGCAGGTCACTGTGGGAAATCTTCTGAGGTCAATGATTGAGGTAATTGGCTTGCTGTGGATCTTGAAAAAGTTCTCTCTGTTAAATGACATAATTGGTTTTAATTATATAATTACGGCACTTAAAGTGTGGGGGTGAAAGGTTACTATTATATTTAGAAGTGAGATCCCCAATGAAGCTAGGGTGTTTAAGCTGGTCTTTCTTCGAGTTTCTTTTTTTATTTTTTCAGAGGGAAGTCAGAATAGGTTGGCCTTGGCCCTGGCCATTTTGGGATGATTATCCTGCATGAGGTAGTGCTGAGGCTGCTCACAGCATCACAGGAACCTTTGTAAAGAGACGGGAAAGGGCTTCCGTAAAGACCTCATTGCGATCTGAAGTTAATGAGCAGTGGGAACTCAACTGTCAGCAATTGAATCTGATTGGGCAGGGTAATTATATGATTGCCTCTGGTGTTTGCACATGCACGGGGATATTTTTATTGGAAAAAACCTAATTGCTTACTTTCTTAGTAAAGGGAAAACCTAAACAAATTTGTGTTGTCATAGGTTAAAAAGACATCCTTTCTTTGTCTCTAAAATAGACGCCTGCTCTGCTTTTTCCAAGTGAGGGTTTTGTTTCCCCCCATTTTCAATCAGGAATGTTGTTCGCAGACTTGAATTATATGATAATATGAAATGTAAAGGAAGCTACTTTGGACTGTGTGTTTTAGTAAAAAGACCACGTGCCTATTGCCATGCCTTAAACCATCCCCTTCAGCGGTCTCTTTCATAATGCAAGGGCAGCTAGAACCCTGAGTGCCACTCAAATTACTAGGGCTTTCACAGGTTTTTTGTGTATTTTGTTTTGTTGTCCTGTGTGGAGGCCCCTGACAAGATTGGCTTCATAAGCTATCTGGTTTTCCTTCATTGCATCAGGCAAGTGAGAGGTACCATGTATGGTATACCGCCTTTTAGACAACAAAAACACCAAGGGGAGGAGTAGCAAAGTGCTCCCTCTGTGATTTCCCAGGGACTTGGAGGGAAGGTCAAAGTGAGAGCTGAAGGGAAGAAACCCAATGCAGTCCAGAGTCTTGTTTCAACTGGCTTGAATGAGCATGACGTATCACTTACCTGTGATGCTGGTATGCAGAAAACAGATTGCTGCAGTTGGGTTCATTGTATATTGTTCAACACCACATTATTCAGTTATTTTTCTATCTTATTATAGAACGAACTATTTTTTGAGTTCTTTCTTGTCCTGAGATTCCACCCAAAGAGATTGAAATGCGATTGGATTGTGAGGATTGGAGGAGCACCTTGTGATGACATCTGTAGGCTCCAAATCTGGTGCCCTGGTTGGGTGGAGGATTATAGGCTGGAGAATTGCTGAGAACAAAGGGCTTTTAGCCCATCAGACCAGCCATGCTTTCTCATGTCAGAATGTTGCACAGTCTCAGACTTGTACACACTCCGATCTTGAGCGACTGACTCAGTGGGTCCCCTGAGTTCAGTGTTAAATGTCACTTTTTCCAGGAAGCCTTACATGACCACTGACCACCAGTATGGGTTGGCTGACCTTGTTTTGTGCTCCATGGCATCCTCTAAGTTCCTTTACCTATTGTCCTTTAATTGCTTGTCTCATTGTTCAAAATAGCCTGTAAGTTTTATGAGGTCCCAGCCTGTGTTTATATTTATCACTACAGTATCTGTAGAGCCTGGTACAGTGCTTGATGAGTGTTTGGAATGACTGAATTAGGAACAGAATGGTTGCTGGGTGTCGCAGGAAATCATGGTGTGTGCTGCGTGGGCTTCCCTACTCTTGCTGTTAATACTGCTTTCTTGTTGCTTATAATTTTCATTGCCCCAGATGATCCAGCTCTGTTGGAGGCACGGAGGCACAGTCAAATCTCATGCTGTACATTGATCACCTGTCCAACCTTTGCCTAGAGTGGGAGCCCCCAGTTCCTTCAAGAGATCCAACTTTACCTGTCTGTAAAGAAGAAGAGGAGGAGGGAGACAGCGGGAGGATCCGGTGGCAGTGTAACACCAGAGCAGGTCCAATGTTTCCTTTTACCCTTTTGGAGGTGGGTAACTGCAAATGCCATGGGGAGTGGGCTTTTGTAAAGAATCTGCCTATGGCCTTGGATTTGCGGGCTCACATATACTTTATTATTTTGCTAGAGTCTAGGGATTTCTATTTTTGTATTTAATTCACAGTCAGACTGTTCCATGATTCCCACCTGCACAGAACAAAAATCTAGGTTCATTATCTACATGAGGTAAATTGTCACATTGGCCTTGTATGGTTTGTGTCTTGCTTTGTGGACAGAGAGTATGTACGGTTCATTCATTGGTTCCTGTTTCATGACGATTCTATTGGTTATTTTCTTTTTAAGATCTATGATTTTCAATCCTTACTTGTTTTGATTCTCTGGCTTTTGATGTTTTGAATCCCTCCTCCAGGATCAACCTGAATAGCTACTGAATAGATGAGATTTCATTTACAACTGTCCCTCAGTGTTTAATTATAGCCCTACACAATTCTGGGGTGTGTCTTAGCAGATTTTTCCCTAAGCAGAATGTGAACCTAAGACCATGTAGGCCTCAGGCAAGAGGGCTTCCTAATGAAACCCCAGGCCCCCGGCTATCCCTAAATTTGGATTGCACATTGTTCGTTGGGCCACAATCACGGTTTCTGGGTGGATGGACATTTGCATGTGGAAACCACAGGCCTCACATGTGGCGCGGCACGTAAACTGTCAGAGTCCCCTGGTACTTATTGCGTAGTGGTCTTTCCCAGGTCTGCCACATACTCTTCCTCTGTCGGTTTGGAGTCTCTGTTTACCTTACATTCATCAGTTGCTTTTCTGCTTTGGCATCATAAACACCTAAATTGGAATCTTCGGAGGTTTCTTCAAGAAAGAGAGTTTGAACAACCATCTTCTTCTTTATTTTTCTATGTTATTTATTTATTTATTTTTAGTTGTCAATTAAAGTTTACTTTTATTATTATTTTGCATTGGTTTCAGGTGTGCAGGATAGTGGTTAAACAACTGTACTCCTTACAAAGTGATTCCCCTATATTTCTAGTACCCAGCTGTCTCATACATAGTTATTGCAACATTAATGAACAACCTCTTCTTAAAGCAGATGTATTCACCAATGCTATGTGCTGTGAACCAAACAGGATGGGCCATGGTGGGCTTTACTCTTGAATTCCAAGGCAAAGTTTAGTTTAATTTTCAGTTTGGGAGTGCTCCGGTGGATGCCTCTCCACCTCATATCCTTTCTGGACCAAGGCAGGTAATTACTGCCTACACAAATCACATACTTTTGCCAAACAAACAAACAAAAAAATCTCTGAATGACATTTGATTTATAATTAAACTTGGTGATGCAGTATCTGAAGAGTCTCATCTTGTCTAATCACAACAAGTTCCTTTCAGGGTACATCTGCATGTAAGGGTTAGTTCTCTTGTTACATGTAAAGGTAATAATTTTTAAAAAGAAAAAGAAAAATTAAAATAAATGATTGCCATCTTAGGTCAAACTCAAACCACTGATTGTGTCTTTTGTTTTGTTTGAGAGAACATTTTCATGTCCCTTCATTGACTGACTTACTCAGCAAACAGATTTAACCACTGGCTCTCTAAGGGCCTGCCTGGACCAGCAGCCTTCTCAGCATTACCTGGGACCTTGTCAGAAATGCAGATTCTCAGGCCCTACCCAGACCTACTGAATCAGAAACCCTGCAGGTGGGGTGCAACAAGCCGGGTTTGAATGAGCTTCCCGGTGATTCTGCCGCACACAATAGTTTGAGGACAATTGGTTTAAAACTTGTACTAGTGCATGAGGTGAGGGCAGTAACAGGGGTGCACCTATAGCCCTGTGTTCCAGGAGCTTGTGATCTAATCCTGAGCATATAGCATGCATTCATCAGGTAGGCAGAGTGATCTTTATTAAATGTGAATTACTTTATACATTCACTTCCTAAATCCCTCCGGACAGTTCCTTTTGCACCAGAATAGATAGAAATGCTTGGCTTAGGCTCACAAGGCCTGGCATGCTCCATCCCCTGCCTCTCTGCCCAGACTCACCTGCTACTATTCCCTCCTCCCCTGGTGCTCTGCCACTCCACACTGGCCTTCTTTCTGATCCCCAGATACCCCCATTATCTGTTGTGTCAGCAGGAATCCATGGCAAGGAAGGGGAGGGAAGAGAGAGTTACAAAGGTTAAATAATAGGCTTGGTCACTGAAGTATTTTTCCACAGCATAATATTTCCCAACCAATGTCCCTATTGGTTAATATAGTAATATATTGATACTTATAGATGTATATAGTGCCCTTATATGGATGTAATAATTAGTATTGATGGCCTCTCTTATAATGTAGCCCTTTGAAAGGACTTTCACAATCATTAAGGAACTATTAAATGTAATTCAGTTTAATCTTAGCATCATGAAATTGTATCAGTTTGTCTCTCTGAGAGTTGGTGGGGCAGGTGCAGTGCTCAGCCACACACTGTAACTGACTCACTGTGGCTAGAGCTGCAAGGTGCTGAGGGAGACTCACCTGTGTGGGAACACGAGTGGAGCCGACACATAATTCTCACTGTCTTCACTCACTTGAAGGAAAGATAATAGCCATATTCATCAGGTTTTAGCTCTATAAAAACTTATCTATGAATGCTAATTTTGATCTTTGGGATATTCATTGTACCATGTGATTTGGAAACAAAGCAGCTGTTTAGGTTTTTATTAAATGTGAAAAAAATGGTCCCTCAGGATTCTCTTTACAATAAGAACAGAAAACACATATTTTAAATATGATTTGTTAAAAAAAAAAAAAGGCAAAGGGGTTCTTAGAGATTTGGGACTAGTAGAGCCAAGGACCGGGTTTTGGTTTGGGTTTTTGTCTGGATTTTGTTCTGACTATCCACAGCTCTTTCACAGTAACAGACAATTTTTTTTTATGTGGCGCATATGCAGTTTGGGATATTATTTGCTGTGTAGGAGGCTTCCCATTTGAGATCTTCAGTAGAGGAAGGAAAGGTGGGGAGAAGCCATCTCGGAGGGTAGGTGGAGGGGAAGTGCTGGCTCTCAGCGGCCTTTTGGCCTTTCTGCTTCACCTGCCTTGTCACATTCTTCCAGGAAACCAGGGGAGTCTCCTCACCATGTGAGCTCCCTGACATGCCCAGGAAACCCTTCCTATTGGAAGGAGAAGCTAGTCTATTTCAGGTGGCTGTGCATAAGACAGACATGCCCTGTCCCTGCTCTCCAGAAGCCCGCAGCCTGGAGGTCAGAGATTTCAGCAAATAATTTAAAGTGTCCCGCTTTGAAAGATAAGAGAGCTGGGAGAGGAGAGGGGAGAGAAGCAGGCTCTGGGGCTGGCAGGGAGGGCTTCTCTGTGGACTCAAGGCTGAGAACTGAAGGATGATCAGGTGTTCATTTGTGTATGTGTCTTGGTCGGTGGCATAGTGGGGGGTGAGGGCGAATGTGCCTGGGGACCCGGGACTACCTCCCTTACTAGCTGGGACTCTTGTCTATGGAAGCTGCCACAATAGAAAGGCTGGAGTCTCCCTGTCTACTGAACCCCAGGGGAAGGGCTCTTCCACACAGAGACTGAGATTTCTGCGTGTTCACTAACAGCATACACACCATGCCCCAGTGTGACATCAGCACCTTGGCATGTATTTCTCTTCCTTTTGTTGGATTCTCTCTCAGATCCCTCCTTTTAGGACATAATCATTTACAATCAATTATGGATATTATAGAGGAAATGCAAAACTAGCTCTGGCTTCTGAATCACTTCATGTTCTTGTCCCATTGAGTTTTGCAGAAGCCCCAGCTGTTCCCCCTTCTCCTGTCATTGAGAAGTGAGAGTCCAGGGTTCCAGGCTCTGAGCATGTTGGCTTCTCTTCAGAGAGGCAGAACTTTCCCATAGTGGTTGAACTTCAGGGTGTTCTGATGAGCTCTTTAAGAGATTAACAAATTAATGAAGATAGTCATTTGAAGCATCTATGTTTCTACTTTCTATTTCTGAGAAGGCTGAGGATTTCTTTGATTAAAGCGAAGGGACCATTTCTGCAGACCTGAAAAATTTGAGCCTGTGATACAAGTCAATTGTGCCCAAGTGCCAGTTCGGCTGGCCCACACAGGGTCCCTAACACCTGCAAGTATTACATCAAATGTAGCTTTCCGTATTTGGGGGGAAATTAGGTAAGTCAGCTACATAAGACCATATTCCCAGGCATTCTGACAGCCATCCCCTTTGTCCCAGCCCGCCCTCTCCAGCTTACTGGTCACTAATGTCTGTCTTGCTTACACACCAGGCTCATGTTCCTCATTTGTGTTACCTCCCTGGTCCATGTCCGTGCAGTGTGCAACCCTGATAGGGACCTGCAGAAGATGGTTTTGTGGCAGGCTTGCTGTGGTCAACAGCATGAATGATGCCTGTTTGCCTTTCTGGTCACCTGTCCAGATGCCACATATCAGGGCCTGTAGGGTCAATATCAATGGAGCACCATGAAGCCCGAGCTTCTCATAAGAACCAAGTGAGCATTCACCCAGGCCCCACCCCAAGGATTCTGACTCAGTTGCCCTGGGATGGGTCACATGCACTTTGGAAAGCCTTCAGTGTGGCTTGTGCCTAGCGCCCCTGGTCTGTGGACAGGTCTTCCGCCCTCATCTGCGTTCTTCTTAGCCCAGATCCTCTTTCTGAATGGGTCTTGATCATCACAAACCACTGTCATGAACATGGAATCAAAAAATACATGCATATCAAAAGTGGCTCTTAAAAGAAAAGGGATATAATGCAAAATACAAAAATGTTTTAGTTTGAAACCTCAACTATAAAAACAAAAAGTGGGGCTTGGGTGGGGAAGCTGGTAGACACAAATGCTTATCTTGTCTTATGCATAATAATAGAGGTACTTCTATGTCTGCCAGTTCCTGAGACAGCCCAGATCTGTGCTTCTTACAGGCAGCCTGATATTTTATTAGATGTTTGTGAATTGTTTTTTTTCCCTTTGTGTAAACAAGTCACTACTTTTACCAAAGTATGTCTAGTATTTGCCTCCTTTAAATTTTTCTGGTGATCACTAAGCCATTTTAACCTGCTACATGTGTTTTCCATCTATATAAATTTATTGCTGCTTTTCATAGTTTTAGCCTTATCTTTTGGTACATCTGTTATCCTCAGGTTCTTCCCTATTAGTGCCCATATCCATCATCTTGACCCTCATGCATTGCATCTCTATATTTTGGGATAAACTCCACAAGTGTATGCTGTATTTCACAGATGTTATTTTTTGTAATGGTGACTGAGATTTTAGCTGCTTCTGATGCCAATTTTGAGTCCATTATTGCTTTTTTAGTGGGTGGTGAATGGTAAAGTCCCTTTCTATTTTCCATCCTCTGTCTCAGTGCCCCATATGAGCTTTTATACTGATAGGGAAGCTGAAGCCCCGAGAAGGGTGTGATGTGCCGAAGGTCATATAGTTGGCTCCTGGTAGAGGTGGGAATAAAACTCTGGTTTTCCACCACTCCAAGGCTTTTGGTATCCCAAAAACTCCACTTGAAAGATCAACTCTGAGGTACAAAATAACTAATTAGATTGGTAAAATTATTATTATTATTATTATCAATCTAATTAAAATCTCACACTTGTTAAGTAAGATATTCATTCCAACTAAGCATAGCTTGCCCCATACCCCTCTTCTACAGCATGGCTTGCCTCAATAAACAGCTATCGGTAGAGCAAACCAGAATGTATAGAAAGTTTAAAGCAGTGACTTTCAGTTGCAGGGCGGGGACAGTTTTGCTTACCCCTTCCAGAGACATTTGGTAATGTCCAGAGATAGTTTTGGTTTACAACCAGATTGTGTGTGAGGAGGGTGCTACTGGTATCTAATGGGCAGAGGCCAGAGACCATGCTAAACATCTCACAGTGCATAGGGAAGCCCTCACAAGGTTTGTCCAGCTCAAAATGTCAATAGTGCTGATGTTTGAGAGCTCTGGTTTAGAGGGAACAAATTTTACATTTTAAATTAGTGAACTACATTCTACCTGTGGACTAAAGCACCTTGGGAAGTCTCAAATCTGCCCCCTTCTATCCCAGACACACACACGCAATGCCTCATAAATATATGTGTGATGATTTCTGTCATGTATATAGATAGTATTGTGACTTCTAAATTAATAATTAATTTTAAAAGATCACCCCGTTCCCAGTAGCTTTTCAACATCAGGTGTTTTTCTGAATCAAGTGATAGGAAAAACAATATTACTTTTGTGGAAGTGTATGCAAAATTGTTTGATCTTTAAAAAGAGTCCTCATCAAAATTGTGCTGCTTGTGTCTTTCATGGAAAATCTGAAGACTGGTTGTGCCTTTGTCAAGTAGCTCCCAATCTAAAGGAAAATCCTTAGTGCCTGATGGTTCTCACCAGTGGTTACAGTGTCAGGGCAGATCTGGCAAGCAGATGTTTCTGGTGGAAACTTTCCATTCTAGAATAGTTTCTTCTGAGGCAGGAGGAGGGTTAGGTCAGAGAAGAATGTGCCAGACAATATGCCCCTTATGTTAATCGATGCTGTCATCTTGGCTGCCCCTCTAGCAGCCTCATCTTCCTGAAATCTTCGGTAAAAAGGCCATTCAACAAGTACATCTGGCATTGGCCAGGATTTTTCTAGCTCAGCTCTAACAACAAGGAATGGATTTAATCAGATTCAAAGGAATTTTAAGACTCACTCTATAAGAGTGTTACATCTCCGGAAGAGCTCCGGAAGGCAGATTATCCAAAACCAGTTTCTTGAGCAAAACTTGCAAACGATTCATGCAAAGTAATCAAATTGGTTATATACAAGTCTGAAATCTCAGACATTTACCAAGCTCATTGGGACACATACTATATTTAGTGCTTTATTGGATTAATCTAATTAGTCTTCCTAGCAACCTGTGAAGTAAGTACTGATCTTATTATTACTTCAGAGATATAGAAACTGAGGCTTAGGCTTGCTAGGCAACTTGTCCAAAGTTACACAGTGATTCCTCCTTCTTTCACCATTAGGCTGATAATACAGCAAGAATGCTGATTTTGAGTCAACATGCTGTTATTTTAAGCCCTATCCTTTATTTCTTTAATTGGAAATTGCATTTCATGTAGACACACTGTCATAAGAAATGATTATTTGAGTCAACTTTAATAGATTTGGCAAAGGCTAATATATATGATCATAACAGAAACACTGAGTTTGATGAGAAAAGTATTTCCAAGTTGTCTTCTCTCCTCACTTGCAGCCCCCATGTGTGATGGGACATGATACAGAGGTCACTTTAGGGGATCTGAGTGGTACTCCAGTTAGGAATTAAGCATCTCCATTAACAAGATGGGGCTTTAGGCTGATCACATGGCTTCTCAGGGTTTCAGCCTTCTTCTGGCACGGAGGAGGTCATAGTTTATTTAACAACCATTTCTTTGGCATCTATAAAGATACTGTACAAATAATCCTAAAGTAATGTCATCTGTTCTAGAAGAATAGCCTGTATCTCTGTGAGGACCTCTGAGTGCTGCAGGCTGCCACATCAGGCTGCCATCAGCAAATGTTTATTGAGTGCCTACTATGTGTCAGACTCCATTCTAGGAGTGAGAGATTGCAGATGAATTTCATTTCATGGGGGGATAATAAACTGATAAACAAACAAGGTGATTTCAGAGGCCAGTTAATTACATGAAGAAAATGCATTAGAGTGATATGATAATAAATGGGAATAGAAGGAGTTTCTACCTAACGTGATCAAAGAAGGCATCTCTGAGGAAGTGACACCAAAAAAAAAAAAAGCCTTGGAAATGAGGACAATTTTCTAGGCAACCACCTAGTGGAATAGCCTTACTGCGTAAGGTTCTAAAATTTTATCATGCTTTCAACAGAGAAGCTCAGGTGCCAAGTGTGTGATTCTTGTGATTTGTTGAATTTTATGTTGGCCAAGCTTGTGTTTAATTTTTGTAAACCTTCTATGTGTACTTAAAGAGAATGTATGTGTATTCTCTCTTTGAATACATAGTCTTTGTATGTTTTTTAGATGAGGCTTATAAATTATATAACTTAAATCTCCTCTATCTCTATTAATGTTTTAGCTGTTTAACTGCTGTTTCTGAGAGGTAATTATTCAAATATTGATGATGATTACAGATTTGGACATTTCTTTTAGCAATTCTATCAATTTTTGTTTCATCTATTTCTGGACTATGATCTATTAGACTTATTTTTCTAAGCTTACAGCTTCCTGGGGTTCTTGTTATCATTAATTATTACCCCCCTTTATCCCTATTAATGTTTTACCTATAATTTTTATTTTGTCTGATAATATTGCTATAGCAACATCTTTTTAGTTAATGTGTGTGAGTATGCTTTTTCATCCTTTTATATTTCAGTGTTTGTGTGTCATGGGTCCATTTTATAAATGACAAAAGTTTTCATTTGTTTTTAATCCAGTGTCTCTGTCTTTTGATGAATGAATTTAAGCTGTTTGCATTTATTGTAATTAATCTATCTGGACTTAACTTTGTCATCTTATTCTGCATGTTCTATTATCATGGGTATTTCTTTACCCTTCCTTTTCTTTCCCTTTACTACCCTGTTTGAATTGACTGTGCTTTTTTTATTTCCTTGTGTTTTTCCTTCTACTGATTTGGGAGTTACCCACTCTGTATTTCTTCTGTTCATAGTTTGGATAGTATCTAAAGAAGATTTTGGAATACACTCAGAGGCTATTAATGTATCACCTTTAGTTGGTTTAAATAGCTTTCTCTAGTATCCTGACTCCCCACAGGTTAGGTCTTTAAAGGGCAAGGGTGTAGATGAAAGTGCAGAACATGGTCACTGTGGCGGTTATATCTTGGAGTATAGATTTTCAACTTGCCTTTGCCAAGTCTTGTGCCCTGATGACTGAGGCTTCTGGTAATTGACAAATGGTAAAACCCTCGTGGGTTAGAGCTTCTATGCAAGGAGTCACTTGGTTTCTTCTGTTGCCCTTCTCCTTGTCTGTATTTCAGCTCTTGTAAGTGATGATACACATTAAATAGCTCCTGTAAAACTGTTGAATTGTCAGTTTTTAAACTGCATAAAACACTGACATTTTCATTAGATCCTGGCCCTGAGGAGCATCCAGCTTTCATCATAATGGATTTGTTTACTTCTGCAGAGAATCTTAATGTGCTGCCTATGAGGGAGATCTTACTGTCACCTGCACTTAAATGGGAAAGTCTTTGTTCAGCCAAAGATTTTTGGAAAAGGATTTGAAGAGGTTTCTTTCACTGCCTCCCTCCCCTCCCCTGCCACCTCCTAAAAACATAAGGGATGAAAATAGAGTCTTTGAAGAACTTTGGTATTGGACAGGCAAAATTTCAACGTAAAATATCCTGCAGAGTCCATTAGGAGACAAAATGTTGGAAAGATGCTATTAAACCACTATTTAGTTTCAATGTATCCTGTTAAAGATAAGCAAGTTATATCTATGTCTTTGTGACCTCAATCCTTTGGTCTACATTTAAACAGATATCTTGATTTTGGATTAATAAACTCTCTTGTGTATATTAGTGCAGAAAACATTTTAAACTGTGGATCCTTGCAAGCAAATAAGAAAAGGGAGGATTTTTATCTTCTGATCATTGCACTCTATATCTTCAACATTTTTTCAGAAGATGCCAAACTATTCATGAACAAATGTAGAGTCATCTCAATTTAACAAGCTGGAAAATGTGTATGCTGAAAGACAGACTTGTATTAATACAACAGGGCTAGAAATGCTAACTTTCCTGGAATCAACAAGTTTGCAATTATGGTAAGATTCTTTCTTACTTTTAAAAGGAGCTCCCTCTTCTGTATTAGCTTGTTGAATATGTCATTGGAAGGTTTGTCTACTTTTTGCATTTCAAGAGAAGCAGACTAGCATGAGGAGTCAAATTCTATGAGTCAGGCAGATCAACATTTGAATTCAGCTTTCAGGACATACTAACTGTGTAGTCAGGTTTGAGTTAATGAACTTTCCTGAGCTCTGTTTTTATCATCCTTAAATTGAAATAATAAATCAATTTTTGAGAGTTGATATGAACATTAGGTAAAAATAATATATGTGGAGTGCTCACTCAGCACAGAACCTGGTACATAGTAGGGGGCTATTTAATGACACTTCATGATGAAGAAAATGATGAAGAAGAAGATGATGATCATCATGGGCATGAAGAAAGTGGTGGTGGTAGAGACAATGGTAGTAAAGATGATGATTGTGGTAGTGTTGATGCTGAGGATGTCGATGGTAGTGATAATGGTGAAGAAGACGATGGCGGTGGTAGTGGGGATAACTGGGTGTTTGGAATCCTTTGAAAAAGGCTGAGAGGCATATTAAATAACTTGAATGAAGGCAGAATTATCTATTATTACCTGATCTATAGTTCCTCAGTTTCTACTTGGGCACTTTCAGTCATTAGGAGGTCCCTTCTTAATAAAATTCTATTACAGACAAAAACCCTCACAGAAGTCTAGTTCACTCATGCAATTGTGTTTTCAGGCCTGGACTTGTCTTTGAAAAAGCTAATAAGTGTTACTTTGAGTCATTTGATCCTGCTGATATCCTTCTTTCTAAACTTGCTCACCACGTGGCATCTATGACATTGGATATCTTGGAGTTCTTCTGTCTCTTTGAACATTTCTCCATCATCTCTTTGCCAACTTCTCTTTCTTTGGTCATTTAGATACATGTGTGTGGAACTCAGAGAAGGGAGTACAGGAAAGAAGAGGGACAATGTGGAGGTTGGGACTGAATCTAAGGGTAGTGTCACAGAAGCAAAAAAGGACAACAGTTTCAGGTACAGGAGGAAGATGAGTATATTCAAATGTCAGAGAAATGGTGAGGATGAGGAAGGTTGGACAAGACCATTACTTTTGGCAATGAAAGTTCAGTTTTGGCATCTGACACAAAATCACTGGGATGGTGAAAGAAGAAGAATGGGGGAGTACCTGGGAGATGAGGGGGTGGAAGCCACAGACATTGAAGAAAGACAGGAGGTTGCATGGTGGAAAGACTTTTTTAGATAGGGGAGAATAAGGCCTATTTATAGACTAAGAAGAAAGAGCCAGGGGAAGTTGAGTATAAAGATACAAAAGCAAGTGGATATTTAGTCCTGAGAGAAATGGGAGAAGGAGGAGGAGAAATTCTTTGGCTCGTAAAAGCACCTGCCAGGTCTCTAGTGAACAGACAGGTGAGGAACAGTGTAATGTTTGAGGGTATGTTAAATGACCTTGACCTTCTGCTAAAAGAAGGTGGGGTCTCTGATGAGAGAGAGAAAGAGAGTTTGGAGGCATACGAACTTTGGGAGGTAGTCTAACAAAAACCACTGTCTGATATGGGAAGGAAGTTGAGCACCAAGGCTTGCCAAGGACCCCTCTGAAAGAGAGAAGGTGTGTGTTTCTGGATATTCCCACACTATCTTGCTCTGGTTTTAATCTCTAGGATCTTCAGTGCACCATAAGTACCCTGTAATCCCACAGGTGGCCCTTTAGTGCTCCCATTTCACCCATAGGCCCCTCCCTTCCCTTTTTCCCATGCCAGACCAGCTCTCAGATGGTTATTACATCAAAATGAACCAATGGACTGATTTTCACCAAGGTGAAGAAGATTGAAAAGGTATAATGTCTCATCCCACCCAGGCATTAGTTGGACCAGTAGTTGAGTTGAAAGAGCACAGGATCAGGAGTCAAAAGCATGGAGTGTACCCCCAGGTCTAGTATTGTGCCCTTCTATAGCACAAGGTGTCATATCTTTCTTGCTTGCCTGTTATCATTGTGCAGTATAAAATAGGTGCTCATAGAATTTATTTGAATGGGTTAATGGAGAGAGATAATTAAAGATCTTTAAACATCCTATTATTCTATGCAAATGTGAGAGACCCTTACTTTGAGGAACATTTTAGCAGGTACAATATCATTACAAGGAATGACTCTCTAATAGCAGAATGTCAGCTACCGCTGGAGAGACAGTGGAAGGGGATACCTTTAGCAGAGCTACATGAGGGCTTCCCAGAATTGCTTATATTTAACCACCTAGATGTCTACATCTATTGGTTTGGCTTACAAATCAATCAGCTCCTATTTCTTGAGTAATCTGATCTGAGGTATTTTAGTCATTTCTTATTCTTGATGCTAAACAATATATAGTAATTTGTCATTATACACAGACAAGAAGCTATGGTCTGGGCAAGGCAAAGAGAGATGAAAATAGGTTCTAGATAAAGAAGCAGAGCTTCCTTCTTATCCACTCTTTCTGCACTCTCTGCCCCTTCCTCCTAAATAAGATCTTTCTCTACCTTTCCCTGTGACTTCACCAGCATGGAGAAATCCATTGTCAGCCAAATCCCAACAGAATAAAAGAAAAATGTGTCTTCAGAAGGAGAGGGCAGAGGGGAGAGATGGAAGCATCAATAAAAGCTAAAGGGATTGGCCTAGAGTATGTGGAATCCTAGAGGGTGTTTATTTTCAAAACAAAAGCTTACAGATCAGGTACTTTTCAACAGATGAGAAAAATGGAGTGAACAAAGCTTGTGCCTGGGCTTGGGGACATGCCCACAGTGGCCCAAGCTACTGAGTCAGCAAGAGTGGCTTTTGTTCTCCTTGCTCTGGCAGCACCTTCTGAGTAAGCAGGACTCACCAGTGAGCCAGGCATAAGCTCCAGGAAGGTTGCGTTTGGCCCGGCTGCCCTTCCAATTTTGCTGGGTCACTTAGAATCCCAGCTTCCTGCCCTGCCCACATATTGGAGCAGCCCAAGGAAGCCTCACCAGGCCTTCACTGGCAGTCAGCCTGGCACTACTGAAAAGACATCCCTCACAAAGCCCACTTTTTAGCTGGCATGTTTGTGGGCACTGCTCTTTCCCACAAATATTTCTTCAAAAGACTGTGAGACAGGAAAAGTCATTTTTTTCTTTAGAACCTATGTGTCCGGGCATTAGGCAAGACATGACTAGATTTAAAATCCTCCTTGGCCACTTAAGCTGCATGGTCTTGAGCAACTTGCTTACCTTTTTTGAGCCTCAGTTTCCTCATTGGTAAAATGGAATAAATTGAACCTGTGTCGTCGGGTGTGGTGAGGATGAGGATAATGAAAATGAGGTGTGTTTGACAGATGGTCTGGCAGAGGGAAGGTCAGTGTTGGCAGTGAACCTGGCTGGAGAGACCCAGGGCCCAGTCAAGACATGTGCTTATTTATCCTTGTTATGGATGTTTGGTTTGGGCCTCAGTCAGCTGCTTCTTCGATCAGAACCACACACGTGCTTCTCTCTGTAAATAGCTCCTAGGCTGCATGAGTGACAACATCCTCCTGGCCCTGCCTGTGCCCTGGGTCTCAGTGTCTGTATCTGGAAAACAAAGGGTGTGAACTCAATTTTGATTCTTTTTGGACCACCTCCAGGGTTCCATCCCAGCCCTGATGCCTGAAGACCCTCCACTAAACTTTCTACATCCGAGACCTCCCCTCCCGATCACAGTGTTGGGTCCCACAAAGGTGGGTACCTGAGGTCATGTGTGGTATAATGCAATCCTAAGTAAAAAACAAAACACAATGTGAAATGAAAATACTGCTCTATAAAGAGCATGTGCTTTCAAAAACTTGTTTAAAAATGCTAAAAACACAAGTGAAAATCAACCACAATTCTATCCCTTTAAGTTATAGAGTGGTATAAAATAGAAAGTCAGTTTTCTTCACCGCCGCAGCTTTTGGCAGTTTGGTCACACCAACAGTTTGGTGTATGTCCTTTTAATTTTTTCCCCAAAGTTTAAAACACATATCCCTATTTACCTGTGTACATACATATATACATGATTTTTACAGGCTGGTGGACTGCATTTTCCATTTTTGGGTCATTGTAGTTCCCTTGATACTATATCACGTTCATACTTTCAGGTCAGTGTATATAGATCTCCCTCCTATGGCTAATACAACATGCTGTTTCATATTATGGGAAAGCCATATTTATTCAGTTACACCCTTTTGATGGGCAGTGGGTTGTTTCCAGTCTTTCTGTTGGCACAGAGGAGGCTGCAACAAACAATGTTTTTGTTTTGTTATATATTATGGTGGTTCTACTTCTGTGGACTCAACTCCTAGAAGTATGACTTCTGAGTCATAGGGTATTACACTCTCTTTAAATTTTAATAGAGACTTCCAAATTGGTTTCTACAATGTTTGAAAGCACCTTATACACCCAAGAGAGGATGGAAGAACACCCATTTCCCCATAACATTACCAGCTTTGGATATCATCACTCTTAGTTTTTTCCCCAACTGATGAGTGGAAAATTGACTCACTCTGTTTTCATTTTATTTCTCTTCCTTAGGTTTAACTTATTATCATTTGTTCATTGGCCACTTTTGTCCTAAAAATTGCCCATTTGCACCCTCTTGAGTGAAATTGTCTTCTAAAAATATATATTATCTTGTTTTATAATTAATAAAAAGAAATGAATAAAGTGATTTTTAAAAAATAGGTGCTTTGAGAATACAAGGTCTCCCAAGCTGTTGGGAGGACAAGGGTTTCGTAGCATGGAGTTGGGTGAGTGAAAGGTAGTAATAACTCCTTCACTGCGCTGTGCAGTTCACAGGCATTTTCTTTGACATGTATTATTGCCCCCATATGCTCCTCAGTGCAGTCCTGGGAGGTAGGCTGAGCTCCAGATGACCTCCTAGCTGTCAGACCTTCAACTTGCCCCTGACTGATGAGGCTTGCCTCTTAGGCTTGACCTGAGCATTCTGAATCCTCTGCTTGCCTGTCTCCTGCTGGGACTGTCACCTGACAACCTTTCATTGCTATCCCCACACCACTGGTCCCAAATTGCACATGAACTCAGCACACTTCTTGGAGTCTGGGAGTCCTTTACAACCTCCTTCAGGAATTCAGTGCCATCTGAAAGACTCCTCCTGAAGCTCTTGGGTGATGGTAGTTTTAATTCTTACACATAAAAATTAGTTACTGTTTACTGAGTCTTACTGTGTGCAAGGCCAATAGTTACGACTGCGTAAGTTATCCATTGCACAACTCCAGGGGGCACAGTTCACTGTTTAGTCACTGTAGATTTGCAGAATCATTTCTGCCAGAGGCAATCAAGTGTCTTTAAGAAGGGGGCCTTTCAGAAAAAAAAAATGTATATGGAATCACCAGGGTAATGGGCAGCAGGGTTAACAATGTACCAGGCACCAGGCTATGTGCTCTAAATACAACCATTTTTTAATCATTCCAATAGCCTGCTGAGGTTGGTGATATTACTTCCCTCTCTAAAGCTGAGGAAACAGCCTCAGAGAGGTTAAGTTATTTGCTCAAGATACACAGCTAATTATTGAATTCAGACTCATGTCCGTTGGACCCCAAAATCTGTGCTCAACTCTTGACCTGCCCGCCCTCTGTGTTGGGATCCTGTTACCCCCAAATAGTCCTCTCCAGTACCCCAAGCCATAGTTATGATACAAGCACTGAGTGCAGGCCAGCACTGTCTTCCTACAACACTCTAGAAGGGCAGTGTGGCCAGTGGGCAGTACTCCTACAGCCAAGGTGAATTTGAAACTATCCAAGGGACCCTCATGACCCAACAGTGCCTTTTTGTGACTAATATCGATGCATCAGGGCCGAGGTCCTGCCCCACAGCAATCTCATCAGGAGGTCAGCACCTCTGGGTCTCACATGGGAAGGAGAAGCCCCACTTTTTTGATGGGCACCCTTTCTGACGCAGGGTTTCCTGGTCTCCATCCCAGGACCCATTTTTTCTGACCCACACTCAGAGTGTGGGTAACCGTAACTCAGAGGTGCTTAGAGTGAGAGCCAACATTTCCCATCTTCTAACAATGGTGCTGATGGATGGGGAGGGGACCTAGTGAAAAGGATTTTCTGGAATTGATTTGTCAGGCTGAGGGGGTTTCCCTCTTGCCTTCTGTTTTCACTTCTGAAGTTCATGTGTCTTTTTAATATTCTGTTGGTTTACTGGGGCCTAAGCTGAAAGTCGCCTTTAGGATCCATTTGTTCTGATTCAACTGCCAAGGCTTTATGATGTTTTTCCCTCTCTTGGAAAAATGCTCCAAATGGTGTGAGTGACTGATGAACTGCACAGCACCCTAACTGATGGTAGGGAGGCCCTGGCTGCAGGTCTGTCCTGGGAGGAGAGGCTGGGGCTTGGGAGCACCATTACAGCCATGCTCCGGATGCAAGGGATGTCTACCATGTATGCCATTCAGCTTGGAGCTTTCTGCTGCCTGCTTGGGGAAAAACACTGAGGAAACAACCCTGAGGCCTGTCCCAGCCTCAAGCTGGGAGGAAGGAGTCAGGAGCTCTGGGTTCAGCCTAGGAACGAAGAGCACTTTTGTAGTCACTTGGGTAACTTTATTATCTCTGCAGCTTCAAATCATGTGTCTGGTCAATGAAAAAGGATGTTTTTGCAGTTTTGAAGGCAATAGTATTTACTTTTTAAGAGTTCTGAAGCCAGACACAGCTGGTTGCTATTACTAGCCATCACTCCATGTCATGCTGACCCTGTGTAAGTGGCCTCCCTGCTCTGGATCCTGTCTGTGAAATGGGATTGATAAGACCTGTTTTATAAGGTCATTGCTAGGATTACATGGGATAGTTAACGGGATAACATGTGTGAAGAGCTTAGCCCACGGCCTGGCACAAAGAAACCACTGACAGCATCAGCAGCAGCTCAGCAGACAAGGTGCTGTACACCCCCCCGGGGTGAGTGGACGGCCCTGACTCTGCTGCTGTGCACTTTCCAGCCACTTTGGAGTGCAACTGAGTGAACTCTGTCTAGTCAAGTTGAAATTAGGCATTCACTGTGACATAGCAATTCTACTTTTAGGCAGATACCCTGGGGAATTGCTTGAATCTGTGTACAAGAGAACATGTGCAATTAGTGTCACTGAGGCTTTGGCACTTCAGTGCCAAATTCAGTGGCACATCAATAGAAGTTCTGTATATCTGTGCAGTAGGATACATCACAGCATTAACATGCACTGGAACCAACTGCATTAACATGGATAAATTGCAAAAACATAGTGTTAAATGAATGAAGCAAGTTTAATAGTGATAAACAGAGTATGATAACATTTATTTAAATTTCAGAACGTGTAGACTTATGCTATGTTTATTAATAAGTGATTACATAGAGAACAACAGTATTAAATGGATAATAAACATCTATAGAAATAATACTCTCAACTTCAGTGTTTACTTTGGGGTTACGGGAGGGAGGAGAAGAAAATAAAAAATGTGGGGGGCTTAAATTAGATTTATATTTTTTGTCTCTAGAAAAAAGATTTAAAGGGAATATGTAAAAATGTTAAGATTTATTTATTCCACTGGATGGTGGGGGTATAAGTGTTTTAAATATTATTTTCAATTTTATTTTGCATGTTTAAAATATTTCACAGTAAAAATCATAATAAATAAAATTAAGTTGTCTTATGGAAGAGAGAAATGATAAAGGGGAAAAAAAAACTTCTTTCAAGGAGTTTGGCTCTTTTTCCTACAGTAAACAGCATTTTCCTAATGCTTCCTGTCACAAACGTTTGAAGCATTAGGAGATTTAAAAAATAGTTTGAAAACCATGACTATGTTTCCATGTTTGTGAAGGCAGGATGTGGAAATGTATCAGTAAGTCACCTTTAGTAATAGTTGAGTGTCAAATGCAATAATAGAAAGTTACACATTAATTGTAAAATCTTTTCCCAGAGTAACGTGGGATCTGTGAAGAGCAGAGCATCTCTCTGAGCATCGTGGCCAGAATCCTCCTTAGTGCAGACCTGGGATGGTTTGGAATTAGCACTGAGAATGCAGGAAAAGATGCACAGTCCAGGAGTCACTCCACACGTCTTCCCAGGATTTCTTTGGGGCATTTACATGCCAGGGTCCTCTGCTTCCATCTAAGGAAAGCTGGTGGGCCTCCACTTTTCCCTCCTACAATCACATTAGTCTCCCCTTTGGGAAGATGACCCCATCCAGCCAATCCTCTCCCTTTTGGAAAATATCAACCTCCCCACTCGGTTTCCCCTTGGTTCTTCCTCTGCCCCCTATAATCACTGTTCCCTCTCTGGCTCAGGGTCACCTCGGGTGCACTGTGCTCTGGCTGTCAGGCCAGCAGCAGGGGGTCTCTGTGATACAGCCCGGGGCTCCCCTATTCCCCTCCAGGAGGCCTTGCTCTCAAACACTACTCTCTCCAAAGCTTCCTTGAGCCTTCCTTCCCATAACTAGAGGCTGAGGGAAAAGGATTTTCTTGTCTTGTTTTCAGTCTGGTTTTTGATTTTTGTTCTGCGGTTCTGCTCTGCTTCGCTTTGTTTATCAGCATCAAAGCTGAAACCAGCTGTGTTTATTTGTGGACCTTTCATTTCCATGAAACCTGGGGATTTTTCTAGGTCACTCTGTGTACTTAATAATCAAGAAGGTAGTTCACATGGCCACAAAGGAAGGACTGGGGTCAGAAAAACCCAAACCCACAGAGGCCCCTCAGTAGCCCTGCCTTTGGCTTGGATGACTGGGAAAAAAAAATTATGCATACTGATACAGCTTAGGGTTTTGTTATCTTCTAATGTGAAGTCCCCTCAAAAGCTCTCCTACAAGGGAATTCAGGGTAGAAATCTTGCAGCAACAGCCTATACAAAGATCTCATTGTGACAGTCTAGGACCCCAGCAGCTGCGGGGTCGGGGGGTGAATATGTTGGGAATTCTCTTATATCTGGATAACTGGACCCTTAGTTGGATTATTAAGGGCCCGACAGCCACCTGAGGCCATGATTGTTGAGTTGCTTGTTGGAGGAGCACTTGGCTGAATGGAGCCCCAGGAGCCTAGCCACTGAACGGGCTACTTGACGCTCTCGGACAGTTCCTGGTGCAAAACCCCTGAGATCTGACACAGGAGAAGTGGGAACCCAGATGGAGGCTCCTCTTAGAAAATTAGTCCTCAGGCTGTTACCTCATCCTGCTAAGTGCTGCCCAGCACTAACAGCTGTGGAGACCATACTGGGTGCCATTTATCTTAGAACAAGCCAGAAAATCTGGACTGAATAGATGGCACCAGTTGAATTTTACAGTAAACGGGGGGGACTCAAATAACCAAATCTCGCAGACCACAGCAGCATCACCCAGCTTGAAAGAGCCCCATTTCTGCCTCTGCTCCTCCTCACCAAATGGACTGACGACATATATCAGGCTCCAGAAAGAGCAAAGACAACCGTATTTGGATTTGTAACTCTCTGGGCATTTGCAGGCAAGTCTGGTTCTTGTAGTCCATTGACTTGGTGATAAAATCAGAGGTCTGCTCAGCTTGAAACAAGCCATTTGTTTGGACACCTCCCTCTTCAGATGGGAATGCCCGAGTGCTGTATGGGTGATTCCAGTTTGCTGGTGGAGTTACCCTGTCAATCTTTTCAGTTCAGTGAGGAGTTGCTGCTCTCTGTCTTATGTTGTCCTTCCTGAACACACATCCCCACCCTACTTTGGAGGGCTCTTGAAAAAGGCAGCCGTAGCCCTGAGATGTGGGCTAGGGCTGCTGCTCAGCAGTCAAGAACAAGGTTGTAAATAGCCTATTTAAATGACCTGCAGGTGAGAGAGTAGAGAGTGTCCAGCCTGTACAAAATCCACTCTGTGCCTCAAGGTCTCTGCATTAAGTGAAGTGGGTGGGAAGGTAGGAGAGGCGTGGTTTTAAAACCTCCTCTAAATGAGGGGAATTGCCTTTCCTCTGAGTCTCAGCAAGACGGGTAGAGCCAGGAACTGAGCCCAGAACACCTGGCACGAATAGCTAATAGTAATAGCAGCTGTCTTTAGTGCACATTGATGCAAAGCAGGTATTGCTCTGAGGGTTTCATGCCTATTAACTCACTGAGTCCTCATCAAAGCTCTAGGAAGTGGGTGCTGTTATTGATCCCATTTTGCAGATAGTGAAGCTGAGCCTGCACAAGGTTAAACACCTTGCTCCAGAGAGCACACAACTAGGAAGCTGCAGGCCCAGGCTTCAAACTCAGGTCATCTGGCTCCAGTGTGAGCTCTTAACCAGTAGACTAGGTTGTGGGGACTGTGAGGCTACCATTATTGCCAATAATGGCTTTCTACTGAGGACTTTCCCTGGGCCAGGCACCATTGAAGGAACACTTTCCCTGTACTTCTCCTTTAATCCTTGCAGTCACTCACTGAGGTGGATAGAGTGCTTATTACTCTTTTACACACACACAAAAAAACTAAGGCTTGAGGAAGCTGAGTGACTTATTCACAGTTGCCTAACTAATATGTGGAAGAGCCAAGATTCTAGCCCTGGGAGTCTTGGAAGATTGGATGGCTAACCTCTGTGCCTGTGTTGGGATAGGAGGCTAGAGAGAGAGTAGGAGTGTAGTGGACTTGCTGATGAGGACACCAACAGGACCCTCTGCTGCCCTTTGAGGGCCAAAGAGGAGGAACAGCTCCACAAGTCTTTGCATATGTAAAAGAGCCAGGACTTTCCCATCATACACCTGGCTGATTCTATCACCTGTGCTGAGCATATTCCCCAGCTTCCACCAGCCCAGATTGTCTGATACCAGTCTGGCACTGAGCATAGTAGCTGACAGAACCACACTCACCAAATTGTTAGGAAAGCTGATATCACCCAGTGCATCCTTGCTTTCTTTTAAGAATGAATGAATGAATAAACACACACACACATGCTTCTGCATTGGAAACTAGCCAATAACTAACAAATGATTTCTCTATATTCATAGTCACTAATACAAAGATACTAAAGGTCAGCTTTTGGTGGGTAAAAATAGAATATTTTGGTTTGATTCTAAAGATTTTATGTAATTCCAAGTAAAGGAATACCTGTCTTATTATGTTCTGGTCTATATAGCATAACAACAATCATGAGGATAATACAATAACTACTTAGTACTTACTATGTTCTGTCTCTGGACTAAGCAGTTAAAGTTTTGCAATAACCTTTATTAGTCCTATTTGTCAGATGAAAAAACTGAAGCCCACAAAGATGAAAGCACCTGTGTAAGTCCTCTCTTCTGACAAGTGTTAGTCATCATTCAAACTCAGCTTTGCCTCTGAAGCCTCATATTCTTAACCACCATGAAATATATTGAGTTGATCAAGAGCAGAAAAACTGAGGCTCAGAGATGCTAGATGGCTTGCCCAGTACCCTCAACTGATTTGTAGTAAAGTCTACATTTGTATTCAGGCTTCCGATGTTATCTTGTCTGTTTTAGCAAACACTCTGAATGTCAGGTTCACCTTGGAGCCCTGCAGAAAAAAGGACTGTCATGTGGGGCTGTGGAGACCAATATGGTACAAAGACAATCAGTAGTGTGCCTTTGCTCAAGAACTCACTTGAAATGGGAACCAATTGACTGACCAGAATTCAGCCATTGAGGTAGACCAATAATTTTTTTAGATGAATGTTCTACCTCAAAAGATTGATAGCCAAATTCTGGATGTAACTGCCCAGATCCATGAAAACAGCCAGTTACAGGACATAGTAAACCACTTCCTGGAGCCTGGCCAATGGTTGGGGAGGAGAGCCAGTTGGTGTCCAGAAGAACTTGCCTGTCTGAGAAGATTAATTGATCAGCACATCCATCCATCCATCCACCTAGAAGTATGTACTGGGTACCTACTAGATCTGTGGTGCTGGCCAAGGAAGAAAGCCTCACTTTCTGCCCTCACAGAACTTACTTTATATCAGGGAAACCTGCTATGAAACCAGGCGCACAACATATTGTGATGGGATGTTATAGAGGACATGTAGGATGCTACAGCGGTTCATAACCTGCTCTTGTCACAGGAATTACCTCCTACAGGAGATGTCATTTTAACTGAGACCTGAATGATGTGAAAAGCAGGGAAGAGTGTTCCAAACAGATGGAACAAAATGGGTAGAGGCCAGGAGGGGAATGAGAGCGTTTGTTCAATTGGAGGACTGGCCAATGCTCAGGACCATTGGATTTGGGAGTGGGGAGGGGATAGTATGCATGTGTTTTTCAATGTTCTTGTGTATTGGGTTAAAATGATCCATTTCATGACTCTGAATGAAGATTCCTGTAATACGAGGATATCAGTTATGCTCTTCCTGATCACAGAGTTCTCCCAGGGGTCATCTGCTGCCCCGCCATCCTGGAAGAGAAGTGAGAGCAAAGGTTTCTCTATGCTAAGTCAGTGGTTCTTCATTTTGGAGGTCATAAAAATTTCTGAGACGCTCTGGATTCTTTTCCCAGGAAAGAGCGCTCAGCACATATGAGATATTACATATGATTTTAGGAGGTTCACGTGCACCTTCGGAAGCCCTTCCATGAAGTGAGGATGCAAGGACCACTGGTCAGGAACCCTGTTGTTTTCACTCTCACCTTGATGCCCACAGGGAAACAGTGCTGACCACAAGCATTGCATCCCCTCTGTGCAAACCCTACCACTCTTCCCTGCACACACAGTCTTCTCTTTGCACATCAAGTCTCCACCTCTGGCACACTTCCCTGGGTTAATCAGCTATCAGTGTAATTACTGTCTTACAGAAGTTACATAGTCTATAAATTTACCTTGATGGGTGATCCCAGGCATTTCCCCTTCCCTCCCTATGGCAGGACTAATGATAATATTGCATGTCTATTTATATATTTATACCACTTTTTCCCATTTAATTTTCTTTTTATAGGAAGTGGCAGTGGGAGAACCATTGCTTAAGTATTGAAAAAGGGAAAGAGCAACAGTACCTCTGTTTCCCCTCTAACCTGCTCATCCTAAAGGTGACCCTTTTGAGGACTGATAGGAATCACCCAGCATGGCCTCCTAATTAAAGAAACACATCCTTAAAATTGGGGTCAGACAGGTCCCTTTACAATGGGTCCCCTTTCCCCCACTCCCATTACTCTCCTCCACCACTGGCCTTATAGAGGTTCCACAAACAAGCCAGGCACCCACTGCGGGGGCCTTTGCACTGCCGGTTCTCTCTGCCTATAATTCTTTTCTCCCAGATCACCACTCACCTCATTCAAGCCCTTGTTCAAATGTCACTGGCTCAGTGAGGCCTCATCTGACCACCCTATTTAAAAATAAACGCCACCCTCTTCCCTGGTTAATTTGACACTTATCATCATCTAACATACTATTATATTTCATTATTGATTATATTTAGAAGTCCCATGCAGGCTAGCCTAGAACAATACATGGCTCATGTCAGGGGTATTTAATTTTTGTTTAATGAACTAATGGGCCAATAATGTTTGTGGGGGGTTGGGAGGAATACAGACATTGCAGGGATCAGAACATGTAGATAGTCTGCCTGGAGGCATACCTTCCAAAACTCAAGCACTGCTTGGGCCCAGAGAAACAAGATCATCACACTTGCCACATTCTTGGGTTCCACTCCAGCCAGCGCCCTTAGAAAAGTGATTAGCACTTTTGGTTTGGAAAGTGAATTCAAGGCTCTCATGGAGTAGGTAACAACTTGAGTACCCCTGATATAGGCAGTGATTTCCAAAGGGTATGAATTTGGCCTCTTTTGGTCTCCTTCCTCTGTCTTTTCCTCCAGATTTCCCTGACGTTGAAAAACCAATGCTACTTTTTGGGGCTGAACTAGGTTTCTTGCCTTTGGGTTTTCAGTTCAGTGAAGCCTTTATTCTTTGGCTTGTAGCAGCACTGGACTCTCAAAAGTGCTACCCTCTGTACAATTCAAGCTTCCCCTAGAGAAAAGATGCTCCTGGGGTTGCTGTGAAGTGCCATTTACATTCTCATCTTTTGCCTCATCTCATGCATAATCCTCTCAAACTATTATATCACCTTTTGAATTCTCTTCCTGTGTCCCTGAGGCTGTGGACTCTATCATTCAAAACCCTTAGCACTGCTGTGGAGATATTAAATTAAGCATTGCAGCTTAGTGTGGAATGTGTAGATACTTGAAGTAGGATTTAAAAGACATTCTGATTTCCTAGAAATGTAATAGTATACTGTCTTGGAAGAGAGAGCAATTCAGGAAGGAGACTCCTTTTCTAGCACAAGGCAGCTGAGTCTGCTGCTCTTCAGTGCAAAGGAGGTTAAATCATAAGCCGAATGCAGCGCATGTGAAAGGCTGAGGATGTGTTCTGTTTGGGAGACCCTGTAAACGGACTTGTTTTGCTGGGTGAAAGAATGAATCATCTCAGCCGTGCACACCAGCTGCAGCCTGTGGAAGTAAACCGAGGGCTTTCCCACAGCATGCGCTGTATATTTCATTGTTAGAGCTTTGCATTTTGACAGGTAGTTCTTATCCTTCTGGAAAGAGGTCTGAAGCCAGCAGCTGTAGGGAGACCTGGCAGAGCCTGCTGTCTAAATTGAGAGCAAGCATGTGCAGCAAAACCTCATTATAACGTGACCTGTTATTACGTGGATTTTGATATCCCATGGGGCAAATACGTCTCCCAGCATAGAACAACTCCACACAGCAGATGCCTGTTGTAACTTGTCTAACCCGGAATACTACCTTGTCCCTGAATCCCTTGTAAAGGGGTTTGTGCCATTTTTTAAAAAATTGACAAACACGCCAAACATAGACCATGAGTTATGTGTACTATGTAAGGGAATGGTTAAAGCCGTGTGTGGTGCGTGGCCAGTACTCACTGAGGTCGTTCCTCTCATGGAACTTACACTGTAAAAGGAGAATATGGTAGATGAACTATAAAAATGCTCCAATTCTTCAAGATCCATGTATCCACATCTTCTGCAATGTGGTTTTGCAGCCTCTCCTATAAGTAGGTGGAGTTCTGTTTCACCTTCTCTTGAATCTGGACTAGTCTTGAGAGTTTCTTTGGCCATCAAAATGCACTGAAAATGACAGTATGCCAGTTCTGAGCTTAAGCCTTGTGAATACCTGCACATTGTCTCTCTCTCTTTCTCTGTCTCCCTCTCCTAGCCACCTAATAACAAGCCTGCACTAGCCTGCTGATAGATTAAAGGCCCTGTACATGTACTGCAGAACTGAGTTGTCTCAGCCAAGAACATCTAGACCAGGTCACAGCCAGCCAACCTCCATGTGAGCGTACCCAGCCAAGATCAGCAGAGTCACCTGACTAGCCCTTGTAGGCACTTAAGGAGTCCACTCAAGACCAGATGAATCATCCCATTGACCAGCAGACTTATGAAAGATGAAAAATGATAAATTGTTGCTATTTTAAGCCAATGACTTTTGGGGTAGTTTGTTACTCAGCGATAGCTAACACAGGGAGACTGGTGATATGTCAGCAAGCAAATACTTCAAGGAGAGTAAGTAATTCCTATAGGAACAATAGCCTTGAGGAAAATAAAATGTGACAGAGAGGGGCTTGCACAGGCTACTGCATATAAGATGTTGACTGAAGGCTTTTCTGAGGAGGAGACAGGTAAGCTAAGATCTGAACAGTTGGAGGATGCTGATTGTGGGAACAGTTGAGGCAAGGGCTTCCCTGGAGCAGAGAAAAGCATGTGTGAAGGCCTCAGGACAGTGTTTGTGGAATAATGAACTAGGAAGGGAATGGTATGAGAAAAAGGTCCGGGAGAGGGGCAGGGTCAGACTCTGCAGAGTCCGTAGGCTCCAGTGAGGTGTTCAGATTTTAGTACCCATGCTGGGAGAAGACTTGGAGGACTTTGATACAGGGGAGTGACATTGGTTTCTTTTTGTTTTTGTTTTTTAAATCTCTGGCTGTTGTGTGGTGATGAGAGAGGCTGCAGGAAACCAGTTGGTAACCACTGCAGAAGTCAGGTGAGCTATGCTGGTGATGCAGACGAGGATGGCCCTGAGTGGGCAGACTGCCTGCAGACCTGCTACTTCCTTGCTTAAATCCTGTTGTTTATCCAGCTGTGCTCCCACAGGTGCTGATGAGCTCTCTAGAGGAGGACCACAGCTCCTTCTTCTCCTCATCTCCCTTGCCTCACACATATCAAGACCTTAGTAAACACCTGCCATGCTATGATATCCTATCCAACCTCTCCCCTTTCTTTTTACCCACGTGCCTTAAGAGGGGGTGCTCTTCCTCTTTCACAGGACTGTGGAGGCCCCATGAAGCTCCAGATCATGTTCTTTGTCATTAAAAAGCATCTTCTAATGGCCTGTGGCCACCATCCAGTGGGTTCCTCTCCAAGCCTGGAATGAAGAGCGTGCCTGGGCTCTGTTTGAGATCCAGCCTGACTCATCAGGTGATGAATAGGAAGTCTTTAGGGTTTTGGCGCCTCTTTCCCCTGCTATAAAATTCCTCTAGTTCACGCTTCCCACCAACCCACCTCGAAAGCCCTAGACCACGGCGATTCAGTGTTTATGGAGTACCCTGAGCGATGGAAGCAGCCACTGGAAGCAGATGCTATAGTTGGGACCTTGCCCTGATGAGTTAACATTTCCCAGTGTGTTGGGAATCACAAATAAAGGATCTTTATGACAATATAAACTTATTATTTTTACCCTGTCTCTCACTGCCCTTTTATTAGTAAAATTATTTGGGGCTGGCTTTTTCCTTTCAACTGGCATAAATTTTCTTTGACTCAGCTTGACTTTTTTTTTTCTTCTTTTCCTAGGGAGGGTAGGTGGAATTTAGAATTAAAAAGTAGCAATGCAGCGGGAATGCAGACTTGTCTTAAATTTCACAGCAGTTCATGAACTTCAGGAAATCTGAACACACAGCATGCAATTAAGAGTGGGAGGGAATTTTTTTAAAATCATTTGTGAAAGAGAAGGTGGCTGGGTGCAGAGGAGCTGCGCAGGCCTCCGAGGCTTGGAAGGCAGCTCTGGGCAGCAGGCAGACAATAGCCTGCTGGCCAGCCAGAAGCCTCAGCTTGCCTTTTGATCTTTTATTGCCGACCTGTCTAGGACCAAGTGTGGCAAACCTCTCCTCTGGAGAGAGACCAGAGCCATGGTCCTAGGACTCTGAACAGGGCTCAGGAAAGCCCAGGGGGTCCTGAAGGTGTGACACCAACTCCCCGCTTTCCACCAGGAAATTCTCCCCTGAGCCTCTCATGATGCTGTGTTACTAATATTTGTTGCCACTTTCGGAGCTGCAGTTTTCCAACATGGTTTGGTGGGACTAGGAACCAGAAAGAGGCCAACAGCCGAGGCTCTAAGGAGACTGAAAGGGTTATCAGCCAGTGGGAAGACCTGCAAAGTGGTCAGCTTTCTTCAAATCTGGTTCTCCACCTCCCAGCTTGGCTTAGAGTTGAAAGGCAGCCGAGTTCCTGCTGCCGCAGGGGCATTGGGAGGAGCCCCAGAGCAACAATACCACAATGCCTAAGGGCAAGTGCTTGGAGCCCAGAAACCTGGGGTCAGGTCCTGTTGGATCATTGCCCTTGGGCATGTCCCTTTACCTCCCAGAATCTCAGTGTCCTCAACTGTAAAATTATACATGTCTCTCTCTCAAAAGGTTTTAGGTATACTAATTTTTGAGAATTAAATTATTGTATTCCCTCAACTTTAAAATGTCCCTTCCATTTATTTACAGCTCTTTGGCAATGAGGAAAAATAACACATCAAGGGCACTCATTTGGGACATTAAATATGTTAACATGTATAAATAACCAGTAGTTCCTGGTGCATGGAGGGGTCCATATATGTCTTTATTTTGGAGTAGGATTCTGTAGAAGTGAAGGATATGAGCCTTTGGATTCCCACAGACCTGGGCTTGAATTCTGTCTGTTATTAACTAGCCATGTGGCCTTAAGCAGACCACTCAGCAGCCTTCCTGAGTCTCAGCTGGCTCCTCTGTCAAATGGGCATAGTATAAGTATCCATGTGAGAGGTTACAGCAAGGATTAAATGCAATTACATATGGCTAACGCACAGCCCAGGGCTGAGCTAAATTCCAGAAGAGCTTGGTTGCTCTTGCTGTTCTGATTTTTCTCTAAAGCTAGACTGTTTCAACCAGAGAGCCACAGGAGGGTAGAATTTAGTCTGGTAATGTTCTGATGGATCCCATGCTCCTTCTTCTTGCCTCTCATGGGGCCCCTCATGGGTCTGGAGGAGCTCTTGAGCCCAAGCATGGTGGGGGAGGCCTGTGGGGCTAGGAGTCAGGTGTGGCTTCTTGGTGAGCGAGCATCAGAATAATATTAATTGCCATCCATGTGCTACTTAGTTTATGTACATCCTCTCCAAAGAATTCTTGTAATGGCCATTCTGGGTGGGTTTGTTTCCATCACCCCTGTTTTGCAGATGTGATAACTAAGAGGTTACATGATTTCAAGAGGTCACATTGGCTAGTCAGAGTGAGGCAGTTGAGATCTGGACACATTACAGGACCCCAGTTAGTCTGCTGTACTTTGTCAGCCAGGAGAACCCTGGGTTTCCCAGTCCAAGAAAGGGATAGGAAAGTAAATTCCCTGTGAGCCAATAGTTCCCAAGAGGGACCCCAAAATTGCCACTCCTTTCATGTATGGTTTCTCTATGATGGACAAGTAGATGCTTGTGTGGCTGTGGGGACCAGCTAGAGCCTTAAACCTGGCCCCAGGGAAAACAGAGGTCCCATTGTAACCTGTGTCTGGTGGGGACTGGTGATCGTTAATCTGAGCTCTGACTCTCTGAGGAGAAGTTATGGAACTTTGAAGCTTGAAGGGATAGCCTTGGAGATCAACTCAAGTCTTCAGAGTCATGGCAACAGAGCAACCACCATTTGTGTTCTCTTATGAGGGTCACCCTGCAACATCTTGAATCCTCAAATGGCTCTATGAGACGGTTGTTCTCATTGCACACTTGCAGAACACAGAGCCAATGGTGGCTTAGAGAGGCACAGTGATTCCCCCCAGGTCACATGACTGGTGGGCGACCCAAGGCCCCAGGAATCTTACTTGGCACCCCGTGATGGAGCGTCTTTCTCCTCTCAGACATTATCGAGAGGCAGAGGGTTCATCACTAATGGAATGATCTATTCTCTGCATCCTTTTATTTAGGTTCATGCATTGGCCAGATTACTTGGGAGATAAATGTTTGTTTTATTGCAGTGTTCCCTCAAGGGACTTTGGCAAAGGAAGATCCTATCAAAAATTTCATGAAGGATTTGAGAGACAAACAGTAACTACCAAATTGTGTAGATGAAACAGGTGGAATTTGGGAGCCAAGTGGGCCTAAATTCAAATCCAGGCCCTTTGGCTGTACAGTTATAAAACCTGGGGTAACTCTTCACCTCTATGGACCACAGTTTCCTTATTGGTCAAGTGGGGATAATAGAGCCTACTACTTAGGGATTTAAAATAGCACAAAGTCCTGGGCCTATATTAACACTAAGTAGCTGCTAAGAATAGTAATAATAATTACTATTACTAATACCACCCCCAGCAAGACAGTATTTAACTTCTGCACAAAATGCAATGACAAACAAATATATTCTCTCAATTCTAAAGTGCCCCTCCCACTTATTAATGGCTGTTTGATGATAAGGAGAAACCCTACATCAAGTACACTCATCAAAGGTAAACTATATTCTCATTTCAGGAAAGTTTAAAGATAGGAAAATGATACATTTTAAGACTATGGAAATTTCCAGCTCCTCCTCAGTCCAAATGAGTTTGTAGACAGAATCGAGTTTGCTTAGGATGATGGCCTATCACAGGCTTTGTCAGTGCCTGAAGTGTGTGCCTGAAGTGGGTGCCTGAGGCAGGAACACGTGGGCTCAGGAAGGGCCAGGCAGCTGACTGTGGCAAGCAGAGGACCAAAGGACAGAGAGACTTTGACTAAACAAGTGGAGGAAAAAGTTTGAACAATTGTGAGAGACTGCCTGGGGACAGGGATATCCCAATGGGTCATCCGGCTTCCAGCCTCCCCTTGTACAGCATGCCTGTCAGCAAGCCCTGACATTGGCTCTTGGGGCTGCCTTCCAGCTCCCTGCCAGGTGGCCGCTGAGGACCCCGCCATGCTGACTGCCATGATATCATCATTCTCAGTGTAGGAAGCATGCAGAGAACAGAGTAATCATAAAATCCAATCATAAAGATCATGTTAATATCTAACATTTATTAAGTGCTACTATTGCCCAGCTCCATGCAAAATGCACCATCTCAGGCGATTCTCAGATAACGCCATAGAAAAATGATTACTGTCAGTGCCCATTTTACAAGTGAGAGAATCGACGTACAGAGAAAGCTAGGTCTTTCCCAGTAAATACTGGATATAAGAGTCAGTCTGTCCAACATCAAAGCTCATGTCTTACCCACACCCTTATGTGCCATATCCTATAATTCCATAATATTCCAGAAATATCCTGAGACAGGAATATTGGTGAGGATGGAGGTGAAGAATACTTGGAAAGAGATTGGGGTTTTGGGAGTCATACCTTCTTGAGGACTTTTTTATTCCTTTTTATGTGTCACAGAGAAACTAAGCAATTTGCTCAAGGTCACATAGATTGTAAATGGGGCTTTAACCACCTTGCAGTTTCCTCAGATAGGACAATCTGCAGTGCATGGACATATCACTTTTTGAATCAAAATAATAGATCATAAAAAGCCCCTTAGTGGGAGAGGTGGGGCAACTGAGTCATAACAGAGAGAGGGAAACTGGGGCCCTAAGAGGTCACCCACCTAAGGCTTTTAAACATTAAACAGAATCTGGCTGTTTGAAGGTGGTCTTATGTGGTGGCAGAAAGACTTTAGAGTTAGATATCTCTAGTTTAAACCTGGCCCCCTCACTGTGTAACTTTGGGCCAGTGCCTTCACCCCAGTTAAACTCCATGTTCCCATCTGAAAATGGGGAAAGTGATATCCCTTTGCAGGGTTATTGAGAGGTTTGGCTAGCATACATACGAAGTGCTCAGAACGGTGCCTGGCATATACTAACTGTTGTATAAGTATTTCGTAGAAGATTCCAAATATCCTGCAGGGGTCAAAAATGGTCACTGGTGTTATTTAAGCATGGAATTGTTTCAGCCTTTTCTTTCTGATGCCACACCGATGTTTATGGGAGGTGATTGGGGACGAGTGTAAGGGGAGCTAATTGCCAGGCATTGTGTCCCCTCAACAATCACATTCTCACTTTCTGATCCCCGTGCCTCTTGCTATGATGAGTGTTTTTCTAGCTGGAAGACCGGTGGCCAAGATGCACATAAGTGGGTGACAAAGCCTGCCTGGCCCCCAGTCTACTTTCTGGGCTGTTCCTGAAGTGCTGCCAGGATGGGACCGTAAAAGGCAAGGCTCCCAGGCTGTTGTCTTTGTTCTCTTTGCTGGCTGGAATGTCTCATAATGACAGGCAGCCAGAAAAAGCCCCTTCAATGTCCTAACAGCATCTGCCTTCAGCAGCACCACAGGCTTGCCTTCTTGGGCCACATAGTCACTGCAGATGGTGGGAAGAACACCACACACTGGGTTGGGAGGGACCACTTGTATTGTATATTTTCGGTAAGGTTGGTGGTGTGGTGTTGACAGTATCTTGTGAGGAAGCCTGAGGAAACCATAGACAAGAATTTTTGTGGACTTTAAAGGCTAGAGGAAGGACTGGAAGAGTCATCTACTTATTCATTTAGTTAGTCCCCTGCAAGTATTAATTGAGCACCTACTATGTGTCAGGCACTGTGCTAGTGTTTTAAAAAGCAAGTTTTATTATTATTGAGGTCTGGTGAGGCCAACAGATCAGGAGACAAATGTCATAAATTAAAAAAGAAAAAAAGGCAACTCACAGTTCCTGAGCAGAGGAGACATGCCATGTCTTGCCAGGCCACACAGGGAAGCCCCAGAGTCAGTCAGGAGCCAGGGGAGAGCAAGAATTTTTATTGTAGTTTCTACAGGAAAGGAAAAGAAAGGCAGGGTAAACAGGCTCAGGAGTGGCTAGTTTGAATAGTTTTGGCAGGCTCTTGGGGGTAGAGGCTGTCCAGAGGTGTCTGGTATCTGGCCCTGGGGTGATTAGACTTGGAGTGTAAGAACCCTGTGAATGGCCCATAAAGGAGGTGGCTGGGGCATATCAGCTTTGGCTGGTTGGTTGGTTGGTTTGCATATGAAAGGTACACAAGTCATTTACTATCTCTAGGAATTCGCTAACCCTGAGATGAGTGGTCTTCCTAGGGTCATAAGACCCCAATGCCAAAACATCAGAATAAAAGGACATGCTTAATACAGCTCAGCTCTGGGGAGGTCCATGGTGCACAAAACAGATCTGATTCCTTTCCCTGTGGAGTTTTCCATCCAGCAAGGAAGAAGACATCAGAGAGCTGACCTTTATAAAAGGCACTGATCAATTAAATAGGGAAGGGACAGCCTTCTGTGGGATTTTTCCTAAGTAATTATCATTAATGCTTGAGAGAGCCCCCTGTGCAGACAATGGGTATGGAGACAGGAGCATTACTTTGTCTTAGCAGTGTTGGTAACAATTGACAAAACTGATTAAGAATGGGAGCATGTCATAAGTGAGAAGGAAAAGAATGACTTGTGCAAGGAAGAAGGCCGGAAGTGAAGAGAGGGCAGAGAAAAAAAGGGAATCTCCAAGGTTTCAGAGTTTTCCTTGAACTTCCTTATCACATCCCAGCCTTGATGGCTTATCTGATGATAGACCATCTGTTCTTCTCCGAGTTTGTCAGCGGTGAGTTAGAGAATATCGTCAGAATGCTTTGAACTCCTGGGAGAGATGTCCTGCAGAATTAGCCACCTCTTCCAATTCATGCGTCATCTGGCTGCTGCAACTCCACCTGGCCCTCCATCCACCCTCACCTTCCAATCCCAGACCATTTGGAACCAGCCTGGAAATCATTATCTTGTCAAGTTACATTGTCACATCAGCAACTGGGAAACTATAACCCTAGAGATAAGACCTGGAATTTGCTTTTCCTCTGGCTGAGGTTCACATTCTGACCACACTGCTATTGTGCTCCTTTCCAATGTCCAGCACAGCAGTCTCCATCCACCTGGGGTGGAGTTAGGACCTAAAGCACTAGGATAAGAACCATTTTGGAGCATAAAAATGAAGGGGGTGGGGAGGCGATTCAAGGCTACATTAATTTTGGGGAAGGAAGGAGAATCAATGAATGCAACAAATGAAGCCATCTCAGGAAACAGCAAGGAGAAATGTATTGGCCATGTGTTTTTTCTATCCTGAAACTATGGGTACCACATAATGATAATCAAACCCAATTAATTACTTGTCATGTCATTTTTTAAAAAAGATGAATAGTGAAATGTTTTTAACAATGTTTACTTAATTGAAATCAGTGTTTATATGACTTGCCAAAGTTTTTAAAATGTGTGTGACAGGCTGAAAATGTTAGCGTTAAGAAGAGTTTCAGGAACATCAGATGCAAAAACATTGAAAACCATTCATCTAATTTAATTGTCAAGTTGTGCCAAAAACACTAACGTGATATCTTTGAAGAGTAATTGGTACAAAGAATATCCTCAAAGAGAAATATTTCCACACGTCTGGCTCTTATCTTGCCCTCGTTAAAATATTTTTCCTCCCCATTGGCAGAGTGAGGCTTGCTCCTTCCCTGCCCCTTCCACACCGGGACCCAACTTGTTCCGCAGATTTTTCAGCCACTGAACTTTACCTTGTTATCGGAATGAGTGCAGATTCCTTCTTCAGATTTGGCCCAATAATCACAAGGGGATGTTTAATCCTTTGTTGCGGCCAAATGTGGTCTTCTTGTGTGTTTGTTTAATCAGATAGGTTGGAAAGTTGCTGCCTGCTCTGCTCCTTGGAGACAAGGGTACCTGCTCACTGAAGTGAGATGAATTCTGGGGTTTCAGTGGCATTTCCTTGAAGTGGATCCAGAGGCAACTTTTAGCCCCTCTCCCTCAGTCACATTACCCAGAAGTTCCTGGAATGATCCCAATGAGAGATGAATGAAAGGTGAGGAAAATGGAGAACCCATTCCATTTTTCATCACTCTGAAAAGAAGGGGATAAAAAACAGAAGTGGTCCCTGGGTGAGGGGGTGATGAGAGCCACCCACAGCGTCCCTGGGACACTAGCTTTCCGTTTTGTTTGCCTGGGCCACAGGTGACCCGACAGTTTGCCATAATCTTCCCATATCACCTTCCTGCACACTCATTATATGTGCCCAGGGCCTAGAACAACAGAGCTACCTCCCGCCACATTCCAGAGTCCCCTTCCTCCTCCTCACCTCTACTTTCACCATATCTCTTAACCCTTCCAACACCATCACAACTACTCACTTATCTTGTTCACTGGCTGTCACCTTTGATAGAATTTAATCTCTTTGAAGGCAAAGATCCTTGTTCCGTTCACTAACACATATGTATGTCCCTAACACATAGTTGATACTCAGTAGCAATTTGTTGAAATGGTGAATTGAGATGTAAGTATTCACAAAATTAGTGACATAGTAACAGCTCTATTAAAAGAAATAGTAGGGGAAATGGCTGTTTCTGTTGGCCAAATAGTCTGGTTAGCCATCATAGTTTCCATGCATTTAAAAAAATAATAGATTTTTTTTTTTCAGTCACAGAATGCCAAAATGCTGGATCTTCCTCTGATCTCTTTAAGATCTTGCTGTCAGCCATGTGCAGATGAGCCAGCACCATGCTCTGGCTGGTGGGCAGGATGCCATGGGCCCATGCTACTGGACAGAGCTTAATCACTTGTGAGCTTCCCCTGGACCTGCCCTTCAGCCAGCCTCCTGAGAAGGCCTGGCTTTGTCAGCTGAGTTACCCCCACCAGCCTCTTCTTCTGTGGGGAGTCCTGCTGAACCCAGCCCTTGGCTTCTGTGATGCAAAACCTGGGAATTGATATGTGTATGTGTGTCCAGGGGAAGATTTAGGGCTGGAGAGCGGCATTTCCTGGTGGGAAAAAAGGGAGCTGTGTTGGGGGAGCTTCGGGGGATGAGGTGGCCGGAACTGAGAAAGGCTTCAGGGAATGGGGGGAGTAGATGCAGAGGAGGGGATTCTACTGTGCTCTTCTGGGCTGGGACAGGCATTTTGGCCCTTCCCCATTCTCACTCTGGTCACAAGGCAGGATTCCACCTCCTGTCCTCCTGAAGTCAGACTTGAGCTTATGTCTTGCTCTGACTATTTTTTCCTATTTCATAATAGGAAAAAAGTAACGTGTGTCACTTCTGGGCAGAAACTTTTAGAGCCTCTTGTAATTCATCTTGCTTTTTCTCCTCTGCCTTTCTGACTATGGAAGCATGTGTCAAAATGGAGCCCAAGTAACCACCCCATGCAGGGCCGCATTATGACCCACAGTAGACACAGAGCATGAAGAGAGAATAAACTTTGCTGTGTAAAGCCACTGAGATTTCAGTTTGTTTGCTATTGCAGCACAACTTGGTATGTACTGACTTACATGTGACCCTTCCTAGTGGTAAAGACAATCCAATTAAAAAAAAAAAACTTGAATTTTTTAAAGAAAATTTCTTCATTAATTCATTTACTCAGCAAATGTTTTTTAAGCTTCTACTGTATGCCAAGCACTGGAGGTACAGCCATAAACAAAACAAAATCCCTGCCCTCAGTGAGCTTATGAGTATATCCCAGTTTGGGGAGCCAGACCATTTGAAAAAGATAAATATTTGAAATGTTTGTTAACAAAAAGTGCTTCTGTTTCATATTGTTAAGAAAAAGAGAGCCACAAAGGAAGAAGCTATGAAAAGTGCAGGATGGTTGCAATTTTAGATATGGATACATAGGAAGGCTTCAGTGAGAAAGTCATGGAGGAGGTGAAGGGGTGAGCTTTGCTTATATCTGGGGGAAGAGCATTCCTGGTGGGAACAGCACATGCCAAGGCCCAGAGGTGGGAATGTGTCTGACTTGTGCTTACAACATGAGAAATGAGCATGGTGAACATGGGAGAGCTGCAGGGGAAGAGTCAGAGAGGGAAGAGGCCAGACCAGTAAGGTCTCACAGGCCACAGTAAGGACTCTTGCTTTTGCCGTGAGTGAGAAGGCAAGTCATTGGAAGGTTTGGAGCAAATATTTGTCATGATCTGACTTCATCTTGATGGCCATGTCTGGCTGACTTGAGAAGAGACAGGATTGGGGCAGGGGCAGGAAGGCTATTTTAAAACCCCAGAAAAGAAATGTTGAGGATTTGGACCAAGATGGTGACGATGGCAGTAAAGGGAAGTGCCTGGATTTTTTATGTGCTTTGAAGAGAGAAATGACAGTATTTGCTGAAAGATTTGGTATGAAGTGTGAAAGAAGACAACGATGGCTCCAAAGTTTGGGCCTGAGCCGCTAGTGAAGTGGAGCTGCTACCATGTAGAATGGGGACAATTACAAGAGGGGATGAATTGCTGATGATCAGGGGCTAGGTTTGGGAAATGTTCACTTTGAGAAGCCTACAAACCATTGATTGCTGGGTAATCCTTCTCCCACCTTCTTGACTCTCTGAGCTTAGACCCCACGGGCTCCAGCTTTATAAGCTTTGCCAGGTTGAACCAGGACAATAGTTTAACTGGCACGGACCCAAAATGTGGGTTTCTTGTGCCCACATGAGATTCATCACAATTTAGGGGACCACCTTCTGGGAGATACCATGAGAGCATGAGATTTCTCCCTCAATAAGAGCTCACCGTTATGAAATGCACTTGGCTAGTGGGGCCTTAGACTTGTAATGAGCTGAATATAGATTCGACTGAGCCATAAAATAAAATAATAACTATTTTAATATACAGCATCTCCCTGCCAAGGCAGCTGAAGAGAAGGCTATGAGCAATAAAATTAGTCCAGAGAAAGAAATGAAAAACCACTGAAAACAGCCACCTTCTAAAAGGAAACAGATTAGAAAGGCCCAAAGAGGGAAGCCATCACCAGGAGTGAGACTCACCAGATAGCGATAAAACAGTTGTGAGGGAAAAGGCCGGAAGGAAATTTTCCAGGCTGCTGTCTGTTGATCCCCTAATCGCAGCAGTGACCTCATCCATCCCCCTGGCTTCATCTTCCATCCTTGGGTGATGACTCGAAAGCCCAAAGCAGGCCTCCAGACCCCTGTTTCTATCCACACTGGGAAATCTCCTTCTCAGTGTCTTCCCACCCCCATTCCAGATCGAGTCCTGAAAATCCTTGGAGTCATTATTATCTCTTCCTTTCCTTTCACCTCCTGCACCCAATACGCCAGCCCTACCACTGTCTGTTTCTTACCGTCTTGCCATTTACCACCAGTCCATCGTCTCCCCGCTGGACTGCAGCAGCCTCCCCACTGGTCCTCATAAAGACTAGGTTTTTTAATGAAAATCAGATTAAAATCCTTCAATGAGATCTTGTTTCAGTTGGTTAAAATCCAAAACACTCATCAGGGCTTCCCAGTCCCACATAATGGGGTACTTGCTCACCTTTTCAACTGCACTTGTAACCGCTTTTCCCTTTGCTTAATTAGTCTTTTGTGTGTTCCTCTTACACCTGAAGCCCTTTGTGGCCTCAGGGTCTTGGCACAGGCCCATCCCACCGGTTGGAGTGCTCTCTTCCAGGTCTGCACATGATGATTCAAGCAGTCTTCCCCTGACCCCCCTGCCCACACCATCATTGATTACTCTTCATCATATAACCACAGCTAGTTGTCTCCATGGCAGTTATAACCATAGGAAAGGGGCTTGTTAATGTGCTTATATATTGCCTGCCTTCCCCACTCATATGCAAGTACTTTGAGAAGAAATATTTCTCTCATTTCTCTCTGGATTTCTAGCCTTGAGAATGGGGTCTAATACTCATGCATATACTTTTTTTTATATAAATGAAAGATCAGAATAATAAAAGCATGCATTAGTTGAATAATTATTACTTTACATAATAAATGCATGGCATTTATCTAATACTTTGTTCCCTGCACATCTAATAGTAACTGGCACATAATAGATGCTCAAAAAATTTTTTTTTCACAGTGAATGAATGAATGAATTTAACTCCCCATGTCACCCGTTTTGCAGATAAGAAGTTACGTTTGCCCATAGTCTCACAGTTGGTAAGCGATGAAGTCAGGATTTGAACTCGCAGGGCAAAAATGGAGCAGAAGTTCTTGACACACAGTAGGAAGTTCATTTCGTAGAACAAAAGTCAAATCTACTTAAATACGGAGCCAGAAAACTCAGCAGCTAGGACATTTTCCCCCAGGCTTAGAGTCCTTTGCCTCCCCGCTGGATGTAATAATTTCATTTGAGGCATAAGGAAGAAGAAATTTGGAATTTGAAAGTGTATTTTGGGATTTGAAACTTGACAGCAAAAGTCTCTTGACTGGCCCTCATTTCAGCTGCTATTGAATGCGCCTGTGAAGACAGGGTATTTACATCCAGCTCAGTGCAGCCCGCAGTTCAGAGTCTGAAATCAAATGATTATTTCTGAAAGTATTTTATTTTAAAAGCCTTTGAGTGACAAATGATTTAGCAAGTTTTCAACACTGTGCTTCATGTGGTTTCGGTTGCCAGAGGGTGACTTACGGCCAAGCTTGGGCGCTCTAACCCAGTGAGCTTACACGGGCCTAAGCAGTCACATCTTTTTTATTATGTTTAATCAAGTTTAGCACTTTTTCTTGTCTGAGTGGTTTATTGTCGTTCAGATGGCAGCATCTCAGCAGGCTGGGAAAGAACACCAGCCAGGCAGAACAGAGGAGGGTGCATCCTCTGACCCCGAGCAGAGCCAGGTACACAGCTGGGGCAGAAAGGGTTAATCCGCACACAAGGCCTGTGGCCCGCACTCTGTCCTTCTCTTCCCACAAAGCTTTTTTGGAATAAGCTATCTGGTTATTATTATGAAATACCCATTTTATTCAATATCCACTTGTCTTTTAATGTTTATTGTGGATATTTTACATGCACCATTTATTCATTCCTTTAACAACTATTTTAGTTAGAATTAGGCTTGGCTTAGAATGACAGAGATCCTAAAACAATCATGAAATTTATTTTTTTTCTCATATAAAGTAAGTCTGGTAAGAGGCAGTCCATGTCCAGGTAAGGGGTGTCATGATGTCATCAGGGACCCTGGTTTCTTTAACTTGCTGCTCTTTCATCCTAGCAAACTGGCCTGCAGCCCACCGCCTGTTTTTGTAAATAAAGTGTTATTGGAACACAGCCATGCTCATTTATTTACGTATTGTCTATCCTGCATTCTCACAACAGAGCTGAGTAGCTGCCACAGAGAACATATGGCCCACAAAGCCAAAAATTCTTACTATCTGAACCTGAAAGGAAAGCATTTGCTGATCCTCGTCCCAAGACATGGTTTTTGCCTTCAGATTCAAAATGGCCACGTAAGCCCAGCCATCATGGCTGTATTTTGGGCAACTGGAAGAAGGACCTCCTTCTCCCTCTATGGACACATCCTAGGCATTGTATACAAATAACCCTTCTGCTTGTATTTCATCAATTAGAATTTAGACAAATGGGCAGGGCACACACAGCAGCAACAGAGGCTGGGAAATACAGCCATGTGTCTAAGAGTCAGAGATCCTATGATTCAGAAGGGTGTCGAACAAAAAGTGGGGAGGACAGCTCACAGTGTTTGTGTCACAAGAATTCTGCAACATGGATATTGTTATTCCCATGTGACAGCTGGGAAAGCTGAGACTCAAGCACTAAGCAGTTTGTAAGACTCATCCCAGTTTCACAAATGGTTAAAATGTGGAAAAAGAAATAGGCTACTTACAATTGGGGGATTAGAAGCTATCAGGGAAGCATCTTCCTTTAATATTTTTCCACTATACTGAAGTACACTACCTGGACTTCCAAGTCCCTATCCCCCAACATTTCCTTCTTCCCCCAGACTTCACTCACCTTTAGGAGCAGAATGTTGCTTTCCTGGTTCCAAATAGACACAGGTCCCTCCATTTTCAAAACATCAAGAATAAAGCCACCTCTGAGTTCAACAGGGAGATCCTTTAGGATGAGGCCTGTGTCATATTCATCTTAGGATCACCCAGCACCTCTCACAGGCCTTGGAACAGAAGAGATACTTAGCAAACCATTACCAAAGTCAGCACAATTAGATTGCGCGTTCCTTTGAAGTAGGAACCGTGTCATCCTTCTCCTGTATCCAACTTTTTTATGGTCTTGATCATGCTGCAAATATTGTGGGTAACTGTATCAGTCAAAATTAGTTCAGTTCCAGGTGGCAGAAGCCCAGCTCAAACTGGCTGAAGCTGAAAAGAATATTTATTGGCTAACGTTACCGAGAAGTCCGAGCATGGGTGAGTCTGTGTGCCGGCACAGCTGGGTCTCAGATTCTCTCTCTCGTTCTCTTGCTCTCTCTCTCTCTGTTCACGTATCAGATATATATCCCACCCCTGTTGCTTTATCTCTCTTCTTTGTTTTTCTCAGCATGTTGGCCTCATTCCCTTCTTCTACAGAAGGCAGAGGGAAAGGTAGCAACTTCTTCACATCTTGTGGTCCTTTCTGCTCTGGATCCTGGAGGAAAAGGGCCTCTCTCTCATTCACTTAACCAGATCTTATGGGAGACTCAGCTGGGGCTGTTGCTATCCTTAGACCAATCACCATGACCAGGGGTTGAATGATCTATTGGCCAGGTCCCAATGAGGAGACCATCCTAGGGTTGGGAAGGAGTGGGTCAGCCCCTCCAGGTACATGATGAGGTGGAGGTCTGGATACCAGATATGCAAGAGCAATCTACTGTACTCTTTTTACAAATGTGGTCCTTGAAGTAAAAAACATAAAGATGCTAAGGGTGCCACTCATCAGTCCATTAGCAAAATTGTCTCTGAGGAGCAGACTTCAGGTGGCCATTTAGGGGGAAACAGTCCAGCCTACTTATTGCTAGAAGTCGTTACTATTTCTTTTTAAACATCGATGAAGGTTTTAGAAGCACAGCCTTCCAAACAAACCTCACCACCATCTTCTTCACATGTGTGCATTCTCTCCGGTATCCGGGACTGATATTCAGGCCTTTTCCTTGTACATCAGTTACTGTTTATTTGGGATTCATATGTTTCTTTGACCTTCCGTGCAAGGTTGATGGATGGGTTTTTAAGCATCTTTAAATGAATTACAATATATGCCAAACTTATATTTTTGTAATATTTCTGCCAAACTGGACTACAGTAGATGGCTTATTTCCACATTCCTTTGGAATGTGCATGTTCATAAAATTTTACGCCTGTCAGTTGGTAATTTGCCAACATTCATTTGCTATCACATCATGATCATTTTTTTAAACACAACAAAAAATTTAAATGCAGGTATTAGCATGGACAGAAATGCCTTTCAATAGCATGTCATTTTGGATGTCTTGGCTAGAGAAAGATGAACTCCACAAACGAAGGTGCAGCTGGAAAGAAATGGGAAAAAAAGGGTTGGGAGGGCAAGTAGGCTGGGTGAGCTTAATGTTTGTTGGTGTTGCATAAACTCTTACCACCAACCTGGCAGGTTGCTTTCTCTGCAGTCAGGGCATGCAAGCACTTGGACTTTTCTCATATGACATCCGCAGACTCAATTAAGCTGTATGTACTTACTTTGTTATTTGAGATTCTCAGTTTCAAGAGACAAATACCCAATTCAAATTGGCTTAATTTAAAAAGAAGGGAGAGAAGGAGGATTTTCCAGCTTAAATAACCATAAGGTCCAGGGACCTTCGGACTTCAGGTATAGTTCGATCCAGAAGCACATGTGATGTCAGCATGATATGGTTTCTCCTTGTTGCTTGGCTCTGCTCTACTCCCCTCTGGGTTGGATGCATTCCTGGGCTGGCTTTCCTATTGAGGTGGCCAGATGGCTGCTGTCAGCTCCAGGCTGTCATCCTACAAACCCATGAAGAGATGGCTACTTTTCTAACAGTTCCTGTGAAAGTCCAGGGCAAACACTCATTGGGATGGTTGGGTACCAGTGCCACCTTTGCTGAAAAATATGCCAAGAAGATGCTGCACTTTGACCATGCCTGGTGACATACTCCCTCTTTAGATGAGGCATAGGCTAAGAATGAAAGATGGGTGGTTCCCCCCAAAATTTGGGGTGTTATTATTAGAGGAAGTTTGTGAATACTGTGCAGGAAGAAAGAAGAGTGGCCCACCATGCCTACCTTTTTGAAAGGTGCAGTGGGGGAAATGTAGTAGATACATACATTGTCATACTCACACCCTTCCAAATGAGGAGCCAAGAATTTCAAGGTGAAAATTCTAGAAGGACCTTCACAAATCATGAATATTGGTGATATTCAGGAATGCTTTCAGCTTTTATTTTTGTATTAAATATTCTGCCAAATGCCAGTAAATTCCTTTGGTTGAAGTGGAGCTGAAGGACCCAAATCCAATTTGATGAATCCTCCTTTACTTCTTTGTACCCACATGACCACAGCCAATCTCAGAGCACCTTCTGTGAATTTCCAAGAACTATACATGATTATTTCTAGCTTATACAAAATCATAATGGACACATGGAAAAATGAAAAAGTCAGGAATGTAAAGGAATTTTCCTAATAACAAAAGCTTGTCACCTTCTGAGATGGCAGAGCTGGTTCTAAATTGCAGGATGTCTGATTTCTGACCCAAAGATTTCTTCTCTCTCTCTTTTTCCCTAAGAAAGGAGCAACAGTTGGAAGTACTTTCTACTGGGAATATGCTTACATCACCTAAACCATCTGCCTGAACTGATGAAGCCATATTTACGTTGATGAGCCAGTCTTTCAAGTTTGCATCCTACGCTGTAGGGAGGAGGTCTAGAGTCCCCCCGCCCCATCCCTTGGTTCCCTGTGTCTTTCTGGGAGAAACGGTCCAGCATATTCAGAAAGGGGATGTTAGGGGCTTAAAGGGCCAACAGTCTGCCAAGACAGTGACCTAAGTACTCTGCAACAGCAGTAGGTTTCTAATCATATTTCTAACCTTCCATTGATAAGGCTTGATCATAAGATAGATTTTTTCATTCTTCTCTGAAATTATTCCAGTGATCTCTTTCATAACAAACTACCCCAGAACTCAGTGACTTAAATAAGCATTTCCTTATATGTCACAATTTGTAGGGCAGAAATTCTGTCAAGGCTTAGCGAGGCAGTCTGGCTCCATGTTATGTAGACTGAGGACACCGTAAGTGATATTACACTGGTGGCTAGGCTGGGGAGTCCAAGAAGGCTTTAGTCTCATTCTTTGTGCCTTGGTGGGGACAGCTGGAGGCTAGACTCAACAAGACCCCTTTTTTCCATGTACTGCAGAGCCTTCCCTGGAGCCCTCTACCTGGGTAGTCTGGTTCTTTGCATGGTGGCTTAGGGCACTAGGAAACCAGGGCGGAAGCTGCTCGTCCTTGTGGAGGCTGGGCCATAGCATTACTTTCACTACACTTAGTGGGTCAAAGCAGTCACAGGCCATAGCAGATTCAAGGGGGTAAAATGATCTCATTTCTCAGGGCCACCTTTAATCCACATAGTACTGTACTGTAGACCCCATCCCCTGTTGTAGTCAGACTTCTGTGCATTTTCAAAGAATTTCTTAGCTGCAGCTTTGGATTGACTTAGTCAAAGCAGTGTCCCTTGTCCAGTAAAGGAGCTCCCAGGAGGGAACAATAATGTGAATATCTACATGAGAGACCCTGGAGCAGAGCTGCCTCTCTGGGGGATCTTACAAAAATGCTGATTCTGAGACAGAGTGCCTGGAGTAAGGCCTGACATTCTACACACCTGATGATCTCCCTGGTGAGCCTTGAAACATGTGCTGATTCAAGGTCCACACTTAGAGAACAAGGCCCTAGAGTGATGGTTTGTAGCTCTGTTTAGCAGTTGAGCCCATATTACAAAAGGCATCACAAGTTGAGACTCAATATGTGCAGAAGACAGAAGCAGAGGTGCTCTGGGTAAAGGGTCTGGCACAAGGGGGCCTCAGATCTGGTCAACTGCGACCCTCCAAAGGGTACCAAGAGAGCCTCAGAGAAGGGCTTAGAGGTCTCTTAACCCAAAATGAACAATACAAACTTAGGAAGAAGCTAGGGAAGGATTCATCCAAAAGTAGTGGCCACTCTACAGAAAGACACCATCAGCCCCAGCAGCAGTAAAGACACTGATGTTTCTGTAGCCATCCCTTTGGTCTTCCAGCAGCCTTTCAATAGCAGTACTATAATCATTCCTACTTCACTGACTAGGAGTGTGAGGTTGGAGGGAGATGGGGCCCTAGCTCAGACTCAGTGTGGGCTCTGGAGGAGTGTAGCTCAGTGCATCGAGCTTTGTTGTAATCTGGAGAGAAGCAGTGCCCATCGCACGGGGCTGTTGTGATGGTATGTGCAAAGCATGCAGCACAGAGCGTGGCTCAAAGGATGTGCTCAGGAAGGAGGAGCTATCGACCCCTTCAGGTGTTCTGATTCCAGGTGGAGTGGTTGTTCCAAGTATGAGTGTCAAGTATCAAGTATCCCTCTGCCTCCAGGTATGCAAACCTGGGCAGGGACAATAGTTGAAAGGACTCAAATGTCAGGAACTCTTTTAGTTCCCTCCAACCCAGTAGTTTTTAACTTCTGAAGGATTTTGCTCCCCAGGGGATATTTAGCAATGTCTGGAGACATTCTTGATTGTGTGATTTAGAAAGGAGGAGCTATTGGAAGCTAATTGCTGGAGGCCAGAAAGTTGCTAAAAAGTGCACAGGACAGCCCAGCAAAACAATCACGGGGCCTCAAATATTAAAAGTGCTGAGTTTGAGATCCAGTCTGATATTCTTGGATAATTTCTTGAACGGGAACTCTATGTCTATCACACCTGATAATAAGAGAGAAGTTGACAAACTGTTCTGTGAGCCAAATGTGGTTTGTTTTTGTAAATAAAGTTTTATTGGAACACAGCCATGCCCTTCATTTACTTATGCCTGCTTTTTAGGTGCAATGACTTTGTCACTACCATGCTAACCTCCTGCCCAATAAGAACTGAACTGCTGAGGGTTTGCCTGGAGCTGAGGAGGGTTGGCCCGGGCATTGCTCCTGGTACTTCATGACTTGAGGGGGCACCTCACCTCTGGACTAACATTTCTTCAGCAGCCCAGCTGAGATAACGCTCCTTGCCCCCACCTTGCTCCAGAGGGTGGGGGTGGATGAGATCATGTCTGAGCAGCCTCTGTGGGCTCCTGCCAGATAGGATGGCCATCCATACCCCATGGGGTAAGTGCCTTGTTCCCCTAGAAACTGATGATTCAGCATGAAATATGGCCTTGCCTGGGACAGAGCTAAAACAGGCCGAAGCCTGGGGTCAGGCCCTTGCTGGAAGGGAAGGATTAAAAGTAAATTAATCTCTCTTGTTCTCTCTTTGTTCACCATCTCCAGTGGAGAGAGGCCAAAGGCAAGGAGGACGTTGATGGATGGCCTGAGGGTGTTGTCCTCTGAGGCCTCTTTGGGTGGAGTTTTGGAGGAATCTGGGTTGCACCCTGCAAACCTAGCCCACCACTGTGCTCAGGCCCATCCATCAGGGACTTCCATCCAGTCTCATTTCACCAGCCAGGTCTCTTGGGGACACACGTGTTGTCTGACGTGGCTAATTTATATTTCTAGCATTGATTTCCAACAAGTTACTGGCTAAACAGGTAGATGTTGAGACCTAAAATGAGCTACTGAGGTAGGTAGGACCCCTGACATGTGGGAGTTTAGGTTGGTAAGATAAGAGAGGAGCATGGGCTGTGGCTTCAGTTTCAGGATGGAGGTGTGTGGGCATGGAGTGTATGCACACACTTCACTTTGTCCCCGAAGTAAGAAGCCATTGTGAGGGGAGATTGTGCCTCATAACTATGCCCCATGGATGCTGCCTCGAATCAGAACCTCATTGTTGGAGGCACGTTTGTTTTAGGAAAGGAATAAAGATGTAGAAAAACTTGCAGAAGACTGAACAGTTGGCAAAGGAAAACATTTCTGTGGTTCAGACCTACAGAGAGATGTGTGCAGTGAGCACAGCTGGGCTGGCTCAAGCACTCAGGATGAGCGGAAGGAACCCTGTTGCAGGGAAACCCGGGCTCAGAACAGAGCCATGTGCCTTGAACAATGCAAAGGTGAAGCTCCAGTCCCTGCCTCTCCTGCCTCCATTTGTGTTAGTGCTCACTTTGCCTCTGCCTCTCCAAACCTTGCTGTAGAACTAATGGGAGGAGTTTTGCAGGGGGATATGCTCATGTTCCCCCTGCAAGCCATGCCCACTTCTGGTCATTCAGATCTAAGCAGCCTTTTTGGAGGACCACAGAACAGGGACAGATCAAAAGTTTGGCATGCAAACCACTGTTTACCCCTCTATCTCTAACACATTCCGCACTTCAGAGATTCAGCGTGGCTCTCAGAGGAGACTTTGGCCCATCCTATGGTATGAGGCGCATATTAAAAACATACCCCAAACATGTAAACTCTCAGACAACAGCATTGCAGAGCAAAGCATAATATTATTTAAAATCTGGGCTAAAGGTCACAAACACAGAAACTTCTCTGGAACTTAGGGATGCTAGCAGAGGAATTATAGTTGTCTGACGCACATCACACTGACTTCTGCTAATTCAGAGTATTCCATCTGTTTAGCTGGCCACTTTTGCTCCAAGCCTTGTATCCATTTTTAAGAAGGAAATAAATTACTAAAGGGGAATTCAGTGGCTGGAGCATCTTCTGGAACCTGTTTTCTTCATCTTTTGTAACCACATGTTTGCACCTTTAAGATGTCACTCCTGAGTTACTTGGAGGGACCTCTGTAGATCTCACTTTCTTTCCACTTGGATTCTGTCACTCATACTTGCATTCCTGAAAGATTTATTAAGCACCTACAATGTGTCAGGCAGTGTAGTAAGTGTTAGATGTAGAAAAGTGGGCCAAACCAGACATTGCCCCTGCCTCATGGAGCTTTCAGTCAATTGACAAAGACAGATGTCAATCAAAGGATTACGTGAATACATTAAATTCATGTAATTCTGGGAAGAGGCAGAGAGGCCAAAGGATGTGGTGTTCTGAGGACATATGATGATGGTTCATGTTTATTTAGTGTTTTTATGTGCTAACACTATTGCCATTATTGAACCTTTCCATTATTATGTTGATATTACAGATGAGGAAACAGAGACACAGAGAGGTCACATGCATAGTAAGCCCTGGAGCTGGACGTCACTGGGGGCGAGATTTAAACTGAGACATTTTGACTCTGAAATCAAACTCTAGGAGGAATTGAGTTCTGGAGGGCCAAGGGAGGCTTTCATGAAGATGTAGCAATTAAGCCATAATCTGAAGGATAAACTGGAGTTGATTAGGTAAAGAGATGGTATGTCAGGCAGGGGGAACAGCTCGTGCGAAGGCCCTGTAGCTGGAGGCATAGGGAATGCAGAAAGCAAAGGGGGCAGAGGAGAGAGAAGTAGTTGGCAGTGGCCAGACCATGCAGGGCATTGACTGGCGTGCTCCTCCCAGGCTTCTTGCAAATGATTTCCCGCCCACGTTGCATGGCTTTATGCTGGAAGCAGACTTTGGGCCAAGCCAAGTGAGCAGTTTAACTTTCAGAGGTAATAGAACTCAAATGGCACCTACTCAGTGCTTAAAGGATTCCCTCCAGAGGCTGCCAGAATAAGCAAAAGCTGGATTTCTTTGCAGTCTGTGATCTGTTGTAGAAACTTCTTCCCTCAGCAGCCAAGATGGCAGAACTTCAGCCAGAATTGCTGCAGGTTGGACATAAAGACATTAGAGGTGCACTGAGAGTGACAGAGCCCTGACCGTGCCCTACAGAATTCCCATTGTTCACCCACTATTTTCCCTGCTACTAGTCTGTCAGTGTGGACATCTGCCATTCCAGGACATGTCTTTCTCACCTTTGCTCACACTGTCCCTTCCACCAGGGGTGTCACCTTTCACTTCCCGCCCTAAATTCTGCATGTCATGTTCCAACTTTCTTTACAGTGGTGCTACAATGCCATCTCCATACAGCCATGTTCAGGCCCTTAGCCAGAAGGAAGTTATCACCCCTCAGGTGTGAAGAGAACTTTTTATCCTCCGCTTGCAGAATTTGTCACATTTTGTCTTGTATTTCTGTCACTCAACTCATGTCTCATCTCTCCTGGAAGACTATAAAGTCTAAGTCTGTGTGTGTGTTCATACCCTGGAATCACCCAGTATACCGAGCGCAGTGCCAAGCACACGGTAGGCTTTCAGTAAATAGTTGCTGGATGTTACTGATAGGCTTTGCTTTTCTCCATCACATAGTCGCCTCTTCTGTTTTCAACTCTCTCGGTGGTGAGTAAAAGAAAAACCAGCTCAAAAGTCACATAAGCAAACAAGAGAATATGTTTGCTTGTGGAATTGGAAGCTTGAGGGCCCACCTTCAGGCATATTGATATCCAGAGTCTCAAATGATGTGGTCAGGACCTGAATACTCTCCACCCTGTGCCTTACTTTTCTGTGTATTGATTACTTTCCCAGGCTCTACCTGGCAGCAAGATGACTACCAGCCATCATCCTTTCAGGTTCAGGTCCCTTGACAAAGAGAAAGTGCCTCTCTTCCAATAGTCCAGCAAAACTCTCAAAATACCTCATTGGATTTGAATGAGTCACTGTGGGCCACGGTATGTGATATGGTGATTGGTCAAGCTGAGTCACATGCTCTGTGGCTGGAGCCGGGGGTAGAGCATGTGGGCAGAAGCAAGGAAGTATACTCTCTTGGAGGTAAGGTCACTAGAAGCTATGGAGCAAAAATCCATGCCTCTTTATCTGCCTAGAGGGCAGTAATGTGACCCCATTTTGAACTCCCTGCGTTTGAAAGGCCACTGCTGACGTTGTTAGAGTGGGACTACCCAGAGAGTAAGAGAAAGGATGACTTAGCCCTGGATTTTAGATCCTAACCCTTCTTCTCTAAAACCTGCAAGGCAAACTCTGTGATTTTTAAGGCTGGATGAAGAGTTAGGAAATGCATTTAGCCCTTGGGCTTCTTCTTTGCTCTCTCTTTCTCTGCCAAAATGACATGTCTGTCTACAAGGGAGGACTCCCATCCTCTGACTAAGAAGGCAGAGATTCTTTCTGCTCTGGGAATTTCCACAGCCTCTGGTGGGTATCATGTGACCGTTTCGGGTGCTGTGACCACCAGAGTAGGACTGGGGGGAGAAGCATTCGAGGTTCCACAGGTACTTGGGCGCTGCAGTCATGCTGGAATTATTGAAAGGCTCCTCTCTCCTGCTGAAACCTTTCCTCTCTGAACTGCTTTCTCTGTGACTGGAAAACAATTTCAGCGACTCTAAGGGTATTTACTGACAAGGGTCCAGGATGGCCAAGAGGCACCCCAAAGCTGGACATGAGTACCAGTTAACACTGCTTCTCTGCCTGGATATTAACTTCCTGAGAGCAGGGAGCATGCTCAGTTTGCTCGCTGCTGTGCTAAGGCCTTCCTATCAATTATCACCATGATCCTTAAGGAACTGAGACTTGAAAAGTAGAACAACTTTGTGCAGTATCGCCCCGGTGGTACAAAGTTGACTCTGGTTGTATGATTCTGGAACTCCCACTCACGACCATTTTTCTGGGCAGTCTACTCCATTTCTGAGGTATCTGTGACCCTCCCCTCAAAATGTTATCACCTCTAGTACCCATTTCTCTTTCTGGAAGATGCTCTGGCTTCTGCCTGAGACACATCTGAGGGTCTGGCAGTGATGAGGAGACACTGCTTCCTCATGCAGGTTTTGCCCAGGACTTAGTTCTGCTCGCAGGCATGTTGCCTTTCTTAATTTAAAGCTCAGATGTGCTCAAGCTGGAGCTGATAGGATTTCTCCACCAGTCCAGACAATGAAAATGCATTTCTGGCATGGTTTGAATTAAAGGAGAATTTCCCGTTTTTCATAAACATTTACAGTAGTTGTGGATGCAGAGTTGAAAGGTTTAGGGTTTTGGTGTTTAATTAGAAACAAATGCCCTTTATGGTCCTGTTAGCAAGGGCGGCAGGTCTCAGATTATTAGGATTATTCCTATTACTTGTGCCTGCATTTTGATTTTTTTCCCGTGGTGCCTGGCACCAACTTCCCCAAGGTGGTAGGGTGTGGTGGTAGGGAATGGGATCCCCAGAATCTCTGGTGAAGTTTCTGTCTGGGAGCCAGGGCACTGGGTCAGCTGTGGGCCCCACGTTGCAGGAAGCCCAAGGCTCCCTTCCTTCCAGGGGCAGGTGTGAGCTGAGGGTTCAGCGGGCACATCAGCTGCCACTTCCCTTGGGGCTTGGGCAGAGAGATATTTGCCAACTTTGAGAACCCAGGCTGGCCATGCCCCTCGGCTCAGCCCTAAGTCTTGGTTTAAATCAAGGGCAGCGTGCAGCATGGAACACATGTGTGGAAACCCAGCTTCCTGGGAAGTAGCACAGGAAAATCACAACCATGCAATTTGCAAGTGACTTTATTTAGCATCGATGGAGATTCCAAGGCTGCCCTGGCACGAGCGGCAGAAGAAAGAGCCGATCACAGTAGCATGAGACACTTCCTACCCAGGAGAAGGTGTCATCTGTTTGGTGTCTCCTGAAAACAAGCCTGTTTCTCCTCCCACAGTTCCTGAGAGGCCCATTGTAATCCCATCAGGCCCTTTCTGAACTTGTCTTAAAAAACATAATAAAACGATGGAAAATGCCTGAAAGTCCTTTATACTTGTTAAAGATGTCATGAGCTCCCATAAAGCAGTGTTTTTGAATATTTGGTGATAAAGAGGCCATCTAAATTATTTCATAAACAATTAAAGAGTTCAGCGAAGTTCACAACCAGAGGCTCCTTAGAAGCATTTCAATATATCAGCCCCATTTTACAGATGAGATAACTGAGGAGGAAAAGGGAGGCACTCACCCACGTGGTCACAGAGGAGGAGCTGGGCAGCTGGCACGGTCCAGGTCCCTTGCTCCCTGGAACGCTGCAGTCTGTCACAGTATGCGAAGAGGCAGGCATATTTTGTGTTATTTCTACTCAGATGGATTGAGACATTTTTTAGAAGACATTCAGTCTTCGCTATATAAACCTAGGATGGATTAGATTATTTCCCTCACAAAACAGTTATAAAAACACTATTCCATAATTTGTCATAGAAAATCTGAAAATTTTAATAACTTTAAGGAAGAAACTAAAAGCCACCCATATTCCTACCTCCTGAAAGACAATTCCATGATTATTAGCATGTCTTGGTCTCCTCCTCTCTTTTTGTAACTTAGAAAATTAGACTTTAAATGATGCAGACATTTGCCTGTGAGGTTTGAGCCTCAGCGTTGTCACTTTCTAGCTGTGACCTGCAGCCAGTTACTTAACCTCGCAAAGTCTTCATGTCCTCATCGAGTTCTCATGAGGACTGAACAGAATTATTAATGTAGGGCATTCAGCACAGTGTTTGGTGCATTTGAATAACTTGCCATTGTTATCATTATAAGAAAAATAGAAAAGTCTGGAAGTTCCACAATCATAACAATACAGAATTATTAAGTTACAAAAGCCAAACAAAATGACACTAAAGTAGAAGAATGATTCAGCCACTCAATACAAGAATTCATTCAGCTGGTTGGTTTTTAATCTTAGTTCCCAAATCCATTTGAACAATTAAAAAATAATTTTTAAGGAAGAGACTTTTAGAAAGCAACAAAAAAAAAAGTACCTTTATCTCCTGGGTAGAAAAAAACTCCATTCAGGTGTTTCTATACAAACAAAAGCATGAATGTTGATGTGCAATTATAGGATATATATGCCATTGAGGCATAGTCAGAGGTCCCTTTCTTCTCTCTCTCTCTCTCTCTCTCTCTCTCTCTCTCTCTCTTCAAATTCATGAGGTGGGGTTAGTTACACCAGGCAATTTTAATAGAACAAAGTCATATAATGAACTTTTTCACATAAAATGAATTTTTCCATGATTCACTCACTGTACCTTGTTTACAAAGCTTGTAAATACGGTAGATTAAATGGGTCCCTTTCTCTAGTGTGCAAAAGTCCAGACTCCTCAAAGCCAGAAAAGGAGAATGAGGGGGAGGAATAGGGAGGAGAAAGCAATAAACAGACCAGGAGCAGGCCGGCACAACAAGAAAATGAAAACAATGTAGAGCTGTGGAAAATCAGAGTGATTTTCTTGAGTGGAAGAGGCAAGCCTTGCTATCTGCCCCCGCCATCCCACCCCTGGCCAAGGTCAAGTTATGTGCTGACTTGCTAAGATCATGGAAACTGTGCTACAAATCAGATCTCTGCATTCAGGTAGTAGAGATTGGTCCCGAGCACCAAGATGCTTCCTCTCTGCATTTTGAGAAGCCAGGTTCTTCTAAGACGAGAGCCTGCTCTTTGAGGTGCAGGAGAATGGGGACATACATTAAAGCTGGGTATGCTTGAGTTCAAAAGTAGATTGGGTTATAGAGATATAGGACCAGAGGTATGTTTCATAACACTTCACTAATAAGAAAAAAGAAAGAAGAGGAGGAAGAAGAGGAAGTAGAGAAGGAGAAGAAGAAGAAGGATCCTGGAAGTAAATGTAGCAACTTCTTGATAACTATGAATCTCAGTGATGGGCATGTGGAGGTTGTGATGCTTAATCTTATGCATAAACTTGACCGGGCCATGGTGCCCAGGTATTTTCAAATACTATTCCAGGCATTTCTATGAAGGTGGTGCTTTTTGTTGTTGCTATTTTCTTTGTTTTTTGTTTGTTTGTTTGTTTGTTTTTGGATGAGATTAACATTTAAATCATTGGACTTTGAATAAAGCAGATTACCCTCCATAATATGATGAGCCTCATCTAATCAGTTGAAGGCCTTAATAGAACAAAAACTGACCTCCCCTAGCAAGAAGGAATTCTGCCAGAAGACTGCCTTTGCACTCAAACTTCAACTCTTTCCTGAGTCTCCAGCCTATTGGCCTCTACCATCAGATTTTAAACTCTCCAAGCCTCCAAAATCATGTGAGAAAATTCTTTAAAATCCATCTGTCTGTCTATATACCTATCTATAGATTTACACACACACACACACACACACACACACACACACATTGTTGGTTCTGTACCTCTGGAGAACCCTGGCTGTATGGAGTTTCACTGTATTATTTTCTTAAGTGGTATATGTTTGAAAGTTTGTAAATTAGGCAGACCTGTGGCCAAATCCTGCCCTCATCTCACTAGATGTATTACTTTGGGTGAGTGATTGACCTTCTCAGATTCTCAGGCTGTACACCTGCTACAAGAGACAATTCATAGTATCTACTTCATAGGATTTGCAGAGAATTACATAAGACAGTGGGTATAATCTAATTCATATATTTACTTATGCACTGATTCAACAAATATTACACACAGTGCCTGGTATTAGTGTTATGACATTGAATACAAAAAGATGAGACTCCTGACCTCAAACAGCTTAAATTTCAGCCGAGGGCATGGAACTAAATGATATTATCATACACCTGAACATATAATCACAAACTGGAATAAGAACTTTAAAGTAAGAACCGTGAGTCTATGAGAGTTCAGAGCTAGGAAATACGACCATGAACGAGTTCTTCAGGTAGGGAACCCAGTGATGCTTTGAGCTGAGGGAGACCAGGTGGTGCAAAGGTGCTGAAGAAAGAGGGAAGGAGGCCAGTGTTACTGCAAGAGGGCCTCGGCAGAGGGAGGGAGCACAGGACCAGTGAGATTGTGGAGGCCAGAGGTTCTTGGGGGCCAGGCTGGGCCAGGCTGGGCCAGGCTGGAAGTCGTACTGACAAGTATGAAGAAAGTGTGGTCCTGGCCATAATGGGCAGTAAAAAGCCACGGAAAGTTTTTTCTACTAACATCGTGTGTGTGTGTGTGTGTGTGTGTGTGTGTGTGTGTGTGTGTGTAAGAGGGGAAGAGAGTCTAATTTACCTTTAGGAAAGGTGACCCTGCACTTGAAGTCTTGCTGGGTTGGTAAAACTGCCAAAGAAGCACAGGGAATGGCTGCAGCAATTCTCCAGGCGAGAGTGACAGCTGCTGCTTTTCCCATTGTTCTTACTGCCACCAAAAATAATATTTACCAAGGTTCTCCAGCTGTCTTAATGCTTGCTGAGGGCAGGGCCCTGTGCATTGAACCTGTATTTAGAAAGGTACATGATTTGTAAGCAGCTGGCCACCCAGAAAAGTTCACCAGCAAGCAGTAGTCCACAGGACCACCATCTCATGCCATTTTCTTTGGGACTGTGGCCCAATCATTTTTGTCTCTGAGCCTCAGTTTCCCCATCTGGAATATAATAGTACCTGACCTAACAGCCTTGCAGGGCAGCTGTGTGTTTAGTGATATCAGAGCTCATGAATGTGGAATGACTTTGAAAAGTTACAAAAGCTCTGGAAAAAAAAAGGTAAGGCGGTGTTTGCTGCGCATCTGGTTTCCATATTGTCTCAGGCATTCTGCTTTGGGAGAGCAGCCTCTGAGACGACTGCTGAGTTCCAGGTTTAGGCCTCAGGGTCCCAGTGGTAAGGAAAAGAATTTTTAGATAATGAGGATAACCAGGGCATGACACTCCACCCTTCGTCAGGTCCTTTTGCAAAAGGGATCCCATTTAATTCTCACATGAAATGGTAGGCCAGGCATTGCATTCCCATTTCACGGACAAAGAGATCCAACCGTGGAGCAATAGATACTCTGAGTAAGTGGTGAATCCAGGACTGCACCTCCTGTCTTGTACAGCCAAATTTAGATCTCTGTTATACACACATTCTGCTTTTCTGCAGCAAATACATATGGATCATACTTTACTTTACTTTAGAGATCACTGGCTTACTTTAGAGATCAACAAATGGAGGGTTTTTTTTTTTTTTTTTTTGCTTGCATGCACTGTCTTAAACATATGACCTAGTTGTCAAGATTTAAGAATTTGGTGATTCATATAAAAATCTAGGTTTTTAGTTTCTCTTGAAATGGACAGTCAGGTCACTGAGGATCTCTGTTTCTGAGAAACCAGCATTGGCAGGGACAGAGAGGTGGCTGCCCATTAGAAGGGGCAAGAACTCTCCCGGTTTACTGCCATTCCTTCTACCCCTACCACAGGACTGTTGCTTGCCTGGTACCCAAGTAAACACTGTACATTTGTGACCCCTAATCTAAATCAATTTCATCATTTGGAAATGGGGACACTGACTCCAGGAAGGCTAGGTTACCTATCAAAATCAAATAACTTTTGGATGCAAGGATGGGAACTGAGAGAGAATTTGGGTGCCTTCACCCCCAGTTCAGCCCATATCACCTCCTTGCTGGCACAAGTCCTTCAGGTCCAAAAGAAAGGCTCCCATGGCAATTTCATTTCTGCTCTTGGTTTTCCTGCCTAGGAGAGAAGGGCTCAAATGAGAGCAAGTGTGGCAGATGGAGTGATGGGCAAATTAGGAGTAAGTGTGCAGACACATTTAGGGGAGAAAAGTCCGTGTCACTTTTGTAAAAACAAAACAAAACAAAACACACAATCAATCAATGATATTTAACCCTTTTATTCCCTGCAACAATTGAGAAAGCAATTGATTGGAAGAGTAGTTCCAAAATGACTTATCAGCACAAAGGTAATTGGAAAGAAGGAAGAGAGCTCTCTCTCCAGGAGAGCCTCAGTGTGCGGTGTAGGACCTTCCCCCTGTGGCATGTTTGGAGAGGACCAGATCTGCACCATGGGTGTTCATATCAGCTCCTGAATAAGGAGTGCCTGGGTGGTCAAGCACATTCATCTATTGCAAAACCCTGGGTTTTGTATACAGAGGAGCCCTCCTGCCTTCTGCGAAATTGGCCGTGAGCTGCTTCCCTGACCACTAGTGCAGACCCATTAGATCCTCCCCTGGCATCCCTGAGCCCAGCCAAGGCCTTGACAGCCTGAAAGAGGTCCCTTGGCCTTGTCTCACAGAGTCCTCCAGAACAGAAAGCCCTGGATGGGGATCCAGGAAAACTGGCTTCTATTTTCAGCTCTGCTTCAACTAACCCAACTCTGCTGGGTGACCTTAAGTCTTTGATATCTCTAGTCCTCAAGGGTTTGTTGAGGATCTTATAGAACACCATCCTCCATAGCAGAAATTCTATGGTTGACAACTCCTTTGGTTTGACAGGGACCCAAACTCCATGGCCAGTGTCTGCAGCATTTAGGCCTCCTGGCCTCCTCCCTGGTAGAGGCAGCACTGGCTGGCTTTTCTCCTTAGGTCTTGGGAACCTCCTGGGGAAGGGGCAAGGCACTCCTGCCAATGAGGGGTTTGTGTGCTACCCCATGGAGGGAACATTCATCTTCATTATTTCCAAAGAGGAGCTGCCGGGGCAACAATGAGACATTTTATGAGAAAGAAGACCTTAAACTGGTTTTCATTAAACGTGGCTTGATGGAGGCGAACCGGAAACATCCATTGGAGCAATGGCAGCCTTTCAAAGCCCCCCTGCAGAAACGATAAGCTATAAAAACAAATGGCCCAGCAACAGAACAAAAAACAAGGCTCCAGGAACATTTGCCTAGCTGCAAACAGACCTCTGGGCCCTACCCCACCTATCAGAGGCTGAACCGTTCGGACCTGGCAGGTCTAGAGCATAGCAAAGCCGGGCTGTCCCCCCACCTCAGGAGAGTCCGCGGTGGTGGGTCTGGACAGAAGCAGGGCTGGGTGAGTGGAGAAAGGGTCCTGGGCAGCAGCAGAATGACTGTTCACTTGGTACCAGGCACTGAGAGAGCTCTTACATGCTTCCTGACCGTCTTGCTGACTCTTCTATAGACATGTGTTATTTTCATACCTATTCTGCAGTAGAAAGAAAGGAGGCCCAGAGATGTTGAGAAGCATCCCAAGGTCCCATGGCTGAGTGGAAAAAATAGGACTCAAACTCTCATTCCAGAGAGAGCACCCCAAACCACCTGTGAGTGCACCTCCTATGAGGAAATGATTATGGACTTCAACTGGCTTTTAGACCTCAGGAAAGAGGGCCTCAAAAGTCACGGAGCCTAAACTTCTCCTTTTCAATGTAAGTTGGAAGTGGCAGAGCTGGAGTAGGGAGGAGTCTGCTCTCTCAGGTATCAGAGACACCAGGGCACACACACATTTGCTCTCTCATCACTCACTGGCTGGCTGTGTTTAGCTGGTTCCTCACCTTCGCTAAGCCTCAGCTTCCTCATCTAGGAAATGGGAAGAGCCACAACACCTGGTCTTGATTAGCATCAACAAATGTTTATTGAGAAACTTCTATATGCCAGATGTAGCAGTGAACAGCATAGACTAAAATCCCTGTCCTCATGTGGCCTGGATTCTGGCACAGGAGATAGATAATAAATATGATAAATAAGGAAATTGTATCATGTGTCAAAAGATGATGTAAGTTACTTAGAGAAAAATGCAGCCCAGAAGAAGGGGTGGGCGGGGGGAATGAGGAACAGGGTTAATAGGGTGATCAGGAGGGTCTCATTGAAATGTGATTTAGTGCAGAGACATGACAGAGGCGAGGAAGAGGGCTTGTGGCAGAGGGTACAGGGAGCGCACAGGTCCTGACAGGGAGCCAGGCTGGTCTGAGGAGGAGCAGCCCTGAGGCCAGGGTGTCTGGAATGGAGACCATTGTAAAGTGCCCTGCACAGCACGTTGACCCTGGGTAGCTGTTGCCTTCATTATTCTTATTTTCATTACATTAAATAACAATGGAGCCAGGTCTCTGGATGCCCACGTGCATCTGAAGCTTTACCTAGTCTACCTTCCCAACAAAGGTGGTGATGCTGCCTGGCTCCAGTCCACTGGGTCTTTACTTCCAGCTCTACCTTCCTTCCTTCTATTCCCTTCTCAAATAAGTACTGAGGGCTGCTGTATGTGCTACAAGCCAGTGAATGCTCAGAGACTCTAAGGAAGACACTGAAAGTGGGACTCAGGGACCCTAAATGGGGTTCTCTAGCTCCCCAGATGCATGGATTCCTTCAGGAACAGCAGGGGCTCCCAGCTGCCCAGTCAGGCTCTGAACCATGTCTCAGAACTCTGGGCTATGCTTCTTATAAGAATGGCAAGAAGGCGCTGGCCCTGTGGGTCATACCTTGACACAGCAGGAGTGAGCACAGCGAGCACAGCATGCCATCTTCTGTTCTTCCTGCAACTCCTTCCTCTTCACCCCATTCTCTGTATTGTTTCTGCTCCATATGACACACCCAGAGACTCTTTCCTGGAGAGCAGAGCTTTGCTGATATTGAGTGTTCCTTGAGGGAGAAAGTTGCCAGGAGGGAAGATTGTCCCTGGCAGGCCCACTGAGAGGAAGACCTGTTCCTGAGATGCTCAGGCCTGATGCACTCAGTGGCTTATCCACCTGATAGAAGCACAGCAGCCCAGAGCCATCACAGCTCTGCGGAAATTCAGTAGGACATCAGTGTCCACTGCGTGTCCTCCAGGCTGCCTGCTTCCCACCACTCCATCCGTCTAGTTCTTCTCAGCAGTCACAGAATCAGATCTGGAGTTTGATGTGTATATGGGGAGGGTGCCAACACTGGAGAGCAGGCATCTGTGTAGGGACACCAGATGGGAGTCTGGGAGAGACATGTGGCAGCTGTGCCAGTGAGGATGCGAAGTAGGCATCACTTCCCAGAGACATTCCAAAGATAAAAGCAGCAGGACTTGGTGACTGGTTAGGTGAGAGAGGAGAAGTCCTTTGGAGAAAGCACTCTTATAGCCATAAAACTGATAACCAACAATACAGCAGACTAGCTATTCTATAAGCAGGAACTATCCTAAACTGTGCAGCACTAATATAACAATGACAACCACAAAAGTATATACCTGTAGCAAAGACTAACATGGATGCCAAATCCAATGCCTGGAAGTAATCACAGACCTTGGGCAAGGTAGTTACACTTTCTGAGATGTATTTCTTCATTTGTTTATTGGAGATAATACTGAGTCCTATCTGCTAGGGTTATTTGAGGGTCTGAGGTGGGGATCACCATAGCACAATGCCTGTCTGGCACACTACGATGATTTGTACTTTGTTGTATTGAATGACAGTAATTATTGCACTGTTCCTCCCTTTCTCCCTGCCCTGCTAAAGGTCTCAGAAGTGGACCCTGGACTTCAAAGTGACTTCTTTAACAAATTCAAAGAATATCAAGCAAGGAGCCAGCGTTTGTCAAACATTTTGGAATTCAGATTTATCCTAAATGATATTGATAGTGGGAGGAAAACAAATAACCCCCTAGGGTACACTTCATAGAAGGATTGATATGGGGGTGAGGAGGAGGGGGACATCATAGGTAGGGAAGGATTGGCCTCTTCACAGCCAGAAGCAAAGGGTGGATGTGATAGAATTGGACAGGGGGAGGGGAACAAATGGCACATCCGTCACTGATAAGAGGCTGTTGTTGAGGACCAATAAACCCAGTAGCCAGTCACCAGACCAGATGTGTGAGTGGGAAGGTTGCCTTTTTTCCATCTGCTGAGCACTTGCCCAGCCAAGCCAGAAAGTCTTGGAGCTCAGGAGGGGGTCTAGATCTAATGGGGAGGCAAAAACATGGGGCTTGGAGGACTGAAAGTCCCAGATGGGTCTGGCAGTATCCAAGGGCCCATATCACTTGCTAAAGAAACCTCCTCACTGTCTGTAGTTCCTGCTGTGTGGACAGCCATATGTAGATCCCACTGGCCAGCTCTGCCCCAACCAGCACTGTCTGGATGAGAGTTGGGGGTCCGGATGGCGACCTGTGAACTGGCCTTCCAAGAACTGATGAAATGGGCCAATCAGGTTCTTGTCCTCAGGGACTATGAATGGAGGAGGGAGAGAGCTGATTAGCTGAGAGAAGTACGGTCACAAGGCAGAAAAGACAAGAGAGGCCAGGGCATCCTTGACCTGCAAGTTGCAGTTATGAAGATGCAGAATGTGGGAGGGACCAGAAGAAGGTGAGCAGAGAGACTCAAATAGCTCCCAGAGACACACAGCAGTAGAGAAGAGTTTTGTGCTCCCCCAGTTCCTGACACTTCTCCTGACCCTCTGGACCAACAACATCCTCCCCCAAACTGCTCAGTTCCTGACATTTCTCCCCATCCTCTGGACCAGAGCATTCTTCCCCAAACTCCTGTTTTTCTTGATTTAGCTGAAGCGCCTCCTTGACTCTTCCAACCAAAACTGGCCTCAGGCTGCATCGTCTACATGCCCCACCTTCGTGGTCTTCTTCAAGGGAAGGGAAGCTGGAGGGAGGCCAGCCTCCAACCCACGAGGCAGGGAGGCCTTGTTTATAACTGCCCCGGAGCCGAGTTGGGGGAGCACAGCAGTGACCTGGCCACTCACTCATCTTTATGAGAACATCCCCCACATGGGAGCCTTCCTTTTTCATCAGGATGTTTTTCTTGATGTCCAGCCGAAGCATTCCCATTTTTTATTTCTTCCTATTAGTCTAAGCTCTGGCTCTCGATGTTACTGGCTGATATAAACCCTGTCTCCCTCAGAGCTCTCCCTCGGAGTTCAGATATTTGACTGCTTACACGTGGACAGCCCTTTGCTGTTTCTCTTCCTCCAAACAACTCCTCAACAGCCCCTGTTGTTTTCTCAGCCTTGCTCCCCCATTCCTCCCAGAGATGGAGGTCTGATGGAGTTCAGGGACAGATGGAAGGACAGATTAAACACAGCAGGCACAGGAAGTCAGGAAGGCAGGCCAGTAGAAGGGAACCTCTTGGGCTTGCAAAGTAATACTGAGGATATAGAAGTTTTGGGCAGATATGGGACTGGGACGGATCCCTGTAGGAGCTTTCCTCCCCTAAGGGGCAGAAGCCAAGAATGACTATATAATTGTGTAGGAAGACCAGATGCCTTCCTGGATGGAAATAGGATGCAAAAGGAAGATAAGTACTGGCCACAGTGAAATCCATTAGAAGACTTGAAGAAGTCTTTGGACATTCCTCTTTGTATCAGGAAAGAGATATCTGGTCTACTGTTAGGCAAGGTATAGGTCACCTTGAAGTTGACAAAAGTCTGGATAGAAAAGGTGGCTCACAGTTTCTATTGTTGAGAAAGGACAAAAGAGAAAATGATTTGGAAGACACTCAAGGCTCTTCACTTTTCTACTAAAGGAGATCTGTACCATCTCCTCCTCCTCCTACCCCCACCCCCTTCTGTTCTTGGCTATGTCAATGATAGAGTAAGTCCCTGGGGCTTACATGTCACAGAGTCACTGAATGTTGCTTTTACAAGGCATGGGGGGAGAGGTGAGTTTTTGTCCTGATAGAATCCTATAGTTAAGAGTCAGAAACTATACAAATGCCATTACTCTACTCACCCACGGCTGGTATCAGCTGTACTTCCCAACTACCTTTCCACTGAGTCACAGTAACTAGAATTCCCCAGGCAGCCAGGGCCAGCTCATCTCAGTTAGCACTCTAGATGAGACATATTTGCCATCTTGGACAATGTCCTCTTTTGGGTACAATATTACATAGCCTTCGATTTTTGGAGTAAAGGGTCAAAGAAAGTGGTGACCCCTGTTTAGCTGTACTGAAAAGGAATTGGACTGGCATTGTCTTCAGCCACAAAGGAGAGAATGTAGCTTTGCACACTTGAATTCAGATACTGGCATCATCATATACAAGTCCTAAGATCTTGGATAAATTATGTTTTCTACTCTCAATTTCCCCAACTATAAAATGGGCTTTAAAATATTAACTTATGTAGGGTTGCTGTGAGGATTAAAGGCGGTATTTGTCATTGCTTTTACAGTGATTGGAAAATAGTAGGGAAATTAAGGAAGCCCTTAAAACTCTTTCAAGTCTACTGACTCGACCTAGTGTGTTTTGGACTGAAGTGGTTCAAACAGCATTGACTTGGCACATCAGCACACTGACTTGTCTATTTTCAATGTTTGTGAAACTAACAGGGCAAAAACATTCTTGCTTGGATTATTATCTGGAATCTAATGGCAGTCCTTGTCTGGCTTTTGAGACAAGCCATTTTGTGTAGACACTTAGCTACACAGTCCTTGCATTCTGCCTATGGTATGTGCTGAGAAATGGCCAGATTTTATGTTGGAGAAGGCAACATAAAGATGTGAAATCTCTTCTTGATGAACCATTAAACTGTCCTGTGAATGTTTCTTACTAGAGATAATCAGATGCACAAGCCAGATAAGAATCAAGAATGGGAATGACCATTCCTACCTTTTATTTACAATGCAGAATCGTAACTTATTCTTTAGAATCCCCGCCATCTCTTGTCAGCTGGGCTGCAGAGTCCAAACCCCAGCAAGTACCTGGTCTGACTTGCCAACCTGACCTCTTGTCAAAGCTACGGTTTTGCTGAGACCTGAGGGGGAGCCGGACTATTTTTGGCTTGCTTACAGTCTGTAGAAGTAAGTTGTTTGTCATCTTAATTTTTTAAAAGCATGGAATTTGAAGTTCTGGCCAAAAAAAATTAGCAACCTTGTACATTGCATGTAGCTTGCATAGCAGATGGTGGTCTGGGAGATTGGTGTTTTTCAAAAGTTGATGACTTCACGGCTTGATGTCCTTAATGAAGTTGTTTTCTCTCAGATAGCATTCCAGGAATGGGGACTTTTGATCAGGAGGAAGACCTGAACTGAAACGCAAACTTGGGACCTAACTTATCTTAGTTTCTGAAATTCCCTTCCAAAGAAAACTTTATATATATCATTATATATATTTATTGGCTTCTGCATATCTGCACCTCATGCTTTCTTCATTGGGAGTGGGAGCCAGACTATAACTAGAGAAGCTGTTATCTGAAGGTCTCACCATCCCTGGGGAGTAAGGAACAGCCAACCCCTTACAGGAGGGCCCTAGGTGCCTCCCAGAAGCAGCATAAGCTTTGCATAAGTATTTGGTCTGTGGGGTGCTGGTCTGAACTGACTTTGCTCTTTAAAGGAACAAAGAGGATTCTTTCCCAGAGAAGAGGATTTTGACTTTAAAAGCAGCTATTCATGGTACAGCCTTTGTGCGAATGCGGCTTTGAGTGTCACTCCCAGGAGAGTAGGATAAAGAATGTTAAAGCTGGGAGGCACCTTCAAGATACCAGGGTTCACCTCCTCTGTTTTACAGATGGGAAATCTAAGACCTCAGATAAGGAGGTATGTCTTGAGCTCAAAAAGCAAATCTGTGGCCAAACTTTTATTAACTCTTATTCTTCTCCTAAGTGGCTACCTCTTGCCCCAACCCCCTCGAGTCACCTCAGTGTCCATATTGTGTAGCCAGGTTCAGCCCTAAATAGCTCCAGTCTAGTCCCCTAGCTCTCTGTCTGCAACATTCCTACCACCCCCAGCTATCATCAACCAAAGCAGAAGAGAAAAATGTGAAGTGATTCACCTGAATACTCAGTGGGCCCGTCCTCTGATCAATGCACCCCAGTCCACCAGGTGCACATCACCCCAATTCCCTAAGTGCATTCTGCCGTCTCAATTTAAAAAATGCAATCTTTTAAAGATGGTGGAGAGAGGCACGTTGACTTATCTTGATCATGGGCTTGAAGACCTTCCAGTCTGTCTCAACGCTGTATTCTTACCTCTCAGTGAGATTTAATCCACAGACACTGGCCTGGGAAGGCAAGGTTCTACCATCCTCTTCTTCCAAGAACCCCTAAGATGCCCTTAGGACTTGAGGTAATCCTTTCTCCTTTCTGGGACTCAGTATCTTTGTTTATAAGGTATGGGATTCCATCTGCATTTCTGAAAGTGTATTCTAAGAAGGACGAGTCCCACAGAATCATAACAAGTTTACATTAAAAAAACCCACAACAAACAATTCACCATGGATGTATTAAATCAGTATTATTTATTTAAAATAAATATTGTTAAGTATCTTTAACTTATTTCAATAAACATTACTCAAATAAGTATTCTTTTTAGAAAAATCACATAAATGTGCCCAGTCCTGAACCAAACAAAGTATGTTGTTTCATTGCAGGACTTAACAGTACCTTAAATGTGGAAATGCATCTTGGGAAATCTCCAAACACAAATGAAATACACACTATTTCTGAAATGAATGTGGCCATGATGGCCTAGTTAAATCAAGTGCCCTGCCTAAACTTGACACACGAGATGGCTAATCTCTCCAACCCTGTAGAGTTCTAGCTTTGAGTTTCTTTTATTCGTTCTGCCTCGATATGTCTGGTAGCTCTATTTTCTAAAATAATAGATGAACCCACTTCCAGGTTTTTCTCTTTCATTATCAGTGTGATTCTGTTTGCGTTTTCTCAGCTTATGTTTTTTCAGATGCAGAAAATTATGTAATTAGCTGTGAGGTCTCAGGCCATAATTTGGGAAACATTTCCCACTTAAATTAAAGGCTTTGCACGCCCACCCAATCCGTAATTGTGTGGATCTTTCAAAACTCTCCGTTGGCTTCATTTAATTGTTAAACATTAATTTAGTGGGGGAAATCTTCAAAGAAGGGGTAGAGGGATAGAGGAAGCGTGGCTGGTAGGACAAAATATTAATAGGTGGTTAAAAGCAAAACAGTAATTCTTCCCGTCTAAGCTTGCAGCCTTTGGTCGGGTGGAAAAGAAACAATCAGTTATTCTAGGATTATATAGGTTTCATTGACTTAAAATGACCTAAAAGCAGCCAAAAGGGGATTTTCTTTGTCTTTATTTTTCGCCTGAGGAGACCAAAAAAAAAATAAAATAAATAAAACACACACACACACACACACACACACAAAACTAGGATTTTGCTTTTTAAATCAGAAAATGCCCTTTTCTGTGAAATTTTTCAAAAGTGTTCCTTAATGCAGTGCTGTTTGACAAAGACCAAAAATTAAAACAGAAAGATCCCATTTTGCCAGCAGAGTTGCTCATATCGCCCTTTAGCTCAGCAAACTCCAGCCCAGTCCCCAGTGCAAGGCAGGACTCTGCACCTTCTTGGGCATTAGAGTTGAGGCTGGAGATGTGTAGAGTTGCCATGGTGATTGCTGTCAACAAAGGTTACCCCTGGTGGAACCTCGTTGGCCCCATGACCTACACACAGAGGTGGAATAATAGACTGTGTAAGTGGCTTCTGCTCTGCAAATAGAGACAGAGCTGGAAATCAATTATTAATGAGCTGGGTGACATTGACATTCATCCACATTTAATAAGCACAGCCCAGCAACCGGAGGAGAGCTGGGTTTTGCCCAGCAAAGTCTCACGGATTGGTAGGGAATTAAAAAAAAAAAGAAAAAGCTAGGGAAGAAACCCAAAGAGAAAGAGATGATGGTCTGCCTATAGTCACTAAACAAATTTTAGTTGGTATTCAGATTTCTCTACTTAACATTACTTTTGATACCAGTGTTTATCCTGAGTGAACTGAGGATTTGACAGGTTGGTCATACATAGTATCTCCTCCTTACCACCCCTACACTCCTCCGAGAGAGACAAATCAAAGGTCTTGGGGCTCATCCACAATTTAAGGGGAGCTGCAGTCTTCTGATAGACTAGCAGGCACAGCCTTCATTTGTGGTTTAAAAGCCCACTGGTTAATTTCTGGACTCCTTTGCAGAAAATCAAAATGCTAATGAAACAAAACAACAAAAAGAAATGGTGAAATGTGTGTCCCCACTGCCTGTGTTCTCCATTTGGAATAAGCAGAGCTTTCATTTCTAAGGCTTTCTGTGGGCATTACTTGGGTTTGCCTAATTCCCTTCCAAGGCAGCCAGTGCTTCCTCTATGTCTGGAACAGTGGAAAGCTGCATTCATACTGAACTAGAGGCTTACCCAAACTATATATGCAGCCTCTGTGAGAAGCAAGGTCCTCCTTTTATTTAAAAATATGCCTCTGCTATAAAATGGGCGTGGGAGGGCTGAGACAGTGATAGTTTTCTAGAACCACCTCATAGATTGGTAAGCCAGGACCCGAAGGAATGAGCTGACTAGGAAATTTGCTCTACTCACCTTTGACAGAAAAATGCCAGCCTGCCAGCCTGCCAGCCTGCCAGCCTCCCTTTGGCCCGGACTTTGTCAAGCTTCAGGACTGGCATTTCACCCTTTGATATTCTAGAGGCATTTCTGGAGTCTGTCACTTCTGAGGGGGAACCATGTTCCGTCTCTGTGTCCTAAACCTGCAGCAGCCTCTAAGACTGTTCTTTCAGCAGCCTTTTCATCCTAGACATTGATTGCTTGTGGCACCAGCATGGAAGTAAGGGAGATTTCTCAGGGACATGTGGCTGCTGGCCGCACTGGTCTGCCGCGCGTTACCCATGTCCGCGTAGAGCAATCCACCTCCCAGCACGCTGGCAAAGGAGGCCAAGGTGCTCAGCGGAGACTGGAGTCAATTAAAGGCTACGACTTGGGAAAAGCCCTCCTAGCTTCTCCCTTTTTAATCTGGACCTTTTACCTTTTGATATTCTAGACGCTTTTCTTTTGCCCTCTGTCAGCGCAGAATTTTTGAAGGTGACTGATGTCTCAGGTCAATAATTACATGTGGCAAAAGTTCTTAAGCTACAGGTTGAGATGCCTCTAATTTCAGGGCAAAAGCTTGAGGTTTCACAGTCCTTTCCGGTAGGGCTGAGGCACTGGGCAGAGGGGGCAGGGTGCGGGGCTGGGGGCAGCCATCAGCTTGCTACCAGGATAATCTAGGGCCTACTTCCACTGCCAGAAAGGTCTCTTGACACCTGAGTGGGAGGGTAGGGGGGCTTCCCTGCTCCAGTCATTGAGCACAGCGCTGTGTTCAGTGTGGCCCCTCCATAGAGGGCAGGAAGTTCAGATTCATTACTACAAACTTCTGTAAGTTTCAGTTTTTATATTTCACAATAATGTCAGTTTATGACTTCAACTCCTTAGACAAAGACTGTTAATTTTGTCTTCTCTAAGACCTTATCTCAGATCTTACATCAAGCCAGTTTAGTTAATCACCAAATGTTTATTGGGTACACTGCTAGGGTACAGCAGTGGACTGTGTACAGAGGGTCCCTGTTCCTGTGGAGGTCTCAGTGGAGCTGGGGAGACCAGGCAGATACACATGGGAAGTGCCAGGAGGGGGCGGGTGGGGATGGGGGGTCTTGAGAGTAGTGGTGAAGGCCACGTGACTCAGGTCAGGGACTCAGGGAAGACTGCTGGGGGAGGAGCTACTATCTAACCCGAGATCTGAAGGGTGAGTTTTAGTTTGCCAGGTAGTAAGGAAAGGAGAGCTAGATCAGTATGGTGGCAGCTAGGATAGGAAAGAAGTTGGAAAATTGGCTGTATGCTTTTCTCCTGACAACAAGGGGCAGCTACTGCAAGGTCTTACACAAGAAAGGGGCTTGATGGTTTTTGTGTTTTAGTAAGTTCACTCTGGCCACACTGGGACAATGGATTGGAATTTGGGACTTTTAGCTATTGTTTTGTTTTAATAACAAGGGATGAAAGAGGAAGACCAGTAGGAGAGATGGTCCCGCCCCTGTTCCCAGGTCCTGAGTCCTAGAGAGTATGTAGAGGCAGCCCAACCCCACTCACATGCTGATGTCACACATGATGAAATACTACATTCTGGATGCTCTGGGGTGAGTTACAGCCACACATACCCCAGGCTGTTTCAGAGGCTACATGCCAGTCACTGAATTCCTTAGGGACACACACCTTTCTACCCTATATCTTCCACTGGCCATGATGCTTAACTGCTTTCTCTCCAAAGCCTTGGGGGCCACCACCCCCTTCTGTTTAGGTCCTGGTTCTGAAAGGACTGGGAACCTCAAGTCATTGCTTGGTGCTAACTTTAGGTTGTAGAATGACTCTAAGAATAAGAGTGAGAATTTGAATGAGACTGAAAATAATGCTTGCTACTGATTATTGAGCCATTACTTCATGCCTGTGGTAAGTTCTTTAGTGCAGGTTATGAGCAAGTCCTTCCATCCATCCAGGTTGGGGTCCCTCTCATTTTATAAAAAAAAAGGAAGAAACTGGGCTTTGAGAGACAGTGTCACTTGCCCAACATACCAGGGAAACAGCACAGCTAGGGTTCAAACCCCGATGCCTCTGACTATGGAGGACACATTCTTGACCAGCTCATTGCACCATCACTCACCCACTGGGTGACCACCCCTCTTAGAGTTTCACTTTCTCTACATCATTAAAATGGTATGGAACTTTTAATTCATAAGATATTGTACAAAACACCTCAAAACACAGAAGGGAGAAAAGTGGAGCTGACCTGGAGGAAGTGTGGGTATATAGGAGTCAGCGGTAAGCAGGACAAGGTCCTGAGCCACACCTGCTCCCAGAAGTGTCACACATGTTGCTGTTTTGTTAGCTGTGACCCTGATTTCCACACACCAGCCCTCAGGATAGAACTGCCTCTGGGTCTCCCCAACTTCTTGTCTTATCACCTCTCCTTTTCTCTTTCCTTCTTTGCAATCTTCTATTCTTTGGTTTCTTTGCCTTCTCTTGATAACAGTCATACTGAGAGTGGGATCGGAATTGGGATGGGAATATGGTCACCCACCGTATAGGGTGGTGGTGAGGGTTAATTGCTCAAATACGCAGCATGCACTTGGCCTGATGTCCGGCACAGGGCACCGGACCATTGGTGGTTCCTAACATGATTCACATGAATATTGCCATTACCATTAAGGACCCAAGGGGAGGTAGAGATAAGGGGATGTTTGAGGAGTCCTGAGCCCTAGTTAGCATCTCCAGTCATGTGCTTCTCCCTCCACCCCACCCCTCACTCCACCTTCAGAGACACTGGCGGGCACAGCTTAGACCCAGCCTCCATGCCCAGGAAGCCTCTATTTCAGCCTGGCTACTCCTGTCTGTGACTCCCCTGCCAGACTTCACTTTGTCTCCTGATGGACACATCTTTCGCTGGTCCAGAAAATTCCCATTAGGTGAGAAATGTACTTTGGTAAAACAGGGCCTTACCCTGAGTTCCTCTGAGTGTTGACCAATTTAGCCTATCCTATCAGCTGGGGAGACACTTTCTGACTCATGCCCAATGTTCTAGGGACAAAACGTCTTTACCAGTGAAGAAAAATTTTAGGTGGTGCTGGTGGGGGCAGGGGGTATGGGCAGGTTGTGTTCTTTTCTGCTTCATTGTGAGCCCTCTGAGAGGAAGGAAAACCTTGTCTTTCTCAGCTGCTGCTGTAATCTCAGCACCCAGCATGTGTCAGAAGTTTCTTAAAATGTTTTGGAGTGGATGAAAAGGTGACCTGATTAACTGAGAGCACAGTCCAAATGAGGAAGGCAGTCCACACCACCTCTGTGTCTTTGAGGCGGGTGTACAGCTGGAGAGGGACCTACAGTCAGGATGAATTTGATCCTGGCTCCATCACTCAGTACCTGAGTGACCCTGCATTTGACCTATGAGGCCCCTGGTGTGATGTCTCAAAGTAGGATGAGAAGAGTACGTACTTAAAAGGAGCTTGGGGAGAATCAGTGAGTTGATATACAGAAACTGCACTTAGCACCTGGCTTGTGCTCAGTAAGTATTGTCATCATTATCACACACTCAACATATTAGACAGAGAGGTTTGTTAGCTTGTTTGTTTGAGGACAGGGATAGGTCTTTGTGAGTTTTATACCCTGTATTAGCTCATGTCTACAACATAACAGGACCTCCTATTGCTGGTGATATTTGTAATGATAAAGAGAAAGTAATCCTATTGTGTTGATTCTTGTCAGAGGAAGAAAACTGTACGGCTGGAGGGGCCCTGATCAAAGCATTAAAGAGTTGAGCAGTTTCACTCAGGTCACCCTTTATGTTCATGTTGAAGCTGGGACAGGGATGCAGGTCCAAGGAGGACTGGACCTCAACCCTGTGTTTCTTCCATTCATGTGGTAACTTCCCCAAGTCGCAGCTACTTTGAAATGGCCCTCGCTGTCTTCAAACCACAAAAGAGATCAGGAACTCCTGTGGAGGGGTGATGTGGCTCAGGCAATGGTCTGGTCTGGCCCAGGAGTCTTGGCATGAAGCAGCCTTAACTATGGAATATCAGCATGCAAAGGCTGAAGACGAGGATGGTTCCCTGGGTTTTATTTGCCAATCTTTTTACAAGCTTGTTTAATGACTGTGAAATTTCCGAGCCTCTCATTCAAACAAGCGAGAGGAGCCCTGCAGGTTTGCTTTGTGCCTTAAAACTTCAAATATGTTGAAGCTGGGAAGAGAAGAGGGGGATGTGTTCTATCATTGCTGGTGGTGGCTCAGGGAAAGCCCAGCTTTCTAAGAAAGGCAGCCAGGCTGGGGAAGCAGTTTCTGCCACTGAGCTGGAAGTCTGGGCCGGGCTGAGAGTTCCCGTCAGCAGGTTGAAATCAGAGGGAGAATTACCTCCATTCCTGACTAGCTCATGAGTATTGGTGATTTGTGCATGTGGTTATATGCCAAGCCACCCTTTATCATCTTTCTGAAGGGAACTGAGAATCTTTGGGGACCTCTCCATGCTCTGAAATCTGCTAGCGGGAAGTTGAGAGTCATTACTGTGAAAAATGGCAGCAGGGAGGCAAATGCACATCAGGGGCAGACAGTGGGCTGAGCAAACATACTCATGAACATGGGGCAAGGGAGGGGTTCCTTGTCGTGGGGAGGGATTGGCTTCCTTTTTCTAGAAGCTAGTCCCAATGACTGCTTTACAAGATGGGAAACGTCATGCTTGCTTTGGCAGGGGTTCCTGCTGCAATGTGATGGTTGCATCAATTCTTTCCAAATTGTGTTTGTTGGTAAGTGATGGGAGTTGTGCCTTCTAGAGAATTAGTGCTCCTTAAAGACCCACTTGCCAGCAAGTCCAGCCCAAGGAGTGGCAGACCAAGTCCCCCAGCTTGGATTATTCACTTATAATTAGGTCTTTCCTCTGGGTTCCTGCCCTGGGTCCCCTCTCCTTGCCTCCCCTCTCCTCACCTGTGCCTCTATGTTGAGGCAAAAATCTAGTCAAAGGAATGCAAAGGCAAAGAGACTTGAAAAAAAAAGTCAGGAAGGTATCAACTCAGAAATGCAACATAATGAGGTTCCCTGAGCAGACTTCAAAAGGTCAGTTGGGCTCTGGAGCCCTGTATGATGTCCTTACAATCAAACTATTCCTTCATAGTCCCAATTGAATCCACACTGTGTTCATGTGTGAGCCAGAAAGGTGTTCTTGTGGGAGCAGAGCCCACCCCCACCTGTAGCTGTTGACTGTAATAATCGGGCATCGTAATTCTGTCAACACTTGAATTTGATTTTTTAGGGAAGATAAGCCGCGTTCCCATGCATGGATGCTCCGTTTCCACCCGTCCTCAATCTCATTTCCCAGCCCTTGAGGCCCTAGCCTAATGCAGGGAGACAGTGTGGCTTTTGATGCCAATAATCTTGGGCTCTTGTAGGGAGATTTTTGTAGGCTCTGAATACAGGAAGATGAGCAGACAGACAGATGGGACTATTATTATTGCAGATATTTCAGGAAGTGGTTGCTCCACTCTCCACTCCCAGAGCACCCGGGGCTGATGAAGGTGGAGAGGACACATGTCAGATGCTTTGACCACACACGGGGGCCAGCCGACTATAGCCCATTGCCAAATCTAGCCTGCTACCTATTTTTGTTTTATTGGATCACAGCCACACCCATTCATTTACTTACTGTCTATGGCTGCCTTTGTGCCACAATTGCAGAATTGAGTAGTTGTGACAGAGACCATAAGACCCACAAAGCCTAAAGTATATGCTCTCTGACCCTTTACAAACTTGCCAACCCTTGGTCCACATGATGGTACTCATAAATCTGTAAATCCCTACATCCCAGGGTAAGTTATCCTTGGTTTGGGATCAAATAAGATGGCGGAGGCAGCTCAGTTCTTAAATTGCAGGAAAATCACTCCCACCCTCATTCATGGAGTCATGCATTCAAGGAATGTTTGTCATGAGGTATCATTATCAATGTCATCATCCCATAGTCCTTTCCCTGAGGAGCTCCCAGGCTACGGGCCACAACTACTATGGAGAAGAGGACACTTACAGAAAACTGCTGACTGTTAAAGCAAGACAAATCTTCTGTTCTCATCTAGTCCAATGACCTCATTTTACAGGTGAGGAAATTGAGGCTCAGTGAAGGGAAAAGTCTTGCTCCAGATCACATGGTGAGTTCATGGCAAAGCTGGAACTAGAATTTTAGTTTCCCATGCCAGGGAACCTAGATATCAAGAGATGGCTGTATTACTTCTGCTGTGTCCTGTAAATTGGGTCCATAGTAACTAGTGGCCTGGGAAGCATTTTGGGGAGCAATAGTTGACTGTGAGCCTCAGCAGTTTGTCTCTCTGAAGATAAGTCCCTGGTTACTTCTTAAGTGAGGTTGATTGCAGTGATTATTCACATAAATTGCACCTGTCACTCCTCTGCACAATGCCAGACCAGGGGTAATGTGAGCTCCTTGTAAAAGGAACCCGTTTTTTCCAGGGTGATTATAAATTAGATATGAATGTAGGCTTAGGATCCTGACAGACATTCTCCCAGGGAATTCTTAACTTGCATATATTTGCAGAGTAACCTTTGCAAAGGTTAGGCTACTCTTGGAACTAAAACACAACTTTGAAGTCTAACGATTCCCTATGACTTTCTGTACATCCCCACCGAGTTACTCTTTAAGGAATCAAAACATGAACTGTGCTCCAAAGGGCCATCCCAGGGCTCATTGGAGAACTAATCTATTTCTGTAGCAATGATCAAGGATGTCTTGGGTTGAGACTGTGGGTTACCTAAAAGTTTCCCCAACTTTGAAGGATTAAATGTTTGTGACTGATGTGATTTGGCAGATAGGGTGAGAAAAAGCCAACAAATGCCAAGGTAGAAATGAAGGGTGGTCATGCATTGATAGTAAACAAGATAAGATTACAGTGGCTCTGGCCTGGGAACTCCCACCTCCAAATCTCAACATGCAGAAACAAAGTCATGTCAGTGCCAAAAATCAGCTCTGGCAACTGCCTTTACTATGATGTCCTTATTAGCTGTGCAGACTTGGCCTTTGCCTCGCTGAGATTCCCTTTCCTCACCTTTTTAGTTAAGGCAGTGGTTCTCAACTAGGAGCAACCCCCACCCCAATCTCGCCCCCCGGGGCCTTTGGCCATGTCTGGAGGCATTTTCAGTTGTCAAACTAGAGTGCTACTGGCATCTATGTGGGTAGAGGTCAGGGATGCTGCTAAACCACCTACAATTCACAGCATACTCCCCCCATGACAAAAAAATGATCCAATAAAGGAGTATTGGTCCCAAAAGTCAGAAGTGCTGACACTGAGAAATCTTGATTTACAGAAAGAGACTAGACCTTGTTCATCATTGTATGTGTACCAAACAGTACCATATCCAGCACATATTGAACATGCAAGAGATAGCTGTTCAACAAATAAACTTATGAAAATATGTGAATATATGTATGACTGACTATTTTTCCTGCTTTGCAAGAATGGTAAAACTTTTTTTTTTTTACCAACTTTAGAATCTACATACAGTTCCTGGCACAGTGCCTAGCACATAGTAGGTATTCAGTAAATGGTAGCTCATGATGATGCGATAACATTTACCTGAATTTGCTTCATGCTTGCTTTAAATAAGAATTCACTTGTCTTCATCCGTTGCCAAGATAATAGGCAGTCTGTGCAGGCACAAAGCCCAGTGGGGCTTTTACAAATATTGATTTACAAAGAATCTTTTTTATCTTGTGTTTTCCAGATAGGTAAGCCAAGGGCCACTTGGTTGTGCCTTCATTTCCGCTCTCTCTGGCAGACTTTCCCTAGGCTGGGTTTTGTTTCTTCAAAATTATTGTTTCATTCTTTGCTGTTCTGAAGAAACCTGTTGGTTAATATTAATGCATTTTTGTCTTGGGGCGTTTCCTTCCGACTCTCTTTTCCAGGCTGCCCTCATATTTCGCTTCATCCTTTTTAATATCGGTGCCACTGGCAAAGCAAAGGCCTTTCATGTACATGTCATGTCTGAGCCTCAGGGCGAGCTGGTGGGCTCATTCATGGGCAGATGGGGAAACTGAGGCTCAGGAAAAAAATGACTACTAGTGGGTAATTTCAGGTTCCTCTTTATTACCCCTTGCCAGGACCTGAGAACCACAAGGGAGTTAGAGACGGAGGTCAGAGAAGGGGTGCTGACTTGCTCAAACCCACGCAGGAAGTGGTGCCCGGGCAGGTCTCCAGATGCTTCCATCTTAATTTTTTTGGCCCTTATTTCCCTGCTTATTTCTGGAGATCATTTTGCAATTAGGTCACATTCATTCATTCATTCATTCATTCATTCAGGAAAGAATCATTGAGTACCTCTTGGCTCTGTCTGTTGTTAATGTGATGGGAAAACTTCTGCCTTTGGGTCTTGTTCTGCCACTTATCACTAGGTAGAATTTTCCTGAGTTTCCTAACTGCTGTGAACTTCAGATTCTCTTATAAGAGGTAGAGATGACAGGCCTTGACCTGTGCCATAGAGTTGTCATGACAGCCAATGGTGGTCAAGGCAATTGAAGTTTGCAACCTGAATTCTTATGAAGATTTATCCACCCTCTCTTCTCTTCCCACACCCCTCCCTTGGAGTCTATAACTGGCAAATATTAGCACTTCTGTTACATGGTCTCATGAAGAAAAATAATGATAATTGCGATGGGTTATATATGTTGAGCCCTGATCTCTGTCAGGCTCTCCATTAAGCATGAATATGCATGATCTCATTTCATCCTCTCAGCACCTCTATCTCTTTAGTATCTCCATCTCACAGGGGAGGCAGTTGAGGCCCAGGAAAGTACAATTCCTCATTCAGGGTTACACAGCTTCCCATGAACCAGGCCAGGATAGAACTCAAATTCAGTTGGAGTAAAAAGCCCATGGTCTTCATTCATTTACTTATTCATCCACTGAGCACCTCCTACTGCCAGGCACTGAGTGTTCCTGAACACCCACCCCCACTTAGGCAGAACCAGGGTGGCAGGGCAGCTCCTCCTCTCTCAGGAGGCGTGGGGACATGTGTGCTTGTGCTGGCCCTGAGTCCTACCAGCTCTGTCAGCTGGTGTCCCTGGGAAGTGGATGACATTAGCACTTCCAGCTGGGAACTGGGCTGAGCTGCATGAGGAAGTCCAGCAGTACAAGCATAGGGATGTGTGCAGAGTCCCCCCACACCCGAACCCTCTGGCCCTGGGACCAGTCCCACCATGGTTCCTGAGCCACTGCCTGCCAGAACCTACTTACTGTTTGGGACTTTTGTCCCTCCTGGCTCATCTTCAGGGGTTTCCTCAGGACAAGGTTACTCCATGGCTTGAAGACCACACGGACTGAAATCTCTGGGAAAGGGGGAAAAAAACTGTTTGGGCTTCCGTAGTGCAAACACCACTGTTGCGTGTGGACAAATATTGACTTTCAGTGCTAACTCTGTCACAGATGGCCAGCTTTGCGAGAGGCCGTGTCAGGCTACAGAGCGCTGGTGGCTCACCCAGGTCACAGGGAGCCAGGGTCAAGGCAAGATGTTCCTTGGGTCTCAGATGACCCTATCTGCTTTGGACCCCAGCAGTCTCAGTGAACAGGCAGCTTGGTGTTTGGTATTGTTGGGAGCAGTGTTGGAAGTGTTAATACAGCAGTCCACCATGACGCCTGTGTTAGTTTTCTTAGGGCTACTGTAACCAAGAGCCATAGACTGGGTGGCTTAAAAACCACAGAAATGTATTCTCTCACAGTTCCAGAGTCCAGAAGTCCAAAATCGAGGCATCAGCAGGGTCATACTCTCTTTGAAGGTTCTAGGGGAGGATCCTCCCTTGCCTCCTTCTAGTGTCTAGTGCTTACTGGTAATCCCTGGTGTTCCTTGACAAGTAGATGCCTCACTCCACTCTCTGTCTCTGTCATCACATGGCATTCTCCCTGTGTCCAAATTTCCCTCCTTTTCCATGGACACTGGTCATTATATTAAGGCCCACCCTAATCCAGTATGACTTCATCTTAATTTAATTATATCTGTAAGGACCCTATTTCCAAATAAGGTCACATTCACAGGTACTAGGGTAGGGCTTGAACATTTCAACCTACAGCCCACCTATGGGGTTGTTTGTCCCTTATGGGACGATTCTATACCTCCCTACAGCCTCATCAGCTGCCTCCAACCAGCTTCCACATTGCCCCAAAGGGCCTCTCCCACATCATACACATGGCCCCACCACTCCCCTTCAGAGGTATCCCACTGCCCTCGGGGAAGTATCCTCGGTGTGGCCACAAAGCCCTGTGTGGTTTAGCCTTGCCTTCCTCATCGCCCTGTTGCCACTGTTTCCCCTTTTACATTCTGCATTCAGATGTCCTTTGTGCTTGCAGTTCTCTGAGTGGGCCTTGCTCTGGTTCTGAATATCTCAGGCCTTTCTGTATGCTGCTCCTCCAGTCAGAAAACTCCTTTCTTCCCTCTTCCTGAGGCTAACTCCTCCTTCTTATTTCTCACTTCTCAACCTGGAAGGTACCTCTCATGAGGAGTCTCTGCTGACCCTCCCTGACACTGTATCAGATGACTCCCAGCCCCCTGTACTGCCTGCCCACCCTCCCCATTAGCTCACATGTCACACTGTGTTGCAGTTTTCTCTTGACTTGTCTTTGGCCCTATCTTGGCCATAAGACCTTAACATCAGGGTCTATATCTTCCTCCCCTTACAGTCCCAGCTCATGGCCAGCCAAAAATAAATGCTTCTTAAATTGAATTGATTGACTAAAAGAAAAAGCAGAAAGCAAAAAGGATAATAGGAGCTTACCTGTCTTCCTAATTTTGTGAAAATGAAAGACTTTTCTACCTTTCTGCCAACGACTGCCTGCCACCAAATTCAACCAGGCTCTGACGCTCCAGGAAAGTGTGTTTCAGAGAGACTGTTGTCATGCCACGGTTTGGTCAGGGCCAAGGACAAACAGGGAGGGCAGTTCGGAGGCAGGTGTGGCTTGCTGTGAGGAATGTCCAGCCTTGGGCCACATTGAAGGTGATAGAGTACCTGTGGCCTCCTTTCAAGTTTTCAGCCCCAGTTCCCTTCTCAATAAAGGTGGACAGCAATGGAAAAAGTGGGTAAACTGAGCTAATTTTTTCTTCTATTTTGGCACATGTGTGGTGTAGCTCTTTTGTATGATTGAACATTTTGGCCCACTGAAGAATAAAAACGGTAATCCCCCCCCCTTTTTTCATTGTGTTTTGCCAAAACAAGCTGTGAAAGAATGTAAAATATATCATTTTGTTGGCACAGTTCGCAAGTGAGTCAGTGAGCTTGCTCACATTTACAACTAAAATTGGATTCTAACCTCCCAAAAATTTATGACAACTGCTCCTTCTTGTGGCTTAAATGTTGACATATAATTAATTTAGGATTTCTTCCTGAGGCTTCCTGTCCAGGTTTGTACCTGCCACAGAAATATCCTTGAAAGTTTATCTAACAGCTGGAGCCGTGAAAAACCCCTACTGAAGCTTTGTAAAGCGGGTGGGCTGTGCCAACAGGAAGGGCCCAAAGAGAAAGGGAGAGGCTGCCAACGTGGCTGGCTGCCGGAGCTGCCGCAGGTCGGACGCATGGAATCTGCAGTTTGGGGGAAGGTGTGGGTTCCTTCTGCCTCTATTCCTTCTGGGCCCCTGTGATGTGCTCCCTGCAGAACCTAGGTTGGTGCTTTGTGCATCTAGAACCAGCTGGTCCTGATGTCCAGTTCTGCTCTGTCTGGGCTAGTATAGAGAAGCAGGTAGTAAGAACTACTGGTAATTGAACACCTATTACATGTCTCTATGCTTGTGCTGTTCTACTTTACAGGAAGAATTCATGTTATTTCGTCTTCTCAATCACCTGGAGAGGTTAGAATTATTATCTTCACTTTGTAGATTAAAAGAACTGAGGCTCAGAAAGGTTCAATGATTTACCTGAGGTCACTTAAAATAGAAAGAGGAGAAGTGATGGGTGATTCACATATGCACGGCTCCTGTTAAGCTCTGTCTCATGGTAACTGTCTCAAGTGGGCAGTGTCATCCCTCTCATCCATCCTTCTGTGGCAAACTGAGTGTCCTCTAATGGAGTGGCTTAAGCGGGTGCCAAAAGTTTGACTGCCTCCTGGCCTGGCTGAGCTGCAGGCTAAGCTTGCTCCCCACTGTGGTGATATGTAGGGGGACCTGGGTCTGAGTCCCAGCTTCTCTGTCACATTCCAGCCAGCCTTCCCCATGTCTAGGAGTGAGGTGGCCTTGATCTCACCTTGCTGGTTCCTGATAGCCTTGCTCCCAGAGTGGCTGGGCAGCACTGGCCACTGATCCAGGGAAAGAGAAGCAGTCAGTGAAAAGAAAGTATGCTGCTACTTCTAATCTATGAGGAGTTCTTCCAGAAACCCATCCGAGCTCCAGTGTAGGGCCCTGGTTTGGGACAGTCTGGAAATGCAGCCCAAGGCAATGGCCAAGAAGCAGACTGGGTGAAGGTGAGGAAGGCAAAGCCCCAGTCTCACACTGGTCATCTCTTACATACATGAACTTGGGCCATTCCTTTCTCATTCCAGCACCTCTTTAAGTGGAGAAACTGAACAGCCTCTGACGTGGTTCAGCTTCAACTGGTAAAGATGTGTCTTTGAGCAGGTTACTTAACTACTCTGGGCCTCAGTTTTCTTAACATTAACAGGAGGAAAATAGCAGTGCCCAGTTCATGAGGTGATTGTGGAGATTAAATGTGTTAATGTGTGTATATCAGTGGTCCTCAAAAGGGAGTGTGGAATGGGATCGCCCTCCAAGGAGGCATTTGGCAATGTCTGGAGACATTTGTGATTGTCATAACTTGGGAGAGGGTGAGGGATGTTACTGGCATCTTGGTGGGTAAGGGCCAGGGATGCTGCTCAGCCTCCTACAAAGCACAGGACACCTCAACCACAAAGAATTATGCAGCCCAAATTCTCAATAGTGCTGAAGAGGAAAATCACTGCTCTAAACATTTAGGACTCTTCCTGGCATGTACAAACACATGATAAACATTTGTTATCACCAATACATTCGCCTCTCCCCTTAATCCACTATTTATTTGGCACCCATTGTGTGACAGGTATATAAGAAATACTGCAAGACATGGACAGCCTGTGTGCCCGTGAAGGCAGCCAAGGTTACAATCAGACATTAACTAAATACTAACACAAATCCCTGATGCCAACTTGTTCAAAAGCAGGCACATGTGGTGGCAAGGTGGGAGGGAGTGATCAAGGAGTGTTTGGCAAGGGGATATGATCAGGAACAAAGTCAAGGGAAGCCCCTTTGAAGAAGTGGCACATACGCTGACCTCTAAAGACAAACAGAAGGCAGCCAGGTAAAGGGTGATGGGGAAAGTGCTCCAGGCAGAGGGAACTACATGCTTCAGAAGTTCTGAAGGTGGACCCAGTTATGTGCTTCCTCCCGCAGGAGGAATCTGCTTTCACAGATTGGAGGCACTGCCAATCGGGAACTCCATGTGCTTTTGCAGGGGGTTGCAATATCAAATGGGGCTGGATCCTCTGGAAGTCCTCTGCAGCAAAGCCGAGATGGCTGGTGTATCCTGCCTGGGTCACACAGGGCCTGCTACGGAAATATGGAGTTCTGCAGAAGTGGGCTTTGGAAGTGGCTCCAGGGGCACCCTCAGAACTGCTGATGTTATCCATCGAGCATCCACTTTGCCATGCCCTGGCTCCTTGATCTCTGGCCCAGTTTCTCGCCAAGGCATTTCCTCACCCTCAGTCCTGGATGCCAGGCCTGTCTTAGAAGAGTTAAACTAGCCTCTGCCTGCCAGGACCTTGGGATTTAACAGGGAAACTTTCAGTCAGTTCATGTATTATGAAAATGTGTTTTCCCCTCTTTAATGTTTAAAGTAACCAGTGGCAAAAGAAGTGCAGGGATTCCCTGTCAGGGTGCCTCCACACCTAAGCTGGAAACATTTGGGAGAGCCACAACCCTCCTAAGAGCTGGGAGAATGGGTCCACCTGAGTGGACCCATGTTACTCTCACAGTTACACGTGGAACCCATCATTCCCAGTGAAGATACTGAGTTCACTTATATTCCTAAGCAGGAGCAAGAGATGCAGGCGGAGGGCCATGTGCTTTGGGCAGAACTACAAGTACAGACTTCAGCATGGAATTAAAATGTAAACTCAAACCAGAGAGCATATCTGCTTTTTAGCACTGTGCAAATGTACCTGACCTTAGATTCCCTCAGAAATAACCTCTGCTTTTATCAAACTCTTCATTTTTTTCAGGGGATGTCATTGTATCTCTTAAAGGTGGTCCATTGGTTGATGGGTCTCCTGACAAAACTCTATGCATGTTTGTAGAGATTGATTGTGATTTGCGAAGCATCGTGTTCTATGTGTGTTTCTTAAAACCTAACCATGTAAAACAGACTAGGTACTTAATTGGGATCTACCATTATGAAACACACACTTGGACCTGAGCACCATGTTTTTATTGCCTGTTCCCACCCATACATCTATCCGAGATCAGTAGAACCGTAGGCACTCCAATAATCTTGTTCTGTGGCATTTTGGTCAATTCTGCTGCTGACCAAGCAACCCAACCCAACAAGAGGAGATTATAATGATGTCCTATATGGAAACCAAAATGGCAGCTCCTATGCCAAAGGCCTGACACAGATGTCCCAAGAAGGTACCATTTTATTTATAGTGCAGTAAAAATTCCTTTTTTGACAAAACAGTTTTAGGTTAACTAGAAATCTCCTAGGTGAGAAGCCAAGTAGATTTCATGCCAAGCTCTTTCCCCAGGCCTTTCCAGGTTACTATGAAAAGATAAGGGCAGGAAGGCAAGATTCCATGCACAGGGATGGAGGAGTAGGGGTGACTCAACCACAGACCTTCTGGTCATCACTGGGGCAGGCTCTGATTTTGAGCAAGTCAAGCCTTGGAATTATACTTTGCTGGTAAAAGCAGACCCTCCCTCAATAATCTTTTTAGCATCCCACTCCTTCAAAGACAACTTGGACCCCAAAGCCCTCATGCAGCCAGAAGACATGTGAATATCCCATCAGCTGGATAGAAGCAATAGATTGGAATCCTCCAGATAGTTCACTCAATCTCAGAATGATAAATGATCAATCACTGCATTCCTCCTAAATGAAATTAAGATGTTAAGATATATTGCTTGGGGCTTCTGGATGGGATTTCTGCAGTTGAATTTTCAGCAGAAAATGTATTGCTTTGGAATCACTGGGAAAAAGAGACATTCTGAATCTATGTTAAAGTGAAACATTTGACAGTGGAGAAGAATGCTTCAGACATGTTAATTTTTTTCATATTTAAAAGTGATTAATCATCCCAAACACCATGAATCTGGAAGTCTACAACACAGACTCTTGGAAGGGAAGGAGGATGCATGTGCCTTGATACTCTGAAGTGGAGGTTTTTGAAGGAGGCTGTAGGTGAGCTCATGATGAAAGACAAAAAGCACAGACTAAAAATCCATTTGAAAGTAGAGAGTCTGAACAAAACTCTAGGAATGCATAGAAATCCACAGACTTACTTCTTCAATTAGCCTCGAGCAAAAAGTGGAGGAGGAGTAGGAGGAAGAGAGATTCTCTTCCAGTAGGCATATGTACACCACTGGGGATGCTACTTCCTTGGAAACTTTTTCCAGCCCTCCTGTCAGACCAGGTCAGGGTCCTAATGTGTTCCTGTAAGCTGGGGAATTGATATCTGGGGGTGTCACACCATGGCCCTACCACATACTAGCTATGAGACTTTGAATAACTTTACTTCTCTGTGCCTGTTTCTGGAACAGTATAATGCATTAATTATAGCAACCTCTTCAGAGTATAAAGACTGGATGCCATAAAGCAAAAGAGTCTGTGCTCAGTGAATGTTGATGGGTGATTCTTCTTGGTACTTGCCACTATTTTAATTAATGAATCACATGTGCAGTTTAATTATTTGTTGAATGTAATGTCCTACATGCTCACTAGATGTCTATTCCATGATGTCAGAGCTAGCATCTCTCTCATTTAACCACATGTCCCCAGGATTCAGCATGGTTCCTGGTAGATGTTTTAAAAATCGTTTTGTTGTTTTTTTTTTTTTAGGAGAGAGAAAGGAAGGGAGGGAGTGAGGAAAGAAGAATTGATTCTTGTACTTTTCAAAAACAGAGCTTGAAGACAATATAAAACTCAAACTTAATTTGCTTTTTTGTCCGTTTAAGAACCCATTTCATGTCCAACCCTACAGACTAAAATGAGGTGGCTTTTTCGATATTCCTTTCTTTGCAGGTGAGTGTGTATTAGGGCTCCTAGGGCTGAGAGACCCTGAATATCTCTCAAAAACCTAACTTCATCCAGCTGTTTGTCTGCTTGTGTTTTTACATTTTCCTTTTCCCTTTCTACCTATGGAAGGAGTCTCCTCCTTCCCCAAGAAAAAGTTTCTTTTGTTGCAGGAAAATGATCTGGTGGTTGCTTAGAAAATACAAAAGTTTGGGTGATGAACACATAATACAATATACAGATGATGTATTAAAGAATTGTACACCTGAAACCTATATAATTTTGTTAACAAATGTCACCCCAATAAATTCAGTTTAAAAAAATTGAATGATGAGGTATAAACACATATCTGGAGCTGGAAGAAAAAGATGGATAAGAAATTATTCTCTCTGCCATCAACAGTCTCTCAGTGAGGAAGAGTTAGAGATTAATATGTGAACATACTGTGTAGCCTTCGTACATCGTTGTACGTAGGTAGATATAGAAATGGCTTATATTTCTTCTTGTGGAAGATGGGTGTAGTCAGTTTCAATAAATTCTTGCATTGTGTTAAGACAGAAAAAAAGAAAACACAAAAACGTTTGAAGCATGTTGAAATTAAAGTACAGTTAATCAAATGCAAAACTCCATTCAGCCCCTATCTGCCAAAAATAAATAGTTTAAAAAATGATTTTCAGATTGCTGACAATGATGACTGTGTTTATGGCAGTGAGGTTGCCTGCCTCCCACTGCCATCATTGCCGGCGTGCACCCAGCATTTAGAAATTAAACAAAAACACATTGAACTTGCTGCATTAGCTGTTGCCACATTGGAACGCTAATGGGTTTAGTGACCACAACCGACCCAGGCCAGAGTGTGTCAACAGCCAAAGGACCAACCTCGCTGGCTGTTTGTACTTTGCCCAAGTTGTTACAACTTTAATTCTTTGCAGCTTACTTTTCCTGCTGTTTTGGCCTATCCCCCACCATGTCTTAAACAGCAGAGAAGCCAGCCCGATCTTCTACAGCAAGACCGTGAGGTCCCTGACGAGAGGTCTACAGAGGCCAGCACCTCAGCCTCTTGGTCTGATGACAGGTAGATTAGGGTTCCAGAAGGTGCACTTGACTGTCTTCCCCCTCTGCCTCCAGCCTTTTTCAGCTAGTCACTTTTAAAATTAGTTGTGGAAATGGCCCACGGTGAAGCAAATGCAGAGTCCCTTGACTCACCACTCATCTGGAAAAGTGGAGTCTTCCTGCCTCTCTTCCCCTACAAGAAAGCAGCTGCATAGCATTTACACCTTGAAGGTGGTTTCTTTGCATTATACCCAGGCCTTCAGCCCTGCCTGAGAAACAAGGTCACAATCTCCATTTCTAGGCAGCCCAGGCAAGCACTGGGTTGCAGGACCTTGGTGGTGAAGAGGTTAAAATTGCTCGCCTGCCTGGATGTGTGCTTTCCTGCCCACACTTGCTCCTGGCCTAAGGCAGTGCCTGTTGTTTGGGGTGGGGGAAAGGGAGGTCTCGCCTGGACCCAGGTGGCCGACAGGCAAACCATGTTATTAAGAAGCAGGGATCACAAAACCTTGATCTTCAAAAGAGACCCCTAATTAGTCCCTGGCCCAAGAGTAAATGGCATTCCACCTCAGCAAGGCGGGAAGGGCGCCTTCGAATCCTGGGGACTAATTGCCATTATTGGCTCTATGAAGATTCTGTTGTAAACACTTGTCATCCGAGTCACTTCTGGTCGGCAAACTTGAGATATCAAATTGTTCCTTAGCATTTCAAATTCTCCAAGGTGCCTTGCTGGCTCCTTTCCCTGGGAGGGGCATCTCATTCTTGCACAGGACAGCTTTCTTAGCACCCAGGCTACAGCGCTGTCTCTGTTTCTCTGGCAAACTCATCCCAACACTGAATTCTTTTCAGTAGGGAATTAAAAAATGTTTTACTTTATTTTCATTTGAATTTGAAAATGCTATCTCAGAAATCAACTTTAAGTTCAGGCAGACAGGATTTGTCAAGAAGCTAATGGGGCTTAAACTTCAAGCCCCTCAAGTACACAAGCCTTTCCAAGACCCCGGAGGGACCCCTACTGATGTGTTCACATGGCCAAATACGTACTTTTGTCAAGTTTGAAACAGTCAGCTCTTTATGCATTCCTTTTCTAAGAGAGGGCCCACAAAACAATATAAAACCAAGATGTGCTCTTTAACACTCAGGTGTGTCTCTTACCTTTTATATCATGTTGCTTCTAGAGATAAGTACTTTCTCCCTTTGAAGTTCTTTGACTTCTTGCGTTTTAGTTCTGTTTGGCATTTGTGAAGGGAAAGGCGAACTTCTCCAGGCCACGTGCAGGATGATAGGTTTGTCTACTTCTGAGTAGAAAGTGTTTCTACTCTTGAACTCGAGAATGCTTCCAGAGCTTGGGACCCAGAAACCCTGGATCTATCCCCTTCCAGGGCAGCCTGGATAATACCTATCTCAGATAGCAGAAGAGGCTGACCCAAAGAGAGGTTCAGGGGCAGCTGAGATTCTATTATTTAGACACCCTCAGGGCAATAAACACATCTGAATGGGGCAAGAGGGGTGGGAGAAAGCTTTGAGTAATTTCTGAATATTCTCATGAAGTATGTGTTTTCTATTCACCCTGAGGATCAGCTTTTAGCAAGCATTTAGGGGCCCTGAAATGACACAGTCCATGCTAAACTAAACATCCATAGGAAATTATGTTGCAGGGCCAAATGTCATAGAAGGTCAAATAGCCACCTTTTTCTAGAAGCTGAGTTTCAGAACCATTTGGTCAGGGAACTAAAGAGTCACCGTTGCTCAGCAGTAATGTTTTTGTATGAACAGTGGAGGGTGGCCCTGGAAGTGGAAGTTCTGAGCGCCAGGTTTGGGGTGTGTGCTCATAGGGTCCCAATGTCTTGGTGATGAAAGCGAATGGTTTTCCCTCTGCAGGTAACCTAATCACCTGATACACCAGGTGAGGGCACGGAGGTGTGGGCCCTCCCTGAGCAGGGTTCTCCAGGGGATTATCCCAGAACATGCAAGCATTTTTTCCCTTTCTGGGATGTGGGTGTTCTGCCTGTTCAATCAGCCCTGACTCCGGGTCATTCACAGCACCCCGAAAGATTCCCATAGCGTTATTTTAACCTATACGTTTCACTGATTGGAGACGTTAGAAATTGTGTGCCAAACTTTTGGTTATTTTAACTAGTTCAGAAAAGAAAGACTAACATCGGTTTTGACAACAAACAAAACCAGTTTTTGTTCTATCAGTTATGTTTAAAAGATTCCAATTTCAAACTAAACACAATGTGTGGTTATTCTGTCAGCGATTTATATAGCCACTAGGGCGCCACAGTTACACACTGCATACATCATTGTATTTTTAAAATGTACTTAATGAACATTTTTTTTTCTTTTCTAGTAACTACTTCATTGCCTTAAATGAATGCATTCCAATAGAATTTGTAACAAATGACCACTTTGTGTTTGCATTAATGCCAAACACGTTTAACAAATTTTTAACAAGGAACCCTGGCAAAATGCCAAACTCCTGGAGGGACACTGAAGGAATGCTATAAATTTAAACTAGATTTTACCTTTTCACTTAGCTCAGCAAGTGTCTTAGGTGTCTTGCTATCTCAGGATTGTGGTATTTCTATTTTATGTCAGGTAAGCTGTACATTTTTATTATTTTTATTACTTAGGTTGTACCTGTGTTCATGGGACATTTAAGTCTCTGTAGCCGTGTCAGAAATAATATGATAGCAGCTTAGAAATTGATTTTTAATTTTCCGCAAATTATTTATATCTTGTATAGGTTGGTAGATACATGTATGCAAATATGTCTTACTAAAATACAATAATATTCAAAACAGCACAGTCAACAAATTAAATTAAAAAATTGATTATACCAATAATTCTCAGTTGGGTGTGATTTTCCCCCTCAGGGGATATTTGACAATATTTGTATATCCTTTTTATTGTCATGAGTGGGTGAGGGGGTGACACTACTGGCAGCTTGTGGGTAGAGGCCAGGGATGTTGCTAAACATCCTGGGATGCACAGGACAGCCCCCCACAACAAAGACTTGTCCAGCCCCAAGACCAAGACTGAACAATCTGGATATAGAGTGACAAAGCTTTGGGCTTATGGGCAATCTCTTATGCTAAAGGTGTTATATTAAGAAAAAAATACAACTAAAAGCACATTTCATCTCAACAAATGTTTTAAAAGTTGCATAGAGTACCTAATGCTGATGTTGAGTGGCAGACTTTCGATTTTTACTTTTGCCACCATCCGTCTGCCCTTGAGAAGATAAATACCCTGGCCCATAGCCGCGAGCCTAAAATGTCTCCTGAGGCGGTGCTGGGGGTGGCTAGTAGGTTGTGTACAAGCCTGCCTGACACATGCCAGGTGCTGCCCGCTGGAGAAGGCTGCCACGGGGCAAAGAGGATGGTCTCTGAGGCAGGGCCAGGGGCAGGTGGGGTGCTGCGCTTCCACGGGGGATGGTTTTCGGTGTTAGGTGGGCGGGCACTTTCCTTTCAATAGCTATGCAGTTATTGGAATGTGTATTGGATGAATACTGGAACCATTAAGGTATTAAGGAAATTCCTGTTAAAAAGGAAATTTCAGTTTTTAGAAAAGATTTTTTTAAAGAAAAAAAATACAGCCAGTGTAGAGATTACAAAATTGGGATAATAGAACACAAAAGACCAAGGCTTAGAGAATTCTGGACTCGTGGTAAAGAGAATGGGCTCTGGAGTGGAGAAGATGTGGGTTCAAATTGGTCCCCAGGATGGTGGGAATTTGACTAAAAGCCTTCGGTTCCCATAAGCTTCTGTTTCCCTCTCTGCTCAGAACTAGCACCCAGGTCAGTGTCGTGGTCTTGTCCAGCCTGTTTGAGGTAATTCACGCAAAAGCACAAAACATTGTGACAGATAGCATGCACCAAATATTAGCTACAAGTAATTCTGACCCCAATAATAATGGCAAAAATAAATGCTAAGGGCACATAGCAGTGTACGAGTATGCTACCATTTCTATGTACGCATCTGAAACTGTCGAACTTCCTTCTTTTAAAATACTGTGTTGGCCTGGACTAGGTAGCTCAGTTGGTTAGAGCATTGTCCCCATATATTAAAGCTGCTTGTTCGATCTCTGGTCAAGGCCCATACTCTAGGAAATCAACCAATGAATTCATAAATAAGTAGAACAACAAATCGATGTTTCTCTCTATCTCTCTCTCAAATCAATTAATAAAATTTAAAATAAAATAAAATATAAAATAAAATAAAATATTGTGAGAAGTCTCACCACCACACAGAAACCAAAGATGAAGTCTGGAGTCTCGGAGCTGCCCACAAGCCCTCATCCCAAACAGCAGTTTGCAATCCTGAGCCAGGGCCCACTGGGCCGCCCCCGCCCACCCGGCCCCCAAACCTTTGGGCTCTGAAGTGTTACATTTTATTGCCCTGTGGAGCTGTAGGAGGCCACTCGCAAGGTAAAATGCTGCTTTCCACTCATATTTTTGAATTATGGCTTCAAGGTGGTTGCTCCTATCAAGAAAATTAAATGATTTAACATAATTTGTTGCCACTTTGATCACAACAATAATAAATAAATCTTCATGAGGAAAATGGGAAACCCATTCTGGCCCATTTTAAAAGATGTTAAGTAATAACACAGATGTAGTTATAGAATTTTTTTTTTTTTTTTTGAGCAGAAACGACTCTATTGGGTTTTTCTGTGAGCAGAGATACTTAGTGGAGTTGTTCAGCACAATGCCCACTGCCCCCTGAAAAGAGCTTGTCTCTTCAAACCCTTGTTAATTAACCTATGAGGGGCGTGCTTTTATGTGGGCACCCTGTGCAATGTCGGGGCATCCAAAGCCATGGTGAATGGGTGTCTGTTTTTGTACCTGGGGGCACACGGCACACATTTGGAAAGCACATGGAGCGTAATGGACATTAACCCAGATGTCAAAAATAGCCTGCATTTTACTACTGTTATTAAACAGTTTCCCCTTTAACCCCTCCGTGTTTACCAAAGACCCGTTTCTCCCAGCCTGTTTCTGCAAATCACTACTGAAAGACCAGGAGAAGAAAGCCATAATCGGGCAGGTGTCTTTATTCCAAAGAAAAACAGTCTGAAGGCATATTTGTGAGACACCACACATTTATGGCCTGCTCCCCTGGGGGCACTGGCCCTGGGGTGGAATCTCACTGCTGTGTTCAGCTCGCCCTCCAAGTCCCCTTCCCCACCCCCACTTGCACACCCAGCCCGGCACACCCACTGCCGCGTTCCCTTCCAAAGAACCAAGTCAAGATTTTTCACAGTGGAAATAGCTTTCTATTTTACTATGATGCAAGTTACACATTCTTTGATTTGAAATATCCAGAAAGTGTGACAACAACAAAATTCTAGAGAAGAAAATTTAAAAACACCACCCAGAAATAATTGACAATATTCTAATATATACATGTTCAAGTGTTTATGTTTATGTGTGCGTTGAGACAAAAAATGAGATTGAATTTTACATGTAGAATTGTAATCTGCTCTTTTCACTGAAAAAAAAAAATGCGACTGTCTTTCCATATAATAAAATAGATAATCTACCTCATAATTGTCATATAGCCGTTGAATAAATATTAAGCATCCCTATCACACTCTGCATTCATTTCCTTCAAATCACAAATTTTTTACATCCTCATTCTTTTATTTATTTGTAAGTCTATTTGTTGTCTTTCTCCTGAAAATATAGGCTCCATGTGGGCATAGATTTTGTCTGTGTTTTTGTTAGCCACTATATCCTTGGCACCAAGGGCACTGTCTGACACAGAGAGGACCTATGATAGGTTTTGACTGCAGCATAGCGAGTCATCACAAACTTAGTGGCTTAAAACCACACCCATTGATTATCTCACAGTTTTGTAGGTCAGAAGACCAGTCAGGCCCACTGGGTTGTCTCTGTAGTCTCATAAGGCGAAAGTTAAGGTGTTAGCCAGGTTGGACTTTAACCTAGAGGCTCTGGGGATACACCCACCATCAAGCTCATTCAAGTGGTTGGCAGAATTGAGTTCCTTGTGGTAGTAGGACTTAGGTCCTGTTTCCTTGCTGGCTGTCTGGTGGGGGCCTGCGGATGCCCTCGTACACCCTCAGGTCCTTGCTCCCTGGCTCCTTCCATCTCAGTACAGCATATCCCTCTAGTGTTTCAAATTCTCCCACTTTCCCTTCTGCTACCAGAAAGAGGAAATTCTCTGTTATTAAAGGGCTCCTGTGATTAAATTAGGTCCACTCAGATCTCTCCTTTGATTAACTTGGAGACAAGGGATTAGTAACCTTAATTACATTTGTAAGGTGGCATGATCATGGTACAAGATGTTCACAGTCCAGATGCCAACGATAAGAGCAGAAAGTCTTTGGGGAGGGAGTTGGGGCGGGGGGTGGGACTTTAGGATCTGCCTACTCTAGGGGCTCTCTTATACCTGCAGAATGAATGGGGGGAATCAACTTTTTCCGTTCCATGAACTGTGCAAGGCACACGGATGCTAACTGAGCAGGACTGGCCTGCCTCGCCTTCCTGGAGCCTAGACCAGTGTTGTTCAATAGAATGATAATGCAAAACATGTCTGTGATTTGGAGCCACAAAACTATAGCCACATTAAAAAGAATAATAAGAAAGAGGTCAAATTAATTATAATAATATATTTAATTTGATCCAGTACACCCAAAATGCCATTTTAACATGAAATCAATATAAAAATAATATTCGTACTAAATCTAAAATTTAATATATTGATTTATATCCATTCAACTTCAGTATTTAAAAAAACTAATTTCATACTACATCTTCAAAATCCAATGTGTATTTTATACTTACAGCACATATCAATTTGGACGAGCGATATTTCAAGTGCTAGGTAGCTACATGTGGCCAGTGGCTTTCTTACTGGACAGTAAAAGTCTAGACAAGTCACCAGAAGGGGACAGTGCAGTATGTGAGAGACTTCCTGTGCTACATCCTACACTGAGGGGAGGTCTGGAAAGGCTTCTATGGAAGATGTGACATCTAAACTGAGACTGACGAGTAAGTAGGAATCAATCAGGTCAAGAGTTGGTGTAAATTCACGTCAGACAAAAAGAAAAGGCTGTGAGGTGGGAGAAAAGAAAGCATTAGGAGAGCGGAAGCAAGTCCAGCAGAGGTGGAGCATGGAGCACATTGCTGGAGAGAGAGGGGCCAGATGGGCCTGGCCTGCGTTCCCAGGAGTCCATCCTCCATCCCGAGGGCAGTGGGACTGTACGTGAGGGCTGGTAATATGGAATGCAAGATGCAGCTGCTGTCATCATTGAAGCAGCACTGTTGCCTGCACCGGATGAGTGCTGCAGCATAGGATGGTTGGGCCTGCTGCAACCATCCTGGTGAGGGAGGACTGCCCTGAGATTCTCTCACAGTGGGTGGCTCATTGCTGAAAACCAGGATTCCTTTTTTAATTTTTTTCAAAACATATGCATATTTGCCCCTCAACAAGGGATCATCTGCATTTCCAAAAGTTGGCAATGTCCCTGGAGGTTTTTCTTCAAATCCATTTAGGGCTCCTGGCGAATGGATTGTCTGACTGAAGGAAAGGTGGCACTGTCTGAGACTTCTCTTTGCCACAACATCCACTTTACCCCCAAACAGTGTACCACCTTGTGACCTGTTGCCTAGCTGCAGATCTTTCTCTCAGCTGAATAAATGATTGTTCTTTGCTACTTTATCTTGGAAAAACATCAAGGACATCAGGCATTCACTGTAATTATTTTTCACTCGTTTCCCCATCAGTAAAATACAACCAGTGCATTCTAGTACTACTTTGGGTTTCTCTTTACCTTTTAATCATGTGTCCTTTTAATATATTGGTCAGCCTTTTAAAAGGATGATTAAGAAATGCTTAATGCACAAAAGAATTAGAGCTATGCACAGCTCACGAAGCAGAAAGCGTGCTCTGACTTACAATTTTCATACAAAGTTTGCAGAGATTTTATGTGCCGGAATGAGTAATATGATCTGCTCTAGGAACTCCCTAGCTTTCTGGCTCTGCAAAAGTCATTTTTTTGCCCCGATTCAAGTTTCTTAACCAGAAGAGTTACACCAAACTCCTCAGAGTATGAATTAGCAGAGTTCACCCAAGCCACATATTTCATTAACACTGTTTAATGATAGCTTGAAATAACGACCTACCTGGGCAGACACTGGGCTCTTTGGCGCGCTCATTAGTCAGTGCGACTTGAGAAGTGCTGTGTATCAACCACCAAATCAGACAGCTCAGGCTGTATATAAAAAATGGCTCACACGTGTGTGAGTGTGTGCGTGTGTTTGATCTTTCCCCTCCCTGCCATATTCCCCAGATAGCTGCACTATTGCCATATGCCCGGAAACTCCTGAAGTATTCAAAGGCCATATGTGAATGATAATGATGCAGGCACACAAAGCTGAGCATCAGCAGGGAAGAGAGTCATCATCTGAAAGGTCACTGTGGGACGGTGCTCTCTCCTTAACCATTGTACTGTTTCTTCCAAGGCTGCAGTTATAGTCTGCATTCAGGGCCTCTTGCCAGGACAGTGAGAAAACCTGAGGTGCCCTGGGTACCTGTTCCCCAGGGCATGAAACATGCAAATGCGTGACTGCATTTAGGTTTAGGTTTAAGCTTACACGCAGGTCTTTGGATGAGGGGATGAAAGCCAACTTTGTTTCATTTTGCTCTATTTAAAGAGATGCCAACATTCTTTTTTTAAAATATGTTTAATTGTGGTAAAATATACATAAAATTTACCATTTTAACCAGCTTAATGTGTACAACTTAGTAACATGAAGTACACATACAGAATTGTACAACCAACGCTACTATCCATTTCCAGAACTTTTTTATTACCCCAAAGACAAAATCTGTACCCACTCAGCAATAACTTCGCATTCCCCCTTGCCTGGAGCCCCTGGTATCCTCTAATCTATTTTATGCATCTATGACTTTGTCTATTCCAGATATTTCATGCGAGCATAATCAAACAGTATTTGTCCTTTGGTGTCCTGTTTATTTCACTTACCATGTCATCAAGATTCGTGCATGTTGTAGCATGTGCCAGAAATTCATTTCTTCCTGGGGCTGAACAATATTCCATGGTGTGTATACGACTTTTTGTTTCTTCATCCATCTGTTGATGGACACTCGAAAATTGTTTCTGGCTTTTGGTTATTGTGAATAATACTGCTACAAACACTGATGTATCTGTTGGTGTCCCTGTTTTCCATTCTTTTGGGTATATTCCCAGATGTGGAATTGCTGGATTCAGTATTCTTTAAATTGTTTCACATGGTTTGTAAGTGAATGTTAAGTTTTCTGGGGTCTTGACCATCGTTAACTCTCTAATTTCTATAAAGTCAAGTTAAAAAAATAATTCAAAAACCATACTCATTGTAGAAAAGTATGGAAAGAAAAAAATTGACGCATAATTTGATCACGTAGGAATAATCACTGGAACATTTTGGCATTATTTCCTTTCAATTTCTTTTTGCATATCAGGAGACAGCTGAGATCTACATTTGACTTCTTTTGAAAAAGGCCCCTTCTCAGATGTGTTTGCAGGATATAATTTAATTTTTCTGCTAACTTTATCCTTGCTGTATGCTTTCTCCTCATTGCTACCTCCTCCCCTCACCAATTCCAACCAAAAGAGTGGTGGAGAGTCAGGACAGGGGCGGGAGGTGAGGAGCCTCTGCGAGGATTATCTCCAGTATCACTGCTGGTTACTGGGATGCTAAATGATGTGCTTTCTTCTTGCAGCTATCAGAAGGGCTGACTAAAGGGAAAACACAGCTCTGCAGCAATATTCTGATAATCTATTGCAGCGTGGCTCACATCATCGTCCATCACCACCTGGAATGCTCATCAGGACTGAAGAGGAGTCTCACTTCCATTACTGAACACGATTCTGTTCTACCTGATATTTCCTTCATCATCTCATGTCGTTCCATAGGTTGGAAAGGAAGACTGTGGCAGAGGAGAGATGTGATAGATCCTCCTTTTTTTTTTTTTTTTTTTTTTGGTCAGGATTTGGGCATTTAAAATTGGATCATCTTTTCCAAATGTCATTATTTGATAACATTTTACTTATGTTACTTCAACATCATTGGCTAAATTTTGAATTCCATGGGATTTTAACTGTGAATTCAGCTTATGTTGGACAACTAGCTTCATCTCCAGTTTTTCTACTGGTTCAGTCTAAGTGGTCATTCCTAATGCATTAGATTATCAAAATGTATGAATTCTGTGAGTGAGTGGTGTTGGTAGTGTTTGTATATCAAGATGCATGGAGTGTTTGACAAAGAAACCAAAACACCAAAAAATGGCGAGCCTTTACCCTCCTCTGTTTCTTTAATACGCTGTTCAAAGAACCACATTTTGATTGCGTAACCAGTAGTTACCTCTGGGCCAGGTTGGAAATGAAATCAATTTTTTAAACCACTAATACTTGCCAAGAAATCGCCTTATGAGAACGTGGTGTGTGTCTCTGACAATGTGTGGCACATCTAAATTGATCATTCATAATTTTATTGACCCTGTTTCTGTACTGGAGAGTGGCAAAAGCCTGAGGCACCTGTATATTTCTGTTCCATGTGTTCCATGCACCCCCCTGGCTGGGGTATGGCCAAGCCTCAGACTCTTACTATTCCCGTACATTCAGGTCTCCATGAAGAAGCTGGGACTCATTCACATTTCAAGATCCAAATGCTGTGCAAACAGTGTGAGCTTAGATCTTCTGTAAATGAAGGGTCATTTCTCAATTTTTAAAAAATGTCTCCAACATGGATTCCAAACCATTTCAGCATCAGACATGAAAACATTGATGAATGAGAAATAATCACTAAAGCTGTGTATCTGTATATAGCTCTACACAACATGTTTGTGGGTACAGACTCATTATTTAAAGCACATGCCAGGAAAAGAGACCAAATTTTGAGGTCTTTTACATACAGTGACATGGTACTAAGGAGAATTAAACTCCTACTGCTTCCTCTGAAGATTAAAAAAAATTAAAGTGTTATAACTTCATAAAACTCATGACCAAGTCTGGCAAACATGTGCAACTCTTGTATTGATCCATTTTTTTTTTTTTTGTCAATGGAAGAAACCCTTCCACGTGTATGCAAGTGGGAGATGAAAATCTGCATTTTTAAAGGACAAACAGTGAATTTAAGCATGAGTGGCCTTAATAAATATAGTTGTCTTTCTTTGCTGCTGTGGAAAGGATTCTAAACAGATATTTCTGAAGTCTTGCATTGAATTTAGTTGTTATTATTACTTTTTAAAATGTTGGTGCAATTAACTGGACCTCTCCCATGAGCCATAGAGATATTTAAAGGATACCTTATTTGTTGGGAAAGACGAAACTGTGTCTGAGCTGCACTGTTCATCCTTGGTGCATTAGAAGTAATATATTCAAGCAGGTTTCTTGCTTCTGGCTTTGTTCTTGTTGTAAGTATAGCAAGCTCTGTAAAGCTTACGTGTTGCATAAACCATCCAAATACATTCATGTTTAAAAAGTTTGTCCTTTAACTATCAACGGGATCTAGGTCTTGATTGGAAAAATGAGCAGAGCTCTTTGCACAGGTATTTAACACGTTTTGACACAACATTGCACTGAAAATCCAGATCACAAACGTGGCCCTATGAAGAGTTTGGAAGTCCTCACATAGGAGGTCTTCACTGCCTCTTACAGCCAAATCCTGACCTGAACTCTGCAACTGAAGACTTGAAGTAGGAAGTTGGAAATCCACTAGGGAAAAAGGGGTCCTTGAAACAGACAAAAGCATACAGTTAGCTATTTCTAAGTATGTGCCAATTTTATCCAGCTGTTGTTTGGGGGATCATTTTTTGCCCCACTTTTGTTGATTACAAATATTATTGATCTTACCTTTATGGGCGCATATCATTTAGTCCCTGAAAAATTAAATTCTGTCTAACATAGAATCTTTTCCCATTTCATGTAATATTCCTGATGTTTGGGGGTTACAAAAAATTGTCTCTTAATATATTAAAAATAGTCTCTTGGTTTACAACGAACACTGTGATGTTGGGGAGATATTTCCTTTGTGGAAACTTTAGTAGGTCCCCCTGTAATCATAATGAAGTTGGAAATAAAGAGGTTGAGGCTAACATTTGGGAGAAGGTGGTCTTCTTGCCTTGTGCAAAAGCAGGCTTGTCCTTTATACCCCATTTGATTTCCATGTACAGTCTCAATTTTGTATTTAATGATTTTTGTGTATCCAGTATGCACGTTAACAGCGTGTCAACTTTCATTTGAAAGTGGGTTTCAACTTACTTTTTAAACAGTGTTTATGGCGAGACCTCAAATGTGTTGACATAAGTTCTATCTGAGATGTTTTTGTGTTGAGTGGCGTTTGAATGCTGCCAGGGGTCAGTGTATTTAATTCCTAGAGACCCTCGTTTGATAGTGCTTCTTGTAATATTTCTTCAAGTGAGTGGCATGTGGGTTGTGATATTGACCATGTGATTATGGACTTTGATAGGAAATAAATAAATAAATAAAACTAAGGAACCCTCAGAAACTACCAGTGGGCATGTATTAGCCAGTCATTGTAACTTTGTGTCTAGTAGAAGTACAACATGCAAGGTATGTACAGTTCATAAATTTGTTATCATGTGTATGAGGAGTACTTTGTGCTGATCGCCTTATTTATATTCATCAAATAAACTTTGTTTCTTTCGGAAATGAGTTCATTACATCCCTAATAAATGTTCCGGTTTTGGTGGTTTCTAATGTTTTTTTGGGTCATGGGCCCCCAACTGAAGAATGTATGGAATTGAAGAAAATAAAAAGGAAAAGGGAAGTTAGGGACTAACTTTACCAGAAGAGCCAAGGCATAAGTGTCTCTTTATGCACTGCTGGATCTAGAGGTTCATATAAAAAAATTGAGTCATTAGCAGTATCTCCCTTCTTCCTTCTCTCCCTCTTTCATTTCCCTTTTTGCCTTTCTCTCTCTCTCTCAATGCTTCACTCTTTATCTTTCTCCTTTCCTCCCTCTTTTTCTCCATTCCTTCTTTCCTTGTTTCCCCTGCACTTTCCATGGGATTGATATCAGTCTCTGCTAGGTTCTCTTCATTTGGTGGCAAAGTTGATTCTCAACTGTTTGAGGATTCTTGAATTTTAGAGGAGAGCCCTCCTCTCCCCAGCATCCGTGTCAGCCTCCTGAAGGGACTCTCATTGGTTCATTTTGGATCATGCATCCAATTACCTTATTCAAGGGACCTGGGAGGGTGAGACGGAGTGATTGATAGGCATAGTAGATGTGGGAGGGGCAGCTTCCAGAGGAAAAAAGATGGGCTGTCTTCTAGAAAAGAAGGGCAAAAATGCTGGCAAGCAGAAATTATAGCTAGCTCTGCCATGACTTGGATATACACATGAAGTAATCCAGAAAATATAGAAAAATGTCCACAAAAGGGCTTGTTAGCTTTTGCAACCCATCTGTGGATCACAATGGAGACCCAGCAGCTTAGCTTCTTTAAAGGTTTGAATTATATTGCAGGAAATGAGTTACCAATTCTTACCTTCACTGAAATCAAAGAGTAATGGGTTTTCACAGCTAGAGCATATGTTAGATGCCATTGTCCCCAGAGCTTCTGAAACAGGACTATGTGTCCCTCAGGACTCTATGTGGAGAGGATGAGACAAAATCTCCCCGAGTTGGCCCTTGACAACAAGAGAGAAATTTCATTTGGTTTCTGCGCTTTATGGACCCAAAGCCACCAGGTGTGAAATTCTCTCACAGGCTCATTTTAGGGTGACCTGCAAAGTCTTTTGCCCATTTCATTATATTGCCTTTTTGTAGAAAAAGCACTTTTGTTGGACAAGAATTTCTTACCTCATAGAACTTCCTGAAGCAGCCAGCTTGCTTTCAGGCCTGATTATGTAAACTCAGCTGGCCAGATGGAGCCTCTGCTGCCTAATCCACAAGCCAGTCCTTTTGGTAAGAAGGGCACCAGCCCACACACCGCTGGACTCTACTGCAAGTTAACCCAGCCCTTTAGCACCATGGAGACCCATAGACTTAATTTCAGTGCCCTTGAGGATTTGACCTTGACTGCTCCTAGTATCTGTGAATTGTTAAAAAAAGACTGGAGAGACATTCTAATTCTTGGAATTTTTAATCAATAATAATCATCATACTGATAAAAAGTAAACACAGATAAAAATAATTGAACATTGAGCATTTGCTGGGAGCCAGGCCACAGCAATAAAGACTAATGTGTCCTGACTTATTTATTCCTGACAACAGCCCTATGATATGGGTACTATCATAACCCACATTTGACAGTGAGGGAAGTTGGGCCCACAGAGATGATAAGTAACTGCATATTTATAGAGCACTTATTGGGTACCAGCCTTGTGCTGAGCGCTGTGCTTACATGAACTCATTTAGCCTCCCAGTAATTCCATGAGACAGGTACTAGTATTATTTCCACTTTACAGACAGGGAAGAGGGGGTCCAGGGAGCTTACATATATCACTCAAGGTCCCTTAGATGGTCCGTTTCATGGTGGAGTCAAGCTTTGAACCTAGGACTCAGCAAGCTCCTCTGCTTCCTACATGCATCAGGCCCCAAGTCAGATGGGAGGGGGCACATAGTGTTGGGATTCAGATCCTACTGCTACCCACCCAGCAGCACTTCCCTGTTGTAGATTTGGTCTCTAACACACTTATAGATCTCACAGTGGCTAAAAGGAATTGGTTGCTTCATCAATACTAGAGTTCACCCATATTATGAGAGAATGGCCAGGATCCCAGTGGAAATCAAGCCACATGTTAAAAGGGAGCCCAGATAAAGCTTAGTACATTGAATTTAAACTTGCTATCCATGGGTCTTTCTGATTTCTTCTGAGCCCTAGACATTAGCACCTCAGATCTCCTAGGCATCCTTGGGTTTGCAGGGTGAAGTATCTGGGATAAGAGACTGGACGGGTGTTCCCAGGTAGGATAGAGCTTAAGTGCCATGCTGAGGAGTATGAGTATAATAATGCTGTTGGCCACTGGCTCTCAATTTCAGTTATTTGAATACCACTTTCCTTGTTTTTGATATATCTGAAAATAATATGTCCTTGTAGTTAAGTAATTTAAAACAATTAAACCATCTCACATTTTATTTATGTAAGTTTTCTTTAAGAAAAGAAATACCTCTATCATAAATGAGAAACTAAGATCATTTTCAGTACACAGACATCATCAAATATAAGAACAATAAAAATAATGACAACAAAGTTCTGAGCCTGATGCGCGTGCGCTCTCTCTCTCTCTTTTTTTTTTTTTTTTTGTTAAAAGGAGGAGGTGGCAAAGGTTGGTGAAGTGTTTTCAGAGCTAAACTCAGAGTTTCTCTTTGTTACTGAATCAGGACTGAGAAATGATCAGTGAAGGAATATTTAACCATGTGGTTCAGGGTTATTTCAGACTTTGTCCATGAACCACCGAAAATCATTTCAAGGACCCAGTTTGGACTCTGAATTATAGGAAAGCCTCCTACAGCATCAGAAATCCAGTGATAGATTTTTAAATAAACTTTATTTTTAATAGACTTTACTTTTTAGAATAGTCTTAGATTTTCAAAAAATTGAGTGGGTAATGTAGAGAGATCCCATAAAATCTCCCTTTTCCCAACATGTACCGTTTCCTCTATTATTTAGATGTTTCAGTAGTAAGGGTACAGTTGTCACCAATTAAACCACTATTGCTACATTGTTATTAACTAAAGTCTATATGTCACTCAGATTTCCTTAGTTTTACCTAATGTCCTTTCTCGGTCCCAGGATCTCATCCAGGTACCACATTACATTTAGTTGTCATGTTTCCTCAGGCTCCTCTTGGCTGTAAGTTTCTCATACCATCCTTGTTTTGAAGATCTTGATGGTTTTGAGGAGTATATTATAGGTTGCCCATCTTATGGGATTTGTCTGATATTTTCCTCATGATTAGACTGGACATTTGGTGTATGGAAGGAAGACCACAGTGGTAAAGCACCATTCTCATCACCTTATATCAAGCATATGTACTTTCACATGACTTCTGGCCTTGATCACCTATCTAGGTGAGGTAGTATTTGTCAGGTTCTCCATTGTAGTTACTCCTTACCCTCTTTGTGGTGGATTTTTAATGTGCAGAAATGAGTGAATAAATCTATCTTTGAAAGAATGTTCTACCAGCAGTGTAGATGATACACTGGCTAGAGACAAAAAATTCTAAAAGCCTTTGGACAAAAATTGTTTGAACCAACAGCTGTGTTGTTTGGACCAGCTTTCCCTACTATTTGAAAATATCTTTGCTTCCCTTAGCCTTGCCTTCCCATGTTGGATTATGTGAGCATCTATGACAGGAATGATCGATGTGGGTGGTATAGACCTTTTACCAAATACAGGGCAAAGCCAGCATTTTTATGGTTTAAAAACAGATGTTGTCTGTGTCAACACAGTGACTTCACTTAGGGAGAACTCAGGAGAGAAACTTTGCATAAATTCAAGACAAAACCTTCATGTCTATATAACTGCCACTCACTGGATAAGGACATTATGGCTCTTAGAGTCTGAGAGGAGAAATATGAGGATTTATTTGAATAAATGCATCTTTTAGGATTTTTTTTCTTTTGTAAGTACCCCTGCCAAAGAAGAAAGAATAAAAAATTTAACCCAAGAGACTTTAAACAAATATAAATACACACACACACACACACACACACACACACATACACAGAGCTCTGTGCAATAAATAGTTTAGAGGTAGTGGGTTTCAGGTGTGGCTTGTCCAAGGAACTGAAGTGACTTCTCACTCTTATTTTCTTGGGCTGCCTCCTTCATGTTAATGCATTACCGATCATTCTCAAGGTTGAATGTGAGGCCCCAGAACCTATATTTCTCTCCCAAGGGGAGGAGTCATGTGCTTTGTCCTGCTAGGAATAGAGCCTGCTTCAATCTTGTGATCAAGCAGCTGGGTAGCTCAGTTGGTTAGAGCATTGCCCCAATAGGCTAAGGTTGTGGATTCCATCGCTGGTCAGGGCATATATGAGAATCAACAAATAAATGCATAAATAAGTTGAACAACAAAAATGTTTCTCTTTCTAAACAGTATCAATAGATAAAATTTTTCTAAATAAAGAAAGGGGAAAGGGTGGATGTCCTAATAAGAAAGGAAAATGAATTCAGAGGAGGTAAACATCAAACAAATGCCATGGCATGGTGTGGTCACAGAAAAATAACCTTAGAGACTGATTTGTTTTTCCTTCAAATGGACTTTTGACCCAGAGAGGAGCAACAAGATGTATTCAGCATCAGAATGGCAATCAAGACTTGCTTTTAGGGGGACTTCAAGATGGCAGAGGAGTGAGTGGAAGTCATACTGACCTCCTCCCAGGACCAAACTGGAACTACAACTAAATTCTGCAGAAATCACCTGGAAAACAACTGAACAATAGTGAGAGAGGAACCTTAAAGCCTCAGACAGACAGAGGAATCGGGTTTAGCACAAGACAACTCATAAGGAGTGCAGTAGAGGCTTGAGAAGATGAGAAGGCACCCATGGATGACAGCTCCAGAGGGATATTGAAACCACCAGTTGTATCCCCCTGAGAAGAACAGGGTCTAACCCATAAGTGGGGATCTCCAGCCTACAGCACCAGAGCCCAAAAATCACAGATAAAAACCATCTGTGAAAAGCGGCAGCATGCTCTCTGCCTGAGACAGGCAGCTGGAGACGCAAAGAGACATTTAAAGGGCCAATGCAAAAATTTGTAGTGGCAGCCACTTTCCCTGGGCTCCAGCAGAGGTGGGGGCAGAGTGGGCTGGAGCCGCCTGAGGAGAGACTGGAGAAGGAGGCTTGGGGGAAGGAAGTGAGAAAGTGGACAGCAGGGTCCTGGTGCTGACTCACCCCCCAATTCTGAAGCTGCCATCTTGCTCAGGCAGACTGCTCTTCTGAGCAGCAGGAGCGTGAAAAGACATAATAGGCACACTCCCAGTAGGCTTGGCCCCAGCCCAGTGTAACACAGGCCCAGGTGCTGAGAACAGAGTGGCAGTCACAGATAGTAGATACCTGGCTGAGGGGATGCAGAGTGGTCTAGAGACACTTGAGGAAAGTCTGGTGATGGTGGCATTGGGAAAAGAACTGAGGCAGTTTCTGGGGGGGGATCCTGATGCTGACTCCTCTCCCATGTGGCAGCCGCCATATTGCTCAGGCAGACAATAACCCCACCCACAGGAGAGATTCTGCCCTGCCCTGAATGCTGAGAACAGAGTGACTAAATTAAAAACTGGAGAAGGCAGACACAGACAAGATTCCTGGAAGTCTCTTAAAAACTGCATAAGGGCAAGCAGGGTTAACAGCTGACATCATCAGAGGGAAAGAAAGAAAAGAAAGAAAGAAAGAAAGAAAGAAAGAAAGAAAGAAAGAAAGAAAGAAAGAAAGAAAGAAAGAAAGAAAGAAAGAAAGAAAGAAAGAAAGAAAAGAAAGAAAGAAAAGAAAGAAAAGAAAAGAAAGGAAAGAAAGAAAGAAAGAAGGAAGAAAGAAAGAAAGAAAGAAAGAAAGAAAGAAAGAAAGAAAGAAAGAAAGAAAGAAAGAAAGAAGTGGTCTCCTACAATAGAAGTTCACACCACAAAGTCAGGAAGACAAGACAGATCAATTTAAGAAGCAGAAGCAAAAAAGAAGAGTCTCACAAATAATGGGGAGAAAAAGAAACACCCCCCAAAAAAACAAAAAGAGGAATGCCCACAAAGAGAACTAAAAGAAATAGATGCAAGTAAACTATCAGATATTGGGTTCCAAACAATGGTTCTAAAGAAGTTCAGGGAGCTCAGTGAACTCAAAGAGAATTACCAAAAACTACAGGGAAACTATGAGGAACTTATTGCAAATTACATCAACATGAAAAAAGACATAGAAACTATGAATAAGAGGCAAGAGGAAATGAAGAATACAATTTCTGAATTGAAGAACACAGTAGAAGGAATCACAAGCAGGCTAGATGAAGCAGAGGATTGAATCAGTGAGCTGGAGGACAAGGTAGAAAAAAAATCCAGAAAGAGCAAGAAAATGAAAAAAAGACTCAAAAAGAATGAAGAGGCATTGAGAGAAATGCAGGACAACCTGAAACATAATAATATCCACATAATAGGCAAACCAGAAGGAGTAGAGGAACAAGGGATAGAGAACCTGTTTGAAAAAGTAAAGATGGAAAACTTCCCTAATTGGAGGAGGGAAAAAGTCACACAAGTCCAGGAAGCACAGAGGGTCTCATTCAAGAGGAATCCAATGAAGCCCACTCGAAGACACATCATAATTAAAATGGCACATATCAAAGACAAACAGAGAATCCTAAAGGCAGCAACAGAGAAACGGGCAGTAACATACAAGGGAGCTCCAATGCAGCTAGCAGCTGACCGCTCAACAGAAACACTACAAGCCAAAAGGAAATGGCAAGAAATATTGCAAGGAATAAAAAGCAAAGGCCTGCAGCCATGACTACTCTACTCAGCAAAGCTCTCAATTAATATGGAAGGTGAAGTAAGTAGTTTCCCAGACAAAATAAAACTAAAAGAATACACCTCCAACAAACCAACACTACAAGATATGTAAAAGGGACTGCTTTGAGAAAATGAAGAAAAAGAGTGAGGAAGAGATCACAACTACAAAGGGAAAAAATGAATAAGTACCTATCAATAATAACTTTAAATGTAAATGGATTAAATGCCCCAATCAGAAAACATAGGATAGCTGAATGGATAAGAAAACAAGAGCCACACTTACACTGCCTGCAAGAGACCTACCTCAGATCAAAGGACCTACACAGATTGAAAGTATAGGGATGGAAAAAAACTATTGCAAGCAAATGTACAGGGAAAAAAAAGCAAGAGTAGCAATACTTATATCAGACAAAATAGATTTCAAAACAAAGTCCCAGAAGGACACTTTATAATACTCAAGGGAAGAATCCATCAAGAAGACATAAACATTGTAAATCTATATGCACCCAACATAGGAGCACCCCAATATATAAGGAAAATCTTGGAGGACTTCAAGAAACATATAGACAATAACACACTGATAGTAGGGGATTTTAACACCCCACCGTCAAAACTGGACAGATCTTCCAAACAAAACATCAACAAGGATATTGTGGAACTGAATGACACATTAGATCAAGTGGACTTAACTGACATATATAGAGCCTTTCATCCCAAAGGGAAAAAAAAATACACATTCTTTTCAAATACACATGGAATATTTTCAAAGATAGACCACATGATAGGACACAAAGCAAGCCTCAACAAATTCAGGAAAATAGAAATCATAACAAGCATTTTCTCAGACTACAAGGGCTTGAAACTAGAAACCAACCTCAAGGAAAAAACTCAAAAACATTCAAACTCATGGAGACTGAATAGTACACTATTAAACAATGAATGGGTCAATAATGAGATCAAAGAAGAAATCAAAAAGTTTCTGGAAACAAATGAAAATGAACACTCAACAGCCCAGAACCTACGGGACATAGCGAAGGCAGTCCTGAGAGGGACGTTCATAGAATACAGGCTTACCTAAAAAAGATAGAAACATTTCAAATAAACTACCTAACCCTCCAGCTTCAAGAACTGGAGAAACGACAACAAACAAAGCCCAGAGCAAGTAAAAGAAAGGAAATAATCAAGATCAGAGCAGAATTGAATTACATAGAGACTAAAAGAAAATTCAAAGGATCAACCAATCCGGGAGCTGGTTCTTTGAAAAGATTAAAAAAAATTGACAAGCCTTTAAGCAGATGCATTAAGAAAAAAAGGGAGAGGACCCAGATAAATAATATCAGAAATGAATGAGGAGAAATAACAACTGATACCACAGAAATACAAAGGATTGTAAGAAATTACTATGAACAATTATATGCCAAGAAATTTGAAAACCTCGATGAAGTGGACAAATTTCTAGAAAAGTGTAATCTTCCAACACTGAAAGAGAAAGAAACAGAAAGCTTGAACAGACCAATAACAGCTAGGGAAATTGAAGCAATAATCAAGAAACTCCCGGCACACAAAAGCCCTGGGCTGGACAGTTTCACAGGAGAATTTTACAAAACATTTAAGGAAGAGCTAACCCCTGTCCTTCTCCGACTATTCCAAAAAATCCAAGAGAAGGGAAGACTCCCACACTCTTTTTATGGGGCCAACATCACCCTAATCCCAAAACCAGATAAAAACCCTACAAAGAAAGAAAACTACAGGCCAATATTGCGGATGAACACAGATGCTAAAATCCTCAACAAAATATTGGCAAACTGCATCCAGCAATACATTAAAAATATTATCCACCATGAACAAGTGGGATTCATCCCAGGAATGCAGAGATGGTTCTATATACGCAAGTCAATAAACGTAATACATCACATAAATAAAAGAAAAGACAAAAACCACATGATCATCTCGATAGAGGCAGAAAAAGCATTTGATAAGGTACAGCACCCATTTATGATCAAAACACTCAGCAAAATGGGAATAAATGGGATATTCCTCAACATAATAAAGGCCATATATGAAAAACCTACAGCCAACATCATACTCAATGGGCAAAAACTAAGAGCTTTCCCACCAAGATCAGGAACAAGACAAGGATGTCTGTTTTCACCACTTCTATTCAACATAGTATTGGAAGTCCTAGCCACAGCGGTCAGACAAGAAAAAGAAATAAAAGGCATCCAAATTGGAAAGGAGGAAGTAAAGCTATCACTGTTTGCACATGACAAACCCTGTAGACTCCACCAAAAAACTACTCAAACTAATTAGTGATTTTGGCACAACAGCAGGATAGAAAGCCAATATTCAGAAATCGAAGGTGTTTTTGTACACCAACAATGAAATAGCAAAATCAGAAATCAGGAAAAAAAAATCCCCTTTGCTATAGCAACAAGAAAAATAAAGTACCTAGGAATAAATTTAACTAAGGAGGTAAAAGACCTGTACACAGAAAACTATACAACACTAAAGAAAGAAATTAAGGAAGCGACACAAATAAATGCAATCATATACTGTGTTCATGGACTGGACAAATTAACATCATCAAAATATCCGTGCTACCCAAAGCAATTTATAGATTCAACGCAATCCCAATAAAATACCAATGACATATTTCACAGACATAGAACAAACACTTCAAAAACATAAACATATGCTTATGGTTCCATATGTTTCCATAAACATATGGAACCATAAACAACCCTGAATAGCTGCTGCAATTTTGAGAAAGAAAAACAAAGTAGGAGGGATTACAATACCTGACATCAAACTATATTACAAGTCCACCATAATCAAAACAGTCAGGTACTGGCATAAGAAAAGACACATAGATCAATGGAACAGAATACAGAACCCAGAAATAAACCCATGTCTCTATGGTCAATTAATATTTGACAAAGGGGGCAGAAGCATAAATTGGAGTAATAATAGCCTCTTCAACAAATGGTGTTGGGAAAAGCTGGACATCTACATGCAAAATATTGAAATTTGACCACCAACCATACACAAAAATAAACTCAAGATGGATAAAAGACATATATAAGTCGTAACACCATAAAAGTCCTAAAGGAGAACATAGGCAGGAAACTCTCAGATATCTCACGCAGCAATATTTTCACCGATATGTCCCCTTGAGCAAGGGACATAAAGGAAAAAATAAACAAATGGGACTTCATCAAAATAAGAAGCTTCTGCACAGCTAAAGAAAACATCAGCAAAATGAAAAGGTAGTCAACCGTATGGGAAAATATGTTTGCCAATGATACCTCAGACAGGGGTTTGATCTACAGAGTATATATAGAACGCATATGACTCCACTCCAGGAAGACAAACAATTCAGTTTAAAAGTGGGCAAAACACCTGAACAGACACTTCTCCAAGGAGGACATAAACAGGGCCCAGAGACATATGAAAGGATGCTCATCATCAATAGCCTGACTAACTCCTGACATGGGCTATGAAAGGATAAAATGAGAACATGTTTAGAAACAAAAATATTTTAACAACAAAAATCACTCCATAATTCTAACAAGGTCCTAGAGTGGCTTGTTTCCATTTTTATCACTTGTATTCAGAGAAGGAACTCTTCCTCCTTAGCTGTCTCGGGATAAAGTATTGAGGTGAATATATCAAACAATAGATTAGAGAATACAAGCCATTGAGAAGGAACTGCTGCCACATGCCACAATATGGATGAATCTCCCATGATATTAGGTGAAAGCAGGTGGCACAAGAGAACAAACCATAGAATTCTATTCATACAAGGCTCGGAAACAGTCAAAATTCATTTATGGGGTTAAAAGGACAGTGGCTAACCTTTGGGTTGTTAATTACTGATTAAGGCAAAAAAGAGTCTCTTGGATGCTGGTAATATTGTGATCCTTGACCTGGTAAGTTGGTTACATGGTTATGCTCAGTTTTGCAAAATTCATCAAATAATGTTCTTAAGATTTATTTACTTTTCTTTCTGCATGGTATATCTCATTTTAAAAGGTTACCCTGAAAAATTTTGTTAAACATTAATCAAGTTTCAAATTACAGAGGTTAGAAAATTAGGGTTTGTGAGATAAATTTAGGCTTCAAATATTTCTGGCCAGCATTATGTCTTAGAATTTTTTGGCAGGACAGTGGTGGTAAGCTTGGAGGCTGAGAGCTTGGGAAGTATTAGATGTACTTGCCATTTCTCCATTTTCCTCATTATTCTCTAAAAGGCTACACCTGGACAACTTTACCTCAGTGTATCATCTACCTGACCCCTAAACATATCTGAGTTCAAAGCCTCTGCAATTGTTAAAATCCTGACTCCATCACTTCCCAGACAAATGACCCTCGGCTGGTTACTTAGTCTCTCTGTTTGTTTCCTCATTCTAAAATTAGAGTACCTTCCCAGGAGTTTGTTTTAAAAAAATCAACAGAGATCAAATGGACATTTAACATAATGCCAGCCACATAATATATTCCAAACAAATGGAAATGATAACTATTAGTAGCAGTAATATTATCATAACTAGTAAAAATGTTTAATGAAATAAAACTGACAGTCACTTGCTGACTCTCAGCCACTCTCACGAGGACTTTTGCCGAGCTGTGCTGGTTCAGATGCCATTTGCCACGTCAGGGCTTTCCTCGACCACGTTTAATAACGAGTTTCCAGATCTGGATATTGGGGGCTGTAAATTTCCCTGGTGACTGTTGCCAATGACAGGGAAGGAAAGGCTTGTGTAATTACCACTTGTACTTCCACAAAACACATGCACTCAAGTCAAGAGCAAGGGTTTTGGACAATAAAGCACCGGATTTTTAAAATGCAGGCAAGACCTGCACAACTTGTATGATACAAAATGTGTGCCTGGTGAGAAAAACAGAAAAAGGACTAATACCAATGTTACAAAGCACCCTCAGAAGACTTTGCATTGGACAGGACCACCTCACCTTTCCCTCCCAAATGCTGCACAGATCCGGAAGAAGAATTAAGGCTTTAGAAATAGCCAGGGATTGGTTGGGAACCAGTGTCTTTGCCTGTGGCCAGGATCCATGGCCTTGGTTTTAACATTCCTTTGGTAAGACAAGTAGCTTTATTAGTTTATTTTACAGCATGTTTGTTTGAAAATGATGCCATGCTATTTATCATCCTTCAAATGGTGCAGCTTACTAGGCTCCATGGAAATATCCCAAGACAGCAACAAGCTAGAACTTTTGGAACTATAAAGACACCATAACTTCATTTGGAAATGCTCAAGATAGTCCTTTGCAAGTTGTAGGATATGGCCCCACACTCTAGTTGAAGATACATTGGTTTCTGAGCATCACGTTTTCAGTTTCTGAGAAAGGAGGTGGAAGTGAGTTACAGAGAAGAAAGTGTCTTGCCTTTGGATTCCCCCAAGTGTTTGATTTTGAGAAAGTAGACAATGGATAAGCTTAATTTCTTTCCCCCCTGCAGTGTCTGTGTATCAGCAAGATAACACTCCTGTAGTAAGCTTGAGTTGACTTTGTTTCTGGAAGGAGCTGTCCATATCAGCACAGAACCAAAGCGGGTGAAAAAAGGTAGAGCAGGCTAAGCAGTGTTAGGGCACGGAATTGGAATTTCTTAAAATGACTAGTCCCAAATCTCCTGGAACTTGCAGAAATTAAGAAGTCAAAGAGAAGAATTTCTCCAAGAGTCTGATTTGACTGGTCAAATAAACCAAAACCCAAGAAATCCAAAAATGACCACTGTGAATTCTTAAAGAATAAGCTCAGAGCACAGCACATGGCATTTCTGAAAGTGTCGATGCCCTCCTACCAAGTTCATGAAATGGGGCCTTATTCTCCTTCCAACCTTTATATCCCGTGTTGCCCAAAGCATGTCAAAATGGATAGTGAAGTAGCTGACGCAAAGTGGGCAGAAAGAAATAAAAATTTCCTCTAGGTGTTTGGAGGACAACTAATGCTACTAATGATTCCTCCAAGAAGAGGAATCATGCTACTAATGTCCATGACACCAATTTTCTATGCATATGCCCTAGGAATTTTTAACTCAAATATTGGATTCCTTGGGGCTCACCAGGAAGTCTTCTTTTTTCCCAACTTTGGTTCATACAGTTTAGCTGGTGTCAAAAAGTATACACCTGAGGTGCTGGCTGGGTAGCTCATTTGGCTCAAGTGTCATCCTAATATGCCAAGGTTGTGGGTTTGATCCCTGTTCAAGGTACATGCAAGAATCAATCAATAAATGCATAAATTAGTGGACACAACAATTCAATCTCTCTCTCTTTCTCAAAGCAATAAATTAAAAAAAAATTAAATGTACAGCTGAAAAGAGTAAAGGGTATTTGACTAAGAGTGATGGTAAGCTCAAAAGTGAGAAGTTGGATTCCAGATTTTGTACAGTTCAGGGATAGTTTATGGTCATCTTTCCTTAGTCTCAATATTAGAGTAAATGACAAGATCCCTGTAAACCTTTTTATGTGCCACAGATTATCTCTGGAGAAAAGAAAGCAGAAGCAGGAGTTCTTTGTAGAACAATTCTCCCTTTATCCTCCCAAACTGTGCTCGTAGGTATGATTAAATGTAACAGAGCTAGGTAAAATGGATACCACATTTGGAGCAAGGGGCTGTATTTTCTTTCAGCCAATGTTTAGGAATAATCTGATGTCAGCTTGGGCATTGGCATTAAAACACTCCATTTAACTACAGTCAAATGCGGCTGCAAAAATCTCATTTAAAAGACAGTCATTTTGCACTGAGAGCACCTAACTGAATAGTAGCACATGGTGGTAACTAGCCAATCAGTTCATGCATTTGATTCAAATTTCACAAGATAATTGTTTCATTTCCAGGTCTTTCTCTAGATCACCATTTGACCTTGGACTAATTGCTTAATCTCTCTTGGCTTCAGGTTTTCTATCTGGAAAGTGGCAATAATAATAACTTCCAACTACCTATCTCATCCGGGTATTGAGTGGCTTAATGGGGTCATGTTTGTAAGGTCCTACAAAATTCCCAGGAGGAAAAGTTCTACCATGCTTGCAATTCTGGCTGGTGATGTTTTAGAACTGTAGGAAAAAAAGGGCTGCATTTAATGGGATCACTATTACAGATGGGTGTTCTTTGCTCCCATATAACTAAGGAATGGAAACCTTTTGAAAGCAGATCTTTTCATGACTATGTAATCTCTGATTATCCATTGCTGGTACAATAATCTGGAACTCCTAGGATAAACCAGTCTTTCTCCTCTAAGCAGTCCATTGGGCTCTGAGGAAGGCACCGTGACTTCATGGACACAGGAAATGAAATATTACCTGCAATTTTCTGGTTCAGTAATATATTGATTGACTTTTGGGGTCCAACAAGCATGGGTTGAGTTCTGCCTCTGCCAGTCCCTGGCTGGGTGACCTTGAACTAATCTCTACCTTCCTGTGGTTCAGGGCCATTGAGAGCACAACCTCCAGGTAAAATGCTTAGCACGGTATCTGGCATATGGTTGGCTCTCAGGAAATATGACCTATATTAAAAATATATGTAAAAATAACTGCAGCATTAGGGACTAGTAGTCTCTAATTAACCAAAACCTAATTCATCAGATCTTACGCTTTCCCTAAACCTGGTGAACTTCAGCTATCCATTAACAATATCCTAATTTTGTGAGCACTTCAGATTTAGGAAAATAGCAAGTCAAAAGAAAACAACTCAGTATCGGGATTTATGCAAATTCTCATGGTATATGTTTCTGCCATTCTGGATCTGGCCCAAACTCCTCACTTTCCACTTGCAGTCCTACAGAGTGGCTCTGAATAGCTGACGTGCACTCGGAAGGAACTACATGCCAAGCATACTGCTGAACGCCGCAAATACAGTTTCTCACTGAGTAGTCAAAATAACCCAGGGAGGTAGATACTGTTAGGAACCCATTTTACAGAGAGGTCAGGACACCAGGGTTTGGTGAAATTAAGTATTCCAGTACCATGTAGTTATTAGATAGAGAAGCTAGTTTTCAATCCTCACTCTGACTTCAGAGTCTTGTTCTAACCCAGTGCTGTCCAACAAGAAATAACATGAGCCATGTACATAATTTTACATTTGCTAGTGATCGCATTTTTTAAAAAAGTATAAAGAAGCAGAAAAGAATAACTTCAACAGTATATATTTTAATCTAATATAGCCAAGATATCATTTCAACATCATCAATATAAAAATTATAAATGAGGTATTTTAGAATTTTTTTTTCATCCTAAGGCTTTGAAATTCAGTTTATATTTTGTACTTCTGGCCCCTCTTACTTCGGGCCGGCCACACTTCACCACACGTGGCTCATGGCCATGGTCCTCGATCGCGTAGCTCTAACTGCGGCCCCATTGCGCCTGGGTTTGGAGGACTGTGTCAGCCAGGTTTACCACTGGATTTACTGAAGAAGGAATGAATAGATTTTCCATTTTTAACAAAGGTAATAGAAGGAGAGTTTTAGGACTGTAGCAGGGGTTTTGCATGTTAATTTTTACATTCTCAATTTACCAAAAAATTAATTTATCCTCAAAGGATACCTTTTTCCTGGAACATTCTGCTATCTGAGCCTTTACTTTGTTATATATAATATGTATATTTATACAAGTTGATGCAAATAAATAACCATGGAATGAATGACTGAGTATATTCACTGCCATGGAAGAGGAGAAGCCCTTAGGCAGGAAGGTGTGTTAGCATCATCAGGGCAAGACCTTTGTCTGAGCTCTGCCCACCTCTGCAGCCCTTCCTGCAGCACCGTGTCAGGCACACAGACTTGTAAGAAGTATTTTTTTGTGGAATAAATGGGTGAATCCAGATGGCAAATCTAGTTATTTAAAATTATTTTCCTGCCCTGGCTGGTGTGGCTCAGTGGATTGAGCACCGGCCTGTGAATCAGAGTCACGGTTCAAGTCCCAGTCAGAGCACATGCCGGGGTTGCAGGCCAGACCCCCAGTAAGGGGTGCACAAGAGGTAACCACACATTGATGTTTATTCCCCTCTCTTTCTCCCTCCATTCCCCCTGTCTAAAATTAATAAATAAAATATTTAAAAATAATTATTTTCCTAGTGGGCACAGTGAATCTAAGGTCCTTTTTTTCTTCCCCTTCGATATTTGGATTTTAAAATCCAAAGTCAATCTCTAATTGATTTATTTAAATTATTTAATTATGTTTCCAAATGAAACAGTGTCAGAGAGACCACAGCAGTCCAGAGTCTACTTTTAAAAGGTAGTTGCTGACTTACCCACTGATAGTCTCCAATATGTCAAAGCCACATGTCCCATACATGTAGATATAGGCCACATCATTCATCACCCAGCTACAGAGTGTTTTGTCTCTAAGAGAAACCCCTCACATACTCTGTTCCTGGCTTGGGCCTTACCCACTTATCTTCAAATGCTCCCAGTATCCCTGCTTGACTCACATATGGATTCTTTTCCTACTCCACAGCATTTGTATATTAGTTTTCATTTCCCATGATTTCTTTCAGGCCTGACAAGATGCCCTGTCTCAAGGGAGCTGAGGATGATCTGGGATCAAATCTCCTTTAGTTTCTGAGGGCTAGTCCAACCTCAGTAGAGAACAGGTTATCTGCCATTTAACACTATACCTGACTTGGTCTCTTTTAAGTAGATATTAATTTTCCTAAAACAACCAAATGTTGTATATTGTCAAAAATTCTATGAATTAAAAGTGATAAAACCCAATGCAAATTGATTTCATGAAAGACAGGCAAAGAGGGTTAGTATGGGCCTCACCCAAGGGCTCCAAAAGATCAGAAGAACAATGCCTCATCTTCTTTCTTCATTTATGGGCTCTGTTTATTTTTATGTTGCTTTCATTTTTAACACTGCTTATGTCATGTGGTCCTTGCTAGCCCCTCACCCAGAAAGTCCACACTCACAACCAACCAGGTTAGTATCCTCATAGGAGAGTGAGTTCCCCTCTCACTATTGCCAAAACAAAATTCTGAGATCATCGATCATTGGTCTAATCTGTGTCATATGACTCTTCTTGGATTGTCCAGGCCTGAGTTACATATTCATAGCTTGAATCATGAGGCAAAGCCAGCCCTGCCAAATCTCCTGGCCTGGAAGAAGAGTACAGGTGAATCCTCAAAGGACAATCAAACAATTGGATTCTCCTACCAGAGGAAGGGGGTCTCAATGGCAACAGATAACAGCTCTAAACACCTAGGTGAGGTGCCCTGTCTCCAGAGATGACATAGTCCTTTATCTTCTTTTTTAAAATAACAGGCCTGCTTTTCCTCTATTACTCTGACTCCTACACACCTCATTGTGTAGCATAAATAAGCATTACACTGCTTATTATTATTGCATGTGCCTTGATATCCTGCTTTATCATGAGCCTTTGAGAGCAGGAGCCATTGCTCATTCATTCTGCATCTCCAATGCTTAGCATAGTTCCTGGATATTGATGTTCACCATTTTATGGCCCAGGTGAAAACTCTCCACCAGGAACAGTAATGTTGGGGAAAAAAATAAAGAATGTACCATTATGAGACTGCACAGCTGGGTTATAAATAAATAAATAAATAAATAAATAAATAAATAAATAAATAAATAATAAATAGAAGCAATCGAATTTTGGCCATGTGTCCACTTCATCAGGTACATGGCAATATGCAAATGACTTTCCTGATGGTGACCACAGGGTGCAAGTTACCCTTCTATCTTGCTGGCCCCCCTTGGGGCTTCTAGAGTGGCTAGCCAGCACAGGGAGACATCCCTAATCTTGAACTTGGTTCTTAAGCCCTTTAAGCCCTCTTCTAAACCCACTGAGCTAAGAGAACACAGGCCCAGCGACCTCTCCCCAGCAGCAGTAACATCCAGGATATGTTTACAAACACATTTTGGTCTTCCATCTCACCCATACATTTGGGACTTTCTTATGGATACTGTTCATGTCTATTACCTAGTCAGTGCTCAGTAATTATCTGTTGACTAAAGTGGACAAGCCAACATGACCTGGCATATACAATACTAATTTGATGAATGTATGGGTATATCATAAATGTTTATTAAATGAGTGGTTGAGGATCTACAGTAGATGAACCATGGATATTTTTTTAATGAGAAAACAATACAATGAGTGAATGAATGAATGAATGAGTAGCCTATCAGTCCAGGTTACAGCTACTACTTTCCATGTGGGTTAAACTGTCTTTATTTCCTTTAGCTCTAATTCAGTCCCAACAAACAGTCTCTTGAAATTTATTATTTGTTTCTATTTTCTGTTGTTGAAATTTGAAATAGATGCTGTTATCATATGGATCGAATCCCATTTTAAATAGCAAAGAGATATATTCAAACATCCTTGAATTGAGCATGCAGAACAAGGGAGGGATGGAGCTTATGTACTGACTAATCTCTGTTATGACATATCTGCATGACTGAGGGGATCATGCTCCTGGGTCGAGAAGAAGAGAGTTGTCCACAAATGACACGTGAGTGGAGCCATCGTGTTCCTGTATATATTCAGTAGATATATGTACCGGCCGGAATAGGTAAATTTAATCCTTTGCCATCATTCATTTCACTTTCCTGAATTCTGTGGTATTTCCAAGGAGTGACTGCTTTTCTTCTGGGTTAAGTAGAAATCTTTGCTTAAGTCAAAACCACTTACTTTAAATACATTCAGCGACATCGGGATCTTTTGCCCTGGGAGTGTTTCTCATGTTTTCCAAAGTCAATGAATTGTCACTTGACCTTAGTGGACTCTTATAGAACACTGAATCAAGGATTAAACTGAGTGGAGAAAAAAAAGCCGTTATCCAAAATTCACTGATTTATTGGGACAGATTGGGGAAATCATAACAGTGTCACTTTACTGACCATTGATTATTATAGCAGCAAAGCAACAACATTAAAAAGACTTGGGATTTAATTCTGCTATTTACATTCATGGTCTCTTTTAAGTAGGTTAAGAATATCTGCTTAGAAGTAAAATATCATATTAGAGTCACTCCAGTTAAAATGCAATAAGATGTGAAATTGTTATGATATCTTGAAAAGTTTAAAAGTGCCATCAGCTTCTTAGATGTTTTGTGCATAGTTTGGTGTCAGTAAGACCAAATAATTGACTGGATATGTAAACTCTGGACTTTTTATTTGGATATTTGGTTATTATGCACCTCTCTTAAAATTTTTTTCATGCATTGGTTTGATATTAAAAATTCAGTGTCACATAGCTGAAATTGATTAGAGATGTTCACATTCTTAATCAATCCTGAGATGCCAGGTGCACTTTCTCTCTCAGGACAAAGTCCACTTTAACACTCACTCAAATGTGACCTCCAGGCTGGCTTTCTAGGTCAAGAAAGGAGGACTGTTCATTGTTTCCTTTTTGGAAGGAATCGATTTGATCTATATTATATCCAGTTAGAACTGAATCTGAGCATTATCCAGCTGCTTTCTAATGAGAACTATTCTGACAGCCAGTTTCACAATGTGCTTAAGTCCAAAATTTTGGAAAAATATTACAGTTTTCTTGATTCTCCTTTCAGGAAAAAAAAGGAACTTAACTAAAGAGTTAAAAAACTTGTTATTATATACCCAAAGGGGTAAGGCTGTGTAATGGGTTATTTGGGAACAAAAGTAATCATTGAGAATACCTAATGCAGATTTCTAAATCCTAATACACAGATTTAGGCACCCAATATTTAAAATTGTAAATAATAAATAAGACAAAATAAAAATTCCAGCATTTTCTTCTCTCAGGTAAGAAAGCTTTTCTCATGTTAGTAAAGAGACTCGCGTTCTCCAGAAATGGCAAATCTATGTTCTAAATCCAGCATCTAGATGCTCAGCGAACCGTATTAAATATAGAATAGACAAAACTGACAGTTTTGTAAGAAAAGGCCTGTGAAAAGAGCTTTTCAAAAAAAAAAAAAAAGGACAACAATGTGACAAGAAGGCAGAGAAATCAAATACTGTCTGTCTTCAGAGGAAAACTATTTCTCTTATCAGACTCTGTCCACTTAAGGTAAGCCTTGTGTGGGAGAGTCTGGGGGAAAGTGTGGACACATTTCAGGAACCAGGGAAACACCTTTAGAAAAATTTTGTCTTTATTTATAAGTAAATAAAGTATGGTGGTTAAGCCTCTGTTATTTAGAGTCAGATTATCAGGGTTCCAACTCTTGGGGTTGAACACTACAACACCTTGGGTTTATAGAAATTGTAGTCTCTTTGAACCTTCCTTTTCTCCACATTGTGTGAATAATAATAGAATTTACCTTATGAAGTAGTAAAGGTGAAACAAAGCAATAATAGGAGAGTTCACACAGTGGCTGGTATCTGGCATATAGTAACAGCTCAACAAATGTTACCAGCACTTATTATTATTATGTAATACTCATTATTATCAGTTATTGGCCTCACTGTTATTCAATTCTATCATGCAGACATGGCAGATAATCTTATAATCACCTCCCACATTTCTTTCCATTTTCTGGGAACCCTGGCTCCTTCCACCTCTGGCAACTCATTTGTCTCAGGGTTTTACCCAGGGCCCATGGACAGATATTCCCAGTGTTAGAATGATCACAGCAGCTGCTGCCATGGGCAGAGGATGGACCAACGCCTTCTGTACATCACCTCAATTGTTAAAGCAGCCATAATATATTCTGCTTCACAGATGAGGATATCAAGGCAGGAGGGGAAGAGACCCCTGTAGGGTCTGTCAATCAGTAAGAGGCTGAGCTGGGATTCAGACTCAGGTCTGTTTGACCCTGATATTACTTAAAACTAAAAAAATCAAAGTATCCACTCAGTCCCCCCAACCAACCTTGAGAGCTTGGGAGCACACACGTACTTGACTGTAAAAATAAAGAGGGCCCTAAGTTAGGAGGCCACTCTGATAAGTTAGGAGGCCTAGTTCTAGGAGAGCTTGAGATTTTCAAGGAGCCTCCTTGAGTCAGCTCTGTCCAAATATATCCTCTAACCTCAAGGAAGCCTCTGTTCCCCCCACAGGCCAGTGGCTGGTGGAAATACAATATGAGAATATTACTTTGACTGTGGCCATGTGGTGGTGAGGAAGTTCCTGGCCCGCTTCCGGCCTCTTTGTCTCCTTTAGTGCTCCATCTGGGGGCCCCTCACAGGCAGCCCTGCTGGTCTTGACTCTGAGGTGAAGGAGTAAACATTTTGGGACTCTTTATTAGTTTATTTCAGAAGATGGAGCCTCTTTGTCCCTGGGGCCCATCCCTTTTTTATGGCCTGCAGCCCTTCTTGACAAATTCTAGTGACTGGAGAGAAAACCGCTTTCTATAGCGGATCATTAAAACACCACCATAAACCCAGGGCCATAAAATATTATTTGCCTGGCATAAAAGGGGGGTAGATTTTCCCAGAATGTCAACCCAGGCCCTGCTTTCTCCCACGGGGAAAGGGGCACATGGATGAGATCGTTCCTAAATTTCTTATCTTGCACTCTGTTTTGTGAAATAACCCTGTTGGGAGAGCAGCCAAAAATATTGATTTATTTGTTCCACAGGCTCAAACACATTTTTAATGAGTGGAGCGTGGTGATGCCTTACCAGTGTGTCTGCAGATGACTCAATCTGAGTACATATACCCAAATGCACACACGATTTGTAAGGGGGAAAGGTGGAGTCCCAAAACCTGGAGGTCTGTGGAACAGGACCTTTGAAGATGGAGATAGAGAGAGATGGATTTCTTCCTTTCCACTGTTCATTGACCAGACAAATCAACAAATACCCATAGTGGGATTGGCTCTTGCTACTGAGCCTGGCTTTCCAGAGTTGCAACCCCTGACTGAGGGCTCAAAGGGGTTTCCAATTGGTTCCCTTTGATATTTTTCCTTTGGAAATAATCCTTTCATTCATGCATGGATACATTTGGTCATTCAACAAATATTATTGAGCTACTACTAAGTGCCAGGCACTGTTACAGCCATGAAAACACTGTCACAGAGCTTATTGGATCCTCACAGGGCATAATTTCAGCACACTCATTATTCATGTCATCAGACAAAATTCACTGTCCTTCATCTGAAGCCCTTGGGGTCAGATAGGTTTGTTGGAAATTTTGAAATTTTTTGAAAGATAAAATAAGGCATATGATTATTTAGTTTGCCAAGAGCCCCAGTGAGGTCTGGGGAAGTACCCAGTAATCCAATACTGTTCGTATTCTTCTGTGAACAGTATGAACATTCACTCTAACTGGGATAAATTAATACTGTAAATGACCTTGTCACGTGACGTATAGTTTTGCCACCAAAGGAGTTTTGAAACCTCTGTTTTCAGAGCTGCTTTTTGTAGAAGAGCAGGTATCGAGTGTCCACTCAGTGCCTGACCAACCTTAAGTGCTCCCTGGGCATTACTATTCATTCTCCCTCCATCCCTGATTTTCAACGTTATCCTCAACACTTCTACTGCATCCCTACCTAGTAGGTCACTGCGTTTCTGTTTTTCTTTGTTGTGTGATAGCTCATTATAATCCAAGTTTTCACAGCTAGAAAGTGGCAGAGAGGGCACTGGAACTCCAGGTGTCAGAGTTCATAATTTTACACACTATCTAACACCACCTTCTACTAGAGAAAAAACAGCAAAGCAGGAAGTAAAACCGTTAGGACTGTATCTGCATAAAGAAGCAAAGGCAATTGGAAAGAAAACATCCAGGTAATTCAGAACATAGCAATTAAAATAAAAGATTTATGGTAGGTATCCAGTGTTTCTGGACTGGCTAGTATGAATGGGTCAAGTCCTTACATTAATGGCCCTTTCCCTCTTAGGAATAGGATCATCTTGGCACACTGTCGCCAGGCACTCAGGTGCCCAGTGACTTCAGCCCTCTGTTTGAGCTGTATTCTTAGCCTCCTCATTTCCTGCCACCTCTCAGTGCCTCCGCCCTCCCTGGAACTGGGTCTGCGGAATGTTGTCCAGAGGCCTGGGTTCTTCCCCAGTCAGGAGTATCCCAGGCTGCAGTGGCTGGGCACAACGGAGTGGGGAGAGGAATGGGGGGAGAATGGATATGGCAGGCAGAGACCCCTCTTGTTTAGATCCTCACCTCCCCAAAGCAAGTTTCAGGCTAGATTGGAAAACTGGAAAATGCCCACGGGGTAATGAAATGGTGAAGGCCTAGAGAGGGTGAGGGGAAAGTGGAATCAGGAGATGAAGGAGAGATGTCCCAAGGGGATCTTCGATGACCCTCCTTAAGGCTGTGTGTGTCCCTGGAGAAAGCAAGCAAGCCCTGTGGAAGCAAGGGCATCTCTTGCAGTTTGTGGAAAGCCCACTCTTGACACTTTGGTGTGTCTGGCAAAGGTCAGGGCTGGGAAGGGATCCAGTCAGTTGAGACAAGTAAGGACTAGGAAGGGGCTGCGAAGGGAGTGACAGTGTCACCAGAACCTCTCCCTGAACACCCTGGGATGGTCACCTAGGGGTGGGAATGGGGTAAGAAAGTAGTAAAACAAAACAGACACCACCCTGAAGTACCCAGGCTATGGCTTTTCCTCCTAAGGTCAAGTGCATGCCACATGGATGGCAGAAATTGAGAGGGGGCTGTGTGTCTGCCTGCCTGCCTGTCTTCTACCTGGAATGTCTGGGGCATGGGGAGGATTGAGAACAAGAATTGCGCTCCAGTGTGAGGCATTGTTTGGGGGCCTGAAGGTGGAGACACACATCCACCAACCCTGCCCAGACTGGGTTCCAACAATCACAGGTGTCCAGAAGTGTTTAGAAGTTCCAGTGGCCGGAACCCGGTTTTGCTGAACTTCGCAGGCTTCTTTCTCACCTGAGATCCATCCGGCAAGACCCACTCACCAAGATCCATCCGGCAAGACCACGCGTCCCACTGGGATGCGCTGGGGTCCCATTCAGTTCAATCGGGCACCCAAGTACCCAAATCTACTACGCTGGGGGCTTTGCAGGATGTGTGCGACTATCCTATTCTCCAGACCCCGGGTTTAGGGAACTTTCCCTCAGTAGTAAGGATGCAGAGGAGGTCCTCTAAGAGGCCCCCTGCCAGGGCAGCAGCCCCCGTGCAGCCCCTGTGGAAGTGGCCTGGGACAGGCAAGCCGAAGAGTCCTGCCTTGGAAGTTGGGGTTCAGCCTTCCGCAGATCGGTGGTTTTGGAAGGAGAGCAGAGAGTCTGGCGACGGGAGGGCAGCGGCTGCGGAGTGGATCTCTCTTTCAGCAGATGCCTGGGGGATGGGGAGTCGAGAGAAGGGGGCTCTTGCAGAGAGTGTATTCCGCCCCCCTGCACCCCAGCCCGTGGTACGACTTTAAAATCCTGCGGAGTTTGTCATAGGCCGGCCTCACCACGCATGCGCATAGGCAAAGTAGAGTTTTTTTTTTTTTCCTTTCTTTTTTTTCCCCCCTTCCCTCTCTTCTTTTCAGCAGCCTTTGGTTCTGCAACTTAAAAAAGAATATATATGTATATATATTTTTTTCTTCTCTGAGAACACCAGGGGAAAGAGGAGTCCGGAGAGAGGGAGGGAGAGAGTGCGGCCGTTGGCCAGAAGGGCCGGGGGTGGGTGGGGGGGGACGCGGTCGCTGTGGTCGGTCAGTCTGTCTGCGGGTCACAGGATCGCGTGGAAGTCTGCTGCAAACTGCACGACGCCGCCCCCGCCGTCCGGAGTCCGGTTCTGCGCGGCCGCTGCCGGCGAGCTCCTCCCGCCGCCGCCGCCGCCGTGCCCTCGACCGCGCGCCGCCCGCCTGCTCGCTCTCCCGCCCCTCGGGCCCGGGCGCCAAACGCGGAGGTGGGCAGCCGCGCCGGCCATGGACCTCCGGAGCTGAGCAGCCGCCGCGGAGCCCCTCACCCCTCCCCAGCCCCACGCCCTCCGTGCCCTCGCTTCGCGTCGCCCCTCGCCCTGGAAAGGCGGGGAAAGGAGGGGGATTAACCCGAAGAGAGAAAGAAGGGGGTGGGGAGGGGGGAGCCCGTGTCTCCCCTGGGGCAGTCGCCCTCTGAAACCACCGCGCGGCAGAACATCCGGGGACGACTACCCATTTTGCGCCCCCTTTTTGCCAAACCCTAAAATGAAAGGACAAAAGTTGGCGCTGACTTTTACGGCTTGGATGGCGACTTGTGCGTTTTCAGCGGCATCTCCCGGAGAAAAAGCCATGCGCGCCTGATTGTTCTGTGGCCCCAAAGCTGAAGTGTGTGTGTGTGTGTGTGTGTGTGCGTGCGTGTGTGTTTGGGTGTGTGTCTGTGTGTACACAGACGTCCACACACTCGCGGCCGCAAGATCAGCGCCTGGAAGCAGACGTTTCGGCCACAGACTTGGAGAGGAGGAGCTGGAGATCAGGAGGGCGTGAGCCGCCAGGAGTTTGCAGAATCCTTGGTGTGAATGAACTGGGGGCACCTGGGCGCACGGATCGCCCCCCCCTACCCCGCCCCAGGCCAGAGTGGAGTAGTGGGGCATTTTTTTCACCCTCTTCTGAAGAATTTTTTTTTTTTATTATTTGTTGTAAAGTCTTTTGCACAATCACGCCCACATTTGGGGTTGGAAAGCCCTAATTACCGCCGTCGCTGATGGACGTTGGAGAGGGAGCGCCTCGCCGCGGAACAGTCGCCTGCGCGCCCTCGCCGGACCCGCGACTCCCTTGCTGCGCGTTGGCCGGGCCCAGTCTCTGTTGCGATCCGGCGGGCTTCCGCGCCCCCTCGGTTCCTGGGCGCATCCCAGCGCTGCTCCGGCTCGGGCCCCCAGACTCGGGCTGCAAAGATCGCTTCGGCTCCGATTCCCTGCGCCTGCCGGACGCGCCCAGGAGGAGCCCTCAGCTCTGTGCCGGACTGTCCACCCAGGTTTAACCCGGCCGCTCCGCTTGGATTCCTCCGCTGCCCTTCCTCTGGTGGCGACTTCCTCTCCGGACCCCCTCCCCCTCGCCATGAAGGTAGGTGTTCAGTGCGCCGCCGACGCTCGCCACTTCTTTTCTCCCCTCGACTTCGTTTTTCTTATGGAAGTTAACTGATTCCCTCCACCACCCCCCACCTCTTTCTATCCCTCCATTTCTCCTACCGCCTCGAAAAGCTGGAGCTCCCGCGGGGCTGGTAGGGACCCCTACCGCTTCGCCCTGCACCTCCCGCGCACTGCCTCCGATTCCCGGAGATCTAGTCTTGTCCCACCAAACGTTCTGCAGACCTTTTCGACTTTCGAGAAAAAGTGGGGAAGAGCCAAGGCAGAAAAACAGTGCGGTTCACGGATGACTTCCCTTTGGCCCTGAGAAACTCGAGTGTACTTACTATGTATATTTCAGAACAGGATAATGATTCAATTCAACAAATATTTACCAAGTGCCCACTGCGCAGGCACCGAGAAGGTGTGTGGCCAGGACTTAGAAAGGAGTAGGACTCCTTGGTTGGGAGACGGGGCAGCTGGACTAGGGGCCGAATGCCCCAGAGAAACGCAACCTTCGCCCTCTGCAGCTCGTCCTGGCTGGGGAACCCTAGTGCTGCGGACCCTGTACCTTTAAGAGTGCCTGGCGGGGGGCCAGCGCGCACCCCGGCGCGGGGAGCAGGGTCGCGTTATTAGCATTATTAGCCGCCACTGGGTGAGCTCTGCCACTTAGCAGCGGTGATGGGGGCGGGGAGTGCTGGCGGTGGTGGCTCTAATCCTGTCCGCTGGGAAATCGCGCTCCGACCCCTGCGCGGAATCTGCCTTGCCCTTTGGAGACATTTGGGCCTCAGAGTTGGGAGAGCGGGCGGGGGGCAGTTTGTGAACTCTTGTTTGTTTTAATTGTCAGTTGTATGTTAAAGCCGAGTCACACACTCCGAGGGTCACCGAGAGTTCACTTTTACGAGAAGTTAACATTTCTTCCTGCAATGTAACTTGTATTTTCCGAAAAACTTTTCCTGTCTGTACTCAAAGCTTCCATCCTTCCATTTTTGTTGATCTCTCCAATTTTAAGTTTTCTAGAAAATAAGGTTGAAATTAGAATTGGGATGTTTCCTAAAAGCAAACAAATTCCCCTTTCCCTCAAAAGCGGGTTTTAAAAACCCGCAAGCTTGAAGACCCTGCGGCCTTGCTTTACTTTCTAAACCCAGTCAGGCATCGGGGCCCCTTCTCCTCTCCTCTTTCTTTAGATGGACAACTCGTTTGGAAGTCACTTGTAGCCAGCAGTGGGATCACACCTTCTCAGCCCCTGTCCTACTGCCTACGTTCACTGAGGCTCCAGCCAGATGCGGAGATTTAGTTTCTAGACAGCCTCTGCCAGGGGAGTTCCGAGAGCGTATTGCTGAGAGCGCGCAAGCGATGGAAAGGCAGTGGAAATTGTGTGTCCGGGTGTGCGGATCTGTCCCTTGCGTGTGTGGGAGAGAAAGGGAAGGTCAGTTTTTCTTGGGTCCTGGCTATACTAGCCTTAGTCCCGCACGGCCCCACGAAGGAGAACCCCACCTCCGGAAGCCCGACCCGAGAGTCTCTTTCACCGTTTCCCTCCCCTCATTGGAGAGCTCCGGTGCACAAGGGGTTAGTACCGTGCGCGCGGAGCTCAGCTTTTCCCGCAGCCTTTATTCCCCGCCGTGCGGTGCCGGCTGCCCCCTATTGGCTGCCTTGAGGTAGGACGCCTCAGAGTCGGTTCGTTGGGGCGAGTCGGTAGCTGTTCGCTTCTAGCTCCCCACCTCTGACTTGGCTCTTTCCTCCTGACCACCATTTCCCACTCTCTCGGGAGGGCCGCTCGGAGGCCCCCAAACGACCGGCTGCACTGCGCCGCCACTGCAATACGAAAGAGGCCAAGGGTCCGACCCAGCAAATTGGGCTCGGGCGAGTGGAGGAAGAGTTGGTACCTCTTCCCCAAAACGTAGGAACCAAAGCGTCGCCCTGTAAGAGGCCTCGAGTCTGGTCTTGGAGCTCTCACCAGTTTTCTCTGTGATCGAGGACAAGTGTTGCTTTCTCTCGCCCTCAGTTTCTTCGTCTATAAAAAATTTGAAGCTGCCTCTGAAGGAGGGAGGGGAATGATGTTGAATTTTCTTTATCATTCAACCAGACACTGCTCTTCCTCTGGACAAAGTTGAGAGCCTGTGCTGAGAAAGATAGACATTCCGTGTGAGAAGGAATAAGTGGTGTGTGGGGGGGGTGGGCGGGACAGAGGGAGGGCGCGGGGTGGGGTGGGGGGATCTTGCGGTGTGTAGAACCTTGTTCTAGGGATGGCCGAAGGAAGGCAGGGAACAGGACTGGGTGACTAGACTTGGCTCCTATTCCTTCCTTGGAGACTCCTGGTTACCGGACCTGCTGTTGGTTCCGAGTCGGGGCAGGCAGAGGCGGCTCAGGTTCCTTGCACTGATTTGGGCTCCGGAACTTCCTCCACCTTCTCTCTCCCCACCCCACCCAGCCCCGACACAGCGCTGTGTATACACCTCAGCCGCGGCCCCCTTGCACGCAGCATAGAGGCGTGGGGGAGCGCGCTGGTTCCTTGTCTGCTCCCCCAAAGCGGACCTCCTACCAGCCCTGGCCGGCTCATCCTTCATCATCCCCTCCCACTTCTGTTGGCGTTCTCGAGGCAGGACAGCCCAACGTTGTGGCTGCAACCGAATTTTTCTTCCGCAGTTTTCTCCATCTCTCTCCTTGCTTTGGGGAGAGATCACAGTTGGGAAAACAAAGTTTATTTCCCACCAAGAACTGCGGCTCTCGGAGTTGCCTGCCCCTTTCGATACCGCGAGCCCAGGTCAAATTCATTTCCTCCAAATTGGTTTGCCTCATCATTTCCACTCTCAGAGACTTGGGGAGACCTGGCCGCGAAGAGCCTGATGGAAGGGGATGCCCAGACCAAGAGAACGCCAGTGACCGAGGGTGCAGGATCTTCGCCTTCTCTTTGTGGAATTTCTTTTTGGGGCGGCGGGTTTGCGCGTGCCTTCCGATGCTTGGCGTCGCGCGCGAGCGTCTGCGAACTTTTAACCAGCAGGACGGTTTCCTCTCTCTCACCCCTTATCGCTCCCCGCCCGCACTGCTGTTGATTTTAAAAGAGGGTTAGGGACACCTTTGATCCAGTGCGAAACCTGTGGAGGAGAGACAGAATAAGCAGCCACTACAATGAGCTGCTCTGGGCTGGAAACAGGCACGAGGACGTTCTACCCCGCCCCCCCCCCCCACCCTCACCTCTCCCCTGCGCTCGAACCTTTCTCAAATGCACCCTCCTTCTCAACCCAGACAAGGAACAGGTTCCGAGGATCCTTACGAAGTCGACTTTCCCGGGCCCTGGAAGCGTTCGAAAACAGTCCATTCTTTGGTAAACTCAGCTTTTGCCTAGAACAGTCTCCGGAGAGGTCCCATTTCGTACTGTCTTTTCGGATCAAATCTCTTGGTAAACAAAACAAGGATGTTTACCCAGCGGAGTCCATGTATTTATTAGTGAGTTCGCTGTGGGTTCCTTCAATGTTTCAAACTTGTGGGGCCTTTTCTGGATTGCGCGGGGTTTCGAGCGGGAAGAGGGCCAAGGTGTTTCCGGGCAAGCGCGCGGGGTTAAGTGGAGACGCGACTCGCCCGACTCTCCTGCGGATCCCCTTGGGGACACCTTTGGCTAACCCCCAGCCTGGAGCTGGGGAGACCCGAGTCGCAGAGACCCAGTGGCCCACTCCCAGTTGGCCCCAGCTCTGGAAAGGGGTGGACTTCCCTCGGGGTCGTTGGCCGAGAGTGGGTTCGGTTTGTGTGGCTTCGCCTCTAACAAAGAGATCCGCTGTAATCCGCCGAATCTGTTATCAATTTCTCCTCTGCCCGCGCCCCGCCCCGCGCGCCCCGCCCGCCGGGAAGCTCAGAAAGTGCGCGCGGCCAGCAGCAATCCGTGCAGCAGTCTCGGAAGCTCATCAGAGCGTGTGTATCTGTGCACGCGTGTGAGTGTATGAAAATGCGTGAGTGTATGCGAGCGCGGCCTCGGCCTATGGGGACAGTCGACTGCAGCATGGGCCGCGCGCGAAGGCAGACCTCGCAGCCCACCCCCTCCCCGGAGGAAACTTGACACTTTGGGAGGGGGTGGGGAGACGTAGCCTGCTCTCTCCGCAGCAGGGGAAACCCCAGGTTTCTATTTTCCGGGATGCGCTCGCAGTTTTGCAGTATTTTGAGGACCAATGGTCCACGGGTGCGGAGCCCTAGTTAGCGGGCACTGGGGACCACACAAGCATTTCTTCTCGGAGTAGCCCCGAGGTGTCCGGGCCAAAGAGGCGGCTGGCCGGGAAAAGCCGTGACAAGCTCCTGAGTCCCTTCGCGTTCCCAAGGCTGCCTAGGTCCCCTCAGTCCCTTTCACCGCGCAGGTTCCTGGCCTGGCCCTTCCGCCGCCTGGAAAAGGCTCACCTATCTTTTCTCGAGGAAGGGTTCCCTTGGGAGCTGCGGGAAGTGCAGCGCGTCCGGGTTACACTTATCAGAGATGTATAAGGGGATCTTGGAAACCCGCTCCTCCCACCCGCAGCCGCCACCTCCTTGCTCCGCCGCCGCCTACAGGTGGAGAAGTCACCAGTGGGGAGGAAAGGCAGCGGAAGCTTCCAAGGCGGCCCCTGCCCCGAAACTCTTGACGACTGGAACCTTCGCCGCCCGGCCCTTCAGGCCCTGGAATCCAGGGACTTAGCCGCGGCGCGGGAGCCAGCGCATCTCTGGCCCCGTCCGTCGGGGGCTCACTTGAACCGGCTGTGGCCTCACCCTGCACCCTCACCGTTCAGGACAGACCGAACCGAATCTTAACTGGGCTGGAGGGTAGAAAGAGGGTGTTCCAAGGCCAGGCTCACAGTGCCGTGATGGTGAAGTGGCCGACAGCTCCAGACCAGGACCAAAGGAAACTGGAGTCCCCCTTGGCTTCCTTTCCCTTTTCTCCTTGGCAGCGGCCAGGAGTGGGGACGGGAGGGGTGGGAGGGGGAGTGAAAAAGAATTTGGAGGAGGATTGTGGGGAGCGCAGGGAAAAGATCCTCTCTGAGTACAGCGGAACCCAGATCAGACCTCCTTGTTTCCTCTGGGATGCCATCCTTTCTCTGGAATACACCAAGTCAGAGGGAGCGCCCTGTTTTATGAATTCCTTGGTTGGGAGAGCAGCTCTCTCTCCGCATTGACTCCCATGGCCCCCATCTCCTTCTCCCCACTCCAATCTGGCAGAAGAGCCTCCTAAGGAAACCCAGGCTGTCCTTCCCCCTCTGGAAGTGGCTTCTCCCAAAGCGGCCCGGCCCGTAAACTGATTATGAAACATACGATGTTAATTCAGAGCTGCATTTCCCAGCTGGGCACTTTCTCGCGCGCTGTTCCCCCGGGCCTCGCCCCCCACCCCCTGCCCTTCCCTCCCGCGTCCTGCCCCCACCCCCACCCCCGCGCCGGCCACCCCGCCTCCTCCGCAGCCGCCGGCGGCGCGCTCCACTCTCCTTCGCGCTCCTCTCGCCCTTGGAATTAATTCAGGCTCCACTTGTTGCTCGGCCCAGGTCGGGAAGAGGACGAGGGTGGCGGCGGGTTCCCAAGTGAATTCCGGTGGAGGGACTGAGCGCAGCGCGAACTAGAAGGGAGCGAGGGGGTGCGGGACTCGAGCAAGCAGGAAGGAGGCAGCGCCTGGCACCCGGGCTTTGACTCAACAGCATTGAGACATGTTTGTAATCGTTGGCGTGCCCCGCGCGCAAGATCCCAGCGAAATCAGATTTCCTGGTGAGGTTGCGTGGGTGGATTAATTTGGAAAAAGAAACTGCCTATATCTTCTCATCAAAAACTCACGGAGGAGAAGCGCAGTCAATCAACAGTAAACTTAAGAGACCCGGATGCTTCCGTTGTTTAAACTTGTATGCTTGAAAATTATCTGAGAGGCAATAAACATCTGCTCCTTTCTTCCCTCTCCAGAAGTCGATTGGAATATTAAGCCCAGGAGTTGCTTTGGGGACGGCTGGAAGTGCAATGTCTTCCAAGTTCTTCCTAATGGCTTTGGCCATATTTTTCTCCTTCGCCCAGGTTGTAATAGAAGCCAATTCTTGGTGGTAAGTTCATTATATGTACATATTTTATTTTTTAATATTCATTTGTACGATGCTCCAATATTTAAGCTGAATCGTGACTTTGGGCACATATAATACATTTTATTTACATGTATTTTTAAATAAGAATTTTCTTTTAATTTGCTAATATTGTAAAGCTTATCTTCAGCTCCACAGGGAATCAGAACCTATAAATCTAGATTTTTTTCTGTGAGGCCCTTGTTCAGATGTATACTTGTAGTCCATCATATAATAAAAGGGAACCAAAATTCACTTATCTAATAATTGAAAGCCTATCTATAAAATTTACTTTTTGCCACCCCTAGGTAGTAAAAGTGAGTTCCATCTTTTATTTTTCTGTCACTTGAGGTTGTTAACCTTCAGGGCCTAATGTAAGGAGAGTTCTAGGAAGACAGCTAAACTCTAGGTCGAGAAGTATTTAGGTTCAAAATTCAATCAAGAAAAGGTAAAACTGAAGTAGTCAAATGCCCCTGAACGAGGGTTTCTTTCTGGTTGGGCCCTTGCAGATAGGCTGCAGTATATCCAGAGGATTATTTTTGACGGCGTTCTGGATATTTTTCCCTGTAAATGAGCAGTGTTTTCCTGACTGTCAAACATGACTTCTGTTCACTGGGTACCCTGTCTTGGGTCCTTCACAATCATATATAAGGCGTCCTTTTAAAACGTCCAGAGCATGGTGAATTTTCTTCCGTTTGTGTACTTACCCCACTGTTCTCCCATCAGTCAGAAGGAACTGCTATCTCCCACCCGTGTCTAATTGTGCCTACTCTAGGTATTCGCACATTTTCAAGGCAGATCTGTCCAATTTGTGGGGCAAAGTAAGTCACTTTCCCTAAGGTCAGAGTCTTCTCCTGAAACTGCTGTTTGTCTCTTTTCTGAGAGGATTTCGGAAATACTGGTTCAGGTATATGGCGAAGGGGGTGTGCAAGGAAGGGAGTAAAAACTCTAACTGAGGAGCCAGATGGCGGGATGGGGACTACACAATACCTCCGTTTTCTGAGTGGAGCTGAAACAGAGGAGTTTTATGAAGCCCTTCTCATACTTTGTCATGAGGAAAAGCAGGAGAGAAAAGCATCTGTGTGCTTAGAACTATGTCTTGCTGACATGCTTTCTGGGGGCCCACCTCAAGAGTTCACGTAAATCTTGAATGTAGATCTCCCCCCACCCCTTTTCAGGTCCCTAGGTATGAATAACCCTGTTCAGATGTCAGAAGTATATATCATAGGAGCGCAGCCCCTCTGCAGCCAACTGGCAGGACTTTCTCAAGGACAGAAGAAACTATGCCACTTGTACCAGGACCACATGCAATACATCGGAGAAGGCGCGAAGACAGGCATCAAAGAATGCCAGTATCAATTCCGACATCGGCGATGGAACTGCAGTACCGTGGATAACACCTCCGTGTTTGGCAGGGTTATGCAGATAGGTAGGAGACTATTTAACATACTTTTAAATATATGTTAACTTCTCTCCTAGAAAAGTCATTAGGGTTTACTGATCAGCTAGATCAGTAGGGCATCTTCCAGCAGAGTGGTGGCTTGGGGATCAGGGTCATTGTTGCTACCTGTGTTAATTCCTATTCCTGCACTCGGTTTACCTTTTGGACTTCTTTAACCCAATTAGGAGAGACCATCTAAGACACCTTCGTTTTATTCTGAACACTTAATTTTTCTAAGAAACATGTTGGTTACAATAGAAGCAGCATACTTATTTTGGCTTCTCAAACATAGATGAGGAAAGGTGAGTCATTTATATCATTTTAAGCTTCAAAACTCTTTTAACTGTAAGCAATTTTCTAACTTAAGCCGCAATTCAAATGGCCCAAATTAAAAATCGTCATCTTTCAGAATGCTGGGCATGTTGGAAGTGAATCAGGTTCTAATTTCCCTAATATAGATACTCCCTGAGGCCAGAGAGATATATGTTAAAAGCTTTATTTTTAGTTTCAGAAAGAATTTTAATTAGAAGTCATCCAATTTACTTTTGTGATTTTGGCAATTGACATGATCTAAAAAGCACATACTTCAGACCTCAACCTCGAAACTTAAAAAAAATAAAAAAACAACTTTAAATGTATCACAGTCCGATTATTTTAAGTGTGTTGCTGAACTTGTTATTCCATTCAGGGAGGAGATGACATTAAAACTAGACTAAAGGCAAAGAATTTGAAAAATCAGTTTGCCTCTGGTTTGGTTTAATGGCATAGGATACTATTTGACAGATGAGGTCCTGTGTGTATTTTCTAGTGTGAATATTTTAGGTCTCTTTACTTTTATGCAAACAAGCCCTTATAATTAATATGACTACAGTGACTCCTAAAATAAAAAGCAATTTATCAAAGCAATTAACTGTTTATACTGACTGAAGATAAAAAGTGGCTTAATATCCGTCACAGATGGGTAAAATGCTTTTTTAAAAGACCCTGAAAAGTGCATTCATTGAGAACAAAAAAGAGTTGTCAGTGGATGTTTGAGCCAAGCAGCTTCATAAACTAAAATAATACAGGAGTGGAAGCCAGTTCTCTAATTGAATGGGAAAATGGTCTGAAGCCCTAGCCTGCAAAGTTTCATAGGGCTTTGTCTTTCCTGTTAATGATTAAAATGTGCTAATGTATATACTGGGATGAGAATCTAGTTCAGCCTCAGGAACATAGGAGTTTTCCCTGAATATAGGCTGTCTTATGTAGTTAACTGGGGGGGTGGTAGAGATTTAATTCCTCTGCATTTTAATATTGGGAGTGAACAAAACACTTTTTTAAAAAGTTATGTCAGAATGGTAAGTTGTCAACTTCCCCCCCTTACGTTTGCTTATATGTTCTCCCTAAACTGCCTTCCTCTCAAATTCCTCTCAAAGTATGGGACCACTTTTTCACAAGTATACGAGTTAGCAAAAATCATACACCTCTGATGGTAACCAGAAAGGAAAACAGCAATTGGAACTATTTTTCCGTGTAGTCTCTGGAACACAGCTTTGATTTAAGATCCTCTTCTCTTCTTTATATGTAGCCTGTTTTGGGCCAAACTCTTCAGAATAAGCTATCATTTGCTAAGTGGATTTGAGTTCTGCTGGAGATTTATTTAAAATGTGATCCAAGATTCAAAGAGCCTGCTTCCTTAGGTAACAAGCAGAACCCGTGGTACAAAGGCCTATATTTAATTGTCCCTTGCAAGTACACTCTCTGGTCCTCATCTGTGTGATACTACCTTCTGGGTAGATGGGAAGTGGGTGGGACAACCTCTGAGGGAGCCCTGATAGATATGATCACCAAATCGGCTGCGGTCCTGGGAAGATGCAGCACCTCCCTTGCCAAAAGTTCCCCAGGTGTCTGGAGTCTCAGAACAGAAAGCTGCTGCTGGGGGCTTGTGCTGGAGCACCGATAGAGCCTTTTTTTTTCTTTTCTATTTATTTAAAATAGAGTTAGAGAGAAGAAAAAACAGAATAGCTTTTGGTGGAAGAGTATATGAACCCAACCCCAACAGTGGGAGAGTTACTTAGCTTTCACTTTTTTTTTTTTTAATTTAAGGTTACGTTAAAAGAAAATGAGCTAAGGGAAAGTTCAGAATACCTTTAAGGCTGAAAGGTGTGTATGTGTGTGTACCTACTTCAAAGCACTTAGTATACCAGGGATATCGCCAGCAATTCTTGTCCGTGAGAATCTGACCCTGTGATCGGACCTGTGTCTGAGAAACTCAGGGCTGACACTTTCAACCCCTCCTCAACTCATTTTTCTAGGATGCCAATTGCCTTGAAGGCACTGTACACAATCGCCTTGTGAAGTGCTCACTCTTCATTTTGGAAACTCTCTCATTTTTCATCATGCTTCCCTTTCTTCCAGCTTTTGTCTCCGTCTCTTCTTTGTTTCCATGCTGTGAAAAGATATGTCAGAAAGGCGCCATTTTTGAGGAGCGTGAGGATGGGAGAGGATGTAGATTCACAGGGAGGGAAACCTAAACGAAGCAGGAGTAGTCCACCCAGGATGACTGTATCCACAGGCTATTAGCCAAAGAGCACTTTTCAAACAGACATTTTCCCTGCAGTGACCACTTTGCTTAGAGACTTCTACCAGGTTTGCATTCTGGGGCAAAAAAAAAAAAAAAGGAAATGCTTAAGATAGACTTCTGAAACAAGCAGCATTATTGTGTTTTGTATAAAAGACCTTTTATGCTTTGTATACTTACAGCACAGTGTCTTATTTTCCTGTATCTCTGAAGGATTGTTTATCTCCTCTTCCTCTAGCCACCTCTTTATTCTATAAGCCTCCCATCCAGGGCCACAGCATTTTCTGTATTATGTGGTAATCCTTAAATAACTCCTTAGAATCTGTCTTCCCTCCTCATTTCTCTCCACTCTGTCCTGTGTTCTCTGCCTCACTAATTCCAGCAAGATAGATAGATGTCACACCCCACAGGAACTTTCCGGATCCTCCTGCTAGCCACTAGCACACGCCTCAAGTTACTCATTTTTTTAAATGTGGGAGGGAAGGTCGGAGGGGAATGGGAACCATTGCCATTCCTGGAAGGGGGGTCACGAACAGCCGTGGACTGAGGTTGGAAAAGAAGTCCAAGGAGAGGATGGATCCTGGAACTGACACAGCTGCCCTCCTGCAGAGTGACTCTTCTGGTTGGGGCCGAGTTCTGCCGTCAGCTGTTCTCGTGTCACTCTCCTCCCCCTGCTCCCCCTACCCCTGCTTCCTACAAAAGATTGTTAGCAAGCTCTTTAAGTGCAGGAGACACTGATTCTAATACAGGGATTTTAATGCCAGAAGGGCCTGTTTTTTCTTAGACATCTAGTTCAATAACCTGATTTTATAGTTGAGGAAAGTGAGGCCCCCTCACCGCATCCCCCCATGTCCAGCTTCAGCTGGCCTGGTGTTACTCCTCTCTCTCTCCTAGTACAATATTCTTACTAAGTGGCTTCTGTTAAGCTAGAAATGTCTTCATGTACAAGTGGAGATTAAGGTGGTCCATGGTGGCCTCCATTTTTCCCCTTACAAATAGGGCTCCCATGTAACTGTTTTACAGTGGAGATAGTCTTTGCAAATTTTAGGAAAGGGGAAACCAGTTTTTCCTCTAGATTTGTATATTCTTTACAAGTCTGGTGAAGGAAGAAGCTTTTCTTTCTCTCTCTCTCTCTTCCCTTTAGATTGTGCTTTTTGTCCTCTTGCCGTCACTCTAACACTTTGAGGTACAGGCTGGCAGGGAGTCACAGAAATGGCTTTGAAGACCAGCAGGCTGTTTCATAAGTAGACACTTATCTACAATGAGAGGTATCAGTCCAATCAGTTTAGGATTGAAGAAGAGGAGGCTCATGTGTAACTTTCTAAGGGTGGATTTAGAAAATGTCCACTGGGAAAGTCTAGAGCCTTGTCCTGAGACACACTTCATGCTGCAGAAGAAGGTGGAGGAAGTGAGTAGAACTAGCGCGTGGCCATAAGCGTGGCTACTGCAGTGTCTGGGTTCCACTGGGGCCTCAAACTGTTGGAGGCTCTAAGCCTGGCAAATTCTATGCTCCTGACCCCTGTAACTCAAAATGAAAATAACACAAACATTTAAATAAATGTAAGGGAGTCTACCCAAATTCTGAGTTTTCCCCCAATGACTTCTTTCTTGTGCATTTTTGGAAATAAGTAGTTTCCAGTATTTTCAAAAGAGTTGTAGAGAAAATCAGCCCAACGCTACCTAAGATCCTGTGTTTGGCTCTAAAGTACCAGTGCAAAAATATAAGGGATGTGTATACTTCTTCATTTGTTGCTGCTTTTGTGTTTGGAACCGGGGTGGTGGGGAGGGGGTCGGGTCTTCTTAGCTTTCCCTGCAGGAGAGCGCAGGGCCTGAGTGTATGTCAGGGGTGGGGCTCTCCGTGGTCCCCAAGCAGGGGCAGCACGTGTTCACCCACCCGTTCGAGAAGGCTCTCCTCTGCCCCCTCCCTCCATCTCCACCCGCACCCTTCACCCGGCCAGGGGCTGTTGTGTGGCCGAGGCTCTCCCTCTGCAGCGGCCCCGGTGACCCGAGTCCTCGCCCGCAGGCAGCCGCGAGACAGCCTTCACGTACGCGGTGAGCGCCGCGGGAGTGGTCAACGCCATGAGCCGCGCATGCCGGGAGGGCGAGCTGTCCACCTGTGGCTGCAGCCGAGCCGCGCGTCCCAAGGACCTGCCGAGGGACTGGCTGTGGGGTGGCTGCGGGGACAACATCGAGTATGGATACCGCTTCGCCAAGGAGTTCGTGGACGCGCGGGAGCGGGAACGCATCCACGCCAAGGGCTCCTACGAGAGCGCGCGCATCCTCATGAACCTGCACAACAACGAGGCCGGCCGCAGGGTGAGTGCCCCAGGTCTTGTCCCAGACTCAGGCCTCTCAGTCTCCCTCGAGACCCTCTATCCCCCAGGCTGGGCCTCTTCCGGTCTCTACGCCCTCTGCTACTCTCTGTAGGTTCCTGCATGTTCGTCTCTCTGACTCTGTCTCCTCCTCTTTCTGTCTCCAACCCCCTTTCTGTCTTTTCTCGTTTCTTTCTCTCTCTCTGTCTTTTTCTCTCCGTCTCCTTGCCTTTCTTCTTCGCCCGCCCACCCCCAACTCCCGGTCCACACTTCAGCACACAAATAGGCCACAGGCCTCTCTGGAGAGTGGCGCACACCCCAGAAAAGCCCTCCTGGGGGTGAATCATTCCTTCCTCGTTCTCCCTCCCCCGCCCCCGCCCCCCATCTAGCCAAGGAGCTCCTGCAGTTGTCTGTCAAGATCTTTCTCTGCCTTTTAAATTAATCCCCAGTGCAACTGGGGCCAGTCGAGCTCAGAAGTAAAAATGCTAAGGTTTGCCCTCCTCCCTGGAACAAGTCTGTGGTTGTGTCCAAATTGGGAGAGGGAGTTCTTTATCCCAGTAAGCGCCCAGCTAAGAAACCCTCACCCCAGCTTCCAGGACTTACCTTTTTCTTCCCTGTGTCATTAGATAGCAGGTTTGATGGACTGAGGGCTTTTCTAAAAAAGAACTTTTCTAGGAAAACTACAGCATTTTTGGTAGTCTGACCATCAGGCCAATTGTGGGTGGCTCTGAAGAGACGAGGGAGCCACTCAGAAGTGCCCAGAGAGGAGGGCCTCTGCAGGCCTGCCGGAGGGTCCCCATTCTGCTCCTTCCCTCGCCTGGTGGGGACATAAAATGTTTCTCCACAAAAGTTCAAAAGAACCCCCCCTTTTTTTCCCCCTGTGGTTAAGCACATGGCACTTTATGGCTGCTTTAAAATGAAGGGGTGAAAACTTTTCTTAGCTTTGGCAGCATTGAAAACCAGGGCCATTATTTTTTCACAGAACCCAAGGTAGGTGCCAGGAACTTTCTGGTCAGAGATTTCACCCTTCTGTATTTTGGGGCGAGGAAAGGGAAGATAATCACAAAGTAAAGTATCCAGGACTGGAAGGAGGCTTAGAACCCTCTGGCCGCACACCCTCATTTTAAAGATTGGGAAACTGAGGCCCGGAGAACCACTTCATGCTGTGGAAGAAAATTAATAGAGTGAGATATAAGCCAGGTGCTTTTTGGTTTTTTAAATTAAACTCATATATCGCAGCTTAAGGGTGAAGGGCTATAGGTTTTGGAATTAGAGAAATCTAGATTAAAATCCAGTTCTGTATGTTCCTGAGCCTCAGTTTCCGTATTTCCATATCTGTTAAATGGCCATAGCATGAACTATCTCTTGAAGTTGTCTTGAGAACAAACTGAGATGATATAGTAGGTTGAACCATAGGAAATACCAATATGTGACTATTTCTGACCTATAAAATAATGATTTCCTATGGTTCAGTCGAGGGTCTTCATTTAATGTCAGCTGGTAGTAAAGTAATTGATAAGTGATAATTCTAAACATTATGAAGTAAAATCATGGAGAAGTCCAAGATTATCTAGACAATTCCAGCTAACCTATCTTCTCAGATTTGCTGCTGAACATTTGGTGGTGTCAAGGAAGGACTGAACTCTGTATATTTTTGCCTGTGCTGCCCTGAGAGGTCAGTAATTGCTCTCAGAGGGACATGGCCTCTTCTCTCTGAGATCTCTCACTGCCGTGGTGTCCGCAGTGTGGCGGGCTCTCCCTGCTGTGGCCTGCCCAAGGCTGTGCAATGGGGATGTCAGACCTGCTCTGCCTGGAGCCCAGAAGACCTTGCTCCTGTCCTCATCAGAGACATACACCTTTATTTTCTGCACATGGTGTGCCCAGCTCCAGAGACCAGACATGCCTCCAGGACAGAGATGTGGCTGACAGTCTGGGCCCATTCTGCCCATAGTTGGTGCTTTCATCTGTCTTTGGAGATTGCTTACACGTCTCTCCTGTAGGGAAATCTTCAGGGGCTTAGCAACCAAGGAGAATGGGTCAGGGGATTTCCAGGTGGAGAGAGAGAATTTTGCAGAGTTGGAAAAGCACCTTTAATATTATTATTTCATTTAACAATTGCATTTTTTTAAATAGTGAGGGTTTTTTTTCCCCCCTGTAAGCTTTATAATTTGAGCAGTGAGCTGGGCTTGGATCCTGGTAGATGAGGTTACATAGAAGACAATTTTTCTCTCGGATCGGGGGTTGGAGCAGGGAAGTCAGCCACTATGCATATAAATCATATTAGCATCTCCTCTGGACATAGCTTTTTATATTCCTCAAAAGGGAGTAAAGGTTTAATATGTTCGCAAAACCCTTCCTCAGACTAGCTGAGTGCCTAAAACTCTTTATGCCAAAGGAATATGCTTTGACCTCCTTTTCGAGAAAGCCCCCTAGGAATCCCTGGAGGAAGAACATGGCTGTTCTGGGTGGAAGGAGCCTTCTAACTCACGCCAGCCTCCGAGTTCCTGCCAATAGCACTCGGACTCTGGAGGGTAACTGGTACAGGAACTGTGGGCTGTCAGGACTATAAATAGGCAGCCGCCACCTCCCATACTGCTGGGCACAGTGTTTTGGGGCCAGACCTGAGGTCAAGGTGACTGGGAAGGACTCAGACGCCATGCCCTTGTCACCCTGGAGAAAGACCAGATTTACTGATTATATCCTGCGTGCCAAGTATGTTTCATGCATCGTCTGATTTTATCCTTACAACAGTGCTGTGAGGCTGTTGCCATCAGTCCGCTACATGGATGGAAAATAGAGGTTCCAAGAGGGGAAGCCAATTGCCTGAATCAGGGTCAGAGTTGGGACAGAACCCATGTCTGCCTGGGCCTAGGATGGGTGCTCTTAGCCTAGGCAGTGGAGGGGAGGGTTAGGGGTTGTTTGAGAAGCAGGAGGGAGAAGACCTGAGATCAAGGCCCAATTCTCCCACATTCTAGCTGCATGACCTGTGCAGGCCACTTATCTTCCCTGTCACTGTGTCACCATCTAATCCAGCCCATGTTATAACCTTGTTGGGAGGATTAAATAAGATAAAGTGTATAAAAGCTCTTAATACAGTGCCTGACACACAGCAATAATAGTAATAGTGAGTAAAGATCTGAACCCTTATCTTACTGGTCTGGACCCCTCTCAGCCCTACCATTGATCAGCTGGGTACCCATGGGCAAGTCACTGAACATGAGCTTCAAGCCCAACTGCCTGGGTTCAAATCCTAGTACTTGGGTAAGTATCTCTCCTCTCTGGGCCTCATTTTCCTTCCCTGTGAAATGGGGATGATAATAGCACTTCCCTCATAGGCTGTTTGTGGGGATCAGTCCATGTGGTATGGGTAAGGAATCGTGCACGGTCTCTGGGATGAGTGTTCAGGCTGTAATAGTTGCTATAATGTTGTCCTGCAAAACAGAAGCAGCTGGAACAATTTTTTTCCTGTTCCTATTAAAAAACTGTGGCTGTTTATTATGATGATGTGTAATAATGAGGGGCTAAAAACGTATTTATTTTGTAGACTTATTAAAGAAAGTAACACAGACTTCCGGTAGTGGGGAATGAGGAGGAAGTGGCCCAGGCCCTAGTTCTGCTGGTGAACATGGCTCCACCTAGAAGGTAGAGGGGAGCTTTGTTAACAGAGCCCTGCCTACATCTGGGCTCTTCCATGAGTTTGTAAACTGACTGTCCCATCTCCCCACAGACAGTGTACAACCTGGCCGATGTGGCCTGCAAGTGCCACGGGGTGTCCGGCTCCTGTAGCCTCAAGACGTGCTGGTTGCAGCTGGCTGACTTCCGCAAGGTGGGTGACGCCCTGAAGGAGAAGTATGACAGCGCAGCGGCCATGCGTCTCAACGGCCGAGGCAAGCTGGTGCAGGTCAACAGCCGCTTCAACTCTCCCACCACGCAGGACCTGGTCTACATCGACCCCAGCCCGGACTACTGCGTGCGCAATGAGAGCACGGGCTCGCTGGGCACACAGGGCCGCCTGTGCAACAAGACATCTGAAGGCATGGACGGCTGTGAACTCATGTGCTGTGGCCGCGGCTATGACCAGTTCAAGACGGTGCAGACGGAGCGCTGCCACTGCAAGTTCCACTGGTGCTGCTACGTCAAGTGCAAGAAGTGCACGGAGATTGTGGACCAGTTCGTGTGCAAATAGTGGGCGCCCCACTGCCCACCTGTCACCCAGCCCCGTCCCCAGGACCCACTTATTTATAGAAAGTACAGTGATTCTGTTTTTTTTTTTTAATATTGTTTTATTTCCCCCCAAGAACTGCAACCGGAACCATTTTTTTTCTGTTCCCATCAAGAACTCTGTGGTTTATTATTAATATTATAATTATTATTTGGCAATAATGGGGGTGGGAACCAAGAAAAATATTTATTTTGTGGATCTTTGAAAAGGTAAGACAAGACTTCTTTTGATGGTATAGGATGAGGGGCAAATAACATATACCCTGACTTAGTTGTGTGCACATCTAGAAGTTAAATGAAATACATTTTCTTTTTCTCAACAGTGGGGTCATATGGGACAAGTAACATCCAGTTGGAAGGGGGTGGTCCAAATCCATGCCTCTGTGATCAAAATGATTTGTAAATGCTCTGGTAAAAGGTCTGGAGAAACAAACAGAAAGAAGAGAACCCACCCCTTCCCCAGGGGCTATCAGCCTGAAACATTATCAAAATGATAATTTAAAATATAAGAATGAGAATCTTATATCCCTGAAAGAAAAAAAGTATATCATGTGTCTCATGCTTCTCAAACATTCCATGTGCAGATGGTCCTATTCTAACAGCTCCTGAAACTTGGGGAGCAGGGAGGAAAGCCTCAGAAATTAAAAAACTTAAAACTCCTATATTAAGACAATGATTTGAAGCTGTGACAGGAATTTGGTTGTCAGATTGGGAAAGCATCCCCAAATGACTCTGGGTGGTAGACCTTTTGTTTGGAGAGGGGTGGGGGAGGTTGGCTTGAATATAAAAGAAAATATACTGTAATTTTCTTAGGGATACTTGGTTAATAAATGATATTAAAATAATAAACGGATTCCATTCACAGACCCTACGCCCAGACAACAAGGTAATTGCATGCAGTTCAGCACCGCACCAGAGCAGAAAACCCATTTGTGGGAAAAAGTGAAACCTGCCCTCCCACTTGACCCTGAGTTCTGTGTGAGTCCTCCTTGTTGCTGAGGAGGTGAGGCTGGCCACATTTCCAAAGCGCAGCTCCACTGGGTCCCCTTTGATTACAGGACAGGAAATGAACCATTGGGAGCTCCACTTGGAAAACAGTTCACTACTTAGGGATTTTTTTTTTCCTAAAACTTTTATTTTGAGAAGCTGAAGTTTTATATATTTGGATGACATTACTTGGCTAATGGAGTTCACAGAGGTGTTACAGCATTTCACTGATACGATCCTGTGTTTAGACTCTCCACTCAAGCTTTTCCTATTATACTGCAGGTGAACCCTAAAACTGTTCCTAGTGTACTTGAACAGTTGCATTTATAAAGGTGGGGTGGGAATGTGGTTTAATGGTGCCTGATATCTCAAAAGTCTTTTGTACATAACATATATATACATATATATAAATATAAATGTTATTATATCTCAGTGCAGCCAGTGACTTAGCACTACACTTCACTCTGGGGTTATTTCTTGGTCTAGAGCGTGGTTGTCCTTAATTGCAATCCGTTGGGATTTTTCCAAAAGGTTTTCAAGTTGATCTTGGGCTATGGCCGTGATGTGATGCTACCTTGAGCATCACAAAACAGCCTCATTTTTGAGGAACCTGGAAGGTTTTCTTCCCTGATATGCATGTTGATTTGAAGATTTCTTATATCTTCCCCACCCCATCCCCTTTTCTCCAAACTCCATTTCTGTACATTTTCCTGAGAGGGCATTACTTGTTTGTCATAGACTTGGAGATGACGAGAGATTCAGAACTCAGAGCATGGTGAGCATTTCTCTTTCCTTAGTTCATTTGGCAGAGTGGAAACTGGTGCCTAGTAGACCTAGTAGTACCTATTTGAGTCCCTAAGGAAAATCTAGTTCATGACATAGACAGCTAGTATTTAAGTTTTTAAAAACAGGACACCTCTTTCTAAAAAGTGCCATCAAATGTGTTTTTATCTCAGACTTACATGATTTTAAAAGTTTGGAAAGATACACATATCTTGCAACCTTCGTAGGCTTAGTGGCCTTCACATCACCTCAGCCATCGGTGGCTCTTAATTTATTGCACAAGGATATTCACATCCCCTCAGTTGCAGTGAATTGCAAGCAAAAAAAAAAAAAAAAAAAAAAAAAAAAAGCACTAATTAGTTTAAAATGTCACTTTTTTGGTTTTTATTATACAAAAACCATGAAGTTTTTTATTTGCTAAACCAGATTTTGTTCCTTTTTAGTGATTCATGTTTATGAAGAGAGTTGAGTTTAACAATCCTAGTTTTTAAAAGAAACTATTTAATGTAAAATATTCTTGTCACTCAGATATTATGTATATCTTCTATGGCCTTTATTCTGTACTTTTAATGTACATATTTCTGTCTTGCGTGACTTGTATATTTCACTGGTTAAAAAAAACAAACATCAAAAGGCTTATGCCAAATGGAAGATAGAATATAAAATAAAACGTTACTTGTATATTGGTAAGTGGTTTCAATTGTCATTCAGATAATTCATGTGGAGATTTTTTGAGAAGCCATGAGGGAGAGTTTAGGGTAAACTACATGTCAGAATAACAGAAGAGCAGAGAATTTTTACCAAAAAGCAAACTATTTGGAAGCTTCAAAAGATTTCTATATGTAACGCAACAAAAGGGGAATTCTCTTTTCCTATATATGTTCCTCAAAAAAAGAAATCAAGCAGATGGCTCAAAGCTGGTTATAGGATTGCTCACATTCTTTCAGCATTATGCATGTAACTTAATTGTTTTAGAGCGCGTTGCTATTGTAACATCTCAGAGAAGAACTGAAAAGCGACATGCTTTTATCCATGACCAGAGCTTTAGTCCAAAAAAGTGTATTTGTGTTTACCACTGCAACTATTGCACCTCTCTATTTGAAGTTACTGTGGACTGCGTGTCTCTGTACCCTTTGAAAGTTATTTCATGAAAAGCAAGCCTCAATCTGCAGAGAATGAAAACTCATTGGAAACTAAAGGCTCGTTGTGTTAAATGCAATTAATATGGGTTCTCGTGCTTTCCGAAAGTGTACACCGAAATCTGGCCAGTGTGGCCCAGATTGATAGGTTAGCCCTTTGCTTTTTTTCTTTTTGGATAACCTTGTAACATATTGAAACCTTTCAAGGATGCCAAGAATGCATTATTCCACAAAAAAACAGTAGACCAACATATAGAGTGTTTAAAATAGCATTTCTGGGCAAATTCAAACGCTTGTGGTTCTAGGACTCACATCTGTTTCAGTTTTTCCGCAGTTGTATATTGACCAGTGTTCTTTATTGCAAAAACATATACTTGATTTAAGAGTGTCAGCATATTTTTTTCTTTGCATCCTGGAATGCATTCAAGATCTTCCCAATACAGGAAAATTAACAAAAAAATTTATATATAGGCACCAGCAAGCAGAGCCATGTTCAAAAGTCATTGTGGCCTCAAGTAAAAGGAAGACTGTTTTGAGTTTTAGTCCAGTTTATCTGTTTAGCTGCTGACCTCCTGACTGTATATGTTTTAGTAGCCTACCCAAACCCCTTGCTCAGATGACTTTGCCAATGCCAACTTTCAATTTGTTTTTGCAAAACATTATGCAAGCTACTGGAATTATCAAATATGACACTCTAGCAGGCTAAGTACTCCAAATAAGAGATTGGTACTGGTTGACTTCAAGAGATCATTAGCAAAACAGTCCTTAAAGGCTGAGTGGTCCATAAGATAAGTGAGGAGAGACAGATGAAAAAGGTAGTTATAACTTGAAGCATGTATGTAATGCAAATACACACCAAGGCATAGGTCTAAAATACTGCATTATCACTGTAAAGCGTACTTTTAAAATATTTATTTTTTTTTAGAAAGTATTTTTTAGTCTCCCCTCTCTATGAAATGGTGAAAAACAGATGCCATGTTTTGAAAGTATGATGATGAATTGAGTTTTTAAAACAGGAAGCTTTCAGCAACATAGTAATTAAAACTTAGTAAAAGAATCTTCTATTTACCTGCTTGTACAAACTTTACACTTAAATCTGATGATTGGGTGATATTTTAGTGAAACATCATCTTGTTAGCCAACTTCAAAAGAATGGGTGTAGATTGATTAAATCTTGGTATGAGTTTTTAAAACAAATGTATCAATTTGAATAGAGAAGATTTAATTAAAATGTCTCAGTATTTCAAAAGCAAAAGAAGAATGAGGAAAATTGCATATTAGACCGTTTTTTAATGCAGTGTACAATTTGCTGGGTTTGCTAGAAATGAGATAAAGATTATTTATTTTTGTTCATATCTTGTACTTTTCTATTAAAATCATTTTATGAAATCGGCGCAGTCACGTGTGTGTTTAGCAGAGATGGTGTTCATGGCAATCAGCATTTGATGCATGTGGGCACGGAGCACAATTATGGTTTAGGGCATCCAGAAGAGAACATTCACATTTCAGGCATGTAGATGATAATTATGGTCAAGTCCCAAAGATTTATTTTGTATTTTAATGCTCATTTTCCTTTTGGCTATTGCTAATCTTTCCATTTCTCATTTGTTCTGCTGCCGCTAACATGTAAGAGTTGTATTAGGAGATTATTATTCAATGTAGACACTTAGCATAGTGACATGGGATTACGATGAAATTCCAGGGCAAGAGAAGAAAGAATGATTTCAGAGATAAACTAGTGTTCTAGATAAACAGACAGAATCACCTGGAATATTCTGCTGGTTTTTTTTTTGTTGTTGTTGTTTTGTTTTAACATATGGTAACGGTTGCCAGCCAGGTGTGTAGATGAGTTTCTCAGCCTCAGCACTATTGACATTTTGGGCTCGATGATTCTTTGTTGTGAGGGTTTGTCCTGTGTGATTTTTAGCAGCATCTCTAGTCTCTACCCACTAGATGACAGTAGTACCCCCCATTTATGAGAACCAAAAATGTCTCCACATATTGCAGGATGTGACCCAAGGAGAGAATCACCCCCAGTTGAGAACCGCAGCTTTAGATGGAGGGACTGAGGTCTGAACGCTTGAGGAATACAAGATAACCGCAGTGGTGGATTGTTCCTTGCCTAGGTTGGCTAATAAGCCAGGGAAGTCCCTTGCAAGTTTCCCTGTGTAGGATATGGAGATGCAACATCTTCCACAGGGCAGGCTGGTTTGCAATTAATAGCATAGGCTCTGGAACCAGATTGCCTGTGTTCAAATTCTGGGACTGCCATTTTCTGTGTCACTTCTGGGAAGTTGTATAGCCTCTCTGAGCATTTGTCTTTAAAATGGGAGAGAATACTACAGTTCTCTCCAGGGTTGTTGTAAAGATAAGATGTGTTAACACGTTTTGAGTGCTTAGAGGGGTTCTGATCTAGTAAGAGCTCACTAAATGTTAGCTAGGAAAGACAGATCAGGAAGTGCAGGCCAGCGTTAACATACCCAGAGGTGGCTAGTTCACAGTGGTGAGGCACCTTGAGTGTCTGGGGAGGCTGTAAACTTTTGGCCTGTCTACATTACGTATCCAGATGTATTTTGTTTGACTGGCAAAGCACTAAAAATACTCAAATTAATTGCCAGCATTTAAAAGATCGGTAATTTTACTTTCAAATTTGAATTTCTGGCTTGAAAACTGGGAAGCGCTCGCCACCTGGATGCAGGGCACCATGGGTCCCCTGTACGACAATCAGCTGGGTCCAGGCAGCCTAGACCCTTTGAAACTTGTCCAATTAGCCATTTAATCACTTAACTAATCCCTGCAGGCTCATGCACTTGTGATGGTTTTTAAAAGTGTTTTTCCTCTAAGCCAGAGTTTTTCAACCTCACCATTATTGACATTTCAGGCTAGATAATTCGTTGTTGTGAGGGGCTGTCATGTACACTACAGAATGTTCAGCAATAGCCCAGGCTTCTAGCTACTAGATGCCGACAGCACCCTCCCATTTGTGACAACAAAATAGGTCTCCAGACATTGCTGAATGTCTCATGGGGGACAGAATCACCCTGGTTCAAAGCCATTGGTCTAAACTAAATGATTTGTATTCATAAGCTAGCCAATGAGTTTAAAACAAAGAAATAGAACAAAAAAGATTAGTCTCTTAGTGTAAAGAAATGTCTGGCACATCACAGAAACTTGATAAATATTTAATAAGTGAATGAAAAACATCCATTTCCATCAGCCCCACCAACATTCTTGAACCTCTCTGATATAACCTGAAAAGTTACCTACAAAGACTAACAATAGTAGCAACTTAAGAAAAGGAATTAGTATTAAAAGCAAAGATAATAAATGCTTGGCTAAATTTTCCTAGTTAGCTTTTCTGCATGTAGCTGAATGAATATGCACACTATTCATTGATTTTTGTTATTGGGCTGCAACTTGCAAAGAGCATCCCATCACTCACAGACATAGGAGACGCTCAACAGAGTTTCACTGCCAAACAAGTTTGGGAAATGAAGAAGGATGGATCATTGCCCTGCTGAGAGATGTATGCTGTTCATTAGCATATTGGCAGTGCTAAAATCAAAGAGTGGGCAGGAAAGAAGGATGACCCTTAACTCAGACTTTGTCGGGAATGTTTTGATTCCTGTTCATTTAACACCTGTTACTATCCTCTGGGCACATTGGGAAACCCTGGCATGGAGCTTCCTTCTCTGGCAGGTTTTGTGAGGATGTGTTCTACTGAGGTCAAGAGCTGCCTGGCTTGCCTTTTGTAGAGTGCTGCTTGGTGACTTGTGTCTAGAGGTCTGGCATTGCTCCTCTCGCTCATGGGGGGCTGGCCCTGATTGGCACTTAATCCACTTTAGAGCCTGGTGATTGGGATGGGAAAGGAGGTGCTCAAAGAGGCAACCAGGGGAGTCCAGAGATATAAAGATACCGCAAAGGCCAGAAAGAGAGAGGGATGAACAACAGAAAAGGATAGAATGAGGGAAAGAGGAAAGCATGAAAAGCAAGGAAGAATAAAGGCAGATCTGGATGTCCCCTGACCAACACCTTCAGACCAATGTCATTTCTACTAGTTAAAATAAAAAGTAGGGTAAGAAGCTAATATTTGACAAGCATTTATTTTGTATCTGGTACTTGTTGGGGGTTTTATCTTTCACTCATTTAAGTAAGCTTTCCAAGTATCTTCTGAGGTAATAGCATTATCTTCATGTTATAGATGATAGAAATACAAGTTTGGAGAGCAAAAGCCTGACCCAGGAGCCCCTTTGTCCACCAAAAATCCAGGATCTGCCTTTATCAATGCGGAGTTGATACTAGGAGATGGCTGCCTCACCAAAGACTGCATTTCCCAGGCTCCCTTGCAACCAGGTATGACCCCAAGACTAATTTCTATCAATGGAAGGGGAACAGAAGTGATGTGTGTTAGTTTTGGAGCTCGGGTTTCTGAGGAGCCGGTGTGAATTCTCCCTTCCACCAGTTGAGAGCAGAAGACTCTGCTGTGTTAGGGGTTGATAGAGCCACAATATGGAAGAAATGTAAGTCCGTGACCCACCAGTTGGAGGAAAGCCATGAACTGACCTGAAACTCCCTCCTTAGACTGTTGTGTAATTAACTTATAAACTTCTATTGTGTTAAGCCACTGACATTTTGGAGCTTGATACAGTGCTTAGCTATTCCGCCCAATACACTGCCTTCTCCTGCCACTTTAGTCCACTTGTCATGCTCCCATCGTCTCTGAGTTTCCAGAAGATTAACAGTTTGGATGGTCCCATGTAAATCTCTTCCATTTTTGAGCTTCTGATTTTTTTTTTGTTGCTTTTTCTCTAAGGACCCATCCAACTAATTTATTGAATTATCATTTATACAGTAGGGAGGATGTGCAATGAGCACCCACTGTGTCCTGAGCATTGATTTAGGTGTTGGGGTTACAGAGGTGAGCAAAGCAAACTGTGTCCCTGCCCTTCTGGACTAACCAGCAGTTGCAATGATGGAGCATCGGGGGAGGATGGGGTGCCATGGGGGCCCTAGAGAAGAGAGCCAACCCCACACCTGGGGAATCAAAGATGCTCCCTAGGAAAAGTGATGAGGGGTTTGCTGAGCTTTTAAAGGCAAGTAGATGTTATCCAGGTTAAGTTGGGGAGAGGCAGGTAGCATTTAAGAAAGAGGGCACAGATTGTGCAAAGGCCCAGAGGGAGGAGAGGATATGGTTCATCACCAGGAGCCATGAGTTTAGAGATCTGCTGGAACGCAAAGGTGAAGGGGGACATTGGGAGATGAGGTGGGGTGCACTGCAGCCCAGGCCGCAGTCAGGAAGGGCCTAGTCATTCCTTTTAGGGGAATGGGATCCATGGGAAGATATTCAGCCAGGATGGGACATGTTTGGGACTGACATTTAATGACCTTGTAGAGGCACTTACCCCCTCAATTCCTCAGTTCTTAAACCTTGAAGGCCTCCATGATCTGGGGGGCATTTTGGTGCAGTTTTGCCTCAGCTCAAACCCTTGCAATCCTGGGCTTCCCGTCTAACTCAGGGCAGCTTAAGGTCCCTGTAACTGAGACAGTTCTAGCCACATGCCCACTTCTTCTCCACCAGTATGACTTGCTCTAAATCCTACCTCACACTCTAGTCCCAGGGCTTTCCTTTCTGTACATGCTGCCCCCACCCACTGAAGAGCTCACCTCCTGTCACTTGCCTCAGATGTCCCAACCAGAGCTGCCAATGGTGAACTCCGGTGCCAGACCCACTGCTCCATGACTCAAAGGCTTTGTCTCATTCACTCTTCATAAAAAACTTATCACACAGGAATGTGAGCATTATTCCCATTTTAACAGATAAGGAAACTGAGGCCAGGAGAAATTAGGTCACTTACTTTATCAGTTGTCTATTGCTGAATAACACACCATACTCATACAAAAACTGTGGCTAAATGATAAATTTGTAATTGCTTATGATCCTGTGGGTGATCCTGATTTAGCTGGAGGGCTTTCTGTCAGATAGGCTAGGGGCTGGGAAATTCTACATAGCCTCACTCAGAAGTCAACAGTTGATTCTGGCTATTGGCTGGGCCTTTCTCATGATGAGGTCTCTTATCTTTCAGGACACCACAGTCCATGAAGGTGAGACTGGAAACTTCAAGATCTTTTGAAGCATGAAATCAGAACTTTCACTATATCACTTCCACTTCATTCTATTGGTCAAAGCAAGCAAGCCCAAGGACAGCCCCCATTCAAAGAGGTGGAATGATAGACTCCACCTGTCAATGAGAGCAATGGCAGTAACATTGCCAAGGGGATCTGTACAGGATGGGAAATGTTGCTGCAACATCTTTGCAAACAGCCTCCCCCAGGAGTCAGGGTTGAGTGGCACTCCACCACTCCTCTCTCCTATGACAGCATGTGCAGGAGGAAACTCTTCTCCCACTCCCTAAAACCCACCGTCAGCATGGTTCAGAGGGTAGGACAAAGAATTTGGAGTCAAGAAAACTTGGCTCCAAGCTTTGCTCTTATTAGCTATGTGTCTTTGGGCCAGTTATTTACCCCCCTGCGCTTCATTCAGTATTCTCCTGTGTATCATGAGGATCTGATAATGCTGTAAGGTGATGGTGAGTACTGCTAACCATGCATTCAAAGACCTGGCACAGAGTAGGCACTCAAGCAGCAGTAGAGATGATGATGGTGGTAGTGATTGCGGGCCTGGGAAGAAACTAGCCACATTTCCATCACCGGCTTTCAATGAGTCATGAGCCTCCCTGTTCAGTAAATTGCAGGGCGCTCCCTTGGAGGCATTGGGAGGGGGCTCCTGAAGGTTCTTGATCAGGTTCAGGCTAAGGAAGCGAGGGTGGGGAGTCAGAGGATGGGCTTAGTCTCAGCACAGACATGCCAAATCCTCCTGCGCCCCTGGGAAACTCTGCTCAATGCTTTCCCATGTCTTAGGAGAGACCTATGACACCAGCAGGGTGGGGACTCACCTCCAAGAGTACGTTTCTGAGGCTGAGAAGAGCAGCCCTGGGCTCCTGAATTCTAAGTATACACCCCACCTCACTTCCTGTGGGTAGCAAGCTGTGCTTTTTGTGCAAGCCACCAAGCTTCCTTTGGGACTCAGTTTCCATATCTATGAAGTGGAAATAATAAGGCCTGTGCAACTTGCAACACAGATTTATTAGCAACTGCTCCCATTTACCAAGCACTACTGGGGTTTTTATTTCCTGTAAATATTGGGGTTTTTATTTCTTAGGTATTTTTAATTATATTGTTTGATCTCATGGCATCCAACATAAAGAAGGGTTACTCCTTCCATTTTACAGAGCAAAGAGATGGCCCAGGAGATCAAGTATCTTTCCCCAAAGTACAGAGCTGGTAAGAAGCAAAGCCAGGTGTCTGATTAGAGAGCCCCCTGTTTTCAGTCACTAGGTGACAGAGCCCCAGGGACCCTGGGAAGAGAAAGACGGAAGGCTGGGAACAGCAGGAACTTGACATTGCCTTTCTGACTCAGAGTCACTTGTCCTAGTTTTCAAGCTGAGGCCACTTTAGACCTTGTCCTCTAAGTTCTCAAACTTGTGCCATCAGAGAGCCCTGGTGGGAGTCAGGCAAGCCTTGCCTCTGCACATGAACCAGGTCTGGGAGAATCCTAGACCAGAATTTTTGACCAGCTCCATGGCACTTTCTCTGTCTGGATTCTGGCCCTACTTTGGCCACCATTTTGTTGTTTGACTTTGGGAAAATCCCTTCCCTTCTCTGATCCTCATTCCTAGACTTGTGCATAATGGCTTGGGCAGGGTCACATGAATGAGTTTGCTTTGATGTCCAGCAATATGGTGTCCCAAGAAATTAATGCTATGTAGTGGTAGAGAATAGGACCTCAAGCTCTGATATTTGGGAATAAAAGGAATGCAAATAAAATCTGGTCTTTGCTACTTTGGGCCAGCAATATGGTGATGTAGGGAAATCTTCTCTCTGGTGTGTCCTGTATGAATCCACACACGCACCGCTTCCTGTCCAGGTTCCCCATCCAGCATGGGGGATGGGGATGGGGGGAAAAATATATGATCCTTGGAACCAGAAACACCTGCACAGTCTTGGGCAAGTTTCTTGACCCTTCTGAGCTTCCATTTCTTTCTCTATAGAGGGCAAACCCTATCCACTGTGCAAGGGTTTTGCGAGGATAACACAAGAAAGCAAACAGTGCAAGGAACATGGCAACCACTCCATAAATGGAAGCTATTTTATTATTATCCTAATCCACAAATCTTCATGTCTGCCAGGACCCCTTCTGCCCTGCAGAGAGGTACATGATAAATTATTTAAGGACAGGTAATTCATTAGTTCATCCACTATGCTGTTCAGCACATGGTCTCACTAGTATATATTTTCTAGAGGAACAAACTGAATGGGAGCAATTCTTACTGCCCCACCTTGCCTCCCACAGTCTTTACAGAGGGATTTCTGGCATGATGGAGGTGGATTTCCTTTCCTAGGGCCCCTCTGGCTCTCATGATTCAGGCTGTGCATGGGGGCTGCCTGCTTTAATTCTTTCCTCCCACATTTTCCAAATGCTTCTAAGTGCCAGGCCTTTTGCGAGGTGCAGTAATGAGTAAGATCCTCTCTTGCCTTGAGGAGCTCCATCAAGGTCTGCTATGCAGTGCAGTCAAGGGCAAACCCAGGAAGAAGACAACTGTGAATTCCCTGGGAGCCTCTGTATGTTGGCAGAAAAACCGCACTCCAAGCACGTTTCCAACGAGCATTTGAAACCACTTGAATTCGGGTCTCAAAAACCAAGAAACCAGTTCTAAGTGTTTTCACCTCTCCCACCGCTTCCTCCTAAATTTCATTAGGGCTGACAATTTGTATATCCATTTACAGTGTAATGTGATTTAAATGGCTGACCGTAACTGCTGGAAATGGAGTTTTCCTGGGGTGCGGCAAGCAGAGGAGGCAGCTGGGGATGTTCCCAGGGCCGCGTGGGACCCACATTGGTGTGGTATTTGAAAGGCCTGGATGTGGCTTGTCAGACGTAGTGTCCACCCCAGGAGACAGGAGGGATAGCCACTTGGCCCCCTTCCCTCTTCACCCAGTAATCACTTTTGTTCTTGGAGGCTGAGATATCTTCAGTTTTAGGCCCTGCAGTAAAACACACTGGACCACAAGGCCCGTATTGAGCCAGGCCGGCTGGAGGAGAAAGCCAAGCCTGTTGGCCGGACATCTACATGCATGGTTAGGCAGAATGGATAGTGTGTGTCCTGCTTTGTGGCTTTCCTTTCTGTTTTGGCTTTGTAACTAAAACAGAGCTGATGTCTCAAAGACGGGATGTTCAATTTTATTTTGTCTCCTATCACTGTTTGACACAGTGTGTGTGTGTGTGTGTGTGTGTGTGTGCGCGCGCGCGCGTGTGTATGGCTCGCAGTTAGATTGTGAATTGAGTATGGGTTTGCATCCTGGCCCTGTCTCACTCAATGACCTCAGGCATGCCATTTTTTCCCATCTTAAAAACTGAGCTGGTGTTTCTTGTCTTGTATAATGAATTATGTGAAGTATCTAGAAGGGCACTGTCTAATACAGGAGCCATTAGCCACATGTAACTATTGAAATTCTAGTTAATTAAGATAAAATAAACTATTTTGTTCCTCAGTTGCACACATCTGAAACAACAGTGAAGCTATAGGACTTTCCATCATTGAGGGAGGTTCTCCCGCAAGCTCTGGCCTAGTGCTGTGCCTGCACCCACTGGATAATCCATGTGAGTCTAACAGAGAAATCGTGGCCTCTGTGACCTTTAACTAGCACAGCACTTGTGGTCAACATGAGTTGAATTAAGTCCCTTGAATTAAGTTGAATTAGTTAAAGACTACCGTGGCCTTTAACTATCACAGGAACTGTGGTCAACAAGAGCACTTTCCCCAGAATTTAGCATTTGAAACTAATGGATCAGCTGTATTTTTCTGAGGACCCCTTTTTTTTTTGTATGTTTAATGTCCAAATGTAGGAAAATATTCCACAAAGAGGCAGGTACAACACAAAAACAGCAAAGATTGCAAAATGCAAATGGACAGCTGTAATGTGGCAGGCACTCCATGTGCCAATGGTCTGGACTGTATTAGTTCAGGTTCTTTTTAGCTGCAGTCACAGAACCTAACTCCAGCTGGAGTAAACAAGATGCAAACTTGTTGGAAGATGTTGTGATGTGTCCTGGGATCCAAGGGCGACTCAAGCCATCATGGTGATCTGACTCTGGTGATATCAGGTCAGAAATTCATGAATTCACCCTCTGATGTGCTTTCCAAATTTGACAGTGCTGTAGAATCAACTAGGATATTCTTTCTTTCCTACTGTATTATTTTTATCTTTTTATTTTTCTTATTTTTGTTCAAGTACAGTTGTCTCCATGTTCCCACCACCGCTTTCCCCTGCCCCACCCACCTCCACCTCCCACCCTCAATCCTACCCTGCTTTGGCTTTGTCCCTGGGGTCTTTATACATTTTCCTTGATGAGCTTTCTCCTCCTTTCCCCCATGGCCTCCTTCCTCCCTCCCCTCTGGTTACTGTCACTTTGTTCTTTGTTTCAATGTCTCTGGTTATATTTTGCTTGCTTGCTTGTTTGTTCTGTTGATTAGGTTACACTTATAGGTGAGATCATATGGTATTTGTCTTTCACCACCTGGCTTATTTCACTTAGCATAATGCTCTCCAGTTCTATCTATGCTGTCAAAAAGAGTAGTAGCTCCTTCTTTCTTTCTGCTACATAGTATTCCATTGTGTCAATTTACTACAGTAAATCCACTCATTTACTGATGGGCACTTAGGTTGCTTCCAGCACTTGGCTATTGTAAATTGTGCTGCTATGAACATTGGGGTGCATAGGTTCTTTTGAATTGGTGTATCAGGATTCTTAGGGTATAATCCCAGCAGTGGAATTGCCAGATTAAAAGGCAGTTCCATTTTTATCAACTAGGATATTCATAAAGTACAGATTCCAGGGCCCTCCCTTGGATTTTCAGATTCATTATGTTTGGAGTAAGTCCTGGGACTCTGTATTTTCCCAGGCTCCTCTGGTGAGACTGAAGCTGCCACCTGGAAACCTGTGTTCCCAACCTATGCTCTCAGCTCTCCTGATCTGTGTTCCTAGTAATTTTACTGTCAAGGTGAATGCCATGATCCAGAGGGAGAGGATCTGATTAACTCATTTGTCTGTCCATTGTACCATCAGCACAACTGGGGGTCGGGGAGAAATTGAAGAGAAGTTTCTTCACTCAAGCCTGACTCCTGGGATTCGAATTCCTAGAATTACCATGTTATCCAACAATGTCATGGTGGGTATATATAGCCAAAAGAATTGAAATTAGGATCAGGGAGAGATATCTGTTCTCCCATGTTCATTGCAGCATTGTTTACAAGAGTCAGGATATGGGAACAACCCAGAATGTTCATCACCAGATGAATGAATAAAGTAAATGTGATGTATACATACAAGGGAATATGATTCAGCCTTGAAATAAAAGGAAGATCCTGCCATATGTGACAGCATGGATGGTACTGGGGGATACTAGGCTAAGTGAAATAAGCCACGAGGAATCCATAATGGTCAAACTCATAGAAACAGAGAGTAGAATGGTGGTTGCCAGGGGACTGGAGGGAGGGGGAAATGGGGAGTTGCTGTTCAATTAGTATAAAGTTTCAGTAATGAGAGACTAAGAAATTCTAGAGATCTGCTGTACAACATCGTGCTTATAGTTAACAATATACTGGATTGTACACTTAAAATTTGTTTAGTGGGTCAATTTCATGTTAAGTGTTCTTACCACAATTAAAAAAAAGAAGGCGAGAGAAGTTTGATGAGGTTTTCAGAGAGTTCAGACACATCTCCTGTGGGGGAACAATGCCATTTTCATTGTTTTATTTGGTGACATCTAGGGGGTGGTGAGGCCATTGGTCATGCAGGAATAGAAAACTGATAAAAAATGCTGTATTTTCTGTTGGGGGAAACCATTTGAAAGTATTTCTCTATTTAGTGTCCATTTTGCAACTTTTCAGTGAAAAACTGATAGTTAATCTTGGGAACATGTTATTTTTAAGGAGTTCTTGGTGATATCCAAGGGCCTTGTTCTCCTTTTGCTCTCGGACTTAATGTTCTATTTCATAATGGAAATGAATGGGTAAAACTATTCATCTATGTGTGTGCATATGGAAAAAGAGTCTGAACAGCAGTGCCCCAAGGTGTTCACAGTAATTCTCTCTGTCAGTTTTTACTTTTATTTATCTTTATGTTCTAATTTTTTTCTGATATAATTCTATGGTGAACATTAATATTTCGCAATAATTAAAAGTCACTTTTGAATATAAAAATGGGTACATAAAATAATGGTTGATGTGTGTAACCGCTTCTTGTGAAAACCGTGGGAAAGGTTCTCTACCTGAGGTGCCTTCACTCTTGAAGCTGGGAGATGTTTTGATTTCCAAGGGTGCAAGATTGTTCAGCAGTTTGGCAACTGCTATTACACTCATCCCTCCCCAGGAGGTGGTAGAAGCAGGATGGTCTAGGCTGGCTCCTGAGAATCATGCAGGGGCCTCTCAGGAGTTTCTCCTGTGTACCTGGGACAGTGCTCAATGCTTGCTAAGTATGTAAAATTGTTGAATGATAAAAGGAGAAAGGATGTAAGTGAGATTCACTTGGCAAAACTTGGGGAAGAAGGAGAATTGAAAGATGTTTATTTGACACAGAGCATTTGTGTTCCTTTAGGTTTCTGAACTGGGACTGGAAAAGCAAGGGACTACTGACATGCGGGTAAACTGTGTCGCCTTAAGTTGGGGTGCTTGAGGAGCTGTGCCAAACAGTAGTTTGGAAGTCAGTCTACTTGGCCAGCAATGAAGGGGACTGAAGCCAGGGTGAGCTTGGGGAGATCCTTCTGCTGGAAGCAGGAGACCAAGGGGCATCATGTCCTCCTAGCAAGGTGACCAAGGCTTTGCTGATGGGTGAGTCCTCCCTTGGTTTTGAGAGCACCGCCCCCTTTTTATGGATGTCTTTTTTCCAATGACTTAAAAATGCAAGTAAATTGATGATGTCTTATTCATTTTCTCACTTGATATCTTTCTGACAAATGGAAAGTTTTATTATCAGGTAGTGCTCCTAATAATGTTTTGCACCTAAGTCTATGGGGTTTGACATTAATATGGCTGCTATTGTCTCCTTTCGGTTGGTATTTACATCTTTCAACCCTTTTATTCAATACTCTGAGTCCTTAGGTTTTGAGCGTTTCTTGCAAGTTGGAATTTTTTTTAGTCTAACAGTCTTTGTCTTTTAACTGAAAAGTTTCGTTCATTATATTGATTATGATTATTGACATATTTTGAAATTTGTATTTGTCCTATTTTTTATTTATTTTGTTTATCTGCCTTTCTTGCATTTTTGGAAGATTTTTTTCTACATTTCTGTCTAATTTTTAAAAAGTGGATACCCTAGGATACTTAAACATTTATGCTTATAAGTTCTAATATTAATCAGTATCTTGATCCTCTTCTCCAACAGTGTGAGGTTCTTAGGTTATTGTAATTCCAATTTCCCTCCCCCTTTGCCTATGCTCTTATTTGACCAGTATAATAGTTGTTTAAACCCCTAACTTAGACTTCATAATTAATTTAAATAGTCAATGTTAGTTTAGATTTTCTAACATATTTGACAGCATCTTGTCTCTTAGACCTTCCTAGAATTCAATTAATTTCCCCAAGTGCCTGGAAGTGTAGCATTTAGAATTTCCTTTAGTGAGTTGGTAGGAATTGTCTCAGTTTTAATTTTATTGAAAATGTCTTCATTTGACCATCAATCTTAATGAAATTTTTCCTGGATACAAACATGGGCAATTATTCATCCATTCCTTTAAGAGCTTACAAATTGGGTTGAAGATTTTGGGCTTTATACCAAAATAATATATTTCTATTTGTAATTCATAGGAGAGAAGTTGAAGAAGGAAAGAAGGAAGGAGGAAAGGCAGACAGACAGGCTTGATTGCCAAAGGAAAAGTCTTGTTAACGCTGGCCAGGAATATAACTGAGTTCCCTGCCTGAGGCACTCACTATCAAAAAAGGAGAAAATGGAAAACAGCTTCTTTCTTGACCAATTTTTCCAAATAGTTGGTAGCAAGCATGGCCGTCGGAGTCAGGGCTCTCCGGTCCCCTCTGCATGGCGTTTCTTCTCGCCCCTCCCTGAACAACTGCCACCGTGCTCCTCTTCCCAGCACTAGACTCAGTGCTTTCCATCTTCTGAATGCGACTTCAAATTATGTGACAGAATGCAAATTTGTGGTGCCAAATTATTTCAGAGAAATCAATTTTTATTTTCTACAAACTAGTGTCTTATATAATTTGGTATATTGTAAATAAGCTTGTCCATATGGTGTAGGAACCAGAGGTTTCATGAACCACTTATAACTCTAAAATATGGACTTTTTTGTTTTTAGTTCTCTGTGAATGGAATTCCTTGTTTACACATATTCATCCTGTTCTGGACTTTCTTTTATTTCATTTAACTTTTGTACAGATAATTGAGGGATACAATGCATGCAAATGTATTAGGTTATTTATGACTCATTTCTGTTTTCTGTAGAAGATAATTTAGATGACTGCTAAGTGAGGTTTTTTTCTCTCTTATGAGAAAAAGTTTGCTGAAGAATCTAGTAAAATAAGCAGATTGAGTGGGCTATTTTATCCTCTATAGCTGAACTTCAGACTAAGCCACCTTTATTTTCACCCATTTTTTTTCTTTTGTACTGCAGCCTCGGGGAGCAGAAAGAACGTGGACTCTGGAACAAACAGACTGGATTTGAATCCTGGCTGCACAGCTACTGCTTGAGTGACTGGGTCACTTACAAACCCTCTCTGAGTCTCAGTCTCCCAGTCTTTATTACTAGGGATAATAATACTTTGTGGGATTTAAAATCAAATACGGTATTGCATGTTAAGAACAGGTTACTTGGAACTACTTAAATGCTGGTAATTGTCTCTCCTATTGTTTACCTGCTCCACAAAGCTGGGCTGTTCAAGACTTTGCATTGTTTATTTTGCTAGTGGCAGGTTAGAATCACAAATGGCAGGCTAAACATAATCATACTGCATTTCTTAAAAACAAATATCTAATTCCAGCTGCTGTCCAATTCAGTAGAACATTTCTCTTACTTGTTTTTTTTCCTAGAGCCAGATTATCTAAACCTATTCTGATTGTTCCTCAATAGTATTTAAAGTAATGTACAAAGAAGTTTCGTAATACATTGTCAAATGAGTCAGAAAATAATACTCAGGGCTCATGAGTATGTGGTAAGCAGGTATTCTCACATATACGCCGGTCAGTGCGGATCCTGAGTCATAAAAGGGCTCACGCAGTCAATGTCAGTAATCCTGCCTCTAGGAATCCATCATTAGGAAATAATCAGGGCCACGTAGCTGAATAAAGATGTATGTAGCAGCATGTTCTTCACTAGCATTATTTATGGTAGTGTGCTATTAGAAATTACCTAAATTTCAACAATAGGGGAATTATTAAATATATTATGATACTACCAGATAATGAAATATTATTCCACCATTAAAATGTGGTTTACAAAATAATTTCAAAGACAAGGGAAAGTAGTTATGATGGAATATTGAAGTGGAAAGTCATGCCATAGAAGAGTGTCTGTAGTCTAAACTGAGCTCTGGAAGATTTTTAAAGATGAGCTCTCTCTTCCTAGAGGCCTTAAAAAGATGCAAACAATAGGGGCTTCTTTGTGCACCTCTGCTAAGTGCTTCTGGAGTTCCTAAGAGCAGCAGTGTGGACTCCTTGAGCTGCCCCAAGGGAGGTCTGGGTGGTGGGAGAGGGCTTCCCCAGGAGGCAGAGCTTGACTCCTTAGAGAAAGAGCAGCAGGGAGATCATTGCTAGCAAAGGAGCTCCTGGGGAGAAGTCGCGGGAACAGGGAGCATCCTGTTCCTGTCACCTTGGCTCCGCCCATGTGTCAGTGCCTGACAGGTAAGCAGCTCAGGGTGAAAGCCTGGGCTCAGTGGGCCCATACCTGCTGGGCATGAACACAGGTGAGGTGGGTGTGGCCGGACAGCAACCAACTCCAGTGGAGGAGCAAGTCTGGGCCCATGTTCCCTGCACCCTGGGAGCCAGGAGCTCATTAAAGAGGAGGGGAAGGACAATTATGTGCAGACTTCTGAAGGTAATAACCACGAGGAGGAGCGGAGGCAGGAGGGAGGGTGTTCTCTACCTGAGGCCCCATGACTGTGTCAGAAGTCAGGAGGGCTGAAAGGAGACTGGAAGTGGCCTCCAGGGTCACTAGCTAAGGTTAGGACAGGGACAGTGAATCAGCAAGGACAGCAGCCCCAAAAACGAGGGAGATGGCTTAGGGCTGATGCGACCTGTAATGGGGAGCCCTGGGGAGCCCTGAAGCAAGGAAGACGCAGGCTTCAAAAGGGAGGGTGGTGTGGCTGGTGACTGAGCCAGTGGGCCTAGGGGAAGGAAGGAGCCCCAGAGGTGGCTGTGTCTAGGCCTGGACTCTGGGGGGGACTGTGCCTTTTATCCAGAACCAGCTGTCAAATAGAAACACGATGCTAACCACCTGTATGATTTAAAACTGTCTAACAGCCCATTAAAAACAATTTTAAAAAAAAGCAGTGAAATTAATTCTGATACTTTATTTAACCCACTGAATCAAAAATATTTGTCATTGTAACATGAGATCGATATGAACATTATTATTGAGATAATTTATATTTTTTTCTTGTGCTAAATCTTTGAGATCCCGGGTGTATTTCACACAGCACTCTGTATTCAGATGAGCCATGTTCTTAGCAGTCACAGTTGGCTTGTGGCTGCTGCATGAAACAGCGCGGGTCTAGACATAGAAAAAGTTTTTGCGAAGTTGATAGCAGCTGTATCCTTTCCTCAGGTTTCCTTTATGGGCCTTCTTTGACAGTCACTGAAGGACTAGTGGGCTGTGCTGTCCTCTGGCCCACAGCCCTGAGCAGCGAAGCGCCCCTGGCTGGCCTCCCTTCGCTCTGCTCTGCTGAGCCTATGGGCTGGGCTGTTCTCCACTGAGTACCCAGAATTAAACATTAACCCTGGACTTCTCAGGGATAGTCCAAGTGAAAGAACTTGTTTTCCGAAAATTAACTTCTGTCTATTCTGAAGTACTCCTGTCTCCTGGGGAGTAGAGTGGGCTGAGGAAGTAGCTGAGTGGGTTCTTGAGTCCATTGTAGCTGCTTACATGCTGAAAACTCATGGGGATAGTGTTGGAAATTTAAATTGAAAACTAGAGTTGATTTGGGAGCTACTCTTTGGGAGTGAAGGGTCCAAGAGGCTGACTTTAAACCAGCAGCTGGCGGGCACAGGTAAACCCCGTTCCTGATACAGGAATTTCCTTCTGCTCTCAGGCTTTCTCTTAGCTGTTCTGCAGCTCCTTAACTGAGGACAAAAGGAATGAGCTTCCAGACTGATTCTTTTATGTTCCTGGGGTATTGGTGCGCTGTGTGGGTTATGAAACAGATTTTGGTCCTGGATAATTCTGGGTTTGAGTTTTAGCTTTAAGATCATGGGAGAGTAGGCTGCCTTTCTGCACCTCAGTTTCCTTATCTATGAAGTGGGTACAGGAAAACATATGATTTGAAGGTTTATTCAAAGGATAAATAGGGTGAATATGAAGTTATTTACATGGAACAGGAGGGCTCAATAGATGGGAAATAACTTATGGGTTATAATTACTGTCGTTGCCGTTTTTCATGGACAGGGCTGGGGTTGAAGCTGGGGTTTGGGTCAGGAGAGGCAATTGGAAGATAATGGGGGCAGGGCTGTCTCCTTACGAAGCCAATCTGAAAGAGGTCTCTGAGGATTGAAGGTGGAGCCAGAGGCCTCCAGACAGGTAGGGCAAGGATGGGAGAGGTCCAGGAGGAGGACCGGGGAGCTGTCCTAGGCTGGCAGGCAGCAGTAATCTGGTCTTAACCATGAACTCTGCTGGGGAGTCATGCTCTTCCCCACAGGTTTCCAGTTCCACCTCCTATGTCCAGTGTTACCTAAACATTTCCAAACCAGTCTGACCCCTTTCTAATGTGTTCCAGAAACATTTGCATGAAATTGGAAAAATGCAGAGCCAAATGGGAAGTTGCACATTTATAGCACCACGTTGGGCCTGAAGGCTTTGCCAATGGGCACCATGTTCCAGGGGAGGGTTTGCCTTTACTCCTTCTTCTCCCCTTTTCTCCTCAAGGAGGAGCCTGCTACAAGCCCAGCCCACATGTAATATTTAGAGCTTCCCTTGACAAGGTGGGGTTTGTCTTGGGCACACACAAAGACCCTCAGACCCATCAGGAAGGCTTTGGTTCACTCATTTTCTGAATCTTTTTTGAACACCTATTATGTTTATGTTTTTCTTAAATTGAGATATTGCCATATGTTATTTTAGTTTCAGGAGTACTATTTTCTAATGATTAGAGGTTTATAAAGGTATTTTTTATCTTGTGGACTCCCCTAAAGGGTCTTGAGGACCTCCCAGGGGTCCAAGGATCACACTTTGGGAACTACTGCTTTAAAGAATAAGTACATGGGGCTATGAGAGCTTAGAACAAGTCAACCCGACACAGTCTTAGAGATAGGAGATTAGATAAAAATGAACATTAGAGAGTGTTTAATACTTGGGCAAAGCACATCTGAAGGCCCAGTGGTGAGAGAGTGCATGATACCATAGGGGAGCTGAAAGGAGACCTCATGAGTCCTCTACCTGAGGTACACTGGGGCAGCTACAAGCTACACATGCCCCTTACATTTCTGTCCCTAAAAACCTACTGAGATGCTGTTGCATGCCAAGTAAGGATATCAGCTCTTTCCTCTTGGCGTTGACAGTCGGCTAGGGGGACATCACATGCCACTCCCATCCAGCATTACTGTGATATGTGCAAAAATGGGGGAGCTAGGTTTGATATATGTTCACATGAGGGGCTCACAGGTCAGATTTGGAAAGGGAGGATTAAGTTCAGTATTGAATGATGAGCGGGGTGATCTGGGTACAGGGGAAGGTGTGTATACCAGGCTGAAGGCCAGGAAGCTTGAAGGTCTGGAAGCAAGAGACAACATGGCTTTGGAGGAATGGGAAGAGTGCACCTGGACAGGTGGGAGGCTAGGAAGGGCATTGGCCACAAAGTGCAGTGTGTCGATCACACCAGTTGACTCTGAGCTCTAACCCATTGCGGTTTGCTGTTAAGATCATGGGCCGGATTCGAAACCATGACTCTATCTTGTGAGCCAGTCACTTCATCTTTCTGAACCACTTTAGAGAGGCTGCACTGTTTAGAGTTTATAAAGCACAGATTCTGGAGCCTGCTGCTAGGGCTCCGTCTCAGATCTGCTATGAACTACCTGAGTGACCTTGGATCAGTTGTTTAACCTCTCTGTGACTTAGTTGCCTCATCCCTATAGTAGGGATAATCCTTGGACCTGCCACATAAGATTGTTGTAGGGATTCAATACGTTGCATGTACAGTTATATGGCTTTATTATTATTGCTGACACATGCCTCACTCACAGGGGGATGCTGGCCCCATCCCACGCACTTTGATGGTACTGTGGGAAGCATCGCATCTTGGCATTGGTAGCAGGCTTAGGGGTTTGTCTGGCTTAAAGTCCCATGTGATTCAGGAGATGTCCACCGTCTCTGTCCACCTGTGTATCCTGGACCAGGGGCTCTTTGGGCTGTGCTCATCCATGCCCCGTGGTAGTGAAACTGGAGTTGAGAGAAGTTACCCATGTGGACTCTCCTTCACTCTTGGTAAGGAAACCAGAAGGACAAAATAAAGTCAGAAAAGGGCAAATCTAATGTATGTACCCCTTTCTTCCACTTTAGGAAAGTGTGATGTACCCGTGTTTCTACAAAAAAGAGAAAATCCTCCTGCCAGTCTCTGCTCCGTCAGTTCCCTAATGCACGCAGATGGGCACTGGGGTGAAGTGAGAGAAGAGCCATAACACAGCCCAGCGTGGGAGAAGGAAACAGTCACTAGAAAAAAGAAGAATGACACAGGATGTGATAGAAAGCTCAGTTGCTCTAAATGATGCTGGTCCGGTAGCGTCAGAGCACACAGCAGCCACTCATTGTAAAGAGGACAGACCTAACGCTGGGCTGACATGGGCTGGGCTGGGCACAGCCCTTCCAATCCAGTAAAACTTGCTTCCACAGAACCTACAAAGGCAAGGCTCTCCCTAGACATTGGCTATACCACAAAGCCCACCCACCTTGTGTTTTCTGCAGTGAGTTCACCTGAGGATGGATTGTGAGACTGGGGGTCCAGGCCTTTTCTCACTGGCTTTCTGGGCTGCTGAGTGAGATCTTGCCAGAGCAGGGAGGCATTCAGTGCTTGCTCAGTGCTCGCTCAGTGCTGGGAATGACTGCTTCCTGCCTCCCTGCACAGACTGACCCACCCGCCCACGGCATCTCTCCCTGCTCATCATACAGCTTTGTTTCCAAGGACAACCTTGCTATGTGGTGAAAGGAATGCCAGCTGTGCCCTCAGGTGCTGGTTCTACTCCAGCACTGAAACCAGATGCAGGCAGGAGCAGAGCTTGGCAAAGAAGAGTTCAGGTATCTGGAACTGGACTGCATAGGTAGGAATCCTGGCTCCACCATTTAATAGCTGAGCAGTTGGAATTAGTGACTTTCTACAATTTGCTTGTCTGAAAATTGGGGTAATAGCACGTGCTCAGTATGTTAAGGAGGAATTGTACCTGGCACATTGTAGGTACTCAATAAATACTGGTGAGGGTTGCTGTTTGCCCGGCATTGTGCTCAACCTTTTGTGTGTGTTCTCACTTATCCTCACAATAGCCCCTGAAATTATTCCGATTAGGAGGTGTCAGGTCAATTGCCTAAGGTCAATTGAAGGTCCCAACCCAATTCCTACTGATTCCAAAGCCAAAGCTATGTTATTAACCTACCTTTGTCCATCCCTGGTTTTGAGTTTTGAGGTCCCAACCCAATTCCTACTGATTCCAAAGGCAATGCACTGGTCTCTGTGTTGCCATAAATGGTTTTCAGTTTTCACACTGCTACTTTCTGGCTGGGGGACCTTTATGAAGCCAGCTACTTCATCTGAGCCCCAGTTTCTGCTCTGTTAGAAGACGACACAATTCCTGAAAGGTATGCTGGAGAAAAGTGACCATGAAGTTGAACTTCTACTGGGGGACCCTGGCATGGCTCATTCTCATTCCACTTCTCCCTGCCTCAGTTTCCCCTGGCTGTTAGAAAGGATTTGCCTTGACTGCTTCTGAGGCTCCTCCCACATTGCTCATTCTGAGCTGCTTTGGGGGAAGCCGAAGTCCGGAGATGCTGAGAAAGTGGAAGAGCATTTAGTTGTCAGAATTTACAGAGCAGCTGGAGGCTTCAGTCACAAGCTGGCTGAAAGTTGCACTGGACTTGCAGGAGATACCCTCTCTGGGAAGTCAGACCCAACTGAGAGGCCCTTTGAATGCTGACGAATGAGGGCACTGGAAATCAGCCTGCCTGGGATTGAGTCCTCGCTTTGCCTTTTAGTTGCTGTGTATCTGACCTTGATGGACAAATCATTTACTCTCTGGAAACCTGTTTCCACATATGTTAAAATGGGGTAGTAAAATGCCTCCTTCATAAGACTGCAGAATGAAATAAGGCCATTCATGTAGTGTGCTTAGCACTGAGCATATCTCGTGTGGCACATCAATTGCTGGCCATGGCTACAGTTTTGGATACACCTGGGCAAGGATCCAACTTAGGCTCTCGTCTCCTTGAGGGCAAACACCTGTCTACCAACTTCTGTATCCCGAGGGCCTGGCACAGCACCTGCATATGCTCATCAAATGCCTCCAAAATGGAGAATAAGTTCCTGCTTGCTACAGATGAGGAGGCTGAGACCCAGTGAGGGAACCTTCTCTGCCTGAACAGCCCGCTGCTGGCAGAAGCAGTACAGAACCTCAGCTTCTAGATTTGAGGCTGTGGTACTTCCATGGCAGTGAATGAAACCTTAAATTTTGTCAAGAGAGTCATTTGAAGGTTTTACTTGTACTCGAAATGTCTTTACCGAGGCCATGGAGTGAGGGTGGAGATTGAATGCCTGGGGTCTGCACTGTACCCTCACCACTGGGAGCTGGTAAACGCCTCTGTCAAACTGGTTTTGGGGGGGTCCTCACAGCCTGAAAGAATGCAGAGGGGATCTCTGGGGTACAAATTGAATAATTTTACGCTTGCCTACTTACAAAATGGGGCTTTCCAAGGAGATGGGAGCTGGTGCCGGTGTTGCCTGAGAGGTAACCTTGTTAATGGTTTTTCAGTGACCCAAATAAGTCAAAGTGCTCGCAGAAGTCCATAGAACCCTCTTGTCTACCTGACTAACCACGCTGGCATTTCCAAGCAGAGCTCTCCCCACTGAAAGCAGGAGGTAGATTTTCACAGGCCTAGATTTACTTCAGGTTGAACAGGCAGCATTTTTCATGAGCCCTGTATAATGAGGTGTGGTGACCTCTTGTAATGAAAACTCATCCTCCCTCCAGGAAGCCCGGTCCATGCCTAGGGACGGTAGGCAGTGACTGACATGTGCGACTTGAGATAAAGAGACTAAAAAGATGCTCATAAATGTTTGTCAGATGGCCAAATGGATGTGCACGGAGTATTCCCCTGGTTGGGAGGGGTGGGGCGTACTTGGAGCATCTGGTTTCTGGTGGCTATTGAAGCCCCGTGGCCTGCGGGCAGGGAAGTGGCCGATTCATGAGTAGGACCTTCTGGATGAGTCTCTTTAAATATACACCCTCATAGGGTGGGCTTGTCAGATTCTTTATCTCTGTTCTCATTCCCCTTGAATTGCAGACCCTTATATTCAACCCCTATTTGACATCTTTCCTTGGGTGTCTTAAAGGCAAGCTCTGCATTTCTCCCCCTCCTCATGCAAATGATAACTCCCCAGTCCTCCCATCTTAGCAATGGTGCCATCAACTGACTAGTTTAAGCTGGAAATCCAGCCCCCACCAGTGACCCTTCCCTTTCCCCACTTCTGATCTACCACTAAGTTTTGTGGGCTTCACGTCTAAAATACAGGGATGGACAAAGGTAGCTTAATAATGATAATATAAATAACACAATAATTAATTAATAAATAATAATACAAGAATAAACCCTATGTGTTAAGTACTCACACTGGAAACCTACTTTTGGCCACCCCTGTATATTTTGACTCTTTCCAGTATCTGCTTTGCCAATGTTCTGGTGCAAGCTGCCTTCTTTTCTCTTAAGAGTCACTGGAGTGGTCAGTTCCCCTCTGCTCCTAGGCTTTTTCCTGTGATCGGAGTGGTCAGGTCCCACCTGATTCCCATCTCATTTCATCTCCTGAGACTCCCCGCCTCCCATTCCCACTCTCCCCAGCACAGGCTTCTTTTGGCTCTTTCTGCCTCAGGGTCTTTTTATTTGCTACTTCTATTGCTGGGAGTTTTTTCCCCATGGTCCTTCACAAGCTAAATTTTTGTCCTTGTTGAGTCTCAGTTCACATCATCTCCCTGGCGATGCCTCCACCAATGTCCTGGTGTCAGCGCCCCCTGCATCTCACCCCAGTGACATCCTCCAGAGTGTCTCCCTCGGCCTGTCATCATCCGATTTTCCTGTTTAGTCTGCCTTCCAAGCAGTAAACTTTTTCAGTAAAGAGCCTGATAGAAAGTATTTTAAGCTTTGTGGCCATTGATTCTCTGTTACACTGATTCAACTCTGTTGTTTGAGAGTGAAAGAGCACGGTCAGACTATATGTAAATGAATGGGTGTGGCTGAGTTCCAGTACTTTATTCATAGACACTGAAATTTGAAATCCATATAATTTTTATATGTAATCAAATATTCTCCTTTTGATTTAAAAATAGTTTACAATGTAAAAAACATTTTTAGCTCTTGGAACTTACAGAAATATGCAGAGGGATAGATTTGGCCTGCAGGCTATAGATTGCCAACCCCTGTTTTAGAATGTAAGCCCCATGAGGCCAGGGACCTGTCTGTCTTGTGTATCACAATCATATGACAGTTGTTGTCATATAGAAAATACTTATAAAACATTTGAGGAATAAAAGAAGACAAGGAAGACTGTATCTGCAGCAAATTGGACATGTCTTAAACACAGAACCTTCATGTTTCTGAAAACAAAGAATAAACAAAGGAAGGAGAGACAGACTTAGAGACAGGTATCTGAAAATCTGTCAATAGGAAGCTCTGGACATGAAGTCCATCCTTATGCCTCTAGCCAGGACAACAATTAGTTACCCATGATTTGTATTTTCTAGTCTCAGAGATGCTTCCAAGTCAAGGAAGAAGCCACAGCTCCCTATGCATAATCCTCCAAGCTGGCAATGTGGCTGGCCAGGCTATCAGAACTCTAACCCATGGAAAGGCCATGGACATTTTGTGCTGGCACAGAGAGTTGCCATCGGAATAAATTAAACTTTATGTCTTTTTATGAGAAAAGTTATTCTTGATCTTTAAAAACAAGAATCAACTGTGCAGTTCCACCTAGCATTTGTCTCATTTATATTCTATTTTAGTTCTCATTTTTCTTAACCACTGACACAGAATAAATCTTTCTCTGATTTTTTTCTAATAGCATTTGTTCCCCCTGCTATAGCTTTGAGACAAAATATATTTAAAAAAAGTAATACTCTCAGAGGGAAAATATTTGGCTCTCTTCTTGATAATTTCTGATGGAACCTGTTTATTGCCTTGTGGTCATTCCATTGGCGGTCATTTGATGCTTTAGACTGCTGAACGAGGCCCCATTTGGGCTGTGTCTCTGGACACCAGTAGAAACATTTGGGAAGTTTAAAGAAAACTCAGGCAACTGGTTGAATTTGGAGAAAAAATATAACTAGATTCTATCTCATATCAAAATCCTGGATGAGTTAAAGATTTAAACAAAGGAGAGAAGATGGATAAACATTTAAAGCACATCATTTTGGGGGTGTGAATGTCTCTAGACATGTTACTGAAGACAGAAACAAATGTAAAGACAATTATGTAAGAGTTAAAAAATTATCAGTGCAGCCAAGATCCCTTAAAGAAAATCATGAGAGACACAACCTTATAGAATTTCTTGGTGACAAAGGGTTAATTTATTTTTTTAAAAATTATTTATCTATTTTTGTGTGAGAATATTTAAATTATATTTTCTTACTATATTTCAATCATACAACACAGTGTTATCTATTATAGTAATCATGTTATATGTTAGATCCTCAGACATTATTCATTTTATAACTAAAATTGTGTGTCCTTTATTAATCTTTCTTTGTTTTCCCCACCCCCCAGCCCCTTGCAACCACTTTTCTACTCTGTTTCTATGAGTGTGACTTTTTAAAAAAAGTTTGCACATAAAAATGATACCATGCAGTATTTGTCTTTATCTTGCTTATTTCATTTAGCATAATGCTCTCCAGGTTAATGCATGCTGTTGCAAATTACAGGATTTTCTTTTTTTTTAAAGGCTGAATAATATCTATATCTACATCTACACACACATATACACACATACTATGTTTTCTTCATTCATTTATTAATGAACATTAGGTTGTTTCCATACTTTAGCTATTGTGAATAAGGTTTCCATAAACATTGGAGTACAGATATCACTTCAAGATAATTGTTTTATTTCTTCTGGGTATATACCCAGAAGTGGCATGGTAGGATCATATGGCAGTTCTATTTTAATTCCTCTATACTGTTTTCCACAATGACTGTATCAGTTTCAATTCCCACCAAGAATACACACTTATAGGGCTCCGTTTCTTGACATCCTAGCCAGCATTTGTATCTCTTATCTTTTGATAATTGCCACTCTAATAGGTGTGAGGTGATATCTCATTGTGGTTTTGACTTGTAGTTCCCTGATGATTAGTGATGCTAAGCAGGGTTAATTTCTTTAATGTAATTATCTAATCATGGAGGAAAAAACCCAACTGAAAAATGTATACAGAATATGTAGAGTTGCATAAATAAGGAGGTTAATAGAAAAATGAGTAAAGGACATAGAAGATAACTCTCAAAATAAGTTCAACGAGCCAACAAATATTTTACAAAATGTTCAATATAATTAGTAATAAAAAATAAAAAAATAATCCCGAGATACTGTGTTCTGTCTGTCAAATAGGCAAAGACACCGATGGATGATGGTGAATATGTGGTTGACTATTGTGACGCGACCTGACCATGGGCTTCCAAAACACCAAACTAAATGGTACTACCTCTAGAAATTGAGATTCACACAGTATTTGGAATGTTTCCTTGATTTTTTATCACTGTAAGGATGGGAACCTTCTCTGACTGAGTCACGATTTGTGTGCTCCTATTCGGTGCTTGGTAAGAACGAGCAGCGTGAAAGGGTGAATGAATACAAAGGAATATATATCAAGGGGATACTAGAGTGTGTTAAGTAGCAAGACATTAGAGACATTCTCCATGTTCATCAGTGGTATGTTGCTTAAATACATCAATAGTCGAGGTTGCCAAATGCCCAGTAGTTTCACAGATTACCTATCAGCTGTTTCATTAAGTTGACATTAATTCAGTCAAAACGATGCCTTGAGGGCATGGCACATGCAGCGTTTCCCTTCCATCAGATATTCATGCCAAGCACACTATTGTTGATTCTATATTGAATTGGAGCCTCAGCATATGAAACACTTTCTGTGTTAAAGGGTTAAATATATTTATGGTCACTGTTGCTGGATTTTTCAGGGCCTAAGTGTGAAAGTGCCTTTCTTCCAGTCTCCTCTGGTGTCAGGGTTTTGTAGGAAATCCTGTCTTCTACTTTAGCAGGCACCATATACACATGTATGTGGGACTTCAGTCCTGGAGTTAATGTCAGTGTCAAAAACCTTGGAGAATAACATTCCTGCTTGAGGCAATCTAATTAAACTTCTCCTGTCAACTTGAAGTGGCCCCCAATGGACAGATCAAACCTATTTTTAGGTTGCAAGTGTTATAAGAAGAAATATTTAATTAGAATGGGGGATGTTTAAAATAGCTTTCTCTCTTAACATTGGTGCCTGCTGGCTTGTTTTCCCTGATGTCATTAATCACCGGTGAACAGATGTCAGAATTCACCGTCAGCTACAGCTCCCGTCGAAATCTGCCTTCTGCAGGTAGTTTGTCCTATAACTCAAAATGCCAAGTGTCCCCAGGTTTTGGCACTTTCCTGCAAGAAAATGGCACCAAGAGCTTTAGACAATTGAATTTAGAGCATTTTTTTTTTCATAATAAGAGCCCCACACAGGGTATTTCTCTCCTGTGGCTCTGCGGTTCTTGGTGACAGTGGAGAGATGGTTGTGCTCAGACTGAGGGGAGAGAGAACGTTCTCTGGTCATGGGACGAAGAAGAGCTTGATGCTACCTCAGGACCTACATGAGTAACGGGGATGGGAGGTGAAAACTCAAGCTCCATGACAGTCCAAATCTAATTTTTTATATTCCTTTATAATTTTTCTATCAACAAGTTAGAATCTTCTTTGGAAATTGGAGAACCAGATTTACTTTATTTTGCCTAGTACTTGTGCTCTAGAAGGTTGTATAGATTAGACTTTACTTAAAAATATCATATAGTTAGTACTTAGTACATGCCAGGTGCTGTTCAAGTGCTTTGAGTATTTTTTATTCATCTAATTACCACAACAGCGCTTTGAGGTAGGTATTATTATTATTCTTGCTTTACAGATGTGGGAACTGAGGCGCTCCTTAGTGTTTGTGAAACATAGTCAATGTGGCTCTGAGGATGTGCTTAGCTACATCTTTCATTTTATTACTTCATGATTAAGTAGAAGTTTTTTATTCATTCCTGGTATATTTCAGGTAGTGCATACATAATAGAACTTCAGGCTTCCTATCAATTATTGACTTTCTCCCAAATTCAAAACCTGTTAGAAAGTCATTATCTGTGAAAGAAAAGGCACTTTTATACTACACTTGTGGGAGAATAACTTAAATCTGTATGACACATTCATCCAATGTTTCTACTTCCAGAAGTATATTCTAAGGAAATAACCTAAAATGCATGTAGAGAAATCTGTTTCAAGTGAACAGAGACCTTTGTCTATCTTTTTCCTCCATTCATTAGAATCTATAATAGTTTCTGGCACATAGTGGATATTTGACAAAGAGTTATGAAATGAACGGACTGCAAATCACACACACAAAAAAACAAAGATAATACACAAAACTTCAATATTCATCCCGAGGATGAATTAATTTTATATCCATTAATGATATGCTAGACAGACATTACAAGTCATGTTTGTAGAAGAAATTTCATTAATAGTAGCTTTTAAAATAACCTGTTAATAAATCAGTTATGAAATTAGTAAGGACAATTTTTTTTCTGGATTCTTATGCTACAACGCAACCCCCGTCAACAACATAGTGTGTCTGTAGTTTTAAACAGTCAGCTAAAAAATACGCTAGTATTTATATGTGGTTGGCAAGTTGTGGATGATTTTTATTCTAGCTTTTGAAACTGGAATGTTTCTCACCTTTGTACAATAAATACATGTAATTTTGTATTCAGAAGAAATAAATATTTGAAATTGTATTTTCCATAAGTCACAAGTACAAAATGAAGGATTAGAGATAACTAAGGACAGAACAAATGTTGATAGGAAAAACATCAACAAGTTAATATTGCTTGTATTTACCTAGTGGGATTAAGATAAGCATTTCATTTATTTTAGTTTACGTATGTTTCCCAATTTTTAAATAATGAAAATATATTATTTAAGAAATAGAGTCTGAGTGAGGAAGTTTTAAAACTGGCTGCAGCATCTGCCACTGGTTAAGGAGTTTACTTTTGTCTCCGCACATTCCACTTGCTTCCACCCCCCTTGTCCTTATGATCTCGTCCCTTGCTGACCAGTTGGGGACCACCATGTCCCAGGGCCTGGCACACAATAGGTTTTCATGTTTGTTTAATGACTGAACTAAATGGCTGTGAGGTAAATTGCTAATTTAACATTTTAAAATGTATTAGGTTTGCTTTGTAAGGCTTGGGTTTTTTATACTGTCACTCACCCCTAACCACCCCCGTCTCCAGGGTCAGAAATGCAACTCCTGGTGGATTTCATGTTGTTGTACATTATGTTCTTTTGATGCTCTGAAGCTGCCTGGAGCATCAGCAATTCCTGTTCAGAGAGAAGACTTTGAACCACTTGGACAAAAAGTACTTGCCTAGTAGATACCACCTTTAGGCCGAGAGCACTACCTTCTGATGGTGTCCAGTCGTCTGTGCTGGAGTTTTTGTGGTCGGGGGTGATAGTTAAGGCTTAAGAACAGTCACAAAGCTCAAAGTGGCCACTGGGGGTCAGTCTTATGCATGGGAGGTGCGATGCCCCAGCATCCCTTCTCCCCCCGTATCATTCCAGCAAACAGACTGGTGACAGAGATTCTGCCATAAGAGACATGTCTTTTCAGTTTAAGATTTCTGGTGGGCTAATACTAAAATATTAAAAAACATTTACAACCCATTGTGACTGAATGTTCTGAAAACATGTTGGGTTGGAATGACATGTTTTCTATTTTTGCTGGGTTTTGTGTTAAGAACTTTGCCTATAAAGTGACCAAGAATTTATCCTCCAAACCAGGACGTTTTTGAGAGTGAAAGGAGGTGACAGTTGGATGGGATGACAGGGCAACAGGCAAAAACTGTGAGTGGGTTACATCAACAGGGTTTCATGTCTCCCCATGTGTGGTCCTATCTTGTTTGGGCTTGTAGCAATGATAAGCTAAGTATCCTCCTTATTTGATTGCTGAAGACACTTAGACTCAAAGAAGAAACATTCCCAAAGTCTCTGGTTTCGAAGTCTATGCTCTGATATCTCTTCAAGGTATAAAGTCAGTAAGCAAGAAAGGGATGTAAGTGAGGAGAGAGTGGGAGAGGCCTTGAATGGGGTTATAACAAGGAACAACCCAATGGTTCTTTGTTAACATAATGATTTTGCCAGGAATAACTCTGGCTACAGCCTGGAAGGTGTTTGGGGTGGGGCTCATGGCTGAAAAAGTCTACTGACCCACTGCTGATTTACCTTAAATGTGCCTCATCACCAGATATCAGACCATATCTTTGGGTACAATGTGTCCTATCCGTGAGCAGTGTGTGACCTGCCAGGAGGCCAGAGCTCTGGCTTGGTTTGCATTATTTTACCTCCATGAAGTTGCTTTTTTGGGTCACAGGTCAAGAGATGAATGGGAAAGTCTCTCACATAGCTCACATGGTACCATAGGGTTTCTCTCATGTTGTCAGGTTTTGAAAATTTCCCTGGACTTTGTTTCATAAACAAGGGAAAGAGAGGGACTTGTTTCATGTCCTAGAAGGGCTTTTGTTGCAGGCAGCCAAGGAGGGTTGGAGGCATCATTCGTCATTTCGGGGTCTGGGACCAGAAGAAGGACAAGTGTCCTAAGCACACATATAAATTGGGATAGACATTTCCCTGAAGGGGAACACATTTTCTCCCATGATGGGCAGGTAGTCACCTTGATACATTCTCATACTAAGACTCCATCCCAAGTCAGCTCTGCCAACATAGCTGTTTTCATCTTGTGGAATTTGCGTTCAAGTAGTAAGGCCAGTCCTTCCAACTCACATTTGTCCATGTCTGTTCACATGCATTGGCCTCCTCCCCATGAAGTGGTCATTACAGCTGAATCTGAACTTTTACAAGGAGATTTGGGACATCCCAAGGAGACATTGTCAACCCTGTCCCTCATAACCAAGGATGAAGACTCAAGAGCTCCTAAGTGGGCTAGGATGAATGACAGCTCCCAGTGTACCTTTTGAGGAAGCCCAAAGCCCTCACAGACAAGGGGAGCCCTTTCTCTGGGCTACCATTCTCATAGTCACTTCTATGCCTGAGCTAGTTCTTCTGAGTTTATTTTTTAAAGTGTATTTTCTTACTATCCTATATTTTCTTATCACCCCATTCTGGTTTAGGTCAAACCAGATGTAGTGTTCACCCATTTCTTTGATTTTCATCAAAAAGCAAACCAAAACCAAATTATATGTTCTGGAAAAATGAGAGTGGATGCGTCCTTTTAAAATCTCTCCAAATTCCTACATACAAAAAGGATGATATACAAAAAACTGGGCAACAAAGCCATAAACAAATGGTCAAAATATAATAAACAAGCAAACATTTTAACCCCCTTCCCTAAGATATTCCAACAAACTCCAAAATGGGAGGAGTGAGGAGAGTCCATGGTATTAGTATCCATATAGTAGAGAGGAGAGGGCAGCAACAGGGCATTTGATGGGCTTGGGAACAGAAGAACCTGAAAACATCCGACAGGTGTTCACTGGGCAACATGCTTGGCCAGTTCAGGTACAGTATTTGAAACTGAGGATAGAACTTTCTCTCACTCATTGCAGGTGATTGTGAGGGCCCTCAGTAAGGTTAGAAGTGACAGGAGCAGCCTGGGCCCGTGAACTTTAAAAACTGATCTGCTGAAAAACTTCAATGGCCCCCTATTGTTCAGAGTGTTAATTCTAGCCTCTCTTATTTTTTTAGCTTGACATTCAAACCTTTCATAGTTTCACCCTAACATACCTTTCCAGTATAATTTCCAACCACATCTTTCAATTTGCCCCGTGTGCCAACTACACTGTTCTCAATTGTTCCATTTGCATTCCCCAACTTTTTGTTTCTCGTATTTCATCCAGCCATTATGCTATGGTTTGGGTTCATTTTGGACAACATCACTGAAACATGCAAACTTAAGACACCATTGATGGCTCTCAGTTAACTTTTGGCACAGATTTTTATAAATATGAATTCCTTTTGGAAGAGAATACTGTGTCTGCCAGCTGAAGGTCACTTCATTCCACAAAGAGCAGCCGGACTCCTACCACTGCAGTTCTTGCTTCAATACAGGGGTCTCCCCTGACCGTCTATAAACTGAAAATAAGTAATAGTATTTTTATTTTAAAAATCTATCGTATGTGTGAAAAAATGCTAAAAGGCATTTACTTGATTTTTTTATTTGTTTGAGATTTTATTTATTTATTTTTTTAGAGAGAAGAAGGTAGGGAGAAAGAGAGGGAGAGAAACATCCATGTGGGAGAGACACATCTATAGGTTGCCTCTTGCACGCCCCCAACCAGGGACTTGGCCTGCCACCCAGGCATGTGTCCTGACTGGGAATCAAACCGGTGACACTTGGGTTCACAGGCCAGCACTCAGTCCAATGAACCGCGCCAGCCAGCGCTGCTTAACTTGCTCTCAATCCTCACCCAAAGATATGTTTACTGATTCTAGAAAGAGAGAGGAAGTGGGAGAGGGAGAGAGAGACATTGGTGTGAGAAAGAAACATCAAGTGGCTGCCTCTTGCTTGCACAAAGAGGGGATCAAATCCACAACCCACCTGTGTGCCCTGACTGGGAATTGAACACTCAACACTTAGGTGTATGGGACAATGCTCCAACCTAATCACCTGGCCAGCGCTTGCTTGACTTTTGAAATGATGATAGAGCATTTTCTTTTGCCCAGATACTTCCAGCCAAGTTCAAGGTGCTATGGAGACATCTGTGGTAATGCTAAGGCTCAGGTGCTCACCAGCATTGAAGATTACTCATAGAGTTGAATGAATGCCCATACAGGAAGTTCTAGATAGTAAATACAATGTCAAGGGTCCTCCTGGTGACTCTGGCTATGCCCTGTCCTATGGCCCTTTGCAATGTGAACACAACTGCCCTGTTTCAGAGAGGGCATGGATGCCATATTTTCTTTTCCTTCCATCGAATGTGAGTGCATTGATTTTGGGGTAGGAGGAAGATTTTGATATGCAGTATCCCGCCACGTTCTCAGAGAAACAGATGTACCATATGATTTTGAGTGTGGCACCCAGGATTTGGGCCTAGTTCAAGCACACAGCTCATAAAAGCCCAGACAATAAAAAGTGAAGATGTAAAAGATAAAAGGATTGCTTTCACATGCCATAAAATATTGTTTAAAATTATTCTTAACCATGGTGTTCTAACCTTTATATTTCCATTTTTATGCATGGAGTAAAGGACTGCTCAGTATACTAACCAAGCCTCAGGAAATGAACATCTTCTAGCCATTAAAAGCAGATTCTGCTTGTTTAGTAACAACAGCTGAAGCACTCTCTTTGCTATACTGGACTTGCCATCATACATTACAATGTATTCATTTCTTTGTGCTCAGCAACCCTGCTAATGCTTTAATTCCTGTACGTAAATCCTGTGGCAAAAAGTAGTACTCCATCTGAGATTTCTGACAAAAAGACATTCAAGATTTTTATAACTTCAGAGAGGTTTGTTGTAACCAATTTAAAACAGCAATTGTGGAGACTCCTTGAATATAACTTTGTTTAGACTTGAACTCCTGAACATTTAACTAATGTTGTTTGACAGGCATCATTTAAATTAGTAGCAAAATAATAATGATAAAGGCAATAGCTTATATGTATTACACATTTTCTAAAAGTAAGCCCCATGTTTTTTAAGTCTTACCAACACATTTGAGGTAGGTACTCATGGGCAGCTTCATTTTGTAGGTAAGTTTTTTTTTTTTTATTGGTAATATTTTATTTTATTTATTTATTTTTTTATTAATTTATTTACTTTTTAAATACATTTGTCTCTGCCTTCCCCCCACCTCTTTCCCTTGCTGTAGGTAAGTTTTAAAGGTGAAAATAACTTGTCCAAGGTTAAGCAGTGCCTGGGTTTTATTCCTATGCTATTTTGACTGGTTCAAAAGCCCAGTTTCCAATCATTTTTGAGGTACTGTGTTTTGCCCATTTGAAATTTTTATAAAATGCAAAATAAAGATTTCTAAGCCTAGTAATTGTACTTAAAAATATAAAACAGTCTCCCTTTTGACCCTGAAGTTGGGGGACCACACTGCTCCCTCTATAAGCCAATATAGTCACAGTAAGTAATTTAATCTGCCTGGGTTTTAGTTTTCTCATTTGCAAAATGGAGGGATGGAGACAAACACCTTCCAAGAGCACCTTTTTCTCCTGACATTCATTCATTTGTCTATTCAACAAATGTTTATTTGAATTTCTACTAGAAGGAAAGTACTGAGTGATCTAATCATAATGATGGAATAATGAGCCATGATCCCTGAGCATAAAGAGCTCATAGGCTTATGGAAGAAAAAAAGTCAGCAACAAATCATTAGACTCCAATACAGTCTGTGCTGTAAAGGGTGTGTGTGTGTGTCCTTGCTTGCATGTGTATATACATATCTACACACACACACACACAATTACACATACACATATGTGCACACACACACACAGCTGTGGGAACCGGGCAGAGGCAGAGGCTTAGAAGTTGAGTGCTTTCACACAAGAGTGACAGTAAGCTGATGAAGAGGAGCTGAGACCATTCTTAATCCCCATGAGTCCTGGGTCTGGAGGCTAGTACGTGTTTGTCAAATGATTGTATGCATGAAAATGAGATGGAATCTGGGTTGTAAAGGGTCAATGTGGACTCACCAAGTGGAAAAAGAGGGGCTAGGACATTTATGTTGGCAGCAGGAACAGCATGTAGAAAAGTAAGAGGAACATACAAGTGCATGCAGTGTCGAGGGAGACACTGGAAGCTTGGGCCCAAAAGGAGGGTACATGTGGATTAGTAGTCAGGGACAAGATTACAAAAGGTAGATTTTGGCCAGGTTCATGGTGGGTCCAAAGCCAGGGGGTTCAGTAATGTGTGACTTTGTAGACTTTTTTTTGCACGGGCTTTGACGTGGGGAGAACCCATGTACTACTTATTTAGCAGACCTCTGGATGCCTTACTTATTCACAGCTACAAGACCCAAACTACTTTAATATGACTACCTTTCAGCTAAAAGGGTAACAATGAAACTCCACTAGGGAAAGATATTGTGGGTGGGACTCCACTTTAAGGAAAAAAATACTAAATTAGAGAAGAGTTAATGCAAACTTCAATAGCAATTACTGCATATGAAAAAAAGAGTTAAATAATACCTATACCTCAGCCACAAAAAGAAGGACATCTTGTCATGTGTGACAACATGGATGGACCTTGAGGACATTATGTTAAGTGAAATAAGTTAGACAGAGAAAGACAAATACTGTATGCTATCATTTATAAATGAAATAAAAAAAAACAAACCCTAAAACCCAAACTCATAGCAAAAGAGATCAGATTTGTGGTTGCCAGAGGTGGGGTCTGAAGTGGAGGAATTGGATGAAAGTGGTCAAAAGGTACAAACTTCCATTTGTAACTGGAATGCGTACATCTGGGTAATGTACAACATGATGACTATGGTTAACACTGCAGTGTGGTGTATTTATTGTAAAAGATGCTAAGAGAGTAGATCCTGAAAGTTCCCATTATTAGGCAAAAATTTTTTTTGTATATTTGTGAAATGATAGATGATAACAAAACTATTGTGGCAATAATTTGCAATACATGTAAGTCAAGTCATTATAATGTATAACGTATATTTATACAGTATTGTACATCAATTATATCACAACAAAACTGGAACTAAAACACTAACGCTTCATCTCATTGTCAAGAGAATTAAATGAGCTTAATTCGTGTACCTGTTCCAGCCTCTGCATGTCTCAAATGTCCCAGTCCCAGTGCCCATCAGCAAACAGCTGTCACTCTCATTACCACTTGTGAATTTAAACAGGTAAAAACTGAGGGGAAACAACATTTAGTAGAAGTTTTCAACCTGTTTCCCATTGCACCCTAACGACCTTAGGCATGGTACATCCACTCCATGGGCATTCCCAGGCTCATGTTTAATTTCTTGTACTTTATTTTTTCTGTGAAGTGTAAGCAACATCACAGGCACAACCTTCAAACTACTCTTGATTATAAATAAAGACTAAATAATAGCAAATTTGAATAATTATTACCTACAGATTACTGGCAGCAACCTGACATCTGCTGGGACCTAGCAGAATGTTAGCACCATGGCTCTGTAGGGCTAATCAGGGTGTTGCTCTCCTCCCTCTCTCTCTTCCTCCCTCCTTCTTCCTTCTCTGTTTTCTATACTGCAAACTTCCCTTGGGCAAAGGCTAAGCTGAATTCCTCTGTTCTTGGCATGTAGTTCATTGTCTGCTGCATAAATAGTAATTGATAAATATTTGCTGAATGAACAACTATAGTCCCCCACCCCGAGGGAGTGACAGAGCGAAAGATTTCTCCCCCCAGTAAATCAGGGAGCCCTCTGGAATTGGAAGGGAAAAATTGGACAGAATGTCATGGTTTGAAGGGTAAACAGCAGCTTCCTGTCAGCAGTTTGACTATCCTTCTGGCTTTATCAGCCCAAAAAGAATGAAAGAAAGAGGCTTTGTTACCCAAGTGGACCATTCTCAATGGATCAGTTCCTGCACTAAAGCATGTCTAAACTCTCTCTTGAATTTCATTCCCCAGATTTCCTTATTGCAAAGTCTCCTGGCATAAAAAGTTAGGACAACAAGCCCTAAATAAGGTAGATAGATAAATACATTGTGCATTAGACAGTGATAGATATGAGGCAAAAATTACTCAGGGGCCTGAGGTTGGGAGTATTGAGGGGGAGTGCAATTTTGCATAAGGGGGTCAGAGAAGAATTCCTTAAAAAGGTGAAATTTGAGTAAAGATGTGAAGTCGGTGAAGGAGTGATCCAGGGGTATTCTAATGTCCCAGGCAGAGGGAACAGCAAGTGCCATAGCCCTGAGGCAGGAGCATGCTTAGCATGGCTGAAGCTCATCAATGTTATCCCTGTGGCTGGATCAGAGTGAGCGGGACAAGAACAAAAGGAGGTGACTTCAGGAAGGTGATGGGTTGTCAGGCCATGGAGGGGCTGGTGGGACATTGCAAGGATATCAGCTTTTGCTCTGAATGAGATGGGAGGGTTTTGAGCAGAGGTGTGCTAAGATCTGATGGAAATTGAAGGACAAAGGTAAGAATGGAAAGATAGGACACCACCAGATGGGGGGTGATGATGACTTAGAGGATGGTGAAAAGCAGTTGGATCCCAGATACACTTTGAAAATAGAGTAGACAGCTTTGCTGATAGCACAAATATGGGGCAGGAGAGGGAACTCCTTAGAATAGAGCTCCCTCCTCTCAGGGTTAGACCTGTTGTATATAGAGGAGGTGGTCATGATATCATGATGAGTATTGACAGACGCACACCCATTTTAATAAATCCTGGAACCAATGGACTTAACTCAGTTTTTCTTTAAAACCATTTTTAAGTTTAGCACTATGTGTAGCTTTCATTGAACTTGCAGCCTTCTGCCAGCAACTCACAGATGGACAGCGGGAAAGGAAGTTTCACATCAAATAAGCCAGGGTCCCACCATGTGCAGGAGGTCCCCAGTGCTTAGCCAAGAGATTTCAGATGATACATAGTAATGGGCATTATCACATTTTGAGAAAGCAATTTATTTTTCAATCCCATTTTTATTATATACTAATAAGCAATGTCAGCTTGGTGGTAAATCTTATGTGCTTCTTGAACACTTCCTTATTTACTCTTTTAACCAAAAGAGATCAGGCCTTGGGCTCAGAGATGTGACAGGCAGCAAGATCTCACTAGAGTTTAATAACATGATTTTGAATTCACTAAATATATATATTATTTCTAAAAGCATATTTATTTGTGAACTCATATTTATTTATTTTTTGGATTTATATTAGTGTAGTATACCAAATGACTCTAACATCTGATTCAAATAACTCCTAAAAACATTAAGATGATTGCAGATATTCTGTTGTGTGCTTGACTTAAAAAATTTATGTACACATTCAGACAGAAAAGCACATGTAAGTATATGCCTGATGATTTTCACAAAGTGAACATACCCAAGTGACCTTCTCAAATTAACACATCGTGTATAAAGAGTATCTCAGAAGCCCCCTTCTCTGTAACAATCTCCTCCCTGACCGTCAACAAAGGAGACCACTATTATTTATAATTTTTTATTTTTAATATATATTTTATTGATTATGCTAGTGCAGTTGTCCCATTTTTCCCCTCTTTATTCCCCTCTACCCTGCACCATCCCTCCCACCAACATCCCCGCCCCGTCCCCACTTAGTTCATGTCCATGGGTCATGCACATAAGTTCTTTGGCTACTCTGTTTCCTATGCTATTCTTAATGTCCCCCTGCCTATTTTGTACCTACTATTTATGCTGCTTATTCCCTGTACATTTTCCCCTATTCTTCCCCCTCCCCCTCCCCTCTGATCTCCATTTCTATGATTCTGTTCCTGTTGTTTGCCTAGTTTGTTTTTGTTTTTGTTTTTTTAGGTTCAGTTGCTGATAGTTGTGAGTTTGTTGTCATTTTACTGTTCATAGTTTTTGATCTTCTTTTTCTTAGATAAGTCCCTTTAACATTTCATATAATAAGGGCTTGGTGATGATGAACTCGTTTACCTTTACCTTATCTGGGATTATTATTTATACTTTTTTAATAATTTTTCTCAATTTTATTTATTTATTTTTAGAGAGAGAGAGAAGAAGGGAAACATCAGCTTGTTGCCTCTTGCATGTCCTCAACTGGGGGTCTGGCCTGAGCAGGAATGAAACTGGTGAGCTTTCTAGTTTTCTGAACAACTCCCGACCCACTGAGCCACCAGCCAGGGCGGGACCACTATTTTGACTTCTAATACCTTAGATAAGCTTTGCCAGATTTGAAATTTATGTAACTGAAGTGATTCAGAATAAATTCTTTTGTGTTTTGCTTCTTTGAGCTAGTAATATTTTAATTTCATCAGTGTTGTTAATGTAATAGTAATTCTTTCTTCTTCATTGTGGGGCATTATTCCATATTATTCTATAACATTCCATTGTTTCAGTAACACATCACAATTTATTTTCCCATATTATGGTGAATAAACTATTTTCAGTTTTTGCTACAGGTGGCTATAAACCTTCTTTGGCATATATCCATGTTTCTGTTAGGTACAGTTTCTAGTCATTTTTGTTGGTATTTAGTTATATCTCATTGTGGTTTGGGTTTGCATGTCTTTGGTGATTAATAGAATGGAGTATCCCTTTTCCTATTTATTAGTTATTTGGATATTTTCTTTTTGAAGTATCAGGTCAAGGCTTTTGCCCATTTTTCTATTGAGGTGACTATCCTTTTCCCCCCTTAATTCTGGGCTTTTGATTTTGTCCCATTGGTTTCCTATCTAACCTTGAACCAGTACTGCATTATCTTAATGAACAATAAATGTTGAGCATCTTTTCACATGCATTATTAGCCATCTGTATATCTTCTTTGAAGAAATATATGTTCAAATCCTTTGCCCATTTTAAAATTAGATTTTATTCTTTTTATTATTTAGTTGTAAGAGTCCTTCATATATTCTGGACACTAGAGTCTTATCAGATGTATGACTTAAGATTCCACATGTGAGGTCATTTGGTTTATGATCTGACTTCTTTTAGCATAATATTCCTTCAACATCTATCCATGTTTTTGCAAAAAGCAAGATTCCCTTCATTTTTTATGGCATTTTTATTTATATATGCACATTTTCTTTATTCACCTACATTTAAGTTGTTTTCATGTTGGCTATTCCTTTACATATTCTGTGTTATCATGACACCTATTTTAGTTCTATGTGTACTTTACATGGCACAAAAAAATAATAATTATTATTATTTTGTGCAGTCAATTTTCACTTGGTTTTACCTATATATTTGTACTTTCCATTGTCTTCTTTACTTTATGCATTTCTGTGTTTGCATTAGACCTCATTTTCTTCTTCTCTGAAGAATTCTCTTTAGTATTTTAGTGCATTTCTGTTGAATATGAATTCTTTCAGGTTTCATTTGTTTGGAAACATTTTAATTCCATGTATACTTTGAAGACCGTTTTCACTGAGCATGGAGTTCCAAGTTGACAATTATTTGCTTTCAACACATTGCAAATGCCATTTTATTGTTTCTTGGCTTCCATCATTTTTGTTTAAAAATCAGCTTTCATAATTACTGTTGCTCTTTTGAAGATAATGTTTCTTTTCTTTGGCTGATTTCAAGATATTTTTGTTTTTGTTCTTAAGTTGTTTTTACAATGATATACTTGGTTGTGGTTTTCTTTATTCTGTTTGGAATAGCAAAGATTATAAAATCTTTAACTTGATGTCTTTGGTAAGTTTAGGAAAAAATTAGCTAATATTTTTTCAAGTATCACATCTGCTTAATTCTCTCTTCTCTTTTCTTAGGATCTCCAAATACATACCTGTTGTAACTTTTCACCAAGTCCCATTTCTCTCTTATGTTCTTTTGTGCAATAACTACATATTTTTTCTTTGTCTTTTTTGCTTCATGCTCAGTGTAGATATTTTCTGCCAAACTAGTTCAGTTTACAAGTCCTCTTTTGTACATTGCCTATTCTGCCATAAATCCCATCTATTGCATTCTTATTTTTGATTATTGTACATTTTAATTCTAGAGATGCATTTTTTATTTTGTAAAGATTATAGTTCTTGTGAAATTCTCCATCTTGTCATCTGCTTCCTTGAACTTATTAATCATGAATATTTTGAAGTCTGTATCTGATAACTCTAATACTGACTCACATATGAGTCTTATTTTTTTCTTGGTTTTTGGTTATTTGGTTACATCTCCTGGCATACCTTGTAGTTTTTAGTAAATGCTGGAAATAATGTATGACAAATTGTAGAGCCAGTTTGAAGCTCTGTATTATGTTATCTTTTTCTAGAGAAAATGACTTTTTTTTTCCTGCTTCTGTCAGGTGTTTCAAGTACTGGTAGATAATCTAGTTTCCTCTGGGTTTGAGCTGGCTTGAAATTAGCCGTTATTTGTGTGAGGACTAAGCTGTTTCTGCTTAACTCTTACTTATTTCTAATGTGTAGTCCTTTCTTAATCTTAAGGGGAAGTTAGAAGTGTTTGCCAGGGTCCCTCTCTTGGGTAGACCTCGACTTCAATTTTTTTTTTTTTTATCATAAGACTGATTGTTGACTTTTGAGCTTCTGGATCCTATGAAATTTTACAAATCAACAAGTGCTACAGGAAAACAGTGTTTTAAATACTAGACTTATTTTGATGTGTTTTCCTTTTCTCTTTGCTCTTGTCTCCAGGTCCTAGCTGCTTTTGTATCTCCCCAGTGTCTACAAACACAAGTTCTTTGTTTTTATTTTTATACTTTATATAGTACATATAGATTTTGAAGTTGTTCTTGGCAAGGGGGTAAGTCTGAAGTAATCCAGTCTGTCATGACTAAAAGCAGGAGTCCATTGTCCTTATTTTTGTCATTGCCTTCTATTTTAAGATCAGTGACATTAGCTTTCCCTTTATATTAGTGAAATAATTTCCTTTCTAAGTAAATGTATTTACAGATGCTTCTTGACTTATGGTAAGCTGAAAATACCACAAATCAAAAATGCATTTAGTATACCGAATATATCAAACATCATAGCTTAGCCTAGCTGGTTTCTACTGAATGTGTACTGCTTTTACACCATTGTAAAGTTGAAAAATCATAAGTCAAACCATTGTTAAGGTGGGGACTCTCTGTATTATGAGAAATTTAGAAATTGTAGCAAAAAGAAACAAATACTATAATAAATACTTGTTTTCCTCTCCTGTGTATAATCATATTCAAGTAAAGAAGAGCTGACTTAAATGAAAGTAAGTAAATAGTACAGATGGTGCTTAAAGATGGTAAAAATAGTGGTGATGAGGTTCAAACATCTTGTTTTACAAATAGAGAAATAGAAACCTATAAAAATCAGTGTCTTGCCTAAAACCATACAGAGCATGTATGGCAAAGCTGATACTGTGATTCAGGTCCCTTGGTTCATAATTCAATCCCTTTTCTGCTTTTACACAGAGCTCTGTTTCTAGAAATTCTCTCTCCCTGACTGCCTCTCAGGTAGATTTAATTTTCTGTAGTTTTTTTCCATTTTGTTCTGGATTCTTCCATGTGTGTTCTAAGATTATTTTTATACTTGTTTTTGGGTTATAGGAGTGTAAAAAATAGAAGTTTGTCTAGGCCTAGCCCATGAGTGTGTTTCTGTGGTGTGTTTGTGTGCATGCGTATGCATGTAGGCTTCAAATCCCCATCATTTTTTACTAATAGTTTATATATAACATTTGAGCCCATGAGATTCAGGGTGATTGATCCTTCTAAATGCTCAGCTCCTTTTAAAACTGCATGCAAAAGAATGACCAGTTCTGTGTAATTTATTGTTACTAAATCTCCTCTCCATTTGCTTAATTGTATTATTTGCCTGGGGGATGCTGTTTAAATGTGAAGCCAAGTCAGCTAAATGAAACATGATCCTGGTACAGGAAAATAATGATGTGTCTCTTTTGCTAAGTAACAGTCTCCCCCCTCATCTCCAGATGCTTGAAATCACACCCTCATTTTTTGGAGGCAAATGAGAGTGGTGCCCAGCTGGGTCTTGGCTGTCAAGGGCATGGGTCAGGCAGTAGGCAGATCAGTGCAATGGGAACTGGAGCTTGGATTCGGGGAGCGAGAAGACACGGAGTGACTGGAGAAGCATAGTCACTGGCCTTTCTTCTGCTCTTGGATTTAGGCAACATATTGCCCCCAGCCCAATCAAGCAGCTGAAACCAAAGCCAAAGGTTAGTCATTAAGTTTTGAAAATTGTCAAGTTTGGAGGGAACTTTGAGGGGATCATCTGCTTCTGTCTTATCTTCAAAGATCACTGGGCTCAGTACTTGAAGTTTCTCGACTAGTGTTATTTAAACCATGTCATTATGTATCCCTCTTCTAACTACCTCTCTTGCCTTTGATCTTCCCCTTTGGGGCCCTCTGAGGTCAAGTGAGAGCATGGGATGCAGCAAAGACCACACTTCTAGTATTTACTAAGTGCCCACTGTGTGCCAGGCATTGGTCAAGGCTTGGGGTTGTGGCAGTGAACAAAACAATGAGGCCTGCCCTTGTAGTGTTGACATTCAGGATGGGGTCAGGTAAGACAAGACAAATAAGTAAAATATGTGAATGGCATACTAAACGGAAAGTGTTATGGACGGAAATGAAATGAGGGAGGGAGGCAGGAAAGGCTGGGTGGAGGGAGTGTTGTTGTGTTAAATAGGGTGCGCAGGGAAGGCCTCTGAGGAGGGGAAAGGGATGATCCCGGTGGTTCAGGGTGTGTGGAGAGGTAAGAGGTGCCTGCTAAGTTGGTGATCTTGAATGCTAGTGGGTGTCAGAACTGTGGTAACATAATCATCCAAGCTCCTCCCCAGAGATGCTGATTCATTAGCTCTGAGGCCAGGACTTGCAGTCTGTTTTCCTAGAAATCTCCATCCTTATGCAATTCTAACATGAGTGTCCAAAACAACTTAAATAAGAATACTGCTTTGAAAGTCTTGTACTTTGAAATCCTAGAAAAGAATTATTCCAAGGACAAGTGCTTTTCACATTCCAGGGAGAAAAGGTTTTCCTGTGGACAGTTATCTTGTTGGCAAATGCAGACCCAATGCCTGATGGAGGGAAATGGGCAACTATTGAGTGCCTGTTTTGTGCTGGGTACATTCCCCATTTACTATCTCATTTATCCTCTTGACACCCTCTGGGGCTAAGTGTCTAAAAGGCACAGTGAGACCCATAAAGGCCAGGCCACTCACTGCTCTGCAGGAGATGCCACATTCAGTGCTCACCGCTTCACTGGAAGTTTTGACACAGAGACCCTGGCCTGCAGGTCTATTTGGTCTCCCCTGAGCCAGCGTCCACACTTTCTCTATATGACCCCAGTTTTTGCTGAGGAGAGCTAGTTGTTGGTGAAAACTTTCCAACTAAAACTGGAACAAATCTGGGGTGTCAGGCACTTGGAAAAACTACTGACTTCCTGATTGACTAGGGACCTCAGAGATCATGGATCTGCCCAGGAGCAGGAAAAGCATACACTTCTGCCACCATCTTTTCCTCTTCTCTGTCTATGTGAAACATCAGTAATTGATGGTGACATTCTTTCTCCGGGAAGCCAGATGTAAACTCAGAGCCTTCTTCAACTCAGTGAGCTAGTTAATAGCTATTGATTCATTGAATGTGGCTCTCAAAGAAGAAACCTGTTTGCTATCCATTATCTGGACAATTCCTTCTTTAACACATCAGGAAACCAGAGCTCAATGGGGTCACAGTTTATCAAAGACACAGTTAGTTAGTTGCAGAGCTGGATCCCATGTCACATATCAGACCGTTGCTTTTTTCTTTTTTTTTTTTTAACTCAGCCACTTTTGTTAGTAGTTAGGAATCTCACTCCTTAAACCCTCAAACTCAGGCATGTAAGATATAAAGCTGTAAACAGTCATCAACCTCATCTAGTTTCCATATCAAGCCATTTGTGATAGAAAAAAGCATCGGCTTCTCTGTCTAGAGCTGTACAAAATTCTGGAGGACAGCAAAAGGCCAAGGCATGAGTAGTCCTATATGGTCCTTTTTTTGGTCACATCTTTCTGTGCTGGTGTCGACTGGTATTACCCATCCTCTGGTCTTCCATCATTACCCTGCTGCTGGCGCCCAAGGCCATGCCCTCATCTTATCTGATTGTTGGTCCAGATCCTAAGAGCTTGCTGCTAAATTATTCTTACCACCTTTTGTAAGTTCCCTTCATATCCAATGGCCTCTCCTTCAGCCACTGGATTTGTGTCTTTGCCAGTTTCCAAGGACGTGGGATCTTTCTGCTCTTTTTGTGTCCTTCTGGGACAGAAGGTATTTGGTGAAGTTGTTTTAGGCTTGATTTGTCCAACCCACCAAGAATCACCTTATCTCTAGGGTCCTGTTATTTTTCTGGGCCTCTGTCAGTATCTGGGGTGTAGGATCTTTCTATTCTCAGATCCCATACGACAGCCAGGGGATCTGAAGTCCCTTCTCCCACACTGGCATTCAGCCTGGGATGGGGTAGGAGATCTGGTGCTGGGTTCCCTTTCTGATAATGCCCCTACCTCTATGTATCCGTGAATCCAGGTTCAGGCTTGGCCCCCACCCCCGCCCAAGCATCCACCTCATTAGGTCTTTCCTTGGGTCTCAGGAAGGAAACTTTAGCATCACCTCTTCTCTCACACCTGTTGTCATACAGGAGTCCATTCTTCTCTCATCTTCCCATACTGGGGAGAACTAAAGGTTTTCAGATGTCAAAAGCTAGGAAGGGATTCTTGTTTCTTTCTCTGCTGACTTATCTTGTCCTGAGGCAATGAATTCAGGGAGGTCTTACTTGAAGAAGAGTCCAAAAGAACAATGAGAGAAGAAAGAAAAGAATAAGATGCTATTTCAAAACATTATTCTCTCCTGTCAAATTGCCTTAGAAGTTTAGATTTCAAAATTTGCCTCCTGACTTTCATTTTGAGATTGGCCAACTATGGCATGTAGGCCAAATCTGGCCTGTTGCCCATTACTGTATGACTTACAAACTAAGAATAGTTTTTACATTTAAAATGGTTACATTTAAAATCATTGTGAGGTAGCTATGTGATATCTTCTATTTGCCTCTTGGTCCTTAAATTCTAAAATACTCATTACTTAACCTTCCAAGAAAAAGCTTGCTGACCCTGATGTAGGACACTGGATAGAAGCAGGGACATTATCTCTCAGCTCTCTAAAGCTACTGAAGAAATGAACTACTGGTTTATCTTTGCTTAGCCACATGCCAGCTTCTTAGAAAAAAATACCTTTGGTCTCAATTCCAGGTCTATTGAAAAGAATAAAGCTTCAGAATAGTGGGTGAGGGAGAATCTTCCTAATAAAAATCACCTTCAGCATTATTGTGGCCCTTAGTGATCCTAGGGAGCAGGCGTTCCCTCTTTGGGGAGCTGCTTTCCACCAGCAGTGACAAGTGGAAAATCTACTATGGATGTGAAGTTTCCTGCCCTTAAGCTTGCATTTTGGCATTGTCCCATGGAATACATTGGGAAACAAATGTGATTCTCCCAATATGGTTCACCCGACAGGAAAATATGTTGCTTGAGTCAATGAATAATATATGTTGCTATACATTTTTAATAAAATGAACAAATTGTTTCTGAGTGTTTGGAAGACTTAATTCTTCATTTGCTAGTTAATTTTGAAACCATTACAGTTCTGTGTATTACTCCATATACAGAGACATGAAATTAACCATCATAATTTGTTCTGTGGTCTAAAAGTTGAACAAGTTAATGTTTCACCCAAATTAGCTTCTTTCCCTTCACATTTGCTCTATCATTAACCTTTCCTATTTAAGCCTGCTATAAAAATTACATCATAATCGAATTCAAGGAAAGGTTTTGTGTAAGCCATGCCTAACACAGATATTTATTACTGAGCTTGAGGAGCAGGAGTCAGATTTATTTGGATAATTTGTTCATAATTTATGCTGTGACTATTTTAGACTCTCGAACATACAAATGCATGCTCTCACGTAACCCATTGCCATAGTAATGGGCACATCAACTACACCCATAGAGTTAGGTTTTGCTGACATTTGTAAACAGAGATCTTTGAGCGAATCTTTTTGGCATGGCCAATCTTTGCTAAAAACGGAGAACATTCATCTTAGTTTTGGTCAGGCCACTGGCTATACTAATTTGAATATTTCTACCTTTTTTTTGTAGTATTGGTAGCAGCAATAATAATAGAGATTAAATTTTATAGTACACATAATATATGTGAAGGCTTGACATTTACATATATTCTCTCTCTTGATTCTTGGACACCTTATGGACGAAGAACATAACTAAGAACTTAAACATCATTTCTATTTTAACAAAGGGAATGCCAAGGCCAAGAGAGGGGAAATGGATCAGTGGAGGCCACACAGCTGGTGGGTGTCCAGTTCCTCTGTCTTCTAGCTTTAATCCCCCCTTTTTCAGATGATTCTAATTCCTCTGTTTAATGGTCAACATTTAAGGGGTCCAGATGACCCCCATTGTGGTCAGACAGTCTGAGCCTGTTTAAGGTACATGAGAGAAGAGTGTTTATGGAGTTTAGAATGGGATTAAGCATCTTTGGCTCTGAATTTAGAAGCAATTTTACTTTTTTTTTTTGAGGTTTTGGTCAAATTACTTGAGGCAAATAGAACTTCTTTGTTTGAAGAAAATAGATGTTTTTAAAGTCTTATAAAATAGATCCAAAATGCTTTTTGAGACTCAAATAGTTCTGTCCCAAAACATTTTAATAAATTAAATGTAAGTGGATTAGAAACAGACAGATTATCTTTCCATGAAGTGCACCCAGGCCAGACTCAGCAGGACACAAACACAGACAAACGTGTTTAGGGTTTCTGTAGACTCTGGTACTCACACATCTTGGTCTCACTTCTTTTTCTGGTAACAAACGGGAGATGAAATCTGCTATTATTCCTGAGACTATTCCTTTGTGCCTTTCCAGTATGCTTCTTGGAATGTGACTTTGTTTAATGAGACATGGTGGGGCAATGGTATTTGACTTGACCACACCCATTGTCTTTGACATTCAAGCATAAAGGATGTACATGTAACATCAGTAACAAGGCAATGATGGGGAAGTTTGCGTGGGTTTGTAAGTGCAGTGGCTGACAATGTGGAATTTATAGTCAGATGGATGGGGGTTGATCCCAACCCTTCCACTCACTTGTTACATAAATAAGCATGTAATCTTTTGAAAGCTCAGTTTCTTCAGCTGTAAAATGTGAACAATCATGGAGTCTACCTATTATTATTAAATGGGACAATTTGTGTCAATTGTATATTTAGCTGTGTGTAGGGCACTTAGTAGGCAGCTGATTGCTGTTCGGTGTCGATTGTGGTGCATGTTGGCGGCTTTCCTTCCTTGACTACATGGCCCTTTCCTTTGCTGATAGCACCTGGTTTTCCTTTGGGGAGCTCCTTCTCTCTTGCCACCTGTGGTCATGCCAGGATTGTCAGTTAAGGTGGCCTTTCCTCAACAGACAAGAGAGTGGGCAAGTGCCCTAAGATAGATCAATAAATTGTTTCTTCTGGTATTTGATGCTGGAGCCTTGATACTCAAGGACTGAAAGCGGCTAAAGTCTTAAGTGGTTTCTGTTGCCTGGATCCCCATAAGGCCCAAATCCGGGGCCTTTCTAAAGCCTTGTTGGTTAGATTTTCCTTAGATCCTATGAACTGGGCCCAAGGTCTAATTAATTGTATTGCTGTATTCTTCTTAACTGATAAATTACATTTCATCATCATTGTAAATAGTACATGCCCTAAGTAAAGAACTTATTTATAAACTGCACATGTGATACATAGTCTAAGGAAAAAATAATGAAAAACACCATAAATAAAAGAAAAATTATCTATAATTTTTAACTTGAAGTCATGTCCTCTTAATATTTTTATAAATGTGCTTGTCTTCACATACGTGAGGTTTGTGTATTTTTGTATATTTCTGTGAAATTATTTTTATAAACACCCATACATGTTTGAAGTTGATGTTAGGGAGAATAATGTGTGGAGAAGTACTCAGGGCCATTGTAGAAATTTATTTGTGGAGATTTTGGGTGACCCAGTAATAGAATTCTTAAATTAGATATTTATGTAGAAACTGAATCTTAGACCCTTGAGTATGGCTCTGATGGTTACCCGTCCTGTCTGCCTGAGAATTCCACTCCTTGTTCAGTCCATGGGCCAAGTGGTAATCTGGTGGCCCTCTTCAGTTCTGGGGAACTCAAGATGATCCATTCCCTTGTTTGAAGATCTCTTCAACTAGATGGATAACTCTGACAGCATAGGGGGTGGGTGGCCATGGGGTGGGGTGGTGAACATGCCGAGATCCAGAAGATAGTGAGCTATCACTGGAGCCACCTCCTCTTTGCTGAACACTGGACATGCTTTCTATACAAACAGGTATACAAACGGTGTCTATCTGACACAGGAGTTAAGTTCTAAAGGAAGCATGTAAGGCAAAAATCAGAAATAGTTATCATTACTTACAATGTTAGATAGCTGACTATTTCTCTGGAGAACACTGAATGAAGTACTAGTATTTGTCTTGCCTCTAGAGGCCAGTCTTTATGAAATATACATCCAAATACTAGACTTATCTTTACTTTGATGATTGCCTCCCTCTCCACTTCCTCAGCTCTCCTTCATACCCTCTCAGATGTAAAGCTGAGGCCAGGTATGCATACAGCGACCCCACCCCTTTCATCTCACACTCACTCCATGGCACTACCATGCCAGTGGAAACCATTAAGTAGCCTTTTCTGGGGGATATTTAAACAAATTTAAATATTTATTTATTTTTAGAGAGAGAGGAAGGGAGGGAGAGAGGGTGAGGAACACTGATATGTAAGAGAAACATCAATCTGTTGCCTCCCACACACCCGCACCTGGGACCTGGCCTGCAGCCCAGGCATGTGTCTTGACTGGGAATCAAACCAGTGACCTTTTGGTTTGCAGGACAATGCCCAACCCACTGAGCCACACTGGTCAGGGGGCGGGGAGGGGGTTTAAAAGAAATGGTGAAAACAAAACAACAAAGCATGTTCTTCTGGGCAATCATAGTTGGTGTCTCTGAAGCTGAGTGTTTATGTGTGCACCTCCCCTGGGCTCAGCTTGGAGATGTGGAATTCTAAATCTAAACCACAGACTGAGAGCTGTTGGCTCAGGGATGGTCACTATTTCAAAGCAAGCGTGTGGAGTGGTCCACACCAATAGGGGTGCATCAGCTTGCAGAACTGGCCTCAAATGATTTTTTCTCATCATCCGTTAAGGGGTTCTTTGGTTCCTGTGTACAATCTCCAGACTCATCTTTACAGAGACCATTAAACTCAGTTTTATCAGATATTTATTTGGTTGTATTAAAAAGGCAATTGTGTCATAAAGGAGGCTTCTCATTTTTAGATCTTGGACAATGGACTTAATGTGCTTCCTGTGCAGCACTGTAAAAGTGATGGATATGACATTAGTATAGTGGTCATTTACGTTAGAGTCATCGTTGTGCTTAATGCAACTCTTTAATTGAAATTGTTTTAAAATTAGACTAAATCTCTATAATTTTGAAGTATTTGAAAAGATAATTTTATCTAATTGATAAAAATTATTGTGGTATCATTCCCAGCAATTATAAACCACTTACATAAAAAACATTTAGTGAGCTACATTGACCATGAATTCTCAGGATGCAATTACAGCACACATTAGTGGAGTGGCTGGGACTTTTGCAAGCAAGTGCAGCACAGTGATTGCAAGCATCTTGGAGTCAGACTGCCATGGTTTAGATCCTGGCTCTGCTGCTTGTTCACCTTGTGACCTCACATAAGTCACTTCATGTCTCTGAGTCTCGGTCTTCTCATTTATAAAGTGGGATTAATAATGGGCTAAGTTTAAAAAGCTTCTGGACAACTAAAGTAACCACCATCAAAATGAAAAGGGACCCACTATATTGGAGAACATATTTGCCAATAATACATCGGACAAGGGTTTAACCTCTGAAATATATAAAGAATTTATATGGTTCAAACCAGGAAGACAAATAATCCAATTAAATAAAAGGGCAAAGAACCCAAATAGGCACTTCTCCAAGGAGGAAATACAGATGACCCACAGACATATGAAATAATGCTCAACGTCACTAGCCATCAGAGAGATGCAAATTAAAACCACAATTAGATACTACTTCACAACTCTCAGAATGACCATCATAAACAAATCAACAAACAACAAATGCTGGTGAGGATGTGGAGAAAAGGGAACCTCAGTACACTGTCAGTGGGAATGCAGACTGATGCAGCCACTGTGGAAAACAGTATGGGTGTTCCTCAAAAAATTAAAAATGGAACTGCCTTTTGACCCAGAGATTCCACTTCTGGGATTATACCCTAAGAATCCCAAAATACCAGTTCAAAAGAATATATGCACCCTTATGTTCATAGCAACACTGTTTACAATAACCAAGATTTGGAAACAGCCTAAGCCTCCATGAGTAGATGAGCAGATAGAAAAGCTGTGGTGCATTTATACAATGGACTAGTACACAGTGGTAAAAAAGAAGGAATTTTTACCTTTTGTGACAGTGTGGATGGAACTGGAGACTATTATGCAAGTAATAATAGTCCTCTATTTGCATGTCCTCTGCTGTGTCATTTTGTAGGCCAATGGCTCTAATAGCCATCAGTTGGCAATCTGGAATAGGGAGCATTGACCAGGACTGGAGTGGTCAGAGGAGACTGCTGAGAGAGGAATCTTGGCCTTGAAGGATGTTTAGGTTTTAGACAGGTGGGGAGAAATAACAATGGTATTCTAGGTAGGAAACTCTAGAGCCCAGTCCAGGTTTGGGTATAAGCAAGAAGCAAAGTTAATGGCACATGTAAGTGTGTTCCATGAGAATGTAGGCTGCAGGTGTGGATAGATCTATATATTCTTAAGATGCCACGAAGATCCAGTTTCTCTCCTCTCTTCAATTTGGCCTCTATTCTCTGACTGAGGTGCGTTCTCAGAAGGGATTACCTCTCTAATGGCAAAATAGCAGCAGAAGCATTGTCTTCATCCGTTCTAGCTCTGATGGAGTGGGGAAAAGACATATGACAAGAACTCTGGTTCCTATCCCAACAGTGCTGACCAAGGTCTCATTGCATCTCACTCACTTTGATTGGATCTTGTGCCCATCCCTGAGCCAATCACTCTGGTCAGGGGGATGAGATAAATTGACCATGTCCCAGGTAGCAGTTGGTGGACAGAAGTGGGGGAAGGGTGATCCCCAAATGCAAAATGGAACCGGTGCTGACAGTAGCCAAGTAGTGCAGGATTCATAGAGGGCAATGTCCTTCACCAGGGGAGATGTGTTATGTCTAGGTTTATTCTCTTGAATCTGATATTAGATTGACAACAACCTGAAGATTGGGAAATCTGTTACATATCTTGGAGATACTGAGTTTAATTCTCTGTACCCTTTTATATTAAAAAAATGTACAATTGGGAGCAGTTGTCTTGGTCAAAAGGAGTAATACAAGATATACATCATGACAAACTGTAACACTTTAGTCCCCTAAGAGTACTTTGGTTTTTATAGTACAAGGGACAGAAGATGACTCAACAGGCCATAATTTCTGCTTTAAAGTTTCTTCAAGACTGAAGCTAACTTACTTTCTCCAATTCCGTTGGTTCTTTGAGTCATTTTAAAATTGGCTCTCCATGATTTGGTGGCACTTAGTTTCATCAAAGTTGAGGGAGTTAGGGTTTTCAGAAGAAAAGCACTAATGAAAAGAATTGGACTGCATTTTAAAACCAGGATTTTTATATCTATGAAAATTCTCCTGCTTCCTCCTCCTTGGAAAGCTTTACCCAGTTTCTCATTACCTTGGAAGTTATGACAACAACCCCATGCAAATGGATTGGGATTCCTCTTCCACTGTATCCATCCCTTTTAACTGAAGATATAATAATGATGACAATGATGAATATGGCTAAAGCAAAGCTATCACCTATTAGGCACATGATATCTTAAGAGTTTTATATTTATTATTTTATTTAGTCACCACAACAACTCTGTTAGTTTCAGTCCATTATCTTGGTTTTAATGGTGAGGCAAAGAGAATTGGAGAAGCCAGATAATTTTCCCAAGGTGACATAGTTATGAAGAGATGTAGCAAGGATACAAAGGCATACCTACCTGTTTTCCAAATATACGTATCAACCTGAGCCGTGCCTTTGCAGATTCTATGAAATGCTAATTGATGGTCACTTTTTTGATTAGCAGCAATTTCACTTGCCAAAGTCACATCAATATTATTCATCATGTGATTTTGAGCTAAAGATCTTGACATACAGGATTGTGTTGTTGGGGGCATCAAACATGTTAACCAAGAGCCAGCCACTTTTAAAGTTTTCTGTAAATGCTAGTTTCTGCTGAGAACAGCCCTGTCTGCAGTTACTTTTTCTACCACATGGTGCCGCTTTTGGAGACAAATCCTGCATGGTCTGACTAAAATTCTCCCACAGCTTGGTTTTGTGATGTTTTTGCTGGTCTACATCTTACCGCAGTGGTGTGCCCTTGGCAGATGTGGGCATCAGCCACATGCTGAGCTAAACCAGCTGTCTTCCCAGGTGACCTTAGATGATAATCTAGTCACAATTCCTGGTTCTTAGTAGGAAAGTATTTGACATTTCTGCTATCCGAAATGAACAGCACAATTTTATAGTAGCTGGTGTCCTAAGGTATAAAAAGGAGACCCACAAAACCACTAAATGAATCAATGAGTGGATAAATTATTGCTTACATATAATAATCTCTTGGGGAGGCAGTAGACACAGGGGCAAAGAACTTGGGTAGTGCATTCTTGCCAAATGGGTTCAAATACAGTCTTCACCACTTAGAGCATGAATAATTTGGAGCAAATATTTAAATTTCTGAACCCCAAGATTTCTCATTTGTAAATACCAAGCTTTGTATGAGTTGGTTGTGAGGCTTGACTAAGAAACTTTGCATAGTGCTCGTAAAGTTCTCAGTAAATGATAACTATTATTAATATGTCTCTTTGTGCTCTGGGTTGGACTTTATATAGTCAGTTCTGCTATGATGCTTGTTTTACAAATTTACATTTTTTTCCCAATGAGATAGCTCTATTAGAAAACAATTTGATCGTAACACAAATTTTACATTTGGGTATGCTGAATTTTGTCCAGGACATACACATTGTGAACTCAGTGGAACAAAGGCATGTAGAAATACACAAAATGCACATACCTTAAACATCCGCCATCCACTTCAGGCCATCGTGGATGTCATGAACCACACCATCCATGTGGTACTACAACTTTCTGTCCTATTTCAGATAACTGCCTTCCCCCATGGCCTAGAATAGATTACCAGCTGCAACCCTTTCCATGCCCACTTCTACAACAAATACCAGGTCTTTGTCAAGGTAAACTGCCATGTTTATTGTAGTACTATGTATTCGTAAAACATTTAACATGTGTAAAAATGTGTTACTATTTTTATGAGGTTCCTATATTTTTGAGAAATGTGTCATTGATGAAGATTTTGAGTGTTGTGCTCCAACACCTTTCCCCCCTCCGCCACATGTCCTATGGTTTTTACTGCGTAATTTTGCACAGTGCAGTGATTTTTAGGAATGCATGTGCTGTGTTATAGCAAAGCTGATAGTACTGGCCATTCATCTGGGAAATGCTGCTCTTGTTCTCAAAGGGGGTATACAGTCATGTGGGGTGACTCAAGCCACTAAGATTTGACTCAGATCACTGGTGCCCATTCCAAATGCTTATATAGTTTAACTGCTGAATGGATGTGCTGTGCTGAGCATGGCTGGGGCTCTTGCCCATTAGAACCTTTCTTGGTTTCTCAGAGAAGCTAAATGGAAGCCATGATTGGCACAGCCTCATACGTAATGATGTTTTTCTCACAGTACATTGCTGTAAGTAAAGCCTGCCAGCACTTTCATTTCTCTTCATCTTTTCTCATCTTTCACGTGCTTGAATCTCTGCAGACGGGCATGCGATACCATCCTTCTACTTGAATTGGCAGCTACTTCTGGTAGCAATGATGCCTCATATTGGAATGGTGTTTTAAGGTTTTTTTCAATGTACTTTTACAGTTAATTAGTCTATTTTATTATTTTAAATATCTGGGGACGTTTGTAAGATGTGTGGCAAATGGTCATAAATATGTATGACTATTTTCCATTTCATACCATGGCAGATATTATTAGTCAGTCCTAAATTTCTTTGCTTGCTGAGCTTGAATTCTTCTTGAGACAGTGCTCCACATAGCTCCTGCCAATGGGTTGGCAATAGGAAATGAACTTTATTTGCCTTCTAAGACTTTTGAGCTCCTTAGGGATGAATGTATCTCTAGTCTCTATCAAAGGAGGCATGAACCAATGTTAAATGAGGTGCACTGAGTGACTGAGGAAACAGGCAAGGCAAGTTATGTGGTGTTCTTCTGATGGTGCGGAAGTCTGTATTTCATAATATGCATTAGTAAAATATATTTGGATATTTATTACATCCATTTTCTGGCAGATATCAATATAGTGCTATGTTCTAAAAAGAGTAGTGATTATGACAACTTTTAGACAAGTAAAAGTAAAGAGTCTTAAGGGAAAGGTTGTCTTCTTTTGAGGTTCACTAATGGAATGCTAGTGGGTTGATTTCTTTTAGCATTTCATTTCATCTTTTCCTCAGGTGTAGCAACAGGAGGGTTTATGTCCCCTCATACCTGGTCCCTAATGGGAGCACTATAATTTATTCAGTAAATGAGCAATTAAAAGAGAAGTTTATGTTTTTAAACACTGTTCTCTAAGCAAAGAACTAAACTACAGGAACATAAACCTCTTGAGAGCCAGAGTCCTAGGCTTTGAAGTTAGAAAAATAGGTGATAAAGAGGAGGAGGAATAGGCATCAAGCGCATTAATATGCTTGAAGGAAGAGGATCTTCTGGCCCCCCGACCCAGGCCTTAACTTTGCTACTAAGAGGTTGTGTCTCCTGCCAAGTCACACTAATTCCCTTCACCACATTTCATCTCTGCACTTCTCACAGTCTGAAGCTGTTATGTCCATTTGTTCCTTCATTAGAATGTACACTCCATGAGAACAGGGACTTTTCTTTTTTTTAATTTTTAAAAAATTGTTCATTTACAGTTGTCCCCATTCCCACCCCTACCCCCTCATTGCTCTCATGTGTTTAGTGTTCTATTCATGGCACCTAGAAAAGTGTCCAGCGCTTAATAAATATTTGTGAAATAAGTGAATGCAAGCTGAATATTAGTCAGAAGTGAGTATTCAAAGGTCTGAGGATATGAAAGGAAACTTTACACAATCCCAAACTATATGGTGCACAGGTTGTTCATTCTTTTTGTTGATGCATAGTAGAATTGCTTCTAGACTTTGACTTCTTTGAATGAAGCCTCCACGTGAATCTGTGTGCAAAACTTTTATTGACATGTTTTTGTTTCTCTCAGGCAACTGTATAGGAGTAGGATTTCTGAGCCATATGATAAATGGATGCCTACTTTTATAAGCAATTACCAAACTGTTTTTTTGCAAAATTGTTTCATCATTTTTCATTACCATCAGCAGTTCAGTTGTTTCACATTGTTACCCAGAGTGGGTATTGTCATTTTTTAAAATTTAGCCCTTCTCGAGTAGGCAGTGTAGTAGCCCTTCTGGAGTGTATCTCATTGTGCTTTTAATTTCAATTTCTTTAATGACAAAGGATATTGATTTATACTCTAATTGGCCATTTGTGAGTTACATGTTTCAATTTTTTCTCCTTTTTAAAATTGGATTGTTAATCTTATTAAATTTTATTTGCTCTCTGTATGTTTTAGATACAAATATGCTGATAGATATATATGTTATGAATATTTTCTCCCAGTTTGTAGTGTAACATTTACTTTTTTTACTGATAACTTTTGAAGAGCAGATGTTTTTAATTTTTATGAACTTCATTTTATCAGTTTTCCCATGATTCATACTTCTTTTATTCTCTCTACCAACCCTAAACTTGCAGAAATTGTTAATGCTTAGTTTTAGCCCTTACATTTAGGTCTATGAGGCATTTTGAATTAATTTTTGTTGATGATATGATTGTAAGGTAAGATACTTATTTTTAAAAAATGAACATATCTTGTGATTTCAGCTCCATTTGTTGCAAAGACCTTTATCAACTCATTCATTTTGGCTCCTTTGTTTAAGCCAATTGTCTGTATATATCTGTGTATATTTCTGTTCTATATCGATGTCTATACTTATACTCTTATCACATTGTCTTGATAATTTGAACTTACTACTAAGCCTTGAAATTAGGCAGTATAAGCTCTCCAACTTTATTCCATTTTATCAAAGTTGTTTGGGGTAGTCTTTTAAGTTTTAGAATCAGCTTATCAATTTCTATGAAAGGTATGCTGGGATTTAGACTGAGATTGCCTTGAATCAATTAATCTATTTGGGGGAAAAATGGTGTGTTAACAATATTAAGACCTTCAATCCTTGAAAATGGCAAGGATTGCCATTTAATTAGGTATTTTTAAATTTTTGTGAGCTATATATTTTAGTTTTCAGTATATTAGTTTTATTCATAAATGTTTTGCACCTCATAAATGGGTGTTCTTTTTTTGTTTAAAAAACCCTTTTTATTTTAGAATGGTTTTAGATTTATGTAAACATTGGAAGATTAGTAAAACCAATTCCTGTACATTGCTCATCCAGTTTTCCCATTGATTAATGTTTTATATTTTCATTTTACCTTTGTTACAACTAAGCAAACAACATTGGTATATTACTTTTAACTAATCTCCAACTTTGTTCAAATGTCACTGTTTCTCCAATCACGCCCGTTTTCAGTTCCAGGATCTCATCCATGATACCACAATGCATTTAGTCATCATGTCTGCTTATGTAGTCTCCGCTGGTCTATAGCAACTTCTCAGATTTTCCTTGTTGCTATGGCTCTGATCATTTGAGGAGTACCGGTCAGGCATTTTGTAGAATACCCCTCATTTGGGATTTGTTTGATGTTTTTCTCATGACTGAATTTGAATTTGTGGAAGAAAATCACAGACACAAAGTGTCAGTCTCATTACGTCCAACACTACCTTTCTGATTTCATTAGTTTCTGAGCTAGAAGGGTGAGTTGTAATTTCAAATATTTTTGTTTTATCTTTTAATTGAACTCCACCAGGACCCCTGAACCTTATTTTCCTGTCCCTCCTGTACTGATGCTTTCTTGGCAAAATTTGAGGATGTGGAAGAGGGGTGTGAGACTTGTTGGGATAAGTCATTTGTTTTTGCTTTCAGATTCTGTCCTGCAAGTCCATGCTTTTGATCTAAGGTATGACTGGTTTATTCTTATCTGTACAAATTATCTCAGTTTATGATTGAAGCCCACTCCTGTCTATCTGTACCTAAACTGAAGCTGCACCTCTTCTCGCTGACAAAGTCTTCTTTTCTCTTTGTAATTCCATCATTCAAAACTTCTAACTGCTCTTTACAAGCTCCTTCAAACAGTGTGATTTTAAAATTTCTGCCTAGTGTTTTCTTGTTTTTAACACAAAAGAAATGCTCATCCCATCTATACCCTAAACAGAGTAAAAGTTACATATGTTTGAGCATTTTCTTTACCTCGTTCATTTCTTTTTTCCGCTCCTTTCTTTCCTTTGTTGAATTGCTTCATATCTTTTCTTTTTTTAAAAAAAGATTTTATTTATTTTTAGAGAGAGGGGAAGGGACACAGAAAGAGAAGGAGATAAACATTGATGTGCAAGAGAAACATTGATTAGTTGCCTTTTGCACACCCACAACCAGGGACCTGGCAGGCAACCCAGGCTTGTGCCCTGCCAGGAAATGGAACCAGTGACCTTTCAGTTTGTAGGACAATGCCCAGCCGACTGAGCAGCACCAGTCAGGGCTTGATTTCCTTTCTTTATAATTCTTTTTCTTTTCCTTTTTTTAAAAATCTCTTCACAGGTTTGCAAGTTATGTATTTCTCTTATATTTTTTAGAGTAAACAAAATATTTTAACATGGTTGCTTAAGTTAAAAGTGAAGTACATGCCATGTTTTAACTCTCCTTACCCTTCCTTTAATTATATATTATTATAATCTTATGTTTTTATCTCACCCTTTTTATCCTAAAAATTAGTAATTATTATTTATACATTCTGTTCTTGCTTTAGATTTTCCCAATTTGCTACCATTGTTTCTCTCATCCCACTCTCTCATAAGAGGTTCAGACTGCTTCTCTCTGTGATTCACTCTTTGATAGTTCTTTCAGCGAGGGACTTTAAGTGATGAATTCTTGCAGACTTTGTAAAACTATATTTATTTTATCCTTTGCTCTCACACTTGAATAGTAATTTAACTGAGGGGGAAATTCTAGGCTTACTATTTATTTTTGTTTACTATTTTTGGTGTATTCTATTTTCTTCTGACCTGTTGTTTTTGAGAAATTTCTTGCCAGTTAAAAATTCTATCACTTGGTCAGGATATAGCTTTCTTCTTACCTGCTTTTAAGATGTTCTCATTCTCTTTGGTGTCCTGTAGGTTTAATGTGAAGTATCTAGAGGTGGATTAATTTTAAGTTACATTTTTAATACTTGTATAATATTTCAGTGTACTACTGACACATTATTTATAAAATGTGCATATGTCAGTAGACATTTAGATTGTTCTCATTCTTTTTTTATTTTTTAAATAAAATTTAATTGTTTTGAACTATCCATGTACATTTGTTCCCATTTTCTTGCCACCACTTTTCCCTGTCCCATCCACCCCCAGCTCCCTCCCTCAATCCTTCCCCACTTTGGCTTTGTCCATATGTCCTTTATACATGCTCCTTGACTTGACCCTTTCCCCTCTTTTTCCCATTACCCCCCTCACTCTTCCCCTCTAGTTACTGTGTGTGTTTTTTCTTTCAATGTTGCTGGTTATATTTTTCTTGCTTGTTTATTTTGTTGATTAGACTCCATTTATAGGTGAGATCATGTAGTATTTGTCTTTCACCCCCTGGCTTATTTTGCTTAGCATAATGCTCTCCAGTTCCATCCATGCTGTCATGAAGGGTAGGAGTTCCTTCTTTTTATTCCTGCTGCATAGTACTCCATTGTTTATATGTACCATAGTTTTTTATTATATGAAAAGTACTCTAGCAATTATCCTGGTATAGCATCCTTGTACCTGATTAAATGTCATATTATTTTAGTTACCAAAGCTTTATGATGTATTTTAATATTAAGGAGCTTGATAAATCTTACTATAGTGTTAATCTTTTTTTTTTTAAGTTTTTCTTGCAATTTTTGTGCATATTTTTCAGACTAATTTTAGAACAATTTTTCTAATACCAAACTAATGAGATGGCATTTATTTTATAGATTAGTTTTAGAAAGAAAATGATATATTATATCTTCCTTTCCAAGGGTTTCTATGGTATATCTCTTAATTTGTCTATCTTTATTTTGTACTCTGGTATAATTTATATATAAATTAGGTAGGTCCTATGTCTTGTTTTATTTACAGGTATCATATAATGAATACATATTTATTTATATTTCATATAATATAAATATTAATAAATATATAATAAATGATATACACAATATATATGAAATACTATATTTCATATATTATATTAAATAAATATCTTTGTAATATTTTGGATTTTTAAAAAATAGAGTATTGCATAAAAATTTATTTATTGTTCTACATTTATTTAACTTTCTTTTTGGCTCTGTTAGGTTTTTTTAAACTGATTTTCTAGGTTTAAAATAAACAATATATAACTTGCAAAAAAATAATCTATGCTATGCTATTTCTTTCTAATACTTTTACTTTTTAATGTAAGGATAATGATATCTCTACTATTATTTAATATTACAAAATAGCCAATATCCTTTACTTAACTTCATTGGGAATTACAGCATTTCTTCAAAAGACATAGTACATAGTTGATACAAGATATTTAAAACACACATTAAAAAAATCCTGCTTTTTAGAGTATTTCTAAAGTGGGAAAAAACCTGTAATTGTACTAAATTGTCTTTTAATTAGAAAATACATCATATATACAAAATTTTGTAAAATGTGTTAGCACAGATCAAGGAATAATGACATGAACTGCAAGTCCCATCTACCCACATTAAATGCACACACACACACACACACACACAATTTCTACCACCTTCCAGGCTTTCTCTTAATACATTCCTGAGGCATCTCCTTCTTCACTTTACCTAGCATAACCAATAGTAAAAATTTTGAATTTCTCATTTTCTTGCTTTTCTTATAGTTGTCTCAATATTGACAAATCCTTAAACAATAAATTTATTAATTTGCCTGAACTTATACTTGATGTAAATGGATTAGGTTGCTTGCATTCTTTTGTAACTTCCATTTTCACTTAGTGTCTTTGAGAGTCACCTGTGTGAATACTTAATCCTTATAACTGTTTAATCCTTAAAACTCTAGTTTAATCCTTATAACTGTTGTTATATACTATCCATTGTAGAAATGTACCACAATGGCTCTGGCTGGTGTGGTTCAGTGGTTGAAGCATTGTTTCATGGCCTGAAAGGTTGCAGGTTCAATTCTCAGTCAGGGCACATGCCTGGTTTGTGAGTTCAGTACCCAGTCAGGGTGCATGTGAGAGGCAACTGATTGATGTTTCTCACATAGATATTTCTCTCTCTCCTGCCCCTCCTTGCTCTCTAAAGTCAATGGGCATGTCCTAGGGTGAGAATAAAATGGAGGTACTTCAAAAAACATTAAAAATGGAACTGACTTTTGACCGAGCAATCCCACTTCTGGGAATATATTTGAAGAAACCCAAAACACTAATTCTAAAGAACATAAGCACCCCTATGTTCATTGCAGCTTTATTTACGATCACCAAGATATGGAAGCAACCCAAGTGTCCATCAATAGATGAGCAGATAAAACAAATATGGGACAGTTACACAGTTCAGCTGTAAAAAAAAAAAAGAAAGAAAGAAAGAAAAAGAAAGAAAGAAAGAAAGAAAGAAAGAAAGAAAGAAAGAAAGAAAGAAAAAGAAAGAAAGAAAAAGAAAGAGAAAATTTTACCCTTTGGGACAGCATGGATGAACCTGGAGAACATTATGCTAAGCGAAATAAGCCAGTCAGAGAAAGGCAAATGCCATATTATTTCACTCATATGTAGAATCTAATGAACAAGCTGAACTAAGAATCAGAGACATACTCATAGAGAACAGAATGACAGCTATGTGGGGTGGGGGCGGGCAAGGGGATGAAGGGATGGAGCAAAAAGCATAAAGGACTCATGGACATGGACAACAGTGGATGATTGCTGGGTTGGGGCGGGGGGAAGAGCTTATAAGATGGATAAATGGTAATGGAAAAAAAATAGAGTAAAAAAACAAGGAAAAAAAAATAAAGAAATGTACCACAATGTATCTATCCATTCTGCTGTAGATGGACTTTTGGATTGTTTCCAGTTTTCACTTTTATGAACAATCATGCCCATACTGTTTTTGTATATGTTCCCTGGCACACATTTGTAAGAGTTTCTGAGGGAGCATTTCTTGTACATGTTTTCCAACCAGTAATTAGAATAGATGGATCTTGGTGCCTGAGCATGGCCACATTTACTGAGTAATGCCAAAATATTTTTTAAAGTTGCTGTTCCAATCCATATTCCATTAACAAGTAATAAGAATGTCCATAGCTCCTCATTCTTGCCTATATCTAGTACTGTTGAACTTTTAAATCATTGCCATTTCAAAATTACATATCAATATGGTTTTAACTAACATTTATCTAATTACTAATTGAGACTGATCAACTTTGAATATGTATATGGCCTGTCTATTCCCTCCCTATTAAATGCCTTTCTATGATTTGTTTCTATTGAGCCATGGCTTTTTATCACTGATTTATAGGAATCCCTTATCTTTGATACTAATCCTCTGTTGATTATGGGTTGCCAATAGTTCACCCAGTTTGTTGTTCTTCATGAAAAATTCTCAATTTAAAAATTATCAAAATGTTCAACCTTTTCTTATATGGCATTTATTATGTCGTATTTAAAAATTGCTTTTCTTATTGAAATAATAAAGTTATTCTCATATTGATTTCTAAAAATATTTATAGATAGAATACCTTCTTTTTTATAGATGGAATACTTTCAACTTTCATCACTAAGGATCTTACTTATGGTAGTTTTATTTTGGGTTCATTTCATTTTGGTTGGATTTTATAAAAAAAACCCTTTTTTTGCATTTACTATTGGAGGTTTATTTTCCAATTTGTTAATATGACAAATTGCATTAATCTATTTTCTGTATTAAATCAAGGTTACTATTTTTGATCAAACCAGAATTGGTAATGGTGTTTTATTGTTTTTATGTGTTTCTGAATTTGGTTTTCTAATATTTTATTTACTTCTTTTTCACTTATGCTCTTGAGTAAAATTGGCTTGTTATACTACTCCTGTCTTGTTTGCAATTAAGGTTAGATTGGCCTAATAAACATAATTCTTTGGAACAATTTATGTAAATTTGAAATGATCTATTCTTATCTCTTTGGTAGAACATGTCTATAAATTCATCTGGGTCCAGCATTTTCTTTGTGTAACATTTTAAGATTTTGGTATAATTTTAAAAATGGTTATAGGATTATCCCTATGTTCTTTTGTTTCCTAATTCAATTTTGATAGATTTTGTTTTTTTCTGGGAAATTATCCATTTTATCAAAATGTTTAAATTTATTTACATACAGCTATCCATAGTAACCTATTAACTATTGATCTCTGCAACATCTATATTAATATTTTTCACTCCTAATATAATTTGCATATTGTTTTTGTTTATTAATATTGACAATAATTTTCTATTATACTTTTTATTTTTATGTTTTTAAAGTATGTTTTATTGATTATGCTATTACAGTTGTCCCATTTTTTCTTCTCTTTATTCCCCTCCATCCTGCACCTCCCTTTTCACGAGCATTCCCTTTCCCCTCCCCCAGTTCATGTCTATGGGTCACACACATAAGTTCTTTGACTTCTCCATTTCCTATATTATTCTTAACCTACCTCTGTCTATTTTGTACCTACCATTTATGCTTCTTGTTCCCTGTACCTTTTCCCCATTTATCCCCCTCCTCCTCCTCTCTGATAACCCTCCATGTGATCTCCATTTCTGTGATTCTGTTCCTGTTCTAGTCGTTTGGTTAGTTTGTTTTAATTTTTGTTTTAGTTTCAGTTGTTGATAGTTGTGAATTTGTTGTCATTTTACTGTTCATAGTTTTGATCTTCTTTTTTTTAGATAAGTCCCTTTAACATTTCATATAATAAGAGCTTGGTGATGATGAACTCCTTTAACTTTACCTCATCTGGCAAGCACTTTGACTACTCTTCCATTCTAAATGATAGCTTTTCTGGATAGAGTAATCTTGGGCATAGGTCCTTGTCTTTCATGACTTTGAATAATTCTTTCCGGTCCCTTCTTGCTTGCAAGGTTTCTTTTGAGAATCAGCTCATAGTCTTATGGGAACTCCTTTGTAGGTAACTGTCCCCTTTTCTCTTGCTGCTTTTAGAGATTCTCTCCTTATCTTTAGTCTTGAGTAATGTAATTATGATGTGCCTTGGTGTGTGCTTCCTTGGGTCCAACTTCTTTGGGACTCTCTGAGCTTCTGGGACTTCCTGGAAGTCTATTTCTTTTGCCATATTGGGGAAGTTCTCCTTCATTATTTGTTCAAATAAATTTTCAATTTCTTGGTCTTCCTCTTTTCCTGCTGGCACCCCTGTTATTCAGATGTGGGAATGTTTAGAGTTGTCCCCGAGGTTCCTCAGCCTCTCCTCATGTTTTTGAATTCTTGTTTCTTCATTCTGTTCTTGTCGAATATTTATTTTTTCCTCTGCTCCAAATCATTGATTTGTGTCCCGATTTCCTTCCCTTCACTGTTGGTTCCCTGTATATTTTTGTGTATTTCACTTTGCATAGCCTTCACTTTTTCCTCCATTTTGTGACCATACACAACTATTTTTGTGCGCATCTGATTACCAGTGTTATGTACCCTGCATCTGATAGGTTGGCTAGCTCTTCGTTGCTTTGTTCTATTTTTGGAGTTTTGATCAGGTCTTTCATTTGGGTCATAGTTCTTTGTCTCGGTGCACCTGTTATGTTGTAAGGGGACAGAGCCTTAAGTGTTTAGCACCACGGCAGGCAACTCACATCCCCGCGTTGTGGTGCTGTATGTTGGGGAGTGGTCAGTGAGAGAACAATGGCTCTTGCTCAGCTCCTGACTGACTTTCAGTAACTTCCCCTGCTACCCACAAGCAAATTGGGTCGTTCTGGCGTTGATTCCCAGGTGGGTGGGTTTGTGTAAGTTTTAGGACCCTGTGGGTCTCTCCAATGAACTCTCCTGTGAGGCTGGGAGTTTCTCCTACTGCTGCAACCACCACAGGTTTTTGCAGCCAGAAGTTTTGAGGCTTTCTTTTCCCGTGCTGGAACCCTGGGCTGTGTGGTCTGTCTTGCTACCCAGCTATTCCTCCTCATTTATCCACATGCAAATGTGGGGTTGCCTGGCATGCCAGCTGCCACCTTGTCTACCAAGTCCTCCAGCCATTGCCTTGCTGGGCATCATCTCCACCCCAGCTGCCTGTCTCTGCCCCTCTTACCAGTCTGGATGAATGGTTCTTCTTTAACTCCTTGGTTGTCAGATTTCCATACAATTAGATTTTCTGGCAGTCCTGGTTATTTTTTGTTTTTAAATTTGTCGTTGTCCTTCTTTTGGTTGTGTGAAGAGGCAAAGTGTATCTACCTGTATCTCCATCTTAGTTGGAAGTCTATTTGTTGTTCTTTTTAAAGAAGAACTCTTGAGCTTGTTGATCTTCACTTGTGTGTAGTCATTTTCCATTTTATTATTTTTTTATTTTTATGTTTGCTTTATTTTCTATTTTTCTAAGTTTTTTATATTGTTCTTTTCCTGCTTAAATCTGTCTGTTGAGTGCTTAGTTCATTAATTTGGAGACTTTCTTACTTTTTAATAGAGCATTAAAAATAGAATTCCCTGTAATACTATCTTAGATGCTTCCCACATGTTAGTATTTTCTGATTTTCATTATTTTTGACACATTGTTTGTTTTTTTTCCTAATTTCCAAATATGTACAGCTTTTCTATTTATTTCACCACCATACATTTTCTCATTTAAGTGAATATTGGTTAGAGGATGGAGCACAAGTGACATCAAGTTTCTGAACTTCCAGAGGCTAGCTTTATAGCATAACATGTGGCCAGGTTTTGCACTTGAAAGGTGTGTGTATTCTCCAATTGCTGGGCTAAATGCTCTTTGTAACCTTTTAAATCAGGGTGGTTAATTGTTTTTTTTAATTTTAATGGTTTCTTGGTCTGCTTAACCTGCCATTTATTGAAAGAGGTGTGTTAAAAACAATTTCTGTTATATTGATGGATTTACCCAATTCTTGAAGGTCTGTTTATTTGCTGTTGTTGCTTTTATATAGAGCATGTAATTGAATTTTTTAATCCAGCTCTGCCTGGCAGTTTGTCTTTTATCTGTAGACATTAACCCATTTATATTCATTTACATGCATTTATTTTCCTATCTTGTTATGTGCTTTTAGTTTATCCTACTTCTGATTCTTTCTTCTCCATTTTGGCCTTCTTTTGTATTTTATTTGCTTATTCAATTTTTCTTTGGTGAATGTATGTTTCATGGTTATCCTCTTAGTAGTTACACTAGCAGTTTTAATAAACATATTTAGCTTAACAAAGTCCAAATTCAATTAACATATTTCCCATCTTTCTGAAATAATCCACAAAGTTTAGGATAATTTCACTCTCAGATTACCTTCTTTTTGATTATTATTAACCACTACTTTTGTTTCAACTGTAGTTCTTTTACTATTATAGGACAGTATTTTTGTTTCAGCTATTATTTTTTAATGTGTTTTAAATTCTTTTTCTTAATTTTTTACATTCATTTGTCTCCATTTACCTGCCACCTCTTTCCCCTGCCATACTTACCTGCACCTCTCCACCTCAATCCTTCCACACCTTGGCTTCGTCCATGTGTCCTTCACACCTGTTCCTTGATCTGACCCTTCCTCCTCCCCTCCCTCTCCCCACTACCCTTCTTTGTCCAGTCCCTGTTAGTTTCTTCCTTCTTTCAAGGTTGCTGGTCATATTTTCCTTGCCAGCTTGCTTTGCTGATTAGGTTCCACTTACAGGTGAGGTCATATGGTATTTGTCTTTAACTCCCTGGCTTATTTCACTTAGCATAATGCTCTCCAGTTCCGTCTATGCTGCCATGAAGGGTAGTACCATTTTCTTTCAGCTGTGTAATATTCCATTGTGTAAATGTTCCATAGTTTTTTATCCACTCATTTACTGATGGGCACTTAGGTTGCCTCCAGCACTTGACTATTGTAAATTGTGCTTCTATGAACATTGGGGTGCATAGGTTCTTTTGAATTGGTGTTCTGGGATTCTTAGGGTATAATCCCAGCAGTGGAATGGCTGGGTCAAAAGGCAGTTCCATTTTTAGCTTTTTGAGGAAATTCCATACTGTTTTCCACAGTGGCTGCACCAGTCTGCATTCCTACCACCAGTGTACTAGGGTTCCCTTTCCTCCACAACCTCGTCAGCACCTGTTGTTTGTTGATTTATTTATGATGGCCATTCTGATTGGTGTGAAGTGGTATCTCACTGAGGTTTTAAATTGCATTTCTCTGACGGCCAGTGATGATGAACATCTTTTCATATGTTTCTGGGCCCTGTGTATGTCCTCCTTTGAGAAGTATCTGTTCAGGTCCTTTGCCAATTTTTAAATTAGATTGTTTTTCTTCCTTGAGTGTAGTGGTGTGAGTTCTTTATATATTTTGGAGATCAAATCCCTGTCTGAAATATCATTGGCAAATATATTTTCCCATACGGTTGGCTACCTTTTCATTTTGCTGATGTTTTCTTTAGCCATGCAGAAGCTTCTTATTTTGATGAAGTCCCCTTTGTTTATTATTTCCTTTATGTCCCTTGCTCTAGGGGACATATCAGTGAAAATATTTTTGCATGGGATATCTGAAATTTTCCTGCCTATGTTCTCCTCTAGGACTGTTATGGTGTTGTGACTTACATTTAAGTCTTTTATCCATCTTGAGTTTATTTTTGTGTACAGTGTAACTTTTGGTCAAATTTTAATTTTTTTGCATGTAGCTGTCCAGCTCTCTCAACACCATTTGTTGAAGAGGCTATTTTTACTCCATTTTATGCTTCTATTGGTCGAGGGCTTTTTGTGCTGGGACTTTTTTGATTACTGCTTCAATTTCACCAGGTGTTATCGGTTTGTTCAGGCTTTCTGCTTCCTCTTCCTTCAGTGATGGAAGGTTATATTTTTCTAGAAATCTGTTCATTTCATCGAGTTTTTCAAATTTCTTGGCATATAATTATTCATAGTAATTCCTTACAATCCTTTGTATTTCTGTTTGTAGGTTGTTATTTCTCCTCTTTCATTTCTGATTTATGTGGTTCCTTTCCCTTTTGTTCTTGATATGTTTGCTTAAAGCCTTGTCAATTTTATTTATCTTTTCAAAGAACTAGCTACTGGGTTGGTTGATCCTTTGAATTGTTCTTTAAGTCTCTATGTAATTCAATTCTGCCTGATTTTGATGATTTCCTTTCTTCTACTTGCTCTGGGCTTTGTTTGTTGTTGTTTCTCCAGTTCTTGAAGCTAGAGGGTTAGGTTGTTTATATGTAAATTTTCTATCCTTTTTAGGTAGGCCTGTATTGCTATGAGCTTTCCTCTCAGGACTGCCTTTACTATTCCCATAGGTTTTGGACTGTTGAGTGTTCATTTTCAATTATTTCCAGAAACTTTGATTTCTTCTTTGATCTCATTATTGACCCATTCATTGTTTAATAGTATATTATTCAGTCTCCACAAGTTTGAATGTTTTTGAGTTTTTTCCTTGATATTGGTTTCTAGTTTCAAGTTCCTGCGGTCTGAGAAAGTGCTTGTTATGATTTCTATTTTCCTGAATTTGTTGAAACTTGTTTTGGGTCCCATGATATGTTCTATTTTTGAAAATGTCCCATGTACATTTGAAAAGAATGTGTATTTTGCTTCTTTGGGATGAAAGGTTATATATATATTCAATTAAGTCCATTTGATCTAATGCATCATTCAGTTCCACAATATCCTTGTTGATCTTTTGTTTAGAATATCTATCCATTTTTTAGAGTGGGGTGTTAAAACCCCCTACTATCAGTGTGTTGCTGTCTATATCTTTCTTGAAGTCCTCCAAGATTTTCCTTATATATTTGGATGGTCCTATGTTGGGTACATATAAGTTTACAATGTTTATGTTTTTTTAACGGATTTTTTTTTAGTATTATAAAGTGTTCCTCTGGGTCTCTTTTTATGGCTTTTGTTTTGAAATCTATTTCATCTGACATAAATATTGCTACCCCTGCTTTATTTTCCTTGTCCATTTGCTTGGAATATTTTTTTCCAACCCTTTACTTTCAATCTGTGTAGGTCCTTTGTTCTGATATGGGTCTCTTGTAGGCAGCATATGTGTGGGTCGTGTTTTCTTACCCGTTCAGCTATCCTGTGTCTTTTGATTGAGGCATTTAGTCCATTTTAATTTAGCGTTATTATTGATAGGTTCTTATTCATTTTTTCCCTTTGTATATGTGTTCTTTTCTTTCTCACTCTTTTTCTTCATCTTCTTAAACTAGTCCCTTTAGCATATCTTGTAGTGCTGGTTTAGTGGAGATGCATCCTTTTAGCCTTCTTTGGTCTGGGAAACTGCTTGTTTCACCTTCCATTTTAATTGAGAGCCTTGTTGGGTAGAGCAATCTTGGTTGTAGGCCTTTGCTTTTCCTTACTTGGAATATTTCTTGCCATTCCTTCTGGCTTGTAGTGTTTCTGTTGAGAATCAGCTGCTGGCAGTATCAGGGCTCCCTTGTATGTTACTACTTGTTTCTCTCTTACTGCCTTTAGGATTCTTTTTGTCTTTGGTATTTGCCATTTTAATGATGATGTGTTTTTGGAGTGGGTGCGCCTCATTGGGTTCCTCTTGAATGGGGCCCTCTGTGCTTCCTGGACTTGTTAGACTTTTTCTCTCCTCCAATTAGGGAAATTTTCTATCATTACTTTTTCAAACAGGTTCTCTATTCCTTGCTCCTCTTATCCTTCTTGTATCCCTATTATGCAGATATTATATTTCAGGTTGTTCTGAATTTCCCTAAATGCCCCTTCATTTTTTTTTTTTAGTCTTTTTTCATTTTCTTGCTCTTTCTGGGAGCTTTTTTCAACCTTGTCTTCCAGCTCACTGATTTGATCCTCTGCTTCATCTAGCCTGCTTTTGATTCCTTGTACTGTGTTCTTCAATTCAGAAATGCTATTCTTCACTTCCTCTTGCCTCTTATTGATAGTTTCTATGTCTTTTTTCATGTTGGTGTAGTTTGCAGTAAGTTCCTCATAGTTTCCCTGTAGTTTCTCATAGTTCTCTTTGGCTCGCTCAGTTCATTGAGCTTCCTTAGAACCATTGTTTGGAATTCAATATCTGACAGTTTACTTGCCTCTATTTCATTTAATTCTCTCTGTGGGGATTCCTTCTTTCCCCTCATTTGGAGGATATTTTTTTTCCTTCCCATTATTTGTGAGAGTCTTCTTCTTCTTCTCCTTCTTCTTTTCCTTCTTCTTCTCCTTCTTCTCCTCCTTCTTCTCCTTCTTCTTCTTCTTCTTCTTCTTCTTCTTCTTCTTCTTCTTCTTCTTCTTCTTCTTCTTTCTTCTTCTCCTTCTTCTTCTTCTTCTTCTCCTTCTTCTTCTTCTTCTCCTTCTTCTCCTTCTTCTCCTTCTTCTCCTTCTTCTTCTTCTTCTCCTTCTTCTTCTTCTTCTTCTTCTTCTTCTTCTTCTTCTTCTTCTTCTTCTTCTTCTTCTTCTTCTTCTTCTTCTTCTTCTTCTTCTTTTTACTTCTGCTTCTAAATTGATCAGTCTCAAATTCCTGACATTGTGGATTGAACTTCTATGATAGTAGGCAGGTCTTTTTTTTTTCCTTTCTTTTCTTTCTGTGTCTGCCCCTTATGATGTCAGTTGTTGACCTTCTCTGACCTTAGGTAGTCTGTTTGATACTTCAGAAATCTACTGTCTGTTTCTGTCTCCTGCAATTATTAATCTGGTCACTCTGCCCTCAGCTCTAAGGCTTAGGCACGTCAGGGTGGGGCAGTGCCTCCTGAGGGCCAGGGTATCATGTCCTTATAGGCTGCTGCCACTCATGGGAGTGGTCTGCCTGAGCAAGATGGAGACCATGGAATGGGGAAGGAATCAGCACCGGGATCCTCCTGGCTACTCCTTTAGTTCTCTCCCCAACCCTTTTGTCTCCAGTCTCTCCTCAAGGGTCTCCAGGCAGCTCTGTGTCTCCTTTAGCCAGGGATCTACTGTCTCTGCCAGCTGCACTGCACTCAGCACCCAGGCCTGTGCACAACTCCTGGGTGGAGTGTCTTGAGGGTAGGGGTATAGTTTCCTTTATGCCTGAGAGAGATGGAAGCTGGGGATTGGGAGGTGAGTCATCACCGGGGCCCCGCTGGCCACCATCTAAGTTCTCTCCCCAAAACTTTCCTCACCAATCTTTCCTCAGGCTCCAGACCACTCTGTTTCCGCCTCTGCCCAGAGACCAAGGAAGGTCGCTGCCACTGCAAATTTTTGTGTTGGCCCTTTAAATGTCTTTTTGCATCTCTTGCTGCCTGTCTCTGGCAGAGAGCACCACTGCACTTTTCACGGTTGTCTTTTGTCTGTGTGCTTTTTTGGGTTCAGATGTTGTAGTCTAGAGGTTCCTGCTTATGACTCAGACCCTGCTCTTCTTAGAGGGATCCAACTGGCTGCTTCAATATCCTTCTGGTGCTGGTGCCTGTGGGCGCCTAGCCCACCCTCTTGAGCCTCCACTGCACTTCTCAATGGTTAGAATGTGCGAAAGTTGATTTCACTGTCTGTCCTAGGCTCCAAGGCTCCTCTCTTGCTATTGTTCCATTGTTTTCCAGGTGACCTCTCCACAATTTAATTGCAACTCCAGCTTGGCCTGGGTGAAAGTCAGTGTGACTTCCACTCACTCCTCCACCATATTCTCCCCAATCAGCAGTCATTCTAATGGCTGTTTCTCTGTAGGCAATCTGTGCTTAATTATTGCCTCCTTTTAAGATTGTTTTGTTTTCTTTGCTCTTTTTTTGCAATTTTGCTGTGATACATCTATGGTAAATTCTAAGCCTGAAAATTAGTAACATTATCTCTTTGATAGTACTTCTCAGTTATTCTGTCTTTATTACTTTCAAGGACTTGGGTTAGATTTGTATTAAACCTTTTTCACTCCATCTTCTATGTCTCTTAATATCATGTGCTTATCATTCACCTTTTTATCTTTGGACTACACTTGGAATACTTTCCTGTCTTCCATTTTATTAATTCCTTAATTGTTGAGTAATGTGCCTCCATTGGTAGAAACCATAGGCTTTACCATAAAAAGCAATGTCATTCTGTAGATGAAGAAGAGGTCTGTCCAGTGTTAGATCTAGAGACAACAGACTTACTGAGAGAAATACAGACTCTGTTTGGTAATACAATTAATTACAACCTCTATGGACCACATGCCACACCACTTCATGCCTATCCTACTTCCCCAATAGAAACCCGAGTGTTTCTAGCCAACTCTTTGTTAGGTAATGCCAACAGCCCAACTGAGTTACTACCAATATGTGTATCTGTAATTGGCCACATCAGAGGATGAAATCAACAATTACAGGCTTCATGCTTGCAGCAATGAATATAATTTTATCATAATATTGATAACAGCTCCACACTCCACCCATTTTGACCACTAGAAAATGATTTTCCTCCCTGGGGAAAAGACAAGCTTTTCTAGCTCAGTAGGCATGTTAGTCTCTTTCTTGTCCATCTTTGTTTGATGTTGGAGGATAACTTCTTCAGGCTGCTCTCCTTGGCACAGTACTCTTTTAGTGTTAAAGGGCACTAATCTGAAACTACTCAAACAAGTGGTTTATGCTACCATGAAATTTGTAAACCAAGTAGATTATCCAAAGTGATTTGGTGGTTTGTTTTGTAACTTCCAGAAAGACATAAAACAGCAGCACAGTTCAGCTGACCCTTGTCCCATTTTTCTTCTTTTGCTCTGTTTCACGGAGAATTTGGTCTGTAACTGAAAAACTGGCTTGGAGGAGATGTTTTGAAGCAATTGTTGAAGGCATCCATAGGGGAAAACATTCTGAACTGCATAGAACTTTGGAGGTCTTTAGAGAGGACAGGTTCCTTCCTCAGAGTCACTCTACAAGTCAGGGCCTGGTTTAATCTTATCACTGCTAGAGAGAACACCTGTTATGTTCTTGATTCACCAGGCTCAAACCTTTGTTGAGGGAGCAACACTGATTTTGCTTTTAAGCAGTCATTGTGGTTTTGATGAGCATAGTCTACCTTCCGTTGCCCATCACTACTTCTAACAGTGGTGATGAACCCCTCACCATTGTGTTATCATATTCCTGTGACCTAGTGATTGGAGTAGCCTATGACTTAGATAGAAACACACTTAGACTTCTGTTGGGAATGCCATAAAAGAAACACATCCTCCTTCCCATTGAACTAGAACCTACTATGATGTAAGCAGAAGCTGTAGTGGCCATCTTGCTGCCATGGGGATAAAGTTTTTGTGACAGTGGAGCCACCACAGAGGCAATAGTGCAGATAAATTGAGAAGTAACAGGTCCTGATGATAATTTCTGAGCATTGGGTATCAGCCATGCCTGAAGTTATCCCTGCTCTGGTTTCATCAATTTCATAACTCAATCAAACCATGACTTAGAGAGTCCTGGTATGTTTTGATCAAGCCATCCCTAGATTCTAATCAAGATCCACATGACCCCAGTTTTTAGGAATTTTGTCAAGGTTAATTATTGTGATAGTAAATTCTATGTGTCAACCTGGCTGGGCTAAGGGATGCCCAGAGAATTGGCAAAATATTATTTCTGGGGTGTCTGTGATGGTATTTCTGGAAGAGATTAGCATTTGAATGGGTAAACTAAATAAAGCTCATCCCCACCAAGATAGGTGGGCATCAACAAACCCTTCAAGGGCCTGAATAGAACAAAAAACTAGAGAAAGGACAAGTTTGATATTTTAGTTTGAGCTAGAACATCCATTTTCTCTTGCCCTTGGAGATCTCTGTTCCTGGTTTTCTGGCCTTCAGACTCAGAGTGGGACTTACACCTTCAGCCCCTGGATTCTCAGGTGTTTGATTTTATATTGAATTACACTACTAGCTTTCCTGGGTCTCTGGCTGGCAGAAAGCAGATCCTGGGACTTCTTCACCTCCAGAGTCATGTGAACCAATTCCTATAATAAACCTCTCATATATATCTTCTTAGTTGGGAGGGTGAAGTCAGCACCTTAGCTTCTCACTGGGAAGCCCTAAATAGCCACCTCTGGAAATAGCCTCAGGAAGATGGCTCAGCAGGTTTGACAGGGATTTGGGCTCCAGCTTCAAGTAGTACTTAGAACCTGTGGCAGTTGTGCCTCTGTTTCTGAATTTCCTCACAGTAACTGATGACTGTTCCCTCCCTTCCAAATCTTTGGATTTATTTTATGTTTTCCCCAAAGGATCTAGGATGAGTGTGACACCAGTACATAAATCTCAAAGTCAGAGGGCCAGTGGGCAGATGGATCAGGGAGGAGGAGGCCCAAACACACATGAGAAAGGCAGCCTATTTGCATCAGCCCCTCTCTGGCACCACCCAAGGCTAAAGAGGCCCCCCCTCCCCGTGGCCACTGCCCAGGCCCAGGACTGCGGAGCAGCCAGGATGCAGCCCTGACTATGGCAGCATCTCCAGCTCCGGTTTTTATTTTTTATTTTTTTAAAGAAAATTCCTGTCAGGTGTTGCCGAGACTTGCTCATTTGTCAGAGTCCTTTAGCACTGACTAAGTTTCCTAGACCTTTATGGCATTGACAGTCCAGCAGGGTGGTGTGCAGACAAACTGTGAGGTCGGCACATCTCCCACCAACACTATTCCTCAACTTCTTGCTGCCAAAATCTGACAGCTCTCCACTCTTCACCACCCTAAAGACTTTTAAAACAAACAAAAAAAAATGAAAGAAATTTAGTTGAACTTGGTCTGTGTATAGCTACAGCTCTGAAGTATCCACAAATACTGGAGGCTGGAAGCAGAGTAAGTAGTCCAGAAGTTCAGGAACTTGAGAACTCATTTTAATTAACTGGTCACAGGAACCCTAACTTTTGGCATGGGTCACTCCTTGTCTTCTTTGAATTAAGAGTTCAATGTTCCATTGCTAGGTAGGCCCACCTTGACCACCCTGTGAATGATGGTAAATCTGAGCCCTTGATTGCCCTTAATCAGTTCTATTTTTTTCCCATGGTACTTATCACCATCTAATGTTCCACATAATTTATTTTTATCATGTTTATTTTTTATTGACTCTCTTCTGTTTCTAGAATGTAAGCTCTATGAGTCAGGGGTTTTATCTGTTTTGTTCACTCATGTTTCCCAATTACCTGGGCCAGTGCCTGACACATGGAAACTACTGAAAAATATTTACTGACTGAACAAAGAAATGAATGAGTGAAGAAAAAGTGGGCCAACAGTACTTGCTGAAGGGTGTGGATTAGAATGTAGAGTTTAGGCTTAGTTTTCCACTCTCTTGCAAAAGGTTTAGTACTGAAGAATTTTGAAATATCAGAGGTAACAGATTTGGAAGTGATTTTTTTGGAAAGTGGTGAGCATTCTGGGACTGGGGACATTCACATGGCAAGGAGGATGAAGAGGAAGTTCAGGCCTCTGATGCTCAGGTGCTATCTAGGTCCTTTAAGGCCCTATCTACCTCTGGGGCCCCAAGACTTTTGTTGTATTAGCTGGTGCATTTCCTAGTTCCAGAGGACATATGGCAGCCCTCAATCATGTCAAGGCAAGGCTGGCAAAGTGGGGGGCCTGAAAGATCTTTTCCTGAGATCCATTGCATTCAAGAGTTGGAGGAATGCACCAGGATATGTGTTGCTTTAAGTAATATTCTCTTGGTTGCTAGGAACAGAGCACCCAACTCAGACCAGTTTAAGCAAAAACAAAAAAGGAATTTTTACTGATAACCACTAAATCAAGCAGTACCTGACTTCAAGTATGCTTGGATCTAGGAACAGCTTAAATGCTGTTCTTAGGAGTTTTCTTCTTCCCATCTCTGCTCTGCCTACTGCAATATTGATTTTGTTCTCAGCCTCCTCATTGTTTTCTTGGATACTCTAAACTCCCAAGATTATAACAAGTTGAGAATGAGTGTCAGCTTTCCTGCCAGCTCAACAAAAGTCCAGGAATGTTGGCCTGAGTGGCTTGACTTGTGCACCCCCTCAGCTAGCTTCTGTGACCAGGGAAATGGAGGGAGCCAACTGGTTGTGTGCTGTACTTTGGATCCAGGTTTTGAGTCAGTGTCCCTGGATGCCAATAAATTAAGAGTAGAAGAGAAGTGTGTCCTCAAATGAAAATTAGAATGTTATAAGAAGGAAGAATAGATGTTGTGGAGGAAAAAATAACAAATACCTATTACCATGATATAAAAGGAAATCCATGTAGAGCAGAGAGACAGAATGTGTCCACCCCAAAAGGCCAACTCCAGTTGATTATCAGTGGCTATTCAGAATGCCACATTGAGTAGTAATCTGAGTCAGCCATGGAGAAAAATGAGGTTGTGATCGATTAGAGATATCTTCTATGTTCTCAGAAAACAGTTGGGTGCCAGATATTTGTTTTCCTTTATTTAGGCATTAGCCAGTGGAAACAAGTGAAAATATTCAGGGAATGACAATTATTCTAGGTCATGTCAATTTTGACACTTACAGTGAGTTTATCTGTTAAAGTCCATGTTGCTTTATTATTCACATATCCAGTCAGTACAAAGAGTAAGATTAGTTAACAAAGCAATTCATTGCCATCAATATAAACCTGTGATGCTTAAGCAAGATGACATTTAACTTTGCCCTTTTCACTGGTATAGCGTTGCCAAGGCTATCCATAATGTGGCCCTGACTGAAACTGCCAATTGTTATTCAGTCAGTAATCACTTGGATGTTCTTTTTCCTCTTTGCTCAACAAATCTTGATGCAGCTCTATTTGTGATAGGCACTATGATAGCCACCCCATAAACAGTGATGAGTGAAACAGATCTGGCCCCTGTCCTTACTGAGTTTATGGCCCATTGAGAACAGCTCTGATGTCTTGCAGTTCCTTACAATGTCTCTTTATTCCTGAATTGTCATCTTCAGCTAAATCATATTCAAGTATATTCCATTCCAGCCCAGTGGAAATACCACCAGATCTTCTGCCTGGAAATTTCACCATTCCTAAACTTGGGACAGAACATCTAGTAGCTTCAGCAAATCTATTCTCTTCAATGTCTGTAGGGGCATCAGTTCCAAGAAGGTGTTTCTCAACAAAGCCACCATGGAAGCTGAATGATAAGGCTGGTATTTCATAGGCGTTACCTCACTTAACACTGTCAATAATCTTGATGAACAGGGACTATTATTAACAACACCATTTTCTTGCCAGTAGAAAGCCGAGGTTCAGGGAAGTTAAGTGATTTTCTAAACACCACACAGGTAACAAATCCTGGAGCTAGGGTTTCAATCCACATTCTCATTCCTAGGACTAGGCTCCTGATTAGGAGGTACTGCCAAGCCATGAGCTTTTGGGAGTAGTGATGATATGGTTTGATTATACATATGACCCAAGTAATCTTTAGTGAAGAAGTAGTATGGACTTAAATGTGGAGTCATTAATGATGTTATTTTTTGTGTCTCCTCCTTGTAATAGACTGCTTAGCTGCTATAACAAAATACCAGGTTGAGTGGCTTAAACAACAAAAATTTATTTTCTCATAGTTCTAGAGATTAGAAGTACATGATCAAGGTTCTGGTATACTTAGATTCTGGTGAGAGCTCTCTTCCTGGTTTGTAGACTGCTGTCTTCTCACTGAGTCCTCACATGTTCACATGAGCTTTCCTCTGTGCTTATATACACACACATACCCACACAAACAGAGAGAGAAAAAGAGAGAGAGAGACGGAGCAAACTGGAGTCCTGGTATCTTTTCTTATAAGGACACTATTCTTAACAGATAAGGGTTCTACACTTATGACCTCATTTAACCTTAATTACTATCTTTGAGTTCTCATCTCCAAATATGGCCATCAGGGGTTATGGCTTCATCAATTTTTGTAAAGGGCCAGATGGTGTTTTTGGCATGGTGAGTCATGTGGTCCCTTTCACAGCTACTCAGCTGGGTCATCAAAGTGCCAAAGCAGCCACAGATAATATGTAAATAATGTATGGCTGTGTGACAGTAAAACTTTATTTATTTAAAAAAAAAAAAAACAGACAGGGGCCAGCTTCAGATCAAGAGCTTCCAGGCTGAACTCAACCCTGTATCAACTAAATGGGTGAAGAGGTTGACCCAAACGTTGCTCCTGTCTCCACTCACCTTATTGTCCCCTCCATGCCCATTCATATCAACATGTGAATTTTAGAGAACACAAGTATTCTGTACATGACACTCCTTTTTCTGAGAGAGATAATAATTCCTTACAGATTATTAAGAGATCATTATGCATACTGCATTATGGACATTAACTTTGCCAATAACATTATAGAAGATCAAGACATTATTGTGGCATAAATCACTGACTGAGTATTAGTTAATTACAGGAAGTTAAGAATCTAATGATGTTTATATCCCTTCAATTGACTAGGACCCAAACCCTGGCTTCGTTGTTACACTTTCTCTGCTTCTCATGTTGGAAGCAACACCCAGGAGTAATAACTATCCATATATCTTAAGACCTTCTTGGACAGTCCCAATTCATATACTTTTCTTCTTTTTAGAGAAGATAATTCCTGATGAGTTTAACTGATTGAGATTTAACTTTTTTGTCTTTGTAAGAACTTTGGTAAAAATAACCAGACCAGAAAGCTCATTTTGCCATTTTTTGCTCTTTGAAGAATGCTCTTTGTGTATGTGTGTGTGTGTGTGTGTGTGTGTGTGTGTGTGTGTGTAGTGTGTCACTATATTTATGGGACCCTTTTGGATTGAGCTAAGTTTTCATAGGTTTAGCAGACTATTGGAAACTATTTTTTTTCTCATTTCTTACATTGGTGTCCTTCTGCCAAGTAGATCGTTGTGGGTCTATGAAATTAGGGTGTGGTTATTTCCTTACTGAATTTTATAATCTTTTCCCAGAGCTTCCCATCCAAGTTCAACATCCATGGTTTTAACAGAGGCAGCAACTTTACCTGGAGGTGCCTAAACTCTTATGTATGGGTCAGTGCTGCCCTTTAGGAATAAACCCAGTGAGTCTGCATCATAGGCATTTAGGAATTTGGGGGTGAAATTAAAATTTTGTAAGCATTATATTTCAGAACTGAAAGAATGTAACAGCCCTGTAGGAAAAAAATTTGTAGGCTCCCTCCCTGACCAGGAATGTCTGGCAAAGTAGATTTTGTGATTTTGAAGGGGCCACTTATAAATGTTTTTTTTCATAGCAGAGTTGAAGATCATTATTTTGGTACATAGTCATGCGTTCTGATACAGGATAGCCCTTTACACCTGGGTGAGTCCATATTTTTCATACCTCTGAGGCCCTGATGTCATGAGATGAGAGACCATCTGATGGTGAAATTTCTTTGGAAGTGGGTTATCATGGGTCTAGATGTCAAGTGATCAGTTTCCACCTGGATTTGCAGGGATTGGCTGGGGAGGGGTCTAGGGAGGACCCCTTGAGTAGGATTCTGTTTCTGACCCCCCTACCCTCCCACACACTGCTTATAATGTAATAAAGTGATGTGAGAGGCAATTTCAAGTGATAAAAATCCAAGTCTAACTGAGCTAAACAAAATGGGCTTATAACCAAAAGTTATAAAACTAATCAAAAAGATCAAATTTGAGGAAAATATTGCCTTAGATAAATCTGGCATAACATACTTGAAACAGAGTCATTATCAATCTGTATCTCTCCACAGCTTGGCTCTGCTCTTCTTTGTGATGTCTTTATTCCCAAGTACACCCTTCCCACATGGAAGCAAGATGGATATGAACCTCGCCAGGCCTCATTCTACCAACTCAGTAACCCCAATAATCCCAACAAATTCTCAAGGCTCATTTTCTTTCACTTGACTTAGGTCTTCTTGTCAGTCATGACAGTAAGGGATGGAATCAGCCTTATGTAATCTACATGACCCGAGAATAGGAAAAGAACAATCTCATAAATGGAAATTTGGGGTGCAGTGTCCACAAGAGAGAATGGGAAGATGACATGTAGTCAAATTATTGCCATCTTGGAGAAATAAGAAAACTAAAAATCTTTCAACTCCACTCTGTTGTCTTATTTATGTGCTTTCATGTATTGATTGATTCAGAAAATTTATTGAATGCCCACCATGTAGGAGCACCATGCTAAAAATCCAATTGTGAGCAACGAAAACATGGTCCTTGTCTTCTTGGATGTCCTAACCTGGCAGAGAAGACTGGAGTACAATCTGCTATAATCAATGTGTAAGATGCTGATGTAGGCAGTACATGGTGCTAAGAAAGTACATGGGAGCACTGGCTGGTGTGGCTCAGTGGATTGAGTAGCCCATGAACCAAAGGGCCACTGGTTCAATTCCCAGTAAGGACACGTGCCTGGGTTCTGGACCAGGTCCCCAGTAGAAGGCTCTTGAGGGGCAACCACATGTTGAGATTTCTCTCCCCCTCTACCTCCCTTCCCCTCTATAAAAATAAATAAATAAAATCTTTTTAAAAACAAAGAAAATACATGGGAAAAGATTCATCTCCATTTAAGAGGAGGTGATAATTTATTTGAGGCCTGAAGGTTAAGTAGGAATTGCCAGGTTATATTGGGGCTGGGGTGTATGTGATAGGGTCAAGGAGGGAGAAGAGTATTTCCAGCAGAAGGAACAGAAAGTGAAAAAGCCCAGGAGCTAGGGAATGAGGATTATTGTATGTCTGGGGAACAGAAAGAAACAATTTGGGATTTAAAATGGGATATCATGGTGACAGTAGAATTTTAAGCAACCTCAAGATTTGAAGATCAAAATTGGTAAAATACTATATATGGGGTAAATGTTTGCATCACAGAGCAATAGAATTGCATCTGACAGAACAATAAATTGCTTAAAAATCAATAAACTTCAAGGTTAGAGTTGATGAAGGTACTAAAAGTAAAGCTAAAGCATTAAAAGAAATTTAAATAATTCAAGTGTGTGAGAATAAAAACTATGCTTTAATAAACTAGGGTTAAGTTTACATGCATTTTAAAAAGTCCTCCCTCGAGACCTCAGCAATTTTTATAATTATAGTACAAAAACTAAATGTTTTAGTTGAGGGAAAAAATGAGTTAAGTTATACAGCTGCATGTCTGCTCCACTAGTCAGGGACAGTAGGAGATGGGCTGATAAAAGTACAAATCAGCAAAAGCAGTGTTATCTTTCAGGCCTGGGAAGCTACTAGTGGCTGGTTACCTCTATGATGATCTATCTGTAGTAGCATCAGAAAAGAGCAGATTGACAGCTTCCCTTCACCACTCCTGCCCTGGGAGAGTATCATGTGAAAGGAAGACATCTCAAGTCAGGACCTGAACAACACTTGGGGGATGAGATTGTTTCACTTCACTATCTTTGAAATTGTCACCAGAAATCCAAACATATGATACTAGAGATTTTTTTTTTAAGCTGAAAGAATTGATTCCTGGATGTTGGCTAGCCCTTCCTTCATGGGGCTTGAGGTCACTAGCCAATGTAATGTAAAAGTGTGATTGATGGCAATGGTATCATATATTATAATAATAAAAGATGTTACTGATACCATAAGAGCTATTTTTATCTTGTTCTTCCCTTATTTTTCATCTGTATTAGCGTGGTTTATGTAAACCTGACACATTTGTGTATGTGAAACAGATGCAGGGTAAAGCACAGTTGTGTCTATTTGAACCATATTTTTTTAATCATAGGCATGATTTATGAAAATGTTCTTTGCGTATGAGTTTTTTCTTTCTCTCTCAAACAAAACACAGTAATTATAAATCTAACATTCAATTTTTTTTAGTACTTAAAGAGCTATAAGAAGTAAAAGGAAAATTTTTAAGTTGCTTTGCCTAATCTGTCTTCATTAGGTGTTGTAAGAAAAACAGTATGTGGCTTTTCTGCAGATGCAAATTAGATTTTTAGAAAAGAACTCCCTACTCAAATGCATGATATGGAAATGGCCCTTTCAACCACACAGAGCCACATCCTCTGAAACTCTCTCCTTCTGAGGTCCTGGCTGTTGCTTCCTCTGCAATCTCATTGTGAATGGCACAAAGAAATGTAAGGTCTTTATCATCTTCTATCCTCAATGGAGTAACAATCGAAGTGAGTTTGAGTGCAAGTGCTCTTAAAACTGCAAATGGCTCATTGTCCATCAGGTTTCTTAGACCTCCCACCTAAGAGTTTTCTCTATCACCCTCAAGTCTACTCTATGACCATGTGCTGCATACAGTTTACTTCCTCAATATTTTCAAAATCTATCTACTTCTCTACACTGTACACTCTAGACCAAATCATCACCATCTCCTTTCTGGGCATAGAATAGTCCTCACTTAATCTCCTGAAATCTACTCTTGCTTTCCTTAGGTCTTTTCTTCTGCGCCAGTAGGATGGAAAGGGGCAAGTAGAAGAAGTGGTTACCAGACCCTGGCAAGACCCCAGCTGTGCGAAAGAGCTACCTTCTAGGAACTGTAGCCTTCTGTAGAATGACTAAATGAATAGTGAATGAATAACTCCATCTCTCTCTCTTTTTTTCCATAACCTCCTGGTACCTTCCATTAACTGAACCCAACTCAAATGTAGACAGCAGGAGGGCCCATGGGATGAACTATGTTGAGGTCACCTCCTGGGGTGCGGAGCACAATGGAGAAAGGCAGAGACTGCATCTGGAGAAACGCAGAGAATGTCCCACACAGCTCCTCTGCTTATCAGCCTTCCAATGGCACCCCACTGTGCCGGGGCCTGATACCTCCTACCCTGTCTCAAATAGTGAGAAGTCAAAGTACTAGAATTAAAGGCAAAAACTGTAGTTTTCTTACTTTCCCTAGCTATCGTATGAAGTTGATGTCAAGACCTGCTTTAGGAGATTTTCTGTGACCAGCACATTGTTCAAATGGATGCTGTTAAATTAATGTTAAAGAACTTGCAGGTGATCTCTGAAATCCTCTTATGTAGATACTTTCATCTTCCTCACATCTACTTCAGTATGGCCTATGCAAACTACAGATGTCCCACACATCGCATCTGAATGGCCCTGATTCTGAGTTCCTTTCCATAGAGAGCTGACCTGTCACTGAATTTATGCAAAGGTGAATCAGTCTGTTTACATGAACTTGGTTAATAGTTGGATGTTTGCAATACTACTTCTAAATTAATGTGCGCATTTACTGTGCAAAAGTGGACATCACTTTAAAAGCACGCTTTTAAAGAAAACAATGATCTCTGTTTCTGTTTTCTTTGTTCCTTTTCTCCTTATACGTTCCTTTCTAGCCCTCTCTTCTTGCTCCTTCCCCCTTCTTTCTTCTTTTCTTCATATTTTCTCCCCTTTTCTAGAATTTTCATCATTTACTAAAAATATTAACATATTTCTTTTTAGAAAGTACAGTAAAAAATTACCTATAGCTCTAGCCCTTGAAATTAATTATTATTCATATATAGCATATCTGCTTCTAGTATTTTTCCACTGTCGACAAAAGAATGTTTAGCCTAAGAAGTAGCTTTATAAGAGTTTATCTAGGCCAAACTGATAACAATTGCCAGGAAGCAAAATCTCAGCAGATTGAGAAAATGCTCTGGAGAATGGCAGTTTTACAGCTTATTTTATACATCAGAATTAGAAGAGCTTTAAGGAATGGTTACATAAAATTTATTGGTGATAGAGTAGGGAAGTGAGAGAAAGAAAAGTGGGGTAATTTCTGGGACTGGATAAAAATTAAAATGAAGAGATATATACTTCTACATTAGTGACTACAGGATAGGTAACAATGAACATTTATAGTACATAGAGATGGTATTTGGGAACAAGGTAACAAGGAGGGGATTCTGTGATCTCCTGCTCTCGTGGGAGGTTGTACACTGGAGGGTCTGGAAAAAAAATACTGACATTTAAAAGGTATGTTATCTTAGATGCAAAAACAAAAACAAAAACAAAAAACAAAAAACAACCAAAGCAATAGACAGGTTCATTTAAGGTAAAGATTGGCCTTTGTCAGGGAAGCTAATGGCTTAGGATGTGAGTACCGCCATGGCTTGCTTTTAGTTAGGAATTTTTGTGTGCAGATGATCCCATGTGGTTACTTCAGGTCTGAGTTTGTAAAGCCACCATGCAGGCCTCCCCTGAGCTTGTCACATTTGGTATGTGGCCCCTTTTTCATCTATACTACCACAGGATATTATAAGAAAACCTTTTGTTCTGGTGTAGCAAAGAACCCAATATTATTTAATGTCTACTGTTTTAGAGCCACTGCTTTTTAACATCATATAACATTAAAAAAAAATTCCTAGGCCATCTCTGCAGGACTAGTAGGTGAGAATGGGTTTTGCAAACTTTCACCTCCTCACTGAAGGGTGTAAGAGGGGTAGACAATTAAAAAGCCAGGAGGTAGAAATAGGGAGAAAAATCTTTTGGAGAGCTGTAAGCAGGCTGTGAGCACCTTATTCTCAGTTCCCATCCCATGGTAGGTGGGACATGAGTGAATTTTCAAGCTCACCCCCCACAAGGGTTTGCATCAATTGCCTGGAGACTTTTGGGACAAGGAGGCTGTGACAATACGTGGTCATGGGAGGTTCTGCTCTGAGCACAGCCTGCACTCCCAGAATTTGTTTCCTTTGGACCAGATGTAGGCCATACAAGAAGAGTTCCAGTCTGCCAGGGATGTTGGAGGTTCACCAGGGAAACAAGGAAAAGTGTAAAGCAGCCATTGAGGAGACCTTGGCCTTCATGAAAGAACTGGAGAGGAGAGATCTCCAATGATGGGGAAAACACCAAACAAACTCCCTCAACCCCTCAAAAGGGCTGGCTTTAAACCTCTGCCATGGATAGAGAAAACCAATGTCAAGTTTAACGTGTGTTGATCCAGAAGGACCTTTCCTGCCTTTTATCTCTTCTTACTGCTGCCTGGGCCTGGAAGAGTTGGGAATCCAGTGACTGGGGGGAGGAAGATATGAGCAAGACGGGAAATGAAGAAAAGTCAGCATGTGGCTTCCTGTCAGAGGTCCCAACCTGAGGCAGCCTGAGCTAGGAGAGAGCTGAAGCTCTAACTTAAAGTGGAATTTTGACTATTTATGGAACAGTATATTACTTATCAGAATGACACAATTTCTGAAACTGTAAGTTACAAAGCATATTCTGTGGTCTCAGGCAGACCAAAGGTATGGGCCCATCTTAAGATTTTTTCTAAGAAACGGGAAAGAATTGGTCCCACAAAGTGGGTTTGAATTGGCAAATGGAAAAAAGAATAAACTTAGACTTGCGTGTTGACATCTAATTGAGCTGCAACTCTTTATGAATATGCTAATTTGTATATACAAGGGGCAACCTCCCTAAAAAAGTAGCATTATCATCTGGAGGGTGGGCCCCTTGTAGTACAGGCATCCCGCACTAGGTGAATGTTCTAGGAACCAATCTGTATCAGGGTACCAACTGGCGTTGTTGTGAGAGGCTGAATTTGGCTTCAGTGAATTTATTTGAAGTCTCAATGCATTTGCTCATTTCATCATGGGTGATTTATGAGCATATATGTCCACAACGTGCTGAACATTCAGAAGTTTTTAACCAAAAAAAAAAAAAAAACGGCACGACCCCCATACCCTGTCCTCTCTATTCACCTGATTTCATCCTGAGTGACATTTTTTTTTTGTTTCCCCAGATTAAAAAAAAATCCTCAAAGGGGACACATTTTGCTGATGTGGAAGAGGGGAAACAAACAAACAAAAGGTAGAAGCACTAAAAGACATCAAAATCAACTAATTCAAAAACTTTTGAGCAGTGGAAAAAATAATCTTGATAGGTGAATCAAATGGAGAGTACTTTGAAGGTGACAGAAGTTTAAAGATGTAAGAATAAATGCACAATTTTTTATAAATAAATTATGTTTTGGGGGGTCTCCACTAATATATTACATGTGTATGTCTTTAAAACTACGGAAATTATAACTCGCCACCCCAAAAAACAACATTAAAACATTGAACTTCAACCAAAGCCCCTTTTATTTTCTGCCCCCATTTTCAGTGCCCCCAGTACGACCACACACACACTCGTACTGTGAAATTACACCTTAGATTCCTTTGGGCATTTAACTGCCTAACGTTTTCTTTTTGCCTTTTCTCCTGTCTCCTGTCATTTGATCCTTACGGCAATTCCTGGTAGTTACTAGGAGCAAAGTGGAGTGTGAACCCCATTTTACAGAAGGGAAGGCTGAGGCTCATGGATGTTAGAAATGTGTCCATGTGCTCACATCTGCTTAGTAGCATCAAGTGCTCTCGCCTTGGGCCACATTGCAATCTTGAGAATGGGATTTTTTAAGTAGCCCATCTACCAAGGACATCAAGGTTTATCTTCTCCTCTTTCCTCCCCTCCTCCTTATACTCATCTTCAAGAGGGAAATCTTTGTTTGCACTTGGTATGCTGACCCTCTCTGCTGCCCCCGCATGCCTTTCCTGTTAATGGAAGGGCTGGCATCCCTGCGCCTTAGTCATGGCCAATTCATCTTAGTGGACCGGGTCAGCCAAGCCAACATTTACTCAGGCCCAAAGCCATTGGGCAGAGTCTTTTACAACATCAACAATAGCAGCCAATGAGGAAGCTTGTTTAGTTCAAGTTCATTGCCTTTTGGCATGGGTGCCGAGGACTTTGGGATGAGTCCATGGCATTCCTTTTTAAGGTACAATGACCACCTCTTGGGCAGCTTGGGAGTCCCAGAATTCAAATGAGCCCACTTGGTGTCATTTCATTTGGCACTTAAGCCTGGAAGCCACCCCTGAGTTTCTCTCAGGATTTGGAATCTTCACTTTGTAGTTCAGAGTGGGAAATTCCTCATTAAACAGCCAACTCCACATGGCTCTTTAAAGGAGGGAGGCTGTAAAATGCACACTAGAAGTATTCAGAGGAAATTTGTTTTACCTTCCTTCTTTGCCTTTTAAAATTCAACTCAAAATTTTAAGCAATTGAGGAAAAATAGAATCCATAGTTTGGGTCACCATAAAACATTGATCTTCATCTAAACTAAGTGTATCATCTGGGACTGTCTAGTGGGAAATCAGTGCAGGGGTCCCCCCTGCTCCAATGTACCAACCAGGCCACCCTTTGGCTAAATTCATTTGCTTCTTCCATATACTCAGTTTATGTAAAACAAACAAACAAACAACAAAAACCACCAAAAAGTGAATTTCCCCTTACTGATAACCAAGCTATTTAACTGATGGATTTGTGATGGCTTTGTGGCTGGGGTACCCTAGGAATATCAGAATGCTATTGTTTTTACTAGCAAAGCTTTAGAGTCAGACCTGAGTCTGAATTCTGAATTTACTACATTCTATAACTGAGACTTTGGCCAGATATTAATTACTCTTTCAGGATAGGCAGCTGAGAATATGGTGAAGACAAGGGACTCTGGGAACAGAATGGCTGGGTCATAACCTCAGCTCCCCTACTTACTAAATGAGTGATTTAGGCAAATTACTTAAGTTCTCTGTGCTACAGTTTTCCTGTTTGTACAATGGGATAAAATAGTGTGAAACTTTAGCAAAATTGGAGGATATAAAAACCAACACACAACAATCAGCTGCATTTTTATACATTAACAATAAACAATCTGAAAAGAAAACTGAGAAAATAATTCATTTATAATAGAAATATTCAAGAATAAGCTTAAAGAAGTATAGAAATATTCAAGAATATACTGAAAGACACCAAAGACTTATCTACTAAAACTACAAAATGTTGCTGAAAGAAATTAAAGAAAACACAAATAACTGGAAAAGCATACACTGTCATAGATTAGAGAGCTTAATATTTTTATGTTGATACTACCCAAAGTGATCCATAGAGTCAATGCAATCCCTATCAAAATCTCAATGATTTTTTTCTATTTTGGTAAAAATAGAAAAATTCATCCTATAATTTATATGTTATCTCACGGAATCCCCAAATAGCCAAAACAATCTCAACAAAGTTGAAGTTCTCACACTTTCTGATTCCAAAACTTACCGCAAAGACATAGTAATTAACATAGTGTTACTCGCTAAATACAGACATAGAGAGCAATTTAATAATAGAATAGAGACCCCCAAAATAAATTCTTGCATATATGGTCAAGTGATTTTCAACAAAGTTCCCAAGATCATTCAATGGGGAAAGGACAGTTTTTTCAACAAAAAATGTAGTGGAAACTGGATACTTACATTCAAGAGTATGAAGTTAGACACTTATCTTACACTATATACAAAAATTGATCAAAATAGATGAAAGGCCCAAATGTGGAATCTAAAACTATAAAACTCTCAGAAGAAAACATAGAAGAAATACTTCATGACATTGAATTTGACAATAATTTCTTGGATGTGACACGAAAAACATAAGCAACAATAATAAAAATAGATAAATTCACAATAGCCAAAGGTGGACATAACCCAAATGTTTATCAATAGGTGAATGGATAAGTTAAATGTGTATATACATATGATAAAATATTCATCCTTAAGAAGGAATTAAATTATATGCTACAAAATGAATGAACCCTGAAGACATTATACCAAGTAAAAAAAGCCAGACACAAAAGGAAAGTACTGTATGGTTACAGTTATATGAAGTACCTAGAGTGGTAGGATTTACAGGGACAGAGGACAGGGCGGTACGTGGACTGGGATTGTGGGGCTGTAGGGAGTTATTGTTTAATGAGTGTAGAATTTCAATTTGGGAATATGAAAATAGTTTTGGAGATAGATGGTAGTGATCTTTGCACATCAGTGTGAATGTACTTAGTGATACTGAACTGTATACTTAAAAGGGTTAAAACAGGAACTTTTATGTATATTTTCCACAATGAAAGAAATAACACTTACATGTAGTGTTATTAGGAGGATTAAGTTAATAGATTCAAAGGAAGTTCTAAAGCAAACTTTTCCTGTAAAGAGCCAGAGATCAAATATTGCAGATTTTGTGGAATATATGGTCTCTGTTACAACTATTCAATTCTACTGTCAGCAGGAAAGCAGTCACAGACAATACTTAAAAAAAGTGTGCATGGTTGTGTTCTAATAAAACTTTATTAAAGCATGTGGTGGACCGGATTTAGTTCACAGGTGGTAGTTTGCTTACCCCTGGTTTAAAGGAATCAGAGGAGTTCTAGGCAAAGAATTAGTGCTATTTAAATATTACATATTATTACAATTACACAGTCTTGCTGTAATTAAATAAAATGATGCATAAAAGTGACCAGCACAGAATTTTTGCTATTTCATTTATGGCTTTTATATCAAGACACATTGGGGATATTTTATGCCAGGTTTGAAACCTAGATGCAAATTAGTACCCAGATATGGTCTAACGGAAGTAATTAGGCAGGACATAAGTGTTCTGAATTAAGTGTGAACTTTCCGATGGAGTGGATGCTCCACAGCTTTGATGGACCCAGCTTTGAACCTGCGATGTTCTTTACATTGACTGCTGCTCCACCTCCTCCATTAGTGATACATTGGACACTTCACTGGCTACTGATAGGCCTCAATGTTTTACCTGAATTGTGGTTCTCATGTGATCCTTGGACCAGCGGCTTCAATATCACTGGGGAATTTGTTAGAAATGCACATTTTCAGCACCTCCACCCCATAGCTACACTGATAAAGAACTCCAGGAGTAGGGCCAGCATGTCAGAACATCCCCACCACCCCAAGCCTGAGTCTACCAAAGTTTAAGACCCACTGCCCTGCATAATAGAGTGATGGTCTCTCCTCTGGCTTTAATCGGGTTGCTTTTTAGAACTTGAGGGGATGAGCTGCTTTTTACCACTCTGCTTTGACACCTCATGCCCCGCCCCCAACCAAGAGCAAGGCTGAATGCACACGACATGTTAGTAACCTGTCAAAGGGTAAACACATCAAAGTAAAGGGTGGTTTATCCACATCTTTAGTGTTATTACATTATTGAATCTGTATAAATGACAGGAATAGTCTCTCTGGTTCCAAGGGAATTCTTATGGCAAAAGGCAGCCATTGAAAGGGTGCTCAGTGAACATGGGAATGTGCTCAGTGATGTGGAGCCTCTTGAAGGAGGGACACAGGTGCTGAAGCAAACCTTCAAGTTTGCATTCAAGTCCCAAAATAAACCTGACCATGTCATGAATGAGACTGAAGGCTTTGGGACCCTCACACACTGTTCATCTTGCCAGCATCTGGGGAGAACATCTTGCTCTCTTTGTTCTCTTTTTCTCTGAACTCTGTTTGGTGATGGTGTTGGCAGGGTTGTCTCTTTAGGAGAATGTTAGTATGGAGAATTCTCCAGTTGGCCACAACTTTCGATGTGTGTCAAACACACCAAGAGACATTTCCCTTCTCTGCCATCTAGGACCACTCCAGGCCATACGCACATAGTTTCTGCATGACCACAACCCTCCCCAACAGCAGATGACCCCTCCGGTCGTCTGCAGCACAGGCTTTTTGGATCCTTTGCAGGGATACATCCCTGGGAGGGCAGAGGAGCCTGGAAACATCTGCTAAAGTTAATGACACCCCATCCTGATGGAGCTGGAGTGGGGACCCTCAGGCAGCCGCAGAGTCCACAGCCTTCCAGGTAAACTGTGAGAGCGTGAAGGTACGAGCATATCAGGCCATGCTGACAGGACAGAATGTCAGCCCGCTCGGGTGTCTGCAACTCAACCCGGGCTTTGTGATTAGAGGCAGCTTCCTGGCTGGCCTGCGGTAAACATCAGATCTCTGCTGCACTCCAGGATCAAAAACAAGTCGCGAGGAGCAGTGCCTTTCCACTGGAGTCATCTTCTGCCTTGTCCAAAACACTTCGCATTCGGAAAAAGAAAACATACACTTCGAAGACCTTCCCCTGACCCTCATCAAGATCCAAAAAACAGAGTGAGAAAAGAAAGGGGACTATTTGGACACTGATGTTTGAATAGATTTCCCTTTAGGAGAGCTAAAAATTGCTGAGGGCAACGCAGATACAAACACGTTTACACACACATTACGCAGTGACAAAATCAGGGGTCGTCACTTATTTCTCTTCTTACTGTTTCTTAAACTTTGGTCTCACATGGGTTCCTGACAAGTCTTCCAGATGTCTCTATATTGGGATTCAATTGTGATTGGTTTTGTTTTCATGTATTATTATTGATTGTTTTTTGTTTTTCTCCATTATTATCAGTATTTTGGAGGAATTAATAATGATGATTATCTTTAAAAGAAAATTTACAGAGGAGGTATTGATTCCTTAAGACCCTGCTGATGTGGTCTCCATTTCACTTTGGAGACCCTGGAAGGCAGGAGCAGGAGTTAGAGAGAGGTATGTCAAGTTAAAAGAAAACTGGATCCAAATGGAATGAGCTCCACATTTCTCATACATGGGAGAGAAAGGGGTGCTTGCCACTCAGTGCTGCTCAGTGCCAGCCGCTTGTTCCACTGGGGTTAGCAAGATGGGAGTGACGGCAGTGGCCGTGGGGAAGCAACATATTAACTCAAAATGAAGTTCACTGACAAAGCTAATGCTAGTCTGAAGGGAATGAGGGGTCCTCTGTGCTGCTATTCAAGCACCTTCCGATTCCCTAAATTTCCCTGTCTCTGGCTGATTTGTGCTGCCAAGTGGGGAGCATGGTCTCTTTTCATTTTCTATTGGAAGGTAATAAATAGGACAAAGTTTAACTACAAATGGGACAATGTGACTAAGAGCAATTAATGCATATTTGACTGATAGAGTATTTTCCCTCCAGTGACTCTGACTAATGAAGAACAAAAACAGACCTGAAGGCAAAGGGAAGGGCGTCCAAGTGTTCAGGATTTTATCATCATATCTCAGACATTACTGATTTATCACACATCTCTGGTACTGGTGGTAGATGCTCATCTCTGCGGTGAGTGTTCTGAGGAATTCGGGCTCAGATACACTGTGGCCATTGTTCTCTGTTGCTCTTCTTGGAGAAAGACTTTCACAATTACCTCGCATACAGTCTGGACCCCGGGAAGCACGGTGGGTGCACACAAAAAGCATAGGAGGATGGGGAAGTCTTGGGCCTCAAGATGGAAGGAAAAGCCTCTCTAGGTAGAGGGCACAGCTCAAGCAAATGTTTGGAGATGGGAGTGGACAGGAGGTGCTTGCTGATGGGAGATGACTCCACCGTGGTTGGAGTGAAGGACATTAGGAGGCACGCAGTGGGGCAAACATGACAAGCCGCAGAGGTGGGATATTATAGCCTTTGAAATGGGGAGCCTTAGAAGGTTCCTGAGAATTAGAATGATAAAATCAGATCTGCGTTTTGGGAGAAAACCAGTGTAAGATGTGGAGGGTGAACTGAGAACCGAGAGAGGGAGAGGCTAGCAGTGGGTTGGCATTTGGAGTGCCTGGATTATTTTAAGCAAAAGTGTACTGACAACACTGGAGGCAGTAATGGGTTGCACAGCTGATGTGGGGGTCGTCGAGGGGCAGGAGTTTTGGGTGGTGGTGGGGAACCAGGGGCTGAGGGCCATCGCATAGTCGAGAGCCTCTCATTGTCCGTATCGGCCTGTGACTGGGAGGAACAGCTCCTGAGGGCATCTGGAGCCCTACCAGGTCTTCTGCAAACCTCCCACAGGAGGACGTGGGTGGCTGAGACATCTGAGGAATGAGGCAGGATTGCACAACTGGATTTTTTACTTGGTACCTCCTGTGGGAGGGTGGTGCTGAAAACTTCGGAGGCCTAGCTTCTAACTCCGTCAAGGAGGATATTTCTGAGCTGTTATGTTTCGTCCTTGGAGTCCTGTCCCTTCCTCAAGGAGAACAGATGGCTTTGGGAGCTACATCCAAACCAAGGCAGTTTTGATCAATATTTGGAGAAGCTCCCCCTTCATTGCATTACTGAACACTTCCTGTATTGCTCATCCTTTCAAAAACATAATTACCTTTAATTTAAACTTTAACATTTTATCACCAATTTACTGATGCTGAAACTAGGGCTCAGAGAGTCCCTGAAACTTCTTTTTCCTGATTTTACCTCCTAGTTCTAGTAAAAAGGAAACTCATTAGTATTCTGTTCTATTAGTATTTGCCATTCTGTTTGCCTCTCTTTGTAAATGAGCTGTTTTTCCCCCTCTCATTCCACTTTTTTTAATCCTAGTGTGAACCCTTTTTTTCACTGATTGTTTTGGGCATTTGGTGGATGCTTTCAGTCTGGAAACTCATGTCATTCAATTCCAGTGACCTTTTGCTTGCCTCAGTCAGATACCATGTTCTCATGGTCCTGCAGATTTACAGCTCCTTATATCCTTGACTGCCATTTTGGGAGGGTTTAACTGGGAGGGAGGATGTGGACATAAATGTATGTGTGCTCAGGACCTCATGTTTAACAAGAATTCCTTTCAGCCATTTTCAGTATTTTTCTAAAACTCCAGCAGAAACTGTTGATTGTCCAAACGAATGTCAAATAGGATCATCAGAAATAATAGACTAATTAGAAAACATCATCCAGTGCCTAGAATAACACCTGTAAACTAGTAAGTGCTGAATTAACACTTGGGGAATAATATTATACAAACTCAATGCTGCTCTTTCATTGCTCCAATGATCTCTCTCTCTCCCCCTCCCCTCCTTTTCTGTGTGTGTGTGTGTGTGTGTGTGTGTGTGTGTGTGTGAGTGAGTATGGTGAGAAAGCATGCATCTGTGATACAAGAAGATCTGGGTTCCAATCTTGTCTTTACCATAAACAAAGCAGGTCCTGTGACCTCCCTGAGGCTCAACACACTCCTCTGAAATTGAGAATAATAATGCCACCTGCACAATTGCTGTGAAGATTAGACCTGATAATAATGAGAATTTTAATACTAATTAACACCTACTAGTTCTTTCGCAGTGTTATGCTCTTAACATCAATTTTGTTAATTATTTCATTTAGCAGCCCTTTACAGGCGAGGAGAAGAATCTTAGAAAGGCAAGATTACTTGCCTGAAGTCACCTACTACAGAGGCAGGCAAGAGTCACATTCAAGTCTACAACACTTAGCACAGAGCTTAATGCTATCATTGTGTTCAACAAAATTGGAAAATGGTTCCCTTATTGATTCACAATATAGGTTTTTTCTAGGTAAACATAATCTGCAAAAACAAAGAAAAAACAGAGAAAGATTAATTAAAATGATCCATTGGTGGTAAAAAGCGAAGGGGCCTCTTGAAGCGGTTGTACATACAATATCTTCCAGGAAATAATAGTCTGATTCAGAGATCCTTCCAGCCTTTAGCAGTTTCCAAACTGTATATAAACCCAACTCAAACTTGTTCAGGCCAAAAAGGAGAATTTATTGGCTCATGTAACTAAGAGGTAGAAGAGTCTCTAACGTCAGGACCTCAGGCATAGCTGTTTCTAGGCTCTCAAAGCTTGTCTTTAGGACTTGGATTTACTCTCAGCTCCATTTTGTTTCTTACTGATTTTATTCTCAGGCAAGAAGGATGCCCACAGCTTTAGGCTTACATCACCTCTTCTTGCAACTGTCATAGAAACAATGCCTGTTTTCAACAATTGTCACAAAATTTTCAATGAGTTGAACCTCTCATTAGCTCTGATGATCTCCCACTCCTAGGCTCCTAGTTGGAAGTCTGTCCACATTAAAACTCATAAAATTGAAAGAGAAAGCTAGGTGGTTTCCCTAAAAACAATCAAAATGTTAAATCTAGAAGGTGGGAAAATGGATGCTGAACAATGAAAAACAAAAGATGTTCCAATGTAGAGCTCTGGGGAATCCCTCAGAGGGCTCTGAAGGGTGGGGATGGGGATGGGGGATGGATTGAAGCAGGATGGATAGGATTCAGTGGGACCCAGGCCCTCTAGTTAAGAACAAATGGCTCGCACAACTCCAGGAGAGCACTATTCATGTAGATTCTGCGTGAATTTGTCTAAGCCCCATTTCAACTATAGCAAGTCAGTCCTTACTAGTTTTATGTGGGCCACCATGGGAGGTTTTAGTTAAATAAAGGTTGTAAAACATTGTATTAACCTAAAGGGATTTGGTAGTGGAGAGGCAGGAATCCTGGGAAGTTGGCAGTGTGAGATCCGTGAGTAATAGAAGGGAGCATTCATCTTACGTTCCAAGTAGCAGACAGAGGGCTTATAAAAGAAAAAAATAGAGGAGCTGGGAAAGGGCGAGGATTGGTGGCAGAAGCTGAGAAAAGGTGGAGAGATGGGTGTGGATTGTCCTGGGGTCCTAATTCTGGGTGCCACCAGCTGGCTCTGGTGGGAGTCCCTGCCCAGGTGTGAACTTCTTGGATAGCAATGCCAACAATCCAGGGTTGGTGATGTCAGCATCAAATTAGGAGAGCCCGGTTTGAGAACCATAGAGGAGTTATGTGTTCCCTCATCATCCCAGGGAAAATAAAGATGAATAAAAGGATCTTGCAAGAGAAACATCAGATATGGTTTGAAGCCACCAGAAAGAATCAGGGAGATATATTGTGTCCTGTTTTGCCTTTTTCCTGCCCCTTCAGCTCTGGAGCATCTACTGTATTCCTAGCTCTGTTCAGCACTAACTAAAGGGGAAGATCTGAAATCTACATGAATGTTTCAACAGCTGTGACAAAGGCATCCTCCCCAGAACTTGCTATTGGTCCAGTGATGCGCCAGTAAATGTTTAACAACCAACACTCTGGAGGGTTGTGTGTGTGTGTGTGTGTGTGTGTGTGTGTGTGTGTGTGTGTGTGTGCGCGCGCGCATAGGGGATTGGGAGAGAGTCCTGGTTTGTAGCATTTGCTAATTTCTGTAGTGTAAATACTCCCACCATGCCTGGTTTCTCAGGCTACCAACATGAAGTTATTGAACACAAAGATGGGAAGAACTGCTCAGTAGCATATCATTAAATGTATTTTCACTGTACAGATTCTAAAGATATAAATAACCTCCAGAGTATATAGATAGTGGCAAGAGGTAATAAAATAATTAAGAAGAGATGGACCTTCAGTATATATTTTCTTTGTTTTTAATGTAAGTTAAGTATAAATGTATATAATTTAATTTTTAATAGCAACTGCATTTAACAATTGGTTCACAGAATTCCAGAAAAGTTAACATTTGGTTCTTGGTGAGTCATTTTGGCCCAGTTCTACCACAAGACTGATTTTTTCTGTTCATTCTCCTTGGGTCAGGCTATTTCTCTCTCTTTTTTTTTGAGAAACCTCACTACAGGGCAAAAACATTGCCTAGACTTGTTATTGGTCTTGTTTCTTGGCTGTGTTTTCTGTGACTGAGGCAGGAGACCTGGCTGCTCATCTCTATTACCTTAGGGTAGTCCAGAAAGGCAGAGGAAATATTTGATGAGTGAGTGGGTGAGTGAATGAATGTGTACTGGGCAGAAGATGGCTGTGGAGGCTACAGAGATGAATCCTAGGCTCCCTGCTCCACATTTTCATTGATCATGATACCTCTTAGTTGTGGCACCATCACATGTGTGTCCATCTGTTTAATGGCTCTTTATATGGCCGGACCATCCGTCCATTAGGACAGGGACTGTATCTAGGTTTTCATTGTTGCAATCATAGTGCCTGGCACATAGTAAATGTTTAATTAATACTTACTGATCGTGGCTGACTTTACAAAGTTAATAATGCTTTTTAAAATTGTACAAAAATACATAAATGAGTATTAGTAAGAAAAATATTCTAACATTACAGATAAGGCTAAGTGTCATCTGACCAACCCTTTATCCCAAATACTCCCGTTCTGGCAAATGACCACAGCAATCACTATAGTATATGTCTTTTTAGCTTTTGTTTGTTTTCATTTACTTACAAATATATCTGTGCAAATATATGGTACTGTTTTGAGACTTGTAACCTTCACCTAGCTTTCCTCAGCAGTTACATCTTATATAACTACACTATAATATCAAAATCAGGAAACAATTGTGGTAAAAAGCATGCATATAGTTCTGTGCCATTTTATCATGTGTAGGTTTGTATAACTGCCATCACAATCAAGACACAAAATTATTCCATATATAAATAAACAATCTCATCACCTACCCCTTGGTTGTCACATCTCTGTCCCTCCACTCTTGTCTCACCCCTGCCAACCACTAGTCTTTTCTCTATCTCTGTAATTCTGCCATTTGGGGAATGATATGTAAATATAATCATACAGTAACCCTCTGAGATTGTATTTTTCACTCAATATAGTGCCTTTGAAATTGAGGAAATGTCTTTAAAATAAATGACATTGTATTGCAATACACTTCTTAACTGGGCTACATGTCCTAGACCTTCCTTTTGCAGGATATTCAGATGTATCTAATTCATTGTAATAGTCATATGATATTCTGTAGAATATCATACTTTCATAATTTCCCTATTGATTGTTGGCTGTGAGTTATTTTCCCTCCTCTCAGGAGGCCACAACCTGGAAAGCAGAAGGAATGGTATTGGGGAGAGGGTGCCTCCAAAAATCACTCCACAGGAGAGTCTCAAGTCTTTAGGGAAGGCACAGGAACAAGTTCTCATGGTTCTTAAATCTCTTCTGCTTAACGCCGTTGCTAGGGGGTAACTTATCTTCCCACCATGTAGAAACACAAATGACCAGGGGCTGGGGGAAGGGAGAGAAAAATGAATGAGTGTCTTTCTAATTGTTCACTGTTGTCAGTGGGTAAATCCCATGGCAGTGATTTTTGCCCCCAACACTTTTAAAAGGCCCCTAAACGCATAAACAGGTCAAGGGACATAAGAACAGGTGACAGAATGCTATTCAGCTTTCTTTCCCCCTATTTATAGGGACTAAGACCATCTCCTATATGATGAGTGGAAAGGTGCATACAAGCACGTAATGGGATGCTGACTCTAAGGGGCATGGGGTGTAAGGGAAGAAAAAGGGTGGGAGCGAGACTCTGAGAACCCCACTATAAGCCCCACAGAGCCAAGATGAGTTATGCTCTCAACTCTGTCCTGAGGGAACCCCATCATGGTTTCCAGGCCAGAAAGCTTTGGCAAGCCCCAAACCCCAAACTCTGGTACCCAAGCGATCCTGATTTGTGAACATTGCAGGCCTGGGCCTCCCACAAATTCCTTCTCTGCCTCCCCACCCTTTTCTTGCCACGCTTTGAGGCTTTTGCAAAAATTTTGGGCCTGTTACCCATGTCTGGGAGGCTCAGAACTTTATTTAGAGTTTTCTTATTCTTTGGGAGAATAAAACGGGACTCATTTTAATAGACTAAACCAGGAATCTAAACTGAAAGCAGAGGCCATGTAAACAAAACCCTTTTATGTGGTGCCTCCAAATGAGTTTACTTTAACAAAAACAGGACAAGTAAATAAGTGAGGTTTACAAATATAAACTGCAAAGTTGCTGAAGTGTGAGATAAATTGTCTAAGGACCTTCTGTTTAAATTCTATGGCCTGGCATTTCTCCTTTTGTGTTTCTATCAGAGGGAATCTGGGGAGGAGAGAATGTTCTGTACAAGAGAAAAGAATGTCCCATAATGGGGTGAACCAATGATCTGATTAGGGGACCTCCTGCAAGACCCTGCCAGTGTTGGCCCTTCCTTCCTCCCAGGGTACAGGGAGATACCTGGCTGGTGATATCACCTGAATGTACCCACCCCCTGGAAGGAACCCTTAGAAACAGCCTGTTCTGCCATCATGACCCAAGAGAACGATGCAGTGGTGGAAGGGGTAGGGAGTGGACCTTTAGCGGGATGACAAGAAAAATTCCAACAGATGTCATTGTTGCTTGAGGGTGAATTTCCCTCCTTTATCCACCCAGAAGCATGGGGTGTGCCCACCAGGTGGAATTCATTATGAAGATGACTGTCCTTGCCAGCGGGATTGGTGACCTGGCCTTCAACTGCTCTCCCAGGGGAAAAAAATATAAACACGGCATGAGATTTCATCTGGGCAGTTCTGAGACAGTCAGTTGGATCTGGAAGTAGGGGTAGGGGTCAAACCAGTACAAGTACTGTGGGAAGAAGGCGAAGAACAGAGGAAGGGTGGTAAGAGGAGCTGTGTGCCAGGGCGTGCAAGTAAATGTGTGACAACCAACTCTTGGAGTTGTGAGGAGAACATTGATTTATGGAGTTGCTGGGTTTCCACAGTATAAATACTACCAGCAAGGAAAATTCCAAGTTATCAACTGGAAGTCACTGGGCTCACAAAATTCTCGGATATTTAACAGTCAGCTTTCCCTAGCTGGTATGACTTAGCTCTAGCATACCACTGTTTACACAGTTCAAGAAGTGGGTCTTTAAAGTTTGGGGTAGGAAGTGGTGAGTGAAGAGTAGTGTTTAAACCATTATCCTAATGATTTAGAATGCCATATGTTTATTCTTTAAAAAAATAATAATTAGAATATTTGTTCAATGTTTGTTTGCCCTTCTAGACTTGATGGCAGGGCTGCATCTCTCTGGGTTACTGATGTGTTCTTATAGCTATCACAGTGCCTATCACATAAGAGTGGCTCAAAGTATTTTTTTTAATGGTTGCATGATCTGTTGAATGCTACAACTAATAGTAAGAGCCTTTACTGTGTGCCAGGTACTGGACTAAGCCCTTGACTGGAAGTATTTAATTTTATCTTCATAGTAGGCTTATCAAATTATGATGGGTACATCATGGAAGGTTGATTACAAATAAGGTTATTTAGGCTTTATACTAGATCTTGCTCTAAATCTTCATTTAAACAAGCTTCCTGGATGGATTTCTTACAAACTCAAATTTTAGAATAACTTCCTGATGGGGTAGATCTTATTATTCCTATTTCATAGATGAGGACACTGAGGCTGAGGAATTTCAGTAACTTCCCCAAGGTTGTACATTAGATAACTTGTGAGTTCAGGACACCAAGCTAGGTCTGCCAGTGCCAAAACCCACCAGCAGGCTAGATGAGCTCCCATAGAACAAAACTGAGTAACGGGAGGGAGGAAAGAAGGAAGAGAGGGAGGGAGAGATGAAGGAAAGAAGGAAGGAAGGAAAGAAGGATGGAAGAATGGATCTCTCCACTGGGTGTTCACTGTGGGATTCAAGAGGTGAGTGTAGAGATGGGGAAGTCAATAGGAGTCAATTGCACAAGTTTTGGGGTGAGGTATGAATCAGGCTTAGAGTAGAGATAGTGAACACACAAAGTAAGAAAATGTGACATTGATTCAGTGCTTTGCTATATATTGTGTGAATTTTGTATCATAACCTCATTTAATACACATAACAATTCAATAGGAGAAAAACTGTTAAATATGTTTTATATAGTTCAGAAATAATAACTCATTGAGTTCTCCATTGGGAAGCAGAACAGTTGAGGTTGTAACTCTAGCATCTCTGACTCTATGATTCTTGTCCCCTGATATACCAGGGTTCAAGGGCAGGATAAAAACCACCCTGGGGGAGGCTGGAGACCAGTCATGGATAGTGAGCTTCCTGCTAGTCCCCAGTGAGGAAAACTTTGGCAATAATTGGAAGAAACACAGTGGAGGACAAACCATTGCCACAACCACTGGAAAAGAGAAGCTTGTGAATATCTGGTTCCTGAAAAATGTCACCGTGGCTGGGCATCTCCGGTATTTGTGTGGACACATGCTATCTGCTAGTGAAATGATTTTGTTATGGCTCTTCAGTAGCCTAGATCCTGTATTTTGTCTTATCTCATGGCCACATGCAGGTCAGTTGAAGCTGGGAGCATCTCTTTTCAGACCTCAGGTAGTTTCCTTGGAGCCAAAAATCATCAGTGGTGATGAAAACTGAAGAATGAAAAGAAAATTTAGAAGAATGTTCTCTGCATCATCTTTTCCTCCCTCTTCTGTTTCATCTTCCCTACTCATATTTTTGCCTAGAGCTAATGACAAAGCTATGAAAATAAAAGTCTTTTTGGTCAGAAGAGGCACATATTTGTGTGGTAGGGAGGATGGTGTTGGAGAGTCTGCATTCTTCCAGAAAGCCAGCTTTCCTTGGAATCATTCTTCTTGAATCCAAGGGTTTGGAAAAAACATGATACAATATAATCAACAAGCAGATCCATGTCTGCACAGAGGCTTTCTATAAAGAGTGCCTGGGATTCTTTGGGTGGAAAGAAGATAGGACAAGAGGCTGAGGGTAAGGATGAAGCACCATCATCCAAATGACTCTGTCAAGGCCATGCTTTTTATCGACCTGCTCCTGTGCTGTTCTTTCCTAAAGTGTTGGAATGTGAGGAGAATGGCCAGTTTTCTTATATTACCATTGGGATTATAAATTAGTATAATCTCTCTGGAGAACAGGTTGGTAAACATGTCAATCTTTGAAGGTTGCCTATTATCAATTATTATAAACCACTAGGGTTTTGGAGTTCATTGTTACTACAGAATAATTTAGCCCCATCGTGACTGAAACAATAGATGATGATTTTACATTTAGGCAAAATGTATTTGCACTCTACAATAGAACCCTATGGAGCTCTAAAATAAGAAGCTGGCTTCACAAGTATTGATATGTAAGGCTCTCCAAAATGTATTTTCCAGTGGAAAAGGCATGACACTAAATAGAATGCATGGTGGGATCCACTTTGGTAAAGGTAGACATGTAAACTGTGAGTGGCCGTTGGCATCAAAACACTAGACAGGCACTATCTCCTTCTCTTCCCAGGTACCTGATTCTCAGATGGACTGTTTCATAATTTTAGTTTCACAGAAGCTCCCATTTGTATAACACCATAAACATTCAGAAAGCCAAAGCCTATAAAAGTCCAATCTTTAATCTTGTCTCATGTCATATATCATGTGTGGAGTTTCCAGTGTCATAACAATCTCACCAGGGGCTGAGAGGTATGGAAAGTGCTTTATGTTGATGAATTTGGGAAGAGAACTCCCCCCAGGTCCCTGTGTGGCTTCTTTTTGTCCTGCTATTCATCACCGTGTGCGGTTACCCAGGATTTGTGAAAAGACAAGACATAGTCCATGTTTTAGCACTTCACACAACTCTCTCCATCTCACATTGTAGCATTTGGATTATAAATTAGTCTAATACCACTACTGCCAATTACAAAGTGGAAGCTTAACTCAATCTTTGGCACTCTCGCTCCTTCCTGGTGGCATTGTTTGCTGATGTGACTGGCATGTGGCCTTTCAGTGGCTTTTCCAGCTCTTTTGGCATTATGTAGGCAGTGTGTGGTGTTTGACATCAGCATTTGCTTATGCAAACAAGCATCTATTTATTAGTAAATGTGGATCTTTCTAGTCTTGGGAAGACTTGATTTTAATACTAATTTAGTACTAAAACTGCTACTACTAAAATAGTAATTGCTGTAGTTATTTATCATTTGTTGAGTGTTCAGTGTACTGGGCCCCACACTAAGCACTTCATGTGCATTATCAAATTCAACCCTTACCAAATGTATTTCCTTCAAGGAGAATAATGATGATCTGTACTTCACAGGTGAGGATGCTGACCATTAGAATGTGCAATAGATGAGCCAGAGTCACTTAGGTTGGAAGGAGTAATGCTGAGATTACAATCCAGATAACTTGGACTCCAGATTTTGAGCTTGAATTTCTCATTCTTGATCCACACTTCATTTATGAGGAGGCACATCCTTTGAGGTAGGCTTCACTCCCTACCATGATCTCTTGCTCAGTCAATAAGGCCTGTGTATGAATCCACAGAGGGAATGCAGAGTAGGGATCAAGAAATCTACCATCAAAGCATACACATATCTCAGCATTGTTCCCTCTTGGTACCTCACTAAGTGAGATCAAACAGAACCTGCCTGACTGTTTGTGAGCCACCAATCCAACCCAATCTAATCAATCAGTCAATGTATCAATCAACCAAACACATCTTCAGCCCATGTCTACCAGGTATTATATATTTCTATATCTTGTATTATCATACAAGATAGCTTTTAAACAGAATGGTCAGGGACCCATTCTTCCCCTCCAGCATAAATGCTGTTATTCTCTCACCTGCTATTGAAAGTGAAACGGGGGAAAAGTGCCCGTAACCTAATAGCCCTGCAGGTAATTGATCTGTTTCTCTTTGGATCAAAATTTCTATCAATAGCCAGTGTGGAAAGAGTAAAGGAGACCATGACTTAGATAATTTCACCTTCCCTCTAGTTTTGCAACCTCCTCTATAAAGCCTCTCATGCAGCCCGGTTGGAACACACCCAGTTCCTATCCTACCAGTGCAGCTACAAAAGTAGTTTCCTTCTCGTAGGTCCAGGTCCAAACACCTTAGGATGGCTGTCAGCCCTTTACAACCTGGCCTGTGTTCAGCTCCAATGATTGCTACCAACTCATAACTATTCTCCTCTCTGTTGAATGTCTTTCAGTTCCATCAACAAACCATATTCTGCCCAATCTCTGAGCTTTTGGCTGTATGATTTCCCTCCTCCTAGAACAATTTCTGTGCCTGGCAAAACTGTACCCCTCACCCCTTTACTAGGTAAAACACCCTCTCAAACACCCTTACCTAGAACAAATGTACCCTCATCCCTCCCATATCCCGATTCCTCTATACTTTTTACTAAAATTCTAGGGCTTATTATACTTTTTGATTATTTGACCCTTTTTCGATGTCCTTTGGCCTTTTATTCTGACAAGGATATCTATATATATTTGTTTGTGGAAAAGTCTCTACTGGAGAGGAATTCATTCCTATAACACCACTGACTAGTTGATTACCTGGACTTTCCTATAAGGTTGCTGGATTGAGGGCAAACGGGTGGAGTCTATTATAGGTGGGAACTGATTGAAGAAATATTTTAAAATAAATGTTTATTTGATGCAGATTGATAGTGCTACAAAAGACATAACTTGGTATCCTGGGCTGTAAATTCCTTTTTTTGTTTTCCACCCCCTGAAATATATGTGTGCTTCAATAAAGCTTTCTCAGTTATTGAAGGAAAGAAAGAAAATGATCACAGACTCCTAGTCTACCTTATTCACAGTGTATCCCAGAACCCTCAGTGACCAGTTGATGATAGACAGTGTATGCAGAAGGGATGAGTTAGCTGCACAGGTAACTCTGCCATCTGCAGGATCATGGATAGGCATTTCAGTCTGTAGTCTTATCTCTAACACCTCCCTCCTCTGCAGGGTATATTTCCGCCCCTTCAAGTTGTGGCAGAAACTCACAAGTGGGTTATCACTAGGCCTGTATTTTTCAATGCTAGGTTTCCCTCCCCATTCTTGCTGGTGGAAACTTTTGCTTTTCTCCTGTCTCTCTACTCCTACACCAACTCTGCCCAGTGCCTGCCCACTCCCCGCCACAGCCTCCCTCCTGGCTGCCTTTCCTGCTCTTATTGAAATGCATCACTTTTGGCAAAAGCAATGCTCCTTCTGGCCCTCCTCACATTTCCATCACTCTGAAGCTTGCTTTGCATGTGTTATAGACACAGTGTCATCAAACACACCCTGTCCCCTGCCCCAATCTTTCATACACCCAGGCCACTGATGAGCTGGCAGACCACCCCAGAACCCTCTTGGATGGCCTTGTTGTCGCTGTTCCCTTGGGAAGGATGACACAAAGAAGGCATTATGCCAATCTTTGTCTGAGTAGGCCCCTCCCACCATATTGCTGCTGTTGCCATAAGGACCAGCTAAGAAATGTTTATATTAATTCAAATGCTCATTGCGGGTGGGGGTGCAAAACCAAACAACACAGGCCGTGGAAAAGTTGCAGGTGTGCTGAAGAGGATTAACTCTGCTGTGTACAGCCTTGTTTCCATGACAACCATATGTGCTGCTCTCCTTGGAAACGCCTGGATTTGGTTTGATTTGCTGTGCTGGGTTTGTCAGAGTGTGGGCCACTTATGGAAAAGGTCAGTATGATCAGTGACCATCCTCTGTTTGTCTTTGGCCTCTTTCTCTTGCCTCTCTCTCTCCCATGAGTGCGTGCACACGCACACACATGTACTCACACACACTTATTTTTAAGGACAGTTCCAGCTTCTTAGGGGAGACACAAAGCACCCTATATACCAAGGAAGCTGCATCTGAAAACGGCCTGCTGGGCATTCTGTACTGCACCAGAGAATTAATTGAGTCTAAGTGGACAGATATTTGAGCTCAATTTTGGGCTGAGGCATTTTGGCAGAGTAGTTTGGAGAGCTCATGGGATTCTCCTCAGTTGGTGCCTGACAGCTGGAGTGCGGTCATCCGGGAATGGGGGCCATCTCTGGGAAAATCTGCCCCCTCGCATGTTGTTCTACCAAGTGCCTCCACCAAGAGTTAGTCCCTGCTGAGCAGCCCTGCACACACTTCATTGCCTGCATCAGCATCAAGCTCATTTATGAGACTGTGTCCTGTCTGCTTGCCTGGGGCAGAGCTGGTCTGGGTCAGGCAGTCAGCCCTTTGTGAGCTTGGTGTGGGAGTGTGTCTGGTGTGTGCGTGTCCACGTGTCAGTGTGTAACTGAAGTGCTCTGGCTCAAACAGCTCTGTGGTGTGGCAAGTTTTACTTGAGACAGGTGTGAACATTTGTCTTAGGCCATGCCTGCAAAATGTTTCTTCTTTAAACTGGGATGTTCCCTCCCAACTTGGGGAGATTTGAAGATCCCCAGTGCTCCAAGGGCAGGGGTGAGGGTCTGCAGATCCTGCTTCCTCCTTCTCCAGAAAGGGACATTGCTCTGCCATCTTCAGCCCTTCACTTCTCATTGCGGGGTGGAGAAAGACTTCAAAGGGCTGCTGCCTGGGGGGCCTCTTCACTGGTCCCGAAGTGTCCATGTGCTGGAGCCCAACAGTCTTGGCCTCTGAGGGCTGGGTGATGGTGGACACTCCCCGACAATGGCCCTCTATTCCACTGCAAGCTCCAGAAAGGCAAGTGGGAGCAGAGCTCTGTAGGAAGATGAAAGCCCAATCCCTGTCACCCTGGCTGCAATTCCCGCCTTCCCACCACTGTCGCATGGTGGAGGCTCAGTTCTTTGATGAAGCCAGTGGCACAAAAGACATTGTACAGGGCTCACAGAGGCAGATTTAGGGCCAAGACCCCTCTAACATGAGAGCCTGGGAATAAAAAAGTGCCAGAAACTAGGAAGACCCTTTCAGTGGCTTGCCTTTCTAAGAATGAGTCCTGAGGGCCACAGAAGACATTTGGGCCTCTCTGCGTGAGAAAAGAAAGCTGTGTTATTTCATCCATGCTATGATGGATTGAGCCCCCAGCAGTTGTAAGGGAATGTAAGAGGAACAGGGTTCACCTACAGGGTCGCCCTGCTATGTCCCTGGCCTGATCTCAATTCCTCCACCTTTTGCTCCCAGAAGCTAAACTCTGTTGAGTTTGAGACCCTAGTTCTGAGAAGACTGAGTCTTCTGCCTTCATCCATACACATCCTCCTTTCTAACCTCTCCCCTGACTTTCACTGTGGAAGCCAGGTCTCTAGGGAGGCAGGAGGAGAGAGCCTTTGTTTACCTGGTCACCTCCAGATGAACAGCCATTAACATTGCTGTATAAATGGGATCCTTTCATCAGTCTCCAAAGGCAGGGCTCCTTCCTCATCTCCTCTGGAAGGGCTGATTCTTTCTTTTTAATGATCTTGCTGATCTCACTCTCTTTCTTAGGATTCTTAGGAGCCACTCAGTTCTTTCTGTTGCAGCCAATCCAATCTATTCACTGTTGATTGGACCAGAATGTGCTTAAAAATCACACAAGGAGCTTTTGAAATGCAGATCTCCAGGCTCCATATGCAGATTTGGATTCCACATATTTGGCTGGGCCTGGGAATCTGCACTCCATTGGGCCCTTCAGTGATTCCTGTGTCAGTGGTCACCAGATTCCATTGTGGGGGGTCACAGCTCTGCTGCGACTCCAAAGCCCGGTGGTCAGGGACTGGATCTGTCTGTGCTGCTTAGTAGCTGTGTAATCTTTGGAAAACTATCTGAAAGTCAGTTTCCCTTACAGAAGAATCATGAAAATCATAATACCTCTCTCTCTAATGACATGAGCGTTAAATGATTTAATGTGTACCTAGTGTCTGGTACCTAGTAAATGCAAAACAAATGAAATAAGCTGACATTATTATTACTGCAACTATGTTGATGAGTATATCCTTTGATTACTGCCTCCAGCCTTAGATCTCCCTCATTTGAAAACCCTTTCCTTCTTGTTTCTAACATTCTTTATTTTTTTCCCTCTTTTCTCTATGAGTTGTTGTGTTTGTTTTTTTTTTTTTGCTTAATCATTTCACCTTTTTCACCCCACCTCACAACCTCTTCCCCTTGACAGCTATCAGTTTGTTCTATCTATGAGTCTGTTTCTATTTTGTTTGTTAGTTTATTTTGTTCATTAGAATAGGTACCTTAGTGTCTCCCACTTCCTAAAATAACCCAGCTACTTGTCGTTTTCAGTAAGCTCCTTGTAAATCTCTCTGCTACATGTCTAAAATGTTGATCACAGCTGTATCTTCATTGAGCCTTTTCTAAAGCATACGTTGCCTTTTGTGATGAAATTTTCATTAGGAGGAAGGACTCGTATAATACACACAGAGGTATAATCCTAACAACCCTTCAGCCTCCTTCACCCAATGCCAGACCTATGTTCTTGACTCAAGCCAGAAGTTCATTTTCACATTTCCCAGGCATCCCCTGCAGTGTATGACTATGTCTTTAGTCACCTTAATTAAGATGCAAATTGGAATAGTTTAAGCAGCTTGGTAATAGCCCCAAATTCCAAAGCTTACCATATGTCAGCACCCTCTTGCTGGGATCTGCCTATCTGTTGGTTTCTAGGGGGAGCTATTGGTTTCTCCCTCTTAGCTAGGCGCCAGGCAGCTGCTGTGGGTGGTCCACTGTCCAAGCCTGCAGCTCCTTGGGCAGGGCACTCTCTTCCCCTCCTGGAGTTTCCATATGTGGGAGCCCAGTTAATGTAGACATTCGTACTCCAACTCACTTAGTTTCTCTGTCCTTTGTTACTGGCACGTAGGCTCTCTGTCCTCACACTGAAATGCTAACATCAATATCTAGGTTCAGCCTTCCCAGAAGAATGTCATTTGCCCATTCCAACTGGCCTAGTTTAGGGAAAGTTGCTTTCCTCAGAGCTGAGTCTTACTCTCCAGGAACCTGTATTGGGTTTGGAAACTAGAGATTCCAAAGAGTGGGGTTGATTGTCCTTGCTCTGCTCTCTGTGATTTTAAGTAAACCTCATCTACTGATGGACTTGGGCTGCTTCCAGATCTTGGCTATTGTAAATAATGCTGCAATAAACACAAGGATGCATATATTCTTTTGAATTAGTGTTTCATGTTTCTTCAGATATATTCTCAGAAATGGAATTGCTATGTCATTAGGCAGTTCCATTTTTAATTATTTGAGGAAGCTCCATACTGTTTCCCACAGTGGCTGCCCCAATATGCATTCCCACCAACAGTGCACAGATTCCTTTTCCTTCACATCCTTACCACAATGAAATACTATTTGGCCATAAAAAGAGAAGGAAATCGTACCCTTTGCAACAGCATGGATGGACCTGGAGAGCATTATACTAAGTGAAATAAGATAGAGAAAGAAAAGCACCATATGATTTCACTCATATGTGGAATCTAATGAACAAAATAAACAAATAAAATGAAAACAGACTCATAAACAGAGAACAGACTGATAGCTGTCAGAGGGGAGAGGGTTTGCAGGGCTGGGTGAAAAAGGTGAAGGGATTAAGCAAAAAACAAACAAAACAACAAACAAACCCCAAAACAAAACCCTTGTAGACAGACAACTGTATGGTGATTACCAAACGGAAAGTGGGGTGAGGGGAGGATGAAGAGGGTATAGGGGGTCTAAATGGTGATAGAAGGAGACTTGACTTGGTGTGGTGAACACACGATACAATATACTGATGATGTATTATAGAATCGTACACCTGAATCCTATATAATATTATTAACCAATGTCACCCCAGTAAATTCAATAAAAAGAAAAAGTAAACCCCCCTCACTTATCCTCTATCTCTTTCACTCTCAATTCCATTGTCTTCATAATCTTATCACTATCTTAATGATCATGTTAATTCATTTGTGTATTTGTTTATTGCAATTTATTCTACTCCTCCCCTCACTGTACTGGGAACTCCATTAGAACTTCAGCACATTTGTCTTTTTATTTTTTTGTTGCTATTTTATTTTATGGAACTGGGCATGGCGCATGGAAGGCATTTGTTAATTTTGAATGAGTAAATGAATGAGACGTGAAAGCAAGCAGAATTAGAAATCTATGCACTCCTGGCCAAATACCATATATAATAGCTTCACTAATGTCCATTTCCTATGGGGATTTTCTGTAAACAACATCCTAGAATAAGCTGTGAGGATACCAGAGTCATTTTAGGTACATAAATGAATTTTACCCTCACATAAGAAAATACAGTGTGTTCAGGGGCAGGGCAGGTGTGATTAAAATATATCTGACCCTCAGAAAACTGTCACAGCCTTTCTGAAAAGGGGAAAGCCTTTCAACTCAGAGTGGGAGAAAAGCTTATCAGGAGGAAGCAGAGGCTTGAATTTCCCCTGAGGGACAAGCAATGGAAAGCAGGGTTGAGAGGGGGATGTTTTGGAAAGCCAGACTTTCAGAGCTCCCAGAAGAAAGAGGAGAGGACCTTGTGCTATAAGATGGAGACTGAAAAGGTGCCCCCAGTGAGGAGACGTCTCCCAGCGCTTTCTGTGTAGTTTATACGATAGAAATGTCTCTTGTATTAGTTTGCTGACTAAGGTCTGAATTCACATTCCAAGTGAGCAAGAGGCCCAGAATCAGACCCTGGCTTGGGTCCAGAAGCCAGTTTGGGCACAGGCTCTGAGTATGGGAAATGGGGCAAAGGGGAATCTTGGCCATTGGCCTGGAGACCCCAAGGGACGGTGCTGGCATAAGTTCCAGGGATGGGTGAGGGCACAGGAACCACCTAGACACAGAAAGGTCAGCCGTGGAGGTGTGAGTTCCATCTGTCAAGGGGTGGGGAAGACAGGGAGGGGGTGTTCCCTGGGGCCTTGGATGGAGGGGTCAGTTTATGGGGCGCCTGTGGCTTTGCCTGTGGGCAGAGAGGGAGCTGTTAAAGGCACTGGCCTGATTTAGACAAAGATTTCTTTCTGAGGCTCCTTGTGTGTTCTTCGACCCCAGCAAGACCACCTCCCTGGTGTACCTCCTCCTCCCCCATGGTGACCAGTGCGTCGTTCTGGGTACACAAAGAACTTGGTGTAGAGGTGGACACTCCACAGACTCTGGGGTTCTCCCCAGATTTCTCCTCAGTCCCAGGGTCTACCCTGGGTCACTTTTCCAGGTGCTAAGTCACCTGAAAGCATTTAGCTGAGCACAGTGGTCATGAGGAACTTGGAGGTGGTTTGAGCATTCAGAGAGACGTGTTTGCTAGTGTGCAGAGCCCCAAGATCCATATTTTATGAGATAGCTGGGCAGTGCCGAGAGGGGCCTCTGGGTTTTTCATATTTTGCCTCTCCCACACTCGCGGCCTGGTGGGCGGCTTTCACTTTAAAGTTAGAAAACATTCCAGCCCTTGCCCGTTAGTGTGACTCCTGATACGCCTCATAAACTATTCATAAAACAAAACGATTCCATCCCGAGCTGCTTCTCCGTCTTCCTCCTCCTCAAGGTTTATTTTCTCCAGCCGCTTCTGCCCCCTCCGTCTTCTCCGTTAACCCTTAGGGTCTCACTTAACGAGGCATTGCAGCCTGGACACAGCTTTGCATGCCCTCCTGTGAAACCCCAGACCTCCTCTCCACCTCAGTCCCCTCCTCCTGTGTGACCCTTGTCCTTCCATACATCTTCTGGCTGTTCTCTTTTCTCCTGTCTTTCAGCATCAAGGGCATTCAAAGTGCTTTTCAGCCAGGCTTCTCCTCTGCTGTGTCCCTTGTCCCAAATGTGCTGGGCTTGAGAAGACAGTTGGCTATGATACCACGGGGTGTCCCAGGTCCTTCCTCTGCCATAGACACAGGGTGTAACTTTTAGAACAAGGCCCACTGGTGGTGACTCGTGGGACTAGAAATGAAGACTGAAGTTGCTGTGTTCTTCCTTTAACCAACCATAAATCCTGTGAATGGGAGGTTTCGCTGCAGACCTTGGGTTCAAAGCCTAGCTTGGCTCCTTCCTTGCTGGATAGGCTTCCTAAGCCATCACTTTCCATCTATCCAGCCAGCCAGTAATTAATGAATAGCTACTATGTGCCAGGCCCTGTTTCAGGCACTGAGGACTTAGAGGTGGTTAAGGTGATGAGTTTCTGTCCTCATGCAGCTGACATCTTCGATGAACTAGGAATAATAAGATAACCTGTCCCACAGGTAGTGAGTGTAAAGTATCTATTGGGTTGAGCCATATGAAACTGTCCCTTTTGTAGGTCAAAGCTGTTTGGTTAGCAATCATTTCATACGAATCCAGCCTACAGTAAAGTGCCCAGCACACAGTGGGTCCTCAATGAAGAGGCAGGAAATGAACATCTTATGCACTAAGGGTTTATGTACTCTTCAACAAGCAAGAAACTGTCTTCCAAATGTTTAGTTTCTTTAATGAAAACTGCAGTTGAAATCAGGTATTATTTGCAGCTCATGTTTTTTTATTAAGTGTTATAAGCCCATGAAGTCTTGAGGAGCAGCTGACAGGAAGTAGCTTGTTGAGTTTTACCCCGCGTTTTAATGCTCCCACCCGCCAGACCTTATGACCAATATTTCAAAATACGCTGATCCTTTTCTTGAGTAAATCAGCAGGGCTTAAAACAGACTTTGCATTATTCAAAGCATCCGTAGGGGAAGGGTGGGTGAGGAGGAAGACCCTGTGTTAAACATTTATGTCTCACCGCTGAGTCACAAACGTAACCCATCTTTACTGAAACCTCTCCAAATGGCTGAAATAAATTTCATACAATGAGTCTATTTTTCCCCCTCTAGAAAATATACAAAAGCAGGTGTCTAGACTTCCTGGTGTGTGAAAAAAAAGCGCAACTTAGTTTTTAATGTTTACTTGTTTTCAGGTGCAGTTAGGGTTTTTAAGAAAACATTGACTCAGCTTCTCAGGGATTGTCATTGCAGAGGTATTTGGTTTCCAAGACATTAAAGCGCTCACCAACTGTTAACCTATGACTGAGAGTTTGAGAGCATGTGCCCTACAGCAAGAGGACCTGGCTTTGAATCTTTGAATCTTGACTCTTATATTTTCTAGGAGTGTGACTGTGGGCAAGTTTTTTTATTTGAACCCCATTCTCTTCATTTGCAAATTGTACAGAACATGGGTACCTACTTCTGGAAATGTTTTGAAGAACAAGAGCTAGAGAGCTTGTAAAACACTTATTAAAGTGTTGGACATAAATTGATCAATTATTGTTATTGTTAATAATGATAATATGATCAGTGATACCAATGTTATTATTCAGGGGATAATTTCAGCACCCCCATACTTGTCATCAAGACTCCTAAGCGGTGTGATTCTTTTGTACGGCTGTCCTTCTGTTTTGCCAAGGTTCATTTTCTGCCCTTCTCTGTTCAGCTCAAACCACTGGAGTGGGTTACCCAAAGTTCCCTTCCTTTTGGGCTCCAATTAACTTAGGACAATAAGATACACCATAATATGAAATGCAAGTCCACAGGACTCTGGACTTCTCTTACATGGCTAAAAGCACATTTGATGTAAACTTGGAAAGACTCCTTTCTAGCTTGTGTATATACAGAAGACAAAATGAGGAGAAATCACTTAATAAAAAAAAAAATTAAGCCTTCTTCCTGCCTTCTTGAGAGATGGGCATTGTTTATTAAGGGGGCTTGCAAACAACAGTAATTACCTTGAAAGTAATTATTTAAATATTTATTGGGCATCTATTTCATGTTAGCCTTTTTTTTTTAAACCAACACTTTGGGATCTTAGGAACGACAGAAATGAAAAGGTTTTAAAACAAAACAAAACAAAACAAAACAAAACCAGTAACATCTTCTGTCAGGAAAAATGTGTTCTACACATGTCAGAACACTTTAGAGTCTCCTTTCTTTGGTTTGGCACAAACTAGGGGTTGGGTTGCTTATGTGACCCTTTGGCCACCTGTGAAATTGAGAGACCCATCCTAAAAATTTGACTCTCCTCTCTCCTTTCACTCTTCCCCACTACACCTTTGAACTTGATTGCTGCCGTACTTCCCAGAGTTATGTGCTTTAGCATTCTCATCATTAAACAGAATCAGTCAGGTGCCTTAATGAAAGTCTAAGTTTCTGCATGTATCTGACCTGTACTCAAGAACTTACCATGCTGGTTTCCTCTCCTGCCTGCACCTCCTGAGTCCAACTAGCAGCAGGAAGCCTTTAGGGCCTGTTTGTCAGTGAAGAGAAACTCAATGGGGTAGAATGACTGGATTTCCATGTCTGTCTAGGATGTTTCCAGAAAGTCCTTTGTGCTCACTGGCCAGTAGAAGTACTGAATCTTGGGGAATTCAAGGTGTTGTGACAAGGAGAATTTTGTTCTCCAGACAGAATGCTTCTGGGTTATGGCTTATGGTGTTTGTGAAAATTGATGATATCTAAGATAATTTACCTATTAGATCTGAAGAGTATGCTTATCAAGCAGTGAGAAATTCCTAAGGGAGTCAAAAATATTTATTCCTTTATTATAAAGATGTATTAATCAACTTCTCTGGCATTGACTATATGATAATGAACAAAATTAATACAATTAATTTTACTTTTAAAGAATATAGATATTAGAGTTATGCTATCCAATATAATGACCACTAACCATAGGTAAGCTATTTAAACTTAAACTAATTCAAATTAAAAAGAATTTAAAATTCCTCAGTCACACTAATCCCACTTCAAGTACTTGGTAGTCACATGTACTAGTGGCTACCACATGGACAATGCACAGAGAGAACATTTTCATCATTGTGAAAGTTCTGTTGGACAGTGCTGGTGTAGAGAAATATACAACTCAATAAAAACCAATTACTAAAAAAGTATGTTAAATGTTACAATGAGAAAAATTTAGGCAGCTGTGGGAGCCCACGAGGGTACTATTATTTTTAGACTCCTTGGATGTAAATGATGGAAAACCAATGATCAGTTATTTATTGACATAATAATGTTATACAACAGTCCACCTCAAAATTCAATGAATTATAACAATAAGCATTTCATTAGCTCACAAGTCTATGAGTCAGAAATTTATCCTGGGTTTAACTGGGTGGTTCTTGTGGCCTTAGCTGACTCACTTACTTGTGTTGTGATCAGGTGGCTATTGGTTAGGACCACATTGGTGAATAGGCCATGGGTATCTCCTCCTGCAGCAGACTAGCTCAGGGCTAGTCTCATGGCAGTAACAGAAGTGTAAAAGTGAACATGTTCTATCATGTGATCACATTTTAAACCTCCATTTGTGCCTGCTAACATCCCAATGGCTAAGGTAAGTCACAATGTCTGCCCAGATTCATTTTTATAGAAAAATAGATCCTGTCTCTTTAGTTCGAGAAATTGCAAATTCATCTGGGAAAGCCATGCATATAGGAAGAATTAAATTACAGATAGTGATTGATTAATGTACTATGCCACCTTAACCTGGATTAATTTTAGAAGGTCATTTATTGGTTTATAAAATTCAGACAACTAAGAGTCCTCTAACTTCAGTCATGATTGGATAGAGGTGCTCAAAGTGGTTAATAATTTATCGTAGTGTTTCAGCTCTGATCACCACTGTGTTGCTTTCTTTCTCAAGCAATCTGCTCCTAGGTGATATCAAAGATGATCCCAAACAGGTCTAGACTTAATCCACCAGCTTCACAACCAGCACAAAAAATTCTGGCATTGATCTTATTGGCTTGGCTTGGGTCATACACCCATCTATGTACCAATCCCTGTACCCTAGGGAACCGAATGCTCTTACTGGCCAGATATGTGCAGGTCCATGGAGACTGAGACAAGAAGAGTTACATAAAGATCAGAGAAAAGAGAGTTTCCTCAAGGAGAACTGGCATGTTCTTCCCAGAGAGGGGATAATAGATGTCAGGAATGGAAATGATGAATTTCTGCTATAGGCAGACTGGGAGGAACTAATGTGTTCGTTCCATGCCAAGATGCAAATGAGGAAATACAGAACTGAGAGGTAGCACAGGACTCTGGAAGTTATAAAAGAAGTTTCAGTCTGCAGTATAGTCATTGATTCACAGTAAACTAAAGTGAAGGAGTAGAATGAAGGAAAGGGGAGAAAAAGGCAAATAGCAAGTGAGATGAGAGAATGGGAGTGAAGAGAATGGTGAAGAGAGAAAGCAGGGCAGAGAAAGTAGAGACATGGATAAAGAGAGAGAGAGAGAGAGAGAGGGAGGCAGAAAACAAGGTCTAAGTTGCTTGTCATATTTTGATTCTGATCTTCTAGTTTCTGTAATTTGGGACTGTTCCCAGGCTCTTGAAAGCCTTTATGTCAGTTTCCTCAACTTTAAAGTGAGTACTAAAACACCTGTATTGTCTGTCACAAAGGGCTGCCATTTCAAATGATCTAAGAGATACAAATGCCCTGTAAAACATTCAAGTATAAAGTGCATGATTGTTAGTGGCAGAAAGAAGGCTTTCAAATAAGACCTCACAGACAACACAGAACCACAAACCCATGAGAGTTTGTCTTATAAAGAGAGTTGCTTATAAAGACATTGACTTTTGGAAGACATTTAATATAGCCTTTACAACATCATTATTTCTAATTTTTCCCCAGTCATAGGACTCCAGTCATGTTCCTGGAGGATAGCTCCATGAATCTTTACTTCTGTGTACATGTAAATTGTTGACATCCATAGGTTACCATCCAGAACAAGATACAGAACATTTCTAGCATCGATTCCCAGTCACTACTCTTCCCAATCATCAGCCTTTTAGCTTCTATTACCATTGATTAGCTTTGTTTCATCTTGAACTTCATATAGTCATACAGTACGTACTCTTTTGTGTTTTGTTTTTGCTCAACATAATGTCTTTGAGATTTACTCATGTTGATGTGTGTATCAGTAATTTAAAATTTTTAACTGCTGTGTAGTATTCTATTGTATAAATATATGACAATTCATCTATCAATTTTCCTGTTTATGGACATTTAAGCTGTTATCAGTTTGGGCTAATATTAAATAAAGCAGCTGTGAACATCTTGTACATGTCCTTTGGTGGGCATATGTTTTTATTTCTCTAGATAACTACCTAAGAGTAGAATTGTTGAGTCCTAGGTTAGATTTACATTTGTAGGACTCACTAAATATCTTTTTGATAGATAGCTGTATCAATATACACTTTCATCACCATTGTGTGAGTTTTGTTTCATATCATCATTAAAACTTAGTATTGTCAGGCTTTTATTTTTAGTCATTCTGGTAGACTTGTAACAATCTTACATGGGTTTTATTCTGAATTTCTGTATTTTTAACATATTTTTATTTTCATCAAATTAATGGTGTTTTTGATGAATAAATGTTCTTAATTTCAATGAAATCTAGTTTAGCAAAGTTTTTATTTTATGGTTAGTGCTTTTTGTGTCTAGTTTAAGAAACCTTGGCCTATTCCAACAATTTAATTTTTCAAAAGTTTCTGTCTTGCTGTCTTCCCCTTTCATCGCAGCTAGATTAAAAGAAACTTTTAAAAAATTCTATGGATTTTAACCTTGGCCCAGACCTTTTTGAAGCTCCCATGGCAAATGATTAAAAAAACCCCCCACAAAACGGATAAGAGAGAGGCATGCCCCACAAGCAGTATGAAATGAGTGTACTAGCCCAGACTCTATCAGTTGTATGTGATGAGACTTACATACAACTTTTTAAACAAAGAGGGAATTGACTCAGGTGACCATACTGTGCTAGGGGCAAGAGCAGAGTTCACAGGCCTAAGAGACTACTGAAGCCTAGGATTCAGATGACCTAGAGTTGTCTAATCTTTTTTCTTCACTCTGCATGTTGACCTCCTTCAAGCAATTTATAAGAAGGAGAAATGGAAAGATACCGTGTTTATTTTCCTGTATTAACATGCTATGAGCTCTATAAACAGGGAGAAAATCCTAGGCAATAACTGTATCCTGGCTTGGGTCATATGCTCATTGAGAAAGCAATCATTGTGGTTGGAGTGATGGTGAAATATAATTGGCTCATACTGGGTCATGACCTCACCTCTTTGGCCAAGGAGCTAGATTCTGTTCCCAGAGGCACAGGCACTGGTCAGACAAAAGGAATAGCTATTGGTGGAGCTTCCAAGAAAGAGAAGCCCAGTTTAGCCACTGAAATGCTGAGCTATCCCACTTTATTTTTAATTGACCAATGACTTAGGATTCTGAGTACATTCTTGGATTTCCCTTGGATGACCCAGTCCATTCCTCCATCTGTCCATCTATCCATTCAATTATGCCCTATTTAGTTCTTTAAATTATGTATGGCTTACAACATAAACATATACAAGGTAATAAAAAAAAAGAAGTACTGTTGGTGGGAATGCAGATTGGTGTAGCCACTGTGAAAAGCAGTATGGAGATACCTCAAGAAATTAAAAATGGAACTGCTTTATGACCGTACAATCCCACTTCTGGGAATTTATCCAGAGAAACCCAAAACACTAATTAGAAAGAACATAGGCACCCCTGTGTTGATTGCAGCGTTATTTACAATCACCAAAATCTGGAAGCAGCCCAAGTGTCCATCAGTAGATGAGTGGATAAAATAGCTTTGGGACATTTACACAATGTAATACTACTCAGACGTAAAAAAGGAGAAAATTTTACTCTTTGTGATAGCATGGATGGACCTTGAGAAGATTATGCTTAGTGAAATAAGCCAGTCAGAGAAAGACAAATACCATATTATTTCACTTATATGTGAAATCTAACGAACAAACTGAACTAACAAGCAGAGACAGACTTATAGAGAGCAGGCTTACAGCTCTTGGGTATGGTTTAAGAGGTAGAGGGACATTCAGAAAGGAAAAAGAAATCATGGACATGGACAACAGTGAGGTGATTGTGGGGTGGGGAAGGAAGTATATGAGGGATAAATGGTAATTGAAAAAATAAAATAAAAAACATAGAAGCAAAAGTAGGGACTAGGGCCCAAGAATAATATGAGGAGACATGTGATTGTGATGGTTAGTTGTATAGGACACTGTGAACTCCTCGAAGACCGGGAAATATCTTTTATCTTAATCCCTAGGCAGAGCTTGGTTCTATGTGGAAATTGAGAATGTGTTTCTAAATAAAAATTTTAAAATAACTGCAATCTGTCAGATGCCTCATTTATCATAGGTATTTTATATATATATATATAAAATATATATATAAATAAATATATATAAAAATATATATATATAAAATATTTCTTAATATTGTTTTCAGTATTTTATTAAGGGAAATGTTCAAATGTGCAGAAATGTTGAAAACATAACAGTGATCATTATATACTCATGCCTAGGATGAATAACTGGTAAGAACAGCCATGTTTAGCTTTATGTTACATATGTAATTTTATATCATTATAGTAATTCCTTGTGAGAGAGAGATTATTATTTCCATTTTACATATGGGGAAATAGAAACTCAGCAAGAAATTCATGCTGCTGTAAATTGCATAGAAGAGAATTGAACCCAGGTTTCTTCAATGCCTAATCATTGTATTCTCCATATGCAATATTGTCTCTCACTTAATGAGCAAACATGTTTTTCACCACTGGTCAATGGTCATTGTGCATATCTGTCATTTGCTTTTAAGTCTGACTTCCTTTTCCTCTCTCATATTTTTCTTCTCAGAAGAAAGATCTGGGTCCCAGCATCTTCTGGAATATGCAAAGGCCACTGCACCAACACTTTATCAGCAGAAATATAATGCAGAAGGACTACAAGCTGGTTTGAACCTGAACACAATTTCTTTCTCTTCCCTAGTATTTATCACACAGCAGGTCCTCTTAAATGACTGCATGGTGAAATAAACAAATCTGGCTAAAGACTGGATTACTGGTATATATTTACTAAGTGTCTGTTGACTTTCCATAGTGTCTCAGGCACCACAGTATGTGCCCTATGCCCTGAATCTTCATGCAGAACTTAGTTTAAATGTTACCTCCTTGAATAGCCCACATTTCACCTTAATCACTCAGTTCTTTCACCTCCCTTATTTTTGGTCACAACTTTAAATGTTCTATATGTTTATATATTTGTAATACTTGCTTACTTTATGATCCCCCCCACCCCTCTGCCCCCCACACTCATACTACAAAGTGCAGGGTCAGAAATTTCATTGGTCTATTCCAAATGCCTAGAGCAGTATCCTAAATAATAGATGCTTAATATATATTTGTTGAATGACCAGTTGGATTGTTTAGATGTTCTGTAAACCTGTAAACTCTGGAACCCAGAGACTTTTACTCAGCATTTATTATATGCTAAGTACCATGCGTTTGCTATATATGACACACGAAGACAACTTAGATAAATTTGGTTATCTGATTTGTATTTCATAATAACTGTATAAGGGTAAGAGTTGTCATTATTAACATTTTATAGTTGAGTAAAATGAGGCACAAGGAGAATAAGTAATGCAGTCAGAGTCACAAAGTTAGCATGTAGCAGAGGTGGAGCTTAAGAGCAGGCCTGTTCATTCCACATCCAAGTAGACTTTGGTCTCTGTTCCTTAAAGCTCTTGGCCTCATGAGCCAAATATGACCAGTTGGATACCAAGGGAGGTTCCTGTTGTGTGGTCTGTGGGCACCTACCTTTCCTTATGTGCAGGGAATAGGGTGTTAAAGAGGGGTTTCCATTTATGATCATTCTAAGATTTCCCTGTGAGAAGCCAAAACCGTAGAAGTAGAATGTGAAAAAGAGCAAAGGCAAGGACACTAAGTAAGCCAAAGGAAGGATTTGGGGATCTTTCTGAGTAGCACATAAAGAGAGAGCCCTGGGAGGAGCTGAAAAGCTTGGGCTGGACTTTGCCATTTCTTCCTGTGACCTTGGGCCAGCTTTTCCCCACATCTACACTTTACTTTTCTCCTCTATATGATGTGGTGCAATAATCCCTGGTACATAATAATCACTCTGCAGTGGTCCTTTTTTCAATGTTAATACATTATTTTAGTTATTAGTATTACTAATATTATAGCTACCAATTCTAATAAGGTATATTGGATGAGAGACACAATTAAATTCTCATCTAGACTCTGGGAGTCTATACCAAAGCTTAACTTGCCCAAGACTAAGTGACTTCATCTGAAATCTGGGTTAATTGGCACCTGCTGTGTGTGGCAACCTTAGAGGAATCAGCATTAGATGGGGCTGAAGGTGTTTAGATGAGGGGGATACACACAGAAAAGTTTGTCATTTTAATTATAGTTGATGTGTGAGGAGGGAGAAAGCAAAGGAGGGCAGGGCCTTTGCCACAGCAGACATGCTCTGGCTGCTTTGAGGCCTCATGAGATCTGTTGTGATTGGAAGGGTGTGGGTAGTGGTTCTGTGTCAGGAAGAACTATGTGAGAGGAGTGGCTTTAACTTTGTGATATCAATAGAATCAGCTGGTTCTGCTGACCCAAGATTACTTTTGTTCTGGCAAGCCTAGTTTGGTTTGATAAGGCAATGGCAGATGTGCCTTTGGACAAATTCCGAAAGAGCTTCTTCTTGGGAAGATGCCTTGGAGAACAGCCGGCACCGACAGTGCAGAATTTTTCTTTAATGTCCAGTGTACCTCATGTTCAAAATAATAATTGAAATGCATGCTGTTTATTACACTCGCATATGTTTGTAATCAAGGTACAACTCTAGTGGATGAGAAGCAAAAAGCTATAATTTGCTGCTCAGCATCATAGCTGTTGTACATTCATTTCAATAGCTTTATTTATCTTCTTCTTCATAAAGAACCATCCATATTGCAAATTTATTGAATAGTTAATGGCCTAAAAGTATGGGGTTCATTATAGAGCAATGTATTTATTGCAGTGTTGATTAAATAAAAGCATTGTAATCTTTCCAAATTGAACAATTATGTTCATTTAAAAATTTTAAACAGAAAAATCTTTTATACACTAATTGAGTTGCATAATGAAAAGCATGTGTAATGGAAATTTAAACAAAACAAATACTGAAATAATTTGAACAATTTTTTTTAACAATATAAAATGTCTACCTCGATCTTTATTAGAGATACTCTAACGGCCGGCATACTTTCAGAACTGGTGACCTGGGAGCAGAGTGTATGGTTGCAGAGCCCATTGGCCACCCTCACACACCATCTGGCCAACCCTTCAACATCAAAGTTCTGGTTGGCTACCAGCCGCAGCCCCTGACACTCTGGCCGTTAGCCTGGATCCTGACAGGCTGGCTGGGGGCCTAGAGGCCAAGCTGACAGCCTTTTCTGCAGAGTCTGATGAATGGTTTCTGGCACCAGGCGGCTGTGTTCTGACTGCCTGTGAGAGCAGTACCCCATCTAGAACATGTACATCGTCTCTCCCAGCTTGCCTGGGGTCGGGCCTTCAAAAGTGCCTTCCTTCTGCTGCTGACTTTTTACACCCAACAGGGGTCTTTATTTGCTCTTGGAATTCCCACTCCCTCCCCATCTCTGTCAGGCTATGAGGGGTTGGTGATAAAAATGGTGCTGTCGTCAGCATTAAAGGGATCAGTTTTATTGGTGTACTCCAGTCAAGATTTTTCGCTGCCTGTATTTTGCGGCTCTATCCCATGCTTCAGTTATTTAGGGCTAAATCTTAACGTTACATAGAGATGGTAGGAAAGGGTGTGGAGAGAGAAAAACAGGCACATTTTTCAACTAGATGCTCATTTCCTGGTTCCACAGAGGATTTATGTGGGATCCTTGGTTTGCCCATGTCTCATTCTCCGGTTTTGAAATGGTCTTTAGTTTTCAGCTAGACTCCATGAACACTGTATCTTGGGCACATGGCAGAATGCAGGATGGTTGCCTTCCAGTTTCTGACACCTAGAGTTTGCTGGGATTATCAAGAGGCTTAAGGATAAATCGCTGTACTAAAACCTTCAATTATTTAAAGGTAGCAACAGTAATTTGCTTTGGAAGCAAATTCCAGCTGGTCTTATCCTTAGGATGAAGTTTTAGAAGCATGAATATCTAATCATAATCCTCATACTGACTAAATAATTAATAAAAAAGGCTTATGGCAGCATAAATGAAAAAATATATACCCTGATTAGGCATGTGATTCAGGCACATTTTCCTCTGACCCATTCATGAAAACGTGCCCAAAGTGTCACTCTAGCTGAAGGGGTTTAAATGGATCCCAGAAGAATGGAGAAAAATTCATAAAGTCAGTTCACTATGCTGAAGATTATAGTAGTGAGATTGATTGAGGACAGGTGAATACTCAACATGGAATGTATATCTCTTGCTCAGTGAAAACTTGGATAAGAGAGTCTTAAAGCTGGATTCTGTTTCTTAAGAGGGCCTAGTCATTAGCTTTGACTTTATAGGTGGAAGGACAGAGGCCATCAAAGAAGAGCCATTTTAGCATGTTTTCCAAGAAAGGCTCAGCCAGGGTCTAACTTCCAGTGTAATCTTAGGAAATGGAGTGGGGCTGATGCCATTGATTGGTGAGGACATTGGCACTTTAATAAAAAGTGCTACCCCTTGACTACCTTCTCTATGTCTTTCACAGACCAATTACTAAAGCTTTAAAGTCATTTTGCATTTAACTTTTTCTCATATATTTTAGTCATGGTTCTAACAATTATTGAAAAGCGCCAGTTTGCAGGAAGTGGTAGAGAACCAGCTCCAGGTTGGGATGGCTTAGAGAGAAGGTCCTGAGATAGTGACTAGGGATCTGATCCATATTTTATTCTCAGTAGCATTCCCATTTTAGCTATGAGGTTATGCGTCAAATTTGCAGGGAAAGCTCTCAAGAGCCTCAGGAATTTTTGAGGAATAAAACTGTTAATAATAAAAACAACTTACCTGAGATCAGATAGCTAGTAAGTGGAAGTGCTGGGGTTTACACTTTAGTTTAGTTTACACTCTTAAGTGTAAATTCTTCTAGTATAGAAGAGTGTGTACTCCTCTATACTAATTTTATATCATAATGGTTCTTTGAACTAACTCTGTTCTGAAGTTATTATTGTTAATGTTGCTGCTGATGATATGAAGAGTTCCTTATGGACCTACATAGTATATCATACTCTACAAATTCTGACACACGTTATCTCAAAACAGTCCTGGAAGGTTGATATTTGCATTGTTATTTAATGAATAGACACACTGAGGCTTGGGGGAGTTACCAAACTTATTCCCAGGTCATATAACCAATAAATAGGAGATTCAAGCCTAGGCTTGAGAGTGATAATATTTGTAACTCTTTCCCCTACCATGCTCACCTCCTCTTTTTACCTTTAACAGGGAAAAATTGATTTAGTAAAATTGAAATCCCCACTGGGAAAGTTCATTGGTTGTAGCTATACAAGGGGAGGTCTTTTTTATCCAAGCAGGATGAGTGCCTGGACCATTTGTATTCAGGATTTTCAGAGCCAGGGTACCCCTCTATTGACATAAATAACGGGAACGTGACCATATAGTTTTGAGAAATAATACATATGCTGGTTCCTTATGATTGTAGTCATGGTCAGTGTGCACTGCACTGTTCATCCAGCGTGGAAGCAGAGCCAGAAACATGACTTTCTAAGGCTAAGAATATCCATTCACTCATTTGGCACATTTACTAAGTGCCAGGCTCTGTTCAAGGTGTTGCTGACACTGTGGTTAACAAGACAGGGAAAGATGGCAGCTGGCCCCTTGGAACTCACATTACAGTTGGAGGGATAGATTGTAAACCTACCAATATAGATACAGACCATAAAGAACACTAAAACAAAAGGAAAAATAGCCCAACTCCAAAGAAGTCCCTCCAACCCAGATACATTTCCTCTCATTCACACTCAACATTTTCATCTTGAAAACATGAATAATAACCTCCCTGCTTAGTAGTTTAGTATTGTGTGCAGTCTTTGTCCCAGGCAATGTGCTACATGTTGGGGATAAGATCATTTGATTAGAAATGATCATAAATGGGTAGAAAGAAAATAATGATAGAATATGTTTAATATATGGAATAGGGGTCGGCAAACGTTTTCTGTAAAGGACCAGGTTGTAAGTATTTTTGGCCTTTCAGGTCATATGGTCTCTGTCACAAATACTCAGCTCTACTATTATAGCACATAAGCAGCCACAGACAATGTGTAAATGAATGGGCATGGCCATGTTCCCGCAAAATCTTATTTACTAAAGCAGGTGGTCTACAAGATTTGACTTGCAGGCCATATTTTAATGACTCTGTTCCATAAGATAACAAGATGGGAAATACTCAAGAGTCTCCAGGGAAATGTTCCTTGTGGGGGTTGACTTTTAAATGTAGAGCTAAGAAGAGTTGGTTATGGGAGAGTGCATTCCAGGCAGAGAAATAGCAAACACAAGACGAGGAGAGGTAGAGTAAGGTCCAGGAAGTGGCTGAAGGCTGAGTGACAGGTATACCAAAGGTATGAGAGGAGGATAGGTGTTACGTAGGCTGAAGACACACTCAAGGATCCAAGCACAGGAAATCTTGCAGGTCTCCCATCAAAGACAGAGGTCTTCCATTTGCCTCCTTTGATTGGGAGATGAGATATGAGCCTCCTCTTTGTGAACAAGGATCCAAGTTGACCAGAAGAAGTCAATCTGTCTGCTGATAGTTGGAAGGAAGATTCTCTGTCTCTCTCTCTCTCTCTCTCTCTCTCTCTCTCTGTCTCTTTCTCTCTCTCTCAATGGTGATCATGGAGAAGAATATGCCCAGGGTCAACTGCATAAAGCTGATTTCACCCACAAATCCTTGCAAAACACCAGTCAGTATTTTGGCCCAGGTTCCTTTCAACGATGGTTGTTATTTAGAGTTGATAATTGTGCACAGCTATTATTACCCAGGATGGGGAAACCTCAGCAGTTCACAAGTTCAGCTCAGATAAGCAGTTTAAATCTGGTTGTTGAACCTTCTTCATGAGCTAAAGTGATATTTCTACCTTCCCATCATCCTTACAGGCCAAGTCCCAAGCTACAAATCCTCCAGCCTTTAGACTTTTCTGTGGGCATTTTAGTTCAACCACATAACTGCAGGTGTTTTCCATGGCATTGCTCACCTTGAGTGTTTCTTTAAGACCCCACATGGTTTGGTCCTCCCCCTGCCACCTCAACACAACCCCCTTCCCCTGAGCTTACTCTTCTTACCATGGGGGAATTATCTCTAATTGCTGGATGCCTGGGAGGGAAATTGTCAGAGCAACACAAAAAGTTTCAGAGCCTCTGAGAACTCTATTTCCCCCTGGGCACCACCAAGATCCTGCTTTCCTGCCCATAAGGGGATTTCAGGGGATACTAAAGATGTACTTGACAAACATTTTCAGTTTCACATGTCCCCTGTTCATGACATCTGTGTTCTGTTGCCTGGGTATATTTTTTCTGGATTGGGTGAAATTTTGCTTTTATTTCCGGAAATTTTGTGCGTCATTGTAAATCATATGTAATTATGTGTATAAGAACCAAAAAAAGGAAATATTTGGGTTGGAACTTTGAAGCTTTGATTTGGCTACTTTAACCAGTTAGATCCAATTGAATGGAATCATTTTTAATATTCTTTTAAAGGTAGTTAAGTAATAGTACTGAAGCTTTACCATGGGCATTGAGTGAGAAAGTCAAGTTCATTTAAGGAACAAACTAATTATCTTTAGCAAATAGGGTGTTCCATGACAACATGGCACAAAAAACCTTCTCATTTTTGATAAAGCTGCTGGTGTATATATGTGTGTTTGTAGGATATTTTCATTTGAGCCAACTTTTAAACTGTTTGCAGGAAGACATTCCACAATATAGGCAGTTGATATTGAGGGACAGCTAAATTCGGGCTGGTAGGAGCAAACATTTCCCCAGAAGGTGCAACCTCTCACCTGCAAAAGTTGCTCTTTTATGACCGACAAATCTAGTTATCAGTTCAGTGCTCTTGCCTGTAGTGGTTGAAACTATCTTAATGCATGTTCAGTCAGAGCATGTAAAGAACATTTCTTTCTGAAGCAGTTCTTGGATAGAAGTATTGACTGTTACATATGAGAACTGATTGTGGTTAGTGGAAGTCTTGCAGAATGTATTAGAGGCTATTAGGGAGCTCACAGAGAGGAATGAGAAGATGGAAAGGTGGGCAGATGTTGTTGGGAAGGTCAAGAAGATGGGAGCAGGCAGGGAAGCAAAGTTACAAGCAGGTCATTCTGATTAAATAGGGTTGCTACACTGGGACCTAACCTCTGCCATTGAGCTCTGGAATCAAGGTTCACAGTCCCAGGTGAGAGCTTGACCTGTCTATGCTGAATCTGGGAAAGGTGGGTCTGGCTCTGGCCTTTTGACTCCAATGGAGGAAGTACTGGAATTGCATTCTCTCCAAGGACTGCATTAAGGCCATGGGAAAAAGTTACTTCCTTTTAGGATATTAAGATAATTAAGTAATTAAAAAATTAGAGGGAGAAAATACATGGTGAGAAACTGGTGGGGGTGGGGGAGACCTTTTATATAGTCTTTTAAGAGAAAAGCTCATTGGTAGATGCTGTCTTGACACAACACCTCCCATTTTCACCAAGATTGATTCCAAATTCCAAGTTTCATAATTTCTTTGCCATTTAGTGGTTTTTCTATCTTACTCTTTTGATAGTGGCAATTGTGATTGGCGATTTGGATGGAGAGACTGGGGGACACAGACAAGAATGGTTTGTTCACATTGAACCTTCAGAAGGCAAAAACATTTCAGGCTAATATAACTAATGTTTTCATACTTAATTCCTTATTTTTTTCTCATGGGTCCCACTGTTCACACATAAAAATGAAATTGCTCACTCATCCATCCACTTGTTATTTTATTTTCTATAAAAAATTTATTGAACATTGACTTTGTAAAAGGCAACCCTTTAGTATTCTTGAAAAAGGGGTCACTAAGGATCCATGAGCACACTTCCTAGGCAGGACGTCAGATCTCCAATCACCTATAATAAAAGGCAGAGTTGGGAGACAGCAAAGACAGAAAAGGGAGGAAAGGTCATGCCGAGAAGAAGTGAGGCAAGGAATGTTGCCCAAAGGTGGCAGTATTTGAGCTAGGCTATGCGGATAAAAAAATGCACCCTTAAAGATAGGGTGTTCCAGACATAATGCCTGTGTTGCGGTGTTGGAGATATAAATACGTATGTGTGTATGCAGGTCCCCATTCACAGAATCACATGTGCATTCAGAAAGGTGATTGTTAAAGCTTTAAACTGGTACAGCACGGCACTTTGGCACTGACCAATTAATTAGAACTTTTACCGGCCAGTCCAGCACACCAATTTGTAATTAAGCACCAGCCTTGCCAATGAGGGTGTCAGTGGAATCCGTCTTGTACATGCTTAACTCAGTCAAATGGAACTTTTCCCACTCAATTTTGTGTATCATTCCCTTCAGCTGGGTCATTCCCTGGGTGGGTGTGAGTTGGGAAATAAGAATCTGATGTTTCCTTTTACAATCTTGGTTCCTAGTGTAAGCACCTGACTATGTTGAAGGCAATTATGCTATATAAAACCTATATTGTTTGAACAACGTGACGCTTAAAATCAAGTCAACTACATCCTGGGTTGTACCATGAAGGAATGAAGTGTTTTCCATACTCGTGGACAGATTGGCTTCATTGCCTCCACTGCCAGAGGCATGCCTGTGTATTCTACTTCACCCACGGCTCCAGGGGCATACAGGGAGAGGTCAACTCTTTTCAAGTCTGACTTTGCTGTCTTTAGAACCAAGCCCCTATTGTAAGCTTTACTGTATGCAGTCTGATACAGACATGCAGGTAGCACAACAGTAGGCCATGAGATTGTACATAGCAACAGTCCCCAACTTATGTCCCCCAGTGAACAGTAGCCATTCCAGATTGCTGGCTATATGTGACATTTCTCTTTTTGCTCTAAACTCCTTACCCTCTGGGACCATCCATCATCTCTACTCAGAAACTCCTCCAATGGGTTCCCACAAGCCCTTGCTGTTGATGGTGAACAAAGAAGAGAAGTTGACCTTCTGTCACTTTTCTTCATGACTGAATCCACAGCAGCCTCTGGTTCTCCTCACCTCTACTTCTTACAGCTTTCTTCTCACACTCTCCACCACATCAACTGAATGGGGCATCCCAATCTACTTGATTGCATATTCACATCAGTAAAAGAAATAAAAATGTTGGTTAAGTATGTTTGTTTATTCATAAGTGTGTGTATTTTCTTTTCTGATTGCCAAGTGGAGTCAAGTGGTCAGATTTTGGATTCAGAGCTGGGATTCAACTCCTGGTCTAAGCTTTACTGGCTGTGATCATGAGTAAACAAAAGATGAAAGAAAGAAAGAAAGAAAGAAAGAAAAGAAAGAAAGAAAGAAAGAAAGAAAGAAAGAAAGAAAGAAAGAAAGAAAGAAAGAAAGAAAAGAAAGAAAAGAAAGAAAGAGTGAGTCCTGGCTGGCATGGCTCAGTGGATTGAGTACCAACCTGCAAATCAAAAGGTCATTGGTTCAATTCCCTGTCAGGGCTCATGCCTGGGTTGAAGGCCAGGTCCTCAGATGGGGGCGTGCAAGAGGCAACTGATTGATGTTTCTCTCAGACATCAATGTTTCTCTTCCTCTTTTTATCCTTCCTTTCCCCTCTCTAAAAATAAATAAAAAAATAAAACCCTTAAAAAAAAGAAAAGAAAGGAAAAAAACACCTCCCTGTGTCCCAGGTTCCTAAATGGTGGAAAGTGTGAAATAATACCACCTATCTAGTAGGACTGTAGTGAGGATAAAATAAGTTAATACACATAAAGTGCCTATTATAAAACCAGTGCTAATCATTAGCTCTTGTTTTTATTAAGTCATGATGGGGTTCATTGCCAATGATAGGGAGAGGTTTGGAACAGCTTGTTTTTGGTATTACTATGGCAAGGGGATATTCACTCCCAAGAAGCCACAGTGAATTTTCTTATGGGGACCTTATGATTGTGGAGGGAAGTGCTAGTACTATTTCCATCAGGCATTGTGGAAATATAGACTGGGAACCTAAATAAATCTGGTCTTATCATCCTGGAAAAATGTACGTTATGTTACCTTCTGAACATTCAGCCTACCAAGCAAGATGTAGTGTAACCTTAAATACAATCCTACATGGGAAGGTGATGCTAGGCTCTAGAGTCAGACTGTCTGGAGTAAAGAAAGTAAGACCATCTGGACTAGCTGATAGTGGTCAGCAATTTGTTCTTAGGCCCAGTATGAGAGGTGAGCATGGTCTTGACCCGAGGAAGAAGACTCTCAGAGGGCTGTTAATTGGATCAAGTTAGAAAGTATAGATGCAAAGTGCAGAGCTGGGGGTGGTAACCTGACTCCATAACCCTGCATGGTGTCTAGCAATGGGCATTACTATGGTCTGTGGATCCATTTTTGTGCAAGCAGTTATAAAGGGCAGAGCTGAGGATGGTAACCTGACTCTAAAACCTTATACAGACAGCATCTAGGAATGGGCACTAGACTATCCATGGATTCACTGACATTGTAAGTAGTTATCTGTATGTCTGGAGTATGTATCTCAAAAATGGTTAAGATCTACTTTATAAAGAACTATGCAAGTTTAAGAAAGGGTTCTCTTTCAAGGCATGCTTTTTACACCATGAAGAATAGATGTTTTTGTTTATTTTTCAATTACAAGTAACCTTGGACTATTCTAATTGGTGTAATTTTAATTAAAACTTTAGATAAAAAGTAATACAAGCAAAATATGCACACATTCTAGAAATTAAGTAGACATCATTCCCGATGCTGTTCATATGGCCCTCTCCAAACTGGGGATGAGATTGTGTGTTTTTCTGGCATACAAAAAAAAAAAAAAAAAAAAAAAAGTTGTGTCAGCTCCTGTGTTGCAATTCTTTCTGGAATTCATTTTAAGAGACAAACATTTATCTTATTGAACTATTAACACTATTTATCTTCAGTTTATAAAATGTCTTCCTTTATCTACTGCCGTTCAACAGCCATAGTTATCACTCCCACAAACACATACATATCACAAGCTGAACTGTTAAATAAACAAAAATGTCTGGGAGTTATAAGGTATTTATCTTAAAGCTTTTCCTATTGCTCTTTGGGAATTTCTTACTATCTGGTTATTATATTTAGTGGTCATTTTAAAAGATAGATCACTAAAATTTTAGTAATTGCCTATGCAAGAAAAAAATCAGAAATCATTAGGTTTCAAAATTCATTTGTATCCAGGTGATTGAGTGAAGTTATACAGAAGCAGGGACTAATGATCTATCCTTGGCCCCTCAGTGTGAACATAGCTCTGGTTTCCATATAGAAAATTCTTGCTTCAGAAATCAGTCAATGGTTTGATAAATATTTGGTTCAGAAGCTGAGTTTGAACCTCAAGGAATCAAATCTACAGAATGATTTTGACTTATCCCATCTGCCTCCAGGTCATCCCAGGGACAAACGGTGTGTCCCTCTTGGGGGAGGCTGACCACCAGGTTTTCTAAGTGCAGCTCTCATTTCTTTTTGTGAAAAATCTGGCTTGACTGTGTTTTCCAAATAGTCTTCCCTTTCTGAAATGCAAATTCACACTCTTATTTCAAATCCAGGTGAAGACTCAGCACATCAAATCGCTTGTTTCAAGACCAGGCATAGAGTAGCGACCTATCAAGTGATGACATTTTTTAGATGTATTGGGTCCTGAAAAGGTGTTTGAAACAAGAATCAAATTAAAAAATGAGTGGTTACATATGTGTAACCGACTCTGTTGCAAGCCATTAAAATGGAATGTGTCGAGGCCGCCATTTGCTTCACTTCCAGAGACCCTTTCTCTGCAAGCTCGAATGGAGGTGGGGAGTTTTCTTGGCTGTTTGGATGTGGTACGGCCCGTTCTGTTTAAACTGGGGGCGGGACTCACCTTGGGATCCCAGTCCGGGGTTCCCATTTGTGAGAAACATGATCGCAGACGTAATTATTTGACTGCTGAAATATTGCTTTTCAAACATGAACTCTCTCTCTCTCTCTCTCTTTTTAACAAGGTCTGTATCTATTTTATCTGAACCAGTAGTAGTCATAACAGCCATCTCTCTTCTAAGGGAAAAATGAGCTATCAGTTTTTCTCAGGCTTGAGCATTCTCCCACCTGTCCTCAATTTAATGCACAAATGAAAGCACATAAATCTTTGTGACATTTTGGCATAAAGCACCTACTTCAGATGACTCCTTTAGGAAACTCTGAACCCAGGTGTTTGGTTTTTGCATAAACTTTGCAAAATGAGAATTGTAACGCGACTGTGTGTACACACACATACATACACATGCACCTCCCCCCAAAGGTGGTTGCATATGAAATGTGGAGAGCTGAAGGGATGTGGGTGGGGGTAGGGGAATAACATGTGTGCAAACTTAATATATCTTTTCCTCACCTGAAGTTGGACCCAGACAGTTAAATTATAATTACAGCCCCATCTGGAGGGGGAGAAAGTACAGTTCTCCAGTGCTCCAAGCTTTCAGCATGGGTACTTTGTCAGGTAAAATAAACATATCCCATTTTCAGCCTGTGGTCAAACTCAACAAAAGCCATGAAAGATGGGACACTCATCAAGAGCCAGATTGTGACATGGTGAGAATGACAGCAACAACAGGAAGAAAGAATGAAATGGTTAGTTAGTTCTCTCAAGCCAGATGGTTCAGGAAGGCTGCTCAAGGCTTACCTCAAAGTGACATAAATCCTTAGCAAAACTCATGGCCGATTGGTCCTACTGCCAAGTTTGGTGTGTAGAGTGGGAAGGAGCCCTTTCCTGGCCAGAGAAATTGGTCCTGAGAAGTGCAGTGACCCAGGCTGGTCTACGGCCATCCTTGGAGTGTTTTAATCACATCATCTTCCCTGGTTACAAAATGGTGAGGCCGTAAAATTAGAAACACTTGGTAACCATGTTCCCTGCCCTTTGAAAGTAGCCAGTCTTGTTCTCTAAGAGAGTGAAGGTGATGCAGAGAGACACAGAGAGAAGAGAGGGTCCTGAGTGTGTCTGAGATGGTCCTGGTTGCATTCATCCTTGAAGCCAACTCATGCCAACATCTCCACTATTTACACAGCCCAGGAAGTTCTCTCTTTTTGCTTAATCTAGCTTTAAGTTTCTGTCACTTGTTATCAAAAGGGCCCAGTCTGATATATAAATCATAAAGTACAATTTATGAAAAGATTATGATTGTTTGATCTAATAGTATCAATGCTAGTAATAATAATTGCTAACATTTATGTACCAACATTTATGTACTAGCGTTATGTACTAATGACTATGTACCAAGCCCTCTCTTAAGAATGCTATGCATATATTTTCTTTCACTTAATCTACAAACCTGTAAAATAGGAGCAATTATTGTTCCTGTTTTACGGATATGGAAATTGAGGCACAAAAATTACTTAACTGAATTGTCCAAGGTCTCACTGCTAATCAGAAGAGGAGGTGAACTTCAAACCTGGGCTTCAGAGACCAGTCTTTTAACCATCCCCTATCCACCTGCAGGAAAGTTGCGATGGTGGACAGCACCATCTCTCCCATCAACTTGCAATTTTAAGTGTTCTTGAGTAGGTAAAGAGTAGAGTTATGGCCAATGTGTCCAGAGACCACGTCTAAGTCTATAAACAATTTTATCTATGCCACAGCCAGGATGGAATGACAAGTACTGATCTACTAATAGAGAGACTTCAAATTATTGTAGCCTTTTATTTTCCCCATCATTTTTCCTGCTTGTTTCCCTTGAAAACTGTGTCTTAGGGGAAGATGTTGTCTATGTGAGCATCAAATGGCATATATGTTGCATGAAGAGAATGAATGAATGAATTTGATAACCCTTGGATACTCAGTGGTTTTCTCAGTTGCCCTCAGACTTGAAAGGGGCTCACAACCACCTAGAGAGGCTTGCTGAAACCCAGACTGCTGTGTTTCTGATTTGGTTTCTGATGTAATATCTCTGAGCTAAGTTAGAGAGTTTGCATTTCTAACAAGTTTCGTAGGCAATGGTCAAGTTGCTGGTCTGGGAACCACACTTTGAGAACCATTGCCCTATGGCAACTGAAGCTGACTGTTCTAAGCACATATGAAACATTATGTCAATTCAAAAAAATAAATCAGCCAGTTTGATTATTTAGGTGTATTGGTCTTCTTTTATCCTAGCTGGTCCCTCTTCCCAAATGGCCAACTCAAAGTGAACATATTTCAGGGGTTCTGAGATTAATAAAATGGCACACAAAGATATCTGATAATTTTATAAGCAAGGGAATGTTAAAATACTGTTTTTTTATTATAGTAATAATTACAGATTACTATATAAAAATAACTTAAAGCAGTGTATTGCTGTTTATTGTTGAATAAAATCACTATTTTTTTCACTATGATTGATGCCAAGTGGTTACTAGACTTTCATAGCATTTGAGTATTTCCCAGTACAGTTGTGTGCCTGCTTTCACCTGCAACTCATCACAAGAATACAGTGGGGAATGATCTCACTGTTACCATATTTTCTGTTACCAGGTATTTGTTATGCAAATCGGTTTGGGTGAACTGAGCTGATGTCATTTTACTCTCTTAATTTATTATTTTCTTTAAATGGACCAAAAAATGAGTTTGATCCAGAGAGAGAATGATTAATTTTGTCCTCGGGACACAAATATATTCTTTGAAGATATCAGACAAACTATGACACCTACTTTTTAATGCAAAATTCCAGTTAAAAATTTCATCTCCTGAAATCTTTCTTTGAGCCTCAAAAGTATCTCAGCTGGACTTACCAGTTAGTCAGACTGAACAAAATGGACATGAAGCAAAGGAATATCTTCAGAAAAAAATCTGCTTTTCTCAATAAATCATTTTTTATTACTTTTTGTTTATGAGAGAGATTGGCCTGTAGTTTTCTTTTCTTGTAATGGTTTTGTCATGTTTTAGTGTCAGGGTTATGCTGACCTCATAAAATGAGTTTTAAAATGTTCCCTTTTGTTAAATGTTGAAAGAGTTTATATAAAATTGCTATTAATTCTTCTTAAATGTTTGGAAAACTTTATCCACGAAACCATTTGAATCTGGAGTTTTCTTTGTGGGAAGGTTTTTAAAGATTCAATTTCTTTAACAGATTTCTTGTTTCTTTTTGTGTTAGTTTTAACAAGTTGTGTTTTACAAGAGATTTATCCATTTCATCAAAATTGTTTAATTTATTGGCATAGTTATTCAACATAGCCCTTGATGATCCTTGCAATGTCTATGTAATCTGCAATGATGTGGCCTTTTAAATCTTGACATCAGTAATTTGTGTTCTCTCTCTTTTTTCTAGATTAGTTTTGCTCCAGGTTTATCTATCAACTTATTTATCTTTTCAAAGACTCAACTTTAGGCTTCGTTAGGTTTTCTCATTGTACACTGGTTGTCTATTTCTTTGTTTTTTGTTCTGATATGTACAATTTTTTAAATTTATTGTTTGGTCACAGTTGTCCTGCCTTTTTCATTATTGCTCACCCCAACCCTGTCCCCTCCCCCATGCCTGGTCAATCTTTCCCCATTTTCTAAGCCCATGAATCCTCTATTCGATATGTGTGTGTATATATATATATATATATTTTTTTTTTTTTTTTTACTTTCTTTGAGTTTATTTTGTTAACATGTTTATTGAATGGAAGCTTATATGATCTGTTTTCACTCTTTCTTTTTCTAATATTAAAGTGTTAAAAGCTAAAACATTGCTTTTGAACACTGATTGAGTTTTGTCCCACACATATGAATATATAATGTTTTATTATTGGTAGTTCAAAATAATTTTAAATATCCATTTTAAATAGTTTTCTTTAAATTTATAGGTTATGTAGGATGGGTTGCTTAATTTCCAAGCATTTGAAGATTTTCTAGTTATCTTCCTGTTACTGATTTCTAGTTCAATTATACTGAGGTGAAAAAATATACTCCTTTAAAATTTGCTTAGATTTGATTCTTGCTTCAGCAGATGGTCTCTTTTAGTAAAAGTTCCATATATATTTAAAAAAAGAATCTGTATTCAGTAAATATGGAGTGTAAAATTCTAGATAAGTTCAGTTAATCAACTTAGTAAGAAGTTACTTCTTGACAGAAACAAAAAATGAATTATTTTCCAAAGTTTAAGAGGTAAGAGCACACAATGACTGAGTGTTTAATCCCGAAACATTACAGATCCTTGTCTCACTTCCATCTGCCTGCTCAGCATCTCTATCTGGATGTGTAAGGAGCATTTCAAATTAATACGTCCCAATGGCAATCCTGATTTCCCGTTTTCCTGTCTCCCGTCTCAGTTAATGCACCCAGTGCTCAGGCTGAGAACATTGGTTGTCCCTGATTTCTCTCTTATTCTCACACCTGCATCTCCACCAGGAGGTTCTGTTTGTTCCTGCTACTTTATAATCTGATTGCTTCTCACTACACCCCTATCACTTCCCTGGTCTAAGTTCCTGCCAGTTCTTTCAAGGGTACTATTATAATAACTTCCTAATGAGTGTCTCTGCTTTTTTTTTTTTTTTAATTTTCTCATCTTCCTTCTCCATCTCTAGACCCTGCCATGTCTTGCAACAGGGCACACAGATTTTTGTTTCTCCCATAACAATCGGATTAATTTTTAAAAAGAAAATCCAATCCAATCACTTCTTTACTAGAAAACAAACAAATATATAAAATGCTAAGTCTTTTCCTCACACTTAGAATAAATTATAAAATCCTCTCTATGACCTATGAGGCCCTCGCCAATCTGGCCCTGACTCTTTCTCCGCCTTGTCCACGACTCCAGATACAATAGCCCTCTTGCTGTGCTTAGAAAAAGCCTAGCTCATTTTCTCCTGAGATCCCTGGCACTTGCTGTCCCCTCTGCCTGGAACGTCCTTCCTCAGGTCTTCACACACTCATTCTTCCATTTCATCTGTGTCTTGACTCTCATGTCTCCACTTGTTTAAAACCTTATCCTACCTCCGCTGTGCTGTCACTAGTCTCTATTTCTCCTGAATAAAATTTCTTCATACACCCTGTCCAGAGTGGCTCAGTTGGAGTGTCATCCTATAAACCAAAAGGCTGAGGGTTCGATTCCTGGTCAGGGCACATGCCTAGGTTTTGGGTTCAGTCCCGGTTGGGGCTTGTACAGGAGGCAACCCATTGACATCTCTCTCTGCCCCCCTTCCTCTCTCTCTGGAATAAAAAAAATTTTCTTCATTGCACTTATCAATACCATATTATTCATAAAGTCATTTTTAATTGTGTTTATCTGTCTTCTGCACTAGAATATACGTTCAATGAGATCAGCAAAAAATTGGTCTGGTTTATCACTGAAACCTGACCCAGCCAACCAGTGCCTGGCACGTAGTGGACTTCAGAAGAATCTCTTGGTTGGATGAATGTATAGATGGATGCCTGGAAGATGAATGTTTAATGGAAAAAAATGTTTGCTTCTAATGTTACTAATTCAGGTTGGAGTTGACACCAATTACTTTGAGCTGGTTTTCCTTGAGATTGAGCAACCTCCACAGTTTCAAAAGATTATGTGCGCATTCATTTCTGAAACAGAAATATACTGTGTGTGCCTGTGTGCATGTGTGAGTGAGTATGTTTGTGTGTGTGTGCCTAACTGCAGCTGTATCATATGTATCTAATCCACCAGTGGACTGGACTGTGGGCATTGGGGACAATGCATTAGAATTTAAAGATAGGGGGAGGGTGAAGGAAATTTTTCCTTAGATGATATTTTTGGCTTTTAGGGGACATAATTTTTCTTTCTGATTTTCTTTATAATGTGGTAATCATTGCTATCCAACCACCACCATCAGCAGTATATGCTAGGCCTTTATAAACAATATCATTAATAATTATCACTACAACCCTACAAACCAAGTATGGCTATTTCCATTTTCCAAATGTGGAAACTGATCCCCAGAGACAACATACGCAAGATGACATGGCTGAGAAGTTACGGAAGAAAGACTTTGCCTGTCCCCAAAGTTAGTGCTCTTTCCGCTGAAATACACATTGCCTCTCTTTCTATGTTGAATATGGAAAATAATTTAAAAATAATATTTAGGACTTAAGAGTAAAAACTTCTTGCAAATATATATGTTCCTGGTCTCTCTGTAGTGACTTATTCAAAGTATTTTATTATGACTAGGCAGACACAGATATTTTAGAATATTCCTTACTTATATGTCCTTATGCCATCTCTTTCTATGTGTACCTCACTAAATTTCTGCCAGTCTGGTGAAAGAAACCAGATGTTTTTAATGATTTTCAGCATTTGGATATGGCTGTTCCATGAACTATTTTCATCCGATTGTTTTTATGTCATTATATGATGTTGCTTCAGACTGAAAAGCCCTTTGGGATCTTCTAAGATGCCAGTGGCCTGTATTTTCATATAGTGTGTGTTTTACCTAATTCAAGTATCTGTCTCCTCCCCAGAGAATCCTTCCCAAGTGTGCTATCATCAGCACCTTCCCCTCCATTTACTTTTTTCATAGCTCCCATCACTAACTAACCTTCTATTATACTCTTTAAAAATTGTCTTTCTCCTCTGCAAGAATAAAATAATCTCCATGAAAGCAAGGACTTGATCTTATTCCGCTGTCTTTCCGGGGCCAGGGCAAGACCTGGCACATAAGAAGGCCCTGGGCTACTAGTACCCAATAAAAAAAATGATGCTTTCCCCTCTTCCCCACAAACACAGAGACCCATGTGGAAGCGGAGGTTGGATATCCCTTGCTTTGGGGACTTGCACGACCGTATGGAATCACTTCATGCAGTACCTGTATCTCGTGGTCATCAATTGCAGTTTGTCAGTTAACCTGAGTATCGGGTCTCCTAATCTGAGTTGATTTCTAAATATATTATATAAATAAATAAACTGCTTCTACAGTTATTAGTGTCCAGTAGAGGTGGGCCTAAGGAATGTCTAAGAAGTTACCATGACTAAAATGTTATAATGGTAATCTCCCAATGCAGAGAATGAAATGATATTGCTGAATAGACTTTTTTTCAACTGCTGAGCATTCTCCTCTTCCATAATTTCCTTTTAAAACCTATGTGCTATCTCTCTGGCCCGTGTGGCTCAGTTGGTTGGAACATCATCTCATGAACAAAAAGGCTGGGGGTTTGATTCCCAGTCAGGGAGCATACCTAGGTTTCTGGTTTGATCCCCGGTCAGGGCACATATGGGAAACAACAAATTGATCTTCCTCTCTCACATCGATGTTTCTCTCTCTATCCCTTCCTCTCTCTCTAAAAAAACCAAAAAACAAAAAAAAACCCAATAAATATATATTTTTAAATTATTTAAAATCTATGGTACTACCTCATTAGTAGATTCAATGACAGAAAATGAATTTTCCAGAAGAGTTCTGGGACCAAGCACATACATTTTGACCACGCATGGCTTCTGAAGATGCTTTTTCAGGCCCTGGGAAGGCAACAGTGCATGAAACTAAGTCCCTGCCATTATAGAGATTGTTTCAATCATACTGGAGAGAAAGATGATTAAATAAAAAAAATATAATATTTAAGACTGAGTTGTTAAATTGCATATCAATAACATAGCCATAGTTTTAGCTAGAAAAATTGTTCCTAGGTCATGTACTGGAAAAAATGGTATCAGTGTTTCCTGGGGTTCTCCAGAGAGAACATAACTTCCAGATGTTCTTTCCCTGAGTATGTTAGAGAATGTTCATGTTCAGAAAAGGGTCCCTCAGGTCTGGGCTCTGGGCTGAGCCTGGTGGTTGGGATCCATGATATCGACCCCAGGATGGGTATTTTAGCTACAAATTCCACCAACACCCTGCTGCATATATTTGTTTACTTAGCTTGTAATAAATAGCTTCAGATACAGAGATTCCATATGAACACAAACTGTCCCAGCCTTTAGAAAACTCTCCAGGCAAGCTCTGGGAGTACATGTGTGTTTAGGGGTAATCATCTCCAGGAAACACTGCCGTCCTACAAGTTGTCATTGCTGTCATCTTCCTATAAAATCCCCCGTCCTTTTGAATGTTCATAAGTGGGCATTTTCATGCAGAATACATCGTTTTGAATTGAATCTCAATAACTCCTCTGGTGGCCGCCTGCCAGCCTGACAATGTCCGTCCTTGTGAAACGAGCCTTGGTGAGTCTGTTTGGAAGCATGCTGGCTTTCGTTTTAGCAACAGACTAGACTGAGTCCAGAAAATATTTTGCGATATTTATTTTCATAGCATGAATAAGCAAAACAGTCAAGAAAGTGCTGATGGGTCTCTAATTCTCAAACTCCAGCTTAGAAAATAGAAATTCAGATTTTCTATTCCATCTCCCTGCCCCACCTCGTTCTCCCTCTCTTTCCAATGGGGGCTGATATTTCTGGCTTTGGCAGAAGCGAGGATGTGTTGAAATGCTGTAAATTACAGTTAATGTGATATGGTTCTGTTTATCCTAGTCCAACACTGTTGAACCTACCAATTTTTCCCTTCTTGGCTTCCCATGAATTAAGACAACCAGAGAATAGCCAGTTGGAAGACTGGACCATTTTCTTTTTCAGTTAGAGTAAAAGACAGACATAACTGATGAATGCTGGCCCTAAAGAAAAGTTTTTGTTTTGGGTTTTTTTTTTTTTTTTGCCTTGACAAGACATCAGAAAAAGCCCAAGACACAGCCCTATTTACTTCAGAAGAAAAAGGATTATGTTCAGGGATGTATGGAATTGAAAGTATTATTCAATTTTCTAGGGGAGATTCACACCAATCAAATTTAAGTGGAAAATGTTGATGACTTCATAACTATGAACTGAATACTAAAGAGACAGCTGCCATCTTTGAGTTTCTCATTCACCATGAAAAAGATCACCCCAGAAGATGGTCACTAATAGGGTCTCACTATCTCATACCTGACTCTTTCAAGAGCTCTGTACTTTCACAGGCAAATCTCTTGGATGCAAGTGACTCAGGCACACTGGCTGTCATTGTGCAAAATGACCACTGTAAATAAATTGTTCAGTTGCCAATCATTGGGTTTGTTGGGAAGATGTGGTATTCATCAGATTTTTATTAGAAGTCAGAGAAATGATAGAGCTTTTTTTCATGTAAATTGAGGTTTTGAGAGGGGGTTATGTTAAGACCTTGGGTTTCTTTTGGGGAGAAGTAAGAACAATCCACATATGTGGTCAAAACTAATAATCATAAATGATTAGAAAAAAGCTTCAAATTGAGCATTTACAGATCTGGTATGCTTTGACTATTGTACAATCCAATTGAGGCTTGCTTAAATAAACAAGGCTGAATAGAAATGACTTTAAAGAATAGTGAGGAGAAATCTAAGAAAAATTCATTCTATCTCATTGTTAATAATTGGCTTTAAAAATGTGTGAGGGGTGTTTAGAAAAATGTGATGTAAACTTAGGAGGTTGATGACGAACAACTTAGTTTTCTTAAACAGAGACAGACAATGTCTTATGTGTGTGAAGAGAGAAATGAGCCCTCGACAAACTCTCCTTTACCCTCCATGCAACTTTTCTGTAATGGGCATGTCAATTCAAATTCCTTACATTTGTCTGGTGTGTTACATATTTACATATATTCATTTAACAAACAGAGAACTTGTGATTTGCCAGATACTGTTTTAAGCATCTGCAAAAACATTTAAACCCTCATGACTAGCCCATGAGTTAGGTGCTCATATTGTCTTCCTTTCATTTGGGAAAATAGACACATCAGGAGGTTAATAACTTCATACATTGACTCACCAAGCACTTAGGGAAACCTTTCTAAGCACAGACACTGTACCAGGTGCTGGAGCCACAGCAGGACTCTAACTTGTTTTCCACCTTCAAGGTACTTTTGGAATGGTAGAGACATCTCAATGAGAACTCACAATAGAAAATGACATGCAGAATGATAAAAAAAAAATGTATAAAAATCTCTCCCTTACGCAGCAACAGCTTAACGAATGACTGGCATTGAGTACTTTTTGCATATGCCTTATTGTGCTTGGATATACCATAAGTTATCTCACTTCACTCTGACTCCAACTCTGTGGCATAGTCATTCTATCAACTAGTACCCACTGAGTGTCACTCCCAGGAGAGGCACAGAGCCCACTGTCATGAGATTAAGTTATAGTCAGGAGACTGACATTCATCAAAAATATCACAAAATATAAATGTGATAGTACAACTATGGTATGTGCTACCAAAAAAGTGACATAGAACTGAAAGAGTATACAGAGGGAGGATTTGAACTCACTGGAGAAGTCTGAAAAGGTTTCTCTGAGGATGTAACTGGGTGAAGGATAAAGAGGAATTAAGCAGATGAAATGGGAAAAGTAGTCCAGCAAAAGGGAGCAGGACCACATATGGAGAGTTGGATGAACTCATTGAAAGCAAGTCAGGGAATTCAGTGAGATATGAGCAAGGAGAGGTCAGACTCAGACGGTCTTCGCAAACAATGTGGGAGGGAGGCTATGCTAGCCACACCACTGGGAAACCACTGGGGTGTGTAGCACTTGATGAATAACGGTGCTGATTGGCATTTCTAAAGACAGCTTTGGCTGTGTTGTAGAGAATGTGTTAAAATGGTCCAAAAGTGACCCATTTTACAGAAGGGAAAACAATGGATGGACAGAGAGGTTGATTAGCTCTCCTGTGGACACACAGCTGGGGAATAAATTCCATCTTCACTGGAGCCCTTTGACTGCTGGGAAAGCACCTTTACTCTCTGCTCTATGAGAACAAAGAAGAGGATGCCAGGAACCTTGGTTGAGGAAGCGGAACAAAATTCTAAGAAGGAAAAAATATTTTATCTGAGTTTTGCAGAATGAGTGGGAGACAGGATATAAAGACATTTTGGACAGAGGAAATTGTATAAAAGCAATCAAGACAAGGGAACTTTGAGGAGTGAAGGAAACTATGCCTTGATTATGGATGCAGTTACAAGAGTCCATAGATTTGTCAAAACTCACCAAACTCACTTAAATGGTCCATTTTGATAAGCATACTTGATGCCCAGGTCTTGGTCTTGAATACCTTTGCCCACTGAAAGGAACCAGTGATTCTCAAAGAAATGGCTGTTTAGGGGGCTGGAGTAAGTTTTTACAAGATGAACCTAGAACATTTTCTTGTGCCAGAAAGTAAAGAAGTGACTTTTAAAAAATGACAGGCATATCACAAACAAATTATAGTCAACTTCAAAGGGTTCCACTGGCAAAATATGGGAAAATTTGGACACCAAAATAATTAAGAACAGTAATAAATTATAAAATATGTGAAAAACAGGAAACTGTGAGTTCATACTAATAATAAATACATAAATGAGTAGGAGGAGAGATATTATCTATGACTGTGGACTGTTAAGTGTGGAGGGGGTGCTAAAGTTGGGAAAATCTTCATTTTGCATCCACCAAAATAAAAGTTTTGTTCATGTGAGAATCATCAAAGGACACAAAATCCAAGGGGATATTTTATTTAATTTCATTTATGTGTTTAATTTTTTATTTTATTCTTATTATTGACACTATTACAGGCACGTCCCTCCACCCCTCCACCTTGGTTGACCTCCACCAGCCCCCACACCCCCTTTCCTCTAGCCAACACCACACTGTCGTCTGTGTCTATGGGTTATGAATATATGCTTTTTGGCTAATCCCTTCACTTTCTTTTATCATGGGGATATTTTAATGAGGAGCAGGATTTTCTAATATTGCAGAGAATCTTCCCATATACTGCTTATTAGTTGCAAGGGCAAAGTAGTAACCACACAGTGGAGAAATTGGATAACACTTTGAGTGATTAACATCAGCATCACCACTGGGGCAGATGGCCACTGTGCGTCTCCAGATACAATGTTCATATTCTTAGCTCCAGTTGTTGAATTGAAATAGGATGAAAGTAAAGAATATAAAGAGGTAAGTGTCAGATGAAGAAGGGGGAAATAATGGCTAATGGATATATAAAAAAAAACTCACCGTGACTAGTAATCAGGAAAAATGAAATCAAAGCAATCCAGTATTGATTTTCTTAGACTGATACTTGGCAAGGGTATAAGAGAGATAGGAACATTCATATTGTTTATATGAGTGTAACTTGCTAAATATTTTTAGGGGTGAATTAACTAGCATTTATCAATGTTAAATATCCTTACCCTTAAACTGAGCATCTCAGGTCTAGGACTTGTTCCTAGAATCCACCACAAATTATATGCAGAAGAACATTTGGTCCAGGACTGTTTGTGGTAGAAAGCAATTAGCAACTGTACCAGTTATCTATTGCTGCATATCAAATTACCGCAAATTTAGCAGCTTAAAACAACACACATTTAGTGTCTCAATTTCTGTGGATCTGGAATCCAGGCACAGCTCAGCGAGGCCTTCCGTTTTAGTCTCTCACAGGCTGCAATTAAGGTGTTGGCCAGAACTGGAGACTCATCTGGGACTCCAATGGGAAAGGATCTGCTTCCAAACTGACATGGTTGTTGGCAGGATTCCGTTCCTTGTGGGCTGTTGGCCAGAGGCTGCCCTTAGTTCCCTGCTATGCGGGCCCTTCTAAAAGCCAGAGAGTCTGCTAGCAAGAAACAAGTTACAACCTCTTGTCTCCTAATCACAGAAGTGTTATCTCATCTCCTTTGCTTTATTCTGTTGATTCACTAGCCATCCCACACTCAAGGGGAGGCAGTTACACAGGGGCACAAATATCAACAGGTAGGGATAACTGGGGACCGCCGTAGACTCTACCCACCATGATGACCTGAATGTCCGTCAAGAACATCAAGGTTGAATAATTTATGGTACCACCACAACTTAGGAAACATTTCAGTAGTTAATAAAGAATGTTGTTAATATGTGTGTGCACAGACGTGGAGAGATTTCCCAAATCTATTGTTAAATGAATAAAGCAAACAAAGTTATTTTGAAAACAAATGTGACACCACTTGCGTAGAAACAAAATATTTTTTCCAAAATAAAACATGTTTATGTGTTAAAATATATACATGCATTCAAATACAAAGGAAGAATCTTGGGAGGAGACACATCCATCCATTGATGGTGGTGACCACATACCCAAGAGATGTGGGTTCAGGGTGGAGGATGGAATAATGAGAAACTTTCTCATTTTATTCATCGTATTTATTGTCTGGGTCTTTTTTTTTTTTTACAGTGGGAATATATTTGTGTACTATATATTTGTTTCCAAAAAAAAAAAAAAAAATCTTGAACTGGGAAACTGGTGCTTATGTCCAAGAGTGTTAACTTTTGAAAACATAGCATGCTATGCATAAATGTGTCCCAACAGTGCCTTTTCATTGTGCACATTTTAAAGGTTTGCTTGGTTTTCCATTCCAGCTTTTTCTCAGATGTTTGTGACTATGCTTGGAACAAGGAGGCTAATAAGGGTTCTGTTGTCCCAGACCCAGGAGCTGCTCTGGAAATACATGAGTAAGGCTGCAATGAGCTGGCAGCTGGATCCTATCGAACACTCTTCTTTCTCAGACACAAAGGAAGACCACAGTAGCCACCCAGAGCGGAGCCTGGTGCTGCGGGGCACTTCTGGGAGGCCACGGGAAGGGAAGTGAAACAAATAATCCCTTTTGTGGTGTGTCTTTTTGTCAGTTCCATGGCCTACTTTATCATCAAAACATGAGCCCATGCTCCCATGGGGAAGATGCAGTTCAAGAGCCACTGCTCACTGGTGACCTTGGGCCAGCCACCTCATCCGTCTGTACCCAGTGGCCTCATCTGTAAAATGGTGATGGCGATCCTATTGCTATCATAGGTTTGCTGTGGGGAGTAAATGAGCTGATACATCTGAGGTACTTGGCTTAGTGCCCAGAACATATTAGGCATTCCAGGAAGGCTAGCATCTGCGACTGTTGTTGATGTTATTTATTGTTATCAACGAAAGTTGGCACATACTAAACTCTTTCCAGATTCCTGATCCCAGCTTCGTGATAAGCTTTATGCATGTTTTATCTCATTAAATTTCTCAGCCTTCCAGAGTGGAAGCTACTCTGAAGCTCAGAGAGAGCAGTTGCCGCATTTCATTTTAGTGAATAATGGATAGACCACCTTCATTTTACCTGTGAAATGGTTGGGGAATAATCTAGCAAGGGTGCACTGTTTGCAAACTCTGGTGCTGAGGATGTGACTACAAGGGGCTTCCTTGTTCCCAGGCACAGCAGCTTCTCTCTTCCAATGAGCTTCGCCTGCTCAGGGGTCAGAGGGTTAGTGTGAGCTTTATGCAAAACATTTCTTTAGTTAAGTTTTCTGGATACCTTTCTTTTTCTAAAACTTGTTTTCTGAAATAGAGCTTCAGACTAAAGCTCAAGACTGACAATCAAAATGACAGAAAATGACAAGTGTTGGTGAGAATATACAGAAATTGAAGGCTTTTTATATTACTGGTGGACATGTAAATTGCTTCAACTACTTTGAAAAACAGTTGGCAGTTCCTAAAAATGTTAACATAAAGTTTAGAATATGATCCAGAAATTTCACTCTTAGGTATCTACACAAGAGAAACAAAAACATATATTCACACAAAAACGTGTACACTGATGTTCATAGCAGCATTATTCTTATAGCCAAAGAGTGGAAACAACCCAAGTGTCGAGCAACTGATAAATGGATAAACAAAAGGAGGTATGTACATATGGTAGATAAAGAAGGATGCTACAAAATGGATGGACTTGAAAATATGATGCTAAGTAAAAGAAGCTAGTAACAAAAGGCTACATATTGTACAACTATATTTATATGAAATGCTCAGAAAAAGCAAATCCATGGAGATTGTAAGTAGGTCTGTGGTCATCTAGGGTCTGGGCGTGGGTGGGATAGACATGAGAGCTTATGTGTACTGTATGTGGGGTTTCTCTGCAGGGTAGTGGGAATCCTCTAAAATTAGGTTATGATGATGGTTAGAAAGCTATGACTGCACTAAAAACTACTGAATTGTTCATTTTAAAAGGCTGAATTTTATGGTATATGAATTACATCTCAATAAAACTGTTTAAAAATATCAGTGTGACTTGCCAAGCTTTTGAAAACTGAATGAAACAACGCCTGCAATGTGCTATTTCCTAGTTAAAAATGTGCAGAACTGGGGAGATGACTTCCAGTAGAGAGATCAGGGAAAACTAGAAAGGCATTTGAACCCTAAAGCTTGAGAGCCTTTAAATATGCCTGAAAGAATGAAATAGCTTTGGGCACATGTAGGAAGGATATTCTAGATGAAAGGGGCAGTGTGAGCCAAGCTCCTGAGGTGAAAAGGCAGGGGTAAAAAAAATTGACTAGACCAACACTGTTTGTATTAAACAAAGAAGACATACTGCATTTTAAACCATATTTTAAAATACTCACATCTGTGAACAGCTTTTGGATAACTTTTATATTGGAAATCAAAGAGAAAAATATAAAAGACCTAACCAAAGTTTACCTTCTAAGAAATATCTGTAGGCAACATTTACTCTTCTGAGCAAATACATCAATAATGGCTTCACTGAGAAATTAAATATCAATCTGAAGTTGCTAGGACACTTTTTAAAACTGTGCAAAACAATGTAATCCTAGTACATCCACTTTTGGTAATCATCTGGTCTCACTCTGTAGTTGGATACCTGATTGGAGGTGGTCGCATGCAAGCTAAACTCATACTGATAAAGTGGCATTGGCATTATTCACAGCATACATTTGTCCTCCTAGAGAGGAACCTTCCCAGGGCCAGTAGACAAGCAACAACTGTCTCAGAGGCTTCGGTGGAGCTGATTCATTCCAAGCCCAGGACAGACCAGAAGGCCTCTTACAGGAAGCGTATTAAACAGTTTTCTACATCCTCTCCCCTCCATAAACATGTCTCGGCAAACTTATGATCCACTACATTTTCTGCTTTTGGTTCTCTGCTCAAAAGTCCTACGATTCTCCATGTTGAGCTACTAAATGGCCGCAACGAGGAATGAAATATTTCAAGTTCTCATTAAATTCCTATGCCCATATAAAACTGGAGTAAAGCTCATTGAAAAAGATGACTCCCGCTCTTTCAGAAACTGAATCCAGAGGAAGAACACAGATACAGTCCCGAGTTAAAAAGAAATTAGTAGGTGACTAAGAGGTAATGGATGATAATAAAGCTCTGACTTGCTCCAGGTGTGTAGGCAATAGTGACGGTAGGGCAGTATACTAATAAGACTGAGGCTGAGAACAAAAATAATGTGGCCTCACTACCTTCTCTGCTGGTGTGAGAAATCTAACACAGTCTTTGTGGGAGCTAAGCTGGGTTTCTCACCAGCAGAGATAGTAGTGATCTTAGCTGGTCTGAAGGTGGGCATCAGGAAAGTGTTTCAGGAAGATGGTATGGTGGAGAATTTGGGAAGAGGGAGTAAGATGTAATATCTACTGGGACAAAATGATCCACCAGGCAGCCAAAGCTCTGCTTAGGGCACTAGCCAAGGAGGGACCAGTCTCCTGTTCTCCTTCCTTCAAGAAAGAGAAAGACAGACACAGAGAAGGTCAGCTTTTATGTATTTATCCAGAATTTTGACATCAGAAAATGATGTTTAAATCTGAGCATAACATAGACTTGGGGACTATAAATCTGTTTTGTATGATGTATACTTGTGTACATATGTATGTAGGTGTCTGTGACCATAGTTGGGAGGACAGCATTGGGTGGGTTATGCTTGTGGTCTGTGTGTGTGTGGGGGGTGGACATGTGTGTGTGCACATGTGTGGGTGGATAGGTGTGGTTGCCCAGGTATATGTGGGACTTGTGTGTAGTTGTATGTGGGACTTGTGTGTAGTCGTATGTGTGACAAGGGATGGACAAGAGTAGGTTTACAGTTGTGAGTACATGAAATGCAGTTTATTCCTGTATTTTGTTTATTGTAAACTTCTTTGGCCCACCCCTGTATGTGCATCTGTGTGTGTGTGTGTGTGTGTGTGTGTGTGTGTGTGTGTGTGTGTGTAGGGGACAACAGAGCACCATCGACTTTTTATTGACAAGGGTTTGAAAGTCACGATCTGGCCTGAGATTCTGACGCAGATGGTATAACTGTGACCAACATCATGACTGCACTGCCACTTCTAACAGATAAATGCCACTGTGGGGACCTAGCTAAGCCAGGTGCTTTTCACACAACAGGTGACATTTGCTGTAAAATTCCAATTCAGAGCTAAAGAACATGATAATCCATGGTCCCCCAAAGCCTTGGGCTGGAATTCACACCAAGTGTTTCTGGACACCAAGCCCTGCTCCAGCCAAGGCCCCAGAACACAATGACAAGTAGGTTTGCTGAGTTCTTTGATGGAGGAGAAGTGAAGAGGACTTTCAGTGGGGGAGTGGTTGAAGCGGGGATATTGAGTTGGGAGACTGGTGATAAAGCAATTTTGTTTGATTAATTGGTGCTTGAGTTCCATAGTTGGCCCAGGTGGTTTCAGAGTTTCTTCAACAGTAGCTGAACTTCCCAGATTGCAGAGTAGGAAAAGTGGAAAGGGGGAGGCAAGGGCTCCTTAACATCTCAAAAGAGAGAAATATGGTTTTCTGGACTCACACAGGCAGGTTCCTGGGGCTATCTAAGGATGGGGCCTCCAGGCAGGCTGATTTGAAATGCTTCCAAACGGATATCATGCTTCAAAGAGTCAGCCCCTGTGGGCCAGAAGCTGAACCTGAGTGTGAGAAGGGGACAAGAGAGCTGAAATTCAGGCTGCCTCCCCTCCCCCAGGCCCTGGAGGGTTTGTTTAACCCCTCAGGGGTGCTGTGTGCCTTCCTTGTTGAGGTGGTTTGTGGCTTAGTGAAGCAATATTTATAGAGTGCTCTGTGATTCTTGGGCGAACATTCGTTTTATAAATGAATGATCAAATTTATTAGCAATGAGTAACTAACCCGTCTACATTTATTTTGTTGATAATACAAATTTACAAGGTTTTAATTGCCAGTTTTAAAACCCCAAAAACCCATACATAAATACATGGGTAATAAAATATCTTCTCACTGTGCCCTTGACTTCTGTAGTTACATTAGGGCTTGTGAGGAGGGTCTGAAGGAGGTTTCAGATGTAATCACAAAACTTGCCTAAAAGGATTAGGGCCAGAAACAGTCCAGTACTGGTTGGTGGTAATTTCATGTATTTCAACCAAAATGTTCCTACTGATAATTATTAATAATTTTCTTTATAATGCTTATTACTGTTAATAATAATCTTTTATTTCTATTATTATCTCATATAGTGCCTTATGACCTTGCTACCTGGTGTGTGGTCCCTGGACACCAATATTGGTATCACCTGGTAGCTTGCTAAAAATGCAGAATCTCAGGCCTCCTCCCAGACTTACTGAGTCCCAGGACAATTTCTATGCACATCAACATTTGCAATCTTCTGAATTCTGAAGTAGTTATAATCTCCCATTTCACAGTAAAAAACAAACAAAACAAAACAAAAACTGAGCTTTAAAGAAGTTCTATATATGGCCCAGTCCCAAGGTCAAGCTGGCTTTAAATCCCATCAGTTAGAGTCAAAGCTCTCAGCCACAAGGCAGATGCTGCAGGTGTGCAGAGTCCACACAGAGTCCATAAGTATGGACTTGCAAGGACAGTGATGACAGTCCTGGGCCCTCAAAGTAGTGACTTCACTGGGCTCTGATCCATGGGTTGTATACTCAGCTGTTTGTACCTTCCTCCTTTAGACCTGATGTGGGGGAAGCCTATGACGTCTAATCTCTGCACATGATCCACCTCAGAGAGAAAAAGGGACATCTTGAGATTATGACCAAGAATGGTCTCATGTAAAATTTCTTCAGTGTTAGAAATGACAGTCAGTTAACTTACTGCTTTAAAAAAAAAACCCTATTTTAGAACAGTGATATGAATCCCAGAAAGACAGGGAATGCCTGACACCCAAGCGAAGTGGTAAAATGATCATATTCATTTATTGCAATTAAAAAAAATTAATGAATGTTTACTATGTAAGGCAATATTCTGAATTCCAAGAATAGAGAGGGGGATGTAAAACTAAGTCCCTGACTACAAAGAGGAAGAAAGTTTAACAAGTAAGATGACTGGAGCCATTCCTGTATCTCTTCACCAGACTCCCAAGGAAGTCAAATCAATTCTCTGCCATAAATTTTGAATTGATTTATGCAAATATCAGCTAATGCAAAATTCATGTAAATTACCAAAGTACTTGAGTTCCCCATGTCCTCCTATTATGGTGGCCTTAACTTAATCTGCTCTCACCTTGAATGCATCTACTTTATCTAAGACAAGAGGTCCCTAATAGTTGCACTGAACACTTTTGATGTCAGGCTCAGATTCTAACCATGAAAGAAAGAAAGGATATTAGAGGTCACGTGGAGCCTGCCCTACTGGGCATCTCCTCTACGAGGTATTCTTTAGGATTATACTCAGCAAGCCCCGGACTCAGTTTGCCTACCTGTCAAGTGGGTAAGTAAATATCCCCTTTATTGATGCAAAAAAGATGTGTAACTTCAGTGACCAGAAAATATGTAGATGTTCTAAGAAGAACATTGACCTGTATTCCTGCACAGAACTCTCCTTTCTAAACTCTCTGGTAAAATGATTTTAAAACAATGCTCTCCTCTTCACTGTATTGAAATAATTCGGAGTGTCTCCTGAGATAAGGACCTTCTAAATTTATAACCTGTCCTCCAGAACTATTCCACGAGGGCAAAATTCCTCTGCAAGAAACACCTTCCACTGAGTGCCACTTTCAAAGAATTCTTGGGGCTGGGGAAAGAGGGACTCACTCTTCCAATGGAACCACAAACAATGGGACCTACATGGGCCAAACCTCACCCAACCATCTGAAAACTACACTGGAGGCTCTCTGAAGAGGAGCACAAATACCCCTCACAATTGCCCTTTGTTTCTAATTTTATTATAAGTTATTTTAGGATTATTGAATGAATAGGCATTTAGAGATCTAGTTTCACCTTTCTGGGTGTCCCCTTATGAGATTGCTGAAGCCTAAACTAAACACAGGCCAACCAAAACCAGAACTCAGATGCCTGCCTGGATCACTAGCGCAATTGGTGAGAGAAGTGGCATAAAAACAAACAAAAGAAAATAGAATATATATATATATATATATATATATATATATATATATATATATATATAACATTGTGAACTGTAGTGATTTAGTGATTAGTAATAAATGACCATCGTGATGTTTTCATAGAGGTTTCTTTTTCTTTATTGAAAGTTGTAACTTCTATGTATGTTAAACTCGCAGTAATTCCAAGTCTTCAGAGAAAGTGTAATGTCAGAGAATAGGGGCATCTGTTTGACAGAGAAGGTGGTTGAGGAAGACCCCTCTGAGGAGATAGCAGTTTGGTTAGGACCTGAAGAGTCAGGTCATAGTCATGAGGATCATGGACATCAGGCTTACAGGTAGACAACAGAGCATGTGTGAAGGCCTTAAGTGGAACCAAGAGCTGGCCATTTTCCAAGAGCTGAAAGAAGGTCAATCAAGCTGCAGTTGCATTATAGTGATGGAGGGAAGTGTGAACTGAGCTGAGCTGGTGTTGGAAAGAATGGGAAGAGCCAGATCACACAGGTTATGTGGTCCATCAGTGAGCCATTGACATAATCTTTTTTCAGTTTGAAGAGCAGCCCTCTAGCAGCTGTTTGTGTGACAGAGCTTATGCTGTTGGCATGGAAGCATGGAAACAGTTAAAAAACTGTTGGAATAGTTGATACCAAAGATGATGAGGGCCTATTGTGATGGAGCTGAAGAGAAGCAATTAAAAATTGATTTTGAGCACCAAAGCTCATTGGATTTGTTAAGGGATTAGATATTGGTAGATTTTGTCAAGGATGCTTCCAGGGTTTTAGTTTGAGGACTTGAGAAGATGTGTGGATCTGTTGACTAAGATTGCAGCAGGAACTGGCTGGGAGAGGGGCAAAGTCCTAATTGAGGGACGTCATCCTAAAAGTTCAGGAAATCAGAAAAGCTGCCCTTGCCAAGGTGTTACTGGTCCTCTGTTTTGGTTCATCAAAAAAAAGCAATTCTGAGTGATCATAGATGCTGGATGTGAATTATGGCACAGATGTTGGATATTTACCATTTCTGCTTTATCAGAGGACAATGTCCAGCTCATAGGGCTTCATCTGTTGGCAAATCTGTGTTGAGCCCTTGTCTGGCCAGTCACTGTTCTAGACACAGTCAGAATGCATTGAATGAAGTAGGCAATAACCAATTAAACATTTTCCTTCAAGTTTTAATGCAGGCATCATCAATGAAGTTCAAAAGCATTTTGTTTCTTTTAGAGTGGTAAATATGGACTATTCTTAGATGGTACACAAATGTTCATGATGGGAAAACCCAGGCTTACTTTGGAGTCTGGAGTTTTACACACGTGGCAACTTCCAGTTGAATGGGACAGCCATGAAAATTTGCAATAATGTGATAAATATTCTAGCCATCAATTTTTCACCACTTTAATACTTGACCAAAAGGAGTTTTGGTTTTTTTTTTCTTTTTTTTTTTTTGGCACTTTGAAGGTCTTAGCTGTGGACTATTAAGGGTAATACTCTTTTGATGGGAATAAGACCTTAATTCCAGAGTTTATTTCAAAGAACATTGGTTGTAAGGCCAAGTGCCTGTGTCATTGGCCGGTCAAACCATACCAACAATGCCCATTACAAAAAGATCTTTATTGCATTTTATCTCTGTAAAGCAGTAACCCTTTTTGGCAGCTGGATCTGCCTTCTCTGGATCCAGTTAGTGGCTGTAAAGGAGGCTCAGGTTTCTGGCAGTCAATCAGAACACAGGTGGAGCTGGCCTGTGGACCTAGCCGCCTTCTGGCCTAGGCTAAATGGGGCTTTAGTGGACCTCCTTGGGATTTGTCAGAAGGGAAAAAATCACATTTCTGCTGGGAAGAAAGTAAATCTAGAATTCAGGAAGGGAGAGGCAGCTTATAATAATAGTCTTTTACCTCTGTACTGGGCTTTACCTTTCACAAAATATATACATTATTCTATTTGGTTCCCCCTCCAAAAAATCCTATGAGTTATATATTGTTATTCTCATTTTACACAAGGCTCACAAAGAGATTTGGAGACCAAGGCTCACAAAGAGAAAGTGACCTGACCAAAGCCACAGACTAAGAAATGGGACTTTAATTCAGGTCTGAAATTCAAGTCTCAACTTGAAGGGTAAACTTTAAGGAAAGAGAAAGGAACTAAAATTTATTGCATTTTACCTTGTGCCAGGCACAGTGCAGTGCAGGGGGAGAGAAGAATTAAATAGTGTTTATAACTTCATTTGTCACAGCTGATACTGCTCAAGGCATGACGTTTAAAACAAATAAACAAACAAACAAATATAAGTCAAAGTCTCAGGGATCAAAATTGATACTGGAATTTACATGTGGCCTCCATCATATTTAGTGAAAATGTGAGAATGATTTAGAGAAGGGTCAGCGAACTACAGCCCAGGGGCCAGATCTTTGTAAGTTGCAGCTTGTTGGAATGCAGCCACGCCCATTCATTTGTGTGTGGTCCATGGCTGCCTCTGTGTGTCAATGACAGAACTGAGGAGTTGGGACAGAGACCCATGCTGCCAAAAATGTTTATTCTCTGTAAGAAAAAATTTCTGAGTCCTGATTTAGAAAACTTCTCTCATTTTGACTTGAATCATGGACTCATTCTCAAAGGCCTTTTAAAATAGGAATTGCAGTGAAGGGTAGATTACAAACTGGCTAAAAATATAAATTCAGTGTTTAAGTACTTAGGAGCTCTGGAATGTCCTCTGAATGTGGAGTTAACTGTGTCTGGGATATGGCATAAGTGTTGAGACTAGTATAAGAGAGAATTTATCCACAAGGTTAAATTTGATTAACCTGCTATGGACGGAACAATGGAGCAAAGAGATTGCTATGGGCTCTTTGTGTCCCCCTCAAATTTGTATGCTGAACCCTAATTCCCAGTGTGACAGTATGTAGAGGTGGGGTCTTTGGGGTGATTAGATCACAGGATCAGAGCTCTCATGACTTGGTCAGTGCCCTTATAAAGAGACCCAGACATCTCCCTCACCTCCTTTGCCATGACATGACACAGAAGGAAGACAGCCATCGATGAACTAGTCAGTGAGCAGGCTCTCACCACACACCAAATCTGCCAGCACCTTGATGTTGGACTTCCTGAACTCCAGAACTGTATGCAATAAATATTTGTTGTTTGATCCACCTAGTCTATGGCATTTTATTACAGCATCCCCAACAGATTAAGACAGGGGTGTATTGTTCAGTGCTGTTTAACTGCCTAGAAACAACCCACATATTCGGTGTCTTACTTTTCTTTTGCATGTTACAGTTCAAGGTGGGGGGGGCATTATGCTCCAGGCAGTCATTGAGGGACCCAGGTGCCTTCACTGTGTATCTATTATCTTCTAGGGTCTCAGGGGCCTCCATCAGACCCTTTGCATGTAGCCAGCAGGAGAGAGAGTAACAAACTTGTGAAACAGAGCAGCAGATTTTAGGGGCCATTCCTGGAAGTGGCACACATCCCTTCTGCCCACATTTTGTGGGGAATTTTTCATATACCCCTATACAAATTGAAAAATATAGTTCAAACATGCTAAAGATGAAGGGAACAGGGATATTGGTGAAGAACTAACAAGATTCTGCCTCAATTATATTTACATTGCCCTTTGACTAAAAAGTCTCCTTCCTTGCTCCCCTCTCTCCCTTCACCCTTCCCTTCCTCCCCTCCCTCCCTCCACCCCTCCCTTCCTCCCTCCCTTCTTTCTCTCCTTCCTCCTTCTCTCCCTACTTTATTGGTTTATAGTCTGACTTGTTTAACCTGTCATGATAATTACAAAAGAAATGTTAAGAACTAGACCCTGTCCTGTAAACTGTGTATCTAATTTCACCTAAATTGATAGAGAAAAAAATAGAAACAAATAAATGCAAGAATCCTATCTCCATCACAGTGACGGTGGTGGAAGCAGGAACTTGGATACCAGGCTCCTAAGCAGGATGGGTTGGTTACATTTGGCTTATGCATGTATGAGTTTAAAGTGGTATTTAATGAAAAAGTTGCAAACGTGTGAAACAAAGGGTTTTGTTTGGTTCTCCCTTGTGGAATCCCAGTTTCTAGGAAACAATAACTTATGATTTATGGGTTCCATTTTCACAGAAGTATGGAAGTTATATGTAGCTCATGTTCAAATGGGGAAAAACATTCCTGATGGTAACTCATTATCTGTCTGGCTGACAAAGGACAAAGGACAAATCCTGGAACATCTTTCTTTGCCATTTCATATTTATGACACATCCTGTTGGTAAAATGTATTCTCAAGGCAAGCTCTGGAGTCTGTTATTTTTTGTCTTCTCAGTCTTCACGACTGGATTATTTATTTATTTTTTAAATGCCAGCCAGATGGAAGCTTTCTTCTTTTTGGGTCAGGGTTGGGAAAGAGACTATATGAAGCCATGGATGGTAAATCCTATAGCATGTGACCTGCTTTTAAGAGGAAGACGGTCATGTCTCTTTATAATTTGTGGGCTTTGATTGTCTTACTGGGGTTTACTCTAAGGCATGTTCTGGTCCAGGTCTACATTGTTGTAGAGGTACTCTGAGCTCATCTTAGTGTCATTTTTTACTTTCCCTGGACATTTTACTGCCCGAAATTATTTTTAGTGATGTTCATCAGTGTATATGATCTGTATGTCTCCTTCAGAGAACCTGTGGACTCTGCGAAGGCAGGAACCTTTTAAGGCTTATCCAGTGCTGTCTCCCCAGTGCCTAGGACAGGGTGTAGCATACTGCGTGCTTTCTATACTACTGAGAGACAGAAGGAATGAGTGAGTGCATAGTGGTAGGGAATATATGACAGGTACTGTTATCTCCCCACATTGCTGTGTGTAAAGAAGAGACATGTACCCTAAGACTTTGTGTCTCCCTTGCTTGAGACTAATCACCTCCCATTGATTGGGGTCCACAAGTTTGTCTTCATTAATCACTCTGAGTAATTCCTACCAGAATGTTAGTGACAAAATGGTGCTCCATTGACTGAAGAACCAATGAGGGGAAGTGTCAACAAAGCCCTAATTTGTCCCTTAAGGAGAAAGTGCAGAAAGGGAGATTGTTGAGTGGCTTTAGTTGCTATAGTCCAATTCCAGTCTAAGGAAATTGGGTCTCTTTCTTGGAGAGCTGTGGGAAGGAAATATGTCAAGAAAAATAATTGAATTTCCGGGCTTATGAGATTCCCTTCTTAATTGGAATCAAACCAATAAGATGCCCGAGAATGAATATTTTGCTACCCTCCTGGCTGCTTCTAAGGACATTTTTAAAAAGATTTTATTTCTTTATTTTTAGAGAGAGGGGAAAGTAGGGAGAAAGGGAGAGAAACATCAAGGTATGGTTACCTGTTGTGCATCCCCCACTGGTGACCTGGCCCACAACACAGGCATGTGCCCTGACTGGGAATTGAACCAGCAACCCTTTGGTCAACATTCAACCCACTGAGCCACACCAGCCAGGGCTAAGGACAATAATCCACACTGGCACTGATCGGGTCCCCAGGCAGGACTCAAACACAGAATGAATATTTTTCCTGTTCCCATGAGTTGCTGAGGCTCTGCTTGGCCTCCCTGGGCTCATTCTTAGAGGCAGTGAAATGTGGGTTACCAGCACAGTCCAGGGCTGGAGGCTTCCTGGAGTGAATTGCATCTTCAAGATATCAGCTGTAGGACCTTGGGCAGGATCATTAACCTATGATATCAGTTTTCTCATTTAGATAATGAAGATGATGGTAGCATGAATTTTGCAGGTTTCTAAGAGAATTAGAAAAGATGACACTCTCTGAAGGGCTCAGTAAAACATGAAGCACTAGTAGAAACTTTGCCCATGTTATTTAATGTTGCCTTATTTATTATTATTCCATCTCCAAGAGGAATCCCAAGGGTGGCTGATATTTCTATAGAATGTTATAGAAGTTGAAGTATCACATTATAGGTTGAACTAGGTAAACTAATGTTTCTTCATAGGGGCTATGTCTCTTTGGTTTTCTGCTCCACATTAAAAAATATTTTACTAAAAACATGTGACATTAAAATTTCATAGCTAGTCAGGACAGTCATGGTCTACAACATCTATTACATCTGATAGCATTACTGTAAATCTCAGCAACTTGAGTCATAAGGTCTAAGAAGGACAACATATCTGTGTGACAGCTGACACCCAATTCCAAAGCACAGAGCAGACATTACTAATCAATCAGGGTACTCTCTGCCAAGTACAGCCTCAGTCATGCATTTGAGCATGTCAAGGCAGGCTGTTTCTCTCAGTTGATTAGATAATGACATATATTTCCTTCCTAACTGAAGGGGGCCATGACACACACAAGCTCTAGTTCTGGTAGAACCACTGACTAGCTGACTGGCATTTAACTTTGTTTTTCTGCATCATGAGGCTTATATTTTATTAAAGTTCAAATAAACATTTCTTCATTCTCTTCACACATATGTTGGGAGACTGACATGAGAGAAAAGTTCAACTTTTATAGCAGCTTAACCCACATGAAAGTACCTTGTATGCGCTAGAAAAATTTAGCTCTAGAAGAAATTAGTACAAAATTCCATTTCATGACATGAGGTAGGTATTCCTGTTCCTTGGAGCCCTTGGGATGTTTGTGACTTCTGAGGGGATCTCTTGTTTTCTTAGTCACATTTGTCTAATGCTTCTTCTTAATGCTGCTGCTTCTTAATGTCATCTCATGTACATTGTCCCCTGTGGGATATACTGATCTGGCTAAGGATTCTTCCTAGCTTTTTGCTAGATTGAAAACTCCTCCTACAACACACACCTTCTATGGGGCTTTGTGAATGCAGTAAGTTTGGGCAGATGGAGGTGGGTTTGCATATTGGCCATCCCTGCTGTGAAAATTCTTTTAGCTACTTTACCACTTAGGTATTTTTTATCTCCTTCCCTCCCCTCCCCTTCCTGTCCTTACACTCTTTCTTTACTCTTCTTCTTAAGAACCCACTGCACCACCTGTCAGAGTTCTCTAGCCCTTTCACAAATTCTTGGTGCCTTATCATCTCTCCACTTATTCTCCCCGCTTCTTTTTTGGACACACAGTAAATGTCAGAATCTTCATATTTGAAATGTAGCCCTACTTAAGAGCTGCCTCCTTTATGCAGCTCCTGACTTAGGTCTTATCTTCTCTTAGTAGTGACAGTCCCTTTCCTAAGAAGAATTTTGGTAACAATTATTAAAATCATGTATATGTGTGCTGGTGTGTACTTACATTTTTGTGTCCTAAAAACCAATCCATTCTCCTATTATACCTCATTAATAAATGCTGACTTTTAGCTGGCTCATTGCTAGCTGGTTAAAACAACAACTGCTTCCTCCAGCTTACCTTGTAGCTAAGGCAGCCAAGCAACTACACTGGGATTTAGAGAGAAGTATTGTGTGGGATTTGTGGGTAGTCTCCAAAAAAAGGAAGAGGAGTCTGGAATGTGCTGTCTGGAATGCTAACAAGATGTCCCAGACTCCAGCAGCCATCTTGTACCAAGAAGACACAGGTCCACCGTAGGAGTGATGGAACGTAGTGTCTAAAGTCTTTGCCAAACTGCCTAGACTCTAATTTCCAATTTGTTCTCTTTGGAAATGAAACTTCTATATTGCTTAAGCTCCTTTTATTCAGGCTTAACTATTATATCAGAACACATTTCATTATTTTCAAACTTCATCCTCATGCTCCTCTCAAATTTTACTCCAAAGCACCTATGAGGCACACCCCCTGTCCCCCAAAACACATACTTTTTCATTTCTAAGGTTGAATGGGAAGCTCTATCCTAACAGACAGGTGCATTGAATGTGAGCCCTTTGCCAGTAAATGGTAGAACAGAGGCACTCTGATGCGATGCACAGATGTGGGTGCTGTTGAGAATCTTCTGCCCTGAGCTAAATCTCTCACCCAGGCCAAGAAGAGTCAGATGGCTTCCAGAAGACAGTAGTGGGCAGGGCTTTCCAACAATAATGTCAGCCCTATAAAGAAGACAAATGAATGTGGTACTGAGGAAGGCAATGAACCCCATTATTCCCATGATGGGTTCCTAGGGAAGCCACAATTTTGCGGTTCAAACAACAGACGTCACCCAAAAGTTGAGGAGTTCACGTCAACTGAAGTGCACATTTAAGAATAATCAAAACATAAAACAGATGTCAATATCAAAATACTGAATGTGTAGTCCCAAATTTAGAGTCAAACATGAAATATAAGTTGAACCAAAACATGCATTTTTTTTTTCTTTTTCAAATATTGTATTGCTTTTCCAAATAGGAAGAGGTTAGGAAAATCTAAGAAATTGCCAGTGTTGTGGTAGACTTACCACCACCTGGAGCTACGTAAGAGTTTGCTGTCTGCCCTTTCATTCCAGTTAGGGAAACTCTGGCTATTTAATGCCTCACAAGAGCTGTAGTTAAATGAGTGTTTTATTCATCTTTCGGTGATGGGGATTCAGAAGACTTCTGGATTTGCTAAATCTAGACATGAGATTTTGTGTGAGTCATTGCATGTTTATATGGACAGGCATATTGTTCTTATTTTAAATTTGATAAACAACAATAATATATTGGTCATAATAAGAAATACCCATTACAGTCTGAATAGATGCAAATTGTACCCTTATTTTCTATTATGGCTCAAATGCCAAATCCACTATGCCCTCAACCACAAAAGATTTGTGCACCTCTCAGAAAATAATGTTTTTCCTTATTAAAATAATCATATATGTGGAACAGTCTGACAGTGACTAGAGGGGAAGAAGGAGGGGGATAATGGTGGAAAGAAGGGAAAGTACTAGTCAAAGAACATGTATGAATGACCCATGGACATGGACAATAGGGCGAGGACTGAATGGAAGTGCAGGGTGGACTGGATGGAGGAGGCAAAGGGGGAAAAATTGGGACAACTGTAATAGAACAACAATAAAATGTTTTTTAAAAATAAAAAAATAAAAACTTTCCAACAGTACTAAGAGGAATGAAGAATAAAGTAGAAATTGCCCCAAACCCTATTAAATACAGATAACTAGTGTTCATACATGGCAATCATTTTCCTCAGACATGTTACTTGTTAGTGTTGGCTCACATTTTTGTTCTAATCTCTCTGAGGGCAAGAACTTCTTCTGTCTTGTTCACTGCACCTTCCAACAATGTCTAGATATGACTCTGGCACATAGTAGGTATTCAAAATATTGTTTAGCTCATAATGTCACATTTGCATGCTTCTTTTTTTGCTTAACATATTGCAGACATTTTTCAAATCAATAAATATAAATCTACAACATAACTTTTAAGTGGCGTGCATTTTATTGGACATTAAGTATCTAGTTGTGCTGCTTGTGGCACACACGTGCATGTGTGTATATCATTACCATTTAGAATATACCTCTGTGAGTGAAGTTGTTTGTTCAAAGGCTACACACATTCAAAAGCCTAGCAAATATTATCAAACTGCTCCCCAAGAAGTATTTATGGACTTTCATTTTTATCATATTGAAAAGAAGTCTCATTTCACCCCCACCCCATCATCCTCTAACCTGGATAGTGACATATCTTTGCCAATCTCATGACAAAAAGAGTATTCAGTGTTAGTTTGATTTGTATTAATGTAATTATTTACAAGCATAAACATATTTTTATATACTTATTGGTTCTTAATAGTCTAAATTTGTGTTTAGTTTTTATACTTATTCCTAATATTGAGTAGTGAGCTGTTTCTCTTTTGGCCATTCATTAGACTAACAATTGGTCTGTTTTACTGGGTTTTCCAGCAACTACTTCTTGGATTTAGCACATTCCTCATTTTTATCCAGTTCTCTACTCTATCCATCTCTATTTTACTATTATAAATTCTTCCCTTTTGTTTTCTTATTTATTTTTAGTTTTCCCTATATTTTTGATGAAATGCTCATCTTACTATTTCTACCCTTTAATTTTAATAACAAATATGCATGAGTATGAATCTTTACCTTATTAGTTTTTGCTATAATCTAAATAATTTTGGGTAAAATATCCTCATTTTTTCCATATGTTTTACATTTGTCATTTCAGTGTTCTTCTAAACATTAGAGATGTAGATTTAAAAAAATTATTGGTTGGTCAGGCGGTTTGTTATTGGTATTTTGTGTTGTTGTATGTGATTAAGGAATGCAGTCTATACTATTTTTACTTTTTGGATTTTTTCAGACATAATTTGGAACATCTTTGATAACAGTTCAATCTGACTGATTATAACATTTAAAGTAACTTCTGCCTTATCAGTGCTTGAGCTGACAAGAACTAGAGATGTGCATGAAGTCACCTTCCCAGTTAAGTCCCTTGATGTTTCTCCTAGTATCTCCAGCAGTTTTTATTTTGCATATTTTGATGCGTTGGTGATGATTTCTTTGGCTTTTATATTTTGATAGATGGTCGCCTTGTTCCTCTTTATGACCTCTCTGGAGTTAGGAAAGTATTCAGTGGCTAATTTTATGATAGGGTCATCCTTTTATGTAAATGAGAGATCTGGGAAGCAGAAGTTCAAATAACTTGTACTAGTACAACGTCACCCAGCGAGTGGACAAAAGCCCATGGCTTTAACCTACTGCTATCGTTGTTCTCCGGTATCTAATTATATAAGAGCTCTACCTGGTCTCTTTTCTTTTATTAACTGAGTTGCCTCTACATACATACTTGTAGAATTCTTTTGATTCTTTCAATAAATGGGTTTCCTGATATTTTTTTCTCAGTATGGTTGATATTTACCAGTTTTTCCAGGATCTGTGAGTCCTTTCAGTATGTAGCCCCAGGTCTTCCTCGTCTTCATATTTGTTTTATTATAATAAACATCTTACTTTTCTTTATGATTCCCAATTATTCACTTTCAGATATAACAATATATATTAAATCATTATTATATATGCTTAATATACAGACTATATTTTCATATTTATATCATCTTTCCCTCCATATCTACCATTCTTCCCTTTAATATCTTGAATTTATTTGTCATTATATGCTACATTTCATGTAATTTCCAAAACCTGTTTCCTGTGGCTGTGATTCTGCTCCCTTGATGGGTGCACTTTTATGTTCAAGAAAAGCATTAGTCTTCTCAATTTCTTTCTTAAACTCTGTTAACCCCTTGTTCATCATGTCATTATATTTTCTTACCATATTTTGACCATTTATTTCACCCATGTTCTTTCAAATGTATCTGAGAATTCAATACAGTTGTCATTTCATTTTGTTCTCAATTAAAATTTCTCTAAAGTGAACACTTCCCTCTCCCTCTTCCCCTTCTCTCCCCACCCCAGTCTCTTTATTCTAGATCCCATTCCCCTGGGGAGAAGGAGGGTTGGGGAACCAAATTGTCATGTAAAGATATGCCTTTTTTTCCCTCTAATTTTTTCCCTTTCTTTTTTCTTTTTCCTGTTTATTTTGTAAAAAGTGGGTAGTCCGTCTTCCTGTTTGCCAGGACAATAATATTTAGCTCAATGTTTGAATTCTTTTCTTATAACATGAAATTTTAGGTAAGATATTGATAATCTCCAGCATGCTGAATAATTTTTGGTTTTGTTAAAACTCCTACACCAGAAATCAGTTCATTGAAGACAGAGTAGATCCCATCTTGAAGGGTGGGTTTCTTTCAGATTTCAAGCTTCCCCACCTGTTGTGTGAGCAGACTCCTTTACAGAGTGACAGTTTCAGAGAAGCAAGGTAGCTAGAAAGCATTTACATATTTTGTTGTGACTAAAGACATTTTCCTCCTCTTAATTGACCTCTTTTGCTACCAGGTTTTGGTTGCAATACTTGCCACTAGAATATTATTACTTAATTGGCTCTGCCATCTGCTAAGCTAGGGAAACTATTACTGAGTTTTTCTACTCCCCCAACTCCAACTGTGTGGTATCAGAATGTTACCTACAGGATAAAGAGAGGTGGTTCTCAAAGGCACACTGAGGAAGGCACTCTGGGGTCTTCCCATGTTCCCAGTCCCAATCCTTCTCTAGTCTGAGAAATTGGTGGGTATTTTTTGATAATTTCCTTGCTTGTTTCCAACCACTCTGTTCATCCTTCCAGAAGGAAATTCTGTTTTGATTTCGAGAATCTTCTTTATATTTAGTTCAAATAGTTTCATATCAAAATGATATTTCTGAATATTTAAACTGCCACATTGGGAGTATGTCTACTATTACTTTTGTTAGTTTTTACTTCTTTTGACTGATTTTTGTTCCACTTGGAAAGAGAAAGTTTTACAATTTCCCAGGCTTCCTGTACCTTTATGACTATCTTTTTCAGGATCTTCCTCCCCTTCTGTAACATTGAACTACTTAAGCTTTTTAAGATATTTATTGTTATTTGTCTTGTATTTGAGTCATATGTGTATGTGAACAGTGCTGCTCACATGTCAATGGTGAAGGACAATTTCTTTTTTAGTTTCCAACCCATTATAGACCCTTAACCTTTATAAAATATAATAAGCTTGAAAATTTATAGAAAATAAATGAAAAATAAGACATAAAATGCAAATTTGAATTTTTCTTAAGAGCTTCAACATATATAACATTACTTGCTGTCCAATTTTCTAAATGCTTACTTTCAGTTTCTCCACTGATTCATTGTAGTGGGTCACTGCAACCCACAGGCCAGGCACAGTCCCTGATACCCACTTTACGTCTTCACTGTAAGCACCTCGAGAGCAGGGTAAAGGTCTTGTTAACCTGTGTCTCCTTTTTAGTGCCTACCTAGCACTGTGTACCAAAAATAGCATCAAAAATAACTATTAAATATATGAATAAGACAGTGATACTCCAAGTAGCAAGTGCCTCTTGAGGTCAAAACTCTTAGGTTTATTCATGACCTTTATAACTTCCTTTTGTATTGAAAAGATGCAGGTGCTATTATTTGAATTTACAGCCATGGCCCAGAGAAGAATGGGTCTACACACAGGAGGCCTTTTTATCCATGCTGTTTTATTTGACCCAAGGTAGTTTCCTTGATATGCTATTTCATGTCTCTATAGGGAGTATAAAGCATGGTGTGAGAAGACAAGGCAGGATATTAACCGGACCAGGGCCTGGGCCAGGTGTGAGCATTCTGTCTTCTGTCTGTCACTTTATTTATCATCCTTCTTTTGAGGACTTTGTGAGGACCCTCCAATTCCCAGTGACACAAACAGACTCTATGCTTGTAATGATGAAATGCTTATTGGTGATAATACTGTCCCTGAACTACGAAATAATTATCAAGCCTATGTATTTTGGTGTATTTTTCTCCAGGGTACTCACTGGTTTACCAATATGGTAGATGAGCTGAGAGTCAAACATCATCAGTATAGAAGTGACAATGAATAAGACAGATAGAAAGGACCTCACTAACCGGTCAAATGCAGCCTAGCTGTAGAACTGGGTACCAGTGTTGTGCTGAGAACTGAACTGCCCATGGGGACATGCAGAAATGGGTAAGGAAGGGACTGCTTATACCTAAAATACTAGGGTGATGCAGAAGAAGGAAAGAATAATTTTAGGGACAAAGAGTAATTCCCCAGATTATTGAAATATGCTATCACCCTAAATTGTAGGTATGTACTCTTAATATTTTATTTGTTGACTTCCCTTAACTATTGAATATTCTTGCTTTGCCATCTCTGGTGGAAATCTAATTTTTCATGTACTTTTCTCATATTTCACATGATTACATTTACAGTTTCCTCCTCTATAGTTATCTAATGCTAACTTTTGATCAGAGTTGTTGCTAGTGAATTCAATCAATAATTTGCCCTTATTCTGGCTTTCTGGACTCTGCTGTCTGGGGAAAGGCTCTCTGTCAGTTATGACAACTACAAAGCATTGTGTTCAACTCCTGTAATACGGAGATGAAAAAGTAAAGCCTTAAACAGTCAGAGGAATGATTGAGCCCAAGGACAAAAAGTGACCAAATTATACAGAAATAGAACAGAAGAACTGATTTATTGACAGTTTTAAAATATTGTTATGGTTTTTCTTTCCTTTGAGAAAACGGGACTTCACCTCATGAGGAGTTTCAGGTGGATTTTTCTAAAACTCCATAACCTGATATTGTTTAATAAATATTTGTTGATTTAATGGATAAACCTGAAACCATTCTCATGTATGTCAACGTTGCCCAAGGGGACATTGGGTCTTTTGGACTCAATGAGCTTGGATAGTTTAAAATAATTTGATGAGTGGGTACTTTTGATGACAGAAAAATGTAATCAACTGGAAGACTTCTGAAACACAACTGGATTGGGAATCATCAGGGTAGCTCGCAGTGTATTTTGGGTGTTGTTTCAGGTTTCATTTCATAGCTGAACAAGAGTTACCACTTTATAGACCAGAGGTTCTCAACCATGGGCTATTTTGCTCCCCAGGGAACATTTGGCACTATGTGGAGACATTTTGGTCATCACCAGTAGGAGGGAAAAATGATCCTACTGGCATCGAGTGGTTAAAAGCCGGGGTGCTGCCAAGCATCCTGCCACACACAGGACAGCCCAGTGACAAACTATTATCTGGCAATTTGAGGAACCCTGCTCTAAACAGATTTGCTAACTTAAAAGGCAACTCTAGGGTAGTGATTCCTAAAGGCTTTCCTCTGAAAGAAGACAACTATCATTTCAAAGACCCTATGGACTCAATTTCCTAGGTAGTCAGGTAACCCCTAGCACTTTCAAAGTACTTCTTAGTTGCTGTGCTTGTAGATTTGTCAGGACAGACCATAGGTTCCTCCTCCATATATAAAGCAGGCTCAGGCCCAGCTCTTAATGTCCCCTGCCCTAATGGTGCTAACTGCTTAGATGGTGCCAAACCTCAGGCATTGTCACAATGTAAATCACTTGAGATCAGTGCAATGGTGGGGGCTGTGAGGTGATTGGAGGTAGGGCAAACAGACTATGAGGAGTATGTCTGTTTCACCAACACACAATGCTTGGCTCCTTGCCCCACTTGCCTTGCTGCCTATTAACATGTGATTTCTGCATAGAGATTCTATTGCACTGTTGATGTTTCTTTTTTGCCAAGTTGCAGAGAGAGTTCCAGGCCCATGAGACCAGTTAGACAAGGGCCCTTGAAGCTAGAAGGTGACTTTCATAAGGTGGTCGGGTGCTCTCTACAACCATTTCTGTTGTGTGCTTCAATTCTGCTCTCACTAAACCAGTTCACAACACAGCTAGCAAAAGAAGGCTTTTAACACTTACTTGTAGCTGTTCTGAGCAATGACAAAGATGCCACCAAGACAAATTTGCCTGTTGTCATTAGCATAGCACTTGGATGATGCAAGGTCTTCCATGGAGGGAAACATTCTTCAGTTTACACACTGGATTTGTAAGAAGTGCAGAACCTTTTAGTAGTCGGGTTCAGTAAACACTCATGGACTTAGTGAGAATTCACACATCGAACCCAGATGGCAAAACGAAGCATGGCAGAATGCAGAGCACAGGAGAGGAACTCAGCTCAGCCTGAGGGAGCAGGAACAGGTGAGAGAAGAGTTACCTGCAAAGAGGCTGAGGAGACTCAAAGGATGAAAGGGGGTGGTAATAAAACCCAGGAAACATTAGATCAGAAGGTATTTTGCCATTGACAGTGAAGAATGAAAAGACCTCATTCACTCTCTTCTTCTTTTTGCCTTCTTGAGTATTTTCCCCTTCCCTCCTTCCCTTCTTTCCTGCCCTTAGCTTCACCTGCTCATCTGTCTTCTTGTTGGCTATTATTTCTCAGAATTATAAGAGATGTCTGCCCTTAGCAAGCTCTATACCTCCTGTTTTCAACTTCTCAGTAATGAAAATGTTGTGGACTTAAACTCTAGATCATCAAAATTACAGTATCTGTAAACAAAAACTCAATCCAGTGAAATAATTATTTACTGAACAAAACAGCTTCTCCACTAGGGACTTCATAACTGAGTAGGGGAGACAGTTGTATTAATATTATTATCAACATTACTACATGAATGAAGTTCCTATCATGGACTAGGCCCTAAAGGAGATGTTTTATAGACATTACCTTTTATTTTCACACCACTCTTCAAGAAGAGCTTGATTATTTCTGTTTTAATAATGAGTTACTGAGGCTAAGAGATAGGGGTAAGAACAAACTAAAGAGACATTAGCCCTAAAATGTAATGGAAGAGAATATTTGATTGGTAATAGAAATCTTTTTTAAGAAAAAATTTTAATATATTTATTTAAAGCTTTAAGGGTGATTGTCATAAAGAGAAAAAAATTGATAATAATTAAGATATACTTACAACCCCATAAATCACATATTTTGCATGTAAAAGCTTGGTATATCTCATTCATCTCATTTCTTTAAAAAACTACATTATAGTCCATGATGAGAAAGGAGACAGGAGATTAGAGTTGTAAAACAAAAGATCCAAAGATTACACCAGCCATGGCAGATGGATGAGTTTCTTCCTGTGGAATTTTCCAGTATAGCCAAGTGATCTTGGGTCCCATAGTCAGTGTTTACCCCTGAAATTGGACTTGGAGGAGTTGGAAACTTCTTACATAGTCTCCACCAGATATTCCTATTGTTATTAACTTCTATTATTAATTGTTATTAACTGTATGGTTTGAGGAATGTTATTTAATTTTCTGAGCTTTGTTTCCTTATTTAAAAGAAATATGGTTTATTGATATGATCAAACAAAATTCTCCCCAATTTTTGGGACCAGAATTTGTCCCTTTTGTGTGTTTGTTCATTTTTTGCCTCCCTCAGATTCTTCTATCTCCCTCAAATCCACATCTCACCTGGGTCAGTGGCTTGCGCATAACAGACAGGGGAACTGCTCACTGAATCAAAATGCTGTGTTGATCAAGTCTTGGGACAGCTGTCTGCATTTTCCCCTTGGCATGTTATATTAGCACTCTCTGCAAAATCAGACAAGAGAAGGATCATTTCCAATGAAAAGACCAACATTTCATTTCTAATTTCCTCCCTTTTGGGTGTCAAATGGAAACTGGGCAAGATATGATCATTCAATTTACTTCTGTAACAACCCTATTTTTCACCTTGATCCTGAACTTCAGCTAGAGTCTGTAAATTTTCTTCTCCTTTTTTTTTAATTAATTAATTTATTTTTTCAAATACATTTGTCTCTGCCTAACCCCCACCATTTTCCCTTGCTTTCTTCTTGGTTCTAAGTAATTATAACAAACTCTTGACCATCTGTTTTTTCCTTGAAAGTCAAACTAGTTGGTTTGGGTGACTCTTATCTAGCCATGATACAGAAGATTTGTTTAAACATGGTATTTCTCACTGAAATACTTTATTTTGGATATTTCGGTGCCTTTTGTCTGAGTGATTGCAGAACTGTTGTTTTGATCAAGGGTAGTGCTCACAGAAACTATTTTATTGGGGAAATTATATCTACAAATATTTATTGAGAAATGTATTGCATAAAATGTGGAATATTAAGACAAATACAAGGATAAATACCACATTCTAATGAGGGAGATGTAATCCTTGTCCTCAAGTAGCTAATCAAGTACAAAGCAAGAAATGCTGACATTTGACTAACTAAAAACATTCTTTTGTTGTTTATATATAGTTTGGTGTTGGGAATTTATGGCATCTTACAAAGAAACATACAGTACTGGGAGTGGGGGAGAAAACATGAGTAAAAAAGATCAGGGAAATGGAAAACAAGGTCAACTAGAGCCAACATTGAGGCCAGTTCACAAAATACACCTCACCCTGGAAACAATAGGAAAGCAAGATCCTTCTCTGATGTGTGCACAAAGATATCCTCAGTGAATAGCACAGAGCCTGGAGCAGTAGAAGCTCAAACACAAAAGATGCAACTGGTATGTCTTCCATTGTAGGCTTCTGTAACACTTCTACTAACTACATCAAAACCACATTTGGAGAATCCAAATATTGAGGCCACCATTTCTGGACCAGGCTATGGTTGAAAAGTTGGGAACCTGGAAACCCTGCTGCCATATCTTTCCATCTGGAATGATTGTGTTCTCTTTGAAGAAAGGGGATGAGCGACCATATATTACAGTTTTATTTCACTAGTCTGAAGGCTCAGACTTTTCTAAAGCATTTCTCTTGAATTGCATCATTGTTACATTTATTATGTTAGGTAGAGTTTTTTTCCCCCATGTTTATAGTTTTCATCTTTCTAGCTGAAGGCACGTAGAAAGCAGGAAACAGATATTCTTCATCTTTGGAAACTTCCCTGTTTACTGAGCATATAGCACAATGCTTTGAATGCAGTGGGCACTTACTGATTATTTCAATACTTTTTAAATTTTTATTTTATTGGACATTAACAAATGCTACTCAGTTTGAGATGGGTCTCTGCTGTGTAAACACCAATAACATGCTGCAAAGCCTCATTTATGCATTGACAGCTAACAGGGTTCATAAAGCCAGTGTGAAGGAAAGGTATGTCAACATGCATCTGTATTTCTGTCTGATCATTTCATCAACCAGAGTTCATTCTTCAGCAAGAATGATTCTAGACATTTGTGATACTAACTTTGGAGTATGGGTAGAGGAAATTAAGCCAGAGGTTCAGGAGGAAAGGGGGTATGATGTAAAATGCTAAGGATTAAGAGCTATGGAATGTTGGAGGCAGTTTTTGATGGAGAATATGAATGGAGAAAGAGAGAGAAGGTTCAAGCAGCAGTTGAATAAAAAATGATTAGAAGAAGAAAAGTAATTTTAAAACTAATAATAACATGTATTTTAAAGTAGATCTTTAAAAAAATGTTCTTTAAGAGAGACAAGTAAATTTAGACATATGCTTTAAAAGTTGTTATTAATTTTGGTTTCTGTAACATATTTGCTTGAACAAGAAGAAATCTTGTTCATTTGAGACTGGATTACATGTTACCAGGGAACTATTCAAGCTACGGAAAGTGATGACATTTCCTTCAAAACAAATATACTCTTGGTTACACCAATCATAATTACTCACTTAATGAGTTAGAAAGTTATGTAACCAAGAAGAAGTAGAACAGAGTAAAACTCTTCACATATTACTTTAATTTTTTTTTTTAAGTAACTTGGAAGTCTAAAAAGTAATAAATTTTTTTAGTCAATTCAAGGAGCAATAAGATAGTACTTTTACCCAATAAATTAGCAGATATTTTGGAAAATATCTAAACATATGAAGTGAATCTTAAGTTTTTAATAGCCAACCCCTGCAAAAGTTAAAAATGGCTACATTATTGGTGGGATTGCAAGTTGAACCTGAGTTCCTGGAACACCATACGGCAATGCCTATCAAGAGCCTTAAAACTATTTCTACCCTTTCATGAAATAATTACCCTAAAACAGTAATCAAAATGGAGTCAAAATAAGGAATATTATATACCCATTAAAATCAAGTTTTAATGAATAGGCAAAAAAAAGTATATATATATTTATATAATGACTTCAATTTTGTAAAAATACAGGGGTGGACAAAAAGTAGGTTTACAGTTGTGAATACACAAAACACAGAGCTTATTCTTGTATTATTTATTAATTATTATAGTATTTATTTGTATTTTTTCTTATTATTGTTATTAACTCATATCCATACTTATGATTTATCTTTTTGGTAATGATGTCTGTTTTTGCCCACCCCTGTGTAAACAGTTGATCCTGAACAACACAGGTTTTAACTGCATGGATTCACTTATATGTGGATTTTTTTTTCAATCAATACCTATACTATTTTTGATCTGTGGTTGGAAATCTGAGGTGCAGAGTGTCAGTTGTATGCACTCTGTCTACGCTGTTTTATATAAGGGATCTGACCATCTGTGATTTTGGTATTCGCAGCATGCTGGCTCTGTAACCAACCTCCTGCAGATACTGAGGGACAACAGACTTTGGGGGAATCAAAAGTTATACATGGACTTTCAACTGTGCAGGGTGTGAGTACCTAACACCCATTTTGTTCAATGGTCAACTGTATACTCATACACTCACTTAGGCAAAAAATTGGAAGAAAATGCCAAAAATGTCAGGTTTTATTGAACAGTTAGAATTATGGGTGAGAATGTCCCCTATTTTTTAAAATAAAATTTGTATGGGTGGATATGGCTTTTATAATGAGATAAAAATAAATATTTTAGGGAAAGAAATCTAGTTCATAACCTAAGCCAGTCTCATTCACCTTGTCTAACAAAGGATTCTGTTGAATTGTCTACCAAAAATACTTGACATGTGATGCGGGACCCCACATTGGGCGGCAGATGATGGGGGTGTCCTGTTCCCGCAGAGTGCCCCCTGGGCACTGTGGATGGTGAAAATAAAATAAGTTATCCCAGGCACTTTTCAGTCTGCCAGAAAAAGGGGGTGGCAATTCCCTCTAGTGGAGAATGCCCTGAGCCCTTCTTTTGAAGTGGCTTTTATTGAGGATATGTGCAGCTCATCAGTCAATGTCAAAAGGCTATCTTTACAGAGAGAGATCATAGATAACAACTGAAGGAACACAGAGATTTGCCTCAGGTCAGGGTCTGGTAGACAGGGTGGCACCCATTCAGCCCTGAAACCTGGGAAACTGATCACATTCTATGCTCAACCCCAAACATGAGTATTCATTAACTCAAGGGCATTCTGAACAAAGTAAGTTTCATAGGATTTAATGCATTCCTTTTCCAGGCCTATTTGTCCCCGGGAACTGCCTGATCCAGTTTACAGCTGTACCTGCCTTTAGTATTATTTCACTGACCTGGTCAGGTGGGTGGAACAAAGCAGCCAAGAGATAAAGAGACTTCTTTCAGATAGAATGAGGACTCCGGCCGTGACAAAGCCGAGGGTGAGGGTCTTTCAGCCCTTCTTGGTGTCCCCCAAGTCCTTCCCTGATGGCCCCCACGTGACTGTGCCTGTCTTAGGTTGCCTCTGCCACCGAGGGGTCTTACCCATCATTGATTAGCCAGCCATTCTCCGGGGCCAAGCAGGGTGATGTGAGGGAGGCAGGTGCTGCGCCCTGCCAGGGGGACAGGTTTTGTCTCCTCAGTGGCCTATTTTCCCAAGGCCTCCTTGCTCAGCTCCAGCCTTGGGGCCCTCTTGCCTGTTGGTGAGGCTACAGTCACTGAAACCAGGTGGGATGGTTCCCAAAAGACATGCAGACCTATCAAATAGATTTGTCGCTAATTTTTCAAAGGAGGAAATTCTGTTTCAAATTCACCCTTACACAAAGCAACTAATTTGATTTTATCAGTAGTCAGTAAAGCCTTTACATTAAATAATTTATGCATTTATAAGCTCCATTCCTATAGGGCAAGATGCAGTACTTAATGGAAACCATCACACCATAGACTGCTAGAGCTCATCTAACATGTTGGCTTTGAGAATTGTCAAGTCTGAAGTATTGAATGGTCACCTAAGGCATGTTCATTTGATCTGACAGTACCAGGGAGGAACGCAGGGGTGAAACCATGTGCCTGGGAGAGAAGGCCCAAAGAAAAGATGCAAGGACTTGAGTGGCAAATGCAGATGCAAAGATGATTCTCCAGTGGATGTCCATGGATGGGATATTAAAAAAAAAAAAATTAACTAATCGTAAGCACCAAAGTACCCCTCATTGCTGCAGGACATTCTCAGATCAGCCTCCTTCTCCCTGGCATCTGTTGTCTGGGAGATCTGTTTCTAGCAGATCTGTTTCTCATTACCAGTCTAACTGAGTTCCTGCCTTATCTAAAATCATACCTGTGCTCACTCTTCTGCACCTCTTCACTCCACTTTCTTTCTGTTGCTGGCATTCAAACTGAATTGAATTTGTTCATCGTTAAAGGCCTTTTCATCACTAGATTTCTCAGGAGGTTCTGACACTTGGTGTTTATTCCCCTGACAAGTAGGTTGTGAGGATGAATCGGATGTGGCTTGTCAGACGCTTTGAAAACAAATCTCCTGGCAACAAGGGAGCTGCTGTGAATGGTGTTCACAGCTTTGCTTCAGGACCCAGTGTGATTCTGAGACAGGTAGTGAAACGAGGACCCATGTTCTTTTTCAGGTCTGTTGGTGGGAGTAATAACAGTAAACACACCACGGGAATGCCTTTAGAAGTACAGGGCTACAGGGAGTCAGGCAATGGTCTATATTAAGAGAGATTTGAGAGGTGCTGGGATATAATACAGATGCTGGAGTAAAACCTTTCTACAGAAATGGTAAAGGAAAAGGTTTGTTAGATTCCTTCACGAGTCATTTCTTGGGTTCTTTGACAGGAAAAAGGCTTTTTATCCTTTTACCAAGAAGTATGAAATGATTGGTAAGGATACAAACTTCCAGTTAGAAGAAGAATAAGTTCTGGGGATCTAATGCACAACATCCTGATTATTGTTAACAATAATGCATTATATATACTTGAAAGTTTTTTGATAGAGTAAATCTGAAATGTTCTCCCCACAGAAAAGAAATGGTAATTATGTGACATGATGACTGTGTTAGCTAACACTGTCGTGGTAATTATTTTGATATACACATATACATACTCATATAATAAAAGTCCATCAAATTAACATGTTTTAGGTATTAAAATTACTCAATATTATAGGTCAATTATATCTCAATAAAGCTCTGAAATGAGTTTTAGAGTGAAGAAGGTGAAATCCAATAGTTCATGGCTTTTATCTAGCTAGGAGAGACAGAGGGCAGGCCGCAACCTCACAAGAAGCCCACCCCTTCTCTGATACCTCTTCCAAGAGTTATGTATATGCAAAATAATATGAATAAAAAAATGCACCCAGCACATAGAGATTAAGAAAAAACATTGGACCTTTTTTATGATAGAAATTCTCAAATTTCAGACATCTTTCAGGTGTTTCTCAAATTGACAGCCCCTCCTGGTTCTTTTTGTCTTGGCCACTGATGACCATGGGCCAGAGCCTATAGATGTGGTCCAGTAACATTTGTCTGTGCTCACCTCCACTCACTACAGCTCCATCCAGGGAGGCCAGCCTAGGGCACACATTGCCAGCATATCATGTCCTATTCATTCATTCACCATTCATCCATTTGCTTGTTTATTTGGTAGGAGTCAAGGGATGAAGGCCATCACCTTATTCATAATTATTTTTAAAACTTCACCCATGCCATGGATTTGGGCCAGGTACATATTATGATTTGGGTTCCCTGATGAGATAACCTTCCTGTTTGTGTTACTCCACCATAGTTACTGGGGCCACTACCATGAATGGGTAGCATTCCCCTACTTACATACCATTGCAGACTCTTTCGCTGCTTTAGAGTGCATCTTAGTCAGTGGCAGCTTGTTGAACACAGTCTGCAGAGGGGCCCAGGGATCTAGATGGAGCATTCGCAGGTGATTCTGCTGCAGGCAGTCTCTTTCATTAACTCCAACATTGGCGTAATGGTAAGGAAAGTGGTTTTAAAGGCAAAGAACAGGGATTCAAGTTTTCCACTAACCTTACCATTCTATTCTGAGAGCATTTCTCACACTTGCGGCTTTGCTGCCATTGCCCTACTTATCCCTCAGAGGCATTTTTCTGCAATCACCATGCTCTTCAACCCTCAGAAATAACTCACAGTCTTTCCTCCCATCTGCACATTAGCACTTCTTAACACAGACTGTGCCCCATTCTCCCTTTCTATTATCAGTGTAGCACTTGAGATTTCTTACATTAAACTTGAGGTAACAGGATCACAAAGACCTGAATTCAAAACCCAGCTCTTCTACTTTCTAGCAAGTGACTTAGGCAAGTTTCATAACTCTTTTAGCCTCCTTGTCTGCAAAATGAAGATTACAGCACTATTTATTTCATAGAATTGTGCTGAAATATAAAACAGCTAGTGCATGCTAATAATGGTTGAATGAATACAAGTTTGGCACAATGAAGACTCAATATGCTAATTGTTGTCAATGTTCTAGTTTAATTCAATAGGTATGTATTCAACTTTTATTATGCTTATTATTGCTTCTGAATCTCCCATTAGGGGAATTTTTCATTTTCTTCCCAGACAGAAGTGTTTTTAGCCTACATTAACATTTCCTCTTTGCCTTAATGTCTCCCTTTTGGATCATTGTAAGTTGTTTCCATCTTCTCTTACAGCTTTTCCTTTAAACTATTTTGCTAATATTTTCACCCCCCCCCCCAAATTAGCATGTCCCAATTCTTACCACAGGTGCTGGAAAGAGAACAGCACCCTTTAGTGAGCAAGCGACTGTGACACGTACAAGGTCCATGCTTTGCTTTCAATTAAAAAGCACTCAGCTAGGGCCTCTTTCCAATCGGGAGGTAAATCAGCCACATTTCTGGGTGAGAACAATTAGTTCCACTTACATTTTAGTTGAATTTTTACTCCCTCAGGTTCCTGTGTTGTCTGCCACTTTCTTTTTTGTTATCTGTGCTTATGTCATTTTTTCCTCTTTACCTTCTCTACTGATTTAAATTAAGCTTGGTTGGTATTTCTTTGAAAAGAAAACACAAGATTGCTGGCTTGGGAGGTTTTTCCAAGGCCTCACTGCTCTAGTAAAATCCTATATACGTAGGTCCTGCAAACCAACATTATTTGTGCTGTACAAACACCACGTGCATGTTCTAAGACATGAGCCCTCTGTATAAGATCCATTCACACATGCAAAACCAGCTGACATGTCAGCACTTCCATACAGTGAAAACAAAAGGATCCTGGTTCAGAAAGGTCAGGGTTGTTCTACTGGGGCTGGTACACAGCTTACCTTGACCTTCTTCCCCAGAGTAAGCAATATGATAGTATAAGAGGGTATATTCCAATTTTATACTCTCTTATATATAGTCTACTCCCAAAGATGTGCCTCAAATTTTGACTTCCCTCATGGAACAAGTGTTAGTTTTCTAATGTTTTGGGGTGATATAACAAATTTAACAGCTTAATAAAACAACACATTTATTCTCTTACAGTTTCTGTGTGTCAGGAGTTTAGGTACAGCTTAGTTAGATCTTTTACTTAAGAGTTTCACAAACTTCAAAGTTTTGGCTTGGTTGTGGTCTCATCTGGGACTTGACTGGGTACAAATTCAGCTTAGGCTCACTTAGTTTTTTGGCAGAATTCAGACCCATGCAATTGTAGGACTGAGGGCTTCTTACTGGCTGTCAGCCAAGAACATCATAAGCTCCTAGAGGCTGCCCATAGTTCCTTACCACATGGGGTTCCTCAACATGGCCTCTTAACTCTTCATAAATGGCGAGAGAGAGAGAGAGAGAGAGAGAGAGAAGGAATGAGCCACATGGTAACAGAGCAGGAGAGGTATCTTAGGGAACAAAGGCAGGGTCATTTTCTCCAATATTAGACTCTGAGCCAGGAAGAACTTTGAGGATTTAACCCACACTGCGCAGTGTGTATATCTGCTTTACAGATAAAAAGACAACAATGCCTAGCATACAAGGCTTTTGTGATAACTAAATCAACAAGGTAGATGTAAACTATGTGATACATCTTAAGGATAAGATATGTTATTTCCTAAGGGAACAAAATTTATCCAATTTTTTAAGACTTCTATGTGAAGAAAGGAGTATTTTGTTTCATAAGAATGTAGTAATTCAACTCCTTTTTTTTGTATTAGAGTTGAGTATTCTAGAGAAAGTTACAGTTCTCTTGATGACCGTCTCCAATCCTACCCCTTGTGCAGAAGTGAACATTGTGAACAAAGTGAGTTATGTGGGTTTTTTTTAACCTTTTAACATCTTATACATTTATTTACAGATTACTATGAGTGTACTTAAGAAATATTTCTAAACTAAGTTTGGAAAAGTAAACTAGATCAGTACCTAGATATGTTTTCCCATGCTTTGATGTCTGAGCTAATTAATTTAACTAATTAACTTTTCAATTGATCTCATGTTTCTTATGTTAAAATAGCATATTTTGTCCACTAATAAAATATCAATTTAAGAATCCTTGTGAATTTTGGGTGGGGACCATCCTAAGGAAATGGGTGAGGAGATCAAAATGTATAAATTTATATTTATAAAATAAGTCATGGAGATATAATATAGCATGGTGGCTATAGTTAATAACACCATATTGCATTTTTCAAAGTTGCTAAGAGAGTAGATCTTAGAAGTCCTTATCATAAGAAAATAATTTTTTTTTAATCGATGGGAATGGATGCCAACCAGATTTACTGTGGTGATCATTTTACAATGACTACAAATATCAAACTATTTTGTTGCACATCTAAAACTAGTTTATGCCAATTATACATCAAAAAAAGGAAAAGATATTTATAAAGTGAAAAAAACAGAAATTTAAGAATCCCTGTGAATTTCTAGGCGTCTGTCCTAAAGATCGCTCTCTCATAAACACACAAAAAAAGAGTCACCTATATTAATTATGTGATGTGGTAATGGGTTAACTATCTTAATCTTGGTAATTATTCTGCAATGTATATGTACATGAAATCATCATATTATACATCTTAATATATAAAATTATATTTGTCAATTATTTCTCAATAAAGTTAAAAATAACTATATAATTTTATTCCTTTATTATTTCCAGTTTTAGACATTATTGATTGAATTTATAGAGGAGATGAAGATTAGTTCTCCTTCCCCATTTACCCAATACTATGCATATGTATCTCTTCTTTCCAACTTCCCAATACACTAATATAATATGTATAATTAAATACATTTTATTATTGTTGTAAAATGCTGTTCATTGATAACATATATAATGTACTATGATTATATGTTTTTTTTTTTTCCTATAGAACTCTTTGTTTTTCTTGGAAGTCATAATTGCCTCACTTTTCCTACCATTTGTTTTCTATCTACCTAGTAACCATTCATCTGCAAACTCTCCAGGAATACTATTTACTTTCTCTTCACATGGGCATGCACACCAACAATGATAAATTGATATCTAATCCTCCAGAGTTCCTTTTAGAAAACCAATGCCATTTTGACCTCTGATCCTAATACATGACTCATTTTCTGACCACAGGATTTAGGATGTTTCCTTTATTGCAGTATTCTCAAACTTCATGATAATATTCCAAGTTGTGAATCACTTTGTAGTCATTTTTCTGTACACTAGATTCCTCTCAATCTGAACACTTATCATACAGACCTAAGAATTTTTTCTTATTATGGCTTTGAAAAATTTCTCCTTTCAGTTCTTGCATCAAGAAAACCTTTAGGGTTTTTTATTTATATGGTTGGTTTGATTTAGCTTTGTTTTTACTCTTACAGAAATGCTACAATGAACATTCTTTGAGATACTTTCTTGTGCTCATTTGTAAATTCTTCTGTAAAGTAAATACTATACAATAATCACTGAGATGCAAAGTTAAATTTCTACATATAGGATATGCATGCTTCCAACATTGACAAAAAATTTGCAACATCATTGGATAATCTTGTTCAGTGCTTACGCACAATGCTTCCATATCCCAGTGTCATATTTGCTTTTTATAATGTTCAAAACTTGATGATTGACACCCTCCCCAAGCCAGTTTCTGGCTATCTCCTGAGGAGGGAGTTCATAATTCCAGCTCCACCTCTCCCTGGTTGCAAGACACTCAGCAAGACCCTCTCTGAACTTCAATTTAACCATGTGTAAAATGGGAATACTAGCTAAGACCAAACCATAGATTTAACAAGAGATTACTTCCCAGTACTCTTAAAGGATCTAAAGAGATGCATATAACACAGTGCTTAGCACACATAAGATACTAAGAAATATTAACTTTCTTTTTTATTATTAATTTTATGCATTTAATGAAATTAGCATATGCAGAGATTCAACTTAAATTCACACCATAATTATACCTTGGATTCAGCCACAATCCTGACCAGACCCAAATCTACATGTCAAAATCCAGCTATTCCTTGAAGGTCATCTAGGACCTACTCCAAGCCCCATCCCAACCAATAGAGCCTGGACCAGTCCCTTTAGAATGAATATCCCACTTTGTATGTCCTAGAACTTTCCTGTCTTTTGATAGGGTCTGGGATTGTTCCACTTCTAGCCTGATGGAGCTCTGTATATTTTAGGTCCATAATAGAGGCACATGGTAAGGGAGAAAAGTTTCTATTTCATAAATTCCTTTTTCTGTTTCCTTATCGAATCCATTTTTATGAAGATTCATGGCATAAAGTGACAATAAGCTAAATGACTATTGTTTATTTGGTTATATCAAAGCTCAGGTACAATTATTTCTTGAGCATATATTTTGAGTCTGGCTTTAAAAAGTTAAGTGCCCTTTGCTTACCCTTCCCATTCCTTTCTTTCTTTCTTTCCCTCATTATCATAGTGAAGGGTATGCAGCCCTAGTTTTCCCTCTAACCTTGTGTCACACACCACTGGCAGGGGACAAAGTGAATAGAGGATGGTGGCATCTTGCCTGTTTACTATTCATGCCTCTACATCTTTCCCTTGACAATGCCACCCTTGAATGTTCATCTGGAGTCTGACAAAGAAACCAGAGCCCCATGTTACAACTTCCATTAGTGACCACTACTTGTCCTCATGCCAAGGGGGTCCTCTCTGATATAAACAGATCAAACCAGAGCAATTCCTGTAGGAGTTCTAGGCAAAGTCACTGGTAAGGATACATGGTGAAGATGGTACAGAGTGACAACCAAGAACTGACTTGATCATATTCTGTTCTCCAGAATGTCTGTTTATCTATGTTTCTTGGTCTAATAAACCCAGTGAGGTAACCTTATTATTTCTATTAGGAATTTCAGAAAACAGTTGATAAACAACTTTTTAAATGAAACTGAGTCCCAGCCTAATGTACTGAAAGACCTGGAATACATGATTCATTACTTCGGAGAAACTTACTGAGTATCTACTGTGTGTAAGACATTGCATGTGAGGATGGAACCTCTTGTGCATGGAATATGCCCTTCCCTGGCTCTCTTTGTCAAATCCCACAGTCATGTCTACTTCTACTGCAATAGTAAAGATTTAAATTCTAGCTTATAAAATAAAAGTTATCATTTGTTGAGCACTTACAGTATTCCAGACATTATACCAATTACTTAACATACATTATTTCATTTAATCCTCATTTAAACCCCTTGAGATGGGTATTTTCGTTATTTCCACTTAAACAGATGCAGAAACTGGGGTGTAGGGAGGTTAAACAACTTTCCCACAAACAGATAGGAAGAGATGATACCAGGTTCACATGCATGAAATCTGCCTTCAGTTTATGCCTGTAATGACCACGTGACTCTCCAGCCTCATAAACACCCAGCATCAGGAATCCCATTCCTCTTCAACATTGAAATTATAAGAATCCTACTTACTCTTAGGATTTCTAATCTCTTTCCCTCAGAATCCTTATTTACCTCTTTTACATAGAGGCCAGCTTTGCTCACATGGCCCTTCCTCCCACCCTGGCTACCGCCTACCGCCAAATGCGAATCTAGTCTTACTATGCATTTTCCTGGCATGCAGCTCAGGCCAGACCATTGATTTAACAAGGGATTACTAAAGCCTTTGGAAAACAGAAGGGGATTAAAATGCACACAACAGAACCCCTCCACAGACTTCCCACAGCACAGCCCTTGCTGACCTCCTACAAGCCACCCTGCTGAAGGGGCCAGGTCAACTCAGCTGTTGGGAGACCCTTAGCAGGCACCTCTGTCCTGGGACCCCATTCTGCTAAAACCTATAGAAAACAAACCAACCACAAAATCTTCCCCTAAAAGGAAGCATAATCTGCATCTATGTCTCCATCCCCAAAGAAAGTTTTACACTATTATGCAGAACCCTGTGGTCTGCAAACATCCCACATCACAAAAGAGTCTCAGTTTCTTTTTGCGGAACCCAAGTGCCCTGTCAACAATTGTTCATGCCCCCATCCACCTCAGCAGCTGCCCACAAACTTAAATGAATTTAAGTCTGCTATGTTCAGATTAACAAGGATCCAGCAGGAAGCTTGGAAAACGCCCATTTTCCCCATTTCTAGCCATAACGCTTAAAAAAAAAAATCAGGGCTCAGTTTCAGTAAGGATGGCCCATTTTCCATTCATGAAGGGCTTCTCAGTTGTAAAAATAATTTCCTATCTGTTATCTCCTTGTACCTCATAGATTAGTTGCCACACTTGGGGAAAATATTCTGAATCTTCTCATGTTCCTGTACCACATTGATACTAAATTCAGAGTAAGGCCTGGGCCTGTGAGCCTGTTTTCCTAGGTTTTTTGCCCCACCCCACCCCCCGGATCCTTCTCCCATCCTTGTCCTATCTTCTCTTTGCTAAGGTGGGATATTTGATTGATTTTTGATAACTCACAGGGAATCTTATTTTTAAAAAACATGGTGTCCCTTTCTATAGGATTTCCAGGAACTGGCGAACATTTTTTTCCTAATAAACTTTTTGACTACAACTGGTTCTGTGCAGGTGTGCAGTTCTAAACAATGAACTAACTGGCAGTTCAAAATGGGCTTAAACCAAATCTCACACAAGCAAGCATAGTTTTATTCCATTGTTTTATCCTTTCTGCTTTGTATAGAGCAAAAAGACATTCAGAACCTCAAGCCTGGGGTGGTTCTATATATCATCCTCACATGATAAGATAGGATTGTACCTAGAAATCACTCTGATTTCTCTTCAACCTTTATGTTGCTTTCAAAGAAAAGCAGAGGGGGAGATAAATCATTATTGATTCATTCGTCTATTTCAAGTCAGGTAGTCGGAAAGCCCAGGCTCATCTCATTGCCATATGTGGGACAGAATTTAATCTGAAGCCTAATATTAAATTTGATAAAATGGCACTTGTGAGTGCATTTGTTCATGAGGAAAGATATCCTGGAGATATACCCCCAGAAAGTGCATAAATTCTCTCAGGGCAAAAGTAATAGAAAATATATTGCAAAGATCTCATCCCCCTCCCCCTCCACATGGGTCTAGCATTAAAAACAAACAAACAACCCTCCCCAAGAACCCAAAACAAAGCCTAGTAATAGTTCACCTGATAGTGCTGGATTCATTTATCTATGGGACAGCTTAAGATGAGGGCCAGTCTTGCATGGTAATTCATATACAGACTACTGTATTTAATGTCATCATTATGAATCCAACCTTAATGCACCTGTTTATCACCACGGAGCCTGTCACTTTGTCCAACAGCCTTTGATTGTCCCAGGTCATAGGGCACCTCATTTCTAATTTTGACATTATCCTCCCGTGGCATAGGAAAGATATCTATAGTCTTTAGGAATTAGCAGCCTAATAGAAAGAGTCTCCAAAGTGTGTGTGTGTGTGCGTGTGTGTGCGTGTGTGTGTGTGTGTGTGTGTGTGTGAGAGAGAGAGAGAGAATGAAAGTAGTTCTCTCTATCCAACAGCATAACATCTTGGTGTAACATTACTCATGTAGAAAAACAGGAAAGAAGTTAATGGATGAATTTATTATCACAGTTATTATCAAGTAACCACAGGCCCAGGTCTGGTTTCATGAACAGCACTAAATCTATACTTGGCAGGATTTCATCACCAATGGGAAATCTGACAAGCAAGCAGGGAAACCAATAGGATTTAAAAAATGCTCTTTGAATTACCCTTTCAATATTCAAAAACCAGTTTATCTAAAACATAGCAAATCTTCTGTGCAAACTAGTACTTATGACTTATTTCCCATACATGTGGTCACTTAGCAAAGTATGCTCTAAATTAGCTGACCTTTAATAAAGATAAATCATTTGGGGAATAAGAATGAGCTCCTCTTCATAAATCCATTCCTGGGTTTCTGCTGGCCTGGAATCAAATAAGTGGTTCTCACATTTACATGCTATTGTATGTGAAGGACTCTAATCAAGGAAACAAATCAAAGAAGGAAGCCTTATATCTACAAAGAGAGAGACTTGAATTAGCATAAAGCTATATGGGTTAAGAAAGGAAAACGCATTTTTCCTAATTTTCTTTTTTTGTCATTATGTATATTTCCCTCAGTGAAGTTTGTCTGAAAGATCTCCTTATATATTAAGTGAATCCAGTGGGGACTTAGCCTGGCTGGAGTTTTGATAATAAAACCATTGCTATGGCTATATTTTATGTTTCATGTTGAGTCTTCAAACTTATAGCAAGCTAAGGCACCTAAAAAGATAACTGCTGTGCTGGTAAAACTCAATGACCAAAGTGTCACTCAAAGGACTCAAAGCTTGAAATTTGCAGGATACATTTGCATTATTTGTTTATTTGGGTTTCATGTGAATACTCTGATGTAGATGCCACAGAATTGTTCTCCATGTTTTACAAGGGCGGAAACTAGCTGACAAGAGTGAGTGGTTTGCTTCAGACCAACTCTACTGCTGGTGACAGAATCACAGTTGTAACTGTGGTCTCTCATCACAGATGTTTCAATCACACAGCAGAGACTTTTGCAATCCAGCAAGAAAGAACAACCATTTGTCCAATTCACCTTGTTATCCTCAGCTTTTATTCTGGGATAGGTGCTCAGAAAACAGTTGTTAAATAAATGGAAGCCCCAGCAAATTGCAGAGGACAATAAGGTGGTTAGGGCCATGGCGTACCACATCCTTCGGCCTCTCCTTTGTCTACTTCAGCCTCAGCCATCACCACTCACAGGGCTGGTTTAAGGGAAGCACAGGCAGCCTGATATTTTGTGGATTTTGTTGTGAGACAGGCCTGCTCTTTCTAAACTTTTCCCACCGAGTCCAATTTTCAGGCTTCAGGTGTCTGCTCACTCATGTGTACTGTATGTGAACCAAGAGTAACTGGACAAGTGAAAAGCTGTAATACTCATTAGCAGTTACTTCCAAAGCATTTGCATTCAGCCAAACAGAAGTGCTAAAACACATTTGCACCCAAGTGACTGTAGGTCCATCAGTTAAATGTCAACAGGAAGTATCAGACAGGGATTAAACGTATTACAACCTCTAAGCAAAAAACCACTCAGATTCCATGAGACCTGAAGATGGGAGAGACAAGAGCTATGCCATATTCCTATTTATTTTTCAATAAAATGTAATATGTAATCTCATTTCTTGAAAGGGCCATAGGTCAAATACTCTAGAAACTGAACTGTGTGCAGTGAATATTGCATTTGGCTGGAATTTTCATTATTGATGTATTTTATGTGGCAGAATGGATGTTACCTTAGCTGGTTCAATTTTCATTAGTATATTGCTAACCCCATTACCTCAGGGTAATGTTATTAGGTAATGAACCATAAGATAAAATTGGGCTTTACAACTAAAAAAAGGTATTTTGGGATGAACCATTCCTACATTTATATACGAAATAAAACAATCCATTCCTTTTTTTAACATGTAGACCATAGTCAAATGTTTCTTTTTTAAAAGCGACTTGTAGCAAAGATTATTTTAAATAAGCTTGTCCTTGCTCAGTCATCTAAAGCTTTGGTTGTACCACCCATGTATGCTTATGCCCCCAAATTCTGGCATGAGCTAAGAATATTATATTATAACTTACATAAACCTCTCCCTTGCCTACCATTAGAATTTTAAGTCCCAGGCTAAGACTAGTTCTCTAGTCAAGTACAAATTTCAGTGGGATTTGGAAAAATCCTTTAAATAGATTTTTATTGGTTTTTAAGAACAGGGTTATTTTGTGCTAATAATGGGCATACATTAGGCTTTAGATAATTGCTTTATGTAACTTAGAGTTTTGGCTTTCAGCTAAATAAACACTCTGTGTGTTCACAGGTGTATTGTCCTCAAGGGCACCCGCTTTTAAGGGTGGCAGCTGTTGCCAAGGTGTTGCTGATACAGTTCTGCATATAATTTATTGGAAACAGGTGCTGGCTCATGATGAAGATAGACAGGAAACTAAAGCAGACAACATGTTTAACCACCATTAAAAAAGTTCAGGTTCAGAGAGACAATGTGTCTGAGATGTTTGGGGGATGTTGCCAGCATCCCAGCACAAGTTTAAAAGCTCCTGCAGATCAGCATAAGGAAGAAATTGTACATGAATTTCAAGCAGCCCAGCCTAATGAGTGCCTGATGCTATGCTGCCAGATTTAATTGATTGCATAAAAAAAATTTAGTTTGTATAAGGCTAGCAAAAAATTATAAAATACTTTCCTAAGCTAATTGTTAAAAATTACTTTAAAATGAGGTAATAACTGTTAGTTTTCGATTATCTGGACAGTGGATTAGGCTTATAATGTGTTTTCTTTATGCACAGAGTATTTGCTTTGGATCTGCCTGTGGATCCTCCAGTGTCTGGAAGAGCCCAGGATGAGGGTCCACAGGGTTCTGGTGCAGGTTTGGGCAGGGAGGCAGGAGACAGGGTCTAGAAACAGGAGAACTGGATGCTCACCTTCTCTCTTTGAACACTGCTTTGCTGTGGAGCTGGTCAGCAGGCTTGTGAGCAACTATCATGTTCAATGTCTTCTAGCCCCATGGATGAGTAGACATGGGCTAGAGTCTCAGCACTCCAGGAGTGAGCCCTCAGGACCAAGGTTTGCCCCAGGAAGAACGACGAGACAGCAACTCATGCCTGCAAGACATTCCCCCCAACCCCTGTGAAGAGGCGTTTGTGTATTTTCCCAACTAATCTCCAGTCTAATCAGCGTGCCACACAATACACATGTGCAATAAATATGCATACTAAATATGGCTGAAAAAGAAGTTGTTTGAGTGCGTGCACAGTTTTTCAACCCCCAAAACCTAAATATCTTGGCCATTTACATGTTTAAAAAATACCCACAGGCATTAGACCACATTACGGACTATTGGCCTGCCAAATTTCATTTTTGGGAAAAAGAATCTATGTTTGAGTTACAACACATGAGGGTAAAAAAAGCAATTGAAACAAGAAAATTTGGTTAAAAACATTTTTTTGACCCCCGGGATCAGACCATGTATGCCAGAAATGTTGAGAAAACTCCACACCAACACCAGCGGGCAGGCACAGTTTAATATCTGCTTTATGTGAAAAAAAAATCATTGACAATTTAATGCTTGCATTAATTTGAAAGAATTTTATGCAGTGGGTAGAAATTTTTACATTACCATTCCTAATCTCTACCAGCCGTCTTGTTCCCTTCTCAGAGGGAAAGTGACTGACAGGCTGAAAAAAAACGAATCTGCTGAAGGGTGCACGCAGCTGCTTTAGCGCCCTTCCAGCAGCCCCATCCCATCCCCAAATGCAGGAATTCGCTTTGCACGCTGTTCAGAGCCTTCAACGGAGGTTTAGCATAGGAAAGCAAATAGCTGATGTAAAAATAAACCTTTTATTTAAAAAAAAAACTTTATAAGGCCCCTTTATTTAGAGGGAGAGTCACTCAAATAAATACACCGTTAACAAACTTATATAATGAATAATAATATATACTGTAGCAAGTGATGAAATGGAATCCCACAAAACAAGTGCTGAAATCTGATGATTGATTATCAAACCTATAGGATAAATAAACCTTCTTCAATTAATAGCTAGTCTTGGGGATGAGTTTCTATAGAAATGCCCCACAAGAAAACACACCAGTCGCAGAGGTCCAGGAAGAGTCAAATTCTGAAGTTAGCAGGACTGGGCTTAAACACAGCACCTTTTCCAGTGTAGTTATGAGCTTGAAGGCCATACTGGGATGAGTTCAACCCACTGATGGAGAAATATATTTTCTCCATCTGAGCTAATGAATTATCCAGGACATTTGGGACCCACGTGTCTGAGTATCAGAAGAAGCTATTTTTAATTTATTAAAAAGGGAATTGAGAACCAACCTGGTTTCCTTGAAAGTGCTTCTTGCCAACAAACCAATGAAAGCACCCATTCAGAGGTTTTTATTCTCTAGCTTTGGATTTTTAATTTTACATCCTAATTCTTCTCTCTGAATCACTGCAGATAGCCCCGTCAAAAGCTTCTTACTGATTTTGGAAGGGAGCTGGCTTCATGTTTGTAATCAACCATGCTTCAATGTGTCAGCTGCAGAGTTATGGGGAATAACAATTAATGTGAAATCCCAGATGGCCAGCTGCACACCTACAGCTCTCCTCCACATCATTTAGCAGGATCTTCATTTTGAAGCAATAGAAGAAATGTCTCTTCAAGGGTCCCATGAATGCCACTTTGTGACTGTGATTTATTTATCCCTGACTTTGAAATAGGGTAGTTTCCATGGAAATGGCCATACATGTTAAACTAATTCTATGGACAGCAGGGATAATAAAACTTATACATCCATTGGTCCTTCTGACTATCCATTCATCCATCCATCCATCTATCCATCCATCCATCCATCCTAATTGTGCCCTGCCTGCTCAGTTTCTTCTTACAAGGATACCCCTAAGTCTATTCTCTTCCAGGGTTGTGTATTAAGTATATCTTTTTATTTTGATGCTTTGACATCTTGAGGCCTTGTTGACACTGCAAGGGATAGCTAATTCTTAGTTATAGCAAACTACTCACCAGGAAGCATGCCTTTAATGCTCCAGAGCCCTACAACATTTTTCAAACTAACCAATCTGAAGACAGTTTACCCTGCTTCCCCTGTGTGGTCCCACATGATGCAGCATGACCTCTCCTTGAGAACTGTAAGTAATAAGCTATCTTTTCAAGACAGTTGTCTCTTGATCTGTTGGTCTCATCATACCTGAATATTGATAAAACCTGAATTTTCTAACAGTTGGAATAAATAAGTATACCGTCCCTTAGAGCCTCAAAGCAGTTATGATAAAATAGAAGTAGCCCTGAGATTGGAGGTCAAGGAACCTAGTCCTGGCTGTACCACATGTGTAACTGAGTAGTTTTGGCTAAGCAGCTTGACCTTGTTAAGGTTCAGCTTCCATGTCCAACATGAACAATTTCCATTTTGCTTGATTTTTATAGAGGTCATATAGGCTTGCATAAATGAAAGCCCAAGCATGTAATAGGAACAGAGTTGAATTTGATATCATTTCCTTAAGTATCTTGTCCTTCCTTGCTCGAGTTTTTTAAACCGTGCCTTAGGATATTCTTCCAGTGCATGATCCTTATTTTGATGGTGAGGACCACAGGGACAACCATTTCCATGCTCTGTTGGGGTAATAGAGTAAAGGGTGGTGGTTGAAGGCACAGGAAATGGAGTCAGATTTCTTGGGGCAGTGACTGTCCTTGTCACTGATTGGGTGGTCATAGGAAAGTTACTAGTCTCCCCTGTGCCTTAGATTCCTGATCTGTCAAACAGGGATAATTTCCTATATCATAGGAAAAAGTGAGTAACACACTTAAAAAATAGTGGGTGTTCTGTGAATGCAAGCAAGGGGGAATAGGATCAGGTAAGGGGTAGTAACAGAATTACAGGTTCAAATACTGGCAAGCTGCTTATAACTATAAATATTGAGGGACCATCGTAATACCTCCTCTTCCTGCCAAGATACCATGTCTCTGGTCAACTGCCTTCCAGAGAATGAGACTGCTGGTTTAACCAGGCTACTTTTGACCTAGGCATGACATACCTCTTAGCTGAACTTCAAACAAGGACTCTTATGTGTCAATAGAACTGCAAACCTAAACAATTTCACTGCTATGCATGAATATTTTAAAAGCAGTGCCAAGTCCTGCAGGTTTAAAAAATAACTACACTGAAACAACTGAACGGGATGTAAACAACCTGATGCGCAAGCTGATTTAAACTGAGGCCACTTTTGGCCACCAGACTGGAGTTGTCCATTCGGTCACAGACATGCAACTATGAGAGCTGGGCTTCTTCTCACTTGCCCATTGCTTAATTCTTTTTCTCCTCAAGAAACTTTCTCTTGGTGGATATTTTTAAAGTATGCTGGGCAATAATGATACATAGTTTTATAAACTTTTTAGCTAATAACCAACAGATAAATTATTGAAATGCGTAAATGCTGATGTAACAGAAATATATAGAATTCAGAATCATTCTGACCTGCATTTGAATTTAAACTCTAGTATTTGTGCATGACATTCCCCTTCTCTGAGCCTTGTTTACTCATCAAGAATGAAAATTACAAATTGAGCCTGGTTATGTGACAATTAATACTTAGGGAGCACTTATCACTAGCCAGGCACTGTACTAATTCGTTTGACTGCAAGCAACAACCTTACAAGGTGGTTATTACTATTATTATAGTTCATAGATGAAGGCTTTGAGGAAGAGAGAGGAAAAGTGACAGCTGGAGTCAGGATTTGAACCCAGGAGGCCTGGTCTAGAGCCTCTATCCTTAACTACTCAGATATGTGGTCTCCCAGGAATATCTATCTCCTCGGAGTGATAAATGCATGCTTTTCTTGATTTCAGGTTGTTCTGGGGCATCTGGGACAACGAGTCATCAAAACCTCTCCAATCTCATTCCATCATTTTTCTCTTACAGCGCCACTGCTCACCCACTCTCACTGCCAAGCCCCTTCTGTCACCAGCTCATATCTCTGAAAAGGCAACACTCCCTGTACTTCCAAATTCAGGCTTCAAGAGCTGGTAGAAATGGGGGAGTTCGAAAGGCTGGGCTGCCTAGAGAAGGGGCCCAGGGAAACTTGGAAGCAAGGCCGGAATGAGTCAATCAGTCAGCAAGTATTTATTTAGCGCTAGGCAGCTTGGGGGATACAGGGAAATTATAAGACGCCATCCGGTCCCTGGCTGGATTTCTGGCCAGGTTCCCCATGTAAGAACCAGGCCCAGAGCTGGGGCCTGCCCAGCCCATGGAAGGCTGCCATGGCTTGGGAGATCTGCTGTCCTGTTGAATAGCAGTAGGTGGTAGATAAGAACAGGAGCTGGGAATCAACATGTCGAGTCCCTGTCCCACCAGTGCTGCATACCATGATCAGTTCATGTCTCCACTTTGAGCCTCACTTTCTACAAATATCACATGGGATAATACCCATCCTTGTCCAGTCAGGCTGTGGCAAAGCATTGGTAAGTTAGTGCCTGAAAAGTATTTAGCCCAGGGCCAGGCTCATAGTATGCTCAACAAATATGCGTTCTTATTAGCAGGCATTGATTGCATTACACAATATACAGAGGCGTTTTCTGGGGGCTTTCTGTGCCCTGCCTCCCATCCTTGCAACTACCGTGTACTGCAGTCATTGTTGTGGCAGTCGCTCAACCCAGTGTCCCTGAGAGTGTCCTCTCATATTCTGCCCCAAGGCTCCTCTGACAAGGCTGGGCTAGGAGGGGAGCTTCTGCAAACACCCTTTCTGGCTCTGGGAGTGGGAAAGAGTTAATACCTTTGGGGACTCTTGAACAGCATGGGACAGAGCTGGTGGAGAAATACATCCCCTTTTGTCTTTTATGTGGACAATTCTGAGATGATTCTGTACTGCTCCTGCAAAGGTCTGGCTGGAGGACATCGAGCCCTGCTGTAGAGGTTAGCCTGAACGTGCCCTCATAACTCCATTCTCTCCATCCCTGTTGCACTCTCCCCAATCCTCCTACCTGTCTCCAGGGACCACTCTCTGGAATAAACCACCTTGTTTCAGATTCTGCTTTGTCTTGGGGGGGAAGTGGAGAGGGTGGGAGGCACAGACATGATGGAACATAATGGCCAAGAATTGCATCAGACTTGGGGTGGAACACTGGCTCCCCCCGGCACTGGTTATGTGAAGGAAAACAGTGCTTAGCCTGTGCCTGGTGCAGAGAATGGGTTCTTCAGAAGCAGAACCGAAGTCCAGGATTCATGGGAAAGTGATTTATTGGGAAGCAATCCCAGGAAGAGCCATAAGAAAGTAGGAGTTGCAGGGGAAGGAAGCTAAGCAAGGATATCAAACCACATTAACACGAAAGGCAATTTTGTCTGAATCCCTTGGAGGACCTCTGGAGACAATGTGGACACCCCTCAGAGGGAGGTGGCATCTTAGTGTGGTCAGGCATGCAGACTCCTGGAGGCTGAGGGCAACCACTGGCAAAGAGACTCAGGTTCAGGCTGTTGGACATGAACACACATGAAGAGGTGTGTGCAAGAAAGTAATAAAGGGAGGAAATGCTAATAGGACACAAGGATGTATGACAGGCACTGACCATGTCAGCCACAGTAAGTTAATGGTGTTACTGTAATTATTTTACTTAAAAAGAAATCTTCCCAAAGTAATAGTAAGCCAGGTTTTTGAGGACACAAAGTACCAGTTTTTCCAGCATCTTGGAGCCTTTCATTCCCGGACCTCATCTTCACTGAAGTTCACGCGGTGATAGCCACTCCTCTGAAGTACCAGCTACCTGCCATGGGCATCCTGCCATTTGTCAACAGCAGCTCAAGGATTTCTCAGTCTCCCATGGTCATCAGGAAGACATCTTTGAGATGTCCTGAGGGTGGAAACAGTTGTGCTTTCTCTCTCTGAAGTATCACACACTCAAGATTCTCTCCTCATCTCTGGTGGACATTGGACTGGGGTTGAGGTGGGGGTGGGGGTGGTAAGAGGAGCAGTGGAAGACCAGGTTGGAGTTGGAGGTGGATGGAGTCTTCCTGGTAAGAGCTGACGGTGGTCTCAACACAGCAAAGATGGGAGGAAGAGAGTCAACTGAGTAGATTTGAAAGTTATTCATCAATGGGTTGGATATGAGGAGGTAAAACAGACAAGAGGCATTGAGGAGGCTGCCTGGCCACGTTTTCACTTGGGCAAATGAATGGACAGTGGTGACTGGGATGGGAACCAGAGGAGAAGCAGGTTTAGTGATGAAAGACAAGACCGGTTTGGCATCCTTTTTATTTCAGATGTATGAAGGGCACATTAATAAAACTGTCTGCAGCTCAGGAAAGGCAGCTTGGTGAAGCTATAGATTGGAGTTCTATGCAAAAGAGCTGCAGGACCTACCAGCATGTAGGAACCAACCTAGGTGTGGCCTGCCCACTGTGGGACTTAGGGGATGGGCACATCTACAAGACACCATTGACTGGCCTCTCTGCTGTGGAGAGCATGGACTTACTCTCACATTACTCCTTCCTATGTCCTTCCTCCATCTCAATATTCCTGGCAATGGAGAATTTAAAATGTATTGTTGACAAGTAATCCCTTTGGGAGAATATACTCAGGGTGGGGGGAGCATCAGCTCTTCCTGCTCCCCAACTTTTCCCACCCCAGCCTTTTCCCTCACACTGCTGAGGAGAATGGCCCTTCCTGGGTCTCTCTGGCAGAGCACTTAGGTCCTGCTTCACTCTAATACCTTCACATAGAACTGAACACTTTCAGATTCCTTGGGCTCTCCCTCGCTTTCAACACCTGGTTGACTACTTTTGGTGCTCTCATAGAGTTCTATTACTTTTCTTTTTTTTAAATCCTCACCAGAGGTTATTTTTTAAAATTGCTTTTAGAGAGAGTGGAAGGGAGAGAGAGGGATAAAGAGAGAAACGTCGACGTGAAAGAGGAACATTGATCCGAGGCCTCTTGTATGCACTCCTACCAGAGATCAAACCCACAACCTGGGTAAGTGCCCTGAGTAGGAACTGAACCCACAACCTTAAAGTCCATGGGACCATGCTCCAACCAACTCACCCACACCAACAAGGGCTCTATTACTTTTCTTAATACCATTGATATCAGCTCATAATTACACTCACCTTCATTTCATTATTTGGCGATCTTACCCACAATATTTGAATCTCTGTTTTTGCTCACCATCATATTCCTAGGGCCTTTCATGGTGCTTTCTGATGTAGTAGAAATTTAATTAATATTTATTGAATGAATGAGTCCCTTTCTGGTTTCTTCCTTTTTCCTGATAACTTGGGTCCTAAACTGAGGATAAGGATTCTTAACAATATAAACCATTCTACTTCCTTGAATTTCTAATTAAAATTACACTAAAACACCTGTGACTTCCCTCCCCAGTTTCTCTATTCAGTTGTATGTGCTACAGCCTTCTTGGTTCCCAGTGAGTTCCAGTTTACTGTTGGGTGGGTCTACCTCTCTCAAGTATCCTGAAGAAGCCTGTACACTTTCTCGGTAGATTTGGACATGGATAACTAAAGCCAATCCACTACCCAGCTGTCAGAGCCTATGGAAACTTTAATTACAGAAAACATGGACATCATGAAGATGTTTCTAAGCTTTTCAAACTGTATGTCCCATCTGGAAAATTTCAGAAAAATTTGGCCAGGTGGTGTATTCCACATTACATAACTCATGCCCAATACCCCTGTTCACGTTCCCACTCCACAAAAAAATTTTTAAAAGTTCAGGGCATTTTCACCCCAAAGTATCTGGAGTCCTCATGAAAAACCTTCTCAAAATGTTCATGTTTATGTCCAAATTCAACATGCAAACCTTTTCTCTTGCTTTCCTCTTTGAACACTCGTGTGGGAATAGGGTTTTACACTGTCTGAAGATTTCTTTAGTCCTTGGCCTGCCCCATTTCAGGTGGTAATCACCACTTTAAAACACTGAGATTAGTGCAGTAAAAGAGATTTATTAATATTAATTCATTTTATAGCAGGTTATAATGTGAGCTGAAGAACAAATGGGTATGGTTTCATTCCAATGCTTAACTGCAAACAAGAATTGGGTTGCGTGTTGTGGAAAATATTAGTTGGAGATGCTGGTTTGAAAACCATTTTGTTTAGAAAGCTTTGGCTATAACTTGCCAGACACCCTAAATTTGTAGAGAGTCTGTTCTGGAAAAATAAGGATCATGAGTTTTATCGTTGTCATGTTTTTCATAATCAGAAGCATTATCTAAAGAATTTTTAAAAATACATTCTTAAAATGCAAACTACAAAACACTAAAGTAGTTGGTATTAAGAAAGATGAGTGCTTCTCAAACTTTCCAGAGCCTAGCTGTGATTTAAAAGGTTAAGTTGTATTGCTGGCTGGTCGCTTTTCTACAAGCCGAATGTGGTCTCCATCTTCACCCTTCCCTGAAACAGTGTTTTTGGAAGTCACTGGAATGTCAGATTCAATGGTTGAAAGGCTGTGTAACCATAATTAAGGGGAAAGACTCTGGATTTGGCCAGGTTATCAGGTTTCAAATCCCAGCACTACCCTTTCCAAGCTGTGTGACTTTAGACAAGTTACTTAACCTCCTCTGTAACCTCCTCCAAGTGTATTAATCTGTGCAGTGGAGGTAACAGTACTACTCAGGAAGACTGAATGATTTAATATACATAAAGTACCTGGAATAGTACCTGAAAAATAGTACCTGCTTAATTAACATGCTCATTTTTTAATTAATAACATTACAATATTAACCCCTGTCTGATAACTTTTCAATGGTGTATTTTTAAAGGGAAAAATTTTTAATTTTGATACTAATTTATTTCTTAGGGTTTATGTTTTGGAGTGTTGCTTAATAAATTTTCTCTTATCCCAAGGTAATAAAACTATTATCTACATTTTCTTCATTAATTGGAAAGCTTTAATTTTCACATTTAGTTCTTATTCCATATAAGGTTTATTTTTATTTGGTGTGAGGTAGCAACTTAATTTTAATTTCCCCATACAATGAGCTATTTACCAAATAATCAGTATTTTCTTCCACTGACTTTTAAAAAGTATAGTTGACATACAATATATTAGTTTCAGGTGTACACATAGTGATTCAATATTTATATACCTTATGATGTGATCACCACAATAAGTCTGGTAACCATCTGTCACCATACAAAGAAAGTTATTACAATAATAATAACTATTTTCCCTATGCGTACATTATATCATTGTGAAAAAATATATATGTAAATCTGGAGTTTTGTACCTCTTATTCCCCTTTACCTTTTTCACCCATCCTCCCAAGCTCCTCCCCTTCTGACAACCATCCGTTCTCTGTATCTATGAACCTGTTTCTGTTTTGTTTTACTTATTCATTTGTTTTTCAATTTTTAGATTCCACATATAAGTGAAATCATATGGTATTGTCTTTCTCTGTCTGACTTATTTCATGTGGCACAATACCTTCTAGGTCTACCCGTGTAACTAATTCAAAAAGATATATACAGCCCCCTGTGTTCATTGTAGCATTATTTATAATAGTTAAGTTAGGGAAGTAACCTAAGTGAGAAAGAAAGAAAGAAAAGAAAGAAAGAAAGAAAGAAAGAAAGAAAGAAAGAAAGAAAGAAAGAAAGAAAGAAAGAAAGAAAGGAAGGAAGGAAGGAAGGAAGGAAGGAAGGAAGGAAGGAAGGAAGGAAGGAAGAAAGAAAGAAAGAAAGAAAGAAAGAAAGAAAGAAAGAAAGAAAGAAAGAAAGAAAGAAAGAAAGAAAGAAAGAAAGAAAGAAAGAAAGAAAGAAAGAAAGAAAGAAAGAAAGAAAGAAAGAAAGAAAGAAAGAAAGAAAGAAAGAAAAAGAAAAGAAAGAGAGAGAGAGAGAGAGAGAGAGAGGGAGGGAGGGAGGGAGGGATGGAGGGAGAGTGGAAGGGAGAGTGGGAGGGCCGAATGGTGTATCTATATGATGGAGTATTACTCAGCCATAAAAAAAGAATTAAATCTCTCCAACTGATTTATGATGCCATATCTATAATGCACCAAGTTCCCAGAGGCACCAGAAGTAGATGAAATTGTTCTACTCTTTTCCTTTGGTCTTCTGGCCTGCTCCTATTCTATTGTCATATTTTTTTTTATGTTTTATATTTTTTTTTCAGAATTCAATAAGAAACATTTTACTCACATTAAAACTTTTTTAATATTAACACTTTTATTAACCTTAGCCAAATACATATTGGATATGATAAATTTGTATTCATTTTCTATACTTTGGGTATAAGTAATTTTGTTAACCAATTCTTTGGTAGTCTTTTTCCCCCCTGGTGACAATATACTTTTTTATTAACTATTTGAAATATAAAAAAAAAAACACATCTTTTTGTTTTTGTTTCTGTTTTTTTTTTTTTTAAATCATCAATATGTCTTAATCCCTGGCAAAAAGAATCCCCCTGCCCTTTCTTTTAAAACATTCTTTGCCAGCCATAAACCTTCATGCATTCATACGTAGTTTAGAATATATTTCCCAAAAAAAAGAATGTTTAAACGCTTTTATTGGAATTTCATTAATTTTCAACTTAATTCAAGGTGTTTTGATTGATATAATTTTGATGTTTAATTACCCAAAACTTGGGTGGAATATTTATGCAGGTCTTCTCTCATGTCCTAGAATAAAATTTTAAGAATTTTCCAAGAAGATCCTGTTCAGTCTTTATTAAACTAGCTAATAGATAATTCACAATTTTAGTCATTGTGTAGATTTTCTTACTTTCTAATCATACTTTCTAATGAAATTTGTTTTAGTAGGTGCACACTTTTGGTTTTTATAACTTAATCTTGTTTCTGGTAAACTTGCTGAACTCCCTTACAAATTCTAATGTATTTTTTCCTCCTGATTCTCATGGCTTTCTATATAATGGAAATTTTGTCTTGTCCTTTCAAATCAATATTTGCTTATTTATTTTTTATCATCTTACTGCTTTTCCAAATATTACAAATAGCTGTTGCTATATTGGTGAGTTTTGTCTTGCTCCTGAAATCATTATAAAATTTCTTCATGAAAATTATTTTTAATGGATTTTAGTAGAATAAACTTTAGCAGCTTATTCCAAGTTTTCTAAGAGTTTTCATAAGTGAAAAAATATTCCTATATTTCTAGTTTTCAAGAATGTTTTTTCTGAAATGGATGTTGAACTTTATCATCTGCTTTCTTCATTTCAATTATGACCCTGTAGTCTTTTAGTCTCTTTTTAAAAGTAAATTTTATTGCTAATCTTTCTTATATTGAATTATTCTTGAATCATTTCAATATAAATTTAGGGATAAGTAGGTAATATTTTATTTAAGTTTTTAAAATATAAATTTAGAAGTTAAATTTATTTATTGTATTTTTTTTGTGTCAAACTGTTTTCATTTGGTTTAGCCTTAAACTTCCCTCGTTTTCAAGTTTCTAGGACAATATATGTGATAGGAATTGTGTATTCCTTAACTCCTCTGTAAAACCTGTGCCTGTTGTTTATCTTTATATTGCTACCTTTCTTGTCTCTTTGGATTTGCTCAGTTCTTTTTTTCCCGTCCCTAGATGACCACTTAGCTCATTTATTTTTCAATCTTTATTTTCAGAATGTATTCATAGCTATAAATTGTACTCTAGAGACTGTGTGAGCGACATCCAGCAAATGCTGCCATGTGCTGCTTTCGTTGTCATTAAGCTGCAAATTTTCCTTCTTGTTTTCTCTTTTACCCAAGGTCTTCCTGATAGTAGACTTTTTGTTTTATTTTTTCTTAGTTTATGGACACATGGATTTTTATTTTTAATTAACTTAGTTTTATTAATTTTAAATTGTATTGAATTGAAGTTAGAAAACATTGTCTGATATTTAACCTTAGATAAATATTTATTTGTATTTTTGTCTCTAGTACATGTTTTATTTTTATTACTGATTCATTTATTCTAGTAAAAAGATGTGTATTCTATGTCTGGGTGAAAAATTTAATATAAATTAGGATATATAACTTCTTAATTAATTTATTAATGTTGTCTATAGTCTAGGTTATTTTTATTAGATTTAACATACCAGTTTCTGAAAGCAATAGCTTTAAATATTTAATAATTTTTACTTCTCTCTCTCATGTCAACTGTTGCTTCATTTATTTGGTGTTATTATAATTGTTTATGGATTTTTATATATATTTTTAAATCCAAATACAAAATTTCTCTTTATCCTCTATGATTTAAAATAATCTTATATGTATTAAATTTTCCTTTGATTCATATTGAGAGGCACTTTCTTTCCTGCCTTTTATTTTCTTTGATTCTTTGCCCTTTTATCTGAAGTGCATCTTTTTCAAACATTGTATAGCTATGTCTTATTTTCTTTTTCTTTTTGTTTCAATTCAATTTGAGTCTCTGTCTTTTGATCAGTGTGTTAAACTTACTCACTTATAGTTATTGTATGTTAAATACATCATTTAACATAGGTTTTATTTAACATTTTTAATTTTACTTTTAAGATATATTCCTACATTTCATGAGACAGGTTTTTAAGTTACTATTTTCATTTTTATTTTTCTACTTGTTAATTCCAATCTTCTTAGGACTCATACTTTATTTTTTTAAACATGCTTAAAGCTTATAAATATTTATATATTCTCCTTTTACAGTAGCTAGTCCTCTGTCACCTATGTTGGTCTTTCTCAATTCCCACTTTTATATCACTCCTATAGAAAACGTCAACTGAAGAATTTTAGTAATTTTAAATTTATAGGGCACAATGTTTCCATTTAAATTCATCTAAGTCCACAGGGGAAAATATCTTCTCTTTACTCTTCCTTTACAGTTTAATAACAAATTATATCTTGTGAATAAAATTTGTTATGAGAATAAAATAAGAAACTTCATATAAATTATTTTTAACTACTCCTGAATTCCAGTAAGTGTTCTCATAACTGTTTATTAGTATCAAGCAATTTGTATGATATTTAAAAGCATGTAATGACAGCACTGAAAGGTCCCTTAGACAACAAATAGTAGATATATTTCTAACATGATGATCTTTTCTGCTCCTACAAAATTATACATAAAATTGAGTGTGTGAGTGTATGTTATGCTTTTGGGTATACATGCACATTTTTCTAAGGAGCATGGTTTTTATAATATTCTCTATGGGTTTCGTAACCCACAGAAAGATTTTAGTTTAACCTACACATTCTCATTTTAAAAATTTCAAACTGAGAGCAAAGGAGAGAAAATGATTTGTCTGAGATGTCACAGTGAGTTGAAAGAGCTTAGAAGTGCTCATTGCTAGATGTTTGGTCCAGAACAGTCACTGTCTGATCATTTCAAAGTTGAATATAAAGAATCTACATAGAGTTCGCACAAAGTAGACACTCAATGCATACTGGTTGAAGGAAAGAATATTTGAATGAAAGAATAGCATCAGAATCAGGGTGTGGCTGAACTATTTATATCCCAGTATGCAATTTACATCTGAGCACTGAAAACTACCCTTCTTAATTTGGCATCAATATTTGCCAATATGGAGATTACAAAGATGCTAATATTACCTGACAAATATTTTAAAGTAGCCATGTTAAAATGCTTCAAAGAGCAATTACAGACATTCTTGAAACAAATTATTTTTAAGATTTTATTTATTTTTAGAGAGAGGGGAAGGGAGGGATAAATAGAGGTAGAGAAACATCGATCAGTTGTCTCTTGCACGTGCCCCAGCAGGGGTTTGAATCCATAACCCAGGCATGTGCCCTGACCAAGAATCAAACAGACAACTTTTTGTTTTGTGGGACAACACACAACTGAGCCATACCACTCAGGGTTCTTGAAACAAAATTTAAGAACAAAGTGTCAGGGAAAAAAAATGAAAGATTTAAAGAAGAACTGAAAAAATACAATACTGAAATAGAAAAAAAAAGACCAAAAAAACTAAATGATGGCCTCAACAGTGGAATGGAGGGAACAGAGGAAAGAATCTGCAAACATGAGGATAGAATAATAGAAACTATCCAGTTTTGTCAATAGAGGAAAAATAGACTTGAAACAAATAAACATGTCCTTGGGAACCTGAGTTATTATAACATTATCTAGTATTTGTGACATCAGCGTACTAGATAGAGAGGAGAAGAGAGAGGACTAAAAAGTACTCAAGGAAATAATGATTGATAACTTCCTAGATTTGAAAGAAGACATAAGCTTACAGATTCAAGAAATCAAGAGAATATGAAACAGAATAAATCAAGAAAATTCACAGCAAAACACATCAAGCTTCCAAAAACTAAGATACAGAAAAAGTTGTGAATGCAGCAAGAAAGAAACAACACCTTACCTGTAGAAGGAAAGTGATACAATGAGAGTAAATTTCTCAGCAGAAATAATGGAAGATATAAGGAAGTGGCAAAACATTTTTCAAATGCTAAAGAAAAAATGTCAGCATTGAGTTCTACATCCAGCAAAAATACTCTTCCAGGAATGAAAGGGAAAGCATGCAATCTTCAGATAAAGAACAGAAAAGAGAATTTGTCACCAGAAGTTCTACTCTAAAGAATGATCAAAGAAAATTTTCTAAACTGAAAGGAAATGATAGAAGAAGCAATCTTAGAACAGCAAGAAAGAAGAGAAACTACAGAATAAGTAAAAATATGGAAGAATACAATTCATTTTTCTTCTTCTCTTGGATTTATGGATCATGCTTGGCAGTAAAAGCAAAAATTCTAACACTATCTAATGTAGCTCTAAATGTATGTATAAGAAATATTTAAAATAACTATGTTATATTAAGACAATTATAAATAGGAGAGGTAAAAATAAATAATGTTTGTACATTTCACTAGAACTGGAAATTTAAGCACTAGCAGATTGTGATAAGTTATGTATATATAATTTAAAATTTTGAGAAACCACTAAAATGTTATGCAAAAGATACACTCAAAAACACTACAGATAAACCAAAATGTGATTTTAAATAAAGTTCAAGTAATTGATAAGAAGCCGTAAAAAGAAAAACAGAAATGAAAAGCAGAGAGAATAAACAGTAAAAAAGAAAAAGGAAGACTTAAGCTATAAAATAGCAATAATCGCCTTTATTGTCAATGCCCCATGAATAGTGATTAAAAGGCAGAACTTAGCAGATGGATTAAAAATCATGACCCAACTATATGCTGGCTACAAGGAACTCATTTTAAATATAATAACATAGGTAGACTGAAGTTAAAAAGATGAGCAAATATGTATCATGAAAACTAATATCAGATAAGAATGTTAATATCAGATATTAATATATTGGATAACAATATATTAATATTGGATAAAGGAATATTACATAATGATAAAAGGATTGATTCACCAAGAAGACAGGAATCATAAATGTGTGTACATCAAACAACAGCGCTGTAACCTGTGAGTAAAAGATGATAAAACTGAAAGGAGAAAAAGAGAAGTCAGTAATTACAGTTGGAGAGTTCATCATCTGTCTCTCAGCATTTAATAGGACACTATATCAAAAATCAGCAAGGACACAAAAGAATTTAGCAACACTATGAACTTATAAATAATTACCCACTTGTGCATTTGTCCCAGGCAAATCAGAATTTATGTTGACATAAAAACCTGTGCATAAATGTTCATAGTGGCTTTACTCATAATAGCCAAAACCCAGAAATGACCCAGACATCTGCATGGATTAAACAAATTGTGGTGTACCCAAATGAGGAATACAACTCAGCAACAGAAGGACTGCCCTAATGACACACTTTACAACTTGAATGAATCTCTGGAGAATTATGCCATATGAAAAAAAGCCAATCTCAAAAAATGGGTGTGGCTAGAAAAAGAAAATATGAATGAGCCTTGCAGTATGTAAGCATTCTACATCTTGACTGTATCACTGTCCATAACCTAGTTGTAATATTGCATTGTAATGTTTGCAAGATGTTACCATTGGGAGAAACTGGACAAAGGGAATGAGGAATCTCTGTATTATTTCTTATAACTATATGTGAATCTACAGTTGTTTCAAAATAAAAAGTTAAAAACAATAAATATAACAATAGCCATTTCTCATCAAGTAGAATTTAACTAGAAATTGCTTGGCTTCATTTTACTAGATAATTTACCCAAACTGAATTCATTAGTTAAGACCTCTAGTTTCATCCAGAGTTGCTCTAAGTCCCTCCCCAGGCACCTTGACTCCCCCCTACCCAGCAGCCCTGGTCAGACTTCCTGATTCAGTTTGCAGAGTCTTATTCTGTAAGTCATCTAGCACTGAGTGACATTCTGGATGAAACAGTCCCACATAAGATTCAGTTTTCCCTGTTTAAGTTAAGGGAATTAAGGAAACAGACAAATTTAATTTCATCAATTTGAAATGATGAAGCAGTTGTAGCACCCTCAATAGAGATGAAATACAAGAAATAGAGAAGAAATACTAATTTAAGTAGGGAAATGAAAGACCAGTAAAATGAAGAAAATGCAAAAACAGTAATGATAAATTATAAACTGTTGTTTGGTGAAGTATTGCTGTCTGAGACTCACCATTGAGTGAAGAACCTTCAGGAACATTTATACAGAACAACTGTTTGTGACTGGAAGAAGTAGGCTACATAAAACATGCTGCATCTTCCTTGGGTCCCTGCCTCCTTCAGTTAACCTTGTCATAGAGCCATGGACTTCATACCACTTCTTGGTTGTTTTAAACTCATCTTGTTGTAACTATGAGACTCATTTCATGCATTTTTAGTTGAAATTTTTCTCTAAGGCAACTGATATCCTTGAGTCTCCTGACTTTACATATATGATCACATGCCTCCTCTGACATGAAAACAGTTGGTTGTGAGATCTGGTGGGAAGATTTTTCTCAGCCAAAGCATGACATTTTGGGTACATGCAAGTAAAATTTAGCTTTGAAGGGCTATAAAGATCAATACAAGAATTTCAATATATCCATATGTTATTATTTATAATTGACATTTTGTTTATGAAAACTAAATAGTTTCTCTAAAGTACCTACCTTTCACTCCAGTCCCTTAATAAATACTTCATTATTTGGAGGCACTTCTAGCAAAGATGGAGGCATAGGTATATATTTTGCCTCCTTACACAACCAAAAGAAGAACAACAACAAATTTAAAAACAAAAAACAACCAGAACTGCCAGAATATCAAACTGTATGAAAGTCTGACAATCAAGGGGTTAAAGAAGAAACATTCATTCAGACTGGTAGGAGAGGCAGAAGCAGCCAGCAGGGGTGGAGAGGATTCATGGCAAGCCGTGGTTGGAGGGCTGGGTAGGCAAGACAGCAGCTGGTGGACTGGGCAGTCCTACTTTCACATGCGGAAAAACCAGGAGGAAGAGCTGGGGAGCAAGACAGACTGTGCAATTCAGAGTTCCAGTGTGGAAAAAGAAATCCTCAAAACCTCTGGCTGTAAAAAACCTGTGGGAGATGCAGCAGTAGGAGAAACTCCCAGCCTCTCAGGAGAGTTCACTGGAGAGACCCATAGGGTCATAGAACATATACAAACCCACCCACCTGGGAATCGGCACCAGAAGTGTCCAATTTGCTTGTGGGTAATCGGGGAAGTGACTGACAGCCGGCTGAGAGCTGAGCAAGTGTCACAGTTCCCTCTTGGACCACTCCCCCACATATAATATCACAACGCAGCCACATGGGTTGCCCTGCCCTGGTGAATACCTAAGGCTCCACACCTTATAACATAACAGAAGCACTGAGACAAAGACATATGGCCCAAATGAAAGAACAGGACTAAGCAATGAACAGATAGCCAACCTATCAGATGCACAATTCAAAACACTAGTAATCTGGATGCTCCAGAAATGGTTGAGTATGGTCGTAAAATATAGGTAAAAGTAAAGGCTATGCAAAGTGAAATAAAGAAAAATATACAGGGAACCAACAGTGAAGGGAAGGAAACTGGGACTCAAATCAATAATATGGAGCAGAAGGAAGAAACACATATTCAACCAGAACAGATTGAAGAAACAAGAATTCAAAAAAAATGAGAGGCTTAGGAACCTCTGGGACAACTTTAAACATTCCAACATCTGAATCATAGCGGTGCCAGAAGGAAAAGAGGAAGACCAAGAAATTGAAAACTTATTTGAAAAAAGGATGAAGGAGAACTTCCCCAATCTGGAGAAGAAAATAGGCTTCCAGGAAATCCAGGAAGCTCAAAGAGTCCTAAAGAAGTTGGACCCAAGGAAACATACACCAAGGCACATCATAATTACATTACCCAAGATTAAAGATAAGGAGAGAATCTCTAAAAGCAGCAAGAGAAAAGGGGACAGTTACTTACAAAGGAGTTCCCACAAGACTATCAGCAGATTTCTCAAAAGAAACCTTACAGGCAAGAAGGAGCTGGAAAGAAGCATTCAAAGCCATGAAAGGTAAGACCTACTTCTAAGATTACTCTATCTAGTAAAGCTATCATTTAGAAAGAAAGAGCAGATAAAGCACTTCCCAGATGAGGTCAAGTTAAGGGGTTCATCATCACAGAGCTCTTATTATATGAAATGTTAAAAGGACTATTTAAGAAAAAGAAGATCAAAACTATGAACAGTAAAATGACAACAAACTCACAACTATCAACAAGAAACTAAAAAACAAAAACAAACTAAGCAAACAACTAGAACAGGAACAGAATCATAGAAATGGAGATCAGAGGGAAAGGGGAGGGGGAGAATGAGGGAAAAGGTACGTGGAATAAGAAGCATAATTGGTAGGTACAAAGTAGATAGAGAGAGTTTAAGAACAGTATAGGAAATGGTGATGCCAAAGAACTTACATGCATGACCCATGGACAAGAACTAAGACAAGTAATGCTGATGGGAGGGGCGGTGCAGCGTGGAGGGGAATAAAGGAGAGGAAAAAAATGAGACAACTGTAATAGCATAATCAATAAAATATACCTTAAAAATAAATAAATGTTTCATTATTTAAATTTGTCTGAAGTTTGATATTTAATTACAAAAATATATAAATACTACATGCTAATATAGTTTAATTTACATTATTTATTGACCCAATATCTCTATGTTCTCACAAAGCTAAACTGAGATATAACATAATAAATGATGTCCCTTGACCTCGTTATCAGCATAATTAGTCTTTATTGTTAGAAAACTCTATATGTCATATGGCATATGTAAGAAAAGGAGGGGGAGAAGAGGTTGATTTATATGCTCTTGAATGAATCATACCCACAACTTTTCTTGGAAGTCCTTTGACCTCTGCAAACCCATATGTTATCTGTCCCCTGACTTTGAAGCTTGTGGTCACTGGATGTGTGCAGGGTCTATGGTTGGAGTGGGTGTTGACTAATGAAGAGTTGACGCCAATTCCACGTGTGACCTGGTTGAGACTGAGCCCTCAGGTCTCTGAAACAGTGCAGGTGCAGCAGGGGTGTTGGTGGTTGTGGAGAGAAGTGGCCATCAGTTCCAAGAAGTTTTCTGTCTCTGTTGTTGAAGCTGTTAATTCATATTTGACAGATGGTATTTTCTGGAGGGTATGAATTTATGGAGATGGGATTATTGCTGAATGCTTCTTATTCTTTGGAGTTTGCAGAATTGTTTTAGGAAATAAGACATGAATCTGAGGGCCATGTTGCTGGGGACAGACTGTTCTCCACATTGCTTCCAGAACCCAACACCACTGGGCACTCCAGGGAATGATAGAAGAGGGAACATCAGGGATAGTCTCTCTAGCCTGGAGCCTGGTGACCTCATAATAAGGGCACACTTGGCAGTGACAATAAAAGAGAGGAAAATATAGTGGACACTACCTCAGAGAAGGTCCGTTTTATAGACAGTCTCACTCAGACCATTTTGTTACACATGGACGGCAGCAATTGGGGAAATGTGGAAAAAACTAAAGGTATTTTAGGGGGGCAGAAGTGACCCCTATAGATCACACCATTTGGAGTCAGGATCACAGTCATTTGGGACTCAAATACAAATATGATGTCATTTTATCATTGCTGGCGGATGAAGCCTGATAATTTGATATATGACTACATCTATATTTATTATTTTTTGGTAGCTATGATATTTTCAGAACTTTGCAAGTAATAACTCCAGTACTTACAAAAGCCACGCAGGACAGATATTGTCCCCATTGTACATATAGGACTATTGAGGCCTAGGGTGTTTCAACGGTTTGCATGAGGTCAGCCAATTGGTTCAATGATAAGCCTGTCTGTTTTCAAAAGCTGGGCTGCATTTCTTTACTAGCTCTACACCAGAACTGATTTCTGGGCTTGATTCCAAAGAACACAGTAGTCTTTCAAATTGGTGAGCATGCCACCCCTTGAATCCCACTGAGAAGTTCACCTGAGGGATGGCTCTTGACCCAGGCTGCCAGTCTTCAGAAGTTCACCTGTAGGGATAAAGGAGGAGCACGTGTGCCGAGTAGGACAGGAGGAGTTTCCTAAGGGCAGTGATGTTCTGATTGGACAAACCCACAGCTGTCCACCATATCTTCCTACGTGAGGATAAGTGGTGTGTAAGTTGGGGGTGGGGTTCATATGGGTGAAGAAGATTGCTTTGTGCCCAATCAGAAGCTTCTGGGGGTTTTGCCTTGCAAACGATTCATTGCAATTATCTCTAAAGTGAGCCCTGAGATGGAAGTCATCATGTCCTTGACAGGAACAGATAACGAACTTGTTTCTCTCCAGACCTGACACCTGAGGCCAATCTCAACAGACTATTCCTTCCTTCCCCTGACCTTGAAGATAGTCCTCATTGATGGATAATGGAATTGCTAATTCCAAGGGTACAGATTCCAATTTGCCTTGTCAGATCAACCCAAATCGACTTCTTCATAAAAGAACTACTCAGAAATTCATTTCTTCAAACAATTGTATAGCAAGCATTGGTCATTCCCTTCGAAGAATAATAAAATAAGAGAAAAGAAGTTAGAGGACGGGGATCTACGTAATTTTTACTCCCCCTACTGCAGGAAGTAAGAGATAGAGATTAGGCTGGGGTGACATGCAATGTGTATCGCCAACATAGAAGTGGCAAAAGTCATTTAGCTTGAAATAAACGGTTACCATTTATAATTAAACTTTCAAAGGGTTGTCCGCTGATTGAAAAACATTATCCCCTGCTCTTGTTTCCAGCTGTATTTAGAGCTGATTGGCTAATTTAGGGGCAATATGCCTTTGATATTTGAGTCCATCGTTCACTTTAACTTGAAACAGACATGCTGGGAAGAGGAAGTTGGGCTGGCGATGTGCTAATTCTCGTTTGCGATTTACCCCTGAGGAACTCTAAGAAACCTGCAACTTATTGTACATTAAGAGCTGAAACTGGAGACAGCCACATCTGGTTTGCTGGATGGCCCCCTTCCCCTTTTAAAAAATAAAGCAGCAACCAATAATGCTTAGGCTACATAGTTTGGTTATAATGGCTAATTTTCAGGGATAAAATATTGGAGGCCAAAGTGACCAAGAGAGGGAAGCTGAGGAGATTTGAAAGAGGGGTTATAAGCAACAGTAAGTAAATGGAAATTTATACGCGTGCACACACTCATACACACACATACACACATATATACCAACACATACATATATATGAGTGTATATATATATAGGTGTGTGTATATATCTACATATATATGCATATGTGTGTGTATATGTGTATATATATACACCTATATATATCACACACTCAGGAAAAGTATGCACTGACATAAAGCTTTTAAAATGCCTTCATGTTTTGCAGTTGTAGGGCCAAGTGACTCTGAGCGGCTGTCAGACATGCTCTGTGGTACAGTTTTGGCCTCTCCTGGGGCCCCAGGGTCCTGTGGGAGATGCAGAGTTGGTGGGTAGGAAGTAATCCGCTTTCTAAGGGCCATGTTATAATATTTGTGGGCCCCTTTCTCCATTAAAAATAATAAAAATTATATTTTTGACTATGTTGATAAAAAGACAAATGTATTAGTATTACATATGAAAACATATTAATAAACCCAGTAATCATAATATATAATTTTTATGCAATATTTTCAAAGAATCAAGATTAATGCAAAAGATTTATGATGAATAAAATATCAACATTTTAAATAAAGATAGGATCAAGCTATACATTGAAGCTTTTTGAAGCCCAGCTGCATACTTGGGATTCTTGGGAACATATATGAGGCACAGAGAGAGGCTGGTGGTGCAGAGGGAAAAGTCTGGAGTGAGAGTCTTGAGCTCTGGGTCCTGGTCCTGATTCTTTCTTCCCCACTCAGAAGTGCTGGGTATGATCCAAACTTTTCCTACCTCATTAACGGGGGTATTTCTGAGTGGTGACAGAGGAAAATATTCTTACCACTGGCAGAGTGTAAAACTTGGTTGTAGGTGGTCTGCTGATTAATATTTTTACTTTTTATTTTATTTTATCATTTTTCATTTATTTTAATGTGTGTTTAGTTTCACGTATATTAGAAAATCTGAAACTAGCACATTAAAACTGTGATTTCACAGATATTCTTCTTGAGGGAAAAGTGTAAAGAGAAAACAAAGGGTGATTAAAATAATTTACAGATCAATATCCATTAACAATCACTGTCAGAAACTCTCAGAGTGTTCTTCTAATGACCTCTGGGTAGAACTTCCTGGGATGGAGCCATGACTGAGGCAGGTTCAGAGGTCACATGACTGGCCTCTTCTGACTCTTCCCTCTCAAACTGTGAGGCTGGCGCATGTTACTTAGCCTGGGTGAGCCTATGTCCTCCTGTTACAAAAAGGTCCCAAATGATTGTACCTACTCCATGGAGCTGTAAAGATGAAAGGAGGTAACTTACTGAGGTCCTTAAGGCATGTGGTCTGGATCTGGTACAAAGTAAGAACACAATCCACATGAGCTCTATTATTATTATTATTATTATTATTATTGCACCAACATATGTATTATTTTTGCTACAGGGAACATGCCTTGTCCTTAAAGGGAGAAATAGCAATAAAGCTATTTTTAACCCCTTTCTCAACCACTAAACATTGACATTTGTAAATGATAAACCAATGTGGGGGATAGATTAGAAAGAACATGGGTTTTGGAATCAGAAATGGTTTGGTCTTGGTTCTGCCATTTGCCAGTGTGTGTCCTTAGATGAGACAGCTAACAAAAGAAGATGTTGTAGTCAAACACAGACCTGCGGCCTGTCTGGAAATTAAGAAGAGTATCACGGCCTGAAGGAGAGCTGTGAACATTGCTGATGGAAAGCAAGTTTGCTTCATCTGGTTGGGCCTGGCCAATCCATTTTTCCCGTTCTCTGACTTTCCCTCCCCAACTTACCCTCCCCCGCTCCTCTCTGCCCTTCCTGCCTTCCTCCTCCTCTCCCCTCCCATCTTCTTTCCTTTCTTTGTTTTTGGTTTTGTCTTTCCATTACATTCTACTTAGTTTCTTTTCCTAGCCATCTCAATGTCTTTCCTGCTTTTTTTTTCCACTTGCTTTTGAGATATTTCTTTGACTTTAATTAAACTCAATTAAATCAAGAGCCTGGAAAATGTATTTAGTCCTGTCTTTAAAAATAAAAATAGACAAGTATAATTTCCAGGACATTTTTTTTAGCTCCTACAATCTTTTTAAGCTTTCACTGACTATAACCTCTTATTTCATATGGTTTTCTCCCTGTAGTCAACCAACTTGGCCTCAAGTCAATTAAGCATTTTTTTTAATGCTAGAGATAGAGAAGCTGAGCAGAAAGAAAAGGATCCAGTGGCAATCAAGATAAATGGCCCCACAATTTTAACCTTTCTAAAAATGATTTCTCATTTAAGAGATGCTTTTGACTCTAGTCCAGATGAAAACAAAGCAAGGTCAATTTTTTTTTTTTTTTTTTTTGAGTATCACAATGTAGGGAAGCCTGGGATTTATCAGGAAAATCTTTCATGATGAGATTTCCAGTTCATATTTCCAGGTGTGGGAAGTGTTTTCCCAGAAGTTTAATGACAGAGCCAACAGGGTAGGTGCTTTCCTGAATCAAACAGGTAAATCGATTTGTGGTCTTCCATCACACGTGGGTTTTATTGATTCTACTGTTGTTAGTGACATGGGATTAAGAAGATGTTGAAATGAACTCACCATGCTCAGGTCCTAGAGAGAAAAAAATTCATGACTCACATGGATGAGCTTGGCTACAGGATTGTGTAACTCCTGGGAACTTTAAAATTTGCAAAAGAAGCTATTCCTAAAGAAGGAGAGCAAAACCATATATGAAAAACTCTAGCCATGATTTAGGAGCATAGAAGATGACAAGGAAATAAGGAGAAACCAAATGGATTGCAAAGGAAAGAAGTTAACATTTTCTGAGTTTCCACTGTGTGCTGAGAACATCACAGACAGCCTCTCATTTCATTGTCTCAAGAAGTTTACCAGGAAGGCATTCTCTCTGAGCAACCTCTACCCCAACTACCATTCATTCCACAAATGAGAAATCTAAGATGGAAAATCTAAACAACTTGCCCAAGCTATGTACAGGTGGTAGGAGCAAAGGTTGTGTTTGAAATCAGGGTCTGAAACTTAATAACATGTGTCTTTCTATCACCTCTTGCTATAAATATTGAAGAAAAATATTTCTTTCATTATTGGAGATGTTTTTATGGCTATAAGAAATAAAACAAAAATTCAAACTTATAACTGAAATATTTTCAATGTTGTTTAGGTAGAAGTATATCATAATGGTCAAAAGAAGATGTTATAGTCAAACACAGACCTTGGTTCAATTCCTGGTTGTGCTACTTAGAAATGCTGTGACCTTGGGTAGGACAGTTGACTTTCATGAAGCTCAATTTCCTCATATGTGAAAGGAAGTGCTAATGATACTAACCTCATAGGTGTTATTCACAATACCTCATGGTGGTCAAGAGCACAGACTTTGGGGTGAGACAGTACTACATCTGAATTTCAGATTCCCCACTTGTTATGCATTCCTGAGCAAGTCATTTAACTCCTCTAATCCTAAATTTTCCTGGTAAGTAAAACGCAGGTAATAATACAATACTTTTAGGACTGATATAAAAATCAAATTAAATATATGAAATGACAAGCCCAGTTTCTGTCATATAGTTAGTGTTCAGTAATGGGATGCTAATATTATTCTAATTTTAAATAAAGATAGTTTGCATCATAGAAGAAACAAAAATCTTATGACACAGTTATCATATACTGGTGTTTACCTGAATTTTCTATGATTCTGGGGAATAAGGCAAAGAGTACAGTAGAAAAATCACATTTTCTGAGAGAGATTTTTTTTTTGCGTGTGAACTTTTTGGCCTCAAACAAGATATCTTTTTAATTCTTGCACTTACAGTCTTAGGAGTAGGATCCACTTACATTAGATCTCCCAGAAAATTGATGTAATTATTTAAAAGGATAATATTAACATTTTGCTGGAACTCCAAGGCTCCTGTGGAATGACAGGAAAACCAGTGGGGCAGGTTGGGGGTAGAGGATAGGGGTATATGGGTGGGTCAAGGGTATGCCCACAGTGGGGAGCCTGCTATCAGTAGCCTGCTCTGGGCACTGTGTGTGTCCTTCTATCCTTTTGGGCTCAAATGTCACAGCAAAGTCCTTCAAGGAGACTTTACACCATAAAGATGACATTCTCTCATGTCACTCCTTAAATGAAAATAAACCTGGGAGAATTATTAAATAATGCCATATCACACATGTTGTATCTAATTTAGAATTCACCATAGACTAAAATCACTGTTTACCAAAATACTGTCTGGGTGTCAAGTACTTTCAACCAGATACCGTAAGTGCAAGGAAAACACAATAAACATGTTTTCTACTTGTATGCCAAACTTGAAGAAATTGCCTTATTAAAAATCCAGGTTTCTTTGTTTATATAAATGCCAGCTGTTTACAAAATATTATAGTCCATAAATATTGTTTCCTGTCAGATCATCTCCTACTTGGTCTACATCTGCAACATGGTACTAGGAAAAATGTCAGAACTTGCAAAAACACTATGAATAGTAGAATAAAGTGTGGACATTTTAAAAAGCAATGTATAAACTCCTGAGAACAATGAAGAAAAGCCAAAGAAATTTGTTTTTTGAGCTACCAGGGAGGAGAAAAATCTTCTAAAGGAGCTCCCAACTGGGTGAAAAATGGTTGAAAATGGAACCAAAACTTAACTGCTTCTTTAGGAGCTAACCCAGGCCTGGAGGATAAATGTGAGCTGGTCTGAATCAGAAGACCCTCAAGATGGGTGGGCTAGTGTGATCCCTTCACCTCAGGAATGTGTTTTCACTCCCTGTGTCTCTAGTCCCCCCAACTTTCACTCTAATGAACTTGTAGGGTGGGTGAAGGAATTCCATTGCAGAGCCAAGTTTGGATCCCAAGAAGGAAATTGAATAAAAATATGGTCACTCTGGGTTTGTCTCATTAATTACCTATGAATAAAGCCTAATCCTATCTGCCAGAATAGAGGGAAAATTGGGGTACTTTTTGTTCAATGGTTCACAAAATGTGGTCCTTGGACCAGCAGCAGGGGAATCACTGGGGAATCTGTTAGAAATGCAAATTCTCATGCCCTACCTCTGACTTTGTGAATCAGATACTCTTAGGTAGAGCCCTGTAACCTGTGTTGCAACAAGCCTTCCAGATAATGCTGACATGAATGCCCACTGAAGTTTGAGAACCACTGGCCTGGTTCATTGGGTGATGGTGACCCCAAGAACTGTTGCTGACTGATTGCATGCTTCCTTTTTTAAAAAATGCATTTATTTGTGAATCAAGATGGCAGAGGAGTAAGTGGAAGTCACACTGACCTCCTCCCAGGATCAATCTGGAATTACTACTAAATTGTGGAGGAACTACCTGGAACAAACAACTGAACAATAGCGAGAGAGGAGCCTTATTACCTTGAACAGACAGAAGAATCAGCTTTAGCACAACCTAACCTAACCTGATAAGGAGTATGGTAGAGACTCAAGAAAGCAGGTGGGGTGCCCATGAGCAGCAGTACCAGAAGGATATTGAAAAAGCCAGTTGGATCCCCCTGAGAAGAGCGGGGTCTAAACTGTAAGTGGGGATCTCCAGTCTATAGCACCAGAGCCCAGAAAGTACACAGATAACAACCAGCTGCTAAAAGCGGCAAGGTTGCTTTCTGCCAGACAGGCAGCTGGCGACTTGAAGAGCCATTTAAAAGGCAAATGTATAAATTTTAATTTGCAGCCACTTACCCTGGTCTCTGGCAAAGGTGGAGCAGAGTAGGCTAGAGACTCCTGAGGAGAGACTGGAGAAGGAGGCTTTGGGTAGAGAGAAGTGAGAGAGTAGCCAGCTGGATCCCAGTGCTGACTCATCCCCCAAGTGGCAGCAGCCATCTTGCTCAGGCAAACCATTCCCCTGAGCGGCAACAGCATGAGAGGACCCAATAACCTGGCCCCCAGGAGGGACTCCTCCCCACCCTCCACTGTCTAAGCCAGCCTGCTGAGTGCAGAGTGACTAGATTAACAGCTGAAGAACACAGCTATAGACAGTAGATTCCCGGAAGTCTCGAAAACATTGCTTAAGGTCAGACAGGGTCAACAGCTGACATCATCAGAGGCAGACCCAGAAAGAAAAACCAGTGGTCGCCTACCATAGAAGTTCACACCACAAAGTCAGGAAATCAAGGCAGATCAATTTAAGAAGCAGAAGCAAAAAAGAAGAGTCTCACAAATAATGGGAAGACAAAGAAATACACCCCCAATAGAAGGGAAAGGAAGAATCCCCACAAAGAAAAATAAATAAAATAACAGGCAAGTAAACTGTCAGATATTGAGTTCAAAACAATGGTTCTAAGGAAGCTCAATGAGCTCAGTGAGCTCAGAGAGAATTATAAAATACTACAGGGAAACTATGAGAAACTTACTGCAAACTATATCAAGATAAAGGACATAGAAACTATCAATAAGAGTAAAAAAGAAATGAAGAATACAGTTTCTGAATTGAAGAAAACAGTAGAAGGAATCAAAAGCAAGCTAGATGAAGCCGAGGATCAAATCAACGAGCTAGAGGACAGGGTAGAAAAAAGCTCCCAGAAAGAGCAAGAAAATGAAAAAAGTCTCAAAAAGAATGAAGAGGCATTTAGGGAAATGCAGGACAACCTGAAACATAATAATATCTGTATGATAGGGATACCAGAAGGAGAAGAGGAGGAGAAACGGATAAAGAACCTGTTCAAAAAAGTAATGATGAAAAATTTCCCTAATTGGAGGAGAGAAAAAGTCCCACAAGTCCAGGAAGCACAGAGGGTCCCATTTAAAAGGAACCCAATGAGGTCCACTCCAAGACACATCATCATTAAAATGACAAATATCAAAGACATACAGAAAATCCTAAAGGTAGCAAGGGAAAAACAGGTAGTAACATATAAGAAAGCCCCCGTAAGGCTAGCAGTTGACCTCTCAACAGAAACCATAAACGCCAGAAGGGAATGGCAAGAAATATTCCAAGGAATGAAAAGCGAAGGCCTGCAATTAAGACTGCTCTACCCAGCAAGGTTCTCAATTAAAATGGAAGGTGAAATGAGTTTCCCAGACAAAAGGCTAATAGATTACACTTCCACCGAACCAGCACTGCAAAATATGCTAAAGATACTGCTTTAAGATGAAGAAAAAGCATCTATGAATACTCACTTACTTTCAGTCACCAATACTTGGTATTACCAATATTTTAAATACTTATTAACCTGATTGTCACAATGATGTGTTATTTTGTGTTACTTTATTATTTGTTGAAACTAAACCTGGTTTTGTATATTTCTTGCCTATTTCTATTATTTTTAAAAATCCTTAAATGACTTTTTGGTATTCTTTATCTATTTTTTGATTCAATGTTTGTAGAATTTTTCCCTAAAAAACAAAACAAAACAAAACTATTAACCATTTTTTAGATGTGTTGCAAATAGTTTCCTATTCTATTACTTGTCCTTTCACTTTTTTATATGTGTATTACTATATAGTCTTAAATGTTTAATATAGTTACATTGTCAATATTTTACTTTATAGCTTCTGGGTTTGAATATTTTACTTCAGGATAAGAAAAATATTAGTTTGTATTTTCTCCTAAAACTCCTTAGATTCTACATATTGATTTTTAACACACCTGAATATTTGTTGAGTAATGTGTGAAATAGGGCTCTATATTTGTTTTATTTCAAGTAATAGTGGTCCATGAACTTTATTTGTTAAATAAGCCTTATTTTCCCCATTGATTTGAAGTATCAACTTAATCATATATTACATTGTTAGACAGATATATACATTTGTTTCTAGAATGCTAGTTATAGTTCATTGATCTACTTGATTATTTCTGTGCTGGTGTCATGTTGTTTTAATTGCTGAGACTTTATAATGAATTTAAATTTTTTTATATTTTGTAATGGATTTTGACATTTAAAAAAACCAAATAAAATCAATCTGCATTTGAAAGAAAGAAAGAAAGAAAGAAAGAAAGAAAGAAAGAAAGAAAGAAAGAAAGAAAGAAAAGAAAGAAAGAAAGAAAGAAAGGCTACTGTTTTTGCAACAACATGGATGGAACTGGAGAATATTATGCTAAATGAAATAAGCCAGTCGGTGAAAGACAAATACCATATGATCTCACCTATAAGTGGAATCTATTCAACAAAATAAACCAATGAACAAAATAAACCACAGGCAAAGAAACATGGAGCAGACTGAAAGTGACCGGAGGGGATGGGGAAAGAGGACAATGGTGGAAAGAAGGGGAAGGGACTAGACAAAGAACATGTGTGAAGGACCCATGGACATGGATAACAGGGTAGGAACTGACTGTGGGAGCGGGGGGTGGGGGTGGGATGGGTGGAGGGGGGCAAAGAGGGAAAAATTGAGACAACTGTAATAGAATAAACATGATTTAAAAATTAAAAAAATTATTTGAGAGAAAGAGAGAGAGAGATTGACATTGTTCTACTTATTTATGTATTCATTTGTTGCTTCTTGTTTGTGCCCTGACTGGGGATCATACCCGCAGAATTGCCATATAGGGATAACGCTCTAACTATCTGAGGACCCCAGCCAGGGCAATCCTATGCTTCCTTTTATTGAGTGCCTACTACCCTTTATGTATTGAATTTTATATAAATCTTCTTGCAACCTTTGTGGTTGGTACCAGAATTTTCTTCATTTTACAAATGAGGAAGCTGTGACATTCACAGAGGTTAAAGAGATGATTCAAGGTCACTCAGCTAGTAAGTAGGAGGGTCAAGATTTAAATTCACATTTATTTCATAACACTGTTTTTTAAATTTTTTATTTATTGATTTTAGAGAGAGGGGAATAAGGGAGAGAGAGAGAGAAACATTGATTTGTTGTTCCACTTATTTATGCATTCATTGGTTGATTCTTGTGTGTGTCTTGGGGGATCACACCTGTAACCTTGGCATATTGGGACAACACTCTAACCAACTGAGCTACCCAACTAGGACTTTATAACACTATTTACATACATTAGGATCCTCAACAGTGGAACTCCTGTCCCATCAGAAATATATGCTATACAAAAAGAAACTGTGAGAATAAAGGTCTAACACAGAATGACAGATTATAGACTTGGAAGAAACTGTAGGATTCATTCTTGAACTTATGCATAAATTCTCTGCAGCAGTGTTCTCCAAAGTGTGTTTATGGACCACTAGTTTAACAGAATATTAAGCAGTTACACAGAAAGAGTTCCAGGGCCAGGTAAGATTGAGATATGGTGGTTTTAATTCAACAAAATCAGTTTCTTAACAGCAGGACTTCTCAGTGCAATTAATGAGTACGATCAGGTATGAGGTGACTCACTGAGAGTTCAGTGTATATGGCATATCTTGTTTAGTTAACTACAGAATTGTTTTCTCACAGAGAATTCTTGGATCTAAAAGCCACAGAACAAGATTTTGGAAGCCCTGATCTGCAATACACTTTGGAAAGCAGCATCCAGGCTACTGTTTGCTTGGAACTTTTCTATGTTGAGTAGAAAACTCCTCCTCAATTGTTCTCTGCCGTTGCACTTGGGGGCATATATCCTCATCTCCATGTTCTGGACCTTTCTGAGCTATGTGGACATTTTTGTTCTCCCACATAGTCATTTTTAAAAAATTTAAAATGCTCTCTGCATTCTTCTTCAGTATGTACCATGGGGATTGAATTAAGCAGAAGAGGAGGAATATAATGTGATAGTTAATGATTAATGATTGATATAGTGGTTTTTAAATCCAGACAAAATTAGTTTAAAATTCTGGCTTCATCAATCACAAGAATGACCTCAGGGGCTATTTAGACTTCTTACCAGCCTCAGCATTCGCACACACGCAATGGAAAGTTTAAAATCACCTTTTAGAATTGGAGCAAGGATCTCATTGGCACTGTGCTTGACAGGACAAAAAAAGGCTGGAGCTGTTTGGTCTCTGTCTTTCTTTCAAAGAGAGGAGTCAGCAGAGATTTTATGTAGAGGTCTAGACAGCAAATATTTCATGCCTTACAGGCCATACAGTCTCTGTTGAAACTACTCAATTCTGCCATTGTAGCATGAAGACATCTGAAGACGACATATAAGTAATGGTCATGTCTGTGTTTAAATAAAACTTTATTTACAAAAGCAGATTTTTGCCAGTAGGTTGTACTTTGCCAGCTCCTGTCCTAGGACTTCATTTTTAGCTGACTATTTGATTGCTTTCGGAAACTCAACTCCAGGTTTCCATGCCACTTGACTTTTGTCCTGAAGGGAAGACAGTAATCCTTGTCATTGTAATTAAGTAAATTTCAGTGTTATTTGATAAATCCCTGTGCCTTTTGTGGTAAACTCTGAAGATAATCCAGAAAGAGTGACCCCAGTTAGCCAAGAAAATATCCCTTCTTGAGAAATGTCACAGAGGCGACAAAGGCAGTTTCTGGGAGGAGGATGAAAAACTTGTCCAGACAGTTGAAATGATAAAAATAAGATCCTGTAGCAAATGCCAAAATAAAAGAGATTGCTACAAGAAACAGTTTGTGAAGAGGAAAGAATCAAATGTAGCATGTTGGGTTTCTTGGCTTGCTCTACACTTACTCCATTTACTAGGATTGCATTTGGCTGCTTGTAGCTGAAATCTAGCTATAGTGGATGAATCAAATAGAGATTTAAATGTTGATAACCTAATGGAAAATCTGGAGGCAGCAGCCCAGGGGTCATGTAGCTGGTCAAAGTTTCAAAGATCTTGGCTCCTCTAGCTTCCCGCCCCGTGAGCCTTAGAATGTGGTTCTTAACTTCATAGTCGCAAGGTGGCTGCTGTGCCTCCAGACATCAAGTGCAAATTTCAGGCTAGAAAAAAGAAGAGGCAAGAAACAAAGGCCCTTTTGTAGGTAGCTGTCCTTATCTGCAAGGGATTCTGGAGAAGTGGGTGTTTTTAACTAGGTATAATACATCAAACAAATTTTGCGTTCTCTTGGTGAGGGGAAAAGAAGAGTGGATTTGGGGTAGGCAATAGTAATGGCTGCCACATTCTCCAGCATAACAAGTCTGTGCTGCACAATGGCTAAGAGGTGAGTTCCAAAATCAGGCTGACTCAGCCAAGTTTCCTCATTATCTCACACTGTTGTTCTTAGGATTAGGTAAAATAATCCATGTAAAGTAGCAAACATTATTATCATCATCGTCATCAACATCATCATCATTATTACTACTACTACTCTCCTGCCCCCCACTGCCACTTTCTTGGAAATTGCATTTCTCTTTAATGTAAATCATCTGATTCTGTAGCAGTCCACCTGTGAACTTACCTAAGGAAGAGAGCTACTTGCACCACCTAGCTTTTAGCTGTCATTACTTTCAATATAAAACAATAGAGAATACTTGGAAATACTGAATAATTCTGTTCACAAGAGTCACAAAGGAGCACTTGAAGTAGGTTCTGAAACATAAGTAAGAATTTGCCAAGCAGAAAAGAGGGAACCAGCAAGGGCATTCTACCGGTAGGTAATAATGTGCAAAATCATCGCATCAAAAAAGAACATACTGCCTCATGACATCACCTAGTGGCAACCACTTCCCACTGCAGAGGATCAGTGGAATTTTTCCCAGGGTCCCAAAGGTATGCCTAATGGTTATGAGGCAGTTACAGTGGTGCTACTAACAAGTGGTGCTTGCCTCTTTGTAAAGGCTTATATCCTTCAAACGGGGATAACTAGAAATTTGAAGCTACCTGTCTACAAGCTTTTAGACTACATGTTATTCTGCAGTTGCTATTCCTGTCCTAGAGTCAGTAGGCTACGTCCACCACTGTGTTCTACCATTCTGATAATTTTATGAAGTAGGTTTTATAACCCCATTTCATATGCGAGCAAACTAGAGTTCAGGCAGATTAAACCATTGTCCAAGTTCACTGAAGCAAGAGCATTTGAACTTATGCCAGTTCTCTCAACTGCGAGTCTGTCATCTCTCCAGGCAAGCCAGCTACCCATTTTGTCATCATTTTTATATCATCTTTATGTAGGACATGATAGCAAGATTTCTCAAGGCCTAGAATTTTAGAGTTGTGTTATCCAATAGGGTGGCTAACTAGGCACATGTGAGCATTGAACACTTAAATGTGACTGTCTGGCTAGTGCAGCCAATGAATTGAATTTTAATCTTAGTTAATTTTGTTTTAAGAACTAATCCTCCATTCAGATACTGAACAATTTTTAAGTATGTTTGGAATAACTTAGTATGGGAATCTACTTTTCACCCATAAATATTGTGAAATCATTTGTTTCTACCCCTTTTCAAAAAGTGAATAAAAAATAACCTTTTTTCCTAAAAAAAAAAATCAAATTATGGATCAAATGTGAATGATGAGAATTTAGTATCTGAATTAAAATGTGCTACAAGGATAAGACAAACACTGCATTTTGAAAATATAATACCAAATAAATAATGTATGCATTTTTCATTAAAAGATTTTCATGTTGACCCCATGTTGAGATAGTATTTTGTATATACTGGTTTAAATGAAATACCTTATTAAAATTAATTTCATCTATTTCTTTTTACTTTTTTACTTTATTTTGTAAGTCTGACTACTAGAAAATGTAAAATCACTTATATAACTCACATTATATTTCTACCAAGCAGTACTGTTGTGAAGAACACCTTTCACTTCCCAGGTGGGGAAAGCTGGCTTCTCTCTGTCTTAAAAACAAGTTGACCACTGAACGAGAACAGATCCCATCCACACCTTTGTCTCAAATGGCAAAACCTTGGGCAAGCTGCAGTGCTTCCATGGATCCACTTCTAAAAAGCTGGATAGAATTTTTTCATATTCCAAATGCATATGATCCCATTAAAATATTTACAGTTTCAAGGATATTAACCATCATAGGTCTATATCAAGAGAAAAATCAGAGATGAAGATGTAATGTAGAAAGTAACCTGGTAATGAGTTATGCTACTTTGATAGTATTATAGACTTACTTAAGAACCTAATCAAATTAATAATTATGCTTATTGAATAACATATAAGTATATATAGTATACATATATTACATATATACATATATACACACGTAGATATGCACACACGTACATGTTACATATAAATATATATAGTACTATTCTTATTTCCATATTTTAGATAGGAAAACTAATTAAATAACTTGCCTTTAGTCACTTAGCTAGTAAGGGTTAGACTGGGACTCAGATTCTAGTGTGTTTGATTCTAAAATCTGTACTCGTACCTATTACATTGTAATGTCCTTGCCCAGAGATCCTACATGGCAAACCCCTTTAAGATGCCCTTTCCTTTTCATAGTCAGCTGTACACTCATGGACTATAGCTGGATCTACACTAAAATGGGAAAGAATTCAGAGTCTGGATGGCCCAAAAGCTACATAACAAGGTTCAGGGATCTTGGAGTTGGGAGGTTTGAATTAGCCTCCCAGACCAAAGGGAGTGCCGCCCATTTGTTAATTTGATTTTGTTTAGGTTACTGAACCATGATTCATCCTTAATTGCATTGTTTCGAATGACTAAATAGTCTAAGTATTAACCATCTGCTAAGTGGTTGCCTAGCCTCGTTTTAACTAGGACTCCTTAGGAATCATTAAAATCAAAACACTCTTGGCCTTCTGCTGCATATTGGGCCCTCCACTGATGATGATCCTGTTGCCTGGAGTGGCAGAGCTCCAGCAAATGTCGCTATGGCGTGGGTGGGGTTTTAGCCTCCCATTTCATTTGAGGTTGCAAATTCCCATGGATGGAATGCCAGAAGACAGGCTAATCTGATTCAGCACATAGATCTTCCTTCTGACTGTGGACGTTTGCAACGTGCTCCACTGGAAAGTCTTTAAAAATATGATAAACACAGTTGGACTTCCAGATTAAGAGCGTTCTTCTCAGAACATATTCTACTGGGCCTCAGATTCCTTTTCAAATAGGAATAAAATGTCAGCTTTATCCTTTACTCAGCTAAATATTTGAGTGTAGAAAATGAGATGATCTTTGAAAATGTTTTTCAAACAGCCTATCAAAGTAGAAAAGATAACTGGTTGAATATGGGTCTTTTCTGGCACATTTGTGAGTGTTGTAACTCTTTGAACATGAAGCATACCTATGCTTAACTCCATATCACATGTCTAGCCCTACATTTAATACTAAGAATTTCAAAATATCCCAGAAACTTATGAAAGATTACCAGGAGCTAAGAAAGGATGTGAGCTTGGGCTCCCTTTATGGTTAAGTTTCCATAACACCATAGTTGAAGGTGAAAGAGGTTATCATGGGAATGGTAGTCCCAGGTCAAGTTGGTTTTAACAATAGTTTGAGGTATGGCGCAATCGTACATCCTAGATTGATGCTTCTCACAATTCAGCACACATAAAACACTCTTATAGAATTTGTTACAACAGATTCCTGGTCCCAAGCCCAGAAGCTAGTTCAGCGGGTCTGGGGTGGAGCTGGAGAAAGTTCCTCTCTAACCAGTCCTATTGAGTGCTGATTGAGCTGGTCTAACAACAGTACTTTGGACAGGACTGAACTAAGATGATTTCTGCACAGGACCGTAGCTACTAGGACCGTTCTAACTGGAACAGCTGGCTAGTGCCCCTAGTGAACTCTCTTACTCCAGGAATAGCCAAGTTCAAACTCTCCCTTCCCATTCATCCTTGAGTAATCTCTCTGTCTCAGAATGTGCTTACAACCACACAAAAATTTACTTAAAAATAAGTACAGGCGTAAACATGCAACAATCCAGTTAACATAAAGACTGACAGTTTTTAGAATAATGCCCTTGTCTTTACAAATACCCTCACCTCAGGATGGATTGAGGAGGGCTTAGAAAGGAAAACCTGGATAGATATTTACATCTGTGAGTGGGAAAGGGAGAAAGACTTAGTCACCCCATCCCCCTTCACAATCCTTTGCCGGCTTATTGTGAAGGCAGATCTGTGAAAGAAGCCCTTTTGATTCCTTCTACCTACTGACCTCATGAATTAGGCTGGTGTGCTGCAGACACAGGAACATTCTTTAAGGCAAAACATCTGGATGGGGCAAGAAAGGGATTGACCACATGTACAGGCAGCGTGCTCCAGCTGCAATTGGAGCTTGTTGCAAAATGTTTTATTTGGAATTTGAATAAAGGTAAGGTGTCCTTAATTTAAGTCAACATGAAGACCTGCCACCAAGGGACTAACTGTGCCAATAAAAGTTGATGTGGAGGACAGAGACTAGGAGAAGACATTTTCCGTAAATGACAACAATGTTAGGAACATCAGGCTCATGGCTGGGGAAGCATCTGGCTGTGGGTTGTATTAATCCAACTAAATACTAATGTGCATATCTAAGTTTATTGACTCTCCAGATTAGCAAAGTATTGTATTAGCCTAATACAACATTAGCCTAATTTAATACAGTATTAACTCAGGGATTTTTTTTTCTGACAAGGTATTATTTCTATAATAATTTAGTATTTTATCGGTCTGAGACAATGCAGTGCCAATTTGCTTCACTCCCAAAATACACCCTAATAAATGTGGGCTTATTTGTTCTAGTGGTGATTTCAGGGAAGCTGTTGGACAGACATAGGATGAAGTCTTGGTCCCCCACAGATCAAACATCTGTAGCCACATCACCTCACAAGCTCCTTGGCATGGTTGATTGTCTGTTTGCATACCTTTCTCTCTTGCCCAAGGGGAGTCAGATGGGATGGTTAAGGTCCTTCGCAACTTCCAGATTCTAGGATTGAAAACAGAGCTATAACATGCCTGCTGTATCACAAGATGAGAGATGATGTCACTCTTCGGGCTTCCTGGAATCCCCCTGGAACTGGGCTTGTGTCTCACTTAAGTGGAAAAGTACAAGCATGACTGAAAATGAAGATGTTGGTCAGGGTCACGTCAATGTCAAGGCCCTAGAAAAATGCTGGAGGTTGACACAGTTTTCCCAGAGCAGAAGCTTGTTGACCCATTCCCCACTGCAAGGCCCCTGCCCTCCTGTCCCTACCTAAATACAGAGTGGATTTGAGACTCAGAGAAAGGCCATGCTAACCTTAAACATGAGACATGGAGGCCACTGAAGCCCCTGCCTCCTGTCAACTTCACCTCCAACAAGGACTGACTCCTACACACCTCCCCCTTCCAGGCCCCTGACCATGACCTTTGTCAAACCCTCCTTAACTCTTGCTCGGTCTTCTGAAGTAGTCTTTTAATTGGGTATCTTTGCCTCAGTATTTTTTTTTCTCAGTTCAGCTGCACAGTAATCGTTTAATAACAGTCTGAACAAGACACTTCCCTGCTCCAAAGCTTTCCATGGTTCCCCATTGCCTATAAAACAAAATCCAAGTCCTTATGGTTTTTTAGGGCCCTGGTTACATATCCCACTCTCTTTCTCCAGATGAGGCTTGCATTTTTCTTCTTCTTCTGCTTGAGCAAGTACAGAGCTCTCCAAATGTACAATGACCTTCCCCATCTCTGGGCTTTTGTTCATCTTGGTTACTGCTGACAGGAATGCTGTCCCTTGTGCCTTTTGGACCTCCATTCAAACTTCAAAGTCAAGTTCAGATTTCTTCCTTCCAGAGTATTTTCCCCATGCCACCCATTTAAAATTAGTCACTTTTGGGCGCTTGTATTTGGTCTCTTATCCTACCCTGTCAATCCTATCCTGTCTATGTGCCTGTCTGGCCTCCTCTCCAATAGACTCTGCAAGTAGAAAAGGGCCCTCTCTGGGGCATTCCCTAGATAATCTGGCACATAAAATGCTCTCAGTATATCTATGGGGGCATAAAGCCCAGTACCTTCTCCATAGAAGTTATCTGTATTTCCCTGTTCATTCTCTGCTTGTACAGATTTCAGTTACTTCCTGTGTTCTTCTGGATATCATCCATGTTGAAACTGAGATCATTCATGCAGTCCTTGACAGCTGTTCCTACGTGTTCAGCCATCTATTGTTAGGCAGAACCTCTGAGGTCAGAAGAAATTTCTCTACTACATAGCGGGTACCTCTAGATAACTTCTGTTTAGCTTTGTGGCTACACTGTGTTATTATTTATCATCATAGTGTTGACCTTTGACCATACACGAGCTATGAGGGCAGAGTAATATTGTGGTGAATACTGAAAGTCTGGTCAATGCCCAATGAGACCATATCAATTTGAATCACAACTCTGCCAATACTTCCTAGCTGTGTGACCTTGGCCAATTTCCCTTACCTCTATAAGCCTGTTTCCTTTTTTTAAAAAATGGAACTGTAATAGTCCCTCCCCCCAAGGCTTTTCTAAGGAATAAATAACATAGAGTATACATAAAAACACAGAAAGAGAGTTTGATACCTAACTGATGCTCAATAAAGGCTAACTCTTGTTGCTGTTATCATTATTTATTATGTTCATTCTTATAACTAACATTTACCCTCACTCTAAACTGCTGTTCCATGTAGTATTATTATCTTAGAATGGGTAGTTATAATACTCAGTTTTAAAGTGTTCAAATAAATGGTCCCTTAACATCTCTATTCTGGCTATTTACTAAATATCATGTCACTTTATTTATAGTCTCTCTATAGTCTGTATCCTTTTATGTCTTTACATCTTTGAAAATTATCAATTGTTTCCAAATACAGCTTTTTCTTATAGACACTCACAGAAAGCTTAAGCTAGATGGCTGTAAACAACTCTCAGTAAGGGTAAGTCATTGTATCTGGACCAACATCTGTCTCTATGCCTAACGCAGACATTGAGAATCAATCACAGTGCCCTTCCCAATGACCTCAGATGTAACTTTCCGATCTTTTCAGCCCAGTGTTCAAGCAGCAGCCACTAATCAATCAGGGCTGACATCCATTTGCCATACCTATGTAGTCCTCATTCTTCATTTTCTAGTTTGCTCCCTCCCCACTTTTTTATGGCTGGAATTGTCCAGAATGTCTACTGGAAGCCCTTGGAGAAGGACTATGCTGTAACAGTTGAAGCTTTGAAGCTTTCAGTGACTATATAAGGTTGCCTTCTGGATAGAAGGCTGACATTCTTCTATTGGGATGACCTACCTGACTCTCCTTTAACAAAGAAAACTCAGCTCAAAGTCTAGTTTGGCCATTATTTGTGTGAATGAGGCTGAAAGCAGATGGTCTGAGCTCATTTTTAACTTTGTGAGACTGACTTCAGCCCATAAGTTCCACCTGAGCTCTTAAGACACTAGAGAATAAGCAGCAGAGAAGCCTTCTCCCTGGATATGGAACTACCAGGTTTCTAATAAAGAAGGAAGCCACATTTAGAAGAATTTTACAAGAATGTTCTTTATCTTTTTTTAAAAATTTGTATTTAAAAAAAAAAAAAAAACAGTGCTATGAAGGAGCCTCCAATTCTTCCAATGTGCACCCACCATTACAAGTCAGGGCTGCTGGTAGCACTGGGTGCACTCACTGGCCAGTGGCCACTGAAAGTCTCCATGAATCCAAGCTGTTTCAGGTAAAATGAAATGATCCAGGCCAACAAGAGATATTCCTCCAAATACAGATTATTAAGTACTTACCATGGTACTAGGAATAGAAGATTCCAGACAATTGTCTTCCTTTGTTTTGGCAAATTTAACAACAATAAATCATATTCTGATTGCATTCTGTGGATAAACATCAACCTTCAAACTTATCAATCCACCAACAGTGAGATGAGGTGGTGTGTGCTGGAGTCATGGCAATGATTTGCCCTGGAGAAATCCTCGTCCACTGAGAGCCTATATCCACTCCATGAATGCATGTGCAAGTGACATCCACATTCCGGATTTCCAGAAAAGGACAAAGAAACATACTTGTAACACCGCTGCAATATTACCTCCCATTGTGATAAATATCAGATTTCCTCTACCTAAGCCTTATTTGGCTCCTGCCCTTCCCTTTCCTTCCTTCCCTTCCCTTTGTTCATCTCTAAGAGTCACTGCACTTCTTACCAACTCCAAGTCACCTCCTCTGTTACTTCCTGCTTCCAAAACCTGGTGAGTGAGTTCTCTCCACCTCTATCCTCCCTTGTTTCCAAACTCCTTTGCGATACTCAGATCTCCTTAAAACAGCACCTGTCCTATTGAATGTTGTTATGCCATCACCAAGCATTGCTGGTACCTTGTAATTGCTCAATGAATACTCGTTGGGTGAATGACTTCAATGATGTTATGTAGAGAATACTTTAACTTTGTTGTGGAGAGGGAAAGAATAGCTGCTAAGCTGCAGATTACTGAATTATTACTGAATTTTACCTCCCTACAAAAGAAAGACAGAATGTAACACAGCAAAACCCCCCAGCAACATAAAAGTCCTTATTGACATGTAGTTCTTTTGGAACTTTATAATATCAATTTTATTTTATTACTCTTGGTCAGAATTATCCTTTAATCTTATGTAGTTGGTCTAGTCTTCTGTACCAGGTTATGTATTCCTCAAAGTCAGGGACAAAAGTAGGTTTGCAGTTGTTTCTATGGAAAATAATACACTAATTAATAAATAATAATACAAGAATAAACTCTGTTTTGCAAACTGTAAACCTACTTTTGCCTCACCCTGTAAGTTTCATTTCATCCATAGTCCCCTCTGAAGTAGAGTTACCACGTGTCTTCTTGCTATAGAGTTCCTGCCTGTCTCTCTCCTTTTCTGCACAAGGATCTCAGTAAAAAAGCAAATAAAGTGTAAGCATTCAATCCTTTGACTAGATCCGTTGCCGACATGATGCCAGGCAAATGGCTGGGTGGTTTTTCAGTTTGGTTCTGTCTTTTGTTCTTTGAATGTAGCATCATGTAAAGGACAAAGCGTAGCCTAAAGGTGTACTTTAAATGTCCTTCGATTCCTGAGCTTACTCAGACAGGCAATAGAAAATGGCACCCTTGATACTTAATTTTCTTAAAGAAACTGAGCACAGGTTAACAACTGTAAACAATAAGTTCTTAGTCAGGGAACATGCCTGTAACATGAGCATGGAAATTCCCAGGCATCTTCAGAGGGCAGGAAATGGGAGATGTAAGATTCTTAGGAAAATTTCGTTATTATCTTTGCTTGATCATTTTATACATATACTGACCTCATCACCATCATCTCAATCTCCCCTGCTAGGTGAATTTCTCTTAATTCTTTTATTAAAAAAAATTAAAGTGTTGACTGCATCCTTTAAAATAAGTCCACATCTTTGTTTAATTATAGATTCTATATAAACTATTTTAAGATTACTGAAGTTATATAAAAAAAGAATAAAGAGGAGATGATTATCCTGTTAAAAGGTCAATTAAAAACAAACAACAATTTTTTTAATGCACATTTATATCGTGAGAGACTGAGTTCAAAATGCCCCAAGACACAGACTTAAAGAATGATGCCAGTACACTGCAAAAAACTAAAAGACAAAACTGGTTGAACATCAAACGTGAGTGGCTGAAACATATTTTAATTTTTTTTCTGCTTTTTCCCTCTTTTGGAAACTGATAAAAGATTCTATATTTTTTTAAGGAGCTGACCTCAGTTTTAGTTTATTTTCTAAAATAGAGATGTCTTTATATGTGTTTGAAAGTATGTCTGTCAAACCTTTGGAGGACATTTTAGAAGGAAGAAAACTGTAATGCGTATCTTACCAAATTGTTTGGGGATTTTCCATTTTTATGTGTTTGGGCATTTTTCCCTCTTAAACATCAAAACCTAATAATCGTGGCAGAAGGTTAAATATTTTCCATACTTTGTTTCTGAAATTTGTTTCTTACAAAGAGCTTATGGGGGAAGAAAATTTGTATACCCAGTCTCTCACTGATGGTTACCTCTGGGGTTAGGGAGTAGGATCTGGGATTGGGGGCAGTGAAGGGGAGACCTCATTTCTTTTTCCATTTTATTTATAATAAAAATGTATTCATGTGCTACTTGCACAATTTTTTACAGTTAGTTAATAAAGAAGAAAACATCAAAAAGTTATATTATATCCCTGGTTTGAACATTGTACATAGGATTCCAATACAGAAAGGGAAGAGACAAATTACTATCTTCTCTGCTAGTACCATCCACACTTTAGAGCATTTCTGTACAGAAAGAGTGAATAACAGAGTGAATGGGGGGAGGGGAGCAGAATGAAGTATCTGATATCCAGAATGTAAGGATTCTATTGGAGAAATCTTTAAGAATTAATATTTTGATAAGTTACATCAAGATCACATTGAATTCATTTTCCCTAATGCCAGCTTCCTTTAACTCAATATCCCTAAAAAGACAAAACAAAAAACTATGCCTTCATGACATCATCATCCATTTCTTGGAGCTTTAAAATAGAAACTTAAAGTTTACATGTAACAATTAAATCTAAGACAGCACCTTATTTAAATCCCCAAATTTCTTAGGGGCTGGGAATGAAATGTAATGCTAATTTAATATAATAATTTGTTCTCTTTCCACCAAAACACAAAATCATTGCTTGTGAAAGCCTCATTCTTTCCCCTTACTTTTTTGATCAGGATGTGATGAAATTAAAAGCTGATTTGAAGAACAAAGTCCAGTTGCATCCCAGACTCCGGTCTCCCAACATCCAGTGTCATGGGACGTTTCGTGACCATGACACACCCATCAAACCATGTCCCCAAATTTGGGTGGCTGGGTTGATTGGGGGCGGAGCACTTTATTCTTCTAGGATTTAAAACTATGTATAGATAAAGCAAGCAGCTGGCACAAGTTATTCGTGAGTGTGCGCATGCACGTTTGTGTGTATGTATGTTTTGGAGAAAGAGTTGGATCAAATAAGTGGTTTCCTGTTCGGCGCGGGACATAAGTTTCATTCCTTTCATGGAAATACAATTGATCCCACTTCTATCAGCACATCAAGAGGATGGCTGGTAACTCACTTCCTTCCCACCAGTCTGGGAGGGATGACATGGCCCAGAGGAAGTGACCTGGGATGGGCCCTGGCTGCCCAGGGAAAGCACACACCTGAATAGCCCCTTGCTTCTCGTGAACCCCGTGGAATCTGTCAGCTTTGGAGTCCCGTCCTTTATCCATTCTTGGGAGGACACATGATGTCCATTCAGGTCCTACAGTCTGGGTTTGATTAAATAATTATAAACTCCCAGCAGCAGATCTATCATTTCTGTTCCGAAACATGCCAGCATGTGTCTTTTGTGGCCATGCCAGCCAATCGTCAAGCCACTCTCGTTATTGTCACTGAGAACACAGTGGTTCAATGTTTGTGCAAGTTCCTGGATTCTGGCGATAGACTGTAGCCCAGCAGTGTGCTGCTAGTGCCAACATCATTACGGAACTTCATAATAAATCCTTTCTATATTTATTCAGTCCACCAGTCTGACACTGAAATTGCCTTTTATGAGCTTATGATCGGAGGCTTCCATTTTCCACTTTTAACTCTGGGTGATTATATATTCTAACAGCAAAGACATCAAGGCCTGTTGTCCGTACATGCAGCATGGTGTGGTAGCTGTTGTCTGGTTGGGGGAGGGTGGGGGTCTGGAGCTGACCGTTCACCCCACACAAAGGAAGCACAGAGAAGCCACCTCTTTAATCCCTTCAGTTAACATGTTTAAAATTTTCCACTTCCTCCACAGCTAAAGCCTAAAATAAAGTTGTAAAAATAAAGCAGTAGTATTTCATAGCAATATGTTATCTCCTACAAAAGCACAAAGGGAGGTGGAGGACACCACCTAATTTGAGTTTGTGAAACATTTAAAGAGATATTTTTGGTTCTTGCTTTAAGTGAGACACAAATGACCAGTAAATTTTCTCTTTAAAGTGTATAATATCTTCCATAGCTTGGAAAATAATGAAAATATTTGAATGGGAAGTCTCCACTTTTGTGTACATGAATAATCTTGCTAACAATAATTTACATGGCCAGAATTATCTTCCTATTCCACTATTCCACTAACAATAAAATAAGAAGAAGCTGTTAGACATTACAATGAATAAAATTTAGCAAGGAAACGCAAGCTTTATTTTGGAAAGAGAAAGACATGACTCCTTCTATTTTGCATAGTTCTGTACAAAAGACAGAAAAATATGAGTATACATGGCTGATGTGTGTTTTCATATTTTGAAAAATGATCAAAGTCACTCATCTATTGAAAGGAGTACAATCAAATGAGATAATAAAGATTAGTGAAAAGGAACTATATAAACTGATGGAAGAGTACCAGATTCACAAAATAAAATTCATCAGTTACTTATTTTTCATCACTGTCTTTTATTTGCATTTACATGTACTGAAATGCCATGGACTTGGATTAGTATGGGGATGTAATGCAAATCTTGAAAGAAGAATTAGTTTATACAAAGGTAGAGTCGACTGAGTTGTGTGTGTGTGTTTTTACTACTTCCTTTAAAAGAATGATTAAAAGGTTTCCATTTAATGCAAAAACTATAATATTCTGTCATCACAGGAAATGCTTCAGATATTACATTTTATTTTTAATAGAATGAGCCTTAGAAAAATAAATGTTAATTAAATACATTTAAATGTGTACAATTTAACATAATTTTTCAAAATGAAAAAGACCCACTTTCAAATATGTTTTTTTAAGTTTTGAGATATAACCTCTGTCATTGATATAATTCCTGGTGATATCACTTTCACCTGAACACTACTCAAATAATGTTTTAGTTTTAATATTTTTAAAAATAAAGTCAGTTATTCTTTTCATGAATAAAGTCAGTTTATTCATGAATAAACATATACTTCAAAAAAAATCATTTTCAAATATGTCAACTTAAATCGACACTACTACTCTACTGAGGCAAATTCAAGTTGGAGAAAAATTGATAATAGAGATATTCCAGTGTGAAATGTGTAGTAATAGATAATGACAGGTTCTTTGGATGAATATTTCTGGCAAAAAAAATGGTTAGGAAAAAGCAAAACCTTCTAATAGACTAGTAGTCAAGAGACAGAAAACAGTTTTGTTCTCCCTTAGCTTTTTATATGAGTTTTTATATTTGTAAACATAGAAAAGACAGAATTTTAAAAAGTGAATAAATATTTCAAATAGAATTTTTAACCATCTGTGAAAAAATGTGTTTTTTTTTTCAATGTTCTGACTATCATGCTTAAATAGAAATGCAGCCGATGGCAGGACTGTTTTTAGTTAAGGAATGTGATGTGCCGATCAAGCAGAGAAATAATCGGTAACTGGCCACTAGGGGGCCTTCCTATTGATCCTATTTATAAAACAGGAAAAGTGATTAATAATAAACTGCAAAGATGTACTCCAACATTTTCTATAATATATAGAAATAGCTCGTTGGTAAGTGAATAAAAATGCCATTATCTTATTATTGAGATAATAAAATTATTGACTGAATTTTCCCCTTTACTGAACAACACTTTTTTTTTTTAAATCAGGGGCTGTTAAGTTTTGGTTTTGGTTTTTCTTTTTACCTCAAATAATAGTTGCTGTATCTGATTTTTTATGAAGCCTTATTTTGGTTTGCTGATTTTCCTCAAAGTTAGAAATTTAACATAATTCAACTAGTGCATTGATTCAGTTTAGAGGAAGAACCTGGGTCTGTTTACTCAGATTAACCTAAGCAGATGTGCACGCTCATCTGAGCCCGTGTTCATCTCTTTCCCCATCTCTCCACATTGTGCTTGCTCAAGCGAGGGAGGCTGCAGTGAGATGTGCGCTCGACAAGCGTTGGTTGAGCATTTGTTATGTACTTGGTACTGTGCGTGGTGCTGAGCTACAGCTGGAAACCAGCGTGGTGTGGCTGCTCTAGAAAAGATAACAAGAAACACAAGGCTTTAAAAACAGGAAATACTTGAGAGGCCGAAAAATGTGGTTTGAGAAACAATAAAATAAGGTACGAAGCGCGAAGGGCTAGGGTTGTGGGGTGCTGGGCAGCTTTGCGGAGATTCCATTTGGTATAAGGGAGGAAGCAGTGGGAGACTGGAGTCCAGCAGGTGGGGCAGGGAATTCACAATTAGGAGTCCTGGGGTCAGTTCCTGCCTCCCTGACTTACCAGCTGAGCGCGGGTTTGGGGAGGCCACGAACATGCTCAAACTTTTCTGTCTCACCTATAAAGTCGGAATGTTAACAAGGTTGGCTTTCCTCCCTCACCAGATTTTGGGAGGATCAAATGAAGTGATTTACTTGAGAATGTTTTATAAAGAGACATTCAAAAGTTATGTGATTGCTCAAAACAATTAATGATTTTTATTGAGTGTATTCTTGATAAGAGTATTTTAATGGACATGAGGCATTCTTGTCCCCAAGTTTAAAAATATTTAACTCTGTATAGTGCCAAGTGGATACTTGAAATAAAGTATATGATTGTCTAACCACTATGCTGTACACCTGAAGCTAATACAAAATAATATTGAATGTAAACTCCAATTGAAAAATAAAATTTAATTAAAAAAATAAAGTGGATTTGAATCAAAATTGAAAAAAGTAAAATTTTAAAAAGAAAAGAATATTTAATGATTTATTAGCATGAAAAATGTTCCAATACATTAAGTTCAAAAGTTTTTTTGCAAGAAGTATCATTTTTTTTGCAATATGGATATATATATGCATAACAGAGTCAGCAAAGATATAATCCAAGGTTGATATTGCTGGTTAAATTATGAGTGTTTTAATATTTTTTTCTTTTCTGCTTTCTGTATATTCTGATTTTCTACAGTGACCCTGAAATGTTTTACAATAAAATATTATATTAATTAAACAAAATAATACAAGAAAAGGGATAATGTTAACTTGGTTGAAAAATTCCATTTCAACCAAGATGAAAATTTCCCTTATAAATATTTTATTAAACATTCAAGTGAGGAAACTTTCATCAAATATTTAGATAACTTTCAAATTTCCACAGAAACCATTAGTATCAAAATATTTTTAATTTTTAAAAATTAAATCTATATCTATTTACTGACTTCCGCATTAAAACATTTTTTTTAAGATTCATTTTTAAAATGAATGGCTCTTCCGAGTAGCTCTGCTTCAACATTCGGTGCACATGAAGGTCACTTCTGCTCATTTGTGTCGTCTTCCAGAACACATTTGAATGGCACACAGTGTTTAAAAGTACCCCCAACATTACCCTTTCTGCATTGCTCTGATTTCATTTTAAGAGGCATTTTGTGTGTTTTTATAAGCCGTGCAACTTTATTTTCTCTGTCTGAATTCCCCTGGTGAACTGAAATTTGTTTGACCTACTACTGTTTTGCTTATTTTCAGGAACACAAGTACGGAATTAATAAAGTTTGGTTGTTATAATTACAAACATGTCCAATAGTGTCAAATCCCTTCTCTCCATTTTACCCTCTGACTCAAGGTCACCACTATTGTTAACTGTTGTTTTTCTATGCATTTTCATTTACACATACATGTCTAAGGGAGCAAATAGTTTTGGGGTCGCTTTCCCTTTTATCATATTGTAAGTGGTATCATACTGTAAGTGTCGTTCCACTTTTTTTTTTTCTTCTCGATTATATCTTACAGATCTGTGTCAGGATACATAGATCTACATCATTTTCAAATATTCCTCTGTTTCAAAGACCAAATACTCACCCCTCTTTGGGTATCTCGTGTTTGTAAGGAACTTAACTATTAAATGATCAAAACATATGATTTCAAATCAGTTTAGGACATGCTGGACCCCGGCTTTGTGCGGATCCTGAGAAGAATGAGGTATCACCCCTGCTCTCCAGGGGAATATAAGGTATTTCCTAAAGGGGAAAAGAAGTAATAAGCTCCAGAACCATTAACTCTTCTGCCATATCCTACACTTAATAAGAAATAAGCAAATCTACTCATGGACAAAATAATTTAAACTCCAGGCTTTAAACCCCCAAAGCTGAAAGGAACAATCAAGAGGTCACCTGCATTTATCCTCTACTTTTAGACACTTACCTCAGGATGGGGGATAGGGATGGGTTGGGGAGAATGAACACCCAGCTGAAATTGTGTACACACGCAGAGAGACTAATATGTTTCCCCAGACTCTGTTATTCTGTTGTTATCATTTCTTTATTTCTGCACTTGTTCAGTATCTTGAATTTTCTACATGGCTTAATTAAGGAAGTGTCTTAGGTTTTCAAATAAAAGCTTCAGTCAGTTTACCAACCCATATCAGGGAGGTGGACCACCACTTTGTAGAAATGCCTGTTAAGAGGAAGAAACTTTCTCGCTGAGAGGCAGGGCAGGGTGAATGTTCGCATGATTGGTTCTGAGACCTCTCTCGCTAGTGAGGGACCGAAGCCGGGCGCGCCGCCGTTTCCGAGATCTGGACGGGGAGCTCCTACACACCCCTTCATCTGAGTCTTCCCTTCATTCGGGTGCCCATATTTTTCATAATACTGGGCTTGTGTTTCTAAGAAATATTAAAATGATCAAACCTTGAGGTTAGGTTCAATGTTCTTCTAAATTGACTTGGTAAAACAGAAAATGCTCGGCTCGGGGCAGAAAATTAAAAGTAGAACCTCAGCTTCACCGAGGCAGCAGTAGTTGGCCATGTTCTGCTTTGGTTCTGGGGTCCTTAGATCCCAGCAGACAGACAAGGGTGCTTGGGCAGTAGGAACCAGGCGGAGCTTTAAAAAATTCTCATCCTTCTCCAGCAAACATTGAGTTTTAACAGAATGATCATTGAAATTAAGAAGAAAGTTTTCCTTGAGATAATGAAACTAATGTTTTAATAGATCATACTATGAAAGATGTAAAAAGAAAAAAGTATTTCATAACATAATGGATCTAAAATGCCTGAAGCACAACTTAAGAAGGACTTATATATTTTTTAAGTTAGGCTTATTTTAGGTACAGGAAGATTGGTTTTAAAAAGACAGATATATCAGGAACTGATTATCGACATCACAGAAAGATTTTCTGTGGTGCATTTTAAAATACAATAACCCACTAATGCCTTTATATTTTTATTTAACTTTTTAAAAGTCTGCCCCTTTTTGGCTGTTTTTTAAAAAAATGTATTTAGGATTCTTGAATCATAAAATATTAGAGCCTCATACCCTTGAAAGCAATGTCACAGGGATGTAACAGGACATCTTAACAGTGCTGGTAATTTAAGATGCTTTGTTAAAACACAGGCGAACAAATAAAAGTAAGGTAGAATCCACCTCTGGCTGAGAAAATTATCTGTTAATTCATTTTTGTTTTGTTTTAATTTGGACTTTTCTTAAAGCAAGCAATATTTTTAAGCTAATGCAATACAATTTGTATGCATAGTTATATTTCTTTCCCACAACAGAGACATAGGCAATACTAATAAAAACCATGCTTTGGATCTTCCTGGAGCTCTCTTGTTTTATATGGCCCTTACTTCTGAGTGCAAAAGTTATATAGATCTATTCTAGCCCCAAACAACTCATATATAATATGTCTTTTCAAAATCAGTTACTCTGATTTACTAATACAGTATATTTTATTTTAATTTATAAACACATGGTATTTATCAATTAGTTATATGAAAATAAGGTATCACTAAAATTTTACTCAAGGGGAAGACAATTCTCTGAACCTGAAGACTCTTTACCAAAATGATGTCTTCTAAATTTGTTGAAAAATATGGCTTTTCTTTTGCTATCAACCCTAACATAGTCAAAAAATACAAAGATGCTAGCTTGATTTTTAGCACCTCTTGCTTTCCATGTTACTAAGAATTTGTTATTTAGAGAATATATTTTTGAAACAACTTAAAGTTTAATTTGAAACAATTGAGAGTTTAATCTGTATCACATTTAGAGGGAGGAAGGTAAGAGTTAGATGAATTTACAACCCCCAAATGTAAAACAGGTCTTTCTTTAATTTGGACTCAGCTTACATCCCTTGAGTAGTGATCCAGAGCTTAGGGGACATACCTTTGCTCACACCAGCCACCCACTTCATGAACTGCACACAACCCTCAGAGCATTAGTTTTCCACACTTGAGTTTCAACCCTTTGGGGATTCACATGTTACAGAGAATGCCTGAGGGACCCTGTCTAGCAAAGGTGGGCTGGAGACCACATGTGTTGAATTGTAGCCCATGTCCTTAAGGGAAAGGGGCTAATGCAGGACTTTGAAGGTGGGGGAGAATAAAGAGTCTGGAAAATGCTTTGGAAAACAGCAAATCAGTCTACAAAGATTTTTGTTTTATGTGTCTTTAGGGAAGGCCAAATATCAGACAGGATGTAATCTGACATTTAGATCTAATTCTGTTGATAATCTGCAGATTTGGGAACATGCATCTTAGAATGTCCAATGTTACTGGGAGCTGGTGTTATACAGAAATGGCACTTGCTTAGGAGAAATAAACTGTCGAAACAATTTGCTGCATTTTTGCACTATGGATTTCAATTAACATGTAGTGGCAAAGTTTCTAGATAAAAGGATTACAGAACAACCTCGGTTTCTACCTTATATCTACCACTGCTGAGTTCTGTGACCTGGGGCGAGTGAGCTAACCTCTCTAGTTCTGTTTTCTTGTCTGCAGTATGGTGCAAATACTAATAATAATGGTTCCGTTCATGAGGGGCTTGATACATGCTAAGTTTGTCCCAGAAACGTAAGTCCTCACAGAAAGTTTTGAATTTAAAATCCTTACTGTCTTCTTTGTCCACTTCAGGAAACTGAGGTTTGGGTGAACTAAGTGACTCCAGCTCAGGCAGCTAGAAAGTTCAGGGTCAACGTCTAGGTCAAGCTGCTCAAATCCTGAGAATGTGCTCTGACTCACAATGCCATGAGGGGCAGGTGACCTTCAACTAAGGACAGGATTGGGTCCCCATCAAGTCCCCATCTCTTACAGATGTGGAGCCTCTCTGTGTTTCACATTTTTAACATGTAGATAGATGATAATAATGGGATTCACTAAATGCATTGTTGAGAAAATTAAAAGAGTTAATGTTTATTGAAAACTTAGATCAGTGCTTGTTAAGGACTAGATAAGTACTTAAGTGCTATTATTATTATGTTAGAACACATATTTGCCAATAGTGTGGATTGTTGCAAGGATTAATTAATATATATATAAATTACCTGTCTGCACATAATAATTACCCAAGGAGTGATTCCTTTTGGAATATTTTGACCCACTTGTGACACATGATATAGGTGCTGGAGAGATGCAGATCACAGGTCATGGGCCCCTGCCACAGAGCTCACAGTATAGTGGGGGTAAAGAGGGACAGTGTTAGTTTTCTTACCTCCTGGGTATTGGAAAGTTCTGTCTTTCTGCAGCTGACTATACACAGTTTCTCACCTGCCTGTAATAATAGCTCATGTAACGAGAAAAATGGACTGACTAGCATTCACAGACTCATCTTCTGCTCCCTTGCCCCTACCAGGGGAGAGAATCCTATGGTGGACTCTCTGTTTCTGTCCCTTGGGAATGCTCTGGAAGAGGACAGACTGACTTAGGGGCTGGGAGAGGCTGAGTCAGTCTCCATAATGAAACCTCAGTGTAGGGGGAGGGGGGGAAGGAAGGTGCCATCCTCAGAACACAGCAGGGGTCTGTGCAGGTGTGCATGTTGTGTCCACCTGCACTTGTGTGTTCTGTGAGCATGTGGTTCTGTATGTGTGAGTGTGCATGTGTGCATGTGTCTCGGGGGCTGGGGTGGTTCCAGTGTAGCTGCAGAGTCTGGGGAAGGTAGAAGCTAAGAAATGGGATTGCAGTAAGTCTTACAAGGATCAACATCTTTCTTGTTTTTGAAAGACAGGAGTAAAGAAACATAATTCTTTTTTATTACTTTTGACTCAATAATTGTGTTTATGCAAGCCATGCATGCTCCTTGAGACAGAACATTCATGTGGTTTTATGGGGTCTGGAGCACCTATTTGCCAGATGCAGTGCTAGGCCCATTTGTTCAATGTGGGTTGTCAATTCCTGCTCGTCCTTGGCCATCACCTTGTAGCAAATGATGTTTCGGGGCTGGCCTGCTTGCAGGGGGCCACAGTTAACAGCCAGCAAGACTGGCCAGAGACAGAGGGGTAGAGCCAGGTAGAGGAGGGCTCAGAAGCCAGAGCTTTCTTGAGAGTCAAGCACATTCCCCACTGTCCCACAAGATCACAGTAGGCTCACCCTCTGGTCAAAGTTCTTCCACAGGTACACCAAAGAGAGGTGAAGCTGCTTCTGTCATCCCTCTCCAACAGAGGTGATGCTTGGAATTGAAACAGGCTAGTTCTGTGTGAGTAGAGGGGCTAGTTTATGATGGCATTTTGGAGGTAAGGAGTAGAGGGCTGACAAGAAAGAACAATAGACTAAAGCAAAGATAGGAGCCAGTCTGACTGGGCTGTCTGGTCCAGAGGAAACAAGGAAAAACAGGGGAGAAAGAGTGAGGGGCTTTGGCTGATCTTCCCCATACCACAAAGGTCCAGGTACACTGTGAGCACCAATTTTGCTTCACGTTTTCAATTTTCCAGAGTCTTAATGAAAGACCAGCTCCTCCAGGGTTCCTCAGCCTGTGTGTGGGCAGTGAGGAGGGTTAGAGGAGATTCCTGACCCTATCCATTTGAGAAATTCATCAACAGATCCTTTGCAGTAGGAATTCTCTGAGCCTTCCATGAAGTACTTTGGAGGGGGTCTTGGGTGGGAATCATTTTCCATTCTTGCACCACAGTAGCCTCTCCAACATATGGTCAGAACTATTGACATCACATGGGACAAACTTCCTGATCACCAGTCTACAGAGGTTTCCCATCATGCCCTGATGTCCCAAGTCACAAGAAGGCTTGTTGAAAGTACTGGCTCCCAGGTTCAGCCTAGACCTACTGAACCAGTAGTTTTAAGGGAGAGGTCTGGAAATGTGAATTTTTAAACAAACATCACAGGCAATTTTTATCAATAATGTCTGGCACAATTGTGTGGATATTTATAGCATTACTGTTGTTCCTTACTCTATATTGAAGATGCCAGCTGTCTTTCCTGATCAGTGCACTAGCCACCTGTGGTCACTGAAGTTGGAGGTGAGAGATGAAGGCTCCTTCCCTGGAGTAGCTATTACAATATGTAAACCCCCAACTCCCAACTTAGCAGCAACAAAAATCAATATCTTTGAGACCACACATAGTTCAGGCAAAGTAAAGCTACCCTGCAGACAGCTTGAGAACGGGGACTTCCAGGAAGCCTGCCTCGCCCTTCCTCAGAGCTTTCTCACAGTCCTCCCTGCACTACCTGCCTGCTGCCTCTAGACTCCCTACCATTTTGAACTCCTGAAGTTGTCATCTTAAATATGTCTCAAAGCCCCCTCATTACTGGATCTCCTGAGAGCCAGTTTCCTAACAGAACATATCAACCTCCTGGAAGAGGCTGAGGATCAAAATTAAACCTCCTCCACTATTCTAATGGGGATGTCCTGCCTAAAGTTAAGTCCATCCCTTTGACTGCCTGGAGTGGCTACTGTGCCATTTGACCACCTTGAACAGTATGGCCCTAATTCAGGTTTCCCTTACAGGTTTGTAGTAAGAATCTGTGAGCCACCTTTGGAATTTTTAATCGAAAAATGTTTTTCAGTTTATTAGTTTTCCATTGCTGTGTAACAGGATCACCAGAAACTTAGCTCAAAATAGCACACATTTATCATCTCACAATTTCTGTAGGTTAGGATGCCGGGCAGGGTTGCCCACTCAAGATCTCACAAGACAGCAATTGAAGTGTTGGCTGGAGCTGCAATCTCATTTAGGCTTGACTGGGGTTGAATCTGTTTCCTAGGTCAGTAAGATTGCAGACAGAATTTAGTACCTATCACTCATAGGACTTAGGAGCTAAGTTTTTTGATGGCTGCTTACCAGAGGCCACCCTCAGTTCCTTGGCATGTAGGGTCTCCCAACATGACCACCTGCCACCTCAGAGCAACTCAAGGTCAGGCTGCAGCAAGATGGATATGACAATCTTTTAGTATGTAATCATCTAGATGTAATCATATACATCTCGTCACCTTTGTCATAATATATTGGTTTAAGGTATGTCACAGATCCTGGCCACACTCAAGGTTGTTAACACCAAGAAATAGGATCATGGGGGTCACATAAGGAGTCTGTCTGCCATTGTAGTGGTCATCAATTGGAATGTCTACTCAATCTGAAAACACTTTTCCTCTAAGAACCGTGTCAATCTTGGCAGTCATATATGTGCTATGGGATCCCATTGTCTGAGCAGAGCTGTTTGATGTACAGGCAGAGGTCAGGCCCAAAGTGAAGCAATCAGATTCATTTTTCCAGGATTTCAGCTTTAGGATTTATAAATAGCTAGTTAGTCTGGTCTGCTTCCTTTCAAGGAAAAGAGATAACTAGTTTTTGGATGATCTTTTCCAACACCTACATGTGGGACAGACAGAATGAGGCTGGAGCAGAGAAAAGAATGAAGTTGATTCACAGGAAAAAGAAATGGAAATTAGACATTGAGGAAAAAATTGGTCTGAGCTTCCAAAAGCTATCCAGTTGCTAGTCCTTTTTTCTCATGTAATCCAATGATTTTTGAGTTTCAGAGCACTTCCAATATCTTGTCAGTAAAGTCTCTATTTTACCTAAGCTTGTTCAAGTTGGCCCTTGTTACTTGTCAAAGTAAAGAACCATGACTAAGTTGAAATGTCAGAGTGGGCCTTATTTATCCATCACTTATAACCCCTCTATCATCTATCCACCTGCCATCTATTAAAAAATATTTTTCTACTCCATATCATGCACTGCCATCTTTACCATGAATGTATCATCCAGGCACTGTCCTGGGTGCTGGGGTACAAGAGCAAAGAAGACTCAAGAGTTCCCACCCTCACCAACTCATAATCCATAAAAGTACAAGGCATGTTAGCAGTGTCACAGAATGGAAGTGCCAAGCAGCACCCAAAGGGAGCATACGTCTGAGCCTGGGATAGAGGGTTTCCAGGAATTCTTCCTGGAGGAGTTGACTAAGCTAAGATATAAGAGGTGAAAAGAAACTAACCAATTTGCAGAGGAGAGAAGACTGTTCCAGATGGTGGGAACAGCATGTTCAGAGGCGGTAGAAACATGACAAATCTGAGGATCAGAATGCTGAATATAAGTACAGAGACCTTTTATGGAAAAGGTGAGGAAGCTAATCTTTTAGATGTCTATCTGCTAAAACTATTACCTTCTTGAAGCTAGGGACCATATTTTTAAAGTTATTATAATGAACACCTAGCTTGATACTTAGGAATTTACTTATTGAAAATTGTATCTGAGCATTGTATTTACTTTCTATTTATATAAACTAAAAATCACTCTTTAGTATATTGGTCTATGACTTTTAATAAATGCATACAGCTCTGAAACCAATACCTCTGTGAAGATACAGTTTCATCATTCTAAAAATTTCCCTCATTCTGCCATTTATTAGTCAACCCCTCTCCCTACTCCTTGTTCTTGCTGGAATTTTAAACACATTGTATCTTGTTTAATCTTCATATCCACCTACATGATATAGGTAGTAGTATCTTTATTTAAAAGATGCGGTGGGCATAGTTTAAACATACAAGTTAAGGGCAAGCCTCTTGCCACGAGAATTAATGTATGCATTGAGCATATTTAGTACTCTAAGAGCCAAGATAGCTTCCCAAAATGTGTGAAGGAAAATCATTGGAAAGAGGAGGAAGCCAAAGAGAAAGTAACACAGGTTCAACTGAAGTGCCAACCTGCTCCACCTAGAGAAGCACACGGTGTGAAAACCAATGAAAAGGAGCTGAACAGCAGAACATATCCTTATGAATTCAGGCATGACAAGTGTAAACAAACTAATAAATACATAAAAGACTTCTGTACTGTTAAAAAGGAAAATTGGGGAAACCGAGGTTCAATGCATTTTTCTTCCTTCTACCCCTGGCTTCATTCTGGAAAGCTGAGTGGTAAGTGTGTGTGTAACAAGGGATCTCATTCTCTCAGGTCACTAGGTAGGACACTCAGATTTCTCAGGTCACACTCAGAAAACCAAGTCAGTTCAGAATATCACACAGTGGTTCCCCAGACTTGGGTTCTGTGCTGAAAGGATATAAGAACAGAAAACCAGCATTATCTCTGGGTCAGACCTGCCTTTCCTGGCTTTTTGCAGTTGGGCTAAAACACATTTCACAGAGCCAATAAAATGCACCTTCCCAAGAAATGTTATGACAGCTGGCTTCCAGATCCGCTGATTGTTAACATCTTTTTCAAGAAGTATATTAATTATTTTTAATTATCTCTTGATTTTACCAAGAACACCATTACTTCTACAGGCAGTTCACTGATAAATTGGGAGGTGTTCTCATGATGTTTTTTACCTGTGGTGTGGTGTAATTTTCTTTGTTATCAATACCTACATCAAGTCAGGCTAACCAGAGTATTTCCCCAGCCACAGCATATGGTTGGGTCATGCAGACAACCATCGTAAATCCTCCTTGACAATGGCCCAAAATGATATCGTGACCTGGTCCCCTTGGAATCCAGATTTATGAAGATCTGAATGTGAGAACTGAGTGTTAGGAGCATGGGTTCTTAAAAATGTGCCACGTGAGTACATCTGTCTCCTTTCGTGGCTACTTGCCTCCATATGTGGCAAGTGAATGAAAAATATGTGCAAAGGTATTTGAAAAATTCTTGAGGTGCCTCAGTAAACTTGCCTAGAGCTCAGTGAAGAGTAAGCACCCAATCAATATTCATTGAGTGAATGGACAAATGGATGGATAAATGAACTGGAACTTGAGTGAATTATAAAGTCATCTCATTTTTCCAGAAAGCAGCTCATACTAGGAAGGCATACTTGGTTGCCCTTCCAGCACCTTGTTCCCTTTTCTACTTGCAAATGCACACCCAATTTTGTTCAGGAAGGCTCTCTATCTCAAGGGTGGAATATTACTCTCAGCCAATCAGAGCATGGCATTTTTCATAGAGATTGTGGTTGCTCAGGGAACAGTCATGTGACCTTTTTAGCCAAATCAGGCTCACATGGATGAGGTTAAGTTTAGGTATAGGGGTAAGGTTTTTTTTTTTCTCTTTTTTTTCCTGATGGAAATTGGCAAGGAGGCATGTTACTACATTTGCTGCTCTCAAATTTTCCCCTTCCATGCAACAAGATCCTGCCAGGGCTGCCCTGCTTACCTTATAACTGAGGGGAACTGGCTTTGGTTTGAATCTGGTGCTATACAAAACAGAGTGGGAAAGAATCTCATCCCAGAGGATATAGGTGAGCTCCTGGACTTTCGTGGAGAACACCCAGATTCTGGACCACCTGTTAGTTGAAAGAGTAATTTCCCTATGGTTTAAGTCACTTTGAATTGAGATTTCTTCTGCTTTTCCCTGAAAACAAAACACTAAAGTATAAGCTTGAAGCTGAAAAGAGAATGGCAAAGAAGAATGTGCTTGGTTATCTAGCATTGTTTCATTAAGTAATAACACCAGCCTCTGTGTGTAGAGCACACATGAAGATCACTTAGATTCTGTCTTTCTTTGCAAGTACCCTGGGGGGTATATACCATTGTGCTGGTTTTACTCACTTTCTTCGGGTAAGACTTTCCCATTTGGGAAAAATAAAAAGCCCTCCTTTTTGTCCAGTTGGGGTAATTAGGTGTTTTTCCCCCTTGCTGCTTTTGCATGATTCCTCTGCAACACAGAGAAAAAGACTTCTATAATCATATACTCCATAGCCCTTTCATGTTTTCAGCCATTCGGACCTCTTTGCTCTCACTAGTATGTGAAATTTGAAAAATACCTTAGCAAATATTCCTCTTGCGGTTACTACAAGCAGGATGCCATACAACTTACATAATAAATATAAATGACTCTTGGCTACAAAGATTTTATCTTCTGATTGGGAAGACAGGGTATTGCATTTTAGACAGTGATGGCAGACTTTAATGAAGAGAAATACAAAACTGTGTTAACCATCAAAAAACTCAGTATATCATTTTTAGGGGGCATGAGACAAAAATTGGAATAGCTCGTGAATCCAAATATTTTTTTGGTCTCTTTTTCCACCACCACCTTTTGCCTGGATGGCTGTAGTAGTTTCCAGATCTGTGTGTTTTTATCCTGTGAACCCTCTGATCGATTCTCCATGCTGAGGACAGAGAGATCTTGTGGAAAGACAGAAGAGGCCATGTCATCCTCTGCTCCTTTTTCTCTGCCCACAAGCCCCTGCCTAGGGTGCCCCTCTGACCTCTGCAGCCCAGACTCATACTCATACCATACATCATTCTATTCTTTCTCTTTCTTTCCCTCTAGGGGATTTTCAGTCCCACCCTTTGCTCGGCCTTTGAATATGCTGTTCCTCATGCCTGGAACACCCTTCCTTCTCCTCTTCAACTAGTCAACACCTACTCATCCTCCTTCCAATAGCAGCTCAAGCATCTTGTTCTCAGAAAATTTTTTCCTGTCCTCCCTGAATAGGACAAAACCTGCCAGAGACTCTAATAACACCAGGAGTCTATCTTTTGGACCTGTCTCCATTGAAGTTCTAGTTTTTTCATTATTTGAAATATCACTTCTAGCCCCTATACACCTTTAGGTAGGCAGGAATTTTATTTGTGTTTATTTACCATTGACTCTTCAGAGCTAGGGAGTGTCTGGCATGTGATAGATGTTTAATAAATATTTATTGAAGGAAGAATAAGTGTATGAACATGCAATCCACACTCACCTTGAGCTAGGCACCATACTACAAATCTAACACATTGTCGTTTGCTCCTTAAAACCACCCTATGAGAGAAGGGCTGTTATTGTTCCATTGTGCAGTCAGGTACACCGAGGCTTAGAGAGATAAAATAATATGTCCCAAATTGCACTTAAGAGACAGAGTAGGGATTCCAACTTGGCACATGACTTTAGAAACTGAACTCTTAATCACTGGCCTCCACCATGTTTCAAAGATGAACATTCTGAAAGTTTGGAAGAACAAGAAGCTTAGTGGGTGAACAGGAGTTTCATCTAGTCTCATAAGACAAGATGGCTTTGGTCAAAGAGGTAATAAATAGGAGGGTAGATCAACAGGGACACTGCTAACATGAAGGTAACTTTGAGTAAGGCTCCCTTTCTGTTGCCTTCTGCATATGTGATTAGGAAAAAAACAAAAGTCCATTGTCCTGCAGATACAGCCCCATACCAGACACACAGGTTGATGAGCCAAGGGAAGGGTCAGTGTCAGGTCTTATTTTCCTCCTCATCTGGGCACTTTTTTCATAATGTACAAACCACAGAGCCACATCCAGCACCCTGAAGAAATGAAGGCTTAAAGGCAAAAACCAAGAGGTGAAAAGATCCATTTGGCTGGAGTGGTTGCCTTTTGAAGAAAATGCTGAACTCTGACACTTGCTCTGTCTAATACAGTAATCACTAGTCACATGTGACTATTTAAATTTAAATAAATTAAAATTAAATAAAATTTAGAATTCTATTCCTTAATCACAGTACCACTTTTCAAGTGTTCAATGGCTGCAAGCAGCCAGTGGCTACCATATTGGACAGCACAGATAGAGAACATTACTGCACAAAGTTCTGTTGCACAGCACTAGTCAAGAAAGCAAGCTGGAGAGATAGGTTGTAAAAAGGGCCTCAGGCTTAATGCCACAGACCATGAGAGTCATGAAAGGCTGTAAATGAGGAAGTGATGGTACTAGGAAAAGTAACAATTACTTATTGAGGAATTCTAATGCTTCAAGTAGTGTGCCTCAAGCATGCTCTTATTTCAACCTTATATGAGCCCTGGGAGGCACACATTATTATTATCCTCATTTTATAGGTGAGAAATTTAAGGCTCAGTGAGGTAAATATCTCTTATAGCTCTAGGTCTGTGTGACTCCAAAAGACTCTACTTTATATTATGTTCCTACTTTGTATCCAAATTAGACTGGTCTTGGGAGTAGACAATTCAACAAAACAGAGACTAAGGTCAAGGAGGCCTGTTCAGCAGTTCTATAGAAGTATTGTAGGCATGAGAGGATTATAGTTTCAATGGTGGGTCACGAGTTACCTTTGTACAAAGCATCAGATGTCCCTTGTTCTTTGTTCACAACCTATAGTTTGCTATGGGCTCCTTTTCGCACTTAACTTTCAATCACAATGAGCTAAAGTTTCTATGGAATCTTCTTTGCTTATCTTTTTACTCCTTGTTGGTGTCTCCAGAGAAAATTATGTTTGCCTTAGGTTTTAACCCAATAAATTTTTATCCCTGGGAGGACATCTCTGCTTCTCCCTAGAGATCTCAGGACACAGCTGGAGAGCTTATGTGGGCCCCTTACAAGTCAAACCCAGAAGTGCCATCTGGAAATGTATGTGGTAGAAGACTTCCCTGTTCTTCAAGTTCCCTGGTAAATGGAAATGCACTGATGGATTCCACTTCCTGCTGGGATGTTGCATCTTTTTCCTTCTTTGGCCTGCTGGTATTAATGGTAAGCTTTTACTCAGAGTGCTTCTCTTTTCATTGTAAGCTCCAGCATTTCCATGAATGTTTGTGAATGTTTCAGGTTTAGGTGAGGCCTGTCAAGCAATGGAGATGGATTAGTCTTCTCTCAGTCTTGTCAAAAGAACTGGTTTCCATTATTTGGTTTCATGGTTTATGGACAAGTTGATCCCTATTGACCTCACTTGGGAAATCTGTGAGAGAAACGATGAAATACTGATTACGTGTGATGGCTGGGGAAACTGAGGAGGAAGGAGAGAATTTCATGTGCATCAGAATTAAAGAACTAGAAAGAAAGCCATGGCATCCAGGTTGCCTGGTCATGCTTTAACCGCAAACCACACTTGCCTATTTAGTTACAATAAACACAAAACAGATAAACATAGATGTAAGTTAGTCTAAACACCAAATTTTAGAAGTTTTTCCTCTGATGTCTAGTCAGGCATCCTGACCTTTATTGGAGGATAAACCAACTCTTAACAGCTGTGGACAATTATTTACTGTAAGTCAGAGACTAAAGAGCTTGGATAATAAGTGGATTCAGCATTAGGAGGAGAGCAATGTGACTGGTACCAGAAAGTTACCTATTAAGTCGTTTCTTAAATTGCAAAGATTGATGTACCAAGTTCATGACAGAAGTGTCAGAACAGCTCAGAATGTGTGGGGAAGTGAGCTTTTCTCGTATGTGAGGGGAGTTACAAAAATGCACAGCCACACCTGGACCTTGCTCAGCCTTGAGTCATCCAGGAAGGTGCTCCATGCAGATGCTATCAAGATGACAGGTCCCTTGCCATCCATAAAAGTAATCTACAGCTGGCTGTGGAGTTACCAAACCATTGTGGCTACTCAGTAAAAAGCGGATTTGGATTCCTTCACTCAGGCTGTCAGATTTTACAATCACCCAATGGTCTCAGACAGTGTGGCCTCTCAGCAAGAAGCTGCTGAAGGGGCCCCCAGAAACATTTGGCAATCAAGAGAGGAACAAAAGCTTTGCATAATTCAGGGGTGAGTTCAAAGCCAATAATGTTTATACTCCATGCCAAGAAAGCATTTTAAAGCCAGTGAGGTGCCTCTAAGCCAATAAGGTGTTATTACCTTTCATCATATCCCTTTTGTCCTTTGATAATAACTACTGTTTAGAGTATTTGAAATTTCCGTCCAAAATTTAAAACAAGATACGAGGTTTGTCCAGAAAAAGTCCAACCATTGTTAATATAATGACAATGGTTTGCATGACATAGTTATAACCTCACAGCCAAGGAGAGTGGATTGAGAAATGCACATGCATGAACAATGACAACTTCACTTACTAGCTAGTGGGGGCAGTAGATGCTCTTGAGTGAGCATGGGTACTGTGTGGCTGTGTATTCAAAATGACTGAGTAAAGCACTGAATCTGCATCAGACTTTGCAGTAAGCATGAACATTCCTTCACCAAAACTATGTGGATGATTCAGAAAGCTGCAGCTATGGACAACTGATGATTGGCAGCTTTATCATGACAATGCACCCACTAATGCATTGTCTTGTGCAGAATTTTTTGGTGAAACCTCTAATTAACCAGGTGACTCAGCCCCCTACAGTCCAGATTTAGTGCCTTGTGACTTCTAGCTTTTCCCAAAACTAAAATCACCTTTGAGAAGGTAGAGATTTTAGACCATTAATTAGATTCAGGAAAATGCCATGGGGCAGGTGATGGAGATTGGGAGAGCTGTGTGAGTTCCCAATGTCTACTTTAAAGGGGACTGAGACTTCATTGTTCTATGTACAATGTTTCTTGTATCTTCTCCAATAAATGTCTCTATTTCTCATAGTACATGGCTGCGTACTTTCTGGACAGACCTTGTATATCACCTATGCACTTTGAATTTCCAAGAGAAAAAGAAGGCTTGCTTGAAGTTGGTGCACATCACTACAGGCAGATAATAAGACATATGAATGCACACACACTCATCCTCACCTGTGCTGTAAAATAACATAACCTGGCCAACCTGAGTGTGGCAAGAGGTGCAAAAAGTCAAATGAATATCTTCTCCAGGGCCTCCTGCCTACAGGTCAGCACACAAGGGGAAAATTTGTGGTAAACACTACCATCTTTTGAATGGGATTCAGCCCCATGGTGCCTTTCAGAACAAGCCCTTGGTCTGAAGGAAAAGAAGCTGAAGACTCCGTGTTCTAGAATTTTAATTAAACAGACCACAAAACCCACTTAATTCCCAAGTTGAATTCAAAAGCTGAATTTGAGAAAAATTGCAGTCCTTACATTTCAAATGACAACAAGCAGAGAATGTCATCCTTGTTCTGGGCAAAGTAATTGAACATAATAGCATAGAGTCAGTATGGGAATAAGAGGGACTAAGAGCAGAGTCTAGAACTAGATGGCTCTGCAGTTCTCTGTGACATTGGGTCCATTACTTAATTCAGGTTGTTGGTGAACCCTTTTATCTTGGAATCATGACTTAAAACTGGGAAGTAACCTTGGAGACCATCTTATTCAACCATTATCCCATCAGACTCTCCCGTAATGGATCAAGGAGACTCCAGAATTCCCAATTCTCAGCCCTTCATTATTTTCATCGAAGATCACCATAACAGGAAGACTATGGAATCTTTTGCCAAATGCACTGGCCTAAAGTAGACAATACCTAAGAGTCACTGATTTTTTGAGGTAAACAACAAAGCTTAAAGCTTCAGGGCTTAGGAAGCTAATTGACAGCTAAGAAACTTCTTATCCCTCTTCCTCCTTCCAGATTCAGTCCCCTTGTTTCTGGATTGGGTAGGGTCATGATACATTCTACTGGTCAGTGTATAAAATATGAAGTCTCCCATGGAATACAATGTCCTTTCCCAACTGTCCTATCCTATTTGTCCAGTCTCAACTCTTACTGCACATATACTCTCTGTCTGACCACACTGACCATCTCCTGTCTCCTAACATATCACATACTTTCATGACTCCATGGCATTTCCTCTACTTCAAATGTTCTTTACCCTTTCTACCTTGTAAATAAGTCCTTACTCATTATTCAAGATCAAGGCCAATGTTAACTCTTCTGTAATGTTTTCCCAGACATTATCACTAATTCTAATAAAAGTTCAGTACCTACTAAGTGTTAAACACTATGGCGAATGCTTTTCATGGTTATCTCATTTAATTCACAAATCTTTGCTATAAGTCTGTGAAGTATATACTATTAGGATCCCCACTTTGAGACAAGGAAAACAAGTCTTATCAGAGTTAAATAACTTACCCAAGGTCACAGAGCTAGTTAGTGGTGGAAAGAGTTTCAAATCCATATCTGTCTGATGCTATAAGCAAGTTTTCCTCCATCTGTTCATACAGACTCTCCCAATGAACTTTATTCATGCTTTGGTTACATCATTTTCCCAGTTTAACTTTACATCTTTTCTTCCTTCTAGATCAAAAGTTAGGTTGTGTGTTACTCTGTTTTATGTCTCTAATACTTGGCTCACTGTTTGGCCCACAATAGATGCTTAACATAAATGTGTATAAATGTGTTGAGTGAAGAAATGAGTAGATGTTTGGATGAATGAATGGAAGGAAGGACAGAATCAAAGAAAAAGTATTCGACTTCCTCAAGGTGCATATTCTAAACAAGCTAACCATTTCCAAGTACACCAAACACTGTGTTCCATAAAGAAGAAGGCTAATACTGCCTGGAAAATATTCAATACATTTTTTATATTGATCCTGAGCATTATAAATGGCAGAAAATTCAAAGGAAAATAAAATCTACATTGCGTACACCTATAGTCATAGAAAAGGGGCTTAAATATGTTGAATAAAGTAAGAAACATCTGGACCAAGTCATAATCTTGAAAAATAAAGATATATGCTCCCTGAGTTCAGTCTTTTTACTTAAAAAAATTCTTTATGTACTTTTCAAGACTTGAGTATCTTGCTTTTTGATATATCCTCCAAGGAAGAAATTTCATTCACAGATTTCAAGTAGGTAAAGCTTGCAGCTGCTAAAACTTCAAATGTTTAGACTACACCAACTTGCTTTAATTAGGGACTCATAAAAAAGATCTAGAGAAAATAATAACAGCTCTTGGACTTAGGCAAAAATATATAAGGAACCAAATAGACACATTAGGGGAGGTTCAGAAGTCAGTACCTATGGCTTAGTGTTCAAATTGGCCTAGCCACAGTGCAAGCCTCCCCTCAAAGCATGCTTCCCCTCAAAGCATGTGAACCAGCACATTATCATTTGGTGTTTTCAACACATTTAGGGTGCAACATGAGAGGCAAACATGGATTTCCAGGTAGAGATAGAGGTAGAATCAGAATTCTGAGCAACATGTTAAAATACAATCTCATGTTCTGAAAGGCCTAAGTGCTTTGAAGCAGCATCACATTTGGAACCTCTGTGGAGTGACCATGTCCAGATATGAAGTCACCGCAGGTGGGTCTGTGAGAGGAAAGCTCTCCAGGACCGTGCCTTGGTGTACTCTTAATGTGGGGAGGCTGAATGCTCACCTGATGGGAGGCCAATGGGAGATTTGGAAACTAAATTAAGTAGAAGCTTTCTGCCATCTGTCTTTGACCCCAAAGGGATAAGTTCAGACCAAGTTTTTACAAATAATTTGCTTATTTAAGCTTGGTAACCCCTATAGATATCTCAGCAAAGACTTTGTTTTAATATTAAGTATAAGCCCTTGCTGTGAGTGGATGCCTGAAGCTGCTTTCTACCTTAATTTAGTCCAGTATCATTTTGAAAGAAGAGGTTTTTATAAATAAGTCTAATGTCCTGTATATGCTTCCATATCCTAAATATGAGAAGTAAAATAATAATTACTTCCAGTTATGGGGTATTAATTAAATGTGAAACACTTTGCAAAGTGCTTGATATGACACTGTCTCACTGTTTTATCGATGAGGATAATAAGACTTGTTTAATAATTCTACAACAGAAACACGTCACAGGCCAGCTTGATTCAACACCAAACTCCACACTTGATTTTACCATAGTGTTATACTACCTAACTTTTCACATATTTATTCAAGTCTCCCCCTGACTCTTGAAGACCAGAACTGTGTTTCACCCTCTTGTGGGCATTGTACAGCACAGTGTATAATACAGACAGCTAAATAAATTGATGAAAAAGTTTTTCAATGAAAAAAGACAGAAATTGAATGTTTCAGAAGATGAATGTGACCTGCGTGCTGAGTCTGACAGTAATGAATTAAGAGAGGAGTTACGTCAACATGCAAGTGGAAGACTCCTGGGTGGGGCTGAGGTTGAAGGCACCATCTCATATCAAGATACATGAACCTATCAGACAAACAAAGAGTATTTGTTGCTGGAGTATAAATGTTGTGTTCACTCAGAAACCAAGACCACTTCAAAAGCTATTTGTTGGCTTGGTGAGAAGCTGTTGCCAAGGTGAAGAGTCCCTATGTCCCAACTGCTCATAAACATGTCTTCAAACAGCAGGAAGAAGCTGTACAAAGTGGCTGCAGCAGCCGGAGCAGGGACTGGAGACTCAGGAAGTAGATACATCTCCCTGAGCAGCACAGACTGAGCCAGGAAGGTTTCCACATGCCGATGGCCAAGACAAACACAGTCCAACACTGACAGGGAGGCAGCCATTGGGGAACAGCTCAACCACTACAGTCATACAGCCTCTCGAAAAATTGTCACCGCAAGAGCAAGACCAGGGCTTGTGGTTTCCTGTCGTCCTCTCTGATACACAGCTCAAGCTTCCAATGACTCATGGCCAATGGTGTGCCAAGATTTCACGTCCCATCTCCTGTGGAGCCCAACCTGAACAGAGCCAGGGCTGTTCCCACTGTTTCTTCCTCCTGAGGAGCTCAATGAAGGGATTAATGATGACCAGTACTTGAGTGGACGTCTTCACATGAGCAGCTGGTTGTAAACTGGCTGTGCACAGGCACGCAAGGACAAAGCGGGGGGTCAGTAAATATCAGCTGTGCTGAGCCAAGGCTGCTATGACTGAGCTCTGCTGGCTGTGTGGGGAGGAGGAAAAGAAATGAACATTTATTAAGTCAGGCCTCTAGAGAGATGGTGTGGTTCCGTGGTTAAGCGTGTGGGCGTCAGATTGCATCTGGCTTGCAACTTGCTAGCTGAGTGATCCTGGGAAGTTGCTTAGCCCTCTGAACCTCAGTAGTCTCATCCAGAAAAAAAGGAATCATAGTAGTGTCTACTCCATCAGATGGTCCTGGAGATCAAATGGATATTATAGCTGTAAAGTTTGATAAATGTTAGCTTTTGTGATTGTTATTACTGTCACTGATAAGTTTTTTTGGTGGTGGAGCTGAAGAACAGAAAGAATTATCTCAGAGGGAAGTAACTTGTATTATTGCATAAAATGCTTTAAGGAAATTGAACACTGGACTTCAGTTACAAGTTGGAAGGGAGCCTTGACCCCACCAGTACAGGATGCATTCTGTGGACAATTAGCCTAAAGACCGTTTGAGATCCGCAGGTAACGCAGGAGTAGATTGACCAGGGTTACACTCTCACTCACCTAGCACCATCATTAATGAGCCAAATCTCAATCACATGCAAGCCTGCTGCTATTCAATTCTAACAAAACATATTGAAGGCTTGTCATGCCAGACACTGCACTATGCCTTGATTTAGGGGATCGGGTATATAACAGAAGTACAACGTCGACCCTGTCTTTGAAACACAAATGGAAGAGATAGACACATGTACTGTACACTCAACTAATTCTAGGCAGGAAAATCATTTCTCCAGTGCTGATACTAACTACCTACAGAATGTATGGGGGAGAGATTGAAATCTTCTTGGAAGGTGTATGTTTTGAGATGGGTCTCAAAGATTGATATGAGAGGGAAGAAAGCAATGTAGGTAAATGGCTCATCTTTTGTAAAGCAGTAGCCTAGGGTAGAAGGAAGGGATAAACTGGAAAATAAATTGAAAAGGTGGGAAAGGACCACATTTTGTCGGATTTTAAACTATCAGGCTGAAAGACTTTGATTCTGTTATATATGCTCAGAAGCAATATGAATTGGGAATAAAAGCTCAGGAATTGATATTGAACTGAATTTGAGTCATGGCTCTTCCTCATGCACATGGTGTGGCCATAGGAAAATCCTTAACTTCTGGACTTCAGTCTACTTACTATAAAGCAGAAATCACAGCAGTGACTAACTCATAGGGTTGAAGGCATTAAGTAGGATGCTCAGCACAGTAGACTCCTATTAAAAAATATTAGCTGTTGGCTATCATTGTTAGCAATCAAGAAACTATTACAATTCCATTTATTGAAGAGGCTCTATTTACCCCATCATATATTCTCGCCTTCTTTGTCATAGATTAATTAACCATATAAGAATAAATTTATTTATGGGCTCTCTATTCTGTTCCATTGATCTATGTGTCTGTTTTTATGCTAGGACTGTTATATTCTGGTTACTATAGCTGGGTAGTATAGTTTGATATCAGGTAATGTGTTATCTCTAACTTTGTTCTTTGTCAAGATTGCTTTGGATACTCAGGGTCCATAAACACTCTAGGATTATTTGTCCTAGTTCTGCAAAAAATGTTATTGGTATTTTGATAAGGATTGCATTGAGTCTATAGATTGTTGTGAGACTAATATATATTAAATTTCAACTGCAATTTAAAAATAAAAATACATTTTAGAGAAGCTATTACAAAAGCTTAAGAAGTACAGTGGAAAACAGATGAAAGGAATATATGTACCTTTTGGAGTCAGAATGGAAAAAGTTTACAGCTTGGGAGTAAGGGGTGAGCAAGGAGGAGTCAATAATATCTCAAGGATTCTAGTCCAAGAGACAAGGAGTTGGAAATGGTGTTACTGAGTTTGGGTCATGGAAAATTATCTCAGTCTTAGGTGTAGTGAATCAAAAGTGGCTGGCAAATCCTTTAAGGTGGTCTTTCCCATAGGAATTTCAAATACAAAGATCTGAATTTCAGTAGAATTTTTAAGATAAAATACTTAGATTAGGGGATCATGCACATAGAAGTAAAAGTCAAGCCTTCAGAATTATAAGATGGCCCTGTAACAGTCTTTAGTAATATGCCTGGGAAATAGATATTGTGAAATGTGTCTTTATAAGAGAGGGTAAAATAAAGAAAATAGAAGAGCTAGGCAGTTACTGTGTTCATAAAACCAAATAATGGGGGTTTCAAAAAGGCTGTGGTAGTCATCTGTGCAGATGGAGATGAGGTTTTTAGTTTGATGAGATAATTTCCATGAGCATCTTGGAAGAGAATAGGGAAGAAGCTAGTCTGTAAGCATTAAGGAGAAAATTAAAAAGGGGGAGGGGCATGGTATATGTAAAATTTGTAAAAAAGTTCAGAAGTTAAAGAAATGTAAGAGGCAGGAGTGAGTTTTGGGTGGTACCTACTTGAACAGGTTTGTAGCCAGAGGAAATACCCATTGGAAAAAACTCAAAGATGCACAAGAGGAAAGAAGCTATTGATGATATAGGGCAAGGTAGGAAAGTGTGAATTAAGGACTTGTGAGGGATGTTAGTTTTGTAGCAAACCAGGACCACATCTTATGTGGATTCCAGAGCAAAGAGGAAAAACTGTGTTTTAAGGCAAAAATTTTGTTCTTTTTAAATTTGCATGGTTGGTTGATGTCAGTTTAGTATATCTTTATCTTCTACTAAACTGTAGATTTTCCTTTAATAATTTAATGATCTTTCATAAGTTATAAAAAACACACCATGTGAAGTGGGGTTTTGTTCTCTTAATTCTCTTGAGAGGCAGAGTTGGAGAGCAGAGATCAAGAAAAGTAGATGTGAAGTCAGAAGTCCAGACTTGTCATAACCTCATTAAATTTCAGTAACCTGGCCTACAAAAGGAGAAAGCCCACCAAGAAGACAGACTGGGATTCCAATGAGGTAGTACATGTGTCTGACTTTGTAAAATTGATCTGTTATTAAGTACATTTAGTTCTTTTTCTTTATTATATTTATCACATTGTGTTCCTGAAGCTGGTTTTGGCACTTTGCCCATGACTTGCAGAGAAAATGACATCTGGGACATAAACAAAATGGAAGGTTTGTGTCCTGTGCTTTATTTGCAGTGTATGATGCTGAGGAAAACAAGGCATATCTGGAAGTCAGTCCCTGTCAACTACTCTTTAAAATGTGCCACTAATGTTAGGGGACTTCATTGCCTTTCTACCAAGGAAGGCCACTTCTCCCCTAAAGTTTTTCCAGTGACGTCTCCAACATGGTTTTAAATGACTCAGGCTTTGGGATTCCTACCACTTCCCTTGCTGTGCACGTTTACCATTTCCCAGATTTCATCATTAGGGCATTTCCTGAAATTAGCTGAATGTGTTCCTTTTTTTCTGATTTCAAAAAGGATTTTGTTTCAAGCCTCAGCTGTTGAATGGGGACCCCAACTGTGAACAGTAGCAACTTTAACGGTGACATCAGAGCTTCCAATGGGAACCCAACTTTCCACCCTGCTATCCAATACCTCCCACCCCTGGCCCTTGATTCAGAACTTAGGAATAACATATAGGCTTCCAGGCCTCACTGAGGTGCCACAGCTGGAGCCAATAGCAGCAGGACCCCAAGTTGTCTTTGAGGTAGGCAGCTTGCAAGGACTGTTTGCCAAGAACCTCCTTTGGAACCTCATCACCTTTCCAAGACCCTGATTTTAAGCAGATTAAAGTACTTTCCTCATACTGGTGAAATCCAGAGGTCCAGGTCAAGGTGAATAAGTGTGGGATTCTGAAGGAAGCTGGCAGAATGTCAAAAAAAGATTGGGTAGAACCTGAGTCCTTTCTTTGAAAATTCTTTTCCTTTGTTTCCCAGAGTTTTTCAGATTGAAAAATCATTGAACTTGCCTCTCTTCCCACCCTAGTCTCTATAACGCCTATTCAGCCATCTATTACTTCAATCATCTGATGCTTAGATCCCTTAGATATTTACATGTTCCCAAAGCCAATGAGAATATAGGGGTGTGTGTGTGTGTGTGTGTGTGTGTGTATACACATATATCCTGATCTATACATGTGAATAAATGATCATGTTCACCCACACTTACCAACCACTTTTCTGAAGGCCTGAATTAATCTTTCTTTCCATTTATGCTGAAAATACTTTACTCAATCCCCCCATAACATTTAATATGTAATTCTGGGCCTCCCCCACCAGACTATATACACCTTGGGGACAGCAATCATGTCCTATTCACCCTTGTGCCCTTCCTCAGGCCTAGCATAGAACCTGCTGCACTCCAAATATTGTTCAATGGTTAGTGGTCACTATAGGCAGACTTAATCTTCCTTCTAATTTTAACAAGTATTCATTTATACCACAACAGGCCAGGAAAAAAAATATATATATATATATATATATTTGAAGTGATTGCTTTGTAACTTAGATCAATACAAAACAATCAGGCACAATGGACCCAATAAATATAATAAAAATTATAGCCATCATGGATAACATTCATTGAACATTTACTATGTGTCATATATGTGTAATATGTGCTCTGCCATGTGTTATCTCATTTGGCTCTTAACATTGAATTACCCTGGGCTTAGCCTTTGGTCTTCACCTCTTCTCTATCTACACTCCTCTTGGTGATACCACATGTCAGCTATATGCCACCAACTCCTAAATTCTCCAGATCTGACTTCCCTCTCAAACTCCAAACCCATATATCCACTGTGTCATCTTGAATGTCTAATAGATAACACAAATTCAACATGTCCCAGACTCATTCCTGATCTCTCTGCAAAAACTGCTCTACCTTCTGCCTTCCCCAGTTAATGGCATCTGCAGCCTACCAGTTGCTCAGGCCAAAATCTGTGGAACCATCTAATTGCTACTCTTTCTCTCGTATCCCACATCCAATGCATTGGAAAGGACATCCTGTTGTCTCTGTCTTCAAGATACATCCAGAATTCAGCCATGTCCCATCACTTTCCTTCTACTGTTACAGTCCAAGCCATAACCACCTCTTTCTTCATTAGAGCTCTAGCCACGTAATAGTGTTTTGTGCCTCTGCTCTTTGTCCTATGGTGTGGCACCAACAAAGCAAGCAAAGTACACATTTGTCAGGCCTTGACCATCAGTGTTTCCTTGTTTCACACAGAGGAAAAACCAGAGTCTTCCCAAGGGCAGAGATGATTTAGGATACACTTGCTCTTAAATCTCTCATCCTAACCTACCCCCTATTGCTCTCCTGGGTCTTGGCACTTTGTGCTCCTTGGTCTCCTGTCTCAGTGGTTTTTTGCTCTGGCAGCTCCCTTGGCCTACAGTCCTCTCCCTTCAGGTGCTGCTGGACTAATTCTCCACCCCCTTCCAATCTCAGTGAGTTTTCCCAGATCATCTTCCTAAGGCTATTGTTTACTCAAGCCCTCAACACTTCCAATTTCCCTCACCTTGCTCTATTTTTTTTTCCCCCCAACAGTGTTTCTCACCTTTAACACAGCATATAAAGTTGTGTGTATATTATGTTATTTGGTTATCTTTTTTTCTTGCATATTGCAAGCTATGTGAGAGTGCAATTTTAGACTCTTTTGTTTGCCAAGTGTCTGTCTTACATAGTAGGCACTCAGTGTTGAATGAATGGATGAGAAATAATAGTTGCTCTTGGAATCAACATACTTAGGCTCTTAGCCTCACAGTTCCATGTGACCCCAATGCCCGAAGGTAAACACATTTTTACACCCTTCATGCTTCACCTCAGACTCAAGAGCCCTTCCTTTCTACCCGAGTCCTCTAAATCCCTTTTTTACAGCCTGAATCTCTGCCTTGAGAAATCGCTTCTGTCTGCAGAGAGTGGCAAGACACCATTTCATGTGCTTGAAACCAAACCCAATTAAGGATGGAAGGCTTCTTTGTCGCAAATAACTGCCTGGTGAGTGAAAGCTAATAAGATGCGACCAGCATGGGTAGCTCTCTGGGCAAACTCTTTCTTGAAGAGAGAATTACAGCCTGTCACAATTTGTGGCATGTGGTTATCCTCTCCTGCTTCTGATGCCCACTGAGAAGGATGCTGGGAGTGTGTTTTCCAATAGCCAAGGACAGTGATGGGAAAAAGATACTTATTTGGGGGAAGCAAAAAGGGGTGCTTTCCATTTGAGGAGAGAGGAACTATCTCCTGTTTTAGTAACTACAGTTCCATTTATTGACTATAGTCTTTTATATGGCTCTAGATTAAGTAATACCAGCTCAGCTCAATGACTTTAAATTCGTTCAAGATGAGAGTCCTCTGGTAAGCTTCCCCTTGGTATCAGCAGATTAGTAGCCAAATGTCAAGATGAGGAAATGCCAAACCCCAGGTGGAAAACTTCCATAGTATTTCTTTTTATTCTTCTTTTCTTCTATTTCTTCTTCTCCTCCTTCTCCTTCTTATTCTTATTCTTCTTTAACACATCTAGGTATTGGGTGTTATCATCCCAGTATCTTTTTTGAGCCTTGATAAAAGAGACTTGCTTAGGCTCTGTTAAGCATTCTTAGGGAGAAATAAGATAGAATCTCAAGGAGGCTAGCTCTGATTGATGATCTTTCTATCAGAAACACCAAAGAGGAGGTAATTGAAAGTGAGTTTATGAACCAATGGGCCTTGAGCTGGGCCCCCTTTCTACTAGAAACACACCATGATGTCATGCTTTCTAGTTCTTCATATCCACTAATTATGTGCCCTACCCAGCAGGTACACTCTACAAAGTTCAGGGTAAGCATGGATTCTATTAAGTCATTTCTACCTACCATCAATTGTTCTACCTACCGTCAGTTGTTCATTGCAATCCTGTTGCTATGTTATATATCTGCCTTTTTGGCATGCATGGAGTACTGGCAATAGATTCAGATCTATGTGTAGATAATTTTATCTCTTCCTTGACCTCCTTCTCTTTATTATCATCTCATTTCTATTATTTTGGGGAGATGGAAAGTGTTTGGGAGGGGGGCAGCATGAGGCTGTTTCATGTTGTCTATCTATACCACTGTCTCTCTGTCTTTATGGAACCCTTGAATTTCAAGTTCTTGCCATCTCCATACATTCACTCTGGCCTCCCCTACCTATGTTCTCTACACAATAACCAGAGTGATGTTTTAAAAGCTCAGATATGCCAACGATTCCCAATGCTGTGACCCTCAAGATCTACATCTCTTAAGTGGCCTCTGTAGTCCTAAGTATTCTGGCTCCTGGCCTCATCCTAGACCTCTTTGACACATGTTCTTTCTACTTTAACCACCTTCATCTTTCAATTCACAGGTAATTTAGTCTCTCTGCCCCCTTAAGGTTTTTTACCAAGCTATATATCCCCCTGGCTAGGATGTTTCTCTCCATCCCCACCCTCCATATTTGTCTCCTTTCCTAGTTAACTCATCTTAAGATTTCAGCTGAAGCATCATTTTCTCAGGGAACTCCTTTACCTCTTTTCTCATCTCTGGCTATGTAAGAGCCCTGCGTTGATACCTTCATGCCTCTGTGTGCCACTCCTTCATAGCACTGCTCTCCTTGTCTGTCTACTTCTCAGAGTAGATACTGAGCTTCAACAAAAGTACTTTTCCCACTATTGTATCTTCTGCACCCAAGATGTTCCCAAGAATAGTATGTGCTTAGCAAATAGCTAATGAGTAAATGAATTAATAAGTAAATACATGAATAAAATAAATACCTCATTAAAGCCCTCCTTATTGCATAATTGAGGTTAAATGTGATTAGGTGATGGCCTTGCAAGTAAGAAGACAATCTACTAATATGTTAATTAGGGTAAATTATGCTACAGTAACAAATAACCCCAAAATTTCATTGTTCAAAAAATAGAGGCTTTGTTAGAAATATAAAATGGTATAGCAACACAGTTTCTTGCAACATTGAACACGTGCTTACTATGAGACCCAGTAACTGCACTCTTGAGCATTCCCAGAGAAATAAAAACTTAATCACACAAAAACTTATACACAAATGTTTGTGGCAGCTTTATTCCGAAGAGTGTAAATTGGAAACAACTCAGTGGGTGAATGGGCGAACAAACAGTGGTACATCTATACTATGAAATGAAGAAGAATAAACTATTGATACACACAACAGTTTGAACAGAATCTCAGGGGAATCATAACAGATGAAGAAAAAAAAGCCAGTCTCAAAAGGTTACATGTTTGGTTGCACAGCATTTTGACTGTCACTACTGCCACTGATTTGTATATTTAAAAATGGTTAAAGTGGTAAGTTTGATATTGTGTATATTTTACCACAATACAAAATTATAAAGTTGCATATTGTATGACTGCATTTACATATTATTGAAATGTCAAGTTTGTAGGTAGGAAGAACAGATTGGCGGTTGCCAGGGCTCAGGAAGTGGGAAGAAGGGAGGGAGGTGGCTGTGGCTGTAATAGGGTAGCACTAGGGGGCCTTGTGACGAAACTGTCCTCTGTCTTGGCTGTGGTGGTACCCATATAAATCACACATGTGATAAAGTTTCATAGAACTAAGTACTGATAAAAATTGAATAAAATCAGTGGAGTTTACTAATGTCTGTTTTCTGGTTGTGGTCTTGAATTACAGTTATGCAAGATTTTACCATTGGAGGAAATTGGATGGAAGGTATATGCAATCTCTTTGTATTACTTCTTAAAACTTCATATGAATATACAATTATTTTGCAATAAAAAGTTAAAAGACAACAACAAAGAGTTATTTCTCACTCATGGCAAATGTCTTATTGGCATGGCTGGGGACTCTAACCCGTGTGGGTGGCACAGGCCATTTGCAGCCTCCACCATGCGGAACATCATCAGTCACCTCCTCCAAGAAAACCGAGCATGTTACTCCCTGGGTCTTAAAGGCTTCCACCTGAAAGTGACAGGCTCATGTTTCATTGGCCAAAGCAGGCTACTACTTTAATAACTTCTGGAAAGTAGGGAAATTTCATCTTGCCATGTGTCTGGAAAAAGGAGAATCAAAGCACTGGTAACAACCCTAATGATCACAGCAGTTGTTTAAGATTATAAAAATAGTTACAATATTTATAAAGCATTTGGCATTTACTTAATCATCAGGGACTAATGGAATAAGTGACTTCCAAACTTAATTATAAATCAAATATAGGGAAGCAAATACGAATATTATTACATTGGTCACTGTGGACAAAATTCTGTATCGGGCCTGAGTTTCACCTTTTAGGAAGGATGAAAACTTTCTTAAAAAAGTAATGAAAATGCCAAAATATGATTTTAAATGCACCCATGTAACAAAGAGCATTTCCCCTTGGCTTCTGCTTTTACTTCCAAATATATGTGGGAAAAAACCTGCCCATTAAATTTTCGTGATGATGGTGCCTGCAGATGACCTTCAGTTTTTCAATCTGCAGGCAAAGAGGGCCAGTTTAAAATGTAATTCAGGTGTGCATGAAAGTTTCTATATGTTAAGGGCATTGGGAAGGTGGGCATGGGTGGATCAGACTGATGTGCTTCAAAGGCCATAAGTGTAGGACAAATACCAGAAAGGCCAGGAATTTGCTAAGAAAAGAAATATAGTATCTTTAATTGACAAATATCCAGATGGCTCCAGAAATGATTGCTGAATGTTGTGGTTATTAAAAATTAAATAATATATTTTGCTATTTGAAAATATATCTAAGATATGGTTTTTAACTTGTACTTTGTCAAAAGACAATTATATTGATCAGCGTTGCTCAGGAATAGGGACAAAGGGGAAGCTAGCTCTTTTGAGCATCCATTACATGCCGGTCATTGTCTATGCCAGCCATGTTTAACCTGCACAATGCTCTTGCATTGTTATTACCACCCTATTCCAGAAATGCATGAAGAGTTAGAAAAGTGAAGTAATATGTCCACACCTGCTATTTGTACCCAATATTGCCTGACTGCTGAGACTTCTGCTTTCTAGTGGACTACACTGCACGCTTCAGTCATCTCCAGTTCCCTCGGTAAAGGACTACGAACAAAAGCCCCACAACTTTACTGAGGTTCCTTGGACAGATTCTGTTCCACTGCTTCTTTCCATGACCCCTAAGCTCCAGCCTGATGATATGTCTCTCACCTCCCCAAAATCAGCTTTCAAAGTCCAGCCTCTGTGCCTTTGCTAATATTATTCCTCCTGCTCTTTCTTTTTCTGCACCCCAAAACTTAACCTATTCTATAGCCCTAGCTCATGTGCTGCATCCTTCAATTCTTCCTACATCATTCTCATGAGATCCTTCCAGTATAAAGGAAGAAAAGAATGAATGAATGAATGGACAAATGGTACTTTCCCCTAAAGGTAATGCTTCATTTCTTCTTTCTTTCCATAACATTTGTTGTTGTTGTTATATTCTACTGGAGATTACTAGCTACTTCAGTTTACCTCAGAAAACACTGACTTCTTCCTGTTGCAAAGGTGGGCGGGAGGGACTATAACAGTAAGACCCAGCCCAAGCCTTGCCTTTAGGTGTTCAGTCACAGAAGAAACAGGAACTTTTTGTAAAATGAACTTGGATGCACATGAGTGCCCCTGCCAGACACTAAGCTCCTGAAAGGAGGAAGTACATTTTCAGAGTGGGAGACACGACTTCATGCCTTTTCTAAGAGAAGTCTGACTCACGTTGACATCGTTCATCAAGAGCAAAGCCCAATGCAGAATGAACCCGTTCCTGGCCAAGTCAAGACCCGCCAGGCTCCGGGATAGATGGCCTCATCGCCCAGGACTGCAAATAGCCCATTGTGGCTTCAGCTGGTCTGAAATGATAAGGTTAGAAAACCAAACAATATCATCCTGAATGTTCATAAAAATAAGCAGAAATTAGAGAAGCCTTAGCATTCTTAAGAGTTATCATTTATTATTATAACCTTGCTCATTTCAAGAGTAATCCCAGAACACTTTTTAAAAAATTGTAATAAAATAAGATGGCAACATAATACTACTATTTAAAGTAAAATCACAGATTAAACCAGAAAACTCAAGACTATTCCATTTAACTTCATGTAGGGGAGTCTTTGAAATTAGGCTAAGTGACTCCAGTCTTTTTATTTATAGAAACTACTTGGATGTTGGTCTGAGGAGTGAGATATCCAAGTTTTCAAATAAACTCGAGTCACATGTAAATAATGAAGAACCGTATGGATGAAAATAATTATTTTAAATACCCTATCTAATCGATAGTAAAAGCATTCCATATAAGATAAAACCCAATAAAATGAGTTAAAGACAAGATGTAAAAATTATAAATATACACAAAAATCACAATGCCTACACTACCATTCTGTATCCTTAAGGGCAGGGAAAGAAAATGGGGGTGGGGGAGTTGCACTGCTATGATTTAAAAAAGTAAGTCACCACTCTGCTCAGCCCCTCCCCAAGAGAAACCATAGAAAAGAAGCAGAGGGTACAGCTTGGCTTCTTGCCCAGTGAGCCAGTAGCATTCTTTTGTTTGAATTAGCAAAAGGCGCCCCCTCTGGGTGGATATAGCACTTTGAACATATGGCTTCGCATCTGAATAGCCTTTATGCTATTAAAGGTGCTTTGGCATTCCAGGGAAGAAAGCCTCACACAGGCACTGAACCTTAGCGCCTGGCCCCTCATAGTATGCCAGCTTCACAACTGACCCTACCTGCCGGGCAGCATTCTACATAAAGTGCCTGAAGAAAAGACACTGAGTTATAGTCCCCATTCTAGTTTTGGTTCAGTTTCTCTTGCCAGTGAGAAGGCAATGCCCACTCAGGCTGATGGTGCTGTGATCAAATGAGCTTATTCATGGGGCAAGGCACAGGGTGCTCACCTTGTTAAACAAGCCGTGTCCCAGTGACCTTTCAGGAAGTAAAACATTCATTCTTTTTACCTCCTAATGTATTCTTTTTAAAAAATATATTCTTATTTGACACTTTAAACACTTTAATGCGTATTCATTTTTGTATTTGCCTTTATATTTGTTTGTTGCTTTAAGTAAAAAAAAAAAATGATAATAGCAAATCAAAACACAATAGGCATTGCCATTAACTGACACCTTTCCCGTGTGCCTGGCATTGTTCCAAGCACTCCCTATGTCTTTCTGTCTCATCTAATTCTCACAGGGTGGACTGTCATTTCCTCCATTGTAAAGATGAAAAAAACTGAGACGCAAAGGTTATGTAGCAAAGATGAGCACAGCCAGGGTTTAGATCTACATCTTTGTGATCCAGAACTTCTGCTCCCAACAAAACAGCTGTAGATCTGCTCATTGTAGACAATTTGAAAGGAGATAAATTAGGAAATAATAATGACCCTTACTCTGTCACCTCACTGTTAACATAATTGCTGTTCATCCTCGAGGTGCTGCTCTAACATTGTAGGATGATCCCTTTTAATCACAGAGTCAGTAGAATAGAGAGGAAATTGTTGAAACTGTTAAAGATGTAGCTATTAATAGCTAGCCTCCACCACCAGTTTAGGAAGGAGAAAGGCTAATGCTGTATGCACTATAATTGTCTTCTCTTAGCCTTTGCAAGTGGCATCATTATAATTCCTAATATCATTCCTAGAATCATTTATTCTTGTTAATAATTGTAGCAATAACCACTTGGAATCTTTGCAGCCTTGGCAAAAGCAGTCAAAGAAATATACATTGTATTTAATTAAGTCTCTATTGAGAGTAAGTGGAAGGTGCTTAATCATTTTCATGAGCCTGTAACTACTCTCTTATCAGAGCCTCCACTCAGGAGGCCCTGTAGCTTCTTAGAACTGACAGGCAACAAATCATGCTGGGACTGCACTGCCGCTGCCTTTTAGAAACAGCACCAGCAACTTGTGCACACCTCCAAATGTTGAGCTCGATTTGTGGAACCCATCAGGTCCAGTTCCTCCTGATTCCAGAAAATCTTGCCAGTATCAGAACATGAGCATCCCACTAGGGTTCAAAATATCTGATTCACAGAAGTGTGAACAATGCAAAGAATTACTCATTCAAAAGTCTAGTTGCTTCTCCAATATTTTTGTCTAGTAATGACCAAGAGAAATTTTGAGAAATTACTATGTGGAAGGTAGTGGATTGGGTATTTAAGAATTATCTCTTTTAATGCTCAGAATAATTCTATGAGATAGTTAATACCCTAACTTTATAAATGGAAAACAAACTTAGAGGGATTAAGTATTTTTTCAAGGTTCTCTTTTTCCTTAGCCCATAAGCATTCTAGCTGGCTTGACTCTAGCATGTTTCTAACTATTAATATTCTACCTCCCAAGTTAAGCATCAGCCACAAAGAGAACGGGATAGCAGGATTCCTCCTCTACTATACTCCTCCCTCTGGTGGGCCCTCTGTCTCCAGTAGGTCACAAAAGAGCACTCTCCAGTAGAATTTTTCACAGAAATAAAATCTGTATGCAACCACAAAAAAATCTGTAAAGCCAAAGCAATCTGGAGGAAAAAAAAAAAAAAACCCAAAGTTGGAGGCATCTCCCTTCCTGGTTTCAAACTATTCTTCAAAGCTATAGTAATCAAAGAGTATGGTACTAGCATAAAAACAGACACACAGATCAAAAGAACAGAATAAAAAGCCCCAAAATAAACCCATGCATATATGGTCAATCAATTTACAACGAAGTAGCTAAGAATATACAATGGGGAAAGAATAGTATCTTCAATAAATGGTCCTGGGAACACTAGACAACCACATGCAAAAGAATGAAACTGGTCCCCTATCTTAAACAATACACTAAGGCTCCTTGACATCTCTATTGGCAATGATTTTTTAGATTTGACATCAAAAGCAAAGGCAACAGAAGCAAAAATAAACAAGTGAAACTATATCAAACTAAAAAGCCTCTGTACAGAAAAGGAAATCATCAACAAAATGAAAAAGCAACCTACTAAATGAAAAACAATTGAAAATCATGTATCTGATTGATAAGGAATCAATATTCAACATATGGAAAGAACTTATATAACTCAATAGCAATTTTTTTTTCCTTAAAAAGTGGGCAGAGGAGCTAAATAGACATTTCTCCAGAGAAGACATACAAATGGCCAACAGGTATGTGAAAAGGTGTTCAACATCACCAATCATCAGGGAAATGCAAACCAAAACCACGGTAAGATATCACCTCATAGCTGTTATAATGACTATAATTAAAAAGATAAAGAGTAACAGGTATTGGTAAGGATGTGGAGAAAAGGGAACCCTTGTGCACCATTGTTGTAAATGTAAATTGGTGCAGCCACTGTGGAAAGCAGTATGGAGGTCCCTCAAAAAATTAAAAATAGAACTACCATATGATCCAGCAATTCTCATGTTAATAACATCCTTATTTACAAAAATAAAGATATGGAAACAAGAAAATCCATGCATAGATGAATGAATACAGAAAATGTGGTTTATATGCAATGACGTAATATTCAGCCATAAAAAAAGAAGGAAATCCTGCCATCTGTGACAACATAGATGGAATTTTAAGGTCTTATGCTAGGTGAAATGTGTCCAACAGAAAAAGATAAATACTATATCATTTCACTTATATGTGGATTCTAAAATAAAAGAAAAAAATTGCATAGCAAGAGAACGGACTGGTGGATTCCAGAGGCTGAGTATCAGGGGGTGGGCAAAACGTGTAAAGGTAATTAAAAGGTACAAATTTCCACTTAAAAGATAAATAAATCCTGGTAGTATAATATACACAGCATGGTGACTACAGTTAACAATACTATAGTATTGTATATATAAAAGTTGCTGAGAGAGTAGATCTCAAAAGTTCTCTCCACAAGAAAAAATTTCATGTTGACCAAACATTTTGGTAATCATTTTGCCATGTATGTATATATATCAAATCATTATGTTGTGTACCTAAAACTAATACAGTGTTCTATGTCAATTATATATAAACTTTAAAAAATCATTCTCTTTAGTAGAACCAGGATTAAACTATTGGTTGAGTCCATTGTCTTGATATTTTACCATTCCATATCTCAGCCATAATCCACTCTGCTCTGCTCTGGAGGATTTTCAGGAAATAATAGAGGATTCACAAAGCAATTACAATCAACCCAACATGGTTTGTTGAACAATTAAAGGACCTGTAAATTATAGTTTATTTGCTTCCCCTCTTTGACAGTTTTATGCTACTTAGGAACAATACCAGAGATTAAGTATGACTCTGCTAGGGGAAGTGGCCCCTGGCGCCATTTCCACTCAGACCCATCAGGGTAAGCTTCTATTACATCCTCACTTGAACTAATCTCAAAGGGGGAAGGGGCAGGAATCATGCTTGCCTAGTGTCACAGCTCTCCCATAGGCAAGCAACACTTGGGCCCTTGTGGGAAATTCAAGAGCTTGCAATTCCAGCTGTGCAATGGATGTCATTCTTACTTGGCCTTTACTGGTATGGGAAAGCTGAGAAAATGCTACACTTGTCATCCTTATTTTCAAGGGGAAAAAAATATCTCTATTACAAGACTATCTATAGTTTTTTCAGTGTTTTCTTAAGGGAGGAAAAAGAGGATGTGTTGAAAGACATGGCTGCCCATGGACATTGTTGAGTAAATTTTGGCCAGTTTAGAACAGTCATAAAGCTCCAAAAATATATTTTTTTCCTGGTTCAAGAGGGAAGGAAACAGTTCTACCACTCCAGTAAAGATGTGCTGAACTTGACAGATAAGAAAGAAACCCACTCTTGCTGCTGTGCTGTAAAGTGTTTCCATAAGCCCAAACTTCTGGGTGGTTACAAGTAATTTGCTTCAATTTAATTTCTTTCATTCAAATTTATGGAAATAATGCCTGTCTTAAGCAATGGAAAATAATTAAGACATTATTCTAGTGTTGGATGTTCAGACAGCAAAGACCCATTAGCTTATACATCAATGTTGAGTTACACTATTATTGAACTTACAGGAGTGACAGAAATTCTAAGAATGAAATGACCAAATGAGCCCCTGTCATATTCCATTCTTTAGGTTCCTTGCCTTTCTGCTCTGGCCTTCATCTTTTCTCTGCTGCTATCTCTTCAATGAATTGATTTTGCCAACTTCAAGGATCCTCCTTAGTAATCTGTTCAATATGTGCTTTCCCTTTGGAAGAAATACAGTAGTCCTATCTGCTCCTAATTTCCTATTCTGTGAATTATGTCATCTAGTTTTTGTGCTTTTGCCAGTGGGAAAAGGCTGTCTAGATCAATTTGGTCAGACCAACTCACACCCCTAGAAATACCAATTAGATCACCACAAAGTTGACTCACACCCAGGAAGACTGACCCCGATTTCCTGTACTGTTTCTTGTTGCTTAAACATTTAGCCTTAGAAAGGCTCTTGGGTAAGTCATTTGACCCACAATTCTTCTTCCAAGATCTAATAACATGATGAGTCAGATTTGTACACATCTTGAAAACTCAACAGTACTAAATCTAGAAAGAGATCTATTCTGGTTGTAGAAGGTGTGTTTTGATCCAGGACATAAAGTTTTTGATTCTCACGCTTTTGAACTTCATCAGAGCAACTTCAGATGAAGTGGAAAACTATTGTAATTTATAGACTTATTAGGTTAGAAAGTAAGTGGTATTATAATGCCGACATCCTCATAAGCAGGGAAGAGTAAAAAGACCTTTATGTCAAATTACCTGGGTAATTTGTTTCTATTATTCAGTTTTAGTCCACAATTTGAAGAATTTGATAAGCATTTTAATTCAATCTTATCCTCTTGGCAGAATCCAGTTCAGAGGACAGCAGATTAATCTCCAAGGCTCTCTCTGAACCTACAATCTTGAGAAGTCATATCTATAAACTAGCACACCATCTAGAAGAAATCCTGAATGCACATAGGAGTAATGTGAAATGTTCAAACACGCTTTGTAAATGAAGGCATTTTCTTTTCTTTATATATCCTACTCCATTTTAGTCATTTGATTAATGGATACAGGTCCAATAAAAACTAGACATATATTTAGAAGTTATTGAATAGGAAGGAGTAGAAATGTCTTTAGCTGTCCAGCAGGACTTCATAGAAGTTTGTTCCTGTCACTGCCCAGCCTGGGCAGGGGGAGTGGGAATATGGCCTCTTTGTACAGAACATGAATTTCCAGCATTCCTTAAACCTCTCACTCCCAGTACCCAGGGATGAACATACTACAATTTCTGTGCCTGAACACTGTTTACAGAAGCTCTTGTCAGTATCCTGGCCTCTGACACCAAACCTAACTAGTTCTGAGTAGTATGACACCATTCATTCAGGGCTAGAATCTGCTTTCATCTGGACCAATCAGAGAGAATTTTAGCTGCACCTGTGAGAAGAAAGGAATTTGTTCCTAGACTATATTCCTGGGCTCTGATGAACAAACCCAAAGGATTGTGTTATTTTGCCTAATTGCCCCAAACACCTAACTCTATACACCCCTATTCTGACTTTGATAGTCTCTTTGTTACCATCAGGACTAAAGACCCTCACTGGTTAAAAGAGAATTAATTCCAGACCAGTCAGAGACAACTATCTGCATACCCTGGACGCACCAGTGCACTTGGGATGGTAGGTATCCTCATTCAGAAATATCAGTGTCAAGGCTTTGTTTGTCTAATTTACATAAATGAGCAGGTGATTTATCAGTTCCTTCCATCAGAGTCAATACCCACATGGACACATTTTTAGAGATCACAGAATAATTGTCTAGAAGCCCTGAGGTTGGTATAACATTCCTTTTACAACAGGACATGATCTTATATTATTTTAACATAATGGCACTACATGAGTATATTATTGTTTCAAATGATGTAGGTATGTAAAATTGTAATAGAAAAAAAAACTGTTCTTCATATATACAAATGTGGATTCCCCTCCCTCCTCATAAAGTGATGGTTGTTAACAGTTTTGGACATAGCCTTCCAGAGTGGTTTCAGCTATACTAAATATATTTGTTTTTATTTCTCTGCTTTGTTTAGTTTTAGCTGACATATTTCAACTTAGCTTTTTAAAAAATAAGTTTTGGAGCCTTTTCCCCATCAACACATATGCATTTTACCTCCTTCATTTTAATAAAAACCTGTCTCCCTCTTTCCTAATATAGGGGGAATATTTCCCATTTCTCTCTGTTTATGATAATGCTCACCATAAGTTTTTGTAGATTTTTTTATCCAATTAAAAATATTTTTCTATTGTTAGTTTGCAAAAAGTTTTTAGTATGATAGCCATTAAACTTTATCAAATGTTTTTCATGCTTCTAACAAGATGCTTAAATTGGTTCTTTGCTTTCTTTTTAATGCGTGGATTACACTAATTTATTTTTCAAATGTTCAAAAACACTCAGATATGTGGAAAACCTCTTCTTGGAAATGCTATGCTATTCCTTATACTTTTAATACACTATTGGATTTTATTTGCTAACATTTTGTAACATTTTTACCTTTATGTAAATAATTTCTTCTAAATTCTTAGGTTTTGGAACCAGTTTTTGAAACAGCTTATGCTAGCCTAACAAACAAAATTAAACAGAATTCCTATTTCTCTTTTCCAGAAGCATCTGTATAAATTTGGTTTACCTTTTGCTGAAATTTTTGGAAAAATTCACCAATGAACTCATCTGTGTCTAAAGTTTTGATAGCAGGAAAATTTAAATAATGAATTCCATTTCTTTAATAAATATTAAGGCATTCAAATTTCTGTTCCTTATTTTATCAGCAATTCATATTTTATGAATTTGTTCATATTTTATGGCATTGTTCATTTCATCCAAATTTCCAAATCTATTGGTCTAAAGCTGTTTCTTCTATTATACTTGGATTTTCAATGTGTGCAGAATTTGTTGTGATTACTGCCTTTCCCATCAGTTCCTCTTTTCTTTTTTCTTTCCTTTCTTTTTAAAAAACATTATTTAATATAGATATATCAACTTTATGAATTTTCTCTAGGAATTATTGTAGGTTTTATTCATTTCTTCTATTTGACTTATGTTTTGTATTTCATGGATTTACCCTATAGTTTGTAAGATATAATTTTTACCAGTTTTCTTTAAAACAGAGAAATAAAAATTAAACAATTTCGTAAAAGAATATATAAGCTCTCTATACTGAGATGGACTTTGTCAAATTTTAAGATAAAATGATATACACATATCTTTTCCAAGCAGGACAGAAAGATACAAACTGGAAAGTAAGAGCCTTTTTCCCACAGCCACCCAAATACTTCTCCCCAGGTATAACTGTATTTTTTCAATTTCTTGTGATTACATTTAGAATTATAACAATATTCTGCATTTATTTGTTTAACCATAAACTGACATCTTTTATATCTATTTTTAACTAACATGGGTGTACTCAACACAGCATTTTACTTTTTTTTAATTCACTTAATACATATCATATATATTCATTGTTCTTTTTGGAAGCTATGTGACATTTCTTATGTGTCTCTACTAATTTTCATTTAATATTTATTAATTTTTACTCATTTTCAAAGTATTGCAAGCAAATGGCTGAAGTGAACAACATTACAGAAGAGCTTGTAAGGAAAATGAATACATTTCCCTACTTCCGTACCCCTTCTATTTCAATCCTCAGACCACTTTTAATCCTTTTAGCACTTTCTTCTCTACAATTCTAAATTAAATAGTAACATAACTACTCCTTGAAGTTTGAACTTTTGATATTTTCTCTTTAATTCCTGGGAAATCAACAACTTGTCTTTTAGATCCCAGCTTTACCCTATGTATGTGTTTATCTCTTTCCTTGATGAGCTCAGTAACCCCTCTTGCATGTCACCTGGATTTCCATCTTCCCTTGCAGTGTGAGATGGAATGAGATCTGACAGTATTAGTATGAGATCTGCCAAAAAATAGAACAAACAAAAAACACCTGAACTTAACTTGCAATTTGCTGGATCATAATAACAACAGTGCATAATAATAATAACAATAAGAAAATTATTGTCCCTGACTGTGGTAAACAGAATACTGCCCCCAAAGACATCCACACCCTAATCTCTGAAACCTGTGAATATGAAACCTGTGAAATATGTGATTCGGGTTATGGACCTTGCGATAGGGAAATTATCCTGAATTCTTCAAGTGTGCTCAATCTAACCATATGGGTCCTTAAACTGGGGAACCTTTCCCAGCTTCAGATGAAGACATGAGAAATGAGAAGGATTCAACCTGCTGTTGTTGTCATTGACATGGAGGAAGAATGCCGCTAGCCAAAGAATTTGAAAGTCTCTAGAAGCTGAGAATAACTCTCAGTTTACAGCTAGCAACTACAATTCATACAATCTCAAGGAACTGAATTCTGACAACAACCTTAAATAAGAAAGAAAAAGTCTGTTCCTCCGAGTCTCCAGAGAGTAAAGCAGCCCTGCCCGTACCTTGCTGTTAGCCTGCTGAGACCCATACCGCACTTCTGACCTATAGACCTATAAGATAATAAGATTTCTGTTGTTTTCAGACACTAAGTTTGTGGTTATTTGTTACAACAGCAATAGAAAACTAATATGCCACTCTCGTGTAACTTACAGTCCCAAGGGGGAATAAGAAAGCAAGTTGGCAGTTACAATACAGCAAGTGTGGATGATGTGGCCCTGGCTTCACACTCAAAAAGCGCCTCTAATCTAAATTTGACTTCGTTGTCAAATGATGATATATCTATTCATATGATCACTGTACAGTAAGTCCTCATTTGATGTCGAAGACAGACTATGCAACTTTAAGTGAAACGACGTATAATGAAATCAATTTTACATAAGCTAATTTATATAAACAAAAGCTAAGTTCATATGGCATCTAGGCACAAAACATCGTTTGGGGACCTGCTGTAGTATGAGTATATCTGTGTGTATTAAATAAGCCAATTTTTTGAAAGTAAACATTTAAAGAATACAATTTTGCTACCCTTTTGAAGCATTCCTCCTCTTCTGATATTTTACAGATCTCAAAATAAGTGGTCTGCATCCCTCTCCTGATCTCTTGGTGTCCAGGGAAAGTGGGCCTCCTACCTATGCTGAAGTGAATGGGGGTGAGATGTGAAAAGAAGCAGGCTGAGCAGACCTGGGCGGAGGTGCGGGGTTGTTCTCAGCAAGGAGGGAATGATATGTGCCAAGGCCAGCGGTAAGGATAGAAATCGTGGGCACAGAGGACCTGAGAGGAGATGACAGTGTTTGGGCCAGAGAGGCGATGCTGGGGACACAGGTACGGCCTGCTGGTGCAGGGCCCTGAGAGCTGTGCTAGGAGTTTGGATTTCAATCTATGGGCAGTGGGAAGCCATGAAAGGTTTAAGCAGTGAGGGAAGGGCGGGGGAGGGTTGTCTCATGGGAGCCACTCACCTAATTGTTTCCTCTCTGGCATTACTCCCTGGTTGTAATAGGGATGTTCCTATTAGCTGCACTCTCTACATCCTGACCCTCTTTTGGAAGTGCTCATGTGGTTTTATTCCTCACTTTTTTTCACTTTTTATTTTAAAATTTTCCAGACAGATAGAAAAGTAGAGTGTGATGCAATTCACATTCACAAACCCATATCCGATATTTAGCATTATTAACATTTTGACATATTGTGTCAGCTATTTTTTTCTGATGTTGAAATAAATTATGGACATCAAGACATTTTATACTAAAATAGTTCAGTATGAATTCTGAAGAAACATTATTCTGTAAACCTCATATCAGTATCATTCCTAACAGGATTAACAATTGCCTAATATCTAAACCCAGTCTACATTCCCATTTCTCTCATTGTCCCCAAATGTTTTTACACTTGTTTTGTTCATTCTAAGAGTCAATCAAAGACATGCATTTTATTTGATTATTCATTCTCTTGAGTTTCTTATAACCAGGACAGCCCCTCACCATCACCCCTTTCTTTATTTTCCTAAGACATTTAAACTAGTTAAAAAGATCAAGCCACTTGTCCTGTGGAATGTCCTGCCTTCTGAATTTGTTCAATTTGTTCCTCATAGTGTTGATAAATTTGTTCTTCTATCCCCTCTTTCCTGTATCCTACAACCTGGTTTTAGACACCTGTAGCACTTTTGGCATGAATACTTTGTAAGGGATGCCAGTTGCTTCCCACTGCCTCTGTCTGGCACCCTTACCATGACCTAAGTCCAGATCAATCTCTACTTAAGGCAATGGCAGTAGTAGGTTTCACTTATGAGCTGCAAATATCTGTAGGATAATACTTTGACATTATGTATATATCTAGTTCTCCACCAATGGTTTGCCTAAAGATTTTTGTATTCATTTTTAATTTTTATTTGAATACAGTTATTTCATAAGTAGTACAAAATGGTCCTATGCTTTTTGATCCAGAGATGGGCTAAACCATGAAAGAAATCAAATTCTTTTGTTTGGGGGACCAACTAATTCGGAAAAGCTCTAGTGTCCCTCATTTTTTTCCCCCTGACAGTTCTGCCTCTCTAGGTGTTGTCTGCAGAGGCATGTTGAGGGTTTTCAGGCCTGATGTTTCTCCCTGCTGCCCATGCATACGTACACACATACCTAGCCAGCAACTGAGGTTGTCTTTCAATTATTGACAGAGTTGTAGCCAGATGGCCAACATCCAAGAGCAGAAGGTGTCCGAGGCAACAGGAAGCATGGGGCCCTCACGGGGCCTCCTCCTGCATGCATGGCCCTGTCACGAGCGCAGTCAATTGCCCATCTCCTGTTTGTTTTATGGGGTCACCCAGCCGAGGAGGAACGGTAGGTATGAGATTCATTCAGCCCTAAGGTTACAGTAAGGTCCTAATTTGTGATTCTAGAGATTTTTCATAACAACTAGAAATATTTCTAGTGAAAGGCAAAGAAAGCTAAAATGACAGATGGTTTGTCTTCTTAATGGATTCATCATCTAGTCGATGTCCGTGCCTTCTCCTCTATGACACAGGCTCTAGGCAGAACCACCCAGTACTTTTCTTGTGAATGGAGACTCTGTTAATTAAATACCACTGGGCTTCCGGGAGACGTTTTCTAGGCAATTATTGATTCCAATCCAACTTGGTGGAAACGTTCCCCACATTCTTGGGAGACCTCCCTGAGACAGCAACCTTTTCCCTGAATCTTTTTTTGCTTTTACTATTTTTTTAACCTTCCTTGTACATTTGGAAATCATACAATCCTCTAATAAAACCGAAATGCAAATAATTAGGTTCCTGAGCAGATTCAAGTAGTTGTTCATTTCCAAAAGTGGAGGCATTTTATCTTCGGGTTGCTTTTATCTTTTTGTAAATTTAGATTGTATACCTATTGGCTGTTATTTTCTCCAGTCTCCCGACCACTAAACAGTTACAAATACAGGGATGCCGCTCAGGGGGCTTTCATGTGGCTCCTTTCTCTGGAAAACCACTGGCTTGGCAGTCATTGGCTCAGCATGTTGGTCTAATATTCTGTCTGCTAAGGTAACATTGTGGTTTAGCAAAGAGAAGGAAAAAAAAAATACAGGGGAAGTGGAATGCCACACTATGGTGTAAAAGACTTGTTTTGAAAATCATTAAAGAAATATCAAGGTTCAGGAGGTCTTTGATTTCAGAGTGGAGGTCAGATGGCTCAGAAACTCCTAGACATCATCAGCACCATTTTGTTGGTCTTTGCACTCGTGCATTTTCCTGGGGAGAAGGGTCATGACTTTCAACAGATTCTTAGAGTGGTTCATACTCCAACAGACTAATGTTATTTTTCAACACTTAAGAAGACAGAGCAAAACATCCTACATGAAAAGAAACCAAAGAACAAAATAAACCCCACCGTACAACCTCCTCAGACAACAGCGCTGGTTTAGCTTGCTGTTCTGGTGTAATGAGTAATACCTTGTTTTACTTTCAGAAGAGTCCTCCCTTGGATGATCTCCCTGTTTATAACCCTGGTCCCCACTCTGTAGGCCTAAGGCTCCCACTCCCCTCTGCAAATTCCTGGCAGCATTTTTTTCCCCAGTATATCTGTTTAATGGAACTTTCAACTAAACCCAGATCATATCTTTTTGGGTAAAACTATGCTAGAAATAGTGATAGTGCTCCAGACTATCATATCATCAGATCCTGCAGGGTAAGCTGGGCTCAGGACCTGGGGCACAGAGAGAGCTATGGGAATATTGCTCAATAATGTTGTCCCACCCAGAAACTCCCTTGGGTGGGTGCAAGTCAGGCTGTCATGAGGCAGGGAAAGTGCAGGAAGAAAACAGGGAAATGAGGACTCAGATAAGGCTGCCTGTTCACAAAGGGTAGAACATTTAGACCTTCGCTCCCATGCCCAAATATGGCCTGGAGGGAAGGCAGGGAGGATGCAGGAGACTATATAGAAAGTTATTGGGTACCATGACATATCTTTTCCACATTTTCAATATACAAGGAATCTAAAGAAATTAAAATATACCTGGTCACTCTCCACCTCTGGAAAGCCCTAGACCCATGGTATCTATTCACTCAATCATTTAACAAATATCATTGCCCACCTACGTTGTGCCCGACACTGGGAATACATTGTGAGCACAGCAGATATGGTTCTGCCTTCCCAGAATTCCAGCTGGTACTTGTGTGGTGTGTAAAGAGTTGTCTTTGAGGTGGTGCCAGATGCCAGGTTCCCAGCACCTTGTGGACATTCAACAAATCATCATTATTAATATTATTTGTTTCCTAATTTAGCAGGCTGGCTTTTTACTTTGACTAAACAGGGTAATATAGTTTCTTTTTTTTGACCAATAAATAATTTTACATTTAACTGCTGACATCCTACTTATGAAATAGGAATCACCAGAGAACTACAAAGAATTATTTTTGCTATTGCTACAATAATATATTTAACAGGTTAATTTCAAATACTATAAATATTTATACAGATAAATTAGGAATTAATAAATATTTTTAGTCAAAATACACGTGTACATATATATACTTCTCTCCAAAATGTCAGCTACAAGTGTGCAGACATACACATGCACATACAATGGAAAAAGGAGGAAACACAGACACCTACACATCTTTTTCAAAATATTGAAAACAGGGGTTGGTTTCTCTCAGAGAACATTACAATTACTGGAAAAACTTGACTATTACTATCATCAAATGAAATAATTCAAGGATTTTCATTTGATTGTGTTAGTAGTAACTGAGGCTACTTAATTAACCCTTACCTTTAAAACCAGAAGTGTCATTCTGAAAAATGGATGGTAAAGGTTTTTGAGAGGGTTAGTCTCTGCAATTTATCTTTCTCTTTGGAAATAGACACTTCAATAATAAACCCGACCTGAAATGCGTTGTCTGCACTTGGTGAAAGCACTTTGGGAGGTCACGGATTTCACAACTCTCTAATCTCCGAAACTGCAAGATCTTTCCCAGCCCTGTGTGATAAATCAAATTAATGTCTCCAATTACAGCTCAGGAAAACGAGAGACAATTGGTTCAGAATGAACTGGCCCCTTTGCAAATTATGACCTTTTTATTTATTGTATTTATCATGCTTGCCTTTTAGGCGTTTTTATTTGAGGTGTCTGTAATTAATGATATGGTTCATTAGTTGGAGAACAGCTCATGCCGCTCGGCAACACAGTAGTTCACAACACTGTGGGACTTAACTCATTCCACATGGCCCCAAATATTTCCTAATAGGGCCTTAGTGGGAATATTTTGATGTGTACCTAGCAAATGACTTATTTCCAACCAAGAGTACACACTGGAGGTGTGGTATGCTGGACCGTGTTATTTTTGGCTGATATATAATTATTATCACAAGCTCCTTCTATTACTTAGGCTTTGCACCTTTGATGTCCATCAGGTGATAGCATTTTAGGCTTTTGATCAGAATGTTTTTGTGCTTGAATTGCTGAGAGTAAACTGAACACCTGCATCAGTGTGAGAGGCTTAAGCTCATTGATTTCCTTTGTACTAAATGCAGCCCAACCAGGAGGGAGAAAAGTGTAACCAGGCCTCATGCTGAGAGCTGCACTTTTCTCAATGGACCCCAGTTCTGGCTACACATGACAGTCGCCTGCAGTGCACTCAAAAAACACTGACCTGATCGCAGAGATTGATGTAGTTGGTAGGGCCCAGACAGGGATATTTTAAAAAATCTCCCCAGGGTTAAGAATCTGATATATTTTGACCCCTGAGCCATCTTTTTAAAACATTAGCTGAATTAAACCTCGGTGGCTTCCCACTGTATTCACATGTCATGTAAGTCTCTTGTACCCTTGAGACCCTGAAAGACCCACCCCAACCTCATCTTCTACTACACCCTCCCCCCTGGCTGTACCATTAATGCCATTCCTTCAACTCAGGCCTCTGTGCATGCCCTTCCCTCTGCCTCATGGGCTCTTCCACCCTCCTTTTGCCAGACTCAGTCTTGCTCAATGTTCAGGTCCCAGCCTAAATATCACCTGGCAAGGACAATCTCTCCTCCCAACTTAAAGTACTTCCCTGTGATTCTGGCAGCCTGTGACTTTCCTCCTTGGGATTTAGTATCACTTGTGCTCAGTCATATGTTTGTGTAGCTCTTTGTATAACATCCTCTCTCTTCCAAAAATGCCGAGTCTCCAGGGCAGGGACTGGGCCTGCTTGGTTCACTGCTGGTCACTCACTAATCAATACTTCATGTGACGAGGAGAAAATACTAAGCACACATTGATGGAATGAAAGAATGCCTAGCTGAATGGCTATGAAACATCAAAAAATGAGTTGGACTCAGAGAAATTAAACCCACATGGAAAAAAACCTACAAACTTACCATGAATAGTGATCATATGGATTAAATAGTGATTCATTTATAAGCAATCTGCTTTCTGCTTTTCTAGAATAAAATTTACCCTCAGAAAGCTGAATGGAAGGAAAGTGCTAACAGTTCAGAAACTTTGATCAACTTTTAACATCTTTGAATTGTAAGAAATTTTAATATAATTATTAGTGCCTCAGCATTTAACATATAAGAAATAGAAAAACAAAGGTTTTGTGAAAAGTTATTTTCATTTTGTCTCTCAGAAACCTCACAAGTCATAAAACATGTAATATTAACTTTGAACATCTATTTGAGCACTTATTTGTCCCTATCAGTGACATTTCTGAGCATTTTAATTTCACCCCTAATAGCCTTCCATCCTCCAATGGGAATATAATGAGAAAGGACCAACAAGAGGAATGCAGGACTAATTTAATACAAAAACAAAATATCTCTAAATCTAAGGTATATTTTGTTTTTTTGTTTTGCTTTGTTTTTGTTTTGTTTTTTACAAAATAAGGTACACTTATCCACATTCACAAAATAAGATAAGGCTTTCAACTGATACAGTAAGACATGATAGCTGTACCCTTCATCTGAATTCTGGAGAAGATTGTTTAATTTTGCAGAAGTACCATTAATCAGAAGGGGAAAAACCCCTATTTCTAATCTTAAATAGCCCCCTATTCTAATCTTAAATCTGCCCAAACAGCTATGTGACCTTGGATGTGTGCTGTTTGTCCCACAGCACAGGGTAGGGGGTGGGCATAGTGACTGTCAAATCCATACCTGCCTCTTATCTTTTGTGTTAATCTTTGAGATAATTGGTCTATCAGGAGGAAAGACAAAGTCTCAGCAATTCTGTTTTGAGTAAACACCAAGGATGGATTAGGAATAAGGTGAGAAGAGGGAAGCAAATGCCCTAGAATGTGCAATGCTTGATGTTGGGTTTTGCCCTTGGTTGGGATGAACTGAATCTTCTATCTGCTGAGACCAACTAGGGACACACTTTCAAGAAAAAGTCCTATGTTACTTGGTGGCAAAATTATTTCAAGAGCTAGGCCTGCCTTTTTTCTCTGTCCCAAAGAGTCCAAAGGAAACTGAAATTATTTTGTTGAAGTACAAACTGAATATTCCCCACCTCATGAGTATTCCATTTGTATGTCACGCTTTACCCACATGTTTTGGCCAGACCAAATGTGATATATCTTCTAAAATTTTGGAAAAATGGAATGATTGATATTAACTATTCCAGTGATTTCAAACTTGAGTCTTTATTATTACAGCTATTGAGATAATTTTCTTGATCTCCACAAAGTGTAAAAAGCAACAGATGTAATTTCTCTCCTAATTTACATTTGGCGAAACTGAGAACTCAACACTCACTGCTTTAGGAAGGCTAGCTCCTCTAAAGTATTTCTTTCATGCTCAGCAATGATTCTCCTTTTCAGACCTTTGTTTTTCTTTGGCAGCATAAATCACAATGTTTAATTATTATACATATTAGCTTCTTTACTCTTTTGTCCATATCCTGTCAAGACTTTTGTTGTCCAATATGGGAACCATCAGACACATGTGGCTATTGAGCACTTGAAATGTGGCTGGTCCAAATGGGGATATGCTATGAATGTAAAATGCACACTGGATTTCAGAGGTGGTAGCAAAATATACCTAATTAAAATTTTCTTATATTGATTACATGTTGAAATAATATTTCAGGTATATCAGATAAATAAAAGATACTATTACAATTAATTTCATCTATTTCTTTTTAACTTCTTACTGTGGCTATTAGAAAACTTTAAGTTGCATTTGTGGCTAGCATTTGTGGCCTGCTAGACAGTGCTGGTCTAGATGGCATGCTCTTTGGGCTCAGGGACAAGTTCTGTCATGTTCACACCAGTTCTTGGACATCAGTTCTTGCACACTTGTTGTATACCAGTTTTAAGCACAGGGCCTATACACATTTTTGTCCCTGTAGCCCCCAAACTGAAGCACTGTGGATTAAATGAATGAAGCAACAACCATGTCAAAAGCTTATAGAAATTCCCATATGAATCCAAATCTAAAATGTGCAAGCTGTTAATAAAAACAATTCATTTTAAAGCTTTAAACTGTTCCTTTTTAGAGTTTGCTTGGGGCCACCTCTTTCAGATCACCACTTGCTTGAAGCCTCCTTCATGGCATGCCAGAGCATCCATGGTGATGATCAAGGAACACAGTCAGGAAAACAATGGTTCCCAGGCTTCCTGTGTCCTTCTCTGTGTATTTCTGAGAGTAGCCAAAGCAGGCTGAAACAGTTAAAGTTCTTTCTATATACTGACTATAATCTTGGAATCTTGATATCTCATTACTACTAGGTCAGTATCATAAACTACTATCCAGGAGACCTAATTGTTCTACCAATTTTTGGTCCCTCTGGCTTGAGACCTTGGCAAGCCATTGACCCTTGATGTGCACCCATTTTCTCCTCCCTAAAAAACACACAATAGTATTCAAGGTTGTTGTAAAGCTCTAGTGAAATGACAACCAGTATAAGTGTGCTTGGAATAAAAAAATTTGTTGTATAGCAATGGCAAAGAAAATAAAATAAAAGGATCTCATTTTGTTAATATTAATATGAAACCTTTTCACATACACTTATATGATGTTCAGAAACTCCTTTTCAAGGATAAAAACAAAACTGGTTTCTTTAAGGAATTCATACTTGTAATTTCTTTCCTTATATATTCAAGAAAATGTCTTTGAAGTTAATAAAGAACATGTCAAGAATACTCATCAGCCCTGGCTGATATGGCTCAGTGGGTAGAGTGCTGGCCTGAGAACCAAACAGTTGCTGGTTTGATTCCCAGTTAGGGCATGTGCCTGGGTTGCAGGCAAGGTCCCCAGTGCGGGGGGGGGGCGGTGTAAGAGACAACCACACATTGATGTTTCTCTCCCTTTCTTTCTCCTTCCCTTCCCCTCTCTAAAAATACACAAATAAAATCTTTTGAAAAAAAGAAAATTCATAAAAAAATCGATGGACACTACCGAGGAAAGGAGTTAGCTGGTATTGATATAGAAAAGATTGTGGGAGAACCATCATTTCAGCCAATGTACCCACTGACCATCCCACTGGGGAAGCCTCCCAGTGAGCTGGACTATTAGCTATTATATATATTTTAGCCCATTTTAGTCTGTCTATCTATCTATCATCTATCATAACTCAACAATGTTTAACAAAGCAAGACTGTTTATTGCCTTGGAGTTTGTTGTTCGCATCATTTTAGACACATCCACAATACAGGTTTGTGAAGGGATATTGGGTATAAGTTTACGTACTAATTTCTTCTAATGAAATTGCAGACTAAACTTGGTGTGCTTTTGCCATCTGGCCATGAATGCTGTTTCTAAGATTTTCAACATGTATGGCAATGTTTTAGTCCCAAAGACAAATAAAAAACCAAGGAGTGGGGATAGATGAATATATATAAATTTATTGCATCATGCAGATAATTTTGGTGCTAATTATTGTTTGTTAATGAAGGTATAATTTGCCTAGATCTTCCATGAGAGAAAACACTTCATTTATATCTGTGTAGCTTTGAGGAATATTTGCCCCCAACCCCAGGTAGCTGTGCAACCCTAAAAATGACCTGAATAGTTTAGTAAGAGTAAAAATTATTTTTCCTAAGAATCTATGGCTCAGTTAGAAAGTTAATTGAGACACTTGTCCTTTGTGGATTTCAGATATTTTTAGTTGATTTGTTTGCTCTGGGATAATATCACCTAAAGTCCTTGAGTAACTAGCAAAGTTATCTTTGTCAACCGATGATGTGGGAATAACCACAATACTATGTTCATATATCTCTGCCTTTGTCTGAGACTACTAAAACATCTAACAGTAACTGCTTTAAGGGTTTACGTTTCAGCCTGAACCTTTTTCTTCAGCAAAGGTCTTTGAGGGAATCTAATTGATTCTAAAATAAATGAGATGACGCAAAGAGTCCCTTTCAAATCAGGTGAGCAGGCATCTGCATTAGACTTAGGATTCTCCAAATCTCAGTGGCAAAGAGATGGTGAAAGAATGTTTTATAATCTAAACATTATTGCTTACCAAATGGTATATCAATAATGTGTACTTGGCAAAAATAATCAGAGGGAATGGGGGTAATATAAAGCTCAAATAAAACTAACTTCAGATTTTTGGTCATTTATTTTTGCAATTGCCTCATTCTTTATATAAATGCAAGATATGGCTTAGTAAATATTTATTCCATGGATGAATATAAATGCATTAGCATTCCTCAGAGCTGGCCCCCAGGCCCCAGTATAACACTGACCTTACCCTGGATATTCACTGTTTTCCAGTCACATCTTGAATAAGTGGCAAGCAAACTTTGGTCTTCTCCAACTGGGAAGCAATAAGCATCCCTAAATCCAGACTTTTCTTCGAGGCAGCTCGTTCAACCATTAGCTCTCATGTAGTATTTATGTTCCAGATTTGAAATCTAGGTTGCCTCTGACTGTTGTCAGTAACACAGTAAATAAGGTTATTTTCTCACATCCCCCCTTTTTGTGATGCCCCAGACCAGGAGCTGGGCAGTGTTCTCTGTTCCAGGTTTCCTCTTGGCTTGTTTCCTGCTCATTCCAGGGCTGCTGCTTCAGGCATTGTTAATGACGATTAACTGCCACATCTCCTGTGTCATTTTTGACCCATTGGCCCAAACTGAGTGTGTCATTAATTCTGGGCCCTCTATTTTCAGAGGATAGTGTTGTCTCCATTGTCCCTCTGGGCATGGCTTTATAAACTTGTGAGAAAGCTGGTTTTCTCCCAACCTTTATTTTGGAGGCTTTTTCTTTGGGTGATGGTAATTCTATGATGAATATCTTCCTTTTGCTGAAGGAAGCTGGCTTCTGGGCATGTAACATTTGTCTCTGTTTCAAGGTTTCACACCCCTTTGCAGTGGTCTTTTCCAACTGAATTGGCAATGTTCTTATCGTCAATGAAAACAATCAAGATTAATCATTGGTGCCTTCATGGTCTTTGGTAGATCATTAATCAACTGAGCTTCTGCATTGTGTAGCATTATTGGACCCAACCTGCCTACTTTCATGGGACAGATCAATCATTACTGCTTGGTGAGAGTACACTCACCCTTCCCCAACAATGTGACTCACATGCCGCATCTGCTCTGGGCCTGCCTCTGATCTGAACGGTTTCTTTCATATGAATTTTTACTTGCCACCTGATAGAGAAAGAGCGTGCTTTAGGATTGAGTTAATGAGACACCGTCAGTAATGTCTGGAACAGGCCGATCTAATCTGGGTCTGATTAGGGTGCGTGTCATCTATGCTTTAATCCTTTTTAACTTTTAGGCCATTTTTATTAGTTCCAGTAATAAGAGTAAAAAGAGCTCCTACTAAGCAAGGGCTTGTGACTTGCCCTTCCTAATTGCATACATGTTATTTTCACCTTCATGTCTGTGCTTCACAACAGTCCCGTGAGGTGTGTGTACTACTGTGGTGCCCATTTTGCATATTAGGAAGTGGAAGTACTGAAGTAAAGTGATTTGATCAAGATCACAGGATTACTAGTGTTGTTTTTAGGTGTTATTGAAACAATAGCAATTCACAAGGCATTACAATTGGACCCAGTCCTTCCATGGGTTGACCTGTAAGAAAAAGGCAGTCCTGTCATCCTTGTATATTCCCGGCCTCCCTGCCTTTCTGCCCTTCACCCCTTCTGAAACTCATAAAAATGTCTCCTCTTTTCCCATTAGCCTGCTGGCCATCACCCTTCCCAGCTAAGGATACTAAGCCTGCTGACTCTGAGCCATTGGCTCGCAAAATTTTGTCTGTTGCGTTGGGCAGAGAATTTTCACACAACTGTTTCCCAGGACTGAATTTCGTAGACTGTAATGAGCTTTGAAGCCCGTTTAGAGCAGCTTTGATCCTATCATTCACATGCAATTAACATTTGAAATAAGCACTGGTTCATGAGTGCTAAAGGAAAGTAACAAAGGTGTTTGTGTGGGTTTCTTTATCCCTTTTCCACTAATAAAACTTTTCACCTGTGATCAATTTAATATTGTATTTGTTTGTTTGTTTCTTTTTTTTTTTCCAGAGTAAAATTGCTAATGAAAAGCTGAAATGTCATCCGGACAATAAAGTCTTGGCCACTCTTCACATTCACAATCACCCAATAAGTTAAGGAAACAGTTAATGTATTAAACAGAGTGTAGGAAGTGGACATAAATTAACTAAGCTCCTGTATACTGTTTTAACTTTAAACAATATTATGAAGGCTGTTAGCAACCAGGAAAGAAAATAGCCCAGCAAGGTCCCTTCCCCTTCCCCAGCTCTCAGATACCTCGCATCCCAGGAGAACTTAATTAAAGTCTCTTGTGTTACTCTCACCTTTGCTGCCTCCATACCGACCCTGGTGAAAGAAGTTCTGCCCCAATGATGGGTCAAGGCATGAGCAGGCATACATTAACTGCTAAGCCACCAGCTCCTGGTCAGAATGGGGGACCTTAGTCCAGGCATGCCTTTCACCCTTGTGCCTCTCCACCTCTGGTCCAGGAACTGGCTGTGAAGGAAAGAAGGGCATGACAAGTGATGGACAAGGTTGGGAGTCTGTGACTCAGGTGGTCACTAGCGGTAGGTGACTTAGGCGACAAGTGTGGGAGAAGACAGACATCCTTTCTGATGAAATCTTCTGAAAGTTGGGGATGGTACTCTGGTGGAAAGACAAAATTATCCTCCCTTTTGCAAGGGTCTCAGACATGCTAAGGCTCCTTTAAAAATACTGGTTGGAAGCTAATACTGAGGCTTGCTTTTTTTCATTTACTATTTACTTTAGTTCACAAATAATACATGTTCTTTGCTGAAACATAAGAAAATTCAGACGAGCAAAAATTAATTACATAAACATTACCCAAAGTGCCAGCCTCCCTCCCACTCCACTGAGATAACCCCTGTCACCATCGTGCTGGGTGCCTTTTGTGTCTTTTGCTTTCAGTTGGGGAGGAAATACATACATACACTCTCACACTCCTCTTCACACAAAAATGGAATCGATTGTTTTGACTCTTTCCATGTAGTATAGCTCAAAACATCTTTCCATGTCAATTAGGATGATTTGCTTCTAGTTTCCATCAAAACAAGACTGAAATGGGCAGGCCTCCCCTTAACATTTATGGATCTGCAGCCTGGTCCATCCCAGAGGATAAATGAAACCTGACATAGTATGTGCCTAAGTATATTTTAAAGCTGTAAAGCCAGCCTACAAGTTGTTCAATGAAAAAATGTTTTATCTGCCAATCTTGATAAATACAATAAGAACCTAGAGGGTCAGGCTCAAATTTAGACTTCTTAGACTTTTTGGGTTTCATACTGGATGGAACACAGTTATGTGGGGTGAGCTGTCCCCTGGCCCCTGTACCCCCTCCCAACCCCAGCTGATCCTGTACAAGAACAGGACTCCTGTGCACCCACATGTTCGAATTCTGTCCACACTGCCTGCAAAGAGCCACCCCTTAGACCTAGGGGCAGGCACACTGGTGGCCCAGTCTACCTCTGGAAGATGGACCTGGGAGTTCAGGACCTTTCCCAGGTCCTGAGCATGTGGAGTGTGGTTTAGAGGGAGGGGCACAGGATAGGGATAACCCTTTGGTTCAAGACTCCCTCATCCTGAAAGGAAGGGTAAGGCTGGCTGGAGGTGGGCCAGAGGAGGTCCCTAAAGTATAGTGCTCATTGCAGGCCAGAACTTGGTGATCAGCCTCCTTGTGCACCAATATTGGTATACTTCTCCAATTATTTCCACAGGTTAGAAGTGCATTAGTTGAATCGAAAAATATATGACTGTTTAAAGGCATTGATAATGACATATCTGAAAGCTGGTCCACTTCACGTTCCCACCAAGAGTGCATGACAGTGCTGGTAAGCATATGCCTTGAGCGCATCTACCTTGAGTAGCATGATTCTTTTCCATTGTTACAAATTTGCTAGATCAACATGGTATATTACTGATTTATTCACATTTCATTATTTAATATGTGATGAGTCCTTTTTCACATCAGCATTTCATCTTCTGTGAATGAATTAATCACATCTTTTATCTTTGCATTGGATGGTTTAATTTGTCCTACTTGGGCTCTTGATACATTAAAGATATTAATACTTTAGCATGAACAAACTTTATTCTTGAACTAGGTGCATTATGTTTGTTCCTCCTACTCTTTTCTGGACCTATTACCTCTCAAGGATGAGTTCTAAAAATAAATCATTTTGAAATATCAATAATGCCAGACTCAATGTCCTGGTAATATAGGTCAAGTCAACTTAACAACTAATTGTTCATCACCTATATGTGCTTGGTGGAGTGTCAGATAGAATTCTACAATTGCATTAAAAATTATTGAGGCTCAATATTGAAATAAAATGTGGTTAATGTCACAGGACTGTGAGAACATTTTGGAATTCTTCATCATCCTCTATTTACCTGTTAAAAGGTGATATTCTCTTGGAGGCAGAGGGTTGAATATCTCATATACAGGCATATGAATTACAAAATAATTACAGTTTCTGCTTGATACCTGAATTCGTATGTGCTGTACATTTTGGAATCTATAAAATTATCAAGGATTATTTCAAGTACTACAATTTCTATGTTATATAATGAGGTTAGCCATGTAATGATATGACACCACTGTACACAAATTATTTTGAGAAAAAATAATAATTTCAAAGTCATCATGATGAAGGACATAGAAGAGGAGCATATTGAATCTTATTAATAGGAAAACATAAAGCCCTCGTGAAGAACTCTGTCTTGAGAGAAAGGGATTTGATGAGTTAGAAAATAGTGAATGTTTATTAAGTATAGGTGGGATGGTATTCACTGTGCTAAGTGAATTGCATTATCTCATTTAATCATTAAGGAACTCCTTATATGAGATGGGCATCTTTAAATAATTTTACACTCTCCATTCTATAGATGAGGAAACAGGCTATGAGAGATTAAGTAATCTGTAAGAGGTGGCACAGGTAGCAATAGGTCAACAGTGGTTTTGTTCTGCTGGGATTTGGAACTTGTATTATATTCTTATTTCTTTACTCTGAGATCTCTACTGCCTGCCATGAAGGTCTATGACATTCAGGACAAATAATGGAGGAAAGATGTAGAAATGGGAATACAAAATATGTTTGGGAAATGGGCCCATAATTCTAGAAGATGATAGCAAATACCTGGCATTGGGCTGCCACAACCCCTTCCAGGGCACATGGTTCTCCTCTCTTCCAAAAAGGCATTAACTCTAGACTCCCTCTTAAAACTTCCTTCCAAGTAGTTGGTGACAATCATGACAAATTGTGCTATTCTAGGAGTACAACAGAAGTTCTTTACCTGAGGCTCAAGGATTTTATGGATCCATGTTTAAAGAATATAGTATGAGTTTATACTTGTACAAATGTGTTCATTCTCTGGAGAGACAGTCAGTAGCTTTCAGCAGATTTTCAATAGGATCCCTGACCCACAAAAAATTAAAAACCATTAGTTAGGACTGAAGAAAATTCTAGGGTATATCAAGGACCATCTGTAACCAAAACTGGGGAAAAAATACTGGTGGTCTTTAGTTCAACAAATATTTATGGAGCTTATGTCATGCGATATTTGCTCAGGAAGCTGGTGGTACAAAGATTTGAAAGCCACTTGAGTAGGTCAAAAACTAGTGAGTGCTAAGAATTTTGGGCTTCATTATATGGAAAGAGAAAGAATGGTTTGGTTATATGGTGTTGTTATTACATGATGTTGTAATTTTAGGCTGTATGGTCTTTATCTGTTTCTGCCCCACAAAATGGAACTAGCATCCCCATACAGATGTTAACCCAAAAGTTCAGGATGTAGTTTTGATTCATATTTGGGAAACTGCAGTGGTTACTTCAAATATGATTCAACATATACCATGTTGAATCAGTCAGGACTATGGAGGCAGAGAACTTTCTATTTTCTGAGCTGGAATGGTCTTGCATACCTATTTGCATTGAAACATTTGAACACATATTCATTCAGACTTATGAAAGAGAATAAAGGCAAATCTATATGAAAATAAACCAACTATTATCTGAATACCTCATTGAGAAACTGGAGGCAAGAAAGAGGAAGAGAAGGGCCATATAGTAAGTCAACATTAGAGCTGGTCAACAAGCCAGCCCTAATCCAAACACTGTGATTCCCATCCCAGTGTCCAAATAATAAGAATCATCTTTACAAGAATTAGACTACAATCCAAACACTGTGATTCTCATCCCAGTGTTTAAACAATAAGAATCATCTTTACGATTTATGAAGTTTGTTTGCCTCATTAGTATTTATTAACCCAAATGCTGTCTTCTTACAAAGGCTTAATGATCAGTCTCTCCAAAGCACAAGAGAATGGAATTGCCCCTTCTCTAAAGGTATGGATCTCTGTGGCTTCAAACTGCTCTCTGTGCACCATTGAGGTGCATGAGTTCATCCCAAGGGGTGTGTATGCACAGGGAGTTTTAGAAGAACCGTGTTCCGATAGCCTGCACTATACTTTTTGCTGAAACTGATTTATTTGAGGATACAACCAGCAGTTGAGGCAGGTCTTCATGTGAGTTCCTCCAGCAGCAGGCACAGAACAAGTATTTAATATGGAAGGTGATCCCAAGAAACACCTGCAGGAGAATAGGGACTGAGGATGAGAAAGGAAAGGCAGCCTATGAAGGGCACTTTTATCAAACCTTAATCGTGCTGGGGGAACTCTGGAAGCCAGTGTGGAACATGCACTGGGAAGGAGATAGAGATGTGGACATAATACCAAGTCACTTTTCCACCTGCCCTTTTTTTTTTAAAGGTTTTATTTATTTATTTTTAGAGAGGGGAAGGGAAGGAGTAAGGGAAACATCAATGTCTGGTTGACTCTCACGCACCCCCTACTGGGGACCTGGCCCACAACCCAAGCATGTGCCCTAGACTGGGGCCGACACTCAATCCATTAAACCTCACCAGCCAGGGCTCCACAGCCCTTTGCAGTCACTTTTCTGCTCCATTACAAAAGAAGGGCCTGCCTCTCACAAACTCTGTTCTTACTGTACAATGTCCCAGGGTGCCAAAAAAAAGGACAACTTAAAAAGCTCAAACACTGTGTCCACACAAAGCCTTCATTCATGAATGCAACATAAACCTACCTCTATTCATTTTATTAAGACATGCATTACCAATAAAATTATACATTTTATGTCTAATAGTATTTTATAAAATGCATAACATCTTTATATTTTAAACAATTATGTATTAGTACTACATAATAAAAATTCAACCCAGAAGAATTTTTTATTTATAAATTTAAGGTCACAAGAAATAAAAGAAATTCTAAATTCTAGTTTATATATATATATATATATATATATATATATATATATATATATATATATATTTGTGTCATAGGGTACTATGGTAAGTAATCAATAAGAGACTTGTAAACATAGAAACAATATTGTATTAGTATAAAATTCCATAGGAAAGAGAATAGAATACCATTTCATGGAAGAATACAAAATTTCTCAAAGATCTTGGGTTTCAAATCACTAATGTATTTATATTCCATTGGATATACTTTAGAATGGTAAAGCATTTCTATTATAAAATTTTAATAGTTTTAATATACTGTAACTATTTAAACATGTTCAGAAATGTTAGTCATTGGATTAAAAAGGTGACAGATCACATATGTTTCTTAAGTTCTTTTAGGGAGGGGTTTAGGAGCAAGATATCAAATACTTTTTGCCTTCTTTGTCTTCATTTAGGTTAGTTAGTGATTCTCACCCATCCTATACTGGTGGCATATTTATAACATTTGTACTGTGAAGTATAATACATACAGAACAGTATACACATTGGAAATGCACAGATCAGTGATTTGTCACTAAGTGAAACCTCAGGTAACCATCACCCCATCAACAGAACATTCCAAACCCCCAGAGACCCAGCTTATGCCTGATCCCTTCTGTCCACCCCAAGAGAGACCATGATCTGATCTTTGTGGAAATCATTTTCTTGCCTTCCTTCAGTTAAGCATGCATTGCTAAACATTATAGTTTTGCCTGTTTCTTCCCCGCTGTGCTTTATTTAAGCAGATCCATATAGTATATAACCGTTAGGATCCAGCTTCTTTCATTCAACAATTTGGATTATTCATCCATGATAATTCATTGTCCTGTCTATATTTAATTCATTACCATTGGTCTAAGCCAGATATTCCATTTTATAAATATACTGCCATTTACTTATCTACCTTAATACTGATAGGTTTTTTGGGTTATTTATTTTTCTGGGCTTATATGAATAACACATATATGAGCATCCCTGTGTGGGTCGCTTGTGCTCACTTGCTTACACACTGCTGTTGAAGATAAGCCTAGGGCTGAAATTACTGGGTCATATGGTAAGTGTAAAAGTTCAGGTTCAGTAATCAATGCCAAGAAGTTTTTCAAAATTGCTGCATTAATTTTTACTCCCATTGGCAGTGCCTGAGTGTTCTCATTCATTTTCTCATTTGCTATTGTACAACTTCTTAATTTAATCCATTCTGATGGATATGTCACAGTATCTTATTGTGATTTTAATTTATAGTTTCTCATTTATGAAAAAAAGTTGAGTGCCTTTTTGTATGTTTATTGACTTTTTGGATGTCCTTTAAGATGTAGCAGAGCCTCTTGCCCATTTTTTCTGTTGGGTGATCTTATTTAAGATATATTTATATATTAATTTATATATATTTATTTACATAATTGAAAAATTTTGTCAATTATATGTTTTAAATATCTTCTTCCACTCTTTATGCTACATTTTCATTCCTGTAAGGGTGTATTTTGATGGGGGGCAGCTTATCATCCTTTGCTTTTAGGGTCAGTGCTTTTTGTGCCTTGTTCAAATATCCTTTTCCTACTCCAAGGTTATGAAGATACTCTCCTATATTGGTTCCAGAAGTTTCATTGTCTTACTTATCATTTTTTCTTCTCCAATCTACCTAAAATTAATTTTTATGTATGGTGTGATATAGGGGTAAAGGCCTTTTTTTAAATATGGAAAGCAAATTGGTTTCAGCACATCTTTTTGAAACTGTTCTTTCCTCACTGATTTGTGGTACAGGTTTGTCCTAGATCAAATGTCCATATATGTGGAGGTCTGTTTCTGGGCTCTTTTTTTCTGCTCCATTGTTCTATTGAACAATTCTTGCATCATTACCACCCTACCTTATGAACTATACTTTTAATATTGTTGAGCTAGTCTCCCACTTGTTTCTTTGTCAAGATTGTTTTAGCTTAATTTTGCTCTTAGTATTTCCACAGAAGTTTTACAATTAGCTTATCAATTCCTACAAAAATGGCTAGGATTTTGAGAGTTACACTGACCATAAAGATCAGAATTAACCTCTGTAAAGAATGAGATTTTTACTTATAAACGTGTATTCCTCAAGTTATTTAGATCTTCTTTAACTTCAATAACATTTTATGATTTTCCCCATGGATGTCTTGCACATTGTTTGACTTTTCCCCTCTGGGAATTGCATGTTTCCCAATACAATTATAAAAGGTAAAGTTTTAAATTATTTTTGTAATTTCTTTCTCAAAGTTGCTATTTGGGGTCCTTTTTTGGTTCCATATAATGTTTTGAAATATCTGTTCTAGATCTGTGAAATATGTCATTGGTATTTTAATAGGAATTGCACTGAATCTATAGATTGCTTTGGGTAGCATAGATATTTAAATGATGTTAATTCTTCCAGTCCATGAACACTGTATATTCTTTCATTTATTTGTATTTCTCTCAGTTTCTTTTTTCAGTGTTCTATAATTTTCCAAGTACAGACCTTTTACCTCCTTGGTTAAATTTATTCCTAGGTACTTTATTTTTCTTGTTGCTATAGTAAATGGGAATTTTTCCTAGTTTCTCTTTCTGATAGTTCATTGTTGGTATCAAAAATGCTATCAATTTCTGAATATTGACTTTATATCCTGCTATATTGCCAAATTCACTTATTAGGTTGAGTAGTTTTTTGGTGGAAAGTATAGAGTTTTTATATATATACTATCATGTCATCTACAAATACTGACAGTTTTACTCCCTCCTTTCCAATTTGGATGCCTCTTATTTCTTTTTCTTGTCTGATCACTGTGGCTAGAACTTCCAGTACTATGTTGAATAAGAGTGGTGAAAGTGGACACCCTTGTTTTGTTCCTGATTAAAGGAAAAGCTTTTAGTTTTTGCCCATTTAGTATTATGCTGGCAGTAGGTTTCTCATATACGGCCTTTATCATGTTGAGGTATGCTCCCTCTATTACCACTTTGCTGAGTGTTTTTATCATAAATGGTGCTAGATTTTATCAAATACTTTTTCAGCATCTACTGATATGGTCAACTTATTTTTGTCCTTCATTATGTGGTATATTACATTTATTCAGTAGATGAGTGGATTAAAAACTGTAGTACATTTATACAATGGGATAGTATACAGCATAAGGAAAGAAGGTATTCTTATCTTTTGCAACAGCATGATTGGAACCGGAGACTATTATGTTAAGTGAAATAAGCCAGTTGGTGAAAGATAAATACCATATGATCTCACCTATAAGACAAATCTAATGAATGAAATAAACTAATGAGTAAAATAGAACCAGAGTCATGGAAACATGGAACAGACTGACAGCTGCCAGAGGGGTGAGTGAAGAGGGATAATGGTGGAAAAAAAGGGAAGGGGTCAAAGAACATGCATGAATGACCCATAGACATGGACAGGATTGGCTGTGGAAGTGGGGGATGGGCTGGGTGGAGGAGGGCAAAGGGAGAAAAATTAGGACAATTGTAATAGGATAGCAATAATAAAAATGTTAAAATGTAAATTATTTTTGTAATTTTGTAATTGTAAGAATATGTTTGTAGCCTTGACCAGTGTGGCTGAGTTGGTTGGGCATCGTTCCACAAAGTGAAAGGTCACTGGTTCGATTCCTGGTCACGGCACATTCCAGGGTTGTGGATTCAGTCCCTGGTCAAGGCATTTACAAGAGACAGCCAGTCAACATTTCTCTCTTACCCTTCCCTCTATCTAAAAGTAATAAGATTTTTAAATATTACTTTTGTAAAGTTTTAAATTATTTGTTTTTTTATTTTTCATATTTCAATAATGTTAGAAAAATAATGTATTTCTTTTATATTATACTTGTAGCAATCAGTCTTGATAAATTCATTTTAATAGTATGTGGATTCTTTTGGCTTCTATAAATGCATATTTATTTTATCTGGAAACAATATCTTTATTTTTTCATTCATTATACACAGTAATTATTTGTCTTGCCTCTTTGGACTGACCAGCATGTGCAGGACAATGCAGAACAGAGTGGTGCTAATGGGCATCACTGTTACTTTCCCCAGCCCCCAAAAAAAGTTTTTAATATTTCACTATGGATGAAAATATATATGACATTTCATCCTATTTAAAGCTTTCTATGAGTTCTTAATCATAAATGGGTGTTAAATTTTATTAAACACATTTCTACATGTAGTGAGACACTCATTTCCCCCCATTTATTCTATTAATATAATGACTTACCTTGCCTGATTTTCAAATGTTAAAGCAACCTTGAATTCCTGGAACAAACCCAAGTTGGCTGTGATGTGTTATCCTTTCCATAGTAGTTGATCAGGCTTGTTAATATTTTGCTTAGAATTTTTGCTTCTATGTTCATGAGAGAAACCGGCCTGTAATTTTCCTGTCTGTAATGTCCTTGTTAGGTGTTAATATCAGGTTATTCTGGCCTCATAAAATGGGTTAGGAAGCATTTCCTCTTTCTATTCTCCCAAAGAGTTTGCATTCCATTTTTCTGTCTCTCCGGACACCATTCTGGTTTTCTCACAGGTCCTGTTTTCCACCTCACTTCTCAATTGTGTTTAATATGCTGTTAAATTGTTCATTTCAGTGACCCTATGGTTTGATTTCAGTTTCTATTCATTTAGTTTCTATTCCTGTTGCCTGCTGACATTTTCAGTGTTATCTTTTTGAACAGAGCTTATCTTTGAGAATCTCATTACCTAATGTTCCCTTGATTTATTTCTATTATCTGTTATTTCTCTTGGTTTTTGATTCCATTGTCCTTTCCCCTTGCCTAGGAAGGGGAATCAGACCAAGTCACAAGCCTGACTCAGATTCATGATGTGGAAAAACAGACTCCACTGCTTGATGAACGGAGCAGCAGTCACATTGCAAAGGACAAGGGTCAAGAAAGGTACAATCCATCTGCATTTTGATGGATTAACTCCTAATTCCTGAAATGAGTGGGAATTAATCTTGCTTGGTTAGTTCCCACTCATCTTAGCACTAAGTCACATTTCCTTATTATCCATTTTCGTATCACGACTCATCCCTCATTTGTAACACATCCTATAATACATTTTAGATTTATAGAGGCGTTTCATTGATGAATATGGATCTTCAGCTTCATATTTATGTATTAATAGCATTTTAAATAAGCCACAGGGTATAAAAAGGCAGCAACTAGACTATGTTCCCTACTCTGTATCCCCTTCTAAATCAGTGCATGACATGTTAGATGAATGATAAATATCAATGGAGTGAAAAAAATGGATGTACAGCCAACCATATGAGAAAAGTACCACTGCATATTCCCACTTTTCAGATAACAAAACTTAAGCCCAGGGAAATTACAGAGCTGATCAATGATAGCTCTGCAACCTGACTGTAAAGTCTGTGCTGTTGGCCACTGCACCCTGCAACCATGAGGGCACATCACAGGTTATGTACATGGCAACAAGGAGGTCCCACAGTCCAGAGCAACATTTTCCTATCAGGTGCATTTGTGTAGGAATTGGATCTTTAGCAAAGATAAGAGATTTGAACTGCTGCTGGCCTAATAACCTTTACATATTGAAATGTGTAATTGAAATGCTTTATTTTTTTTATTAGGCAATATCGACTGAGAGATAAAGCAGATTTATTACCTTTGTGGCACAGGGGACAGAAAATGGCCAATTTGTCATCTTTCTTCTTTTGACTCATGAATGATTGCATGTGGCAGAAGGTAGTTTACATTCAGAAATTTTCCTTTCACACCTGTCAGATCAGTTTCTCAGGGTCATTAATCCCTCCCGACCCATGGCAGGCACAGGGCTGGCTGTTCATTCAGTCTGCTCTCAGGATAAAGCCAGTAGGGGACAAGGTGAAGATGGCCATATGTGGCCAGGTCAGTCAGTCAAAAGTCAGCAAAACAGCAGCCTGGCCTAGGCTTGCTTCTAAAAATTCTAGTTACAGAAAGAAGGCTTGATGCGCCTTTCACTGAGGTTTGGCTTTGGAGTCAAAAGACCAAGTGTGAGTTTTAGTCATGTCTTTTACTAGCTGGGAGACCTTGTGGAAAGTTACTTAATCCCTTTGAACTTCTGTAATATGGGATGGATGATACATAATCCATCAACCTCTGAAGGTTAATCTACAGAATCATAAAATAGTATTGGTCCAAAGGAGTGTTGCTTTAACCTCAATTCCCTCTTCTCCAGGAACAGTGCATCACACTTTCTCTGGGAAAACACTGCTCCTAGACAGTTGGGATACGGGTTTCAAGTTGGCTTCCATTCATAGCTGCAAGGGGAGAACATATAATTCAGGCCTGGCCAATCAGGAAATTCTATCACCCTGACTACACTCCAAAATGATTGCTTCATAGACAGGCATGTGACCAAATATAATCAGAATGAATCCTGGACTTTAACACAAAAGGATGCAGATGGGGAGCTTCTGTCTGTCATCTTGCTGTCACATGGAGCCTGGACATGAAATTAGTAAAGGTGACACAGAAACTGATGATGGATAGCACCAGGTCCTATTGACATCATTGAAGTTCCTGGATTAAGCCACGCTTGAGAGCTGTAAACCTATACTTTTCTAGTACGTAAGCCAATGAAGGACTCTTTTTAATCAGAAGTTCTAACTGAACTTTTTGAGAGTAAATTCTTCATATTGTTCCCCATTTCACAGACGAGAAAACCAAGATTCAGAGATGAGAAGTAATAACATGTACCCGAGTGTGTGGTGAAATGTGAACTGCCTGCATAAAAGCGGACTTTGTCATTGCCAGGCCCGCTTCTCTTCTTTTCACCTCTCCTCACTCTAGTCCCTGCCTTGTTTTCCCTCTCCCTTTGTTCCAACTTATTAAATGCACCCAATCTCCAAGTTCAGTTCAAGTCCTCTTCTCTCAGGATGCCCTCACTAGTTGCCTCATGACATGTCCCATGCAGGTCAGTGTATTACACAAATGCATAGCTTTCTTTCTGACCTGCTCCTCTTTTGAAGTGTTGGTGTCTTGAGATCACCTAAGTTGCTCAGATGTACAAAACAGATGCAAATCTTATAATTCTCAGCTCCTCCTGTTCACATTGGACACCTTTTCTTGCTAACAGATTAAAATGTATCAGTCACCAGTCTTAAAGTAATTTTTAGCAAAAAGCCTTGATTAAAAGTTAATTAGTGAAGAGCACAAAGTCTTAGTATAGGAGGAAGTCATATTCAGCCTGGTCTTTTCCCATTATCGTCATGCTATTTTCTCTTTCTGCTGCCAGAGAAAGAGATAGTTGGACTTTGTCTTGCCTTTTTAATAAATAATTCTATGGAATTTCAAAGTATGTTGCCATTTTTGCATTTTAAAAATATGAATTATGTTGTAAAAAGAAACTATAAAAAATGGAAGCAATCAAATGACTCTCTGACTTCAGGATGGAAGCGTCTTCCCTCAGCACAGGGACAGCTACAGAGACCATGAAGAAATGTGATATTATAAAAAGATATGTATATATACTTGGTACATAAAAAATCCACTATAAGCAGAAAGAAATGACAATGTCAAACATATGTGATAGATGAAGATTATAACTTGCCAGCAAATTTTTAACAAACAGAAATTAACGAAGAGCTTGAAAAGAAAATTTACAATAACGACAGGATACTGATGGTCAAAACATGTTCATCTTCAGAAAAGCCAATTAGAAAAATGAGATGCAGTAATTCCTGCCTCTAAAACTGAGAAAATGTTAAAATGATATCTTGCAGGGATCAGAATACAAAGAATGAGCACCCAAATATGTTCCTAATATAAACTACAGTGGGTGACTTACCAGAAATGTCAAATCAGAAATATGTATTGCCTTTGACCCTGTAATCGTGCAGAAATTAATGCTGAGAATATAATCAGAAAATATTCTTGCATAGAGATTTTAGTTTTTATATCATCCCTTTATAATAGTGAAAAATGGAAAATAAAACCACACATTGGTTAAGTTATGATAAATGGTACATTTACATAAGAGATATAAGTATTAAAGATGATGAAATAGATGTATATTCATTGATTTAGAAAGGTGTTCAAAATATATTAAGTGAAAAGGAGAAAGACATGGATTCTGCAGGATGTCAAAAAATTTTGAAAATTGCTTTTATTAAATACTTGGAGAGCAATGGAAACATATATAACATAATGATAATAGTGTTGGTTTCTGGATTATTAGATCATGGATGGTTTTTCTTGCTCTTGCTTTTCTCTATTTTCCAAATTTCTGTAATAAACATTACTTTTAAAAATTAGAAATATTTTAAATCTAAAATTTTATTAATTTTTATTAAATTAATTACTAAAGTGCCATGCTTTTATACTTATTTTTGCCAATGCATCTGATGTCTGTATCTGATAGCAAAAGAAGTTACATACTCTCAGGTTTGTATCATATGCCAGGGTATGGACCACTTGGGCCTCCCCTTTTTTTTAACCATGATTGGTATTTTTCAGTCACAAAGAGATTTGCTTACTACCTACTCCATCCATCCACCAAGTAGGCACAGACCCCATAAACATTGTCATTTCCCAAATGGAAGAAGGTGTGGCTTTGAAGAGCGGAGCCTTTAATCAGACAAAACATCTCACTTTGCCCTAGTCATTAAACTGACTTCAGAGACAAAGGCCCAAGGCCCTCCATCTGTTCAGTTTGTATAAAGACAGTCAAATGATGCTGAACACTGGGGATACTGAGTGTTTATATTAGAAGTAATGAACTGAAAGCAGGGCATCTAATCCTTTCCCTAGCCAGGAGGTACTTCCAACATTTTAAAAGTCTTTTTTAAAGAGTAATAGAACTTTATAAGCATATTGGTCCTTTCATCTCCCAGAAAGTATACTCAAGGCATAATTCAGACCTTTGCATTAGATCATATTAAGCCTAATTTGGTTCTTCAGCTCAACAAAGAGCCTCAGGGTCTTTAGGAAGTTGTAAGAGTCATAGAAGCTAAAGAACCTGACTTTTTAAACAAACAGGCATCTTTGCCTTATGATAATGAATGTGTTAAATGTGCTGCCTGGGGGGTCTTGCCAACATATTGAAGGGTAGGTAATTCCATCAACAAAGGGATGTCTGGAGAAGAACACACCCCACTTGGTATCTCCCACTGGATTTCCATTTTATTATAAGAACTCATCTTCTCCCTTTTAAGGTCTCTAGGCAGTGCCCATGCTGAGCGCACTTTTGGTGAGCCAAGAAGATATGGCCCTGAAATTCCCAACTGGCTTGCTCCAGGAATCTGGCATTTGATTCCTGAACCATCATGACTTTTATCATTTTTTTTTACAGCCATGTCTAAGATCTCAGATGATAGTCATAATTCGATTCTTTCAAGGAAAAATTTGATGGCATAACCCTGTCAACAGTCATATCACTCATGGCATAATAGAGAGAGCATGGCCTTGGGTCATAGATCTGGGTTCAAATCCTAGCACTTCTATTACTTAGCTGTGGTCCCGGGGCAAGTTGCTTAGCCTCTCTGAGCCTCAACTTCCTAATCTCTAAGGGGAGAGGTGATAGTAATACTTGCTCAGCCTACCTCACAGAGTGGGAACAAATGAGATCATGAATGTGGAAACACTTTGCAAACTCTAAAAAAGAACCTACATATTCTGACTATCTTGCCAAGTTTTGTTGTTTTGCCAGCTCCTTTTGCAGTCAAGTATTAGGTATCAGAGATTGGAAGGGTAGCCATGAATTTGTCACAGAGATATTCAGCTCTGAGACTGGGAGCCCTCAAGAAATGTCTCTGGGTATATTGTAAAGCTAAGACCCACCTGCTGTTTGGAGTCATCACTCACTTTCTGAACAGCAACTGCTAGGACGATGTGCCTTGTTTGATAACCAAGAGTTTTGTTGCAATGACTTCGCTCAAGTTCACAAAAGCTGGCTGCTCTGGTGGGACAGGGAAATCTTTGCAGAGAGATTCCATTGGCTAAAGGGATCTTCTGAAGGGGAATTGGCCAGCAGCCACCCTTATCTGCCTCCCCTCCCCAGGCTGACTCTGCATCTATTAGCATGAAAAATGGGGAATTGATTGGGCTTATATCATCCATAAGTTAGCTTAGCTGAATGGAGATCATTTGTCTAGCAAACATAGTCCCAAATCCAAGGGAAGCCCGCCATTCACCTTCCCAGTGAGGTCATTCTCCCTGTCTGCAGCTCTGACATCCAGCTAACTGGGGCTCTCACCACAGGCTGCATGTTAACAGATAAAATGGCTTTTCATCCAGGAGTGACAGACCAGCTTGGGGGTTTCTTTCCCTTTCTCTGTTCTGTTCTCTTGTGCTAAGATCTCTGCTTTGGCTGGGTCAATAAGACCCTTAAGCTTCAAGTGGAGACACCCCTCTTGGCCCTGAAATTCTGTTCTCCATACAGACTAGGGAACACATTTTCCTTTGTAACTGATTTGGAAGCTTGGTTTTTCATGTGGCGTGGTTCACAGAAAGCTTTTCTTTCATTGATGGGTCTGCTGGTGATTCTTCAAATGAAAACACATGATTTGATCAAAAGGGATGCTCAGCCATGGGACCTCTGGGAGCATTGTATTCAGAAACCCAAATGTGCCTGAAGTAAGACAAGGAAGCTCATTATGTCAGGAACCTGAAAAGCCGCATGCTGATCTCACTGTTCAAGGTCCCATGTTGGAGGAGAGATTTATTATCTTTCTATTATGTGCCAAAATATGCTGATGCTCAGTCTCACTTTTGAGTGGAGGAACATAAAGCCTGGGGAAGTTAAGCAAGTTGCCTAAAGACACACAGCCAGGAAATCAAAGCCCGCTGGAAAGGGCCTCGTAGCCCACACTTCTTGCCCTGCTCTCAAATGTTGTTGGGTTGTTCATTTATTCATGGAGTGCACACCCACTAAGCATGCTTCCGCATCCCTGGGGTATAGTGCTGAAAAAAGGCACCAGATTCCTGAAGCAATTAATAAGCAAATGACACATGGAGACAATTTCAGATGTTGGTAAGGGCCTCAAAGTCCCTACAATGAGGCGATTCAACAGAAAAGAATGGTGGGATGGATTAGCTCCTTCAGCCAGGTGGTCAAAGTCACCTCAAAGAGGGAACATAGGTCTGAGAACAGAAAAGTGAAAAGTCAGCTTTGCCACCTTCTGCAGTAAAAAATGAACAAGTACAGAGACTCCGAGGATGGGACAGGAATAAAAAGAAGGCTGGCCATGAAGAGCAGGGCCAAATGGGGTGAGTGGTACTTGGAAAGGCAAGCAGGGGCCTATTCACAGGCCTGCGGTCTGCGATCAGGTGCCTGCATTTTATTCTGAGTGGATGGCACACCATCACAAGGTTTTCAGTACGGGACTTTCTCCTGTTCTAAAGAGATCGCCCTAATCTCTTCAGGGATAGTGGCTCTAGGCAGACAAGAGGGGGCTAAGAAGACCAGAAAGGGATTTAGCAAATATCAGTGACCGAAGATTTTATACCTAATTTAATTAATGTCACCTTTGTAAAATGTTTTCCTTGTAACATATAGATATAATTTTATATTCTCTATTTTGGTTTAGGGTTTGAAATTGATGTCAACTATTTCATTAAACCCTCAAGGAAAATGTGGTCCCTTGCTGCAAACATTCTCCCTGGATATGCGGAGTCAGTGTCAGGGCTGAGCAGGGGGGAGGGCGGGGTCCTTCTGTTGGGGCTGCCCACGGAGAAATATTAGTACAAGCATGACAGTACGTAGAGAAGGGCATTCCCATGGAGGGAAGCCTGGTGTGAGGCGTCAGAGTTTGAGCAGAGCGAGTGGCATTCTCATAAGTCAGCCTGATGTGGGTGTCAGAACCTAGATGGGGTTAAGAGGACATCTGCATGAGGTAGGAGGCAGTGGCTGTAATGACAGATTGGTTATGTATGGAAAATAGATTGAATAACTAAATATATTAGGATAATCTCTGTCAAAGGGAAACTCCCTTGTTAAAGGGAGTTACAAATTTAGAAGGAAAGAAAACTAGTTTTCTAATACCATGAACCCTGAGATGGAAGGTTGAAATTGCAAATTTTGGAAGCATGAACTCAGGGATTTCAATATATATAGATATGGAAATATATAGATGTGGGTATGTTTGTATATGTATATCCAAATTCATGCATGTGTGTATATATTATGCATGTATATGTGTGTTCATGCATGTGGATATATTACATATATGTGCATGTTCATGCATTTGTGGATATATTATATATGCATGCATGTTTATGTGTGTGTATGCATTGTGTCTATACATAAATACATTCATGTACATTTATATGCATACATTTATCCCCTGGCTTTGCCCACTGACAGGACTTGGTAACAACAACAGCCTAGTGAGCATACATTGCACTTGGATCTTGGTTTCTATAAACCATTCTCTAAAAGGAATAAGGTTCCTTGTGGAAATGACTGATTCCTGGGACAGAGCCAAGAAAATGCAAGGTGAACTGGAATATCTCATGCTTAAACTTAAATGCTTAAAGAATGATGCGAAAGGCCAGATGGACACTGGCAATAACTGGAACCAACAATTTGAAGGCAATTTAAATATTAAAATAAATAACAATGACTTATTATAACCCCTTGTATTAAATAAAGGACTGTGTGTTCATACTGATGAAAATAAATAAATTGAAAGTTTAATGAGTTATAAGCTGCTTACTCAGTTTCAGTGTGCCTCCTTATAAAATATTTATTAATGATAAATGGGGAAATTATTATTTTTAGTGGATAAGATACTGCCTAATCAAGTAACCAAAATGAACATTATTGATAAAGGAACAAATTGAAATCATGTGCCACCTGTTAGGATATGAGAATGCGTACTGCTTCTGATATCCCTGCCAAAGATGTATGACCTGAATCTGAGGAAACACCAGGCAAACTCAGCTGAGGACATTCCACAGTATGACTGGCCTGAAATCTGCATAAGTATCAGGGCCATGAAAGTCAAGGAAAGAACAAATCCATTGTGTGATTCTGAAATGGATGTTTGTCATAAATGATATTACTGCAACATTGGTGAAACTTGAATGGGATCTGAGAGATGAAGGTGATGTGTCCTTGTTGATTTCCTAATTTTGATGGCTTTACTGTGGTTACATAGAAAATATCCTTAATCTTAAGAAAGCCACTCGTGATGGGACATCAAGTTGGCAATTTACTCTCAAATGGTTCAAGGAAATGTTCTTTGTACCCTACTTCCAATCTTCTGTAAGTTGTGAGTGTTTCAAATTTTTTTAAAATTTATTTTTAGTATTGATTTGAGAGAAAGAAACATCAGTTGCCTTCTGTATGCACACCAACTTGGGCTTGAATGCACAAACTCAGTATGTGCCCCGACCAGGAATCAAACCCCAACCTTTTGGTGTATAGGACAGCACTCCAACAATCTGAGCCACGCAGCCAAGGCTCAACACTTTTTTTTAAGTAAGGAAAAAGATAAATTTAAAAAATGACGTTTTCATTTTCTCAGGTCCAGAATCAAGCTGAATCTTAAAATCTGATAGGCAATTGAAACTCTATAATCTTTTTTCCTTACTTGTAGGCTCTTATAATTTTTTTTTTTTTTTTTATGGAAGAATTGTCGCTTTAGGAGTAACTCCTTTCATCTTTAATCTTTCTATTTTTGCCTTTTCCCATAAAATGAAATTAACTTTACCTCCAAAGTAAGCTAAAACTTAAAAAGAAATTCCACATGAAGTCAGGATAAGGATTACATGCTATGGAAAAAGGCTGAGCACATATTAAATTTTAACATCCAGACAATTAGCTCATGAAAACAAAAAGAGATTTACAGCTTTCTAAACCAATCGTAACTCACTCTAGAATGGGAAATGAAGTCCCTGGTGAAATAGATTCTGATTTTGTAGACATGTAGAGAATTTCCTCTATGAAGGAGTATAGTCAAATAAAAAACATACATAATGGCATGTCTATAACATTTTCATCTTCAGCATCCTGATGAATATTGTTATCTTCAAGCTTTTTATAAATACTTGTATAATTATACTGAATCATGTTAAATTATTTAAATTTGTTGAATACATATTTTTTATAAAACAGGAAACATTGAATGTATATAGTTGAATGTTATCTTAAAAGAGTAATTGGTGTAGTAATTCCCAGATTTGTGGATTTCATAGGTGCGTAAAAATTAAAAATTTAAATTGGAGACACTACTCTCAAGGAGTTTATTGCATTAAAAAAGCTTTTATGCAAAAGGGCGCAGACTGTATGCAGCTTATTAATACCTATATCTCTAGCACCTAGAGTGATATAGCACATGGAAAAACTCCAATAAAACTGATAGTAAAATTTAGAAAACTAGGAAAGCAAAAAGAAAAAAAAGAAATTAGAATAAAAAGTGTTCATAATCCCAAAGTCCAAAAATTATCACTCTTAAAATATTGTGACAATTCCTTATTTTTTTCTTCCTATGTAAACATTGAATTTTACCTTGTTTTTTTCCACTTAACATTGTAGTATGTACATATCTGAAGTCATGAAAATCACTTAAAAACACAATCTTAACAATTGTGTAACATTCAACCATAGGATTTAGTAGAATTTATTCAAATATTCTTTGATTAAGAGATATTTGTTTCTAATGTTTCACTATTACAAATAATGCTACAAAGAATATACAGATACTAAATCTTTGTCCTTAAGAAATTACGAGTGACAGGTAATAGTTTTTGTATGCGTGTGTACGCATGTGAGCATTCCCAGCCTTTACCCTGACCTTGCCTTCTAAAGGTTTTACTGCTGATTCATTGTGCTAATGAGGATACTTGATAGAGAAAAGAATTGGAAAAAGAAAATGAGCTAAATTAATTTTTAAAAAAAAGATTAAGTGATCACTCAAAAGAGAAACAAGGGAAAGTTTAGAGGAGCTAGCTGAAGAATGGGGATGTTTTGGGGAGGGAGACTTGGGTGTGAGAACCTACAGCAGTGCATGCAACTGGAGAAGGTAGATGCCCAAACAGGACTCACTGTTTTGCTGTGTATCTCATAGCGCAGTTACCCCTTTGCTACCTCTCTAGGAGGCTTCACAAAAGCACCACATTATGATTCAGTGTTTTTGGCGTTGGGCTTATTTTTTTTTAGAAGTCTGAATTTGATAAAAAGATGAGAAAAAGATAAAAAAAATCACCCTCTCTGACCCTACCTTTTGTTGTTGTTGTTGTTGTTGTTGTTATCACCTTAGGAGAAGCTGTAGGGAGTAGTATTAACTGAATTAAAAGTATGCATTTTTAAAAGGCTATTGTAATATCCAGAATGGGTGTAGACATGTATACTTCCACTTGCAGAGGATGAAAGTGTGTCTGTGTGTACACTTTTGATAGATGCTCTCAACATTTTGGGAAAGCAAATGTTCATGTGAATTTCTTTCCAGGAATTTTGGTGTGGGGGATAGCCTTCATTGACACATGGCAAAGTCTAAAATGGGGCATCATATGTTTCTTGTAGGTCTCACCCATCCTGGTTTGGGCCAAGATCAAGGAGAATATAGAAAACATTATGTCTTCTATAGTTGAGCTGAGCCTAGACTACACTGCATTATACAATTGGATTCAACTATTTTTATTTCCTGGGGACATTTTGGATGGTTTTCCTGAGAAGAACCACATCAAAACAGCACTAGGAATCTTTTTCCAAGAATAGGTATGTGTATGTTCTACTAACCATCCCACTGTGAGGGTAGAGGAGGGCTATGGGGACAGTGACCACCTCACTTCTGAGAGCTCAGGAGCACCTTCTCCTGAGTGTGCCAGTGCTTAGAAATATAGCACAGCCTCTGAAACAAAGGGAACCACAAAGGCACACTGAAAGAGTCCATCGTGATGTGTTTTTTTAATCATTTCTATTGTCTGATCTTTGGGAAACCCCAACACATTCCACCAGGTCAGTGAGACACACGTATCCTCCTGTTTTTGGAAAAGGCCAAGCAAGACAATATGTTTCATTTTGCCGCCTAGGACATCTGAGTCATTAAACTTTTTTTTTAAAGGAAAACCCCAACTAGGAATGTATGCCCCCTTGTAATCTGAAACAGCTTCGCCTCAAGGCTTCCATCTTGAGACAAAATGCTTTGGTGCTCCTGGAGCTCTTAGACAGGACTATTCTTCCTAAGACTGCTTCTGAGTCGTGCTCACCGCTAAGTGCTTCTTGTAAAATATGGTAAGTGTAGGGCCTCAGAAATGCTTTCCTTGGAGGAAGGAAGAAGAAAGCGTTGTGCAAGATAGACAGCTGAGCACACATAATGATTGCCATATGTCAAAGGATTTCAAGCCTTTAAAATGGACTTGGGCAATACTTTGCTAAGTGCTCCCATAAAACAACTGCTTTTATAGGTTTCTGAGGTCTTAGCAATGGAAAACGTGGATTCCTGATCTTTCTGTATCTTGTTTAGTTTTACCAGTCCTTTGTTCCAAGGACTTGGGGACTGTCTCCCTTTGGCACAAACCAGAATCTAATTTGGATCATCCAGTTATGGCCCATGAGTTACAATGAAACATTTTTCTCATGATATTCCCAATTTTATTCAGCCTTTAAAAAGTTGGGAAAGTTGCCCTTTAAGTAAACCTGAGAGCTCTTGGAGAAGTTTATGAAAATCACCACCAAATGAACCGTTTACCTAGTTTCCCGTGTTCCTCTTCCTCTTCAGTGGGAAAATGAGGTGATTAATTTGATAATGAGGCAAAAATCTTAGGTGGGAGGAATGTATATAAATTAATAACTTCCCTTGTATATAATCCCTAACCCTGAAAAATTCCCTGTGAACCCCTCCCCACAATCTAAAATGTTTCAGTTGGCTTCTGGTATCTTAGAAAAAAAGCAAAGATCCTTTCAATGACCCCAAGGGAGAGCTTTGATTAAATTTTTCAGATCAGGGAAATTGAGTGATCTCACCTCAAACTCTCCCTATGTACCAATTGCTAAGTGCAGTTTTCCACCTAAGACAGGCTTTGTGTGTGTTAAGCAGAATTGAACAAAGTCCTCATTCTTCTGAAGCTTACGTGCTGGCTTCAGAGATAAATATAAGAGGAAACCAATAAGGTTGCTATTTACTTTGTTAGGTGCTATTGAGGAGATATACAAGAGGGTTGCAAAAGGGTGAATGAAGAGAAAGTTTTCCCTTGAGGCAGAGTAGCCAATGGAGATCTCTTCAAGAAGCTGATATTGAACTGATGCCTGAAGGACAAGTTAGCCACGGGATAGGAATTTGTGATATAAGGAACAAAAGGGCTTGGCATGGAATAAATAAAGTTAGTATGGCTAGAGCAGAATGAGCAAGGGGGAAAGCATGAGATGAAGACAAAAATGTAGAATGATGGGGCTGCAGCAGAATGATGGGCTGCTGGTGAGACTCGGGGCCTTGGGGGCCATGAAAATGAGTTGGGATTTCAGACACCTCCAGGTAACACAAAATCCTTCAAGGTAACCTGAGTCTATAATGGATCTTCATGACTGGGATTTGGGAAATCATATGCCAATAAAGGCCACTGGTATCATGAGAGGTACCAAAATTATGCATTTGCATAAGGAAGCAAAGGCACAGCACAAAAACACCATTTAAAATCTTTTCCTCTCACACAGCTCTAACATTAGCTTCTCTCCCAACCTCACCAGTCAACATCTTTGTTGGTGTGTCTCATGTTGATTACACAATGTTAGTTTCAGACAACACAAAGCAAATACAAGGCAACTGAGGAAAATGAAATTGCAAACTTTGCTAAAGATGCAAAATTTCTTGGAGTCCCTAAAAGGTGAGGAAACAAGTTAGCCATACTCAAAGCCATGGACCAAGGAGGAGTGGGCAGACTTAAATCAAAAGAGAAAAATTGACCTCATTGACGACATTATTGGAGTTTTAAAAGGGAACGATTTGAATATCAAAGATTAAGAAAAACACTCAAGCTCTGGCTTTGTGGCTCAGTTGTTTGGAGTGGTGTTCCATGCACTGAAAGGTTGCTGATTTGATTCCTGGTCAGGGCTCATGTTTACGTTGCAGGTTCAATGCCCGGTTGGCATGCATGCAGGAGGAAACCGATCATTGTTTCTCTCTCACATCAATGTTTCTCTTTTTCTCTTTTCCTTCCCCTCTCTCTAAAAATAAATATAAAATTTTTAAAAAAGAACATCTAAAAAAAACACTCAATTCATACTGAATTTTTCTTTAAGACAGCATAATTTTAATTTATCCCTCCATTTTGTTAAATATTAAATATAAGCTTGTTTTTACAATTGCTAGCTTTGTTTTTAAGTTAAAGCTTCAAATAACTATTTTTTTTACAGTTTATTTTAAAAATTTCATTCTTATTTTCAATTTTAAGTAGCATTTTTCCAGGACCAATTATCTTCGGATAATGAAGACCTCCTGTGTGTGCCATTAGGAATGTGTTGCCTCTGCTTATAAGGATGGTAGCCCTGAGTCATTCACCAATGCCCAAGTACCTTGAGTTACCTCTCAAAGAGGAAGATGATTCTCCTTAGTAGTCATACTCTCTTCTGACCCTTCACCATGTGTGAGGAGCTATCTGGGAAGAGAAAGCTGGATCAAAGACCCGCTAGCTTCAACCAAATAACTAGCAATAGTCCAGCCAACAAAGAAAGGCACTGACCCCCCAAAGAGAAATATTTGTTTAGCTAGAGCTTTCAGAAACTGCATTAAAATTTTCTCTGTCCCAGGAATTTTCAGATGTCTGGATAACAATGTATAGACTTCCCAGATGGAAGATGTACCCTATGCAGGAATTACAAATATGAAATAAGTGTTTGAAATTCCTTCCCACACTGCCTTTGAGAATGTCTGTAAGGCCATGCCTTAACTTTCTGAGGCAGAGCCAAGAGCTTAGGATGGGGTGTCCAAGAGACTTGGGACTGTATCCAGGTTTTTCTACTTCCTAATTGTGTGATCTTGGACAATAGCTCACTCCTTCATTTATCTCGGCTATGGAGTTGGACATAGCAATACTAACTGCCTTATAAGGCAATTGTGAGAATTCAGACAGACATGCATAGAGCATGCTTATTGCTCAACCAGGTAAGGACTAAGTCCATTTTACATGTTCTGTGGTATCAGTAAAGCAACAACACCTGGAAAGAAGTTTCACCTGAAATGTCTGTACTCAATACCACTTTTTGAAAAGTGAAACTAGAAAACAACTGCAAGGATTTTGTGGTCACAGTAGTTTCCCCCTCCCCCCCCCCCAGCTTACACTGAACATCATGGGCTGCCTTGTGTACCAAAGCAAAACATTTCAACTTTATTCCATAGGTTAGCAAATCCTTGGAGAAGTAATAATTATAATAATAATATTAGCTAGCATTTATTGAATGCTTGTTATATACCAGGGAATTTCTACAGCACTTTTCATATAATAGTTTATTTAATCCTCACCCAGCTCTATGAGGGAGGGACTATTATCATCCCTTATTTTACAGATGAGGTATTTAGGAACAAAGCTTAAATGGAAGAGCCAGAATTTGAACAAGGAATGTTGGGTTTCAGAACTAGCACTAGTGACCATTAGTCTATAGTGTCTCATAGGAGTGCCATCATTCTGTTAACATTTTGAAGGGTTGGACTGGAGGCAAAGGTATGGATTAGGCTGTTGAAAGAGTCCAGAAGAGGCATGATAAAAAAAAACATGATGGAGGCTTTGATAGTGGATGTAACAGGATCTCAAAGACCTGAATGTAGGCAGAAATGAAATATTACTTGATTTTTCACAGAACCTGAGGTGGGTGATGAGAAGAAAAATGATTTAAGAAGAGATAGTGTCTGCCTTGGTTGACCAGTTGGCTAAATTAAAAAGACTTATAAAGTGGATCTGGGATAAGGGAAAAGAGATCAAGTTCAGCTTTAGACAAAAGAGGTTTAAAATCCTGGGAGATTCATTAAACATTATCTACAAAGGATCCAAGAGAAGAGAAGAGTAAGTGGAAGCTACACTACTTCCCAGGACTTCCCAATCTGGAATTACAACTAAATTATAAAGAAATCATCCAGAATAACCAACTGAATGCTAGCTGGAGAGAAGACTTACAACCATAGACAGACAGAAGAAACCACTTTACCACAGTGTGACTGGTAGGGAGTATAGAGGAGACATGGGAGGGCTGGCTGGGCTTCTACAGGTGGCAACTGAAGTGCTAAGGTGATAGTTCAGTGGCTAGGGGTTCCACCTGAAAAGTGGGGTTTAAACCCTTAGCTGGGCTCCCCAGCCTATAGCACCAGAACTGGAAAGGAACCCAGATAACATCCAGTTGTGAGAAGCAGAAGGGTCTCTATCAGCCAAGGAGAGACAGATGGAAACGCAGAGCCTTTTAAAGGGCCAACACACAAAATTTCACTTACAGCCACTTACCCTGGAATCAAGCAAAGGGAGGGCAGAGTGGACTAAAGATGCTTGAGGAGAGTCTGGGAGCTCTGGGGAGAGATCTCAAGGAATAGCCACCAGGATCCCTGTGCTGAGTCACCCCCATGCTGCAGGAGCCATCTCTCTTAGGCAGAACACTCCTCTCTAAATGGCATCAGCCTGAGGGGAAGCAATAGCCCTGCCCACAAAAATTACTCTGTCCCACCTTGTGATGCTTAAGCCTGGCTGCTGATCACAGCTTTATTAGATTAACAAACATAGTTTAATGGCTTATTAATTTAACAGCTAAGGGTGAAAATACAAAGAAGTAGCCAAAATGGGAAGACAGAAAACAGACCCCAAATGAAAGAAGTGAATTCTCCAGAAGAACTAGATGAAATGGAGACAAGAAATTTATCAGATAGGGAGTATAAAGCAATGATTATAAGAATACTCAACAGCATGAAAAAAAATTGTAGAAGCCATAAAAAAAGGAACAGTCAGAAACAAAGAATGCAATATCTAAAATAAGTAACACACAGTAAGGAATAAACAGTAGGTTAGATGAAACAGAGCACAGAATCGGTGTTTTGAATGACAAGGTAGGGAAAAAAAAAACCCAGGCAAAGCAGCAAAAGGAAAAAACAATTTTAAAAAATGAGGAATGCTTAAGAAACATTTTGGATAACATGAAGCATAACAACATCCACATCATGGGAATACCAGAAAAAGAAGAGAGTGAGCAGGGGATCAAGAAACTATTTGGACAAATAATGACCAAAAACGTTTGTAATCTGGTGAAGGAAAAAGACACACAAGTCCAGGAAGCTCAGAGTCCCAAACAACTGGGGCCCAAACAGGTGTATATTGAGACACACATCGTAATTAAAATGACAAAGTTTAAAGACAAGGAGGTAATCCTAAAAGCCTCAAGAGAAAAGCAAATAGTTACCTACAAGGGAGCACCAATTAGACTGGCATCTGATTTCTCAACAGAAACATTCCAGACCAGAAAGGAGTGGTGTGAAATATTCAAAGTGATGAAAAGCAAGGACCTACAACCAAGCCTACTTTACCCAGCAAGGCTAGCATTTAAAATCAAAGGAGGAATAAGAAACTTCCTACACAAGAAAAGGCTAAAGGAGTTTGTTAACACCAAACAAATACTGGAAAAAAGTTAAAGGGCTTGCTTTAAGAAGTGAAAGAAAAAAATCAAAAGAAAACAGTTTAACAATAAAATAGCACTAAATACATGTCTATCAATAATCACCTTAAATATAAATGGCTCAAATGCTCCTACCAAAAGACAGAGGGTAGATGAATGAATGAGAAAACAAGACCCATATATATGCTACCTCCAAGAGACCCCTCTCAGGTTGAAAGATATACATAAACTAAAAGTAAGGAGTTGGAAAAAGATATTTCATGCAAATAGAAAAGAAAAAAAATCTGGAGTAGCATACTTATATCTGACAAAATAGACTTTAAAATCAAAACTATAGAAAGAGACAAAGAAGGACCCTACTAATGATAAAGGGAACAATCTAACAAGAAGATATAACCCTAGGAAACATTTACACACCCAACATTGGGGCACCTAAATACTTAAAGCAAATTCTAATGAACATAAAGGGAGAGAGCAATAGAAATACAGTCATAGTTTGGAATTTTAACACCACATTGATTCAGGCAGAAAATCAACAAGAAGACAGCAGTCTTAAATAATACACTAGATCAAATGGATTTAATTGGAATTTTCAGAGCATTTCATCCCACAGCCGCAGAATATACATACTTTTCAAGTGCACATGGAACATTTTCTAGGATGGATCACATGTAAGGATGCAAAACAAGTCTCAATAAATTTAAGAAGATTGATATCATGTCAAGCATCTTCTCTGACCATAATGCTATGACACTAGAAATCAATTACAAAAAGAACATTGAAAAACACACAAAGACATTGAAGCTAAATAACATGTTATTAAACAATAAATGTGTTAACAATGAGGTCAAGGAAGAAATCAAAAGATACCTTGAAACAAATGGAAATAAAGACACAACAATCCAAAATCTGTGGGACACTGGGAAAGCAATCCTAAGAGGAAAATTCATAGCATGGCAGGCCTACATCAAAAAACAAGAAAAAGCTCCAATAAATTATTTAAGTTCACACTTAAAGGAACTTGAAAAAGAACAACAGACAGAGCACAAAGTAAGTAGAAGGAAGGAAATAATAAAGTTTAGAGCAGAAATAAGTGAAATGGTGTCTAAAAAAAAATACAAAAGGTCAATAAATACAAGAGCTTGTTCTTTAAGAAGACAAACCAGACTGACAAACCTTCAACCAGACTCATCAAAAAATAAAGAGAAAAGACCCAAATAAAATCAGAAATGAAAGAGGAGGATTAACAACTGACACCAAAGAAATACAAATGATTGTAAAAAAATATTATGAACAGTTATTTGCCAACAAATTAGACAACGTGGACAAAATGGATAAATTCCTAGAAACATACAATCTTCCAAAAATAAACCAGGAAGAATCAGAGAATCTGAATAGACAGACTACACCTAATGAAACTGAAGCATTAATCAAAACACTACCAACAAACAAAAGCCCTGGACTGGACGGCCTCATGGGTGAACTTTATCAAACATTCCAAGAATAACTAACACCTCTTTTTATCAAACTATTTCATAAAATTCAAGGAAAGGGAAGGCTCCCAAATTCATTTTATGAGGCCAGCATTATCCTAATTCCAAAACCAGATAAAGACACTACAAAGAAAGAAAATTATAGGCCAATATCCCTGATGAACATAAATGCTAAAATCCTCAACAAAATATTGGCAAACTGAATACAGTGATACACAAAAAAGATCATACACCATGATCAAATGAGATTTATTCCAGGAATGCAAGGTTGGTACAACATTTACAAATCAACAAATGAGATTCACCACATAAACAAACTGAAGGATAAAACCCACATGATCATATCAATAGATGCAGAAAAAGCTTTTGATAAAATTCAGCACCAATTTATGATTAAAATTCTCAGCAAAATGGAAATACAGGGAGCAAACCTAAACATAATTAAGACCATATATGACAAACCCACTGCCAGTATCATACACAATGGACAAAAACTACAAGCATTCCCCTTAAGATCAGGACCAAGATGGGGATGTCTGCTTTCACCTCTCTTATTAAACATAGTATTGGAACTCCTAACCACAGCAGTCAGACAAAACAAGAAATAAAAGACATCCAGATTGGAAAGGAAGAAGTAAAACTGTCTTTATTTGCAGATGATGTGATACTGTACATTGAGAATGCCAAAGATTCCACCATGAAACTCCTAGAACTGATCAAGGAATTCAGTAAAATAGTAGGATACAAAATTAATATCCACAAATCAGTTGCATTTTTATATGCCAATAATAAACTAACAAAAAGGGAAATTAAAAAAGCACTCCCATTCACAATTGCTTCAAAAAGAATGAAATACCTAGAAATAAACCTAACCAAGGATGTAAAAGACCTATACTTGGAAAATTATAAGACTCTGAAGAAGGAAATTAAAGAAGATACAAATAAGTTGAAGCACATACTGTGTTCATGGATAGGAAGAATTAACATTAAAATGTCCGTACTATCCAAAGCAGCCCAGAGATTCCATGCAATTCCTATCAAGATTCCAGTGATGTATTTCACAGAACTAGAACAAATATTTCAAAAATGTATATGGAACCACAAAAGCCCCCCATAGCAACAGAGATGCTGAGAAAGAAGAATGAAGATGGAAGAATCATGCTACCTAATATCAAACTATACTATAAGGCCACAGTAATCAAAACAGCCTGGTACTGGCATAAAAACACATAGATCAATGGAACAAAATAGAGAACCCAGAAATAAACCCACAACTTTATAGTCAATAAATATTCAACCGAGGAAGCAAGCACCTGCAATGGTCTAAAGATAGTTTATTCAATAAATGGTGATGGGAAAATTAGACAGATATATCAGAAAAAAATGAAGCTGGACCACCTCCTTACACCACACAAGAATAAATTCAAAATGGACCAAAGATTTAAATTTTAGACCCCAAACCATAAAAATGTAGAAGAAAATATAGGCAGCAAAACCTTGGACAATTGCCTGTGGAAATTTTTTATCAGATATATCTCCAGGCAAGGTAAGCAAAAGAAAAAATAAACAAATGGGACTACATCAAAATAAAAAGTTTTTGCACAACAAAGGAAATCATCAATGAACTTAAAACACAACCCACAGAATGACAGAACATATTAGCTGATATATCTGATAAGGGGTTAATATCCAAAATTTATAAAGTACTTATAAAACTCAACACCAAAAAAAACAAACAACCCAATTAAAAAATGGGCAAAGGACCTGAATAGACACTTCTCCAAAAGGACATACAGATGGCCAATAGACATGTGAAAAGATGCTCAAAATCACTAATTATCAGAGAAATGCAAATTAAAACTACAATGAAATGCCATCTCACACCTGTCAGAATGGCTATCATCAATAAATCAACAAAGAAGTGCTGGCAAGGATATGGAAAAAGGAGAGCTCTTTTGTACTGTTGGTGGGAATGCAGACTGGTGTAGCCACTGTGGAAAGCAGAGGAGATACCTCAAAAAAATTAAAAATGGATCTGTCTTTTGGCCCAGCAATCCCACTTCTGGGAATATATCTGAAGGAACCCAAAACACTAATTTGAAAGAACAGAAGCACCCCTATGTTCATTGCAGTGTTATTTATAATTGCCAAGATATGGGAGCCACCCAGTGTCCATCAAATAGAGGAGTGGACAAAACAACTGTGGGATATTAACACAATGGAATTTTACTTGGCCACAAAAAAGAAGAAAATTTTACCCTTTGCCACAGTATGAATGGACCTGGAGAAGATTATGCTAAATGAAATAAGCCAGTCAGAGAAAAAGAAATACCATATGATTCCTCTCATATGTGAAATCTAATGAACAAACTGAACTAACAAGGAAAACAGAGAGAGACTCAGAGCTGGAAAGCAGATGACAACTAGTCAGTGGTGGGAGGGGGCTTAGAAGGTAGAGGGATTGAGCAAAAAGGAAAAAGGACTCATGAATATGGACAACAGTGTGGTGATTGCTGGAGGTAAAAGGGGACTAAATGGTAATAAATAAAAATACAACGAAGATTAAATTTTCAAAAAATCCTTGGAAACATCACTGAAAAATTTGAGTTTTGTAAGCCAGATAGATGCCAGAAATTCTTGGGAGAAAGCAACCTAGTTTATGATTAAACAAACAAACAAAAAAGATAACCTCCAGAATATGAGAAAATATTTGCAAATTATATATCTAAGAAGGAACTTGTATGCAAGATATATAAAGTACTGCTTCAATTCAACAATAGAACAATAGCCCAATTTAAAAAAATGGAAAAAATTTTCAAAAAGACATTTCTCCAAAGAAAATATACCAATGGCCAATAAGCACATGAAAAGATGCTCAGTATCATTAGCCATTAGGGAAATGCAAAACAAAACCACAATGAGATACTACTGCACAGCCACTAGGATGGCTGTAATAAAAAGAACATAATAAGTACTGGCAAGGAACTGGAGAAATGAGGACACTTATAACGACAGAGACACTAAGTTCCACCCTATTTTTTCTTCAAATGAATTTTTAAAAACTCGTGAATGATATATAAGATTACAGAAAAAGCTCTAACTCTCATAAATTGCTGGCAACCAGCAACCAAATGCATTAAATTAATTTTAAACTGGCAATTTTAAATATTTACAGAGTCTATCTAATTCCCATTATGTCTGAAAGTGGTATTCTGAAGGACTTACTGAGTCATGATTGCGTAAAGGATTCAAGTGGTAGGTTAATGGTAATTGGAAAGGCCTCAACTCAAATTAAACCCATAATCTTATAAGTTTACAAACAAGGGTTGCACTGTAATTCTCATGAGTTTAAAAGTTTTATTCCAAAGGCCCGTCCTTTTAAGAATAGCACCTTCACTTTCCCTACACCAAGCTGATTTTTCTATCATCAGAGCTTAGAATAATTTCATTCTTTGTAAAACCAAAAGGCAGTTTTATTTCCAAACTTCATTCATTAGGAGAGGTTCCATGGGGTTGGTCAGGCCTCCTGCCACGTGCTCTCACTAAAATAGGTTTCATGTGCTTCCATGGGGCAATGGTCTGCATTCACTTCAGATGCCTACCATGTGGCTGGGAATTTTTATCTGAGATTTGGAAAAGGAGAAATGTGAAGTTCAGACAAGGACCTCGGTGCTTATACCATCTGTGGGCAGCATGGGTGGAAAGCCCAAGAGCTGGTTCTGGAATGAATCCTGGGAAGGTACAATAAGTCAGAGCATGACTACAAGCTAAGGTCTTCAAGCATTATTTGGAAGACATCAGAGAGCCCCTTAAGATTTTCAAACAGAAAAGTGGACTGACTAATCCAAGATGGCTGTTATTTTGATTATATAAAATCTATACCATGAATTTGAGTAATGGATGATATTAGTGAGTGCTTCCTCTGTGCCAGGCACTTGATTACATGATAATATTTACTCCCTATAATTGTCCTATAGGGATGTCTTTTATTATACCTGTTTACAGATAAGAAGACCACATATCAGGTAGGTTAAGAAATGGATCCAAAGCTACTGAGTTTACTCAGTAAACTGCAAAGCCAGGACTCAAGTTCTCATCTGTCAAACTCAAAGTTTAACTCTGCACATCATTTCTCTGAAGATGGAGCTGAGGCAGCTGGGCTGGGAGGCTGTCCCTTCAGTGAGGAGTGACAAAAGTGTGAAGCAGATGGGGATGGCGGGGGAGGGTGGTAAGGAAGAGGCTAGATGTGAAGAGATAAAGAGAGATTGATGGACTAGGTGATTAACTGAAGGGACCTTGAGCTCCCTTTCACTCTGTTCCAGTTACAGTGTGAGCACTGGGATACAGAACCAAGGGTCTCTTCTCCCACCCTGGGACTTCCTCTCTAGTCCTGGAATGAGAGCCAAATACTCAGACATCACAGCTGAGTTTGCTGCATGGTGGGCACAAATGGCTGGGAGAGATGATAAAAGCTGGAAGCGTAGGTCAGAGTTCCTCCTGTCAAGTTGGTGTCAGGGGTAGGTAAGGTGGAGAGTTTTGAAACCAGACCAAGTGCTTCATACCCTATACTTGCCACTACAACAGCCATTGTGAACAAAGTGCTTAGTGACATGCTGGGTACATTGTAAGCACGTACCTGATGTTGCTTCCTGTTTTTTTCTTATCGCTCCTCTCACTAATCTTGCTCCCAGGCCTGGGCAGGTTTGCTTTTCTTCGATTTAATCCAGAGTTGTCCTTCCCAATTTTTAGAATCACTGGATACTTGACCCTTCTAAGAAATAGCTTGCATTTCAAACAAAACCATGGAGAGTTGGGCATCCCATTTTTTTCTTTATCTATTCATCTATAGGTTGACAGGTTATTTTCATGTCTTGTCTATTGTAAACAACGCTGCAATTAAGATGAGGGTGCAAGTATCTCTTTGAAGCAATGATTTCAAAATAAGCCATTTTTAATGCAAGCCCTGGAGTTGCTCAATAATGATGTAGGTATTGACACTCCTGCTTTAGAATTAAGGAGACTGAGGCTGTGGAGGTTAAGCTCTGTGTGTAAAATGAGGATGTTTTTATCTACTTCACAGAGGTCATTGTAACAATTACCCATTTACAAACAGATATTTAATGAAGCATGAGAATGGGGCATAGAGAATGAAGACATAGCAAATTCCTATTTTTAGTAGAACATACTTTCATCAGTGAAGGTAGACAATGAAGAAGACAGAACAATGCAGGTAATGATAAGGACTCTAATGAAAATAAAATAGGAACTTACTGCATAAATACTTAGTTTCAATGGTCAAGAAAGGTTTCCCTTAAGAGGTAACACATCACAACTGAGGTCTGAATGATTAAAAAAAAAAAGGTGTCAGCTACAAGAAAACCCTAAAGAAGAGAGTTCCAGGCAAGAACAGCCAGTGTGGAACCCTGAGGCAGAAACAAGGCTAGTGTGTGGGAGGAACAAAGAAAAGAAGGATAGAAGCATTTTGTGGGTGGAGGGCAGGAGCTGAGACATTGGATCAGAGTGCAGATGAAAAGCTAATAGATTTTCAGAGCTTGGATTTTTTTCCCCTTAAGTACAATGGGAAGATTTATTTTAAACTTTGTTTTCCCAGAATTTTATTACAAAAGTTTCAAATACTCAAAAGAATTAAAAGAATTTTATAGTAGAACTTCCATCTATTATCTACCATATAAATTCATAATAAAATTTTACTGTGTTTTATTGATCACATCTAACCATCTAGTCATTTTTCTATTTGCCCATCAAACATTTCATATTTTTTATGCATTTTGAAATAACTTGGAGACATAGTGCCCCTCCAATGAAAAGATGAGCAAAGTGGCGCAGCTTGAAATGTCTTCTATGAAGAAAATGGACCCAGAGGTAGGGGGTGAGGGGGTGAGGAACAGCACAGAGACCACTGAGCCTGCTACTTTGGTTGTTTTGTGGTGAGATCCTCATGGCTTGTACTAAGGGTAGTGGTAGAGCTGGAACATAGCAGGAAGATTCCAATATTTTTTGCAGGGATAATCAGCAGGACTTTCTGGGGGATTAGATGTGCATGAGGAAGAGTAAGGGGTCATTCAGAACATTTGGGTTATACCACTGGGTGGTGTGCTGGGGCTGGTGAAACTGAGATGAGAAAACAGGAAGTAGCATGATCAGAGGGAAAAACACAGATCTGCCCGGGGTACATCAAAATTGAGATGCCTCTAATACATCCATGTCAATAAGTGAAATGACAGCTGGATGAGTGAGTTGAGGCTCAGTGGAGGAATCATGGCTGCAGAGATGAACCTAGGAGTGATGTACACACTAGTGGCTTTTAGAATTGGGGAACTTAATGAGATGACCCCAGTTCAAGGGCAGGAGGGTAGGTGGAGAATACCAGGGGCCTCAGGACCAAGACCTAGGACATGCCAACATGAAAGATAGAGAGAGGGCAATAATCATCTACAAAGAGAGAAGGCACATCTGGTGAGGAAGGAGGAGAACCCAGAGAGGAGGCTGCCAGAGGCTAAGAAAAGAAGGGGTTTCAAGAACGGTGGCTGAGAAGACACCTAAGATCAGGACAGGAAGGTGAACACTGGTCTTGGCCCCATGGATGCTCTTGGTGGCCTCAAGGAGAGCCTGCTCAGTGCAGGAGGAGGAGTCCATCCAGCCATGTGTTGACGAAAGAATGAGAGGTCAGAGAGTGGAGGCTGGGAACATGGGCAAGGAGTTTAGGAAGTTAGGAAGTTAAGAAGTTATGCAAGAGAGGAGCAAAAATAGGTGAATATTGGAGGGGGATGAATTAAACAGGGTCTTTGAAAGTAGAAGCATTAGGGGCTGTGTGTGCAGAGGGGTGATTGTGTAGAGAGAGAGGGATGAACTCAGGAGCAAAGCCCTAGAGAAGGCAAAGAGAAAGGGAGGCAGGGCACATGTAGAGGACAGCCTTAGACAAGACAGGGACACTTCATGATGGTATCAGAGGAGAGGACAGAGAGTGAGTACCAATGAGGCAGCTCGGTAAGTTTCCTGGGGAGAGGGCAGCATCTCAATCTGATACCTGTGTTCCTCCTGGAGAAACAGTCTCCTGAACTGATAAGGCAGAGAGAGGAGAAGGTGTGATGTAAGTGCTTCAGAAATCAAAAAGAAAGGCAAATGTGCAATGAATGGCATTGTATGCAGTGAGATTATCTGGTCGTGGTCAGTGCCCATTTAAGATGAGTTGTCATGAATTCAAAGTGTGGCTGGGGTGTGTTTTGCTCCAACTATGTTCTGTTACTTGGAGAGAGGCAGAGAGTAGACAAAAAAGGTGTGTTTATCCTGAAATGGAGGCTTTGTCAGGTGGTTATTATTCCTCATGTGTCAGGCAAGATATTAATGATGTGAAAGTTAGGAACTTGTGGTGGGTCCATAGTCCTGCTTTAGAGGAGCAACGACACTTAGCTATTTCATTCTGAACTTGCAGTCACCATGGTGCTTTCCTAGATGCAGCATAGACTATAGGAAGTATAAACCAGTGAGCTCTTTATTAGCACTTTTGTTGTTGCTGCTAAACTCCAGGCTGCATTAGCATAGTAGCTATAAGATCCTAATAAGTAGAAAGCAGGACTATATACAAGGGACAGCGGCATTATTGTTAGAAAAAGTATGTATTGTAGAGTGTAATTGTGCTATTGCTATTGAAATTGATGGTAGAGAGTCACTGGTGTACTATATGTACAATAATAATATCGTCAATTCTTCTATTAAAATAGCATATGAAATAATACAGCAGTAGTGCCAGTACCAGCATTACAGACAATATGATGCAATATGGTAGACTGGAACTGCTCTTTACTGAGTCTTGATGGTAGGACATGACATCAAAAGAAAGTGACATGGTGAAAGCTGACACAGTAGCAAAGCAGCAGAACATAGGCTCTGGGATCCATTATGCTGGCTTTAAATTCTGGCTTTGTCCATCACTGTGTGACTTAAGTAGTGTCATCTCTCTGAATATTAGAGCTGCCCTTGACTCTTAGATATGTGTGTTCTCACAGCTTGTGCCCACAATTAGTGTACGAAATTATGTGAAATAATTTTTGTGAAACGCTTTTCACAGTCAGCATTCAGTAAATGCCCCCATCTCTACCCCAAGGGTATTGCTACAGCTTGGAGGTTATTTGGTAGCATAACCAAATATACATTTGAGGGCAGTATAGAATTATTTATAAATAGAAGGACAACATGACTCTAGTCCTCTTTTTGATGCTATGGTTGGTCATGACATATCATGCTATGATGACAATATCTTATTAAAAAGATGCCATTCAAATATTTATCTCTCATCAATAGTTTCTTGTTAACCATTTAGACCTCGGATGATTACAGTATGATGTCGTTTGGTAGAGAATCTGGTGGTAGGATTTTTTGTTAACACTATTCTTGGCAGCTTGACATAGTGGACTATAGCAGTAATATGGCACACGATATTACGGTTTAGGGCCACACAGCACAGGCTGAGGGAAGTAACTGCTTGAAGACACTCATGTTGGTAGCAGCAATGGGATTTTGTGTTTTGCTTTATTACATGTAATTGTGGAAACCAACGATACTACACTGTGCTGAGCTGCATTATGTCAGCCTATATTCTTCACCTTACCATTCAAGTAGCAGTAGTGCTGGCACACTAGAGTGAGTTGTGCTCTTTATATTTGTAATTACATGTGTATAAAGACATTAGATTATACTAGGGTACTTATAGTATTCAAAACAGTGTTAGTTTGTATGATGTTAAAGTAGAAATTGTACAGTCACAGTTGTACTGCGGTAGCTCCAATATTGATAGCACAGACTCACTTCTAATACACATGTGTTACAAGGATATTCCTCATTCACCATAGTATGAGAACTTCCAAAATTGGTAGCAGCAATATTCTAAATCAGGGGGTTGACATACTGCCCCATGTGTCAAATCTGACCCACTGCCTGTTTGGTACAGTTTTCAGGCTAAGGTGATACTTGCATTTTTAAATATTAAAAAAAAAACCCTCTAAAGAATAATAATATTTTCTGAAATCAAATTCAAATTCAGAAATTCAAATTTCATTGTCCTTAAAATTTTATTAGAACACAGGTGCTTTCATGTCACAAGGGTAACAGGGACAGGAGGGCTCCCAAAGCCTAACTCTTACTCTGGCTCTTTACAGGAAAACGGTGCTGACCCAATGATTGGAGCAATCTGGCATTACCTTTCATGTGTGTATGAGCAGAAAGTACTGTATTTTGAATGGAGTAAAAATGTAGCCATCGTATCACATTATAATAAGCTGTTTCTAATAATAGTTAACAAAAATATCACTAAAATCTACTATTGTATATTGTCTTTAATGTGTCCAGATGCTGCTAAACTAAAAAGGATTGCCATGTTGACTTACTACCTATCTGAGGGGACCAGGGTCTGCTTCAGGGTAGCACCGTGGTACCTAATATTGACTCATATTCATCCATACTACCTCGTATTGTAACGGTCAAGGGTAAAGGGTGTGGAGTGAGCCCCTGCTTCTTACTGGCTCTAGCACCTTTGGGAAGTGTGATTGTCGAGGCTCATTTTCCTTATCAGGGAAATGGAAATAATAGAAGGTGCTTAAAATGATGATGTCAAGTTCTGTGCATAGAGCCTTATAAACACAAAGCTTGGATAAATGGCATTGTGGAGGTGGTTTATTTATTCATTCAGCAAACACTTCCTGCGTGTCACTGAACTTCAATGGAACATGGCAGTGGACCAGACAGATGAGGCCTTGCCCTCACAGGCTGTGGGGAGGAGACTGTCGGTAACTGGGAAAGTGTCAGAGCTTCCTGACAGCCATGCGGTGTCTGCAACAGCATGCATGGTGAGAGGGTATTCCTGGGTGATCAGTGGAAAACTGCTGAGGCCTGGGTGAGAAGAAGGAGCCCACCATCCGAATAATTTAAGTTATGACATGCTAGGTTGTTACTAAATTGAATCTGTAGCTCAATATCTTATTCTGTATAAGGATCCCCAGCATTGGAGAAGTGACTATCCATAATATAGATGCCACATGGGGATCCAGAAGATCCATGGCATCTACTCATTTTTAAGACAAAACCTTAATGACTACAAAAGAGTTAGTGTGGGGTTTCTCAATACGAGCACTATTGAAGTATTTGGCTGAATAATTCTTTGCTGTGGGGTCTGTCCTGGGCTTTGTAAAATGTTTAGCAGAATCCCTGGCCTCTGCCCACTAAATGTCAGTAGCACCTTTCCTTGCTCCAAATTGTGACAACTGAAAAATGCCTTTAGTCATGCCAAATGTCCTCTGGGGACCAAAGCTGCCCAGGCTTTGCAATCACTAGGTTAGAGGAAATGATGCCTGCAAAGCCTCCAGCAGGGAGTGTGGCTACTTCAAGATGGCTGTACGTGACAAAGTCATGCTGGCGGAAGTGCCCCAATGGACTCCCCACTGCATGAAATTGGTCTTAGGAGAGAAACCAAAAATTGAACTATTGGGTTGGCCAAAAATTTTGTTTAGTTTTTCTCCATCCATCCACGATGGATGGCTCTAGTAGTGCTTAGTTCTCTTTAACTTCATTTGAAAGAATTTTGTTAGATTGTTTTGTGACAGCTGTTATATCAGCATTCATTAAAAAACTTATCAAAACTGATGAATGTTTGTACAGCCATTTTAATATTAAAGATGTAAGAAAGTGCACGTTTTCAGTGTATTATGCTTTATTATTTCAGGAAAAGTAAAAATGCAATTTTTATGCAAAAATATATTTGGGCAGTATATGGAGAAAGTACTATGACTGATGGAATCTGTCAAAAGTGGTTTGCTAAGTTTCTTTGTACTATTGACATTTTGGCCAAATAATTCTTTGCTGTGGGGCTGTCTTATGTGTTGAGAGATATGAGAGAGTAAGGAACACAGATATCTGGGGGAAAGAGAACCCGAGGCAGAGGGAATGGCAAGAGTGAAGGCCCTGGGGCTAGCGCCCACCTACCATATTTGAGGAGCTGGAAGAAGGGACAGCTTGAGTAGAGGGAGAGAGAGCATATGATGAGAACTGATGGGGAGAGAGGGTGGACTGTGAAGAAAGTTTGAAATATTGTTGGGGGTAGTAGAATAGAAGCTAACACACATAAGAATATGTTTCTAGATAGGGCCAGTGGCCCAGTTCAAACCAATGACTGAGATTTTTATGGGTCTCCTACTGGTCTATCCAGGTGGGCTTGGAAGCCTAGATGACCATAATACTGCAATTGCTGATTGAAGATTCTAAGATAAAGGAGAAGTGAAGATGAGGCAGAGTGAATGGACATCAGAGATTGGCCTGGGGCTTGGGGGCAGGAATAGTAGCAGGAGTTGAACTGAAGGGCCTGTATTAGAGAGCAGAGAGTGGAGACCCAACAGTTTGGGGCAGTAACAATAATGTCCATGGACAGGACATACTGAAATGTAGCAGTACTAGGTTATTGCTCATTCACTCATTCATTCATTTGTTCATTCATTCATTCAGTATTTAATTGGCTGTGTGCCTTTGGAACCATATATGATTGGCACAGTACCCAGACTTTGGAGCCAAATTGCCTGGGTTCGAATTCCAGCTCTGCCATTTTCCCGCTGTGTGACCTTGGGAAAGTGGCTTTCTTTTCTTGTGCCCTTGTTTCTTCACCTGTAATCACGTCTACTCCCTATGTTTGTTGTGAGGATCACAGAGGTTAATCAAATGAGTAAGTACTTTAAATAGCACCAGGTGGAGAGTCAGATCTCATAAACATTCACTGCTAGGTTTATGACTAGTGGTGGTAGTTTGATTTTTATTACATACCAAACACTGCTCTGGGAGCTAGAGACAAAGCCGCAATATCAGAGAAGTGCTCACTCTCATGGAGCTACAATACAACAGGAGAAAATGAACATAAAGTCATTACAGACACAGATGTAAAGAATTAAAGCATGGCTGTGGGAGCAGGGCTTCTTTACAAGGGTGTCTCTGAGGAAGGGGCATTGGCATGCAACCTGAAAGATAAGAAGGATCTGGAGCCCTCCAGGTAGAGGGCACAGGAAGAGCAAAGCCCTGGGTTTTCAAAGACAGGGGCCTCCTGGCTGAGTGCAGTGAGTGTGGGACAGAGTGATGGCACATGACAGAGCCAGAAATGGAGGCCGAGCCCAGATCTGAGACCCTGTATGGCCTGCAGGCCAGTGGTTCTCAAACTTGCCCTCATATTAAGCATCATGGGGAGTTTTTTAAGAATGTGAAAGCTGGGCCCTGCCTTCAAGAACCAGTATATTTGAAAGCTCCCCAAGTGACTCACATGCCTGGGAGAGTTTGAGAAACACTTCTGTGGATGATGATGAGGGATCTGTATATTTTCTAATTGCAGTGAGCTAAGGTATGATCATTATTTGTTTCAGAAACATTGCTCTGGTGGCCCAGTGGAGCACAGACCCTGGAGTGGGGAGTGGCTGAAAGTGAAGGACCATGAGGATGCAGTGCGAGGAGGGGCTGGTGATGGCTTGAAAGAGGATGGTAGCAGTGAGGGATGGCGAGAAGTGGGGACAGAACTCATGAGACTCAATGAATGCTGGACTGAGGGGAAAACGCAGGCAAGGGTGGCACCAGGGGTTTGGTTTGAGGAGCTGAGTCAGTTGGAAGAAAAGAGTGTGGTAGAGAGGGATTAGGATTTCTGCTTTTGACAGAAGATATTGGAGAAAAGTATTAGACATCTAAGAAGATGAGTGGAGTGGTCAGTTGGTTGAAGTCATTGAGGGAACAGAGAATCTGAGGGACTGGCAGATGGCCGATTCACACAAAGGTGATGCCTGATAATGGATCAGCAGTGTGGCTCAGCTATTCTGTCTTTATGTCACAAACAATATACAAAAACTGATGCCACTATAATCTTCAGAATGTGTCAGGGAGTAAAATTATAAATATTCATATTGTACATATTTTACATCATTAACATGAAAGTATGGGTATAATAACATAATATACTTGACTTATTGTTGTCAGTTCTTTAGAATTTTAAGAGAATGATAGGTCATGTGATGTTATTTTGTAAAAACATTACCGTATAATTGGTTAGTGTGAATATCATGCATTTTGATATTTGTGTGAGCAACAAATGAATTCATTCATTTACTTAGTGCACAGAAGGAAACAATATCAATGATCACAATGTGGTCAAATAAGAGGGCCCCATTGTGACAGCCTGGCAAGTTACACAGTATTGTTAGATTGTTAACAACACTGGGGGCATAGTAACTTAAAGAAGTATAACAGTGTAGTATTGGTATTGCTATAAATGTTGGCATCATTTGAGTATAAAATAGTATAGTAACATTAATTTTTCTAAAATATCAAAAGCATAATGTGGTTTTTTGGAAAAGGGTTTAAGTGGTATTCTCCATATGGCTTTTAGATGTCTGTCCTGCAGAGCAAGGCATTCTCAAGTCTACCTAGGCATGGAAATTATTTCACTTTATTTGGTAATCATGATATAATGGAATCTGTTTTCTTTGGTCTAGGATCCAGTGTTTTAGGAATGCTTACAGGTCTGGGTAGTTTCACATCTTGTAATATTAGAGATCTAATTTCATCTCTTGTTTATGGGAAAAGTCAGAAGCCAAATGCTCAAGCAATAAGTTTGAGAGTCATTTGTAGTCATTGTTCCTTTCCTTCTTCAAGTCTTCTCACAATGAATTCCTAGGATTTATGACTTCTTTATTTCCATTGCCAAATAGTTCAAAACTTGAATATTATGGGAGTGTGTGTTCTCATCCATATTATGATTTCTATTGAAGTTTAGTTCAATAAAATTCAGGATTGTATGTAATAAATTTTCCCATGCAGATGATATTTTTATTTCCTTCTGTAAATATCTTTATAACTGAGATCGGAGCATCAAAACAATTGTTAAATATTTGTATAGAATCTAGAGCAAAGTCTCTGCCAACAACCATCCTTTCCTGGTGTCTGGAACAGGTAAGTTTTTCATGCATTTTTCAGCCTGTATCCTCAGCAATAAAGTGATGATAAAACCCAAACAAAGAGATTATGATTTTAATATACTTTATTTAAAAAGTACACAGTTTTAAATTGGTTTCAATGGGTTTCAAGCAGAAGGGACACTGCTCACTTGCAGCCCCATTTCTGATGAAGGGTGGTTATCATGTAGCAAACTCACATTTACATGACTGGCAAAGTAAAAAGATAACATTTTTGTCAACATATCTTTAAGAGTTTATATCACGCACAGTTTAAAATCATGAGATGCTGATGGTTGGACTATATTTCATGTCTCCTATGTTGCACCATATTTTGGTTCACAGTTTATCCATAATTTAGCATGCCAAGAGAACAGCTCAGTCAGTGTCACCTTAAGAATAGCAGCAAAAGCAGAGGGAACAGGATAAGAACCACCTTGGCCTGGAGACTCGGTGCACCCCCACATTCCCTCGCATTCTCCTGCAGGGAAAGGCAGGGTTGGTTAGAACAGAGATGGGTTCCAAGATGCCTTCAACTTTGCAAGCTATATTGAATCCCCAGAACTCTTCCCACTTTTTGATTGTATGAACAAAGTCTTTTGGGATCTAGATAATTCAGGGAAATGAACTTGTCTAAATCTGATCAGGTTAGTGATGGCAGCCTCTGATTTCAGTTGTAAATATGTAACATATTCAAAATTATACTTTGCATACTATTATGTAGAACATTCAAGAGGTAAAGGCCTATTTATTGGTAGAGATGTCTGATGGGAAAAATTGTAAATGCAAAATATTGGCTTTCTAATTTTTTTTCCCTGTTAGAATGTAAGTTAAAAAAATCACATCTAAGGGCTCTGATCATTTTTGGCTATGAAGGGTTTTGTTTCTTCTCTCTTTTCATTTGGATGAGAGAGGGCTCTATTTTACAAAATGAAATAATATTATTCATTATTTTCTGTAGCGTGCTTTTTATCCACTGACTGATATGTCTCTCCAACTTCATTATTTTAGCTCTATTTCATTCAGCTATTTTCTTATTGATGGGCATCCATATTTTCATTTGTGTTTTGCTGCTACAAAGAAAGATGAATGTAGGTTGCTACCAGGAAATATTTGCCCCTGCTCTTGCCCCTGCCTATGGTACAGATGCACACTCTTGGGAGTGCAGACCTACAGGGTATTTTTGCCTATAATGGATATAACTAGATATTTCATTGTTGCCCGTATATTCATTCTGATCACTAAGTGACTTGTATGTTTCATGTTCCTGGTTTATTTCTATATGTAGTCATTTGACTTATCAATTTAAAGGCACTTTTTTATAATTTGATTTACAAATAATTTTCAAGTTTCATAAGTTGTCTACTGACTTTAGTATTTTTTCATAGAAAAGTTATAATTTTTACTAGTTAAAAAAATCTGTTTTTCTTCCATATCCTTCTTGTCTTAAATGGGAAGTACTCTCTAATCCCTAGGATTTCTTGTGAGACTGTTATTTTACTATTTAAATCTAATTTATATTCTTCCTTTTCAATTGAACCTTTGTCATATATAAATAAGAGTTTTTATTCTGTTCCACTGATCTCATCTTACTATGTCTTGAAACTTACAGAAAAAAAGCACTGATTTTGTAAAAGTTTGTCTTGTATCAAGTTACCAAGGCAAATTATCTTTTTTTATATACTAAAATACCACATATTTAGTTTTTTTAAATTGTTGTTCAAATACAGCTGTAAGTGGAACCTAATGTACAAAACAAACAAGCAAGCAAAATATAACCAGACACATTGAAATAAAGAACAAACTGAGAGTAACCAGAGGGGTTGGGGGAGGGGGATAACATGAGAAAGAAGGGGAAGGGTCATCAAGGAACATGTATAAAGGAACCATGGACAAATTATTTTATTATTGCTAGAAGATTTCACTCTCATGACTGTAGTTGTCTAAGTATGCAGTCCTCATTTTGACTGAAGTGATTTTAACATTTGTGAGATAATTGTTTGTGTTTGCATTTTACATAGAGCTTTTATTAGAGATGATCATTTAATTTTATCAAAAGCGTTTTTGATGCATATATACAGAGAGAGTGATTCAACTTCAATGCCCTTTTGAATATAGAAGCAAACATTCTCAATAAATTCCATGTTCTTACTGGTGCTCTATTGACTTCATAATCTCTTCTAGAACTTGGATAGTTTAAATAACATTAACATCATTTTTATTTAAAGGTGAGATTAACACTCAACTCATTCTGGTAGAATTTTAAAAAACAAGATAGCTTTCCAGTTTCCCTATAGTAATTATTCTAGGCAAGCTTTCCATTTTTTTCAGGGTGAATGTGGACTTAATTTTTTTTTTAACTTTTTTTGTTATACTTCAAAATGTTTGCTCACAGTATGTAGGAGGTTTTCTCTGATAATTTACCCAAATCTATAGTAAACTCACCTTTCTTAGCACTAAGGTTAATTTGCCTCTGATCATGGTTTTCCATGTCAATGGAAGGCCTTCCATAGTTGTGAATTCATTGGTCAGGGGTTAAGAGGCTTATCATCCCACCTTCATACATTGTGACCCCTTATCTAGTATAAATATTGCTACTTTTGCTTTACGTGAAGTTGTTGTAAATAAAAGGCTGTCTAAACATAAACAGGGGGAATAACTTTAACCACAATTTGAAATAAGTAAACTAAGATAATCTGAGCCACTTTGTGTGTATTAGTGGAAAGTGATAAAATGACACTGCATCCATAGTAGAAATGACAGTAGAGAGGCTTTTATATATGGCATGTGTATAGTAAGAACAGACTATTAGCCTAGACCATTAGCCCTTCCCAAGAAGGCACGGAGGGGCTGCGAGCAAGAACCATCGGCCTTCCTGTGTATTCTTCTTTGCTATAGCTAAAGAGGATTGTTTTCTCATGACTAAACTTTTCAGATATGGTGAGATTCTCATGGCAAATCTGATGGGAAGAGAGAACAGGAAGGGATTTCGGACTGACCTCAGGATGGAAGCCATGACAAGATTCCGGGCGCCTCCTGATCTTCTGGGCCTTTAAACGCTCACACTTCAGAGATTCGTTATGTTGACTGTAGTTAAGGCATATTTCTAAAATGCTGCTTTCCCTTCCTCAGCATTGGCACTAAAGTTGGCACCAAACTCCCTTGACAATTCCTTCCTCTCTGCCAGTGGAGAGGCCATCATATTCCCTTCCCTAATATTTCTCCCCCAGGTATCCTGACTGTTGATCCCCTTATAGACTTCAGCAGCCATTGCCGGGCCTATGCCCAAAAGGATATACCTGATCTCGATGGGTGCCATGGTGATGGGGGCCACAGACTCACAGATGCAACTGCTGTCCACCACCACCATGAACAGATTGCTGCTTGGGATTTGCTGGATGACAAAGGACCTGTTGGAAGAAGAAGCACGGACACAGTGAGTGGTTATTTACCATTCCTCAAGTGAAGAGCTGGGGGAAAACTTTCCCACTGGGTGGTAACTACTATATTTTGGAAAACAAGTTTCAGAGACTGTTTTACTGCTAATGTCGCCTTTTCCATGAGGGTTTTCATGTTCAGACACCAAGTTGCATGAAGAAGACAACAGCTTATAACCTATAGCTCTAGACAAACACAGCTAATAACATTCACCTTGGGAAGACTGGAATTTTATATGTACAAAACAGTAGAGTGAGATTTGGCTAATTTACCACAATTTCCAAGGCCCAAGAGGTTAGACCTTTCCAGGCCTCATTTCCTTCCTAAACATTATCAAAGTTGCATCTGATATTCTCCTAAGCAGATTTTTCTCTTCTCCTTTCCTCACAGACAGACTGATGCTATGTCATAGTGATGCCAAAGATGAACTGAACCTCCTAAACCCTTCTCTGCACTGCTTTGTATGTCTGTCCATAATACACAGTGTTTGGATGAAGTCAGTGCCAGCCCTTTAACATATTCCACCCTTCTCAGTGTACAGAAGCTCTGATATTCTGGGACCATCAGCAAAGCTTACTGACACTTGTTTTTTCCATTATCCAATTCAGTGAAATGACAAAGTAACACCACCATGAAAGTACTCCTTTAACAAGAACTACTACTGATTCTGCAGAGGAACAAATTAGAGACCAAAATCTCATTCTTTCAGACCCAACAAACTAACTAAATATTTAGCCCCAGATCTACAACCACTGCCACATAACTTTTCATGATGTTTCATTAAATTCAACTTAGTTGGATGAAATAGACTATAACCTAACAAAGTGTTCAATTTCTCCATACATTTTATCTTTATTCATCTTTCTCTCAACAAATTTGTTCTATTCTCTAGTGTATATCACCAAGATTTACTAAAATCATCCAGTGAAGAAGAGTCCTTTTTGTTAGTGCAAAATTTGAGCGAAGAGGAAAGGACCCCTTTTTCTTTTTACCTGTAACCCCCTCGTACGTTGAATTACCCAAGAAGATCTCTGAGATTACAACACAGCTGGCTTCCTTTCTACAAATGCCCAGTGCCTGTGCACCTAATATGATATGGTTATGTTTATCTTTTTCATCCATAGCAGGAAACAGGGCATGCCACTGCTTAACAATGTTCCCTCAATGCCTAAACCACTGTCCACACTCTGGGATACTTGCCCGCTGCTTTTCCTACCCTTCTCCACAACTACAATTGGCCTGAGAAAAAAATTCAACTGTGCTTTCTCAATAAAACTTTAAAAATCTCTGCTTTACCTTCCCCTTTTAGCATTAGCTGTCTTCTCACCTATGCAGGGACATTGCTTTAGCAGTTGGCCTCTGTAATGGATTACACCCATCAGGATTAAAATAACCTACTTGATGTGGCTCTCATCTGAGGAACAATGATATCCATGTTGAAGAAAGTTAACAGAGCCCCAGAATAATGTAAAACCAAGGTCGCACAACTTTTTAAAAAACAAATGGTTGACTTGAAAATTAAGCCAAATGAATCTACCAGATGTACAATAAAGGAGAAAGATAAAAAAATATGAAATAGAAGTTCCAAAGGGAGAGGATGTTTTCCAATTGTTGGAAAATTTTATTTTTTTCATAATAAAGGCCCATTTAAGCATGAATGAAACTTCAAATCATTAAAGATATAGACCAATCCTAAAATATTCTCTAGAAACAAATAAGGAGCGATGAGAATGACACCAACTTCTCAATGGGAATACTTAAGATGAAGAAAACAGAGAAATATAAAGGAAGTAAAATGCATGTCAAGTCCAGAGGAAAATTGATTCTAGGTAACTGTAGATAATGATAGAAAATTATGTTTTACAATTTAAAGATAATAGCTAAAAATAGGATGGTAAGTAATGTACACACACAGAAAAACTGATGTCTAAAATTATTATCAATCACAATAAATGTGAGGTGATTAGATTCACATACAAAAGACAGAGACTCTTAAATTGCATTTACAAAATACCAGCATTATGATGTTTGCAACAGACACTCCTGAAATAGAATGACGTAGAAAAGATGTCAGATGAGAGATGCCAAATGACAGGAAAAGATTTACCAGAAAACTGCTAACAACACAGGAGAGGAACAGGAAGAGGTTAATATTATTATGCAAATATTCAAAGGGGAAATCATTAAAATGTAATAAAGAGAATGGTTCATATAATCTGAATAATTGTTCATATTAAAAATAGTATAATAGTATAAATGGAATAACATGAACTTTTATGATCATAGTATACAAACTGATAGAAATACCAAAGTGACCAATGAGTGCATGATCTATTAAAATATGGAGCAAAAACTCTTCCAATCTAAACAATGTAGAATGTAAGATTTCGTTTTCAAAAAATTTAAATTTATTGGGGTGACATTGGCTAATATGATCATATAGGTTTCAAATGTCCATTTCTGTGATACATGCTCACCACTGAAAGTCAAATTATCTTCTGTCACCAACTATTTGGCCCCCTAAGTTGTTTTCAAACACAGGAAGGCACAATACATTCCAAAGAGCAGAAAGCATCACTTACATGTGCTTCTCTACAGTAGTGTAAAATTAGACATTAATAGCAAAATGATATAAGCAGTGGAAATTAAAGGTTAAAAACATACTCCATAAGTCATTGAGAATTTAAGAACAACCAAGACTCAAATTTGTACAGTATGACCTTAACTACTTTTACTGGGAAAAGAAGTTTGCAAATAAATGAACCAAATTTTTCAATGGAAAAGTTGGGAAAATAATAACATAAGCTGTCCCTGTGCCCTTCTACTTGGCCTTTCCTCTGGTACCCTGGGCTGGGTTGATGTTTCCCTCCAAACTCAGCTCTGGGGCTTCTGCAAGGATGTGACTGATGAGAGAGGAGAGAAGTGATCATTGCACAAATAGTCTCCTTTATCCACTAGCCATGACCTTCAGCTTACAAACATGCTGTCCTGTCTCCCATCTGAGGAGAAACAAAACTCTCTAGCTACTGCTATTTCTCTTTCCTCCTTTATAATAAACTCCTAAAAAGAATAATCTACCATTTCTCTCTCTTTCTCATTTCTCTCCTTCTTCCTCAAATCCACTCTAATAAGTCAGGAGCTCTTTCCCATGCCACTGAATCAGTTCTTGTCAAGAGAGCCACCTCTCTTCCCAATCTCTGTTACCTCTGCTTGCTCTTTGCTTGCTCACTGCCTGCCCCTCACAACAGACTAACAGAGTGTTAGCCAGTGCAACTGTGGTTTCCATGGGTGAGGGCTGCATCTGCCTGTACACAGTTATCTGTTATCCCCACCCAGTACCTAGAATTGTGCCTGGGACACAGAAGATTTTCAGGAAATAGTTACAGAATCAATGACAGAATGGATTTATAAAGATAAAAGCAGAAGAATAAAATGCAAATTAAAATGTGACGATAACTGAAAGAATGAAACTCTGGTTTAAAAGAACATTGACATAAATCAACTTTCGGCATTCCTGATCGAGCAAGAAGTCATATTAAAACTTGAAAGATATAGAGCCATTTAAAACATTTTAAGTCACTATTATGTATATTATTGTAAATAATTTGAAAACTTAGAGCAAACACACCTTTGGGGATAAAGTATAAATTATCAATATTTGGCCAAGCTATAGGAAACACAAGCAGACCAATAGCCATGAAAATAACTGAAATGCTCATTGAGAACCTACCCACAAGTGAATTCTATAAAATCACCCAAAGAACAGATATTATTATGTTCATAGAAAACCCATGTGAACCCAATGACCAACCGTTAGAACTAAAAGTGCTCAGGAAGCTGACCGGTGCCATACTCAGAGTATAAAACCACAGCCTTTCCCTGACACTGACAGTAACCAATGGGAAAATATTTATGAAATAAAGAACCACTGATAGCATCAATAATTACTATGAAGTGCCCAAGATCAAATCTAATAAATGACATTTTTTTATGAAGAGAATTACCAAACTTTACTGAACATAAAGAGATAAACTGATAATTGGAGGGAAGTACAATGGTTGTGGAAACACACACACACACATACTACTAAAACTTAGAGAAATATAAATTAAAATAATAAAATGCACTTTTCACCAGCTGATGGGCAAAAACGTAAACCTGTCTTACTATGACATTGCGGAGAGTCTGAAGAAGTGATTATTCTATAGTGCTGGTGGAAAAGTGAATTTTTACAGCCATTTGTTATTATAATGGAAATCATTTAGATCATATTTTTTCAGTAGTTTTACTTCTCAGTAAGAGAAACTCTTTTTCAGGACCCCAGAAAGTCATATACAAAGATGCTCTTAGTAGCATTGTTCATTAAGAGGGCAAAAAAATATGAAACTCACCTGAAAGTTCATCAATAGAAGTATGATTGAATAAGCAACAGTCTGTGAGCCTATGGTCTACCTGGCATCAGACAAAAAGGTGAAGATCTTTACCTACTGTCATAAAAGGATGTCCAAAACACAGTAAGTAGAAAAATTATGTTGCAAACTTATAAATAAGGTATGAATATTTCAGAATATTTAATTCTGTTATAGAGAATGTGAAAAATAAATAGGATGGGGCTTATCAGATGTATTGGGAATAGATAACAAATCAGTAAGCATTCCATGACTTATATTAAACATAGAAAGAATAAATGGACTAAAAAATAGAACTTTTTTATATAAAAAGTGAGTTGAATGCAAATATAAGAGAACATATAAAGTATCTTCCTAAAGATAAGAAGGAATTGAAGGACCAGGTAAAATTAAATATTTATAAGGCACAGACCATGCCATCTCCAGACTGATAGCTCTCGCCTGTACTACCCTTAAATCCACCCACTGGCAACTCCCATTCTCTGCCTGAGACACACAGATGAAAGTCATGGCTGCTTGGAGAGTTCGAGGCAAGCTATAAACTTGCCCTGGCATCTTTCCCTGGAGCCAGCCTGTACTGGCTCCAGCCCCTTCTCTCTGCTGAGCCCCCGTCACCACACTCAAGTCTGACCCTTCTACAAGATCATCAGTGGGAGACCAAGGGAGGAGGGGAGGTAGGGGTAAGGACAGGAAAGGAGGGCAGCGGAGGAGAGAGAGGAGACTGATGGAATGATTGTCAAGGGAGGCTTGAACTTAATCTGTAACGCTGAAGTTCTTTATAAGAAGAATGTGTTCATGTATCCTTAAAACATTTAGAAGTGGAACATTATGATAAAGGCAGAGAGTATCAATTTTCTCATGTTGCAGTAGAGAACGCCGGGACTCAGAGAAGATAAGTAAAATCTTAACAGAAGCTATATGAATAGGACATAATTGTGCCGATTTTAGAGATGGGGAAAGGAGGCTAAGTCACACCGAGAGTAAACAGGGCAGAGCTGGGGCCTCTGGCACTGGGGCCATTGTGGGTCCACAATGACAGGCAGCGGACTTTCTGTCTTGTGTTGGAGTTACCAGTGCTCAAGCTCCTTGAGGGCAGATCCAGAGTGATTACTCCATACAGATGCTTAGTGACAAGTGCAAGACATTATTGTTTTTAACACATGTACCCTCTCAGCGGAAGGCTCCCCAAGTGTTGTCAATGAAGCCCCACAGCAAACTTCTCTCTTTTCTCTAAATCCTAGGAGATGAAAAGCCCTGCCTGCAGCGATACTGGAGCAAAGGAAAACAACCCCCTACAAAGGATTTGCCAGCGGAAAGATTAACTGCTTTTCCATATTTTAAAGACTTACTGTCTGCTTATTAACATGGTGCTTTGGAGGGGTCTGGGCAATGTTAGCTGTACATTTATGTGCACAACGTGTATTTATGGCCCAGGGTGCAAGGTTGAACTTCATAAAACACACCTCCATCCAGCTGGGCCCAGCAGCCAGACTGACGTCACTGTGCAAAGGAACCTTGGCCTAGTGGGTTTGCCTGGGGGCCAAAAACGGCAAGAGGGAAATGCCTCCACAGAGCACCACAGAGGTCGTTTTTAAGCAGGGATAGGTCAAAATGCGTAAAATAAATTAGGTCCTCTAGGGAAAGAGAGTAGAGAAGAGGGGAGCAATTTTGATGTGTCCATTGCCGGGAATGAAATAACCCAGTCCTCCCTTCTCCATTCACTACAGGCGGAGACGGACTAGAGGGAAACATGATGGGATTTCAAGACAGCCTCCCCTGACAAGAGAGAATATTTGCCGCTTGCTATCTGTAGAGGGGCTTTGCGGACCAGATGAGGAAAGCGATCAGGCGGCTTCCCCACGCTCCCCCTGCACAAACATGTGCAATGGGAGAGACCAAGGGATAAGATTCCCAGGGGATCCCAGAATGCACATTTGGAGAACTTAGTTGGCTTGCTTTTCATTGACTGGGTACAAAACTATGGCTTGAAAAATTGTCAGGGCAGGACAGAATCTTAAAACATTTTGACATCTTTTGCCTTTTATAGATTTTCACCATTTATAAATTTTACAGATTTTAGCCCAAGGTAAAATAAAATACAACGCATGAGTCATAGGGGATTTATTTGAATTTGTTGCTGATCCTGTTCTACCTGGTACTACTCTCTGGTGGGGGTTGGGTATGTCACTGCAGATCTCCCACAGGATCCGATTCTCTTTGAAGGTGGGGAGATACATGTCCTCCTGCAATGTGCCCCAAAATGCACTACACTGACCCAGGCCCAAAAGTTGTGAAGAGCAAACATTTGGTGACTGGATATTTACATTCAAACTAGAGATTAAATAATGAGGATGTATTCTAGCACAATGCTATAGCCACTCTATTGACCAGCATGGGGGAGGGAAGAGGGGGACAGGAGCTCAAAAGTAAAGGAATGAAGGTCAGGGCCTCACCTGCTCACCACGAGAGTGGTAGGCCTGGAGAACATCACAGGTGAGTCCTGTTAGCATGTTAAGCCATGTGTAGTTCTAAAATATTTAAACTGTTTCAGAGCACAAGGGAAGAAGAAAATATTTCCAATTTCTTTTATGAAAATCCCTGATATAAAACCAAAATTATATCAAAAAACCTATGGAATAATCTTTTTTTAATGAATATTGGTGCAAAGATCTTAAAAGTAAATAGGCTTCGATAGGATGTTGAAATAGTAACACAGCATGCCCCAGGGTGGAATAACCTAGAAATTCCAAGAAACAAGCTTATTGAATTGTCTCAGCTTAATAGAAGTAGAAATATGAAACAATTCTTCCTTTAAGTCTCTGTTTTCCACGCTACTATGTTGAATTCTGCTTTCTCATCTCTGAATGATATCTTGCATAGATTCCATAATTTTCTGACAGCTTTAGGTTAATAAAATTAGTCAGGTCTAGTTTAATACATTAATTTTATATCTAGTTCAAAGCTCTGTATTCACTGTTTTTCTTTCAAGCTTCTAGGTTCTTACTTCTTCAGTATCTTGGGGTGGAGAAAATGGAGCAGTGAAGAGGCAGCATTTTCTGCGTGCCAGGCTAGAGTGCCATTCTCTGACCCCAGCTTGTTTTTTACAACACAGTTTGGCCTTTGCTGCCTTCCCTGTGGCCTAGCATCCAAATACTGGTTTTCTTGTGAGGTTATCAGGGACTCCTCAGAGGATCCATTGCTCCTCCACATGGTTCCAACTTGATCACCCACACAGCTCCTGCCATAAGCAGTCACTCTACAGCCCCTTGGTGTGGACCTCACCTGGGGAGCAACCCCTTATTTGGTTTAAGCAAGATGACAGCTATCTTCCATTTTGTCCACTTGACCCGGAAAAACATGCACATTTGCTGGCCCTGCCATAGGCCACTTCAGTGCGTCCCATTTGCCAAACCTTGCCCTCTCCCTTTAGGTCCCTTTCTCTTACTCAAAGAGGCTCAAGACCAGACTGCCACTTAATGGATATTCCACCAGCGCTGGGCTTCCCTCCTTTCAGGTGACCCCCAAATATAGAAAAGGATCTCTTGGAGCATTCCTCCACTGCCCATCTATCTGGCTTCAAGTAGGGAAAAGCCCCCCTGGAGGGAAGAACCTCCACTCATAAACCCCGGTATCTGTTTGGTTAAGCCCCTTACCGGGCTTCACCTGGCAGATGGGAGGTAGACCAGTTGTCTTTCCCCGAATGACCTTACGGGTGGGGGTGGCAGGAGATCTTTCAACTCTAAATTAGTGCTCCCTAAAGGGCTGTTCTCTTCAGAACTTGTGGTGCTTTCTGTCACTTTGTCCTTGCCTCAATCTGGGTCTAAAAGGAAGTCCCCACTTGACATCCTGTTTGCATCCTCCCAGTAAACTTGTTCACGCAAAACACCCTATACAGAGCTGGAAAGATGCCAGTGCTGTGGGGTCTGTTCAATAGAGGCCTACATGACTTTTGACAAAAATCCCATCCCTGAAAACAGTCCTCAAAACAACAGAAAAAGGCTCTTGATTCTGAACCGAATTTAGCATCACGTTTCAGGATAAGACACTCAGAGTTAATTAGAGTTGGAAGATATGGAGGCTCACTCCCTCCTCTATTACTCGTCTTTGTTCTGAAAGTGCTAGGCTATGCAATTAAACCAGAGAAAAGAGGGATGATTAACTGTTGGAACAAAGGAAGTATTCACAGGTACTGAAAACGTGCCTCTGCCCCTTCTCCCAATAATTATTTCCTGGTTCCCTGTATCTCTTAAAGGTACCACACTCTGTTGAGTCATACAAGCCAGAAGTCTTGAAGTAATTATCAATGTATTCCTCTTCAAACATCACCACGTGCTGATTTGACCACCTCTTCAGTCCCATGCAGGCCATCCTTCCATCTCCCGTTCCTCAGGGCCAGCTGTATGGACGAGGGACTAACGCAGTCCCACAGGAACCTACACTCACAAGGGCTTGTCACTTGGAGGTTACTGCTCTGCAAGCAGGATTGGCTTGAAGTTTTTAATTTTATCTTTGAATTTGTATTTTATAGGTGAAGTCCAAGGGACAATAGAGCATGCAAGGGAGGGAGGGAGTGGTTCTTAGCTGCCTGGCTCCTGTCCCAGTCTAGGAACCCCATGACCCTCCAGCCCTGGCAGAGGCCTGGGTACAGACATGGGATGGGTTAAGGTAGTAGTGAATCTGAGGGTCCTTATGACTTTGGAGAAATTTAGTTTTAAACTCTAGCTCTAGAAATCATCTCTCTCTCTCTCTCTCTCTCTCTCTCTCTTTCTCAATCTCTATCTCCATCCCCCTTAGAAACTTGGCCTTTACCCCTATGATCAACAACCCCAAAGGCAACAGAAGACAGTTGCTGGTACCTGACAAATGGTCACAAGTTCTGGACCTCTGTCAGAATTAAGATAACATCTTGACCTAGGTTATGTTTCAGTTCCCAAGCTCTAAGTTAGAATGATCCCCTGAGTGCTTTCCCATGGAATCAGACAAAGGGATGCCAGAAGAGACCTAAGAACTGTCCTCAAAACCTGAAGAAAAGATTTATCAACCTTACCTCACCTCTGACCAATCAGCAACCAGCATGACCCCTAACCCACAGTGCCTTGTAATTTTGCCCTATATAACCTGTAATCTACATGCTACCTGGGAGTCTTGTCTTCAGAGCATAAGCTGCCCATCTCCGTATTGGCCAACTCAATATTAAACTATTTCTTTTTATACTACAGACTTCTGCTCATGCATTTCTTTGCACCAGGGCACACAGGCGGGCAGAGGAACTCAGAACAAACATTGGGGTCCTGGAAACAGCAGCTGGCAGCACTGGGGCACATTCAGCCTGTGACTCAGCAGGGGTAAACCTCTCATCCATGATCCAGGTTCCAAGTGTGTCCTGGTGCTGAGATGGAAAGCCTTTGCTGAGTGGTTGTCCATCATGAGTTGGTGTGGTGAACCCCTGGGAAAGGGAGACTGTGTCCACCTCTCCAAGCAGGACATGGCACATCAGTACAGTGGCCAGAAGAAAGAAGAACCCAGCAGCCACTGGTTGCACACACCACTGTGTAATGGGGGCAGGACCCAAGGGTGCCTGTGAGGGTCTTATGCGTGTCCCTGTATCTGAGGGAGCACAATATTAAATAGCAAAAGTATATAGCTATAGATATAAAGATATGTGACAGATCAAGAGAGGCCATAGAAATAAAAGTAATGTTTTACCTTTTAGTACCTTTAATGACACTTTACCTCTGCTTTTTAAACAAGCAGTCCACATTTTCATTTTGCACTGGGCCCACAAAGTATACAGCTGGTCTTGTTAACTTGCACCATGTTTGACATATCTTGCAACTGGTTTCCCTGCTATAGCCCAGTTTCTATTTCTGAGGTAGTATAGTCCTTCCCAAGTGCAAGGCTAATCAAGCTATCTCCCTCTACACATTCGCACAACCTCCTTAGCATCTATTCAGTGGCCCGCACCTGAGTGAAGCAAACAAGGACCTGTATGATCCAGCTGGCTCTCTTCCCCACCTGGCATTCAACTGCCCCAAGCCCTAAGCCACTTTCCTCCCTAACTACCAGACCAGCTGACCTACCACCGGCTTGTGATACATCATGATGACTCTCCTTCAGTGCTGAGAGCCAGACGGAGCTCTTTGTCTGGGCTGCTCACTGAATCACCTGGGGAGCTTTTTGTTTCATTTTATTAATCTGTGTGTGTGGGCCACACCTATAACAAATCATATTAGAATCCCTGGATGTGAGGCCAAGTCTTCTGTCTTTAAAGCTACAATAATTAATTAATTACAAAGCTGAGTATAGAGAAGCACTCCTCAGACTTAAGGTGCTTATAAATGACCTTTTTCTTGAAATGCAGATTCTATTCAGTGGGTCTAGAGTGGAGCCAGTGAATCTGCCTTTCTCACCTGCTCCCAGGAAATGCTGATACTGCTGCTTCAAAGACTATCAAGACTCTAAGTGTTGCAGGCACCTTTTCCCAGACACTTTGAGAGCCCCAGTTCAGTTCTAAAAGACTAATTGAATGTTACTTTCTCCATGAGAAAGTTCCACTCTCACATAAGGAGGCATGCTCTCCTTGGTATGTTGCAGGTATCTGTCTCACACATATAAAATACACACACTTCTAAAGGCAGGTGGAAGGAAATGCTAATAGCCATTTCCCACCCCGTACTATACACTGGCAAGGAACAGAAGCACAGACACCAGCACTCCAGGCTGCACTTGGAATGGTTTGAAAATTGTGAGCTATAAAACCTGTAGATAATTCCCTTTTCGTAACCTAGGGAACACATGGAACAGTTATCCTCTAAAGCAGTAAATATGAGGTTCAACAAACAGTCCCTCTGGTTGCCAGGTAGGAGGTACAGGTCACACACATTAAGTAATCATGAACAAGACAAAGAAGGCAAATCAGCGCAAATCAAAAGTCATGAGAGCAGATGCTTTAAATTTCAAGAGTTAATTGGACACCAAGCAGCTGTTCCCCCATGAGTCCCTTGATATAGTTTGTTCTAAAGTTGGTGGTAAAGACTGATTTACTCAACAATATAACACAGTGAGTGAGCCAGCTAATATCTTCTCTCCTTCTCTTCCCCCCTTTTTTCCTTCCTCTTTCCCACCATACCCTAACCCTCTCTAGATAACAAGACAGAGAGCTATTTAGTTTTTAAATTTGAATAATTTTCTCTCCTACAAGACTAATTATATGTATATGTATATGTATATGTATATGTATATGTATATCCCGGCTCAGGCCTAAAGCTGATTGAGTAACAATGGAAAAAGAGTGAAAGATAAAATTATAATTCAAAGAAGCAAAGTTCCCTGGCAAATAAATTATACAGAATATAGTACAAGGTTTAAGCAGCCTGGAACTGTTTATTCTGACAGCTCTTCAAGATCCAAATCTCTTTGGTTGATTTCGGAATAAAAAGAGGCCCTGCCTTCAACATCAGTTTCCTTTGATAACCAATCTCCCTTCTTTTGGTATTGATATCCTACTCTTTGTTCAGGAGTCCACCCTTCCTCCAGGCAGCCCTAGTGCTTCTAAAGACCTAGCCCTGCACAGGCTTGTTACCTGGGCTTAAGCAACTGGTATAATTCCTTCCCTTAAATAAAGAAACTGTTTCAGAGATGGGCATTGGACCTAAGTTATGCCAATCAGACAAACCCATACTCTTATTTCTACTCCTAAAACATAAAAACAAGGAAGCTTTCAGCCTAAGAGCCACTGGCAGCTTTCCTGTGCTCATGAATAGGGATGCTGCAGGAAAATGCAAACAGAAAACTGAGGTCATGATCCTAACCTTTGGGAAACTAGAGTAAGCCTTACCTGAAGTATGCCTTTTGATTTTTCTCTTTATTGCTTAAGCTTGCTTGAGATGAGCCTTCTGTTATTTGCAATGAAAGGATACTAAGTGATGTGCTTCTAGATTCCTTATGATGGCCACCACGTTATCTGATGAAACAGCAGTAGGAAAATGTAGACTTTAAGGAGCTAAGTCTTAGGGGCCATCAGCACAGCGCTTACCAGGTGCATCTTGGATGACCCGCCAGAAACCACACTGGTGCAGGCCTCTCTTGCTCCGCTTCTTTAGCGTGGGAAATGTGCCATGTTTTCACAGTTGAGGGCTGAGATTAAATGGGACGAGCATTTGTTATATTCTTTGTTATATTTATTTATTCAAAAATGTATACAATAGACACATTATGGCATTCCATTTGTGGCTCCATTTGTGCCATGCTGATAGGAAGAGCACACAAAAAGCTCAAGTGATGTTTTGTCTGCAGGATACAGTGTCCTGCGGTGGTATTTATTATATTGCAGACAGAAAGAGTCAAAAAGAGCCATAATAATGACTTCCACTCATCCTTAGCCCCACCAAGGATTTGTTGAGATTTATGGTATGGACCCAGATCTTGAAAATAACTTGGGCAGGAAGTTCTTTGGCATATTAGCCCAAGGCATGCGGCAACAAATGGCATTTTGTGTTTGAAATATGGCAAGGGGGAGAGCCCCATCGAATGAAAAGCAAGAGGGACCCAGTCTTCTTTCTCATCTCAGCAAAAGAAAATCTCAAAAGAACTGACAACAAAAGATATTTTCAAAACTTGGCAATTATTTTAGCTTTTAAAAGTTTTTCATTTTATTTTTTTGTACTAGGGTTTTCAATAAATCCTCTTAATTATGACATGAACCATTTTCTCCTAAGCCCTTAAGAAAAGTAAGGAATTTGTTAAATAGTTTCACTGGAACTATTAGTATCTTTTCTTATAAATAATGAGAATGAGAGCTAACATTTATGGAGTGTTTATTTAGCACCAAGCACTTTTCTAAGCAGTTCCCCTTTAATCTTCACACCAACTCAAAGAATTATCATCTTCATTGTACAGATGAAAACATTCAAGCTTTGAGAAGTTAAACAAGCTTTCCAAATCCTAAAACCCATAAAGTATCAAAGTATGAAAACTCTACAAAACCAGGCCTATTTCATTCTAAGCCCTTCTTCAAGCAGTGTGCTATAACTAACCACTATCCCTGTCACCACCCCCATCACCACCCCTGTCATCACAGTCATTTACCTGAGCATTGACCACGTGCAGTCTTTGCATGAGGTCTTTTACTTAAAATTGACTCATTTCACAACAACTCTAGGAGGCAGATAATATTATTCGTAAATTATACAAGAAACACCCAAGGCTTAGAGAGCTTAAGTTTTTGGCCCTATCTTGATTTAATATAGCACAGGTAATAGATATCAGAACCATGGTCTGGCTTTATGCTATCAGATTTTACAGCTTGCCATATTATCCATTAAACAATAAAAACTCATGTGGAAAAGAGTTTGGACAGTAGTAATGCAACAATTCACTGATAAACTAAGACCAGAGAATCTGTCCCTGGATAGAAGGGGGAAAATTGACATTGCCTTGGACTCAATTACAATCTCCCACTTTTTAGTGTTACGCTGTCTTCCATTATGCCCATGTGAATTGTTAGGCTCATTCAGCAAGACAGAACAACATCATAACAAACCATCAGGAGGTCTGAGCAGCCTTCAAAGTATAAATAATTCACCGGGAAATTAAAAATCTTAATTTAAGTGACCTGGCTAAGTCAGACCCTGATCGTCAATAATTGCTTTCTAAAAGGTTGCACACCTTGCATTACATTAAAAAAAGCATTTTGTCCAACCTACTATTTTAAGGGGAAGAAACAATTAGTCTAAGTATGAGGCCAGTTTTGCATAGAAAAAAGACTGAAAGGAAATGTAGAGCCATTTGAGTACCACTTATCCCCCATTTTACTGATGAGGAAACTAGTTAACTTGCTGGAAGTGATTAAGCTAGTAAGACCTACAACAGGGATTCAATACACGCCACCTGGCTTTATAGCAGAAGCATGCAGCTTCTCTGCTTTGGTCCTGAGATTGCATGTGATTTTTCACTTTCTTCTTTGTACATTTTTCTATTAATTTTTTTTACAATGACTAAGAATTATATTGTAATAAGAACTAAAAACTACAGAATAACAACTTTCTATCCTTTAGACTATAGACATACATATTTATAAAACTATAGCTCATGAACCATAATTTTTCTCTACAGTCTCAGTTGCTAACTACCAGAAAAATTAAAATCAGAGTCAAAATAATTAATTGAAAAAAAAAGCAAGGAAGTACCTTGTTGTCACCTTCTATATGCCCAATTTGACTGTACATCTTTGTCATGTGTCCCAGTCAAGGAGCCCTCTCTGAGCCTTTCTATAATACCATCATAAACACTGCCTGGTCAACAGCTGAAGCTTGATATATTTTCACTGATTGAAATAAGGGCTAGATCCAAATTTGGCTCTAAGCCTTCTGAATAATATATCTTTGTAGGTTTAAATCAGTGACCCAGGAAAAGAGTTAACAAATCATGTGGTTTGCTCCATTTGGGGATCTGAATTCTCAAATCAGTGCTAATAATAAATTCCCACCCCTATTAAAAATTTATTATCACAAAGCAGCATGGTTATTCATTTTTAAGAGTGTAAGTACTGATGTGGACACCTACAGTCATAGGGAAATTTTAAGAGAGATAAAGATATTACAGAAATACTGTATCAAAAACAATGGTTAGTGTTCACACAGTTTTTCTGATAATTGGTAATATACATCAACAGAGAAAAAAAATCTCCTAGAATAAAAATCAGAACTATTCTCCCATATCCACCCAGGAAATATCAATATGGAGTAGAGGTGAGGAATAAAATGAAGGAGGTAGGAGATAATAGGGGTACTAAAAATTTGACTTGTTAAAAGTCAATGGAATTGAACCAAGTTGTCAGCGTGAAATAAATAGGCAATCCACTTTGGAGAGTATCCCATTCCCTATTTCTGCCTTTGTTTTCCTATCTCAAAAGTGATTTCTAAGGTCCCTTCCCAATCTAATCCAAAATACTTGGTTTTCACATCATTGTTTCCTCTGGCAATAAATCCTTAAATTTCTCCATGATGAGATTATAAATTTTAATTAGTTGTTATTATTTTCTCTTTCCTTTCGCTCCCTCCACTGCAAACCCTAAAGAGAATAATACATTTTTATTGAAAAAATATTTAGACTCTAAAAGTTAAAATTCAAAAATTCTAAATGTTAAAAAATAATTAATATATATCCTTCTCAAACTATTCCCAAAAATTGAACATGAAGGAATGTTTCCAAATTCTATAAGGCCAGCATCACCCTGATACCAACACCAGACAAAGACACTATAAAAAACAAATTACAGACAATATCCCTGATAATCATAAATGCAATAATTCTTAACAAAATATTAGCAAACCAGATTCAACAATACATTAAAAGGATCAACACTGTGATCAATGCAAGGAATGCAAGGATGGTTCAATATCTGCAAATCAATCGATGTGAATTACTACATTGGATTTTGTTGTGAATACAACAAAACAAAGGATTAGAATTACTTGCTTATCTCAATAGATACAGAATATGTATTTGACAAAATAAAACATTTGTGATTTTAAAAACACAACAAAGTGTATATAGAAGGATACTGCTTGAATGTTTTCATCTGTACAACCTTTCTTCCTAAGATCAGCAATAAGACAAAGATGCCTACTCTCACCACTTTCTTCAACATAGTATTGAAAGTCCTAGCCACCGCAATCAGACAAAGAAAGGAAGGAAAGAAGGAGGGAAGGAAGAAAAAAGGCACCCAAATTGGAAATGAAGAGGTAAAACTCACTACTTGTAGATGACATGATACTGTACACAGAAAACCCTAAAGACTCCACCAAAAAACTACTAAAACTAATCAATGAATTCAGTAAAGTTGCAGGATACAAATTAATATAAAGAAATTAGAGGCATTTCTACATACAAGTGATGAATTATCAGACAGAGATTTCAATAACCCATCTACATTTACATCAAAAAGAATAAAATACCCAGGAATAAATACTATCCTCAAGGACTGAAATAATTAATATTGTTAAAATGTCTATATGACTCAATCTACACATTCAATGCAATCTCTATCAAAATACCAATGGCATTTTTCACTAGAACAAATGACCCTAAAACTTATATGGAATCACAAAAGTCCCCAATTCCCAAAGCTATCTTGAGAAAGAAGAACAAAGCTCATGTTGAAAAAACTAGACAGATATATGCAAAATATTAAAGCCGGACCACTCTCTTATACTGTATACAAAAATAAACGCAACATAGATTAAAGATTTAAATGTAAGGTCTGAAACCATAAAACTTCCAGAAGAAAACATAGGCAGTAAACTTTTTAACATTGGTCTCAGCAATATTTTTCTGAATATGTCTCCTCAGGCAAGGGCAACAAGGACAAAATAAACAAGTGGAACTAAATCGAACTAAAAAGCTTTTGTATAGTTAAGAAAAATATCAACAAAAATGAAAGGAAACTTCTTTAATGGAAGAAGATATTTGCAAATAATATATCCTATACGTGGTTAATACCCAAAGTGGTTAATATATTTATAAAAAACTTATACAACTGAACAACAACAAAAAAAACCAATTCAATTGAAAATATCATCTCACATCTGTCAGAACAGCTATTATCAAAAAGTCAACAAATAACAAGAGTTAGTGAGGATGTGAAGAAATGAGAACCCTTGTGTACTGTTGTTGGGATTGCAAATTGGTTCAGCCACTATGAAAAACAGTATGAGTTGCCTCAAAAAATAAAATAGAATTACCATAAAACTGAGCAATTCCACTTCTGGGTGTTTATCAGAAGAGAACAAAAACACTGATTTGAAAAGATATCTGCATTCATATGTTCACTGTAGCATTTACAATAGTCAAGATATGGAAGCAACATAGATGTTCATTGATAGATGAATGGGTAAAGAATGTATGGTATATATATAATGAAATATTTCTCAGCCATAAAAGTAATAAAAGTTTGACATTTGTGACAATATGAATGAACCTAGAGAGTATCATGCTAAGTGAATTAAGCCAGACAAAGACAGATATTGTATAATTTCATGCATATGTGGAATATTTTTTTAATAAAGGAAACAGACTCATAGATACAGAGAACTAACTGATGTCTACCATAGAGGAAGGGAAATGGGAGGATGGGTGAATAAGGTGAAGGAGAATAAGAGGTACAAACCTCCAGTAATGAAAATAACAGTAAGTCATGTGTATGTAATGTACAGCATTGGGGAAATTATCATATTAACTTTGGTGAGAGATGGTTACCAGACATATTGTGGTGATCACATAATAAAAAATATAAATATCTCTATGTTGTAACCCTGAAACTATATTGTATGTCAAATATACTTTATTTAAAAAATTCTAAATCTTAAATTATCCTAGGTTGACACCTGGATACCATTTCCAACTGGGCAGAGAAATTCTATACACAATCAAGCTAAAAAGTTTTAAGGTGTAAATACTATATCCCAGGTCTAGGGACAAAAATGGCACACACTCATCTACTAAAGCCTAAAACTAAGCCACCAAAAAAGAGCAAGGTAATTTCCTGATAATTCAAATACATGGTGCAATAAAACTTAACATTCTTCAGATGGAAATAACAAAATTCAGGGCATCTACAATGTACCATTCACAATATCCAGTGCAAAAAATTACTACCCTTGTGAAGAAATGTAAAATGTGATAAACCAATCAAAATAAAAATGTCACCAAGGACAGGCCACATACGACCCAGATACATTATATATGCCTAATAAGCCTAAAACCATGTCCATATTGAACAAAGAAACAGGGGTATTTCAGCAAAAGTATGAAAACTATATAAAAGAAGGAAGTACAAATTCTAAAAAACAGAAAGAATACCTGAAATTTAAAATTCATTGAATGGTATTAAAAGCTGATTGTACCAAATAGAAAAAAATGACCAGTAAACTTGAAGCCAACTCAATAGCTACCATCCAAATTGGAGGACAGAAAGATAAAAAAAATTGAAATGAAAATGAACAAAATTCCAATAAGTAATGACATAATATTAAGCTGTCTAACAAACATGTATTTGGAATCCCAGACTTGAATAACAAGAGACTGGGACAGAAAATATATAGAAGAAATACTAATTGGCCTAAAATGGGAGAGAATTGGGAGTCTATTATCATAAGATGTGCATACTACACATGAAACAATACAATATTATTTGAAAGTGAATTGTGAGAAATTAAAGGTGTCTGTTATAAATCTTAGTACACCCATTTACAAAATATTTTAAAAGGTATAAATAATAAGTCAGTAGCAGAAAAAAATGAAATCATAAAACACTCAGTATACAAGAATGTAGTAGAAAAATAGCAAAAAAGAAACAAATAAGAAAAAGAATGAATAGAAAACCACCAGAAAGATGGTTGAATATATCAATAGCTACTTTAAAAATAAATGGTCTAAACATGCCAATTTTAAGATAGAGATTGACATCCTGGGTAAACAAAGTCAGATCTAACTCCATACTGTCCATAAGAAGCCCTCTAATTATGAACACATTGGTAAGCTCAATGCAAAAAGACTGAAAGAAGATACACCATAAAAATACCATTCCAAAGGAACCTGAAACAACTATACAGGGTGGGCAAAAGTAGGTTTACAATTGAGTTAACAGAGTTTATTCTTGTATTATTATTTATTATTGTATTATTTTCATACAAACAGCTGTAAACCTACTTTTGCCCTACTCTTGTATTAGTATCAGAGAGTGTACTTCAGAACAAGGAATATTACAAGTATAAAGAGGGATATCACAAAATGATAAAAGAGTCAATTCACCAAAAAGTCCTAACAATACCAAATGTTTATGTACCTAACGACCAAATATTAAAATAAATGAAGCAAAAACTAATACACACTGAAAGAAAAAATATAGGCAAATCCACAATTATAGTTGAAAACTGCAACAATCTTATTTTGGTCATCAATAGAATAAACAGAACAAGTAGAAAATCATTACTGATATAGAAACAAGTTTACTTAATTGATATATATGTGTGTATGTGTGCGCACACGCACGTGTGTCTATGTGTGTGTGTGTGTGTGTGTGTGTGTGTGTATATAAACACTGTAATCAACAACAGCTCGATGCAAATTTTCAAGTATATGTGAAACAGTTATCAAATTAGATCTTGTTACACATCATAAAGCAAATCTTTGCAAATTAACAAAATTTAAAGTATACAAAGAATGTTACCAAACAATAATGAAATTAAACCAAATCGATGACAGAAAGATTTCTGGAAAATCCCCAAATATTTTGAAATTAAACAACATGCTTCTAAATAACCCTAAAGTCAAAGAGGAAGTTGCAGGGAAAATAAGAAAATATTTTTAAATATTTTGAAAATACTATTTAATAAGAAATAAAATATACAACACAGGTCAAAAGTTGTGGGATGCAGTTAAAGAAATGCTTAAAGGAAGATTTCTAGTATTAAATACTTACATTACAAAAGGAAAAAAAGGTCTCAAATCAACAATATAAGTTTTTACCATAAAAGAAGAACTAGAAAAAAAAAGAAAAATTCAAAACAAGGATGACAAAGGAAGAAACAAAGCTAAGAGAAAAAAAATAAATTTGGGAACAATAATCAATAGAGAAGTCAGTGAAATTAAAAGTTTGTTCTTTAAAATGATCAACAAAACTTAGCAATCTCTTAAAAAAAAAAGCAGCTGTTTTTTCTATGACCAAGTATAAAAGAGAGATGACATAGACTAAAATTATCATCAATGAAAGAGCGAACATTACTCTAGCTCATAGATATGAAAAGAATAATAGAGAATACAAAATTCATAGTATGTCTATAAATTTGATAACTCAGATAAAGCACACAAGTTCCTTCTGGGACACAATCTACCAAAGCTTACCCAAGAAGAAATAGATTAACCTCGCTGGTCCTATATTGATTGAAGATGTTAAATTTGTAGTTAAAATTTTTTCCACAAAGAAATCTCCAGACCCAGAAGTTTTCACTGGGGAATTCTACTAAAGATTTAAGGAAGAAATAATAGATTCTACACAAAATCTCCTAGAATATAAAAGAGGAGAGAATATTTCACATCTTTTTAGAAAGCCAGATTATCCTAATACCCAAATAAGACAACAATACTACAAGAACATTACACATCAATACACCATGTTAACTCAGAGCAAAATGCCACAGCATAACATTAGCAATCTGAATACAGCAATATATGACCACCACAGGAATGTGAGGGTGGTTCAACATTTAAAAACCAATGTAATACACTACAAGAGGGGAGTCCTTTCTAAAATGGAATTATCTTCTGGAGGCTGAGCCCCTGGTAACACAGGTTTCCCCCACTAGATGATTGTTCTAGGAGGCCATCTGTATTAGTGCACCAGCTGGCGTTGCTGTGAGAGGCTGCATTTGGCTTCAGTGAATTATTTTTGAAGACTCTTTCAAAGCATTTGCCCATTTCATGATAGGTGATTTACAAATGCACCTGCCCACACCATGCTGAGTGTCCAGTTTTTGACAAAAAATAGCATGATCCCCATACCCCAGTACCCAACCTCTCTATTTACCCAATCTTGCCCCAAGTGATTTTTTTATTTGTTTCCCAGATAAGAAAAGGCCTCAAAGGGAAACATTTTGCTGATGTGTAAGAGGTGAAACAAAAAATGGCAGAAGCAATAAAAGGCATCAAAACTGACAAGTTCAAAAACTGTCTTTAATAGTGGGAAAAAGTCTCAGTAGGTGTAGTGCATCAAAAGGAAAGTACTTTGAAGGTGACTGAAGTTTAAACATATAAGAATAAATACACAATTTTTTAATAAATAAACCTGGTTTTTTTTTGGCAGGTCCCCCTACGTATCAAGACCAGTGTAGGGAAACAATATGATTAACAAAAAAGATTAAAATGTTTGACAAATTTTTCTATCCTTTCATGATTGATAAATAAATAAATCTCAATACATTAGGAATAAAAAGAAAAAAATTTTAGTCTAATAAACGGCATCTAAAAAACCGAATAGCTAACACCAGACAGAATAATAATAATAATAATTCTAAATGCTTTCTCTCAAGGACTGGGAATATGACAAGGTTGTCTGCTCAAACTACCCTACTCAACATTGCTCTGCAGGTCCTAGCCAGTACAATAAAGCAAGAAAATAAATAAAAGTCATGCAGAGTAGAAAGAAAGAATTGTAACTGTATGCACATATGACATAATTTGTCTACATAGGACACCCTACAAAACTACAGATAAAGTAAATAGAATTAATGTCAGATTTATAAGGTGGCAGAATATAAGGTCAACATGGACAAGTCAATCACATTTCTATATACTATCAATGAGCAGTTGGAAATCAAAATGAAAAGGCATCATTTAAAATAGCAGCAAAAGAACGGCAAATACTTAGGTATAACTCTACTGAAATATTTGAAAACCATGTAAGCTGAAAACTATAAAAGACTGATCAAAGAAATCAAAGACTACAATAACTGCAGAGATATAGCATGTCTACCCACTGGAAGATTCAGTAGTGCTACAATGTCAGTTCTCCACAAAGTGAGCTATGCAGTCAATCTCAGCAGAATTTCAAACAAAATCCCAGCAGAATTTTTTAATAGAAATTGACAAGCTTATTCCAAAATGTACATGGACATGTAAATGTACTAGAACAGACAAAGGCATTTTGAAAAATAAAAAAGATTACAGATTCTTAATACCTGATTTACAAACTTAATAGAATGCTACAATTATCAAGACAGCTTGATATTAGAGAAAAGATGTAGACACGTAGATCCACTGAATAATATCTAGACATACATGCACACATTTGACCATTTGATTTTCAACAAAGATACAAAGGCAACTCATGGAGAGAGAAGAGTCTTTTCAACAAATTATTTCAATTTGTGAAATAATTGAATATCTGTATGGAAAAAAATCTCAATTTGTACTTCATACCATGTACAAAAATAAATTCAAAAATGGATCACAGATGTAAATGTAAAATTGAAGAGTATAAACTTTTTAGAAGTATAGAAAAAAAATCTTTGTGACCTTGGGCTAGGCAAAGATTTCTTAGATACAAAAGAATGATTCATAAAAAACTCAGTTAATAGGATTTCAACAAAATTAACTTATTTCTGTTCTGTGCAAGACACTGTTAAGAGAATAAGAGGACAAGTCACAACTTGAAGAAAATATTTTCAATTCATATATTTCTATAAAAGACATGTATCTGAAATATGCACAAAATTATCAACACTATAAAAAACTAATTTAAAAAATGGGCAGAGAACCTGAATAGGCACTTTTCTAAAAAAGACATACTGATGGACAACAGGTAGGTACATGAAAAAATGCTCAAGATCACTAAACATCAAAGAAATGCAGAGCACAGGGCATTCTATAGAACAAATAACCTCCTAGTTAAAGACAATGTGCGCAATTCATATGGTTCTCCTTCAAACAAACCAAAAATAAAAGATACATTGAGACAATTGGGGAATTTTGAATATAAATAGAGTGTAATAAAATATGTAGGAATTAAAGTTAATTTTGTAGGGTGTAATAATGTCACCGTGATTAAAAATGTTTTTTAACTCCTTATCTGTAAGAGATGGACTCTAAAATATTTAAGGATGAAAAAATATGTTGTTAGGGATTTGCTTTAAAATATTCTAGCCAAATAATAATAGAAGCAGTACTCATGATTTAATAATCATAAGACTATAGATGAGGTTAATATGAGACAAGATTAGTGAACTGTGGATAATTGTGGAAGCTGCGTCATAAGTACACAGGTCCATTCTACCATTCTTCTTAATTTTGTATGTTTATCATATTACCATAGAAAAGTTAAAAATTAATCTTTTACAATGACTAGTGAAAGGTCAAAAAGAAGTTTATGTGTCAAGATTTTTTCTGAACTCTGACCCTTTTCAAATCTTTTCCACTTGTACTAGATAAAAGAATATCACAGTAAAGCAAGCTAGGGCACATTCTGAAAACAAACATTAATTGCAAAAATCCTGACCATGGGACTCACAGTTGTATGGATTGTTAGGGGGGAAAATAAGCACTTATGCACCTTTTAGATTTCCCTATGATTCTATTTTTAAGAAATGTATTACAGGAAGGTGCTAAAGAATCTTCTGTGTAGCCAACTTGTCCTTCCTTTCTTTTCTTTCTTTTTTTTTTAAAAATGAACAGGCAATGGTAGCACACCCAGCCAGATAACTGATGACTCCCTTCTCTTTGGCACAAGGTTCTAGTCTAGTCTGTCCAACTAAACCTCCAAACTAAATAAATGCACCTAAAGATTGATATTTACCACATAGATGTGCGTGTGTGTGCGTGCGCGCGCGTGTGTGTGTGTGTGTGTGTATGTGTGTATTTCCAGCATTCAGGCTACTTCATTTATCTTAGCATTATGTCCAAGGCATGTAATATCTTATAAATATCTCAAGAGTCATGATTGACTTTTATCTTATCCGATCTGTAACTGAAATTATTACCCTAACAGAGTGATTTTCAAGATGGGTTTTATGAAGCTATTCTGCCAGAAATTGATAAATGTTTGGTGAATTCCCAGTTAAAAAGAACTCACCTGGCTTGTTTACTGTAGGACTTCCTAGAAACTTTAACAGGTTAAAATGAATTCTAACTTTCTAATAAAAATAAGGAATAATAGCCTTTCATATGTGTGAATCTGTATTAATCTATGCATATACCACTTTTCATATCTTTGAATATTCTCATATACATACACAGCACTTAATTTCATGCCTGTAGGTGTATAGTCATATATAGCATTTTATTGAATTCTTGTAGATGAATACTTACATGCATATATACAGCATCTCATGTCATACTTGTGAATATATCTTATAGAGCACTTCTCAAAAACACTGGACAAACATGGCCTGAAGAAACCCAAGCTATGTCTCTAGCATGAAAATTTTAGGATGAAATGATAACTAATATGTTCACCACAATAACTTAAGGGGGACAAAAAATAAAAGGTTTAAAAGAAAAAGAAGACACTTAGTATGCGTTTGGTTGCTTGAGGTTTTCATGTCTATTTGGACAAAACAGCCCAGCTTTCAGAAGCAACTACCTTATCACGGATCTTAGTGAGAAAGGAGAGTCTTCAAAATTAGGCAAAATGAGTTATGGGAATGCAATGACTTCCAGGGAGGCCACCCAATGAGATTATAAGCACAAGGGCAAAAGCCCAATCTATCTGATTTTTAATCTGAGGTGTTTACCACAGTGGTATATGTCTTCACATGTGTGTTCAGGGAACAAATTATTTTGTAAATAAATGCATTTAATAAAATATATTTACTTTGATTTGAAAACAGTAGGGCTGTTTCTTTTAGTGTTTTGTTTTAAAAAAAAATGTTTAATGCTAGGCAAATAAAAGACTACTTCAGAGAAGAGAAGTGACATCTCAGAAGACAATTTATGAAAAGAAATAAAATGTATGTTGAAATAAGAGGGGAAATGTCTGCCATGATACACGAAGCAGTTAATTTGTCTCATCCTTCAAAAATCACTGCATGGTAATCTGGAGAAATCCCCTCCTGTTTACTTTCTTCCCCTTCTTAAATTGAAGGTGATAGCTGACTTCCTGCATCCTTGGTTTATAGCAGGGCACACCCTCCTGCGGGGAGGTATTACCTGTTTTCTCCAAGATCCTGGGACACGAGTTCTGAAATTTTCCTCCCAAAATACCAGTGATAGATTCTGTTGAGGTTTCCCTGAAGCCCTGATTCACAGCTCATTTATGACTACTCATCTCTTTTAAATTGTCACCCATTTTCCATAAACTCAACTTTACACACTAGTGGGACATCTTTCTCCTAGCCTGGATGCATTACAACAGCACCTTCAATATACAATGGGGGTACATCATTACAAACAACTTCCTAATCTTTGGGGAGGGGGAGGTGCAAATGAAACTTTTGGCATTACTTTACCTTTGGGATTTTTTTTTTTTATTTTTTGTTTTTCTTACTTATTTCTGGCTTCTTCCGAGTTTATGCCAGTAAGAAAAAAGTGAGAGAATCAAGCTTTCGGCAATGAAGTCCAGGAAAGTACTGTCACATCCTATTGTATTATATCCTTGGAGATCCTGCAGAAGTCTCCCAGCCTGGCTGTTCATCAGAAACACCTGGGGAACTTGGCCAAAATACAGATTCCCAGATCCAACCTCTGGAGACCAGGAATCAGTAGGTCCAGGGTGAGGCCCAGGAATATACATTTCTACAAGGACCCCCAGGTGATCCCGATGAGCTTCATCCTGTGTTTGAGAACTATTGATAAATATTCTGAAAGAGAAAAAAATGTAGAAAATGGCATCACTTTTAAAAGTGAAAAATGAAGTTTCTTTGCTTATGGTGACCATCTTAAAAATAAATCGCAAGGGATATTCTAATAAGATAGGAGGTAGTCATTGTATGCCTAGTTGGCTTATTATGTGATTAATAGTCTAATGAAACTTCCCACAGGTACAGGTGCCCCCAGAAGAATAGCCATCACTTTGACCTTGTCCAATTTTACTTTTTAAAACAACTTGAGACCACTGTTCAGGAAACACCTGATGGGATTGATGTTGTATTTACAACAGCCAAGTTAAGTGGAGAATTCAAGCTAATGTGCATTCAAGAGCTTTCTCTTGATTCATCTCCATCACCGGGGACAATATATATATTTTAATCTCTACCTTAGCCCATGAATTACTAGATGTTTCTCTAAATTTACCTATTGACAGAACATGTACAGACAAAGTTTGAAAGCATTTCTAGAATCATTCTAAACACTCTGACCATTCAACTCTTTTTCTAGCCTGCACAGTTTCCAAACACAGAAAACAAGATCGTATATTACTTGTTTTGCCTCCCTTCTTAACAACCAATTCAATTTTCAGAGCTTGATAGGCATGCATTTGAAGCCAAAGTTCTTTATAACAGAGAAATGACATAAGAATAGATGAATAGGCCAGTCAGGAAATGGTTGGAATCAATAGCATTAGCATAATTCATTTGAGAGATTTACTGTAGACTGAAACAAGCATTCTGGAACACACAGGCTTGCTCAGAGAACTGTGTGACTTCTTATATACACTGAGTACGTCATCCTGTTTTGATCAGGGTTCATTAATCCCAACAATTTTTCATGTTGCTTTAATATTCCTTATAGCTATGTTCATACTCAAAAAGTATTACTTACTCTCATTTTTTTCTGTGGTCCCTTAAAATGACATTACAAGCCTCTAATGTCATTTTAATGTTGCTCATTATTAAGTTGAAATAATTAACCTGCCACCCTGCTACCAGTCAATACTGGACTTAAAACTTTTGTTAAAACTGGACTTAAAAAATAATGTAAGGAGATTTATAGATAATTATTAACAAAAGAATTAAATGTATAAACCTATCATTGCTGTAGTTTCTGTTTTTCTTACATCTTAGGCTAAATTACCAACAGTCGTCTCCTATCACCTTAACATGAGAAATAAAAGCTTACACCACTTACTTTTCTACTGCCTGTCAGCACCATATTTTCCTGGAAAAATTTTGTTAGAAAGTAACTTCTACTTACTGTCTGTTGTACCTCTAAATTATATCTTATCCCTACAAATAAGCAATGAACAACAGAAAAAGGAATTTAAAAAATCAACATTTATATCTATAATATGTAATTAATCCTTATCAATATTTATCTTAATAAAGAATGGTTTCCAACTATTTCACTTCTAAGAATTGATAGTGGAGGTATCATTACATGGATATACAGTTTTAGGAGTAAAGACACTCAGCTATGATGGCATTACTTATATAGTAAATATTACAAACTGCTTACTTGAGGTTAAAGAAACAAGTAAAGCTGCATACTGTGTGGTTATTTTTATAAAATTATGTTGCATAAATATTTAAGCGTAATATGGTTATGACATTTCAAGTTTAAAAAGATGTTATAAAACAATATAATATTATGCCAATTTTGAAAAAAACATGAATGGAAGCAAATATACCAAATTCTATCAGTAGTTTTACTTCTGGATGTAAATGGTGGAGACTATAGATAATTCCCTACCATTTTCATAATAGCCATGTATTACTTTTGTAATTAAAAAATAGTTATAATGAACTATGTTTTTAATGCAATAAATACGATAAATAGTTTTCTTGTAACATAAAGTCAATATAAAAGTCTAATACCTTAAAAGGAGAGACAAACAATATAAGGCTAACAAGAGAAAAATGGAGGTAAGGATATAATTAGAGTACACAAAAAGAGAGATATAAAACATATAAAATATATTTAACATCAGTCATGAAAAGTCAAGATAACACTGATAGTCCACTTTTCATCCACCAGATTGGCAAAAGGCAAAACACTTTAATAACACGTTGTATTGATTAAGAGTATAACTAACATATATTCTCATACATTTGTAGAAGGTTTTGTATCCCCAGAGTGCATACTTGCAGGATCTAGCAACATTACAATTGTGCATGCTCTTTTTAACCATCAATTCTTCTAACAATTCATCATATGGATAAATTACATATTACACGAGGATATTTCTTTCTATTTTGTTTCAAGTAGCCAACATTTTGGCACAATAAAAATCCAACTTGGGTTAAATGAAAATATCCTTCAAAATGGAATCTCAGGTAACCATTTAAGAAAAAAAAACTATATAATTAGGCAAAGATAGTTCCACATGTGTCAAGTGAAAAATAAAAGAAATACAGTGTGTACAATATGCTATTATTCCTGTAAAAAATTAAAAAGAGTGATGAAACATTCAATATACCTGCATGCTTACATTTGCATAAGGCATCCCTGGAGGGCTCTACTAGGACCTGGACATAGCAGTGTCCCTCTGGAGAGGCTGCAGGGGTCATGGATGCAGAGACTTAATTTACATTACATATTCTTATGTACTATGCATTCAAATTATTTACCATACAGGGTGGGGCAAAAGTAGGTTTACATTTATTCAGATGGAAAATAATACAATAATTAATAAATAATAATACAAGGATAAACTCTGTTTCACGAACTCATAGCTGTAAACTTACTTTTGCTTACCTTATATTTATTTGTGTATTTAGTTAGTTAGCTAATAGCTATTTAGAAATCATCAGCTATGGAGAAGAAGCAATGACGCACAGAAAGAGTCCTGAATGGCAGCTGTCTTCTGGCTCTTGGTCTGGCATCAGCTGCTCCTTCCTTCTGGGACCTCAGGCAAGCCCCCTCCCTTCACTGGGCCACCTTCTCTTTTCTTAAGGAAAATCACAAAGTTCTCTTTTGGCTCTTGGGAATCTGAGCTTCTAGTTGTTTTCAAAACAGATGCTTGTTTTTGAATATCACACTAAATAGCAGGTGTCTCAGCTACTAGAATTACACACCCACCCCTTCCCTGTTGCTTACACTTTACAAGGTTATTATTCTCTTGGGAAACTTTGCTTCAATCAACAATTTTCTGACCACTATTTTATATACAAGTCCCTATGTTAAGCGCTAGGAATACTGGAATTAAACATGGCATGTCTCCATCTACAAAGAATTCAATATGAGACCTCCCAGCTATTTGGTGCCAGCTACCAGACGCTGGAAGTAGCCTTTGTTATCATTGTACCTTATGATGGGTACATCAACCCAACCCCCTAGAGGCACTATTAGCATCTTCCTTTTACAGACAATTGCCTGGCAGCTAGGAGGAGTAAGCTGCTTGATGGCCTAACTAGGAAGTGAGAACTCAAAACCAGGCTTGCATGACACCAAAGCCAGACCTACTTTTAACCACTATTCCAGCCTTTTTCACCTGATTTGGTGGGAGAAGAAGATAAATAAACAGATGTTTAAACGAATGAGGTTAGTGCTGTAAGAGAACCCCCAAGCAGGTCAGATGGGCACTTGTACAAAACTGGCCTTCAGGAAGTGTATTGCTCTTGTCAAATTGGATATTGGTAGATGTCTTCCCATATATCAAGTGAATAGTGGCATTGTCAGTTTCCAAAGCAAAGGCTGATGGTGAGATGAACTGAGTCTGACATGCGGCTACATAGGTGACTTGGTGTCATGACAGAGGAGCATTTCACTGGTTGCCACAGGAATTCTGTCAGGCTTCAGAGTCAGGCAGACCTTGACCCTATTCAGATCTAGCACTTAGTAGCTCTGAAACACTGGTTAAGAGACTTAACTCCTTCGAGCCTTAGGTTCCTACTTGGGGTAGTGCAGATGAAATGAAAAAATGGAAAGAAAAATAAATGTGGAAATGGACATGAAGCTCTTGGTAAAAAGTAGGCATTCAATAAACCATTATCACAGATGAATTCTCACATAAACTTTGATTTACCAAAACAATCCAAGATTGCAAGAGTAATCTACTTCAATAGAAAAGGAATCATTCATGAAATACATAATTTGTTTTCTAAAATTCAGTGTAGTTGTTTTTGTTTGAGAAGCCTCTGATATAATGATTCTAGCCTGAGAATTTCTCCCACATCCTTCTGACTTTGATTATCTACATCTCTAATGATCATGGATCGTGGGTGATTCTGATCCTCATTTTGTACCCTCCCCACACATCTTTCTTCCAAATGCACAAAGAACCTTGGACATTAGCTAGTAGCTGATGTGTTTGTTAAGGTTCTTGGGCTGAATCTTCTTAGCCATGAAAACTATATTGAAACTTAATGCCCACCTCCACCCTAGTTTGCCAAGGGGTCTTCTTGTCAAAATCATGAGTTATCCTAAAAAGGTGAGAATGGAGGTCACCTGAAGAAAAAGAAATTCCAAATCTTAAAGAAAAGCTGATCATTAAAGAATGAATTTCCTTCTTGAGTAATCAAAATGTCCCCTGAAAAAGTGGTGTGTGTCTAGAAATTTTATGTCTGTATTCAATACGCTGCATTTCAAGCAGCATTTCTACTTTGATCCTTTGAGCTCCTTTAATACATCAGATGGGTTTTTAATACCCATAGGAATATAGAAACTCTTTCCAAGCTAAACAAATGGAGGGCAGGCTGGAGAGTTAATAAACACACATCTATAGGCTGTTGGCAACTTGCTAAGCCACTTCAGGTGCAGCACTGGGCAGTCCAAGAGAGGAACACAGACTGCTCTTTGAGGTAGGGATGGTGGGCGTCACAGCACAAACAGCCATTGGGATGGAGACAATGCACCGCAGAAATGCAGCTTGCAAACGTCAATAGTGTGGGTACAGCTCTGCACCCCTCCATTCCACATGCAAATAAACATTCTAAAAATATTCCTTGGCTCTGCTGGTCTCCTACCCTCCAGCATGGAAGAGGAAAGCCTCCCTGGGTTGTGAGCCCAGCCAAATTTACATGTGCTCCCACCCCGCTTTCCCACACATTAAGAAATGTACAAATGGGAAATTGTTTGTGAGACTAATTCATGTCAGGTAGAGACCTGCCTAGTCATTATAGACATGCGCCCCTCTCATTTTGCATCATGGACTCGTGAGGGAAAACAGTAATTTACAACATTTCCTGTACTAAAACCTCTCCAAACACTGCTTATCAAAGGGCAAGTAAAGATAGCAACACTTACACAACAACGGCCATTCTATCTGGAACCTCAAAGTGGTAATCATCGTTGAGTCTGGAAATAGGGGCACTTTTTTCCCCCCCTGAGCATCTGAGAAAGAGAATCAGTGAAGTCCTGCCTTCAGTAAAGTGCTTCACTAAACTGAGATGGAGAAGAATTGGTAGAAAAATCAAAAGGTTTTGATCCCAATTATTCTAATGCTTTTGGACTACATTTTTAACTTCTGGCCGTATTTCAACAATTCAAAATAAAACTCCCTAGATAAGCATTTACCTCCCCTTGCTCTTTTCTAAAGTTTAAAGCCAAGATGTTTTTAGCAGTCACAAACATATAGCACTTACTAGGTTGTTCACAGTAATAGCACTGAATTATTCAAACCTCGTTCCAGACCCATAATATAAAAAGAATGTAGCCCGGATGAGTGTCATGTCCTCAACAGTATAGGACACATTGTTGGAAAGCTTTTAGATTAGATAGAGTCATATTTTAAATCTTTTGTCATGGAAATGAATCACTTTTAGGATCCAGTAGTTATTCCTACCATCTTCTGGGATGTGGAACTGGAAGTGAAAACATATAGGGGGAAGGAGGCTGTTTCCTCTGCCGCCCATGGGCAGACATAGTAGAATTTAAAGTTTCAGGAACTGTTTTGATTTGGTTGATCCACCCCTCTGCACATTCGCAGCCAACATGGCATGGTGTAAGTGACTAAATGACACCAGTGGAAAACCTGGAGGAAAATAAATGCACAGCCCTCAATCTCCAAAAGGAAGATTGAACCTTGGTGTTAATCTCACCATAGAGTGAAAAGTTGAGCTGTTTAAAAGTTAACTAAGCCCATTTGAAAGGGCCGATGATTATTTCATGGGAAATTGAATCACATTTATTTAAATGTTTTAAACAAGACTGAGTACAGTAGTTTGGCAGGAATCTTTAGAGCAGGAGATACAAAAATATTTCAACAAATTAGTGTATGCTTGCAAATTAAGTGGTTAAAAACTGTTACATTTTAACACCTACAAATTATATTACTCATGACATGGATGTACTCCCACTGGCAAAGTCTGTATCTAATTTGTGTAATGAATTATCTGATCACTGTTGAATGTGTAGTCCTTAATTTAGAATTCCAAATTTTTTATGAACCAAGAGCTCAAATAGATCCATGAAGTGGTAAAAATCCAAGATCTACTTTATCTAGGACAGTTTCATTGGAGCAAAAGCCTCACCAACCACTTTCCTGATTGAAACTATTAATTTTACCTTCCAGGCTAAGAAATCTGAGAGGGGGGCTGACTGGAGGTCTGTGGTGTGGAGTTCTACATCCATGTCAACACAGAAGGGTTTGTGAACTGTGCTCTATAAAAATATCTCCCATTTATGAAGCATTTATTCTGTGCGGGGCCCTGTGCTAAGTCTGAGGATTATACTTTTTTAGCACACATATACATCCTATGAGACAGGTATTATGTCCCTTGCAGAGATAAGCAGACAAAAACCCAGAATGTTGGAATAATTGGTTAAAATCTTTGCACTGCTGAGTGTGGTAGTCCAGACTGCAATCCAGTCCCTGAGCCCATCCTCTCAGCCTTTACTCAAGGAAGACACCATGTCCCCATTGTTCAATGGATCCATTTCACAGGTCATTTCCAGAAGGCCTAGTTGGTAAGAACACCTGCAGGGCATTTGTTGAGAACAGTCTGAAGATTTGTGGTAAATGGCCCACCCAGCATGAGACCTCAACAGGAAATTGGAGTAGTTTGTAGGAAAATGGAATCCCTGAACTATGGTTCTCTGAACTGTAGCCCACGAAACATGTCAACACAGCTTCGAGACCAATTACTTTCTTGCAGCTTAGCGGACAAATGAAAGGCGCGTGGGGAGAAGTGATGAGAGAAGAAAAGTGTAGCCACAGCTTTTGGGGCTTCCAGAAAGATGAGCAAAACTTGTGTTCAGATCCCAAAGTGAAACTGATGGCAACATAATTTATATAAAAGTGATGAGTGATACTACCAAAAAAAAAAAAAAAAAAAAAAAAGAGAGAGAGAGAAAGAAACACTAAAAAAAATTTGCCTTAGAAATTAATATCTTGTCAGCATTGAAATGTGGAAAGATTTTTAAAGCTCTGGCATTGCATATGTTACACATTTTTATTATTATTATTTTTTTCTTAAATGGCATAAGTATTTAACTCGGCCATTGATTTTCATTCCAAAGAAACCATTGTGGATCCTTTTCTCAGTTAAGGTTAAAGGGGTATCAAGATGAAAGCAATGTATTGGAAAATAGTAAAACATTACATTCTTTTTAGATATACAGTTTTGTTAAACTTGTTGACAGTCACAAATGCCCAGAAAATATGGGCTGACTTGTTTTCGATTGCTGTTTGAATAACAGATTAATTTAATAATCAGTGGGATATTGAATGACGAAAATTATTGGTTGGAGCAGCCAAACCACCAACCCTAATGACATTCTTATGTAAATTCTTATTTTCGTTTAGGCTCCTGCATTCTTAATAAACCCTATATTTTTGAAAATCCTTTTTTAAACACTGCATGCTGTCCCTCTGTTATAATATATCTGTCTATGATATAGACAGATAAATGTCCATTTTTGGAGTTGCCAATTTGAAGGTTTCTATTTAGAGCCACTGAGTCACCTCTTGATGTCCTTTCCACATAAAATCATCAAGGAATTCTGGGAAAAGGACGCAAAATGGAGTTGGGAGCAGCTAGTCTTCAAAGAGCATTGGAGACCAAGGAGACTTTTAAAATATGGCTAGAACCACATGACAAGGTTTCCTGAATTCTGGAAAAATGTTTAGGCATCAAGATCATCAGATGTCTTCTAGGTGGAAAGACTGTTAACAGCAGTCAGGAGCATGAAGCTTGTTCCCGTGGGAAGCACAGTTCTTTCAGATTGTTGCTCTCTGGTTTACCATTGCTTGTGGAGGAAAGTAATCGCTGCCTTGAGAATGGTTTGTAATGGACATAGTTTTGTATGTTCCATTGTGGGAGGCGAGATGTTTTTCTTTGAAAAAGATCTTAGTGAGTAATTTCTGAAATACTATAATTTTCACCAAACTCAGTTTCCAACTCACTTCTAGCCAAATGCTGTAGAATTGTGTTATTTTTGAATGTCACTGCCCCTGACCTGAAGTTACCTACAAAGTCTGTCAAAAGTTAGTAATTGTCTTAGAGAACTAATCTTACAAAATCTCATTCTTTCCAGGCACAGGTTAAAGAATTTCTACACGAATTACATGCGAAGGAAATGTGCAAATTTGGCTTTCTGGTTGCCACCAAACATAATGGCCATTGTACTGAAAAATCTACTGACCATCAAGAAGGGAAAGATGACAAAAATCAGTGTTTTTCTCCTTAAAATATTGCATTCTAAGAATACAAATATCACACAAAATGCAAAATATTATCTTTACATAAATACTTTGATAAATATTCAAACATTTTCCAATAAATTTATTTCATAAAATGGAGCAAAGACAAAAAGATATGCAAAAGATAAGGAAAAAAGCATTCAATTCTTCTCAAGCCTCCAAAAAGACTCTTTTTATGAGCCTATTTTTACATGAAATGAGCATTATATCATAATTTTATAACTAAGATTCACATAGGTTTTTGGATTAGAAAACTATAGTCATGAATTGATTTCTCATTCAACCCCAGTTGATCTATTAATTTTGAATCCTAAAAAGAGAACCTTTCTGTTGTTCCACACTGGTGTTCTTCAACCTCATCTAAAGTCATTTGAATTCAGTATTTGAAATATTTCAAAGGAGGAGTTCTCTTTGACAGGATCAAAGGAGAAAAACAATTTGGCCCTTACTCACTCCTTATCTCTTCTGTCATCTCTCCTCACCCCCAACTCTGTGTTCCAGATTCCCTGGACTTCTAACACTTTGCAGGAAAAAAAACACAATCTCTCTTACCTATACAAGGCTCTTCCCTCTGCTTGGGTACTCATACCTGCTAACTCTTCTGTAGCCTAGTGGCCTTACATTATTGGCTACTTCTTCTGGGAAGCCTTTTGTAACCAACCCAAGCTCCCTTTCTATGCTCGTGTGTAACACTAATCCTGGCACTAAACATGGAATGTACACATTGCCTAGTTACCTAACTCTAAACTCCGGGAGAGTAGGAATCATGTACCTCATTCTACCCACAGTGTAGCCCAGTGTTTAGATATAACAGACAATCAAGAAATCTTCACTGAAGGCTTCCAATCGAGAAGGCAGAGTAGGGAAATGTGGAACTCTCTTCCTCTCAATACCATATCAAAATTACAACTAAAGTACTGGACCATCATTGAGAGCAACCTGAAGTCTAGCTGAACAAAAGTCCTATAACTAAGAATATACAGAAGAAGCCATATTGAGATTGGTAGAAAGGGCAGAGATGTGGAACAGGCTCATTTCAAACTAACATGTGGTAATCAAAAATCAGGAGGGCTATCTCAGCTCTAGACATCCCCCTTGAGGAGCTAGGGGTCCCAGCTCCATATCAGGTTTCCAGCCTATGGTTTCAGTGCTGGGAGGAGAATTCCCCATAACTTATCATGGGGATTGAGGCTGAGTGAGACAAAGAGCTTCTGAAGTCCTAAGCATTCCTCTTAAAAAGCCTATAACAGTCTTACTTAGACTCACTTGCTCTGATCGCCAGTGCTGAGGCTCAGAAGGTACCAGGGACATATGGGAGGAACTGAATGGTCTGGCCTCACGGTGAGGGCTAGAGGGGCAGCTTTCTCCCAGACAGAAGTGCTGGCAGGTAGCATTGATCCTTTGCTGAGCCCTCCCCCAACCCAGCTGGCACAGATGGGCACCATATCTGAGTCTCCATCAACCTGGCTAATACCATTTTCCCTGCCCAACCCAACTTGGAGACCCACCCAAGCCATTTCCAATAACTTCTATGCAAACAGCCTGTCTTTGTTCATGCTGCGGACTTTCTTAAAATCTCTCAAATGTTCACAAACCCCCAATAAGCAGAATCTGGCTTTGGGGTACTCCATGCTTCTTGCTAAGTAGCCCCAAACACAGACCTATTGGAAGCCTGCCTCAGTTTGCAGCTTAGCCTCTCCCAAGCACCACCAAGCCCAGCACAAGTGACAAAAACCTGAAAGTCACTTTGTAGTTCATATGAAGTAGACCCAGTTAGGGCACAGGCAATGGCTGACCTTGGTCTGCACTAGAGCTCCTCCTGAGAGGCCTCAGAACCAACATGTCCAGTGGCTAGCTATAGACCACACCAGAACACCACCCAACCAGATCTACAAACAACACCCCCATAAGGCAAACTTGGTTGGCACAGGAGCTCCAGTAAATAAGTCCTGCTCCATAAGGTCAGCCTCTGCACAACACCTTCTCCACTGTAGTCACAGCTAGTCCCCATAAGCAATCAGCCTGAGAGTAGGTCCTTCTCCCTGAAGTACCAAGAGCAATCAAGGCTCAATTACAATAGAAGTGACATACAACCTACAAAAGGGACACACCCAGAGTACCTGGCTCAGGTTACCAGGGAAACTATACCACTAGGTCTCCCATTATACCAAAATCAGGAGGTGTACCAGCTCTACCTAACACATAGAAACAAATACAGGGAGGAAACCAAAACAAGGAGACAATGAAACATGACCCAAATGAAAGAACAGATCAAAACTCCAGAAAAATAACTAAAGAAAATGGAGACAAGCATTCTACCACATTATGAGTTCAAAAGATTGGTTATAAGTGTACTCAATGAATTTAGTGAAAACTTCAACAGATATAGAAAACATAAAAATGAACATAGAAAACATAAAAAATTACCAGTTAGAAATGTAGAGTATAATAACTAAAATGAAGGATACATTAGAGGGAATCAATAGTAGATTATGGGAAGCAGAGGATCAAATCAGTGATTTGGAAGACAAGGTAGCAGAAAACACCCAATCAGAATATAAATAATAATAATAATAACAATAAATAAAAAGAGAATGTAAAAATAATGAGGATAGTTTAAAGGGCCTCTAGGAAAACATCAAGTGTACCGACATTTACATCATAGGGATACCAGAAGGAGAAGAAAAAGAGCAAGAAATTGATAACATTTTCGAAGAAACAATGATGGAAAACTTCCCTTCCTGGTAAAGGATATAGATATACAAGCCTAGGAAGCACAGAGAGTCCCAAACAAGATAAACCTAAAGAGGTTCAAACCAAAACATGTAGTAATTAAAATACTAAAAAGTTACAGAAAAAGAGATCCTTAAAGTTGCAAAATAAAATTAGTTATTGCAAGGGAGCTCCTATGACTATCAGTTGATTTCTCAACAGAAACTTTGCAGGCCAGAGGGCATTGGAAGGAAACTCAAAGTCGTGAAAAGCAAGGACCTACTCTACCAAGAAAAGCTATCATTTAGAATTGAAAGACAGATGAAGAGTTTCCATACAAAAAAAAGCTAAAGGAGTTCATCACCACCAAACTAGTATTATGAGAAATGTTAAAGGGAATATTTTAAGAAGGAGGATTATTTAAAAATATCAAAAATATAAATAATAAAATATTAATAACAACATATCTATCAACATTTACTTTAAATGTAAACAGATTAAATGTTCCAATCAAAAGATATAGGGTGGCTGAATGGATAAGAAAACAAAATCCTTATAAATGCTACCTACAAGAGATTTACTTCAGATCAAAAGACACACACAGCAAAATTAAAGGGATAAAAAAAAAGATTATTTCAAGAAAACAAAAACAAAATCTGAGGTAGTAAAACATATTTCAGAAAAAATAACTTTTAAAATAAAGTCTATATACATGATAAAAGAGGACCCAGTAATACCACTTCTGGGTATTTATCCCAAGAAACCCAAAACACTAATTCTAAAAGACATATGCATCCATATGTTCATTGCAGCACTATTTACAATAGCCAAAGTATGGAAGCAAATGAAGTGTCCATCAATAGAAAAACAGATAAAAAGTTTGTACATATATACAAAGGAATATTATTCAGCCATAAAAAAAAAATCTTGCCATCCACAACATAGATGGATCTACACGGTATTATGCTATGTAAAATAAGTCAGACAGAAAAAGACAAATACCATATGTTTCACTTATTTGTGGAATCTACAAAACAAAATAAACAAAACAGAATCAAACTCATAGATACAGAGAACATTTTGATGTTTGCCAGATAGTAGGGGGTGGGGGTAGAGTGAAAAAGCGGAAGGGATTAAAGAGTACAAACTGGTAGTTACAAAATAGTCATGGGGATGTAAAGTATAGAATAGGAAATACAGTCAATGATATTTTAATAACTAGGTATGGTACCAGGTGGGTACTAAACTTATTGGAGTGATCACTTTGTAAGTTATATAATTGTCTAATCATACGTTGTATACCTGTAATTAAAAAATAAAAAAATCATTTAAAAAACAAGAAATGTTCACTGAAGTCCTAAGGTATCTTTAACTTTTCTTCCTAAGACCCTATTTTTTTTTCCAAGTGAACTCCTTAGAAATCTTGTTCAAAATCATTCATACATCAGCTCTCATATCTTACGAATTAAATTGTCAGCTTACAAGTTGACATTAGAAACAGGTAAAGCCAATTTATTATGTAAGAAATCAAGAGAATAAGTGGGGTTGTATCTAGAATGGGGAAGGTGGGAGGTTTCTGGGGGGCTTGAATGTTCTTTCAGTTCTTAGCCTGAGTACTAGTTATATAAATGTGTCGACCTTGTGAAAATTCATCAAGCTGCAAATGTATGGCTTATACACTTTTCTTTATCTACTATATAAGTCTGTCCAGGAAAAGTCCAGCCTTTGTTAATATAATGAGAAAGGTTTATGCAAATCAATGTAACCTTACAGCCAAGGAGAATGGACTGGAATGCACATGTATGAACAATGATGACTTCACTGTACTTGTCAGTGGGGATGAGAGATGCCCACCCATGAATGAGCGTGTGTACTGTGTCGCTGTCACATTCAAAATGACTGAACAAACAGAGCAACAAATCTGCATCAAATTTTATGTTAAACTTGAACATTCCTCCATGAAAACTATTCAGATGATTAGGAAGGCCACAGTTGTGGGCAACTGGTGGTTGGTAGTTTTATCACAACAAGGTACCTGCTCATGCATCACCTCTCATGCAGAATTTTTTGGTGAAACAACAAATCGCCCTGGTGAATCAGCCACCCTACAGCCCAGAGTTGGTACCCTGCTACCTCTGGCTTTTCCCAAAACTAAAATCACCTTTGAAAGGGAAGAGATTTCAAACCATCAATGAGATTCAGGAACATACAATAGGGCAGCTGATGGTGATTGGGAGAACTGTGTGAGGTCCCAAGGTGCCTCCTTTGGAGGCGACAGAGGTATCATTATCCTATGTACAATGTTTCTTGTATCTTGTATCTTCTTCAATAAATGTCTAAATGTCTCCATTTTTCATAGTACAAGGCTAGATGCCCTCTGGACAGACCTTGTATGTCAAGAAAAAGCTTATTTAAAAAGAGAGGAAAAGCACAAGTCTCTTTTCCTCCCTCCATCAGACCCCTAAGCCTTTATTGTTCAGCTTTTTATGACTGATCTGCTGGGTGGTGGTCTTGAAATAAAGCTTTGAAAGGAAAATCCTTCAAAGCCCTCAGCATCTTTTCACAGGGGCCAGCAAGTTGCATAAGGCCTTACTCAACTTCCCAACCTCCTGTCAGTCTTCAGTCCAGCATGAAATTCAAGGTCTGAAACAGACTAGTCATGGTGGGGGGGGCGGGGTTTCAAAAACCTCCAGCATCAACTTTTTATCTTACTCATCTGTGGATTTCCCAAAGCTCCAGCAGTTTCTGGGCCATAACAGGAATGCAGTAAAATCCCACTGAATGAAAGGTAGTCTTCTCTTTAGAGGAAAATCTTTAGGTCACTTATTTTAATCAAACTATAGTCATGTTGTTGGTTTCTAATTACAAGTCAATAAGAAAACATATTACTTGCCCTAACAATCATCTATCTTGGTTCTAATTTTTTCTTCATTTAGAATGGAAATAAGAAACATAACTTACTGTACTAAGTAGGATTGCTTACTATTCACTAAGAGATACTGTCTACCTCATGGAGTTTGTAGTTATGATGACTAAGGATATAATATCCCTCTAGTCAAAAAAAAGTTTAAAATCATTATAAAATCAGCGGAGTTCACTTCACAGAGCCATGAGCTGTCAAAAATCCTTAAGTCATATATGAACTTGTCATCCAAGATACATATATACTGTACCCTTTACTACAGTAGTGATGTGATATTAGACTATGAAAAGGAAAATTCACATTTGAACATAATGTTTATGATTTATTTTACACGAAGTTGATATGGTATTATGCTTGTATTATATGTGGCCATTTGTTGAGTATTTCCTCTGTTCCAGGCATTATATTAAATTCACAACATAAATTTTCTGACATCATTCTTATAACAAGCCTATGATATGTATACTATTATTATCACCCAAATTACCCAGGAGAAGCTGAATTTCAGAGCATTTAGGTTCTTGCTTGGGGTCACACAGTTAGCATTTGCTTGAATTAGGACTCACACTCTGGACTCTGATTGCACAGCTTATGTACTAAACCACTATACCTCAGTGCTTGCTTGTGGTTGCTCTCAGATATCCTCAGTCAGAAGGAAACTATAACATGGCAGATTGGGCAAGTATGGAAGCCATTCTGATCTAGACACTTAGACATGCAGAATGAAATAGTAAAACAAAACAAGCATGTTTCGATGTAATTACAAGAAAAAATACTAAAAGTCAATTTGTACATTTATAGCTAAGTATAGAAAGCTGATAATCTGGTGTTGTCTGGGGCTCTGACATTAGCATAAGAAGTCAAACTTTATGTCTAAACTACATGCCGCCTACGAAAAATATTTACTGTAATTATATGATGAAGAAACTCCTAAATACAAAAGCTTATCTAATAATTATTGCCAGGCAGTCAATACCAATAAGATGCATGATTGAAGACCAGATATAAACTTATTGTGAAGGGAAACTCAACCTCTATTCTGTTCCCACAAAAATAATGATTAATAGTAAAGATCAGTTTATAGTAAAAAATGACAAAATGTATGGGGAAAAATCTATGATGAAAGGGACATAAAGGAAAGAATAAACAAGTGGGACCTCATCAAAATAAGAAGCTTCTGCATGGCTAAGGAAAACATCAGCAAAATGAAAAGGGAGCCAAATCTATGGGAAAATGTATTTGCTAATGATACATCAGATAGAGGTTTGATCTCCAAGATATAGAAAGAACTCACTCGACTCCACTCCAAGAAAACAAACAATCCAATCAAAAAATGGGCAAAGGACCTGGGTAGACGCTTTTCTAAGGAAGAGATACAGAGGGCCCAGGGACATTTGAAAGGATGCTTGGCATCACTAGCCATCAGAGAAATGCAGATCAAAACCACCATGAGGTACCACCTCACACCGGTCAGAATGGCCATCATAAACAGATCAACAAACAACAGATGCTGGCGAGGCTGTGGAGGAAAGGGAACACTAGTACATTGCTGGTGGGAATGCAGACTGGTACAGCCATTGTGGAAAGCAGTGTGGAATTTCCTCAAAAAGCTGAAAATGGAACTGCCTTTTGACCCAGTGATTTCCCCTGCTGAGACTATACCCTAAGAATTCCAAAATGCCAATTCAAAAGAACCTATGCACCCCAATGTTCATAGCAGCACAATTTACAATAGCCAAGTGTTGGAAGCAACCTAAATGCCCATCAGTAGATGATTGGATCAAAAAATGATGGTACATTTACACAGTGAAATACTACACAGCACAAAGAAAAAAAGAACTACTAAACTTCACGATAGCATGGATGGAACTCGAGAGCATTATGCTAAGCGAAATAAGCCAGGGGGCGAAAGACAAATACCATATGATCTCACTTATAAGTGGAACCTAACCAACAATACAAAGATGCAAGGAAAATAAGACCAGCAACACTGAAAGGAAAAGAAACCAACAGAGACAAGAGGGAAGGAGGGTGGGGGCAGGGAAAAAGGAAGGGAAGGGGGAAGTCAAGGAACATATAGCAAGGACTCATGGACAAAACCAAAGGGGAAGAGTTGAGGGAGGGAGGGAGGGGGCAAGGGAAAGTGGTGGGGGGAAGGCAGAGACAAATGTATTTGAAACAAATAAATACATACATACATACATACATACATACATACATACATAAATAACAAGAAACAAGAGGACTGGTACCCTCAACATTTAAACTACTAAAATAATCTTTAAAAGCCTTTAGAATTGGGTATAGGAAACTTAAGAATAAGATTCTATATGAGAGTATGCAGATTTTCAAAAGCAGCAAACAAGTCTTCTAGAAACAGAAAAGAAAAACAGCCATATTAAAACTCAATGCATTCTCTGTAAGCAGCAGACTAGACACCATAAAAAGGAAATTAATAAACTTTAATATAAGTTGAAGGAAATTATTCAGAACAAAGTACATAAACAAACATAAATTTATATCTAGACATACTTTTTTAGTGAAATTTCAGAATATTAAAGAGAGAGTAAACACTTTAAAAGCCATGGGGGATGGGGAGCCAGACTACTTATAAAAGACAGAAGACAATGGAATTACATTGTTAGACAGATATATATGTTTGTTCCTAGAATGCTCATTTTATTTCATTGATCTACTTGATTATTTCTGTGCTGGTGTCATTTTTTTTTAATTGCTGAGACTTTATAATGGACTTAATTTTTTAAAATATTTTATAATGGATCTTGATATTGAATAAAATAAACAAAGTCAATCTGCATTAAAAAAAGAAAAAATAAATAAAAATAAAATATCTGCTCAAAACTGAAAACAAAGAAGACAATGGAATAATATATTTAAACTATTTTGATTCAGATAGTATAGAGTTAAATTATCCCTGCAGAGTACCAATTAAATAAAGTGTTTTAGACAAAGAATGATTGTATTTACCAATCCCAGATCTTTCTTGAAAAAACTTCCAAAGTACCATAAAACAAAAAAGCAATGGTTTTAAAAAAACAGTAGTAGTAAACAAATTGGTAAATATTTTATTTACTATAGGCAGAAACAACAGTAATGCAATATACAGTGGATTTAAAAACATGGCAGAACTAAAGTGTTAAAGCATATTACATGAAAGATGTGAGGTAATCTAAGTTAGAGAATTCTGTTTCGTCCTGGAGGAGGGAAGAATACTGAGCAATTAAAGCATGTTTAAAAAATTAAGGTAACTACTGGGAAAAAAAAAAAGGAGTACATACTTCACTGCTAGTAAGGGGAAGAAACTCAACCACCAACTTATACCATACACAAAAGGAGAAGAGAAAACAATAAATTCAATAGAAGGCAAAAAAAAAAAAAAAAAAAGAGCAAAGAAAAAGAATTACCAATAAAGGGCATATAAAATGACAATAGAAATAAATCTACCAATAATAAATGAAGGTATTTCAAATCCAGTTATATTCTATTTATAAGACAAACCCTGGGGAAAAATGACAAAAAACAATTGAAAATAAAGGAAAAGAGGGAAATGTGCCTAGGAAGTGTTACCAAAAGAAAGTCTATGGTGCCTATGCTATTAGCAAACCAAACAATAGCTTTAAACAATGGGTTTAATTGGGACAGCTATAATAGAACAATTAAAAGGAAAAAAAAAAAGGTTTTACATAGTGATAAAAAGAATGATTTATTAGAAAGCTATACCAATCCTGAACAGAGATGTCCATGGTACCATACCTTTAAAACATAGAAAGCAAAATGAATCGAATGACATGAAGGAGTTGAAAATTCCCTGAGCCTGGTAAGAGATAAATTACCATCTAAAAGAGACACCCCCTGTTATATTCAATGTAAACTGTAATTGAAAAAATAAATAAAGTGAAAGTAAAATAAAATAGACACCCCTAAAAACCAATTTTGAAACACATTTGAACCAATAGATATATATTAACACATTAATCCCTGTACGCAGCTATTAGAGAATGAAACTTGCTTTCAAAAATACATGGACAAGTACTAGCATACAAAGCAAGTCTCCACACATTTTAAAAAACATATGTTAAACAAACCAAAATGTCACTTAATTAGACATCAATAATCTTTTAAAAAGCTCAAACCTCACATATTAAGAAATCTTAAGGACTATTTAAGTATTATAGATAAAAGAAATGTGAAAATTAAAAAAATGCTAGTTAAATAATTATGAAAGCCCTCTATTAAATTTATGGAGATAAACTGGAATGCAGAGAGAAATTTTATATGTATATAATATATCATATACATGAATGAAGGTTAAAATGTAAGCAGCAAACACAAATATAAAATTAAAAAAAAATAAACCCCCAAAACACAGAAGAAAGGCAATAATACAGAAAAGAAGCAAAATAAATAAAATAGAAAGTCAAAGAAACAACAGAAAGAATCAAACATCCTAAATGATTGTTATTTAAAGAGCAAAACAAAACAAACATATCTCTGCCAGTATGGAGAGGAAAGAGGAAACATGAAATATAGGAAGGTGGGAGGGAGGGAATTAGGAAAAGAGAGAGAGAGTGGAGATGAGGAAGGGGGAGGGCAAGGGGAGGGAGAAGTGAGAGATGGAGGGAGAGGGAGAGAAACTGATTTAAAAGAGGAAAATCACTAAGAAGGTAGCATTTTTAATCCAAAAACAATACTATTAACAAATGCATGCATTAACCTTGAAAATTGAAATTAAATAGGCAATTTCAAAAAGGAATAGAAATTCCAAAGAGATAGCAATCCAGTAAATAAACTAATTCAGTAGTTGAAAATTTAGTTACATAAAAACAAACAAAAACCCATCAGTCACTGATCGCTTTATTAGAAAGTTTTACCAAACATACAAGAAACAAATAATTTAATCTTATACAAAATGTTAAGATATTAGAGAAACAGGGGAAATTCTCCAAGTAATTTTGTGACAACAAAATAACAGTAAGAGCAAAACCAAATGACAGTACAAGAAAGACAAAGTATAACCCACTCTCCTTATTGAGCACAGATGCAAAAGTTCACTATATAATATGATCAAATGAATCCTGAAATATGTTTTTGTTTTTTGTAATCCTGACAATGAAAGTCTATCACGGTACCTGATATCAAACTATATTACAAGGCCACACTAATCAAAACTGTCTGGTACTGACATAAGAACAGACACACAGATCAATGGAACAAAACAGAAAGCCCAGAAATAAACCCAAGTCTCTATGGTCAATTAATATTTGACAAAGGGTGCAGAAGCATATAATGGAGTAAAAATAGCATCTTCAACAAATGGTGTTGGGAGATCTGGACAACTACATGCAAAAATAATTAAACTCAACCACCAACTTATACCATACACAAAAATAAACTCAAATGGATAAAAAACTAAAATATAGGTCACAACACCATAAAAGTCCTAGAGGAGAACATAGGCAGGAAATTCTCATATTTTCCATGCAGCAATATTTTCACTGATATCTCTGTCCTCTAGAGCAAGGGACTTAAAGGAAAGAATAAACAAATGGGACTTCATCAAAAAGCTTCTGCATGGCTAAAGAAAACATCAGCAAAATGAAAAAGGAACCAACTGCGTGGGAAAATATATTTGCAAATGATACCTGAGACAAGGGTTTGATCTCCAAAATACATAAAGAACTCACATGACTCCACTCCAAGAAGACAAACAACCCTATTAAAAATGAGTAAAGGACCTGAACAGACAATTCTCCAAAGAGGACATACACAGGGCCCAGAGATATAGAAAGAATGCTCAGCATCACTAGCCAACAGAGAGATGTAAATTAAACTGTGAGATACCACCTCACACCCGTTAGAATGGCCACCATAAACAAATTAACAAACATCAATTGCTGGCGAGGTTTTGGAGAAAAGGGAACTCTAGTACACTGTTGGTGGGAATGCAAACTGGTGCAGCAGCTGTGGAAAACACTATGGAATTTCCTCACAAAACTAAAAATGGAACTGCCTTTTGACCTGGCAATTCCACTGCTGGGATTGTACCCTAAGAAACCTGAAACACGAATTCAAAGGAACCTATGCACCCCAATGTTCATAGCAGCACAATTTACAATAGTTAAGTGTTGGAAGCAACCTAAGTGCCCATCAGTAAATGAGTGGATCAAAAAACTGTGTTACATTTACACAATGGAACAACACACAGCAGAAAGAAAGAAGTTCCTACCCTTTGGCAATAGCATGGATGGATCTGGAGAGCATTGTGCTAAGTGAAATAAGCCAGGTGGTGAAAGACAAATACCATACAATGACACATATAAGTGGAACCTAATCAACAAAACAAGCAAGCAAAATATAACCAGAGATATTGAAATAAATAAAAGACTGATAGTAACCAGAGCAGGTGGTAGGGAATAACAGGGGGTAGGGAGAGATGGGGAAAGGTCATCAAGGAACATGTATAAAAGACACGTGGACAATACCAAAGTGGGGTAGGATCCAGGGTGGGAGCAGGGATGGGACAACTGTATTTGAACAATAAAAAGAAAAAACACATTAGCATTCTGGTTTTATAGATTGTTTTTATAACTTATTAACAAAAATCTGGCCTGGAAAAAAAAAAAGTCCATCATGGGAAAGCAAGTATGTTTTCACATTAGACAACCCATCTGCTATTAAGGATATTTATGATATATAGTTCATGATTGAAAAAATTTTTAAATTGTATCCATGTCACTCAACATATTAAGAATTAAAATTATTTTTGTAACATATGTAGAAAAAATTTAATAAAATTCAACATCCAAGTTTTTTTAAGTATATTTTATTAATTATGTTATTACAGTTGTCCCATTCTTTTTCTCTCATTTATCCCCTTCTTCCCTGCACCCCCCCACCACCAGCATTCTCCCCCTTAGTTCATGTCCATGGGTCATACACATAAGCTCTTTGGCTTTTCCATTTCCTATACTATTCTTAACCTTGCCCTGTCTATTTTGTACCTACCAGTTATGTTTCTTATTCCCTGTACCTTTTCCCCCATTCTTTCCTCTCCCCCTCCTCGCTGATAACCCTCAATGTGATCTCCATTTCTGTGATTCTGTTTCTCTTCTAGTTGTTTGCTTAGTTTGTTTTTGTTTTTGTTTTTTTTTTTAGGTTCGGCTGCTGATAGTTGTGAGTTTGTTGTCATTTTAATGTCCATAGTTTTAATCTTCTTTGTCTTAGATAAGTCCCTTTAACATTTCATAAATAAGGACTTGGTCATGATGAACTCCTTTAACTTGACCTTATCTGGGAAGCACTTTATCTGTCCTTTCATTCTAAATGATAACTTTGCTTGATAGAGTAATCTGTGATGTAGATCCTTGCCTTCATGACTTTGAATACTTCTTTCCAGCCCTTTCTTGTATATAAGGTTTCTTTGGAGAAATCAGCTGATAGTCCTATGCCACTCCTTTGTAAGTGACTATCTCCTTTTCTCTAGCTGCTTTTAAGATTCTCTCCTTATCTTTAATCTTGGGTAATTTAATTATGATGTGTTTTGCTGTGTTCATCCATGGGTCTAATTTCTTTGAGATTCTCTGAGCTTCCTGGACTTCCTGGAAGCCTATTTCTTTCACCAGATTGGGGAAGTTTTCCTTCATTATTTTTTTAAATTATGTTTTCAATTTCTTCATCTTCCTTTTCTCCTTCTGGTACCCCTATGATTCAGATGTTGGAATGTTTAAAGTTGTCCCAAGGTTCCTAAGCCTCTCCTCATTTTTTTAAATTCTTGTTTCTTCATTCTGTTCTGGATGAATATTTATTTCTTCCTTCTATTCCAATCATTGATTCAAGTCTTGGTTTCCTTCCCTTGATTGTTGGTTTCCTGTATATTTTTCTTTACTTCACTTTGCATAGCCTTCACTTCTTCCTCTATTTTGTGTCTGCACTCAGTCATTTCTGTGAGTATCCTGATTACCAATGTTTTGAACTCAGCATCTGATAGGTTGGCTATCGCTTCGTCACTGAGTTCTTTTTTCTGGAGTTTTGATCTGTTCTTTCATTCGGGCCATATTTCTTTGTCTTGACCTGCCTGTTACATTGTATGGCATGGAGCCTTAGGTATTCACCAGGGTGGGGCAACCCACTTCACTGTGTTGTGGTGCAGCCTGGATGAATTTTTCTTCTTTAACTCCTTAGTTGTCAGGCTTCCATACAGTTTCTGGCAGTTCTGGTTGTTTTTTGTTTTTAAATTTGTTGTTGTCCTTCTTTTGGTTTTATGAGGAAGCAGAGTTTCTACTTATGCCTTCATCTTGACTATAAGTTTAAAATGCAGCATAAAAGTTTCAAACAATAAGAACAGCAGCACCAAACACTCTTGAAGAGGTTTGTTAACTTAATAAATGGTTAATTACTAAAAACCTACAGTGATTTGGGAAATGGATAATAGTTATGGTTGCACACCATTGTGAATTACTTAATACCTTTGAATTGTACACTTAAAAATAGTTACAATGATAAATTTTATATTCTTTATGATTTACTATAACTTTAAAAAAACCCTATAGCAAAGATCAAACTTAACATGGAATTATTAGGAACAATTCCTTTAAATTAGGAATAAGACATGTTTACTCTCATTGCTTTGATTCAACTATGTAACAGAAATCCAGTGCAATGAAATATAAAATAATAATTAGGTATAAAGATTAGAAAGGAAATTTTCATAAGTGGTGTTACTGTCCATGCAGAAAGCCTAAGAGAATCTATACACAAACTGTTGAAGTTGAAAGAACATTTAACAATTTGTTGGATATAAGATACTCAATATACAGAAATTAGTGATGATCTCATATGCTAGCAATTACCAATTACAAAACATAGTTTTTAGATTAACAACTGAAGGAGACAGCCACCAACAGTAGATTCCTGAAAGTCTAGAACAGACTGCCTAACGTCAGATAGGGTCAACATCTGACATCATCAGAGGCAGATCCAGAAAGAAAAAACCGAGGTCTCCTACCATAATAGCTCACATCACCAAGTCAGGAAATCAAGACAGATCAATTTAAGAAGGAGGAGCAAAAAAGAAGTCTCACAAACAATGGGAAGACAAAGAAACACCCCCCAATCGAAGGGAAAGGAGGAATCCCTACAAAGAGAACTAAATGAAATAGAAGCAAGTAAACTATCAGATATTGAGTTCAAAACAATGGTTCTAAGGAGGCTCAATGAGCTCAGAGAGAATTACAAAAAACTACAAGGAAACTACGAGGAACTTACTGCAAACTGTATCAGCATGAAAAAGGACATAGAAACTATCAATAAGAGGCAAGAAGAAATGAAGAATACAATTTCTGAATTGAAGAACACAGTAGAAGGAATTGAAAACAGGCTAGATGAAGCAGAAGATCAAATCAGTGAGCTGGAGGATAAGGTAGAAAAACGCTCCCAGAAAGAGCAAGGAAATGAAAAAAGACTCAAAAAGAATGAAGAGGCATTTAGGGAAATGCAGGACAACCTGAAATGTAATAATATCTCTATAATAGGGATACAAGAAGGAGAAGAGGACCAAGGGATAGAGAACAGGTTTCAAAAAGCAATGATGGGAAACTTCTCTAATTGGAGGAGAGAAAAAGTCACACAAGTCCAGGAAGCACAGAGGGCCCCATTCACGAGGAACCCAATAAGGCCCACTCCAAGGTGCATCATAATTAAAATGGCAAATATCAAAGACAAACAGAGAATCCTAAAGGCAGCAAGGAAGAAACAGGTAGTAACATACAAGGGAGCCCTGATGCAGCTACTAGCTGACTTCGCAGCAGAAACTCTACAAGAAGGGAGTGGCAAGAAATATCCCAAGGAATGAAAAGCAAAGTCCTGCAACCAAGACTGGTCTACCCAGCAAGACTCTCAATTAAAATGGAAGATGAAATAAGAAGTTTCCCAGACAAAGGAAGGACAAAAGAATATACCTCCACCAAACCTGCAAGGTATGCTAAAGAGACTGCTTTAAGAAAATGAAGAAGAGTCACAGTCACCAATACTTGATATTACCAGTATTTTTAATATTTATTAATCTGTGACAATGTGGTGTTATTTTGTTACTTTATCATTTGTTCAAACTAAACCTGTTTTTGTGTATTTCTTGCCTATTTTTATTATTTTTAAAAAGCTTTAAATGACTTTTTGGTATTCTTTATCCAGTTTTTGACTAAATGTTGAATCCCCCCCCCAAAAAAAACAACTATTAACCCATTTTTAGATGTGTTGCAAGTACTTTCCTATTCTATTACTCCTCTTTTAACTTTTTTATATGTATATTACTGTATATTCTTAAATGTTTAATATAGTCATATTGTCAATATTTTACTTTATAGCTTCTGGGTTTGAATATTTTACTTCAGGGTAAGAAAAATATTATTTTGTATTTTCTCCTAAACTCCTTAGATTTTACATATTGATTTTTAACTCACCTGAATATTTTTTGTATAATGTGTGAAATAGGGCTCTATATTTGTTTTATTTCAAGCAATAGTGGTCCATGCACCTTATTTGTTGAATAAGCCTTATTTTCCCCATTGATTTGAAATACCCATTTAATCATATATTACATTGTTAGACAGATATATACATTTGTTTCTATAATGCTCATTTTATTTCATTGATCTACTTGATTATTTGTGCACTGGTATGATGTTGTTTTAATTGCTGAGACTTTATAATGGATTTAATTTTTTTAATATTGTAAAATGGATTTTGACATTTAAAAAATAAATAAAATCAATCTGCATTTTTAAAAAACATAGTTTTTAATATATACCATTTATGATAGAAAAACTATCAGCTGTCAAGGCATAAATCTAACAAAATTATTAAACTATATTGAAAGGTACAGACAAAGACATATAAATAAATAGATATACTTAGTTAATAAGATTAATATTCCAATATCATAAGTTAATAATCATCTCAAATTAATGTATAACAGCAATTTTAATCAAAACCCTAGGGTAAGTCATGGAAATTAACAAACTGATTTCAAAATTAATATAAAAGAGTAAAGAGGCAAGAATAGGCAGGATGACTTAGAAGAAGAATAATGAAAGGATATTTTTTCTAAATAACAAATCCTATTATAAATCCATAATAAAAGAGACAGGGTGTTGATGTAGATACTGACAAACCATAAAACCTGGAAACAGATCTTCATATAGATGGGAACTCAGCCCATGACACAGGTGGCATAATAAATTTATTGAAAAATAAAGGCTATTCAAATAAAAGTGCTAGTTAAAAGGTCTACTATACAGAAAAGAACCAAACTAGACTCTACCTCAAGCCACACACATACAAATTCCAGGGGGATTAAAGTCTTAAATGTGAAAGGCAACCCTTTAGAGCATTCAGAATGAAAATACATGAGAATATCATTATAACATTAGGGCAGAGACTAATCTCTTAAGCAAGGAACAAAATATATAAATCACAGAAGAAAGAATTAATTAGACTACACGTTAAAATAAAAGCAAAAGAAAATTTCTGTGTATCTAAGGACATCTATAAATGTAAAGGGACAGACCAGGAATAGGAAGGCACATATACAGATCATATAACTGCAAAGAAATTGTATCCAAAACATAAAAGAACACCCAAATCAGTATGGCTAGATCCACCCAACAGAGAACTGCCAATAGGAATACAGGAATGAAGAGGTCAGGAACCGCATATGACCAATGGAACTGTTAAAAAAAAAGTAAAAGGCTCACCCACATTAGTAATCAGGGAAATGCATATTAGACTACCAAGTATCATGCCAAGTATCACTTTCAATACATCAGATTTCAGTGAATCCTGTTTGAGGTGTCTTTACTGAACACACTAAATCCCTGTCCAGTAAAGACACCTCAAACAGATAGCTGAAATTGTCAACTGTCCATTAGGGAAACGTCAATTAGGACTTTTTCTGACCACCAACAAACATAACTAAAAATTGCCGATAATCTAAGATGCATTCTAATGCATTCTTAATGCTTCCCAAACTCTAAGTGATCTCTCTAACAAAGCCAAGTCATGTTTCTTCCAAGCTGGTGGGAATTTCGTCACACAAGGGGGCGGCCATGCTTCCATCTCTCCATGCAATCCTGTGCTGCCAAGCACATTGGCCCATCTGGGGAAGTTTCCACTGAGCAGAAGGGTGGGGGCTTACTTGGAGCAGTCTTCGCAAGCAATGTTCCCTGAGGTTTCCTTGATGGTGCGCTCAGAGACAAATGCTGGATATTCAGTATCACAAGGCTCCAGGGTCTGTTTCAATTTCTGGGCTGTAGGGATAAGAAAAAAAAGAAAAAGATAACAAAAGCAAGGCACAGGCCTTATTGTGACTGGCAGCCCATAGGAACTCAGAACGCAGCTCTGCTCCTGCTGCTCTGTGATTTTTCCAGGCACAGCATAATGCATTATTTTCTAATTAGTCAAGTGGTTTCATCTGCCAAGCAACTCTATAAGCTATAATTCCTCAAGCAGTTGTGTTGGCTTGATCAGCTATCATTTATGCATCATAAGAATTCTGCTTTCTGGGACATCAGTCACCAGGTCTACGACCTTGGACTTACTTGAACTTAGCAACAAACACATATATATATCTAAATAAATGTATAAAATATGTTACACCATATTAGTTAGGGTGAGACAAAGGTCATGATACAATTGCATGCTTTTATTACAGAAACAAAGTTGAAATATGGACTAGTAAAATACGTAATGCCTTTGAACCAAAGCCATGAGTTTAATCCTACTATTATGAAGTTCCTTGTCCAGTAATACAGCACTAAATAACGCTATACATAAATGAGTACATAGTAGGCACTTGGTGAAAGTTTGTGGTTGATTAAATTATCTCAGCAAGTTATGTCCATCGCCCAAGTTCCCAAACCTCACTAAGTCTCAATTTTTTTAATTTGTAATTTGGGGACAATGTAGGTCTCCTATAAAAGATTGGTGTGAGAAGTAAATAATATATGTTGAGTACCTAGTACAGTACATGGAACATGATGAGTGCTAAGTAAGTGTCAGTCATTATAATAATTGTAGTAATAGTAAATAACAAAAACAAAACAATGCTGGCATTCTAATGAAGCTATTGTGACATTAAAATGAGGATGACAGAATTTAGAATAGCTAAGATATGGAAGCAACCTAAGTGTCCATCAAAAGATCACTGGATAAAGAACTGGTGGATAGATACAAAGAAGTATGATTCAGCCATAAAAAAGAATGAAATCTTACCATCTGTAACAACATGGATGGACCTAGGGGGTATTAGGCTAAGTGAAATAAGTCAGACAGAGAAAGACAAATGCCAGATGATTTCATTTCTATGTGAAATCTAAAGAACAAAAAATAAACAAACAGCAGAACAGAAACAGGCTTGTAGATAGAACATTTTAATGGTTGCCAGGTGTGGGGGAGGCGGCCTGAGTGAAAGAGGTGAAGAGATTTAGAATTACAAATTGGTAGTTACCGAATAGTCACAGGGATGTAAAGCAAAGCATAGGAAATATAGTCAATAGTATTGTAATAACTATATATGGTGTCAGATAGGTACTAGATGTATCGGGGTGATCACTTTATAAAGTATACAAATGTCTAATCATTTTATATATAAAGTATATAAATGCCTAATCACAACCTGAAACTAATATAACATTGTATATCCACTGTAGTTGAAACACTTTTAAATATACATATATATATAAGTGAGGATGACAGATTGTATAGCATGGTGGTCAAGGCTGAAGGCTCTAAAGTCAGAGAAGTGTGGAATATAAATCCCAGTTCATTGCTTCCAGCTAATCCTCAGTATTCTTATCTGCAAAATGGAGATGCCAACAGCACAAGGAATCTTCAGTGGAAGTCTTCTCCTTAACATTTTGCCAGGAGAATCCTTACAGGTTCCCAGCACCTGAACTCCTACAATGTTTTTGGCTGATGTTTATGTAAAATATAAACATATATTATATATAATATATGTTATATTCACATATATAATTTACATTTACAATTATGAAACTCAATATTTTAAGAAAATGATGTGTACACAAAGTCTTATTTATATTCAGTTGTTTGGATGTCAGAACCATGGGTAGATGTTTTGTGGGATGTCCATCTGGGGGGCTTCCGGCACTAAGTAGGTTTCTGAGTGCAAAACAACTGTTTGGTAACAATAATGAAATAGTCATTGGGTGATCAGGAAGCCATGCTCTAAGCATTTATATCCTGATGTGATTGTCTTTTATAATAAACTCTTTTCACTGAGCTTTAATTATTTTGAGGAAATTAATTTGATGTGTGTGATTTAAGTGTAGTACACTGTAATTTTTTCCTATTTAAAACAAAAAGAAGTAGACTCTTAATCAGCTTTAAAAAATGTAGAACAGGTAATTTGCAGGAACTGGAAACTGACATAAAGAGAAGACGCCTCTGCTAACTCACAGGGTTGTTCTGAGGAAAAATTAACTAAAGCACTATAATTCTCAACAGACTGACATACATGTACACTTTCACATACATGCAGGTACACACACATCCTTCATGAAATGCTATCTTTATAGAGTGCTACATCCACATGCCAGGAATTAGTTGGGCTAATTGCTCAGTAGCTAAGAACAAACTCTGGGGATTGTGTATTCTGCCATTGTTGTGTGACCTCAGGTGAGTTTTTAATGTCTCTACACCTTCTTGTCGTCATGTGCAAAATGGCTATACCAGTACCAACTTCACATGGTTACTTGAGGATCAAATAAATGAAAAATGGAAAGTGCCTGGCACACTGGCAACGCTATTTAAGTGCCTGTGCTTACTGCCACGGTGACTTCTGCCTATGGTATTTTATTGAACCCTTTGGTTAGAAAAGGCAAGCAGATGGTTGCCTCCCTTACTCCTGACTCCATGTAAGGTGCAGTGCTGGTGGTCGCTGTGCTCCCCAAGAGCCAGGAACCAGACACGGTCCTTCCCCTTGTGTCCTGCAGTGCAGTTCACAGAGTGTATCATAGATGCTTCCTCAATAATGAGTAATTCTCCTGAATAAAATTGACAAAAGAAATATGAGAATCTCAGTCCCTAGAGGCAAGTTGCTTGCTTTCAGGTGGAAGGCAAGGTGCGTCTAGGGGGCCCAAGCCCCATAGTAGCAACACAGAGAGGCCCTTGGTGGGAATATCATTCCCTTCCCAGTTCTTTTTCAATGCCTCTGATTTTGTCAGGAGGACCTCTTTGATGCTAGGGAGTTTTAATCATCCTTGTTTCATTTGCTCTTCTCTCTTTTTACTGCAGGAGGCCAAACGTAAAGCTCAGAGTGACAGATTTTTAATTTCCATGGTTCTCATTTTTACAATTTCTTCCTCTGTATGGCAAGTGATACTGACCTTTAACTTCAATAATTATATTACTTAAATGTCAAAAAAATGAGTCCAATCACATGAAATAAAGATAAGTAACCAATAGTACAGATTATAAGAGGACATGGCACAAGCAAACAGATGGCATCTAATAACCTATTTATGAAAACAGCTAAATTTATTAAGAAATTGCTATGTACCAGATGATGTTCTGCTTTACAGGGATTAATTTACTTAACAGTAAAACAAGACAAAATTTTTAAAAAATCACTGAGGTAGAAATAATTGCCATCTTTGTTTTGCAGATTAGTGAATAAAGGGGAGGACTGAAAAAATTGCTCAAATTCACCCAGTGGTGGATGTAGCAGAGCCAGACTTTGAACTTGGGCTGTCTGGCTCCAGCACGTATATATTTAACTGCTCTGTGAAGTTTGGCCAATGGACGAAAGAGAGAAAGGTCTTTGCGGCAGGCTGAGACAGGCAGCACACGTGATTTAAATATGCCCAATAATTGCACCATCTCTAATTCTAATTGTCTGGGCCTAGTTACAATGGAATGAGTTCAACAAGTTCAATGGTGAGACTCATTTGGCTCTGATCCTTTCTGAAGATGAAATGTTTGTTCCTTTGACAATTGTAGGGCACCCAAACTGATGGGGTGATAAACCACTGAGTCTATTTGCAGCATGACTATCGACTGGGGGGAGGTTGCTTGATGTGCTTTTGGGGAATATACGAATTATCATATAAAACCACAGCCACATTTAATCTAAATAGCATTATTTATTATGAAGGCCTTTCTTGGTCTGGAGTACTAGGGTAAACACCCCATATATTTGCCAGTCTTTACTATTATCTATGAAATTGCAAATCAATAACTCAGGTTTCCAGCAAGCTAATGAGTACTGTTTTAACTCTTAGGCATTTAAAACTCCTAATCATATAAAGGTGTAGGCACACAAGAATCATGGAGCTCAGCTACGCTGATCCTTTCTTTTACCAGAAGGGAAAACTGGCATTCAGAAGGCAGACACAGCCTGCCCTGAGTCCCACAGAGAGGGACTACTTGCCATGATCATTATTCACTTCAACAGCAAAACCACCACCACCTTCGCAGTCAACACTTGCTAAGTGCTTACTACATGCCAAACACCATGCCTGGTCATCTGCATGGACGGAACCCTCACCAGCATGCAGTGAGCAAGGCCCTGCTGCTGTTCTGTTTTACAGATGAGGAACCCAGAGCTCAGAGAAATGAAGATGCTTGCCCGCAATCACAGTGCTGTGAGTGGTGGTGCCCAGACACCTGTGGCCGCATCCCAGCGCCTACACTCTTTGCTGTCACACCACTCTCCCTCCCACCCCAGTTACACTGGACACCTCCAGATGAAGCCGCCAAGACCCATCACTCACTCACAATGAAGCACCCACACAATTGAATATCTTTAATTTTCCCTTAGCAACAAATGTCCCTGATGAGAATAAGTGACTTGGGTTCACAGTAATTATGTGCAGACAATTGGGAATGAATAGAGTTGCCATTTGAAAAGCTTTCTTCTTCTTTTGTCTCTGTGAATGCACCCCCATTCATAGCTGGGTGCCAGAAAGCTCCATTCTCTTTGTGCAACTTCGCCAAAATGATACCTTTGTGATATTCAAGCAGAAATGGTCTTCCACAGTCCCCTTCATTAAGGAAATGAAGCAGATAAACAGTGTAATTACGGATTCCATTTATAGCAAAGCAAAGATGTAGGTCTCCGCTCAGTGTCATTAGCTAGTGAGGGAACAGGGCACTTAGAATAAGGAGACCTTGCAAGTCAATGTAGTTATGGTGCTTGAAACTTTTCTCTCCTTAGATCTACATCTAAGATCTACATTTACATTTAACACAGATATCCATAGGGTAGCAGCCCCACAGTTGAGTTTCTTCACCCTCATTTAGTTCAGTTTCTTCATCCACAGAATGGAACAGTCACAGCCATGCTCAGCAGAGGACTTTAGGCCTGAATGTGACAGTTCAGGTGCAGCAGCTGAGGTGGCTCACTGCCTCTCTCACTGCTGTCTAGCTGAGGTGGCAGGTTTTAGTTTAGGCCATTTATCTATTAGCTGTCTGACTTCAGTGCTTCAGGAAAGTTCCATGACAGACTTTAGCAGTGCCCACCTCTGAGGTATGTTGAAGGGATCTGAAAATAATTGAGTGCCAGCCCTTCGGAAGTGGAAAAGCACTACATATGGGTGTACCGTGTATCAGCGATGTAATTATTTGACAAGGTCCTGATTTAGGGTCTGTGGGGGGCATAAAAGGGTCTCACAGTGTAGCAATGGAATGAGGTAACTTGGAATTATCTATTAAGGATCTTTTTATAAAACTTCCTAAAACGGAAACAGAACTAAGGCATCACTTTATTCCTCTGAGCTAAAATTTCTCCCACTGTTGGTCCTGGTAGATAGGGAAGTAGGGGAGAGGGGATGTGAAATTTCAGAATGGGAACCTTAACAAGTTTCTGACACTATCATGAGTACACAGACCATCATCCCCTACCATGCACTCGTTGGTCTACAGTGGGGTTTCTCAATAGTGGCAGCACAACAGTGCTTTGTACCCAGTTTCCCTTTCTGTGGTTTGAGTTACCCACGGTCAGCTGCAGTTCAAAAATATTAAATGAAAAATTCCAGAACTAAATAATTCTTAAGTTTTACATTGTACAGCATTCTGAGTTGTGTGGCGAAATCTCACACCATCCCGCTTCATCTTGCCTGAGGCGTGAATAGCCCTTTGTCATGTGTACGGGCTACTATTGCCCTTTAGTCACTTGGTAGCCATTTTGGTTATCAGAGACTGAGACCCATTCACATAAGTTTTATTACAGTATATTGTTATAATTGTATTACCTTATTAGTTATTGTTATTACTATCTTAATGTGCCTAACTTATAAATTAAACTTTATCATAGGTATATATTTATAGGAAAAAAAAACAGCATAGGCAGGGTTTGGAACTATCCATGCTTTCAGGCATCCATTGGGGGTCTTGGAATATATCTCCTGCAGATGCGGAGGGGGCGGCGTTACTACTGACACTTTGAGTCAGATGATTCTCTGTTGTCAGAAGTTGTGTGTTGTAGGATGTTTAGTGGCTGCCCTGACCTCTACCCACTAGATGTCAGTAGCAGCCCCATCCCGACTCGTGACAAACAAATATGTCTCTGGATGTTGAAACAATCCATGTGGGGCAAAAATCACCAACCCCCCAAGTTTAAAACTACTGGTTTAGGCAAAGGTCACAGCGACAGGTACTCAACAGAGACTCAAAAGCAAACTGTCAGATTTGAAGGACCAGACCCAGAGTGTGGGCAGGTGCCTGGGGTGGCAGGCGTGGGGAAGGAAAGCAGGCCCAGGGGAGAATGGGGGAGGGAAAATGGAGGTTGGCATGGAGAAGGAGTGCCCCCCACTCCTCACCATTGAAACCCTTTGGCCAGGGATGGGCAGGCACACGGTTTGAGGAAGAATGCCAGAAAATAAACCACGGAAGACAGCCAGCCCGCTGCCCTCAGTACTGAGCACACCACTCACAGCCAGTCCTCTTAGCCAAAAAACTCACCGCTGCCCAAAACATGAGCAGTGCTCACTGCCCACTGCCATTTTTGCACACATTGTTAAATTCACCTCCCATGCCACCTCACGTCTACTGTTGTCTGTTGACCAGTGAGGACAACAAAGCCTAAAGAGGCCAAATGATTTACCTAGAATCTCACAGCCAGAAATGGTCAGAGGAAGGCTGCCTGGCTCTAAAACCACAATACTCAATCCCATGGAGAAGCTCTGAGTCTCCCAGAGCTCAGTCTGATTGGGAGGCCTAGTGATCTGTCCCCAGGCACCGGTGCTCCAGAGGCAGCAGCCACTTAACCAACTTGCAATCCACTCTCTTAGCCTCAATTGATCTTCCTTCTCTCTCGTTGAATTTCATTGATCTATTTTTTTACTTATAATAGTAAAATTGGGGAAAGGCAGGTCAAATAAGAAAATTAAAAAAAAAGCAAGATAGCAAGTACTCACTTAATAGGTTCTTTCTCACCTCTCTTTTCCAAATCATATGCCATTTTAAGCAGGTTCGTGCCACAGGTTAGTTTTTCTTTGAAGTACATGATACTCTGCCTGATTTATATTTTGGTCTCTGCTTATCGACTCGCCATTGGCATACTAATTACTGATCCTATTTAACTCTACACTCTCTTCTCCCACCATTAAATGTTTTTTCAGAGGAAATATACAGTTTTCTACATTGTTTTTCTTGTTATATTACTTATTATATGTCATGAGCATTTTTGAACCTGGTAAAAAGTTATCAGAAACAGAATCTTTTAAAAAATTGTTTATGTCTTTCTGTGGATGAGCTGTAATTTATATTAAAATGTCCCTATTTTCCATCATTTAAAGAGCTACTGGTATTTGCAATCATAAATTTCCTATCATAGAATCCTTTCTATCATTCTATCATAGAATCCTTTGTTCCCAACTCAGTTTATTTCCTTAAAATTAAGTTTCTAGAAGTGGGATTATGGGCACCCACTGTCACATGAAGACAGTGCCTACCCAGCAAGATGGGGCAAGGATCAGGCCCACGTCAGAAGGGTAACCAGAACATTGTGTGTGTCGATGAAAGCAGAACATCTGCGTCTGGTCCACTGGGCTATCAGCTTCCCAGAACAGAGACAACTCCAAACACACTTGGGTCACTTTCACTGTTATCAGAGGCTGCTCCATCCAGGCACATGCATGTGTAGAACTCTGCATATGTCACTACATCTCATATTCTAATAAGAAATCAGTGAGTTCCTGAATCTAGGCAAAATGCGCCTCGGTGTAAGTTACAAAGCTATGATGACAAAATGACTCTAATGGTGATACCTGACCAAAAAAAAAAAAAAATTGTTCATGTACTTACTAATCAATGATTGAACGCCAACTATACACTAAGCACCAGTTAGGCACTACAGGATAACAATGGTTAAGACTCAGTTCCCTCCACTGAGAAATTCTATTTTAGTGTGAAACAAACAAACAAATAAACAAACAGAGGCAATAATGGTGTGGAAGAATTGGGAATTGTATGAACTGACTGGGACAGAAGCAAGAAGGAAATGTTGCAGTTTCTTCCTGGGAGAACTGAGGAAACCTTCACTGCCTGGAGTTTTAAGGGAGGGGAGAGGGAATGTCAGACCAAAACACATCTAATACCTGGGGGAATCTGATATGTTACTAGTCTCCCCCTTTTAAAGGACAGGTAACTTAAAATAATAATAATGGTAGTAGTTTATTTCTGTCTGGCATCCCAGGTTTAAGAAAATCAAGATAAATAAATACACAATAGAAAGAAAGAACAGTGTACCTGAGAAGCAGCAAGTGATGGAACAGATAGGGAAAGATGAGTGGGAGACAACCCTCACTAAAGAGCACTGGTTTGGTAGGGTATGGGCACTCAACCAGGCACCACTGCGGTGGTCAACGCTGTCATCACCATTATCATAATTAATTATGACTACTATTTTTTGAGAGCTTACTGTATTTCAGTCACTGTGCTCAGCATATAACATGATTCACCTCATCATTAGACACATACATGCCCCCCCCCACACACACAAATGATAAGAGATTAACATTATTTTTAGACAAGTTTTGGAATCCTTTATTAATAAGGAGGACATGTGACATTCTGTGATGATGAACCTCTATCCTATTTAAGTAGCAGCCATATCTTTCTTTATCTTAATCAGCTTATTGCATCAACCATTCTTGCATCTATCTTCATCCTTCGACGTCAGACTCCTGGAAAACAACTGAAAAACCCTTCCCTGCCCTCCCTTTAGTCTCCATCTGTACAAACTGGGTTCTTAAATCAATATGGGCAGAGTTGACATTCAAAGCTTTCTTCAGTATTGAAACTTGTTAGGCCATTTTAATTTAATTTATTGGGGCAATATTAGTTAATAAAACCATACAAGTTTCAAGCATACAACTCAATAAAATATCATCTGCTTATTGCATCGTGCACTCACTCCCCAAAGCCAAATCTCTTTCAGTCTCAATTTATCGCTGCTTTGCCCTCTTCCACCGCTCCCCACCCTCCTTCCTCTCTGGCTTTCACCACGCTGTCATGTGTGTCTGTGTCTCATATGTATTTTTTGCTTAACCGCTTCACTTTTCTTCACCCAGCCCCACAACTTCCCTCCCCTCTGACAGCTGTCTGTTCTATGTATTTATGGTTCTGTTTCTATTTAGTTTGTTAAATTATTGTGTTGATTAGATTCTACATATAAGTGAGATCATATAGTATTTGTCTTTCTCTGACTAGCTTATTTCACTTATTTCAATAATTTCCAGGCCCATCCATGGTGTCACAAAAGGTAAGATTATCTTCTTTATTATGGCTGAGTAGTCTTCCATTGTGTAAATGTACCACAGCTTTTTTATCCACTCATCTGCTGATGGGTATTCGGACTGTTTCCAGATCGTGGCTATTGTAAATGCTACAATCAATACAGGGGTGCATATAGTCTTTCAATTAGTGTTTTGGGCTCCTTTGGATACATTCCCAGATAAGGAATCACTGGGTCATATGGCAGTTCCATTTTTAATTTTTTGAGAAAACTCCTTATATCTTTCCACAGTGGCTGCACCAGTCTGCATTCCCACCAACAGTGCACAAAGGTTCCCTTTTCTCCACATCCTCACCAGCACTTATTGTTTGTTGATTTATTGATGATAGCCATTCTGACAGGTGTGAGCTGGTATCTCAATGTGGTTTTATTTTGCATCTCTCTGATGATTAGTGATTCTGGGTATCTTTTCATATGCCTATTGGCCATCTGTATGTCCTCTTTGGAGACTTATCTATTCAGATTCTTTACCTATTTTTTAGTTGGGTTGTGTTCTTGGTGTTGAGTTGTGTAAGTTCTTTATATATTTTAGAAATTAACCCGTTATCAATGTATCATAAATATGACTTTATTATTTTCCTATTTTGCCTACTGTGGGGAAACTGAGCCTTGCCCACATCAGCTAACTTGCCAAAGGCCCACCTTGGAGCCAGGATGCAAGTCCGTACTTACCTAGCTCCACAACACATGCCTCTAAAAGCCTCTACTAATTACTGCTGAAATCATGGAAGCTTTTAGGGCAGGACAACTAATATGATTACATTTATATTTTATGAGGATAACTTCAAACAAAACAGAATAGTTATCTCTTCATTCAACCTGAGAAGGCAATGTGTCTGTCTCCTGTAGCACTGCCCATGAACATTTTGAGGACTTCACCTGTATAATGTATGACTTCAAAGCCAGAGCTAAGGAAACAGGTCAAAGTGTATATTCAACAAGGGTTGAATGAAGGCTGTGGAATTTTTGTCAGACCGGTTGGCGCTGCACTTAGCACAAAGGATGCCTTTTGCTGAAAGAGCTGAAAAATCATCACTTTGTCCTGAGTAGTTTTATGTGAGCACATCCCTGATGAAAAGTAGCCAGTGAACCCAGGGCTCATCACTCTGACCTAGGAAACAGAAGCCAGTTGCTGCTTACCTTTAGCTGTCATATCTGAGTGCCACCAACTGCAGAGGTTAAATTCCACCAGGAACCTAAATGTGATAGAAAAGCCCAATGTTACTTGGTCATCCACACCCTGAATAGAACAGTGACATTGTGCTGTGTCCAGCTTTGCTCACTTAATTTAAAAGAATAACGTCACAATCTGGAGATGTCAACCTGGCTGGTTCAGTTACCAACCGAACTTTCACTGAGGATTTATCTTATTTGTGGAAAGGCTGTTTTTATCACCAACGCCAACCAAGCCTTGAAATCAGATTTTCCTAGACTCAAGGTCTCTGCTGAGAAATATTCTGCTTTATTGGCAGAAATAGTCTGAGTTCTTAGGAAAGAATCATCTTCTAAAGGGCTTCCCCTGCCTTGATTCAAAACAACAAATAGAATCTTCTCTACTAGACTATTATCTGCAATAATAAAGGACACTTTCAAGATTTATACTGCAATGCAAACTTGTTCAGCCAAGTGTGTGACTTGCATGCATGTTTATGTGGGTATGTAGGGGCAGATGGGACAAACTTTTCTTTATGAAATTAAACCACAATTTGAATTCAAAAAATCAAAATTTCTCAACTGCTCATACAGAATGCAAAAGTAATGTAAATCCTCCTCTAAATGCAGGGAGACAGACCAAAATTCAGCCATTTCTTTTTCAGGCACATGGCTACTATCTCTAGCAACGCACTCTCAATCAAGACCCCACAATTATCTGTCTCTTACGTACATGTAGAACTTACTCCCCTCTTGAATTTATAACTTTGTTAAATTGATATACGTTAGATTAAAGCAACAGAAAAGACAATGTCTCATCATCAAGTGGCAAGAAATCCGCCTCAAGCCCACAGAACTGGAACCATAATGGGGAAAATAAGAATGAGAGAGTTTGGTGCAACTTAAAGGGTCTGATTTTCATGCCCATCCATGGAATTCTTCCTTTTGTGTGATGCAGTGTTTCTGTAATGTGTTCAATATCTCATCTGGAAGTCAAGCCCTTCATCTCTGTGGCATTTCTACTCTGAGTGGCCTAAGGCACAGATGCATCCAGTATCCTCCAAAAAGGATTGGAATTTGACAGGATAAACAATTAAATCACACCTGAGGAAAGCCCTGCTCCTGTACAGGGCAAGACATCCGAAGTAGCACAGTGAACAGCCCTGGCAATTTGTTCTGACCACAGCCCACCCAGGCTGCATTAAAAACAGCCAGACATCTATGTTAAATTTAACAGTAACCACAATAAATAAATTTGGTTTGTGTACTGCAAGCTGTTAGTCTGCTAAACAATGACATAAAGGCATAAGTGGTGACCATAAATAACTTAATAAAAGATAATTTTTTAGTCTCAACATTCAATATTTTGAGGTTTTCAATGAGGTTATCTCAGAGAATTATGAATCTAATGGTTATTGAAAGCACAAAGCTGACTTCTAATTCACTTAATACATAAGAAAAGCAATATTTTTTAAAAATGTAGCAATTGTACTTACAAGACAAGTTCTGTCATTATCCATTTTACCGCAGCAAGGAAGGCATTGTAAGGCTGAAGAGGAGAATTCAGGTCATTAAAAAAAAGTGTCTCACACACAAAATTTGTAGTTTAACTTAGGCTTTACATAAAGACAACGTTATTCTTTAAGAGAGATTGATACCATGTTTAAAAAAAAAACAAAACAAAACAAAAAAAAACACAACAGAGCAGCTCCACCTAAAAGAAAAGAATGGTTGGATACTCTATCCCAAAACTAACATTTTAAAACTTTGAACTCCCCTGTAGTGAGATCTGATTTACAAGTAAAATAAACATGGTCTAATACAGGGGTTATCTCTGGGAGGAAAAAGGAAGTTCAGCAAGGATGCTTAAACCTTTATCCTCTAGGGGCTAATATTTCGCAGCTTAATGCTGAGGGGCTGGAATCATGTAACTAATTTCAAATGGTAATTTACAGGGCTGCTTCTTGGAAAGGTGATTCCCTGTTCGCCATCACTGCCATCACCATATGTCATTCATTGAAACAAGTGAAAATTGCATATACGTACTTGATTTTAATGCTGCCCATGAATTATGTAGGATTTAAGCTGCTTTTTCTCACACTTACATATTTGGACTTGAAAAAAATGATAACCATATAAACATGTGATTTTATCCTTGCAGAAAATCCCCTTCACTCTATAAAAGAAGGCATTGACAGCCTAATCTTTATTTCAGAATATTTTAATTAAAAAAAGCAGTTGGATTGTTTACTCTGTGATATTTCCTATGTGGATAATTCAATTTCCTGAATTCTGGAAAATACCACGTCTCCCGCTCAGTCAGTTCTTTGTACCTAGGTATGTCAGATATGTGAGTGGTTGGCAGATTTGAAAGACAGGCAAAGACATTGGCAAAGCCTGGGCTCCAGATGGCAGGTTCAGAAAAATCTCAGAATCCTTTGTGGTTGCATTTAGATATCAGAGGGTAGAACTTCCAAATCCTGATTTCTTAAGTGAGGTCTGCTTAATCCTACCTTCTGAGCATTTTGATAATAAAGGCTAGAACTGGGATGGAGGGACATTAATCAGTTTTAAATAAAACAAGAACCAATTTTTATACAGCAAACCTTTCTTGAAAGCGACCAAACCAGAAAGCCAACCAGTAAATAAACAGGAAAACAAAAATCTAGCAGATTAACTTCCAGCCCATTCAGATTTCAGAATGAATCTCTTCTTGCTCTCTGATTTGACTGAGTGTATCACTGTCACTTCCTGAGCCACAGGACCTTCAGGACAAGGGTCAGAGAAGGATAAGAACTATTAACTATTTCCTAAAGCAAAATGCAAACTTTTAGTCTTGTGGTTTTCCCATTACAATTTTTAGGGCTTGAAAAATAATCATCTTTCTTTCAAAATGACCCAGGCCATCAGACCATGGGACAATTCTGTGTCTTTGTACCTGCTGAGATGGATAGTGACATTTCAGAGGTCTTTGAGAGCGTGAGTCAGGGAGGGGAGAATGAATGAGCAGACTAAGGAGGCTTTGGAGTGGGGAGGGGCAACTCGCTCGCCCCGAGGCCAGGGGCAAAGACCTCCACCATTTCCTGCCAGACTTGGCTCAACGTGGGGGTAAACAAATGGATTATGTAAATATGGGATTAAAAATTTTTAATGCACATTATCATTCAGGAGGGTAAAGTCATTGAGCTTTTAAGCCTAATGATGAAAACATTACTTGTGAACATTTTAAATCTGGAAATATTCATGCTAAGATTAGGGAAGTTGAGTTTGGAAAGAAAAAGTGAATCTCACAAAAAAGCAGTGTTTTTTAAAATGTCCGATTCTTATTTCCTAGTTGCCTCTCAAAAATTTTCTAGCCCCAAATCATTTCTTGTGCTCTCAATGTATGGGAATTCATGTTAAATATTTGGTTTTTAAATAATCCCCTTGTATGATTGAACATCTGCGAATGAGAAGGTGTATATTTATATTTTAAAACCAAAGTGACTCTTAAGTTTTGTGTCTCATGCCAAATTTTAGGAATGTACAAAATAATAACGTATAAGAGTTATGTTTACACATATACGCTGGGCTATATTGAAGTATCCATATGTTTGTTTGTTTTTGTATGTGTGTTTTCAAGTTAGTGGAGGCCAAACTTATATTGCTTACACATTGTAAATTATATTGTAAAACTGGGTATAAATGAAAGCAGTTAATTTCTGGCAATCAGAAAGCCATTTCCCAATGCTGCTATAGCCCTACTGATTGATCCTCAACTGTGACATCAGCTACGGAAACAGCTCCAGAGAAATAATGTTGAAACTCAGCAGCAGCACGATTAGAGGTGAGAATCTATCATCAAAATGTGAATTTGTTCGTAGGTTAACAGCTCTACTACAAACCAAAAGGAAAATATCTGTTGAACCAAACCAAATTCTCTTTTATATAAGAGAACCCTCAAAACTTCTTCCCTTTTCTATCCATTGAAGGGGGGCTGCCGTGTTCATCCATCAAAGAATTTAGACCTGTTTGTCATTCCTATAATCACTGAATTCAGGTTTAAACAGGAGTGACTTTGCTCAGTCAGTAAAATCAGCAAATACTTTTTAACATTCATGGTTTTGAACAAGATAACTTGATGACCCCAAAGGAAAAGATAGGTTTATTCAGAGACAGAAACTTGCAGCTATTTTGACGGTGATTACACTGTACTTACATCCAGGAGACCATGGGCGCTGTCACTGCTCTCCTTGTTGGCCCTACACATGGCTTGGTAGTCATACAGGGTAATTCTACAGGACAGAATGGAAAGGAGCTTCACTAAATGGGAAAAACACAGGAAACAAGTGATGCTGTGCACCAGCAAGGTGGACAGTCACTAACACTACCATCAAGAGTAGCGGTGGCGAACACAAATAAACACAAGCCTGACAAGGGTGATAAGCCAGTAAAGGGGACCAGAGTTGGGATGGACCAGGGGACATTCCCAAAATGTGCCTTTTGGGATATTGATTTTATGCTATTTATTAAGAAACAAAAGACTCAGAAAAAACTATTGACCCTCCCCCTTTCTTGTGTAAGGGAATTCAGATGAAAAGATCTGCTTCAGAAAGGAAATCTTTGTATATTCACCTTTGCACTCTCACCTTAGCCTATGTGAATTAAGTATGGTGGTCAGAAATGATCCATGCAGTAATCTGCTCTGGAGGGGAGACACTCTATCCCACTGTTTCTGGGTTGCCCAGCAGGAATTTGTTTGCCTTGTGTTCTCTCTTCCTCATCTCCCTGTGAATTACCTATCTCCCCTTGAATTCCCAGGCCTCTGTCCCCTTCTCCTTTGTCCAGAATGGTATATAAATCTCAACTACCCAATGTGTTTTGGGTCACGGTCTTATGGACTCCTGAATAAACATTTGTATAAGAAACTTTGAACATTTTCTCCTGTTAATCTGCCTCTGTAATTTCATTATTAACCCAGATAGAAGACTTTAGAAGGTGAGAGGAAAGTTATATTTTTTCAGCCTTCACATCAGGAACCTGGCAAAGTCCAAGAATGAAGACACATATAGCACCTGTGTAACTGCAAAACCAGCTCAAAATTGTCCTACCCTATTTAATGAGAACCTGAGTTGCTTCTCAGAGACAATAGTCCAAAGCCGCAGGTAATACAGCCAAAGCACAAGCAGGGGAGAGGGCTTTGACCTCCAGCTGCACCCAGAGCCGAAACCCTCCTCCTTCTCTAAAGAACCAAAAAATAGAACATAGCCAGAACTTGAACACCAGAACACATTCAGAAAGAGACGGCCTATTGCCCAGAAAGATCCCCTACATGTGCCCCTTTACTATAAGTAGCCAAGCTCCAAGGTCTTCCAATTAAGACTTGCCCTCCCAAAGCTTCTGCATACCTGTTACCCCATACCATTAAAAACTTACTCTGAACCCTGGATCAGGGAGTTCGGGCTTTTGATCGTTACCTTCCTATTCCTCTGAATGGTGCCATTCATAATAAAAATAGCCCATCTTTATCCACTGCAATTCTCAGTGTTTAGCGTTTGGCTCTGTTAGCACTGGGTGGACAAACTCATTCTGGTCTGTAACATTTGGAAATTGAAAAATAAAGGGAATAATGGTATCTGGGTAGTGAGGGAATAGAAGAACCCCACCTCCCCAAACTGATGCAATAGTCATTTTTGTTTGTCAAGGATGATTTGCATGGACTGGGATACTCCAAAGGAAATATGCTGTTCTAAACTGGATTCTGGACCCCAGATGGAATCCATTTTGGTCATGTCTCCCAGATGGATGAGACCTGGGAAGATCTAGTTGGGGTTTAGGAACAGCAGGATCCTCTGTCTCTCTCAAGACAGAGATGTACTTGGATGAACATAAGCCCAGCATTTTGACAATGTGTTGGAAACCAGCTGGCTCATTGGTTGTAATTCCCACCACTACCACCATAATAATGAGTGTACTCTTACTTTTGAAAACAGTGCAGTTTATGAAACAAAAAATGGGCATTTTTTTCTCCATTGGTGATAAAAGTTCTGCTATCAGAGCTAACAGAACTCGGAGGTTCTGTTAGCATAGGTAGCTAGCTAGATTTTAATAAAGGAAGGGAGCAAAAGGAATCAGCCATTAAGCATGATAACCTTGGGAGCTGTATCAGACAATAAGCCTGCTTCACCAGAAGTTGCAGCATTCACAGGCTCCCAAGGAGACCCCTGCATCCCCCATCCTCAGGACCTAATCACTGAGGAGGGCAGGAAGGATCTGTTACTGGTCAATAAATGGGATTACAGAGGGGGACAGCTAAAAATAGCAGGAGAAATTTCTCTGCTGGGTACATGCCCAGTAGAAGCCAAGATGGTGCAGGAGAAGGTGCTTCTGCTATGAAGCATGTGCAGTAGAATCTGAGATGATGACCATAACAGGGAGGAGCATAGCCTGGGAAAAGGATTTGATTGGTTAGGAGAGGGCCCAGCACAAAGATCTAGAAAATGGATTGGTTAGGGGGAGGATCCAGCACAAGCCCGTGAAAGACTGCAAAATTAATTGGTTGGTTTGAAGGACAGCCAGTTTCTTCCCAGGCTCGAGGTAATATAATCAAAGTTCAACAAAGCCCTCCTTTCTCTCTCCCTTCATAATAGGCATCCCTTTGCCTGTCTATTTGCACATTCTCTCTCTGCATAGTCTCTCTCCACGTATTCTCTCTCCATAGCAGCCATGCGGGCCTAGCTGCCATGCGGGCTCCAGACTCCAGGTGGGCTCCAAGCATGGGCCTGGATACAGCAGGATAGCACCAGCCACAGCACAGCCTGGAACAGAGGCTAAGCTAGTGGGATGGAGGCAGAGACTGAACTGAACTAAGCACCAATGGCACAGAATTTCTGGACCTGGGCCCTACTTCTGGGCTTGATAAAGACAAGGCTGTATTTCATCAGTCAGATGGACAGAGATGAGACACTGGGAACCTGGGGGCATTCTTTCATTTCTATTCCAATAAATCTTCCTACTTCATCTCATCCTCCCATGCGTGGGTCCCTGGAAATGGTTTTCTTGTGACTCCATGGAAGGACCCCATTTCCACTGGTAACAGTTCTACTTTATAATTGTTCCAGATACTTTAATTTCCCATCAATAACTTTACAAAGTAAAAGATAATGGAAGTTTCTGGTAGGAAGTTAACAGCTTTTAGATGGAGCAAATGCCTTCTGCTAAAGGAGACACGCATTCCACCCTTCGCCCCAAGTCCCCTTCCCACTATTCTGGGCACCCCAAAGGAGCGACACTTAAAGCCCAGCCTGAGTTACATAGCAGCTGCCAGATGACATGTTAACGCTGCAATACTACATGAACTCCTACATGACTGGAAGGAATTCGCCCCACAGGAATTCCTTTCCAGAATAATACAATGCTTAATGTGGAGCATACTTAATGCTGTGCTAGTAATGAACAACCAGCCAAGCATCTGGCTTGGGGAAGTCCCTGGACAAACTTCTCATAGAAAGCACTGACAGCCTTGATAGCAAACCAGCCACAGAATCAACTGTAGACCACAATGGACAACTGTAATTGGTTCCGGACTGGCCCACCAAGCCACGGTTGGCAAACTCATGCAGGGGACTTTTACAGGGGTCCCTGGAAGGGCTTTATAGGATTTGGCAAGAATTATTGTTGGCCTCATCCTTTTCCTACTGCCCAACTTGGTCTTTACAGCAGAAACTTAGGACAGAGCCGAGGTGAGAGGTAACGTAGGTTGAGTGGAACATGCGTGTACCTGGGGTCTTTTAGATGTGGATACAATTTGGCCTTGGTTTTAAAGGATGCTTCTGCCATTTATCCAGGGTGAAATCTTGAGCAGGTTGCTTACCCTCTTCTGAGGCTTAATTTTCTCACTTGTAAAACGACTCACAGAGATATTTTGAGATTTAAATGACCAGGCATGTAAAAGATACTAAAATATACTAGTAGTATCCTAGACCTGTTATGATTCTTATGACAGAAGGCCTACTTTTTTTCTTTGTTAGTATTTGGGCTCTTAAAGCTACACTGCTCCCAAAGGCCCAAGGGAGAGCAGTGTGACCTAATTGTTAAAATGCCAGCTTTGAAGTCAGGGACACCAGAGCTAAAAGCCTAACTCATTTACTTACTATAATGATTTTTTTTCCTTTACCATTTTTAGTGCCTCAGTTTCCTCATCTGTAAATTATTGAGAAAATGACTCTCTTATAGGGTGGTCATGATGATTAACTGAGATTACATATGTGTTGAGTTTAGCACAGTGCATGATACAGAAGAATCATTCAACAGAGGGCAGGGCTGCAGCTGCTGTGGTAATTTCTTAGTATGGTTTTCATTGCCATTATTAATTAATGGGGTTGGTGTTTAATGCAATGGGAATTGACTCAGGCTTTCTCCAGCTGGTTGGAGGATGGACAGACCTCCTAATTTTCTTAGCTCATTGGCACATATGATACAGTGTAAAGTTCACACATTACTGCTATACAAGGCCCCTTTCAAGGCTGTGCTGGAGTTATCAAGAGATGATGCAGGAACTTCTGTTCATGGGTTTCTTAGCTGATGACCATGATAACAACAGCTAATATCTATCGAACTCTATTTAGCAACCATGAGCAAGGTACTCTTCTAAGCACGTCCCCTGCAAGACAGATTTCAATCAATGCCATTCAACAGAGAGACAAACCAAATGTCAACCAGCCTAAACAATGTGCTCAGGTACACATGCCTAACCCATGGCAGGACCAGAATTAGAGGGGGGCAGTCTGTGCTTGCCTCACTCTGCTCAGCAGCAGGCTCTGATGGATTCTAGGAAATGCTTAGAATTCAGCCCTGTGCCCCATCCTGGAGTCTTTTTAGAACATCACAGGAAGTGCTGCCCAAGATAGGGTCTCCTAATCAATGGCCGGAATCAACGTTCAACCCAAGCGGAGGGGCTGTTGTGGTGTCACTGGGCCAGGCTGGACCAGCTGGCCTGCTGGTGAGAGCCCCTTGCTATGGTAACAGCCCTGACAGCCAGATGGCAGGAAGCTTGGGATTCTCCTGGGATCACTTTCAAAGGCTGTAGTTTACATGTTGGGGCCAAACTCAATTGCTGTGGGGCAGCCTCCAGGCCAGGGTTCCTGCCTCTCATTTCACCAGGAAGCTCTCCTGATACCATTGCCATTGAAGAGGTCACAAAACAAGCCTCCCCTGCTTTCTCCACACTTAGACAGCTTTAACTAGATGTTATACAAAGAGAGACTTCCAGATTATTACTCTTTTTGAAGTGATTTTGTTACTGTTTTAAATAACTCCATTTTGTGGCTACCTGTATCCTGTTCGGCTGATTATAGTTAAAGAACATGATAATTGCCTGCTTTCATTTGGCTCTAAAAGAAGCCCAGAGCATTGGGCCCAGCCCAAGATTGGTGCTGCTTTGCTGCCCTCAGCAGGGGGAGTTTATTCTCATACAAATAACATGCCTGAATCCCCATGACATCACTACCAGGCCCCTTTAACCTCAGCCTGCAGCCCTAGCTAGACCTTATCATTAGCATCTCTGTGCTCCCAGCTGGGTTTCTTTGAAACTTTGACAGAAGGCAGATATAGTCTCTGAAGAAGAAACTCAAAGCAATGCAAACAAAGGCTGGGCAACCTAAGTGCTCCTGTACCGGGTTGAGCCTTAGAGGACAGGCCCAGGGCACTAGGACTTGTTGAAAGCCTCTTTGCTGATCTTCTTCTTTTCCACCTAAACAAAAACCATGACCAAGAAAAATATTTCTTCTAAGAATAAGAATGTTGAATTTCAAAGGCTGCTATGTGCCCATGAGGCCAGGTACTTCACCTGTAATGACTCAGTGAATTAGCTCACTTTGGCTAAATGGTTACCTAAAAACCAATCTTGAAACAGTTTCATGTTTGCAAATATAGCCCTAAAAGCAGGACAGGGAGGCATTTGACATAGAGACCCACCATGGGACATATTTAAGCCATTCTGAAACAAAAATTATGAGAAGCAAAGTAACTCACTAGGGTAGCATGTAAAAATACATATTCTTGGTTAAGCAGTAAAATGTGTTCTCTAGAGCTGCTTTCAACTTGCAAGTGATAGGGCATAAAGCAGGAACATGGGGAATTTGTAACAAAGGGACTATGGCTGTGGAAGCTTTATTGGTTTTTACCTCTCAGGAAGCAGGAGAGTAGAAAGCCCAGTCTTTTGACTTGAGTGCTATGAAGTTCAAAAGGTACTCTGCCTTCTCTCCTTTTGACACTGGGCACCATGTCATCCTGCAGCAACTTCTTATAGAGATTGCACTGTTCTTGAAGGTCAGCAGAGCACATCTAACAGCAGAGGTGTTAAGTTTACACAACCCTGGCCCTGCTGCCTTTGAACATTTCCACTGGAAATCACTAAAACAAATCTAATTTAAGCACCTGTCATTAGCAGAGAGTGAGCGTCACGTGGTCTCATGGCCAGGAGCACAGCACACAGGGTACTGGGGGCTCTCCGATGCTGAACCCTGAAAAGACAGCCCCGAGGAAAGCCACGCTCCTTCTTTAGGTTAAGCAGAGGGTCTACAGCACCAAGTGCTTTTCATCAACAGATGCTGATGATATTAAAAGAAAAAAAAAAAAGCTGCAGGTACTGATCACATCGGCATCTCACCCAGGTAACAAAAGCAGTAACACTGAGCAATAACCAATTACTTTCTGCCAGCAATGTAGGCTCAGAAGGCGAGGTCACTACTCCAAGGTTGTTACAGTGCTGCTAAGTGGAGGGCCTGCGATTTCAGTGAAGGTCTCTTGCTTTGGAAAGCTGTGCATTTAAACTGCTTCTCAAGCATGGATTCCCACAGGATGACCTTCTCCTTTAGGGTCTCATGAGGATAGGTCTCAACAGAAGAATCTGGAAAATGGGATATGTACTTTCTTTCCATTCCTAAGGCAATGTGTGAACACACAGGTTGGCATTTGTTTAGGCAGTGATTCTGAACCCTGCCTGCTCTTTAGAATCACCTAGGCAATGGCAAAATTCATATGTATGCTGATGCTCAGGCATCACCGTTTTCCCCCAAGATTTCACTGGTCCGGGTTAAGGACCTGGTATTGGTTATCTTTTTAAAAACCTTCCCACAAAGTTCAAATCTGCTGCCAGGGCTGACAGCCATGAGGTTTAGAATGTGATGTACCCTACCCCCACCCCTTGCTAATTATTTCTCGTGTTTGCTTTTTCCCATCTCAATTTGACTGTAAGTGCCTTACAGGCAGGAACTGGGACTCACACAAGCCAGCACATCCTCCTAGGGCCAAGTACCAGTCTGGACATATTTAGGGGTGTGTTATGGGCTTAATGGTGTCAGTTGTGTACCTCAGAATTTATGTTGAAGTTCTCACCCCCAGTACCTGAGAACGTGGCTACATTTGGAGAGACGGCCTTTAAAGATGTGATTCCATTAAAATGAGTCCCTTAGGATGGGCTGTAATCCAATTTGACTAGAGTCTCTATAAGAAGAGGAAATTGGACATAAAGACCACCTGCAAGTCAATGACAGAAGACTCAGGAGAAACCAGGCCTGTTGACATCTTGATATTTGACTTCTGGCCACCAGAACTGTGAGAAAATAGATAAGCCACATAGTATTTTGTTCTGGCAGCCCTAGCACACTAATACTGGGTGCTTGCTTCATTCACCAACTAGCCAGGTGCCTTCCACATACCTCAAGGATGAGCAGAATGTCTAAACACACTGGAGGGCAGCAGTGAATTGACAAACAGATGTGAGCACCCCAAAGCCAAGAAGAGAGCACCCTCTGAAATAACATGGCTCCGGGGAGCCCAGGAAGCTTCCAGTATCAGAATCACCTACGTCCCCTCTCTGAGTAGAGTACCGCTCTCCCAGGCACATCTGCTTTGACTGTGGGTCAAAGGATAACATGCATGGGTGCCCTGGAGGTGCCCCTAGCCAACAGCTTATTTGCCCATTCACATACCTCTCCCATGGAAATTAGCTTCATGTTACTCTGAAGGGGAAAATGGAATCATGATTAATCCCACATAGAAAAGATTAAATTTCTTTTGCTTCTTGGTTGGAGTAAGAAATAGAAGGAAACAGCTGAATTCTGCTTGGGGAATGAGTTGATGCAAAACCCATTTGAAACTATAAACTTGGATGCTGGGAGAGCTTTCTTGGGCTCTGCCAAGTTCATGAAGCCATGTCTACATTTTATAGTAACTGCACCACAATAATGCCTGCACTGCACTTAGCATAATGTGGGGCTGGTACCTGAGGCTCAGTACCTCAGTCCCTAGGAGTGTTGGTGTTGTCAATATTATTATGAGTTAAACCCAATATGTGTTATTGAATGTTCCTGCTTTCATTGCCTGAAGTCAGGCATCATGGACAGATGAGTTAGGTGGCAGCTATGACCATTTTTGTCCAGGACTATGCTGGGCATGTGGGGTGTGGGGGAAACTAGGACTTGTGAACATAGTACCATCCCTGAAAGATTTTCAGAGTGGATATCACAGGAAGCCAGATGCAATATTTAAGGGACTTATGTGGTCTGAAGCAAACTGGGCCATGCTGGCTGTGGCAGAGACTATTATAGTTTCCCAATATCCATTCCCTTCTTCTGCCAACCTGAGCCCTGGCTTTTCAATATGCATCTTTCCCAGGTTCCTATGTAACTAGATGAGGCCATGTGATTAAACAGAAGTGTTGTTTGGGAGTAAATACTTTAATAAATAAAATATATTATTAAGATAAATTTTAATAAATAATTTTATGTGGCCTTTTGAACCTCCCTGAATTTTCCTTCTGCCAACCTAGACTGCAGATGTGATGGCTGATCTCAGCAGCTATCTTGGACCATGAAGTAACCTTGAATTTGAAAGCCAACCTGGAGGAAAGCACATTAAAAAAGATGTAATCATACATCCATGATGACAAAATGATGCCCTAAATTAGTATCTTCAGACTATCTTCATATAAAAGAGAAGAAGACCCCTATATTCCTTAACCCCTTGTTATTTTGTAATTTTCTATTATTTCTAGTAGAACTAGCTAGTAATTCATACACTGAATTTCAAGTTTGATCGAGAATTTTCTTTTACTATCTCCTGAAGCAAAACAAGCTTAAGTGTGACTAAATATCTCTGCAGAAAATACTTAATTTGCTCCAACTGTGGGAAAGAGTAAGTGGTTATTAAGAGACCATGGTCTAGATTCTGGAATCCAAGAGACATGAGTTCAAACTCCATCCTTCTCCCTCAGTGAGGTGTATGAACTTGTCCAAGTTCCTAAAATGCTTGGAACCTCCATTTCACAAAGTTCTTATGGGGATTAATTAAGACAATATATGTAAATGCTTAGAATAATGGCTTGCCTATAGTTAGCATTCAATAAATCAGATATGCTGTAATTATGATGAAGATGAGGGCAGGTCTTATTTTTGTTGTAATTGGTCATCCTCAAGCTTTAGGATTTTAAAGAGTGGTCCATTGAAATCTCCGTGTCTCTGCGCTCCCACAAGTTTGGCCCAGAAACACAGTGTCCGAGCCAATTTGTCTCCTTGTTCCCTTCAACGCCACCTTTGACAAAGCATACTTCTGTGGACATGGTCAGGTCAACAGGAAGCCAAGAAGCCATTACATTCATTACATGAGTTGTTGAGTATTAGACATCAGTAAGGCAGTCGGCATTAAAGGAGAGCAGACATCCAAACATAACAGACTTCTCTTTTAACACTCTCTAGACTCCAAGGCCAGGGCATTTGCTGAATTGTAATGTAATTACCAAGGACAGGGAAAGCTCCCAATCACCGCTGTCGCCGAGCCCAGGCAGTTCCATCATATAGAGACAGGGGTAGAAATGGTCCAAGCCTTGAATTTTACCTGATATGTCACCTTTCTAGAAAGGCAATTTAAATAGCAGAAGGAGTCACCACAGGGAATTCTATACAAGTCAACTCTATTAATGAATGTGTGTGGGGCAAGGTGAGGAGAACATTCCCCAGGCCCCAAAGGGAATGTATGAATGGTCCTGTAGGGGTGAACACTTAGGCATGTTGCACCAAGCACATAAAACTAACAAAATAAAAATAAAAAAATCAAAACACAGAAAAGACACAGCTAAAAGAGATAGGAACTATCAGTAGCTCCCAAAGTAAAAACAAATTATTAGCAAGCAGTCTGTTTCTCTATAAGCCAAAGGCCAGGTGTGCCCAATTGGTCTTTCCTTCCTCAGGCTTAATTAGATACACACACACAAAAAGGAAGACCCCCCCCTTGGCAAAAACCACAAAAATGTTGCTAAATGTATGCATTATTTCTTTTAACCCTCACTTGCAGGTATTGGGTTGGCCAAAAAGTTTGTTATTTTCCATAAGATAGTTCTAGTAGCACTTAGTTGTCTTTAACTTCATTCAAAACAATTTTGTTAGATTGTATTGTAAAAGCTGTGTTGTGTCAGTGTGAATTTAAAAGAAAAACTTATCAAAATTGGTGAATTTCTGCACAGCCATTTTAATACTGAAGATGAGAGAAAATATGCAACATTTTTGGCATATGATGCTTTATTATTTCAAGAAAGGTAAAAATGGAACTGAAATGCAAAAAAAGATTTGTCTAGTGTGTGGACAAGGTGCTATGACTGACTGAATGCATCAAAAGTGGTTTGCAAAGTTTCATGCTGGAGATTTCTTGCTGGACAATGCTCCACGGTTGGGTAGACCAGTTGATGTTGTTAGTGATCAAATTGGGACATTAACTGAGAATAATCAATGCTATATCATGTGAGAGAGAGCCAACATACTCAAAATATCCAAATCAAAGTTATTGGTGAAAATGAAAAACGCATCTTTTAGTTTATAGAGAAAACAAAATGGACTTTTTGGCCAACCCAATATATGAATAATTCTTTCAGTTCTATTTCACTGCAAAGGAAACTGAAATTTAATGAGTTAAAGTTGCCCAAGTTCAGGCAGCTCTAAAGTGGGCAGTATCTAGATTGATAACCAGGTACCTTCAATTTAGTATTTCTTGACCATGTCTGCACATGGGAATCATGGGGATGCTTTTAAAAAGCATCAATGCCTGGGCTTCATCCCCAGAAGAACTGAACTTGAATCTCCTGGGATGCGGCCCCAGGGTAGGCGTTTGAAAAGCTGTCCAGGAGATGCTAGCAGAGGCCAGGCCTACAGGCTCGCCCCCACGGCAGTGCTGTGTAGGTAAATGCTGTGCAGTAACCATCTTTGGGGAGAGGGGGAAGGTAATTAGTGACTAAAAAAAAGAGAGAGAGAGAAAATTAAATGAAAAGATCTCAGATTTTTGGAGCTCCTACCCAAGGGCTAATCATGCCCCCTGTTTGCAAATCTTTCTAATTTGCATGGCATTGTCATATACCTTGTTTTAGTTGATTCTTACCAACACCCCATGCCCCAGGTCCTCATTTGGGTGACAAAAGAAACTGAGGCTCGAGGAGACTGAGGAATCTGTCCAAGGCCACATGGCGGAGATTCTGGTGCTCAACCTAGTTTTCTTATTTCAGGTCCAGTGTGCCACAGAGGTCCTATCAGGAACCTTGAATGCTCTCCTATTACTTGCAATCTATATCTCTTTACTTTTCCCTGGCTATCTGACATTGAATGTGCATCACTGGGGACAAAGAAATGAGGAGGGATAAATGAATTACAATAAAAATATCTTGAAACTAGATAACTAGATTTTTTTTCTCAGTAGTCAAAAGAGGGGAGATGTCACTGCCAGTGGCAGTAAAGGGCACCACAGAATGTGGGTTTTGAGAAATAGGAGCATAAGGCTCTTGCTACACATGATCATGAGTGGAAAAGAAAGAGAGCTGAAATGAAAAACCCTAAATGAATTACTTCTCAGGGAGCCCACTTACTTTCTGTGATTAGGGATGAAGAAGCATTTGAAGGTCTCTGTTTGAAATACAAAAAGCTGACCAGGCATATAGAATCTTATGAGAAAACACGTGAAGCCTGGGACTGAGGCTTGGTTCAACAATTTGTGAACTTCAGCTAAAAAAAATCCGGGTGATCTTATCACTCAGCTGGCCTCCCATCTTGAAAATTCTGCTTGTCCAGATAAGATACTGCTGAGACAACATCTTCCTCAATCACCTTTCACTTCTCAAACAGAGCTGAAGGAAGCTAAAGGCACTAATTTTACATAGAACCAGGTCAAGGGCAGAAGCTAGAAGATTCTCTCTGTGCTCAGCTCTGTTAGACGAGACTTAAGGCAAGTTCTTAATTTTTCCAAGCCTCATTATTTTCATCTATAAAATCGATATATTTATATCAAGAGCTGGCTAAATGGGCACGTGGCCTGTGTAACTGCACAGAACCCTGAACTTAGAAGGGTCCCATGCCTGCTTTAAGGCTCTGATGTCACTGTCTTGAAATTCTTGACACTTTCAGAATAAGGGATCCCACATTTTCATTCTGCACTGTGCCTGTTGATCGTGCACCTAGTCATGTTTATACTTGTCTCACAGAGTTCTTGGAAGGGCCTGGTGCACAGAAAGTGCTCAGGGAACGTGACCATGGTGATCGTTGTTTTCACGCTGCTGAAGCAAGTGGTATATTACTGGGCTCCTGGACACTGTGTCATATGTAAGCTGGGTGGACAGAGTCACATCAGAGACTCAGCTAAATGACCAAGAGTGATCATTTTGTCTGTTAGATTGTTTACACCTGCTCCTTTAAATTGGTCATTTGTCGCACAAATCAGTGGCTTTCCTTCCTTCTGCAAGGCACTGCAGATGTAGAAGTGGGTATCCTTTTTCCCCAGTGGCATTCCTAAGAAGAATGGCCATCAGGTCACCAAGTAAGTGGCTTAACAATCCAGGAAAGAGTCCACTGCCCCATCGGCCACAGAAGGAAGCGGCAAATATGGATCAGAGGACATAACAAATGGGAGGTTGATAAAGGGAGACAGTGTTCTCCTCTTTGAGCTCTCTTTCTGGAGAAGATGGTTTGTGGGGGTCTTGTATGTAAAACTCATTTGTTTAGGACTGGGTAAGCCACTCAAATAAAAAAACCTTGTGCCATCCTGGCACTGATCAAGATGCTAAGATGAAAAGTCATCTCAGGGGAGCACTCCTGAGCTTTCTCTGAGCCCCGCCATGTCACCAGAGCAACTCAACCTTCAGATATCCTGGTTTAGGGAGGGGCAGGGCTCTGCTTAACATGGTGCACTGCTCTGTCCCAGAGCACTGTCAGTTACTTGTAGCTACATCCTTCAAGTGCTTCTGAAATATAGGTCCCTAAATGAAAGGACTCAACCTGTGCTGTGAGTAAGCACTGCCTGCTGGAGAGGGCAAGGGCATGAATGTCTAATTTCAAGGACAGCAGGACCCCAGCATTGCAGACCCCATCACCAGGTGTCAAGGGAAGCCTGCTGTGAGATGTGTGAATGCAGAGGAAGCATTTTCTGGTGCCATGGAGAGAGCAAAGCCAAGACTGAGCAAAGATCCATAACAACAACAGCAGCAGCTAGCAATTACTGCGCCTTTAATATATGCCAGGCACCGTGTAAGAACTTTATGCTTATTATTATCTCATTAACTCTGACAGCAACCCATGGAAGTAATTATTATTATCATCTTCATTTTCCTCGTAAGAAAACCAACACTGGGAGAGGTAACTTGACTTATGCTAAGTCGTGCAGCTAGCTAGTCAATGTCAAAGCCTGGATTTGAACCCAATCCACCTGACTCCTTGAACCCAAACTCTCCTTACTCTCCTGGCTCCGGGGAAGGGTCCTTTCAAAGAGGTTCAGGAGGTTTGTCAGCTAACTCCCAGTTGGCAGTAGTTGCTGTTAAAATTGAGAAAAGTCCCCAGCCCTTCCCTTGTCTCAAATACATTAGCTATTCTCAGTGAAAGAACATTCTAGATTCATGCCAACCACATTAAGGAGAAGACTAGGAATTTAAAATTCTTCTCTACAACTTTTCTCTCTCCCACCAAACTGTCTGAAAGAAATATCCAAGAGGGAAAAGAAAGAAAAAGAAGTTGAAAAATATGCTTCCAAATGAGAAACATGTGTGTGATTATTCTTCATCTTTTGTCTCTCCCCACTACCAAGTTGAAAACATGCTAACACGATACAAATGCACACATCCACATAAAGATATGAAAAACCAGTGGTGCCCTGGATGGCAGACAAGCCAGAAGCTGCCCTGGAAGCTTTCAGAAGCCCAAGAAAACTCCATAGCAACCCAAGCCTAGCTCCCACCAGAGTTTTCAAGCATGTGCACAATGACTCCTGGAAAGAAGTTAGAAACTGTACTTGAATTTTAAACAAGGAATGGAGCAGGAGCGAACACTCTGCTCTAGAAAGGCATGGGAGCAAGTGTGCCAGAGATTGCAGAAGTGCTGGAGTTTTGCCAATTTTCATATTATTTCTTTTTTCCCTTCTTCTGGTACAAACAAGCAATGGAATCTCAAAAATTAGGTCATGATTTTTGAATTCCCTGCTTTCAGCATAGTGGTCAGCTGGTCTTGTTGACTGGCTTAAAAGTCTGATTTCCTGAGGTAACACTTCCTGGCCATTTGGCTGCAGGAGAGTCATAAACCAGGGAGGCTGCCCTGCCCACCGGCAGCCAATGCGCAATGGTTCTCACAGGCGTGTGAGGTCCATCCTTGTATTTCCTGCTATTATATGTTTAATTACATCAAATATGTTCATGAAAGCACCACTCCAAAGGACATTTCCTGTGAGGCCAAGGGAAGGGAGACAGGTTGACTCTTGGGGGACATTCCTGGCATCCTGATCTCTTGGGGTTATAGTTTTTCCTATAGGCTTTGGTGCCCTGAAGAGCACAGCTGGCCGCCCCCAGGAAGGACATTGTGAGGAGGCTTTGCTCAGGGTCGGCAAGAGCTCTCAGGACCCACTTGAGTAGTATACACCGACAGTGGAATTTGGCAGCACCTGTGTTTTCTTCCAGCAGCAGATTTAAACTTACCTCCAGCTGGGAGCAAGTGTTGAGACTTTTCACTTTCTCATTTGATTTTCTAAAATTATATCAATAAGTCTCTAAATATCACTGGCCATCCCTGAGTTCCAGATTTCTAGCAAACTTCCCTGGTTTATCAATAGGAGACAAAATATCCCCCTTTTTGACCAGGTGAAAATGTTTCCTACTTTCTTGCAATCACTTGCTTGAGACTGATATAATTGTGCCCCAGTGCAGGCTCCAACTTCAACATTGGCCTCCAATAAACTCTGGGCTGGGTGAACAGGAAACTCATTGTGAGTTGAGTTTCTAAGACTCTTAACACTCAGGCAAGAGGCATCAAATTTCAGCAAGATCTTCTGGAGCATGAACACAAGTACAAACCAGCCACAGGGTCAAGTCTGGGCTTGCTTTATTTGACCTTGGTTTGTTTTATTTTATTTAGGCAAACTTTCTCGGGGGGTGCAGAGGACCATAAAACCCTTACCTTTTAAAGGAGCCCATTGTTAACAATTTGTTCATCACAGCTCCCTCGACCTCACCAAAAAAGTCTCCAGTCTGTGAGGAAGAAAAGAAGACCCATGAGGAAGTGTACATAAATAATGGGCCCAAACACCAGAGAAGAAAGAAAAGTGGACACAGTCTGTGTCCTGGAGCTGACAGGAGCAAGGGCAGGTTTTGGGGACTGTTACATAAAAGTGGGGCAGGTCTTAATAATCACGAGAATTTATGGGATTACAGAGCAAGCTAGCAAGCAGATGTGAACGTTCCACAATGCAAGCGGGGCAGTAGGTTGCATTTCATAACACGTGCTGGGTGCTGGACTTAAACACAAGGCACATGTGCAAACACACACACACACACACACACACACACACACTCTATATCCTTGGATAGAGTAAGCATTAATCTGCACTCAATCCCTTGTGATTAAAACACTACTTCATATAGACAGAAACAGGTTGTGAAAGGGCTTCCTAAGCATTAATAAAAAGAATTGTTTATAATTCCTGGATGACCTGTTTAGGGAACTATAACAATTCTCTTCATCAATCCTATAAATTTCCTATGGTTGGGAATATGTCCTTTCTCAAAATCACTTTCTGGGGAACACTCTCATTTTGTCCAAAGGCAGTTCATATGTTGAAAAGGAAAAGAATAAGACAGTCCAGTTCCTTGAGGAAACAGCATGACAAGCAGATTTCCAAAGGTCTATGCCTTCTTTGGGGCTCTCTTCAGGGCATTGAGGCCTAGCACTAATTCCCCACCATCAGGCAGATGGTTTTGCAAGTCTAGTTCTTGGCACTGGCTGAGCTATGCCAACTTGGAATGGTGGGATAAAGGATTAACATCCTCAGGCACCCCTCCAGACCCCTGAAGCCATGTCTGTCAGTGTGTCCTGGGGAAGGGCGTGTGCAGTGCATTGAACAGAACTTGGGGCAACAGTCTTCCCCTGGCCATGCCCTGGAAGGAGCCAGGGTAGACCAGCGGAGAATCCCTATCTCTACTGTGGCTGCTCTGAGGACTTATGGCTTACGTGTGGTTGGATGGAGGGCATTACTCTAAGAGCCTGAATTAATAAGTCTCATAGGCTTTGCATTAACTAAATCCCAACTGCATTTACCACTGAGTGACCTCAATCATGCTTCTCAGAGTTTTCAGGCAGAAAGGCCTATATACACTTGGCCAAAAAGCCAAGAAAGAGAGGGGGGAGAACTAGGAACCATTTCACTGACTGAATATTGAGCACTGCCTTTTTACTCAGGGGACCCTTGGAACCTTTGGCCAACTGTGAGCATGTAAGGCTGTTAGGAGCAAGAAGGACGTTAGTGTTTCATGTGTGTAAATATGTCAGGGTCAATGGAACTGGTTGTTAGATGGAGACGAATTATCCTAACGGGGGTGCAGGAAACATCGAATGGGCCCAGGCAGAGGCAGGCTTCCCGGGCAGTGCCGCAGACTTGCTCCGAGGAGAGACACAGCAGGGAACACAAACCACGAGCAAGGATCGGGGCTGCATCTGAGTCACTATCTCAGTGGTTGTTGTTGTTGGCTGTTCCAGGACTAACACTGGAAGACACCCACCACACCCTTCCTCCCCAAGGAGCAGGTTCCTATCTTAGCCCTTTATGATTATGAAGGAAGGACAGAGTTCCTCCTCACAGCTTATTAATTTGTGTTCTTGCTCCATCAATGAGTCTTCTTCCATTTTTTTAAATTGAGCTAACATTGCTAAATAACATTATAAGTTTCAGGTATACACCATTATAATTTAGCATCCATATATTATAGCATGCTCACCACCAAGAGTCTAGTTTCCCTGTGTCATTATGCGGTGAATATCTCACCGGTTCCCCTCCCAGCGAAAAGGGTGCCTTACCATAGGCCTGTGGACTTCTCTGCTCCCTCAGAGACCGGCTTTGTTTCACCAGCTTATTCCTCTCATTTAATATCCATTAACTATCCCATGTCCAGTGATGTTCAATCTCTGAGGAGATGGTTGTGGGCAGTTTGAGCCTCAGTATGTACTATGGGTTTTCACCCATCAAAGGTACATTTAAAAATCCCACAATAATCTCATGGGTAGAGAGGAAACAAGCACCGTTCTACATGTTACCTCTGGCCAGGGTTTATAAATAAGCAGGCCTTAAACTCTGACCCTAAGAAGCCACACTTATGGACAATTAATTAATTTCGTAAGCAATAATGGGCCTATTATACTGTTAGCTACTAAAGACTTCCCAATGATTTAAATTGGACTTCATATCCTCAAATATTACAGTGATAAGCAGCCTTATGTAGCCAGCCATTTCCTTTTACAGAGCCCGCCAGGAGGCCCACACAGGTTAGGTGATGTACACAGACTGGTTCAGAAAGAGAGCTCCCACCAGGAACTGTCTACTTTACCTCTATACTCCACCACACTGCTAACGTTGCCTGTATTTTACCTTCTTTTACTATGTTAATTTAACTTATAATTGCAAAAAAAAAATGTTTTAAGTGCACAATGTTTTAATGCTATGGATGTTAACTCTTTTGATTTTTGAATACACAGGAGATTTCTGTGCTCAGCCCCAAGACTTGTTCCCCCGACCCCAGTCCCTTTCCCTCCTGCCCCCGCACTGCACGGGGCTCACTCAAACGAAGAACATTCTTTGTCTATCTCCGGATCCTTGTCCTTCAGGGTTGAGCCCCCAAGTTAATCCTTGAACTCAGATTACCGATTTTTAAAAAGCAAAAACCAGAAAGAAAGCTATAAAGAATAATTATGTTGGAGAGTGTGTGTGTGTGTGTGTATCTATGTCTGTATGTATATATAAATTATATATATATGAAGATAAAATATCAAAAAGAGGGCACCTCCTTAAAATTGCCCAAACTCTTTAAGGCACCTCTACCCTTGAGGCATAGAGTTCTATAAATTGAACATTTTATGAGTGAGAGAACAGGCCTTGGGCTCTGCATCCCCCGCCCCGTCCCCACTGGGAGGTAAAAACTCTTTGGGGCCTGCTGAGAAGTAGGCTGTGACATTCTTAGAAGGATGGAAATAAGGTTTTATAATCTCCTGCTATTACCTCTTAAATATATATCATTGTCTCAAAGTTTTAACACCATAATTTGTTTCCCCTGACTCAAGCACTTTCTGGGCTCCTTACTTTGAATTGGTAGATATTTCTCTCTCACCTGTGTGTAGTCTTCAGACACCAGAATAAATCCATTATTGTCTATGAGGTAACAGTTCACAGTCTAGAAAATAAAAATACCAGAGTTTCAACTTTGTATCCTCAAACCTCTTTTACACAAAATGACGTACTTCCAACATGAGAGAAACCTATTTTAGGCTGTTCTGGGAGAACTGAAAATGCCTGCTGGCTCTAGGAGTTAAGGCCATGGTTAAACTAACCCATGTTTACTTTGCAAAACTAACAAACAAAAATAAAACACCAAGCAATCCTGAACATCCCAGATTAGATTAAAAAGAACGCACATTAAAAAATTATTATTTACAGTTTGTCTTCATTTTTTGCTTTATATGAATAATATTTCCCAGGAACAAAGTGATCAGAGGCCACGAGTCTGTATTCACAATGGTTGAAGTGCGGGCTGTTTTGAAAGCAAAATGCCAGCACAATGTCATTACTCTAATGATGTATTAATGAAAACACCGTGTCAGCTCAGAAGACCATCAGGGGACCAGGTAATATTTTTTAATTTGTTCATAGACTTAGGCAGCGGGGGAAGGGGCAGACTTCTGTTAAAGGGGCCCCTCAGGCCTCCTAAAGGTTTTCAAACTGTGTTTTTAATTGGGAGCTGGATTTGGGGGCAGGGCTGTTAGCTTTTGGTAGCTCAGACTTATAAATTGTGGAAAGCAAGGTAAGCCCAAACCTCTGCTTCCCCCACACTACTTTAATCTCAAGTGAATGATTTGCTACAGGCTAAGTTTTAATTACAGTGCTGTGGAGTTTAAACTTAAGGTTTAATTCCGTCCTTGATGTAACTCAGTTTCTATTTATTGCAGCTTTACATACCAACTGCAACATTTAATTTGTAACATATCTTTACTCTGAGCTAAATTCCTTCTAGCTCTAGGCCACCGCAGGGCTGGTGTTTGCAGGGACATTTACCTATCCATGGAGTTGGTTTCAGAATAGCGCAGGAGGTACAGTCCAGGGTTGGTCCGGAAGATTCATCCTCTATTACTAGGCAATGGTGGAGAATTAGCAGAAAATGAAAGGCTTGCTAGCACCTTGTATGAAAGAGATGGCTGCTCTGGTGAGCTGCGTGGTTTCTCTTGGTTACTCAAAGGGACCAGGTGAGTGACTTGGGCAACCTGGTCACACCCTTGCTATTTGAAGAAGCTCTTAGCTCTGTGGATGTAACTTTGGCCCTAGTGGGAATCTAGACAAACTTTCTCCATTTTTAGGAGACAGCATTATGGGAGCAACCACACAAGAGTTGTGCTGTCCAATTTGGCAGCCACTAGCTACATGCAGATTTAAATTTAGTTTTAAGTTAGTGAAATAAAATTAAAGATCCAGTTTCTTGGTTGCACTAGTCACATTTCAAGTGTTCCACACTAGCTGTAGCTAATGATTCTACTTTTATACACTCCCATCACTGCAGAAAGTTTTTTTACACAGCAACATTTTTTTTTTTTAGATTACACTAGTACTCCAATGAGTTTTAACCCAGTTTATATTGGGTCATATTAAACAAGCCCATATCCTTGATGGTTTGAAAGTCATGATCCTCATTTTCCAGGTCTAGACACAGAAGCAAATGATGGTAATCTTCCGTTCAATCAATAAATACATGGTGAGTATAGGAGCGTCTTCCATATTCAGGTGTTAACTCTCTAAATCCTTCCCAGTGTGTAGAGAATCCAAAGTCATCGTAAACCACCCCATCCCTAATTATGAAATTAGTTCCTACTCAAACATCCCTAGCCAATTAGTACTCTTGCTATTAGACCTATATCTTTGGTCAGTATCGCTCTGCTTGTCTAATGTAAATATTGGACAAGGCATGTACAAGGCAAACAGATTATAAAGTCAATTGAAAATTCTGAGAAAAAGGCAGGATTTTGTGAAGTCTATCAAAGTGATGCTGGAGATTGGCTCCAATCACACAGGATCTGTCAGAGGTAATGCATGAAGAAAGAAAAAAATCACCACAGGCAATAAGAAAGATGCTTCCAAAGAGAATGATTTCAAAAGCAAGGGACCAAGAGAAGCTCCTGGAAAACTGATCAAACTCTACTATCTTTGAGCCTTCTTGTGATCATTCACAGGAAATCAAATGTAAAGTGAAGGTTTCTATATTGTGATGTATTATAATTTTATCAGAAACAATATACAGTTGATTCTTAAACAACATGGGCTTGAACTGTGGTGGTGCACTTTTATGTGGATTTTTTTCAATAAATACTGTAAATGTATTTTCTCTTCTTATGATTTTCTTTTCCCTATTTTACTGTAAGAATACATTACAGAATACATGTAACACACAAAATGTGTGTTAATTGACAGTTTATGTTATCTGGTCAATGGTAGCCTATTGGTAATTTAGTTTTGGGGAAGCCAAAAATTATGCATGAACTTTTGACTGTTCAGGGGGTGGTGCCTCTGAACCCTGTGTTGTTCAAGGGTCAATTATATTCCCTACTCCTCAACCCCACTAAATTTTTTTTTTGTTTGGAGAATTAGGGTAAAACTGCAGTTATAACCTAAATTTGTTAAATATAATAAATGTATTTTCACAATTTCCATTCATTTAAAGACAAAGCTTCAAAGAAATGTTTCACTAGTTGCTGTAAGTCTTTGGTTTTTGCAAATGGAGACCCCTGTGCTCCTTATCCTGGGTAGCAGTGGGTGGGATCGAAGTGGAGCTGGCCATTTGGAGACACACCCCTCCCCCCATTCTCTTCTGGGATGAAAGGAACAGAGCAGAGAGTCTAGAGCAGGAGAGAGAGATGCTTCCACTCATAACTTGGAGAACCAAGCTGTGAAAGTAGAAAGATGGTAAGCTTGGGAGAACACCAGTTGCAAACTTTCACTCAAAGAAGTTTTCCATAAAATATGTGATTCTCTCTAATAATAATACTATTACTTAACAGAAATAATAACAATAACAATAGTAACACCAGAAGAATGACAGCTACAGGACAATTGATAAAATCCTTACTTGTCACACTCTCAAGTAGGGATTATCCTCTTAGAGGAGAGTACTGCAGCCCAGAGATGTTACCTTCCCCAAGGTCACACAGTGAAGCAAGTAGGACATGAACCCAGCACTATGTGACTCCAAAGCCCACTACTTCCCCTGGGCATAGGTACAACCTATTCATGGAAGGCTTTCCCGGTTTGGACAAAAGCAATCCCTTAACATACATAGAGCTAAGAACAGATCTTATCTGCCACATGTTGCCTGAGGAAACACAACAAATGGCAGAAAAAACAGCCAGACCATTCAAGATACCAAGTGCCTAGTGTGTTATTATTATTAGGGCTGAAAACAATTAAAAACAACAAAGGTGACTGGTATGTGGGCCATTTTTATATAAAGCAGCATTGAGCCCAACTGTGGGTCCCTGGACTCGCCAAACACATACTTTTTAAGTTAATATCTGAAACAGAGAGACTTAGTCCAAACACAGCTGAGGGGGATTTTTCTGTACATCCCTATCACTTGCTAAGGAAAAATCTATGCAAGAAAAAAAAAGCCCATTATAGGCCAGAGTCTAAAAGTACACTTAATGATCCACTCCATGTGGTCTACATCCTGCCCATTAATGATGGGAAAAGGAACAAGAGGAGGGCTGACCAAAACTCCCTGATGACAATATGCCTAAGCTTCCACCTGCTCCAAAGAACCTTGCATTTGCTCCAACATAGTGCGCATGCTCTCCTGGGTAAGGGCTGGGGAGTCGTACTTGCTCTCTTTATACTGAGTACTGGTTGGTATTTACTTCTTTGATCATGCTTCCATTTAACATTATTTTTAAATTCACATTTCCCCCCTTAAATTAGGACTCCATGACAGTTGACTGGTGACAGAGAAGATGTCATACTGTACTTGTTTATGAGTAAGCATGCATTTCAAGGTTACCTAGATTATTAATAGACTTGGTCACATTCTTAAGCAAAAAACAGATACAGCCAATGTTGTGATTTACAAATCATGAAGAAAATCACAGGTCAAAGGCAGGCAAGGATGCTGTATCAATGATGCAGACCAGGGTCATTAATTCTGATGGGCAGTATTAAGTTTTCATGGGCAATACTTTTATGTTAAGTAAATTTAGTTACCATGATGACTTTCTGAACAGACCTCTCCACCAACGACTACTTGGATTAAATTATTATTAGGAAGTGTCGTGGAGTGAAATAAGATCGCTGGAATTAGGTGAGCAGGATACTGGGTAACGGACTAGTCAGCACAGAATTAGCCAGAGTCCAGTGTGACCAATTGTTTCTTCTTGTGTCTCTTTACAATAAATAATATTCAACTAACTTCTCCACACCCCCCTCCAGTAAAAGGAAATGGAGATCTTTTTCTCAGCTTTCCCTCACTAGGCTACTCTCCCCCAAAGTTAAGGCAAACATCTTGGAAGGTGCCTGCTCATCGCCCTGTCCAAGGGTAGACTGACAGGCTGAAATTGGAGAAATGAGGAGCTCTAAGTTTGGACAGATATTGTGAGCACCTACCCCAAGGCCTTCTTTGACAAAACATCTACGGAGAAAGTTGTTTGCAAAATGCAAAGATAAAGACGAGGAGGGGGAGAGGCAGAGAGAAGTTTTGTTTCTTTTAAAGATCTCTTTCTTCAATTATTTGATGACACAGTATTGCTCAGAGAAATCTGATTCCTGGACACAAAGACAGATTGGGCAGAACCTGAAGATTAAGCCCCAAAGCAGGCCATGCAACTCAGGCAGTCACAGTAATAAGGGGAGCTGGCGAGGCCAGGGACCTGGGGAGGGAGACAGAGCACCAAACTTCTGTTAACAGGAAGGCAGTATCAGCCCCCAGGAGGCTAAGATACTAGCTTGACCATAGAGACTCTGACATTTGCTATCAGTGTGACCTTGAGCAAAGTCTGTTAACACTCCAAGTCTCAGTTTTCTTATCTGAAAGATGGAGATAGCAACACCTATTTCACAGGGTTGTTGAGAAGATTAAGTGGGAGGGTGAGTGAAAGTGCTGAGCAGGATGTGCTGAGTGAATAGGAAGTCCTCGAAGAACCAGTGCTTACATGCATCAGCAAATGATGTTCACTGGTTCATTGTAAGGTACCATCAGGTATCCTAATGCTACAAATTTAGAGTTTATCAGAAAGATAATTGTTCCATAGTTTATAGCAAGAGGCTGTGGAGGCAGGTTGGTGGAGATTGGTTGCTTCTTGTTCTTCCTTTTGTTTGCCAGTGGGTGGAGGCAGGGGTGACTTTTGTTTGTTTTGACTGGTGCAGGCTGAGCAAGGTCACTTAGAAGCCCAGTATCGTATTGCCTGTTGTTTTCAGCTGTGAGGAGAGGGAGAGGAGAGAGAAGAGAGAAAAGAGAAGAGAGAAGAGGGAAAAGGGAGAGGGCTAGGCTCTTACATCTGAGGGTAGGGCCTGAGTCTCTGCATCTCAATCACATAAGGTGACACTTCTTATGACACGTTTCCCAGGTCTCACAACCTGATCCCTAATATTTTGAGCATAGAACAGACTGACCCATACTTCACATAACTTGATGTATCTTTTCATCTCAGGACAACTCTCATATCAAAATACTGTTTGTTAAAGATAACTTGAAATTATTTTCAATTACATACAATATTTCATTAGTTTCAGGAGTACAGCACCGTGGTTAGACATTTATATAATTTATGACGTGATCATCACTTTGATAAACCTAGTACCACCTGGCACCACACACAGTTATTACAATATTATTGACTCTATTCCCTGTGCTGTACTTCACATCCCTGTGACTATTCTGTAACTACCAATTTGTACTTCTTAAACCCTTCACCTTTTTCACTCAGCCCACTGACCCCCATTCCATCTGGCAACCATCAATTAGTTCTCTGTATTGGTGAGTTTGTTTCTGTTTTGTTTGTTCATTTATCAAAATACTGTCTTTTGAAAAATGTGTTGCAAAAAGGTCACTTTGAACGGAAGTGCCTTGTGGGAATTCCCTGTGCCCGTGCCCTCAGTATTCCACTGGATGAGCTGATGGTTCCAGAAACGGAGGCACCTGGCTACGTCATTTAGCCCTTCCCCCACCTTGTCAGAAAGGTCTTTCAGATTCCAGAGAAATGCCTGAAAGGCTTTACTAAGTCTAATCATGACTATTAGTCTCTATTCTTTTGGAACAAGAGACGGTGGAACAACAGCATGCAGCAGATTTTGAATATAAAGTTTTCTACCCTCTCACTGCCGTCACACCTCCTCCAAATGCCTCAGTAGGAGAGAATCTCCTCATCTTCCACTGTCTTTGCAAAGTACTGCACCTTCATCAGAAGATGGTGGAAGTGAGTGGAAGAAGAGAATGAGAGGAGGAGACAATGGTTTCCATGGGTCGGATGCACCAGAGGTGAGTATGGCCTTTCTTCCCTTTTGTCTGAATGCCAACCTCATTTCTATACCCTTTCCCACCTCAGCACCTTGCATGGGGTGAGCTCTGCATATAAAGGGCTTGTTATGCTCTGAGCATTGTCTTCAGTGTCATCTCCTTCTTCATCTTTAGTCGACTTATGTTTCTTCTCAGAGAAGCCTTCCCTGACCATCCCTCGTTAGTTTAACTCATGGAACTTATCAAGCTGACAATCACACATGTGGTCTCCCTCTGCTAACCAGTGCAATCCTGGAGGACAAGGAGCTATTTCTAACTCTACTTCCAATTGACTCCCCGTAATGGATGAGTGGGTATACAAGTATTGCCTCTGTACTTTGAAGTTAACAGTCACCCTTAATGGAATGGGGTTCCTTAAACATCTTCACTCAAGCTCCAAACCAGCCCCTCCAAGGCACATGGCTCAGACACTGCCTGGGCCAACCAAAGATTTCTTTCTACAAGATGGGATGACATCTGGCCATATCAACTCCACCCACCAGCACAGGGCACTTGTGAAGGCCCAAAGAATCTACTGAGTCATGAGATAGAGGGGTTGGAGTGGATCAGAGGCAAAGTGTGGCTGATACATGTGAGGGAGTTGGGCCAGGTCTTCAGTGCCACGAAGAAGCCATAAGCATGTGACATTAATGAGCCCCACCAGCTGTTTTTAATGGGGACGTGATCACTTGAGGGCAGTTTGGGGAGAGGAGGGACACGGACAGTCTCAAAGGCTTAATTAAAAGTTACAAAAGGAGAAAGACACATGGAAAGAGTCACCGAAAGGTCAGAAAGGGGCCTCAGTGGGAAGACAGGGCTGGCTTTTCCATTTAAAACTATGTCAATTGATCTCCTGAAGCCAAAATTTAGAGTCGAAATGGGATATGGATGGTAGTTTCAAAGTGCAAAATGAAGACATTTGGGCATCAGATCATGCATTCAGAAATCAGAGCAAATTCAATGCTTAATTTTCAAACTACTTGAACTTTGTATAACATTTGAACATAGATTTATCCCAATGGCTGCTAAAGACGATTGTTTGTGGTGAGGAAGGCATCTCATCTTGTGCTTACTGGACCCAGGAGAAATTGTCAAGTACCTAAAGTGTACGTGCCACTGCTGACTGAGGCTTTAGATTCAGTGAACCACTGCTCAAAGGGAAGAAAAACATCTGCAGACATTTGTGGCTTATAATTAACATTTACTGAGTGTTTAGCATTTGCCTGGAGCTGTGCCATGAATTTTTCATATCTCATTTCATTCACTCCTCATCATTACTCTGTGAGGAAACTGAGGCACAGACATTCAGAAACTTGCCCAAGGTCTTGTGGCTTATTAGTGTCAAAATCATGATTTGAATCTATCCTAACTCTATAGCCTGCACTTTAAACCACCATGCTATACCACCTGTAAAATCAGCCATTGAACAACAAACATATATAGGAAGTTTCTAAATGGGAATCCATTTCCACTTTTTTAAAAAATGCTCATTTTAATTGTGAATTTGATGACTATTCTAGTTGTCATTTCCACTTGTTTTTATATGTGAGGCTGCACAGAGGCAGAGTGGGTTGTAGAAAATGTACTGCCTCTGTCTTTATTAACCAAATTGTTTAACCAACTATCAGTCTAGCATCCAAATAAACTAGTAACCAACTAATCAACCAACCAACCAACCAACCAGCAGCTCATCCAATGAGCCAAATAACCAACCAACCAACCAACCAGCAGCTCATCCAATGAGCCAAATAACCAATCAACCAACCAAACAACTATGGCCAACCAACCAATCAAACAACTAAGCAGACTATGATCCATCCCACCAGCCAACCACCATTCATTCGGTCACCCAAATAACCGACGAACTATCCTCAGTTTTCTTACAGCAAATGGAAATTAGTAATTGTACCTACTATACAAGTTAAAGGCTAAATTAATATTATTATTGAGCTGTGTTGTTTTGAGCTGAGCACTCCAATATGACAATAAATGCCTCAAAGACAGAGGAAAGGTTTGAGGCCACTTGCCTATCCTATGAATGGCAGACCCAAACTTACTAAAAGGGTATTTGGCTGTAAAACATCATAGAACACTCTTTACTATGGAAAAATTATTTTTTATTTGACTGAAAAAGTTGGGCTTTTTCTGAAAGGCTGATTGTTTGGCTTTTTCTCTTTGGATAGTGACCCATTAACAATTACGATTTTTTTTTTTAAACCAGCAGCCAGATCTTTGGGGACTGAGCACTGTATGATTTAACTTCCCTTACACTTCTCTACTTGTTTTTCCTTTGCCTGCTTTTTTGAAATATACTTCTAATCTATGTTTTCTGTTTAAAATTATGTTTGGCTAGGATTTCTTTAATCCCTGTGGTAACCAGAAAGAATATAAATATATGATTATTTATAAGTTCCAGTTTATGTATTGACTAATGTTTAGCTAACACAGGAAAGAAAAGCTACTGGAGCCAAAGGGAAAGGCCCCTGCATTATCTGCTTGCTCTGAAACATGGGGCCGAGGGTGTGTGGAGTTGAATGCTGTAAAAATGTAAGAATGATAGACAGGCTCATGGCAGTGGTACATTTTTTTCTTTCACTGCTCATTTGTGGGATTTAAATTCCTCCGAAGGGAGGGTGGCGGAAAAAAGGGAGAGAGGGAAAGGAAGATGTAGGAGGGAAGCACAATGCTAGAATAAAACATTTTGAATTTTCAGCTCCTAGATTTTCAATTCGTTTAGTACATGAAATTAAGCAAATCATTTAATTTCTCTGATCCTCAGTTTCCCACTCTGCAAAACAGGATAACCATTCCTATGCATTTCACTGGGTTGTTCTGAGGATAAAAAGAGCGCACTGGGAAAAGCTTTGATAATTGTAACGTGAGCTTCAAATGGCAGTAATTTGTATTTTTTTCCTATAAAAGCCCAAAATTCCAATAGTACTGTCCATGGGACATTTAAAGCACATTTCTCTGGCTCTCATAAATTATCTGACTGGGAGAAGAAAGAAAGAAAAAAAAGAAAAAGCAATTATCCCTGGGTGTTTTGGAGACTGGCCCAGATCAATGTGACAGCTCTGGCTCTGTTTACAGTGGCAGTCCCTCTGTGAGAAGGACCCTTTGTCACCTCCCCCTGACTGGGACAGAAGCAGGGCCAGGAGGCCCTCTTACCTCATCATCGCAGCTGATGGAGCACTTGCCATCCAGAGAGGCACACTGTGGGTGGGGGAGGCAAGGAAAATGTGTTACATTGACATCCCAGGGTCTGCTGTGGCTCCGCTTTGTTACTCAAGGACAAGCTACAGACGTCCTTGCCTTTTATGCAAATACCAAATTTCATCTAAACAGAATGCTCCACAATGAGACTGCCTGCCCTCTCAAGGATCAATACCAATTCCAAATAGTAATATTAAAAATAATTTGGGAGAGGACCTAGCACTCTTTCATCTTAGTTTACATCATCCAGTTTAATGTATGTTGCTGTTCAATACTGATATCTTTTCAAGAACTCAAGATCTTTTAGTAGCAAGAAATATAATTATGTAATTATTTAGTTTTAAATTAATTAATCGCCTGTGACTTTTTAAAAATAAACTCTGTCAGTGTTCTTAGTATATGGTGTCCTAAAGTATCTTCATTTTAAGGAATGATCTATCATTCCAACATTTAGAATGAAGGCAACCTATGTGTTGGCCTTTCTGCTGGATTACTAAACAAATACCACTGAAGTCACTCAGAACACAGAGCACAGTAGTAGGAAGGAAAACCCCAAATTCTCCAAGGCAGGGGAGTGCTCTGGCCCAAGAGCATAGAAGTGTGCATAGCCAAATCTAGTCACGCAAGAGCCTTCAAAAGTGCAATGAGGAGATTCACAGATAAATAACCAGGCATGACATGAGTAGGAAAAAAACACTATGAAAATTCACAAAGGTCCCCAATAGTAAAAGAAAAACTTTATGCTTTGGAAGATCACTATCTTGATCTCACAATTAAAACTGTTTATAGGAGCAAATTCTCTGCTTTCCAGCACATGGTGTCTACCGTGCTGACAGCCTTTCATTTTGCAGTGAAATGAAAGGTAATCCGAGCAGCTGGCAGCTCATTTCACAAACATTCATCGGAAATCTGGCACTTTTAGGCTCTGGGTACCCAAATGTGAACACCTGTATAATAACAACGCCGCTAACACTTCAATGTGCTGATTATAACTTACCTGTCTGCTGGCAGTCCAGAACTTCCTTTGGAAAAATTCAAGTTTCATCTGAATGCCTACAGCTGGGAAAAATTATAAATAAAACAAGGCATTAGAGATCCCTTTACACAAATTTTTCAGGTTATCATTGAAATGTATCTGTCATGGTGAGAAGCTGATATAAGCATATCAGATAAAAACATGTAAAAACTAAATTTACAGTGATGTATACAACTAAGATACATTATCTTTTAGGTAAGGGGTTTTCAAGTTTACCTGCACTCACAGAACTCTTGATACAGAGCAAACTGAGCACAGTGCAGATGGTTCTTTAGAGACATGTTATTGGAGTATTTCTAAAATCCAGATGCTTATCATGACCCCCTTCCCCAACTCAAGCTAAAAACAGAAATGAAAAACAAAATCATTATTTCAAAGTTCACTGTTTCTTTGTGTTACTAAGATATAAAATTTGAGAAGCACTTGTCATAAGGCTGGTATTTGGAAGTGAGTCACTTTGCTTGGTGACTTAGTTTAACTGGCCCCCAGGATTCATATCTCAATGATCTTCCCTCCCAGGAACTCAGAGAAAATTCTGTTTGTGAAAAGCTCCCTAAAGCAACACTGAATGATAGTCCCAGTGAGAGAAACAAACAGAAAGAAAAGAAGTTAAGAAAGAGGAGAGGAGAGTGGGAGGACTGGAGAAAAAAGGAACAAGATTAGCCAAAGAACATATATGCATAGACCATGGACACAGATAATAGTGCAGCAAAAGGCAGGAAATGGAGTAGGGGGCTTGTGAAGGAAGGCAAAGGGGGTGAAAATGGGGACATCTGTGATAGTATCAACAATATAAAAAACATAATACAATTTTTAAAAAGCGACTTGAAACTTTGGGAAGTGGAATTTGGTAGAACCTCAGAACTATGACAGCAAGTTCACAATATTTCTCTCCACAAAGCCCAGGCAAAGTAACTATGGAAACCATATCAAGACAGGACGAAAATCTCTTCAGGTGGTGAGAAAACTTGAGAGGAGCTTGAAAAGAAAGAATGAGACTCTGTGCTGGAAATACTGGACTCCCTGAGGGATACCATTTATTCCAGGGCAGTTTTGCAAACTTCAGTCCATTGCACACAAGCTCCTCAATTTTTGCCATATCTAGATACCACCAATATTGTTATTTATCTTTCCATTCTTTTTAAAACTTAAATACCTAAAATGACTTCAACCTATGCAATAATGTCTATCAAAAGAAATAAACAATTATTAAAGAAGATTCACGTGGTACTCCTAAAATGTTGCATGCCATCATGTTAGATCCCCCACTTGGGTAATCACTACTGTGTTGGCTTTAGGAACTTGGAGATTCATGAAGGTCTTGTGCTGTTACCCTTATAACTATCAAGTGCGTTCCTACTTTCTAAAGACATTGCTTTTTTTCTTTTAATTTTTTTTTTAAATTTGTTGATTTTAGAGAGAGGAAGGGAGAGAGAGAAACATCAGTTTGTTGCTCCACTTATTTATGCATTCATTGGTTGATTCTTGTATGTGCCCTGACAGGAGATTAAGCCTGCAAACTTGGAGTTTAGGGATGACGCTCTAACCAACTGAACTACCTGGCCAGGACCAAGATATTGTTGAAGGAAGCCCTGGGAATCTGGGCTGACTTGGGCATGTGTACTTGGAGAGACTCAACCTCTATCTTTGTAGTTAGAATATCAGACTCTAAGATAAGATTAGGTAGAGCTAAGCTTGTCTGCTGTGTGCAGAATGATAAGTCTCTGAGATGAGCCATGTCAGCACTCCAGCTCCATCCTGCTTTGTGTTGCCTGTTTTCTGGACCAGAAGCTCCCCAAGGGCAAGGACCTGCTCTTGCTCCCCAGTGGATCCCTGACCCCAGCAAGGTGCTAACCACACAGATGATCCATCCGTAAATGCTTGCTTTCTTTCAAACCTTTCAAGTGATATTACAGTCAGTAGATAGAGATAAAGATGGAGGAGTAACATTAACATGAATTATAATCACACCCAGATAAAGGTTTTTCAGTGGCGATTCTCAACACCTTAAAACAACCAGGAGACCTTTAAGCAAAATTACTGATGCCTGTGTTCCTTCCCCCTCCACACCAAGACCAGCTAAATCAGAATTTCTTGGAGCGGCATCTAGGCACAAGCAGTTTAAGAATATCACCCCCTTTGATCCGAATGTGCACCCAGAGTCCAGCAAGCCTCTCTGCAGGCCTTAGTGCATTGGCTATTGAGGACCTATCATGCTGTCAGACAACACCAGTTGCCCTTCCCAGCTCTGGAGAAAATATCAGAGAATACCTGAAGGGAGATGACTCTGGAGCCTGAGGGATGTTTAATGCAGTTTCAAGTAAATCTTGTCTTCCAAATTGACTGGCAGGCCTTATCTCCAGTTGAGATGAGCTAACCAAGGAAGCTGTGAACCAGAATGTGGCTGGGTTTTGCTTGAGGCAGAGGTGAGCCAGCCCTGAGCTCTCAAGAAGAGGCTTGAATGAGTATCTCGGGTTTGAGCAAAGACAGGGAGGGTGGAAGCAAACTGGCTTCTGAGCAGAGGGCTTCAAAATTGTTTCGACATCCACTCAGCAGTATCTAAGAAGGTGGAAAATGGGTTTGTCTCTCTTTGCCTGTGCACCTCTCCCTGCAGCTCCCTTCCCACGTGGCTCTCCAGCCAGCCCTCCCCAGGCTGGCAGCCAGAGTACTTCTGAGGCCACCGCCCAGGGCCAAGGTCAGCACCATGGCAGGCTTTGAGACTCTATGGGATGAAAACAGAGAGTTCTCTGAAGGAGTCACCCCACGGTGACCTTTCCACGATGTTTCTAGCTCAGCAGCGCAGAGCTGCCCGGTGCACCCATCATCTGGGTCCCTCCATCAGAGACCCGTACTTTTTCTGAGCAGCCCTCCCCTTCTGTGATGGAGCCCTGTTTTCACCTCCCTAATGAAGTTAGTTGCTTCCTCCTGGGTGTTTATCCATCTCACATACTTGCAGCCTGCTATCATCTGCCCCTTTCAGTCTGTACCCCAGCTCCTCAGAGCGCTTTAATCTTTCCTCATGAGTCAGTCCCTCCGTCCCATTAATCATGCGGGCCGCTTCTCTCTGATCTCACTCCAACATGCTGCATCCTCTCCCTGGTCCTGATGCCCTAAACTAGGCACTGCTTCCCTTGCTCCTTACACCCCCTTGTCTGGGCCATTAGGTCAATGACAGTGGTCTCCCAGACAGTCCTGACAGCAATGAGTCCTCTCTGTTTTGACCCAGCTCTGTCTTTGCTCCCTGACCCTCAAACCCCCTCCAGCAACTCTGGCCCCTGGCTTCCCACAGCATTTCTGGGTTTGTAGTATTTTTACCCTCAAGTTAATATACTTCTGTATGATTAAGAGACTCACAAGTCCATTGATTGGTCAACTTCATGCCCATTTGTTCAGTAGCCTCCTCCAAGCTGATCTCCAAGCTGGATACTAAGAGGGAATGAGAACACACCCTCCTTCAGCGTCTCACTGGGAAGTAACCATACGGTAAAAGGGATATCAGGGGCACAAACAGAGCACTGTAGAGCACAGAGTGTGGGGCAGCCTCAACCCTGGGGAACGGGTGAGGTCTTTATGTCAGGTAAGGCACAAGGTTCAACCCATAGGAATAGTAAGAACAGAAGAAAGGATAGTAATTCAAGTGCAGAAACAGCATAGGCAAAAAGATGAGACCTTTTAAAAGGCCATGTGTTTTCTGAGGTTTTAAAGAATGGAAGTTAGGGGACATGGTTGGTTGGTTGAGGGCAAACTGCAAGAGGTCTTGGATGTCAGGATGAGGCATCCTAAGGGTATCCTGGAGGCCAAGGGTTGGCTCAAAGGCCAAATCCAGCCTCTTTGTGTAAGTGGACTTCCATCGGAACACAGCCACATGCACTGGTTTACTCAGTGTCTGGTAGAAGGCGAACGTGAGTCATTACAACAGAGGCCAAATGGCCCTCAAAGACTGAAATACTATTTGGCCCGCTACAGAAAAAGGTTGCTGACTCTTGCTATAGGGCCTGAGGACCCACTTAACAGTCTTTAAGTAGAGAAGTGGCAGGGCCTCAGATCTATATTTTAGAAAGCCCATGATGAAAGCTTGAAGAGGATGCACTAGAGAAATGACTCAGATAGTAGGAAATCTGGAGAATTAGATGAGTTTTGGCAGCTACAGCCACTTGGAGCATTTGCTTAATTATCTCAGTATTAAAAAAATGATGTAAATTAAAAAAAATACAAAAAAAATACAGAATAAAAACTCCTCCCCACAAACAAACAAAAATGCTTAAGAACATCTTGGGCAGCTCTATTTCCACCCCTCCCAGCTCTACCCGCCCCCCACCCCCACCACACCAAATGAACCTCCACAAACAGAAATTTATCTTCATTTCACTGTTTTTCTTTGTTTTTTTCCACATTTTTTTTCTTTTCTCAACTTTTTAAAATTGTTTTTCTATTCCAGTTGTCCCAATGTTTCCCCCTTTGCCCTCCTCCGTCCACCCCAACCCCACTCCCACTGTCAGACCCCACCCTGTTGTCCATGTCCATGGGTCATTCATACATGTTTTTGTCTAGTCTCTTCCCCTCCTTTTCTCCATTATCAACCACTGCACACCCCCAACCATGGTCACTAGCCAGTTCCAGTCTCTTTCTCCTTCCCATTCTGAATGGAACCTGAGATGTTTGTCACGCCTGTCTATTTTGTTCTTTCAACAACATTTCAAGCCATAACAGTATATTCCAATTCCAGTCAATCTTGCTAATTTAATAAGGAAAACAAAGACAGAAAATGCTTTAGTGAAACCTAAGTCCGAAAGAGAATGCAAAAAATAAAAACACCATTCCTGGGTTTGAAATTTTTAGACAGTCCAGAAAAATTATCAACGTATTTCTCCTGGAGTTGGGGGTGCTCCTCACTTTCACTTCATTATGAACACTCCCAGGTTTTCTGCTGGGAACCTTCAGTGAAAAGACAGAGAAAGAGTCCCATTTTCCATGACAGCATCTGGTGGTACCTCACTTACCTCCCAGAAGCAGAAAAAACCCTTGAGATTCTTCCCAATGTGCTAGTGTATTTTGGGTAAGCCTCGCAGGACAGTGACCCCAAGACACTGTGATGGTCTTCAGAAACCAGCAAAACAGAATCACTGTTATGAGAAATGCCTTCCCTAAGAACCCCAGAGCCTTTCACACGAAATATTCAGGGGCCTGGAGCATTGCCATCTCTTTTGGTTATTCAGGAGCCTGTTCCTGTAGCTCATCTCAATACTCTAAGAGCCAGAGAACACATTTTCAGTTCTGCAGTACAGACCTTCCACGAGGTATCTAACTTCGAGACTTCCTCTTTCTCCAACTTCCTAACTTCCTTCCTGCCTATTACTACCCTCCCTCCCCTTCCTCTCATGTTTATCAGAAACCCAGAATGTTCTGGATGGTAAAGACATGAAATAAACACATGAGGGATGCAACAGCCAGGGTGGGAACCTGGGGAGGACAGTCAGGTCCCTGAGGAGAGGACTGCACTTCGGCATTTTCAGAGTTGATGGAGATCAGAGCATCATCCAAGTACCAAAACAGAGAGACCATTTCATGAGCAGGATGGCACTTGAATTAGGACACAGAGCTGACCTCAAATACTCCAGTTCTGTGCTGCCCAAATTGATGGCTACTAGCTACATGTAGATACGTAAAGGAAAATGAAATGAAATTAATAATTTAGTTCCTGAGTTTCAGTAGTCACACCGTAAGTGCTTAAAATAGCTCCTGCACCAGACCATGCAGACCTAGAATGTTTGCACTGAAGTGGAGAGTTGTATTGGACAGTGATCAGTGATAATAAGAGGGATCAGAGAGAGGAACTGGACACTGGTGCTTTTTAAAGATTGAAGGTAGGCCTCCATGCTACCCACTTCCTGAAGGTGGAAGAAATGAGGATGACTTAGGTATGAGAATTTAGATCATATAGAACTGCCGTGTGAGAAGACCTGGGTTTGCAAAGGGAAGTTGGTAATTAGTTTGAGAGAAACCCGAAGAAATCAATGCAATATGCTCAATGTGGCTACCACCCCTAAGATTTATTTATTTTGCTTCAGAAAATTTGAGAATACAAATTACATTTCCAGTGCTATTATATTCAAATGCATTCAAGATGAAATCATGCATGCATCTCATATCAGGTTAATAGACATGCATTCGAGTGTAATCTGAGACTCACCAAAGAACAATGTTACATGTAAAATTAGAAATAAAATAACTTTTTCATATTGTATTCATTTAGAAATAATTTTCTGTGGGCTTGGCCTCCAGTTGCAATATACCCCTAGGAGCACAAATCCGGTTTGTAAAATAGCGCTAACCATGCCTGGCACGCAAGTTCACACAAACACCACTGCTCCCATTCACCAGTCCCCCAGCCATGCAGCGTAGTCCCAGGCACATGGAGAGCGCATGTGGTGGAAGGAGAAACAATGCTGCCGCCATCAGCGAATTTTAATCAGAACTTTTTTTGCCAGGAAAACTGGTTTTTAATCCTTTTTCTAAGGTTACTGCTGGGTGCCCTAGGGTATGTCAATACACCTGTCTGTCTGTCCAAAGACAGTCACATTAGCTTTCACTTCTACACAGAACTTTTGTGGGATGTGGGTAAATGATACCAAATAAAATGATATGTATTAGGACCCTGCCAAGGCTTGATTGTGTCAACATTCAGGTTATGGTTTGTCCCTGGAGTGTTTATCCTTTCTCTTGTATTTCACTACCAACTAAGCTTTCATAGCAATATATTCAGGCTGAAGAGTAAATCCATCCACGGTAAAGCCATAGTGTCCATTGCAGGCAATGTCCTTCATTGGCCCACAATGTCCTTTTGTGGGTAAACCCTCCACAAAATTATGAGAATGAAGAAAAGTAAAAAGGATGATGTGAACACTGGCAAAATGAGGCAGAAAATGGAAGACTATTATCATCCAGCCGAGAAAGCTTTTGGAATGGATTTTTCCCACTCCAGCACCAATGAAAGGTGTGCTCCACTATTCAAACCCTGTCATCTCTTCTGAATCTGTGATCATTATGCACATTCAGGACAAGGCTAGACAGGTCAGCAAAGAGAATCAAGAAGGTTATTACTGGAACCATTAGCTCCATGTGCTCATCAGCCAGGGTACCTGGCTGCAAATCTTCTCATCTGGCTGGCTACTGCTGGCAGTCATGGGGACTATTACTTCATTCTAGTACACAGGGAGAGAAACAGATCCCAGAGCTGCCCTGACATGGGCTGGCCCACAAACAGGAGTGTTTTCCTCTAACAGATTCCAATCTACGGGCAGAGATATGGTAGAAAACTATATCTTTAATAGAGACAATAAATCTATAATAAATTAATAAATAAAATACCTTCTAAGGATTTTCCATGTATTTCATCACTTAGGAGAGGAGCAAGTTTTCTTAAAACCCAAATTCTACAAATAAATGCTAGCCATACTTCATGCAGAAAATGAGCTCCTTACTGATCATATTTCTCAAGCACGATAGTGACTATTTTGTAGAATGGAGTTAATATCTCACACGCTGTCCTCAACCCCTCTTTGACAGAGGCCCTGAATTTTCATTCCTTTGTGTACAACGGCAAGGCCTGCTAGCGATGATAGTAACAAGGCCTGGCATATTTAGATTCCAAGTTGTCTTAATTAACGGTCAACTGTAAGAGCTGTTAGCCAAGCCACATTTGTTTAAATGTTTCTTCTGTTTGTTTTCAAAACAGTTAATTGCAAGTAGAACTAACAATGTATCTGAATGTCACTCTTTTGGAATATTTCACGATTAACTGAGGGTTTGGAAGAAGGCCACTATTCTGGAGAGTTGAGGAAAAGAACTCTAACCGTCCTTACATCAAATATAAGCCCATTCCAGAGGTCTGCTAATGTCCAGGATAAATGACTTACCACATGAATAACAATTTAAAACTGTAATGTGAATTATGACATAGCTCATCTGTTAAATATTTCATGTGAAGATTTTAATGAATTGCATGATGGAATGTTGGACAAAAAAAGACATCTGAAATCCTGGGACTAATTTGGGCGAAATTGAGAACAGAGTATCCTCGCGAAGATGAGGGGGAAGAAAAGGCAGCTACATTCATGTCCCCCTGGGTGTCAGACTGGCAAGTCCAAAGGCTTTCTTAAAGATTATAGTGGAGAGAGAATGATCAGCAATAACCTTTTAAAAAATATTTAGATCAAAGCAATATCCGTTTGTTATAATCTCAGTAAAGCCTGAACATTAATCTCCAAGGTATGGTATTATTTAAAAATTTAGGGGGGAAAAACATTCTCACAGCAGTAGACTCACCTCAGAGTTTAGCCTATGTCGAGTGAAGAAATACAATTACAAAAGGGGAGGAGGTATTTTAAATATAACCCCCCAGCCGATTGCATATTTCACTTCTGAAGTATTCCCTGTGGTATGGGGGTGGTGGTGGTAATCTTTCTTATACATGCTTTTAAGTAACAAAGAGCTACATGATATATGTCTGTGGTGAGAGAGAGGGAGGGGAAACAGGGCTCATTATCACTTGATTGACAACGCGATAGCAGAAGATTTTCTTTGAAGACTCAGAGCTTCCGAGGCCTATTTTAATCTGAAACCATCCCCGCCCTCTGTCTGGAATTGGCTTCTGGGACTGTGTGTAGGAAGGCCTGATCCATTTGCCTGCACGTTTCTTTCATAATCACTTTGTTTTTGTCCTGTCAGAGCTCCTTGGGAGCAGTCACCTTTGGTAAAGTATAATAAATGACAATTATGAATGTTTCCTCCATTTGAGTTCTAATTATTTGACAGAATCAATGTTGAAAAGAATTAGCAGGGCTGTGGACTGGAATAATAATTTTCTTTTCACCCCTGAGGTAATCTGGAAGCATTTTTCCAGACTTCATCTGCAGAAACCTATATTCCCTCAGCTTTCTGAGGCCAATGGAGTTGGCATCGAAAAGTTTTTGTCAGATCATTTTATGCTCACAAAACTCTTCAAATAATATTATTTCAATAAAGTTTTCAAGCCAATACATTTTTAGAGTCAATTCCCATCCTTTCAACCTTTCAGAATAAAACATTTAAGCTTCAGGCTTCATTGTATTTTAATCAGGGTTACACCAATCAATGTCCATTAAGAAAATTATAAGCTTCCAAATTATAGCTCCCCAGTTAACAATTTCTTATTAGGTCACCACCTAATAACAGTTACCAAAAAGATTATAACAAAATCAAGGCTCAGATTTCCAAACATTTCAAAACCCATAATAGAACGGTCACATGTATTTGCCAAACACCTCTGAGCTGGATGTGATAGTATTTAATGCCAAGCAGCACTGAAATATACACGTGGGTGGCTCACAGAACCAGAGGAATGTGTCCAGCTCCTCTGATTCTACAGCTTATGTTCCAGGGCACACAGAAGAAAAGGGACTTATCGGAGCACATTCAGCTCATTTGAGGGATTCCTCCAGTGCTGGGTGGAAACTGCGGTGAATGAGAAACCACTCTGTGCTGTTATGAGGGGGGCAACTCAGCTCAGCTCAGCTGATGCCTTGTAGGAACGTGACCTGGGTTGTGCAAGATATTCTAATGCCTCAGGAGAAGCTGAAAATGCAGATTTAACATACAGACAATTCATAAGAAATTCATAGCGCTTTAAGAAGGTTGCCAGATAAAATATTTCTAATTTGCTAAACCTGGCAACCCTACACTAAGGTTCACACAGCATGCCCAGGCAGTGACCTGAGGGGACCTGTGATGCATATTTAACCCTGAGAGCATGGAGAGAGTTTGTGTACCACAGCTATGCATCAGGACTGGGAATTAAGGCCACCTTCACCAATATGACTTCATTATTTGTTACAGAAAATTCTTGTCTAGAATGATAAGACTACAAACAAGTAAAAATGCTCCATGATTTACCTGAGCAACTTCCCCCAGATCAATTTATTTGAACAAGAGACCACTTAGGACAACAGATGGCTCAATTAGGAAAAGTGCCCACTTATCAAACAGCTCTTGATTTATCAAGATTTGAGAGGCCCGCCATTCTTAAAGGAACCAAATCTCAATCATATTCCCACACCGAGAGAGTGGCCTCAACCACATCTGTCTGCCCTTCCCTTTCTGGGACACTACTTAGACCCTGCCATGGTGGTGTTCCACCTCATTGCACTATGGAATAAACCTGACTTTTCTAGGTCTACAGAATATTCTGATGACCTTCATGTCAATAGTCAACCTGCTTTATTTTTCTTCAAAGCATTTGTCAATGTTTGGCTTTAAATTATATTATATATTATTCATTGGATTTCTTTCTCTCAGGCTTTTTGTTCACACCTATATTCCCTGTACCTAGAAAAGTGCCCAGTTCCAGCAGGCACTTGTGAATACATGTCAGATGAATGACTGGACAGTTGAATGCTGTGCTGGTGGGGAGGCCAGCTATTTGCAAACAGTTTTCTCTCTCAGGAGATCTATCTTTGCCATCTAGGTGGCACAAACTCTGTCTTGTGCAAATGGAGAGCCACAGAAAAGTTCCCAGCAAGGAATGGATGTGAGAAGTGAACAGAACTATGCTTTGGAAATACCTGCATGTAAAGGTGGGAGGCTGTGTTGCTTTGTGTGATGGGGACTGGTTAGGAATTGGGAGTGTTCATACAACCAGGTGAGAGCTGATGGACTCACTGAGCACAGTACCAGGGATGGGATGGTGATATGTGGTCTTATTTCTAATCCCTCCTGACTAAGTAAAGCCTGGAACCTTGAGTTTTGCTATCAGCACATCAATCTATTCTACACCTTGCCAGATACTGCCCATCTCCCAACCTCAAGGCTGTCATTTTGGTTTAGTAAATTTCAACATTTTGATTTTGCTTGCAAATGAATTATTTTAGGAAACCTGTTTGTCTGCTCACTAGACCTATCTGTGAATTACAGAAGACATATTCCATGATGAAAATTATTTTATAAACTTGGTCATAGGAATTATAACACATAATACATAATAGTAGTATTGATAATAATATTAATTAATACCATTTATTAAACCCTCTACTATGTTCCAGACATCTGCTAGAAGCTTTAGATACTTTATAGCTAACCCTTAGAATACTGTGGGAGGAGAGCAGTACTCCCTGCCATACTTTATACAATGAGAAGATCAAGGATCAAGGAAGTAAGGGACAGGCCTAAAGTATCCATACTAGAGAGTGATCGTCACCCTTGTTTTCACCTCACAGAATGAAGTCAAAGAGGTTTCCACAGCTCTGAGTTCTAGCAAGCTCTCCATAGTTCTTGTTTTTTTCTTTTTTCTTTTTTCTTTTTCCTGTCAGATAAAATGCAGACTGGAAGGTTTCAGGATAAGTCACTCATCATTCCTTATTTAAATGATCCAGGATATTTGCACCAATAATAAGAATATTCAAATTGACCCTGTCTTTTCCTGATACTGATGACTGATTTGTTTAGGCAATCAGACCATTGCCCTAAGATGTCTCTGAGAAAACATTGCCTTTTCCACAGGTACAGCCAGGGAAGTATTCAAATAAAGAGGCAGGGCATGTAAGATGAGAAGGAATTGGGGAGGACCTAGGGACCAGGTGAAGATGGAGGGTGAAGAAAGCATTTTAAGCCACATGCAAAGTCCCAAACTGGGAAAGAGCTTGGAGAGTCTGAGAAGTCCAGCACCGCCAGCATGGCTGATGAAAGAGAAGAAGCTGCACTGCCATATTTTTATAGACAGTGACCAGGACCCAACGAGGAGATTCAAAAACTGGAACCTCCTTTGGGGACAGCTCATTACAAGCAGAATAGTCCTCTTGATGGTGAGCCAACAAGACCACTTGTCCCAATCTCTACCCAGTGTCTCCATTTCAAATGACCATAGAAAGCACAACAACAGAACCAGGCAAGGAAGGACCATGTGCTGATGAGTGTGCTCAGGCAGCAAGACAGCCTGCTAAGGCAAGTCCCGCGTGCCGCTGGGCCCGGTTCCCTCTGGCCATGTAGAGACTCATTTTTAAGTCCAACACCTGGGTGGCAGATGTGTCCAGCTATAGTAGACCTGGCCCAAGGCAGATCCTCCCAGAACAGCTGCACACAAGGTGATTATGAGCAGGGAGGGAGTAGGACAGCGGAAGCATTAATGAGAGGGGCAGACAGTATTTTGGAGTAATCAAGCACTTTTTTCCTCCAACCTTTTGGAATTTTAGGAGCTTGGAATATTTGGGAAGCAGCTTGGAGTGAAGGATACCAGTTTTGTCCTGTAAATTAATCAGGCAGATGTTGAGGATGGAAAAGCCATCTTCTGTCATTAAGTGATTGCTCCCTAACATGTGCTTGGCAACACCAGAGCCTCTCATCTGGGTTCCTGAACAGGCTTCTAGAATAGGCTGCACTGGTCAGGTCCCTGTGCAGTGTTGAGGGTGGGCTCTTGGGGCGGGGCAGGTGCTTCCTTTTCTAATTGGGCAGTGAAGTCCAAATCTTTCTCTCAAGGCCCACACGCAAGAGCTCTCTCTGTAGACAGAGGCTTCAGTGGTGAGCCTGGCTGCCTGGCCTCTATGGCCCTCAATTCAGACCTTTATCTTTTATACAAAGGCCCCTGGGTGCCCAGCAGGCTTTCAATAAAAACTGACTGAATTAATGAACAAGCAAAGACACTGTACTCCAGACACTAGGCAGTTAATCAGTTGCCTCTCATGCTTTCTGAGGGATAACAATTTGAAACGCAATTGTTACCAACATTCTGCCCAGACTTTACTAGCACCCCTGGCTCATCTCTACTCCCTCAGCTCTAGCATTGCATGCTTAGGGCCTCAGGGAAGGGAGGGCACAGAGAACAAAGGAGGGGATTCTGGATTTTTGAGTCTCAAAAGCTGAGGAACCCTCCAGAAATCTCACGGCTGAAAGGATGACTGAGGGACTGCCTGGGTCAGTTCTTACTTTCTTCACTCTACTGCCAGCCCCCTAAAAAGACTGCACAGGAAAGATGGTCTGACCAGAAAAAGAAGAGAATCAGGGAAGCCAAGAGGATAGTGGGCTGAGAGATAGACCTGCAGGTGTCCACCCTCCTGCTGCTACCCTGAGTCTAAAGCCCAGATCAGAGTGGGTGGGAGGGAGAGGGCACTCCCAGAGCAGAGGAGAGTACTGTCAATACACATTCCTCTCCCCTCCAGGCCTGGGAAGCTACAGGACACTGGAGCTTGGCCCCCTCCAGCTCTGTTAGTGCTGCAACAGGTAGCCTGGCAGAGGCCACAGACAGACACCCAGTGAAGGCTCCCTGCAGGCTTGTCAGAGTGAGGCCCAGAGAAGGCCAGCTGACCTGTGCATATGGACGGGTGGCAGAGGATCAGAGCAGACTGGGTAACTCAGGAAATGCCCACATGATTCGAAGATCAAATGCCTCCTCCCGCCCTTCAGCCTCAGGTGGGCCCTGGGCAAAGAGAGGAGAGACTCTAGATTTACTGAATGTTTTCTCCCACTGGGATAACTGAGGCTTATGGGAGAAATTAATTTTAGTTCAAATAAAGCTTCACTGATTGCCCACTTGAAATGTGTGGACTGAGATTGGTATCCCTTTCTCATTCCCATGTCCACCCAGTGCCAATCCTCGGACAGAACCCAGGGCCGTGGGCACTGAGCCCTGTCATCCTCCTCTTACAGTGATTCAGTCAGCCCATGGAGCCCTCTCTGAACTGGGCACCCAGGCAGGCCCCCAAGGCTGCTTTGTGGGTCCCAGCAGCTTTCTCCATAGGCAAGGGAAGCAACGAATTCAACAGCTTCACCATCAACTCCTCCCCTACTCAGTGGAAACCAGACCTTTTAACACGTACAAAAGTCTTCAAAGGAAAAAAATTATGGGGGTCTTCTGAGGGTCACATTATAATGACCAGTCCTTTCTCTCTACCCATGTCATGGGCCATTTTCCCGCCCTGTGCTGGGGCCTCAGTGGTGCTCCATGATCAGGGCCGGATCCTGTCTGTGCCAGGGGTGGAGAATTTCATGAGTCCCACCTCTACAGGTGAGAAGCCTCAGCAATGTTATGAGGCCCCACAATTTTAATAGTTTCTTAGTTGCTATCTGTATCTGTTTCTTATACTTATGCCCAGATTAAAAAAAAGGTCAAATGAACTCAGGTCTGAGTCCTGCCTGCCTCATACACTGGCCGTGTGCCCAGGCAGTTTCCTAATCTGCACGCGGGGCAAGAGGCACGCACACCTTAGAGGAGTGTCATGAGACAAATGAGCTAATGCATGTCATGAGCCTAGCACAGTGTCAAGCATATAGTGAACAGTCAATAAATGTCACATGTATACACACACAGGAACAGCTATGGACATTAAATACATGCTTTGAATATTATAGATATCCTGTTCTCTTTCCCTGTAGCTGAGTCTCCACAGTTTTTCCAAGACTGATACACTGTGTGTCCCTCACCAATCTGCCCACTAAGAGGTGGCAGTCCCTCCACTGGAGGACCTATATTAATTTCATTTGCTGGCCTGGACTCCTTATAGAGTCCATGTTGCATACAGGGACTTCGTGCTTCAAACCACTGTGGAATGTTTTATCTTTTTCTTGCTAAAAGCTAAGCAAGTTAGACTTGGTGCAATTACAACTACCCAGAACATTCCCAAATCTGCTGAGAGTTTACAAATCTGAACATTTGGTAAAAACCTCACCAGTAGAGATTATTGTCACCTCTGTTTTACAGGTGAAGACAGTGAGGTTTCTAAGTGGTCAAGCTGGAAGACCCATGATAGAAATTTCCAGTCTGGAAGCTGGGAAGGACTCTGTGGGAACCAGACCTTTCCAACTTCTGTGAACTGATCCGTTTCCTGGAGGCCATAAAGAGCTCTTGGGATGCCCATGGCACCTTTCAAAGACTCCAGGTCTTCAAGCTTGCTGTCTCTCTCTGAGGGAAGGAGACAGGGGAAGAGAGTCCTTGGAAACAAGGCAGTGGCCTAAAGGAAGCCTGTGCCCATGGCAGGCACTGCAGAGCAAAGACCACAATATTTGTCTCTAAGGAGGTAGCTAACACCCAGAAGACATGGCCCAGAACTGTAGAGCTGGTCCTGACCACACGGGACACATTCAGGCACTTGGGGCCAGCCACCTGATTAGCATCATACCCCACTGAAGCTTCCAGCAATCTTTAGGAGAAAGAAGGTATTCTCTCCATTTTAAAGATAAGATGCAGGGAATTATGTGACTTCACTAGGGCCACACAACTGCTAAGACTTGGTGGAACTGGGATTTGAACCCACAACCTGCTCAGAAGTCTGCTGCTCATTTTCCTGTGGTTCTCAATGGGGCTGCATCACCCCCTAGGGGGCTGTTTTGGAAGTCTGTAGTTTGTCACAGCAACTAGAAGGCCCACAACTCATGGGATGACCCCCAACAAAAAAGCTTCCGGTCCTCTGCCTGGTATGGCTATGCTTGGAAAGCATGATCCATTTCTAGGCCTCTTTGCCTCAACATACAAAGTACATCTTGTACATGGAATTTTCAAAAAATGTAACTACAGTCCTGTGAAACACAGAAATGAGTACATTTTGTTTTGCCTACAACTTGACTATTTCAGAAGAACCCTGCACCAGGGAGGCCTGGTTTCCAAACAGCAGCCCCTGCACTCATGGAGATTCCATGCAAGTATCTGGCTACTGCCTTCTGTCTCCTCTTGTAGTGCCCAAGTATTTACACACTAAAATATATATTGTTCTATTATAAACCACTCTCCTTTTATTTCTTGCTGTTACAGTTGGAGCAGTCTATACACTTTTTTTTTTTTGGCAGCATGTACAGAAACAGGTTATATTTTCCATGGATTTCATTTTCAGATAGTAAAGGGGGTATTACAAACTATTATAAATAAGGGGCCTTGAGTGGGATGGGAATGAGAACTGTCCTGGCTCCAGTTTCCCCTCTGCCACTGAGTCTGGTGATTGTTCCCCCTTTTCTCCAACACTTCCCCACCCCCCAATTTTGTCTGCGGCTCTCCTGCTCTTGTCTTGCCTTGAAAGCATAGATTTGGCTGGGCAAAACCTCAGATGTGGCCATGGCTTCCTCTGTGCTTCCCTTCCCGTTTATTTTGGCTTCGATCAAGGTGCAAGATATTGGTATCTGAGGCTCAGCTCAACTGATGGATTTCCCATCTCAGAGGCGAGCAGTAGGGGAGCAGTGCCCTCTGCACCTAGAGAATCAAGAATCGAGGTCCTCAATAAGGAAAGGCTCCTCTTGGGGCTGCTCTGTTAGATCCTGGAGCCGGGCAAGTCAGCCCTACTATCGGTGCATTTTCCTTTACCAAGTGGTGTTGTCTTTGAATTCCAGGCAAACTGTGAAATGGAACGGAGCCTTGCGAACTGCTTTCCTTGAACAAAGCATCTTAATTATAATTATTGTCAGCACTTATGTCACTGCCGTAGGAGATCAAGAGGGAAGGGGGGAATACTCTGCAATTTCACAGCATACACTGGTTCCTCAGAATGAGGAGGGGGGTTGCAGAGAGTCAAAGAGCCGGGAACAGAGCCCCCAGCCGATTAAAAGGGCCTTTGTAGTGGCTGCATCTGTAAATTAAAATAAATCTCTCCTAGCACTAAAATAACATCTACATTCATTTGGGCCAGTGCCACATTCAGCATTTAAGAAATTTGACAAAACGTTGCTTGAGCATGTTGAAGCTTGCCAGCTTACAACAAAACAAGAAAGCTACCTCGGCTGCATGGAAATACTTCTCCCTGTTCCCTTCTTCCACTTATGACTCCCATGTTCCGGCTGCACTTGAAAGAAAAAGACTGCCCTTTCTTCAGGTGCCAACCACTTAATGTGGCCCTGAAATGGCAGCAAATTGCCGCCGGTGGTGGTAAACTTCAAGAGGAATCTTTTTCTTTTCCCCTAAAGGAAACAACTAGAGACGCTGCGTGCCTGATAAAGCCTTTAATAGTTAGAGAAACATTATTTGGGGTGGCCCTCAGGTAGACTAGACATGAATAATGCCTCGTAAATATAATTACTTCTACCCAAAGCACAGTATACCAGATGAGTTCAGCAGGGCTGTTTCCAAGAGAATTTTAGGCAAAAGAAATCTTCCATCTAGGCTCCAACATGATGTACCTGTCTGTGGCAGAGATGATGGTCACTCCTGGGGAGTGTGTCCCTTCAAAATCAGTTTTGAATTTTTCCGAGACCCTAACCAACAACCTTGGAAGATTGTGCAGCTTGCTTTTTGTTGCTTTATGGAACAATTAGGCCTGAAATAACTAATCAATCCACTTGTTGAGAATGTTGCCAATGACCACAACCCAGTGCAGTCCGCTTGGCTGTGGTGTAGATGGCTCAATTTGCACAAGTTGAAAATTTGAATGGTCTTGAGCAAAGTGGGCTGGAGACACCTGAGGAGAGACTGGGGAAGGAGGCTTTAGGGAGAGAACTGAGAGAGTGGCTGGTGGGATCCTGGTGCTGACTCATCCCCCATACAGCAGCAGTCATTTTGCTCAGGCAGACCGCTCCCCTGAGTGGCAGCACGTGAGAAGATACAATAGCCCCACTCCCAGGAGGGACTCTGCCCTGTCCCAGTGGTGCTAAAGCCTGACAGCTGAATACAGAGTGGCAGCCAGAGATAGTAGATCTCTGGCTAAAGGGGGCACAGAGTGGTCTGGAGGCAATTGAGGACAGACTGGAGATGAAGGCTTTGGGGAGAGAATGGAGAGAGTAGCTGATGGGATACCACTGCTGACTCCTCCTCCTCCATATGGCAGCAACTATCTGGCTCAGGCAGACCACTCCCCTGAGCAGCAGCAGTGTGAGAGGACCCAATTACCTTGCCCCAAGGAGGGACTCTGCCTCATCCTTTGGTGTCTAAGCCTGACTGCTGAGTACAAAGTGACTAGATTAACAACTGAAGGAGACAGCAACAAGCAGTAGATCCCTGGAAGTCTCAAACAGATTGCCTAAGGTCAGATAGGGTCAATATCTGACATCATCAGAGGCAGATCCAGAAAGAAAAAAAGTGACCTCCTACTATAGAAGTTCAAACCACAAGGTCAGGATTTCAAGACAGATCAATTTAAGAAGCAGAAGCAAAAAAGAAGAGTTACAAATAATGGGAAGACAAAGAAGCACCCCTCAATTGAAGGAAAAGGAGGAATCCCTACAAAGAGAACTAAATGAAATAGAAGTAAGTAAACTATCAGATATTGAGTTCAAAACAATGGTTCTAAGGAGGCTCAATGAGCTCAGAGTAGTCAAAAAACTACAGGGAAACTACAAGGAACTTACTGCAAACTGTATCAGCATGAAAAAGGACATAGAAACTATCAATAAGAGGCAAGAAGAAATGAAGAATACAATTTCTGAATTGAAGAACACAGTAGAAGGAATTGAAAACAGGTTAGATGAAGCAGAAGATCAAATCAGTGAGCTGGAGGATAAGGTAGAAAAACACTCCCAGAAAGAGCAAGGAAATGAAAAAAGACTCAAAAAGAATGAAGAGGCATTTAGGGAAATGCAGGACAACCTGAAATGTAATAATATCTCTATAATAGGGATATCAGAGAGAGAAGAAAAGGACCGAGGGATAGAGAACCTGTTTGACAAAGTAATGATGGAAAACTTCCCTAATTAGAGGAGAGAAAAATTTATACAAGTCCAGGAAGCACAGAGGGTCCCATTCAAGAGGAACCCAATGAGGACCACTCCAGGGCACATCATAATTAAAATGGCAAATATCAAAGACAAACAGAGAACCCTAAAGGCAGCAAGAGAGAAACAGGTAGTAACATACAAGGGAGCCCCAGTGCAGGTAGCAGCTGACTTTTCAACAGAAACAGTATAAGCCAGAAGGGAATGGCAAGAAATATTCCAAGTCATGAAAAGCAAAGGCCTGCAATCAGGACTGCTCTACCCAGCAAGGCTCTCAGTTAAAATGGAAGGTGAAATAAGGAGTCTCCCAGACAAAAGAAAGCTAAAAGAATAGACCTCCACTAAACCAGCAATGCAAGATATGCTAAAGGGATTGCTTTAAGAAGATGAAGAGAAAAATCTATGAATACCCAGCTCCTTTCACAGTCACCAATACTTGATATTACCAACATTTTTAATACTTATTAATCTGATTGTGACAATGATGTATTTTAATTGTTACTTTATTATTTGTTGAAACTAACCCTATTTTTGTATATTTCTTGCCTATTTCTATTATTTTAAAAAGCTTTAAATGACTTTTTGGTATTCTTTATCCAATTTCTGACTAAATGTTTGTAGAACTTTTTTGCTAAAAAAACTCAACAACTATTAACCCTTATTTATTTACTTATTTATTTATTATAATGCTGCAATGAATATAGGGGTGCATATATATTTTTAAATTAGTGTATTGGGTTCCTTCAAACATATACTCAGAAGTGAAATTTCTGGGTAATAAGGCAGTTCCATTTCACGTTTTTGAGGACTCTCCACACTGTTTTCCATAGAGGCTACACCAACCTGCAATCTCACCAACACTGCAAGAGGGTTCATTTTTCTCCACATGCTTGGCAGCACTTGCTGTTTGTGGATTTATTGATGATAGCCATTGTTGATAGATGTGAGATGATAGCTCATTGTGGTTTTAATTTGCATTTCTCTGATAATTAGTAATTTTGAATACCTTTTCATGTCTATTGGCCATCTGTATGTATGTCCTCTTTGGAGAAGTGCCTGTTCAGGTCCTCTACCCATTTTTTAATTAGATTGTTTTGGGGGTTTTGGTGTTGAGTTTTATAAGTTATTTATACATTTTGGATATCAAGCCCTTATCAGATGTATCATTGGTGAATATGTTCTCCCATTCTGTTTTTCATTTGTTGATGATTTCCTTAGCAAAACTTTTTAGCTTGATGTAGTCCCATTACTTTATTTTCTTTTGTTTCCCTTGCCTGGAGGGTAAGTAAGATGCTGCTCAATGTATAGCTCGTGTTCCACTTATGAGGATTGTCCAAAAAATCTATGCGGGGTCCACCAGTATGTTGGTCTACATTTGGATAAAAAGGAATGGTTCTAAATGTCACAGCTGGAGGGACAAAATTATATTCTGATGAAAAATTTATTGTCAATTGGAAGAATATTCCATGCCAAATTGTATTCTCTAGACCTTCAATATCAGATTCCCATTTCATCATATCTTCACTTACAGGAAATTAAAATGGCCCTTATGGTTGTTCTTTTTCAACTCTTGGAAGCCTCTTTGCAGCTTATTAGCCGTTTCTGAGATGTGTTGCAAGTATTTTCCTATTCTATTACTTGTCCTTTCACTTTTTTATATGTATATTACTATATAGTCTTAAATGTTTAATATAGTCACATTGTCAATATTTTACTTTATAGCTTCTGGGTTTGAATATTTTACTTCAGGGTAAGAAAAATATTATTTTGTATTTTCTCCTAAAACTCCTTAGATTTTACATATTGATTTTTAACTCACCTGAATATTTTTTTTTTATAATGTGTGAATGGGGCTCTATATTTGTTTTATTTCAAGTAATAGTGGTCCATGCATCTTATTTGTTGAATAAGTCTTATTTTCCCCATTGATTTGAAATATCATTTAATCATATAGTATATTGTTAAACAGATATATACATTTGTTTCTAGAATGCTCATTTTATTTCATTGATCTACTTGATTATTTCTGTGCTGGTGTCATGTTGTTTTAATTGCACAGATTTTATAATAGGTTTAAATTTTTAATATTTTATCATGGATTTTGACATTTAAAAAAATAAATAAATAAAATCAATCTGCATACAAAAGAAAGAAAGAAAGAAAGAAAGAAAGAAAGAAAGAAAGAAAGAAAGAAAGAAAGAAAGAAAGAAAATCCTACCTTTTGTGACAACATGGATGGAACTAGAGAATATTATGCTAAGTGAAATAAGCCTGTCAGTGAAAGACAAATACCATATGATCTCACCTATAAGTGGAATCTATTCAACAAAATAAACTAATGAATAAAATAAACCACAGGCATGGAAACATGGAGCAGACTGAAGGGGACCAGAGGGGATGGGGAAGGAGGACAAGGGGAGGACAAGAGAAGGGACAAGAAAAAGAACATGTAGGAATGACCCATGAACATGGACAACAGAGTGGAAATTGACTGAGGGAGTGGGTAGCAGGCTGGGATGGGTGGCGGAAGGCAGAGGGGGAAAAACTGAGACAAATTTAATAGAATAAACATGATTTAAAAATAAATAAAAAAATGCACAAAGAGCAAAAATAAATAAGTAAATAAATAAAGTTGGAATGGTGAAGTGTACCATTGAAACCAACATACTTATTGCACAAATGAGTAACCAGAAATCCAAAGAGGTAAGCAGCTTGACTGAGATGATTCAGAGGTAGCCTTGACTAATTATAACTCCAGCTGTGCTGGACTAACAGACATCTGTTGTTTTTGCCAGCTGGGTATGCATGCTTTTTGGGGGGTTAGCAGGGCACTCCCTTTACCTACACCTACACCATTTCTTTTAGGGGATTGTCCTGCCTTCAGTTTCAAGCCCTGTGGATTGTGTAGGATTTGCCCCTGATCCAGCAGGTATAGGAATGCAGCCTCACTTTCTGTGCAACAGTGATGGGCACCTACCCAAGCTTTGCCAATGAGAGCCAACCCAAGAACTTTGACTGGAAACTCCCAGGAAATAAGAGGATTCTTTCCATTGAGTTTGCCAAGCTGGTCAGATGAGTGCTGGGGACACTGCATGAAGAGGGTCAGCTTGAGAACAGAGTTGACACAATGACAAGTAAAACAAGAGACTAAGAACCCTGGTGACCTCAAATGAGCCCTGGATCTAATTACACCTGAAGCATTGAACTTTTTAGTTACAAAACAATGAATTGCCACCCAATCACTTAAATAATTAAACTTCCTTTAATTGGCCTGTTTTGCTTAAATGAGTTTGTTTTTTGTTGCTTGCAATGGATGGCATCGTGATAAATGCAACTGTAGTCTAGGCTGGTGATTCCTTCCAATAGGAGATGGACAACTAAGCTTCATGTACAGAGATTCATCATCTAAACAATGCCATGTACACATTTAACGTAATAGCTGATGTCAACACTGGCCTGGAGGGCAAATCGGTGGCATGCATGCTGACCTTCCTGACCTCAAGGAAACCTGGCATTCCTTCCTAGGGAGCTTTACCATACATCCAGTGCAGCTCCCCAGGCCCCCATGGCCTCCACTGAGTGCCAGGTCAGCATGGCAGTGCTGGTGCTCATGGTAGAAGATGTACAGGAAACATAGTACCTTTTTCCAGACCAACTGAACACTCACAGGCCCTTTAACTGTTTGCAGTAACCACACTGTGAATAATGAAGAAGGCAAACACATGTGTCCCCATGAAGGACTGGTTGCTATCATTTCAGGATTACTTTCATATCTTACCATTAATGATTATCAAGAATTCTTCAGTTTTTACTGAGACAGGATATGAGTTGATACAGTGAGAGAACCACTCAGCTTGATGGACTCTTCAGAGGTCATCTGGATTGGACCTTAGGCTCATACTATACCTAAACTTTCCCAGGTAAAATGTTTCCTATCTCACCTCTTTGCCAAGACAAGCAGGAGAAAGTGGGGGGTGGAGATGTGGCAAACAGAATGCCATTGAGATCATAGGAAGTTCCAGAGTATTGATGGGTGATATTCAACTGGACATCACCACCTCCTCCTTGGGAGGTCTGTCTTGCCTTGTAGAAGAGAAGCTAGGACTGCATTTCCCATAATCCCCCAACCCATGTATGGTTCTGGATTAGAGTTTGCCAAATGAGAGAGCCAGTGCTAGACTAGCAACAAAGAGACAGAGGCCATGCTGCTCTGAAGGCGGTTGCAGGCAGATGTGTTGGCAGATGTAAAGTCTCAAGCAGCTTTCAAGAGAGTTTTTCACAATCATCTGCATTGATGTTTCCCAACCATATTCTCCACCCTTCAGTAATTGTAAAAGCTTTTGCTTCCCTGTATTCAAGCCCTTAATGCTTGCAATACCTAGAGTAGCTTCTGTTCCTAGGACCAAGTTGTGAGGGCAAGACCTGTTTTCATGGAATACAGCCAAAGCAAAGGCTCTCTTTGTACAATGCCAAGTCTCCACCATCTCCACATTGTTAAGTAGGTCCTTCTCCAGGACCCCTGCCTACTGGAGGATACCAGGCACAGGATGCTGTGGATCCATGCTGCTATCCCATAGACACTATACTTTCCTGCAGGTCTTTGGCAAAATGGCCCAGTGACTCCTGCAAAGTCTTACCCTGCACTGGTAGTCCAGCCTGACTCTGGGATTCTTTTCCCCTCTCTCTATCCACCAAGTCCTAGCTATAGTCTTTTGTATTCCTTGTTTTCTGTGTTGTTTAGGTAAGTCTTAGCACTTCTTAAAATGTTACCCTACCCTTTTTTTATTCCTTAATTTACTGAAAAACTAAAGAGTCAGCATAGAGTAATGGTGGGCTCAGAATTAGAATTAAGGCTTAACCTCCCTCTGGTTGGTCATAAAAGCTTAATGATAAAGTTAGATGTAGCACAGCAGCTGGCATGTAGTGAGAGCTCAATAATTGTTAACTTTGATATTATAATATTCCTCTAGGATGGAAAATCATTCTCCTCATGGAATTCCAGAAAGCATTAATGATGACTCTGCTGCTAGTCAGAGCCACAAGTCCTCTTGCAACTATCATCCGTCTCTCTCCTTCCCCCCCCCTCCCCCTCTCTCTGTCTCCAAATGCTCCTATAACAAAACATTGAAATCTCCCTTGAATGGTGGCTGTGTAGAGCAGGAAAGAGCAAAGAGCTGCTGATTTCATCATCTTAAATGCACTGTGATCACAGGCAGAATAATTTTTCACAATGCTTAACAATTTTTATCAACAGAGTATTACAATTACAGCTAAAGGTCATTCACATTCCAAGAGTAATCTCATTTGAGGACTAAATTGTCCCAGGGATTTTTTTGTAAACTGCCTCTCCTTCCAAAGTTGTATTTCTTACCTTTTATCTCTTCCCTTGTTTCAAGTGTTAATAAAGGATTGGATTGTTTACATTCACTAGAGAAGATATCAAAGCAACCTATTTTTCCAGTGTTGGGCAGAATGCTTGTTCCTCCTGAGTTTGGAGGTGATTCCATCAAGTTTCATAGCCGCTGTCATTAGACATATTCTGGAACAAGGATCTGTGCAGGTAAACCTGCTTTTCTTCTTTGTTAAATCAAACTTTTAATTTTTCTTATTCACTGGAAGTGTTATTTCTTGGAAGCTTCACCTTCTTTCCTGCTGTTAGAGATCCCTCGCATTGCCTTTACCTTTCACATATTTCCCACGTCTATACCTCTTCATTCAACAGGTGCTGACGGAGCATCTTCTGTGCTGGGGGACATAGTGAAGGATATGATAAGGAAAGCACATGAATTCTCAGGGCTTAAAACTCCCCAGGTACACAGATATCACACAATCAGTGATCACTGTGAGTGCTTTGAGAAACATGTACCGGAGAACAAGGGAGTAAAAAGGGGCACCCAACCAACTGTGGGGGTCATAGGAAAAATGATATTAAAAGCAAAGACACTGAGGTGGAAGTCTGAAGAACTGAGAGGCTTTCAGTACATGTACATCAATGCATATTGCTTTTATTTGTTTAGAAGCAGCCACTTCTATACATGGCACCTTAGAATCAAGGGAGTGCAATAATGAGGCAGGGCCCTGCTGGAAATAGTTGGGCTAATAGGAACGGTGAAGGACTTCTGTGAGAAGGAGTTGGAAGAGTGGATAAAGCCCCTACCTCATTCCAGCAAGGAGGACCACCCACCACCCTAAGAGCCCCCTGGCACTCCCCCAGCTTGGTTGCATTGCCCATTGATGGGCCAGGGGGACTAGCTTCTCTACCAGAGGCAACCCTGCCTGGTTCTTGCCTGATTCCCCACATCCTCATAACATATCAGGATGTTTAATGACTTGGGAAAGGAAAAGGTGGCTGTAGGCATCTAATCCAGTAGTAATAGGAAAGCATTTCAAATCTACTCTTGTAGGGAGGGAGTGAGGAGTGACTGAACTGGACAAGCTTGAGATTCCATTGGGCTGGGCTAAGAGTTAGTGACACTCAAATTTGGAGATGGTAAATAACTTGCCTCAGGTCACAGTGTTTATAAACAGGAGAGCCTGGAATGGACTCCAGGCCTTTTCAAAGACTCTATCACTTACCCCTATCAGGCATTGTTCATGCTCTGTTGACATTCACAGGCTCCTTGGAGAAAGATACATGCCTGGACTGGGTACAGAACAGTAAGGCCAAATAAAAGATGACATCTGGGGACAGGGTATACTAGCCCCATGTGGCTGCTTTCAAGGCCAACATGCTACAGAATAATGCTTAAATAGCCAGGCCCCCTAACAATTCTACCCCCTACCAGGGTTGGCTGGAAAGCACAGACTAGCAGCTACCCATACATGTATTCTTCTGCACATGCCACAAATATCATCTATATGTTCCTGAAAAAATGCTAATGTCTAGATGAGGCGGGGTGAGGGGATAAACTGAAAAAATGGAAGCCTACATGCTCTCTGATGATACCCCTCAGTCTCCCTTCCCCTGTCCAGACTGCAGATGCTGACAACTGGGCTTATATCCCTCAAGGAAGCTTTTGTGTAAACTCAACATTTTACATGCCATCTGCTCCCACATTGGCCGGGTCCCATGGATTCCTCCAACAGTAGAGCCCATTTGTAGGGAAATTTTAAATCAGGACTTTAGTGCCTCACTCTTAAGTAAGAATTAAGGCTACACATATTTGTGGAGAGGCTTTAACATGACTAAGGACAAAAATTCATATAAAAATAAATGAGCTAGAGTTATCAGCACAGACAGCAAGAAAAAAACAGTCAATATATTCAAAGAGATCAAAGAAGGTATCATGTCCTTGGAACAAGAACAAGCTGCTCTATAAAAGAAGTCTTGGAAATTTAAAAGAATAGAGTCAAAATAAACAAATAACTTTAAGAGTAGAAACAGTTGGAAAAAGAAAATTTCCCAGAAAATGAAGCAAAAGGACTTGGTAAAATGATGTAAGGAAATTTCCTGGAACTGAAGGACATGGATTTCTAAATCAAAGGAGCTTGCATGACGTCCAGTACAATAAACAAGGGGGACCCATGACATCAAAGAATTTCAGGACACTAGAGACAAGGAGTCCATTCTGAAAGCTTCTGGGATAGAGGTTGGGAAAACCTGGTCATATCAAAGGATCTCGTATTAGACTTTTCAACAATAACATAGGAATTCAAGAGAAAATGTAGTATTGCCTTCACAATTCTGAGAGACAATAATCTCCAGCCTAGAATCCTATACCCAGCCACATAATTATTATGTGTAGGAGTGGAATTAAAACATTCGCAGAGCTACAAGAACAGAAAAGATTTTACTTCCCTTTCTTAGAAAGCCATGGGAGAATGTTTATGAACAAAATGAGGAATTAGGTCAGGAAAAAGAAAAGCAGGGTCTAGGGGAAAGAGGGCTGCAACCGAGGAAAGGGGGTGAAGGGAAGTTTCAGGAGCCTAACTGCCTGGATAGACAGGATGACAGAAGGTGAAGGGAACAAGGTCTCTCCAAAGAATGATTAAATAGGCAGAAATACTGAATATTTAGAAAATGGTAATAACAAGCATTTGAGATATTTGATGAAACATATGGGGAAAAACTAGTGGCAGGTAGAAGGAAAACTAAGCAAATAAAAGGACATGGGGGTTTTTTATTCCAGAGAAAAATATCATTAAAGAGAAAACACAATAGAACTCTAACATAGTAAAGAGTATACATAAATGGTCCAAATAATACAGTCACTGTCTAATTAATCAAAAACTATAAAATAAGCATACATCGGGTTGGCCAAAAAGTTCATTTGGTTTTTCCTGTAAGAGGGTTCTAGTCGTGCTTAGTTATCTTTAACTTTATTCACAACAATTTTGTTAGATCATATTGTGACAACTGTCATATCATCCTGCATTAAAAAAAAAAACTTATCAAAATTGGTAAATTTTTGTGTAGCTATTTTAACAGTAAAAATGGAAGAAAATATGTGACATTTTTGGCACATTATGCTTTATTATTTCAAGAAAGGTATAAATGCAACTGAAACACAAAAAATGATTTGTGCAGTGTCTGAAGAAGGTGCTATGAGTGGTTTGTGAAGCTTTGTGCTGGAGATTTCTTGTTGGATGATGCTCCATGGTTGGCCAGGTGAAGTTGATAGCAATCAAATCAAGACATTTATTAAGAACAATCAACATTATACCATTCAGGAAATGGCCAACATACTCAAAATATCCAAATGAATAAAATTATTGGTGAAAATGAAAAATGTGTCATTTATTTTAAGGAAAAAAACTACGTGAACTTTTTGGCGAACCCAATAGCTATGCTGGTGCAATAAGAAGATGGCAAGAAGGCCTGGTGTAAGAAGTCCAAAGCACCCACGTGTTAAAGGAAGTAATAAGTAATGTCCAAAAACAAATAAAACCCTGTAACCTCAGCTTGCTCATGAGAAATAGAGATGCTAAGAATGGTGGAAGCAGTTACCTAAAAGAAGTGGGGCTAGGGTTTGGAAGTGAAGGGGGTGTTTTAGGTCAGGGGCCTGCTTTTTATCTTTGTAAGCATTTTAAGTACTACTTAATTTTTCTTTAAACAGTACAAGTATTTATTTTTTAAAATGTTATTTATTTGTTTTCAGAGAGAGGAGAAAGGAGGGAGAAAGAGAGGGAGAGAAACATTGATGTGTGAAAGAAACATCAATGGGCTGCCACTCACATGCCCCAAACCAGGGACCTGGCCACATGTGCTCCGACTGGGAATAGAACCAGTAACCTTTTGGTTCACAGGCTGGTGCTTAATTCACTGAGCCATACCAGCCAGGGCAAGTGCTATTTAATTTTTAAAAACTGTGTTCATATGTTACTTTGCTATAAAACCAAGTGAGTTATAAAAAATAGGGAACATTAAGAGGAGCAAATAATCAGATTTGAGCTCTTGTTACCAGATTCTGGCTTAAACTTATTGGTTCCCTTGCCTATTTCTCTCTGTACCCAATCAGGAGGTATGCATACCTGGAAGGTGCAGCCTCTCTGGGAAGTAAATGAGAGAATCTGGGAGAAGCCATTTTCTGCTTCTTTAGGTAGGGTCTGAATCTTTGAGTCCTATCTGACTCTACTTAGCATGTCTCTGTCCAGAAGGTGAGTCTCCGACATGCTGTGACCTTAGGATCCATGCCCCATGCATTGAGGACCTCAGTGGTCTGATACAGATGGCACACCTGTGCAGGGGTACATTCACATGTCCCTGCAAGCTGTCACAGAAGTCTTTCCGAAGTTGCTCTGGGATGCCATGGCCAAGGTACCAATGATTGCTGGGCTCTTGCTAATAATCATGCCGTAAGCCCTATTTGAAGTCTGTACATGACTTAGGACATATTTTTGCAGCAAGGAAACTGACCCCACAAAAGCCACCTGTGATCTTCTCAGGGTGGAACAGAACTTCAATAAATCAAGTAGATTTGCTGAAAGACAGCTGTCTTTGCCATTCCACTAGGGTGAAGTTTATTGCATGGTGAGTAGTTTCCATTTTTACTACAGCCCAGACAGGTGCAAACTGAGCTGCAGAACTGTGTGTGTCCTTGAGGCCTCTACCCTGAGTTCCAGGGACACTCACCCCAGCTCTTGGTTTTGTGCTATTTCCTCTAGAGGTCAAAGGAATCCATTGGAAACTGCATAGTTAGAATTCTACCAAGATCCCATTAGCAGGAAGAAATTCTTATCTTAATAGAACTTAATCTTGTAATGTCCCACAAACCATTAAATATTATGGGTTATCTTCTCTTGTCACCAAAGACAACAAAAACAATATGGGGTGTTGTTTGGGGAGCAATGTTATACACTGAAAACTCCAAATGTCATCAAGACTTTATTGACTGCTCACCCACATAATCCCAGCATTATAAAAATGATGAACAATGAACGGAGGGGGAAAAAAATGACAGACAAAACTGGAGTTAAAGCTCTATCCATGCGCCAATAAGTAGTTTGAAAATAGTGTCTGTCAGGATCCGTATGTTTTCTGCATGTGTAAGAATACTCTTACACAGGGGGCTTACTTCATAACTGAGATTCTTTTTCATTTAATTCAGTCATATTAGATTATGGGGCTGATTATGATCATATCCACAAATCAGTATTTTAACAGAGTTTCCATGGAAACACTATATGCCCCTGTTTTTTAACTTTTTGGACAAGGCTTTGCCTGTTTAACAACTTGAACTAGTTTGACGAGGACAACATGTTTTGTTTAAGTTACATTAACTGGGGCCAATATTTCCTAATTGCATTACCAGGAGAAACATTCACAGCATTACTCGTACCATGGAAAACCTCCCCTAGCCTAATGTTCGATTCGCTTTAATCACTGGAGAACAGGAAACATACTAGGATTGCCTTGTCTTATCAAGTTTTAAATGTGTTAACTGGTTTTAAATCTATGAAATAATCTCCCTTATTAAATGACAAAGTTAGTCTTGTTAAGAGGATAGGCATTTATAGCTACATCCATTTCTTTCTTAAAATGCAAACACACTCCTTTGGCTTTCTGCTAGAGGTGAACTCATTGTTGTGCTAGAGAAGTGAACTCATTGTGCATAAATGCATATCTGATTTTGCACATGGATTTCAAAAATAAATATTCCACTACCAAAAAGGTACCCCCACCAAAAAATGGTGAAAAAAAATGCATCAAACACAATAATATCAAACACAGAATAAATGCAAAATCAATATCCAGGAAACATTTGTGTTTATCATTCTTTTTATAAAATGACTTTTTTTTTTTTTTTAATTCACACCCACACAGCTAGAGACGTTTACTTCTAACAATCCACAATTTGGGAGTAGCCTTAGCAAAGTTTTGGAAAATGCTGTACTTAAAAAAAATGGTGAGGGGGGTTCTTTAGGGACTGAAGTCAGAGTTCACCCTGACAGCATATAAACCATATGGCCCAAAGCTCTGTAAGATGTCTGCATCTGAAATACTGGTGAAGCTTAATAAAATATCAGTGAGGAATAGTTTAATTTTACGGCATTAGACACCAAGGCAGTAATTTGAGTGAGGCGAGCTGTATTTTAATACATCAAAGTATACTATACTACAGGGAAGCTGAATATATTTTTAAGAGACATACATTCCGTATTCGGAATTACTTGACTCAGACACTTTCTTTTTTGAAGGAGGATAAGTAGAAAACAGTCAGTCTCCCATGAGCTACCTGTCTTACTTTTTAAACTGTGACTATATATCAAGAGTTAGCTGATCTGTTTCCAGGCCAATATCTTTTATTTGGGGTGCAGAGTTATGGATGGAGAATGGAAACCCACGTGGTGAGTGTATGCTTCTTTCCTGACCATGGAAGTCCTGCTGTCCGGTGGGGTGGCTGGCGGGTTGGCTCCCTCCCATCCCTCTCCCACCCTCTTTTTGAGCTGCTTTTTATCTGCCAAGACCTGAGTCCTTGCACCCTCTCCTTTGCATCACAACCTAGAATTCTTCAGTGTGAAGGAAGCTGCCCTGCCACGTCTCTTTCTTTCGGGGCATGCTCTGGCTTGAGCCTGAGGTTCTAAAGCAAGTGAGGCCAAGGGGCTTTGCCCAGGTGGCTCTCTAAACTCATCTAGGCAGAAGCACAGGAGCAGGCACACAAAATGCCACATTTCTTCTTCTACCAATCCCAAGATCAAAGGGAGTTCTCCCTTCCTACCCAGCTATGAAGAGAAGGTGGGCCTGAGGGGGTGGCTTCTGAACAGGGAGGAGCCATGAGGAATGTGTCCAAGATCTGACTGATAGCACCATTCTGGGGATAGACAAGATTAGTGCTAAATCTATGCACAAGGTCCAGCCCCTGAACACCTTGGCCCACCTATAGCCACAGCAGACAGCCTGCAGGCTCTCCTCTGCCCTAGGTGGCCCTTGGCATGGAGAAGCAATGAGCAATGAAGACCTATGAGGACAAGAGGTGTAGTGGGTAGGGGTAAGAAGTCATTTATACCAAGTGTGTTTGTCTGGGCTCAGTTTCTTTTAGGGCCCTTCCTTTGTTTTCCCCTGATGAAGGGGAAGGGGCTGGGGAGAAAAAGATGAGATAAAAGAACATAGGAGTTAAAAGGCTTTGAAGTCAGGTGGATTCTTGTTCAAGTCCCCACCCTACTACTTAACAAACTGACCTATGGCTAATGACTCACTCTCGCCAAAAGTCAGGTTTTTCTTCAGTAAGATGTAGAAAGTTATAGTTCTACTCCTCGAATGGTGGAGAAATGGATGATTGTCTCCAGGTAAAGCATCCTGTGTCCAAGATTTTCTGAGTGTTCTATATGTTTTAGATGTTTTAATTCAGTCCTGAAAATTTAGAAACTTACTGTGTCAGTCACAGCAATCTTACTTCTAGGCAGAGGAACTGAGCAGAACAAGCTGCTAGTTAACAGTGCCAGGTCACTCTAAATGTGACAGATGTATGGAGAAATAAATGGATAAATAAATAGATTCACAGTTTCCTCTCAGTCCCAGTTTACTGTCCAAAGTTTGTTACCCTTTCAGATTGACTTCTGGGTGGAACCCTTTGGTTTCTTAGGCCAATGGCCATGCTCTGCTGGGAGAGTTTCAGGGAGAAAACCTACAGGAGGCTCATGGCCAGCCCACCACTCCCACCTCACAGAGAGTGCTACCTGGTGATCACCGTCATGCCACATTCAGAAACTAGAAATGCCTGTGCATCCTCTGACTTTTCTGGAATCATATTTCGAGTATAAGTCACCAGGCTTCTGTGCAAATGCACAGATCCCAAATTAATTCCTTTTCAACATGTCCTAAAATATTGTTTCTCACTTTTGAAGACCATTTCAAAAAATAAAGACAATTTATTTCCCTCACAGCAGAAAGACCATCTTCATGAGGACAAGAAGAAAACACCTAATTTACATCAAGATGTAGACGTTGGGGGTAGGAGGGGCCTTGTCAGTAGCTTCCTAGCACATGATTCAAATTCTCCCCTCAGCAAAATGGTACTTGGCTTTGCGTTCCAGACTTATTAGTCAAACTTGCAAATGACAAGATCTACTCCAGGAACAGCAACTAGGGTTATGCTGTTGTCTGTCTGAGCACTGGCCTGGAAAGAATTCTGTGGTCATGCTGGGCAGAGCCACCAGGGCCCACAAAGCAGGTGGCACCCAGCACTTATTTGTGGTCTTCTGGGTGTCATACTCACACTAACATATATCTGAACATTTAAGAGGGAAAGCTTTGTTCTAATGACATAGCCTCCAAGCCCCAGTGGGGCTGGCTCTTTTCCAATTGCACTGGACTCAGACACCTGTGTGGAGAAGGCGACAGCTCCATCCTGCCGCTCCTCAGGCATGTGTGGCATGGATTCTCTCACAACCACAAACTGGAAGTAATATCTCAGGATTTGATAAACATGTATGGAAATTTTGTAATGCTTGCAAAATTGCAATCTTCACTACATCCATATGGAGGACAGCAAGATACATCTGTCTACTTATGGAGAGACTGTGGAGCTGCCCAAGGACATCACCTGTGAAGTGACAGCCCCTGCCACAGCACATCACAGGGTGCACTGCAGGGCTTTAATCCTGACCCCAACACTGGACAGCAGTATTCTTGCAGAGGTGCGTGCATATGTGTATGAAGGAGGGGAGAGAGAAAGAGCGTTTTTCAATATTAATAATACAGTTCCAGTGGAAGATGTGGGTGAGGGGCTCATCAACCAGCTCCTTCACCTCTTCTCCAGGTTTTTGTCACCTGAGCTCTCCCCCATCCTCTGTGTTAGCCACACTGGACTCCCAGGAGCTCCTAGGGCATGTTGCCATCCTCTGGCCTCTCAGATTTACACATGCCACATCTTTATCTCGAATGGTCCATGTCCCTTCCCCTCCCAGCAATAAATTCTAGCCGAGTTTTCCATTGCAACCCAGTTATAACATCCACAGGGAAGGCTGCCCCAACCTCCCAAGGCAGATGCTCTGACTGTATTCCTTACAGTACCAGGGACCTCCTCTTCCTACCACTCTCATGGCTTGAGTTTTTCTTATATTTATGTGGCTATATCATAAATATCTGTCTCCATGCTAGATTGTAGGGGCCATTTGGATTGTAAGTCCATTTATTTTGCTGTCTTATTTTCATGCCTATAATATCCCCAAACACAAAGCTTTACATCCTTCAATTTAAGGAACATTCAGTAGGTGAATTATTTCTTAATAAAGAAATAATACACAGTGACATCTATGGCAACCTTTCAGAAAACATGAGATGACAGGGGTCAAAAGTGAGAGCCTCTTTAAAATACCCTATTTTTTTTAGAAGGGTGTTTTCCCCTTCAGGAGACTTTTAAAACACCAACAAGTTAGAGAAACGCCATTTTCTAAGAAGTCAACACTCATACTGTCCATTCTCAGGAGTGTCTTAGGAGATCTAACCGTCTTAGCTCTTCATCATGCACAGCAGCAGCGCACAGCTGCCTCTCCAAATATCTTCGTGGTAAGAGCAACTCAGAGCCATGGATTGAAACATATAAACATCAGCTGTAGTGGTGGAGAGCAGTACACTGAGTTTATTTTCTCCTCAGCCCTCATTAGAATCACAAATGAAATGTTGACAACACATGAAGGAGCCTGCTTGTTGAACACAAATGTTTCCACTCCTATCAACCTCGAAACCCTGATAGTCATGCTTCATGATGAAAGCTAAATAGCCCCGGGGAGATGACTACATGCTTTCTTTAATTACGCAAGGATGGGGGAAAGGGCCTCCTACCAAGGAGGGACTAACTAGAGGACAGATCAATAGGTATATCTTTAAAAATAACAATAAAAGCACATAGAAGGTGTCCAATATGGGATTCTTGGATTAAATGGAAGGATGAGAACATTACTGTTGCACCAAAATGGACAGCTGCCCTTCTAAACTGGGGTGGAGGCTGCATCAAAATCAATGCAGGGCCTTTATTCTGCTAACAAAAGTTCCACATGAAGGTTCAGTCACATGACAACAAGAGCCAACTTTCTTTTGTTTGTGGAACTATTTTGATGACAAGCAGAGATATGTAGAATGCAAATTCATTTAGATTGCAGCTGATTCTAGGCAAATACACATTCACATGCATGTTTTATAATCCAAAAAGATGGTGAACTCCGTTACACAAGCAAAATACTCCTTTGCATTTAACTAGCTTGTTTCTTTCCAAACAGATCAGTGTAAATAGATACAACCTAAATGCATAGCTGATACATGTCATACAGACACAATAATAGAGAATAGACCAGCTATTGTATATTGCTATGTGCAGAGTCATTATTTTTGCTAAGACTCTTGCATAAAAATATTATTTACCCCTCCCTTCTAATCTGAGAGATTTGCCAGTGTTCCTTTGCACAGATGATTAAACTGAAGATCAGAGAGCTTAAGTAACTTATTCAAGGTCACACAGCCAGTAAATACTGGAGGCAGTATTTGAACCTAGATGGTCTCACTTCATATTTCATGCTTTCATAACAGGGACACTGCTCTAAAATGGAACAGTGGGACAGATAAAGCCTGAAGTAACAAAAAGAATTCCTAAAGTTCAGGATCTGTACTTGGTAGGTTAGAAAATCAGTCCTGCTTGTGATAATTGTGTTCTCCAGAACACTGCAAAACTAGATGTATCAAAGAACTAGCACAGAGCAAACTTTAAAGAGAAAAAAGCAAAACACAGATTTCTTATTGCATCACAATATACATACACTAAGCTATAACTTGAAAATATGAAAAACACATTGTCATTTATTTCAGAAACTGAACTATCATGTTATAATAAAAGTACAAAAGCAAATAAAGATTCACCAAGAAAAACTGCACAAAACATTCATTTTATGTATAACATGAGTAAACAATCAAACATGAATTTGATTCCAATTTATATTTTGGGGCAGGGACAAAAGTAGTCAATCAAAAGATCTAAGTAAAATGAATCAGTGTGAGGCCTTGGCCAGGCTTCCTAAGCTGCCATGTTTCTTGATCCTTTTGTTTCTTTCATTAGCTTAATATCAACCAGCATCTGTCTATGTTTATTCCACCAGCTGCATGAGCTCACTAATTACCTTTAATCATACTTATCTGAATGCATCTTTATCTTCACACACATCCTGTATGCAGACAAACTAAGTGCTGGAAGGCTGAGGTTGGGAAGAAACTGGAATGGGAAGTCTGTACTTCCTCTAACCTGAACCAAAAAAAAAAAAAAAAAAAAAATGCATCTAAGTCTGCCTCTGCTACCAGCCAAAGAACTTCTGAGACTCAGTTCAAGAAGGTTGGAGAGTGTCAGTATCCAACAAAGTTATATGCAGTCTTTTCATGGGTAACAGGTTCAAGGTGATGAGATAACCAGCATAGAATTTTAAACAGCACCCTACAAACTGGTAAGTCCTTTGAAGACCAAGAGTGTTATGTCTTTTCTAGTTCCTACAGCACCCAGCTCAGGCCTGGGCACCATGGACAAGCAGATGTTGACAGGCCCATACATTCTGGACACTGTCTTCCTTAGTTTTAAGAAGATTGAGGATACACATTTCATAACTACTACTCGACTAATTTATTTCAAATCCACTACTCCACTAATTTTATCAGACATCTTGAGGCCAAGTAATGAGACTTTAAACTCTACAGTTGTGTAAAGTAAACTGAATGACCATAGGTAGCCCTTGGACCTGAATTTTTACCTTAGTAAAAAAGCAAGCAAGAATGAGGAGGTGCACGTACCCTTCCCACCTTCTTACTAGAGAAACCACATGGCAGCCTTGATTCTCCACTGAAGTGCTCAGAAGGAAACTGTGTTCTCCTCAGTTAGCTAGAGATTCCAGATAATTAAATTTGCACCTTACTGTCATAAAGAATGGGTTATATTTTAGAAAAAGGACTTCAACACACAAAATATATACAACTATAGATTCCCTGAATATTGTACCTAACATGGATAATCACAATCCATGTGCTGGCAATAAATACGCTGGAGACTTTGGGCAAGTTACTCAATTTTTCTGTGCCTCAGTTTGTCATTCATTCATTCATTCATTCATTCATTCATTCAGCATTTATTTAATGAACTAACTATATGGTATTATAGATACATTGGGAAAAACATAAGAAACCATCCTAAGCCTGCAGACTAATGAATGCCACACAGCTAGACTACATTTCCCAGACTCCCTTTCAGTTAGATATATGGTCATGCGATTTAATTCTGGCTAATGAAATATAAGCAGAAGGGATAAGAACCATTTCCAGGCCTGGCTCCTGCCTGATTCCATCTTCTTCCCCCCTCAGCCAGCTGTAGCAGGACTCTGAGACCTGTGATGAGGACATAGCAACAAGACGGGAGGAGCCAGGTCCGTGAATGACTGCATGGAGCCTGGCCCTCACCAACCTGAACTGCATAAAGTCAATAAATAAGCTGTTGTTGTGTGAAGCCACTGAGATTTGGGGTTCATTTATTTCAGCAGTTACATTACTTTAACTAATACAAATCCTTAAATGTCTGGCCTACTGCAAGCACTAAATAAGTGATATGCTTTAGATTTTAAAATAAATTCCTAGTTTTCTCCTGCTATATGTCTTATAAGACTGAAGGAAGGAAGCAAGCAAGCAAGGAAGGAAGGAAGGAAGGAAAGGAGGGAGGAATAATACTGAGACCTTTTAAATAGCCCTATAAATTTTGTAACTGGGTACCATTTGGTACCACATCCACGATTCCGAGGGGAATACTTTCCAAATACTGTATTTCCTCCACAACCAAATTAAATTTCTGCCTGGATCCATGGTGCCAAGGGCCTCCTTCCTACGATCCTGGGCTGCAGCTGCCACTCGGCGTGGCGGCCCCCCTTGAATCAGATCATCACAGCATCTGCTTTGGATGGGGGCCCACTGAAAGGAATGGGGAAGCACTCTGCCCTAATTTTACCAAAGCAGATGATAAAACTGGAAGAAACGCTTGTATGCATTATATGGTTTGGTCACATGCCGAGATCACTTGGCAAAGAAAGACAGATGTCACCTTTGGGGCTAATCCTTGTGGAGTGAGAGGAAGTAAACTGTAGCAATGCTATATTTACACATATAACTCAGCTAGCCACTGGAAGATGTCATCTCAAATATTCCAGTAAACAAAATACACCTTTACTTGCTACTTAACAAAAGTCAGTTTTTCTTCCTTGTGGTTTTAAAATTATAGATGGAATACATATTTGTTGTAGCAAGTTGAATATGTAGAGGTAGAAACAGAAAAATTTAATTTTCCTTTTTTCTTGTAAATTACCCCTGCCCCCTGAATAACCAGGGTACTCCATCTTCAGGCAAACCAGTGCACATATTTTAGGGCTAACACCTCTACCATGATTTTTCCCAACACAAATGGGATTATACAGTATGCATCCCCATTCAAATTTAACCTAATAATTTATTATGAGTATCCTCCCAGTTTAGTATATTTAACTCTAACATATTCTTTTAAAATAGCTGTATAATATTACCTGGGAGAAAAAGCTATATGCTGATTTTTTTGGAGAGAAGTGAAATGTTAAATAGACCAGTTTATATTAGGAAACATTCTGACTAACACAAGCAAAGTGTACAGAAAATATATGTATATATATTATACATATATTGGAAATATACAGAAGCTAGGAAATTCTTGAACTCTCAGTGTGGTGGTAACAGTCTCTGAGGGTATGTTTGAAGCCAGTTTCTGTGTGGAAAACTAGGTTCTTGATTAGGTCTTGGTACCAGGAGTACCTCACCTCCCCTCTGGGATGTGGCTTGGCCTGACCTGACATTTGGAATTTGTTCTTGGTCTCTCTTTTGCGTGCAACATTGACTTGCAGTCTGGGATCTGGTTCACTCAGGAGGGAGGGAGGGAGAGAGGGAGAGAAGGCACTGAGGCCATTAGCATGCTGATCACACACCCCGCCTTTGTTCTCTGGGCTGAGGTCAGATGAAATAAATCATTCAGCCTCTGAATCCAAAGTCCTTCGCCGCCTGAGAGTACACTGCCCATTTTTAAATCAACAGTTAGTCAGCAGGAGCAAAAGAGAACCAAAGAACTCCTTTGAGCAGTAAGTCACTGCTCCTAGGAATCTGTAGCTGTGGGGGTTTTCTGTGTGTTCCCAGGGTATTTGCATTTTAGGTGGGAGCAGTCAGTTCAGACTCTTTCTGGTCCAAGAATACACCCTGCTAATGAGAAATGCCACTTTGGTCATTTGCTTTGCAGGTCTCCACCAGGCCTGTGCTGTGCACTTAACACATGTCATTTGATCCTTCCTGGATTCTATGAAGTAGGTATTATCTGCATCCTACAGAGGGGGAACTGAGGCTCAGAGAGATTCTGTGGTTTGCCTAAGACCACACAGCTTTAGCGTATAAGCAGCATGAAAGTGTGCGTCCTCACTTACACCAGCCTGGCCTTAACTGCAGCTGCTTCTGAAGTTACCTGCAGGTGTAGTGCCTCCTGCACCAGCTGTACCATCAACATACTCATCTTTTTCAGGTCTCTGAGTCCCCATGATATGGAACTAGCTGGGCCCTACAGCACACAGCTAAATAGTTCCACTAGAACCCAAAAAGACACTCAAGTTCTCTGTTTGTCCAAACCCCTCTAAAGTCTGTAAACACAGGGCCTTTCAAGTTTATTCAGGCATTCTGACCATAATGACAAGCTTTTACATGTAACACAGCCATAAAGGTCACCCTACTCAGATGCCTCATTTTATAGATGAAGAAAAAGATGACGGGTATGTCCAGCAGAGTAGTAGAAATTGGTGGTGGGGACAGGTGATGGTGGAGCAGAGACAGCAGGGCTACAGAATGGACTAGAGCAGGGTTTACAAACCATGGCCTGGGGGGGATCCAGCCCTCTCATTGTTTTTGTAAATACTGTTTTATTGGAGCACAGGCACAACCTTTTTCATGGCTTGTCTATTGCTGGCGTTTTACTACATCTGAGTGGAGCAGTTATGACAAAGACTGTAACACCCTCAATTACTATCTAGCCCTTTACAAAAAATGTTTGCTGACCCCTGGGAGAGACAGAGGCATGCAGGTTGATATGCATTACTGGTAACTTTCTAGTTCTTAGAGTGAGCATTAAATTCTAAGAAGTTTGTTCTAACAGGTGTTTGTTATATTATGATCAATTAGTGACTGAAGGTTACATATGGGTCATATACAGTCACGTATCATCAAGGAATGATTATTATTAAGATCTCTGCACCTGAAAATAGACCACATGGTGGGAAGGGAGGGAGAAAGGATGGAATCATTTAACCCTTATTAAGATTTAAATGGCTCATTGTTGCCTACCCCTGTCTTTTCCCCATTGTATTTCCCATGCTCCATGATGTTGGAGGACAAAAGATGGCGGCTGAGTAAAGCAGATTTTTAGGAAGGGGCATGATGAGTACACTGGGTTCTCTGAGACAGAAGGGGCTTGCCAAAGGAGAAGGATACCAAAGAACAGGCTATTAAGGACAGACACAATCCAGTTTCTCAACTTCATTCACAAGGGGCTCCTTCCCTAGGTAGCACCAGAGTGGCTTGAGAGGCCATGGCTCCAGGTCTTTTGTTGGGACCTCCCTCCACTAGTCAAGTCTAGGTCAGCCTTTGAAAGCCAGCAGCAGGAAGGTCTGGGGACGTATTATCATGGGCAGTTGTGAACATTTATTAAGGCACTCTGGGCCATGACATGTATTGCTTTATTTAACTCCGGAACAATCTTGTCAAGCAAGGACCCCTGTTATCCCCTGTTACAGATGAGGCTCTGAGGCTCCTAGGGTGCAAGTCACCTGCCCAGAGACATAAAACTGGTGAATGAAGAAGCCAAATTCAAATCCAGATGCATCTAATTCCAAATCCCACACTCAGCTCCCCTATTATACTGCCTGGGGCCAGGGAGTCCGCACTGCCTCAAGAAAGGCACGTTTTTCCCTCTACAAGTAATCACTGTGCCTACACAGAGCATTTAGCATGTTGAAGGGCAGCTTTAGGCATCCCCACCACAGCAAATGTCAGGGGATTTGCACATTCAAAGACATGTTTCAGTCCCCGGAGGGAAAGTTCCCAACAGCTTCAATTAGAGAACAGTCACAGTTCACTGACACCCGATGCTCACAGGGACAGCTTTATTGTTTTATATGTGAAAAATCAGGGAAATGGTGAAAGATTGAGAAGTGTTTCCAAAGTCACATGAACCAAAAGGTCAATTCAATGGGGGTGGAGGTGGTAGGAGGGGGATGTGGAGAGCAAGCAAAGAAGCAGCTGAGAAGTATTTGTGGCACCAGGGAGAATAGACCGCGATGTCCGCTAAAGGAAACCATGGTTATGAATTTCAGGGCATCAAGGCCCTGTCAACACAGCTAATCCCCATGGATGTTGGCTGAATAAGCCTTCGATGACCAAACAAGTGCACTGTGGAAACCGTGTCAGCCTCCAGCAGGCCAATTTGTCCTCATATTACACACTCTGCTGGCTCTGTTGCTAGACCCCTAGCTCCAAGATCCACGGTGAGCCTCCCCCAGCCCGCTGAGGGTTGACACAGCACGGTTACTAAGTCAACAGAATTCAGAAGCCATGGCCGGATTAAGAAGGCAGTTTTATTTTGGTGCCCTGGACTTCAAGCAGATTAAATAATCAAAAAGCCTGAGCCATTGGGGTCATGTTTGAATGCTACAGCTGTTCACCGGGGTTTGACAAACGTTCTTTCTGTGGCTCGTCATCTGAATGGGAAAGGCAGGGATGATCTTGGGGAGGTCGACGCTTTCAGAAAGAAGAGGGGAGCTGTCAAAAGATCCTCTCATGGAAAACAATCCAAGCCAGATGGAGACAGAGGAAGGACTGCTTAAATAAGTGGTCTCCTGAAAGCCACAACTGTTTTTTGCATTGAAGGAAAGCGCAAGCGGAATTCAGAAAAAGTGAGTGAAAGGCTGGACTCCGAGTTTGCCATGCCCTCGGTTTGTTGACCTGCCAATTAATAAAGGTGGGCTGTGGGTTCAACACGGAAGCCTGCGGAGACTCAGTCATGAAAGGTGAGCCCTGATGAAGCCCCTTGCCCCTGAGAAAATTCCCTAAGAAAGGAATGGGATCCCTTCAGAAAGGTGTCTGTGGGAAACCTATTTTCAAGTTGTCTTTCTTTAAAGACCAAACAGATAAAAAAATGTATCTGATAGGAGAATTTATGTTTGTGTCAAGATGGGCCAGAGGCAGGGCTTGGGGACAAATGTGCCCAGCCATGATCAGGTATGCATTTGGCATGTCACCAGCCATTTCATACAAAACACCTTGCTTCAAGTTGGGGTTCATAGATCACCACCTTTGGGGGATTGTAGACAGAGACAAAATAAAGAATGAACAAACTGGCTGCAATCTCAGAGGCAAGCCTTTCATTAATAGATTAGTGGATTCTGTGGAAAACGTTCTCTCAGCAAAGAATTGATTTCTTACACTAATTAATGCTTGAGATCCACAGCTAAAGTGCAAATGTTGACTCATCTCTGATGAGAAGATGTCTGGCTTTGAAAGGAATCATTTAGATTATCTGAAAAATTTTAGGAAGGAAAACAAGGAATTTTCTCTTTCATATTTTGGAACAGGGAAAGGGACTGTGATGTTCTGCATCCCTTGAGCAAAACCTAAACTGAGCATAACCTCCCTAAAAATGCTCCCTAAACATCTTTCCTGTTGCCCCAAAGTACTGTTCATATCAGTAGAGAATTCAAGGAACAGGCTCCAGTGCATTTGGAAGCCACATTTGACTGTCCCTAGTTAGGGCCAGAAACAAACAAATGAATAAACCTCTTCCAAGATCATTTGTTATGCGTAGATAATTATCTTGAGTTTTCAATATTATTGGTAGCCTTGTGCCTTCCTCTACCAATTTGACAAAATACCATCAACATTGTTGGCCATATTTTGAAATTCAAGTTTCAAGAGAAAAAAGGAGGGAGTGATAATAGCTACTCTGGAGAATGATCTAGAAGTGCCTAAGAAAACTCACCATCCTGTCTGAACCCTGCAAGGAGGCTCCTGTTGAATCTAGACACCCTCCTCCACATTTCCTCATGGCCGAGACACTCTGTGCAAGAATGTTCTTTGCAGCATCATTTGTAATGAAGAAAAACTTCAACAATTCAAATGCTCATCAGTAAAGGAATAACTAAATAATAAATGACATGGCCTCACCATGAAGTATTGTACAGCAGTTAAAAGAAATGAATTAGCACTCTATGTATCCATATGGGTAGATCAGTTTTGAGTGAATAGAGTAATTGCAGAATAAAACAGGCTTATGGTTATATTTATATGGGTTTTTAAAAACCACTATAAAAAAAAGAGTATTGTACATGTGTGTGTATTTGTATGTAAAAGTATTTGACAGGCAGTGAAACCCAGCAGGTAAGAACCCTGATAGCTCTGGAAGCAGACTGCCTGGGTTCAGATCATGACTTTACTACTTACATATATGTGATACTGGGCAAGTGATTTGAAACTATTCTTGAAGCTATTCTCCGTGCCTGTTTCCTCACCTTCAAAATAAAGATACTAGTAGAACCAGATTTATAAGGTTATGAGGATGAAGTTGATTTTTTTTATATTATAAATTAAATTATATATCTATAAAGCAATTAAAATGTTGCCTGGCTCAAAACACATGCTGTGTGGTTATTTGCTCTTGTTATTGAGGTCTGTTTTTAAAAGGCCTAGTGAGATACATCAGGATAGTGGTGGGGGGTGGGTAGTTCATGTCAGAAAGCATGACTTGGGTGCTAATCAAACGGAGCTCATCTGTATCAGTAATTTATGGTTTCTTTGAGTTAAAAGAAAAAAAAGTAGGACAAGCCATAAATGATTGTGTTATAGGAACATGGATGTTATTATATAATTCTTAATGTATTTCTGTATTTTTACAGAATTTTTGAATAAAAAGGGGGATGGTCATCATTTGCAGAATTATCATACCTGCAATGATGAATATTAATATACAGGAATGCTTTAGACCTGCTCTATTCAGTATGCTACCCATGGCACCATGTGGCTATTTATATTTAAATTAATTAAAGTTAAATGTGAGTACAAATCCATTTCCTGAGCTACAAGTGTCACATTTCAGAGCTCAGTAGCCACACTTAGCCAATGGCTACCATACTGGACGTCAGATATAGACCATTTCCATTACCACAGAAAACTCTAATGGGCCACGCTGATCTGGAGCATACTTTTCAGAAATGTGACACTCTGAACTCCCCATCATTCTTCCCTTCTTCTGGACCAGATAATTTTGCTGTTTCCTACAAAGCCATGTGCCTCAGAAAGACATTTTTTCCACCTTTATATTCAGTATCCTAAAATCTTTCATCTTCTGATTTCTGAGCCACTGAGAAACTATCTTTTCTGAGGCTTCTGACAATGTTAACACTGAGGTTGCTACAGTCACTGACACTGGGGATGTACTTAGCTTAGTCCAACTCTGCGAAACACGATGAACAAAGGAGTGGAAGGTGTTAGCTGGCTCAGAATCGCATTGCCTGCGATGTCAAAGGGGAAGAAATGAGTGTGTCTCTTACAGATTCCCATCCCACTCGTTTTCTATTTGTCATAGGTGAACTGCTCCTGCTTTCAAGTGTAATTTTCCTGCTCCGGATGGTGGGCGGCTGTCCAGAGAAGTGCCACTGTCACTCGACCTCAAATTCTGTAGACTGCAGTCAGCAAGGTCTGGCTGAAATTCCTCCCGATTTGCCTCCTCAGACGCTAATGCTGCATTTACAAGATAACCAGATACACCAGCTTCCGGCTTTTGCATTTAGGTCAGTACCACAGCTCAGGACCTTGAACTTGTGTAACAATTCCATTTCAAACCTGGCCCCTGGAGCTTTCCATGGACTTCAGCATTTGCAGGTCTTAAACCTAACCCAGAACTCCCTGCATTCACTGGAAAGCAGACTTTTCCATTCCCTCTCACAGCTGAGGGAGCTTGATTTGTCATCCAACAACATTAGCCACCTTCCTACCTCCCTTGGTGAGGGTTGGGAGAACCTAACTGTACTTGCAGTCCAACAAAACCAGCTTCAGCAGCTGGATCGAGCACTCCTGGAATCCATGCCCAGCGTGAAGCTTTTATTTCTCAAGGACAACCTCTGGAAATGCAATTGCCATTTGCTTGGTCTTAAACTCTGGCTAGAGAAATTTATCTATAAAGGTCAGTAACATCTGTTTGGAAACCCCCATCTATATGTTAGTAGGATGAGGTTCATCTGTTCTCTGCATTAGAAAGAACGTAGAGGAATGTGTAAAAGGCCAGAATAATTTTTTTTCACATTGACATCATTTCACAGTATTATAAAAGACGCAAGTGAGTCATTAAAGGGTGTTTAAATTCAGGTATTTAAATTCACCTACAAACATGGTTAATGGAGATAGCTCTCTACTTTTTGAGTGACAACAACATTCAATTATTTATCTGGAAACTGTAGGCCCTTAAGAAGGAGGGACATTTGATCTTCATCTGAATAACTGCTAAACTCCAAAGTGGCATCAAATTCTGTTTTCAAATATGATCCACCTGGGGCATGGTATCTCTCCTTGGGACTTCTTTCCCTCTGTAGCTGCCTTTTACCCATTTGACAGCTATAAATTTTTCCCTAAGATTATACATCTGCCTAAGCAAATACCAGTTATTGAATTTGGATGCACTAGGGCCCACTCTCTAAAGTTACTGTTTCTTTAACCAGATGTCAAATCAAAGCAAGAGATCCTAGAATATTAAATATGAGGGGTTCTGGAAATCATCCAGGAGTCAGCAAACAACAGCTCAAGGGCCAAATCCTGCCCGTCTCCTGTTTTGGTAAAGAAAGTTTAATTAGAACATATCCATGCCCATTTATTATTTATTCTTTGTGACTGTTTTGTAATATAAGGGCAAACTTCAATAGTTTTTACAGAGTATGCATGGCAAAGCTTAAAATATTTACTATTTGGTCATTTATAGAAAAGTTTGTCAACCCCTTCTAACTCAATACCAGCTTGCTGTCAGTGGGAAATGGAGGCCCAGGAAGGTTCAGCAATTTGCCCAAGAGGACAGAGTGAAGTTCTGATGAGAACAGAATGAGTGACTTTTGAGTCTTGGCTCTACATTGTTTCTTCTACATCACAGCAGATCATTCATTCATTGCTATATTTGAGCGCCACTTACATGCCATCCACTTTTCTAGGCACTGAGAAAAGGTCATTCGACAAGAAAATCCCTACCGTCACAAAGGTTACATTCTGATAGTAGAAACAGATTTTGAATAAAATAAATATCCATGTACAGAAAGCAGTTAGTGCTAGGGAAACAGTGAGGCAGGGGAAGGGGAGAAGGGGTGATAGGATGGGGGTTCCATTTTAGACAGGAAGGCCAGGGAAGGCCTCTTCAAGAGGGTAACATGGACGAGCAAAACCTGAGCAGGAGGAAAGAGCCATGACATAATTGGGGGAAAGAACAACAAGTGCAGTGGGTCTGACAGGGAAGTGAGCTTGGCTTGACTGAAGGGCAAAAGAGTGTCTGGAGCAGCGGAAGGGAGTGAGAGAGCAGACAGAAATAGGGTAACACAAGCATCCAGGGGCCAATTCATGTAGGAACGTGCAGAGCAGGCTGACTTTTGGATTTCATTTCAGGTGAGATCAAAATCTCTTGAATTTTAGTTAGAGGAATGATATGATCTGATTACATTTTAAAAGGTCACTCTGTTGACTCTAGGGACAGCTGATCAAACCAGATGCTGCCAAATAAGAAGCGGGGGAATGAGGAGAAAGTACTCTCAGTCACCCAGGGGAGAGATAATGGTGGCCCAAACTAGGGTGCTGAGAAGTGATCAGACATTGGCAGCTATTTGGAATATTGAACCGGTAGAAACTACTAATGGATTGGACTGGGAGATGAAAAAAAGAGAGTATTTATGGGAAATTCAAATTTTTTGTCCTGCTGGAGTAACCAGATAAATGATGCTGTTAGCTGATAAGGGGCAAACTGGGGAGTAGGGGAAGGGGAAAGAGGGTGAGTGTGTGTGAGGTGGTAAATAAGACTTCAGTTTGGGGAAGGTCAAGTTTGAGACCGTCATTTCATATTAGGGGGAGCTGTTGAGTTGGTGCATGTATGTTTGAGCCTATAATTCAGGAGGTCAGCAGAGCTGCAGATATGAATCAAGGAATCAGCAGAGGCCGGGTGGTAGTGGCAGTTACATGGAAGGAAGCAGGGTAGAGCATGGCATGCATTCAGGTACACAATGTTGAGTTGTGAATCCCTTTGAACAATATGAAGCAAACGGCTTATCACTAAGCAGCTAATCTTGAAGTTGACCTACAACAGGGGCTATATATTGTAGCAAAAATCTTTCTTATAAGAGGTTGTAAATAAAACTTTATATCTCTAGGTGAAGTGGCTTTAGCTATTGTGTTCTAGATTAAAAGGTAAGCATAAGCCAAACCATCATAAAAAAAAAATAGTTTTCATCAAAGGACAATTCTTGACCAAAAAAAAAAAAAGTAGTTCCTAGGTCCAGGACATTAGAAGGAACATGGGATGGAGTGAAGCTCTCTGTAGTCTGCCACAGACTTGCTGGTGACCTTTGGGCAGTCGCATCCACACCTGGCTCTCGGGGTCACCAGGTGGAACCTGACAGTATTAAGCTAGAGAGTTCTTGAAACCTGTTCTGGTCCTCAGATTCTGTGACTCACTCAAGTCAATGCTCCCTCCTGCAGAGCTATCTGGAATAGACAACAGCTTTTCTGTGGAAGATAAAATTAATTTGGGATCATGAGATTTGGGTGGCCCAAAACAACTAGGAAAAGAACCCAAACAGATGCTAAATGTAGGAGACAACGTGACTACTGATATATTGACTAAAGGTAAAACAAGGGACTCAGTAATGGCCAAGACCTCATTTATATAAAGCTACATAAACAGACAGAAACCCTAGCAGTATTAGAAAGGACAGGCTGATAGACGTGACAACCATCTCAGTGATGTACAAAATAAAAAGCACTCACATCAGAATCCGGGGGAACTGGGTGAGGGACTGGGGTCCATGCAGTCATTCAGGGACTTAAGCCCCTTCCAGGTTTTGACAATGCCAACTTGACCTTATGGCCACTATGTTTAACACCAAATGGGAACAAAGTGCCTGGAGGATTGAGGGAGCTTTGTGGCTTAGAAGTGACATTCACTGGTCCTAGTGGCCAAAACTGTCATTTGGTCCCAACCTGGCCAAAAAGGGTGGGGAAATTTCATCTTCTTGTGGGTCGAAGAGCCAAAACACATACTTTGATGAAAACTTAATAACATCTCCTCCACAAAAACATGTGCATAGATTTTGTAATTAGTATTCCTCTCTCCATTCATAAGTAACAAGTCTTTATGCTAATAGGTAACTGTATTAAACATTTATTTTGGGCTAGGTATTGTGCTAAATACTTGACATACTTTATCCAATTGAGTCTCCATAGGGTGAATTTCATTATTTCCCCCTCCCAGTTTCCAGATGAGCAAGCAGGGGCATAGACAGTCAAGTAATTTGCTTAGTTTTGCACAGCAAAGAAATAGTAAGACTCAAGAATTAAATCAAATTTCTTTCAAGATGGTAGTTAAGAACTACTAGTGGCCAGGTGGGGGATAATGAGTGGTTGACAATCCATAACTTCTTGCTCTGTCAACTTCCATGAATCTAGAAGTCTGTGCAACCCCCAAGCGGTCATCAGCAGACTTGCCTCCTGGGCTAGAAGGCCAGGAAGTGAATACAGGTTGAGGGCACAGCTGCACAGGAGGCCATGGAGCTCTTGGTGGCCACAAACCCTGCCTTCCAGCGATGTTTCAGGCTCTAGCCTGTGTATTTCCTCACCACTAGGTCCCAAGGCCATGCCTCCTACTCTAACATTAAGCAGCAGGAAGCTTGGAATTGGAGGAAGACAGTGCTTAAGCCTGGAGCAACTGGGTGACCCACCCCAGTCTAGAGTAAGCCAGCTCATGGAACTGCTGGTCCCATGGCAGGTGGGCTTTCTTCCCCTGGTTGAAGTCCCAGTGTTCTTTGGCCAGGTTGACTGTCATTACTTCTCAAAGCCCCACACTTCAATTCTATTTGGTTTTACAACAAGTTCCAGGGCAGAGCATAAAATGGTCCATGAGGCAGGGATCCTTCATCATGGTGCAGCCCGGTGGCACCCTGGGCTCCTTGGGAGGAGCCATCCTGCACCCATGGCCTCTTGCACATCAGCTCAGGAAAAGAGGAAATTCCTCTGTAATTTTTTTGCTTTAGAGTTTTGACTCTTGACTCAGGGGATCACTGAAGAAGCCAGGAGGGGTCTAAGAGACTAGTGGTTTCACATTCAGTTTCAAGCAGTGGTAATAAAAAAAGATGTGAGGTGAAGTCTGCCATAGTCACTAACTCCAACGTGATCTGGGCCAGGTAACCCCTGCACTGCAAAACGGCCCCATCTACTAACAGGGCCACAAAGGACTTGGCATATAAGGCTCAGAAAGACTGTATGGGAAGACATTCCCCAAACTCTGCAGTGCTATACAATGGAAGGTTCAACTAACACTGAAGTGATGACTTCCTGCGTGTGACTTTCTGCTATTATTTCATGGTTCACCCACAGTACATACAAAGAATCTCCAAACTAACTTGGCTAAGAGTGGTGCCAGGCTTCACAGCCATCCTGGGGGATGAGTTCATGGCAGCCAAGGTCACAGGGGTGGGGCTCTGCCCAGGCAAAGGGCTTTACTGAGCGTCACTACCCTCAGGACTTGGCTGACCTCAGGACACTCCAGAAAGGAGGAAATAGAGAGGGGAGGAAGTAGAAACAGGCACCAAGTACAGCAGGAAAAACTGGGATCAAGGGAGTGAGTTAGGTGTGGATATTTTTCTGTTCACTTTGACCTGGGTGACCTTGGACAAGGAATACTCACTATAGTAGAGTTGTCAGGATTAACCTAACAGTGCTTTATAAACTGTCAAGTTGGATACAAATATGATGTTTTTAAAGGCAAAAAATTTAGTAAGAGAAGTTTATTTTCCCAAGGTCATGGAGTATGTTGGTGGTCAGACTTGGCCAGAATGGAATCTGTTAGCCCAGTGCTCTTCCTAGAAAAGAATTACTAGGCACCCAAATACTCCACATAGTCCACATACCTCAGGAAATCAATTGCCTTACAGAGAATAGAAACTGGGCCTAATAATCGATTGGAAAGTTCAGTACTCAAAGTACTAAATGTTTCAAGGCCTGAAGAGACACATTAGTTGTACTTAATCCCATGAATTTAGCTAATATTACTGCCAAAACTTCAGATATGCAAAACACTCTAAGACTATGATCTCCCATTTAGCATCATTGAAGAGTGTTGCCAGTCACATAGGGTCTTTATAATTAACAAGTAACATCACAACAAAGGGTGCTTGTTTTTGTTTTGTTTTGTTTTGTTTTGTTTTATGTTTTTTAGATTTCCAATGAAAGCTTGGTGCAGTAAGTTTTCTTGCGTAGGGGGATTCGTTAGGGGCATGAGAGCCCTCAGGTTGGCCTCAGTGCCCCTTCTTGTCAGCTTTTACATTGCTTTCACCTCAGCATTTAAAAGGTAAAGGTAACCTGGCTTCTAATGAATTCTTGGTCATACATAATTGCCAATTTAGTGTGTGGCGTTTTTAGCATTTGGCCAATTTAGAAATCCTAAAATCATAAAATATGGTTGTTAAGTTCTTTGACTCCAGGGGGGAAAAAAAGGTGCTTTATAAATTCCATCTGCCTAAATTTTTCAGACTGAGGATTTTGGAATTCAGTTGTATCATGTTCAGTTATCATCCTTTGTTTTTTTGTTTTTGTTTTTTGTTTGTTTTTAAAGGGGGAGTAATGGACAGTGTTATCTGTGCATCACCAGACACTTGGAAGGGAAAGGACCTCCTTAAAATCCCTCACGAGCTGTACCAGCCCTGCCCTTTCCCTTCTCCAGATCGGGAATCCTCACAGGTGTGGCAGCTGGCTTCTGCCCAATGGGCTGTCCCGAGGCCTCTCGAGAGCCACAGCGCAGAGGAGCGAGACCACTCTGAGTGTGAGCTCAAACCCAAGCCCAAGCCGGCCAATCTGCGTCACGCCGTGGTCACTGTCATCATTACCGGGGTTGCATGTGGGATTCTGTGTCTCATGATGTTGGTGGCTACCATCTATGGCTGCACCTATGCAGCTATTACAGCCAAATGCCGTGCAGGGTCATTGGCTCAAACCAATGAGCCTGAGAAGACAGAAGGAAAAGACCTGTTTGACAGCTCACCAGCGTGAGAACTTTCATCTCAAATATAAATGATCACTTTAGGCCAGAAGATCATGTCTGAGTACGGCTGATACGTTCACTGTGACTGCTGCCTCATTTTGCCTTTTCCAAAAGAAAAGAAAATAAAGGATGTGTCTGTAAAAAAGTATATTCCTGGGAAGCAATTTATGTTGAGATTTTTAAAATACCATAATGACATCGAGGTGATACTTGTGTTCTGTGCCTGAGAAGATACTGGAATTATTCTATGTGGGAGAAGGCTGTGCACAGGGAAAAGGGAGATACCATCTCTTTAAGGCACTCTTCCCTGCATTAAGTTGCTTTTCCAGAGCATAGAAATTCAAACACGTGTGCCAGTCAGCATTCCTGGGAGCTTTATGGTCCACTGGAAAATTGCCCAATTGTGAGTGCCTGGGAAGAAGCTGGTGATCTTACCCAAGGGGCACTGAATGCCTCTATAATTCAAGTTCATGCTAGATTGGTAATACTTTTAGATGTTGTGTATGTTATATATTTAATGGGAGCGTCTGTTGGTCGGGAATTTCGTAGCTTGCCACAAGAGTCAGATTATATTTAATTTTCTAAATCAGAAAACCATTTGGGGCTTTCTAGGCCACAGAGGAAGAGGAGGGTTTCATGTCTGGATAATGGGACTCAGGCCCGAGGTCTGGGGAAGTTTTTTGATGCAAGGTTAAGTAACATATAAACAAACACAAAGAAGACGGGGAGCCAGAATTCGGGGCACACATTATTGAAAGGCCATATCCAGCAGGCGATGGGAACCTTCCATTTATAACTCACAGCAGGAATAAATTTAGGGTGGGCTGGGAGCGAGATAATGGCTTGTGTGTATCTGCATCTACATCCACAGTGCACAGAGCGCACAGACTCATACAACCACACCCACACGTAAACATACGCGGAGCAATCAGTTTACCCACTAATGAAATGCAGCCGTGGCAGGGTGGAAGCCAGCAGCTGTTGACCACCACCCAGATTGTCTACTCAACACTCTGAGAGAGGAAGTAAGAAGGAAGTCTGAAGAGAGGGGGAATTATCAAGAGACTAGAGATATGTGGCAGCAGCCATCCTGAACAGTATTTAGGCCGTGGTTTAGAAAAATCAGGTGTGGCTTGCTTTATTCCACAGACACGGTCCTGAAGAGTTGCATGCAAAGTGAATTTCTGTAAATTGAATCATCATTTTAATGCAGTGGGGGAGCTCACTATTTAAAGGAACCTTTCATGGAATCTTTCTGTAATGACAATAATTGGGTCCAGATTTATGCATTTTGTAAATTTGCATTTTCTCATGCCAGGTTTTCTTAAAGTGGAATCTACCTGCTCTCTCTCACAATGCCCCATCTCATACTTAGTCACACGTGAGCACTGAAGTCACTCTACACAGAAGAGTTAAGGACATGTCAAAAGAAGATAATGGCAAATACAGAGTAAGCTTTCCCTCAAGAGGCCTTGACAGACATTGCTAATCAATCCCAGCACTCTTCCCAGCTGAGCCTCAATGCACCACAGATGACTTCTTAAGACAGCAGTGTAGGCAACCAGAACTAATCAATTGAAGTTGGTTCAAAGGATAAAATGCATTTGCCATTCAGGGTACAGGCTCTACATTCACTCCTTCAGTACATGTTAAAATTAGGTGAAGCCCTAAGTCAGTAGTCCATTCCCTGACCTGAAATGGGAGGTTCGTGCATGCAGGAGAATTGTCTCCATCTGGTGTGGCCAGAACTTTGCCCAACAGTGTAAGGAGCCGAGGAAAACAGACAACGAACCTACCACAGTGTACCCTACAGAACACATGCTAACATGCCCCTAATCATTGCAGAGGCCATCTAGCCCTGCCCACAGTGCTTCACAATCAGTGTGGGTCCTACACACACCCACAAGCTAATGATGGGTCATCTTTTTGGAGCAGCAATTTTGTTAATTGATTTTTCTGGGAGAAAAGTATAAACTTTGATGTTAATTTTTCTTGAATATTAAAATAAACCTGGATATGTTAAAGAGTAGATTGAAAAATTAGCATGGATGTTAAGATCAAAAAGAGACTCCAGAGAAAGCCAGCTGTTCCATGCCAGTCCTGGTGCCTCCTTTCTGCTCTGTCTCATGTACCACGCCAGTGGGCAAGGCTGAGCACCTGGTCTAAGGGTGTAGTGAACAATCTTTCTTTCCCTCACCCTGGACTATGAGTCCTTGGCCAAGAAAGCAATATGAGAAAGGAAGTTTAGAAGATCTTTTTATATGTCGTCCCCATTTCACCAAATGTTTCCGAAACTCGTACTACGTACCAGGCATAGTGAGAAGCATTCTCATGAGCATTTGTCATGTAATCCTGCCAACTAGCCTGTGAGATGCTTGAACAGATATCACATGAGCTGGGAACTACTGAAGCCAACAATTCATGCTTCCTCTAGCTACTGTGATTTCAGACCACCAGAACATAGGGCTCTGCCAGAGGTTCGGTGCAGTGACACTGCAGGTCAGCCCTGTCCCCTGACCACAGTGATCACATGACAGAGCATCCACTACATCACAGAAAACTCTGAACCCTGAAAACCTTGAAGGCTAGAGCCTTCACTGGTCAACACCCATGTCCTATTAGGTTTCTAAGTACATATGAACTCAGGCAAACAGATTCCTGCTTTATAAATAGTCTTTAAAGAAAATGATTAAAATGGTGCATACGTATATTCAGATTTCTATCTTTTGCCTACAGTCACCATAAACAGCAGTTGGCAATGAAAATAATTACTTACCCTGAAATGTCAACAGCTTTTCATCACAGAAAAAATATAAATCAAATTGTTTAGATTAACAAATACAGAGTTATCATTTGTTAATATGAGAAATGAAATGTTTTAACCATAAAAAACATCGCAGATGAAAGACCCAATTTGCAGGGTATTCTGAGAGAACCACAAATTATCTTTCACAACCACTGCAGCTCATGAGGGGTAATTTGCAAACGCCTCACAGATTACTTTCAGCTGTTTATTGCTGCTGTCTTGTCATATTCATAGATTCCCCAATAAAAATGGCCTTCCATGTAGAGTCTTGCTGAGGGTACATTGTGAACAAAAATCACATTTAATGTTGAATATTTCTGAGAAAACCATCTAAAATATAATTTTTTCACTATATTTACTAGAACAGTATGACTATAGACTGGTGATTTTTGCTTTGCCATAAATCACAGATTCAGAAGAGCAGGACCCAATGGATAGTTGTAGCTGTCCGAAGGGAGGCCCACAAGGAGGGAGCATGAAGAACGCGTCCTGCCATAGAGATTGTGAAGAAAGAAGACCAAGTGTCAACTCTATACCTGAAAAGCTTTTAAAATTAAGGCAAATATCCCTGTCCCTGCAGAGAGAATCTTCTGTTTAAGATGATAAAATGCCAATGGACATCTTGTTGTTTTATTTTTCCTTAGAAAAATGGAAGACTGAAAAGTGACTCACAGTATTTCCTCCTAAAGATCCATGAAAATCAAATCTCATTATGCGAGTTAACCAAGTTACCCCAGAAATAAGACACTCTTGCTCTCAGATCCTAAATATCAAAGGAAGTGGCTAAAGCAATATCTAAAAGAAGTTATCTGTAGCACACATTAATATAATTAAACCACTGTTAGAAAGCTATAACTTTGTGTTGCAGATTAGGAAATAAATGTTTCCAATTTCGTCCAACCCACCAGTGTGTCCATTGAGAAATGCTATTAGACAGAAACCTACCAGCAAATGATATCCAACCCTACATGGCCTCACTGGATTGTGAATTACATGTGCAACTTCAGGAAATCATCCCGTTTCCCTTCGGATGAAAATGCTTTATTTCTTTAATGCTCAAATTTGCTCAAATTGCAATGAGGTCTCAAAGAAACCCTCATCCCATTCAGAAAAGCAGTTTCACAATCCACCAATCTCCCTTTAGGTTCTTCACTGGAGTATCCATACCTACTTCCACTCTGATGACACTGAATATTGATTTGGGTGAATAGGATGTCACCCAATTACAAACGCCCATCAAGAAGATCCAGAAAAAGAACCAGAGGATTGGGAATTAGGGAAGTCCTTGGAAAGCATTTAGACTGTGCCAGACAATTTTCAGAATAGCTGTGACTAACCTCCTACGCAATTCAGACATTGCTAATAGATGACAATAAACATATCTACTGAGCCCAGACAACGGCTCAGAATCCCCTCGTTTTTTAGATTTTATTTATTTTTAGAGAGAGGGGAAGGGAGAAAGAGAGAGAGAGAATTGTCAATGTGTGAGAGAAACATCGATCAATTGCCTCCTGTGTGCCCCCAAACAGGGACCTGGCCTGCAACCCAGGCATGTGCCCTGACTGGGAATCAAACCAGCAGCCCTTTGGTTTGTGGGACAATGCTCAACCCACTGAGCCTCGCTGGCAAAGGCAGGCTCAGAATCCTTTTAAAAATCTTTTCTACATATCCATTACGAATCAACTGAAGTTGACATATGATATTAAACCTACTTGCTACCCTCATATAGTTCCATGTCCTTACTTTATAAATGGTAAATAGAAGAGTAGAAAAGGAAGGAAACTCTCTCAAAGTCACATAGATAATTAATTGCAGGCCTTATAAATGCAGTCGCAGAAGCATGGGGTCAGCATGGATGATTTAACCCAGCTCCCATCCCCCATTCTTCATTCATTCTGCATGAACTACAATATCAATACTATAACATTATTATATTAATTATCTGGATGAAGACGATTATAACACCTCCATCAGCATTTACTGAGTGCACAGTTTTGTGCCAGTTGTTTTCCAAGCTTAATACTTTTAGTTTCTCTTAGCCTCATATTGACCAAAGCAAGTAGGCATTTTACTGCCGTGTTACAGATGAAAAGACACTAGCATTGGGTTTTGGTCATTTGTTCAAGGCACACCAACAGAAAGTAATGGAGTAGGAATTTAGATGCAGGTCCTCCCAAAACCAAATTCTCTGCACACTTTTCAGAATGTGACAGGTTTAAAGAAGTCAGAGCTGGAGTCCTTCCCTGGCACAACCAGCTCTTGAAATAAAGTAGAGAAAAGAAATCCAACCACCCACCAGCATGTCACTGCCAGAGATCTAGTCCCACCAGCACCGAGAAAAACAGCACAAAAAGCCAAGGCAAAATGAGAAAATGAAGGTTTTTCCATCACCATGACTCTGCAGGGCTGGAAAAGATGTTCTTAGATGGAAGGGGAAGAAACTCAGCTGTACCATCCTGTAGCTATAATATTTGAGGAAATGATTAAATAGATACTAGCTAATAAGTAGTGTTTTCCATTGAAATCTTCATTAATATACAGAAAAAGAAAAATATATAAGGATACTAGAAATTAGAAATACTGGCCCATGATATCCAAATCTCCAGGGAGAATTTTTGCTCCCACTGTCCAAGCAAAGATGTGACTTTAGACAGATGAGTGGGGTGGAAAGGAGGAGAGTAACAGTCTAAACTCCCACCTGATGCTGCTATTCCTTCCTCTGAGACCCTGGGCTTCAAAGAACAGAGGGAAACCATTCCCTCCTACGTATAGAGCATGTGAGGACATTTAACTCCCACAACACCTGGCATCAAGACACTCAAGGGGAAGCCATTTACCCTGTTTTTTGGAAAACAACCCGTATTTTAACAATGATTAAAATTAAGAAAGAAACCTAACTTGGGGCCCCCTAAAAGATACATAAGGAGAAAAAAAAGAAGAAAGGCAACATTGCCCTTATGATGCAGAAGCAGCATATTTCAAAATATATTTCAATACAATTTTTAAAGTTTCTGGTTGGATTTGGTGGACATTATACCCACTCACATCCCATTGGCAAAATCATGTCATGTGACTAAGTTCTGAGTTAATGAGGCACAGAAGCACACAGCTCCAGCAGTAGGGTACTGAGAGTAATGTGGCAACACTTGAGGACATGAAATCCCCCCACAGGGAAGGAAGGAGTAAATAACTGCAGACAATCCAAAAATAATAATAAAATAATGATGACTAGTAATAGTAAGTAATAAGAAAATACAAATACATAAATAAGTGAAAAATGAATAAAATATACCACAGTCCACATCATAGGTCCAAAAGAAACACTGCAACATATTGAATCAGTGATACAGAATACATACTATGGAATACTCACTCCCAGAATACAGAAGAAAAAAAATTAAGGGGCAATCATACAGAACCAATGTACGGATACGTGGTTTTCTCAATAAGCAGATTAGAGCATGTGAAACAGAAGGACAAAAATCTGCAAAGGTATTTTCCTGAGCTAAAGAAAAACTCAAGTTATGTAGATCAAGAAAAGCTTACTACAGGAAAGGCTAATGAAAAAATATCGAAAGTTAGTCTAGGTGAGTGTGTGGCACATGTAAGTCTCAATCAGTATAAGTCAGAGGAAAACACATAAATGAACCAAATATTCTGGTAAAATTTTCAAATTTAAAGAACAAATTAAGAGCTCTAAGGTCTAGAAACTAAATAAAAACAAGGAACCAAACTGAAACTACAATTCTCAGATACACAAGAGCATGATATCTACACATTTCTTTAGAAAAAAAATAACTTAAGGTATACTTTAATTAATCAAGGAACGAATTATAAAAAGCAAGAGGGAAGGGTAGGCGGAGGAAGAGTATGAGAAGAACTTAAAAATGCGGAAGTCATGCCATCAGCATGCCAGTGATAATCACTAAAATCAGCTAAAGACAGAGTGAAGTCTCAATGGTTTTGCTAGTGTGGCTACCAAACAATTTGAAGTCAATAATTTAAGAAATTTCTAAACATGTGCTGCATGCCAGACAATTTTATAATATCAGAGATAAAAGAGAAAACAAGAAATATAAAGTATATGCCCATGGAACTTAACATCCAGCAGGGAGAGAACACAAAGAAATTACAAATACATCAGGTGGTGAAAAAGCAGGGGTGAGAGGCAGATAGTTCTGGAGATATGGAAAAGGGAGGGTTTCTATTATATTTATGGAGAAAATATTTGAGCAGGAGCAGGCATAGCAGGTGCAAAGGTCCTGAGATAGAAGCAAATTTAGTGTGTTTGTAGAGCTATAACAAGGAACTGTGGCCCTGGCTAGGTAGCTCATTTGGTTGAGGTATCACTCATATACCAAAAATGTTGTTGTGGGTTTGATTCCAAGTCAGGGCACCTACCTAGGTTATGGGTTCGTTCCCCAGTCAGGCCAGGTGCAGGAGGCAACCAATCCATGTTTCTCTCTCACACCGATGTTTCTCTCTCTTTCTCTCTCTCTCCCCTTTCCTCTCTCTCTAAAATCAATAAACATACCTTTGGGTGAGAATTAAAAGAAGGCAGTGTGGCTGTGGATGAGTGGACAAAGATGGAAGTAGAAGGAGCTGAAATTAGAGATGATGTTCAACGTCATCTCTACTTCCTGGTACCCATGTTCTTGTTTAATCACCTCTTTTTTTCTTTTGCCAAAGAAATATGAATAAAGTGATATGTGCCATTTCTCAGTAGAAGTATTTAATTTTAGAAAAAGGAGCCTGGAATGTTAAGTTAACATCTGTAGGTACAGGATAGCCACCCACGATAGTCACCTGTACCTGTAAATATACTTTTTGAAAGATAAGCTTTTGTTGGGTTAAGTTGCTTAGATTTCAGGGATCTTTGTTGCTGTATGCTAACTTATTCTATCCTGACTAATACACCATCTAGTGCACTTGAGGGAAAAATGCCTCTACTAATAAGTGTTTTTTCATGGTCCATTTTATAAACAAATATTTTGTTATCAAAATTAAAATAAAATACCTCTATTGAAAGTGAATCTATTACTGATAGTACTAGATAGAAAGTGAATACTAGATCCAGTATTTAGTCCGAAAATCTTGGAATTATCTGTGATTTTTCAATCTTGATATTCACATTTAAAGGTTTGCTAGGTTCTACTGATGTCAGAAGTGCAGAGTCAAAAATAAAAAACAAAACTGGCAAAAAAGAGAGTGTGGTTCTAATTCCTGTCCTTCAATTTGCTAACAAATGTTTTGGGGCAAGAGACTTATCATCATCTATACGTATCTGTTTCTATTTTTTTGTTAAATAAAAGTTGGGCTATGATATCTTAAAATTAATTTTCAGCTCTAAAATGCTATGACATTAAAATGTTTTTCAAGTGAGATTTTTGTTTTGTTTTGTTTATGCAATCCTTTCTCCCTGAGGGTTAACTGGACTTCATGACTTGCTCCTAACAAAAACAGAATATGGCAAAAGTGATAGGATATTACTTCCAAGATTATATTATGAAAAACTCTGGCTTCCATCTTGCCCACTCTCTCATTTGTTCAAATGGAAACCAACTAATACATCATAAACTTCCGGATTGAGACATCCATATGGCAGAGAAGTAAGGGAGGCCTCTGGCCAACAACCAGTGAGGAGCTAAGACCTTCGGTCCAGCAACCCAGTAGGAACTGAATCCTGCTGATGATCTCATAAGTGAATGTGGAGGCTTTTCCTCTGCTTGCTGAGTCTTCAGAGGAGACCACAACTCTCAACAACACTTTTATTGCAGTTTTATGAGAGACCCTGGGGTCTGAGAGAATCTGGGGAACACCTTGCTTGTAGCTTTTGTGAGAGACCCTGAACCATAGGACACAGCTTCCCTGGCCTCAAGTTTCACCCGATTTATGACTCACAAAAACTGTAAGAAAGTATATGTTTATAGTTTTAAGCTTCTAGAGTGTTGGAATAATTTGTTCTGAAGCAACAGATAACTAACACACGGGCAATTGTGAGAATTTTGGCTTTTAATTCTAGGTAAATCAGGAAGTCAATAGAGTTTTGAATAGAGGAGCGACATGGTATTATCTTTTAATATGACTGCTATGGCTCCTGTGGAGAATAGTTTGAAGGTGGCCAGAGGAGAAAGAAGACGGAAATCATCACTGCAACAATCCAGGAGAGAGATAAGGGTGAAGTGACCCAGCAGGGCAGCATTGAAGGGACAGAGAATTGGTCAATTCTGCACATAATTTCAAGAAAGAACCGGCAGGATTTATAGATTGGTTGTGGGTAGGAGCAAAAAGGAAGAGTCAAGAACGACTTCAAGATTCCGATGCAAATAAAGAGTAAAAAAATAAAAATGAGATTTTTGAGATAATTAGTAATTTAAACTCTGACTAGGTAATGGGTAATTAGGCATTATTATTTTTAGGTAATGGTATTGTTATATTAGAACCAAAAGAACTTCTTACCCTATAAAAATATATACTGAGATATTTATGGATAAATGATTTAATGACCAAGATTTAATTTAAACTAATATGGGTGGTGTGGAAATGTACTGGGAGTTGCAGGGCACAGTGGCCATGAGGTTGATAGCTCCTAGAACTGAGTGAAGACACATGGAGTTTCTTTGTATTTTTTTGTCTACTTTTGAGTATATTCAATGTTACACAAATAAATGTTAAAAAAAAAAAACCTTCAAGGTCCGTGGACTTATAAATAACTAGTTAACTAGAAATACCTATATCAGGAAGACTGCAGAGGAAGAGTAGAGGGTGAGGATGTAAATGGAATTGGGGACTTCAACTTGGAATGTATTGCATTTGAAAGGCCTATTTGAGAAGGAGTGAAGCTGTTGAGTAGCCAGCAGAGTAAAGTGAGAGAGGTCTGGCTTGTCATTAAAATGCCATGAATGACATGTAAGATCTTGAGAGTAGATAGAAGGCACAATTAGAGACCCTTGGGGCCCTCAAACATTAACAACTGGGGAGATGAGTGGAATCAGCAAAAGAGACCCAGGAGAGGTAAGCAGACAGGTAGGCAATACTTCAAGGAGAACATGACCAACATGGACAAGAGCTGCTGACACACCAAGAAGAAGAACATTTGAAGTTCAATTTTGGACTTGGTTATGTGGAAGTTACTTGTACCCTTGATGAAAAATGTTTCACTGTGGATGAAATCTGATTGGAGTGAGTTCCAGAGAGAATGGAAGACAGGAAGTGGGAAAAGCATACAGCATAAAAGAATGAGAAATACATAATACAAGTAAAATAACATAACAAAAATAATTTTGCTTTAAAATCCTGAATATATCAGCAAAAAATCAGGAAGACAGTGGAAGAAGGCTGGTAAAGTAAAGGCATATAAAATGACCATGCCCTACATTTTCAGACGGTTGTACACTCCCACCTGTCTGAGCCTGGTAGCATGTAATTTGGCCTCAGCGTAGGAATGACAGTCAGACACCAATTCTGACCTCATGCAGATCTTTTCACCCAGAGTAGAACCAGGAGTTCTTGGTGAGTATGAACTTTGGGAAGCTGTGGGAATAAAAAGACTTTGATCGGCACTGTCCCTTTCCCAGCATGGGCTGGTCAAAGCTTTTTCCTCAAGCAAGAAAGTCTGCGGACTGACTGACAGAGCATTTATGCTCCTGATGTGATTGCTCATGCCTGTCTTTTCTTCTCAGGGAGGGGAGAGGCACACCAGCTCATTTATACTTTGTGGGCCTTTCACTTAGCATGAGTCATATATACACTAATCTTAACCAAGATTAAAATCCCAGCAAGGTCACTAAGAGATTTGCCTGGATAAAAGCAACTAAATAAATCCTAAAATCTCTCATGAGACATGTTAGGAGAAAAAAAAAAAAAAATCCCAGAAACTCTTTTCCACCAAGCATGTGAAGGCATTTCCAATGTTCTACCAAGTATTATACTGATTACACTGTTCAGAGGTTTATAAACTAGAATGAAGATTAAGTAAATCACTGTCTTGACTGACAATGAGAACATATATTTTTAGAAAGCTTAGGATCTTAGATTGGGATTTCTGTGTAACCACATACACAAAAACATTAGGCATAGCTGATGGACACCATCTGATACATGAAGCTCTGTCTTTAACATCTACTTATATAGCCTCTGATTTAAATATCCACTTCACTTCTATAAGAGAAAAAGATAGTGAAATGGGTGAACAAGCATTTTATGGTTTGTTTGTTTTTTTAATGGACTGTGATGTATTTTCATCTAAAGCAGGGACTAGCAAACTTTTTAATATGGGGTCAGTTACTAAGTATTTTTGGCTTTGTAGTCAACAGAGTTTCTATCCAACTACCCAGTTCTGCCATTTTAGCAGGAGGGAGTCTATAGACAATGTAGGCATGATTTTGTATTTCAATAAAATGTTATTTACAGAAATGGCTGGAAGGTGTCTGACAAGGTACTTATATCCAGAATGTATAAAAAACTCTTATATCTCACAATAAAATGACAAATAATGTAATTTAAATATAGGCAAAAGGTCTGAATACACCTTTCTCCAATGAAGCTATTCAAGTGGCCAAAAAGCACATGAAAAGATGCTCAGCATAATTAGTCATTAGGGAAGTGCAAATCACTTCTTACCCACAAGAATGGCTAAAATAAAAAGACAGATGATAACAAGCATTGGTGAAGGTGCAGAAATATTGGACCCATCATACGCCGCTGGTGGGATTGTAAAATGGTGTAGCTACTTTGGAACACAGTTTGGCAACTTGTCAAAATACCAAACCAGAATTATGTGGCCCATCAATTCCACTCGTAGGTCTTCACTCAAAAGAAATGAAAATATATCCACACAAAAGTTGTACATGAATGTTCACATCAACATCGTTAATAACAACTAAAAAGTAGGAAGAATCCACATGTCTATCAACTGCTAAATGGATAAATAAAATTCTGTATATACATACAATAGCATATCACTTGGCAATTTTAAAAAAACATATTGACACATGTTACAATATGGATGGGCCTCAAAAACATTAAGTTAAGTGAAAGAAACTGATCACAAAAGGCAACATATCGTGTGACTTCACTTATCTGCAATGTCCAGAATAGGCAAATTCATAGAGACAGAAAGGAGAATGCATAGAGGTTTCCTGGGGCTGGGGTGGGAATAAGAGTGTGAGTGTATGGGTGATTCTTTTTGGGATGTTGACATTGTTCTAAAATTAGATCATGGCCATGGTTATACTACTTCATCAGTTTACTAAATCCCAAAGAACTGTACACTTTAAATGAGTAAATCTTATAGTACATGAAATATAACACAAGAAAACTGTAAATAAACAAAACAAGATAAAATAGGAGGCAGCCTAGAATTACAGATTCCCATAAGCTGTAGTTTGTCAACCTCTGTTTTAAGGCATAGGTACATGAAAGTGTGAGTTTCAAAGTTTTAGTATGAATTGTGTCAAGATACTATAATGACATCCTCTATGCATGTTTTCACAGAGAATAGTACATAGCAATAAGCATTAACTAGTGAGTGGTGGTGGATGTAATTTATAGTCATTCTTAACACTGTAACAACATCAAAAATAATTTACTATAATAGTAACAATAATAACCATTACTGAGCACTCAACTATGAATATTTACCAAGTACTTAATATGTACAAAACTTTACATATATATAGTTTTTATATATATATAGTCATTATATGTGTGTGTGTGTGTGTGTGTGTGTATAAAATAATCATTATACCTCTCAACAGGAACCAAAGGGGCCTCCTGAAACTAGATTGAATCTGAGTATATGAAATATTCCACTATTGGTTAATAATAAAACAAACATTGATCTTTAAAGCTAGGCTGTTAGAAGTCCAAAGCACCAATTAACCTCATTTCATGAATTTAAAAACTCGGGCCCAGAATAAGAGGGGACAACAGCCCTGTGCTCACTCCCATGTCCTGGGTTCGCATTATCTTTAATGCTTAAATCTCACCCTGACCTCAAAAAGAAAGGTCTTAACTTGCCCATGCAGAACATATAAGCCAGGAATAAGGACCTGTTACCCTAAAATTCTGCTGCTGATTTTTGAGGGGAGGGTGTGCCAGGTCTTCGACTCAGGTTTATAAAAGTACAGTGACTCTTGGGAGTGAGTGTCCTGGAGTATTAACACAGAGGATCCAATTTCTCAAAACTCTGGGCTATTTTTATTCCTGGAGCAGCAACCTGCACCATGCCTGTCACTGGCCACCATGGTATGCTGAGCAGCTGATTTACGTGGTCAACTCTAACTGAAATTCTGCTGCAGACTTGTAATACAGCATGACCTGTAGCTGCATCACTAATCCACATCTATAAAGGTTGCTGTTGTCACTCCTACTGGCTTAGACCTCCTTTTGCCCCTGCAGTGCACCCATTTGTCAGCTTAAAAAAAACAAATGCCAAACACATAAAAAGCCCCATGCCATAGCTGACATTTAGAGCAAAGATTTGCTTGGGTTCTCCACCTGCTCCAGTCATTTGTCAACCTGCCCATCAGTCTTGCTTTTAGATCCTAGTAAATAGCCCCCAAATCTGAAAGACTCATTTGTGTCTCAGAGTACCCACCTGGAACATAGACACCACATGTATGAGGGATCTTGTTCAAGGTTCTTGGAGAAGTCTGTTCCCTTTGTTTGGAATGCTCTTCCCACAGATCTTTGCATAAGGGCTGCATCTCATCACTCAGGACTCTGCTCGTGTCACCTCCTTATGGATGCCTTCCCTGAGCCCCCACCCATCACCTGGAGAGGTAGCAGCTCCACCACACACCCATACACAGGTATGTATGAATGTGAGCATGCACACTGCCTTTGCCACCGCCGACCACACTTCATCTCTTTATTCTGATCTACATGTATTTTCTATAGAGCATTTACCATGCCTGGAAATTCCCTTTCTCTCCTTTCCTCCATTCATGTGATATTTGTCTGCATCTCCCACACAAATGGAAAGCCTCCATTGGCAGTACTTGGTCTCACTCAGCATTCTCAGAGTATTGCAGCACTGGGGTGGAATGGTTCTTCATGGGGCAGCTGTCACCCCAGCCTGGGGCAATGGGATGCCAGTAGCATTCTCTCATTGTATAAACAACAGTGCCCCCATTCTGAATGCTCTCTGGGGTGCTGGTTCATAGTTGTGTCCCCAGCACTGGGGACAGTGTTAGGTATGTATTTATTGAATGATTTAATTAAAAATGAAGAAATGAAAAAAGATCTTTCTGTAAAATAAGCCTACAAGGGAAAACACGGAGTATGAAAGCACCAACAGCTGGAGCTTGCTTGTCAGTTTACACAGCATTTCTCAGTCTTGCACCAAGTGACATTTAAACCAGATAATTCTGCCTTGTAGGATGTTTAGCAGCATTCCTGACCTCTACTCACTAGATGCCAGTGGTAAGGAAGTGTGCTTCCTTACCAGTTGTGCCAAAAATGTTTCTAGATGTTGTCAAATATCTGCTGGGGGGAAAAGCTGCCCCTAGTTGAGAACTAGTAGTTTAATCAATAAGTATTAATTTCTGCCAAGATAAAAAGAATCCCTTTGTGCAGATCTAACAAAGTAGAGATTTAACCACGCAGACTAGATACATGATCCTAATATACTATTTAACTCATATATACCAAATATGTAAAATTCCACCAAAGAAATGGTGTCAAGCTGAATGTTTGCCTATATGATTTGCCAACATTACCCATCCAATACAAATGAAGAGTCTATGTTAAATAGTACACTCAGTTTAAATAACACAGCTGACAATAATAGCTAATGGTCAATGATGTTAATCAATCTCTTTCCTAATTAGCTGGTTGAAATGGAATCTTTTGTCCTATCACCAAGCATTCCTCTTTATCACGCTGCCTAGAATTATACAAATGAGACCACATAACCTGCATTTTCAAAATTCTCCCATTGAACGAATTAATGTGTCTAATATGGTCTATATTCCTTGCAAAGGAACAGTCTGGCACATCAGCCCCCCAGCCTGTTTCCCCCCAATTTGCTAAAAATCATCAGATTTTACCTAACATAAAATGTTGGCATGTAAATTATTCCTCAAAAAATCTGCTTTTAAAATTTTCTGTGAAAATCTAATGCCTCTAATATCTCTAATCTCTGCTGCTGCTGCAATGAGCTATTCTAAGTATCATGTTTTATGCTCGGACCTCAGACAAGACATCCGCTAATGCAGAGGTAACTTCTGGGTTAACATAATTGCCATTAGGATGGGACACTAAACAGTTTTTTATTCCTTAAAATATCCATGTTGGTCTGTTATTGTATGTTACTCACATATTACTATACTGAGGATTGGTGTTTAAGCTGCTGAGCATCTCCCTTAGCATTTTAGCCAAACACTGTGCTCCTACTGTCTGGAGAGTAAATTTCACAAGCTTATGCATCTACCTATGACAGGTAAAAATGAATCCCATCTTCCTCGAGCCACTTGTTCAGTCAATGTTTTAGACAAATTTACCACATGTTAGCCCTTGTACCATGAATAACAAAATGACTGGGACGGTCTTTCTTTACCTTTGGAGAGTTTACAATTTATTTAAGAAATCAAATTGGAACACATTGGGGGAGATTTTAGATTTTAATATGTTAAAATTTACATTTTAAAGCAAATGCAAATAATTTGGAATTTGTTACCTATTATTTTGAAAATCCAGAAATCTGAACTTCTTAAAAATTGAGATTGGGTATTTTGTATTTGTCAGAGGGAAGGTCTAGAAAGAGAATAGGAAGATCAGACAAACACTCCATGAAAGAAAAGAAGTTTCTTGCACAATTACACCTTCCAACTTTTCTCAGTTCCTCCCATCTGTTCATTCCTCTCTTTCTTGAGGTCATTTCTGTCCAAATATGGAGGAAGCAGGGCCTATGACTATTAGTCACCATGGCCCAGTCTCTCCATTGAGAGTAAGTGGAGAATTAATGCTATTATCTAGGTAATTTATGGAACTCAAGTCATAATAACTAAATAAGGGCAGAACAGGTTTCTACAAGTTTAATTCAGTTTATAGAATTCCTATCAAGGATTGATACACTATGTTTCAGGTATTCCATTGGATTATTCTCTGAGGGACATAAGATGAACAGAACAAAGTCTTTGACCTCTAGGACCTTCTAGATAATTGGTTAGCTTTTCATTTCACCTGCTTGCTCTGTGTAGATGTGGCTTAAGAAATAACTTACTGAATATATTGCAGTCTCTGGGGACAAGGAAGTTTATGTCATTTATAGAGCCTGCTTATTATTCATTTATATGTAGAGTACCTGATAAAAGTAAGAGGCCAGAAATTTTTTATTGAATAAATGAAGGAATCAATAGAGATGCTGCCAACATGAATATAAAAGTGGGTTACCCCAAATCCTCGCATTTTTATACATCTTCATATACAGGTATTTTCTTGTTTAGTTTCTCATTTTATTCTCAAGTCAACTTAGAGTAAGGTGATAGAGGCAATGATCTCAATCTGATTTTAGACTGATCTTCAGAGATCTAAGACCACATATTTAGTAAGTTATAGAGTGAGTGACAAATCTTTGTGGACCTTACAGTCCAAGGTTTGTGTTTCCAATAGCAACAGAAAAATGAATTAGGGGTGTGACACACACAGAAGGCCCCAGGCCTGGAAAGACTTGGTAGGTCAAAGACAAAGTCCTACCTCTTCCCCCTTTGCAGTGGGAAAGCAATACAAAAAAAATTCAGCATACTAGTAGCAGCTGGAGAGTTGGCAGGTTACTCAAGAGAAGGACTGTAAGCAATGTCATAGGCCAAGAAGATGGATGGGGCCCATTTATGCACTGGGGCTGACATATAAATGGAGTCCTGCCCAGTTTGACTGCCCTTTCTTCAAAGATGTCATTGACAGATGAGTATCTAAATGTTTTTGTTTAAAATTGAAAACAAGAAAAAAAAGTAAGACAAGAATAAAACAAAACAAAACAAGAATCTCTTTCTACTCCAAACAGACACACGTAGCCAAGGAACATGAGAATACCAAATCAGGCCTGGGAGCCGTGCTGGCCTTTCAAAGTAGTCCTTGATAATTATTTGCAAAATTATACACCTTTCTTTTCAGATAAATTTCAATTTAACACAAGGATTTCATTGAAACCCCAAGTGACTGCCAGTTGGCTGGATCTCATCTGCTGTTGGAGGCACACTGGCGGGGGACAAGCCTGCTCACATATTCCATGTTCACCTGCCAAAACCAGGCGTCTTCCCCAATTAAAATGGCCTTTTTTTATTTTAGACTGGTAAACAATGTCTACTTAATTTGAGGAAAATACACAGAAGAAAGTTACGGAACCTAATCACATAGTGACATGATGGGTGAGTCAGAGTCAATGAAACTTGGGGGAAGTGCTGAAGAGGCCACTCTCCTTCTGAAGACGGAAAGGTCCTCCTTAGGTCATTGCCATCATGGTGCTGCATCCGTGGCAGCCTTCAAGATCAAACTGAGCAAATCTGTTTTATCTTATGTCTACCAAACACACTGAGAAAAGGAAGGTTAATAATCGCCAGATTTAAACGGTAAGAACTAAATACAGTTCCAGAGATAACCTTGCTTCTTTATCTTGCTCTGCTATTATCTTTTGAAAACGGGGATCAGTTGACACTTACTAAGCAACAAACAAGAGAATGTGTCTTCTACCCACTCAAGGTGGTCCCTGGCCAGCTGTATAATTCAACAGTAGACAGGCAAACCCTTTGGAAAAGTCATGTTTTTCTCCAGACTGTATGTACAGTGTCCAAGCTGAATCCATGGTTCACCCACACTCAGTCAAATACACATTTATGACATATAAGATACTTAGAAACATTTGGGCATAGTTTATGAACTTGGGCAGAAGTGGCTTGGAAGGGCACAGTCATCTCAGGGTCAACACAGAGCATCCTTTGTGATGAATGAGAAACCTAAGGAGGTTTTATAAAGAAATTTCAAACAGAGAGAGAGGCAGCATTGGTCAGACCATGTCACTGACTGGTGCTGCATGTGGCACCAGCTGCAGAGAGATAACACGCCTCCAGAACTAGCTGGCTGGGTCAGCCTAAAGGTTAGCAAGTCTGACCTCTTTTAAGCACACATAAATCTTGCTGAGTTAAAATAATGATCCTGTCTCCTACTTTCCTTAAGGAACATGAGATGCCAAGTGACAAAATTTGAAGACAGCAGCCATGAATCCTCAGAGTCCTTATCTCCTGGCTGATTAGTTACAGATCTGCCTAGCTCAAGATGAGCTATAGGTCAGATACATAAGACTGTCATACTTGCTATACCCAATAAACCATATATTTATAGGGACAGTTATGGGAAACTGTCCCCAAATCTTTCAATACCTGTTAATATAATTATGATGCATAGGCTTAAATCAGAAATAAAATGGGAAAGAAAACCTGCTGTTTCCTAGCCAAAGAATAACCACTTCAAACCTGTCTGCTCTATTCGCATTCCTTCCCACAAATATTTGAGAAGACACAGAAGTTGATATTCAAAGTCACCCTCCAGTACAACTTATTGAGGGAGACTGCTCCAAAACAAAAATGATTCCCTTTGGTAAATCTAGATAGTACCAGGATGGAGCTTGGAAAGTCTTACCCATCCATCAGTCAATGGATTCAACAATTATTTATCAGAAATGGATGATGTGCCAGACATGCTTTTAAGCTCCACTTTTCTCAGCAGCTGTACTCCAACGAGGGCTTATGGCAGTTTCTGGCTGTTTAGGCTAAACACCACCAGAGAAAGTTCCCAGCCAGCCACAGATATCTACTGACACTCCTGAGAGCTAGAGAGATAGGAAAAGCCAGAAACAGATTTTCTTTTCTTTTCTTTCTTTTTCTTTCTTTCTTTCTTTCTTTCTTTCTTTCTTTCTTTCTTTCTTGGCAATTCAAGACTCTCAATTGTGAAATGTTTTGGCTTTCTCAAACCCGGCACCTGCAGATACATTTAACTCTAATTCCTCGGGGGGATTAGGGTGATGAAAATCTTAGGCTTGCTGGAGAAGGGCACATTTCGGCTTGTAGTTGCCTAAAACAATCCCACCCTACAATGTCCTTGTATGCCCAGCGAGATCCTAATGATGTAAGAGTGTAAGATCAGGCATTTTCTCTAAATGAGCATGCTGCCTACTGCTGGAAAAGTCTCCTCCACACACACCAACATTTCTTACTGGCTCGAGTTTAAGAATAAAAGTCCTGGGAAAGATTTCTGTTTTTATATCAAATACAACCAGCTGCCAGAGCCTGGGATTGGAGGAGATGATACCAAGCTGAAAAGGGAGTAATTTAAATTTTTTTTCCTTTGAAAATAAACTTCCTCATACACAGAAGTAGTTCACTGGCCAGATAAGTGAATGCCTTGCTTGCTTTACATTCATTGATTGAAATCCACTGTTTACCTGCCACCACGGGAGATTTCCGTTCATCCAGGAGCTGGATGGAGGTACTTGCTGTCACCACATTGCTTTTGTTGACTGTTCCTATAAGGAGGAAAACCAAAAATGGAGATAGTTCTAGTGCACATGTTAAGAGAGTAATCGTATTGGCTCATGGTCACCAGTGCTGCAGATGGTGCCGGGGCTCGCTTCCCAGGACCCAGAGCTGGCCTGCTGTCAGCACAGGTGCTGGGTAGCCTCCCTCCCCCACTGAGGGAATCAATGCACCGAGTCATGGCCACCCTCCATGTTCAGCTTCTTCCCATCAAAATTATTGATCACCATGGAGGGAACACATTTTTTTTTCTCATTTGTGGTTACTAATTGCAGTGTTTACTTGTGTCAGTAATCATATTTATATTGCCTTTCTAAATATAGCCATGGAGAGCTGCATGAGATAAAGTTTTGAAATTATTTTATAAGGAGTTGAGAACTTCGGGTCTGATTTGTTAGTTAAAACTTTACTGAATTATAAAATTCTAATTGTAAGTCCAGTTTTTTCTTAGCAATACCATTATAAACAGGGATAGAATTGCAATGCAATTCTTACTCTTTGTAATGTTCTAATAGTAAGGCATTAGTGTCAAGAGATTTTTATTACTAACAATGATTCCAATAATCATGAATTAAAAGATGCTGAGCACAAATTCCTAGCCAGTTCTTGCCTTATAAAAGATGTCCAATGAATGTGAGTTAAATGGAATTGAGAAGCAGAAAAAAGGCAGACCTGAATTTGAATGCCCTTATGACCAAAACAATTAAGAATTTCTCCTGGACCAAGTCTAAGCATTAATGAAAACCAGCTTGTTTTCCAGAGTGTACAGGTATTCAACACACAGTCACAAAAAAAAAAAAAAGAGAGAGAGAGAGAGCTCTCCACTATAACATTGGTGATTTTTAACATTTTCCTCTGAATCTAAAAGAGCCATGAAATCTTCTAAGATATTATGTCATCCATAACTTTACCATGAAAAAGGTGAATTCGTTTCATTACATGATTTCATTGAAAGTTAAATGAAAACCCACTTGCCAAAAGCCAATTAGGCAACAACCTTAATCAGAATTCATTTTTACCAGACAAAATTCTTTGTAGGAAAAACGGTGAATAATAACCAAGCAAACTAAAACAAGAGGCCATCCAACACATGCACGTACATATAGCACTTTTGGGGGTGCTCACATCTCCCACAGCTCCTTTTGGTCCAGTTTTGGGCAAGAGCTATTCCGTTACAAAGAATAACTTAGTGATTCCAACCCAGATCTATTAAGCTAAGTTCTATATTTTTTGTTTTGTTTTGTTTAGAGGACTGTGAAAAAGAAAGTATTAGGAGACTGAATGATAAAAGAAGACATTATTGGTAGGTTTGCAGCAGAATGAGAAAGTCCACAACCATAGTTGACATGTGCAACAATGAAGTATGACACCAATAACAAAAAGAATGATCTCTAGTCACCTGGAAGTTTATGTTTGAGAACACACATGTGCATGGGCATGAGTACACATAGGTCTCCGTCAGCAAAGGAGCACAGACTTCAGGAATCTCAGATCAAATGGAACCTAATGATAATCTTGCCGAAAATCCCACTCAGCAGGGGAATTTCAGTAATAACATTTCACCTTTTCTTAAATATTTTCATTAATAAGGGACCTTCTTTTTAATTAGTCCATTAAACAAAATATTAGACAACTCTCATCATCATGTCTTATGCAGATTTCAGAAGGACTTTTTCTGAAGGTGTTCTCATTCATGGAAATGAAATGGGGAAGCTTTGACACTAAGCATTTGAGAGCCTCCATTAGGGTTGACTTAAGAATGCTTATATGAGGTCAATACAAAAGGCCCTGATATGAAACATAAGTACGGACTGAACTGTCCAGAGCAATCCAAGTTCACAGAGCTGGGTCTTATTCATCTCCAACATTTCTACGATGCATAGAGCCTGACACAGAATGAACACTGACAACATTGGATACATGAGACAAGAAAAAGCCAAGGACAATTGGAAAGCATTTCTAGTCTGGCTTGCTGCTACAACTCACTGGAATAAGACAGTGCTCAGTTTTTTTTCTGGAGGGGGCTGACTTTTTTTTTTTTAATATAATATCATAAAATCTTCGGACTGGAAAAATCATTGGCTACATGCCCCCTCATTGGTCATTACAGCCTTCTGTCAGGAGAGCACAGTCTATACAAACTCTTAGTCCTTACTCCTGTGTGTTGATTTAAATCAGTTCCATGCTGATGGGGAGCTGTGGGCCTCCAAAGTGATGTGACTTGCTGAAGGTTTTGGCAAAGGATGTTATGTCTGCCTGAACTTTCTTTAAATACGGCCATGACAGCATTCAAAAAAAATCTTCGGAGAAGTTTGTATTTAAATTCCACACCATACAAAATAATGGTCCTGCTTTTGAAATGTTCATTGCAAAACCTGGCTAAGCAAAAAGCGCTTCATTTAATTTGGGGCTGTTACACTTGTACAACAAGTCACTGGTTCAGTGCTGGGCTGATATTCAGCACTGGCTGTTAAGGCTGAATTTGGCTCCCCTCAGTACTCAGCAGATTCCCCCATGCTCATCAGGCAATGCTAGGCCAGCAGGACCTGATGACACAGGCCCACCTCCAACAAGGACACCCACCTGTGCTGAAGGGGATGGAGTAAACGAAGCTCCCTGGAATCTGCTCAGCAGCTCTTCGGTACCAAAGAGGGAAATGGTCTGCATTAAAAATATTCTCCTTGTCTCCAGCTTTCAGGAAGTCCCTTGAAATGGAAAAGAATGAGAAGAGAACAGCACCTCTCAGGTAAGGAAAAGCCAGACCTGGGTGCATCCCACCAGCCTTTGTTAGGTAAAAACAGTGTTGGCCTTTAGAATGTCAACCTGTCTTTCTGAGAGGGCCTGTGTAACTAGATGTACCCCTGATGATTCAGAAATATTTTACAGAGCCCTGGCAGTCAGAATCCCAGTGAGTAAAATGATTTTTCCTAGTATATCTAGTGAACTAACAAAGCCTCCAGAAATGATATTAGAAAACCAAAGGGTAGTCAGAAAGCTTTGTCTTACCTTAAAACCCACCACATAGACACAGCCTCGGAAGGACCAACTTATTAATTAGATCTCACTCTTATTAGAAAAAGTTTAAAGGAGGTAAAGTGGGCCATATGGAGAACTTTGCACTCTTCCCTCATCCCTAGTCTCCAGCCAAATAGGACTGCTGCCGGTCCCTCCATCCCATGCCATCCCCTGTCTATGGGGCTTCTTTTATCTGGAAGGCTACATGTACTCTCCCTCTATCTCTTCCTGTTAAAGTCTTACTCATTTCAAGGTGTGCCTTAAATACCACCTACCATACAAATCCACAAAGTCCCATGCAAGTGCTTGCCCCACTCTGGGGCCTACAGCTTCAGGCCCTCACACCCAATCTTCCCTTCCCTTGGCTTGATCTGCACAATTGTCATGCCTCCATCCCAAGCCACCTGAGGTCTTTGAGAAAAGGAGCTTTTGTTCATGTTTTTCCATCCTTCTACAGCCCTAAATGTACTGAAGTCCCAATGACAGCTGCTTTCTTGACTTATTGCCAGAGTCATGTCTACTCTCCAGCACCTGAGTGCTTTGTCTTGGCTGATATGGTCCCACTCAGGGAAGAAAATAACTAACTGGTTAGTCCACACTCTGCAGAGATTGTTCAGGAAGGGAGACCAATTAGGGGACAATGTGTATGCAAGGAAAAGGCTACTAGTTGAACCAAAAATGGCACCATTTTCAATCCAGCCATTTGCAGCATGGAGTTGGATCATATAGACCATGGAGAGAAATACTCAGATACTCTCTATTGTTTCACCATGGTTGAATTTATATGCTAAATCATAACTAGTTGGTTATTAGAAAATACTTGTACTTGGCATCCAGTTTAGTAAAAAATTCTGTAGTTTTACAGTATGGCCAGTATGAAGTGACCCCTTGATCTCCTTCAAAGATACAGGACTCCTCTGATAGGAAGCCCACGCTGTTGGAGGCCACCCTCACAGTTTGTAGGCAGCACTGAACTGTGCCTCTCTGTACCTTACACTAGCATGTGCTAATTCCTCTATAAGGCAGAGATCTTATTTTTCTTGACAATCCCAGGTCCTAGCATTCATTTGGCACTCTGTATATGCTTAATGATCACAGAATATATCAAATTTTATATCCAGATAAAAAGCATCTCAAGTAGTAAAGACAATTTGCTACATCTTCTCTAAATAACACTCCTCAGTTCTTTCAAATTTCCTCGTAAGTATGGACATCTTTCTGTGTAAGGGTTCTATTTGGTTAACACCCTTAGGAACTTTTGTGCTACTGGACCTGGACATAGTAGACCAAAAATGGTCTGACCTTGCTGCCTACATGTGCTTACTGATTCTCACCAACAGGATGATGCTCCAGAAATTAAAATATCATTTTTTTTTTAACCTGGAAAAAGCACCATGCTCTTATTCAGAAGGCCATCTTTGAAGCCATGAGCAAGACCAAAAACACACAGGGACCCCTGGGCTCTATAGAATGCTGGATGCAGGGAGTTCTGTACCGATGGCACAGACAGCTCCTCTTGGCTCTGCTACATTGCATGGGAATGTTTGCCAATCCTAAAATCATAAGGCTTCACAGATATTGAAATGTGAGGTTTTACATTTTTTCTTTGGGTATGAGGGTCTTCATAAACCTCCTTGGACAGTCATGGGAAGGAGACAGTTACCCAGCCTTGCCTGGGTGGAATGAACAGCTGCTTCCACACTAGACCATGGGCACAGACATGACATGGTCTCTTGTGTCACTTCTGGTCGCTGGGGAGATGAATATAACCACATGGAGGAAGGCACCCTTGACATGCAGATGCTATAACGGGCCCTTCTATAGTCATGGTGGGTGGGATAGTCTTGGTTAGAAGGTGTGAGGGGGTCCTCACTTAGCCCGATGGAGACATTCAGGCTTTGGGGATGGCAGGCAATAGGTCTGGAACACTGCACATCTGAGTGCCTAGTGCCTACTGCCTAGAACCAGACCGTGATGGAGGCGGGAACAGCACTCAGGAGCCCTCAGAGCTCTGCTGTGGATGTGAGAGGGTCTGGTTGCCAGGAAACCTTGGGCGGGGGTGGGGTGCTGACAACTACCAAGTAGTGATTCAGAAGGAAGCAGGAAGGAGAGACCTGATTCTATGGAATCTATGAAAATGTTCTTCAGGAAGATAGATTCTTCTGGGTGAGATAAATCCCTCTTCTGTGTCCCAGGGGCTGTAGTGGTATTGTGTGAAATGGGTCTAGGTTTCAGACATAGCTGAATGACCTTGAGTCAGTTACTGAGTCTCATCTACAAAATGAGAATAGTAATATTACACTTACTGGGATACCATCAGATTACACAGCACTATAAGTCAGAGGGCTATGTAAACTGAAAATGCTCAAACAAATATATGGGATTCTTAAAGCCCAAGAGCTTCTTTCATTCTCTGTGGTTCAAATGGAAGCCATAAAGTACTCATATCTGAAAGTTAGGACTGTGGGGGAGATAGAGCAGTAACTATAGTGCAGAGGCCCACATCACTGGATGTTGTGCATGCGACCTATGATCCAAGAGGCCACGTTCAGAATATACTGTTAATACTGGGGATGATGGCAGGTTATGAAGGCCATGAACTATAATGGAAACACTTCCTAGAGAAGGCAGTGGGGATAGGAGATGGAATCCTGGCATAGGGGGCTGATGATAGTAACCTCTATCTAACATCTAATAGTTCATCTATAGGGGGTGGGAACTTGGTATCTAGTACTCTCCCCCAAACTTTGACCTCTTTCTTGTATGCCCTTTTAAAAAAAGAAATCCTAAAAATGTTCTAGCCCTAGGTAATAGAGTGTATCCAATTAATTGGATCTCAATGAATACCATTTGATTGGAGGGGGTAGGCAGGTCTATGATCCTAAGACAATAGAACTCAGGGTGCCTCTATATGAATCAATGATATACATTTCTTGAAGACAAATGAATTATTTCATCCATCTAGATATCTATTGAGTGCCCACTCTGAGTCACTGTAATATCACAGAGAATAGGACTCATAGTTGTAGCTATTTCTAGCTTCCAAAAGCAGTTTCATATCTATGATTTTTTTGGTCTTCACAGTAACTCGGGGAGGTCATCACCCCCATTTTTCAGATGCAGAGAGTGAAGGAAATGAGTGAGACAAGTCAGGTGCACATCTCAGCAATCTGAGTGTCATGTGGTCATGTTTCAACTGCCATGACAGCACAAATAACAGGCGAGCAAGGTGCCATGTTCTGTGGCTGTTATTTTCTTATTTGTTTTAATCTCAAAACTAGCAGCAACCTTCATCCTGGAGCATTAGACAACCTATCCCTGTGTCTCCCTTTGCCTCTCTGGATCCTAAAGAGAGAAGACGATGTATTTCTAAACACTTCTATTTCTTTCTAGAACTTGCCCTCTGAAAAAATAACTGTGCAAGGGTAAAGGGTAAAAGAGGGCTTGAAAAAAATCAAGTTACAACTATAGGCAACTTCCGAAATAACAAATTTGAGATGCTGAGAAAGTCCTTGAATAGGCCTTAAAAGCAAGTCCACAGAAAACCTAAAAATGCATCAACCTGCCAGACACCAGACTTGGTTTTATGATTTCATCTATTGGTGTCAGGGCCTCATCTAACAGAGGCAAGAGCACTGCTGCACTGGGATGGATGGAAAGGAGCCCCTGCTAGGTTAATACCTCTTGGTTATTCACCACCCGGTATCCCAAAGATCAGGGTGCATGAGGTTCTCCAATAATCTCTGAACTCTCAAACATACACTTTGCAAACTTTCTGAATCTTAGACTTCATTTGTTCCTGGCCTAACAAGGTCTTTTGCTTCAGAGAAAAGAAACTGAGAACTTATGAACAGGCTCTGAAAAGACTTCCCAGTTCACACCAACTCTGGACAAACACCAGTGTGAAGAGTTAAGGCCCTGTGGCTCTCTGAAGACACAGGGACTGAGCAGTGGTTTTAGGCACCTGGGTCCTGGATTGGGCAATGCTCTGCACACTGTCCTTCTGAGTGTCTTTGGAAACACAAGGGAACATTGTCCAATGGAGTGACACCACATTGCCTGCCCCTGGGTGTGGGCTCTGAAGGCCCTCAGTCTCCGTGCAGAAGCACAGAGGTTTATCAAAATGTACACAACACTTAAATAGCAGACTCAGAATACTGATTCTTAGACAGGCAGGAATTCCTCAGCAGAGCTGTGGACCAGCTGAACTCTCTGAAGCCATGTGTCAGGGGATGAGCCGTCCTCCCTCTGGCTGCCCCCCCAGCAGGCTCACCAGTTTCAGAGTTCTGAAATGACTCATCAGGGTGGGAGAGGACTCCAGGACAGTGGACAGAAGCCAACAAGCCTGAAGAACAAAGGGTTGTGGAAGGGCCAGTGGGCAGGTGAACACACACGCTGCGGCCCCCATGGTAGAACAGAGAACAAAAATGTCAACAGGCCTGGGGTGGCCTGAATTTTGTTTCTACCAGTGGTGGAATCGAGACATGAAATCAGCATCCCTTTGAACTTTCCATCTCAGGATCTCCCTCAGCCCTGGGGAGGACCCCTCCTACTTACTGATTGGTGAGCTGCTCAGCCCCAACAAACAGGTTGATTCTCGAGAGGCCCGTGCGAGTGCCGAGGAAGGCAGCCTCCACGCCCTTGTCAGAATTCCTGCAACACAGCAGCAGATGTCAGGGAGGCTCTTCCAGACAGTGAGAAGTTAATAGCTTTTGCATTTTAAGACTCATGGAATGTTTTATGAAATAGCAGTTTTGAAACCTGAAATTTAAAAAGAGATTATAGAAACACACACACACATACACCCCACCCCGCCAAGCACAGAATGCAAACTACTATCACTTATAAAATTTTCATCCTAATCCTTGCAAGAAAATCTAAGAACTCCATGACAACAAAGGCATCATGAGAAAATGCACCCCCAAAGCTAAATAAGCACACCTTTATCACAAGTTTCTGGGTGCAAGTTCAGAGAGGGCAGGCTGAGAATGAAAACAGCTTTAAGGAGAGGAAACAAATCCTGAAAGAGAGCTTTTTGCATTGATGCTACAAAGTCTGGATTTGGTCCTGAGACCATTTGTGGAATCAGTCACCAGTAAAAATAAGCAACTGAGCCACTGTATCAAATCTGTAGCATCTTACAGTTTGGAAATGTCTAGGCCTTGAATTCAACACCATCTGCAGGCACCAACATGTGATTTCTACCAGAGAATAGTCTTATCCTCACCACCAATGCCAGTGAGATGAGTAAAGAAATGGCTTCTTCCAATAGCCCTGCGGATGCCATTCACAGGCTTCTATCACCTTAACAAGAAAAGTCACTTGAAAATCCACTAGAGTTTTTTTTTTTTCAACTTCCAAGGTTTTTATATTTAAGCATGTTCTTTAGGATATTTGCAATGCATATTTCTTTTTAAAAAATCAACTGGTTTTCTCAACAAATACATAATTTTATTTTCAATAAAAGTATGAAGAGAATACTGATTATTGAGTTTGCTTCCCTGCCGCGGGTGCTAGTAACAATTTGATCTGATGCATTACCCATGTCATCTGCAATATAAGATCATTTGGTTACTTGATCTTTATGGTAGTCAAAGTGGTCAATACTACTTTTAAGTATTTAGGGGTGAATAAAAACCAACATTATGCATTTGTTTCTGCTTGTAGCCAATACCGAATTGGAAAGCCAGGCTGCCCAATCAGTTACAGATGTGGACTACAAAGCGAGCTACCATTTTGGAAATCTTTAGCATGTGTTAGGAGTGAATCAGCAAACTTTGCACAGGATTTTGAGTTTCATGAAAGCCTGAAAGAAACATTTCCACATCAACTAGACAATGCAATCACAAGAAAGGCTCTGGCTCTGTCCTAACATCTCAGGAAATAGGATGCATGTAGGTAAGCATTCCAAAAACACCCCAAGTCTAATGAGAATGGTAGTCTCTTTGGAGCTTCAGGCTCATGTATTAAATTGTCTCCTAACATCTCTATTTGGGAGACTTAGAGTCATTTTAATCTTAAAATGACTGGTGTGGCTCAGTGGGTTGGGTGTGGCCCCACAAACCTAAAGGTGACCAGTTTGATTCCCAGTTGGGGCACGTGCCCGGGTTGCATCCCCATTTGGGGGCATGTGAGGGGTAACCAACTGATAATTCTCTTACACATCAATGTTTCTCCCCCTCTTGTCCTCCCTCCCTTCCCCTTTCTCTAGAAATAAATAAATAAAATCTTTTAAAAATATGTTTAGAAAAGAACTTTGGCCAAGTCAAGTCCCAAATCTGCTCTGCCTTTGTTCCCATCCTAGGAAATGGTACCAAGTTATTCATGTCATAAACCTTGAGAATGATCCTTGACAGTTCATCTGACATCCCCTGACACAGCAAACCCATCATCAAGCCCTGTGGGTCTTACTTCAGAAGCATGGCACATGGGCACCTCTCCTCTCTGCGCCCACTGCCACTGTCCTGTCCAAATGGCAAATCCCTGGGAATGCCTCTAGTATTTTTCTTACCCCATTACAACCCATTCCCCAAAGAGTGGTAGAAGGATCTTTAAAAATACAAATTAACCAGGTCCTTCTTAAAACCCTTCAATGATTTTCCAGTACTCTTGAATAAAAAGTCCATTATCTTAAACTGGATTCCCAAGGTCCTGAATCACCTGTCTCCTGTACAACCTCATCTCCCAATATGTTCCAACCTACCCTTTATTGGCCTTCTTTAAATTCCTCCAATATGTCAAATACTCTCTTACTTCAGGGCCTTTGCACATGTTATTCTACTTTCCCGAAATGCTCCCCAGCCCTTGAACTAGTTCCTGCTCAGAAAAGCCTTCCCTCTCTTCAATCTCTACTCTAGGTCTTGTTACGATTTACATGCTGTTATTTTCTTTCAACACAGTTACCAAAATTCTTAATAAGGTAGCATACCATACACCACAGGTGCTATGATGGTAAGGACCATGTTTAGTTGAGTTACCTCTATTTCACCAACACCTAGTTTCATCCCTGGCACATAACAAACATGTAATCAATATTTGATGAATGAATGAATGAATGAATGAATGAATGAATGGAAATGAGACCAGAATGGACAGGATAAAAGAAAATATACAAAGGTAAATATAAATAAGGAAATCAATGAATAAAGAACAGAAAAGGAAAGAGAACTGGATAATGTATGATATGAAAGTATCAGAATAATAAATGATTTTCTTACTATTTTAAATCTTTAACAGCTCACTTAAAATAGTAGTAAATATAATAATAATAAATAGTGTTAATAAGCGGCTGATTAATAAACCTTTTCTTTGACAACAACTACCCTTGCTGGACCCCAGCCCCTGACATCCTCCACTTTGGAAATGAAACCACAGGGTTATATCTGACACCATAATGAAACAGAGCTCTCACCTCCTCATCCTACTCACAAGCTAACCTGGCCTGCATCCCAAGTTCCCCCAGACTGTGAGCAGAGGCAGCCATGGCAGGACAGGAAGCAAACGCTCCTTCTGCCCCACCCCCACCCCCTATGCTGAAGTGTCACCCTACCTCAGCATACCAAATTTCATGTAATGTTAAAACTCAAACAAATTATATGTCAAACCCAGTAGCTTGCCATCCAAGCCCCAGCCGCTAATCTGTTCTAGCTCTTGTGGTTTGGAGCTTTGGGGAAAATTAAAGAACTTTAACACCAGGCTCCTAAAACAGTTTAGATCTTAAACTATAACCATATTTCGGACTGTTTGTGGGGAAATGGCCATGAAAGGGGGACACGTGCAACCACTTACTCAGATTTGTTGAGGGCAAGGCTGGTCCAATAGGCTTCAATGGGAGCACTCACCACGGCATCGAAAAGGACTTCCTGTATCAGTTCCTTGTCACCTGTTGGGAGGGACAGACTTGAAAAGATGGCTTTGGCTGGGCCCCAAAGGCAGGCATGAGAGGCATTCACTGGGCTCATTTTGCAGTATCTGCAGGCTACTTTCTCACACAGTGTGTTGCTTTCTACACTAACCTCCCATCAGATGAAAATATGAAACAATCTGACAGCTGATACACCAGCAATCCAGGAGCCCCTAAGCATTTGGATGAGACAATAGTAAATGAAGAGTTTTGGGTATCTCACACTTCTGTTTTCTGCTCTCTCCCCATCTAGTAGTTCATGCCATAGGCCTCATGCCAATGCATTTGTGATTTGGAGATGAGAGGGCAACGGTTCTTGGGAAGTTTGCTCTCCTCATCCTATTTCTGTCCTCTGTCAAAACCTGTGATTCTTCAGAGCCCTGATTTCAGTCTGTTGTAAGAAGAGAAAGGAATACGATAACCTCATAACCTCTTGGATTCTTTATTTTGTGATTTTTTTCCATTACTTTTTTTTTCATTTTGCAGGGGAAAATAAGTCTCTTTGCAAAGGGACTCTTGGTAGAGCTCTGTGGAAGAGGCTAAGGAACCAGGGGGATATCATGAGTCTGGCAGAGGCAACTGAGCCCTCCAACCACTCTACAACGGGGCAGCTAATATCACAGAGCAGGTCAGTCTGCCCTAGGCTGGGGGCCAAGAACATGGTGGAGCTTTGTTATAAAGGGAAAAAAAAGAAAAGAAAAGAAAAGAAAAGAAAAGAAAAGAAAAGAAAAGAAAAGAAAAGAAAAGAAAAGAAAAGAACTCATCACACAAAAAAAGATGAACTGAGAAATACAGGTAGTCATGCAGTGGAATACTATATATATAGTAATTAAAAAAATGAATTAGAGCTTAATGATCTACACAAATTATAATAAGTGAAAACACAAGTTGTAGAATAATACATAGACTATTACACCATATATAATATACCATATATATAAATTTTATAGAAAGCAAATATAAAAACTACTTTTTAATATAGAAAATGTTACATATTTTTAAGGATACCTATATACAGGGTGGGGCAAAAGTAGGTTTATAATTATGAGGACATGAAACAGTTTATTTTTATATTACTGTTTTTAATTATTGTATTATTTTCCATATAAGCAACTGTAAACCTACTTTTGCCCCACCCAGTACATAGTAATAGTATAAAATGTATGTGAATGATGAAGAAATGCCGGACAAGCAACAGGACAGGGAAGGGCACTGAAGGGCTTCAACATTATCTGTAATGTTTCATTCTTTAAAAATGAATGTGACGCCAGTACAGCAAAATGTTAAGATGATAAAGCTGGATAGTAAATATGAGTAGTTTTTAAATATAATTTCTACACTTCTAAAAATGTCACTAAAAAGCCAAAATAACTCTAAAAAATTGGGCTCATATGATTTCCATCTGATCCTTTCTCTACCAGAGCATATCCCAAAAAGTTAATCCATTTCATGGAGATGTGGCTTAGACGCTGGATAACCTTCTTATACCTCTCACAGAGCTGCTGTGGCTATTCTCTAAGATAACATACATAAAGAGCATTTCACATCACTGAATGAATGATATCTGTTAGAGGCAGGGGCAGATGCCATGCTGATCTTTGGTCAGTCTCCCTCTGCCCAATCTTTAGCTACTGCAACTAACATCTGCTGGTTTAAGGTCGGATCTTGCATTTGGTGAGCCCCAGTCTTGCTGCTGCTCTTCCACTGCTCCCTGTGCATGAGTCACTTGCCATTTCTGATTCACCAAGCTCCCTCAGAGGGCACTTGGTGGAAGGAGAGGGACATACCATACTCCACAAGAGGCAACATGTCACAGTGTTGATCCCACCCTGGAGAGAACCAGGGGACCTTGATTATGGTCTCAAATGAGACTAGTCCTATTTCCAGCCCTGATCTATCATTTGTAAAATAAGGGAGTTGGATAAGCAGATATATACAGCTCCTTTCTAGGTGTAACCTTTTCATCCTACTCAGATATTTGACTAAATGGTTTGATAGGGGGACAAATCCAATGTAAAGGGTTAATCTGGGAATGAGGATTCTGCATGACTTTCCATCACCCACATTTTTTCTCCTGTTCCTACAGGATGCAGATATTTGGCTGGATTTAATGTGACTGATAGTCTCTGCCAGAGCAAAACTCCCCTAGAAAACTGAAGCAAACTATGGTTTGGGTTCACTCCCCACCACCACATGCATACACAACACACATTTAGAAGCACACTCACATTGGAGCAGAGGTTCTTTGCCTTTCAGGTAGAGCTTGATAGCTTCTAACTGAGACAGGTGACGGTGCTCTGGGTGTAGATCAGTGTTGCAGTAAGACCTAAGAGCATGACATGGCACAAAACAAGAGCATGTCAATATTTACAGTATCACCTTCCTTTGCCTTTGAACCAGGAGAACTGAGCAAAGGGAGAAGGACAGCTTGAAACCAAAGAGGGCACCAAATACCAATACTGATGAAGGACTTTAATTCTTACCATTCATCTGCCAGGGACACATCGGGGTGTTCTAAGTCATGCAGGCCTAGAGGTCAAGGAGAAGAAGTGAATGAGTAAGTGCCATCTGTGTGGGACACTGACCCTCCTCATCCTCTCATGTGCTTCAGGTGTTCTTGGGCAGGGCCATGGTGTGGTGTGGTTAAGGGTAGAAATCAACCCCAAAGATATCTCCCTGGGAAAAGGGACTCTGAACAAAGGAAATACATTCTTTTCTGAGCAGAACTCTGTCCCCACATCCCTCACTGAGCCACCACTGTCCGTGGCTATGTATCCCAGGAAAGCCCTAATGCCTTGTGGAGAAGTGATACACCATTGGGTTGTGGGAGAAAAGCTTAGCATGATGGTAGAAACACTGTTCTTAGAGCCCCGTGAAGCCTGAGCTGGGCCAGTAACTCCTGTGTGACATGAGCAGGTTACTTTACTTTTTTAAATGTCAGTCTCTTCATGTGCAAAGCAGGAATAATAATAGCAGTCTCTAAAGGATGGGTGGTTGTGAGAGTGAAGTTTTATATCGAATGATATGAAATTGCCAATACTCAACTGGTTTGATCAGCAAAAACTGCTAGTTGTTACAGAATCCTAAGTAAAAATGAGTCATCAGTCTGGAGAGGTAGCTAAGAGAGCAGGGGCTAGCAGACAATTTGGGAGTTTTTATAGAGTGCTCTGGACCATCCCAACTATGTGAAATCACTCTCTTTCCTTGTGTCTTCACATGACTTCATTTCAATGGGTCATTAGCAGACATATAGTTTTGAATGATGACCTCAGGGACTCTCATGATGCTTATAGCTTGTTTTAGGATGTTGAAGTTTCCTGAATGACCAACAGTGTCTTACTGCACAGAGGATTCCAATTTTTTCCTCAAATAAAAATGTATAAAATATAGAAAAATTATAGATCTATCAGCACACACACCTGTTTGATTTTATAGGAAGTAGGGGATAGATTACATAAAATATCATCATATGTTTCCCAGTGTCCATATCCTGGCTCCAGCACCTACTGGTTGAATGATCTTGGGAATTCCACTTCAACTCTTTGAGTAACATCAGCCAGAAGACACAGGTAAAATTGCCTAACTCATAGATTCCATGAGAGGATTAAATGGGACTGTGATAATCCATGCATCCATCTGCCTTTTTTTCTTTCCTCCCTCCCTCCTTCCCTTAATGTTGTATATTCACTGAGCAAAGTACTAAACCAGGACCTGAGAATGTACCAGTGAACAAAACAAAGATCACTTCCCTCATAGTTTATACTTTTTAGTGGCAGAAAAGAGGTAAGTAAATAAAACTAAAACACATAGCTTATCAGTTAGTAGTGATGACTGTGAAGAAAAGGGGAGAATATAAGAAGGGCAGGGAATGCCAAGAGATGTGAAGGGTTGAGAAAGAAAGTTTTGGTTTTAATCATGGGAGTCAGAGATGTTTTCACTGAGAAAATGACTTTAAAGCAAAATCCTGAAGGAGGTGAGGGAGAGAGCCATCTAGATAACAGGGGAGAGAGTGGTCATGGCAGAAGGAAGTATAGTGCAAAGGGCCTCATGTGGGACCTTACCTTCCTGGAATATTGGGCTAATGATGTCAAGTCTATCTATTTTTCTAGTTTCTGTTCTCATCAACTCTAATCCACAAAGCCCTCACTGGATATATTTCCTAGGCCTTATAGATGAGACCCTCAAAGAAAGATCTTTTTGATTGCTTCCTCTCTGAGTTCCTAGGGCACCAAAGACATTTACTTGTTCCCTAACTCTCCTACCTCTTATTTTGATCCTCCTGACAAAATCACACCTCATGATGACTGATGATGTTAACAATAATGACATAAGCTCTAACTGATTGAACAAGTATTGTGTATAATAGATATTAAAGATACAGGTAAAGCATCAAGGAGATTCACAAGAGAAGTGATTTTTGCAAGTAGAACTGCAGCCTGCGACTTCAACCTTGGTAGCGACTCCTCACATTTGGAGCAAAGTCTATCTGTTCACCATCTTTGTAATTTCTGGCTGGAATTTGCAAAGCACATTGAAAATGCCTAAATTCTGCAGGGCAGCATTCATTATGGAAGGTCCTACAGAAGGTGCTTTCTCAAGGTACTGCTTCCTTCCCCAAAAAGGGAACAAAACAGTCATGCCTTGGCCCTTTCTGATGACAAGCCCCTCTCCTCGTTAGCTGAAGGGGAAGCAGCTTTCCCAGGCTCAGTTACTCAGCAAATCCTACCTCAGCAAAGGTAAGATTGTAAGCCCTCTTACTCATGGAGGATCTACAGAGTGGAAGGTCTGACCTCATTTGTGTGGATAACCAGACACTCTCCCCCTTGCTGAGAATTCAAACTAATTTCTTGCATGATGATTACAGTTAGCTCTGAAATTCTCTCTTTGTGACCTCTCAGACTAACAACTGTGGAACACACAGGGGGAAGACAGTGACTAAAGAAATGATCCAAAAGACAATGCAAAATAACTTGCCAGCCCATGTACTGGGGGCTGACTAAGGGAATGGACATATGAGGGGCAATTAATCATCTCTCCTGCTGTTGTTCTGATCATGGGCTATTTCCTTAGCTTAACCTTAAATGGCTTAAACCTATATTTTCTAGATTCATAGTCAGTGACATCCACAAATCTATACATGGTTCATGAAGTCAGACAATTCTAGAATTTATAAAAATGATCTTGGAGTAGTCTCATCCTGATGAGCATCTTGCCAAAGTCACAGAATTGCCTGTTTTCTCTTGTATGTCTCTGGGAAGAGGCCCCACAGTTGATGATGTCTTCAGTGGGCACACACTGCATTCTGCCCAGGTCGCAGTGACTCCCTTCACACTCCTTCCTACTCCTTAAAATCACACAATTGGCTTGGGAGACAAAAACCAACACCTGTGAAACAATCCACAGAAAATCAGCTGTAAACCAGAAGACCATCTATGAAGACTGGCATCTTAGGGACAACCAATCTCATTCTTCATTCTCAGCTTCATCTGAGCCACAAGGTGGTACAGCTTCTGGAAGTTCAATACAATCATTTATAACTAGCTCTAACCAATTAAGACCTGACTTGTAACTGACCTTCCTTCTCTTGGCCACACTCCCCAGGGACACCCAGAAAGAGCACTGGCCTAGTCCAGCTCCATCTTCATGGAGATGCAGAATTTAACACCCAGTTGGGCGAGTGATGCATTCAAAGCCACTCTAGGCATGAAGCCTTCAGAGAGACCAGCCCCACCCCTCCCTGTGAGCTGCTGACACTGAGAAAGGGAACTCCTCTGAGCTTCTGGGTTTCTGGGACAGGAGAAGGACAGTAAGGGTTGTGATAACAACAATGTTTTAAAGAGCTGTAACAACTGCTACCAATTACTAGGAGTTTACAGTGCTTTATGAAGACAAGAGGATCTGGGAATCTCAAGGTGCTACTTACTCCTTCTGACCCATGTAAATCATTTAAATGATCACAATTTCCTTTGGACCTGGGCTGTCTGGAAACACAAGTGAAATCTGTCGCTCAAGCATGTAGGCAACTAAGTCTTGCATATTTTTGTTTTCATTTTTTCCCCCATGGCTTCAGTTGGTACACTAATTTGTATTTTTCTTGATACTAATTTTTATGGATGAGAAGAATATAGTTAGAGAATGATTGGCCCTCATATCTCTGTGGATTAGAGTAGAATACAAATAAATGAAATTATAATGAAGGCCACTACTAGTTGGAGTACCCACCATTCATAATCAGTCTAGGAAGAGCAAGGTAACATCAAGTGGACAATTAGTTGAGTCAAATGTCCAGGGATTAGCCAGAGTGTTGAACAGATGAGCAAGTTCGTCAGTTAAACTAACGGTAAAGGATAAGACTGATCAAGGCAGCATCTTACCTTCTTCAATAGTTACATTCCCTCGGAAGAAATACTTCCCATGGCCTCTGGAGAGCGCCACACCTAAACTGTGCAGAGAAACAAAGCAGACCTTGAAATCCATGCCATTGACTGGGATAGACTTGCGGGCTAACTTTTCATTTTCCGTTGTCACACTTCTATTTCATGTTCTATAAACAATTTTTCCAACAGTTTATTTTTAAAACCCCACTGATTATAGTTGTTGTTGGTTTTTCTTAGGTTCAATCAGCTGTTTCAAAGTAATTTTTTTGATTGGAAGTGCCAGCAGCAATTGGCTGTTCTTGTGTTTATAAAGAGGTGTGGCAAACTGCTGAGCCCCCTAGCAAGTCCTTTTCTTGGATGCCCTCAGTAGGTTCACTTGCCCTGCTCTTCAGTACTGCCTTATGCACCCCTGCCCTACATTCAGCAAGAGATGGGTCTTTCCAGACCTTGGAGTTTTGGACTAAGGAAATTAACCCCTTCTCAAGGACAAAAAGGAAAACTTCTACCACCACTAGAGTGTAGCCACATTATTGTTCTGTGAGCTTCTTTGCTCAACTCTCTCCCTAGTCTAGTAGTTCCCATACTCTCATTGGTTTGATTTAAGCTCCTTTCAGTGTTTGTCTAAATTATGAGAACGTGTGTTGAAAACACAGTCTCTTCATTTGGCAAACCCACTTAGAGGTCATGTGTACCCTCCATTGCTCTAGTTCCACATGGCACCTACCCATGATCCCTGGCTGTACATGGCAACATCTATTGTTAACTTTTCAGATTAATCTATGGTTAGTAAATTCCTTCTCTTCTTAGCTCTGTGAGGCACCAGTTCAGGAACATGAAGCAGCCCCACTGAAATAACTTTTTACAAAAGGTGTCACAACACCAAGTTAACATTAGTGAGAGATGTTAGAATGCCACATACACATCTGTAAGCAGGCAATGAGGCAAAGCCATTTTTCAGGACTGTCACAAAGAGAAATAACAGGATTCAAAGGTAAACAAGCACAGGAGGACAGTTCAGAGAAATTAAAATGGAAGTACAACATGTAGGGATGGGTATGCTACCTCCAAGTATGAAGGATTTTTATTTTTGGTCATGGAAATAAAAGGTGAAATGAAACTCACTAGGCAGCAAATTAGATGGCTAAGCACCCTGGTAACCTCTGAACTTGTCTCTCCACCCTTAGTTGGAACCCCCAAAGCTTATTTGCTTAGTAATGAGATGCAAAGCCAAGACAATTTTGAGTGAGTTCTCCTGCGTGAGCCTGAACCATCTTCCCCCTTCTGGAAAACAAAAAGAAAAGCAGCCTGGGAAAAGCCCCTTCCTCACTCTTTCCAGCCTTTTGGCAGGGTGTTTGGTTATCTTCAGATGATGAGCTCTGAGAGTGTCAGCAGGTTTTGTACAAACACAACTGATGGGTCTGATGGAATGTCCATGTATTATGGTCAGCTCTACCTGAAAGGAGTACCCTTGATGTCTGTATAATAGTAGTCATTTGTCATCACCAAAACCCGTTTCTAGATTGAAAAAAAAAGTCGTAGAGAAAAGAAAACATGGTTAGTCCGCTAGGTGAAGTTTTCAGAAATAAATAAAAATAAATGGACACACTATGATCAGGTTAACAGTACTACATGAATCTTGTTTGAGATAAGTAAAGACAAGAGAAAAATGATCTCAGCGAAAGATATTTATTCCAGATAGAGCTTTCAAAGCTAATTTTTCACAGTGGTTTGTTTTAAATTAAGCAGCAAGAATGTTTGAGAAAAATGTACCCCTTTGTCCACTGTCTTCTTCACCTCCATGGAAAACTTCCCTGTCTTTCGATTCACCATGGCGTTTCTTAACTAAAATGATAAAAGAAAATGATGTTAGTGCTTCCCTAGGTTATCAGGTCATCTGGACACCTGGCATCCTCCAGCTCGGGAGCACATCGGTGGCTTGTGCAAACCTGAGGTATGACAGGGCTGGGCTGTTTCCCACCCATTGTGGGCACTTTCGCACTGAGTTTGCATATTGCACTCAGACCCCTAAAACAGGGCTTCTGAAGATTAAACATCCAGTGGCTGTTGTACAAGGGGAGAGGGGTGACCTACAATAAATAAATGACTTTAAACTTCAATTTGGGTGCTCACATAAACCTCAGGGCCACAATGACAAAAAAGCCTGTGTAATGTTGATGAACCCTGAGAGTCAAGGAACAAATTGCTGGTAACTGGTGAACACACTCAAGAAGCAAGAATGCCTCTGGGGATGTTACATTTTCAAAAAGGGCATTGGTGTGTCATGGAGAAATCATGCTTCAAAACTTAAGTTAAAGATGTTTTCCTACACAGTAGTTTAATAAAAAAGAAAGGCCAAGCATTTGGACGACATGGATTAGCTTTTCATAGCATGAATCATCTTCTAATGCTCTCTGAGAAATCAGGGCCAATTACTGGCCTCACTGACACTGACGAGCAGTGAACAGGGTGACCTTATATCTGATTTTGGAGCAGGGAGCCTGCTTCCCTCCCCCACCCCTGGCTGACCTCTTCTAATTACGTGTGGCCCTTCCGTGAGTTCAGAGAAGGACAGCAGACACAGTGATGAAAGATGTGCCGTCATGGGCACCAATGGGAGACGACAGGGAACGACAGGGAAGGCCATTTAATGGAACAGGAGCAAATGCTGACATGTTACAGCCTGTCAGGAAATGCTCTTTCCCAGCCCTGTGCTATGGTTTTTGGGGGTTTTTGTTTTGTTTTGTTTTTTATACCCTTGTCCCCTCTTCTTTGAGGAGCTTGAATAAGATCTAGCCGATAGAAAACTGCAATGCTTGCAAGCAACCTGAATTTGATTCAGGGTTGTCTAGATTTGGGTTCACATTTCCATCTTCTGTAAGAGAGAGTAAAAGCCTAATTTTTATCTGAAGGCATGTATAAAATAAAACATATATTTGACTCTAGATATATTTTAACAACACATAACGGGCATTTCTGGAAATATTTTCCTATTTTAACTTTTGTGGTTTTGGATTGGGAGAGCTGGTCCTAATTAAGTCTACTTTCTAACTTTCAAGAACGGCTCGATTTATCTTTAACATGGTTTTCATTTTTTCTCTTTCTGGTGCCTGCCTAAAGCCATTTGGGACCTTCCCCTCTCACATTCCCCAGGCAAGTCAGAGATTAGGTAAGCCTCTCTACCCTCCATGCCACCCCACCCCCAACTCCCAGTAGCACAGAACAATCAGCTTGCGGCCTGGGAGGATCCAAGGCCAGGGTCACTGACGCTTTCTGGAGGCGAATGCCTAGACGATTAGTCTAGTCTTTCCCTTTTCTTCAATAAAAATGAAAATAGGTTACTTATTGAACACCTTATGAGGCAGGATAGCATTGTAGTTAAGAAATAGTCCCTGAAGCCAGAGGTTTATGGTCCTGGACAAATCACTTACCCTCTCTGTGCTTCGGTTTCCTTTTCTGTAAAATGGAATGAATGAGAGCACCCACCTCATGTAGTTGTAGAGGGGACCAGAAGAGTTAATATTTACAGGAGTGCTTGGCACCCCTATGCACTCAATGAATGTTGGCTACCCTCCACGGTCACAGCAGCCGCAGCAGCGTCTTCATGACCACCCTCCTCACTTGCCTTTACTGCCAGGCCCCTCACAATAGGTTACTGAATCAGGACTCAGACTCCAGTTTGCTGGATACAGATGTATGTGCAGCAACCCAATGTTTTTCAAACATCTTTGACTGTGAGCCACATAAGAAATACAGCTTCTCTGATGCTGCCTTGATGTCTCCTATTTTTACAGATTTCATTGCTTTTAATTGCTGCTCATGAACAATTAAATGAATTTGTGACTCTCCCCTAATTTCTCAGGTTGAAAACTGCTGCTCGTCACCATGTCTGTGTTGGCATAGACTGAAAGAGAGGCAGTCCAAGGTAAAGAGAAGTAACGAGGATATCAAGGCTCAAATGTCAAGTTCTACCATGACACATACCACTGTCCTATGACCTCTCTGGGCTCCGTTTCTTCAGCCTTCATTCATTCCCTCAAAAGTGTTCACAGGTGAGGACTTCCAGACCCCTGCCAGGGATCCTGACAGGTGCTGTATAAACTGTGTTCATCAGATTTTTATGAGGTTTGGACAATACTGATAGATACTGGACTCTTACTATATACAGGCACAGGTTTTAAAACCCTCAACTTCATCTTTTAAGGTATCATTATTATCCCTGTTTTACAGGTGGGGAAACTGAGGCACAAATTTAAGACACTTGCCCAAGTTCACACAGGCTCTCTGCCCCCCAAATGTACATTGTTCCTCTGCTTTTCAAATCAGGAGAGAAAGCATTTGGACAAATTGAAAGCATCAATATAAAAATTGTGTAGTATCAATATAAAAATAATTTATTGCTATTTCTGGTTTTTTTTTGTAATCAAAGAAAATGTTTTAAACATTGACTGTGCAATAGTTTGATGCTTTAACATCCCAGTAGACTGTCTCACAAGCTCTAGGTCCTATGGTTTAGAGCAGACAGGAAGATGGTTTTCTGTCTTCACTGCCAGAGTGCAGAAGAGGGTTTGGTGCTTTTTCAATAGACTGTCTGGTGACAGCACAGCACTGTGAGGGTGGAGAAGTCTAGAAATGTTACTTCTCCATCTGAGGAGAGGGAGGCTTGAGAATGGGGCAATTTGCACCAAGGGCTATGGTAAGTCAGTGCTGCCACCAGGCTCAAGGTCTAGGTTCCAAGGTGGTACCCAGAGCAGAAGCAGGAGTGAGGGGAGCAACAATGCCATCAGTCCCAACTAGGGCAAGAAGGGCATGATCAGCGGGGCTGCTCAGAGCTGTCTGAATATCCCTGAACTGCCATTGCATGGATTAGAGTATGAACAACTAGAGCAATGAAAATGGCCTGGCAGAGGAAAATCTCCAAACGACTTTGGGTGTGCTCATGTTAGAATATTACCTAGCCATCAAAAAGTCATACGTGCAGATGTTCAACTTAACACATAACAAAGAAAGGTGAATTAAAATGTCAATGATATACCTTTATTTTCCCCTATCAGATGTCAAACATTTGCAAGTATGTTCATGCAGTGGACATTAAAGCAGCTTTCACCACAGCATGGTCGAGAAAATGAAGGACAAACCTCTTCAGGCTGAAAAGAATAATCTGGTGACTGTGATAAGGGTCTTTGGAATCCAGGAACCATCCCCCTTCCGCTGGGCCCTGCCTTATCCAGGTCAGATATTCTTCTACAGAGCCCAATGAGTCTGTCTCTCTTGTCTGCACTCAAGCTGAAGCAGCTTCACTGACCACCCAAAGCACCCACTTTACTAATGACTGTGACAGCTAGTGGCCTTGCTTCCAGTTCCACTGTGAGCCTACAGATTTTCTCTCAGGTCAGAGCTCATTAAGGAAGCTCTCCCCAGAGAGTCATTGATCACCTTAGGTTTTGTGTATAATTATATACAGATAGCTCATTCTCCTAAAGATGGTTCATTATCTGCATTGGAACCTTCCCAGTGCACAGACACGTGCACTTCTGGGCCCTAATGACATGCAACCCTAGCCAAGGGAGGCAGTGGATGAACAGTCTGTTAGTCACAAGCCAGCTTTCAACCAGAACATGAAAACAGACTCAGACACAGAATGTTTATACAATGAAACCCTCTCTTTCTCTCCCTCTCTCTGCTTCGGCATGGGCACTCAGGTGGGCTATGGTGGTGTGGGGGCCCAGGGCTTAAGCATGAGCTGCAGAGACACAGGAATGGGTGTAAAAAAACAAACTAAAAGACCAAAGGTCTCAGAAATAGGTTCCTGGAGAAGAGGTTTATGGGGCTTTGGAAAGAAAGGACTCAGAGCAATCTTTCCATCAGCGTCATCCCAGGTGAGAAGAATGTGAGTTGCCTGGAGGGTAGTGGAAAAAGGGCTTAGAGTGCAGCACAAGGGATTTCAGCTGAATCTAATGGTGCCTCCCTCGCACCACCACAGGCCTTTGTTCAGCAGCTAGTACCAGGCACGACCCGTCTTTTCTGTACCCCTCAAGGAGGATAACGCACTAGGGCACTGATATAGGGTCTTTATGGACTGCTGGACTCAAGGGCTCTTTCGAAGGCATACCAATGTGGTCAAGAGCACTGAGGCCAGACTGCCTGGCTTGGAATCTATGCTCAATGCCCTTTGACCATTACAGCAATTCTTTGCCTCAGTTTCTTTACCTGCAAAAATAAGGATAGCAATAATATCGATGTCACAGGATTGTTGTGAGAAATAAACACGCTCGTCCATATGCAGCACTCAGAACAGTACTGGAGTGTAGGAAGAATTTAATATGCGGCAGTTAGTATTTTTCTGTTTATAGAAATAATCATGTTCATCATGAAGTTTGGGGATGACTAAAAGATAATAGGAATAAGATAAAAATCATCTTTAATTCCTTCAGCCATCTCTGGGAATTTATAAGTAAAGGATATTTGAAAGGTACTTTTTTCTTCTAAGAGGCAATCAACACCAGTGATTCAGTCTGGCCTACGAGTGTTTCAGGGTCACTTCCTGGTTCACGGGTCCACACAAGATCCTACTCATTGAATTGTTGACATGATGCCTTACTCACCTTGGAGCTGGAAGTCTCACTCATTCTCCTCTAAATGATTTCTAATTTTAAAATTTTTTCTTATTTTAATTTTAAATAGTCATATTTTGTATGTGTTTTAATAATAGTATAAGTGATGTCACATCTTTTTTGGAAGTACACAGGGTCTATTTTATAAATATGGTTGTTCAATTCAACACAGGCCTAGTTGCCAAGAGAAGGAGGGTGCTTCCTCCAGGAAGGTCTCTGCAGCTGGGTACACTCATGCTGCTTCTCCCTGAAGGGCTTCTGCTTGCCTGGTCCTTCCCAGACCTTGACCTGAAGCCTGCCTTCCGCTACTTACATGCAAACCCCAATGGCATGCATATGGGCATACAGGATCTTGTGTAGGCTTCTCAAAGATGCTTTGTGTAGATTCCAGAATTCTCTAATCCATGGAGTGCAATTGCCTGGGAGAGAAATGGTGACTTGGATTTTCCCAAACATGTTGTTAGTGACGAAACTCACATTTCAATTGTACTGTGCTCCCAATGGGACAAGACAAGAAACCCAAACCAAAGAGAAAACCAGAGATCAGTTTGTGCTGAACAAGAACATTGGTCTTGCTGGAGATATGGGGACTCAGTAGGCAGACACCCAGAACCCAGGCCTGCAAGTCAGATGAAAGTGAAAAACACGCACACAAGGCTGGGAAGCTGAAGCTTTGCAGCTCCGATGAGAAAGCATTTTAGGACAAGGAAATAAAAGGCATATTCCAAAGCATTATTGGTAAAAGGAGATCTCACCACACTGAAAATTAACCGAGGCACAGGTGATGACTAGAGCCATGTAATAAATGTCTCAGGTCACAGGCAAAGAAGTGAGTGGCAGCTGAATGTTAACTAGCAGAGGGGATGCTCCCTGGTGTGGGGACTCTGACGTAAAAACAGGCATAATCAAGCCTGCCTTCCATATTAATTAAAGTGGAAAAGATGAAGGGATGCGGAAACACATTGACAAGGTTCAGGTCTTCTGGGACAGAAAACCAAAAGGCCCAGTGAAGTCAAAATAAAGGAACAATGAGGTGAAGATGGAAGAGAAAGGAAAATAATGGGATGCACTCTTAAGAGATTCATGAGACAGTTTAACAACTGGAAGTCCATAGGACACCAATTAATGAGAAGGTCTCCTGAGGACCGATGATGATGGCAACATTGCCATGCCAACAATCGGTACCACTCATAGAATGCTAACCGTGACCACACAAAAATGTAAGCACCTGTATTTATATCTTTCAATATATTAACACATTTAATATTCAAAACAGCTCTATGAGGTATTTTTTTATCATCATTATACTGACTTTACTGGAGAAAAACAAAAGAACAAGAAACAAAATTGAGGGGCAGACAATATAACTGCTTGCCCAAGACCAGCCAGCAGAAAGTGTATTTGAACCCAGTCAGGCTCTTCCCTGAGCTGTGCTCCTCAAAATTGGGCTATTCTGCTTTTTGGGATGAACAGCTTATAAGGAAAGAACATATATATTAGGTGTAGCACTATCAAAAGAACCTGACATGAATCCTGATGACAATGTTCAAAGAAAAAGAAAATATAAAACTCTACCAGGCCACTGAACCACCAACATGCAAGCAAAAGAATACAGATGAGGAAGTAGCGTTTTATCAAAGCGCAAAGTTATTTTGTCTGAACTTGGGTTTAGAAAGACTTAATACAGATGTAGAAGGAAATAGGTTAAATTCTGAAACAGATGTGATTTTTGCACTTTATAGGCAAGGAAGAAAATCAGAGATTTATGCTAGCTGAGATGTCCAGGGAACAGAGGATGGAGGAGAAGAAAAGCTACAGCGAGAGAACTGCCAGGCTGGGCATACTTCTGGAAGCTTGAGAACCCAGCCTGGGGACTTCAAATGGTCTCCATCAACATCCCTCTGGAAAGGAGGGCAGAGGGAGGGAGGCAAACAATGCTGACTCAAAGTTGAAACTTAAGAGAGGACCCCAGACCAATCAGGGAGGATGCACGCAGCAGAGCATGGCCTTGGCACAGAGACAATAGAGAGAGGTGAGGAACAAGGGCCTGGACAGCAACACCTGGGTAGTTACAATTTAATTCAGGACCACCCACCTGCATTCACACAATGGTAGCCATGTCTAACAGATCTGATTTAATGAGGATGTATCAAGAAGACTGATGGGGCTAAGTTCCAAGCCTAGGAGAGTTCTCGATATGGTTCCCGAGGTTGAATCTGTGTGGGAAATGAGCATGTGGCTACTGCAATGTGGTTGGTGAAGAGGGAAAGGCTGTTACTGCCCAGGGAGGGGGCGGCCAACATGAGCTGTGCTCACGAAATCCTGACAGGTGAATTCAGACCCTGCCTTTGCACAGGGCAGAGCCACCCACACATGCTCGCTCCCCTGACCCTGACAGGTCCCATCAATGGTCCTGAACAAGCATTGGATTCATCAGCTATGGGAGGGAGAAGAGCCTCCCAGGGGACGGCTTTTGCAGACTGTGCAAAGCAGGCCGGGTGGCTGGCCTGTCTGCAACTGGTCTGACCAGCAGGAGAGCTATAAAACTCCAAACTCCATAAAAGGGCCCATTGTCTCCACGTCCCTCTGGTGGCCAGGTGTCCCTCTGGCAGGCCTCTCACTGGCTCCTGAGGCAGCCTCCAGGTACAGAAGGGGGTCCGTGGCAGCACCTTCCTCACCAGGCTTGAATACAAATCACTTACCACATCATCTCGGTCTTCCCACTCGACCTCGGAGAGGTCAACACTACTGTAGTTAGGTTTCCTTCGCTTTTTTCCTTCTTCATACTAGCAAGAGGAAGGAACAGAAAAAGAAAACATTTCTGTGAGATCACCAGCCAGGGCAACCTTTATCCTGCCAAATCCTGCTTTGCGGATGGGAACCAGGAAAGGAGGGATGTTGGTGAGAGGCCCTGTCGTGCCAGTCCTAGAGGTTTGAATAGCAGGGAGTGGAGTCCAGATTCCTCTAAACATTTGCTTTGAGCTGAGAGAATATACAAGTTAACTCTTTGCTTGATATGAATTTACCTAGTGAAGCCCTTGGCTATAAGCACAGCAGACACAGAGCAGAGTTTTCCCCCTCCTCGGGTGGTTTCTGTGTGAAATGGGGAAGAGCCTTCTCCTCTACTCCAGGGCTTTAAAAACCACTCCTTCAAAACACAGGAAAGGGTGTCTTACATATGTTACCAAATACCTAGTGGTATCTCGCTATGTTTTATAGTTCTCCCACCCCTACCTCCTGTTTCAAATGCACTCCATACCCCTTGGCTAGGCTACAAAAGCACTGATCTCTGCAGTTGGGTTCAACACCCTGGTAACGTTGTACAGACACACAGAACCTTCTACCTGCTATCACACTGGCCACAGCAGTCCTGAGCTAAGCACGGCTGCTTTACCCAGAGTGGGTGTGGGGACTGGGAATCACTGCCAGATTTAATGGCCATGAGGGCATTTCTCTGGAAAAGCTGATGAGTGCATTAATAACTGGGGAAGTGGTTTCAGCTTTTTCCCCCTAAATCGCTGGCATTAGTCATCCTGCAAGCCTACCATTTTATCAACCGGACATTCATGTGTCTGGACATTCCTGTGTCTCGGGGCCTTTAATGTTGGCTGTTGGGGTGTTTATAATGTAGGAAAGTCTGCCCTCTACTGCAGGCTAAGGAGAAGCAACCCTTTTACAAGTTCACAAGGTAGGGCTAATGGCATACTGGGAAAAAAATATATGTATGGACAGCTTTTCTCGTGTTTGGTTTTGTCTCTAAATTGGTCATCTTTTGGTTTAATTGGCAAGATTCTAAGTGAGATGCAGAGTCACTCTAAGTGTTTGAAGACTCCAAAACCACAGGTTGCCATTTGGAACATGGCTCGGCTACTCCGGAGACAGGTGCTGAAGGAATACCAGACATGAAGGAGAAAATCACTGTCTACAGGTTGGACCAAACAGGTCTAAACTGGCCCCCAGTGAAATCTAGGGAGAGAGACCAGAGAGAGAGCCCCTGTGGGGCCAGACAAGGCCAGATGGTTTCCCCACCCTTGTTCCTTCTGTATTTTGACTGCATTTCAGGATTCTCCAAGACATCTCTGGAGACTGCCCACCCCAACATCTAGGAAGGCCACCTCGCGTCTAAAGGGCAGTGGGCCCTGGTCACCCCTGGCCAAGTAGCCTTCCGCTCCCTCCTCTGAGGTTCCCAATTAACAGACGTTCACGGTCAGTTTTATGACATCAGATCCACTCCAGATGAGGAGGAAGGGAAGTAGTTCCCTCAGAAGCCGCTGTAAACGATAGCAGATTCTCAGTTGGATCCTGTTACGGAAAGTTCGTGTATGCAGGGAAGCTCTGGTCCTTGTGAGAGCCAGGCTGAACGGAGTGGGAGGAACAGGACGAGGTCAGTGGGGTTGTCGCCAGAGCCTCACAATGAGGAGGTGTGATGGGGAGGGGCGTATGACACGAAGACTCCCGATTGTCCCCCTGAGGAGCTGGAGTCAGACACTCTTGGACCATTGTTACCTGTGCTAATGGCTCCAAGTCCCACTTTAGTAAGAGCCATTACTGAGAGCCACTAGGCCCCCAGAAGTTTGTGCAGCCCAGATTCTGATGGTGAAAGGCAGAACTTTCACAGTTTCTTGGGTGGAAGTTCTTCCTTTGGTCTTTCCAAAATGCTCCTTCATTCATTTATTCAACCTGCATTTATGGGACACCTAGTGCGTGGGATGTACGAAGAATACATGGTCAATTAACCAGGACTCCTCCTTTCCCAAGGACTTGCTGACAGTTAATGACCCTTCTGCCTCTGGAAGGTCAATTCATTGCCCATCACACATGGAAAAATGGGCTCAAACAATTTAACCAACAAGTCAAATAACAAGTTAGATAAGATCACATAGCCAGTACAAGGGAGGACACCCTGTCCCCACAGCCCCTGGCCAAATTTGCACGGCTAAGCCTCATGTTATTTCAGCCACTCTTAAAGAAATTTAAAAAGACCCCAAGGTCCAGAGCATCAAATGTTTCTGCATCCTCAGAAAGTGTCCAACTGTCTTTGTTAGAAGAGGACAGCACAGTGATCCTACCACTTACTGGGCATGTGACTGAGCAATGTGCCAAACTGTTCCAAGCTTCCTTTTTCTCAGTCACAAATGGGAGAAACAAGAGTGCCTCCATAGCCAAGGGAGGCTGAGAGGATTAGATACTGTATGTAAAGTGGCAAGCACATTCCTAGGCATGAGGTAAATCCTTACTATGTGACTAGCATGATTCCTGAGAGCCATGACCTTGTTGGCAAAGACACAGGCTCACTATAAACAATTGGTTAATACTTCATTTCCACAGCATGAAGGGACTCATTTAATAATTTCACAGGTCACAGTTCTGCAAACCATGGGCAGGCAGGACATGTTTGTTGAAGAGGATGATCGCACACGTGTGTCTTCTCCCGATGTGAATTGTACACATCAAGAGTTGTCTACTCAACACCAAGTTGGGACTTGAGACTCTCCTGACAGAAAAATTTATACTTGTGCTAAATAACCCAAGTTCTTTTAGATGGCATCTGGCAAAAGTGGAATTGCAGAGAACCCTCGATTTCTGATCTTTCCTAAAATGTCTCTCTTCATTTTCTTAATAACCACTCGAGAAATGCACTGCATTATATTATTAGTATTCATGAAACTTGAAGAGATTAAAGAGTGAGGGAAAGTAAGATTTCCCAGCATGCTGATCAATAAGCCACCATATTCCAACAAGTCTCTGTCATTTAATTTCATTGAAAGAAACAGACAGGGTGGGAGATATTTCCTCTGCAACTCCATTTTAGGAATGCCTCTCCACAGTGTCTCGTTAACCACGCATGTGAAACAGGTCCGGAACACTTTGTATTTGGATCTTTATTAATGGATGAGCTCCTTTAGAATATAAATAATAATGTAGCAGAATGATTAATTTGGGTGAGACAAGAAAAAGTGGTCTGTTGCATATATAAAACAGGCTAAGAATGATGAGTAAACTCTAGTGTAATGACCCAACTCCACCTTTTTTCATTTGCCCCATTAAGAAACATTAAATGGCTAGAGATTAGACCTTCTTTAGAAGACACCTGTGCTAGATTGCCACCACCCATTCCCCACATTTTACATGGTGATCACTTTTTTGTTCCTACAGGGAACCCCTTGAACCCACATCAATAAATATACTTCTAGTGAAAGTAAGGCCACCCTTGGTTCTGAGGTAGACAGTGACCTGAGCATATGAAGAAGACCCAGATCTCTCCAGGACATAGCGATTTGTTCAGAGATGGGGACATAATAACTCGGGTCAACCCCAAAAATACTCTACCTGGGATGCTTTCCTGGATTTATCCAGAGAAAAAGGCTCTCCATCCACTAGCATCACTAAGGTAGCAGGATGTGAACTTGAATTTCTCATGGCCACCACTACCTCTACTTCCTGACAATGAAGTCAGTGCAGAGAAAGCAGAGAACAGATACAAAACCAGTCCTGAACCATGGTATGCACACCTGAATCAAGCTGTGGCTGGAATTCATATTCTTTTGGCCATTTCACATACCAATGTATTCTCTCCTCATTATCCCCCTCCCTTTATAAAGGTTTTTTTTTTTTAAAAAAAGCTGGCTTGAATTTCAAACACAGTCAACAGAGTTCCGACTTGTATATATTGAGTGCCTTCATTTTTTTTCTTTTAAAATGAACAACTTTAAAAGTACATTTTAAGTGAAATATTCACAAACCCTGGTTCTCTAATGATTATTTAGAAATGTGTGGCTTGGTGTTCCTACACGGAACCTCTTGATTACCTCATTGCTAATTGAGATGAATTACTGTGTTTAAGCATGGCTGATCCCCGGTACCTGCTTTCCGACGGAGAGGACATATGTGTGGCCACGGATGGAGAGTGACAGAAACAGAATTAAATTCTCAGATCTCTGCCTCCCAGGCCCACTCTCCCTTCTCCCATGGGACTTGGCCTGGGACAAATCCCAGGTCCACCACTCCACTCCCTCTTCCCTGCGTGAGGATCTTGTTACTGGGGCCGAGGCATCGTATATGGCATTTGTTAGTGTATCTGTAATCTGTAACTTCCTTTGAAAATGTGATTAACGAATTGCAAACGGTTTCCAAAGGTTTATAAACAGATACTTTGAGAGCCACAGGTAGGTTTGTAGTTTTTGGTGCCTGTTTTATGAAAAAAATATGTGAGGGAGAATTTAATAAGGAAAGATATTCTGTGCCATGAAATACTTTGAGGTGGAGTTTTAAATAAAGGCCAGATGTGGTGAACACACAAACCAGCCTGTGGCCTAGGAGGATGGGACAAGAGGTGCACCCATTGGAGGAAGAAGCTGGAACGATGTGGGGGCACGCCGAGCTCCAGGACCCTCTCGGCAGTGCTAACTGTCTGCTGCGCATGCCCTTTGCACTACCTGCAGACTGACTTTGGAAGCACAATGGGATAGGCTACAGTGATGGCCAGGTTCATGTTGGTTTGAAAAACCGAAAAATGCCTTTGGTTTTTCTGTGTTCTTTTGGGAAAGGCCAGAGGAAATTAGCTACACACATCCATGCAGCCTCTGTGAAACAAATATTGTGTGTGTTAATAATTGATAAACTGTACGTGCTGCTCCATGCTGCCAACAGGAAGGAAGGAGATGGGGGTGGGAGGCCCACAACTAGAGAGAGGAAGAAGCTTTGCCCAAAGCTAATGCCATCTGCAGAAGGGGTGTGGCTGAGGGCCAGGAGCCAGACATTGTCTGGGCAGATGTTTCTCTCCCAGGACAGCCATGGTCCTCAGCTGGTGAACACCTTGGCCATATCCCCCGAGGTCCCGGCCTCCTCTTGTCTCAGAGACTTAAGTGGCCATTATAGAAGGAAAGAAGGCATATCCTCACTCTTCCATGCATAAGAAAGTAAGGTCTAATGGCTCCTGGGTACTTCATTTCTTCACCCCATCCATTCATTCCCTCACTTGCTCATTTGATCACCCTCATACCCCCAAATATCGTAGGACCCTGAATACTGATCAGGTGCTGAGCCATGCCCAAGTGAGCCTTGGAAAAGCACAGAGAAGCTGTCAGAGCAGGATACTCTCCTGCCCTCAAGTTGCAGATCATGATTCACTACCAGTGAATCAGTCCAGTTAGGAGACGGGTTAAAATCCAGGGCCCCAGAGTCAGGCTCAGAACTCATCAGGTTTTCATCTCCAGGCTGAATACACTCTGGGGCCAGCATGCACTCACCCCAGCTCCTGGGGGCTAACAGGTATCTGCTCACCTCTAGGATGAAAAGAACAGCATCCACCTCACCGGGCTGTGGTGAGAAGCAAATGGGTACAAGCATGGCTGAGAACAGAGCAAGAGGGCTTGAGAACATGCCCACTTGGCCAGCAGCATTAACTGCCCCTGTTATTGTTGAGATACGGCAGCCCCTCTTGCTGCCTCATCCCTAGAGAGTACATTCATGGGATAAAATGGCTGTTAACAGTACAGTTGTTTATTAATATTTTTATTACTTTAAAGAGGCAATTCAACTTAGCAAGGTAGCCAATTCTTCTAAAGGTCAAAGGGAAGGCTCTCAAAAGGAATGGTTCCCTGGCCAAGCGGCCGGACAGGCCTGAGACAGAGTGATAGTCTTTTCCCCTGCTATTTGCAAATCAAGGTTTGTGACTATAACAGCATGTCCAGCCTCAGGGCAGGGGACTCTAGGAAAAGGGACCCCCAGTGGCTGGTATCAGTCACTGTTCTCTTGGCTACAATCTAAACAGTTTGGGCATTTGCTGTTTTTTGAGGGGGTTTTTTCCATCCTGATTATCCATGTATCAACTGCTCATTGTAGAGAATTTGGAAAATAATGAAAAGCACAAGAAATAAAAAATATATTTCCTTCACTACCACAATGCAGGGATCATTACTTGATATTCTGCTCTTTTCCAAAGGGTACCTTGAAGCAGTTACTGCTTTCAGTTTTCTAAGTTCATTGTTTCTCCAACAAGGAGAATTCACAAAATGTAATAACCAACCTGTTCTGCTTTCTAAATCACTGCCTTTAGTGAGGAAGGAAGGGAGGAAGGAAGGAAGGAAGGAAGGAAGGAAGGAAGGAAGGAAGGAAGGAAGGAAAGAAAGAAAGAAGGAAAGAAAGAAGGAAAGAAAGAAAGGGAGAGAGAAAGAGACGGAGGGAGGGAGGGAAGGAAGGAAGGGGGAGAAAGAGAGGGAGGGAGGGAGGGAAGGAAGGGGGAGAAAGAGAGGGAGGGAGGGAGGGAAGGAGAAAGGAAGGGAGGGAGGGAGGGAGGGAAGAAGGATGAAAGAAGGAAGGAAGGAAGGAAGGAAGGAAGGAAGGAAGGAAGGAAGGAAGGAAGGAAGGAAGGAGGGAGGGAGGGAGGGAAGGAAAGAAGGAGGGAAGGGGGAGAAAGAAAGGCAGGCAAAGTTTTCTGCTAGCCAGCTTCTCCCTCACATCCTATCATTTTCATGAAGAGTGACTGTGTCTTCTGCCAGGTACTACGTTAAGCTCTGAACATATCTTGTCTAATTCTCACAACTCCAAGGGAAGGATAATTGCCTCCCAGATGGGAAAATGCAGAGCTCAGAGATGTGGGTCATTTGGTAACATGTTCATAGGCAGTGGAAATTGAGATTCAAAACCAACTCTGCCTGGTTTCTGAGCCTCTGGTGTTCATGAGCCTCAGCTCTGCCACCTTGGACATGGTCTCCTTGCCAATGCATGTCCTCAGCTCAGACGACAACTACTGATGGGACTGCGCATAGCAGGCATGTGAATGGCTGCGGAAACACTCTGGAAGTCAAGTCCTACCAGCCATTCATGTTTCTGTTCACAGTGGGCTCTTTCAGGCCACCCTGAAACTGGCCTTGCTGACCAAGGATGCAAGAATCAGCTTCAAATTCAGAACAACTACAGTATATTGAGTGAGTGCAGTGAACTAAGTATCATGCCACATGCCCAATATATGATGTCATATTAACACAATGCCCAGTAACCAAAATCCAACTCAGGGCCTCAGAGAAGCCTTGGAGGGCCTGGGATAGCACTGCAGCTAGGATTTCCATGAAAGTCATCCAGGTCCCTTAGTGTGTAGCTAAGCCTTCTAGAGAAGATACATGACTAGACAACATAGATGTTATGCCAGAAGAGAAATTCTGATGAGTCTGTATTCGAAGATGAAATAATTCATGTTCATGGAAAGATGAGAAGCTCAGATACACTGGAGGCAAACAGGGCCATGAGGGTGTGTCCAAAAGCAGCCAGAAGGTGGGAGAGAGGCAACAGGGCATGTTGAGACAACAAGCCTTTTCCTTTTTCTGAAGGTACCATGCTCTTATTAATTAGTGTTTTTAAGTGTCTCAAAGATGAAAAGTCCTATGTGCTCTCTTAGTATGATTACAAAATCCTTTTGATCGCTGTAAAACTAAAACAGCTTTGGTATTTTTTTTAAAGAAACAACAATTAACAGGCTGCTTTGAAAACCCAAATGACCTTTATCTTAAATCAGTGTCCTCTGCGTCTCCATGAGTCATAGGCACTGTGTGTGGGGAGGAGGTGGCCTCGCCCCACCACCATTTTTTTAGGTCAAACCCGGCTTACTACTGGTGGCTGCATTTAAATTTCCATTCTCAAAAAGCCCGCACATCCTACAATAGCAAGCTAGTCATAAAAATTAAAATTGTGCTGAGTGGTTGGATAGCAGGAACTGTTTGTGCCACAGCAAGAGGAGAGGAACAGGACTCGGATGCGAGGAGAGGGGCTCACCTTCTGACTCAGGTGATGGGTGAGGCCAGAAAAGACCACCCCTCAGTAGAGAAGAGAAAAGGGAAAATGTACCGGATACTACATACAAAACAAAGATGCATGTGAGCGCCTGGGAGACAGCTACTCTGATAAGTGAGAACACCCTGAGACAAAACTCTCTCTAAAGTCTCCTGAGCAAAGGTTAGAAGCACAACAGCTTTTAGAATGAATTTCAAAATTTCAAATAGAGTTGCGCCAGGTTCCTAAGCATAGACATGTGCCAATTATATTCCATATTTCTTATAAAAATCCCAAATGCCACTGAGTGGTTAGATTACATTGAGAGTAAAAAGAGGACCTATATAATTTGAGACTGTGTCTGTGACATTTGACAAGCAACTTTTTGTTTGCATTTATATAACTTTACTTGGCATATTCCTTTGAGAAATTAACTATCTACAGAAGAGCATCAGGTGTATAGAAACTGTCAGACTGTTTTGAACATGAGGTAGAATTGGTTTCAGTTTAGAAACTGCAAAGACAATGAATTTCCTTATTCACTCAAGTGATATCAGGAAACAGTATAAACCCGTGTAAACCCACACTGCAACACAATGTATTAGCCTTTGAATGATGCCGTAGAAGGAGTTCTCATGTTGCTGGTTTTCTCTTGCAGACAGAACATTCCCAGTACCCCATCCCCAGCCCTGTCACAGGGAAAGGATGCCTGTTCCACTACTTCAGCTTTGAGGGATGGCAGTTAGAACAGAGAGATCTCTCAAGTTAAGGCTGTTGTGCTAAATCACATGAAGAGCAAGAAGCTGGCAATAAATTTGCAAGTGAAGTAAATAGAGATATGTGGAAAGGAGGGCAAGGAACCCTTCCTTCTAAGCCAGCTGCAAGTACCCTGGACTCTGGTTTATGCCTGTAGCGGCATCAGCCTCTGTCAGGCTGCAATGCCTTCATCACATGAGCACTAGTGAGTGTGAATACAATTTTATTTAGGAAGCTCTTGGTATGAGAACTTGATTTTGTTTCTCTTTTTCTGCTAATTTTTTTCTAGATACTTGTGAAGGAAGAGAAGTCAGGAAGGAATCAATCTTTGTGGCACACCCTCCATGAAAGTTTCTCTGATTTTTCCAGCTACAGTCTCTCTCCCTTCTCTTCTGGGGTGGCCCTTGCTCTGCACATCCCCAAGGACACCGGACTTTGCAGCATAAACATGCATGTGACCATCTTTTCAACCTATCTGCTCTCTTCCCTAGCCACGTCCTGACCACCAGACTCAGTGGGTTCTCATCCATCATTGGTTCATCCTGACCACTGGACTGGTGACTGAGCAAAATATTTAGTTTTGATATGTTTTAAATGGGAGTCTGAATTCTACTGATATATCTCATGCAAAAATGGCTCTGGATGCTTGCTGGTATGACTAAGCCCAGGAGACTTCTGACGTCACTTATGGTTGAAAGGAAAACCAAAGGTCTCCTAGTGAGGCTGACCAAGTTCTCTGAGTCTTATATTTGTCTGTGATCATGGATTCATGAGCAGAGACTGAGTACAATCACAGAAAGAGGCCAGTGGGTCTGGCAAAGTAGATAGAGCTCAGTAAATTGCTACAACCATCACTTCTATCTAAGTGTCTCTTGAAGTTGAATCACATCTTTCCATCCCTCACACCACCAATTAGTGACAGCCCCCATGATACCTCACCCCTTCATGGGGATGAGTGCTTCTAAGCATCCCTGCCTGGGCTCTACCCCTCCAACATAGTCTCCATTGTCCATTCAGGCAGGTGCTTCTGCTCCCAAAACTGACTGCATCACTGTTTGGTCTGGAATCCTCGTGGCTCCCCCACGTTCTTTAGGATAATGTCTGACATTCCAGAATGCCCGGTCCCTATCACTCTGACTCTGCTGGCTGTTCTGGCCCCTCTCTAGCCACTATCCTGCCTCTCACCACACTCCCCAGCTAGACTGAGCCTGCTACTAAAAATGCCATTATTATAGCCTTCAAGCTTCTGCACACATCACTCCATCTATTCTCAACACTCTTCACCCCCCACTCAAAGTCAAGTGACCACTAAGGGCTCAGCAGAGACATCACCTCCTCCAGGAAGTCCACACTGGCCTGTCCTTGGTCAGTTCAGGTCCTTCCTGCATCCCGCTCAGTCTCCTGTAGTAGCTCCATCTCCACACCCATTGCACTGCCCTGCAAATCAGTTGCTTACTTGCAGTGCCCGGGAGAGGAGGTTCTCCATAATTATTTGATGAAAGAGTGAGCAGAGGAAATGAACAAATTAGGACGTGTACCCACTTAATAAATGTATGTGTAACACTTGCTATATGCCTGGCCTGTTCTAGGCATTTTTGTGAACATGAACTCATTTAATCCTTGTAACAATCTCACACAGTAGGCACTATTTTTATCCTCATTTTTCAACGAAGGGAACTGAGTCCAGGGAGGTTGAGTGACTTGTCCACGGTCACACAGATGATAGTGGCAGAGCTGAGGTTGACCCCAGACATCTGTCCTCAGAGACTGCTGTGCTCTGTGGTGAAACAGGTAGCTGTGAACCTGAGGGTGCTCCTGGCACCTGCCTGAGATGCATCCTGCCAGGGCTCAGGAAGATGATGGCAAGGTTACCTGTGGTCATCACCAAGCAGCTGCCTGCGATTCCGCACCCAGCACAAATGAGTTTCAAACTAACTCTCAGAGGAATCTTTCCATTGAACACACACACACATATACACAGGGGTAGGGCTGAAGTAGGTTTACGGTTCTTTGTATGGAAAATAATACGATAATTAATAAATGGTACAAGTATAAGTTCTGTTTCCTGTTCCCACAGCTTCAAACCTATTTTTGCCCCTACCTGTGTATACAGGTTTGTATTTGTATTTGAGCCTTCACTGAAGGAGTGCCCAGCCCAAACTACTCCCAAAGCCGCCGCAGTGCTGGGCGTCAGATAAATGCCTTTGCTCCTCCCAGTTACTCTTCCTGGAGTGTAGGTACACACTTAGATTCTCCAGGGGAAGCGAGCATTTGGGACAATTAGAACATTTTACCCTATTCTAATACTCAGAATACATTTCTGAAATCTCTGCACTTCTTTACTGGGGGAGCGGGGGGCGGGGTGTGGTGTGGGGAGGTTACAATACTCTGTGATGCCTGTCATCTTCCTAATGTCCCAGGTAAACCCTCTATCTGATTTTTCTCCTCTTTTCTCTGTTTAACCTTCCCATCCCCAAGAAATTAAGCTCAGCTCACTGGGTGCTTTCTTCTGCTTTGTCACATCTCTTCCAGGTAGTGCCCCTGCTTCGATTTAAATATGCCTGGAATATTCTTTAGCAGAGGGGTCCTTGGGCTTTTGATTGAATTGAGAGTAAGTGTGTGTGTGTTCCTTCTAGATGATGTTCTAGATCTTTCTCTTGCAGAATGCAGCCTCACCTCCGCCTGGGGTGAATTGCATGCCTTTGTCTGTTGGACTTTGGTTTCACAGGCATTGGATACAAATGGAGAAGTCATATGGGTATGGCCGATGCCACCCTGACTTGTTCCTCAGGAGATATTCACCCTTCCAGGGAGCAACAGGCTCAGAAAGCACTGAATTTCAGATTTGAACCCAGAGCTCCCTGGGTTGATGCTGGCAGGCCAGCCTGTCATTTGGGATTTCTGGCCCTGGTCAGCTGGTACATGAAAGCATTCAATCCTGTGAAACCCCCAACCACAGGCAAAAGAAATGCCAGCTATTGAGTGCCACTTTATCACATGATCACTTATGTGTGTACGGGGGAGTTGTTAGGTCAAGGGCAGGGTAGACACCATCTCAAGGGGAAAGAGGCAAGTGAGATTGAGAACTTCTAGCCAAAACCTTCCTGCCTTAGCCAAACTACTTTCTGTGTCAATATTTCAGATATGAGTGTGTCTCCCTTAGCCTGTGAACAGCACAGAGAGAAAATGTGGGAATGGTACCTGGGAGGTGTGTTCCCAAACAAAGGTGCCTGTGGCAGTCAGTGAAGAGGTAATCGTCCAGGCACCTTCTCAGTGATGTGCAGTGGTCAGTTCAGGGTGTGGTAGGGATTCAATTATTGTGCCAAAAAGCCCATGATCTCAACCTTTTTATTTGCATTCTTTGGGTCTTATCATTTAGGATTATGTAAAAATGACAGCTGCTTATAATTATTTGGAGGTTTGAGCTGCAATAATTAAAAACAGCTGCCTTTATCTTACCGCTACCAGACTTAACCCCGCGAGGTTGGGTCTACTGAACTTCAAAGAAGGAAGCAAGAAATAAAAGAAAACTCCACACATTACTAACAAATTTCTAGTGATTCATTTAAATGTATAACCAGTTATTCCAACAGCCTTCAAACCTTTAATTATCTTTTAAATATATATAATTTGGGACTGCTAATTAGATAGCAATTTAATGCTCTCATGGGGATTCAGATGCACTGTCTTTCTAAAATGCAAACTCCCGGAGGAATACCCATTGGCATTCAGATGATTGAATTCTTCAGTTATTCAAATGAGCATGGGCATTTACCCTGTTGGAATCATTTGAATATTCCGCTGTCAGCCCCAGCTGTAGGTTTACAGGGCTCCACCAGAGACGGAGGGTAAGGCTAGGTTTTCTCCAAGTCCAAGTCCAACCCTCTGGAGAGAAACTAGTCAGGCCTGGAGGCCTAACCTCACTCTACAACTCAGTGCAGCCTCCTCTTAGAGGCAGATGGCTCTGTTTTCCTGTTTTAAGGAGAAACACACTTTCCTGGAATTCATAGTTGAGAACGCTTTACACCTCCCTTCCCAGGAGTTCTCCATGCTGGTCAGTCTGCTATTGTCTGGGCAGTTAACATTTTAATTAATAACTCTCTCCCCCAACAGGCTGCTGCAGATGGAGGAGTGAGGGTTTCACTCTGCCTGGAGCTTCCACTTCCTGCATATTCCTACCCGTTGAGACAGTCCTTTAAATTATATAAAGATGTGCATCACATGGAGAAAAGCAATTGATCAATGAGATGACACTGGGCAATGACAGAAGCCAGCTCTCCCGTCTCAGTCCCTCAGCATGGCTGGGCCTGCATTCCTGAGGCGGGCTGGTAGCTGGCAGCTGAGCCTCATTTCCCCCGCCAGGGGAGGGAGGTGCAGACAAATCTATATGAATTTTTAAGAGATCATTATTCAACACATTGCATGTAATTACATTTTGATGAGCTTTTTATTGCTAATTCATCATCCAAGATGGGGCATTCTAGATATGAAATTAATCTAGTGAAACAAAGGTCACAGTGTGTCCAGTGGAAAGAAAACCTTTGTCCTCATTAAAATCTTTTGCCAAACAATAAAACAACAATAATGCTATCTCCAAACCAAATTTCCTTAAAGTGCCTCTGGATTATTATCCGCAAAAAGCCGTTGCTCTTGGTACTTCTAAATGCAAATGTGGATTCTTCAAGCAGGCTGGGACCTGAAATAGAATAGGAAATGTGCCTGATGCCATCAGGTTAATGCAAAGGTCTGTGTGGGTGCACAGAGAACTGTAGTCGAGGTGCTAGTCTAGAGTAAGTCAGTCGTGGCAGAGAAATATCAACCCTTTGGTGTCTTGGCTTGAGTTCTCTCTGAAGCAGACCCTAGTAGACTGGGACTCAAGAGCAAGGTTTTTCCTTGAGATGGTTTCCCAGCAAATGCCTGTAGGAACATGGCAAAGTGACTCAGAGACAGAGGAGGGCAGGCAGCCAACACAAGGTGCATCACCGAGCGCATTAGCACTGTGGGTTCCGGAACCCGAATCCCATGGTGGGCTCTGGGCTCCAGTGTGGGGCCGGTACCTAGAGATATCCCACCTGTCCGGTGCGAGTGCTCTCTGGCCTCGGGTGGAGGGATGCTAATCCTGGCACATCTGGCCTGCTGCGTGCTTGAGAAAAGTGGAATCCAGAAGCCAGAGACCATCTTTACCTAGGTGCTGGCAGCCGCAAGCCAGGCTGGCACGTGTGGAAATGGCGAGGGCTCAGGGCAGACGGGCAGGCATCAGCAGGAACCGCTGTACTAAGCATGTTCCCAAAGAGAAATTTGTCAATAAAACCTCCAGCCGCTCTCCCTAGCCCTTTGGAAGTCTGTTCTAAATCTACCAACAGATTCCGTACAGGACATATTAAACATCCCCATGCCTCAGGGGTTTTGTGTACACATTTCCCTCTGCCTGCCTCTACAGCCTTGGCACAGCAAATTCTTTTTCTTCCCTCGGACTTCAGGGCTCAGCTGAAAATGTCATCCCTAAGAAGGGTTCTCCCTGACCATCCGACTCAGGGAAGTGTTTCTCCCTACTTTTTTGTTTCCTTAGATCCTCCTTCCTTTGGAGAACTTATCCAAAATGTGTGCAACTCTTTGTTTACTCATCAACTTTTAAAAAAGTATCTTCTCCATGAGACTACAAAACACCAAATGAAGGGGAAATCAGTCTGTCTTGTTTTATCACTAGGTCCCCTGAATCTAACAGCATGCCTGGCACATGAGAGGTGTTCAGTAAATACATGGCAGACCAAAGGGCCAGTGGGAGGGAGGGCAAGGAAGGGAAGGGAGGAAAGGAAAGAGGGAGGGAGGTAAAGCCGGAGGCAGGAGCAAGGGAGGGCTCCAGAAGCACAAGAATGAGGCAGTGACAAGGCAGTGACGAGGCAGTGATGAGGCAGTGATGAAGCAGTGACAGTCATGCATCCAGGTGTCTGGAGGGCCCTTTGCTGCTTTGGTTGTGCTGAACTGCATCACCGACTGTGACCTCAGCTCACAAGCTGCAACCCAGCTCCCTGCAGCCTTCCTCAGCCACCCTTTCCACAGCTAGACACGACGTCCTTTTATAAATTCTACTTCTTGCAGTAATTTCCACCTCAGTGCTTAATAATATGCTGTCATTGTGTGATCAGTTTCCTATATGTGGGTCTTCTCTCCCCATTTATTTATTATTCCACTTCCTCTGTTAGGTACCTTGCCAGGCCCTGCATGTACAGGGTGAAGAAGTAATCTGTCCAGTGTCTGGTTGAGATTGCTTGCTATGCTGTGAGGGGGCACATGTGTCAAGATATTTCTAGAGTGTGGAGCAAGGCCCAAACTCTGAGGCCTGAGCAAGAAGCCTGGTGGGCAGAGGAGAGAGGTCTGGGGGCATCGGGGTAGGGTGCAGTTGAGAGGAAAGTTTTGTGAGGAGGAGAGGGAAGAGGTGCAGACTGTAAACTCCTTTAGAGCATGGGTCAGAGCAGCACCCAGCAGTGGTTCCCCGACCTGCAGATCCAGTAGGTTTATCAGCCAGGCAACAGAGATCAATTCTTAATCAACAGAGACCAAAAGGAGCATTTACTAGAAGTGTAAATAAATAAAGGAACTGATAGAGTATCTTTTCCTCTTGCCTTTTCCCTTCCTCCCTCTTTCCCTCCGCTCCTTCCTTCCTGTTTTTCCTTCCTCCATCACTTCCTCTCTAGCTTCCCCTTCCATTTCATTCTTCCTCTTTCCTCCCATTCGTCCTTCTTTCCTTTCTCCTTCCTCTCCTTCTTTCTGGAGAGAGTAAAGACTTAAGGAAAACAAACCTTCCATCTACTCATACCTTTGTATTGGTCAGGGCCCCAGCAGGAAGCACATGGCATAGTCAAGCTGGCTAATTAAGGAAAGTTTAATAAAGGGGCTATTGTAACGGTGTGTGAGTAGGGTGTAGAAAACCACAAAAAATGGGGCAGTACTCTGAAGCCAAAAGCAGAGGGGACCTTTTCTTCCATCTGCATGAAGGGTCAAAGGAAGGAGCAGTCCCAGGAGCCCACAGAGACAGCAAGGGAGGATAGGTGGCTTTAGATGGAATGCAGCCGGCCCCAGAGGACACAAGGTTGAATGGACACTGCCTGCCCTCTACTCTCCCCATTTCCTGTGGGCCTCCCCTCAGGAGCAAGCCCCAGATCAAAGGAGACACTGCTGAGCTCCACACAGGTCAGCCCGCGGAACAGAGAGCAGAGGGCAAGGGCAGACCTGTCTGCCGCAGCCAAGGCAGGCCTTCTAGCCCAGCTTTCATTTTGTAAAAGAACCTCATACTCATTACACAGCTTCAGAATTAAGGGAGGTTCTTTCAATCACATAGGTTAAATCTTATAAAAAATGACAGTGCCTATAGTCATCTATTTTTTCCTGATGATTGACCCCACTTTACTTTATAATTGACATCAGTTAGCATATGAGACAAGTACTAACACACAGGATGTTTTGAAGATTTAGGAGGCAAAGCACACAGGCACGCTCAGCATAGAGCCTGGCCCCTAACGCCCTTACTAACAACGGCACTGTTACTGATAGTGCCATTTGCTAAACCCCACCTATGCCCGGAGTGTCTATGTGCACATCTGGCCACAGAACTGGGGGACTGAGGCACTGTTGAGGTTCACAGTACAGCATGTAGCTCCACTGCACATAAACCCAAGCACCCCACTAACTTGCTTATTCCCCAAACTCAGGAGGTGTAAGTGGTCCCAGCTCAGAGCTGCATGCTTCCACTCAAGTGTCCAGACCCCGAGTTCAAACAGTGTCCTCAACAATTTCATCAAGAGGAAAGCATGCAAGGCTCTGTTTTCGCTTTTGCCAAATGATGTATTTCAAAAAGAACAGGCTCGCTACGTGGGGGTCACACAGTCTTGTTTATTTTTTCTCAGCGAACACACTCCTCTGAGCAGATACATTTACTAAGCATCCGTTAATTCTTTCTTTTAAACTAAATGGGATGGATTCAGACCAGGCCTAAGTTGGAGTCCCTAGGCTCTGCGCAGAGAATGTGGCTGGCAGAGACGGCAGCCTCCGCACCGGGCACTCGGCGGTGCCCGGGCGCCACCTACTGGACAGCCTCCTTCAGTTCAGCGGCCCGAGCGAAGAGCCAGGAGGCTGGGAAGGGATTCTAGCACCTGAGTCACCTGAAGTTTTGTGTGCAAGCCACCTCCTCTGGGAAGCCCTCCCATATCAAAAGGCACCCTGCCTTGAGCAAAGTAGACACCTCCTGTGGGAGCCCCTAGATCTTCTTGGCCTCTCTGGCTGTCAGGAAACTCTTGCTTTGTGCACTGAACTTCTTGTGGGCAGGGACATTCTTCTACCTGCTTCTATGTCGCCATTAGCTAGCACAGTGCTTGACTCCAGGAACACCTGATGAATGCTTGCAGGCTAGCAGGGCAGAGGGAAAGGCAGAAAGAGAGGAGGTATTGACCAATCACCCATGCCTCAACTTCTGCACCTGAGGTAGCAAGGATTCAATCAAGATTTCATAAGCAAAATGAGAACTGCATTTCTCATTTTTGTAGTAAATTAGCACCCAGGCATTTAGTCATCAGCATCCTTCAAACATCATCAAAATCATTCAACAAATATTTATCTACCATCCTCCTCTATGCAGCAGTGAACTCCCAGGAATTCACAGGGGACAAGAAGGGACAGGTGGGACACACAGACCTTTACCAAGAGTGATATGTGAACCAAGAAAACTAAACGGGGGATGTGATGAGGAGCAACAAAGGAGAAGTGTGATTCCTTTGACCAGGGAGCAGGGATACCTCTCTACAGGGGTGACCTCTGAGATGAGAGGTGGAGGATGAGAACAAACCATCACGGGTATATCTGGGATAAGATTCCTGGCAGAAGGAAGAGCAGGCACAAGAACTTGAAGCAGGAAGGCTTCTGAGGGCTGGAAGAGGGCCAGAGAGCATGGCTGGAGCACAGGAGAGCATTGTGGGTGGCCGCACAGGCACAGGCAGGTCGGGTTATGGAGCCAGATCTAGTGGGGTGCAAGGCTCACACCAGGGGTTTGGGTTTTACTCTAAATGCCAAGGGAAGCACAGCATCCGACTGATGTCTGTGAAAGTCCCTCTGACTGCTGAGTGAATGGTGCTGGGCTGGGGGCAAAAACAGATGCTCAGAGAGGAGCTGAAAGGGGACTGAAGTCATCTAGGAGAGACAGTACAGTGGCCTGATCCAGGGATAGTGACAAAGAAAGGTGGGTGGGCTTGGGGAGCCTTTGGGAGCCAGATCCAGTTAGACTCCAGGGTGAATGACTTGGAGGAGGGGTCCAGAAAAAGCCACAGCTGGAGGCCACGCCCACACCTGCTGACCTCCAAAGAACCCTTCATATTTGCATTGAGTAGTTGTGGATGGGAAGAAGAAATTAAGGAAGAAATTAAGAAAGTAAGCACTCTTGATTCCACGAATTATATAAAGAAAACTATGAGGTGTGGGGAGGAAGAAAGCCCTTACATAATTGAGGATCCGCATAATATAAAAATTAAATTCAATTTCACATCAATTTTTTTGAAATTATACAGAATCTCCTCATACAACCCCACTACTTGAGCCAAGTCAGTGGATTTTGACAGGGACTTTAATAGTGCCCCTACCTTTTAAGCTCCTATGTAAACTAGTATTTGATATGCACTGTCTACTTAACATGTCCATAAGCATGTCCATAAGCATGTCCACTTAATTCCATATGAGAGGGCTATGGTATAAGAGCACTTATATTTATTAGCATGGCCGTGTGTCAATGGTGTCAAGGACCTTCTGCAAGGGTCCGTCTGTAACCCATGTGCAATAAAAAATGGCATGGAAAAAGGAATTGCCTGGGTGTTTGTAAGGACAAAGAAGCAGAGTCGACGTTTAGCATGGGGCACGAACAGTCAAGGAGTGACACAAGGGAAAGGCTGGTGACATCAGACAGAGCTCAGGCTGTGGAGAACCAGTGGCTGGATCAGCAATAGGCCTGAATTCCAAAGGGAGAGGAAGGCTCTGGAATGGGTTAGGAAGACGACGTTATCTACAGAATGTGAGCTTGTTAAAGAGTTAACCTGGATTTTACGGAACAACGGAACTGGTTTTCGTGACTGAACATCCTGATTTAGATAACCTGACAGCTGAGGCTCACCCACGCGGCTAACCTTCCTGCCTGCTGGCTTTCATCGCAGTTTGGTTTAGGGAGGCGACATGGTTCAGAACTGAGCCCACACTGCTGAAGTAGCCAGAGAAACATGGCCAAACCGGGGAGCTCATTGCCCTGGCCATGGACTTGATGCCCTAAATTCTGGACGGCTCTGTACTTTCACTCTCAGTGAGGCAACAGCCTGAGAGGATGATGGGGAGGGGGGCTGAGGTCTCCATGGAGGAGGCTAAGAAGCCACCAACTGTTTGCACAGACTCCCAAGATGAAACAGTGTCAGGTGGTGGAGGCAATGCTGACGTTTGTCCTAATTCACATTTAGGAAAGAGGAGGTCCTATTATCAAGCCACCTTATTTAGAAGCATCCAAAATGGCTGGTCACACTCTAGACCTACCTTGTCACATGTGACTCTTGAGCACCTGAAGTGGTGTGGCTAGTCAGAACAGAAATGTGCCCTGGGTGTAAAACACACACCAGATTTCAAAGATTAGTAAGAGAAAGAATGTAAAATATCTCATTATTAACTTTCATATTGATTGTGGAAACAATGTAATTTTGAATTTATTGGGTTAAATGAATTATATTCTTAAACTTAATTTCATCTGTTTCATTTTTACTTTTAGAAGTGGCTACTAGAAAATGTTAAATTTCTCAGGTAGTTCATGTTTGTGTCTGCCATTGAATGCTTACTGGACAGAGTCAGTCTAGACAGATTTTAAACACAACCGTCCGGTGATGACCCTGTGATTCTTCCGTGTGGCTGCAGAGACCAGCGTCTCAGTCACTCTCGCCCTCCAAACACTCTGCCTCCCATCTCCTGAAGAACCAACAGATGGAGCAGAGGGAATTCAGCATATCTCAACTAATCTGGGTTAGGGCTCCAGGTTCTGGCACTTTCTAGTCCCCTTACCATCTTATCACTCCGTGCCTCAGCTTCCTGTGGGTGACATGGAGATACCTGCCTTCCCCACAGAGAACCCCAGCTCCTTGGCCTGGCCCTCACAGTTGTCTACAGTCTGACTCTGGTGCCTTCTAGACCCATCTTCTTCCCAGGTCTGAGCTCACACACACCCTTCCTTTGAGCCTCCGGGCCTTTCTACTGCACCTACATCCTTGACTTGCTGTTAAATGAGCCAGTGATTAAAAACTTTAACACATGTAAAACACCTCAAACAGTACCTCTCACAGAAAAAGGAATGAACAAATGTTAAAAAGAAAATACTAAGACCAACAATACAAATATACAAAAATGCATTTTCCCCTAGTAGTGTCTATAGTTATCTATATTCCCTAAGTATTAAATCGTATCGATCCTATTAGGCTTTGAGTTCTCTGAGACAGGGCACATTTCTGTAACCACTCCCAGCAGTTGGCTCAGGCCTAGAGCGTAGTGGACATTCAGCAGCGTGGAAAGAATGAAGGAAGATTTCTCACCATGTTCCCAACTTCCATGTTATCCACCATCACACCCACTGGCCCATGTGATTGGCAAATTCTCTTCCAGAATAGAAACCTGCCAGCATTCTTCCCCATCTTGTGGGCTTGCAGACACAGAACAAACATCTTTTGGCAGATGTCAATGTGGGCTTCCTGGAAACGAGTCTTAGATGTTGCCTGCCCCAGGCTCCTCTGTGCAGCCCTGCCTGCCCTGTGGCTGCTGGAAGGGGGCCTTTTTTGCTTTCGCTTGGTGATTTGGCCAGGCCCACATTCCAGGCCTACTTGAGGAAGGAGATCAACTCTTTTAAAGATGGAAGGTGGAGAGAGGGATGGATTATCAAAACCTCAAAAAAAAAAAAAAATCAGATGATGCTAAAAGTGGCACTTGCCCAGTCTTATCTCCCTCAATGCCCTGTTGGGCAAAAGAAAAAAAGACATATTCAGGGCTCCACATTTTAAGAAAAATCCATAAAGCTCTCAAAGACATGGGAAGAAAAAGGTGCAAAACTAATCAACCTAGACAGTGATTGAAATATTTTTAACCTGAATGTTAAAGAGTAGTGGAGACCAAGAACAAATCCCCAGATGTTTAATAACCACTCAAAAAGCATTCCTTAAAGTCTAACTTGAATCCCTCTTGCTGTGCTGTTGTCCTGTTCCTCACCCAGAGAATAGATACGGGCCCCCACCCACGAGATAACCCCCAGTCCGCTTGATGATTGTTCCCTGAGCCCCTAGTCCACCGCAGGACCCAGCACACCAGGCCGTAGGTAAGTGTTTGCTGAATCAATGTCAGTTAGCCTACCAGCAGTGACAAGCTGGTGGCAAGGAGAAAGCAGCTGAGGAACAATTGCGGAAAGACTAAGATTAGCCCCATTATCAAAGAAAAGTATTACTTTAGCAGTTTTGCCAATTAAACCAAAGCAAGTCAGCTCAGTAAGGCCTCTACATCTGAGCTGTTTTTGGAGACACTTCATGATTCACACCCAAATCATACAAGATTAAAGAAAACACTGGATAAAATCAGGCCAAACACTAAGTTCAGGGGAAAGATTTTATTGGACAAATTAGAAAAATATTGTTATTGTGCTTCGGAGAAACCCACTTCTTTCCTCTGGCTGCAGGGGCAGAAACAACCTCAGTGGCAGATGGAGAGGAATATGAGTGGTTTTAAGTGAGTCTGCTCCATCCTCTCATGTTGGCCACAACCCCACACTCACACCCAATGTGCTAATCTGGTAGCTTTGGCCAGAACCAAGGGGAATGTGCATTTATAATAAGGATTTGATTATATGGCTGGACTCAGGAGAAAGCGAGTCAGGTTTGGATGAGGGTTCCTTGCCTCAGTCCTCAGCTATAGCCAAGGGAGCTGCTGGCAGCTGGCTGTCCCTAGCCATGGGTGAGGGCTCTGGCCCTGTAGATTCTGTCTGGGGGAAGGCCCGGGGTTTCCAGGGGTCTATAATCTCACAGATTATAGTATCTGAAGGACCCAAAGTAAGTGACCATGAAAACAGTGGTTTTACATGATGCCTTCATTCATTCATTTCCAGGGTTTCTACTGTGTGCTGAGTGGATCGGCGCTGAGGGAGAAGGTGGGGGAAAGCTTTCAGCTTTTGTTGTTCTGGTGAACAACAAAAACCAGAGATGAACAAATCTGTACACACCAAAGCCGGGAGCATTCCATTCACGCAGATCAGGTCTTAGTTATCACCTCTACTTACTGCAGCTTCAAGTATTATCCTTATTTCTACTATAAAAACAAGTAACAACAATAAAAACTTTGGTTTCCTCACATGATTCGGCTCAGACAGGACCTTCTAGTACTGTTGTTGTCTGTCTTCTAGATCAGAGTTGGTGAAGAAAACTGAGAATGTGTGTGTGTGTGTGTGTGTATGTCTGTGTGCGCCTGTGTGAGAGAGAGACACAGAGAGACAGAAACAGAGAGGAGAGACAGGTAGACACAGACGCAGACAGGCTTAGCTGAGGCTTCACAAGCTAAGCTGATGGCAGACTGAAATTAGGATTCAATGCAGATGGCATTAGTTCAAGAACCCTATATCTGTTCAGGTGTATATATGTGTATCTGTACACAATCCCTCATCAATGATTACCATAATAATCTGAATGAACTGAATCATCAGAAAGTGTTCTTTAGATTCCCTCTAAGCATCCACAACCCATGTCTTCCCAAACTTTATAGCAGCTGAGCCCAGATCCGTAGAGCCAATATAACACAAACAGGGTGCCAGGTTAACCACCACTGTGCCCATGATGTCCTGGGGCCTGCTTTGTCACACAAAGCTCTTTGCTGGCATTATCTCATTTACTCTCACAACCAATCTAAGATATATACACTATGGTTATGGCAGGATTAGAGAGAAACTGATGTTTAAAAAAGCTGCTGTGAGACTTGACCAAAATCCCACAGCTGGGATGTGGCAGGATTAGGATCAAGGGCAGCCTCTGTCTTGCTGGAATTGAGGTCCTTCCATTTTACTAACTTTTTCCCAAAAGGAAAATGCAAAACTCGAAACAGCGTCAACATCCATTTATTGATCACATGCAGATGGGTGAGTTTATGTAATCCTCAATGACTGGCATTGCTCCAAACGTCTTCTAAAGATCTCATGGCCTCAGGGTAAGAGACAGATGAATGGCTTGGCCATTCCTTAGGTTCTTATCACTGATCAATTGCAATATGGTTCATCTGGTTTGGATTTTCACAGGTGAGATATGGGGAATTTGCTTGGGCCATCCCATTTACAGGAAATTGACCCTGCTTACCACTTCTGGTGAAACGTTTCAGTACAATGATTCAGCAGTAAGAAGAACAGAAATGATTTGTATTTGCACTATTAGGATATGATTGGTGTTGACTGATTGGTCTGCTTTCCTGAGAGCCTTTCGGCTGCCCTCTCAGTGGCCACAGCTCTGAAAAGTGCATCCAATAAACTATTTTGCAAACAGACCTTTTGCTGCATGGCCAGAAGATATAAACGACCAGGAGGACATTGTGAGTTGAGTGTGCAGATGGGAGCTTCTCATTTCCATTGCAGCAGAGAGAAGGGAAGTACCTTGGTGACTTCTGACATCTGGTTCCATTTCATCCCTTCTTTAAAAGCTGATAAATGGGAAGTTAATTCACTCACTGGCAGAAGATCCAGGTCTGATTGTTTCATTTACTCTGTTCCACTCCAACTTGGAATAAATAAGCACTAGGAGCCCAGACTGAGCCACACCAAACACGTAACTTGTACCACTCCCAACAGACAACCCCAACTGGGCTGCTTGGAAATGGGCAAACTGCTAAGCTTTTAGACCTAAATATGTTTTTAGACTTAAATATCCTTAAAAAGTTAGTATCTTTTTCAATGAGGCCTTTCAATAATTCTGAGTTACATTTGGAACTAGCTAACCAGTTAACTCAATCTTTTCCAGATAAAAAGATTGTGGAAATCAAATATTACCATAATTCCCATCTTAAAGCGTGCATATGGGATCCACATGATGTGGCCATGACTCCATTAATACCAGGGCGATTAGAGCAAAGCTGGATGATGATGGAGCTCGAACATGAACTTTTTCTAAACAATGAGTCAAGGGAGAAGCAAACTGGTCCCCACAGTGCTTCGCCAATAAACATTTGCATAGCAGGCACTGCCGTTCTTTTCTAATTTTGATGAAAGAGAAAAAGACGTGTGGGGTGGAGGGGTACGTGTTAATGCATGTGTGTGTGTGTGTGTGTGTGTGTGTGTGTGTGTGTGGATTGTTACAGGAAACAACCTACACTTTCTTAACTTTCAAAAGCAGAATTTACTGTGTTACTCTTTATAACTTTAAATCTTCTTTAAAACGAGCTAAATACACACAAACCGAAAGGGATGCCCTTTTTCAACACATTGCAACTAGTCCAGAGATAGCAAAAACATGGCACGCTCACTACCAATGCTCATCCAGTGTCCACAGGAGATGCTGGCAGTGGAGCAGGGCCTCCTACCCCACAAGCCTGCCTGCCCTTCAGAATCCTCCTCAACACAGTGCTCCATGCAGCCTCTCCCCAGGGACTGGGGTACACAGTGATACCATGGGCTGTCCTGGATTCAGCCTAACCCAACTCACTTCTGAGAAAGTGAAAATATTGCTGAAAGAAAATGGTTTACATGTCAGGTCATCAAACAGGGCTACTGGATGTGACTTAGGCAGGAAATGGAGACTACCTCAGCTGTTTTAATTAAACAAACAAACAAAAAAAGGTATTGTTGAATCCTTTCATGCAGGAGGAACTGGGCTTAGGCAATGTAATTTGGGGGCAAATCCTATCGTAATGAATTTCCAGAGACCCTAGGTCTAATTTGTTGTATCAAGTGTAACTTGCAACAAGTAAGTCTGGGGCTGGAGAGTGAGACCATTTAGTATATAAAGGTACCTGTTATGATGTGTTTCATGCTGTCTAGAGTTAAAAAAATGTCCATATATTGGCAGCTGTGAAATAAATAAATAAGTGCCTATGGACATATACAGATTTATATATAAAAGCCTGATAGTAAATGCACTCATCCAACATTATTTATTTATTAACTATTAAAACAACCTTTAGGAAACAATATAATGAATGGAGCTTTTAATGTGAAAACTGCTGCAAAGTGTTATCATTGTAGAACTGAAGAAAATCTTTTAAAATCGTCAAAGGAGAATCACAGTAATAAGTATTTGTCTTACCAGTGGTCTGAGTTCTGGATGCGTCAGGATATATCCATTGTTTGTGATTGCAAAGGCATAACCGTGAATCCCTAACTGTAAGGGGAAGCGAGAAAGAAACCTTCATTAGCTTGCTCCCTGGTGAATTCACAAAGCATAAAGCAGCCCGACATTTAGTAATTTACAGCTTAAACTTGGCATTCATAACCCTTATCAGCACAATATTTCATTAAAATGAATGCAAGGCGCTGATCCTTGACATTTGGTGGAAATGAAGACCTGTCACAGGATAAGCTCAGCAAATAGCACAATTTAAAATGTCACATCCCCACGTTGGCATCAAAGGCTTTACTTTGATTTATTTAAAACAAAAACAATTACTTAAAAAGAAAAAAGAAAGTGGCTAATGTTTCTGGGAAAACACTGTGTCCAAGTGAACAGAATTTTATCAACCTGTGTGTCTTCTATCTGTGATAAGGGAAAAGAGGTGACCTCATTCTGATTCCCATCTAGGCTTCCTACGAGTCTACACCCACAGGGGCCATCTCAGGCACGCACTTTCCTCGGCAGTCATTTTTTATAATTCTTCAAGGATAAAAGTGTCCCCCACCCCCCCGCAAGCCTACATAGGAGCCTGCCAACCCCTTTTATATCCTTTTGTCTTTAAATTGTGAGGCTGCCAAGCTTTTCCACGCATGCTTCCATCGACACAAAGCCTGGGTAATTTTCTATGCAGAGCCTCACTTAATTTATGTTTTCTGACTAAATGGGACTATGGGAAATAGTTTGAGAGCAATGAAATGTTTTATTAGCTTTAAAAAGTATGTAATCAAATTTAACACTGCACTTATTTAAATAATAATCCTGGCTTTTTGACAATATTTCTATTATACAGTTGACTGCACCCATTGGCTACAATAAATTTACCTACAAATCATTCATGTATTAAAATGGCCTCTGGCATAAAACCCATACTGATCTCTCTCGCTAAAGAAAGAAAATGTAACCCACTTTTGCCAGAGTAGTGAAAGGGGAGAAGGAAAAAAAATCCTCTATTTTTGCTGATGAGTTATTTCATAGTTCTGAGCTCTCACTGCCGATCACATTCTTGAATATGATACTATTAAATGATCCAGACAACAGAGTTTACAAACCGAGAATAACCCTGTCTGCTTCTTAGCTTAACGTCAAGGTGATGTGAAATTAACTTCAGAGAATTTAACAGTGGCAATTAAGTTTCCTTTACGTTACATAAAGCAAATATGCACATGGTAGTCAAGGGCAACAGACATTTTCTCCTGGAGTTCCCTTGCACAGCAAGTTTTAATTAGATTCTACTTGACTCTAATGATAAAAGTATATTTCATTATGCTGCGAAAGATAAACCAGAGATTTCCTATCCTTTGAGATGTATATTGTCTCTTTCATCTTGTTTCTTGGAAAAATGTCAGACACAGTCAACACTGCATTAATTACCATTATTATGTCCCAGTTTAATACGGACTGGAGAGGTCAAAAAGGACTTGGAGAGTTTGGCTTTTTCCATTAAAAGCAAAAATGGTATTTCTCTGGAAAGTTGAACTCAAAATTAGACCAAATAAATGATATTTTATAGTCAGCTAATATATTCAGTGCCTTCAAATGTACATTAGTTCGGTTCTTGGTTTGTGTATAGGAAGTAATACTCAAAAGAAGGCAGGACTCCTTGCACGTGCTCCCTTCATGTCCTCCCTCTACTCCTCCTGTAAAGCACTTACCAAAATCATAATAATGAATTATTTGTGAGTTTAATTATAAGTTACCAAGACATCGGTCAAGGGCTTTGATAATTTAATATCCATTTCCCTACAAGTTCCATGAAGGCCAAGATTATGCCATGTGGTTAACGATATGTGGATGGGTGGTCAGGATGGTGGCTTGAGGAAAAGAGTAACCAGAAAGAGTGAAAGGAGGAAGCCAAGAAACAATGAAAACAAATTGAATTGAGTGCAGATCCTACAAGGCTCACCTAAACTCTGCTCTCTCCCCTGGGGCGCAGGGGCTGAGCTGACCTCGCCACGCAATGTCCTACACTCACTGTTCAACGGCCATCTCTGCTTTCTTGCTGCCCATTTATGCCCCTGCTGACTGGAATCTGCCCCCTGCCACCAAGATGTCACCAGAACTCCTTTCCCTACAGTTGCCAGTGGCATCCTAATTGCCAAACCCTATAGAAACCTCTCTCTTGAATCTTCCTGGTTATATTAGCCCACTGCCCTCTCTCCCTTTACACCCTATTCCCTCAGCTCCAAGGCCCCATATTCCCAGACTTCCTCTTTTTCACAGGACCCTCATCCTCCACTCATTTTCTCTAAGCATCTATCCCCAGGGCCTCTTGTCTGCTTTAGCTCTCTCCCTGCAAGAAGCTTCAGCAGTCACCTGGGTGCTGTTATCGCCAGACCCAGCCTGCAGCCTTGGCCTCTCCCCACAGTGGCAGATCCGAGCACCCGACTACATGTCAGTCATTTCTACAGGGACCTCCCTCAGGTGCCTCACAGGTGTCACACCCAGTCCATCCCGGTTGCTCTCTCCCCTCTGCTGCTCTTCCTGCCCTTCTCTCTCTCCATCGGTGTCACTGCCACTCACCCCAATGCCCATGTTAGAAACTAGAGCATCAGCCTTAAGCTTGTTTCTCTCTTTCATCTTCAACTTCGTGATCCAAATAATCACTATTATTCCAGAAATTACTCGCATTCAACTCTGCTTCCCCAGCCCTACAAAGCATGCAGATTTCATGTAATAGATTTCCACAATGGTCCTAACTGTTCTTCCTGCCTCAAAGGTTGGCCCCACCCACGTTACCCTCAGGACTGATCAAAGTCAAAGGCAACTCTGCCCTGTTGCTCCCCTGTGTAAAACCCAGTAAAGACCTCTTTCATGTGTAAGATGAAATCCATGGGCCTGTCCATCAGGTCTCCCTGGGATCTGGTCCCTACCTATATACCCAGCCCTGCCTTCTTCCACTCATTGTTCCTCAGGGCATATATCAGCCACAACACCCTGCAGTTTTCTCTCCCTCCCAGACCTTGACTCACACAATGCTAGCTGCTCAGAGCACCGCTGCTCCCTGTCTCCCGCCAGCTAATTCTCACCCATGCTATGAGCTCAGGCTCATCGCTTATTAAAAGTGTCTCCTAACCTTCCCCGACGCTTTCTCCTTTCCATACCATGTTTCCATAAAGCCCTCCATTACTACATTCACCCTTATACATGAAACTACACCTACTTTGCTGCCTCCTAATCCTAGCTGGTTCTCTTTCCTTTCTCTGCCCTGTCTAGATAAGACAGTACTTCCCTATCAGAGGGGACTCTTTGTGGAGAAGGAGCCACCTTACCCATCTTTGACTTCTATGGCACCGAGTATTATACCTGGGACATGAAAGGTGCTCCAGTTAAGGTTTGTGTGTGTTTAGGATGTTCTTCACTTTTTACCCAAATATTAGCTCATTCATCTTTAAAGTCTAAACTAAAATTAACATTAAAAATAAGCCAAAAAGGAGAGGACTTGCGATGGCAGGTGTGTACTCAGTCCTTCTCAAGACTGTAACTGAGAAAGTCTTCCTGACATTCAGAAACTATCTGGTTAAAAGCCTTCCCAGGAGATCAGTTTGAGAAAATAACACCAGAGCGTTGTGTTGGTTGTTTGGTGACGTATGGATATAACCTAATGTAGCTGTAAGAAGAGAAACTCTGAGCAAACCTCAAAGCACATTCTGTGGGTGAATCTCTCAGAAAACCAAAAGCTTATAAGATGACAATGTCCAACATTTGTTTTTGGCCACAAATCAATATACTGATGAAATCTCTAATTTTTATTTCATCTGAAATAGAACCAGTCTTCCTGTCCATTCCAATGTGCAGTCCCGTGGAGTAATAGAGAACAGATCGGACACAGGCGTTCCAGCACTTAGGGCTGCCAAAGCGGCCTTCATCCCAAAGCACGCTCTCCTGGAGGCCGGGAGCCTCGTGGTCCAACAGCCGGGAAGGAGGCGCTTCCCTTCCAAGTTCAGGGGGCTTTGGGCTAATGAAGTGAACCCAATTATAAAATGGCTTGTTACCTTAACAGAGGCTGTGGTGTCTGGAAATTATTGCTGGGGTGTCTGGAATTCTTAATAAAAATTACAGGAAGTCTGATTGCTTGTGGGAAAATCCATGAAGCTAAGGGAAAAGAAAGAATTCTATCTTCTGGGAAAACCCCAAGAGCCAAGAGCTGACTCATCTTTACAAGGTGTTAATCAGGACGGAAAGGTGTGATCCACACTCTGCTCCCTGGCGCCCTCCTCTCCTGCAGGGGTGAGGCCGCTCTGCCCTGGCCAGCCCTGGCTGACAGGCACACCTTTTCTCGAGGCATTCTGTGGGAACCAGAGCAGGGATGACTTAGGTTTAAATATGTCATACCTGTGTCTCTGGTTCACAGCCTAACGCTTGGGAAAGCATAAAGCAGAAGTGAGTGCCTGTATTGCAGGTTAATTTTCTGTTGCTGATCTTCCTCTAGTCCCTTGTTACACTTTGTTCCATTCATCTTTTACTAATGAGTTACATTGAGAAAGTTACTTCAAGCTTCCTCAATGAGTTACATTGAGAAAGTTACTTCAAGCTTCCTCAACAAAAAATGGGGCAAAGTTGTACCCACTCCACGGGAACATAATATGGATTCAATGGGAATAGTGCGTGTAAAGCATTTTTACCATACCCTGCAGTAAAAAATTCAGTGTTTCATTGTTTTATTTTAACCGTTATTAATACTTAAACTATTATTTAACTATGATTATTATTATCGTCATTTATTGTTCTTAATGGCTTTAGGGCAGCAGTTTTCAACTGGTGTGCTGCAGGAATTTTTAAAACATGCAGTACCTGACAATTAATCAAGGGCACTGACCTCTTTTACTTAGGTTGTCCAATAAAAAAAAAAGAAAAATGACAATAGCCAACACAACGATAGCTGCCTGGTGTGAATGAATCAAAATTATATCCATTTTTTTCTGTCAAATCTGCAAAAAATATTTTTTTGGTGTGCCACAGAATTTTAGTCATTAGTTTATGTGCGCCATGAGATGGAACAGGTTGAAAATGGCTGCTTTAGGGTAATGAATAGTGGCTAAAATCTTGGCTGACTAGCTATGGAGTTTGGGGAGCTATCTCAACTTTCTGTGCCTCAGTTCCTCTAGCTGTAAAATGAGAATAGTGGCAATGCCTATCTATTAGTAAAGGAGATAATGTGATAAAGAGCACAGCCCCTTCCCTGGTAGAGAAAGCTCTGAGAAATGGACTCACAGGATAATTGCTATCAGTTTCATATAATGTTCATATTTTCTTGATTTATTGGGCGTATAGCAAACAGGGGCCCTCTACTTGGGTTTCTACATCTTCTCATATGAAATAAGAGGCTTAAGAATTACTTGGAAACATCCTCTCAAGGTGGATGCACTTCCTTAAACAGTGAGCCAGCAATTCTGGGCCTCTGGCTCTGAGCCTCCAATAAAACAAAGTTCACTATCTTTAGGCAACTCAAAGCTCTCCCTCATCCTTGTGCTTTCAGGCTCTGGGGAACTGCAGAGTTTCCTACACTTGTTTATGTGGGTTTGGATCAACCAGATGTCCTAGCCCTGACTGTACCCTTGGTGAAGGACGAGGCTGGTCTTCAGGGCCCCTGTGGCACGGTAAGAAGAAGGAAGACCTTTATCATCTCAATAAACAAGTGCAAGCAGGAGAGTTCTTTTGCTAAGGAAGCCACCTTTTGTGAGCCTGGATAGCTTAGAGTTCATTTCCTCTTTGTTATTCAGGTGGCTTTCTAATTTGATCAACCAAATGGCTTTAGCATGTGGGAACAGACGTGCAGATGCTATGGATCCAACAGGAAGTGCCAGGAAGAGCCATATCCTCCGGGGGCTCTGAGAAGCCTGGAGGGGGGCATGGCTTATGCATGGGGGTGATGGCGCTGATGACCAGAGCTGGCGTGGGGGTGCCCACCCCGGAAAGCAGGGGTGCCCATCACTGCAGGATAAACAAACCCCCAAGGTCCTCACTCCTCAGCCCTCCATCATATTCCCAAGGATTGTTTTTGCATTCTTAGGAAAAATGGAATGTAGAGCAAGATAATTTTGGGTGGCATATGGGCCCAGTGTTAAACTTACTAGCCAGAACCACTTAGTGAGAGTCAGTCCTTTCCAAATTCCTTCCAACTTTCCAATTATATCAAAAAAGAAAGTTTCCATTTAGTACTGCTTCAACACTTGCCTTTAATACTATCTAAAAAACAGGGAGAACAGACCTCAAGTCCAGAACTTTGGATTAGCAAGCAATTATTTAATACTATTATTTTGTTTTTATAATTTTAAAAATAATTATCCTTTATCATGGCAAATAACACCACTTTTTTCTTTTAAAATGGTGCTATGGTGTTTCTTATTAAAATTGGGGTAAGTGAAGAAAGCTTTGAGTTGATTTACAAGTGAAGTGTTAAGTAAATAATGGTACAGATGGTACATGAACATGGCAACAAGTCATGAAGGGGTATATGAATGGCTCGGATCTTTCCAAGCACGTGGGTAAGGAGTTACAGACCTGTCTCAGATCACACTCACCACTTCCTACTTATGTGGCTCTGCATTTTGTGAACACACACCCTGGGAACTAGAGTCTTCTTATGAGTAGAATGGATACAGCAGCACAGTACTTGCCTGAGGAAGATTTGCTAACATCTTGTGGGTAATGCATTTTAGACAGCATCCAGTTGTAGGCCGATGTTATCTGCTGATATCGTACCATGAGGCACACTGCCTCATACTACAAAATGGTGCACTTATCATTTTACATCCAACCGTCTGAGGTGTGACCTGATCGGTTTGGCTGCAGCCATCCTTTCAGCTGACTTGCTCAGATGAGAGTTCGCTGTGATGCCCAGTGACTGGCTAATCCATTCTCTTGCTCCTATCGCAATGCTCTGTCAAAAGGCGGGCCTGTGCTTGCCATCAAACTTAAGACACATAACCTTGTATCATAACCTACATAACACACATAACCTTGTATCATAAACCTTTCCCCATACCTTTCAAAAATTCTTGGGAAGTCCCATTTTTAAAGATGGTAAAGGATCCCAGAGTGTGGTTGCGTAGTCATTCTCTTGGGCATCCTAGCTTAGCAAAGGTTCAGTGGATGTGAAACTCACAGCGGCCTGAATCTGAGATGGGAAAGGTGTCAGCAGGTCTTTGCAGACAGCATTGCATGTGGAAGAGGACTGCGGGTACCAGGAGGCTGTGTGTCACAACTGTACCTTTAACCAGTGTGTTACCATTGTTCCCAATTAATGATAATGGTCAATGCTTCACGAAAGTCTATGAGCAGGTTCTACTCTTATCACCATTGGACAGAAGAGAATTTGAGAGGTCTGTCCACACCCAGCTCCTCAGCAACTCAGTGAGGGCCCTGTGTGTATCTGCCTCCAGAGCTCTAAGTGCCTCCTTCCTTCTGCTGAGGGCCAGGCAGGCCCATGGGTCCCTCCCAACTGTGGTGAATTAGGCTCAGCACAGAGGGGCTAGTAAGGAAGGGGCCCTGACAGCCAACCACCTATCTAATATTCCTAGTTCAAAAATCTTTCTTCCATCCAAATGGGGGCAAAGGGAGCCCTTGTCAATCCATGAGTGGGCCTGAAATGAAGATGGGCAGGCCAGTCTGCTTTGTGCTGGGGGAAGAAGGGACAGATATGGCTTCAACCCTTATGCAGTCAGGGCAACTGTTTCACCTTGGTGAACACTTCTGAGGACCAGGAGTGGGGTCTGCTCTATGTCCCATCACACACTGCCACGCTTACACATTGAAACAGCTCCTGGGCAGTCTGCATGGCTGTGATGGTGCTTGAGTGTCACCTTTTGATTTCCTTTTCTGAGAAGCCCCCACTAGGCAACAGGTGAGAGTTTTCTGGTGGGACTCAAGGATCTGGGCTATCTATTTAAAAGGCGAATCCAGCCAAGTGACTCCCCTGGCTAATGTGTGTATCAGAAAAATAGAATGATCACATCTCAACTTATGATTTCATGTGTGATTGTTCAGGCTGAGATTAGAGGCGACAATTTAAAAAACAAAAAACAAAAAAACCTGAATCCATTTAAATTAAAAAAAAAAAAAAAAAGCCTGTTCAGTAACTGTGCAGGCAGCATAAAAACAAGGCACTGTGTTAGACTGGTGGATCCTGGTGTGTCCATTGCTCTGATTTCACTAAAGTGCTTATTTAACACACAGGATACCTCAAGCAGCCAGGGAACATAAATAACAATGAACATTATTCCCATGGACTCCAAAATGGCTACTGCCACCTTCATAGCAACTTGTCACCCCTCTGCTACCAGCCCAGGGAGGAGTGCAGTTTGTCAGCTTCAGGTGGCTTCCTGCATTGTGCCTGCCTGCCCCAGACAGGGCCGTCACCAATCCATAGACCACAGTGGGGGCATTGTGTGGAAGTCAAGATGCTTGTTCTTGTGGAAACTGGAATAGGTCTGGCTGAGGGTGGCACTGGGATTCATGAGATGAACTGGAGAGAATAAACATTCTCTCCAAATGTTTATTTAGAAAAGCTAAATAAATCAAAGGAACAGTACTGGGAACAGAGTGCTGGGAATACAGCATGGGCCAGGAAAAAAGGAAAGTGTGGCTCCCTTCTCTCCCTGATGCAGGGCTGGCCTCACATAAAAAGCTGGGTGCTAGCCTTTCCACACCCCTTTCTGAGCCCCTTCCACCTCGTGTTCCTTCTCATGGTCCCCAAGTCTTTCAGTGCCCCTCATGTTTTCCTAAACTCCCAAAGCAGTGGCCCACCAAGGCCTGCTCTATCTTTGTTCCAAAATTACCTACTTCACCCACTCAATTACATCTAGAATTTTAAAGAACTTACAATTCTTTTGGACCACGGGTCTTAATTTAGCATTAGAAAAGGAATACTAATTTATACCCCATCACCTTCTAAAATTGAGGGAATAGTCTTTCAGTACAATCAATGATCATTTTTTTTTTTCTCTGTGCCTCACTGGGTTTCTATTAAGAAGTAACAGATTTTAGAGGGTCCTCCGCCTGGGGTGAGTCAGGGCTGCCTTAGAAGATCATCAGAGAAGCTAGACCTGTGTAGACCTCCATAGATTTGTGTAGGCTTCTGGAGGCCCACACAAACTGGGGTGGGCATGCATAGACTTACTCAGATCTTCCCAGGCTGTTACTGTTCTACCAAAACAAAAAGAAAAAGAAAAAAGAAAAAGAAAGACTTTGACAAAGTGAGTAAAAGGGCCTCTTTGCTTTGTGTTTTAATAGTTACTATGGCAGACTGTGAAATTATCTTGAACATTTGGCCCTTGGCTATTAAATTAGTGATGCATTACCTTGTATTTGGGGATGGTCTTCAGGAGTTCTTTCACTGGGACATCTGTGCCAACCACACCTAGAAGAATGCCCTTTGATCTCTGTTGAAAACAAACATTAAACAATAATAGTAAGCTAATTTGGTAGACTGAGAACCTTGCCACAAACCATAGGTCACTGTCTGGTGCCTTCTCCAAAATGATGGAGTTTGAGGATTAACCCAAGTCTCTGAGAGGAACCCTCTTCTATTCCCCATCCCCCACTGAAAATATTACTAGATAAGCAGGGTAGCTTCTCTGGCCAAACATTAACAGTTACAACTCTCAACGTACATTCTTACCAAGACACCCTAATTCTCTTATCTCTCCTGAAAATGAAGAATTGATGTGCGGAAGCAATAAAGTTTCAGCAGCTAAGGACTGTGATCATTAATCAGTTTCTCTTATGGAAGCTTTCTACAGGAAAGACTTATAGCGTGTTAACTGCTTTCTCAATTTACACTGCCATCTGGTGCCCAGGAGAGAGAGACTAAATAGCCAGAGAAAGGAGAAATAACCCTAAGATTGTTAGCAGCCAGTTGGCACCAAGAACTAAGGTAAAGGAATAGGCCTTTGGGGTCCCAGTTTCTGAGGTCAATGTGACGTGCTGAAACTTTCCAATGTCAGAAATGCCTTCTGGAAAGAGATACAAATTGCTACTGTCCATTGTTTCTCCCAAATTCAAGTCCACCCAGAACCTCAGAACGTGACTTTATTTGGAAAATGGGACTTAGCAGCTATAATTAGTTAAAGATCTCGAGGTGAAATCATCCTGGATTTAGGGTAGGGCTTATATCCAATGACTGGAGTCTTTCTAAGAAGAGAAGATGACAGAGACACATGAGACCAGAAGGCCATGTGAAGACTGATGCCAAGACTAGAGTTATGCTGCCACAAACCAAGGAAAGCCTGGGGCCAGGGAAGGATTCCCAGGAGCCTTCAGAGAAAGCGTGACCCTACCAACACCTTGATTTTGGACTTTTAGCCTCCTAAATTGTAAGAATAAATTTCTTTGTTTGAAGCTTCCCTGTTTGTAGGACTTTGTTACCACAGCCCCAGGAAACTAATACAGGGCAACTATAAATCAGAGACCAGTCACCCACCCTAACCAAGAATTCTCTCTGGGGTTTCCTACCTCTGGTCACTGAACACTTAAATTTTGAAAAAGCACTGCACACTATAAAATGATGCTTGCTCCAACCCCTCCCTTCTGTGCTTGAGTTCACGATTCTAATAGTAGGATTAAATGTAAGAAAAAATTCTATACCCTTTGCCATAAATAAATAAATAAATAAATAAATAAATAAATAAATAAATGTCACCAGAGTTTGAGTCAGAAGGGGTCTCAGAAAACAACCCTCCTGGCATCAAGCAAGAAGCAGAGCCACTGTACTCACGGTTTCGTTCTGCTTACTAAACACGGGCATGGCGACTGTGGTCATCAGGACAAGGCCCTGATCATCGGCAAGCTGGATGGAGAGAGAAAAGCCAGTTACCTAAGGATGATCTGGAAACCACAGGGCTGGAGGCCATCCCCCTTTGCCGTCTTCTTCTTTGTTGGGCAGGGGTGTCAGGGGATGGGTGAGTGCCCGCTTAGGAGGAAGTGCAACACCTCTGATTTGCAGGTGAGGATCCCAGCCCCTGGTTGGGGAAACAAAGTCAGTTGCTCCAGCTGGTCTGTTCATTGCACTCAGCCATTTTGGTTCAATAAAGCCCTGTTGAGTCTTAGTGATTCATTTTATTTTATTAACACAGATCGCTTTTACAGTTTTACTTTGCAGACATGTATGTTCAATATGTGCAACACTAATGCTTCTCTGTACTCTGGAAATTGAGGATCAGAAAGCATGAGTGTAAGGGGTTTTATAGTTGCCTCTGCTGAAAACAACAGAATCTGGAAACACTTATTCTCCCCAATGTAGTTGAGTCAAGACCTTTTTGGATCTCTACAGATCTTTGCATGCCAGGTCCAGATGAAAAACAAAAATAAAAACTAACTTGATCACCTGATCCCTAAAATTATTGCTAAGAAGCTAAATATTTCTCCTGAAAGAACAACCCTTGAAGTGGGGCACATAACACACTCCATAACCCCTGGACAAATACATTGAGACCCACCAGCACATTTGCTTTTCACATAGTGTTGGGAAATAGGCAGGAACCCCTACTCTGTCCTAGTAACAAGTGGGGAAACAAAGTCCTGGACTATAATAGGCTTTGGTCCAAGGCGGACCTGTTTCTAATTCTCAGCTTGAATCTTTATTAACTGCACTATTTAAGGATCCATATCCTCAGATAAAATAATGCCAATTAGTCCCCACTATTGTTGTCATAAAGATAAAATGTGAAACAGCCCAGCAAGTTACCTGGCATATGAAGGTACTCAAAGGATGCCAGTTCTTTTTCCTGCATTCTAGGCCACATTGCTAATAAGTGGGGTCCAAATCGAGATCAAGGCAGGTGGCACTGCTGATGGGAACCAAAACTGTCATGGCAAGTCTAGTGGGAGAACGACACTTGAATGGTTGGTTTCATAACCCATTCAAGCCTCAAGTGAAGCAGTTTATGAAGGAGACTCCATTATCTTCAGTATAGAGAATTTTCTGATGTTTGAGCACCTCTCCATAGCTTTAATTCCATAGGAAAATCAGGTCTGGTCTCCCCAGTCTTCTCGGGAACAAGTATTTATAAAGAAAATATCTTAAAATCTAGAATCTCCCATGGACTGAGGTCCTCATAGACTGGCTGTACTCTTGAGAAAAGGTCACTTAACCTCAGTTCATCCTTCTACCAGTCCTGTTCTTTGCAGATTCTTCAAGCTATGGGGCCCCACTACTCATAATGTGGTACACAGAATAGCAATAGCTGAGTGCGTTATAAATGCATAATCCCAAGCCCCACTCCAAACCCTCTGAATCTGAGCCTTGGTTTGAATAGTTAGTATGCATATTAAAATTTAAGAAGCACTGTTATAGAGCAATCCTTTCCATCATTAATAATCATGATAACTAAAGAGAAGCTTGTGTAGTTGGGAAAAATTCTTAACAGGAATAGAGTCCATGTTTTTATTAGTTTTACATCCATATCAAGATGGGCCTATATTTTCCCATAATAAGCAAGATGAGACAAAAAAATCTCAATGTCCCTCAAGAACTGGAGATTCAAGGTGTGATGCTTAATTTTATGTGTCAACTTGGCTAGTCCATGGTGCAAAGTTGTTTGATCAAATACTGGTCTAGATGCTGCTATGAACAATTTTTTAGATGTGATTAACATTTAAATCAGTAGACTTTGATAAAGCATATTACCCTCCATAATGTAGGTATGCCTTATTCAATCAGTTCAGAGTCTTCAGAGAAAAAACAGACCTCTCAAGGAAGAAGAAAATCTGCTTCCAGACTGCCTTCAGACTCAAGACAGCAACACACGCTCTCCCTGGATTTCCAACCTGACAATCTGCCCCATAGACTTAAATGTCAGCACCACAATTGTGTGAGGCAATTCCTTAAAATAAATCTCTCTCTCTCTCAATACATAAAGGGATATATATATGAATATATATATATTCTAGGGTTCTTTTTCTCAGGAGAACCCTTACTAATATACATGGTATTCAGTTACTCTCTTCTTTGGGGCAGCCTAATTTGTGTGTTAGAATAAGTAAATGAAATTTTGTCCTAATATTAATAACTAAATAAAATTAACTATGAGCTATTGATGAGTTATTACTGCCAGCCACCAAGTTAAAACAGTTTGTGAAAACAGGGTTCCAACATCTTGCTGAAAGTACCTCAAGCATAACATGGTTGCTACTGAGGGCCTGCAAGGCTGTTTTCAAAGGCAGAACCAACCCACAGTAAACCTCTCTCAGAGTCAGAAATCTTCCCGTATTCCAACTCCTTAAGTAATCCTTAATTCTATAAAGAGAATTTATTTGAGCTGATCCACAACCCTGGGCAACTTCCACTTGGCAACTCAAATCAAAATTTCAAGCAATGCCAACATATATCATGAATGAAATCAAAACATACCATCGGCAAGAATAAGAAATACAGCTTTCTCCTCCTCCCTGAAGCCCGTAAAAATCAATTATAAATCACTGGTCATTGTTCTGGTACAAACACAAGATGATGAGAAACTTCAAAATATTAAGCCAGGATATAGTGTCAACTCCACTCAGGGACTAATTCCAAATGTAATTACTGCATCGTCATTACCTAAAAAAGAAAAATGCTTATAATATTTTTACTGAAACCACTCATTTGTAACCAGCCTCAGGTAAATGGAGGAAATGCGGTGAGCTCAGTCTAGCCACTCTGCTATGAGCTCACCTACTCTCCTAGGGGCAGTTCTTGCCCAGACTGGGCTGCCTTGGCCAGAACCCTAACCTGTACCTTCCTGGTATATAAGCTCATCAGCGCAGCCACAAGGGCCGGCAGGACCCTGAACATACCACTTGTACAACATGAAGATGCTCTTGGGCACCCACCAGCTCTTTTTTCCCCAGTCTCCACAGGTCTGGGTTTTGTAAATCTTAAACATTTCATGGAGAAGGAACATCAATTTGAAAGTTAATTTGCGCTGTAAGTATTTTATGATCGAAAGACATTCAGTATTCTAGCCATAGGAAATAGCAGCCAGTGGCAAAAGTTTTCCTCCAGACCACCAAGCAGAAGTTATGCAGCCAACCACAGCCAGACACACTCTGTCCCCGAACACTAGGGGGTCCCTGCTTTTCTCTGGCCCCTTAACCTGTAGCAGCTGCTGAGGCAAGAGCTGCTTATGATTCATATGTGTGGCTTCCAAGAAAAACGCAGACGTAGAGTCAACATTCATTTTCCAAAGGGTAGGAATGGGAGGGGGCGGGTCACCATGGTCCATCTCAGCAAAATCCCATTAACTCAAGTCCAAGTGGGAATCCTAAAATGAACTGCCATTCAATTACACTTGCCCAGGCTTTGAACAGGCCTCTGAAATGCCTAGTTGTGGTGCTCTGTTGTATAATATGTGTATATTATTCCATATCCTTCATTTCCTATGCTACATAATGGGACCATTCTGGTATCAAAGGAAATGATGAATAATAATACTGAACACCTGGTTTATAAAACACAAACTTGCTCAACAGATTGACTGTTTCCTGTTAGCTTCCCAAGTTAATCATGCATGTGGGCTCATATGAATATGCATTTAGATTCATGTGCGAGGTACAGGCAGCTATGCCAGGGCTGTATTCCGAATCCTTGATTTGTTTTCCACGGATGACAATAGTCAGCAATGCAGACAGCTCTCGGATGTGTGGCCCCAGATAACAGCACCACAGTTGTGGTCTATCAGTTCTGCTGCCAGCCCAGTTATTATTATTCATTGATTCCCTTGATAAACATTCCCTGAGCATCAGTGATGTGCCAACTTCCATGCCATGTGCTGGAAGTCAACTAGGAATGAGACACAGGTCTTATCCTCAGGGAACCCCAAGTCCCCCAAAGGAGACAAAGGCGAACGAGGTGGAGGGAGAGGAGTGGGCTGGGGCAGGCACACAGGCTCTCATTGCATGAGTAAGGGAGTAATCTTCTTAAGAACCAGTCTGGGCTAAAGTAAAAATGTTTGACATTTATTGACATCTGCCAGGGGTTATGTGACAGATTCAGAAAGCTTCCTGAAAGCCAGTTTATTGACATCAGGGCTAAGTTCCCTGTTGCACTGAATTTTCATCCACTTGTTTCATACCTAAGAATATTTATGAATGAAACACTGCAAGGAGACAATTTTAAAAATTACCCAGCACCTATTTTTTCATTTTTTGGAAATATCACCCCCTTCCTTTAGGGAAATTCTCTTCACCCCTTCTACCCACAAGGTTCTATTGGCAGCTGAACTATGCCATCCTGCATGTGGCTGGGCATTAAACCATCTGAGCCAACACACACACATGCACACACAGGCACATATCCTCCCCAGGCCGCATTGATTGATTTATTATGAGGCACATGATCCAAGATAGGCTACCTGGATTTTTCTTCTTTTTCCCACCTGGACTAATAGGAAAAACTCTTTACTCTCCTTTGTGGGTGGTTAGAAGAATGTTAACCTGATGCCATGCAGGCACGTCCTCTCCCCACAAAGCAGTGACTGAGAAAATAAAGTCACTCCAGAGAGAGGAGGAGAGATGAGTGTGTGTGATGTGTGTGTGTGTATGTGAAGGGGGAAAAGGAGAGGGAGAGGCCGAGAGGGAGGGAGAGGGTCCCAGTCCCTGTATGCCTTCATTCCTAAGGTTTGCCCATGTTTTTTTCCATTATGGGTTACTTGAAGCAGCAAGTTTCTTTTTTTCTTCCCAAATGAGCATAAATTGGATTTGTGCTCTTGTAACTGAAGAGTCCTGACTTGTGCAAGTGCCAATATTGTCCATAAACAATCTAGGTAGCTTTAGATACCCGTGGAGGTGGTCCCATGTGCCATGTGCACCCCAGACTGGGGAGAGAACTCTGAGGCTAGGAAGACCAGAGGGAAAATGACCCCAACATCCCTAAGATGAGTGGTTGTATGTTCTTCGCACAAGGGAGGAAATTTAGGGACCTTCAAAGGACCCAAACACTGAATGGCAAAAGACAGTAATTTGGAGAACTAATGAATTTTTATGATTGTCTACAAAACTGTGTAAAACCATCATAGTAAATAGATGTTTGCCTGCTTTGAAAAGAGAGCTGGAGCAAGAAGTGGCAGAACCAGTCTGTTTTGGGCTGTGCCAGGACAGAAGGGAAAGAGGACAGAAAGGGAGATGGGTTACAGGCACTTTGAGTGTCCCAGCGGGCCATTTAGATTGAGGCCAGTTGTGGACATCTGTTATAGTGCCTTCTTTACACCTCCATTCGTAGGAAGCTTGCCAGGGCCAGTGGCATGGCTCTGTTTGCCCTGAGAGTGAGTGCCAAACCCCAGAGAAAGGCGGCGAGCTCGATGCCAGGCTCTGAGAAGGCCTTTGGGCAACTTAAAGGCAGCTTGCCTGGCAGCTCATTTGAGGGCTGCCAGGTGGTTTTCAGCAGAATCTTCTGCCAGATCTGCTTAGCCCTGGAGGCTGGGGCTCAAAGGCTAGGTTGTGCACCAAAAGGGGACTTGACTCCGAAAGAGACTGGTTCAGAACCAAGAATAAAGGCCAACCCAGTAATTCTCCTTCAATATCATATTTCTTCTATGTTTTGCTCCTTTTGTTTGTATGTTTTTCTTTTTCTTTTCTTATTAAAATTGATCAATGTATTGACTATTTTAATAGAGTACATCATATAAATGTATAACATAACACATAAATATTTTATGTATGTATACACATAACTTGTGAGTACACAATTGTGTTTCTGCTGTGCCTTCCTTCTAACACCTGAGATGAACCCAATTTACACTCCATGAAAAGGCACTGCCACTGCCACTGTCTAGTGGCAGTTGGGGTGAATTGCAGGCATAAGGTCCTAGGAGAAAAGCCATTTTCAGGGTATGGTCTTACCAATAAAAATGTATTTAAATGGCAGCCAGTGTCACTTAGTTCCTCTCCAGTGGAAGCAAAGATAGGCTTTATCAACTCTTAGTTCTGTCACCAACCTTGGCCTTGATAGGAAAATAATCGCACTATGAGGTGGGGAAACACAGCTGGGTACATCTTTAAATAACAGATGAAATATTTTGATTCTTTCAGGTAAGCAGGACCTGATAGTGTGACAGTGGAGTACTGGAAGGGGGAGATTTTATTTATTTATTTTTTCGCACTTTCTCAAATGCAGCTTGAATAAAAGGGAAGCCAACTCCTTGGCATTCCCCACTCTTCTCTACATGAGCTTAGGTTTACCAATGGCCTGGGAATCCCCAAGGGCCATTCTCTGGGTATCACATGCAGAGGGGCATTGCAGAGGGGACAGGATGGAAACAGATGGCACCCGTGTCCTCCAGTCTTCACACTCCATGGAAAGGGGAGAGCCAATAGTAGAAAGTCATGGGAATAACACTCTGAATTAGTTGGTGGGAGCATCTGGGAGAAGAGCAGGGACACATAGATCTGGAAAAGGAGACATGGACAGAATATGTGGCTATGTAGAGACCCTGTACACACACACACACACACACACACACACACACACACACACACACACACAAAAGATCCCTGGGCTTTCCCTCCTATTTCCAAACCAACAAAGCTCTCTGTACCCACCCTTGTCAATGCCTCTGTACTTCCCCTCTCCCAAACCTCCCACCCCTCCCTTCATCACAACAGCCTTTATCCTCAATACTGAAAAGGGATGTCAGAAAAAAAAAATCGAGAAAGAACCATACTTGATGATCAGTCTTAACTTTCTGTATTGGTTATATGTAGAAAGACCTTTTCTCTGGAGACACACCCTGGTGGAGGTACAGATACTCTCCAGAGGAAGAGTGCAGGTGAAACCCACTGAAACCCGCAGCGGACCTGAGTAAAAGGAGCACAGAATTGTCAGTGTTGCTGTTTGGCTAATGTTAACATTATCCAAATCTGTGAATTTTACTCTCATTTAGATTTCCACAACTGTAACGATAATGATGAATTTGCTGGCTGTTTCGATAGTGGTCAGTTTTTCTTTTAATTTTTTAATATATATCTTATTGATTATGCTATTAAAGTTGTTCCATTTTTTCTCCCCTTTATACCCCTCCACTCTCCACTGCCCACCCCAGCAATCTCCCCAACCTTAGTTCATGTCTATGGGTTGTACATTTAAGTTCTTTGACTTCTCTACTTCCTATACTATTCTTAACCTCCTCCTGCCCATTTTGCACTTACTATTTATGCTGCTTTCCCTGTACCTTTTCTTCCATTCTTCCCCCTCCACCACCCCTCTGTTTCACTGTTCATAGTTTTTGATTTCCTTTTTCTTAGATAAGTCCCCTTAACATTTCATATAATAGGGGCTTGGTGATGATGAACTTCTTTAACTTTACATTATCTGGGAAGCATTTTATCTGCCCTTCCATTCTAAACGATAGCTTTGCTGGATAGTCTAATCTTTGATGTAGGTCCTTGTCTTTCATGACTTTGAATAATTCTTTCCAACCTCTTCTTGCCTGCACTGTTTCTTTTGAGAAATCAGCTGCTAGTCTTATGGGAACTCCTTTGTAGGTAACTGTCTCCTTTTCTCTTGCTGCTCTTAAGATTCTCTCCTCATATTTAGTCCTGGGTAATTTAACTATGGAATGTGCCTTGGCATGTGCTTCCTTGAGTCCAAATTTTTTAGGACTCTCTGGGCTTCCTGGATCTCCTGGAAGTCTATTTCCTTGGCCAGATTGGGGAAGTTCTCCTTCATTATTTTTTCAAATAAGTTTTCAATTTCTTGCTCTTCCTCTTCTCCTTCTGACACCCTTAAGATTTGGATGTTGGAACATTTAAAGTTGTCCCAGAGGTTCCTCAGCCTTTCCTCATTTTTCTTTTCGAATTCGTGTTTCTTGATTCTGTTTTGGTTGAACATTTATTTCTTCCTTCTGCTCCCAGTCATTGACGTGAGTCCTGGTTTCCTTCCCTTTACTGTTGGTTCACTGTATATTTTTCTTTTTTTCACTTTGCACAGCCTTCATTTTTTCCTTCATTTTGCAACCATACCCAACCAATTCAGTGAGCATCCAGATTACCAGTGTTTTGAACTGTGCACCTGATAAGTTGGCTATCTGTTTATCTTTTTGGAGCTTTGATCTGTTCTTCTATTTGGGCCATACTTCTTTGTCTCAGTGCGCCTGTTACATTGGAAGGGGTGGAGCCTTAGGTATTCACCAGGGTGGGGCGACCCAGGTTGCTGCACAGTGATGCTGTCTGTGGGGGAGGGGTCCAAGAGGGAATTATATGACTTGCTCAGGTCTCAGCCAGCTTTCAGTCATGTCCTCCCACTACCCACAAGCAAATTGGGCCCTTCTGGTGTTGATTCCCGTGTAGGTGGGTTTCTGTAACCCTGTGGGTCTCTCCAACGGACTCTCCTTTGAGTCTGGGAGTTTCTCCTGCTGTTGCAACCTTCACGAGTTTTTACCTCCAGAGGTTTTGAGGCTTTCTTTTCCCACACTGGAACCCTGGATTGCATGATCTTTCTCGCTCCCCAGCTGTTCCTCCCAGTTTATCCTCACACATATGTGGGACTGCTGGGTCTGCCAGCCACCACCTCGCCCACCTGTAGCCACTGCTTTGCTGCATGTCCTCTCCACCCCAGCTGCCTGTCTCTGCCCCTCCTACTGGTCTGGGTGAATGTTTCTTCTTTAACTTTTTGGCTGTCAGACATCCACACAGTTCAATTTTCTGGAAGGTCTGGTTATTTTTTGTTTTTAAATTTGTTATTGTCCTTCTTTTGGTTGTATGAGGAGGCAAAGTGTGTTTACCTATGCCTCCATCTTGTCCAGAAGTCTCTCAATAGTTGGTCAGTTTTAAATGAGTGGCTTTACACATGTATGAATATGTAAGAAATTAATTTACTCAATCACCTAAGAAATCATTTTGAAATGAGAAGGGAAAGAAAGAATAGCTTCCTTCTTCTGTAAGACCAAAAGATTTCTGAATTGTGTGTATCTCTGATTAAATGTTTTATATTTATCTCTTTTCTGTATGATCAAAGTTATTAATAACAAGAAAATCTCCATAAGTTCTCATCTATAGAAAACATTTTATAAATGAAACCACCCAATAGCATATGTTAGCAATGACTATCAATCCCTAAAAATAAATAATAATGATGTTAATAATTCTTTTTTAAAAATCCCTTTTTGCATAAAAATCAAAATAGTCCTTTAAACAATTGTAACACTTCTGCATAACAGAATAAGGTTTTATATTCTTTTTAAACATATTACACGTACTTATCTGTATTTTGGATGTTCTTTATAGCAAGAGTTTAAGCAAAAGCATGAATTATTATTTTTAATTGAAGAGCTGGTTCTTTCAATGTAAGCAATATTAATTATCTGTCTTTTATAATACCACTCAGATGAACTGTTTCTCTTTTAAAATCTAGATAAATTACTAACAACCACCATTATTTAGAGTCTCATTTTGCACTGGCATTTTTCAATATTGTTGCAAGATGCCTGAATCCTAAGTAATATAAGGCATGAACAAAGTATCAGTGGAGCATGAGAATGAAAATAAGAATAAATAAATCTTCAAGTGACATGTGCCCTTGCTTTGCATGTGATTGCCTGGATAGAGGGTTGTCGCTTGGTCCTGGAGCACAATGCATTCATGCCTTCTTGCTTTCAGACAAGGCATTTTCTCTTCTCACTGAATCACTATTCCTTACACCTGAGATTTGGAGATCCTGCATTTTTATTAGATTCACTATTTTTTAAGTTGTCTAAATTAAAAATAAACACATTTCCCTCTTTTAACTTTAACTGCATCTTGTATGAACTAAATTGTTGAATTTGTTCTCTTTCTCTCTTTAACAACATGAAAACAACATTGTGGATGATAACACTGGATAATGTTGGAACATCTGTATGAGAATCTCAAAATAGCTCTCTTCTAATAAAGTTGTTATTGTTCGGGAAAAAGTTTACATTGTTTACTTTTCCCCCAGCATTTCTAAGTTGTAAGTCCTTAGGCAGGGGAATATGTTTTATAGTAAACATCTAGATAGAGGATGATGCCAACTTTGACCAGGGAAACATATAAGTAAATCCACAGGCAGGAGATTATTACAGACTAACATATCTGAAAATTGTCTTAGGAAACGAGTTTGTTTGTTTATTAGGGTTTAACATGCTTATTTCAAGAATTTCTTGAAATAATGAAAATAATTATCCTGGAACATTAGGTTTTGGCCAGTATTCATGATGAGCTATAACACATAACTCACCTCCCACCCCCATCATGGCCGAACATTTATATTTTCACAAACATGGTTTAGCCGCTTCTCAAAAAGATGACTGAAAACTCAGCCAACTGTCGGAGCTTCAGGGCCCTGAGACCACGTCTTTCCCTTGTTTAAAGACCCCCTGAAATGCCGCTTCCTCAGTAAAACCTTCCCTAATGAAGTGGAAATGGGAACCAGATGTTCTCAAACTTCACTACAAAGATAATCATATTTACTCTAACCTAAGATACCATCTAGGACCAAATCTGTGCAAACTGTTAATACAGCAAAGTCACTGAACACTGTGGCTGGAAGAAAAGCTGGGAGTTCTGTAGTGCCTGTGACCTCCAGGGGCAGAGCTGGGGATGCTTTTTCTTTCCACTCACATTTAGGATGGAGTTGGTACAGAAGAAGCACTCAGCAAATAATCTTGGAATGAATTTATTCCAATCCCATCCTTTTATTTATTTCATAAATGAGGCCCACAGAGGAAAAGGAGGCACAGAAAATTGGTACCAGAGTTTGGACAACACTCTGAGATGAGTGCAGTTGCATTCATGGACTGTGGCCTCTACTCGCTCCATGTGTAGGTTCCAGGAGGCTGCTGCCCACGTGCTGCTGCTACTGTTATGGCAGAAGGTTCGTGATGTCTACTGAGGTCACACAGGTAAAGGAAAAGGACTTTCTTTAACAGCTTAGTTGAGCACTGAGAGTTTCTTGGAGAGTAGCACAGAAAGGAGAAATGATCTACTGAAGCAAATAGACCTGTATTCCAGAGCAGGTTATTCAAACTGGAGTCATTTTCATCAATCCATCTTTTCATTTACTCATCCTGCCGTCCGTCCATCCATCCATCCATCCATCCATCCGTCCATCCATCCATCCCTATTTCCAAACACAACTTGCTATAACCAAACATTGCTTAAATTTTTTATACTTTTATAACCTTATTTAACCCTGACACAGACCTTGAAAAGTATCTATGTGCATCTTGCTGGTGAAGAAATTGAAGAAAAAGGGCAAAGTACTTTGCTTCTGGTCACAAAAGGCAGCAGGGTAAGGATTTGAGCCTTGACCCACCTGATGCTAGAGTTTCCATCCTAAACATGCTGCCCTTAGCTCCCCATTTTGGGGGTATGCCAAATGTCATGTTTTTGCCTTAAGGATATTAGAGTGTGGTGAAAAAGGCAACCAAACAAATCTTCCCTAAACTAGGAATACGCCCCAGAGTTCTTGGGAGGAGTAAGTAGAATTATAGATGTAAAATGCCCCAGTACAGTGCCTGGCACATCCATAAAGTGCAATTAATCTCTTAAGGAACATTCTAGCCTTGGAGAGAGAAGTTCTTTAGTTTCTTTGAAATCCACCTACTGCTCCACCCAATTGTAATCTCATCTATCTCTCCATTTGAATTACCTAAACAATATAGAGAAGTATTTCTCCTTTATCCCATGATAGAGCATCATGGCTTTAGTACTTAAACAATATGCTTTAGAAATCAGTTGGGGTGGTAGTAATTTTAATTGCCAAAATTAAAGGAGGTTGGGAATAAAGTTGTTGGGAAGGAAGAATGTAGGGGGCCGCTTTGAGTGGTATCAGGGACTGTAGTCCCATGCAAACTGGGGCCTGGGAGAGGACCAGTAGGTCTTGGCCTGAACACTGGTGATGCTGTTGATAGGCAAGACCTGATAATAACTCTTAGGGCCCCCAGGGGAAATCAAGCTTAGAAGTAAATTATACTCCTTGAAGCATGCTTTGTTTCTCCTTCAAGCTCTATTAATCTTATACCAGATAGCTAGCTCAAAGCTGGGAAAGAAATCTACAAAATTCCTGGACCCTGACCCAAATCCCAGCTGGCACCATAATGTTTGCTCATCTTGGACCCAAGCATTTTAGTGTGTTCCTGCCATTGTCTTCTTTAAACATCAGCTATTCTCTGTAAGCTTATGTTACTGATGTAATTAGATACCTATACATTTCTGCTACCTGTCCCCCACTTGTAACCCTCTCAATAAAAGCCATTGAGCACGGGGGCTCGGGGCATTGTGCTTTAGAGAGAATCACTTTTCCCTTTCCTTGACAGGCAAATGGTGTCTGGAACAACTCATTCTTTCATTCACAGCTAATTGGGGGACTTCATAGTCTGGAAGTCCCCCATAGAAGAAGGTCAAGGAAGAAAGGACAGATGCTTCAGAAGTACCCAGACTCCAACTGATTTAATGTGTCCCAAGACTGGGCAAACTTGGATGGGTCCAATCTAAGCACACAGTGCTCATGATTCAGCAAGTGGTTCAATTTAATGAGTCATTTCTGGAAAAAGAAAATCCATACCATGGCATCAGTCCTTTGTCTGACATTTTTCTATCTCTTGAAACTATGTTGGGTTTTTTCAAAATCCTTCTGGTTAATCTGAAGGGATAAACATCCAACTTTCTGTTTTTGAACTTCTTAGTAGTACAGCTATGTATGATTGCTCAACTGCTCCAATTTACCTCTGAGGGTCATTTCAGTTGAATCCTTTGGCATAGGATGCCTGGAAGCTCACATAGAGCCATTCCTCTAGTCCTCAGGGAATTGAGCTACAGTTGGGCTTGTAATGAATACATATCCATTAATTGGGGATCTGACCAGCAACTAATGTGACTGGAAAAAGGATTGGGCACTGGACCAGACCAAAAAGTATGTGAATAAGTTTAGTAAGAAAAACTGAAAAGGCACTCGCTTCATTAAAATGACCAATTTTCCAATTTTAATGTGCAGAAACAATGCAGGTAGACAAATTCTGCCAATGAAAATTAAAATTGTTTGTATTTAAAAAAATTATACCAAAGAAAATAAAAGAGAGGCTATGCCTGAGTGCACAGTGTGTGTCTGTTTTCTCTTGAGTAGCTCATGGTGTTTACCTACTCCATCTGCCACTACAAAAACAAACAAACAAAAAAATCCCCTACTGTGAGGACCTATAAACCCAGATGAAAATCACTGGTGGTGATTTGAAATTGATTTGGTATAGACTTTACTTAGATTTATATTTTGATACAGATTTAATTTTCAAATTAGTTGTTGAGTTGTATTGATTTTGATTAGCCCTGTGTTGGAATGGTGTTCTTCATTGTGTGTTGTCTCTCTCTTCCTCTCTTTCCTGAACTAATGGAAATACAGTAATAAAATCAGAAAAAGATGCATTTTTGACTCAGGATCACATGTCTTGAGTTCCATAAATCTTTACTTCATTAAGTATTCCATACAGTTGCCCTTTAAATAATGCTCCCTTCCATGGTTGACCAGTAAAATGTAGGTGCATATACTGCTTTTTCTGGAAACACATCAGTGATGAATATAGCAACCCAAGTGTGAGGTCAAAATCACCTTTGGATCATTAAGAATGACCTGTGGAATTGTATCTAGAAACAAGGAAACCAAAACATTGGGTGTCCTATGTTGTCTTCTTCAAGACTTGCCCTAGGCTTAACATGTGTTATGCTGGCATTTAATGTCATACAAGTCATTTGGACTTTTTTGGAATAACTTCTCTTAATCCTCTGCCTTTCTTCCCTTATAAAAGGAAGAAGGATTTATATATCTATTTTAAGATATAAAAACAATTGCAATGAAAACAGTTTTTAAAATTCCATAGTTTTTAGTCAGATATTTCTTTGACTTTCAAAAGAAAAGGCAGTTTTACTTTAGTAATTTTTATGAGTTTGTATTGTTTTGACACCTCAAGAGAGTCATATATGTTGGTTGTGTTTGATTTAAATTAATAGTAGAAAACCTTCACATATCTTAAACAAATGGGGACATTTGAAAGAAGATTTTGAGTTCCTAAGACATTAAAAAGTAAGCCTTGGACTACCAAGCATTGCGATGGTAGGGATTTTTAAATCAATTCTTGGTTTTTGTCTTTACACATATCTAGTCCTTTAGTTTTTTAAAGAATGCCAGATTATATTAGTGTTTTCAAATCATTTCTGCTTTATTTTTATCAAATTTGTCTCTATTGAGCAAAGTATAAGGCTATTAGCATTACTGCTTCTGCCATAGCCAATACTACCTCTAGCTGAGCACTCCATGTGGATGGGCCCTGGCAAGCACTGCTTGCGTTCTTCCCAGGAGAGTCCTGTAAGGGGGTGTTTTTACCACTAGGAAAATGAGAAAATCAGGGCTAAGTGTGATAGCATCCTGGGCCCACGGTTACAGGGAAAGCTGGCAGGGCTGGGCCACACATCCACCTCCAGCCGACCCTGAAGTTGGCCTCGGACCATTGGCTCTCCTGACTCTGCCATGAGAATGGAGTAACTCTATCCTGTCACATGAGCACAGCACAGAGCACTAGGCTGTGCAGCAACAGCACTCTCCAAACAGTAACTTGGGCAAAAACATTCTCACCAGATCCATTTTTCTCATTTTTTAAACCCAAGGCTGCCTTTCCTTCCAGCCAACCCTCCAATGAGGTGTGAGTAGGACAGATACCACCCCCAGCTGCGATGTGGTTGGGTTAGTGACCCCAGAGTTTAAGCATGCATCTACCATTCCATGGCTTTCTCAGCCTTGAATCAATGTTGCTCAAGCACCTGACGGTCAAGGCCTTTGACTAAAGACCAAAAATGATCTCTCTTTCCAGCAGGAAATAAAGATTTTTGATAAACAAACATACTTTGAATACTTGTCCCATGTAAGACAACCCATCATCATTTATACACTGAATCCTTATGATTCGAGCCAAGAGCCACTGTGTATTTTCACAACTGAGTTTGGGTTTCCCATGTCTTCACTTGTTTCTGAGGAGACCTTGGCTCAGCAAATAGTCTATCCTATCTAATGTATTTATGAGTAACATGTTTAGTTCATTATTGTTATAAATATAATTATAAAAATAATACACACTCATTGTCCAGGATATGAAAAGTATAGATATGTATTAAGAAATAAACAAAATACATGTTTGTTCTCTTTCCAGCAGAGAGTATCTACTATTAAATGGCTCTATACATTTCTTTTTTAATATTGTCTGTGCATCTGTTTGTATGTTTACACACACAGCATATATTACATAAAATGTTCTATTCTGATTTTTAAACTATTTTCTTGCATTATTAGATCTTCTTTATCAAAATCTTGCTCATAATTTTGTAATTGCTTCCTAATATTCTATCTTTTGGAACTTCGGTAACTTTTGCAATCACTTTCCCATTGCTGGGTATTTTGGCTCTTCTTTTCCTATTATAAATAAAATTTCAAGTCACTGACCAATTTAGGCTAATTTCTCCAAAGGGAATTATTGGCTTATAGCATACAAGTGTGAACATTCTTGATTATGTACTAGCAAGGTTTTCTTGAAGTCTTTTTACCAATTTTCATTCTTAACAGTGGAAAACCCAAAGAAAAACTTTTATTTTTTCCATAATTAATTGAATCCCTGTTATTTCTTTGCTATTTTCCTCATTGCAAAATAGCACATAAATGTTATGAAAGGTCAAATATATATATAAAATATGGTAAAAGTTGAATAGTTTAAAATATATACAAGTAGACACACATGAGGTTGTTTAAAATTAACAAATTATTTCTTTTACATAAGAAATGCAAACAGCATCCTGCTTCCACACACAGCTCCTGGTTCCTGATTGGCTCACAGAGGCTTCAGCTGGACCCTGTGCACTGCCCTGCAGGCCATCACACCATCAGGAAGCCATGAACTGTGAACCGGAGGGTCTTGCATTCATTTATTTGTGGTCTCAGACACAGAGTTGGACAGGACTATGTGGCCAAGACTCACATGGGTATGAAACTTGCAAAGTTCACCCCCTTCCTCCACAGCAGAGAAGCTGGCCTGGGCTATCACAGACACACTCATACAGAACCACAATCAAGAACAAAATATTTGGTTCTGTGACCATCATTATGGTTGAGCACTACTTTGTACTCTAATTTCAACAGAGTCCATCACACTGAAGAGAACTTGGCTGAAAAGCTGAGTGATTAGACTTGCTCTATTCTCCATGCCTTATTCACAAAATAGATATACTAAATTAAGCTGTAGCCCACCATGTTGCTATCCTCTTTTAGACTTTGCGTAGTCAAGCTTAACAGCTCCAGCTTGAGATGCATATAAAACATGTTTGTATATATTCCTATAAAACAGTACATGATAAGGAGGAAAACAGGGTTCTCAAAACAAGATATAATAGTTTACACGCAAAACAAATAAAGGTTAGATAACAGATGAGTCATAAACCAGAACCAAATGTAAACAGTTATCACCTCAGTTTTGCACTTCATTTACATTGATTTAGTTGGTTCTATAACTGTAATAAAACACTAAAGTCACTAGGCCTACAGTTCGAAGAAAACAGCAGCCTTGCAAACTTTCAATTTTCTATTTTCAATGACAGTTAATTCAACATTTCAAAGTATAGAAGTTAAATGAGGCAATGAATGATAAATAACACCTCACAATTGCTGAAATTTGATTACACTGAGATAAGAGCAGGCCAAATTCTGCTTGTAAAAGTTTATACCTAAAGAACAAGGCAAGGGGCTGGGGGTGGGGTGGTGGCAGGGGGAGAGAGATAGAGAGAGAGAGAGAGGGGGAATACGAATGGGGAAAAAAGTAAAAAGAGAAGAAAACTTTAGATAAATGAATGCTTCCAGTTATTCCTGTAGATATAATATAAACAAGGAAACAAAGAAATGGATTCAGGATCCCATTTGCACTTAGGGGTGGAAATTAATAAAACAGTTCCATGCTGAAAGAAAAAATAAAAATTGACTTCCATTTAAGAAGCTAATTTATGCACTCCTGAGTCCTCACAGAAGTTCAGCAGCACAGAATATCACAGCAGGAGTAGAACAACAGATCTTGAACCCTGCTGTGTTTGTTCAAGAATGCAAGTTAAGCTATTCCTAACAGGAAACAAAACAGGCAGCAGGATTATTAAGCTGGGATCCTTAGGCCACACTCAGGCCCTGAGTGCATCAAGCATTGTTCCAAAAAGGATTAGGGGTGTGTTTTTCTTATACTATGGTTTTGATTAAAAAAATGCTATGCCTATTCAAAATTCTCAGGTTGATATTAACTAATATAAGACATAAAGCACCTTCAAAACCTCCAAGAAACTCTTTGACAAACTCCAAAATTGTGTAAAGGTAGCACAAAATGAAGTCAAGGGGCTACCAGTATATGGAAAAGTTAACCCACATAAACACCCAAAGGGTATTTTTGCCTTTCAGTAGGCAAGGACCCACTGTATAGTGATTAAGTTAATCGCACAATGAACAACTGATGTTTAGTTCCTAGAGACAGAACCTACCCATTTTGCAATGGCTTTGGGTAATTCTGTTAAATGTTATTATAAAATGGGATCTTCAAGATATTTTTGTTGAAGTCAAGAACTCCCACATAACAAAAAAAGGCAAATCTTTCTCACATATGGATGTCTCTTCATTATTGAATTCAAGGGTAATCAATACACTGGAGAAAGTGGTTCAATTTCCACCACGAAGAACAGATTTGTGATGACTTGAAAGCATTGGATCTGTATTGCTACATGTTTCTGTATATGGTGAAAATATTTAACATTGATCAGGTATATCAACATTGGAGTTATATGAAGGGTTGGAATTATTATAGTCTAGACATTACCTTAGAGATGTTTAAGAATTACAGGAGAAAGCAAAACAAGACTCTTTTTTTCCAAACTGTTGTTCTAGAAAATAGTCATAAAGGGCTAGGATATAAGTTTTGTAAGACCCTCAAAATAGCAGAATCATGAAAACCATAATTTATAGACAGCAATCTTCATGACTGCAACATATAAAAGGGACAGCCAAATAGGACATTTTTAGTTGTAGATCAGCAGAAAGATTAAAATAAGCATGTTTATAGAGACATGACTCTTTAAAATATTTATAGAGAAAACAGTTGCAGATGATACAAAGACACAGCACAAATGCAGACACCATATGGTCTGATGTATGCACTTATGACCTCATGTGAGAAGCAGGCCAAAGATGTAACAGCTGGAGATGCCTCCCTTTTACCCCCAGAACAACAAACTCTTAGGTTTGGAAGGGGCTCATTATAATCATGTCCACGGATGGGTGAAATCTATGGGTAATGTCAAAAACTTTGGGAAGAAATCTCTCAAAACTATTGTCTCTTGAAGCCTTTGCTTTGTTCAGGTGTCAGACCCAATCTGCATTTCTTTCTGACTCATCTACAAGGAGCAGTCAGGTAATGCACAGAGTTCCTAATGAGATAGGAGGAGGACCACATGCCTCTGGCCTCTTTTCTCCTTTCTGATCATTCTTTAGCCTTGAGTCACAGTGACAAAATAGTGCAGAGGTCCCAGACCAGCACAACACATGAGATTGTCATCTTGATCTGCGCTAGAGCATCAGAGGCCAGGACAAGCGAACGGTCAGAGGAACTCTAAATTCTGAGAGTGTCCAGCATACGTGAGGCTCTGTGCCAGGCACAAGAGAGAGAAATAACTCTCATAACAAAACTGGAAAGTTAGTCACTCATTCTTGTTAAATTAACAAGAATCCTAAGGCTCGAGAGATTAAATAACCTGCTCAAGGTCACCAATGGATCAAGTATGAGAATGGAGCCCACCACATTCCTTTTCCAGTCAAGTGCAAGACAATACATTTGAGGGAAATTAATGCTTGTAAGAACTTCCTCCTTCCAGTGAAAGACTCTAAAAGTGTCACTGAGGTAACACAGGGAAGGTGTGAGGGGTGGGGATGCTCATACGTGGTCAGCTGAGACTGGGGGCCATGTAGGAGGACGCCTTCAATCTGCAGGGTGCCCTCACCCTGATCTGCCCTGAATTGCCCTCACCTGCCAGCCGAGATACCCAGAGGTTTATACTTAGACTCCCTCAAAGAGCTGAATTGCTCAGCAACCACCAGAGTCCTGAAACCATTTCATGCAGGGTTCTTAATAATTAATATTATTTCAATAGAGAAAAGACAGTTTGTAGCCATGGTGAGAATGGGAGGTAGAGCTATTTCTTGTTATATAGGGCTGCAGAACAAGGCCCTTGGGTGGCCCAACATCTTTTGGAGACAGGAAACCATTGAGGAATCTTCCTCAATTCTGAACTTTCTATGATCACAGTAACAAGAGATGTAATCAATGTAAGGTGACAGAAGAAATGAGTTCAGTGGGCTAAGTGCTATTGAAGAATCCTATGTCACAGCAACATTTGTTCTTACCATATTCTGCATTGGTTTCTTTTGAACTTTGTTTTAAAATTCCATGGCTGATGGCACCTCAAGTTTGTGAGGAATCTTCTACAACAGAACGCTTTTGTATATGGATCAGTGGAAATTTGATGAAACAAATGCCAGAAAGTTGAGGCCAGTCCATTTTAGGCAACGAATTCATTAAGTCTCTTTACAAAGAAATTTCAAATGTGGCCAATTAAGAAAGCGTGACCTATCAAAGATGCTGAGCCTTCCAGATAATCTGGACTTCTGACCATATATTTATCCTGGAAGCTGTTGCTCTCCTCAAATATGTTAACTTTTAATGAAGTGTTCCATCCTTTTGTGATGGCACCAGAGTATAATCAAACATTACCATAAGCCAAGTCACACACTAGCATGTCTTGCCTTGTTTAAATATCACAAATGTATCTGAGTAATTGTGTAATGATTTCTAGGCCTCTGGTTGTCCATATGGTCTGAACAGACTGCCTTTTGTAGAGCAGTTGTGCTACAGCTCTCAATGAGGAGAAGCCAAATTATCTCTGCTCCAAACTAGAGAGGCTGGGAGGGACTGCTGAAATTTCAGAGTGGCACCCTCCCTCAACTCCTGAAACAAAACCATCCCTCACCTGGTATCCAGAAATCACTGTGTCTTCTGGAAATCTTGCATATGTTTGTGGAATATACAAGTGCAATGCAGCAGGCATCACGTGCCTTGTTTTCTGCCATAACTGTCCTTAGGGTGCAATGACATGCCATGGAGAAGACACAGCAAAGCCAGTACTGCAGGCACATGGAACCTTTCTGGACAGAGGACATTCTAGATGGGGGAACCAGATCACCTTAGACAGACAATGAGGACCAGTGAAAGGGTCTGGCCATTGGCAACAACTCTGCTCTGATACTCTCTGGGTGGTATGGGTAGTGAGGCAAGAGGAGGAGCTGTTGACTTTGCAATTAATAAAACCCAAGGGAAGTTTTCAGAGATTTGCCTTCAGAGCCCAGAATTTACACTTGGTCATTGGGTCTCTCTAGGAAAGTATCCCGGGGAAGATCTGGAATGCTGCCTTTGAAGGAATGTGCCAAACTTACCCTTGACTTACTATTTGAGAATTCTTAGCAAAATGGTTGGGCATAGATTTGCCCCCAAACCACTGGCCACTGTAGGGTTCTTTGGTGGAACTAACTTTGCAAGGAGACAGTGGACAGCTAACTCTGTGAGCCTTTCCACTCCTGTCCAACTCCAGGCTTCTGAAGTGGTAAGAGGAAAACCATTTCACTGGTCATGAACAGGGCTGAGTGCACAAGGCCATGAAGACATGCACAACTCGTGAGTTCTGAGAATGACTGGAAAGTGATGGAAAAGAGTTTACCTTTTGCGCCTGAGGGAGCTGAAAAATAAAACACAACAAAAAAGAAAAAAGAAAAAAAAAGGCAATCATTATATAAGAAGTTAAGATTGACTGTAAAACTTTGTTCATCTGCTATTGGCAAAGGGAAAGATCATAATTGAGAGAAAAAGAGGAAAGTAAAACTAAAGCCAAGTCATTTCCCAAAATAAAACTTCAATGCTGATTATATCACCTGCTGTCTGAATGTGCAGTATCAACAGATAATCTGTGAGCATGCATTTTGGGAATCGCCGTGCCCAGGCAGTTGGTAACCTCCTGCAGAACACGACCTGAGGCTCTGTGCAGTAGACCAAAACATACACTCTCAAGATCCAAGTCCTTCTTCCTGCATGCTAACAGTTTCCCCTGGAGGATGGCTGTCTGGACACATTTGGGGCTGGGTGAAGGGATGGAGCAAGAGCTATTGGCCTCTAGTTGTTGCATACTAGGGCTTATTACTACCCTGCCCATCTGTCAATTATACCAAAGTTGAGAAACCCTGCTGCACAGATAGGTGAGACCATTAGAAGTAGGCTATGCTTCTACAGTCCATTTTTCTTGCTTTGTAGCACATTAACTATTCCCTTTATTGGTGATTAAGGACGCATGCACAAGAATTTGTGCATTTGAAGTAAAGCTGATATTCTAAGAACAACAAAAAGGCAGTCAGTCAATCCATAAAACAAGACATAATAGCTTTCTCAATGGCACAGGCAGGGAACTGAAGTTACAGATGTGTGCAAAAAGACGAACATTTATAGGATGTATTTATCTATTTTTCTACATTGAGATTATTAGGCTATGGTTTAATGCCACAGTATTTGTGACTGCCACTATAGTATGCAGTTTTTTAAAAAGCATTTTTCTAATATGGGGTGAAATTAATATTATCTATATATAGATACCAAACCTAGGAATTACTTCATTTTCAAGACAAATTTCTCGTCTTAGAGATTAACATTTGTTGGTTGTGAACTTGTCATCAAGCACTGTGTTAAGCCTTTTATTTGTATTATCAAATGAAATCACAGCAACCCAAATACTAGGTACTCTAATTATTCCCATTTTACTGATGAAAGTGAAAATGGAAATTGGAACTTAAGTAATTATATAAGGTCCCATAGATAATAAATTGAAAAACTGTGTTGTCTGACTTTAGAACATACATATTCAACTCTTACATTAATAAAGACCACAAACACTTGAAAACTGTGACTTCAGACTTCCTATCTCTAGAATTTATAACATTGGAAATACTAAAAGATACAAGGTAACTAAACTAGACATCCTAGGGTCCCCATTTGGATCTTCTTCCTCTCCCATTCTCTTTACCCTGGAAGAAGGCTCTCCCTCTTGTGTGCTAAAACCAGGGCTTTCTTGAACCCACCCTAAGGCCCCGACTCTGTATATGGAGCCCAGCAAAGGGCAGAAAGCATAAACCCACACCGACAAGATGTCTTAGATCTCAGAGCCTTCTCCAGAATGACCTGAAAAGTTTCCATGAAAGTAAGACCTCAACCTTTCCAACACCCATTTTCCAAACTGTTTTATCCTGAATGGTCTCCCAATTTAAGAAGACAGGGATACAAGCATTTTTTTTTTTTTATCGTTTCTTCCCAGTTATGGCTGCCACTATTCAACAAGGAAGTTCACAGGTTCCAGTGCTCCTCAAGAGGTCAGAAAAAAATGTGTCGAGAAGTGAGAAATTGAGCCTAATATAAAGAATCACTTAAAGAAAAGTCTCTTAAATATTAAGCATCTTTTCACACAATGGAAAAGAAACCTTGGAGATATGAACATTAAGGGAATGATAAATGTGTGTTTCCTTAGGAAAGCATTTGTGCTGAATCACAGCTTATGTCATATGAAATGCACAGGGAGCCATGAGAATTAAAAATGTTTGATGAACTATAAAATAAATACCAAAATTAAGCCCTGTGCAAACTGCCAGATTTGACAGGCCTCTTTAAAAAGAAAGCCAACCTTTCTCTCTCACTCTCTTTCTGGAAGTTTTATCTCAGGGAAGCAAAAAAACAAACAAAAAAAAAAAACAAAAAAAAAACCCCCAAAAAACACACTGCTTTTTGACTCACCCCTTTAAGCACATAAGAAGAAACCCTGGGAAGGAAAATGAAAGACTAGGCCTTTGTGGTGATGTCCTCAGTTTAAGGCTGCCCTCAAACTTTCCACAAAACATATATTTTCCTCAAGAAATAACTCAGGAGAACAAAGGGCGACTTTCCTATCGGAGCTTTTAAATAACATAAATTACAGCTTGCAATGCCCTAAACAGGTTGGACCTCGGAGAAGGAGCCTCAGAATAGAACATAACAAATTTAGGTTGGATCCTTGGCAGCCACAGATGCTACTGCTTAGGAGGCGGCTCTCTGGAGGACATATCATTCATTCAACATTCACAAACAGCGTGCAGAGCCCCTAGCTGGGAGCCAGGCTAGCTGGACATTGGGTCTACCTTTGCCTCTGGCTGGAGTCTTGAGGTACATGCCTCCAGCCTTTGGCCAAGGTGCTTGTTTGTAAAAAGGGATGGTGGAGGGAGGGCTGGGGAATGGGCCAGATCTTGGATGGCCAGTAGGTTTTGCCTTGAAAGCCAAGTCTGGCTGATTAGTAATGGCTGTCAGGAAGGCCATGTTGAAAAGCATTCTGAAGTATGTCTGAATTTTGTTAGGAAGAATGTAATGACCTATTAGCAATGTCTGTTGTGAGCTGAAAAATAAGAGAACAAAAACATATTCTTGGGCACCATGATCTCTAAAGGTCTTACTGTATCTTTTCTTTGCTGTTTTGAGCACATCTGTGATGTTTATGTAATTTATTTCTTTAATGTCTCTTACCTATGAGGTCACAAGCTCCATAAGGTCATGAGTAGGTTACTAGCCCTGTATATACGATAGCTCTCTATGAAGTTCTCTAAACTGTGCCTATGACCAGTGCTCCCCTTGTTAAAGAAGGTATCTTATTCCTGGGGTACACCTAGGGTGGATGCCAGAGGAAAATATTGACGTACCTGCTTTGAATCCACAACTCCCCCCCCCCAAGCACATGTTCATAACCCAAGAAAATAAATTTCAAGAGAAAAATAAATATCTCTGCCAGGAGAATAGATATGAAACCCTTGGGCTCCCATTTGCCTGGCATAGGTTTCTGTATTTGTGCAAATTGTCTCACTGACCTACGGATGTGCATACAACCAGCCTATGAACTTCCCATCATCATGTGGCTGCCTTGCCAGGCACTGTCAGCTGAATTTCGCCTCTCTGGGTCTGTTTCCTCACTCACTACAGAAAGGTCTGCACAGGTGACTGCAGGTTCCTTCCAAGCCAAATGCTCCCAGATTGGATGATTCTATACCCAACTGTATACATCCTCCAGTCACTTTCTAGAAGGAAGGGTACAGAAAGGAGTAAGTTGTGGTGTGCTGTGTGCTTCCACATTAATGCCTAGAGAAAAACTGGGTGCAGGGTGCAACCATGGGTCAATTCACATTCAAACATAGGAAGACCGAGAATGTGTCATTAAAGAGAGAAGGAAGGAGAAGACAGTAATGAAGGTGAAGGTGGTAGTAATAATAGAAAAGGCCACTCTTTAGTGAACATCCTCAATGGACCAAGTACTTAGTTAAGTGTTTTACTATCTTGAGCAATGCTGGTACTCACAGTGGACCTCTTAGTTAAATTTTAGCATCACACTCAGTTTATAAATGATGAAATTGATAATACATTTCATTCTTGAGCAACATGGGTTTGAAATACATGAGTCCACTTATTCATGAAAGTTTTTAAATAAATACTATAAGTGTTATGTTTTTATTCCTTATGACTTTCTTAGTAACATTCTCTTTTCTCTAGCTTACTTTATTGTAAGAGTACACAATACATAATACACAATACATATAACATGCACATAATAAAACATGTGTTACTAGACTGTTTATATTATTGGTGAGATTCTGGTCACTATTAGGAGGGTCCAAAGTTATATGTGGATTTTTGACTGTGTAAGTGTAGGCGGTGGGTCCTTGGGTTGGCACCTAGGACCCCTGCACTTTTCAATGGTCAACTGTATTTAGCATAGCTAAGTAGAAGTTCACCCAGCCAGGAAATGTTTGAGCTAAGGGTCAAAGCCAAGTGTCTCTGCAGCCTACTTCTGCTTTAACTGTTAGGATCAAGATACTGCTTCTCGTGCAGACCAAGGGTGCCCGCACCAACCTCGGCTCCTGAAGGGTTTGGGAAACCTCCCAGGCCATTCAATATGGGCATCTTCCATGTGAGAAAGGTGCATTGAATAATCCTGGCACCACATTTATGGGAGAGTCTGGATGGAATACAGAGAATCCAGCCTATCAGGTCTCTCAGCATGTGACATATGATGTATGATATAGCCCAAATATTTACTACTTCCTCTCCTGTCACGCACATTGACACTTGTTCTTTCCTCCTCCTGGAATTCTCCTTCTACCCTTCCTCCTTTATCCAGCAAACACCTCCACTTCTCTGGTCAGTTGTCACTGTCACAGAGAAGCCTTGTCTAACCTTGCATATGATATGCCCTCATCATGTCATGCACATCATATTCCTAACTTAGTTACTGGCTGGTTGCAATAACTGATATTCTGTCCTTTTTTTTCCTAACAGAATCCCAGCTTTTAGCCAGGATCAGTTGCATGATTCTATTACAGCTGAGTGTGGCTGATTCAGATGTGGCCAATGAGATATCCATGGATATGGTTTTTCCAGATAATGTCATTAAAAGGACTCCCTCCATCCTGCTGCCAGGAAGGGAGATAGAATAGCTGGTGCTCTAGCAGCTATTCTGGACCATGAGGTTATCTTGAGGCTGGAAACCACAAACTAGGATGTTGAGGACAGTAGAAATGACAGGCAATTATAATAGCTATCACATGCTATCCACCTTTCTAAGTACTTTTCCTATATTTATTGAAAACTCACAGAAATCTTATTAGGCAAGTTCTATTATTGCCCCAGTTTTGCAGACAATACAACAACAAAGTTACACATCCAGAGAGCAGCAAAGAGAGGATTTGAGAAGGGGAACTAGTGAAAAGGCGATTAAATAATCTAGATGAGAGATGATGTAAAACTGGATCAAGGTGCTGGTGGTGGAGGTGGCAGGCAGTTGTCTGACCCTAGATCTACTTGAGAGTAAAGATGATGGACTGGATGGCAACTGACAGAAGGAGAGACATCAAGTGTGGGCCCAAGGTATTTGGTCCAGGTAAACTTACTGAGAAGAGAAAGACTATAGGAGAAGTACATACGAAGGAAAAATAAACAAAATTCAGTTTTGCCTAAAATTGGCAATGTTAGGATGTCTCTGAGACTTGCAGGCAGGGGTGTAGGGTAGACCAAGCAGTCACTGTCAGCAGGCAGACAAAGCCCCTAGGAAGCAGAGGGGCTGCATGGTGTGGGTTTCCACCAGTTCGAGGCCTATGTGCTGAGGTGAGCCATGAGAGGAGCCGTGAGGGGCTGCTGTGGGTGAGTAGAAGATCGGAGCCCACTCTGAGTCCCTGACACTAAATAAAGGTGTCTCAAAAAGAGAGTGCCTCCACTGAGGAAACAGAGTATTTTGTTTTAACTTTCCTCATCTACTATGTTTCTATCTCAGAGTTCCACACAGAGCCACAGGGACAACTGAGGGGACACCCACCTATGGCTCTTGCTCAACAAAGTTCCAGAATTGAGTGGACTCTTTTTCAAAAATAAAACTCCATTTAAAGATCTATTGATCAAAACAACACATTTCACTATAAAATATGTAAAGACCAAATAGGAAACAAAGTAGTTTCTTGCCAACTGAGTAAAACAAGGAGGGGGAAAAAAAAAAAAAAGCCTGGCCTACATATGTTTATTCCATTTGTAAAACTGGCCCTTTGCCTCAGGCCTTATGAATGAGCAATACATCCCTGCTTGCTGCAAAGGTTCTTTGTGTTCATTTTTTTTCCTTGTGCATGTTTGCATTTATAATCTTCCATTCTTCTTCATTAAACCATGTGGATAAAGATCCCAGTTCCTCTATGTATCAGAGGCAGTTCTGTTAATTGGCTCAAACTTCAAAAACAACGCTGAGGAGGGGAAGGTCTCTGATGAGATGAGATTTGGAGATATAGGCTCTGTCCTACATCCACCCACTCCTGCCACCCCACACAAACCACCATTGTTGCCCATCTGTCTCCTTGCTTCCATCCCTCCCCCCAGTCCTTTCTCTTTACTGCATCCAGAATGAGTTAATGATTTAAGCCTTGTACTTTGCTAGCCCTGTTGTCCAAGCCTTGCTTGCTTGCCTTGAAACCTTTGTGTGGCTGACTCTGTTGACTGTAGCTCTGTCTCCTGATCATATCCCTCCCATGACAACCCCTCATGACCCCCACCTCACTGATTCCTACCCATCTGTCAGATTTCAGTTCTGATGACACCTCCTCTGATAGGAGTCCCTGTATCAACCCAAGTGTTTTTAGATGGCATTTTCTTGGTTACTCCTGTCTTAGCATTCATTGCATTTTGTAATCTTCCTGTTTACTTAGTTGTTACCTCTCCACCTAAGAACTTAAGATCCATCCAGGGGCCATAGCCATCTGATTCATTGTTTTATCACCAGGGACTAGATATGTACTATATCTGGCCCTTGGTAAGAATTTAGTACATATTTGTTGAAGGGGTGGGGGAAAGAGAAATGGAAAGGAAAGGAAAGATGGGTGAAGGAAGGAGGAAGGAAAGAAAGACACTAAAAAAAAAAAAAGAGAGAGAGAAAAGAAAAAGGATATTGGAAAAAAAGAAGGAAGTTAAAGGAAGAATTAAAAGAAGGAAAGGAAGCAGGAGTAAAGGAATGAAGGAAGGAGGGAGGGCCTTGGAGTTCAGTAGGCCGGGTTGCAAATCCTACCTCTACCACTTCCCAGCTGTGAGGACTTAGACAACAATATGCATCTGTGCTCTGAATTTCTCATCTGTAAGATAGTAGTAGTAACAACATTTCATGGGATTAATTCAGGGATTAAATAACTTAAATACATGTTAAGAATCTACAATAACCACTGGCAAGTAATGGTTGCTGCTTTTACTCCCTGACCTTGTAACCTTGAGTTTTCAGGGTTAGCCCCAACCTCTGGGTGTGTGAAAGTTTATACTAACAACCAATTACCACATAGCCCACAGATGAGCCACAGACTGGGATCAATCCTCGGCAATGCACCATCACTTGTTCATAGTGGCTCATGTGAAGCAGCAATAAAGATGGAATAAGCACCATTTGGCAGAGTGTGACTCTCACAGTGGACATGTTTCTCTTTGCATCAACCCCTTTCTTTCATAGTAGTCCCCATGCTCTGGGCTAGCTCTGCTCCCAGCTCCATGATATGGACAGTGCGCAGATCAAAGCCAATCAACTCATCACTCTTCTCTGGTCATAACAATCAGCTCAGAGTGGACATGTGACCTAACCTAACCTAAGACAAAAATTACACCTCTCTCCCCATTTTTCTCCTCTTCCATTTATTCTCTAAACTACAGTCTGCACTGCTGGGGACAGATCACCAAAAGGGGCCTCAACACCAGGGAAGAAAGGGCAGTGAGATGGCTACAACTCCACGTTAATGATGTTATGTGAGTCCCATGTCCATCCATAGGACTTAACTTCTAGTCACTTTCAGCTTAGTATGAGCCATGGGGGCATCCTGAATCAACTGAGTCTTTCATTGTTCCCATAGATACTGCTGTTGGCCAACTTCAGGGACATGCCACAGCTGCTATGACTAAATTTTACTTGTATAAATGAAGAGATTCATCAAAATAGTTCTGTACTCTTTGCTCAGCTTCAAAATTACACAGGAGTAATTTCCCCAAAATATTTCCAATGCAATGTGTAAAATTTCCTTAAATACATACGGGGCATTGTTTCTTACAAGTCTGGAAAATATTTTGGTCTTTATGATAATATTAGATAAGTCAGGAGACAAAGGGTGTCTCTGTGTCATTCTCTTTCCCCGAGAACCTCCTTCTCCTTTGGTCTTCACATGAGTGGCAGTCTACTTTTTTTACTCCATATTCCTTCTCTTTCTCCTTAAATGCAGACACCCTGTTGCTCAGTCTACAATCCCTAATTGAGGCGACTGCCCAGGTCCCATGGCTCCCATCAGTCCCTTATCCATGGCAGTGCTAATGATGGAGCAAAGACTGGAAGAGGTGGCAGAGACTGGCAACCTAGCAGAGTGTGAGGGGAGAACAAACACGGGGTCAATAAAAGAAAATAAACATAACTGAATTTTCCACTTTAAAATTATTCAAGTCCCCATTCAAATTTTTGCTTCATATCTTATTAGTCCTTCAAACCTTGCTAGAAAGACTCGTGGGGTGAGTGGTGTCTATGTATTCCAAAATGTCTTGCTTTTATCAGTTTGGGTGTTATCTTACCTGACCATAGATCAGTGAGTTTCAGCCAGTGCTCCACAAGAATTTTTAAAATATGCAATACCTGACTGTTTAGTCAAGGACGCTGACTTCTTTTCCCTTAGATTGTCATATTAAAAAAAGAAAAAAGAAAAAAAGAAAACAGCCAACACAACAATAGCCGTCTGGTGTAAATGTATCAAAATTATACCTATTTTTTTTTGTCAGATTGGGAAAAATATAACATACATTTTGATGTGCCAGAGAATTTTGGTAATTAGTTTATGTATGTCATGAGATGAAAAAGGTTGAAAATCATTGCCATAGACAATTTATTAGTGATTTCTCAACATCTGGTTTGGGGTATAGATGGAACTTTATTTTTCCAACAGTATGTTTAAAAACATTTTTTTTTTCACAGAAAGACCCTTCTTTGCAACACATACACTTTATAAAGTGTTGCTTTAAAAAATTTTTCCCAAGCAATGCATGTTCTTTGTAGAAAATGAGATATAAAAGAAAAGCAAAAGAAGAAGATTTTTAAAGCCACCTATGATGCTAATATCCTTTGATGATCTCAGGTAACATCATGTTAAGTGATTGCATGGTGTTCAATTATTTAAATATGTAATAAATTATTTATAAAATTCCTCATCATTAGCTGTCTGAGTTGTGTTCACCTTGTCACTAACATGAATGACATGGTAATAAACATCCTTGTAGTGTAAACATCCTTGCAATAAACATCTTTATAGTAAAATTGTTGTATGCATTCTCAATTTTTCAAGAAGTTTAATTATTAGTTATAGGACACTGTATATTTTAGTCCAAACGCTCTCAAGAAAAGTTGTTTTAATTTACAATCTGACCAGGATTCTCTCTTTCAAATATTCATCTCACCACCCCTAAGCCAACACTAGTTATATTAATATTATCTTAAAAACTCTTCCAGTAATTTTAAAAAATAGATTATATGGATGGGCTTTTTCTGTGGTCCACATAAGTTAAAGACAGAGAGAATACGCAAATTCAAAATTCCTGAATAACCAAGGGGCTAGCTCTACTGCAGGGCCCTCTGTAGACTAGCAACCTCATGGTATTTAGCAGAAAAGAAATGGATTGATAACTAAAGGTCAGATTTTTCAAAATTAACTTTGGATGGAAAAATCTGGTGTCTTTTTGTTGTAGCAGTTGAGCCATGCCTGAACGAAAGGCAAACCTTCATAAATTATTCACTTGTTGGCAGACATTTTTGGGGACGCTGGAAAATGTGGATTATTAATGGGCAGACCAGAACAATTCTCACATTACATACAGCTAAGGACTATCAGCTGGGGGAAAACCCCAGACATGTTGCTCACGATAATGTTCTGAAAATTCTCACAATAAGAAGTCATTTCTCATCATGCTTGAATTCTGCATTGTATTGAAAAAATAAGTTTCCAACTAAATTGTCATTCTTCAACCTTATTTTGGGTGGTCATCTTGCTGAAAAATTATCCAGAGTTCTGGCAATTTGGGGAAGTCAGTCCATGGTCTTGCTTATTCCCTCGGAGAACACAAGTTGGCAGAATTAAAGAAAATTTGGCAAAGTCCAGATAAAACCTCCACAATGATGCATATGTATTTCCTTCTTGTAAACAACAATGGTCCACATGGCAATCCATGGGTCAGTTTAGATTAAGGAGAATCTGATAGGGAAGGAAGTTCTTTTCTGCAGGATTTGTTTTGGAAATATCTGAATAGGATGTAAAGCCATTCAGACCTTCTCCTGAACTCCCACCCTACCAGTGTCACTTTTCAACATTGTGACTACTTCCAGTTGGATGCTCTAAGCTTCTGCTTTTAATTAAAACTTAATTTGCAAAAATGTTTCATAATTTATGCATGCCATGCAATTCCTCTGAGACTATGAAGTTGGAGCCAATTCGGGATATATAAGGAGACATTTTACTGAGAAGACTGGGGGAGGAAAGGGAGATAAGAAGAGAAGTACCAATAGAGATGCAAAAGAGGAAGGTACTGATACTTTCTTTCAGCCTCCCACAACCTGGATTTGCAGGCATCTGGGAAAGACATGGCCCTTAATGTCTAAAAACAGAGAGCACATATGACATATCATAAACTCAGAGAAATGAAAAAATAAGCACAAAGATGGCCCTCCAAGGAAGGCCTTACCAGGGTAATTGGTGAGCCAAAGAATTTGAAACCCTCCAGAATAGATGAATGGGTTCCCACCTCCCCACAAAAAGAGGTATAAAAAACCCTCAGAGGAGGAGTAGGGATCAGTGGAAACTCTCTCTGTGGAGTAAAGTACTTGTGGTGGGCGCCATTGTTTCTTTTCTTGCGCTCTCTTTCCACTTGGCTGGCCCAACAGGGACAGGCACCAATCTGTTCCTCTCCATCAACCTGGAAAACACAGTGCATCCTGCCCTGCCATTTCCCTGAGATCCAGCCCCACTCAACCCATGTGTCTTAGCCAGAGCCTCTTCCAAATGGCTCCAGACCCACCACACATAACTGCCAGTCTTGGCTCCCATCACAGGCTTTTTCAAGTGGCACAAAGCTCAGCACAAGAATCACATGGTCTCAGTACACACTGCAGCCTTTCCCAAGAAGCCTCAAGTAAGTCACAAGTAGTGTCAGCCTTGGCTAACACTGTAGCTCCTACTAAGCACCCCAAGCCCAGCACAAGGAGCAGTTTTCCTTGGTTCTCAAAGTAGCTTTCCAAAGCTTCCCCAAGCCCAGAGTGAGTGCTGGTCAGCATCAGCACATAATGAAGCCCCTCCCAAGAGGCTCAACATCTGATATATCTGGCAACCAGCTTTGACCCACAACCAGAGCTTCACCTAAGAAACTCCCAACTAACACACCTGAAAGAGAATCTCAGTGACACCACTGAGCTCCTCCAGAGAAGTCCTCACTCTGTGTTGCCAGCCCCCACCCACTAGGTCACCGAAAGTAGTATGCCCCATCCTCACAGCCAGTTAACCTGAGTGTCAACCCCACCCACTGGAATGCCAACAGTGATTGTGGTTCTACTACAACAGAAGGGCACAAACACAATCCACAAAGGGTTACATGCCAGGAGCACCTGGCCCTAGTGAGCAAGGGGGATTGTGCCACAGGGCCCCACAAGATGCTTCCTACAAAAGGCCATTTTTTTTCAAGACTGGGAGACATAGCAGATCCACATAATACATAGAAACAAACACAGAAAGACAGCTAAAATGAGTATACAGAGGAATACATTCCAACAGAAAGGTCAGGCCAAAATTCCAGAAAAAGAACTGAATACAGAATGGAGATAAGCAATCTACCAGATAAAGATTTCAAAGCAATGGTTATAGAAATGCTCAATGAATTCAGTAGAAGACTAGATGAATTTAGTGGGAACTTCAACAGAGAGGCAGAAAATCTAAAAAAGAACAAATCAGAGTGGAAGAATATGATAACCAAAATGAAAAAAAAAATGCATTACAGGAAATCAGCAGCAGATGAGATGATGCAGAACAATGGATCAGCAATCTGGAAGACAAGGTAGTAGAACTCACCCAATCAGAACAGCAAAAAGAATAAAAATAAGTGAGGATAGTATAAGGAACATTTGCAACAACATCAAGTGTACCAACATTCACATTATAGGAGTCCCAGAAGGAGAAGAGAGAAAGGCACAGGAAACTTATATAAAAAATAATGGCTGAAAAATTCTCTAACCTGGTGAAGAAAACAGCCATCTAAATCCAGGAAGGACAGAGAGTTCCAAACAAGATAAATACAAAGAGGCCCACACCAAGACACATCATAATTAAAATGCCGAATGCTAACAACAAAGAGAGAATCTTAAAAACAGTGAAAAAAAGCAGCTAGTATTACAGGGAACACTGTAAGACTATTAGGTGATTTTTCAGCAGAAACTTTGCAGGCCAGAAGAGAATCACAGAATGTATTCAGTGATGAAAGGATAAAACCTACAACCAAGAATACTCTCTAAACAGCAGGGTTATAATTCGGATTGAAGGAAGGATAAAGAATTTTTAAGAGAAGCAAAAGCTAGTAGAGTTCATCACCACTAGACCAGTACTACAAGAAGTGTTAAAGGGACTTCTTTAAGCAGGAAAAAAGGCCAAAAGTAAAAATAATAAAATACAGGGGAAAATCAACCACAGTGATAAAGGCAAACTTTTATTTAATATAGTGTATCAATCAATTAAAAAGTTAGCATGGATGTTAAAAGGCAAAAGTAGTGAAACCATGTGTGGCTACAATAATAAATTATAGAATATACACACACAGATGTAAAATATGTTAAAAACATCAACATGGGATGGAGTGAGTAAAAAAATGTAGTGCTTTGGAATACATTCAAACATAAGCAACCACCAACTTAAAAATAGACTGCTCTAAACATAAGTTGTAATATATGATTCTCATGGTAACCACAAACCAAAAACCTATAATAGATATACAAAAAAATAAAATAAAATAAAATAAAGGGAAAGAAATCTAGGCATATCACCAGAGTCATCAATGTACAAAAGAACAGAGCAAGAGAAAAAGAGACAGAGAAGACCAAGAGAATAAAGGAAAAAAGACCCACAAAAACCACCAGAAAGCAATTAATAAAATGCCAAAAGTACATACCTATCAATAATTACTTTAAATGTAAACTGACTAAATATTCCAATCAAAAGACACAGGGTGAATTGCTGCATAAAAAAAGAAAAAAAGACTTGTGCTTATGCTGTGTAAAAAAGACTCACTTTTAAATGAAAGACACACAGTCTGAGAAAGAAGAGATGAAAAAAGGTATTTCATGCAAGATGAAACAAAAAGAAAGCTGGGGTAAAAATACTTATATCAGACAAAATAGATTTTAAAACAAAGACTGTAATAAGAGACCCAAAAAAGGGCATTACTTAATGATAATAAGATCAATTCAACAAGAGGATATAAAACTTGTAAACATATATACACCAAACATAAAAAAATAGTAATAGATATAAAGGGAGAGATTTATAGTACAAGTAATAGTAGTAGGCACTTTAATACACCAGTTACATAAATGGAAGATCATTCAGATAGAAAACCAATAAGGAAATATTGTCCTTAAATGACACATTAGAGCAGATGACCTTAATTGATATTTATAAAGCTTTCCAACCCAAAACAACAGGATAATATTGTTACTAAGTAAACATAGAATATTCTCCAGGATAGAGCACATGTTAGGCCACAAAACAAATCTCAGTAAATTTAAGAAGATTGAAATCATATCATACATCTTTTCTGATCACAATTATGTGATACTAGAAATCAATTACAAGAAGAAAACTGGGAGTAAAAAAAACACATACATGTAGAGGCTGAACACTCTATGGGCTAACTATGATATCAAGGAGGAAATAAAAAATATCTTAAGACAAGAGAAAATGGAAACATGATGGGTTTTCATCTATAATGGATAGATGAATGGATAGGATGGATACATATACATACAAACACACACAAAGGTATTAGTCATAAAATAGAATAAAATCTTGCCATATGCAACAACATAGATGAACCAAGATAGTATTGTGCTAAGTGAAATAAGTCAGACAAAGAAAGACAAATATCATATGATTTCACTTATATGTGGAACCTAAATAAAACAAATAGAAACAGACTCATAAATACAGAGAACAAAGTGATGGCTGCCAGAGGAAAGGGGGTGGAAGGGGTGGGTGAAAACAGTGAAAGGAAATAAAAGGTACAAACCTCCAGTTCAAGAAAAATGTCATGGGTTTGTAATGTACAGCATGGGGAAAATAGTCAATGTTATCATAATAACTTTGGTGACAGATGGTTACTAGACTTATTGTGGTGATCACATGGTAGGGAATATAAATGTCAAATCACTGTGTTGTACACCTGAAACTAATATAATATTGTATGTCAACTTTACTTTAATAAAAAAAAAAAAACCTCAGAGGAAAACCATAATAAAAACTCAAGAGTCTGCAATGAAACCACTACTTCATTGAACAGATGGCTTCAAAAGAGAATTTTCAGATCTGCCAAACCGTTGAGCCACAAAGAAATCTGTGTAGCAATTTAACTAAAAATACGGGTCCCCAAGAAAGACAACCAGAAAGACCCTCCCCTCAACACACATACTTTGGTAATTGTAAAATGAATGACTCTCTAGTCACCCTCTATATCTGCAATGGAAAGGGTATATAGACAATATATAACATGGAAAAAATCAAAGGGGCTAGAAATGAAGGTAAAAACACGCTCCATACACTCACAAAGAGTAGGCCACAACATCAGAGCTATATTTTTTAGTGGCCAGCCCGGTAAGTTATACATTTCAGCGTAGATTATCTCTATCTATGTTTTTCTAGCTCAAAGAGTCAATTTGGTTCTTCCACTTCCTGTCTCCTATGACAAACTTAATGAATTATTAGAAAAAAGCTATGTACTTCTTTCATTAATTAAGCCTGTATCTCATAAGAGTGAACATATCATATAGTCAAGTGTAAATGTGTGAGCTATGACAGACAATCCTGTCAATGTTCTTAATTAAGGGTTCCTTCAGGAAATTTCCAGCTCTGTGATTCCAGTCTGTGAAAAGTCTTTGATTCTAGTCTTGGAGAAGTTCTTGTCTATGAAAAAATCTATGAACATTTCCTTCTGTTACATACTGTTTTCGCCTTGGTCCATCAGCAAATATATTTTATGTTCACCTGAACAGAGTAAAAACTGCTAAAGCCATGTGTTGGATATTGGTTCTCTTTTTGCATATAAAAACTGCTCAAGTCAAGACTGGATCTTATTTACTAATAATGAGAGCTTCCACATGGTGAGTGCATATTATAAGCGAGGCCAGGAGCTAAGGGGTCTACATGCATCTTCCTGAGAAATTCTTATGACAACTCTCAGAGTCAAATACAAACATCTATATATATTATATAAATGGAAAAACAGACTGACTCAAACCTAGTTTATTGACCCAATAGTATAAACAAGTCAAATAATCCAATTGTTTTTTTCCTAAAAACTTAGAATAATCTATTCATGGATAATGAAAGGAATACAAAGTAAAAATAAAAATAAAGTTGTCTGTTTGCCAGTAGCATAGGAGAGGACTTTATCCTCCACTCAAGTCTGGTGACACATTGATTTTCATACTACTTCAGACTTATTTTGGTTATGTCTGGAAAAGAGGAGGTCTATTAACATGCTGGGACTGCTGATCTCTCATACTATATTTTGCACCCCAACCCCCAAATCTGGGGTTTGGCAATCCTTAAAGCACATTTTGCCAAACACATGTTCCTATAATTTTGAAGTCCATGTGTATTTCCATTGGAATTTTTTTATGGTCTTGATTAACTTACAATTAAATCATAAAACAGAGTAACTTTTTTCTCTTAGTTAGGAAAGTCAGGTCTTAACAGTGACACTTGGGTCCAAATCTCAAAGAGGCCAAGATGCTTCTGAAGTTCTCACTTCAGAACTAGGGGAATCCAAATGCCAAGACCTGAGCTACAAAATGCTCCCACTTAAAATGAATACATAAATTAGGTACTATGATTAAAAATGTTTTTGAAAGAGCATAAAAAGAGGAGGATCTTGCAATTAAATTGACTTGGCGTAGTATCATTTTACACAAAAATTATCTCAATGTCATATCCAATAAATTGTCACTGTCTTTAAAAGTTGTTTTTTAAACATAAGTATTATTCTCTGGTGAAATTAATATAAACTCAATATATTTTAAATGTTGATTATATATAAATAAAAAATTTTAACAATTTAATCAAACAATCTTTAAGATAAAACTAATCATCTTCTATTTTTAAATTTCTACTTTGATCATTACCTAATAACTAGTATTATGTTAGCCCTCTTGACAAAAACAACTAGACAACTGCACAAAATACAGTAAAAAAAAAAAGGCCTTTGATATTGGTCAATAGTTAGCACAAAATTTGCTTTCTGAAAGAAGGCAAAAAAGTGAGGTGAGACTCATGATTATTCCAATACTGTCTCTGGAGTAGTACACAAGATCCTAGAGCAGGGCTGGTGAGCCCAGGCATAGCCTGGTAGTTGTGCTGAACTGAGGAATGAATTATAATTGAAGGTTGAGGTGGCTCTAATTTGCAAGGTGGAACACCAGAGAGAGCTCCAGATATATACAGAGAGGTCCTCCTGAATCTTTAATTTAAAACTAAAATGAGCATATATAGGGTGAGACTCCATGAGACTGGGCACAGCACAATTACAGGAGGAGGGAATATAATAAAGCTATAAGCTAAAAAATAAATATATTGGGCCTGAAACATGGCAGCGAACTTAGAAGTTCCAACCAGCCAGTATAGAATACCTTGTTAAACACCTGGGGCATTCAATAGAAATCTCAGAAAGGTCATGCCAAGGATTACAACTAAATAGCCTTAGAGGGAAAAATACACCATACCTGCCTAACAAATCTTAAACACAAGCACTGAAAGGGTCAATTTGATATGTAAGTAAATTAAATGACTACCAGAGCAGAAACTCAACACTTTTCAAAGGCAGACAGCAAAATCCAGATACTCAACAACATAATGACCACTGTCATGACACCATTATGTCCAACTGCTAATAAAAATTATTAAAGACATATAAACAGAAAAATGTAACTCAGAAGAGGAAAAACAATTATTCAGTAAAAATATATTTAAGAATAATGTAAGTGGAAAATCTGGCCATAAATCAGACTTTACAAATATAATAATAATATAAAGGAAAACTGAACATTATAAAGGGAGAAGTGAAAACTAAAATCAATGCCAAAAAACAATGAAAACCAAAGCCAAATAGTGCTGAGAGTTGAGAAGTATATTGAAAAAAATTTTTTTTAATATCACTGGATGGGCTTACAGGCAATTTAGATATTTTAAAGGTAAATATCAGTGAAGCTGAAGACAGCAATAAAAGTAATTGAAACTGAAAAGTTGAGAGAAAAAAGGTTAAAGAATTTCATTAACCAATAGGAAATTATAAAGCAGATAAATATATGTGCAATTAAAATTCCAGAACTGCATGCGATGGGGGAGGCACAGAAAAATAATTGAAGAAATAATGCTTACATATCTCAAATTTGGTAAAATTTATAAACACATAAATCCAAGAAGCTTAATAAACCTAAAGCAAGATAAACACACACAAAAACTTTACCTAGACACATTAAGGTAAAATTGCTGGAAACCAACCATAATAACTAAATCTTAAAAGCAATCAATGGTTAAAGCAGAAAGATATAGATGAAAAATAATTTTTGTTGACTTGTGGAGCAACTGTTTTTAAAGTACTGTTTAAGGAAAAAGCATAAATGTAGAATCCTCTACCCAGTGAAAATATCCCAACAAAAGAAGGTGAAATAAAATGTTTTCATATAAAAAAAAAGTCTGAGGAATTCACTACTAGTAGAGTTGCACTTTAGATAAGATTAAGCGAAGTTCTTCCAGCCAAAGGAAAATGATTCCAGATGGAAACTTGAATCTATACAAAAGAATAAATAACACCAAAACTGGGGGAAAAAGTGTGGATAAACAAGAAATTTTTCTCACTTTTTAATTAACTATTTTAAGCAAAATGAAAACAGTGTATTGTGGGAGTAAAAACTATAATAATTGCACAGAGGATGGAAGGGGGCATGGCATATACTATTGTGAGTTGCTTCCATTAGAAGGAAGGTAGACTGTGAGAAACTGAAGATTCGAATTGTTGCACTACTGCAACTACTCAAAAGACACAACTAAGAAGTATAACTAGTAGGCCAACCGTGACTATAAAATGGAATTTAGAACACTCAATTCAAAAGGACAAATAAAAAGAAGAATAAAAGAATGCATGTATGTATATATAGGATATTATATGTATATATAAACGCATACTTACTCATGATAATATGGTAGAGTTAAATACAAAAAAATAAACAGATTAGATAGATATTTATAACAATATAGTAGACTTAAAACCAAATAATAAAGGTAATTACATTAAATGTAAATGGATTAAATATGTCAATTAAGAAGTAGAGATCATCAAGCTGGATAAAAAGAAAAAAGATCCAACTATATTTTGCTTACAAAAGTATGTTTTAAATTAAAATGCTGTGTAGGTTATGGCCCTGATAGGTGTGGCTCAGTGGTTTGAGTGCTGGCCTGTGAACCAAAGCGTTGCCGGTTTGACTCCGAGTATGGGCACATGCCTGGGTTGCAGGCCAGGTTCCCAGTAGGGGGTGTGCAACAGGCAACCACACACTGATGTGTTTCTCCTCCATTCTCCTCTCTCTAAAAGTAAATAAATAAAATCTTCTAAAAAATGCTATGTAGGTTGAAGGTAAAAAAAATAAAAGTATGTATCACAAAATAATAATCATAATAAATTTGGGTTGGCTATATAAGTATCAAAATAGACTTCAGGACAAGAAATATTACAAGAGATAAACAAAATATTTCATAATGATATAATAGTTTATTCATCAAGAAGGTATACTATATGCTACTAATGACAGTTTCAAAATACATGACACAAAAATTGGTGGTATCAAAAAATAAATTGATAAATTTAGAATTTTCATTGGATTTCAATATTTCTCTCTTGGTAATTGATAAAACAACTAGACAGAAAATCAGTAAATATATAAAAAAATTTTATAACACTATCAACCAGTTTCACCCAATTGATAGTTCTAAAACAATATGTACAATTACTGCAGAATACATATTCTTTTCTAGTGCCTATAAAATATTCACTAAGAAAGTCCATATCTTGGGCCATAAAACAAGTGTTAAGAAACAAAGTTATTGAAATTCCAAGATATAGTCTCTGAACACAAAAGAATCAAGTTATAAACCAGTAACAATAATATGTCTAGTAAAGTCTGAAGGTATTTGGAAAATAACACACTTCTAAATAACTCATGTCATGAAATACACAAATCACAAGTGACATTAGAACATATTTTAAACCAAATTAAAATGAAAACACATCAAAAATTGTGAGATGTGGATAAAATAGTTCTTAGGAAGAAACATACTTTAAAATACTTATAATAGAAATAGAGAAGTTTAATATCAATGGTAAAATCTTTATGTTAAGAAGTTTGGAGAAAAGATAACATTAAACATGATATAATCAGAGGAAAACAAAAAACTAAAATATAAAAGCAAAATCAATACAATAGAAAATAAACAAACAGAAGAATAAAATTGAAGAAACTAAAAGCTGGTTCGTTGAAAATTAAAAAAAAAGAAACCTGAAAAATGTATAGCTAGACTGATAACAAATTGCCAATATCAGCAATGAAAGAGGGTATATCACCATATATCCTAAATACATTAAAAGGATAAGAGAACATTATGAACATCCTTGTGACAATAAACTGAACAACTTAGATAAAATGGACAAATTCCTTTTAATGCAAATAGGTAAATTTGATATAAGAAACATAAAATCTAAAAAGCCTTACATCTATAAAAGAGAAACAATTTGGAATTAAAATATTCCCCCTCAAGAACACTCCAGCCCTGGCTGGTGTGGCACAGTGGATTGAGTGCCAGCCTGCAAACCAAAGGGCCGTGGGTTCTATTCCCAGTCAGGGTACAAGACTGGGTTGAGGGCCAAGTCCTCTGTAGGGGGCACATGAGAGGAAACCACACGCTGATGTTTCTCTCCCTCTCTTTCTCCCCCTTCCCCTCTCTAAAAATAAATAAATAAAATATTTTAAAAATTAAAAAGAAAACACTTCAGACACAAATGGTTTCATTAGTGAATTCTAAAAATATTGAAGGGTAAATACAGCAACCTAACACAAACTTTTTCATAAGATAAATATGGAAATACTTCTTAACACATTTTATTAGACCAGCATTATCAAACTTGACAAATTAAAAGAACAAAAATCCCACTACATACTGAAATTCCTTGTGAACATAGGAGCAAAAATTCTTCATAAAATGCTAGCAAACTAAATTCAGCAATATATAAAAAGAAAAAAATTACTAAATAGTGTTCATCACAGGAATGCAAGGTTATTATAGCATTCTTATAATTGATATCAATTGGTATAATTTGCCGTATATGGAAGATTGCGTAGATAACACTATCTCCCAGGCCATACTCTATTTACAATGCAATGTTGTCACTCCTCCTATAAAATATTAGGATCTCTGTCTCCATCTCTGGAAATTGAGCAGAGCTTTGTGATAGCCTCTATCTAGAGAGTATGAGGGAAACGGCATCATGTGACTTCCATGGATAGATTGAAAATGCGTGATGTATTTCTGCCTTGCTCTGAAGACCAGGTTGTGATGCTGTTAGGAAGTTTAAATTAGTCCATGCAAAGCAACTATACAGCAAGATGATGCAGGTGTGGCCAGTGTGGATTTACTGCTGATAACTCACCTGATGTCCTGGTCAACAGCCAGCATTAACCACCTGACATGTGCATAAACATGGCTCTGGGTGATACCAGTCCCCAGTGATCAATGTACCCTGGCCTTTGAGTCTTCTCAGCAAGGACCCCAGACATGTTGGAGTGAAGGTGAGCCATCCTTAATGTCCCCTGTCCGGGTCCCTGCCACAGCATTTGTGAGCATCCAAAATGGTTGTTTCATACGACTCTGTTTTGGGATGTTCATTAAACAGCAATAGTACTGGGCTGGCCAAAAAGTATGTTTGTTTGTTTTCCATAAGAGGGCTCTAGTAGAGCCTTGTTGTCTTAAAGTTCATTCAAAACACTTTTGTGATTGTATTGGGACAGCTGTCACATCAGTGTGCATTTTTTAAAAACTTATCAAAATTCGTGAATTCTTGTGTAACCATTTTAATATTGAAAATGGAAGAAAATAAGCAAAATTTTCAGCATAGTCTGCTTTATTATTTCAAGAAAGGTAAAAATGGAACTGAAACACAGAAAAAGATTTATGCAGTGTATCAACAAGGTGCTGTGACTGATCAAATGTGTTAAAAATGGTTTGCAAAGTTTCACGCTGGAGATTTCTCACTGGACAATGCTCCACAGTCAGATAAACCACTTGAAGTTGACAGTGATCAAATTGAGGCATTAATTGAGAAAAATCAACATTATACCACATGGGAGAGAGCTGACATATTCAAAGTATCCAAATCAATAAAGTTATTGGTGAAAATGAAAAATGTGTCTTTTATTGTATGGAAATACTTAAACAGACCTTTTTGGCCAACCCAATAATAAAAAGTAAGTACCACAATTTCTGTTCCACAGAGGAGGAAACTGTACCTCATGAGAGTGACAAGTTAGTGTGGGTGGCAAATAACCGAGCTAAGGCATCAACTTAGCTTTCCAGGCAAGGTCACTGAACTTTACAAAAGGTCTCCTGAGTGATGTACTAACTCATGCAGTAGGGTTCCAGCTCAGGACTCTTGGGAGCTTTGGCTCCATCATTACCAAGATTATGATCTCATCCCATAACTTTGCTTCTCTCAGGAAGACACCTGAAGTCAGGGTTTTGTAGGTACGGTTCACACAGCCAAAACCACCTCACTATTACACCTTTAGCAAAGACATATCAGTAATGCCTACATTTACAAAGCCCAAGTAGCTTAATCGGCCATGAATTCTGGGCATTTATACAAAAGTTGGTTGAAACATGAGCTTAAGGAACTCTTGCCAAACAGCCACAAAAAGCATAGGAAATAGAGGAATAAAACCTGTTACAGTCTTGGCTCCCACTTCAGTGATATCAGAGGGCAAACCAGCAAGTCTTTATGATAACAGGACAAAAATAATTGATTCACTTCCTTCCTAGAAAGGTGACTGAATTCAAGATAGTTGAAATGGGTCAGCATTTACTATTTTCTATCATTTTCTCCTCTGTTCCCCCTCCTCCTGACCTCACCTGTCCTTTTTCTCCTTTATGCAAACATTGGTTTCTTCTCCACAGAGCTACAAGCTCTCTTTCCCCAGACTTCAACAAAATCTCCATAGATGCACAAGAAGAGTAGTAGGATTTGCTTAGACTTTTAGGTTGTTAGATCTGGAAGCAAGCTGGAGAGAACAGCTACTTTTTGCCTGAACAGAATCTGTCCCTTCTTTTGGTAAGAGCTCTTTGATTCACCTATGAGACAAAACTTATCCCCTAGTCTTAGGTCTTCTGGTTGGACTGGGGCTGACTCCATTCTCCTCCAAATTCAAAGGTGATGAGTGACCTACAGTTGGTCAATTAGAACCTTCCAACCTCTTGACTGCTGTGATTGGCAGATATAAGCTTGTAGCTGAAGCCACAGCCTTAGCTAGTATCATAAGGAAAGAAATATCTCCTTCTGTGCAAAGGGCACCAGTAGCAGGACATAAACCTGGAGCTGTTGAGGGCAGTCCTGACATGGCAAGCGGAGTAGTGTCTCACTTAAGAATAAATCCACACAGAGGAAAACAGAGCAAGAGATGGCAAGAGGCAGATTCCTGACATCTGGGTACCTAGATAGATCCAGGCCTGAAGGGATAGTCACTTTGACACTTCAGATTTATGATTCAATAGGTTCTCCTTAGCACATACTGAGCTGCATTTCTTGCACAACCAAAGAAATCTGAGTCACTACAACAACATGGTATCAACTATCTAGACCAGTGGTTTATGAAATTTGCTCTGTGGAACCCCCAAATTCTGTGAACCACAGGTGAACCAGAAAGACTGAGCAACACAGGCCCAATTTAATCAGAGCTGCTCTTTATTTTACATATGATGACTGTTAAAAATCCATTTAATAAAAGAGCTTTGCTAATTAAGAAGGGAAAGAAAAGACCATTCAACCACATTATTTTAGAGGTCCAGAAAACCTGAGCAGCTTTCCCAAAGCAAGCTCAGGACAGGAGAATGCCTGGTTATCTTCTGAACCAGCCAGCAAGACTTCTTACTCCTGAGTGCCCAGGCTGCCAAGGCTGCCCATATTGGCTTTAGGTCTTGCTTCTAGGATGGAAGCAGATGTGTGGCTTCCAAGCACTTCACCCCAACATTGAGGAGGGCCCCAACAGGGACCTTGGCATTAGTTACCTGCACACCCTTGAGTGCACGCTCTAGAAAAATGTCACAGGTGTCACACCTCCCAGAGTGTAACATGCACCATAGACATCCAGGGAATAAGCCAGTCATTAAAGGACAGTTATAGCCTGAAATCACAGAAGGCTTCAGTGGAGAAGCCTCTTTACCTACAGTAAATGGTGAAACCTATGAAAGCACACCAAGCAGATGCAAAGTTTTTGTAGTTTGAAACATTATAATATGGGAGAGCTTTGATTAGAACCATCTTTGACTCATGCTATGCTGGTGAGGAAGTCCCACACATTTGCCAGGGAGCAAACTTCCCTCTGTGCCCATTGCCTGCCAGAGTAAAGGGTAGTACTTCTAGTTAGTATTCTGGAATACTGGTTTGGCTTTGGAAAGGCTTCTGGAATCTATCATCTTTAAATTTTAAAAAATAGCTAAATCTGGTCACTTTTTGAGACAATTTAATTAAGTTCCATCTGTCTCAATGTGTCTGCCCTTTATTTTTAAGTGGAAAGAAAAGAGAGATAATCCAAACTGGCAATAATGTCCTTTTAATTGAATAAACCAACAGTTTTCTCATTCTAATGAGCATAAACTGTTTACATAAAAGATTTTATTTAAATTGCCCAGAGTGATTGCTTTAAATGCACAGTTTGGTTAAAAGCTACAGTCATAAATAATTAATTTTTCTTTTTAAAAGAATTATGCAAATTTAAGCCATAAGGCTAAAAATGGAAACTGTCTAATCACATGTGAATTGAGTTTGCATTTCTCTTCCTTGCCCCTTTGTCTCCATGTTTCTATCTCTGCACCTGCTCTGAATTCAGACAATACCTGCTCTCTCTTGCTATGGTCCAGGAAGGTTCTTACACCCTCTGCCAATTCTTCGTCTTCCCGTTGAACGTTGAGTGAGACCAAGAAATAGATGTGGACGGCTTTATGCTGTGCCCCAAATAATGCCATGTGTTTGTAAACATCAGCAAATTGTTGGTGAGGGAGGGAAGACAGTATCAACTGACCAGGATGTGTTTCCTAAACATCTATCCCATGCAGGCATTTGCTGAATGAGCAGACCTCAGAGGAATAAACTCCTCTTTGAGGAACTTCATAAACTATCCACAACAGGAAGTTAAATAAAAATACAAGAATAAAAGTTAAACAGTAAAATCTTCAAGTCCCTGAAGGCAGTGGCTGGTTAACAGTACACAGTGGGAGACACCGTAGAATCCAGAATTCTGAGTTTTGGATCAGACAACCTGAGATTCCACAATCTCTTTCACCTTGTCTGGTACTGTCTAGCAACAGAGACTTCCCTGAGAACAGCCAAGAAAGAGAAGCCCTTTCTAGATGGCAGGCTGCTGCCACAGGACCTCAGGACATAAAGCGGTGCTATATCAGCATGGAGCATGGTGGCGGGCAAGGCCAGGCTCCAGAGGTGGAAGCGCTCACGGGTGTGGAGGGAGAGCGCTCAGTGCAGAGAGACTGGAATGTGGCTGTTGCTATGCCAGCTGCCAGAGCTCTTGTGTACAGGCAGGGAGATGTGAGGGGCTTCAGTAACCGAAGAAGATAGAAGCGGGTGCTGGAAGGTAGGAGGTGAAGTGGGCAAAGGAAAGTTGTGAACGGCAGAGTCAGGCATAAGGAATTCCCAGCCCCAGCAGATTCTCTGTGGTTTTATATGACCATCGCATCAGCTGTTTTTAAAGTTTTTGAAACGAATACCTTTAGGTGGTGTGTGCATGCTGTCGGTCACCACAGTCTCCCCATGCCAACTCCTGTTTTCCTATACTCAGAGTTCTCCATGCACTTACTTTACCAGCCTGGCCCCTGGGAACATTCATATTTGCAGCTCTTGACATGGATGAGAAACAACACACGGATGTTAAATTGCTGGCTTGCAGGAGCAGCAGGCAACCCTGCTTCAAGGGCTGCCACAAAACCTGCAGGTGACAGGGAGAAGGCAGGTCCCTCGGTCCCTGGGAGAGGACACCACATCACCTTTCCTGACAAGGTTCCAGTGGGCAGGGTCTATCATTATCCCCCATTTACATATGATGGAACTGTAAGTGCTAAGCAAACAGTCCCAGGTGGCACATCTGCTCAGGGGCAGAGCCTTGGAACCCAGGCCCTCTGGCTCCAGGACTGTTTTCCTACCCAGCATGAAACACCCCTGCCACCTCCATAAGTGACACAAATGCCTTATTAGAAAGGAAAAAGAAAACATCCCTCATTATATAAGAAGTTGGCTTGACTCTTTCTCCAAAAACACCATAATGCAGTCCTTTGGGAGAACAAAAGGGTGGATCTCTAAACGAAGAGAAATAGTGCTGGTGCCTGCCTCGTCTGCACGCCTTTGCTCACTCAGCCTAACCTGCAGGGCCCTCAAGCCCCAGCTCGGGTTCACTTTAGCTGTGTCTCAAATTGGCCTCACTGACTGTGGCCATAATTCACTCTGGTTTAGAGGAGCTTTAGCGAAAGCTCTAACAGCTCATATAGCTAGAACTAAATAGCAGTTTAATGAGTAAATGAATCAGAGGCTCAGATTAAATTTCCATCCAAATAACCATAGGTTTCTCAATTAAGGGGGGAGAAAGCATGCTTGGCAAAACAGTTTGATTTGGCCATCGTTACATGGATTTTCCCAGCCTACTTACTGAATATGGCTGTGCACAGAGATCTGGGAGAACTTGGGCCTTGGATGTGCCCACAAACTGTATTTAGAACCAAGCGTGATAACTTTACAGTGCTAGCAGTCTCCACTTGGTTATCATAATGGAGGTTCAGCATCACATCACTCAGTTTTTCTCAGAGAGCAACCCAGGAACATTCAGGAACCAGGCAAGTGTCCTTATGCTCAAACACCTTGCTGGTTTTATTTTAAAATATTTACATTCTATTGCAGAAAGAACAGTTTTCTTTTAAACCTCTAATGGACACTTGAGAAGGTTATTCAACCTTTCAATGCCTCGGTTTTATTACCTGCAAATGGAGATAACAATAGCATCTACCTTGTAAGAGTGTTGTATATTTATAGTTAATGATACATTTAATTTTATATTTAAATATATTAATGCCACATTATTTCGAGATAATTTGACCTATAGTTTTGTGTCAGGCTCTTTGAACTGTGCCTGGCCAACAGTGAGTAGATAATAATGTGGGTGCTATTATTATTTTTGGTTGCTCAGTCAGTATTGCATGGAACCAGGGGATTTTTTTTTCTTTACTTGACAAAGATTATTCAATGTCTCCTGCATACCAGATACTAAGAAATGATGGGGAAAACTTTCAGAACTAAGTATCTGGGGATATTTGCTGGGGGCAAATCCAGTCCCCTGACTCATTACTGCAATGGCTATCATAATGTGAATATTTTTAATATGCATAGTGTCACCACCTCAACTTGTTACACAGTATAGTTTACATAGCATCTGACACTATGAGGTAGGGAAACTGAAGCCCAGAAAAAGAATGTGATTTATGTAAGGGCACATGGCCAATGAGGAGCAAAGCAAAGATTTGAATCTCAGTTTTCAAACTCCAAGTTCAGTGGTTCTTTTTCCAACGTTCATTCAGTTGTCAAGATTCAGAAATTCTGGGGGGTAGTCACTGAGAGCACAGTGTTAAGAGGGACAGTGGTCAGCTTCTCAGTATCCCCAGACTCCCCCTCATCTGCATTGAGAGGATTTCATGGGTATTAAGAGGAAAGCAATCACTAAAGAGACATCAGGAGACTTAAAGGCACGAAGGTATCAGGGTACTCTGACAGGTCTACCCCCACACATAGACACTGGCTTATACTTCAGTGGTTGTGGGACTTTCCTGAACAATCAGGCAAGGGGTATCCAGGCAAAGCCTATAGGGGGAATCAGCCAAGCCCCGTCACCTCAACAGACTGAGGGGTGGTAGACGATGATTCACTATGTCGAGGAGCAACCTTCCTTAGATCACAAATGCCCAACACCAGCACAAAGATAAAAGGGTTTTCAAAGCCCCTATACCACAGCTATGCTATGATTAAAACAGGAGATCAGTTGGTTAAAAAAATTAAAGAAAGTACAGAGTCACAGAACACAGCAGGATGCCCACCAATAAGGAAGTTCATGGCAACTGCAGCAACAGGGCTGAGGACGGAGCAGTCTACAACAGTCGCCATCAGGAGCCAACAGTGAGAAGTAGGGGTTGCTAAAGGAAAAGAAGAGTATTAATAGCTACCTTTCAGTTTCATAGATAGAAATCGTTTGTGGTTTTGGTCCACTTTTCTGAAGAGAAAATGAAAGATTTGTGGTGATTTAGATATTTTTAAAAATCCCTAATGGTGCCCTAAGTTAATTAATGATAGTGCCCTGAAAGATTTATGAGGTAATGGATTTGGGCTGATGGGGTGTTTTCACCCAAGAGATCCATGTTGGATTGTTATCCTGAAAGCTTGTTACCCATAACTAACTTAGATGAGCTATTTCTGAAACTCACGGCAATTGTAGTTATGTTGTGACTTTTGTAAACTCACTCAAGCCTGTGTGTGTATGAAACACCCACAAGAGACAAGCTCTGAAACATGTATGTGGTGAAGGTAAAATTTGGTTTCTTTCATCTTTCTTTTTGTTAACTGAAATTAAAAACTACAGAGTTCTTTCAAATAACAATGGCTTCCACTTCTCCATATTGGGAAATTTAAAAACCTAACATAATAAAGATAATAAGTCTAAGTCATATCTATGAACTCATTCATTCGATCACACAGTGAGCATTCATGGGAGTACTGGGTACGCTGGCCACATGCAAAGATAAATAAAACACACACTCTTTGAGGTGTCATTGTATGTGTCTCCAGTTTTAATATCCCATGTGTAAAATCAGGATTTTTGTTTGGTTGGATTTTTTTTGGTTTTTTGGGTTTTTTTTTTTTAACCACGAATGGATCAGTTGACTGTGCAATTGCTCAGCAATTAGCCACTGGGTTATAATTGAGTGATACACATCACATTCACAGTTTATTATTTTATTTTTTAGTTTTGAACCTATCATAACTAATAATGTAGTTTTTTGTTGATTATCAACCCACTAAATAGCTATTAAGCTTCACTTCCTGGGCCAGGGAAAAATAGTCAACATAAGACTTGGGTATTACTCTGTGCTGTGATGCTACAAATTGGGGAAGCCAAGGGGTAAACTAAAGATAACCATACTGTATAGCTGGGTGATTAAACCAGAGCTGTGAAGGAAAGCAGAGACTTGAAGAATGAATGAGTGTTAGGCAAGTAGATTCAACTATAATAAGAATAAAATCATGTTACCCCAAGTAGAGACTCTTTTACCTGAAGGGGATCAGAGTAAAATACACCATTTTGGCATAAGGATTGTTTGCACTGAAAGCAATTCAGAAACAGTATGCTCAAGAAAGCTCTCTACCCTCCCCTTTTTCTGCCTAAAGACTGGGTATAAATTTCCCTCTTTGAAGATGCCCCCTTTTCCTCTCCCAGACTGGGAATAGGAAAATGGCTCTTAATCATGGGAGACACACTCATCACCCTGGATTCTGCTCGAGATTGAGTCTGCATAACAAACCTTACTAAGATAACCCTTATCTTCCATGAGTGTCCTCCATACACTTATCTTCATTCTGCCTGAGGACTACCTCAGCCCCTTATATGCATAGCCCTGCTTGCCTTTCCTAAGAGGGGGACAGAGGTAGAAAATTGGAAGTTTCCTACTGTTTTCCGATAAAACCCTTCCTTTGGTGCCTTGGAGAAAATGTGGTAGGCTTTTGTAGGATGCAGGGGATTACACTGCAGCAGTAAAAACAACCCAAAATTAAATAAGAGCTATCCTTGCCCTTGAAAGGACCTCAGGTCACTTTACACATCTGGAGTCAGCCCCCCACCTCCCTTGCTGAGCCTGCTGTTCCCTTTTATCCTAGGAGGCAAGCCTGTTTTGTTGTTGTTGTTTTTTAATTTATCCTCTTTTCTTATGCAGGGCAATTCTAATCTGCGCCTCTTTCATTCCAGGCACTCTCTTGGGGCCTCTCTTTCACATTCTAATAGTCCCAGATCTCTCTCAAGGAATTCTGGTTTGGAGGTGAACATTAGTAGTGATTGGGCATGGAGGGAAGAAGGTAAATTTGATATCCATTCTTAAATGAGAAACCTCATCCAATAGAATACTATTCAGCCATAAGATGAAATACTGCCATTTGCAACAACATGAATGATCTTGAGACTGCCATCCTAAGTGAAATAAATCAGAAGGAAAAAGTCAAGAACCATGTGATTTCATTCATATGTGGGATATAAAACTGAAAACAACAAATGTACAAACAGGACAAACAAACAAAAACCTAGACAATAGTACGGTGGTTACCATTAGGAAAGGGGTAGGTAGGAAAGGGTAAACGTGGTTAAATATATGATGATGGAAAGAGACTTAACTTTGGGTGGGAAACACATAATGCAATATACAAATGATATATCATAGAACTGTACTCTTGAAACCTATATAATTTTATTAACCAATGTCATCCCAATAAATTTAACTAAAAATAAAAGAAAAACAACTAAAATTGATTATTTAGAGGGGAAAAAAGCAGTAAAAGTTCAGTAAGGAAAAGCCTGACAACATCACTGCTTCCCCTCCTAGCCCCTCCAGAGCAATCTTTGAGCAGAGGTCCAGACAACAGGTGCAGTTTTTGAGATGTGTCAACCCTCAGCCCCGAGGTTTGATGGACCGCCTCTCAGACCTTGAGCAGGAACACAGATACCACTGCTGTTCCTGCAATGAGGGGGCTCCCAGATTGCTCACCTCCCTTTCCTAGGTTCAACCACCTGGTTGTGGTCTGCCTTCAAAAGACCCTGCCTTGTTTGATTGTATATTTGAAGTTTCAATCTACTTATTAACCCAATGCTTGACTCACCTGACTACCCATCAAGGTAGCCAGACTTTCTAAGTCATTACAAATGCCCTGAGGAGTTCGATTCAGGACATCCAATTTCCTTCAAGAGAGAAGCTCTGCATATAGCATATCATGATTTTGACATAGTGACAGCAGGTGGAGTTATATAAATTATAGGATGTGATTATGGTATTTACTGTGAATCACCATCAAAATCCTTCTTGTGATGTATAACACATTCAAAAATGCAAATTCCAGAATTTTTAAAAGCCCATTAAATAGTATTGTTTTGCCTCAAGATTTAAATCCAGGAATGCTGTGGCTTCTTTTATAAGTGCCATGAGCTGAGTTTTCCTTCTGTCATTTAATAAAGCACAGAGAACTCTCCAAGTGAGAGATGCATGTTGCAAAATGTAAAGTTTCCTATCTTGGGTTGTCAGCAGTACGGGAAACGTAATTCAGGACAAGTCAAGCTCCAGTGTCTTCACAGCTCAAAGCAGGCACCATGGGTTTTTCAGAACTCAGTAGAAGCAATATAACAAGGCTTGTGGGAATGACAAGGACATTTCTAATCAGTTATCAGGCATTTTAGAGACTTTAGCACTCCATATTGTGGTCTGGTGGACTTTTTCCTCATCAGAGCACAGACGTAGATGCGGGAGACCAAGAGCAACATTGCATCAGAGGGCACAGACCTCATACCAGGGAGGCAACCTAGGGGTGAATCCCATTTGTTCTCCTAATTGTTCCATCTTGAGCAAATTCCCCCATCACCTTAGATGTCAGCTTCTGTGTCTGGAAAATGGAAATAAAAGGACCTACCTGACAGGGATACAGACACACTTAGTACAAAGTCTGGATGCATTTAAACATCTCAGACTTGTGGTTCTAGCATCCCAGTTACTCTTATTTTGCTGCACAAATGAGGCCCCACCTCCTGCATTGTTGGGAAGGATGCTTCTAAGCAGGGTAGGGGATAAGGGAGGAAAGAAGGAGAAGGACCTAGTTAAAGAACAAGTATAAATAACCCATGGACATGGACCACAGGGAGGGGATTGACTGAGGGAGTTGGGTATGGGCAGGGCAGGGGAGAGCAACAGGGGAAAATTTGACAACTGTAATAGAGTAACAATAAAAAATAAAAAAATAAAACGATAGAGATCATGGTTAGCTTTCATAGTTCAGCTTTTTCTCCCAAGCTTCTTGGTCCATACCTGCTGGCTATTGCACAAGATTAGGAGCACAGCAGATTCTGTGCAGTAATTACTTCTTACTGTAGTTGTTTCTAAATGATACAGCCATAAAGACCTGAAACAATGGGGGAGGGGCAATGACACTGGCAGACCTTTGTTTTTGTTTTGCACTCCCAAGCATGGAATGGAACCTCTAGGCAGGACACACCGCTTGTTGTAGGGAGTACAGCTACAAAGAGTGAAGGTGATTCGGATGCTTTTCTCCTGGTGGGAAGTAAAATGCCTCTCCAGCGCCCTTTCTTCCGAGAGTGTCAGAATTTGGCAAGAACAAAATAAAAGAAAGACAAAATTAATTCCACAATATGTAATGATGTTATTCTAAATTCTAGGTAATAACGATTAGCATTTATGGAGGACCATGTGCCTGTCAGAGTGCTGAGCAATATTATTTTTTTAAATTGTCAGAACTCCATGAGATCAGCAGTATTATTATTCCCATTTTACAAAGAAGAAACTTGATTTTATATAGTATAATGCTGTTATATATAATGTGATTTACTGTAGAATTCAATACAAATTCTGTGATATAAATGTATATGTTAATTTTAATCTATATCTTAGAAGTGGTCATTTGGCCGAATCAGGAATATACTTTCCAGCTAGTATTTAAGGAAAACGTAACATGTGCTACAGATATTTACCTCTGACCAACACAAGAGATTTTTGTCAATTATCATAATGGACATTAGAAATGGTTTTTTTATTGGTAAATTGGAGGCATCCACTCTGTGTGGGCTGGTTCAATAGATTGTAGAGGCTTTGCCTTTTTCTGTATGAAAACACATGAGGACTTTGGACTTTGGGAGCTCAGTGCTCTCTATCCTTAGGAATAGGGTCCCAGACATGATTGTTAAAGAATCTTATGCAGCTGACTCAGACTTCTCGTGACCCCAAATAGAAGGTTAACTGAATATAATAATCCTGCAAATAATGCATTCATTCTGATGCAAGATGCCATCAGAACCTCTAAAAGAACAAAGAGCACTGACCAGTGTGGCTCAGTTGGTTGGGGGTCAGCCTGCAAAGTGAAAGGTCACCAGTACGATTCCTGGTCAGGGCACATGTCTGGATTGCGGGTTGGGTCTCTAGTCAGGGCACGTATGAGAGGCAACCAATTGATGTTTCTCTCTCACATCAATGCTTGCCTCCCTCTATTTCTCCCTCACCGCTCCTCTCTCTATAAATAAATTTTTAAATAAATTTAAAAGGACAAAGAGTTTCAACTTCCTTGAACTTTCACAGCAGTTGACTGACTTTTGTAGAGGTTGCTAATAAATGTTTGCTGCTAATACATGTTTATATGAATGGCAGAATTTGTTTGAGACCTGTTCTTACCACAGCCTGGTAATAAAATTGTGAAGGAGAGGACATATAGCCTTCACCACTCGGTGTTGAAGGCTATCAATATCTTCCAAAAATAATGTATCAATTTTAAATTACCTAATTGGCTTGTATTGTTCACTACAGGGACTTAAACTCTATTTCCTAAAAATGAAAGCTGTGACATTTTAGTGCCCAGGATAGGGACTGGCCCTCAGCTAATAGATGTCTGGCCAGTAAACTAGGTAACTGTACATCTAATTCCACAAGTGTCCCTAGATCAATGATGGTCAAAGAGTAAGCCCTTCTGTTTGCTGACAACTCCAGAGAAGGAGCAATCCAGCTGGAGAAGAGGGCCATACATTCTGAATGCTCCTAATTCAACCCTAGGTGGGATTATCATTGGAAGGGAAATGGGAAATTGACAAACTTGATCTAGATTCCATTAAGTCTGGGAAATCAACAGACCTTCCAAAACTGTGTGGGCCTGCCAATACAACAAAGGGCTGCTGCGAACCTACATGTTGTGGCCAAGACAGCCCTCAGTGCATTTCTGCTTTCCTAGCCACTGATTTGCTCTTCCAATTTTGTTCTTGTTTGCATTCAGTTGTACTTGGTTGAAAATCTGTTCTTAATAATATTAATAGTTAAAATTAAGATTATTTTAACCTTTAAATAACTTATGTTTAACAAGACCACATTATTTTCTAAGTAAAAAGACCACACATTTCAATAATGAAATAGAGAGTTAGTAATCTCACTTTAAAAGGAGAGCTTTTTCAACACAATACTGTTTTGTTACATATGTATTGTCATGCAGTGATCAATATTTCTTAACTTGAGAATTCCATGCTTTTACATAACAGAAAACTAAATAAGAAGCAGATTGTCAAGAGCTATGATGGGGAACAGCTGCCAAAGATCTATTACTTTTTTCCTCTTAGTCCCTTAGTATTCTGTTGCAAAAGTTTTACTGAAACACTAACTCATTAAGGACTTCTCAGTATCTTCTTCAGAAAACACACTACCAATCTATCATATCAGACTTTCTGGGAATTTTCTTTTCCAGTCTGGCCCAGAGTAATTAGCTTGGCTTGAATAAGGTTAGTAATTAAAAGCAGAAAGCATTTCTGTTTTGACGGAGAATTGAGTACTAATGCTCAAGAAGCTACATGGGCCTGCATATTTTTCCTGGCCTCTCCCAAGATCAAGTTTCTTTGGAGTCCACCTAAATTATGATGGTGCCCTACTAAAAACTCACATTCCACTCATCATCCATAACCCGTATCTTTAGCAAGGAAACCACTGTTAGGAACTTTTCCATCAGACCTAAGTAATATAGCATAAACAATGTGCCATAAGCAATCAACACTTTTCTCAACATATTGCTTTTAACAACATGCATAGAAGGGGAACATTGGAAAAATATGGTTCACCCCCCAAAGTTCCCTATTTTTCCATCTAAAATCAGTGACTGCCACTGAGTAGAAGAAGCTGGCATTCAATAAAACCAGTTGCTTCAGACCTGAACTTGACCATCCTGTTAGAAGTTCAAAAGGAAAGACAAGTATGAATGTTACATTTCAGGGAAAATATGGGGTCTGGCAGAGATAATGCCCCTTTTTTATTACAAAATCAAAAGCACGTAATTCTGTAACATAAAAATATCACACTTAAGCATTCCATATAACATTTTAGGTGAAACATTCAAATTAAAACTAAATTATTACCCTACCAACTACATTCAAGCAGGCATGATCCTGTGTTTTATACTTCTGCCTGATCCTGTGTTTTATACTTTTATTTGGTACCACCATCCACTTTGCAGCCAATATTCTTTATTATTTCTTCCCTAATTCTTGGTGTCTTATTGTGCCTTTTCAAGAGCAGTATAGTGTAGAAAGGGGAAAAACAAACTCTAGGCGATAGTAAAAAGAAACTGATGGTGTGATTAAGAACAAACCATTTAGCCTCCCTGCAGTATTGAATGGATAGTCACTATGCACCAGGCACATTCCTGGAAGAGGGGACCCAGTACAGACTGTGTCTGACTCCTTAATTACTGTTGGAAAGACAGACAATAAAGAATTTTTAAAGAGAAAAAGAGTCAAGTACTTAGCTGAAATAATTATAAATGATTATAACTTCTATGAAGGAAACTGCTATGGATCTGAGATGGAAAGTCAATGGACACATGAGAAGTGGCATTTTAGCTGAGACATGGAGAATGGGAAGAATTCTTTCCTTCAGTAAAGGAGCAGAGTGGAAGAGCTGTCTTTCTAGTTTAGAAGGAGGAGCATGTTCAAAAGCCTAGATAAGGGAGAAAGTGTGGATGGGTGCTCAGCTCTTGCTTCATCTCAAGCCACCTTTAATTTGATCACTTCAGAAGAAAAATCAATTACAAGAGTGTTTAATAGTTGTTTCCATCAACAGACAAAGATGCTGATGTTGCAGATTTTTTTATTAAACATAATGGAAATTGCTTTGAAAACATGTTCCTTTTGCCTGAATAAACTAGTGTCCTTGCTTTTCATTTCATTGTTCAGAACAAGAGAGAATTTCCCCTGAGGAACTGACACTGAGCTCATCAGCAAAATGAGCTTGAAGGACAGCCAGCCTGATTGCATCTCTCTCACAAACAGGTGTGAAAGGCCGTGAAGGAATAATCATTCAATGGTAAGAGAAGGCAAAAAAGTAGTACTTGTTATTTTTAAATAGGAGTAGTTTTAGAACAAAAGTCAGGTGAAATGTTCTTATCTCTGGTATCTTTCAGCCATGGCCTTATGGACAATACATTTATAATTGGCACAGTAATCCTCATGGAATAAGAGTAAAAGAATGAACTCTTACATGGAAGGAATTCTTTCTACAGCAAGAGAAGAGAAACTGGCAGCTGATATCAAACCACAGCTTGATTCCCTGGGTTTATTTTAATTATATTTTGTGCTGGTAATAAGAGGAATGTGTTCATTTTTGTTTAAACCATGTCAATGCATGAGAATCAGCTCTAAGAATCTAAGTTGCTCAAATATCTGGGTTGTGAAGGGGGAAAAGCAGTACAGATCTGGCTGTGATGGCCAAGTACCTTCCTCAGCTCTCAGAAGGCACAGGCTGGACAGTGGATGGACAAAGTGCAGGCAAAGATGGGGTAGGCAGAGAGAAAATGAGGAACACTTACTGGGGCAATGGGGGGTAAAAGGAAGCCCTGAGCCTGAGGTTCAAAGAAGAAGAAAGAAGACATGCCCCTGAAAGTCAGTATTAGAGCCCAGCTGGGGATGCAACTTACAGAAGCCTTATGTAGAAAGACAAAGGTCTAGAAATGCCAACTCCTACAGACTCCAGTCATTTCCTCCTGCCTGTATCTCTTTCTTACAGTACCTGCTATCCACAGCCCTAGCAGAGCTGCTTCTGTCATATGATCTGTGTCATGTGACTTGCCCCCAGATATAGCTGATCGGTTAAGCAGCAGGCATCTGACCTCAGTGGAACCATGGGCTAGAATAAGTTATGTAATTTGCTAGGAAATTACCTTAGATACACAAACATTGAGTTCACCTCTCATGGATTTGAACTGGGACATCATACAAAGTAGACTTGGAGGAGACCATATGTCACTCATGAATGAGGGGAGACAAGAGAACTGGCCTACAGAGAATGTAAAAAACACAGCTGTCATGTTAGGAGAAAAGCACAAGCAGGAGGCTGTGTGGCTCCAGAAGGAAAGAACAAAGAGGGCTGTTATTTGCTCATGGTGGTTTCCTAGTCTCTTGATGATTCTTGTCCCTGCCGAGGCTGCTCCTGCTCTCATGAAATAAATTTCTCCTAGCTTGAGTGTGTTTTCTGCCTACAACCAATATTTTCTAGGAGGTGATATAAGCATGTTGAGTCAGTTTAGATTATCTGCAGTAATGAAGAGAAATAAGGCAGAAATATTATCAAATATTAGTATTATTATCAGACTAACTTTTCCAATTTGGTTTTCTAATACAACCACAGGCACCTTCCCAATCCCAATAACCATCTTTCCTAACTGTATGCAGAACAGTACCTTGCTGTAAACTTAGGGGCACAGCAGATGATCTACAGCAGAGAATCTCACTTTGGGATTCAAAGATTACTCAGAATACTACTGGGCTCTGCGGTGCCAGGGAGGAGCAAAAGAAGAGCTTTCGAGTCTCCGTCAGTGCTCCATACCCCCTCCTCATGATCCCCCAGAGCAGCTCTCCCTCTATTTGTTTTATACATGAAGGGTCCATGGGAACATTTACCTAGATAAAGGGCTCTACTGGTTAAAAACATGGTACTATAATGAGTACCATACTGATGGGATGCATGATCTTTGACTTGGATTAGTTTTTTTTTTCTTTTTTCTTTTTTGATTGTTCAAACACATTTGTCTCCATTTTCCCACCACCACTTTCCCCTGCCCCACCCACCCCATCTCCCACCCTCAATCGTTCCCCACTTTGGCTTTGTCCATGGGTCCTTTATACATATTCCTTGATTTGACTTTGATTAGTTTTGGGTTCTACACACAAGTTCTATGCAGGACTCTTACTTCTCAGTCCTCCCAGGACCAATTTTCTTTGGGACTGGCTTCTTCCCCACTCTGAGAGACTCAGGTCATCAATTAGTAGCTCCATCTAACTTCTCAGTATGCAATTTTGACCCAAATAGACCTGTTACAATCTTGCTCTGAATGCTCTAAGAATAAGGGAAAAATCAAGGATTACAGAGATAATAAAAATTGGTAGATGGTAGAGGCCGTCATTGCCACCCTTTACAGAGAACATGCTTGGAAATGAAGCTATAATTAAGAATCAAGGGATAATTCCAAATAATATGGGATTGAACCCTAAATCTAGTCAGGTCTCAAGACAAAACTACGTAGGTGCCTTGGTTCCAAGAATCAACAAATACCCTTTTTGACCTTGGCTACTCTGAGTTGGGTGTTATCACTTGTAAAGGATGAATGCTAAATAATTTATCATGCTAAATAATTATTTAGACTTAATGGTCTTATCCATTTCTATAAGGTGTTAAATCTATTTCTAGGGTCTGTCTTTTCTTTATAGACAATTGCAAATTATTACACCATGATAACAGAACCAACAATAAATCTAAATATCGGGGGGGGGTGGGAAACCCACTTAAAATCTATTATTTTTTCACTTTCAGCCCTAAGCTTTTAAACTGGTTGACAGCCTTCCTTACAGGGTGTTTGACATCTTCCCTGAATATAATAATTTTATACTTTTGCCACATAGTTTTGTTACACTAACTCAAAGAAAAGGAAAGCTTAGGGAAATAAAAACAGAAATCCAGAATCAAATGGAAGAAGAAAATAGTTAGATGAATGTAAATGATACTAGAAATCAAGAATGCACTTATTTTTAACATAACCATCTCCTGGCAAAAAAAATAATTATAATAGTAATCAGTTTCAATGGAAATAAAGTACTGTAATATTTATAGTCTGTGCCAGAGTTATAATGACTGTGGGGCCAGAAGTGAAGTGTCACAGCATGCTCCACATGTTTTTTAACACGGTTTCTAAAGGCTCTGGAGGCTATTAAATTTAATGAACCCATCTGCTATGAAATAGAGGTCCCAACGTAATCAGTTTCCCCCATGCCATGTAATGCAGATGGCATTCTCTGTTCCACAACCCAGCAGGATGGTTTATGTTTCTCTTTACGTGTGTCTTTTTGTTTTGACGATTTGAACTTCTTTGATATGCAGCGGTGCTGTGGGAAAATACTGTAAATTCAGTTTCCAAGCCCCAACAACTTCCTTATGATGCCTTCGACCCCCTGAATAATTGCTTCTAGGCAGTAAGATGTTGTAGCTTAAAGCAATCGCCCAAATGACTCCTAAATGACCTAGGTGCTATTCCTAGATGGGAAACTGAAACAAATGTGCAATTTATAAAATGCAAAGCATTTTCTCCAAGTTGGACTTAGTGGGGGGTGAGGAGGAGGGACACAGGCCCAATTTGCAAATGCAACTAAATTGGTTTGAAAGTTTCTACAAATTGCGGACTGAATTGCATTACCAGCAAAGGGGAGGGGCAGGAGGGCTTGGTAATGAATTCTCATTATTTTAAATGGTCACATTCCCACTGTTTTGCAAAGATTTCTTTGCTTCCCTTCTGCGTGTCCCTGTGTCTATGCAAACTCCCCTGGAGTGGTTGATCATGATATGATACTTCCTCAGTTTAATGAAGGTTCTGCCCTGCACAGCACATTGGGAGGCATTCCCAAGATGATTAGGACCCAACTGGAAAGTACAAGCTATTTGCTTACAAAATGGAACAAATTCCATTGTTAGTGATTTTTTTTTCTTTGCACCTAAGAGATAATGACTGTGCACAACTTGTATTCAGATAAGAAGCCCATGAGTTTCAGGATTCTGGCGTTTGCTGTTTTGTCAATTAATACATGAGCTCTTATTAGATGAAACATAATTAATGTTGTTAACATTAATTCATTTATTTGGGCTTCACCAGGAAAGCTAATTGAATAGAACAGCCAGGCAGGAAATAGAATATTTAATCAGACTGGTAGTAGCAGGCAGGGAGGATGGGCTCTGAAAGGATAGTTTTGTCAGTCCCCATTCTAGATCAGTCTTGGCTATGTGCAATCCTTGACTCTCGTCTGCAAGAATCTAAACTCAGCTTCTGTTCCTAAACTTTTATCTTGAGCTTGTTCAGACCCAGAACTGTATGAATCAATATATAATTAATAAAAAAGAAAAGCACTGTACTCGTAGGTCATCTTAAGCTATTCATTTAAGCATTAAATCACTTACATAATTACATTTGTTGCTGCTGGGTTTTAAGCCATAATCACTGATGAGTCAGGCAAACAGAATGCCTTCTGCCTTAACCACCAGATAATTAAGGAGAAAGAAGATGTTTAAGACCATATTAAGCAAACTTGTGGGATCAAGTGTCCAAATTTACTATTCAACAAATACATATTTTCTTAGAATTTGGTAGAAATTACATAACTCATCAGGGTCAGAAATCTTCTGATTCTAAAAGGAATCAAAGCCAATTTCAGACTACATGTCCCCAAGAGAACCAGGCCCTGCGAGCCCCCATGGTGAGCAGAGCTGTTCTGATGGAGAGCAGACATGGCTGCCCTGAGTTGGCAGGAGGAAGTATTAGTGGTATCGCCTTCTAGTATTATCTTTTTCTCTCAGCACATAGACACAGACTGTTGCAGTAGGCAGGATTCTAAAATGCTCCCTAGGTTTTTGCCTCTTTAAGTAAACATCTCTTAAAATCCCCTCCCCTAGAGTATGGGTATGATGGGATATCACTCCCATTAGGTTACTCTCATTGCACTCTGAGTTAATTAAAAGAGAGATAATCCTGCGTTGGCCTGACCTAATCAAAGATATCTTTAAAGAAAGGTGAAAGAAAGAAAGAAAGAAAGGTGCATTCTTGGTGGTCTGGAAGAAAGTAAACTACACTGAACTATATGGTGGCCATGTGGCAAGGACCTGTGGGTTATAGGAGCTGAGAACAACCCACAGTGGATAGTAAGCAAGGAAATGGGAACCTAAGTCCTCCAATTGCACGGGACTGCATCCTGCCAACAATCTGAATGAGACTGGAAGAGGCCCCTGAGCTGCAGATGAGAACTGCAGTGCAGCCAACGCTTAATCACAGTCTTGTGAGACCCTGAGCTGAGGGTCCAGCTAACTTGTGCCCAGACTTCTGACCCAGGGGAACCATGAGATAATACATTTGTGTTGTTTTAAGCAGATAAGTTTGTAGTAATCCATTTCGCGGCAATAGAAAACTAACACAGCTGTCCCAATTATGCTGACCCACATTGCAGAGTGTGCTGGCAGTTCCAGCTGGGAATCGCAACCACTCTCACACCAGTTGGTGGCCCCTCTCTCAGGGTCTGGGAAGGTCATTCTTCTTCACGCAGCACAAAGCTTCTGGAGGCAGTGAGACAATAAGCAGACACTAACCTAGCCACCAGATCTACCCCATCAACCTGGAAGGAAACAAACTAATCAAGGTAAACTACCCTGCAGGAGGGAGGGAGGGAGGGAATGAAGGGAAGGAGAGCAGGAGGGAGGAAGGGAGGAAGGTTGGTTGTGTCCGTTTCCTTGAATGCAGGGAAGACCTTTGGTCTTTCATGATTGCTTTGCCCATACTTAACACACTGGTAACTTTTTAGCAACCTTTTTTACAGTCTTCACAAACCATTCATTTACATAGTCATAGAAGTAACAACTTTTCTTTACTCTGAGAATTCACTGGTTTAAATAATATTTAACTAATTTATAATTATGAAAAAATGAAAACTGGCTTGAGAGATGGGAAATCACTTCCATTAGGTTATTCTCCATAGGTTTGAGAGAAATCCATAGGTTTGAGAGAAAGAGGAGGACTGACTGGCTTTTTGTAAGCTTGCAGGTCAGCTGTGGAGATATGTGTCATATGTCAGCAAGGCCTCCAGACCAAATATCCAGTGTGCTGTGGGAAGCAGCACAATTGTTCCAGAGCAAAGAGAGTGCACTGAGTCAGTTAAGGGGCAGCCAGCTAAGGGCCTTCTACCATATCTCCCTTTCCTTGGACAAAGCAGCTGTTTTTTACCTCTGTAAGGTTGCAAGGGACTCTCCTTGGCTGGTGCTGCACAACCAGCAGTCTTCCTTAGGGACACTGACTCCAGGCACCAACATCAGACATTAGTGCCTGACCAACAGCACATATTATAGCAAAATGAACTCCAAAGGATTAAAGTTTACCTCCAGAGGTATCTCTAGTGCTTTCAAGGGACTCATCATACTGGAGTCCCAAATTCTAGCATCTAAATGGTAGAAGCCATATTGCAGTTACCATGAAGTTTCTTTGAGACCCAGCTCAAAGAAAAAAGAGTATTTTTTAAAACTTCTCACAACCAAGGAGAAAAATTCCTACTGGATTTCCTGAGGTTGTGGATGATGATAGGTAGTATTTATTGCATCTTCACCATGCACAGACATTTAATCCATAGAGTCAACCCTGGAAGGCAGACTTTATTCCCATTTGTAAATAGGGAAAGCAATATTCAAAAAGTGAAGTGCCTTGCTTGCAGTCACATAGCTTGTATGGCATAAATGCAGACTTCAAACTGAAGCTATTCTTACTCTAAATTCAATGCCCTTAGCTATTGTCCTGAGGTAGATTTTAAATATGTTGAAATATACAAAAATTCTATAGTTACCAATCCCTCCATAACATCAGGTAATAAAATGGAGTCCCCATGCCAATGCTAAGTGCACCTGAGTTTGTTCTCTTTCATTATTGCAAGCTGGGTAGGCACTGTCCTGGATACATCAGAACAGTGGTGAACTTGCAATTTGCTGACCTTCACCCCCAGCCCCCATCATTTTCTGAGTGGTTCCAAAGTTTCATCTTAGAATTTAGATTGTGAAGATGAGTTCAGCATACAAATCCTATTTTGACCCCACACAAATGACAGGGAGCTTTTGTTCTTGTCCTGGCAGAATGCAGACCCAGATGAGTTTAAAGAGATTGTTGCTTCCCAGCCCAAGAATTTGCCAATGATATCTTGGACAAGGGTTTGATCTCCAAAATAATATAAATAACTCACACAACTCCACCCTAGGGAGACAAACAATCCAATTAAAAAAATGGGCAAAGGACCTGAACAGACACTTCTCCAAGGAGGACATACACAGGGCCCAGAGACATATGCAAGGATGCTCAGCATCACTAGCCATCAGAGAAATGCAAGTTAAAACCACAATGAGATACCACTTCACAGCAGTCAGAATGGACATCATAAACAAATTAACAAACAAGTGCCAGTGAGGTTGTGGAGAAAAGGGAACCCTAGTATACTGTTGGTGGGAAGGCAGACTGGTGCAGCCACTGTGGAAAACAGTTTAGAATTTCCTCAAAAAGCTAAAAATAGAACTGCCTTTTGACCCTACAATTCCACTACTGGAATTAGACCCTAAGAATCCCAAAACCAATTCAAAAGAACCTATGCACCCCAATGTTCATAGCAGCACAATTTACAATAGCTAAGTGCTGCTATGAACATATGCACCTAAGTGCCCATCAATAAAAGCTATGGTACATTTACACAATGGAATACCATGCAGCAGAAAGGAAGAAAGATCTACTACCCTTCATTACAACATAGATGGAACTGGAGAGCCTTATGCTAAATGAAATAAACCAGGGAGTAAAAGACAAATAGCATATGATCTCACCTGTAAGTGGAATCTAATCAACAAAACAAGCAAGCAAAAAATATATATATATATATAACCAGCAATACTGAAGGAAAAAACAAACCAACAGTAATGAGACGGGAGGAGTCAGGGGGGTAATGGGGAAAAGACAGGAAGGGTCAAGTCAAGGAACATGTATGGAGGACCCATGGACAAAACAAAAGTGGGGAAGGATTGAGGGAGGGAGGTGGGGGTGGGTGGGGCAGGGGAAGTGGTGGCAGGAAAATGGAGACAACGGTATTAGAATAATTAAAAAAGAAAAAGGAGGGCAGCTGCCTTCTGTTCACCAAACAGGCCTATGGAAGAGGAAGACTTGCTCCCCAGAATCCTCATTGACCAAGCAGGGTTCTCAAGACCATCAGGATGAGAAAGAATCCTCAAAGCTTTCCACTAGGAATTATTTACCAGGGCTATTTGCAAAGATACAACAGAGAAGCTTGGAAAGCACAGAGATGATTCTGAGCTATGATTTCAGGGACAAGAATATTCCAGGGCGTTGCTTTTATGTATGTCAAAACGTTTTGAAAGAGGTGGAATAAATGAGCTCTGTTATCGTGATGTTCCATTTTACTCAATAATAACCACTTAAACCATTATTTTACTTTAAAGTAAGTAAAGGTGATTATGGCACACAATGCAAATTTCATGTAAATGTTTAAGATAAAACACAAACTTCAAAGACCTTTCCATTGCAACTTTTCATCTAGAATGGCTCCCAGACCATTTCCTCTGCCTCTGCTTTCAAGAATTCATTAGCGGACAAGATAGAGGAGCAGTGGGTTCTCCTCTCTCCCAACTGCTCTCCATACATAAACATATACGAGATCTGTCTGGAAAAAGTCCAGCCATTGTTAATATAACAAGAACAGTTTGTACCACATCAGTGTAACCTGGCAGCCAAGAAAAGTGGACAGGAACATGCGTGCATGAACAATGATGACTTCACTGTACTAGTCAGTGGGGGCAGTGGACGTCATTGAGTGAGAACGTGTACTGTGTGGCCATCACATTAAAAATGAGGCCGTAGCTATGGGCAACCGGTAATTGGCAACTTCATCATGACAACATACCCACTCATGCATCAAGTCTTGTGCATAGTCTTTTTGTGAAACATCAAATCAACCAGGTGACTCAACCCTCCTACAGCCCAGATTTGGTGCCGTGGGACTTCTGGCTTTTCCCCAAACTAAAATCACCTTTGAAAGGGAAGAGTTTTCAGACTGTCAATAAGATTCAGGAAAATATGACAAGGCAGCTGATGGAGATTGGGAGAACTGTGTGAGGTCCCAAGGTGCCTATTTTGAAGGAGACTGAGGCATCATTGTCCTATGTACAATGTTTCTTGTATCTTGTATCTTCTTCAATAAATGTCTCTATTTTTCATATTATATGGATGGATACTCTGTACAGACCTTGTATATGTATGTATGCATGTATCCATGTATGTATGTATATAGTTAGTAAATCTAAAACAGTTGATTTAAGTGATTAACATACCTAAAGCAAGGCATCATATTAGTACAAAGAGTACAAAGCTTTATCTTCTTCCTCACTGAGGACTTGCCCATTCCCAGCCATAATATTCTGGAAGTGTGATGTGTCTTTTTCCGAAAGCATGCTCTGTGAATTTGCTTCTCATTGATGACCTCTGTTTTGATGACCTACCCAACATTTTGTCCAGATTGGGCTACTGTATAGATACCCAATTTTACCCCCTCACAACTTGTTGAAAACCTCTGGGAAAGTTCTTTGAGATGATGAAAATATTCTGCTAAAAACTTCCCCCTAGATTTAGCATCCATTGATGGCCTTTGCCCTAGCCAGTCTTTACTAAAATGGTTGCAAAGCAGTGGTTTTCCAACCCCATGACTCCTTCCACATTTACTAGTCAGCATTGCATTTTACACTGGACTCCTTCCACCCACTCATTGCTTTGAGATTTGTTTATCTATTTATTATCTACAAGAACACATGGATTTTCTGTTTTATTCTACAGGACACAGTCCATTACTATCCTTTTTATTTACAGGCTTAAATTGTCCCAGAGTTGACCAGTGAGAGCTGATTTCAGTGTCCTTTTGACATGACTTTGTTGTTTTAGGTGCTTCCTGGAACAATATATTCCAAGATTTTTTTTTTTTTTTGTGGGGTGGGGTTGGGGGCATACCTTCCCTGCACAACCCCTGGATGGACAATTTCTCTAAGAAACCCTGAATCCATTTAGTGAGGTATGGTTTTTTGAAGCTAGGAAGGATCTGGCTTCTAGATGTGGTCATTGCTACTAGGGTGCCACTACATCTAGGCCCTCTCAGTGGACATAGCAGGGACTTCAATTCTGAGACCCTTCAGTCCATTCTCATTCCACAGGTGTCTGCCTTGTCTTCTGCCATTTACACATTTGCTCAATATTACCATACACACAAAATAAATTCAGAATTGCTATACCCACATCACTACAAATGACACCAAAAGTTTAAAATGTATTTGTTTTTCTTTTTTTCCCCTTAGCCTCAGGGTAGTCAGAGTACTGTTCAAAACGTAATGCCATGTGTAACTACCATATCCAAAGGGTGACTTCTTTTCCTCCCCTTTCTGGATATATATATATATATATATATATATATATATATATATTTATTTTTTTTTTTTTTTTGCTTATTTGAAATGTAGTTAAATTCATTTGCTTCTGTTTGCATTCACTATTAGTTTTGCCACCATTTTTTATTTTATTTCAATTTTTGAAAACACAGCATTAACGTAGTTTCAAAAGTTAAAACTATGTAAAACAATAGCTCAGGGATGCCTCTCTACCTCTCTGGCCCTTCTCCCCTGAATTCCCTCCCACTTCCTGTAGGTAACCAATTCTATTGGTTTCTGATTTATCTTTCTGTGTTTCTTTTTGTAAAAATAAGCAGATAACTGATATATCTTCTTATTCCCTTTTCTTTCTTACACAAAAAGTAGAACCTTATTTATCCTTTTGCATTTAGCTCCTTTTGCTTAGCAATATATCCAAGAAATCATCCCATATCAAACAACAGCAACCATCCTCATTCTTGTTTTTAGCATTAACACTCCATTGTGTGGCTGTACCATAATTAATCCTCTATCTCTTATGTTTAGGTATTAAGGTAACTTTCAGTATTTTGCAATTACAAGAAATTCTGCATTGAACAGAATTCTGCATTGTTGAGGTTCATCTTCAGGGTTAATGCCTACATTTGGGATTGCTGGGTCAAGGTGGGATTGCCCTGTTCTGCCTTCCCATAGCAACATGCTTTTGCCTCTCTGATAGGTGAGAAATGGTAACTCACTATATATCATTTTGCATTTTTCTTATTATGAGTGAAGTTGTACATCCTCCATATGTTTAAAAGCTAATTTGATTACTTTCTGTGAATCTAATTATGCTCATGTCTTTTGCTCATTTTCTTCTATAGAAATTTTGGGGTTTTTCCCTTTAATTTTTTAAAGTTCTTGATATATTAGGATTATTCATTCTTTATGTGTCTTATATGTTGCAAATATGTTCTCCTATTTTTATCATTTGCCTGTTGACTTCACTTACAATAATTTTTGACTTATAAAAGTTGGTTTTTCCTTTGTTTTGTGTTTTTTTATTTTAAGAGGTCAAACTTATTTACCTTTCTTTTTATTGCATCCGGATTTTGGAATCATGTTAGAAAGCTTTTCTCTGAATTCAGGTCACAGAGGAAGTGAACCACGGTGTATTCTACTACTTACAGGGTTTCATTTTTCACAGTTCAGAGCTCTGATCCACTTGAAATTCTTTTTGGGGTATGATGTTAAGAATAGAACTTTTTTTCTAAATGGCTATCTAGTTTCCACAAAAGCATCTAGTACAAAGCCCATCCTAGCCCCACTAATCGGAAATGCCATATTTATCATATACTAAATTTCTATATGTAGGCAGGTTTTGTTTTTTTTTGCTTTCTGGACCTTCTGTTCCACTGATCTGTCTGTCTATCCAGGTACTGGTACTGTGTTTTAATGATAGAGGCTTTGTTTTATACTTTTAAAGTTGATGAAACAAATAAAATGACTGGTCAAACTGGCTGTTTAGGGTTTATATACAAAACCACCGGGTGAATTGATTACTTCAGTCCCGGCTAGCCAAGTCCGCCTTTCCTGCCTTACTCCACCACGTGGAAGAAGAAGAGATGGGACAATCACTGTTGTTGCTATTATTATTGTCAGTATGGTGCCAACATAAATGAGGCAACTTACTTATTTCATTTCCATGATTCTAAACTAAGTCGGTGTCAGACTCTGAAAGTGATACAAGCCCAAGGTCTCCCTGTCAACTAGAGAGGGCTTTTCAGCTGAGTACCCTTCTCTATTCTAGGTGTTTTTCCTGGGGGAAGGGACACCCCTTCTTGACTGGTTCATATGTCCGTGGTCAAACTGTGACTTTAAGGCCAAGGTGGGGCAGGTTGCTGTGAAGCCCCCCAAGGTGGGTTCCCATAGGCAGTTCCTGCCCTGCATTTGCCTGTAGCTGCCAGAAATGCAGCAGGAGTAAGAGCTCCTGGAGAGAAAAGCCAGCCCACAACAGCCATTGAGACCACTCTGGAGAACAGCTATGTCTGGGTTACAGTGATTAATGTGATGTTAATCCCAACAAAAACGAAGGGAGAGAGGCCCTGCGAGAACATTTACAATCAATTAATGAAAAACGCCACTCCCATCAGACTCATTATCACTTGAAAAATCACCCTGAAAATACACAAGAAACCAGGCCACAGAGCCATTGTTTGATAATTGGCAAAGCTCCTCCATTTAAACTAGTTCAGTATCAGAATCTTTTGCTTAGAATTCGGCTTCAGAACGAGCCTCGGCCAGAGTTCCAAAAACAATCCGGTGCCTATATAACCGCCACTGAAGCATATTCTCACTTGTCTTTGGGAAGAAAATGCAGCTGTGACCCCTGCGGTGGCTCCAGGTCATGCGAGAGCTGAGCTGCAGTCACCTCCTCAAGCTGAGACCCAAAGATTCATCCCCAGGACTGGGCCTCTCGGATGGCGGGGACTGACGCTAACAGGCCCCTAATCACTGCTTCAGTGAGAGACTGTGTACACGCGTGGGAAGGAAAAAAAGTAACTAGAGAAGACACAATCAAAAAGTGAGTTTTCTGGGCTGATCATCCACCTTCCAGAATGTTGGTTACATTTTCACCAACTTTGTCAAGGGGACCGATGCAAACTATACAACAAAGGAAAATGTCATTGAACCCCGTTATTGCGGAGGAGTGATACGATTGCTGTGTCCTGGAATTAACACGGGAAACCCTCCCATCTCAGGCTGCACCCTCAGGCTCACCCCCAGGGCCCGTGGACTCACGGTGCTATCGATGTAAGCTTCGGTCCACACCACGTCGTGCTCCTGGTCAATCACCTTGGGCCGGCTGAGGACGTGGAGGTATTCCATGACATTTTCCTGCACGTCAGCCAAGGTGGAGATCTGGGTGAAAAATCCTAACAAGGGAGAGCCCAGTTCAGTAACAGACAGGAAAACCTGCACCTTGGAGCATGCACATGCCATGCCCCTCTTGGCCTCTAGCTAATTTATTTCCTTTCTTTGTCTTTTTAAACATTCTATCTCCCCTCTGCCATTAGCTGCTTCATGAGTAATATGTTCATGTTAGAAAACATCATCAAGCAAAGAAATAAAATTAAGATCAACCCTAAACACACCTCCCAGAGGGCGCCCCTGTTAACCCTTTAGAGAATCTTCCCAGACTTTTTTTCTGGCAGAAATGGCAGTCCCCTGACATGACATTTTGTAATTTATTTTTCACTTTAGTGAGTCTATTTCCATGGGAAAACTATGAACCACAAAATTGACAGGCTATCCATTTTTATTACTATAACAACAATGGTTATAATTATTTTTTTTAAATCCTCACTGGAGGATATGTTTATTGATTTTAAAGAGAGAGGGGGAAGGAGAGAGAGAGGTAAATAAACATTGATGTGAGAGAGAGAGAAACATCAGTTGGTTGCTCCTTTACCGTCCCAACCAGGAATCGAACCCACAGCCTAGGTATGTACCCTGACTGGGGATCAAACCCGCAGCCTTTTGGTCTACGAGATGATGCTCCAACCAATTTAGCCACCCAGCCAAGGCTATAATTGATTTTTGAGTGCTTACTAAGGGACACAAAATTTGCTAAACACTTGAGGGACTTTTTCTCTTTTATTCTCTACCATATGATAAAGCAGGGACAGCTGTGCCCACTTTAAAGAGAAGATGGCCGAGGCAGGCTGAGGATGTGCATTTCACCCACATTCTCACAGGTATCCAGCAGCAAATACAGAAGGTGAACCCAGGATACGAGTCTCTTAATCTGTGCCTTTTGCTTTCACAGAATTCTTCCTCTTATGTGTTTGAGGCAAAAATGCCAGCTCATACCTTCATGTGGTTACCAGATCTGCCTTTTGAATATGCTGGGTAGACATGGTTTCTAAGTAGCAGAAAAAGTTCTACTCATGCTATTGTCTTGGGAATGGGCATCCCATTTTTATCTCAAGTTCAGGGCATTGCTGTGTTCCTCTTTAGTTTGGAGTCCTGTTGGCCTTGCTGTGCGTGGATAATGTGATGTCAGAAGGGAGGGATGACTTCAGCATGGGTCTGCATCCTTAGGAGGGGCCGTTCACTCAAGCATTTAAGGGAGACTTTCCTGGTACCTCACACTGGAGAAGCAGGGATTAATACATGGGCAGGACCCCCACCTCCTGGGACACACAGCAGGGATGGCCAGCCATGTGGCAACCCCAAGGAAGGATCAGCACCACTGAATCCTGAAGGATGAGGACAGTTAGCTAGAGGAAATAATGGGGTTAAAGAGTGTTCAGTAATGCAAGGAGTGTAAATGAGGACCAAAGGTCAGAGTCAGGCCCCTTCTAGGAAATGAAAAAAGCTTGGAGTGACTAGGGTAAGGAGCTGGGGCAGGGATTGTGCTAGAAGACCAGAGGAATGTGCAGGGGACCGCCACATAGGACATTGGGGAGGAGTTTAGGCTTTTTCCTACAGGCAGGTAGTCATGAAAGGATTGTAAGCAGGGGGCACCGATGGACACAGACATGTTTCCTCCCCATGCCTTTAAATGAGGACCCTTATAACTAAGCTCATGCCGGCTCCTATTGCCAACAAATCAGAGAGTGCTTCTGAAGCCAGTTCTGCCACAGCACTTGCTACACTGTTTATAGAACTTCTTAGTGTCTACAACAGGGCTCAGGGTAAGGAAATGCCAGCCCTTATGTTGTCCAGAAAGGGCTGGGACCCTCCCAGGGCATTTCCAAACAAAGGCCAGCTGGTTTGAATTTGGTGTGCCAACCCCAAACCAGGTTGGGACCATGTGGCTTCTGGCTTCCTGATGACAGCTCCGCACAGTGCTAATTAACATGCATTGTCACTCCTGTCCATCCCCACCCTCCAGGCCAAGGCCAGAGCCTCGCCCATCCCAGGGGAAACAGGGCCCCAAGGAGCAGGCTCTGAGCTCCTGTTTTAGCATGCAGCCTGCAAGTGGGGCCCATGTGCACCTCGGCCCTCCCTCAGACATCAGGCACCAAAGTCGGGGGATCCACTGGGACACTGCTTTCATAAGACTTTCAGGTGGCCCCTCTTGGAGGCATGGTCAGAAAGACAAGTTTTAAAGAGGGTCACTGGATGAAAGGGGGCATCCACAGTTACCTCCCCACACAAAGCAGCTGTAAGCAGTGTTTGGGTAAGAAAGAACTTTTCAGCTCTTCTCTATTGGGTAAACCTTGGGTTCTGAGGGAAAGGTCTTAAGACAATCAAGACAAAGAGCAGAGCTAAGAGAGGGATTGTCATGCTGATAAGAGGAGGTTCTGGATTGTTAGGGGACGTGGGTGAGTGATTCTCAGTGTAGGCCAATTCCTGTTTGGAACTGTGCCCAATGTGCAGTAAAGACAGAATCTCTTAGGAAGAGTTCTTCCTGGTTGTCTATATTTTCTTAATCCTCAAACCCAACAGTAAAAATCCTTGATTTGGGTTTTCCAAAATAGGGCCAAGAGAAGAAAGGGAATGAATGCAAGGAGGAGGATGGGAGAGACAAGTCATTAGCATAGAGGGGAGTGGAAAGGAAAAACCACCACACATTTGGACGGGATGGAGCTGAGATCATCCTCACTTGGCATTGCTTGTCATAGTCAAAGTTCTGAGGAGCTACAAAAAGCTGGCTTCTCCCCAGAACTGGAGACCCACAGCCAACTGTATACCTGACACCTCCACAGGATGACTAACAGTATTCGCAGACTGAACTCGCCCCCAGCCAACTCCTCATTTCCCTCACCAAACGCGTTCCTTCCCTGATTGTGTCTTCCCCATCTCAGCAAATGGCGCCACTCCCCAGTTTAGACCCAAAACATAAGAACTATCCTTGACAGCTATCATTTGCTCACCCCACCCCACAGCTAATCCACCAGCCTGTTCTTCTGGCCCTATCTCTGCAGTATATCTAAAATCCACTTCCCCCTCTCCGCTGCCCCAGCCTCCTCCAGACTCCAGGGTCTCTCCCCCAGAGTACAGCAACAGTCTCCCCACAACCCCCTCTGCATTATCTAGCCTCCTTACAGCAGCCAGAGGGATCAGCTGAAAGTATAAAGCCGATCATCATCTCCATGCTTAAGATCCTGAAACAGGTTCTCTTTAGAGTTGGAATAAAATCCCAATTTCTTACCCAGACCACCAAGATTCTCCTTCGATTGCCTGCCACCTACCTGGATAACTTCCCCCCCTCTTGTTTTCTTGCCATTGGTCTCATTTTTTCAGCTCTCTGGCCTTTATCTTCCTCTCAAAGGCCAAGTTCATCCCCCTCTCAGGCTTTGGCGTTTGTTTACCCTCTGCCTGGTACACCTTTTATCCAGTCTCTCCATGGCTGGGTCTTGTTTATCATGTAGGGTTCAGCTGTCTAAACTTATTTCCTCTCACTTCACCCTGCCTTCATGTTCTTCAAAAGATTAATTTGCTGCTGAATTCTGACTTGCTTGTATCCTATGTTTTCTTTCACTGGGATTTTAGCTCCATGAGATGTTTCAAAAAACTGGTGCTTGTCTTGTGGGAAGCAAGATTCCCAGGGCTGGGCATATGGGCTGGTGGGAGCCATTAGTGGTGCAGGACATTCACTGAGGTCTTACTGTGACTCACCATGGCCCTGTGTGCTTGGGCATCACACCAACCCCACTCCTGTGCTCATTGTACAGGGAGGTAACAAAACACAGAGAATGCAGGGATTTGTCCCACATCAATCTGAATCCAGGTTCATCTGGTCAAAACCTTTGCTCTTAACCACTGAAGACATTGCCTCTTCCTGTGTTAGGGAAAGGACAGACATGGCTGCTGAGAGGTCCTACCAGGCTGTCTGCGTCTCTGGGCCTGGGAAAGGTTGAGGATGGGGTGGGAAAATGTGTGGTACTCTGTGAGGTGTCTGAAAAATGCTCCTTAGTTAGCACCAAAGAGCTACTCAAAACCCAGGCCATAGTTCTAACTTTATTTCCATCCGTAGATCAGAGATGCATATGTATAAAAGGTAAGAAAAGCTGAAATTATAAAAATAATATTAATAATGTATACTGCAAAGCTTAATGAAAATTTAATCATCCAACCCCAACCATTAAAATCTCAAACCTTTCTGAAAGACTCTTCTTGTTTTTAAATGTTTTCATCTAAGTTTTAGTTAACAAATGGACTTTTGATGGATAACAGGAAGTCGCTGAGGGCTGGACGCTTTGGCTGTAACCATAGACGCTTCCCTTGTTTTCCCTTTGCATTCTCTGAACTGGCCCATTTCCCTCCTCCCTACTCCCCCCCTTTTTTTCTTTTAAATTCTAGCTCTTGAATGTTTATTCTCTTCTTTAATGTGCCTTTTTGGACTTCATATATCATGTAGGAAAACAGAATCAGCAATCATTCGGTAATTACCAAGGAGTAATTAATGCTGTAATTAGCCACCTATTACAAATGGTCTTCTCATTTTTCTACGTAACATCTATTTATTTACTTTATTCCCTTGCAGAGCCTCCTGTGAACTCTGGGTTACAACTACTCAACGCAATAAACCACACGCAGCCTGGTACTTTGTATTTCTGAGATTCTACCACCCTGACTTTGAGGTTTCTGAAGGGTTCCTTGTCTAAAGACGCCTTTGCGTGAGGTGCTCCATCACTCATTACTCTGCTTTGCCATGACGTCAGAGCCGAGGGCCCTGAGCCTGCTCCTCAGTGGGAGACCCTGGCTGTCTACCTCCCATGCCAAGGTCCTTGTTCCACCTTTGGTGTGATGGGCACTACTCCCTTTGAATCTTTACAAACACTCTTTCCTCTCTGAATAAGACAACCTGGAGACAAAGCCAGTGCCCAAATTCTGGCTTTGTCTCCAGTCTTCTCAAACAACGAACTTGGCAATGAAAGCGATGGTGTGCCCTCGTTTACATTCCTTCCGGACAATAGTGTTCTTGAAACACTCTGGCAGTGTTCTCCTTCCCAACTGACATCACATGCTACTGACAAAGCATTTATTTCTATAAAAAGATATATAATTTTAAAACAAGTTTCTACCTCCACAGCTCCTTGGATCTTCACAGACATCCAGCAAGAGGCCTGTTGGGCCCTAAAGCCAAAGAGCACACATGCAATGAGTTGGAAAGAACTGACCAGGAGAGAATGCCCATGAGGGCAGGGGGTAGGGAGTGTGCCCAGCTGGAGACCAGGATACGTGAGTGTGAAGCCATCAGAATCAGCCAGGCTATCAAATTTAGAAATGGGCTTTTTCCTTCATTAATAATATTACATTTTACATTTCAAATGTCATGTTAGAAAAAAGGTCATTTCAAGGACCACATGATGGAGCTAGGAATGCTGGCCTGTCTGTAGCTCTATCACAGTAACCACAGGCCAACCTGCCTCATCTCCTCTCAGAGCCTAATGTCCTCATTTGTAACATGTCAGAAACTGAATGACATGCCTATGCGAGCTGAGGCAGGACTATTTTTGGAACACACAGGCTGAGTAGAAATCTCGGCCCAGTCTTTATTAGCTGACAAAGTCTTTTCTCAACCTCTAGATTTCTTTTTCTGGAGTCTTTCAAGTTATGGAAGACATGCAAGAGTCCTCATGAAACACAACTTTCTTCTCCCCAAAGAGAGGCAACCTCACATCCTCATGAAGAGTTAGGCTCAGGCTTTGGATCAACTGGGCCTGAATTCAGGCTCTGCCACCTGCTTACTGTAACCTGAGACAAGAAAACTAAATCTCAGTTTTACTCTTAAGCACCTAATAGACCTTTATTGAGGATCAAAATAAACAATACACAAAAGTACTTTGCACTCTACCTGACACTCAGTTTGTCATCCTTAATTGCTATAAACAACAGCAGCACCATCTTCATGTGCTATGGAATGTACATGACTTAAGTGTCCACCAATACACATATACACACACGCAGTTGTATATTTTTCAGCTATGAGAAAGAAGGAAATCTTGCCATTTGTGACAACGTGGATGGACCTACACAGTATTATGCTAAGTGAGGTAAGTCAGACAGAGAAAGACTAATGTTGTATGATATCACTTATATGTGGAATCCATATGGAATCTAAAAAAACTGAACTATAAGGCACAGAAAATGAAATGGTAGTTACCAGGGGCTAACAGTTAGGGGGGTTGGGAGACACTGGTAAAAAGGTACAAAAATATTACACAAAGATATCTGAATAACTGTCATTTTTGCCTTCTTCCACCTGTTCCAAAACAGGAAGTTTTAATTGACACTTTTCCCCTATCCTCACCATTCTGGCCTCATAAATTTGAAGCTATCATTTAGGGGCCAAGGCACTTGGAAATATAGAGTGAGGGAAAGAACTTTTTAGTGGCAAAAGAACTGCGGGTCTGAACTTCTAAGGAGGCCTCAGGCCACTAGTTTGCTTTCTAACAAGGAGAGAATGACCATTAACCTATCAAAGAGGGACATGCTGAGCAGACAACGGAAAGAGGCTCATGTGGCATTTCCATTCGACCTAACGATGACTGATTGGTTGAGAACCCAAACACAGAGGCCCTTCTTTATTTGCACAGCTGGAAAACACTCCATCCACCGTGATTTCTGAAGGAGATTCAGGCAGTGCTTATTTAAAATCTTGGCACAGTGAACGTTATAGAAGGTCATCAGGGTTTTATGGCATATCTGGGCTCGTCGGCCCCTCTGTTCAGTTTTCCCAGTTCACTTATTTATCCAATAGTGTGAACTCAGAACTTCATATTCCACAAGCCATTGTACAGTGGCAGTGATTGTTTTAATGTATTTAAAATAGTTTGCTGCTTTGCCTCATTAGGGCTGTTTCCATCAAGAAAGGACCTACTTATGCATAGAATGAAACAAACTAGTGAGCTCCATGCCTCCCTGGATTTTGCTAGTAGATTAGAGGAGGAAGAGAACTCCTGCAAGGGGTATACATGGCCACAGACATCCATCTCTAGGGGACGTGTCTGAGGTCCTCTGGGTGAACACAGTCTCCGTGGCTACCAGACTTCCAGGCAAGAAGCCCTGTGCTGACAGTGGATCCTCAGCCTCTGACTGGGCAAGGTGTGTGGGCCCTGGAGGCCCCTGCTCCTCCCCTGGGCCACTCTGGCCAGGCCTGACTGGTCCACCAACAAGCTTCTCCTTGGGCTCCCCTGGGCTCTTCCTGAGTCTGCTCTGGCCCCCGAATGTTAATGACTCATTCCACCAAAGAACTTGTCTGAGTCAGGGCAAAAATATGTAAGGGGGGCCCCTCTGGACCTCATGTCACTTGAGATGAAAAATGTTATGCTGCCTCCATACTATAACAATCTGAGACTATAAACAATGATTTAATTAATGACCATAGAAGAATACTTGCTCACTGATGTTACGTGGTCTAAAACCCCATAACTGACGCAACGTGAAGCCAATGTTTATATGGGCACAGATGACTGGAACCTAACGTTTTGATGGCAACTGCTACTTTGAAGGGTGGTAAACAATGACATTTTATTCCCAAGGCCCTGTAGAGGAGAAGCAGAATAAGGAAGGTGAAACTTTTAAGAGGGACTGGCTCTGGCAGGGAAGGAAATGACTGGATTTAGACAGGAAGAGAAGGAGAATCACTGTGGAATCCAAGGCCCAGCCAGCTAAGCAGCTACTATTACCTCCTTGGATTTCCCAAGTTGCTGTACTCAGAACTTTTAAATCTAAAGGGCTATATTCTATAGCCAGGCCCTGAAATACTCTGAGTTGACTCAACTGTCTTCAAAAGGATGCTTCAAAGATTCTTATAAACAATGACTAAAACTAAATTATGGTGTAATATTAGTTGATTAAGACAAGACTTCAATTTGAGTAATTTTCATCAGCTGGACACAGACAGTGGTAAAAACAATAACCCATGACTAAATGCATACTAGCTGACGGGAAGAAGTGCAATGTGATGTGGCAGGAATACCAGCAAAATTTTTTAAAAATGGAAAGGGACTCTTTTTTTTTCAAGACCACAGAATAGAGGGGGCGGAGGGAATGGGAAAAGTGTAGTTCACTCAAGATTTTCAAATGTTAACAAAGTTCCAAAAATTATTTCAAGTATGACCTCTTTCCTCAGAGGAAATATGGGATGCACTCAGCTTTCACCCCCTCATGCTGAAGTTCCCCCCACATATTCCCCTGAAATTAAGCCAAATGCATTACTCTGGGATGATCAGAATTACTGATACCTACAGTGAGGCGAGCCAGAAAAATAAATGAAAATAATCGTAGACTATGTTACTCTAAAGCTTCAAGGAAATGTTAAGACTTCCAGGCAGGTCTCCACTTTTTCAATGAGGAAATTGAGACTTGCTTAAAATATTGTTCCAAGAAGAAGTGGATACTTAAAGACAATGCCAGGCAGAGGGAAAGGCATTCTGGATGAGGTTTATTTGCCTGGCTACACACCTGTTCTCTGAGAACTTCCCACACCCACCTACCCACAATGCGGAGCCCCTCAGAGTGCATATATTTTTCTCTGTAGCCTTCCTCTGCCAATACCCAATGGAGCAGTGGGGGAGACCTGGACCAAGCTGGGTGTCATAGTCTTTTTTTGGTAGGGAGGTGGGAGACTTAAAATCATAATTTAGAGTTGCAGCTTAGTGTCAAATGGAGAAGACAGAAACTCCTTTCTAATATCATGCCCTGCCCACAATCTGTGTTGTGCCCATATATGGGTGTGTATGGCACAGGGTGGCCATTTTTGAACATGCACAAGCTCTAGAAGAGGTCTGCCTATGGAGAAGAAGAACACCAGGGAGTGTAGAAAGAAACCAAGAGGGAAAGAAAAACAAAAACACAGCTCCCTGGTCCTCATGGGACACAAATTTTCCTTCCCAATCTAGATTCTGAGTCACTCCTCTCTCTCTCTCCAAAACACTCCTTTTTTTTTTTTTTTTTTTTTTTTTTTTTTTTTTTTTTTTAATTTCAGGGAGCAACTTTGGTGGCTTGCAACTAAAATCACTTGGCTTTAAGTCACTAAAACTAGAGTGAGATCTGCAGCATTTTCATTGGGTCCTCTTTCTTCCACCAAGGAACAAACTTGTATAAAGGATGGCTTAGGAGGCAATATAAAAATAGACCACTGGTATAAACCAATACCAATATATTAGCAACAGAACAGGTCTTCCTTTATTAGTATTTATAATCAATTTATTCATTTTACAAACATCAAATTATCACCTATTCTGAGCAAGGTAGGAGGCTGGGCTCTGTCAGAGCTCAAGATGAAAACAGAGTCAAAAGCTTCCCTCAAAGAGTCTGTAGCCTTAGGAGGGAGATAAGACATGTGCACTGATCAACATGACACCAGGAAATAATATAGGGCATTTATGTGCTAGGCACTGAGTGACCAACTTTACTTACACAGCCTCATTCTGTGCTTGTTTACAATATCTGTATGGGGCAGGTATCATCACTTGTCCTGTCCTGTAGGTGACATAACTCAGACCCAGATAGGATTGGTAACTTTCAAATGGTTGGGGGATGAAAGAGGCTGGATTTAAAATCAAGGAATCTGTGTTCAGAATCAAGGAATCTGGACTCTACCACCTATTTGGCTCCTATGTTTTGCCATCTTAGTTGTTGTAGAGTGAAAAGAAGCCCTTTATATGCTGGAGGGCCCATTACTTCCCTCCCTGTGCTCTCCCCAAAGCTCTGTTTGTCACATACAACAGGGGGTCATTAATCAATTACCTGTGCATATAGACAAGCGAACAATTATTGCTCTTACTATGTCCTAGTACTGAACTGGGCTGCTAAAGTACATCATTTTATTAATCCTTCCATTTAATAAGAATAAAAGGAAGAACTATTATCACCATTTCCATTTTGAAAATTAGAACATTAAGCCTAACTGTGCTAGAATTAATTGATTTAATTAGTTGTGCAAGCTAAGCCATGCTATGGAAACATATCAAACCAGAAACCTCAGTGGCTTAACACAAAGGTTTATGACACACACTACGTATGCAGTGTGGGCTGGCAGATGGCAGGGGACAGGATGAGTGGAAAGACATTTGCTCCATGCGGTCATTCAGGGACCCAGGCTGATGAAAGTTGCTCCATTTCATGACTTTTCCATCATGCAGCTTCAGAGTTCACAAGAGCCAAAGAGAGTACAGACACCACCACACTGGCTCTTAAACTCATTAACCTGGAAATGAGCCGGGTTGGTTTAGCTTACAGACTATTGGCAAGGACGAGTGTTGAGGCCCCACCTAACAGCCAGGGACTGGGAATGCTGTGCGAGCACATGGATATTCAGTGAGTGCATATACATGGCTCTGCCACAGCAATTCTCCCAAGGTGGCTTGGCAACTAAGCAACTAAGCAGTAGGGTGGAGAGGCTTAATCATCTCCCCTTGACTATGTCTTCAAAATTGATCATCATATTTTGAGAGAGGCTGTTGCAAGTTTATGAAAAATCATGTAAAAATACCCAGACCTTATCTTAGAATTCACAGCCCTCTCCTAGAATTCTCCACCTCCTCATGACTATCTTGATATCTGTACATCCGAGGAGAAGGCACTCAGAGCCAAGTGCATGAGAGGGACCTACCTTTGTTGGCACAAGCCATCCACTTGAGATTGTCTGCAAAAGCCGCCTCTCGTCCAATGAGGTATGTGAAGATGCGAACCTGAGAGGAAGACAAACACACGGATCAGTGATATTCACTTTTCACTGTCCTGCACAGACCACATCATGGCTCATGCACATGTGGTTTACCTCGTTAATGCTCCATGCTTCCCATCTGGAGGAACATATTTAAAACATTTGAAGTACAGTCAGCTTGAAATATATTCAAAACCGGGGCCTTTGATCTCTGAAACCATATGGCACTGGTGGTGGTTGTTTGTCGGTGTGGAACTCGCGACAGAGGAGAATAACTTGAAATGGGAGACCAGCGGCGTCATGGCCTGGGTTTGCTGCACACATATGGACCAGGATCACCAGGTCTGGACCAAATCCGCACCATTCTCCTCATCCGCACAGGAAATGCAGAGTGTGCTCTGCTTGGGAATAAAAACGCCACTGAAAGACCCTCAACATTTCCCCCCAGTGGCGAGGACAGGCTGCAGACACTCTCTTGCCATCTGTGGTCTCTGGTTTGATTTGAGGAGGTAATTCACTGGGACAAGAAGCACAGCCTGGAGCCAGGACACCACTGGAGACCCTCTCAAGCCTCCCTAAGTTTTTGGCTCCTGAAGAGCACAGAACAGATGTAAAACCCTGGCTCCGTTATTTTCTATTGCTTTCCTAACTCTCTCTCAGGAGGCCAGAGTACTTTGTTTGTTTGTTTGTTTTTTATTATAGTTGACACAAAAATATATTAGTTTCAGGTGTACAGCATAATGATTCAACATTTTTATTCCTCATGATGTGATCACCACAGTAAGTCTAGTAACCATCTATCACCACGCAAAGTTTGTTACAATAATATTGATTATTTTCCCTATGCTGTACACTATTACATCCCTGTGATTTTTTTTTTCTTTAAACTAGAGGTTTGTCCCCTTATTCCCCTTCACCATTCTCATACATTCCACCATACCCCTCCCCATTGACAACCTTTTTTTTTTGTTTTCTGTATCTAAAAGTCAGTTTTTGTTTCATTTATTTGTTTTTTTTAGATTTGGCACATAAGGAAAATCACACAGTATTTGGAGAAGATGCAGAGAAAAGGGAACCCTGTACACTGTTGGTGGGATTGTAAATTGGGCAGGAACTATGCAAAACATTATGAAGATTCCTCAAAAGATAAAAAAGAATACAACTATCGTACAACCCAGAAATTCCACATCTGAGTATCTATCTGAAGAAAACAAAAACAGCAACTTAAAAATACATATGTACCTCTCTATCACTGCAGCATTATTTACAATAGTCAAATATGGAAACAACCTAGGTATCTATCAGTAGATGAATGGATAAAGAATATATGGTATGGACAAAGAGAGATAACATACACACATACACAGAGAATAGAATATTACTCAGCCATAAAAAATAATGAAAATCTTGCCATTTGCAACAACATCAATGTACTTAGAAGGTACTATGCTAAGTGAAATAATCAGACAGGATTCTTTGAAATAAACCACAACCTACTTCCCAAAGTGGTACTTGAGGTTTAGATAGAAAAAAAGTAAGGAATTAAAAGGGCTAAAACCCTTTCATTCACATTTAAAAAGACATGTGGGTAAACACTATTTAATCCAAATAAACCTCTTCTTGCAGGACAAATTCAGCCCTTTGGTCACCTCTTTGAGACTGAGTTAAATGAAGACACGGTAGTAGATGCAACAATGCATTACATGTGGCACCAAAGGCTTAACCAGCTGAAGTCCCCACATTGACTGGGTCAGGCACTCTTATTGCTCTTTCCAAGCATTTATTTCAATGGTAGTTAACTAGTGTCTTGCGTGGTTACATCTGTAAGGTTGATCTCCACTAGACAGTACACTTGATGCGGGAAAAGAGGGCCTGTGAGCACAGTCCTTAGAACATTACAAGTCAAGACATGAATGCATAAAAATATATGAATGCTCAGAAATGAAGAGTTTGTTCTAATTAGGAATATCCTCTTATCTGGAAATTATAACTTAAAGACTAGTTTTTAGGGGATGGTTTATATCCAACTGAACAGATGTTTCAAAATACACATTATCATTATGTAGCCTTAGTTTGCCCCAATTTTTGTGTGGTAGGGCAGTCATTTCATTGATCACAGCTCCTGCCAGGGGCTTCCTGGGTGGAGGAGCTGGCACAGAAGCTTTGGCCTCTCTTCATTCCTCCAGGTCTTTTCCACACTATTCCCACTGGAGTCACATAAGAAGGATGTTTTTTTTTTTGTTTGTTTGTTTTTAACTGGGAGATTCTGGCTTTTCTTGGGGCTGGGGGTAAGGGTGGGGTGGGGAGAGGGTGGCAGGGGAAGAGAAAATTCAGTCTCATATAACCAAAGAGTGTTAGCATTGACCCTCTAACACAGAGCTGTCTCCTGTTCACTTTTCCTTTCTGGCCATTGTTGGCATTTAGCTGATAATGTCTGATTTAGGGGAAACTGAGGCCCAGTGAAATACAGTGATTTGATTAGTTTCAAGTCCTGATCTAATCAGAAGTCTCTGATTCCAGAGACCTCAAGATAACAATGGGGTCTCTTCTTCACCTCCTGAAGATACTGGTTTTGTCAATACAGAAATCCCTAGCCAGCTCCAAGGTCCAGAGCCAGAACCCACATGAGAAGGGTTTGGAATCCTGTCTCTTGAGACCAGACCCATGCTGTTTTCCTAACACATTGCCTTTTATTTCAAATTTAAGCCACTTAAGGGGAAACACTAGATGATAAAAACTTGCATGCCCACTGGCTCTTAACCAAGCAGAGAGCATAATAGATAGATGGCTCTTAGGAAATGAATCTATGAGTCTGTCTTTGTAGACAAAGCAGAAAAGACCAAACACAGGGCATCCCATTTGTTTTAGAGCAAATGTACCTGTGTGTGCCAAACCTCCTCTGCCATCCAGATGAAGAACCACAGGATAAACTGAGTTCTCTCGGAGGCATAGTTAGAACTCCAAAACAATGCTGTGAATCATTGGCAAAACTTCTATAACTCCTGATTTAAAAAGATGGCAACCCATTTGGAAAACCAGTAAGACTGCCAAACTTCAGACCAGACATGATTGCTCAAGAATAACTGTGCTAACACTAATCACAATAATGAAAACCAGCCCACACCCTCTATACCACCACCACTGCGGCTTCTACAGTCAGCACCATCCCCTGGGTCAGGTATGCGCTAAGGGATTTATAGAATTATATTTGTTTTGTTGGTTTGTGAAACAAAATCAGAATCATCATTAAGGTTTCCATTTTCGTACAGTCCTTGGCTCCTAGTGGACTGGTCTCCTTATCTGAGTAGAAATGGCGTGGAAATGACTTGTTGTATCTCTGCCTATAAAGTAAACATAACCAAATGATACTGGGTTCACACCCTGGATTTCCCACAATAATGCCTTTCAACTGGCAACAAAAAGAAAAGAGATTTAATCCAAAATAAATATTTTAAAGAGCAATTTAACAACATCCATAGCATTTTATAGCTGTATTTTTTTTCTCCACAACCAGTAATCCTACCTCTAGGCATTTATCTTATAGCCAGGAAAACAAATAAAATGCCTATGAGACCAAGCTGGTAACACAGATGACAGGAAAGTGTAGGAGAACTGCAAAGTGCATGTCTTCTTAAAGCCCTGTAATTCATGTTTAAAAATTTTCACAAGTACCCAAAAGCAATATAAGTATGAGGATATGCAGCTTCATTATTTGTAATGGTCAAAAACTGTTAAATCTTGAGTGCTTCTTGACAGTTGATTGGCTAAAAACTTACAGTACTTTCATGCAGAGGAATACCATGCAGCTATGGACTCATATAGAAAGACATCCATTATAAACCGGCAAAGGGAAAAAAAGCAAGTTGTAGGATATTGTGTAGCATAGAATTCTATTTTCATAAGAAGGAACTTACACTTTTTACTTTAGAAATTTCAATGTCACTTGAATGTTTGTTTTGGTTTTTTTTTTTTTTTTTTTTTTTTTTACAAATTAACAGGTATTGCTTCAAGGAACATATAGCAAGGACTCATGGACAAAACCAAAAGGGAAGAGCTGAGGGAGGGAAGGAGGGAGGGGGCAAGGGAAAGTGGTGGGGGGTTGGCAGAGACAAATGTATTTGAAAAAATAAATTAAAATAAAATTTAAAAAAAAAAGAGTCCTTAAAACAAAAAGAAAGTAATGACACCACTACTTCTGGAACCATTCTTTAAGGACATAGGAAGGATAAACATAGCCACAAAAATCAAACACAGAAGAGGTGATGTGTGGAAATTAAACCTGGCCTTGCATCTTCCAGGGTGGGCTGCTTCACTCCACTGCTCAATTAACTGAGTATGAAACCTCTAGTAACAGACTAAAATTGTTCCTCATTTCCATCACTAACAGATCTTGTAAACTAATGGGTTTTATTTCCAAGGATTGGAGATTTCTTCCCTAGGAAGTGCCATCAAACAAACTTTCCCAAGTACTCCTTGAGTCCAACTACTTTTCTGATGTGGCGAGGCGCCTTGGCAGGGGCAGACTGAGGGTGGTCCCCAAAGCCAGGTCCATGGCACGCCCGACCACGAGAAGGCATCACGGCACAGTTCAGACCGGGGCAGTCGTCAGGACGCACCACATCCCCCAGAAAGCCAGGCCCTCGTGCTCCTGGTCCGCAGGCATGAAGGCACCACTCTCGTTAGCGCAGTACAAGGGCAGGGTGGAAAAAAGTCTGCATCAACCTATTAGTTCATTTTGATCTTCCATTTAAGTTTGGATGTCTTTAAATGTTCTACAAATGCAATTATACTTAATAAAATGTTAAGATGTGGACATTTCAAAGTTCAAAGTCACTTAACTTAATCTACTTAGTATAAAATTTCCCAAATGAAACAAACAAGAAACAATCCAGTTTTTCTAAAAAACAGATTCACGCTTCTTAACTCCTATAGATGCAATTTCCAGCAAAAACTCGGAGGGCCATCATTCCTTTCGATCTTTGGTGAACATAGGTAATCTCATTTGCACAGATAATGAGTTAAATTCTCTCCCTTCTGTAACCATTAAAATAGGGGAAGAGAAGTAGCTGTTAGTAGGAGCTATCATGGGGCAATTGCACAGCCAGAAAACAGGCTGCTGCCACTCACACAGTTCCCTAGTAATGAATGGGAGATCACCAACGCCCAAGCTTCTGAGACTGCCCACGAGTAGCAGTTCACCATCCATCACAAGTAACGTCCAAGCACCTACCATGTGCCAGGGACTATTCTTGGTGTTGGGGCTGTGATGAATCAATAAAACAAATTCTCTGTCCTCACGGAGTTTAGATTTTTGTGAGAGTGAAACATAATAAATGGCAAATTCGCACAGACTATTTCTTTGTTGGATTAAATGCTTATAAAGAAAATAAAACAGAGTAAGGCAATGGAGAATAATGGAGGCTGCTGTTTTAGGAAGGAAGGGAGGGAAGGCCTCCCTAATACGGTGATATTTGAGCAGGGATCTGGGTAAAATGGGGTGGGGGAGCAAGATATATGGTTATTGGTGGAGAATGTTCCAGTGAAGGAAACAGATGGTACAAAGTCCTTGACATAGGGATGCTCAAGGGATATGGAAGAGACCGGGGGGATGGAATGGAGTCAGCTAGGAGAGGTTGCAGAGGATGAACTTGGACAGACAATGGATGCCAAATCATGTGAGCCTTTGTGGCCACTGGGAGGGTAGGGGGTTTTTTTGTTTGTTTGTTTGTTTGTTTTGTTTTGTTTTGCAGCAACAACAGAAACCACCGGGAGAACTGAGTAGAAGCTGACATGAGCTACCGACAAAATTGTAAATGGTACATTCTGTTTGCAGTGTGGAGAACAGGCCATGGATTGTTGTGCTCAACCTGGCTGCTCATTTTATTTTTCTGTGATGATATAATTCTGAATGCTCACATCCCATCCAAGATCAATTAAATCACAAGGGGCCCAGCTTTCTAATCCCTTTGTGGAAGTTGCAATGTGTAGCCAAGTTCAAGAACCACAGCTGCAAGGAGGTAAGGGCACAAACGAGACACCAAGTAGGAGGCCACTGAAATGTTCCAGGCAACAGGTGGAGGTAGCTCTGGCCAAGGCAACAGGGTAATGAGAGTTGTCAGACCTCCTAGGGCATTAGAATCACTAGGAGCTTTGAATCACAGGTTGAAGGTGGAGACCCCAGCACCCACTCTCCACAGATTCAGATTAAATAAATCCAGGGATCTAGATTTTTTAAAAGTTCCCATGATGGGTCTGAGTTCAACACTTAAGAAAAAAATACCACCAAGAAGAGGAGGCCTGAGCAAAGAAAAGTGGGACTGGGAATTAAGAAATCACTGTCATTTCCAATAAAGGCATTTCTATTGATTGCTAAGGATTGGGACTCAACTTCAGGGAGTTTACAATCCAATGGGTAGTTAAAAACAAAAAGAGAGGAACTGGGTCGAGAAGACATTATCAAAGAAGCTTGTGCCAATCCAACAGGAGGGAGCATCAGACACTAACCAGACTGGGCAAGCAGGAAAGGGCAGGGTGTACCCGGATGCCTGTCACTGCTGAGCTGGTGTTCACACCCAAACAAAGCATTGCTTCTTGAAATTACAATAATTCCAGTCTTCCTCACAGATATAAGGGGCCTGGGGACAGGGCACGGAGGAGACTCTAAATACAGTCTTTACTTTTTACAAAACAAAGAAAGCAATCTTTTATTTTAAATATCATTTAACTATAAATGCAGTATTTCTACCTTTAAACACCTTCAAATTGTATGTGTTATCGATATAAATTAAATTTGCTACAAGAGATGTCTAGCACCTATGGGTGCTCACATCCATGGATTCTAAATTTTAATTCAGCTAAGCGGCCTCTTCGGCAAATGAGCATGTGGACTCTCCCTCATGTCTTCTCACCTGCTCATGTCCCTTCAGCCTTACTGCCCAACTCAGTTATTCCCTAAAATATCTCCAGGGTTTCTCAAAAGTGGTGCATGATTTCAGCTTTAGAAAGAGGTCTCCTGGTCTCTTTATGTTTTAAAGTCAATTTGATGTTACTCAATATGTTCTTCATCTGTATCTTCACAAAATATTCCTGACCAACTTCTATTATTATTTGCTCATTTCTATGATTACTGATGCAGGGGAATATTTCTGAATAAAATCTTTAATCTCTAAGGAGAAGATGAAGGTTGGAACTTGATTATTCACAAAAATACTCCATAAATCACTGCCAATATATGTCTTCATGAAAATGCTGCAAGAGTAGAGGTAGACTCAGGGAAGGTTGACACCAGTAGAAACAGTTATATTGAGTAGGCTGCTTTAATCTGGAATCCATCATGCTCATAATAAAAGAAGAAACATCCTTATCCAGAAGGATGAGAGAGGCAAATAAGGTAATGCTGCCTTGAGCAGCGATAAAATGGAAAAAATTGAATTAAATTACAAAAGTAATAAAGTTTCAACAAATGAATATCATAGATCATTATGAAAAATGAACTGTCATTTTGGGGATGCTCTAAGAGTCTGTATAATCTTTCTTTCAAGCCCAGTTCCTGATACCTCCTGTGTGGTTTCGAAAATATCTTGAATCAGAAAAAAATCACTGTGCATAATTTTCCAGCCAGAGGATGGAAGTCCAGTTCTATGGCCACATGATTTGTCAAAGTGAAGGAGATGGGTGTCTCTGGATCACCCAGAGACTGTGGCCCAGGTTAGCTCAGTGGAACAGAGGAGATTACACACCACTTAATAGATAAGTAAGAAGTCAAGCTGCAAACACCCTCAAAGGTGGGTGATAAAATTCATTCAGGGAACAAAACTAGTGCATTGATTGTGTCCTTTTTATTTTCTGTATTTTTGAGGCTTTGATATCTGGAAACTTTCTGCCCTGGATGGACTGCCCCTCCAACGGTTTGCTCTCTTCTGTATAGTACAAAACTTCTCTGTAAGTACACCTTGATATACAAACCAACCAGTTCAGAGCCCAAGCTTCCACCCAACTCCTTCTATCAGGGGCTCATTGTTTGGGCCATTATCCACCTGCCCTAATCAACACGAGGCCTAGTACCAGACAACTAGAGACAGTTCCCATACTTTAGCGCCTGCTCAAGTGATTCAATTCTAAATCTATGTGTCCTGCTTTCCTCTTTCTTCTCATGGAAACCACAATAAAGTCTTCAACCTGCTATTCACCTCTCTGCCCATTCATCTGTCCTTGGTGCTCCTGTGTGGCCCTTCCCCTTGCTTCTAGGCCCTATGAGTATAATAAATTTCTTTTTTCTTCATGCCAGTCATTCCCATGGCTATGTGCCTTACCATATCTGAGTAAAATGAATCCTGAGTCCCTTTAAAACAGTAAGGTATCAGGAGAACTGGGTTCCAGGTGGATCCAACTCAGCATTTACTGGCTTAGTGCTCTAAGTTAAACCCTCTGAGCTGTGCTTTCTACCTATAACATGTGGATCACCCACCCACCCCACTCACTGTGATTAATAGCAAATGAGATAATGAATCAAAAGACTGGTCAGAAGCAATGAATTCCAGTAAGCTAGGGTTGCATTCCACTTGTGTTTCAGATAATTTTTCTTCAGTAACACTAAACAAGGTGAGCTGAACAAAGTCAAATCTCCTATCACAGATGCCCCCTCACATTTCCCAGGGTTTGGTTGAAGGGGAAATTGAACTTTTGTGGGTGAAGAAGAGGATTGTTCATAGGGGAAGGTCTTGACAAATCGCTGAGACTTGTCATTACCAGGTATAATGGGATTGAAAGTTCCAAACAGTCAGAAGTATAACAATGGCAACTTCTATTAACCACTAGAGAATCCACTGAGAATTGGACAAGGGCTATCTATCTATATACTTTCTTCCTGCAAGAAAATGCCCAAAAGCTGTACATATGCCATTTCAGATAAGATGCATGAGGTCTGGGCCATCTCCTCCACCAAAGCCCAGACCTGCCTTCTCTAGGAACTGCTGAATCCCATGCTAAGAGCCTCTGCCTTATGTTCTTGTATTCTGCACCATAAATAACTCAAAAACAAACTGACTTCTTTTGACAACCAAGATGGGCTCTTTCATCTGAAGTGCTTGCTAGTTGGACAAAAAAGTTCATACGTTCACTTGCAGGCCCATTCTCCAACAATTTAATGTGTACCAGATATCAGCATCCATGAGCAGATCCAGAAGTCACATCAGGGGTGGGTCCTCAACATGGAGGAACAAGGTGGGGACAGCAGGAGCCCTGAGATAAAATAGGTTTTGCTGTGGTTCTTATGACACACATCATGCCATGAAGCCTTTGCATGACCATATTTAAAGAAGGAGGAATGCAATGGACAGAGAGACAGGACCCCCATCTCATTCATGTTTGAATTCACAGAATCTAGTACAGTGCTTGGCACAGAGCCAGCACTCAAAACCCGGTTGGCTGGCAATACCATAAAAATCCCTTTCTGCTGATACTAGAGCTCTGAAACAAATTCATTTCCACATTTCAAGCTGCTGGCCACTGAATGATCTGTATGGCTGAGAGGCCTTTCCTGCGTCCCTTGCCCTCGCAGGCCTGGAGGTATCAAGTGGTGATGGTTACTTGATCACAGGTGTGCCCCTTATTCTAAGAAGGCTTGCAGGGGTGTCCAACCTTTTGGGTTCTCTGGGCTACACTGGAAGAAGAAGAGCTGTCGTGGACCACACATTAAATACACAAACACTAATGAAAACTAATGAGTAAAAAAAAGGTTTTAAGTAAATTTACAGTTTTGTGTTGGGCCTCGTTCATAGCCATCCTGGGCCACATGCAGCCTGTAGGCTGTGGGTTGGACACCCTTGGACAGATTCAATACCTTAACACTCACATGTGTAAAGCTGTTAAATTAAGCAACAACAGATCAGAAAATCTCTCTTGTCAAAGGAAAGCTAATTGTTCCACATATCAGAGTGGTGATGATTTGCTCAAGAAACATCATAGGGATCACGTCACTCCCTAGCTTAGAACCCTCCAGCGTCTTCACATTGAGTTTGGGAGATGTCCTAAGCTCCCAATCACAGGTAGGAGGCCCTGGAAGATCTGCATCCATGACAAACTCCTCTGGCTTTAGGGTCCTTCCCATTTCCTGGAATGTTCCTCCCCTCCTACTTTGCCTGGCTGACTCCCCCCCCCCACCCCCGCCCCACCATCCTCCTTCACATCACCTGACTTGTTTCTTTCATGATATTTGGTCCATTTTCCAGTTATCTTAATGATTGTTTTCTTGAATTGTATCAATTTTTCCCTCCAAACTGAAACTTCCTGTTGTGGGGACTGAATGAGGCCACTGTGACCACCTAGGTGCCCGGCACACGGCAGTTTCCTACTTGCTCTCTGTTTCTTTTCACAAATTGTGGAAGTCAAAAGAAATCAGCAAGGGACACACTCGAATTTTCAGAATTAAAGCTCTTTCTTTCATTATCCACTCCACTCTAAATACTTCCCTATTTTTCTAGACTGATATGCTGCTGTCAATCAGCTGAAGTTTTATTTTCCCTCTGCTCAGTCCCCTTGGTTTCATTTTACACTGAAGCTCAGTGATAAAAGAGGAAGAAATACAGGAGAGAAAGGCTCTTTGTTATCAGTCTCATCTTCAGGGGCCAGAAAATGGTGTCTTATTTCAGGCCTCCCACAGGTGAATGATTACTTTTATAATGCTTTTCTTCCTGGGTGCTGCACCTCGATTCTAGATGGTAACCATGGCAAGATTGAAGCCAAGTGTGTTTTAAATAACTGCCTGCGTTAGTTATTCAGAAATTACCTAGTAGGGAAAAGACTACATCTTAAAACAGTGGCATGAAAATTGCTATTCCAAGCAACTATCAGTGGAAATTTCCCCTTCCCCCCGGTGTTTTGTGACAGTTTGGATGGATGGCACCAATTCAGGGAACACAGAGATGACTAGATAGACAGGTTAGCAGAACTTGGTGAATAGAAGAGGGTGCTGAGAATTGGACACACCTAGTTTTAGAATCTGGGTCTTTTCTGAAGGAGTTGGGAGGCCCTGGGTGAGTTGTCTGACCTTTCTAAGCCCCATTTTCCTTCCTGGTAAGGTATTATGGTTAACATAATAGTACCCAAATGGCAGGGTTGCTGTTAAATGCCACAGATAAAGTAAATGATAAGGGTTTGGGAGGATTCATGCTGCAAAAAAAGTGTGTGTGTGTAGGTTCATTCTAAGAGGAACCTTCCAGTGGTGCTTCTCATCTGGACTCTAAAGAGAAAATGTACAGGAAAAGGCCAGAGAGTGTGAAGCTTGAAGACATGACTAGGCCCACCTTTCTCTGGGCCTGAGAGAAAAGTTCCTTTTTTCTTAATGTTCCTCACCCTTGAATTTGTCTTTCTTTGCCCCTTCTACCGCCTACCCAAGGATACCGATTAGGATTCAGAGCCCACTTGGCCTTGGGCACAGATATGATCCTCATGTGTTCCCACTGGGATAGGGTCAAAGCGCCACAGTAAGAGTCAATGTGCATTGGGGAGAGCCCTCCCCCAAGCCCCGCCCAGCTGAATCAGCACAGCAGCAGGTCACAGGTCAAGGACTGGGATTTTGGAATTCTGCCCAAATCATTGTTAAACTCATTAAAACCGACAGTAGTGAGTCCTACGCTAGCACAGTTGTTTTGTCCCAAGGTACTCGTCACTTATATTCCCAACAAATCCTCCCTGTCACTAAGAATTAGTCCCAAATAGCAGTTTCTACTGTCACTCACTTACTGCCTTCTGGAGCTTACTGTCAGTAACAAAGCCAAGGACTTATCAGACAGCTGCAAGGATACTGTTGAGGACAGTGTTAATTCCATTTACCTGTGATATCCAAGAGGCAGACAGGTAGGAACATGGCCATGGGGTACGAGGAAGGGGTTTGTGTATCAGAATAACCTGTGGGGTTTAGCAATCTATTGATTCTCATTTCATGAGTACCAACCTCTGCCTCCTCCAGGAGTCCCAGTGTTCCCAAGGCCTGGAATTTCTACTATGGGAGCACGCACCCTGGGTGAAGACCGCTATTTTGGCATCAATGAGTAGCAGCCTCAGCTGAATGGGGCAGGAAGGCAAGTGAAAGCTCTAGAGGAATTTGGGAGACCATACATAATCTTCTTTCAGAAGAATTCCAGGGGAAAATTTATGTCTGGTCATCAATCAATAAGAGTTGTATTTTATCCCAAGCAATTGTTATGTTTTAATCCTATGGATTAAACCTTAATCTTATGGCTGTCCAGGGTTCCTCCTCTGCATTATTGGCTCTCCTCAAGCAGAGGGATCAAACACCTCAGAGATTGGGTGTTTTTTGGCTCTATTTTTATATCCCTGCCTTTGATGTCCCTTTTTCCTTCCAACTCAACTCCAATTTGTGTTGCCTTTTCTGTTTTATGTTTCCCACCCACCTGCCCTCATACCTCCCCTTCCATCCATGCAGTGTTAACTGAGTGCCCACTAGATTCTAAACCTCTTTCTCAATGCTAGAGACATGTGGGAGAAAAAATCCATATGGTCTCTACTCTCATGGAAGTTGTAAGTTTTCTGAATCTTTTTTATGGACTAAAGAAGGCAAAGATATATGACGAAATAAAAGAATATAGGGAGAAGGATCTGTTGGTCTGTTATTCACTACTCCTGACTCCTCAAAAGTTGTTGGTTAAAGAGTCCCCCTCAAATTTTTACGCTGTCTTTGTCCTAACTTTGTGACCCACACTGGGGCCATGGCTTGTTTTGTCTCTTTGGGTAAAGGGCCTGTGGTAGAGCCCTAAAGAGTATCCTCTTCCAGAACTGCTTCACTCCTACACTTATCCCACCAAACAGTTTGGCTTCCTGCAATAGGACACATGTCACCTTGAGCTCTGACTCAAACTTTAGTTTATAAGGAAGAACATTTTTTTTGTCCTTAATCTGTAATGTATTGCTTTATGGTACATTATACAAATAGAAGTACATTAATTTATTGTTTTAACAGGTAAAATAAGACTTTTTATAACCTCAATTTTCCTCTCAGCTTTATTATAGAGTCAACATATAGTATTATGTAACTTTAAGGTCAATGTGATGGCTTGAGACATAGATGTACTGCAAAATGATCACCACAATAATGTTAGTTAAAATATCCATCACCTCATGTAACTACTATTTTTCAGGTAATAAGAACATTTAAGACTTACTTTTATCAACTTTCAAGTATATAATACAGTATTGTTAACTACAGTCACCAAGCTCTATATGCAGTGGGGCAAAAGTAGGTTTACAGTTATGACTATGCAAACACAGAGTTTATTCTTGTATCATTATGTATTAGTCATTATGTTTCCCATACCAAAAATTAAGAAACTGTAAATCTAATTTTGCCCCACCATGTATGATAGAATTTTTTCTTGTGATGAGAACTTTTAAGATCTAATTTCTTAGCAAATTTCAAATATGCAATTAACTATAGTTCCTATGTTGTGCATTACATCTTCATGACTTAGTTATTTTATAACTGTAAGTTTGTACCTGTTGACTCTCTTTAACCATTTTTGTTAGCCCTATGCCCCACCCTTCTGGCAACCTGTATCTTTGAGAACCAAACTGTATATTAGATCCCCAGATCATTCATGTTTTCTTCTAGTTTTTATAGTTTCAAATCTTACCTTTAATTCTTTAATCCAATTCAAATTAATTTGTTTAAGGTAGGGTTCCAGTCTCACTATTTTACATGTGGATATCCAGTTTTCTGGAAAACATTCCTTTCCTCATTGGCTCCCTTATCAAATATTAATTGATGGTATATGCATGGAATTTTTTTCTGAGCTCTTGATACTGTTCCATTGGTCTTTGTGTCTGTTTTTATGACAGAACCATGATGTTTTGATTACTATAGCTTTGTAGTGTAATTTGAAATCAGTAAGTGTGATATCTCTAGCTTTGCTCTTCTTTCTCAAGATTGCTTTGCATATTCTGAGTCTTCTGTGGTTCCATATAAATTTTAGAATTTTTTTCTATTTCTGTGAAAAATGTCATTAGAATTTTGACAGAGATTTTATTAACTATGTAGATTTCTTTCAGCAGTATAGGCATTTTAACAATATTATTTCACCCAGTTCATGGAATACAAGATACCTCTTCATTTATTTGTGGCCTCAGATTGTTTCATCAATGTCATAGTTTTCAGTATACAGATTTTTCACCTTCTTGGTTAAATTTATTCCTAAGTATTTTATTGTTTTTATGTTATTGTAAATAGAATTGTTTTATTTCTTTTTCCTATAGCTTGTTGTTAGTCTATAGAAATGCAACTGATTTTTGCATGTTGATTGTATATCCTGCAATTTTCCTGAATTTATTTTATTAGTTCCAGCAGTTTTTTGGTGGAATCGTTAGGGTTTTAAAAAATATATAATATCATCTCTTCTGCAAGCAGACACAATTTTAGTTTTTCCTTTCTTATTTGTGTGTCTTTCATTTCTTAGCCTAACTACTCTGACCAGGACTTAAGTACTATGTTGAAGAGGAATAGTGAGAGTGAGTACCCTTGTCTTGTTTCTGATTTTAGAGGAAAAGCTTTCATTGTGTCCCCAGTGTTAGCTGTGAGTTTTCATATATGGCCTTTTATTATGTTAAGGCATGTTCCTTCTGTACCCAATTTATTGAGAGCTTTTATCATGAAAGTGTGTTGGATTTTGTCAAATGCCTGTAAGTGTAAAGTCATCACATTCCTTCACTGAGCTTTGTGCATTGGTGAGAGGAATATTTGAAGCCAAAAGAATCCTTCCTCATCCATCCCTCAACTCTTTTCTTCTTAGAAATGAACACTCATTATTTTTTTATTTTTCCCCTACATCTCCTCTGTAAGAAGAAGCAACTGAAATTTAAGTAGCATTGGTCATGCAAATAAGTTGGTGAAAAGTGCATTTGACAGATAAGCACTGAGGAAGGTGAGGTCCCACAGGAAACGGACCATCCCTGTCCCCAAGGAGCCTCCCTGCAGTAGGAAAGAGAAGGTACAGACCCTAGGAAGATTTATATGGAATGCACAGGGATGATGGGGAGGCAGCAGACAAATCAGAAATACAAACCAAGAAGAGTAGTGTATTTGAACAGAAAAACATTCAAACTAGAATAAGGTCGGCAGTCCCAAGAGCTAGAATCTGTTTTATTTCCTTACCCTCATGGTTTTATTTTTTGTTGTTTGTTCTTCTAAGGTCAGGATATTTTCATGGGGATTAAGGAAATAGACAGACACTGTGTGCTGGAACCGAGTCAACTTTTTCCAAATATATGTTTCTCCCAGTGGGGAGCCTCAAGACTGGTCAAAGCTGATGAATCTAATGGCTGTGGGAAGTTCCACAATCTTGCATCTTAAATATCACTGCCTGGATGATTGGAGCTTTTCCTAGAGAAGTTTGTGTTGAGGACACAAGACTACACTGGATAAAGGAGCCAGAGTATCTGCCATGGCCTAGAAACCTACTCTTTCAGAGAATTCAGTGACTTCATATGACAGCCAGTGTTAAAAGTGTTAAAAGATCTCAATTTATAACATGGAATGGAGATATAAATGTCTTATTTTGTAGCTTCTTGCTAAATGCAATGCTGGTGACTTTCATCTCCTCCAGTAATGCCTTGGTCCAAGCCACCCAATGCCTCTCACTTGGATAACCAGCTAGGCCTCTTTTGAGCTCTTCCATTGTTATCCAGTCCTAGAGAGAGCTTTTTACAAGAGGAATCAGATATGTTCCTCCTTTACTTAAAGTTACGCAGAGGTCTTCATTTTTATTTACAATAACAATCAGAAGCCCCTACCCTTTTCCACAATCCCACCTCAGGTTGATCCCCCACACCATTACCAAATTCCCACCCACCCGCTCCCTCCAGGCTGGTCTTTTTCCAATTCCTTGAACATATGAAGTACTTTCCTGTCATATGGCCTTTGCATATGCCACTGTCTCTGCACAGAAATATTTTAGCAAGGCTACCTCCTCCCCATCCTTTAGGTCTCATCATAAAATTTTGTATCTCTAAAAGCCCTGCCCTCCTCATGTTATCTAAAATAAGTCCCACTTTTACTCTCTGTCCAAGCCCCTAGTGATTTTCTACATAGCATTTGATGCAACTTAGTTTTATTTGTCTGTCACCTGGTTATGTTCTGTTCCTGACACAGAGGCACATACACAAGTGTAAGCTTGATGATGAAGATATAATATCAGTTTTGCTCACTGTTGTTTCCCCAGCTCGTAATCCAGCACCTGACCCATAGAAGCTTCCCAACAATATTTGTCAGATAAGTAAATTAATAGGGCATCACTCATTCATAGGGTTGCCGGGAGGTGGAGTGGACTCAATGGCACATGATACACTGAGGCTTAGAAAGGGTTGGAACCTGCCCCAGGCCACACAGCAGATAAGTGGCAGGTATTGAGCCCTTTTAGTTTAGGGAGATAGGACTCCAAAGATCATTTTCTTAATCGCAACACTATGACTTGAGAACACAGTACAAAGGACCATGAATCAGTAGGTCACAGACAAAGAAATAGTTATGTCAACAAAAACAAACAAGCAAACAAAAGAGCAAAATGTTGAATCTCACTTTTAAGCACAAAAACAAACACAGATTAAGACAGAAAATAAGAGTGTTGAAGTATTTTTGTTTGATTTTTGCTATCAAATTGAAAATAACTTGTTAATGACAGTGAGATTATTGGGAAATAGCCTTTCTGCTGGTGGGAATATAAATTGGCATAAGCTTTCTGAAAATAACTTCACCATACTTTCAAATATTTAAAATGCATTATAACCTTTGACATGGCAATTCTATTTGTAGGAAATCACTTCCAGGAATTTTTTTTTTAATAACAAGTTGAAATTTTTTTATTTTGCTAAAATATAAAAATAGAATTAATATAACATTCTATAACCCATTATATGGCTTCTAAATATTTATCCATTGATGATTTCCATAAGATGCTATTATCCTTAATAGTTCAAGGAAAGTACAGATTCCTGATAGTCTACGAGAGCCCAATTTGCCTTTGTTTCCAACCACCAAATTAATTTGTAATTTCAGAAGTTTTACCAGATGTTTTCTTGTTTGCCTCTCCATGTTGCCCAAGGAAACTGTCATACAGTGAAAGAAAGATTTAATATAAAGAATATATGTTGCTGCAGTGTTCATATTAGAGAAATTATAAGCACTTAAGTGAGCCCACAGAAGCAAATTATAGTACATTTATTCAATGAACTTTCATGAAGCCATTACAAAAATGGTAAAGTTGATCACTTAATGACTTGAAAAGACATCACTAAACAAGCAAAATAGGTTCTAAAATGCCATTTATAGTCTTATCTAAGCTATAAAAAATGAAAATACACTTGCCTAGAAAAATAATGGAAAGATACATGTAAAATATCTCTAATGCCATAATCTCTGGTGGCTGGATAACAAGTGAAACTTATTTCTTTCCTGTTAATCTGCTTTTTAAATTTTTTTCTACAGTGAACATGTAATATTTTTTATAAGAAAACATTTTTTTCAAAATAAAACAGTAAGAAATTTCCATTCAATTCCATTCAGAAGATATTTACAAGCACCTACTATGTGTCAGGCTCTGTACAGGAATTAGGGGAGCAATGTTTACACAGTAGCTAATTCCATGCAGCTATCTTTCAGGTAGGAAAATGCACAGGTTAGGACCCAAACATTATGGAAGTGACATTTTATTAAAAAGATCTCATGAGATGTTCCACTGAAAATAAGGACCAGTATCATTCCACAGGACATCAAAAATGGATGAGGCCAATAGCTATATGAAGCATCGCCCAGAGCTGTTGAGAATAGGCAAGCTCTGATTCCCTACATGTTTGCAGACAAAAGCTTGTCTCTATAGGTATTCAACCATCATTTCATTTCATGGTTCTCCTCTTAGGAAAAATTCTGACCTGGAAGATGTGGAGCACAAGGGAACATGTCAACACTCAGAGTCAATGTGGGTGCCTGAGACACGGCAACAGCTCCCCAGAGGCTATGTGCCCATTTTTATTATCCTAAGGAAACTAGGGAACAAAGTCTAGACTCCCAACAAGTGCTGGCAGGATCCACCAATTTCTATGAATATAGAAGCCTTCCCAAGGGACAGGTCTGCCATTAAGAAATCAGAAAATGAACAAACCCACTGTCAATGCAGCTTTGCAGCTAACTCTGGTTAATGCAGTGTGCTTTGATTTTCTTTAGAAGTGGAAGAACAGTATAAAAATGTTGATGTGCTACTTGTCTGTCTCCACGCTAGTGCAGAGAAGGACTGGAGGTAGTGGCTTAATAGTTCCAACCCGAGCCTTGCTTCCCCGGCCTGAGGCCAGACTCCTGCCTCAGCAGATAATGAGTTTGGCAATCTGTGATAGTCTTTTCTGAATGCTAATCCTCATCACAGAACTGTTATAATGCATGATATAATTTAATACACCTGGCAGACTCACCAGCAGTTCATTCTTTTGTTATGTAATAGCCCAAAGAGAAGTCCAGGGTGGTTAATGCTCTGACAACCAGCTATTATCCCCAATAACAGGCGATTTTCAAAGGATTATTGCCATCAGAAACCATTTTGTAATGACTGGCAAATGGAAGCCAATGTAGCAAAGTAAGATGGTCTTTGGGAGTTGCCATTTATTTCGTACAGATCTGCAAAGATGCTTCAAGCATCCCCCAAATAAAACAACTGAATTAGTGATGGGGTTTCACGGGCTAAGATAAATCACCTCATTAGAAAAGTTACAGGCACCCATGCCTTAATGTCACTCTTTGGAATCTTCTATTTTTATAAGGCTTTTCATTTTCTCCCTTGCCTTTGCCCCTTTATAGGCTACAGGATTCCCAAAAGCTTGCTTCCAGGTAAGATACAGAAGTCCTGGGAGCCACCCGTGACTGATTTCCCACTGAAGGTGTTTCCCTCTGTGTCAGGCCCTGAGAAGATCAGTCATGGCATTGATTCTCAGGAGTTTCTTTCTGATATACACATCCTGACTTAACTGAATTTTACTTTAGGAAGATCATTTGGGTTGGGTTATGAGAAGAGAAGAATGACTTATTGTCCTCAGCATGCAGGAGGTTGGCTATCAGTTTATGGCAAAGTCAGACTTTATTCCACACAATGCTACCCCATTACCAAGTGAGTCCTGTTTTAAAAGAAAGTTTTATGAATGATATATTTCCCTAGGTTAGTTCCCCAAAACATACTCATATCCTCCAAACTCAAAATCCAAATACTGAAACATCAAGAAGGTGGTTTTTTCATGTCACTACTGTGATAAAAATCACTGAGTTCTTTGTACTTGACACAGGTTGCTTAAATCCCAGTTGTTTGAACTTGGGAAATGTGTTCAGTGATGAAATTAAATTGACATCACCTTCCTTTATCTTGACAGTTCAGACGACTGGGGGCAATTGCTGCTCTGGTTATCAGGTTAGGAAAGTCAGTGCTAAAATTATTATTCTGCCTAAAGTTTATCTTTGATTAAAAATTAAATTTAACTTCCCTTTATCATTCTCCATACCCCAACAACATCCATGTGTTCTCCAAGTTAAATCAAGATGGACTAAATATTTAATAACCTGTTCTAATTAGCTACAACTGTTACCTGATTTCTCTCTGTAAATGAATGTGAAAGGGCCCGGGAGGCCTAACATTAACCTTCATTCACTCTCGTTATAGGAGAGAAATTACAGGCTCTAATTAGATGCTTCAAATTGCAAAGAAATAGAATTTTCATAACCAGCTTATTAAAATCCTAGGGCCCCTTTGGGATAGGGCAAATTGCTTCTACTCTGATCTGCTTATCCTTGTACAACACCATACAGAAGACTCGTGTTGTCTGCCTTGCACAGCTCATATTTCTCCCAAATTAATGAGTACTCAAATTATTCCAGCTGCCCTCTTGGCACAAGGAAAAATTGAAAATCTATGGCTGCCAAGTGACGTGGATAACTCAGCTGCTAAATAAAATATGCTTAAGGGGACACAGCTGCTGGGGTGCCTATTTACATTAAAATTACTAAACCCATGAATACAGAACAAATGTCCCAAGACAGCTAAACAGTGTTCAACACTTGGGTTAACCCTTTCAATAGTCCGGGGCCCTCAAGGCACAAGCATTCTCATGTAGTGGGGCAGAAACGTGAAGTTTTTACCCAATGATTTCTTTTCCCCCCAAAGAGATCCTCAAGTATTACAGAGGGAGAATCAGTGGGACTGGTCCCCACTCACTTGACTTCCACTAATGTCTTTGTACAGGCCAATTAAAGCTTTCACGGTCACTAAAATTAAAGGTAGACTTCAGATTTGCTAAATTTTGATATTTCATAAACCTTTAACAAGATTCTCTCTTCTATGTTCTATCATCTGAATTGCTTAAACGGTCCAATAAATCTCAGATGGCCAAGATACGAAAGTTTTAGAAAATGATGCCCCAAAGGTCAGCAGACAGTGAACAGGAACCTAAACAGAAGTACTCAGCCACTTGGCAGACTAACCAATTCAGAGAGAACAAGGCAGCATGGGACAAGAGTAATGGACAAGAAGAAAGCAGGGGGGAAATGGTCCAACTATATTCATTTGGTACTCATTAATATGAAATTAATGACCATCCATTACAGTCGAAATTCTAGACACTAAAAGATTTTGTTCAAATGTATCCAAAATCCTTTTATTATTGATTATATAAATTATCTACTCCAGATTAAAACTTAACCCAAAGTTCAAAGGTTAAACCCCATCCAGACTCATGCCAAAACCATGCACAAATATTTAAGCAAAAAAGTACCCTCAAAATTAGTCTTGGGCCCTCAAATAATAGATTAGCAAGGACAACCTTCTCTCACTGGATTTGTGAGTTGATTTTTTTTTTTTTTCTGAAAGAATCACAAGTTATAGCTTCAGTCCTCTGGCTAATTATAAAAACATGTTTGGTTCGCCGTCCTGAACATTCTGCCCTGAACACTTTGCATTGTCCAAATCCTGTAAAATCATAGAGTGATGTCATCCAATAGATCAGGCTCAGGGGAAACAGATGAAGATTCTATAAACACTTTTCACCCTTAAACATGCAGCCTAAACAGAATACTTCCGCTCTCTTTAAGAGCAAAATGGCAACAAATGAGATTTAAAAAACAGAATGGGGACATGCGAACATCAACCCACAAACATTTGAAGATGATTAAGGAGCACAGACATAAATGAAGATAAGAGGGGAAATGTTGCTCTCAGAAAGAAGAAAAGAAGGGCCCTAACACTGAAGGAACGTGATACAACATCAGTTTCAATTACACAGAGATGCCTTTAATCCACGCCACGCCATACACGCTTTTGCTTGTACTAAAGTGTTTATCTAACACCTGAGTTTCTCCATAGAAGATAGTACCTGCCTTTTAATAGTCTTTATTTAGAACCTGAGAATGCAGACATTTTAACACATAATCACAAAGTTCCGGCCCTGCTGAAAACCCAAAATTTTGGAGATGTGGGTTTTGCTGTTATTACCCTAGAGTGGGCGTCACACCCCCTCTGCCCCCCCGCAAAAGACAGGATCCTTCCACATCCTTCACTGTCACTTTTATCATGACACTTCTGACTCTTCTAGGGCCACTGCAAGTCCTGGACATGTTCTGGATCAAGTACAAAATCAGAGCACACAATGTGACCTTGAAGAAAGAGCACAAGATGTAAATGATGTGATTTGAAAAAGCGTATTCAACTAAAACGCCAATACAAAAGAACCTATGCACCCCAATGTTCATAGCAGTACAATTTACAATAGCCAAGTGTTGGAAGCAACCTAAATGCCCATCAGTCGATGATTGGATCAAAAAGTTATGATACATATACACAATGGAATACTATACAGCAAAAAGAAAAAAAGAACCACTAAACTTCGCGACAGCATGGATGGAACTGGAGAGCATTATGCTAAGTGAAATAAGCCAGGGGGCAAAAAACAAATACCATATGATCTCACCTATAAGTGGAACCTAACCAACAATACAAAGATGCAAGGAAAATAAGACCAGCAACACTGAAAGGAAAAGAAATCAACAGAGACAAGAGGGAAGGAGGGAGGGGGGCGGGGAAAAGGAAGGGAAGGGGAAAGTCAAGGAACATATAGCAAGGACTCATGGACAAAACCAAAGGGGAAGAGCTGAGGGAGGGAAGAAGGGAGGGGGCAAGGGAAAGTGGTGGGGGGTAGGCAGAGACAAATGTATTTGAAAAAATAAATTAAAATAAAATAAAAAATAAAGAAAAAGCATATTCACAGTTCATATTGCCTTTGACAACTTACAGTATAAACACATAAATGGTCCTCAAAAACTTTGGGGGTTACAAAGAGTCTTATAAAGAGCTCTGATATATAGTCAGGCAAACCTGTTAAATGAGAAAAAACTTATGTGATAATTATCCATGCCAATAACAGGAACAGTGTCATGGGTAGTATAAAATATCATAGGTTATCAGTGTCCATTTCATAAGATGGTATGATTTTACATGAAGGTATACCTTTCCTAAATATCTAAGAGGACTGTTAGTCTAGGAATCGGGGGTGGGGGAGGCGGCGGGGAGTATACACAGGTGTATGTTTATGGCTGTGCATTTTTATATAGCTGGAAAATATTTATATCTAAGTAACTGCATAAAGACAGATTGACGTACAGTCACTGACTGACTTTTAGATTCTTTTATTTTTTGCCAAGCTGACTCTTTTAGGATAACAGCCAACCTAGTTCTGTAAGATAGATCAAATGATCTTTAAAGCATATTTCCCTATCTTTTGATGTAATGACACTATTACTTGATCTCTTGACAGTTGCAATTTAGAAAATCAACCCAAAAAATGCATTTAAAGAGAATTTAATTTAATCTTATTTCAGTAATCCAGCAACACTGTTGAAAAGTGTGACAATTCATAGTCAACAGTCAGACTCACTGAGGTAAGTTAAATATCCTGTTTTAATCTGATATATTCCTTTGAGGAGGAAAACATTCAAAAATGACCATTTCCATTAGATATTCTTCGCATCTACATGCTCTAACTAGAAAATAGAGTCTGACCACTGAAAGCAGAAAGAACGCCAAGCAATTGTCCATAGAGACTAACCTAACTCAGTATTTCACAAACATGTCATTAAAAATTCTAAAAACCAAAGAAAAATTATTGATGTTAGCTAAAGAAAAAAAAGACAGTACACTCTCAGGAGGGAAAATAAGACTGACAACTGTCTTCACAATAGAAACAATAAAAGGCAGATACAACAGAATACATTGTACTTTGGGCAGAAAAATATAAAAAAGGGTCAAAAGAACCTAAGTGTCAATTGTAATTTTATACTCAGTAAAAATATCTTTAAAATGAGAGCAATATTAAAGCTTTTAGACAATATTTTTATCAGCAGAATTCAAAAAAGTACTTCAAGCAGAAGGTCCCATCGTTTTACTTTGAAACTTTGCAAGCACAATGTAACTGTAAATAACACTATTGTTCTTTTAATAGATGTAATACCATAATAAAAGGGCTGATTCAAGAGGAAAACATAACAACCCTAAGTCTATGTGCTGGTTATAACAAAGATACAATATATAAAACAAAAACTGACTGAACTAAAAAAAAAGAGAAATGCAGAATTACAGTGGAGGATTTTTTAACACACCTCTCTTTGATGATAAAATAGGTGAACAAAGCAATCAGTAAAGAAAAAGATGATATGAATATGACAGCTAGTCAATTTGGCCTAATTGACATATATAGAACAGGGCATTGATCAACTTCGGGATACATTTATTTACATGTACTCAAGGATCATTAACTAAAACACATCACTGCTTGTCTATAGAACAAGTCTAACTGTATTTGAAAGGATGGAAAGCACACAGAAGCTATTCAATATCTCAGTGCATAACTTAAAAATCATAAAATATTAATTGGAAAATTTGGAACTCAAATTGCTCAAAAATTAAATAAAACACTTTAAATAATCCATCAGACAAAGAAAAGCTCACAATGAAAAGTAGAAAATAGTTTGAATTCAATAATAATGGTATCATTATCCAAATATGATATCCAAAAACATGTTGGATATCACTAAAGCACTAGAGGGAAATTAATGCCTATAATAAAAAAAGAAAGCTGAAAATGAATGATCTAAGATTCCATTTTAACAAGCTATAAAAATGTCAAATTTAACCTAAAGAAAGTGTAAGGAAGGAAATAAAAAATAAGAATAGAAATCAATGACACAGAAAACAGATGTATGCCAAGAGGCACTTCTTGCAAATCCAGTAAAATTCATAAATTCTTTTAAAGAAGGATTAATTAAAAATGAGTGAAAATACAAGTTAACCATGTTAAGAGTGGAAAAGGGAAAGTTCTTAGATCTTTTAGATATTAAAAAGACAATCAGGTAAATTTATATAAAACTTTAGGCCAATAAATAGGAGAATTTGAGAGAAATGAACACATTCCTTGAAAAAGCACAATTTACCAAAAATGATTCAAGAAGAAATTTAAAAATCAGACTAGCCTACATCTATTAAAGTGATTGAATCTGTAAAGGGAAATCTTCCCTCAAAGTAAACTACAGTCTCTTGATCTCAACATAGAATTCTTCCATACAATTAAGGAAGAAAGAACAATCTTACTACACAAATCCTTCCTAAGAACAGAAAAAGAAGGAATACTGCTCAACTTAATTTGAAGCCAGTATACTCTAATAAAACACCTGGGAAAAAGGAATATAAAACAGGAAAATTTCAGACCAATATCTTTTCTGAACATAGAAACAAAGATCTTAAAACCACAGCAAATTAAATTCAGTGAAACATACAAGCTTAATATATTATGACAAAGTTGGTTTTATGCCATAAATGCCAGGTTAGTTTAACATTTGAATATCAAACAATTCATGGCATTAAACAATAAAGAAAAATATGATAATCTCAAAAGATGCAGAAGCAGCACCTGATAAAATTCAACATCCATCCAACTAAATTCTTACCAAACTAGAAATAGAATAGCACTTCCTTAACTTAAAATGAATAAATGCAAAACCAACAGCAATGTAAAACTTCACAGTAAAAAAATTAAGTGTTCACCCTGAGCTTATGGATGAGATAAGAATATCTACTAATCCTTATCCTTGTAACATCTGTATGGAAATGCAAATGACCAATAAAGCAAAGGCAATTTTGAAGAACCAAAATAATAGAGGGCTTACACAACCAGATACCAAAACTATAAAGGTCAAGTAATTAAAATAGAGTGAAACTGATATAAGCATAGACAAATAGACCAATAGCATAAAGTTAGAGTATCTAAAAAGTGCTACTATAATACAATAAAGAAAGAGTTTTGGTGTGTTTTTTGTTTTGTTTATTTTTTCATATATAGTGCTAGATCAACTATCCATGTGGAGAAAAATAAGCCTTAATTAATTTCAAGTGGATCTTAAAATTTAATGATGAAGCTTAATAATAAAGTGTCTAGAAGATAATGTGGAGAATCATCCACACTTCAGGTAGGAAAATATATCTGAAATTGTACCTTAAAAAGTACTAACCATAAAAGAAAATATTGATATACTAAACATCAAAATTGAAAACTTCTATTTATCAAAAAATAGTATATAAGAGAGACAAAGAAAGTTGCAGAGCAGAAGAAGATATTTACTCTGTGTGTGTGTATATATATATTCAGTAAAGGATTAGTATCTAGAAAATATAAAAATGTATTATGAATCAACAAAAAACTAGACTAATAAATTAATGGGCAAAAAAGCTTGAATAGACACTTTTAAAAAAGAGGATATACAGATAGCTAATAAACACAATTATCCAACAAACATAAGAAAAATTGAACATTAGTCATCACAGATTTGAATTAAAATGACACTTTGAGAGTCATTTAGAGTTAAAATACTAAAATGCGCGTGCGCGCGCGCGCGCACACACACACACACACACACACACACACACACACACACTGCAATGCCTAAAACTTTAAAAGTTTAAAATATCAGGTGTTGGCAGAGAGGAATAAAACTCCCATTGTTGCAATCACTTTGGAAAACTCTTTAGCAGTATGTACTGATTCCTACCACATGCATAACCTATGATCCAGTGATTCGACTTCTAGGTATGTCCCCTATAGACATGCATACATGAGTGTGCAATAAAAGGCATCTGCGATAATTTTTTAGCAACATAATTTGAAATAGCCAAAACTAGAAATCACCTATGTGTCCATCTATAGGAGAAAAGATAAATAAATGATGGTATATCCATAACACAGAGTACAATATAGCAATGATAAGAATAAACCATTGTAAAACACAACAACCTACATGAATCTCACAGACATAACACTAAACAAAAGAAGCCAAGCATGTGTACCAGATGGCTCCATTTATATAAAATTCAGTAACAGGTCAAACTAATCCATGGTGATAGAAGTCAGAAAAGTAATTATGTTTGTGGGACACCATGACTAGAAGGATACATCTTGAGAGAGGCTCTGAAGGTGCTGATAGATTCTGGTTAATATACAGTGTTCACATTGGAGTGATCACTTGGTAAAAAAAAAATAATAGAGCCATTCGTACACTTAAGGGTTTTTTTGTACCATATACCATGCCATTTTTGAAACCTTCAATGTATAAGGTCTTTAAAAAGTAAATTGACTCTAAAGGTATGGATTTATTTCCGGGCTCTCTTTTCTGTTCCATTGATCTATATGTTTTTTGCCAGTACCATGCTGTTTTGATTACTATGGGCTTATAGGTTGATATTAGGTAGTGTGATTCCTTCAACTTTGTTCTTCTTTCTCAAGACCACTGTTACTATTCAGGCCTTTTGTGGTTCCATATAAATTTCTGAAACAAAAGGCATCCAAATTGGAAAAGAGAGAGTAGAATTGTCATTATTTACAGATGACATGATACTGTACATAGAGAACTTTAAAGATTCCACCAAGAGACTACTGGAACTGATGAATTCAGTAAACTAGCAGGATGCCAAATTAATATCTAGAAATCAGTTGCATTTTTATGTGACAATAATGAACTGTGAGACAGGGAAATTAAGAAAAACAACCCATTCTCAACTGCTTCAAAAAAGAATAAAATACATGGGAATAAATCCACCCAAGGATGTAAAAAACCTGTAATTGGAAAGTTATAAGACACTAAAGAAAGAAATTGAAGAAGATACAAATAAGTGGAAGCACATACCATGTTCATGGATATGAAGAATTAAAATCATTAAAATGTCCATACTACTTAAAGCAATCTATAGATTCAGTGCAATTCCTATCAAGATACCAAGGACATATTTCACAGAACCAGACATAAAATTTTAAAGATAACTTTATGAATCACTTTGATTAAATAGTTGATCATACTTTCTTTTATTCCCCCAAACTCTTCTATTAATCCAGTGAAAAAATATGTATTAGTATTTGTTTTCACTTATTGCACAGGGAACACTACAGTCGTGGGAAGGGCAGATTGTAAACAAAAATCAGGTACACTGTGGTCAGTGCAATGAAGGTGACAAAGTGATGGGCTAGGTGAGACAGGTAGGAATGCATGGACCAGGGAAGCCCCTTCTAACCAGGTGATATTTGAACTGAGGCCTGGAACATGAGAATAAATCAGATTTTTTATTTTATTTTTTTGCACCTTAGAAATTTTCATTTATAATAATGTAAAGATTAACCTTTAATATCCCACATAAAAATGCTTTTTGGGGATACTTTTATTTCTTTGCCAGAGTAAAATTGTCATCAAAAACTGAGATCAAAAAAGGAGAAAACCACTGTAGTTTATCCCCAGCTGTGATTGGTCCATTTCTTGCTCTGACTTCCTAAGACACCATTGTGATGAAATTGCAAACCACTCCTATATAAACTCCTGAATGGGCGGAGGTTTTTGTCTGTTATAGCCCAGGAAGCTGTTTTGTGACCTGTTGGATTGGGACAAGTATGCTTGTTTTCTCATTTTTTTTTTCTTTCACTTAGATTTTTTTCATTTTGTTTCCTTTCTTTTTTTTACTTTTTAAAATTTTTCTTATTTGTATTTTATTTTGTTTTTTATTTTAATTTGTCATTTTGTGTTTTTTTCATTTTTCAATTTTTTTGTTTTTATTATTTATATTATTTTTATTTTTTCTTTTTCTCAATTTTTTCTTTTTACTTAGTTTGTGGTTTTAATATTTTCTTTCATTGTGTTTTTATTTTGAAGTTACCATGTCCAATGACTTTGCAGCCACATCTACCAATGAAGAGTGCCATACTGGTGGTTATATACTGATGAACACCATTGGTGAGGGATCCTTTGCCAAGATGAGGTTAGCCCAGCACATTCTGACCAGCAAAGAGGTGTCTGTGAAAATAATGAATACATGGGACTCCTCTGAAGTTTTTTAAGTTCATTGTCTTAACAGTTTAAATCATCCCAACATTACCAAATTGTTTGAGGTGATTGCCACCCAGGACCAATATTTTCTCTTCATGGAACACATTAGTAGAGGGCACTTATATGGGACTATCTTAAGAACTACCTCCTCAGGACTGGGGAGGAAGCCAGACCCATGTTTTAGCAACTGATATCATTGGTACAGTATTGCCACCAGGGGGGAAGGGCCCACTGTGACCTAAAGCCAGAGAACATCCTTCTAGACAGTGAGCTAAATATCAAACTAGCAGACTTTGGCTTCAGTAAAGAATTTTCAGACCATAAAATCCGCACTTCAGCAGCACCATCCCCTATGTTGCTCCAGAGATCTTGCAGCTCCAACCCTTATAGCACGCTGAAGGTGGATGTCTGGAGCCTGGGGGGGATGGTGACGGAAAACTGCCATTTTGTAGGGGAAAACTTTGGGGACCTGAAGCAACATATTTTGAGTGGGCAGCTCCACGTACCATATTTTATGTCTCTAAAATGTCAAAAACGATAACAAAAATTAATGACCATTGATCCCAGCCAAAGAACTACCCTGGAAGATATAATGAAAGATCCCTGGGACAATATTGGCCAGGAGGAGGAACTGAAGCCATACAGCAAGCTGCCCTGAGGTGACTTTGACCCCGGATAACATAAATAATGAAGAACCTTGAATTTAAGCAACACAAGATATAGGCATCAGTAACAGGAAGAAAATACACAATACTGTGGGTACCTATCTGATCCTGCAAACAACATAAACAAGGTGAAAGGCCAGGGTACACCATCAGGGTAAGGCCCTGCCCCTCCCCTGGGCCTAACAGCAGTCTTTCCACAACTCAAGAGGTTCAAAATAAGTCCACCAGTCCCCAACTCAGCATGGAAGCAAGGACGACCATTCCCCCAACTTGCCTGTGGTCATCGTTTACCTTTCCCTCAGCCAGCCTGAGACCAAGTAAGATCCTTCCCTTAGCCAGCCAGGAAGCAAGGATGACCATTCCCCCAACCAGCGTGGAAGCAAAGATGACCATTCCCCTTACCTCAGCCTGAATCAAGGACCACCACTGCACTACCAGGCCCAGAGTTCAGGACTGCTACCCCCAGTCCAGCCATCCAGCATGGCCCTGGGGGCTCCCCTAGCACCCCCAGCATAAGCAGTTACAGCAGCAATTGTGGGGCCCCAGAGGGAGTCACCAAGTGAAATTGCCCCTGACCTGCACAGCCTAATGATGGGACCCCTGGCTCTTCCTCTGACCACAGCTAGGGCCAGCAGGGGTTGGCTCGGAGGGTTTCTAGGTTTTTCTTAAAATTCTTAAGTTGTATGCCATCCACTAACAAGTAACATCATGAAAGGACAAAAATCAAGCCAAAATAATTTTTACAATTGTGGATGGCCAAGATAGGGCCATGGCCAAAGACACACTGGGGAGATCAAGTCACACTCCCTGAATTTTAGTTTATTTTTTTAAATATTTTATTCATTTATTCTCAAAGGCAGAGGAAGAGAGGGATAAAGTGGGGGAGGGGGGTGGAGAAACATCAATGTGACAGAGAAACATTATTTGGCTGTTTCTGTATGTGCCCTGACCAGGACCAAACCCACAACCCAGGCATGCGCCCTAACCAGGAATGGAAGCAGCGACTGTTTGCTTTGCGGTACAATGCCGAACCAACTGAGCCACACAGGTCAGGGTGCATTCCCTGTATTTTAAGTGCTGAACTTGAAGGTGCTGAGCCACATGGTTCAGGAGATGAGCCAGAGGCTGGACGCAAAACTGTGTAGGCAGGTGAGGGGACAACAGAGGTGTGCAAACTGATGTAGTGTTCTCTGTACGAGATTCACATAAGGAGGGTATTCAGCACACCTGTGGCCTTCAAAAGCATCTTATCCAAAATATCTTCTGAATTAGGAGGATAGCCTGGAGCCCCCTGAGGAAGAGAGGCCACCCTCACTGCAGGTCCACCCCTCATCCCCTACCTGAATGAAATTTCAGAGACTGCACAGTTTTTCTGGGTCCCTTCTCCCCTTCCCTTATTTTCTTTACTCCCATGTTTGTAGGGGTTCTTATTAAAGTATTTGACCCTACAAAATTTTATAATAAACTTGATGCTCCAGAAAGACATACTGGATACTCTGTTTTTTTAATCCCAAAACACTAATTTGAAAGAACATGAGAACCCCTATGTTAATTGCAGTGTTGTCTACAATCACCAAGATATGGAAGCTACCCAAGCGTATATCAGTAGATGAATAGATAAAAAAATTATGGGATATTTACAAACTAGAATACCACTTGACCATAGAAAAAGAAGAAAATTTCACCCTTTGCAACAGCATGGATGTTCATAGAGAACATTATGCTAAGTGAAATAAGCCAGTCAGAGGAAGACAAATACCATATGACTTTAATCCTATGTGGAATCTAATGAACAAACTGAACTAACAAGCAAAATAGAGAAAGATTCATAAATAGAGAGCAAGCGACTAGTTTGGGGGCACTAGCGGGTAGAGGGATAGAGCAAAACGGAAAAAGGACATGGACAGCATTGCGGTGATTGCAGGGGGATGGGGAGGGGAATAAAGGGAGGTAAATGTTAATAAAAATACAATAAAATTATTAAACTAAAAAACAATCAAACCAAAATAAATAAAAAGTTAATTGATTATACTTATTTACGATGGCATCACTAGAAGTTGAGAGTTTATAAAGGAACAGTCCAAACAATTTCTATATCTTGTGAGTCATTAAAATTATTTCCAAATGAAAAGCTTTTTAAGTTAACAGTCTTCATGATAAGCTAGTGCTACCATCGCCCTCATGACAGTAAGTATAAGTGAGCCACAGCTATGGAGCTGGCCTAGTGAGGAAATACTCTATGATTATATCTTTGCCAAAAGTGTGAATATATCAGGGAACCTGGAAGAGTGGGACTGAATCACAGTAGCCCTATGTGAAACCCACTGACTTTACCAATTTCTACCTTCCAAGCATGGTCATTGCATTCACCATTAGAAATCTATAGAATCTTGGGGTATACCAGGCATAAATGGGAATCCTGAATGTGGAAAAGAGGCAGAAAAAGGTGATTCTGAGGCTTGTCTACTGAATAAGCCATCCTGTAAAGACAGCTCATTCAGAAGGGTGCCTTAGCCTTAGGGCACAGCACCCTAAGGTCAGTATCATGTGCTTGATAAAAGAAAAATCTTCAGCTTTGATGACCTTCCTTCAAAACTATAATCTTGGATAAATTAATGCCATTGCTAATCTCACATAGATGAACAAAGGCTGTCTGCAAACAATAACACTCTTGTTTCCAGGCCTGGTGACATTAAAATATCATCTTGTCTTTCATCACCTTTGTCTTTATCTTTAGTTATTCCCGCTGCAGAATCAAAACAGCCCAAGACAAGATATTACTCCTGCTGAGTTCAGGTCCTGCAACGTATTTCTTTTCAACCAAGGAATTGTGGCTTTCTGCTGTCTATCCTTTGGCCCAATTGTCATAATCCACCTCAGCTAAAAAATCCAGCCTCCTGCCCACAAGGAAGATTCAAAAACCATCATCACATATGTAAAATTTGAACAATGGCTATGTTCATTCTCCAGGCCACATTTTCATCTCTTAATTACATATGATGCAATCTGAGGAGGGAAGTTTAATGTAATAAACATTTACTTAGATTTAACTACATGAGAATAAAATTTTGAAGATAACACTCATAATCCTTCTAGTTTGGTCTCAGACTAGCAGGAGAATGGCTCTCTCAACTCTAATTACTTTCAGTGAAGACCTTAGTTCATGTGAAAGATTCCAGAACTATCCCCACCTAGCAATTGCTGCTAGGCCCTCCCTGTGCCAAACATTTCAGCTGTGTTAACTCCGGCAGTCTTCAGTTCATGTTAAGGTAAGTACTATTTTTATCCACATCTGACAAATGAGGAAACTAAGGCTTGAGGTCACCCAACTACTGAGAAGAGGAAGTCCAACTCCAGAGCCCATTATCTTCACTATCTCCTAGACTCCAGCTCCTTCATGAGATAATGAAATAAGACTCCAGGCAGGATAGCTCTTCACTTTTCTACTAGCCACTTTTCTCTGAGGATAATGTTACCTGCTTGGATATTTCCCAGTTTGTTTCATTCCTGTTATTCATAAAATTGGCTGTGCATAAACCACATGTTTTCTATGAAGAATCACATAATTCCAAAAGGCTTTCAGACCCTCAACTCTGGCTTTGAAAAAGCAAAGTGCAAGACCCAGGGAGGAACTGACTTTTATGTCCTATCTATGTCCTTTAATCATCACTTCCTGCAGGAAGCAAGGTAGCATCAGATTCTTCATCAGGATAGAACTGCCAGCAGCCTGTCTTTCTGCAAAATAACTTCATGAACTGGTATGACATAATAGGGTCATGTTTGACATTTATTGGGCATTTGCTTCTGTGACTGGAACTATTCTGAGCCATCACAGAAGCCATGTTATTTAATTATCACAACCTTCCCATGCAATAATGTGGTAGGCAGAATAATGCTGCTCTCTTCCCCAGACAGGATATCTATGTTCTAATCCCTGGAATTTGTGATGATGTTATGTTACATGACAAAGTGTATTAAAATTGCAGATGGAATTAAGATGGGTGATCTGTTGACCTTAAAATAGAAAGATCACTCTGAATGATTCCATGGAGCCAATACAATTGCAAGCGTCCTTCAAAGTGGAAAAGGGTGTCAGAATCAGAGTGCTGTGATTGGAGAAAGACTCAATGGGCCACTCCTGGCTTTGCAGATAGAAGGGGACCATTATCTAAGAAACGGGGTGGCCTCGAGAAGTCAGAGAAGACAAGAAAACGAATGATCTCTTAGGAGTCTACAGAAAGGAACACAGCCCTGCTGACACTTTGATTTGAACATAGGGGGCGCCAGGTCAGATTTCTAACCTACAAACTAAGTTAACAAACCTGAGTTGTTCTAAGCCTCTACATTTGGGGTAATTTATTACAACAGAAAAAAGAAGTTAATACAGGTAGGTTTAATTATGATGAAGCTCTGTATTTTGTAGAAGAGTAAAAAGCTTGGAGAATTTTAGAATCTTGCCTGTGATCAATCAACTAGTAAATAATTGCAGTAAAATTTGAACCTGGCTGTCCAGATCCCTAACTCTGACCATATTATGCCTCCTCTCCAAGGCAGCTCCTCTGACTACAAAAATTGTCCTTATTATTTCTTTCATGAAAACAAAGGCTTTGTTTAACAAGTTTAATAGTCATTGTGTAGCATTGGAAAGGGGATAGAGAAGAGGGAGACAATCTTTAGTTTTCAAAATACAGGTCTTTCACCTCCTTAGTTAAATTTGTTCCTAAGTATTTTATTCTTTTTTTTATCAATTCTTTCTTTAGTGCACACAAAATGTGCTTTTTAACAATATTTTTTCTTTTTCTTTATTCCCCTCCACCCTGCACTGCCCCCCCGCAAGCATTCTCCCCACCTCCCTCACCACCCCCCCCCCCCCGACTTCAGTGCATGTCCACGGGTCGTACATATAAGTTCTCTGGCTTCTCCATTTCCTATACGATTCTTAACCTCCTCCTGCCTACTTTGTACCTACTATTTATGAAGATTATTCCCTGTTCCTTTTCCCCTACTCTTCCCGCTCTGGTCTACATTTCTATGATTCTGGTATGGTTCTAGTTGTTTGCTTAGTTTGTTTTGCTTTTTTAGGTTCAGTTGTTGATAGTTGTGGGTTTGCTGTCATTTTACTGTTCATAATTTTTTATCTTTTTCTTAGGTAAGTCCCTTTAACATTTCATATAATAGGGGCTTGGTGATGATGAACTCCTTTAACTTGACATTATCTGGGAAGCACTGTACCTGCCCTTCTAAATGATAGCTTTGCTGGATAGAGTAATCTTGGGTGTAGGTCCTTGTCTTTCATGACTTTGAATACTTCTTGCCAGCCCCTTCTTGCCTGAGAGGTTTCCTTTGAGAAATCAGCTGATAGTCTTATGGGAACTCCTTTGTAGGTAACAGTCTCCTTTTCTCTTGGTGCTTTTCAGATTCTCTCCTTATCTTTAATCTTGGGTAATGTAATTATGATGTGCCTTGGTGTGTGCTTCCTTGGGTCCAACTTCTTTGGGACTCTCTGAGCTTCCTGGACTTTTTGGAAGCCTATTTCCTTTGCCAGATTGGGGAAGTTCTCCTTCATTGTTTTTTCAAATAAGTTTTCAATTTCTTGCTCTTCCTTTTCTCCTTCTGACACCCCTAAAATTTGGATGTTGGAAAATTTAAAGTTGTCCCAGAGGTTCCTCAGCCTCTCCTCATTTTTTTGAATTCTTGTTTCTTCATTCTGTTCTGGTGAATGTTTATCTCTTCCTTCTAATCCAAATCGTCAATTTGAGTCCCAGTTTCCTTCCCTTTACTGTTGGTTCCCTGTACATTTTTCTTTATTTCACTTTGCATAACCTTCACTTTTTCCTCCATTTTGCGACCATACTCAACTAATTAAGTGAGCTTCCAGATTACCAGTGTTTTGAACTGTGCATCTGATAGGTTGGCTATCTGCTCATCGCTTAGTTTTCTTTTTGGAGCTTTGATCTGTTCTTTCATTTGGGTTATAATTTTTTTTTTTTCTCAGCATGCCTGTTATGTTGGAAGGGGTGGAGCCTTAGGTATTCACCAGGGCAGGGAAACCCAGGTCTCTTCATTGTGATGCTCTGTGTGAGGGAGGGGTCTGAGAGGGAACAATGCCACTTGCTCCACTCTCCCCAGCTTTCAGTCACTTCCCTTGCAACCTCAACCAAATTGGTGCTGATTCCTGGGTGGGTAAATGTGTGTACATTCTAGGACTCCATGGGTCTCTCCCATGGAGTCTACTGTGAGGCTGAGAGTTTCTCCTGCCACCACAACCCCCACAGGTTTTTACCTCCAGGGATTTTGAGGCTTTCTTTTCCTGCCCTGGGTTGTATGGTGTCTTGCTCCCCAGCTGTTCCTCCCTGTTTATCTGCACACGAATATGGGACCACCTGATCCTCCAGCCGCCACCTTGCCACGTGTCCTCTCCACCTTGGTTGCCCATCTCCACCCCTCCTACTGGCCTGGATGAATGTTTCTTCTTTAGCTTCTTGGTTGTCAGACTTCCATACAGTTTGATTTTCTGGCAGTTCTGGTTATTTTTTGTTTTTAAATTTGTTGTTGTCTTTCTTGTGGTTGTGCGAAGAGGCAAAGTATATCTACCTTCACCTCCGTCTTGGCTGGAAGTCAGTAGTTTTTTCTTTTGATGCTATTATAAATGAGACTGTTTTCCTAATTTCCTTTTCAGATAGTTCATTGTTAGTGTATAGAAACACAACTGATTTTTGTATTGATTCTGTATCCTGCAACTTTACAAAATCTGTTTATTAATTCTAACAGCTTTTTGGGGGGGTGGGAGTTTTTAGGGGTTTTTTTACATATCAGGTAATTACAAACAGAGATAATTTTATTTCTTCTTTTCTGATTTGAATGCCTTTTACTTCTTTTCTTGCCTAACTGATCTGGGCAGGACTTTCATTACTATGTTGAATAGAATTGATGAGAATGTGCATCCTTGCTTTGTTCCTGCTCTTAGAGGCAAAGCCTTTTCAGTTTTTGACCATTGTATATAATGTTATCTATGGGTTTGCAGTATATGGCCTTTATTATGTTCTGTTACTTCTATACCAAATTTGTTGGCAATTTTTATTATGACAGGTATTGAATTTTGACAATGCCTTTTCTGTATCGATTGAGATGATCACGTGAGTTTTATCCTTCATGATGTTAATGTGGTATATCACACTGATTTGAATATATTGAACCACCCTTGCCCACCACAGATAAATCTTACTTGAGCAAAGTATATGATTCTTTTAATGTGCTATAGAATTCACTTTGCTAGTATTTTGTTGAGGCTTTTTCATAGATTCATCTGAGATAGTGGCCTATAGTTTTGTTTCCTGGTGGAGTCTTTGTCTGATTTTGGTATCAGGGTAATGCTGGCCTCATAAAATGAGTTTGGAAGTGTAACCTCTTCTTCAATCTTAGGGAAGAGTTTAAGAAGAACCGATGTTAATTCTTCTTTAAATATTTGGTAGAATTCACTAGTGAAGCCATCTGGTCTTGGACTTTCCTTTGTTAAGAGGTTTTTGATTACTGATTCAATCCCCTTACTAGTTACTGGTCTGTTCAGACATTTTGTCATAATTCAGTCTTAATAGGTTGTATGTTTCTAGGAGTTTGTTCATTTCTTCTAGGCTATCCAGTTTAATGGTGTACAATTGTTCATAGTAATCTTTTATAATCCTTTTTCTTTCTGTGGCATCAGTTGTAATGTGTCCTCTTTCTTTTCTGATTTTATTTGCCTTCTTGCTTAGTCTAACTAAAGATCAACTTTATCTTACCTAAAACCTAACTCTTGGTTTTTGATTTATTCTATTCTCTATTTCTTTTATTTTTGCTCCAATCTTTATTATTTCCTTCCTTCTGCTAACTTTGGGCAGTTTGTTCTTTTTTTCTAGTTCTTGAGATATAAAGTTAGGTTATTTATTTGAGATCTTTCTCCTTTTTAATATATGTGTTTATCACTATAAACTTCTAATACTGCTCTTGCATGTTGTATTTTCATTTTCATTTGTCTCTAGATATTTTCTAATTTTCCTTTTGATTTTTTAAATTTGACTCATTGGTTGTTCAAAAGTGTGTTGTTTAGTTTTTTTCCAGTTTTCCTTCTGCTATTGATTTCTAGTTTCATTCCATTGTGGTTGGCAAAGATACTTGGTATAATTTCAATTTTCTTGAATTTGTTAAGACTTGTTTTGTGACTAAAGCATTTGCTCTCTCCTGGAGAATGTTCCATGTGCTCTTGAGAAGAATATATATTCTGCTAATGTGGCTATATTTAAATATTCTAATTACTGGTTCAAAATCACTTTTAAAAAGAGATCCTGGGCCTCTACACTAAATGAGGTCTTCCATGTAAATCAAGATGCTCACCAATATTATTTTCTCTTTCTAGGCCCTCAGGAGGATTGTGTTTCCCAGTCTCACAGTAAAGTTGGGCCTATGTGGTGAGGTTCTGGCCAGTGAAATATGGGCAGAAATAATATATCCACTTTCTAGCTGTGGGTACACAAAAAACTTACTCTGTGATTTTTGTCTCCCCGATCTCTGTCCATTTTTTTTTTTAAACCAAAGGTACATTTTCTTTTTGGAAGACACCACCTCTCCCGGATGCTAGGCATTGAACTTTTTTTTTAAGAAAAAATTTTAAAAGCAACCTGCAACCATAGTTTAAAATTGTGGGCAGGTGTAATGTCAGACTTTAGGGTTATCAATATATGTAAACAGTTATTTAAAATTGGTCTCATCTCATCATACCAGAATTAGTGAAAACTAAAAGAAAACAACATATCTTTTCAATTGATGGAGTTACAGAAAAAGGGAGAATCTTAAGACCCAAGATTAAGAAACCAAACTGGGCTAGTGAAAAGTAAATGAGGAACTAAAAGCCTCTGTGAGCTTGCTAGGACCTCACTCCTTTCACCATGAACTCAGGTGTGTGAGGAAATTCTAGGGTCTCCAGAGATTTGGGCATTTAAATTATGGCTTAACTTACAAATGTGCATTTAAAAGCATTCTTCTCTAAAAGATTTAGTTATCTGTCTCTTTTCCAAATAGCCCAAGCCCTCTACCGCCCATGTACTTGGGCCAAAGCTGGGGGTATTCAGCTTTCATGAGTCCCTGCTCAATCAACACATACCTATTATAAACAACCCAAAATCCAGTTTGGCAGTAATCCCAAGGTCTCCAATCAAAAGGATCTTATTCAATTCCATCCTTTTGAAGAAGTGTTTATTTGGGTTATTTTCTGCCACTTTGTCTTTGGTAGCTCTACAGAGTTAAGCCAGCTATTAATCTAAACCTTAAAACTTATCTCACTGAACTGAAATTTCCATTTTTTATTACAACGTGCAGGCAAAATGGTGGTGGCCTACTATCAAATTAGATAATTCCTTTGTACATATAATGTTCAATCATCCAGCTACTTCTCAGAGATTATAGATCAGAGAATTTGAATGGATTATTCAGTTGCAAACCCAGAAATTATGTCTCCTGCATCTCTGACTTATAGATTCAGTGAAACAAATACCTTTGTTTCAGGCCATAATACTTGTCCACTGTTCAACTATACTTCAAAGCTTTGAACAAGGCATATCTATGTGGATACAGGTGGACCTGAAGTCACATACCCATGCCCTGATTATTATATCTGAGATCTGACTCCAACAGGAAAAAGGGAATGAAAACAGGATTAGGAAGAACCTTTCCATCAGATGAACGATTCCTCTGACAGACAAATAGAACCTGCAACTTACTGTTCTCATTTTCCAGCTTAAGTCAGACAAGCAAATACAAACTCAGGCAGCAGCATGATCCATAATTTCCCCTCACTCCAGCTATCCCCACACTGTAAAATTCTAGGATAAGCAGACCATGGGAGTTCAATAGGTCAGACAGAATCCTAGGGAGAGCTGCCCTTACTCAGACACTTTGTATAACACAGCTTCCAGGTGAGCTTTGGAGCCATTAGCCACACCCTCGTAAGAGGACTGCACAGAAAATTCCACAGATGAAAGACAGAGGCAGATTTCTTTTCCAGCCAACAAAATCAAAGTCAGTCTTAAGCCATTATCCAGGATTTCTTTCCCAGTCCCACCTTAGGCTGCTCTGTGAGCCCTTTTCATGTGCTCGAACAAGGCTTCTGTATTGAGGCATTGAACTGATGGCATAAGGAGCGTTGGTTGACAAATTTATCTTGCCTCTGTCTAGAAATTAAAAGGCAACAGGCACATCCAATTAATGTAGTAAACTTACATATAACATACGGGAAACACACATGACAAGCTTCAAATCAAGTCTCTCCTCTGACCTCCAAAATGCCAAGAATGTTACCCTTAAAACTAGACCATGGCCAATTAGGTCTGAATTCATTACATATGTTTTTTGGGGATGGGGCTTTTGCCTGGACTCAGCCTAATGAATTGTTGGGCCTTCGTGGAAATGTTCTAATGACAACATTTTTCAGAGAGCTGCTGGCAGTTGCCTTTGTTCACTTGTTACCCCTTTATACACCTTCTATGCATTGCTTAGATGAAGAACTCTGTAAAGGAGGCCTTTGTAAGGGGAATAACTGGGGCACCAGTGCAGCAGAGCATGAAATCCCAATGTGGATGTTTGGCTGCTTCATAAAATGTGACCAAGAATTTTGAAGCCAAAAGTGGAGGTAGGGAACAGAGTGACGGCACTCACAGGCGCTGATGGAAAGCTTCCCAGCCATATCATGATGCCTGGCCAATGCAGGGCTCTGAATGAAATCCATCATGTTGCCCACAGAGCATGGGATTCTGGCACAGTTAGCACAAAAATGGTCTCCTCTGTGAGCTTTAAAAGTTATCAAAGCCTCCCACTGCTCCTCACCCTGGAATTGAGGGTCTAAAATTAGAAAGCATCAGTTCCCACGGTGCCCCTGACAATCAGCTACAAGATCATCTTTAAGGAAACCAAACACATAGAGATTCAGGAAAAGTATAGTCTCTGGAGGCAGTGTCACTCAAGGGCAACTAGACATGATGGCAATATACTCTGGGTCACAAGGTCATTGGCATCTAACAAAAGTCTGAGCACCAAAGTCTGAAAGTATATTAACATTTTAAATAAATAAGGACAGATTTTAATCATACTGCTAATATCACCCAGGCACTTCCATTCTAGGGGATGTTCCTAAATGGAAGGGAGAGAGACGACTGATGCATAGCTGTAGACAAGCGTGGGCACAAGCCAGGCATGGCGTTATCATGCATTCGTTGTTTCATGGTTGAAAATGCAGAGAATTTCCACTAGTTAAAGGGGAAAAAAGTCTTCTTTGGGGGCGAAGCACCCTCTACCAGCCTTCTAGTGAAAAGTCAATCCCAGGAACAGAACAATGCATGACTTTACCCAAGCTCCATTTTAGCTGAAGAAAATTAAAGAAGCTATTTCCTTATGTTAAAAGATAGATTTACTTGGATACAATAAAATAAAGCATTGCGAGGTCTTGATGGGCATGCTACAAGTCAAAGAAACACTGGATATGTAGAAGAACTGGACTGAAATGTGGAAAAGAGACTTTCACTGATGTGGCTTTGTAGCATGTGAACAGGATGGTGCTTAAACATAGGAATGAGCTAGTGATGCTGCCTCAAAAAAGGCAGAGAAACCAGAAGAGATGAGTTTATTTTTTCTTTTATGAAAACTCCATGAGGAGAAGGGTTTTGGCCATCATCTCACCACCACTCGACTAATGCTGAGAGTCAGCATCACTGAAGTGCTTGTTCAGGACAATGTCCATTTTCAGGTTTGAGCAACACAAAAGTCTTCAGACACAAATTCTTGTAGCAAATTTTAAACTCACTGAGCTAAGAACAGCACATTACTTGAAGCAACTTATATACTCTTAATCAGGAAGCTGCCCTATTATCTCATAATTATATTAGATAATCCAAACAGGGTCGATTTGAAAGTTTTAGTTATAGAAATTTCATTTGGGAAGCTCAGACTATTGAATTAAATAGCTCTACCATCCTGTTCTGAATGTTCTGCAACATTCATTAAAAACATTGGTCATCAATGGCAAGAGGGACTGCAGATTTTTGAGTCTGTCTGAAATGCTTGAGTTAGTTGAATTTTCAGGTATGAAGTCATCCACTCACTCAAAACAAACAAACAAACAAACAATAACAAAAAAAATTGTAAGGACCAACTGCAGCACTAGCCATGTCACCAAGGGCTGTGGGACAACAAGCTGAAAAAGGCCAAGTTTTCGGAGTGTGGAATCTAGAGGGAGCTACAAAGAAGTTACCTTATAACTCTAGTTCAAAAACAGAATTCCTAAGGCTCTGATACAAACAATAAAATTTGGCAACACCAAGTGCCAACTCTGCCTGTAAAAGGATATAATGTGACCCTTGATGAAGAAGAAAGGAAAGTGAAGACTTTAAAATAGGACCAAACAGTTGACATAATTATGGCAAATGTGAAGGTTTGCTAATTCCAGACAGAAGGTATTTGCTCCATTTGAAATATTCCTCAAATTAAAAACAATGACTCAATATCCTGGAGACTGAGCCACTTTTAGAAAAAGGTAGGAAGACCTGAGCAGGTGACAGTGCAAAGGCTGTGTCAGCTCCAGCTCCAGAGCCCAGTAGCCCTGTGCCAGCAGAACAGGAAAATACTGGAAGCCCACAAGAAATGTATGTTGCTTTGACTAATTCACTCTCTGCTCTCTGCAAGGATGTTTCCCCTTGGAAAAAATCTCCCATTTTGTTCAAGGGAATAAAAGTTTTTGGGGTGGGGGTTGGAGGGTCCTGTCATACACATCAATGAAAACTGCTCTTGGGTCATTTCTTTCTAAAGGTAATGAAATAAGAGACTTAGACCAATGGGAAGGGAGTCCCACATTGGGTCATTGTCTTATATTAGGTGAGTTATATTTGTCTCTTGGCCTAACCACATCTTGTTAAAGGGATTCCACCCCAGTACAACCGTGTGCTATTTCTGATCCCTAACATCTGTGTGATTAGAAAGGCTATTCTCTATGACATCAAAAAAGAAAGTTACTAGCTCAATAAATTTTTACCAAGACACAAAGCCCACAGAAATCACGGAGCCTGATGCAAGCAACATGGGCAAAAGACAAAACCCATTTGCCAGGTATCAAAAATTTTAAAAAAAAAAGAAGAAGAAAAAGAAAGAAAGAAAGAAATGCAAACAGCTTATGGACTTGGGATCCAGCATTCTCCCTAATAGAAGATTGTAGCTGTCCTTACAAGTCGGGTAAAAATGTTTAAGGAACATACTTGGGCTGCAGCATTTCTAATGCGCTGTCACACTACATTTAATGCAGAAAAGATGTATTTTTAAATGATCCGGTTACTCCAAGGGCTTTGGCTTATAAAAGCCTTTTTTATTGAGATTCTAAATTCCAGTCTGAATAACCTTTCAATTTGTTCCAGTAATTTTTCCCCCTCCTGCATTTGCATTGGCAATACAGCTGGAGTCATTTCAAAGCCTGGGCCCTGAGCGCTGAGCCTTTTGTACCAAGTCTCCCCCTTCAGCATAGACTGTGGGTGCCAGATTTGACATTTCTATGAAGCTGTTTGCACAAGAAAACCACTTGCCTTTCAAAGAGCAAGATTAAAGTGAGCTTAGGAAAAGAAAGAGAGCGTGTAGTATTTTTCATCACTTTTGTGATTACCTGGGGCTGGAGGTAGGGGTTTGGACTACAAATTAAGTCACTTCGAGATTCCTTGAGTAGTTAAAGTGCTGGAAAAAATGTGGTTCTCAGTTAACATCTCTATATCCCAGAGACCCATGCTTCATTATCTAACCATCATGTCCCTGAGGCTCTACTCTAAGCAAACTGACTTGAACGTTTTTCACCAGGAGCAAGAATGACAATCATGATGAAACTTTGGTGCAAAGATGAACAGTGTGTAAATTCTACCACTTTTCATGTGACATTTACTTTCCAAATATTGATGAGAAAAAGAGATCCTTACAGAGATGGAAGAGTTGTGCCAGGATTCTAAAAAATTCCCATCAAAACCAGGTAGGAGAATAAAGTGTTGGAGAAATCTATGCCCAGTAAGAAGTTATAAGCTTTCAGGAGTGTTTTTGTCCAAAACAAAACATCTGACTAGAAGGACACCACTTTCATTGTGGAGATACAATTTTGAAAAAAAGTCAATACTACCCCAGAACTTAGAAACTGCTTTTATATTTAATGTGTTAGAGTAGAAGTAGGCCTATAAAATTCTTAAAAGGTAAATTCTAGTCCCAAATGGTTAAAATGAATCTTGGGTAGGATATTTTGAATAAGACAAACTTTATGGCACCTTGTCTAATCTAAAATTTTTAAATGACCTTTTATAAGGAGTGAACTTCCACCACATGCATTCACTCGTATCTTTAAAGCACACACCCTATGAGCAGGTGGTAGGTATAGAGAGAATGGGGAGAGAAGCCCAGTAGAATTCCCACAATTTCTTGCCAGCAGCTGTTAGGCTTCCTTTACATAGTAGGGCTCATTTTATTTTCATGAGGATTGCCAGTTTTCAAAACCTTGATGACACAACCAGTTTCTCATATAATTTCTTTCTGACCCACTTTCAAACATAAGATAATCTTTTTTCAGTGGGCTGCACACATTTTTGTTTGTCAAGAACCAGAGATGATTTTTGAAGCCTAGAAGAAAATTTCAGTTCGGTTGCCAAATTGGTTTCTTCTAGGAATTAGAGGCACTTAAGCACTTTGAAAACAACATGACTTCTTTCATTCACTATGGCCCGGTTCCACTGAAATTTAGAACAGAGAATCCTGCTGCCTCTGCCTTTAGAAGAGACAACTCATATGTTTGGAGAACATCTGTGACTTTGGGGACAGCAGTGCAAGGGCTCAGGGCTGGAGCTCTGGAGTCAAGCAGATTGGCGTGAGGTCCACACTCCTTCACTGAGCAGTTCTGAGACCTGAGCATGTGACTTTCCTTCCCCATAAAACAGCAGTAGACGCACACTCCCCCTCAATGGGCTGCTCTGAGAATTACATAAGAAAACTCATGGAAAGCACTTTGCATGCAGCCCAACACTGAGTATACAGCCAATTAAATCAAAATGTTATCTTTTTATAGCATAACTATTATTCTCCTACCAACTGGTTATCCAATGTGTCATAAATTATAAAACACTAAGAATATAACCAGGTATGTCAGGAAAAAATAAAATTCAGCATCTTGGCTGTTATTTACTTGAGGCTTTCTGTGGAGCAATGATGGCCAAGAGAGCTTTTTACAATGATGAAAATATCACATGTCTGTGCTAATGTGGTTGCCAGGAGCTAAATATAACTATTGAACACTTGGCTAGTGTGATCAAGAAACTAAATATTAAATTAATTTGAACTAACTGAAATGTCAATTTAAGTAGCCCTATGGGGCTCATGGCTACCGTACACAGTAAGGGCTCAGGACACAGTCAGCCTTGGAGTGAAAAAAAAAAAAAAATCAGTTGAAAAGCATAAAGGGACAAAGCAATAAGTATCAGAGGGAAAAGGCACATATGAATGCTAGTGATCACTGAGCACTCACCCCGCAAGTGTCTGAGGAATCACAGGGGAGGTAAGTTGGGACTCAGACTGCTCTGACTCCCAGTCTATGAGTTCTGTGAGTCTGGGTGAATCTGTTAGCTTCTCTAAGCCTTGGTTGTCCCTGGCTGTAATTAGGTGATGCGGGTAGATAATTAAGACCAGGAATGGGCTCTGTGTGTGCCTGTGTCACACACAGGTTACAAACACACAAGCACCCACACAAACACACATTTTTAACATCATGGTTATTGTGATGGTTTGGGTTGGCATCTTTTTTTGGTCATTTATTCAACAAGGGTCTAAATGGTCTAATAGGCATTGCTGCTGTGTAGTGGGACCTATAGGGAGAGAGGAAAAGCTTAACTAACACTCCTAAACATGCTAAGTACTTTCCATTTAGCCCCTCATTTCATCTCATGGCAGCTCAGGGGGGAGTCAATTTTGTAATCTTCATTTGACATAGAATTGAGGTGCAGACGGTTAAATAGCTTTACCCAAAGGCACACGGCAGAGCAGGAGCTCAAATCCAACTTGAGAGTCTTAATTCAAAACAACCACTGCTGAGAACTATAACAATAACTGGAGTGATCCCTTATAATAAATTGTTACTAGCCTAAACAGAAAGGTAAGAAAAATACAAAACAAAGGAGAAAGTGGTATATACATTGTCACAGGAGAGAGGAGAAGAGGCCACAAGGAAATGCTGTTTTCTGGGCAGTTTAGGTGGCGAATGAATGGCTAAATCAACAAGCATGTTGTTTTCCCAAGGAAGGAAAGACTTTTGTTCATAATGACAAAGGTGGGACACTCTCTGCCCCACTAAAGGAAGAGCTCACAAACGTCCATCATATCTCATCTCCTTTCTCCCTCACTCCTCCAGCACCCTGCACAGGCCACCCCTCCTTCTGGTTGCCGGCTGCTACTGTCTCTCCCAAGCATCCTATCACGGTCTGGCTTTATCAGAGACTAGCTGGCATGAGGTTAAAAGAAAGGAACAAAATTTTTTAAACTGGAAAGCAGATGCCACCAGTTACCCATCGATGTCTTGAGTTACTCTTTGTACCCTTGGGTTTTGTCATGCCTTTATGCTTTTGTCTAATTTTCTTTCATTTTAAGTCTTTGGGCAAATTCAGGGTCTTCTATGTTTCTAATGAAGCACGCTGTCAACATTCAGTAATCGTTAAATAATAAAAGTAATTGCACCCTTCTTATCTAAATGTCTCCTATGGTTTCAATAGTCTTTGATTCCAGTCTGAAACCCTGACTGAAACCCTGAGCTGCCTGCATTTACCCATGTGGTTGTTAGTGATTTGTATAAGCTCTCAGTCTCTCTTCTATACATCCTTGTTCTTGTACAAATGTTATGTTTGGGAGAAAACACACAGGGTGAGCGAATACATGCAGGCCATTGCCTGTGTATCAATTTATAAAATGCATCATAAGAGATGAAAAGTGTAGGCAAATGTATTTATCATTTCGATGCTGTTAACATTTTCCCCAGTCACATTACATCTCCTTTCCCAAATGTTTTAATCATGTTTTATTCTGACTGTAAGAATTCCGCTTACTTGAACGTTTTCATCTCTTCAAAGATGACTGCAAGCAGGAGGCAGAGATTCCACTTTAATCCTTTGCTTGCCCTCCTGAATGTCAAGTGTTTGTGTTCAGCATTTTCAAAATCAATAGGGACCATGAACATATCAAAATGAATATCAGATCATCCACAGCAGAATATTAAACATGTCTTATGTTTTTCTAAGGCAACTTTTAAAAACAGGACCAGCAACAAAGCAAGTTGAAAGTTTATGAAAACAGACAACTCTCCCTGTATTCTATTTCCCTTTGTCTGAAAGCCAGTTCTTTTGAAACAGTTCAAAGAAAAACAGAATTGTGACTCATCTTCTAAACAAACAACACCATCCCTGTATGTCAATAAGTTAACCTTCCCCCAGATTCTGATGTCCAAACTTATTCCCCCTAATTTGCTATTCACATTCCTGAGACTACACCCTGGTTACAGATCTGCCATGGTTGCTATTAATTTTACATCCACAGGCAGTTTCCCGGGAAGCACCATGAGTAATCAATTGTCACTGGGACCTGACAATAGCTTGACAATATTGTTATTTGGCTCGCTTGCAGTTGATTGTTTTAAATGAAGGTAAGTAGAGAGCAGCAACAATGATGCTCAGAGCTCAGAAAGGGGAAATAAACATTATTTTCTCTTTGTGGGAAGTGTTAGGATAACATATTTTGCATAATTTAAAAAATAAGAATGAATGATAGGCTAACCATGCAGATTGCCATGCCCACCAGTGAAAAGAGACTCTACAGGAAAAAAGTAAGTCTGGCTAAGGGGAAAATGAATTCACTATTAAATATCTAAAATATGTTTAGTGAATATTCTTCTTTCTTCTCTCTCAAACCCCTTCTCAGCAGAGGCTTTGGCATCCATTGAATGGGTGATTTGAATTCAAGAAGGGTCATGAGGGAAGAACTAGAAGTATCTTGCCTACAGCACTCTTGCTCCAACCCCACCTTTCTGAAATTCATGAATATGTACTCACTGCTCCATCCCTTCCAGCCATAGGAGTGGGGTTAACTTGTAGCTGAGGGGAGGGAAGTTACAGGAAAGAGGAAAACAGGCCAAGAAGGGGTAATGAACATGTATAAGTGTGAGCAAGTTTCCAACCAAACAGGTGGAGGGATTTTCCTCCACAAACTCAGAATCTTTCCTTGTCCCTTGAAACTGGTGGGATTAGGAAGAGCTGATGCTTACAGCTACCAGAAGTCCACCTTCAAATAGAAGATTGCTCTTCTCCATGCTGCTTTGAGGAAATCCAAGTGTGGATGTTAGGAGCCTCCCTGGAAGCATAATGACTTCTTAGTCCTCTTTGAGTCTCAGGTGGGAATTCACAGAAGACGCCAAGGGATCAGGATCCCATGGGAGATGCCTCCATAGCTGCTTAAAATTGGAGCTTCTGTCTCCTGTGTGGACCTTTCTTCCCCCAAGTGGCTTGAGTCCAGTCCACGGGCAGTATGTGAAAGCACCTGCACTGGCCAATAAAGCTTAACTTCTTAGTCACCGTGCTCAAGAATCAGCCCCCTGGCTGTCTCAAGTACAGGTAAACGTGCAAAGGAAGAGGGAAAGAAGAGCCACGTGACCTCACCGGCACCATGCTTCCCAGCAGTCCTCCCACAGGGTCCTCTTATTTTTGCTAAATCCTCATCGCCCATCCAATGTTCCCAAGAGGCCTTAGTGAAGAAGATAGCAGGCGTGCCACACACACGCAAGCATTAGAGTGAGACAGGCCTGAGTCTGAAAGTCTGGTGGGTTACACCCAGAGGAGAGCTATGAGCCTGTTCTTACCTGCATACTCCTCAGGTGTGAAATGATGACAGATAGAAATCACCCTCTGCACTTGGCATGGCTGACCCCACAGTGGAAGCCTGGGAGGGAGTGGCTGGCTGGCATTCTACGCAAATAAAGGGGTTCTTTAAAGAAGGAGGTGGTAAACTTTACTGTGGATACCAGTCACCTTGGATGCCTATTAAAATGCAGACACCTGGGACAGACCCCTGAGTGACAAACTTAGAGGGTAAGAACAGGAATTTGAGTTTAAGAGAGCTCCAGCAGACTCCAAAACTAGGAGTCCTCAAATCACGGATTCAGAAACACTGCTTCTCACTAGTGAGTCCCCAAGAAGAACTCTGGACTCTTTTGGACCTGTGGGAAACAGGCTGAGAGACAATAGAAACAATGATTTTTAACATGATACTGCCAGCTAATTTAAGTGACCACGCCCATTTGAGCATCCTTTCAAATGAGATCTGGAGAGTTTGGTGGGCAGCGAGTTGGGTCTTTCATGAAGTAGAACCACAGGAAGATGGTTTTGCCCAGTGATTTGGTGAAGGTAGGTGCATATAAACCCACAGGCTGAATACATTCTACGAAAGAAACAAAACCCTCTCCAAAGGAGACATCCTATGACAAGGAAAAGCAAACACGGGAATTAGAAAATCAGCTGATGAATGTATTTCTGTGCTTTGCAGATGGCACTGGGCCTCAAAGGCATTTGAAAATAGTTTCTCAATGTCAGTGCAACAGGAAGTAGAATGACCCCTGCCATGCAGAATGCCAGGGCTCCTGGAATGGGGACCTTCTCACCAACCATCTCAAGAGGAACTTTGAAGGCCACAGGAATCCACCCCAGTCTGCTGACTTGGGGAGTTGCTGGCCCAGAATACAGATAACACCAGTGATTATTTGTAAAGTTGCAGCTGTCAGCGGCTATAATTGAACCTAAGAAGATTTTTATCTGATTATAGTGATGAAGTTACTAGAAGTCAAAAGCACAAAGATTGGAGAAGAAGCAAATCTCAAAGCAGTAGATGAGTCAAACCAAAGAGGAAAACAACAAACGGGAACACACCACTCCTCAACCTTGGCCATGCCTCCCACCTCTCTCCCAGCCCTTGGACCACAGGAGAGAGAGAAGTGAAGAGAGGAAAGAGAAAGAGAAGCAGAAAAAAGAGGAACTAAGAAAGCAAAATCCTCTTCAGGAATATAAGCCAAAGCAGCAGAGCCAGAAAGTAAAGAACTTATCACCTGAGTTCATACCATTTTAAAATTTTGACATGGCCATAACCACCATAAAAAAAAAGCAGAAACAAATGAAAGAGAAAATATTTGTGGATGATGACAAAGGTTAGTGTTTTTATATAAAAAGCAATCAGTAAGGACTGATACCAATCAATTAGTACAAAGATGAATTCTTTGATATAAAACAAAAGGAGGCAAAGGACTTGATAAGTCACTCACAGAGGAGGAAATAGTATAAATGACTGCATAGAATCATATTAGGTATGGAAGAATTACAAAATAAGAGAGATTCCCCTTATTCTGCAATTGGATTGGCTAAGGTATTAATAATATTTTAAAAATAGCTTTATTAAGTATAATTAAAATAGAACTGCACACATTTAATGTATACAATTTGAAGAGTGTGGACATATGCAAACACCCGTGATACCATCACCACAATCGAGGTAATAAATCCAACAATGAAGGCTTTTTTCAAAGCTCATCTGGTGGGTAGCAACAGCTGGCAGGTAGTGGAAAGATGTCACGGGTACACTGCCTGTGGAGATGTGCACTGGCAGGATTCTCCCTGAGGCTGTTTGGAAACAGGTAACCGTACTTTTCAAATGCTCCACCTTGGAACCAGTCATTGCACGTCTATGTATCCTAGAACAACTCGTGAAATGCACAAGATGATAATTTTTTTAAAAAGCAAAGAGAAAAAGGAATAACCTAAATTTGAATACTGTTCCTCATTGAAATTGTGTTTTTAAAAATTATTTTATGAAATGGCAAAGGGCATCAATGTAATAGAAAGGAAGGAGTAATCAAAATATAAAAGTATATAGTGGGATCCTCATTTTGTGAAAAACACGCTTAGAAGAAATTCTAGGAAAACTACATCAGAATTTTAGCTATGTGTTCTCTAGGAGCTACATTTATAGGAACATTTTATTTTTCTCCTCATATTTTTCCATTATTATTTATTACAAACAAAAAATATAACAAAGGTGTAAAAACATCAAGAAAGAAAGCTAATGGAATTAGCAGGGAAACGGGCAGAGGAGGGGGGTAGGATGGATCCTCTCAAAGGGAAGGGATCACTAGCCAACAGATTCTTCTCAAAGAACCTCCTCAAGTCTAAATTTTGGTAGTCTGAGCGTGCTGGCTGGAATGCGTCCTCCAGCTGTCTTGTCATGGGATCTGAGTGAGTGGCCAACTGGATTCTCTCATTCACTGGGTCGCAAATGCCATCAGCCGAGGGGCCAGACTATGAGAGGAAAATGACGCGAGAGTGTAGTTTTCCGTAAAGTCAAATATATTTCATTCAAGGATTGTCTTTTATTCTGAGATAATATTCTGCCTACATTTTAATATTAAAATGCTCATTCTTCTCTGAGATGACATATACTCGTTGTTTTGATTTCCTTAACAAAACAACTGAAATAAAAATCTGCAAGCCCATTCTACTGCACACTTTATTTTTTTCTGTTGATATTTTATTAGTCCATGAAACCCAGTGGCCAAATCTCCACTCTATACACCCTGATTCAAAAGTACTGGTAATTTCATTTGTGGGAACAAAACCTCAGCGGATTTTTTTTTTTTTCCTGGACCTTGGTGGGCAAATTCTCAGCAGAGGAAGATAGATTTGTGTTAGAGTTGAGCAGGTTTGGCCAGACACAAACATCTGTAGAATAAGAGTAATTGTTTCCAAAAAGGCTGCGAGAGACACGCAGATCTGCCTGCAGAATGAAAGAAACCGGTAACGGGGCTGCAGTCCATCCTGGCTGTTGGTGAGTTAAAGCAGGTAACTGGGCTGGAGTCCATCCTGCTTGTTGATATGTTGTATTCAGAGAGCTGAGGCCTGGGAGTTGCTAAGAAATTTCAGTAGAACCCAGAGCTGAAATGGAAACTCAGTTTTAACTACTATCTGGAAAGTCACCTGACTCTGATCAGAGAAGACAGCAAGCAGGGAGCCTGTGTGAGCCCACAGCAGGCACTTGAGCAAGCATCCAGCACAGCTGTCCACACTCCCTGCCACCTCTGAAGGCACAGTGACCAGCGGTGTGCAGGACAAAGGAAAGGGGACGTGCATGGTGGCATTCTCCTGAAACACTCTCCTCACCAGAGGAGCTTGGTTTAAAAGGAAAAACAAATCTCACCACAGGATCAGTAAAAGTTAATATAATTAATATTACTAATTTAACTAGTTATCAGCTATTTGTGATGAACGGTGTCATGCAACTGGTAGGCTATTCACAGAGTCAAAAATAAAAGATAAAGTAAGACTGATGGAGACCTCCACTGTATTCTCACCCAAGAATCAGCTCTGGAAGCTTAAAAACTACCCTGCTAACCTGAACAGCTTACTAAGCACATGATGAATAAATTAAAAACCATCCCGCAGGCAAAGACAGCAACACCCCCCGCCCCCCACCCTCACAGGCCCCAGAGCTGGCCCCTCTCCATGCCACTGGGATCTGAAGGAATTAAGCATTTGCTCATTTTCATGCTGATAAACTAAGGACTTTGAGCTAGAGATTACAATAATTACTTTTCTTTCTAAGCTGTCTGCTGGGAATATACATTTGGCACCTTCCTTTGGTGTTCTGATAACCTCTTCCCAGCAAGCCTAGCTAAACATGGCCAGGCTTCCATCATATGGCTCCCTCTTCCCCTGTCCCAGAACTGAACACTGCTGCCCTGTGTGACTGGAAGCTGCTCAAGTGAACACTTCAATGTGTCCCTTTGCTGATTTCACACATCGCACTATCTGTAGGTGTCCCAGAGCACTGAGAAGTCGCCCATATAGTGCTCAGCTACTGCTGACACCTGGACAGGATCCCCTGGGAAGCAAAAAGAAGAGGCAGACCAGTTCTAGGGAGCAGGACCACACCTGTCGCCAAGGGGGAGGCGAGTTCCGTGGTCTGACAGTTACTCATGAGCACTTCAAAGATGTGTGGAACTCTTTGACACAGCTCCATTTTCTTCCATCCAGGGGTCTCCTATCACAGGGAATTAAAGGGCTTTGGATGGCTGGAACCCTCATCTCTTTCTAAGAACTGACACAACCCAAAGCTAAGCTCCTCATCTACCTCCGAGCCTGCTCTCCTCTCAGCTGCCCCGCTTGCATTTGAGGGTAACACTGTTCTAGAGACACAGACCAGAAGCTTGGAGTCAGCATACCTGATACCTGGGGTAGAGGGTAGAGGGCTAAAATATCTGTAAAGTCATTTTTAAACACACACACACACACACACAAAATAGAGAAAAGCTAAACTGACCAACTGTATATTTCTTGATGTTTGTAGGATACTCAATGGCATAAAATAGAATTCCTCACAGGGCGAGACCAAAGCACAGCTCTACTCGAGTGTGGCACTGCTGCATTTCCCCCGAAAGCTCACCTTCTCCAGAGGACTAGCCTATATCTGTGCAGTGTCACCTTAGGGTTTGCCCCTCTTACTCCAGGCTCAGTGGAACTGAAAAAGCCAAACAAAACACTCGAATGATGCAAAATCTATTCACCATGCCCTGATAAAAAAAATTGTACCTATGAAGTCACATTTCTCTAATTTTCCATATGATTTCAAGTGATTCATATTTCTTTCTCAATCGAATACTATTCTTCTATCAAATCACAGGCTACACAAAAAAAGATAGTTGGTTTAATTAATTGTCCATATAACAATGATGGTTCAATATTCATACCACTAGCCAGATAAGAAAATGAGCTGATAAATAGCTGATAAACTAGATAATAAAAGCAATAATGGTAATGATAATGACTTAACAAATATGTACTGAACATGTAGTGTGTACAGGGTGCTGCTCTGAACACTTAGGATTTGTCAGTGAATGAGCTAGGAAGATCCCCCATATCTGTGGTGCTAACATTCATTTGGACAGGAACAAACAAACCTACAAAGAAGTGGATAAATTGTGTAATATGTGAGAAGGTTATAAGTAAGAATAATAAGGAGGGGGAAAAACTAAAGCAAATGAAGAGGCATTGGGAGTTATCAAACCAGAGTCAGTGGGCAGATGCAATTTTAAATACGGTGGTCATGGTAGGCCTTATGGAGAAAGGGGCCTCTCGGCAAAGGCTTGAAGCGGGTGATAATGTTAGCCTCACAGACATCAGGAGGGAAAGTGTCCCAGGCAGAGGGAACAGGCAGTGCAAAGGCCCTGACGCTGAAAGTACTGGCTATCTCAGAGTAGGAAGGAGGCCAACCAGGCTGGAGACACAGAAATGAAGAGGAAGAGGGGAAAGAGGGTCAGAGAGATGCCAGGTGGACAGATGGTGCAGGGCAAGTAGAGATGGGCCTTCTTCATAAGAACTTTGCTTCTACTATGAGAAAATTATAATCCCCAGAAGACAGTGAGCAGAGGAGAAAAATGAACTGACATGCATTTTCAAAGGATCACTCTGGCTGCTGTGTTGAGAACAGATTACAAGAGGAGGGGTGTCAAGGAGGCAGGTGCACCAGTTAGGTGCCTACTCTTGTAGCCCAGGTGAGTGGACCAGGGTGTGCGTGTCAGTCTAGGGATATCTAAAGCAGAGCCAACAGGCTTTACTGATTGGCTGGATGGGGTGTGAGAGAGAGAGAGGTATCAGGTATGCCGACTCCAAGCTTCTGGTCTGTGCCACTAGAACAGTGTTACCATCAAACACAAGGGGGGCAGCTGAGAGGAGAGCAGGCTGGGAGGTAAATGAGGAGCTTGGCTTTCGATAGAAGAAGTCTGAGATGTTCATTCAACAACCAGGTGGAAATGTAGGACAGTGATTGGATGTACAAGTCTGAGCTTCAGAAGACATGGATAGCCCGGAAATATACCAGGTGGGGCAAAAGTAGGTTTACACCCATTTGTATGGAAAATAAGATAATTAATAAATAATAATACAAGAATAAACTGTTTTGCCTACTTACCGCTATAAACCTACACTTGCCCGACTCTGTACCTTTGAGAGTTGTCAGAAGATACATGAAATTGAAAGAAATGAGCCCGGATAAGATCATCATACAAGGGAGTGAGTGTAGATAAAGAAGAAGGCACCAAGCATGGTACCTGGAGCATTTAAGGTCAAAGAAATGAGAAGGAACCAGAAAAGAGACTGAGAAGGAAAGGCTGATGAGACTGGGGAAAACCAAGACACCTGAGTACCCCGGTGTCCTAGTAGAGAAAGTGCCTCAAGGAGAGGGAGGGAGCAACTGTGTCAAATGCTGCTGCTAGAAAAGCTAGGGAAAGATTATAAATTGACTGCAAGATATAACAACTGTCACTAAAACAAAGATGCGACTTTGAGCTCTTCCTGTGTCAGGAACTATGTCAACTGCTTTATGTACATTACATCATTCAATCTTCACAGCCATCCGTAGAACCCATTTTACTGTTGCCATTATGCAGGCTGAAAACGGAGGTCTGGAGAAGTGTACACAGCCGAGCGGCAGAAAACAGATATGAACAAACCTCACTGAATCCAACGTCGGTACTCTTAACAGTGGTACAGCCTGCTTTTGTCCTTCCTCCCTCCTTCCTGACCTGCTTGGACATTCATGGGAAATAAGACAGAGGGAAAGAAAAAACGAAGAAAGTTAAAAAGATAACAAATAAAAATTGAGTGTGGAGAAGAGGGAGGAAAGAAGGAAATAAATGAAGTGCTCTTTATGGATACAAATGGCTTCTATTTGGACTAATATCAGCAGGTAATTTAGAAGACATAGGATATTTAAACATATCCAACCAATTAACAGGAAGAAAGAAATAAGAGCACCATGCCCTTGGGAACAAAGAGACATGTTTGCCATTAATTAAGGATTTATCTGCTAATCCCTTTCTCCCATTTTTAAAAGCCAATGTGATTATTATAAACAATAAGAAAGTATGAAACATACCAAATTGCTCATACATGAAAAAAATAAAGGTGTGAGAAGAGTATCAATGCATATCATTGAGTAAGAACAACCTGGTTCATTGCAACGTGAAGATAAAAATTACACTTTTTCTCATGGGTTGAGGAAAAAGTTCCACTGAGCAACATATTGAGACAAAAGGTACCTGTGAGGGGTCTGTACACAGAAGAATCATTCTCAGTAGTAACACTGTCTAGTGATTGTGTGTATCTAATACCGGTGTGGTTGCTCTGGAGGGGCATCTTGCAAAGTACTCACTATATATGCCCTTTGGAAATCAAATTCAGCCGGCTATGGGAGAGATTCACAACCTTCAGAAAGCTGACTTGCTTTGTCAAAATATTCCTACAATGACTCCTGCAAGCACATGCCTTTCTGTTTAGTGTCATGTCTCCAACATATAATAAGCATTAAATTATTATTTATTGCGGAAGCCAAATCCAAGTGATTCCTTTTGGTTTAGATACTCATTCCAGAACCTTTGGATATATTAACCAGCTAGTTTTGAAATGATCAATTTCCTGTTTTCCCTTCTATATATGAAAATTTTTATTTCCTGAGAAAAAGGAAATATTGGAATATATTGAGTCCTTCTTCTTGGCACTCAGATATGCCACTTATAAAGACCATAGATCAGAGGTGCACTAACTTCCTTGATTAACAATAACCCCAGGTCAAAGTACCTAACCATCTTGTTTATTTATTAAGTAGTTATGGCCTAACAACTTAATAGACATTTGAAAATAATAATATTTTATATCATTCTTAAACAGCCATATTTACACCTGATAGACCAGGTACAAGTTCTCAAGCCCTGAAATCAATTTTCCTTCCCACATTGATTTCCACATGGTACTTGCTTTTTCAATCATTGCAATTGCCAAAAATCCATCCTCACAAAGATGTGACATCACTGGAAAAAAAGCAGCATGATCCACTGAAACCATGTTCATTCCATGGCTGTGTTGAGTGTTACTGTGCTTCCCCTGGACATTTAAAGTATCCTGTAGAGCTCCTGGGAGTTTTCTGCCATCCCCTAGAGTGCCTTGGTACACCCTAAGGAACTGCAATGTGTCTGAAACCCACAATGAGGACTGGTAGGACATTTAAACATAACCCAGTAATTGAAATTTTCTTGTATCTTCTGTAGATTCAATCTCAACATTACTCTAACACTTGACCACAAATCTTAAGACAGGGAGACAGCTTAATATATCTGCACACAGTCTGAAGTACTTGCTCTGAACCACCTGCAGTTTAGCAAGTGTTAGGATACTAACGAAGAGTTAGCCCGGGGTCAACAAACTTTTTCTGTAAATATTTCAAGTTTTGTGGACTGCTTATATAGTGTCCACTGCAGCTACACAACTCAGCTGCTTAGTGAAAGAAGTAGCCATAGATAATATGTAAGTGAATGAGCATGGCTGTGTTCCAATAGAACTTTATTTACAAGAACAGGTGGCAGGCCAGACTTGGCCCATAGGTTCTGTTTTGGCAAACCCTGATCTGGATAAATAGTGATATTGCTCTAGTTCCCAAATTGAATTGATAGAGTCCTGCTGTAAGAAATAAGACAATTCAAAACACCACAGTGAAAAGCTTTTCTATAATAGCCAGGTACCTCAGCAAATGCTTGCTGATCACTATTTGGGACAGGTAATGGAGTGGGATACAGGGACATGAGGACACTCCTTGCCCTGTAGCATCTGCAGACTAGAAGGACAAATAGGCATAAGTTAATAATTACAGGATGAAAGCACAGAAGACTGCGATGATTTTCACCTGATGAAGTGGAGAAAGGGCTCAGCTGACAGCAACTGAAAAAAACTACACAAAACACAAAGTGATCCATTCAGAGGTGGTCTTTATGAACAAAAAGTCTTTCTTCAATTGTTTGTAGTAATAGCTAGCTGGCAACAGATATGTAGATATTATGAGTCAGCCACAATCATAAGCACTTTACATGCATTATATTAATTTCCCAGAGAAGAAAACAGAGGATAAGATTATACTGCAAGTCAACAGCAGCAGCAGGATTTGAACCCAAGTGTTTTTTCTTTTCTTTTTTTTGGTCTAGAATCCAGCTCTACAGCACTGTTCTATATAGTGTCTAGAAAAAGAAAGGAAATGAGCTTCTAGAATATAGAAGGAAATATAGAAAACAGCTTCCAGAAATCAGAAGAAAAAAAAATCAGATTGACTGATTCATTCCAGGGGTTGGCAAACTATGGCCCATGAGCCAAATATGGCCTGCTGTCTTTTATAAATAAAGATTTATTGGAACCCAGCCATGCCCGACTGTGCACATATTGTCTATGGCTGTTTTCATGTGACCACAGTAGAGAAGCTGCAACAGAGACCATAATGATAAAGCCTAAATCATTTACTACCTGGCACTTTGCAGAAAAATGTGGAGGACCCCTGATTCATTCACTCAAGATGTTTCTGTTCATGTACTTGTCTACTTGTTTTCTTGGTGTTTTTGTTCTTTCTCTTGTTTCAGAGCTTGTCTACAGGTTCTCGGCCTCACAGAGGCCATCTCTCTGCACTCTCAGTGGCTAAGCAGTCCTCTGAGACAGCCCCCTGGGCCTTTGTTCTCCAGAATGTTGTCATTTTCCATATTTGGCCCAGCTGCTGAGACACACATTCAGGGGTTGATAGAACGTTAAGGTGACACATAATCAAAGTTAGAGTTTTTCAGTCTTCTGAATTTGAAGGTAAACAGATGTCGCGGCAGGTTCCTATACTCCAAGTGGGTAGGACACATGCATCCCACAAACATAAGAGATTGAAAGAGGAATCATCTTTGCAGACCCTCCTTTTACCTGGCTGAGAGTCGCACCATCCATCCATACTCACTTTCAGCTTACTGGGCTCCCTGGGCTACTTTCACCATCTCTATGATTAGCTGAGTCCTTCTCAATGCAGAGGAGATTTTTCTGAACATGTCAAACATTAAGTAACAATTTTCAATTTTGTATGCTGTCTCCTGGGCCTCACAGGAAATGAGGAAAGTAAGAGTATCTCCTGCCATTTTATCAGGTATCTACCAAACCTACTCAAACCACAAAATTCATCAAGGGAAAACAAAACAGAACAAGTCCATGAAGAAGTTGCTAAACCAATGTTAGCTCTGTCGGCAAGGTTTGCTCACAGATGAAAAGGCAGAGAAGTGCAGTTGGCAAAGCAGGTGACTTTAGACAATGTGCCTGATCTGGATAAAGTCAAGACTCCCTCAGGCCTAACATAAAGATGGTGTTTGTTGTGGGTTAAATTGTGTAGCCCACAAAGGTACACTGAAGTCCTAACCCCTGGTACCTGTGATTGTTGCCCTAACTGGAAAAAGGGTGTTTGCAAATGTAATCAAGTTAAGAGGAGGTCATATAGTATTAAGGTGGCCCCTAGCACAGTGACTGCTGTCCTTATAAGAAGAGAGAGATTTGGGCAGACACAAAGAAGAAAGATAGCCATGTAAAGACAGGGGTGGAGATTGGAGTTATGCTACCACAAGCCAAAGATTGCTGGCCACCACCAGACACCAGAAGGAGGGCATGGAACAGATCCTCCCTAGAGCCTTCAGAGGAAGCATGGCCCTGCTGACACTTGATCTCAGACTTATAGCCTCTGGAACTATAAGAGAATGAATGTCTGTTGTTTTAGACCACCCCATGTGAGGTGTTTTGTTATAGCAGCCTAAGAAACTAATGGTGTTGCTGGTGGTGGTGGACACAGAATTGGGAGAGAGGAAGAACAGTTAGCAGTGAACGCTGAGGAATAGCTTTCCATATTCAAGGATTGTGCTAGATGTGCTGTGTCCATTAATTTAATCCCACCTTCTTTGATAAAAGTACTGGTTATTTCCTCATTAAAGTTGAGGAAACTCCTCCTAGAGACCTTGTTCATGGTCTCAGGGCTCCTGAGTAGCAAGGTCTGGATTCGAATGCTGATCGCTGGACTTCAAATTCACATCCACATGGAAGATTTTAGTCTGTGTGTATGATTTTGTGTTTTTATTTTGAGACCTAGCAAACTGGTCCACAGATAGAAGCTCGCTCCCAGAGCCCTAACACAAGGGAACAGACAGCTCAGGACTCTGAGTTGGTGGGATGCTACCATCTCACCCCACTTCTCTCCGAACAATCTTAGGCTGGAGAAAGCTGGTGGCATCTATGAAATTCATGTAGAAATCTGACCTGGAGAGTTCCATTTCTGAAATGAACTTCCACTTTTCTTTCCTTTATAATCATGTCAGTGAGAAACTTTCTAGAGAGAATGCAAATGAAGAGGATGCAATATATTTTGATTTGTTTATAAGAACCTTTATATAGTTGCCTTTGCAAGATAACCAGGATTCAATTTTCACTTTTCATATTTTCACTGCACTTTTATATACTTTAATCGGCCCAGAAACTAAAATTAATAGCTCAGCTTCAAAGATGTCATCCTGGCTGACCTAGCTGTGCAGAAGGCAGTGGGCACTTGGGTGGCAAGAGTACATTTAGTCTCAACTTGGTCCACAGGCAGTGCCTGCCCAGCTGGGTACCCGGACTCTTCCCCAAGCTTGCTGCTTTGGAATAGCTATGGATGACCTTGTGAGAAGAAAATGAATCTGCATTTTCAGGTTTCCAGACATGTTTACAAAAAAGGGTATATTTAAAGCCCATTTTGAGAGCACTAACAACAGTTGTTTTTTGAACTTAAAATTCTTTAGTTCTCTTTCCTTATTGATTCCATTCTCAACATTCTAACAATATGAAACAGAAGTTTTGGTCTACACACATACTAATTATGCATCCCCATTTCCCCCTCATCTTTCTATTGAAACACTTTTTTTTTTGCTATCATTACATTGCTAGGGTGTTGGTGTCCATTGTATACATGTATACATGTGTGTACGTGTGTGTATGTGGGGGTGTTTTTGTTTTATTTTACATAAACAAGACACAACAAGGAGTTAGCACAACACATTAAAACTTTGCGATCATGTCAACATGGGTTCACATGCCATATATTAGTTCTGTAGTTTTGGGCAAGTCAGTTATTTTCTCTGACACTAAGTTGATCACAAATTAAAAGCTTGGAGCATATAGACATTTAAATGTTAATTCACTTTCTCCTGCCTCTTCAACTTTCCACCTTCTTCTGTGTTTGTTGCCGTTTGATTTTTCAGTATCCTTTCTGTCTGTGCACATGATGATATGGTGTCATACACTTAAAAGGCTTGAACAGGAGGAGTCAGGGCTCTCACCTGTCTTTTCCTTCTCACCTCTAGGTAGTCTTATGTACTAGAATAGAAAGGGAAAAATCCACAGATAAGAACTTCATATGGTTTTAAGGTTTGGGATAGAAAAAGCCATTAGATAATAATTGAACAAACAAAAAAGATCTCTCCCTTGACAACAGAGCTCTCACACTTAGAAGCAATATTCCAGGGACCAAAGAATCTACACCTTCCCTGGGCTGTTGCTCAGCCCCCGTTCTATGTACTCCCCCCCACCTCGCCCGATAGCCAGAACAACACCTGGGACAGAGGGAATAAGTGCTCACTACACTCCTGGGGAGAAACTGACCCTGAGGAAGGGCTCTCTCACCTCTACCCCCTGTTATTATCATCCCATTTAAAAATATTAACAAAAGGGCTATGATGGTCCCCAAACCTCCCAAGTATTCCACTCAAAGGCCCTCACTGTAATTGGAAGTCTATATTCTTCTCCGTAGAAGATGACATGATGGGAGCTCACTGAGGACCACCTTTGCTAGGTCAGCTCCTGCCATCTGAGAGGAAACTCATCAAGAGTGAGTCCAGCATCTCATGGTCCTGCCATTAAACTCACAAATGCCATTTTCCCCTTTCAGTATTGTAATGTAGGAGCATATGGAGGCTCAGATCAAGGGAACCCTGAGGATACCAAGACGGTAGAATAAGATTCCTCAGACAAGACCCAGACTAGGGGTTAGGGGCAAGCTGAAGAAGCTTAAGCACATTTTTACTATCTGAAAGCTACATATAAATTCAGTAAGGATTCCATTCATCAGCACAGCCTCAGAAACTTGCAAACATATAAACACACCCAGAAAAATTAAAAACATCTGTGCAGCCAACAGAACAAAACCTTAAAATAAAAAGGAAATGTTGTTGAGCTGGGCAAGATTATCAGCTTCTCCTTTTCCACAATTCTGTGAAGGTATATCTTTGGGAGTATCTACACATTTGATCCACGGACATAGTTGGTGATTTTTTTCTAGTAAACAAATTTTTCACCTCTAAATGAATTTGCAAGCTGTTTTACAATTCTAACCTCACCCAATCATGCCTTATAACCCACCCTTAAAAAAGTGATTTGCATGCGAAAATTATTTTTATTTCTACATGAAAGACAAAAAAAACTGAAATACCTCTTTCTACTGTTATCAGTGTTTATTAAGTATCAGTTTTAGGGTTTAAATTAACAGCAACAAAAAAAAAATTCACTCAGGTTTATCACACTTGTTCAGAGTCAGACTGTCAATGAAAGATTGAACTATGCATTTTCAAAGTTTCAAAATTTGAATTAATTTGCTGATTTGGCAATTGCCAAAAAGGTAATTTCATTCAATATAGGAAATATTTAGATTTGTTGTTTTATTTAAATTTTTTTCTAAAGATTTCTCCTTTGAATTCAATTCACCTTCTTGATGCTGACCAGGTCTCTCATTTGTTAACCTTGAGAATCTAGAAAAATTCCTTGGCATGTGGAACAGGGAAATTGAGGCAGATAGCTGAACATAATGGCAGGTACAGATTGTCTCCAGGGCGGAAGGCCCGGTGCCTGGCACGAGGCAAAACTGGGAACACAAGGACCTCACCCCCAGGGTAACTGGTCCTCCCTTGGCCTTTCCTCCCTAGAGATAACATCTAGGCCTCAGTTGTAGGTTCAGCTTCAATTCCATAAAAACAGCAAAACCAGGTGGGGAACCCCAGGACCAGCCTCAAAGACTAAAGACCCCCTGCCCTGCCATTGACCAATCAGAGGCAACCACCCTGAAAGGACACACCAGGAGAACTGATGAATGTTCTGCTGAAACCCTCCCCTGAGGCCTCCTCTAAGATTCCTGCCTGCAGGGGAGAGATAAGAGCCTGAAGACAAAGGACCCAGCACAAGTTCTCACTCTCCAGGGCAGCAGGCACCATTTTCCTTTTCCTTCTTCCTCCTCCTCCACTTATTTACCCACAGACCCGTGTCTCTGAAACTCTCAGGCAATGGGCAGCTGGCAGCTTGTCCCACACTAACCCCCTGAATCTGTCCCCAAAGGCCCCTTTTCTCTGACTTTTCAGTGAGCTAAGGCAGCCCAGCCTAGGCTCTCCTGTTGCTTCTTCCATGCTAAGCCTTTTCTTGCCACCCTCAACAGACCCATCCACTCTCTTGAGGATGTACTGATAAAGCTTTTACTCATCCACTTTCTTCTTGCTGATCTGTAATTCTTTAATGTGTGAGGGAGAAGAACTGAGCTCCAGTAACAACCTTGACTCCAATATAAAGTACATTTTCAAAGAATGGTTTGCATGGACTCCTGAATCCACTTCTTAGATCATCAATTACCAGTGACAAGGGCATTTCTGAGTTGGAATGGGACTGAGAGACAGGGGCCATCCCAGGGAAAAGGGTATGCCATCGAGTAAATATATGGAGGTACACCATATTTTGGGAGACCACACCACCAGAGACTTGACCATGGCTTGGACACATTTCTGCTCCAACTCCCTTGGGATGATATTGCTAGAGAGCTTCCTCATCCTGGATTTGGAGTCCTCCATCTCTGATTTGATAGTTCCTGAACTTCGTCCTGTTGCCTCCACCTTTCTTCTTAGCATCCCCTTAAGGCATGATGTACTTTAAGAAGACCTAGGAAGAGCCAAGCCTCTTTGAAGATAATAATACCCAGTAATATAATGAGAGCAGGAATATTCTGAGAACCTTGCAGTTTTGTACTTGTTACACTACAGGGTTTAAAGAGCACCAAGGCCTCCCCACTTCCACTGTGGAGCCTAAGGGAGACTAGGAAAAAGGACTGTTGGAGCTCCTGCAGAAGGGGGCCCTAGAGAGAGAGGGATTTGCTTTCCACCAAGGAGAAGGATGTTCTCTACAGAGCATGGCTGACAACTAAGTCTGAGCCTTTTTATCCACTCCTGAACTCTTTGTGCTCTTGGCTGGCCAAATGTAAGGACCTTTAATCATTACTTGGGCCATCATCCACTAGGAAGAGATGTATACCTGAACTTTGAATACCTGTGTTTAAAGAACCAATCTCCTCAGGATTCAATATAGCCACTTACTTGAGCTGCTACTGCATATTTTTCCCATCTGATCATCAAGCCAGTGTTTTTGCCTATAATTCCCTATAAACTGCAGGAAACATCATCATTTACATTTTTAAACCTGAGAATTAAGCCAATTTTCCTGAACACAGAAATGTTTATGCAGTTAATTAACTTGTTCATCTACTTTTTATTTTGCTCTTTTCTCTTGTGCGATTAAACTGTGATTGCCTATCAGTCCCTTCTTTCCTATTAAGTTCTCTCTCTTTTGAATTCTTCAGCTGGCAGTCTATTCTTGCCACCATATTCTACATGGGTAGAAAAACTTGAAATCATACACGTACCAAATCTTAAAGCAGAAGGCACTTCAACTCCTGCCGCAGCCAGACCATTTCACTCTTGACACCCTCCAGCCAAGTTGGAAAGTCTTTCCCAAATGGAAGGTAATTTACCACTCTAGAAACCCTCTAGCCCCTTTGGCCCCCGATCTAAGCCCTCAGTTCAGATTATTATATTCAATCGAAAGCTTCAAAAACAGAGTTCATCTATAGCTACCTATTTCTATTTCTTTATGTCTTTTTAGAGAAATCAGCACTTTTGGTTTGTGAATTTTTCAACTCTTGCTTCATTTCTCTGTTACAAATTTATCACTCTAGACTCTATAGGTAACTTAACTTTCTCTTCTAAATACTGTAGTCCTTTGTCTTTCTTTGTCTCTGATGAACATCTATTTTATCTTCTATCTTCTCCCCCATCCCCCATGGCTTAGTCAATCAAACTCCACTCCTATGGACACTACAACATGATTCTAATATTCGCTTTGGTTCAGAGATTAAACTTTTTCCCTACCCAAATAATGAATCAACTGGGATAAAAATTATGTTTCATAATAATAAAACATGATTTACAACATATTCTTGGGACATAAGAATAATAGAGAAAGTACTTTGGCTACAAAAGACAATTCTTCAAATACCATCAAATTGTTTCAAACCATTACTAATTGAATTTTCATCTAGTCACTCTATACTACAACTCATAATTCACATATTGTTTTTAAAGGTAAGTTAAATTTTGATGTTTATTTGAAGAGAATTTAAATATATTTGTCTTGAAATAGAGGCCAATTCTTTTCATTGAAGATTACCATTTATAAGCTCAGGTGATGAGAGCAAATGTTTTTCTTAATTCAAATATCAAATTAATCTTGCCATTTACAGGTCTTAGCCTTGAAAAAAGAAAAGTTGGAAGATATCACATATGTTCAGGTTTGCCTTTCCTTTTTTTTTTTTTCACCCTCCTATAGAACTACAAAAATTAAGTTTTCCTGTATTAAATAAGCCACTCCAACCTTCTAGCAAGTGGCTATGAGGCTCACGGAATCCAATACTGTTACTATTTCCAATTCAAGAACATTCAACATTACAACAGTTTTAAGTTTAGCATGTGAGGTTGTATATTTTAGGAGACAAAAAAGAAAACACAAGCTTCTCAAGTAAATTGGATAAGTTTTATTCCTGAGGCAACACATATTTATTTAACTGGCAGGCTATGCTCAAGGGCACGCATACATCAACTACTTTCCGACTCTAAAATACCATACACCATTTGAGTTTAAAAGGTTTTAAAAAAAATGCCATAATAACTACCACCTCCCTAAACATGCAGAACCAGAACTAATGTATGTCAAACAGCCTACCTGGTACCAAAAAAAATTCTTCATCAGCCATTTTAGGGGCAAAAGTTAAGTGCAAGGGAGATAGCCTCAAAAATGTTAGCTCTTGCCAATCTATTTTCTCTCCATCCACAAGAGTAATTCTAGTTGAGGTTTATTTTTAGTTTTAATTAATCCACTCTGCCCTCTTTTTGGCAGGCAGCTGGAGTGCTACTCCGACCTTCTTCTGTTGAATGTCAAGAGTACTCCTCGGAGAAAGTGAGTGCAGTCTCTGCTCTTTCGAATTCCTGCTAGTCCATAGGAAGAACAATTCTGATGACCTGGATATCGAGATGAAGCAGAAGGTCGATTTTCCCAGGTTCTGTGCACATGGCCCATTTATCTGAATATTTTTGTCCTGCCAACAGCCCAGCATGTAGGGCCCAGGAACACCCGTTTCCCACCCCACAACATGCACGCTGTCGCATAAGGGACTGAGCAACCCAACTGTGAAGGCACAAGACTCAGGCACAAGCTGGCAATGAAACCAATGCATCCATTCCAACTTCTATTAACCATTTATTGGATCAACTCCATTATGTGTAAAGAGCATGGTTTCTTTCACAGACGGAGATTGTGATTGAAGTTCCGATGCCAAGATATCCCAAATGCTGCTGAAAAAAAGTGAGGAAAGGGCCTGAGGAGCTGCTATAAGCCAAACATTGGGTCAGTGTTTTCACATGTGTTACTGCATGATTCCCACAACCACTCCTCATGATTTGTGTTATCAAAAGAAAACCTAAGGAAGTAAGTGATGGGCAGCTGGTGGTTGCACTGAAATTGAAACCCAGCGTGTCCAGAAGCATGTTCCAGAGAAGGCTACCTCTGCAGAATATCTATATATAGGAGTTCTGTGGAAGGAAGAAAATAAAAGATCCAAAGTCTAGATATAACCTCAGGCGTAGATGTTTGAGGTGGATCAAAGACATCACTTTTGGGAGGGATGGTTTGAAGGAATTTGAAAACTGGGGTGCTAAATATCCATCTATGTGGATGTTAATGTCACCAAGGATGATGACGGGAAGATGGTGGACAGAGAAGCAGTGAGCCCAATGCCAAAGTAGTCGTGAGGGATCAGGAGGTCAGGAGATGGCAGCAACAAGAGGGCACATGAATGGTCTAGCCTGACAGAAAATCATCATCATTGTCACTACTTCATTACTGTCAATACTGATTTTAGCTCTAAAATCTCAATTTTCTACATTCAATTTTCAGACCACCAGCTCACTTCCTTTCACTGACTATTGCCTGCCTTCTTCCTCATTTCCTTCCTTACCTACCTCAAATTCCAAGGCTCATTTCCTTTGGACATACTCTTGATTTCATTAATTCTCCTTCCACCTGATTTGTACTCCACTCTTGATTAGACACAAATTTCCACCCTCTCTGGGCCTATACTCAAGCAGCTAATGCAGCTGCAAAAAAAAAAAACAAACAAAAAACAAACAAAAAAAAAAATACCAACAACACACAACTGTGTTGACCACTTTAAATTATAATTAAAAAAATCAAGTGGATCCTCCATTGCTGACCATCCTCTACTTTTCCCCACATCTATTCTCTGCCCAACTCTCCTGAAGCAATAATTGGCACTCATTTCTTTCCTCAAACCGCCCTGCTCCTTCCCCTTGTAACACTTAACCCCCAACACTCCTCTCCTTCCTTTTACAAATGAATGAATGAATGAATGAATGAATGAATGAATGAATAAAAAGGTGCCTGTGCTCCATGGGACCCCTTTGGGGAAATAATGTTCTGTGTTATCCAGCAAAAGAAAGGAACATTGGGGACCACGATGTTCCAACATTAAGCATGTTCTAAGCTTTTACTTCCTGAAAGAGACCAATTGCCCAAAATTACCATACAATATTATTGCTATCAAAAAATAGTTTCAATAACTTTTGGGGATGACAGAAAAGAGAAAGTTATTTATTGAAGACAAATGAAAAATTAACACAAACCTTTAGACTTCAAGTACCACCAGGCTGCTTCCCTTGCAAATCCTCACCTGCCAGGGAAGACCCCGACCCTGTCTGGGTAAAGGCAGCCTGGGGCTTTCATGTGCCTCTCAGGCAGCCCAGACAGGCTGACGAGCAGCTGGATTTTCATGTGGAGAGGAGAGAGTGCAGTGTCTCTCAGCCCACAGGTCCTTGGTGCAGACCAGCCCAAAAAGGAAGGTCAAATATTGAGGAAAAAACGTTTTAGCCAAAGAGTGAGTCAAATGCATCAGAATGATTTGCAACTAAAGCTGAGATTCAGAATGAAGGGGTTTTAAACATTAAGGATTACTCTTTTTACCACATATTACCTTTGATATTTTTCAAAATTGTTCCAACCAGTGAAGAATCATCATTCAAATGTGGCTTTTAAATGTGCGTTTTTAATAAGATGTGAGAAGTTCATGGTGAGGAGAACAGTCATTAAATTATCTTAGTTTTCAAGACATACAGATTTTGAGACTTTGGAAAGAAGAAAAAATGGCCCTTGGGGATAATCTAATTTCTCAAAGTCCATTCTGTGCAACACTAGTCTCACTGCTATTGTTATAAAAACAAATGTGTTCATGACCAGGTATGTTTGGGAAAAATGTCCCTCTTGAAATTTTCAAGCACATTAAAGGTTCTGACAAGTTCTACGATAAGGAAACCTGTCTTAATTTGTTAATTTATACATAGAACTTCCAAAACTACTCAAAGATCATTTTCCTCACCCCCAACACCTTCTAACATTCAACTCAACACCTCCAAGAAAAGTGATCTGCCCCAACCTTCTCATTTTATAGGTTAAAAATATAATAGACCCCTGACTGGTGTGGCTCAGTTGGCTGGGCATCATTTCACAAAGCTGAAGGTTGCTGGTTTGATTCCCAGTCAGGGCACATGCCTAGGTTGCATCTTCCATCCCTGGTAAGGGCACATATGAGAGACAATTGATAGATGTTTCTCACATCGACGTATCTCTCCCTCTCTTTTCCCTCCCTTCCCCTCTCTCTAAAAATAAATAAATAAATATTTTAAAAAATAATAGTCTAAGATTACACACTATTTAGGGCATCAATGAAACGTTAAAGAGATCATAAATTCATGGTGTGTGCCATGACCCTTAATTCTACCTCCAAAGGCAAATATCCCTAACTAACTTCAGTATTCTCTCACTGAGCCCATATGCAGTCTTGGAATCTTGCTTAACACAGCCACCCCATTGACAGAAGTTGGCATGTGAAACTAAATCTATTTGTCATCTGTACACTAGCATCCAGGTATTTGGATTCTGGATTCCCAAAGTCACAATGTCGTTATCATTATCATCATTGTCATCACAGCTGTCATTTATTGAGTATGTACTTTGTGCCAACCACCATTCTATGGGTTTTACATGCATCTGCTGCTTTAATATTCACAGTGACCCTAACAGAGAGTTAACAAGAAGCCCCTATTCACACACAGGAAGCTGGGGTACAGATGCCTTATGCTTCTTGCAGAAGGTCATCCAGTTTGAAAGTGACTTAGCTGGCATCTTGGCTATGCCAAGCATGCAGTCCCAGTATGTGCCCTCAGTCCTGACCAAGCCATAAATTTGATCCTGAGTTAGGCCTGGGATAGCACAGACTATTCCCAAAATATAAACCCTTTTTATCTTTCACTTTTATTCTGGAAAACAACCCCCTAAGGTAAGGCTAGAGTCTCCATCAGCAGATTTTAGAGAAGACAAATGGTATATACAAACAAGTTCTGGGGTCTGTTCAAGATCTCAGAAGAAAAATAAGCCTAAGTGGGATCTGAACATGGCATTGGGGGTGGGTCACAGAATGGCGACCCTTTCACTATTTGCTAAGCTTGGCCTCATCCCATGGGACACATAGCATCCCCAGCTCTCTCTCTATACTCTCTTACCAAGACCTGCAAAGTGGTCATTGTGATTATGAGACTCTCACCAGTAAAAGCACCACTTGCTCCAACAGCAAAGGTGCTAATTACCTTCTAGAGCTCAGCCAGTTTCAAATGGAAACCTTAAAAAAAAACAAACCCAAAAAACCCCAGCTGAGTGTGTTCAACATCCTATACTAGAGGAGGTCTACTGACACACACTCAGCCGCAGAGCAAAGTCCCAGACAGGGCAGGTGCCTCGTTTGATGCTGGGATCTTCATAAAGCAGAATGATGAGAGAACTTTCAGTATTCTTAGAGAATCCCTTTGAAGGGTAGGTTCTTTTTTCCCTTGGCCAGCACAATCATCTTAGTCAAGATATTGATGTCCCTTTGTGACCCTAACAAGTCTCACTAACCTTCCTATTACAGCAGGGCAGACAGGGGTAAACCCACTGTGGCCGATTACTGACTCCTTCAGAATTTGACTTTCTCCCTGAATCTTGGGGTGCTGGGCCTTGGCAACCTCCCAATCTGTAAGCAGCACTTGGCTTTGAGTCTATATTTGCAAGGCTTTTTCAGCTACAGAGTGACTTTGCCTCCTCCTTCCCTCCTTCCCTCTTATTCTCCACAGACTTTTGCGTAATTCTGCTGGGAGAGAGGCCAAAATATCCTTCGTGCCTGCCCCAGACCAGCTGCATTTCCTTGCAGAGTCCGTGAACCTCACCTGGCCATCTGCTGGGGAAAACACTGGAAGGAAGGTGTCATGTAAATATGAGAGTAGCTGAGGCTGATGGAGTAGCTCTGCTCTCCTTGTCACTTTGGATAAATCATGCACTCCCTCACTCGCTTCTCCTCTCTCTTCCCAGCAGCAATGTGATTACTGAGGGAGTGCCAGAAAAGCCCTTACGAAATAGAAATAGGTCCGGCTGGATAGGCCCTGCTCTCAGAGGGCTCCCACAAGCCTCTCTGTAAACACAAACAAGCAGCCCAGGCACTTCCGAAGCTCCCCACAGCCCTACAAAGGGCCAGAGCAAAGACCAGCTGGGATGGAGAGACAGGAAACAACAAGATGGCTCCTTTGCTTAGTTAGATGTAAATTTTTCTCCAGTGAAATGAGAACCCAGTTACCTGGTACAGAGGAAATGATCACTATTTGCTGACTTCTAAAATAGGTGATAGGTTCCTTTGGGAAAATGCATAAACATCAAAAACAAATTCCTCAGTTATTTCTAGGCACTGTTTTTAATATGATTCGCCCCCCCCCCCGGCCCTTATTTTTAACATCTGGTAAACCTTCACTAGAGACGAGTTGATTTCCTAGCCAGAATAATGCATTTCTGTCCATCATGACATAATTAATAATAATTTCCATATTTACTTGGCTTTCATCACACATCTCTTTGCACTGGTGAGGGAAGGCAGAGAAAGAAAGTGATTCCCCCCACCCCCCAATCCCCCACACACACACTCTGCTTGGCAACCATTCCCAGTCAGTGGAGAGTGCACCTTATTAAGATAATGGAACGTAAATCAAAGTGAATAGGTCTACACGTCATGCTGAGGGTGTGTGTCCACTTGCACTGCCTGCCAGACAGCAAACAGGTCTGCAAATTAAATGTGAAAAATCAGTGAGGACCCGCAGCCCATCACTGGAAGGGAGCACAGGACCCTGACAGTTCAGCTAATGCCTATAATCACAGTGATAAAGGCCTGCAAATGGCTTCATTCCACCTTGTCACTCACAGTTCTCGCTGCCACCCCTTACTCCTGCTACCTGCAGTGACCTTTGTCATGCTCAAGAAAACAGCTCCCGCAATGAATTCTCTCTTACAGAGTGGCCAGATGGGGCGGTTTTGCTCCATTATTTGCTCCTGTAAAGGGAAAATGCCAACAGAAAGATTCATTACGGTCCAGCCCATCTCTGCAAAGCTTCTCTGATTTATTAGGGCATAAACTGCTGTATGGGCTGTAATGAGACATAAATGTTCTGGAAGGCCTATGAACTCCAGCAGGAAACGCCTTGCCATCACACTTCTGTGCACCTAATTTATTAACAGCTTGTGCCGGCACAGCCTGGAAAATCCTGCCAACTCTACAATCTGTAGCAGTCACCTTTAGGGTGGGCGAGGGAGAATGGGACAAATGCGTCCAACTCAGACAAGTGACAGAAAACTTATGGGCACACTGTACAAAATGGTGAAGTCTTGCATTTTCTCCTAACTCCCCAGCAGACATTTGGCCAAGCTCACTCTGTGAGAGAGCAAGGTTTCCCCAACCATGTGATGGCGAACTGGACATGGTGCTATCTCAGCGTTCCCTTGACCCTGGAAGAACACAGAGCAAAGTGTTTATAGTTCCTTCAAAGGCCCCCCAATCTCTGCTTCTACTTCCTCTATCATTCGAAGGATACTTTCTCCAAGGCAGTGTTCACCCCAGCTTATTACAGCACTCTTTGCAAGATGATTAGCATTTTTGCTTTCTAAACATCACCCTTGCAGTTCTAAATATAGAACAAAAAATTAACAACAGACCAGCCCATTTATACTTCCTTTTGTACAACCAGTTTTTTTCGTTAGATCATAATATGCATGTCTCTTTAATTCAATTTTGGTTGCATGTGCCAAACTTTATGAAAAGAATCAGATTAAGTAGTGAGCTGCCAAGAAAATATATAAGATCATGACTTGATATTAGGTATTAGGCATTTTATACTTCGTGCACTAATGACAGGAGATCATCTTTTGTCATGAAACATTTACAAAACACTTCTTGAGCCTAGACCAAGTCCTGGAGATCCAATAGAAAAAAAAAACATGGCCCCAGTCCAAGACGAATGACATGATTTGTGGGGCCCAGAGCAAAATACAATTGTGGGGACCATTGTTCAAAGAGTATTAAGGATTTCAAGGCGGCAACAGCAGAGCATTAAGCCAAGCACAGGGCCCTCTGGGCGTGAGGCCCTGAGCCACAGCTTGGTAGCATGGCTGTGGGGGGGCCCTGACTCTGCCATGTGGCTCATGTATTCAGTAAAGGAACCAAACAATAAGACAATACCACTGATGAGAACATAAGAAACAGACGTTAATGCTCAGACAAAAGGAATATTGTCCTACAGGAAATCAAGACAGAAGAATATGATCCTGCCTGGGGCATGGAGGACAGGACAGCACACCTGGGTTGAAAGGAAAGGTGTGCTTGCTGTTGAGTAATGAACAGGAGCATCACAAGGCATAAGGTAGTATATCTATGCACATGGCCCCTGGGGGAAGGAGAGTGATACCCTGGCCCAGAAAAGGCCCAGGTCTGAGATAAAGCCTGAGAGGGACTAGATGCCAGACCTCAGCAGGGTCTTGCAGATCACAGGAGGATTTCCATCTCTAAGGAATGTTGACAGCCAGTACATAGACAGATTCGTTCTCTATCATTGTGTGGGTCCTTTTCCAGAGTCCTTGTCCCCTACATCAAGTGGCTGATTCCATGCCCCCTGGGGGAGGGAGAGTGATGCATTGCCCAGAAAAAGCCCAGGCTTGAGGTGAAGCCTGAGAGAGACTAGCTGCAGGTGTGGTGAAAATATTTACTCTTATAACACCAGAAGCAACAGAATGATTTTGTTTTTATTTAAAAGACAAAGCATTTCCCCTGCTGCAAATCAAATGCCAAGAGTATCCTCAAGTACATTTCTATACCTAAGGAATAAGCCTGGGTAAGCAGTGGCTGAGACTTTGTCACTATAATTAAATACGGCAAAGGCCAATAGTGCCTTCTTGAACAATGGCAGAATCCTAGGCGCACATTAACTCCATGGTTCTCTGTGCCCAGAGTGTTGGACTGATCCTCCCAGAAGCAACCCTGCTGGCAGATCCCAGTCTCCTGGACTCTGCCAGGCTGTTCACACTTGATGAAATATTATTGCATGAAGGAAAAAGGAAGGCGGGGGTCTTTGTCTCCCAGCCACATGCTAATCACTCAGCATGGGAAAGAGTAGAAATTCAAGGCATTGTATGTTTGATTGACCTAATTTTTTTAAAATTAGACCCAATCATTATTAATTTTTAAAACATTCTCTCCCATACTCAGGGAGTTTGTTTTTTTGGTCTTGAATCGTGAGGTCTACTGATGATATTTGTTCTTAAAATAGAAGTTTTCCTTAAACACTGCATAATAAATAATTATAAATAGCCCAGTGAATTTTTCAATAAGAAAATTCTTTTTTCATGCCGAACTTGTTTTTTTTTTTCTCTCTTTCTTTTGGCTTTCTCAAGTTGATATAAAACTCAAATTTAAAAATGCCTATTTTGACTCTTTCAATACATGGTCCAAATATTTATCACAATTTTTCAACAAACTAGGCTGTGTCTCTTCTTGTAATTCAACAGGAAGTGGTCTGTTGATAACAGAAAAATGCATCAATTTTCAGGGTTCAGCACTGTGTCATTGAACAAAAGTAGGAATGCTGTTTTTTTGAAAGAACAGAAATAAAATAAAAACATATACATCGAACCATTGCAAGCACACGTGTTCCCTACAAATGGCATTTGGTTTCACTATTACTGCTTCCTTCCAGCCTCTGACTTAGAAGGTGGTTACTAATCATTTCTCTATTAGCACAAAATGAAACTGACCTGCAGATGTCATATTTAGCCTTAAAAACCAATTCATATCTTTCATTCTTTTAAGGTATCTTCAAATCCTTAGGTTTTAGGATGCTAACATTATGTTTAAAAAAATAGTTCCCTGAAGCATCCTTTTCATGTGAGTCTCTTACTAAGGGATCCACTTCAGAGGTTTTTAGAACAATGTTCATGCAGCAATTCTGTGCCAGCCAGAATGTAGATAAGGGACTAACACAGGCGACCTGATCTGCAGGAATTGAAGCCCCAGGGAGCTGCTTCTACTAAAAACAGGAATGAACTAACCCTTTGGTGAACAGAGTTCACAAAAAGTTCTTGATGGGAGGAAAACCCAAACCTAGAGCCAGAGAACTGCCCACAGCTGTTCCACTGAAATTCAGCCACCAACCACAAGGGCAGGTTCTTATGAGGATTCCATGGCCCCAGGTGCTGGGCCAGATGGAAGGTGTTTGATGGTGCAAAGTATTTCCAACTGTGCTAGGGATAATGTAAGTCCAGGTTCCCCTCATACTACCAAGTAATCCTCCAGTCACCCTGCATCATGTGTCATAAAACAAAGACTGAACTTTTGTCTTAGGAAAACTTGTTTTAACATTTTTTTAGGCCTTCCTTTCTACATAGATTTCAAGAGACAAGTTTGGAGATGAGGAGACTTCACAGCAAAAGTGCTTTGTTGTCTATGGCCCTGGGGAGAGAGTCACGATGGCTTATAGTAGAGGCATCTCTGCATTTTCTCTATGGCTGTGTCAGCAACAGCATTAGATAGTTCTCCTCTTCACACTGGGCATCTTCATTACCAAATGTAGAAATTGAGACAGAAATACTCCATAAACGTCACTCTGAATGGCTCCCCATTGGCATGAATTCCAGTCACTAATGTGATATGGAACAATCTATATTTCAGGTAAATTTAAGCAGAGATTTGTTCTAACTTTCTTTGGTTACCAATGACTTATTTATAACGAATAAATTTTGCCCCCATGGGTGTGGTTCCATTGGTTGGGCATCGTCCTGCAGAGTGAAAGGCCACCAGTTCCATTCCTGGTGAGGGCACATACAAGAGGCCACCGGTCAATGTTTCTCTCCCTCTCTTTCTCCTTTCCTTCCCCTCTCTCTAGAAATAAATAAATGAAATCTTAAAAAAAAAATAAATTTTTATCTTATAGTTAATGTTGTTGGAATGTAAAGCTATCTCTTACCTACTTTGTCTCAGAGATATTTTTTCTATTCTCCTCCATGTCAACTTTCCCTACCTCCTCACCATAACCTTTCAAAGTTGTCTACTGAGAAATTAAAAGAATCGTGAGTTTCACTTTTACAAATAAGTAATTAGTAGAAAAACCAATCCATCTTTTTCCTCATAATGTTCTCTAACAATTAAATACAGAATAATATATCCAAAGGTAGATCTTCCTGAGTTAGCTTTCTTCCATCTCTCTCCCTTCCTGATTAAATATTCACCCATTCATTTAAATACACACCTGTCCTCTCATCTAACCATCCACTTGCTTACACATGTATCCATGTATCCACCCATCCATCCATCCACTTACTTACCCACCTACCTATCCAACTCTAAGTACAAATGTTAGAGATGATGAAATTCCGAGTCAAAGAACTCACTCCCTTTGACCTTGTCATTATTCTCTTCCTATCTCTGGCAGTTTTGTGGTACTATAAACCTTAGTACCAAAGATACTATGCATTTATGGGGGAATCTTTATGTTTTGGGATTAGTATAGCTACTTTACATATGGCCATTTACCAGTAGATGAAGCTAAAGAAAACGGATTTTCTTAGAGGAAATAAAAGAGAAGTATGTCATAAAATAACTTTGTATTTCATTTCCAATTTCTGTGGCTGTAAATAAAGCTTTGTTCATTGAGCTTGAAGGCAAACCCCAGAGGAGTGACTAGGAGCTCAGTGCTCGGCGACAGACGGTTTGCCAGTGAGATGAATGCATTTCATTATCTGGAATTTATTCCATAGGCATAATTAGAACTCCTTTGAGAAGTCAACTAATTATGTAATATACAACAAAATATGTGAGGATTTTATTCTGGCATTATGCAGAATCTATCAAGATCTGTTTTAACTTATGATGTCCTATTAAAAGAGGAGCAACCAGGACAAGTCATTTCCCCAGCAATGGTTTCTGGTTAGTACCACCAGATAATATGAAAGTAAAGTATATATCTTCCCCTTGGGGCATTGCTGGAGAAAAGGCAGCTTAGATCAGCCCAATATATTATTAGATGTCCCCGTTGTCCTACAGAAACACAGCTGCAGGTATATTATTTCTGGCTGGGACAATGGTAATGTGAGGGATCAGCGGAGACATCAAATGAACAACCTTTACTCGCTGGCTCATTTTTTCCTTTCTATACATAGTCTTCAGGGAACGGGGTGACATGGTCCCAGAAGCAGAGGTTCCAGAAGAAGTCTCTTATGTCCCGGCCCACAGCCAGCACCTCCATGTCCAGCCATCTCTCCTTGCTGAGCTTTCACTCTGATGAAGAACTTCAGCAAACTTGCTGGCTTTGTAGAGAAAGCACGAGCCTCTGCACCATCCTGCTCTGCCTTTTTCTGTCTATGGGGGTTGGGGGTGGGGGGTGGTCTCATCTTCCAGTCCAGGCTCAAATGAAGGTTTTGACCATTTTTTTCCAGAAAGCAAGGAGAGGAAAATAACATTGCATAACTCTTTAAACTGCATTCCTGAGAGTTTCTCAAGTTTGTTGTAAAGAAAGGCAAAAATGGAGTAACAAAAACATTTTTCAACAGGAGGAAAATGAGAGGTACAACCAGGCAGTTTCATTTGCAGGTAACTTATAAAATGAATGTGATTTTTCCTTCCAAAGGCTGAGTTACTTCTGAATAAATTAGCTTCAGATGATGCCTTAAAAAAAAAAATGATGGGGAAGTAAGCAATCCAGCTTCTTGGGACTGCCAAGCAGCCAACAATAGTTCAATAGATTTTTGTAGATTTCTAATGATAGAATATTTTGGAAGATGTAGATATGGCTTTCCAAGTTCAGAAAGGCAAGATTGGCCCTTTGAGATACAAAGAAACCATGGAGAAAAGAGATGGCACACACATGGCATGAAGGCCACGACCACTGGCATCTTGTGCAAGGCAGACGCTGCTAACTGGTCACAGCCCTGTCCCTTTTCCAGCTAGATGGGCCCTCACAACACTTCTGAAGTCAGCAATTCAGAGAGTCACCTCCAAAGGCCCGAGCTTGGCCCTCATGACAAAACCTCCTTGCCATCTTGAACTTGGTGCAGACAGCTGGAGTTAATGAAAGAGTTAATGTGATTTTCCACTCCCCCCACTTGCTTTGAGGGACGCTGGTGAGAACTGGCCTGATCAAATCACCTTTAGGGAATGGAAAAATCTAACTCACCACACATGAAGGCAAGCACGGAAAGGAATGCTGGAGATGAACCGGGGCGGCAGAACAGAGCCGCACATCAGGCGCAAGGGAGGAGAACACAGACTCAGGGAGAAAAAAGGTGGCAGCGGAGCAGCCATCTTCCTAACTGTGTACAGACGACCCGTCTCTCACATGTCCAAATCCCCGTCCCAGGGGTGCGGGTTCAAGGCCTGGTGTGCACATGGCAAGGAGGGGGCTCGGCCCCCATTCCCTTCTGCATCTCACAGATGTGTCAGCTGGTATGAGTTAGCCGGGCAGTGACCACATTTTGGGGAGAAATCATCCATTGATTTATCACAGGGGGCATAAATCATAAATGCATTTAGTTGTCTTCATCGCCTTTCTTGTCATCCTGCCCCTCTGAAGTGAAATTAAGAGGCAGATGTATTATCTGGGATCAATTCCAGATCCCTTTTGTGTTTTAAAAAAAAGACTCCAGGAAGGGTTTCACACAACCCTCTGCCACAGGTTGATCAAAGTCTCGGCGCCGGGAAGGCCAAGTCACCACACAGATAACTCCAAGAGGCCTGGTGACGAGAAGGGTGACACCTTTGCTCACACTAGCCCCTCGGCCCAGATGGGGTGGAGGATGACAGGAGTTCCTGCACTGTCCCTAGTAACAAGCCAACCGCCTCTTTGGCTCACAGACACCGAGGCCACAGAGCTTCCTGCAATGACCCGGGTAGGCCATCGAGGCAACAGGAGAACAGATGGTGGTCAGTCACACCTACAAATTTTAAAATTATGTCTATAAAAAACCTGGTCAAAGCAAGGGCAGGGCGGGATCCTTCCAGAAAGGTCTGGGGGACTCCTCTCAAGCATTTGTGTATTCTCAGGTCTCAAGTTTCATCCAGGTCTTTTCAGGGATCCTGCCTCATTCCTTCCATTCTCCTTCCTCAAGAGTTTTGTCCCATTTCCCTCACTGGTTCCATGGACCACAAGATACTGCCATGTGCCTTTTCTCATGGCTCCTGCAAGAAAACTAGGAAGGAGCTACTACCATTTTACAAATTAGAAGTTCAGAGGAATTGAAGGGCTTGTTTGAGATCACACAGCTCAAGAACAAGCTGGACGTCAAACTGTGCTTCTCTGTCCTTTGCAATATGACTGTCAAACTCTGGGTTACTCCTACCACTTCTGTTCTAAATCAATGCTGAAAATGTAGTTTCCTTTCCTGTCTCTTCTAAGTACTCTTGCACATTCCACCAAGCACACCTGCCCCTTGAACCTGAAGAGCGCTGGGCTTCAGGAGAGAAGCAAGGGCAACAAGGACTCACCGTGGGCCACGAGGCAAGATCAGCACATGCTTGTGCTGACCTGGGACTAAGGGAGCAGAGAGGGCCAAGACATGGAGGAGGTGAGGGCCATCGGGGAACGACGGGCAGAGAGGCCCACCAACAGCACCCTATAGGAACAGCTGGCTATTCTTATCTGAAAGGGCTTCCTACATCCTTTACATCTCTGAGTCAGACACTTTGCATTTAATTACTGCTGGATGCCATGCACAGCATTTTGTCTGTCAGGACCAGAGGAGACTCACTTTAGACTCTTCTTTCTTTTGGTCACCACTCCTCACCTCCCAGGGCTCACAGATAAGCCACTGGAAGGAGGTATCAAGCACCACACTTGAGAGACATTCCAGCCTGCTGGCACATGGTCTGTGTTCAGTCTGCAATGATACACACACATACATGCTCATTCATGCAATTTCATATTAAGCAGCTACACTGTGCCAATATGTCAAGTGCTGGGCATACACCCATGACCAAGAGATATGGCATCTACCCTCATGTGTAAAGAGTTAATAATCAGATTAAACCCAAAATGAATGCTAATTATTTTAATTTTAATTTTAATTTTCAATGATGGTGTCAGTAAGGGAAATAGCAGGGACTATGAAAGACTATAGCAGAAAAAGTGGTGGCCAGGGGATGTATTGCTGAAATATATACATCACAGCTCAAGTCAGAGCTTCAAACTGGGAGATGTCTGTGTGAGCCATGTACCTGTCCCTCTAAGGATTTCTCGAAGGCCTGGAGAGACCACCTCTGTGTCGGACTTTAACCCCCTCAGTGAATGGCAGCAACAGGGAAATTCTTAAGGGTTCTGCCTAGAAGAGACAGAAGCAGACCCCCACCCAAGAACCTGCGCCACGTCCCTTTCTCCTGATGTCAGGAAGTCAGTTGTCAATCCCTAGCCTGAGGCAACTCTTGCTAGATTTTTTTGAAGGGGGTCTAGAAATTTTTTAATGAGAAGAGCTCCTAATAGGCCATCTCCTAAGCCCAGAGGAAGGGAAACAATCAGTATTTCTGAGAGAGTTAAGGAAACTATTTTGTGAAGAGAAAATACATTCAGTAAGTATCTCTTTGGCTCACACAGACATCTTTCTGTTTCGAGTCTGAACCAGAACAATCTTCTTTGAAATTCTAAAACCATTACTTTTTTTTCTCCGTCTCACTGAGGCACAAAAACATATCATGTGAAAGCAAAATCAACACGATCCAAACTTAAAAGCCGTAAAGTTTCCACGAGTTCTCAGGGTCAGATTCATAGAGCCAAGGGTTGTGAGTGTCAAGCTTCTGACCCAAAAGATACCAGACACTTGCCCCCAGCCAGGTTTACCCTCTCCAAACCACAAGGCACCTTGGGAATTCATTCTAGGGCCTGATGTGGCCCCAGAAGGCATGTGGCTGTTTAGCTAATCCTCCCTGTCTGTCTCACTTTCAGTTTGTGTTCCAGCACAGATTTCCACATGGGCCTCTTTGCTTTCTAGTAAGACTCGCCAGGCAGCAGCTTCCTGCTGGACAGTCAACACGCAGCTCATACGTGTCTCCCCGAAAGGCCTCATTCATCAGCACCATCGGCTGTTTCATTTTCAAGATAGGATTTCCAAAGGAGTGAAGAGGATAGGACAAAATCTTTATTACATTATGGAACAATGAACAGCAAACCAAAGTCAACTTTACCGTGGAGATCTTGAGAGGGAGTGAAAGGCTCTTGGGGGAGGCCCTGTGCTGAGAGAAAAGCCCAATGTGCTGGGCTGAAGTTACGGCTCATGTTCACTGGTCCCATAAATCTCCTCCCTTCATAGTTTCTATGGAAATGATTAAGGTAAAGGCAGTCAGGCAAATAACAGGTCAATGGCCAACATCAGTTGGCGCTGGGAGCCTCAAGTTTTATCCCGAGATGTGGGAGGAAGTAATACAAGGGTCAGCCTTCAGAAAGAATTTCATTCCCCAAATATACTGGAAGAAGGAACTTCATTTATATGGCTTAAAGGTGATTTCTTCAACAACAAATTTAGCAAAAAATGCAAAGGGCTCCTCCATCATAAAGACCTAGCATCATGAAACAACCATGAGGTGCCAGGAGGTGCCAGGCTCAGGGCCAGTTTTGGGGTTGAAGATCCTTCTTTGTGAGCTGTTGGGATCAAGTTCAAAGGGTAGATCAATTCCTCTGTGCATACAGCACTGAAAACAGAGGCTGGGAGGGCTTTTCAGGGGGGTTATGGGAACCTTGCCTTGGCCTAAACCTACTTGTTCCTTCCTCCCTTCCACAAATGTTTCCTGAGCACCTGCTATGCATCCAGCGCTGTGTCAAGTACTAAGCTTTGGGGGAGAACCAAACAGGAAATGATCTTGGGTCTACTGGAGAAATAAACATTGCAGAGATAATGACACCACTACTGCCCAGACATTCAAGGTGCTGGAAATTCCACTACCTGGAAGCCTTTCACCTGGACACTCTCTGTGTCCCCAAAGAATCCCAGTGGGGGAGCCCTAGGCAGGCTGTATTTGCCCCAGAGCCTCACACCAGGGCAGGATGCTGGAGTACAGGTTAAAGCAAGGGCTTTAGAGTCGAGTCACCTAACCTGCTCATAAGTCAGTTTCCTCACCTAGAAAAAGGATGTACTATAAATATCTATACAGTAAAAGTGCTGCAAGGATCAAACAGGATGATGCTTCCAACATGCTCAGCAAAGCTCTGGGCAGGTAGCATTCCCTCCTTCCTTCTGAAGGCTCCCTGAGCAAGCACGTGTGTCAGGCACTTGGGGTGCATTGGTGGGCAAAATAGGCGCAGCACCCTGCTCTCATAGTGCCATGCTTCCGATGGATGGGACAACAAACAGTTTACTTCCCTATCGTGTTTATTAAGCACATTACAAAATGAAAAATTCTATCACCAAAAGGAAAGCAATGCCTAAGATTTCTGGCAGTTAGGGCCAGGGTAACTTCAAATCTGATAGTCACGGTAGGTGTCCCTGAAAACGGGGGTGCCCGAGTAAGGGCATGAAGGACCTGAGAATTGAGCCAATGTAGAAATCCATATTAAATTATCCCAGGCCAAAGGAACAAAACTGCAGACCTGCCAAGGTGGCCGTGGGCCCAGCGTGCCTGGGAGCAGCGGGCCGCGCAGGGGCCACGGGGGCCGGCCGTGGAGCACAGGTCCGCACGGGCAGTCGCGTCAGGCAGCCTGTGCCGGCCCCCCGGGGCTTTGGCCTAACCTCAGCGTAGAGTGGGTCAACAGCCCAAGTTTGGAGGTTCACGGGCATGGTTTATGTTTAGTTTTCCAAGTGCCTGGTTGCTGTGTGGAGAATAAGCCATGGAGTGCCTACTTCTGATGAAACAAATCTGAGAATTGGGAAGAACTCTGATTCCATCACAATTTATATGCAGGGTGTAAGAGTGGCAGGGGCTGGGGAGACACAGTTGGCTTCCAGGTTCTCTGCCCACTGAGCACCTTTCTGGACAGCAGGTGTTTTCTGCCCTTTTGTCCACCCTGCTAAGTGCCCCCCCGGCCCCTCCTGAGAAGACAATGCAGGAAGGCAGGCGACAGCTCACTGCTGCACCTCAGTGACAGTTTCTGCTACCAGAGGCACGGAGCCCCTGTTGGCAGAGACCTCCATTTTGTTGGCCATGCCAGTGCCCAGTCCATGGTCCGTCACAAACAGGGTGCTGGGAGGCTTCCCACCAAATCATCTACGGAGAGAGTTCTATGAAGGGAGCACAGGAGGTAAGGAAATAACCCGAGCCTGCTTAAGAGAAAAACAAACTAATAGATGCACACAACAGACTAGCAGCCACCAGAAGGGGAGTAGGGGGAGGCGAAATGGGTAAATGGGATCAAATGTATGGTGACAGATAAAACTGGACTTTTGGTGGTGAGCATGCTATCATATTTACAGATGCAGAATTATAATGTTGTAGACCTAAACCATGTTATTAACCAATAGTTCCTCAGTAAAAATATAAATAATAGGAATTAACCACCAAAATAAATATGTAAATAAATAAATCAATTTTAAGATAATATTTGGGGAAAAAAAGGATTGAGAGCTTCCAGGCCCATTCAGCCAGCCACCTGTGTTCCCAAACCTGCCATCCCAAGCTGTGTCCTCCTCTGTTTGACAGCAGCGCAGGCTCCCCAAGGACCTTTGTGCAGATGAACTGCCGAGCCTGGCCCAGGACCCCACTGACCACAATCTCCTCTCCATTACTAATATTCACCGAGCACTTGCTGCCCCCAAGGACTTGCTAAACTCTGGACACTACTCATTTGATCCCCCCCATAACAAGCCTAGGAGGACAATCTGATTCTTGTCTTCACCCCTCTATTTCCTAGATGAGGAAACTAAGCACACGGAGATTCAGTCACTTCCCCAAAGTCATAGCTCAGACTCAGTACAGTCTGGACAGCTGTCCCAGCAGTCTGAGCCCTGACCACCAAGCCAGAACAGGGGCGCCTAATATAAAAGTAACAGTATTTTTAAAATCTCTTTTTTGCATTTCACTAATACACATAGGCTGCTCATCTGAATTGAGAAACACTAGCTATTTTGTATCATTAATTAATAACAAATAGTCAAATAGATCTCAGTACATTTTGATAGGTTCTAGAAGTTTAAATATAAAGGACACTGTACATATGTCTATTCATGAAACAGGTAAAAGGCAAGGCCTACAAATGATTTTAAAATGCAGCTGAATACTTTAATCTTCATATAAGTCAATAAGACACTGCATAAGATGAATCCAGATTTAGGGATTAAAGAGTACTTTCTATTTTCCACATCTTGAAAAAATATTGCTACACCATGCTGAATTCAATCTTGGTACAACTATATTTTAACTATAAGAGCTAAATAGAACAGTTTTAAAGACACAAGTCGTTGGCAATCATGGTGACGATGTTGATGCTGCAGCACTATGTGCTCTACCCACTCTGTGCCCAGCACTGAGGTTGGTAGCACATCAACTTCTTTAATTCTGAACAAAACTGCAAGGTGTGTGCAATTAGCCCCAGTTTACAAATGGGGGAAACAGATTTGTCAGCATCTAGATACCACCCTCTTTCCAAGGAGGCAGCATTACCTCCCTGCCTCTACCCGGTCCCCAAGGGCCCTACTCAACAGTCCAAGAGATAAGAACTTGACATGTCATTAGCCTGCAGGTAGTGCTGAACTTATTCAACAAGCTTCCAATCATGACGGTGCGTGCCATTAATAAGCTAATGCACCTCTGCACCAGGTCCAGGCGGGGGGGCTGGGGTTCTATAACCCCACTTCTGCTCTGCCAGCTGCTTCAGGCCAGGCTCTGCCCATAGGATCAGCAGGGGGAGGCTGCAGGGAAGGAGGATGGAGGAGGGACTTGCTTCCTCCAGTGCACTGTCTTTTAGCTTCCCATTCCCAAGGCCATCATTCCAGCAAGGCTCTGACCCAGCAGGGATAGTTCATTCCAGTAGCAGTGACTGAATCCACTTTGTAGTTTTTCCAACACTCATGCCCTTCAGAGACCCCAGCACCCCTCTCAGATGCCTGGGTCCTAGCCCCACAGGACTGTGCTCTGGACTCAGAGAACCCAGCACCTTCCAGCCAGGGCGCCCTCCTCAGAGGTCTGAGTCTCAGGCCTCCAAGTCCTCTCCTTTTAGCTTCTGAGTTTTAACAGCCTCTCCCCGCTGACCCTCACCTGCACTCCCTCTGCCACCAGCCAGCCACAGGGGTAACAGCCGTTCCCTGATGTTGCTACTTACATGATACCCTAGACTTCTGTTTTTGCCCTTTCTAGTTAACAACTCTTAACATTAAATTCTCTCATTAAAATAACTGGTGGGTTTCTGCCCCTGTCTGGATGCTGCCTGATCCAGCGGTGATATAACTGTTCCCAGAGGCATTTCTCAGAGTGCTTCCACTGAAACAAATAGTCTTTGCCTGCAGGACCATGGAGGGGGCATAAAAACCCTCATAATTCAAAAAGTGTGGTCATGAGCCACCTAATAAAATGCCAATTCCAGGGCTACATCTGCAGAGAATGGAACTCAGGAGACACTTTTTATAAGTCCCCCAACACTGTCAGCCCCTCAGTTTGAGAGCACAGGTGTGGAAACAGTCCGACATGGCAAAGGGTCAAAGCCCTAAGCAAGTGACAATCTTCCTGAGCCTATAAGAAGAGAATGTAAGAAGAGAATGGCAATAGGAGTGTCTACCCATAGGCCATAGGACAGAGCTAAGAATTAAATGACAGGACGCAAGTAAAGTATTTGATTGGGTGCCTAGCAAGGGGGCTGGGTTTGGTGGGATCTGCCCTGTAGAGTAGCTTTTGATATCCATTTAGTTATAGGTATAACTTGAGAATGTGCACTGTCTCCATGTGCTTTCGGAAAAACACAGCAGTGCATGTGTGCAGGGGAGGTGCCACTGGGGCTGTCTTGAGCCCCTGACATGAACCAATCTTTGCGTGGCTGGCAGCAGCCACGCACCAGTGGGCCGTGCTCCTAACTTGTCTCGTCATGTTCTAGCTGGTGTCACAAGATGTCTAATACCAGCAGAAGTAATTAAAAATAAACTGGGAGGCAGCAAACCATTTCGACTCTCCCTTCAGCAGTGAGGGGTTTCCTGTCATACCGCTGACTGATCATGAGAAATGAATGTTCCTGCTATTTTCTTGAGACAGCTTTAGGATTTATTGCCCTGGAAAAAATATAGCAATGATGCAAACTCACCCAAAACTTTCAGACCAAAATGTGACTTCAGTCAGGGAGGAAGAGGTAAAGGGAGGGAAAGGACAGAGAAGTGTAACCACCCAGCTGAGCCTGAAGTAAATCACAGTAAGAAACACAACCATCTTGGAGCATCCACAGGAAGGGAACTAACTAACTTACTAACCGTAACCCCCACCCAATTGCAATCAGTTTTGACGAGGAACATCAATACCAAAACTGTATGCACAGCCCAGGTCTGTGCCTTGTAGCCTGATTCCCCACACGGTAGTCAGAGAGACCTAAAAACAGTCAGTTGTTGCCTCTCCCTGTTCAAGAACCTCCCATGGCTCCCCACTACCTTTGGATCACAATATCAACTCCTTACTGTGCCCATTAAAGGCCAGCAGAGCTGGCCAGTGCCTGTCCTGCCAGCCTCCCCATGACACTTCTCTACACTAACCATGTTCCAGCCACCTGCTCCTCATTCAGCTCCTCACAGACACCTATCTTCTCCTCCTCGGGCCTTTGAAAATGCCATTCCCTCTGCCCCTCCCCCCAGCTCTTTTCACTTCCATGTCCTCTCCTCAGAGAGGCTTCTCTCACCCACCCCATTGCTTGTCTCCTTCAGAAGATTTACCATGAATTCTAATCAACTGGTCTTTTCAATTGTTATCTGTGATCTGCTTTCTGCTCTCTGGGAGCTCTTTGAGCTGCCATGTCAGCTCCATACACCTGGGCTCTGGTACAATGACCTGGGACACAGTGGGTCCCCAGCAAAAGTGTGTTGAATGAATGAATTATCCCCATAAAGCTACATTTGGAGACCCCCTTCTATGGGCAGTATGACCTTAACTCCTTCCCCAGGGCCTTTGGTCTTGGATAAATCCTTTCTCCTCTTAAGTGGCTCAAAGGAAGGCAAAGGAAGTGCTCTGTAAAATCATTTGAAAATCTGACTTATTTTATTTAGCATACCCTCTAAGTTCATCCATGTTCTAGCAAATAGCAAGATTTCACTCTATTTATAGCCAAGAAGTATTCCATCATATATATGTACCACTTCTCCTTTACCTACTCATCTATTGATGGGCACTTGGGTTGCTTCCATATCTTGGCTATTGTAAATAATGCTGCAATGAACATAGGGGTGCATATATTCTTTCTAATTAGTATTTTAGGTTCTTTCAGGTATATTCCCAGAAGTGAAATCGTTGGGTCATAAGGCAGTTTTGGGGGTTTTTTTTTTGAGAAACCTCTATACTGTTTTTCATAGTGGCTGCACCAGTCTGCATTCCCACCAACAGTGCACAAGGGTTCCTTTTTCTTTACATACTTGCCAACACTTGTTGTTTATTGGTCTATCCAAAAGGGCTCCAAAGCCAGGTCCCCAAGCCATTCTGTGATCAAGGGCTTCTCTTTGTCCCCAAATCAAGAGCTGTTTTTGCCTTACTCATCCTTGCCCTCCTCCCCAGGCCTCTGAGGATCCTCCAAGGACCCCTAGCCCTTGTTGCCTCTCAAGGGCCTCACAGCTACAGGCCTCGCTGTTGTTCTGGAGGTAACCAGAAACACAGAACACACAGAGCTGAAACAGAATTCATCTTAGAAGTCCCCTATCCTCTTAGAAGAATGAAATCACTCAGTTACCCCTAGACAGCCTCTTCCTGAGGCCACATGGTGCCCACAGTCCTGATGAGTCCTGAGATTCCCAATCTCTCACATTCTGCAGACCCTCACACACTTTGGGGTGGGAAGGCCAAGGAAACGAATCTATTGTCCAAGTGACAATATGAGCAGAGTGACAGCTCTTTCTCAGACCTGAGATCATGTTGTCTTGCTTTTGCCCACCAGGTGTCTGTGTCCTGGCTAAGGGTCCAGCCTCGGCATTCAACACCTGGCCTGCCACTTCAGATGTACCAAACGCTAGTTTTGAAACTGAATCATTTATGTAGCCTCTTGCTGCCTCGGTTTCCTCATTTATGAAAAAATGGATAATAATAGCACACGCCTGATGGGTTTTCTGAGCAACTCTACATGAAGCATTTAGAATAGTGCCTGACATTCAGCACTCAACAAGAATAGCTCTCTTCAGCCTTGTTTTATATATTTAGCCATAGAACATCAGTTTAAAGCATTCTCTGGTTAAGGGAAGTGCTGGTGCAGGCACATACACTGAACATTCTAGTGCTCCCCACACTTCTTGTCACAGACCCACATGAAGGATAAATAGTACAGGACCATCCAACAGGTACAGAAGGGGCATTGTGTAACCCAAACTAAAATACAGTTATGAACCAATCAGTAGGTCAGTCTGGCCCTACCATAATGGAGGTTCCAAGGGTCCCATTTTATTTGGGCTCAGGGGCTCTCAGCTTTCCTGGGCCTTGTCAAAGAGGAAATCTGGTTCTCTCCAGGTTCCCTGTTACTCCAGCAACCTGAAAGCTGTGGCACTCTGCCATATGCCATGCCACTATAAAGCAGGATTCCAGGGGCAGTTAGGGCCAATGTTCATGAAGATGCGACATTCCAGGCACTGGGTGCAGCCCCTGGCCAGATGTCTATAGCTGGCTTTTCTTCCGAGCAGTCTGTCACGATGTCCTGTACCCCAGCCCTGAGGGCAGTGCTGAATGAGCAGGGGGAGGACAGAAAGGACTCAAAAAAGGTGAAAGGGTAGGTCCCCACATCCAGGAGAGACACCTAGAGCATAAAGAGAGGTATTCGCTCTCCACCCTCTCCACCATTTATAATGTGGCTACTATAGATATTCAAGTAAAAAAGCAATGGGAACATAGGAAGAAACTTTCCTCACCATTTTGAATTCAGCCAATGCATAAAATTCCAAGGGCATCTCAATGACTTTCAACAACACACTAGTTAATTTCTTCAGATCAGTTGTTGGTCAACATGTTCTCCAAGAGCCAGATAGTAAATATTCAGACTTTGTGGGCCACATGGTCTCAGTCACTACTATTCAACAATAGGCTACATATAAACAAATGAGCATGCCATGTTACAACAATACTTTTTATGGATAGTAAAATTTATATTTTATATAATTTTTACATATCATGAAATATTATTCTTTTTTTTTGACCATGTAAAAATGTGAAAAATCACTCATTTGTAGCTCATAGGCCACGCAAAGTAGGCAATGGGTCAGATTTGGCCCATGGGCCATAGTTTGCAACCCTTTCTTCAAGTCACTTGCTTACCATTTCTTACTATCCACTCTGCCTCATCATCAGGGGAAGTACTGGTAAATGACTCCTTGAGGATTTTCTTTAGTTCACTTGGAAGAGCAACTACATAGGTGGCAGGTAGGGCAATTTTTTCTAATTTAAATGCAGGCAGCTTTATTTTTCAAGCAGATCCTAGAATGAATCCTTTCATGTTGAGAAGTTCATATTTTATTCCAAATGTGTAAGCTCTGCTGTGAAGCCACAAGCCAATGGATATCAGGCAAAAGTAAATGGCATCCAATAAATGAATAAATAGCTCCTCATTTCTTCACTCAGAAATAAAATGCTGGCAAGGGACACATTGCATAGGCAATTTCTGCCTTCAGAGACTCATAGTTAAATCACCAATAATGTGTTTCTTCTTCCTACTCATTCTAAAGTGATTTATTAATCAGTTGCCTTAGCAAAGCCCTGGTTAGGTGGTAGATAGCTTTTTAAAAGGACACCCAGTGTGCTCCCCTGGCCTGCTCCCTACTTCCTCCCCTTTTTCCCTTTGGGAAACCCAGTTGCCATACTGTAAGGAAGTCCAGCCTACTGTACTGAGCAAAGGAAACTCACAGGGTGGTCCTGGAGGATTAGACATCACGGGCAGAGAGAGGTCATGGTGAGGGGAACTTGAGGCAGCCTGGCCAAGTTCCCAGCTGCATGCAGATTAACTAGAGACCCCACCTGGCACCATGTGGGGCAGAATTGTCACACAGTTAAACTAGAGAATTGCAAGAATTGCAAAAATGGTTACTTTAAGCCACTATGTTTGGGGATGTTTTCTAGCATTACTGTATAAGTGATTGCTTTTTCTCTCTCCCTTTTCCTTGCTTCTTTTGCTGCATAACAAGTTACCAAAAATGTAGTGGCTTAACTCAACACACATTTGTTATCTCAGTTTCTTTGGGTCTAGAGTCCATGCATAGCTTAGCTGGGACTTCTGTTCATGGTCTCACAAGGCTGCAATCAAGGTGCTAACTGGGCTGTGCTTTCATCTGGAGGTCAGACTAAGGAAGAATCTGCCTCCAGAGTCATTGAGATAGTTAGCAGATTCATCTCTTTGTGGCTAGAAGATAGAGGGCTCAGCTTTTTGCTGACTGTTGGCTGGAGGATGTCCCCAGGCCCTGGAACCTGCCCTCATGTCCTTGTCAGAAGGTCTTCTCCAGATAGCCACATCATCAAATTAGCAAGAAGAGTGTGCCTGTGCTCCAGGGGTGTCCAGTCCCTCTTTCATGGGCTTTCAATTAAATAAAGCCCTCTCACAATAACATCCCTTTTGATTAGATCAAAATCAACTGACTTGAGGCCTTGATTACATCTCAAAAGACCCTCAACTTTACCATATTTTTTTGGTTAGAAGCAAATCTAACCAAACCAGGTCACACCACACTCAAGGTGAGGAGATTATGTAGGGTGTAAACACCAGGGGGCAGGAATCAGGACACTGTCCCAGGGTGACTATGCCATACTCAGCCAAGCTGAGACATGGTACATGGTGGTGGGACTGTTCAGAAATACACAACCTGTCTCCAAGGACTCACCAAATCAATGAAGATGAAAAATATGCCCAGGAATGATTAGAGTACTGGACATGAAGCTATGTTTCCCTTATGACAATTCTGAGAGACTCTAAAGGTTTAGGTTCAGGCAAACAAAAGATGCCTTACTGGAGGAGAAAAAGGAAAACTTAGGACAGGCCCAAGAGAAAGGAACAAATCCCCAAAGGACGGGTAATATAAGTTGCATCTTTGAAACAGCACCTGTTAATCCACACCCGTTAATGCAGAACAACATACCTGTGGGCATGTACAGCATGTGCATGAAGAAGGCTTCGATGAAACAACAGAGTGGTGATGGTCATGGCCAGACAGAGCATGCACTTGTTGTCTAAGGAGGCAGCCTTCTCTTGGCTCTAGCCATTTTTTTTTCTTGGTCATATGAGAATGCTGGCTCCAAAGTGTCAAATTTATCAATTTATGAGGAAAACTAAAACTATAAAATTTTATATACTATAGCCAGATTTTTTAATTGACCAGTAACTGGCCTTATTTTAAACAAAGCATGGGCCAAGAAGCATATACCAGAGCCCTGGATTTGGCTGAAGGAATGGGTCCTTGTCAGGCTGACAGATGGGGAAACAAAGGTGGCAGAGCCCACAGAGTAACTACACACTACACCCTGGACTATGTTTCATGACAGCGGTTCCCCAATGTGGCACTTCACCCACTCTTCACCAGTGAATGCATTACCTGGGAACTTGTTGGAAAGGCACATTCCCAGACCCTGCCGAGCCCTACTGAAACAGGAACACTGGAGACAGGTAAGCAATGATTGTTGGAACATGCCCCCTAATGGTTCTGCTGCTTGCTCAGGTCTGAGAAAGGCTGTCTATGGGACTTGGACTCTAGCCTTAAAATAATTTTTTCTTCTCCTGACCCCATTTTCTGTTTCTATAATCTGGAAGATTACCAACTACAGCATGACACAACCCTCTACTAAATCTCTAGTGTTCAAAAGAACAGAGAAAGATGACTGTTTAAATACTGCCCATCATCTCACTTTAACCCAGGGCTAAATCACATTGGGGTTTTATGTATATTTATTGCCTGTACCTTCACAGAGAAGCCATCATGAAGAGAATATGTATATATATATATGACTATCATAGAACTCTAGAGAATGGAGACAAAAGGAAAGGTATCCTGCTATTAATTTTTAAAAGATTTTATTTATTTAATTTTAGAAAGAGGGGAAGGGAGAGAGAAAGAGAGGGAGAGAAACATTGATGTGAGAGAGAAACATCAATTGGTTGCCTCTTGTATATGCCCAGATCTGGGACTGAACCCACAATCTGGTAAGTGCCCTGACCAGCAACCGAACTTTTTGCTTTGCCAAACAATGCCCAACCAACTGAGCCACACTGGTCAGGGCATGCTATTAATTTTTAATCATATAAAAAGACCCTCTTGCTCCAGAAAGAAATCTGCTTTTGCTTGATAGTACTTTATAAGTAGATGAAACTGTTTTAGGCCAACGTTGAAATTTCCAGGACCCTGGTTCCAATTAATCCAAGGAAGCACCTGGCCTAAAGTCAATATTGTTCCTTTGGAAAGATACGTTGAAATTTGTGTTTTGTCTGAAGAATTATGACTTTGCAGCCCTCATCCTATGCCTCTCCCTGTAAGTAATGCCATAATGTTTAAATACAAATATTCTTGAGCACCTGCTATCCATCAAGTATCACCAAGCAGGAGAGGTCCATGTGATTCTGAGCATGAGACTCATATGACAACACATTTGGTGTTAATGGAGCTGCTTATTAAAAGGATCCTTCACTTTCTTTTATTTAAGATGGTCCTAAATAATTCAAAATACCATTCGACCTATTGTGAGAAATATCCATGACCCCACCTACATGCACCTGTGCTGTGGCCTCCCTCCCGGCCTCTCAGTCACTCAGCCATGCCTTGGGGCTGTACATTGTGTACCAGCCATGTACCCAGCACTGTGCTGTATGCTACAGGCATGTATGATCCTCCCTTCACGTCGCATACATTTATCAGTAATGAACTCTGGCCTCTGCCTGTCCCTGGAAATCATCGCCTGAAATACAGCATGTAAAATCACCTTGTCCAACAGTGCACATCCATCTTATTCAGGATTGAACTCTAAAGTCAGTGCTTATGGTGGAGTTGCATTCACCCAAATTTATTCTGGGATACCTCAGGCAGGTACCATGTCAGGGTCCTATATTCTCTTAGTGAGCCCAGCCCAACTAACTTTTCCTCCAGCCTCAGAAGTGATGGCTGTTTTTCAGGGTGAGCCTCAGGGGAAGAAGTTGGTATCCATGTACAAATGTGTCTTTAAAAACCGGACTCACACTTGGTGAGGTAAGATGCCTATGTTCTCAGAAACACATGGGGACCAAGAATGAACAAGGGAATATGGAACAACATCTCACTCTCCTTCAAGGGTACATGCTCCCTGGATACAGTTGAGAGCATAATTGTCATTTGTCTTCTGTTATTTTGTGCTAAGTGTGTGTGGTTAATTCAATTACCAGAATTAAATATTTAAAATAGAAAAAGCAGGAGGAACTCATTCTGGGTGGTCTCCCACACCTGTAGAGACAGTCAGAGTCGTGCCATTGCCCAGGAGACAGGAAAACACCTTTGTAATACCTCCAGCTCAGCACCCTGCCTGACTGACCCCTTTTTCCTGCTGAAATTCCAACATTTAGGTAGGATAGTGGTCACCAACTGCCCATCTGTTCATCGGTGCCCACTTGAGGAGCTTAGGAAAAACATGGTCTACTGGGCCATATCCTCAGAGATTTTGATTCTGTAGGCATAGAGTAGGGTCTATGTATCCATGACTTAAGAGCCCCCACCAAGCAATTCAAAATGGCTAATACCTTAAGGAACCTCTGGGTTCAGAAACTCAAAAGGTACCAAAAATATTAATATCCATTATTGATACCCTAACACATAAATTCATCAGATAAATAAATATAAACCTGAAAAACAAGTCATTAGAATAGAGAACAAACTCTGACAGGGGTGGGGAACAGCGCTAGAGGGGTGAGCACGGGCAGCAGCTCCTGCGGGTGAGGACGGCTCAAGAAGGAACTGTGGGCACATGGAAACAGAAAGGAGGTGGCCGCAGGACCGCCATGGCTGACCAAACACATTGAACACATCTTTACAGCTTTCTTCTTTCCTCCAAAAATGTTCCATTTTGAGAAAAAGGAAAGCCATAGTTGCATTTTGGTGAACAAAAGAACCCAAGGCTGAGAAACCATAGGTTATTATGAGATTAAATCTACATAGGGCACTTATCTGTGAACAGTCTGGAGGCTTCAACACAATGAAGATTCTCCATGGACTGCACTGTATCGCCAGCATCTGCATCCACTTACCTTTCGCTCTGGCCAGTTGTATTTTGCAAAGATTGTGTCATAGGTATCCACGGCCCCATCGGTGATGAGCATGATGGCCTGGCTGCAGATGCTTCCTTGTCCTGTGTGGTTGAACTATGGGAAAAAATAAGTGAAAAATTTAAAAAACACGCCAGGAAGCTCTGTGCATCCATGAGACTTCAGAGCATGAGGTCTTGGGCTTTGGAAGCCTCAGAAAAGGAGAGGCCATGTGCACCAGCAACACGGAGCCTACACCCCAAGCCTTTCCCTCACATGGATCATCAAATTTACTCTGAGAACTTGGAATGAAACACAGATTGCAGAAGGGACTTCTGAAAAACACACAGAAGGTGGGAAGTAAGATTCTAACACACACACACCCCTCCTATCTTCAAGCGTCGACAGCGCTTCAGAATACAAGCCCAGAGGAGTGGCACAATAACCTTACAGACACACATTAAATGGGCAGCAGACTATGTGCCAGGCAACATCCCTTTCAAACTTTGAGTCTGGTTTGAATGGGTCCAATGGGTACAAGCCGACGATATAAGAAAACCAAGGAGGTTTTGGACATACAGAGAATGAAGTTAGGAACATGACAATTCAGGTTAGAAGTGTAAGCACTCTTTTTTAGAGTTTGTTTTAAATATATATGTGTTAACGTGTAACATTTTGTATTAGTTTGTGTATGATAGTATGTGCAGCATGTTGAAATTCCAAGATTTCCACCAGGGTACAAAACCCTACATTTCTTCAGCTTTCAGTTTTGCATAACATTTTTTTTAAAACTCCAGCCACTGTGAGAGGTAAGCCAGGGTGAACTGCACTCGCCAGAGCTTCATGTGAAGAATTCCCTTAATGAATGTTATTAATGCTGCGGTTCAAAGCAACACTATGTTCTCTAAAAACCCTACAATTACATGATAATGCCAAGGCATGGGAAACACACAAGAAGCCATTAACCTCCAGAAGTGAAACTTCATTCATTATAATCTATAAAGTTTATTCACTTATTCAAAAATTATTATTGAAAGCCCACACAGTGCTGGCAATATAATATACAAAAATCCCTTCTCTCATATAGTTTATATTTTATTTCGTGAGACATATAAAAATGAAGTAAACTTTGTTGTATGTTTAATGCTAAGAGGTGGTGCTGCTAAGAGATAGTGCTGCTAAGAGGGGGAAAAAAAGCAGAGAAAAGGGATAGGAAATGGGAAGAGGGCAACTTTAGAAAAAACAGTCAGGGAAGAGCTCAGCGAGAAGGTGGCATGTGAGTAGTCCCTGAAGGAGGTGAGCGTTTGCAGGAAGGGTGCTCCAGAAGGCAAGCGAAGCAGCGCATCAGACGGCACTGGGTGGGAGTGTGCCCTGCATGCTCAAACTGTGGGCCATGAAACTGGTGAAGGAGAGAAGCTGCTTTTGAATTTGCTACTGGCTCCTGGTGAACCAAAGAGCTAATAAAACATTCAAGTTGAATTAATGCCCAATCTCCACGCACTTAGAATTCTGATGTGGAGCTTGGAGTTTAAGTAACTCAAAAAAAGACTGTAATTAACTGAATGGATGGATGGATAGATGGATGAATAAATGGAAGAAATAAATTTCCTTGTGGCCACATTGGGACAGAACAAAGCCAACTCAAAACAGGCATGGTGCACCATGGTATAGTGAAAAGCATGTAATCCCATCCCAGTACTACAAACTGTGCCTGGGGTGAGCATCCTTTTCTTATAAGATGGGAATACCATGCTTACATGGTTGTTACAACACAGCTTAAATTTCACTATATGCTGGGATACAAGTATAATCTTAATCTTTACTAACTTCTGAAGTAGGTACTATCATCATCCCCATTTTACAGGTTGGGAAACTAAAGCACAGGGAGATTAGCTAACTTGTCCAAGGTCACACAGCTGCTTATCTGCCATAGCTGAGACTTGAACCCAGGCAGTCCAGCAACAGGATCTACTCCCAAGCTCAGCACACTCTAGGGCCTCACAATAAGGTCCTTAAGTAGAGAGGGAAACATGGTAGCACTCCACAAATATTCATTTTCTTCTTCCTTTTCCCCTCTCTATCCTTTCCAGGGCTCCAGGGTCACTTGGCAGTCACCAGGGCTACCACTCTGAGAGTGAGGGAGTGTTCCTTAAATTCTGTGCCCTAGGCACTTGCCTCACTTAAGTCCTGGTTCTGGCAGCCACTTCTGCAACTCAGGCTGGACAGGTGTCCTTGAATTAATGAGCAGACCTGGCCCGTGACACAAACTAGTAGATAGGAATACCTGACAATGAAAGCCGTTGCACCACAAATCCTTCCACATAACTACCATTCTCCTGTTTTTATTGACATAACATTATTCCAGAAAACTCTTGCTGAGGAAAATAAAAAAAAAAAATGCAAATAACTTTATTGCTTATTCCATGAACTTCCTGAAAGAACTGTCCACTCTTTAACAGAAAGCATCAAAGGAAAATTCATAGCATAAGACTCTTTGAACCCGCACCTCAAAATCTTACCCTTGCTGCATCCACCAACCCTACACTATCATATTAAGATTCTCACCGGGTCTTAACCAAGCCTCTTCCCTCTCCTCCACCCTGAAAGACCCATCTTCAATCAGACTTCGCAGTCTCAATAAGTGACTTGGCCTTTTCCATGCTGAGACACCACTAAGATTCTATTGTCAGAGAGCATTTTGTTTGCTTACTGCAGTAGGAAAAAACAGCCTGCAGCCTTGTCTTATCAGCAGGTTGTTCCGGAGGTGTTTTGGGAAGTCTGCATTCAACACAGCCTTCAAGTCACTAAATAAATCCAGTAGCAGGCCACTGAATAAAGGTGATCTATGCTTCAGGTCCCAGAGGCTGTAAAAGGGAAAAAAATCAGGAAAGCTAGGGGATGTTTTTAATGCAATTCATTTGAAAACATCCTGAAAAAAACTCTGCTCCCCTCAAAAAAAAAAAAAAAAAAGTCAAGAAAGAGCAGGAAATGAAGATATCTGAATAATGCAGGCTAGGAGAAGCAACTGCCCAGGGCTGTTTATTTAAAAACATCACTTTCCTCCCTGGCTGAGTCCTTCATATTCTCTGCAGCAATCTGCTGTTGGAGAATTTTGGAGAATGCAATTAAATTCAAACGCTTTGATGAGTAATATCTCTTCTCTTCATATTGCCTGGAACTTTTTTTATTGAATAGCAAGAGTGATGAAAGTGTTTTCCATAATAATAACAATGACAAGGGTCTGATGATGAACTACAATTAGCTCAGTGATTCATCAGTTAGCAGAGAAAATTTCAATGCATCCTGACATTTAAAGCATTTGGTTGTGATTAACAGTCTTTGAAATGTCACCGAATTTTATTTAATTGGCTAAGAAAAATTTTTAAAAGGTAATCACTGCAAAGATCATATTCATCGCCAAAAAAGATAATTGCAGTTGTCACATGACAAGGTAGATGCTAACTACTGTAGCAAACTGGCTCTGTGTTCTTGCAGAATCGAATGAATGCAACAGAGATCAATAACCAGAAGGGTCTTAGAAGTTTATTTGACTGCTCCTTTCACAGCTGTTCTTATAGTAACTTGTAAGCCTTTAAGTCATCTGGGCAAATACTGAAACTGAAATGCAGGTAATTGCAAAACAGAATCAACTTCATTTAGTTATAGTAATCTCTGAACTATTCTAAGTTCCAGCCACAATCACAACTTCAAGTCTGTGTATGTGAGTATGTGTGTGCATGAGAGAGAGAGATAATATGTTTGTGTGTTTAAGAAATAACTTTTTATTTTATATTGGCTTGCAAAGGCAGGCATAATACACAGCAAGAGAAATATATCATGTAAAGATCACATTGGCAAAGAGAAAACAGCTAGAGCTTCACTTTCATTTTCATTTTCATTTTCATGAGAGAATAACCAGCTCTTCTTTTTTTTTTTTTCCAAAGTGCTTGGCTATTCAAAAGCGCAATGGTAAAGGCATTAAGAAAAAATAAAAATAAAAATAAATAAAGAAGAAACGCATAGACACAGAATGGTGATTACCAGAGGGAGACAGAAGAGGGTAAAGAGAGGATAAATGGTGATGAAAGGAGGCTTGAGGTGGTGAGCACACAATACAGTGTACAGACGATGTGTTATAGAACACCGGGAACCTGTATAATTTTATTACCCAATGTCGCTCCCCCTCCTCCCCAAAAAACCCCGATGGCAAGAGATGAAACAGCAATGTCTCCAAGCCCTGAGAAGGCATCTATCCAGGGGTTCAAACCAGAATTTAAAATTGTAGCTTGGCCCTTCATTCTGGCCAGGTATGTTTCTAAATTATTAATAAGCCGTTAAGAGAAATGTGTTGCCCTAAACACTGAGGCTTGCATAAATGTTAATTATCTATAGCTGACAGCCCCTTGGAGTGAGAGAAATGGGATGGCCTTAGGTTCACATTGAAAAAGCTGGCATGGCACCTTTCCTTCTTATTTTTCTCTCCTCTGCAGTGGTGACATTAGCTCAGGGCTGAGACCTAAATGGCCTTCTAGGTACCAATAGATGTTACTGGTAAAAGGGAGTCTAGAATCAGATCCTATATTTGGCTTTAGAGGCCAGTGTAGCAGAGTGGGAACAATGCAAGTCGGGAATCAGGCATAACCGACCACCACATACACCCCAGGCAGTGTTGGTTGAGCGCAATCTGAGCAGAACTTGCCCTGCAGAGCTGCCTGGAGACTCAGCACAGTAAGGCCTCTGAACCTCTACTGGTCTCCCAGCTCCTGTGGCATCTCAACATAGTGGTTGCTTCATTTAGTGCCTGTGTGCTCTCAGCTTCACCCCATACCTTTTTCCTGAAAATCCACATTTCCCAGGGTCCCCAACAGTTTTGACAAGGTTCATCTGAAGGGGAATACTAAAGGACATAAGGGAGAAGCCAGGTGTCTAAGTGATTTCTTCCTTTCTCTTAGCTTCCAGGGCATGGGCCTTTTCTGGCACTGGCTGAGTCCCCTCCCCAGCACGTGTTTCCCCAGGACAGGCCCTTCCCGCTGTGATCCCAGGGAGGCAGCCCCCTTCCCATCTAGATGGCCACCGTGAGAAGGCTCTGATGGAGTCCTGCCCTCCTGCTGTCCCTCCTGCCCCAGAGAGGAGTGGCCTCCTGCTGGCATTAATCTGTGGATTCTTTCACTCCCTGTTTGGTTTCTCAGCTTTTCCATCCCCTGTGCAACCAATTCCCAGAATTAAACTCCTGCTGTTTGAAATACCTAGAGTGCTATTTTTCTGCTTCTTAACATCTTAACTGCTTCTTCCCTGGTCCAAGCCATCATTATCTGTCACCCAGATAATGTAATGGCCTTCCTGCTTTTGTCCCTGCCCTCCTACAGCTGCTTCTAAACACAGCAGCCAGCCAAATGCTGCTAAAACCCAACTTGGATCACATCATTCTCTGCTCAGACTCCAATGACTTTCCACCCCAATCACCCAATCAGAGCGAGAGCCCAAGTCCTCACTATAGTCTCTATGGCTGTGCGTGACCTGGCTCCTGCTACCCTGCACTCTCATTCCCTGGCACTCTCTTCTTCACTTTGTTCTTACCACACTGGTCTCTTCTCTGAAGTGTAAATATGCCAAACATCCCTGCCTCAGGGCCTTTGCATTTGCTATTCCTCTTGCTGGAAGCTTCTTGCTAGAAATATCCACATGGTTACTCCCTCTCTTCCTTCAGTTCTGTATTGCAAGATCACCTCATCAGAGAGAACTTTCCTGGCCTCACTGTATAAAGCAGCAACAGACCAACACAATGGTGCTATTGTTCTTCACAGGAAGGCTCACCTCATCTGTCTTTTCTCATGAGGACTGGGATCAGCCAATTTCTTCTGCAAAAGGCCACATAGTAAATGTTTTAGGTTTTATAGGCTATGTGGTCTCCAGTGCAGCTAATCAACTCAGCCAATGTAATACAAAAACTGCCACAGACAATATACAATCAGGTGGGTATGGCTGCATTCCAATAAAGCACTGTCTACAAAAACAGGGTGCAGGCTGGGTTTGCCTCATAGATCACAATTTGCTGACCTTTGCACTAAAATGTAACATCCATTAAGGCAAGCAGTTTCCCTATTCTATTCCCTGGCATATTCGCAGTGACTGACATGAAAACGCACACAATACATACTAATTAAATAAATAAGACAGCTAGTCATTATTTTTCCTACTACCCTCACAGAGTAACAAGAACACAAAAGTCATGTGTTGTTCTAGTATAACACAATTGGATTCAAGGAAAAGAATCACCAGCCCAGTACTCCCTAAGATATTTCATGGGATGTTAACAGGAACTACTTAGAAAACTATTCTTTGTTCAAAGTGTGAAAAACAGAAAGTTAAGCAAAATTCTTTCCTGCAGTAGTTACTGGAACCTTGACTCTGGTACTGTTTCCTGGGAATGTCCAAGGGGCTGGAGCAGAGGGAAGGATAGGTATAGCACTCCCTAAACATATTGCACAGAGAAGTCCTTCACCCTCTGAACAAACATCATTCCAGAGTCCATCAGCTTCCACAGGTGGGTAAGTCCCCTGAACAGACTGCACCACCAACTCTGCCCAGCAGGGGGCAGGTGTGGCCTCCATGTCAGGACCTGCTTCCCCAAACCTCACCACTGGCCACCTCACCTTCCCATCTGTGCCTGTGGACACTGCCCAATGACAGCCAGGGCTAACAATAATGCTGGTCTACAACTAAAAAAAAAAAAAAAAAGATCACATCTGTTTTGCTGGACAAGAGAAAGGCAAATCAAGGAGGAGCTTACATCGCTGAGAATGTTGAAGGCCTCATTCAGAGCTATATCCAGCATTCCGATTTCTTTGGCGACAAGTTTGTCCAGATGCTCCCTGAAGTGCTGAAACAACAAAGCAGAAAATGCATTAACATCTGTCCTGTTATGTAAAATGCCAACCTTGAATGAACAGGCAGGTATATGCTAAGGCAAAACCAATGACTCTCAGACCCAAATGGTCATTTTTTTTCCTTTAAAACTTAAAAAGTGAGACTTATGTTTTCTACTTTCGTTAAGTTTCAGGTTAAATAGTGCCTCCAGAAATATAAGACTATAACTATCATGTATTAGTATGTTCTTGACTATCTTTGCCTTTGACTCTAACATCCTGAGTGCTTTCAGGCAGGTTATATTTCAAAGGTGTAATGGTATAAAGTTTCAGTATGTAAGATGAATAAGTTCTGGAGATTTGCTGTACAACAAATGTTCTGCCTATAATTAATGATACTATATATTGTTCACTTAAAACATTTTAAGAGGAATATATTTCATGTTAAGTATTCTTACCACAATAAGAAAAATAAAATAATAAGATAAAAAAGAAGTGAGACTTATTTAACGTAAAATTTACCTTCCATATACATTTTTTACCTTTGGTTAGATTTTAGAGAAAAAAATTGTCCAATTCTGGTGAGAAGCACTGAATTTATTTAAAATCCCTGCTTTCCTCTCCAGTTTAAAATCCCTGCTCCCAGTCACTTTTAGGACTCTGCATGATCCCCTCACTGGGGATCCACACTCCATTCACTCCCTTCTCCCCTGCCAGGCTCTCTACCACCTACTTTTGGGACCTCAGTTTGAATGTTACCTCCTTCCTACCAGAGAAGGTTTCCCAGGCCACCGACCTTTGAGTCTGGCTTAGAATGTTTCCTTGGGACCCTGTGCTGAACTCCATGCCCAGATCTACTGTGCACGTAGTACTCCAGGTGTGTAAGAGCCTGATTAGATTCTGTCCTCACTCAAGAGGTTCCTAAAACAGGCTATGTCTGGTTGCCTGCTCTGTCTCCCATGACTACCACATGTCTGATACACAGAAGGTGCTCAGTAACTGCTTCCAAAGAGCAAGGATAAAGACTGGATCACGCGAGAACTGTGATTATGTCAAAGGAGACACAGGCTAGAAATCAGAAAAGCTTTACGAATAAGCAGAATGGGAATGAGCCTCTTGGGAAGCAACCCCTAGGACCTCCTGGCTGTGTTCTTTCTGCAGAAGCCCAGCATCAACTGGAGAGCAAAGAGGACAAAGGGAAGTAACTTGAACCCTGCATGTTTCTGTTTCCAGCAAACAGGCAAGAGCAAGTCCAGGCACGTGTCTAGGGATGTGCTGAGTACATGTGATGTACACTGACCAACAGTCCATGTCCACAGCTGCCCGGTATTATTTTCCAATTGGCCCATTCTGAAGTCGTTTTTTTCTGTTGAAAAGGCATCCGTACCACGTCTGTTGAGGAAACCAGCTGGAGAAGTCCCCAGCAGGAAGAGGGGCAGGAAGGGTAGACTCATGGGAAACATTTGCCGGTGATCTCCTGGCAGAGGATTTTTTTTCCTCTTACCACACCGTGGTACCCAGCAATGCCCCAAGCATGCCATCGGCATTCAGAGAATGACACCCACTCATGATACATGTGTCATAGGACCCTGAAACTGATCAAAGAGAGCAGATCACAGAGACCGATCTTAGGACATAGCTAATCGTTCAAAGATGCTTTTCTGCCTGGGCTCCCTCAGGAAGCACCAGTGGCCTCTGCTCATGGGGACAGGCAGTAGGCTTGCTGGCAGAGGGGGCTAGAGTTTGAGTGGGCTCCTCCCAGTGCTTCAGCTTTAATGACATCATGCCTAACATGAATCAAGGTTGGTTTTAAAGTTGATTGTTCACCCTCGTGATATTTACCAACCACAAGACCCTTCCCTGGCACACAGCAACCACACTCTCATGTCCACCAGAGCATCTCTGGCTATCAAAGCCTACTGATTGTTAGGTTCTTAACAAATACCAGGTAACTGAGTCCTCAAAACAGTCCTGTGAGATTCCATCACCGAATCTTTCACATGGAGAGACTGAGGCTCTGTACTCTGCCCACATGCACATACCTCCTAGCTGCCTGACCAAGGTTCCTCCCCAGGTCAGCTTCACCCACTCTAATGCCCTCCTTTCCATGATACACCTGCATTGTTTTGTTTTGTTTGTTTGTTTTTAGTATCTTATATTCCAGGCACTGGTCATGAGCTTGACATATGCCTAACTACTCTGGCTCCAGAATGTTCTCTCTTAATCTCTGTGCCTGGGCTATGGCTGGGGCTATAGAAGATTGTCAAGTGCTTGAGTGATGGGGAGAGGAATGCTAAAGACCAAGGAACCAGAAAAACCACACTGCCAGGAACCAAGCCTTGTGCTTCTTTGTCCCTCCTGACTGATGTTCAAGGCCCAGCAGGACACTGAGCTCACCACAGGTCCTGCTGGAGCACTCCATGAACAAATCCATGCAGTTAAGTGAATCTAAGGAAGCCCAAGCATCCAGGCTGCAAGTGAGCCAGAGGGGAACAGAACAGATCGGTCTACCTTCACCAAGCACAACCACCCTGGAAAACCTGACTTGTGGGCGAGGTGACCACCAAGAGGACTCCAGCTTGGCGAGTGTCACCCCACACATGCCCATCACGCTGCTAGAAGAGAGGCTGGTCTTTAACCAACCCCAGGTTCACAAGCAGTGGCTAGACCCTGCCTTGACAGGTTCATTCTATTCATCTGATATCATTCTGTCAACTGCATTTAATTGTGCTCAGTCACACAAGTTTACATAGTATTTTTTTTAATAAGACAGCAACCCCATTTAATTTTTGTTTTAATCCATGAGTAGTTGCATGCCATGTGTAGAAAGATGCTTCAGGCAATGGTTGCTTTTATTACTGGATATTTAAGGGTAAAATGTAACAACATGTCATGGAATTCACTCTTATAATAAGGTCGGTTGTGAATTTATTTTTTCCTGGTACAGATCTGGTCCATATATTAGATGGAAAAATATTTCCTCAGGTTAAGGGGTTCCAAATGATGTCACAGATGAAGAACTTTCTCTTTGTTTCTTTCCCTCCTGACTCTCTCTTATTCAAATTATCTTAGTGCTGACTCCATAACCTGAAAAAAATCAGCTTCATCCTCCCAGCCTTTCCAGCTGCATTAAACCCTCAGCCCGACACTCCTTTTACACAAAACTGGGACTTGCCTTCCACAAAAACATCTCCCATGATTGGCTTCCATGAGGAACTGCTCTGTCCACTATAGTAGCCATGAGCTACATGTAACTGTTTCCCTTAAGTTTAATTAAAACAACATAAAGTTAAAAACTCAGTTCCTCATCTTTACTAGCCACATTTCAAGTGCTCAATAGCCCCTATGGCTGGTGGCTGCTGCACTGGACAGTGAAGAAGAAAGAACATCTCTCCATAATTGCGCACAGTTCTATTACATAGGGCTGGCCTGGAGACACAAAGGCCTTCCTCCTCACCAAGCCATTGGCCAATGGTCAGTAGGAGGAAATTCTGAGGCATGTACCCAGTGGATGCGCATGTTGCTTGTCCAGCATCCATTCCCCTTCTGATTTTCCTTCTCACCCACCGCTCATAATTTGAATGATTTAGGTAAGGTTAACATCTTTTCCTCTCCTTTCCAGATCAAGGGATGGGCCCATTTATCAGGCCAGTCCAATCTATGAATTCCGTCTTATCAGCCATGGTCAGGCATAGGCACATGATGCATGTGGGGAAAAAGACTGTCCACTGAGATGACTGAGAGGTCAGGGAAGAAGCCTGGTGCTGCCAGCAACCATCATAGGAAGAGCTCACCTGAATAAAGGTAACAGCCAAGAGGAACAGAGCCCACAGTGGAATAGACAAGACAGAATCATGAGAACATGACTTGAGCCCCTAGACCCAGGCATGCTTAGCATTTTCAAGTAAGTGACTCAATAGATTTGCTTCTTTGACCAGATTTTGCAGGATTTGGGCCCCTTAATGGAAAGGACCTTGATAACCATGACCATCACAATGACCCTTTCTGAGACAGTATCTCCCTGAAGCTCCCCCTGCATTTCAATCTTCCTCCTCATCTCATCTATGCCTACCCCCCGCTCCTCCTTAACCACTGCATTTCATGGTTTTCAGACACTGTGTGAGTGGCTGTGTCACAAAGAGCAAGGCACTTAGGTCCAGCATGCCCTAGGTGCAGTTTCACTACCACAACACGGAAGAATTTGCTAAAGACAAATCCCAACCACGTGCCTTCAAGGGTGGTGTCTGAAAGGGAACGATGAAGCCTGGCTGACTGCCCCACAGCCTCCTTACCAATACAGATTTCCTTTTTTCTACTACCAGTTGTGGCTGCTCTAAGATTCAAAACATTGTTATACTTAATGGAATCATATTATAATCATTGTATGTAAGCAATTGGTATGTAGACCCCAATTGTTCTGTTTTGTTCTGGAGAACAAACAATTGAATCCAAAATAATAGTCTCCTGAATCCTAGTTCTGGTGACACCATTACCAACTCTGAGAGCCCAAGGCAAGTCCCTTTGGCTCTCAGGCCTCAGTTTCACCCCCGGTGAAATGGGGCTGGGAAAGCGCCCGCAGTCGGGGGAGGTGAGAGCAGCAGTGCCTCCGGGCAGCAGGAGGGAGCAGGCGACCTGGATTCCAGCTCCCGATCTGCCACTCACCCTGTCAGCCTGAGTAAGACACTTCCTTCACCTGAGCCTCCGTTCTCCTCCGAACGCAGGGTGGGTCGGGCTAACCTCTCACTGACATTACAGGAGAAGAGATGCTGCCGGAAAGAACCATGGTGGCAGAAATGGTGAGACATTTCATTTCATCTCCACTAAAAGAAATATTTGAAAATAAATCCTACACAACACCCCCTGTGCCATCTTCCTGGTTTGCAACTTTACAATCTAATACACCTTGAAAAATGACTTATTTTGCCCTTGAAGGTCCAGGTTTTATTAAATGGAGAGAGACACGTGGTTGATTTCACTGACACCAAGACCTGCGTGTCTTCCAGAACCAGCACAGGGAACAGAAGGTTCAAGGCTGCCCGAGCCAGGAAGACACTCTTCAACAACTGTGTGCCAGAAGGTGGCCAGTTTTCATTATTTTTCTAAATTAAAATAAACAATTTATTGGAAGTGGTGACAGTTCCATTTCATTATTAAACTTCAATAAAAGAGGAGGAGGGTGGCTTTTTATCTTTGCTTCAGGCGCTCATGCAGCATATGCCGCTGCCCGGGAGAAGGCCCAGCTTCCAAAGCAATTAAGGCAGCTTAATGCCCGGGGAGGTGAACCAACACAAGCACCACAGCTTCCTATGCCAGGTGCCAGCAGGCAGAGTGAGGCCGCTTATCTCTGTGAAACACACACAACATCCAAGCCAGTAGGGGTCTTGCCGAAATAACCCTCTCCCTCCACCAGCATTTGATTCAGTTGAATCAACAGTGATAAGTCTCTCTGTGATAATAGCTATCACGTTTTTTCCTGTCCTGTCCATATAATTATAATGAATGCTTGAGTCTTCCCAATTAAGAGCAGGGGATGACCATGAAAGTGGACATCAGGAGACAAAACCACCCTCTGTCCACAGAGCCCTTGAGAACCGGTGGTCCTTGCTGGGGATATTTGAGGAGGAGGCTAACAGTCCCCTATCATGCCCATGAAGTCATTCCTGTTCAGCAGACCTGAATTTTATACCCATTAGGTGTGAATGATGGTCACTGTAACACCTCAGCCCTGGGAAGGCTTTTTGAAATTGTCACCCCAAGTCCTCCAATGGCCACCAAGCCTGGCTGAATGACAACTGCAGGCCAGGTACTTCATGCTTTTCCTGTGCTACCTCACTGGATGCTAACATCCATAAAAGAAAAGTACTATTATATTCCTATTTTATATTTAAGCAAATGGAGACTCAAAAATAATGAGATAGTTGCCCAAGATGACAGGACAAGTATGAGGAAAGTGGGTTTTGAAGTGCTGAGCCCCATATCTGAACCCCTAGGTAGACTATCCCCTCCCAACACCCAGGCGCAGCTCTCGAGGTCCTGATACAGTCCAACATTCAGGGGCACAGAGCCTGTTGGGTCACGTGCAAAGCCACCATCCCATTCAGGGCTGGCTTCATCAGCATGTAACCTATGCAACTGCACAGAGCCCCATGTTCAGAAGGTCCCCATGCTTGGTTTAATGTTTTGCTGTCACTGCCTTGAAATTCTTAATACCTTTACTTTTGAATTTGTCATTTGTAAATGAAGTCCAATGGAACAAGAGCATGTGTGTGAGCTAAGGAGGCAGAGGAAGTCTGCTGTTCCTATCCTGGCATTGATAAATATCAATGCAGGCGTGCATCAAACTGCTCGACTTTATTAGGCTACTTTTCACTGAGGCTGTGGGTTGGCAAACTCAAATGAAGGAGCTAAAGAAAGGTGAGAGCACCCTGTCGAGGTGCTCTAATTTTTAGCTCTCTCAGTAACACACATGGTACCACGTCCCTGCTCCTGAAAGAGGAATAGTGCTCATGTCAATTAAGTCAATGTCCTGAAGATCATGTCCATCTCATTCTGATGTCAAATTCCTCATTGAAATTTCCAAATAAACCTTCAAAAATCTGTGATCGGTCCCACTGCCGCTGAACACCAAACCCAAACTGCAGAAATCCGTTTGTCAGAGATCCAGGGGGCTCCCACGCCTGTCTTCTGACCTCACTTGGATACTAGACCACAGGTGATTAATATAAATATGGACGCTTTGTCCTGATATGCAATTCCTCCCAGCAATACCTGCCCAACCCTGAGATGATTCCACCAGGTTCCAGTATAGTCTGAAAAAGCCATTGGCTTATTTTCTTTTATTATTATTATTCCAGAGAGAGAGGAGAGGAGAGAGGGAGAAACATCGATGCGAGAGAAATGTCAGTTGGCTGCCTCCCATACACGTACCAACGGGGGACCAAACCTACAACTTGGACATGGGTCCTGACTGGAGATCAAACCCGCAGCCTTTCAGTTTATAGGATGACATTCCAACCAACTGAGCCACACCAGCCAGGGCCCCTAGCTGAATTTTACTGCCTGTATGGACACATACAATAGTGACCTAGGGCAATGCCTAGTCAACACATTTGACAGGAAAGGCACTCATCTTGTGACATTTCCACCTCAAAGACTGGGCTCCAGAGAATCAGGCTCTCATCTGATTCCAGCGGGGAAAGCAGACAGCGACATGGTAATTCTCAAACACGAAAACAGAATGTCCCAAGAAAGCTGGTATTAAAGAGGCAGGCCCAGATGTTTGCAATTTAGGGGAAAAAGTACAGACACTGGTTGGACCTTGTCTAAGCCGGTCCCTGTTTGTCCTTCATGTCGCCTATAACAAATTGAAGTGTCTAAGGGTAGCAGCTGTTTAATGCTTATGCCAAATTAGAGACAAGATGGATCTTTTGGATGTGAACAATGAATGCTATTTTGTACCAGGTAGTCAGATTAGCTACAAGCTCATTTCCATGGCAAGAACACTAATTATACCATGTGAAGAGGATGGCGATGAGCCTGGGATTGGCAATTCTCTACAATCAGGAAATATCCACAGCTGAACAGGAGCCTCCACCAAAGTGGTCCACAGCAGGTGAGGCGGGGTCCTCACTGCCATTTCCAAGGGGACTCACTGCCATTTCATATTAGCTCATTGTTCTCCCTGTCCCGTGTCTGAGGGAGCCAGTTCTATGAACCTCCAAGGCACTGAGCAAAGCCACAGCTCAAATGCTATGGAAGCACCTGCTTTGTGTCTCAGCTGGGCATGAGGGCGGGTGTGCAAACATCAGGCCTCACCCTTCATGCCTTTCTGACAATTCCCAAGGTCCAAGTTCATCTTTTATAAACTTTGTGAAAACCTTGATTTGATTCAAATGTGTTTCTTGGAGAAGAAGGGTTTCATCAGCTGCAGTGTACGAGAGCAGAGAGAAGTCACAGTTTTAGTTAATTCCAAACAAGGCTCCAAGCTCTGCAGACACTTCAGCTCTGAAGAGATGTGTATGTATAGTCAGGGCCCAGGGATAAGGTAATGCAGGGCTCATCTCATCCAGCCATCCCCTCACAGTCAGGGCGACAGTCCTTTACGCCAACAGCAAAGCTATAGCCCAGTGTGGAAGGTGCTGGGTGCTGAGGACACACATTTGGAGTCATGGTCCAGGGGGTGTGATGGATGTGCCCTGGTGTGCCCCATGCTCACCCATTCAGGGGCAGCCACCTTCATTTCTGGGATAGGTTGGCAACGAGGTGTGACCCATGACACAACAAAAGTGGAGCTTTTCTGTGTGATCACTTTTCTGTATGGAAAATTCATAAATTGATAGATTTATAAAATTTGAATTTAATTAATATGTATTTCAAATATACACCTGCCTATCTACCTACATACATGCACAAGTAGTTACACCTGAATTTGATCAAGTCAGACTCTGACCAATTTACTAAAATATAGAGGACAGCTGTGTGGTCAAGCATCCGCTGGTGGCATCAGAGACAGAGAGAACCAGGGATAGACACAACAGAGAGACCGAACTCTGAGAGCATCTTTCATGTTCCTGTACTAGCCTGCTCGGTGGTCAAAGGTAGAGTTCCCAGACAAAATACAGGACACCCAATTTGAATTTCACATAAACAACAAATAATATACTAAAAATTTATTTATTATTTTTCTTAAATTCAAAGTTAACTGGGTATGCTGTTTATTTTTTTCCTAAATCTGACAACTCTATGCCAGGCCAATTTTGGCCATATTTTTATCAAAAAAGTTCTGAGAAACACTCTGATTAGCCCAGCTTGGGTTATATGTCAGGACTAAGTCAACCAGGTGGCCAGAGAGTGGGGTCCTTGACTTACTCAGGCCTGTACTATGTGCACATTTCTGAACTTGAGGTTAACAGCAAGAACTGGGCTAAGTCCCACATAACCTTCACCCAATGAATTTGCTAAGGACAGACAGAGGGAGGGGGGATTCTGGACAGGCAAGAACTATGGCACAGTCAACTTTTAAGCTGCTCTGGGAGAGGTGCAGCCTTGCGCTGACTTAGTTCACATTCTCTGAGAAATGTGCTGACTTCACCAGGGCAGCAGAAACATATCACGCACAAGCGCGCGCGCACACACACACACACACACACACACACACACACTTCCACATCGAGCATGTGCTTGACTCTGCAGCACACTGAGGAAGGAATATGTATAGTAAGCAGACAAGAAACAAATGGTAGCTTTTCTCAGGGAAAATCACAATCTACATATTAAAAGTTAGAGAAAAGTATTTCCAGAAAATAGGTGGTCCTGGGGTGGGTGTTGAGACCTAGTAGAAAGGGAATGACTGAGACAACAGAGAAGATAATACTGCTGACAACTAATATTTATAGGGTGCTTTCTACATACCAGTTTTGGCTTGAGAACTATGACTAGTGCCTCCTTCAAGCCTCACAGCAACCCGAGAGAGATGGCGCTCTCATTACCCTCATTTTATAAATGAAGAGCTAGATTCAGAGGATTTGCATCACTGACAAGTTCTCACAGCTAATATGTGGCAGAGCTGGGATTTAAACTCAAGCATTCTGTCTGTAAAATATTTATTTTGTTTCTCCCCCCCCCACACACAAAAAAAATCATTACAGAAAATTTCTATAATCAATTCATGATGAATTTTGCTTGAATGATATCCCATCATTGCCTACTTCGGTCTCCCTCGCAGTAGCCAGCTCCCCAGTGGCCTCCAGTGACTCTCACCACCTGACACTCACACCCGTACTGCTCGAGGGTTGGGCTCCGTGGCCCAGAGAATGCAGCAGAGGTGATGGTATGCCACTTGCAAGATGACGTGGTGAATGACTCTGTGGTTTCCATCACAGTGGCTCTCCTGATCTCTGTTGGATAATTCACTCTATGGGAAACCAACTGCTTTGTGGGGAACAGTCCTGTGGAGGTGCCCATGTAGTGAGAAAATGAAGCTTCCAACCCACTGCTGTCAAGGAAGTGAGCTCTTTTGCCCTGGCCACATGAATGAGCTCAGAAGATCTTCCACCCTGGACAAAACTTTGAAGGACTGCAACCCTCAGCGAACATCCTCAGTGAAACCTTAGGAGAGACCCTGAGCCAGAACCACCCAGCTAAGCCACTCCTGGATTTCTCACCTCTGGAAACTGTGGGATGACAAATGTCTGTCGGAATAAACTATTAAATTGGGGGAAAATTTGTCACACAGCAATAGATAATTAATATACCTTCATCCAGAATATCTTGAAGCACATCCCAGACATATTATTTCACCTGTGACTATTACAATATAATATGTCTCTGAAAGATAAAGACTTTTAAAAGTAAATGCACAATACATGCATCCCATTGTGTCAATCACAGTCAGTTTGAATCAGATTCAAATAAGGTCCATGCACTGTGATTGGCTGAGAGTTCACACAAGTCTCTCATTCTAGAGTTCCTTCTCCATTATTTTACTTACAATTTTCTGTTGAAGAAACAAAGTTCTTCGTCGTGAAGAATGTCCCAGAATCTGAATTTTGCTGATTGCATTCCTTAGGTGACATTTAACATGTGCCTCTGTCCCCTATATTTTAGTAAATTGATCAGATTCTGGCTTGCTCAGATTCAGGTGTGACTACTTATGCATGTATGTAGGTAGGCAGGCAAGCAGGTATACATTTGGCATTTACTTCTTTGGTGCTACTTCCTTCAGACAAATGTCTGATAGTCTCCTGTGATCCTGGAGTCATTGATCCTCAATGCCTAGGTTTATTAATTCATTAGGAATGACATTAATTTTATCATCCCTATTTATTCGGTAAACATTTCTAGAAATTTCTAGAAATAGGAGCTTCTCTTCTACACTATTTAGTTATCTTTAGGAACCATTTATAGAGGGAAGTTGGATAAATGCTTGCCACTTTGTTTATTTACTGGTTTTAAAGATGAAGATTGGTGCAAAGGTAACTAATGAGGGGCTCCCTCCCTCTTTTTTAATATCATTATGAACTTATAGTTCTCCTGCTTCATTTCTTTGGTGCAATATGGACTGTAGCACATATTTTGTACTTCAGTCTGATGCTAATTTTTGGCTAGTGGGAGCCTCTTCTCTTCAGGTCTGCACCCAAGTTCTTGTATAACAGTCAACAGCTGCCTGCTGCCACACCAGGAACAATGTTCCAGGTTCATCTGGTTCATTTTCTACCCCATCTAAAATTGGCCATTTTTCCAGGAGCCCAATAAAACCCCCATTCTTAACTACTCACACTCTATGACCTCTGTGTTTTCCTTCTGTACACACCTGGGGAATGAGAGGGAAGGAGGAACAGAAGAAAGAACAAAAAGGGGCCAGTGGAAGGGGCAGGGAAGTAAACAGTAATCCAAGAAGTTCATAAAGGACATATAATGTGGTGGGAACCATATTCCAATTATGTGATGGGCAAAGTGACAAGGAAGTAAGGTACTTGCTAGACATAGGTTAGGAATTTACCTCAAGAATGGGAAACATGGTAAAAGAAAGGCTGGAATTAAAAGAAAAGTTTGGTGAAAGAGGCAGGAGGTGCACGCTCTCCTGAGTCAGGCTCTGTGCTGGGCCAGGACCATGATGAGAAGTCAAATTCCATCACTTGTGGGGGCGGGGCTCCAAGGGCATCCATTTGATCCAATCCCCATCTGTGCTGTGTGAACTGAAGTCTGATTATGTTAATCCCATATCTTCACTATCATGGTCTCCCATTCCCTTTCCCATGATGCATATTTATCCCAATATCCTCAGCCTGCTGGTTTGTGTTCATTCATTAAGTCACCAAATATTGATTAAGAATCAATCAAATGTCACACACTGTACTTAATCAATGGAGCAAAAGCAAATCTGGTCTCTTCCCACAGAGTTCACATATCAGTGGGGGTAGACAGACCATAATCAATAAGCACACAGATACAAGCAAGAGTGACAAGTGCCATCAAGGAAAGGCTCATGGTACTTCAGTAGCACATAACAGGAAAACTGAAGGAGGGCCCAGAAATTAGTAGGCAGAGGCAAGAGGGCTGGAGCATGAGAACTGCAGAGAAGTCGCATGTGCTGAGGCCCTGTGGCAGGAAATAGAGTACATATAAATGACTATATTAAGGTCAGTGATACCAGAGCATAGAGGGAAAAGGAACATGGTGCACCATGGAACTGGAGAGCCAGGACAAGACCAGATGTGGCAGAACTTGGCCACATTGAGGGCTTGTGTTCAATAAAATGACTAGCTAGAATGGTGGTTTAAAGATCACAAAGACTCAGAGCTAAGTTGAAATGACAGGTGGTGGGGTTCATAACATGGGACAGGAAGCTTTTCTCAGGACTTCCAGATCAGCAGCCGGTGGGCCATGGGCCTCGGGAACAGAGTGACAAAGGCCTCGGGCCATTCACACACTATAAAATAGAACAGCAGTAATCCACAGGAAATCAACAGCTGGATTTTCAACCACAGAACATGAAATCAACAGAGAGCTTTGTGGATAACACACATGCTCCCAGTTCAGGAAAATTAAGATTCAGTCACAGACAAGGTAAACAAAACAGCAGAAGAAATTTCTGACAAGGGATTTTATGACACATGAATAAAGGGAAAATTTTAAATTAACTGTCATTATAAGTATAAAAATAAACGTCTTTTAAATACTCAAATTGTTTTGCTGAAGGAAAATACCTCCTTATAAATATGCAGTACGCCTGACAGGCGAAAATGCAAATTAATAAACAATACATATTATAAGAGGTCTTAGGACTCAAAGGTTTTACAATTGCATGTGGACAGTTTTGTGACATTTCTTACTCATATCCACCTGTGTAGGTTCCCCTTCTTCTCTTCCTCATGCCCGGCCTTGGAGGCAGTCTACATTCACAGTGCTTCACTGAGACGCTTTCTTGCTCCAGCTCCAGGGGACTCAAGGGCCCCTCTTCAGCACATACATGGCAGGTCTGAAGGAGGCAGGGATGGCTGTCCAGTCGTACCTGCTGCTCTTGATCCCAGTCATTTCAGCTGGTTCTGAAACCAGGATCTCAGGTGTTGATCAGCCACTAGGCTTCCTCAAACTAATGAGCTGGCCTTTGCCTTCCCACCGCTGGCTGTCCTCCCAATTGTTAGAGAATCTTCCCAGGGCCCTGGGTGTGATCTGCTTCTCAGTCTGGCAGGCAGTAGGCTTCATGGGTTTAATTAACACATCTCTACTCACCTCTAATTGAAATGAGAGTAACTTTAGAAAGAAAATCATTAGTCTCATCATGCAGAGAAAAATAACAAAATATGCTAATCTGACATCTGGATAATGTTCCTTACAAATCTAATAAAGGCACGAGCCAGAGTAGGTCCATTGTGCAAGGTTCAGACCCTCCCTGAGAGAACTTACCCCTTGCCCCAGACTTCACCTTCACTGTCTATTTGGTGTTTTCCTTTGTTGTGCAAGGTCTTTAGGCTACTTCTGATTCCAGGTGGGCTATGATTATGAGTCACTAGAACAATGGCTAATTGTGAGGGCAATATAGGAAAAGTCCAGGAAAGCTTCCTAAACAAATCTGGTGGCAAAGGGCCTTGCAGCCTAACTAGATCACAGGTATCCTGACCAGGGCCATGACAGAATAAATTCTCCTTCACCAGGAGGCACTTTCTGGAAACTGCCTTCTCAGTGCTCCTGGTAGTCCAGCTGTGAGCGCCCCCTCACTCCCTATGGGGCCTTGAGAAGGGCAGAGGAAAAGGAAGGAGGTCAAGTCTGGGAGGAGACAATGAGGACATCAGCACAGTTTCTTTAAACCTCATCCTTTTAATGTAGTCCTTCCTGGATTCACTGAACAAAGAAAATGCCACATGATTCAAATATGGAAGTATGCAATAGGCACCAAATTTCTTTTTTGCAATCTTCTCCCTCTATATCCTGCCAAACTCTGAATGTCACATTCAGGGGAGCACCATGGGTGAAATACTGCCTTCTCTGAGAGGCTAATTCTTGTCCAAGTTTGCAGACATTGTTTTGCGTACGCCATCACCTTTTTGGTACCAAGGTAAAGAAGAGACTGAAAACCCATGTGTCCCAGGCTTGATCTTTCTGTGTTCCTAATTTTATGAACACTTCTCATTTGATCACAGGAGAAGACATACTAAATTAACAGAATGGCCCCTCTGGTCAGCATTTTAGAAGAAAAATGACTTCGCTGCTGAATGACTCGAGTCTAAGTGGCATCCTGAGGATCTTGAGGACAAAGACAAAAGACCACCTCGACAAGGGGATACTATCTGTTAGGGAAGTCATTGCTGGTCTGAGTCCTTGAACTGGGACATAAAATGACATGCAGCGAATTTAGAGTCTTTTAAAAGCTGCTTAGCAACGATCTTTCACCTAACTTCCTAAAACAGTAATAAAATCTGAGAAATGGTCAACAGTTAGAAATATCATGTAAACCAAAACCCCAGCTCAACTCTGTGCAATCCCCATTCATGGATGCCATGCCCAGAGTACAATTTTAACACATAGTTCAATATAGCATGGCTGTGTTCACATTCTGCTCAGGCCCAGTTGTGACTTTGAGGGAAAGCTCTTAAAGGTTATTGATCCAGGAGACTTGGCTGAGCCACTCATTCAGGACCCCAGATACAACCCTCACATATCTTCCCTGGGTTCCAGGACAAGATTGGGATGTGCATCTTGACCACATACTTGCAAAGAGGGCAGTACTACTTTTTGGTGAAGGAGAAACTATGAAAGCTAGGTATCAGAGAAAGGGTGTTTGAAAAGAAAATTCAACATATGAGCCCAGGAAAACTCTGTAAGAAGCCAGAAAGAGTAATAGCTAGTCTCTCAAAGGTGGTGGTTTTCAAACAAACCTGCATTAGTTTATCACCCTTCCCCTAATGGATCAGAATCTTAAGGTGAGTAAGGAATGGAGATCGATCTTTTAAAAAAAATATTATATGTGATTCTGCTATGTGCTGCTGACTAAAATCTGCTGATTTAAACAATATAAGATTAAAATAAATAGCTTATGCTAAAAATAAAAAATAAAAATAAAAAGCAACACAATAAAATGTAGGGTGTTCACTACAACAGTTGTCAAATACTTCTAACAATTATTATGGGTAAAATTGTGTCCTTCAAAAAGACATGTTGAAGTCCTAATCTCTAGTACCTTATTTTGAAATAGGGGCATTGCAGACATAATCCGGTAAGATGAGGCCATTAGGATGGGCCTTCTAATCCAGTACAACTAGTGTTCTTATAAGAGACAGACACACACAGGGAGAGGATGCCCTTGTGAAGACAGAGGCAGAGGCTATAAGGATGCAGCTACAGGTCGAGGACATGCAAGATGGCCAGTAACCCCAGAAACTGGAGGAGGCAAGGACGGCATCTCCCTTGCAGGTTTCAGAGGAAGCATGTCCCTTTTGGCACCTTGATTTTGGATTTCTGGCCTCCACAACTGAGACAAACTTCTTTTTTGTAAGCCATCCAGGTTGTGGTACTTTGTTGGGGCAACCCTCACAAACTAACACAACAGCATTTCCCACACAGTCACCTGCTAAACTTACTTTCCTAGAATTATGGAAATGCTGCCAAATGAATTACCAAACTCTTTTAGAGAGTCCTAATGCACATGAGCATCTTAGCATGCTCTAAGAAGTTCTGCAGCAAAGAACCTTATTTAAATTTGTTTAATCTGTCATTTTACCTCCTCCCTGCTCCCTACCAGGACTTCTATAAGATCTTGTCATGGAACTACTGTTTCTTCAAATATATTTTTGAGAAACACTGGCTTGGTCAATAGAAAAAAAGAAGTACTTGCTCTTTCTTAGGAACATGATTGGATGCTAGATTTCCATTGCCATTCTTGTCACTCGGTATGCAAGCAGCATTTAATACTTTTCTAATTTTTTCAGATTCTATACGATTTATCATCTGCATGTATTTACTACAGCTGTGTGATTTGTGATTTATAATAAATATATATTTGGTCTTCATCCATCCTCATTTCTAGTGATCTCCCAAAACTCTTGGGATGCCCCAAATGATAAGAATTCAAAGTGAAAGGAGTCTCTTTTTGTTATTTATATAACAAGCCCCTTCCCACCACACCTGAGATTATGATAATGAGGTCAATTTTGGAAAGCTCCAAAGGATGTGGGCTCGTTGACAAGGGAACCAAACAAGATTAAAGGGTTGGAACTTTTAGCAGCTGCCCTTCCCAAGACCTCACGATAGGGGAGAGGCCTAGAGATTGAGCTCAATCGTCAGTGGTCAATGATTTAACTAGTAATGCCTACATAATGTATCCTCCATAAAAACACAACAGGGAAGGGTTTGGAGAGCTTCCAAGTTGGTGAACACATGGTTGGGAGGGCGGCTGTTTCTCTGAGTTCTATAAGCCACTCTAGCAAACTAATCAAATCTGGGGAGGGGATCATGGCTCTTTTTTTTTTTTTTTTTTTTTACTTTTTAAAGTCTGATGTATATCCAATCCCTGAGAAGCACAGGTGACAGCCTGGATTTGAAATTAGTGTCTGAAAGAGGTGGGAGAAAAGGCCTATGGTACTGAGCCCTTACATCTGCGGGATCTAACACTGTCTGTAGGTGGACACTATCAGAAGTTTGTGGGACAGCTGAGAATTGGAGGATTGCTTGGTGTTGGTGGAAAAACACACATATGGGAGGCGCCATAACAAACTGCCATACTCTTTGTGGCTTCAATAACAAAAATTTATTTTCTCACAGTTGTGGAGGTTGGAAATCCAAAGATCCACGTGTTATTAGGCTTGCTTTCTCCTAAGGCCACTCTGCTTAACTTGCAGATGGGAATTAAAGGCTTCAAAATAAGGATTTTGGTTGTCAGGAGGGGTACAATTCATTTTATAATACCCTTTGAATTGCTCAGTCAGGGGACAAAAATCCCTGTTTTGTTGATAAGAAAACAGACAAAAAGGGTTAAGTAAATTGCCCAAAGTCACCAGAAAGTTACAGAGCTCAGATCACAACTCCATAGTTTCAAAGTCAATAGTTCCTTGCATTGCACCTCCCCACACTGCTCAACCCCCTTCTCCCAACAATCCACTTACACTGCAAGAAAGTCTCTGATAATACATGTCTATAATAGATTAGGCATTCTCATTACTTTATTGTGAGAAGAAATTTGAGCCATGACCCTTAAATCTGCAAGAGGCATGTTTATTGTAGCAAGCAGTGAAGACAGAAACCACATCTTTCAGCAACAGCGCTGAGATCCCCAGCAGGCGTGGTCTACGCTGGTGTTTGCATCAGAAAGCTTGGTAAGGGAGAAAGAACCTCATATTAGTTAAATGCACAGATCTGGAGCCTGGCCACATGTGTTGAAATCCTAGCCCTATTACTCTTTATCATATATATATGATGTTAGAGCTCTCCTCACCAATAAAACAGGGAACACAGAACACATCAGACAAGGTGTTGGGAGTGTCGTGAGATTACAGATGTATAGTACTGAGCAAATAGCCTGAAACTAGTGAATATTCAGAGGTTGTTTGCTGCTTTATTAAGGGAATTTTTAAACTCTTTTTTATTTTTAAGTAATTGTAGTCTCACAGAGATGCTGCAAAACTAGTAACAGAGGTTTCCAATATCCTTTATCCAGCTTCCCCTGATGATAATATCTTTACTAGTACCATTATCAAAACCAGGAAATTGACAGTGGGTTACTATTTAATTAAACTACAGAACTTATTTGGATTTCATCAATTTTTACACACATTATTGATGTATGGTTTTATGGAATTTTAGCACATAATGGATTGGTGATAATAATCAGCATAATCAGGATATAGAACTGCTCTGTCACCACAAAGAAACTCCCCTGTCCTACCTGTCCATTGTATTGACCTCCTCCCCTATCTCCTAACCCCTGCAACCACTGATCATTCTCAATCACTGTAATTTTATTTTGAGACTATCATATAAATGGAACCACACAGTATGAAGCCTTTTAAGATTGGGTTTTTCCCGCCAGCATAATGACCTTAATATCTATCCAAGCTGTCACGTATATCCACTTACATCACGTACATAGGTCTTTAAAAGAAATTCCACTGGGTTGATATACCACCATCTATTTATTCATTCACCTGCTGAAGTGTATTTGGGTTGCTTTCAGTTTGTGTGATCATATGCATATACAGGTTTTTGCAGGGATGTAAGTTTTTATTTTTCTGGGCTACATATCCAGAAGTAGGATTGCTGGGTCAGGTAGTCGGTGTAGTTTAAACTTACAAAAAATTGGAAAACTGTCTTCCAGAGTGGCAACATTCACATTTCCACCAACATCTGAGAGATCCAACTGCCCTGCATCCTTGTCAGCATTTGATATTAGCAGAAATTTTTTGGACATTCTGATAGGTATGCAGTTGTATTATGAGAATTTTAAACCACTTGGGGGCATGTAACTAGGAGATATACAAGGGGACTGTTATGATGCAGGGAATCCAAATAAAAACAGCCTCATGCCAGGAGCCCATTCCACAATAAGAACCTGTGATGCTGTGTGCTTGGGAACAGCTCTTGTGTGCAGTGATGAATTCAGGACAGTCAGCAGGCGCCAGGGAGAAATAAGTCTATGGGAAGTGAACTTTCTATATATATAGAAAGTCTGCATGACACAGTCAAGTGAGGATAGCGACTGATTCTAGACTACATGATAAACTCTCCTCCCCTAGTATTTTGCTATTGTTTTGCCTTAAAAATCAAGACAAAGAGGACTAGTTCCAAGGCTAGAGACATTGACTAGAATGAAAGTGCACTTTTACCTGCTCTCAAAGGACCATCAGTTCCAATACAAAGGCATCTTGGAAGACAAAGTCACTAAAGTGAGCTGGTATAAAATTTCACAAATCCATGTGAAATGATTTCTTCTTTATTTTGTTGTTTACACATGATACACAACTGTCAATCAATCCTTACTACATTTAATGCCAATTCCTTTAGCTGACTCTGACAGACCCTGGAATTCACAACACTGTTCAATTAAAGGGCTAGCACACACTTTCTTGGGGTCTTTACATGTATTTATTCAGCATCTTATTGTAGATGCTGGGAGAATTAGACAAGGTCTCTTGCTTCATGGAACTTATGTCCTATTTGCTGGGGACAAGAGAGGGACAAGACAATACATTTTAAAAAATTGTAAAGATAAAATAACTGGTGATGAGAGTTTTGTAGGGTATATCTGGTGGGAAAAGGTGAAGTAGAGAACATGGGTTACTTTGAATTGGTGGGGGGGGGGTCAGGGATGTCTCCCTAAAGAAGAGAAGGAGTACTCCAGATGGAGAAGAGCAAATCCCCCAATCCCTAAGGTTGACAGCTAGTGTGTCTGAAAGGTAGGCCGTGTCCCTCGAGTATGAACAGTAGTGGCTAGTGTTGAATAAGCTTAGAAGGTGAGTCCACACTGGGACAAGGAACATGACGAGGACCTTAAACCTTCTTATAAATATGGGTTTCACTTAGTGTTAGGGCTTGAATTGTAAATCAAAAAGATATGTTGACCTTCTAATCCCCGTATCACAGAATGTGACTTTATTTGCAAGGATCACTGCAGATATAATTAGTTATGCTAAGATGAGGTCATACTGGAATGGGGTGGCTCCCTAATCTAACATGACTGGTATTCCTATGCTAACAACTGAATGTTTGTGTCTCCTCAAAACTCATATGTTGAAACTTAATTCCCAACATGATGATATTTGGAGGTGGGCTTTTGGGAAGGGTTTGGGTTATGAGGGTAGAGCCTTGTAGAAGAGGCCCCAGAGAGCTCCCACCCATTCCCCACAGGACGACCATCTACTACCCAGGAAGTGGGACTTCACCCAGCACAAAATTGGCTGGTACCTTGATCTTGGATTTCCCAGCCTCAAGAACTGCGAGGAAAAAATGTTTGTTGTTTAAGTCCCCCAATCTACAGCATTTTTGTTATAGCAGCCTGCCTGGACTAAGAAATCTTATAAGAAGATGCCTGTAAAGATAGAAATATAGAGAGAATATCATGTGAAGACAAATTGAAGTGATGTAGCTACAAGCTGAGGAATGTGAAGGTTGCCAGCAAACCACCCAAAACTAGGGGAGGCCAGGACAGATTCACCTACAGTTTTCAGAGGGACCGCGACCCTGACAACACTTTGATTCTCAGACCCCGAGCCTCCATCAGTTTAAGACAATAAACTTCTGCTGTTTTAAGCCACCCAGCAAATTAACACAGCAGCATGGCCCAAGCAGTATGATTTTTAAGATCTCAGAGAAATTCAAGTCAGTGAACTCTGCCCACAAACCCCCTGGCTTGAATTTCTCTGAGATCTTAAGAATCGTACAGCATGAGATATTTTACATAGTCTATATTCCTTAGCAGCAGCCTTCTAGATTTTAGTCCATGGAGAGACCCAAGTCACATAATATTCAAGAGCCACACTCTTGTGCACACACTAAGGCTTATAAGCAGGGAGCTGGAACTCATCCCACTCCCTTCAGAGAAGCTTTGCAAATGACAGCAACACTGTTAAAGTGAAAGCTGTGAATACAGTTCTAACTTACTAAGAAGTTCATTTGCTGGTGCATCAGCATTCTGCAGTTGCACGCAGCAGAAACTAACTGGGCCCAGCTCACTTCTGGACAGCCTTTAGAATCAATGGGAAGAGTCAGGGCGCAAGCGCAGTGCAGGACCACACCACAATGAGCGTGCCTCCAAAAGCTCTTCCCTGCCCCAACTTATCAGAGCCCTGGACAGAAAGCCTCATCAACCTCTTTTACGAAGGAGAGCAAGAGACCTTGATTTATCAACATATGGTCCTGCCAAGAGTTCAAACTAAGGGTTCTACAAAAGGGAACAATGGATGTAGGGCAGCCCGATATCCACAGACAACAAAGATGCAACTTTTAAGGGAGCTCAGGCCAGGGAACAACAGTGCCCTGTGGCTGGTGCCTCTATACTCAACAGAGCTTGATGACATGTATTCCTCAAGTTAAAAACTCAATGAAGTAAAGCACATTCTTAATATTTTCCTCTCCTGAACAACCGTCCTGTCTCCATTATATACTTTCGACATCACATTTCTTCAGTTCTTCACACAAATGAGTCCTTTCCACAAAAATCCCTTGTATTCAAAAAATGGATCTTTGAATCTATTTTCAAGTACAGTGACTTCCTGAAGTTTATTTACCTGTGAATATAAGGCCCTTGCTTCCCAAGTCATCCGAAGTTGTTCCTTGGGGCAGGGGGTGGGGTGGGGGGGTGAATATTGGCTCATATTCATGTATAAAGGAGGACCTGTAAAATTATGTGAAGATCTGAGGTAGGGTCCTGGCCTCTGGGAGGTGGTCCTCTCATTTCTTCCTGCGTATGGATCTTTAGTAAATATCTAAAGTCATTTTTCAAAACATCAAGGCAGGGACCTTTTTCCCAAAACACTGGCAAAGGCTTTTCTATAAACATACAGAGATTTTCAAAAGTAGTTACTAGCTCATTGCAAATGAACACAATCTTCCTAATTACTAGTATTGCAATTCACACCTAAAACAGATTGAGAGATTTTTTTTAATCTGTCTCAGTAGATTAAACAAGCTTTATTTTGACTCATCAGGGTAGAACTTAAATGTTATGAAATGCATCATACCTGTTTCTGAGATCAGTTTTATAAATCCAAATCAGTTATAATCATGGCAACAGATATTTCAGTATTGGAAGCGATCTCTCCTGCTGACCCATGAATATGAAAGGCACTTGCTAGTGAAATCGCCACCACCACGTATTTATTTATAACTAGGTATACCCACAAAAAAGGTTACAATGCAGTGATTTGCCCTAGTATAGTTCTTTATAGTTTACAATGTCCTTTCATATATCTGGTCCCCTCAAGGTTCCTCGGTGACCCTTTCTGTCACTCAAAAAATCACATCATCATCTTTACTCATGTGTTGCCATATTCCTCTCCTTCCATATTTTCCTCCCTATTTAATTTATAATCGATATTTGCATAGAGAAAGAAGAAGAGTCATGTTACTTGCTAAACCCCAGCTCCCATCCTTCCTCTGCCCAGGAGAATTTTGGGGGTGACATAGTCTATCCTGGCTGATCCGCTCCTCCCTGGAATTACCTATGCTTCCTCGTGTGGACCCCAGAACAATGCAAAGCCCTACCTGTTGAACCCTCCTGAAAAGAAAGAGAAGGGCCGCCACTCAGTCCATCAAAGGTAGCCAGGCTAATCTCCTTTGACATTGCTCTGTATGTAGTCATATGGTATACTGTATGTACAGTACAGTGTATATTCATATAGGATATGAATACTCTGTAGCATGTATTCATATAGAACATATGAACAGTCAACCTGAACAGGGTGGGGCATCGCATCCATGACCATTAGAACTAGCACAGAGACCCTGAAGGTACATAATCTCTTTCCATCATTGTGCACATGAAATCCATGAGCAGTTTATTTTCAATGCCATTCTCTCACTATTTACCACCTCTGATAGCATCATCCTGGTTTGAGGCACGACTCTCATGCACCTAGACTCAGAGAAGGACCCTCCCCAATGATCGTCTGCTTCTACTCTGACATGACATGATCACTCTCCTCCTAGGACTCAGAGGGATTCTTTGAAAACATACATCATGCCAGTCTGCTTCCCTATAGGACACATTCCAGGGACTTCCTCAGAGAGGCCAGGGCATGGTTTTAGCTCGCCTCTCACGAGGCTGGCAGGACACGGCCTTCTCTCACCCAGGTTTCCTTTCAACGCCTCAGAGAGGATCCCTGACTGCCAATCCATCCTCACCAAGTTACTCTCTGCCCCCTTATTCTGTTGTGTTCTTCTACATCATGTAGCTCTTCATTTCCAAGTTTGTTCCATTCACTCAAGAGATATTTGTCAGTTCCTGTTATGAGTCAGGCGCTCATGGAATTCAGATTCCAACGGGCGAGGGAGACAATGATGACAGATAAGTCTTTGAACTGATAATTGGTTTGATGACTATAACACAGGGCAAGAGGGTAGTGAGGCCGCAGTTTCACAGAGGTCAGGAAGGTGTCTGAGGAGGCAGCATTTGAGCAGGCACCTGCGGGGATGATGAAGCTCATCACAGGACTATCTGGGAAGATCCCTCCAAGCACCAGAAACACAAGTGTCAAGACCCTAGGGAGGCAGCAAGTCCTGAGGGTCCAAGGCACAGTGCAGAGGGCCAGGGTGGCTGAGGCTGGGGAAGCAACAGAGAGATAGGGCCCCAGGGATAAGGGCTGACTCGCTGGCTATATTTTAAGACCCTCAGCCAGTGCAGGATGTTGAATACAGAAGGGGTGTTGTCTGGCTTTATTTTTAAAAGATAAAGCATTACTCTACCCCCTGAGTGGAGAGCACTAGATGCAGGGAGGGGCTAGGTGTGGAGAAGGGCAGAGGCAGAGAGGCAGGTTAGGAGACTGCGGGTCACAGTTCAGGGAACGGGACTGTGGCTCAGCCCACTGTGGGGATGGTAGAGGCGTGAGCACGGTCAGATTCCAGCTGTTTTGAAGACAGATGCTGGAAGCTGGTTATTTCTTCTCCGTGGAAGGAGAACAACAAGGAGAATGCCAGGTCTGGGGCCTGAATCTTGAAAGCCTGGAACTGACACTTGCTAAGATGAGGAAGATTAGGGGAGGAGCAACATTGAAAGGTAAAACCGAAAGTCTGGTTTTGGATGCAAGAAATTGGGGACTGTAGTTGACATCCCACAGGCTCCTGTGCTGTCAGGGCTGAGACGACGGCTGGAAGTGTAAGTGTTGGTATCACTGGCGTCTAATGTGTGGGTCTAATAATTGCTTTGGTTATTATCTGTCTCACACCAGAACTTAATATTTCCATGGGAGAAGGGACGTCGTCAGTCTTGTTCCCATTATACCCCTAACAGCAGTGCTGCCTGGTACTCAAATATTTCTTGAATCAATGAACAAACAAATACATATAAAAAGACTTAATATGTGCAAAAGTTAAATATTATTTGATCCAATTTCAATTCTATAAATTTATTCTAAAGAATTAATCAAGCAAACACTCAAATATTTATACAGGTGCTCATCACAGCATTGCTTACAATGAAAAAAAATTGTAAGCAAACTAAATTTTCAACAATAAGGAGGTTGGAATGCTATGTACCCATTTAAAACACTGTAGAATATCTCAGGGTCTGGAAGGATTATCACAACTTAATGTTAATTTTAAAAGATATGTAAAGGAATTTACAATCTGCCTTGTTTGTGTGTTGTGTTTTGTTTTGTTTTGTTTTTGAAGCATATACAGTGTCCAGCAGAAGTAAGGCCTGCACGAGTATGGTTAGTAGGGTAATAATATGGGTGTAATAATTTATAGTTTTAATTTTAACATTTCACCTAAAATGTCATATGGTGTGCTTGAGTGTGATACTGTTATGATACAGAATTACATGCTTATGGTTTTGTAGTAAAAGAGTTTGTAATAAAAACGGGGGCATTATTTGTGCTAAACCCTGTATATCTGATATGATAGTCTTCAGAATAAACACAAAAATATTATAGCTGTGACTTTTTGATACTAGACTACAATGTGACTTTTAAATTTTCATTTCTGTTGTTTTCCCATATTCTTATTTTGTATGTTAAGAAGTGACTTCAAAAATCCTTTTTCAAAATGTCAAAGCATTGTTACACAGATAAAGCCTCACTGTTAGAGATAAGCCCAAGACTTCCCAGCAGGTCTGTATTTGTGGAACAAGTCCATATTCTGTGATCTTAGCCTCAAAGCCACCTTCCAACCTGCCAGCAATATCAGCATGCTCTGTGGGACAGACAGATGGACACACTATCAAGTGCACATTAGATGCCTAACCCTGGACCTGGAGCAGTGGGGACAGGGAAGAAAAGAGGGTCTCTGCCTTCAGGGGTGCCAGAAAGACCTCCAGGGACACCTCAGAAAGAAATGAAGTGATTGGCTAGATGGGATAAAGAGAGCCTGGCAAGTAGGAGCAATCCTTGGAAAATAAAAGCAATGAAAATGATAGGGAGAACTCAGCGGTCCTGGAGCCTTATTTAGGAGGGGGCAGGGACAGCACATCTTCCTCTGTGCCCTGTGCTGGGTGGGCCACAGGGCCAGCATGTCTCTGAGCCTAGCTCCCTAATTGATTCTGCCTGTGCTACAAATGCAACTGGCTCGCCAATCAAGGCAGAATTGAAGCTTGCCTGCATTTCTAGTTATTCTTTCCACATATTTGTTGATAGTGACACCGAACAGAGAGGGACCACCCACAAAAACCTTCAACTTCAGACAGCGAGAATGTCTAAACAACAGCAGACCCTGTTCTGCTTCAACTCCAGTTTGAAATCCCAGGTTACAGCGCTGGGATTTTTTAAAGGTCCCACATCCAGGTCCCATTTGGAGGTGAGTAAAGAAGAGGTGCCTCCTCTGTCAGTCAGATAAACATTCACATCATAAGTGAAGTGGAAATCCGTGTAATACTAGTAAAAAAAAAAACAACTGGTAATAAAAACGGAATCCTAAAACTCAGTCTACCTGCCTCAAATTTCTACAATAACCCAGAACTTTCTTCTTATTATTACTTAAATGCTCTTTTGAAGTCATCTTATAAACAGGGAGAAAAGAGGAAATATTTATTCTCAGAGCTAATAAATTTGAGACCAATTCCAGGGTTGGCATCATACAGGAGCTCTTGTTTAGAAATGCCCAACATTTGGCTTAAGGCTCTTCTGTTGCCATCTTGAAATTCTCTATTTTTGAACCAAGGGCCCTGAATTTTCATTTTGCACCAGGTCTTGCCAATCTGTAGGCAGTCCTGGTGGAGGCTGCAGCTTGGAACCTGGTATTGTATTGGAAGACTGTCTCCAGTCACTGACTTTTTTGTCTCTAATCAAACATCTACCCATGTTCACCAGTGCCTGGTTTTACTTCCCAGTATCCTGAAAGGCTAAAATAAGAACACAAAAATTTTCCTTAACTGGGAACTGAATTAATAGAGAGATATTCACAACTATTAGTTTGATGTGCTAGCTATTAAAATTAACTGATGTCAAATATTAGGGAAAAAAATGAAATGATTTAGAAGGCAACTCATAACAGTGAAAACACTTAATCCTTTAATTCCAAAAATGAGTCATACATTTAAGTCAGGCTCCCGAGACTTGGATTGGCAGCAGTCATGAGAGATCAGAAGGTTCATGCTCAGGAAGCCTCTACATTCAAACAAATGCAAGCAGAATGGCTACTTTCTGTAGGTGTCTGCAGCATACCACTTGGGATTACACCAAGTGGTGTCTAATGGTATGTTTGTGGGCCAACTGCAACCCAAATCCCTGGAAAGTTATTAAAAACCATCCTGGGCTCTAGGCTGAGAGGTTTCAATTCAGTATATTTTGGGTGGGCTCAGGAATCTCTACATTTTTTTAATGTTATTCATAGGATTCTCAGGTCCAGCTGCCCAGCTTTGGTCATCCACCACCTTAATGGCCAGACTTTAGAAAATATGTATGTATATAAATATATGTATATATTTTAATCCTCATCTGAGGATATGTTTATTGATTTTAGAGAGAGAGGAATGGGGAGAGATAAAGAAAGGGAGATAGACATTGATATGAGAGGGAACATCGATTGGTTGCCTCCTGTATGTGCCCTGACCAGGGATTGAACCTGCAACCTAGGTATGTGCCCTGATTGGGAATTGAACTCCCAACCTTTTGGTGTACAGGATAACATTCCAACTAACTGAACCACCTGGCCAGGGCCAGGGAATATTTAAGTCAAAATGCTTTTAGAGACATGTGACCACTCTCATCCAGCAGGATGTGCCTATGATGAAGATGTGGTGAGAGTGTGGTCTTGGCTAGCTACTCTGGATTACACAATTCTGAGAGCAAGACATTGGGCACATGATCTGGGCATCACCAAAAAAAAATAATAATAATAAAAATAACATTCGATATCAGTAAAAATGAATCAGAAGTCAAGAAACCTATAGGCAAGGAGATCAAGTACAGCATCCCATCCTGGGAGTATAAGGACAGGGAGGGCTCCAGACAGTGGGTCCAGGCTGCACGGGGTGAACTGCTTGCTCTAAGACCTACAGCTTCCACACATGGCTCATTAGATGCGCACACAATGAAGTCATGGGGAAGGAGGCTCATACAGCTGGTGAGGAAGGGAAGCCAAAAGCAAATGCAGCAGGAGACTCCATTTATGAGTGGCTCCCTTGGTGCCTCACAACACACTATATTATCTGCAGTTTCCAAAAACCATCCTTGAGGAAAAGCGAGGCAGGCAGCCTCTGACCCCCCAGTGAAATGATCATGAGAAATTAACTCCAACCAGGGCACACTGATTTGTGCTGGATGCTCCCCTTGAAGACCCAAGTAGCTGTTAAATGAGGTCAATCCAACCTGATCAGCAAGGGGTTGCCACAAATACCCAAGAAAGTTGCTAGTCTAATGGCAAATCCTTTAAGTAGTACTGATATAAGAACACCTTCTCTCTAAAGATAAGAAAGAGGCGTTGACACAGTGAAAACATCTCTGTTTTGTGCAAGGAAAATATCTGATGAAGAAGAAACTATTCCTGAATCAGCAACAGGACCCAAACAATGAGTGAGGGGAGATCAGAGGGCTTAGGCTAGAGGGAACAAGGCTGCAGGAAGTTCCTTCCATTATTTTTCAGATCTTCTACCCAAGCATGCCATTTTATCTCATCCCCCAGGGAGGTAATAGGATGCATCACACACTGTTGAGGATGCAAACTGGCAAGAGTTAGACAACAGCCCTTGCTGGGAAATGCCTTCAGCGCCAACCCCTGATCCTAGTGTTTCAGGTAACTAAATGACTATGAGCTCTGGGACTGTGCACAGCCTATGCCAGCTGGCTTATGTGGCCAGGGCTTCTGGCAGGCTGAGCAGCACATCCTCTTCAGGCTCACTGATTGCAGCTGAGGCAGAGACCCTGGCAGTGGTCCCTCCTCCCCAAGCTCTACCCCTGGAGCCAGCGGCCTAGTTAATGCTGGGAGGACCTGGCATCCAGACCCACGCCTAAGAAATAGACGGCATTAAAACCTTCAATGATTTCCCATAGCTCATTTTAACCAGGTTTGGCAAAAGCAACAGGTTTAATCCCTCAGAAATAATTAACAATAGAGGGCAAACCCCATGGGTGCTTTTTCACACCAAAGGGATAATCAGCATAGGAAATTCCATTGTTCTGGCTGTCAGGTTTGGTGTATATATACATATATACTTATTATTAATTAGTTACTTTACTTGTAGGCTCCTGTACAGTTATTTAATACAATTAATAGTGATATTAATTAAATGCTTAACACAACCAATTGGAGCACATGGGCTAATGGGTTATACCTGAGGTTACCTCCAACGACCAGGGACTAACCACAGCAACATCTAAGAGAAACTATCAGGCTGCACTCCCATGAAAACTGCTAACATTTGAGCATTTTTTGATCAATAGAAAGCGACTTAATATGGTTCCTCCTAATAGCTTTTTATTCTAAGCAAGGTGTCCTGGATTCATTTCATCCAATATGAAATACGAGATTGCAGGGCATGATTTCTTCTCCCATAGGGTCAGTGATGACCAAATGAAAGGAGAGAGGAGATGAGGCTTTGGAACATAAGGAGTCATCACCCAAGTGTGAGGAAGGCGTGATGGCGTTCCTGCCATCCTGGTCACACTCGCGGTGGTCTCAGTCTGCGGTAAACAGAGGAGCCAGGGAGACTGCGCCTGCAGGCTACCCAGTAGGGCTGGATTTTAAAATACACTGTGGGACCTCTTGCCAGTTGCAGTTTCTTTTTTATCTTCCTATCAGTAGCACCTGCCATAGAAATAACATAGATTTTAGTGTAAGACAGGAGTTTCTCAGACATTAGATACTGACTAAAACCCTGGAACCTCACGATTATAGTATTAAAGTATTATTCTCCCAAGTCTCTGGAGTGGTTTGTGGGGATGGGGCTAGATGCTCTGGGTCATTCAGTCACATTTTACTCAAGATTGTTCTACTTACTGATGGCCAAGGACATAAGTGTGCAGCTAAGTGCTGACCTATTTCTGTGCCATATTCTAAGGTAAAACTCCCATCATCATTATCTAAGTATTTGTGAAACCGTGGACAGCACATTCTAGCTGAGTGGTTTGGTGTTTCCATTAACAATGACAAAGGTGGTAATGTCTGCACATGAGAACTGGTGCAGAAGGGCTCGTCTCTGGGAGATGCCCTGGGAAGTGGTTTGTTCTGAAAACAGCAGTTTATATATCCTATCTTTACACATGTTAGCCATTTGGGGCAGAAACACTTCTTAAGAAAGCATTAATAATCACTATTTCTTAAGTAAATAATTAACCACTCACATCTGTTAAGATGCTGGACACTGTGTAAAATGCTCTAAAGCTGTTCTCCCAGTAAATCTTCCCCAAGCCTGTGTGAGAGAATAGCAAGGAAGGATGCCATTGATCCTCAATCTCTGAAAGAAAAAGAAAGGGCAGCTTGCAGGTGTGAGGTGACACACCTGTCCCATAGCTAGTTACTGTGGCCAGGACGCACAGCAACATTAGCCTAGTTCTTAATTGTTGTGCATTTTCACCTCTAAAATTACTCCTCTCTGCTCTCAAAATAGAGACTGTTGATCAGAACTTAAATTCAACCCAATGACTTAAATTGTCATGCTGAACAGTGATGCTAATGGATATACAAGTATATATGTTCCTGTAACTTTTATCAAAATCCTAGACATCCCAAGCTGTTGCCTGAGGACTCATGGCTGTTTGATTTAAACAGTATTTGGTCTCCCCTCACCCCCAAATACCAGGCTATCAGCTCTCATGTTTCAGCTGTCAGTTTGTGTACCTCTAGCTTTTCTTTTACTCTGAAGATCTGAGACTCCATGATAAACTAAAGCAATATGAGAGAGCCAATATTCCTTTCTCCATTCACTCACCAGTTTAGTCAGTATGACCTGAGCACCTATGATGGGTTAGGGCTCTTCCCAGGAGCTGCGGAAGTAAAGAATATTTGTGTCTACAGAGGGGACTTTCAGGTTGTGGTGAAGGTGGGTTAAAGACAGACAAGTGAACAAGTAACTTAAAAGAAAGAAATATCTGTCATCAGGGCTCACAGAGTCAGAGCAGGGTGGCGTGGAGGACAGTGTAAGGGAAGGTGAGCTTTGATGAGATCTAACAAAGAAAGGAGTATTTCTCCTTCTTCAAAGCACACAAGGTGGTGCGGAGGCACTCAGGGGATGGGCATGGAGAATGGGGTAGCAAAGACACTGATAGGAGGCCCTGCATGCCCAGAGTGGAAGAAGAGCACAGACTGGCCAGCAGGGCCTTGTCCCCGTGAAGGCCTTACACTCACTGCAAAGGAGGTGGAACAGGAAACCTTGGGAAGGTTTTGATCAGGAGACTGACTTGATCTAATGTGCTCTTTCCTTCCTTCCTTCAGTGTTCTTTATGGACAGCCTGGCCCTAACCTGGAGGCAGTGGAAATAGCGATGAGAATGGCATCATCAAGAACAAAGGAATTTTGATATGGCTGGATCACAAAGAGAGGAAAGCAGGCAAGGAGAGAAAGCCAATGGAGAGGAGAGATGGGGGAAATGTCATAATGTCAAAAGAAGAGAATGGATAGATAAAATGGAGGCAGATCATGGAAGACTTGATACTGAAGGGCCTAAATATCCAATCTTCCAAGGTAGGGATACTTTTGAGAGTGAAAGGTAGCACTCTTACAAATTAGACCTTGACGACTGACATATATGGGGACTGCCTCACTGGGCTCACAAGGAAGTATCCCTCCCTAATTACTGATAGGGAATTTGCTCTTATCCCAAGAGCAAAGGGGAGGCAATGAAGGCATGAAAGCAGAGAAAGCAGAGAGCTCTGAGGTCGACCAGGCCCCTCGCACTCCAATGTAGAAGCATATACATTGTGGGTCAGAAGTACAGGCAGGGAGCTCTGCAAAGAGATTGCTCCAGAGATGCAGGGGGAGATGATGACAGGAACTGCGAACCACAGAGGGGCAGCTGGGGCAGAGATGTGGGAGAGGCTGGAGACTACTGAGGAGAAAGAATTGGTTGGAAATGGAGACCGAGGAGGGGACTTGTAGGTCTATGTTTGTCCTGGGCATCAGGGCAAATGGTGGAGCCATTCCTGGGATGGAGAGTGCTGAAAGAGAAAGATGCCTCTAGAGAGTTCTTCTGGTGCTGCCCCCCCCGACCCCACCCAATTACTTTTCCTTCATTGTTGGCTGATAACCAAGTTGCTTAAAATTATGTACCAAGTAAAATAAACAGTCTCTAAGTGAGAGTTCAAAGGACCCCATATAGAGTAGATAGCTTTGCTCTTCCAATGCAGCCTCAGTAGTGAACGGATCTGTGAGCTCTGGGTAAATGAGGTGTGAATATTTATGATAAGATCATCGAGTGTAACTGGGAACATAACTACATCCTGGGGTCTCAGGTTTGATCAGCTTTTCATCAGTGCTACCCCAGAGTTCCACAGAACTTGACACATCATGGCCAGGCACCGGAGAAGAAGCTTAGAGAAGAGGGCCAACTGTGTTTGATGAGATGCTAAGGCGGGCAAGGCATGGAGGCTACTGGGACCCAAACAGCTGTCACAAACAGGGCAAATCACAGCATGGTCATTAACCGAATGGGCGTTACAGGACAGAGTTTACAAAACACAGTCTCCATAGTGTTTCTTGGCTGGGAACTGGGAGAAATGGCAGGGAAACAACCACCAGGTCACTGCCAAGCAACAACAGGAAAGCAGTTTGCTTGAATAGTCACCTCCTTAGCTAAGTGGTAGAACCAAGAAGAACACATACAGAGGGGGGAGGGAGAGGGAGAGGGAGAAAAAGGGAGGGAGGGAGAGCGCACTTGTAGCAGACCTGGCACAAGCAGCCACAGAGAAGTCCAAAATAAAGAACTTAACAAAGTCCTACTTGGGTAGGGATAGATGATTAATAAACTTTTGGATTATAGGTCACTCCATACTTCATACAAACAAGGTGGTTTGAAGTGTTTCTAATAAGGTGGGCATGCCAGTTCCACAAGAATACCTATCACACAAACACTCCCAGCACATCACACTCAATGGTGCCCCTTTAAAAGTTAAATCTGAATTAGATTTTTCTCTACACAGCAAGTCTTCAGGGAAATAAAGTACTGATGAACCATGTCATAAAGGTAAGCTAACTGCTCAGGTAGTAAGGACAGTAGAGGACAGTATCCAGAACATGAGATGAGTATCAGTGATGTGACTCTGCTTACTGAGTGTGTGCACCTACAAGAGTCATTTGAAATCTCTCCCCATCTCCAGCTATCATTTCCCTGCTCAGGCAGCTGACTATACACATGCGGGCCCAGGACTCCCCCTGCATATACTGAGTAATATGGTTATAATCATGAGAATCAAATGAGTTTTGCTTTCTAAATTGTAAACACTTTATTTTCTAAATAATAAAGTACTATATTATTGAGGTTGTTATTTCTTATACCTACCTCTATTTACAACATATAGCCATGTCTTCTTGCATTTGTGTTACATGTAAATGAACTGAGAAATCAGAAATAAGTTAACCAGCAAATTTATCCAAGGTTGAAAGTCAGCCCAAGGTAGAGATCCAGCCTCATTTACCGAAAGAGTTAAAATAAGAAGAGTGAAGGGATCGATTTCCAGGCCCTTTCAGAAAGATTTTAACCTGAGTGTAATGTCTCAACAACAGACCTTTTCTCCTAGCCTGGCCCACAGTCTATGCTAGGGATCAGCACCATACGGGCCTGCACCAATTTTGTAAATAAATTTTTATTGGCACACAGCCATACTCACTTGTGTCTGTATTGCCTATAGCTGTTTTCATGCCACAATGGTAAAGCTGAGTAGTTAAAGCAGAGACCTATGGCCCACAAAGCCTCAAATATTTACTATCGGGTCCTAGATCCCTGATCTAGGCTTATATAAAAAATTGACAATTAACACACTAAAGTGAAGATTAACAAAATTTTTTTTTTACTATATTAATGATTTTAACCCAAATCATGCATTAGTAAAAATTCTCTAACCTACATAATTCCCCAGTAGTGGCTTAACTATTCTCCAACAAGTGAATTTTATCAAATTAATATAAATATATAATAAAATATAAAGGGGGAACATAATTGACCATAGTCTCTGGGGCATATCTCCCACAGAAAGAGTCCCTAAGTCATCATTTTGGTGACTTCATCTCTACAAATCTACTACACAAGGAATTAGGAGAGATTTGCTTTAGGAATCATTTGAGTCACTGTAAAGTAACAGTAATCGACTTCATGTAAGCCAATAGGGTGAAATGTATATAAATATGGCTATAGCTCTTTCCCTCAATGAGTCAATAAGCAGAAATCAGGGCGGGGGGGAAGCAACATCTGTCTGGAAATTAGCAGAAAGGACATCCTAACATCATAGGAAAACAACTGGATTAGTGTTTACAGACCTGCACTAATAGTTTAAAGAAACACATTTGTATTAATTTTAAAAATAGGAAACTGATATTAAAAATGTTGCATTCTGACTGCAAAAGTACTTTGGCTCAGTGTAAAGACATTTGCTCTCCAACTGGTATAAAGTTGTAACTGTGAGTGATGAGTAAGCTCTAGCAATCTGCTGCACAACACTGTGCTTATAGTTACCAGTACTGTGTCAAACACAATTTGTTCAATGCTCTCACGTAAAATGTTTTTAGTACAATTAAAAAAAAAGAAATGTAACAAATGTACCTCCTAAATCCCTCATATATCTACTTTCTTTCTTTCTTTCTTTCCTCCCTCCCTACCTCCCTCCCTTCCTTCTTTTCCTCCCTCTCTCTCTGTCTGGTCTCCCCTCCCCATTCCCTTCTCTTGATTCCTTTTCTCCTTTCTTTCTATCTTTAAGCAATATAGAAACCACAAAGCACATTGTTCTTTAAGTTACTTTTTTTGGACCGAACTACACACCACTGTTACTCTTTTATGGGATATACATAAACCTGCCTTATTTCTACTTAGAGCTACACTGCATTGGATCTGGAAGAATTTGTTTACATTTAAGTTGTTCCCAATTTTTCCTATGTAAGTTACTTTTAATATTAATACGCATGACATTTTAAAAACAATGCAATTCTAACACCTCTTATTAGGTTTGAATAGAACAAAAGAGGGTTAGTGCTTTTTTTTCTCTGCAAACTGTCCCCATTTGGCGTTTGGGCAGTCTACATTCACTGATGTGCAGAAGGGCCACCTTCTGCCTACAGTTCACAACACGCCTCCCTCTCCCATAGCACTGGCAAACTGTACATTGGAGGCCCATAGGGCCATGAGAGATGAGGAATTTTAGAATCCAAAGGTATTTCCTTTGACAAAGCTCAAGCTGGAAGAAATAGTCCTGGGGGAAATCTAGCGACTCTGATGTGTACTTTGGTTAATTCATGGACGTTCAGTACGCTCACGGGAAAAGATCAAAACTGCAAGGAAGAGTTAAATGGGTTTCTAAGATCCATTCATTTTTGCAACAAATATTTGCAAATGAATCTTAAACAGAGCTATGACATTCAGTGGATTTTGGAACATCTTCATTATAAAACCAAAGAAAAAGCATATCACTCTCCTTCCTCCCTCGGCCCAGAGAGACCACAGGAGGTTCACTTTAAGGTCTGATGAATGGTTCAGAAGGGCTGAAGTAGATTACGATGAGAGCTTACTGGTTTGAATTCTATATTTGAGCTCCAGGCTCACCCAATTTGTCATGGTTTCTTTTTCCTTAAAGAAAAAAAATGTGAGTTATTTGGTACATAAAGCAGCAAAACAAAATTCTCTCCAGACAGTAAACAATACTTTTAAAAGCCAAACATGAAAACTTAAAACCTTAAAGCTCCCTTGCTCAGGGATGTTGTGTGCATTACAGCTATTTCAAGCAAAAGCATGGGAAATCTGTGAACCAGGACACTTCAGTTTGACCAAGGCCAGCATTTTAACCCTAACCATTTCCTCTGTTTAAAGACTCATTGAGATTCTCTCATTCGTCTTTCAAATTTTTAAAATAAATTTTATTAAGTACTGTTTTAATTAAAATGATCTCGTTCTGATGTTTCAGGCAGTCACCTGCATGTTGTGAAACCAGAGTTAGCTGCCATTGGACTAAAGGTACATAACATTATGATCCCAGATGCCACTTTGTAGAAGCCCTTTCATGCCCTTTCATGAACTGGAAGTAACAGGGAAAGAGTCATGTGATGAGAGTATCGGTAGGGAAGACTCTCACTTCTTTGGCCACCATAATAACTTGGCAGGATATCCACACATGAATATTTTAAGTGAAGAATGAATGCCCCAAAGGATTTGACACATTGAACTCAGAGCATGGAAGGGTAGCATCAGTGTGTACAGTGCTATTTCTACACAGGTTTATACAGAAGGTCATAATCCTCTGCCCCCATTTCACAAACAACATGAGAAAATGGCTTCCAAGCCACTATTCAGGGGATTTGGCCTGAACTAGACAGACTAGTAAGAATTGCCAACTCTGGAATCAAAATCATTTCACCCACGACCTCATTCAGATTGTCCTGATTATATTAGGATAATGAGTGAGTTTCATGCTTTTGTTTTCAAGGAAAAAAAAAAATTTCAGACAGAATTCTCTCCCAGGTGACTCATCTATTCATTCATTCATGTCCTACTGAGCATCTACCTTTTAGGTAGTGGCCTGGATGCCCAGTCTTTTCCTTCTGGAAAACCAAGTAGGTCTGTTCAACACAGGCCTGCCTGTTAGCCACAGTTGCAGATACCTGGACCAGGCTGCTGGCTGGGCTGCTCCACCTTCCAGAGATGCAATTAATGTATCAAAATGGGCACCTGACCTGGCAGAACCAACCAGAGTCCACAGAGGACACCAGGAGGTGGTAGTGGTGGAGAGAGCTGGATGATTCCTGACACTACATTTAAGGCTTTGAATTCAGTCTTTTCTACCACAGGATTTTGCAGTTAGGGAGGCTGATACAAATTCCCATTTTACTTTTATGAATTTGCTAGTCTCTGCCCCACGCCATTGAGTACTGAGTGTATATGGCCTAACATCAACTTGATGATAAAAATGGAAATGGTTCAAATTAGCCAAAGAAGTTCGCTTTTGTTTTAAAATACCCTACAATTGCAATGAAAAATAAATGCATTATCTTCTGAGGTTTTCTCCAAATAAAAGGAGTCATTAAGTAAGAATACTACAGCTTCTATTTGTATTTTTTTACATACATCTAATGTAACCTAATGCACATTGTTCAACTGATCACACTGATTTGACAAAGCCCCCATTGAAGAGTTCCTCATATACTTTATATTATTTTTAATAAACTTTTTATTTTGAGGTAATTACTATAGATCCACATGTACTTGTCAGAAATAACACAGAAAGATGTGATATGCCCTTTAACCAGTATTCTCTAATAACACTTTGCAAAATTATAGTACAATATCACAGTCAGGTATTGACATTGACTCAGCTGAGACACAGAACAGTCTTATCACCACAGGATCCCTCGTGCTGCCTTTTTATAGGCACTGACCTTTCCCCACTCTCACCTTTAACCTCTGGAAACCACTGATCTGTTCCACATTTCTATAATCTTGTCATCTCTAGAATGTTATATGTAGTATATTTTATTTTGGGATTGATGTTTTTTCACTCAAGATCATTCCCCAAAGATTTAAAGGTTCATCTAAGTTATTGGGTGTACCAATAGCTTTTTAAAAAGTACATTTTGTTATATATACAGGGGTGGGGAAAAGTAGGTTAAATTACCAGCTATCATTATCTAAGAAATAAATTATAAGTAAGTATATGAAATAATAACAATAATAAGACAGATAAGGCATATAAATAATATAATAATTAGTATATAATAATACAAGGATAAACTCTGTGTTTTGCATACTCTTGCAAAAAAACCTACTTTTGCCACCCTGCTGCTGCCATGTACATACATATGAGTTTGTTTAACCACTTACCTACTAAAGGACATGTGGGTTGTTCTCCAGTTTTTGCTATTATGAATAGAGCTGCTATGAACATTTGTGTACAGGTGTTTGTGTGAACATAAATTTTCATTTCTCCAAGACAGATGCCCAAGAGTACAAATGTTGGGTCATATCATAACTGCATGCTTAGTTGTATAAGAAACTGCCGGATGTTATATGTTTTCTAATGTGGCTATATAATTTTAAATCCCCATCAGCAATATATGGGATGAGTGAGCCTATTTCTCCACATGCGCACCAGCATTTAGTGCTTTTTATTCTTTTTACTCTTTTATTCTAGTCATTCTAATAGGTCTGTAATGATATTTCATTGTGATTTTAATTTGTATTCCTCTAGAGGCTAACAATATCTAATTCTAGAGGTTAATAATATCTAATACCTTTTTCATGTACTTGTTTGTTATCTACATGTTGTTTTCAGCAGAATTTCTCTTCATGGTTTTTGCCCATTTTCTAATTGGATTATTCGGTTTTGGAGAGTTATGTATAAATTCTCTATATGCTCTTTCTTTAACAGGTATGTGGTTTGCAAATATCTTCTCACAAGTTATAAAATATTTTCTATACCTTGGGAGAAGATATTTGCAATCACATATCTTTTCATCCTTCCAAGCAGGGTCTTTTACATAGCATATTTTTTCTTCTAATTTTAATGAAATCCATTATGTCAAATTTTCCTTTCATGGATTGTGTTTTTGGTATCAAGACTAAGAATTCTTTGTCTGGCTCTAGATTCCAAAGATCTTCTCCTACATTTTTTTTCAAAGAGTGTCATGGTTGTACATTTCACATCAAAGTCTTAAGACCCATTTGAGTTATAATTTAAGTTGTGAGGTCTGAGTGCAGGTTAAGGGTTTTCTCTGCATGTATGTATGTGCTTATGGATGTTCAACTTTTCTGGCACCATTTATTGAAAAGAATATCCTTCTTTCATTGAATTGTTTTTATACCTTTGTCAAAAATCAGTTGGGTGTATTTGTATGGGCATATCTCTAAGTTCCTTCTTCTAGTCCGTTGATCTATATTGTATTCCTCCATCAAATCACACTGTCTTCACTACTTGTCCTTAACAGTCAGTAGATTGATTTCTCCTATTTTATTCTTCTTTGTAAAGATTGTTTTATTATCTTGGTCCTGTGCCTTTCTATATAAATCTTAGAATACCTCATCTTTGTCTACAAAAGCCTTGCTGGGATTGAAGGGAATTGCTTTAAATTTATAGATCAGTTTGAAGAGAATTAACATCTTTACTATATTGAGTCTTCCCATGCATGAACATGCTTAAGTCCTTCCATTTATTTAGGGTTTCTCTGATTTCTTTCATCAGCATTTTGTAATTACAGCATGCAGCATCTGTACAGAACTTATTGTTCATTTCTTCGCAGCAACTGTAAATAGTACTGTTTTTGAACTTATATTTCCATATATCCATTGTTAGTATACAGAAATGTGATTAGTTTTGTGCATTTATCTTGTATATGTGATTTTGCTGAACTTATTTATTAGTTCTAAGTGCTTGGGTTTCATATTTTTGGTAGATTTATTGGGATTTCCTACAGACACAATCATGCCATTTAAAAATAGGGATTTTTTAAATTTCTTCCTTTCTGACCCATTTGCCTTTTATTTCTTTTCCTAATTTTACTGCACTGGCTAGAAATTGCCAACTATGTTAAATAAGAATTGGGAGTGTGGACATCCTTGCCTGTTCTGATCTTAAGAAGCAAAGCTTTCAAATTTTCATTTTTGTATTTAATATTAGCTGTAGGATTTCGTAGGTGGTCATTATCAACTTTAGGGAGAAAACTCTGTTCCTGTTTTTCTGAAAGTTTTTTTTTATTTTTTTAATTGTGAATATGTGTTGGATTTTGTTAAATGTCTTTATTGAGTTAATTGATGTGACCATATAATTTCTCATCTTTAACCTGTGGGCATGGTGCGTTACGTGGATTCATTGGACACTGATGTTGAATCAGCCTTACATACCTAGACCAAATCCTACTTGGTGATGTATAATTTTTTATATATATTGTTGGATTTGGTATGCTAAAATTTTGTTGAGGATTTTGCAATAATTTCATGAGGAATGTTAGTTAGTAGCTTTTTTCTGTACTTTGATTTATCAAGGAACTACCAGCCTTATAATATAAGTTGAGGGGATTTCCCTCCTCTTCTTTTTTTTTCTGGAAGGGATTCTGTAAAATTGTTGTTAATTCTTCTTTAATTCTTGGTAGAATTATCCAGTGAAACCATCTGAGACTCATAAATACATTTTTGGTTTTTGGAACTTTAACTTATGAATTCAATTTATTTAACATTTCTAGGACTATTCAAGTTACCTGTTTTCCTTGGTTAGATTTTCATAACTTGTAGTTTTTGAGTATTTGGCCCATTTCTTTTAAGTCTCAAATTCATGAGTATAAAGTTGTTTGTAATATACTTGCATTATTCTTAATAACTGCAGGTATCTGTAGTGATATTACCTGTTTCACTTCTAATATTGGTGATTTCTAACCTCTTTCCTTTTATTTTCATCAGTCTTGCTAGAGGTTTATCAGTTTTATTGATATTTTTAAACCAGCTTTTGCTTCATTGATTTTTCCCTGTTGTTAACCTGTTCCAATTTAATTGATTTCTGCTTTTATTTTCTTCCTCCTGTTTGTTTTGAGTTTATTTTGCTTTCCTTTTTCTAGTTTATTGTTGTAGAAGTTAGATTATTAATTTGAAGCATTATTCTCTATGATGTAAGCCTTTAGTGCTATAAATTTCCATCTAAAAACTGTAACAGCTTTGTCCCACATATTTTGATATGCTGTAGGTCCGCTTTCATTTAGTTTTATATATTTTTTATATTTCTTTTAATATCTCTTCTTTGATCCATGGATTATTTAGAAGTTTGCTTCATTTCTAAGTGTTTGAAGATTTTTCTGTCATCTTTCTCTTATTGATTTCTAGTTTGATTCCATTATTATCAGAAAAGATATTCAGTTTGGTGTCAACTCTTTTACAGTTGTTGAGGTTTGTGATAAAACATGCCCCAGGACATGTTTTATCTTGGCTAATGTTCCATGGGTACTTGAAAATAATATGTATGCTATTGTTATTGGGTAAAGTATTCTATAGATGTTATTTAGATTTTATTGGTTGATAATTTTGTTCAACTCTTCTATATCCTTGCTGACTTTCAGTTTAGTAGTCTATCAGTTAAAGACTGTAAAGTGAACAAGTCCCCATCATAACTGTACGTTTTTCTATTTCTACTCCCAGCTGTATTAATTTTTAAAAATTTGTTTTTCAATTACAGTTGACATATTATATTAGTTTAGGGTTTGCAACAGAGTGATTAGACATTTATATACCTTACAAAGCAATCACCCCAATAAGTCTAGTACTTATCTGACACCATACATAATTATTATAATATTATTGACTATATCCCATATGCTGTACTTTACATCCCTGTGGCTATTTTTATCATGGGAATTTGTACATCTTAATCTCTTTCATCTTTTCCACACAGCCCCCCAACCCCTCTCCCATCTCGACCATCAATTTATTCTATGAATTTCCTATTTTGTTTGTTCATTTGTTTTGTTTTTTAGATTTCCCATACAAATGAAATCATGTGGTATTTGCTTTATCTGTCTGGCTTATATCATTTAGCATAATACTCTGTAGGCCTACCCATGTTGTCTGAAATTACAAGATTTCATTCTTTTCTGTGACTGAGTAATATTCCACTGTATATATGTACTACATCTTCTTTATCCATTCATCTATCGATACACACTTTGCTGATGATATATACAATAAGGTTTTAATATCCAAAATATATAAGAAATTCATACAACTCAACAACAACAACAACAACAACAACAAAACTTCTGGTTAAAAAGTGGGCAGAGGACCTGAGTAGACATTTCTGCAAAGAGAACATACAGATAGCCAATAGACATACAAAAAGATGCTCAATATCACTAATCACCAGTTTTTTAAAATTTTTGTTTCACGTGTTTTGAAGCTCTGCAGTTGACTCTTAACACATTTAGAACTGTTATGTCTTCCTAGTGGATTAATTCTTTTACAATTCTGTATTTTCCCTCATTGTCTCTAATCATTTTCTTTGCTCTAAACATGGCCTTACCTAAAATTAACATAGTCACCCCAATTTTTAATTAATGTTTGCATTATATACCTTCTCCCATCCTTTTACTTTCAATATACCCATGTCCTAGTATTTCAAGTGAATTTCTTGAATTAGTATATGGTTGGATCATTTTTAATCCACTCAGTCAATCTCTACCCTTCTGTTGATGTGTTTAGACCATTTAATTCAAAGAAAATTAGTTAAGGCTTAAGTCTGCCAATTTATGTCCTTTTCCTGTTAATTTCCTCTGTATCTCATCCCTGTTTCTCTTTTCTTAAATTTCTGTGAGTTACATTTTAGGTATACCTCTTTTTTGTTGTTTTCTTTAGAGTTGTTCTAGTTATTATAAATATATAACCTGTAAGAGTCTACTGGTATCAGCATTTACCGATTCCACTTAAATGTAGAAAATACTTCTAATTAGGTTCCTTTACCTCCATACTTCTAAAATATAATTGTCTTAAGTATTCCCCAACAAACATCAGGCACCACATTAGATGATACTATAATCTTTGCTTCAACTATCAAATATGATTTAAGAATCTCCTGAGAATTAGGGTAGTCTATTATACTTACTCCCATTTTTACCCATTCCAATATTCTGTCCTTTCTGAAGTTTAATCCTCTTCTGTTATTTCCCTTCTGTTTGGGGAACTTCTCTAGCCATTCTTTAAGAGTTGATTTGCTGGCAACAAATTCTCATAGTTTTCATTCATCTGAAAATGTCTTCATTTCCCCTTCATTCATGGAAAACATTTTCATTGACTATAGAATCCTGGATTAAAAGTTATTTTTCTTTTTTTTCAATACTTGAACAATACTATGCCACTTCCTACTGGTCTCCATGATTTCACATGAGAAATTTGTTGTCATTCAAATGAGTAATTTTTGTGATATATCCTTTCTCTCTGGCTGCTATCAAGTTTTGTTTTGTTTTTTTCCATTTCTAATTGTATTTAATTATGATATGTCTTGCCATTGATTTACTTGGGTTTCTATTTGGAATTTGCTTAGTTTCTTGAATATATAAGTTTGTGCATTTGAGGAAGTTTTCAGTCAAGATATCTTCAAACATCTATCCAGTTCTACTTTCTCTCCCCCTCTGGGACTTTCATGACCTGACTGCTCACTCTTTTATTATTGTTCCACAGGACCCGGGAACTCTTTTCATACCAGTCCATTTTCTCTCTGTTGTTTAGATTGGGTAATTTCTGTTGATCTGTCCCAACATTCACTGATTTCATCTGCTCTCTACTAGTGAGCTGATCCAGTGAGCTTTTTATTTTGGTAACTGCATATTTCAGTTCTAGAATTTCCATTTGGCTCTTTTTTTATAACTTCTATTTCTTTGCTGAGATTTTCTATTTTTTCATGTGCTTCATTCCTAATTGCTTGTTAAAGCAATTTGATAATTTCACATCTGATTCATGTCAATATTGGCTGGTGTTGATTGTCTTTTTTCATTCATGTTGTAATTTTCCTGGTTCTTGGATGACAAGAAATTTTAATCACATTCTGAGCATTTTGGATTACATATTATGAGACTCTGAGTCCTGTTTAATCATTCTTCTTAGCATGCAGCCTCGGTGTTGAGGTATAGCACAAGAGCTGAGTGTGCATCGGTGTAATGGAAGATAAACTCTCTGTTCAGCCACACCGTGGAGGGTTGGACTACAGTTGTCCCACTGGTGCTTGGCTGGAATAGGAAAAGTATTGTCTCAAAGGTTTTCTTGGATAGAATGCCCTTCTCCTGGCCCTTGAGCTAGGGGAAACGGGCTTTTCTTGAAACTGTTTATTTTTTATTTTTTGATCTGTGTCTATTGTTGGACCAGGTGGGAAGCATTGGATTGTTCTGTTCAGGATATATGGGCATCAGTTAGGAAACCCAGGGAACTCACCTCCAAGTCTTTAGGTTAGGTTAAATACAGGGATTTTTATTCGTAAGGGGTAGAATCTAACTGAAATGTGGCTACTCTATATCGGCACAATCAGAATCTGGATTAATTTTTATACTCAAAATTACTCCATTCTTCAATACCCATTAATTCCAAAACAATTTCAAATAAATTCTTAGCCAACCTTCTCTAACAATTTTTTCATTCATAAGACTTTGTACCTCCAAATGTTAAACTGGCCCTGTTCATTGAGAAGTTACCTAAAGGAAGGCTTTAATCATTTTAAGCATTGTTTCTATTTAATGTTGTAAGCACCAACATTGAACATCTATTTGAGGCTTGGAAAATATTCTAATGCTACTGTATTGGGAAAGGGGTGTAATACAGATGCTAACAATGGCCAAAAATGGGAAAGTCCCTAGGAAAAGTGCCTGTAGTTTTGTGTCATTTTCCTGCCTTAGCCTAGAAAATGACCATAAACAAACATTCCCTAGCTACACTTGTTCTTTTAACTACTATGTACCTGCTTCTCTCACCTAAAACCAAAGCTTGTTATGACATTTCTTCCCCTCAGGTTGAAGCTTGGATGATAACTTTGGTATAATTCTTCCCTTCTCACCTATGTTCCAGGTATGATGAATTGTTCTCAATCCTCTATCATTCACTCCCCCAGTGATGCCCAAATCAGGAGCTTCTTCCACATGCATCTAAGACAGCACTGATGTTGCCTCTATTTGGGCCAGGGGGTCCCCCCACCACATGCACAGTGCCTCACACAGACCTACCTTGGCCATTGTCCCCAGACACCTCATGGGTGGCTCCAGAGCAAGAGCATTATTTTATTGTACCCATCTGGCAGTTACAACAGAACAATGTGAGTGATGGAAGCAAGGAGTCTCTGGAGGTCTAACACTGTTGTAGTCACAGCTATACCTTCCACCCAAATTGTCCCCAGACCTGTAGGAGTGGTATGGTAGCTCTGATCATTGTAATGACAAATTTAAAGATGGCCATATGGAAACAAGATTTATTTTTATAGAAATCTATTCTAGGTACCCTGGCTGGTGTGGCTCAGTGGATTGGAGTGTCACCCTGTGGACCGAAAGGTCATAGGTTCCATTCCTGGTCAGAGTACCCACCCAGGTTGTATGTTCAATCCCTTGTCAGGGCATATACAAGAAGGCAAATGATCAATGCTACTCTCTCACATTGATGTTTCTCTCTCTCTCTCCCCCTTACTCTCTCTTAAAGAGCAATGAAAAGATGTCCTCAGATAAGACTTAAAAAAAGAAAAAGAAATCTATTCTGGGAATTTTCCTGAAATTCTCCAACTGGAGGGTAAACTTCTATCCCATTTCTTAAGGCCCTCCTTTAACATACCTTCCTTTTGTTCCACAACATTTATGGAGTGGGCAATGTTTGGAGCATTAAAGATATAGCAGAAAGCAGACATCATCTCTATTCTTGTTAAAGTTTACCTTCAAATCCAGGGGACAAGTCACTGCAATAGCTGCCCCAACAATTACTTAATCAACTGTATTAAATGCAATAATAATATAATAAATGACTGAAATTTTCTTTAAAACCTCAGCAAAAGTGGATGTTTTTTTCAACAGTGTCACCATAGGTGTCAAGCACAACAGAGTATGTGCATAGAGAAAGAGAAAAAGAAAATCAATACAATCGTTTCAGAATTAGCAGATATCTGAACTCAATGTAATCTTTTTACTGCCATGATTTTATTTGTGCCTCTTCCTAAATGTTCCACACACAGGGCTTCTGAGGCCCTCAGTGAAGGAGCAGTACATCTGCTAGGTTTCTAAGAGTCAAAGTAGAGTCATTATAGGCGATCACCAGGGGGAGACAGGGCGATGCCGCGAACCCGATGCGCAGGCCTCACCTCCTTGTTTGTTCTGTCAGCCTGCACCAAGGTTCCATTCAGGCACGGTTCCACGTAGTGAAGCTCTGCATTATACTGCAAAGGGAAGAAACAGCCAAGAGGAAACGATTAAGTATTAAAGGGTCCTACTTAATAATTTAAGGATACAGATACACACACACCAAAAAAAGTAGCATGATTACAGGGTAAGTTCATTCACAGAAGGGGGCTTCTCAGCCTGTGCCCCCAGAGAACATCATGCTCATGTGTCAAAGGGAGACTTTATTATTTTCATGTTTGAAGAAGAAACCTCTAGAGCACATGGTGGTGTCTGGCAGTGTTTAGGGTGTACACAGTTAAATGATAGTCCTTCAGGGGTGGCTCCAAACACTGGGCCGCCCTGGGCATGGCTGACTGCACACAGTCGATGTGGGATTCAAAGTGCACCCCAGACTTGGGTGAATGGACTTGTCTCCAGCTCCCGTCTCTGACTTCATGGAGCCAAGGGAATCATGTGCAGGTCACACGTGTGTGCAGACAGAATAGAGAGGCCTTGATGTTCCCTGGTCACTCTGGGAGGCTACGCAGCTGCTGGTCACAACCCTGCTCATGTACGGAGACACCACCTTTCACATAGGCCAATGCCCACCACACTATCATTATTGATCTCAGGATAGTCAGAATAAAACCATTTTCTTTTTTTTTGGTCCAAAGCTCACACCTAGGAAGTGGAAATTTGAGTGTTCTTTTCATTTCTCTTGTCAGGCAGGATTTTCTGCACTGCTGCTAGGCCAGTCCTTCCAAAATATAAATCTGATTATGTCACCTCTTGTCAACCCCATTCAGAGTTCCCACTTCTCTTCAGGGCTTGGCAGGGCTCTGGACACTTGGTATATGTTGACCTTTTTAGCATCTTTACTCATTAGTCCTCCCCCATGACCTTAGCACTGGTCAGCCCTGTCCTCTGCCATGCCCTGTCTTTTCCTTTACCCCTTCCATCATGGGGCCCTCTGCCTGGAGCCCCCACTCTGGCATCTCCCGGATGACTCCTGTTCATTCTCTGAGTCAGAGAATGTAATCATTCTTGCCTCCTCTGGGGCAGGTGAGGCTCCTCTCTTGAATATTCTCAAATTCTAGTTACGTAGTGCCTGGATCTCTCACCACAAGGTGGGGCCACATTGTCAGAATCCATGTCTGATTCCTCAGTGTATTCTCTGTCACAAGCACAGGGCTGGGAACGCAGTGGGTACGCAAGAACAATTTGTTCAATGACAGTCTCATGGCATCTTCACTTCATTGACTGAAGGCCCAGCTTGGAGTTCTTCAGGGAACAAAAAAGAACCATCTCTCATAGGCCCAGATCTCATACAAAGTCTGGCTAAGGAGTTTGGACTTTAAGTCTGTGGGCACAAAGGACTGTGCAGGAATGTAAATGGGGGAATGAGTAAAATAAAGAGATGAGTTTGGGACAACTGCTCTGGATACATAGCAACTGTATCGGGTTTCACGTGCTGAGGTGCTTACAAGCAAGGAGGACAAGTAATAATACTAATATCAGGAATTAATTGTTACTGAGCACTTACTACATCTAGACACAGACTAGACTTCATCCACAGGCTATTTCAGCCTCTTATGGTAAGTACTTCCAATCATTTTCCATTTACAGATAGGGAAACTGAGGCAAAGCAAGGATGATCAACTTGCTCAAAGTCATACATAAGGGTTGGAGTCCAGATTCAATACCAGGTAGCTGAACCTCACAGCTACTGACCTCAGAACAACAAAGCCCCCAGTTCCTCCTCTCTGGCCTGGAAGCCTCTCTGTTTCTCATCAGTCTGACCTTTGCTGCTTAGTCATACAAAAGCATTTGAAAAATTACAGCTCAATGGTCTTAAAGCTTAGATGTCCTCTGATGAGGCATGGAGAAAAAAGATATTTATGCAATTCTGAAATTGCAATTGACAAATGGGAGTGCAACTCTTTTGTGATCAAACAGAACATCATCTCAGGATCCAGGAAGTGACTGAAGGGTCCAGCTTGGAGAAGAGTTTCTCCAAAGTTCTCAACTCATGTTGGATTGATGCTGAAAGTTGCTGGGAAAAAGATAAAACCAGACATGCTCTTCTCCTCCACCTCCACTGTTGACTAATTTGGTTCAGGGTGACAATATATCTAGCCCTAAAGCCTAACATCCTAGAGCCAATCACAGCTCTCCAGTCCCCCTCTGTTGGACACACATTTTCATAGCCTGTCCTGCCATGAGGGTGGTCAAGCGACTCATTCTCAGGCAATGAAACTTGAAGGGGTAGTTTTCTGTGCAGTTCCGAATAATTTTTTCTTTCCATTAAAGAGAAACTCTTCTATTTCCACTACTTTCTTTTGCACTTGGGATGCTACTATGCAATTGAAAGTCATTTTGCCACCATGAAGAGACAAGATTAAAAGCAGAGAGCAAAGCGTAAGGAAGAGAGAATGGGGAGATGGAGCCCGCGTGGGTCCTTGAGGATGCTGCTGAACCACCGCAGCTGTGCCCTCCAGGCTTTGCCCATGAGACTGAGACGCCTAGATGCTGAAGTAGCCTTCATTCAGTTGTTTCATAACCTGCAGCCCAAAACTTTCCAACTCTATTTTCCAGGTACATTTAAAAATTTCACCTAGGTGCTGCCTAAAGCACAATTTCAAAGTTGATTCTTGGGGTTGTACAGTCTAAACTTGAGGTCAGGACACAAGTCCACATCCTGCCCCTGCCATGCACTTACCATGTGTCCTTGGAGAAGTCTCTAAACCTCTCTGATCTCAGATTCTTATGCATAAGAAGGTGTTAAATTCATCTTATGTTTACCCTCTAGTTGTCCCTGTGAGAATTCAATGAGGCAACAGACCTGAAACTGCTTTGCTAACAGAAAGGCCTGTGCATGTGGGGGGCTGCAGAGGAGACTTAAAAGTAAAGAAGACCAAGAAGTTCTTGCCTTCATCAGGGAGGAACATGTGCAGTAATCGAAACCATGCTCGCGTCACTGTGTGAGCTATGGCCACAGTGGAGGAATCTGCTCTTCTGAACCCCTGCCAGCTTGTTAGTGGCATCATCCAAGCTTGCAGTTGACTAATTTCCCTTGACTGCATCAGGACAAAGCTATGCTGAGCAATCTGGTCTGTATCACCACAGGGAGCTGGGCTCAGTTGTCTGTGTGAGGGAACAGTGCACACCAGGCAGCTGTGCCAGGGAGGCTACCACGCTACCCCAGAGCTCCTCCTGAGGGGGACAACAAGGGTGCCCTGCATGTGGAGCTGCTTCCAAGCTCTGAGCAGCTTTGTATGGAAACTTTTCAATTCAGCATTTTTATGGATTTTCCTTAAATTTCTACACTGTGAAACAATAATGTGGGATGACCATATTATTTTACAACTGAAGAGCTGGTCACCTCAACCCTAAGACACATGGGCTTATGCATGGTTCTCCTTCATCATTACTCAAGCAATCAGATATTGATAGTCAAAGGCAGAAAATGATGCAATGCACATTCTCTCTGGCAACATGGAGTTTGCTTCTGTCATTTTCTTTTGCTCCTTCCCACTACCAGGGCTGAATCCTAAAGAGGAACTTAAGAAGCCCCCTTTCCAGTCAAAGTGGTAAGTTGTTCCTGAGCTACTTGGGAAATGGGAAGAGTCTCTTAGGATAATAGGAAATGGTCCAGCCAGCCCACCAATCACAGAGTGAGGGGATGGACAAAGAACTTTCACCCCTTGAAGAACTCAGAAACGGCCACAGACACACAGGGCCTCGGTCACTGTTGGTTTCCTTCTCCCCTACTCTTGCCTGATTGGATTCCCTCCTTTGATTCACATAATGGTAGGGCAGTAGAGCTAGAGCACCTGGGGCAGACAGGCTGGATTCAAATCCTGGCTCTGCCACACATTAACTGGGTGACCTAAGCCAAGGTATGTCAGCTCTTTGAGCCTTAGTGTTTGTGTTGGGAAATTGGGGATTGTAACTTAACCTCTCCCATGATCTCACTGTGAGGATGAAATGAGATTCAGTAAAGAGTCATGCAAAGTGAAACAAAGAAAAATATACAGGGAACCAACGGTGAAGGGAAGGAAACCGGAACTGAAATCAATGACTTGGAACAAAAGGAAGAAATAAACATTCACCAGAACAGAATGAAGAAACAAGAATTCAAAAAAAATGAGGAAAGGCTTAGGAACCTTATGAAAACTTTAAATGTTCCAATATCTGCATCATAGGGGTACCAGAAGGAGAATAGGAAGAATAAGAAATTGAAAACTTATTTGAAAAAGTAATGAAAGAAAACTTCCCCCATCTGGCAAAGGAAATAGACTTCCAGGAAGTCCAGGAAGCTCAGAGAATCCCAAAGAAATTGGACCCAAAGAAATTGGACCCAAGGACAAACACACCAAGACACATTATAATTAAATGACCCAGGATTAAATATAAGGAATCCTAAAAGCAGCAAGAGAAAAGGAGACAGTTACCTACAAAGGAGTTCCCATAAGACTATGAGCTGATTTCTCAAAAGAAACCTTGCTGGAAAGAAGTATTCAAAGTCATGAAAGACATGGACATGCATCCAAGGTTACTCTATCCAGCAAAGTTATCATTTATAATGGAAGGGCAGATAAAGTGCTTCCCAGATAAGTCAAGTTAAAGGAGTTCATCATCACCAAGCCCTTATTATATGAAATGTTAAAGGGATTTATTTAAGAAAAAGAAGATCAAAACTATGAACAGTAAAATGACAACAAACACATAACTATCAACAACTGAACCTAAAAAAAATAAGCAAACTTAGCAAACAACTAGAACAGGAACAGAATCACAGAAATGAAGATACATGGGGGGTTATCAGTGGGGAGGGGGAAGGGAGAGAATGGGGGAAAAGGTACAGGAAACAAGAAGCATAATTGGTAGGTACAAAATAGATGGGGGAGGTTAAGAATAGGTTAAGAATAGGAAATGGAGAAGCCAAAGAACTTATATGTATGATCCATGAACATGAACTAAGTGGGAGAATGCTGGTGGGAGGAGGCAGTACAGGAAGAAGGGGGATAAAGTGGAGAAATAAAAATGGGACAACTCTAATAGCATAATCAATAACATATACCTAAAAAATAATTAAAAACAAAGAAAAGAGTCAACAAAGGACCTGGCATATAAGAAACAGAAAGAGAGCCTCTGATACAAGTGCATAGAAAGAAAAGAAATATATGTGTAAGATTGATGTGTGCACCACAGAGACAAAAATCAACATGCAACCTCCACCCCAAGTTGGTACTCGCTAAGAAAGAGGGGATGTATGGGCAATGGCAGTGACCCACTCTTGGGAACATGGCTCACATGCCCCTGACCTCCTCTGGAGAGCACAGACTCTGCATTTGTTAGAGAAAGAAGGCACATGTGGCTGTCTAAACGCCTGAGAGTCACCACCATGGTGTGTGGCCACACACTATCCCACTCTGTGCCACAGTCTGAACCCTCTCAGTGACCCTGGTCTTTGGTAGACTGGAAGCCAAGAAAGTGCAACTAGCTCACTGCCCACCCCTGTCCCCAGAAAGGCATCTGCCAGGGAACACTTTGTTCCTATGTTTGCTCAATGAATGTTAACTAAGCACCTGCTGTGGGTAAAGGACATAAAATACTAGATAAATATCCCTATGTCATCATTGTGGAGCGATCATGAACCACATTTTTTTTCTGCTTTCATTAGTAAAAAAAAAAAAAAAAAAAAAAAAAGCTCATTACATCTAAAGATAACGTCTGCTTTCTTTTTTATAATAAAATGTACTTATTTGTGATGCTGGATTGACCCATCCAAAAACAAAAACAGTCTTGAGATAAACCCTTGATCTTCTTTAGGTGTTAAACTACATCCCACTACTCTCTTCTCCCAGGAACTGTCCCTCTGTGCCAACCACCAAACTCTATGCTTTGACAGCAAGGGACATATCACCATTCTCCTTTTCCTTCCTGTTGCCCAATCTCTATAAGCATTCCTACATCTCCCAATCTAAAGATACAGCAAAGTCTTCCACTGGAATTTTAATGATGATCCAAAATAGGAAAGGTAAGTTTTAAGTTTCATTAAATAAATGGCCAGAACATGCTGTAGAAAGATATAAAAACAAAGAACGAAAGGGCTGGACTCACCCACCAAGCTTCAGCATTCATGTGGAATCATGTCACACATATGAATCACAGTTCAGAGACCAGAGAGTGAAAGACAGCTGACTTTGAGTTCTGAATACATTGAGGACCCTGAGCCCTGCTTAATTTTAGAAGCTGGACTTGATCAATGAAAGCAACTGAGCTTTCAGGCCTAACAGAAGATCATAAGTTGCCTAAAATGGAGAATGAGAAAAGGCCTAGGAAGGGAGAGGTATTAAGGGAACCTCTCAATACATCCCACTGCATCTGAGAATCCTTCCGTGTCTTCCATTGTCTCCAGATGAGATACCCATTCCGCTATGTAGTGGACCACGCTTGTCAGATGTGGCCTGACTCTCTCAATCGAGTCTCATTCTTTTCATCAATACTCCTATCCATCTACTCCACCTCATACATTCACCCCAACTCCTATTTGTCCAAACAGTGAACTCCTTTCAGTCAATGCAACCAAGCTTACACATCCTGGGATGGAAGAAGAGTTACCACAGCCTGCAAACAATACTTTTCTCCTCATTTCTCCTCCCTCTGCCCTTCCCTATTGTATATGTCTGGCTCATGTCTAACTCTCTTAAGGTGTTCAGTGAGGCATCTCTTCTGCCAAGAAGTCACCACTGAGTCTACAGCTGGCTGCACCCCTCTATGTCTGATTTCTCCCAGCCTCCCTCACTCCCTCCCACTGAGACGGCCCTGGCCACTCTACTGCTAGTACCCGCTCCCTAGTTGCTCCCACACCAACACTCACACCCAAAACATCCAGGTCCACCAGGAAAGACAACTTGTCTGTATTATACACAGAGAGAGCCCCAGTACCTAACTGTTAGCACATAACAGTATTTGTAGAATGAATAAATAATCAGCATATAGAAACAAAGGAACAAAATCATAGAGCAGTTTACTGATAGAAAAGAAGAACAAAGCCTAGAAAAAAAAAAAAAGGTTGACACGCAGACCAAAAAAAAAGAGAGAGAGAATCTTATCACCTTTGAAAAACAAATAAAGAATCAAAAAGTAAAGGAAGTCGGTGGGTATGTTTTAGAGAATCCTAAATTCCACAAAAAACTGACAATTAAAATGTCGGCATGCTCATGCAATACAAGAAAACTGATGTGGAAGTGCTGGAATGCTATTAAATATTTTTATGGTTTTATTGGTGCACTTTTGATTAAATAACCTTAGAATGAAAATGTGCAGGGATTATGTAATGAAGCAGATGAACCCACAATATTTTCACCAACAGAAGGAATCCCAGGGATCTTTTGCATTACAAAAGCTTCCTGTATAATTTGAAACACGACTGGACATAATTAGTAGTGTAGAACAAATGAGCACTGAAAGAAAATACCGTCCTCATACTTTATAATACGGAATCGGTTACATTAAAAAGCAAATCTACAGCAGGCAAAGCACTGGAGAAGTAGTTTTAAAGAAAATTCTGCAAATTAAAACCAGGGCACCAGAAAGTTCTGGGTAGAACTAACAAATGCTGCTCTTCTCTGCACAAACACAGGCTAGAGGAGGAATTTAAATTGATTTAACAATATCAGCCCAGTTAATACTGTATTCACTTAATGCATGGCTTTATACTCCTGTAAAATCATTTTCCAAATATCAGCATCAGAAAATACAGAATTAGCACCCTCATTTTTATGATAATATTGTTAATTTAATGCATGGCTTGAGTTAGACTTCAAAGTGAATAAGAAAAATATGCCTTTTCTCTTCTCAGAGACATCTCTCTTCATGCACCAGTGGCTTGACCTTAAATTTTAACTTCGAATGCACAAGATCACTCTCATATTTCAACTATCCTTTTATGATTCAATCATTTAATTCATCAGTCTTGGATAGATTTTGCAATACCCTGCCCATGAAACCTAAAACAATTTTTAACATTATCATTTCATGTTTATTCTCTGGAAATACCTGGATTGAAACCTTTTCAGTATAATATGGAACATGCATTTAGAAATGAACAATGCAAACACGCAAAAATGACTGGAATGGCCAAGGAAAGCCTCTTCTTCTCCTTAAGTCTCTTTTCTCCCTTTCCCATTATGGCACTGAAAATCAAAGGGCAATGATGAATTAGATTTGTACAAACAAAAGTCCCCAATGCATGAGGCCTTCTGACACTGAAAATAAAGATTATTTTCTTTATTTTTTGTCTAAAACACTGAAATTTCTCCTCAAACGTCTACCCAGCAAGCAAGAGAAAGCTGACAGTGCAGTGAAGGGTGAAATGATAATGTCCTCTCTCGTAAATAAAATCCAGCCCACATGAACAAGGTGCGCAAACAGACTGGCAGGGTGTGCTGGATGGAGTTTCAAATATCCCATCCTCTTGCAACTACATGAGCCTGCAGTGGGGTCCCCCTCTCGACAGAGGCAAGTGGCCATTTTAAACGAATTAAAGAAAAACTTAGACCATAATACTGGAACAATTTTGCCACTATGGAAACTGGAGAAGGTGATGGAGAAAATCAAACACAAGAGAAAACACCACCACATTAGGCAAGACTAAATTGGTAAAATACACTGAGCATTACAAGAGACAATTCAAAAAACTGCAAAAACTCTCAAAATGTTATGTTATGAACTGAATGTTTGTATTTCCTTTGAATGCATATGTAGAAGTTCCAACCCAAGCCCCAACCTTCAGTGCGGTGGTATTCGGAGATAGAGATTTTGGGACGTAGAGTTAGATGAGGTCATGAGGGGGGGGTCCCTCATAATGGGATAATGCCCTTTTAAGAGGAGACAGGAGAGCTCTCGCTCTCTCTCTCTCTCTCTCTCTCTTTCTTGTTCCATGTGAGTACAGAGAGAAAGTGGCTGTCTACAAACCAGGAAGGGCATCCTTACCAGAAACCAAATACTGCCCGACCTTAATCTTGGACTTTCCAACCTCTAAAACTGTGAGAAAATACATTTCCGTTGTTTAAGCCACCCAGTCGTATTTTGTCATGGAGATGGAACTAATACAGTTTCTAAGTGTGTAAACATTACCCCTATTCAGTGGACTTTCCGGTAATACCTAACTATGCATACCCTTTGGTGTAACAATTTCCCTTCTAGATTTTACTCAATAGAAGCACAACAACCCTGCAAAAATACACGCATGAGTCCATTCACTGTGGCATTCTTGAGAAGAAAAAAGATCAGTAAAAGCATATGTCCAGTAAAGGGAGGTAGATTTAAAAAATTGCCAACTATTGGTGATAGAATGCCCTGCTGTTCAAGTACACATGACTACAATATGAGTATAAAGGCAAGTTGCTGAATATTCTGTAAAATGTGATTCTATTTTTGTGGAAAAATTATGTATGTTCATGAACACAGAAAAATTTGGAAGAATATGTGCCAAATGAAAAGGGAATGGGAACATTTCTGAATTGTTCAAAATTTTTACATATGTTGCCTGTATTAAAATAAATCAATATGTAAAAGTTATTGTTAATTAGTGGTTCCTTTTGTGATCTTAGGCTTTTGATATAAATCCACTAACATATTTGATCCATTCCTTTATCCTTTAGGGGAAAAGAATTCATAATTTTACTATAGTCTTCAAATAAAAATGTTCAGAGTATCTTTCTAGTTATTGAAATAATTATATATATAGCCTTAAGCTGATCATTTATGTTAAAAACTAACAAACAGATATATAGAGAGGGTTAATGGGACGTCTGGTGGACTTTTTTTAAATAAAGGGACAATTTGAGGTAAAAATAATTTTCTTCTTAACTGTTCTATAATAACTGACATGTCTACTTTTAATTAACTTAATCACCCTCTCTTCATTATTGAGTTGACACTGTTTGTATATCTTAATGAATTTACAGAGATTATTTCAATTGATTGGTTTTGTTAACAGAACAATAAATCCTGACTGATAAAGGATTCGGGATGTAATTAGTTAGCTCTTCTTATTATGTAAATTTCTGATATTTCTGTAATGAGTAATTAAAGATTAATAAGAAAGATAGTCCCAAATTAGCTGCTTCTTATCTATAAATGCTTCAGGATGTGTGGGGATCAGGCCACATTTGCATATTTTAATAAGACTGGTACTACAGTAACTTCTCTTGATTTGAAAACACATGTTCTATCTGAAAGCTGCCTCCAGAATAGCTGTGTCCCTGACCATGGAGTTTCCCAGGAAGGCAGCTGAGCAGCTTGACTGCGTTCTCTTTACCACTGCTCAGGAAACAGGGAGTGGTAAACCTGGAGTCCTCACTGTGCCACCTTCTCTGGCTACGGTTACCTTAAGCCAGTTGTTTCTGCCTCTTGGTGTCTCTGTCTCCATGCCACTTAGCACAGAGCTGGGAGAAGATGCAATGTGATAATCTAACACAGGACATTTGGCAGGGGCCTGTACACAGTGTGCACTCTATGGAAGATACCTCCTGGTATTATTCATCCAGTAATTATTTGAACTCCTACTATTTGCCAGGCATTGTCCTAGGCACTGAGGAGAGTTCAATGAATGAACAAGACTAACCTCTACTTCCACAGAATCTATGACTCTCTTTCTTTTCTGTTTCCTTTCTGGGCTTTTTTAAATCTGAAACTATAAATCATGGTGCCCTGTGGTTGTGTCTTTTCTCAGAGTCCCATCAGAAGCACTTGCAGACAGGAGAACTCTAACTCAAGCAATCTTCTCTGCAAGCCCAGAGTCATTTAAACACCCTGCCCTCTGCCTAGCAAAGTGGGTGCTGTGTCCATGCGGAAGGATGTCGGAAACAGGGTCCCTTGATGATACATTCTGCTCAGGGGCTCAGGGAAGCCAGTCATGCCTGACCACAGCAAGAGCATTCTGAGAGCATGTGCACACTGCTCCTCAAATAGCACCCTCCCAGTGACCACGGCCTCCTGTGCAAGGTGCAATTATATCAGCTTCACAGCTGGTGGGCTGACGATCAAACTCCAGTGGTTTGCCCCAGATACACAGCTGTATCTAGCAGAACCAGGATTGAAAACTAAGTCCCAACTCCAAAGCCTAAGCTCTGCCAGCCTCACCATGCAGCCTCCTTGCCTGCTACAGCCACTCCAGGTCCCACACACACGTAATGAGGCAAAGCACAGGTGGCCCCATGCAGGAGCACCTTGTTAAGTACTCAAGGAAAAGACCCAGGCTCACTGTGGCTATAATCTTTGGAAAAAGAGTGAGAGGGACATAAGGGATGAGAGGAGAATCTACTAGACAACTGGGGAGAAGGGAAAACAACTGGAGATGGAAAGCTGAATCAGGGAGGACCCTTTCCAGAGAGGATGTCACTCCCAGGCTTGGTTTCCATATCTCCTGCTTTCCAGCATTGAGACCTTGACAAGTTAATGACACTCTCTCAATCTAAGCAGCTCCATTTGAAAAAATGCCCACACCACACACCACACGACCTAGCACCCTTGTGAGGAATAAAGAGAATGCAAAAACAAAGAGTAAAGTAAATGGCACACAGTAGGCACTTGATAAATGTCACTTTTGTTTCTAAAGATGAGATAAAGCGCTCTGTGAGTCTACAACTGCTCTCCACATTTTAGTCACTTCATCTTCATGATTGTTATTACTGTCATTGTCATCAGACTAATCTAGCTTGAAGTTAATTTCCACATGAGAAAATCTAGCAGTTCAAGGGAAACGTTGCTTAGGTTTTGTTCTGAAAAGGCTGGCTCCCCAAGAAAACCAAATATGCTGCTCTTCTTCCAGGTGACAGCACCTGCCTATGTGGTTAGGAGAGAAAATGTGTTCAACCACCTTCCAGTCTCCCACAGACCCTCCAATATCACAAGACTCAGTGAACTCACAGGGGACTAATCAGTCCTGATCCTGGGGCATCCAACACTCTGTATGCAAATGCGGTAAGAATGTTAATCATTGTTACTAAAAGATCAAATGAGCCCAAAGTGCACAGAAAGCACAAAGCAGTCGCACTCACAGCAATTATGTTGAAGAAGTCATCATCCCCTAATGTGTCCAAAATAGATGAGACCGTTTGCTTGGCGATAGTCAGACGGAGGCCCTTCATGCTGCCACTGACATCAACTAAAATGACCACGTCTTTCGGAGAAGTCGCTGCCTGGATATACCTAGGGCAAGGGAAAATAAAGTAAAAATAAATCTTGAACCTCTCTGCAAGTTTTCTTTCTAAAAAGTAACTAAGAGGCTTGACCGTTTCCTACCATTTTCGGTTCCTGCAGTCAAAAGCAATGACTCCATTCTCATCTGGTTCCCATTTAATCCCTAGAAGAAAAATGGAGTTATAAGAAACCCAGAAACTTCAAATATTTATTCATAGCATTTCAAGGCTGCTCTGCTTTGCTGACTGAATGGACAGGGTGAAAAATCACATGCAAAGACCAACCCTGAAGCTCTTCATGTGCTCCATCACCAGCACTGGGGAGGCGTTCAGGGCTCTAACTCTACAGCAAGCAGCCCGAGCTCACTGCTCCAAGAGCCGCTAGAGAGTGGTGACATCCGGAGTAAAGCGCTGTCCGTCAACAAAGGACGTGACTCCAGCCCCTTCCCATGGATGATGATAAAGTTAGCCAAGGTCATTTCTCAACGTCCCTCAAGTTGTTGGACCTGTGGGCATCATTCGTAGGCCTCTGGGCAGAGTTGGGCTCTGTCCCTGGACCTGGGTAAGGTAATGTCTATAGCCTCGGGGGGGAGGAGGGGAGGGCAGAAAGCATTTGGTAGGTTTTTATCTCAGAACATACACAGGCTTGCTCTTTCCTGATTCCTGTTTTTAAGATCAGGAATTTTGGCCCAGCCTTCCACACTGAAATAATATAAAATGGCCCTAATTCTGCTGTAAAATGAAGTTTGAATTTCAGGCTTTGAGGCCTGGGGAGTTTTGCCCATGTGTAAAATGGGATCCAACACCCTTAGCCTCATGCTTTGCATACTGGTCAGGATATGTCCAGGCTGACATTCTTTATTTACAACTTAGTTTTTAAGAATAAAATTTCACTTAAAAAGAAAAGTGTTTGCTGCCTAAAGATAGAAAATCATTGCTTTCAACCATCAGTGCTGCTCAGGGATAGAAGATTTGAAACATAGACTTTGGAGTTGAGAAAATTAGAGTAGAAAAATTATTTTCACAGGAGAAAATCGTGACTCAGATGGTAGCACTGAGAGTCTCCTTTCCAATTAAAAATGGCCAGCTTTTGGACCACACTGGGCCAGTACCAGTCATGTGTTTAAGATAACACCCCCAAATTATCACACAGATGACTATGAAATGGCAGTCTGTAACCCAAAGGGTCATTTTGTTCTGTCTTCCTTGTACCTACATGTCCCACCTGTAACTGCACCTAATTTAATGAGTTCCCTGTAACAAATCAGAAAGACATATGAGAAGCCACTGCCAATGGAAGGCCATTAGGTAACGAAGATAAAATAAAACTGACATGATATTATACACCAAGGGACCAAAATGCAATCTGTTTTAAAAACATCTGACAAACTGCTTTGAATAAAGCCAAGAATAGCTAGAATCACACAGTTCTGACACATAATGCAATTATATCCTTGGTGAGGCTAGGTAATGTTCCAATTTGTAATTCCGCAAAGAGTTGGTTTGAATCCAATATAAAGAGAATTTATCTTTTAATGTGTTGACTCCTGGTAGGCGGTCAGCGGATGTTTCTTGAATTGAATTGTGGGTAGTGTTCTTAGACAAGAAGCACATTTGACCATCCTCTACCCCACTCCCACTCTGCCATCCACCCCTCACATCCCTGTGCACTCTACCAGGGGGAGAAAACGTGCAGTTCTCTCTTACTGCCCCAGCATCGAGGCCAGGGTGTGGGGGGAAGGAATTAATGACACCACATACTTTCCTTCAGGCTGAGGTCATTTCTATGCCAATGGGCTTGTGAGTCCTCCCAGCCACTCTGACAACTAATGAACATACAGCAATGACTAAGAAAGTTAGGCCCAGAACCTCCTGCCCTCAGAAAGCCCCACATCTAGCAGAGAGCACACACTAGGTAAGAAATCACAGAACCAGAGACATCAGAAAGAAGTACCTGAGGCTACATAAGTGTATAAAAAGGATTGTAATCATTAAGGTAAAGAAGCCTCTTCTTTAAGCTGAGAACAGAATGACTGTGCATTAGTTTTCTAGGGTTGATGTAACACAGGCCTACCAACTGGGTAGCCTAACAGAAATGCATCCTCTTGCAGTACAGAGAACAGAGGTCCAATACCAAGGTGCTGGCAGGGCCATATTCCCCTCCCCTCGTAAGGTTCTAGGAAGAATCCTTCCCTGCCCTTTCTTGGTTTCTGGTGGCCTTCAGCAATCCTTGGTGTTCCTTGACTTATAGCGGCATCTATCTCTTACATCTCTTCCTCCAGCTTCACATGGCTGTCTTCTCTCTGTGCCCTTGTGCCCTGTCCTCTTATTAGGACACCAGTCATCTTAGATTGAGGGTCCACCCAAATCCAATATGACCTAATCCCAACATACCTAACTACAACTACAAAGATCCTATTTCCAAATAAGGTCACATTATGGGGCTCCAAGTGGACATGAATGTGGGGTGGAAACACTATTAAACCCACTACATATGGGTAAGACTTTTAAAGCCTAAGTGAGGGGTCGCCATAGGATGAAGAAGAGTGCCCTGGGCAGAGAGAACAATGTTTGCAAAAGTTCCTGAGGCTGAGAATAGCAATGTCAAGTTCAAGGAACCAAAGGAGTGCTGGTATGACTGTGCACAGGAATGTCTGTGCCAGGGGCAAGGAGCCTGATGGTAGCAGTAGCCTCAAGGCCCAAGCTGTCCTGGTTAGGATGTGAGGCACACGCTGAGCGGGGAGGAAGACCACACCTCAAGTCAGTTCCAGGCACAGCTGCCCTGGATGCAACAATAAAGGTCACACCCTGTCTCAAAGTCAGGAATGGATGGGCTTTGGAGAGGGGTCCACTTGCTCAAATCTGACATTTGAACCAAAATCTCCATTTCACAGTAGGGACTTCAAGGTTCTCAGAGTTCAACAGTTTTTCCTAAGATTTCTAGTTAGGATGAAGAACTGATCTCCCCGATTTCATGCCACTGTTTTCTTCCTTACGCAGGCATGGGACACAGGCAGAGTGTCCCATGAGAAGTTCTACATGACGTTAGCATGAGTTACATGAATGAAAATAAAACTGATTTCTGTGCCCTGGGAAGGACGTCTGAACACCTTTCATTTGCTTACATGGGGATTGAATCCCTGAGTAGGACGCTAGAGGCAGCACTGACCAAACTAATTTGACCATTGAGCCCCACCCCCAAAATCTCACAGTAAAATGCTTTAGGAGTCAAACCTCAGGCAGAATTATCAGGCGGAACTATCCCCCCAAAGACATGCCAACTTCTTAGTGTATAATTTTTTGCACACATCAATATTTTGAAAATGTTTAAGTAACTTCAAATCCCAGAGAAATAATACTAAGCTCATCTCCACTGAGCCAACTTTGAGATCTGGGGAACTGTCACTTAACCAAGAAGTATCCCTATGAGCCACATAGTTTCCAAAAGTGCCTACATGCCTTTGGGGAACCCCTCCAGGCTGGATGGAGCATGAGTCTCAAGATAGGAGTGATGCAGCTCTGCAGGCCAGCTGCCATGCAGCCCTCTTTATCCCTGTGGTACTCGAGGCTTCTGGCAGCATTGGTGATTGCTAGTCCACCTGCTGCTGCTTTCAGAGGACACGGTCTCTAGGACATTCAGCATATCCCCCAGCTGGAACTGAAAATAATGTCAAAATCTCTACTGCAGATTCAAATGCTCAAATATGATAGAATTTAAAATATTGTACAACATTCCTATATTCCAAGCTTTGTCTGCCAAAGTCATTATAAACTATATTAGAGAGAAATTAATTTCATCTAAGACAACATACGACTTCACGTTCTCCTTCAGCACATGCAAATGAATAGCAGAGCCAGCAGAGCAGAACTTCATACAGCATCATCTGAAAATCAAGCCACTTGCTGCTAATATAACTTCATGTGACAAAACAGTGTAAGACCATCCAACAGAACTAAGAACTACAACAAAGCACACAATAAAAATCCAAATATCTTTTTAGCCTTTGGATTTATTTCTGCTTGACTCTAATCTCCTCTTTTCAAAATCTCTACCTCAACACAGGATGGCTTAGCCCATTGTTTCTCTTCTCTCCTTCATGCCAAGTCTTTTTCACAAAACTTCCTTGGCACTGCCAGTGACATCCAAGCCATCTCCACAAGCCACCAGCTGAACAAACACGTGCTATCACATTGCAGCCTGGGACTGCTCTTCCCTGCCTGAGAGCAAAATGCCCAGAAAAATGCAGAAAGAAAGGAGGGAAAATCAAGAGGTAGCAGATGTTTGTTTATCTCTAACTGGGTAAGTTCTGCCCAATTCCTTCCTCAACAAATACTTTTTACTTGCCCCCAAATCAGAAGTTTAAATAAATGCTTCCCAATATAACTTTAGATCTAAAATAGCTGATTTACACATATAATGAAATGCTAGCTTAATGTGAGTTGAATCATAGTCAAATTTAGCTTTGAAGTGTCTTTTGAGAAATTGGCTGTGTGTTCCTCCAGGAAAAAAAAGAATTATAAAGCTCCTTCATTCAACCAATGCCATCTCCCTTAACAATCTCTTGAGAAATCATTCACCATGATAAATGAGTAACACAAGAGTTGCTATGGGAACTGTGGTTTTCAATGATCATTCATTGAAGTGGTCCTGCTGAGCTGGTCAAGGAAGAGTACTCTGATGTCAACCATACTTCACCCACTGCTAAATCTGAGCTCGGAAAGGAAGATGGACAGGAGAATAAACACAAAGTGATGGTGTGCACAGAACATACACTTGATGTTTCACTAGCCAACAGCTTGTAGGAGTCCAGACTTGCAGAGAGTTCTTTACTTAGCCATCTGTCTCCTTCCTCACAGTGCTACTATGAACCAGCTTTCACCTTTGTGTTGCATAGAAATCATGTCAAAGACAAGAAAATCAGTTTCCTTTGTGATCAGCAAGCCTTCTACTGGAACAAGTTCCCTGAGATGTGGCTCTAGAATTGTGAGTCTGACTTGGGAAGGAACTGAGCTTCTTATCATCATGAATAAATTTAATTGGTGTCTGTATTTGACTAGATACTGATCTGTCTATGACATAGGTAGTTTTCTCTTAATATAGTTAAGGACAGTTACAGAGAACTGCCAGTCAGTCACATCATTTGGATAAAGGTAAGAATTGACCAGAACAGGAAGGATGGATCAGTACTGGTGGCCCCACCCAGGTAGAAACTGGGACTCACACAGGATTGTAAAACCATTAACGGGACAAGGCTCCCAGGAAATAGACCCACTGTGCAGGTATGACTTTACCTCCTGGAAGACAATGAGCCTGGAGAACCTTCTAACCATAACGAGGTGGTCATTAGGCATCATGAGGTAAGTTGTCAACAGAAGGAGGCATCCAGTGTGCACACTTGGTAGACATTGGGATAGAAAGGGTAGAAACTTAGGAGGACTTGGAGAAGAGGAAACACTGGGGGGCGGAGGGAGAAAGACAATGGCTCAGTAAATACATGTCTAAGTGACCAGCCAGTCCCCTCCTTGGTCACTTGGTCCCATTGGACTGCAGCCAGTGACCAGCTTCCCAGAGAGGCAGCTCTATTATTTCTGAGGACGGGAGGCTGCTACTACCAGTGTGATGGGGAACAATAGATCTGGTAGACTTTAATCTACCGAGTGATGTATCTATCTACAATTATATATTGAGTACAAATATATATTGAGTACCTACAATGTGTTATTTTTGGCTTTGGTGACAAATGATGGACAAAACAAATGTCTCTGTCCTTCTAGGGCAAATATCTCAGTAAAGAAAACATGGATTGAAAAGCCTGATGGCTCAGGACTGTAGGCCAGAGTTCATATTTTATAGGGTAAGAACCACCATGAAAATAAAGAAAGAGGTGGTTGAAGTACCAACACCATCACCAACACCATTTTACTCTGTCGGTGTATCCTGGTTTAGTCAGTTAATCTCTAGGCCATTGTCTCCTCATTTGTAAAATGCAGATTATAGTAGCTCCAGCTCAGAGAATCATGGTGAGGATTAAATCAGGCAATGTTTGTATAAGCACCCAGCTGAGTGCTCAATAAACAGCAGCCATTATCACCATCATCAGTTTGAATGTTAACATTCACAGAATTCCCAAAGTCTCCCCAGAATGAAACTGAAATAAACAGGTCTTTGATGAGTCCTGAGCAACCAATTCTGCAGAGCTCAAAGTCCCTTTAATACCATTTTGTTGTTGTTGTTATTGTTGTTGTTTTTTAGAAGAGCTTATCTGAAGTGCTCTGTTCAGTGAGACCCTTTTGCAATGCAGGTACTGCAAGGCAGCACCTTGGAAACGGTATCAGACGATAACTGTCTTTTCCTACAGGGTTCTGAGGTCTGTCCAGAAAAGTGCAGCCATTGTTAATATAATGAAAACATTTTGTGTGACATCAATGTAGCCTAGTTGCCAAGGAGACTGGACTGGAATCCACATGTGGGAACAATGACCACTTCACTGTACTAGTCAGTGGGGGTAGTAGACACCATTGAGTGAGCATGTATATTTTTTAATGTGTTGCCGTCACATTCAAAATGACTGAGCAAGTAGAACAACGAATCTGCATCCAATTTTGCATTAAGCTTGAACATTCCTCCACAGAAACTATTCAGATGATTCAGAAGGCTGCAGCTATGGGCATCTGGTAGCTTCATCATAACAACAAGCCCACTCGTGCATTACGTCTCATGCAGAGTTTTTTGGCAGAACATCAAATTATCCAGGTGACTTAGCCCCCCCTACAGTCCAGATTTGGTGCCCTGCAACTTCTAGCTTTTCCCAAAACTAAAATCACATTTGAAAGGGAAGAGACTTCAGACCATTGATGAGACTCAGGAAAATATGACAGGGCAGCTGATGGCATATGGGAGAACTGTGTGGGGCCCCAAGGTGCCTATTTTGAAGGGGACTGAGGCATCATTGTCCTGTGTATAGTGTTTCTTGTATCTTGTATTGTCTTCAATAAATGTTTCTATTTTTCATAGTGTATGGCTGGATACTTTCTGGACAGGCTTCATACACCATTCAACAGGTAGCTATTTAATTTTAAGTTCATTTTAATTAAAAGTAAATAAAATTCAAATTTTAGTTCCTCGGTCTCCCTAGGCACATTTCAAGTGCTCAAAAGTTACATGTGTTCAGTGGCTACCACATGAGACACTACAGATACAGAACATTTCCATTGTCCCAGAAAGTTCTTGTAGACAGCACAAAACTGTTGCCACATGCCCACAGCATGTAAGTGGAACTTGAATTATGCAGACATGGACAGCATCATCTATCCCAGGTATGCTACTAGGCTAATGCGACTAAAATTCTCCTTCCAATAAGAATTTCTTTCCACCTCCAGAAGTTGGGATTGGTGCTCCTTTTCTATGATCCCCCAGAACCCTCTGTTTCCCCTACTTTAGCATGAAACACCCGGTACCATGAGCACCTCTTCACATATCTCTCTCCCCATGGCAGTCATTGTCCCTTCTTTTAAGGATCCACTCTAGGCAAGGCCACATTAATCCTTACTCATTTCCATGGTTTCAGATGACTGGCCCTACCCACTGTCTAGTGTCCCTGGGTTCAGCATGGAACCACATGACCCAGACCAAGTTGATCCTTGGACTTTCCTCCAAGTTACTGAGACAGATGATCTCCCTTCCCCTGGAACCATAATTGAATAAAACTGCAAGCCTGTAGCCATGTTTACCATCATGAAGAGATCACCTGTCGGTGAAACAACGTCAGAATAGGGAAGGTAGAGATGAGGAATGAAAGAAAAGATTCAAAACCCAAATGACATTGCTGACCACTGGTATCCAGCTTCACCTCAAAACAGTACAATCCCTGGGTTTTGAGTTACCTGAGCCAGTAAATGTGTTTCCCTTGCTGCAGCTAGGTGTAACTGGCTTTCTATCACTTGTGATCAAAATCTGCAATGAATACATGACCCAACAAGAGGGAGGTTCACAAGGGCAAAGACCTCTTCTCTCTAGTTTACCATTTTACCTTCAGGGCCTCACACAGACCTCAGAACAAAGCAACTCAAGAGACACTTTGTTAAGAACAAAGAAATGTCCCTTATGCTTAAGAATATGCATACTTATCACTGATTTATACTATTATACTACTCTAAACATGGAAAGATGCATTCTGAAAAGGAAAACATACTAGCAAAAACTGCCCATGGACCACTTTTCCAATAATTATGTTATATCCAGGAGACCAGAGATGAGCACATGTACTCTCTTTTCAGAACTAAGCACTGAGTGACCCTGTACCATTTATCAGGGCAAAGAAACCCTTTGGAGGACTGTGATCTGTGTCTATATTAACATAGAAAAGATGCAGAAATTTTACAAAGTCAAAAGTCTGTTAAAAGAACTGTAAGCATTTCTGAGTCAACTGTTCTGACTGGCAAAAACCTTGTATGTAATTAATCTCCCCTATTATATAAGCTTTCTATTAGGATTCTTTTATTATAGACTGAATATTTGTGTCACCACCACCTGACATATTCATATATTGAAGCCTTAACCCCCAAAGTATTAGTATTAAGAGGTGGAGCCTGTGGAAGTTAATCAGGTTTAAATGAGACCAGGAGGGTGGAGCCCCCATGATGGGATTAGTGCCCTTTTAAGAAGAGTAAGAAACACCAGGGCTTCTTCTCTCTACCATGTGAGAATTCAGGGAGAAGGTGGCCATCTGCAAGCCAGAAAGAGGGCTCTCACCAAGAACTGAATCTGCTGGTAACTTAATCTTGGTCTTCCCAGTCTCAGAGCTACTAGAAAAATAAATGCCTATTGTTTAAACCAATCAGACTGTGATATTTTGTTATGACAGCCCAAGATGTCTAATACACCTTTATTTTCAAATTTCCTCACGACCATAGTTTGAGGACTTCCTGCTGGTGGAGACAACAAATGACCTACGGTTTCTTCTTTTCTGCTCTACCTTTATCCAAATGCCACATGGTAAGATGGTAAGATGTCCTTGTGGATTCCTCAAGGACTAGCCACCCACCATGCTCTAATTTCAGCAACATCTGTGTTAAAGTTACTCTCTGCCGAGTGTATCAAAGCAGACTACAATTTGGTGATACTAGAATTTTAACAGACCACTGTTTATTATAACATTATCTTTAATAAAATACTTATTGTTTCAAATTCTGTGAGCTCCAGGAGGAACATGCATGCCCTGCTGAACACTGTTCCTGAGAAATGTTGAATAATCTGGCAAAGCAGACATTCGGCAGGCAAGTCTCAGGGGACAGATGTTGTGTGCAAGGCAAACAACTCCTCAAGGCGGAGGCTGGCAGTCTCTGTGCCTCAAAGTGGGAAGACATCAGGTGCCTAGTCTTACTTAATGAAAACATAAAAGACTCCACTTAATTGCTCCAAGATTATGCAGGGTGTTTTTTTTCCCTTCTTTTAGGTTGAGCTTGTTAATTTGTACAGCTGTGTTCTTGGCACAATTGCAGCCTCGAGTCCTGTTTTCACAACCTGTAAGCAAAATTAAAACTTCCCTTTTTAATTAAAATTCAAACAAAGCCAGAATTAAATTCCTATTGCAAAGTAGAGGTCTGGGAAGGCCCCAGAATGAACACCTGTTCCACAGGCAAGATGGCCAAACTCTGACAAATGCATTCCTTTGAAGGTACTGTTGGTGGCCTTTAAGGATGGGTTCCTGACATCAGTGGTGCGTTGGTCACTTCAGCCTCTTCTTCCAAGGGCAGTCAGCTCTCGAGTGGGGAAACTCAAGGTCAGATTTTCCATTTCTTATACCTTTCAGTCAGAACTTAACTCTTCCCAGATATAACTAGTTCCCTTCCCTGATTATAATAATAGTAATAGTAGTAGTAGGAGGAATAGTAATAATAATAATAAAAGCAAGTCCTTGTCTAGAAAATTTAAATGGTATGTGTCACATGCCTATTCCCCACTTGTGGCAGCTCTATGAATTACCGTATTGAGAAAGCTGCTGGTCCCAACACCTGGTGCATGTGTGCGTGTGTGTGTGCAGGTGCAGCATTGCCATTCCTGTCCTGCACCTGACAATAGATCTAATAGTTTTTTAATTGAAGTATAGTTGACATGCAATATTATATTAGTTTCAGGTGTATAACACAGTGATTTGACATTTAAATACCTTGCAAATGATCACCATATTTAGTAGTAAACATCTGTCACCGAACAGTTTTTGCACTACTACTGACTTCATTCCCTGCGCTGCACGTGACATTCCCAGAACTTATTTCTTTTATAACTGGAATTCTGTACCTTTTAATCCCTTTTACCTGTTATTTCCATGCCCCCACCTCTCTCCCCTATGACAACCATCAGTTTGTTCTCTGATTCTACAAGCCGCTTCCTGTTTCGTTTATTCTGTTCATTCGTTTTGCATTTCAGAAACTTTCATTTTCTCCTAAGGGAAGGGAGAGAAATTTTAACCCTGAACCCAAAAGGAAGGTATTACCTATTCTTTACTTTGATTCATAATCCACCATGTAGGATACTTACCTGGATACTGCCTAAAAAAGCCCTTGGCACTCCCAAAGTACTGCCATATGAGAGACGGGTCACGGTCAAAGTTATCCACAAATACTTTGTTTAGCGATTCAGACCAATAAACCCCATTGACAATTGCTGGGTCTGAAAAAAAAAAAGAGAGAGAGAGAGAAGAGGATGTTACAAACCAAGTGAGAAAGCACCAGTCTGGCATCTCATACTGCGGGCAATTATCAGCACGAGGCTCACCTTGCAGGAAAGTGTGCAGAAAGCTACAGCTCCTGGAAAGTCCATACATCAGGGTTTCCCTCATCCTGCCCGAGCCCTCCAGCCCATCAGGAGCTCCTACTTGTGGCTCATTACTTGAAAGGCACATCCCTTTATTTCTAATTTTACCTCACACAACCCATAGTTATTGAGAGACTGTCTTACCATTATTTTCCACTTTTCCCTCTCCTGAGTCAGAGCTCAGCATTAAAAACAGGAAAAACATGTTTTTTTCTCACTGAAGTTACTTCAGCTAACATAGGCTAGTTCAAATTATCTCTACCTCAGACTTAGAAGCTGCCTTTTTTAAAAAAAACTATATATATATATATATATATATATATATATATAACATATTCATATATATACACGTGTGTGTGTGTGTGTATGTGTGTGTTGGAATTATGTAACTGCATCTCTCTACTTCTTTGGTTCAGCAGAGTGTGAGCTCCAAGAAGGAAGGAACCGCCTCTTTTTGGTCTTCTGCTGCATGACCACAAATGTACAGATTGATGAAGAGATGGATGGATGATTAAAATGAAGGTTGTTCTCCAGATTACAGACAACCATTTATCCTTCTGCTCTGCTATCCCATAAGCAAATTTCTCTTGCTCACTCTTAGCAGCCCAGAGATAACCCCTTGCCCTCTGTCCATAGGTGAGAATTAAGGGTATGCCCTGGCTGGTGTGGCTCAGTGAATTAAGTGCCATTCTGTGAACTGAAAGGTCACTGGTTCGATTCCCAGTCAGGGCACATGCCTGGGTTGTGGGCCAGATCCTTGGTTGGGGGTGTGTGAGAGGCAACCAATCAATGTATCTCTCACATATGGATGTTTCTCTCCCTCTTTTTCTGTCTCCCTTCTCCTATCTCTAAAAATAAATAAAGTCTTCAAAATGGTATCAAATTAAAACAAAAAAAAATTTTAAGAATTAAGGGCAAAGACACCTGGGGAGAATAAGCAAGTATTTCTCATGTACTGGTGGAGGCAGTGTGGAGGAGAGAGGATGATCTATGGCTGTCCACTTGTTTCTTTTTTTAACCTCTGAGACTCCTGTTTCAAATGATTTATACATGAAGCAACGTTCCTAAGAGGGGAAATAATTGTCTGTAGTCAGTATGAGGGTAAGAATAACAAGAGGATGAACATATTGATAACTAGGAAGTGGAGGGAGAAACCTCTGAGTCCCTCCTGGGGTGCAGGCACTGTGCTTAGCCCACCTCCTGCCACCTTCCCCAGCCCTCCCACTGTGCTTCACAGGGAGAAACTGAGTGAAGGTTAGGTGCTTTCCTAGAAGCCCCCTGCTAGTAAGTGAAAAACCTCTGCTCTGCATTTTTCTTCTCTGTAAAATGGGGATAATTGTGACCACCATAAATAGCTGTTTGGAAGGTTTAAAAAAATGGGTAGAAAAGGACTAATGGCAAAAGGCATTCACAAAGCTATCAGCGGAAGTACTCCATACTAGCCCGGAGACCCACAGTCTCACCAGAGTTCCCTGTGGGGTTCCAAGTCACAGCAATTCCACCATGGTGTCCTTATTCCAAAGATTCCTCCATCCTCCACAGGTGAGGGGATGAGGACAGACTGGGTCACTCCAGTCCTCAAGTCTCATGGCAAGACGATGAAAGAAATAATGTTACAAATGTTCATGTAATTCAGGTACACTGACAAACTCAGTATAGTGCACTCCATGCTCTCCTCCACACTTTGTTTGCCCTTTGTTTGCCAGCTGGTTGACCCCAAGTTGTTCGTCTGGAGAGGGCCAAGGCAGAGCCCACAGACTGGACCCTGACTCAGCAGACAGACATGGCATCTTATCTCATTGTCTTACCTCTGGCCACCTTATTTTTTCAGATCAGTTACTCAGATTCATTAGGCAACTGGGATTCTGTCTCTTATCTCAGGGGTAAGTGCTCTAACTCTTATGAACAATCATAACCACATCACAGGCTAGGAGAGTGAAAATGACCAATGACCAATTCAATGTTTTACCACAATGCAATTTTAAGAAAGACTTTATCTTTACAATCCTGGAAAATGGAGCCCTTTATTGTTCCTGTCCAAGCTTGACAATAATTATTCCGACTCACTCTCTGCTACAAAAGCCCCTTAAATTAATCTGCAAAGATGCAAATACAATAATGACACTGAAAAATCTATGGTTCTTGCCTCCTCTATTTTGTCAGTGTGATATAAAAACCTTCCACAATTAGAAGCAAAAAGTCCAGTTTACTAGCTAACTGTCTCAACATGTTAAGGAGTCAAAGAGTTTCCAGTCAGACAATTCTTTTTTCTTGAGGGTGGCTTCTTTGGGGGTAGTAAAAGGGTGTCCATGGCTCCAGGTGGTCCTGGAAACCTAAGATGATCCCCTGGGGATCTGTGAGCAGATTCAGAAATGCAGAAAGAATTGTGGTTGTCTGAAGATCATTACCCCGCTTCATCAAATCTTGCCCTGAAGTTCGGCCTCCTCAGGAAGAGGGGGCTTCAGTTTTCTGAGGGCGTGTGAACCGGAGGAGCAGAATCACTGAAAGATCTGATCTAGATAAAATGGGGCCTGTACTGCACCCACCCATTTGATCAAATATTTCAAAAAATACTTCCTCTGGCTTGTAAAATAATCATAGTGTATTGATTTCACAACCTTGCCTAATGAGCAAATTAATGCAAGAGAATATCTTGAATTGCTGTCCATTGTTACCATCATCTAAGAGACTGAAAAAAAAAATAGAAAACTGGTGACATTATTAAGTGGGGCATTCATCTAAATATTTGGATTTTAAAGACTACCTACCATAAGTTGAAAATGGTTTTCCCAACTCATTGCCAGAAACTCAAAGTGAAGTAGCTTGAAGGATCATGCACCCCAAATACCCAGGACCACAGCCTTTCCCGTCATTTACTGAGGAGGAGGTGAGCCTTCCACTGGGATGTGGACCAGCATCTGACCTGATGTCCCCTCTGTTGTCGCTGGGCAGATTTGTATAGTCACTTATAAAAAGACAGCATCCTCCTCAGTAACAGGCTTACTTTTTTCCTTGTTTGTGCTTTGTTTGAAAATTTGTTTAAAAGCCCCCTTTACTTCATTTAGGATTTTCCAAGAGTCTTAGATTAATCTGAGCTTTACCTTCCACCTCTTCCCTTAATCTTCTTAGGGGTTCAGTGTACTGTATTAGCTTTATATGGCCGCTATAACAAAACACCACAAACTAAGTGGCTTAAAACAGAAATGTATTCCAGAGGTAAAACTGAAATCGCAGTGTTGGGAGGGCTGGTCCCTTCTGGAGGCTCTGAGGAAGGATCTGCTCCAGGCCTCTCTCCTGGCTCTGGGTGATCTTTAGCAATCCGTGTGGTTTCTCATCTTGCAGATGCATCACTCCAATTTCTACCTTTGTCTTCACTAGGTCTGTTCCCTCTGTGTGCCAGTGACAAGTCACCCTCTCCTTTTCCTTTAAAGAAACCAGCCATTGGATTCAGGGTCCACCCTAAATTCAAGATGATCTCTTTTCAAAATCTTTAACTTAATTACACCTGCAAAGATCCAATTTCCAAAATAGGTCACATTTGCATGATGTACCAGAGGCCACTGTTAACCCAGTACATGTACTTGTACTCTCTGACTTATCCTACAATATACCCATATTCCATAGTTTGTGCATGCTCTTTTTAAATCTGAGTTTAATAAATGCAGGCATTTTACCCTGCAAAGGATGTTTAAAGATCTTCTCCCTTTCCATCTTTATGGGAACAATTCAGATTTTTACATCTGTGCCGTAATTTTATGAGCTTCCTGACCTCTGTCAATGGGTCCTACCTGTAATATACAAAGCTGGATTAAAATCACTTTCCTTAATGTCTGGTGTATGTGTCAGTGCTCAGCCTTCTGTGCTCAGGAAAGCAAACTCCACATAACACGGTCATTTCATCCAATGTTCCTGTCCGTTCCACATCAACGCATTATTCACATTGGTTAATGTGAAGTCCAGGAATAGCAGTCCTGCCCCCTACTTCCTCTCTCTTCTGAGAGATTAAATCACCTCTGATGCCAGTCAAAAATTTATCAGATGTTCAGCTTTTAGTAAAACAGACGACTAGCAGATGTTTAGACAGTAAGAGTCCCACACCACCTCTGTGATCAATTTGCAATTTGTATTTGAAAAGCATCTCACACATCCCTGATCTGTCTTTGTAATGTATCATAAACCCATCAAAAAAAAATTACCTTTGCAGTTTCTTTCTTTTATTTCCACCCATATAACTGTTCTCCCCTGTGGTTGGCACTTGCTACATGGGGGTCACCTGATGTTACAGATGGCTAACATGTTCTCTGCACACTCCCTCCTACAAGCACTCACACAACTTTCCATTCTAGTTCCATATCTTTGAATGATCTTGTCATCATCTTTCAGTCACCAGTTCCATCCAACTGAGTGCTGCCTGAGATGATCAGCCCCTTGGGTTCAAGCAAATCAATGGTTGCAAGCACTTAGCACAGCAATTGGCACATACAAAGTTCTCCCAAAATAGTGGCCGTCATTTACTCTGTGCATTAATAAGTGAATAAATAAAGTCTCAAGAAGAATGCCCAACTTTCATCCCCATTCCCTACAGCAGGCGTCACTGGGTAGCACCCTCACTGTGCTGCGAACCAGTCTGGAACTCTGGCTTCGAAGCTGGAGTCCCAGGTTCTCACTTGGCACTTGTTAGCTGAAGGCTCTGGACTTGTGACTTAACTCCCCTGAGTCCAGTGTCTCACATGTATAAGGAGATGGAGCAGCCCCTCCCTCAAAGTCTGCTAGGAAAAGTCATGTAAGGAGGGAGACCTCCATAGCTGTCATCCGGGACTTCACTCATCACACGCCATTCTGTCGCAAGCTCCCAAACCCAACCCCAGGGCAGCTTAGCTGTCCTAAGACTATCCACATGAGGCTCTACCTAAGTCTCCCCACCTTTCCTCAGATTATCAGGACAGGGTATTCTCGATGAATCTTTCATTCATTTGATCATTCAATGAATATTTATTGAGCATCACGTGTATCAAGCATTCAGGAGTGAACCAACAGACTACGAAGCTGAGGAGGGGAGATGACAGACAAATAAGTGAGACTTCCAAATAGAAATGGGTGCAACAAAGACAACAAAAGGAAATGGTAGGCTTGAGAGTTACTTGTGTGGAAAGGATGAAGTGGAGTTACTCCGATTGGGTGGTCAAAGATGACCTCTATGAGGAGAGACCTGAGTGCTAAGTAGGCATCAATCTCGGGCTTTGAAAGTATGTGTCTCCTGAGTATGAAATTACACCCAGCCCAGGGAGAGGGCCTGAGCCCACACAGGAGTTCTCCTCAGCACTGCACGCTGGATCAGATTCAAGAGGAGAATGGCTGGATGGTTTTCATGTCTCCCAATTCAGCAAGTAAATGACATCTCTCCCATTCATTCTAAATAGATCGTAGATTAAATAATGACTAGTTTCGATGCTAATTATCAAGTACTTATATGTATTGGAAAATAGCCCTTAATGTGTATTGAATTATAAAATAGGTTTATTTGCCAAACATTTACCCTTCCTCTAAATGTAGTGATGTGCTAGATATTAAATGCAGGTTTCACATTTAATTCACAAAGCTGGAGCCAATTTCTGGCAGCCCTGGGATGAGAGGGATGAGAACTCATGGCCTGACGCTGAACTACTCTAGATGAAGCTGGGAAGCAAAATGAATGGCAAATACACACACCTACCAATGTGGCAAACCTACAGGGTGCTCTGGACTCACTCCACTAGTGCCTTAGTGTGCTAGACTTCAGCATCAATTCCCAAGTGAGATTTCACATCAATGACTAAAGCTGTTTTTTTTGGGGGGGTGAGGGGGAGGCATTAAGTATATGAACTTTAAAGAGTCCTCCTCCCTTAATATACTATAAATTTTGTGGAGAAATCTCCATTTCTTTCTCCTTGTCATTCCTTATTCTCCTGGAATAAACCATTCCTAAGTCTTTGTCAAAGACATTAAGAAGTTTGTGTAATAGGAATGAAGATGATGATGACAGCGACAATGATGACAACGATGATAATGATAGCAGCAGAGATTGTAATTTCTGAAACATTTACAGTGTGCCACACGATGCGTAGGACTCCTTCCAGATACAAATTACTCTTCCTAGCCCCATTTTACAGATGAGAAAACTGATCCTCGGAGCACTGAAATTCATTGTCCAAGAACATCAGCTTGCCTGAGGTAAAGATTAGCTAAATTTCTTTTCCAAACTACTAGATGGAAGGACACTTGAATGGAGAACATGAACTCTATTTACTGCCTACCAGAGAGTAAGCAGAGGGTTGGGGGGGGGGGGCTCTAAAGCTGCAGTCTAGACACCAGGTAACAGGTGGCTCAGAGCAGGCTATCTGCCCCAAGCTGTCAACAAATAAAGCTGGTGGTCCCTGGAGAGGGGACTTGGATTGGTCATTCTTTGAGCTCTCACACAGAAGCTCTGAACCTGATGCTTGGGACATGTGAGTGAGTTGGAGGGGACATTGTAGGTGAAGACAAGGTAATGCTGGGGACTACAGCCCCTCTGCCAGAGTCCCCTAATGCATCTCCCTCAGGATCTCCACTGCAAAGCTGTCCATGAGGCTATTCTGTCACCATCAGCCTTTAGATTTGGGGTCTGCTTGCAAAGGGAACATTGAACAGGCATAAAAGTTTGGATAAAACACTCTACAGTAAAGATAAGCACATATCAAGGGGCTTCTGATTCTATAATTGCATTTGGTAAATGGTAGTTAAGCTGTTATTCACTAATGCAAAACATCTTATTTGACATGTGATATTGTCTCACTCATGTCTCCCTGGAGGTCCATAGCACAAAGGTGAAGAACCAGAGCTTACCTCTTTCCTGAGGGTTTACTCTGGTCGGAAAGGGAACCGACTTATCTTGAACAGGTTTGGTGATGGGGTGACTATGCTAGAACATACCAGGACACCAACCTTGCAAGCCCCTCGCACAGGCTCCCTGGAACTCAGTGTCCTCCGGGGAGCCTCTCAGATCTATGCTATATACCCTTCCTGCTCCGGAAGCATCAGTGGTTCCTGCTAACCTATCACACTGAGACTAAACACCACTGCCTGGTGCTCCAAGCCACTCTGATCTGGCCCAGGATCCCTTTTCAAATCTGCTTCCCCTTAGCTCCCAACAATACACACCCACATCAGCACCCTGGCCAATCTCACTGAGGCTTTTCCTTTTTTTCCTTCTAATTGTTATATTTATAGTGGCTATTACTACTACCATTGGATAACCCACTTAAAGGGTATAAATCATGTCATACTTTCTAATAGCCCCAGAAACATTTAGCACCTGTACTGGATGCAGTATGTGTTAGTCCATTCATTCAGAAAATATTTGCTGAATGTTTACTATGTTGTCAGGCACTGGGATAGGATTTGGGGATAAAGCAGAGGGCATCACCAGACATGGCCTTCAAGCCGATGGAGCATACAGTCCATGGGGGAAGCAGAGATCCCAATAATTATCTAAGTACATGTAAAATTACAGTTGTAATTGGTATAAGAAGGGAAAAATGTGATGTCAGAAAACATGTTCTGGGGAAGATCTCCCTAACACAGCATTGATCACACTGGGAAACTGCAAAATGACTACGCATTAAAGGGGGAGGGGAGCAGAGTCTGGCAGAGCCACCTGTGAGTTTAAAGGCCTGGAATGCAGAGAACAAAAAGAAAGTGGGGTGGGAACAGCGTGGTCTCAATCTCAAGGGCAATGAAGGCCCTGAGAGGGCCGCAACACAGGGCAGGGACACACCTTTGCAGTCTGGAAAGCAATCAAGCAAAAGCAGGTGGGCCAAGGTGGAGGGGGTGCTTAGAGGCTCCTGTAGTTGCTCTAGGGGACGGGACAGTGCCTGCACTAGGGTGGCAGGGTGAGAGCAGCCAGTGACCTCTAGGGAGGAAGTGCTCCCCGAACACGTGCCGGGCCAGGCTCTCTGCTCTGATGGCAGGCACTTAGGCTGGGGTAGTGGCTCTCTTCCACATCATCCTGGCCTCCAAGCGGGGTGCCCCAACAGCGGGAGCTTGGAGGACAGAACTCCGGAGTACTGACCGCACCCTGGGGCAAGGAGAACAAAGGGAGTTGGCGTGCTCCTTAGGTCGTGCCCACGTGTAAAAAAATCTACCGACGGCAATAGGGAAAAGTTTGTCCCCAAACAGCTGGATTGTCACAGGTTTGCTAACACCAATTTCTCTGCAGTGACAGTCCTCAGAATGTGCATCCATCCCAGACATGGTTGCAGTGTGTCTCTAAATGATAGAAGTTATTCATCAGTAGCATGAAAGAATGAAATTTTAAGAAAAAGAAATCCTTGACCACCCACATTTGGGTGCTGGAAGCCTTCAGCAAGCATCCCTTGTGAGGTGCTGTTATATGTACATGAAGTGCCAGAATCCCTACACCCCTCATTCTCCACCACACTCACTGCTCCTGGGAAGGCCCACGCAATGTCTCAAGGACAAGGAAACCGAGGTCTGCCAAAGGGAAGACCACAGAGCCAGTCAGCTAGGCTGTCCTTTCACTCACAGTGTTCCTCGGAGGAGAGCAGAGCAGGGGAGGTGGGATGGAAAGGAGGGGCTCAGAGCCACTGAGCCCCATGCCTTGGTCCCAAGCACACTGTCCCTCAAAGTACAGCCAAATAAACTTACCCATTCAGCCAACAAGCACCTAGAAATAGCTAGGGTATTTGAAGCCTTGTTCTATGTTTCATAGGGGGACACACAAAGAAACAATTCTGAAGAAAATAGATGTTATAACAAGTCACACACAATAAAGGACATCACCCACTTAGAGAATACGTAACTCATCCTTCAGTAAGAAGCCATTCCTGATACTCACTCAGACAGCCTCCTCTCATTTCAACCTTTCGGAAAAGAGAAAGAAATTTAAACAGCCCTTCCTTCCATCTTCTGGACAGGCCTGGCTCCCAGTAAAATATGATTTTGTGAGCCTGCCATCTGTGCTGATGCTATCAGCTTTTTATTGATATTTAATATAAACACAGCCCCAAGGCTAGCAGGTACCTTGACAGGGTCTGAAATATAATTGCCAGGGAACTGTACAAATGCGTGTAGCAATTAAGGAGCTGTCAGGAATATTACTGGTGCGAAGATACAGAGCTGTGGGTTGGACAAAGACAGGCGGCGCTGGGTGGGGAGGCCAAGGGAGCCAGGCCTGCAAGGAGGCACCGGGCAGCAGACACACACATCACTGCTGCTGTTGGCCCAGAAATCACACACAGGGAGGAGGAAAGTGGCCTATGGACATTCAAAAAGGCAAACGGAGCCACGCTTAACCTGGCTGTTTGCTTCTGACCCCCACAGGCCAAGTGAGAGCTGACTCTCTCGACTCTGCTGTGGCATTTACACTGTAGAGTCCACATGCACCCTTGAGTCTTGGCTTTTCAGAGAGGCTTGGGTGAGAGGAGATGCGGGCAGAATGGAATGGAAATGGGGTCACAGTGATGCCAGCCTGAAAAACTAGCTTGTGGGTGAGATACCTAGGGTGGGTAGGTATGAAATGGGAGTTTTGAGTGGGGAAGAAGGAAAGACGTGCCAGCTGAAGACAAGGGCCAACAGAAGGGGAATCTGAAGTGAACCCTGAGGAGGACAAAAGAGTGCCTTCATGCCATGTTCCAGGGGCGAGTCCTACCCACACCTATGCTGTCATTGATTTAATAGGCAACACTGGTAGCAGGGATGAGGTCAGTCACAGTGATGGAGGTATAGACACAACCTGCTCCCTGTACCAGGACTTTGGTCTTCCTCTGAGATGCCCCAGAGCCTTGGGTTTCTTTTGTGACTGGACGAGGTGAGGGGAGGAAGCAAGTGATGTCTAATGAATGGTTTGGGTTTGGAGATCAGAATGACCAGGTCTGGTCACTGTGCCATAACTCTTTTTTCAGTTTCTATCAGGGGAGCTCCCCTTTTCAAATGGAATGCTGCTGCCTGAGCTCTGGGCTACAAATAGCCAATAGGGTAGTTGAATAAAGAAATCTTCATTTCTTTTTTCTTAAAGGAAAAGAATGGATGGAAAGAGACTTATGCCCTGCCCCCTCCACTTCCTAAGATACACACACAATGCATACCCCACGACACAGCCTCTAAATGATAGAAGTTATTCATCAGTAGCATGAAAGAATGAAATTTTAAGAAAAAGAAATCCTTGACCACCCACATTTGGGTGCTGGAAGCCTTGAGCAAGCATCCCTTGTGAGGTGCTGTTATATGTACAGGAAGTGCCAGAATCCCTTTTCCCTTACAGGGCCACAAAATTGCTGCAGCACTCACAGTCATTAATCTTTCCCCCGTGCTCCTCAGAGGTAGACTGTGAGATCTTCACATGTTTCCTTCCTTTTCATTGACTTTGACCACTGTAAACCCATCCCTAAATTAGTCAACACAGAATGGGGATAAGGCATGCTCAATAATCAGCTTAAATCTGTTAAGTATTTTCAGGTAAGTATTTTCAGGTAGCACACGAAGAAAGTTTTAAGTCTTTAGGAGTTATGTACTTCATGATGTTAGAGAAATTTTAGCCAACACACTGACCCCATGGATAATCAGGTTATTATGCAGAATGAGGCTGAATTTATTTAGATAAAAATAAAGAGTTAATTTCAAGAAAATCATTAAGTAATTATACAGGTGTTGAGCAGAAAGAGATGAAGTCATAGGTGTGACCTGTGAGTGATGGGCTGGGGGCACGCAGCTCCAGTGGCTCAAAGCAGCAATGCTCCTCATCTCCTCCCACTGTTTCCCACTGAGGGGCTCACACCTAGACCTTAACAGTCTAGGCCAGAGTGTGGGACAGCAGGTGACACATGCATACATTCCTTGTATAAAGAAAACCATGCATTTTTCCTTAATGAAATCCTGTATGTCTTCCTTCTCTGAAATTGACAAACTCTCAAAGCCATTCAGCTCCAAGGATATGCAAATATAGATGTGGTCACATACAAAATGCATTTCTAGCTCTACACCCATAGGCATGTGAGCACAAGTCAGAAGTAGGACTGAGGAAGTGCAGAAAGATGGTCTAAGAAGCAGACATGTTCTCTGCAAGTAAACTACAGGGAAGATCCGCCCTCTCCCAGATCTCCGGGGAGGAAGCCAACTTAGTGCCGAAGTGGTTTTGATGGATATGGCACAAGGGGACAGCATTCACATGGCTAGAACACTACAAGAATTTGCTTTTGATGCCCAATTTCATGTGACTATCTACAGGTCGTAAACCCCCCTGGATTGTATCACTAGAAGTTCAAACTGCTCCCAAAGAGCATGACACACACTAGGAATGATGCCAGCTTCCAATAATATTGGCCAAGAACTATTAACAAGGAGGTTCCAGACATCTTTCCACCAGACCTCATTCAACCTACAAATTCTTTTATCAACTATTTCTTTGGCTTGTTAAACAATATTAGTTGGGACAAATTAATTGAGGCCAAATGATTGAGTTTATGGACCTTCAGTAGCTAGTGTACCCTAATTCCTGAGTGGAAAGGATCTGTGCTTAAAGGACCCTCCTCTTTTCACTAGAAAAATCAAAGGGTATAGGTTCAATCCTATTAAGTGACATAACCAAAATTAGGATGCCCATACAATTTATCAACCAAACTGGGGGCTGAGGAGGCTGAGGGGGCTTTTATTAATATTTAGGGACTACCACTGTAAAGTGGGTCTGCCCTTGGCAAACAGAATGGATGGGCACCCCATTGATAACTCACCCTATTTCACAGGGTATAGAATTGATAGGCCTGTGTGTGTGTGCACGTGTGTGTGCGTGTCTCTGAGGTGATCATGATGTGCAATTGATTGGTTAACCAAAATGAATTAGACCAAGGGATCATTTTTAAAATAATACATCAAATGCCTTCATTTAACACTTAGCCTACAGGACCATTGCCTTTTCAGTACTATGTGTAGTTTGCTAGCTGTGGGCATTCAGCACACTCTCAACCCCAGTATTTTACTAATAGGAGGACAAATGGAGAACATTAGTTAATCCACTGAATTAATCCACTTAACTTGAGGTTGGTTACTTAAGGTTTCTACTGTAATTTGTCAATGCAACCTCTACTTCTACAAGTCGGGAATCTGTCCAACTGAAGGAAACAAACACCCTATTTAAAATACCTTTAAAAAATACTAGGCCACAGAATTAAGAAGACAAGGAGTAGGAATGTCTTAAAGGGTAGATGATCCAGAGATTACCAATGGTTTCACCAAGGACCTAGCTTCCATCTTCCTTTCTGTTCTGTGTCCTATTGAATTGGCTCCATCCTCAGACCCTTCTTACATGTCTGGTCTTTCACCCTATAGTCCTCACAGCTGCATCTCCAGCCTTTTCCCTTACAGGGCCACAAAATTGCTGCAGCACTCACAGTCATTAATCTTTCCCCCATGCTCCTCAGAGGTAGAATGTGAGATCTTCACATGTTTCCTTCCTTTTCATTGACTTTGACCACTGTAAACCCATCCCTAAATTAGTCAACACAGAATGGGGATAAGGCATGCTCAATAATCAGCTTAAATCTGTTAAGGCTTGGGTCTGAATCCAAGCCCAGCAGCCCTGGAAGGTGGGATCCCAAGAGAAATTTGGGGTTCCACTAGGGAGAAGTGGAGGTAAGGACACCAAACCATAAACATCTCCAAGTTTATAGTCACAAATATCCAAAGAGCCATCACAGAGACACAAAACCCATGTGACTCAGGATTTCTCCAAGCACTAATTCAGTTAGAGTTTAAATTTGGCAGCATCATTCCCCAAATGAAGCATATCCATACCATACTGTTGTACAAGCAATATGTTGAACATTCTTAAGTTGCATGACAGATAGAAGGAGCTTTATCAAGGAAAGTTTAATGCAAAAGACAAATCACTGGGGAAACAAAGAAAAAAATTAAAAATGAGAGAAAGAAGTGCTTCATGGGAAATAATGCTTCAAGACCAGCAGATTACATGCTACAAATAACAATGAAAAAAATGTTATTGCTACTAAAGTAAAGCCATCCATATCACACATATTTAGCAGGAACTGCACCAAGACGCAAGAAGCCAGCTGTTGCAAAAAAATGATGTATGACAAGAACAGGCCTTCAGAAATGGAAGTTGATAAAAAAGCTTTAGGGACAGCACTACTAAAGTTTAGCTGGCATTGTTTAAGTAAGAGAACACATTTAAGCCAAGGTTTGAGAAATCTTTTCTTAAAATTTTTAGTAGCCCAAATGTTATTATTTTCATATTTGTAGAAATAAACTTATTTGTAAAGATCTAGCAATAAAGATAGTAAAACTTGTATCTTACGAAGGTTGTCTGATTAAACAGTTTGGAACATATTTTAGACTGCCAGAAGTACAGAATAAATCAAACCCCTAGCAATATTTTAGAGTCCTAACATATTTGATGACTACTTTTATTACAGCAACTAACTAGAAATAAGACAAGCCATCTATGCAGCTAGTATCCAATTAAGCTCTTTTATTTAATCTGCCATGATTTCACCCTTTGGTCTGCTTGATTACTTTTAAATAGCTTGGTTCTATTTTGTATGTGAATTAAAGGACATGTAAATTTAAAGTTGCTGATATTTCCATGGCATTTACATGATTAGAATATAATGAAATGTTTGTAAGAACTGAAAGCTATGTTATTCATGGAATGTCCCAAAGCAAGGATCATCTATGATGCATGGTCAAAGGGTACAAGGTCAAAATAAAGAGGGCTGGTGTGGCACTGTGAGGTCAGAAGACGGGCGGACTCAACAAGAACAGCAAAAGATGTGAAAGAAGATAAAAAGCATGTTTCAAAACAATAGCCCATCATAAAAGTAGAAATATTTAAGAGAGAACATGTTATTTAAAATGGATATTTAATTTAATTTTTAGTTGTTCAATATTTATTCTCCAGGCCAATGTATTTACCACATATATAGAGATCTTATCTCTTACAATTGAATTAGACAGGAGCATAGTTAATTAGCATATGGGATCAGTATGGATTCATACCTGAAGGTCAATCCAATCCTCTTGATTAATGTACATTTTATTTAAGTAGAAAAGAGAATGAAAGGACAAGAAAAAAAAATAGGCCCTTTCATCTTGAAAGTAGCTGACAATAGTGCAATGAGGGGTACGAAGAAATTAATAACTTTCTGGGTCCTTAACTTTCTCCAGACATTGTCTTTAAAGCAAGGAAAAAAAAAACCAGTTCAAATGTTTAAAATCTCTCCAAAACTATTAGCAAAAACAATATGGAAATATATAACAGATGCACAAAGGCATTTTGGGATGAATATATTAAGAACCAACAACTACAAATTCTAAAATCTATTTAATTGTGCCAAAGAGAAACATAAGAAAGACCTTTTGATAAACAAAATGCAGACAGTATTTAAAAAAAAAAAACTTATGGTCTTGAGCCAAGAACTAATCCTCAGCTGGATATTTCAGGCTCTGACTAGACCACCATCACAGGTCATGCCGTCACACTGGCCACCTCTGAGAACAGCGACAGGGCCCAGGCCTCAGCCCTCCGTGGTGAGAGAGGGGAATAATAAATGTGTTCTGCAAGAAGTTTCCACTTGGGGCTTTTTATCTTCAACCAAACATAGAGCTCTGTTTCAGGGGAAGAAAGTGGAAATCACTCTCTAAAAATAGTTTTATTCTTTCCCTTAAAAAATAACTTCTGCTTTAATTAACAAAAATATCCTCACTATTTGAAAAAATTAAATGATCAGAAATAAAATCAAAATCACCCTAATCCCATCAATAACATCCTAATGTAAAATGCCTCCATTCTCTGTCTATGCTAAGACATTTTGTTTTTACTAAAATGCAGTCGTGCTGTATGCCCTACTTCATGACTGAAATGCTCCCTTAATATTCCGTTCATCGATTTCCTGAACCACATTCATCTCCCTCATCTATAATAGTAGGTCAGCATTTATTTCCAGTGAGGAGAGGTAAGGAGCCTGTTGTCATGGAATTTTGGGTGCCCAGTGAATCTAGAAGGATTTGTTTTAAAATAAATAAATCTAACTTCCTCACTGTGTAAAGAGAGAAATGTTGGTGAATGGAGAAACAATGCCTGTGTCTTTATCACAGAAATGTGCACAAGCCAGTTCACCATTCTTAGTATGTCCAAAATAATCCCCCCACCCTCTTTCTCACCCATCTTTCTCCTATAAAACTGACAGTATCACTGTTTTAAGTTTTCATTACAAAATACTTTCAGACTTCAAAAGTTGCAAAATGTGTAAAAAAAATTTTTTTCCCATATGCCCTTCACCTAGCTTCTCCAAATGTTAACCTGTTACCTAACCACAGTTTAATAATCAAAACCACAACACTAACACTGATAACAACACTAGCACCTAATAGATCTCATTTAAATTTCATCAACTACCCCACAGATGTCCTTTGTCTGGGCCTAATCCAGGATCACACATTGCATTGGCTGTGTGGTCTCTTCGTCTCCTCTCTTCAGGGAAGTTCCTCAGTCTTTCTCTGTCTTTCGGGACCATAATGCTTTCCCTCTACCTTTCTGCGCAGCTGCAGTGCTGCCAGAACTAAATACAGCTAACTGGGTGGCTTAAAACAACAGAATTCTATTCTCCTGCAGTCCCTGAGGCCAAAGTCTGAAATCAACATGTCAGTAGGGCTGGTTCCTTCTGGAGGCTCTTGAGGGAGAAACTGCCCCGTGTCCCTCTTTTACCTTCCGGTGGTTGCTGGCAATCCTTGGCTTACCTATGCGTAACTCCAATCTCTACCTTTGTGTCCATGGCCTTCCTCTCTTCCTCCTCCTGTGTGTCTGCGTTCCTACCTCAAATCTTATAAAGACACTGGTCATTGGATTTAGGGCCCATTCTAAATTCTACCATGATCTTATCTTAAGATCCTTAATGAACTACATCTGCAAAGACTCTACTTCCAAATAATAAGGTCACCGTCTGAGATTCTGAGTAAATGTGAATTTTTGAGGAAAACATTATTCAACCCACTACAATGTCCTTCAGTCTGTTTTTTAAAAAACATTTTTAGACAATAATATAAATTATTGGTATGTGTTCCATTATACAATTTCTCATATTACCTTAGTATGAAGCAGGAGAGGGTAAAATGGATCATTTTACTTTTTCTAATAGCATCAAACATGCTCAAAATACCCATCTTAGGGGGAGAGAATGGCAAATTAGATTTGGTTTTACATTCAGTATTTCAATTATAGCTACAATTCAGCAGCAGCTTCACAGTTCACTGCTGTTTCTAACTCTACTTGAAAATGTACGAGTAATCAGTCTGTTGACTAGGGAAGAAACGTAAACACTTTTGTGCAGGAAGGCATCAGGAGTTTGAAGCTGCTTCTGAACTGGATGTTCTTGTAAGAGGTCATTATTGCCAAGAACTGCCAAGACTCCAGCTCTGCCTCGCAGGCCAGGGGGAAAGGACAATTGAGACAATCACCATGTTCAATAGCCCGCCACCACTTGATTAGAGAAGGAGATGAGGTTTGCTTTACAGGATTAGTTCCCTGCAGAAATCCACAGCAGCTTGTCCTTTCCAAGATGAGTGCAAATTGGACCGGTGGTAATTTCACTACCACCCGCAGGATGTCTGAGCCGAGTGAAATGCACCGTGGTTCATCCCCTCCAGCCCAGTAGCTGAGCCTGCTCCATGGCAGGTTTGCACACCTGGTCCTGAGATGCCCAGCTGCAAACTGGATGACTCTGCTATAGTTCTCTAACACATCTCACCAATTTCACTGTTTAACCTATTTCTTTCTTTGTGATTTCTTTAGTCAAGCTGAGGAGACCCTGCATGCTTACTATTGAGCTGCCTATCCCAGCCTCAAGTTTACCAGTTTTGAAATGATAAAGCTTTGAAAAGAGAGATAAATATTCAAAGCATGCACACACACTTAACCTATGTAAGCATCATCATACATATATATCCACATGGAGGTTTAATTTGATTGATTAATTTGGTTAATCTGGTCTGAGAAGTCAAAGCAATGGAAGGCAAAGGGGTAAGTGTCCAGATGAAAACAGGTGCAAACCATACAAATGCCCAAGGAGCAAAAGAAACCATTTAACATACACTTGTATCACACACACACACATACACTCAAACTGCAACAGACTACACAATATTGATTTTGATGTTGATGGGTTTGGAAAAGGCTTCATAAACTGTTCACTACACTTTATTTGGATAAGAATTAACACAGCACAAAAGAAAAATGGGCTCAATTTTGAAAAAACCCAACCCTCTGAAAATAGGGAGACTGGCCATGTATGCAGCACTTTCTGTTGGGCTGGCTAAGTACGTTTCATGCTTTGGCTCACTTAATCCTCTGTAACACAGGTCCTCTATGCATATCTACAAATGTGGAGACAGGGGCAATAGGGAGCATAATATGCACAAGGAGACACCTTTAAAAGGTAGTGGAACCTGAACACAGTCAACAAGTATTGAGCACACAGGGGATACAGGAATTACTCTATGAACTCATGTATAGTAACACATTTGATTCTCAAAACAACTCTAGGGTGAAATCCCCATTTTACTGGTGGGGAAGCTGAGCTTAAGCTTCTGAATAATGTGCCCAGGGCCACACAATTAATAGCAGAGCCACCAGATAACTCTTCTTGACCATGTTTATTGACAAAAACCAATGCAAAAATAGAATAATTATTGAGGCCACATTTCCAAAAGTTCTAACTAAAAACAAACTCACAGATATAGAATATGACCCCGTGGAGTCCCATTGAGCAAAAGAAGCACCAGCCTAAAGAGGGGCGGACTTAGGATCTCACACACGTGGGTGCGCCTTGAACAGAACCAGATGGGGGACCCTGAGAAGGCTGTGCATCTTTGTGTGATGGCCAAGGGGAATGAAAACAAAGCAGTGCAGATGACAGCAAATTCCTCCAAACACTGGCTCCGTCTGTGAGGATGAAGACAGTCCTCTCTGGAGGGAGCAGCAATGAACAACAGAAACTTGGCATCCTCTTCCCTGATCCCCTGAATCCTCAGATCCCCTGGGCACTGTCAGAGCGGATTTAGCTCAGGATGCTGCTACAGCCACCAGCCTGCTCTCTTTCTTTCCTTAACTGTGAGAGGATGTCCTAATGCAGATCCCTTTACTGATGACTGAGGACTCCTTGAAGGGTAACTGAGAGTAAGGGACAAAGAGGAAAACAAAAAACTGCTGAGTATTCTGGGAATGTATACATAGCATAGTGACATTTGATTCATGGATGGATGAGTTGAGATTAGTGTCAGCCACACCATCTAATTTGTCAAATATTGCTCTAAGCTGAGCATCTCGGGGTGCTGGAGGGCAGCCCACAGTAAGGACAGCAACAGTGCCAGCAGATCCTTGAATGATCTGAAAGGCCCGGGGCAGTGATGTGGCTTGTGCAAAGCCAGCCTCAGCAGGTCTAAGACTAGAGCCCCAATCACCTCCTGGGTTCTGCTTTCCAAGTGGACAAGGATGGTCATGTAAACTGGCTGGATGGGGCATGCCTGTATGTGAGGTGACAGTGAGTGAGGAGGGTGTGGCCACAGTCCTGGGCATGGGTCACAGAAAAGGAGTGTGCGCTCTCCACTGTAGACCCCTGTCTGCACCAATAGGGATGTCACTGTAGTTACTGATCCAGGCCAGAAAGAAAGGCTGAGGTGCTGCCTCCCAGTTTAGGTTTATCAGCAGCCAGCACAATTTTCAAGTGCTCTCTGTCCAAGTCTGCTCTGGTGTTCCCTCACCATGAGGAGGAGGGACCTCATGCCAAACAACCCAAGTTCAAATTCCCAATTGACTGGCCAAGTGCCCTTGAGTCTGTTCATACATGTATGAACCTGCCTAAATCCCTGCAAACTAAGGATATTGTGTCTTCTTCCCACTGTGACCATGAGCAGCAGGGCTATCCCCGGAAGAGCGCTCAGCAGAGGGCCTGGCTTGCAATAGGCTCCCAAAACCTATTTGCTGCTATTGTTCTCTAACTTTTGAGGTGGGCTTAAGGAATGACTTACACTCCCTGTGTGGATAACTGCCACATGTGTATCTCTCTAGTGGAAGGCGCAAGCTGAGGACAGAGCTGACAGCCAGTGACAGGGTTGTGGAAGGGAATTGGGGAAAAAGCAGAGATGCCAAGTGGGAATGGGTTCAGTTTGGCTGCATGGCATGGGCTATATTCTTCCCCCAGGACAAATCAGTCAAGGCTTGCTCCCACAAGCATCTCTTGTTCCAGTTGTGGGGAAGCCCTAACCCTGGCCTCCAGATGGGCAGAGCACGTCCTCAGTCCTCAGGAGCCTGACTCCGTGTGAGGTGTTACTATCCCTGCCACGATGTACTGTTCACCCTCTTGGAAACAAGGGATCCCTGAAGCCAGGCATCCTTGGCCCACCTTCTCAGGACACATTAAAGTTCTCAATATTCCTCTTCACCTCACAAGACCATGCTCTCTAGACCGTGTTTTGAGATTCGAGAACCAAGGCTGGCAAAAGGTTGGAGGAGGGGGCAGGAAGGGAGCCAAAAGATCCCTTTGCTGAGTGCTGACACACCATCGTAAGTGCTTTCAATACATTACCTTGAAACACCTGCCTCACGTGTGTTTACTTGTTTATTCTTCTTCTCCCTATGAGCCTGGAACCTCCATGAGATTAGAGAACCATGGTCATCATATTGCAGCGTACGTGGAGACTGCAGCCTGTCATTGTCAAACTCATGCACATAGACAAAGAAGGGCAAAGCCAAAGCCTGGCTGATTCAAGGAGCCCCTTGTAGATTTGGAAAGAGCATTGCTTACTTAGACATATTTAGAAAGGAAGCCACACAACCAAAGTAATGACATCAAACAAAAGGGGCCAAATGACTACAAGGCAGGCTGCAAAACCTAGTGCTGAGTCAAATCTAGGTGGAAGCTAAGCAGTTGTATAACCTGCAGCAGAGAGCCCATTCCACACCAGGACCCAGGAGGAGATGGGAACTGTCTCATTATGGTCTGAAAATAAGGGGCCGTTCGGAAGCCCTTTGCAAGCCTCCCATCTTCTCCTGTCCAAGGAGATCCCAAAGCGTGGGGATGGCCAAAACTCACCTTTGCTGTGGCTCAAGTCTCTGCCTAAGGGGCAAATTGGATACAAGCAAAGTCACCTGCAAGTACATGTCACATAGCTAGTATACCATAAATGGTTGTTAATTAAGTGACTCCTATGAAGTGGTACCATTAATGCCCTCATTTTACAGAGGGCAGGTGAGGGGCAGGGTGGAGGGTGAAGTAGTCTCCCAAGGTCACAGAGCATGGGAATGAGAGAGCCAAGATTTACCCATGCCCCCACGTGCAGAGCCCAGTTCCTTCCCACACAGGCTGTGCCTCTGCACTGGGAGCCAAAGTATGAGGTTCCAGGATGGGGGAACACTAATCACTCATACGGCCAATCAAGGAACACTCCCCAGAAGCTGCTCCATATACCGGCATCCCTGCCTTTCCACGCCTTTGTGCCTGTCCCTCATTCCCTTCCTCCATCCCTCTCACTCGGCCACAGTTTCTTTGTCTGTGAAATGAGGGTAACAATATTTAACTACAATTGTGAGAAGATGATTGCTATTATCAAGTCATATCATCGACTGAACATTTATTAATACATCCCAGTCTCTTCAGGGCCTGGCATTGCATCTCCCTCACTGCGGCATGGTGGTGACAGCGCCGTTCCATAGGTGAGGGAGGTGCAGTGACTTCTCAGAGTTACACCATGCAGGGCACCTGTCAACAGTGCAGGGCAGCTGCTTTTGTACTATTTCTACTACTAATAATAATATCAATCATAATAATAATAACAGAATTGTCTTAATTTCTTCTATTAGAGTAGCAGAAAAAAGAACAAGAGAAAACCAGACACTGGAAAGATGGAAAGATCCTTTCCAAAAATGCCCAAGGGCCTCGTCTCTTTTGTTCTCAGCCACGATCTCTCCCCCAGCATATGGTGCCCCATGCTGGCTCAGGGCCTGCCTATACACCAGCCACCTACCCTAAGCTGGCTCACAGAGCAGCAGTAAAGTGAGCCATGGAGACAAGAGTGACACGGGGAAATATGGTCACCCTGGGCAGAGCACACTTGCTCATCACTGGTCCACTGGCACGGCTGGTTTCTGGAGGAGTTTCAATCAGGGGAGCCTGGACAATTCCGACCAGGGTGGCTCCAAACTGTCCTTGAGGTTGTCCTGCTGGCTGTCTGGATATCTCTGTTCACACACGAACAGAAAGTGGTCCAGCCCAACCAAATACATTTCCAAATACACCCTCCAGGTCTTTTTAAAAATGTACACTAGAGAAAATCCAGAAAGTACAGCAAAGGACAAAAAAAATTAAAGCCACCCATAATCTGATAACCATTGTACCACTGGGAAATGCCCACCTAGACTCACACCCCAACCCCGCTGCTTACAACAGTGCCGTTAGTGCACACACCATACCAACATCGGCCTGGAAACCAGGTGCGGAGGAGGAGGCTAAAACCTAGATGTTTTCATTAACTTTTGTTCTGCCCTAGGGCAATTCAAGTAGAAATCCACATTTTTAGGTGGAGTACATGAAGCACAACTGCAGACCTGTGCGTGTATATAGCTCTCGGCAGCAACATCGCCAAGAGGCTCCCCAGAAGTTGAAACTTCTCATTTTCCAACAAATAACCTTTCAGTCCCTTTTATTTTGGCCGTTCTACCTGCTGGCCACTTCATCTGTTCTCTAGACAAGAATGAGTTCAGAGCTGACACTGACAAATTGGCCAGCAAAGGTCTGGTCACACCAGACATTACTCAGCATCCTGATGGGTGACCCATCCACCTCGCTGCGTCTGCTGTTAGGTGGCAGTGAGGCCTGATGTGAATCCTGGTTGGGCCAGCTCACCAGCTCACACATCGCATACACTTTCAGCAAACATTCAGCAGCACAAAACGATACCTTTATAACTATCCATAAGGTAGAACTATCAATATTATTTCCCCACCCACAGCCATTATCAGAATTGTAAATCAAGGAAAAATAAAACAGTGTAGGTCAGCCAGCAGCAAAGGAGGCAGCAGAGGCAGAGAATGAAAATAGAAACCATGTCCTAACCTTGAATCCTCACAGAGCCCAAAACTGAAACATTAGCATCATTATAATGAAAAAAATTATGTTTTTATGGAATAGAATTTTAAATTTCTGAATTAAGAAGGCAACAGAAAGTGAGCATTATAACACAGATGGGCACTAAATATTTGTTTATTCATTTAAATCTTTCATAGAACTTACCTTATATGAGGCACTATTTGCATTGATTCTCAAATTTTAAAATGCATCAGGGTCCTTTGGGGAAATTTGAAACACAGATTCTTCACATCCACCCCCAGCCCAGAGGACCTGCTTCAATAGACCTGGAGAAGTTCCCAGAGGATCCTGATACCATTGCTCTGGGACCACAGTATGCAAATCACTGTTTCAGGCTATGAAAATACAGCAGAGAACAGATCAAAGCCCATCTCCCCTGGAGCTTATATTCTATTGGAGTGATAACAATTAAGCACAAAATAATTTCATTAGTGACAAACTTATCATTTCTACCCTGAAAAATACAGTAAAAAAGTATCAAGGATGATGTAGGAAGTAGGGGTCATTTTTTAAAAAGAAGATGGTCAGAGGAGGCATTTCAGAGGATGTGACATTCAAACACATGAAGTGGATGAATTAATGAAGAGGAAGCCATGCAAAATCAGGGGAAAACCATTCCAGGCAAAGGGAGCATCTCACGGGAAGAGCTCTGTGAGCTTGGGGCACCAAGAACAGCAAGGCCATTCTCAACAGAGCAGAAAGAACATGGTGGGGGATGCATTCTGAGTAGGCCAGAGGGCGCAGATTAGATTGATAAAAGTTTTCTATGGGAAGGGGATGAGTGGAGAAGTGATGTGATCCCATTCGTATTTTAAAAAGAACTACTTGGTTCTTACGAGGTGTGGAGACAAGGATGGAAGCAAGAAGACCAGTCAGGAGGCAAATAGGGAAGATGGCAGCTTGCACCCTGAGCATCAATGGTGGCTAGCAGACATGGCAAGGAGGGGTGGAAATGGAAGATCCAACAGATTTCCTCTCAGATGGGGGGGGTGTGCAGTGGGGGGTGGTAAGGCTCCAGGATTACCACAGTGTTTTGTCTTCTATTTATTGTAGGGCAGGGGAGGGTAGAAAGCAGCTGGAAATTAAACATTTATTTGGAAACATTCTCAAGCCTACAGAACAGCTGCCAGGCTAAAAATAGCCTGAAGAACCCCTGTAAACCCTTCTAGATTCTCCCACTTTTAACACTTGCCCACTCTCCCTAGACACACATATGTACACACACATGCACATGCGTGCGCACACACACACACACACACACACACACACACACATACACTTTTCCTTTCCCAACCACTTGGGAACAAGCCACACACACCATGGTCCTTCCACCCTAAATTCCTCAGAACTACCATGTTTCAAGACTGTATGTCCAGTCATATTTATGCAGCTTCTCTTTTGAGTAGTCATGACAATGAGCTCAACAGAAAACACAACATTCCATGATATGACCTACTGAGGAACCAGTACAACTGGAACAATGCAAGAAAGTCAGGAAGCCCTGGATCGCAGGATTCCACCAGCAAGTTGTACAAGAGCTCCAAGGTCAGCAGGGTATGGGGGGGCTTCAGGAATGTGGCAGGGCCCCAAATGAGGCCTAGTGGCTTTGAAAGTGGACAGGATTTAGATAGGAATGATTAGATTAGAGGAAGCCAGTCTGCACAGACCATGAGGAGCAAATGGTATGGAATGCACGGTGACAGAGAGAAGGTCACCCCGTACTGGCAGGAACTTGATAGCAGGTATAGAAAATGAGGTCAGAGAGGCAGGGTGAGCACATCAGAGTGAAAAGGCACTGATAGCCAGCCCAAGGACAAACTAAGACAGGGGACAGCTCTGGGTCTGCTAGTTCCAGGCACTGATCACCTGTGGAGAAATTTTAAGTTTTGAACAGGAAACGTGACCTGACTAGAACAATGACAAATTGACCAAAATTCCCTTCACTACATTTGCCAATGTTGCAAATTTCTAATAGCATAGTATCTCCTCTGTTTCAATGCCCTCTTGGTCAGGGTTCCACACAAGCAATTCAAGTTTTTCGGTGATCAGCCAATCCTTCCGCTTTTGAACAATGATATCTGACATTGCTAAGTTGGACTTCACAGAAATGTCCTTGACTGTGCTTCCCTTGAAGTCTGCACAGTTAGCAATGTCACTCTCCTCCGAGTGACATTTCCAGAGCCAGGCTCTCTCTGCCATGTTCCAAGATGAGCTCATTCACTGCACGTGGAAAAAGGCAGGCGGCCATCAGAAGTGCCACTTGCACAGGGAGGGGAAATCTTCTGAGGGTACTCCAAAGAAGTTTGGAATGTGACGAACCATTGACATGTTTTTTGATTAAGTAAAATTTTTCTATTTGTCGTTTAAAAGGAGTTACAAATACCTTTCCTTCATACGCCCCTATCAACTTCATCCAAGAAATGATTGGGCCAAGACCACCTGTAATTTGAAAGCGCAGAAACTCCCAGTCCAAGTTTATCCCCTACTAGGGTACAGAGATGATCTGCTACAACCAGCAGGTATGTAAAAATCCTCTTATGGAAGGTACAAAATGCAGAAATCAGAATCAGACCAACTGCTAGAGTGTGTCATCTGTTCCCACAGCTTCTGATAATCAAAATCCATCGTCAACCAGAACACTAGGCAGAGCATACAGCATCTCATAAGGCACGACACCTGCCAGCCTGTTTCTGCAGACTCTTCAAGGGCTTTAATTCTGGTGTCCTGAACTCTGTGTTGCCTAAACAAGAAGAACATCTACTGCCACAGGATTACACAGGAAAGGAAGGTGTTCTCCAGCTGGTGAAGCCCACTTGCGCTGATCCAGTTGGTGGTGGAGTGTGTCACAACAGGACACATCTATGCTTTTCTCAGCTCAACTAACACAGCACAATCTTTCAGGCACCAATTTCCTACAAATGATTTCATATTCATACATGACTGCATATGACTGAGTATATCAATAGGCTGTGTGGTCCTGGGCAAGTTACTCGATATCTCTGAACTCCATCCTTCATCTATAAAATTACAATCTAAAAAACAGAGCTGGCCTTCATAGCATTGCTGTGAAGATTAAAGATGTACATTTAAAACACTTAGCTTGGAGCAAGGTAAGTTCTGCAAAAATGTTACTATTACATTGGTTGAGTTCAACTTTACTATCTTACTTTGAAGACACATTAGGCTGGTCTGGGCTATTCCTATGAGGAGGTAAGGGAGGGAAACAATGACTTCCCTGGGGTTGCTTTTGTTTTATACCATACAATGTGCACTTGGTGTTTTTCAGAGGAGCAAGAAACACTCCTTTCTTACTCCCTTCCCACTGAATTACGTGTATGGAGCATCAGCCCTTTCCAGCTTCAAGGGGCTCATCAGATCCACCTGTATCCTTCAAACAGCAGCTACAGAGCACACACCCAGTGCTGGGCCAGAGAGCTTACCCTGCAGAGGGGATGGCAGAGTAGTCCCAAAGGTGACAACATACAGCACAGTGACAGCAAGACCAGGGCACTGGAGGTAGCACAGGGGGGTCAACCTAGTCTCATCTATGGAACCAGGAGGGTCTTCTAGAAGGAAGCGGCCAAAGAACTGAACTGTGCTAAGATGCTCCAGGGAATGAAGCCTTCCTGGGGAGGACCTCAGCCAAAGATCTTCTCATTCTCCAGGCTCTGATCTGAGTGTGGCCAGCCCTTCCCTGCAAGCTGCTTAGAATCCAGGGTCTCACCTAAGGCCAAGGGGCAGGGACAAAATGCAACTCCATAAGGGTCCTGGCAGCCGGCTGTCTCTGTTTCCGACACAGAGATTCTCACTGCCACAGACACTGCCCACTGTCCACCTCCTAGCCTGCCCACCCAAGTGTACACCCCTGCATTCCTGACAGCTGCTGGCAAATATAAAACATCCGAGTAAAACAATTTTAAAAATTCTATCACCGAACATCTCAAAGTGGGTAAGAAAAAACAGTAAGATAGTCAACTACAAGAATATGGACCCCTTTTCCCCTTTAAGCTCAAAATTTACCAATTCAAAGAAACAATAATAGTAGTTTCATTATTATAAGATATGTTGTTATATTATATGTTACACTATTTTTATATTTTCTGTTTATGTGCTTTACTATGTTACTCAATCCTTACTGCAACCTTCTGGGGTAGGAACCATTCTCACTCCCAGTTTATAAACCAAGAAATTAATCTATATGTGACACTGTGCCCAAGATTGTAAACTGTTCTGTGACTCATATCCAAAGCCTGGGCGCCCACTCACATTGTGCTAAAAACCTTCACCCTGGCTGCACACCCGAATCCCCTTGGAGGGGTGTTCCCAAGCCCTCTCCACATCGCACACATTCTGATTTCCCAGAGGGTGTTTATGAAGTACCCCGAGACGTGCCACTTTTAGCACAACAGCATGAGGAGCTCCTCAGACTTGCTCCCCAGTGAAAATGGTGAAATTATTTTTAAAACAATCATTTCGAGTTTCTAGAAATGGTCCTAAGGTCATACAACAAATAAAGAAGTATTTATTCAAGAAAATTTGCTTAAAAAGTCAGTGAAAAAAGCAAGAGTCTATTGTATTTGAACCAAGACCTGCTCTTTCATTCTCCCTTCCCAGCTCAGCAAGACAGAAAGTTCACTTTAGGCTGGGATAGCCAGGAACTCAGGCCGACTCTCCCTCAAATTGACAGTTGTGGGGCATGTGTCTGGGAGGGCTGAGACATCAGCATTTCTCATCATGCCACCAGCTATCTGTCGCTACATAGAGAGTTCTCTTCTATGCATACATAGCTTCTAAGTGACTAGTGAGTTGGCAGCGCATATAGACTGGACATACTGGACAAAGGGGTGATTCGCATCCCATGTGGGACAAACTGGGATCACAGGAGAGCTCATCATGCTACTCAGAATGGCACACAATTTAAAGCTATAAATTGTTTATTTTCAGTATTTTCCATTTAATATTTTCAGATTGTAGTTGATTGTAACTGAAACCACAAAAAGCAAAACTGCAGATAGGGAAGGACTGCTATACATTCTTCTCAGTGCACATGAAAAATTCCTTGGAGTAAACCCCAGGCTAGGCAATAAAACAAATCTCAATTTCTTAGAAAGATAGACATAATAAAGAGTAAATTTCCTTACCACAATGGAATTAAGTTACAAATAATAGAAATTAAATTATAGAAATTTAATTTAAATTATAAATAAATTTATTTATATTTATAAATATAAATTTTAATGTATAATTATAAATTTTAATGTATAAATATAAATTTATTTATATTTATATAAAAATATAAATTTAAAAATATATATAGAAATAGAAATTAAGGGGATTCACAAATGTACAGAAATTAAACTTCTAAATAACCAAGAGATTAAATAATGAATCAAAAGGGAAATTAAAAAATACATTTATATGAAGAAAAATAAATATATAACTGGCTAAAAGTTTTGGGTTGCAGCCAAATTGGTCCTTAGAGGTAAATTTATAGCTACAAATTCTGTTAACAAAGATCTCAAATCAATAAGCTAAATTTTCAACCTAAGACAATATAAAAGGAAAAGAAAACTAAACCTAAAACAAGCAATAATAAAGATTAGAATGGAAAATTAATAAAATAGAGAATAGAAAAATAATTGGAGAAAAACAATGAAACCAAACTATGATTTTTTGAAAAGATAAACAAAACTGACAACTCTTTAGCTAGATTGAACCAGAATAAGAGAGAGAAAAACTCAAATTACTAGAATCAGAAATGAAAGACGAGGCGTTATTACTAACCTTATAGAAATAATTAGAAATAAGTACTATGAACAATTATACACCAGGAAAATAAATAACTTGGATGAAACGGACAAATTCATAAAAATATATAAACTGCTGGTCATGGCTCAAGAAGAAATAATAAGCTGTACAGACCTAGGAAAAGCAAAGATACTGAATTATTAATTAAAATGATACTCCCAGAAGAAAAGCCATAGCTACAATGGCTTCATTGGTGAATTCTACCATACATTTAAAGAATTTCAAATTTTCACAAACTCTTCCAAATAATAGAAGAGGAGAAGATACTTCTGAGCATATTTTATGACACCACTAATACCTTGTAAAGGTATCACAAGAATACTACAAACCAGTATCATTTATGAATATGGATTCAAAAATCCAATATAAGCAAACTAAATCAAGTAGCACATAAGAAGGATTATACACTACAGCCAAGTAAATTTATCCCAGGAATGTAATGCTGTTTTAATATATGAAAATCAATTAATGTAATGTATGATATAAGTAGTATTTTTAAAAGTCACATGATCATCTCAACTGACAAAATCTTTCATGTTAAAAGTACTACATAAACTAGAAATATAAGAGAACTTCGTCAAACTGGTAAATGGCATCTACAAAAAACCTACAGCTAATACCACACTTAATGATGAAATACTGGATGCTTTCCCTTAAGGTCGGGGACAAGACAAGAATGTCTACTGTCACCACTTTCATTCAACACTGTACTGAGGGTTCTAGCCAGGGTGACTAGGCAGATGATGATGATAGATAGATAGATAGATAATAGATAGAAACAGCTCAGATTGGAAAGCACAGCATAACATGATCTTTTGCTGATGACTTCAGCTTATACTCAGAAAATCTTAAGAAATCCACTAAAAAAACCATTAAAACTAATAAACAAGTTCAGCAACATTGCAGAATATAAAATCAATATATAAAAATCAACTGTATTTTTGTATACTTGCAACAAACCCAAAATGAATTATAAAAACAATTTAATTTACAATGGCATCAAAAATAAATGCTTTTAAATAAATTGAATAAGGACAAAACGATACTCTGAAAACTTTAAAACTGTTGAAAGAAAGATTCAAATAGATGGCAAAAGAGCATATGTTCATGCATTGAAAGACAATATGACTAAGATGGAAATGTGCTCCAAAGTAATCTATAGATTCAGTGCAATCTCTATCAAAATCCCAGGTGACTTCATTGTAGAAATTGATAAGCTGATTCCGAAATTCAGATAGAATTGCAAGGAATCCAGGATAGTCAAAAGAATCTTGAAAAAGAAACAAGTTGGAGGATTCACACTTGACAATTTCAAAGCAATACAAAGCAACAATTATCACAACTGGCACAGGAAAAACATACAGGGTCTGGCAGAATTAATGCCTGCTTGAGTGTGGTTGATAGGGTAATAATATGGGTATAATAATTTACAGTTTTAATTTGAACATTTCACTTAAAGTGTCATATGTGGGCTTGAGTGTTATATTGTTATATGACAGAATTGCAGGCTTACCATTTTGTAATAAAAAAGGGGTGTTATTTGCGCCAGACCCTGTAGATCCATGGAACAGAAGTCAGGGTCCAGAATAGAAGTCAATGTCCAGAATAGAAGTCAGGATCCAGAAATAAAATAGGGTCTATGTGAACTGACTTTCCACAAGGGTGTCATGAACACTCAATGGGAGGAATAACTGTCTTTCCACCAATTGTCCACTGCTGGGACAATTGGATAGTCACAGGCAGAGGAATGAAGGTGGACCCTTACCTCACACTATTGAAAAATATTAACTAAAACTGAATCAAAGACCTCAGTTTAAGACCTGGAACTATAAAGCTCTTAGAAAAAAAGCTTAGGGTAAGTCTTCATGACCTTAGATTTAGCAATAAATTCTTAGCTATTAAACCAAAAGCATAAACAACATAATTTTAAAAATAAACAAATTGGACTTCTATAAAATTAAGACCTTTTTTGCTTCAAAGAACACTACCAAAATGTGAAAAGACGACCCACAGAGTGCGAGAAAAGACTTGAAAATCATATATTTGATATATGGCAAGTAAATCATATATCTTATACCTAGAATACATAAAGAACTCTTACTACTCAATAACAAAAAGACAACCCAATTAAAAATGAACAAAGTTTCTAAGTAGACATTTCTCTAAAGAAGATATACAAATGGCCAATAACATAAAAAGATGCTTAAAATCATCAGTCATCATGGAAATATATAACACCACCACAATGAAATATTATTTTTCACAAACAAAGATGTTTATGGTCAAAAATAAACCCCCATACAATAACAAATATTAGCCAAAATGTAGAGAAATCAGTACCCTCACACATTTCTGGTGGAATGGAGAATGGTGCAATCACTTTGGAAAACAATCTAGCCATTCCTCAAATGGTTAAACGTAGAGTTCCCATATGATCCAGCAATTTCACTCCTAGGTATTTACCACTGCACTCTCCCCAAAATAAAAATATATGTCCACCCAAAATCTGGTATATGAATATTTATAGCAATATTATCCATAATGGTAAAAGGTAGGAACAACCTAAATGTCTATTAACTGACAAATAGAAAAACAATCTGTAGCACAATATATGCCTACAATGGAATATTATTCAACCATAAAGAGTAATGAAACTTCAAAAAAATATGCTAAGTAAAATTAGCAAGTCATGAAAAAACACATATTACACAATTACATTTATATAAAATGTCCAGAGAAGGCAATTCTATACAGACAGAAGGTAGGTTAGTGGCCGCTTAGGGCTGGCAGCGATGGGGGCATAAGTGGGTAATCCCTAAAGGAGACAGGGCTTCCTTCTCAGGTGGTATTTGCACATATCCATGAATACACTAAAAACCATGAAATTATGCATTTATAGAAAATTGTATGGCATATGAATTATATCTCCATAAAGATGCTTTAAAAAAAAAACTTGGAGCAATTTTGATCGTTAAGTGGCCTGCGATAAGAACCACCGCCCCACCCTCTGCTCCCTGGATTCTCCCCAGGTTCTCTCCACAGCATTTCTGGATCCTGTATACTTTCATGATACTAGCTGTGGGCCATCAGTTGTGGATTTTGTGAACTGCTCTGTTTGAGCCAAACACACTGACAAATTAGCTGTGTGAAGCCCCAGACTCCTCTGCTTTTAAGATGAAACACCAAAGTCAGTGCTCTGGCTTCTGGGCCAAGACACTGACCTCTCAGCTCTCAGGACAAAAGAGGTGCCTCTGACAAGCAGATGCCTCCTCTTAGCAGCCTAGTGTGTTACCATGTGAGTAAAGCTGGGAAGACGGCACTAAGGCTTTGTGAAATGTCAGCTTTTGCACATGTAATGAACTTCAGTCTTCCTGAGTATCTGTGCGGAGGGCTACTGAAACCATTAGGAATTTAACCTGTACTTTTGTGAAAACAGCCTCCTCACAACTAGCCATCTCACCTTGCACAGTATTGCAATCCTCCATCCTAGTGTTTTTATTCTTAACTCAGACACATCAAGTATAATAGATGTGCTCAAACTCCTTGCTTTTCTTCCTGGATGGCAATACCCTGGCCCCAGGTGTCTTCCCACCACCACCCGAGGCTCGACGAGCTCCAGTGGCCTTGACTTAAGCCATTTGGTACTAGCATATGGTTGTACTTCTCACCCACCAAGTTAATAGTCACTCCTCGTTTAAAATCAGATCTTGGTCTCCATCGTTTGTCAACAGCTTGTTTGACTTAGATTTCTGTCAGCTGAGCTAATCTAAACCACATCCCTCCAGAGACGTGGTTTCTCTGAAACAATTTCTCCTTACTTGGCCATCCTTTCTACACAGAAATACATGCCACAGGACTGGATATGGAAGATAAAGCCTTTCTGGCACAACCTGAAAGTCTATTACGTTGTCTCCTATGACTAAGCTATTGATTAAGAAGAGGGTCTGCTTACAATGAGAACATACTATGCTGTCACATTGTCTAAAATGGGGGTAGAGCTCAGAGCAGACTCCCTATCATACTGTTCAAAGGCCTGACTTCATCTTGTCTTCACTCTGGTGTGGGTCAGCTCACCTCTGACTCCCTGAAGAGCTCGACCCCTGCCTTCCAAACACTGGTAAGTACAACCAAGAGCATGGCAGGACCTGGAAGACAGAAGGGAGTGTCCACGGGATTGCATCTGGGCTGAAGGTGGTCCAGGCCCATCACATTTCTTTATCAGTGCTCCTTCCTTGGCAACAGTTACTACTGTTAATGCCAGGAGATGGACCTCTAACTTACAAAGGGGTCGTTAAGCAGCACCTTCTTTAGGATAAACTCACAAGTGCAGAACAGCTGACCTTCATAACAGACATGCTGCAGGTGAGTGTTGGCATTTACTTCTCACCACCTGTCACATGATGGAGGCTCCTACCTGCAGTCATGCATGAAGCCCATTTGTCACCTGCCTTCCCTGTGCAGGCAGCACTTCCGGGCCCCCACACCCAGGAAGGTGCATTAGTTTTCCACCCTCGTATCCTAAGTCATTTTTTTAGCTCAAGGTGACAGTGTACTTATTAATTCCTAACATTAGCTACTAAATGCCATTTTCAAATATTTTATGCAACTCTGAATTTGAAGGATAAAGATGGCTTTTCCTGTAGAAGTAAAAAATAACCACCAACCTCCCCCCGCCCCCTTTCCTGCCTCCTTCTTATTAACTCTAGTGAGACTGGGGAAAGAAAAACAGGGTGAAATAGTGACAAAAAGTATTTCATATCTTGACAGATGAAACAACTTCTAGTCATATCTTCTTCAGCAGACCTTTTAGAATGAGGTACATAGGGAAAGAAATCTAAAATTCTAGAATGAAATGTCTCAGGATAAGAAGAGAACATTTCTGGAGTCAGATTATCAATAACACCAGCCACAAAAATAACTAGCCAGGTGACTTAGGCTGAGAGGAGCCTGGCACGAACCCTCTCCCTCCCCTTCTCCCTCTTCCCTCACCCCGTTCTCCCTCCTTTCTCTCTCTGTCATTTTTTCCCTCTCCCCTTCCCTCTCCTCTTTCTAATCCTTCCCCACTCTGCACCTTCTCTCTACCATTCATCTCCAAGCTCCCAAGTAGTTTCTCCCCACCATACTATGGGGATCCCAGGTCTTACAGAAGTGGACTGACTCAGAGAGTCTCACGAACTTATGCAGTCTGACATCCAGAAAGTCAGGGAGTAGGGACTGACCCCCAAGTCTGTGCTCATAACCACCCAGATATCCAGCAGGCTTAGTGCTAGCTCTGCACTCGCTAGTGAAAGATTCTCCCATCCTGTTTACCCCAGTTCCAAACTTAGGTGTCCAAACAGAAGTGTCTACAGACCAGGTCACTCCCTGAGAAGGTTCCATCCAGGACAACTATAGGAGCCCACTTGCTTCATTAGGACACCAGGAAGCCCTCAACCCAGAATGAGATCCCCAGGGATACTGAGGATACAAGCTGGGGTGCAGGCAGCTGTCCTCATCCTCTCTGTTAAGGTTCCCAAGGAGACCCTAGGCTCCATCGTGAGTGGGGTCCTGGCCCACTGGCTATGAGAAAGCCCAGAGCCTCTGAGGCCTTGCTCTGAGGGTGGGAACTGAGCAGAGGGGAAAGGAGAGCAAAAACAGTGAAGCAAGGCCAGCCAGCCACAGGGTGCATTAAGAGAGGCAGGCAGAGGACCTAGACCCACTATGAATCTCTGAGGGTTCCGATAGCGGGCAGAGAGGAGACACACACTTACCCACTGGGGAGGTCACTTCCAATGAGCCATGTTAAATTGTTGCCAAGGGAGTGCAGTGCCTATACAGCTGGGCAGCAACACTAATGTCTGCAATCCATATGGCAGATGCTGACTAACTATGCTGGGCATAAACCTCAGCTCTGCAGTGGGGATCACCTAAGACACCAACCTTTTAGCTGCAGGGAGAGACTGGGTGGACATGGTACTGGGGAGGGACCTTGGAGCAGTGGCTAAGTCACCAACCAAACGCATTGTTTCAATATTCAAGCCACAACCCAGCCACACTGACCCTTTCTGGCTGGAAGTCAGCCCTGGCTGTAGGAACTGTCATTAAGAACCAGCCATGGCAACACTGATAGGGTTGGGACCAGGCTGACCCAAGAAATCCATCCCCAGTGATCAGTGAGGAGCTGCCTGGGCGCTTCTCCCAGGCCCCTCTCTTGGGAGGCTCACCTTGCATGGCAGATAGACAACTGACTTTGCAGTCAGGCAGAAGTGGATCTGGGTTCAGACTTTGACAGGTAACATAACCTTCCTAGGCTTCAGTCTTCTCATCTGTAACTGGGTGAGCAACAGCAATTAGAGTGGCCAATGCTTTTTGAGTCTACTAATATGCCAGAGTGTCTGTCTGTCTGTCGGTCTCTCTCTCTCTCTGTATCCATCTCTCTCTTTTTCTCTCTCCCTTTCTGTCTGTCTCTCTCTCTCTTTCTCTCTGTGTTTCTCTCTTTCTGTCTCTCATCCAGTCCTCAAAAAATGTCATGTACTGAGGTAGATGCAATTATTCTCCCCTGAGGCATAGAGTGGTTAAATATTTTGTGTGAAATCACACCACAGCTGAATACGGGAGCCTGGATTCTAACTGAGGCTGTTTGGCTGCAGAGCCCACCCACTGCCCCACCCGACCACCAGACTTGACCACCTCTTGCTCATGAGGGTGCTGCAGACATGCAAGGAGATAGTGGAGATAGAGCACCTCACGCAGCACCCACCGCAGTCAGCACAGCACACTTGACATCCTAATTAGCTATTGTTATCCATGGGAGACAGGCACATCTTAGTAGACCTTATGTTGATATCTGCTCAGGTTCTCTCAGAAAAAAGACTGAACAGAATGAAGCTTCTCTGTAAGCTAAAACAGTGTTTCTTACACATAAAACTGAAAGTTCTGTTGTTTAGCATTCTTCCTTTCATTCAACACAGTAGCCCAAAACTGTACTTAAAAAACCAGTGCCTTTGGGTGCATACGAATATCACTCAGCCATTGTTGGACTCAATTCACAAAAGAGAGGGAGGAGGAAGATGGACAAAAGAAAAGACCATTTGGCCCTTCAGTACACCTGCCTCAAATCCTCTTTGAAGGGAGAGTAACCTGGCAAATGAGAAAAGAATAAAAGCCTTATAAATGAACCATGTGAGACCTGCAGACCTTTCTGTGAAAGGATACGATGAGAGAAGGGATGGCAGGCAGCCTGAGACCCGTGCTGCCCATGAACAGGGGAAAGCTAAGGAGATAAGAACAGAGAAAATGACAACCAGTTCTCTAGATCCATGAGAACATTCCAGAAACACTATAAAATTTTACTGAGCAATGAGCATCTGGAGAGTCTTTAAAGTGTGGTTTGTGGAAAAGCAAACTAGCCCCACCAGGTTCTGTGCACATGTTGGAAGGGCTTGACCAGGTCTGCCCTTTTCTTGTCACTCCTCTCCTGTCTTGGAAACCTCCCTACAGTCTCCCTAATTCTAGACCATCAGAGACACCCCCAACTAGTTCTGAGACTGCACCCCAATAGACAGCCCCTCTCCACCTCTTCATCTGGGTTCCCAAGGGATTTGGTCCTGTAATTTCCTTCCTCAGCTCTGCCTTCAACAGTAGTGAAACCACACCCAAAAACCCTCCCCAGGAAAGTCTCTGAAGGAAAAGGATGGTCCAACTTCCCCATGCCCAGCACTGGGCCTTGAAGAAAGTAGACCTAAATGAGGATGTGCACACGCGGATTCGACTGCAAAGGTTCTGCTTCAAAGCCACAGTGAGAAACCAGATTTGGAACTGAAAGACTTTTAACACCAGCCTGAGTCCCACCACATAGAGTTAAATGCCTTCAACTTCTCTAAGATGTGGGTAATCCACCTGCCAAAAGATGAAGTCACAGTGTGCTGCCTCTACCTGCATGGAGGAGTGACCCACATAAGCAGGCATGGAACAGGCAGCAGTGGTTGTTGAGGTAGAGGCCACCCAAGAATTGTTCTACCACCACAAACTGAGAAGAGAAAGAGAATACAATCAGAAATGTACAAAAAAGACTCTGACACTTCAGAATGGTAGGAGAATACAAGATAGTAGCCCTTTGGAAATTATGAAACGGAGCTGTCCATATTGCACAGAGAATGATGTCTTGAAAGATTAATAAAGTGACCACATCCATTTATACTAGAAACCTACCCAAATATCTAAGGCATGAACTTTTGGATGCCATAGCATTCACAAGCAGGCATTTTGAGAAACTGGTGGCAAAAAGTAGAGGACAAGCCTGACAGCGGGTGTCCTGTCCCCAAGGCCTACCTGTGCACTCCTCAGGTAGTGAAGATGCAGCCTCTGGCCCCAGTCTACCCTGACTCATATCCCCAATGCAGGCCAGGCTTGACGAAGGGCCTGAGACAGGGGCTAAAGCAGCAGGGACTGACTGGCTGGGGCATATCCTTGGCCACCTCAGCCCTGGGCCTCCATCAGGTACCTCCCTCGCCTCTAGAAGGTCTACTGAGGTCCAGGAACAGCTGCTTCAAAAAGCCCTCTTTGCAAGGACCATGAGGCATACTAATGAGAAGACAAAAACAAGACTGCGTGGCCACCTGCCTTTGACTTGAGACCAGAAAACTTCATTTCCAATCATGGTTTTCAGTCTGTCCCTTGGAAGCACTGATACAAGGGGGAACCCAAAATAAAACTAGAATTTATTTATAAAAAATTGTGTATTTATTCTTACATGTTTAAACTTCAGTCACCTTCAAAGTACTCTCCATTTGACACAATACACCTAGCGAGACTTCTTTTCCACTGCTCAAAAGAGTCTTTGAACTCATCAATTTTGTTAGCTTTTAGTGCTCCTGCTGTTTTTGTTTCACTTCTCCTATACTGGCAAAACATTTCCCTTTGAGGACTTTTTTCATCTGGGGAAACAAAAAAAAAAAGTCACTTAGGGTGACATTGGGTGACTAGGGAGTGTGGGGCACAGGACTCATGCTGATTTTGATCAAAAACTGCTGAAAACTCAACACAATGTAGGCAGGTGCACTTGTAAATCACCCATTGTGAGATGGGCAAATACACTGAAAGAGTCTTCAAAATAAATTCACTGAAGCTGAACACAGCCTCTGTCAACAGTGCCAGCTGGTACACGGATACAGATGGACTCCTAGAACACTCACCTAGCAGGGAAATCCCATACTACAAGGGGCCTACCCTCCAGAAGATAAATCTGGGTTTTTTACACACACACACACACACACACACACACACACACGTATCTCCCAAAGATATGTTTTTTATTGATTCTAGAGTGAGGGGAAGGGGTGAGGAGAGAGAAAGAGAGAAACATTGATGAGAGTAAGAAATGTGGATTGGCCACCTCCTACACATGCTCTGACCAGGGACGAAACCCAGAACCTAGGCATGTGCCCTGACTGGGGATGAAGTCAGTAACTTTCTGATGCATGGGATAATGCATCACCCAACAACTGAGACATCTGGCCAGGGCAGCACTGATATATTTTATTCCAAGTGAAGAACGTTCTTCATATTTGAAGCAGGGCATCCCTGACAGTGGGTGATTGGAGTATTATGGAATCATTTTAGAGGGAAACCATTTCACCTTTTCCAGGACCACATCATTTGGATGAAAATAACTACTGACACTTAAGGACACAATATGACACTAAATACAGTCTCCAGCAAAGTCAGTGCCTGTTCATTAACAACTTACTCGATTGTCCTCCTGCCTCAAACAAATGTATTATTGGCCATGCCCACCGCAAGCTGAAAGGACTATCAACTGGAAAGCCATTAACTGAAACACAGGTGTTTTTCCTCTTATTGGAAATCTGTGTACCTGAGAAATACTTGTAAATGAGTAGTTATTATAAATCAAGTGCTTTTGTTCTTCTGTCTTTAATTCCTAAAAAACAAACAAGCAAACAAACAAAAAGAAACCCATGTTCACGGTAAAATACTTAAACTGAACAAAGGGTGGGAAGTGAAAAGTAAGCATTTTGGTTTCCAGTATATTTCTCAACAAATGCTCTGCATATACAACCATTTATGAATATCCTTCCAGCACACATACACATGCATTGTACTACATATTTTCCTCTGTGTCCTGATCACTTGTTGGTCTACATTTGAACCTTCCGAGCTGAGCACAAGGAGCTCCAACTCCCTTGAGTCTCTGTCCCAAGGAACACCCATGCCTTCTCAGATGCTAATGGCAAATCCAGGATAAAAGCATGCCATAATCAAATAAGTTTGGGGAAAGCTGACTCATACAATGAAATGGCTTTCTCTGTGGTAGAAACTTATACTCCTTGAATATCCTGTGTACACAGAGGACCAAGAGTGTAAGCTTTTACATGGCATCCCTCCCTTATTTCACCCCAAACATGGTTTCAAGGATGACCTACTAACATCTGTGCAATGTGATCTCTCTTCCTGCCATACTCCCCACCTCCCGCCCTGCCCCCGTCCTTGGCTAAATTATTTCCTACCCATCCTTCAGATGCCAGCTAAGTTCATCTTCCTCAGAACATGTTGTCTGACGATGGCCATCGCCCCACCCCCACCAGTGTGCCCCTAGCCCAGGCTGAGTTGTTCTGGGACACACTCAGCTGAACCTCAGACCTCTCCTCCTCTGCACTCCCTCTGGTTGCAGCAAATGCTCCATGGTGTGATGACTTTCCGTCTGCCTCCCCATTGGCCCGTGAGCTCCATGAGAGCAAGGGCAGTGTCCGCCCGGGTGTCACCACATCTGCTTGTGCTAATGTCCGATGTTGACACACGAGAGGTGGTGTGTGAATATCTATTGAATCAATATATGATGTTGGTGTCCCCAGAACCCAGCTCCGTACATGTCCCTCCAGTTAGTACAGTGGAGGAATTCATTTCTTCTACACACACTGCAGCGAACTTTCTGGTGAAGGAAGAGTTGTTCTGCATTGTGAATCATTACTCATTTGCCTTGCATGCATTTTGGTCTGGCAGGTTGGCAGAATTAAATGTGGAACTATCTCATCTCTGACGGAAATATCCCCAATGTGTGAGCAGTTGGTACCCACCAACATTCTGAGGCAGAGTTTGGCCTACATTAAAAAAAAAAAAAAAAAAAAAAAAAAAACCTTTCTGCTGTAATATTTATTTTGATCAGGGGAAGAGATTGGGAGTGTTTCTGTAAAAAAAAAAATGACTAGTTTTCATTTATGATGGATTTTGACAGACTGAGAAGAAAATAGCACAATTTGACAAAAACAGGACCTTCCATTTGCCACGTATGTAAATGTGCATGGAAACAGGCATGAGCTAGGAAAGTGAACATTCAGACACCCACAGGGTGGTAGATTTGGTGGCACCTAGCAAACAGTATAAAGAGGCAGTATCTCCTGGTGATTCGGAATTCAAATGCCAGGATCATGTGCTGACTTAGCCATTCTACTAGCTAAGTCGTCCTGAGCAAGTCTCTAGGCTTCAGTTTTCTCATCTGTAAAATGGGAATAATAATGGTTTCTACTTCACTGACTTATAGGTAGGATTATATCATATTAGATCATGTTGTGCCTTCACATAATAAACACCACATACATGTTATCCAAAGGAGGAAAGCTGACAGAGGGAGACATCAGTGGACTGATGCACAGGGGACTGCCTCCACGGAAAATGCGCTGTATGTTCTGGATAGAAGATTCCATTAGCTTAGAGCAGGGGAAAGGGGAAAGAGAGGTGAAAAGGAAGATCCCCTTCATGCTCCTGCCAGGACAAGTACACCAAAGGGCTCAGTGCTCCCAGGTCCCCTCAGAGCCCCGAGTCCCAGAAAAAGGAAGGCCAAGAGCATTCTTTGAAGCCCTACAGCATTTGATTGGCAGAGACACCATGGTTTTCAGCAGCCATGTGGACAAGCAGTGGGACTTGAATACAAGGAGGCTTCCCATGTCTGAGTCTGAGGAGGAAAGGGAAGGCAGGGGTGAGTATCAGGGACCAGGCTGCTGCAGCAGCTGCCCATCGACTTCAGACACAGGGGAGCAACTCTGGCTCCACAGTGTTTTCTGTTCATTGAATTTCCAGGAGTAAAACAGTTTCCAACATTCAGGAGGGAAAACGTTGTTACTTGGTTCAGGGTCATAAGCCATATGATGGCTTATGATGGGCCGTATTCCCCATCATAAGCCAAGCCACTGTGGGTTTTTCACTCTGGTCTTTGTTATAACACTAACAAAAGTGACTCTTAGTGAGCATTTACCACATGCAAGCCACAGTGCTAAAGGTTTAACATAGTATATTGTTTCATTTAATCCTCACAAACTCTCATGTGATAGGCACCATCAGAATGTCTGCTTTACAGATGAGCAAGCAGCATAGCCTGAGCCTTTGTGGTGATAAGGGTAAGCACTGAGGCAACAAGCATATGTCACACACTTAGACCACACACCTTTGAACAAGCCCCATGGCTGATCCAGTGCATCCCAATCATCGCAGGGCCAATTGCAGGACTATCTGCACACCTCCCCTGTTCTGCCCAAATCCTGGAGGCCCAGCATTATGTCAACTTGCATCTCGTCAGCAAAGCCATCCCTTCCTCATTGTTGGGGAGCTGTTGAATCTCACAGTTCGCTCTGTCCATTTCTGGACAGTGGTTCTTAAACTATTTTCTCCACTGGAACACAACTGACTGTCAGCCCAGGCTGCAACACCCACTGACATTTCACAAATACCGAGACACCATTTACCTTTACCACCCTGGCCCCTCCTTTTTGAATTCCCCTAGTCTAGATTCAGTGCCTGTCCAACTGCAAGCCTCCATCTTGATTTCTATTATTCTGAAAAATAAAATAGGGAGAGATTAAAAAGAACACAAAAAAATTAAGAGACCATGAAAGTAGTATTATGAATACATCAAGAATACATCTAAAACTATTTATTGTCTTCAACAGCAAGCAAACAAAAAAAAAAACGAAATTCAAATACAAGTAAAATTGACAGAAAGACAAGCAGAAATAAACAATGATCCATTTGAGATGACCTGTAGTAATGCAGGACTCAGGCAGTGATGCAGTAATTTAGGACTCAGGCAGGATAGGTAATAATGCAGTAATGCAGGATTCAGGTGGTAATATAATAGTGCAGAATCAAGGCAGTAATGTAATAATATGAAATTCAGTTCAACAAATATCAGTGGAAAAACTTTTCTATTCCAGTCATTCTGCTAGGTTCCCAAGGGGATGAAAAAATCACACCCCAAGGAAAATGAACCCAGTGGAAAAGAAACCGCTGCACTGTAGGGACATGAAAAAGGGTGCAGTGACTGTTCTCAAGTGGAGGGCTGAGATCACAGGAAAAGACAAGGTACCTGTGAAGCTGGGATCTCAAGAAAGGCTGAGTCTGGCCAGGGCGGTAGGGAGAGCAGACTGGGGTGGAGGGCAGAGCCTAAGGGAAGACCATTGGGAGTCCTGGGATCTAGCATGATGGGGGAGGAGAAAATGGCTGGCCAGTGAAAGAGGGCAGTGAACTGGCATCAGTTTGCAAAAGTATTTACATCTCACCCTACAAACAATCTGATGGGAAGGGGGAGTCTCGGGCCAGGCCACCTCAGGAACCCACTGGGGGAGCTGCGAACTGGACACTGCTTTGGTGTCAATCAACTATCCCCATGTGCCAGGCCCTGTGCCAGATGCTGCACCTTTACCTCCTCTAAAGCTTAAAATAACACTTTACACCTTACAGGTGAAGAAACTGAGGCTCAGAGAGTGAATTGTTTTCCCCAAGCTGGTACTCGTAGAATTGTGATATGTGTTCAGGCCTGCTACAGTCCAAAGACTCACTGGTGCTTCTGGGAAAAGCCTGCAGATAGACCAGACGGAGACAATGAGGACTGCACAAGTCAGTACCAGGGTGAAAGGGGACCAGAGCAACACCCAAGTATCTCAGAGAGGCTTAGGCGGAGGCATAAACTCCTTCCCATGTGTTATTTAGGGAGCCATTCGCCAGCATATCAAGCCATGCATTTGAGTTTTATCCCATTTTATGTCAGGACCCAACTCTAGAATGCAGGCTGTAGAAACTTTGTCTTGGAATTCTTTTCTAGTAGATTGTGGAAGATAGTGGTCCCTGTACCTATAACACATGCAGCAGTGGTAAATCTGATACTGCAGCTAAGGTGCTAAGGACAGAGCATGTCTCTTGATAAGTAATCAACTCATTCATTCATTCAACAAATGCACCTTCTGGGCTAAACATAGGGTTAAAGGGCTACATGACATCCTCCTTCCACTAATGCCACTGTTGAGGAAATATAGATCCAAACCTATGTATATATACATATACCTCTTTGCAGACTTACAGTGGTATCATGTGCGAGCACACACACAAGTGTGAAGGAATTTCCAAGAGAATTTGAATTCAGATACTCAAATTGTGAATTTTAAACAGAGATAGTTATTCTGTGACACAAAGATATAATTTTCAAACTACAAGAGAAAAAACTATGAATGCTTTGGGATGACAACTGTAGAGTCACTTCAGCAGCATTACCTGTGTGTCTTACCAATCACCTTCGGTCCTGTTGTACTCATACTGATGGAATGGGGTTGGGAAAGTTCACCTGGCCCTGGTGAGGAGGTGAGGATGGTAGGTGCTAAAGGGCCATGTGACAGGAGGTTCCCTATCTTTCTCCAGTGCCGAAACAGTGCGGTCAGACCTGACCCTCTGGTCTTGACTCTTGAGCCCCTTCTATGACCATAGCACCATCACACTCAGCGAGTGTAAGGGGACAGACATGAAAGCAAGATTCGAGCCCACTGCAAACAGTTCAGTTCAGCATTCCGAGGAGAAAAAAATCCACTTAAGAGTCCTAATTTCTCTTTCTCCCCCTCTCTCTCAATCACACACACACAGGCAAAAGGAAGAGAAACAAAAAAGAAACAAACTTAAACACAGCATTTTTAAAGGTTCGTGAGCTTTCTTACACATCAAGCAACTCTTAGAAAACATTTTAATAATTTCCGTGTAAATGAATCAAAAACATATGGATTAAATTTCCCTTAAAATATACACATGTAATTAAGGAGAAAAGTGCTTGGCAAAATGCATTTTGCATTTTATCAAACCCAACGTTTGAAAAATAGGTTGAGACATCTGACAAATTCAAACAGAGCTACCCTGCCCATGCGGACGGCAGCGCGCAGACTCTGCTCCCACACCAGCGCCCAAGCCTGCCTCCCCAGACTTCTACTCCTTCCTGGGCTTTTTAGAAGAGCCAATCAGATGGTAATAGACAGACTGATTCCTTGGGCTCTGCCATAGTAGTGATGAGTGTCCCTTTTCCTGGATTTGTTTTCATTTTCAGGGGTTGGACCTCCAAACACAGCCCAGTAGTGACTGATTGGGTGTCCTGCTGGGGAAGTCTGGGGGAGCACAGACCTGTTCTTAGGAAAGCTGCCAATTACAGTGTTTCCACGATCTTCTAATGGCTCAGTGTTTCCTCAGTGTTTCCACAATCTTCTAATGGCTCTTACAGCCTCTCACCCAGCACCTGGCCAGCCCTCCCAGGCCACATAGTTTACCTTCCTGACTCCCTTACTGGAGTGGCCACTCCTGCTGCTGCTGCTGATAGGGGCCAGCCCACCCAGCCCACTCCACACCCTCAGCATCCCTGCCCCACACTCTCCTACCTTGACACCTGCTCATGGTTTAGTTCTTCTGTTGAACACACTTCACTACCAACCACTCCTCTCCTGACTAACTTCTTTCTATCTCCTCTCAGGGAGGCCTTTTCTTAAGCCTCAGGACCAGGTCAGGCCTCTGTTCATGCCCCTTGGTGCCACACTCTGCCATCTGCAGCTCCTGTCACACGGATCATAACTCAGCCTCTCAGCTCCTGTCTTCCCCGCTGCTCAGGGGCAGGGCCCCTATCTGGCTTAGTCATGGGCATATCTCCAGAGCACGGTACAGCCCACATTTGATGAATGCATGAAGAAAGGCAGGAACAAACAAATGAATGGATGATATAATATTTTACTGAAACAATATTTTGTTTGTTCTCATTGCTATTTCCCATTTTCTATCCCATGCAGAGACTCAGAGCCTTTGTAGTTCTTGCTCCCAGGATGCTTGCAGGGTCGACATGTACGAGCTACACAAGTCAGAAATTCTTCCCAGCTAGTGTGAGAATCTCAGCTCAGTGAAGTTATTGGGCTGGGTGTCATGGTGTGAAAGGCCAGAGGGCAGCAAGAGAGACAAGATCCTAGAGATGGGTCTGGGGTCTCACTAGAGTGGAGCCTGTCCCCTCTCCCTAGCAGTGCCCTCTGAAAGTTAAAACTTCAGAAGGAAGGCTGGCGATGGGCCTCGGGTGTTGGAACCCAAGGCCTGGAGGTCTCAGCCTATGCAAAAATTCCCATACCCCAAAGGGACCTGAAAATAACTGAGTCCCAGAGACCAGGAGGTCCTGGGAGGCCAGACTCCTATTCTCTCAGAGGTCACACCCAGAGAAGAGCAGAGTAAGTTGGACTTGTCATCAGAATATTGAGGTTCACCTTAGCACACACCTTCCTACCTGGGTGACCTGGAATAAAGTCACTTGGCCTCCCTGGCCTTTAGTTTGTTTGTCTGAAAAAGGGAGATGAGAATACTGTCTGACTTCCTGCATGGGGCTGCAAAGGAAATAAAATGAGGGCAAAGTTGTAAAATTACACAAAAGAGTAAACCAATTAACTTCTCAAATTTCCATTTTCCTCTATCCAGCCTAAAACTGCTGTAAAGAAAGTTACTATCTGCCTCCTTTCTGCTTGGGCCTAAAATATTCACATTCTACAGGCTTCTCCTCCCCTTCTCCCTCAAGGCAAATTAATGGAATCATTTCTGTTTGATAGGCTCCACAGGCACATTTTTAAGCTATCACTTTTTTTATTCCACTTTTGCCAACCGTCTTTCCTCTCTCTCTGCCACATCATGGTTACAAAACAGTGATGAGAAGGAAGGTGGGAGCAAAATGAGACAAGAAATAAGGGAAAAACCCTCAGATTGCTAGCCAAAAAATCCAAAACAAGAGAGAAGCACAGAGGTGCCCATTTGTGTTCTCCAGCAGCTGCATGAGAAGATACAAGCAGAGGATAATAGTTGAAGCCCTGCTCTATTGCAGTTCTTGGGTTGTAGGCATGTTAAAGCAAAAACATATGGAAGGCATATCCATATGCCTTTTCCTTTAGGAAAAAGCGGCTCACAGACCAATAGCCCAGGCACTGAGGTGGCAGGTGGTCTTGAGGGAGATGCAATTAATGGAAATGCTGGGTTCTAACCCTGCTTCTACCCCACTGGAGAAACTGCCACCTGTCATTACTCCTTCCAGGTTCAGGTTCTTCTGTCTTAACTATAATTGCCTATGAGGCTCAAAAAAACAAATATGATCATCCCAATAGCATAATGTGTTGGCGGTTGTCGAGTCCCAGGCTCTCTGAAAAGCCACGTGCCTTACCTGTGCTATGGAACTGCAACCCTATGACATGAGTCTTATTTCTCCCCGGCAGGTGACAAGAACCAATGCCAGCAGGCTGCCACTGCACCCCAGCCTACACAAGCATGACTTTCCCAGTGCCCATGGTAATCCCATGAGGTCAGTAATATTATTGTCTCCATTCACAGCTAAGGATGCTGAGGGGAAGAGAAACTTGCCCAAGCTCACGTACTAGGTGGCTCCGGTGTACCAAGCATGCTTCGAAGTGTTTCATCCTCACCATGAACCCCTGAGACAGGGCACTGGGATTATCATGTGCAGATAAGGGGGGAAACCCTCAGATTGCTAGCCAAAAAATCCAAAACAAGAGAGAGGCACAGAGGTGCCCATTTTTACAGATAAGGAAAATGATGCGCAGACATTCTATGCAGTCACAGATATACTTGCCAGGCAAGGCACGAGGGCAGGGCCCGCAGCAGGCTGGCTCTGGACATGGCTCTGGCCCCTGGCCACCCTCCTTGCCCACCATTTTCCAAGCCTTACTATCTAGCTTTCTTGGAGAGTCTGTGAGCCACCCAATGTCCTTTCAAAATATTTATTTTCCACTTAAATCAGCCAGGGTATGTTTCTGCCGCTTGCATGCACCATGGGAACACTACAGCCTGGTTGACTTCTGATAGCCCAAGAAGCACACACGTTGGTTGGTGCCTCCCATCTCACCCCCATCTGTGGAAAACTGGTCATGTGAAGATCATGGTGCTGGGGGCAAAGGGGTCAGCAGGGCCCCTGCCCTGGGAGAGCTCCAAGTAGAGAAGGAAAATAAATACATGCAATGTACTTCTGAAGCAAAGCAATGCTAGAACAAAGAAATGAACCAAAGTCACGTACATAACGAAAGATGAAGGCATTACAAAGGTTGTATTGAGCTGGTGTGTGTTTTTTTTAATTAATTAATTTATTTTTCCAAATATATTTGTCTCCGCCTTCCCCCCACCACTTTCCCCTGCCCCCCACCCCTGCTCCCTCCCTCAATCCTTCCCCACTTTGGCTTTATCCATGAGTCCTTGCTATATGTTCTTTGACTTGCCCCTTCCCTTCCTTTTCCCCCACACCCCCCCTCCTTCCCTCTTGTCTCTGTTGTTTTCCTTTCAGTGTTGCTGGGTTTTTAAAAACAAGTGTTTGTATAAGCAGGAAAGGGGGAGGCAAGGATAACAGGAATGGGGAGAAGTGACATATAAGGGAGGAAAGAGAAAGGCGTACTAGGAACAGCATGAGGGCTCACCTGGATGTACAGGGGAGACAAGCAGGAGTGAAGGGGTAGGTCCTGAATAGAGCAGTGCTCTCTCATACACATATGTACAAACACATGCACAGGCACATACACACACATATAGCATGTGTAGGTATGTATGTGTATATATATGAGGGAGTATAAAATGTTATACCAGGTCATCCTAGAAAGTACTTAAAAAGGAGGTAAGCTTTACTGGAGTCCACTGTCAGACCATCAGCAGTTCTCACTAAAGCACCCTGCCCCTTGCTTTACTCCAAAAGTGTCAGCAGCCAGTGTTCAGAGAAGTCGCAGAGAGCATCCCCTCCTCAAAAATCTGTTGAAGAGCTTTCATGAAAAAGCTGCTGCACAAGGACCCTAGTACACATTTCCAAAATCTCTAGGAGTAGGGCTCTTTGAATTCCTCTGGGCAGTAGGACAGCTTGCCCACATGCCACCAATTCTGAACCTGAAGTCTGTCTTGGGGCCTATGGGCAGGGCACCGCGAGCACAGAGGCAAGCGCTGACCTGGCTGGACAGCCTGGTTGTGAGCCCCAGCCAGGGATTTTCAGCAGATTGCAGGAAACAGGTAGGTTTTCCCAGCCAGTTCACCTGTGACTAGAAGTTATGCCCAAGGGCACAGCCCACAGCCCCTCCAAAGCAAGTCTCAAACCACGATGCCATGTACCCAGGGGGGTACAAGCTGCCAGGAGAGCATGACCCTGGATTGGCTCCCTTTGTTGGAAGTAAGGTTTCTAACCCACAAACATCACAGCCAGTGACCAAGTTCTGAGCGTGTGTTTTGAGTACATGTCACTGATAACTAGATCTGAGCTGGAGAGTCCTCTAAACATAAAATACATTTCTGCAGCTCAAAAAGAAGAAAGACTGTTTGGGACTGGTTTGAATTAGGTAAAATGGAGACAGGAATTTTCCTGAAGCCCTCTCCCCTGGGTAGCTACTCACTGCCTCACAGAGACTAGACAAGATAGAAGGCCTGACTGATCCCACAGCCTGACTCAGGGACCACTGAGTCTGGGTGTGGGTGATAGGCAGACCCCACAAGGGCTGCTGAGAATGACTTTAAATATCATCACTTACCTCCACGGCTCAAGGGATCTGACTGTCGTTTAGGATTCTGCCTTGTGAGGCTCAGAGCCACACATCTGCAGCCTGTGTGATCAATGGTGGTGCAGGTCCCTTACGTGTGGCTGCCATCAAAAAGTACAATTATGCCTTTAAAGCTCAAGGTGCAATTAAATCTCTCTCGATAGTGGTGCTAATGGCCCGCACAACCTTGAAGCAGCTGTCATATTTTAAAAGATCATTCTGAATTGTTTTATATCTGAAATTGCTCTGTAAAATCTTGTTAATTTTTCATCTTCAGTTGAGTGTGTATTTAAGGCTGAGAGGATGGCTTTCTTCCAGCCACAGTGCTCACAGGGGGGTTTTCCTCATCCCCTGACAAGACCACCCTGGAGAATGAAACACCACCCAGCCACACTGAGCTCAGCCCTCGAAAGCTTGGGTTCTCAGGAATCTGCCCTCTAAGGAGGAGTCCAAGGTAAAGATTAGGTCACAGGATAAAGCCCAGTCCAGAGCCCCATAGGGGTGGTTCAGACTGACATCGCTTCTTCCACGAGGGAGAAAGAAAAAGACAAATGTGTCACTGCCACATGAGCGAGTGACCAGGTCCTCTCCTTGGTACCCCCACTACCTCTGGCTTTCCATAAAAGTGACCAGGATTAATGATACCTGTTTATTCCCCAAGTAAAACGTGAACCCCTCAGGGATGGGGCTGTATTTGGTTCACCATGAGGTCCCCTAAAACCATCAGAACAATTCATGAATGGGGTAGTGCCTCCACTGAGTATTAAGGATGGTTAACAGGTAAACACGGAAAGGAAGGCACTAGGTATCCAGCCACAAAGAAGAGGCACAAGAAGATTGCTTCAGAGACCATGATAGCAGTTTCTTTAATCACTGACCAACCTCTTTAAACAGTGACCTAAAAAAATTTAGAAATGTACTTTATATTCATGTTATATCCCAATAATAACAATGACAGCTAAGGCGACTAAGCACTTTCTGTGAATAACGGTTGTGTTCAGGCCGCACACACGTGATTTTATATCCTTACAATAGCTCTGCGAGGGAGGTGATACCTTTATCCCCCAGGAAGGCTGAGGCTCAGGGGGCCAAGTGACTTGCTTAGGATCAGAGGGCCAGCAAGGGCAAGAGTAGGATTCAAACCCAGAGCCCTTCTCTTGACCACTGCGCTCTTGTACATGGTACAGAATCTGGATGTGGGATGGAAACTGGCCTCTGATACTTTTGAAACCTCAATGGTAGACAATAGGGCAGAATTTTACTTTGAAGATGCCATCACTTCCTGAATTTTTTTCCTGAGGAGATGGCTCTTTGTTTAGGAGCCTCCCAATTGTAACAAAGCAGAGCAAAATTCTGCTCAGTGATGGTGACGATGACAAGGCTAACATCGTTAACTTAAACTGCTTACTCACATCCTCTGTTTAATCCTCACAACCACCCCATGATGTAGACACAATTACTCTCCACATCCTATAGATGAGGAAACTAAGGTGTCAAGGGAGGAGGTGGTACACCCAAGGTCACAGCCATTGAAAGGTGAAATCCAGGGTCTAACCAGAGCTCATCTGATGTCAGAGTCCAGTCCTTGGCCAGTACAATCCCAATTAAAATGGGCATATGAGACCTTTGGGAAAATAATGCTAGAATCTATGCGAAAATTGCATTTGAGGGTTGTAAGTCTAAAACAGGGAGCCCCGTTAAGGTCCCTGCTGCTTTGTACTCTAAAAAAGACCACAGCTGACTCTATCGCAACCCCTGGAGTTCCTGAACATTTTAATACAAGGAACAGAGGAAGAAGAGAGACTACACCAAGGGTCATTAAATGACCTCCAACAGGTCAAATATAGTCATCTGTTTTCGCAAATAAAAGTTCTATTGGAATACAGCCATATCCGCTGACTTACATATTGTCTATGGCTGCTTTTGTGCAAGAACAGCAGAGCTGAGCAGTTGCAAGACTGGCCGTATGGCTGGCAAGGCCTGAGACATTTGCTATCTGGCCCTTCATAGAAAAAAAGCTTGCCAAGCCCTGAACTACATGTTAAAGAGCTTCGTGCAAACAGCATGGGGAAACAGCAAGTCAGAGTCTCCAAGCAGAATGGGCCCACACTTCACCTACCTAGTTCATGCTGCCATACCCTGATTATAATTGTGTTTTTCAAAATAACACAATATCCCAAACCAGCCATCCCTACCCCCACCTACCCTTCTCTCCATCCGCTGAACAGAGCAGCGGCAATGAGTCTTACCTTTGTTGTACATGTTTGTTGGCACTTGGACGTCACTCAGACTGATGTTCACAGGCAAATTATTGAAATGGTCATTTGGGGCTAAGATGAATTCCTTCCCCAGCTCCAAAAAGTTCCCATCTTTGTCTCTTTCATTTATCAGCACAGCATTGAAGTATTCATACTGAAAGAAAAAGTCAAAAACATTACTTGTGGCTCAGGGCAGAGGACTATGATCTCCGATAGACCTGGGTTTAGGTCGCAGGCCATCCCTACACTGATGGATCCTGCTCTGGTCACAGATTTCCTCTTAGCTTTTCAAATCACCTATGGAGCTTTCACACAGGGCTAATAGTACTATATAAATATATCCCAATGTCATTAAATATCTTGGAAAACATAAGATAAAGAAGCTGCACAGTACTTCCTTTTGTGTTTATAGAAAAAACTGGCCTAAAACCATTTTAATTAAAAAAAAAATTTAAAGACAGACTTTGTCTTTATGCAGCCTACATTTAAGTTGAAGGAGACTGGGAAGCATAAAAAAAAAGGAAACATACAACATGTCAGATAGTCATACTTGGCATGGAAAGATAATAAAGCAGGGTAGGGAGAAAGCAGCCAGGGGCAGGGCTGTGTTTTTATGTACAAGGCTCAGAGAAGGTCTCACTGCTCCAGTGATACTCACATTCAAATTGAAGGAAGGGAGGGAGGGAGGGAATTGTGTGTGCAACATCGCCCTCACAATGGGAGTGTGCTGTTATGGTCTACCAATAGCTGTATCATTATTATCATCATATCATCATCACCATCATCATCACATAACATATAGAGAATGCTTGCTTTGCTCCAGAAGTTATTCCAAGTGCTTTTCATGTGATGATTTTCCTGACAGCTCAATGAAAAAGATTTCATGAGTATTCCCACTTCACAAATGAGGAAACTGAGGTACTACCTAGAGACTTCAGGTACCCTGTCAAAGATTATTGCAGCTGATAAGCAGAGCCAGAAATCAAACACAGACAGTCCATTTCCACAGTATGTGTTCATATCTACCGTGTGTTATTGCAAAATGGCAGACATCAGGTGTGGCTGGAATTATCAGATTGGGAATTTAAAACAACTGTGATTAATATGCTCAGGACACTAATGGAAAAAGTGGAGAACAGGTAAGAACAAATACATAATATAAGCAAAAAGATGGATATTTGAAGAAAGAATCAAAAGGAGATGCTAGAAACCAAAACACTGTAAAAGAATTAAAGAATGCCTTGGCTGGCTCATCAGGATATAATCAATGAACCTAAAAATAGGCCAATAGGAACTTCCCAACGGAAGAGCAAAGAGTAAAAAATGGGGGGAAAAAGAAACAGAACATTCAAGAACTGTGGGACAATTACAAAAGGTGTGTAATGGGAGTACCATAAGGGAATATATTACAAAAGGTACAACATGTGTAATGGGAATATGGAAGAAATATTTGGCATGATAATGGATAAAATTTTTCCAGAATTATGACAAACACTAAACCACAGATCCAAGAAGCTCAGAGAGCACCAAACACACGACTATAAAAATATCTACATGTAGGCATATCACTCTCAAACAGAAAAAGTTAAAGACAAAAAGAAAATCTTGAAAAAAGCCAGGAGGCAGGTGTGGGGGTGAACCTTTTCTAAGGAGAAACAGGGTAAGGATGACATCAGACTTATCTTCAGAAACCATGGAAGCAAGAAGATAATGCAGTAAAACACTTAAAGTATTCAAAGAAAAAGCCCACCAACCTAAATTACCTTTCAAAAGTAAGAAGAAATAAAGACTTTTCAGACAAACAAAAATTGAAGGAATTTGTTGTAGACTTGCCTTCTAGAAGAAAACATAGGCAGTAAATTTCAGATATCCCATGTAGCAATATTTTTGCTAATATATGTCCTAAGGCAAGGGAAATAAAGGAAAAAAAATAAACAAATGGGGCTATATCAAATTAAAAAGATTCTGCACGGCTAAAGAAAACACCATCAAAATGAAAAGGGAACCGACCACCAACCGTAGGGGAGAACATATTTGCCAATGATACATTGGACAAGGGTTTAATCTCCAAAATATATAAAGAACTCATATGACTAAACACCAGGAAGACAAACAATCCAGTGGGCAAAGGACCTGAATAGATGCTTGTCCAAAGAGGACATACAGATGGCCAATAGACATATGAAAAGATACTCAGCATCACCAGCCATCAGAGAGAGATGTAAATTAAAACCATAATGAGATACCACCTCACACCTGTCAGTATGACTGTCATTAATATATCAACAAATAAGTGCTACTGAGGCTGTGGAGAAAAGAGAACCCTAGTGCACTGTTGGTGGGAATGCAGACTGGTGCAGCCATGGTGGAAAATAGTATGGCATTTCCTCCAAAAATTAAAAATGGAACTGCCTTTTGATCCAGCTATTCCACTGCTGGGAATATACCCCAAGAATCCCAAGTCACCCCTGTGTTCATAGCAGTGCTATTTACAATAGCCAAGTGCTGGAAACAGTCTAAGTGCCCACCAGTAAATGAGTGAATCAAAAAATTGTGGTACATTTACACAATGGAATACTACACAGCAGAAAGGAAGAAGGAACTCCCACCTTTTGTGACAGTATGGATGGAATTGGAGAACATTATGATGGTGAAAGACAAATATTATATGATCTTACCTTTAAGAGGAATCCAATGAATAAAATAAATTGACAAGTAATATAGAACCAGAGGCATGGAAACATGGAACAGACTGACAGTGACCAGAGGGGAGGGCAGGAGGAAGATAATGGTGGAAGGAAGGGGAAGAGACTAGTCAAAGAACACGGATGAATGACCCCTGGACATAGATAATGGTGTGGGGGTTGACTGAGGGAGCAGGGTGTGGGCTGGGCAGAGAAGGGCAAAGTGGGAAAAACTGGAGCAACTGTAATAAAGTAACAATAAACAACTGTAAAAAGTTCAATAAAGAGAAAGAAAACGATATAGGTCAGAAACCCTGATCTACATAAAGAAGAGTGTTATAACATGAATAAATAAAAGTAAAACAAAATATTTCATTTTCCTACTCTTAACTTACCTGACAAATAACAGTTTGATCAAAATAATGTCAACAGATTATTGGATGATTATAGTTTATGGAAGAAAAATGAAATTAACAGCAGTATTATAAAGGACAGGAGGGAGGAATTAACACTACTCTGTTATAAGGTTCTTGTACTGTGAACTGGTACAGAGTTATTTGGAAGTTAACTAGAATTAGTTTTAAATGTATATTGCAAACTAAAGAGCAACCATAAGACAACTTGAAAAGGAGATATTTACATCTTACGAAAGGAGAGAAAACTAAGTCATACAAGGTGCTCAATTAAAACCAGAGAAGGCAGAAAGAGTAGAAGACCAAGGAAGGAAAGGAGGGAAGGAGGGAGGGAGGGAAATAAAAAACAGTTACAAATATAGTACATATTAATCCAACTGTACCAATAATCACTTTAAAAGTGAATAGTCTAAATATACTAATTAAAAGACAGAGACTGTCAGAGAGAGACAAGGAAAACAAGACCAAACTATATATTATCTACATAAACCTACTTTAAATGCAAAGAACAAAGAGATTAAAAGTAAAGGGAAAGATAAACCATTCTAACACCAATAAAAATAAAGCCAGGACAGTTATATTAATTTTAGACAAAGTATACTTGAGAGCAAGGAAACTCATCAGGGAAAAAAAATGGACATTATATAATGATAAAGGCATCAATTCTCCAAGAAGACATTACAATCCTTAACACGTGTGCACCTAACAACAATGTGTTAAAATATGTGAGGTAAAAACTGAAAGAGCTATAAGGAGAAACAGATGATGCCACTACTATAATTGAATACTTCAATAGCCCTTTGCCAATAACTGACAAATACAGCAGGCAGAAAATTGGTAAGTATAGAGTTAACTGAACAGCCCCCTCAATTAAATCTAATTGACATTTATAGAATACCTTCTCCAGCTCACACAAAATAATCATGATATACTACCACATTTAAGACCATAACATACCCCTTAACAAATGAAATATAAAGTATGTTCTTAGACTACAACAGAAGTAAATTTAGAAATTAATAACACAAAAATAGCCAAACAAATATCCCAAAATATTTGGAGATTAAACAGCATACTTCTAAATAACATATGGGCCAAAAAAATAAAAAGTCTCAAGAGAAATTTTAAACTAAATACAAATGAAAAGGCAACTTATCAAAATTTGTGAGATGCAGCAGAAGCGGTGCTTACAGGGAAACCGGTAACATTGAATGTATGCATTAGGGGAAAAGGGAATCTAAAATTAACTATCTGAGATCCAACTTCAAGAAACAGAAAAAGAATAGCAAATTAAGTCCAAAGTAAGCAGGAGAAAAGCAATATTTTTTTAATTTGCAGAGCAGAAATCAATAAAATTAAAAACAGAAAATCAATAGAGAAAATCAATTAAACCAAAAGTTGGTTCTTTGAATTCATTACAGTGAAAAGATATAAAGCAAAATCAGCAAAGGAAGGAGACACATGGAGAAAAGTCCAGAGGACTCCAGATGGAAGCTTTCAAAATTTCTCTCCCAGTGCAGTCACACAGATGCACTGATTCTACCAGCAATGAGCTATGACAGCACATCTGAAACGTTGCCTACCCGGGGCACTCAATAAAGACTCAGTGCTGAGAATTTTTATGGGGTGGAGGTCATGTAGCAACACTATTTACCAACTTAACCTAACTAAATTTATAGAACTACATACATAACAACTGTAGAGCACACATTATTTCCAAGGTCATAAACTGAGCCATCAAACAAGTTTCAATAAGATTAAAATGACTAAAATCCACGTAGTATGGTCTTTGATAACAATAGGCTAATTATAGAAATTAGTACCTGATAGTGATATAAAAATATCAATGATATCTAAGAAAAGATGATGTCTAGGAAAAAACCTAACGATTTGAAAATTCAACAACACAGTACCTAATAATATATGTGTCAAGGAAGAAAATGATATGGAAAATTGGAAAATATTTTTAAATGAGTGATAATGAAAAAATACCAATATGTGTGAAATGTAGCTAAAGCACAGTTTACAAAAATTTTATAAATTTAAAAGCTTATGGAAAAGAAGCAAATTTTAAGATAGTCTAAGATACTACCTTAAGAAGATTTAAAACAGAACAAATAAAACTCAATGGTAAAAGAGGAAATAAAATAATAGAGATAAAAGCAGAAACCAGTAAAACAGAAAGTAAACAACAGGAAGAGGAATCAATGATATTAAAAGTTGGTTCTTTAAAATAGTTAATAAAATTATAAAACCCTACCAGGAATGAAAGAGAAAACAATATTATATATCTTACAGATAATGAAAAGATAAGGGACTATTACAAACAAGTTTATGCCAATATTTGATAACTTGAGTTAAATGTCAAATTCCTTGAAAAGTAAAAATTAGCAAAACTGACACAAGATGATTGGCCCTATATATACAAAAGAAATTGAGTTTACAATTAATTGCCATGTTAAAACAAATAACTCTAGGTTCAGAGGCCTTAAATGAGGATGAATTACTATATATATTTATTTCAAACTATCTTATAAAGTTTACTTCAAACTACCTTATAAAACTTATTTCAAACTATCTTATAAAATTAGAGGACAGAATAACCCTCAACTTATTTAACGAAGGCAGCATAGCCCTGATGCCAAAACAAGATTTTTTAAAAATCACATGGTAATATCCCTCATTAATCAAGATGTGAAAATCTTAATAAAATATTGAAGCAAATTCACCTATAATGAAAAGGATAATACCTTGTGATCAAGTTGTATTTATCCCAGGAATTCAAGATTGGTTTCATATTTGAAAAATCAATCAGGACAGTCCACCACACTAACAGAATAGAGGGAAAAAATCAGATGATCAAGTACAGGAAGAAAAATCATTTGGAAGAATTCAACTTTTGTTTATCACAAAAACTCTCAGGAAATTAGAAATAGGTAAAATGTCCTCAACCTGATAAAGAATATTTATGAAAAAGCTATAGCTAACATTATATTCATGATGAAACCCTGAACATGTTTCCTCTAAGATCAGGAGTATGGCAAGGATGCCGTACCACTTCTATTTGACATTGTACAGGTGGTCCTGGCAAATGCAGTAAAACAAACAAATAAATGATGTCATAAACATTGGAAAGGAAAAGAACTCTATTTGCACACATCATGATTGTCTATGTAGAAAACCCTAAGAAATCCAGTTTAACAAAATCACAGGATACAAGAGCAACGTGTAAAAATCAACAGCATTTAATTATACTAACAAAGGACTATTGAAATTAAAACCGAAAAAACAAATAATACTTACAACAGTTTTAAAAAGATGAACTACTTAAGCATATCTTTTTAAAAAAGTATACCTGTGTGCTGAAAACTACAGTACAGGGTGGGACAAGAGTAGACACACAATTGTGCATACGTGAAACATAGAGTTCATTCTTGTATTATTATTTATTATTGTATAATTTTCCATATGAATAGCCGTTAAGTCTACATTTTCCCCATGCCATATATTTCTGAGACATTTTAAAAGGCTTCAATAAATTGAGAGAGATACCTTGCTTAAGGATTAAATAAGTCATTATTAACCTGTTAATTCTTCACAAATTGATCTAAAAATTCAACAAAATACCTGTTAAAATCTCAACAGGCTTTTTCTAGGAATTGCCAAATTGATCTTAAGTTTTACATTTAAAGTAAAAGGGATCTAGAATATCAAAAACAATTTTGAAAAGAATAACCAAGTCCAAGGACTCACATTTCCTAATTTTAAGTCTTACTATAAACTTAATTAATCAAAACAGTGTGGCATTGGCATTAGAATAGACAAATAGATCAAAGAAACAAAGAGTGTCCAGAAATAAAGCCACAAATATACAGTCAATTGATTTTCTTCTTTTTCTTTTGTCTTTCTTAAAATATTAAACAATGGTTTATTTCTTTATTTTCAGAAAAAGATAATTGCAAACATTACCATTGTCTGGAAAGTCATTGTCAGGGCTTTCTTTTTCCTCTGATCATTATGAAGCAACATTTCCCATAATATCCTATTCTAAAAATTCTCACCTGAGGATATGTTTACTGATTTTAGAGAGAGAGAGAAATATTCATTGATTGCCTCCTGTACGCACCCTGACCAGGGATCAAACCCACAATCTACATATGTGCCTTGACCAAGGATAGAACCTGCAACCTTTCGGTGCATGGACACTCCAACTAACTGAACAACTTGGCCAGGACCATTGGTTGCTTCCTATACATGCCCTGACCAGGGATCTAACCCACAACCTTGGTGTATTGGGTTGACACTTTAACCAACTGAGATACCTTGCCAGGCCTATAATATTCTTTTTAACTGGTCATGGGTGATGCCTGATTTTCTTTGCCTTTCCTGCTTTGCAACTCTGAATTCTAATTTTATTTATTTTTTATTTTTATTTAATTTCTTGGGGTAGCATTGGTTAATAAAATTATATAGGTTTCAGGTATACGATTCCATAGTACATCCTCTGTATATGGTATTGTATTCACCACCCCAAGTTTCCCTTTTCATCACTATTTATCCCTCCTTTACCCTCTTCTGCCTCCACCTATCCTTTTTTTCTTCTGGTAATCACCATTCTGTTGTCTGTGTCTGAGTTTTTGTTTTGTTTTATTTTACTTAATCCCTTCACCTAAATTTTCACCCAGCCCCCCAACCTCTTCCCCTCTGACAGCTGTTAGTCTGTTCTCTGTATCTGTGAGTCTGTTTCTGTATCTATGAATCTGTTTCTGTTTTGTTAGTTTATTGTGTTCATTAGATTCCACATGTAAGTGAAATCATATGGTACTTGTCTTTCTCTGACTTATTTCTCTTGGCATAGTACTCTCCATGTTCATCCATGCTGCAGCAAAGGGGGAGAGTTCCTTCTTTTTACACCTGAGTAGTATTCCATTGTGCAAATGTATCACAGCTGTTTTATTCACCCATCTACAGATGGGCACTTTGGCTATTTCCAGATCTTGGCTATTGTAAATAATGCTGCAATGAACACGGGGGTGCATATATTCTTTTGTTTCAGATTTTTCGGGGGTATATTCCCTGAAGTGGAATTGCTGGGTCATAAGGCAGTTTCATTTTTAATTTTTTGATGTAACTCCACACTGCTTCCCACAGTGGCTGCACTGACCTGCATTCCCACCAACAGTGCCTAAGGGGTTCCCTTTTCTCCACATCCTCACCAACACCTGTTGTTTGATTTATTGATTTATTGATGATAGCCACTCTGACAAGTATGAGGTGATATCTCATTGTGGTTTTAACTGTTATTTGTCTGATTATTAGTGATGTTGAGCATATTTTCATATGTCTATTGGCCATATGTATGTCCTCTTCAGACAGGCATCTATTCAGGTCCTTGGCCCTATTTTTAATTGGGTTGTCTTCCTGGTGTTGAGTTATAAGTTCTTTACAATTTTTGGATATTAATCCCTTATCTGATGTATCATTGGCTAATATGTTCCCCCATTCAATGGGTTATTTTTTTCATTTTGTTGATGGTTTCCTTTGCTGTGCAAAACCTTTTTAGTTTGATGTAGCCCCATTTATTAATTTATTTTTCTATTTCCCTTGGCAGGGAAGAAAAATTAGAAAAAAATAAATGTTGCTATGAGAAATGTCTGAGATTTTACTGCTTTTGTTTTCTTCTAGGATTGTTATGGCTTCCAGTCTAACACTAAATGTTTAATGCATTTTAAGTTTATTCATGTGTATGGTGTAAGAAGGCATTTTTTTTCACATGTGTCTGTCCAATTTTCCCAATAACATTTATTGAATAGATTATCTTCACCACATTGTATATTTTTTCCTCCTTTGTCAAATATTAATTGACTATAAGGTGTGGGTTTATTTCCAGGCTCTCTATTCTATTCCCTTGATCTGTCTGTTTTTTGCCAGTGCCTTGTTATTTTGATTATTGTGGCTTTGTAGTATATTTTGATATCAGGTATCATGATATCTCCAACTTTGTTCTTTTTTCTCAAGATTGCTATTGCTATTCAGAGTTTTTTGTTGTTCCATATAAATTTTTGGAATTTTTTTCTAGTTCTGTAAAACACACTATTGGTACCTTGATAGAAATTACATTGAGTCTATAGATTGCTTTGGGTAGCATGGGCATTTTAATGATGTTAATTTTTCCTACCATAAACACAGTATATGCTTCCACTTATTTGCATCTTCTTTAATTTTTCTTCATTGTCTTACAGTTTTCTGAGTACAGATCTTTTACATCCTCATTTAAATTTATTCCTAGGTATTTTATTCTTTTTTGAAGCAATTGTGAATGGGGTTGTTTCCTTAGTTTCTTTTTCTGATAGTTCATTATTGGTGCACAAAAATACAACTTATGTCTGGATATTCATTTTGTATCCTGCTACTTTACTGAATTCATTGATCAGTTCTAGTAGTTTTTTGGCAGAATCTTTAGGGTTTGCTACATACATTATCATGTCATCTGCAAATATTGACAATTTTACTTTTTCCTTTCCAATTTGGATTCCTTTTATTTCTTCTTTTTGTCTGATTACTTCCAGTAATATGTTGAATAAGAATAGTGAAAGCAGACATCCCTGTCTTGTTTCGGATCTTAAGGGAAACACTTTAGTTTTTGCCTATTGAGTATTTTGGCTTTGGGTTTGTTATATATGGCTTTTATTATTTTGAGATATGTTCCTTCTATTCCCATTTTGCTGAAAGTTTTTATCATAAATGGGTGCTGGGTTATATCAAATGACTTTTGCTGCATGTATTGATATAATTATGTGATTTTTATATTTCGTATTTCATTTTGTTTATGTGTTATGTCACATTTATTGATTTGCAGATATTGTACCAACCTTGCATCCCTGGAATAAGTCCCACTTGATCATGATGTATGATTTTCTTACTGTATCATTGTATTCAGTTTGCTAATATTTTGTTGAGGATTTTAGCATCTATGTATATCAGAGATATTAGCCTTTAATTTTCTTGCTTTGTATTGTCTTTATCTGGTTTTGGAATTATGTTTATGCTGGCCTCATAAAATGAGCTTGAGAGCCTTCCCTCCTCTTGAGTTTTTGGGAGCATTTGGGAAGATTAGGTGTTAGTTCTTTTTTAAATATTTGCTAATATTCACTTGTGAAGCCAGCTGGTCCAGGAATTTTGTATGTTGGGAGGTTTGTTTGTTTGTTTTTAATTACTGCCTCAATTTCATTAGTTGTGATTGGTCTATTCAGATTATCTGATTCTTCTTGATTCAATTTTGGAAGATTGTATGTTAGTAGGAATTTATTCATTTTGTTCAGATTGTCCAATTTGTTGGCATATAGTTGCTCATAGTATTTCCATACAATCATTTGTATATCCTTGGTGTCACTTGTTACTTCTCCTTTTTAATTTCTTATTTTCTTTATTTGGGTCTTTTATTTTTCTTGATGAATCAAATTAAAGGCTTGTCAATCTGATTTATCTTTTTAAAGAACTAGTTCTTTGTTCTGCTCTAATCTTTATTATTTCCTTTCTTCTACTCACTTTAGGCTTTGTTTATTATTTTTCAAGTTCCTTTAAGTATAAATTAGATTTTTTTTATTTGAGATTTTTCTTGTTTCTTGAGATAGTCCTGTAATGCTATGAATTTCTCTCTTAGGACTGTTTTCAGTGTTCCCACAGATTTTGGGTTGCTGTGTCCTCATTTTCATTTGTTTCACAGTATCTTTTGATCTTCTTTGATCTCATTGTTAATCCATTCACTGTTTAATAACAGGTTATTTAGCCTCCATGTCTTTTTGCATTTTTCAGTTTTTTTCCTTATGATTGATTTCTAGTTTCATACCACCGTGGTCAGAGAACATGCTTGATAATGACGTCAGTCTTAAATCTGAGACTTGTTTTGTGTCTTAACATGTGGTTTTCTAGGAATATCCTAGAAAATATTCCATATTCACTTGAAAAGAACATTATTTTGGCTGAAATGCTATGAAGATGTCAGTTAAATCCATCTGAACTAGAGTGTCTTCTGGATCGCTGTTTCCTTGATGATTTTCTGTCTGGAAGATCTATCCATTGAAGTCAATAGGGTGCTATAACTCCCTACTATGACTGTGTTACTGCCAATCACTCCCTTTCTGTTTACCAAGATTTGATTCACATATTTAGGTGCTCCTATGTCAGGTGCATAAATAATTACAAGGGTTATATCTTTTTGTTGGATTGGTTCCCTTTATCATTATGCAGTGTCCTTTGTCTCTTAATATAGCCTTTGTTTTAAAGTCTATTTTATCAGATATTAATATTGTTACCCCAGCTTTTTTTCATTCCCATTTGATGAAATATCTTTTTCCATTTCTTTATTTTTACTTTGTTTACATCTTTCATTCTGAGGTGGCTCTCTTATAGACACTATATATATGGGTCATGTTTTCATTTCCATTCAGCTACCCTATGTCTTTGGATTGGAGTATTTAAGCCATTTATAAAGTGATTATTGATAGGTAGGTATTTATTGCAATTTTATTCTTTTAATCATGTTTCTTTGTCTCCTTCCCCTCCTCCTCCTAGAAGACCCTCTAGCATTTCTTGTAATATAGTTTGGTGGTAACAAATTCCTTTAGCTTTTTCTTATCTGGGAAGCTCTTTATTTCACTTTCCATTTTAAATGGTAACTTAGCTAGGTTAAGTAGTGTTGGTTTGAGGTCCTTACTTTTCATCATTTTGAATATTTCTTGCCAATCCCTTCTGGCCTGAAATGTTTCTGTTGAGAAATCAGCTGTCATCTTATGGGAGCTCCCTCATAGGCAACTAACTTTCTTCCTCTTGCTACTTTTAATATTCTCTCTTTGTCTTTAACTTTTGGCATTTTAATTATGTGTCTTGGTGTTGGCCTCTTTGGGTTCATCTTGTTTGGGATTCTCCATACTTCCTGGACTTGTTTGTCTTTTTCTTTCACCAGGTTAGGGAGGTGATTATTCAGTCATTATTTGTTCAAATGGGTTTTCAACCCTTGCTCTCCTTCTTCTCCTTCTGGTTCCCACAAAATGCGGATATTGTTACACTTCATATTATCCTAAACATCCCTTATATTAGCCTCATCCCCTGCCCCGAAAATATTTTAGTTATTTATTTTTAATGTTTTATTTTTTAATTTTTAAATCATGTTTATTCTATTACAGTTGTCTCAATTTTTCCGCTTTTGCCCCCTCCACCCATCCAACCCCCACCTCCCAATCCCACAGTCCATTCCCACTCTGTTGTTCATGTCCATAGGTCATTCATACATGTTCTCTGTCTACTCCCTTCCCCTTCTTTCCATGATTGTCCTATTTCCCCATCCCCTCCAGTCACTTTCAGTCTGCTCCATGTTTCCATGCCTGTGGTTTATTTTGTTCATTAGTTTATTTTGTTGAAGAGATTCCACTTATAGGTGAGATCATATGATATTTGTCTTTCACCAACTGGCTTATTTCATTTAGCATAATATTCTTCAGTTCCATCCATGTTGTTGTAAAAGGTAGGAGTTCCATCTTTCTTTCTTTCTTAAATGCAGATTGATTTTATTTATTTTTTTAAATGTCAAGGTCAATTATAAAATATTAAAAAACTTAAAACCTACATAAAGTCTCAGCAATTAAAACAACATGACACTAGCACAGAAATAATCAAGTAGATCAATGAAATATGAGAATTCTAGAAACAAATGTATATATCTGTCTAACAATGTAATATATGATTAAATTAGCATTTCAAATCAATGGGGAAAATAAGGCTTACTCAACCAATAAGGTGCATGGACCACTATTACTTGAAATAAAACAAATATAGAACCCTATTTTACAAATTATACAAGAAATATTCAGGTGAGTTAAAAATCAATATGTAGAATCTAAGGAGTTTTAGGAGAAAATACAAATATTTTTCTTACCCTGAAGTAAAATATTCAAACCCAGAATCTATAAAGTCAAATATTGATAATATGACTATATTAAACTTTTAAGACTATATAGTAATATACATTAAAAAAGTGAAAGGACAAGTAATAGAATAGGAAAGTATTTGCCACACATCTGAAAAAGGGTTAAGAGTAGTGTGCGCGCGCGCACGTGTGTGTGTGTGTGTGTGTGTGTGTGTGTGTGTGTGTGTGTGTATTTTTAGGGAAAAAAATTCTACAAACCTTTAATCAATAACTGGATAAAGAATACCAAAAGGTCATTAAAAGCTTTTCAAAAATAATAGAAATATGCAAGAAATATACAAAAACAGGTTTAGTTTCAACAAATAATAAAGGAACAATTAAAATAGCACATCATTGTCATAATCATATTTATACATATTAAAAATATTAGTAACATCAAGTATTGGCAACTGTGAAATGAACTGGTATTCATAGACTCTTTTTCTTCATCTTAAAGCAGTCCCTTTAGTAATCTTGCAGTGCTCGTTTGGTGGAGGTGTATCCTTTTAGGCTTCTTTTGTCTGGAAAACTCCTTATTTCGCATTCCATTTTAATTGAGAGCCTTGAGGGGTAGAGCAGTCTTAGCTGCAGCCCTTGCTTTTCATGACTTAGAGTATCTCTTGCCATTCCCTTCTGGCTTGAAGTGAAAAGTCAGCTGCCAGCCATATCAGGGCTCCCTCATATGTTGCTACCTATTTCTCCCTTGCTCCCTTTAGGGTTCCCTGTTTGTCTTTGATATTTGCCATTTTCATGATGATGTGTCTTGGAGTGGGCCTCCTTGGGTTCCTCTTGAAAGGGACCCTCTGTGCTTCCTGGACTTGTGTCGCTTTTTCTCTCCAATTATGGAAGTTTTCCATCATGACTTTTTCAAACAGGTTCTCGATCCCTTGCTCCTCTCCTTCTCCTTCTGGTATCCCTATTATATAGATATTATGTTTCGGGTTGCCCTGCATTTTTCTAAATGCCTCTTCATTCTTTTTGAGCCTTTTTCATTTTCTTGCTCTTTCTGGGAGCTGTTTTCTACCTTTTCCTCCAGCTCACTGATTCGATCCTCTGCTTCATCTAGCCTGTTTTTGATTCCATCTACTGTGTTCTTCAATTCAGAAATTGTAGTCTTCATTTCCTCTTTCCTCTTATTGATAGTTTCTATGTCCTTTTTCATGCTGATATAGTTTGCTGTAAGTTCCTTGTAGTTTTCCTGTAGTTTTTTGTAATTCTCTCTGAGCTCCCTGAGCTCATTGAGCTTCCTTAGAATCGTTGTTTGGAACTCAGTATCTGAGAGTTTACTTGCTTCTATTTCATTTAGTTCTCTTTCTGGGGACCCCTCCTTTCCCTTCAACTGGGGGGTGTTTCTTTGTCTTCCCATTATTTGTGATACTTTTTGCTTCTGCTTCTTAAATTGATCTGTCTTGACTTCCTGGCTTTGCGGTGTGAACTTTTATGGTAGGAGACTGCTATTTTTTCTTTCTGGATCTACCTCTGATGATGTCAGATGTTGACCCTGTCTGACCTTAGGCAGTCTGTTCGAGACTTCCAGGAATCTACTGTCTGTGGCTGTCTCCTTCAGCTGTTAATGTAGTCACTCTGCACTCAGCAGTCAGGCTTAGACAGTGCAGGGTGGGGCAGAGTCCTTCCTGGAGGCAGGGTTATTGGGTCCTCTCCTGCTGCTGCCGCTCAGGGGAGTGGTCTGCCTGAGCCAGATGGCTGCTGCCGTATGGGGGAGGGGTCAGTACCAGGAGCCTGCCAGCCATTCTCTTTGTTCTCTCCCCAAAGCCTCAATCCCCAGTCTCTCCTCAACTGTTTCCAGGCCACTCTGCACCCCCTTTAGTCAGGGATCTACTATCCGTGGCTGCCACTCTGCACTCAGCTGGTGGCTTAGACAGCTCAGGGCATGGCAGAATCCCACCTGAGTGCGGGGTTATTCGGTCCTCTGATGCTTCTGCCCCTCAGGGGAGTGGTCTCTGCCTGACCAAGATGGCCACTGCTGCATGGGGGATGAGTCAGCACTGAGATCCCACCAGCTACTCTCTCACTTCTCTCCTGAAAGCCTTCTTCCCCAGTCTCTCCTCAGTTATCTCTAGCCCACTCTGCCCCCACCTTTGCAAGAGACCAGGGTAAGTGGCTGCAAATAAAAATGTATGCATAGGCCCTTTAAACAGCTCTTTGCATCTCCAGCCACCTGTCTCTCACAGAGAGCAACCCTGCCGCTTTTCACAGTTGGTTGTTTTCTGTGTACTTTGAGGGCTCTGGTGCTGTAGGCTGGAGATCCCTGCTTTTGCTTTAGACCTCACTCTTATCAGGGGGATCCAACTGGCCCTTTCAATATCCTTCTTGTGCTGCCGCCCGTGGATGTCTCGCCCACCTTCTTTAGACTCTACCACACTCCTTACAATCCAGTTAGCGCAATCCAGTTAGATTGCGCTAAAACTGATTCTTCTGCCTGTCCGAGGTTATAAGGTTTTTCTCTCGCTATTGTTCAGTTGTTTGTTCCAGGTGATTTCCCCACAATTTAGTTGTAACTCCAGAATGGTCCTGGGAGGACGTCAGTGTGACTTCCACTCACTCCTCCTCCATCTTGATTCTCCTCTTAGTCCCATTTTTTTACATTTTTTTTCTCTTTGATGCCCTGATTGGGTGTTTTTTTGCTACCTTGTCTTTCAAGTCACTGACTTGATCCTTTGCTTCATTAAACCTACTGTTTATTCCTCCAGTGTATTCTTCATTTCAGATATTGTATTCTTCATTTCTTACTGGTTGTTTTTTTATGGTTTTTATTGCTGTTATAGTTCTCACTAAGTTACTTGTATTTCTCACTAATTTCTTTGAGCATCCTTATAACAATTTTTTTGGAACCATATATCTATCTGAAAAATCACTTGCCTCTTTTTTAATTAACTCTTTTTATGGAGATTTCTCCTGTTCTTTCATTTGTGGCATGTTTCTTTGACTCCCCATTTTGGCTGCCTCTTTGTGTTTGTTCCTGTGGATAAGGTAAATCTGCTATGACTCCCAGTCTTGGTAGGGTAGCCTTATGTAGCAGGTGACCTGTGGGACCCAGTGGCACAGACTCCTTGATCACCTGAGCTGGATGCTCTAGGAATGTCTGTTGTGTAGGTTATGTGGGCCCTCCTATTATAATTGAGTCTTGATTGCTATTGGCCCATTTGTGTGTGTGGTCAACCCTCAGGCTGGCTGACATGAAGATCAACCCCAACCACAGTGTATGAGCTGCTGTGCAGGTATTGACCACACAAAGTCAAATTCACCTCAGCAGGATCTGGTGCCTGCTGAGATCTCCCTTTGGATATGCCTCTTGTGAAGATAATTGTATCCTGCTCTGATGTTGTCTGAGGTTGGCCTCTGGGTGTGTTGGTTCTGGGATCTCTTTGGGGGGATCGGGGTGGGGGAGGACCCTGGTGTAGGCTAGTGTCTGGGACTGGCTGTGGGCAAAATATTTCCTTTCAGCAAGCCTTCAGTTGGTTATTCAGGGTTTTTTTTTTCTTTTAAATTATACTTTATTGATTATGCTGTTACACTTGTCCCAATTTTTCCCTTTGCTCTCCCTACCTAGCACCCCTCAACTTCCACAGGTGATCCCTACCCCTTTGTTCATGTCCATGGGTCATGTGTATAAGTCCCTTTGTTATTCTATTTCCTATATTGTACTTTACATCCGCACAGCTATTCTGTGACTACCACTTTGTACTTCTTAATCCCCTCACCTTTTCACCCACTTCCCCAAACCCCTCTCCTATCTGACAACCAGAAATACCTTCTCTGTATCCATGATTCAGTCCCTGTTCTTCTTGTTTGCTTAGTTTTTTTTTTAAATCCAGTTGTTGACAGGTATGTGTTTATTGCCATTTTATAGTTTATAGTTTTGATCTTCTTATCCTTAAATAAGTCCTTTTAACATTTCATATAATAATAGTTTGGTGATGGTGAACTCCTTTACTTTTTTCTTGTCTGGGAAGCTCTTTATGTGTCCTTTGATTCTAAATGATAGCTTTGCTGGGTAAAGCAATCTTGGCTGTAGGTCCCTGCTTTTCATGACTTTTTAAATTTCTTGCCAATCCCTTCTAGCCTGCCAGCTTTCTTTTGAGAAATCAGCTGTCAGTCTTATGGAAACTTCCCTGTAGGTAACTTGAATGTTCTATGTTTTTGTTGTACTTCCAGTTTGGTCCCAAGGAAAGGTGAGTGTCACATCCACCTACTCTGCTGCCATCTTGGGTCCTCCTACAGTCAACTGATTTTTCATAAAGGTGACTAGATAATTCAATGGGTAAAGTGTTTTCATTAAACTATTTTGGAACAAATGGCTAATCATGTGAAAACAACATCTTCAACCCATAACTTACAACATGCACATATTAATTCAAGATGGATGATATAGTTAAGTGTAAAAGCTAAATCTGTAACTCTTTTAAAAAAAATTTACAGCCTTTAGGTAGGCAACAATTTCTTTAGACATAGAAAACAAAATTTTAAAAACTGACAATTTGGACTTTATAAAAATTCAAAACTTTTGATCAACAAATTCACTACTATTAAAACAAATAGGAAAGCCGTTGTTATGAAAAGAGTATTTATAATATACACCTGACGAATGACTTGTACCCAGAATATGTAAACAACTCCTATAACTCAACTTAAAACATCAATGAAAATATAGGCAAAAGATTTTAATAGATGTCTTACAAAGAAAAGCATATAAATGGTCAATATGCAAATCAAAAAGTGTTAACAACACTAGTCTTCATGGAAGTACAAAATGAAACTTTAACTAAATGCAATTTTAGAGCCACTAGAAAGCTAACATTAAATTTCTGAAAATATAAATTTTGGCAAGGATGTAACCAGAAATCCCATATATTACTCATGAAAATATAAAACGTTATAATAACTTGAAAAATCAGTTTCTTGTAAAGTTAAACACATATGACTCAACACCCAGCAATTCCACAGCTAGGTATTTATCCAAAAGAAATGAAAACAAATAGTCACAAAAATGTTTGTGTTGATGTTCATGAAAGCCCCATTCACAATAGCCAAAGCTAGAAACAACACAAATGTCCATTAACAGATGCAAGAATAAACAAATCTCTGATATAGTCACATAACAAATTACTACTCAGGAACAAATTACTGACACATTCAAAATATGGATGGATCTCAAAAACATTTTATGTGAAAGAAGCCAGAATCAATAAGAGTACAGGTGTTCAATCTCATATTTATATGAAATTCTGGATTTTTTCTTCAATACTGACAGCAATCAGGGGTTGCTTCTGGGAGGGAAGGTGAGGATCCCCTGGAAAGGGAAATGAGAAAATCCTGAGTTGCTGGAAATGTTCTATGTCTTTATGGGGTGTGGGTTACTCAGGAGTATTAATTTGTCAGTACTCACTGACTTGTATGCTAAATAACTGCATTTCACCATGTAGAAATGTATGCCACAATAAAAAAAAAATTAACCACAAAAGACCTTTTACTTTTTAAACAATTATTAATTCAAAAACTTTATAGAAACAAACTCAATCTAAAAAATTCCACTCCCATTTTTAAAGCAAAATTTACTGTGATATGTCACTCGGAAATTAAGGAAATCATACCTTTTAGCTGAAACATCAACCAAGGGAGCACCTTACCAGGCAGAAACACCTTGACTGGCCCATGAACAGCCCAAACCAAGGGGAAGGCCCAGGTCTGCTTTCTAGGTAACATGTCAGCAGAGTTTCCTCCCACAGCTCCACAGACCCAAGTGCTTCACAGAATCTTATCAACACTTTTTAGAACTCAAGCCTTTAATGTCTTTATTTCATTATAACTGGATGTTCAATTAACAAGACAAAGCCTAGGCCTGTGTAGTAAAGACCAGTGCAATCATGGCTCACACTCAGGCTCTCTGAAGGCATGTTTATTGAATAATCTGCACAGTCCAAAGTGCAAATGAAGAAAGGATAGCAACACTAGCAAGCTTTTGCTCAATGGTGCTCATCTTTTACTATGAGCGACTGTGTGTTCTGCTCCTCCTCCCAAATCTATTCCATATTGATTTTGAAAAGGCTGACTTTGTGCAAACAAGAAGAATCATTCCTTAGTCCTTGGAATTCATTGCTATAATTATGAGGCTCAGAGGGTGGTCCACATGATAAAGAAAAGATATGTTTAGCCCAAGTTCAGTATTTCTGAATCCCTGTCACCCACAGAGTAAATCAACTATGTTATGAGTACATCTGATAACCTACTAAGTGTGATAGGGCACAAAGGAAACTAATCCAGGGCACAGATTGTGACTCATAAAATGGTGGGTATGCCAGTCATCAAAACCTGGCCTGCCCTGGCTCAGAATGAGATGGTCCAATGAGTGTCCAAAACTGATTCATAGGGCAGGAGTAGGCACCGATAGGGTCAGATAGTAAATATTTTAGCCTTTGTAAGCTATAGAGTCTTGGTTGCAATGCCTCGACTCTGCTGTTACAGCAGGACAGCAGCCACAGACAATACATAAACCAACAGGCCTGGCTGTGTGCCAGTCAAACTTAATTTACCAAAAACTTGTAAAATTATAAAAGAGATTTGTCCTGCAGGCTATAGTCTGCCATCCCCTGTGGTAGGGTGTTATAAAATTTTCAAGAGACAGAAACAGAAAACCTCAGGCTGAAAGGAATTAAGTTTCCTTTCACTAAAAAATTTTTGAGCACAATATTGAAGGAAAAGAATAAATTTGAAGGACTGATGCGACCCAACTTCAAGACTTGCGATAAAGCCACAGTAACAGAAACATCATGGTATTGGCAAAAGAATAAATAGATCAATGAAACGAAATGGAGAGCCCAGAAATAAACCCCATAAATACAGTCAGCTGATCTTTGACAACGGTAGGAGTAAAGGTAGTTTCTTCAACTAATGGTGCTGGAAAATCTGAACATCCACTTGCGAAAAAAAAAAATTAAACATAGATCTTAAACCCTTCACCAAAAAATTACTTAACATGATCATAGACCTGAATATAAAATGAAAACTATAAATCTAGAAGATACCATGGAAGATTACCTCAGGTGTGGTAATGCCTTTTAGACACAACACCAAAGATACAATCCATGAAAGAAATAATAAACTAGACTGCATTAGAATTAAAACTTCTGCTCTGTGAAAGACAGTGTCAAGAGAATTAAAAGTCACAGACTAAAATATAGAAATATACACACATATATATATTTGCAAAAGACATACGTGATAAAGAATTGTTACCCAATATATACAAAGAACACCTAAAACTCAACAATAATAAAACTAAAACTCAATTAAAACATAAGCCAAACACTTTAAAAGGTACCTCACTAAATACGATATACAGATGGCAAATGAGTATGTGAAAGATGCACCTTATCATAGGTCATCAGGGAAACGTGAATCCAAACGAGATAGCACTACACAACTATTAGAATGGCCAAACTCCAAAACACTGACAACACCAAGTCTGGCAAGAATTTGAGGCAACAAAGACCCCCATACATTGCTGGTGGGAATGAAAAACAATACAGCCACTTTCAAAGAAACTTTGATGTATTACAAAATTAATCATACTCTTAACAGTGATTCAGCAACCATGCTGCTAGGCATTCACCCAGAAGAGTTGAAAACTTATGTCCGCACATAAACCTGCCCACAGATATCTATAGAAGCTTTATTTATAATTGCCAAAACTTGGAACCAACCGAGATGTCTTTCATAGGCTGAATGGACAAATAAACCCGGGTACATCCCGACAATGAAATATTACTTAGAACTAAAAAGAAATAAGCTATCAAGCCATGAAAAGACATGGAGAAACCTAAATGCATATTACCAAGTAAAAGAAGTCATTCTCAGAAGGATATATACTGTATGATCCTAACTCTATGACATTCTGGAAAAGGCAAAACTGTGAAAACAATACCATATTAGTGGTTGCTGGGATAAAAAGGGGGAGAGGACTGAATAGGCAGAGCACAGAGAATTTTTAGGACAGTGGAAATAATATGTACGATATTATAATGATAAGTATGTATCATTATACACTTTTCCAAACCCACAGACTGTAAAATACCAAGAGTAAATCCTAAAGTAAACTATGGACTTTGATTGATTATGTGTCAGTGTAGGTTCACCCTTGAAGAGTGATGTTGATCATGTAGGAGCAGAGGGTAGATCCCTCTCTACCTACCTCTCAATTTTGTTGTAAACTTAAAACTGCTCTAAATAAACAATCTTCAAAAAAATGTTTCTGAGCAGCGTCTCCTAAATGCATATTTATTTATAACACATATGTACTACTTACCAACTGTTATACTAACATGAACATTCTAAAACAAACTACAACAAACATATTAAAAGTAAATAGAAATATAAGTGACATACTCTCTTTGGGCATCCCAGTGGCTGCTTAACTTCACCCCTGGGTGGGGCGCTTCTCTGCAGTGTCCCAAAGCAGCATCTCCAAAATGTGAACTGTGCAACAGAAAGTCCTTCCACAGAGCACATGTAAGGATCACTCTTTTAAATGTGTGCCATGGTGAACAAAGGTTGGGAAAGACAGGGAGAGCTGGGGTTTAAGGAAAGACAAAGAGGTTTCTTCATTTCAGGACTTCTCAGGGCCTTTACCTCATTCTGAGAAGAGACCGCTCTGTTTGAATGTCTGGGGGCAGAGGAGTGGAAGGCAGCACTCCTCTAACACAGCCGGTCATGGAGGTGTCCTCCGCAACAGGGTCACTTTACAAGTACTTGTGTGACTGTTTCATCAGTGGGTGGCACCTCATGTACTAGTCTAGCAACTCAGGAATCATGTCCATGTTAGACACTCTTATATCCCCAGGCCCTTGCACTTGGCCAGTTGGCTAACAAACCAAATGATCAATGTCAGAATCCATCAAGTTACCAGGTCTCTGTCACAAACCTGCCTTCACAGTCAGCTCTCCTAGGCCATGTGATAACCAAGAATGTTCTGAGCAGGCAGGGAAGACGGGGTAGTAAGCAGTGTCGCCTATGACCCAGGGAAAAGGAGGCTGTAGGATGCCAAGGTCATACTGCTACACCGCCTGTCGCTAATTCAGAGAGAAGAGTGTATCCATAGTGGGGTAAATGTGACTCCAGAAAACGTGACTCCAAAAACGTCACCAGAATTGCTGATCTGTGTGAATCACTCTAACATGAAGGGAACAAGGCAGGGAGCCCTGTGATACCTCCAGGGACTGCAGCATCCCCAAGAGCCACCTGAGCATCCCCCGCTGGCGGAGTCCCTCTCCTTCAATGCGAGTGCACAGAATATGGCAATTTTCCGTTCTGACAGGGGTACCACCAATTAAAATGATTCATCGTTCCACCCCTCCACCAGCCATGGAACCCAACTGGTAAGGCCTTCTCCTTGGTCCAGCTGCATGCCTGTCACCATACAGAGTCAAACTTTGTTTCAACAGAAATATCACTAGGTAGGACAAAGGTTTCGGTGTATGTGCCTCCACTGATTAGCTGGCAGTGACTGCCTGTGTGTGCTGAGAAAGCTTCTGAGGCAGCAATTCAACCAGAGGAACCTAAGCTCCCCTCTAAGGGCAGCCTCTCCCACACTACCCACACCCCCTAAAACTCCATACTCCCTAGTTCAGTGGTTGGCAAACTGTTTCTATAAAGAGCCAGATAGTAAATATTTTAGGCTTTGCAGGCCAGACAGTCTCTGTTGCAACATTCAGTTCTGTTGTTTTAGCAAAAGTAGCCAAATGTAATACATAAAACAAACGGGTGTGGCTGAGTCCTAATAAAACTTTATTTGCACAACAGGCAGGATAAGACCTGAAAGCCTAGTGTCCTGACCCAGACCCCTGCCCTAGTTCCCTCTGCACTCTTTCCAGGTGAGAGGCACCTAATCTCATTAATCCAAAAGTCCTAAAGCAATGCTTCTCCGTAGCAGCTGGGGAGCTTTTCAGCACGCAGAGTCCCTGGCCAAATCTCAGGACAGTTAAACGCAAATACGAAGCAGGTGTTTTCCCAGCTCCCACCAGGTGAGTCCAGTGTGCAGCCCTGCTGAGACCCAGCGTTCCCCAGGGTGACTTCCGCTTTCCCCTTCTCCAAGGTGAGTTCATAATGGAACTACAGGGCCCCCTGCAGAGGGCCCGCTTCATGGACAGGGGCTACCTGCTCCACACATTTTGGCTTTAATTAAATCCTGCCTGGAAAGTTCTCTAATTGCTTCCTCTGCGTGTGCTGTGAAACCAACCAACTGTAAACTCCCTAGGAGGTGGGCCTGTGCTTCTCTCCTCACCTACCGGCCACTGAACCTGAGAATAACTCCAACTCGTAAAAGCTAACCTGAGGGTGTGACACAGAACACAGGCCATTAGCAAAGCCAGCAGCCACTCAATAAATGACCAGCTTGGTCAGAATGCTCCAGAGAAGCAGACCAATGGAGAGAGAGAAAGGGAGGCAGAGAAGGGAGGGAGAGACAGAGATAGGCAGAGAGGTTGAACTTTATTGAATAAGTTGGTTCATTTGCTTGTGGGGACTGGCAACTCCAAAATCTACAGGGTGAGCAGGCAGGCCGGATGTTCAGGTGAGAGCTGATGTCACATCCTTGAGTCCAAATTCCACAAAGCAGGCCAGGCAGGCTGGAAACAGGCAGGGTTTTCATGTTGTAATCTTGAGGCAGAATTGCCTCTCCTCAGGGAAGCTGTCTTTGCTCTTCAGGCCTTCAGCTGACTGGATGAAGGGTGATCTGCTTTACTCAAAGTCCACTGATTGTGATTGCTAGTCACCTTTAAAAAATGCCTTCACAGCAACATCAAAACTGGTTTTTGACCAAACAAATAACTGGATATCAAAGCCTAGCCAAAGTGACACATAAAATCAACGATCACAACTTTCCTTCTCAATGGACTGTGGCAGCAGTCTGTTGGCTGGACTCCCAGCTGTCTCCTCGTCCCCTGCCATCCATCCAGGCAGCAGCCAGGATGGTGGTTTAGAAATATAAAATGGCTGTGTTACTATCCAGTGGTTCCCTGCCACCCTCAGAATAAGCCCTTCCCCGGGTTCTGACAGGCTCTATGGTGCGGCTGCTATCCACCTTGCCCACCTCGTCTCCTCCACTGACCAGCCTCTCCCCTAACTCCTGCCTCCCTGCCCCCTTAGTAGCGTTCAAAGAAGTTTGTTTCCACTTAGGCCCTTGCCGTGCCCTGGAATTGCCTGGAGCAGCCACTCCCCTCAGTCTTTATAATAAACTCTGCTGTTGGCTAAGCTACCTTGAGTGGGTTTGTTATTTGCTAGCAGAGTCCTAACTAGCACACTCATCACATCCTGATGATGAATGACCTCCAGGCTCATCAGGAAGACTTGCTCTCAACATCTTCAGGCCTCACATGGAAGTGTCCTTCCTGCCTAGGTGGGTTCTTGTCCTTGTGTACATTCCTCATCTGGCCCTGTTACTGGCTTCACTTTCTAACCAGCCCAGTCCTGTTGGCCCAGTCATCATCCATCTTTACCTTTATATGCCTCGATTTCCTCACCTGTAGAGTGAAGCAATGATGAACTCCTTCACAGCTGTATGTCAAGCTCCTATCACGATGTCCAGCACAGGTAGGAACTTAGTCAAGGGCATCTGTGGTTAAGGGCTCAATCCCATCTGCAAGGCCCAGGGCTCTCCCACTACTCCTACCCCTAGCGCCAAGACTTTCTCCTTCCCTGCTGCCTCTGATCTCCTCTCCCAACTCAGAAAATCAGTGGGTTCTTTGGCCCTTTCCTTCATGGTATTTTCTCCCCTGGATTCAGGGGCATCTGTCTGTCCCAGAGACACCACACCTTTCTCACCTCGACATCCTGGTAGCACGCACAGTCCCTGGATCCTTGGCAAGGTGATGGGGTGAACAAACGAATACAATAATCCTGGTCTGTACCTCTTAGGGAAATATCTTCATGTTTCAGCATCAGCTAGGAAGAGCCTTCCCTCTCCCTGGCCAGAGTTAGTTCCAAGCGAGGGGAGAAATCTGGGGGGCATCCTGATCCCCATCCCTTCCTCTGCCCAGATTTTACCCTGTGTTTCATTCATGAAGCAAGAAACCAGCCAAGAATGGCAGGGAGAAGAGCGGAGGAGCTTTGGAGCCTGATGCCCAGGGCTGAAACCATACTTGCTTCCAAAGGGCACTCTAACATCTCTATGGCACAGTTTCTTTCTCTATTAAAAGGGAATGGTGACACCCACCTCTTCAGGTCTTTCTGAGGATTGAATGGGATAAAATGTACAAAAGCAATGGGCACAGTGCCCAGAGCAGACTCTTAATATGTTTTGGTTCTCTCCTCTTCCCTTATTATTTTCCTCTTCTGTGCTCTGGGATCATGGCCAGCTTTTTACAACTTAGATTAAAAAATAAAAATTAGTGAGAATATTAGCTCCAAATGAGCTAAGAAAATACCAAATTCTCAGTCCACATGCATCCTATGGGGAAGTGACATATATTCGTACTCATCTGTGCCCCTCTCCAAAGGTCTAGTGCTGTCTGATTACTACTCAATAATCTCATTTTCTCCTCATATTTGGAAATTGATTTTTTAATGATCTGTTCCAGAATATTTCTAGGTATTAATGTTACATTAACTCTTTTATAATTCCCCAAGTGCCACAGTTCCTTTCAAAAAGCAGATAATGAATATCCTTCTCCCAGCCATCTGGAATCCCTGGCCTCTGAGCATGCTCAAATATGAGTATTAATGGCCTATTTAACAAGCTACTTAGGCAGGCCTTGGACTGCAGCCCTCTGTAGATCTAGCTGACCACTTGGCATGTAACTTTAAGAGCCTTGGAATAGAGTATTTAACCTGTACATGCTGGGTTCAAATCCAAGCTCTGCTGCTTAGCCACACTCTGTTACCTCATCCATACAGCAGGATTACAACCACCCATGCTACAATGGAGTCATTTTGAGTAAGGAATACATAAAGGATAAAAAGCACACGGTTTACTGCCTGACTCACAGTATTAAGTTGAACTGGATAACACTGCCTTTTTGTAGGTCAAAAATGGCTACTATATATTGGTCACTTCATATGATTTCGCCTAATAGGATTTTGACAAATAGTAGTAATCACTATCATAGTGGAGCTGACTGGCAGATCAATGGCAGAGGGATATGTATGAAGAGACAAAGCAGGAGCTCCATCATCTCCCACTCACTCACTGGTGATGGGTTTCCCAGTTGGTCCTTCAACACCTGCTTTGCCCATCCCCCACTCTCGTCTCCTTAGGGCAGCATGGGCTTCCTCAGTGGGCCAATGCCCTACACATTATCCTCCAGGGACTTCCCACTGTTCTTAGGACGAAGAACAAATGCCTTACCATGAAAGACAAGGACCTGAAAATCTGGCTCCTTCCCTCACCCAGAACCACCCAAACTTACTGGTCACTGTTAACCACCCAACTGCTCCATGGTCCTTGGTCCACATGGCCTCTGCCCACGCTGTTCCCTCTGTCCAGAACATTTTCTCCAGTTGACACGTTCATAAACCCCATTTCTCCTTAGGTCCAGTTCAATTATCACATCCTCTGGGCAGCCACCTTTGACCTCCCTGACTGGGGATATCCCCACTGGGTGCCCTTGAAGTCTCATGAGACTCTCATGCATAGCACTTATCCCAGAGATCATAGCACACTTATCTGAGTGACTATTTAGTCTAAATGGCCTCTACTCTACCTTGTGAGGTATACATTTGCAGGTACGATAGCTGTTTCTTGTGCCACTGTAACCCCAGCATCTAATATAATACCTGGCACATAACAGGTACTCATTGGGATTATGGAAGGGATATGAAGAAGATGAGTAAAGTACTGCCACAGTGCCCTGCAGTGATCCCCAAGACATGGAAGGAGCTCAGAGGAGCTGGGGACAGATAACAGTGAGCCAAGCTCTGGCCTAGAGAGACAGGGGAACTGTTGGAAAAATCACATAGGGTCTGAGGACTCAGACTCCCCAGGGGCTGGTCTGGTTGATTGCTCAGTCTAACACTATGATGGGGGACCTCTCAAGGCAGCTGGGACCCCTCTTTGGGCTCCATCAGGGCCCAATGAACCCTGGCAAAATAATATCAGACTAATGCACACCTCAACCTGGCTGGCCCTCCATCAATTTCTACATTCATCAAATGATTTTGAAGATCTTCTCTGTGCTCCTTCTATCCTTGCCAGCCTCTTCCCCTCAGCAGCCAGAATGATTCTTTAAAAATGAAATAAAATCATTACTACCTCACTTAGGCAATGGTTTCCCATTGTGTAGAATACAGCCCAAGCTCATACTTAATCCAGGTCTTTCCTGCCTTTCCAACTCAATAAGACACACTGGCCAACTTTGGATTTCCAACTAAGCCAAGCCCAATGCTATCTCAGGATCTTTGTATTTATTGTTTGATCTGTCTGAAATGCTATTCCCTGAGACCTTTGCATGGCTGGCTTTAGGCCTTAGCATAGATGTCAGCTTCACAGCAAGGCCTTCCCTAAATAACCTTAACTGTCTCTTACTAGTCACTGTCAAGCCCAATGCAACAGAACTGCGTGCTATGACGGACATGCTCTAAATCTGCACTAGTACAGTAGCTACCAACCACTTGTGGTTACTGGGCATGTGAAATGTCACTGGTATGAACTGACTTTTTAACTTGATTTCATTTAAATAAATTTTAATTTAATTTTAAATAGCCACACACAGCTAGTGGCTATCAAAGTGGACTACAGGCCTCCTATCCTGTTTTATTTTTATTTTATTGCACTCAATAACTGAAGTTCTTTTCATTCATTTGCAAGTTTATGTCCATCTCCGCTCCCCACCCCAGCCCCACCAATTAGAAACTTGAGCTCCATATGGAGACAGAGACTTTCTCTGTTCTGTTCATAGCTGCAACCCCATGCCTACAACAGTGCCTGGCTATTGGGAGACACTCAGATGTTCTTTGAATAGGTGGGCATGTATCAAAAAAGGTGTTGATACAATTATCCTCATACCATCCATCCAAAAGTGGGGGTTTCCACCCCAGGATTTGTGCCTTAAGCAATTGTGAAATGTGTCCCACTTGTTATTACTAATGGTGGGAGCACTCACATTTGCAAAGAACTGACTTTTCTAATTAGTTAATGTAAATTTAAGGTTATCTGAATAATAAGCTCACACTCAATCATCTATAATCAGATTGATTTTCTGGAGTGGAACAAATGGTGGAGAAAAGTTGCATACGAGAGTGTGTCACACATATGAATATCATCTGTCACTTCTACTCAGGTAGGAAAAAAAACAGCAAATGTGGTGCATATGGTTGCTTTGCTCTGCTCAGCATCCCTTCTGCCTGGCTTTAGTAGCGGAACCCCAAACCTCTGATACAGGGGGAAATGTCAGTCAAGGGACTATGTCAGCCACTCTCCAGTGTATGACCCAGAGTGGCCAATCAGAGTTCTTCTTTTTCAAGTAATGCTATGAATATACAGAGAGTGAGGTTCCCAAGCCCTTCATCAAGACTTCACAAGTTACAGTGTTGCTGCTTTGGGTTGGGATGATTCTTCTAAGAAGAAATCCACACAGAAACAGAGCCAAGAGCTGACAAAATGAGATTGAGCCTTGGTGAAATGAGTCTTGTCAAATCCCTGACTCCAATCACGTTTAAAGGCAGAGCCATACTGTAAAATGCTCAGATAAGTAAATTTAAAAATGCCCTTTTTATTTTTTATTTTAATTTGACTTGGGTTGCTAGAGCCCTGATTGAGTTCAGAAACACTGCCATCAACACTTGTAATAAGACTGGCTTCCCTGAACCTCAGTTTTCTTCACATGTGAAAGAAAGACAAAAAATCTACTTTTGGAGATTCCCAGAACTCTCCAACAGACTGCCTAAGGACAGACAGGGATAACATCTGACATCATCAGATTCAGAAAGTAAAAACAGCGGTCTCCTACCATAGAATTTGACACCACAAAGTCAGGAAATCAAGACAGATCAACTGAAAAAGAAGCAAAAAAGAAGAGTCTCACAAATAATGGGAAGACAAAGAAATACCCCCCACTTGAAGGGAAAGGAGGAATCTCCAGAAAGAGAACTAAATGAAAGAGAGGCAAGTAAATGATCAGATATTGAGTTCAAACTATGGTACTAAGGAAGCTCAATGAGATCAGTGAGCTCAGAGAGAATTACCAAAAACTACAGAGAAACTATGAGGAACTTACTGCAAGTATATGAGGATGAAAAATGACATAGAAACTATCAATAAGAGACAAGAGGAAATGAAGAATACAATTTCTGAATTGAAGAACACAGTAGAAGGAATCAAAAGCAGGTTAGATGAAGCCGAGGATCGAATCAGCGAGCTGGAGGACAAGGTAGAAAAAAGCTCCCAGAAAGAGCAAGAAATGGAGAAAAGACTAAAAAAGAATGAAGAATCATTGAGGGAAATGCAGGACAACTTGAAAGGTAAAAATGTCCATATAATAGGGATACCAGAAGGATAAGAAGATGAGGAAGGGATAGACAACCAATTTGAAAAAGTAATGATGGAAAACTTCCCTAATTGGAGGACATAAAAAGTTACACAAGTCCAGGAAGGACTAAGGGTCCCACTCAAGAGAAGCCCAATAAAAAAAAAAATCTACTTATGTTAGTTTTTATAGAAGTGATAAAATTTATCCTAGGATATGACAGTGCTTAATGGAATTCAAAGAACTAAGTACAGCCACATCTCAGGAAAGGCCTAAAACTACAATCAAGAAAGCCCTCAGGGCTCTGAGTCAACTTCTGTCATCTCCTTTCTGCTTCTCTCTAGGTGTCAGCCCAGTCTCCTCTCTATCGACTGCATTTTTGGCCCATCAGTTCACAGACCAAAGAGAAATACCCATAGCTTCTCCCTATTTATATCTTTCTATTCAGAGGTTAGCCCAGGATAAACTGAAATTTTTGATCCAATTCTCAGATCCTAGGAAAGGGAATCTAATTTGATCCACCACGTGTCAAAGCCCACCCATGGTCCAATCAGCTGGGACAGGGAAGATGGGAGGGTGATGGAGTCAAGTTGTGCAAATACAGTTCTTGGGGCCCATCCTCATGAATAAGGGTTTTTTGGAGGCATCATTGTTAGGCTGGCAGAAACCTCAAAAGATGTGTACACTACACTATAGAGGGTTTTTATAAAAATTCACTGGATTAACAAGGATACTCTATATGAAATTTTCAGAAAGAGTAAGTCAATTATTACATGGATGATTCTCAAGAACTATAAATTGAAATTGAACACATGGCCTTTAGGTTCAAAACAGAACACCAGCTTACAAGACTAACCATCCAATAATGAGCTCCTTTAGTGCCCAATAACTGGACTTCCTCAGTTCAAATAAAAAAATTTTCTTATGAATTTGAATCCACAATAGAGTAGCAAAGTATGAGAGAAAAAGACTCAGTTAGGGTACCTGGGTTTTAGAGTGTAATGCTTTATGCATGACAGTACCCCCTGACTCTAAGGCAAATCCATATTTTTGGTGCTGCATATTAATAGAATTAAACTATAGTTAAAATTATGTACCTAAGTTGTTGTTCTTCAAAGGAATGCTCACAACTCCCAATAGATTGAAAAAAGTTTCTTCACAAAGCCTAACTGAAGTGAGAAATAAATCATCCCCTCTCATTTCCACATCATAAGAACTTTTCCCTTCCCACTTAGGAGAGTTAAATAGCAATTAAAAGACGGACATAGAATATGTGGCCTCATTATCACGATTATTCCTGCAATTTAGAATGTTCTAGCACTTAATATTGCAGTGGTCCAGTTGCTGTGGTGATTTACTTCTGCATTTCTCAGGGGAAGTTAATTAGGGGAAGAGATATCCAAGGCCACAGAACACACACACACACACACACACACACACACGCACACACACACACGGGGTGGTATCTATCTCTGGTTACCGAGGTAAAAAATTATACTAATGTCTTTTCCATTACTACCTAGCATCTTAAACACAGAACTGCTTCTGTGATAAACAACCACTACAACCAAAAATGCGATAACTCACCAAGTGCAGTGACCACCAGAGAGCCTAATGTGCAGATGTGCCCAGCATGCAGTACTGGATTTCTGAAAGGCTGGCTAATTCTGTCTTTGGGGTGGGGAGTATCATAGGAGGGGTCAGGGTGGAGAATGGAATGGAGAGAAAATATAAGCTTTTTGAGACGTAGCTAGAATTTTGCAAAAACTAGAAAAAAATTGTTATTTCATTTTCAGTGTACCCAGTGTTATTTGAAGTTATATTGAGGGTGGTGATGTGCCCAGGGACTATAGTGTCTCCTTGCGTAGGCCTCATTAAGGTATTCCTTAAATTCACCTTCCCATCTTGCCCCAGGAGGAAATTAAAGCTCATGATGATTAAGTAGTTGTCTGAAGGTCCCACAGCTAGAAGGTGACAAAATCTACCCTAGAAAGCTCATGTGACCAGCTTCAACACCTACTCCATTTTTGGTGGTTTGGGGTTGCCTTCCAAAATTGCAAATTAACAAGGAATCATGGAAAACAGTAATCTATTACAACATACCTATATCATCCATTGTCTTCTATTTATTGAGTGTCCTGAATATGTTTGAGTGAATTGACCTATTTGAATTATAATAAGTTGTGGAAAAGAGATATCAGGAGTCAAGAAGCCAAAAACTAGAAATATAGTTTTATATATATTTATATTACTTATAAATATAGTATATAATGGCATTCCTTAAGGACTCTGCAACCACTACTCAGGAATAAGATAGAAAATTGACTGTCATTTTGGTGAGGCTGTCATCTTTTTCTCATTTGGCCATCCCTGTTTATTTTTGTTATTGTTTTAACCTCATATGACAATAAATAAGTGGGATAAAAAATTAAACATCAAAATAAAAAAATAATATAAGATGGAAAATCCATTTAGTGCCCCGACACCTCATTTGAGATAACGCTCTGGAGAAAATGGATCAACTCTTCTGTGCTGACAATACAGATCGGGAACTGCTCTGTGCCGGGAGGAAACGACTTCCATTTCATCTTGTCAGTGGAGGTTAACCTTCTATGTAACCTCAACAGGCTCCGTTCCCACCATGCGCACTGCTAAGGTTCTGATACACTTCCACCTAATCAACTGCAAGATGCTATTTGCTTTAAAGGCCTTTAGGATCAGAAAACAAAATTTTTCAGGCTCCATGTGTCAGTACCTTAAAAAAAATCGTTGTGCCATAGCAGAGATATCTAGACTTAAACCAGAAACAAGCTCTCAAAGCTGTCAATGATGCAAATATACACAAAACCTTTTAAAGTTAATATTCCTCCAGTGATTTTTAATCCTTCCTCTATCAGTCTAAAACGGCAATTTAAAATGACTGCCAAGTTGTTAACAGGATTCATGACTCATTCATCTGTTCCCTCAGTTAACATTTGCTAGACACCTGTGATGTGCTGGAGTGATTGAAACAGCAGTGCTCAGCGAGTATCCCATGTAATCCTGATATTTCCTAGCTGCTCCTGGAGTAGCTGTGGGGCATGTAACTCATTTGGCCAATGGGCAGTGAGCAGATGGGCAATGTGCCACTTTCTACCTAAAGTACTTGGCGGCGGGGGCCGGGGGGTGAGGGGGGCGGGGGGGACCCTATGAGTACCTCACACTGTCTTACCCCTTGTAGCAATTCCCAAAGCTGCAGATTCCAGATGACAGAATGGAGGGTGCCTGGGTCGCTAATTGGAAGAGAAGGTCCCAGGAAAGCTCCTAGACCTGGGGTGTTTACATTAGCGAGAACTGAACTTCCCCTGAGGTTTCAGGTTGTTATACTGACTAATGCAGTTGGGAACTGTAAAGAAGAAAAATAATGCAAACCCCTGTCCTAATTTATTCAAATCAAAGAAAACAGGAAATAAAAATATAAATTATGGATATTAGTTTTTTTATAAAAATGTTTTCTTAGATCAGTTTAAGCCACCTCAGTTCACATTCCGATCTTCCTGCTCACTAGTAATGAAGGCATCCTATTTGGCTGAAAGCCTTCCATTAGTTTAAAAGCTCCAATTGTTGAACTATCAATGTCTATAAAGTGTAATAAAGGACAGAATAACAAAGTGTTATGTAAGCACAAGCTATAGCCATATTAACATTCATGAGTTTACCCACCACAGTTCCATTCATAGTCATTTAGAAATACAAATACAGTAATAAAATTTCAACTTACAAAGAAGCCAATTGCTTCCCACTTCCCCTCCCTGTTCCCCTCAAATGACAACTAAGTCTGAAGTATCTGTTTCTCTTATGACATCTCAGTTCTGCTCTAATTATTATGGGAAGAAACACTATTAGAGAGTTAACCCAATACAGCAAATGTGATTTGTCAGGGAACAGTAATTATAACTTACATACTTATTGATAGATATTTCTCCCAAATATTACCTTTAAAAGGGGAAATATATTTATCTGCCAACACAACCCAAAGAAACATAAATATCTGGCTGTTCAAAAGGAAAAACTCACTTTAGAAATCCCCATGTGTATATTTTAGCATCCCTTAATGAAAATTTTGTATAAACTCAGAACCAATATGGTATCATGGTGTTGAGTATGTTTACACCCCTAAACATCTATTTATATAAATGAACACAGACATTGCTTAACCCCTCAAAGCATGACTTCCCTCTCCTCAGAAAACTACACATTAATTCAAATGTATTCACTTCATAAGGTCTAAGCAAATGGAATTCAGATAAACTCATCTAGCAACAAAGTTGCCTGTAGTCACAGCTGGAATAAAATGAGAATGTCTATTAGCTCTTCATCCACTCTGGAGAATTAAGGCCGTGTACAATTTTTGGAAAAATATGTAAAGGCTGGGCTTGCGAGAACAAATAGTTGTGGAAGAACTGAACACAGTTACCAGTCGTTTCACATGCTTGGGCTATTTTGAAAACTGCTTGATATCTTCCAAGGAAGCCACGGAAGCCAGGTCACTTAGAAGCCACCCCAGATTCCACGGCCATTATGGAATACTAGCCGCAGGTTTTCAGGGGATGGGAATTGAGATCATATAACTTATCCATCTGCTTGAGGTTTTTGAGAAATCCTGCAGGCATTCTAGAAACATATTGAAAACACAACTCCACTTCAGTTGTACAAATGAAACACCAGAGTGGAGTGAAGGTGTGGGCGAATCTGGGGATTGTCCCAAAGCTTTGGAAGACAAAATCCATGTGTGGCTTCTCATCAAATGTCTTTGCTATTTCATCACCTACAGGCGGGCTACCCAGAGGCCACGTTTTCATGTCTGGCCTCTGCATTCCCCTTCCCAGCAGCAAGAGTGGAAGCGCTGTCCACCTTCGGGGAGCCTGCATTCCAGGAGGCCATCAGGGAATAAGCATCTCCAGACCTTGCTGCTCCTCCCCAACAGAGGTAAAGCCACACACAGGATCAGAAAACGTCCCAGGGCCCAGGGATTTCATCACGAGAAAGAGTGATCTCAGGCCTAAGTCAGGAGGCTGGGATTTTCTGCTCTGGATGGTTTTCACCTGGATGAGTCTCCTGCTTTCTGAGTCTCTGTCTCCACATCTGTCAACAAGGCATTTCCAGCAGATGACCCGAGGGGTTCCCTCCCTGCTTCTGCACTCTTCAGGTTCTGGAGTTTGTTCCCAAGCTTTTCAAACATTTAATACCATCTACCACCCTGATTATGGAATTACAAGTCCACATTTTCCACCCAAACTGCCCCAGATGGAAAAGAAAATAAAGTGTCCCTGGAAATCAGGAGGAGCCCAAGTTGACAATCATTAAATTCCTGAAAGTTTCATGTTTCAGCTTAACCGTTCCATGCATGTTTTAAATTCTATAACTTGTTTGTTATCCAACTTATATGATTTTTCTTATTATAAGACCCCATTTCAGTCCCTACTACCCAGGAACTGAACACAGTGCTGGATGCGAAGCTGGACAAAAATTGGTGGCAAAATCACATGGTGAGCACAGGAGGTGACAAGTCAAGGATGATTCTCTGATCCCTGGTTTGGGTGACTGGGTGACGGGGCTGTCTGCAGAGAGAGGGAACACAAGAAGAGGAGCAGGCGGGGGTGGGGGAAGGCTGACCACTCAGTGTTCCACATGCTTTCACGGGTGACGGTCTGGCACGGGGATAACCTAGGGTAGGGCTGCTTGGCTTCACATCCCTGCTCTGCCACTAACTAGGCATTATTGTACTGCTCTTGGTCAAGCTACTCATCCATTTTATGCCTCAGTTTCCCAATCTGAAAAAACTGAGGACAGTTCTTTTCTTACAGGGAAACTCTATCCAGGTACCTATCTAATCGCTTTACATATGAGCCACTACCCTACGTGTATTAACTATTGTTATCATTCCTAATAACCCCATTTACTCTGATAATATTTTTCTAGTTAACAAGCATCACTAGACTGACCAGTACAAACCCTGGGCTGGTCTCTCCTGACCTTCCCAGCAGGGCCTGCCTCCCCTCTGTGCTCCCTGATGAGGACACCCAGCCACCAAATTGTCCTTGGTGCAAAGCAGAGTTTGCCACCACAAAACAATGCCTTTTGGGATACTGATTAGCTTAAGCTGGTTATTTTTAAGAAAAGAAAGACTCAAAACTTTTTTTGATCTTTGCCCCAATTGCCTAAAATAATTTAGATAGAGGAGCTCTTCCAGGAAGGGAGTTATCATCATAGATGACTATAGTTTAACAGGAACTGGGTGTGATAGAAAGAGAGGAACCTGGCAAGGCCCATTCGTTCCAAGTCTCTTCTGTGTCCCCTTGCTAAAGATAGCCCAGCCAACATTTATTTACCAAACATTTGCTTTTCCATCTCCATGTGAATTGCCATCCTGCCCTTTCAAGTCCCAAATCACAACCAGCCCCTCGTCTCCTTAGCTCAAGGTGGCAGAGAAGCCTCACTGCCCCATCCGTCCTTGAGCCCCATGTTTGCAGGGAGCCCCTCTCCTCGTACATATGTAATAAATGTGGTCATTCTTCTGTTAACCTCTCTTCTGTTAATTTGATCATTAATCCAGCCAGAAGAATTTATAAGGGCAAAAGGAAAATTACTTTTTCTTCCCCCAAACCACCCCATCTACTGTTCCTTTCCAGCCGGACTGGAGGGAGGTGTCCATGTTCCTGTCTGCCACCCACTTACATCTTGAAGAGTGAAAAAAATAACAGTTGAATCTTTAAAAATTTATTAAACTGCCTTCAAATCTAGAGGGTTTAGTTATAAACTTAAACACTCTGTTTTTCTTTGGTTTTGTTCTCAAAGCAGAGCTGAACTGGAAACAAAGGTAGAAGAGAATCATAGTTGATTTGGTGCAACTAAGTGAGGCCTCAGCAGCTCCCTCATGACCCTAGGAAGAGTGCAAAGAAAGCAATGAGGCCCCAGAAGCATGTTGGCTAACTTTCTTAAAAGGGTATCTATTCATTTAGCACAAATGAAGAATAAATGGTGTTTTTTTTTCTTGTTACTCCCTTTGCTGCAACAAAGACTTTCCACACCATTTGCAATTTTGCCTAAAAAGCAGAATCACAAGAAACCTTGAAGATACCTCACCCCAGATTAAATCAAAGCTCTGTTGCTCATGGAGCGTGTTCTTTCTTTTGCAGCTCACAAAGGAAACAGCACAAGTGACAGTGAGTCTCAGAGCAAAGCTCAGTTCTGAGAAGAGCACACACCAACTCCTCAATCCCAGGCTCCACCAGGGCAATCTCTATTGCCTGAGTTGTTTCATTCATTCCCAAGGAGACCCACTATTCAAGGTAACATTTTACTTAGATTTCTCTTTAATTAGTCCTCCTGAGAGTCTGTGCTCAGAGTTGGAGTGAAAAGTTTTTCTTTAAAATAATATGAAAGTGTCTTATTTCTTTTTTTCCATTAAATTTATTCGGGTGACATTGGTTGATACGGTCATATAGGTTTCAAGTGCACATTACTATGATACATGGCCTGTATATTGTTTTGTGTGCCCATCACCCAAAGTCAAAACATCTTCCTTCACCATATATTTCACCACCTTTACCCTCTACCACTCCCCAACCCCTTCCCTCTTGTAACCACTATACTGTTGTCTGTCTGTGTCTCTAATGTGGAATGAAAAGTTTGATGCCAATATCTTTAGTGTAGAATAAGTTGGCAAAAAATTTGGTGGGTATGAAATATTTCCCAGGCTCCACTAATATCACCACTGGATTACAGAGGCATCCTGTGGGCTATGTTGGTCAGCCCTTGAAGCTTCAATTAAAGGATAGAGAAACTCTGCATCCAAAGAGTTGTGTGCAGTAGACAGTGTTCATCCTAGAACTCAACTTTACTTGGGCAATGAAATAATTCAGATTGAACTTGAACATAAAAAAGGTAAGAGGTATTATCTTAATCCATATGAGTTGCTATAACAAAATATCTTTTATAAGACTGGTAATTTATAAACAACAGAAACTTATTCCTCACAGATCTGGAGTCTGGGAAGTCGAAAGTCAAAGCACTGGCAGATTCTGTGGCTGGTGAGAGCCTGCGTCCTAGGTAACTGGCTTTTTGCTGTGTCCTGACATGGTGGAAAGGGTGAGGAAGCTCTCCAGAGTCTCTTTTTTATGGGCACTAATCCTATTCATAAGGGTTCCACCATCATGACCTAATTACCTTCTAAAATCCTCCCCTCCAAATACTACCACATTGAGGATTACATTTCAACATATGAATTTTGGTGGGGAAACAGAAATATTCAGGTATCATTACGACATCAGGTACCATTATTACTATTATTATTATTATTTCTACTTTACCTCTCTGAGTTTGAGACATAAAGCAACTTGCCCAAGTCTCATTCACGGTAAGACCTAAAACCCACTACAGCTAACTCCATAAATATCACTCCTCATCAACTGAGCTTCCCTTTCACAAGTCCGAATGGGTTCAGGCAGAATTGATATATTTCCAAGACTTCCCATGTCTACAGTTCAAAGCCCAGAAAGGCGCCCACATGGGTTGTCAAGGGCAGCCCGCACAGTTAGTGCCTCTTGCCAGTTCCGTTGGTTAGACCTTCATTTAGATGCCATTTGGGGCTCTGCTTTTAACTTGTTTTCCTGAAGACAGATCAACTGAGGCAGTGGTCTATATTTTTTTGCCAGCCAGGACTCCTAGTGTTGTCTATTTGATATGAGGAAAAATCCACCCAGGACCTCTCACTCTAAAACAGCACATGAAAAATAGTTGCTTTTAAATTTAAAATAATTAAAACTGATTTTCAGTACTGAAAACTTCATGGTGCTTCTAGCAAATAGGCTACAAGATAGAGAATAGCAAAATCTACCAGGACTCCCTAAACTTTTCTTTTTAAAAGATTCTTGTTTCTCATCCCAAAGATAACACCGCAAAATGATGAAGCAAACCTTTCAATGCGGGATTGCTTAGAAAATCCCAACCAACTGTCTCAAACTTTTGAAGGGCACCCATGTTCCTAGCTACACTTATAATTACAGTGCTGGGCAACTAATGAAACTCAATATGGTTCAGAAATCACATTATAATGAGATGGTTCACTTTTTATAACTATTTTATATTGATTTTACTACCTTCTTCTTTTAAACTCTTCCACATGTTTAAATCCATTTTCTTTAAAAAAAAAAAAAGTAACTTTTACCCAAGACCCCCAAAGAAATAAACACTATATATGAATAGCACTTGTAATGTTACTGAGCAGTGCCAGCCATTGAGGGGAAAAAGTTGGCGCAGATCAGCAAATTTCTCTTCCTTCCAAAAATAAAAAAGGCAACAACATCAGCATAATTTCCTGGTTTCTTTGGGTTTTTTTTTTTTCTCTGTTAGTTTGTGGTTTTCTTAGTTACAACAATGGGCAGTACAACCAGAGTAACACTAATATCATTCTGAAGGGGACCTGAAATTAGCAGCGGTAAAACTCAATTAATTTGATACTTTATTTTAAATTTCTTTCCTATTCTTTCCTTGATTCAGTACCTAAATAAATAAATAAATAAGTTTATATAACACCTACTATGGTAGTCAGAATTCTAAATATGACCCATTCAAAATTCCTGTCCCTTGATAATTTAAACATTAACCTGGAGTTATTTTGTTGGTGGAATTGAAATCTCAAGTCAGCTGACCTTAAAATAAGAGACTTAAGCCTGACTCAGTCAGGAAAGCTCTTTAAAAGCAGAGGATTTTTTTTTATAGTTTTTGGTAGAAGGAGGAGTCAGACAGATTCAAAGCACAAGAAGAATTCATCATGCCCTTGATGGTTTTGAAGACAAAGAGACCAAGTGTAAGGGTCAGAGGACAACTTCTAAGAGCTGAGAACAGCCCCCGGCTGACAGCCAGCTACGTGGTTGGGACCCCAGCTCTACATCCACATGAAATTTGGTTCTGCCAACAAGTTGAATGAACTTGGAAATGGAGTCTTCTCTAGATGAAAACCCAACACAGCTACCACCTTGACTTCAGGTGTGTGAAACCCAGAAAACCAGCCAAGCCTATCCAAACTTCTCACCTAAAATAATAAATTGGTATTGTTTCAAGATCTACGAGATTTGTGAAATTTTGTTATGCACCAACAGAAAAGTAACACCTACTATGTGCATGGTTCTGTGCTAGAGGGTTCCCAGATGAAGTATATAGACTTTGATGACATCAGCATGTGAGCAGTTTTTCTCCAGAACATAAACTAAGAGAATCCCTTCCTTCTATATGTTCAAAGAATCATGTGGCACAAGGTCCTTTAGTGTTATAAGACCAGAAGCAAATGTGCATCAGGAAGGGGTTCATTCAGATGGCAAATTGTACATTAAAAGCCCTCTAGTATTCAGCAGATTGAACTGGAATTAGTCAAGCATTGAGCTAAGAATTAACCTTACAGAGATATTTTGAAGATTAAATGGCAACAAATAAAACTTTATCAGTTATTAGAACAAGAATTCCTGAACTATTTTGCTTAAACAATAGGGAAATGTGTTATGTGATATAAAAGAAAAGTCTCAAGTTAGGACAGACCAAAGCTGGTTCAGTCAACAACTCTCAAGACCCAGGTTCTTTCCATCTCTCTATTCTGCCAATCTGGGATAACTTTATTCTCTAGTTTGTAGTAAGATGGCTATAGCTGTTTTGGTGTTTACACTTACAAGCATTGCTTTCCAAAGGAAGAAGATTAGGGTCAAGTGAACATTTCCCCAGAGGCTCCCTATCAGATTTGCCCTCAAATTTCATTGGCCAGAATTTGGTCTCACAGCCATACCTGAACCAATCATGTGCAAAGGAAAAAAGCTTCCTCCAAAAAGAAGAGACCTCAGAAAAAGCATACAGGCTCCCAGGAGAAGTAAATTCCTTAACTCAGTCAGGGTTCCATTAGCATAGAAGAGACAGGTAAGAATGCTGGGTAGGCAACCAAGAATATCTTCTACAGAAGCTCTTAGCACAGGGCTGGCACAAAGTATAGTTGTCCCTTGGTATCCACAGGGACTGGTTCTGGGGCCCTCTCAGGTACCAAAATCTGCAGTTGCTTAAGTCCCCTAGTTGGCCCTCTGAAGCTCCAGGTTCTGCATCTGCAGATTCAACCACAGTTGAAAATGGTTGGTTCAATCCTCAGATGCAGAACCTCGGAATCTTCAGATATGGAGGGGGCCAATGGTAAGCACTCAAATTTTGGCTGTAACGTTCAGTATTTATACCTTATCTCACTTAATCTTAACAATGATTCTAAAGAGAGGTCCTCACAATGATTCTAAAGGAGTTGTTATTTATTTTAATCCCCACTTGAGGATATGTTTATTTATTTTAGAGATAGAGAAAGGGAGAGCTAGAGAGACAAAGAAAGGAACAGCCATGTGAGAAATATCAATTGGCTACCTCCCATAAGCGCCCCAACCTGGGATCAAACCTGCAACCTTTCTGGCATAGGGGACAACATTCCAACCAACTGAGCCACTCAGCCAGGGCAGAGAATTGTTTGTTGTTATTCTTATAAAATATATTAAAGTTAAATAAAACAAGGTTGAAAGAGATGGACTAATCCATTCTAGAACTAGGATTCAGATCCAGGTCCAATGGATGCTGATTCAGAAAAAGTATCGACTCAGCTGGAAAAGAGTAGCACCAAGAGTCTACTGTAGATTGTTCTGGCCTCTTAAACCAGGCTAGGTGACTGTGACATAAGCCTGGATGAAGGTTAGGACTCCTATGGGGACAGGACACTGGTGAGAACCCATGCCACATGCCCAGCCTCATCAGGAGGAAAGAGCACTGAACAGACTGAAAGGGGGAATACAACCTCCAAGTGGATCTTTGGGGCTTCCCTGATCCTACTCGCCCCTTTAAATTAGGATGCAAAGGTCCACAGTACCAGATATTTTTCTCCCACCACCAATGTTCCAGTGTTGCCTTAAAGCATTACTACAGTGTAAAGTGTGGATAAGAGCAAAAAGAATGTTATTAAATGTCTGTCTTATCTTAGAGAAAGTACCAGATTTTTCTCTTAATTAACAGGTTCAACCAAGATAGATTTACTTTTGTGCTTGAATTTAAAAAGACATGTTTTTACCACATTCTTAGTTCTGATATCTGTTGAGTACATGTTTTAAATGAATAATTTCTAGAGACAGGATCATATACATATCTCCTTGGGATGGCATGCTGTGATAGGAATGCTGCAGTTGTAAGTGAAAAGAAAACAAACACACACAAGCCCAGCTGGTTTAAGTAAAGAGCAAGACTGCACTTGTTCATGTAACTGAAGAGCCCAGAATATATATGATTCTGTGGCACAGTTGGAAATGACAGCACCTCAAATAATGTCATCTGGATTCTGTCTCACCCTTTTTTCTAGCTCTTCTTTCTTCTAGGTAGGCTAATCTCAGACAGGCTTTCTCCACAGAATGGCAGAATGGTTCTCAGAGACCTTGGCTTAAATGTTTGAAATAGAAGGTAGCATGTCTTCCCTCGGAGCTCCAGCTAAGTCCCAGAGTTGGGCTCTGATTGGCTCTAATAGAGTCATGTATCCAACCTTGAACCACTCTCTCTGTGGTCAGGAAATCATGCTTTGACTGACCAGACACAGGTCAAAGCATGTAAATCCTGTGGGCTGTATTGGGAAGCAGTGGGTCCCCAAAGAAAATCAGGGGGGTATTACTAAAAATGGGAGGAATGGATACTGGGAAGGGAAACCACAGAAGTCCACCATATAGTCTGGTGCTCGTACCCTCAATAAGATAGCTTCTTTCTAACAGTGATAGGTCACTGTATCATACCATTGCCAGCATGCATGGCAACCCCCAATTCCACCCCCAGTCATGAAGCCATACATGTCAAATAAATAAAAGACAAGGGACAAAGAGGGACCACACCAAATTCCCTTTGCACTAACCACTAGGAGTAGTTTGAAGATTTTTTTATCCTACTCACATCAGATTCGAATCATACTGAACCCTAGAAAACCCTACACAATTGCCACTTTTCATAAATTAAAAACTAGCAAATATCAGCAATCTCATATGGTTCATCCTAAAATAATGAATAGATTCTGCCTAAATTCACAAAGCCCAACCATATTAATAAAAGCTAACATTTATTTAGACTTTGTACCAAGCCTTTAACTCTAGCCTTAAAAGTTTAATACTAAGTACTTTAGAGACTTCTATTTAAAAATAAAAAGAACTATGCAAAGCTATAACAACCGAGAGCAGATCAGCAGTTGCCTGCTAGTGTAAGAAGGCTGACTAGAAAGAGGTACAAGAGAAATTTTAGGAGTGAAGTAAATATTCTGTATAACAATTGTGATGGTAGCTATACAAATGAATGCATTTGTCAAAACTCATCAAATTATACATTTAAATTGATGAGTTTTATTATATGTAAATTATACTTCACCAAAGTTGACCCTCCAAAAGATTAAATTAAAAATAAAAAACCTAGTGAAGTTTTATTGATGAAGAAGCTAAAGCAACACATAAATAAAAAACTTAATAAGTTTTATTGATGAAGAAGCTAAAGCAACACATATAACTGCTTGGCCAAGAATCAGTGGAGGGTGTGTAGTGAGATGCATGTGCCGATGATGTGGTCTCTCTGCTAGGCCCTGCCCCTTCTCGTGGTAATGGCAGGCTGATTCTGTGATCTCAGCCCATGTAGTTTGAGGAGCACTCACTGCCTCTCTGGAGTGAGGAGAAAACTTATAATAAGCCTCTCAGCAAAGCCCATCTCCCAGTCTGTGAGGCAGACCCTGTGCATGGTTGGAGCTAATGAGGATAAGGAATAGACTTTTATGCAAGTGTTATTATAAGAGATATCCTTTTCTCTGGGGCAGTTTGGGAGCCAGTGGAGAAAGCCATGTGGCTATAATTAACCTGAGAATGAAGACAACATGGAGGAATACGGAATTGAGAGCAAGAGTGCCCACATCCTACAACACTGAGTGCCTGGGTTGGGCTACACCTGACATCTGAACTACCCATGAAAACATTAGTAATGAGAGCCAAACAGGTTCATTTTGCCCAAATGAGCTTGATTAGTGTTTCTGTCATTTGCACCTCTGAAGGTCCTGTTTGTATAAATGTGGAAACTGGAAGCTTAGAGGATAGTGTCATGACTTATATTGCCCCAAAAAATATATGTTGAAGGTCTAACCTCAGGTGCCTGTGAATATGCTCTTATTTAGAATTAGCATCTTTGCAGATGTGATGTGTTAAGATGAGGTCATATGAGCTTAGTAAATCCAACATGACCTGTGTTCTTATGAGAAGACACAGGGACATGGACCAACACAGAGGGGAAGCAGCCATGGGAAGACAGAGGCTGCAAGTAGAATGATGCAGCCACAAGCCAAGGAAGGCCAACGGCCTCCAGCACCATAAGAAGCCAGAAAAGGCAAGAAGTCTCCCCTAGAGCCTTCAGACGGAGTGTGGCCCAGCAAGTGTCTTGATTTCAGACTTCTAGCCCCCATAACTGTGAGAGAATAAGTTCCTATTGTTTTATGCCACCGGTTTGTGGTAATTTGTTAAGGCAGCCCTAGGAAACCAGCACTGATTTTGGTACCACGAATTAGAGTGCTGCTGTAACAGTATCTAAAATGTGGAAGTGGCTTTGGAGTTGAAGTTTGGTAAGAAGTTGAAGCTGGAAGAAATCTGAAGCGCATGATAGAAAAAGCTCAGGCTGCCTTGAGGAGACTCTTGGCAGAAATAGAGACATTAAAAGCAGCTCCAGTGAGAGATCAGGAAGAAGAGAGGATGACTGTAGATAAAGGCCCAATTATCTTAGAAAATACATGTATCATGGTGAACAAAATGTTGCTAGAAATAGAAATGGTAAAGGTATTTCTGAAGAGGCCTTAAAAGGAAATTATGAAAAAACTGTGGACACTGGAGATCCTTACTAAAAAGTGGCAGAAATTTGGCTGTTTTAGTCAACCATTAAATGGAAAGTAGAATTTATAATGATGAAATTGGATATTTAGCTAAGGAAACTTCAAAGCAATATGTGGAAGGTGTGACCTGGTTTCTCCTTGCTGCTTATTTTAAAATTCGAGAACAAAGAAAGATAAATTGAGGATGAAATTGTTAAACAAAAAAGAACCAGCTCTTGGAGATTTGGAAAAACTGTAGCCTGTCCAGATAAGGAAGAGAAGAGAGATTAGATGTGTGACTCACAGATTCGATCACCTATCTAAACAGAAGCCAGGAGCAGAGGCAGATCACCCAGGAAGACTCTATGGAGAACCCTCCTGGGTATTGGCATAGACACCCCTTGACAGTCAAGGAAGACTACAGGTTTTAAAGACAATTATATCAGCAGAAACACTGTCAGCCTGGACTGAAAGACACAGAAATGGGATGAAATTAAGAAACAATGACAGCAGTGTGGTGAATGTAGGGGGAGGGGAGTACAAGGGGACTAAACAGTAATAGGAAAAAATAAAATTAAAAAATTTAAAAAAATGACTCTGAGGGCAGATTTATAGATTCAGAGGCTAAAGAAAGTGGGGATGAAAGGGTGGGGTTTCCACCTGGAGCCCAGAGAGCAAGCTCCAAGCCACAAGCATTATTCTTAGGCTCTGAAACCTAATAGGACATGCCCTGCCTGGTAGCAAACTTGCCTGTAATTCATGATCTCTTATTCTCATTTGTAATGGGAGTATTTATCCTTTGCCTGCTCCACCATTGTCCTTTTGAAAGCAGATAACTTGTTTCACAGGTCCACACATAGAGAGTAATTTTGTCCCAGGATGAATCATACTTGGAATCTACCCCGTTCCTGATTTAGATGATTTAGAAGATAAGATTTGGGTCCTTTTGAGTTGGTTAAACTTAGATGAGATTTTTTGACTTAGAGTTGGGTTAAGATTTAAGGGATGTTGGGATGGAGCTGAATACATTTTGCACATGGGGAGAAAATAAGTTTGGGGGGAGGAGGGTAGGAAAGATAGTAGACTGTTTGGGGTTGAATTGGGACCCCTCAAAAGATATGTTGAAGTCCTAACCCAAGGTACCTGAGAATGTAACCTCTATTCTCTAGAATCAGGAGAGAAAAAAGTTCCTGTTGTTGCCCTGACCGGGTGATTCAGCTGCTCGGAGCCCTGTCCTGTACAACAAAAGGTTGCAGGTTTGACCCCAAGTCAGGTGTGTGTGGGAGGCAACCAGTCAATGTTTCTCTCTCCCCCCCTCCCTCCTTCTACCTTCCCTCCTTCTTTCTCTACAATCAATAAACATATTCTCAGGTGATGATTAAAAAATAATTAAAAAAATTTTAATGGAAACAAATTCCTGTTGTTTAAGCCAGTTTCTGGAACTTCATTAGTAGGAAGCTAACACAGGTAAAGACTCATTCCTCTCCTCAGAGCCAATCAGTGGCAGAACTATAAACTGTGAACCTGACTTATACATTGATTCAGCTTACAAAGAAAAAAAAAAAAAACTCCATAAGTTACATGTGTAAATATTTTAATAACTATTTCTTCTACAAACAATTGATTGTTCCAATTATTGCATTTAGAGATAAAATGCCCAAGAGAGAGGACAAACAGCAGACCTTTTGTGTATATATTTATGTAGAAACAGAGCAACGTAAAGTTAGCACTGAGGTTATTACTTTCCTTCATATGAAGAAAAGCAAATTTGAAACAAAACTTATGACACCAAATTAGCAAATCTTTTCATGGAAAACATGAACACACTATGTTCTTTAAATGGAGTGAATTTGACTTGCCCTATATATGCAGAGAGACAGATTCCTATATTTAGCTAATTCTTCAGTATTAGCCAACAGGAACAATTCTTTTCCTTTTCTACTGTTTATATCACAAGAAGCCAGAGCTCTCTTTCCCGTGTTTTGTACAGTTCACTCCATAAGAAGTATTAGCTAAGGGTGATTAATAGCAGATTCATGAATCCAGCTCCTCTACTCCATGATATTCCAACATAGCATGCAGAACTGAAGGATTTAAAAATACAGTTCAACTATGACTTTAAAAAGTAGTTTGCTTTTTCTTGTTTTTCACTGAAGGGTTGATGAGTGATATTGACCACTCTAAAATAAATACATACAAGATAAAGTCTCATAGGGTTCCAAAGTACTCATTACTAAATTCATCTTGAGTCAGACTTAGATGTAAACAGACACAAAATAACTGAAGATGAAACAATCTCTGCAGAGATGATGTATGGCTCCCCTGACAAATAGAAGAGCACAGCTCGCCCTGCAGTTAGAAAACTAAGACACTCTAATGATAAAATAATGCAGAAGTGAAGCACCTGTCATAGGACCTGAGTTCTGGACAATAGAAAGAGCTGAGTCCATCTGGTTCACAGACACACTAGAGGTTTTGGGTGGTTTGATACATGATTCAATGATGACCGAAGAGGTGAAGACAGATCACACTGGTGGGAACATGAGCACCGCTCACTCATTTCTCCACTTGTTAGTTCGTGGGCACTTTTCTGTAAAGAACAAATGGTAGGTGTGGGCCTTTCAGAGTCCTTCTACCTTCTGTTTCAATCTTTAGTTTTCTGAAGGTCCGTTGGGGACCTGAGCATAAAGACAACACACAGGATGAAGAAATAGAGAGACAGCCGAAGTGTGCAGGTCCTGTGATATTGTTCAGATCTTTGGATGAAACAGGGTCTAGCCTGTGGGTCCAGAGGAGATGGCTCCCCATCTTCTCCCAGGGGAACAGCTCCCAATCCAGGCCTCAGCAACCAGGGCTCAGTGATCAGCTCAGAGCTGGCATGTGACTTAGGCTAAATTTGCTGGGTCAATCAGAGGCAACCAGCCTCCATCCTGAGACATCTGTGTTGAGCTCTCAAGTACAGATTCTTCCCTTCCACCTGAGTTGGGTTCGGAAACACACAGGGTTGGCCCTGTGGTACCCAGCCTGCTTAAGAGTGAACTCGCCCAGGCAGGTGGGACAGAAGCATGAAGACATGGAAGCAGGATTCAGGTGTTTTTGTGACACCAGCTGAGCCCCTATACTCATCCTTGCTTTAGGCTTGAAGCCAAATCTCCCTTGAACTTTTTTGTAAATTTTCTTGTTGTTATGCTACTTTGGGTCGACTTTTCTGTCACAACCAAAACAAACATAATCAATAAGCAAGGTCTTTTCTATTGTTAATTTCAGCATGAGCTGGTTCTTTCTGAAACCATCTCTGAAAAGTATCACTGAAGGACTTGAATCCATTACCTAGTACTCCAAGGGTAAGATTAGAATTATTTATTCTGGGATAACCAGAAATGTCATCTAAAATAGCTCAAAGGTTGGTTCACAGTAATATGTGTCATTGTAAGACAGACTAATCCTCAGCTTCCTTTCACCTTCACCAAAGCATCATTTTCAAAAGAATAGGCAAGTCAGGCTCTCTGGCCCACATTTGTCCTGATGTATAACGATCACTTAACAGGAACCAAGTAGTTCTTGCCTGAGTGTCAGCAGGAGCACCAGATGGGTACCCTCCTATCGTTGTTCAAGGCCAACAATAATCTATCTAAACAAACAAAAGCTCTGTACAGCCCCAGGCCCGAGGCCCCACCACACCACATGAGATGTGGACTCTTCACTCTTGCGGTCTGGCTTAGAAGCCCTGTGTATACTCCATCTGATTGACATGAAAACAAAACACTGGAAATAGTTCATTTTCTGGAAACTTCCTCTCACAGCCATTTGAGGTTCTTAGACTTGAACAAGTACCACTCCTGAAATAGCCTTTGAAACTACTAATGTTCTCTTCAAACAACTTTCATTTCCAGGATTTATCCTTTACTTTCTTTTTCATATTTTCCCAACTTTAATCACCTTGACAAAGAATTCATTGCTGATATTTTCACCTGGAATAAGACAATTTCTCAGAACTTTTCCCTCAGACAGATCATTTTTAAGAAAAACAAAGACCTGCAGCTGCCATTCATGTGGTGGTTTTCATCTATTTTGAATCAGAGTAGATTGGCATTCAGAAAGGTTGTGCAACACTGATCAAAGAAAAATGAGTTTGGAAGGTCTGGTTCAAACATTCAAAAACAAAAACAGTCTTGTTGACTTTAAAAAAAAAAAAGTGCCTTTTGTGTAATTAACCAAGAGGTCAGTGCTAGGCTAAAATAATGTTCCTCCCAGATCCCACCTTGAAGAATCTGAAATTTTGAAGAAACCTCATCTGTGAATTAGACAGTTCAGGGACTCTCCGTTCTTGGAGACTCCTCTCCAACGGGGCAGAAAGCCCTTGCAGCGGGCTGGGGAGGGGACGCTGAGGCAGACACGTCACCACCCACGCACTGCGGCAGCCAGCGCTGCGGGCGAGGTGAAGTCGTCATCCTCAGTCTGGATTCGGAGATGGCTCAGACAGCACTGTCAGGGCGCTTCCTGAAATGTCATCATTCAGGAATCCCATCGTCAGGTCTACACCACAGCTAAGATTTGATCAAAAAGCAGCAGTACTCCTTAAGGAAAGTGAAAAAAGGACACCCAGAAAAGTGAGAAGAAAAAAAACACATCTATTTATTCTGGATGGTAATCTTGGTGTTTGTTATATTATTCATTGTCCTTTTCTAAAAGTTTTTAAAGAAACAGCAGAGTGGGGAGGAGTCCTGACTTATGGGCCCAGAAACCTGGCCTCGCCCCCCATCTCTCTCCCCTCTCTACCCCGTTTCTCCCCCTTGCCACTTGTGATGCCTTATCTAAGTCAGGTGCATCTCTAGGCTCCCATCTGTGCAAAGGACTATCTTCTCTCTATGATCTATGGATTTTTCACCCCATGAATCCATACGTCGTTGGTTTTTGACCAAGTTGGCCAGAGTTTGGGAACTGAGAACCAGAACAAGTAAGGGCATGTATTCTGATCATGTCTTCAAAAGAAGACATGGAAATAGGAGGCATGGAAAATGTCAAACTTGAAGCATCTTATAAAACTGCAGATTGGCAAAGACATCTTCCCACAGCACATAAACATGTCTCTTCTTATGGACATAGGTGGATGAAACTCAGTGTTGAGACAATTACACAATCGATGCAGGCAGCGTAAACTTCTCTCAGGATTCTTCATTGCCAGAGCTGCTTCTATCAACCTGTTTCAGCCATTCATTCAGTCCACTCGGAGCACACAGATGGTCACCTACGTACTGGGGGAGCTTCTATGACAGGTGCTGGAGATACAACAAAAATAAGGCAGCTCCCGCCATCGGGGAGCCCTGTGACAAGAAGAGGGAGTGGGTGAAGGTACTACAGCACTAACAGGCCCAAACACCTCTCCCATTTAACTTGTATCCTTTTTGTTCTTTCTTAATACCAAATTAAGATATGTTTCTAACTAAAAACTTACACATTTCAGAAATGAGACATGAAAACTGTAAGAATCCCAACATGTCCCCACCTCCTCCTCTCTGGTGATTATTTATGTGGATTCTCCTCTTTCTCCCCAGTCATGGATAAATGTGTGTTCATGTGCATGCATATTTATATGTAGTTATAGATACAGATGTAGATATATTCTATGCATGCATATCTATATATAAAGATACAAATATAGGGTTAGATAGAAATATATCCTATGCATGCTCTTCAACAAGTTGATTTCTTCTGTTAATTAATATAACTTAGACTTGGTTCCCAAGAAGTACAGAGGTCAAGAATTCCTGAGACCCCAGGCTATGTTCAGTCTGCAGGCGTGTTTTGTTTGGCCTAAGTAGTGAGGTCTGCACAATGTTTTAAATTTCAATTTGTTGCCAACTTTTTTTTTAAGCTATGGGATAGTTCACTTCAAGTATGGATTTTCAGCTCTGACAACAGCAGACCTACCTTTGCCCGTGGCCACAATGGCTGGAGCCAAGCAGACTAAGATCCCACTCCCCTTCCCTGCCATCGTAACTCTGACCTGAGGCTCAGGATCACTATTATTTTTCACCTGACACCTGTCCTACCCATATCCTACCTGCCACATGCCTAGCCAAGGTGGGCTCTAGAGTCTGCATTCCCTGGCACATTTAACTCTGACTCATTCATGGTAGGCTGAGGTTCACTGTGTTTGGGTGGAGGGGAGAGATGAGGGAAGGATGATTTCATGGAGGACATAGAATTTGGGCTGCACCTAGAGAGGTAAAGTCTTCCCCAAAAAGAGAATCTTTATCTCTAAAGCAATAGTAAATGGAATTCAGTTATTTTTAATAAGGAAATCCTAAAAGTAGTACTGAATGAGCAGTGAGCTAAGGTCTTAGTAAGGTCTCATTAGCCCCTATGACCATGTTATTCAGAAATATATAGCTCTGAGTGCCTCAAAATTCAGGCCAGCCATTAACTTACAACCAGCGAAAGCAAGAGTTACTTGCTGTTGGCAGCTCTGTGTGCCCCTGGAGAGAAGAGGCTCAGCTCCCTAGGGACCTAATTCCTGTTACTTGGTCTCCTTTATGTGTTTACCATCTCAGGAGATAGTGAACATGGACAAAATGAAACAGAAAGTGAACAAAAAGGAATAGGCTGGTTTGTGAAAAGGCCAACTGCATTAGCCAGGGTTCTTTGGTTTCAAAAATACCCATTGTGGCAATTTAAACCAAAAGGGTATGTTCTGAAAGCATACAGGGAGCTCAGAGAAGCAACAAGAAGACTGAAGAACAAACCTTGAGAAAGAAGGAACAGGGACCACTGTGGATTTCTAAGTGGCAAGAATTATTCAGTATCATGGTCAGGAGAACACGAGAGAAAGTGGCTGGGACTTTTTGCTCAAATTGAAGAGGATGACGGGTCAGCTTTGGGCCAGGAGTTTCCCTCTAGCTAGGACATCACTGAGGAAGCATCCAAAAGAAGATGGGAACAGATGATAAGGGAGAAACAGTGTATCACACTCACTCTCTTTGTTACAATACATTACAGGGTGGCCAGGTCTCCACTCTTTCCTTGCTTCGCAGGAATAAATCAGGCATCACCTGGTGACTTCAAGTCCACTGGCAACATTGAACAACATGATGGGGGAAGGCAAGAAGCAAAGACGATTGGAGGACATAAAACCAAATCTTCAGCCTGTTCTCCCCAACAAAATAAAACAGCATGTTTTGCAATAGACCTCTACAAAGCAAAGATGACTTTGTGGCCACTTTGATCTCTGACCCATGACGGAGATCAAAGGAGGAAACCGTGAAAGTCGTTTTCCTTCCCAATCTCTTCTATATGCCTATATTAAAGACAAGACATGGCAAGAGACAAACATGAAGGCTGAACACAATGTGACTGGCTTTGCGAGGGAAGGAGGCCAAGTCTGCACAGGCCAGCTGCAGATGGAGAGCAGAGTGTGGTGGTGGGCAGTCTGCAGACCTGCCTCTGCTCCTTCCAGTGAACGTGGGCGGGCAGACAGGTAGGTGTGGGGAAGGAAGCATCCCCAGTACAGGAGGTCCTTCCCCTCATCGCAAATTCTTCAGAGTGAAGAAATCTTAAAGAATTGACAGTCCTAGACAGGGATACCTTATATGGTGATCAATATACTAACACTGGAGCCTTCCAGTCAGAAGTTTTGCAACAAATTTACCACAGCCTAAGACACTGCCTGAAGGGAACTGTGTCTCATTACCATGCCTACCCTCCTCCTCCCCACCACACACAGACACACATGCACTGAGACGGGAAAACTAAACAACCCGGGAAAGGCAGACTGCTGGTGGTATGGAAGAATTCTTGTCTAGGCGGAATTCCCTAGAGACTGGTTCTGGCAAATAAAGTTGTTCCTATCCTTTTACTGTATGTAGTCTCTTTAACCAATAAAATAAGAGAAGTGCTTATTTTCAAGGTGCTTTTCTTTATCCACAGTTTCCCTTAGCTTCCCTGTCCACTGATTTCCATTCAGTACCTCTCTGCTCCAGGACATATGTTACATCTTTAAATGTTCCATACAGCCCTTCTCTAGAGGGAAGTATTAACAGCCATTTCTATGGACAAGGCAGCTCAGGGAGATGTGGCTCATGTTCAAGTTTCTAAGCTGCTAACAAAGAATGGGATGGTTTCATGATCCACCAAAAGCCCAAGCTATTTCCCTACTGGGTCTCTGACCTTCATCTCAACAGCGTGAAGTGGCTGGCCACGAGTAAGATGGGGACCCTGCTTCTATGAGTACTTCACGCAGTGTTGTACATACAGTAGGCCCGTACTGTATTTATATATATTGAATGAACGTATAGGTGGGTGACTGGATTAATGAATGAATAAATGCTGACTTAGGGAGCATTTAAGCTACATCAGCCAAGCAGCCTGTTTTTATCACACTTCAGCTAAAGATGTGATGCTGCTGTGTGAATGTCAATCCGTTGACAGCACATTCAACTGCAGGGAAGGGAAAAAAAACACTGAACGATGGCTTAAAAAATTCATCTTTCTCATGAATAATGTTATTCTCATGAATAATGGTATCCAGAGGAAGGTACTTAAGGGCAGGTGCAGCTTAGAACATTACTGAGGTACCAGCTTTCCCCATCTTCCTAGTCTACCATCCTTAGCCTATGGCTTTCATTCCCATGGTAGCAGAATGGCTGCTGCATCTCCAGGCATAGCATCTGTCTTCCAGGTAGGAAAAAGGCTGAAGGGCAAAAACCTTCTCTTCACAAATGATTACGTTTTTAATTAATGAAAGAAACTATCCCTTGAAGCATCTGTCAATATCCCATTCACCATAACAAAGTCACATGGGCATTCACAGATGCAAGGGAGGTTGAGAGATGATGGAAAAGGGAGAAGGATTTGAAACAGACTCTGTGAGTCATCCTATAAAGCCTACCATGATGGGTTCATTACTTAAGTCCATATCAATAATTTAAGTAGATTCAAGCAAAGGGAAAAGTTCTTTGTGGTTTTCTTTGTTCAAGAGCCAGTATGAAACCATGCATAATTAGAGACTTGAAAGTAAAAGATTTTGTGTCATTACAATGCCAATCAAATTTATTCACTCCATGAACCCTTGTTGGGTCAAGGATAATTTTTTTCAATGAGTGGTATCTGACACATAAAAGGCACTTAGAAATGTTTATTGAGTGGAACTAGATCACACTTGTCTAATAATGAATGAAAGCATTTCCTTAGTGCTGAGCTCAATGGATTCAAAAGAAATTGAAGACACCATTCCTACCCTTAAGGAGTTTGCAGTCCAATAAGGGGGCTCAGGAATAGCAGTGCATACTACAGAACAGTTATTTGCTAAACTGTATTAAACAGACAAAGGCAGGGCCTGGCTGGTGTGACTCGGTTGCTTGCAGCGGCATCCCATACACTGGAAAGTTGTGGGTTTGATCCCTGTCAGGAGCACACACATAGGGGTGTGCGTTTGTCAGGAAACCAATGGATGTTTCTGTCTCTCTCCTCTGTTCCCTCCTTCCACTCTCTCTAAAAGTCAATAAAAATAAATTTTAAAAAAGAGAGAGACAGAGGCCACTTCAAGATAGAAAGGAGAACCATGGTTAAGATGGGCTTTCTAGGGAGTGTGGGTCTTTATCTGGGCCTTAAAAAAACACTTACTGCTCCTAACAGAACTGAAAGCCCCAGGAGAAAGGCCTGGAGCTAGCTGCTGTTCGTACCAATCCTTCAAGGTAGGTACGATCCCTCCCATTCCAGATACTTAAGCCCAGGTCTGCCTGGGCTGAGCTGGATCTCTGTAACTGGAGAGGAGAGAGGTGAGGGGTGCCCAGATAGGGAGCAAAGCAGAAACATGAGTCCAGGGGTGGATAAGGAAAGAGCGGACAACAAGCCAGCCTTGCTGGGTGCTAGAATGGTCCAGAGGGGAGGAAAACAGTGAGAGCTGGTTCCACCCTTCAGGTTCCAGAGAACCTGGTCTCCCTTGGCAAGGGAAGCAAATATCTCAGAGGTCAAAAGCAGGCTTACTCAGGGAGTTTGCCGGCCACCAGCCTTCTCTGCAACTGCCTCGCCTGAAGCACGTTTTCTGACATGAGCCTGGCCCTGGCCATGGCATCCTGAACCAGGGGGTAGGTACATGATAAAAACACAGCCACCCTCTCTCCCTTCTAGGAACCTGGGTTTGGGACTCAAACCCCTCTACTCCATTAACTGCCAGCACTGGCCTCAGAAAGTCACGTAAATTCAGAGCTGGGACCTACGTTCCTGGCAAAGCAGAGAGACCAGGTCTGCAGAGGCTAAAAGCAAAGCAGCAGATGCCACTGGGTAGGAGAGAGACCACCTTGGTTACCAGGAACTCCCCTCTTCTCGGCCCCAGGCCCTCTAGAAGCCTGGTTGCTCTGCTGCCCTTGGCTTTCTATCCTGATTTTTTTTTTTTAAAGCCTCCTTTATGCAAACTAGCTTGAGTGGGCTTCTTTCATTTGCAAACACACTAACCTTTTTGGAGACAAAGATATTTCTAAAGGAGACAAGAGATGGGCTGGACAAAGGTGAATTCAGGCTCCTACCTGTGATGTCTGGAAAAATGAAAGATGGGCACCTCCAACTGGCATAGGCCCGGTGTGATGGCAGGGGGGGCGGGGGGGGGCGGTGGCTGTGGGGACAGAGGGGGTGCACCGGGGAGAATGATTAGGCTGCTTTTATAACTGTTGAAAGTGAAACAATGGCAAGGCTTCTCACCCATAGCAGGTGGAATTTTGTATACAACCAGCCAGTATAACAAACCCATACCTGCTAAAGATTTGGTACTTGTATTCCCATGTATCTTATGCAATGTTATAGAACAGGGCAATGTGTATACTTGTTCACCTATTCCAATATTAAATTCTTAACAGGAGCTACTAGAAAACTAAAACAAAATATATACTTTACCAAAGTAAAAATGGCAAATTAATCTCTTTGGTGTTATATAAAGCTTAGATCTAGCACATCATTTGTAAAGATGATCACCGATCTATTAGTGCCTCCCTTAATGATTGTTAAATTACCCCCTTAATGGATAATTAATGCATTTAATGTCTCTCACTATTATGATTACTTTTATGCAAATTTAGAATGATAACAGCTGACAAACACAATACCCCCTTTATCATAATTTAGCCATCTAAATGCCCTTGATACAAAACACAGGTCACCTTAAATGCTTTTAATAATAATTCAATTCAGTCTTTCCTTTAAACAAAGAAATATGCATTAATTATATTTTGATTTCTCAAAGAGCTCTGCCTTCTCCCAGGGAGTTGCTCTGAAAATCTGCAACAACAGGTCATCCTGCTTTCCCAAAGCAATATTTTTTCCAGAGAGGTTTACAGAACTGAAACTTATTTGTAAAAGTCTTCATGTCCCTTATTGGTGGCTGGTAAAGGTAAATCAGCCATCCGAGGGCATATCATGAAACACAAATTAGTAACTAAACTCTCTACATGCCAGTCTCCAATTTTCTTTACCATCATATTTAGGAAGTAAGTCACAAGGAAGTTCAAGAAAGATTTACTTAGAAACCAACAGATTTTTCTCATGCAAAGAGCATTCGAGCAATAAAGGAGTGATTCTGCCCCGCTTCTTAACCCAGCCCATAGAGTTAACAAAGCCTTTCTGGTCCTCAGAAAAAGTTCAGTTAGCCATTCAATCATCACTAATGTATTATAATTCTATTTTTCTCTAATATTTTTCATAATACAACCTCTACAGAACTCATACATATATACTGTATATACATCTGTATCTGTGTATCCCTCCCCACCCTACTAATAAGCTGTCCAGCATCCATTCCATCTGTCCTGACCAAAGGAGTGATGGTGCACCAACCTGCAAACACTCTCAGCCACAGAACACCTGTCTCCCTCGCTACCCGAGTGCAGTGTTGGCACCTCTGGCAACGATTCACTTGGCTTCCTCACTAGCTGTGTTGACCCATCTTGACTGGTACAAGGGTCCCTCTCCACCCATGCTGTGAGGAATCAGGAAAACAAAGAAAGGAGCAAGTTTTCTAGTAGCCCCAGGAATCCTCAAGGAAATGAAACTGTAGACAATTATTTACCCTTGGATATAATGAAAATTTTTTTCTTTTTTTTAAATCAATTTTTTTTAAACTAAAAAAAGTTCACCCACAGATTTCTTGAACACGTGGCCTGGCAGGAGTGACCGGCAATGTCTGCCTAAAGTCCTTGGCCGGTGACCTATCAGGATGCAAGAGCACACATAATTCGCATAGAGCTTGCATTTCCAGGACAGCTTTCCTCTGCTAAATGGAATCTATGATAATCTGACTTAGCATATAGGCCAGAATGAGTCCAGGAAGCAGTACAGGGAAGGCATCCAAAGGGTTTTAGTTAAATTAGAAAGATTCGAAATCAAAAACACACCTGTACTCCAGGGGCTTCCAACAGCATGTCCATTATGAATTGCTTATAGTAGCCAAACTGGGAAAATGTCCTGAAAAACATCTCTCAGTAAAGGAAAAGAAAAACAAAGTGGTGCATTCATATCTAACACTGTAGTTATGAGGAACTGTAATAAAAACATATTGAATAAAAAAAGCAAATTGCAGAATGCCACGTAGACTATGGAAGCATTTATGTAAAATCCTCATAAGCCAACACTCTACCTTTTGTAAGGTGCATATACAGGTGTGTAAGCATGTTCTGAAAAAGTGTCAGGAAGGAGAATTCCCAATTTGAAATAGCAGTTGTTCTAGATATTATAATATGGATGTATAGTTTATCACAGTCTACTCGCAGAGATGTTTCTAGTGAAATGTAGAAAACCGAATTGAATTTAGTTCTCTTTAACCACCCGCTTTTTAAGTATAATTGTCTTAACTGTTTCTTCTGTATACATTACACAACATATTAGCTGTAATCAGTTCTGTTTCAACCATAAAACATGATTTAAGAAATTCAGGAGAAGTACAGTCTATTATATTCACCCTTATTTTGACCCATCTTAATGTTCTTCATTCCTTTCTGAAGTTCTAAGCCTTTTTCTGCGATCATTTCCTTTCTGTTTAGATAGCTTCCTTTAGCCATATTTAAAGGTTGATATGAGAGCAACAAATTCTCTATTATTTAGTCTGAGAATTTCTTTATTTCCCTTTATTGCCAACAGACATTCTTATTGCATTTGAGAGTTCTTTTCTTTCAGTTCTGAAAAAATATACCACTTCCTCTGGCCAACATGGTATCAGATGATAAATCTGCCGAAATTTAAATAAGTATTCCCCTATAAAAAGTAAGTTAATTTTGTCTTTGCCTTTAGTTTTCAGAAGTTTAATTCAATGTATCTTCATGTGAGTTTCTTTAGTTTATCTTATTTGGAGCTTCTTGGATCTGCAGGTGTATGTCTTTCACCAAGTTTATGAAGCTTTCAGCCATTATTTCTTTGAATAGTTTTTCAGTTTCACTTTCTCCTCTCCTTCTCAGTCCCTGATGTTATAGATGTTAGTTCTTTTTATTTTTTATTATCCCACAGACACCCCCAGGCTCTGAACCCACCTCCCAATCTATTTCTCTGTCTTTCAGCCTGGGTAAATTATAGGATAATTACTTTTGATTTGTCCTCAAGTTCCCTGATTCTATTCTGTCATCTCCACTCCACTACTAAGCTCATCCAGCAAATTTTCTTTTGGAGGGGGCAGGTGATTGTATTTTTCGATTTAACTTCCATTTTGTTTTTTTAAATAACTTCTATTTCTTCACTGAGATTTTTCAATTTTCATTTGTTTCAGAAAAATTATAATTGCTTGTTCAAGTATTTTTATGATGGCTCCTTTAAAATCCTCAAAAGATAATTTCAACAACCAATTCATTCTTGATTTGTGTTGTCTTTTCTCATTCAAGCTTGATTTTTCTTGGTTCTTGGTCTTCAATCATGTCCTAAACATTTTGGATATTATGAGGCTGTGGATCCTATAGAATCTCCTCATTTAACAGCCTTTCTCCCTGCAAAAATGTGGCAAAAAGGCTGGATGACTGTATATGTCGCTTCTCACTGGGATCTATCAACACTATTCTCAGAAAAAATGGTGCACTGAGTCACATTACCTTATTGCATTCAGGTGAAATGGCAGTTCAGATTGCCCTTAAGCCCTGCTGACATCTTCCCAGTGAAAGTGGGGCTCCAATATACATCTCTGCGTTGGCTCTAAGAAGATTTGTAAGTTCAAGCCTCTGTTAGACTCCATTGCCCCTGGAGGAGTGGGGGAGGGGAGAGGCAACAAACTACTTTGTTGCTACAAAATGGACATAGAGGGCCAGTGCCCCACTGAGTACCACTAACCCCAAGAGAAAATGGAGCTGAGTGCTACCTACCCTGCCTCCCCCCACCTCACTTCACTTCACGGATACCAGGTAGAGCTGAAGGCTTGGCTCCCCCCTGTATCCCACTCACATGGGGCTCAGGACACTGCAGTGCTGGTAGCCTCACCTCACAGCACCTTGACCAGCCTCACTGATGCCATAGGGGACCCCACCAGCACTGGTGTAGGATAGGTGTAGACCAAAACCAGACTACCAACTAGCTCTGCTTTATACCATCTCATTCAGTCCCTCTGCTACTGCTCGGTTGTGAAGTGCGAAGGTTAAGCTTTGCACAGGGGTAAAAGGAAGAAGATTTCTGATGAACCTTAATTTGCCTCACTTAATTTTGCTGATGCTGGGCCCTCTGGACCCCCACTGACAGAGCCCAGGAAGGGGATGGCATTTTGGGTTCCCACCTGGCCACACAAACACCACTCAGGAGGGGAAGCTGACACTCTGCCTGCTTCAGCCAAGCAGGGGATGGGAGGTCAGTTCCTTGCTCAGTTCTGCTGACACCACCAGGTGGGGGAATTGAAGCACTGCTGCTTGATCCTGCTGGTTCAGAGCATGGGGTGGGAGATTCGCACTCTGCTTGGCCCTGCTAAGAACACAGGAGGGTGGGGGATGGTTTTTTTTTCCATTGGCTGGTGTAAAGTGAATATTGTCAAAAAGGTTTCTGCTGTGAGGCCATCCTTTTCCCAGTCCTCTGTCTAGAGGGATAAGGCTTTTTTTTTTTTTTTTTCCTGTCTGTGCTTGTTAGCAGACCAGGTGGGAGGCTTCTGGAGTGCTCTGTTCATGATGTATGACAAGTAATAAGGAAACCCAGGGGACCCACAGCCATGTGGTTCCTCATGTCTGAAGGCCCTCAGGCAGTCCATCTTCTTCCTTCTACCTTTCAAGGTCTTCCTATGCTCATTTTTTATGTGATGTCTAGGCCTTTTTAGCTGCAAGAGAGAGGACCGGGGTGTAATGAGGCTATTCCATTTTTACTGTAATTGGATGTATCAGTAATGTTCTAATATTTCTTAAGGAGAATGGATTCAGACATTTCTTTTTATAATTCAAATGTTAATTTTACAAAACCTTAAAAATATTTGCTCAAAGGAAAACTAATGTCTGGCAGACACATTGGAAAATAACAATGCTACCATTTCCAGAATATATTCCTTCAGTTGATATTTATTTATTGAGCATCTACTAAGTGCCAGACACTGGCCAGTACCTGGAGTTACACCAACAAAGAGGATAACACGCTGTCTCATTTTTCATAAAGCTTACAACTAAAAAGAGAGACAGACATTGAAGAAATACATAAATACCCAACTACTCACAAATTCAATAAGCAACAATCATTGTTCCATAAGCTATATTTTTCTCCTCTTCCCAACCTTTAATGTCAAATTAAGCCCAACACAGGATCATTTTATCATCCATTTCACAAGTGGATATGTGTCCTTTTCTAATTTTTTTTTGCTTTGAATCAAAACATCAGCTCATAATATACTGATTAAAATGTGTTAGCTTACTCAAATTAAAACCTTTCGATTTTTTTATTAAGAAAATTCCACCACTTAATTGTTTTGGCCCAAGCAAACGGCATGGTGAAAAAGGCTACAACATCAAGCAAGACCCAGTAATCCTTGGTCCTCATCTGCAATTGGAAATCGGAAGATACAACGCAGACAACATGTTAGGGGAACTTCCCAAAATGTCAACCTTTACTTCATTCTCATTTTATATTTTAATTAAATTAAATTGAATCCAGGCAGCCTTTCTTAAAATTAATGCCTGAAGTAATTTAGAAAAAAATCCATAATAAACAGCAGCAGCAATATGCATATGCTGAAAGCCTCACATTCCAAATATATTTGTAATGTTCTGATAAAACCTGAACAGAATCTTAACTGAGCCTGGGTAGAAACACATGAAATGGGCCTATTGGCACTGAACACTTTGAGAAAGTGATTTTTTCTTCGAGGGAAAAACTCAGTTATGAAAGAGCGTGTTTTACTTCTTTCTTCTTTAAAATGAATTACAATATTTTGGAGAATGATGGATTCTAGAATTCACTTGGTTACAGAAATGCATCTGTATTTTTCGCTCTAGTTATATTTTGATAGCAGTGTCTGGAAACACCAAGTGAACTGAGAGATCTAAAACAAACACAACCTTTGTTTATCCCCATTAGGAAAGAGCTTTCTTATTTATTTTGTGATAATTAAAATATAACTTCATCATAAAAATTAGAAAGCACTAAAGGATCAAAAAATTTAAATAGCTATTATTCTACTATTCTGGCTGTATATAGTCTTTTAGATGTATATCTATTAAGTTATAACAAAGGGATCGCAAGAGTAAAGATCATTTTACAGTTTCTATTTTATTGGTTTTGCCTGAAAATGCAGCATGGCCATTATCCATGTTAGTTAACAAAGGCCAGTGATTTTCAACCTTTTTCATCTCATGGCGCACACATACTAACTATTAAAATTCTGCAGCCCACCAAAAAATACATTGTTTTGCCAATCTGACAAAAAATAAATAAATATAGTTTTGCTTCATTCACACCAGACAGCTATTGTTGTGTTGTCTGTTGTCATTTGACAATCTAAGGGAAAAAAGGTCAGTGCCTCTGACTAAATAGACAGGTATTGCATGTTTTAAAAATTCTAACATAGACCCTCATCATGGTTTTTATTTATCTGGCTATAATTTATCTAATGACTCCACTATGGAAGGATATTAGGTTCAAAGAACCAAGCTATAAGGTAGGTGGGTGGGTGGGTAGGCGTGCGCACGCGCTTGCGCACATGCTTTTGTGTGTGTGTGTGTGTGTGTGTGTAATATCATGAAAGAATTATTTCTCAAGTAAATATCTACAATAATCAAATAAATGTAGAGAAACTCTCTACTGATTGTGCCTTCATAGATTTAAAGCGTTCACTATAGTCCAAAAGTGCTGGCCTTGCTGAAGTCATTATAGGTCTGGAGAAAACTCAAGGGTCCCTCTGGTTTTAGAACTTACTGCAGGGTAAACCCTGGACATACCTGAGGGACCCAGGACCCCCAAGATCCATCAAGAAACCAAATCATGTCCAGGATTAGGCCAACTTTAGACTACATTGACTTGGAAGAGGAGCTTTAATTAAAGATATAAAAAATGGTTACTGAGTGGTATGAATTCCAAATCTTGGCTCTGGGGACAAAGAGTTATAAATTACTAAAGTAAACTCACTGGGGATCTTAATAACATATGCACAAATAATTCTAAATGAGCCAACAACTCTATAAAGGTATATTATTGACCCAGTAACACTTTAAACAGTTTGATTGAAGGGGAGGGAAAATAACAATAATTCTGAAAGTGAAAATTAACAACACGGCCCTTTGGTAAATCCTCAAAGTAATTTGTATCAATTGAGACACCTAGCAAATAACAAATTCACATATACAAGCTCATTGCAAAACTTGCTGGGGCTTGGAAATGTTCTCACATTTTCCCACAATTTTCACAGGAAGTTGTTGTATAGCAAGGACATAATTAGTATCAAATATGATTAATTCATACTGTGGGGAAACTCAGGAAGTGTTTTGTGTTTTGATACTGCATTGTGGCTTCTTTTTCCCCAATCTCCATCCACAGTGCAGTCAAGTAGACATTTTTAGGATATTCATTCCCTGAAATTCTAAACAGAATGTCAGATTATAATCAGAGAACTTGGACCTTTTTCTTCCAAAGACTGGGAAATCTATCCCTCTTATGATTACATTATTCTTATTTCATGTATGTTAAATTTTCTGCAATATAATGAAATCCATAGAAGACTATTTAAAAATTAACTCAAGCAAATGCTTCATTCTGCCATCCAAGACAAGTCCTTGGCAAAAAAAAAAAAAAAGAAAGAAAGAAAGAAAGAAAAGAAAGAAAAAGAAAGAAAGAAAGAGAAAAAAGAAAAAAGAAAGAAAGAAAAGAAAAGTACTTTACATTTGAGGGGGCTTCATGTTGCTGGATACTACAGTAGGCATGGGAGTTGAGCAGTAGAGGCTGGCAAAGTGCCATTCACAATACAGTTGTCCACCATGGTTTAACCCCCAGGAAATCTATTAGCCCCATTCTGCTCTTACTGAAATTTCAGCTACAGCTGAGAAGCATTACGACCATTCTTACAGAAGGCACTACAATACCAGGGCTCTCCTGTGAAGGCAGGATCTAGAGCCAGCTCCCAATCTAAGGCAGGGCTCGAATACTCCCCTTCATCGGGCTGGTTTACTGTTTAAAAAGTAGAAGGCTTCTCTCCTCTTTAACAAAAAAAAAAAAAGAAAAGAAAAAGAAAAAGAAAAAAAGAAGCAGAAAAGACAGAAAACTGCTTGCCATTATAATACTCACAAGAGAACTTCCCATGGGTCTCAAGCTTTTCTAAAAATTAGTTTTATGATTGTCTTTTTGGTTGATTAAAGCTAACTTTATTCCCTTTAAGCACTGTTTAAAAAAAAAAAAAAGTCTGAGGATCCCATCCCATATTAGCCATGCTCTGGGGGAAAAAAAATGTAGCTCATTAGGAGTGGAAATCTGTAGCAGCTGCCAGTCTTCCTGCTTTTGTTATTGTTGCCCAGCCTAGAACACACTCTGGGCCTTACAACCTTGACGTCCAACCCGCCCATCTTCCTCAGGAGCACCCTTCCAGGACCCGTTTCTAAGCCAGATGGCTGGTCAAGGATTGACCTTTCTCAGACTACAACAAGCATCTGACAGCTCCTACCATCAGGGGCAAATCCCAGTGCTAAAGATCCTCTTTCTTCTCAAAGTAAATCAAGCATAAATCTCTACCAGGAAAATCAACTTCATTGGATGTAGGAAATCTACAGTAACTAGATAAGTTAGGTTAATATGCACTAACCAAATTCATCCAGGAAATGAAGTCTGAAGAGTTTCACAAAAATTCAGAAAAAGCAGCATACGCAAAGAGCGAGGTGGTTTAAATATGACAGCCTTTCTTATCCTCCTCGACTTCTTTTATGCCGAATTTAGAAAAGTAGAAAGAGATCATTGGATGAACGCAAAAAAGATATTAAAAAGTAAAAGGTAAAAAAAAAGAGAAATACTTGCAAGTTTCAGATTTTTAACTCTGGCTTGACTTTTTAAGGACTGTAAGTGGGCTTGCGGTTGCACTGGTGTGAATCGTCAGCGACATCTAGTGGATGGCCGTGTTATGGTGTGTGGCTGCAGCTTACATTCAAATCAGATCTCGGACCTCGGTGCCTCACCCTATCTTAACATTTTTTGTTTGAGGAAAAAAAGTAGGTGACCTTCATTTACTTTAATGCAATAAGCCTGTCTGAGTTTAGTCTGAAGATAAGAACATGGAAGAAACTGCTAAGTTGCTTAGTCAACCTGGCAAGGATCATGCATATGAAGAACCCGAGAAAATCTAACTGTTGTTCGGGCTGAGACCTGGGTTTTATAAGGCTGCGATGTTGCTCAGATTGATTTAATTCAAGTGAAGAAGAAAGGGCTGTACAGTAAACAAACACTGAGGTAGTAATTACGTGACTATGGCCAATGCTATTTCACCCCTGTCAAGCACATTATGCTTCAGACATTTTTCAAAATGACTTGACATTTTTTCTGCGTGACATGTTTTGGGTTTGATACAGTGAAAACAGCTGGTTGCCTCCTGCTGCCTAGAAAATCCAGCAGTGGAGAAGTAATATTGAAGACTCTGCACTCTCCTGCAGAAACTCTTTACAAGTCTGCAAAAGGAGCTCACTGCTGTCACATGTTGGCTGGAAGGCAGGAGGGCCTGGCGGGCACGGGAAAGGCTTCACAGGTGGCACGATTAATCTGAGGTGCTGGTTCTGACTCGTCATTCCCAACCCCACCCTCCAAGTCCTTGTCTGACCTTGGGGATATTATTCACCTGTTAGTCCTCCCCTGTGAAGTGGGAAAGCACCACCTACCTGCCAGGATGGTTGTGACATGTTAAGTAATCAGTGTAATGCCTGAGGTCAGTAACCTGCAGTTATGATTACTAGACTGTAAGCTCTGTGCTGACACAGAGCATGTCTCATGTGTTTATGAACTACTGATAGGGTTGCCAGGATAACAAATAAAAACAGGGGACTGCCAGCTAAATTTAAATTTCAAACTTAACTGGGTGTCCTCTATTTTATCTGCTACTCTTAACATTTGCCTAGGGTAGCCCTGCTTTATGACCATTGTCTAAGAGTAGTTATCAATAGATCCTCTTTCACTTTTGAAACTTGGTCAGTTTAAAGATAACTGTAGTATGTATTCCTAATTCCAAGCCCACACCAAGCACAACACATGCACATAAGAGGATCTTCAACAACCCAATGAGCAGCCACTTTCTGGATGGGAGACCTCAGGGAAGCATGAGCGTCCTTGTTTGCTCATTTAAGAACTGTTCTCTGTTACACACTTGGAAAAATCCGCATTACAAAAACTTTTATTAATCAACAAATATGTATTGAAAATCCACAAGAGCAGGACTTTCTGGCACTCTACAAGGCCAAGTGACCAGCCGGAAGACATTCCCAGTCCCTCCTGGGCAGAGCACCCCATGCCTATATGTAAATATTCTCAGTTCTGACTTCTGATAACACATTCCAAACAAAAAAAAAAGGGGGACAAAAAGAGGTTTAAAAAAAAGGAAGAAAAAAGGGAGGGAGGGAAGGGTGGAGGGGAAAAAGAAAAGATAAAGAATGAAGGGTAGCTCAGTTGATTAGTGTCTCATTAGTAAGAGTGTCATCCTGATACACCAAGACTGTGGGTTCAATCCCCAGTCAGGACACATACAAGAAGCAACTGATGAATGAATAAATAAGTGGAAAAACAAATCAGTTGTTTCTCTCGCTCCCTCTCTCTCCCTCTTTCTTTCCTTCTCTCTCTCCCTCCCCCCTTCCTCATTCTGAAATCAATCAATAATAAAAAAAGAGTGAAGGAAGGCACAAAAGTAGAGACAGTACAAGCAGATACATTAATAGGGAGCGACAAGGCATATCATTGAATAAAAAAAGGATTTTGTGATTTAACAGAATGGAAAGAAATCAAAGGATAAGATTTGCAAACAGACATCACCACCAACTGTAGTTACAAATTATTTTGTAAAATAGAAAAAATATCAAAGGATGCATTTTTACACAAGCAGAACTATTAGGCATTCAGATGTGACAGTTGACAAACTCAGCTGTTCCTCTGGGAAAGACACAGCATCTACCCTCTCTGTTTGCTGCACACACACTTCACTCAACTGATTCTGCATCTGCACTCAAATCAGGCTGGTGGTATGATGGGTTAACGACAGAGCCAGCCAGGAATGCCGAAACACTATCATTAATAGCGCCAGGAAGAACAGCTCAGCAGGGATGTGCATCATAATTAATGTCACCTAAGATATTATTTCCAATATTCAAGACGTTTAAGGAAAGAATTGGAGATACATTTAATGTGAAAAACAAAAGCACTGTGTAACTGATTCCAAAATATCCTAACCCATTAAAAGGCAAATATTATGACAGACACATAAAGTACAGTTTATAACAAAGATGGAAAGCTGAAAAATATAAAAATAATTTGGAGCTATAAAAATCACTGCTATCTTATGGTATTCTTGAAAAATAAGTATATGTTAAATAAGAGTTTGGTGCCTGCAGTAAACTTTGAAACCATCCTTTATCTTTAGAATACAAATAAAAATGTGTCTGTGACCCAGCAAGTCTGTGATACAGACAGGCCCCTGGTCTCTTCTCTTGCCCCCTTAAGCCAGAGATAGACATCTGCGTGAAAACTTATCCAGGATACACACCTGGGTTATAGTCTTAGACTGAACTATCTAACCAGAAGGACAAACCAACTCTCATTTAAACCAACCAACCTCCCATGCACCCTGACGTAGTGATATTTTCAAGGCTAGCAATATGCTGCTTTGAACTGCTCTGAGGAAATGTGGGCTACCAATGAGCTGCGTGTCAATCTCCAATCTAGGTCCATGGAAGGCCAGCGAAATCACTCACTGAACCAGGTCTTCCAAAGGCTTTGCTCTCTGCCAGTTAACAGGGCAGAGCTGTGTCTGTGGAGAGCTGGGGGCTGGCCCTTCCCCCATCCTCAGGGCTTGACCTGAGGCCTAATGCCTCAGAGCTGCCCTCACTTCTGTGTTCACTGAAACCACAGCAATACTGGGGCTCCCCCAGGAATGACAGTGTGCCTTGATTTATCAGAGGAAAGCCCAGTCCTGCCTCACCTTGGCCATTTCTGATATGCCTAGAGCTATTTTTATAGTGCGAAACCGGGGGTGGGAGAAGAGACAACAGGGATACTAGTGGAAAATACCAGAAAAAGACAAGGGCAGCAGAGTAAGGTGTTACAACAACTGTGAGCCTGATGCCTTAGATCCCTTTCTCCTGTAACCCTTAAACTCTGGCTCAGAGAGGTTAAGTAACTTGCCAAAGAACTTGCCCACCCATTACATGGTCATACTGAGCTTTGAATTTAGATCTTTCTGACTCCTAAAGCCATGCTCCTTCATTATGTCAGGCTTCTTCAAGGATGGGAAGACATAGCTGCGGGTCCTTCTCCTTTTCTCCTCCTACACCCTCAGGGCCAGTTCTGTGAAGAAGGCAGATAGAGAGAAGCAGGGGCAGGTGCAGGGACATGGGAAGAGGGTGCAGCAGTGCGGGGAGAGGATAAAAACGTAAGTAGGGGCAGTGTGGAGAAACCCAACCGCTCCGGACCAGGGAGAGCAGAGGCTGCCGGCAACGTGGCAGAGGCTGTCTCTTGGCTGGTGCTCCCTCGCCCGGAGTGCAGAGACCTCCAGAGCTGTCCGCTCCAGGAGCGGCTCAGGATCCCACTGAAATCCTACGGTCACCCACAGCAGGCCAGTGGCTGAGCCTTCCTTTGGAGCAGTGGGGCCCATCAGGGGCTGTGGTCTGTAATCTGCATTCAGGCCCAAAGGGAGGGGGCAGTCGTTGCCCGCGGGGCAAGACCTCCCCTGAGAAAGATCTGACACACACAGAAGTCCACAGGGTCATAACGCACTTAATGCTGCTTCAACATCAGAGCTGTCTGAGTTTCAGGGACCTGCACTCCAGAAGCTTCTCCTCCAACCAGAGTCCAGGATTCTCATTAGCTCTCCTCACCACTTGGCCAAGGGTGGGCCCCATAAGTCACCTTGACCATGATGGATACACGATTTGTAGGGCCTGGTGCAAAAGGAAAGCGCAGGGCCTCTTCTTCAAGAACTATGAATAAGTTCAAGACAACAATAGCAGAGCATTAAACCCAGTGTGGGCCTGTGGGCCCCTTCTGAGTGAGGGGCCCTGTGTGCCCACACAGGTTGCAGGCCCATGAAGCTGGCCCTGGCTCCAATGCCCCATGCAGGTCAGAGTGAAGTCTCAGGCTGGGCGTGCTGGAAGCCCTCTCTAACAGAGGCTAAAGGACCTTCTGCTCAGGATGGTCAAGCAGAGGCTTATATAAGCCTAGGGCCTGTGTACAGCGTTCCCCAGAATCTGAAGCTGGGATACTTCAGACCATAGGCAGACAATAATCTATCACTAGTTACATGAAAACACTCCACAAGGCAAGACACACACAGTGTCACTTGACCTTTACCAGGACAGCTCGGGGGACAGGATCCTGAGGCCTGAGAAGAGAACGAAAAGGCGTAGGTGCAAGCACTAGCTTGGGGCTCTGATCGCCGGAATCCCTCTATGGCTACAGTAGGGCAGGGAGCAGACACTAAGGGATATTTACCCACTATTTAATCCTTTATTTTCTTTTTAAAGAACATTTAGAAGTTCCATTTTCATCATCCTAAATAATTTCCTTGTAAAAATCTAATAAGCATCCCAAATAAGACTCCCCTTTGACCCCACTGTGAATCCCAGGCCCCTCTACAGATGCCATGAATGGATCTTTTCCTCTGTAATAACAGAGATTTATACATACGCAATATATAGAGGATGATTTTCCATTTAACCTTCATTATATCACATTGTACAAATAATTCTAACCCCTGCCTTGGGTTTACAAAGTTAACAATACACGTCCTGGGCATCACCCTTGCCGTTACTTATATATCTATTTCGTTCCTGGAACTACTCCCTAGAATCCCATACCAGGGGTGCGCCAGTCTCACTAGCCTTTCCCACACAAGTGGGTGTCTAGGCAGTTTGTGGATTTTTCCTAAATCAAGCAATGCTGCCTTCTGGTGCACACATGCTAGTGTTCCTGTACACAGAGGCACGCTGTGGAGTTCATAGTTCATGGGGCCTGTGCACTTCAGTTTTACAAGCTCCTACAGCATCTCATTTCCCCAGGCCTTACTCACACTCATGATTATTTTGCCAACTGATTGGTAAAAATAGTATTTCACTGCTTTAATTTACTTTTACTTGGTTACCAATGAGATGGAGCATCTTTTCTTTGTACACATAACTCTTCCCCCTGTCAACAGACTGTTCATCTTATGTCCATTCTTCTAATGCTGCTTTGAGGTAGATGGACACAGAAGAATTTTTATTGAAATGTTTTGTGACTAATGTGGAGGAGTTCTGTCCCTCTCCTAGATACTGGTCCTTTGTCCATTGCCTGTATTGCAAACATTTCCTTAAACATGTCAAAATTAGAAACATTCCCTTCAGAAGTCTGTAGCACCAGAAATGGATACAAACCTAGAAAAGGTTGCTAACACAACAGTAGTTGGGGTCTACAAACTCCAATGTGCTGTTTTCTTGGAGGACATCTTCTGCATCCCGACACAGCCGATGCTGAGAAACACCATGAGGACCGATGCACAGGGACCAGCAAAACCCCTGGGGGGGTTCTGACAGTAATTGTTACCAGGTTCAATTAACTGCTTTACAAAAGCAAGGCTCGTTCTCTCTCTAGCCAGTGAACCCTGACATTCAGACACTACGATTAGAAGCAAAGAATAAATTAAAAGCATGTTCTCACTGCCATGTGGAATAATGCACACAAGGTTAGGACTAATCATATTTCTTAAAGCTGTAAGTGAGTTATAAAAACAAAAGACAATTCATAAAACTGAGAGGTGATTCCTAAGGCTCTCAGAGCGGTGGATCACCTGCCTGCTGTTAGAAACACAGGTAACAATGTCACTTTCACTGCAATGCCTCTGGAGCATCTTTTCTTCCATGATCCTCTGAAATATACTCCCCCAGATATCTCACTATCCTGAAATGGGAAGTGGCCCAGGGCAATGCGCTGCTCAGTGGCTTGCATCTCTTCTTCTCATATGTATTCATTAAATCCTTATCTCCAGTGTGCCCTGCTTCCCAACTCTCACACAATAACCAATAACCGTAGAGTAGGAAACAGTTACCTCTCGCAGAAAAGCGAAAACACCAACAACAGCTCTCCCTCTGTGGAGTTCTGGTCAACTTTTCAAATCCAGAGCTGGTTTGTGCCACATTGGAAAAATCTACATCAACAACCCACATTGGAAAAATATGTATCAACAACTTGCACCCCATTGGCTGACACTCCCAATGGTCCCCTACAGCCCTCTTTGCTCAAGAATGGTGTCACTTGCTCTGCCTTCTTCCTGTCTTTAGTCTATTAAACTTAAAGATAATAGCGGGGGAAAGGCAGAGGAAGGAACAAAGAGAGCACAGCATGTCTGACTCACTGTGCCAGGGTTCTCCAGTCATTGCTGGCTCCCTGCCTGCTGTTGTCAGTCTCGGGGAAAATATTCTAGAATCTTTCCCTTTGCAGGTTCAAGAAAATAATGAACAAATTAATCAATAAATCAATGAATATTCCAGGCCCTTGGTATATAAATGCTTCAGAATACAGATGTTCCCACACACCACCACCAAGCTCACTGCATGATCATCTAGCCCAGGGTGCCTCTTGCTTCATCTGAGCTTAGAGCACCCACCACCTGAAAGAGTATCATGTGGATTGTACTGCAGGAGACAATGGTGTAGCCCAAAGCAGTGAGAAAATACAAACAACACCTACCTGACCCAGCTAAACTCAACCTGTGCCTTTGATAGTTTGTCTGCTTTTCAAATTCATTGCCACTTCCAATCACCCATCAATACCAGGTCAAAGAAAGACCTGGAAAATAAATATTCATTTTAAAAAAAGGCTACTTTCTGGAAAGTGTAACACTGAAGCACTGTTCATGGAATAAAAACCAATTCGTTTCTGATCTTAGGTCTACCACATCCTCCCATGTGATTTGGGGTAACTTATTTAACTTCTCTGAATGTCAGTTTCCTCGCTCATGAAGTGAGGGCAATAATAGAAGGTACCTACCCCACTAGATTTGTGCCAGAATTAAATGCGATAGTTATAGCCCTCAAAATGCTACCTCATCTGATAGTATAAAGTTTAAGGCATACCTTGCAAAGGTGAGTCAAGGTCCTGTAACTCCTCTCATATAATGACCTGAGACAGGATGTGGACCCGGCCGGGATGTGACTGACACTCGGTCAAAGCCTGCCATTGGGGTTGGGCATATGAGGCCTGTCAGGTACAACTGAGATGGCTCCAAACCAAAGAGAACTTTGCTGATTTTAACCTAATAGTTACTGTTGTCTTTGCAAGTTGAATGAATAAAACCCCAGACTCCAGACATCATCTTGCTAAGGCATTGCTAAGAGTGTGATGGTGTTTCTGGAAATTTACGTGGGAGGGCACGCCTCCAGAACCACCTGCCATGCAGTTCAATGTCACTTTTGAGTCACAAGGTCGCAGAAAAAACTGGCACACAAAGCCAAAAAGAGGTATAGAATATAACAAATGGCTGGTACTTAATAATGAAGACAGAATGCTTAAGGCAATTACAAGAGATTTCCTTGAAAGCCGTTAATGAAATTGGAAGAGGAATATAAAATATGCCCTAGCAGCAGCCTCTTGTTTGTGTTTCTCCTCTGACATACAAAGGAACCTGTTTAAAGCAATAATGAAACCAAACTGAACAATTAGCTCACCTAGTGCTCCCAAACTGGCTGATGATTATGAAGGGAAATTGTTCCAGGTCTTCTGTTCTCTCTGCCTACTTTGATAGGAGCCTCTCCCAATCTGTCACACACTCCCAGGAGAATACAAGTGTACCCAAAGTTGGTTTGAGTTCAGCCCCTCTGTGGACAAGAAACACCCAATCCTGTGACCCAGCTGCGTGCCAAAGAGGCTTGATTTAAATGGCTTGTGTTCAGAGCCTGGGCGGCCTTCCCGCTGTGAAGTTACTATCAATTTTGCTAGCAGCATCATAATATTTTTCTCTTTGGCAAATGATGCTTTTAACCTCCTTCCTAATGGGTATCCCACCCTTGAGATGATCCTTCATTTTTTTCCTTCAGTCATTCAGTCCTTCCTCACGTACTTACTGAGTGCCAGCTGTGTGCCTTAGCCCCCGCTACAACACTGAAAAACAGATGTGGTCCCTGCCTCACAGAGCTCACAGTCCTCAAAGGAAGCAGATACTAAATACGCAATTATAAATGTAATTAACCTCTTTGTGTCACAAGAGTATGGGCCAAAACAATGATCACGATAATAACAATGGCTATGCCGAACTGGGGCCATCTCCTATACCAGACAGTGTGCTAAATACTTCATGTCAATAAACAAGCCCCTGGAAGCCTGACACCATTACAGGAACAGTGTCATTATCTTAATAATACAAAGAAGAACTTGAGACACCAACAGGCTAAGAAATTTGCCCCAGGTTTCACTGCTAGTAAGAAAAAAGAGCCAGTATTTAAATCTTCAGAAGGCATTCTCTCAACAGGTAATATCTACCTTTCCAGAATGTTAATCAGCAAAAATAAACAGACATAACATATCCTCTTTTATTTCCTTGTAATCAAAGGGCCATTATGACTAGACAAGAGCTGTCTGTGACCCATCATTCTCTTGCCCTGGGTTTCAGAAAATATTAACTCTTAAACCATAATTCCTCCTCCTCTCCCTCTCCAGTCTTGCTCCTTTTAATCAGGACAACCTCTGCATTTCAGCCAATCTCCTGTAGAACAAGATAACAAAAGGTTTTAAGACCCAGAAAAAAATTTCTTCATGGTGGCTGCATGTTCTCAGCCACCTGAAACCTTTTAAGAAGAAAGGTAAATTATTAATACATTTATATGTGTGACATAATCACTTCCAAAAAAAATCAAAGCAAAGGTTTAATTTGGTTCTAAATTTCCTTAACGATACAGCAAACTAAGGTTGGAGTAAAACTAGTCATTTCAGTTCCAGTTAAGTTCTTAAAGTCAGTTTCTCCCTCTCTCTCTTTCTCTCACTCCCCTCACCACCACCCCCCGACGACACACACATACTCTTCTATATTATTCATAAGAATCCCTTTAAATCTAAAATGATAACATTATTTACAGGGGAGGGTCTATGAATGATCCAATTAACCAGTCTTTCCTTGAAGTTTCCCTTTTTTCAGTAGTACAAAGTTTATATCAATTTGGAAGGAGAAAAGAATGGAGAATTTTATCCTCAGAGATGTTTCCCTTAGGGCAATGCTCTGTCTGTAGAAGCTGCTAGATTTCCTAAAAGAATGAGTGCACCCCTAATGGAAAAGTAACTGGTCTCCTTTCCATGTTAAAAAAAAAAAAAAAATCACAACCTCAGAGACTAAGTTCTAGATCAGGAAGGAAAAGCAAACAAGTCCCACACCCTCATTTACCTGAGGAAACAAAGTCTGAAAGGAAACATGATTTTTACAAGGTCGCATAGATGATTAGTAAAACTTCAAGGCACCTGGCAACTAATACTCCAAGGAAGAAAATCATTTTTTCTTTCCTTCAAGAAAGGACTTTTTTCCAAGGTTTTTTGTTTATTTTGATGTTGTTGTTGTTTTTTCTATGAACAAGTAAAATGTAAATTCTAGGATTTTTCCATAAGAGGCTGACAGTTATGACTTTTAAAGATATTCTAAGGAGATGATAATGTTAGAAGTTCACTTCCTGCTAGATGCAAAGATTCAGACATGACCTCAACTCACACCGATTTTTGCTGCCAAATACTCATTGTTAGAGGCTAATTATGTCTCCCTCCAAATTCCTACTTACATTGTAAGAGTCTATCCCTGCCACAAACCTACCCTTTCTGTAGCTCTGATTATGGCGGCTGGGAAGGTGGGTGGGAACCTGCCCAGCAGGGGAAATCCAAGCTGCAAGAGCTTGTTTCCCTTCTAATTTTTCTCCTTTCTAATTTTAAAGATGTTTTCTATATAAATACATATCTGTTTAATAAAATAATTTGGTAGCTATTCATTTAATATAATGTTAATTAAATATAATTATCTTGTTCATAATTAGTTAGTATATTCATATATTTGAAACTGCATATTAAAGGGCAGAAACATATAATTTGGATGAGAAAAATTAGCAAATTCTTGAATTTATTACAAGTATCAACAACAGCCAACTGTTTCACTAAAAGGCTGCCATTAGTATATGAAAATGTCTTTGATTATTACAGCAATAATGGAATCACTTCTGGTAAAATGTAAGTATTTATTTTAAGAAAGAATCAGCTTTTTCTAATTGAAACAAACAGATGACAGCTTCATGAATTACTAACGATGCATAACTCTGGTGATCAGTGGAGCTGTGGAATTTAGTATCGTATCACCATTTCACATTTCAATGAGTTCTAACAAATATTCATGGACATCTGACTAGTTGGCATGTGCCTACTCTCACGAAGCTTCTGCTTTGCTGGAGAAGATGAAAAGAAACAGAAGGGAGTAAGGAGTACAGGCGTGAGGGAAAGAGTTGGAGGTGGTTGTCCATCCTGCATAATCTTGGGCAGATCGTGGAGTGCTCTATAAGGTACACAGGGAGTTCAGAGTTTGTTCTTAAATCTATTTGTATTTCTGTGTATAGATGAGAGCTCCAACTGCCAAATGAGTGTCTCCCTTACATATGTATTTCTAGTAATATCAGTAAGCTGATCCTTAATCATTTTCACTAAATTTTTATATTTTATTGAGTTTTTATTTCATAGATATCTGGGTCAGAATTTATGATTCTAGAAAATTTCATTTTTAAGTATTTGGTAGACCTTTTAAATAACCTATTATAACTTTCATCTTAAATTTATTTCCCTATAAAATTTTGTCCAGTGCAAATTAAGATCAATGTTGCAAACTGTAGATCTATGTGCAATGGTAACTTATTGGACTTTGGAGCTAGAAAAACTAGATTGTGAATTGTGACTCATTCTACCCACTGTTGTATAACCCTGGGCTGGTCATGTAGCCCCTCAATTTTTGGTTTCTCCACATGTAAAACAGAGATAATAACAGCATATATCTCACCGGATTGTGAGGAGAAGAATAAATGAAATAATGCCTATAAAGCCACTGCCTACACTTAATACATTTCTGATAATTCCACCTATTAAATGTCACCCATCACGCTTACCACTGATGCCATAATCTATTAGTATCCATTAGCCAACAAAGAGAAAAGTCCTAAAATTGGTAGTTGTAAAAGAATTTTTAAATGGAAGAATTAGGATTATCATACCAAAGGTGTGTGCTTGCAGCTACATATCGATATGTATTATGAAAGCCTATATCACAAACTAAACTGAAAATAGAAAAGGTAAGAATTAACTCACCTATGTACATAACAGGTACTGTAATAACAAGCTTAAACAGAAATTAGATAATTTCTTGTTGAGTTGTGTACTTTCTGATTGCCACTAGATTCAAGTTTTAATTTAAGAATTCAATAACAGATGGCAAATCCCTGGATCACAGGATCCTCAGCGGAAAATCGGCAACCTAAGGGCATTACCATTGCTGCCAAAAGTTTTGCTGCAGAAAGAAGATCCTGACACAATTTCTGGGGTCTGCCAATGACCTCTACAGCCAGTTGTCTTAATGAAAGATGCTAAGGTTTCTGGAAATGGAAGATGAGACTGAATATTATGATTAAGAGAACCACTAAGTGATTATTAGCTAATGAACATAGACCTGCAACCACGGGCCTGGTGTCCCAAAATGCCCTTTCCCAGCCGGGCTACTGACTGAAACACTGGAATCACACTGTGTGTATGAAAACAATAAAACTGAACTTTAAAAGGATTTGTTAATTGGAACATTTAATAAAGTTTAAATTTGTGGATTTTATTGTGTTCAAAATATATTATTTAAAACAAATGTGTTTTAAACAAATATTTATTTAAAATAAATATTTCCATCTTTGAGAAAGCCCAACAGAGAAAATCCAAAAGTTAAAAGAATCACATAAGAACCAATGACTTTTTTGGTAGGAAAGAAAGAGCTTTCAAAAGCAATAATTCAGAATTCTATATCCAGTATTGCCTGGAAATTGAGGCATATGTGCTCATGATAGAAAAAAGGATGCTACAGCAAGATGAGATCAGTGAACAAAACATGTGTTTTACTAAATTGTTCATTACTGATGAAATTAGAAATAAATGACTCAAGAGTTTTTAAACTCATACCTATTTTATAAAGAGGGTTTTTACAGACCCTCTAAAAAGAGGGTTGCTAATGTGGAAATGTTGTACAAGTACATAAAAGATAACTTCAGAAGGAAAAATAATGCTATTATTTCCCTCTGAAACAGAAAGGTGAATATGCAAAGAAAAAAAATCAATTATTATTGCTATAATTTTAGTTGTACTTTTGTCTTTAAATATTAATAACTTTATCTGGATTTACAACAGAAGAATGGTACTAATATAATTATCTGCAGAAATTAGAAACTTTTGAGGAACAATGTTTATGTTTCAAGATTCTATTTTAAAAATTCATTTTTCTCTTTCTTTCTTCGGCAGGAAGATGACCTTATGTGGTTCTTTTGGAACAAAGAAGACAACATTGTACTCACAGCTTAAATGATGCAGGTCAAATCATCAGTGGCTGCCCTGTTATGTATGATTTATCATTATTTTCTCTTCATCCCTTTAATAATTGTTTCTTAATACCAGTTTAGTCAGATTCAATAAATTTGATATTTTTAGAATACCTACTACAAGGCTGGAATATTAATATTAAGTTACAATGAGGAAATTTATAAAAATCAGTCAGACATAAAATCACAATGTCCACAATACAACAAAAAATTACTAGGCATATAAAGAAACAAAAAAAAATTTTTTTAGGTGACTTAAAAAGAAAAAAGCAGTTAACACTACAGAAATTACCCAGATGCTGGAATTAGCAAAAAAGGAATTTAAAGCAGCTATTGTTGATATGTTCAAGGACTTAAATAGAACATGAATATAATGGTGCACATATGAGGAATTTCAGCACAAAATAGAGAGTATAAAAAGTTGAATAAAAATTCTAGAACTAAAAGTAAAGGATATAAAATAAAATATTGACTGGATGTATTCAATGTAGATCAGAGACTACCAAAGAAAGTGTTAGTAAAACTGGACACCAATTGATAGAATTTAGACCAGTGGGACAATTTTAAGCAATCTAACATAGATATGACTTAAGTTTCAGAAGAAAATATAGAGAATGGGACAGGTAAGATTTTGAGAAAAATAATCATTAAAAATTTTTCAAATATGGTAGAATATTCAAAATCTTGGCAAACTTCAAACAGAATAAATACATAAATACAAAAATAACACATCTAGAAACATCCTTAACTTATCATACCATATAATATACTGAAAATCAAAGATAAGGAGAAAAATCTTGAAAGCAGCAAAGAAAAATTACTCACTGTATTCAGAGAAACAAAGATAAGAATGGTGGCTAACATTTTCTCTGGAGCATTAAATCTCTGAAGAAAATGGGATTATATCTAAAGTGCTAAAAGAAAAAATAAACTGTCAAGTAAAAATTCTATATCCAGCAAAATCATACTTCAAAAACGAGGATGAAATAAAGATTTTTTAGATAAATGAAAACTGAGAGAAGTTGTTGTTACTGGACCTGCAATGAAAAAATGTTAAAAGTGGTTCTTCAGGCTGAAATGACAATAGATGAAAATTCTAGTCTACAGGAAAGAATGAAGAGTGCCAGAAATTATATGTTTTTTCTAATTTAATTTTTTATAATCTGGCTGTTTAAAGCAAACAAAACAAAATAAAAACAACATTTTACTATAGTGTTTATAACACATATTATGTGTGAAAAGATATGACAATACCACGAAGTGTGTTGGTAGATGGAATTACACTGTTACAAAGTTCTTGTTTCAGGTGAAATAGTACTTTAAACACTGAATTAAGTCTAGATACACTGTACACTTAAATTACAGATACATATTATAATCCTAAAAGTAACAACTAAAACAACATTTTTAAAAGTAGATTAGCACCAAAAGGCAGATTGGTGCCAAAAGGCAGATTAGCAAAAAAAGAGAAAAGAAAATCCAGATTGTAAATACTTGAGGCTGTGCAGACCCACATGGTCTCGATCACAACTACTCAATTTTCCCACTGCAGCTTAAAAGCAGACAAGGACAAAATGTAAATAAATGGGCATGGCATTTTTACAATAAAACTTCCTTTACAAAATCAGACAGTGGGCTGGGTTTGACCCATGGGCCATAGTTTGCAAACTCCTCTTCTAGACCAGGAATGAATTCAAGTGTGCTATCCATATAGTTACTTGATATAATCCCTTGCCCATACACTACAACATCCACTATGTGTTGTGTAAATATTGAACAAACCAGTCTTCACTGTATCCAAAAAATAAATAAATATAAAAATAAAACAAAAATAAAAAGGTAGATTACAACTTTCCTGGAATATAAGGATCACCTCTCAGTTTGTGGAAGTCCCACAACTTAAAAGAGGACCTAACATGTACTGAGTTCTGAATAAATGTTAAATTAAGCAACAAATGGACACATACATAAATAAAATTAACAGGATAGGGGGTAATAATTATCATAAAAGGCAAAAATAAAATATCGTTAGAGATTACCAAGAGGTTATCAAGATTATCATGTAGAAAGCAGGTAAAATAATTTTAATTTTTCACTTATGGAAAATAAAGTTATTATGGGTTCCCTTTGGGGAGAGTGCTTCTAACTGTGGCGGAGGTGAACGTAGAATCTCTACTGAATCAAGGCCCACTCTTTGGGCATTTGCTCGCAGGTCCCCTGAACTCCCAGATGAGGGGAGGTCTCATGTCGCGCACTGTGATAATACCATGTGTTTCTCTTCCACGTCATTTACCATGATCAAAATTCAATAATTATTTATGTCATCATGTCTTTAACAACTGTCTCTCCCATTGACGGTGAGACCCGTGAGAGCACAGAGCATCTGCCTAGCTCACGGTCAATCCACAGCACAGCGCTAACCTTGGGAGGTCACTAATAAAACTTGGTTGAAAGAATTATAGCACATGGGGTAGATGGGATCTTGGATATCATCTAGATATTACAAGTATCTCATTTTACAGATGAGCAGAGAGACCGCAGCAACAAGTCTTTGAGCATGTAGGTGGTCCACTTGGGAGTGGAACTACTACAACCTAAATTAGCAGGCCACTAGGCCAAAGCTCTCTCTGTTGGATCAAGCTGGGCCCCGCCCATTATCCCATCTCCCTCTCCCCTGAACAGCAGTCAGTGCTGTGAGCTTACCATGTGACCACCAACCACGGATTAACACAAACTTCAAAGTCATGACGCTGGCCTCATCAAGTCATAATGTTCTAGCCAAATGAATGAAAATGATAGTGTGTATGTCTATGTGTGTGTGACAACTGAAAAATGACATTGATTTTAAGATGCTCACACTTAAAGTTTCCCCAGAAACTATTCATACATCAGTCTTGTGAGTAAATGAGAAGTGGTGAGTCCTAACCGAGGACATCTGATGTAAGATCTTAAAATGCGGAGGACTAACTGTGACCCCCTGCTGAGCTGATAAAATTAAATTGAAAAGCAATAGGCACACTCTCATAAATTAGATCACAAAAAAAGACACTGATTTTAATACAAAGACTGTGGAAATTTCCTTCTCTTTTCATTTATGTCTCCTATAGACGTGACCCTTATCTTTCTTGCTTACTGTACGAAGTCAATTAGCTATCTCCAGAAAGTTACCACATAGGGAATATAGTCAGTAACTATGTATGGTGCCAGGTGGGTACTGGAAATATCAGGAGAACACTGTAAACTATATGACTTTCTAACCACTATATTGTACACCTGAAACAAATACAAAATAATATTGAAAGTAAACTGTAAAAATAAACAATAATAATTTTTTTAAAAAACACCACTTCTAATTCCAGAGCCTGGTTCTTCAGTGCTCTACCCACCTCCGTCAGCAAGAGTCCAACACTTCAGCAAGAGGCTGAATCAGGGCTTGACAGGAATACATGAAAAGCCCAGTGAGGATAGTCATTTCCGCCGCTGAGGAAGCACTTCTACCAACCCAGTCCTCTGCCCCTGTTCACAGCACAGTTTTTCCCCAGGGCAAAGCCTCCCTAGCAGCAGGGACACCTGTCAGGGAAAGGACTGCTCTGCTCTGCTGCTCCCTGCTGCACTGCCCTTTCCAGTGATTTCCGGGAGAGGCTTTGTTCTCCCAGTGGATGGCATCAGAAGTTCTAAAGTGGACACTGGGGCTCCATCATCTCAAACCTCCCACTGCAACAGACAGCGGTGAGGCAGGGGAGGAAGCTGCCCCAGCAAGTCCCATAAGCCATCCTATCTCTGAGATTTTTCATCAGCAGCCTCTGCATCTGTTTCACTCCAAACCCCTCCCTCAAATGGACTCAGGTCCCTGTGGTTGCAAGATGAGCGACCGCAGCTCAGGGATGACCAGGAGGGACGTCCAGGACCCTCTGCCTGCTCCCAGTTCCCTTTCACTCCCACACTTTTGTTATCCCTCTGAATGTCACCGGGCTTTTTATTTTTTCCCTATCACTTACAAAACAACAAAGAAAAATATATTATAGAAAACTTTTTAATGGAAAAGTCTTCTGCAGGATACACAATTCAAAACCACAATTTATTTTCCACGGTGCACCAGCTCTATGCAATTGGCACTTATTTGAGACACATTTCAAAGTAAATATGTTTGTGGTTCAAAGATAAGCAAGTTTTTAGAAAACCATCAAAAGGACTTTTTCTTCTTCTTTGTTGCTGGTGGAAAAACACAAAAAGAAAGAGTAAATAAGAGGAAAAGACAGTCTCTGAGTTATACATGTAGACCTAGTTCTCTAGAAATTCATCAGCAGGTAGAATAACCAGGGCTAAGACCCACGCCTGCCCCCCTCCAGCTAGGTTTTGCCATCAAAATAATGCAGGCGGAACACTAAAATAATCACAAGTGATAATTAAGACAGTTTTTTAAAGCTCTATTTTTATTATAATCATTCATTTTATATGTGCTTTAAATTAAAAACCTATATTAACTCAAAGCATAAAAGAGAAGATGCCATTTTAACAAGGCCTCTGTTTACATCAGTTATAACTGAAAATTGCCCTATGGAGATAGCAGGGAATTAAGAACAAAACCCAGAGAAGGCTAATCTGGACTCCATCTTGGTCATCACAAAAGGGGACAAGCCAGAGGGCTGCGGTGACACTGGCATCCACAAGAAAGTTGCCAACCAGTGAAGACCAGGCAGCTCCGCTTCCTGGAGGATGCTGCATCGTGGGTCGTTCCATATGCCACCCCTTCACAGATTGTATTTTGCCTTTTGCCCAATATAGCTTTTATTAGAAAGCAACAATCTAATGCCATATTTAAGGACCTTACGGTAGGGACTGCCAATTTCAAGGCCATAAACCCATGGGGAAAGAGTCAAACCTCTGAAGAGACAAGTAAAAAATAAAATTCTGACAATAAAGGAGGCATAGCCTTCTTGTTACATCTTTCTATCATTCTATCAAAGAAAAACAAATTTTTCACTTTTAAAAGCACATGAATAGTGCAATGGCACAAAAACTCCAAGCTGAAATAAAAGAATGGGCAGATCCACCACTTCTTTGATTTTGGGGAAGCAAAGGGGCTAAGACTAGGTAACTTGAAACTGCACAGTTTAGGAAATTTCATGAAACACTTTTATTTTCTGAAGGAAAAATGACTGCCAACTCCCTCTGCTCTTCCTGAGCTAACAGTGCAGGGACTTCCTCAGCGTTATTTCATGGTGAGCAGATGGTGGTCTGAAATTTTTTTGATAAAAACAATCCACTAGCAGAGGTTGCCAAGAGGTCAGCAGGACCCAGATTAACAATTGATCAGCTCTAATGGACCGTCAGAGCAATAAACTCAGAGCCCATACACAGAACCTGCTACCCCAGTAATGGCAATGAGGCTGACACCCAAGCTGTTAACAGACTTGTGCTTAATAGCCTCGATGCTTTGCACTTCAAAACCTTCATCTCTGCAGACAGGCATTCTTGGATGCACATCCATTCTCTCAAAGGCTGCTCTTTTACCTGTTTCCACGAAAGTGCATGTGGTTTATTCTGACCTGAAGATGATTTCACAGAAGTCTGAGGTCCAGGTAGTGAATGACACTGTATAATATTGATAGGTTATTTCAACATCCTCTTGTGTTCATACCACAACCGTAGCCTCTGATAGTTCTTGTGTCCTGATACAAAACAGACAGCAAGAGAGGACTGGGCTCCCCATCCTTGTTCCCAAGAGAACAAAAGCTGTAACACTCCAGAGACTTACTTTCTCGTTCTCTGGTTTTGTTTTGTTTTGTTTGAGAGAGGGATGCTGATGCTGTATTCATGTTTACAGAATCACATCTGACAAGGAATCACTTGTGCTACACCAGGATTTTATTGTAAAGCTTCGGAATAGTAAGGAAGCCGGAACACTTTTAGAACAATAGCTCCAGATGGTCAAAAGAGTAGCTCAATGTTAATTGATCTAAAGCCACAGAACATTGGTCCTCTGCTAAAGGATAAAATTCCCCTAAAGTCAACTAAAGTATCCCGCCCCCCTTACCCACCTACCTTTACTAGACAATTGATCTCAGAATAAAATTGACTATATGAGCTATAAGTACCAGATTTTCTGAAACAGTCCTGGCTTGCAAGAATCTTTCCTTGCTTTCCTGCAAATTCCTTCCAGTTTGACCAATGGATCCAAATGTTTGGTCCAGAAAAAACCCAAGAACAAGGACGTTCCCTTACATAAACACAATATAAGGGTCAAAATCTAGAAATTCAACATTGATGCAATATTATTATATAATACACAGTTAATATTCAAATTGTTGTTTCTGGTTCAGAATCCATTTTAGGATCACACATTGCATTTAGCTGTTATGTGTTTTTAATGTCCTTCAGCCTGGAACAAGTTCTCTGTTTCTTTATCTCTCTTTAATTTGACCTTTTTGAAGAGTCCAGCCAGTTATTTGATAAAATGTCCCCTACTCCAGATTCCTCTGATGTTTTATCATGATTAGAGTCAGGTTACACATTTTGGACACATTGTGAAAGAATTCTACATAAGCAACGCTGTATTCGTCCTCATCATCATGTCTGGAGGCTCTTGATGTCCCTTTGTTTCATAATTAATGATGTTAACTTTGATCACCTGTTCAAGACAGTGTCTGCCAGTTGTTTCCAGAATAAAGTTGCTATTTTCTCCCTTGTAATTAATAAGTAATTCATGACTGGATGCTTTAAGACTGTCAATGTCCTGTTCTTCATCACACTTTTACCTGCTAGTTTTAGCATCCATTGAAGACTCAAAGCACATATAAAATGAAGACTCTTGAATTGATGAATACCACAATTTTCTAACTCTATCATTGCTTCTATATTTATTAGTTGACATTCCACTGTAATAACATCCCTTATTTATTTTTATATTTATCTTGTTATCTATCTATTTGTCTATCTGTGGGACTCATGGATTCTTATTTTATTCAACATTATAACCTAAGCTGATTTGAGTTTCTGTCATTCAGCATATTCCTGGAAAGGCTTCACGAACTTCTAAGGAGAGGAAGGCAACACATTCAATAGGTTTTTAGACTCATCACACTTACAAAGGTGCTTCCTGAAGCTCCCATTAAATTTCTCTGGCCACTCCAGAAAGTCCAAACCCTCTGAAGAGGAGGCACAGTGATGTCAAACCTGACCAGTAAACGCCCCCTGGATCTTCCTGGAGCCGCCACAGGATGGTGGCTATAGGAAGGCAAGAGGCTGCTTCTTATATGCAGCTGACTTCTCTGCCTCTTTAATTGCAGCTCTGCTCAGAAAGCTGGGGTGGCTTTCCCACTCCTCTCCTGATGTTACCAACAGTGCCCAGAACATGTCCACCTCCCCCTGCAACTTCTTGTGTGTGGCTTATATTCCTGTCTCTTTTTGTTCCTATGTTGGGTATTATGCCCGAAAATGATCCCCAGAGGGTAGGTTTGATATTTTCTGCTTCCCCTCCAGACCTGTTCTTCATCCTTCTCCACCCAGTGCAATGCCTCAGGAGGCTGAATCAGATCAACTACACTAATAGTTGGATTCAGCCAGAGGTGGGCAACAGCAAGAGATCAGTAGGCTAGAGACTGTTATTAGGGTATCTCCCCCTCAAACTGCCAGATCGACATGGCTGTACCTCTCCATCAAACACCCTTTCCATATAGCTACTCCCTCTGGCTTTTGGAAACCACTCCCTCCGCTGGCTCCTTCAGGCCAGGAATGTGGCTGGCCCTGGAGTAGAACACTGTTGCTTGTGGGTTTCATTTACCATACACTTGTAAATATTCTCTTTATTGAACTTTCCTCAATTATACCATTTGACTGTTCATTCTTCTACCCACAAGGCAGAAAAGAAAAAGTGTAGGTAGTAATGATGACAAGAAGTACATCTATGAGACAGAGATACAGCCAAAGGTTATCTTAGGTACCACCAACTTTTGGGGGGCTTGAAGATTTATGTCTGTCTTTATCTCTTCCATACAAATGAAAACATAATAAAATTAATGCTATTTCCTACTTGTGACCACATGCCACTAAAAGAGTTATGTTCTATCTAAGTACAGACTTAAAGATTAAGATAATGACAATACAGGTAAAATTTCCTTCAGGAGAGACCCCAAGAAACCTCCAAGTATTATTAAATTCACTTGTTGCCTTTTACTATGTTTTCTCTATACAAGACAACATCAAAAGCCTTCGCAACCAGACACAGGTGTGCCATGATTAGCTATGAGATCCACTACAAGAAATTTATTAAGTGGATGTTCAAATCTCACATCTGTGAATGATTTAATTTTTAAATATAATTAACAGTCATTCAACATTAGATCCATCACACCATTGCTTTCAATCACTTAAAATGCAGCCACGGAGATATCTATAGTCTGCTCTGTATCGTAACAATTTACCATTAAGAGCGCTGGTGTTTATTGTCAGTGGACTGATTAACTCCCACAAACTGGGGAGGAATTCATCAAAATCTGGTTATGTTCATGAGTGTCTGTCATCCCCCGTTGCAACTCTCATGGTGGAAAAGAGTTGAGGATTGCTGCTCTTCTGCCTATCAAAAAACAGGCACGTTTATTCCTATTCTGTACCATCCTCTCCAAGCCTTTCTTTCCCAACCAGTGAAACCTGGTGTTCCTGGTATACCTCGTATGTTTCCTTTGGTAGCAAACACAGAAAACAATTTAACTCAGACTACAATCACTTACCTGCAAGTCTGCATCGAATTCATGTTTCAGGTGTGCTTCTTCAGCAGCCTCCACAAGACGCTGAAAAGAAAGCAACATCAAGGATTACAAGTGTGCCCTGGACCCCATTTCAACAACATGGAAAGACTGAGTTTTTGACATTGCCCCTAAAATGACAGATTATATCATGGCACATTCATTGTGATGGGTGCCTTTGTTGCCATGAAACTGAAAATAGTAACATCACTGTCAAAAATCTAGTTTTCGCCTTCATTATTCATCCATAATTCTTCCAACAAATATTTATTGTTATGTGTGTTTAAAGGCACAAATGTTCTGCACCCATTTTTGTAACAATTCAAAGACACTGGCCTTTGAGGTCCTATATGGACTCTAAAATCTACCTAGAAAAGTGCATTCCTTAAGTAGAAAAAGCCCTTAGTCAAGATTTATTAAACTGAATTGAGTCCAAATCTAAGTGGCTAACTTCCCTAACTATTTGGAAAACATTATTTATTTTAATTGCCTGCATCATTCAAGGTCAATTCTTTCTGCACCCAATTCTGGTATGTAATTATCAGGTGACAGTTATTTGAATTTTATGGTACATCAATATCATTTTGACAATCTGCATCCCAATAATAAAATCACTGAAATTAAATCAATAAGCAGTACCCATAAAATCCATAATTATTCTTCTTGGCCAACTGAATTCAACAAATTCATATTTGTATGAAAATAACTTAATGAAATTCCATGTCACAATTATTCAACAACCAAAATCATTTTAATTTAATTTGAATTTACCAATAAGTTATTTCCCACCATGAAAGTGTAGGCTAGATGATATTGCAGAAAACTCATTTAGTTAAGTAATATTGCACTGAAATTTCACTGAACTTAGAGCAAAACCTTTAGATCAAAATAAAAATTCAACTATCTTAGTTTTTCCCATCGTTAATCTTGTAGCCTATGCTGCCTTAAACTTGCTTTTTCTTGACATAATATAGACTTGAATTTAACAAAGCCATGCTTCAAAAACTGATGACATGAGTATTAACCTCTAAATGACCACAAATCCACAGGCAAATGTTCCATGAGTAATTCTTAAATTGAACAGAGAAATTAAGAAGCTGAATATGTTTGAGTAACTTCAGGCTCAAGCAGAGAATATGAAAGCTCTCTCTCTCCACAGAGGCCTACAAAGAAAGAGATAGACCAGCCAGAGATTTGTCTGCAGACAAACCTGGAAGGGCTGGCAAATGTGGCTCTCCATGCTCCCATCAGATGGTCCGGAAGGAGCTTCCCCTTCTCTGGTCAATCAAAGAACAGACCCCAGGAAACATGGCAGGGCCAGAGACGGAAGACCCAGTCCTAATTCCAGGCATGATGAGAGCACTACAGGCGTGAGATCTTGGGTAAGACCCTTCCTCTCTCTGGGCCAAACTTCTTCATCCCACACACATGTAAAGATGACACCAGAGCAGTGGTTCTCAAAGTGTGGTTTCCTGCTGGCAGCATCAGTTTCACCTGAGAACTTGTTAGAAATTCACATTCTCAGGCCCCATTCCAGTCCTGCAGAATCAGAAGCTCCAAGAAGCTTGCTTTAACCTCCCAGGTAACTCTGATGCTACTAGAGTTTGAGAACCACTGGCTAAAACACCACTTGTCCCAGACCTTACCTCATCCCTGAGACTTGCTTACTGAGCTCTACCAAACCTTCAAGGTTTCTCAACTCTCATTTATCTTTTTAAAACCTGTGTACATATGTATTTTCACTATCAGACATAAAATACTTGATAGCAGAGAGACATACAATGGAGAGGATGAGAAACAGAGAAAAAGAAAAATAAGGAGAGACATTATGTATGTAGATTGGATATGCTGGCCCCAAGCTTGTATTGAGTCAGCTTTCAATGGGTCATAGTCTTCTTGGAATCTTTCAGTGAAGCTTCCCTGCCTTCTAGGAACACAAAACACAGTCTGCAAATGCATCAGTGTGGACCTGGATAGATAAGTGACAGGCAATGATATAACAAATCAATGTGCTTGTGAGAGCTTATTCTCTTAATCTTTGTAATAGATTTAAACTCTGTATGCATGTACCATGAAATCAGTTACATACCAAGTGTGTATAAATATTATACATGTCTGAACATTTTCATTATCAAAAAAGTCATGTATTTTGATTGTATATTTACCTAAACACATAGAAATTGTTTTTATGGTGTCTAAGCATTCTGAAAATCCAGAAATGTCAATGAAATGACCCAGATCGAAAGATAGGGACAAAATAATTTCACAATGACCAAGACAGATAATATTGAAAAAAAAGTGAAGAATTGGAAATGTAAAAAAAAAAAAAAAAAAAAAAAAAGAAGGCAGTATAGAACCAACAAATAAGAGAAAAAATAGAAATGATAGGCAAATTGAAATTATTATGAAAGAGCATAGCATAAAATTCAGTTCACATATAACATTTTATTTCTATTTATGTGTATGTATATATGTATATCATATATACCATATAACATGCTCAAATATAACAAAACATGAAATGTATTTCAACCACAAATACTGCAATGCAGCACATAGGGCACAAGAAGGTAACACACTGGAAAGAATTCAATAATATTGTACTAATTACTGAGATTAGCCAGAATACTGTTCTCTGCATGTAGCAGTGAGTATATGAGAATCTGGACCCTGCTGGCCAGTTTTCATGTTTATTTCCAAGTTAAAGTTGCTGTATGTCTTTTTAACTCAATTTATCTAACACACCTCTTGTTTCCATGAAGGTATTTCCCATCATGCTCACAACAAAGATTTAGAAAATATAATTGAGAAAAAGATAGTCAACTGGCAGCTATACATAATAGTTGTCTTATGTGAAACAAATAAGCACTTTGGAACAGAGCTCTTTGAAAAAATAGACCCTCTTGCAGTCAATAAGGGGGTTATCCCAACCTCTTCTCTGGTGCTAGTCGAAGACAGGCTTACATTTTATGAGAGAATTCAGGGGGGAAACCCCCAAGAATAGGCTCCACTGTCATGCACAATGGTAATGATAAACAGGACATCAAGAACTTTGTACCTTTTGAAAAGAACAAAGGATAGTTCATCTTTCCTCCGAAACACTCTTACAGAGACAAATGAATTAAAAGAAATGGTACCTAAGAAGAAAATCATATGCCATAAATTTGCCTAAAACAGAGTCCTGGGGATAAAAGTTACTACTATTAATAAAATAAAAAATAAATTGAATTATCATTAAAAAATCAAGGCAACTCAACTTTCAACTCTGATGTTTGCCAGTAAAAAATAACCACCTATATTGTCTCTTTCCTGTACAAATATCCCTATTATCTAATTCAAATTAAGTATATTTTAAAAATAAGTTTGATTATCACTTGCAGGTAAGAAAAATCAATTTAAATGTGCTAATATTTTACTTATTATATAAAAATTGCCACTGAGCCTGAGGAAAACTGTTACTCTATTGTAGCATTAAAAAGGCAGTGCGCTTTTAATAATAATAAGTTAATATTCTCTTGTATGAATTCCCCTTTGGATCCACAGATGGGATTATAGAATTGTGACTGTGGTTTTTAATTAAAGATGAACATTGGAAATAAAAATGGCTTTGAGGACTAGCATTCAAAACTGAGCTTTGAGGAAAAGAAAAACAGCAGTTTTGTCCCCAAGTTCCCGCACCCCATTTAATGCCAAATTCTCCCCTCTCACTTTAATGCTGAAGCATTTCATTACTCAGTAAAAATGATAACAATATACTGGAATATACAATATGTCCCAAAATTGGAACAAAGCACCTAAAGCTAAAACATTGTAATTCATGAGCTGATGTACATTTCACTGACTTTTATATTTCTAAATCACTCTTCCCTTTTAGTGAAATAAATACAAACAAAAGCTATCTTTATAAGTTAAGAAATGCTAGAAATCATGGACCATGGATAGTATTTATAGTTATGGTGAAGGCAAAACTGCCGAGGGAAACAGCAAGGATATTAAAGCATTTCATTTAAAATCACATCTTATTTCTTGTTACAACGACCCCATGTTATCCCTACAACACTACAGAACGTAATCTCCTGTCTCCTCCTCCAAAACACTTAAATCAAGACTAGGGTCAAAGACATTGTAGAGGTCAAACTTTCTGTCACAGTCCAAAAGGGGAAAAATAGGACACCAAGTCAAAGTAAAAATTGGATCAGAAGAAAAAAATGATTTTTTGTTCTGTTTGTATTTCATCTTTTTGTTCCTGGTCATTTTGGCTTACCAGGGGAAACAAGAGAAAGAAATGTGCAATGAGAGTGGAAAGGTAATGAAAAATGTAATCACACAACCAAAGTAACCTAGTACTGGACTCCTACTGATTCTATCAGAATGAACAAATTGTATACAAGTGAAAAAAATTAAATTAAAAATTCCTAAGATTGGAGGGGGGTCATTATGGACAAAAATTCTTAAAGCAAAACAAATACTAAAACCAAAGATAAAAGTTGTTGTTTTTTTTTTTATTTCCCATGATAAAGCTAAAAAGCATTGGCTTGTAAATGCTATTATAATGGAATATTGGAAGATTTCAAAGCACTTAATATGTTTAGTGGTTTTCATTTAATGTTTCACAACAATACATTTAATACTCATATTAGGGTTTTTATTGGCATTTTTTCTAGAATATATGCATAATTCTTTCTCAAGTACTGTTTAAGCTCAACTAGGGGATTCTAAGGAAAATCTATCATCATTAATGGATTTAAGCTTCATTGATGATTAACCTGGAGCTAGTTTTTGAATTGTCATTAAAACCAAAACAGTAAGAGCTAAATGTGTAGAAAACTACCAAAAGGAGTGATCCAAGAGAAGTAATAATTACTACTACCACCACATCCAGTGTAGCACATTCATCTTTTCCTCACACTCGATTTAGTGGCTTTTGTTTTAAGGGCTAGAGTTTAATGGAGTAAGAGTTACAACAATGGGTACATGGGGTTAATTCTATCCTAGCATCACGTTGCCTTGCAGGGCACGCTGGCCATCTACAGAGGTGAGGACAGAGGAAACCCATAGCCTCTCTACAGTCACAAATCTCGTACTCAGTGGATCTCAAAAACAAAATGAAAACTCACTATCCTCATTAAATGCTATCAGCACATCAAAAGATGTCTCCAAGAATCTGGACAAAATGAGATCTATTTGTTCCCAGGATTAATTTCAAACACTTCTCTCTTGGATGTAGGTCAAAAAAAAAATCACAGTTTAAGAACCATTATGTTAAAAAACAAAAATGTAAGATGTTCAAATTTACATTTTCATTCCTTCTGTCACTCAAATCCCTTTCCTTCTGTTCTCAGGATAGAGTGTTTATCACTCTGTAACAGCGCAGATTAGTCTTTGCTGCTTTTGTTACTGGATGACGACTTCCCAAAGTATGGGACTTGTACCATTGGTGAGCCATGAAACAGCATGTGGTGGTTGGCAGAAGGGTGAGGGACATGCACAAGGGAGGCAGCTATTTCACCTGAAAGGACAAATGACAAAGAATGTTGACTGTAGGCCAGGAAGCTTCCCAGAACTGACACTTAGGCTGAGCCCTGTGGGAGAACTGGAGGTTCTTCCAGAAGGAAAGATGCTGAAAGACTGTTACAGCCTATGAAAACATTGTAAACAAAATTTTAGAGGCTGGACCTCAAAGACCTACATGGGGCCACGTTATTGGCTGGGTGACTATCAGACGATCAACAAGGGCAAAAGGAATAACCTGGAAAGAAGGACACAATTTGACAAGAAGAAATCCAAGACATTTTTTCCCTCCCATCCTAAAATACTAACACTGTCATTAGAGTCCTGAGAGTTTAATAATATTTAGCAATTGTTATTGATACAAATGTTTCTACTTTTCAACTCCAATTTAAATGGCACATATAATTCACCAACTATCAAGATGATTGTTTCTTTAGAGAAAAACAACTTCGATAAGGGGCCTTCATTATTTCTTTGTTCCTTCAGAAGAAATAAGCTTTGTTGCACACGAATGAACATTTTGTATAAAATGACCTTCTGCCTGAAAGATGCAAAGATTGCCTCTGCTTTAAAAAAGGCAAACATTTCAAAGTAGATTATAAAAGCTAATCTATGAAGTTTCTAGAAAAAGCTGGTAATGGGACAATAGAGCAAACATTTCATGTGTGTGTGGGGACCTCTCTTCCCTTCTGCCTACTCTTCCCCTTCCTGTCTCCTTCAGATTGTGTGAGGCTACCCCAGCCTTTCACAAGACAAAATAAGCCTAAAGTCTACATTGGAAGACAGGATCACAATCAATAACAAATTATCTTTGTTTCCACAGGAGAGACATGTTATCAATTTGAGGCTGATTAAATTAATACCTGTTATCAACACGAATGGCCTCTTTCAAAACCAAAGCCATCTCATTCTACATCTAAGGCTGCATTTGCCAAAGTGCAACATTTGCAAAGCTATTAAAGATGGAAACAGTCAAACTCAGCTCTAAGAGCCACCCAAGGGCCAAAAGAGCTGGGAAGGAGAGAGAAGATAAGTCAATCCTATATTTCAGCCCAAGTAGTTTGTCCAAGTGATCCAGCATTTTAAAGAACAGTCTTCTGCTTGTGTAACCCTGTGGGAATGGTTTAGAGTTGATTAGCAAAATCAAGGCTATTTAACCTAAACCTTATAAAGTCCTCTCGGAGTCCCTCGGTTCTGAGATAACTGAACTAGATCTTTTGTGGGGCAAGTGAGCTGTTGTGAATTTCCCAAGAGGAGAGTCCAGGAAGAACAGGATTGTTACGCTCCATCAGTTTGAGGACAAGCATTTGTTTTACACACTGGACACCATCTGTCACCGAGGGCTCTGACAGTGGTGAATAAAATTCTGTTCCACCCTTAATTACATCCTTTCCAGCAGCTTCTTTTGACTGGAACCCACAATGGTGGAGCTTTGAACATACTGTCCCACTAGCTAAGGAATATGGGGACACCTGCCGAAAAAAAGACAGATAGGACAAAATGAAGTGTAGCCCAGTTAAGAAGGGATAGTCTCCATGAGAAAGTCTGTCCTACAGAGAGTTTCCATTCCTGGTGGTAGCAACAGGTTTCCATCGCTTTTGTTCAATTTAACTTAACAAGTATTTGTTAAGAATCTATTAATTAACCAGAACAGCAACAAGAACTGAGTGGGACAAGAAAAAATAGATGACTTTGTCTTGGCCCTCAAGAAGCTTTTAGTCTTTTAAGTATTGTGGCTCAGGAGAATCAGACAGTCTCAGAGTCCAAGGACAGGGGTTTGAAGCCAAGTTATCCTACTCACTGGCTGCTTGACCCCAGGAAAAACCTCTCTTCTCAGAGTCTTGATTTTCTTATCTGATGAACTAAAATAAAATGTCATCTTTAGTTTATACCTCTGTGTGTGAATTTGATGAGAACATACACACAAAACATTTCCTCAAGGATTCCACACAAGTGTAAGACATCACTATGATGACGCAGGGGAAGCGACAAGATTTTCAGGCATAGCACAGCTTGACTGGAACAAGGAGACTTCACAGAGTCTGTGCCTCCCACAGTTGGCTCTCATATGGGGAGAACTTGGAAGAACTCCTCAAGTTCACAGTTACATGGAGGTTATGTGAAAGTTAATTCTTCTGCCAAGGAAGGACTCCAAACCTTGTGTTCTCAAACGCAAGGCTGTGCACCTGCTCCTTAAGGGCTGGTTTTCAGAATCCACCACTCTGTTTCAGCTTCAGTGGCAAAATCTGTGATCAGTGAGGCTGAAAATGAACTGAGACAAGGGCCTTTATCAAAAGGTTTGACTGATGTCCTCAAAATGGCACAAATAAAAAATTAGGCTGTTTGCCAACACAAGCTCCTTTGACAGATGGCACTGTGAGACTTAGAGTGTGGCAGGACGGCGAGTGTGGCAGGACATGGAGTGTGATAGGATAGCAAGTGTGGCAAGATGGCAAGTGTGGCAGGATGGGGAGTGTGACAGGACAGTGACAGCAAGTGTGGCAGGACAGCGTGTGCGGCGGGGCGGCGGGTGCGGTGGGGCGGCGAGTGTGGCAGGCAGCTCCCAGCCCTGGGCCCCAACCATGATCAGGAAAATAAAATTACCTTCCCCCTTGAATATGGGAAAATGAGGAGCGATTTCCATGTCCATTCTGACATTACCTTCTCAAGATGGATTTTTATGTAAGTTAGAGGCAGGAAAAAAGTTATTTTAATTTCATTTTTATTCTTTCCTTCTATCCATCCATCCAGAAGTTCACCAGGCAACTTTAGTGTGGGAGGCAACATATCATGCTGGTCCAGAGAGCAAGCCCTGGGGTCAGACAACCTGACTTTGAATCTAGGGGCAAAGTTCTTAATACATAGTAAATGCCCATTGATGTTAGTCCTTATCATCAAAGGTGAGGACAATAGTGATGATGATGATGAAGTATGTGAGAAGAATTATGCCAGGGGCTTGGGCCAGGAAGATGAGCAACATGTCCATAGCTGAGCTAAGAGGAGAAGCAAGAAATTAGACAGTGTTACCTGGGCTATGCTAGGAGGTAACATTAGGTGATAATATCAAACAATTACTGGGTTTCACACTTCCTAACCTAGTGCCAAACTGTTCTAGGTGCTTCGGTCAATGAACCCAGGTTAATTCTCACAACTGTCCTATGAAGGAAAGCACAGATATCATCCCAACTTTATATGTGGGGAAACCAAAGAGCAGGGAGGATAAAGTGTATGAGAGCTCAAAGCAGGGAGCAGACAACTCTCCAGGGTGTGCGGCACCAGTGTGGGAAAGGCTTCATAACTGACGTGACAGTGAGCCTGTATTAAAGGATGAGAGGAAGTCGGCCAAGTGGCCGAGAGAAAGGATGGGAACATGAACAGCAAAGGCTCCAAGTTAGGGGCCTCATGTGTCTACAGAGAGGCAGGTGGTTTGGAATGGGGAAGGTCAGTGGTGTGCGGGGAAGGGTGCAAGAAGGCAGACAAGTGAAGTTCCGGTGAGCAAGGGCAATGAGCAAGGCTAAGGAATACTATGCTCTGTGCACAGTGGGGGAGGAAAGCTGACGAGGACTGATTGGGTATAAAAGCAATGCAATCAGTTCTGAAATTTAAGTTATCTTCAAATTAATCTGGTAGCAGTGTTGAAAAAATAAATTAGAAGGAGATAAATCTAAAACAAAGAAAGACTGTAGCAGAGACATCACTTGCTTTACAGCCACTCCCTCCACAAATATATCAATCCATCAGTGGGTCCTGCAGGCTCTCCCTACAAAATGTGCCCCATGTTTCACCACTTTTATCACGGCCTCCCCTGTTACAACCCTAATCGAAGCCACAAGTATCTCCCCCTGGAAACTCCAGCCTCTAAACAGGTCTTCAGCTTCTTCTCCATGCCCTACAATCAATTCTTTACACAGTTGCCAGAAGGAGTTCTATTAAAAATAATTCTCATGGCATCATTCCCCTGTTGAAACCTTTAATCACTTCCTGTCAGTCATGACCATGACCCACAGGCCCTTCACAATCTGACCCTGCCTCCTCAGTTCCTCCTCCTCCCCCACTGGCCCCAGACTCCCAGCCATCCTTCTGACCCCAGACCACCACTTTCTTGTCTATTACTCTTGCCATTCTCTTGACCTAGAATGTTCTCTTCCTGCGTCCTCCGATGTTTGCCCCCTCCTCGTCATTCATTCTGCCACTCAAATGACTCCTCCTTAGAGATATAATCCCCACACCAACTCCAACGAACGGTGACTGACTTCATGCTAAAGTAGTACGGAGAACATGGCTAGTGCTCAAAATAAAGCTGTGGGTCAACTTAAACATCTGTTAATCCTATTGTGTCCATTCCAGGGACTGAATTTAGAGGGGAATGTAAAGTTTATAAGACACAAGTCCTTCCTTTGAGGACATTACAATCTAGGGAGGGAAAGAGGCAGGCAACTGCAACACAATGTGACAAAAATTCCTACAGGAGGAAGCAAGGGATACTACGGACGTCCACTGAGGGACAAACTAAACTAGGTGTAAGAGGTACAAGAAGACTTCTCATCTATGTTGAGACTTGAATGACATGAGTTAGCCCAGAAAACAAAGGAAGAACATTTCAGGATGCAACAGTCCCTAAGGCAAAAGAGACCATGACATATTAAAAAAATTACAGGAAGTTCACTGTCCTGGGTGTATAGGAGGGTTGATTGCACAGGGGTGGAGAGTAGTGAGAAAGAAGGCTGGGAAGTTTTAAGTACCTTAATGTTACTGAATTTTAAAATTATTAAACGGTGATCCAAGGCCATAAAGAGAGTGACTGTAAAGAAGACATGCTAAAGCTATTTAGGGAAGAGAGTCTGCAAGACTTAGAGGCCAAGAGAACTTAGAGAAGGAGGGAGAAGTCAGAGTAATGGTCATTAGCTTTGCTGCTATTTGCCACTACCCAGTACTGCCCCCAAGAGATATCCAGGAATGGTCAGAGAGGAAGGTGGAGCTCAGGAGGGACATTTGAGAAAGAAGGGCAGGCAGGAGCCGCAAAATATCACTGCAAGACTAAGAAATATGATGATAGAAAATATGGTGATTGAGGGTGTGTTTTTGAGGGAGACTATTGATTCCCAGCACCATCTATGATGTTCCTTCTATGGCAGGGGCAGGAAGCCTGCGGACTACGTGTGCTTGAGTTCCTTGCCACAGGGTGTCAAGTTAGATTCCTGAGAGATCCTCCAGGCAAGAAGAGAAGACCCCAATATTCTCCAGTTGAAGTGATGGGCAAATGTGTGGGCACCTACAGATGGCAGGGAACTTTTGCCTGTGCCATGCAGATGCCCTCCTGAGGACTACCCACGGGGCCTGCAGACTGCTATGGCCACTGGCGGTGGCTCCCTGCGACCAGGGCACTTCCTGAGTCTATGAACTTGGGCAGCAGCTTCCCTGACCCTCATGCCCCCAGTTCTTCTATCAAGTAAGCCTTGAATTCCCTGTATTAAATCCCTGCCTACTTGAAATACCTAAAGGTTTTTGTTTTGTTTTGTTTTGTCTTTCTGATCAGACATGACTGGGTGAGCCAAGGGGTGACTGTGTAAGACCAGTTGAGGTACAGAGGTAGGTGCACAGGACAAAAGTGCAGAGAGCAGAGAAGTGGGTGATGAAAGATCAGGAAAGTAAGTCTAGACTCCTATATCAAAAAAAAAAAAAAAAAAAAAAACCCAGAAAGAAAAGAGGGATGGAAGGAAAGAGGGAGGAGAGGTTCGGGCCATAGCAGGAAGGGAATGCAGAATGAAGGAAGGCTTAGAGAAGACAACAGGCTCACATTAACTAAAGCAGTAATAAGCACTGTCCTGGGAAGCTCCCCACAGGCCCAGCTCAGGGTAGCTCTAGGAGTCTTCCCAGGAACCAGAAAGCCCGTGGACCCAGGCCTCCAATTCAAAGGGCCTTAGAGTTAGACTTTCCACATTATCTCCTACAGAGATTAGAGGTATAATCACAGAGAAACCATAGCATCAGAAGGAGAACTCCTTAAAGTTGTATCCCTTTCCTGGACCATGCTGCATGATCATTTTTCTTTACTGTATCCTTCATTTTCCTGGGAAGCACTCTGTTATGTTGTTTAGGCACTCTTTAATAAAAAGCAGTCATTTGTTAATGTAACTATTTAAAATATACCACAGTTTCAACTATGATTTGTCATTTCTTCATTTCATAACATATGGGATCCTTGGAAAAACAAACAAAAAAAACCCAAAAACAAATGGCCTGGGTCATGTGTAACTTTTGAAGGGCTCTGGGAAACAGGACCACGCTAGTTTTTCCTCCTCCAGGATCAAGTCAAATGCATGAACTTGGTGTGAAGATCATTTCAAATGAAACCAAGAATGGGTAATAAAAAATAAGGCTGTTTTTAGAATCTTGGTCCCCACACATTTTACACAAATCCCTTGCATCAATGTCCTCAGAATAGGCCCTGTTCCCACCATGTAGAAATAAAACTCTGAAGCCAGCACTGTGAACCTTGCTGACACTTTGCAGAAAAATGACAGCTTCAACTCAAAACATGGAGTCGTAAGGGAACCAACACTTATGACATGAAACTATGTGCATGAGCTTTTGAGTCCACAGGTTGCCAAGCAAACCAAGGGGCTGGTTCTTAATGATGTGTGTGTACCTTAAATTCATTTTTTGTTAACTCTCCCTTCTACTCCTCATATGTTCCTTCTTCTTGCATTCAAGAAATGACATTTTCACCCTCTGGAACCAGGCTTAACAATTTTAAATTTCCAAAGATGAAGAGCTGACTTAAAGGCTAAACTTCCTCTCCCTTTTTTAATGCCCAGGTAATGAACTGAAATTACATTGAATTTTGATGGAAAGCTACTCATATATTTCATGCTCTCAGCTTCAACTCTTTCTCCCCTGTGAACTCTTAATTATGACTTTATTTCAAAATGACAACGAAATAAGGAGATATATGAACACATGTGAGTGGTAAAAGATTGGAGGATTTTTTTTAAATGAAGCAAAACAGAGCTAATGAAGGACTAAATCCATTTTACATAAAAGTAAAACTAAGAGCAAAAACTGAACTTTCCTCAGGTCTCGTTCAATGTCTCATTTGTACGCCACGCTTTGCTCTCACGTAGCCCCTCCTTGCCGCCCAGGCCCCACAGCTTGGAGTCCTGGACATTTCCTAAGCTCTTCCAGGACCGAACAAAATGGAGTCTTCATTTTGGCACAAGGCACTGACACTCTTTGTTCTCCTTTCTGCAAACACCTACACCATCCTTATACTGTGAAATAGGCACCGAGAGTAGTAAGTTACAGAAAATTTCCACTTTGTGAACAAAAAGCAGTTGAGTATCAGCAATTCTACATAGTTTGAGCTAATTCATAAAATACATTTGGACTTTAATGGTTTTTAAATTCCCTTTAATGTTCCCAAGAAGCTAAATGATTTTGAGAAAATTAGGAGTCCTAGGAAAATGCAGAAGATGGAATGAACACGATCGAGGCCCTTCTTGATGCCAGGCAGCTTACAAATGTTTGTCTGTCCCCACGGCACAGGTGAGAAGCAGTCTCAAAGTGACCCCGTGACTGAGTTAGGGGGTTAAGAGTGGAACTCTGGACACTCGCTTGGTTAAACTGACAGGAAGACTGAGACCATAGATGCCCATGTGGATCCCCTCTGGAGTGACACAGGTCCCCTTGAAACCATAGCCACTAGCAGCAGCTACCTCTACGGGTCCTGAAGAGAAGGTCCTTAAATTCCATCATGCAAATAAACTGAGGCTATGATGTCTTCACTGGAGCCTGCCTACCATCAGTGTTATGCTTTCAAACCAGATATAAACTGAGGGGCAAAAGGGCTACTTTAAAGAAAATTGTGCATTCTCATATCTTTTGTCTTGTGTCAGAAGACAAGCATGCCTGCCCTCTATTCATCTTCCAAGAGAAAAGCAGACTGATGTTCTGGTCACAAATTTCTTCCTGTCCCAAAAACATGGGTGAAAAATCTACCTTTGAAGATGAAGGGGGAAAAAAAATCAGTCTTCAGGCTGATAATTGTCTAGCGTCTCTCACTGCCAAACAGTCCTCCCTTTCAGGCCTGGAAACCACTTAGAGAACTTCCCGTCCCCATCTCCATGGCGACAGGAGGTTAGCACAGGAGTCAAGACCGAACATTCAGTGTTTGATGTGCTGGGAGAGGCAGCAGCCTTATGGGCTCTGATAGCAGCTCCTCAGTGGCATCCTTTAGGTCAAGTCCCACTCTGTCCCCAGGAGGAACCAAGCACAATCAACTCAGCAGTAACAGAACACATCAGCAGGGACACAGACAGCAAACAGGGGAAGAACTGTGTTAGATCGCATCAGGTAAGCATGACTTATAAAGCAAGGTGACACGGTAGAGAGTAGTAGAGAGTGACAGGGACATGCATGTTTGAGTGGTCAGGAAAGGGATCCCTGAATCTAAATAACAAAAAAGAGCCAGAGGCTCTCTGAAGGAAGAGCTTTCTGGGAAGACAAACAAGTACAAAGGTGCTGAGGTGCTGGCTACAAAAACCAAACACAGGTCTCCGGCCGATATCTGAAACCCCTGGATCCAGGTATGCTATGCTAGTTCAGGATTATTTGGATTTTAGAAAAATAAAGTGATGTATGTGTCTCATATTTATTACAAATCATCCCCAGTGAGGGCTAGTGCAGCACCCCATAATCAAATATTAACATTTCTGTAGTAAGACATATGATTATTCACACTAATTACAACAGATGTTACAAATGTTAACATGTCAGTTTAGGTCAGGCTTTTTCACCAAATGAGTTGGGAAAAAAATTTCAATTTTCAGAGCTTTCTAGGTTTCTAAATCACAGAATGGACCTGTGAACCTGCTGGGAATTGAAAAAAAAAATAAATTGATAGAAGTTTCTCAATCTCATGTTTGTTAGCCACAAAGTTTTCTCAGGCCCTTGGCTCAGCTCCTATCTGGGCAAGTCACAAAATTAAATGAATAAAGACAAATCAAACAACTGGCAATAGGAAGATGGGCCGTGCGGAAGTGATGAAAATACACACACAATGTGATGTGCATCAAGGACCACATTACGGTGTTCTATGTACAATCTGATAAATCCAATAAACTCATTAAACTGTACACTGAAAATGGTGAATTGTATTGAATGTTATATCTCAATTAAACTTGTTAGAAAAATAACATCAATGGAAGAAACTCAGAAATGTGAATTAATAGACCAGTTTTTCAAATCCAGAAACCCACTTATGAATAGTGTGATCCTATTTTCTCACAGTAAAAGTATCCCAAGTACTGTAAAATGGTACAGCTCCACTGGAAAACAATCTGGCAGTTCCTCAAAAGGTCAACAGAGACCTACCATGTGACCTAGAAATTTCACTCCTACATAAGAAAAATGAAAACCTATGCCCACACAAAAAGGTGGGACCACCCCCAAAAAACAGAATTTATTTATAAAAAATTGTGTATTTATTTTTATATGTTTAAACTCAGTCACCTTGAAAGTACTCTCCATTTGATGCAATACACCTATCAAGATGCTTTTTTCTACTGCTCAAAACTGTTTTTGAACATGTCAATTTTAATATCTTTTAGTATTTCTGTCGTTTTCTGTTTTACCTCCTCCACATCGGCAAAATGTTTCTCCTTGAGGACTTTTTTCATCGGAGAAACAAAAAAAAAGTTGCTTGGAGTGAGATCGGGAGAATAGGGAGGGTGGGGCACACGGCTCATGCAGTTTTTGGTCAAAAACTGCTGAACATCAGTGCTGTGTGGGCCAATGTGCTTGTGAATCACTCATCATGAAATAGGCAAACACATTGAAAGAGTCTTCAAAAAGTTCACTGAAGTCGAACACAGCCTCTAACAACTCCAGCTAGTACACTGATACAGATGAGTTCCTAGAACACCCACCTAGTGGGGGAAGCCTGTATTGCAAGGGGCTAAGCCTCCAGAAGATAATTCCAGTTTTTTGGGAACCTACCTTCATATAGACAAATGTTCAAAGCTATATTAATCATAATAGCCCAAAAGTGGAAACAACCCAAATGCCCATCAACTGATGAATGGATAAACAAAATGTGGTATATCCATACAATGGAACATTATTTGGAAATAAAAAGCAATGAAATACTAACACATGCTATAACATGACTGAAATTTGAGAACATTATAGTAAGTGAAAGGAGTTAGTCACTAAAGACCACAAATTGTATGATTTTGAGTATATGGAATGCCCAAAAGAGGAAAATCCATATAAAGTAGATTAGTGGATGTCTAAGGCTGGGAAGAGTAATGAGATTGAGGAAATAATAGCTAAAGGTATTGGGTTTCCTTTGGGGGTTGATGAAAATATTCTAAAATCAATTCTTGTGATGGTTGTGCAACTGTAAATATACTAAAAACCACTGAATTGTATACCTTAGGTAGGTAAATTATATGGTATGTAAACTATATTTCAATAAAACTGTTATCCCTAAAAAGTGTCAGGATGAAATTATATATGTACCGTTGTCTCCTTTACCTCAATGCATACAATGATTCCTTGGTGCCAACGTAGCAAGTACAACCTGTCATCATAGAATGTGACCACTAAGCACCATCAACAGAGGGAAAGTTCTCATCTACCAACTATGAAACTGGGAAAGTCTGTGCAGAAATTTAAATCTGCTTTAAAGACTTACTTATTTACTTGGTTCTTAATTGGGATCCTTTATGCACCTTTAGCACAACAACCCATTTCAGATTAACTAGCAGAATTACTGTCATTTGCATTAACTGTGATTAGAAACTCTAAATAAATATTATTGAGGTAAATGTAAGTTAAATATATTAAAATGCTCCTTAGAAGCGTGTTGTAGTGTGCACATTCAACGCTAGAGTCTAAGAATTACGACTCTGATGGCATCTAGCAGATTTCTAGGTGAATCTAGAAGTAACATGCAAATAGTGTTAGTTAAAAATTTCTCACTCCTTGGGAAAGTAAACAACAAATGGAGGAAAAGATCTTAGATTTGCCATATTTTGGAAGGCTTGTTACAATGCATTACTATTCATTTATAATCCATGGCATTCCAAAAAGATTTTCCCAAGAGGAAAAAAAAAAAAAGCAGCTCAATTATTAGATTAATTAAGAACATCTGCTCTTACAGGGCATTGAAATCAATTAGTTAACAAATATTTATTAAGTATCCACTATATACAAAGAATGTGGCCTGGCACTGACGTGAGCTACATAACACTTATGACGGTTTCTGCCCGCAAAGAATTCGTAGTCCTGTTTAGCAATAGCAATGATAAATTACTATCCCTGATGCTGTCTGCCAGATCAGACATCCAATTAACAGGAAGCATAAGAGTTGATGGAGTGAGAACTTACCCCAGGAAGAGAGAAGAGGAGGATTTTGGACTAAATTTTAAAGGTGCCTAGGACTGAGCCTTGACATCCCACCACCAGCTGCTTGGAGCAGTGTGTATATCACTGAATGCCATGTAGATGGTCGCCCAGTACAGCCATGGCTCCCCTGTCACTCTCAAATCTAATAATAATCACCAAGAATGAACTTGGTTCTATTCTACACTACTTAATCCTATTCTATACTACTATTTTTAAAAATTTTTTGTATCATTAAGTTATTTTACAAGTTTTTTAAAAGAATAATGTTTCAAAAAGAGAATCAAAATGGCAGAAGAGTGAGTGGAAGTCACATTGACCTCCTCCCAGGTCCAATCTGGAATTACAGCTAAATTGTGGGAAAATCACCTGGAAAACAACAGAACAATAGTGAGAGAAAAACCTTATAACCTTGGACAGATAGGAGAATAAACTTTAGTGCAATCTAACTGGTAAGTAGAGCAGTAGAGACTCGAGAAGGTGGGCAGGGAATCCATGCGTGGCAGCATCAGAAGGATATTGAAAGGGCCAGTTGGATCCCCATAAGAAAAGCGGGGTCTAAACCAAAAGTGGGGATCTCCAGCCTACAGCACCAGAGCCCAAGAAGTACATAGAAAACAGCCAGCTGGGAAAAGTGGCAGGGCTGCTCTCTGCCAGAGACAGGAGGGTGGAGATGCAAAGAGCCGTTTAAAGGGCCAACACATAAATTTTTATTTGCAGCCACTTACCTAGATCTCCAGCAAAGGCGGGGGCAGAGTGAGCTGGAGACTCCTGAGGAGAGATAGGGAAGGAAGCTGTGGGGAGAGAACTGAAGGAATAGGTGGTGAGATCTTGGTGCTGACTCATCCCCCATACGGCCATAGCCATTTTGCTCAGGAAGACCACTTCCCTGAGTAGCAACAGTGGGAGAGGACACAATAGCCCCACACCCAGCAGGGACCCGGCCCTGGCCCAGTAGTGCTAAAGCCTGACTGCTGAGTACAGAGTGGCAGCCACAGATAGTAGATCCCTGGAAAAAGGGGACGTGGAGTGGTCTAGAGACACTTGAGGACAAACTGGAGACAGGAGCTTTAGGGAGAGAACAAAGAGAGTAGCTGGTAAGAATCTCAGTGCTGACTCCTCCTCCATACAGCAGAAGCCATCTGGCTCAGGAAGACCACGCCCCTGAGCAGCACCAGTGTGAGAAGATACAATAACCCCATCCCCAGGAGGACCTAAGCCCCTCCCTGTGGTGTCTAAGCCTTACTGCTGAGTGCAGCGTGACTAGATTAACAGCTGAAGGAGACAGCCACAAACAGTAGATTCCTGGAAGTCCCAAACAGACTGCCTAAGGTCAGATAGGATCAATATCTGACATCATCAGAGGCATATCCAGGAAAAAAAAAAACAAACCAGCGGTCTCCTACCATAGAAGTTCACACCACAAAGCCAGAAAATCAAGACAGATCAATTTAAGAAGCAGAAGCAAAAAAGAAGGGTCTCACAAATAATGGGAAGACAAAGAAATACACTCCACTCAAAGGGAAAGGAGCAATCCCCAGAAAGAGAACTAAATGAAATACAGGCAATTAAATTACCAGATATTGAGTTCCAAACAATGGTTCTGAGGAAGCTCAATGAGCTCAGGGAGCTCAGAGAGAATTACAAAAAACTACAGGGAAACTATGAGGAATGCACTGCAAACTATATCAGCATGAAAAAGGACATAGAAACTATCAATAAAAGACAAGAGGAAATGAAGAATACAATTTCTGAATTGAAGAACACAGTAGAAGGAATCCAAAGCAGGCTAGAGGAAGATGAGGAATGAATCAGCAAGCTGGGGGACAAGGTAGAGAAAAGCTCCCAGAAAGAGCAAGAAAATGAAAAAGACTTAAAACAAATGAAGAGGCATTTAGAAAAATGCAGGACAACCTGAAACAATAATATCTGTATAATAGGGATACCAGAAGGAGAAGGAGAGGAGCAAGGGATAGAGAACCTGTTTGAAAAAGTCATGATGGAAAACTTCCCTAATTGGAGGAGAGAAAAAGACACACAAGTTTAGGAAGCACACAAGGTCCATTCAAGAGAAACCTAATGAGACCTCCTCCAAGACACATCATAATTAAAATGGTAAAAATCAAAGACAAACAGAATCCTAAAGGCAGCAAGAAAGAAAGAGGTAGTAACATATAAGGGAGCCCTGATACAGCTAGCAGCTGACTTCTCAACAGAAACACTACAAGCCAGAAGGGAATGGCAAGAAATATTCCAAGTCATGAAAAGCAAAGATCTGCAACAAAGACTGCTCTACCCAGCAAGGCTCTCAATTAAAATGGAAGGCAAAATAAGGAGTGGAATCTATTCAACAAAATAAACCAATAAATAAAATAAACCACAGACATGGAAACATGGAGCAGACTGAAAGTGACCAAAGGAATGGGGAAGGAGGACAATGGTGGAAAGAAGGAGAAGGGACTAGACAAAGAACATGTATGAATGACACATGGACATAGACAACAGAGTGGGAATTGACTGTGGGAGAGGGGGGTGGGGTGGGATGGGTGGAGGGGGGCACAGAGGGAAAAACTGAGACAATTGTAATAGAATAAACTTGATTTAAAAATTTAAATTTAAATTTAAAAGACTGACAAAAAATAAAAAAATAAATAAAAGAACAATGTTCCTTTGTAAAGCCTCAGGCCCAGGGGAAAAAAGACAACTCTTTCGATGACCTGTCACAGACTTGAGATATAGATATGTTGTATGTGTAATTATTTCTATGATGTCAATTATGCTTTCACTATTGGGGAAGGAATGTAAGCAATGTGATGAACACTGCAAAAAGGGTATGTTAAAAGGGAACCACAGCCCTAGCCAGTGTGGCTCAGTTGGTTGGAGCGTCTTCCCATAACCGGAGGGTTATGATTGCCAGTCAGGGCGCGTGCCTGGGTTGCAAGTTCTCATCCCCAGTCTGGGCACGTACAGGAGGCGACCAATCGATGCTTCTCTCTCGCATCAGTGTTTCTCTCTTTCCCTTCCTCTCTCTCAAAAAGCAATGAAATTGATGTCCTCAGTATTTTTTCAATTTTTTTTAAAGAGAGAACCCCCAAAACATTAGTTTGCTTCAGGACACATATGCTGATTTTTAAATGGATTATGTCACATTTGCCAATTATACTTTAAAAATTAAATTTTATATTAAACAAAAGACATCAGTGACTTACCTGAATTTTCTCTCCCTCTCCCTCTGTTTCTATACCTGTGTCTCTGTCTCTCCAAGAAGTTAAGTTTGACCATTATTTATTAAGCAAAAATTATTAAGACACAGCTATTCCTCTTGAAGATTGTACAAAATGATAAAAGAGACAGATATCTACTTAAATAACTTCTGTTTGATATGATGAATATTATAGGTAACTGATGTGGTAACTTTAAATAACCATTAAAATGATAACTATTAATAATATAAGTTAAAACAAGAACATCAAATTGTGGTTATGTGTTCTGTCTAACAAAATCTTACTTCTTATATAATTTCCCTCATTACCAATACATCTTTAAGACAAATTACTTAATTGATGCTGTTTAATAAATCATAGTTTTTAACTTTCAGGTACTCAATGAAATCCAGCAATAGTGTATCCAACTTTGCTGATAACTAATATAAGAAACATGGTGAATTACAGGACAAACCAATACCAGAGATCAAGATGGGCAGGCACCTAAACCATGGAAATGGTAGGGAATGTTTTACAAAGTCAAGGACAAGAAAAGAGCAAAAGAGTGTTAACGAAGTCCAAAGGGGCCAGTAGAAACATATGCCAGGACACCTGGAAAACCATGATGCTGAGGCAAGATCCTGGCCCAATTAAGGTAAGTGTGTATGGGAAGACAAGTTGGCAAGGTTCATCTAAAAAGAAACTACTACAAAACTTGGATGAGCTCTTGTAGACAATGAGTTAAGAGGCAGAGTTTGCGGTCAGGGCTCTTTCAAGCCTGTACTTCTCTTTCCTTATCTCCCTAGGACAGTGTTTTCCCTCTCTTGGATGGATTGCATTCCCCAGGACCCCTGAACTCCCTTTAAGAAGGGACATTTGGCAGCTGCTTCTTGTGAGCAGGTGATGGGTGGTCATAACTAGATTCTCCAGCTTCCCTTTCTCTAAAGGCTGTCTCTCAGGGAGGAGACTCAGGGCTGGAAACAACATCCCCAACGGCAATAAGGTTAGAGCAGCTCAACAAGTTAGGAGCTCTTGAATACTGATGGCTAGAGAATCCCAGTACCTTCACTCTCTTCGGGAGTAGAGCGGACACTCATAGGAGTTGCCCGCCCTTTGGTAATTTGTCTCTAAAGAAATGTCAAGTCAGTGAGTCCATTGAACACAATTTAATGGAGGGGGGAACCCACCAACTCTAAGCAATCTGAATGGACAGCTGTTGGAGTAGAAAATTATTAGAAAAGGTAAGTCAGTACTAAGAGAATTAGACTTGGCAGTTTATCAAACGTGAACAGGAGAGGATGGATGAATTCTGTGTCAATAACCGTTTTATCATCCCTAACCACTTCCACCTGGCAGGTGCCTGGATTCCAGCCACATCATTTACTTGCAAAATATGTTCACTTTGTCTTCCCTGTTTTCTTTGCTCTCTGCTTTGTATTTGAAGCACCCTTCTGTTTTTGAGGTTGCTTTTCTCTTTACCAGCATTGTAGCCTCTTGTAAAGATCTTAACCATAATTGTACGATCATTTGAGATAATACAAATATGTATAGAGTTAAACAAGCAGCTGCCTTTTTCTCATCAAGAGACATCTGGAAAAAGAAGCAAGGTTAAAAAAAGCTGAGTCCAAAATCCAAGAACCATGTCTAGTGAATATTTAGCCAGTGGTTGCCAAGGTGAAATGCATAGGCCCTTCTCAAAGATTTCTACCCTAGTTTTTCAGTTATATCAAAAGCCTTACTTTAGTTTATGGGCAAAATGCCTAAATCATTTCAAAAAAAAATAATCTAGTACATATGTGGAGCTGGCATATCTCCTGTGAATCCAATTTAAGCCCCTAATCTTTGCATCCTAATGGGTTTAAACATTTTCTGACAAGGGGAAAAATGTATTTTACATTTGCTTTCCAAGTTTCAGAGAAAACTATTTTCTAGCTCTAGGGTTATTAATCCTCAAAAGGAAAGCCTAACTCCTCTTTCATTTCGAGAGGTTATCTAGATAAAGTGCAGATTAGTGAGAAAAGTAAATCCCATGCCATAATCGTTGCACAGTGCATGTTATCCAAACCAATAGTAAGCAGATGTGTCTTTTCCAAATGCAGTGCCCCTGGCTAGACTCATCCCATCCTTGCCCAGCAAGCTCTTCTTCCTCCTTCAAAACCCTCATCAACCATCCCCTTTTCTGCAAAACCTTCGTTGAACACTCCAAATCAGAATAAATGGCTCCTTACCCTTGGTCCCCAGACCCCTTTCACTGGAATATATGACAAATCTGTATTGAGCTGAGAGGTACACTTCATTTGTACTGTATTGTAAACATCACCCACAAAGCTGACCCTTCCCTCATTCTATCCCTGGATACCTTGGACTTGTCCACAGCTATATAGTCAGGGCATAGGTGAGCACCCCTTGTTTGGTGGTGCTCCATCAGTGGCTGCTCAAGAGTAAATGACCCTTCTCATTTTTACCTGGCCCACCCCTCTCCTCTTAGGCTGAACTCTGGAATAGTAGACCATCCATCCACTTGAGTTCTTCCAACCTCTGGCACATAGTAATTAGTCAATAAATATGGGCTAAATGTATGAGTGAATGAATGAATGAAAAAATATAAAAGCAAACAGTGTCCAGTTTCCATCAAGCATTCAACACATTTGTCAAATTAATGGTTCCTTCCTCAGAATGTCGTTATCTGCTTATTCTTCTCGTCACTCCACATTTTCTACCTTGTGTTTTAAAGATTTACAGGCACGTCTTAAATAGATGTGCGATAGAAAACCCTAAGGTCCAGAACTGGCTTGGTTGCTCAGTACCCAAAATGGAGCAGATTGAGCCCAGAAGCTATTCAATGTCTGTTCAGCAAAGATTACATGAGATTGCAGGTATCTGAGGTGGCCCCACTTCACTCAAATAAGAAAGTCCAACTTCTGAGCCATGTCAAAGGTTCAACAACATAAGTTGCTGAGTTGAGTCCAGGTTTCAGAAACATAAGTTTTACTCTCTAATTCCAGACCATAAATCTCAGTGATTGCTGTCAGGCATTTCATTTTGCCATTTCTCTCCTAGCAAACAGAAATAACATAAAATTGTCTTCAACCTCTTATAAAAAAAAATAAAGGGAAAATGCATGAGACGGTATATGTTAAAAAATCTGAGTTTCTCTGACAAGAAGAGGTCAATATGTTATTAGTCAAATACAATGCTTAGAAAAGCTAAATATGACGATTTACTTGGAGGATATTCATTGTTGCCAAAAAGCGACTTTTCATTCACCTTCCTCTTTCCACTTCCTTGCACTTATTTTTAGTTGAGAACCAATAAAGTCTGTGAATTAAGATCTACATTGTAATAAACAGCTGAAGAGAGAGTCACTGTAATCAAGTGAAAAATAATCAATATTGGAAAATGCAGTGATCTTCAAAAGTCTAAAATTGTTGTATAATTGGCTTTCTTTCATTTGCCATTCTTTTTTATTCACAATTTTTTTTTCACACTGAAGGAGTAACTTGACTTGCATGTATTAAGAGGAAAAGAAATCATTTAGGTAGCTGCAAATAAGATACTGTTGTCACAATTCAATATAAAATCGCCATCCATCATTTAAACAATTTGATCTGTGTCAGGGACAGGAAATTTCCAGAGACATTCTTAAAGACTACAAACATTTCTCAAGCTATCAAATTAAGAGGCACAGAAATAATTAGATGTTGCCCAAGGTCTTTCTATTCTGAAAGGAGAGATTTTTCAGGAAGATAAAATTGTGTCCCCGTTGTTTTGATATTTGGTCTTAATAAAAACAGCCATGTTTCAGACAATGATTGAGCTATAAAGTGTCAAAAAGGTCTTCACTAATTATTTTTTTTAGGTAGCTAATCAACATATCCTACATGTAGAGAATGTGAATGTGTCCTCCACATGTGTTGGTTAAAAAGCATTCTGCAGAGTCAGCCCGCCCCATCCTCCCCTCCCTGAGAGCGGCTGAGGGCACCCAGCCGCCACAATGTGCTAATCAATCTTGTCTCAGGAATTTGGAATTGGAGGCTTGAGATTTTTGTCAGTCTCTTTGGAACATTAGAAGTAAGACAAGTGAACTTGGAAAAGGGCTCTGGCTGCCACCAACCAGAGCGTATGCAGAGGCCCCTGGAGAACCAGGGCGCTGAGAGGATAATGAGGCAGAGGTGAGACCGAGGGCGGCTGCCTCAGTTCCTGGTCATGGCCTGGACCCAACCTCTCCCCGTCAGGCCCCATCACACACCTCTGTGGCTTTACTATCAAATCCTCATTTCCATGCATTATTTCCTGTGGGTTTTGGTGTCTTGTCACCACGAGAACCTTGAGAAAACCTTAACAATCAACCTTGACCGCTTGGCAGGCCAGCAAGACAGTTTCTCTAGACACTGGAAAATCAGTGACACAGAAATGACCACCAGGGGCTTCTGAGTATTCGGATTCAAAAGGAATCCAGAAACCCTTAGAAGTTCAGCTGGAGCATTTCTAGGCTTTGCTTAGCAAGAAACAATGTGCAAGAGAAACTGGCCAGAAAGAGCTGTCAGAGATCTGTTACTATTTTAACCCAGGAGGCTGATGTGGCCATCTTCCCAGGTGGATTCTGTTCTCAGCTCTGGAGCGTGGAAAGGGGTATGGGGGCCCCAATGGATGACAGAGGACTCCCGGGATGTGCTCAACACCAGGACTCCTCAAACCATGAGTGGGGAAAGGGTCAAATATGAGGTTTTTGGTTGTGTTTCTATTCCGTTGTGTGTGTGTACTTTCCAATCCATTGGAGTCCGATAGGGTCATTAAACACAAAAGTATATAGCATGCTTGATGTCTCAGCAATGTCATATTGTTATAACTATTTCTGAACACTTGCTCTCAATGTCTGTTCTTAGCTCACTGTCATAACAAACAGTAGCTGAACCAACACCAGCCCATGGTCCACACTTTGAGGAGCTCTGGTCTACACTGCAGTTATCTCCACCCAGGACTGTTCGGGTGTCCCCATCCAATACTTTCTTGAAGATACTGTGACAACCCCCCACCACTGGCATCATGCCTGGGAGGCTGGTAGTAATCAAATGTCGGATTTGCCCTCACTGGCTCTGTGACGCTGAGCTAGGAATGTAACTTTCTGAGAATTTTCTCCCATTTGCAAGGTGGGGTGAACAGTAGGCAGAATTCCAAGATTTGTCACCAAAATCCCCATCCCCTTCCTGATCAACACACCCTGCTTAATCCCCCTCCCTTGAGTGTGGGCAGAACTTGAGAATGTAATGAGGTAGCACTCCCTCATTTAGGCTACTCTGTACAAGAAGTTATAAAATCAGAAAGAGGAGAGATGGAGTCATTGCTGCCTTTATGAGAAGCCCCATGACTAGGACATGAGAGTGGCCCTTAGAAAATGAGAACAGCCCCTGACCAACAGCCAACAGGAAAACAGGCACCTCAGGCCTAGAACCTCAAGGGACTCAGTTCCGTCAACCACCTGACTGAAGCTGGAAGAGAACCCCAAGGCTCAAATGGGTCTGCAGCCCCCACCAACACTTGGATTTCAGCCTAGTCAGGCCCTAAGCAGGGTCCAGCCAGCTGTGCTATGCCAGGACTTCTGACCTATAGATAATACTAATAAACAAGGGTTGCTTTGCTGACCTACAGATAATAACAGTAAATGGGTGCTGCATTTTTATGCAGCAATAGAAAGCTCACACTGAGTGGCATGTTACTAGCTGTGGGGTTGTTGCAGGGATCAGAAATCTTTCATGGGAAGTGCTGAGCATATCATAATCATTCAGCTCACAGTAGCTATTAAGCGCATGTTACTGATTAGTTTTCATAATACATGTAGGCTTATTTATACAGTGAGTAAACGATATCTATGTACAAATACACAAATTCGCATATATAAAATGTTTTTAATTTTTTTTATTGTTCAAATACATTTCTCTCCATTTTCCTGCCACCGCTTCCCCCACATACATAAAATTCTAACAGACTTCATAACCTCCCTACAGAGGACAATCTGACTATCATTTTCAAAAACTGCCTTACATCTCTTAGATCCCTCTCATATATCTCTCTTTTGATCACTGTCATAAGCCTGGAAGGCAAATACTGCCATTTCCATTACACCAAGGAGAAACCTGAGGCTCTACCCCACCCCCCACCCCCCAGCTCCCACGGCTGGTTGGCTCACAGCAGAAGCAGACTACAGACCTCATCTTTTTCAGATCTACAGCAGCCTTACTTTTAAATGTGAAGATTTCTTTAGCTGCAATAAGCTGCCTCAACCAGTTTTGAAAAATAAAGTTTGTAAACATCATAGATGTCACTGATTATGATGTAGGTCTCTGTCCATCCTGAAATCATAGGATAAACTGTGTTTTCTAGTTCTCAAATAAAATAAAATTAAAAAAGGTGGATATTCCCATAAATAGAATTCTGGAAGTTGAATTGGGCCTAAAATACATTGTTCTTAGATGAGTCTTTAGCAATGACAATTAAAAACCAGCCCAACCACGCTAGGAATGTGAAGACACGCAATGCACTGGCCACACCTGCTCTGTCTGACCTGTGCACGATGTTCAGAGCATCTGGCCAGGTGGGCCATGTTTTCAGTTCACTCCCTAGGTTCCCCATCAGCATTCACACTTCATTTACAACCACCTATTTTATAAGCTGTGGAACTCTTTGCTGGTACTTAACTTTCCGTAAAAACAAATATTCAAGTCATGATTGGATGTGAACATTTTCACTGGCATGTTTCACAGCTAAGAAACATTACCTTTTTATGTCTTCTGTGCAGCTATCTGAAGATTCTTTTAAACACTTGCTAACACGTATAAAGTGACAAATATTAGCAATTCTTACAGTTTTTTCCCCTTGCTTTCATAGAGTCTCCAACATATCAACACCACTAAAACAATACAGTTTCAAATTCTTTGGATAGCTTCTGCATGAGGAAAAAATAAAATAATACAATAAAACATACACTGGGTGTTGGGCAGCCAGGCCTTGTATGGACCACATAAATCTGTCTTGTGGGAGCAATGGAATCGAATGCCTCCACTCTACCTTTTGGGGCAACCACATACTTTATCATTACAAGACCTTACATTATAAATGGTATATAAATATATGTACCCCAAGAAATATGTGTAGAAAGTTGCTCTCCAAGGGAGAAAGCAGACAACGTCTGCCAGTATCAACACTGTGTTGAGGAAACTGGGCTCAGAGGAACCAGAAACTGCAGCTGGGTTCCTAAGGGATTGTGACATAGGCTGGGGTCGTGCCAAGGGTAATGACTGATAGCTCACAGGCTTAAAGTCTGAGTACACAGGTGGCCCCCCCATCCCCTGCAGGCTGGGCTGCACCATGGGAGGGATAATAGAGCCCACCAGAGATGAAGGCACGTCTTCAGTTTTCTTGGACCTTCAGAGATGAAAGGAATGATGCCCATGTGAGCCCCTTCCATTATACATTCAAGTGAGGGCTGCCTCCTAAAATCCAGCATTTAGAATTTTGTCTGTATAGATTTTTCCCCATTCATCTGTTGGAAGAAACCGGAACAGAAAATCCCTGATAACTCTCTTACATTTGCAAAACTGAAATTAATCCAATCAACCATCCAGATCAGAGGGCAAAAAAAGTTTCTACTAAGAAGCAGACGGTAAATAAATTTGGCTTTGCAGGACACATGGTCTCTGCCTCAACTACTCAACTCTGTTGTTATCTTGAAAAGACCACAGGTGAAGGAATGGGTGTGGCTGTGCTCCAATAAAACTTTAATTATAAAAACAGGTGGTGGATCAACACGATCCGGCCCATGGGCTGCAGTTTCCTCATTCCTGACCTCAGTCTCTGAAAACAGGCGTAGGACCCACACCATCTCTGCACTGGCATAGACTTTGGTTCTCATGATGGTGCTCGAACAGCCATCTTTCTTCCCGCTCCATCCTCCACCTGCCACTGCAAGTCCTGAGCATATGCCTCCCTGTCAAACTTTATGTGCCCCTATGGCCAGGGCAGCACCCAAAATCTACATGAGGGATTCTCTGGTATTAGCCCAGATAATCGTGGGTGAGTTTATACACAAAACAGTCCTGTCTTCAATGTCAGGTGTTTGAGAAATGCCAGCTTCAGCTTTACTGATGAACATCTGAGGACAACACATGAACGAGCGTCATACAGAGATAAGGGAGCAAGAATTATTTCTCACACGTTTGACCATGAAGCCCTTCATTTCCACAGAGTTATCACTCAGAACTTCTGTTTGGGAGATAAACCTTGGGCAATTCTCCCACATTTCTTAACATGACATAAATTACCCTTTATATCCTAGCCCTAAACTCTAGAGTTTCCATTCTGCATCTTCCAGGACCCCTAGCATATCCTCTACCCGACTCACCTGAGCTGTGCATCATGTGCCAGGGGTTTTATATCTTTATGCAAAACACATGCCGCACCACCACCCGCACCTGACAAACTCTATACTGCAGGGATCGACTCCATGTTTAAGCAGCCTCTCCCATAAAGTTCATCTGCCAGGCCTTTGTGCACAGAGAATATCTGAAATAATAGCTCAATTATCTCGTACAGTTTGATTTATTCCTAACCTGATGGTGAAGAACATAATCCTGGAGGAAGTGATACTTCCCGTTTGACCTTGGATGACTAATTTGAGGAGAGACACTGAATCCTTTCCAATTAGTTTCTCTAATCTGGTGTGATACAGTTTCATAAAAGGTTATTTCTCCCATAATGCATATGTTATGAATATACGAAATGTACTTCCTCAACTCTCATTCTACCCCATGTTATTTACGGGAGCGCTCCTCAGGCAACATAAAGAAATGGCTGAGTCGAAGGATACAGGAAATGTCTATGGAGGGGAAAAAAGGAGGGCAGGAAAGAAGGAAATTACCCTAAAATATGTCCAGCAAATACCAAATATAAACTATTAAAATTAATTATCTTATTTGTTTCCCAGACTTTTCCCATTACCTTTTGCCTTTTAGTAACTGAATATTAGTCTTCTAGCTTGCTTCTGGTTGATACCCAATTTGCCGTGTTGTTGATTCATAGGTAATTTTGCACACTAAGTACCAGGATAGGAATTACCAAACACCACGGCTGGAGGGAACAACACGATCATTTTTCAGATTAGGCGACCACGGACCATCAGGGAGGCCCCTTGCCCCAGCAGCTTGCCCCTGGATGCCTCCCATTTCAAGAGATTGTTCAAGGACTATGAGACGCCCCTCTTATCCTTCCGCAGACCTCTGATTTTAAGTGTCCTCAGGCATTTTTTCCTAATTTTACAGATGATGAAACCAGGGCAAGGAGAAGCTGATTGGCCCACCCAAGCGACTCACTCGCTCCAACACTGAATGTTAATACCAAAATGTTACAATCAGTCCTCAAAGGGAGAACATTTCCCTTACTTAAATGAAACCACATATTCTTCTTTACAAAGAAACAATTTAATGAACTCTGGATTCAGATATACATAAGGCCTTTATTTATTTATTTATTTATTTATTTATTTATTTTGGTAAATCCAATGGGGGGAAAAAAAAAACCATGATCAACATTCTCCTTGGAATTCCTTATGTTTCTATAGCATTTTACTTTTTAAAAAATAGAATTTATTTTTTAGAGCAGTTCTAGGTTTACAGGAAAATTGATGGGCAAATAAAGAGAACTCCAAAATACAACCTCATCTCCTACACACATAATTTCCCCTATTACTAACATTTTGCCTTAGTATGATATGTATGTCACAACTGATGAGTCAATACATATTAATTAAAGTTCATAGTTTACATTAGGAGTCATTCTTTGCATTGTACATTCTATGGGTTTTGACAAATATAAAGTGATATGCAGCTATCATTACAGTATCACATAGAATATTTTAACTGTCCTAAAAATTCCCTGTACCCCAGCTATTCATCTCTCCCTCTCTCTAAACCTCTTGTAACCACTGATCATTTTACTGTCCCTATACTTTTGCTTTAGCCGCAATGTCACAGAGCTGGAATCAGGCAATATGTAGTCTTTCATATTGTCTTCTTCAATTAGCAATATGCATTTAAAGTGCCTCCATGCCTACATGGAATAGACTGACAGCTGTTGGTGAATGAGGAATTGGGGGGCGGGTGGCGGAAGTGGTGAGGACTGGATGAAAGAAGGTGAAGGGATAAGCCAAAGAACATATATGCATAACACATAGGCAGAGATAGCAGTGTGTTGATGGCCAGAGGGGAGGGGGGGCAGGGGCTGGTGGAGGTGGGCAAAGGGGGAAAATATAGGGACATCCATAATAGTGTCAACAATAAAGTAAAAAAATAGAATAAAATAATAATAATAATAAAATACCTCCATGCCTTTTCATAGTTAACAGCTTTTTTTTTTTAATCACTACACAATATGCCATTGTCTGGATGTACCAGTTGACCCATTCACCTATGGAAGCATATCTCAGTTGCTTCCCAGTTTTGGCAATTATGAATAATGCTTCAATAAACATTCACGTGCAGGTTTTTGTGTAGACATAACTTTTCAACTTATTTCAATAAATACCAAGGAACATAGTTGCTGGATTATATGGTAAGAGTATATTTATTAAGAAAAGACCAAATCATCTTTCAAAGTGGCTGTAAAATTTTGCATTCCCACCAGTAACGAATCAGAGTCCTTGCTGTTCCACATCCTCACTGTCATTTGGTATTGAGCAAGTTTCATTTTTATAAGAGATGTGAATGTGATCACCTTGACTTAAACAGCTTTTTAGACTATATCTGTTATATGCCAAGGGTCAAGATATGATATGCAACATACCTGAATCCATATAATAACGATTTGTTTATTCCAGGGTTCTAAAGGGCTAATTGTAACCGCTGACCACATCTCATTCACTTAATAAATATTCACGAAGCCCTGCCACACCCTGAGCACCATGATGGCCCTGAGAGCAGAGGGATAGGCCAGACTGTGGCCCTTCACCCCGAGTTCATGGCATGGCCCAGACCAGGAAGTCAGCACACATGTCACAGCAGAGAGAGAGAAACCAAAGGCGAGGGAGGGGAGGTAGGAGCTGAATGTGCTCACCTCTCACAGTGAGCCCTCGTTCATGCACTGACAAGGAGGGTGTCCTCTAGGATGACCAAACAAAGGGCCTGGGTTTCCTTCAACTGTGTTTTTGCAAAGTTTCCAGGGAGAATTTGCTCTGCCAAAAAACCCAGGGAGAAGAGTGACACAGGGCTAAAATAGGAAAGTGCTGGAGGTTTCTGATTCAAGAGTGTATGTCACCCTGAAAGTATTTTTGAAACACATGAAGGCTACAGGAAGGCAACTTATTTTTTTTTTATTAATACCACTCTTATAGACTTTTCATACAGCCCATACAGTCAATAAATTGCACTAACAAAAATTGTTTAATATTTTAGGAGGATATTCATTAGCATCTAATACTGAACACTCCTTATATTTTAAGGCCACTGTGCCATCTACCTTCTGTTCTTCAAGACCACTCATCGACGCTGCTTTTCTGGTAGCATCTCTGAGCCAGCCCACATTATTTATAAAAGGTTCCACAGGCACAGAAATGCAGTGCTTGAGTGTGGCTGCCAAGGCATAACTCACCACGCTGTGTCAAGGTTAGACCTTGAGGCCGATAAAGATTCATTAGGTGCAAAAAACTGAATCAGCAGTGTCTTTGCAGTGACCTGAGCCCTCCAGTTGGGGCAGAGCTCTGGAAGTTCTCAGCAAAGAAGAAAAGTGGGACAAAAAGACAGTTTTTTAATCCACATACATGACAAAGGCAGGGAACAGCAGCCCACACCAATAGAGATGACCACAAAGGAAAATTAAAATGACTTTAAGAACCACCACCCCACTAGCACATCTCAGGTTCCCTTCATGAGCTATCTGGGAAATGACCACTAACCTACATTGTATTGACCGTGGCCTTGTGCAGAGCTATCCAGACCTCATCCTGGGAGCTACTCTCTAGATCTGGACACCAGAAGATAGTCATCACAGAGCACTTCAGAAGGTGCCTCTGCAATCTCTACGGAAATCAAACCAGGGGCATGGCTGATCCAGCCAGTCCTTGTGAATCTCCAAATATCCTCCAAATATCCCATTGACCAAGAACCGAGAAATCCTGCAGTGACTGGTCCCAGCCTTCAGAGCAATAGATGAGAGCAGAGCAGAGCAATAAACAGCATCACAATATCTGCACTTAGATGGATGAATTTCCAGCAGAACCAGAGTGTATGAGGTAAAGAATATGTAGGCCAACTGGGCTCTTCTCCTCTCCCACATCTGCAGACTCTCTCCACTAACATCACTTCCTATAGCACCTATTTGCCAGTCCTCCCAAGCTTCCATCTCCTGCCTGGACTCTTGCTCTGGGCTTAAGCCTTGTAGAGCCAATGGCAATTTTTATATCTCCACTTATGTGTCTAACAGACATCTCAAACTTTGGGTGGCCAGAGCTGAACTGAAAGCTGTAAAGCAAAGTGCAAGAGTTATCATTTGCGTTTCTCCTTCCCTCCACCCCTCCTGCACACATTCCCGCATGGCCAACCTATGAGCAATTCATGATGGCTCTAACTTCCAATGTATCCTGACCGCACCTTTCTCCGTCTATCTCTATTCCCTGATCTCTTCACTGATGAATGTGAGAGCCCCCTAGCTGGCCTGTTTCCATCTCACCTCCTACACACTAGTCTCCACATAACACTTGAAATAACCCGAACATAAATCAATTCATATCTCTTACTGCTTGAAACCCTTCAATGGCCTGCAGTTGTACCTCAAGTAATATCCATGCTCCCAGCCCTAGCCTGCAAAGCTATATATAACCAGATCTCTGTCCATCTCCTTAATCTCATCCTTCTGGTCACACAGATCCCAATGTCACATTGTCACATAGGCAAAGAGACTGGCCCTGATCCCCAATATAAAGAGATCACCACCCAGTCACTCCCTTATATGGTGTTATTTTCATTCTCTGAAGTGTACTTACTACCATTTTTCATGCACACACACATATACGCACAGCTATAAAGTTTGTTTACAACAGTATCTCCATTGTCAAGAAGTATACCCAGGACAGAGGGGGTCCTCAATAAATATTTTGTTAGAGAAAGAGAGACTGATAAGCCATCACTCACTCAATTCAACATAGTCATTCTCCTCTCTGGTATTACAAATGATTTTTGTTTTTGTTATTGCTGTTGATGAAACGATGCAGTAATTGGCTTACAGTTATGGACTGTGTTATACAAGAGATATGTATGATTAAACACTGGAACCCATTCACAGTCAAGGAGAGGCATGTGCGAACAAAACAGCCTGAGGGGTCCAGCCGACAGGACTTAGATCTCACATTCCAGCCACTGAGTAGAATGACAAGTGGAATTAAATTTAATATTTAAATAGTTTTGCCCTTTTTCCCTCTGGCTGATTTTGCATGCCTTAAATTGGCTTTGCCACGAAACAAAAGCACGGACAGAAAACCCTGAATGCACAAAAAGAAAGTCGATGCACAATAGACTGAAGGACACTGGCGGCGGGGCGGGGGGAGGCCCATGGAAGGAAACCACTGGAACCTCGCTAAAGCGGCTGCTCATCACAGCACTGTGTGCCTTTTTTTTTATTATACTTGCTTTTTTTTTCTTTTTCAGTTTTAGGCTTTAAAAACACTTTCATACTTTATAAGCTGCAAAGTAATGAAAACACTAGTCATTGCTGACTTTTGCCCATGCCTCAAATTCAATTTAAAGAGATATCATCAAGGGGCTAAAAGGCCCTGTGCTGTACTTAAAACAATAGTAAACTGGATTCCGTCTCTGTAACTCCCTGTGTGAGTGTATTTGTGGCAGACTTATAAAGTGCACACCAATGCCAGTAATTCTAAGGAGAAAACTTTCTCCACTTCCAAGATGCAATCCAAACCAAACACTGCACAGCACTTATGGGTAGGTGTTGAGGGGCTGGAAGGCTGAGATTTATGTGCAAAGATGAAAAGACCCTGAGTGTGTATAGCTTGGCGAAAGAGACATGATAACTGCCCTTAAATATCTGACAGAGTAAACACCAAAGGGGAACAAAAATAATGGCCAAAGCTACACAAAGGAGGCAATTAGGGGTAACAGGAATCTTGGGCAAACATGATAAAAAAGCTTCCTGGCAGGAAGACCTTCTAGATGGAAGAATAGTTCTCTCTCATTCAGAACCAAGTACTACCCAAGGGGCCTCTGCTGGGGCTCCCCAACCTGGTCTGCTGCAAGGCTGGCTGGCCTAGATTTCAAGCCGGGACAGGATGGCAAGGAGCCTGAGTCTGTTGGGAGGGGTGTGGCGAGTTGCTTCGGCATTTCATCCCCTGTCGCCACTGTCCTCCTGCAGCCTGCCAGGGCGGAGGGGCAGTTTTCCAAGGGGTAGTTTTCCGAGGGGTCACTTCAGGTCCCAGCGTTGAGATAGGCGTTTTCATGTGTTACTCCATTGCATTGCTGATTCACCAAGTAGTCCTGCCCCTTATGCCAATTTTGTTTAGAGCTGTGGTTCCCAAACTAGGCTGATCATCAAAATTACTGTGAAGCAGGAGCAGGGTGGTGACTTTATGAAAAGTACCCACACCCACTGAACCAGGGCCACCATACCACTGGAACGGGGCAGAGGTGGGATTCAGGCCCACCTCAGTCTGGCTCCAACATTGCACTCAGCTGCTGGCCATGGGCCTCGAGGGGATGGCTACCTTTTCCAACAGTTTCAAATTTGAATTTCTGTGTTTCTCTCAGAGTCACACAGGAACTCCGCTGCCCTAACTGTCCTGCTGTTTTTGACTTTGAGGAAGCAGCTATGTTAACTGCATGATTTAAATGAGATAACTAGAAAATCACCAGATTTATTAGCCAGAACTTACCAGGATTTACTACCACAGCTGTATTCCTAAGCTTCTGGGAATGACTTCTAACTTTCTAACTTCTGTGGGTATTTTTAGAATAGAGTACCACTGCCTCCCTACCCATTCACATTCAAAAGTGACTTATTTGGGGAGGTATAGTAATTTCTGGAGAAACCCTAAATTGCTGGAGCTGAGTGCCATCCAAGTGGGCTCCCCTGTTGCCCCAGGGACCAGGAGACATCTGATCTGGTTGGGTAGAGCCTTTAAAAACCACAGTGCTCACCACTTCCTTATTTGCGATCTTCCACACATTGACTTAAGCGTTGGTGACCCCATAAGTTACAATGGACTTTCCCCAGGTTTATGTCTATGATCAGCACACACCAATTTGTTCAGATGCAAATCACTTTAAAGTTTATTGAATAACATGTAGGAGTAACAGTAATACTTCTATTAGGGATAGTAATAATAACCAACCACCATTTATAATTGTACTGGGCCCTGGGACTCTATCCTGACAATGATCCTATGAGAAAGGTGCTACTCTCACCTCTATTTTGTAAGTGACTCATGGATATGTCCTCGTGGGTATGAAGTAGCTTGCACAGTGAGGGGCTAAGAGGCAGAGCCAGATGAAAATTCAGGTGTGTCTGCTATGCTCTCGCCTTGTGCTGTTTGACATTATATTATGCCAAGTGCAAGGGGATCATAAGAACAAAGGAGAATGCCCTGGTTCATAAAGGGCCTGTCATTGACTAGAGAAATAAGAACACTACATATATCCATGTAATGATACACTATAGGCCATCAAAAGCAAAGCATTGAGAGCTATGAGGACCAGAGAAAGGAGACCTGTTTTGACAGGATCTGACAGAAGCACAGCAAAGGAGAACTGGACTCTAAAGAGAAGGGCCCAACATGAATCAAGGTGAATCAGATGAGTAGTTTTGGAGCACTCTATGGGAAACCAGGAGGGAGCTGAGCAAGGGGTGATATAACTGAACTGTGCTTTAAACAATTTCCCTGGCAGCAGGGCTCAGCCTTGAGCATGGGGTGGTAGACAGGGGCCAGTGCTCAATTTCCAAGAACTGTCTCCCCTTACTCTTACTTTACAAAAAGTAATGCGTTTGACCATGACAGTGACTCTAAAAAGAAGGCTACCAAATGGCTTGTTGAAAGAGGGTCTCGCCTTATAACACAGGTGGAACCACACAAACTGTTGAGATTAATCACTCTTTTAAGTGATTACATCCCAACTACTATGGGTTACCTAGAATATTCAAACATAGAGATAAAGCTGAGAATTAAAGAGTTGTACAAAGCAGAAAACATAAACACGTAAAGGAGTTTTGACTCTTAGTTTGAACACCGTTTTAACAAAATAGAAAATGGCAGCCAGCAGCAGCAAGAATCACCAATGGCTACCTGACAAGAAAAATGGAGACAGAAAATATTTAGAAATCAAACTCAAGAATTCAAAATATATAGCAATCTGGAAACATTTGACCTACAGCAAACAACCTCTGTTTGCCTTGCTAAATGACTGTGTCACAACTAATGGATGTCAAAAGTCATTAATGAGTCCACAAGGGAATATTAAATTATAATACCATTCAGGTAGGCAGACAGGTAGGGAATATGTTCAAGACACAGGTCCCACAAAATTCAGGACATTTTACAGACATTTTACAAGGCTCGATGCTTTGAGTATCTGGAAAACATCTCTCCTGCAGAACATTTACCCAGGATGTGAGCAAGAGGACACAATATAGCTAGGTTGATAATAGGCATGTTGAGCCAATCATCCTGAAACTTCTGGATGTTTCTGACTGCTCCAACAAAGCATGTACAAAATGTGAAAGTGTGAATTATTTTGCAGTTAGTAGAATCTAAAACACGCTACCACTTTGCACTAGAGCCTTTATGGTCAATTAAATTGACTTCCTGAATGCACAGACTGTAAGTTCAAGGAGGAAAAGTCTAGGTTAACATTGTTCACTTGTCTATCTCCACGCCCGGCACGATACCTGAAGTGTGAGAGATCCTCAAAAAGGTTGGATTAGTAAAGAAAAAAGGAAATAGAAAAATGATTAGCATCAAACAGGAAACTCCTACACTTATCTGAAATATCCACTTAAACAAATAAAATAACTAATGTTATACTGTGCAACTGAAAACCCATTTCACATTTCTAGAGTACAGTTATTTGAACACCTTAAATTTTATTTAAAAAAAAAAAAAGAGGAGGGAAGTTTGTCCACTTCTCATCCAAAGGTCTTTCTCTTTATCCTCCCATAATACCAGCTGTGCAGGGACAGAGATTGGACAAAGGAGGGGAAGGGAACAATGCCCACTGAGTGGAACAGCCAGAGCTGAAGACATAACTGAATTCAGCTACTTTGGTCATAAAATGTCAAAAGACCCACCAATAGCCAAAACACAGCACAACTGAATGGGCCACATCTGAACCAAAGGGCTCTCTGTCCAAGAAACGTGTTAAAGAAAATTTACTACACAGCAGTCAGCTATTACAGACACATCCCAGAAGGCAAGTAACTGTCCTGAACAACAGGGTGAAGAACAGGTTTCTGATGCTCAGATACAGGAAGGAGTACTGAGGAAAACTGAGGTAAGAATCTTAAGAGTGATGATTGGACAGAGCAGGACATCTACCCTGACAAAGAAGAGATGCTGGGATGGGGCAAACCGTCCCCTAACAAAGTGAAGCTATAGGCTGCTCTGATGGAGGCCTGGGTGGCGTGATTTTTCAGGAAGGTTTGTGGACAAGAGAGTCTTAAAACTAATTAAAGAGAAAAAAGAAGCTCACTGGTGATTTTAAAGATAAGGAAGTGAACAATGAAAAGTTAGACAGACAAAAATTAAAGGAGCATTGTGAAATAAAGATAAACAGAGCAATGCTCTAAAAAGATAAGGAGCAAACAGCTTGGCTCAGCCAGGGGAGCCATTAAGAGCTGTTGGGAGGAGGAGTGACAGATGGGGCTGGTATTGCTGATGGGCTCTATGAAGTCTTTGCTTTGGAATTCCTGAAAGGAGCCTCCTCTTAAGAATGTCTCCTAATGAGAGATTCCTAATGAGAAAGTGCAATGTTCAGAACAAATGGTTGCAGGAGACTGGGCCTGGACAGATTCAATCCACAGGCTCAGTAGGCTCAGGGTCCATGTGGGCGCTTTCTGCCTCGCTTCATGCCCTCCTCCTAAGGCCCTCTTCTTGGGTCCTACAGTGTGATTGTGAAGCTGAGAGCTGCAACTGGGAAAACAGCTCAGAAACTCAGCACTACTCCCGGAAACACCTTTCTTTTTTGTTTTACCCCCACCCCTTACCATCCTCATCACCACTCCAGACCCATTTTCTCTCTCCTTCCCTGGGACAGAGCTAGCAGTCTCCTACTCCATGCTGCAGGATGTTAATTTTTTTTAAAAAAAGCCACAGTTGCAATTACGTGTGTTTCTAACACAACAATCTCTCTTCTTGACAGAAAAGAAAGATGAGCAAATAATTTTAATGTCATTTGCAATAATCCGCAGAATGAGAAAAACGAGTTATGGGTAAAGAAATAGCAGCATTTCTTCTGAGAACAAGAAGATCCTGATAATGTGTCTTGAATTTCCATTTAAAAGGAAATAGATGTCTCTGCAAGTTCATAGTATCAAGCATTTTATAACTGAAACATAATATTGTAGCTATGAGAGCACTGGCAATAAAATTACTAGAAAATTACCCATTTTGACTTGAATATGGAGATTCAGTAAATTAAAAATATTTTATCTTGCAGTTAAAATGTTTCAATGAATCATGGGTCACTTCTTTACATCACAATACCAGCCAATGGGGGGAAAAAACTTCACCAAAACGATCAATATGTACTCGGGCTGAGAACAAAGAGGGCCAAATTCCAAAGAGAACAATAATCTGCTGTGCTGAACCCATTTACAGAGCAACAAAGGGGTCTGTGGTTAGGGAACTGGATTACAGTCAAGACGTGGAAGCTTATTTCCGGCTGGCACATTGGGAGTTCTTGATCAAGCCCTGTGCTGCAATTCACTCATCATTCCAAAGAACCCAAGAGCAGAATAGTCTAGGAATTTTCTTTCAACAAATGTTGACTTTTTTGCATTCATACACATGGGAGTTGTATTAATGTAAGACATGACTTTTTATACATGGGCCTGCTTTGAAAAGCATATAGCCCTGTACAGTTACATTTACTAAATAAAAACTTATTAAGTGCCTAAGGTACACCAGGTCCCATGAGAAGTTCCTACGTTCTGGGGGCCGCAGCCTGGGAGAGAAAGGTGGATCCACAGACCAGTCAGCACATGGAAAGACCCGTAGGCTGTGTGTGCATGTGCAGTGGTCCTCAGACAAGGAGGCACCAGTTCTATCTGGGATGGGGCAGAGAGGAGCCTTGTGTCATCTAACCAGACCCACAGAGTCACCTGACAAATGGACCTGAAAAGAGCCTTTTCTGAAGGAGCCAGTAATAAAAATAAAAAAAAAATTCAGTCAAATCAAATTATTTCTGATCCTGACACAGCATAATCTCATTCTTTACTCTGTGTCTCCCAAATTTCTAGCATTTAACATAGAAATAAGTGTGTTCTGTATTAAAGGAAGCTACCAAATCTGATGGAAACACAAGTAACAGAAAAACCAAGGCATCATCTTCGGTTATCACCTAAAGGACTTACCAATAAGGCTGCTCCGGCCAGGTAGCTCCATTGGTGGGAGCATCACCCCGATATATCAGGGCTACGTGTTCAATCCCTGGGTCAGTACACATGCAAGGGCCAACCAATGAATACATAAATGAGTAGAACAACAAATCACTCTGTTTCTTTCATCAATAAATATATAATCGTTTTTAAAAAATTAAAAATAAATAAATAAATAAATAAATAAAAAGACTTACTAATATGGCAGAAGAAAGATCTCCATTTCAGCTGGTCTCCAAAATGAAAGCAAATATTACAACTCTCAGAAGAGCATTTTGAATCACTGCTTCCTCAGGTTCCCACAGCAGCAGAAAAGTACACTAGTGAGGAAGTGCAGCCATGGAGTGGGGCCGATGGAGGTTTAGGCCCAGCTTTGCCATTTCCAGGCTCAGCTACAGGCCTCCCTGCCTCTCCTCCCTTACGTAATAACCACATCTGCCTTTCAGTGTTCACCTGAGAAGTTAACGTGGCTCTGCATATAAAGAGCGTGGCACAGGGCTCCATGCAAAGTCAAGGCCCCACTGACACTCACCATGACCGAAGGCGTGAGTGAGGTATCTGGCTTTGTCATTTTCTTCATCACATTTGTGACTCCAAAGTCAGCCACCTGCTCAAATCTAACTCCTATTAAAAATGCATGTGAAGAAACTGTACACTTAAAAATGTTTAAAGTAGTAAATGTTATGTATACCATTTAACCGCAATTTTTTTTAAGTATAGGCAAAGGAAAAACTACAGCGACAGTAAAAAGATCACTCGTTGCAGGAGCACAATAATTTTAAGGCAGTGAAGCTATTCTGTATGACACGGAAATGGTGGGTACATGACATTAGACATTTGATAAAACCCACACATAGAACTGTCTGTTACAGAAGGAATGTTTGTGTCTCTGCAACATGGTTTGTGATGGTATTTGGAGGTAGGCTTTTGGGAGTAACTAGGTCATGAGGGTGGAGACCTTATGACTTGGATCAGTGCCCTTACGCAGAAGGCTCACACAGGGACCGACCAGGCGGGACCGACCAGGCTGGCGCCCTGACCTCGGACATCCGGCCTCCAGAACCGTGAGAAATAAACTTTTGCTGTTTATAAGCGTCCTAGTCTATGGTGTTGTGTTGGCCAAAAAGTCAGTATGTTTTTTCCCATAAAATAAAAGACATTTTTCATTTTGAGTCTCCCACATGGTATAACTCTGATTGTTCTCAGTTAGTGTCTCAATTTGATCGCTATCAACTTCAACTGGTCTACCTGACCATGGAGCATTGTCCAGCAAGAAATCTCCAACACAAAACTTTGCAAACCACTTTTGACACATTTGATGAGTCACAGAACATTCTCCATACACCGCACAAATATTTTATTTATTGTATTTCAGTTGTGTTTTTACCTTTCTCGAAATAAGCACAATATGACAAAAATACTTATTTTCTTCCATCTTCAATATTAAAAATGGCTGCACAAAAATTCACCAATTTTGATGTTTTTTTTTTAAATGCATGCTGATATAACAGCTATCACAATGCAATCTAACAAAATTGTTTTGAAAGAAGTTAAAGGCAACTAAGTGCTACTACAGCTATCTTACAGGAAAAAACAAATGAACTTTTTGGCCAACCTCATACTTTGTTATAGCAGCCCAGACTAAAACACTGTACAACACAAAGAGTAAGCTCTCATGTAAACTATGGATATTAATAATAAAGTACTAATAGTCATTCATCAATTTTTACAAATGCACCCCACTAATGCAAGATGTTAAAAAAAAGGGAGAAACTGTGTAGGGTGCGGAGAGAGAAAAGGTATATGGGAACACTGCAGTTCCTGCTCTATTTTTCAATAAAACTAAAACTTCTCTAAAAAATAAAGTGAATTTAAAAGATGCATGAGGAGAATAACAATTACACTATGTCAAACCAATTCACAGAGATCCCAAGTTCAATTAACATCTAACTATTATGAACAAGAAGCAGAAAACTATTGCAAGGGCTTTTTGGTATTCTGAAAAGGAAATCAAACCTATATCATTCTCCCTGATACTCTGACAGCCCCAAAGGAGGTCTGCAGACAGTCATCCTACCTGCTGCTAAGCTGGCCCAGACTCCGGATGAGACGCTGTGATCACCTCTCAGAAACTGGTTCTCTCTTTCCATTGCCACACACTGTATGGGCATCTCCAGATATAGCACATACTGGTGGATCGCTCTAGGTCAGGCCTAAACTAACAACACCCCAACTTAGAAGCACAGTGATCATACTTCTTGACCCAGGATATGGCTTCCCCCTCCTTCAGGATGGGAGCCTGTTTTTAAATCCTCCTCCTTACCTTCAGCCACCAGCAAGGGTCTCAGGCATGGGGTATACCCAGTCCAGAGATAGTGGGGGTGGGGGAGCAGCATCCTATAAACCCTAGCATGGGAGAACAGATGTCATGGTATAAGTGGGGTCTTTTGGCCCCTTACCTTTATTTAAACTTAAAACACCTGTAAGAGACACCTGGTTTCCTAAAAAGCTGTGATTCCAGCACTAAACATGCAATTTTGAAGAAAAAATGAGCAAGAAAAGATACCCAGTATGTTCTACTTAAGGTATAAAAGGCCTGGAATCCTCCATGGTCAGAGGGAGAGGCCTGTGGGGATGACATTAAGTCTTCAGATGCTTTGGGGAGTGACACAAGGTGGTCGCTAGACACCCTATTAAATAACACTGAACCCCATAGGAGAGAAAAGTGTTTCTTTTCCAGTTCTCCTTCAAGCCTGGTGATTAAAGACAAGGGGCAGGAAAGTCTCAGCCCAGTGTCCGGGTCTCTCATGTCTTTGTAGTCTGTGCTTATCCACCACAGGCTGCAGGAGCAGAACCCTGCAGGCTGGGGCGATGAGCTAGAACTGAGCAGGCCTGTTTTGGGTTTGTTCTCCTTCCTAAGTATCTTCTTTTATGGCCAGCTGGTTTCCCTTCAACACTAGTGATTTAGAGGCTGCTTTTAAAATAAATTTTAGGAAAAAGGAAGTCAACGTAAAGAAAAACATCCTGTTAAACATTTCTATAGGTGCTACTCAGATTAGGCAAAAATTATGGAGGCAAAACAGAAGTAGCCGGAGTTTGGGTTTTACCATCAGGGACACTGAGGCCCCAGAGGAGGAGCAATTTATATAAAGGCCACGAAGGTAATAGCCGTTGAGCTGGAACCCAAACCAGGTGCTGTGAGTCCATGTCTCTACCCTAAAAGAAAGTTTCCCTGAGGAATGGAAACCTTCTGATCAGATGGTATGTTAGGCATAAAAGAATGGGGCAGAGATAAATGATTTATGGTTGACAAAACACAATTTGTGATGATAGAAAGTAATGGATAGTATCTTCCCCCCCACCCCGCACTCCTCCCTCATTCAGTCACCAAGCACATGGAGAGGCAGGCACTGTGGTGGCGCAGGAACACAAAGCTGAATAAAGGTGCATTGGCTCTGACTTGAAGGAACACATAATTAATCAGGGGCCCAGATACTAGGTGATAAAGCAGTCCCTGCTGTACCTACAGGAAGACGGGCCCTGGGTGCTCCTGGAAACAGAGGTGAGAGGGAGGGGTCGTGTAAGCGTAACTCTGCAGTGCGCTGCAATAACAATGCTTGTTATTCACTCCTTGTCAGTGAAGTGTGGTACTCCATTACTATTTCCTCCTCTAATTATCTGTGACACGGGACGCATGGCCTGTTTCAGCAAGATAAATCCTAAAAAATTCCTTTGAACCAGCTGTCTGTTTTTTTTAATGCATATTCTTATCAGCTAAAAAAGAAAAAGTAAGCATATGCTTGCAAATAGGTACATTTATATACACATTATATAAATATCACTATTATGTACATTATCAGAATGTATTATTGCTCTACTGTGCACATTATAAAACATACACAAAATTGGGCATTTAAAAAGACATTCTAATATTTTCTGGCTGCATGGCAGAGAAGCATCGTAGACACACTCCTTCAGGAAGTATTGTTCTGGCTCAAGACTTCTTGGAGTGAGATCCCTAGACCTCAGGGGCTGGAATCTGCCTGGGGTTCGGGGTGGAGAGTGGGTGTGGGGGTGATTTTATAACTCCCATTCCCCAGCCCTCCTCCAAGGGGGGCCCATGAATCCACATTTAACAGACTTGTCAGGTGAGCCTTAAATTCGGTAAAGGTCTAGAAGCACTTCTCTGGATTAAATACATTTTCCCAAGAAGAAACAAAAGTTTAAAAACTTCTTTAATGCATTAAATCTATTTCAGGGGCTCACTATCCAAGAGCCATCACCCTAAACAGCAGGAACAGTGAATTGTTTCGATGCGCAGTGGTGCCGGTCCACACGCAGCTACACAGGGCAGCCTCACAGAGCCACGCTCCTCAGGGTCTGAGAAGGCTGTCCACCAAGCCCCAGACTACCAGAGTCACAGCCTGGTGGCTCCCCACTACAGTGGCTCCTGCCCAAGTCAGGCTTCCGTAGGCACCTCTCTTCCACCTTTGCTGCTAGCCCATTATCTGCCTTGTCACTTTCAAATCAGTCCTCATCAACCACCTCACACACTCTTTACTGATACCAGTTTTATCTCCTGGGATCCAAGAGGTAATGTCGAAGTTCAAACTGGTCAGTAATTGGTTCAACACTGTTCTTATCAATGATCTGTCATCTGATCTAATGGTTAGGAGGGAACACAAGGCTCCCCGTTTCCGCAGGAAGCCTTCAGGCTCTTGGGTCACTGATCACGCTGCACCCCCTCCTGCCCATGTGCCATGTCCACTCCCAAAGTGCTCCCAGCCAGCCCACAGGGAGCTTCCTCTCGGAGCCCCTCCTGTCGTGCAGACCAACATCAGTCATCATTCCCTGCTCCTGGCGCCAGAATGTGACATCCCATCACCTCACAATACAACTTTGTGCATAGATTTCTATCGCTACCACCAGAGTGTGAGCATCTCCAATCTTGACACTGCCTTACTCATCTTTAAATCCGATCACCTACACATAAGCTTGGTTCAAGAAACATTCAGTGGATAAGCAGCCTATGCTATTCTGTTATAAACACTCTTAATATATGTTTAGGTGACACAATGACATTATATGACTTCTCTATTATTGTTGCAAGTTAATAAAATAGTTATATAGATATTGGTAGGCTCAAGTCAAGGCCCATCTCCTTGCCAGCTCTGTGATCTTTGGCAAGTAACTTATAGCTTTGTGAGTCAGTTTCCTCATCTATGAGACAGGAAAATTGTGCTACCTACCGCCTTATCATCATTGTTGTGAAGATTAAATAAGTTTATATATGTAATGGGATTAGTACCATGCCTGGCCATTGCAAATGCTCAACAAATGTTGTTTATTATTTTGTTAATTTAACAATCATTGACTATTACTATTGATTCAGACACTATACTGAGTAAACTACAAAGAAACATAAAACAAAACCAAAAAAGCCTCCTGCTAGCTCAAAGACAGATGAAATGCAATTAATTACATACACTATGCCAGGAGCTAAACTGATATATAGATTTTGAATCTAATGTGAGGATCAGTAGATGAATGGAGAGAGTTCTCGGTACCTAGTGGTGATGCTCCTAACAGTTCCAGCCTCAAAGGGCTTTGAGCTCCTACAGAAGAGGATGCAGATGATTGTAATGATGGGCTCCCTTTTCCAGGCTTCCCCTATGTCATTCCATCTGCGTGTACAGATATTAGGGGGAGCAAACCTTCCTGGTCCCTGTAGATCAGAGGAAACACTGGGTGCCACCGCCCTGAATTTATCTGTACATTACACCTCCAAGTCTTATCCTCTCTCCTCAAAGTGTCCCACTAAGACTCCATCAAGTTACCTAATTGGGAGCCCATGGGTACAATAGCTCCACTCAAGTGCTAGCTCAGGGTTCTACCCCGGGGCTCTACCATGGGGATACTGGATTAGCCACTGGAGTTTGAGTGCTGGGAAACTTGGAGGAGCCTGAATAAATGTAGCATTCTCTATGGGACCTCTTTAGTAGCAAGGTACATACATCTAACTCTAAGGTGATGTACAACATAGGAAGTGTATTAGCCCCCGTGACCAAAAAGGACCAGAGATGTTATCTTAGTGAGGATGACCAGGAAAAGCCTCTTTGAGGAGACCAGAAGCAAGTGCAGGACAAGCCAAGTGGCTGTGTGCGGGAAGAGCAGACCAGGTAAAGAAGACAGCGGGGACACAGGCTCAGAGGTAGGAGGTGAAGCATAGCGAATAACGGAGAAAATGGCAAGTAAGGTCAGAGAGTTGATGAGGCAGAGCAGCTCGGGCCTTGTATACTATGGTAAGGACTGCAACCTAATGAATAGACCATTACTCCCTCTGTATGTGAGCAATAGCCTTATGCTCACACCTGGGAGCTGCTCCATCCAAACCTTATGGACTAAGGGTCAGGAAAGAGCAGGTTCCCACAGAAAGTCACAAGCGACAGTACCAGAAAGTAGAGTGATGGATGTTATACAGAAATTTTTTTTAAAAAAGGTTAGGAGGAAAAAATACTGCATCCATTACCAGAAAAACAGAAATGGAAAAGCCCGCTCCAGTTGGAACAAGCCCCTACTTTCCCAATCACATTACATTTTACAATAATTGCACAGCCTGGTAATTATTTGAGTGAGTGTCTTTGAGTCATAGCACTAATACAGACCTCTCTCTATGTAATGCAAATCTGAATGAACCAATGCCAGTGCTCAAAATGGAACACACACACACACACACACACACACACACACACACACAGTCTGACAAAAGCAACTTGGTGAAACAGACATTAATAAAACCACACAGTGGTTCTTTCACAGCTTTATTTTTGCATGCTTATAATTACTTTGCTATTCCCTTATAAAGGACTGGAAGCAACACATATTTATGTCTGTTTCAATTTGGACACTTTAGAAGATGAACTGGGTTTTACACTAGAGATTAGAAATAAAAATGTGATTTTGTGTGTGTCTCATCTGAGCCAGGGTCATCAAACAGAAAAAGGTCAGTCAAGAGTCCTGTTAGCTTAATGTCCACAGTGTTGCGGGGATGTACACAAACCTTAAACAAATTCTGAGGCCGAGGTGGCCTGTGCAGAGGACCCTCAGGCAGGTGAGGTTCAGTGGGACCCCTAACTTTTACAGAGTTTCAATCAGTCACAGTCCTGTGCTAAGTCCCAAAAGCAGAGGGATTAGCTAGTCATTCATTCAAAGTAGACTCAATCCCAGCTACATAGAGCTTACAATTCTGTGAGATATTAAAGAGAAGGGTACCAAGCTGGCTCTGGGGGGTATAGCCCAGGCAGACACCAAAGAGAAAGGTGGTAGTGCCTCAGCGCAGAGACATCTATCTGCGTCCAGAAGACATGCCCCATGGTAAAAGCATAGAATGGTGTCAGGTTTTTGTTTTTAAAATTAGTGGTATATAGGACATATTTAGTTGCAAGTAACAGATACAGCAAAACTGACTCAATTTTAAAAGGGGGGAGGGAGTAATTGAGTCATAAAAGTAAAATATGCAGGCTAATGCTAGCTGCATTCCCAGCTGAATTCAGAGTGTCAACCCCTGTCCCCATGTACCTGCATGACTGTGTGAGTCTGCACATGTGGCCTGTATCCGCGGTGAGCTTTGTTCTCCTGCAGGTGCCCACCTCATGCGGCTGTGGGAACACAGCTGGGGCGCCTCCACACCTTATCCCAGCAGCTCAGCCACTGAGGCAGAAAGTGAGTGCCTCTGTTCTCACCTTTCCAAAGATCCTCACGGGCATTTCCTTGGGCTGACCCAGGTCAAGTGCCCATCCTGAGACAAATGGCTAAGGGCAGAGAGACAAAGTATACAGAATGTCTAGGCCTGGGTCACGTGTCACCCATCATCCGCACTCCCATCCATGGCCTAGAGTGAGGAAAGAATATCAGGGTACAGCTTCGTGACCAAGAGGGACAGGTATGTGGAAGACAGAGCACAGCAGGCGGCGATGCCAGAAGGCTCAGGTGTACTTTGAGCCCAAATATGTCCAAAACATGCATTAACCTGACTGGGCAGCTCTAACATGGAGTCCTGGGGAGCCCTGGGGGATGGGCAGAGAGGTATAAATGACTTCACAAGGCTCCAAGCCAGACATTCCTGACCAGTAAACACAACCCCATGTTCTGTTGGTTGACAATTTCCACTTCATCCCTTAGCATTTTGGAAGGATCCCCAGTCCTAGCCCCTCAGATGCCATTTTGCCATTTGAAATCACACGCACTTTTGGAAGGCATCATGATATAAGCTCTTTTTTCTCGAGTTATGTTTCCAGCCATCCAAACACATTTGTTTAAGTCAATGTGAATTAAAATTCTTAAAATTCAATATGGCAGAATACAAATCATGAATTTTAATTCTGAATGTTTGTAATAACAAAATACTATCATCTGTATCTCCAAATGACACTAGACTACTACTAGACATTCCATGAAAAACTATTGTTTCATGGATGTCTAAATAGATGTGGATGACTACTTTTCTCAATACTCAAGATATATTCTGGGTATGAAATTTCCTACCAGTTTCTGATATAATATTTCTTAAACATGCTTGTGCTGATCGTTAGTAATGTGTTTGCCCTTGTACCTCAGGGTCTGGCAGCCCAGGAACTACATTTCCCAGGGTTCTCCAGGCAGGGTCCAGACCAGATTCAGCCAGTGAGAGGCCCTCCTGGGAAATAAGCAAGAGCTTAAGAAACAGGCAGTGGTATCTCCCTCGGCAGTAAGCCACTGACAGGTACTCGGGCTTCGTCCAAGGGGAGCAGGAGGCTTTGCAGCACACTCCAGCAAATTACTGAGATCATGGTTGAGTGTCTCCTGGGATCTCTGCACTTCCTAGTTTCCTAAAAACTGAAGTTGGTTTTCTCTGACATTCGTTCCCTCAGCCTTCCCAACTGTTTTATAAGCCTTAAATTCTGTGTTAAAGCTCTTCCTGTTTGAAATACCTGGAGAGATTTCTGTATCTTTCCTGATAGTCTAAAAACTTTAAAATTCTCCAACAGCGTATCTGTCTAAGATAGTGCACATGAAAATAACAGGTGAAGTCAAACATAAGGCTAGAGCCCAGGAAGATTTTGAGTCCTGTCTAATTAGGCTGTATAATTTACTAACTCCACATCAAATCTTTGCATTAAATATATTAGACTTATATACCAACCAGACTTCTACAAAACATGTTTCTTTTCCAATGGATAACAAATGGATTATTAAAAATATTATCAACAAGTCTGCAATTTACTTTAAAATGCACTAAAACCAAAATGCACTGGTGGGTGGATAGACGGATGGATAGATGGACATTTATGTAATACAGCAAGTATACTTAATATCGATGGTAGGATATGGATGATGGGTATATGGATGTTTATGGTAAAATTATTTGAATTTTGCTGTATGTTTGAACATTTTCATAATAAAGTGTTGACAGCAGGGAACACAACAATATCAGCTCAAACCTAAAGAATAATATTTTCTAAGAATAAGATTTTCTAAGTGTGCTTTTAAAAAAACAGTACGATTAACTTGTTTATAATCTAAGTTTTCTAAAATCATTTCTCTCAATGTTATTACTTATTTTTTGTCAACCTCAACAGTGAGATAACCAGCGACTCATCACCTTTGAGGAAATCTTTCTCCTAAAAAAATAACCCCACCATAGTATTAAATAAACACATGTAAAATTCATACTTAATTTTCAATAAATGTTTACAGATAATTGCTAATTATACTCTTCAAAGCCATGAGAAACTTAATGTTTGAAGATTAAAATTCATATCACTTTCCGCCCTGCAATTACCTGGGGCTGTCGGTATCATTAGCAGTTTCCATTCTACCCACCAGAGCACATTTTACAACGCGCTCGCAAAGAACAGTGTTAATGCCCAATATTTTAAAAGACTATGAATTAATAGGGATTATTTAAATTGCTTGAGTTTCCAATACTTTTGCAGGCAAAATATTCTGATCTGATCTGCACATCAGAAAAACACCCATCCCTTATTCAGTGAATACTTTTTGGGTATCAGTGCCAGAGAAGGCACTGTCCTGGGTGCATGGGTCATGCACAGTCCTCCTCAGGGAGCTTAAATTCTAGTGGGGACAGAAATTAAAGCCAGACGCATAGAAAGCTGATTTTGTATACTGATGAGTTCCAAGAGACAAAGTACAAGCAGGGCAATGTGAAAGGAAATGAAGGGCAGTGGGAGGGGGGAACAAGCGAGGGAGGGCGGCTTTTTGGGGAGGGTGGGAAAGGGTTCTCTCTTGGGCAAGGAGGTCCAGAAAGGCTGCCTGAAAAATAATCTGAGCTGAACCTTGAATAGCAAGGAGGAACCAAATTCTGGCAAAGAAAATTCCGCTCAAAGAGAACACCACACACAAGGACACTGCAGAGAGAACAAGCTTGGCATGTTCAAGGCACAAGCAGGAGGTCCACGTGGGAACTCAGCAGGAGAGGGACAGGGAAAGGCAGGCAGGGCCAAGATCACTCAATGGTCTTGCCAATGGGTTTCAATTTCATTGCAAATGAAATGAGAAATAATGGAGGGTGATAAGCTCTCTGCAATAACAAAATGAACTTCCAGCGTTAACATGGCTGCTTTCATATGTAAATTCTAAAGGCTACAAAATAATCCAAGGTGAGAGAAAATAATGAAGCTTTGGGATGCCAGAATGTCTGTAGAGATGCTACCAGTTGCTGCTTCTGCTACACAATAGTAATGAGCAGGAACAATTATTAGGCACTGTGTGACTAGAATCCAGTGTACTTCATGCACCCCCATGGGTGAGGTAAGTAACTGCTCTCATTTACAGTTAATGATCCTGAGGCTCAAAGAGACCTTCTTCCCCTAAGTCACAGGACTATCAAGAGGCAGAGTCAGGATTTGAACCAGGATTCAGAGAGCTCCCAAAACCCACCTTTTTTACCACTGAAATCGAGTAGCCCATAATATATACACAAGCCCTTGGGATAGCATTCTGGGGAACTTTAGAAAGACTGCATCTGTAAATTGTTAATCACAGGGACAAGCATCATTCTCTGGTTCATTTTATTCTAACCCATCTCAGCCCCAATAGATAAAAACACACATGTGAGTGTGCGCACGCGCACTTGCACGCGCGCGCACACACACACACACACACACACACACACCAGTGGCATGGGTGGAGGGAAGACACAAAGAAAATCATAGCTGGAAGTTGTCTTCTGGTCAAGTTTATCATCTTTTCCTATGGGAACAGCAATATGCTTACAACTTGCTTGGCTCATAAAAGATAAAGAGAGTGCATACCTCGCAGTGGGCTATAGTTCATATTTTCCTTTCTGATCCATGGTAAACAAGTTACTGTATTTTATTCCTGCCCACCCATCACCCAAGCCGTAAGAGAAAAACATTGTTCCCAAATGCTTTCTTACTGCACCGAGGCTTTGTGCATTGGTGATTGCTGTAATTTAACCTCCATAATAAAACAGAATCATCACCAGATGACAATTTATAGCACAGTTTCAGAACTGTTTACTTCTTCCATCAGTGCTCCATTGTGATTACGATTTACTGGTGTCATCTGCCCTTGGGGAGCACCGGTGCACAGCCTTGCCAACAGCCATCAAGCCAGACAAAGCGCTCAATTAAGGCACCCAAAAGTTCTGAATGCAAGAGCCAAACTACATCTTAATGACCAGGAAGGACTCCACGGCTTGACCTACTAGTGTGGACAGTGAAATAAACTATAAAGCATGCCAAGTGATTCAGCTGTCCACCATAGAACTGTGCATCTTCTTGGTAAACCATTTTGAAAACACTCACACAGAAGCCCAGTGTTATATAATCACTTGCTATAAGCAGGGAGCATGAAGATGCTGCTTGAAATCAAGCTATTTGCCTGGCCGGCTCAGGGTGAAGAGGGAAGAGCACTGGGATAATACTGCAGAACTTTGAATGACGAAGAAAGAGAGGAAGAGGTAAAATGGTAAGACAAGCGCCTTCAGAGGCACAAAATCAAGTATCAGGAGTGGCAAAAGGGCTGCCACCCGAAAGAACCTAGCTAACACTTCCAACATCCTGCAGACCTTCAGCTACTGCAGGATGATTCTGTTTTCAGCTCATGTAGAGACAGCTGAGCTCACCCACACAATACAGGTATTAACCAGGGCATTAAAGGAACCCATTTTAAAGGAATCTGTGAGTGAAAGTAAATGACAGACGTGGGCTTTGGAGCCAGTCTGGGCCTGTGACTGCTCTGTTATGCTTTCCCTCCAAGACCCTGGACCTGACTCTGTTTACTAATCTGTAAAAAAAAAAAAAAAGAAGAAGAAGAAGAAGAAGAAGAAGTGATAATACTACCTGACTCATAAAGTTGCTAGAACCTCATACATTAGCATACCACTATTAACACTTGCTGTTTCAGCCTACCATCCTGTGTGCGGATCTATGTCTATATATAACTATCGGTATCTTACTGTGTGTATGTGCACCCACAACCCATACAGAACACTGTGTTAGTTATACTCAGCATATAATCATCACGAGGCCATGCAAGACCCATCTCTTGATTTATATTTCCCTCTTCAGCCCTGAGCTATACTCTCATTTCACATCCCCCATTGGCACCCTCTCAAATGAATTTGATAGACATCCTTAACTGTGCATGCTTATGTAACAGGCACATTGTTTTGTGTGCTTTTAATTTATATAGACATCGTTATGATATAAAGCTGAGTCTATTTCTTATGCGTTCACTCAAGATCAGTGAATTGTTCATTTCTCCTCTTTTAGCACATTTGACCTGTCCTCTTTCCTGATGATGGGGTCTTAGAGAGTCTCCAGCCACCCCCAAATCCATGCTGCAACTGGCCACCTCATCTCATCTTTACTTATTACATTTCTTTAAATCAACTCACATAACTTATAGAAATTTGTTTTAAAGAGCAGTTACATTTGTTCTAGTATAGATTATATACACATATAAATATTAAAATTGTCAGGCAGCTATGCTCATGTGACCTCTGGGTTTTCCTGTATGTATCCCCTCACTAAAGGATGCCCTGAATGCTGTCAACACTGGACACTGAAAGGCTGGGGCTGATGAACTCTGGTTACCAATCTAGTTTTCTTTCTTTAAATGCTCTCTGTAATTTGCAGCTCTGCCTCCCTCAGGCAAGCAAGGGCTGTGAGAGGACCAAGTGAAGCATTGGAGCATCGCCCTCCAGGTCCTGGGGAAAACACTGCAATGCCAGACCTGTCTCCACGGGCTTTCCTCTCACAAGGAGCTGCAGATGGCCCACTGTCCACCTCAAGGACCCTGCCTGGAGGACTAATAAAGTTGGCCTGTTGAAAAGAGCAAAAGCAGAGCGGACTGTGTGGATGCCTTTCACAATCTAATATGGAGTCACTGTCAGCCATGAAAGTTATGTCGAGTACTATGTCAAGACTGAGGAATTGGGGTGTAATGGGAATGCCCTTGGGAGGGACCTGGGATGTCCAAAATCACACTTCTGGACACTCAGATAAGGACTCTTATCTAGACACCAATGTAAGTGACACATACACCTCTTGTGGGCTAAAAGAACTCAGCTCTGCCACCCAGTGCCTCAGCTGGGCTGCACCACTGGTCATGCTTGGAACCTGCCAGACTTCTGCTCCCCCAGTCATGTGCCACTACTGCAGCCACCTGGCTGGAGACCAACGCCTGCCCCTCCACCTGCAGTCACCACCATTGACCGGGACTCAAGCCAGATGCTCACCCTGCTGTCCATCCTGTAAGCTCCCCCTCTCTGTTTGTAACCTGTGTGGCTTAAGGGGAGGTCTCCCCTAACAAACCTGGCATTGTGGAAAAACACAAATACATGTGAGTGACTGCTTGTGGGAATGCTCCCTTGCTCATGACACCGGTGCCTCACAGGAGGCTTCACTGCTGTCAGAGACGGCACAGAAGGGAACTCTCCACCACCCACTGGGGACCACCCCACAAACAAAGTCTCCTGAGATTCTGAAGAGAGAAAGTTTCTCTAAGTTACCTGCCTGAAACGGCAGTGCTAGTCAAAGAACTAAATTTCTTAAACTTCCTCAAACGTGACCAATAACTGCTCCGCTACACCCGTGCTTTCTGTCTGATTACAGTAACAATTACAGCTACACTTAGAGCAAGAAATGAGGAAGTGGGAGAATTTTGTGCCAGGCACTGGACTAAAGTGCTCTACATTAATTTTCTCATCTGACCGTCCAAGTAACTCCACTAGATGGGTATTATCATCTCTATTTTACAGATAAGGAAACTAAAGCTTAGGGAGCTTAAGTACATTGGGCAAAATTATTCAGCTATTGAACAACTGGGACAGGATTTGAACTCAGGGGATCCCATACCAGAGCCAGAGCCTATTACCACCATGGCTGTTTGTATAACATACATATTGACATATGCAAATAGAAGTGAATTACCATTTAAAAATACTCCCTATGTCCCTGACACAGCGTTAATGTTATATCCATGTTTCTTACTTAATCCTCACATCAATTCTGAGATCAGCTGCATGACTGTCCCCAATTCAAAGAGGCAGAGACCTGGGTTTGGGACTCAAGGTCTGATAGAACCAGCCTCTAACCTAGCCACACCAGTATCCTAAGAGTCGTGATGCCTGTCACATGTAATTACATCCATTTCATAGGTGGCAAAACTGAGGCTTTAGAGAGAGTTGAGGGTTCACACTCAGTAAATAATGGTTAACCCCAGATATGCAAGGCTCCAAAGCATAGGAAAACACTAGTATACTACCTACCAGAGAAGAAATGAATGAACCACCGGTTTCTGCAGAGCTGACTCAATATCCAGTGCATCACAACTCTACAAATGGTGTGGGCCAAGGCCCTGTGCTCCCCTTCTGCAAGAGGAGGTCATTCCCCTGGGCTGCCTGCCATTGCTGGGGCCACTGCAACAAAGGGAGCATGCTTCCAAAAGCTGTGGCTAAAAGTAGGCAGATCATGCACCTACTCCTTAAAACTTCCTTCAGAGAAGCAAGACCCACTGGGAGACAAGCTTGGAAAACTAATGGGTGACTGTCCCTCTTGGACTAGCTCCTAGAAGATGACCCCACCCATTATTGCTTGAGTGGTGGGTCAGACTCCCCCAAAAAGGGCAATCCAGAACTGATTCCAGTAGCTGAAAAATAAAAAAGCAGAACTCTGCTTTCTGGAGAATGACCTCATAGGGTCTCCCAGCACAAACGAGGCCAAGGCCACAGTAACTTCACAGCCCCACCTTGGGAATGTTCCCTGGAGGCTTCACTCTCCTGAGGCTGTATAAAGGATTTGCTCTCTCTCATCACCAAAGTGCACTCAGCTGGAGGAGGGACCATCAACAAAGGAGCCAAGGCTTGCACTGCAATTTGGAGGAATCTGCTTCCTATCAGAGACAGCAGAATACTCTTGAGGGGAGGGGTGGGTGAATAAAAATCAGTACACAGAGAAGTGGGAAAAACTGCCCTCAGCACAATGGGAGAGGGAGCCAGCCAGAGAGCTGCACTGAGACAGACGTGCACACAGCCCTGCAGCTTCCGGCACCCTTAGCCTGACAGCAAACTCCAGTGAACACCTACTGCCTCCCAGCCAGGTGTGCAAGATGCTGGGTCACACAGGGAGCCAAAGGGAGCCAACCACTGCCCTGGTGGGTATCCAGGTAGGCATTCAAATAACCACACAAATGGAGCCCCTTTATCCCACTGTACCAGGCTCCTAGGTGCCCCCCTCGCTTCCTAGACCTCACAATGGCCCCCTGTCTTGCTCTCTCCACTCCAACTCCACCCCTCTTGGGAAACGCCGGGCCTGGTTTCAGGAGCTATAACCCTGCCAACAAGCTGGAGGGCCCCAAGGCTGGATATAATCAGAAGACCTTAGAGAAACAGGTTCCTAAGGTGACTTGACCTGTTCCTCCCTCATATCTCTGCTTTGCCTTGGAATGGTCCTGGCCAATGACGCCCAAGACCCCTCAGGGGAGGGGCAACCTAAGACAGGCCTTGGCCAATAAGGGCAGCAGATAAGAAATTGGGGGACAAGGAGAAGGGGCAAAGAGGTCCCCTGCACCTCTCGGCTTGGCTTGGACAGGGCCAGAGTCCTCATTACAGCTGAGAAGCAGTCTCTTTATCCCTTGATGGTTCCCTCCCCCTGCCTGGCTAACAGTGCAGGAAAAACAGCCCTAGATCAGATCTGGCGGTTGCCAGGGTAATCAGGCCTAAAAGTAAATTCTTTAGAGTGTGCTCTGTTCCTCCCTCATATCTCTGGTCAGCTCACGCTGCGAAAGACCTTCGACTATTTACACCCCTTACCCTTTATCATTAAGGCATTTGCCCTTGTCTTCATTCTCTTTTGTTTAGACTAATCTCCTCCCAGACCCACGTAAATCAGTAAATTCCTGGCACTTGTTTTCTTAAAGGTATCTGTTCTCTGTGAAACTTAACATGCTAATGTAATGTGTGTGTATGCATTCCTGTTGCTTAGACCACTGATAAGTTTTTCAATAAAAGCCTTGGAACAAAGGGTGATGGGGCCTTTCCTACTAGGGAGATGTGCCACGGCCTTCTCTAGTAAGGGGGGAAGTGTTCCATCTGCTCTCCCGGCAAACAGAGAGGTGTTTGCAACATTTTGTGTTTATTCCCCCTCATCGGTGACAACCCCAAGAAGGGCTCTGCAGGTTTCAGAGCCCCACTCCCACCTCAGCTGGCCCCAGCCGGTTTCCCTCAGGTTTCAGGGAGCGCTGCGCTCTCCGCAGCGCTCCCCCGCCGCGGTGCGCCCCTGTAGCCACTGCGGTGCGACATTTTGGCACCCGCAACACTGACGTCCCCTGGTACGTTGTGCCCCGTTGGAGCCCAGCGCAGACGGGGTCAAAAAACGACCATCAAAATTCCTTGTTGAAGCAACGCCTGTCACGGACCACACACCGACTGGGTTGGAAGAGGCCTCGTCCCTAGGTAAGGCAATCAGTGGCACCACCCCTGTATGGGTGGAGCTACGGGTGTGTGGCGATAAGGTTCAGGGAGCGCTTAGGGACAGTGCCCATTCTGTAGAGTAGGTTTAGTTTATTTAGAATTTCTGTCTTGTGTTTTCCCCTCCCCCTGTTAGCATCTGAAAGTTTCAATCTGAACTCAAAAGGAAAAGAAAGAGGAAGGAGGGGAAGGAGGGAGGGAGAGAAACCCTCCTTGCAGACTTGCTTTCTTTCCCTTGAGTCCTAGTCGCACTTCGGGCACGGGTGGAGCCCTAAAATGCCGATAGGGCGCTCGCCGACAAAAAGACTCCCGGGAAAAGATAAGCTGGACGTGGACCGGGACAGGACACTAGGTCTCCTGCCAGGCGGAAGACAAAGCCCACGCGAGAGGCACACTGTAAAAGCATTCACAGTCCCGACCCTGCGGCACCTTCCCATCTAGGTTTTAACTCCCAAGACGAGAAAGCAAGACTCTAGCTTGGAGTGAAAAGTGCAGTTTTCCCAGACCCTTTCTCTCCTCCCTCTCCGCTTTTCAAATTGGAAGCCTCCAGCCTTGAAGTAATTAAGCAGTCAGGAACGTGAACGAGAGCTTCGGCCTCAGCCGAACAGCTCCGAAGAGGAGAGGCACGCCTCCTCCGGCTCGAGCTCGGGTGTCTCCGCGTGAGTGGAGGCTGTGATGGAAGTGACTGGGATGATTTCCTAAAACGTGCCGGGCCTCACAGGGAGTTCCACTCACGGTAAAGTTAAGTGGGTGGTAACCAAGGAGGGACACCCTCGGAACCCTCGCCCACAAGCAGCACATTTTCTCAGCCCCTAGCTTTCAGTCAGAACAGGCTTTTCATAAAAGGCGGAGTGGAGTTGAGAAGAAATCGGAGCCGGAAAACAAAAACAGCATCCCAGCCACAGAAATGGGCTCAAAACTTTCTAGGGAACAGAAGATGTATTCTCAACTGCTTCAGCATCTTCTTAAGGCTGCAGGATGCAAAGTTAAAGAGAAAAATGTAGTTCATTTATTGCAGACAGTAAAGAAATACTGTCCGAGGTTTTCGGAGGTGGTTCGGATTTGGAAGTGTGGGAAAAGGTCGGACAGAGACTGAAATGGCTTCAAGAAAATGGGATCCTTACAGGACGTCAGGATTTATTAACTTGGAGCCTAATTAGAACAGCTCTAGTCTCTATTCATACTGGAAATTTTAGTAATCAGGAAAGCTCAGACTCAATGGAAGGAGACCATAAAGCGAATGCAGGCGGGAGTAATAAACCTAATTACAGAGAGCCTCCGCCACAGAGAAAGGAGATTCCCCTTTTACCTCTCCTACTGCCCTGCCTCAGGAGGACGTGCTGGAAGATTTACCACCTTCTCCACCTCCACCTCCTCCTCCCGCCGACTGCCCTCTGGCATTTAAAGAGACCACCACTGCTATGCAGCAATATTTTAAAGCAGCTGCACAAGCAGGAGACTGGGGTGCTGTATCAGCTTTTCCAACTGTCCGTTAAGGCACACGGACAGCCTGTCCATGAGCCCTTGCCTTTTGCAATGTATAAAGATTTAAAGAAGAGCATAAAAGAAAATGGGCCTCAGTCACCCTACACTTCGGGGCTTATCTCTGCCATCACTGAAAGCTATCGAATGGCCCCCTGTGACTGGATTGCTCTGGCTAAGACTGTTCTAACCCCAGCTTATGGCAATCAGAGTATACTGACTGCTGTCGCCGACAGGCCATGGAGAACACCAGGAACGACAGCCCAGTGCGGCTTATTACGCTCCTGGGAATGGGTCAGCATGAAACTCCTGAAGAGCAGGCTAGAATGGATCCCCAGGTTTTTACTCAATGCTCCCAGGCGGCTTCCCATGCCTTAAGAGTGGTCCTGGAAGCTAAAGTCCAGGGACCTGGCTCCTTTATTAACATTCGACAAGGAGTCAGGGAAGCTTATTTAGACTTTGTTGACAGATTACAGGAAGCAATACAGAAGCAAGTTGAGAACGTAGAAGCAGCTGAGACCCTTCTATTACAGTTAGCCTATGAGAATGCTAATGGTGATTGTAAAGCTGCTCTCACTCCTATAAGATCACCTGCTACCAATATCAGTCAATTCATCAAGGCCTGCCAGTGTAGGCTCGGAGCAGCATCGTGCCGCACTATTGGCCGCTGCCATTAAAGAAGAAATTAAGTGTTTTAACTGTGGCAAGCCAGGTCATGTGCGCAGGGCCTGCAGAGCCCCTCGCAAGTTATTTCAGGGAGACCACCAGATAAACTTGGCCCACATTGTTGTAAAGGCAGACATGGGGCTAGCCAATGTAAATCTAGTTATGACAAAGATGGTAAACCACTTTATAAAAGACAGCGTGGAGATGAAAGAAAGTGGAACTGCAAAATGGGAAGAAAACACTTCCCAGCTGCGAAAATGGGTATGCAATTCTCTAAGGTGCAGCATGTTATCTCAGGCTGCTCCAACAGCTTCTTAAAGCTGCGGGTTGTCAGCAGACAGTAAAGGAATGCTGTCCATGGTTCCCTGACAAGGAATCACTAATCATTAAGGAATGGAAAAAGGTAAAAGAGAAATTAAATTGGCTTCAGAAATTTTGACCATAAGAATTTTCTTACTTGGAGCTTGGTAACAACTACTTTGGCTCCTTTGCATATTAAAGCAACCGCAGCAGGGGACTTGCCAGAAATCAACTGCTTTTAGTCCTGAATGAAAAGTATTGGTTTTTCAAGGTTTTTTTTTTTATGAATCTAAATAAGTGAGAAAATAAATAAAACAACTGAAACTCTTTTTATGAGTTAGCCTATGAGAACGCAAATAATATTTATAAAGCTGTTCTCAATTTTATCAAGTCAACGACCATTTAACATCAAGTCAATTTATTAAAGTTTGCCAGAATGTAGGTACTGGAAGCCACTTAACTTGCTGTGGCCATTAAGGAAGGATTGTATAGGGGAAAGGAAGGAAAAAGAAGGAATTGAAGAAAGTGAAGGATAGGGAAGGAGAAAGAAGGAAATAAGAAGGCGAAGGATTGTGGAGAAAAAGAGTAAGAAGGAATAAAAGAAAGAGATATATGCCACATCCATCTATGGCATGGGAAGGAAGGATATTAAAAATAGAAAATGAATGAATGAAAAATAAGTATAAAAGTCTTTTGAAACACCGTAACTTCGAGACCTGGAAGTGACTATGTCATGAGAACAATAAAGTAATTATCTTGCTAACCCTAACAGCAGGGTTCCTGCTTTTACTGGACTGAAGGGGAAAAAAAGTGGCACTTTTAAACTCAGGCAGTTTTTCAGCTGCGCCTAAAGCCTGAGGCCTGCAATCTCAGCCTACTTATAAGACTGACAGTGGCCAGGTTGCACAGCAAAGTCAACTGAAGAATTTTTAAACAAATGGGAATTCAATATAAAATAGGAATCTCTTGTAATCTTATCAGTCAAGCAATTGTGGAGTGCATTCATCATACCTTTAAGTCTCTCCTCTAACAAACAAAAAAGGGGGAGTCAGGAGTCCTCCACTAAAAATTTACTAAAAATTTGATAATAATAACCATGTATACCTGTAAATTTTAAATATGACAATCACTTAATATTCCAATAGAGAAACATTTCCACTGGAGGAAGCCCAATGAAGGGCCTCATCCCTTGGTATTTTATAGGGACCTCCTAGGAATGGAAACTGTGAAGGACAGACAGAGTTACCAACCTGGGGGAAGAGGGTATGTTTGTTTTTAAGTCCCAACAGGACCACTGTGTGCAACCAGTGTGAATGAACTGGATGGAAACACCTGCCCGATCAGCTATCCCAGATGGTCACAACCGAGCGACAACGAAGGATGCAGACCGGCCACCAGAAGCCGGAGACGTCAAAAATCAGGACTCCCTCACCCCCTGAAAACCAGTCTTTACCATATCTTCCTGTGTTTTCTGCCAGCCCTATGGGAATAGCCATTTGCTTCATTCTGCTATGTTTGGGAAGCTCACAGGTTGCGGCCGATGATCAGTTTATTTAATGGAGTCCCATCTTAGACCCACCAGTGTTTAAGCTACACACCTGGTAGAATCCAGAACCTCCATTGTCCAATAATGACACCAAGTGGACAGGAGGTGTTTGGCTCCCCCCTGACAGACCTCTACAAAGGAACAGATATTGGATGGTCATCCCAAGTAAAACTGTATATGTTTCTGATCATCTGCCAGCGTGTTTTTCTACCTTGCCTGACACACTGTGCTTGCCTATAACCTTTCAATGGCATGCCTGTGCCGTAGAAAACAGGGAATCCCAAACTGATATCTCCTTAATTAGAACAATAGGTTTTGACAGAAAAGATGATGGGGAAGATGTATATCCCCCAGATATACCTATGTGTGAATTTAAATCCGGGCCTGATAAACCAATTGTCTGGTCCCCTTGTAGGGATCAAATTCCTTCCTTCATTGACATCCCTGGCACCCCACTAGTAGCTGACAATTGGGGTGCCAGATGGAGAGTTTTTGACCTTAATGGGCCGGCAGAAACCCCTGCAGAACCTATGAGAGGGTATTCTGACATAAGCTGGTCTGGAGAAGGAACGGGAGCACCTGTCATTAGAATTCTTTCTAAGAATCATACCAGTCTTTGGCACACTAACACCCGGAAGATGGGACTCCCATTTATAGAAAGAGCTTTGGGTCAATTAGTATATCGGAGGCAAGACACCGGAAAAGGGTATTATGTTATCTGGAAAGCTAATAATTCCTGGGTTACTGTCTGTACTTTCCATCCTTACTTGTTTCTAGCTATTCCAGAAAAGCCTGAGTTGTCCTTTAACAAGGAGTCCTGGACATATACTTTACAAGTTAGTCCTGGATCTGTATATGCCAGTTGCCTCACTCATGCTAATGTGACCTCCCTTAGACTTACTTCCATTTTTGTCATATGGAGGCAAAGAGAAATCTGGCTGCCTGTGAATGTCACCCGAGAGTGGCAGGACCCAGGAGATCTAGCAGCCCTGAATCAGGCCCTTGCCCAGATCAGAGTAAAACGCTTTATAGGCATGCTTGTTGCTTGCGTTGCATCTGCTATTGTTATTGCTGCCTCTGCTGCAGCAGCCAGCACTGCCCTTGCTGAGTCTGTCCAAACTGCTCATGCTGTTGATATTCTTCTCACTAACACTACACAGGAAATGATCCAGCAAACTCAAATTGATCAGGAGATCCTCACCAGGCTTTCAGCTGTGGAATCGGCTGTGATATGGCTGGGAGAACGACAGGATACCGTTGTCACCCACCAGCAGCTCACCTGTGACCCAGGCTTCTCCAGCTGTGCGTCACCCCACAGCAACGGAACTCCCGTCAACACTCTTGGGCGGAAGTGCAACACCGCCTTTGGAGGGTCTTCTCCTCCAATCTGAAAGGCCAGATCGACCAGCTCCAGCTTGAGCTGCATCTCACCCGCACTCCACCTTTCCTTCAACTCCTTCAACTTGCCCCAGTCTGCTCCCTCTCCAGCTTCCAATATGAAGTTCCTTCTGCCTGTAGCCCCTTCTTTGCCATTTTCTGGGTCCTGGGGTATGTTCCTCACCACTCCTCAGATCCCCCATGGGCACCACCTCAGCAGCCACGGCTTTCTGCCTCCCAGCCTTCCCTATTCCCCTAATTCTGACTCAGATCTGTCTCCTCCAATAGTCTATAAACTCCACGGGGGAGGGAGCCCGCATTCCTCCCTTGTGGCTGTCAATGTAGTGCCAGCCCTGAGGATCCCAGCTTGTCCATTTCACAGGACCCAGCTCCCAGTCCACAAAGCGAATAGGACGGTAAAAGCAGCCATGGCCAAGGACAGACAGGGCAGTTGGGGTGAGCACTTGCACCCAAGCACAGGCCTTATAGGGATGAACGTAGTTTAGGCAGGAATAGAAGACAAATAAATTGCACCCCTACTCTAAAACTTCTATTTTCTCCTCCTTGACATGGATGGAATTCTCAAAGAAATGAGAACTTTCTCCCACTCCCAAAAGCCACTAGTTCAAAGCATTGCTCAACCTGTGCAATTCCCTGATGAAGTAACCAGATAAATAAGAGAATTTGAGCTTGATTTATAGAGACTGTGACCCCACACCCGGATCATTTCCAAGCAGCAGGGAGTGAATAATGTGCACGTGTCCCACGGACACCTATGATGAGAGTGAAGGCCCCTGCGTAGGCCTGTGTAGGGAGGGTGTGGAAGGGACTCAGCAGCCCTGGAACATGGGTGTCAGATGACCCTCTCCAAGGGTTTGCTCAGGCCAGGGAAGTTACCCATTTCACTCAGGCTGCTTTTCAAACTGACTCCATCAAGGGGTCATCTGAGGGCAGGATGCAATGGTTGGGTGCTGGCCATGGAAAAAGACCAGCCTGGGTTGCAATCCCAGCTCCAACACTTAGCAGCCGTGTGACCCTGGACACATCAGAAGCTGGAAACCCACCTCAAAAAGTAGACTAAAATACTTACCCTAAGGATAAGATAAGTGAGCACTGGTCAAACTTGGTTGTACACAAGGACCTCCTGGGGAGTTTTTAAAACTCATGCCCAGGCCATACCCAGACAAACTTAAATAAAACCCCTGTGGAAGGGATCAGGCATATGTAGTTTTAAGCTTCCAGGTAGTTCCAATGTGCAGCCAAGTTTGAGAACCAGTGAGCTAATCCCTCTCAATTTGGATGCTGATCCCTTGACCAGGAGCATCTTGGCTTCACCTGTGAGACAGTTGGAAAGGTGGGCTCTCAGACTACTGAAATGGAATCTTCATTCTCACAATATTCCTGGGCTGTTTTGATGATTTTTATCCTCTGAAAAGTGCTTAAGGTGATACACCTTACGTGCTTAGCCAGGCTCCTGGCCCCTGGCACCCATTGTTTATGGATCTTACTAAAAACCTGAGGAGAGACACTGCAGCAAAAGGGGTGAGAGAAGACTACCTAGGTTGGAATCTCAGCTACTTAATACCAGTAAGAGAAACTGGGCCTCAGTTGCTTCACCTATAACATGGGTTAATAATTGGTAATAACACTACCCAATGCAGACAGGGGTTGTGAGTATTAAATCAGATGACATATGGAGAATACTTAACACATGCTTGTCAGAGTCAGCACTAAAGTGCAGTTCTGATTACAGCTATACTGATCCAGGCTCTTCAGATGATAGCCCTGGGTTGATTAAATGCAGGGCTGAAAAAAAAAAAAGACTCATTTTAAGTTGCAAGGGTAGTTTTCCAACAAATGATGTTGGGACAGTTGATATCCACATGCAAAGAATGAAGCTAGAACCCTATCTCACACCATATACAAAAATTAATTCTTATTGGATCAAAGACCTCAATATAAGAGCTAAAACTATAAAACTCTTAGAAAAGAACATAGGCACAAATCTTCATTACCTTGTATTAGGCAATGATTTCTTAGATATGACACCAACAGTATAAGCAACCAAAACCAAAATTTGATAACTTGGACTGTGTCAAAATTAAACACTTTATTGCTACAAAAAAAATATCATCAAGAAAGTGAAAAGACAATCCACTCAATGGGGAAAAATCTTTGCTAATCATCTATCTTATAAGGGACTAGTGTCTAGGATATATAAAAAATTCTTTAAACTCAATAATAAAAAGACAAATGACACAATTTAAAAATGGGCAAAGGATCTGAATAGGCATTTCTCTAAGGAAGACATGCAAATGACCAATAAGCACATGAAGATATGTTTAACATTATTAGTCATGGGAGAAATGCAAGTCAAAACCACAATGAGATACCACTTCACACTCACTAGGGCGACTATAATCAGAAAGACAGATAATGACAAGTGTTGGAAAGGATATGGAGAAGTTAGAACTCTCGTACATTGCTGGTGGCAATGTAAAATGGCACTGTCGCTTTCAAAAACAGTCTGGTAGTTCCTCAAAAGGTTAAACATAGAGTCATCATGTGATCTGGAAATTTCATTCCTATATAAACCCCCACAAAAACCTGTACAATAAGTGTTCATAGCAGCATTAATCATTAGAGCCAATCATCGGAACCAACCCAAATGACTATCAACTGATGAATGAATAAATAAAGTGTGGTACAGTGATACAATGGAATATTATTTGAGTATAACAAAGAATGAAGTATTGATACACGCTACAGTACAGATATACTTTAAAAACATCATGCTCAGTAAAAGAACTCAGTTACAAAAGACCACACACTGCATGATTCTATTTTACATGAAATGTCCAGAATAGATAAATCTTTGGAAACACAAAGTAGAACAGGGTTTGCCTAGTCTCCTTAGAGGAAGGAGATTTGGAGGGGATGGGAAGTGGCTGCTAATGGGTACAGGGTTTTCTCCTCAGGTTGATGAAAATCTTCTATGGTTGATTGGGTTGATGGTTGAACAATTCTATGAATTTACTGAAAAACACTGATCTAAACTTTAGATTAGTTAATTGTGTTACAAGTGAACTATATCTCACTAAAACAGTTTAAAAAAACTGCAAAGGTAACTGGGTGCTGTGTTTTGCGGGTTAGGCCAATGATTAGATAACTGTTTTTTAAATGCAAACAACTCAGTTATTAAGACAAGTTATACACATGACAAACATCACAGAGGAGATGTGAAAATCTAATTTAAAATCATTGACTATGCAAATGTGAAATTTTAAAATATGTAAATGCACCACACTGTGATAAAAAGGAAGGATATATGAGGCTAATTTCTTCCTGTTAATTCTGCTAAAATAACTCCTTTATTGTCCTGTTCCTGCCATGGTGAGCTTTTGATGTTGTTGTTGATGAAGGCTTAATGCTCCTTTTTCTCGAGCGAAGTTTGATGAATTATTTTTTCTGTAAGGTGCCTGCACAGAGAGATAAGTGCCACATATTCAAATGCCGCCCCTTTGAGCATTTTTCATCCCCTTTTCCCCTGAGAGATATTGTCTCAGTCATCATTCTGGCAGGGAAGTGTGTACTGAGGGAGGGACCTGAGAGAGAGGGTACCACCATGGTTTTTGTTTCCTGATTCTGTGAATAAAACCAGATTTGGTAATTATTTACATAGATCAGGTCCCATGTGATGGTTCCTCAAAACCAGAGAGAGATCCCACCCCCTTACAACGCTGTCTGATCCTGTGTCCTGTGAATGATCTTCTCCACCCCTCCCCCACCAAGAACTGTTTTAATCCAACTTCAAAAGGCTGTAACGTTTAAATGAGATAATATATGTAACGCATAGCATAGTGTCCTGGTACATGAGAAGCACTCTATACTGTGATGATGACAATGACTCCACTTTCTGTAGAGTGGATTAGGAAAGCTTTGAGCATCTTGCCTATGCGCATTCACACTTCAAACACTCAGACATTGTGCTATGTTTGTTCCCTGAAAGGCATTGTGGCCCTGATCCGACTAATCCAGAGTGGCAAACTCAACACTTTTGGGGGACCAAGGGGCAAAATAAATGACTGGGGAACAGCATGGAAATCAGCAGACTGGGAAGTTCATGGTGATTACGGCCATGTGGGAATAGGGACTCGAACGGCTACCCCTCTCAATTTCCTAAGCTTTAAATGTGAATATTTTTCTATCACTCCACGTTTTTAAATGTGATTTCATTTTTTTCAAAGCCCACATGGATCCAATACAACCTGTCTGTGCCAGGCCTGGCCGGGGAGGGCAGGGGTGGCCACGGGCTTACAGCTGGGATACAGACACTTTATTCCAACTTTCCCATCTCCGCTGAAGCAACCCCTGTGAGTGTGAGCGGCCACACTCCACTCTACGCTTGCTTCTGCCAAGGGAAGAGGGCTGAACACACTGCCCAGGAGTAAATCATCTCCACCATGGCTGGTCTCAGAGGTTACCTCTGATTTCCTGGTGAGAACACCGTCACACAGCTCCCAGACTGTGGCCACAGTGACTGCAACAACAGACTCCCACCACAGCAAGGAGGGCGGTGCACGTGCAGGTGGGGAAGTCCTTATGGAGACAGCCTGCTCAACTCAACACTCCTCCTACAAGAGGCCACTGTGTAGCTGGCCAAAGAGCTGCCTGCAGGCCCAGCCCCCTGCAAGCCGGTGGGGGGGCGGGGGGCGGCCTCCACAGCCCCTGAAGCTGGCGCCATCTGCTCACCTCCTGGTGAAAGTGCTGAGGCCGGTCCCTTCGCCCAAAGTTCTTACAGAGACACCTGCTTGAGAGGAGAATCCTCCTCACTGGTGGGTGTTGGGATATTTATAAGCATCTCCCCACCATGACCAAGATAAGAGTCTGCTTTCTGATGGCCACCCTAGGCTTCTAGAGCCCCCTGAACAAATTCCTCTCTACAAAGCCCATCAAACAGTGATGAGATGCTTGAGGATCACTTGGTGCATGGTGAGGGAGACTTTCTAAGTAGATTTCCAAGGATATGATTTTCCTCCCCAACAGACATGCAAAAAATCAACACACACACGCACGCGTGCGCGCACACACACACACGCATACACACACACACACACACAGTCCACATTATTAGCTCCTGATAGTACAAAGCCATGTGCGGTGTCTGCTCAAACAGGCAGTAAAGCTTGGGATACATCCCAGCTGATTTTTAACAAAGACTCTGATTACTGGAGAGGGCTGTCATCCCTCCCCTGAATGCAGTAGAAATGAAATGCCAGTGAATTAATTCTAACTACCTTTTCAGTTTCCCCTCATCACCTAATTTAGAAAACGTAAATAACCTCCCTGTGTTTGAAGGACCGGCTGTTCCTTACCTTCACGTAGAAAACCGAGCAAAAACCCAAAAAAGATGACTGGTGCCACCAACACATCCTTGGTTAAACATATTAACTATGCATTCAAAATATTTCTGAAAAACTTTAATTTGTCGCCAGTAATTCATACAGTTATAGCCAGTGGTCTTTTATAATTACTATTATTAATTATTATGGCTTCATTCTGTCATTTGGATCTATTGATAGTGACACTTCAGTGATTCACTATAATTTCCTCCTACCCATAAACCTTTTAAGATTTCCTTTACCTCGCCCGAGTATAAATTAAGTGGCATTATTTTCTACATGGTCTGGTGTGCTAAAATAACCATGTACTGCTCTGAAAAATCAGAACAGGAACTAGCACGTTGCTGCAATATTGCTATTGAGCTCCCCCTGTCCCCCAAACCTGTCCACTTTGGTTCGAACAGTGTCATCTTCCACCTGCAGAAGACACCTTGCTCTTCCAATTCTAGCAGGTGAGGCCATCAGAGAACCTCAGGGTGAGCTGGCATCTCTGCAAGGGCTCCCTGATGGGGCATAATTGATACGCGGGCTAAAGGCAGGGACCTGCACTATAATTTCATACAGGATCTCGCAGCCACAAGCCTGTATTCTGCTGGCTGCCTGGTCCATTCGGTCTTGACCAAAGTGACAGGAAATCTTTCAAAATGGATTTTTTAAGTGAAAAAGAAAAACAGGCAATGAAAATGGGAAATATGATTTTAAGTGACATTTTACTTTGGATGCAAAAGTAATCTTTTTCTTTTTCTTTATCATTGTACAGCATAAACCAAATCCAAACTTCACTTGTGAGGCAGAGGGCAAATGGACTGCTTAGTGGGGAACAGGGGGCAGGGCAAACTTCACTTGTGAGGCAGAGGGCAAATGGACTGCTTAGTGGGGAACAGGGGACAGGGCAGGCACAAACACTCGTGTGATGCTTCGGACCTCACCCAGTCCTGTGTTCTGGTGACCAGATGGTCTTCCCAGAACAACATCCCTATTGGTGTGACAAGTTCATTCATGGTCACTCACCGAGTGCACCTCCTGGGTCCTGGGTATGTAAGGAAAACATGAAAACATCATGGTCCCTGCAGCTTGCCATGGGCGGAGCCTGACAAGCTGCAAATCAGCACTAAGACAAACAGAGTAAGTACAGCTCCTTTCAAACCGTGTACAAAGGGAGTAAGCAGGATGTTGTGACAGACACTACTGGCAGGCCAGAGGCAGGGCTCTAGACGAGTGCCCTGACCCAGCCATGCTACGGCTGGGACAACACCAAGCCCAGCATCTACTATTCCCAGCATTGATCCAGAGTTCTTTTGTATGACATCACTCTCAAATTTATGGAAAGCCTCTCGAACCTGCTCAGAGCATCAGTTTGTTCCATTTCTTGGGGGTAGTAGGCTGCCTGTGTTTACCACCTGCCACATGAGGAGAAACATCTGCCCACCCCCAAGGCACACGCCCTAGCTCTGGAGTCCACCCTGCCACGTTACGACCGAAAGCTCACTCACTTAGACACAGAGCACACCAGGAAGCTGGTGGTGGTTTTGCTAAGACATGACCTCGCAACACTGACTTCCTCCTCCCTCCTCTGTCCAGGAGTCACGTTTTCCTTTATCAGTTGCAACCAAATAGGAAAGAAAAAAAGAGAGAGGGAAGGAGGGAGGAAAGATTATTTGTTTCCTTCTCTGGAAATGATTAACCTTTTATTTCTACTCTGAGCAGCTGGCTTGATATCTGCCCATTTCAACTCCACTACTTACCTAGTTCCAAGAGCAGGTCCATGTAGGGAGGGATTGAGCTGAAGCCCACAACTAGAGTTTAAGCAGGAGGCAGCCTGACTTGGGCAGGATGCAGACATTTACATGTAATAGACAGTAAAGGGTCTAGAAAGCCCAAGAGCCCTGCAGTTTCTCTGCAATTAAGACCAAATCCTTTTCTTTCCTCTTCATCATTCAGCAGTCCTCCAGTCAAGGGAAGAGGTATAACCCAGGATCACTCTGACTTCCAGGTATTCTGACTCCAAGATAAAGGTCTATGAGTCAGTCAACAAATGTTTAATGAGCACTTAACTGTAGGTTCAGACCCTGTATAGCTATTGGGGCCAGAGTGGGGCCAAGCTGGACCAAGAAAAAGAAAGAATATAATATAAATCATGGGAAAGGGTATTAACAAGCAGCTCATGAAAAGAAGGAGAAGGAGAAGGACAGAGGAAGGAAAGGAAAAAGAAATGACCAAAGAACCTTTAAAAAAGAGTCAACTTTCCTATATGGTCCCATAAGGAGAAGTGAATCAAAGTGACTCAGGCCCTCAGTCTGGTGTCCTCACAATGAGTCACCTGGGGACAGGGTCCTTTCCTAGTGAGAGGGGCTGGCTGCACCAGCTCAAATTTTCTTAGGACTAGTGACTTTCACCCACGATGGAGGGCGGTGTCTAAGACACCCCAGTACCATAACCCTCAAGTGATGAGCCACTGGTGTCCCCAGACAAATCCTCCAAACACACCTGGCACCCAAAATCCAGGCAGCTTGGTGCTGGTCATTGTGTCCACAGCCCCCTCACACACCTATGAGGCAGTGCCTATGATGTGTTCCGGGAAAGAGGGCAGGGTGTCCAAGTGTGTCCAAACCTGTGCTGGGCTCACATGCCTCTTCCAGGGATGATGGGCGGCCAGCACTGGGCCTCCTCTATGTTGTGGCACTGACGCCCATGCTCTGTGCCACGGTGTGACTTACCTCAAACCCTGGCGCAGGGCATGTGGGGAGCCAGAAATACCCATCATGCCAACTGGTGAGCAATTAAAGAAACCAAGTAAAATGAAATGCTCCTTTTTTGTCTGTCAGATGGACAAAGACTGAAAGACTAACAAGAGTCAAATGCTCGAGTGGAAAGTGAAGAAATAGTAGCTCTATAATCACACAGGTGGGAGGGAGCACAAGCCAGCAGAAGCTGTCTGCAGGACAGGCCGGCAAGGTACCAAGCCTCGATTATACTCCTAGGAGTACATCCTAATGAATGCATCAAATAAATGGACAAGAGTCTCCTCTCTGCAGGAGAGTTTATCATATTATTGCTTATAATAGTGAAACACCATACGTGACATCAATGTTCACCAAGAGATAATTGCTTGACTAGGATATTGAGAAAGAAGGCTATTGTACAGTCATGTTAGAAAACAGAAATATGTACTCGCTGACACGTAACATTTAAAAAGAAAATAAAAGCTGGTTAAGAGAAAGTATAATCCAATGTTTTACAAGTTTATATACACACACACATGCGCATGTACACATGCACAAACAGAAAAAAATCTGGAAGAATAGAAATCAAGATGTTTAAAAGCAAAAGCTATTGATAGGTGTTGTGCCTTTTGATAACTTCTTGGTGAGGTGATCTCTACTTTCTCCTTTATCATATTCTTCACATTTCTTTTCTTTTAAAATGATCATGTATTGTATAATCAGTAAAAACAGAACAAAAAGCATAAGAAAACAAAGATATTTGAGGTGAATTATTTAGTAAACTCCAAATTAAGTCTTCCATGTAGCTCTGAAAATGAAAAGCTTTTAGTCTAATATTTAGGAATAGGACAAAAAGAAAAAAGAAAAAAACCCCATGAAGTTGGAAAAGATTGGCACAGTGGTTCTGCCCCCAAAGAAGAACTCATTGTACAGGTCAACATCACCAGAACAGCAGAGCTACTAGGATGCAGTTCACCAAGCCAGCCCACTGCCCAGTACGCGAGGCTGGTGGGAGACGAGGGGCCTGATGAGACAGGAGACAAAATGGTACACACAGGATGCCCAGCGGTTCTCCCCTCCTCCCTCGGTGGGAGTTCATCTCCCTCAGGAGGCAGGCACATTGCTCACTGTCAATGTGGGTGGGACGGTGGGACAGCAGCTTTCTGGGCCTCTCTGTGAGGCTCCAAAGTATGTTAGTGGAAACCCCAACCCCACAACCCTCTTTGTGGGGCAAACTCCACAAAGACCACGCGGTTCCGTGTGGTTTTACCCTCAACCATTAACCAAGAATGGTTCGCTGACCTCATCAGAACTGGTGGGTCCAGATTGTTGCTATTTTTTGTTTTTCCTGGTTTGAGGTTTCTGCTTTAAATTCTCTGACATATACGCATGGAATTTTGCAATCCAGGTTGCAAAGAGAGAGAGAGAGAGAGAGAAAGAGAAAAAAAGCAAAAAGGCCACAAGATACAGCAACATAAAAAATAATAGTCTTTTCCTGCTTCATTTGTAACTTAAAACATTATTTTTTTTCCAGCAACAAATTTACTCCTTTCTCAAGGGAGACGTTTTGAAATTTTGAGATGATATTAGACATGAACACAAAGCAGAAAATTTTTTTAGGTATGTACAACCACCTCTACTAAGACCATCCTAGCAATGTTTGGTATGTTCAACTCCTAAGGCCTCTTACAGCTCATTCTGGCCTTAATAACTAAAGAGTTTATGGTCTAAGAGTCCTTTTATACAGGGAGGATCAGTTCTGTCTCAAGAACCTTTATTTAATTTATAAATTTATAAACAAAATGGTTGATGTAATTTTCAACTTAATGAATGTCCTTTTGAAAGTACGCCACACCAACAATTTCTGCCTTGCCTACAGATATAGATGGATTTTAAACCAGAAGTGTGCATATAGTCCTGTAGATACTAATCCCTTCTATAGCACATATCTATATTTTTGGTATGAGCATGCTTTCCTTGGGCACACCCTGATTGCCATGCCTCAGTGTATATATATTTACATAAAAACATAGATGTGCTTTATAGTCATACATATGTAGGCACACACCCATCAAAAAACAGCTAGAGAAAGTTGCTTTAATAGTACCCACCAGCTTTTTGGAAAACTGGCGTAAATCTCTTCTGCAGGGGCAAAAATCCATCTTTCTGAGAAGGTAAATGTTTATTAAATGCAAATGCTGATATTCGTTACCTAGGAAAAATGTCTTGCTGCATGTGGAATTTCTCGATAAAAAGCTTTCAAGTCCCAGGTTCCTCCAGATAAACCCCTATCGGTGAACTGATGCGTGAATGCACTGAAATTGAATTACTGTACAACAGCAATTACTTTCCGCAGTACAGATGTAATGGGAATCGGTTCTGCAATGAACAGCAGGTAGCTATAGGAAGGGGGAAACTTCGTATACAATCTAGTCTCTCTCAGCTTTTCCCAGGGAGCAAGCATGTTTATTTTTAAGCAAAACACTCTTTTTCGAGTGCTGGATTTATCATTCTATCAATGTAAATCAAAAAATAAGTGAAATGGGATTAAGTTTATTTACAGGTATGAGCTTCAGAATGCTTTCAAATTTTATTCAATATTTTATCCAAGTTTTGAAAACAACAGACTCCTCACTTTGTGAGTTTAGCTACAACCTGCTTTTTATGTCTCCTCACTGTCCCTATTGAAGTCTGTTCTTTCAGATACTTTTAATTAACTGTTTGGGGGAAGAAATGAATTTGAAAAGCAAATAAAATACCTGATGTTTGGCTGACATGCTACCATAATAGCTATCATCCTGTAATCCTCTCTTTCTCTGTGAAATGTGTTAAGTTTCTGGAGGCCGGAGCTCTGTAGAGCCCATCAGTAAAAGCCATGTGGATCAATGCCTGCCAGGCACCCAGGAATGCCTGAAACCACGGCAGGAGGGTTACGATTCCAGCCCGAAGCAGCGTGACGAAGGCAGTGCCTGCCCCAGAGCTGCCCCAGAGCTGCCCCACACAATCAAAGGCAATAGCCACTCTGGAGAATCCTAGTATAAATTTATACATTCTCCCAAGTCCTTTTTTTTTTTGTCATTTTCTGGTTTAGCTACTGTTTTCAAGTTGTGCTTCTCATCTTGAGCGTATCGGCCATTTCAAAATCACAGGATCATTATTTCCCTTGGCAGTACTGGAATCTGCCCTAAAAGTACATCCCTATAATCAGAGATGTTTGCGGTCACTCAGTTACTTCCTACACTCTCCTCCAACTGCGCACACAGCTATGCCTGCTCAGAGGTCCCTGGAGTTCAGATGATCCTTCCAGCTGTGTGATGGTTTGTGCCTCTTCTAGTGGAGACTCAGATTTTAAAGACAAAAGAAACACTGGCCCGCCTGTGCACAGAGCCAAGGCCACGGAATGCACATGCCTTGCCTGCTCCCTCCTCTCCAATCAGGGAAAAGAATCTGTCACCATCAGCAAGGCAGAAGGAGGGGAGCTGTGTCAAATGTGCCTCCCGTCAATATTTCACATGACCTCTGTGATAGATTGAGCATGTCCAGGTGTCATTCAGGAATGGCCCAATGGGAGTCCTCAGCTGGCAGAGGAATGGCAAACCCCACTTCCTCCACATCCAGCATGTAAAATGTCCCCCTTGAAAGGTTAATGAACTGGAAGCAAATTGATTCCATTTCTTGTCCATTCATAGGACTTAAAACTTGATGAACTGCTCAGCAGCATTAATCGAGGGCTTGGTCACATGAAAGAAGTTGGGAGATAATACTTTGGGCACCATTATTATTCACAGGAGCAAGGAGCAGCGTGGCTGCATCAAACTCAATTTGGCTGTAAGTTAAAACAACCTACATCAAACCTCCAAGCAGATTTGGAAAAATTATTTAAACGACCAATGACATTAAAACATGCTAGAAAATATTAGTTAAGAAATGCTACCATAATAACAGCACCATTTTATTAATGGCAATTATTGAAGCTAAGGTTATTTGTAATTTGCTGGCCTAAAAAGTTACATATAGTCCATTACCAACCAGATGACAGGGGTTATGTAATGGGCAGGCCACTTTAGGTTTCACATTTACTTCTGCCATCTGACGGGGAGAAAATAGGACTTTCTGTGATAGGATAATTGCATAGTAGAGAGTAATTCAAATAGGGGATGAGTATGACAGAATCACTCTGATTCAACTAATCACTGGGAAAAGTGATGGGGTAAAATGATGAAATCAAGCCAGAAGAGACAGAAAGAGATCAACACTGTTTAACAGCCAAGACATGACAGGCATGTTAGAGGATGGGGTTACTGCATGTAGTACTTTTTTTTTTTCTTTTTCAGCACTAACTTAACTGCCTTCACAGACCAAAGGTGTTAGTGCAGTTTTCTAAATTGCTGTTGCCAGTCTCATAAATATTTTAAATACATCAAGGGAAACTTTAATAATCAGTGTTGTTTGTGAGCCAGCGTTCTCTCACCTCTGTTCTCGAGTCCTCCCAGCCACCCACAATTGATGACCACAGGGCACTGAACCAGTTACAGGCAGGAAGACACTTGGGTTAGAATCTCTAACCCCACTCAGATTTCTGAGAGGGGGATGGGGGCTTGGAAATGGAAGATTGCTAGGCCTGGTACATCGCAGCGACGGGGGTGAATTCTAAGTCCACTCCTTCCCTGGGCCTTTTGAGAAGAAGGTTGCTGCTCGGTGGGTGCCAAGGGACAGATAGGGCCCTGGTGCACTGAGGTGTCTTCTAGGGCAATGCTGCAAATAATGACTCTCCCGCAAACCCACTGACACATTAGGAGTTGAGTTCTTTGCTCTCCAAATGCTCAGTTGGAGCAGATAGCAACCATTTCTATTCAAGAAGTAAAGTGTCATTATAGTACGAAAAACAGTCGCTCCCTCTGCTCCCCTGGCCTCAGCATAAACCAGCATCCAAGTGGCCGCCTCATCTCATTCCAAATGCCAGGTTTTTGCCAAGAGAGCTGCACGGCTGACAATGGGGAGCAGGCCAATCTCAACAACAAAGCCGACTCCAGACCAAACCCCAACTTGACATACAGGCCTGCTTTCCTATTTTAAGACTGAGAGCAGGAGAGAGCCACGTATCACTGGACCAGTTTAACTAGACTTTATGGCATCAAGTATGCTCACAAAAGAACTTGTACATCTATTTTTAAATGCATGAAATACACAATTCAGAGAATCCCAGATGCCTTGAATCTGGGAACTTTTCAATTCAAACAGAGCAATTATTTTTCTGTTTCAAAGGAACCACACCAATCATATTAGTCTTTTTCTTAATTTTTCTTGTTATTTTATTACAGTTGTCCCAACTTTTCCCCCTTTGCCCTCCTCCACCCAGCCCACCCCCCACTCCCACAGTCAGTCCCCCACCCTGTTGTCCATGTCCGTGGGTCATTCGTACATGTTCCTTGAATAGTCCTTTCCCCTTCTTCCCACCATTGTCCCCCTCCTCCTTCCCCTCTGGTCACTGCCAGTCTGCTCCATGTTTCCGTGCCTCTGGTTCTGTTCTGCTCATTAGTTTATTTTGTTCATTACATTCCTTTTATAGGTGAGATTATATGGTATTTGTCTTTCATTGACTGGCTTATTTCACTCAGCATAATGTTCGCCAGTTCCATCCATTCTGTTGCATATCAGTCTTTTTTTTTTTTTCCAACTTCACTAATTTAAAGCAAAAAGCTTTCAAAATTTGGTTCCCTCCTGTTATCACTATTAAATGTTCATACTTGGAAGGTCCCTTAACCAGCAGTGACAGCAAACATACACTGAAAGTTTACTGTTTGCCAGGCACAGTGCTAAACACTTTACACAGACATACATAGAGGCACTAGAATTCTGCCGCCTGAGTATGAAAGGAATGCCACCAAGCCAGTGCATGGGACCTGGGCAAAGGACTTCACCCTGCCAAGCCTGTATCCTCATCCCTAAAACAATCATGTTAAGAGTGTCTCACTCTCAGGGTTGATGTGAGAATGAAATAAGACAACACATGAAAAGTGCTTGGCACAGAGCGTGGTGCACAGTGAACTCAAGGAACATAAGCACGGCCCTGACCAGCATGGCTCAGGGGGTTGAGTGTCGTCCTGCAAAGTGAGAAATCACCAATTTGATTCCTGGTCAAGGCACGTGTCTGGGTTGCAGGCCAGGTCCCTGGTTGGGGTGTTTGCTAAAGGCAACCGATTGATGTTTCTCTCACACAACGATGTTTCTCTCCCTCTCTTTCTCCCTCTCTTCCCCTCTCTCCAAAAATAAATAAATAAAATCTTTTAAAAACTAGGAGAAAAGAAAGAAACATAAGCATAGATTAGTAAATCACTGACTCCTCCTAACGTCTCCAGTGAGGTAAGTGAGGAAAGAGGTCTACTGGCTTTTTTAGCTTTTCTTGCCAGCCTCCCACCTTGGAGCAGGACTGAGATTTTCCTATGGCTCACCTGCCACGTGGGTCCCTGCCACCGAGCAACCAGGCCCAGGCTCTGGTGCTGGCTAGGTCTCCTTGCTTGGGTGGTATGCCATGCCGCACGAGCCCCCGAGTTCCGTGCACCAGGGCTTCCTTGTCTGTCAATGGCAGAGGCAGAACCTAAGGAGATTTATGTCTCTTTCTAATCTAGAATTTTGTGATTCACACAGACATGCAAATAAAAACAATAATAGCATTTCCCCTAAGGTCTGGCAGTGATGGAGAGTGTAGACGCTGGGGTCTCCATGTGCCTGAAGCCCACCTCTCACTCCCCATGTGACCTCAGCAAGCAATATAACTTCTGCCTCTCAGCCTCCTCTTTTGTAAAACAGAGAGAATGACAGTAACCTCCATCACAGGGCTGTTATAGGGGAAGCGAGTAAATGTAAAATCCTTAGAGGAGCACCCAACGCCATAGGAGCTGATTGCTTGATCACTGTAGCATTATTTACATCCAAACTTGCAAACAACTTAATTCAGTTTACTGAGGAGCAATCAAATCAATTATAACATACCTATAGATTGGAATATTATACTGCCATTTAAGAAAAATCACGAAATACAGAAACACAAGAAAATGCTTACACTGTAGTGGTATAAAGAAGTGAAAAGAAGCTCCATAAGAAAGTGAACAGGCAATACAACTGCAAATTTGAAAAATTAAAAACACACAGGTATAAGCATAAAAATGCAAAAAAAAAAAAAATAGGAAGGAAGGAAGGAAACACAGTAACATAGATATGGTTTCCTGCTGGATGGTGGGACTTCAGGTGATGTTTTTCTAATACTTTTCAATATACAGGGGTGGGCAAAAGAAGGTTAACAGTTGTAATACAAATAAATAATCATATAATTAATAAATAATAATACAAGAATAAACTCTGTGTTTCACGTACTCACAACTGTAAACCTACTTTTGTCAATCCCTGTATTCTTAAAGTTCCACGAAAGAGGTGCTCATTTTATAAGTAGAGAATAGTAATTGTGGTAAACTTATTTTTTTTAGGTTTCTGACTGCTAGATTTGAATGGCTGCCATGCTGGCAATAAAGAATACCACTTGCTTCAAGGTGGTGACATGGGACACGCAGGAAACCACCGCACAGCTCCCAGGACCAGCTCTCAGTGCAGTATTTCTGCAGCAGCTAAAAGTATTTTTTTCTTCTAAGGCACTTCAGAGCTTCCACCAAAAAATTTCAACTTATTTAAATTAATGCTCATGGTAGCAGCAGAAGCTACCATGATTTACTGTACATTTACTGAGCACTGTTCATATGTCAGGGTCTGCGCTAAGTGGCTCAAAACCATAGTTTTGCTTAATCATCACACTTCTTACATGTTTTCCCCACTTACAGATGAGTAAATTGAGGTTCATGAAGGCTGTTTCTCCAAAGGCCAAAGCTTAGGAAGTGACAAAGGCAGCACTAAACCCAGGTCAAACTCATGCTCTTGCCTACTAACCTATGATCCCTCCTTCCCTGAATCAAAATAGTACAAAAAGGTCTTACAGTCAATCAAATGTGTGGGATCATCAGGTCTAAAGCAGAAACAACTTGAGGAAATTTCGTTTGGCCAATTAAGTGTGAGAGAAGCTAAAGTAGGAAATGTTTTTTTATGACAAAGTGATTCTGGAGATAATTATTAAAACTGAAAGGTAAGCAAACTATACATTAGAAATAAAGAACTGCATATTGCAGTTATATCCCATAATCCTATGCCAATATGGCATTAATGGAGGATACCACAACATTCACAGGCCCTAAAGCAAGAACAGAAGGTGCCCTGGTCAGCTGGCTATAAGGAATAAAGTCAGAAACTGCCTTGGAAATCCAAAATGATATACCTGTGCACTACAGTTCCATTCATCCTGCTGATAATATGAAATTTCAGGGAACTCTTACCAATTAAGACAAACATTATAACTGTAGTAATATTCCAATAGTGATAAAGAGAACTTCTGAGTTCATCTAGATTGATTTACTCCCTTGAGATTTTCAATTCTACATTTGGCAAGCATCACTTACATTTTCTGTAGTTGCTTAGTTGAACCACAGTGTACCTTTGAATGATTTTGAGTAATTAGGATATGGGTCACACAGTCATATGCCGTCCTCCACGGCTGTGTAATTAGTGCTACCTCTGATGAAGGCATAAAATTATAAGATGAAAACTGGTATCTGACCATATATGGAAATGGCGATCCTGCCCTTAGTAACTACTTTTCCTGGTTAACTCGACTTAAGAAAAAGAAGGGGTTCACATAACACCTGAGTCAGCTTTGATCTTTGAGAGCTGGGTTCACCAGAACCAGTTGCCTGAAGCTGTCTTTTGTCTTCAGACAATAAAAAGCTGCAAGCAGGGACACTTACCCGCACTGCTTCAGACTTCTTGTGAAACATCTCTTCCATGTTCTTTGCCAGCTTTTTCACCAGCTGGAGGCCATCAATTTCTTCTATGACCACGTCTTTTTCATACTCTTTGTATTTCTGTAAGGAGGGAGAGCAACAATAAAGGCACATGATACCACAAAGCACCACACCTGTAATGTCACAGCCCCTCCACCTACTAGGAGTAAGTAGAGGTAAAGGTATAATATGACTGTCTCTGTTGGATTTGGGGAGATTAGACTGTATTTCATAATTACTGAACCAACTAGGGATAAATGTAAACATTGGCTCTGACCCTCCCAGAAACTTAAGTAGCACCCAGGAAAGAAATAAACCCTAAAGCAAATAAACTCTGTATCATTCATCCTCTTCAGTTCCTGAAATCAACACCCTATACTTCCAATTTGGCCACAGTCAGCCATTCTTCTGGAAGATGGCCCCAGATTCATTAGCTATCCTGCCGCCGACACCACTGGCAACTGACTATTCCAGATGTGTCATAAGATAAAAATGAAGAAATTCAACTTATGTGTATTATTTTTCCTTAAACATCACTCCTTAATTTTCCATGGTAAAGGCTGAGAACTTAGGGGAAAAATAGTTTCAAGGCTATGACTCTAATAACTAGAGTAGGAGTTAGCAAAATATAACCCTTGGGTCTAATCCAATCCATCATCTATTTTTATAAATAAAGTTTTATTGGGACAAAACCATGTCCATTTGTTTACATATCCGATCAAGTTAAGTAGTCACAACAGAGACCAGATGACTCACAAAACCTAAAATATTTACTTTCTGATCCTTTACACAAAAAGCTTGCCAACTCCTGAACTGGAGTAGGAATTAAAAAAAGTAACATGGCAGAATATCTTATAAACATTTGATAACAATAGAGTTGTTGCCATGAATTTGAGTAATTCGATTCAATTACTAACGGCTTCATATGTACCCTCTAGGAGCTTACAGAAAGGAGCATGCGCAATAAGTGCAAAACCCATAAAAACAACATTTTATATAAGATATCTTAATCTGTTAGTCTGTTCATAAGGAATCGATGTGACCCAAATTCTTAAAAACAATTTTTCATTTAAAACCTATCACATACTCTGGGAATTTATCTGTTTATACCAGCAGTTCTCAGAGTGGTCCAAGAACCCCCGTGGGGTTCCTGAGACCCTTTCAGGGGTCCATGAAGCCTCTCTTTATGCAAACAGCATTTCTTTGTGAAGCTGGATTTTCTTCATAGGTTTTAACAAATTACAACAGACTGAACACAGAAGCAGATATGAAAGTCACCTGTCTCTTCTTAAACCAGACATTAGAGAGATTGGCAAAAATAAAGAAATAAATGTCAATCCTGTAAATAAATTTTTGTTTTAGAAAATAAATTTAGTTTTCATAAAATATGTTACTTATGTTAACATGTAAGGACTTTTTATGTTTTGAATTTTTTGTTTTTATTTACATTAAATTTTATTTATTTATTTTTAGAGAGAGGGAAAAGGAAGGAGAAACAGAGGGAGAGAAACATCAGTGTGTGGGATAAACATCTATCAGTTGTCTCTCGCATGCCCCCAGGGGCCTTGCCTGCAACCCAGGCATGTGCCCTGACCAGGAATCAAACCAGTGACCCGTCAGTTTGTCGGATGGTACCCAATCCACTGAGCCACACCAGTCAGGGATGAATTATTTAATTTTTAAAATAATTTTTAAATGTCTTAGTTTGAATTTCTAATGAGGAAAACATCAATAAACATAATCCATATAAGCAAAAGGTCTTAGGGACCTCAATGTTTTGTAAGACCATAAAGGGGTCCTGAGACTAAAAGTTTATTTTAACTAAAGATTTAATATTGGTCTCACTGAAAAGAAATATTGTTTATTAGTAAAAACCTTCCAAATCGAGTTCCAAAAACTTTAAGTGTTCAACAGGAATCCCTTACACTTATGTTGTTATCAAAGGACTGAAGAAATGAAAATATTGAGGCGCTTTCTATTTACTCATTTGTTGGAGAACCTGAATCAATTAATAACCCCTCACCCCAAGATTCTACTCAGGAAAAAGAAGAGCTCCTCATCTTGGTTCTAGAAACCTTGACAGTCATTTCTGAAGTAAAAAATATAATTACTTTATAATAGCACAATAATTTTTGAGATATAAATTTATACTTTCGCCTCACTTCCCCTTCTTTATCTTAAAAAATATAAACTGGTAGGTGGCTCAGTCTTTCCTTGCCTCAAGGAAGAGGTAGTGTGTGTGTGTGTGTGTGTGTGTGTGTGTGTGTGTGTCCACAGAACACTTCCCTTCATAGCTTAGATTGCCAAGTCCTTTGGGTGTCCTCAGAAAAAGATTAGAGTTTGAGGACAGAGGGAATGACTATAAGGAAACAAATGTAAACAGAGAATCCCTCTGATCCTTAAGACTAAAATGCAATTCCTAGAGTCTGGGAGCATCTGGCTATACAGGGTCCCCTGGGCCCCCCATTGGATTCTGGCCGAGGGCAGGAAGGGACTCTCAGACTATGCACGGGGGCCTCTCACCTGAACATCGGGCCAAGGGCTTGCTGTTTCTCAGAATTAAGGTAACCCTAAAGAAATAAAATGGTGTCCAGACCACCTGAGTCTTGACCAAGACAGACATCAGCTACATTATTTCTAAGATGCTCTGAGCTGCTCTGCGTGGTCCTATAATGGACCATGAGTTGTAAGTGACATGTTTCTCCCTGTTCCCTGAAAACATCCATAAAACTCTTACATGTTTTTCTTGAGAGTCTCTTTCTTATAGCTTATCCAGAAAAACAGTATTCCTTTTAGACTTCCCCTCCGCCTTAACAAATGGGCCCTGGTTCCCCAACACGGGGAGGCTGCACCCTCCCTCTGACCCCCAAAGCACTCAGTGTGGTCTAAAAGGTAAGGTCGGGTCCTCATGGTCACCCACCAGCCCACAGCAGACACTGACAGGACTTCTCTGGGTAAAGCTTGGTGCAGAACATTTGTGATGTTACTATACAAGAAACAAGCAAGCCATGCAGCTGCATTGTCCTGTGGTTCTGTAAGGGTGACCGCCCCGCCCCCTGGGAGGTTGACTGGATTGGCCTGGGATGTGGGACTCCAGCCAGCCCACGCCTGGCTCAAGCTCACAGCGTCCTCTGCTGTATGAATAAAACTTCAATGGCAATTACTGGAAGCTTTCCCTAAATTCAAATGCAAGCCAATGTCTTCAGAGCCAAAAATCCTGGGGGTTCTCTGCTGCTTGCCAGATGTGCTCCAAGAGCCAACAGCCGAGACCAACTTAGAGCCAAGGCTGATTCACTACCAAAAACACAAAGTTCAAGAAGTGAGTAAAACAAAACAAAACTAATGTCAGTCTAATATTTACAGAGTCAGTGAAATCAATCTCTGTCTTAAGTAATTCTATAACTGACAGTGATCTAGAGACTTCAGATAAAGAAAAACAAAATGGATTTCACAATTAGCGTTTACCTGAATCTTTTGATTTTTATATAGGGGGCCATTATTCTGGCCATATCTGTTACTTGCATGTGTTTATCTCCAAATACACTTCTAAAATGGATTCAATTTATTTCCACCATCCCCCAAGTTTTCAGTAAGATCTTCCTGCACGTTCTCTCCTTTTGAGTCTGTTCTGTGAAAAGGAGCCACTGACTTTTGGAGGGTCATCCGCCTCCCAGGACTACTCAGTGCCTAGCGACCTCGCTAAACCATCTCAACATGAAGCTCTTTGCCCAGCCAAGGGTTCCAGATGTGGGACAAACACAGCAGTTCAGCAGATCCACTCCTCTGCCAACCTACATCTTCTCCCTTCAAGACATATGACAATGGGTACTCTTTGCCAATGAACCAAGCCCGTACTACTCTCTCACCACCCTGGGGAAGTTAGCCCATAAGCAAAAAAAACACGGCTTTTCAAGATGTGTTAATGTCTATTGGAATCGGGTCAGAACAACGTAATGCCTTGCTCTTACCAGAAAACATTACACTTTGCTGGAATCAAAGGATTTTGAAGAACAGAGAGATTAAGCCAGTGATAGTCATTAATCAATCGCAAGACTTTGGCAGTTTAGAATGGCAATATATATCAAAACCTTTAAAAACGTGCCCACAGTATGAAACCAAGCAATCTGACCTCCAGCAACTGGACAGAATAAGTTACAATAGTACAACAGAATTCCACATAGCCATCCCAAAATTGTATAAAAGAATGCAGGAAATGTGCATGCAGTATGCTGTAAAACATTACAGACTGTAATTGGTGACTTTGTACTTTCAGTTACTAATCTGCATATACACATACACACACAAACACTGCTAGAAGGACATGCCAAATGTTCACAGCTGCCTGTACGATTACAAATTTTTTTCCTTTCTTTTCCTGCTTACCTGTACTTTCTCATTTTTACAATGAACATACATTGGAAATTAGAAAATATAAAAGTTGTAGTTATATGTAGAATAGCATATGGGCACCTAATAAACAGATTCCTTTAGGGGAATATGGTCCCAATTAGAATCTGTGTAATTAAGCAGCATGTCTTCATTAGCAGAGCCTAAGTCAGTACAACGAGTCCTCTGTGTATCCTGGGCCCAGCACGGTGCCGGATGCTTTTCATATATTAATTTGGCTAATCCTCACAGGTACCCGAGAGTTTGGCATTATCCCCACGTTGCAGATGGGGAACTGAGGCACAGAAAGGTTTAGACAATTTTTGAAAGGCAAATGGTTAGAGAGTGAGTTTCATACCTAGCAAGGGCTAACTTCTAGTCACTTGGTCATCTGAACCTGAGGAGTAAAGGGTGAAGGATTGACAGTCCAAATATTTGCAACCTTGTTTCCGAGGCCCCTTTCACTGGATAACAACCGCTTTTGTTAATTTTTGTAGCCAATGGTGGCTCAGACTCACCAAGAGAGTCAAATACCAAAAGGTGGAGACATCGTCATTTAACAAGGGCTGCAGCTCCTCACAAGGCCGCTCCGAGTGAGCCAAAGCCACGTGGCCAGGGCACATTGGATGCCACAGAAGTGGCCGTATCCCTCCACAGGGCCTCTGAGGGGTAAGCCTGAGACCAAGCCTCAAGGAACAGATACAGCTCTTAACAATAAAAATACTTGGAGAAAATGGACCAAGTATCCTCTTAAGGTGGCCCTGGAGCCTCAATTATAAATTACGCCATTCCTGAGTTTGGGCTACAAATCGTCTTTTGTTCTGCAAGATACCAAAAAAGAGCTTAGAGGCCAAATACCCCAAGCTCCTTTTTCTCTAGTGTTGGCCTCCAACCCAGCTGTACAGGCAAGGACCCTCTGTTATCTACAGCTTCAAGGACTATGCCAGCAATTACTTTGTTTAATGTAAAAGCAGTCCTCCTTGCCTGGGAAAAAGGAGTTAGGAAAGTGTTAGCAGATCCCTGAAAACACAAAAGGAAGACAGAGGGGAAGCTAAACATGGAAGAGATGGTGTGCCACCTGAGTAAAGATTTAGGCCAGTCTGGATTTGAATACTGTCTCTAGTATTCTGTTTGTTTGTTTCTCAAACACATTTTGTGTCTCTGGTTTGCCGGGCAGGGTATAGACACTAAGCACAATGGTAAGTGAAGAAAATTGAAGAAAGCTGGCATTTTAATGGTCAGGGGTGTTCTGATGAGTAAACAGGAAAAGAAGATACAACATAGTGATAGGTTGTACCAGACGGGGTGGTCAAGGCAGTGACTCCATCTTGCTGGATCTTTAAAGGGGGTGACTAGGCTGGGAAGGTGTGAGACACGACAGGGGACGAGCCTGCCGGACAGAGGGAGAGTCAGGTACAGGGGTCCGGTGACAAGAAGCTGCCTGGGGCTCAAGAACCTATCCCCGCCCCGTTTCACTTCATTGGCCCATGGATGGCCAAGGTGGGGATTCTGATGAGAGATGAGGTCAAAGTAGAGAGCAGAGTCAGGTTACTAAGGGTAGTGCTCAGGACGTAAGAGCTTGGACCTTATCCTGATTCAGACAGGAGGGTCGGGCGTCGAGACAGGCAACAGCCAGACCCACTGAAGGGCTTACTGGTATTGGGGTTCAATGATCAGATGTGTGCTTCTGAAAAATCTCAGTGTGCAGGATACGTAGGAAGGAGTAAAGCTGGGTGGAGACAAGGAGTTGGGAGGCTGGCGCGGCCAGAACTTGGGAGACACCATCGGAAGAGACATGGGGAAGTCAGAGGAACGGGAGTTGGGCTCCCCAGGAGGCATGCAGGAGCCTGATGGTCAGGCACAACAGCAGTTTGGGAGGTTGGCCATGTCACTTTAAGGAAATCATTTAACTTCCTGGGCCTCAGTGTCCTCATTCAGAATGCCTGGGAAAACTGTGCCCGTCTTCCAGGGCTGCTCAGGAGGGTTCCTGGGAGGATGTGTGTGAAAGCCCCCAGCATGGTGCCTGCACAGAATGGGCCGCTCCAGTCCTCAGGCTCCCTGAGGTTCCCTCCTGACTGTTCTGCTACAGAAGATTTAGCAGGTGTTTTATTTTCATATTAATGCCTTCCTGAACTGAAGTCCTTAAGGTAGGAGACAAATCCAACAGGGTCGCTGATAATGTCAATTCACTTCACTCTGCCACCCCTGTCCTATGGCCTCCCAGGGCCTGGGGCAGTATCTGGGGATACCTGAGCAGCCCAGCCTGTGGCTTTAGCCAAGACCAGGGCAAAGGCAGCACACAGCCCTTTGCAAGAGCACCTCTCAGTATACATGGCACAGAAGAAGGCAAGCCTGAGAAACCTTTTATTCCCTCTCTCAAGAGAACATCTGAAGCTTCCACTCCTTCTGTTAGCAGAATCAGCATTTGGCAAGAAATCTCCTGATGGGCCAAGAACATTCATCATTTGCGAAGGGAGACACAGAAATGCATTATTTCTGCAGCATCTATTTTGCCAGATCATTTCACACAAACACCAGGAAGAGAAAAGCACTACTTCAATGTCAGAACACTTAATGTTGTTCATACATTTGGGTCATTTTTCTCCTACGTGGTAACTGCATATCTAGAAGTGAGTCACCTGGAACAGCCCCCAGAGAGGGGCTCCAGTCAGGAGACTTCTGACCAATCACAATTGATTGGGATTTAGGCCAAACATGAAAGAGGGGCTCTGAGGACACTCAGCACCCTGAAAACATGCCCTCGACAGAGAACAGGTAAAGGGAATATCATTAGCCAAAGGCCTGGTGCATCTGAACATATTCTCTTGGCCACCTTTTTCATCAAAAACTGCAATTACATCTCTAGAGTCAGCATAATTAAATCACTAGATGAGGATTGACAGAAGGTCCAGGAAGGACGATGACAAAGCAAGACAAGGACCTGTCCAGCCCCAAGTTAGAGTCTGGTGGGGAGGGGCTTGCCTCAAAGCCCACGACTTGAGAGACCGGCCTGCTTCTCCATCCCTCCTCTAAGCCTCTGGTGCTTCCCTTGAAATCCCTAACCCAGATCCCCAGTAAACCCTGTAACTAGGAAAGCGCCCTGGAGACTGGCGAACCCTGCAACCTTAAAGGAACACGAGCACAAGGTGCCTCACGTTCCTACCTTAAGGTTCAATTTTCAGTCTTCTTCTCTAAAAAAGCCACAGTGCAAGAGATAAATTCATTAAATCAATCATGTAATAAGGATCACACCAACATAAAAATGTAACCTAAACTGAAATCACTTCTATTTTCACTCATTTAACAACTATATATAAGTCACTTACCATGTGCCAGGTAGGTGGGGACTATTAGCAAATATTCATGTTCCCTTAGGGTATAAAGAAGCTAAATGAGTTCATTTTATTAAAAATAAGTAACAAATAAGTTGGAGCAGAACCGCATGGATCATTTCAATCTAAACTGCTTGAGACCTGATATGCCAGAAGCAAGAGGATGTTACATCTTCTGCTGAGCGCATAACAGTCTCTAAAGCGCAGGCCTGTATCTTGCCTTGGGTAGAAAGGGTGAGTGTCAGGTAATGTGGGCCACCCAACAGTCAGTACATGCTGAAAACGGCCAAGAACAGGAGGGGCATCGCAGTCATGAGGTGGGGAGAGGGTCGCAGGGAGGGGTGTAAAACAATAAATGAGCCAAGGCTCCTAGAAGAGGGAATGGCCATGAAGTATATATAATTCCCTGCCTCCAGGGAGAGAAGGTTGATGGAGTAGCCTGTGAATGTAATGAGACAGCCATGAGCCAACACAAGGTAGCTGGTAAGTAGAGGCAGGACATCTATGAATCAGGCTTAATGGACAGTGGGAACAAAGGGAGCTGGGGGCAGTCTCTTCAGATCGCATGTACTCCCCTTCCATGTACATGTATTTGTAAGCATCTATGGCCCCCCATCAGAGAGAAAGTGATGCAATTTTGTTTTGTCTTCTCTGTGCTATTTCTAGCACAGAGGGCTGGACAAGGATGGAATGAATGGAAAGAATCCACATGGATTTTGCTGGAATGCTATTGATTTGGAGCCTGATAGTAGCATTCTTCTTGGTTTAGAATCATCTGCTAGGGTTCAAGTCAGAAGAAGATCAATAATATGTATTCCACTTGCTAGGCAATTTGACATGGTGCCAAGACCAGGGACTCTCCAGCCGGAAGTGCTAAGTTCAAGTCCTAGCATCACAACTTCCTAGCTATGTGACGAGTTGCCTGGCCTCCATCAGCCTCCTTCCCTTCATCAGGAAAGTGGATGTTACTAGACCTCATACTGTTGCCAGGATAATCAAATGAGGTCAAGTATGTAAAGTACCCAACAGAATGCTGGACACAAGGTAGTCAAAGCTGGTGATGGTAATGACTGAGGTTAGTAAGAAGTTCTGACATGTGTTTATAACTTCTGAAAAAGGTCATTCCTTGCATGAACAAGAAGAAACTCTCAACCAAAGTTCACAGTTTATCAGGTCAACTAGCTCTGAATGCTGCTATGGAGAGGAGCAGTTTTAAAATACATTCACAAGGTATTGAGGGGTCTTCAACAGTAACTCTTTGAGGATGGCTCCCTTCTGGCAGAAATTGGGTGACAGAAGCTTATATTTGTGTGTGTGTGGAGGGGAGAACAGTTTTTAGACATGTTACTAAAGATGTTGCCATAAGAGCTAATCATCTACAATTCTTGGATTTTTCCTTATAGGCAGTGTCATTTTCTTATTATGACATAACTGTACTTAGTATTCCTCTCGACTCAATCATTGCCTACAGAAGTGTCACTTCAAAATACAACACTCCAAAGCAATTATGTTTCCAAGTAAATATATTTCTAAATCCTTTAAGCTGATGTTAGGAACACTTCTTCTTAATCATAACAACAACAAACCTAACTAAATTCATGAAACTGCAGGTCAAAAACAATATTTTAACATTTGAAAATGGAAAGTGCCATTTTGTACAATAATTGTTTCACAGAAGTATTCTGATCAAGTGTCTCCAAGGTCAAAATTAGAAAAAAGAACACCACCCAAAGTTAAATGCAGTACTCCTCCAGATCTAGTTAGGTTTGAAGAAAATCCTTGAAGAATGCAGCTTTTCACCACCAAAACCAGCAGAACAAGAGGCAATTTGCATAAGAAGAAACCCTCCTTTAGAAATGACAGAACAGAAAGGAGGACCGGGCATTCAACTACAACCCAAAGGACAGAGAGGAGGCAGGGAGCAGCTGGGCTCCAACTTCTGCAGGGCTGCGGCACCTGGAGACCACTCAGGAATTTGGAACACCGCCTGTAAAGCAGTTCTTACTTAAAGCATGGACAGGGACCGCCCATTGAGGGCAGAAGTTATTAAGAACTTCCAGCTGGGGGCTGGGGAGAGTAGTGTGGTCCAGATCACATATCAAGGTGCCTTCTGGTACTTACCTCAGAGAGCAATGTTCCAAGAACCACCCGGGGGGCCAGCCCCAGTGCCTCTGGAGTTCTCCTTCCCAGCCAGCCGTGCGGAGCGCCCTCCTCCACAGCAGAGTTCCAGGGAGGCTGCTCTTCAGAGCAGCTGGCCCCGCAGTGGGTGCTCCCTGACAGATTTCTACTCCTCCCAGATTGTCAGGTGTTGAATGAAAAGATAGATATCTCTCCTCCCCTGTTTCACTGTCTACACTCTTTTTTTAAAAAATCTTGATAAGTCTCATAAGCTTTTACTGTTCAACACATTCAATGGGACAAATGCCACCGATAAATGTTAGCTCTGCGGTGATAAAACTGTGTGTGAATGCTGCATTACATTCCCGTTTTATATAAGAGAAATTAAGTCAGAGGCAGGCTACTAAACCAGCTGTCGGTACAACCAGCCTTGCCCTAGCATGGCGGCGTAACATACTGCTTTAAAATTGGGAAACATCTGTCCACTGAACGAAATCAAATGGTCTCAGTGCTTATTAAAAAATCCAATTCCTGGGTATTTTCTGGACTACTGTATGGGCAGTCTGAGGCTCTGAAATGCAAATATTTATGCTGTTCCTATATCTTCACAACACTAAAGCCCAAAATCAGGATTACAGGTCCATGCGTGTTAGAGAAGAAAAATCTCATTGTATGCATTTACGAGTGTGTTTTATGTGCATCAACCAATTTAACTACAGCCAAACTGCAAATAATAAAACATTACTTTACAAAGCCTGGGCTACTTGGTATAGATTATTTCCTGTAGGCTATAATTTTTTCAAACACATTTTTCTGATGTTCCAATTTTAAATACTTCATCTTTCCTGCTCGCCAGGATCAGAGGGATAACAACAATGGCAACAATAATAATAATAAATTATTAATAATAATGGCAACCAGCATTTATTGAACACTCACTTTGGGTCAGATATTATCCGCCCCCCCCCATTTTACAGATTAGGAAACAGAGGTACAAAGAGATTAAGTTATTTACCCAAGACTACACCACCAGTTAGTGGTTATATTAGTTAGGGGGACAGAAGCTACTCTAATAAAAATATACCAAAATCTTAGTGGCTTCAAACAATAAAGGCTTATTTCTTGGAATCACCCCAATAGAGGTTTATTTCATGTGACCATCTTACCTGAGGGATCCCTGTCATTAGAGGGATCCCCCCTGTGTGCCTCTGCTCTCCCCTCAGGCCGTGGAGGCTCCTGCATTCAGCCAGCGAATGAGAGCAGAGGGAGTGAAGAAGCAGCCCCTGCTTCTTGAACTCCTTCATCTGGAAGTGACAGTCGTAGGCTGGGCTCACATTCCACTGGCAGAAACTAGTGTAAGAGAGCCTGGGAAATGGAACCAGTGGCTGGAGAGCCATGTCCAGGCTCTAGTCAACACTAGGGAAACAGATGCTAAATCACCAGGGGGCCGTTAGCTGCCTGTGCTGCTGCCTCAGAACCAGGATTCAAACCCAGGCAGCATGGCCCTTGAGTCCATGCTCTTAACTGCTGCACTTTATATAAAAATTTGATAAACTATAGATAGATGAAACGTCAGATTAAAACTTGGCTTGGAACCACCTGCAAGATGGATACTTTTGAGCTGGCACAATCAAGTCACAGTCTACAGAAAGGATAATATCACCCAGTCACTTGTGTGTGTAATTATGGTCAGGCTCAGATGTTAAAGGCCAAGTTACTGCAACACAGAAATACATTATAAACAATTCTTAGACTTTTTGTCCGATTTCCTTAATCCCAGCTCAAATAAAATTGCTATTTGGTTAACATCAGTGACCTTCTCCAGCATACGATATTAGTTGTCCAGGCCCCAGGAAAGGTAATTGGCTTAACTAAAGTCATTTTAATTCTACATCCAAGATGTCCTGAAAATCAAAGGCGATCAATAAATGAGTCTGCAAGATCTGTAACAAGCTTAGAGCTAATGCTATTTGCAGCTGCTCAAGTGGCTCCTGTACTTATGGAGCCAAAATCTGGAATTAATGATAGGGCCCTGAATCTGAATGAATCTTTAACGCCATCAACTCCAAACTGAGTAGAGGGACACCGATTTATGGCTCTGCTGGATGCTAGCTCTTTGTTGGGGAATATGGAGAACCACGGTGAGATCATGCTTAACAGTTATGAACCTGCCCTCCATCCTGTGAAAGGAAAAGCTGAAGACTGAGGCTCCCATCTTGTGTTTTCTCCTAAAGTGGTTTGAAAAATCCTGGAGTCCTAAAAAATGTTAACTAATGTTAATCTCGATCTCTCTTTTTCTCTCTCTTTCTTGACCCACCCCGCCCCCCCCCAACCCACCACACACACAAATACATACAATCATTATGTCACCAGTGTATTTTCTCCTTAAGTGTATTCAGGAAAATATAAGGAAATTAATCAATATAGCCGCCCTGTTCTTATCATGCATGACATGCCTATATGATGGAGCTTTTGGCAGGTTTGGGGCATTTGGTGAAGCCCATGGACCCTTTCTAGAATGACATTTTAAATACAAAAGAGTAAACACAGGGGAAGGAAACCAATTATATTGAAATTCAGTTTTAAAATGTTTACAGCACAAATTTGTAATGTAGCTCTGTAGCTATTTTTCCATCAGTGCATTAAATAAAAAGACCTAGTGGTGAGTATTCACCGCTATAATCATGGGTGCCGAGGATGAGCACCAGCAGCAAGCGGGTGTCTGCACCGACTATGATACAATACAAAAATATCTGTGCCTTCTGCTGGTGACAAAGTCACAGGCATTGCTGTGGCTTATTACCTACATGTGTAAGATAAAGTGATAAATTTTGATTAGAGGTTAGTGAAAATACAAGATGCTATTTTTTTTTCCCACCTAGGTTTATAGCCCCTTGAATTCTCACCAAGGTTGTGGACACAGATTAAACATCCCTATGCACTACCCAGGAATAGCAAGAGGTCCCAGGAAAGGTCACGGGATATGTGAATAGTGACAGGGGATCTGCTCCCAATGCAGCATCAGGATGTTGGACACCTGTTGACAGCTGCTGGTGTATGTCACATGTACTGTCTGATCATTAGCACATATTTATAATCCAATTTAAGCTTTCTGCATGCTAAACATATATATCAAATTATGAACGGTTTCTGCAATAATTAATTTTGGCAGATAGTTTTGCTGTCTTTATTAAGTATAGATTACAGCTTAGGAGCTTCTCTGGGGGCTCTGTCAATAAAATTTTTCAAATTGGCCAGGGAAGGGTAAACACTAAACTGAAACAATATTTATCTCAGGCCAGGGTCTTAGAGCACAATTAATGAGAACTATAATTTTTCCCTGTATATTACTAGGTTATTAAAATTCTCCACAAAGAGCATACATTCACGTATTATTTTTGTGGTTAAAAATATATAGTGTCAAGTTCAAAGAAATTTAGAATGTCACATAGCGTGCAAAGACAAATGTGACCAACTCAGACTTACACTCGATACGTAAGTTAAAGAGCCCATTCAACAAGCCTGGCCGTTGTTCACAGCTACTAGATGACTGTGTCAAAAAAATATTTCACCCAATGCATATGTAACTGTGTATGACCATAGATATCTGTTCATGTTGTGATGTTAAGTGAAGTGCATTGCATTTATTATTAAAGCCATGTAAAAACACAAACCAAAAGACACTGGGAGGGGCCACAACAAAATCCTGACCATTGCTGGGTCATGGTAGCAGCATTTTGGATAAATTCTTCCAGTTTTCCAAATATTTTTTTGTGATATAGTTTTTCGAGTGAGAGAAGTAAAGTCTAAAATGAAGAAAAATAGAAAAGTAAGGGTGGCATTCAAATCCAGGCAGGCTGGTTCCAGAGCCTGTGTTCTCACCACCCCTTACAACTCTCCTAAAATAGTTTAAGGTAAAGTGAAACATCTTACTTATTATAAAAGCAAAATATTCTCACGGTAGGAAGAACAATCAGAAGGTAGACATAAGGAAATAGAAGAAAACAAAAAACTCTCAATCCCAGTTCCCCAAAATACCAGAGGTTATTCTTTGGTTCATAAACTTACAGATCTTTTTCTTTTTTTAAATGTAAGGTTCTAAGTGTAATACAAAACGGTTCACCCTTCAGACCACCAAAATAAAGAAGGAGAGGGATCAAGGGATCAAGAGTCCAGCAAGCCTGGGCCCGTCCCACCAACGCCCTGGGCCCCTTGGGATGGGCATGGTCAAGATAGTAAAATATGGCCTTCTCGTGAGAAAGAGAGGTTGTACATTTAGAGCAGCGTTTCTCAACAGGGGATCGTTTTGTCCCCCAGGGACATGTGACAGTGTCTGAAGATATTTTTGGTTTTCACAATGGAAGTAGGAGAAGAGAAGAGAGTGTGACTGGCATCTAGTGAGTTCAGGCCAGGGAGGCTGCTCTACATTCTACAGAGCACGGGGGAGAGGGGGCAGTTTCCCACAGCAAAGAATTATCCAGCCAAATATCAGTCAGAGGTTGCAATAGCCAGGGTGAAAGAATCACTTTCAACACTGAATGCACATAAAACAAACTGTAGTGACCACCAAGCCCAATCTCCCTCCAAAATCTGAACTTCAGTCTAAGGCCCCTTGGATGAGGAGCTCTGGATTGTTCCAGGGAAAACCTCCTGCAGCCCCACTGCTGGGCAGCACTGAGCAACAGGAGACAGTCCCACCTTGAACTCACTCTGCCTCCCTGTACTATCTGCCCTTAGAATGCAGTTATGCCAAATAGTTATACAGACCACCCTCATCCTGCCTTGAAATATTTTAAGAGAGAGCTGGAGGCGGCCATCTGGCAGAGGGTTAAGAACATCGACTTCCTGGATGGGAATCCCAACTCTTCCACTTACTCTTCACAGCTGCCTGGAGAAAGTGTCATAGACATCCTCTGCCTCAGTTTCCTCACCTGAAAAATGGGAGTGATAATAACAACAAACTCATGGGATTGCAGTTGAAGATAATGAGTTACGATATACAAGCACTTAAAACAGTGCTAGGCACCATCTGCTGCCTTTTGTTTTGAGCTAAATATATCCCCATGGGGCCTCGGAGACAGAGATTCAACCCCTCTCCCTACCGTGTCCGCCTTCTCCAAGTGCTCCCCCATTTGTCTCTGTACCTCTTCAAACCTGGAGCCTGCATCTTCCAACCACATCCCCAGGTTTGGTCTGGCTTCTGCAGAGCCCAGAGCAGCTCTGGCTACCCTGCATTCCCCATCAGTGCCCATCGCTGCACCGTGGGCAGCATCGACTCTGGGCGGCCACTGGCCCCACCACATTTTATGGCTCCAGATGGGTACAGAGCAGGCACACCAGAAAACAGGTGAGCCGAGAGCTGCACGGGGACAAAACTTCAAAGAACCCCCAGAGACAGGGAATTTGTAAGGCCAAGGCCTCTTGGATTGAGGACTAAAAAATGGTGGGAAAAATAAGAGTCCCTAGATTCCTGGAGCAGAGAACATGAAGTCACTGATGAGGCTGACAGCAGAAGAACTGACTCTTCACCCCAAATCAATCATCTAATCAATCATGATAGCACCTGACAATTGCTGAGCATTTTCTGTGAACTAGCTGAGTGTCTCACACAGCACTGTCCTCTCATAACTCCAGAGATACGTGCTACTCTGAACAAGTAAGAAAGCTGGGGCTGCAGGAGCCAAGACCCTGGGTGTGGGCATCATAATTTGAAACTTCAGAAGGGCCACCAAACCACACAGACTCCAGAAACACTTTTCACAGCACCATGCATACATGTAAACACATTCTCCCATGAAAATCAGCTTTTGAAATTGGCCACAATAGAGATTTCATACACGTAATTTTTCAGTACAATAAGCAACTCCTCTGAATCAATTTCTTCTTAGAAAACAAACCAACAAAACAGCATCCATTAGGAAATCAAGCATAATTAGAAGAAAACCATCATTTCAACAAGGTCATGACACTGTCAGAGCAGACTATGGAATCAAGTCAACCACAGGTTATACTAATAAATATTTATGAAATCCTATGTGCCAGGTATGTATTATGCTAAGTGATGGGAGATTACTTTTTGTTTTCTATTGCTCCAGAGATTTAAAAAAAAATGGACTCTCCCTGCTCACAGAGCTTAGAGTCTATCAGGGAGAGATTAACCAAATAAAGCACAGAACACACGTGTCATTGTGCACAGTGAGAAGTAGCACCAAATGCTATGACTCAAACAAGGGGGACCCAAATTTGATAGAAAGAAAAAGCTTCTCTGAGAAATTGTTGTTACAACAGAAACTGAAAGAATAAGTTGAGAGGAGAGGGAGAGACTGACGGGAAAAGACTAGTCAGCAAAGGGAATGGCATAAGCCCGCGCCCTAAATTAGGAGAATTGAGGAATAAAGAGAACGCTGAACATGAATGAGATCACTCACAATAACAGAGGACAGAGGCAAGAGGAGGAGAGGAAAGCAGGAAAAGAGGAAAAATGATTCCCAGAACCAAGCCCAAGTAAATACCCCTCTGAACAGCTGGGTGGAAGAGAAAGAGAGAAATGGATGAAGGAGGAGTAAAGGAGATCATGGAGATCAGCCACAAAAGGACCATCCCGCCTGCAGCTCACAGGAACAGGGGCACAGTCTCCTCCTGTGTAATCCAACTTCATGAAAGACAGGCTCATGTTGAGTTTTGAAAATTATTCAAAGGTCCCGGTAGGTGGGGCGATGTGCATATGGATGATGAAGGGTGCACGCTCAGCTGCAGTAAAGCTTTCAGTGAACAGCCTGAACAAACTAACTCAAGATCGAGAACTGGAGGATCCACCAAGTGCTGTTTCCCTTCTGCACTTGGGGCCCTTCAGAATTGTTCCACAGAAGCTCCGTAATGTTCCGAGAAACATATTCTGCTGTGGGGGTGGGGGTGGGAGAGGAACACCTTCTAAATGCCTGAGAGACATGGTAGAGAATCCTCTCCACAAACCAAAGTTGTTCTTAAAACAGACTCCTGAGTTATACCAACCACTTTAGATCTCCATTCCTTAGCTCTCACGCAGAGATTTAACTCCCCAGAGGCCACACATCAATGCCACTACTGTGCCTGAGAAATGTTGGATTTGTTCTCAGCAGAGAAATGGTAAAGCTAGCAGGCCTGACTGAAAGATTTCACCAGGGAGAGGAGAATGTGCTGTTCAAGTACACAGCTTTGATATAAAAATTAAATACAATGTTAAGGGTTTCTAGTAAATCTGAGTTAGGTGCAGTTGGACCCAGAATCAAAAAAAGTGACAAAGCGAGACAAGAGCTACTAGAGTTGCCTCCATGTTCTGTAATCTCCATAAAGAATCTTAAGCAACGGTCAGGTGGGAGACATATGTCTGTCAGCCTGAGTCATATGACTCATCTTTTCCAAACATGGGTTGATCCAAATGCAATAAAGTTCCAAGGAAATCCTCCTTCTCTACCCTCCTCCCCAAAAGGTGTGTGTCTGTGTGTGCATGTGTTGAAGCTAAGTTTCATGAGGCACAGGGAAATAAATTTGAAGAACAAAGAAAACCAGAACAAATACAGAAAATTAAGGACAATTTCAATGGGTAAAATAACCAGCTTTTGTCTGGAAAACCTTAACTAATAAATGTGGCACCTTTGCAATTTTAATAATATTAAATAATTCCTATTAAAATTATTATATGTGTATAAAACCTGTATAATTATCATATCTTTAATTACAATCTGTATAATTATTAAATATGTTTTCTCTTTCCCTGCATGTGAACATAAATAATTACAACTTACTATAAAGAGACCCATTCACCCAGTGGACCATCAGATATAAGCACCAATCATAGTAACATTATTGGTGACGCTTGTACCCAGAAAGCAGCATAGTGAAAGCCAAATATAATATAATCAGACACCCATTTCCTTTCCAAATAGAAAGGCAGAGGAAGAAAAATGCGTGAATAAAACAATAGTGAGGGATTGAAATTAGGTCAAGGGGGCGACACACATGGTCACTTTTGTCTTTTAACAACCCCCACCCCTCTCCATTCTGCAGCACAGCCTATATCCTGAAGGCAAAGAGGCTGTACATCATCAGAAAATCAATAATCCTTTGTGAATTAATGAGTCAAACAATATAACCCAACATTCTCTGGAAGGGTCAGATACAGGCATCCAGGCACGGGCCATTTCATAGAATGGGCCACGTGGCAAAGATTGCCCGTGGCATTTTCCACATCAAGTCCATCACCTGGCGACAGGACATCGCATCCTATAAAACCTCCATCAGGTAAACTGCCATGTTCTGCTGTCAACAAACAAGATGTGTCCCAGGATACCCCCCTGAAACCAACAGACATGCTTTCATGGAATTAAGGTGAAATGCAGAGAGGTAAAAGTGAAATGCCCCTGATTAAAAAATTATTTCAGCTTCTATTCCAAATTATTCTCATTAAGTTTTAAACTAAACTTCTTTGATTAAAGGGTAAGTCCTTTAAATCACTAGAGCGGGGAAAAAAAGCATTTGAGCCATACAGAGACAAATGCTGAGAGAGAAAGGGGCCTGGCAGCCGTTTTATAGACTCTATACCATTCTGTGTTCATCAGCCATAAGATTTTCACCCAGGGCATAGCTTTACTGTGTAAAAATCACAACAAAACACAGGTTTCAATTACCAAATATTTATCTTCCAAATAAATCTTGTGTCTTCTAACCCTTACAGAAAATCGATTTGTTAATTCACTTCTATTTCATTCTATAATGTCTCCTTTTGTTAATCCTCTTTCCCTGGGGGACTCTTTTCAAATCTTGTCACTTACCCTTTACTAAAATAGTTCCCTTTTTTGAATTCAAGGTGAATTGCACTTAATAAAGGAGCCCTGCATTTACCTGCCTTTCCTTGCATTCATTTTGTGTTACACGGTCTCTCTCATTAACTGGATGCTTTTTGAGCTGTTCCATTTCCTTATTATTACCATGCTTCCTTTCATCCATTCATCTTTCATTAAACACAGTGGGGGACTACATAAGGTTAACCAGGAAAAATAAGAGGAAAGTAAAAGAAAAAAACTGGAACATCAACCAAAAACAGAAAGCGAAACCTAACCTTAAAAGCATGATGTACTGATTACTGAAGAAGCTCTCCAGCACAAGGCACTTGTACAAACATTCTTCACGCCGAGAGAATTGGGACAGCTGTCCCACAGCCCCAGATCAGAGCGTGGCATGTAGCCCTGTCCCCTCCACCCACCTTGATTAAGTTTCGGTTAGGTTATAAGGCACTGACTTAAAAAATATATATGGAGCCACACATTGGAGGGTCAAGTAGCATGCATTCCATGACTCTTATTACAAACCAAGTTTTCCTAACAATTAAGTGAAATTTCCAGAGCTACATGTCACAGATTAAGCCTCAGTGACTATTGACTTGCCCCAGTTTCCTCCCACAAATGGCAGAGCATAGGTCCAGACCCAGATGGAGGAAATTAAAACCCACCCATATTCTTGTTTTCTTATTCCCAAGGAATCAATCTGAAAATTGAGTCAATTCATTGTAAAGTGGTAATACCTCTCCATCTGTCTAATAATGAGTCCACGTTTAATATATGAGAGTTTTGGAAGCAGGGTACTTCTGCATTGTTCAAAAATTATTTCATATGACCCAAGCACATGCCCTGTGTAAATGCTAGAAAGAATCCAGGAAACAATACCAAGTTAAGAAAAGTAAAGGCAGGTCAAATTATCTTGCCATCATTGTCTTTGTGCATCCGTTGTTTTTTTCCTTAAAGAGCCCTTCCTTCCCTTATTTTGCCCACATTCCCCCCTCTCCCCAGCCAACTCCTACTCCTCAGTCAATATCCTGATCAAGGGTCACTGCCTGTTGGAAGTCCCCTCATCCCCCAAGGTAAGACTTTGGGCCGCCTCACTGGTATTTACTCTTTGGCTCATTGGTCCATCCTCCCAATGAGTGGGAGATATCGCAGCACCTGACATATTTTAATATGCATATAAATCTCATGAGGGGTTTTATTAAAATGAGGATTCTGATTCACATCTGAAGTGGGGCTAGAGGCTCTGCATTTCTAACAAGTCTCCAATGATGCTGATGCTATTGTTCTGTGGACCACAATCCAAGTTCTAAATGAAAGAGATTCTGGGTTTCATCTCCACATTCTGTGCTAAGGGCAGCGGAGGGCAGAGTGAGCAGGGAGGATCACTGAGGGAATAAAGAAGAATAGCTCTCACCTGGGTAGGTCAGGAAATCTGTGGTCCTGCCTTTTGTCCAGCTTTTTAAATTTTTTTAACATTCCACATTAATACACAAAGTGTCCTGATTTGGGAAGAAGGAATTTATGCACCAAGGCCTCAGGCTAACTTCAAAGTGATTTCCTACCATATTCAGTAGACTCAAAGATGACACCATCTCAGGGAGCTCAGAAGTTAAAAACAACAGGTGAGGAAACAGGATATTCTGGGGGAAAATAAATGAGGTTGTCACTGTTCTCTGTAATTTATGGCTCCCACGTGCCAACTCCCTTTCCCTCACTATGGACTGGGTTATGAAATAACGATATTCTACCTGTCCTAAACCCTCTGCTAGGACTCTCCCTCAGATGCTAATAATGACAACAATAATAACCACAGCAGCCTCAGCAGCCCTAGGCTTAAGTGAACGCTCCCTGTGTCCCATGCAGTGCTTTAAGTGCTTCACATAATAAGTAAGTAGTTTAATCCCACAGCCACCCTGCAAAGAAGCTACTATTATCGCCTGCATTTTATTAAAAAATAATCTGGGGCTGCGAGGAAGACCATAGTCTGCCCAAGGTCTCAGAACAGGTTCACAGCAGGGCAGGATTCAAACCCCAGCTGTCCGACTCCTAAGCTTGTGTGTTTAAGAGATATGCTGCCACGGTCATTTCAAGGTAGAGTGAAGGAAAAGGTGACCCTAGAGACAAATTCAGAGACCTGGATCACAAACTCTAGACAGGAAGTGTAGGAGGTATTCCCTGGGGTGTGCACAAAGGTCCCCCAGACCTCAAAGGATGCTGAATTCAGCCCAGATACAAGCCCAGCTCTGCCTAAGTCAGCTTGATCATCGGGGCATCCGCTCATCTGCCATTATACTCATTTGCCCCTTACTTGGCATGGAACGCATTCCTCTCTTTTTCCCACAATTTCTCTCTCTCTCTCTCTCTCTCTCTCTCTCTCTCTCTCTCTCTCTCTCTCTCTCTCTCTCTCGGCTTTTTAGTTAAAAACAAGAGAGATGAAGCTTGAAACCTAATTAAGGAAATGGCCCGTGTACAAAGAAAACAGCCAGGGATCATTATTCAAACAGCAGCCTCTCTTTTTATTTTTGAGGTAAAGCTAATGACTGCTCTGCAGCCCAGTGGCCTCTATATCATATCAAGCACACATCCCGTTATTAGAGGATAATGCCAGCAATTGGAAAAGACTGAATAAAAGCATGCATGGATCCCTGTTCTCACTTAAATGCTGTCTCGATGATTTAAAATAAAGACAAATGTTATCCTGGGAAATGCAGAGTTCCCTGTGGCCGAACTCATTCGTCTTACATTAGTAACATTCCCTTTCCAGCAGACTTGGGTCTGTGCAATGGGGGCAAGGGTGAGAAAAGAGAAAGCAACAAGATTGACTCCAACTTTCCTCTGAAATGGCTGTCCTGGGGTGGCTGGGAAGGGAGAAAAAGAAAGGGAGGGAAAGAAAAAGTAAAAGAAATCATCTGGAAGAGGTCTGGTTGCAGCTTCCCCCTGATTTTGCTGAAATCTTCACTTCTAACCATCCTGACCACCAAGGCCAATTCACACCCATGCTTCTACCTCTGTGCCTCAGGCACCTTCCCAATGTCCTCCCAGCCTTTCCCCATGCAGGCCTCCCTCCATCTGGCTCCTGCAATGTGCATCCTAGAACTCATGTCCTTCCAAGGCTGGACAAAGGCAGACACAGCCCCTCTCCGCCACCTAAACCCCATCAACCTCTCTCTCATCCATCATCACACCCTTCTTACCCCTGTGCTCCAGCCACACTGAACTCCTTCCTCTCTGTCAAAGCCCAGTAACTCCAGGAACCTGGACAGGGAGGTCCTGCAGAGCACGCTGCATCTGAAATGCTCTCTGTGCTCCACACTCGCCCACCACCTACCTGTCTCCTACACGGCAGGTCTACCCTGGGGCACCAGTTCCTTCACAAAGGCCTCCTTGCACCCCCAACCAGCTGAAGCCTCCATCACAGCCATAGAACCTTAGAAACGCCAACTCTTCCCATCATAGACCTCACCAACTTTCCATTGTTTTGTACTATTTTGAATAAACCTGCCGTTCAGATACAGGTATTTGCATGAACACATTTTTATTTCTCTTCAGTAAATGCCTACGAGTGGAATAAGCAGGTCATGTAGTAGATATATGCTTAACTTCTAAGAAACTGTCAAACGGTTTTCCAAAGTGGTTGTACCATTTCACAGAACCACCAGCAATGTATGCCGGTCCCATTTGCTCTGCATCCTCACCAACCCTGGGTATTGTCAGATTTCACTGTTTTGATTTTTTTTGTCATTTTTTAATTTATTTTTTCAAATACATTTATCTCTGCCTACCCCCCACCACCTTTCCTTGCCCCCTCCCTTCCTCCCTCCCTCAACTCTTCCCCTTTGGTTTTGTCCATGAGTCCTTGCTATGTGTTCCTTGACTTTCCCCTTCCCTTCATTTTCCCCCACCCCCGCCCCTCCCTCCTTCCCTCTTGTCTCTGTTGGTTTCTTTTCCTTTCAGGGAGGGAGAGAATATGAGCCATTCTCCTGGGTATGTAGGAACATTACACTGTATTATTAACAGACATTTCTCCAATGACTAACAATGTTAAGTACCTTTTCATACACATATTTGCTATCCATATATTTTCTTTGGTGAAATGTCCATTCAAACCTTGCCCAATTTAATTGGGTTTTTGGTTGTCTCATTCTTGAATTTTGAGAGGTCTTTATATATTCTAGATACAAGGCTACTGTCATTTTGCCTGAATTGTAAATGTTTTCTCTCTTTCTGTGACTTCTTTTCCAACAGTGTCATTCACATAGAAAAAGTTTTAAATTTTGATGAATTTCAATTTGTCCTTGTTTTTAATGGATTGTGTTTGGGGTGTCAAGTCTAACACCTCTGTACCTAATCCACAGTCACAAAAATTTTCTCCTATGTTTTCTTTTGGAAGCTTGATAGTTTTATAATTTATATTGAGGGCTAAGATCAATTTTTATTTAATTTTTCTAAGAGATATAAAGGTCAAATTTAATTTATTTATATATGGATATCTAATTGTTCCAAGCCTCATTTGTTACAAACTAACGCTTTTTTTTGGCAGGGGGTGCGGGGGGCGGGGGGAAGAGTTAAAAATTTAATGTCACACATTAATAACTCCTTTTTATTAGATAAGTACAACGAAGTTCTTGTAATTGCTAATAAATTAAACATATTAAGTGAAGTGAGAGAATTTGGAATAAAAATTTGTCTTAGAAAAACTCAAGGTTCCTCTCATACCTTGCTTAAAAGAAGAATTTATAACTTGTTTGTGCGGGTGTATGGTAAAATACACTTAACATAAAATTTATCGTTTTAGCCATTAACCATTCGGTGTAACCATTACACCATTCAGTGGCACTGAGTACTTTCTCAATGTTGTGAAACCATCAACACTCTCCACTTCCAGAGCCTTTTTTCATCCCAAACCGAAACTCTGTACCATTAAACAATAAAGCCCCAGTCCCACCTCCCCTCTCTCTGATAACCTCTGTTCTTTTAATACTTTCGTCTACGAATCTGCTTACTCTGGGTACTTTATATAAGTGGAATCATACAGTATTTCTCCTTCTGTGTCTGGCTTATTTCACTTAGCATAATGTTTTCAAGGTACATCCATGTTGTCACATTATTTTTTAAGGTTGAATGATATTCCATTATATGTATTTACCACATTTTGTTTATTCACTCATCTGTTGATGAACAGTTGAATTGCTCTTCATCATCTTTTATGTGATGTGAATAATGCTTCTATGAACATTGGTACAAGTAACTGAGTCCCTTCTCTCCATTCTTCTGGGTATACACCTAGGAGTGGAATCACCGGGTCATATAGTAATGCTATGTTTAACTTTTAACTTTTTGAGAAACTGCCAAACTATTTCCCACAGCAACCGTACCATTTTACATTCCTGCCGGTAATGAATAAAGGTTCTGATTTCTCTATATCCTTGCCAACACTTATTATCTGACATTTTGGTTATAGTCGTGCTAGTGGGTGTAAAATAGTCTCTCTCTGTGATTTTGACTTATGTTTCCCTCATAACTAATAATTTCAAGCATATTTTCATGCAATGCTTTCATGTGTTTATTGATCATTTGAATATCTTCATTGGAGAAATATCTATTCAGATCCTTTGTCCTTTTTAATGGGCCTATTTGTCTTTATATTATTAAGATACAGAGATCTTTGTATAGTCTAGATACAAGTCTCTGTAAGATACATGATTTGCAAATATTTTCTTCCATTCTGTGGGCTCTCCTTTCACTTCCTTGATGCTGTCCTTTGAAGCACAAAAGATTTTAATTTTGAAAAATTCCAATCTATGTATTGGAAAAATTCCAATTTTTATTTTGTTGCTCATGCTTTTTGGTATTATAACCAAGAATCCATTGCCAAATCTGAGGTTACAAAGATTTAACACTTCTAATAGTTTCACAGTTTCAGCCTTTACCTTTTAAGTTTTTAATGCATTTTGAGTTAGTGCCTATACTTGGGGTGACGTAGGGGTCCAACTTCATTCCTACACATGTGGCTATCCAGTTGTCTCAGGACCATTTATTGAAAAGACTATTCTTTCCCCATTAAATAGTCTTAGCAGCGTTTTTGAAATCAATTGACCATATATGTGAAGGGTTTTTTCCTGGCCTCTTTATTAAACTAATGCTTTTTTTGTTGTGGTTGTTTTTATGTACATTTTATTGATTATGCTATTACAGTTGTCCCGTTCTTTTCTCCCCTTCATTCCCCTCTGCCCTGCACCGCCCCCCACCAGCATTCCCCTCCTTACTCAGTTCATGTCCATGGGTCACACATATAAGCTCTTTGGCGTTCCCATTTCCTATACTATTCTTAACTTTCCCCTGTCCATTTTGTGCCTACCAATTATGCTTCTTATTCCCTGTACCTTTTCCCCCATTCTCCCCACTCTCCCTCCCCACTGAAAACTCTCCATGTATGTCCATTTCTGTGATTCTGACTAATGTTTTTTAAAAGCTTTATTTTGGGGGTCAATAATCACTCTACTGATTACCTGCATGCTTATCTCCCTTCCAAGATTGTGTTATGTTCCACAGTATCCAACATAGTGTCCTGCACATAACATGGACTCACTCAATAGTTGAGTAAATAATGAATGTATGAATAAAGAAATAAATGAATAAATGTAGATGCGCCTTCCCTAGATATCTTTACTAATCTGTCCAGCACTCTCTCTTCATACCTCCACAAACATCCCTTGCTGCAGGGAAGATCATAATTTGGGTTTTAGAAAATGTCAGAAACATACCACTAAGCCATAACAAATAAACAATGTACTCTGTGAATAAAAATTACAAGCCACCAATTGCTCCAACCAGGCTCTACCCTGTGCCAGTGGGGAAAGGCACAGTTTTTTCTAGTCCATGGTAATTAATGTTTACCCTTTCCTTTAAAAGATTACATATTTGGGTCATTTATGACATAAAACACCAATGGCTAAAATGACAGGGGGTTCTGATGAACTGTTTAAGCTTTCAGCAATAAGAATGAAAGGGAAAAGAAAAAAAGATGATGTGTTTCAGAAAAAGGAAGCTGAACGGTTATTTTAAGAGACAAAATTCAAACGGTGTTTATATATGGGCATGTCATTTTTACTACATGGGATGAAGGATATTAATCATTTTTGTAAATGCTTTTTAAGTTTGTGTGCTCACAAAGGGGTGATTTTTTTTTCTTTTAAACAAGTAATACATGTTCATGGCAGTAATGCAGAAACTAACATAAGTAAAGTATAAATACAGATCACTCATAACCCATAAGCTACTATAAACAACAATTGTTATTTAGGTACACAGCCGACCAGAATGTTTCCTACCTTCCTGCATATGCAGGTATGTATTTAATTCACATACTCCTTCATGACCTACTTTCTCCACATATCAAGAGCATTATAAATATCAAATGTATTTGACACTATAACTGTTACTGCTGCATAGTATTCCAGGATATTGAAGGGCCTTTATTTAACCAATCTCTTATCTGGAAACATCTTTTGCTTGCATCAATAATGCTGCAATAAACATGTTCCTCTGATTCTGAGTTTAGAAAAACTACTAAAGCAGGCAATATGATGACTGTTGTTATGAAGAAGCTCTTGTATTAAAGGAGCTTTCTTCCAACTAAACTGATTTCTTTTTAGAATTTATTCTCACACTGAAATTGTTAATCAAGAAAGAGATGTTTACTGCTCTGAGTGTGTGTGATATCCTTATAATGAAGGCATTTTAATAAAAAAATTTTCCATACTAAATTTATTTTGAACTAATTCTAGATTTATAGAAAAGTTACAAAGGAAGTAGAGCTCCCATATACCCTTCATTCATCTCTCCCTAATGTAACATCCCCTACTGTACCTAGCTGTGGCACCTTTGTAAAAACTAAAAAAATAACACTGGTACAAAAGTTAATGAAGCTTTTAATGATAAGGAAAAAAGACGAAAAGTTTTTATGCAGCAGAAATCTATGTAAATACACACCTCAGAATAGTATTATAGTAATGAAATCAGCAGGTTTTTTTCCCATGAGGATAAGTCTACACACAGAAGCTCTCTGGTGTTAGAAGATCAATAACAACAGTGTCATTATCGGCTTTTGCACTGAACAATGGGAGTCTGATTCACCACGATATGCTCCAACTTGTGGACCTACTCATGCACGCCACACTTCCTTTCTGATAAACACTGATTAAATCATACCCCCAAAACCTTACTCTGTACGATGAAAGCCAAGTACGTAGAGGGAGCCACTAAAGCAATTTTTTCCCTTGCTATGAACACTCCCTAAAAACATTATCTGCTTTTACTGTTAAGTATCTCAACTCAAGACATTTACCCATTAATAATCTTGTTTTCATGGTTCACAGATAAAATACCCCAGAAACCCAAACTTCACATTCTATTCTGTGACCCAAACCGCTGCCCAGCATCCTCATAGGCTACAATGAAGGGAAGACCCTGAAAGCCTGTCTCTCCCTGCACAGAGGAAAGAGTCTGGCCCTGCCGCAGGGATGGCTCTGCTCCAGGTCAGCGCTGGTACTCTTGTCAAGATGAGAGCCCAGAGACTGGGAGGGTCAGACTGGCACCTTTTTCACGACACAGCTAAGATTTCTTCTCACAGAAATTCTGTAATTATGGGATTCTAGTATCCCATAACTAGAATCATGTTTCAAAGTCCTGCTAACTCAAAGCCCAAGTCAATCTCTTTTTTTTTAGTTAAAAAGGACTTTAGTGTCACAATAAGCCACATCCTTCAGAATAAAACTGCTTCATCACAAGGTAAATTTGTCCTCAAAAATAAAGGCCTATTTCTCTGTACATCTCTCCCTGTTTAGTAACAGACTTTAATCTACAAGCACAAACAATGCTACCTACCATGACATGGTTTGTGATCCAGCAAATAATGACCAGATTTGGCTGAATAAAACCCAAAACTAAGGATCTGTGCTTATCTGAGGATAATTGCTAGAAAAAGTGATCTCTCTTATTCTTTCACCTCACAACCTGTTTTCTTTTTCATAACACTTATCACAATTTGTAATGTTTAAATATTTACTTGTTTAATATCTCATAAATCATTACACTGTAAGCTCGTGAAGGTATAAGTGACCACCGCATCCTCAGAGCCCAGCACACAGATCAATGACTTCCGAATCATGAGGACGGTACCTCCCGAGGCACAATCAGTTCTTTTCCTAGGTCACTTTAGATGTCCAGAAATGTTCATAATATTATTATGAAGATACCAAGGCTTCCATTCCTCAGCTTCACAAACACATATGACCACTTACTGTGAGGATGTCAGAGCCCTACAATGACCCGCACACCGGCCCTGTGTGTCGGTGTCAACACATGTGTTCTTCCCATCAAATGGTTTGTTACTTTCCCAAAGGCTACCATCAAGAGGGTCTACCAGCATGTCAATCTAGTTGTATTAGGTGGCATAAAGGGCTTGTATTTATTCAATTCAAAAATCTATTTTACTCTAGCTTTGTTAGTTTATTATAAAACTAATAATTTCTTATTGAAAAAAATTACAGGTTATCAAAATAGAAAATCTGGTGATGATTCCACCAATCTGCTACTCCCCCATTGAAAAAAAAATATATTTTGATGTATATCCTTGATTTTTCCTATGTTAAACATATATATATATATATATGCCATTTTATGAGGTATTTTTTATATCTTATGTGATGGGAAGCTTTCTATATCAATGAATACTTTTGTAGTCACCATTGCTTTCATTAGTCATATGTTAATTTGCTGTCACCACCTAAAGAATAAACTCTCTTTGTTTAATATTATAATTATATGTTGAGAGAGAGAGAGAGAACTAGTTGAACACATGAAAACAAGCCCCTTCTCCATGTTGTATGGTACACAATGTTAACACAGGACAGGACAACATGGTAGAAACCCCCTGTCCAATGGTCACATAAGACCCACAGGGACTGCACATCTTCCAGAGGCATATATCCATTCCTAACTGCCGGAAAATTCTATTGATTCAGATTCTCCTCACCTCCTAATACACTGCACTAATACAGAGCTTAAGCTCCTCATTTGGAGCTTTAATTCTATACAGCAAAATATAATTCAATTTTCTCAGCAAAATTCTTCAGAGGAGGAAAGAGAGCAATAAAACATAACCACACCAATGGGACACTCTGGGCTCCCTGAGGTGTAAGAGGCTCCCACGTGATGGCTGTGGGCCCACGTCTGTTTGCGCAGCTCCCACTCAGCAGTTTAAGGAATGAAGAATCACCTCATTACAGAGCCACCATGTTTGAGTGAGCTCTGGGGTCTGAGGTCTCCCTTCCCTCCCCAGAGCCTGGCCACCCCCTCCCATCATGACACAGGGAAAGAGGGGGGTAGGTTGACCATGCCTCTACACACCACCTGCTTGGTCTAACACAGGTAGGTAGTGATGTGCTTTTTGGCTACTGGATGCACAATGGAAAAGATAAGGAGTCACAAAAATGTGTGAGCACCTACACAAAACTAGTGATGCCTTCCTATTTCAGAAATCATGAAACGCTCCTGCTAGCACAAAGCCGGGGGAAGGGGCACTGCTCTTGACGCTCTTTTAATCTACCCTGCCTTTCCCACTCCTGAGACTGGGGAATAATCTGCGTGCACCGTCAGGCTTCTCCATGGGGCTACCTTCCTCCCCTCAACTCCAGGGTTCTTAGGAGCCGCAGCCTCATCCAGCACTCACTCGCACAGGTCTAAGTGAGCCAGCCACACTTAGAGCAGACACTGGAGACAGAAGAACGAGTGACATATCCACAATCCCCGCCCTCAGGGAGCTCACAGCCCCATAAAGGTGGAAAACAAGAAAGCTCAACACTATGATAAGGGAAGCATGGGATGTGCAGACCATATCCAGGAGTGGCACCCATTCCAGACTCAGGGTCACAAAGGGCTGTCCAGGAGAATGGTGCCTCAGCTGAGACCCCAGGGATGAATAGCAGTTGGTTAATTAAGATGAAGATGCGAAAGAATGAGAGAACCATGCAGAGGGAACAGCAATGCAAAGGCTCATGGGCAAGAGACTGAAGGTCAGAAGAGAAAAATAGTCTGGGAAGAGTGTCACCTCTGAGCTCAAGAGGGAAACTGTCAGTGTGACCCTGAGAGGCAGGCACAGCCCAGACTGGGACTTACAATGAGGTCTTGGCTCCCATGTCACCTCTTGAGGCCAGTTCCGTCACCCCCACCCCAGCTTCTCCCTCTGTATCGTGTTTGTGAATTTCACAGCACCACACATGGCATATTTATCCATTTACTTGTATCCCCTGCACTAGATTAGAACTTTTACTAATGCAACAGTGCAAAATTGTTTGCGTGTTTCTCCTCACTGCACACCAGTACCAAGGCTGGGTCCTGAGAGGCACAGTGCTCAACAAATACATGTCAAATGAACAAACAAGTCAATTTTCTTGTTTTCATTTAGGCACAGTGGATGTATTAAAGAAATCACTGCTAAAATTCTCTATAGGTGGAGGTGACCTTGGATTGCCTCAACTACTGAAAACTCAGGATATAAATGCAATTTGGGGAACCTTTGCTTCCCCAATTTGGAACCGGGCTGTACCAAACCCACAACTAAACAAATGACTCAAGTTATACCCTGACCATAGAATCCTAACCATGAGGAGTAGCTGATGCAGCTACTCTAACCATGAGTCCCCAAGCCAGATCCTCAGTCCTGGGTTTGAGGGCAGAGAAAACACCATGCACGAAATGCTAGGGCTCAGAAGAGTTCAACAATTAGGAGTAACCCAGAATTCTGCTTAGACAAGCCAGCTTATAGGTATAATGTTGCTCATGCTTCATAATGCTCTCTAATACTAAAGACAGCATGATGGAAAAGGAAGTTCTAGAAAATCAAACATCTTCTTGCCACATCAGACAAGGCCTCTCTGTCAAAGCCCCTACCTTCAAGGTGCAAGCTATGTGCAGTCTCACCATAGTCAAGGTCATCTCTGGGCAGGGCACACCACTGGGGAAAGGGACAGACAGAGCTTGTCAGGATTCCAGTATTTAATAAATCCACTGTCCCTTAGGAAATTACTCAGCTCTACTTAGATATGCATAATAGTTGGGTCATGCTGTTTGGTCCACCCTTGTGCACACACAGCCAAGGTCATAACTACCAGCCCGTAGCCATGGCACAGAGCTGCTCTGAAATCCCTTGTGAAGTTTCAATTCCTTAGAATCTGCATCTCACCCTTGCCTTGGATTTGTACATTCTCCTCGTGTAACTGGAAATTAAATGAGTCATCAAAGTGACACAGCCAATCTCTTCATCACTGGAGCCTACCAGGGGAGGAGCAAAGCTTTGGGGAATAGAAAATACATTCATTTAAAGCAGCGAATTAGATATCTGTGCAGGGTCCATGTACATTAAAGAATGCTGATTTGACTCTGTCAGCACTGTAGCTGGGCTGGCGATACGAGCATATTTTAAAGAAGTAAGAAGAATGCAGAAGTGTTTTAAATGGCAGTAGCACAGTTCTGCAGGGTAGCTTGATCTGAAAGACAAAACAGAACAGTGCAGGATGTTTCCCAGAGAGACCCACTGGGCCTTTGTCTTTAAGCAGGGCCTCCAAGCCATGGTACACAGCCCGAGCAATGCAGCTTCCAGAAAAGAGTGATGCTCAGAACTTGTGGCCTGAGTCATGGCACATGAACCCAGATCTCCACACAGACACCCAGGAAACCCACCCCAGGGTCGGCTCGAGCCAAGAGGCAGGTTTAAAGTCACAACAGCTGGACAGCCAGAGAACACATGATTTGAACCTTTAGCTCAGTCTCACAGATATACATAGGAAAACATCTTCCGTACCCCATTTCCCCAGCTCTCGCAGTCTCTCCCATGCACACCCCGTAGTCTCGTCTCCACCTCTCACCCCACCCAGTCTCTCCATCCCCTGCCACAGAACACCCAACTCCCGGAAACACTATCAGCACAGACCACCTTATCCATCATGTCCTCTTTCATTTTCTTATCAAACTGCTCCTGTTTTTCTCTCAGGTCATCCTCACATTCCCATGGGAACCCCGCTGGCCATTTCACTCTCCAGCAAGAGGTCAGGCAAGAGCTCCCTAACCTGGGGGATATAGGAAGAAGAGCACGTGGGAAGAAAAGAAGGCGAGGGCTGTGTGGAGGCAGCTAACCCACTCCTGTGGGCGGGGCTCTTAACCAGGGCTCAGGATGTCCAAAGAAAAAGAATCATATCTTGATTTTCACTGACATCGCACTGAAATTTACATTCTCTTGAATTTTGAATAACAAATAAAAGTCATATTAGAAGAGCCTGAGTCTTCATCACTAATAGAAGATATTTTCCTACCATAGTTACTTGTTGCCAGTATCTCAAAATAGCATTTACTTTCATCACTATTTTGAAATTAAACCTGCTGCTGGATCTTGATATTTAAGGTGTTACTAAATAAGCACTATATCATTATATATATAATTTATATATATATATATATCACTTATATATATATAAAATATATATGTGTATATATACACACACACACACATGTATATGGAGGGTTATTTTGATAACTGTACTTCATTATAATTGGGCTTCTCTATAATTCTAGGCATTTCATTTTATGAACATAGAAAAAGTAGTAAGTGTTAGACAGTCAAAGTGGTCAATGGCATGAAAGAGGTAAAACACCACATACCTGGGAGATGGGTCCATGAGCTAAGACCACAAGAACTGAGAAGAAGTATCCAGCAAAGGCACAGAGGTGGGATGGGGTGGAGGTCACATGTTATGAAAGCCCAAATGGCCACAGCAAGAAAGATTTCCAAGTGCCTGCTCAGATGCAAGAGGCATTATCTGACTAAATAATGGAGGACAGAGATATGAAGAAGACCAAGCAGGGTTCTGCCCAAGATGAAACACAGTCCAGTGTGGAAGAGACATCAGGCTCATAAATACGCCTGCCTGAGGTAGGCAGCTTCTGGGATGGCCCCCAATGTTCATCCTGCTTTCTCGTACTGGTACCTTTGTATAATCCTCTTCCCTTGAGTGTGGCTGGAGCAGGTGACTTCTTTCTATTGAACAGATTATGACAAACGTAATGTGATGCCACTTCAAAAACTAGATTGTAAAAAGAATCTAGTTCCTCTCTTGCGTTCCTCTCTTGCTTGCCTCTCTGGCTCTCTCACGTGTTCATTCTGATGGAGGCCAGCTGCCACATTGTGCACTGCTCTACAGACAGGCTCACGCTGTGAAAATCTAAAGCAAGCCTCCAGCCCACAGCCAGCAAGGAACTGAGGTCCTCTGTCCGACAGGCATGGCAATGAGTGAGAGCAGACCTCCTCCAGGTGAGCCTTCAGATGAGACTGTAGCCCGGTTGATACTATGATCTCAGTTAAGCTGTGCTCAGATTCCACATAGACTCTCGGGTAATGACCATTTGCTATTGTAAACCACTATGTTTTGGGATAATCTGTCACATGGTGATCCTGAGCATACAATGATGAGCAGGAAAACCAGCTGGAAGGAATGGATTGGATCCATCTCATACAAAGATGAGCAGGAAAACCAGCATTCTAGAGATGCTGAAGAAGAGGTCATCTCTTTTAGCCGAGAGTGACTGTAGAGGAAGGTTTCTGAGGAGAGTTGCACTTGATGTGGGCCTCAGAAACAAGGACAGCGCACAGACAGATTTATCAGAGAGTTGTTGTTGTTGTTGTTTTTTAAATGAGGTCAAAAGAAAATAAGTAAAAATGGTTATAATCAGATAATGAAGTTACAGATTTTTGCCTTCTACCTAGTATTTTTTATATTTCTGAGATGTTTCTATGTAGATGAAATGATTCTGTCAATGTGGAAATATACATTTGTATATTTTCCAGATTTTTTACACTTTATACATATTGCTTTATACAAGATGCTTTTTTAAATGGGGAAGATTTAGATTTAGATGTCATGAAAGAAGATCATTTCCCACAGACTGAGTGACACAAACACAGAGGAACACAGAAAGTGATTTAATTCATTTGGATGATTGGTAGGTTAAAGAAAGCACTGGGAAATAAATCAGGGAAGCTAGAGTGGGATCAGAGGATGGAGGAGGGTGTGTGTGAGAGACAGACAGAGGAAAAGAGACCCAGAAAGAAAGAAAAGAAGAGAAATCTCTCTTTTTCAACTTATGAGCAGTTGAAAAAGAATGAAGAGGAGCAGCCAAGACTAATGAGATGGATCCAATCCGCTCCTTCCAGCCAGTAAGCACAGCTGGATGAAAGGAAAGAACAAACCTAAAACCTTTACAGATTCTATAGCTTTCCTCACCAAAAGATATCCTGTGCTGGGCATGTGGAACCACGAAATTCTGCCTCTCCTTCTCATGTGATATGTTTACAATGACCAAGACAGGATAAGAACTGAAAATATGATGAAGCAGATCACTATTTTAATGTACTAACCAGGAGGACAGGCTGGCTCTCTGCATAGCTCACAACAGGACCCACAACAAGGAAGTCCAAGGCTTGGCTTTGAACTTTCTGGAACGTAGAACTCGAGATAAACTAAGCCTGGGGAGAATGGAGTCAGAGGTAGTCGGAGCCACTCTGCCCACTCAACCCGCTCACCAGTGCCCAGACTGGAAATGCTGGCAAGCTCTCAGGGGAAGCCAAACAGCATCCCTAGGAAGTGGCTCTCAGTCCTCACCATCTCGTATTGGCCAAGTCAGGGACAGAGGATGGGAACAAGAGAAGCCCCAGCTAAGTTTAAGGAACCTGAAAACAAGGGTGCCTGCACCTTCTGTTCCCACAGCCGTGGAGGGGCCAGCAGGGTTCCAGAGAGCTCCTACAGCCAGAAGTCAAACAAGAAAGTGATTTCTCTCACTCAGTTCTGGGGACATTGATGTTAAAGTATACATAATTCAAGAACTACCAGAAATCTTCCTAATCTCAGTAACCATCTTTACCACCACCTCTTGCCAAGTACTGCAGGTAAACCAGTCATGAAATCCCTAGTAATACAGTTTCAAACAACCACAGATCTCTAGCATAAAGGCTGCGGCTGAGAGGATCTCGATCTGAATGTAATGGTGCCAAAATCACCAGCATCTGCCTGATTTTCCCAGCATACTCAGACTCTCAGACAATGAATGTTATGAGCCTCAAAATCAGCTTGGTGTAAAGTACTGAGCACCCCTGCTGTCAAGAAAGTGGGCAGAAAGTATCCATGTGTGGTACAGGTATGTTGAAGAGCACAGACAGCCCGAGAACTTCCCTAAGCCCAGGAAGGTACAGGACAAATAGAAAACTTTCATCAGTGCCTGAGAGCAGCTTCAACAGAGCACAGAGCTGGCAACCTGCTCAAGAATTACAGGAAGGATGAGAAAACATGGAATGAACGACTCTGGTAGCTGCTGATAATGCTCACTTCACATCCACACGTCACCCCCCCGCCCCCGCAACACACACATCTTCTTGCCTCCTCTGGATGGGTGCGTCCATGCATCCAGCCCTGGCCAATACATACTGGAAGGAATAGGTCACACCCAGACCACCCAGTGACCTTCCAGCTGTGTCTTCTCTGCCTGAGAAACTAGAGGCTTTCTGCTGAAATGAGAAGGCAACAGCTAGTTCCTTGATCACTGTACAGATAAAAAATGCTCTGGGTCATTGCCCAAGTCATGGAGGACTTGGCCTGTGCAAGAAAATGACTTAAGTGTTACTGAATTTGGGGAGTTAATTTGTTAACCTACCCTCTCCAGTACAAAATCAGCAACTAGGAGCAAGGATGTCTCCACAGATGCCATCACAGACAGGTGACAGCAAAGTGCCAGCAGCCCCTCGCCTCTATGCCAGGGCCTCACATGGCCCACAGAACTTGGAACAACCCCAAGGAGAGCCAGAGGGAGAACCGTGAATTGACTGGGATTTCATTTAAGCAACTTGGCAGAACAGAAACTCAAACTAGAAATGAAGTTCAATTAGAGAGAAAGAAAGTGACTTTTTCTGCACACCTCAATTTGCGGCTTGAAAACTGAACCCGCTCCCCAGATGTCTGTATCACAAGCAAAGCAAAGGCCAACTGGCTCTTCTCTGGCTGTCTGCAATTTGACCAAGGGAGTTGATAATTTCTCATTTCAGAGAATCATCGCATTTCAGGATGAAATGAGACCTCCAAGTGCTGGGGTGACACAGATTTCAGCTCCTATGCCAACTCCGTGGATTGCTGGTGACTTCCTGAAGGGTCATGTCAAAAGGATTCTAGGACGACAACTAGGCTCAGTGGGGAAGAGAAGGATGGTCGATTTACAGAGGTCTGCCAGGGGAAGGCAGAATGAGGGCGGAAGATGCGGGGGCGGGGCGGGGGAGGGGGAGGAAGAGAAAGAAAACAAGCTGGCCCTAAGGGCCCAGCTCTCTCATTTTACGGAGAGTGAAATGAAGCCCCAGAAAATGTGCTCAAAGCTCTCCAGACACATGATCCCAGAAACAAGGCTCGAACCCCCATCTCTCAATTCCCATTCATTGTCATTCTATTACCATCAGCTGTGGTTTAGAAATAATTACTTCTAAAAATGCAAATCAGACGCAGCCCTCCTGCTTCTCTCCAGGGTTTCTCGGTGGCTCACTGTTCCTGACTTTATATAAAAACAATACATAAAACTAAATAATCTCTCAAAAGCAGAAAACTTCTTCTGATTGGAGGCAAAAGGGAAAACCAGGGAGATCTGAAGCTTGAGAGGCCCCGGTGAGCTATTTCTGCCTTGGAAGATGAAGGAGCTTCATGAGAAGTATTGGGGGCAGCCTTAAGGAGACGAGAAACACCCTCAACTGAGAGCCAGCAGAGAAATAAAGATCCCGGTCCTATGACCGCGAGGAACATATTCTGGCTACAGCCGGAAAGTGCCAAAGAGGGTTCCTCCCCAGAGCCTCCAGGCTGAGCCTAAGCGGGATGGCCCCTTGACTTTGGCCTGTGGTGCCCTGGGTGCGGATCCCACTGAGCCCCCTGGACGGCTGAGCGATGGAGCTGTGAGATAAATGGAAGTTGTTCTAAGTTTTGGTAACTTGTCATGCAGGAATAAAAAGCTGATGCAATGGGCAGCTGGAATGTGCCTCCTGCGGGGGGTTGGCAAAGCCATGTTTGAGGAATAAGGACTGTCAACATCTTGATAAGTGGTGGCAATGGAGGGAAAGCAACTTAAGAGGAAAGCTCAAGGAAAGTGTTAGGGTAATGGCTGGATCGGGTTGGCTAATTCCTACAACACCCAATATACAGTCTCTCTATATCTTACATGTAAATAAAGTAAGGTTTGTAGGATAACAACACCACAAAAACTATATAATTTCCAAAATGGAGGCTAAGCAAAGCAGAGAAAAGAAACTCTTTTTCTCATTCATATTTGCAAATTCAGCATATAGGTAAATTTGCTAAAGGCTGCTTTAACAATTAAATCTGCAGTGCACTTGAGGAGAATGCTAAATGCAGGGAGAATATGGCAATTTCCAAAATACGTTCAAGCTTAAGTGTCACAAGGCCTGATTTAAATGGTGTTCACATATGACTTTTCCCACCCTCAAGGCAAGAAAAGCTTTTATATGTCTGTTCCCCAGGGCCAAAATCAGATCAATACTAATATTATTATTACTAAACAACAACACAACAGCTACCATGCATTGAGGCCTTTTCTCATGGACCAGGCACTTTTCTAAATACCTGACATACTTTTAAAGTATCTTTCATCAATCAAATTCACAAAACAAAACACAAGTGGTTTCAGAACCACTGCCTCCAAGATTACAGTTCCCAGGCGCCTTGTTTCCTTGAGGAGAATAGAGAGCGGCCGGGCTTCAGGTCCCAGCTTCACCACTCACCAGCTGAGCGACCTTGGCCAAGGTCTTTGTTCTCTCTCCAAACCTCAGTTTTCTCACCCCTAAAATGGTGAAAATAATCGTCACTCATAAACAGGTTATTGTGAAAGCAAAGTGAGATCAGGCACGGGTCAGTTCCGTGGCCAGCAGGGGGTCCCAGCTCAGTAATGGCAGCCATTGGCCACGATGTCAGCAGAACGGCCCCCTGGCCCCCTGAATGGCAATCATATAAAGGCTGTCCCACCTGGGACAGACAAGCAGTATTTCTTATACATGGGCGGCAGCTTCTTTCTTATTAAAAATGTACCATATGAGCTTTTTCTTTAAACCTCTTTTCCAAAGTCCCATAGCACAGCTCAGAATATTAATGTCTCCCGAGTGCCAAAGTCAGCCCATTGCTCTGATTCGGAATATAAACACACACCAACACTAGGTCTCAGACTATTAACTTCTTTCCTTTTTCTTCTCTTTATTTTATCATTTTTAACTTGAAGCAACGAAAGAGATTTATATTTTAAACACTACCAAAAAATGCCCCAAAATGTCCCTTGCTTCCAGGCCGAAACTTTTTTGTGCCATTAGAGTAAGCCAAAAAAATTCTCATATGAATGAATTGCAAACCCCTGAAAATCATACATACTTAGGATGGAAAAAATAACTCAGAGCAGTGGTCTCTGGAATAATCACTTAGAATACCCTGCCCCACTGCCACCAAACATTAGTTATCTCACCTTATATATTCCACTTAGGATACACTCTCTAAGGTTTAAGAAAAACTTAAAACAGTCAGGGACTGCGTGTTCCTTTCCCTGAACATCAGCCTTAGTGTAAAAATCATCAACTGATTTCAGACTAGCTGGCATCCAACTTTGGGGTCCTGAAAAACAGTGACTAAATTCTATTCCATTTAGGAAGGATACCTTTAATTCTGTTTTTAAAAATAACATTGTCCTGGTGCACCAAAAGGTTGTGGGTTCAATTCCTGGTCAGAGTGCATATGAGAGGTAGCCTATGGATGTTTCTCTCCCTCCCTCCTTCCCTCCCTTCCTCTCTTTCTGAAATCAATAAAAAACATATCCTCAGGTGAGGATTAAAAATAAATAAATAAAGTGATAAGTTTCTACAATAAGGCTGACCATGCTTCTGAAACTTGCCAAGCTCTCTTCCCAGTGACAGGGGGACAGGGTCCACCCTGCACCTCCAAAAGAGATATAGGAACTCCCTAAAAATCTATCTCAACTGAACTGAGTAACCCAGAACAGGAGGTTCTGAATTGTCAGAGCCTCCTTTGTAACTCCAACAAGTCACTGTCATTAAAGAGTACTTGTGAAGACTTACTTAAGGAGGCTGAATATGCATTCCACACTGAAAATATCACTTTACAAGACCCAAGCCTTAAAAGGTAAAAATACACAACTGCGTGGGAACGAGAGCACCAAGGCGGTGTGTCCAGCCATCTACTATTTGAGTCACACTGTCATATTTAGAATGCCTGAACATCCCCTGCAATCTTTGTGTTTTTTTAATAAAGTCACATTTTCTTCTTACTCCCTACTGTAGCCTCACCCTTAAGACCAAATGACGATGACATCATGATTGTGCTAGTTATATTTTTCCCCCATTTCACACTAAAATAAATACAAACTACTGAAATGCAAAACGTCTGTGGTCCTTGCTCAGGTCAAAGATAAGATAAGGTGTGTAAAGGAGAAAAGCATTTAAATAAGCTCAAGTTTCTGCTGACTGGGTCACTTGGTGCAACAGAAATGACAAGAAAGTAAACCAGTCACAGATCCATGGTAACTGAGAGCTAGCAGGAGGCCTGCTCCGGCTGGACGTCATCCATGTCATCATCACCTTGCTCTTTGGCAGTGGTGGCCCTTCCCCGGCAGGCACTGACTCTGCCAACATCATTCCCTCCAGCCGGGAATTCTGTGCCTTCAGCCTGGACTAGGCAGCCCCCACAGTCATTCATTCAGTCCCCACTCACTCATTCAGCCTTTGCATGAGAATGAAGACCCTAATGGCAAATGCACTGGACAAAACGCCCTGTGATGTGCATGGGTAAGACATTCTGTCAGCCCTGGTGTGTGTTCCTCTAGAGATTGCCCACTTTGAGGCCATGCAACCTCAGAACCTTCTGTTCTCTACAACTGCAGTCCAAATCCTTCAGCCAAGAGGCAGGGTGAATGAACTGCAGGCAACATTAAACTCCAAAATCCAAAACATGTGAACTCAGAAAATCAGCACTCTTAGGAAAGTTTAGAGAATTTCTTGATGTCTTATTTCATCTCTCTCAATCTTATTTTCCATTTTGTTATCTGGAATAATAGCCAAAACAAAAAACAAAAAACAAACAAACAAAAAAAAAAAAAAACCCCACCGGTACATTTATTATTGACAGCAGCTAGCAGACTATCCAATTCCAATTACCAATACTTGGTAATTCCAAGTATTACCCATATCTCATGTTTCAACATTTCTCATGTTGATTTCATTCATCACAGAGATGGCTAAAGGATTTTTCACTTCTGTAAGGCTCAGGCCAAACCGATCCATTTTTGTGTTTGGCAACAACCAAAATCTTCCAAAAGCCACTGATTTAAGTCCCAATTCTCTAGGCCTAAGAATTTTTTCCACTGCTTTTAAATATGATTATATATAAAGAAAAATTATCCCATATTTTTCCAATTACTACATTCATCAAATGCTTTCTCTGAGACCTATTTGATGTCCAAGAAACCTTCTGAGTATTTTAAAAGTCTTTAAATTTCCTACCTCTTTGAACTAGGAAGGTGCCTGTTTTGCTAAGAGTGAACTAAACTTGAACCTCAAAATGCTTTAGGTCAGTCTGAAATTTAAACCTCCTCAAAGTACAGGTGGGTTCTATCCAAAGAGAAAAAAAACGTGCTTTCTCTTACACATATATTTTTCATTTCCCCTCTCATATGTATACCAAAATGAGACAGAGGTTATTTAGAAGAACAATATGTCTCTTAAAAATGTAGCCTTTAAGCAATGAAAGAAAGCTTGATAGTTTTCAGTTCAACAGACTAAAAAGTAGATAGCCATAATTTAATTTACCTAAGTGTGCCCAAGATGATAGATAGACAGATAGATAGACACTCATGTACCTCTCACAGCAGCTGGTACAAATCCACCAGAGGCAATGAGCCCATTACAAACTAAAATATTGGCTAAAAACTCTAGTGAACATTTCATATGGGCTCCCCTCCCAATTCATTGTTAATAACAAAAAGAAAAGAAAAAGGTGAAACATTAAACCTTTCCCACTCCTAAGCTAAAAGAGTTATTCTAAGTCCAAATAAAGAGGAAAGAATAAGCACACCCCCTTTATCTGAGCCTTTAGGACAATTAACATGTTCTTGAGTTCAAAGCCAACTGGTTTATACTTCCTTCTGTCCTTAACTGTTCTCCTGATTGTCAAAGGAAAAAAAAAAATCACAGGCACTGTGATTATGCTTCATCATTATACAAGACACATTGAGAATAAGAGAACCTCCCTTACTTCGTTTTTCAACACCAGAGCAGAAACATCAACCCACAGAAGTTCTATGAGGACAGGAAGTAAGAGCAGTTTCCTGAAATGCCTGGGATGCAATCTTTGTAATCAGTGGAGGACACCACCCACCACATCTGGGTGGGCACCAGAGGAAATTATGCTAATTATGATTGAGCTGGATGAATAGCAAATCTGTCATATTGTGGCTGGGCAACAACTAGAATAAAACACCAGGATCTAGGACATGCTGCCTACACAGAAGTAACACAGAAGGCATTAATGTCACTACAGAAAGGCTAGACTCCTCTAAATATGCCAATGGACCTATGTTTAAAATGCAGTTTAACAAATGCTACTAACAGGCAAGAAAATTAAACAAAACAAAGTACATAACTCCAGAGGGGGCAAGATCCCCACTCTACCAGGTCCAGACATCATGCCTGCCTAACGTAGGTGGTCACTACGTATTATCCTAGCTGACTGTGTGCTTCCTGAGGCACAGCTGCATCTCTGCCGCGTTGCTGGGGCTCACACCGAACCAGGCACGCTGAAGGTGCTCGTCAGGGGTTTGCTGAATCGATGCGTTGACAAGTACGCAAACCGCCCATCAGCCACTCGGCGATCATGTACCATCCTGTCACACACTGCTTCATTAGTAGCATTTAATATCTAAAGTCCCAGAAACCAGAGATGTCCAAAAGAACCAAGAAATCTCAGGAATTGCACTACCTAGCTTCAAATCTTCACATCATTTCCTAGCACTGTGGCCTTCTCTCTCCATGCCTCAGCTTCCCTCTTTTATAAAATGATAATAAAAACAGTTCTGAGTCCACTGAGGGGCTCTCATGATTAATGAGATAATCCGTGTGAGACTTAGAACCATCTGGCAAATGTTAAGCACTCAATACAACCAAATTCTTTTATTTACTACTTTTACTATTTTGGGTCAGTAAACACTACCAACACACAAGCTTCTGAGGAAGACTATGAATAAAGCACAACTTGCCATAATTAAAATTAATCAATTTCATTTTCAGATATCAACATGAACTAAGGTAAAAAATATACTATGGAATAAAAGAAGCGACTTGCACGCACATACACCACACACACGTGGAACTATAGCAAAAATTTTCTGCAAAGCCATACTGTAAATCTATCACAGTTGTCACCTGCGGTGGGGAAAGTCTAATGGAGCTTAAGTTTTATCTGTAATGTTCTAATTATAAAACACGTGGATTCCTGAATTAGTTTCTTAAGTTATAATTAAAAATTGCAAACAAAATTTTTAAATGTATACCAAAAATAATAACAAAAATGTGACAAAAGAGAGAGAGAGAGAAATGATCTCCACTGACAGAGCCGACCGGGAGGGAGCTCTCCATGCGGCTGCTGGAGGAGAGAACTGTAATTACTTAAATAACAGCTTCTTCTTGGCTGGATCACAGGTTCTGCCTGGCAAGAAACCCACCTGCCTCATCATTACTCCTGCATCTCCAGCACCAGTCACGGTGCTGGGCACACAGTGGGTGCTCAGCATGTATCTACAGACTCAACGAATGCATTTAAGAAACAAACCTCAAAATCCTTTAAGCAATTTGAAAAGGTCTTTCATTTTTCAATATCTGTTTTTGAAAGTCTAAGCACATTTAATTATTTAACTTCCAAACTATGAGGAAAGACTTCCAATCAGTCAGGGCTTTAACCAGCGTATTTAAATTACAGATATTTGGAGAACTCTCTCTGCCAAATACCACTCCTTTTATTATGACTCCCCACCCCTGCAATCTGGCGTCATGACCTTGGAGGCACAATAGCTTTCCTTCGCTGTCCCACCATGGCCTGAGATTGTGATATGATACGCAGACGTGGTCTACTGAGTCTTGCAGGCTGAAGCAAACACGTCAGCAAAACAACCCATCGTTGCTATAGATTTATGTCGGTCCAGCAATTACATAGGCTGTCACGGGTTCTGGGAACATGCTAAGTGAAATATAGAAGAATTCCTTAGAGAGCAGCAGCAAAAAATCAAAACCTCTGCTCTCTCCTCTCAACTCTGTCTCCTCCTACACTGAAGTCACTGTTCCCAAGGAGACAGACCCCTGTGGGGCTGCAAAAAGCCACCTGCCATTGGATGTGGGTCATATTCAAGCACTGTGGAGGGATTTGTGTCTTTCCTATGGAGGACCACAAGACACTTCAAACATCCCAGCATGTTGCCCCGTAAAGTGCCTATGTATACTTTGGACCTTGTCCTTGACTAGCCCTTTCCATAAACTGGGGGTAGTATGGGGTAGAATCTAAGACCCCAGGTCACAAAACACACAAGGCCATGGATCTTTCTGAACTTGGGCTGCTCATGCTAAAGGTAAGACTTTACATTTCTTTCGACCCTCACAAAAGAGCCAGTGAATAAGGAATTTTTAAATCTCCTAGCCATGAGAAAGCACAATTTGTTCAGAGGGAATTCTGTAGTTGCAATATTGTGTACACAGACCAGGCAGAGTTAAGGGTTCAGCCAGGAACCTCCCTGCACCTACCCTCATCATTCACCCTAAGGCCCCTAGACTGAGTCACAGGACGTTCTGGAGCCAAGCCCTCTGCAAGGCTCAAGGGGTTCAGCAGTGAACACAGAGGTCCTACAACCATGCTTAAAGGCCCAGCAGGGAAAGAAGGCCATACATACTTACAACTGACCCTTGAACAACATGGGTTTGAACTGTGCAGGTGCACTTATACATGGATTTTTTTCAATAAATACATAGTCAGCCCTTGGTATTCCCAGTTCTGCATCTTCAGATGCCACTAACCACAGATCAAAACAGTATTTTTAATCCACGGTTGGGAATCCGCAGATGTGAAGGGCTGACTGTATACATTGCACTATGCCATTCTCTATAAGGGACTTGAGTTTCCACAGATTTTGGTATCCACAGGGGTCCTGCAACCAGTCCTCTGCAGATACTGAGAGCCAACAGTAGTTAAGTCTGAGGGCAGTCAAGTTATACACAGATTTTCTACTGCAGTAGGGGGAGGGGGTTCAGTGCTCCTAACCCCTGCTTTGTTCAAGTCAACTGCAATAACAAAATCAATTGATCCTCATGGTAGCAAGTGCCAGGAAGAAATCTAGGTGCCAAAAAGTGAAACCGGACTCCAGACATGGAAAGAAGATGGGCTTTAGTATTGTTGGCTTCTCGGGTCTTCGTAAGGACTACATGAGATCGTTAAAGCATTCATCTTAATGTGGAGTCTCAAACTTTAATATCACATTCCACCTCCCCCTCTATATCAGAGAAGTGGGCAGAAAGAGAGAGCAGGCAAGAAATAAGTTCAGATTTCAAAGGTGTTACAGAGAAAAGTAGCCACAATCACATGATATGGAGTAAGTTTTGGGGCAAAGGTACTGACCAGAAGAGTCACTTACAAGCTGAGAGCTGCGTGATGAGCCCAGAGAGCAAAGAAAAGTGGGGGAGGCATATTTAAGACAGAGGGAAAGTAAGAACCAATGTCGTCACGTCAGCGTTAAGAGGTTGGTTTGTTTAAGGGAGAAAATGAAGACCAATGAGGCCAAAGCTTTGCCAAACATTCAGAGAAGGAACAGGAGACATTACAGGAAGGGAAAGACAGCCTGGAGCCTCTGCAAGCCAAGGCAGGAATTTGAGGCACTCCATTCTAGGGACCTTGTCCACGGAGAAAGAAGAGATGAATATGAAAGTTTCCAAAGAGTGACATCTCAGCACAGATATAGTTTCTGTTAGAAAACAAATTTGTCACATGCCAATTCCATATAAGAAATAGCTCAAGTAACTAAATAAATAGCTGACTCATCTTTTATAAACACCAAAGATTACTAGGTTCAATTCTTGGAAGAAGTGAGGGTTAAAGATCCCAGCTCCCCAGGAGGAGAAATATATCTATTCAAGACTCCTCTGCCCATATATTACTGAATCTTAGCAGAGCAGCTGATCCATAGACACAACTGAAAATTTCTGAGCATCGCAAAAGCTGTGTGGCTAGGAGGCAGTGCTTCACTTAAGCAGCTGCAAATTTTGTCTCTTCTCAGAAGCTCCCATTTTTCAGCTACATAAATGTATTGGCAAGCTTCTGTTTTAAGTAAATGGACTTTCAATTTTGTGTGTTTCCTTCACAGAAATCCTTTATGATATATATTTATGATGCTGTCCTCATAAAAGTCACTGAAGAGGGCTCTTGCACTCACAGCAAGTGCTTCACAGGCGACAGCGCCGAAGTCCTGAGAACAGCGGCTGGGTCTCAGCTCAGCCGGCCCCTCACGGGAGAATCCTTCCATCCCACTGCACAGTAAGAGCACTTCCACTGGGCTCTCCAGACAACAGAAATGAAATCTCACCAATGTGGCTTAATTAAATGGAAGCATATTTCAATTTTTTTGTTTTTAGAATTTTTTCTCATTAAATGTGTATACTAGTTTAAACATGGCAACCAAAATCCAGAACTCACAACTGTGAATTGTCTTTATACCTGCTATTTCTTTCCCTCTCCATCACAGCTCTTGGCTCTGTGTCACTTCCTTCCATACCAGCAGGCCATTCCAGTGGCCTGTTCAGGCAGTCCCTGTCACCATGCCAGACTCCCATCCTATCAGATTGGCCACACTGGTAGAGAGAACATCTTTCTCACTGGCCCCTGGACAGAAGTCCAGGAAAGCTCTGATAGGCCTAGTCTGACACAAGCCCTTTTTGAGGCAACCCCTGTGCCCAGGGTTATCTGTGACCTTGGAGGGCTGAGCTTGAACATCCTTACCACCTTGCACCTGGAGTTTATATGGCTTTAGCATCAAAAGGAAGAAGAGATGATTCTCAAAGAAACCCAAAAATGGGTGCTAGGAAAGTATGATGATCAGGTTAATACTTTGGTTACTCGCTTCCCGATCTGGAGATCTGAATTGACAAGGCTACATGAAACTGGATAATATGGAGTCCTCCTCCCTAAGTAGCATCATCTGGGCCTTTACACTGATCTGAGTTTTACTTTTGTAGGTTATTTATTATTAATCACTCCTGGTCCCTTCAGGTGTTATGAAAGTGTTCAATCAATACTTTCAAATACTTATATGATTGAGCAGAAACAAAATCGCTTACCTCCAAAGCCATCCTCAACATCTCCACTGGGTATTATATATTGGTTCTATCCCCTGTACTGAATGCTCAGAGCATAAAATGTTCTCCTTCCAAAGTGCAAAAGGCAACTCCGTTATCAGAACATCTCAAAGACAAACCAAGTTTAATAGTGAAGGCGGCTTCAAGCCCATGAGCTGGGTTGGATTAAAACATACCTTAGGTATTCTTCCTTGGCCTTCCCTCTCCAACATCAGACAGAGTTACCACCTTCTGCAGTTCGCCATCTCTAACACTATCTGATATTTCCTTACAATTCAGGGGTGTCCAACCTGCACCCCATGGGCTACATGTGGCCCAGGATGGCTATGAATGTGGCCCAACACAAAATCATAAATTTACTTAAAACATGAGTTTTTTTTGTGATTACATGTTGCAGTGTATTTAATGTGTGGCCCGAGCCAACTCTTCTTCTTCCAGTGTGGCCCAGAGATGCCAAAAGTTTGGGCACCCCTGATACATATTTGAGTGTACAGTTACCCTCTGTCTCTTTAAGCTTCCCATGAGAATGTAAGCTTCAGAGCTGCAGCATGGCCCCAGGGCCTAAATAATGTTTACACGGAGCAGGTGCTCAGTAAATACTGTTGGCTATAGGATTAGTTGTCCACAGACTATCTTCTTCAGCTATCCATTTCCATAGGCTCTAACTTGGAAATGCTACCATAAGCAACTATTAAATTAAAAAGCAATGCCACACCTGTTAGTAGTAGCTTCTGACTTATCCCTGGAATCGAAGAGATGCCCACCTCCAGTAGGAGACCCATCTGCCCAGGGTTCGGAAAGCCCTTGAGGCCATGAAGTTTTCTGTGCTTTGATGCTCCTCTGTTTCTACAGCCCTTTACCTTCCTGTACCCGCTGTGAACCTGTGGTACTTGATTTTCTTATAATAATATCTTACAATACCTCTCTCAGGTTCTACTGAGATCCTGATTTTATCCACTGGTCAGTTTGTTGATGAGGACTGAATCACCGGCCACTCTTGGGACTGTCCCCATTTTCCAATTTGCTCGGTTGTCCTTGACTTCACATGCAGTGCCCTAGGAATTTCTCCATCTACAGGTCTCTGAGGGCAAGTGTGTTCAGAAGATTCTCAGCAAAATGAGCACACTTTTTGGCTTAGCCTTTTGCAACTACTGCCATTTGCCTAATTATTTTCTTACATTCACTGAAAGGCTTTTGAGGCCTTCTTGTTTTCATGTCAGCCAACAAACCCCCTCTTTTTATGAACAAGATTTTCAGAAAAGAAATTTACTAAAGCTGCAATCAACTTTACTAGAAGGAAACCATTCTCTCTGACATGACAAGACCCACTAAAAAACAACAGCAGGAATAGCAGCTGTACAACACTGCTGACACCCAAAAGAGTAGGGAAAAAATAGCTGGTGGGGAAAAAAACTAAGTCCATAAACATTGCAGAGAGGCAGGGCTCCCCCAGCTCTCACGCTACATGCGGCAACCAATTACTCTCTCCGAAGAAGAATGCAGGTCTTACATGAAGTGGAACAATTAATTTCACGCTTGTCATCCTGGCCTCAATAGTAAGTTGATTTGAATCAGATACTTGTGGTACATTACGGCTTGCAGGGGACAGTTTGGGTGCCTCCTGAGCTGACGTACTGCCTTGATGGCTGCCATTGTAAAACAATCCATCAATAAGAGTAATTATGGTATTGATCAAAGCGGTTGGCTGCTTCAGATTGGAATCAATTCTCAGGAGTTGCTGGGTACAGAAACATCTAATGGACTATTCCATCACTAGTCACTGCAGGAACTGAAACAGCTAATATTCTGGAAAGTTCTTAATAATTACTCATTGAATCTGCATTTCTGCTTCGCTGGACATCACTAGACCCTACTTACTGTAGCCTAAAAGTCAGTGCACGTGGATGAAGGAAGGGCCAAATGTGGATTTTTAAAGTGTCGGTATCAGCCAAAAATGGTAGAACAAATAATGTGGAAAACTACCTTCAATGACTTTATTGTGTCCTAATCAGAGAAGCTCATTCCTTTTTTTCCAGTTTCTGAGAAAGTGCACTGGGAAGAAAACAGTTTAGTTTCTAGAAGATGCTCTTAGAGTGGTCCCCGACAAGAGAAGAAAATCCTGCATTTCAATGTTGGTGGCAGAGAATGCAATGTCCTTAGTGTGAAATTCTCGTGTGTGTCTGTCATTCACCATAATGTAGCTCACAAAGTAAAATGTGGACTCTCTAGGGAGCAGCATAAATTTGGGGGTGCCGACAATAGCCCACAAGCCCAACAAACCTACTTTCTTTTTCCGTCACTCAGAGGCCTGTAGATTTATAAGCAACTCTGCCATATCCGGGGCAGCCCCTACATGGAATAAGAAGACCCCAGAAGCTGCCGCACTCCTTGTCAAATGTCCGTTGTTCAGCACAGTGAGAGAATGGGTAGCTGTTCAACACTGAGGGCTTATTCTTCTATTCATGGCAAGACTGGGCATAACACTCCCCAGCACACACCGCAGAGAATGCACACCTCCTTAAGGACAAGAGCACAGGTCCAACACAAAAGGTGTTGCCAATATCATCAGCCTTGGGGGTCTTCCCTTTCCAGGACTTGGCATAGACAACCTTCTTCCAGGGTGTATTCCACCGGTAAGCCCTCACCCAGCCTAAATTTCACATTGACATCCTATTTCCAACTATGCTCTTGCATGTTCATATTTTGCCTGTTCATATTTTTCATCAAGTATTTCATTGGTCACATCAGCTATGACACTTAACAAATGTGCAACCGTGGGTAAGTTACCTAACCTCTCTGTGCCTCTGTACACACATGTACCCCTAAAAAGGATGATAGAATGATTAATTCTGAGGGCAGTGTGTTCAGAAAGGCTCTACTGAAGGAAACTGGAGATAACCTGAGGGGCACCCAAAGTGCCAGAGCACCTGACAGTGTGGGTGGGGCAGGGGCTGTCGGGCCCAGTGAACAGTGCAAGCTAAGTCTAGACGGGCAAACACGGGGCGACCAGTGTTGCCTAGAGCTCAGGGGTGCTCAGGTGGGAAGCAGACACTGAAGGGCCTGAAATACAAAACTCCATACTTCTGTAAAGGCAGCGGGGAGCTACACTGGGCTTCTAAGCAAGGGAGTGAGCTGATGAAAACACTGTTTTAGAAAAGGTAACCCAGAATCATTGTGCAAGATCGACTGAAGGAAAAAGGGGGAAAAAGCATGAAGACCAGTTAGGAGGTTGCCACAATTATTCAGAAGAGAGATGATAAAACATCAAATTCCTCCGAAATAAATCTTCTGTAATTGGGACATTATTTCAAAGAGCCAGCTGATTAATAATCACAGGGACATTTGCCAATGCACGTCCCTGCTCTGCATTCCATTTTGTTATTTGTAACCTGCAAGAGTGGCCACCATGTTATTGGGAATTCACAGGATCATTAGTCGTCCACCTCTTACATTTCAAAACTCTCTAAGACGCCTGAGTGAATTCCAAGTTCAGTTTGGAAAGTTTCAAGATAACAGCAATATATTTATTTAAAGGCTTAGAAGGTTTTAATGCCAGAATGACTCTTAACTCTCCTTCACACTATAAGCATTGCCATTAAATCAAACAGAATTCCATTTTTAAAAGGGGAATCAGGTTTAGACAGTTTTTAACCTGAGAGAAAAATGTGTGCAATAGAAACCAAACAGCCATTCCACAAGGGGAAAGTTACAGATGTTTGTCTTTCCTCAGCACCCAAATATTAATTTCACTGATGGCGAGATTAAGGAGGCAGACAATAGTCAACTGAGATTACTCCAGTGCTTTTATCTGAAATTGGCAGCGTCTCTGAGCTGGGGCTGGAGGACAGGAAAATGTCCTATTAACGCTCTGCACAGTAGATTGGTTGATAAAGGCTCCACATTGCAGATAAGAACTGTGTTCATCCCAGAAAATTGCACCGACTCCCTTACAGTGTGCAAGCTGCTGCGTAGAGGGTTCTCCCACATCTTTCTTCTTGAGTCCTATAAATTCCTGACAAAGATGATTTTTACTTTCATTCAGTAACTTAGTAACAATAGCAATAACAATAAGACTAGTAGCAAATAACCCGTATGTAGCACTTATTACATGAGGCTCCATTCTTAATGTTTAGCATTTAATCTTTTTAACAACCCTGTATATCAGGTACTATTATCATCTCCATTTCATCCCAAGGAAGTGAAGCTCAGAAGTTAAGTAATTGGCTCAAGTCCTTATCTTCTCTGGGTAAAGCACACAGGCACACGCTGGTAACCACCTGGAAGCTAACAGGAGGTTGCATTTGGTGGATACATCACTGCACTCCTACAGTGTAAGTATATTGTACTGTTCCAAAAAGCAACAATAGTTTACTAGAAGCGACTGGGCAGCTTGCACATCCTGGGCCCCCAGGATGGCTCACGGAAAGGGAAATGGAAGGAAGCAGTGGACTGAGAGATGAAGAACCATCAATTAACCCCCGTTTCTATCTGGGAATGGAAAATGACCCTCAGGAGAGCAGACAAACCCTGTCGTTTGATGGGAGAGGAGTGCCCCTCAGAGAGGCGCTTCCGAAGTGCTCTCTAAAAGCATCAGCGTCATCCAGGAAAACGGAAAACTCCATCCTTCTGAGCCCAGCAACTCAACGTGAGGACACACAAGAAATTTCATTTTAAACAAGATCCCTGCATGACTGTAAGGAGATTCCCAGATTAGAAACTGAAGTTACTCTGATCTGACTAAGGAGTCCTCTAAAAGGCATGCACGTGTAGAAACCCAAATCCTCTGCATCAAAATGGATAACAGGAACAAAGAGACCCACTCACAACCTCTTAGTCACAAAAGAATTAACACAAGGTTCATTAACACAAGGTGCTGAGCAAAGAAAGCCCTTAAAAACACACCACTGATATACAGTATTTCAAAACGTCATCCCCACATAAAGATGCTCTGAGCAACAGTACTCGGAAAAGCTGGTCAAATTCAGGGCAGTTTTGAATCTTCAATATGAAAGGTCCAATTTCAGAGCTGCATGTAAACAAGATAGGCACAGAATAACTCAGTGAGACTATTCAATCAAATTGTAACCAGCCAACATTGCAGGATCATAGAAAAAGCAGAAATTATGTGATTCTAATGGCCAGCCGACTCTCAGAAAGTGCAGCCAGGTTGCTGAGGCCTGGAACCTAAGATCCACTGGGTTTACTAGGAGCCTAGTCCTCCCACTGGCTCTGCTCTCGCCGCTGCCCCCAGACCTCTCCATCTCCACTCCCCTCTCACGGGGCCTCCGTCAACAGCAGGCCCGAGGGCAGGAGGACCACAGAAGACACCCAGCACAAACAAGCTGGGGAAGGGGGCAGGCACCGAAGGTAGGGGACAGACGGTGAATGCCTGTCCCGGGCGAAAACAGGACAGAGAGCAGAGAGCTGTGTCCAAGGTGGGCAGCCTGCACAGAAGACACCAGAAAGGGGTGGGAGATGACAAAAGGCCTGCCATGGAGTGTGCAGAAACTCCTGGAGACAAAAAAGAAAAGTCCAATTTTAAGAAATTGCAGCCAGGTCCTAGTAACATAGTCACTGCCCAGTTAAATCTTTATAGAAGCCCCTAAAACACTTAAAACAGGGGAAAAAAGAGTAAAAACAAAACCTAGTGGACATGAGGGAGCCACGACACTGGCCCACTGCACCTGACCACAGAAAGGAGACACCTCCCTGCTCACAACTGATGCCATGCTCCTCTCACATTTCTGTGACAGGTAGGGCTGACATTGTCTATTAGTAAGTCTACATATATCTGTAGTGTGATTATGTTATTGTCAAATAAATGTTAGTGTAAAATCCAGTACAAGAAATTCAACCTAAATCTAGGGCTAGTTTTCTGAAAATCCATTCACCAGACTATCCTGCAAGAAAAGCAGGGTTTTCCTGCAAGAATCTGCTTGTCCAGTAGCAAAACTATGTAAAGGAAAAAATTTTAAATGAAATTATTGTAATAAAAAGGCAGCTTTAAATAAATACAAATTGGTATCACTAATCCAGACACTTTACATAGATGCATCTTGGGATCCCAATTAAGAAGGATTTCTGGAGAGATTACTACATGAAAAGACTATTTCAAAAACTGTTAATATAGAGTACATAAATACTGGAAGCAAGCAGAGTTCAACAGGAGAGCTGAAACAGTAAAACACCAGGGCTTCCCTATAACCCAGCGGGTCCTCAAACTTCACACTATTGTTCCACCTTATAAGTGAATTTGTTTCATGACAATATCATATTGATATTTATCTTAACTAGTCCCTCGGAGCCAGGTCACTTAGTATTAATTGTGCTCCACATCAGTGCCATACTCATGTTCAAAAGGAAAAAAACTCATTCAAATTCAAGAGAAGATACAGACTTCAAGGACCGCAGCAGAAGTTAACATAAACATTGTTTAGGGAGGCAATAAAGCTACAATATTTCTGAAATTGCTGTAAGAGATGGACGAGATGAGATCAGTATAGATGGGAATGCTCCGAGAGCCCTTTCTGGCCAAAATAGGTTGACATTTGAGATTTCCACTCATTCTTACTACAATGCCACGGTCTGAAGATTCTAAATAAACTGTGGCAGATGGCAATAATATGCTTCCACAAAGCATCCTGGATTTGTCACCCTATTCCATCCTACATAATCTATGGTTTCACATTAGGTTGATTATACAGATATACTTGTTATCTCTTAACCTCAAAATACAAAGATACTGACTTTCACAGAAGAGTTGAAGATACATTGCAATTGTGTTTCAGGTGCTGGCAGTCCTCTCCACCTCTTGCAATGTGACTTGAGTCTCTTTCCCTATCCTCCCTTGCAGAAGCTGTTTCACCATTCTCCCCATTTCCCTCCTGCCCCCAAAACCCACCCCATCCCCCTTGCCAAAACCCAGCAGCAGGATCAGTGCCATGCAGCTCCCAAAACCTGGCTCGATTCACCTCCTGGACACACTTTTCCCAGCCTCTCTACCTGACCCGGCCCTGCCTGAATCCCTTACTTAACCCCTAACTACTCCCCCGAGATTCTCCTGCTAGGACAACCTGTACCTCACAATCTGCAAGCTGGTGCTGCCTTGGGGCCTTTGCACCAACTGTTTCTTCAACTTAAAATGCTCTTAGCTCAGATCTTCACTCTTTCTTGTCATCAGACCTCATATTAAATGTTTCCTTCATTGCAGATTAAATGATACCTTCCCTGAATACACAGACCTAGTCGCTAACTGCTATCTAGCATATCACCCATTCCCTTGCCTAGTTCTTACTGGGTCTAATCTCTTCTTGCTCATTTGTTTCTTGCCCTTTCCTCTTCTGGACTCTTTAGCCCCTAGGAGTAGCACCCTTATCACCCTTGTAAATAAAGTGAATTTACAGTTCAATGTTTGTCACTTATCAACCACATATTCACAAAACAGGATTCTGACAGATCCCAATATGTATATTAGAACAAAATAAACCAGTTATGAAAATCAAGTAAGAAAAAAAAAGTGATAGTGACACTAAATGGGCTTGTAAGTTTCTTGTTGATCATGGCTGTGTTCTATCCAACTTTAGACTTTACAAACATCATATCCCAAGAACATATAATGGTTCAGAGAAATGCAGGGTCGCTGAGGAACGTTACCAGACACACCTGCCCACTGCAGAGAAGTCCTGACTATCCCTACCACTAACTGAGAGCTCAGGGCACTGACTCAATAGTATCAAAGATTCATAATACAATTTTTTCAAACAACAAAAAGATAATTAAGGAGCTGTCAGCACCTCTTTGGGACCACTGTGGACCACTTTTGTATTATTAAGAGACAAAAGTTAAGAATGGCCCCACTAATGCCAAGAATCCACAGTTTTAATAGAGAATTGTAAATCCTTGTGTATTAGCATTCCCCAGAAAAACAGAACCAATAGTATGTGTGTCGATATTAAAAAAAAAAAAAAAAGAGAGATTTCTTTTAAGAAATTGGCTCATGTGATTATGGAGACACAGTGTGGACCAGCAGCCTACAGACCCAGGAAAGCCAGACATGCTTGTCTAGTCCTAAGACCAGCAGTGGAGGCCCAGGAGAACTGATGGGACAGAGGAAGTCCAAAGGCAACCTGCAGGAGAATTCCTCTTGCTCAAGGAGGCCATTCTTTTATTCAGGCCTTTTACAGATTGGGCGAGGCCCACCATGTGATGGAGGGCAATTTCCTTACTCAAAGTTCACCAATTTAAATGTTACTCTCCTCCAAAAACACCCTACAAGTTGACATAGCAAATTAGCCACCACAAGTTCACCCCTTGCCAACTTGGCACCTATACACTTCCCCCCAAATCATACCTAATCTCCAAATAAAGACAATAACAAGGTCATATTTCTCCCTAACATGATACAGTTATGCATGTAATCAAAACTTCACTAACTTCTTCCCCAGAAAAGGACACAAAGTTTTAGGATAATATTTACCTTTCTCTTTGACATCCCATAACTTAAATACCATGATGTAAAGTTAACAATACTTCAATACTATGATATAAAATCAATACAATTTTTGTTACTTGACCAGGGGACAGAAAAGGGAAGAAAAAATATCTGCTATGCATACGCACAGTCATAACAAAATAGAGAGGAAATATCCATGACACTTTTAATCCTCACTTCTGTAACGAGCCACGTGGTCATAATTAGTATTTCTAACTACCTTCTTCCACCATCCAGTCTGCATTTCCTTCACCTTTAGCAAGCACCTCAGCTGATTGTGGTTCTTTACCTGACGGGGTGCGCTAAACCTTAAAATTCATATTAGTCTGCTAGAACTGACCTAACAAGTACCACAGACTGAGTGGCTGAAACAACAGGCATTTATTTTCCAACTCTTCCTCAGACTGAAAGTCCAAGATCAAAGTGCAGGGAGGGTTGGTTTCTAGTGAGGGCTCTCTCTTTTTGGCTTCCAGATGGCCACCGTCTTGCTGTATCCACACATGGCCCTTCCTGTGTGTGCACACTCCTGGTATTTCTCTTATTATAAAGGTATCCAGTCCTATTGCATTAGGTTCCCAACCTTATGACTTCATTTAACCTAAATTACCTGCTTACAGGCCCTGCATTCAAATACAGTCACATCATGGTTAGGCCTTCAACATATGAATTTGTGGGGGGACACACTGCAGTGCATAACAGCTTATAATAGCATTCCCAGGCTCATCCAGAGTGATATACGGCAAATAATACTTCAGGAAAATGCAACTATTGCATTTTCTTGGAATTTCAGAGAATCTTTTACTTATTCACCCATCATCAATATATTTAACTAAGAGTTTGAGCACCTACTATGTATCAGGCACTGTTCTAAGCATGGCAGACGTAAGCAGTGACCAAATGAGACATCAGAGTATGCCTTGGGTTTTGGTCATTCATTGTGGGTCACTACTCTCAGATGTGAAGTTCCAATATGGAACCTCAAATTCTTTTCATTTCAGGTAATTTTTCTTGAATTACAGATTTAATGTTAGCTCTGATCCTTGCTTCAGTGTTTTTCCCCACGGGTTCCTATTAGTTACGCATTAGCTTCCCTTTGTGTATCTTCAATGTTTGTGCCTTTGTCTTGAATCTCTTTGTTTTTCTATTAAAAATGTTCCTAATTTTCACCTTATATTTCTTTTAAGGCATTATCTGTTGTGTTTATTTGCTCTTATGTTCCTTCTTGTTTAATCTTTATTTCTAAAATATTTTTCTTCTATTTCCACTGCTTCCCTCACTTCTGTCACTTGATTTCTTAGATATTTCTATTTTGATTGATATTGTTCTCTCATATATTTTATGACTTTCTTAGTGAATTTGAGTTTATTATGACACTAGTGGGTTATAATCTGTTTTGTGGGCATGTCTATTTGGTGTGTTACAAGTAGAGATGTTTCTCTGCTCCATAGTCTATTTTATCTTATTTTGTCTTTGTATTGGGTTTTTATCTCCATCCTTTTTTGCAGCTTGCATTTATGTGAAATTAATTTTCCTAAATTTTGAGGAGGAAACATGGTTTACAGCTTTCCTAACTTCAGAGCTCCCTCTTCTGTTGTTTTCATGTAGTGTTAAAACTATATTCATTCCTTTCTGAGGTATCCTGGCTCCGTTTCAACCCCCATGTCCACTTCTATTACTAAACCTTAAAGAGAATGAAAAAACTCTGAGCCTCTGGGCAGAGAGAAGAGTGACTTATAAGGAAAAAAATGTTATAATAAGACTATGAAAGTAATAATTTTTGCAAAAGAAAGCAGAGTAACATATTTAAAATACTCAAGGAAATAAAATACAAGCCAAAGGTTTTTATTGAAAAAACTATTTCCAACTATAAAGGATACAGGCAACATATAGAAACTCAGGGAATGTGGTCCTTTTGAGCCATTTCTGAGGACTACACTAGAGAATAAGCTTCAGCCAATCAAAATGGCTAAAGAGCAAAGATGAGAACTGGTGGTAAAGACAGAATATATAGATGGCGGGAAAATTAAGACTAAATAAGGTTTAAAAGGGAGAATATAGTGTGTGATGCTGTATGCTTTCAAAATATAGAAATGATACCACTAATTTTTAAAATATGGAGAATGGGAAAAATGCAAAAATTGTTTTAAGTACTTTGTGTAATAATATTCATGGTGAAATATTATTCTAAGGTGTTTTATATGTAATATGAGGTCAAACAAATAAGTTATCATGAGTTATATGACTTTCTAATTCTATCATTCCTGTGCCCTTAGAACCAAGTTTCTTCAAGTGAAAGATAGGAGATGTAGATGTAATATATAAAAGGTTAAAAACTCTATGGTCATGTATTTGAGCAGGAAGTATTAGTATAAAGTCATAAAATAACTGAGTATTTTTACACACACACACACACACACACACAGATACATTCCTGTGTCTATATCCTGGCCAGCTTCCAGCTTTCTCCCCTAAAAAGACCTAGAAACAATGACTAATGAAGTAACTCTGAGCATTCTAGCTTCCAGACTGTGGCCTTAATATAATATCTCTCACTAAAAAAATCAGAATATTGTAGAGAAATGGCTGATTCCAGGTCTGGGGCAGGAAATATGCAAGATAACCCTGGAAAATCTTGAGAGCAGGGAAGCCATCAAAGCTCCTAGGGCCATGTAAAACACAGACAACCTAAAGAGGCTCTCCCAGAACAAAGATCTGAGCTTCGATAAAGATAGATGATAAATGCAAAAAGAAAATAAAAAGGGAAAAAAGGAAAAAAAGATAAATGTGATTGATTAAAACCTATAAAATATGTTCAAATTTATGTGTTCATAATGACACAGAGGAAGAAAAACTCATTGTTTGCCTTCAAAAAAATGATGGGGGAAAGTTCCCTACCTTGAACTTGGTGAACAAAGGCAAACAATCAAGGATGTATCTTGTCTGTCTTTTATGAACTATACTGAATGAGAAATCAAAATGAAGATGAGGGAAACACTTTTTTATAGAAATTTTCTAGCTAACAAATGAAAACTAAATGATGTAATCAAACTATCACTGCTTTGCAATGCTAGTGAATTAGTGAATGTAGGCACCAAGCACCTACAGCTGTCAACAACACACAGAGAGGGCAGCAGGTGCCCTGTGCCTCCTGCTGAAAAAGCACTCAGCTGCAGCCCAGAGCCCTGCCAAGGAATCAGACTTGAGTCTGGTCAAGCCTGTGGATTGCAGCTACCAATTAACTTACAGGAAATTGCGTGGACAGAAGAACAGGGTAAACTCTTAACTAAGCAAACAGCAGTATGCAAACTGTGGGAAAATCTACAAGTTAAATGACCTGATTTCTAACATATAAATTATAAGGAGGAATAGAAGAGAAATGTGCAAATTTAAAAAGGCAAAGATATAGCAAATAAAAAGGAAATGGGTGAGACTAAACTGTAATGTCTGGGATCCACATGTGAGTGGTCAAACTGCAAAGAAATGCAGGAATGTGAATAAAATGGAGAAAGGGAGATTGTAGTCTAATGAGGGGAGAGAAAGACAAATAAAAATAAATTAAAAAGCACATAACCTCCAAAAGCAACTGGGTTTATTTATAAAAAGCCTGTGTTGGAATTACCATGTGACAGTAAAAATAAAGAAGCAAATCCCAAACTAATCATGACCATATACTCTTTCAAAAGTATCCATCCATTCTTGTGTTGCATTTCCATGTGAAGAATAAACAAGGGGACAGAGGCATTTAGATGAGCCCATTTTTCATAATCAGCATTCACTCATGATGGCACTAGTGAGGGACTGGAGGGAACTGTGAATCCCACGAAGTCAGGCTTTCTCAACAGATGCTGTTTCTCAAACTCTGCTTTATACTGAGTAACAATTGCATTACGTAGAGGCTCCAGGGCTGGCTGAAGGAACCCGTGTCCCTGCCATGGTGCTTTCACTACTATGGCCACATCAAGGATGGGAGGCGAGTACACAAAATACCAGGCTCTGGATAAAAGGTGGGAAGGACCTGACTTAAGGTTTAAGGTCCTTGCCCTCACATATGGGACAAGTTCAGAGCCAGGACTCTCTCTTTTTGGCACAGGCTGCCTTTAGATAGCTGTAGCCACAGTGTCCCCAAGGAAATGATCATTCACACACACATACTCACTCATTCACAACTGTCACAAAAACAACAACAAAAAAGCTGTGTTCTTTGACAACCCTGCTACTTGTAGTCTATGACCATATAAGCAATTCATTGTTCAAATGAAGACACTGTTGAATGACAATAATTATACAAGACAACTGGAATAAACTGGAACTGTCTTAGGTAAATCATGACAAAAGATTACCCTAGGTATGACCCAGCCAACACTTTAACTGCTCAAATGTCAGTGTAGGTGCCTACTTCTGAAAATTACTGGCATATTCAATAGATGCTTCTTTTTTTCCTTCAGCCAATCAGTCAGCAAATCTTTGTTGAGCCCTCACTATGAACAGAGCATTACCCAGACCCTGAGGCCACAGTGGTGATTTTGGTTCCTGCTCAGGAACCTCACCAGCTAGTGAATCTTTTGCACAAATGATGTTATTTTTGAAGCAAATGAAGCATTTGATAGTTTGACTTAATAACAGTGAATATATACTGTTCCATAGTTGACACAATTTGAACATAATCTCATTCGACTAATAGCTATCAGTTTACTTGAAAGTTGAAGAGGAAACATTGTTCTTCCTCACAAGCTATCTCCGCAGGTCACAGTTTCAGGGCATTTTCACACCTCCTGCCCAGATCAGCTCTCCTCATCTGTAGCCACTGGGGCTGCTTCTCTCAGCAGCTGAGTGCTTACTTGAAGACATACACTGCCGCCCTGCATGGACTCCATGATTTCTCCAGTTCCTTCCAGCAGCGTCATAGGTTGGGAAGGATTGAGGGGCACTCTTAGGCTCTGGGGAGAAGGTGCCAGAATGAATTGTCAGACAGTTCTCCAATAGTGGTTGGGGGAGTACTGTCACCTGAATCTGCACCCCTGACCAAGGGGAAGCAGATGCTCAGAGGTTTACTCGAACAGTATATCTAAGACACATGTGTCACACATTAAAGTCACCTTTCTACATACTACTTCTGGCTGTCTGTTGCATGTGCCACACAGGTCTACATCATGAATGTAGCACTGCTAAGTTCTATGACCTCATGGAGAAAAAAAAATAGTGTGAATCAAAGCTGGAACTGTACCATTTGGAAACAGCCTCCAGACACATTCTAATTTGTCTCTTCATGAATCCTGTGAGGAAAGAGGGAAGATATCATTATCCATATTTAGAGTTGAGGGAAAGAAGATGCAGGGGGATTCGTGACTTGTCTGAAGTCATGCCACTAAAGAGTCACAAAGTAGAGTCAGGCTCAAGAACTGTTGCTCCACTGTTGCAAGTCTGGGGTCTGGAGCCTGGTAATCAGGATGGCTTAAAGGCCACCCCTGTCCCTGATATGTGTTTTATGTGTATGGGGGAGGGGACGCTCTGCTTTGTTTTTGTTTGCTTTCCCCCTTTTGATTCCAATTAACTAATCATTTTTAGTCAAAATTTTCAAATGTTTCACTGGTCTTAAGAATGCATGTAACCAGGAAAATACTATCATTTGCCCTGAAACGTGAGAGAAATGCAGTTCCTCCCCCGAGCTGAGCAGTCACCATGGCTTCAGTCTTAGTCCTCGTCCCCCGCTTGCCCTCCCAGCTGTGAAGAGGGGCCAGGAACTCAGCTTTTAAAACAGGAAAGCAATGAAAAGCTAAGAACAAGAGGAATGAGTGCTAAAAATAATTTGGAATCATGTGAACTCACAATAGAAGACAATAGTCACAAGCGCCCATTCAATTGTTGACCAGATTCATCTAATAGCACCTAACTTGGTCTCCAAGAGGCCCAGTTTTCTTGGACTCTGTTCTGCAGGCATTTTCTTCATCTCAAAGTTGTCCCAAAGCCCCTTTGTCATTAATATTTGACTCTGGACTCTGGAGCTGGGTATCTGGGGTTTAAACCCTGGCTGTACCACTGAGAAGCTGTATGGCCTTGGGCAACACACTTAACCTCACTTGGCTCCTTTTTCTCTTCTCTAACAGAGGTACACATGATAGTATAGGCCCCAGCACTCAATGTGCTATGGGGATTACACGATGTTCTGCTCAAGAAGTGCTTATTACAGTGCCGTGAAGGGAGGGAGCCCTCAGTCATGGTCACCTAGACAACAGCACTGAGATTGTCTGGATGAATGTTTAGATTTCTCTTAGAAATTGAGTGTTTGATGGCAAATAAAGCAAAGATACAGAGTAATCCCTGGGTGCTGGCTCAGAGCTCCAGGTACACAGGGCCCATTGGTCTCTGGATTCAAGTTCCATCTTGAGGTAACACAAAAGAAATAAAAAATGGACAAAAAATAATAATAAAGACCACAACCTTTATTTTTTGACAGTTGTTTTTTTTTGGTTTTTTTTTCCCCAAGGAATGGGAAGATAACTGGCCTGGATCCTAAGGTACTGTTTTGTTCTGTTTTTTTGCACCAAGATATTTCCAAGAATGACAGCACCTCCAAAGTTTCTGAGGGAAAATCAGCCTTTACTCTGCAGCGGCTGCTCCAAGCATCTCTTTCCAAAACTAACAGAAGAAAAGAATGAAGAGCCTAAAACCCATGAAGAGAATCACATCATGAACCATATAACACAGGTAAGTCAGATTCTTCCTCCTTCCTCAGCTTCACTTACTTACAAGAGGGAAATGCATCTCCCAGCTGCTGATCCATATTCCTTTTACTTCACCTCATCAGCATTCCGAGTGGATGCATCTCACATGGAAAAATCACCCTACATCTTCTGTCATTCTGATTATGCTGAAGCAGCAGAGGGTTTTCAGTAACCGCCTTTGACAGGCATTACTATATCTGGTAATTACCGTTCTCTTGGGTAGACTGGGACAAAACAGACTTGCTTATCATTGCTGATCTTTCAACCTAGGTTGCTGGGCTTTTGACCTGCAACAACCAAACAACAGGAACTGCCAGAGCCCCACCGGCCCCTGGCTGTGGCCCCTGTCTGGATTGATTTTCATGTCAAAGAAGAAAAAAATCCACCTAATATGACTGTCACCAGTCAATTCTTTTCTCATATCTTGGTGAGGTGAATATTCAAAACTCCCTCTCACTTAGTCCCCTTAACACCTTGAGCTGTTCCAGATAGTCATGGAAGGTTTGTCATAAATGCCAAAAGGATGGTATATTTAAAAATTAGAAATTAAGTTCTGTAACTATATGATTCTACTCTCTATTCTGTAAACTTTATTCCTGGTCCCAAATAAGATTCTACACATTGTTTAGAGTGATTCTTATAGCAGCTAACATTTAGTGAAAGATTTATGCTATGCTTAGCACAGTGTAAAGCAGTTTGATTTTAAAAGTGTCATCTGATTTCATTCTTACAGAAACCAGGTTGGTAGACTTTATCGTTGTATTATACAAGGTTTACACTTGTGAGTATGCAAAACACAGTTTATTCTTGATTATTTATTAATTATTGTATTATTTTCCATATGAACCACTGTATACCTACTTTTGCCCTAAACTATATTTTCACTATCCCTATTTTAATGATGAATCAAGTGAGAATTGTATATTCAAATAACCTGTCCCAAATTCCACTGTTTGACTTGAAGTCTTGGTGTTTACCCATTTTATCCTATTACCTCCTATGCCATTATTTTGAGCAAGGCTCAGATTTTCTGCTTTTCAGGAAGTAAAGTTATGATTCTGAGCCACGGCAGCTAGTGAACTGCATTTGTCATTCCCAAACCTCTCAGCACCATGATCTTCCTTCTTCTCACCCAGAGCTTTTGACTTGGACACATTTGGCAACTGAGATCACAGCAGACATAATAATGCTTTTGAAATGCACTTACTGAAAATCAGAGCTGCTTCAGCAGTCTTTGATTCTTGCATTGGCAATAAACTTTGTCCATGGGTTTATGCCTCATCTCTCCATCTGAATTATAAAACCTTAAAAGGCTAGAAGAGTTAGGCTTATTGCTCTACACCCTGACGTGGTGGTTACTCTATAAATACCTACTGATTTATTTCCACATTTAACTAATATAATAACTGCATTTTTGTTTAATGGGCTAAAAGCAACGCAGCTCAAAAAATTCAATCCTTACTTTTTTCTGTTTTTCAAGTGTCTCCGAAAGGTCTTGAGCATGCTCCAAGCCAAGCCCCAGCCGAGAGCTAAAACGTAGCTGACTCAGTAATTACTGTCCAATACTGCCTTGCATCTTGTATTTTAGCTGCAGGGTCAGATTGCCACCCCTTTTTTACATATCATATAATAATATTTGACAAGCATTAGGAAGAATGACTGATAATTTATGAGCATCACATCCCAATATTTTTCCATTTGACATCAATAAACACAACTGTTGGTTTATATGTTGCTACTTAATAAAAAATTTAAAACATTATTAGTGCTGTGGCTTACATTTTGGATTAAAAAAAAAAACACTTTGGAGACATAAGAAAACTAATTTCCTTGAACCCCAGGAAGAGAAAGAGTTGATCGGAATCACTGTAACATGTTCTGGCTGCCTCATCATGAGCAGTTAGGACTGCATTAGGTAGGTAACTATCCCATGTTTTGGGGTCTTCTTCTGAGCAGCTCTTGCAAACCTCTTTTTTCTTTTAGACTTAAATTGGAAATGTACTTGAGTGCTTTTTCTTCTCAGAAGAATCAGGATATGTTCGCTTAATTGTATCTATGACTCTGTCAGGCACTGTCACATATAAAAATTGACACCATAAAAACTAGATGATTTGAGATTTACTGTCTTCTCCCCAACAGTAAGAAGCTCTGTAACAATAGAAAGAAAATACCTTAGCAAATCCATTAATCTTTTGAGGTCTTTCTTTTTTCCTATTCAAATAAGTCCACTTAGTGGAGTGGCCATAAGAAAGCAATTATAAGACCCAAATTGGATTTTTTTTTTTTTTGCATAATCAGTCGAGGTGATTTGCTGTACCTCTGGGTTCAGCAGCAATTTGCTTCTGCCTCCTTATTATGCACAGGTGACAGACAACCCACAAATGCCAATACAGGTGATTATGTGACTAAAATAAAACCCTAAGTCCTACAGAGGTTCAACTATACTATTTTTTTAAATTATAGTCACATATATTGGGGGAAATAATATGGAAGAAAAATTTAATAATGTGTAAATTATGCTACAGATGATTTGTGGACATACAAAAGACAATTCTGATGAGTATGAAGAAATTGAAAAATAGTATGGAACAGTTTTTTTAAGTATGCATTTTCAAACACTGATCCATCAGATCAGGCCTGAGAGAGTCCACAGGAGGCAGGGTTCTCTTTGGAGAGGAGACATACAGCACACTCCTGGAGAACCACAATGCACTCTGGGAAAATCAAGGTTCTGAAAAGTCCTGTACTAAAGAAATCTGCTCAACGTGCCTTAACTCTGTATTTCCTAAACCTATTGACACATGAAGCCATTTTTTTTCTACTTAACATGTTGAACTCATGGAGCTTTTGGGAAATCCTGCAATAGAAAGAGGGAAACAGCAGGAAAGGTAGCCAAGGCGAAGCTGAGCCAAAGCGGGTGTGCTTTGCTGCACACGGCACATGCTGTCAACACAAACACATGGGTTCTCAACAGCGGTAAAAGATATTGATGGAGAATAATTCCTGAGAGGCAGAGAAAAAAGCAAGTAAAAAGTTGAGCCCATTAAATAAAGTCTTGATGGGTCAGCTAGAGTCTCTCTTCATAAAAGTCAACTTCCAGAGCCAGCTGCTTGGGTAAAGATAAATCTTTACCATGAACATCTGAGAAAAAGTGCTTTCCCTATATTTCATTGGTACAATTTAGATAAATCCAAATGACATGGATACTTTAGAGGATCATGGAATATGAAATACTAACTTCTCAGATAAACAGCATCCCGTGGAAGATGTAGGTGGATTTGGGAAGTAAGCTGAGTGCCTTCGTCTCCTCCCTGAAGCCTTTTCTCCTCTCCAACCTCTTCCCCAAATGAAGCAAGGCTGCTGCGGTGTGAACTGTTCCCTCTGCACAGCAAGCCTTGCAAACTCTTCACATCAGATGTGTTCTTACTCCTGCAGATGCGAGCAGCTTGAAAGAGGTAGGGTAATGTGTAACACAAATTATTTAACACAATTAATTCTTCCGGGGGGAGACAGAGGTGTTGATAACAGGTATTTCATAGGAAAAGAACTTCCTTCTATGCTTGAAATCAGATCAAAGTAGCCACTGACATCATCTACTGCCATTAAGCAGAATCATTAGACCTAAATTAATGGAATTTTTTTTAGAAGTTCAAAAAAAGTTATCATCAGCAATAATAGCCGCTGCCATTTAAGAAACAGCTAATGTGTACCAAGTATTGTGCTTAGTGCTTTATATACATTAGTTATCACCTTCATTTTATCCTCAAAACCATCCATGATACAATGTCACTGTGATACTTTCTTGAAGAAGAAAGTGAGGTTCAGGGTATAAAACCACTTGTGAAAAATCTGTTGGGCAGCATGCCACATAGCTGGATTTGAACCCAGCACAGTATGGCTTTGCTGCTATGTTGCACAGCCTGCTTGCTTTGGCCTGTTTCAAACAATGCTTATTTCAAATGAGCTTTACATTAGTTTAAGAGTTGCTCAATTGGCTCTGGCAAGAAGTTTCCACATCCCTGACAACTTCCATCCACAGAGTATGTATTTATTGAGCTAAGGTTTTTAAGCTACTTCTCAACTTTCATCCACAGAATACACATGGGCATGTTGACTTGGCATCCTGCTATTCAATCAAAAGTGAAAATAACCCAGAGTTTATCTCGCTATCTGTTTTTAAGTAAACTTTTTGTCTTAGAATCATTTTACAGAACAATTGCAAACATAATAGATTTCCCCTCTATATATATCATCTGCCCAGCTTCCCCTGCTGTTATCCTCTTACATTCACATGGGATATTTGTCAACACTAAGGAACCAATATTGATATGTTATTATTAAATAAAATCCATGCTTTATTAAGACTTCCTTAGTTTCTACCTAATGCCATTTTCCTTTTCCCAGAATTTCATTTAGGATATCATATCACATTTAGCTATCATGCCTCCTTTGTTTCCTCTTGGTCATGACACTTTCTCTTAGATGTTCCATTTTTTTGATGATCTTGGCAGTTTTGAGTACTTGTCAGATATTTTCCAAAATGTTCTTCACATGGGATTTTTTTTCCTGATGTTTTTCTCATGATTAAATTGGAATTTGTGGGATCAGAGGAAAGAAGTGCCATTCTCATTACATCATATGACTTACCATTATTGACATTAACCTTCATCATCTGGCTGAAGTGGTGGTTGTCAACCTTCTCCACTGTAAGCAATTCATTTTTTTCTCCCTTCCCATACAGTACTCTTTGGGAGAAAGTCAACAGCCAGCAGGTAAGGAGTGGGAGTTGTGCTTCACCTCCTTGAGACAGAGTAGCTACACACACTACATTAAATTCTTCTGCATAGAAGATTCATCTGCTCTCCCCCTATTTCTACATATCATGGATATTTATACTTTGGGTTACAATCCAAGACAACGTTATTTATTTCGTTATCAAAATTATCCCAGTTTGACCGCTGGGCGCTCTTTCAGTAGATTTTTGTGTCTCTTGGGCATATACCCACCATTTTGTTTTTTCTGTGTTGCTTGAGAACTTGCTTATTACTTTGTGACACTACAAATGCTCTGGGCTCACCTTGTAAATTTTCTGCCCCAGTCCGAAAAGCTCTTCTTTCTCCAGGGAGCCCTGATTCCTGTTATTGGAACTAGTACTAGAAACTAAATACTAGATATAGTACTAGAAACTAAGATCTAGGAGAGTAGGTATTTTTCTAAACATTCATGAAAACCTGCTTAGTTTTATTTACACCAATAGTCAACCCATCCTTAGTCTTCTAAATAGAATCAGTTCCTGTATCATTCAGGCATACCAGACAACTAAAAACAAACTGTGTGATAAACAGAAATTTTAAATCCTCCATCCTAATGATTCCAAAAGTCCCTTTGAACTAAGGAGGAATCCAAATATCTTGCTTGCTGACAAATTCTTAGATTAGATTAACAAGTAGTCCACTATGTCCAGATTGCTTATTTTCCTAAGCTGTATGAATTTTGTCCCAAAGAATGAACATTTCTATACTCTATCAGAAAACAGAGTCCAAAGGGCCACTGTCCTGCTTAACCAGTGCTGTGTTTTTGGACATGTTTCCAAAGAAGCAGAAGGCCAGAGAGACCGAAAAGGCAAAGCAGCCTCTTTAAATATGCTCTCTTAGGACACATCCATCTAAGGTCTCTCGGAGCTCTGTGCCTTTGGATAAGCTGTTCCTGTGGCCTACATTGCCTTTCCCGGCACTCGGCGTGGGGCTCACCTTTGTCTCACCGGTAACCTCTTATATACTGTCCGCAGCCTATGGATAACTTCTCTGTGGATTCCAGTTCACGGGCCCATCTGTCATTCATTCATTCCACACTGTGGCAGGCTAGTCCAGGCCCTGGGATCTGGGATACAGGAGTGAATGCTAACAGACTAAGGCCCAGTTCTCACAGAGTTAATATTCCAGGGGGACAAGAGGGGAGTAGAAAAATATCAGGTGGTGGCAGGTGCTAAGAAGAAAAGGAGAGTGAACGTGGAAGGGGATACCTAGTCTCTATTCAAAAGCCACCTTATCCGAGGGGCCTTCCCACACACACTCCCACGCTTTCCTTCTCCTCAATCCACTCTATTTGTCCTTCTGGACTATCAGAGGATTCACCATGTGGAGTATAACTAATTGTTGGTCTGTGTGTCTCCCCCAGTAGACTGACAACTCCTTGGAAGCAGGCAAGGTTAGGCTCACCTTGCCAGTACAGCATTTTGCAGACAGCCAGGACCCGGTGAGGATCACTTCAAGGCAACTGATTGGCATGAGATTCTGCAAACAATAGGGGTATGGACTCCAACATGCCTTTGTACCCTAATTACATCATTTGATGTATGATTCTTATACTATCATAAATCAAAATGTCCACATGTTCTATATCTGCACTTCAAGATATAAGCTATTTAATATTAGGAAAAGACCTATGAGCACATAGGGAAAAATCCAAATGATGAAAGGAACAGACCTCAAAAGCATGGTGGGGTAGGGAAATACGTTCAATGTAGGGGTGGGGACCAGAGACTGTCCGAGTATGACATAACTGAAAGGAAGATGTTTTGGTCAAAACATCAACAAAAACAAAAAAATCCTCAAGCAATTCACCACTTGTGACATGTTTCCTTTTGGGCTTAAAAACCCACCTCATAGTATTGCTATGAAAATTTTAGAAGTTAATGTGTATGAGTCTCAGTCCAGGATTCAGCTCCTAGTAATCCTGTAATAAGTGGTATTTATATGAGAACAGGGACAACTAACACTCTTACACATACTACCATTCAACTCACTAACTCCTTGTGGGCATTCATTTAATGCTCCCAGTAGCACTATAAATCAGGGGCTACCATCACCTCCCTGTAGCTGTAACCCAACTCCAAGAGATTCGGTAACTTCCAAGAGCATGAAGCCAGCAAATGGCTAATCTAAGAATGGACCCCTTGAAAACCAGTTTGACTCTGTAGCTGAGCTCTTCCTGTTAGACAGACCCACAAAGCACATGTGCATTACATATATATGGTATATGTACACATGTACATATGTTTACAAAGCTGAGGCTACCCCCCACGATGGCCCAAAGGATGTCACTCCCATGAAATGTGTCTGTTCTTGAATAACAAGGCAGTGGGCCCAAGAGTTGGGGCTGAGCCTAGCCATGCCACATGGGAACAAGCAACTCAGGTATGCTCAGGGCAAAGAGTCGCAACCAAATCAATGGCTTGGGTACCGCTACCTGAGTTCTTGTGAACTTCCCTCCCACCCCACCCCACCCCACCCCAGGACCACCCTTTCCATTCATCATGCAGCTGCTTGACGTTTGGCAGCTACCCATCCCCATGCAATGGAAAATAACAAATATGTCTCTACACACTTTAAACCTATAACCTTGGCCTTGAAAAACACCATGTACTACTAACTAGAATGCCTGTTCAAGCCATTCAGTCTCATTGGATTAGCCAAAAAGTTTGTTTTTTTCCATAAGATGGCTCTAATAGCACTAAGTTGTCCTTAACTTCATTCAAAACAATTTTGTTAGATTATATTTTGACAGCTGTCATATCAGCATGCATTTAAAAAAAAATCAAAATTGGTGAATTTTTGTGTAGCCATTTTAATAATGAAGATGAAAGAAAACAGCAACATATTGGCATATTATACTTTATTATTTCAAAAAGGTAAAACTGCAACTGAAACACACAAAAAAAGATTTGTACAGTATATGGAGAAGGTTCTGTGACTGATTGAATGTGTCAAAAGTGGTTTGAAAAGTTTCGTGCTAGAGATTTCTCGCTGGACAATGCTCCATGGTTGGGTAGACCAGTTGAAGTTGATAGCAATCAAATCGAGACATTAATTGAGAAAAATCAACATTATACCATGTGGAAGATAGTTTATATACTCAAAATCAATAAAATTATTGGTGAAAATGAAAAATATGTGTTTTATGTTATGGAAAAACATACAGACTCCTTGGCCAACCCAATACATTTGAAAAATTTATGGAATCACTAGTACATGCCAGGGACTTTATTACACACTGAAAACATATGAACAAAACTGGACAAAAATCCCTTTTAGCTTAAAGACAACACTATAGCAGCATCTAAAAACGTCCTTATAACACAACAACACATTAGTTACAGACATGTGTGTGAGACTCTTGCTCACAAAGCCGCCTTGCTTTGCTAGCAGATGCTCAAGGAGTATTTGATACATCAACAAACAAATAAGGATACATACTGTTTTAGATTTTTCAAGGATCTCTAGTAATCATCACTCCTTTATATTTATATTTATATAAGGGCTCCTATTTATATTTACCCTGAAAGGTAGAAACATGTAACATTGCCCCTGCCTTACCAATGGTGGATCTTTGGTTCCATGTCGTTAGCTCGCTGTCAGAGTGAGGCCCAGAAAGATAGGTTTTCTAATTCCTGCTCAAGAACTTCTTGTCCCCAGAAAGGTACAGCATTTTGGATTCCAACAAACAGAAACCTTTATAAACACCCAGATATTTGGAAGCTGTGACGTTTTAGCTACCTTTCCCTAGAGACCCACGCCCCAGACCTCAGAGCTTTCTCATCATCAGCTTAGTGGGATGGCAGCCTAAAAACATCACATGAAACCACTGACCACTAAGCCCTGGCTTATATGTTGGCAGAGTGAGTGTTTTTTGTAAACCACACACTTTGGCCAATATACTCAGGCAGAACCTAGAAATGGAGTCCATCCAAGTCACCATGTGTCCTCATCACCATCTATCATGTTTACCAGAGTTGGATATCTCTTGGCAACAGATTCAATTTACACAATTAAAAAGAAGCTTGGAAATTTTAGATCATTTAATTAATCTTTATGTATTTTGTCCTATTAAGCAGCAGAGAAAATGTTTACAGCTCAATTGAATGAATTAGCATTTATAATTCTTCCTTTTGCAATGAGATTCATCTATATCTATATAAAATATTATTGAAATAAAAATGTCAAATCTAGATTATTTGGCAAGGTAGAAGGAATTTTATAAGACTGCAGAGGTGACATGTGGCCTGAATAATCTCTCATACAAATTTATGGCATTTCTTGAGCTGTAAGTATAACATGTTTAATGAAGCTAAACATTTGCAACCTGTCTCCCACAGAGTCCGGCAGAGTATATCTTTAGAATCTCCTGTATCTCACTGTGGCTCAGAAACTATTTACATCCTAAGATGAGCTTTTCATTCATAGATCACAAGACATACTCTTCAAAATTATCTTCAAAAATGATTATGTCTTTTCAGAAATTAATGACCCTTATAATTTACCAATTTAAATATATATTGACTTAGATAATTCTTATGAGATTTGGGAAGCATTTTCCTGAATATTCATTAGTCAGGTAAGTTGGTGTCTCAGTCAGTTTGGGCTGCTATAACAAAATTCACCATAAACTGGATGGCTCAAACAACAGATATTTATTTCTTACAATTCTGGAGGCTGGGAGGCTGGGAGTCTAAGATCGAAGTGCTAGCACATTCAGTGTCCGCTGAGGGCCCTCTCCCTAATTTACAAATGGCCACCTTCTCACTATATCCTCATGGCAAGGCAGCGGGGGCCGGCGTTGGGGGAAGGCATGCCACCCTGGTCTCTTCTAGTAAGGACACTAATGCCATCATGAGGACTAGACCCTCATGACTGTGCCTAAACCTAACTGCTTCCCAAAGGCCGCATTTCCAAACACTTTCACAACAGGATTAGGACTTTACCATATGAATTTGGTGAGGGGGACAGGGACACAAACATTCAGCCCACAGCAGTCAGGAAGGGGAATTTCACAGGCTCTTGAAGCTTATCTTTTGGGGAGCCCAAAGAAGAGGCCAGAAAACACTCCACTGGCAAGAATGGGGAAAAAATAAAATCTGGCATAATTTCCCTACAATCAAACTATGCTACCTTTTAAATTTGTATCTGTTTTTAGGACCAGAAATCTGGAACACCAATAAGTTGAAAATACTTTAAATTGCAGGGCAAAAGAAACAATTAAGACTTCTTATAATATAGTCCTATAGTGAACAGATTTGGTTTTTTTATTTATTTATTTTTAAATTTTTGCTTAAAATTAAACATAACTTTGACAAAATTTTCAACATGCATAAATACTTTGCCATGATTGATGCTTACTTTATGCTGGGCTATTTGGAAACATCATGTTGAAGTGACAAAGAATAGATAAGAAGTTACATCAGGATGGGAAAGGCAGGGAGATCTCTGCAAACTGCAGCCATCCAAATGATTAAAAATTCCCTCCCTATTAAAATGAGTGCTCTGAATAGGGAGTAATGAAATGGATCCAAGAAGGATAAATTTGGTGCATTATATGAAAAGCTTGCCAGGGCAACTGATATTCAGGGGTGATACTGGGGTGTTTATAAGTGAGTAACCACCATGTAAAGAAAACAGCACAGGAAGAAAAAAAGCAGAAATGGCTCTAGCAAACTCCATAAAGCCTTCAAATTTCCTTAATTTATCAATAACTTTTGAATCCTGCATAGAAACCACTAGCCCCTCAGGCCTCACAAAGATCAAAGAAAATAAAATCATGTGTCATGAGACAAAAGAGAATCAAGTCTCCCAGACTGTACATCAGCAGCATTGCTCATCTAAGAGATGTCTGATTTGTCCCTTATGCTTCAGCACCACACAGAGGATGCTCTGACACATTGGGAGCCACACAGGGCCCTGGTGGTGTCCAAGACACACGGATCAGCAGGAGCAACTGGCCTCCTCACAGACCTCAGGGTCCTCTCTGAAAACAACTGTGAGCCCTAAGTGGAGAGAAAAGCAGCAGAGCCCCACGTCACTGTACCAACACACTCTGGCATATCTGAAACTCACACCTGAAAGCCCAAATGGAAAACCCAAACTCTACTCATAACAACACAGGCAGTAATGCTGCACCTCAGTTCGTCATCTGTGAAACAGTGATTCTGTCATTTCTCGGTTCAGACTGTGAGGATATACCTCATCACCACAGCAAGCACCTTAGTATAGATCGGTAGGGACCTCCTGAGAGCAAGAAGGGAGGTCAGAATAAGGTTGCAGATAAATAGGCCATAGGTCCTTATTTTCAGGCTTCTGATTTAAAGGTCTGAATTTCACATGTGAAATGAAAGCATTTAAAATAAAAGACTAGAATTCCTATAAACTTGTTAAAGAAATCACCACTAGACTCTGGCCACCTCCTCAAATACAGGGCCCACTCTCCCACCAAGGAGTCTGCCAGGGTCAAGAAATATTTGCTCAATTTTTAACACCATTTAGTGGCATCCTGGGCTAGGCAATTTATACACAGTATGTCAAACTCTCAATACAAGCCAAGTATTATTCCCACTGCACAGGTGATTATATTAAAACTCAAAGAGGTCAGATCTCTCCATAAGATCACATCCAGTTAAGTGGCAAAACTAGGTTTTGAACTTGGGTTTCTGCCACCCCATCCTCCTAAGGAAACCAAACTGGATATCTATGAAGACTCAAAATTTAGGCCTTTGAACAGGTCTCCATTTTCTAATCGATAAAATCAGGAGAATGGACCAAATCTTTTTGCACCCTGGGAGTTCTGAAAGGTCAGATGACATCCTCTAAACACATACATTTTACACTGAAATAAAAGTGGAGCCACAAAGAGTTCCTGGAACAAGCTGGACCAAGAGCACGCAAGTGTCACCTCATCCAAGCTTCACTGGCTCAGAACAAATCCTGTCAGGGTTGGTAAAAGGGAGTAGGGGAGATGACCAAAAGGATCCTGGGCAATAGCTGAACTGTTTGTCTTTGCTCTGTTCTCTTGCAAAACTCTAGACTGAATAATGCATGTATGAGATAGACTCAAACCTATTCAGCAAAGGTTTAAAGAACTTAGTTGAGATTTGAACAACCCATACAAGTTTCAGAATGATCTGTATACTATACATGCAAAGGACAGATCCAAATGAGTGTTCCATAGCTTAAAAGTCTGGCTAAGATGTGAAGCACCTTAATGATACACTGAAATGAAGACAGAGTTTACAGTCTAAGTCTGATCAGATGATTGCCTGATTTTAAAAAAATTCAACATTTTCCAGAGGACTCTAACTGGACCCAGAGTTTATACAAGACAACTTTCAGAATGGTCAGGATATAATCCAAAATTACTTGAGAAAAAATTTAATCAACAGATACTAACACCAAGATGCACCTTATGTGGAAACTATCAAACAGAGATTTTTTTTTTTTTATCCTCTACCTGAGGACATTTTTTCATTACTTTAGGGGATAGAAGAAGAGAGAGAGAAAAACATCAATTCAAGAGAGACGCATTGATTGGCTGCATCCTGCATGTGCCTGGACCGGGGATTGTGCGCCCTGGACAGGGACTGTATGCTCCCAGAATGAGGACCAATCCATAGCCTAGATATGTGCCCTGACAGGGAACAGAACCTGCATGGGTTACAGGATGATGCTCCAACCAAGTAAGCCACACTGGCCAGGGCTCAAACAGAGACTTTAAAAAGAGCTGTTGAGACTATCAGGGATATTCAACCTTTTGGCCTCTCTGGGCCACACTGGAAAAAGAAGAGTTGTCTTAGGCCACACATTAAATACACAAACACTAATGAAAACTGATGAGCAAAAAAAGGTTTTAAGTCAATTTATGATTTTGTATTGGGCCACATTCATAGCCATCCTGGGCCACAGGTTGGACATCCCTGTGAGTTCGTATCAAACAAATGGACAAACAAAACAAAAACAGACTCATAGAAATAAAGATCAAACTGATGGTTACTACAGGGAAGGAGGCAGAAGGATGGGTGAAGGGGGATATAATCAATAATAGTGTAGTAGGCTCGCACGGTGACAGGTCATTACTAGACTGGGTGAGGTGATCATATTGTAAGGAATATAAATGTTGATAACTGTACTGTACACCTGAAACTAATATAATAATTGTATACTAACTATAATTTTTTAAAAAATTGTATTTCAATACAATTGAAATAAATGAAAAAATAAGAACACTCAACAGAGAAATACAAACCACAATAAAGAACCAAATGAAAATTTTAGAACTTAAAAGCACAACATATTAAATAGAAAACTCACTTAGATAGGCTCAAGAACAGAACAGAGATGACAGAGGAAAGAATAGTGAACTTGAAAGAGAGATCAATAGAAACTACCTGCTCTGAAATACAGAGCAAAAAGAGACTGGGAAAAAAATGATCAGAGCTGCAGAAACCTTTGGAACAATATCAAAAGGCTGCTGCAGTTCCAGCAAAGTAGGAAAAAGAGATTTGGGCAGAAAAATATATTGAAAACAATAATTGCAAAATTTGCTCAAATACATAAATTTACAGATTTAAGAAGCTCAGAGATTCAGATAAACGGAAAGAAAACCACTTTTAGACACAACATAATCAAATGGCTGAAAACAAAATATAAAAAGAAAAATCTCAAAAACAGCTAGAGGAAAATGATACATTAGACAAAAAAGAAATGATGATTTGAATCACCACAGATTTCTCATCAGAACCTCTGAATTTCTCACTAGAAACTATGGAGGCCAAAAGACAATAAAAAAACATCTTTTCAATGCTGAAAGAAAAGAACTGTCACCCCAGAATGCTATGTCCACTGGACTATCCTTTAAGGATAAAAGCAAAATCAAGATACTTGCAGATGAAAGAAAATGAGGAGAATTTGTCAGCTGCAGACCTGCTCTACAAGAAAGCTGAAGTTCTTTAAGCCAAAGGTAATTTTTTTTTTTCTTGTTTGAAACTAGCCCACATGCTACAGAGCTGTGAGGCCAGCTTCAGTTTTACTTTTCCTCCTTTTATGACCACCAAGACCGGTGTTCAGATCCAACGGGAAAGGGGACTGGAGGGTCAAAGGTAAATGTTAACAGAGGGAAACTTAGATTTTTAGGCATGACAGAAGAAAAATGGTAAAAAGCTGGTCAAATAATAGACTGTGTTTTCTACTCCTAAGTACTCCAAAATATGTATGACTGTTTAAAGCAAAATTCATAGCATTGTCAATGTAACACATATGACAACTATAACACAAAGATCAGGAGGTAAAGGTGCAGATATGATTGCAAGCTTTCTGCCTTGTACACAAAATGGCATCCACTCTAAGTACGCTGTGAAAGAATTACTCTCACTCAGAATTACAAGATACACAAATGAGTGAATAAATGAATCAATAAGAAAATAATTTCTTCTGGATCTATAAGTTGCTGAATATGTCAACAGCATATCTGAACAAAAACCTTGCTAGGAAAAAACTCACAAATCCAAGAAACTAGTCTATAATATGTTAATTTAATAACTGATATATTTCAGTGGATTTCGATATAGATGACCTCTCATTTAGGTGTAAGTTTTCGCATTTTAACAATTTAAATAACTCTCATTAAAACTTAAACTACACCCCTAACTGGTATGGCTTAGTTGGCTGGCATTTATATTCCTCATTATCCCACAAAGCAAAAGGTCATTGGTTCGATTCCCAGTCAGGGCAAATGCTTGGTTGCACGTTCAATTCCTGGTCCAGGCACATAGTAAAGGTAACCAATCAATGTTTCTCTTTCACATCGATGTTTCTCTCCATTTCTCCCTCCCTTACCCTCTCTCTAAAAATAAATACATACATATGTACCTATATAAACAACCAAGTTAGAAGCTCAAAATTACAACTGTACCTCAAGAAAACAATTGTCAAAGAGGTTGAATTAATCAACTTTAAATACAAACAAGAAAATAAACTATAGTAATAAAAAATTCTGATTATCCAAAATGGAAACAAAATAATTAATGGAATTTTTGGTCATGGTTGTACTATTCTCAAGATCTTACCCTCTCATACCAACATTTTGGTAGTCTAGACTGTGTGGTGTATGGAGGCAAGGATTCACTGATTTTGATCTCTATATCCCCAGCATCCAGCAAAATAGTAGCTATTAATACCTACTAGGTGACTTAAAGACGACTTCCCAGCGTTAGAAGGAAATGAAAACATGGGCTTCCAAGTGCTTTGCCTGATGCCTGGCATGCAGCAAATAGGATAAAGGCTGGCTGGCTGAGGAGCAAACTCTTCATCACCCCAACCTCTCACTGTCTCCACCCTCACCTAAAGCCTCCCTTATGCAAGGCCAGTATAAGTGCAGTTGCTGAGCATCCAAGGTTTTCAGCCTGGAAGAGCCCGCAGGTACAGAGGGAAACCCCCAAAGTGTAAGTCCACACGCCCAGACCCTGGACCTTGTCTTCCAGCAAAACAGCCCTTTTGGGACCAGCTGTCACTTCTGAGCGTGGCTTGATTTTCATCAGAGCTTTCGCAAATAAATTTAGCAAGATTTTGGTCCATCCTCATGTCTAAATAACATATTGAAAATCTTCCTTTATAAAGGAAATATTAGAAAATAATCACATGCCTAATTAATGAGGCTTTACTGAAAATCTAACTGATAAGAGTAATTATGACCCAAACATGCTAGCAATCTATGTAATGAGAATACTATCCCTATCACAGCAGACTGACTGCAAACAAAGTTAGAGGAAACATTCATGGCAGTCACCAAGAAACAATTAACTAAATATTGACATAAAAGGGGAAACTATAATATTTTAATATTTTAGATAGCCCATTATATAAAAGTTCTTGATCAAAAGTTGCTTGAAATTCTACTAGAAAAGACAATAGTGGACACAATTTTAGAGATTCAAAGGGCACAGTTAGCATGATAAAGTGCCTAGTGCAAAAACACGCTTGAGGTTTCATGAGAATATTTACTCTATGAGAATCATTTAATTAGTAAGGATAGTTTTATTAAGAAGAATCCTTAATGAACTGTCGCCATCTTGTCAGCATGCTTCAGGGATTCCCAAGGACCGTACTCACCAAGCCTTCAGCAGAACTCCACATGTCTACCTAAGTCAAAACACTGGGAGGGATACTTGAGGTCCCCTAACAGTGGAGCACACAGGTAATTAGACCAAACTGCTTATGAAAGGAGGAGGTCGTTTGGTTAAAGCCAGCAAATATTTAATATCATCCTTATGCAAGAAAAGGAGGACTGGAATGCCAGCTAGGAATGACTAAAAATCCTCCAGATTTCCTTTGAAGGAGGGAAACCCCAAAGAGCACGTGGTTTATTATCCACACCGCATAGTCCAGACAGGCGTCAATAATGGCCCCCATACCGAGATCTCCATAATGATTCCCCGACATCCATATCCATCTCCCCGAATGTGAGATGGCAGTCCATAAAAAAATGGAGAAGGTGTCCCAGAAAACAGGAATTTCAACCCAAACAGAATAGGTGGAAGTCAATAGCGTGCTGGTAAATGCCTAACATCCAGCTCTCCAGGACGAAGAATAGCAGGGGGCCAGAGGGGAGGCGGTGGGAAAGCCCTAAATTAGAGCATTTACTGATTTCCATAATGTAAATACTTAACCCCGGCCCATTCCAAGTGACCAACATGAAGTCTCTAAAAGTGAAGTTGGGAAGAGACAAGCACAATCAGCTCTCTTCTTCAAACTTTTATTTTTCAGTGACAGTTTATATTCAGTATTATTTTGTCTTAGTTTCAGGAGTACAGCATCGTTGTTAGACAGTACTTCACAATCATCTCTTCAGGGCTGCTATCGACCAGCTCCAGCACAAACTGAAAGGTAAGAGGGAAACAAGGCAGCCATGGGGGTTATTCATGGAGACCTACAGGTAAGTACCGGTGACTGACTGGAAGCGGTTAAATTGCCTCCTCAAATATGTCCACGCCCTAATCCCTGCAACCTGTAACTATGTTACCTTCTGTGGAAGAAGAGACTCTGCAGATATGATTAAGTTAAGAATTCTGAGATGGAGAGTTTTTATCCTGGGTTATCTGGGCAGGCCCAGAGTAGCCACAAAAGTCCTCATAAGGCAGAGAGGGAGACAACAGTCAGGGGAGCAGATATGACGAGAGAAGCGGGGGTCAGAGTGGGCCACGACCAAGAACAGCCCCTGGAAGCAGGAAGAGGTGAGACACAGATGCCCCCCAGGGCCTCCAGCAGGAACACAGCTCGCAAACACTTTGACTTTAGCCCTGTAAAATCTATTTTGAACTTCTGACCCCTAGAATTGTAAAATAATAAATTTCTCTTGCTTTAAGCACCTAGGTTTGTGGTCATTTGTTACAGCAGCCATGAGAAACTAATACACCGACTAAAACCCCAATCAGACTCATAAAAACAAGGATGGAGATTAATATGCTAACCTCTGGGACAAACAAAAACTGTGAGACAGAAGTTGCAAAATAGAGCCCTTCCCCTCTCCCTAGGGTCCAGTCAGACCTGCAGACTAAACACTTGAGCCAGCTTTCTACACTAGAAAATTTCATGTTTAAAAATCACATTTGTTTCAGGCTTGTCTGGAAAACTAGGACATCTGACTCCACTGGCCCCACATCCCACAGGGAAACATCAGCTGAGGCGGGTATGGCTGCCCAGGGAATGAGCCAGTCCAACGGCGAAGCTCCCCCTGCCACCCTCAGCCGGAAGTTATGGCCAGTCTGGGGAGGGGAGAGTCTTCACCCTCAACCCCTCTTCCCTCCCCTTCCATCAGCACCCACCATGCTAGGGGTTTGTGGAGCTCCAAAGAAGAGAGGAGATGACACACCCCTCATCCTCTCCCTTCTCCCTAGGGCCTATATTAGTCTCCAGTGGCTTCTGTAACAAGCTGGCACAAACTAATGGCTTAAAAACCCCTTGCCTCTCCAGCTTCTGGTGGCTGATGGCATTTTTTGGTGTTCCTTGTCTCTGTCTTTACCTCCTCTGGTTATCCATAACTCCTGCCTCGCCTTTGTAAAGACGCTTGTGATGGCATTGAGGGCCCCCCAAGAAATCCAGGGCACTCTCAGTCAGGGCGAGGTGTGGGGCAGCCAGACAAAAAGAACTGGGATGAGGGACGCAGCGTAGCTGGGGCTGCCCAGGCAAGGCGGGGAGGGATGCTCAGAAGCCAGGCTCTCTGCCTGAGACCCCGCCCGCCTCTTAGTCACTGCCCTGTTGAACCCTCTGCTTGCTTCACCATCACACCAAAAATAAAACACTACCCCTGTCTCAGACCAAAGGGTGGCCCTCTACCCCTCGCTGCCTCACCCCCTTCCAGCCAGCAGGATTCCTTTCACTCCCCCGGAGGTGGGTCCTTCATCCTCTGAGCCTAGATGGGACCTCCTCTCCTTGAGGCCTTCCCCACCTCCCTATCCAAGGTCCTCGCTGTCTTATCTTCACTTCTTCCTGGTACTTGTCACTCCCTGGGATTACTCATCTTGCTCTCCTTTGTCTCCCTCCACCAAACAGAAGTTCCAGAAACCAGGGAGCCTCGCTGGCCTTGTTCCCACAGCATCCTCAAAACCCACCAGGGCAGGTGCTCCAAGCAGTCATGGCTGAGTGATCGGTTTCCCCATTCTGTGCCACTATGATGATTTCAAGTCCTGGCTGAGTACTGCTGTCTTCCACCTGGGCTTACTTTTGACAAACACAAAATAGTAAAAGCATTTTTCCTGGGTTTCCTTCAAATGCCCTCAGTTAAATCACTGATGTTAAAAAGCTTTTCTAACCAGACAATTATGTTGTGCTGCCTTCAGCTGGAGTGCAAGAAACCGTAATGCTTTCTTTGAAATGCTTTTTCCTTACCTAATTAGTTTAAAATGTTGACATTAATCCAGGCATTCAATTGTAGGCCCTGGCACTTTGTTGTTCATAGTCCGCCCCCACACACTTGGGGGAACAACTGTTAACCTACCTGTGCAAACTTTAAAGATAAGGAGGATATGTTAATAATTATACAAATGTTAGCTTTTGTTTATTATTATATAAAGTACATACATATTTGGAATATTTAACATAATCACAACATGAATTTTTAAAAATCATTGAAATGTGAAAAAAAAAGTACCACTGCAAAAAAAAATGATATTAAAAAGTTTGTTCACTTGGAATATAAAGATCCCAACTTTAAAAGCCTTTGCTTCTGACATTGTAAAATATCTTCTGGAAAGAGTAGGTGTCAGGCCTCTTAAACTGTGCCACATCCCATCTCCCGGAACTGAAAGCAGGAAAGAGAATAAGGGTGGACACATAGAAAGAAATACACAGCTCTCAAAGGATTCCATAACCCAAAAAAGGTGGAGGCTACCTAATTTGGGGAACCAGCATGAGACTGTCAAGTTTTTATTTAACAAAATAAGGAAATTTTAAAGAGGAAATACATGCATGCACATGCACACACACACACCCTACCTTCAATTACAGTAATTTAATACAGGATATTTGAAATCAAAAAATACGAGCAAGCAAAGAATAAAAAGCTTAGCCCTTGAATGGATATGTTTACATGTATGAATGCCTCCCTGCATTGTCCTTGTTTCTCTTTGGTCCACTGAAACCCGAGGAAATCAATTTCACAGCCACAAGCCCTGGGCTGTGGACCTGAGTTTAGAAATTACATGGGAAAGGCTGTGACAGGTGAAAAAGTAAAGAATGTGTTGACCCACCTCCCACCCTCACCAGCTTTATTCACTTGGGAAAAGGGAGGTCCTTCCAGGCAAGGCATGGCAAACCCAGCAAACAAAGACAAGATAAATCTTGGCTCCTAAAATCCAAAGATCGAGTCCATATGTACATACGAATATTTGAAGGGAGAGGAGGTAGGCTCCACGGCTGCCCTGCGGAGCTGACATCAGCTGAGAGAGAGAACAGGGAGCAGGCACAGTGCATGGGAGCACACTAGACGAGGCTGCAGCCACATCTCAGCGAATGGATGCTGGCACAGGTCACAAACCTCCTGGAGGGCACCATATTTTATGGACTACCTGCTCCTATCAGGCTTGTTGGAGAAACTCCAGTCAAAGGACGGGAGGTCTGTCATGGGGCTGCATCCTAGCTAGCCCTTGTTGGTATTAGCATCTGAGCAGCAAGTGAGGAGACAAAAACACCAGTGTTGCCATTTTGGTCTGGTATTGTCAACCCTGGACACTGGCATGGCACACGAATCTACCACACCTGCTTCTTTCTGACTCTGCTGGGGCATCCTTTTCACACCCTGGGATGCTGTGTGACCACGTAACTGTGAGCCACTCAGAGCAGGAGAGCCAGCCACACATACCTTTTAGCTCTAATGTAGGAGCCTTGTGTAGCTCCACATCTGACCTACAGCAGAAAGCACTGGCTCATCAATGACAACAGCTACATTGGAAAAAATCCGTTCACTTCTCCAGCTCAGCTTTAGTGACAGCCCACTGCGTGCTACCCAGGTCCTGCCCTCTGGCTCCAGACTATATCCCTCAGAGACGGGAGGATGGGCCTCCCATTTGTCTTTCTTGGTGGCTATGATATAAAGACGAATTCTATAGCTCCTCAGTATGTTTATTAGTCAAAAGAAAGGCACTTGGAAATACTTGCAACAGACAAAATGTTAATGCTGTATGCTTCAGGCATGGTAAGTGACAGGTTTAATGAATTGATTAACTCAGCCAGAGTCTCCAGAATATGAGAATTTCCCCCATGAGAATTTCTAAATGCCAGATTCATTCTTGCCAGAGGCATCTCAAGACTTTATGTGTAGTCATGAGCTGCTCCAAGGCCCCATCCAACAAGGCTTGAACTCCGCGGTCCGTGGGACCTCAGCAAATGCCTTCGTCCCAGTATTTCCATTTGAAATAGCCAGGCTCAGAGGATCCCCAGCATGGCAGGGTTGACTGGTCGTGGGCTAACTCATCTGACTATGGGGCCCCTCTCCTGGCAGTTCACTACTGAATGGCCTCTAGCAACAGAGGATGCTAAAAAGGGACTCAAGGCCCCCCATGCTGCCTACCCCCACCAATCCAAGTGAACACCGAGATAAATAAATTTCCCCATTTTGTTGCATTTTTTTACTTCTAGCGTGTTTTATGACATATCATAGGTCTCCATATCTATCTTTCCCCATTGCATGCTATTTGACTCTATCCCCTATTGATCCTGGGGTACAAAACAACACTGGTGGTCCCACAGGCAGCCTCGGCATTCGGCACCCTGAAGGCAGCAGGCCACCCTTTACACGTAGCAGCAGGTCACAACGAATTCTTTAATTCAGCCTGTATCCTCTGAGTAGTACAAGGAATGGAACCACCTCCCTGGGAGGGCTATGGAAGAGAGGGAATGCTGTTATCCTCCGCACACAGGCTGATGGAGACATCCATTAGAGAACAATGAACTGTGACCCAGGAAAACCACCAGGAAGCAACTGTTCCTGTGTTACCAATGTTCCCCAGGGGCTGGGGCAGGAGGGGGTGTCTTTAATGGCCCAAACCCATGCTGGTAAATAGCTGCATTAACGTTATAGAAATATACTAATTAATACAGCCAGAGAGGGCCTGAAGAAAAGAGGCTTTATTACTTCTACTTAAACTATCCCATTAAAAACCTTTCAAAATGGTGAAAAATAAGGTTTTCAGGAAGCAAATGACCTGAACATTTTCCTAAAGAAAGGAAATATGACCCAGTTTCAGTGACCAAGAGCCATTTGTGGAAGCATTTGTTAGCTCTGGGCCCTCTTCCCAGCCCCTAAAGCGGGTCATCCGGAGGCTTCACAAGGAACAACTAACAGTGGATTTTCTGACCTTGGATCATCAATGCAGAAGCCCACATTATCCACAGAGATTAAAGGCCATTTGTGAGGAACCATGAAAACACAAGAGCAGACATACAAGGAGGGGCATCAAGGAGCCCTGGAGGCCTCCTGACCCCAGGCACTGCACTGGCAGCACCACACAGCGTCTCATTAACGCCAGCGGAATACCCCTGAACAGGGGTTATCATCAGAACACCATGAGCACTTCACAGATGAGGAAACTGAAGCCGGGAGCCAGAGATGGGAAACTCCCTTTCCTCCACACCTGCCTGCGTACAGAACAGACACTCTTAATGTAACTACATTAGCTATATCATGACTAATGGTGAGAATTTTCTCCTCGTTCCTGAGTCTTAACAAGTAAGGCTTCGAGGTATCTGGGGAATGCCTTCCCAAGACACAGGCAGCAGATGAATTCAAGATGTGTTCCCTACAGTTCCTTAGTACAGGGGTTCAGAATGAGCCACGCCAAGATGTGGCTCTGTGGGATGTGGATTATTTGAGCTGAAGACAGTCGAGATCCTGTGGGCTCAAAAGAAACTGTTACCTCTCACTTTAAGAATTTAAATTCAGGGCCTTGCCCATAATAAGAGCTATCACTAGGAATAACTTTTTATGACCTAGCTATAGGGCAGGGCAAACTTCTCATTTCTGAACATCTGCTCTTCTTATTGCACTGTGAATTACCATTCTGCCCTCTGAAACCTCAGGCCTCTTACCTCATTTTTAGTTCAGATTCCATATATACTTCATTTCACCTTTCTGTCTATGACTCTCATGTCTGTGGGGTTCCTGTATGTAATTCAATTCAGTTATTCTCTCTTGTTAATCTGTCTCATGTTGATTTAAATATCAGATCAGCTGAAAGAACCTAGAAGGGCAGACTAAAATTATTTCCTCCCCAATATTAGCTAAATAAATTCGTCTGGTCTCAATGGCGCCTTTGCTTCATTGTGTACCTCAGCCTCCATTTTTTAAGAAATCTAACACCTAAAAACATAAATTCTTTAAAAAACAGAAAAATAATTTCTATCTTATCAATATTTTTTGACAAAGAAAGTTGTAACTCTCTTTAAATAATAGGTCCTCTTTTATTAATTATACATTAATTCACAGGTGACTACTATGTTGTTTGTTTTTTTTTTTAAAGCCTAATGACAGAGGAAATTAAAGCTAAAGAATTGATCCCTGGCTGGTATGGCTCAGCAAACTGAGTGCTGGCTTGCAAACCAAAAAGTTGCCTGTTCGATTCCTGGTCAGGGCACATGCCAGGGTTGTGGGCCAGGCCCCTGGTTGGGGGCATGCGCGACACAACCAATTGATGTTTCTCTCTCTTTCTTTATCCCTCTCTTCCCCTCTAAATAAATAAATAAAATCTTAAAAAAAAAAAAAAAAGAATTGAGTCCCTGTCAACTAAGGCAGCCATGAAGAACACCAGGACAGTCAGAGGAAAGTATTCAGTTAGTAAAAAATAAGCGGGCCTGAGTTTCTAGGCAAAGGTAAGGAGTGCCTGTGCCGCAGAGCAGTTCTGGTGTCCTCCAGCATGGGTTCCCCGGTGCTGGCAGCCTGCCCCCTGAGAAAATGCAGAAGAGAGTGGGGCTGGCAGTCCAGAGGGCACAAGGGGATCCAGGAAATCCCTCTTCTTAAACACTGCATTCCTTTTTACCTGTGACTAGCACACCATTGTGGCAAGGCTGTGGGGAAACATGTATCATCCATGAGTAGTGAGGGCATGTACATTGGTGCAACCCTCTAAGGGTTAATTTAGCAAAATATATCAACATCACCAACACAGTCAGCCTTTTTCTCTCTCTGTTTCTAATTCTAGGGATTTATCCTGAAATAATAGTACCCACTTGTGAAATGATGCCTGTGCGAGGAATTCAGAGTGGCATGACAACAGCAAAAGATAGGCCTTTCAAAGGAGCATGGTTGAAACTATAATGACCCATTCATAAAATGCCACACTGTGCAGCTGGGAAAAAACCAAGAAAGTATGTGTGTTCTAATATGGGGAGACTTCCAAAATGAATAAAAGCAAGGCTTATAGTAACATACATAATATGCAATCACTTACATGAAAAAAAAAAGAAACAAGAATATATTTGTGGTGACTTGTACATGCATAAACATATATCTAGCAGAATAAATAAACTAACATCAGTTATGACCTGTTTGGGTGAGGACTAGGAACAATGGAAAGGGAAAATGGAGGTAAGAGATAAACTTTTTCTGTGCTCCTTTTCATACTTTTGTGATGCTTAAGTCAAGTGTATTGTCTATTTTAAACATGAAATACTATTCAATGATCCCCCCATCATTATAAACATATCCAGTTCTGTTAACATAACCTTCCATTAAATCATCAGTACCAGTCCCCCTTCACAGGATGCAGTCTGTCAGTCATTTACCACTATCAGGAACTACTGGAGTTCACTAGCACGCCCCTCTGCCTGACTTACGGCCTCAGCACAGGATGGAAGGCAGGAGGGTAAACCTGGAGGGGAGACACTTCAGGGATAGGCAGGCCGGGGGGGAAGACACATAATGAAAACGATGGACACCAGAAGGCTCTGGGAACAGGAGCCAGTGGGTTTACTAAACCCTCCCCTAGAGGCTTGTGTGACTTACGGTACATCCCACATGGCCTCACTCCAGACCATGATAAGCTGCATTTCACAAAGTCTTTTTACACCCATTACTTCATCTACTCTTCCAACATGCATCTGCATCTGACAGATGAAGAAACTCAGTCTACAGAAGTCCAATGTCATGGCCAAGCTGACATATATCCACAAATTAAAAATCCAAATCTTTCTTCTTAGGTCAAGGTGAGCTATCTGACACCTTGAGATATATATTTTTGCATGCTGCATAGATTTTTGTACTATGTTTGTTAATTTTCCTATAAAAAAATACACTAGACAGACTTATTACCCACGAAACAAGAGCTGTTTAGTTAAGATTATAGGATAACTTTTTTTTTTAATCACACTCGTTGTTCAGAAAACTTAGAAGTCGCTTCTCAACATCCTAATTTACATGATGGAAAGTCAAGAGCTGACCAGCTGGGTGCCACTTCTGGACAAATAGAGTCCTATCCCCAGGCCCCCTACATCCCCAAGTTCCCTTGATCTTCCTTACCTCTCCACTTTTTGTTTCCATCTTACTTATTACCTGCTACAAATTTTGTGCCTTTCTTATTTGTCTTCTCCTTACTAGACTGTAGGCCCCACCAGGGCATGAATCTTCTTTCCTGTTCGCTGATAGAATCTAAAGGTCTAGAATGGTGCATGGTGCAAAATACATACTCAATAAACACTAAATGCTAAATACATCTCAAATTCAGTGATCAAAAATCCACATAAAGCAAAGGAGGTACACATGTAACAGTCACCTCTAAAGGGATTTTGGTTTTTTTAAACAAACTCCTTAGATATTTGATAAAGTGATGAAAGCAAAAAAGAGCACAGAAAATTTATGCAGTAAAATAATAAAAAGTTTAAGATCAAAGATGTTTGGGGAGAGCTAATGTATCTTTAGATTATTCTCTGGAGGGATCTATTAAGGTTATGTTCCATTAATATAATCCAAGAGACCGCTTGCATCCAGGTTTCAAGAAAATCTTTGTTCTTAGAGCACATGACGAGATGAGAGATTCTACCATAAATGACTAAGGCTCCTGTCTTCCTTTCATCAGATTTAAAAGCCTTTCAAATTAGGCTTTCTTTAAGTAACATTGTACAAGGAGCATGCTGGAACAGAACACTGAAAATTTAATGGGTGAACTCCTTTCAGCCTTACTTGGTACAGAATGAATACAGGAATAATTACTTTTGACCTATATTTTCATTAGTCAAAAGTTCTGTAGAAAGTTCACTCATGTCCCTTGAGACACAATCCCAGTCAGAGCTTAGTCTGCAGCGACATCACCAGGTGCAAACAAAGGGGCAGGAGGGTGAGGCATGATGGACAACTGACCTTATTAAAGGGCTTTTCTAATGGCCAAAGTTATCTCCCAATCTTACTTACATCCTCAGGAGTCTCCAGTCATTTCAATGCATATCTTGAAATCCTCTGAAAACTTTGTAAACCTCTGGTTCAATATGGTAAATCGAACATTCACCAAATACATTGGGATAATTGGGGAAAAAAAATATCAGTGCCCACATAGTAATACTCCAAAATAAGAAAAGGAAACCTGTATAAACCAGAAGTTCCTATTCAAAATGAAAGAAGTAGAGAAAGCGCACTAGAGGGCCTCAAGTTACCACTCACCACCAAGAGCAGACACTGGTGAGTAACAGGGGCCGGGCACCAGCAAGGCCACACTGACACTAGGACCAGATACTTCCTGCCTGGTGAAAGTGCGAGGGAGGACAGGGAGAGGTGCAAGGCCTGCTCAGGGCTGCAGCCTATCCAGGGCCAAAGCAGAGACCAATGCCTCCCACACAACAGGAGCCTGCCCAAGCCAGTTTGGGGCCTTGCCGGGGACCCAGCTCTGCCCAGGAGGCCCCCAAGGAACACCAACCTCCTAAAGGGCAGTTGGTAAATAAGATTAACCAAGAAAAGAAGTTACAGGACATACTCACCACTCGGACTTTTTAGAAAATAGTAGAGAAAATGCATCGCCAAATAAAGTCAGTAATACTGAGCTACCCCAACTTCAAAAGGGGCTGTGAATCACTGGACTCAACTGACAGGGGACATGAGAAGCAGAATTCATACCTAAGCAGTCACTCAGCCAGCGGGGCTGTAGATCACTTTTCAGGATAATGGATAAATATCATGAGAACAGATGTTGCTGGGGAGGGAAGTCCAAAGTAATCCTGCGGAAATGCTTTCCATCAGGCGGCTCCATCTCACGGCTCCCATGATGAAGTTACAGAGAGAAGTGATCTGTCAATTTCCCCTCATGCCATCAGCACTCTCCTCACTAGTGACCATGCTCCGTGGCCCACTCTCCTTATGGTACAATGGTGCACAGAGCCTGGTCTCTTGTCATTCCCGAGGTAACTCAGACAAATGCAAGTGTCTCCTCTCGCTTGGCCTGGAAGACTGCCACTAGGAATCTTACACCAACTTCCATTCATCCAGGAAGGTTAGCAGTGGGTTTGTGGAAGGGGGAGAAATACATTGCTTCAAACCTCAGACACAGTATGGAAAAGCACATAAAGAATGGATCCAAGAGAGATTTTTAACATGGTTATAAATCTTCTCACAATCCTCTTTCTTTTTAAATCAATGATTAAAACTCAAGTAAAGGACCAATGGAGATACAGTGGTACCAGATCACGGACAAGCCCAACTCCCCCCTTCGCTAGCTGTGTGACGTTGGCAAATGGCAATGTTCCTAAGCTTCACTTTCCTGGTGGATCTTAGAACACATCTTCCTTCAAGAACTAGTGAGATAGTGTATGTAAACAGCTTAATACGTTGACACACAGTGAGAGCTCCGCACACAATAGCTCTTGTGTCAGACACTGCCTAGAGGCTCACCTAAACCCATTCTTCTTCTTGGGTACTCAGAAAGACTACATTTCCCAGCTTCCCCTGAAGTGAAGCTGGGGCCATAAGATCAGATTCTGGGAGCAGAGGTAATGTACATCCTACTATGGCCTGGCCCCTAAAAGATGTTCTTCTACCCTGTGTCTAGTAACTATCCATGGCTTACTGGCAGAATGAGTCCTGCCAAGGGCTCTAAGTACTCCCTAGGGATCGGTGGAGCCTCCAGATGAGAGAAGCCCACTGCTGACTCTTAAACAAAAGAAGACATCCTCTGCCCCTGTCTTTCTTACCTTCCTTTCTGTCCCTGATCCCAATCTCTGCCTCATTCCAGGCCCAGAGGCAACCACTTTCAACTCTTTTAGTTCCTTATTTTGGCATTTTGCCTCCATGTTGCTAAATATCAAGAAGTAGCAATAGAGGCATATTATTAATTATAGATAGTATCAATTGACATCCTGTTGTAAATGGCTCTCAACACAATCCCATGCTTTCTCCCCCTCCACCTTCCCCATAGAGTTACCATAACTCTTAAAACAATGATGTAAACACTGGCCATGAACAATCCTCCCACCTCCTACCTTGTGAACTCATTCCCTCCACTTAACACGCACCCTCCCCAATGCCTAACTTGACCATACAATTTCCTATCCAAACAGAGACCCCTTGGAGAGCAAAATTTGGGGCGCAGAGGAGGAATGCTATTAATAACTACAATTAATAACTATTAGTAACTACTGGGCCATCAGGCATAAACTGGGACTGACCTGGGACATATGTTCTTATTACCAATATTATTATCCCCAATTTCCTGCCTGTCTGCCAGAAACTGAGGAATCAACACAACTCTTGCTTTGTACATATTGTTTTTCTTTCAATGAAAATGAATCCAGGTATTAATTGGATAATTAAAATGTGCTCTGATTAAGGTTGCCTTTCTATTAATCATAGTAAATAGACCACATGCACTTTTCTCCTCTCCCTGAAACCACTTTAAAAGACAGTAAAGGAATTAAATGGGTATATAAACTCACAGGATAAGGGATGGGGAGAGAGCTATAGCAATCAAGATTCATGCATTTTAGAAGATGACATGAAGTCATGGTAACTGGGACTTAGGGAGGGATTCCTTCATTCTGTTAACTGCCTGCAACATGAGAGAACAAGGTGATCCTGCAGAAACCTGGACAAGCTTAGGATACAGAGGGCTCCATATTCCAGAAGCCAGAGATGAGGTGCAGGGCTCAAAGGGAGCGACTGGTTGAAAGCCTGTTGGCTGGGTAGTTGAGCCCCAGTTCCCTTTTCTACCACAACCAGACACTTGACTACTAGACTCCCTTCCTCTCCTTCTGCGTACTGGGTTTGTCATTCCCAGCCCTAATGTTGCCAAATAAAATACAGGATGCCCAACTAAATTTGAATTCAGATGAACAACAGATATTCTAGTAAAAGTAAGTCCCAAATATTGCATTAGACATGCTTATACTAAAAGTTATTTGTTGTCTAAAATTTAAATTTAATTGGGTAGCACATATTTTTAACTGGGTATCCCATATTTTCATTTGTTAATCTGACAACCTTATTAATGAAGAGAAGACTGGCAGGGATAGGCCAGATGAACTTACGGAAGTCTAATGTCCATTAAATGTGATCTTCTGAGCCTTGCCTCTTCAGGGAGTGAGAAGCTGAGAGGAGTTTCCTATTTTTGTATCTTTACAATTTTTTCCTACTGACTTTTTCCTGAGATCAAATACACATTTGGTTAGATAATGTTCTAGTTCTTTTTAATAGTTTCATTTCTTACATTTATTTTCTTAGTATACCTAAAATTTATTTAGGGGGTATTATAACTTCATGTTCAAACTCAGATCTTTTACCAAACAATTAACCACCTGTAGACTGCTTATTAAATAATCTTGCATTAACCTAGTAATTCGAGGCCATTCTTACATTTACTGAACACAAACACCAGCACTGGTTTCTAGGCTAGAGATTTCATTCTGTCCATCTATGATTCTTGAGCCAATGCTTACTCTTCCTGTTACAACAGCTTCAAACACTATAAGAATATTCTTTATTATCAAATAAGTCAAGCTTCCCTATCATTGCTCTAATTGTTCAAAATTTCTTTAATTATTCTCACCTTACTCTTCAGTGCTTTCCAGAATAAATATATGATAATTACATGTATAATTTAAATCCTCTGGTAGCTATATTAAAAAGTAAAAAGAGACAGATAAAGTTAATTTCAATAATATATTTGGCTTATTCCAAAATACTATCATTTCAACATGTAATCAATATTTTTAAATTATGATATATTTTACATTCTTTTTCTTGTACTTTGTTTTCAAAATCCAGTGTCTATTTCACATTAATACAGCATCTCAATTGATACCAGGCATATTTCAAGTACTCAATAGCTGTGTATGTGGTCCAATGGCTGTCAAATAAGATAGCTCAATTCTAAGTAATCCACAGAAGTATTGTAGCAAGTTGCTTGTACCACATAATAATTTTGAATTATAAGTAAAAAACAGTATTTTTACCTCAAAATCTTAAAATCTCAACCCAAAGAAATAATATTTCCTTAAGCACTTGCCTAAAACATGGGAAAATGGGGATACATCAGAAGTTTCTGGATCAATATAACCTCATGGCTATTCAACCCTAAGTAATCGAATGATGTAAATACCTGACAACAGCTCTCCCTACAGTGTTGCTCCTACTCTGATCATTGTGGCAGGAATGGATGCTGAAATGAGAAATCCACAACAATATGCTAGAGACCTTACATTTTATTTTATCTTGATGTGTTCCTTCCAGCTTGGTATCTGCCACAAAAGCTAGATATGAAATTGATATCTCAGAGTAAAATCTGCTCAGCATTCTATGTTAGGAGACTCTCCATGTATTTTCTTTGGTGGTATACTACTCAACTTCACAAACACAGTTCTGATGTCTTTAAAACTATTTTTCTCATTGTTGGTATAATAATTTGAGGTGCTACAGCAACAGAAACTTAATACAAAGAGTTTTGTTCTAAATTGAATGAACTGCCCAAACTAAGGCCTAGAACCAATCTGAAATGCAGAGAGATATTAACCCAAGGCCTGGGTCAGTGTCTTATGGTGGGAAAAACCCATGGATGGAAGCTGGGAACACTGGGCTGCAGGATGGACTTCAATCCCCCAGCCTTGTGAGCCAGGGCAAACCTTCCTTCCCTGGGTCCTTGCTACATCAGCTACAAAGCAAGAGGTTGGGTCTGACTGGCATTTCCCAAACTTTAACCATTCCTATGCCAAAGTTACGATATATGCTCTATCCACATGGATTAGCAACATTTTCCTATGAAGGACCAGAGAGTAAATGTTTTCAACTTTGTAAACCAGATAATCTCTGTCACAACTATTCAACTCTGCCATTCATGCATGAAAGCAGCCATAACCAATACATAAACAAACAAGAAAGACTGTGTTCCAATAAAACTTTAAAATAAAAGCACAAAACAGGCAGTAGGCTGAATTGGCCCTCAGGCCTTAGTTTTCTAACCCTTGTCCTGTACTGTTACTTACCAAATACTTTTTTAAATTCCATATGCTGTACTTCACATCTCTGAAAATATTTTGTAACTACTGATTTGTACTTCTTAATCCCTTCGCCTTTTCTACCCAGCCTCCCAACTCCTCTTCCCTCTGACATCCATCAGTCTGTTCTCTGTATCTAAAAGTCTGTTTCTGTTTTGTTCATGTATTTTGCTCTTTAGATTCCACCTAAAATTACCTAATACTTTTATTTTTAAAATTCATTTTCTTTATTAAAGTTAGTATCATGAATGGAATAGCAATATCACTTGCCATAAAATAGAGTAGATTCAGAATGACAAAAATATTTTTTTTCCTCCCCCGAGGACATGCTTATTGACCTTAGAGAAAAGGGGAGAGAGAGAGACATAGATATAAGAGAGAAACATCAATCAATGTCCTTTCGCACACACCCCAACCAGAGACTGAACCTGCAACCCAGGTACATACGCTGACCAGGGATCAAACCCACAACCTTTTGTTTATGGGATGACACTCCAACCAGTCAAGCCACACCAGCCAGGGCAATAATTTTAACTATTGCATGTCACCTCAATTACCTTGTGTACTGTACTTTGAGAAATGCTGCTTTTAATCATCATTATTGGCCTCTGAAGAACCAAGTTTCTAGGATGTTCTCCTTTAACATTCTTTCATCTAAAAAAGAGAGGGAGCAAGAAAGAGTCCTTGTGCTTTAGCGACACACACTGAAATACTGAGAGAGAAAATATGATGTGTGAAAATTGCTTCAAAATAATCCAGGGAGCAACGGAGGGCAATATTGGGGATACAGATGAAACCAGATTTGGCCAAGAGTTGCTAAGGGTTGAATTTGGATACTTTTATTATTCTGTTCTGCATATGTTTAAAGATATCCATAATAAACAGGGGGAGGGGAGGTAAAAATGTATACCAAATAGGAAATATAATCCTTAGCCTAAGGAACAGGGAGGGTCGAGGAGAGGTAAAGAAGGAAAATAAAAAGGAGAAGACCAGAAATAAGGGCTTAAAAAGGAAAAAGTAGGGACACAAAAAGTAGGAGACCAGGAATAAGAGAAATGGAATTAATTTCATACAGGTCTCTATTCCACAGCAAATGTAAGGAGCTCACGGCAGATGCCATCACTCGGTACAGGAAAGTCAGCTGAAGAATAAGGACTTCGGTGAGTGACCTGGCCAGCCAGGCCCAAGCTCTGCAGGGAGGCCTCACTCAGCCTGGGGCTGAGGATGATGTCACCAACCAAGCCCCACAGGCAAAACCGCAGCCTTGAACTGACAGACACCAACTCTCAAATTCCACTGCACTCCCAGCTGAGCCTTCCTTTTAAATAATTCCACATGAGGCTCAGAGCCAGAGCAGGAGAACAAGGCCATTTAATGTGCTAGAAATGGGCCAATTTAATTTCATTGTCCAAACACACTGGAACTGAAGCATAAAAAATGAGCAAATGGTATAAGTTAGCAAATAGAGCCCCACAGAGTGGCTGGCCCATCAAATACTCCATTGAGGGAGCCTGACCAGCAACCTCCAGCTGGTTAACAGCGAAGTACCGCAGGCCCGGAGAAGCCAGAGTCTCTTGCCTCACACTGGGCTGCTGGCCCTAGCTGGACCTCAAAAAGAGGGTTCAAGACACAGTAAAATGCCCTTGGGAAGGCAAAGCCAGCAAACAGGAGTCAGGCCTTTCCTGCAATGGTGGGCTCACTGCACCAGACCTCTTGTGGTCAGATTGGCGGAGCCACAGAAGACTATTAGGAGGGGGCTCTTTCAGGCATTACAAAGACAAAGACACACAAAGGTGGTGGTTCACCCTCCTCCTTGTCATCCTTATGTAGAGAACAGAACCAGTCTTTAGATCTTTTAGTTTGGTTTTTTTAAAAAAAAAAAAAAAAAGTCTGATAAGAAAGAGGCATTGATTTAGCTTCTGAGATCTCTCTCCATGGATCTTCACACACGCTGTTCTGACTTGCATCGTGAGTATATCCAAAGACACAGACAATATCACTTTTCTAATCAAAGCCCAAGCCTAAGATTTCTCAACTCAGAGAAAGCAGTTCCTGAGTGAGTCTCTGACACCCAAAGGCAGAAACTTTTAACTCCATGTTGGAGATAGTGAGGAAATGGGGTAGGAGAAATAATGGCCCATCAAAGAATGTGCAGAAAACTAAGAAATGGAGGTGTGACTAAGGTAAGAATGAGCCCTGTGACCCCTCCTGTTCAGCCCTGTTCCCCACATGGCCCACGCCCACTTGTAGGATGGCAGCCTGGGGGTCAAAGATCGAAACTCACACATAGAAGCAGTCCTGAAACTAAGGTCCTAGGTAAGTGTGAGATGTTATCATGATGACTTAACACAAGAAATCGACAGACGCAGCTCAAGGAAGAAATTGTATCTGTGAGTTCATCCTCCTTGCTTCCCTCAAGAGATAAGTATAAGACCAAAGGGGAAAAAAAGTACCAGGGAAAAAAAGAAAACATTTCTAATAAGTCTTGATATGGAAAAAGTGATGAAGATGGATCCGCACTGGAGTTGGGCATTACATATTTTCCTGGAAACTGAGAAGGGATGAGGACATCCTCTCGATATCAACACCTTCCTATAAATGCTCAAATAACCATGGCCTGGACTGGCCAATGTGGAGCCAAAATGAAGACATTTCCTGCCATTCCCATGTTCTATAACATTTTTAACAGACCCACTTTTCTGCCTGAAGAATTTGTGGATGGAGATGAGGAGACCTGGGCTAGAATTTACTTTAAAACATAACCCTTTGTATAATAAACTTTGAAATTGTTTACTAATAAGTCTTACAATGGCTTTTATGCAAACACTAGTGGAGGAAAGTGAAACACGTTTTACACTGGATCTCATAAATATTGCAAAAGGTCTAATTTACCATAATCACATCTGGCATTTATGTTCAGTCAATAATGTATCAGGCACATGCATTATTTTATATAGAAGCAATCGTAGCAGCAGGACTGCATCTGTGTTTGGAATTCAGTAAATCTCGGTGCCCCTTCAGCCTATGAGCAAAAAGTGCCATCTCTGAAGACATTCACCTGGTCCAAGGCTGGAAATGTCATTATTTTCCGTGGGAAATTACTGAAAATGCAATTTAAATGAGGAATTTTTTCTGAGACATAAATATTCATAACTTGCAAACTGACAAAGCCCTGCAGATGCCATAGGAACCACTTTGAAAGAAGAGCTGATTCTTCCAGATTCCGTTTGTCAGTGACAAGATAATTTTCATAGCAACAAATTAACATCTCAAAGAGAACTGGAAGGGTTGCGATGTGTGGGCAGGAGGCAAGCTGGGGTCTAGCAAAAGGCATTCCAGACTCAAGTTTTATCTTCACAACTTTCCTATGAGGATCCGCCCATGACATGCCCCTCCTGAGAATGCACTGCCCTCCCACCCCTTGCGAGGCACAACTTTAAGAGAAATAGATCTCAGTCTGATGAGACCAAACATCTTTTTCAATAATCAATCATTTTGGTGATATCTCCTTTACTATTCTGAAATGAAACTCAGACAATATCAACATACATCATTAAAGAACATCAGCAGTATAAAAGAGAATCAAAAGCAAGTAGTTTATAATAAAAATAATATATATTTCAGTAGGTAAACATTAAGGCACAACTAAACTAAAAATCATAACAGTCTAATGTTTGCACCTCTAGGGAGAATCACTTAAAGTTCAACAGCTACAATACGGAGGCAGACACAGGTGTGTTTTTATTTTTCATTTACAGCTGACATACAATATTATATTAGTTTCAGGTGCACAACATAGTGCTTAGACATTTGTATAACTTACGAAGTGATCACTCCAAAAAGTCCAGTGCCCATCTGACACCACGTAGAGCTGTTACAGTGTCATTGACTATATTCCCTATGCTGTGCTTCACATCTCTGTGGACTGTGTGTCTTAATGGCTGTTACCCATTATGTCTGTCACCCTCAATGATGTGACTCCTCCAAAACAACAAATAACTCAATGACTTATGATCATGCTCTAGGAAAACTTATTGTTTATTAAAACCATGAAATTTTTTAAAATATGCATTTAACTTAGATTCTAGGCTCAAATCATTATGATCAGGTTTTTCACCTGCACGAATGAATGTCCAGCAGAATTATCTGCTATGCATGAGGGATGTGAGACAATGTCTCCATAAACAAGGCTGACTTACACACTTCAGGATACCCATCACCCCTGAGCTCTGCACTCTGTGCCCTCCGATTATTGTGATGTAAGACAACCCAAGCCAGTGCTGCAAAAGTCCAAAAGACCATGCCCCCACCCACCTACCCCACCAAGACCCACACAACCTGGACTCCTCCCTGCGGCAAGCAACTCGCACCTCACTTTCCACATCTAGAAAATTGGAGACCATAACTGTCGAACTCAAGGGACCATAAAGAGTAAATGGGTTAATATTGGTAAAAGCTTCCACCAGTCGTGCTAAGCCTTCAATGAATACTAGATATTAGAATGATTAACTCTGTTATTATATCTCCATGTCAGTCTTTCTCAGAACTAGATCCTAAAAAATGAAGGCAGGTGAAAGGGGAAGCAGAGGCAGAAATAAGCCAGGCTGAGGAGGCACGTTAAGGAACCTGAACGGGATCCTCACGGGCCAGCGTTTCAGCCCAGATCTCACACATCAGAATCACCGGGACAATGACCAGGCAGCAGCTTCCTGGGCCTAACCCAGACCTGGGCATAGACCTCTGGGCATGGGACCCCAGAATGTGCACATCACACAGCTCCCCCAAACGATTATAATACCCTCTAAGGTTTAAAAGAAGCTGGCTGTGAGCCACCGGGCACCATTCAGGACTTTTTAGGTGGGCTTTGCTGGCAGAGTAACCTGGTGGCCGTGCAGGAAGTAAATCGGGGGACACACAGCCGTAGACAGGCCGGCCAGGCAGGAGGCAGCCCTTTCACAGGAGACTCAAGTGGCGAGTACCAGGTGGTAACCAAGGAGAGAGGAAGGGACAGCCAGGAGGAACATTCCAGACAAAATATTGGAAAGACAGGGACATGGAAAAGGGGTGGGGTGGGGGGACTGAAGTGGTTCTCTGGCTGTGGCAGAGGGGAGAGCGGCCTGCCAGCCCATCCCTGCTTCTCCACTGTGAACTTACGATAGTTCCCACATGTTGTGAGTGGACCATGGGTCGGACACTGAGCTCTCAGTATCCCAGTGAGGTAGGCGCTCTTCACCCTCCTTATATAAGGGGAGAGCAAGGCACAGCAAAGCATTAACTTGCCCCTGACCACACAGTCTGTAAGTGGGGGAATCCGAATTTGAACCCAGATCTCTCTGGCCAAGGAGCTGACGTTCCCAGCAACTGTAAATCAGCCCTGATGGAGAACGTTCTTCCTACAACAAGCTTTTCCAGATTGGGGGGTCCCTCCCAAGCGCACACAGACTAGTGGTCATTTGTGGGAGCTCTAGAGACAGGCTGCCCAGGTTACATGGTCACCCACTGGTCCCATGACCTCTGGCAAATGACTCTGTTTCCTCAGCTGGAAATGGGAATAATCATACTATTGATATGTGTCTAGTAGGGCTGCCATGAAGACCAAATGAGACAATGTTTAAAGAATTCTTACAATAGCACCTAGCAATTAGGGTTCAAATGTTTATTATCATTATGTTATGATGTCACCATTAGGGACAGAGGAAAAACCCTAATTAATTCCAGGAAAATGGGACCCTGGAAGAGTCACTGACTACAACATGTGACTCACAGGAATGTGTGCAAGTACCCTCCTGCCGGCCTTCTCCCACTGCGCACTGGGCACGGCCTGACTCTACCCAGAGCAGCCTCATTTGTCCCGTAGCCACAGACCCAGCCACAGATGCTGAATTCAAGAGACTCGATGTCCTACCACCTGAAACCCCAACTTACCACATGACCAGAGAGTATCACATCATCCCCCTAGGCCTCATGCCCGCATCTGAAAAATGGGTTCAATAATAATAGCTCCTTCCTCAGAGGGTTGTTGTAGAGAGTAAATGTGAACCAAGCCAGCCAAGGTTACATGCTAAACAAATGTTAACTGTGATCATGAATAGCCTCCTCATCATAGTCACAGGAGGATGGACATTTGAAGGACACCCCATTAGGGCTACAACTACCACTACTTCACTGCCCATAATTATAAGATTCCTCCTCCCCTTCTTTGGTCTTCTATAAGTGACTGAACTCTCTCTGAGGGGTAAGTGGCTCTGCTGGCTCCATAACACCTGTCCACTACAGGTGGCTTTCCCTCACACCAGCTGCAGACATCAGTGTGCACTGGTCACACCTCTGCTCCCACTTGAGTCACCTGGAGGTCCCCAGAGAGCAGACCGTGACTGGCATGGTGTGCGCACGCACAGGCCTCGGATGTGAGGAAAAGCACGCAGGGAGCTAAGGCAGCCTCCTGCCTCTTGTGCTCAGTCCTCACTTGACTGGGGAAGAAATACACTAAGAGAAGAGGCATTTTTCCAGGACCCCAGGGTGGTGGCAGTGCTGGAACCTGAGGCTCCAGCCCTCAAAAGCATGTGCTTGCTGCATCTTCTGTTAGGCCCCTGATTTTTTAAATATCCCAAAAGTACATTTCAGCATCGGTGTGGTTCCATGTTTTTACCAAACACTCATGTGCATAGGGCACTAGTGGTCTCAGTCAAAATTGTCACCCACATGTTGCATGGAGAAACTTAAGTGTCAATGCCATTTGCAGAAGAAAAAATAAGCACTGTTTGTAACAGCAAGCATTTAGCCTTCAGCACAAACTCACTATGATGATATCTTTTTGTCAAAACACATCATTTGTGTGAAAAAGAAAAGCCTTCCCCGCCACCCCCAAGCAGTCTTTAAAAGAACTTTCTGGAAGTGGGAGAATGAAGGACCACCCACTCTTGAATTAGTTGGCACTGCTAACTGACAGGGAATTTAAAAAAAAAAAACCACAGAGTCCCAGATTTTTATTATTATTATTGATAGAATAGGACAGTCTAAAAAAAAACTTACAGGGAGAGCAGGAGTGCATGAGAAGGCAGCGGGCAGGCCCCCAGTCAGGCCAACCTCCTCCAAACAAACCCCCTTGACATAACTGCAGCCTAGGACCATCCTCTTAAATATTTAAGATAGAGCCAGCATATCAGGTGCACTGCATAATAATGTCAGAAACAGTAGCAGTAACATGTATGGAGCTCTTCATCCAGCTCTGTGCTCTACATACGTTCTCTCAATCTTCATGAGAGCCTTTTGAAGGTAGGCGTCAAAGTCCATTGTTATCTCCAAATATCAGAAAATGGAGGCCCAGGGAAATTACACAACTTGCCTTAATTACAAAACGCTGACACCCAAACCCAGATTTCAAAATGCCCACAGAGAAGCCTGAATCCACCACCACCCTACAACGTACACCACATGAACAGACAGCATGTCACCGAGTTCCATACACTCGGTCAGTTCAATGTGGAAACACAGACCGAAAACAGCACATCTCTTTCCAAGGAGCTCCCTGGATACTCGATTATGAACTCCATTTAACGGTTTGGATGGCTCAGTGGGGTTATAAAACCGAAATTACTAAACTGAGTAGTATTATGATGATGTGGCTGTTGATGATGTTAAAAAAAAAGGGGGGGGGGAAGACGTTAGAACATTAAATATGGCCAGAAGGCATAAAAATACTCATTTTAAAATCATTAATCTGATGTGCTGTCGCATTACAAAAAGACACTGAAGATTACATGTTTGTCCCCTAACACTGTAACTGCCAGACTTGTGCTTCCCTTTTCGAGGATGGAAACGGCTGCTGTCGGAGCTGCAGGGTTGGCCTCCACCCCCGCAGAGCAGGATGTGTTTTGGACCCATATGAGGTCTGCACAACTGTCTTTGAGTGGGGTCACTGCAACTAATTAAAACAAATCTAACTCAATAAATGCAATGTTTTCTTCAGTTTTCACCAGCCTCAATCAGGAAGCAAACCACACCAGATACCAAACCAGGCTCTGATACTGTCCGCTTTGGCCCCACCAACTGTCATGGAGGGTTTTCTTTCCTTTTATTTTGGAGAGAGATCTCCACTTTACAGATGAGAACACTGAGACCCAAGGAGGTTAAGTGTTTTGCCCAACTTAGGACCATCAACTGTCAGGGTTGGGATTCAAATCCAGCTCTACTGATCCCAACCCTGTGTTCTGTCTGCTGGACCTTAGCACCTCTGCAGTTACAGCAGATGGTCCTAAAATGTTTCTGGAATATTTTATTTAGAGTCCCATATAATCTTTCAAAGGCAGTCAGATGAAAGAGATCTGCTTTCCCTGGAAGCAAAATGGCTTATTGCCGATGGCGTCATTGTAAAAGAGAAGAGGAGAAAGCGCACCAGGAGAATCACTTTGAGGTTCGCATTCAAAGGTTTCTATAGACAGAAACTCTGATAGTGACATGCTTAGGGATTTAAGCTGGAGCTAAAAATCAAAGTTGACAACAATGCAAGGTTTTAAATCTCTAGATTTCAGGAGGGAAGTGGTCTGTGTGCTGGTGGCAGGGCAGCGACAGGCGTCACTCATCCGGAACAGAGCCTTGCAACCACCGGCAGGCGGTCCTAAACCTTGTATTCTCCCATTGCCTTTCTGCCTCTGTACAGGGATGAGGTTTTAAGTAATATTTGCTCTTTCTTTCTGGATATTTCACCTTTCCTGCTGCTAACGCTTTGTAATAACCTCACCTCCATGGAGGAACACTGGGGAAAGTATTTATAAGGAAGGATTACTATACATAAAGGTTAAAAAGTAGGAAATTATGTGTATTCATCAATGACACAAGAATCAAAAAACTCCCTTCATAAACCATCTAAGGAGAAGGTGCAGAGGGCCTGAATCCACCTGGCAGGGAAGACAGGCCTGCCTGTGAGGTGCAGCTGCTGGGACCAGCCTCTGGCTAACTTGGCCTCTCCCTCGTGCCCCGTGGGAGGGAAATGGCCTCCAGCAGAACTCTCCACACTCTCCAAGCTTCAGACAGCTCCCTCCTGAAGCTGGGCAAGAAGCGCCCCTCATCTTAGTTACCTACCAATCCCATGCCCAGAGACACCCAGCTTGCCAGCCTGCTCGGTGTCATGTGGGACATTCATCTATGGCCACCTAACAGGACTGTGACTCCTTCTAGTTGCTTCCTGGTCTCTAGATCTCAAAGGATGGGTTAGGGGGATAGGGAAGTGAAGAATAAGACTGGTTGGAGAGCACAAGACCACCTATTGCCTTTGCATTTAACTCTCATTCTGTCTGTCGCTGGCCTTATGCTAAAACTGTGCACCATGGAGGATGGTAATGCAACCTTTATTAATGCATAGAACACCTGTTAAAACACATTGTACTTTTCTTGGACTTAAAACTCCTCAGTGCTCCACAAGGTTCTCCAGTTGTTATTCTCTTTCCACACTAGATTATACCCAGGACTGGCTATGTAGTTAACAGAACTGAATGCAAAATGAAAATGTGGGGCCCCTTGTTCACAAATTAAGAACCCCAAAAGGTTGGCAGCTGAGCATTAAACCAAACATGGGCCCTTCTGAGCAGGGGGTCCTGTGTGACTGCACAGGTTGCACACTCATAAAGCTTGGCCTGAGTGTGCCAACCCCAGCAGTGACCCACAAAGGTCCTGGAACAATTAACTCCAGTGAGTTTGTTCTGAAATACTCATATACAATTTTTCTTAAAACATACAAGACCAGAGACACCACACACAGGACCATTGGGCTCATTTCATGGAGGGTCTCTTGTTAACCTTTCTAGCTATGACTATATAAACAAATATGAACATCCTCTTGGTCTCTTTGGAGCATCAAGACCACACACAAAGGCTTCCCAGGCAACAGCCTGGCTAAGTGGGAATGTAAAAATCAGGGTTTACAACCACAAAAATCCAAAAATTCCTTCAACAAATTTGAGCACTCATTTCCAACATAAATGTAAAGGGATTGCTTTAGCTAATGCTTCCAAAAATGTATAGAATCCTGCCAGAGGCCCAGACGCCCCAGCTTCACTTCTGGCAGAGTCTGGACACATTGAGGGAGGGGCAGAGAAATTCTATCGACTTGTCAAAGTCAGTCAAAGGCCAAGTCCATCATCCTGAGTTGCTGGGGGACAAACACCACCAATGATATCGAGTGGCCTGCCAAGTACTAAATGAGTGACACAGTATATCCTACAGAATTTGGCAGCTAATATCACCGCTAATCTCACTCCACTGATAAACAGAAAAAAATCCATTTTGGAAATTTGGAATCTCTGAGTCTATTAGAGAAGGGGCCCTGAGATCATTACATATGACCTGGAAAGGGCACAGAAATTCCTCAAGTGTAAGGGGACTTTAAGTAAAACTGAAACCTTGGGCCAGCTGTCTGGCAGTAAACACAGCAAGCATGGCCTTCCATTTGCTTGGGGAGCAAGAGAACCCTTGTGTTCTGATCGCCACTTCAAGTGGTCTCTACAAAAGGAATGTGACTCCAAGACACTTGGCCTCCAGCACGGGGGTATCAGAGTCTGCGACGGCTTGACCAAGCATGGCTTGGGTGCAGTCTGAGGGCATGATGAACAAGGACTCTGCAAACAATGGCATTTCCTACCTCATTCAACACCTATGAATCATCAGCGGAGGAGCTTTCAGGTCCAGGGTTAGGTAAGCTGTGTGCCGCTGTCCTCGGTGCTGAAACACCGCTGCTCGCAGCAGCGTGGTCCCTTTAGAGTCGTTCCTGCTCAGCCTCTTCTGCTACTCAGTTGTTTGTTTGTATGTCTGTTAAGTTCATCTTTTATACTTAATAAAAGTTACTGGAACAATGGAAACATGGAAGAGTCACAACCATAACCTATGTTTAGCAATCTATACATTGAGTTCCATGAACATATTTTCCACAGCTATACTAAGTGCTCTTCTAAATGTCTGTTATTCCCCGAATTCTGCATCTGTAAACCTGACTGTTATTTGGGGATTCTACTCTGTGAGGAACTCCTGGCACACTGCTCTTGGACTGGGCAAACACCAGGTTGTCCCTAAACACCTAAGTTAATCATGCCCTCAACTGGGATCCCCTTTCTGATGGCCTGGTCCCCATTCCAGACAGGCAGACAGATGGTGAGGCCTTCCTCCACACCCCGACAGTGTTTTATACACGGCATTATCCCCGGCCTCACAGTTCTGGGTTTGTGTTCACTCTCTTTAATCATATATGACCTCCTTGAAGAAAGTGTCCATGCTTTAATGAAGAACACGAATGTGCTATCCAATTATTTTCATTGTCAAGGCTCTAAAATCTTTCCTTCTATCCAGTTCCTAAGATCAAAGTGAGAGATAGGCATGGTGGCATTTAATATTCAACTGAGTACATGGAGTTTTATTTGATAGCATCGAAGACAACCCAGGAGGCCAATCGATCACTCCAGACAGATGGAGTCATCCAGAGGCTGAAGACCAAGATGGCAAGTGACTCTCCCAAGGTTGCCCCATTCATCAGCACTGAGATAAGATCTGCTCTGCCTGCCAGGACTCTGAATGTCACTACACCCTGCAGTGCTCCCAGGGACAGAAAAAGGGAGCCAAATTGCTGAGAGATTATGGGATTCCCAGCATTGGACTCTGGGAAAGTCAGCGTGTCTCTTCTACATGAATGCGGTTCAGACCTTATGAGACATCAGGCCAGCCTTTCCTTTCCTTCCTTGCCAGACCAGCTGAGATCAGGGCCACACCCAGAGGTCGGTGGGACTTCCCATCATGGAGGCAGATGAGAGCAGGCTATCTTTGCCTCAGGGAAGGAGTGGCCAGCCATTGAATGAGCATTTGGGTTGGATCTGAAATTTTAAAGGCTCATTCCCTTTTAATTCATCTACTTTATTTTAATATTAACTCAGTTAATTTTTTAAAGGCGTAATAAAGAAGAGGAGATATCATAAATCGAGATACAGTAGAGAGATCACTAAAAATGCAGTTCTATTATCTTAAAACTAGAGATGTAATTAGAGCAGTCATGTAATATGAAGAGAAATTACCAGAAAAATATTTTAAAAGCCTGGGTAAAAAAAGAAAAAGGTCTATATCATTTAATCTCTAATACATGGAGAAAGAAGGAGAAAAATATGCCATCAGATCTTTCAAATACTTCCCCATTGCCCCCTAAATTATTATTTTCACTTGGCTTTTCTGTTTCACATGCATAATTTACCACAGTGCACAGTAGCCTCATTTCTTCCTTCTTTCATCAGAGAATCACATATCCTGGGAGGATGTAGAATTCATCCCCAGTTTTATCCAATTGATCTCTGTCTTCAGAGATACTTGAAATTTTTACTTGGAAAGAGCATTTCCTCCTGCTGTGCTTCCTATTAACTCTAAGAGTTCACCCAAACAAAACAAAAACAAAACATTGTATCAAGTTATCACAACATCATATTCATCCAACAAGCTCACAGTGAGTTCCTGTATCAGAGCTAAAGATACACACTAACAAATAAGGTCTCTTCCCTAAGAGCTCCCAGCTGGGGCAGGGGCCGGGAATGAAATGAGTGAGGATAGCATAGTTGCGTAGGGCTATGATAGAGAAGGCCACTGAGAGCAACGGGAGGACAGGGGAGCTGTTCTGGGAGTCCAAGAAGACTTCTCGGGGAGGGGTGCTCCAGCGAACTTTGAGAGACTGAGTAGCAGTTATTGAATCAAGACCTGATTTACAGCCAGAGGCAATAGCAGAGAGCATATACCAGAGTGGTCTGGAGACCAAGGAGCTAACACAGGGCAGGCAAACTATGACCCACAGGCTAAATCCATCTGACCTTGTCTCTGTAAATAAAGTTTTATTGGAACACAACCATGTTCATCCAGTTATGTATTATCTATGTCTGCTTTCACGCTATAATGGCACAGTCCAGTAATTGCAGCAGACTTTATGGCCTAAAAAGTCCAAAATATTTATCTGGCCCTTTAGAGAAAGTTTACTGATCCCTGGTCCAAAGGATTTGGCTTTGAATATAGACTAATATGCCTACAAATAAATATAATTTATTTTTTAGATATTATGTGACTGACCTCTAAGTATCTACAACCCCATTTATAGAAGTGCTTCAGGAAAATTAAAATTTAGGGTGATAAATAAAGTTAGAAAATGCCAGGGTAAAAATAAACAGGTTTCTTTCTCAGGATTTATCAGTGCTTTTAATATACAAATGAATATTAATGAATTTTCATATTAATGAAAATGAATTTTTTTCACCAAGGAAAAAAAATTAGAAAGTAGAATTTCACAAAATTATTTATCCAAAAAAAAAAAATTGTGAAGTTCTCTTTTGAAGGAAAGTCATTTAATTTTAACATAGATATTTCTTTTTGTATCCTAAAGAACCTACATGTCAGTACAAAGCAGGGCTTGGAAACCTCTGGACTCTGTGAACCCGTTAGAAGAACTACAATCTAAAAAGTACAAGAATCACAACTTGTCATATTGAAATATCACCAGCTGAGCTGATAAAATAAGTTTTCCATTAACTCACCTTCCAAACCAATGCGTTCATTACTGCCTTGTCAACAGAACATCTGAACATTTATGAATAGAACCTAAGGAAATGGAAATTTATGCAAACCCCTCCCGCTTCCAAGGCACTGGGGGCTCTGTCTCAAGCTCTTGGGGTCATAATAGAATTCTCTCCATTTAGGCTCCTCTGCCTAAGTCACTGGGGCCTTAGAAGTCAGTCTCCTCACGGGAACGGGCAGTGGCTGGGATTCTCACCTCAGAATGCTGCGGACAGAGACACACACTGCAGCGTGGTGCTATTAGCTCCAGAAAACTCCGAAATTCCAGTTCCAGGGAAAACCTCCCTCAGTCCTCACCCACATTCACTATACTCTGAATCAAAGGAAAAATAAAAATGTGAGCCAAAAAGGCATGAGAATATACATCATGGTGAGGAGAGGAGCTCAAGTCCCAAAATGGGTTCAACTTCATCAGGTTTAACGATAACCCTCGTAAAGCAGAAAGCACCCTACAGGTGATGGTTGTTTTCATGCAGGAGTCAGGCATAATAGCGAGGGGAAGATGAGGTGGGCAAGGGGGCAACACCAGGGCACAAACATCTTATTCCCCTATTACAGGTACTGGGCACATCTGGGTTCGAATCCAGTACGAGAAACCCTGGGCTGGCTATCTCGGACGAGTGGCGCAGCCTCTCAGACCTCATTTCTGTGCCTCTGCAATTGGAGTGGGAGGGTCCAAGACTTTAGCTGAGCCTGATACACAGTGGACAATCACAGGGATGGTTGGTATGTTCTCAAATAGGTGATGAATGCCTACCACAGCCTGAGGAGGCAGCAAAGATCAGACAGGGCCTGCCCTCAAGGGTTTGTCAAGAGGGAGGCAAATATTCAGACAGAACCTTTTAGGGCTCTGGCTTTCCCCAACCACCTTGAATCTCTAATCACTATATTCCTCCAGCTCTGTAAGAGCATTTGTTTCTTGCACTCAGAGAGACTGATGACTGCATGTGCCTGTGTTCATGAAGTCTACGCTGCCTTTGAACTTGACCTCTGATGACTGAGTCTTGCCTAAGAAGACCATCACAAATGCACAAGGATAGATGCCCTAGAAAAAGGGCAGTGACTCTATAGTCAGGCAATTCTACATTCCCTAAATTGAAAAGGAGTGAGTCTAAGATGAGAGAGCTGCTCCCATCAGTCACTGCTGAAGTCTCTGTGGAAGAGTCATTTATTTTGTGGCTCCCCTTAAACTCAAGCAAATGTGAAGCTAGACACTGAGAGAACACACTGCACTGCAGTATTTTTTTAAAAAATGATGGGCTTCCAAAAAAAAAAGTTCTGGAGAGGCAGAGGGGCACATTGGCAAATAGCCCCTGAGCATATGGACCAGGATGCAAATCCAGCCCTGCCCCTGGCCAGCCGTTTGACTCTCAGCAGGTCACTTCTCTTTCTGGCCTCCAGGCTCCTCTCAGGAAAAGAGAAATGTGAGCCACCAAGAGCTCCACACTTACCCACTGCTTTCAACTGACTCTCAGTACTGTAAACCAGAAACAGGTGCAAATACTGTGGAATTATGGGATCTCCCCGCATCTCCTTCAGCATATTTATCTTTTAATAGCAAAAGAAATAAATTTTTTAGCTCTGATTCCCCCAAATCCTCACTTTCTTTTTTATTGGTAACAGTGATGGCTTTCACTCCAATTTTCTTGGGGTCAAAGAAACTACAATTCACAACGTGAAAAAATGTTCTTTGGGGGTACAAAGTCAGCTTCAGGGTAAAAAATAGAAATGCTTTGTCTCTGAGTATTTCCCATGAGTATGTAGATTCTATCTTTTAAATGGAGATGAATTGTGATTTTTAAAAATGTTGTCATAATGTGCTGTGAAATAAACTCAGAGATAAGCTTTCCATCCAATGCCTAACAGAGTAGTTCCCGTTTGTTAACTGAATTTGGGCCTCAGCTTCTAGGCACTGCTCTGACTGTTATTTTCAAATTGTCACTTGAGCTATATGGCGCTTCCAGGATTTACTTTGTGTCCTGTGCCATGATACGCAGTTTCTGTAATCCCAAAGGAAACCCAGATTGAGAAAGCGATCGCCAAGGGACCCCTTACCCAATAGTCCTCCACAGCATGTGTAAGGCAATAAGCTTTAGCAAAGTGAAACCCAACCAGAATTAATTGTTAAATTTATCTAATTGTAGCCATTCTAAATCAAATAAGGTGGTATCATTCATTTCAGACTTTAGTGTCCGGATTTTCAAAGGCAGCATCAATTTTTTCCAAAGTTACCATCAACATCTTCTTCCTCTCTGTCCAATAAAAAGATATGTATTATTTTATGCCAATGACAAACAGACTCCTAGCATCTGATTTCATTGAACTATCTCATTGCAAAAAGCTGCTACCTCTCCTTTACACTTATAATAAAAGGTGGCAATATTTATCAAAAAACTCATTAGTATGTGAGACAAAATGCTAAAATTGGATTTTCAAAATAAAAATAGCAATCAAGCAAAATCTCATTTAAAGCAAATAGACTTTTCCCCTGTGACGGGGTTATTGAATGCTGATGGCTTCTCCTCAGTGAGCACTGGAAAAGGTTGCACTGCTAAGTGGCTCATCCAAAACCCCCTCATTTTTCATCAGTCCTGGCATAGAACACATAAGCATTTGCATTAAAATTATGTTATAACTTCAGCTTTGAGACAAAATAAAGCCTAACTCTGATAAATATTGTTGCCTTTACATATGATTCCAGAAATGTGTATTTATTAATATTCCAGGCCTACCAGGTTATTCAAGGTATCAAAAGCAGCTTCCAAATTTAGGTATTTGCTTCAAACCACCAAAAATATCATTTTAAAAATAGTTCACATGTTCTAATAACTTACTATGTGCCAAACTCTGGGCCCAGGACACCCACTCATTCCCACGCACAGGCATGCCAGCAGGGCCTCAGCTCAAGAACACTGCGCCGGGCGAGCAAATCCGTGCCACAGCCCGGGTCAGGAAGGTACATGCGGGACTTAGCCAGCTCACAAGAGCTGATGAAAGTGTAAATGAGAGAGTTTATGGCAAAGCACCTGAAAAACATTTTGAATCTAGGTGATAGGTTCCGATCGTAAGCCTGTCCCACCAGCCGTGATACCGGAGCAAGTCACACAACTCTCTGAGCTCGTGAAGAATTCTTTATGTAATGGAGGTCTAGATTAGGACAGATTTTAACAGGAGCATGCATTTTGTCCCCAGGAATTTATTTAGGATTAATTGAAGGTATTAGCAATGTCTCCTTCTGTTGGTATGCCGAACCAATCACTGTTGTTTAATACAGGGTTATTTCTAACTTTTTAAAAAATTCTAATTGTAAACAGCCAGTGTTCTAAATGGAAAGTTAATCAACAAATGACATAATTCATCCTTGGGGAAGTTTATTTACTTTTACAATCCCTCATGGTAGCTGTTACTACTAAATATGAATATCTTGATTAATAGCAGCAACATAATTGGTGCCCAATATCTATTCATTACCACAGCTCAATTTCTTTATAAAACACCACCCTATATAATAAATAAGAACTTCATGTTCTACCTGACAGGTTGATTAATGACCCTACAATCAAACCCTTTTACATAGTAAGTGAAGGGTGAATATTGTAAGTGTCGGCTGTTCTGTTTCTACGCAGGCTAGAACCATCCACTTGTCAGAGAAGAGGGTCGACTCCAGCCATACCTGGTTGGGGGGCAGGACCCCAGGAAGCCTTTGTTAGTCATCACTGTGGGGTCAACCGGGTGGTGCACTAGCTCACAGACTCTAGTCAGAGCTAACATTTACTGGGTACCCTCCTTCTGCAAATGGTTATTGAGCATCTGCTGGATGTTAGGATGGGAGAGGCAACCCTTCCCCTCAAGGGCCTCCCAGGCCGGGAGGTCAGGCGGACAAGTACAGACTTTGTGCTTACAATACACCGGGCTCTAGGGCCACTGACCTAGCACATCCCTGGACATCAGTTGGCAGAAGAACCACCAAGGTTGCTGGGGAAGGGGGCAGACATGGTTTGTAGAAGACTGCAAAGAGGAAGGACACATGACCTGGGCCCTAATGGAAGACAAGCCAGTAACCACATAGAGAGCTACTAACAATAATTGCTAGTGGGAGGAGCAGCTGGCGGGTGGGAGGCTCTGTGGACAGACCTCCTTGGACCGAGGGAAGCCTGGGGGGAACTCCAGTTTCATCAGTGAGTTCATGTATCTCACTGGCTGCGTGTGTGGGCTTTGTGGTTCACCGAGCTGGGCTGATTTCAGTCATGAGCCTCAGTTTCCCTATTGTAAAATGCAGATAGTAACACACTCCCTCACAAGACAGACCCTTGTGGCGTGCCCACTCCACCAAGTTCACACACTTGGTGTCCCATCTGGCACAAAGCAAGCGTGCAGGAAACTAGCCTGAATGTGGTCCCACCTGCTAAACCGAGCCTCCCTCAGTCCGGCCACCACCCAGCAATTTAGGGTGAGATCTCAGAAATGCAGTCACTATATCAAGCTAAGATTGTTCTTCGTGTTATATCCACATTTCTAGAAGATTTTCCTTTCCCAATTAAGGTGTAACAAACAAGCAAAGAAAAACAAAAAAGAACATAAGTTAAAACTTAGAATGGAAAAAAGAAGGAAAAAACTCTCAGAAAATAAAGCTAAGAACATCCAGAGCACAGAGAGAAATAGCCCTGGCCGTAAAAGGGGTACAACCTGCAGACCCAGCTGAAGAATTTTGGAGGATCTCAGCAAAATCCCACCAAGGTGTGGCTCCTCCACCACCAGGCAGGAGGGGTGGAGGAACGGACAACTCAGCTAAGCACCCTAGAGAGTCAAGATCAACTTGGGTCAGAGTTGAGCAGCAGCAAGATTCCCATAGAGGGGGCTCCTGCGGGAAGCAAGAAGAGAGCGAGGAGGCCTGACGCCCCAGCTTTCCCGATCTCTCTGCACGTCATTGATCCACATGCAACCACTGGGGTGCTGACAGAAGATACAAGTGGTTGAGTTTCCACTTTCAGTCAAACAGTTCAGCCCTCAGTGGTGCTGTGGCAGTTTCTCATTCCCATTTTCCTTCTTTTGAAATCAATTAGGTGCCACACCTCTGATAGATCAAATGACCTTCCTGGGATAAGCTATGTACAGGTCGCAGGGGAGCTTCAGGCCGCTGCTTTCTCCTTCATTCCCCAAGAGTAGACTGTGCAGGCAGAGGCGGTACAGGCGACATCAGCCACCAACTCAAATCAGTATGCATCTTAAAGTTTAAGGCACATGCTTGTTATGCCAATGAGCCTTCAAGACTACTCCCTAATCTTCCTCCAAACAGAGGAATCCAGAGATTCTGGAAAACTAACCCCTCACTGGATGGCCCAACCCTTGCAATCCCCAACTCTGCCCTTCTGCAGCCAGAATGAAAAGCTCCGGATCCAAAGGAGGGGAGCCCACTCAAACATCCTATTTCATCCTTATTATTTTAAAATTGCTTTCTTCAAAGAACATCATTTTTTACTTTGACACATTATTTCTGTTAATGGTATCAATCAGCTCCTGACTAACTGTTCTGTTGAAAGTGCAGACTGATTGGACTTCAGTAAAAGCATAAAGCCAATTTTATAATTTCCAGGCAAACAACCAGACAGCCTTGAGAAATAGCAGAGCGTACTTCAGGACAATGCCACTCAACCTCACCTTTTTTGTTCCTGTGTCTGTTCCTAAAGCAGACAGAAGGCGGGAGAGCTCCTGCCAGTGTGTGGACTCAGGGAGGCTGAGCTCCTGGCAGACAAAAGTTAGCTTCCCTCTCTACCTGTCCACCTTGGGAGACCAGAGATACTGCAATTGCCAGGCAATCAATACCTGATTGTCTCAACTGCTTTAGAGACAATTCTAAAAAGGAGGCAGGGGGGAAGAATGCATGGCGGCTGAAGCTATCTCTGAAGCCGATTCTAGAAGACAAAGGAAAGTGTGGAAAACAGCAGAGCCTCTCGTCTTAGGGCGAAGGCCATTTTCTGAGTGATAACCTCTGCTACTCCAACAAGTCCCAGCATCACAGAGGGTTCATGGCCAAACTGACCAGACAGTAACCTCCTGAATAGGGTCTGGACCACGGTCCACATGACGGCTCATTTTTATAATCCCTTTTACCTTGTCTTCACCAGTTTTGCTCCCATCTCTATGGAAACTGGAGTGGGAATCAGGAGCCAGCCCTGAAAATGATCGTCAGAAACTATCTCCTAATTCCATTTCCATGGAAACAGATGACAGATCAGTGAAAATAAGGTAATATTTTTAAATAAGGTAATCTTTTTTAAAAAAAATTTCATTTCCCTAAGTTTCCAACAATTTTACAGAGCTGAAATTTGAGTATACATTACTCATGAGGTACAAAAGCAGTAAAATTCTCCTGAAGTTAAAGATAAATGTTGGGGACAGAGCAAGAATCCAACCACACAGGAAACTGGTGAAATTAAGGAAACATCATCTCAGCAGCAACCCCAAGAGCCTGAGGTAGGATATTCTGCACCAATCACACAGCTTTGTCTCAGGCCCTCCATCAGGTTCTATAATAGCATCATCACCATGTTATGATGGTTTTCACTAAAGAAAGTAAAATGTTTCCTAAAAACTAAACCCTCATGGAAGCTTTACAATGGGAAGGATCAAGTGTGGGGACGTGACTATTCTCTGCAGCCAAGAATTCTCCAAAGCTAACTATCCTATGGAAAAATCCAACGAGGCTCCATTGCTCTGCAAGACTGAAAAACACCTGGACAGGCAGCAACCTGGGCATGCAATGTTGCACCTACCCTTTCTGTTACTGAGAAAACTGCCAACATCTTGCCAAATCCTTCCTGTGAAATAACTGTGGGTCAAAACCCCAAAATAGCAAGCCACAGATAAAGGACCTGAATTTGCAGGCTGAAAATGTAACAAATCACAGCACTTCAGCTTGGAAATAGACAGAGCTCAGGGGAACTGACACATTCAGATAGATGGTATTTCTTCTAAAGAAGATGAGAAGGAATTCACACTGTGGAGCAGATAGCACAAATTCATCCACCCTCTCGTTGTCATGATAACAGCTCACGCTTATAGGGCACTCACTCTTTGGCAGGCATATACTAGACAGTTGAGGTGCATGTGATATGCACCCCTCCCAGGGAGGTACTGCGGATAAAGGACCTTAGGCTCAGGGTCATCTGGCCAGAGAGTCAAGGACACTGGAAGCCCAGGCCCTTCTGATTCCTGACTCCAAGCTTCCTGAGCCCTCAGTAGGCTACCCAAAATTGTTCACCTGCAGCCAAAGTAGAAAGCATGACCTCTAAGGAGTAGGTTATGCAAAAGTCTGTGTAAATAAGTGGAGGAATATTTGTTGCTCATAGAAAGCACTGAGTACATGTGAGAGTTTGTTTGTTTATTCGTTGGTTTGAAAAGTAAAATATATATTAGAAAGAAGGAATAAAAAATCAAGAGGTAAAATGGTACACAGAGAAGGCACAAACTCTCATATTTAAAAAAATACGTAAGGTCAAGGTTGTTAAAAAATAAACAACAATGAACGAGAGAAGACTCAAAATCACCTTGTGATAAATGAATACAAAGTAGTTTTGGAACTGCAGATAAATATGTCAAAAGAAAATGTTCCTGTATTTGATAACAGAGTTGACAGTGACATCGCAAAGCTACACAAGCTAACGAGACCCCAGTATACAGATTCAAACCGTGTGGGAAACAGATTTTAAGGCTGGATCAAAGAGAACAGCTCAGGTGTGCATGTCATTATGTTTCCAGCAGAAGCTGCAGTATGAGCATAACTGAATTAAAACATTAGAAAATGCACAAATTGGCCACCATCATTATCCCTTCAAAAGAAATCAGAAAATAAGATAATAGGAAGGAATTGCTGTGACATAAAGAAGAAAAGCCTCAAGGATGTGAGCAGAAACATGTTCTGAAAGCAGCATTAGTTGGTACAGTCATGGCTGTGGTCCAGGAGAACTATTTCTTCCTTAAACATATAAAAAAATTGAAACTAAGCAAACTATTTGGAGAAACAGACTATTCAAACAAGGGAAGCAGGAAAACTCATAACCTGGCTGGATGCATGCAGTTGGGACAACTGAACCCCAAACCCAGTGTAACACAACAAAGCAAGTAAGAGTACATTCTCTAATGCTTAGTACTAACACAAAGAACAAGGCCCCCTTTCACTTCCAAAGCCTTTTAAAAGCAATGAAAAATTAGCTACCATAAATGTAACACAGAATGCACCACGGTCGCCTTTGAAAACAGCACGAAAATCTCAAGTTGCTCAACTTCTCGGTACTTCGAAAGAAGAGTTCAAACATTCTATGAATACAGGGCATAGATGCCAATCCAGCTCTGAGGGCAAGCATGGGCAAGCAGGAGACAGAGAAGAAATTCAAAAAAGAAAGAAAGAAGGAAGGAAGGAAGGAAGGAAGGAAGGAAGGAAGGAAGGAAGGAAGGAAGGAAGGAAGGAAGGAAGGAAGGAAGGGAGGGGGGGAGGAAGGAAGGAAGGAAGATGTAAACAGCAAGTTGGGCAGAGAAAAAGGGACACAGTACCTCTCAAACCAACCCCCCCTCCATCACCACCAAAAACAAACTTCCATTTCCTCTTTCAAGAAAAACCTGAGACTTTTCTTCAGAACAGAGTAAAGTTCATCAGTTCAATTCAGCCCTGGCTGGTAGCTCAGTTGGTTAGAGCATTGTCCTGATATGCCAGTACTATGGGTTTGATCCCCAGTAAGGGTACATACAGAAAGCAACCCATGGATGTAAGTGCAACAACAAATCAATGTGTATGTCTGTCTGTCTGTCTCTCTCTCTCCCTCCCTTTACAAACAAACAAACCATCGTTTCACTTCTATTTTTGCCCCCAAACCAGAAAGTCCTCTCACCCATAATTAAGATGGGGGTAAGGAGATCCTAACTTACTCAAAAACTCATAACCACAAAAGAATAATGTACCATCTAGTCATTCAAAACTCCCTCCCTCCCCTTCCCTAGCAATGGCATATTCTCCTTTTGCCTGTCTTTAGGCCGGACTGAGAACGGATCTGCAAGGGTGGTTGACTTTTAACACAAACGCCTTTGAAAGCAGGATCCCCATTAAATGGGTAGCATTTGGCAAATCCTACAGCAGGGTCAGCAAACTGCAGGCAAGGGCCAAGTCCAGCCACTGCTATCTTTGTAATAAAGTCATATGAGAAGACAGCCATGCCTATTCCCTTAGGTATTGTTATGGCTACTTTCACACTACAACAGAGCTGCAAAGCCTACACTATTTACTATCTGGCCCTTTAAAGCTTGTCAATACCTAAAGCAAAGCTAACCTCAGGGTACAGGCATCAAATTAAGCAGAAAGCTTGTTACAAAATCAAATCCCAAGACCCTCCCCGAGATATTCTGACTCAGTGGATCTGGGAAGAGGCCCAGAAATCTGCATTTTAACAAGCTCAAGGAGGGTTGTAAACCACACTCTGAGAAACTTTATAGGCTTAAGAGATGTCATTAAAAATATAAAGCCAATAACCAAAATATTAAAGGATGACTTTCCATTTTAAAGTAAGGAAAAACTCAAAACTTGAGCTTGCTCAGCTCTTTCCAAATTAAGATTTTCTAGGGCTGAAAAGTGCAAAGGCCAAAAAACACCTGTTCAATCTTTTAGGCTTACCTGTGCTTTGCAAAGATTAATCATTTCCACTAAAGTTCGCTCAGCCATGCTCTCTAATTATTAGCAAGGCATTGCTCTCAGACAGGAGACCATTTCTGTTTCCATAACAACTTGGCTCAGACTTTGGTGCAAAAAACACTCTTGCAGAAGAGGTGAGCAGCCAGCCTGACTCTGCCTGTCAGTCAGAAAAAATGGCCTTGCGGTAACTCACAACACTCCACAACACATTAGCAACCCTTCTGAAAAGTCTTTTAATCCCAAGATTGCATTATTACTAAATTTCCTTGTGATGGGCTATTTTAATACTAACTGATGCCTGAACCATGGATCAGACTAATAATATAAGGTAATAATGTGTACCTCCAGATAGAGAATGATGCACTTTTTCCCCAAGGGACAAAGAGGGGAGAACCCAAAGATGCTCAAAGGATGTTAAGTACAGAAAGAGTTCCTAGGTCAAATAAATTAGATAAATCTTGGTTAAATTAAATTAACAGCTTCCTCCACTGAGACTTCACAGAGTTTTTATTTTGTTAACGTGCTTTTCTGTCTCTCCCAAGTTGGAGTGGTGGCTTCATTTCCAACCATAAACTTCTTAAGCCCAGAGTTGCTATTTTTGCATGGAGCCGTAATTGCACAAGGCCCAAGTAATCCAGTTTGCCCGGGACTTTCAGTATTAAAACTGGGACAGTTCCAGGCGAACCAGGACAGTCAGTCCCCCCACAGGACCCTGGACACATGGACAGACTTTCCTTAGAACACCTGGCACTTGTACTCAAGTTATTTGAGTGTCTTCCTGGCCAGAGGGCAGGGAACAGACTCAATTTCTCTTTGTAACCCCAACACCTACCAAAACACTAAGTATAGGCAACATGTTCCATAGGTGTGTCTTGAATAAGTGAAGTCATGAAATAGAGCAGAGAGTCCTTTTAAACCAGGCCCACTCCCTCTATTCATTCAATATTACTGAGTTGAACCATATGAAATACCCGCCTTTATAGGTCAAAATGGTCGAATATCAGGGACTTCATATTTCAACTGAATTTATACATTTTTATTCTGGAACTGAGGTTTTAATGTGCAAAATATATTTTATAGAGTTGGTAGCCACAGTCAGCATTAGATACTGAGCCCACAGTAGGTGCCAAAAGCCTTGCCCAACTGGGTCTACATCACTCCAACCTACATTAAAGGGCCATCCAGATAGTGAAACCACCTTTTAATGTACAAAGCATGTAGCAGGAGCTCTATATTTAGAGGCCAAAGAGAAAAATCCCACAATTCTGCCACATCCAACCAGCATGTAGCAGGACCAGAGCTTGCCAAGGACTACAAGTCAAAGGCTCAGCAGAAAAGAAGCACACAGGCCTGATATGAATACCATGTTTTCTGCCAAATCAAATGAACACCTTTCCATATAGGTTTACACTGGCAGCCCAGGGAGAGTAAACAGCACCGAGGGCTTTGGAAGGGAGATGGGGGCGCCGCATGCCTGCACGCAGGCACTGGGAGGGCAGAGCTGCAGGGCACACATCACTGAGGACCCCTTAGCTGTGCAAAGGCCTGTGTGCACTGGGAATGTCTGACGGGCTGGTGGGGCTTTCTCAAAAAAGAGGCCACTCATGGAAGAAAGAGAGCTTTCTCATTGGCAATTTAGAAGATACACCACAGGGCAGGAGGAGAGGAAGGACAGGGCACAATCTGCTCAGGACTCTGGCTGCGGAAGGAAAGACGTGCGAGGATGGACAGAAATGGGTGTTAGAGAAGCAGACAGACAGGAAGAAGAAAGAAACATGGGCAGAACAAGAGAAGAAAAATTAAGCAGAAGGACAGATGCATAGGGAAAGACTCCAAGAACCAAGGATTTCAGTCTAGAATAATTCAAAGTTCAATGGAAAGACACCCCATGGGAATCACATGCCATTTCTTTCACAGCCAAAAGTCCTAGACCTTCCCAACAAAACATTCTGAATGGAGGAGAAAGAGTTCTTCTGCTCCTCAAACTCTGGCTGGAGACTCTCACGTTTTAAGCCTTTAAACTACTTGTGAGTCCCATCCTACTGAATCATTTGCGCTTCCTAGTGTCAAGAGAAATCTGCGTTTCTTTAACCTTCATTTTGAATGATCATTTCTTCAATAGTTTTGGACATAAAACATTTCCTATGTGGAATGCAGGGGCTGTAAACAACCTGCCTTCCTCTCTGATAGTAATTTTGCTTTATGTCAGAATGACCTCTGACAGCTCAGAATGCATCTCAGCACCAACTCTCCCACCACCACAGGTCAGCCCTGCCACCCACCAAATTACAACCACAAAGTGAAAGGTCTGCCAGGATGTATCTACTATACCTGGAGCCTTCTCAGAGTTTTTCATTAAAGAAATTTCCGATGCTGTTCCTGGGGTTCTTCTCACAGTAACTCATCAAGATCGCTTTGGCACAGCAAACTCATTGATCTCTTATGACAAATATCACCGTGTGTGTTACAATCAGTTACAGAATTCAGAAAAGCCCTTGTCAATAACTTCACTGTTCATTTAGCTATTCTTAATAAATGTTTACTCTTTAAAAAGTAAACAAAAGTCTAGGAGACAGTTCCACAACATGCCCAATACAGATTATCCTCAAAGTTGTAGACTGCACGGTCCTTTAAGGAGCTGCACGCCCTCCCCTCCTCCTCCCCACAACCACACTGTCAGGTCGCCTGTCCAGTCTTCCCATTGACACATAAGGTTTTTCAGAGGTTTTTATTAAAATTACTATATATATGGAGAGAGACAGAGAGAGAGAGAGTTTATAATATCTGACAAAGCCTAGGAAAGACTGAAATAGTTTGACATGGCAAAAATAATAAAATCTAGTCATCTTTCCAGCTGAGTTCAGGTTTGACAAAATTTGATCTCTTAAATAGAATAGAAGCGTAAAAATGGACACGTGCTGAACTTCATATAAAAAGCTTTTACTGAGCAAAATTGATTCCAATAGAAGAAAAATGTATTCACTCATTTGTCCTTGGGTGATATTGTTGAACCCAAGGAGAAAGGGAGGAAAGGAGGGAAGTAGTAAGGGGTATTTCTTGACTAAGGTAAAACTATCAATACAGAAGTCCACAGCAGCAATATTTTGACATTCCAAACTGTGTCTCAGATGCCCAAAAATCTGACCAAGAAGACTTGTGTGAATAAGGAATGTTTCTATCACATACATTGTTTAATTTTTAATTGTGCTTTGAATTTTATCCATAATCTATTTTGTACCAGGAATAGGCAAATTTGTGTACCTAATGGGTCTGAGGTGGAAAACTCTACCTGAAGGACAAACTGCTTTGATCCCCTTTTCAGTGGGTCTCTTGGCAAAGCTTGTTACTGAGATGGCCTATTCCCAGGCCACTTTCTCCTGCTACTCTTACCTGGTTAACTCATTCTCATCATTCATATCTTGGCTGAAAAGGCACTTCCTTATGGTATAGTAGGCAGTTAGACAGACTGAAGCAGAAGAGGAATGATATGCCAGGTAGAGAAGGTCACCAGGGCAAAAGCCCCAGTGCCTAGCAATGGACAACTGTAAGGTGGGACCTCGCCACCAGGGTGACCTTTCGTCCCCTAGCATATCACTAGTCACGTGGTAGACCCCCTTAGAGAAGGAACAAGGGGGCCAAAGAATAGCCTGATAGGATTCCCTTGTACAACCACTCCCTTAAGAATTAAGCCCTCAGAGCAGTGAGGTTCTGACCACATCAAATAATCTTAGGAACAAAGCCTCTGGTCTGTTGACTACAGAAACAGAGTTTTGGTGAAACTAGAAACAGTATCTAGGCCTCAGTTGTGGTTCAGCTGCAGGCCTAGAAAAGTAGCAGAGACAGGCAGGGTGATACCATGGCTTACCTCAGAACCAGCTGTAATGACTACTAGACCCCTGCTCTGGCATTGACCAATCAGTGGGGACCACAACCCTGAAAGAACACACCTGGAAATGCTGATGAATACTCTATTGAGATCCTCTCCGAGACCTCCCCTAAAATCACAGACTTCAGAGAATAGATAAAACCCCTTAGAGGAAGGGCCCAGTGCAAGTTACTATTCTCCCTCCCTCCTCTCCTCCCTCCCTCTTGTCCTCCTTCCCTCTCTCTCTGGGATCTCTCCCTTTCTCTCTCTAGCAGGCCTGCATCCTTCATTATCCCCGTCTTTCCCCAGATTCACTCTGGAGTGAGCATACCCACCCTTTCCCCTCTCCTTCCCCCAGCACATTTTCTTTGTCCTTCTCTCTCCTAAGCTCCAAGCACCCTTCTTTTACCTCTGTATCTTGTTCCCTGAGCCCACACAGCTGAGCTGGCTCACTTCTTCCACAGCTCACTTTTACTACCTCTATGACTTTCTAAATAAACTTCTGCTTGTATTTGAGTTCCTTTGCTCTGAATGTAATGGAGTGTAAAGTGAGGGTCCCCTGAAAATGGAACATATTCCCCACATTCCTTGGTTGGGGGAAGGGGGGATGGATGATATGGAATTTAAGATACTTGGCATAACAATGGCAAATTAATAGCTGTGCTGCCACCCTGCGTAAAAGGTGCATATGATTTTAAGAGCATAGAGTGACTCGTGACATAACTGGGGAAAGTGGGGGCAGTGAATGCCCATATGTCATAGGGAACTCTCGCCCTGATGAAAGATGGCAGCAGAAAGAAGGTGAAAGATACAAGGGAACTGGCAAAAGTAGCACATCATCAGAGGGGCCGGATATGAGATCATATAGGAAGTTCTGGGCCAAGCATTTTAAACGGGGATGGGCTGAAAGAGAGAGAGCTGCCATGCAGTCTGCAGTGAAGTAGTAGAAGCCACGCCGGCTGAGAGACAGGAAGAAGCCATGCAGGAGAAACGGGTGTAAGAAGAGAGCTGAGGAGCTGTGCAGGGGCCTGCCCAGCCAAGCAGGGACTGGACTATGCCCAGGAACACAGACTTTGGCTTCTCTGAAGGATGTACAGAGGAGCCACTCCCTTGGGACATGTGCCTGCCTGGACTCCACCATGATCCAGGGTAACACCATGTTCCCTGAACCACTCTCTGAAGGCTGAGAACACTGCACCCCAGTTCCTGAAGAGGATGGTGCCTCTGAAACCCACAAGTGAACATTCCAGACAGGATGGAGACTATCTGTGCATCCAGTTTAAGAACGGATCAGAGTATGGGGAATTTGGGGGCATGGTTTTGGCTTATAGCCTTTTGGGGAGAGCAAGGGAAGTGCTGTTTTTGTGGGAGAACAGGGCTCTGAGCAGGAGTGCTCTCAGCCTCCCTGAGGTTGGAATCCTGTAAATAAAAACCTATTTTCTTCAACACTAACTGTTGGGACATGTGTAAAGGCACTGTGTGGCCAAGCCCCTGTTTGCTTGTGGTTACATGAATTCTTTTCTTAGCTTAACTCAAGAACCAGGGTTGCTAAACCGAGGTCCAACTTCACCAGGAACAGATGGTGCCATTTCACCATTAACACTTAGAGAGGGTCTTCTTTCACCACCTGAAAAAAAAATCTCCCCCCACCCACCATCACCACTATCACCATCGTCACACATGTACACATACACCATTCCCTATCACTGTCCTTTTCTCTATTGCATTAATCACAATTTAATTTTTTTCAAATGTATTTGTTAATTATTTATTTTCCTTCTCCCAGCGGACACTTGTTCCATGAGGGCAACTGTCCAGCTCATAGTAGAACGGCAACAATAGGAACTTCCAGCCAAGATGGAGGTATAGGTAAATATACTTTGCCTCGTCACACAACCAAAAAAAGGATAACAACAAATTTAAAAACAGAAAACAACCAGAACTGCCAGAAAATCAAACTGTATGGAAGTCCAACAACCATGGAGTTAAAGAAGAAACATTACCCGAGACCAGTAGGAGGGGTGGAGACAAGCAGCTGGGGCACAGAGGACACATAGCAAAGTGGCGGCTGGAGGACCAGGCAGGGGAGGCAGCAATTGGCATCCTGTATTTGTGTGCGGATAAACCAGGAGGAACAAGAGGGAAGCAAGACAGACCATGCAAACCAGGGGTCCAGTGTCAGAAAAGGAAGCCTCAAAACCTCCGGCTATAGAAACCTATGGGGGTTTTGGTGGTGGTAGAAACTTCCAGTTTCACAGGAGAGTTCACTGGAGAGATCCACAGGGTCCTAGAATGTACACAAACCCATCCACCTGGGATTCAGCACCAGAAGGGCCCAATTTGCTTGTTGGTAGTGGGAGAAGTGACTGAAAGCAAGACAAGAGCCAAGCAGGTGGCACTGTTCCCTCTCTGACCCTTCCCTCACATATAGCGCCACACCACAGCAGCATGAGTTGCCTGCCCTGGTGAATATCTAAGACTCCACCCCTTAAAACGTTAACAGACTCACAGAGACAAAGAAATATGGCCCAAATGAAAGAACAGATCAAAACTCCAAAAAAAGAACCAAGCAACAAAGAGATAGCCAACCTATCAGATGCAGAGTTCAAAACACTGGTAATCAGGATGTTCCCAGAAATGGTTGAATATGATCACAAAATAGAGGAAAAAATAAAGGCTATGCAAAGAGAAATAAAGGAAAATATACAGGGAACCGACAGTGAAGGGAAGGAAAACATAAACATTCAACCAGCACAGAATGAAGAAACAAGAATTTTAAAAAATGTGGAGAGGCTTAGGAACTTCTGGGACATCTTTAAATGTTCCAACATCCAAATCATAGGGGTGCCAGGAGGAGAAAAAGAAGAGCAAGAAACTGAAAACTTACTTGAAAAAATAATGAAGGATTGCTTCCCCAATCTGGCAAAGGAAATAGGCTTCCAAAAAGTCCAGGAAGCTCAGAGAGTCCCAAAGAAGTTAGACCCAAGGAAGCACACACCAAGGCACATCATAATTACATTACCCAAGATTAAATATAAAGAGAGAATCTGAAAAGCAGCAAGAGAAAAGGAGACAGTTACCTACAAAGGAGTTCCCATAAGACTATCAGCTGATTTCTCAAAAGAAACCTCGCGGGCAAGAAGGGCTGGAAATAACTATTCAAAGTTATAAAAGGCAAGGAACTACATCCAAGGTTACTCCATCCACCAAAGCTATCATTTAGAATGAAAGGGCAGACAAAGTGCTTCCCAGATAAGGTACTTAAAGAAGTTCATCATCACCAAGTCCTTATTATATGAAATGTTAAAGGGACTTATGTAAGAAAAAGAAAGTTATCAAAACTATGAACATTAAAATGACAAACTCACAACTATCATCAACTGAACCTAAAAAAAAAAAAAAGAAAAAAAAAGCTAAGCAGACAACTAGTAGAGGAACAGAATCACAGAAATTGAGATCACATGGAGGGTTATCAGTGGGGAGGGGGAGAGGAGAGAACAGGGAAAAGTTATAGGGAATAAGAAGCATAATGGTAGGTACAAAATAGGCAGGAAGAGGTTAAGAATAGTATAGGAAATGGAGAAGCCAAAGAACTTATATGTACAACCCATGGACATGAACTAAGGGGGGGAATGCTGGTGGGAGGGAGGGGGGCAGGGTGGAGGGGAATAAAGGGGAGAAAAAAATGGCACAACTGTAATAACATAATCAATAAAATATATTTTTAAGAAAAGAACTGCAACAATGAACTGTATAATAAATATCATGAAAGAGAATCAGAGATGATGACCCACTAAGCAAAATGTAATTCAGTTCCTTTCCAAGGACCACGTGGCATTACTTTACATCTTTGGAGTCTAGGAAAAAGCTCTATGTTCTAAAAATAAACCGCCTTGACTTGAACTGGTGTGTCTCTAGCTACCCAGAGAGCAAGGCCCATTCCACAGTCAGGCTGCTGTTTTCTTTACAGATTCAGGCTCAGACATTATTTTTTAGTCTTGATACATTTGCTGACATTTGAATTACTGTGTTTTTGTTCTTCTGGTTTTTAACTTTTGAGTTTTGTGTTTTTAAAAAAGACAAATGATGCTCAGAGGCTCTTTCCACAACACACAAACAGCTCACAACCAGTCTCCTACAATAAGCAACATCCCCCCTGGCAGTTTTGAAGCATATTCCCGATCCTATTTCTGACCATCCTGAAATGTCCATTTCAATCTCATCGTGGGCATGAGAAAATACATGCCAAAACCAGCAGGGAATCTCAGGCCAGTGTCCAGAAGAACTTATTGCCAGGACAGTGAGAGTTCAGCATACAGCCCTTAGGACGCAGTACTCACATCAGCTTTCCTGGCCCTGAACATTACAGTAGGTAAAGCCCCCAAAGTCTAATCTGCTGCGTCTTTGGAAAACCCTGGAGCATTGGTCCAGACCACCTGAAGGGGCCTTCCTTTCTTCTCTAATTTGCAGCAATTTGTGAATTCATTTGCATAAGCAAACTCCAGAGAGGCAAGAATCGTGCTCTGAGAGTACAGCCTTGGCGGGGTGCTCCTGGGCCAGCGACAGCAACACTGGCAGTGCTGAAAAGGCTACCGGACTTTGGCACATATGCCTGGAATCTCATTTGGATTGTAAATAGAATTGAGTCAGGCTTGAGTATCCTTGTGTGCCAGATCTGGGATTTCCATTTAAAAACTGCAAATAACTCCCATCCTGAAACAACCCTAACTTATGCAGCATTAGCGCTAGATGGTTCCCCTTATCTTCACATTTTAAAAGACAAGTACCCAAATCAGAGAGAAAATTCAAAGGGTATTTTTACATGAATTAACAAAACAAAGCCTACTCACCATTATGCAATGTGAAATAATGTCAGCACAAGTGAATGAAAGTTACAAACTCATTCATTCCTCAAGCATTTATGGAGAACATACAACACCCCAGATTCTGTGCAAGAGGCTTCCACTGACCCCATTCTCACTTTTAAAAAAAAGGAACTGCAACAATATTCACTGTTCACTTTAACTCTTCCCCTCTCAAGATCTGTTCTTTCAGTCATGACGAGTCAAACATAACAGTCTTGTCTCTGGCTGTGTTGAAGGGCTCACTAACAAGCAAAATACAGGAAAGGGGAGAAAAGAATAGAAATGCAGATTTAAAAATAGAGAAGAAAGTAATAAAAAAAGGGGGGGGGCTGGGGAGCTTAAGGCAAAAATGAAAAGAGAGTGGATTAAGGAAGAGTCCTAGGGAAAAAATGAAGACAAAGAAGAGACTTTCCCTCTAATTATGGAGGGGAAAAGTGAAAGCAAAGAAAAATCTGTAAGCCCAGCACTCATCCCCTAATTAGGCAAGACCTGATCGGATCACTGAGTACCTGAAGGGAGCCCTTTAAGGTCTTTTGCTCCAATTTCCCCCAGACAGCTACCTGGCCCCAAGACCAAACGGGCTTCCATTCCAGCTTCTTTCTCCCTGAGCTTCTACAGTGAAAGAATCTCACTCTCCCACCAGGCAGTTCTGTCCATCTTGTTTACACTGGGCATCCTTTCCCCCTGCCACCACCCCTAAATGAAGGTGGTGAACAAGATGAGCTCAAGGCCCCATCCCCTGCTTCCCACACTCCCTGATTGTAAAAGTTGGCTCCACTCTTAATCAATAACCCACAGATCTGAACACGGTCCTCCTTTACCTCCTAGGACATTACTGGAGCCCACCAAGCTTGAGCTGGCATCACACATCTCCACAGACTATGACGACAACTGGTACAGGGGATGCAAGGAACCCACAGAGATGTCATGTCTCGGTGACAGAAAGGCAGAAAGCTGGGGATGAATAACCAGAGCTGAAGGGTATTGGGTCCAATCTCACTGCTGATACACACCAACGCCTTTGCAGGACTAAAGAAATCATACACTTTTCCATTTGACAAGCCTTTCGACTATGGGCCATCTATGTGCCTGACTTGGGAACATCTAAACAATGTTGGAGAGCTTACGATCGCATGGGGAACACAGCTGTCTCAACTCAAAGAGATGATGGAAAAACTCAGTAAGAAGTCAAGGTAGAGGGAATTAAGTGCAAGACAGGAAACAGCAGACACTGTGTAAGTAGAAATTCTCATTCTATATAGGGAGTGAGAGAAATTTCCCTTCAGATCCAAAGACTGAATCACAATCCTTGTCCCCAAAATGTTCTTACTAGACTTTTCTTTAAAAAAAATTGTAACCCAGGTAATATGACTCATAAAGTCGCCCCCCAAATGCTAACTTTCATCAGGATATCTTTGATAAGAGAAATGACCTAAAATCTATCACCACCAAATGTTAACCAAAATGTCAGGATTTTTCAGACTATTAAGTCAGCAGTTTCATCTCTCCACATTAAAGAGAGGAACAATCTTATAAAAACTCATTAGGAACATTCCCAAAGGTTCAGAAAATTATCTGATAAATACAACAAACTCTTTAAAATTCATCTTCTATAAATTAAGCACCACAGAGTCAGAGGCATCACTAACAGCTTCTGAACTATGATACTTATGATTAAAGGTACCAAGGAAGAAAGGAAAACCTTCTCCCAAATTACCAAATTTGAGTGACTTAATCAGATGAACATCCAGGGATAAAATAAAAAAATAAAAGGGGCAACGAACTCCCCTATCTCAAAGTTAATGACACTCTCTGTATTCTTCCACCATGTACTCAATTAATAAGGGCTTCTGGACAGTAGAGCAATTTTCTTCTCTATTCACAGAATTTCAAGGTGAGCAGCTAATAACTTGCAGTAAGTTGTTTGCTTAAGATTAATGGTATTCAGCAAGGAGCATTATAATTTAGGGCTGTCAACCTCAGGAGAAAAAATGGGCAAAGCGATATGATGGACTCAGGCTGCCAATGGCCCTCAGGACCACAAAGCACCAGCTGGAAGAGAAGAGTCCACCAAGGTCAAATTTCCAGCCTTGGACTTCCTCTTTGAAATGCTGAGACAGTCTAAAAGGAAATGCAGCCAGCTCCACATGGATCCATGCTGCAAATTTCAAGGTTTTGAACAAAGCCCCTGCCCATCTTAACGGTTCTTGGCACGCAAGGTGACAAGGACCGCAGGAGCTCAGCTGCAGTCATTGCACGCCTGGGCTCCTCTTAGCAGAACACGCAAGGCGCCTCTCTTTGTGGATCCTTTTTCTGGGTTGCACACTTCAAGTCACACCACTGGAGGTCAAATGTATTTCCAGTGATCACATGGTTGCCTCTCCACCTTCCTATGAGGGCACCATATATCAGGTGCCAAGAATGTCACCAGGGGACAAAGAGGGATCATTGGAGCAAAATCAGGTCTGTGTTTTTATTTGTTGGAAACCCGTTCCTTCCTCCATACATGAGGGCCAAAAAGCTTCTGAGTTGTAGGGCGTGAACCTGCCTCAGAATCCCAAGAGCAGAGAGCCCCAAGGAACTGTTCCTTGTCCAACTGCCCCATTGGATGTTCACTCTGCCACTTGTATGTTCACTCAAGGTCAGGGTGGGCTGGTTCAGTGGTTCTCAACCAGGCGCAGTACTATCACCAACTTTCAGGGATAGTTAGAAATATCTGGTAGTAGGAGGTGCTGTTTGGAGCTGTAACAATGTGGGGAAGACCACTGGTATGTAATGCAGGCACGCAACCAGGAACTGTCCCTCCCCCAAAGTGCCACTGAAGTTTCTTTTAAAGAAGACTGACCTCATTCATCCATCTTGTTTGACAAAAAAAAAATGAGGTTCAGAAAAGTACAGCATCTTGCCCTAGTTCACCCAGCTAGTTAAGAGGCAGAGCTGGAACTAAAATCCAGGTTTTCTGGCTTTTTGTCTCTACTCAGCTTCAAGGGAAGGTGGAAGCAATGGTAACAGGTGATGGATATTGTATACCCAGACCCTGGGTTCAGTGCTTTGCACTCTTTATTTCATTGAATCTGTACAAGGACCTTAGAAGGAATCCAAGTCACAAAGAGTATGTGATTTATCTGAAGCCATACAGCCTGGAAGTGGCAGGCATCTCCTGCTCAGGAGATGAACATAACTATGTATGTCATACAGAGGAATGATGGGTAGAGGCTGAGGATACCAAGCCTTGTTACAAAGTACCCACCTCCATAATATGCAACAAGGACTAGAAAATTACCATACCTTCTCCTGAACTTTCAAATGACCTAAAAATTGCCCCCAGAGGAAAAAGTCCCTTCCAAAGCTTAGGAGCTCTCTGAACAAAAGTGAGATACATGAATCTGAGAGGAAACGGCAAAGTTGAGAAAACAAAATGACAGATGATTTCAGTTGAGTCCCCATGAGATGGAGATGTGGGTAGAAAGCCCCATCTCAGGGTGAGCTGCAACTGCTTGCACAGCATGTTAATCCCTTGCCATGAGAAGGAACTATTTGTTCCACACTTCAGCAGTGTAAGGAGTATTCCTAAGGTTGAGACTCGCAGATGTAATACATATGGAATCAACATGTCTACCAAATAGGCATGTGGACCTCCTAGAATGACACAAAGAAGAGAGAGGGCAGGGTATAAGGTCCCACAGACAAGGCAGGACACCTGGGCCTCAGCCGACTCCCCTTTCACATATATAAGGTAACATGAAGCATCCTCACCTGGGAGCCTTTGCTGATGCTAGTCCCTCTACCAGCAGTATCCTATTCCTGTCTCCTTAGCATCTCCTCCTGACCCAGCTAACTCCTACTTGATGTTGAGTCTCCATCAGGGAATCATATCCTTCTCTGACCTACTGATTGGGTTAGGCACTCCACTGGGCACTACCACCGTAGCCCTTTGGGCTGACCTCTAGCTAGGAACCAAACACTGAAATTGACTGTTCATGAGTCTTTTCCCCAACTAGACTTTGTGGTCTATGTGGGAAGGGGCTGAACACCTCCTGGAGCACCTGACGTCATGCCCAACAGGCTGGATGAATAGATGCATTGCCACCTCCTCATCCTGCAGGTCTCTCCTCACCTGTCACTCTAAGGACCACCGTGCCACAGCTCCCTCCTATCTCTCTCTCATTCAGTAGCAGTATTATATTTGTTTCTCCAGGGAGAAACAAATTTGTGAAAAAAAAAGCAAATTAGATGTCATTACTCACTCAAAAACCTTCAACGGCTCTCAGGTAGAGTGTGCTTGTTCACATCTGTCTTCTACCCCTCCCCCTGGGAGGCCTGTCATTCCCACCCCACTGAGACCAGGCTTGGCCATGTGACTGACTTTGGCCAGTGAAATGTGAGAAGCAGCACGTCTACCTCAAAGAAGTAGCTTTATGACCTATCATGTATTCCACCATTATTCTTTCCTTCTGCCACTAGGACGGTATTCTCCCAGAGAAAGGTGACTCCCTCAGCTTTGATCCTGGGGTGAGCACATGGAGCACAGCCACAGTCGGCCCTTGAAGGTCAAGTAGTCATGTGGGTCTTGGCCAAATATTTGAAAGCTGGGCTGCAGCCATTCCTTAAGGTTTCCCTTGAGATTCTGTCACATTACTTACCATAATTAGGCATTGCTGCAGGTCACTGAGAGTTGGTTGGTACTGCAGCAAAACCCAGAAAAAGCCGACAACCTCCCATTGCACTCAGTATCAAATCCAAAGTCATCACGGCTCATTTGTTCTGCTCCAGGCATACTGGCCTTCTAGCCATTTCTCAATCATGCCAACAATATTTCCGCCTCTGGACCTTGCACTTGCTCTTCCCTCTGCCTACAATGCACTTAGTCAGCAAGGCCTCCTCTAATGGCCCTGTCTAACACAGCGTCTCCCATTGCTTCCTACCCCTTTACCCTACTTAGCTTTCTTTACGTTACTTACCACTACATGGCATTACATTTTATATTAATTTTAACTATTTATTTTCAGTTTCTACCCTCAGCAGGGAAGCCCCATGGTCAGAGAGTACATCCATCTTATTTATCTCTGAATCCCCACAGCTTAAGGCAGAACCTTATACATTGCAGGTACTCAATAGGTATTTGTTGAATAACTCAATGCCTGACTCCCTTACCACTACGTTATAACCTTCACGAGAGCAGCACACAGGACCCTCTGAATCACAACATTTCCCATCCTACATGTTCTTTTTAAAGTTTTACCACACCCTCATCCTGAATTTCGGAGGACCGGTACTGACTCTTCAGACTAGGTCCTTAAGTACCATTCATTTCTGCCTTGTTCTCTTGCAATTTACTATCACATTATGAGGAGTCCCAGCCATTCTACACAGAGAGACGATATGGGAGACCACATGCTGGGTTCCAGCTGACATCCCAGTATGGACACATAAATGAAGCAGCCTCCAGACAATTCCAACTCCCAGCCACCAAGGCATCCCCAGTCTCCAAGTTTTCCCAGATGAAGTCTCAGCAGAAACAAGTCACTCTGCTGAGTTCAAATTCCCAGCCCCAGAATCCATGAGCATGACGAAACAGTTGCTTTCCACCCCCAAGTTCCGGGGTGTGTTGTTCCTCAGCAATAGGAACTGAAACGCCTCTATGCCATATACACATAAACCAAACTCACTCAGTAAACATCCCTGAGTGACAGATTGGTTGTGGCCCCACATCCTCACCTTTAAATTGAACCCAATTCTCTCTTTTGCCTTGTCTCCAACAAGTCTTGGGGAGAGCACTGTCCTCGACCTGATCCCCTCAACCTGATTGCCTCCAGGACTCCTGGGGCTCCATACACCTCAGAAATAACCATGGCCATGAATGTGCACCCAGATAAGAAGCCCATGAACCTCTGCACCCATGGCTGGGATGGTATAAAAACACATAGCGGCTACTCCCCAAGGAGCAATGGCTGCTATCTTAGTGTCAAGGAATGATGAGCCTCAGAAACCCTAACTAGGCTGGCTTTGGTTCAGCCTTTGCTAATTTCCTAGAGAAGCCTCCTGTGGGGAACTCAATGAAAACACGAGGGCAACTTAAGAATGATGCTTTTCAATATCATGATATTCTACAGGCTGTGAAGCTCCTGCCTCAAAAGGCAACAACCATTTCTCATACAATGAAAACAGATAAAAAAGCACAAAAGTTTCAACTGTTTTTTAAGGGTCCTAAGATTGAAACTTTGTCATCAGTAACTCTTTTATTTCTTTTTAAGCATCCATTTGACCAGCACACGTGACATTCAGTTACTAATTCATGGACAAAAGCAGAGGTGGGTTAACCATGAAGCATGTTTTTGTCAGCTTTAACAAAAGTTATTTTAACCTCAGTTGGTTAAGACCATTTTCTCCTGTGCTCCCACTTGCCTTGTGTCCCATGCCTCTTCCCAGCAGGCGGCACAGCTGTGGCCAGGGGCTTGTAGTGACGCAGCGAGGAGGAAGTTAAGTTGAAGATCTATTGAGTTTGGCAGAGAGGACTGTGTGTATGTCTTATTTCCATCGAGAGTCATTGCTTGTTTGTAATGCTGGCAGACCTAGAATTCACACAAACCTTTGGGCCTCTGAAGGGAATACTCTTAACACAGCATAGTAATGTCTTTCATATGCTTATTGATGCCTTAACTCAAAAACAAGCTGCCCATCCTCCAGCAGTTGCCAGCATGCGGCATCTTCCCGCTTGCACCCCGACTCCATTTCCTAGTGGCATTGCCTCTAGAGGCTCCACCTGCCCAGTGCCCCCAATCCACACAGGACCCACCTCTGCTCACAGTCTTCTGTCAGTGGAAACAGTCTCAGCCAATCACATTTCTTTAAGCCATTCAATTTCTTACTCTTTTGGCACAAAAAAACTGATCTCAGTAAAAAACAGTGTAAAACTTATAAAATGCCTGGAAAATGATGGCACCAATGACAAACTGGTTAATGAGTGTCTTCAAGTCTAAGAACATTTAAGATTATTTACTGCATAGAACACTTTAAAGGCCCTAACCTCTTACAAATTATGTAGGAAAGAAATTTGATAGGGGTTTTTCCAAATATGACAACACTAAAAGTATATATGACAATATATGACAGTAACAAATAGTGAAGCCAAAAGAAAGTTTCCCAAGCAATCAATAATAAAAGTCAAATTTCCATCATCCACCCTGCAGCTATGGTTCTCAGCCAGAGCTTTTACAAAAGACGAACTCCTGGGCCCCAGCAATTCTGATTTAATTAGTCTAAGGAGCATCCTGAGCTTCAGGATTCTCGGTCTTTTCCAAATTATCCTATTGGGCATCCCATGTGAAGAACCAGTGCCAAATAAAGGATGAATCACCTTCCTATTCCCTCTATAAAAAAATGATATTACAAAATCATTTTATGAAGAGGAGATCAATGAGCATCCAGCCAAAAACTGTATGAAAAACATAAGTCTTTTTTAGTATAATCATAAGGCATATCAGGCAGTTAATTAAAATAATAATTTTATGTTATTTTCTGGATTTTGTAATACTTGTGGTTATGTTTGTTATATAAATGACACTTTCAACTATTATATAATGTGCTGCAATTTATGTTCTCTTTATAATTTTGTGTTTTTTCATAAAGTATACTCCCCAACTTGTATAAGCTTGAGTCCTCCCCTCAGAGAAGAGCAATTTTCTGTGAGTGTTGTTTTTCAAAACAGGTAGATTTCATTTGCTAAGACAAAGAAATTAGTGGTTAACAAACCAAACTAGTCCCAAGAAGATCAGATATAGAATCAACATTTATCAGGTCCCTAAGAATGTAATGATTCTGTCGTGTTCACCTTCATATCCAGGGCAAGCCTGGTATGTACATGATTTTTATGAGTTTGAAGCTAAATGTTTTTTTCACTTAAACTGTATCCCCTGTTACACAGTCTCTAAAAGGGGCTCTAATGAAGAGTATGTAACAACACTGTGAATGCTATAACGTCCATGAGAAAGGACATAAAATTGAACATACCAAATGATGACTATGATCAAGTCAAAAAAAGTTTGCACTAAGAACAGAAGTCTGGAAAAAGTGTTTATATGTTAATAGTAATGATATTTGGGTATAAAATTACCATTTTTTTCTCTTCTTTATGCATTTTCCCATTTTCCAAATGTTCATGAGAGATCATGTACTAGTTTCATGAATGACCATGAATAATGACTGAATCAGCCAGGATCCCAATAGGAACAAAAAAGGCAAACTAGGACGATTTGAAGAAGATTTGGTTCAAAGGGACAATTTCAAACAAAGGGCTTGATAGAGCTCCTACCAGTTGAACCACTAGTGTTGCTATGCAGGGTGATCAGACACATGCCTCTCAGAAACTTCTCCCAGCAGTGACACACATCACGCCCACTGAGATCCCATCAGCCAAAAGCAACTAATGGACCACACTTAACATCAACAAGATGGAAAGCGAAATTTACCCAGAGGGAGGACAAATGGAATGTTTGTGAATATCACTAGTGACTATCACAGACAGCCTTTCTTTTTTTTTTTTTTTTTCCATTTATGCAAATAATAAAAACTGACACAAGATCCAAGCACCAAAGTTCCAGAAGTGCCTTTTGGGTGATCAAATGAAAATCATTTCCCCAAGAGCAAGTGCCCTCTCTCCACCACCTCAAACAACACAGAGCAAGCACAGCAGTGAGACCATGTGGGACCTCGATCAAACCCTCAAAAGGAACAAAAAGAAACACTGCCGGCCCTGGAAAAATGAGCACAGCCATCTGATTCCAAGAAGCCAGTTCTGCATCTATGCTCTTGTTATCCAAGAGATTAGGTTTTATGTATAAAGGGAAAGTTAGTTTATCCTGGATAGGAGATACACCACAGGATTCTGTCTGGGAAGGGCTGGGTACAGGAAACCCACCACATGCTGTTCTGAACGCCCGAGATGAGCGCCTTTTTTCCTGGCATGCAGTGCACTTCAGTATATTGTGCAAAGACAGAATCAATACTGAAAACATTTTCCAAGCAGTCTGGAACAAAATTTCCACAGAAGGCATCTGAAATAAAATAACTCACAAAAGGACCTAAATTAACAGGTATGGGGATCTTCGTGGCTGCACCCAGGGTGACCTCATAGCTGCCCCTGGAAAACATACCCCCTGGAGAGGCCAAATAAAAGGCCTCAGAAATAGCGGAGAAGGGGGGCGCCGAAGGGAGGCTGGGCTCCTAATACCATCCCATCCTTTGCCAAAGAATCGCAAGCTCTAAGTACCCAGACTGCAGGAACCAGAGATTACAGATAATATAGCAATGGGGACAATCTTCAGCACTTCCAGGGCCCCAGAGCTGCTCTGCCTCCCACCCTGGGTGGCAGTTTCCTTCTGAAATAATGTAGCTCCCTTCAAAATTACATGTTGCTTCTCCCTCCTCCCCGAAGAACTTCTGAATGCAATGATTATAAGGAAATTGCCAACTGAAAAGAGCCCCTGCTCAGAGAATGCCTCCTCTTTCTTCTTTCTGTTCCCGCCCAAGCCAGTATCTTTGTTCAACACATCCACCACCCCTCACTTGAAGAGTAAAGCCCTTCAGCACAGGGGCTAGGGACTGCTGCTGACTTGCAAATCACTCAAAGACTTTGGTGAATATGTTACTTATCTATTGCTATATAACAAGTCACCCCAAAACCTAATGGGTTAAATAGTTATGATCCTTTCTTATTTCTCATGGTTTCTGTGGGTCCAGAATTGGGGAAAGGCTCAGCTGAGCAGTTCTCATCTATGGGTCCCTCACATGGATGTCATGAGATCCCAGCTGGGGATGACATCGCCTCAAAGCTACGTGAGGTTAAAGGATCTACTTTCAAAATGGCTCACTCACCTGGCTAGCAAGTCAGTGTTGGCTCTGAGCCAGCAGCTTCACCTCCTCCCCACATAGCCCACTAATGGCATGGCCACTGGCTCCACCAGAGCATAGGATCCTAGACACCAAGGCAGAGACCATGCCTCAGAAGTCACGCATCAGGTAGTTCAGTTGGTCAGAGCATCATCCCAATTCTCTAAGGTTGCAAATTCAACCCCCAGTCAGGGCACACAACCAATGAATGCCCTGGCCAGGTGACTGAGTTGGTTGGAGCTTCGTCCCATACACCAAAACATGGCAGGTTCAATTCCTGGTCAGGGCACATACCTAGGTTGCAAGTTCAATCCCCAGTTGGGGGACATATGGGGGTGGGGGGACAACTGCTCAATGTTTTTTTCTCTCTCTCCCCTGCCTTTCCCACTCCCTCTAAAATCAGTGAACACATCCTCAGGTGAAAATTTTTTTAAAAAGAATCAGCAAATAAATGCATAAATAAGCAGAACAATAAATCAATGTTTCTCTCTCTAGCTCTCAATCTCTCCCTTCCTCTAAGATCAATAAATTATTTTTTTTAAACTTTTTTTAAACTTTGTTTTAAAAAGTCATACATCGTCATTTCTACCAGAAAGGGCCAGCCCTGATTCAGCGTGGGAGATGACTGTGTAACAGCAGAAGACCCAAAGACAATGGGGTCTCAGAGTCTGGTTCCCAAGGAGTCAAAGACACTGTAGCACAGAGGTCCCCAACCTTTTTTGCACCAGGGACCGGTTTCACTAAAGACAATTTTTCCATGCACAGGGCAGGAGTGGGGGGAGGGAATAGATGGGGAACAGGATAAAGCTTCACTCGCTCACCCACCGCTCACCTCCTGCTGTGCCCCCTCCTGGGGACCCCTGGTGTAGCAGATGCAAGTTATGCCCCATGTACATCCACCCAACTTCCAACTGGGCAGAAATTGCTGAGAACTGACCACTCCCAGGAGCAGCTCTCAAACAATGGCCGACAGGCATCAGTGGATAAATACCCCTGTTCCTTGTCCTCTGCTAATTCTGTAGTTGTGTGTACTACACTGTCTCCCAGAGTCCCCCAGCAAATTATGCTCAGCTGCCCCCAACGGTGACTGGCTTGATAAAGCACCCTTTATTTCCTGCCTTCTCATCCCTTTCCCATGTCCTTAGTCCCCTACTGGAGTCCCTGGGTTCATATCATTTATACTCTGTTTCTACGCAGGTCACTAATTCAGGGTGTGCCAGTAGGGCCCAACCCAAAGCAATGAGGGACCTGAAAAGTTTCCTGTATTCACAGAGCTTTCACTGAGCTGGAGCAATAAAACATGCACATAAATCAGGCTTCAGAGCCTCAGAAAAACAAACTATAAACAAATGCCAGCAATTATATTCCTAAGGAGAATACTATGTTTGGCAAAACCTTAGTAAGATCACATGAAAAGTAGAGGATTGGTAAGACAATAAAAGTGACATTCTATTTATTCTTAAACTACAGTAAATAAAAGTCCTAGAAACATCTATTTCTAAAACAAATTTGTTCAGGTTGAATATTTGCTCTGGGAAGCAGCCCTGCTACTGAGTGACCTTCCTCAGTTGTTCCATAGTCATGGCTCTGGTAATAGAACCTGCTAACTCAGGTTTTCTTACAGACCAGGCATGAGAGATGACCCAACATTGAATAATATTCACCTACGCCATGATGGAGTTTTCCTCTTTACAACTTGCCTTTAATTCTTTTGCCCATGTTAAGGGGGCGGGAGGGGGAGAGAGGGAAGGAGGGAGGGAGGGAGGGAGGGAGGGAAGGAAGGAAGGAAGGAAGGAAGGAAGGAAGGAAGGAAGGAAGGAAGGAAGGAAGGAAGGAAGGAAGGAAGGAAGGAAAGAAAGAAAGAAAGAAAGAAAGAAAGAAAGAAAGAAAGAAAGAGAGAAAGAAAGAAAGAAAGAAAAATAGGAATCTCAATGTTATATGCAAGGTTATCTAACAAATTACCCAGGTGTTCCTTTTTATTTCTCAGCATCCCTTGCTGCTAGACTGAGACTAACTTGGTACCCCAATGGATTTGAGCAGAAATTATGTGTTTCCCTCCCAAGCCAAGACAGGTAGAGCCAGGGTGCATTCTCACCCTCTCTTCCCTCTCTTCCCCTTCCATAGCAACCAGACAGGACACGATGTGACGGTGGAGCCAGATTGGAAGCGACCTGCAGCCCTGAGTGGAGATTCGGCACAGACCCTGCCCTGGAGTATTGTCAGCCCCCAGCTGGCTCTGTGTAAGTCACAGGTAGAGCTTTGTTGGGGTTACCCATGAAATTCCAAGGGGTACTTATTATTGCAACATAGCCCGGCTTAGCCTGGCCAATAAAAACCACCTCTCCCAAATCCCTTTCTAAAAGAGAGAACAGGCCTCAAGCAAACAGCCTTCATCAAGCAAAAACATCGAGCTAGATTTCAATCCAACTGTTTTGTTTTCACAGTAGTTCCTTCCCTTATGGCAGGTGATAATGGTGTGTTATTATTTGTAGCACTTCTACATTTCCATTTAAATAATTTTCTTGAGGTTAGAAAAGAAGTAAGTCCATTTATAGAAAAACAGTAAATAGTAGATAAACCCATGCAGGTAAAATCAAATGACTAAAATGTAGGGAACATGGCATCACCCTCACAGAGAGAGAAAAAAAAAATCACAGTGGCAGGTTCTTTTCTTGACACGACAGAACCATGCACCTGTGGCAAGATCCTGGGCTTTTAAACTACAGTAAACAAGTAAATAAACCCAAGAGCTCTGGATTCGAATCCCACTCCATCAATTTGATCTTAATCACATTACTTGCTTCTCATTTGTAAAATGCGTGCCTCCCTAATCAAGTTATCAGGAATAGTAAATAAGTTATTACATATAAGTGCTCAGATTAGTGCTTGTACATAACAAATGCTAAGGAAGTATTAGCTATATGCAAGTGCCCTCACAGTCCTATACTGATATAAATCCCTGTGCTCGGCAGCTAAAAAAGCTGGGGCGAGCCCTAGAATTCAGTATATGGCTGTAGTCTACCACATTACTTGGCCTCTTCATTGGCTGACTGCCCGTGCTCCCCAAAATAGAGGCTCTGAAAGGGTACAGAATGCACATCCCTTTATCGTGAGGAGTGCACCAGCCAAAACCAGCATAAAAGGTTTGGTACTGTTCCACAGAAGTTTTTCAGGCTGCAAGTGGCAACCCAATAATAAGTAATAAAATTAAGTCAGTGGGTTGGAAATACCATTTTTTAAATAAATAGAATAAAAACAGTGCAATGTGCATAAAAGAAAAAAACAACTGCTACACTCACACATAATACACATATAGCAGTTTGTGGGTCATGTTGAAAATTTCAAAAGACGTACTGCAGCCCCTTTAAGGTTTCTCTTTACTACTCATTATATATTTATTCCTTTAGTTAGCATCTATCCAACCAAGTCTCCCGTCCACTCCCCAACCCCCACAACTCAATTCCTTGAGTTTGTCTTTTTTATCATCCAAAGACAATGGCACAATTATGGTGCCTGACACACAGCAGACATTTGGTAATATAGATAGAATAAATTATATTTCAGTTATTCCACAAACCCCTTAAACCTAGAGCCCACCCATTTCCCAGTTAACATATTTATTTTGACTCCAAAATACATATGCACCCATTTCTCCCTTCCTGTTTCCTTTCACCATCTTGAACTCAGGGATTCAGATAGGCCACCGACATCAATGTGCTATTCTGTCAAGTGCAGCGGGCAGTGCTTACTTACGTACGTGATCCTAACCTTCCCCAGAAGAACATTGTCCTCTTTTTACAGATGTGGACACTGAGGCCCAGAGTAGCAACTACACGTGCCCAAGGTCACAGAGCAGTCACGTGTCTCTATAACCCAATACCCTCTGTCTGAACAGTCTGTGGGCGAACTGCCTGAGTTCTCCTCCAAAAGGACACTGGGGTCTTAGTGGAACTGTGGTCTATTTTCACAGACTCATGAGCTCGTGCGGCAACAGAGTGAGCTGAAGCTCTCCTAAGGCCTTGCTTCCTGGCTACATTACTTGCACCACCTATATGGGTCCAACTTAGATAAAGATCCTTCCCAAGGGACCACTTCGTTTCTCCAGCAGTTTGTGAAATGAGGGGCTTCTCGGCAATCCTCTCACAATAAATAAGCACCAAGGCAAATAACTACACATTTTTCCCCTCATACTTAGATAAAAATTCTTCTAGTATTAAAAAGATCAATCACAGGCTGCACTTAAAAATATCTATAAATGTCTCTTTAAAATAGTTTTCCCATGTGTTTTTGTTCTATAAACACTATTAAAAATTAAGAAGGGAAGGCAGGACAATTATATCCCAAGGTTTCATTTTGCCTCTGCCTCTCTCCTCTCTGGGGCCTTGAGTGATTCACTTATTTCTCAGTTTGTCTGTCCATCTCCCACCCCACAGTGCCCTGGGCCACAATGTGGACAAGTGACCAACTTCTGAGAAACATTTATTCACTTCTTAAAAATATCAGAGGTGCCTACTATGGGCTAGAGTGTGTGAGACTGGGGTTCACATGCATTTAATCAGAGAAGGTTTTGAAAAGAAGCCAAGCACTAATGGATTTTTTTTTAAGTGAGCACCATTTTAAAGTCCTACCAAATAAGAGGATCAGTAGATAGAAATGCAGTTTTTTAAAAAGATTTTATTTATTTATTTTTAGAGAGAGGGGAAGGGAAGGAAGAAGAGAGGAAGAGGGACATCAATGTATGGTTGCCTCTCGCGTGCCGCCTGCTGGGGACCTGGCCTACAACCAAGGCATGCATCCTGACTGGGAATTGAACCTGCAACCTTTTGGTTCACAGACCAGCACTCAATCCACTCAGCCACACCAGCCAGGGCAGAAATGCAGTTTTTAAAGAAACAGACACAAGCTCAGTGGTCAAAACATTCCACGTGTGGCATTTAGCATCAACTCAGCGACAGAACAATGTCCCTCTCCTGAGATGAGAATGTTTCATTTAATGTCATTTTTTTTGCAATCATGGAATATTAACAACTGCATGCGGATTCCAGGACACATGGGGGACAGAGGTGAAGCAGTGGGTCCCAGACTTCCAAGAGTGTCCTGAGAGAAAAACACTAAGGGCATAAATAACAAAACCGAAGGCAAACTTGAACCAATGCTCTAAAAAACCTGTAAGAATGGTGTATAGAAATCCTACAGAAGCACAGTAGAAGTAATCCATTACTTGTCCATCCATATATCTATCCTCCCAATCATCTGTCTCTGTCCATCCACCCATCAATCCATCCACCCAACCAACCATCCATTCACCCATCCCTTCCATCCATCTACCTACCCACCCAATCATCAATCTACCCATCCATCTATTCAGTCCTTCACCCAACTATTCATCTATCTACCCCGCTTTCATCCATCCTCCTTCAGCCCTCTTCCATTCACCCATCCTTCCATCCATTCAACCAATTCATTCATTCATTCATTCATTCATTCATTCATGCTTCCATTCACCCAGCCCTCTATCTCGCCCTCCCTCCATCCACTTATCTATTAATTCATTACATATTAAGCACCAATTCTGTAGCTACTTCCACAGCTATCTCCTCTTAGAATACTCTCCAATCCTAAGTAAATTCTACTTATCACTTTGTTTATTCCTCTGAAATGTTTTTGTTTTAATATATGACTCATGCCTTTCCCTGGGAAATGTGACTATGGCTCTAACCTATAAGGGAATTAAATTATAGTAATTACAATAATAGAAATAATAATGATGTTACCATTTATTGGGAATTTACTATGTCCCAGATTATTTGGTGAACCCTCTTAACAGTTCTCAAAGACACCAGAATCACCCCCAGCTTAGGCCGGATTGGCACAGTGTGTTGAAGACGCAGGACAAAAATGGGGTGCCCAGGCCTGTCCAGCCTCTGTCCAAATTCTCAGGAGAGGGAAGGGGGCTGAGGAGGGATTCCTGGGTCTCATTCATTCCCATTCTCCTCCTGCCCGAGAATGAGACTATCCCACCTGCCTTTCATTTTCATTATAATTTTTTTCCTTAAAAATCCTCAGAGCATTTCCCAAAAGCTTAGGCCTTCAACATCTAAAGTAAGAACTGAAAGGGAGAAACTAGAAAATGACAAATTCAGTTCTCAATAGGCAAGGTGCATCTTAACTCACTGGAGTTTTAGAACTTCATCTTTTTATTTTGTATTTTCTCCCCAGGGACTACCAAAATTCTTCTTTTTTTTCCCCCCTATCTAGGGAAGCAGATTCTCAAAATGGAACATTCCCAGAAAAAAGTCAAATCTACTTCTATTCTTTGAGTGTTTGTATGTGTCTTCACATATACATGAGGAGGGAAAAAAAGGAGGGAGAATGGGAGAGAAGGAGGAAACAAGAGGGAGATAGGGAGGGAGGGAAAAAATTGATTCTTTTAAGAGAGTCCCAGCAGTCAGAGAAAAACAAATACCATATGATTTCACTTGTATGTGAACTCTAATGAACGAAATAAACTAACAAAAGAGAAACAGACTCATAGATACAGAAAACAGACTGACAGCTGTCAGGGGGAGGGGAAAGGGGAGTTAGGTGAAAAAGGTGAAGGGATGAGGCAGAAAATAATAACGCATCATACACAGACAACAGGATGGCTATTAGCACAGGAAAAAGGAGGTGGGAGGAGGGAGAAGAGGGTAAAGGGGAGGATAAAAGGCGATGGAAGGAGACTGGGCCTGGAGTGATGAACATACAATATACAGATGATGTATTATAGAATTATACCCCTGAAACCCACATAATTTTATTAACCAGTGTCACCCCAATAAATTCAATAAAAGGAAAAATAATTTTTAAAAACTATATATTAAAAAAATAGAGAGTCCTTATGTTACTAAAATGATATGAACTGCATTACCCATTCATGAATCAGGCACCAAATCAATCTTCCTCTTAACTGGATTTCTGGTAAACCACAGGGCACCAACAGGTACACTAGGATGTCCTGTGGGCACCAGAAACTGAACACGTCTGGAACCAAGCTTGTCATCCTCACCCTACAAACTGCTCCTCTCCTTGTCTTCCTTGTTAGGCTCATGCAAGCACCCAGTCACTGGGGGCTCTGCCCTGGACCTCCCTCTAGCCTTCGTCCAGCCATGTCCTTCCCAAAGGAGAAAAGAGCCAGCAGGCCCAAGGGAACGTGCCTACTCAGCACCAACACCCTTCCCCTTCTATACTCGCCTCCAGGTCCCGGGACCCTGAAATTCCCTGCCTGAAGCCTACTCCCAGGACCTGTGTGGGCCCCTTCCCCAAATGGTCCTTCTGAAAGCAGGCAACACTGCCAGCATGTGCACCTCTGGGTCCAGGTACCAGAGAGGTGGCTGGGGCGGGGGGGTAGCACAGATGTGCAGGCTGGGGTGTCCACATGCGCGTGTGTGAGACCCCTCGCAGTCCCACTTAGAGCCAGGGTTGGGGGCGGAGAGAAAGTAATTGGGACATACGCTGGAAATCTAATTTTTGCTCCTTCCCCGAGCCCACGAATGTTGGAGACAGGCCTGAATTCTCCCTCCAAAACATCTGTCTGCTGGGTGCCCACTCTCCCAGTCCGCATGTCCTGGGATAAAACCCTCATCACCAGATTTCCTGGCTCTTCCCACACTCCCCCACCCCTTCCTATGAACTATACTGATCGGTGCTTGAGTTGTCTTAAAGCACAAAACTAGCCAGATCCTGCCTGCCTCCTCCACTCAACCCATGGTAAAGCATCCTTCTTACAATGGAAACAAGTCCACTAGCCAAGTCCCATGGCTCCTGCTCACCTCACCAGCTCCACCCCCTTTTCCTCTGCGTTCATATGCAAGGCTCAGACCACAGCAGACCCCTTGCCACCCAACCTCCCGCAGATGTGGCCCAGGTTGCCCCGCCAGCCTGGAATATGACCTTCACTTGGCAAGTGATAGGTCCATGATAGCTAGTTGATCCAACAGTCACCTCCTTTTTGAGGCTTTCTGCACCCCAGGGCCTCTCAGGAACATTTAACCAGGTGGCTCCTCTTTCTGGGGCTGCAGTCTATACAGGGAGGTGTTTCTGAGCGTGCTGAAGTCTGATTTTGTGTCTCAGTGTCCCGCTGCACTGTGAGCCCTTAGCTTGGTCTCTGCATCCCAGCCCTGTGTGTCGCTCGTGGCAGGGCAGCAAGAAGGGAGAAGACATCTCAACCTGAGAGCCTCTGGGAACCTCTGGGAGTGGAGATGGAACTTCACAGAAGCCAGGCATATAAGGGCCTTCCTATCCTAACCATTCCTGAAACCTTAGGAAAAGCTCACTTTGGTTCTCAACGAGAATAATAAAAGTGAAGACTAATACGGTGTCCATCTCATGCCTGGATGTTTCTATTATTAACAGTGCTATCTATGCTCACTACAATCTTAGTATTATCCCTACTTTATGGGTGGGGAAATGGAGACACAGAGAGGTTTTATAATTTGCCCAAGATCACACAGCATATGGAAGAGTCAGGATTAGACCCAGGCTGTTTGGCCCTAAAGCCTGTTTTCTTTTCTACTCCGCAACACCACTGACAGTAGCAGAGAAGGGTAAAGGAATATAAGGTGTGTTCTGTCCCTCTTTGCCAGAGTTCATTGGGCAATTGTCCAAGCAAGAGACCATCTGATATCTTTCACCTGTTATTTCCACATACACCAAATGTTGGTTTTTAAACAGTCAGAGGAGCTGATGGTTCCATTCCGCCACGCAGAATGGGAACTGCCTTAATGAGCAAGTTCCTGGCTCCTCATGACCCTGAGGCTATCGATTTTCCCATTTTACAGATGGAGACACCAGGGCCCTGAAGATCACAGCCACGTGCCCAAGTCGGGGGAGCCAGTAAACAAGCAGGGGGGAGTCACAGCTGTATCTTCATCCCAGCTCTGACATTTATTTTTTATCTTTTTTGGTAGCTATACGCTAGTCCTCTTGGAACAGTATGGGTTTAGGATGCAGAAAGGACTAATTAGAAATCAAAGTACGTGATTAGCATTATTCACTAAAAGGGGGAAATTTTCATTGTTCCCTGAGCCTGCAATGCAGGAAAGAAAAGGCCATGAGTGAAGCTGAGCCTCGGCCCCGGTCCTGCCTGGGACCTGGCTGGGAAGGTCCAGCCCCCGTGGGAGGGGCCAGAGCAAACAGAGGCTCAGTCCGCAGCTTCCAGGGCCCAGCTGCAGCCTCCGCATCTGACTCTTGCTGCCACCCTGTGACGAACTGCAGCAATCGCAGGTGGGGAACAAGGGGCCAATCAGGCGAGTAGAGGACAGAGGGGCCCCCACCACTGATTCCCCTGCGGAATCTCTCGGGGTATCCCCAAGAGACTGAGAGGCTCAGGTGGCTCAGAAATACCCATGAGTGGGATGTTCCCTGACCCCCACAGAAGCATTCCCACCAGTGGGTGGGAGGGCCATGAGACCAGCTGGGTGTGGGGACCAGGGAAGCCGTCACCTCCTTTGCTGGGCACCCATGATCAAGTGCCCCCAAGGGGTGATGTCCCAAGGCCCCAGGGCAGGGTCTTGGGTGCACAACTAGATGCCATCACCAAGACCCTAAAGACCCTGTGACCCTGTGCCCCCCCCCCGCCCCCATCCTGGAGCTGGGGAGGTGGTGGGCACAGGGGACACCTCTCCTGCCGCCGCCTTCCCTTTCAGGAAGCAGACTTCTCCTGCCACACTCCTCCCTACACACGCTCTGAGATATGGACTTATTTTCACAGTAAGATGAATCAGACTGTCTTTACTTCCTTTACTCTGTATTTACCGGAGGGAGGAGCCCAGGCCTGTCAAGGGCAGAGAAAGCCCTGGGGTGTGGCCCAGCACAGAACAGCACGCCAAAGTCAGGCCTCTGGAGTTGGACAGATCCAAGTACAAACCCACCCTAAGGACTGTTCCTTGTGTACCCTGGGCCCGCCAGCTGCCGTCTCAAAGCATAGCTCCCTGCCTGTGCCACAGGGATTCCCACACCTGCCCCTCGGGGCCTCAGGAGAGTTCAGTGAGAAAGTGCGATCCTACCACGCAAGGGTCAGCAATTAATTACAGGTTCCAACATCATTTGGCATTATCATAATTCCTGTTCTCCTCCAATTACTCATGCTCCAGGGTCAAGTTAATTAAGTTACCCTCTCGCCTCTGCATCTCCAGAGTCACACTTACAAACTGAAACCCTAAGCAAGTAACTTGGCTTCTGGTGCCTCGGTTGCCCCATCTGTGATACAGACAAAATAGGAGCAGCAGTATCTTAGAGGGATATGGGTATAACTGAATTAAACAATGTAAGTTCAGGGCAGAGCACACTGCCTTGCCCAGAGAAAACTCTATCAATAAGTATTACCTCTGATGAAGAATGTTGTGGCCTCTGAACTGCAGAGTGTTGAACAGGGGCCATGGAGGCAGATGAGGGGGATGCAAGGTGCCCCCACAGGCCATTGGTAGGAGCAGAGCCTGGGCCAGGCCTCCCCAAAACCCCCTTGTCAGAATTCCTCTACAGAGAAAATGGGGCTGCAGCCTCCTGTCTGCTCCAAAGGGGCTCCCACTGAGTTAATGCGTTAACGACAGGGTTCTGGATTTGTCCTCAGCAGGAAAAAGGAGACTGGCTCCTGCCAGGCTATAAACTGTCTCAGCCGGATTTCCTTCGAAAAAAGAAAAGAGATTTACATAACATAAAAGAACAGCAGAACATCAGTGGGAAGAGAAACTAGTCAAAATCTGATTCAAGCAGCAAAAAGGGCATCAGTCACCTGGAAGGGACCCGAGGGTGGGAATCAAAGGCAGGGCCCCAGTCTGGCTTGGCACAATCAATTTCCTGCTCTCCAGATTTCTGCCACTTCATCTATGGCGCCCATGTAAAAACTAGCCAAGCATGCTGAATGGGGGCCTTTGCCTGGTCCAGCTTACAGGTAAGGCAAGGGCTCTGAGCCTGTTCTAGGGAGTCTGGGGCCACCTCCAAACCTCTCCAAGTGGCGGCAACCACACAAGTCCCTAAGCAGGGCTGCAGATCTGGATGGCCACCATCAAGGTCTCAGCCCCCCAGGGCAACTTAAAAAGCTCCACCTTGAGTCACTTCATTTCTACAGCAACGCCCTTCTCAGCAGGTGCAACCAGCATCTCATTTCTTGAGCAAAGGGAAACAAGGCTCAGAGATTCAGTGATTTGTCTAAAGACAGACACCACCTTCCATGGTAACTCCCTGGGGCCCTGCTGTATACAAGGAGGCAATTGTGGTACATGGAGCTCACTCACAAAAAGAGACCATCTGAAGGGACACTATCATCACCTGGCCACACCAGGCCCACAGCCATGTGGTGGCCAACAGAACAGGAATGTGTACCAACCATCACACCCTCCAGCCTCACCCTCTCTGGCCCACAGAGAAGTCCAGTCTCCTCCTCCCCTCCAATGTTCTGTTGGTCTATTCTGTCCATCCCTTCCCCGAAGAACCTCCTGGAACTTGGGGGCATTCGGTGGCAGATCCAGGCTCTGCTGTTTTCAACCATCCAGCATTCAGGAAGCACCTAGAGTCATTCCTCTTCTTTCTTATACATTTTAGTGATATTAAATAAATATGGGGACACTACCCTGAAAGAAAATGCAATTTTTTTCTGTAATCTATAGTGTCTAGGGCTTGTGTTTTTCAAGCTAGTGGCAAACAGTTCTAGTTTAGCATCCAGGTTCCAAAAGTCTGTGTATAAGCACCATGGGTGGTCTTATTATCAAAACACAACCCCCTGGCCTACTGTTATTATGCGCAGCGCAAGTTCACATATGCAAATATCTCCATTTACTCTGAGGTTTTAATACAGCTACATAATTGGCAACATACCTCATTTTATAATCTGTTGTTGTTAACTCCTATTATTACTGTTATCCTTAATTTATTTGGCTGCTGGAACAACTGCATTTGGGAGGTTAAGGAGGCAGCATGCACTCCTTAGATCATGGACTATCTTTTTAAAGCCAGTCTTTCAGGGTAGAAGCCAATCTGAAACTTGAAGATCTTTTGAGGACCCTCTAAATAGGCACAGGATGCCCAACACCCTAAATGACACCCAACACCCTAGGACCTCTCTCTAAACCACACAGACAGTAGCTAAAACAACTAATCTCTAGACTGTTTTAAAGCTCTAGTCATATGAATAGTAGTAGTTTTAAAAATGAAGCAAATTCCTATAGTCCTAAAGGCTGAAGAGTGTAATAAACAATAAAAATGAACACTTGCCATTATTGAAACTTTACTATGTGTTCAGTGCTAAGCACTTGACATATATTATTTCATAGTCCTCATAATAACTCCATAAGTAAATATAATTTCTCAGTAAACTAAAGTGCAGGACAGTTGAAGAACTTGCTCAAGTCCACACATCTTGTAAGTGACAGAACTAGGATCTGAGCCCAGGTACACCTGACCCCAGGGCTTTCTTTAGTACCCTGTGTCGATTGTCTAGCACACGTTAGAAAAAAAAACAAGTCTAGTCCAACCAATGCTGTCAGGTGAGCTGGATGCCATGAGAGAAACAAAGAGGAAAAATGAGCCCGTATACACACACGTGCACGTGCACGTGCACACACACAGCAACAAGCATGGGCCCTCTGGCAGTGACTTCCCCTGCAACGGTGGCTCTGAGGGACATAATTAGGAGTTCCGGAACCAGCAGAGACACAGGGATGTTCGCTGAAGCACTGCTTACACTGGGGGGAAGGCTGGGCATCCGTGTGTGTGCCTGACCTGGAAGGACGGTCACGTAAGTTATATCACATCCATGTGGTGAAATGTATAATAGCCGGAAAACACATCATTCTGAAGAATTCTAAATTATAAGGGAACATATTTATGCCAGAAATTTAGAGGGGGAAAGCAAAATAACTTCCTATCTACAGACTGATTCTAATTGATATTTTACATTTTTTTAGCTATTTTTTTTCTTTCTTTTTAGAGAGGGGAAAGGAGGGAGACAGGGAGAGAAATATCAATGTGTGGCTGCCTCTCGAGCACCTGCTACTGGGGACCTGGTCCACAATCCAGGTGCCTGCCCTGACTGGGAATCAAACCGGCAACCCCTTGGTCTGCAAGCTGGTGCTCAATCCACCCAGCCACACCAGCCAGGGTCTGATTCTAATTTAAAGCAGCCTGAAAGAAATACTGGAAAATGTTAATGTGGTTATTCTTACACTGTAAGGTTAGGAATAATTTTTTTTCTTATTATTCAGTATTTTCCAATTTCTGGAAGAATAGGATGAATTTTATTTTGTAGGAAAAAGAATTATTTTAAGTGGTCCTCACACTGCCTGAATCTACTCTAAACATCTTGCCTTTATAAAATAGTTGGTACAACATGATCCTACTTATGTAAAATAAATATGTATATACATGCATAATATATACATAAAGAAATTCAAAGGAAAAACGACATGAATACACCAAAATTTTAACAGTAATCAGGCCAGAAGAGCAGTTGTTTTTATTAGCTTTTTATCTATATTTCTAAAAACTTCCACAATAAATAGACATTTCACAATTTAAAGTGCTATAGTTTATCAGTTATTATTTCATTGAGCATCTATGCTTGAACATTACAGTGAAAGGAAATCCTTGCCTCTGGAAGCTTTGAAGCCCTTAGGTTGCACAAAAAATTTGCACCTCTGTAATTTGTAATAATGAAACCAGCTTTCTACTGAGAAGTCACCTACACACCTTGGACTGGTCTAGGGCCTTCTTCAATCCTGGAAAGAAGAGCAACTAGGGAAAAAGGATCCAGTCAGAGCCCAGCAGGGCTGCTGGCCTGACCGATGGTGACTGTGGAGGGGATGGAGGCTCTGAACCGTGGGCACTTTCCGAGAGGAGCAGGCCCTGCTGGCTCTGGCATACCTGGTGGCCCATGTGCCTCCTCCTCCTAGCTGTCTCAGAGCATAGGTTTCAGCTTGGGAACCTGGGGCCCCGAAACCAAGGGGGTGGGCATGCATCAACCTTGCCCCTAAGCCCCATGATGGGAACAAAGTCTGGGGTGCAGAAACCTAGTCATCACCCTACCTCTCGTGGTACCTGGAGGACCAGTGTTAGCTAGTTACTATTTATCTCTCAGGGTTGCTGTGCTTGTGTGCACTCTGGAAGAAGGATGTATTGTATCTGTTACTAACTAGCACAATCATTTCACATGTACAGCTCGACAGATGCAGGCCACTCAAGGAAGAAAGTGTGGTGTGGTGGTTACAGGCACTGGAGTGGAACATTCCTTGGTGTACCTGATATGAATGGAACTTTCCTCTGCCATAAAAACAGGGTTTTGGAACAAGTCAAGCATTTTATCTGTTAAGTCAGAAGGTACCCAGGAGCATGTCATATTGCTGAAGCAGTTTATTTAGAAACCACTGAGCAGATTTGAAGTGGCCATTCTCCAATTTGTGAGATGGAGAGGAATTTATTGACTTGTCACCGATGGCTTTTCTTCTTACCAAATAAGTTACAGAGACCTGTGGTTACTAACCCTTTAACAGAAAATTGTTTGGTGAACATCAGTGTGAAAGATGCCATCTGCTTCCCATGAAAGGCAGCTCCTAGTCTCCCCGGGACAAGAACTGCTCCCCCAGCGGCCTGTTGGGCACAAAATTGCATTTTTTTCCCCCACATCAGTGGCTTTCAGACTTCTTTGACCATGGCCCACAGTAAGAAATACATGGTTCATTGCATCCCATTGCACAAAACTTCACACGTGAAACGCGAGTTTTATGGAACATTACTTAGGCTTATCCTCTGTAGTGTAGTCTGGTCTGTTATATTTGACTGTACTCTTTTCTACTCCTATTCTGTTTTCTATTCTATTCTATTCATTTTAGAAGGCTGGCTATGAGCAATAAATTGATCTCACAAACTAATAAATGTGTTTTAAAAAAAGGTGCTCTAAATATTACTAGGGTAAATTATAGGTTGGTTCAATTTTATTATGGGAACTACAGCATTGATCTTTGAGACTAATGCTGTGTTTTCCCCAATAATAATGATAGGTGGAGACAGCTAACATTTATCAGCTAGTCACAACTTAACTTCTCTATATAATTTTTTTTTTCACCTTCTCAGAAATCTCAAGAGATAGATGCTCTGATGGCCCCATTATGTAGATGAGGACACTTAAGTTCAGGGAGGTGAAGTGTCTTGCCCAAGGTCACAAAGCTAATGAGTGGTGACGCTGGTTCTTGAACCCAGGGCTGTCTGACTTGGAGCCTCGACCTTTAACCTACATTTGCACTTGCCTCTTTCTGTTGCCAGCAGCCACCTTAGTTGGTCCAAATCTTAACCACTGGGCTGCTATGTGGACAGTGTGGGGATGGCCTGATGGGGAGCAATGGGAGGAAGTATGAGAGAAAGGGAGGCGCGTGGAAGAGGGGAGTTTGGGAAGCATAGGGTTAGCAGTGGTCTTCAAAACATCTGATATTAGTCCTGGCTGGCATAGCTCAGTGTGTTGAGCGCGAGCCTGCGAACCAAAGGGTCAGATTCAATTCCCAGTCAGGGCACACGCCTTGGTTGCAGGCCAGGTCCCCAGTAGGGGATGCGTGAAAGGCAACCACACATTGATGTTTCTCTCCCTCTCTTTCTCCTTCCCTTCCCCTCTCTATAAAAAGAAATAATCTTTAAAAAATAAAATAAAATTTCCCTTAAAAAATCTGATATTATACTTAGCACTTACAGAGTTTACAGAGAGTTTTTACATGCGTGTTATACTGGCCACCTCCTCGTAGTGTATTCGCCATGTCTGGTGTTCGTTATTGTACCTGCGGGGTAGTTGTCTGTTTTGTCATCTCTTTCTCTGACCAGGGTCATCTTGGCATGCCAGGACCTGGCCTGAGGGGATGCCTCGTGAGTGTTTTGTGAATGAGCAAGTACATGAAGAGATCCTTTAATTTCACCCTCACAACTAGCCCATGAGTAGTATTCCATGCTAGTATTGCAGAAACGGGGCCCAGTATTATGAAGCTAGTAATGGAAGAGCCAGGTGAAGGAATACCCCTAGGGTGCAAATATGACTATTATGTTCCTATTTGTTTTTTGAAGATTAATTTGGTTATCTTACCTGCTCCTAAGGATTTATTTTCCTGCATCTGGATCTGGGTTTTCTGAGCTTAGTTTCCTAGTATTTTTGTGGTTTTTTTGGTTATTTAGGTGTGATGTGGCTGGACCAGAGGGTCACAGGGCTAGAGGACAAAGCCCTGCCTGGGAGTCTGCGGTATGTCTTCTAGCTCTGTCTCTGACATGCTTCTCCCTGGGCCTGCACACCACGGAACTCCAAGGATCCCCAGTGCCGAGACTCAGCCCAGTCCAGAGGACGGCAGGCCCTACCTCATCTCCCAGTCTGCTCCACCACGAGATGGGTGGCACTCTTTCTATTTAGTGCCAGTGGCCCTCTCTTCTACCAACATCTGTTGTCCTTGTCTTTGTCTGCACCAGGTACCTGCTGGAGTAGAGGGAGGTACAGGATACTGCTGGCCTTACCTCAGGAATGTGGTAGGGGCAGCAAGCTCTGTGGAAAACAAGGCAGATATAGCTGAATGACCAAGAGAAAACAGGGTAGCACCACTGTTGGAGGAGGCAGAAATGACATCCCATCTCGATAAATTCTCCTTTATGTTTTTGCTAATGTTATTTCCTAGGAATTGCCTTGTTCTTAGAGTTGTGTCAGAGAATGGAGTTATCTTTGAATATAAAAGGCAAAAATAAAAGGGACTAAAATATTTGACATATGATGAAGTTCTGTGACATTTTAGACAGTGAGTAAATTGGTATTTATATAACCTGATATATTCATTTCCCCTGATCCACCCTCCCTTGAATGTTGACTTAATAACATGCATGACTGAATCACATTAATTGCTTTAAACTGCCAAATTAAAAAAAAGAAAAAAGAAAAGCCAGCATTCATTCAACAAGTGTGCTGTGCTCTTTCCTGGCTGGAGCCAAAAAGATCTGAAGTCCCTTTGGAGAGGGAAGGCAGTTCAGGAACATGGACCTGTATATCCCAAGATCACCAGATGATTGGGCCAGACATAAGCCTGGAGCTGAGGGTTAAACTCATGGCACCTGGTCGTGAATAGTGCACTATGTATAGTATATAGTCTTGAGCAGCTACTTAGCTTCTTATTTCACATTTTCCTCTTTTTAAGTGATCCCTATCTCACTGGACTGTTGCAAAGATGAAATTAGATCATGAATCCAAACTTTAGCTCAGTGTCTGGCAGTCATAGGAATTCAGTGAATGGCAGCAACCATGGCTTTAATTCTTACCGTTTTTTGAGTTACGCACCCACCCTCTGATATTTTGCCTCATCCAGAGGATGTCAGGCCCCCAGAGCAAGACCTTTGGCTTGCTCACTGCTCTATTTTTGGCTCCCATAATTGTCTCTGTCAGTAAATATTTGTGGGATGAGTGAGAGAGGGCAGGGAATGAATGAACTTTAGAGGCTGAGAAAGCTGAGGCTCAGAGAGGTCGGCCAGATCATTAAAGGACGGAACAGAGACTCATGCCAGGTCTGCTCGGTCCTCAGCCATGACCATCAGCTCATGGGGGCTTATTGGCTCCTCTCTTTATTGTTACCTAAATTCCTGGGAGGAACGCCATCTGTCCCCTGCAGTCTGAAGGGTAAATGTGTGTGCACAGGTACACGCGTGCATGCACACTTTCCAGGATGGTGTCCCAGGAAGGTGGGTTGTGTTATATGTAGTCTTGGATTGTTTAGAAACTAATTGTGAGGTCAGTTTTTATTCTGGGGAAAAATGACAGACTGGTAACCTTTCTGTCTTTTGGGGAAAAAAGCTCCCTAAGAGCTCTTACGTTCCGAATTTCCAAGTCCCACCAAGATGTTGAAATATCCCATTCCCATAAAGGCCTCATTCCAGGTGCTTTTTCTCGGACTTTATAGAGGAAAGCTTTTCCCCCTGAGCCCCATGTGTAGGTCATCTTTCTCTTGTGTATTGCAGTGGGGATTTAAACCTCCCTGCTCACTGCAAAATTCCTCAGACTCCAACTGCAAAGAGCTATGTAGCCTCACTGTTTACCCTCTTTCTCAGGTCTGTTTTGGAGGCAAGGCTTCTGGGTTAAGTGAGGAAGAGAAGGAATGGCAGGAGGAGCTGAAGTGTGAGGAGGAGCACTTTCTGTTCTTTTTTTTTTTTTTAAGTCTGTGAATTAAGCCCTTGAATAGTGCAGTGTAGCTTTGAGAGATGATGGCTGTTTTTACTTTGCTTCTTGTGTAGCAGGTTTTTAGTCCAGGATGTCAATTTACATCAATAACACATTTCTTTTTCCATTTCTTCATTTCATGTGGAGGGAAGAAATGGAGAGCAACTCCAGAGGGAATATCACTGCCTCAGACCATGGCTAGTCCCTGGCAGAATCACGAGAAAGCAGTGTGAATGCGATGATTTCTTTCATTTAGTCATCATTCGTTCATTCATCATTCAACAAACATTTTTGCATCTTGCTACTCTGTTCCAGGTGTTGTGCTGGCTTCGGTGGTTTATAGACAAGCAAAATAAGACACAGTCTACATTTTGATGGAGATTACAACTTAGTGCAAGAATCAGGCATTTCTCAAAGCATTAGATCAACTCATGCAAGTCTCCCTGTGGTGACCTGCTCTTGTCCAGGGTCAGAGGAGGCTTTGCAGAGGGGATGAGTTTCTGCTGAGACCTGGAGGTAGCAGGAATTAACATGACAACGAAGTAGAAGAAGGGACCCTGGATTTTTTGTGATGCTTCCTCGCTCATTCTGGCTCAGCTCTGCCCTCACCACCCCACCTGGGCCTATGCTTCCACTCCTTGCATGAGTCTAGGTTTCAAAACTCATCCTATACTTTCTTCTTAGCCTTTGCTTCTCTTGTTCCCACTGCCTTAAAGGACCCTCTTGTCCCTAGAGCTTCCTGTGGAATTCTCAGTCTTCATGCCTGGTTCTCTAATTCATCAAACAGCTTTGAATTTCTGCTATGCTGGTGCTCAGTGCTGGGCTCTCAGTTGCTACTGCCTTCAGGACTTTCCCAGTCTCCTTCCTCTTTTGCACCTCCCGTGTGGTTATCCTAGTTGACCTTGGTTTCTAATTACTGTGGTGCCATCATTAGGTCTTCCTTTCAGTTCCACAAGCTCTTTGAGGCTCTCCTTGTCTTTTTCATTTTTGTTTTCATAGAGGCTTCCTAGGGTAAGGCCTTGTGATGCTGATGAAGTTGATGATGATGATGATGATGATGATGATGATGATAACAGCACACTGGTACTTGTTGAACATTTACCACAAGCCAGATAACAATTAAAACACCTAGTGCATATAACTTATTTAATCCTAACAACAACCCTGTGAGCAAGCCTTTCTGTTATTATCCATAGTTAAATGAAGAAGAAACAGAGGCATCGAGACTATTAACTTCCCCAAAGTCACTTGGCGAGAAGGAAATAGAGCCAGGATACATCATCAGCATCAGCATCAGTATCAGGCTGGGCTCAGAGGCCAAGCAGCCACAACTCCTGACCCAGGATAGCACAGACTTCTCACACACAGACACTTAATTAAGCAAACCACGATGGGAAAATGTGCACACTTCCACCCAACAAAAAACAGAGGGAATTACTGGGTCTCTTTAGCTGCTGGGCCTTCCCAGCAGCTGGATATAAACATTTCTCAAAGCATGGTCCATGGACCACCAACATCTGAATCACCTAAGGAGCTTGTTAGAATGCAGGTCCTGTACCCTGGACCAAGCTTACTGAGCCTGAACCTCTTGGGGTGGGACTCTGGAATAATGCATCATAACAAGTGCCCCCAAGTGATATTTCTGATGCTGAAGTCTGGCATCCTCTAGAGTCAGGGCTCAGCAGCCCAACAAGGGCAGCAGAATGGGTAGTGTAGTCAGCAAGAACAGCACGGGCCAAGGCACAGAGGCACAACACAGCCTGATGCATTTGGGGACTGTGAGTAGTGTGCTCTCCCTGCAGCATTCCAGGTGAAGGTGCAAAAGGTAGCCACAGCAGCAGAGGGATTCTTGCACCCAACACAATCTGCACACCTCATTGAGTATTCAATAGGTGCCTGTTGAAGCAGAAGAAAAGGAGGGGAGCAAGAAAATATTTCTGACATTTCGTTGAAAGCAAATGCATCCTTGTAAGTCTGTTAAAAAAACTAAAGGTTTCCCCAAAGCATAATATTCTACACAAAATGAAGCATTTGGTCATTTGAACCTCTATTGTGCAAAAGGAGAAAGTTGAGGCCTCCAGTTTCCAGATGGGTTTATCAGCACTGAATAAACATTTGACTAATTATTCTGTCTCCTACTAGCTTCACTCATGTAGATCATGTTAATAAGGGGAATGTTCCCTGACGACACACTGAGACAAATATTTTGTCTGTTAAAAAGAGATACATTGGGGGAACATTTTCTATAAGTAAAATTCAGGCTTAAGTAAGATTTAATAGAAGGAAAGGCTGCAAACCAGTTTCCTGTGCTGTCCAGCCGGGGAGCTTTGAAAGGTATGGGACAGGGGCAGAGGGACAGGGGGCTGGAGGCTGCCTCTCTCTGGCCTCTGACATGGTGCCTTCCTTCCCTCTGTGGGCTCCATGCACGACCCAGGCTAGCATTCCTGGGTCACTGTGACACCTGGGGCATGCCGCTGCTCCCGCCCAGCACACACAGGAGGAGGGGCTGGTTCTCAGGAGGACCCTCTCCATCCCAGGGGTCCTCTCATCCCTTTCTGAATAAGCAGTCAGGCTCAGCAGGAAGGCAGAAGGTGGGCAGAGGATTCTGGTAACTGTGAGGTCACATGGAAGATTCCGGGTATGAGGGGACACAAGGTGCTCCACAGAGCAAAATTCACCCTGGAAGCCTCATAACCTCCATAGATTAATATCCCAGGGAGGAGCTGGATGCAAGAATCCTCCAAAAGCCTCAAAATGCAATACGCTATTAGGTCTAATACTGGGAGGGATGAGGGCTGGAGCTAAACATATTTTGGTGGAACTGCCCCCCCCCCCATTAAATCCATATAATTTAATCCCCACTTCTCAACCAGCTGCTCACCCTCATATCCGAGGGGCTGTGTTTGGTGCAGGCTTCCTGCAGATCCCAGGACCGGGCCTGGGGAAGAGAGCAGGCAATTGCACCTGCAGGACACAAATGCAAATGCAAATAACCCAAACTCGATTTATGGCCTCTCACAAGGTCTCCTCCTACAGGGAGGTGCCAGACAGAACCATGCGTGGCGCAGCCAGGACATCTTCCCGGAGTGGGTAGCGCTGCTCTGTGGTGCTGCAGGTATGTGCAACAGACGAAGCAGCGGCTCCAAACGCCTGCAATGCACACACTCAAAAACCCATTCTCACTGGTGTAAAATATAAATAAACAAATAAATAAATATAAAATAAAAGGAAGCTGCACTGAGAAGGTGAAATCATTCTCAGCAAAAAACATGCAACATCTTGACAGGGGCAGGGCCTCATAGAAAGGCAGGTAACACTAATGGCCCCACATGAAGGTGAAGGGGATAGAAATTAAAATCCACGTTTCTCTCTGTCACTGGGAATGTGGCTTTGGAGCGATCCATGGAATTAGCTGCAGCAGCTTCCTAATTGCCTGTGCCGAGTTGCCTCCCCCAGGTTGATGGTGGCGGCTGCGCGGCCCCATCAGTCTCGCTTGGTGCTCCTCGTGCACCCGCCCAGCACTGCGGTGCTCCCGCGGCAGCTGCTGGGCTTGGCACTGCAGAGGCACCGGGACCCCTAAGCACGGCTGGGAGGCTTCTGGGGGAGACTTGGCTGTGTTTTCAGGGTGCTTCCTGAGATAGGCTGGGATGCTCCCAGGGGCAAGAGGGGGTCGCCGGCTGGGACCAGCTGGCTAGGCTGCCTGGCAGTCCCTGCTGGCACCCGGAGGGCTGTGGGCGAGGGACCCGCCTGCGGGCCTGCGGGCCTTCTGAGCTCAATCACTGTAGCAGGGAGGCAGTCTCTGACTTTTATGCATCATCCACGCCTGATGCTGGGGACTCATAAAACCCAGCTTTTGAGACTAAATGAAGAAAGGGGTGTGAAGGACCTAGCTCTTGGCCCATGCTCAGCAGCATTCTTAGTCTCATCACCAGTATGCGAGCACCAGGAGAAAGACTCCCCTCGGCCCTTCCTTCATTTATCTGTACATTCACACATTCCACAACAACCCCTGAAACCCACCCCAAAGACCACTCTGTGCTAAGGGCTAAAGGGAGACCCTTCCCTTTCCCAAAGAGCAAGCCTGCCCTAGGGGAATTTAAGGTCTACCTTACCTGCCTCCTCCTCAACACCTCCACACTGAAAAAGATAATAGGTCCTCAGTCTATCGCACATCCCCAGACCTGCCGAGGGCAGGGATGGATCTGCCAGACTCATTCCACGCAAAATAAAACTGACCCTGTTGAGTCCAAGAGCGGTGGCCTTCAAGCTGGCTGTCAATCACACAGAAAAACAGAACTGGCTTCCCCGAGGGTAAAGAAAAATAAGCATCATCAAACATTCAGAACAAAAAGAAAAGGAATGGGGGTAACAAACACCAAGGAGTTAAAATTTACTAGGCACTTCCCAAATGTCCAGTTCTGTGCTAAGACACTTACATGTCAACAAAGCTAATCCTCACCATGACCCCATTTGACAGATAAGGAACCTGAGGCCTAGTTGAACAAAGGCCACACTGGATCTCAAAGCCAGATCGGGGGTCCCAAGGTCCCAGAGCCCAGGTCGGCTCTTCCACAGGACCATCCATTGCCAGGACGGGGAATGTACAAATGGAATTCAATGTAATTCTCAGACAGGCTTCGTAAGAGCCAGACCTAATGAGCTGACCCACAAGGAAACCAAAAGATCAGCAGCATCCCTTTATTATAATAAAAGAGAGAATTATAGAAAGCTAAAGGGCTTACTGGGCCCTCCCCTCAGTCCAGCTGTTGCCTCTTTTAATTCTGTATTAAGAATTCAAATGACAATGTACCCAAACAAGACTAAGAATTCAGTTGGGGGAAGGATTAAGAGCAGGAGGAAGTTTCCAGCAACAACCCTAGAGCCAACACCAGGCTGTAATGAAGGCAGGGGAAGATGCTGGTTCTAGGGAATACCCAGATGCTCTTTCTCAGACCCCAGTCCAACCCAAGCACCTGACCAGGATTCACATGACTCAGGCTCCAAACTTGCCTTTGCCACCTGGAGCTGGGTAGCCATGGGCAAAGTCACATTCTCAGTCTCCACTTCTGCACACCTCAAATGGATATAATGATGGAACCAACCCCAGAAGTAGTTGTGAGGAATTAAATGAAACAGTAAAAATAAAGGATGTGGCACAAAAAACAAATATTAAGCTCCTGCATCATTTTTAGGATTACTGCCACTTATGGGGCTCAGTGCTGGGCAGCTTTAGTGGAGGTCTCCAAATAAGGCCTCTGAATGGCCTACTAACTCCCCCTCAGATGGACAAACTGCTACCTTCGGTAGCAACATGTCATGGTATGTGGGAAAAGCTACCGTGGAATAATAATTACAACAATTACAACAGCCTGTCTCTTCTAAACACTTCCTAGGAGCCACTTTTGGCTAAGTATTCTGTGTGCAACTTCTCAGTCAGACCTCTCAACTCTGCCCGCGAAGTTAGTACCACTGTGTCCATTTGACAGGTAAGAACACTGAGGTTCAGTGACTGGCTTGTCAGGGTCAGATGACTAGTCAACAGTAGCATCAGATTCAAACCCAGACTAGTCTAACTCAGATCCAGACTCTCACCTCTACACAGTTCTGCCCTCCCAAGACCAACCTCCTCTCTTGAAAGACTTTTAAAATTAATAATCCTCTGATTTCTCTCTAACTATATATACCTTTCCCATCATTCACAGGGCATTTGTTTCATGCAAAAAAACAAAAAAACAAAAACTGAAAATCTTGCTCTTTAAGTAGGAAATTCAGCATGAGTCTGTAATTCTGAAATTTCTGTTCTGACAAATGTGTATCACTGGCTTTTTTGAAAAGATGAGTGAGCTATGACCCCTCTACTTGAGAGGATTATATCTTATTTCAGGGTGACCACATGACTCCTGATGTTCTGAAACAACTGAACTTGGACAGAGACCCTGAGATTTTAAAGGAGTTTCTAGTTTTTATCAACGAAGGAAACAGCCCATGCATATTAAAACACCCACCACACATGTGCACTTACGCATGAACACACACCCCCAAGCACCTTTTAATGACAGCCTGATAGTGATTCCTTTAAAGAGTGCCTCTGTGCCAGTGTGCAAAAGCACAATGTTCTGACAGAAGCCCAGACCAGAGCCGAGAAAGAGTATTCAAACTTCAGCATTACCATCCAGAAGTCAAATGACTATCATTTATGGTCAAGCGGGGCAAAAACCTAGGCCCACTGAGCTGTCTATACATGATTCAATCATATTGTGGTAACAGAAATTTCACTGATAATGGAAATTGGTAGGAAGCTATGAGTAAAGCTGTATGTTATGACTCGTGGCCAAAGACTATCTACCTCCAATGGATTTATTGCCTCCTGCACCTATTGTTCTTTCTTACAATATTTTTCCGCCTCTGCCTCAATGCAGCACAATGGAAAAGGCATTATGGATGGTGCAGGGACACAGAGCCGAACGCCTGCCCGGTGTTTCTGACTCTCATCTCACCTCGCTTTCCAAATTACAATAAAATGCTATAGCAAAAACACACTTGAATCCCAAAACTGCACATCTTTACTCTACAAAGGGCAGGATGAGGAGTTTGGGGAGGGGGGTGGGGAAGAAAAAAAAAAGATTTGCCTCCTCAGGGACATAATAAATGTTATCGTTTGCCATTGCACCCATCACATTAAATGTGTGTGACACACATTGCCTTAGTTTTATGAACTCATCGTGGGATCAAAGTGACAAAATTCCAGGTGTCTCTTTTGCTCTTCATTAATAATGAAATGAGATTATAAATGAGAGAGTAACCAGTGAACTACAGCTTCCCATGTGCCACATATCATTCTAAACAACTTCATATATTATGTCATTTCATCCTCCCAAAGCCCTATGACACAAGGGCTTTCCTTATTAGTTCTATTTTATTGATGAGCAAACCAAGGTAAAAATGGTGTCTGAACCATCTGGCCCAAATGGAATCGTGTTTACTTTCACCATTTACTTCCGACTTTCAGTGCTAATTATAATGGTATGATGCAGTTATAACATTTAAAAATTATGCAGCTACAACAGCATCTCCCCCCATGATTTCAAAATGCTGGCACCTATGTATACACACACACACACACACACACACACACACACACACACACACACACGGTGGCAAGCATCCCTCATTAAAAATCTTTAAGGAGATCAGCAGACTACAGACACTCAAAGAACAAAACACAACAACAGAATATGTCAAGGAAGCACTGAAAAGAAGGCAGGCAGACAGAGCCAGTAGGGAGAGTCAAGGAACATGGGATACCCTTCAGTGCCTCCTCATGACAGATGGCAGTCCCCATGCATTGCTACACCGCCCTGCACCCTGACTGGAGGAGAGACCACCCCGCCCCAGCAGTGTATCTGGTCCCCCAGCTGGCCTCTACCACTGCTCCCCAGGAACCAGTTGGGAGAAGTTCAGTGTCCCCCAAGTCCTAGTAAGAAGAATTCTCACAGAAGGAAATGCCTGCAATGCTGCCCTGGAGGACCTTCGGATTAACGCGTGCCTGCGGCTGGCTTCTAGATGTGCTTTGAGGAAATGCTGGGTGCTCTGGGCTCTCACTCTGGGCAGTGCAGCAGACACAGTCACTCCTCAGCCTGACCCACCGCCTACAGGGCAGCAGCGCAAGCCAGGGAGGAGGTAACAGGAAGACCCTGGGGGGAGTGTGGGCCACTCCCCAACCCTCAGGGAGGAGGGAGCTGACCTCAAGAAGAATTAATGTCTGGGCAGCAGCTGTGTCCACTGCCGCCTCTTCCTGCTCTGAGGTATTAAATACTTGGCCCCACAAGGTCCTCCCCATCAGGTGCCAGGTGGGATCACCTTCCTACTTGCCAGCACCCACTCACACATTCATGCGCTTGCTTGTTAACTCAGTCCACATGTATGTGTGGAGCCAGGGCCCATCAATACTCAGTGAAGGTTACCTGAAGAGTCAGAATTTGTGTTGTGCAATCATGACCTCAACAACTCACTGATGTGAAGCTCTTATGTGCCAGCACTGCACTAGGTGCTTGGCATATTTTATTTTATTTAATCCTCACCACAGCCTATAAGGTAGAAAGTATTGGTCTCCTTTCACATTTGAGAGTTCAGGTTCAGAGATGTTACTACAAGGTGACCCAGCTAGGAAATCGCAGATCTGGGACTCAAATCCAAGTTCTGACTCCAAACCGTGTCCTGTCAGCTGCTATTCCAGGCTTTAATTGTTGATGAAGTAATTTCCCAGATGTTATCTCTTTTAATTCTCCCAAACACCCATGAGGTAGAGAAATGCCAGTATTACTCATATTCTTTTCCAACAGGAACTGAGGTCAAAGAAGAGCACATAAAGACAAGGGACCATAGCATTGTGGCCAGGCGTGCAGACTCTGGAAGCTCAGTTTGGTCAGCTTGGGGAGGTCGCTTAACTTCTGTAAGCCTCAGCTTCTAAATCTGTAAAGTGAGGTGACCGGTAGTCCCTGCCTCATTAGGTTGTTATGGGAATTGAATGGGATGACACATGTAAAGTACTTACTATAGTATCTGGAATGTAGGGACTACCAATGAATGCTACCTGATTTTGATGATTTAAGTGATTTGCACAAGGCCACTCAGGACATGCCTACAGAAAACATAAGAAGACAGATGCCACTGCTTCTCCACCAACGACCTTACCTTTAACAACACTTCGTCTCCAAAGATGTGCATCTCCGAAAATACTCCAAGTTCCCGACATATTACAACAAAGATGGGCAAAGAATGCCCCCTAGACCGACTGTGGCCAGGAACCTTAAATTGGGCTGAGAGGACCAGTAATTCAGCAGGCGGAAAAAGGCCAGAATGAGGATAGCCTCTTTCACAGTGGGTTTTCCCAAGGCTCACTGAGCCCTGTGCTTGCTCTAATGCTCTTCTATTATCTTGAAAGTCTTAACAATTTTTTAACAAGGGGCCCTATATTTTCCTTTCACATGGGGCCCTACAAAATATGTACCTGCTGGTCCAGGTCTGAGCAGATCCTCAGCTTCCAGCTGCCTACTAAATCTCAGATGCTGGACAAATCCACACTGGGCAGACTGGGGCATTCAGTTCTGTCCTAGCACCCTGGCTTACTCCCTCAGGCCGCTCAGTCTGGCAGCATAAGCAGACAAGAACAGTGTTCCCTGTCAGCAGGCAGCATCTGGCACATTCTGTGATGAGCAGCATCCATTTTTATTGGCACACACATGCACACACAAACTTAATAAGTATAATGGTAATGACATGTGCAAGCCCCAAATATCGACTGGCAGTTGCTTCATCTAAAATGGACAACCAGAGGTCTGTTCTGTGAACCCACAGCCATTTACAGCCCTGCCCAACTTGCCTGTCCAGATCATTTACATGGATAACAGCTATTTTAACCTTGGGAGGATACTGTTTTCCAATATCAAGTGCACACAGTGAAGAAATAGCCATCTATTTCTTGTCAAGAGATAATGCTCTCCTTTGCAATTTGGCCTTGAAATGCCTGTTAATAGTATGGTTTCTGACTTACTTTCATAATCTTGATTTGGGGTAACCGGGAAACTATGCAATGTATAAATTTAATACACCTTATAAATGTAGTGCCTTATTTAAACTGCCTTGGAATGAGCACCCAGTGAGTGTTGTTCAAAGAAATGGAAGCTGAAATGTTTACCGTTTATTCAAAACAGAGTGGACCCTTTTCAAAGCTGTATTTGTAGTCCAGGCCAGGTGGTTCCATTGATCGGAGCATCGTCCTGTCCACCGGAAGACTGCGGGTTGGCTTCCTGGTCAGGGCATATACCTAGGCTGCCAGTTCAGTCCCAGTAGGGGCGCGTTTGAGAAGTAACCGACTGATGTTTTTCTCTCTGTCTCCCCCGCTCCCCTCTCAAATTAAGAAACATTTCCCGGGTGAGAATTTTTTTTTAGTTATATTTTAAGTAAAATAACTTTCTTCTTCTCCTCAAAGGAGAAGCTAACTCTAATGGACCAAAGAGGGCTGATGAAGATTCTGTTTGTTTTGCCAGGTGTGAGGAACTTCTCTTTCTGTTGAATGACACATAAAAGCACCACTCCAGTCACCAGAGATGAAACACAGGCCATTATGTCTCTTGTATAAAAATTACATTAAAATGGGGGAGATCTCATATGCTAATTCATGAACTGGCATTTAAAACATCTATTCATTTTTCTCACAGTCTCAGCCATAGCAAACCTCTAAGTCACAACACAGTGTCCTAGGGAACACACGATCTGCTGGAAGTCTCTGCTGCAGTTCTCAGCTCTGGAGCCTGTTCCAACAAGCACTGTGATTGCAAAAGGGGCGGGGAGGCATAGGGCTGAAATAAATGCCACAGAGGTGTGTACTTGGATAAAGAAGAAGCCCACTTGTAAGTGCGTGTGGTGGTGAATCTGGATTAATGACAGACCGGAGGCAAAGGACCCCTGTGAGAGCATACACTTCTATATGCAAGCCCAACACACCAAGCCATTCATTGATCAACATAAGTGGGAACACTAAACACCACATGAGGATCAATCAAAAACGGAATGAGAAAAAGGCTAAACCCCCAAACTCGCACTTTTGTGAATATGTGCTTCAAACTGCAGGACAATGAAACACCTGACAGGGTTATAAGTGCTCAGGGCAATGCTTTTGTTCATCCTGATACACAGCTATGTCTTTATCACAAACCAGAAACATTAATTGTGCTTGCCTGTGCCTGACAGACTTCATAATTATAAGGTGGTTTGGTACTCGTGTGTTTGCCTAAAAGCACCTCAGTATTAGAATAAATAAGATAACATACATTATAAAATAAAACCAGTTGATATCACCATAGTAATCGGTCACAATTGTTTACTACATTGGAATAAAAATCTGAAAACCATGCCTATATTTTCATCTCCCTTAATTTTGACTAGCATGTGTCAATCTGAGCAATAGACGCCATAGCGGCTCCTAATGAAAGAAAAGACAGAGCAGAAATGTGCCTGGCAGAAAAAACTTTTGAGAAAAAGAAAAAGAAGAAAAAGAAATGAACCAAGGAGGTTCAGACAAAAATTGAGCAAAGCCAGAGAAAAAGAACTTTCTCTGGACAGCAAGTGATCATGTACGAGTTTACAAATGCAATTAGATGTATGCATGGAGAAGATGCTTGAACTGAATTCTAACCGGTTCACCCTGCCCTTCTAATGTCCTGATGATTGGGCTAATGAGACCGATAAACTGCCCTCAAAGACTGAAAACTATCATTTCCAAGATTTCAAGACTTTAAAAAATAATGTGCCTGGGTAATGCCCAGTAACTGGAGTGGTGCCGTGACTTAAAGCATCAGCAACATAGGTTGAATAGATTAATCTTGCAGGATGACAAATAACTGTATTTATTCAACAAAAATGTTCAGCTAAGTAGCACCTCCTCCATAAAAGCAATCTGCAGAGGGTCAGGCTTCCGAAGGGCAGCGCAGCACAGCTGCCCAATTCCTGACAAGTGACTACTCCTGTTTAATTATTCAAAAGTCCATCGATTCCCACATTGAGGAAAAGTCACAATTATCAAAATGACTTAAAGAATCCACCTTTTACTTTGCTGACTCTGTCCTGTGGAAAGAGACATCAAGTTTGTGTATTAAAGCCACTCTCTCAATAAATAGTTGATAACACAAAACCCTGGTTGTGCATTCCAAGAAATGCTGCATGAGGTATCCAAGGTAAATGTCAATTTTTTTCTAGCATTAATGGGAGAGATACACATTACCTGTATTTCTGCCCTGTATGTATCATCACAATTCTGGGAAATGTAATTGGAACCCTTCATTCCCATGAACATGCATTCCCTGAATTCAGGACTAAATAGAATGAAACACCCAGCTCCTACCAAATTTTCCCTAAGGAGGACGAAATGAGAATCACATGAGTTTAATGCCTTTTCATGTGAATGTTAGGCGTGTGGAGCCCAGGAGTTTAACAAGCTAGGTTCCCGGACCTTCCAGAACACATCTCACTGAATCTCGCTATAAGAGGGGGATTGAAGCTGTCCCTCCCCAAAAGAACCAAACAAAGCTCATTCTCTGGGGACAATGAAGCAAGACAGAGGCAGCTGAATCCTGGCATGACTACATCAAACAAGAAAGTTAATTAAAGGGCAAAGTGAATGGAACCCCTGCAGTATCTGCAGCGGAGGAAGGCAGCGCCCAGGCACACAGCGGCACACCGGCGCCTGCCTGTCCGGCCCGCTCTCCTCCAGCCACTGTAAAACCTCTCCAGATTAACTCCAACACCCAAGTCCCACGTCTCTTCATTCTATACTGAAAACACACAACTTTGCTAACACATGAACTACTGCGTTTTAAAAAATCAAATATATCCTCTTTGTAAGGAACTAATAGGTTGCTATTCCTGCACTCAGCAAAGACAAAAGGGAGAAAAAAAATAAGTCTGGCAGTGAATACTTAATATATTAGCATAAGGTAAAGTAGCAAAAGCCATGATATTAAACATAGAAACAATTCACTAAATATTCTTCTCTCTGAAGCCACAGCCATGAGGTATATTATGTTGATGAAATCAGTGATAATACTGCTACCTCCAATTAAATTACCTAATAAGAACCTGTTATCACAAAATGGCAGTTTTCCCCATCTTCCAACATATTAAAATATATAGCCGATTATTATTTAACTTATATTCACAATAACTACTTTGTAAAGTTTTCACCTTAGTGTGAAAATTGCTAAACTCCCATGCTAAAAATGAACATACTACATCAATCACCACATGAAGTTTCAATTAGAGAAACTACACAGAGTACATAAAATTATATAGTGGCACAGAGTGTACCTTACTTAACTTAAATTCAAGTTTAAATGTTCATGCTTTAAATATCGAATAACAGTCTACTATGCAACACAGTATTGTCACATTGAGTCTCCTTAATACAGTGTTAACACATTTTTCAACCAAGTTTTCTAGGTAATTCTTGAGAGTATCTTCACTGTTAAAAATGCAGCGATGTAATGGAAGGATGCACCAAGTTTTTACTTAGAGGAGTAATTCCTCATGCAAATGGCCAGAAACTTGAAAATAAACAAGAGAAAGGCAATCATCTCCTTGCTTTCCCAAATGATGTTTTGCCTCCCACACTCAGCACCTCAGATCTTTTCTCATTCATCCTCTGAACTCTCTAAATCGATGTTCTTTCATAATTTTTAAAATAGTCATATTTGGGGTCAATGGAACCAGATGGCCAAAAGATAGCTGCAAAATTGTTCCCCAAGTTGTCTAACATGGACTGCCCATCATTCGAGGAAGTCCTTGCCTAGCAAGCCAAAGCCAGGGTCTCTCAGGACTCCATGGCGATGACTGCAATCCAAGAGCAAAAGCAGATACCTAGCCTGGAACCTAATGCCAAGCAACACCTCACCTTCCCCTCGCATCACATTTTAAAATGCCAGGCAACAGCAAGAAATGACAACAAAGCCGTAAACAGCTGGAAATAATTATACAATTGTCAAGCTGCAAACATGACAAAAGCAAAACTAGGCTTGTGAATTCGCTATCAGAAAGGATGCTGATGAGAAGGTACGAAACGCATTTTAGCTGTTTCCAATTTGCTATTATAGAGCAGCCAATAATATGGTTGATGGGGCCTTGTGCTGTGTGTGTGTGTGTGTGTGTGTGTGTTAACTTCAGAGAAAAGGAAAAACATATTTCATGTGCTCCTACAAAATGTGAGGTAGAAGACATGTAAGCACAACCAAGGAAACAATCACAGGCTCTGAAGGGATTCTTTCAGAGTTGCTACAACTAAACTACAATATGCAGATAACTATTTCTTTACAGTTATACAAATATTCTCTTCTTTAAAAGCATAAGAAAAATACACAAAGCAATAGTCCAGAACTCATCACATAAAACATCTGAGACATGGGCAAAATGCCAAAGCAGGGTACACACCGGCCCAGAGTAGGACAGTAGCGTAAGAGGCAATTCCTGTGCACCGAGGGGAGGGTCACAGGCATGCAAATTATCAGTGTCCCTAATAAGGGTGCATCTAGCCTCCAATTTTTATCAACTGCCTATAATTCAATGAACTCCTTCCCCAAATAATGGAGTTGAGCAAACAATCTTGCACAGTTTTGAAGAGTATGGTATAGCTACTGGCAATTTTTAAACCAGAATAACACATTCCACTGTGGGCTGATGTTTTATTACGATATTTAAATTTCATGTGACAAACTGTTTCATACACTATCCCCAAAAATGCTACTCTCTGAAGCGGAATGCCATAAATAAAATACGTACTTGGTTACCAGGCAGCATGCATAACACATATGTTACATTGGCCCAAAAAGCACATTTAAAAATGCTTAAAAGTTAACTTAGCAATTTAAGCTGTTTGTACCCATTTTCAGAGAATTATCCCCTCAAGGCCAATTTTGTTTTCTATCTTTGAGAGGATCTTTGAATTAATCCTGTTGACTTGTTAACTTGAAATTCTTTTAACCCTTCTAATCTCTCCTTCCCAGATCATTTTTTCTTTTCTTCTCGGAGAGGAGGGTAAAGGACCATACATCTCACAATGTAATTTTAAGCATAATGCTGTCTATTTGAATTAAAATTGATGCCGCTTCTGATAAAAGCCTAATAATCAATTTTCCATTCTCATTACTCTCCAGAATCATATGGACGCAGAACAATTTCTTAAGTTTGTGGAAGACTCTCATAGGTTATTATCCGGCAGTGCAGCTGAGTGGAAAGATAACCATATTCATTCTCCTTATCTGTAATGATGTAATGCATCCCAGCCCTGGGTCTAGCTGATTGGGGAATAATGGGATTGTAGAACCGCAGGGATGACAAACAATAGTACAACGTCGTCCTCCGTACGCTGATCCCCAGCCTCGCGTGCAAACGAGGTGAAAGACATCATCAAGTAGGCACTGATTCTGCCCCTTGGATGAAGTTAGCATTTTTTGGCCAGAGGAGCATCTGCTCTCACACTGAAACAGCAATACCGACACTGAGAAGAGAGCTGTGCAGAAACACTCAGTTTCCGAGCCCCAGCCAGGACAGTGCCAGTGAGTATCCTGCTTTTCTTTGTGTTTAGAATCAAGTGTCATCTAAAAATAACCGGTTGGTAGGGAGAAGTCACTGCACAGTCCATTGCCAAGAAACCGGGGGATCAGGGACACCTCTGCTAACTGATGCTGCTTGGGGTTCACGTTTGTTTGGAAAACTAAAACTGCCTCCATTTTCTGTGCTGGAAAAATCCTCGCTTCTGCCACCACAGAAACCTTACCTTTTGCAGAAGCTGGGAGCCGGAGTACTTAGCAGCAATGGATTTTATCTCCCCACCAAAAGCCGAGGCCCAGAGCTTCACCCTACAAGGAGAAAGGGCACAGAAACAAATTTAACACCCGTGCCACAGTCAACACGCACGCAAACGCACACATGGGCTGTGGCTGAAAGAGCCCGGCGATATACACTGGAGGGGAAAAAATGAAATAAAAAGCGCCTTGACAGAAACTGCCAGCACCAAACTGCAGAGCGCAGCACGGGAGGGGGCCCGCGCGGGGGGGTGGGAGGGCGGGTCACATAGTTCAGAATGCGCTAAGTCTCCAAGGCTCTCTAAAAAGATTACTGGATTTTATCTGAATACCTAATTGCCTGAGAACTTACCCACCCCAAATGGGTATCACCTGGCAAGCACTAGTCGGAAGAAATCCACCGGTGCCCCCTGCCCCCAAAAGAAGTGAAGCTAGCAAAGAAGGGGGTAAATAAACGGCCCGTGGAAGTTGGGTTCGGTAAACAGGCTTCAAAGTTGGTGCTGTCGCTGGAGGTGAGCCTCTCCAGGTCCCACTTGCCAATCCGAGAGTGGGGGCTAGAGGGTCTCACCCCGGCCTCGCCGTCCTACTCCGCTCTTGGAAGGCAGGTGCGAGAGGCGAGACCGACGCCCGCCGCAGGTCCTGCCCAGCCGCACCTGCAGGCGCCCAAACTTGGGCACAGTGGGTCGCGGGCGGTAGGGTCCCCTCCCCGGGCGGCGGAGGAGCCGGCACTTACACGGAGAGTGGGATCTGCTGCTCCGAGCGCACCACGTCCCCCAGCGCGGCGTAGAGAAGCGCCGCGGCGAGGAGCGCCGAGGCCCCCCGGGACGCGCGGCGCTGCGAGCCCGGCCCGGCCATGCTGGGCTCCCTCCGACGCGCCGGCGGCAGTGACAGGAGCGGCCGCAGAGAGCTGCGCTGAGCGGGCGGTGGGCGAGCGCGCAGGACTGCCTGCTCCGCGCCGCCCCGCCTGCCTCTCGCGCGCCGGGCTCACTTGCGGAGCAGAGGAAGGAACGGGTGAGGTTGGCGGGGGGGTGGGGGGGGGGGGAGAAGAAGGCGGAGAGGAGGGAGGGAAGAGAGGTGGGGAGGGAGGCAGGCAGGGGAGGCGGGAGGGAAACGCTCCTCTCACAGCAGCGGCCGCCGGGCCCCGCCTCGGCGGCCCCGGGGAGTCCGGCGGCCGCGGCAGGAGGGTGGGAGGCGCCGCGCGGGCGGGGACTCGCAAACTCCAGTGTCCTTGGCCGCGGCCGAGCGCGCCCTGCCCCGCCCGGCCCACTGCGGCCACCGAGTTCTTTACAACTCCGCAGTCCGCCACCGCGGGCGCGACTCTAGGGCGGGCCCCGAGCCGTCCCCCGGACCAAGCCTGGGATGGGGGCGCAGGAGGGAGGCCGAGGGCCGGGCGCAGCGCCCCTCACTTTCCCAGTGACAGCTTCGAGCCAGCGCGGCGTGCCCAGTCCGGGTCAGGGGCAGAGGGTCAGAGGCTGCCGAGCCTAAAGGTAGCGCAACCCCCTACCCACGCCGCGCTGTTTTCCAGAAGGAAAGGCGAGTAAAGAGGCAAAAGTCTGAAGAAGGAGCCGGGGCTCATTGCGGCGGCCAGGGTCACATGCGGGGGTAGTCGGGTGGGGATGGTACTGGGCTCAGCGGGTTCTGGCCAGGACACCGCGGCGAGGCCACCCGCAGAGGCTCCTCGGGCAGCAGCGCCTGATAGAAGGCGCGGAGGGCGGCGCGGGCGCAGGAGCGCGCGGCCCCCGGCGTCGGCCAGCAGCACGGCCGCCCTGGCGCTCCAGCACCAGGGCCGGGGCTGCCGAGCAGCTCGCACTCTGACAGGCTGAGGCCCGGCGACCGCGCGACTGCGGCGAGTGGCGGGGGCCGGGATATCAGAGCTGGGCAGGGAAGCAATTTCCGTGCCAATTCCTTTCTGACCAGCGGACTCTCTTGTTTTGGGAATTAGCTTCCTCTGAGAGCTGGGGGGTCATCCTCTGCCCACTCGGACCCCAGCCACCGGCAGAGGCGCCCTGGGGCAGCCCGCAGAGGAAGGGCGAGGTGAAAGAAGTGGGGGCGGGGGTGCTCCCGCCACCCTGAGAACTAGGCTTCCCCGAGGCCTCGGGACCCGGCTTTCGGAGCCCCTGGACCCTGTTCCAGGTCTGGGCTGTGGCTGGCAACTTTGTTGAAACCTCGCGCCGACTGGCAGTAAAGACCGACCCTACTGAGGCTGAGTCATCCTGGACCAGCGGAGCGCAACTAAGTGACCTAGGCGAGCCGCGCGCTCCTGACGTCGCGGGGTCTCCCAGGACGTCCGCCACCCGGCTGCGCCTCAGCTGCCTCAGCTGCGTGCCTCCGCGCCAAGAGCTTAGCATTCTCCTGACCCCGCCTTCTGCCTCGGCAACTTCAGCTTCCAGGGATAGGTAGGGGCTGTGGCTTCCGCCGGGTGGTGTCCGGCGAGGATCCAGGGCAGCTCTCCTGCCCAGCAGTCCACGGGAAAAGTTATCCCAGCCGACGCTGGGCTTTATCTCAGAGTTGGCAGCGGAGGGGGAGATGGGCCGCTGAGGGGGCATAGTTGCCGTTTGCCAGTTCGGGGGGCGGGGTGGACTCCGGGTTCCTGCGGGCTGGTCGCGGTCCCACCCCGGGGCGCATCGCAAGAAACAGACCCCACCCGAGAAGTACCAGGTGCGTCCTGCCCACGGGCAGTGTCTACAATCTCCACGGATGACTAACCGGTTATAATGAATTCTCCGCTTCTGTGCACACCTCCCATCTATAGAAGCATGTTACCAGTTCCAAACGGAGCCAAGCTCAGCCTGACCCCAGGGCAAGTGGTCGGGATGGCTTTGCCGCTCAGACTGGGGGCTGGGAGAAAATTAATTTTCCTGTCAGAACACAGGAATCTTTTTTATAAACGAATAAATGAGTGAGAGAGTGAACGCATACTATCCCTTGTTAGTAAAACTCCAGTCCGCTACCGGTATGGTACCCGCATAACAGCCTTCATGCAGTCAGCCCCGCGCTCATCCAGTGAAGAGCTGCAAAGCATCACCGTGGCAGGACGGCAGGACGGCAGGAGGAGCTGGGGACCCAGTGGGGAGCAAAGCGGATACCTGCATCCACAGCGTTAACGCATCAGTGGCAGAGAGAGGCTTTGCTCTCAAAGCCACAGTGTTAAATGCGTAATTATAAACTTCGACAAGGGGTCAGCTGTAGTTAAGTATGAAAAATAGTACTTGTAGCAGCGATTTTACTGTTATCCCTATTCGCTGATGGGAAAATTGAGGCACAACAAATTAATACAGCTTAGTTATATTCAAACAACCATTTGACTGCTAGACTTCATTGAGAGCCATGTGGGCACCAAGGTCATGAGGACGTTTTATGATGAAGTCATTAGATAATCTTCAGATTACATGGATCAAAATGTTCTATGGTCTGCCAGACTGACCTAAGCATTGAACTTCACAGGCATTTCTGGGCAACTCTAGAGAATGACCAGGAGAGGAGCCCTGACACAGGTGTCACAGTCTCAGGACAGTGGCATCTTGAGCATTTGAAACTTACACACAGCCCAGGCCAGTGTGGATCCGTTGGCTGGAAAAGGTCGAGTATTGAATTCCTGGTTGGGGCACATGCCTAGGTTGCAGGTTTGGTCCCCTATCAGGGTGCATAATACTTCATTGTGAGGATATACCAGAGGCAACCAATGGATGTTTCTCTGTCACATCGATGCTCCTCTCCCTATCTGCCTCCCTTCCCCCTCTCTAAAATCAATAAGCATGTCCTGGGGCCAGAGAAAGAGAGAGAGAAAGAGAGAAGAGAGAGGAAAGGGAGGGAGGGAGAAAGAGAAAGAGAAGAAAGAAACTCATACACAGACTGTCTTAAACAGAGCATTATGCACAGCACATTTAAGAAGGATCCCACTAAGCATTTCCTACTCTCTCAGTAATAAAAATATTTAAACTATCTGAGAATTAATAAATTCAGAACTGAAAATGTCACAAAAATTTAGGGTTTGTGCAGCCACATCAGGACAAGCAACCAGGAGCACCTTTCAATATGCCCAGTGCAAGACTAGGCTATGGGTCCTACTTGCTATTTTCACCCCCCCCCCAAAAAAAACTATATTTCAATACTCAACTCTCAGTTGAAGCACTGAATCCAGCCAATGAACCTGTGTACTCTGTCCCTTCAGCTGAGGATATTGCTCTTGTCCTGCAACAATGAGTAGCTACTGGAGGGGTCTCAGAATGAAACATGATGAAACAAAGATCAATGTTTTAGAAACAATCACCTAATCCTGGTCTATGGGATTGGATTCCAGAGGAGACTCCACAGCAGCAGTTCTCTGGGCAGGAGAGGGCATTGAACAGTTGGGACTTTGCACTTTGTCACAATGGCCTGGAGTCCTCCTGACATTTAGTGGATGAGGGCAGGACAGTCCCACAGAAGGAAGAATTGTTCCGTGTCCCATAGGACTCCCAAATGTCTGACTGGACATTCGGGTAGGAGAAAAACCTGCTTATAATAATTTGAATCTAGAACTTACACACATTTTATATATAAGTACAAAGGAGTGTTTGCACGGTGATTAACAGCCTGTTTACATATCCACCTGACCTACGCACAGGCCTGTGGGACAGCTTCAGAGAGGGACCCAGAGGGAACTCTACATTAAAATGGTGATATGTGAAGGACATGTTTTGGTCAGAAACTGGATTTACACAAAGTAAACAAGAGCATTAGAGAATGAATAAAGGTAAAACAAAATCTTTTTTAAAAAACCAACAAAAAATAATAAAAAATACATAAACACTGAATTTTCCAGGAATGCAACCACTGTGTAATTAAAGGGAAGGTTGTCTTCCATTTTGTTCAGAACCTTACCAAGAGGGTTATTTGTCTGTCTGTTGTACCCGTTTTGAAAATTTCTTCTCCAGTGACAACTGTGTATACAGGTCCTAAATCACCAGCTGAGCACATCAGCATCAGTCTTCATTTGGGGCATCCATTTAGTCCAAGTATAGACACAAGCATCTAACAACTTCATAAGATCTTACAGTGTGAGCTTGCACAAACATTTCACATAGTGAAATAGAATACCTCTTATTTTGTTATAAATTACTTTTATTTTACTTTCTTTGATACTACCAGATAAAGGATCATATTGATTTGTTCTTTAATTCCAATTTTGAGTAGGTTATATTGTCTTAGAATTTCATATCCAGATGGTAAAGCGAGTATTGGGGCTAACTGGGTTAAATCCACTACTTTAGATTAAAAATATACCAGCTAAAAGGCTGTAATGTTGCTGGTAAGGATACAAAATGGTTCAGTTCAAAGAAGCAAAGTAACAAATGCTTTAACCTTTGACCCAGCAATTCCACTTCTGGCAATTTATCTTGCAGTTACTAAATGACATACATATACAGTTATTCATTACCACATTAACTCTAAGAGTAGAATGTTGGAAACAACCCACTGGCTATCAGTACAGAATTGGTTAAAGAAACTGGAATATCCTCACAATGAAGTATTATGCAGTAATTTTAAAAGTGAGGATACTTTCTACATATAGATGTGAAAGATCTCTAGCATATAGTAAATTTTTTTAAGCAAGGTACAAAACAGTGTATAGTGCATGCTACTTTTATGTGAGGAAGGGGGAAATGATACATATTTGTATTTGCTTAAAAAAAATGAACATGCACAAGAAACTACTAATAGTTATTACCTATTGAGGGATTAGTAGGAACAAAGTAGATGGGGATGAGTTTGAAGTGACATTTTCACAATGCTTATCCCTTTCAGTCACTTGGTTTTTTGAGCCCTGCCAATGTGGTACTTAAGCAAAACAGCAGGATACAAATGTGCATAGCTCTGTAACAACTTAGGTTCTGGGACCTGGGCTGCAGTGGAGGGAGGTATCATTAGGAAGAAATGTGAAAAACACTTGAAGACCTTGATCCCTACACAGGTGTTTCTCAACCCCCTACAGGTTCTGATTTAGTTAAGTTCATGTTGGGGCAAGAGGTGGAGTAGGGATCTGTATCTCTAATAAGCTCCTCAGGATTCTGATGCCATTGGCCAAGGACCTCTTTTGCAAGCACAAGGGTTCTCTCACTCAAAGTGTAGTGCAGAGCTTGGGGTCAAACAAACCGAAGTTCAGGCCATGGATCCCCCTCACACTAATGGGGGAAGTTACCCAACTCTCTGAGCCACCCTTTTCTCAGCTGCAAAAGATGGTCACAACAGTCATTTCATGCACACATAAGGAGGATCAAATGGGGTAGCTAAGTATTCAACAAATGCTGGTTGCTACTTTCATTCTGCAAGCATAGCAAGGATTTCTACACCTGGGCTATCACTCTGGCTCTCACCTTGCCTCAAAGTGCCAAAGCCTGGAGCCCTTGGCTGAAGCCCAGCTTCCTGCTTGACCATCAACACACACACAAACACACACACACACACACACACTCTCTCTCTCTCTCTCTCTCTCTCTCCCTCTCAAACAGAACCCACCTCTCCATGCCCACACACTGCCTGGCCCAGGCCTCTACAATATCCTCTGTCAAATCCTTTGACTGAGTCTTAATGAGGCATTCTTTCTAATACATTCCTGTTTAAAAAACAAAAATCTAGCCGTAGGCATTCTGCTGCCCTCTCCAGCCTCACCCTCCATCCCTCTTCCCCTTGTCAGGGCGCTCCAGTCAGCGTCTTTGGAGTCCCCAAAACACTGAGCTTGTTCCCACCTTGGGCCTTGCACATGTGTGCCCTCTGCCTGGATCACTCTTCCTCTGGATGGCCCCGTGGCTGTATTTCACTGTATTCAGGTCTCTCCTCAGACGTCTCCCCCAGCGCGAGGGCTTCTCCCTGACCACTCCAGGTAAGAGAGACACACACACTCATTCTCACACACATACATCTCTGTTCTCTCACCTTGCTGCATCTTTTTCTAGCAGTTATCACTGCTGATAGAGTGATTTATTTGTTTATGCTGTGTCTCCTCCACTGGATGGGATGTGCCCATGTTCTTCATCATCCTGACTACAATGTCTTCAGGAAGGACTTCTGTAGTATGGGGGCTCCATAACATGGGCTGAGTGGCTAGAAAGGATGTCAGCCTGAAATCCCTCTCTCCAAAGGTCCCGCCTATTTACTTCCTCCTCAGGCTCTAGTATACCTCACCCAAGACAGAGAGCCTTTAAAAAGGCACTGTATTTGCCAAGAAAAAGAATCCAGGGAACTGTTTCTCTGAAGAGAAATCCTCAGTAACACCTACGTGGGAGTATGCTGGTTGGAAGAAGAGGAGAGACAAGGAAGATTTTTCAAGTTTCAAAACTGTGAAAATGCCACTGAAGGCTGCTTTTTAAGCTATTCAAGAAACTCACTTGTCCGCTCCAGAATCCTGTTTATCATATAATAATGACATTATTTCCAGCCCTGCAATGGTGCTCAGGATGCAGGTATATGCCAAAGAGACCACTGTGACTACAGAGAAGTGTTCTACTTTTGGGAGTAGTTTGGCCAAGTCTGCAATGCAGCCCTTGGAAAAGACAGCCTTGAAGCTAGTATGGGGTTCACTATGCAAAGCTCCTTTCATGGAACAGGCATTCAAGCAGCTTTAGTTGCATTCAACCGAACTAGATGATCCTTGCAAACATTTCTAACTCTTCTACTGAATTGAAAAAGGGCTTTTGAGGCCCCGACACAGAAAATGGCAATAAGTGGGCATACAGGTAACTTGTATGAAATGTGCCCTTCTACCTAAAAGCCCTTTTCAACTCTAAGAAGATTGCCCTGGGCAGCGCATAGGCCCATCCCAGAGGAAGGACCTAGGAGGATCAGTTGGCTATGGAGCAGCTCACACAAGCCTTGCCCCTGTTGGCCCGCAGATGTTAGAGCTGGCTTGTCCACTCCCACTGAGGTTGGGGACTGAGCTTGCAAGTCTTGTGCTCTTCCAGCCCCTCCCTGCTCATCCCCAACCCTGCACCATGAACCCTCACAATGGTTTACTGAATAAAGTGATTCTCTCCCTGTGTGTATATGCATATGTAATGTGTATATGCACATATAACACATATATTGTGTGTATATATATAATGTATATCACATGTATATGTGTATACATCCAGAATCTGTTTTGGTATGAGTGTACAGTGTATGGGTCTCCTTGTGTGTAAGTGTGTGGGTCTGTGAGTCTGTGTATGTGACTGTGCATGGCTGCTTTATGTGTGTGATTGTAGGTGTGAGTATATATAAGTGTATATGAGATGCTTTGTGCACATATGTGGCTGGATGCGTAAGTGTGCATGTGAGTGCAATAATCGTAACATTGCAGTTGTCTTATCTGCAAACTGCAATATGTGCTAGAGTAAGGAAGGCCTAGCATTCAATTGAGAGGATTCCTTTAAACCAACTCTACCCCTGAAGAACAGGGACCTCACACTCACACAGCTACACTTGCATGCCTAATGGCACAACTTCTCAGCCACCATTCTCTGGAAAACAGAAGAATGCTTGTGTGAAATGAGGAATTCTTAAATGAACAGTTGCAACATATGCCAAGGCTACTATTCTGGTTGTATTTTACATTCAAAATATCACGCCAAATGGAGAAAAAGAAGCAAGTGTTCATGCATAACACACCTTCTAATTATCTGAATCCAAAGTGGCATGTTTTCATAGAGGGCAGACACTCTCTGGAGGTTAGGGATGTAAGAAAATGTCTTTCCAGTATCAGATTCATTTCTTTGGGAGTATCTTAAGAAATTACAAGGTTCCCAAGTGTCATCAAGTTAGAACTGGTTAAATTAATCACAATTTATCACATAAGGGAATTTCATAAAGCTGTGAATAGAAATAAGGTGACTTCTGTGAACTGAAGTGCGCGCATGGCAAGCTATCCATGATAAGTGAAAGTGCTAAATGGAAAAAACAACAGGTTGTAGAACAATGTGTAGAATAAACCCATTTCTGTTTTTAAAAAACATAGATATAGGTATAGATACATATGAGGCCTATCTGGAAAAAGTCCAGCCATTGTTAATATAATGAGAACAGTTTGCACGACATCGATGTAACCCGGCAGCCAACGAGAGTGGCCTGGAATGCACGTGTGAACGATGATGACTTCACGGTATAGTCAGTGGGGGCAGTAGACACTGTTGAGTGAGCATGTGTACTGTGTGACTGTCACATTCAAAATGACTGAGTGAGGAGAGCAACGAAACTACATCAATTTTGCCTTAAGCTTGAACATTCCCCCATGGAAACTATCCAGGTGATTCAGAAGGCCGCAACTATTGTAAACTGGTGAACGGCAGCATTACCACAATATACTTGCTTATGCATCATGTGTCATGCAGAGTTTTTTGGTAAAACATCAAATCACCCAGGTGACTCAGCCCCCCTACAGCCCAGATTTGGCACCCTGCGAATTCTGGCTTTTCCCAAAACTAGAATCACCTTTGAAAGGGAAGAGATTTCAGACCGCCAATGAGATTTAGGAACATGTGAAAGGGCAGCTGATGGCGATCGGAGGAACTGTGTGAGGTACCAAGGTGCCTACTTTCAAGAGGACAGAGGCATCATTGTCCTATGTACAAGGTTTCTTGTCTCTTGTATCTTTTCAGTAAATGTCTCTATTTTTCATATTACATGGCTGGATACCTTCTGGACAGACCTCATATTTTATGTATGTCACTATATGTCTTCTGAGTGTGTAAGCATGAAACAAACTGGAAAGTCACATGCTAAACTCCTGACTACCTTTAGAAAACAGGATTGGTAAATTAAAATAAAACATTTCACTTTTTACTTTCAACATTTTGGTATTGTTTGAATCTTTACAAAAATGCGTGGAGTCAGAGATAATATACCTGGAGGTATTAACACACTTGGTATGTGATCACCTGTTTTTAAAATCATGATAGGGCAGGAAAGGAAGACCCATCAGGGCTAATAAATGAGCAGGGGGAGAAGAACTCACTCCTCAGAGCTGAGACCTGTCAGGAGGAAGTGATATATGTCTTCTAAGTTGAGAAACAGGAGTGTGGCCCAGGCATTGCCCCCGACCTCCTTACCGTGTGTGCCTTTGTGGCTTTCCCCTTGGGTCACTGAAGTGCTGAATTACAATTGTGTGAATTTCTATTATACATTAAAACACCAATTTAATAACCATGTTCTGGAAACATAAGGTATTTAAATATCAGGAATATCAATAATCAAAAAAGTACATTGTTTTCTGCCATATTACTTTTATAGTAAAGACAAATATAATATTTTAAATTTTGTATGAAATAATTGGGTTTTAAATGTATATGGTAAACCATCTGTTTGAATGATCTCCTCAACTTCTCACCCCTGGTGAGCTTCCTCAATACCTCCCGCTATTCAGTAAGGCTACACTTTGGAAAATAAACCAATTTAAATACATAAATAAAATAATTTATGTGGGTAAATGATCTATTTAGGCACACACACAACACATACGCATTCCAAAGGCAAATATAGTGTGGATGAGATTAACCACTGTTTTAAGAGATCATTGTCAATAGTTCTCTCGCTCTCTCAGCATGGACTAGGGTTGTCAGTAAGAGCCCCGCATAGCTTCCTATTGGGGGAAGAGGAACTCTAAATCCTCAGCTCATTTACCTAATGCATGTTCATATAATAAACCAATGCTTTAAAATAGTTCTTATCAATGAAAACCTATAAACAATTAATAATCCCTCAAATATATTTACTATCATTGAGATTGCCTTGGTTTTTCCCTCTCTTTTCTGTTCAATCATTCCTTTTAAATTATAGAAGCAATTTGTAAACATAATTTTTAGAAGACTTTAACCAGTACAGAATAGTAAGAAATGAGATGTAAAGTCTCTCTTCTTTCCAAACAAAATAACTTTAATCTATGTCTGCTTTTAGTTACTTTCGTGATGATCATTGTAACTCTAAATAATATATTTTATATTTCTACTTTTTAATTTGTTTAGTCTTCAGCTTAGCCATTTTTGTAGTGCCCTTACCGTGTGCAGGTATGATTCTAAATGCTCAGGATACAAGAGTGTGTGAAGCAGTCTTGCCTTCTTGGAGTTTCCTGTTCAACTGGTTATAAACTTTACTCTCCAGTGCTATGTTAGCCACTATCCTTGGACATACCACAATGAAAGTTACTTTCCAATTCACACACTTACCCTCCCTTTTACACTTTCTCCACTTCAAATAGGAATATTCAACAAGCATATACCAATTTGTACACTGTTAGGGCTTATAATGCTTACATTTTACTTTATAAGTCATTTTTCCAGCCCTTACCTACAGGTTAATTATAAAAATTGAGAGCCAAAAGTCACATTTACAGTAACAGATGGTTATGTACTTGTTATTATTAGCTTCTGTGAAACCATGTAGGGTGTCTGTATCCACAGAGAAAACAGAGACTTCTGGTGTGAACATAACTCTATCAATTCAGCATTTTTCCTTTCTCAGAGAAATAATTAAAAGACAACAATTTGTCCTGGCTGGTGTGGCTCAGTGGATTGAGTGCTGGCCTGCAAACCAAAGGGTCACTGGTTCAATTCCCAGTCAGGGCACATACCTGGGTTGCAGGCCTGATCTCCGGTAAGAGGCGCGCGAGATGCAACTACACATTGATGTTTCTATCCCTCTCTTTCTCCCTCTCTTCCCCTCTCTAAAAATAAATAAATAAATAATTTTTAAATATTTTTTTTAATACACAAACTCTATTTTCATCAAAAACCTGAAGTCAGGTATAGTCTACAGAGTACAAAATACAAGTAAAGACTGTGCACAGGAGCAGGTGATGCAGAAGATGCAGTGGGGATGGGAGGGCAGGAGAGCAGAGAGAGGTGAGGGGTCTCAGCTTTAGCAGACACCAAAAATTACAACCGCTGAGAGTTAAAAGCTCTTCCTAAAGGCATATGCACCATCCCTGTGGTTACAATGGATGCAGAACTTAAGTTGAACAAAATTGGAAGCAGAGGCCCTCTGAGACCCAACATGTTTCCTTGAAGCAAAAGATATGGCACTGCACAAGGAATCACACAGCCATGTTAAATTGAATAGTCTGTCACTATGACAGCAGAAAAGGTACTCGTGTTGGGGTTGTGAAGGAAAGCTAACTCAGTTTATACACATACTTAGAGTTCCTGAAAATAGTTATTGATCTAGACAATTAACTAATTCAATGATGAATGAAAAGAAAAAAGAAGAGGAGAAGGGGAAAGAAGATGAAGATGAAGATGAAGATGAAGAAGTAGTGGAGCAGGAGAAGGGAGCAGGGGGAAGGGAAGAAACAGCTGGCCCAATATCAGTGCAAAGACTCTATTCTTTAAAATGTGAAAAATGAAATAGCAGAATTCATCAAAGAACAAAGAACGCTCACCATAGAGCAGATGAAAACCTTAAACTAAAAGATCACAAGAAATACAAGAACTTGCGGACAAGATGATGAAGGCAGCAGAAGGGGATAAAACATAAGCTCGAAGAACTCAGGGAAGAATTAGACAAAATAAAAAAAATAAACAAAACCATCAAAGAAATAAAGTTAAAATTGAAAGGACATGAAGAAAAATATATGCTGCAGGAAATAAAGTAAGGGACACAGAGAATAAAAATAATAAAAATGAACAAAAAAATAGGAATAAAGAAAGAATTCAATATTAGCTGGAAAATGAGATATCGAAGACAGCCCAAGGTGATCAAATATATACATGATTGCAGTCTTCAAAGTAGAAAACCAACACAATGAAAATAGAACAAATATTTAAAGATATAACTCAAGAAAACTTCATGCAAATATAAGAAAAAATGAATCTATGTACAGATATAAGACATATTGTATATTAGGGAAAGCTTACCTGAATATTCCTGAGACATATCCTAGAAAAGAAATTGAGTCTTAAAGCATCCTTTGGACAGTTAAGCAAAAATGTCAAGTTGCTTATAAGGGGAGAAATCAGGCTGGTGTCAGGTATCTCCAGGACAACATTCATGGTCAAAATAGAATAGAGCAATTCCTACAAGATTCTCAAGGAAAATGTGTGGGTCGTGTTTCATATCCAATCTGGCTTTCTAGTGTTAAGTTTGCATACCAACAGTAGTGAATAAGGAAAATCTCAAAGAATGCTATGTATATGATTCTAGATAAAGCTAAAAAGAAAAATTATTAGCAACCTTATAACAAAATTACAATGAAAACATAAATACAAAACAAAAAAATACAGAATAATCTTACATGTGAATGGTACATATTAACAAACAGAATCCAGAAACACATTAAAAAAAATCACAAGATATGGACACCAACTAGTTTCTCACCATATACCATTATATGTAAAATACTATCTAATGAAATTTGATAATAGAAGAAAAAAAGAAAACTGAAGTTATCAAAATTAGAAAAAAAGAGGCAATATTATCAAAAAACCTAATTGTGCATCTGGAAAATTAAAGAGAATCAACTGAAAAACTAGTGTGAGAATTCAAAAGATATTGAGGTACCAAATTTATACATGGAAATTAATAGCCTTCATGTATATGTATACATATCATAGCTACTTGTAAGACATAATGGAAGAAAATACCCCATACAGTATATCCACAAGAAAGATAAAATACCAAGGGACAAACTTTTAAAAAATACATTTCAGGAAACTTTAAAACACCATTAAAAATAGAAAATCTCTTGAAGGGAAAGAAAGATGTACCATCATCTTAGGTATATATAAATGATATCATTTATCTCCAAATTAATTTATACATTGACTATGATTTAGTAAAAATTATCAATAAAATTGTGTTAGAACACATGTTGACTATAAAGTTCAAATGGAAAACACATGGAAATCCCTCAAAAATAGTGTAATAAAGGAAGAGTAGAACTACCAAATATTTAAAATATGTTATAAGCTTCAATAAGTAAACATTGTGACAATGGCAAATAAACAGATCATTAGTCCAAAAAAATCACACACACACACACACACACACACACACACACACACACAGAATAGAAAATCCTGAAATAAATCCAAATATCATTCAGGTCTTCAATATAGAACAAAATAAAATAGAAATAAAATAGAAATAAAGAATCCGATATGAATATATGATAAATGAGGATCTCAATGAAGGGGGAAAGAACTATATTTGGTTTTGAGACAGTTGAAAAGCTCTCTGGAAAAAGTGAATTTGGGTTTATAGCACACATCAGAATAAATTTCATTTACATCTAAGATTTAAATATAAATAATTCCTTTCCCCAATAGACATACCCAAAACATACTAGAAAAAAAGACCTGAAAATTTTTATTTTAAAACTTGGAACAGAAAAGACCTAACTATGACCTGAAATTCAGAAGTCATAAAAAAGTTATACCACATTAAAAAAAGTTAATATCACATGAAGTATGGTTAACAAAAAATATTTAAGAAAAGTTAAGTGACAAATGACAGGTTACCTACAAAAGATCATCAATGTCACTTTAAAAAGGAGGACAAATTGGGTAAGCTACAAAAGCCTTCAAAGAGAGGCAGGTACAGAAGAAATTAATCATAGATAGAAATAAAGAAAAACAAGCTGAACTTTTGATGGTTGCATAGGATCAGCAAGGGTTAGGTGGATTAAAATTACAAGGATCCTAGTCATAGAGCAAGCCTTTATTCAACTCTTGATTTTTTCCCCACAATCTTCACTGAATGCATAGGACTAGTGTAGTAAAGGCTGGGGTCAAGGCAAGGTTGCTGAGGAAGGTTTCCTTAAGGTCAACAAGGTCCTCCTCTAGTGCAAGGCAGGGACCTTCCCCAAATACCAGGTAGCAGCCTGCCAAATATTGAGGACAGAGCAAATAAGTCTGAGGAGTACCTTTAAAGGACTCAGGCATTCACCACAAGAACTTCAGCTAATCTCCAAAATTTAGCGGTAAAGATAGGAAGGCTTCGGTAATTGAGAGAGCTGAAGAAACAGATACAGAGTCTATATATATTAAAAGAATAATTAAGGGATATTATAAACAACTTTGTGCCATCAAATTCAACAATCTAAATTAAAGAGTCAAATTTGTTGAAAAGCACAACCTCACATAAAACTGACATGAAAAGAAATAGAAAATCTAAAAGCTCTGGGTCTATCAAATAAATTGAATTTTTAATAAAAACAGACAAAAAAAAAACTCTAGGTTCAGCTTGCTTCACAATAAATTCTATCAAACATTTAAGAAAGAAATAATTCCAGTCACAAACATTTTAAGAAAATGGACAAGGAAGGACAATCCCACCTCATTTGATGAGGCCATCATCATTCTGATACAAAAATCTGACAAGGTCATTATAAGAAAGAAAGTTTTAAATCACTATCTCTAATGAACATAGTTACAAATATCCTTAACAAAATATTAGCAAGTTGAATCCAGCAATTATATAGAAAGGATAATATATCATGACCAACAGGGATTTTATTTTTGAAAAATAACAGAAACACAAGTTATTTAATCTTTTGAAAAATCAGACAATGTAATTTGTCACATTAACATAATAAAAGAGAGAAAACAGTGTAAACCTCTTAATAGATGCAAAATAAAACAACCAAATTCAACACAAATTTAAGATTTTTTAAAAGCTCAAAATCAGGAATAAAAGGGAACTTTCTCAATCTGATAAAGATCACCTACCAAAAGCAACCATAGATAACATATTAATGGTAAAATATCAAACACTTTTCCCCTACAATTGGGGAAAAAAGCAAGGATGTCCACTCTCACCACTATATTTAACATTGTACTGGGATTCTTAACCATGCAGTAAGGCAAGAAAAATATTGGAAAGAAAAAGCAAAATTTTCATAATGTGCAAATGACATGGTTGTATACGTAGGAAACCCTATAGAATCTACAAAAATATGTATAAATAAAAACTACTATAATAAGTAAACCTAGTAAGGTCATAGAAAGTCAATATATAAAAATAAACTGCATATATATATTAAAAACAAACTAAAAATTAAATGTCAAAAATAATGCAAATATCTGAGGATAAATCTAAGAAAAGATGTGTAAGTCGTCTTTACTGAACACCACAAAACGTTCTTGGAAGAAATTAAAAAAGGTTTAACAAAAGGAGTTAAACCATTAAGATTATTGATACCTATTTTCCCAAAATTGATCTCTTAATGCAATGTAGGCCCAATCAAAATCCCAGAAGACACTTTCATAGAAGGTGAAAAGCTGATTCTAAAAATATAAATGAAAAGAACCTAGAATAGACAAAGTGATCATGAAAAAGAACAAATTTGGAGGACTTACATGATCCAGCTTTAAAACTTATTATAAAGGTGCGGTGTCAAGAAGACATTTTATTAGTAAAGGTATAGTCCTAAAGATAAATCAAATGAATAGAAAGCTCAAAAATAGACCCGTACTGCCTTGGCTGGTGTGGCTCAGTGGATTGAGCACTGACCTGCAGACCAAAGGGTCACTGGTTTTGATTCCCAGTCAGGGCACCTGCCTGGGTTGCAGGCCAGGTCCCCAGTGGGGAGTGCATGAGAGGCAACCACACATTGATATTTCTCTCCATCTCTCCCTCCTTTCCTTTCTCTAAAAATAAATAAATGAAATCTTTAAAAAACAATAGACCCGTACTTATAACATCAATCAATTTTTAACTAAGATTCCAAGGTAATTCAATGAGGAAAAGAATAGGTGTTTAGACAATTGAAATCTGTATGGAAAAAAATAATCCTCAGGCTTTGCATCTCCCTGTACACAAAAATAACTTAAATGGATTATAGATATAAGCCTTAAAGTTAAAACTATAGAACATATAGAAGAAAATATGAGAAAAACCTATATTACCCCCATATAGGCAAAGATTACTTTATGCACACAAAAAAAACACTAATAAAGAAGAAAACAATAGTTTGGGCTTCATCAAAATTAAAAACACCTGCTCTTTGAAAGACACCGTAAAAAAATTTTTAAACAGATTTAAAAAAAGACATATCTTGACTAAATAAAGAATTTCTACAACTCAATATTCAGAAAATGCACAATTTATAAGTGAACAAAACATTTGAACTGGAACTTCACAAAGGGAGATTTATGGACAGCAAATAAACACATGAAATTATGCTCATCGGTATTATCAAAAGGGAATTGCAATGAGATACCACTTGCACCCACTAAAATAGGAACTAGAGAGCATTATGCTAAGTGAAATAAGCCTGGGGGTGAAAGACAAATACCATATGATCTCACCTATAAGTGGACACTAAACAACAAAACAAACAAGCAAGGAAAATATAACCAGCAACATTGAAAGAAAAAAGAAACCAACAGAGGCAAGAGGAAAGGAGGTGGTATGGGGGACAGGGAAAGGGAAGAGAAGGGTCAAGTCAAGGAACATGCATAAAGGACCCATGGACAAAGCCAAAGTGGGGAAGGATTGATGGAGGGAGGTGGGGGAGGGGGACAGGGCAAAGTGGTGGTGGGAAGGTGGAGACAAATGTATATGAAAATAATAATAATAATAAATAAATAAATAAAAATACAAAAAAAATTTTAAAGCCAGATATACTAACTGGTAATGAGTATGTGGAGCAACTGGAACTCTCATCTATTGCTGCTTTGACTGTAAAAGAGTACAATTATTTTGGAAAACACTTGTGCAATTTCTTATACACATAGACCTTTACTATTACTCAGTAATTCCTGAGTAATTACTCAAGAAAAATGAAAACACATACCTACATATTATACATGACTGTTCCCAGCTCCCACCTAAAAACACCCCAAATGTCCATTAACAAGTCATTAGGTAAACAAATAGTGGTATATTCATATAATGGAATACTACTCAGAACTAAAAATGAATCACACATATGTGCAACAATCAAAATGAATGAACCTCAAAAACATTATTCTTGAGTGAAAAAAGCTGGGTACAAAAGACTGCATACTCTAATGATTCTAAAATATGTAAGGTACAAAAACAAAAACTAATCTGTGGTAACAAATCAGAAAATTCTTGCTCAGTTGGGAGACATCATGTCATTGGCTAGAAAGGGCACAAAGACACTTTCTAGGGTGATGCTAATGTTCTATACTTTGTTTTGGGTGGTGCTTGCACAGGTGAATACTATTGCCAAAACTCATAAAGCTAAGAACTTAAGATATGTGCATTTTATTGTATATAAATTATGCCTTAATTTAAAAAAACATACAGTCACTAGATTTCTCCTTATCATATTGTTGCCCAGCAATAAAACTGTTTTTAAGAGATGCTGATGGACTGCCCTGCATTGTGATAACTGCCTGTTTGTATTATAACTATTTGTAACTATAAAATCTTCACAAGTGTGATTGATTGCAATAATAAAGTTGTAAAACACTTTAAAATGACAACTGGCACACTGAGGATATTTGCAACTCATCTCTCAGACAAATGGCTAATCACTTTTATATACAAGAATTCTTAAAAACTTACTTAAAAATACCCTACGTTACCAAAGTAAAGACAGCTTTACTCTAGGCGTGGAGTGCTTTCCTCATAAGTAGATTCCACTCCTGGGTACAGCCACTTTTCCTCTTTCTGGTTTCATCTCCAATTCAATTCCATTTCTAGGGGGAAAAAAAGAGAGGGAATGAGGAAGAGATCAGGAAAAGAGGGAGGGAGAGACAGAAGATAGATCCATACCTATGTTTAGAAAAAAAGTTGTGCAGAAATACACCGATTAATTAATAACAGGGAGTGAAATTATGGGAGACTTTTTCTTTTTATGGATTATTTGTGTTTTTTACAGTGACCATATTATACTCTCTGCTCATGTATAGGAAATTCTATCATGCAAATGAAACTCTTTCTGGTGAACCTTTTACCCTTATAAGTACTTTAAATAATTTTCATGGAGTTCAATTTATGAATTGAAATTTTATTCCTTCTGCAGGCAATGCTTTTATTATTCATTTATCCCCACCCACCCACAGAACATAGATGAATTAAGAGAGTTTCATGAACTTTTACTTATAAATGCTGCATAATTTTATATTTCAAAGGCAGAGGGTATTTTTAAAGCTCATTTAAATCTAGTTATATTTATAGTTTTCTTCTATAGTTTCCATCAGAGGTGGTGGCCATATTGGTTTCTCAAAATAGATATAGAAAAGGAATCCACTGACAACTTATTTGCCCTCTTAAAAAAAAGCCTTTATATTTCAAACACACATAAAAACAGAGAATTGTTTAGTGAAACTTGTATAAATATAACCTAGATTTAACAAATATTTTTCTGTCTTTTCTTCATGTTTTTAAAAATAAATTAAACATTATGTCATTTCATCTCAAAATACTTCAGCGTGCATTTCTAACATAACCAAAAAAAAACAATTTTTACTCCTAAAAAAATTCACTGTAATGTTTTTCAATCGATTTTGAGAGAGAAAGGAGCACCGTTCTGTTGCTTCACTTATTTATGCATTCATTGGTTTATTCTTGTACGTGCCCTGACCAGAGATCAAACCTGAAACCTTGGTGTATCTGGACAATGCTTTAACCAACTGAACTACCTGGCAAGGGCCTAACTATAATTTCTTAATATCATCTAATATTTAGGCCATATTTAAATTTCCCTGATTTATCTCCAAAAAGTATCTTTGCACTTATTTATTCAAACTAGATTCCATATACAGTCCAACTGATCATTTCATTTCTAAAATCTAATCTTCTTAAAAATCTAGAAGAGTTTCCATTATCAGCACTATTTTTTCCCTTTTTTAAAATGTTGGTGACTTAAAGAACCGTGGTCCATAAAATGTTTTCTGATAATATAAAGAATGATTTGAGAAGAACTCATTACAAAAATCATGATCTCTAAATTCAATATCAGATTCATATTTTAATATCTAAATTTTACAAGTCTTGATCTTGGACAACAAAAATATAATGAGGAAAGAGGAAATATGAGAAAAATGCCTTAAAACTAGCATATAAATAGACTGATCTAGATCTCTTTATTTTTTGTTAGTAAAGCCCTGATTGTAGGATAAAAGCTGCCTTGCCTTTGAAACTTCTAAACCCGGAAGAGAATCTCAATTTCCCTTCTGGCCTGGAGGAACACAAGCTTAATGTAGCTTGCAGGAAGCCTGATTTAAGCTAGCTTTACCACCCCAGAAGGAGTTAAAATGTGACAGAACAGCACTTTTCCACTTAGGAGGCCCATCTTATCAGAGACAACAGGGGTAAGAGAAAACATTTTAAGTTAATGATGTTTACAGCTAACCAGATCTGGTTGAAGCAATTCATTGGACTCCAGTTTGCAAGTCTCATTTCTTATAAGGTTCATTTATCTTCGAATGCTCAACCACCAAAAGTACCCTGCCTTCACATGTCTCTGAATATTTAGCTAGACAATGAATTCTTCTCCCAGCTGGTTAACTGTTTTTAACCCCCCAGGCTGCCATAGTAGTATGTGTGTTAATTCAACTGCATTACAAATTCACTAATATTGAAAAACAACAAAAGAGAAAAATATTAAGCATAATAAAAGGAATATTTCTAGGGAAATTTTTATATGATGCAACCAAGGAAGTCCTCCATGTATAAAAGGAAGAATTCTTAGATGACTCAACATACAGTAATTGAACATCTGCTGACTGGCTCATGCCCCCATTTCTATACTGGCCTGGAGGAGGGTGTGGCTTTCCTTGCCAGACCTGGGTCACATGCCCACCAAGATGTGAAGTCAACTTCATCCAGACCTAAATCTGAGAGTGGTAAACAGAGCCTTCCCCAAAGAAAATCAGAGAGCAAGTACCAGCAGAAGGGGGAATGGATCCTGGGCAGGCAAAACCAACAAATGGGCATCCATAAACCAGGAATAAAGAAAACAGGGTTCACAAACATAGAGAAGGGGTTGCTATTGGTGTGTGTCCCCTCTCTCCCTAAAACTTCTTGACTAACTACCCTCAGCCCTTCTCCCAGTGGCATCCCATTCTCTTGGACTCTAGCCCAGCAGGTTTGTTGGCCTATTACGTAAGCTTCTGAATGTATCTCCTTTCCCAGGCAGACAAGACTTATTTCCCGCTAAATGCATTTCAGGAAGTCCTTAATGGAAAGAGTGCTTTGGTCTCAATCCCTGAAAACACATAGTGTAGTTATCTGTTGAGTTGAGGCTTAGTGGAAGAGATCATTCATTTCTTGATTTGGTTCTTCAAGATGCTGAAAGGCAACATAAGAAGCATTAAATTTTTCAATGAAAGATGAAATGAAGGCAGGGAGGTCGATTTATATTTAAAGACTATTTTTTAAAAGCAGTTTTAGTTTTACAATGAAGTTCAGAGGAAGGTACAGAGATTTCCCCTATAATCCCAGTACCCACACATGCATAGCCTTTTTCATTATCAATATCACTCACCCAAATGACACTTTTTTTTTTCACCAAGAATGAATCTACATTGACACAAAATAATTACCCAAAGTCCATAGTTTACCAAAGGGCTCACTCTTGGTGTTGTGTATTCTGTGGGTTTGGACAAAAGTTCAGTGACATATATCCATCACCATAATATGATACAGAGTACTTTTACTACCCTAAACATTCTCTGTGCCCTGCCTATTCATCTCCCCCACCTCCCCTCCCCAGAAGCTCCCATAGCAGAGTTTTCAAATCACAACACAGATTTACCTTTCTAGTAAAAAAAAAGATGCCTCTCTTGCCCTGGCTGGTGTGGCTCAAGTGGTTGGAAAGTTGTCCCATGAACCAGAATGTCAGTGGCCTTGATTCCCCATCAGGGCACATGCCTGGGTTATGGGTTCAGTCCTCAGTAGAGGCATATACAAGAGGCAACCAGTCACTGTTTCTCTTTCTCACTGATGTTTCTCTCTCTCTCTCTCTCTCTCTCTCTCTCTCTCTCTCCCCCCCTCCCCCCACCCTCTCCTCTCTCTAAAATAGCAAGTCCTCAGATGAGGATAAAAATAAATAGTAATACTTAATTTTTAAAATAAGATGCCTCTCAGAGCTTTCTTGGCCCAGTGAAGCTGCATGATCTTGATTTGTGTTTTTTTTCCTTCCCTTCCCCTCTTGCAAGCTGCTCAGAAGCAGAGGGAAAACTCAGTAAACAGGGTCATAAGGTCCCACCAACCCTTTTAAAGTCATTTATCAGAGCCTTCCAGTGAGTGCCACACCTGCGCTGAGAGATGCAATGGCAAATTTTAAAGGATAATAAATTTTAAAATAAAAGGAAAATGAGTAACATTTGCACGTGAATTTATGTTTATACAAAATATTTGCAGAAACATGCCTTTCTACTTTGGAGCTTGTGCTAATCCATCACCATGACACTAATGTTACAAGCAGCGAATCTGTCAGGTGGCAGTGACCATTATTTTTTAATAGACCACTCCATTTTCAGCAATCACACTAACAGAACCAGGACCTAGTCTGGTGTGCTTCCAGGAGATGCAAACTCAGAAACGCTTCATAAATGCTCCTCTACACGCACAGAGGGCTTGCTCACAGGCTGCCTAGATGCACAGTAGGAGGGCAATGTCAAGGAAATCTCCAACAGGTAGATTCTTCCAGAACCTGGTAAACATCTATGTGGTACCCAAACACCAGTGTTAAGTTGGTCTTAGTCTTTCATAAAACTGTTCTCATTTTACCCAGAAAAGCTCTACCCAAGGCCTGGGTGTAGGGTCTTTGCTTTCATATTATATAGATGCTAAAACACATGATCTGGATCATGCAGGCCAGAGTGTGATATTAAAACTGCTTACCAAAGGGCACTAAGAGAGAGAGTTTTTATTTTGCTAAAGTTTCTAATGCATTTGTGACTGTACTAGCACACAATTCTTACTTTCATTGATTTGGTGAGTACCTCAACTGTTGGGAACTGTGCTGGATGTTATGGAATATGAACATTCCTAAGTCATGGTTCCTGTTCTCACATGAGAGGGAAAGGCACAACTGGCCATGCTAAAATCAGAAGTGCAAAGCCAGAAGTAAAAGTAAGGATCTATGAAAGCATATAGAAATAAATGATTTATGAAGATTCATATGAAGCCAGGAAAATCAGGGAGGGGACTCTTTTGGACTTTGACTTTGAAAGGTAGCTAAGAGTTACTATTTTATTATTGCCTTATTTCTAAAGTAATGTTTGTATTATAGAAAATATATACATAAACAAAAGCCCCATAATCATGTCACTCAAATATAACTACCCATTGGTATTCACATTTTTTTTAATTGGATTTGAGCTTTTCGTAAGAATGTGATTACATTTCATGATTGGAATTGAAACCTGCTTAATCTGCCGTGTTTGTGCATACATGTGTGTTTTGACATTACAACAGCTCTCTTACTTGACATAATCAGAAGTACTAGACAGTTGTTCGGTAAAAAGATTAATCCATGGAAGTAATCATCAAATATAATAAAAGCAATGCCTGAAACATCTTAACCTAGTTTTTAGTTTAAGAAATAAGTTAAGACCCTAAGGGAGTGTCATCACATTCTATCCTCAGAGAGTAAGAGTAAAGACTTGGAAATAACATCCATTTGTCTACTGACAAAGAACGATGCCAGCCATTTAAGAAGGAAACAATTTAAATGAGAATTCCCAGTGCTAACAGATAAAACTGATGTGGTGAAAGCTTGCAGTGTAAATGAGTATAACTCATTCAGGATGCAAATTTGCACTAGGCTAAAAAGGATAAAAATATTCATACCCTTTGACCTCACTTTCAGGTCAAAAAAAAATCCAAAAGAATTTTTAAATTATGTTCTAAAAATACATTTTGTGAAGTATTTATAAACTATATTTCATCTAAACATGCATAACTGAAAATGATATGGCAAATTATGGTTTTACCATTCAAAGGAATATTATGCAGGTATTAGCATTTTAATTGTGAGGAGTAAAATGAAATACTGAAAAACGTGCATGGCACCTTAAGTTCAAAAGTAAAATGCAAAACCATATCTATTCTACTATTACAACTGTGTAAAAGAAATACTTTTGTGCAAAACCAAGATTTGGAAGGCAACTTGAAAAATGAAGAAAAATTGACTAGGATTGTGGATGAACTTTTTCTTTCATTTTGATTTATATTAACAGTGTTATATGGTTTTTGGTGCAATATATAATAATGATAGTAAGCTTTTAGGAAAGATATTATATATGAACTTCGAAAGACTGACCACTGTGAATGTTACTGCACTCTCACTGGTCTTAAATGGACCAGAGACAGCTAATCAAACAAACAAAATATAGGTTAAAAGTCAGGGCCACCGCAAAATGCGCCCTCACTGCTGAGCTCAATGCCTCAAAGCAACGCAACAAAACAGAATCACAAGTACATTTCCCTCCTGTACCTTTTTCATTTTACTTCAAGGAAATAAGCACATGTGTTATTAAAAGTGTGTCCTCTGCCATAAGGAATGGGAAGAGGTAAAGAGTATCAGTACAATTCACAGTTCCTGGAGACAGGAAAAAAACCCGATTTTTTGAAAGACAACAAAGAGGGAGTAAAGCCTCCTTAATCGGACCTATCATCTGGAGAGTTATTAATTAAGAGAGGCTTTGTTTGTCACTTATAGTTTGGTAATTCTGGTTAAAAAAAATCTCTTACATGGATGCACATTCCTCACCTGAACAGGGACAGATGTTACATTCCACTGCTGGAAAGTGATTTAAAAACAAACCAAAGTCATACCATTTAGCCAAAAGTTGAAACAAGCTCACCAGTCCCTCTCATGTGCAGATTTCATTATTTGCAAATATACAAGAGTGTCTACTTCTTTCATTCTCAAACAAAACTGATTTTTTTTCTCTGCTTTGCTGGGAAATGCTTCTTTTTCTTAAGGCGATTCGCACTGCTCTGAATCTCAAGTCCAGAAGTCCGCTAGAGGTGAGGACCTGGCGGGGAGAAGATCTCAGCCCCCATCATGGTCAGCGAGTGATCAGGGAGCATTGACCTGCCTCATCTCTATTGCCTTCTAATTGCCTCTAGTTTTATTTCCATCAAAGAAGCAAACATTTGCCATATTTAAAATTCCTCCACTAGTCATCAGCGCTCAGGAAAAGTTCGTATCTCTTCCAGCATTAGGGGATCTATTGCAAATCCTTTAAATTGTCATATTATCCTTTCATTTGCTTCTCTTTTAGCAAAGCAAATGATTAAAAATTAAATTTTCATTTAGAAGTATAATTATTTTAAAGGATGTCAAGGCTTCATGTTAAACAAATTTACCTCAGCAAATAGAATGAGGATTTGGAATTTGATTGAAGAGTTAATGAAATAACCATCATTTGGTTAGGTGAAACAACCTATATCATCTTATTTATTTAAATGGATTTCTCTCCTTATTCAGTTGCCATATATGTAGTTTGGTTTTTATTCCCTCAATAAACGTCTTGGCTTCACAGAGTGAATCAGAGAAACATTTTTATTTTCATCCAGGAAGAGGATTTTCTATATACAAGAAAATGAATTCATGTGATTTCCCTCAAAGAGAGTGGAAGTATATAAATTAGGAAAGTAGTAATAACACTAATCTGAATTTCTAATCCTTAAAAATTCCCCATGTAACATGAAATTTTGATGTGAGTAACTGAGATAAACTATTTCAGCATTATGAGTGAAGAAAGCCAATGCTCAGTGCCTGAAAAGCTCTGGCGTTGAATGTAACAAAAGTGATGGACTGTCACTCCTGAGGCTAGCTTGCAAAAGACTGTGAGTAACATCCTTCTTTCTCATGATCCTTCCATTGTCTTCTCTCTTGCTCTGATAGAGCAAGCTATTTTGAACTGCCCTATCGAACTAAGGATGTCCTCCAGCCAACAGTCCGTGAGGCCAGTGGCCCACACGAAACTGGACCCTCCCAGCCACCATGTGAGTGAGCAGGGAAAGTGGATCCTTCTGAAACGGAGCCTTGACGTGACAGCAGCGCGGCCGACACCTGACTGCAGCCTGTGAGAGACCGCAGTTGTGCCTGCATTTTTGACCTATGGAAACTATGAGATCATAAATGTCTTTTTAAGACACCAACTTTGGGGTAACTTGTTAAATAAACATCAATAGATAACTGACACGCTAACCAGTAAGTTCATGCCTGGCAGAGCATTTCTCCCATGAACACATTCATATTGCAATGTCTGGGCTCTATCTAGCAACTGATTCAAAATTATTTCAAATGATGTGGTCTCCATGCTAATTGTGTTAACTCTCTAAGCTGTTTGTACCATGAAGATGAGTCTAGGAGCTGGTGGGGAGGGAGGCCAAGGTAGAGGTCACAACAAATATACAATGGAAATGCTACCTCTCTCTCTCTTACCTTAAGATTGTACTCCCCCAGCAACAGTCCAATAGGTTTACTCAATTTTATTGAGGGGCAGGGGGCAAGCCTGGTTCTAAATTCTTGGGAACAGACCACAGGTACAAATGAAAGCCCACATACTAATTGTTTACATATTAATAGTTATAACCAAGCTGTACCCACAGCAAAATACATGTTCTCCCTGAAAGTTCCCCTGCTCCTGACTCACCCAGCCTTCTTCCAAGGAGGCCAAAGCAATGTACTCTGGGCTCCAGAACCAGCCCTTTATCCTGTGAGTTTGAGTGGGATCATGGATATGCCAGAGCAGGACAGGCTAGAAACAAGGCTGGACTCAAGTTGTGCCTAGACTGGCCTAACTAGAGAGGCTCAACAAGCCAATCAAGCTCCCTAGGGAGCTCGGTCTGGCTGGGAATCCAGCAACAAATTTTATGCTGAAAGCCCAACCAACCAACCAAAAAAGGGCTGCGCCCCGGCCAGCTCATAGAGAGAATTATGCAAAAACTTCAGAGGCCAGTCCTTAACTAGAGCGAAGCAGGTTAGATAAACTCAGTTTATCCTGCACAATAACCACGTAATCATCACCACATTAGAAGGCCAAAACTGGAAGGAAAGGATGAGAGAGGGTTTTACTAAGCAGCAACCAGTTGCTTAATTATTCAGAGTACAGGAAGTAGTTTACAATTACTGAGTCCTTCACATCTATTAGGTAGATGTTCTGAAGAGGCCACACTTCCAGCCTCAAAAGTAAAATGCACAAGTCTACTTTTATTCAAGAGAAAATGAATTATAAAACATAATAATAGTGATAGCTAATATCCACTGAACACTTACCCAGTGCCAGGTACTATGTTGCCTGCTTGCTCTGGATAACCTCCCCAAGTCCTGGACAACTCTGTTGCATGGACATCAGTATTGTAAGAGGAGGAAACAGAGATCTTGGGGGGTTTATTCCTTGCCCTGGCAAGTGGCAGAGCAGAGAAGTCAGCATTACTCCAGATTGTACTCTTAGCCTGGACACATACCTTATTGACTGATTGATTAAATCAAAGCATAAACTCTAAGAAATAGGTGACCTATCCTAGGCTACACATATTCCAGTCCACCACTCTCTACTCCCTTTTTATCCCTTGCTGAGCCAGGGTAGCAGAGCAGAGCCCTTGACAGTGAGACCACCCAAGCACCCTCTATAGTTAACAGTCTGAGAGAACCTAGGAAGATTATTTACCTTCCTCTTGTCTCTCTTTCCATATCCAGAAAATAGGCATGGTGGGATTATGTGTTCATACTCTAAAAGGCAAGTGCAATTGGACACTTCCTTTTTAGTCTTTTCGCTTTTGAGCACCAAAAATATATAAATCCTACACAAGATAGGGGTCTATACAAAGTATCTCCATAAAGCTCAATATTTAGCATTGGTTGTTAGTCCAGTATTAATAGTATACAGAAGAGGAATCTGTGACAAAGGGGATAAATTACTTTCCTAGAATGAAAGTTAACAGGACTAGACTTCTGGCCAAGATGGAGGCATAGGTAAATACACTTTGCCCACTCACATAATCAAAAGAAGGACAATAAAAATTTAAAAACAAAAAATAACCAGAACTGCCAGGAAATTGAACTGGAAGTCCAACAGCCAAGGAGTTAAAGAAGAAATATTCATTCAGACCAGTAGGAGGGGTGGAGATAAGCGGCCAGGGCAGAGAGGATACATGGCAAGGCAGCTGTTGGAGGACCAGGTGGGCAAGGCAGTGGATCAGGGACAGGGTGGTCCCATATTCAAGTGCAGATAAATAGGGAGAAACGGATGGGGAACAAGACAGACCACACAACCCAGGGTTCTAGTGTAGGAAAAAAAAGCCTCAAAACCCCTGGCTGTAAAAACCTGTCAGGGATATAGCAGCAGGAGACACTTCCAACCTCACCGGAGAGTTTGTTGGAGAGACCCATGGGGTCCTAGAATGTACACAAACCCCCCCCCCCCTGGAATCAGCAACAGAAGGGCCCAATTTGCCTGTGGGTAGTGGGGAAGTGACTGAAAGCTTGCCAAAAGCCAGGCAAGTGGCATTGTTCCCTCTCGGACCCCTCCCCCACATACATTGTCACAACACAGCAACTTCAATTGCCTCCTCCCCGCCCTGGCCAATACCTAAGGCTCTGCCCCAACCAATGTAACAGGCCACTGGGACAAAAAATATGACCCAAATGAAAGAACAGACCAAAGCTTTAAAAATAGAACTAAGTGATGAACAGATAGACAGCCTATCAGATGCACAGTTATCAAGATGCTTACAGAAATGGTTGAGTATAGTCGCAAAATGGAGGAAAAATGAAGGCTATGCAAAGTGAAATTAAAAACTATATACAGGGAAGCAACAGTTAAGGGAAAGAAACTGGGACTCAAATCAACAGTTTGGAGCAGAAGAGATAAACATTCAACCAGAACAGAATGAAGAAACAAGAATTCAAAAAAATGAGGAGAGAGGCTTAGGAACCTCTGGGACCACTTTAAATGTTCCAATACCCAAATCATAGGGGTACCAGGAGGAGAATCATAGAGGAGAAGAGGAAGAGCAAGAAATTGAAAATGTATTTGAAAAAATAAGGAAGGAGAACTTCCCAAATATGACCAAAGAAATAGACTTCCAGGAAGTCCAGGAAGCTCAGAGAGTCCAGGAAGTCCAAAGACGTGGGACCCAAGGAAGCACACACCAAGGCACATCATAATTACATTACCCAAGATTAAAGATAAGGAGAGAACCTTAAAAGCAGCAAGAGAAAAGGAGGCAGTTACCTACAAAGGAATTCCCATAAGACTATCAGCTGATTTCTCAAAAGAAACCTTGCAGGCAAGAAGGGGCTGGCAAGAAGTATTCAAAGTCATAAAAGGCAAGGACCTACATCCAAGATGACTCTATCCAGCAAAGCTATCATTTAGAATGGAAGGGCAGATAAAGTGCTTCCCAGATAAGGTCAAGTTAAAGGACTTCATCATCACCAAGTCCTTACTATATGAAATGTTAAAGGGACTTATCTAAGAAAAAAGATCAAAGCTATGAACAGTAAAATGACAACAAACTCACAACTATCAACAACTGAACATTAAAAAAAAAAAACTAAGCAAACAACTAGAACAGGATCAGAGTCACAGAAATGGAGATCAGAAGGGAGGGAGCGGCAGGGAGAATGGGGGAAAAGGTACGGGGAATAAGAAATATAAATGGTAGGTACAAAATAGACAGGGGGAGGTTAAGAATAGTATAGGAAATGGAGAAGCCAAAGGACTTACTACCCATGGACATGAACTAAGGGGGGGTGGGGAATATTGGTGGGAGTGGGTACAGGGTGGAGGGGAATAAAGAGGAGGAAAAAAATGGACAAGTGTAATAGCATAATCAATAAAATATATGTATATTTTTAAAAACTTAACAGGACTACAGTTCTGCCAAACATCTATTAGGCATTCAATAAACACAATGAATGCACAAAATTTTTAAAACAGTTTAGTTTATATACATATTAATATTTATCTAATTAGATTATATACTATACAGTCAATATGTTCATTTTTATTTTTATTTTATTTTTTCAATTAGAGTTGACATCCAATATTATATTAGTTTCAGATGAAGAGCATAGTGGTTAGATATTTATATAATTTATGAAGTGATGCCTCCCCAATAAGTGTAGTATCCACTAGGTGCCACACATAGTCATTAAAATATTATTGACTATAAACCCTATGTTGTACTTTACATCACCATGACTATTTTGTAAGTGCCAATTTGTATTTCTTAATATTTTTATTAATTTAAATACAAATATAATATTTGATGAATCAATCTTTCTCTCTCTCTCTCTCACTAAACACTAAGTTCCATCAGGGCAGGGTCTGTCTGTTTTGTGCACTAGGACTTAGAACAGTGCCAGACACATAAAAAACTCAATAAATATGTACTCAACTATTTATTGAATGCCCTAAATATTAGGCAGAGTGCCAGGCACTCCATGGAGTCCTTTGTTTTCCCAGGGGGAGATAATTTAATGGAAAGAGTACTGGGCTAAGAGTTAAGAATCATTATTCTGTTCCTGCCTCTATACTAGCTCTGTGGCCTTGGGCAAATCACTTAACTTCTCTGAGCCTTAGTTTTCACATAGGTAACATCATGTAATAATACTGTCCTGCCTGTTTCATAAAGGTGCTGTAAGAGCAAAAGTGAAATAATATCATTACTTACTTTTTATGCTAATGATTTATTTTCTGTGTCCAAAATAGAATATAAGTCTCATGAGGCCTGAGATTCTTGTCTATTTTGTTCACTGAGGAATCCAAAGCACCTAGAAATGCTGGCACTTCAGAATCATTAAACTAATACTTGCTAAATTAACTAATGTACATCAAAGATGTTGAAAATAGTATCCAGAGTCAGACCCACCAGCTGTAGAGTGTGACTTTGGGTGGCTATTCCAAAATGGCCAGAGGTAGGATCTCTAATAGATCCTTCATAAAGGGCTCTTTCTAGAACATCCCATGCTTAATGTGTTTTTATCATCTTGACTAAGTACAGACACTTTGCCTCATGTGTGGAACACACACCAAGGGAAGACTCTGAGATGATTTTAGTGGAGGTGGAAATGTTAAATTGCCTCTCTTTCAATTCTTGATATCACTCACGGAGAAAACCTTGTTTAGGGGGAGGCTTTGACATCTCCCTAATAATGTACTAGAATCCAATTTTAAGAAATAGAGAATAAGCCTTAGGCTCAACAACTGTAGCTAGCAACAGAATCAAACCATAATTTAATAATATGGTTTTATTTTCAATATACTCATTTATAGCAAGCAATACTATTTTGTCATTTATGATAATGACATAAAATTTTTTTCCATTTAAAAAAGTGGGTAACTGCCCTGGCTGGGTAGCTCTGGTTGGTTAGAATGTCGTCCCCAAAGCCAAGTTGTGGGTTTGCTCTCTGGTCAGGACATATACAAGAAACAACAAATGAATGCATAAGTAAATGAAACAATACATCAGTGACTCTCTCTCATCCCCTTCCTCTCTCTCTCTCTCTCTCTCAAAAAAAAAAAAAAATCAATCAATAAAAACAATGCAAACGTGTGTATTTTAACTAAAATTATTACGCCCTGGGTCTGCCACTCAAAGCTGGCTTTCTCCCTGACTCCCTTAGCCTCCAGGCTCAATATTCTTCTGAATGTCTCCCAGCTGGGTCAAAGAAAGCTTCCGTCTTCCAACAGAGGGATCATTGTCCTGAGTGCAGTGCAGATTGGCCCACGCTGGTCACACTACTTCCCTGACCCAATCCCAGGGGCCAGGTGTGAGATGTATTGATGGGCTTAGATCAATGGAGCCCCTCCTTCACCTCATCAAAATGATGCCATCACTCCCACGCCAACCTACTAGGAGTAAAGGAAGCGGATTCCAGTGGGGAAATCCCAGGAATGGGAAATCCCAGAAGCTACCCCTGACCTCCCTGGTCCCCGCCAGTTCACTCTCACTTTGGGGTAACATGCACCCTTCTGCAATTGCTCAGAGAGATCTTGCATCAGACTAACGCAAGCCACCCTTCCGCCGCCAATGGAATGAGAACTAGGTAATGCGGACCTGGTCAGAGCATAGTGCACAGTAGGTGTGTAGGAAAAATGTTTCCAGATAACCCATGAAAGGTCCAAAGCTGGCGGAAGTCGCCCTGCTGCCCTGAGCTCTTCCTCCTTCATTTATTAAAAGCAGGGATGATGCTTCCAAATCTCTTATAGAAGTGCTGGGAGACTTCACACTCAAAGGCTGAGGGAGCCCCAGACCTAGGGGCGACGTGCAGGGGTCCTCCCAGCAAGGCCCGCTGCTGCCATCCAGGGGGGCTGGGCGTACCCCTGCTCGGGCACCTGCAGCAAGCCTACATGGTGGCCGCCTCTCTGCGTGCTTGACTGCTTTGGCGTTTCGCTGCACGGCTTGTGGGATTTCAGAAGCAACGTCTAGGACCGCCTGCAGAAGGGGCGGGGAGAGAGCTGGGAGGTGCTCTGCACAGAGGAGTTGGGACGCTCCTCCCAGGGTCCCAGATGGCAAGGTAGGAGGGGGGAGGAAGCTATTAACAAGGAAATAAAGAAAACAGCAGGTCAATTAGGCTTGAGATGCAGGAGAACAAGCCGCAGGCAGCCTCGAGGGACCACCCTAAGCAGCATCTGGACGGTATGCAGGGCCACCCCTCAGCGCACGCCACGCGACCTCGGGACCCCCACGGCCCCCGGCGGCGGAACCGCAAGTGTCAGCACACTCAGTCTGGACTTCTGCAGCCGGCGACGCGCGCGTGTGGGTGAGAGTGTGTGTGTTGGGGGGGGGGGGGGGGAGAAACCCACAGCTTTTCCCCCATTTTCTTTTCAATATTTTTCTCGTTGTAATCTCCTTTACTACTGCCCTCAACACTCTTAAGTGCATTTAGTTGGAGGAAAAATTGACCCTCGGAAATCTCTTTGCATTGTACCTAAGACAGTATATTTTTTAACTTCCTAATGGCCCTGGGAATCCTCTCAGGGCCCTGCTTCTAATAAATCAAACCACAAAAGTGGAAGAAATGAGTTTTCTGACCCTGTCAATCCTCTTTAAAATTGCCACTCACCTAGAGGGCCCGTCATGAACTGCCTGGATGACAACGGTGTAGGACGTGCAGCCCTCAGCCCTGCTGAGCAGAGGGAGCCAAAGGGCACACCAGGGGCCCCTCCTGTTGAGCGTTTACTAGAGCTATACTCGGGTGGCTGTTCTACACAGCCGCCCGAGGGACTATGATTAAACACATTTTACAGGAAACTGAGGCCTGAGGATGAGTGACTTGCCCAAGTTTCCCTCCTCCGTGAGCTGTAGAGTTACGTCTAGATTCCTGGTCTGTGGGTCTACAAATGCTCTTGAACCTCTTTTCATGCCCCTAAGAGTCTCACTGGGTTAGTCTCAGTGATATTAGCCACCACTCAATTTAATGAGATCAGCTGCAAACAGAGTGACTATCATTTTGGGGCAGTGGCTGTGTTAGCCACTCACCCTTCACAGGCCACGTGCTGGCAGTTTCAGTTTCTGGAACACATTAAATAAGACCTTATTTCATTCCATTGATTCTGTGGTAGAGGCTATAGCAGTGGTCAATTTTCCTGAGGACCAGTAAATCTAGGTGCAGCCTGGCACTCCAGTGTGTGCACTGTACATAGAAATGCATCTGCCCACAGTGATAACAGCACCACAGAAAGTTTAGCATCATGAAAGCATATTTCCTTGCTTACATTTTCCAAGGCAGATTGTCTCTTTTTCAGAGTCCTTGGGCGTAAAGCCTTCATAAAGCATTGTAATCTAAAGTTAATACTGTGGAGCTTAAAATGGAATGTCTGTCCAAGTCTAAGATTTAGAGCAACATCTTTGCCAGTTCTCCAGTTTTCCCCTTGAAGAAAATTTTCCATTCTCTTAAGACCTGTTCACTGTGTCAGAAGGAAATCTGCCTATTTGTTCAGTGAAATTTCTCCTTTGTTTTGCCCTAGTAATAGGCTAAAAACTAAATGCACCAATAATGAAATACCTATGTGTCACAGAAGCAGGGAGGGGAAAGGACTGACAATCTAAGGTTAAAAAATTAAATTAATTTAAGATCAGTGACTTCTAGGCTGTAAGGAATAAATCTTTCAACTCATGTTTACTAAGTATCTATCATGTGCCAGGCCCAGATCTAAGCATTGGAGAACAAAACACACTCGATCTCAGCTTTTATGAACTCACAGAGTTGTGAAGACAGATCTGAGCCCAACAGTTACTACTTATTCATTAAGCCACACAGGGAACTATGGTAATATATAAAAAAAGGGTCAACCCAATCTGGGATCAGGGAAGCTTCCCCAAGGGAAAAAGAGTTTCCGCTGAGTTGAAAAGGAGAAAGCCAGACAAAGAGCACTCCAAGCCATGGAGAGTTATGTTTGAAGACCAGAGGCAGGAGGAGAAGTTGGTGGGATGGAAGAACTGAAAAGATTCCAGAATGTCTGAAGGAGAAAGTTCAGGAAGAGAGTGGTGCCATCCTATCAGTAGACAAGACTTTGCCATGAGAACGTACCCCAGTAGTGCAGACCATGAGAGGGTAAGTTCCATGAGAACCAGGACCAAGTCAGCTTTTGCTTGCCATACTTGGCATACTTGATAGCCCAGTGCTGGCACACAGTAGGTTCTCCTAAAATAGCAGCGACTTCTATATTATTGTCACAAATCCTCATGCACAATAATCCCTCTTTCCCTCTACTTCCTTCTGCTCTCCTCCAAAGTAAATGGTGCTTCTGTTTCTCCCATTTTCTCTTTTCCTGATTTGAAGGTCATAGATTCCCTCTTCTTTCTTCCCATATTGCCATATAACATATATAACAATTCCTTACAGTGCCACACAAACAGGGGAAGTTCATCCAGCTAGATTACTAAGGAGGAAAGTCCAGGACATTCTTGCCTCTTAAACAAATAGCCATTCATTCCAGGGTGGCTCAAATCTGGACAGAGCTGGTGGATATTTATATAACCAACCAGCAAAATAAGGAGGACTTTCTAATTTGCACTTTAAGTGACAGGTAATTTATACCCAAAGGGAGTGTTCTAATTCATTATTAAGCTCCTCTTCATTGATTGCACTGCCAAAGCCCGAGGTGGCACACAATAAATATTGTGTACCCTGAGTGCCAAATTGGTCCCTCTGGGACTGGAAAGACACTTTGGAAACCATGTTCAAGGCCGGTATATACACAATTTTGAGTCGTCAAAGCTCATCTCTCTACTGTGGCAGAAATCGCCAATAGCCTTGGCTTCTCAAAAACAATTGGCATCATGCACTATCCAGATACTCATACATATGTTGTGTTGTGTTGTGTTTTGTTTTCAAGTACTTTCGATTCTGGGAGAACTTCCTAGAAACCTACTTAATAAGGAAATCATTCTGAAGGTTTATTTGAGTTCCTCAGACTTCTCAGTCATCCTTTGCTTCTGTATCCAACTAAGATAATTTTCATTGTCAACCCATTGTTGGTGACAAGTCCAAAGGCTTCCCCAAGAGCACAAAGACACAGATGTCTGTCCCCTCTTGCCCTGAGTTCCTGCTCAGAACTCACATCTCCAGCCCCTTCTCTCAATCATGAGCAAAGCCACCTCCCTTTTATTTCCCAAGTGCTCTGTGTATAACAGACCCGTATAAAATCTGGAGACAACAGAAGGTAAGCACAGCTCAGAACAGGATTGGAGGAGGGACTACCAACTGAATGCTGGACATGGATAGTCACTGAAAATCCATTCACTGTTCCCTGATCAAGACTATCTCTTACTGGTTGTAGTTCCTTTGGGTCCTTTGGTCACTGGCCCTTTTTTCTCTCACCTCCCAAAGCTTTTTTCCTCTTTACTCTGGATGGATTCTACTACTATATTACCCTGTCATTCAAAAAGCAACTATAGATATTTTGTGCTCTCAAATAGCACTTGTTCCCTTCCTGTTGCATGTTTACTGGAGACCCTTCAAGAAGAGGAGCCTGGCTTTAAAAGTCAAAACCTACAACTTCTGTTTCAAAAATTCAACAGCTCTTTTAGTACTGAGTCTTCCTACCCCATTCTCACCCCATGAGAATGACATTTCTATCATGGAGAAATAGCCATACAATCACCATTCTAGGAGAACTTTCTAGGTACTAGGTGTTTAACAGGCCTTGTTTCATTTCATCATATAATGGCTCTATATGATTAGCATCATTCTCTCCATTTAACAGACCATAACCATAACACAGCTAAGATTTATTGAGTGCCACTATGCACCATGCTCTGTGCTAAGTACTTTGCATGAATCACCTTGCTGAATCCTCACAACTCCACAAAGTTTGGGATCATTACCAGTCCCATTTCACAGGTGAGGAAACTGGAGCTCAGGGAGGAGAAATGGTAGGTGTTGGCAAACAAGAATGGAGCCCAGGTCCCCATGACTCTGAAGCCTGTGATTTTTCACTATATCATTGGGCTTCAGCATGACTGAGCTCCAAGAATGTGGGGAAAATTCCTTTAGAAGACCGTGAGCAAGGATGGTCCTGAGCTAGCTCTGAGCTAGCCCAGGCTGTGCATCAGCGCAGGCCTTTAGGATTAGTTGTATGCTGAATGAGGTATGCTGGCTCTGGATTCAGTCTACAGAGGCTCCCAGGAGCACTGCCCCTCTTGGTTAAGGGGGTATATTACTCACATTGGGCCTTTTCTTGGTTATCATTGGGCATCCCCAGAGATGGTTCAGTTGAGGGAATACCCAGCAGTTATGAAGGAGCCTCCTTGCTGAGAGTGCAGTATCAAATTTTCACAGGAAGAAAGAGGAAAAAACTATAATTGTGGTAAGAAAAAACTAGGCTGTTTTCTAACAAAACTCATGCCATAACCATCCCTCATTCGCCTGCATCTCTGCAGAGTGTTGGAGTGTGGCATGACGAAAGACCCGCTGTCACTGAGACTCAGAAAATCCCAGTACTTTCCAGTCAGCTAATGGGACCTGTGCTTTTTCTCCCCTTCTGTTTTCACATACTGTCAGGAACCTGGCATCCTGAGCACTCGGAAGAACACTGGCCTGGCACTAATGAGACCATGAGGTAGTTCTCCTGGGACCTGAGACTGAGAAAATGACGTTCCTGCCCTCTCCAAACCTAGGGTCTGGGTTCAGGAAGGAGGGTGGGCTGGAGGGGCAGCTGCTGTTCTGGTCACAGCCATGTCTGGGAGAAAGGTTTCCTTGCCAAGGAGCTTTAAGGGGAGGGACAGGAGAGATCAACATGACCCCTGGCCCGACGCTGCCGGCAAAGCTGCACACCTCCCTGTCCTTTCAGATGTGCAAAAGAGAGAAAAAAACATGGTAACACCCAGTATCAAGAGAGTGTAGACACGGGGTTCTTTTGAGAGTAAATACCAGAAGTGAGACTGGCAATATGTATTACAGAGCTCTAAAAGCATGCATTTCATTGACCCAGCTATTATACTTCTAGGAATTTATTCAAAAAGGAATGATTTAGAATGTGCAATATTTTCTCCTTAAGAATGTTCATTCACTCAGTATTTTTATAATAATATAAAACTGGAATCAACATAAATGTCCAACAACAGAAAATTGGTTCAAATACTTTTGGTTCATCCCTACAACAGAATACTCAGCAGCCATTAAAACAACCATATATAGCACTGTTTGTTGACAAGGAAAGATATGACATGTTAAAGTGGATTAGGTCAGTATGGTTCCATTCGTTGCGCACACGCGCGTGTGTGTGTGTGTGTTTGCAGTGGTTATTTCTTAGTGGCAGAATTATGAGAATTTGTTTCTTCTTTATACTTTTAGGTAGTCCATGAAAATTTTGTAAGCTTGAAAAAATTATAATCAGGAAAAGAATCAATAATGTTACTTCTATTTCTTTAAAAAGGACTATTTATTAAGAAACACAAGGACAAAGACCAATCCCAAGAGTTTCCCATGTAAGCTAAAGGATAAGAATCGGCTGGCTGCTGAACATGCAGTTGAAACTGAGCTTGCGCCTCTATTCTTAAAGAGTAAAGCCTCCCTTTTTCCACCAGCCCAGCCAGCCAGCATGATCTGTGGGCAGGGGTCTGTGATCTCTCACCTTTCTGTCTCAAGGCCTGGTTCAAGGTTTCAGCTACACTGTTTCTCAGTATTACACCCTCCACAAGCCATTCATCCTTTAAGGATTTACTGAGCACTTATCCTGTGCCAGGTACTGAGCTGAGCATCTGGGATTCAGAGGACAGGATGATATAGTTTGTGATTGGTGTGAGCATTCCCCACTGGATCCCTCTAGCACATGATCTTCATCTCTTGGGGTATCTTCCCTCCCCACTTTGTTTCACCCTTGTCTTCTGCTTCAACTCCTCTTTCAATCAGGCCAGTGCATGGCACACAACATACTCTCAATAAATATTTATGGAATGAATGGCTAGGTGTAATTACTACCAGAAAAACATATTTCCTTTAAACTTATGTGAGTCTGATGTTTGATTTCCTGGACCAGTTAGAACTCTTTTCAGATGTAAGTAACAAAACAAACAAACAAAAACTCAACCCAAACCATCCTAAGCCAAAAGGGGAATTTATTGCCTCCCATAACTGAAGTTTATAAGCATAGCTTCAGCTGGGTTTAAGGCTCAAACAATGCAGGATCTGGTCTCCTTCAAACTCTCAGCCCTGTGTTATCAATGTTGGCTCCACTCTCAGATAAGCTCTTCTCTTGTGAAACCAAGAAAGCTCCCAGCAGAGCCAGACTCCCACAGACCTGTAGGCTCCCAAGCCTAATAGGAAAAAAGAAAGAGTGCATCTCTTTTGAAATTCAAGCAAAAATCTCCAGATTAGCTGATTGGATGTGACTGGTTGGCTTGGGTCACGTGCCCATTCTGAACCAGTCACTGAGCTGGAGGATACCATGTCCTGACTGGCCAGCCCTGGGTCATGTGCCTATATCTGCACGTGTACTCAAAGTGACGGAGGGAGCTTGCAATCAGTGTGCCATTACCAGAAGAACGGAGGGTGGGTTTCAGAAATAAAACTAACAATATCTATTAAGTTTTCCTTCCTGACAGGAAGCACATCTTGCCTAAGTTTCTTAGGCCCAAACTCAAGCAATTCCCTTTTAAGCATAAACATCTTTGTTTCTTCTCCATGCCTGAGCAGCATAATCACACTCAAGTCCACGTGGGAAGATGTAACTGTTTCAAACTACACCTCTTCACTCTGGCCAAGCCCTGCCATGGACTTAAGTTTGCATCTCCCAGGGCACTCACTCTCCACACACACATACCCTCACCCCCACCTCCCGTTGCACTTGGGATCATCTGGGATGATGAGGGCCTTTCAGAGCACATGCCTGGGCAGACCCTCCTCCATTCTAATTCAGGTGGTCTGGGTGGGACTTTTCACGTGACCCAGTCACCACCCTCACTGTGAATTACAGAGCAACAAAGTAGAGACAGCCTTGGTTATGCATTCAGAGAGTGCCGAGAGCAGGATCCTGCCCTGCCATTTACTAACCCAAAGAGAGTCAACAAGTTAACCAATCTCTCTGAGCCTCACTTTCCTCATCCGTAAAATGAAAATGATAGCCCCTATTTTGCAGGGATGCTGTGAAGATTAAATGAGATGAGGCAGACAAAATTCTGGCACTAGTAGGTACTTAAAAATTCTTAGATGTAGGCTCCAAACAAGATTGCCAAGGGGCATCTATTACTCATCCACACAGAAGCAAATCTTGCTTTGTTCCTGACTAACTTGTTTTTCAAATGCCAGCCACTCACTCGTTCCATGTTTTACCAGGGAAGAGCAGTTTGTCAGGATGCTTAGTTTAAGAAGTCCCTCTTAATATTACCATAATGTGAGAGCACTGTTCTTTAAAAAAGTGAGTATGTGCCATGCTCAGATAGCATGAAGTACAAAAGAAGCATGCATACGCAAATTAACCTTATAAAAAAGGTACTCCAAAGACATTTTCTGAATAATAAACGCAAATAATGGCAAGAATGTTGGTTACCCAAGCACCAAAACCTGTCTTGGAAACTTCAAACATTTGTTTTATATGTTGTTGACATTCTATGAAAGGAAAGGTCATGGGTGAAATGTAAAGAGATTTTACTATTTGAGACTGTGTTGCAAGAACAGCCTCCCTCTAGCACAGGAATATCTAAGAGGGTTTAAATGTCACTAACAGTCTCAAAATTATTGCAGTGGATTTGCAGAAAAAGGGATCTAAAGGGCCTTTTTCATTAAAAGTGTTCTTTGATTTTGAGTTGTAGCTTTGGTGGTGTTATCGGCAAGGGAGTGGTTGTAGGGGGATGTTTCTCAGATGGTGGTGGGGGACAAAGTCAGGAAGGCATTTGGGGCAGTTTACACATGAAAGGAGTTTCTGCTCAAAGAGAAAGTGCAGACCAGCCAGCAGAGCTCACATGTAGTCATTCTCTTAATTTCTAGAGGGGGAAAAAGGGGATTGAAAATACCCTGGAACAATCCCTAAGACAACTAGCCTGCAAATGCTGGGAGCTGCCACATCAGGGTTACAGACTGCACCTGCTTGGCCCTCCCACACACTCTGATGACAGATGCTTGTGTGGGCCCAGGAATTACAGCTGCGGAAGAGGAGCCTCCAAGGAACTCAAGGTCTAGAGGGGTCTATGAAGCTGTAAGCAATTCAACCCATAACCAAATCCTGCTTCCATAGCCTAGAAGAGTAGGACAAAGAAATAGAAACAGGATGAATAAGAGTAAAGAATTCTTCTCCAAAGAGGACACACAGATGGCCAATAGACCATATGAAAAGCTGCTTGGCCTTACTAATCATCAGCAAAATGCAAACTAAAACCCAGTGAGATATCACCTCATACCTGTCAAAATGACTACCATCAGTAAATCAACAAACATCAAGGGTTGGTGAGGATGTGGAGAGAAGGGAACCCTCATACACTGTTGGTGGGGTTGTAAATTGGTGCAGCCACTATGGAAAACAGTATGAAGATTTCTCAAAAAATTAAAAACAAACTACCTTATGACCTAGCAATTCCACTTCAGGGTATTTATAAGAAGATATAAGAAGAAATGCAAAACACTAATTAAAAAATATAGCTGCATGCCTATGTACATTGCAGCATTATTTACAATAGCCAAGATAAAGAAGCACTTCAAGTGCCCTCAATACGTGAGTAGATAAAGCAGATATAGCACATACATACAATGGAATGTTACTCAGCCATAAAAAATGCAATGTTACCATTTGTAACAACATGGATGGACCTAGAGCATATAAGGCTAAGTGAAACATGTCAGCCACAGAAAGACAAATAGCATATGATTTCACTGATATGTGGAATCTAAAAAACGATATAAACCAACAAACAAAGCAGAAACAAACTCATGGATTCAGAGAAAAAACTGATGGTTGCCAGACGGGAGCAGGGTTGGGGAACTGGGTGGAAAATGTAAAGAGATTAAGAAGTACAATTGGTTGTTACAAAATAATCACAGGGATGTAAAGTACAGCATAGGAAATACAGTCACTAATATTGTAATAACTATGTATGGTGCCACTGGGCTTATCAGGAGAATGACTTCAAAAGTTATATAAATGTCTGTTCACTACATACACCTGAAACTAATGTATTATTGAATGTCAAAAGTAAGTTAAAAAATGTTGTAGTTAAAAAAATTATTCTCATCCCCACTGAGAACAGGCTAAGAGAATTGGGGAGTTTCAGAGAGCAGTACAGGATAACTCCCTTTCTACAAGGACTGAGAAACAATGGGAATGTATTAGCAAAAGAGATGACAACACCACCCCCAAAGATCCTCAAATAGGATTCCTCATGGAAAAGCACCTGACCCAGTGCTACGTCTAATAGAGGTACTCGATAAATGCTGGTCAGGTAGGTCTGATTTTTATTCCACTCAAACACTGATATGAACATCACCTTATTCTCAATCAAATCAAATCTAACTCCAAGTTCCTACTCACCAAGATGGTGAGAATTATAGTAAATGTAACCTCAATCATACTTAAGCCTTCTTCCTAGCACCCCTCTCCTTCCACCAGGGCCACTTGAAGGTTCTGTTCCTATCTGAACGGGAACATATAAGGAGGACAAGTCCCCCACTGGTCACTACTGCTACTCAGAGTTAAGCCAGCATCGTCTATGGAAGGCAGAGGTTTCCTGCTCCTCTGCCCAGCCTGGGCACAGGGATCCTGGCTGAGGTGGGAAGTCACAGTGCCGGGGGGCAGAGCCCTTCCCGCCATCCAGGACCACCGTGCAGCCATTCTCCTCTGTAGCTCTGTCCTCTCCACTGTGTCCCCCAGGGAACTTGGCACAAGCCGCCACTGACACATTAGGAAGAATAGTGAAGACATCATTCCTGAAAGGTTAGAAGAAAAGTGAGCTCTCTAGCTACCTTGGTAGAGTGGAGAAGGGTGGTGCTTATTTATGGCCAGAGGCCAACCCTGAAGCCAGGAGACAGGCCAAAGCCCCCAGATCAAAGAGCCCAGCAGATGGAAAGCCCATCTGTTAACACCTGACTCTCTGGGGCTGGCTTGTGTGGTGGACACTGCTGGATTCCCACTTCTCAATCCTTCTCCTGCTAATGGTGCCTCAATTTCCCTCTGGTGAACTCCCTTCTCTCCCATTGCAGCCACGTGTTTTGGATGGGGTTCAATCAATCTGATCAAATCCCCCTAGCAGGCATGACTGATTCAGGAATGGTGGGACTTCTGTGGTGACTACTGAGGGAGAAGGGAAGCCTCATTTCCCCCTGGGCTGGAACCTGTCAGGGTACAGACCTAGAGACATGGTCAGTCACTTTGCCTGAGAAGGAAGCCAACCCGGGGAACAGAACTGAGAAATGGTCACATTTCTTTGAGCTCCTGGATCCAACTGATCCTGAACCTGACACGCCCCTGGATTTTTCCGTTACCTTGGGTGGTAGTAGGTTTGCTGTAACTTCCAATGTAAAGCTTTTCAACTGTCCCAGTCTTTCCTCCCACATTTAGTCTGTGCCCCCTAACTTTCCTGCCAGACCTCTCATCGTGCCACACAAAAATATCCCAGAGCTCCCTTAATCCTCCTCAATCTTGTATCCTTGCCTACAGGTCATCAGTGTCAGGAAAAGCCAGCCGCACCTCCAGAACCTGCCTGCCAACCACCTTCCAGGAACTGGTAACACTGGAGACTTAAGCCATTCCTGCCAAAGAGGCTCAGGCCTAGCACTGAACCCTGAGGTTCCTGCCAGGACCAGTCTCAGGGGTTCCCCTGCTGAGGACTGGCCTCCTTGCCTAGAGATCCACCTGGGTATGAGGAAGGCAGACCTACGGCTAGATGAGCAAGGTGTATGCGGGGTCTCATGTCATCCATCTTTCACTAACGAAAGTGACCAACGGCCACAAGCCAGGCACCAGGCTGGACACTCATCCTCACAAACATCCCTGATGTTGGTGCTATTATTATCCCATTTAGCAGATGAGGTAAAATGAAACCTAGAGAGGACAGATATTTGTGGACATTTCTCAACCTTTTTCAAATCCAGAAAAATTCTGCCTGTGTAGGTAGCATTATTGTTTTTTACCTTAAAAAAAAAAAAAAAACGAAACAGGCAATATAAACATATACTCTAAAAAACTCAACCAGTACAAAACAATTAAATGTGAAATGTCCTTCTCCCATCCCTGTCCCCAATCCCAATATTTACTGAATACTTGCAAGGTTCCAGGCCCTCTGCTAAGCATTTTGCATTCTCCATTTAATTCTCAAAACAATCCTATGCAGCAAGTATTACAATTCTTATCCCTGTTTAAGATGATGAGGTTCGGTGAGATGGTAAAGACAGAGTCGGGATGCCAACACCGATGGCTGTTCCAAGGCCCATCACCTCGACCCCACCTGCACGCTGAGCCCCCACCACTTGGGCCAGGACTTTGCCTCTGGAGAATCTATAAAAGGTACTCCCAAGCCTCAAGGTCACTGTGGGTTAGTTTCAGAAATAAAAGCAAATTGCTTTTTACTACGCCAGAAGATCTCTGTGCATCTCCCACTATACCCAGCCCTTTACTCCAGGCAACGTCTGCACCTTCCCTCAGCCCTGGCTCAGGGTGACTGGCCACACAGCAGCATTCTGAGGCTTCCCTGTTCATTGCTCAGGGAAGTTGCTGGTCTGAAATAATCATGGTCTTATTTTAAAGCTTCTTGCACTTTGTGTCTCCACACACTCTGGCAGCCCAGGTGTGGATATGGAGATTGGAATAAGCCAGTTAATTAATATTCTCCATGACACTGCAAGTAATTTCATCCTGTTCCTCTGGGTAGAGGGAGCCAGCAGGTGGAATGCTTGGCATCCCTCTGGTTCACAGTTGGCAGGGTGGAGAAGGGGTCTCGTGCTGACTTCTCTGTAGGGGTAAGAATAAGTGTGGAATTGTTTCCCCAGGAAGCTGGTTGGTTCTCATGCCATCTGCACCTAGCAGCAAGTGACCCAAGCACTTAGGACAAGAGTTTCTGCTTAGTCAGTGCTGCTGGTGGCAGAGAGGGAAGGACTTGGTAGAAGGAGGGAGAGAGGAAAGGGGGAGACAGAGAGGGAGAGGGAAAGTACCCTGGTTGCTCCATATGAATTAAATTGTAAAGGGTCAAATAGGAATACAGTAATGATACTAAGCCTGTGGTTGAATCTGGTTGAATCAAGTGTATTTCCCCTTTAGGAACAGGCTGAGAGGAAATTTTATTAATAAATGGGTGAGAAATAAGAACAGCTTCCATGCTGCAGGCAGTGCTGATTGCTGAAGGAACTGAGCGTGGCTCCTGTGTTCTCTGATAGTGCACTTTTAGGAAGCCCGCCTTCTCTCAGTGCCTAAGGGCAGTGTGTGCTGGTAAATGTTTAACAGCTGGATCTTAGGGGGAAAGGCCTGACTTTTAACATTTACTAAGTTCTGAAGTGTACTCTAGCCATGTTTGATTTCAAGCTAACAATGCAAAGTCACTGGAAGTGGATATGGGAAGAGATGTGCTATAGCACACAATTATACATATAAAATAGATGTAAACAACCTCAAGAGTAAAACATATAAAATAACTAGGAAGTGATGAGTTTTTGAATACTTATTACCTTTGTTAATATAATTTATTTAATTGCAAATATATATAATTTAATGTTTAGTCCTGGCCTGGTGGCTCAGTTGGTTGGAACAGCATCCTGTGTACCAAAAGGCTGAGTGTCCCATCTCTGGTTGGGGCTTGCATGGGAGGAGGCAACTGACCAATGTTTCTCTCTCTCCCTTCATCTCTGTCTAAAAATCAATAAAACATATCCTGGAGTGAGGATTAAAAAATAAAAATATATAATTTAATGTCTAATAATGGCTGTGCTTAAGCACCACTCTGTATAATTCCTGAAAATCTAACCATCAGCTCTCCTGAGCTAGTACAAGCGAGTCCAGCATATCACTAACACAGGAGGAAAGCAACTGTATTTGAGCAGCTGCTTTGAGAGGGATTTCAAGGAAGAGTCAGACGCAGATTATCCCAGAGAGGGGGCTTAGTGTAAAGACCCTCCCAGGAGTGAGACAGCTGTAGACCCGGCCCCATCAGCCACAGGCTCCGCGGTTGCCAGGGGCAGGGCTGCGCCTGGTGGGTAAGTGCAACTGTCAGCTTGACTTAGTTGTGGAGACAGCCTGAGCCCTGTGACCCAGCTCTGAACACCTAATATGATGGAAGGCTCCTACTGGAGAGTTGTGCCTGTCAAAGGTAAGCTGGCCTCCCTTGGATCCAGCCCACAGCTAGCTAACCACAGCTCAGGCTGCACTCGCTGGCCTGATTGGCGGTGCCTAGAACCACAGGCTTGGTCCCTTGGGACACATATAACCTATGTCTGACCTGAAGCAGGAGGAGCCACTTGGGGCCTCTTTCGTCAGAACATGTGTGGGTATAGCAGGCCCTTGACATGCCACAAATCTTTTTTTTTTTCGTTTGTTTTCATCTTCACCCAAAAGTACATTATTGATTTGAGAGAGAGAGGAAGGCGGGTGTGGGGGGGGGGGGGAGGTGAGTAGGGGGAGGTGGAGAAAGAGAGAAAGGAGAACATTGATTGGTTGCCAGGAACTGAACCTGCAACCTAGCTATGTGACCTGACAGGGAATTGAACCCAAGACCTTTTTTTGGTGCTCAGGACAACACTCCAGCCAGCTGAGCCACACCAGCCAGGGCATACCACAAATCTTTCTCTACACTAAGTCTCCTTAGTCTCATCTCTCTTGGGGGCCACTTGAAATGTTCTGGCTTATTTGGTTTCAAAACTAAGTTTTGCTCTATTGCTGAGTAAACAGAGAGCCAGATGCTGCTAGATACCATACACTCTGAAACTCAGACACATGGAAGTAAATGCCTCATTTCCTGTCACTACTGCACTGTGGGTAGGAAAGAAACACACCAACTTTCAAGTACAAAGCTCAAATTATTATCTCCCATGCTGTCCCAGCTGCTTGGAAGCTTGCCCACCTCTCCTCTCTTCCCTGATTGCCTTCAGACCAACTCCTATTCCCTTTCAGGGCATTCTGCTAAAATTGAAAAACAAGCAACAACATAGTATGCAAACTGCAATCTCAGTTTTGGATATATATGTCCTCACACATGCCATGCATAGGACAAGAAGAACATACATACACTAAAACAGGATTTTTTTGTGTCCTTTTCTATTTTTTCTATATTTTCTCTACTGAACATATATTAGTTTTATGAAGAGGAAAGGGGCTCTCCCTCATTTTCTCTGTGAAGGCTTCTCCGACCTCCACAGTAAGTGGGTCTATCCATCTTCTGTACTGTCTCTATCTTGTGTATCAGCCATTATTGCCTGCACCACAGTGGATTGGAATTAGCCTTGTATTTCTTCCTACTTTTTTCCACAAGACATGAGCCTTTCAAAATTTGGAACTTGGCTTGCCTACTCTCACCTTGGCATCTGACCCTCTGCCTGGCAAAAGAAGCCTCATTGAATGACTTGTGGAACTACACTGGATCAACGCAAAGCCCCAGATGAAAACTCCAACCTGCACAGAAGGGAGGGAATTCTCTCTTTTAAGAGTAGCTCCACCAGAATATAAATACACTATCCTGAAAGACAGACGTCGTTCATCTTAACTTGTTTTTATCTGTGCTCTTTTAGGGATAAGGAAACAGACCCAGAGTGGCCTAGAGACTTTCCCAAATCACACAAGTATGTGATGGAGTCAAGTAGGCATCCAGATTCTCTAAGCCTTAATGTTTTCTAGCTCACAAGGTAAGACTATAGAGAGAATAAATAGGGTGCTAAATAATGGTAACAAAAGTCAGCATTTACTGAGAACTTCCTGTGTTCCAGCCTTTTGTAGGACCTTTTCTTATATATTATTTCACTTCAGCTATACAACAGGTATTATTGCCATTCTTTTTACTGATGAGGAAGCTGAAGTTCAGAGAGGTGGGGTAAGTCTTCCAAGGCTGCAAGGCTGGCCCAGCCGAATGTATCCTGGGTCCAAGTCCCTATGTTATGAGAAGCTAAAGAATTGGAAAAGTAAGAGCTGAGTGACATAAAATACTGCCTTCAGGGAAGGTGCGGGGCCCCAGCAGGCTGGAGAACAAAAATGCTGTTCTGCCAAACCAGATGGGTCAGAATTGCATTTTTCTCCAACAGAAAAAAGCTGAGAGGAGCCAATTAAATCTCCACCACCTCTCAAGTACCTTTCTTCTTGATGTCTTTCTCCTCTGCTTCATTATTTTGCATTCCTTTCCTATCAGCTTCTTCCTCCGTGGCTTCTCTCCTCCCTTTCCCCTGCAGTCTGCTGGACTCTCCTCATTTCTGAGCTGAGATGGTGCCTCTTGCACAGAACACCTTCTAGGGGTGCTGGTGCTTTTCCCCTCCCATCTCTCACTTCTTTGTTCAGCTCAGGACTCTTTTGTTCTTCTGCCGAGGGCTCAGATTTTAATCTGAGCATCCATCACATCACCCTCCATATAGCCAAGCTCAGCACCTTTGATAGCCGCTCCCAGGCCTTTCTTTCTTTTGCTAAAAGGACCCTGTCTTTTCGTGTCTATTATTGGGAGCTCATCCCAACAGCCCTTGTCTCTCTTCTTTAAATATTTTCCATTTAGGATTCTTTGTCATTTAATATAATGGACAAAACAGAAACATGTCTAGTTTTGCATATAATAAAGTTACTCCACTCTTACTAAAGTTTTATTTATTTTTTTTAATCCTCACCCGAGGATATGTTTACTGATCTTAGAGAGAGGAAGGGAGAGAGAGAAACATCAATGTGAGAGAGAAGCAGTGATTGGTTGCCTCCCAAATGTGCCCTGAAAGTGCCCTGACCAGCAATTGAACCTGCAACCTAGGTATGTGCCCTGGCTGGGAATCAAACCCACAACCTTTTGGTGTGTGGGACAATGCACCAACCAACTGAGTCACCTGGCCAGGGCTTTACTTTAAGTTTTCAAAGTTTTACTAGAAATATTGCTTAGCACAAAAGTCACTTTTCTGAACTTAGGAACCTTTACAGGTCCTTGTGTCCAAGACAGAGCAGCCCCTACCCAAAGAGTCAGGGTGGTATACTGATAATTTAGCAGACCTGGGTTCTGCCACTTCTGAGCTATGTGACCTTAGAAAGAAAACAGCTTGTCTGTGCTCTAATTTCCTCATTTACATATAGAGAGAATCATGACTGCTCTTTAGACCTATGTGAAACCTTGAGAGGATGCCTGGCTTCCAGTAAGTTCTTAAGAAGAGTTGCTCTTGGTAAATTCTTATTCCTTAGCACCAGTGGTTTATGTTGAGCTTATTACTTTATATTTATAGCATCTTCACTTTGACTATCTAACTTAAACCCATATACCCATCAAGGATCAAGTATAGAGTATAAAATATACTCCACCAACTGTAAACAGAAGGGATTTATTCCAGGGTATTAGATGGCTTACAGAATCCTTAGAGACTTGAAGAAAATGACTGTAACTTAAGTTTTCTAGACTAACCTAATTGGACCACCCAAAAGATTGCTAGCTGCCTCTTTCATGACAAGGGAACACTGCCTGATCCAGAAACTTCCATTACAACTGCTTATCCCAGATCCATGCGCCCACTATTGTGATCAGGCGGCCACCAGAGTTAGGAAGTCTCCACTACTGCTGCCAACTTCACAACCTCACAGTCTGCTGTAATCTGCATCACCAAAATAAGTGTCCTATATTCTGCCTCTTAATAGACACAAAGTCAGTGAAAAACTTACTCCCTCCAGCCCTTATACATAGCTCTGTCATTGTTGCTGTCAGCAGAAGTTGTGGAAGCATGGCCCCCACCTTATTTCTACTTCTTGAATCCCACCTGAGAGTACATGCTTGACTGAAGCTGAAGCACATCTGGAAACCTAGCTGCAAGGGAATCTGGGAAATTCTGCCTTCACCTTCCAGCCTTTGCAGTACAGGAAGTCACACTGGAAGGAGGTCAGAATGGATGCCTAGCACCAATATTCCATTATCACAGCAGCCTAACACAATCTTCCAGTAGAAATTCTCTAATGTACCTACCTGTTCAATTGCTCCTTCTCTGGTGGCAGCACTGTCTGGTTGGGAGCTAAGGAAGTTCAGAGTACTGCCTGCTTCTGAAAGCTGGCCACCTCCAAGAGCACAGCTTTCCTGTATGTCTCTGCTGAAAACTGCTATATTTTCCATAGGCAGGACACATATTCTCTTCGCTCCTCTCCTTTCTCTCTCAAAAATCCCAACTCATATGAAGCCCCCGTCCTTTCTCTTCATTTTTAGAGACTTTCTAAAGGCTATTTTCCTTTTTAAACTATTATGACTCCTCATTATAGATTTTAGTACTTTGTTCACCATCCTCCTCTCTACCTCTACTCTTTTCACTATCCTTGTGACTCCAATACCTACACAGATGATCATCTAGCACCTTAGCACCGTCCTTGATCTTTACTTCTGGTGGCCTTTCCCTCCATCCCACCTCATCCACCATCCCTCAGGCTACCCTAGATCTTGTCATTTCCAGTATCCGCACCATTTCAACATCCCTATTCATCCATACTACTCACTGAACCGCTTCCTGAGCTTCCAGCTCACTCGCTCGATGACCCACATTCCTTGAACACAGCAGAAGCTCCAGTCCATTAACTTTTTTGCTTTTTTATCATTTATCATGTTGTTTCTGTTTTCACTTCCCTGCTTAGATACCACAGCCCATCACTCCACTAATTCCTTTGCTATATCCCCAATTTCTTACCTCCCTGTCCATTTTATCAAATCACTTCAGGAAAACCCAATCCTAGTTAAACCCAGCCCACCCTTACTCTGCACCTGGGCAGCTGAATTTGGCTATAGAGAAAGACCATATTAGTAAGTCTCACTGTAACTACATAACTCTGTACCTTAGAACTGCCTAACAATTTCCCTAATAAATCTGACTGCCAGCCCTTCAGACTACTTTCAGAACTTCCCTTTTCCCTTCAAAACATCCCATTTTCTGCCCATCTTTTCTTTCTCTTGGCTTATGACTCTGTTTAGAAAACCATTTAAATGTGAGGAGCACTCTCACCCCCACATCCACGGTATCAGCCTTGTTAGTTGGTTCATGTACACTGCCTTCCTCCTTCATGGATGGTCTGTCCCCACTCCTGTCTGAACTGTTTCCACTTCCTCACCTCTTATTATTCTTTATTCAGCTCACTTCAGTCAGAGTGAATCGCATTGTATCCACTCTTGTCAAAGTCACCAGTGACCTTCATCTTGATAAATCTGAAAATTAATTCCCCGTGCTCATCTGCCCCCCACCCCAAACAGTGACTTTCCTGTTTTGGGGATGCTGCTCTTGTTGCCCAACCTAAGGAATACCATTTCCTTCTAAAGACATTTCATATTGAATACTTCAGCTCATAGGATTGCACATACAAGCTCCCAGTAGGCTCCTTTCTCTTCAGGAGTCCCCTGTGGTCAGAATGGAGAAAGGGGGAGAAAAGTTAGTTTACACTGTCAGGGAATCTTCCTACCAGGAGCAAACTGCCAAACCAAATGTCTTTTTTTGGACATAGCCATAGAGATCTCTACAAATGGATTTTTAGCAAGTGGAAACATCAGTTGCTTTCAGGACTAGAAGAGGCTCTGGGGACCATCCAATCTAGCCCTCTCATCTTGCAGAGAAGATACAGTAAGCCCTGAAATGTAAGAGACCTGCCCAAGGTCACACAAGGCAAGGTGATAATTGCTTCAGTGGGAAGGATTCTTTCAGCAAATCAGCACACTTACTGGAAGTGAACTTAATGTAGTGCCTATATCAGTCAGGCTCCCTAGAAGCAGAGCCTGAGAGAGGATTTGTGTAAAAGGCATTTATTAAGGGTGCAATGTCAGGAGAACCTGTATAGGAGGGAGGGAAGTAGGATAGGGAAAAGGAAATTAAGCAAGAATGTAGTTTAGGTGTCATCTAGCCATAGCCTGATGCTGCAGAGGGCTCTTGAGAATAAACTGCATCTCAGAACTTGAACCACCTTAAAACAAGATTGCTGAGCTTTTATATTTCTGGACTGGCTGGTTATTAGCAATGGGTTATTCCAGGGTGGGGGTGGTTCCTCCCAGGTACTTCCAGATAAAGTGGCTTTAGTCTCTGAAGGGCAATAACCCCAAAAAAGGCTTCCGCTGTGAGCTATTAAGAGCATTCTCTCTAGCTTTGGGGGGTAGGTGCACTGACTGGTAAAAGGGGTCCCAGGAGATATAGGTGGGGAACCAAGGTGTCTACTGCAGTGGTTAAGGGAAAATTTTCTGGATCTCAGCAATAATGACTGGGAGTCAAAGTCAGTTGTGTGACCCTGAGCAAGTCACATAACCTCTCAAAGCTTCAGTTGCCAAATCTGAGCATTAGAAAGGTAATCTTCCCTTTTACTGTGAGCATTCAGTGGTTAATGCACATGAAGTGCTTAGCCCAGTGCCTGCATTTGATAAGTAGTATTGTAATTATTAGTACTTATTGTTTATAATTATATTACTATAATTATTATAATTACAATATGATAAAAATTGATGACCCAAAAAGTGGAGCTATCTGAAGCCACTATCCAAGGAAACTGGGTATGTACTATCCATGTCTCAACAAAAAAAAGTGAGAATTATTCAAGAAGTGCCATTATTTTTATCCGCATTGTGGATGTAAATGTGTGCCTTTGGTGCTCCCAACTCACCACTGAGATAATTAACCAGAAGCAATTACAGTGCACTTGGCAAATTGCAGCTTTGCCCTCTTGGAGAGGGACATGTTTTATTTATACTTCCTCCCTTGTGGCTTGCTGATTGATCACATTCCAAGTCCAACGTTTAAAGGTGAGCTGCTGACACGGATCTCAGCTGGGTTTCCCTCCGGGTTCTCACACACTGGGGTCCAAGCAAGAAATTCTCCCATGTTTTACAAAGGCAGCTGACAACTTGCACATGTGGGCAGATCCCAATGCCCCACACCAGGCACTTTTACAGAGTTCCGCTGGTGAGTATCGCCAGTGAATCAGTGCAGTGCCCTGAGCTAGATGCCTCATCTCTTCTGCATGGTCTTCTCAGATGTCAGAACTGCAAATGAGCCAACACACTTTTAAAATATTGAATTCACAGAGATTTTCAAAGCTGTACATCAAAAGTGGAGATCCCAGTAATTCTGTTTCTGGAAATCTGTCTGGAGGACACAACTTGGAATGTGGTTATATACCAATATGTGTATATGAAATGGTGATCTGAACGTTAATTATCATAGCAAGAGATGGGAAAAAATGAAATGTCTTAACAGTTTAAGGTTAGGTATGGTATGCCCAGGCAATGAGATAGAGACAGACATTAAAATAATATGAACAAGATATGTTGAAGGATACAGAAAAATGTTTTTTTTGTACAAAATGGATTTCCTCTATATATTCCCTCATGACCATTTGTTATTTTTATTGACAAAAGTTTGACATTAATTATTTGAAATCTAGTGAGTTATTAGCATTTTAATAAACAATACTCTTCAAATATATTAAAGGTTCAAAATATACAAACTCTTTAATTTCCAAACAGAACACCTATATTTTTTTCATTAAATGAAACAAAAATACTGCTCATGATAAACTCCACGCTTTGACTATATTCTCATTTCTCATTATAATCTATACCCGCAATTATCTCTTTTCCCATAGAAAAAAAGAAATTTACATTTATCGGGTGATCCTAACTGTGTTAGGTACACATGTGAGTGCAAACACACATACACACTCCTAAAAAAAACTGTTAAGAAAAATACTATGTGAAATGATTTCTTTCAAGTAGGAAAATTATTCATAGGTTTTTTATTTTGTTTGATTTAGTTTGGTTTGATTCTTAATGTTCTTCAGTACTTCCTGATTTTCTACAATATTACACTTTACTTCTACAATTAAAGGCAATAACTGTTTTCCATCTAAATTTATACTACTTATCACAAAGAAGGCCATTTTTATTTTTTCATATAATGACCAAAAAGAAACTAAAGAGTAGCATATTGAACATATTCTATTGGAAAAGAGAAACATACCTAAGCTTTGTATGCCATGTCCAAACAGTTAAGATGTGTCATTGGTCATATAATAGAATAAAACATTTTGAGAGTAAATCTAATTTTCATTTTAAATCCTTAATTTATAAAATAGTTACTCTTGCTCATTTTAAAGTCCCATTATATAAAATAGAGACACTTGGAAATCTTGAGACCCTCAGGAGATATCATTTAGCATCTTTGGAAAGCATAATATTTAATTATCGTAGCATGAGGTACTTTTAATGGCACATTTCAACATCACGACTCAAAACTGATTTCTGAGAGGAAAATTAAGTGATATTTCCACTCATATGCCTTATTTAAATATAAACTACATGCATAATTATCCTTGATCCCCGCTGCTGCTTAAGAATAAAATACAAAAGTGGAAATACTAAATAGTTATGAAGTTTTTTTTCCTCAGTCACCAAAAAAGCGATCTTTACCAAGCACCTGTAAAAGGTTTGGGAGCCCTCTTCGCTGACTAGTATCTAGTGCAGGATTCAAATTCCAGAGTTCAGCTTTCTGCTATCATAGTCATTTGAGATAAGCTTTATTCCAAGAAGGAAGATGATATCTTTTTTATTAATTACTTTTAAAATATAAAATTTGCATTTTTGTTCAACCTTCACTCAGCTATGTATGCCTTCCTTTTATTTCTTCCCTTCTCTATAAGAAAAGTAATAAATTGACCTTCTTATTTTGCATTACCCATTTTCTCTCTAAGATGGCCAGGGGCATTTTTAGAGCAATAACAAAGCCAGACAACCTAACAGATACATCAGAAACAGTATCTCCCCCAGCAGGTTCTGTGTCTGTGATGAGTAAGGGAAGATCGGGAAAGAGCTGGAGGGGCACTGGAGCTGGTCACAAACATTCTGGTCCTCCTCTCTGGGGGCACAAGATACAACTGTCCTTCTCTTAAAATCAGGGTGCCCATATAACATTCTATGGCCAATGGTTTGTTATACAGAAGTGATGAATGTCTTCTAGGTTTAAGTTTAAAGAGTCAAGCATGAGTCATAACATCCTCTTCTCTAGCCAAGGAGGTGGCAGAAGCACATATCAAGGTCAAACCTCCACCAGCCTGAGCCTTAGCCCGAGCCACAACAAGCAGAGGCCCACTCCCAGCCAGCACTGGAGAAACGCAGCGTGGCCAAATTAGGCCACTGCTATTTGGGGGTTGTTTGTTACTGCAGTATAACCAAGCCTATACTGATAGTATAAAACAAAACAAAAGAAAAAAAGAGATGTTGAATTCCTTCTAGGCATTTTATGCTCCTATTGAAACACTCGTTCCCTATTTGATAAACTATAAATAAGCTCGGTGAACACTTTCAAAGGTACAAAATCATCCTAAAAAATGCTGAAAGGTCACCGTTGCAATCAAAACCTTTTCATTACAAGTTCGAATTAAATGATTTAACTCTAAATTCATGTTTACTGGGTTACTGGGATAAATTTATGAACATCTGTGAAATTTCTAAAGGTAAGATTTAAACTTAGGTTTTCATGTTGATGCTAAATATTAATAGGAGCATATTTTGTATCACCTGCATGACCAAACTGTATAAGGAAAAGCCAAGACCAAAGTTTGCATGTGTCGTTACATTTGTCTTGCCACCAAATGGTACGACTTTGTCGAGAGCAAGGGAATAATGAACCAAGGTGGACATAACACTGAAGTGCTTGCCTCTGAGCCAGAGGTGATCAGCATCTTGTTTGAGTAGTGATTTAGCTCCAGGAAAACCACATCATCTTTCACATTAATGTTCTTAATCTGAATTTTATTGGTTTTATTGTTTGGTTTTAATGTAACTTGAAAATTTGTGTTTTCTTGTATAGTTTTATAAGAACTACAAACATAAGAAGTTTATACTTTTCTGCAATCTATGCTTAAGTAATAATGTAATACAAACAGTAAAATTCCACTTTTTGGTGGTGGTAAGGGTGTGGTTCTATGATAATATTTCCTTAAAAAGGCCCCAAACATTGTTGATTTCAGACCAGGCTCAAAGTAGCTCTCTCTCTCTCTCTAAGTAGCTACTGTGTTATTTCAATTTATTCACCCAAAGTGTATACACAAGAGCTTTCTGAAAACAAATGAGCTGGCTATAGGGTTCTATGAAGCTCCTTTTCATGCTTTTAACAGAGAAAGGCAGAGAGAGAAAGGAGACAGGAGCTCTGAAAACCAGGTGAGAATCAGAAACAATGAAATAAAGGTACTTGTGGTTCTTTTCAAAACCAAGACCTGTTGCAGCAAAATATATATTTCCTTACACTGACATTAATGGGATGCAAAGGCTGCTCTCACCCTTTTTATATGCACCGTTCTTTGTTACCTTGTTAAGAGCAATAGGGGCATAATGTGATATTTAAGACTTGGACCATTCTCCACTGAAAACATTGGTTACAATAAGGCCAACACACAGAGTATCCAACCAGACACAGCTTACATAACTTTTAGTTGCCCTTTTTATTACATATTATTTGAACTATTTATTTTGTTAAGTGATTTAACTAATAAACACTAGCTTTTGTTTCCTGAGATATGTTTCCTCACTGCACCTCAAGCTGTCTACATGTAAAGATATGCCTGCAGAACCAACAGAACCGCTGGCAGGTGCACAAGAAGAGGGACAAATGCAAACTGCTCTGTAAATCCTAACCGCTTCAGACAGCAAGAATGCATACCTCCACAGGAGCCTGCTCTCGAAGTACTTAGAAATCAGCACAACTCTCTCCTGACATAAAAAGAAATCAATGAAGCAGAAGAATAAGATGATGAAGGTGATGATGAAGATGATGATGGCCTGGATTCTCTCATGAGTTCAGAATCATTTAGTATCATGTGTCATGCACTGGTCGCTCAAAGCAGAAGAACCAAGTAAAGCATGCACTTTGCTCTTTGTGAGCTTGCAGGCCAAGAGGAGAAGCAAAGCAAGAAAATGCGTACATCATAGAAGACAAGAAAAGACAGGAGTCACTCTTGCTCAGAACAAAGGTTCTTAGCCCTTTGGTTTTCTGGACTAGTTTGAGTAGGCCTCTTGACAGAATCTAGTCTCTTGGTCACCGTGATGGTTAATTTTATGTGTCAACTTGACTGACCATAGACTGTTCAGATTACACATTATTTCTGTGCCTGTGAGGGTGTTTCTGGGCGAGATCAGCATTTGAATTGGTAGACTCAGTAATGTAGATGCTCTCCCCAATGTGGGTGGGCGTGATCCAATCTGGTGAGGACTAGTAAGGACCTGAATACAAAAAAAGGCAGAAAAAGGAGGAATTCGCCCCCTCCCTGGCCTCACTACCTGAGCTGGGACATCTCCTCTCATCTTCTTTTGCTCTTGGACTAGGATTTATATCATCAACTCTCCTGGTTCTCAAACCTGGGATCGCTGACTGCATTATGCCATCAGCTTTCCTGGGTCTTCAGCTTACAGTAGGCAGACCATGGAACTCCTCAGCCTCTGTAATTGCATGAGCCAGTTCATCACCATGTCTCCTTTTATAGTAATATGTATCATATAATATACATAAATACATATTCTATTGGTTCTGTTTCTCTGCAGAATGCTGACTAACATTAGCACCCTTTGCTGATATGTGACTTTCTTTCTTTCTTTCTTTCTTTCTTTCTTTCTTTCTTTCTTTCTTTCTTTCCTTCTTTCCTTCCTTCGTTCCTTCCTTTCTTCCTTCTTTCTTTCTTTCTTTTTCTTTCAGTATTTGTTGTGCTAACTCTCTGCTAGGCAATGGACACCCAATTTTAGAGGAGCCCTTGAGCTTCAGCCTCATCAAAATTACAGCAGAGCCATTTAAGTAGGACTGCTTCCTGCCCTGAACACTCTTTTCGATGCTCATGAAGCAAAAATCTCACACATTCCCCAAATTACACAATCTGTCTTTGATGCCAGTTTACAATCAAATTGTACCTTTAACCTCCTTGTAGCAGGCAGTAGCTGTACACTCAGCTTTATATTCCATCTGCTCAATGTCACTGTGTTGGGAGTTTCCTTACTGTATAAGAAATTAACTTTATGCATCCATCACAATTTGATGGTTTACTGGTAAGGGGTGGACAAGTGCAGACATACCAGTTGACAAATACTATCCTAGAAGTATAGGGTGGCAAATTTGGTCCATGCTCTAAGCTTGTTGACTGCCACTCAGTATTTTGGATTTCAAGAGCACTTATGCAAAACACAGGCCCTGCCATCTTAAATCTGCCCAACCCTATATTTCAAAGGAAAAATATAATTTATCTGAGCTTGATTTGTTTGTACTTAACTCATCACAATGTTCTTTTGAAGAAGCTAATATTCACAAGGCCTTTTCATCAGCTTTTTGAAGAGCTTTTCTCTTCAAGGGGCGAAAAGAATCAGACAGTGTTTACCAAAGGTAAACAAACCAAAGCCTTCCCCAAAAAATTCCAGTTTATTTCTAAAGCATGAACTCACCAAAGGTCAAGGGAGTCTGAGACACACAGGCCTTGCTCCCCTACTTGGAAAAGGTATGTGGCCCAAAGTCAACTACCCAGCCTTCCAAGCAGAAGCTGGAGAGGCCTCACTGAATGCTCCAGAGCTGGGATGTGTGTTTGCTGCAGCCAATAAACACTCCTAATGATGCTTTCAACAAAAGCCCATGTTTTGAGCCTTGTTTTCTCTTTTCTTTTCATGTTGTTTCTCTCAGTGAAAGGATCAAAGCAATGAGGCTACTTTTTCTCCACTCAATCCTACGGGAGTTCTTTGAAGTAAATGTATTTTTTTTCTTTTGATTTTTTTCCTTTCTCCTTAAGGAAGACTCTTTATAATCAGAGACTGACTTTGTGAATTCCCCTCACACTAGTCCCTGAGCAGGTGCACATGCTCCTCAGGAAGCAGAGGCTGTGCTGTCTTTTTCTAGGAGTTCCTCTTCTTGTGTTTCTCTTGATGAGAGCAATTGGGTGGGTTTTAATATGCCCAGGATGGCAGAGAACATCTAAAGACAATATCATCCATTCATCAAAAACATAAAGGCGGAGACACAAAAGTTCAGCTGAACAGAAAGATAAGTCAGAGATTTTTGGAAAAACATTTCTAGTTACAGCTAAAGCTGTCATGTAAATAAAAAGTATCAAAATAACTCCATTAATGATCATCTTAGAAGTAAAATGAGGCTGAAAGCTTGTTACTATGGTTCTTGCTTCCACTGGGAATTCATAATATCTTATAAAAAATAATGGGATGGTGCATAAAAAAGGAGACAGGGGTCAAGTTGAACATGATTTCTTTAGGAGCCTTTCAGTGGCATGTACTGTATAAAACCAGAGGTTTTCCAAGAATGGGTATTTTTATAATAAATAATTCATAATACTAGCTAATGCAAATTGAGTACTTACTATGTGCCAGTCATTGTACTAAGTGATTTCATGCATTATCTCTTTTAATCTTCATACTAACCCTGTCAAGTAGGTGCTATTTTTAGTTCCATTTTGCAAAAGAGAAAAGTGAGGCTCAGAATACCCAAAGTCAACATGAATTGGAAGTAGCAGTGCCAGAACTCACCCCAGATCTATTTGACACCAAAGCCGAAGCTCTCAACCACAGTGTGTGTGGTTTATCGGGAACCTGTTACTTATATTCATTCCGGACCCTAGAACTACTCTTGCTACTCAAAGGCTGAATGAAGTCACATCTCTCCTGGGTTATCAAACTGAAGCAATAATCTAAGTGTTTTGAACAAACTCCTTGTTCACTATTAATTTACTCAAAACAAGAGAAATTGTTTTGCAGAAGTTTCCAGACATTTCTGCAACATTCCCCTTTGTATAGTGGTAGTATAGACCTACTCCTTTGCACATTTTCCTCATCAAAAATATAATAGAGTTGTTAAGTCCCATGAAACTATACATCTAGAATGCCAGCATTTTATCATTTATAAAATATACCTTTAAAAAGTTGTTTCAAAAATAAAGATCTCAGACTGCTGGCCAAGATGGACATGTAAGTTGGCATGCTTTGCCTCCTTACACAATCATAAGAAGAGTCACAACAAACCTCAAAACAGAAAACACCCTGAACTGCCAGAAAATCAACTGTATGGAAGTTCAATGACCAAGGAGTTAAAGAAGAAACATTCATCCAGATGGGTAGAAGGGAAGGAGGCGGGGAGCCAGGGCTGAAAGGACATGGTGTGGTGGTGGGGAGGTGGCAGTGGCGGCCAGTGGAATGAGCAGTCCCCCATTCATGTGTGGCAGATAAAAACCTGGAGGGACACCTGGGGAATAAGTAACCCTAGCCCCAGGCCAGACCGCGAAGCACAGGTTTCCAGCACCAGGAAAATAAAGCCTCATAACTTCTGGCTGTAAAAAGCCAATGAGAGTTGGGGTAGCAGAATAAACTGCCAGTCTCTCAGGAGAGTTTGTTTAAAGGGCCCCCATGGTCCTAGAATATACACAAATCCACCCACTCTGAGAACCACCACCAGAGCAATTGCTAGAGGGAAACCAGTGGCATACAAGAAGTAGGTGAAGTGACTGGTAAGGGGGTGAGTACTGAGCAAGTGGCATTGTTCTCTCTCTGACCCCTCCCCCACACATAGTGCCACAAAGCGGTGAAGCAGGCTCCCCTGCCCTGGCAATACCTAAGGTTCCACCCCTTACAACATAATAGGTGCACTGAGGCAGGGAGTCAAAACAGCTCTACCTAATACACAGAAACAAACACAGGGACGCTGCCAAACTCAGGAGACAAAGAAATATGGCCCAGATAAAAGAACAGATCAAAACTCCAGAAAAATGACTTAGCAAAATGGAGATAGCCAACATATCAGATGCAGAGTTCAGAACACTGGTGATAAGGATGCTCAGAGAACTCATTGAGTACAGCAAACACATCAGGAAAGAAATGAGGGCTACACCAAGTGAAATAAATAAAAATCCACAGGGAACCAACAGTGAAGAGAAGGAAGCCAGGACTCAAGTCATCGATTTGAACATAGGGAAGCAATAAACAGTCAACTAGTACAGAGTGAAGAAACAAGAATTCAAAAAAAAACAAGGAAAGAATAAGAAGACTCTGGGACATCTCCAAACGTGCCAACATCCCAATCATAGGGATGCCAGAAGGAGAAGAGGAAGAGCAAGAAATTGAAAACTTATTTGAAAAAAATAGTGAAAGAAAACTTCTCTAATTTGGTGGAGGAAATAGACATACAAGTCCAGGAAGCACAGAGTCCCAAACAAGTTGGACCCAAAAAGGGCCACACTAAGACACATCATAATTAAAATGCCAAAGGTTAAAGATAAAGAGAGAATCTTAAAAGCTGCAAGAGAAAAGAAGAGAGTTACCTACAAAGGAGTTCCCATAAACTATCAGCTGGTCTTTCAAAAGAAACTTCGAAGGCAAGAAGGGACAGGCAAAAGTATTCGAAGTGATGAAAAGCAAGGACATACAACCAAGATTACTCTATCCAGCAAAACTATCATTTAGAATTGAAGAGCAGATAAACTCCTTCCCAGACAAGGTAAAGCTAAAGGAGTTCATTATCACCAGGAGGTCCTTATTATATGAAATGTTAAAGGGACTTATTTAAGAAAATGAAGAAGATCAACACTAAAAACAATAAAATGATAACAGACTCACATCTATCACAACTGGATCTAAAAAATAAAAACAACAAACCAAGCAAACAACTAGAACAGGAACAGAATCATAGATGTGGAGATCATATGGAGGGTTATCAGTGGGGAGAGGGAAGGGGAAGAATGGGGGCAAAAGTAATGGGGGATTAAGAAGCATAATTGGTAGGTTCAAAATAGGGGGTTGTTAAGAACAGTATAGGAAATGGAAAAGCCAAAGAACTTATGTGCACAACCCAGGGACATGAACTAAGGGGGGATTGCTAGACAAAAGCAGAGTAAGGTACTGGGAAGAGTAAGGGAAAGGGAGAAAAATTGGGACAACTTTAATAGCATAATCAGTAAAATATACTTTAAAAATAAAATAAAAATAAAGATCTCTGAACATTCAATGAGAGGTGTGTCCGATATATATTTGGCTTCACCCTTTCCCAGATTTTATGTCAAGTTGTTGTTATTAAGTTGAACTATGTGAAACTGCCATTTGTGTATGCCAGCTTTGTATAAATCAACTTTTTAAAGTTTTTAATTAGTGTTACCATGTTTGTGCCATGTAATCTGCAGCTATTCTCACTGTCTTAGTAATACATTTTAATTTAGGTAAAGGTTTTCTTTACCAGCAAATGTACTAAGTGAATGGAATTTCTTTCATTGTCTTTCTTCCTTTCCTTCTATCTAGCTTTCCCCGCTCCCAGTCCCAGACACTCAGCTGGACTACATTTCCCACTGTGCCTTGCAGTTAAGGCATAGCCTTACGATTAAGTTCTGTCCAATAGAATGTGAGCAGACGTGATGTGTATAAATACCTCCTAGGACTATGCTCCTCTCTTTTTCCCACCTACAGTCTGGTAGTGAAGAATTCTGAGGCCTTTGGCTGAGACACGAGACAGAATAAACCAGTATCTCTAAATTAAACTGAAACATCACCTGCCATTCCAGCACATTTAGAGGAGCAACAACCAACTTCTGTTGTGTTAAGCCCCTGAAATAGAGGACTTAACATCAAAACTAGTGCTACTGTTACCAATAGTCTCTCTCTCTTTACCTTTCTTTCTTTCTTTCAATAATATTAGATTGTGGATTTCCAACATCCCCTAGAGACCAGTTCAATGTAACAAAATTAAACAAATGCCTCCTCAAAGAAATATAACAGGACTAAGAGAAGGGGATATTCAGAACCACTGAAGAAAATAAACTTCTTGTTTGTAGACAATATCTGTTAGCTGTTATCCACCACTCATTCACCCTCTTCTTGGGAATAGTCTTCCCATATTTCCTGTGGGAGGTACCCTCCTCCATGCCCAGCCATGTGATTTTGGTGAGCCTGAAACCCCCATCCATGTGTGGGCCCAGATCAGCTTAGGCCAGACAGGACTCATGACCATGACCTCCAGGCTACAGTAATTGGCCAGTGCAAAGCAAAGGCATGAGGAGGCATCACTGAAAAGAAAAAATTTCTCCTTCTCTGAAAAAACTAGTGCAAGACACCCTCTCTCTCCACCTGCAGAATGCATTGCAATGACGTTAAAGCCTGCAACTCTGCAGCTATCTTTTTTTAAAAAAAGACTTTTTTTAGAACAGCTTTAGGTTCACAACAAAAATGAGTGAAAGGTACAGAGACTTCCCACATACTCCTCACCCCCATGCATGAGCAGCCTCCTCCACTATTAACATCCCATACCAGAGTAGTATATTTGTTACAGTCAATGAACCTAATGAAAGATCATTATCACACCAAGTCCATAGTTTACAATATAGTTCACTCTTTGTACATTCTATGGGTTTAAACAAATGTATAATGACATGTATTCACTGTTATAGTATATACAGATTAGTTTCACTGCCCTAAAAATCCTCTGTACCCCTCCTATCACCTCTCACTCCCTAGTAACTGCCAGAAATCACTCAACTTTTTATTGTCTCCATGGTTTTGCCTTTTCCAGAATGTCATATAGTTAGAATCATATAGTACACAGCCTTTCCAGATTGACTTATTTCACTTAACGGTATGCATTTAAGTTTTCTCCATGTCTTTTTCATGGCTTCCTAGCTCAATTTCTTTTAGCACTTAATAATATTCCATTGTCTGGAAGTACCACAGTTTGTTTATCTATTCACCTACTAAAGGACATCTTGATTATTTCCAAGTTTTGGCAACTATGAATAAAGCAGCTATAAACATGTGTGCAGGTTTTTGTGTAGACATAAGTTTTCAACTCCTTTGGGTAGTATGAAGGAGCATGATTGCTGGAGTGTATGTAAGAATATGTTTAGTTTTGTAAGAAAGTACCAAACTGTCTTCCCAAGGGGCTGCACCATTTTTCCACTTTGCCATCAGCAGTGAATGAGAGTTCCTGTTGCTCCACAACATCATCATTTGGTGCTGTCAGTGTTCTAGACTTTAACAATTTTAACATGTGTGTAGTGGTATCTCGTTGTTTTAATTTGCATTTCCCTGATGACACATCATGTGGAGCAGCTTTCCAAGTGCTTCTTAACCTTCTCCGTATCTTATTTGGTAAAATGCCCTGTAGCTATCTTGCCGTTGCCCAAGAGGAGCTGGCCCACCAGAACTGCTGTAAGAAGTCTGCAGGTGATGCTGTTGCTCCCTAAGACAATATAAGGAATTGGGAGAAATGAGTCTTGGAGGACATCATCTTACTATCTGGATCAATAACTGACCCAACATCTGGTCTTCTGGACTTCTCAGTTTTTTGGACTCTTACTCTCTTATAATTCAACCAATTTGAATTGAGTTTTAAGTCCCAAATTATGTGACTTTGCTATTCATTCACTCATTCATTCATTCATTCTGAATTTGGCTGAGTAAGGAACTGTAACAATTCATATAAATTTGAAAATGGGCCAAGGAAAACTCAATACTGAAAATACTAATTGAAATGTGCATATTATTTTCTACCTTATGAAGACCATTTTTCTTCTGTGACAACTACTAAGGTTTCCAAACTGAGTCTACCTATAAGGTAAAATCACTCCTGCAATGAAAATTGAACCTCAGCTTTTGGGAAGAATTCAAGCTATAGACCACTGCTGACTGCCCCTTATACACACACACACACAAAAAATCAAATAATTTGCAGATATTGCATTTATTTACATGTCCTGTATTACAATACATACTTATTATGTAAGTGAAAGTTATAATCACTTGTTCTAATACAGCACATTTTCAGAAGTCATCTAGAAAACAGGTGCTGTTGTAACCCTACAACCTCTCACTAACTGCTCTAGTGTTTTGGCTGAATCATAGTTTTTTCTCTCCATGACTCTGGTCTCCACAGCCTTTCATTCATTCACTCATTCTGAAACTGAGTAGGTAAATATTGATGACTTAGAAAATATAGAAAATTAACTGTAAAATGAAACTATAATATTGAGTGTGCCACTGAACCTGCAGCTGCTTTTGTTTTATTTTCATTCACTCCTGCCTCATCTTTACTGTCTATATTCTTTTGGTGACAAGTGACAAAAAACCCAACCTCAAGTGACTTACCGAAAAGAGGGAGAGAATTTATTGGCTTTGGCAACTGGAATAGCCTAGGGCAGATCAAGTGTGATTGAACCCAGGGACAAATCATCCCAATCGCTCTCTCCCTGTCTCTTGGCTCTGCTCTCATCTATGGCCACTCTCTCCTCATGCGGTAGACCTCAACAGCTTGCATTCTAATCACAGCTTTAAATCTAGCAGAAAAGAGCCTTCCCCAAAGGTTCTGCTTGGCTCAAATGCCCATTTCTAAACTAGTTGCTCTGACTGCCCAGGCCTGTATTACTTACACATCCCCTAGAGCACATGCAGAGAGAGTGATGCTGTTTCCATCAGAAAGGGAAATGGACGCTGGGTGGCTGTATTCGTTGGCGTAATTAGCATTAGCTGCTATAACAAGCAAACCCACATATCTGTGGCTTAACAATAAGCTTTATTTTTCATTCCTGCAAAGTCTAATGCAGAGAGATGTTCTGGTTGGGCGGCTCCCTTGGCAGCTGTCCACCGAGCACTGACTCAGAAACCCAGGCTTTTTCCACCTCAGAATGTTGCTGTCCATATCACAAAGTCTCCAAGTTTGCTGTGGAAGGGGCAGAGTGAGCTGCACAAGGCATAACTGCTCTCAGCTGCCTTGGCCTCAAAATGACACATCAATCTGTCCTTGCATTCACTGGGGAGAACTTAGTCACATGGCCCCACACAGATGCAAGTGGGCTGGGAAATACAATTCAGCTGCATGCCTAGGAAAAGATTTGGTGGCCACCTGGCCTCTCTGTGAAACAAAGGCAAACCCAACCAATACCTAACACACAGCCAGAACTGCCCATTGGCTCTCCTCTGCTCACACTTACATTAAGTCAGGGCCAGTAGGGTCTTGAGAAGTAATCTGGTATATTGTCTACTTAGACAGATGGGGGAAGTAAGAAAGGAAGGGCTTTTCCCACTGATATAGTGAACCATGGATGTTATTAAATGTATCAAAAAGGAAGGAGGAATTCCTCCTTCCCCAGATGCCAGAAGCATTTTCCTGTCCTGTCCCCACCATAGCTACCAACTTGCTGAGGTTTGCTCTTATCAAACACAGGATAATAGAAATGTGGTTTTACAGTCAGATGGACCTGAGTTCCTTCAAATGGAGACAGAGATGGTTCCATTTGTTTCTACACTGGGCAAGCAGTCAAGCTCTCCGAACTGCAGCTTACTCATCTACCCAATCTAGCGTAAACGTACAACAAGCATTAGATTCCCGTTTCATCTCATTATTTCTTACTCTAACATCAGTGTTATCTAGGGTTTTCTAGGAGTAACTGGTATTAGTCATCTGAGGGTCCTTTGAGTATAATATTATTTTCCCAACATTTTGTGGCTAGGGCACTAAAACTAAACATACATCCAGTGAAAACTGTACAAGCTCTTAGAATAAGAGAAATTATCTCTTCTTAGATCTGAATTTACATTTATGTAGCAAACTTACTCCAAGAACGTATTTTGCTGATTCAATCATCACATTTCTACCACTTGGCTAGCTCAGATAAAAATGGAGAGGTGGAGGCAGACTAGCTCCTCTACAGGACCTGAATGAGGATGACAACTTCTTCCTGGAAGGCAGTGGCTCCATTTTCAGAAGTGACTGAATCTAGGTGCTTCAAAAGCCCACACTGGGCAGACTGCCAGCTAGCAGAAGACTCCATCTTCTCCGTTTGAACACATAAGACCCTAGCCCACATTCCCGGGTTGTAAACCTTCCCAAAGCTTTAAGGAAACTGTCTAACTCCAAGCTTCCATGTCCTTTCAAAGGAAACTAAACAGTTTGCAAAGACAAGATTTGACCAGTCCTAATAGGGTCAGACCAATAACCAGTTTGATTTCCAGTGCTCCAAATAGCCACCCCAGTGTTCCTCACTGCAGAAGCTTCCCCACACAGAGAGGCCCCCAACCTCAGTATTTTTCTTTCCTTCCTCAACCTTTCAAAATTTACCTGCTGGATGGCTCATTCCCTCAGATCTTTGCCAACCATTCAATCAGCCAAACAACTTGATAATTCATGGCTGCATCAACATATATTTCCTTAAGCGTGGGTCTCTTTGAGACAAACTACTTGCCTCAACACACAAAAAAAGTACATCAAAAATTCTTGTGGACTAAGTTTGGTTGAGAAGATATTTCTCTGTCCTAGAATTTCTATCAGTTTAGATTTGCCTAAAAGTATGTCACACCATAAAAGTCAATCCCAGGTCTTGAGGCAGTAATGATTCTGCAAGGAACACAGCTATAGATACCACCTCAATTTCCATCACATTATATTAAGCTTCTTGGGTAGAGGGCATTATCACTCTAATACTTTCATCATTTTGTGCCTTTGCTTGCCAGGATACATAAAAGGTCATTATAAAATTCATTTCATTTGAAAATTTCTAGAAAGAAATCTCCATTGCTTCAACCCATACTTTTAGAGACAGTATGGTTTTGTCTTCCTCATACAAGCTTTTTTTAGGAACTTCTTATTTCTCTTGTTTCCTGTGGCTGACCTTCAGAGACTGACCCATTATAAAAGTGTACCTGAAGTGCAGGAAGCCAAAACTGAAAAGAAACATATATTCATTTTACCTTGTTACTCTAATACTTTTAACTCCTGCTTTTAAAAGTTATATAGTGGTATTACTACAATAGAGACTTCTGTTCAAGATTCTGCCAGATAGATTATAATTCAGGGATTACTGAAAAGAAAAAAACATTTACAGAACATGTTCCAGAGGAGGTTACCACCTTCCCACAAACCCCAAATCCTGGTGATTTCCACCCCAAAATAGATCAACACACATACCTCACTGCTGCTCAATTTGAGTTCCAGTCACCCCTGGATCTTTCTTGAATTCCATAGACACTTGAGTATTGGCGACATTTCTTCAAGGCAGACCTGCTTCAACTTCTATTAGGCTGGACAGAGAGATGATAATGACACAGCTGGAGCTGAGGATGCCAGTTCTGAGAGCTGACCTCTAAATAGCAAAGGCCCACATTTTGTCCAGGTTAGGAGGGATGGAATCATTGTTTATTCAAACCTCTCCTTCTCTCTGCCATGAGACAGCTTATACAGTGGAGAGAGCCCTGGTTTAGGAGTCAGGAGACCTTAGCCTCTGTCAAGAATCAGATGTGGTATGACCTTCTGCCCTGCTTGCAAAATGAAGTGGGGTGGGGAGAGCTTGGCCTAGATCAGACTCAATCTTTTCATTGCAGGAATGGGAGGTTTTCCCATCCAAAAAATATGTATGAGGTATGAATCCTCCCCCTAGAAAAATAAACAGAACCAAAATGTTACCTAAAGTGAATGGCTTGGGAGAATCAGCTTAAGAACTCCCAAGAAAGACACTCTCAAAACTTTCTTGTCCTAGCAAAATGGCAACCAAATAAATAATTGATTATTCTTTCCAAAAACCTCGTGGTCATTCTTGAGTTTTCTCTTCCTCTCACCCCCGCTGCCACCACCCACAGCTCATCTGCCACAATTTCCTTTTATTGCTTGCAACAGGAGATAGACCCCAGGAGTCCACTTCTCTCCACCTCCCCTACCTCCACCCTATCCAAGCATCTCTCAGCCAGACACCTCTCACTGTGACCTCCTACAATCCATCCTCTATGGACACCTGGGGAACGCTCCTTCACACATGGGACTTCTCTACCCACTGGCTTCCTGTGGCCCCGAGTGATGAAGCTCCATCTGGATCTCCCAGTGGGTCACCCACTACTTTGTTCCCCCGCCGCACTCTCCTGATTTCTGTTCCTGTATTTGCCAAACTCATCCCTGCCTCAAGGTCTCTGCGGCCTGGACCATTCTGTCCCTAGAGCTTCATGTGACTTTAAGGTCTCAGCTCAAATGTTCCCTCCTCAGAGAGTCCATCCTCAGAGACTAACTCCCCCATCCCCCTGTCTTGGCTTCTTCGTGGAATTTATCACTGACTGCAATGATTGTGTATGGTTTCCTATTTGTGTATGATTTTTCTGCTTACTGTTGGTCTCTCTTCCCTCATCTCTGTCACCAAAATAGAAGTACCAGAGGAAGGTCCTTACCCATCTTGTTTACTCTAAATCCAGACCATGGTGATTACTTAACTACATATTTGTTGAATTCATTAACTAAAATGATAGTTAAGTCATTCTTTTGACATCATGTTATAAAATTAGCAGACTGGTTCCTGTTTCAAAAATATTTTAATTAATACTCATGAAGACATCAGTGGAATGCCATTAATTTAGCCCCTAGAATTTATTCCTCCAGATTAAATTACCTTTGTCCTTCAAGCCTTTTCACCAGTCTTACTCTCATCCTCTTAATCATGCTCCAGGACCTTCCCTGGAGGCTCTCCAATTTCTCTTTGTCCTCCTGAGAAGCTGAATAACCTTGTTCTTAGTGGGATCCACTGTGAACCTACAGAGGAGGAAGGGCAATAATTCCACATGGCAGAGGACTCAAGAGTCTGGGTTTCCTAAGCAGGCCTAGCTTTAGATCCAGCCACTTTCTAGCTAGGTGACCTTGAATAAGGTCTTCTTTCAGCCTTGGTTTCCTTCTCTGTAAAACAGGGATGACAAAAATATCCAATAGAGTTGCTTGCAGTGACTTTTGAAGGCGCTTTCTCCTACTAAGCATTCAGCACAGGGCCTGGTACACACTAAAACCTCAGTAAATAAAGCCTATTATTACTAATAATTAAAGCAAAACCATAGCCATTTGAAATAAGCAGGAGAGCCGTGAAAGGGAACCGAGCTGAATGCAGAAGTCACATTATATGGTTTGGGATTTTGTAGGGGGAAAAAAATAAGGCACATGAGGGAAAAGATTATTTATTAAAACTCTGAATAAAGCAATGGGGAAATGAAAGAATAGCTGTTTCCTGTTCATGCAGTGGCATGCATGACACAAACCACAGTAATAGCAGGGTGCACAGTGAAAGAGCAAGCCAAACATGAAATGAAGCAAATGTGGGAGGTGGTGGACAAAAGGTGAAGCTAAGGAAAGGAAATAACACCTCCTTTCATTGGTGGAACATGAGCTAATACAGGGATGTCACCAAGGTCTCACACACCTTCCTTTTCACACGCAGAGACCCCCTCAGCCATCAGAGGACTGGCAGAGGCCAGCTGCACTTCCTTCAGTGGTCCCACGACCTCTGCAGAGGCACTCAGAAGCCATCCTTGTGAGTGGAAGTCATTGGAGGCCTCATTTGACTGAGACTCCTTGAGGGAATATGCATGGACCAAGCTCAGAAAGACTATTTGGAGAAGGCTTATATTTAGAACACACACTTCCACAGTGAGAGATGACATGACACAACTGGGCCCACCCTGAGAGTGGGTCCCCCAGAAAAGATATCCTTCAAACAAAGTGGGCATACCTTCAACGACCTAGAGAGCAAGTTCCATCAGTCCACCCACCCAGTGGAATACTAAGCAGCCACAAAAAAAGGATGAATCGGATCCCTACAGTAAATTGTCTAACTGTATGGTCTAGTGACAGAAGCAAGGCATAAGATTCAGTAGGATGTGAGTGAGGTAGAGCCTTAACGCTCCTCTTCTTTTCCACTCTGTACACAAGTGGGAGGAGACCCGCAGCAAACACCTCCCATCTCTCATTCCATCCCTGACTCACCTCCCCAGGAGAGCTGGACATCCCCTGTACCATGTTTCCTAGAGGACAGAAAGTGTGGAAAGTACACAGGGCCTTCTAGATCTTGAACTTCCTGCTGTCAAGTGTGGCAAGTGCTCCTGCCATCTCTCAGGCCCATCCCTGGACTTCCTGTCCCAGGTGTGAAACCAGCAGGATAGGGGCAAAGAGAGGTGAGCAGGTCCATGCTTCTCTCCCTCTGGTCCAGAGCCTCCTCCTGCGTCCAGGAGTACAGGCAGGAGTAGGCCTGCCCTGAGCTGTGAGCCTGGCTATCTCCATTTCAAGGTATCATTTTGGTCTTACCTTAAGCCAACTGCTTCAATTCAGCCATTACCAGAAAGCCATCAAAAATATAAAAATTAAAAATAAAATTAGTGTGGTAGGCAGACTTTAAGAATCACCCTTCATGATCCCTGGCTCTTGGCATTTGAGTACATGCATAATCTCTTCCTTTGAATGTAGGCTAGCTTGGGGTTTGTTTGCAACCAACAGAATACGGCAAGAGTCGCGGGATGTCCCTTTGTGATTGCATTACATCAGATAGTAATGTCCAGACTGGCAGATGCACTCCCTTATTGCTTTGATGAAGCCAGCTGCCATGTTTAGAGCTGTCCTATGGAGAGGCCCACATGGCCAGGAACTAGGGGTAGACTCAGGCCAGTAGCCTGTAAGGCTCTCAGGCCCTCAGTGCAAGAGCTCACAAAGAACTATCAACAATTATATTAGGCTGGAAGTAGATCTACCTTAAGCCAAATCTCAGAGGAGTCCTGCCCAACACCTTCATTACAGACACATGAGACCCTGAGGCAAAGGACCCAGCAAGCCCAGCCTGTACTCCTGACCCACAGAAACTACGTGATGATAAATGTGTGCTGTTTTAAGTCCCAAAGTTTATGATAATTTGTTATGCATCAATATATAAAAATAACAAGTAACATCAGCAATAAAATGAGAGACTGTATAGTATGGAGGTTAAGGGCCCAGGATCAGGAGACTGACTACCTGCGATCAATTCCTGTCTCCCAAACTAACTCTCTGTGTCTGAGTTTCCTCATATTTAGAATGAGAGTAGGAATAGTCCTAACCCATGGCCTCATGGTAAGGACTAAATGGTAAGGGTTAATACAGCTAAAGTGCTTGGAATAATATGTGTATGGTAAAAGCTTAATAAAGGCTAGTGCTTGCTGGTTTCTGCCCGCTTTCTGTTGGGCCCTTCTAGGAATGGGATCTCTCTTGGGTTCCTATAAATAACAAAAATCCATGCAAAACAGCTTTAAAAAAATAGGGAAGGAGTTACAGGATGGATTCTGGAGTGTGGCACAAAAGAGGAAGTCAAGAAATGTCCAGGAGCCTTGGTGGGGCCAGACAGAGTGGCCAGATGCAGCATAGCCTCAGCCTCTCTGCACCTTTGGCCACAGGGTCCCTCTGCACCTCTGCTTTAGGCTCCTCTGAGCCCATGATAAGCGGTGATGACAATGCTGTTTACCTACCAACACCCAGTAGAGACTGATTAGCTACTCTGTGCCCCAATTCCAAATTTCCTAAGGAATGAATATTATTGGTCAGATGAACAGCCATGCTCTTGTTGGGAGAGGAAAGAAGTAAACTGAACTGTTGGGACTACAGCAGGTAGGGGCAGGACAGGTTGCAAAAATGAGGGGGAAAGGCATGTCCAAGTCCATTCTTTCTTTTTACTAAAGGACAGCAAGGAAATTGATAATAATGTCCAAGAAGCTTTCAGGGACTTTAGACAAGAGCTTGAGTTGCCATGAACCCTGGAAATCACTAGAAATCTCTCATTCGGAGATCATTTTAGCCAATTATTTTAGTTAGACATATTCATCTTTTCTCCTTGATACCCTGCCATATGGGATTGCTGTTATCCTATTGGACATAAAATATCAAAGGTAACTGATATTCTGTGTCAATTATCATAAAAGAGTGGCATGGCCCAGTTGACACTATGCCTCAGCGTGGCAATACTAACAAGATTCAGGGAGCTGTGGGTATTGGTACTGTTACCAAACAAATGGACCCATGGGGCGGGGGATGCCCAGATGCTATTACCCAAACTGTGACCCCCCATTTTCTGGGTCCCTCAGTTGTGGTGTTACGGAAAGCCAGACTCAAGACACGATTCAGGGAACGGAGTAAGCCTTTATTCACACGCGCGGGCTCAGAGGAGGCAGTCTCCAAATTCTGAGCCCCGAATCGGGGTTAGATAGGGGTTTATAAGCCCTAGCATTCCGGCAGGAAACGGATGGGCTTCCCAGGTGGGGGAAGGGATTAGCATTCAGGTGGGAGATTGATGAGATTGATGTGCTACCCAGGCGGGGGAAGGGATGTGAAAACGGGCTACAGGAACAGATAAGCAATGATTAACAGTTAACCTGGGAGGGGTCTCTGGCTAGGCTGCTCCTCCCAAGTCATCTGGCCCTTATCATTCCCCCCTTTGATGCTAGACGAGATTGGCCTGAGTCTTAGCATCATCACACAAGCCATGGTGGTCACTACTCTGGGGTGGGATCAGGTCTCTGGTTCCTTGGGTAGACGGCCCACTGTCCTTCAGTTCTCTTCAGCCGGACTGTGGGGGCTCCCTTCGAGGTGGAGGTTCGGTGGCTCCGAAGTCCTGGCTCGTCTGGATCTGCTGCTGCCTTCGCCCGAGTGTAGTGGATCCAGGGGGTTATTCCTGTAACTTTAAGGGCAGTAGGGGTGGTTAATAGTACTAGATATGGGCCCGTCCAAATGGGTTGGAGTGGTTCCTTTTTCCAATCCTTTACCCATACATACTGGCCTGGACGGAAGGGGTGTGCTGGCCTCCCTCGGGGTTTGGGTTCCTGGCCCAATTGGACCCCGTAGCTCCTGTCTAGGGTCTTACCCAACTGTTGTAAGTACTGGGTCTGCTGTAACTCCCCCTTCTGTCAAAGGTCATTGGGACTTCCTATTCTAGTTATAGGTGGGGGTCTTCCAAAAACTAACTCATAGGGAGTATACCCCGAGGGGTTCGGGGCATTCCTAACCCGTAGCAGGGCTAGTGGTAACAGGTCTGTCCATGGCAGGCCAGTTTCTTGATGGAACTTAGCTAGGGTTTCCTTGAGAGTTCGGTTCATTTGTTCCACTTTACCAGAGCTTTGGGGCCGATAGGCCGTGTGTAGCTTCCAGTCGATGCACAGGAGCCGGGCGACCTCCTGAACCACCTGGGCGATGAACGCCGGGCCATTGTCACTACCAATGGTGAGTGGGAGCCCATATCTGGGTATAATTTCCCTGAGTAGGATTCGGGTTACTTCCCGAGCTTTCTCAGTTTTGGTGGGGAAGGCTTCTACCCAACCCGAAAAGGTGCAGATCAGGACCAGGAGATACTTAAATCCTTGGCTGGTCTTGACTTCTGTAAAGTCAATCTGGAGGTCCTCGAAGGGCTGGGACCCCTTGTGTTGGACTCCCGGTGGGGCTCCTTGATGCGGGGCTGCATTGTTCCTTGCGCAGGTAACGCATTGAGCCAAGGCTGTTGAGCACAGGGTTGACAGGTTGGGGAAGTAGAAATACCTTTTGAGCAAGTTTTCCAGGGAGGTCTTACCCAGGTGGGTCAGATGGTGGCAGTTTCTGACTAAATTGCTGGCCTGGCTCTGGGGCACATATACGCGCCCATCAGGTAACCTACAAGTTCCCTCAGGGGTTTCTTGTCCTCCGGACTGTTGGGCCCATTTCATTTCTGCTGGCTCATAGTCCTGACGGTTAATGGGGTTCCCCAGCAGGGGTCCGAGAAGGGAGGGCTGTACTTCTGCCATCTCACCACATACTGCGGCAGCCTTTGCTGTCGAGTCCGCCTCCTGGTTCCCGCGGGCCGGTATGGTGTAACCCTAAATATTTGACTTCTTGTTGGCAGATTTGTGTCTTTTTCCGTTAGACTCGGTACCCTTGTTGGGTTAGCAGTTTTAGGAGAGCTCTTGTCCCCTCTAGGCATCGGCTCTGGTCGGGGGCAGCTAAGAGGAGGTCATCAACATATTGGAGTAGAGTTAAATCCTTTCCCTCGTCTGAGAAAGATTGCAGGTCCCGGGCTAGCGCTTCGCCGAATAACGTGGGGGAGTTCTTAAATCCCTGTGGCAACCGGGTCCATGTCAACTGTGTCTTTACCGCCGTATGCGGGTCTTCCCATTCAAAGGCAAAGATAGGTTGGCTGGCTGGAGCTACCGGGATGCAGAAGAAGGCGTCCTTTAAGTCTAGGCATGTGTACCAGGCGGCGGTTGGCGGGAGTCGGCTCAGTAGGGTGTATGGGTTCGGGACTACCGGGTGCAGTGTGACGACGGCTTCGTTTACCACCCGGAGGTCCTGCACTGGATGGTACCCCGTTCCGTCAGGTTTCTTGATTGGCAGGAGCGGGGTATTCCACGTTGATTGACAGGGGACCAATATACCCTCTTGGAGGTGCTTTCGGATGACCTCCGATATTCCTAGGTGGGCCTCCCTTGAGATAGGGTACTGTCGCTGGCGGCACGGTTTAGCCCCCGTTTTGAGTTCAGTTATTACTGGGACCTGGTTTCTGGCTAGTCCAGGGGGATTGTCCTCGGCCCAGACCGTGGGGAATTCCTGCAGCAGGTTGTCTCTAGCCTCAGGTCTGGGGCCATGGTCACCAGATTCCCCAGAATACAACTGGTATTCTTCCTCTCGTGGCAAAATGAGGGCCATGAGCCTAGGGCCGTCCACTTGCAGCGAGGCCTCCCCTGACTGCTGGAAGGTGATTCGAGCTCCCAGCTTTGATAAGAGGTCTCACCCTAACAGTGGGACAGGGCATTCAGGTAGGTATAAGAACTCATTTCTAATCCGGTGGCCTCCCAGATCAACAATTCGGGCCTGGCAGAAGCGTTTTGGGCTACTTGGCTGACCAGTGGCCCCTACGATGGTGACTTCTCGTCCGGATGGGGGAGCTACAGGGGTGGTGACGACCGAGTGCTCTGCCCCGGTATCTACCAAGAAAGAGAGAGTCTGGCCCCCAACAATCGCTTCGACCATGGGCTCATGGGGGCCTAGATTCAGGGAGCCCGGTCTTCCTCATTCTGAGTCTAGGCCCGCCAGGCTAAGGATGGTGGGCGCCGCTCAGAGGGCGCCGGACCAGCCTTCTTTTTCCGGTGCGGGCATTCTCTTTTCCAATGTCCTCTTTCCTTACAATAGGCACATTGGTCTCTCTCTACCTTGGCGTGCCCTTTCTGGTCTTTCGGTCCCCCTTTGCCTTTTGCTGCCGGCTGACTGAGGGCGGCTGCTAGCAGTGCGGCCTTTTTCTCTAATCTTTTCTGGGCTGCCTTCTCAGCGGCCTCCTCCCGGTTATTGTAGACTTTATTTGCTACCTCAACCAGCTGACTGATGTTCATGCCTGCAAAGCCCTCTAGCTTCTGGAGCTTTTTGCGGATGTCAGGGGCCGATTGGGAGACAAAAGCAGTGTTTACCATTAGCCGTGTATCTGGGCTTTCTGGGTTGAAGGGGGTGTATATCCGGTAGGCCTCTAGGAGCCTTTCTAAGAAGTCCCCGGGACATTCATCTGGCCGTTGGACAACACTGGCCACCTTTGACATATTGGTCGGTTTTCTGGCCCCAGCTCTGACCCCCTGGAGGATGGCTTCCCTGTACCGGTCCAGGGCTGCTCTTCCCTGTTCGGTGTTGTGATCCCAGTCAGGTTGGGTCTCTGGGGCTGCCACCCGAGCGTACTGAGCTGGGTCTATTGTGCCCACTGGAGCGTTGGCTTCTAGATATCTCTGGGCCTCCTGGAAGACTCTGCGCCTCTCTTCCGTATTAAAAAGGGTTAGGAGCAATTGGCGGCAATCGTGCCACGTTGGCCGGTGAGTTTGCATAATGGACTCCATTAGGTCTATGAGTGCCTGGGGCTTCTCCGAATACGAGGGTGTGTGGTGTTTCCAGTTCAAGAGGTCAGTCGTGGTAAAGGGTTGATAGTAAAACACGACCGGTCCCGGGTAAAAGGTCCCATCAGGCCCCGTTCGTGGCGGGCCCTGGGTCTCCCGCAGTGGCATCTGGAGGGACTGGTGGTGTCTTAAGCGGGAGGCGATAGGAGATTCTGGGGGCGCTGTTGCCTCGGGCTGCGGGGGCGAGACTGAAGGGGGGCGGTGTTTCAGGCGCCTCCGCCTGACCTCCCAAGTTCCTAGCTGGGTAAGGGGGAGTCTGCACCGGGGGGTCTTCCTCTGGTGGGCCCTGATAGATAGGGGGTCTCTCCACTGGTTTGGCAACTAGGATGCGGGTTACATCCCTTTCCTTTGATCGGGAGCAACAGTTCCGGGCTCCCCTGGCTCGCCCTCCCGTAGAGCGCCTAGGTGACGAGGTTTGACCCCCGCACACTTCTGGAGCCAGTCAGGCATCTCTTGCGCTAGCTCCTGCCACTTTTCTATGTAGAGGAATTGGTTTGGGTGTTCTGGACTTCCTGTGACTATGAGATGGACAGCCCTAATTATGTCTAGGTCAAGGGTTCCTTCAGGAGGCCAGCCTACCCCAAACGTGGGCCACTCAGCGGAACAGAAAATTTCTAATTGCCCCGGATCCATATCGGGCTGCTGGCCCCGGAACCGGTCGAAATTCCTTAACATGCAATCTAAGACGGTAGACTGTCTGCCCGCCATGATCCCTCCCGAAACGGCGCAGACAAACGGGGGCAGCAGGGATACTTTCACTTTCGCCCGCCTGGCCTCTCCTCTCGCGAGGGACTTGGGTCTGTCTTAGCTAAGGCTGCCCGAGTAGAGTCCGGGTTAGCTTCCCAGCCGTTATGCCGTATGACAGACCGAGGACCCGCAGGTTAGGGCTCACTCAGACTCCGTAGGCTCGGGGGAACACCGCTGGCCTGTGGAGCCACACAGTCAGTCACTCACTCAATCACACAGAGGTTAACACTTTCCCTCCCGACAGGGAAACCATGCCAGAGGCCGGTCGGCCTGAGAGGTGATCAGCCTCCCCTTCCACCACTTATAGGTGGGTCTGATTCGGGTCTGGTCCCCGGGGCACTTACCAGTCTGGCGCCTTCAGGTAGGCTTGGGTCCGCTCCCCGAGTGCCCGGGTTATGGAACGGCCTGAGGTCGGGGCCAAGGGGGAGCCCAGCCCCTCGGGACCCGAAATCACCGGGGCACGTGCTTCCCTCTGGAGTCCGGGCTCACCCGGCCGACCCCAGTCGTCTTCACCGGAGGCAAACGGCCTGCTCGTGTGAGTCGTTTCCCGGTCAGGGAACCAAATGTTACGGAAAGCCAGACTCAAGACACGATTCAGGGAACGGAGTAAGCCTTTATTCACACGCGCGGGCTCAGAGGAGGCAGTCTCCAAATTCTGAGCCCCGAATCGGGGTTAGATAGGGGTTTATAAGCCCTAGCATTCCGGCAGGAAACGGATGGGCTTCCCAGGTGGGGGAAGGGATTAGCATTCAGGTGGGAGATTGATGAGATTGATGTGCTACCCAGGCGGGGGAAGGGATGTGAAAACGGGCTACAGGAACAGATAAGCAATGATTAACAGTTAACCTGGGAGGGGTCTCTGGCTAGGCTGCTCCTCCCAAGTCATCTGGCCCTTATCAGTGGGTCCTTTGCCCGCCACCCTTGGAATTATGGCTCTGAATGGCAGAGTTTGGTGAAAAGGAAAGTAACTATTTATTCAAAAGTTATACAGGTTTGATTAATGGCTAAATGTCACCCTTAAACCTCAAAATCCCTTTAAAACAACCACCAGCACACACACTGTCCTGCCTTCCCCCCTTTGCCCAGTTAGGCCAGTCAGGCCAGTCAGAGGTACTGTCCTTCAGGAGAAAAAGAACAGAAGTCCAGGGCTCGGCTAGGCAGGCCTCTCTTGGTTCTCAGCACCATCCGCTGGGTTACCACAATCTCCACAATCTCCAGCTCTTAATCCATTACTATGTGGCACCTTCTCATGGCCCACTAGCAAGAGTCCTTTCTTCCCTCTTTTTTCCCACATGATCTTCACACTGTTCCCCAGAGTCTGTGTCCCTTTGTCTCTCCTGCAGGCCCCTCCCTCTCCTCTTCCTCTCCCAGTTACATTCTGCATTAAGTCTTTCAAACCTTCCTGATTAGCCTTAGTGATATGCAAAATAACCCTCTTTGCATATGAGAAATGAAGCTATCCTGTTATTGACATGCAAAATGACTCTCTACAGTCCCCATCCCCCATGGCAGCCCACCCTGGGGTGGGGAGAATATATTTTTATTGGATACCCCAATCTCTGGACCCTGTCACAAGTACCCTTTCAGGAGAAAACCAGGATGTGCCCCGTTAGAGTACTTACCCACCAGTCAGTGGACCAGGGTACACAATAGCCATAACCTAACTCAGGGAAGAATATGTCCTCCTTGCTCAAAGTAACAGTTACAAAGTACAGGCCCAAGTCCAGAGCAAATACTATACCTTATATACTAATGCTAATGACAAAAAGGACCATTCAACTTAAAGTTATACCTTATTTAGTAGAAATATTATCTCCAATTAGCATAGTTATCTAATGAACTTTCAAAGGGGAAAAACTAATTACTAGAATCATAGACTCTCTGGGTTGGAAGGAAATGCACAGGTCAGTGAAAATGCCTGCCCCCTCCCCCCATAGCCCACATTGGTACAGAGATCCCCTTTACCATGTCCCTGCCAGGTAGATGCCAGCTCTGTTTCACATCCCTACTGAAAATCACCTTCCATTTCTGCATAACTACAATCATCAAGAAATCTTGACTCAGGTAAGACTAAAAATTGGCCTCCTCATAAATTCTACCAATTGGCACAACATCGGTCCAGGTTTTACGTCTAAGATTCATTAAACAAACCCTCCTTTGCATACTGAGAAGAAATATCTTCTCGTGTTTGAAAAATAAGCGTATGCCCAGTGACAGATATATGGAATTAACCACCCAAGAGCCATTCCTCTTACCTCCTCTTTCGGAGCTAACAGGATGCCGATTTTGTTTCATTATGATACGGGCAGCAATATGCTCAAGGAACAACATCCTTTTCCCCACCACAAAGGTGAGGTCTACTCAGCTTTTGAAACTGAACAACCAAGGGGATGACCACATGACAAAACCTGGCCAATGAGATATATATAAGGAAAGCCTGCTAAGAAACTTCTAGAAAAGTTTTTGCTTCTTGACAGTGTAAGGGGGCACACCCAGGGCCCCCCGGAAGGGTATTTGTAATGGGGCCCAGAGATTGGGGTGTTCCAGAAAAATATATTCTCCGCTCCCCAGGTCAGGCTGCCATGGGGGATGGGAGCCTTGAGCAGGGCCATTGAGAGTCATTTTGCATGTCAATAACAGGATAGCTTCATTCCTCATATGCAAAGAGGGTTATTTTGCATATCACCAAAGCTAATCAGAAAGGTTTCAAAGACTTAATACAGAATGTAACTGGGAGAGAGAAAGAGGAGAGACAGGGGCCTGCAGGAGAGAGAAAGGGACACAGACTCTGGGGAACAGTGTGTGAAAACCACGCGGGAAGAAAGAGGGGAGAAAGGACTCTTGCTAGTGGGCCAGGAGGAGGTGCTACATGGTTATGGCTTAAGAGCTGGAGATCACGGCGACACAGTGGATGGTGCTGAGACCCACGAGAGGCCTGCCTAGCCGAGCCCTGGACTTCTGTTCTTTTTTTCTTCTGAAGGATGGTACCCCTGACTGGCCTGACAGGCCTAACTGGGCAAAAGGGGGGAAGGCAGGACAGTGTGTGTGCTGGTGGTTGTTTTGAAGGGATTTTGAGGTTTAAGGGTGACATTTAGCCATTAATCAAACCTGTATAACTTTTGAATAAATAGTTCCTTTCCTTTACACCAAACTCTGCCGTTCAGAACCATAATTCCAAGGGTGGCGGGCAAAGGACCCACAACTGAGGGGTCCGGGGAAGGAGGGTGTCATTGTTTTGGTAATAGCATCTGGCCCCCCCCGCCCCGCAACAGGTCCTTTTGTTCCGTAACAATAGAAGTACGTAATGTGTTTGAGAAGAGCTCCCTGGTTCTACCATTTCCCACTTCTCCCTGCCTTGAATGTGTTTGTGTGAAGTATGGTATTTGGAACAATGACAATCATTTTAGTACCATGACATGGCAAACTTAAGGATGTGAAGCCAGCATGTCAAGGATACAGAACAAAAATCTAGAAGGAGCCTGGGCCTTGGATGATATTAAGCCATTGCTGCTCCCCCTAGAGTGGCCGTCCGCCAGACATCTAGTTCTATAAAGCAATCACATTTTTTATCATCTAACCACTGCTAGTTAAGCTTTCTAAGTTGTAATGGACTATGTTTTAACCAATAACATAGAGGTTCACATCTCTAGGCTCCCTCAGCTGAGATTTATATGACATTTCAAATCCCCACCTCAGCCCCTAACCACCCTAACCTCTCCCCTTACTGCAATCCCTCTTTGTCAAGTGTGGTGAAGAACACTCAGTCCAAGCCCTCAATGATAGCTGCCCAGAACAGAGCTGTTTCTTCTCAATTCTACCATACCTACCCCCCAATTTCACCTTCTTGACAGCCTTCTCCCATCTTGAGGTTATTGTTCATGACAACACATGAATCTTTCCCAGATGTGGGGCCTGAGTCTCTTACCTGCCATCCTTGTGTAACGTGTCACTTGGACCCAAATGCTAGACTGCACTGGTCTCTGTTATGGGTCAGGTTATCTCCTAGACTGTCGACATTGCTTTGGCTCATTATTTTTTCAGCCAGTATATTAACACTACTCACAGTCCCAAGGCAGCCTGGATATGTGATCAGCGTGCCATCAATGTACCCACCCACACAGCTCTAAAAAAAACAACAACAAACACAATAAGACAGCAACCAGAGACTAAATGCAAACACAATGCCATCATTGGTCTGACAATGATAATGGCCCTATCAACATCTCCAAGAATATACCAACCTGATACCCATTTAGATTGAACCTTTTCTTCTACTATTAATACCAGCAGGAGAAGAAGGCAGGATTTATCCCATGGGTGGTAAAAGTGCTGAAGAAGGAATGGCGAAGGGAGGTCAACATATGCCATGGGTCATTATTACGGCAGCTATCAGTCTCTCCATTCTGGGTGTCCTACAGTTGTAGCTTGTGTGGTCATGTGAAACACAACACAAGTTGAAAAGAAGTCCTGGGGATTTAAGAGGCTTGCTCTGAAAAGACTACATTTTATAGCATGCAGACATTTGTTCCACAATAGAATGTGGTCATGATTTATAAAGCAAAGCAAAGATGTACTGCCATCCTAATAATACATGTTTTTATTCTAGACATGATAAGCAGATCTGAAGTAAAGAGGACTCTTAGATGAAAACAGATATCTGTGATACCTAGAATGAGGGGGATAAAGAAAGAAAAAATAACAAGGAAAAGAAAAATAAATTCTGGAAAAGTAACCAGAATAACTGCTTTTGCATTTCCCAAGATCTGATTTTTTTATCTTGTCCTCCACATTCAGGTTCGTATCTAACACCCACGCTGCCACTGTCACCGTCACCACCACCAAGCCCGTCACTATCACTGCTACCACCAGCACCATCATTGACACTATCACTTCCCTTACCACCAGCCCCATGAATAAAATGCACGGTGCTCCCTAAGCTCTGCCCCACGTTCTCTGAAAGACAAAGAGCTGAGTTACCGTTCTACCTCTAATAATTAATAGAACTGGAGACCTTGGGTGAATCGCTTCTTTCCATCTCAGATCAAGAAATACATGTTGAATGAATGAAAGAAAAATTGATATTATATAGATCTATTTTGTGTCTGTACTTCTTAAGGTCAACAGAAATGCAATACAAATTACACTAATAGCTAACACTTTTCTAGTGCTTAAGATTTGCAAAGTAAATTTATATACATAATATTATTAAATACTACCCATAAAAATTGTGTTATTATTTCCCTCAGTGTCCTTTATGTAAAGATTGGCTTTGCTTTTGTTTTGATCCAGGATCTAATCACATACAGCAGTGACTTACCTGGCCCTCTAATCGGGAATAGTTGACCCATCTTTGTTTTGCATTGCTTTTCATGACACAGATATTTCTAAAGAATTCAAGTATTGTTTTATATAATATCCTTTGATTTGCATTTTCCTAAGTTATTCCTCATGAGTAAGCTTAGGTTAAACTTTTTGGAAGGAATAGCTGATGTGTTCTGCACAGTGCATGACATCGGGAGGCAACCATCATTTTCTTGGCTATGACAAGTTTGATCTCCTCGTTAAAGTGCTATCTACCAGATTTCTCTATCATAAAGCTTCTTTTTTCTCTTTGTAATTAGTAAGAAATCTGTGGGATATATTAAAATAATGTTTATATATGAAGGGCTCAAAAGATCTGTAGGATGTTTTAAATATCAAGAGTGCAAGAAATCTCAAGTGTTATAGAAGAGAGTCAGCGTAAGTATTCAGTCTCCCGTAAGTATTCACCCCCAGAAAACAGAGACTGGCTGCTGGCAACCTTTTCCCCATGTCTCTTTATTCCTCCAGGACAGGAGTTCTTAACCAGGAAACATGAACCCTCCTGAAACTGTATGCAAAAAAGGATGTGTCCCAGCAAAGAGCATCCACAGCTTCGGTATGTTCTCCATGCAGCCCCTGTTCCTAAAAATGTTAAGAATCACTCTTAAGTGTAAATATTGTTAGTAAAAACCTAGAATCCAAGAAGAAAAGTCAGGCTTGAGGGGAAAAAATGAGTTTTATTTTTGATTGACTGATGTGAGGTTAAAAATGGTTATCCAGGAAGACTTACCTCAAAGACAGAGACATTCATTTCATTCATGGAACTTGATATTTTGAAGTTGTTTTTGTTTACTTGTTTACTGCCTGTTTTCCCCCCTTGGAATGAAGCTCCTTGAAGGCAAAGCCTATTCATGAGTGTCTTCTTCACCTTTGTATCACAGGACATTGCACACAGGAAGTTCTCAACTTTATCAGATAAAAAAGACAATGAACAAACGTGCATCAATGAGAATAGCTGAGAGTAGAGAATAGAAAAGCTGAGTGTGGGAAAGGAAACATTTCTAAGTTTAAAAAATATTTTTAAAGGAATAAATGAATTAAATCATATGGGCATAATTTTTGTCCACACAAAAGAAAATGAAATAATAGTTTATATGAATTAACTTTAATGTAATGTGTAGTGCTGAATTCTGATGTTAACTTTTAACACCTGTTGAGCATAAAGTCAAAATAACATTTTATTATTCTTAGATACAACTAGAAATTTAAATTTTAAAATGATAATAAAATTGAATGTAGCCAAAGGCATAACAAGGCAGGCATTGTGGTAAACTGACTACCATTTCTAAGTGCGTTGCCAGCATTAGCGAAACAGGTGTGTGAGCCAGGTGCTGAGGTACTCCCAGCTGTTCCTCTCTGGTGAAGGCCCTTTCCACACAGACTGGCTTCTCTACCTGTTATCATTCAGTCACCTGCAAAATAGGGAAGTTGGACTTGGTGGGAAGAGGACTAGCTTGGTGTCTGACGACTTGGGGTCAAGTACCCTCTCTGTGCCAAACCAACTGAACATCCTTGGACAAGCCTCTACTTTGTGGCCTCAATGTCCTGCTCTGCCGTGGAGGGGAATGAGGTCTCTGAGGGTCCCCAGCACCAGTGTGTCCTGCCCAAAGGAGAGGCTAAGCTAGCTGCCAGGTGCCCCTCTTCTTTCTTTCCCCGCTGGGCATCAATGCCAATATTTAACCCAATGGTTTTAGTCAGGAAGCACTTTACTGCTTAAATCATGGAAAGCAAGTGGGAAAAAAAAACAGATTTTGTTTTAAGTGGTAACCTTCCTTATTCAGGTTCGTAGGGGAAAAAGTTCTTCTAAGCTAGGCAGCTGAAGTCTTCGGTGCATTTCACACAGGACACAAGGAATTCACAAAGACTTGACCTGAAGTACTAGTTCTACGTGAAGTTGACTATTGGTGGGTTCAAGCTCCTAGAGGTCCTGGGCCACCAGTGGACTGACTATTTGAAAGAGGTAGACTTCCTACTTCCCTGCAAGGTGGAACTAAGCTTGTGTGGAGAGCTGGACAGCAAGCTAGGATTTCATGTCCTAGGCTGCAGAAATGAGAATCCCCTTAGAGATGCTCTCAACCCTCCTCTTTCCCTTCTCTCCATTAACCTCATTCTCTGCCAAGTTTTTCTCTGGATCTTGGGAGACTGCAACATTTAATCCTTATTCATTGTTCACTGAACATTTACAGACACTGTTCTGAGAACTTTCTATGTATTAAATTCATATAACACAGGGTAAGTAGGTATTATTATTGTCCCTATCTATGATTGGGGAGACCGAGGCCCAGCAGGGTTTGGGAGTCAATAGTCTGAGATCCACAAACACAGTGGTTGACAACTGTGCTGGTCCCTACACTCAAGGAGCCAACGTTTCTCGCATGGGGAGCCAGAACATGAACAAGAGAGCAAATGAGATACTTTCTGGAAAAAATAAGAGCAGGAAAAAAAAAAAAAAAAAGGAAGAGAAGTGGTGAGACTGGGCCTGGAACCCAGGCCTCTGACTCCTGAGGCCAACCCGTGGGCGCCCCTGTTGTTCTTCTCACAGAGGCTTATCTGTCATTTCCAACATGGCTCCTTTTGGAGAATTAAAGTGAATTATTATGTACAAGATGAGCTTAAAAGAAGAATGTATATGAAGTCCTCTTTTTAAAAACTTAGCAAATATATAATAACTGGATGAATGAGAATCCTCTTAGCTACATATTTGCTTAAGCTCTTTACCTTGAAATGTAGCCATAGGGATGGGATTTCTGATCCAAAATTTACACAAAAATTGCCCCCCCCCAAAAGTTATCTGGAATACAGATCCTTGTTCCTATTAAATTATGCCCAGAAAGATTATACCTATGTAAACTTCTACCAGCATCATGGCCACCCCAGTACGAATCACGGGTATATATCTTTGACAATTTGGTGGGAGAGAAATAGCATCTTGTTGTTGACTTCCTTTGCATTTTTTTAAATTATTAGTATAGTCTTTTTATGCTTATCTTAAATTTGTCTCTGACTTTAAGAGAAAATTTGTAGACGCGGCATGTAGAGCATTCATAAAAAGGATAAGCGCCACATATTTCTAACTTAATTACTACACCATTAAAATGAGCTGTGCACAATGCATCCGGAAATGGGCTTTTGTCTGAGAGACAGAGAAGAGTGTGTGTGGTTTCTTTTTCAAATCAGACAGCTGAACACGCCAGCAGAGCTGTGTCCTGGGGCACAAGCTATCATGATATCCCACCCAGGCTAGGTGAAGACCTTGCTGAGCAGTTCTTCCCCAGCTCATAGACATTCCCATCTCAATTCTTTAAGGCACTGTAAAGTCTTTAAGAAGAAAGAAACAACAAACAGGTCTCCAGTTTTCACAATGGCTAATTTAAGATGTAGTAACACAATAATACCTTTCACTTGAATAGCCTTTAAGCTTCATTTTGAAAACAGCAGTAGCCATCTTGAGACATATTTATGGTGAGTTCTCAGCACTCCACCAGTGGGGGTACAAAGAAAAATTCTAAAATAACTACTCATAAAGCTTAAATGAATTTAATTAGGCTGCTAAAAATGAAAAAATGCTAAATTATAAGCCACCATAGACATGATTAATTACATTTGCATTATGCACAAAGCACCAGAATGAAACCACTCCACGGCTTGCTCCTCCCAGATTCGGAAGTATGTGTTGCTGCCAACAAGACAGCTTCCAGTGGAAGCAAACCTAGAGCCAGTGTCTGCAATCAGAGCCGGGAGAGTTTGATCAGAAAAGCTTCTGTGGCCTCTGCAGCCTTATGACCCCTGAGTAGTCCCTCCCTCCTGGGCCAGTCCCTGAAATCCCTTCCTGCAGTGTTCCCTAGTCAGATTCCAAGATTTCCCGATACCAGGCCCAGGCTTTTGTCATTCCTTCCCAGCCCCTCTGGACCCATAGGCACTGCTGTTTCTGAGCTGTGCCACCCACTGTCATTGCAGCACATGCTCACTAAACTAGTGCTGAATGAGTGAACAAGCAGGGGCAGAGTGAGCTCTCCCTCAGGGAGATGAGAATGACAGACATGCCAAGATGTCCATCACACATTAAGTGGAAAATAGTCGATTATCAAATGGTGATTAGAGAGGAAAATCCAATCATAAACTTTATTAAAAGGTATGAATGAAAAGGAAAAAATTCTGGAAAGATGCTCTCACATATCAACATTCAAAGGTGATAAACAGAGGGCAGGTGCAGACCAGACACTGAGAGGAAGTTTCCCTCTCCACAGAGCCCTCTTTCCTTTTATGGGGGAATAAACATTTTACTAGACATTCCCTAGTAACCTTCTCCTGAGCTGGTCCTACAGACACCCACAACAGAAGGCCAACTGGGAAAGTGAAGACAGGGGCTACTCTGCCTCTATCAATGGGAGCAGACAAGAAAGAAGGGAGCTGGAAATAATCAACTGTGTTCACCCCATAGCTTCCCAGTCATTTATTCTACAGATATTTACTGAGTACTTGCTATGTGCCTGGCATTGTCTGGGTGATGAGTTATATCAGAGATAGACAGATAAAATTCTAGATCTCACAGAGCTTACTTTCTACTAGAGAGAGTCAAACAATAAATGTAATAAAATAGTAAATCATACAGTTGGTTAAATAAAACAATGAAAGGGAAGTATTGTAAGGAGTGCCAGGTGGGGTGGGATTGTGTCAGGGAATACCTCCAGGACAAGGTGACTCAGGCACAAAAGGGCTCCCCAGGAGGGCACCTGGGAAAGGAGCTTCTTCAGCAGAGAAACAACAGGGCAACGGCCCTGGAGCAGGAAGTGCCTGGCACATCTTGGGCACAGTGAGGAGGCTGGTGTGACTGAGCAGATGAGGAAACTGGAGGTCAGGTCGCCTGGGGCCTTGTACTGGTGATAGGAGTCATCGGGATGTGGGTCAGGAAATCAGGGAGTTTTGGGGGGATTTCATGCAAAGGAGTAACAGAATCTAAGTTATACTTCTTGAAATGACTGTAAATCACCCATTTAATGTATGCAATTCCATGATTTTTACTATATTAACAGGGCTGTGCAACCACCACCACTGTTTAATTTTAGAACATTTTCATGCTCTCCCCAAAAGCACATGCTATTAGCATTCACTCCTCATTCCCTCTCCTTCCAGCCCAAGGCAGCCACTAACGTCCTTCCTGTCTCTATGAATTTGCCTCTTCTGGATATTTTACAGAATTAGAATCATACAATACTTGATCTTTTCTGACTAGCTTCTTTCACTTAGCATAATTTCAAGGCTCATCTATATTGTATCAGTATTCCATTTCTGTTTATTATTAAATACTATTCCATTGTATGGATATACCATATTTTGTCTATCTCTTCACCTGTTGATGGATATTTGGGTTGTTTCCACTTTTTTGGCTATGATAAGTAATGCTGCTATCAATATTTGTGTTCAAGATTTTGTGTGGACATATGTTTTCAATTCATTCTGAAGAGCTGTCAATCTTTTCCAAGGTGGCTGCTCCATTTGGCATTCCCACCAGCAGTGTATGAGGGTTCCACTTTCTCCACATCCTCACCAGTGCTACTGTTGTATGTTTGTTTGTTTGTTTATTATAGATATCCTAGTGGGTGTAAAATGGTATCTCATTGTAGTTTTGATTTCCATTTCTCTAAATATTAATGATGCTAAGCATCTTTTCATGCACTTATTAGCCATTTGTATATCTTCTTTGAAGAAATATCTATTCAAATCCTTGCCCATTTAAAAAATTAGGTTATTTGTCTTTTTATGACTTGGGTTTTAAAAGGCTTATTCTGACTGCTGTGTTGAGATAGTGTGCACAGAGAACTCAACTACTTTTGAAAATGTAAGAAAACATTTGTAAGCATTTTTTAAGGTACTAGTCTTGGAATCAAAGGAACTGAGTACAATTTTTGGTCCTCACAGTCCATCCTTGACCAGGTATGGTTTCCTGACCAGGTGTAGGGCCTAGAAAACCACATCCTTTCTGAACCTCAGTCCTAATCTATAAAATAGAAATACTGGGCCCTTTTTAGGGCTTGGCACTGAGGACAATCTCAAAATGAGAAAACTTGGAGGCCCACACTTTGCACATAGATACAAGAACAAGATTTCAAACTTACACATAGTAGAGAGAGACAGCATCATCACTCTGAAATCCTGAAAACCTTGGACATATTTGATGACACTGTGGGAACTGGATTCTGCCCACTGATCGCCTAAAATGAAATCACAGAAGAGACAGGGAAACAGGTGGTGTATAGTTTGATCATCATTCCTAATTAACATTGATCTGGAATTAGATGGTGAGTCTGGACTCATCAATCCCAGCAGGGGATCATAAAATATGAGGAAAGGAACTAAGAGGGCCAGAGCATGAAAAATAAATAACTGTAGAAATACTCAGAAGGAAGAAAATCAGAAGGAAATATATTGTAGTAGTCAGGGAAAGCTGCTGTAACTAAGAGTGCAACAATACAGTGACCTAAAAAAGAATTTTACTTCTCTGTCAAAGTGCCTGGTGCAGGAGGTGGGCATTTCTCCTTCCACTACGCACCCCCACCTGCCAATTCTGTCATCACGAGCTTGGTTGATGCACATGCAGGCTCCTGCCAGCAGGAAGGTGAAAGAGTGCAGAGGGCTCACCTCCACTGCCCCTGACGGTCCACTGATGGTCCACAGCGGTCCACTCCTGTTCCATGGCTAACAACCATATCGCCTGTTCATGTCTAACTGCCAGGGGGGACAGCCAAGGCCTTGCTATAATTCTATTTCTATGGAAAAGGAAGGAATGGCTTTGGTGGACAGCCCAAGGCCTCTGCTACATACAAAGAAATGCTCCTGTGGCCATGACTATGAAGAGGGCTTTTCTTCTTTACATATGTATCTGGATTTTTCTAAAATTTTCATTTGCCCTCGGGTAGTGTACAAAATAACAATTATGGTTATAATCTTTGATTCTGGAGTCAGACTGTCAGGATGCAAATAGACCTTACAAACTGGATAAGCTTGGACCAATGATTTCCCCTCCATGAGCCTCTGTTTTTCTCAACTGTATCATGGGAACAGTAGAAGAATGTACCTCCTGGGCAGTTGTAAAAATTGAGACTGGAGATCTACATAATGCTTAAGCACAGGAACCATGGGTGAATAATTTGGTTATCACTAGCATTGCCATAATTATCATGGTAATTATTAGTACCAGGCCACCTAATACCTAAGCCCTGGTTGTGTTTGGGGCATCACTCCCCATGAGCTGCTGCCTTCTTTTTCTTCTTTTTCCTTCTTCCTCCTCAGCCCCTTCTATAAATTCATGTACTTATTAAACACTCAAGACTCCTCTCTCTCATCTCTGCCACTGCCCTACCTTCTCTTTCACCTCCTGTAGTTGCCCAAGGTTTATGGGGCACAAAGAGGTCCTATTTGGAGGCAGAAGTCATGACTTACTCATAGGCCCTGAGTTATTTAGATCTAATCGCAAGAATGAAACAGTGCTCCCATTAGCATCCCTGGGACATCCTGGAGAAGTCCTAACCCTGAGCGTGCCCCCTTCCTGTGCCCAAGTTTGCAGGGCTGACCCCACATCTTCTGTCTACTACTCATCCTCCATCTTTCTTCCTTTCCTTTCCTCCCTACTCTCAAATGTGTGCAAGCTTGGATGAGCACAAGTTGAAGAACCTCTTAACCAGCTCATTAAAACTATCAGAAGCTGAAAATTGACCTTGGGAAATGACTATGCAATAGCTTTATTAGATTGCTTGGGGGAAAAAAGTTAGAAAGCCTGGCTGTCTTACTACTATTTTCTCAAGACTCCCCATACAAGCTTCTAAATTTGGATCTTAAGAATTATTGAGCTTCTATTGGGGGTGGGGTAGTGGGAAGGAAAGGGAAGGGAAGGGAAGGGAAGGGAAGGGAAGGGAAGGGAAGGGAAGGGAAGGGAAGGGAAGGAAAGGATCTGAAGTCTCGCCAGAGCCCAGGGAAATTCTCCAGTTCTTTCTCACAGAGCCCTTGGAGAGGGAAGGGGCTGGATTTTTAGATTTGGGGGAGGGAGGGTCATTGTTGTTGCTGAGTTTTTTTGTGAGGGGTGGAGGTTCATAGAAGGGTTGAGGAATCTCTACTAAATTGACCTCTCTCTTTACAACCCCAAAGTAAACTTTTGCAGGCATTCATGATTGGTAGGACATGGGAGGTGGACAAAACACCAAAAACCCGCCTACATAAGAAAAGCAAAGAATTCAAAACATATTTCAAAGACAAAGGCACAGAAGGAGTCCTTTGCTCTGTTTTCTGAAAGATTTGTGTGTTGGGGGTGGGGCCAGGCACTTATGGACAAGAAATGAGAGCGAGCTGAGAAGATACAAGAACAAAAGCCTGTGTGTGTTTGAAGAGTTCAGAGCTGGTCTGGTCCAAGGTGGCATGAGGGTCGGAAAGTGGGGACAGAAGCCTGGATTCCAGACCTCTACTAAGAGCAAGGCAAGGAAATTTAATGAAAGGAGTGAATGCTGGATCTCCAAGATCCCTGCACTTCTAGCAGTCCATGAGGTTTACTGGATCAATATTATCAGCATTTCCTGAGCACCTACTCTGTGCTCCAGGCACTGCCCTAACCACATCATCTTGCATTCTATACTAATGTCATTTCATCTTCACAGCATCCCCATGACAGAAGCATCATTGGCCCCATTTTTTGGAGAAGAGGACTAAGATGTGAAGAGGGAAGGAAATTTGCCCTAAACTACATAGTCATGAAGTGACAGTACCAGAGCTCAAACCCACCTCTTCTGAGGCAAAGTCTAGTGTTTTTGCACTGTGTGGTATTGGTTCATGTGTAGACATGTGTGTGCTAACAGGACAAAATCTTTCATTATAGTGACCTAATCATATGTCTCCCTCTCCCCCACCCTCAGCACCTTGAGGGTTACCCCGCAGCCCCCGTGTGCCCATCTCTGTGTATTCCCAATACCAAGTCTGCTGCGAAGGAATGGGTACAGAAGAAAAAGAAAAGGACTTCTTTTCTCCAATATTAAAACTCTGACCCAAATCCACTTTGTGAAGGATTCTGGCTAACATTCCCCAAAGGCACTGTACTCTGTCTGGCTTCTTCCGCAATCTGGGAGAGCCCCTGAGATGCCCCGCAACTCAGCCTCCTCCCTGAACAATGGCTAGAATGAGAGTTGCCACACTCACACATGGGAGTAATGTAAGCCTAAAACCAGACACTTCATATGGGTAGCAGAGTGTGCAAATCAAAGGTGTCAGGACACTCATACAGCAGCCGGAATTTTATAGGTTCATGTTTCTGAGTGGGCACCTCTTTTCTAAAGTCCAGTTTTCTTTTATTTTCATCTCCTTCTCCCCCACCCCCCTCAAAAAAAAATGAGGAGGAGGAGAGGAGGAGAGGGCGAAGGAAGAGGATGAGAAGAAACCTAAAAATAAATATCCTAAGAATAGGGGTTCCAAATTAGCACTGGAACAGTTTGCAGGTGTGGCCCCTCAGCACTTGATTTGACATTGCCCAGGTCACATCATCCTTGGCCTGAGCCCTCCTGACCACCTGCTGGCCCAGGAGGTCATGGAACCAGCTGTTGAGTCAAGGAACAACCTATCATGTCCTTCTCCTTGCCCTTCAAGTCACTGGAAAAAATGATTGGCATTGCCAGAAGTACTGCCTTTCCTTCAAGTAGGAAAAAAAGAATAGATTGCAGGCAGTGCTCATGTTGTGGGATTGCGCTGTCTTGAGGTTAGGCACTTCAGGTTAGCGGAACAGCCCCAAAGCAGTTCTTGAAAGGCGGACTGTGCTTCAAATTTGGCCTCCACTGCCCAGCCATGGGGCCGTAGATGTAGGTACTAACCCTTTGTGTGCCTCAGTTTCCTCCCTTTAAAAAGCAATATGACTCCATATTTCTTTTTTTTATTCTAATTAATTTATTTATTTTCTCAAATACATTTGTCTCCGCCTTCCCCCCACCACTTTCCCCTGCCCCCCTTCCCCCTCCCTCCCTCAATCCTTCCCCACTTTGGCTTTGTCCATGAGTCCTTGCTATATGTTCCTTGACTTGCCCCTTCCCTTCCTTTTCCCTGCCCACCCCTCCATCCTTCCCTCTTGTCTCTGTTGGTTTCTTTTTCCTTTCAGTATTGCTGGTCTTATTTTCCTTGCATCTTTGTTTTGTTGGTTAGATTCCGCTTATAGGTAAGATCACATGGTATCTGTCTTTCGCCTTCTGGCTTATTTCACTTGGCATAATGCTCTCTAGTTCCATCCATGCCATCGCAAAGTTTAGTACTTTTTTTCTTTCTGCTGCATAGTATTCCATTGTGTAAATGTACCATAACTTTTTGATCCAATCACCTACTGATGGGCATTTAGGTTGCTTCCAACACTTGGCTATTGTAAATTGTGCTGCTATGAGTATTGGGGTACATAGGTTCTTTTGAATTGGCGTTTTGGGATTCTTAGGGTATAATCCCAGCAGGGGAATCACTGGATCAAAAGGCAATTCCATTTTCAGCTTTTTGAGGAAATTCCACACTGCTTTCCACAGTGGCTGCACCAGTCTGCATTCCCACCAACAGTGTACTAGGGTTCCCTGTTCTCCACAGCCTCGCCAGCACCTGTTGTTTTTCTATCTGTTTATGATGTCCATTCTGACCGGTGTGATGTGGTATCTCATTGTGGTTTTGATCTGCATTTCTCTGATGGCTAGTGATGCCAAGCATCCTTTCAAATGTCTCTGGGCCCTCTGTATCTCTTCCTTGGAAAAACATCTGCCCGGGTCCTTTGCCCATTTTTTGATTGGATCATTTGTCTTCTTGGAGTGGAGTTATGTGAGTTCTTTATATATTTTGGAGATCAAACCTCTATCTGACGTATCATTAGCAAATATATTTTCCCATACAGTTGGCTCCCTTTTCATTGTGCTGATGTTTTCTTTAGCTATGCAGAAGCTTGGAAGAATTAATATCATCAAAATGTCCATACTACACAAAGCAATGTATAGATTCAATGTATGTCTCCTAAAGCAAGGGAAATAAAGGAAAGAATAAACAAGTGGGACCTCATCAAAATAAGAAGCTTCTCCACATTTCTTTTGGATTGTTTGAGGATTAAGTAAAATAAAATATATGTTGAATGGTAATCAGCAATAGTATTATTTCTGAGCCTATTTTCTTTCAAAACTTAAAGAAATGAAAACTACAATGAAATACCACTTCTCATCTATCAGGCTGGAAAAATCCAGAAGTTTGACAATTCAGTCTGCTGCTGAGGCTCTGGGGAAATGGGCGGTCTCACCCACTGCCAGTGAGAATGTCAACGCTGTAGCTCTCTGGAGGGAATTTGATAACATCTTGTAAAATCACACGTGCCCTTATACCTTGACCCAACAAAGTCACTTCTAGGAATCTATCCCAGAGATACACTGGCAAAAATGCACAAAAAGACATGAGAGACATATCAACTAGTTGCAAATATGGACTATTTTTGGATCCAGATATGAACAAACAACTAGTAATTACAAGACAGAGAAATGTGGACACTGATTGGGTATTTGATAATTCTATGAAATTATTAGTAATACTTTTAGGAATGATCATCATACTATGGTTATGTTTTTCTTAAAGGGTCTTTATCTTTAGAAATACTTTCTAAAATATTTGTGAATGGAATACAGTGTCTGGGATGAGTTTAAAAATAATCCATAAAGAAAGAATGTGTGGGTGACAGGTACTTGGGGTTTATTACAGTGTCCTATTTTTATAAGTTCAAAAGTTTCCATAATAAAACTAAGACATTACAGATAAAGCTAAAATCCCCTTAATGTCGTCTAGTCTTAGGACCCTCCTCTTCCATAGGTAACAGCTGTGTTTAGTTTGTTCTGAAGTCTTTCAATTTCCTGGGCACCTAAGTATCGTATATGTACCCACAAGGGATAAGGGAATAGTATTTTTTAAGAACCGTGTTTTTCCACTTATGGCAAATCATCTGGATGTATTGTCCTGCCTCATGCCTTTTCCCAACCATATGTCTTAGAAACAATCCATGCAGCATAGAGATCAGACCCAATCTTCCACTGCTGCACAGCATCTCCTGGGGAGGGTGTACTCCAGATTATTGATCCATCCCCATTATGATGGGCATTTATACTGTTTCTAGTTTTTTTGTGGCTACAATCTTTGCTTCAATAAATATCCTTGGATGTGTCTATTCATACAAGAGAGTGTTTCTTTAGGACAGATAGTAGGAAATGAAATTAAGTCATAGGTTATTTTCAGCTCTGTGTTAATAGGTACTAACCCTGCCTTCCCTGTACCCTGGTTTTTATCACTAAGTTCTCAGAGCCTTGTTTCCTCTTCAGTCAAAGGGGTGCTCAACAAATAGGAGACGCAATTTTTATCGGTATTACGAGCATTCCTATTATTTCATAATTTTGTCCCCACCTCATTCATCTTTAGAGTTATTTGTCTAGGCTCATACCTCTTTCCCTTGCTTTAGGATGCAATCAGCTCAGCTCTCCCACACCCCATGCCTCTCTCTTCTTCCTTCCTCTGAAGACCCCTTGCATAGACCTGCACCCTCTGGTCCCCCATCAGTCCCTCTTGCTCTCTGCCCTTCAACCACATGGGCCTGTCTCTTTTCAGATGTTCTGACCCCTCCAAGGCTTTACATGCACTGTTCCCCCTGCCTGGAATGCTCCTGTCCTGCCCCATCTAGTGGCCCAGAGTGATTGTCTCTTCCTAAAGGCAGCTGTGCCTGACCTCCTGCTCTGGGAGTACTTGGTACATTTCATGATGGCACTTACATCAGTTTTTGTTAACATATGTATTCTTTTGATTACCTGAATAAGGCCTGTCCTTCCCATTAGATCTCAAGCACTACGAGGACAGAAATTGAATACATTTTTGCTCACTACTGTATACCCAGCAGCTACCACAGAACCAAGAACATAATGGGGCCTCAAAAACTACTTAAATAAATGAACCACTACATGAAGGAACTATGGGATGCTTGCTCACCTATGAACAACTCTTTTTGTTTCCACATTTTCTCTTGACTCCTACTTCTATCAAATAAGAGTTTACCCTAAAGGTCCACTGGCCAGAACTCCTCTCAAGGTCCTTTTCCAGGTCTGCAGTTCCATGTTTTAACAACATAGCATCTTCTACCTGAAACACCCCTCCTTTTAGAAGCAGTGTCTCACAACTGCCTCTTGATCTCTGCGGCCCCTCTCAGAGCCCGGTGAGTGTTTAATCTAGTATATTATCATTTGGGGTCAGGCCTCCTTGGCTATTGGACCCAGTGGTCAGAATCTAGATCTTCGTTGTCTCTGCCTCCCCTGGACTTGATGGCAGCACGTCTCCTAGTAAATATTCAATAGCACATCACTGAGTGAGACAGTGAATGAGTGAAGGGGCGATTGTAGGGCCCTTAAATACCAAGTCTCTTCTAACTGCAGGGCTTCACTGAGTGCTGAGCCAGAAGCTAGAACATACCCCAAAGTGCTTTCAAGGAACAAACACACAAATCCCTGGCCCTGCAGCTCATTCCACATTTGCCCAAATGTAATACCATCCCAAAAGCCTCTTTATTCCCACAGTGCAATGTGAGCCAGCCCCTTGCTGCCACACTTGTCTTTGCTGAGTCCCTGAAGGTGTTTTGTGAGCGTCTTCTCTACGTGCAGTTCCTTCTTTAACTTGACTGCCAGAACGCTGAACGCCAAGCTTCCTAGGCAAGCCCCCGCAACTTTTGTGGCTGGCATAGTTTCTTTCTTCCTCTTATTCAGGAATTTTTCCCTTTGAGGATTCTTATTTCATAAATTTTATTATATGATTTTTTTTCAGTCAAGGGAGAAAAAGAGCCAGATAAGTATGCTGAATAAAATTTTACATCTAAAGTCTCTGCTTTCTCATTCTACCACATGAATTTGGGAAGAATCTCAAGATCAAAATGACTTCAGACAACATGTGCGTCTTCAGAGAAGTGCATCCTTCTTTGGGGAAATGAAAAATACCAAGCCTGGAGCACAGAGAGTACAAGGTGAACTTGGGACATTTGTGCCAGAATGTAACAAAGTACTTAAGAATGATGGGGGACATGTCAAAACATGGCCCAGCTTGAGGGGCAAAATCTGAGACAACATGAATGTCACAATAAACAATGATAATAAATGAGTATAACTCATTGACTAAAATAATGAATAAACCTACATTCAATTAATGTATTAATTAATTGGGGGAGAATTTGTCTTCTTTCCAACAGAAAGACAAGAAGTGTAAAAGAAATTATGGACAAAAAACCATGATTTGGCAACTACCATATTAATAACTTCCTGGCAAGATCCATCAATGGATGAAAACACTGGTGGGTGAAAGTTTAAGGAGTAATACAGTCTCCAATAATATCAACAGTAAAGGAGGGAATCCACACTTGTGCGTCTTGATATGATGCACTGAGAAAAATGCAACATCCCTTTGTGATATTTCTGCTAAAGAATTAGAGTCTGAATTTAACTGTGGAGAAACACCAGACACATCCACATCAGACACATGGTGAGTACCATCCTTTTAAATAACTGGCCTGAGAAATGTATATATTAAAAGGGTAAATTTTACTGTATAAAGATTATACTTCAATATACCTGATTGTTTAAAAACACTGACTGGAAATCCTCAAAAATATCATTGTCAGGGAAAACAAAGACTAGGAACCATTCCATATTGTAACAGACTAAATAGACAAACCAAGTAAAAGTAACATGTGATGCAGGATTTTCTTTTGTTATAAAGTACATTGTTGGGAAAATGGACACAATTTGAATAATACTTGTACATAGAAAATAATATTATATAAATCTTATTTCCTGATTTTGATAATGATATTATGGTTATGCAAGAGAACTATCTTGTTTTTAGAAAATAGACACTTTAGTATTTAGCAGCAAAAGAGCATTATATCGTGTCTACAATTTAAGATTAAAAAGTAGACAGAGAGACAGGATGGTGGGATGGGTGGGTGTGTAGGTGGATGGTGTTAAAATAAAATAAAATGGAGACTAGGCTTGAAGATCCTCCTAGCAGAAAAAAAACAAGGTAAGCCTTGTAAGCAGAACTTATCCTAGCTTATTTCATGCATGTAAGCAAAACTTTTAACTTAGATTATTCATTGTAAATGTCTCTGATAATCATAAATAAAACTTAAGTCACCTTCCTAAAATTACATAAGATAATCACTTTGAACCAATCCTCTGCCATCTCGTGATCTCTGCTGAAACAACTAACCATTGTAAAAGCTAAACAACTTCCTCATTTTCACATTGTAAGCCATCTTGTAATGTCATGCCTCTGAGCTTTATACCACTCTCAAATTTGTTCGTCTCCATTAACATTTCGTTTCTTGCTCAATAAAATATTCATATCTAGTAAATCTCTCTGACTTTCTTTTTGACAGTGGGTGGATGGATGGACAGCTAAACAGACAGATAACATAATGTGGTAAAATGTAACATCTGAATGACCTGGATGAAGGGAATGCTTTATTCTTTTAACTTTTCTGTAAGTCTGAAACTATGTCAAAGTTAAAAGAAAAAACTCTTAGAAAGAAGGAGAAAGAGAAGTTTTGCACCCAAAGCATCTGCCCTGACAGGTACAGGTAATCTTAAGAACCTTTAGGGGGACCATGCCCCCTTCCCCCAGAAGCCGGCACTCCTCTCCACAGCACACTCACTTTTGGTAACACGAACTTAAATCCTTTCTACTATAATTTGAACCATTTCTATTCTGAACATAATCAGATGAAATCACAGAGGTGTAAAATGATCTTTCCTGGCATTACTTTCTTGCCCCTCATGGCACAGCTCACAGTTTTACCTCTACATTGATTGTGTCATCTTTGAGTTCATGTTTGTCTCTCCCACTGTATCACAAGCTTCAGAAAGGCAGGGACTGTGTCTGGCATTGCTGAACATTGTACTCTCAGTGCAGCGCCCAATACCAAATGAAAATGGGGATCCCTGGTTCAAAATAGTTAAGAATTTTAAGATGGCAAGAGTAGAGCATTAAACCAAGCTCAAGGTCCTTCTGACCATAGTGCCATGTCAGATGTATGGTCTGCACACCCACGAAGCTAGTGCTGGCCAACACAGTACCAGGGTCAGAGAAAAAACCCAGTAAACATTTGCTACACAAGTGGATGAATAAATAAAAGCTCCTTCAACACATTTCCAGATTTTACATAAAGCTCAGGTCTCCTTCAGCCAAAATTTTCATATTGGTAAGTCATGTGGGTTTTCATAAAGCAATTCTGAATGGATTCTGTACTGCAGTGGGTGCCAATTCGCACCAGGCAGCAGGGACAGTGAAGGGTTTTTTTTTTTAATTGAATTTATTAGGGTGACATTGGTTAATAAAATTATATAGGTTTCAGGGATACAATTCTATAATATACCATCTGTATATTGTATTGTGTGTTCACCACCCCAAGTCAAGTCTTTTCCATCACCATTTATAACCCCTTTACCTTATTACTCTCTCCTACCACCCTGACCTCACTTCCATCTGGTAATCACCATACTGTTGCCTGTAAGAAAAATAAAAAACAAAAACAAAAACAAAAACAAAACCTCATAACCTCATAGACAGTGAGTTCTTAGTGCTCCACATCCTCTTCGCTCAGCCATGACCAGGGACAGATCACCCTGGGCTCTCCAGTCTATGCAGGAATACAGCTCCTGCCTGCCTCCCCTTATAATTTCTGTGCCTCCGGTTTCCCCTGCGCCCTCCTCTTCCAATTTGGCCCTAGTGCAGAACCTTCTGAGGGATGCCAGCCCCCAGCATTAACAATCTTCAACTATGCCAAACTGGGTGCTGAGGAGAAGCCACCAAACCCCTTTTCACTAGTGACCTACATTGCCATTGGTTGCATGGACTGTGCATTCTGCAAGTTGAGGGGGAAAAACGTTACTATGACAACAGCTGCTGGAGCTGCAGGGATGCAAAACACCTACTTTAAAAAGTTCACTTTCCCATATGGCAAATGGACTTCATCAGTTTGTTCTAAATCAAACATTCAAATAAGGTGGGCTGAAAGGAGAATATTTTTAAAGGGCCAATTCAGACTGTGGCACCATGGCTACCCACTGATAAACCAAAAATAGAATACCATACTTTTTTGTTTTGTTTTTTTAAAGACAAATATTTTTGTAAATTAGCAGTGTGCTCACTGGCTAATGTGAACTTGCTCATATGAGGAGGAAATAGACATCTACTCTCTCTTCTGAAAATCCCAGCTTTGGTTGCTTCCTATCAAGTTTTCCTTACAGCTGTCTGGGTTTTCTAGCTTTTTCCACTCCACCACCCAGCAAATGCTGTGAGTGGTACAAAGAAAATGAGGTTCTTGGGTCTGAATTCCAGCTTTGTATTTATGAGCTGTGAGCTCTCAGGCAAGTTATTTCTTCCCTGAGGCCCAGTTTCTTCATGGGAGACATTCATTCATCCAAATGGTCACAAATGTTTGTTGAGCAATCATTATGTGCCTGGAGTAATAACAACTCCCTTGGGGGCTGTGTGGCCTGACACCACGGGTAGGGGTTAAAAACATTGTAGAAACGGTGACCGCTCCTTACTGTCATTTCCTTTCCCCAGCCCATGCCCCAACCAAAGTTAGTGACGTCCTCCTCTGACTTCCACAGCTCCAGGTTGGGGGGCCTGCAGGGGGAAGGAATCATTACCCAAATCTGATTGGGTTACATTGTTAACTGTGTACCTGTGTCATCCACTTAGACTCTCACACAGCTCCTCAAGGGTGAGGATTGGCTTCCAATGCAGCCCTGTGTCCCCAGGACCTGGCACCAAATCATCGTAAGCGAGAGCTCGTATAAACAAAGTAGCTGTTCGAGCCACTGTCAGTAAGTAGTTCTGTACCTTTTCTTGTGTAATCAATGAATTTAAGTCATAATCACTTTCCAGTGGTGATTCCAGAATTCCTATATCGGGGTGTTTGGGAGGGGCTTCAGGCTGGGGGCTAGAGCTACACATGATGAGCAGCTCTCTTGTTTCAAGTCAGTGGCACTGGTAGGACTGTTTGGGGAGCTTGAAACTGCATGAGCACGGGAAGCAGCCTGTTTGGCACTTGTGTTATTTGCATACGGGGTGACTTGGGCAGGGTGTTCCTAGGGATTATGAAGGACCTTGACTCCCAACCACCTTTGGAGTCCCCGCCTCTCATCATCTCCCAGCTGAGCGTTCTGCTATTTGAGTCTGTGCATCCCACAAAGTGACCTGTGACACTGCTCATTACCTTCCTCCAAAAGGACATCTTTTTTTTCATTTCCTTTCTTAACGGAAAGCTTTCTCCCAGGGTACTGCTTCAAAGAAGAGAAAATTAACATAAACAGGGCATCAGAACTCTGGGGACATGAACCTGAAACCATGTCACCCTTCCTTAATTTCAGAGTCTCCCTCCCCAGCAGGGCCTGCAGAGAAATGTGGAACATCATTCTGGTAACCGCTCCCGGACACGATTATGTTCTGGTTACTGCCTACAAGGACCTACTTGGTATTTCTCATCTCACTCTGATTGCATTCAAAACTTGATTACATTCCATTGATTCTGTCATAAAAAATAAAGTTGGCCTGCTTTTCCCCCGAAGTCTTTCTCTTGCTTAATATGAAAATCCCACCTGTGCCTCATGGGCTTAAACCTACATTTCTTTGCTCCGCTCCACTTCTAGTCCTTTCTGTTTCCCTTCTCAAAGCTGACATCTCCCCTCCATCTTGTGCACGGACTTTAGTTTTTATTGCTGTGATTTGCTGGTCTCTGTGAGGGCTATTTTCTGTCCCAGATACCAGGGAAGAAAGAAGAAATATTTCTCCAATTCCCAGATAGTTTCATTGGCCAAACTGTTTTTCAGTGAATTCTTTTCACTTTATTGGCTCCAAGTGTTATTTCTTCCCATTAGAAGCAATTTCCCTCATGATGAAGGAAAGGTCGACTGTGACCTATGAAAGGGGTCAGCCACCCTGAGGGTCTCTATACCCACTCTCTATTATATGGTAAATGCTTTCACTCACCTTTTAAGACACAAATAAATGTCCCTACTGTCTAAAGTCTTGCTTGGCTCCCTAGACAGTTGAAAGCAGACAAGGAAGAAGAAAGAAAACCAGGCTGAGGACCCAAAAATGGATCCATGGATGATAATCATACAAAGACACAGTTATAAAGAACTCACACAGGCCAGTGACCATAAGACTGTAAGTGAGTTAACTCACTTTCCCCCCAAATTTCATTTATTTGTATATCACCATAATTTGTTTGCCATATCTGAGTATCACTTATACTCTTAATTATTTCTATTTTGTATTAATATCTACTTGCTTTTTCCACTTTCTTCACTTACATTTATTTTTAAAGAAATCTTATCAGGATCTCTTGCCATAACCAGGAGGTAATTAGATAAATTTTACAAATGAATACAGTGAAAACAAAACAATAACACTAAATTGTAGCCTGCCTGGACTCTGAGGGCTGCTCTCTGCTTGTCTAAAAGGGAACTCAAGAAATGCTAAATGTTGACGAAGTCCCAGCACCAAACTGAGAATGGCTCCTCTAAAAAAAACAAAACAAAACAAAACAAAACAAAACAAAAACCAGGAAGACTGAAAAAGAATTGAAATGGGAATGATCTTTTCATTTCAAGGTTCATTCCTATTAGAAAGCCACCTGAAATCATTACGTGTACCATCTGTAAACCTCCATACACCAAAACGAGTGGGGCTTGTCCCACACTTTAAAAATGAGGAACAGGCTCATAGAAGGGTTGACTTCACACTACTCACAAATTGCTCCCACATTCCATGAGCTTCATAACCCTTACTTGAGGTTCCTGACCTACAAGCCCTAGAAAAGCTAAGCTCAGCAGACCCAGAACATCTTGCCCCTCCTGGAGTAGCCAGGACCTAGGCCAGAATTCTTGCCACAGACACACAAGATTAAATAAATAATTAATTGTAAAAAATTCAATTCAGCGGCAAAACCATTCCTTCTTTTTTATAATTTATCTTTTTATTCTCTTTCCAGAGTGTTCTACTAACAGATCCCTTAAACTAGAGGTTAAAAAAAATAAAACAAAAGAAAAAAAAACAGATAAAACAAAAAAACAAAAACACCTCCTGAAGAAATCTGTGCAGATACTACTCCACAGGAAAACAAAGATTCATAAGATGGGATGTTTTAGCGGGTGGGCAACAATAACATTCATTATGAGGGTCAAAATGAGAAAACGCAAACTCCCAGCAACAGTGTATTGATTCTACAGGCCATGGGACACCCATACAATAGAATTCCGTGCAGCCATTAAAATCATGTTTTAGGAGCATACAACTGACATGGAGAGACATTTACACCATAGAATCAATTCAGACAGTCTCTCTAGTATAACTACATAGACTAAATATGATTTAGACTTAAGATCAGGTATTCCTCAGCTTCCTTGGCTTCCGTGGAACACTGCATTAGTTCCCTGAGTTACAGAAAATAAGGATTCCATGCTCAAGTACATTGGAAAAACTCGAAATTAACCATAGTGAAATGAACTTCCTTGCTACTAAATTTCTTAAATCTTTGACTATGCTAATGCACATAATGAATCTCCAAAACAAGGTATTAATGTGGCTCTTTTTCTAAGTGTGTTTAATCACGAGACGTGTCCTGGGGACCAGGAAAAAATAGATAGGTGGATGACTGAATTCATGCACTGATGGGTCAATACAGAAGTCTAGAAAGGAACACACAAAAAGTTAAGTGATTCCACCTGGCAACAGGAAATATGGGAGACTTTATGGGTGTATTATTAATATTATCTTGTGATTTTTCCCACATTGAACAGTTCTACTTATATAATTTTAAAGTAACAAAAGTGTTCTGCTCTTGTTTTATTTTTTAAAGATGTCTGGAGAAGAAAAGGAGATGGGGAAGAGAGTTCTCCCTCTCAGAGACAGCTGTGGGACTCTCCTGTACACAGGCCAATGTTCATTATTGCCCTTCTAAACCAATGAGGCAGATTCCCTAGGTGACTTTCTCATGGTTCCCATTGGCCATCTTGGAAAATACTCTGTTTTCAACTAGAACCATCATCATCATCATCATCATCATCATCATCAACATAGTCAGTTGATCACTGATATGCTTTTCTTTTTCAATTTTTTTATTGAGGTAAAATTCACCTAACATAAAATTAACCATTTTAAAGTGTACAATTCAGTGGCATGTACTTCATCCACAATGTTGTGCAACCATCACCTTTCTCTAGTTCCAACCAATAAGCACTTGGTGAGGATTTCTAGCACTGTGACTTGAATTACACACCCCACTCCCAACGTTTTTCTGAAAAGAATGCAGGTGGATGTCAAAGGAATTTTTACATACTAAGGTTAATGAAGCAGGAAATAGGGACCATAAAAAGGAGAAAGGGCTAAATATACCAAACATGAGGTTGATACAATGCTTGTGATTAAGCATATGTATCTCAGAACTTTCTTGCAGCCAGAGAAAAATGGGAAACACAATAAAAAATGGCTATTATCAGAAAGGAGAAAGCTTGATATAACTCAAGTGAATTAAAGTCTTTTTTTAGAACTTAATTCTAAAACAAATTTTTCACATGGCGTTCATACACAGAACATTAATAGACAAAATAGGCAATGCCCTTGACCAAAATATTATTATAAATACTCAAGGAAGAGTTTTCATATGGTTGTTTTTCAATAAATATTTACTAGATGAATTAATAAATAAATGAATGAATAAAAGATAAATCTCTATTAGCTCAGTACCATTCTCATCACACAAATCCTTCATAAATTTATCAGTATGAGAGAACTAAATGCCCACTGAAGATTGCAATCATTGCTAAACTAACAAAGAAATTCTTTAGTAATAAACCTAAACCGTATAGAAGATATTAACTATTTTAATCAAATGAAAACATTAGGAAAGTCTGGATCATCTCCTGACAGCACTAACAATGTAAGAAAACCATAAGTCTCTGAACACTACTTAATTGTTTTATAATTTTATGGAGCTTTTAGAATAAAGTGGTCTCCACTCTTTATTCCAGATATGCATATGTTGTTTAAAGCTCGATTTTTAGTTAAAATGATGGTCAAGAGTTCCTGGAATATATCTACTCCCTAGAAGTGTGAGAGTTAGAACAGACGCATGAGCACAATGTTGCTCTCAATTGACACTGCCTAATTCTGTTGGTGGAGTCAACTCATTCCATCCAAAACTCCAATTCCTTTGTACTTCTTGCCTTAGATTTCAAAAGAGGAAATTCTGTCACTCAACCATACTTTTATTATTTTCTAGGCCCTAGCCTCAAAACTCAGACTTAAGAACACGTATTTCTCCACGTTCTCCATTTCCCAGATAAGGAAAACATACAAAAATTTCCTAATGAGAGACTCACAGGAGACTCACCATGGTGGCGCTGAGAGAAAATACCCGGGAAGATATGCGCAAAAGGTCAACGATGGGCTTCCAGGTGTTGGCATGACAGACTATTTTTTATATTAAAGTGTTTTTTTTCCTTTTCAGTATTCTCTACTTGCTCTATAATAAGCTTTATTACTGATTCATGAAGAGTTGTTTGGTTTGGTTTTAATAAGAAAGAAGCAGTGGTTGAGAGAACAGGTTTAAAGTGAGAAGGGCCATGGTGCAGACTGTGAATCTGTCCCCTTAGAGATTGCGACATTTGTGGAGACTCCTTTACTCCTTCACCCCCATTTCCTAGGGATTAAACATCCCCACCTCACAGATGCGCTGGGAGGATTAAATGAGATAATGCAGAGCTCCGTGGCTCAAAACTGGTCATGCACTTACCATTATGTCACTAATATAATATCATAAATGATAGCTATTGACATCATTAACCGATATTTTTATTTTGCATGATAGCTGAAACATTAACACAACAATAGTAAAAAGAAGAAAATGTCTCTAATCCCACTTCCCCAGCAAACCAAGCTATTGTCATTTGCCTACAGCCTCTTCTTGTCCTGACCCAATGATTCATACATAGTTATAACCATATTGTAAATGCAACTTTGCATTCTGATTTCTTTCAGCTAACATTATATGATAAGTATTTTCTGCTAATGTGAATCATTAAATGGTGACTTTAAAAGCCTTGTGTATTCAGGGACAATATGATGCAGTGACCCTCTATTGCATAAGCAGTCTCCTTCATATTTTCTAAATTAAAATCCCTCACAATGACTGATGCTGGCCCTTGAAGCAACCAAGTTCAGTGTAATGAAACCAATGTCACAAGGAGGCAAGCAAATCAGGGCAGCCAGGGTGATGAGGGAGCATTTACCTTTTATAAGCTTGAAAGCTGATGGGTTTCACTTTGCCACAATGTACAAATGCACCTCAGAGCACGATCCAAGGATGTACCGCCTTTCCAAATGTAAGTGCAGAGACTGACCTCCAGAACGAAGCCGAAAGTATTTGAAGCCTGCAGATCAAGGAAGGTCAACCCTGGCATGCAGGCTGCTGCTCTTCCTCCCTACGTGCATAAATCTGGGCAGGCAGAGGTGCAGGAAGGTCACGGCCTGGCCAAGCAAGAGGTGAGAGGGCATAGAACTTGCTAGGAACAAAGAACACATTTAGGCAGGAAAATCAGGTATAGCTCAGGAAATGTTGAGAAAATAAGCTGTCAAAATTGATTGGTCTGGAAAATGGAATGCCTTGAATTCTGCTAAAGAGCTTGGAATGTATTTAGGTGGGTACTGAGGAGCCCCTGACAGTTCTTGAATAAGGAAGTGGGCCAGCCGAAGTGCTAAATTGGAAAGAGACAGAACAAAATGGTCTGGGGAGACAAAGGAGGAAACGACTGTGATGGGTAGAGAAGAAAAGGAACCACAAGAGCGATGGTGTCTGACAGGAACTTAGTGCTACATCCTGGCTCTGTTCTGTGTGCTTTATGTGTACTCAGGAATTTAATTTTACAACAATGCCTTGATTTGGATACAACTATCATTCCTGTTTTCCAGATGAAAAATGAAGGTCCAGAATTATTAGGTGACTTGGGCAATGTACCAAGGTCACAAGTAGTAAGTGGCAGCCCTAACATAGAAATTTAAGCAGGCTGGCTCCAGAGCCGGAGGGCCCCTCCACCCCGAACTGCCCACACAGAGGCAGGAGACCTGTGATCAGAGGCCATGGGAAAGGTCACCAGGTGGGTGGGGGACGCGTTCCAGGCAGAGATGACAACACCACATGCAAAAGCAGAGGTGAAAAACGTGCTGTTTATGGAGAAAAGCAAAAGCTCCTAGAATGCAGATGGACAGGCCAGAGAAAGAAATCTGTACTTCAAATTTCTGGGCCCGGCAGTGTGGAAGGACCAACGACAAAGACCAAGAAGCTCTGTGCCTTCCTTGTTCCCTGAGATAGTTGTTCCCAAAAAACTTGGTTTCATATACTGTATTGTTGACAGTTGGTAAGGATTATTTTGGTTAAGGCTGCCTCTATTCCAGCTGGTCTCAATACAGTCATTCATCCAGCTAACAAACATTGATTGTGTGCCTCTCAGTGAAACACACTGGCTATGCAGAGATTAACACAATTGGCACAGTTCCTACAAAAACCCATACCTGAGGTGAACTTCCTTCTGCCCGGCACACAACTAGCTTGGGCAAAGGATGTCCCTCTAGCTCAAACCTCTCTGTTCTTTCTTGGGAAAATGTCATCCTACAGAACAGTGAGTTCACATAACCTGTTTCCTGCTGGAGAAGATCAGGTTTTACTTGCTTGTCATTGATAAAATAAACAGCCAGCATAAGTAATTTCACTTTGATTATGGCTGTATAGGAACCAGGTGATTCAAGTGGATGTTTTTCTTGCTAAGGCAGAATTCTTCAGCCTGAAGCATATCCAGGAAGCCAGCCTCTCCTCCCTCTGGGTCTCTGAGCTAAGAGCCACCAAAGATGGTTCTCTCAATGGTGGACTCTAATGAGGCCAAGATACAAAGCTTGATGGGTTCTCTGAAGCCAGAACATTTATGGGGCACTACTTGAAAACTGCTGCTCTGAACTTACCTTCCTTGTTCAACCTCCCCACTCCCTCATGTTGTGAACATCCACTTGCCCATTCTCCAAACCACTGTACCAGCTACAACCTGGCTCAAGACCCTTCAGGTGGCATCATCAGAACAGGGGTGAACTTGCACTGAGTAGAGGGTATGCTGAGAATTACTGAGCTTCTGTATAAGCAGCAAATGGCCCAGGTGCAACTCTGAACAAGGATAAGCGGTTATCATGGAAATAATGGGGCATTTAGAAAAGCAGCAGTGGCAGCAACAAAGATTTGCCTAGCACAGGTTTACAAAGGGACCTACATCTATACTCAAGAAAGGCTGCTCCCTATGCAATTAAAATAAATCCTCCATCTGTCTAAACACCACTTATGTAAAGCCTTCTCCCTCACCTCTACAGGTTCTTCATCTGTGGGCCAGGTCAGGCTTGTGGCCAGCATACACCAGGCCAAGGGTTAATGGGTGCCTAGCCACATATGGACCCCAGCTAATTGCTATGGAGAGAAGCCCCTTGGCAAATAGCTTGTTCTGAATATACATAGTACAATCCTTATGTGGGGAGCATGTTTCCCCATGCCAATTAGCATACAGTTCCATCTGCACACCTGCTGCGAGCAGTTTGGAAATAGATGAAATCTGAAAATATTATATGTGTATGACTGTACACACTGTCACCCAGAACATGCCCCTGAGTTGAATGGATTAAGAAGTGGCTTTCCTGGAAAGGGCTCAAATCTTCCCTCTCTCTCCCTACATACATGTTCACTTGTCCCTTTTTAAAGATGACAGTGTTGAGATGGACTTGTAGACACCAGGATAACACTGGTGGCCTGTTTGATGCCTACATCCAGAGGCTCAAAAAGTGGCCATACAAACCAGGCAGCAGGGGCAAGCTGGTACATGTGTTTCAGAAGCAGCAGAGCTCTCACCAACTTTTCCTGATGTCCATTTCTGGATTGATCCCAGGCTCACACTGTCCTGCTTCTCCTCCATGCTCCTGTCTGTGAGAAGTCACAGTACAAGGGCATGAGTGAGAAGGTGAAGCCACCAACAGCCTGGGCTTGGACATCAAGCAGAACTCAGTCTGGGCTCTGCATTTACTAGCTATGTGAACCGCTCAATCTCTGCAAACCTCGTTTTCCTCATCTGTACAATAGGGACAACAATGCCTGAGTAACCAGGTTTGTTGTGAGGACTGAATGAGATAATGCATGCAAAAAGCTTCATTCTGTAAACACACTCCACTAATAGTAGTTCTCACAGCATTTGGCATGCTTGGTTGTCTTACCTGCTTATTTACCACTTACCAGATTGTCAGTCCTTTCAAGGCAGGGTTAATTGTTTATTAACTGCTATATTCCAATGAATAAACATAGCTCCAGGCACACAGTAAACATTCATTAAATACTCATTGAATTTGTTAAATTAAAAATTAATTATAGACCCACATCATCAGTACCTGTGATGATTAATTTTATCTGTCAATTTGGCTGGGTCATGGTGCCCAGATATTTGATCACACATTATTCACAATGTTTATTTGAGGGTGTTTTTGGATGAGATTAACATTTAAATCAGTGGACTCTGTGTAAAGCAGATTGCCCTCCATAATGTGGGTGGGATTCATTCAATCAGTTGAAGGCTTTACCAAAACTAAGACTACACTGAGCAAGATGGATTTCTGCCAACTGACTGCCTTTGCACTTGAATTGAAATTATTTCTTGAGTTTCCAGCCTGCCAGTCTGCCAATCAGATTTTGGTCCCACCAAGCCTCCAAAATCAAATGAACCATTCTCTAAAAATAAATCTCTCTGTATACATATAGATACAGATACAGATATAAACATACATCCTGCTAGTTCAATTTCTCTGGAGAACTCTGACTAATACAACACCTAACCTACTAATGAAGAAACTAGCCACAGGAATACATATCCACCCTCCTTAGTCTGGAAAAATGGTTAATATCAGTTTCACAGCAATTTTATAAGCTTAAATAGCCATGAATCACAGCCATTCAGCCCAGTTCTCTCATTTGATCTTCACACAAGCTTGATGGCAAGGGATCATGAGCTTTATTTCAAAAGAAAGGGAAGGTTGGGCTCAGAGAGGTCAGTTAATTTTCCCAAGGTCACTCAGTGAAGTAGATTACAAAAATGACCCCAATTCCTCACCCATTCTTGTTTCCAAGCTCATTGCCATGTAAATCTGTAGTGTCCATTTACTCTGCTTCTGAGTTCAGCCATGTGACTTTCTTTGGCCAATGAGATGTTAGCAAATGCGATGCAATTTCAAAGGCTTAAAAAGTGCTCATGTGAATGGGCCTATTTCCACTCTTGGTCTGCCATGGCCAAAAGAGCATAACCCAGCTAGCCTGCCAGAGGATGGGAGGTGAGTGGCACAGAGTGCCCCAGCCTGGACCATCCTAGGTCAGTGATCAACTAATGTTGAATAAGCTTGTTTAAGATCAACAGAGCTGCTCAGTGGGCCACCCCTGAAGCATGAGCAATAAATGCTTTGTATGCCATGGGGGTTTTGGTGGGGTTTGTTCCATGGTATTACCTTCACAATCCATAACTGATACACAGAGCTAATAGGTCACCTGACCAAGAATGTCTAACTCCACAGTCTGTGCCCTCCCCCATACACTAGACAGTGTTGGATGTCACCTGAAAGTAGGTCTTGCAAGCGAGACAAAACTTTTAAAAAGATAAAAAGAGGTTCCTTTGCAATTTAGCCATGAGAAAACAGCATGCCTACCAGGCATTGGGCTGCTCAATAAGCAGGCTGAGCACAGGTGCCAGGCACAGCCTAGAAAAGCAGGGGCAACAGCACAAAAATAAGAAAAAAATTTTTTAAAGAACTTGATATTTCAAAAAATAGACACTGAAGTAGTCATCGTAACTTTTTCAGAATTCCTTATGTTATTTTATGGCTTAGGGGTTTTTTTCCATGAGAATTCTATCTTGGGAGGTGGGTGTGTCCCCAGAATCTGTTGCAGATTTAGTCTCTAAAGGGTCAGTGTGCCTCCTGCTCCGAAGGGGTCTGGGGGCCAAGGACTGCACTTAGCCTGAGGAGCACCACAGGGCGTGCAGGAAGTAGCATATGAAGCAGCTTGGGGGCGGAGAGTGGGGGACACCCAAGTGAAAGAGCTGGGCTTCTGCAATCTGTTTCCAACTGCTTGTGCCTATGAATCATCTACATCCACACTCCCTCACAACCCGAATGTTACATAAATAATGTACAAAATGAGCAAAATTGAGCCGCCACCAAGAATGAGCTTGACCTTGGATTGTCATGGAGGAGCCAGGAGAGAGAGCTATGTTAGAGCATTGTGGGCTCCCTCCAGAAGGATGAGTTTTGCTTGGCTTCTCTAAGTCACTAATAGATTTTTAGAAGTCAGTCACCTTCAGGGCCCAAGCCCTTAGGAAACTGTCTTCAGTGTTAATTTCTCACCCAGTAAACTCTCTGAAAACAAAAATAAAAGTAGGCTTGCACTCCAAGAAGAACAAGGAGCACAGAGCAATCCCAATGGACTTGGAATGCTGGTGAAATCTAACCTGGGAACACGGGGGTATGGGAAAGGAATGGCCACTAATTAAGTGAGCAAAAATCTGAGTGCCAGATTCTTTTGTAAAATCTAGTGGTAAAAATCTTTATATGTTTCCTCTTTGATTATCCAAAGGTTATGCAGAAATGTTCTTGTAAGGTAGGGCTGAACAGTGACCTCCAGAAAGTTTCGCAGACTCTAACTTGCTTCTGGGGAAGATCAACTGAGGAAGTGAGCAGGAGAAACCACCTGTGCCCAGGTCGGTTAGCAGGGACAAAAGGAAAAAGAAGAGGAAAAGGGAGGGAGGAGGAGGGGAGAGAAATTTTTATTGAGCACTTTGTGCCAAGCATTATCTCAATCTTCCCAATAACCCTACGAAGTCATTATTATTATTATTCCTGTTACATAGGTGAGAAAATTCAGAGTTTAGGTAATTTAGGCAAGACCACTAAATCTGTACATGTAAAAGCGGTGTTTAGAACCCAGGCTCTCTGGCTTAAATCCCATGGGCTAAATGATGGGCCTATACTGACTGCTAACAAACAGCTCAATTACCTTGACACATATTTAAATGTTTTCCCATTTGGAGAAATGCATCTGGAGCTGCAAAGCACTTTATTCTATATCAACATGGGAAGTGGTTTACTCTCAAAACACATTTATTTTTGAAGTAAACTTTGTTTAACAGAGTCTTCCTTAGTATGCCTTAAACAAATAGCACACAAACTTATTTGGTAGAGAGGCCTCCTTCTCTATCTGAAAATGCTGTTACATGGTCCTTTGTTCATTCACCATTCATTCATTCACTCAAGAAATATTTACTGGATAACTGGGCACCTACTAAGTACTACTCACCTTGCTGATTCCTAGGACTTAGCAGATGAGGTTCTGGTCCTAAAGGGGCTCACAGTCTGTATCTGGATTTGTTCCAAATGAGGCATCCAGAACTGACAGTCTATTAGTGAGATGTTAGGTGTCAAAAACAGATTCACAGAACAAGAAGAGATTATGGGGTCTTAATAACTCAATGTATCTGCCACCAAATGACCAAAAGACTGTCAGACTCTTGATCAAGTCATTCCTTCATATATATATATATATATATATATATATATATATATATATATATGAGCATTGTGGTCATAACTCACTGTTTCCTTGTTTGATTCCACCAGTATACTAGCTCACTCTTAAAAATAAAACAAAAGATTCAAACATTTCAGCTTTCAAAAACTGGACCAACGCCAGTACACTGGGCTTCTGCTGTAGAATAACCAAGACCCTTTCTGTAAACCTATAAATACATTTCAGCAGATGCTTGGACTCAAAGAATCCAAGTGGAAAACCAGCTCACTGGTTCTCAGAATCATGCACACTACCTCCTTTCCTGACCTCTCACCAGCTTTAGAAAGTTGAGCTTTGGAAAGCTCTTAGTGAAGAAAATAGTATTTTCAAAATGATGTGTTACCCCTCAAAAACCTACAAAAACAGGTAGCCCCATAGAGAAGTGAGCAAGCTCAGATCCTAGTTCCAAGGGGTCTCTTCTACCCTGAGGTTCCCAGGGAAATTAGGAGAGAGCGCCACTAGACAGGACTCTTTCAAGACACTATGATGAGCTCCCTGCTGAGCTACTGTGTCTCTATCATTAACCACTCAGAATGTCAAATCACAGACTCAGGACTAGAATGGTCATCAATTTCCAACTCAAGTTTTGCAGCATCATGTCTTATCTAAATGGTGGCATATACTGTACTTTGCTGTGTATAATGCACACCCATGTTTTGGGCCCAAACTTTCAGGAAAAAAAAATTGTTCTTTTTAATTTTTTATTTATATTTAGATACTTGTTTTTTATATTATAAAAGAATTTTAGCATTTATTTCTTAACATATTATGGTACAAGAAATTATAGGTAACAAATAATTACAAAACACAAGAACAGGTATTGCATGTTTTAAAAATTCTTGCAGCACACCAGTTGAAAATCCCTGACTTAGAATGAGGAAAGAAACTGTAACAAATTACAAATGTAAAAGTACTATAAATATCATAAAATCTGGAAAAATAACAAGAATTTTTGTCATCTGCCTGACATACTTCCACTATATTTTCTCTTAAATTTTTTTGGCTACATATTTTTATATAAAGAGAAAAGAAATATAATTTATCTTTCCTGTATTGTCATTGATGAAAATTTTCTTTTATTATTGATAGTTGGGGGAATGTCTTTCAGCTTCAAAACTCATGGTAAGATGATGCTACCAGGTAAGTCCTTAGGATTGTCAAATTCAGGTAAAAGCTCTATCAAGTTTCTTTTATATCTGAGCCATTACATTTCAGGACATTTCAAGTTTTCTTGTCAATGAATAATTTTAAATCAACACCACCGAGTTGACAACACTCACGAACCTGTTTTCCTCACTACACTGATTTGGGCATTTCATGTTATCTTTGTTCTGTGTCAAATCAGCAAGTAATTTAAATCTTTTCCCAATATGTTCATATTCACTCCTCTTCTTTACTTGTATTATCAAAACTCCAAGTGCTGTTCATTATTTCTAGTCAATATTTCTTTCTTGCTAAATGAATGAATAAAATTACTCTTTCTGTTAATTAATGAGTGAGCTTTCAATGATCTGAAATTTTTGTTATAATTTGCTTCTCAGTGCCTATTGATTTCATTGTTCATCTTTGTCACTTCTGTTTTGCATTTCTATCTTTCTATGAATTTTCTTTCTATTTAAAGATGACCATACAAAAAAGTGCAATTCACCTATGTTCAAATCAGAAAACTGTAATTTCTCACTTGCTTTAGGACATATTCCAAAATGACTTTTCAGATTGTACTTAAAATGGCATATTCTTCACTGAATTCACCCTTAGCCAGATCCCAAATATACCCTTGGCCTTTCCAGTGCCATCTATACAAGGTAAAGAGAGACCAAAAGGAAGTCAGAGTGGAAAGAGGCAGTAGTCTTCACTGCTCAACTATTAGCTACAACCCCTCTGGGAAGGGAGGAACCCTGGAATTGAACTGTTACCAGCTTCATGGTAAGTTGGCCTCTGCACAGCAAGTGTGTGGTGGAGCCCTAATCCAAACTGAACCTGCCTCCAGGCCCTGAGCTCCTGACTTCAGCTCTACATATTGCCTATCTAAGAAATTAACAGAGTATACAACTCCAATTAAGTTAGGAATTCCTCCTCTAGCAATGGCCTTCCCTGAAGTGCCAAAGAAGTATCCAAGGTTCTTTCTGTAAGTTCACATATACAACAAAATTTCCAAAGAATCCTTGAGTTCAAAAGAGCTAAGATAAAAACCAGATGAAGAGTACTCAGAGAAATTCAAATTTACTAAACACCAAAAAATAAATAGAGAAAAAAATAGAGCCATCTCTGCATTTCCTTGTGCTCTCATTTGGACAAGTACAGCTGGGAGGGCTTGCTGGTCAACCAGGACCACATACAGACCTCCCTTTTCCCACGTGCTTCCTGCCTCTAAGCACCAACAGGCCCCTATAACCAAACTCATCTCTTGAGACTTGTGATCCCAGCCTTCTGGGACCAGCAAACCTTCTTTCTTTTCAGTGCTAGAATTGGGGACACATCTGTTCTCCTCCACCAGGGAACAGTGGGATCCCCACTTCTTTCAATGGTGTATGTGTGTGCATGTGTGGCTAAATTTGACATATTCCCTAAGAAACATAAATAAATATAAGTAACTAAAAAAAAAACTGGTTTATAGCAGAAACACCCGTAGTTTTCTCCTACAAATTATTAAAGATATAAATGGAATATGTATTCTCTGACTCAAAAGTCACCAAGACATGATTCTATGTGAAAAATTCTCATTATAAAATTATTTTATAACTCAAATTTTAAAATCATATTCTTAAAATAAGATCTCCACCTACTCATGCCACTAGGGAATTCACTGTTGACAAAGCATATACAAGTATGTGTCTACTCTCAATAAATTCACAATCTAGCAAGGGAGTGAAGACATGAACACAACAAATACCTGTAACATCATGTAGAAAGTGAGAAATGGCCAAAGAGTGGACCTGACACAGAGCTGCAAGGGCTCAGAAGAAATGCATTTCCACAGAGAGAATACCAGAGCATGTAAAGCAATATCAATCATCTCAGTCAGAATTGTATTTTTTAAAAAACTAATACAGTTAAGAGACCTTGAAAATATCTTGAAAAATAGAACTGAAAAAGGAAGGATGACAAACCCCTCTCCCTTTTTTCCCCTTCTGTGGGTGATTTTTACACAAAATCAATATTGTATTTATTCCATGTAATTGTGCTTCACTAATCAGAGATCTTGTTCTATCGTCCTCTCAGTTATCTTGTTTCCTTCCTCATTTGCTTTCTGCTTCCAAACTCTGGCAATATCATGCTGCAACATTATTGCAAAGTAAATTTTAACTGAATTTGCCATTTGAAATCATTGATTTTTCTAAGTTTAAACAAACACAGAAGCAGTTGCAACTGCTTCTGTTTCATAAGGAAAATCTGAAAGAGGGTATTAAATTGTTTCATGGAATTCAAGTCTAGAAGGAAAAATGCTAAAGAGTTAGAAATGTAAAATTTTAAAATGAATGTGAAAAATGAGCCATAAGCAGAGGACTATGGTGTAGCGAGTTCTCCAATAACAGCAGAATTTGAGATGACCCTGTTTGACTATTAGTGGGCAGAGAACTTTTCCATGAGATACTTTACAAAACTGTTCACGTGTCCTGCTACCATTCTTGACAGTCGTTTGTTCTTAAGTTCATTGAATGGAGAGGCTGTAAGAAGATTAGGAAGGAAAAGATACCATTTAGAGGAGCCTAATATTAGTTTAACTCTGATAGAGAGGGGACTCCCTACCTTGGCAGGGATGGGTTTGGCATCAGGAATCGCAATGGTGGCAGCGCCAAGACACCAAGCATCCTGGAACCTGGTTCTAACATGTTTCCATTCCTGGGGCCTGGCCATGCAGCTAGGCCTGGCCCTTGTGCTAGGGGTGGCCCTGTGCCTGTGATGTGGCCAGTCCCTGCTGCAGGTCCCTGAATGTCCCTTTTTCATGCTGTGAAACATACTCCCCACACGCTATAGGGCCCACTTTCTTGGGCACCTGCCAATAGAGGCCCTGAGCATCACAGCCACAGGCGGTGTTTCCATGGCCAGAACATCACAATCTTCTGAAAGAATCAACCCAGCCTCTATTCCTACCTTGGGTCCAGGGACATAGTCACAATGGGTGCATCCCTCAGGCTGGGCTTCTTGATCACCACCTGGCACAGGCTGCCTACAAGATCCACTGCAGCCTGAGATCTGGTGTTGTTGGCCTGGCAGAGCTAGACTGGGAAGAGTGATGTTTACTGTGGGCTGGGAACTGGGGCTGCTTCTGAGTCTATCAGGCAGCTTCCTGGGGGTGAGTGCAGCAGGTGTTCCCCTACCTATACTGCCTGAAGCAGCTCCACAGGTCCTTACTGGCTTAGAGCAGGCAGCCCATGCACTGATGGAAGACACTGCAGCTGGGCCAGAAACTGCAGCCACATGAACTCTGGGGCTCCTGTTGCTTTCTGGCCTGTGGCAATAGCTGGCATTGCATGGCTTTCAATTACATGGGCCACCGCCACACAGCCACCCTTGCCCACTACACCCAACTGCTTTGGCTCTGGGCTGCCTCCAGAGCCCTCTTCCCAGCATTTACTTCTCACCTAGGCTGCTGCCAGCTCACCACCAGGTGTTTGTCTAATACCACCTGGAAGAGACCTTCCGTGTGGTCTGCACTGAGCACCCACATCTTCTACTTGTCCTGACCTATGCCCACCTCACACACCAGAGCTCTAGAAGGCTCCTGTCCCCGGAGAAGTGCTGGCATCTTCACAACTACTTGGTGGACACCCTGGGCCCCTATGTCATCAACACGACCAGGGAGGCCATAGCCTGTAATCAGCAGGGCACCATGGCTATGAACATTGTGCCTGGTAAGACCTAGGACAGCTGGAAGCTTTTCTGCACCTGCAGCCAGATGGCAGCCCTGAAGCTTGGGAGTCTTTCAGCTGCCGCTGTTACTGGGGTTGGGTTGGCCATACCTGCCAGGAGCCCAGGCCTGAGTCTGGGCCTGAAGAAACAGCATAAAGCCAGGAGTCACCAGCCCCAACCCTCTTGTCCCCCTGCCATTTCTCAGTGCGGGAAAATTCTGTCCCCCTCTTGTTTTATTTAGCTTAGCCAGTCCTCCCGTACACACACCTTACTTCCCATGGGATCCCTGGGGAGTGGAAGGGACTAGATAAAAATACAGCATTTTAAAACCAGACGCCCTCTGAGATCACCTGATCACTCCTAACAAGGAGGCAGCCCCAGGGAGAGACAGGGTTCCAGACGGTTAGTGTTGCCGTCCCAGTCCCAGGGCTCTGTTCCTGCACATCACTGGGTCCATGGAGAGGTTGCAGGTGACCTGTCCAAGGGCGGGTGGACCCCAAGATCTTGGGTAAGGCCTGTATGTGCTAACCTGTTATCTCTGTTTTGATTTCATCATAAAGTAACTTTTTCTTTCACACACACACACACACACACACACACACACACACACACACACATCCATAATGATGAAGAAGCACCAACACAGATGTGAGAAACTAAGTCAGTACAATGGGAAAGAACAGTTAGGAGAACCATCAACAGCAATATGAAATGGTCAGTGAAGAAGGAGGGGGAAGAGCAGCAAGAAGGAGGCAGGCAGAAAAATTCAAGGACAACCCAAAGAGAATTCCAGAGCCCTCTCACCACTGCCACTGTACTTCACCCTCCTTGGTTGCTCTTGTTCTGGAGGAAGGGAGGGAATTCAAACTAGCCTGAGCTCACCCAGACACTGTGCAAGTCCTGTTAACAGAGCCCCAAATTCACCAGTTCTTGTCCCACACAAAATCCTATCTAGTTACCTCTGAGAGATCTTGAGGTGTCTTGCCTGCGCCACAAACAGCCCTTTGGTTCAACTTGAGCCCCTAATTGATGTCAACTCCCTACAAAGCCAAGAGCCAGATTCGTTCCTACCATTGCTGCTGGCCACCCTTGGTGGAAACGCTGATGTCCACGCCTGAGTGCTATCTGCAGACCGTCCCAGAGCAACACCCTCTCGGCACCAAAACAGAGCCAGGTTCCCTGAAGTTCTCACGATGTCAAAGCAGTTCTGTGTCACATTCCCCTGTCCCACTCTGTGCCACGGTCCTAATGAAAACTCCTGCTTGGCTTGTGCCTGCAGCCCTCTCCATGGGGCTCAGACGAGGTCCAGGGGCCTGGTGGGAGCACTCATGCTGGGAGCCACAACATGCTGTTCTCCTGTCCTCCCCTGTCCCCATCTCTCCCCAATACACAACTTCCCCTCTGAGCATGTCTCTTTTCCCATGGACATTAATTCTTTCAGAGGAACACAGGCTCGTCACCTTCCCCTGCTAACTCATCAGACATACTCTGAAATGCCAGAATTCCAGCCACAGGCCCTGCGACTCCTGCTCCTTGGGTAACAACCATCATTGTGAAGACAGGCACTTCAGCAAGATGTGGAGGACAGGAACACAATGGGAAAGTGGGTCAGAGACCCCTCTGAAATACAGAGAGTGAACATGAACCCTGGATTGTTTCCAAGAGCTTTTTACCCTATATGCCCCAAAGCAGCAGGCGCTAAGGGTGGGAGGTTTAGAGTCAGGATGAACTGAGCCCACTAAACTGCTTGGGCATTCCAAAGGCATGGAAGAGCCAGAGAAAATTTTGCTTGTGCCAAAGTAATCTTTTTCAATTCTAAATTTACTAATAAATTTTTGGGTCAAACCAGTTTTCCCACACGCACCACAACCCGCCCACTTATCACACAAATGTGCGTTATATGAACTTCCTGAGGAGTAAATAAAAGCTCCAGATCAGTGAATTATTCCACAGATGAAATTGTTAAAGCTATTTTGCTTGTAAACTCATAGAACCTGTCAGGCCCAGATGGGTAATTGGTAATTGATATTTATGAACAATACTCTCCACAGCTGGGAGAACCTGGCTGGCACATGGTAGGTCACCTACTTCAAGCTGGCTACACTTCTACACTCCCTCCACACCCACAACAGCAGTAAGACCCCTGCAAGTGATTTTCCTGAGTCCTTTGGTTGTTGATCTGCCCATTTGCTGGAAGCCGATGTGGATTTTGGGGCCTGAGCAGCTCAATACGTGTTCCCGTTCCCCTCCATATCACCCAGACACTGTTGATGCTTGTCAAAATCTTAATTCACAGGAACACCCTGCACCAGATTCTTTGGCATTCTCAGAGATCTGGGATGGAGAATTAGCTCTTCTGCCAAGACCTCAGAAATAGCACAGAATGAAATCTGCCAGCTTGTGGCTTTAAAAAGTCCACTCACCTTTCTCAAGAGAAATTAGTGCATAGCAAGTGAAAATCACTAATGTTCCTATTCGTTGGGCATATAATTCCCCTTGGATACGAAATGGCTCTTCTCAAGGCTGCGACTAATGGATGTCTCGACCTCTAATGCTAAAGCTTGTGAGCAGCTCACCATGTCAGGTCATCAGCCTAGGGGGACTTGGGAGGCAGAAAGGGGCACCTGGACCTGCCTTACTAGTTTCAGCTCCAACACTAAATGCAGATTCTATACAACTCCTTTCTTTGGGCCTCAGTTTCTCTAAATCCAGCCAGAGCATAAACTAAACCTCTGGGTCCTCCCCTTCTCAGGGACATTAAGGTCCTCTTCAGTCTAAGAGATCTGAACAATTTGAGTTCTTAAAAGTCAAGAGAGAAAATCAATGACTTGCTGGCTACCTGGCCTGTGGTAACACATATTCACCCATATGCCCCACCGCACCCCCACCTCCCATTAAATGAAGCTGATCTGGGGAGCGGAGCAAGGAGAGAGGGCATCCTAGGACATAGAAGACCGACCCCAAGGCAAACACGCAGGAGCAGGGAAGGACAGGGAGGTCTTGCTATATTTCGGCTTCCCTAATATTTGAAAATGTGAAAAAGTAGGAGGCCATTATTTGCATTGTAAAGGAATTCTTACACCAAAGATATTTTTAATTAGCAATACACTTAAATGTTTTTGTTTCCGGGTAGATCAGGGAACCACCTGTTGATGGTCTCCATCTCTCTGAGCTAATTATGGTGCTAGGTGCTTTAACAATGACTATCATCTCTAGTCCCTTTAGCTGACCAGGGAAACTGAGGCTCAACCAGATCATATACCTGCTTCGAATTCCATAAGCAATAAATGCTGGTAGGATTTCAAATCAGGCTGTTTTACTTCAAGACTCATGTTCTTCCCACAATTCCATACTACTTCTCACGTGCAGGGAAGCTCAACTTGAATTAATGAATATTTAAGTGTCTGGTTGGTGAAATATTTCCCCAAAATTAGACATAATGTACATTAAAGAAAAAAAATGGAATTCTAGTGAGACAAATACATCGTTTATATATCAGCCTTCAGAAACCTAACTATTGCAAATGAGAGCCTCACCTGTACTGCTTTGCCGATGAAAAATACTCGTGTGGTCTTAGGTGAAGCACACAGGCTCTGCACTAGGATGCAAGGAGAGAGACCCTGCTTCCTCGCCGGCTGGCTTTTTTAACATGGCTGACTCGCAACACTTGGATTTTTGTTTGTTTCTTTTAATTATTTTAGGTTTTGTCTCTCTTTGTTTGTTTGTTTTCAACACTTGAACTTTAATTCCAAATCCAACACAGAACTTTTTAATTTTCCCTAAGGAAATAAAAAATTATTTGTTTCTTTCAAATGTTAGCACTTACACCATAAGAAGAGCCTTAGAGGAAAAGACAGATTTGAGTACATAAAATGTTTAAATTTTACGTGACAGTAACACTGAAAATAAAGTTAAAGAAAGGTGAAAATTTGAAAAAAAATATTAGAATACATGATAATCAAGTAAATATTAAATATACTAAGAAAGCTTTAAAATTATTTTTCAAATAAACACCTAGAAAAACAGGCAAAAGAACTCAACAAGTAATTGGTGAGAAATCAAAGTACAAATTAATATATTTTTTACTTAACAGATTTGTTGATAAGACAACAGAGCAAGAGGAAACTCGTAAGAATATAGGGAAACTGACCCCTTTGTACACTGCTAATTAATATGAATTGGCACAACATTTCAGAGTGGCAATATGTATTAAAACAGTTTCCACCATGTTTGGATTTTTTTCAACAGTCATACATTGCTTTTGCAAAAACAACAACAAAAATAGATAATATTTTTAAATGTGCTTTCCCTTGACCCAATATAATTATTTTCTTGGCATGAATTCTACAGAAATAATCATGGATGTGTAAAAATATTTAGCTGGAAGAGGTAGACAGCATTGATTATAAGAGCAAAAACTGGTGTGGCAGAAACCACTAGTTGCTACACAATGTCCTTTCTTTCCAGCTTTCCTTAGCAATAGAACTCTCTTACTCCCCTTCACAGCCACACTTGCAGCTGTGTATCCCCAAATACAGGAAAGTGGAGTGTTGCATGGACTTCCAGGAAGGCTATTTAAAGGCAGCTGGGGAGCAGCCTTTGGACCCTTCCTTCTGTTCACCTCTGCACTACCTAGAACTTGGATGTGATGTTCAGAGCTCCTGTAGTCACTCTGAGCCAAGAAGTGACCCTGAGGATAGAAACTAAGCAGAAAAATGTTAGAGCAAAAAGATGTAAGAAGCCTGAGTCTCTGGATACCTAACAGCCACACCTGCCCAGCTCTGGACTGACTTACATTAAGGAAGAATAAATGTCCATCTTGTTTAAGCCACTATTTTCTGGAGTTTTCTGCAAATAAAGCTAAATCTGTACATGAAATTAAAATCTAAAAGTCCAACAGTAGAAAACTAGTTGGGTAAAACCTACGAAATTCACATACTAAAACCTAAGTAGCCATTTGTAATGATACTATATGGATAGAAGTTCACGACACTGGTAGTTGATAAAGGCAGGTTTAAAAACAGTAAGTGCAGCATAATCTTATTTTTGTGAAAAATGAAACTTGATATCAAGGTACTGAAAAAAGTTTAGAGAGTTAGACTCCAAAACATTTGTCTATGAGTAGTTGGACTATAGAGATTAGTCTCTGCTTTTATACAAAGTGGCTAATTAATTTCATATCATGAACAGTTATTATGCAACTGACCTGTGTGAGACACTAAGTACCACCTGAAAACCTATTTACTTCCAGTTAAACAGACCAAAAAAAGTTTTTTTAAAAAAAGGAAATATTTAGCCATTATTTAAGGCAGCACTGCCATATGGCACAAGGGGGACTTGGAGGGAGCTAAGAGTGACTTGTAGGAAGTGTATTCACTTTTACAGTTTAGGGAACCACTAAATATTAAAGCTCAACTCCTCAGAATAGTTCCTTTAAAGACCCAAATGGTTAAACACAAAGACACGTTATTTTTCAGTGGCCATATGTGCCTCAAGCAAAGGAAGGAGCCTGCAGAGTTGCTTCCAAATGTTCAAAGGAGGTTTCCAGGTCTACAGCTGGGCTTTATTAGGGAGCCGCAGTCAATACCCCCATAAGAATTTGGCATAAATTTATTTGAAAAAATGTTAACGTGCACTGAAAGCAGATTGGGGGAAGGGGGATTGATCATCCACTTTTTGGAATGCAGATGTCAAACAGTTTAACAGATATCTTGAAAGGCTTACTGTGGGTCTTGTCCAACTTGGTTGGTGTCTTCCACTTTTCTCACCATGGAACTCAATTTCCTGATACATAAGGCAACGTATGACTCTACTGGGCCGAAGAGAATGTCCGAGAGCCCTAGAGTTAGTACATCACCGCAGCGATGCCGTAATTAAAGCCTCCTATTTTCAAGCGTTATGAGTCTTTGCTCTAGCATCTCTTTTTTCCTAAATAGCAGCAATGGTGCTGGTGACAGGAACACAACAGCAGCTCCTCTGTGCTGTGGTCAAATCATTTGTCAGTCATGTGAAAATCAACAAGAAAGGACCATTGGGGTTTCAAACAGCTTTATGATCCCATCTGGCATCCAAAAAAGGCTCATTTAACTTAACACAACCACATTTCTCAAACACCTGGTTCTTCACTGGCATTCTGCTGAAAAAGTTCTTCCAAAACAAGAATAAAATCTCAGTTACCATTTAACCATTCCTCAATGTGTATGGTGAGTAATGCTCACTACCCATGTGTTTAAGTTTTGGGTGTGGAACTTCAGAGCTAATTATAACACTCCCATTACTGTCACCTCCCCGTGTACTGAGTGCTCATACTTTGTGCTAAGTACTGGCTAGATATTTTAAATCCTACCTACCTAGTGAGTTAGGCATTATCATCTCCATTTTTAAAATGAGAAAACGAAAGTTCAGAGATGTTAAGCCACTTGCCCAGTTCTTACAGGTAGGTGGACAGACCTGGAATTCACACCTACATCTGTTTGACTCTTTGCATTATGCCAGACTATTTTTTTTAAATTGTGGTAAATGTACATAACATGAAGTTGACCATTTGAACCATTTTCAGGTGTACAATTCAGAGTCATTAAGTATATTCACAATGTTGTATAACCGTCACCACTATCTATTTCCAAACCTTTTTCATTATTCAAAATGGAAATTCTGTAACCCAGTAATTCTCTATTCCTCTTTCCCTCCCCTGGTCACCTCTATTCTACTTTCTATCTCTATGAATTTGACTATTTTAGGTACCTCATATAAGTGGAATCATACAATATTTGTCATTTTGTGACTGACTTCTTTCACTTGACATAATGTCTTTAAGGTTCATCTACATAACATGTACAGTATCAGAATTTCATTCTTTTTTGTGGTTGAATAATACTCCATTGCATGTATATACCACATTGTTTATCCATTCATCTATCGAGAGACATTTGGGTTGTTTCCACATTTGGGGCAGTGTAAGCAATGCTGCAATGAACATTGGTATTCAAGTATCTGAGTTCCTGTTTTTAATTCTTTTGGGTATATACCTAGGAGTGGAATTGCTGGGTTGTTTAGTAACTCTGTGTTTAACTTTGTGATCCAGACTTTCTCCACATATAAAATAGGGTCCCAGTTTTATGTGGATATAAATATAAGCATATCTTACATACACACACACTCAAACATAATCTTTTGTTGATTCAGGGTGGAAAGAGAGTGCCCTTTGAGTGAAACAGACCTGGGTTTAAACCCTGGCTGTACCACCAACGAGATCTTGAGCAAGTCACTTTATCTCTCTGAGCTTCAGTTTCTTTGTCTGTGAAATAGAAATAATAAAATCTGTCTTGAGGATGTGTACATTTGATTTCAAATGGGCAAAATGACTAGTATATACCTGGACAGAATGGGCAGTGGGTAAGTTGAAACTATTTTCCTTAGTTTCATTAAACAGAAGAAGTCTGTATTTTTAATGTATAAAACACAACCCTTTTTTAGGTCTAGTTGATCTGTGATGAACAAAAGCAAAGCCACATCAGGACAAATCAAGGGACTTTGGATGCCTCAGGGAGAGTGAGAGCCATAGTTTTCTGGTTCCTGCCCCAGGCGGTGATGAAGAGATGGCCACACTTGGCTGGCCATCGTTAGGTCTCCCTTGTGCCTTTCCTACAGCCAAGGGATTGTGAATCAGTCAACGCAGTTATTCAATAAAGCTCCCTGACTGCACGTGGCTCAAAGCACTAAACAACTAAATCTAATTTACCTGGAATGCAAAGATATGTTACATCTCCCCATAAGAGAATGAAAGCCCTTTATATACAGAGATTATTTTTAATAGCTCTGTGAGTCCATATTGGTTAGAATCAGTGGAACCACTGATGTCTTGAGCAACAGGAATAGAATCTAGGTGGTCAAGGATCCTGTCCTCCATCCTCCGCCCCCTCCACCCCAAGCAAAGGCCAAGGTTGCACCCAGCTCTGAGTCTGTTGCCCTTGAAGAAATGAACCAGTGCTCAAGAGCAGTGATAACTTGCACCCAGAGGGTACTTCCAGAAATGTGACTTGATGAGGGTGATTAACTCTTCTGATCAATTTTGCTTTAGGTTCTTATGCATTTAATGACTTTTTATTCCATTTAATAATGATAAGGCTGCTTAACACCATCACTTGTTCCTTAATGTCAACTCTGCAATTTTCATCTTGCTTTGTCAGTTTCCTCTGACCTTCCTAAGAGGCTGCTGTGGACGGGTCTTCACATTCTTTTGGTAAAACATGACTGCATATTAGGAAATAAAAAATATACTTAAGATATAAAATTGACTGCAATTCAAGAGTGTCCAATTGACTAAATACAGTAAAAGATAGAACCATTTTGAAGAGTTCAATTCTCACCTGAAATCTAAATGATTTTTTGTTACTGTTTACATTTGAAATTACAGCACTACAGTAGTCCTGGTCCTCCCTTATCCATGGAGGATATGTTCCAAGACCCCCAGTGGATGCCTAAAACCTCAGATAGTACCCTATCTATATTATGTTTTTTCCTATACATACCTATGATAAAATTTAATTTATAAATTAGGCATGGTAAGAGATTACATGAGATGTTGTTGTAAGAGAACAACAATAACTAAGGAAATAGAACAATTATAACAATATACTGTAATAAAAGTTATGTGAATGTGGTCTCTCTTTCTCTCTCCTTAAGAATATCTTATTGTACTGTACTCTTTCTTTTTCTTGTAATGATGTGAGATGATAAAATGCCAAATCCATTTCTGAATCTGGGTAAGCCACCTCTTCCTTACAGGAAATGGCTGGGCGTCACTCGTTTCAGGGGATCCCTTGCTGAAGTCTTTGTATAGGTTCAATGCTTTCTGATGCAACACATTTCTACATTTCTGTCTTTCAGAACACATTTTCTGTTCATTCTTTCACCCACAAGCTTAATGCCTTTTCTAGCTTAACTAAGCACTTATCAAATACTGTGGCTGTAACTTTTGCAGTTTGACATGCAACAGCAAAACTTGCAAGAATTTTTTTTCTCCTTCACAATTTTACAAAGAGAATTCTTACCATAGATCTTAGCAACCTCAGCATATGATTTTTTTTAACATTTTTTAATCCCCACCCAAGGATATGTTTATTGATTTTAGAGAGAGAGAAACATCAATGTGAGAAACACAAATCAGTTGCCTCCCGTATGCACCCCAAATGGGGATTGAACCCTCAACCTAGGTATGTGCTCTGACCTGGAATCAAACCCACAACCCTCTGGTGCACGAGACAATGCTCCAATCAACTGAGCCCCCTGGCCACAGCAGCATACAATTTTTTCTTTCCTTATTATATTGAGAAGTTTCACCTTTTTACCTAAGGACGCACTTTATGGCTTCTCTTTGGCATGTCTGAGCTGCCAGCATCACCACTTGTGCTTTGGAGCCATTATTATATAAAATAAAGGTGACTTGAACTCAAGCACTGCAATACTATGACAATCCATCTGATAAGTGAGAGGGTTACTGAGTGACTAATAGGTAGCATATACAGTATGGATACACTGGACAAAGGGATGAGTCACGACCCAGGCAGGACAGAGTGGAGAGTGTGAAATTTCACGCTACTGAGAATGGCATGTAATTTAAAACTTATGAGTTGTTTTTTTCTGGAATTTTCCATTGAATATTTTCAGATCACAGGTGACCTCAGGTATCTGAAATTGCAGAAAGCAAAACTGAGGATAAAGGAGAACTACTGTAATCAGACACTCTGACTGTTGAATTGCTTCAGTAATTTCCTCTGCAGAATTCCTAGCTTGGCTGCTCCTCCATCAATGAGGCCAAGAGAGGGATAAAGGTATGCTACCAGAGCTGAATGCCTATGTTTGGGATAACATAACAAGGTTCAGTGCATCGTGTTTTGTCATTTCTTCCTGCCTCTAAGTCTAAAGATGCAGGATGGCATTTAGAGTATGTGAATACAACTTCAACCTCCATCTGTAAGCAGAAAATAGTTCATTAAATAAATGTCTGTCAGTAGTACAGCTTGAACATAAAGTCTGGTGTTCTATTCGGCACTGAAGTTTTTTAAAATAATAATGAGCTGGTTCATAAGCACCCTCATTATGTTAATACAGATTCCTTCATGAGCCACCAGGATAAAAGCTGGGGCTGACAGAAACTACTGGTGGATGAGCAGGAGGCCCTGCCCTCTTATGTCTGCAGTGCATGTTGGTGTGACCAAAACGCTTTGTTCCTAATCTTTTGAGCTGTTCCTTCATTAGACATGTAAAGCTTGCCCTGTCTTAATTTGGCTGGAAATAGCATGCAGATAGTTGGTATTTTAGGAAGGGCAATAAGCACCCAGGAATGTGACTGAAATATTATTGCTGGGTTGATCAGAGAAACTACAAAGCTGCATGTGCCTGCTTTGGACAATTCTGACATGGTAATTGCTCTCATGTTGGATGCACTGGGCAGCTAGTTAGCATGAAGAAGAGGATCAGAGCTTTTAGAACACCTCATTCATAATTTCTCAACCCAAAAAGGCATTTAAAGGCAATACCAAGTAAATATATTTATTTGGGGGGAGGGGAATGTTGAACTCTGAAGATTTGCAAAGAGAATTACATTTTTAAGATCATTGATTCAAAGATTTCATTCTTTAACTATGTGCAAACCAAACTATTATTTGAAATCTTTTCATTCATTCATTCACTCAACAAATGGCATTTTACTTCAAAAATTGTATACACTTAAGATGCACAAAGCACCATACTGTGTGCTAAGAATAAGATAGATACAGTAGAGTCAGCTGCAGGAGAGAGTCTGTGACAAAGTGCTGTGACAGAGGTATGCACCTTCAGGAAGTGATGAAGCATATAAGACATATGACCCCAGGGTTGTCTCTGGAAAATATGGATAAGGGAGTGGGAGGGCAAGAAAAACTTCCAGAAAAAGGTAAAAGCAGAATTGGCTCTGGGTGCTGGTGGGTTGGCAGAGAAGAACTTGAGGAACAAAGATATAAGCAAGAACTTGGTACCTGTGAGGCACAAATGAGTGGGGGCATGTGGCCACAAATGCAGGAAGACACCTGGACATCTTGCAAAGACTCAGGAGATTCAGTGATAAGATCTGTATGTTGGAGAAAAAACCTTGACTGTTCTACCTGAGTCTCTGGGTAGCCAAATAGATGCCACCAAGTCTATGAAATAACATTTACCCATAACACCTTAGGAGAACTCCCATCACCTCCCATCACAGAGTCTTATGTCAGTGTAACATGCATGGCAATTCAGTTTTCTAGTCCATAGACTATTTGTAATAGGGAGGAAGAAGGGGCAAGGGTCAAGCCTCAACAGTAGTAGTAGGAATAGCTGCCATTAATGGAACAGCAACCTTGCACTGAGTGCTCCCTCCTTCAGTTCTCTTCACAATCACATGGATATGTAGTATTATTCTTCTCTTCAAATAAGTGAAGAAGCTGAATTTCTGAGAGATAAAGTGATTTGTCCAAGTTCACACAATTGGTAATTGATGTCAGTGGGGCTGCACCAAAGCCTTTGGAAACCAGCAGCTACACCATCAACTTGGCTGACAGGAGGAGACTGCCAAGCACAACAGAAAGCAGACACTAGTATTTAGACGCCAACTACTTGGTAAAGATGGCAGATTGAACACACCTATCTAATTTAGCTCCCTTTGATACCCCACTAAAATTACTATAAAATGGATTTGGAGAATGGGAGAAGAGGCAATAACACAATTTTGGAAGCTAGAAGAGCAGGTAATTTAGCAGTCTAAAGGATACTAATTCCTTCGTCAGCAGAAGCATAAAACCAAGTTCATTTGCTTGGAAAATCCTCATATGGGAAACCTGTCCAGAAAATCCAATGTCAAATTACAGTATTTATTACTACAGGAAGAGAAAATGAGTGAGGGATAATGAAATAAATCATTCAAAGCATTTCCTAGAACTAAAAGGGCTCACCAATTACCCAGCATAATGAAGGAAAATAAATTCATATAATGTGAAGGGATCAAAGGGTAAAGCTTATAAGCTTCCAGAAATATTAAAAAAACAGGTCATATAAAAAGGTTCTCGAACCAGTATGGTCTTAGATTTGTTCACAACAGCACTGGAAGCTGGAAGACAAGAAAGCTACTGAAGAAAAGGGAGTTCCAACCAAGAATTCTATACCCAGCCAGATAAACAGTCAAGAGAGTAAAATGAAAACATTTTCATTTTTTGACATTTAGGATCTCAAAAAATTTATTTTCCACACACACTTTTCCAGGAAACTATTGGAGGATATGGTCCATAAAAACAAGAGAGTAAGTAAAAAATGAGGAAGGCATGGAAACCATACTAAGAGACAAAAAGAAATCTGAGGCTGAAAGAGGAGAACCCAGACCCACGAAAGAGATATATACCTGGTATACAGAGGCAACCAACCCATAGTGACATGTCAGAAAGCTCCAGACAAAACTAACAGAATACTCAATGTATTTAGATGTATCAATAGGAGTTCTGACAGTGCTACCTAAAGTATGGTCAGTCCACTGCTGTTATTCATAAACTGTTCTAGAAATGTATCTTTATCGTATTTTATAAAAGTATCTCTCTATAACAGATTAGAAATTTTTGAAAAAGCTGGTCCTTTATCACAGATAGTTTGAGAAGCACTAATTTAGACAATGAGTTGAACCAGAAATACACAGAAAATTGAAGCAAATTATTTTTTAAAAGACAATTATTAGCTTAAGAGGGAAAAATTTGTGGAAAAGAAAAGGTAATTACTGTTTTCTACATGGTTAAGCTCTGAATAACATATAGAGTCATAATAATGTAAACAGTAAATATTAATTTAGCTAAAATTATGATATATTATCCTGAGAGGTGTGTGTGGTAGAGATGGGAAAAGGTAAGAGTTAAATGTTCATCTTCCATAGCAGAAACTCAATAGACAAAGCTGAAAGAAAAATAAACAAATAGCAACACAGCCATGTTATTTATTGATATGAAATAAAAATTGTTAAGTCTACTAAAAAATGTAAAAGTGATTACCTGTGAACAAGGAGAAATAGGAACAAGGGGACTACTGTTGTTCTTTTTATGTGTGTGAAGTCAATACTTCAAAGGGTAAATCCTCAGACAATTAGAAAACATTACTATCTAAGCCAAAGCTTTCCATCAAGGTTCCAGATAGTATATAGAAAACTAACCTTAAATATCAAGCTACTATTTTATCTAGTGACCAGTTAAAAAATTCTTGAATACATATTATATTATACTTATATATAATTCTTGGTACTCATCGTATACAGGGGTAAGCAAAAGTAGGTTTATAGTTGTAAGTACAAAAAACACCAAGTCTATTCTTGTACTATATATTTTTCCACATGAACAACTGTAAACCTACTTTTGTCCACACCTGTATCTATTCTGATATTCTGTGAGACATGGATTCTTAAAGATAGACTCCTGAGGATGTTTAATGAACTCTGTATTGTAACATAAAAGCACAAGTTCTACTGCGTCTTTCCTTAAATATTGTCCATCTATTTTGTACAGGCTTTTTAACTATTATAACTCTGTCCTAAATTTAACAAGGTTTACAGATGGCCTTATACCATAATCCACATTATTATAATTAGGTATTGTAAGGCATCCAACTGCATTCCAGCCGCTGGAACAAATACCAAGACAGAGACAGCCTTTGCCCCAGGGACTCCACTGTAAATAGATGGTCAGGGAAATTCAAAGGGAAAAAAAACACAGCGTTAAGAAAGGCAATACCATTTTTATCCTTGTTTCTTTGAAAGAGATAAGGTAATTTAAAATGCTAAAGAGAGCATGTCTTTGTTGGCAGAATCATAAAATCTGAGAATTTAAGAGCCTGAAAGAGCTTTAAAGACCATCTAATCCATGAATGTTGAGGGTGGGAGGAATAACACACAAACCCTATGAAAGGGTATGTAATTGCTTCATGAATTTTCCTAGGGAGAGGGCCCTAGGTGTTCATCAAATTATTAAAAAAAAAACAAACTTGTGAATCTTTGTCTAATCCAACTCTTTTACTTGGCAGATTTATGAATTTTAGAGCTAATAGGTCTCAGACTTTTCATGCGTGTTTTTCTTTCTTTTATTTTAATAACATTTATTTAACCCAATGTGTTTAAAATATTATAGTTTCAGTTTGTAATAAACATAAAATTATTGGTGAGATATTTTATATTATTTTCATCAACTAAGTCCTCAAAATATGGCGTTTTACACGTATGTGTTAGTGTAGACTAGCTACATTTCATGCACTCAAGAGGCACAGGTCTAGTTAGTGTGTGTTTTTCTTTACCAGAGGAGAAGGGAGGCCCATGGAGGAGACAGGATCTGTCCAGCCTGGACAACCAGAAAGTCGGGGCAGAGCTAGGAAAGGACCCTGGTCTCCTGACTCTCAGTCCCAAGTCTCCCTGCCCCATCTTATTGCCTCTAGCATGTTGCCTTTGTCTGTTTACAAATTACCATGTTTAGCTAATCAATCATACATGAGGAATTAATTTTAATAAGCGGTCAGTGATTTTTACATAAAACATTTCTACCCAGTTGTCCAAGCCAGAAACCTGGGCAGCATCTCTGCTTCTTCCACCCTGTCCCCAACATCTAATCAGTCATAAAATCTTCTCTGTGCTCTGCCCTAAGTAGCTCTAAAATTGTCTCCATTCACACATCCAGGCCTCTGACCATGACAACTTCCTTGCCTGACACACCACAGAGGTTGTCAAGCAAAATACGTAAGGAATTTAGAATTCAATGAGAAGGTAAAAAGCTAATTTAATCTAATCAAGTGGTGACAAATTAGCCACTGCACAGGTGATCGGAGTTGAAGGGAGTTAAGGAAAATCATGAGCAATGGTGAAAAACTCCCAAGAGAAATGGAATGCACTGAGTTGTAATAAATCCCAGTGAAAGGGATGAGGGTGGAAGGTGTCTGCCAACAATGGAAGACAGAGCCTGACTCTGACAAAGGGCCCAGCGTGTTCCCCAGGGGCCTGGGTGAACTCATGCAGGAGACATGTAGTACCAGGACCCAGGTCCCAGTCTCAGTTATAATTGATAGGTAACAATACTGTGGTCCTAAATTTTTACCAGGTACCCTTAGCCTGCTTGAGGTGGTAAAACTGCTCCTCTTACTTGGATAAGTGATTTTACAAACTGAGATAGTAAATACATACATACATACATACATACATAAATACCTTAAGCTTGTAGTTTAGTACTGCTAACTAGAGGACTAAGTCCTGTAATCTTTGGAATACCTTGTGTATCTTTGTAATTTAAAATGCAGTTGATTAATATGGAATATTACTGAATCTGTGATTTATTTCAGATTTGGGATTTTTTAAAGTTATTAAAAGTATACTAAAATTTAATCAGGTTGGTAAAAGCTTTAGGAATATTTAAAAGAATGTGCTTCACAATGTATACAAATATCAAATTATTATGTTGCACCTCTAAAATTAATACAATGTTATTCCATTAATTATACCTCGATTAAAAAAAGTATATGGTTTGCAACATTTAGGATTTTGATTCATTATTTTTGCAAGAAATGCTTCAATACTTAGGAAGTTGTCTGTTAGGGTTGGAAATCTTCCCAATTAGGCATTTGGAGGGCTTGAAAGAAGTCAGATATATTAAATAAATCTCTAAATGTAGTATAATGTGTTTAAGATCATTTAATTGGCTAATTACATAATTAGGAATCATTGTTTAGGAGAACGCAATACATATTCATTAAAGTGATTTTAACTCTAATTTAAATACCTGCAACTGTAAATAGTTCCCCCCGATGACAATAAGAAACTAACTATACAGACAATGGCCAGACCAAACATAAAAACCCACAATTTGCAGCAACCTGCCTAGGAAACCAATCCTTTATGTACAGTAACAGTCCAGGAAGCCAACCCACCATATGTCAGGCTTCCAGGAAGCCAGACTGCTTTACCTAAAATGGCCAGGACTTGATGAATCGCTGACAGCTTTCCTAATTTTTGTCGCTGCTTCCAAAGTAAGATCAACTAGAAGAAGCCAAATACACGCCCTTAACCAATCACACAGGATGCCCCACTTCCAGTTAGTCTGTGTACAGCTTCCTCATGCCAACTGCTGCCACCCAGAGCACACCTGAACTCTTCCTTTCTTCCCATGGTAAAGCTTTCCCACTCCTCTGCCTGCCTGTGAATTGCCGCCAAAATGCAGTTGATGGTGGCTAACTCCCTTGTATTGCAGTCTGAATTAATAGTCTTTGTTCGCATTTGGTCGGTCTTCATATATTTCCACTATAAAATGCTCCCTTGGATATTAAGAATCCAAACTGATCCTAGTGTTGGTCTCTTCAACTCATCTTCCATTCTGCAGCCGGGTATTAGGGTCTCTCCCAACATGCCCTAGCCAGCCTCGGCCTCTGCCTGTGCCTGTTCTGTGCCTTCTGTGCCTTCCTCTCTAGACCCTGGCTCTGCCACATTCCTCTAGCACCCATCACTCTCCTCTTCCCGTCCAACATTGCCTGACTACCTCCTCCTTCGTGTCTCAGCTCAAACGTTAGTTCTGCTCCTGCCCTGTGCTCCACCCTATCAGCACTTACGCACTGTTATCATTTCTTATTCCTTTGCTTTTCTCCTTGACTGGAAGCTCCGCATGGGGCAGAACCCCTGCCTGCCTTGCTCACTGTATCCCCACCTACTAGCTCAGTGCTTGGCACATGATAGGCATTCAATAAATGAACACATCAGTGGGAAGCCAGCGTTCTACAGATGACCTGTGGCCAGGAACACTAATTGTTTTAATGAATTACATTAATGAGAGGATTTTTATAAGCACACAAATCTACATTATTTCCAAAAAGGGAAAGTCATATTTAGCTATTTCAATTCATCAAACATTTTCTGAGTGCCCCTGAGTGCTAGCCCCTGAACCAGGTGCCAAAACAGAAAGAAGATAAGACACGAACCCAGCTGTCAACGACTCTGCTGGATACGGGAGATACACAGGTGATTAAGATGTGCTCCCTGCCAGCAAGGGACTCAGCTATAATGGTAGTAATAGACATGAAAACAAATTATCACAACATATGGAGTATGATAGTTCAAATCAGAAACATGTACAAGGTTTAGAAGCAACACACATGTTATGCCCACACAAATCACACTCGTCTACCTTCCTCTCTGCACATATTTTCCTGAAGTGTTTGTAAATCAGATTATTTGAAATGCCTCCAAGGTAACTTTCTGTTTAAAGAAAGCTTGTGGCGAGTCTTTTTAAAATCAATTCCTAATTTAATTCTTTTGTAAATTTAACACTGAAATAGGATAATCTTTATTCGAAAAGCAGATCACAATTGTATTACACTCTAAGGAGCCAGAATAACCATGTGTGGGGGAACATGGTAAACTTTAAGAGAAGGAATTTTCCCTTGGGAGCTTCCCTCGCTGCATTTAAAAATCCACCCTTAGAAGAGGCTGTTGAGTATATTTGTGCAAGGAGGGAAGAAGAAGGCACAGTCTGAAGGCCTGCTTCCTAATGCCGGCTCCAGCCCCGGCTGATTCAGTCACTTTGGGCAAAGCACATTCCTGGTTTTGCTCTCCCCGCCTCCCAGGGCTGCTGTGAATGCCTGAATGTCTGTGAGAGAGCTCTGTCAAACACTGTGTACCAAGCACAAAGGAGTTCTCCTTTTACACCTCCAGAGGAAAATTAAAATCTAAAAAGCTGTTTCCAAAGGCAGCTGGTAACTCTTCCTGCAATCTTAAAGGCCAGTGACCAGGAAGTAAATAGTCTTAGACTCCAGGCTTCTAGCATTTTAGGTTTCACTGGGACATGCCACAGTAGGGAAGAATACAACTAGAGACAAGTTATCCTTGAGATGTAAGCCCCTGGCAAAGGAGCATACAAGCAAAGGAGCTCTGCCCTACTTCAGGTGGGGCAACTGAGCGAAGTGAGGAGAGCAGTACCCTGGTTTGATGCAGCGACTTTCAGAGCATGTGCTTCATTCTCCTGGGATGCAGAGTATAAGAAATGATACAAAAGTAAAACCCTTCTCTGATGCATAATAAATTCAAGGATTCACAGGGAATCTGCTGTCCTATGTGGAAATTACATAGCACAGTGCCTGGCACAGAAGAGACTGTCTTAGTCAGCAGTTCAGGCTGCTCTAACATACTGTAGTCTGAGCGGCTTAAGCAACAAACATTTATTTCTCACAGTTCTGGAGGATGGGAAGTCCAAGATTAAGGCACCAGCTGATTTGGTATCTGGTAAGAACTTCCTGGTTCATAGACAGCTATTTTTTTCACTTTCCTCACAAAGCAGATGGGAAAGAAAGCTCTAAGGGGTCTCTTTTCTGAGAGCACTAATACCATTCAAGAAGGCTCTATACTGATACCTAATTACCTAATCAAAGGCCCCACCTCTTATACCAGCACCTTGGGGATTAGGTTTTTACATATGAATTGGGTGCGGGGTGAGGGGGGAATCACAGGGGGTGGGGGGATGACATTCAGTCTATTGCAGAGATGCTCAATAAATGTTGCCTGTTATTACTACATATGTGTCATTAATCCTGCTCACCCAATATTCTGGCTCTCCACCTTCAAGCACATGGTAAGATTATACTTCCTGGACCTCTGCCATTGGGTGGAAACACACAACCGGTTCTGGCCAATGAGCTGTGAGCAGACACATGACAGTGACATGTATGTCACCATCAGACCAAGAATTTAGTTGCTGATATGAGACCCTCCATATCTCCCTCTGTCACGGCAACAGCAAAGCTCCACCGCCCTGGGTCTCAGTGAGTCCACCCACCAGGGACCGTAGGATAAGGAAGAAAAAGATCTTGTCTTATGCTGCTGATATTTTAGAATTATTTACTTGCTCTCCATTTATGGTACTCCTATTAGTGTAAAGGGAGCAAGAGAACAACTAATGAAAAATACCAAATCAAATGTCACTTAATATTTTCCCATCTGCCAAAGATGAAGATGATACCAGCTACTCTGTATACAGATTGTCTACCATGTGCTAGGAGCTTAATATATGTAGTGGCTGTTCCCTCACCACCTGGTGTCCTGGACCCCACCTGTCTTCCCCTTCCCTGCCCTGTTCCACCCCAGACTGCTGCCACCCTTCGTCCCCATTAGGAATGAGGGTATGAGCGTGGAGATTGTCAGGTTGGCACAGGTACCCTGAACTGTTTCTGAGTGGGACATGGAGGTCACTGTCCCTATCCCAAGTTGGCAGGGCCGCAGCTGGTGACTTAGCAGGGGCAAGCTTCTCTCTCAGCCCAAACCAGTCTCAAGCACGTCCAGGCCAAAAGCTGCAATACTTTCAGGGGTCACCTATCTACTGTGTGTGACGAGAAGATGCCTGGCTCTCAGTCTGGGCATAGTGTGTCAGGCCATAGAGATTGGCAGGAAGGGAACCTGGAGGTCAGTGGGTTCTATGAACGAATGAGTCACAGAGGAGGACCCCTCCCCACCGTGGGTGTCTGTGAGGGTTTGCATTCCTCCACATGTCTCTCTGTGGTTGAGGGAGTATGGAATTAAATAAGAAATTTCTAAAACACCATCACAGATCAATAGAGAGGTCACGGAAGAAGGGAGAAAGTGTTATGTCTTAGTATCTCTTTTTGTTTGTTTGTTTGTTTGTTAGTTTATTTTGTGCATTAGATTCTACATATAAGTGAAATCATACAGTACTTGTCTAGTATCTTTAACAACACTTTTTCCTGCTTTTTGAACAAGGGGCCTTATTTCCATTTTTCATTGAATTTAGCAAATTATGTAGCCCATACTGCATACCGAAACCACCACAAACTTCACCAGTCAAAAATTACTTCTAATCTTCCTACGCTTATTAACCAGGCCTCAGGGGTTGATTCAGATTAGGACACTTCCTATGCTAATTAGCCACTCCCAGGGTGTTAAAGGGAATTAATTTATTGACACTCACATCCATTTCAAAGCCAAAACAATCGACTTGAGGCAGAAAACACATAGGGTCTTGAGAAAGAGTAAAGATGAGGGGAGTAGCCTTAATGCCTTCTGGGCTGCCAGAAATAACCACAGGCTGGGTGGCCTACACAGCACTTCTTCATCATGGTTCTGGAGGCTGGGAAGTCCAAGGTCAAAACTCAGGCACATTCCAAGTTTGGGGAGCACAGGCTTTCTGGTTCACATATAGCTGTCTTGTACCCACACGTAGTAAAAGGGAGTGAAGGATAAGGGACCTCTCTCAGGCCTTTTTTAGAATCCTCCCACCTCCTATTATTGTCACTTTGGAGGTTAGGATTTCAGCACATAAAACTTGGTTGACAAAACTTCCAACCTATAACAGGAGTGCGACTTTCACTAAGGCGGTCAGCAAAACCTCTCTGAAATATAAACACAACTAGCGGTCAGCAAAACCTCTCTGAAATATAAACACAGCGAGGTGCCCAGTTCAGAGAGATTGAGCTGTCTTGCAAAATACTTTTCTGCAAAAGACACTGCCAGCTATTCCACTTCCTATTTTGTAGAAATGATTCCTGTTTTTTACAAACACAAGGGTATGTTTGTAAAGGCTGAAAAAGGGTTTGAAAGGAAGCATACCAAGCTGTTATCAGCAGTCACCTCTTGATGAGGGATGATTGAGTTGGAGGGATTTACTCTGTAATTTTTAAACTTCTTCATTGTTTACATTTTTAATAATGATAGCAGTAAAGTCCAGTGGCCTTGGAGCCCATCTGTGTTCTGAGAAGACTCAACTCTTGTTGTGTAAAGGAAGCAGCATGGAGCAGGTTAAGACCCAGGTGTGGAGTGCTGGTTCAAACTGGACAATTTGTGTCAATTATTTTCTCTGTGCCTCAGTTTCTTCCTGCATAAAATGAGGATGACATTAAGGCCGACTTTATAGAGTGTGTGTAAAGATTAAATGAGATAATCCATATGAAAGACTTAAAACAATGCCTATTCATAGTAAGCACCCATAAATATTAGTGATTATTTGTGGTAAGGCATGTAGAAACCCATTGTTCAGAGAAGGGTGGTCCCTGCAAAGGGGTGGGATATCCTGGGTCCTCCTAGAGGTGGGAAAAGAAAAGAATATCTTTGAGGTTCAAAGTCATAGACACCTGCTAAAGCCTGGAGTGGCCATAATCAAAGCTGTGGGCTGAGAGGGGCAGTGAGATCAGCTTGGCCCTGAGGGTTCACAGAACCAGGCTCAGGGGCTGACTCTTGAATCATAAGCAGTGCGAGCATCAAATAAGGTCATCCTACCCTGCCCTGGCTTTCATGGAGTTGGAATTTTCACCTCCAGGAACACATCAGCCTCACAAGAGGGCTGTAACTTGACTACCTCCTGCCTGGCCTGCAGTGCCCACTGGTGAGTGGACCCCTGGGAAGGGAGAAAGGAGGCCTCCTCCTCCCCCAAACCCTGAGAATACCAGCAAGACCGGAGACAGCAACTTGCACTTCAGCCTGCACCATGACCCTGCAAGAGAGAGGAGCGACTGCCCAGGACCACTGGACTCCCTGTTTCCTACAGTGACACCAAAGGCAGTGAATATGGACCCCCTCAGGGTTCTTGGGCTTAACAGAAGAAAGGGGCCTTGGAGAGAAGAGCACATAGGACTATGGGGATGGGACACTCGAGTGTTTTCATTTGTGTCATTTATTACCTTGGGTCACTTTTGGGACCTCAAATTGTAAAGCAGAAGGCCTCAATTTCAAAGTACTATTACCTACCTGAGGACTTTCAGAGCTAGAACCACACTGATTCAGATCATGAATTATACTTCCCCAATTTCATAAGTCAATTAGGCATCATGTCTATTCATTCCTTCTTTTCTACCCAGACAATCTGATCCATGATTGCCTTCTTGCTATTATACATTCACACCAACATACACACAAAAAAATGACTAGTGAAGAGATGCTTTAGAGATGTAGCTGGCTCATAAAGAGGAGGGAAATGCATTCACCACCCATCTCCTTGGACACAGAGGCAGGTGCCAGATGTGCTGTGGAGCTGCAATGCCAGTTCTAACAGGAGCACATCTTCTCTCTGCCCCAGAAATTACCCAGCACAAGTCTTTAATCAGAAGGCCTCAACATCCAAGAGGAGGCTCGTGCCTTTATGGGTACCTGTGATTACAGAACCTCTCTGTTCACAATGAATGCCTTTCTGTGAAGGGAAGTGATGCTATTCAGAGGGACTAGCTGCCAGCAGCATGGAGAAGGACCTGTGTGCTTGCTGGCTCTCCCCCAGCACTCATATTGCACGGGGTCAGGGCTTGAAGAGGGCCATGTATCCACATGACCCACTCCCTCCACCGGTCAGCACTGACTGCTCAGACTCACTGGGCAATCCCTGCACCCCAGTGCCAGGCACTGTGCAGGAAAAGAGATTTAACAGTGAGTAGTGAGCAATGCCGTTGCCTTCTTTCCCCTTGCTGAACTCAGAGTCTAGTTGAGTCACCGGCAATTAAGATAAGGCACTTCAGGAGCTTGTGTGCTCACCAAAATACATGGTCCTCCTTCCAGAATATAACATTGTCACTGGCCAGCAGGGGTCCCCGGCAAACATGTTTGTGCCAATGGAATGGGAGCAGAAGGGACACAGGACACCTCTGCATCAGGGCAATAAGGGACAGATATGCCTTTCAGCCATTATCCCGGCTCCTGCCTTGCTGAGTGCTCAGGACTGAAGGCCATAGAGGATGGCAGAGCTACAACAGAGAAAGAGCTTGGGGCCTTGGTCACCCTGAGGAGAATAGCCTAATAACCAGAGCACCTGCACTGGATGGTTAGGTGAGAAATAAAATTCTATTGCATTAAGCCCCAGAAATGTTAGTTTGTCTCTGCAGCTGGCATTTTCCTAACTAACAAAATGTTACCATTGGAGAAAGAAAAGGATGATATGCAGCACCCAGCAGAGGCACCCCAGGACCAGGACCAGTCCCCAGAGGGATTCATTTCTGGGCTAGAACCTAAAATACAGCATGGGATAAAGGTAGTTTTACAGTTTTGAGTACACAGAACACAGAGTTTATTCTTGTATTATTATTTATTGATTATTATATTATTTTCTACATGAACAATTGTAAACCTACTTTTGTCTTTCCTGTTTATGTAGGCATAGGCCAGCCTAATGGGTAAGGGGTAAAAATAGTTTTCCAAGAAGAAGGAATAGCATGTGTCTGCCCCTGGGGAAAGAAAGAGAACAATGGGAAGTTCAAGGAACTGTAGAGTGTGGACAACTGAGCGCAGCAGTTGGAGCGGGGAGGAGGGAGGAGACAAAGGAAGGGAGATCAACTGAGCATCTTGTTAACCAAACTGCAAACCTGCAGCTCCATCCTGAAGTGTTTTGGAAGCTATGGATGGGTTTCCACCAGGGCGACGTGTTGAGATTTCTATTTTAGAAAGATCACAGTAACTGTAATACAGAGAACGGATTGGAGTACTTGGAAAGACACATGTTCATTATTTCCTCTTTCTGCCAAAAGTGTACTAGAACAATGCTGCTGAAGAAATGTGAGTGGCCTACTGCTGGAGCCTGGAGAGGTTCCCAACACCCACTGAGGCCTCAAGAATTTTAGAGAGGCAGGTGCTGGGCTGCAGGAGGACAGCATTAGCAACCTTTGTTTACAACATGTCAGGCCACCAGATGAACACCAGGGGCCTCAGAAGAGGCGTACATGTGGGAGGGAACCTGAGATGAAGACCTTTAATTCTCACTAATGGCTCAGGGGCCCCAGCAAACCAAGCTCATGGGGTGCCCCTCAGGACCCTCAGCACAGAGAGAGGAATTTGCTCTGCTCGCTGACTCACCAGACCTAGGTACTACTGAAGGCAGCAGGGTAAAGAACTAACCTACCTGTGCTGGGAGAAGTCTGTCTCCACCCTGGAGAAAGCTGAGACCCAACAGCAGTACTTCTCCACCTCCCACCCCTTGTAATACATCACACACGCCACGCACCTTCCTTCCTCTGGGTGCCTCTGCTGGGCCAACGGGATCTCCTTGCAAAGCTGCAAACCATAAAAAGGGAGATGGAAGATCTTCCCCAGACCCTGAAGCTCTCTGGAAATGCCTTCAACTGTTCACCCTTTCACTAAGCTCCTGGAAGATCACACACATATTTTCACTTCTGCAGGGCTCAGCTGAGAAGAAACAGTGTTTAAGGAAGATTGCTCACCCATCCATTCCTCTGGACACTCTTAGTCCATTTGATCATCTGTAGAGAGTTTTTGCTGAATTCTGTTAGCATAAGATATGATATGGCAGGCCAATACTGAAGGATGTGACAAGACATGGACCCAAGGAATTTGTCCTTTTCTTCTAGGAGGATGCTCCTGAGGACTCTGCTCACTGAATTCCACAGGAATGCTCTTTACAGAGCCCATGGGAAAAATTTCTCTCTGGTCTAAGTTTCAGAAATTATTGTGCTATTTCTGAGCAACTGACCTGTGACTCAAGTGACTGATCATTTTCTCCATTTTGAGGTGGTTGCTAGAAAGCCAGGGCCAAATTTGTGGTCCACTTCTGACAAGGACTCAGAGCCTGATTGAGGACATTTTGTACTCCCAGTTTCTTATTTTTTTCTCACTTTTATTTTCATTTTGCCTTAATTTTTTCACTTTGCTAATCTTTGTTTTACCTTGTTGTATTTCATGTTTGCCATTGATATTGTAAAGCAGCTACTAATGACCAAAATATAACACTTTTAAGTATTTTATTGCTTATGCTCTTACAGTTGTTCCAATTTTCCCTCTTTATCCCTTCCACAGCCTGCCCCCCACTCCCACATCAATCCCCACACCATCGTCCATGTCCATTCCTGTATGTTCTCTGACTAATCCCTTCACCTTTCAACCAGTCCCCACCTCTCCCTTCCCCTCTTACAGCTGTCAGTCTGTTCTGTTTCTACACCTCTGATTCTATTTTGCTCATTAGTTTATTTTGTTCATTAGATTCCACTTATAAGTGAGATCATATGGTATTTTTCTTTCATTGACTGGTTTATTTCATTTAGCATAATATTCCCCAGTTTCATCCATGGTGTTGCAAAAGGTAGGAATTCCTTCTTTTTTACTGCTGCATAGTATTACATTGTGTAAATGTACCCTAGGGGTTTTTTTACCCACTTTTCTACTGATGAGCACTTAGGCTGTTTCCAAATCTTGGCTATTGTAAATAACACTGCTGTGAACCCAGGCATGCATATATTCTTTTGCATTGGTGTTTTGGGATTCTTAGGGTATATGCCCAGGAGTGGAATCACTGGGTCAAAAGGCAGTTCCATTTTTAATTTTCTGAAGAAACGCCACACTGTTATCCACAGTGGCTGCACCAGTCTGCATTCCTACCAACAGTGCACTTTTCTCCACATCCTCACCAGCACTTTTTGTTTGTTTGATGTATTAATGATGGCCATTCTGACTGGTGTGCAGTGATATCTCATTGTGGTTTTAGTTTTCATATCTCTGATGATTAATGATGTTGAGCATGTTTTCATATGTCTATTGGCCATCTGAATGTCCTCCTTAGAGAAGTATTTAATGAGGTCCTTTGCCCATTTTTTAATTGGATTGTCTTTCTGGTATTGAGTCATATGAGTTCTTTACATATTTTGTTTTTTTTGTTTTTTTATTTATTTATTTTTTTTTATTTACTTTTTAAATACATTTGTCTCTGCCTCCCCCCCACCTCTTTCCCTTGCCCCCTCCCACCTTCCCTCCCTCAGCTCTTCCCCTTTGGTTTTGTCCATGAGTCCTTGCTATATGTTCCTTGACTTTCCCCTTCCCTTCCCTTTCCCTGCCCCCCCCCCCTTCTCTCTTGTCTCTGTTGATTTCTTTTCCTTTCAGTGTTGCTGGTCATATCTTCCTTGCATCTTTGCATTGTTGGTTAGGTTCCGCTTATAGGTGAGATCATATGGTATTTGTCTTTCGCCCCCTGGCTTATTTCGCTTAGCATGATGCTCTCCAGTTCCATCCATGCTGTCGCAAAGTTTAGTACTTCCTTTTTTCTTTCTGCTGCGTAGTACTCCATTGTGTATATGTACCATAATTTTTTGATCCAATCATCTACTAATGGGCATTTAGGTTGCTTCCAAGACTTGGCTATTGTAAATTGTGCTGCTATGAACATTGGAGATTAAATCCTTACCTAATGTACAGTGGCAAATGTGTTCTTCCATTTTCATTTTGATGATGATTTTCTTGTCTGTGCAGAAGCTTTTTAATTTGATGTAGTCCCATTTGTTTCTTTTTTTCCTTTGTTTCTCTTGCTCTAGGAGATAATATTGGCAAAAATATTGCTACATGAGATACCTGAAATTTTCCTACCTATGTTTTCCTCTAGGATTTTTATGGTATTGTATCTTATATTTAAGTATATTATCCATTTGGAGTTTATTCTGGTGTATGGTATAAGCTGGTGGCCTAGTTTCATTTTCTTGCAAATACTAGTGCAGTTCTCCCAATACCATTTATTGAAGAGATTGTCTTTACTCCATTGTATGCTCTTGCCTCCTTTGTCAAATATTAATTGACTATAAAGGTGTGGGTTTATTTCTGGGCTCTCTGTTCTGTTCCATTGAGCTATGTGTCTGTTCTTATGCCAGTATCAAACTGTTTTGATTAAAGTGGCTTTGTAGTATAGTTTGATATCAGATATTGTGATCCTTCCATCTTTATTCTCCTTTTTCAAGATTTCTGAAGCTATTCAGGGTCTTTTTGGTTCCATATAAATTTTTGGAATATTTGTTCTAGATCTGTGAAATATGCCATTGGTATTTTAGTAGGAATTGCATTGAATCTATAGATTGCTTTAGGTACTATGGACACAAAATATAATACCCTTGAGCAGAACATGGCTTCTGGTAATTAAGGTAGAAAGTCGGGAGGAGAATAATGACAGGTGGCATAGGTTAGCATCAATAGAAATGAGCTTTTAAAGTATTTCTAATTCTGTTCAATGTAGAAGTTTAGCAAATAAAAAAGGATGATTGTCTATTGAAACTTGATAAAAGATAAATGATTGTTATAGTAAGTCTAGTTGGATGTCTACCATTGGTGATGTTTGGGTCTATTGAGCTATCTTCAACAGTTTCTTATTCTGAGCCAAATTCGTGTCCTTCTGTATATGTTCCAGCTGCTGATTATCCTAAATAACATCTTTGTTGTGTTTTACATGCTTTGGGAACCTTGACAATGAACTAAAATATATATGTATATATTTTTCATATATGTTCACATAAATTCATATATATTAGAATACATAGACTATATAGTCATGCATTAAAGCAAAGATAGTTTTGTTATGAAATACACAGTCTTCCTCAGAAACTAGGAATTTTGCTGTTCACCTTGCTACATCCTACATAGTTTTGAGATAGACAGGTTGTGCACGTTATCCATAATCCTAATCTTTTTTTCCTAACAAAGCCATTTTCTAGCATATCACTCCCAATGCCTACCTGTTCCAAAACCATCCACCAAGTCTGAGGAAGAATACTTGCTAAATTTTAGCCATAAATTCTTAGTTCTTCTAAGGCCATGTGAAACTCTGATAAAATTGGTGCTTTCTAGATCGTTCTCCTATTACTCTGCATAAGTTTCTCAACAGATTGACAAGCCTGCTTATGAGTAGAATAGAAAAGATGCATCTTTACTATTTTCCCACAAAATGTGCTTTTCCAGATTTTACTTTTTCCTTCAAGAGTGTTTGAGGCTATTTGGAAGACTTTTGAGAAGAAGAGAATATAATTCCATATTTTTCATGCATAGTCTTCCAGGAAATGCCAACCTTCTTCCCTAATCCTTCTAGAGAAGTTGTGGGACATGTATTGGTTTCCTACTGTTGCTATAACAAATTACCACAGACTTAGTGGCTAAAAACAACACAAGTTTATTACCTTTAAGTTCTGGAGATGAGAAGTATGAAATGGGTTTCAATGGGCTAAATCAAGGTTTCTAACAAGCTGCGTTCTTTCTGGAGGCTCTAAGGGAAAATCCATTTCCTTGCCTTTTGCCAGCTTCTATAGCGTACTCACATTCCTCAGATTATGGCCCCTTCCTCCAACTTCAAAGCCAGCTAATTAGTCCAGCTCTTCCTCATGATACCACCTCTCTGGTTCTGGTCTCCCCTTTCACCTACCCTTTCCCACTTTAAAAGACCCATGTGATTATACTGGGTCCATCCAAATAACCCAAGGTAATTTCTTTATCTTATAATCAGCTAATTAGCTTCTATCTGTAACCTTAATTCTTCCTTGCCATGTCACAGGTTCCAGGAATTAAGACATGGACATTTTGGGGAAGCCATCATTCTGCCAACCATAGCACATAAGTCCTTCAAGAAGTCTAAATATAGTTTCTCTGAAGGCATTTAATAAATTCATATTTCTTAAAATACCAGTATATATATAGATTACCAATGGTTACTTTTAATTTTTGTGGTATTGGCATGTCAATAATCTAGAAGCATCTCCCACATTTATTTCATTGCCATCACACTAAAAAAGAAAAAATCTCATTCGGGGACATTTATTTGTTTTTACAGTTCACTAATCAAAGGAGAGACAGAAGTTCTGGATTTTCTAACAATCTGATGTAGACCAACAAACAACCGTCCTTTCCATCGTGTTTAGATATCCTCTACTTTCAGGCTCATGAAAGGATGGCATCTTACTCCTTTGAAATTGAACATGGCCAAGTTACTTGCAATCCTTCCCTGAGCCTGGAAGTGACACACATCTCCTCTGCTACATTGCATTGGTGGAAAAATTTAACTGTAATTTCTTGTCTCTCCAAACCTCCCTTCCCCTGGCACAGTGATCACAAAGGAGAATGTGAGCATGGATGTGGCATAAGATTGATACATCCTGGAATGGTGTGTCACACATGGACAGCAGCTCTTTCAGAGAGTTGCTCTGATTTACAGTAGACTTTGCATGAGTGAGAAATAAATTTTTATTGTGATAAATCAGTGATATTTGGGGTTATTTGTTATGAAGGGTAGCAGAACATATTACCCCCAATATATGACATAGGAGTTTAGGAAATGCCACCCCAAAACATGCCACTTTGGCATATTGATTATTTTGAGCTGTAGGTACTTGAAAACAGCATATGCAGGAAAAGGCTTTCTCCAATCTCCCCTTATCTAACTAAAGGCTGATTGTCTAAAAGGAACCTAATTATTATAATCCTGCTCCCAGGAGCTTCTTCAACCAGGAAAGATTGACACTTATTGCAGAAGAAGAACTAGAGGTCAACACCACAGCCAGACAAACTTTGTCACAAACTATCGTACCTCCCACTTATGCTTCAGAAAGCACATTCATCTTTCCTAAAATTCATTTACACTCCCTTATGAGGCCACATCTCCCCTCCCCTTTCCCTATTAAGATGGTACTTAATTCTGAGTTCAAAGCCACCTCAGAGAGTTATTATGAGTTTGTTTTTCTCTTGTCTCTGCCAAGGAGTCTCAACCAAGAATTCAGAAGGGTAGAGGGAAAATTATTCCTACAATTATCGTAACATAATATTGCCTACCTCAATTGGTACATGGCCCATGTATTAACTAGAAAGATCCCCCTTACTACTTCCACCAAAAAAAAAAAAAAAAAAAAAAAAAAAGGAAATAATAGCACTATTAATTAAGGACACTCTTAGCATAACATTCAAACTGGAGTTCACCCGACATGCTCCCTGAGCTGTCACTTTCTACTCAAACAACTTATGAAAGCCCACTACAATATGGTAAGGAATAAATACTAACCTTTATGTTCTTATATTAATAAAAATGAGCTTTGGAACTCCCATTACATAACAAAATATTCTTTCATTGTTAACAGGATATTGATGATGAACTTAGCCATAAATAATGATCATAATTGATGATGAACCAAAGAGTCAGGAAAAGTCCTTTCGATTAGATGGCTCTCTGTCAAATGCTGAGAAATGTCAAGCAACCAGGGAGTTTCAAAACATTAACAATAGTCTGTGCTTAAGATCTAGAAAGCAATTCCATATTAAAGTGGAATTAAAATTTTTATTTTCTTTACTGCTTTCCTAACAACCATTAGAACAGTTGGTGCTCTGGGCACAGTGGTATGTACACAATAGGAATCTAAAGAATATTTGTTGAATGATAGAATGATCTTCATGGCACCTTATACCCAAAACAAGTCTGTTCTCGCAAAGACATTACCCAAAATGAAAAGATTGCCCTGTTGCATGCCTCCAGCACTGGCCATGAGAATATAAAAATATGAGTACTGAGCCAATAGTTTATTCCATTGCAACCCAAACTTCTACGCAAATCAGCACACCTCTTCCTGTTGGCTTAGGCGTAAATGATTGAACCAACTATATGGAATATTAACTTCACATACAAATAAGTCATTAGTAATCATTGACTAGTGCAAGCAGTAAGCCATTAATTACTTATCAAACATAAGATTAAGAGACAATTTAGCCCTGGCTGGTATGGCTCAGTAGATTGAGCACTGGCCTGTGGACTGAAAGGTCACCAGTTCAATTCCCACTCAGGGCACATGCTTGGGCTGTAGGCCAGGTTCCCAGTTGGGGGCATGTGAGAGACAATAGATCTATGTTTCTCTTGCACATGTTTCTCTCCCTCTCTTCCTCCTTCCTCTTCCCCCAGAGTAAATAAATAAAATCTTTTTAAAAAGAGGCAATTTAGATCAAAAGTCCTGTGGTAAGGAATTTACTCTAATAAAACTTCTCTAATTTTCAAAATAAAAGAGAACAAATTTGTAAATCATGGCATGATCTTCATTGCCAGAAGAATTTAGCTGTCTAGAAACTTCAAATATGGGTGCATGCTTCAAGCCTCAGGCTGCGGGGGCAACTTAGGGGGCAATGAGCAAGAGAGAAGGAAATGGCAACTCTTGCAAAAGGACACAAAGAGTGTAGTGAGTACACTCACACACATCTGCTGTGCCACACCTATACCTGCAGCATGTCTGAAGTTCATGAATAGGCAAGACATGCACATTTGTACAAACAGGCCAATGAGAAGCCTGGCCAGTGTCTAAGACTAAGGTACCTATACCAGAGCGGGGCTCCACAGGGACAGGTATAGCACCTTGGTTTTGGTAAGGAAGCAAACATCTAAAAATGGGACCCATTTTTTTCACATCTTCTCTGTGCATTTCATATGTTGATTTCATTTGTTTTGTTTTGTTTTGTTTTGTTTTCATGGCTTTCCCAATAGTCTGAAGTCTTAGAGACTGTGCTTGGGGAACAGTCTCACTTCTACGCTCCCTCAGTTCTGTTTCTGTACCTATAAAAGGAAATTGAGAAGGGTATAGCAAAAAAGAGACAGAAAGAGCCCTATATCATTGGGTATCCAGCCTAGGGGATTGGAAGTTGTTGCAAATTCTAGCATAATGTCAACAGAGTGTTGGAAGAAAAGGATAAAACACATTCCAGAGTTATCAAGTGCTATTTACCTTGACCATGTTGCTAGAGATGAATCTTAGTATTTTTATGCCTGTGATTGGTATACATCATAAGGGTCAGATTTATTTCCCCTTCCATACTAAATGAACTCTAGATGTAAAACTACGTAGCAGTAGTGCATAGGGAAGACCTCCAAAAAAGATGTGGGGCCGCAGATCTCTCCATGTCCACCAACGTTGGTAATGAATTTTCATGGAGCAGAAAAACAACTACAGTTGACTTTTGAACAGCATGGGTTTGAACTACATGGGTCCACTTATACACGAATTTCTTTTTTCAATAAATACAGTTGGCCTTCCATATTGTGGGTTTTCAAATCAGGGATTCAGCCAACCACAGACTGAACAATACAGGTGGGGCAAAAGAAGGTTTACAGTTGTTTGCATGGAAAGTAATACAATACTTAATAAGTAATAATACAAGAACAAATTCTGTGTTTTGTATACTCACAACTGTAAATGTACTTTTGTCCCATCTTGTATTTTCACATTCTCAACGACAGTTTCCCAGCTGCAGATTCCCAACAAAAATACTGTTTTCAATATACGGTTGCTTGAAACTACAGATGCCAAGGGCACCGGTAGTTAAATTTTTGGAGAATAAAAAATTAGATGCAAATTTTCAACTGTGCACGGGTGGGAGCCCCTAACTCTCACATTGTTCAAGGGTCAACTGTATACTATATGCCAAGAGAACAGCAAAGAACAAAGATCAGTGAGAAATACGTTTCAAAGAAAGAGAAGTTTTGGATACATTCATACTTAGCTGATATGATCCTGCCTAAGTGTCACATTGTGTCACAATTAATGTTACCTTATGAAATGCTACCTGTATATTGTATTTAATTAGAGTTAGTTATTCAAACTTTGCCTATATTGTGCTAAAACAGCAAATTGAAAAGTTAAAATTTTTGCCAAAAAATAACTATTTTTATTTATTTACATTATGTCCAAAAATAAATTGACTGTTTTTTAAAAAAATGAAATGCTTTGCATAAACTGGTTTAAGTATGTTGTCAATATTTGATAACTCTCAGAAGTTTGGTAGGCTTCCTTCTCTGTAGCAGTTTCCTGAAAGAGGCTACCTAGGGCTCACTTTCTCAAAGGATCTGAGATCATGCAAGGGCTAAGTTTTAAAACATTTGCTAAATGATTAGTGATGCCCATCGTGGATGTGTGGCAGAGGGGTGAGGGGGTGGGGGAGGCTGGCAGTAAAGCGGGTTAGGGAATAGGTGGGAATAGGATTTGCAGGGATGAGGAGCAGCTATGGTACCATACATGGTGCCACATTGTCCTGTTAGGGACATAGAACCAATGCTAATGCATCTGAGGTTCATAATATTGAAGAGTGGGTACCGAATTATTACACTTAAGGTAATCCTCAGTCTTCTCTTTTAAAAAAAATGTTTCACAAATGCAAGTGTACTATTAATAAATAATATCTCTCCACTGAAGAGCAAATTTTTTTCTAAGCAATAGTTTCCTCTCTTTTTTTTAATCCTCACCCAAGGGTATGTTTATTGATTTTAGTGAGAGAGGAAGGAAAAGAGAGAGAGAAACATCAATCAGTTGCCTCCCATACACTCCCTGAGCAGAGATCAAACCCACAATCTAGATATGTGCCCTGATTGGGGATCAAACCCACAACCTTTTGTTTTATGGGATGACACTCCAATGAACTGAGCACCCAACTAGAACTAGTTTTCTCAATTATTAAGTTAAATTATTAACATGGCCAGGAACACAACAGCCTCAAACCCATGATGCATGATAACCACATGAAAATTCTGACTGGTTTTCTCAACTTCTACAGCTGAACTGGGTATTTGTATAGTTTACCCTTTTTCTTCCTACATGCTGGTTAAGCTAAAGCATTAGGGAACTAGCAAAATTCACAAAAACTGTAAGTTAGAGTCACTCTTTTTTGAGAAGGCAACACATTCAAAAAGCATCGCTTATAATTATGAAGCTATTATAAAAACATTTTAAGAATGTGGAAGTACATTAAATCTACTCAAGAGAACAGGCACAAGAATGTGGCCTAATGTTATCTCTTAGTATAAATTAAATTTGATGTGTCAAAAGTTGCTTCATTTTAAAAAATTAAAATGTCCAAAAAATTATGTAAGGCATTTAAAAATTAAATGTCTATAATCAGGAAAGGAACAGATACTTTTGGGGGGCTGCCTTAATGATTAATACATATTGTCAGATAACTAATTGAGCCTTGATGAGAGAGGAATCAAAATGAACAAAAGATTATTTTTCATACAGACATAGAGCATAAGCTGTGATGGCCAAATATGAAATCTTAGGTAATTTTGTCTGCTTCCAATTCCATATATCAAATTGCTTCCTGCAAGGGTAGGAAGCATATATAAATAAAATGTAGACCTAGAAAAATGGGAATTTCATCATAGCTCTCTCTAAAATATTAATAACAATAGTGACTTCCATTAATGAATCCTCCCCACACTTTCTGTATATTACTACATTTAACACTCAAAATAATCTTATAAGGCAAGGATTACTATTATCACCAAATTTTAGATGAAGAAATCTCCTTTCTTTCAAAAGTTCACCCAAAAATCTCACAACTATAACAAAAATTGTCTGTTAATGCCCACACAGAGAATTGCACAGGTCTGGGTTCTACGGTGTCCACTGGAAATGGGAAGCAAGGCTGCAGTCTTGGTTCAGCCCCAAAATGAATTTGTCTGGGCTCCTTCTGGAACTCAGAAAGCGACTCAGTCCCAGCTGTGAAATCTCTTCTGAATGCATTCAGACACATAAGTCGTTCTCATATTTTCATCTTCTCAAAAATTAATAAATATCATTGTAACAATTTAGGTTGTCCATAACTATCAGCAGTTTAGTGTCAATAGACTCTGTGTGTGTGTCCGTGTGTCTGTGTGTCTGTGTGCGCGTGCGCCTTTGCTCTTTTTATCTGTCTTCTTCACTTTTCATCGTCTACTCTCCACTTCTGTCTAGTAACTTATATCCCACCATCCTTTTACTGCCCTATTTGATTATAACATGACATAAAAACATATTTTAAATTTTAACTTATTGTGAAAGAAGTTCTCTGTTTTCACTTGTTCAATAAATAATCAGGTAGTTCCATTTTTCATATGTCTCCCTAGAAAATAGTAATGGAACACCATAATTAAGTTACTTTAATGTGGCCCTTGAGTCCAAAGAACTATGGCAGGGGAAAATGCTCCTCCTCTACCCCATATGCATGACTCTAGTGTGCAAAATGTCAAAATCCATCCATATATAAAGTTTAAAAGTAGTTCAGTTTCAGGAATTATTTTTGGCACAGGATGCTGGAACATGCATGTTTCTAACTTTTCAGGTTTTAGATATCCAGTGTTAATAGTTAGAATAAGATACAGGCAATTATGACCACAGAAAGCACTTGCAAAAATTCTTTTTTCCAACAAATCTTTTGAATAGCAGAATAATGATCAGGGAGAATCTGCTTGACTTTCATTTCTGCATAGCCAGTCTCTCCAAAGACACCTGTCTCATATACTCACCTCCTTCAGGAGTCAGTAAACTGCCCATGTGCAAACGAACAAAAATTCAAGGACTCAGAAAACCATAGAAAACAAATCTTGGGGATTTTCAGTTTATGCATTCAGGAAAAAAATTTTGATTTTCTATTTCTAAGGTAAACACTATAGAGAGAAATACAAAGACTTAACTTTGATGGGGAAACAGAAAGAACATATCTACACAGTGTGAAAGGCAAATAACAAAGTTAAAGTATAAATCCTGATAAATAGAAAAGATGAAATTTCCCTTGAAGTACATATACAGGGTGGGGCAAAAGCAGGTTTACAGTTGTTTGTATGGAAAACAACACATGTAATACAGACAATAATAAATAATAATACAAGAATAAACTCCGTGTTTTGCTTACTCACAACTATAAACCTGCCTTTGCCCCACCCTGTAGAATAAGAGGAGAAATTACACATGCACGTGTGTTAGGGGAGGGTGGCTGTTTATGGTCATTGAAAAAGTCTAGAAGGATATGCATCAAAATACTAATATCAGTTATCTCTGGGGGTTGGGATTATAGGTAGTTTTTTCATTCTGGTTGTCTGAACTTCCTAACTCTTTTTCAGTAAACACAAACAACTTCTGTAAAATAAATCAATAAAAGCCAAAAATATAAATGTTTGTAAAAGACTCAAGAATTTAAAAAAATTAAAATGTCCAAACATTAACAAGTGAACTGCTGTTCACAGAGTTGATACAACAAAATGGAAAGTCCCTTGAATACTAATTAAAGATAGTTAAGCAATTTGTTTGTAGGTATTAAACAATTCAATATTTACATAAAAGGGTTAATAAGAAATGGCACTTACTGTCAAGGACTTGTTTTCCAAAACATTTTAGGAGCTTAGAAAAATGAAAAATTTCAAAGTGATTCAAACCAACAGGTAGTCCAAGTGGAATTTCTTCACAAAGAGTCCTGAATCAGTTATGTAAGCCATAGTTACTAGGTTGACTTGCCAAAGGAAAGACAAACTTATTCAGATGCCAAGGAATGTTTAGAGTTTGTACCTTAAAGTTACTGCAACTTCAAGATGATGCATTGCAGTATTAAATATAATTGCAAAAGACTGGAAAGAATCCAAATGATCATATCAAGACACTGGCTGAATGAGCCATGGTGTGCTACACAGTGGAGTACCACGTCACAGAAACAAAAGAACGGGCACCATCTCAACCACACGCAGCATAATCACTAATATGTATTAGTAGGTGAAAAAAAAGGAGTGGGGGACAAAGTTTATAGTGTTGTATCTTTTAGTGAGAAAGGCAGAGGGGAGAAATATAATATATACTTGTTGGCTTATATTTGAAAAAAGTAAAGGATAATCCAAAAACTAAAAATAAGATTACCTATAAAGGGGAGAAGGAGACAGGTGGAGAGAATGAGGATAGAAGCTACACTTCTTGATATCATTTATTGTATAGTTTTGACTTTGGAACCCTATAAATGTTATACATACTTAAACATTACATTTAAAAAATATATTCATTGCATCTTGATGGGAGTTTAATTTGGCTAACAAAATATTTCATTTCTACTGAGTTGGAGTTTTATAAATAGAAATAAATCTTTCTAGTTTCTTTACCCCTTAAAATGAATTTTTGTCTATTCGACCTCTAAAGACAAATTTTATGCTTCTCACGAGTTTTTTTTTCTTTTCTACCAGCTGTTCCATGCTACAGATAGACAAGTTCAGATTGGAAAAAAGATAAGTGGGTTTTGGGGGGGTTTTAATTGCTATTATAAAGGCTTTACTTTTTCAGAATAGTTTTAGGTTTACAGCAAAACTGAGTGGAAGACACAAAGAATCCCCACATAACCCCTGCCCTCAAACATGCATAGCCTTCCCCGTTATTAACTTCCTCCACCAGCAGTACACTTGTTACAATTAATGAACCTTCACCGACACATCATTAACATCCCAAATCCATAGTTTACATTAGGGTTCACCTTTGGTGTTGTCCATTCTATGGGCTTGGACAAATGTATTAATGACACATATCTATCTTCATAGTATCATACAAAGTATTTTCACTGCCCTAAAAGCCCCCTGTGCTCCACCTATTTATATTAGCCTCCCCACTCTCCCCACCAGCTTCTAACAATCATTGATCATTTTACTCTCTCCCTAGTTTTATCTTTGCTAGGAATCATAGTTATGTAGCCTTTTCAGATTGGCTTCTTTCACTTAGTAAAACACATTTAAGGTTCCCCATGTCTTTTCAAGTGGTTTTTAATATATCAGTATATCCCATAAAATATAATCTTTTCTTAATCCTTTACATTTTTTCTGATGTTTCAAAATAATTGTAGAAATTAATATTTCATTGAATTTTTACTATATGACAGGCACTCTAACATTAAACATAGTGTACATATTTTCTCACTTCATCTGCTCAATGACTCTATGAGGTAAATACTTTTATTATCACCATTTTCCATGTGAAAGTTAAAGCACAGAGAAACTAGTTACCTGCCCAAAGTCACATCCCTCCAATAAGATCCTTTATGCCCATTTACAGTTAATCCCCATTCATACCCTAAGCCTCAAGCAATCACTAATCTACTTTCTGTCTCCATATTTCTGAGTGTTTCATATAAATGAAATCATGCTATACATGATCCCTTTTGTCTGATTTTCACTTAACATAGTGTTTTTGAGATTCACCCATTATTAGCATGTGTCAGTGGGTCATTGTTTTTTTATTGCTGAATAGTATTCCACTGTGTGAATACATCATATTTTGTCTATCCATTTACCAGTCGATGGACATTTGGGTTGTTCCAGTTTAGGGCTATAGTAAATAACACTGTTATGAACATTTGGGTGCAAGTCTTCCAGTGGACTTACATTTTCATTTCTTCTTCACTTCTCTCTACCTAGGACTGGAATTTCATATTACATAATAGTTTCATGTTTATCTTTTTGATAAACATCCAGAATGTTTCCAAAGTGGCTGCACCATTTTAAATTCCCATCAGTGGTGTGTAAGAGTTCCCATTTCTCCACATCCTCACCAACACTTGTTATTTTCTGTCTTATTTTTTAGAACTATTGAGTAGGTGTGAAAAGGTATTTCATTGTGGTTTTAATTTGCATTTCTCTAATGACTTACAATGTTGACCACCTTTTCATGTATTTCTTAGGCATTCTGTGTGTGTGTGTGTGTGTGTGTGTGTAAAGTCTGTTTATATCTTTTGCCCATTGTTTGATTTGGTTATTTATTTTATAATTCAATTTACTTATATGTTTGTTAATTTTTTTATTCTTTTATTGAATTTATTGAGGTGACATTGATTAATAAAATTATACAGTTTAGTTAGTGGAATAGGAGTCCTTGACTGAATATGCGTTTTGCAAATATTTTTTTCCCAGTCTGTTTCCTGTCTTCTAATTTTCTTAATGGTGTCCTTTGAAGTACAAAAGTTTTGAATTTTGGTGAGATCTAAGTTACCAATTTTTCCTTTTACTGACTATGTTTTTAGTACTGTACTTTAAGAAGCCTCTCCTAACTAATGGTCTTGAATATTATCTTAAATGTTTTTACTAAGAGTTTTATTGTTTTAACTCTGACATTTAAGTATGTGATCCATTTTAAGTTAGTCTTTTGTGCATGGTATAAGGTGAGAATCTAAGTTTATCTTTTTGCATTATGGCTATCTGATTACCCCAGCACCATTATTGAATGGACTATCCATTCCCAAGTAACTTACCCTGGCATTCCATAAAAAATCAATTGGCTCAGGTTATAAGGATTAATTTCTGGATTCTCAATTCTGTTCTATACACACACACACACACACACACACACACATTTATACATTTATGCCAATATCACATTGAATTGATAAATGTGACTTAATACTAAGTATTTGAAATTGGGAGATGGCAATCCTCTAATCTCATTCTTATTTTTCACAATTGTTTGAGCTAGCTTTGCATTTCCATATAAAATCTGCTTATCAATTCTACCCTCCCCGAAAAAAGCATGCTAGAATTTTGACAATAATCGCATTATATAGATAAGTCAATTTAAAGATAATTGACATCTTAACAACATTGTGTCTTCTAATCCATGGACATGGAATGTCTCTCCATTAACTTAAATTGTCTTTAATTTCCTTCAGCAATGTTTTGTAATTTTCAGTATGCAAGTCCTGAATTTTTTGTAAAAATTTATTCCTGCCCTGGCCAGTATGGCTAAGTCAGGGTACATGCCTACGTTGCAGTTTCAGAAACCTGTTGGGGGCATGTACAAGAGGCAACCGATTGGTGTTTCTCAATATTTCTCTTTCACATCAATGTTTCTCTCTCTCTTTTTCTCTCTCTCTTCCTCTCTTGCTACAAAAAAATAATAATTAAAAAGTAATAAAAATTTATTCCTAAGTATTTTATTATTTTTGATACTATTGTGAATGGAATTATGTTCTTAATTTCATTTTTGAATTGTTCATTGCTTATAGACACAAATACAATTGATTTTGGTGTACTTATCTTGTATCCTGAAATCTTGTTGTACTTGTGTATTAGTTCTAACAGTTTTGGTTTTTTGTTTGTTTGTTTTTTATCCTCACCCTGGGATATGTTTATTGATTTTAGAGAAAGAGGAAGAGAGAGAGAGAGAAACATCAATGTGAGAGAGAAACATTGATTGGTTACCTCCCATGTGTGTCCCAACCAGGGATCAAACCTGTATCATTTTGGTGTATTGAAGGACACTTCAGCCAACTGATCCACCTGACCAGGGCTAACAGTTTTGTTAGTGCATATATTTTCCTTAGAATATTCTATATACAAACTTTTTCAGAAGCCTAACAAGTTATAAAAGTCACTTTTAAGGAGCCTTTGATAAATGTTTGGTCTCATTTACAAACTTGGTTAAACTCTTTTTAAACTGCTTTTATAAATTTAATGTATTAATTCCCTTTTAAGTACTATAATTATCCAGCTTAACAAAACCTTCTTGAATACTTAAATTACTCTTATAAATCTAATACATTAAACTTATAAATATGGTAAACCTTTAGTTCTATTAAACTATTCAGTTCTGTAATGAACTTATTAATATTTGAACTTAAAATCACAAGTCTAAATCAACTACACATTTAAAATTAGAATTGCCAGGATGACCTATTACTCAATTAGGCCAAATTCTCTTAAACATTATAAGTTGAAAAATCTCAAAATATAACATGCCAAAAATGCACAGATTCCTCAAACTAAAATACTAATACTCCACATGTGAGAGTCTTAAACATTACTATACTTATTTTTAAATCATCCCAATTCACCATGCCAGCCCAAAAAACCATCCCTCTTTTTCTTCTTCTCTATACATTTGCTCCCCAAGAAACCTGATTACATCTCAATGAAGGCCTTGCTGTCCACTGCCTGTGTGACCTTGGCTAAATCTACTAGCTTCTTAGGGTTCCTGTTTTCTTTACTTATTTAAAAAAAAAAGTGGATAGTGTTAGGTTAGAGGGTCTCTAAGGCTTTAGCCATAAAATTCTGAAATTCATATTTTCTGTTCATTCATAGCTATGGTTTTCCATTCAGACTAATGGGAATGAACAAAATTACTAAAAAGAAGAGCATATACTGCTCATGAAAAGCTACTATCACAGCAAATATTCATTATTGTACATACAGTTATATGCCACATAGTGTCAGTTAACAACAGACTGCATGTACAACTGTGGTATCATGAGATTTTAATAAAGCTTAAAATTTTGTTTCACCAAGAGACATTTCAACCATTGTAAAGTCATAGCTCAATGCATTACTCATATGTTTGTGGTGATGCTGATGTAAACAAACCTACTGGATTGCCAGTCTTACAAAAGTATAGTACATACAATTAAAGTAATAGGCTATACCATCCAGGTTTGTCTAAGTGCACTCGCGCTGTAATGCGCTCATGATGAAATCGCCTAACAACCTATTTCTCAGAAAGTACAACATCTGTCCAGAAAGTATCAAGCCATTTAATATGAAAAAGAACAACATTTATTAAAGAAGATACAAGAAACATTGTACATAGGACAATGACACCATAGTTGCTTTCAAAGTACGTACCTTGGAACCTCACTCAGTTCTCCCAATCACCAATAGCTGCTCCATTGTATTTTCCTGAATCTTATCAACAGTCTGAAATCTCATCCCTTTCAAAGGTGATTTGAGTTTTGGGAAAATCCAGAAGTCACAGCGTGCCTAATCTGGGCTGTAGGAGCACTGATTCACCTCGGTGATTTGATGTTTTGCCAAAAAACTGTACAAGATGTGATGCATGAGGGGCATGTTTTCATGATGAAGCTACCAATCACCAGTTGCCCATATCTGTGGCCCTCTATATCATCTGAATAGGTTCTACAGAAGAATGTTGAAGTTTCATGCAAAATTTGATGCAGGTTCACTGCACTACTGGCTCAGTCATTTTGAATGCAACAGCCACACAATACACATGCTCACTCAACAGTGTCTACTTCCCCACTGACTAGTACAGTGAAGTCATCACTGTTCACTCATGCACATTCCAGTCCACTCTCCTTGGCTGCCAGGTTACATCAATATCATGCAAACCATTCTCATTATATTAACAATGGTTTTTCTTCTGAACTGGCCTCATATTCCTGTCATTAAGTGGTGCATGACTGTAATAAGATTTGTAATCTAAACTTAAAATCTTAAGAAATAAAGGGTTTTTTAAAATTCTAACTTTAATAAATCAAAAACTAATTTAAAAATCAAAGTAACTTATGAATAATCTCCTCTGTATACAACAACTACCATCAAGGACCTTAAAAATCAAATTTAACAAGTTAGAGCAGAATATTTCTTGGGCAATACAGGCTGTCATTCAACAGGTATGTGTGAAGTACCTACTGCACATCAGACAGACACTGTGCTAGGTGCCAAAGACTAGGGAGCTCACAGTCTCCTGGTGGTTGTGTCCAAACAAAGATTCTAAAACAGCCAAACTGTACAGATATTAGCCAGGCAACCAAGGGCATTGAGTTGTTTAGCATTCTCCATAAAATAAAGCCATGCTGTTATGACAGGATACAATTTTGAAATAGAACATAACAAGTATAGAGATCAAAGCCTCTCCTTAAATTAGTTAAAGATTTGCAAGGATGCATGATAGGAGCCCTACCCAGATGGGTCAGTTGGTTGGAGTGCTATTGTCCTGTACACCAAAAGTTTGAAGGTTCAATCCCCAGTCAGGGCATGTAGAGGAGGCAACCGATTCTCTCTCTCTCTCTCTCTCTCTCTCTCTCTCTCTCTCTCTCTCTCCCCTCATTCTCCCTCTCCTTCTCCTTCTCCTTCTCCTTCTTCTTCTTCTTCTTCTTCTTCTTCTTCTTCTTCTTCTTCTTCTTCTTCTCTAAAATAGATAAACATATCCTCATGTGAGGATTTTTAAAAGAAAAGAATGCAAGGTAGGAAATGGCTTTCCTGTCCAACAGCTCCCCTTCCCCATGCTGGGCTAGATCAAAATTTCATCAGCTTGGTGGGAGGAGCAAGTGGAGAGGAAGAGAAGCAAAGACAAAAAATCATAGATGCTGATGCATTCCTGAGAAATGGCCCTGCTCCCTGTCCCTCTGAGCTAAATTTCTGTTGAAGATGTAGACAGATCTCCCCCAGATAATTCTGGGCATTTGAAAAGAGAGAGTTATGCTCTTCTCCCCAGGGAACCCAGTAGGCAGCAAACCCAGAGTTCCCCAGGCCCTGTGTGTTGAGGTGTGTTTAGGCAAAGAGGTCTGAGGTAGCCCCATCAAGAGGTTTGGGAACAGTAGCAGGATCCCAGGTGGCCCTAAAGGGCACAGAAGTGGAATTCCCCCCAGCCTAAGTGAGGTGGTACCTTCCAGGCCAATTTCATTCCATCCTGATGATGGCCCTAGGAGAGAGGCAGTCTCAAAATCTGTACTTTACAGGTGAAGAAACCAAGGCTCTGAATTAAATAACATGCTCAAGGACACACAGCTCGACAGCTTTGGAGTCAGGACTTGAATTCATTCCCCTAACTCACATGCTCTATTGTTCCCCACTAAAATATATATATAATATCTATCACCATTCTTGAGAGATGGATGAGCTGGAGACCTGTCTTCATGCCTTGTAGCATGCAGAGAATGGCAGCAAGCCAAGGCAAGAACCCAAGCAAAGGCAAAGATAATTCAGGCCCTCACTCAGGATTATTCTTGATGACAGTTAAGCTAATGGAAGTTACAAAAAGCATAGCCAAGAAAGTTCTTTTTTTTTTCCCTCTCCCTTTGCTGAATAGGCTCTGGCTGGTCATTTAAAGGCCCTGGCACATATTTCTAACAGTGAGCATCCCGCCACCCTTGTACCCTTCTTAGCATCTACCCCTCAGTCATGCTTATCTGTACTGGGTGAACCCAGCAAGAGGGAAGGAGGGGTTTACCTTAAAGATGAAGATAAACTTTCAACCATATTGTTAGGAAAAAATAATTACAAAATATGACATGCAGTAGGATCCAGTTTTGTCTACTTACATGCATATGAATACATTGGCACAGAGAATGGTCTCTCTCTGGGCAGTAGGAAGATGAGTAATTCTATCAGCTTTAGGGCTAGAGTGGTTAAGTGGCTAAAGTTGAAGTTTTCTGAGCCAGGTGGCCTAGCTTTGAATCCTCATTCTGCCACTTACTGGCTATAACACTTTGGGTGAAATGATTGAACCTCTCAGAGTCTCACTCAACATTTTCATCTGTGAAATAAGGGTATGAGCAGAACCTGCCTTACAGGATTGTGTAAAGATAATATCAAATGGTTCTTGAACTGAACTTAGCATAGTGCTTGACACATGGCAAGCACTCAGTTATCATATGTGGAGAATATTTCCCACTGCTGCCAGAGGCAATAATCCAGGTTCCTGGTGCCACATCTACCCTACAGACCACCTGACTTAACTCCCTTTTCCAGATAAGGAATTCCAGAGTCGGCAGTGGTTAGGCTCTCCAGAACCCAGGGCTCTACTCACCGTTCCAGCCTCTCTCCAACCCCTTCAAGGACTTCTCCTGGGAGCGTTTTCTGCATGAGAGGCCCTTACAAGGTCCCCCATGATCACTCCCATGATCACTTGTCAGTGCCCTCAGGTTCTGTGCACTCAGGGATAATCCAGCTATAAACAGCTGTGTGAAGAAAATGCAAGCAAACCCTGTAAGATATTCCTAATTTGAAAGGAATTCTATTCTACCTAATTTAAGGCACTGACAACTCAGATTATAAAGAACTGCAGAAACTATTGCACCGTTGTAAGAATCATGTCATGAATATATATTCTAAGGACAAATGCATTAGATAGAGAGAGGGTAAACAGAATCTAGATGCAGATAGACAGAGACTTAACTCATCTCAATATGGAAGTTTATTTTTTACATTGAGTCACTTGGGTATTTAACCAGGAGGAAGACAACTCCCAGGAGCTCAGTTTCAAGGATCTTACATAGAACTCCCTTTAAATTTGTATCCCAGCAGGATGTTTGAGAAAAAGCAAGACAAGACTCAATGTGCATAGAAACGCTTAAGAACTGCAAGTGTGAGTGCTGTGAAACTGACAGGCCTTGGTTCAAATACCTTCTTCCCCACTTGCTGTGCAATACTGGGCAAAATACCTAACATCTCTGATTTTGGGCTTCCTTACCTGAAAGTTGAGGATAATCTCTATCTCACAAAGTAAATGTTAAAAATTATAAAAGACAATGCATATAAGGACCCAAGCAAACACTGAAATTGAACAGATGATAGCTCCTTCCTTATTGAGAAAACTATATCCTAAAATCAGTTAGCAATTTTTGATTAAGGCTTATAAGTTTAATTTCATGATGATTTCCCTCAGAGGAAAAGACATACTCACAAAATTTAGAAACTGAAATTATCCACATATAGGTTTAAATCCTATCTCTGCCATTTACTATGCCTTGCAACCTTGAACAAGCTGCCTTAGTTTCCTCAAGTGTAAATGGAGACAATCACAGTAACTCAAAGGGGTTAAGGCTAAAGCTTGGAAAGTATTTGCCACGACCCTTTCCATTCTAAAAAATGTTGGCTATTTATGTTTGTTTTTGTTTCTGTTTTTGTTACCTTCAATTTATGCTTGAAGTCATAGCCACAGATTTTGCATTTCACAGCATGGCACATTTCCACTGCAACAATTTAATCCATATAAAACTTGGACGAAAAAATATGGAAATGTTTACTTAGCTAACCAAAAAAACTGGCATGGAAATAATAAAGCCAAACAATTCCTGCATTTTAAAAGTACCCTGACCCAGTCTAAGACAGCTCAAAGGGTCCATCTGCAGACTAAAATGGAGAGATCACAAATAGTCTGGTAGAAAATTGCTGCTCAGTCTGTTCAGGCAGACAAAGTCTATAAAGGCCCTGGCAGACCAATTAAGTATGAGTGAGGAGGGAATTAATGTTTATTAGGTAGCTACAATGTGTCAAGGGCTGCACTTACATTCTCTCACTTATCAGTTATACCACTGCAGCCACGTACATCACAACTACAGTAATGCCAGGCTCAGTGGGGTTCTTTGTTCTGTTCTGTCCTTTTTAAATGTTTCATTGCAAATTTAACAGATGCTAACTTGTCAAGTCCTCTCAATAACCCTTCAAACTAGGATTTATCATCATTTATTAAAAAGGGAACTGAGGCACAGAGAAGTTAAGTAGAGCTGACCTAGGTCATTCAACTTGTAAGTACTAGAGGCGGAATTTAAACCCTAGCACTAAATTACACTGTCAGGTAAGTAGTGGGCTAGCTGATCCTGGTGTGAAGCTGTCCAACCTATGTGTATTAGCAATGGGTTGGGCAACTCTGTGAAATATTGCATCAGACTGCTACAATGATTATCATGCATTTTGGGGAGGGGGAGATTTGTGGTGGGAGGGAGAATCGGGCTCTTATTAATATTTTTATTACCAGTGTTATTTGATTAGTTAATATGTTCATGTAATTTTAAATTCAGAAGGTACAAAAGATGTACTCATATAAAAAGCATCCTCTATCCCCATCCACGCAGTCAGTACCTTGCTCTGGAAACAAATAGTACTATTAGTTTCTTGGGTATCTTTCCAAAAATTTCTTATGTATATACAAGCAGATAAATAAACACACACACACTTATGGTAACGTATTATTCATGCTTTTCTGCACCTTCCTCTTTTCCTAGGAACCTACATCTGGAGACCATTTCATACATAGAGAACTTCCTCATACCTTGCAAGAGCTGCCAACTATTTCATTGTGTGATATGTCCTCTATTGGACATTTATGTTGTTTCCAGTCTTTTGCTGTTATCAACAATACAGCAATTAATAACTATTTCTATAGGTCATTTTTCATATTTTAAAGTAGATCTGGTAACATCCAAGAAGTGAAATTGCTGGGTTAAATAGTACATGCATTTGACAGATATTCCTTTCTGCCCCTCTACATAGATTACCCAAATTACAAAATATGTGATACCTGCCACTCTTATTTATGAGTGTCTGGATTGGTTTTATTAAAGTGCCCCAAGAGTTCAACTCTTATCAGCATGATCTGCAATGATGATGCTGATTTAAAAAAAAAATAAGCAACTTTCAACCGTAACTCACAATTTAAATTTTTTATCTTCATCAAAATGTTATTTTCCACTGATTGGCTATTAAAAAAAGACTCAAAATTGGAATATACAATTTCATATCAACAAAACACTGCTTTTATCTACTTTATATGTTGGGGTGCTGCCTATGGTTATGCAGGTGATACAAACAGCACCCCCTAGAGTTGTGTGCAACTATATATGGCAGCTCTGCCACATAGGTTCTGCCTAAGATTTCATTTAGAAGTGTGTAGGGGGAGGGGTTCTATACAGTGTAAACCACATTTGAGACCCAACCCCCCAAGTTATACAGTTATTTTAATAAATGCTGCTTGATGCTAATGATGGTGACTGAATCTCAATTTTCCTTCTGAGAGCTTGCAGACTCCCAGGACATTTTTAGAGCAATTTCAGATGACCTACATGAAATGAAACTTTAAACCTTGCACCAAAAGGGAGGTCAGATGTCATTAGCAACTTGTCCTTGTCAAAGAACAGAACACAGAGTGATCACTGACCCACCAGCTTCCTGACCACTGGATATTAAATCATTATCCATAGAAGTGAGTCGGTGGTGCACAGGGATCTCTCTTGGAGATGGAAGGGGTCAGTCTAGTGGAGCTCAGCTTCATCATATTTAGATATGTTCACAAGTGCTTATCACTCATCATATGAGATACATAGAATTAGCTGTGTTTTTGCTTTCCATATATCATCCCATTATCCTAAATTAGATTTGAAATCAAGCTGATACTCACTACCCAGCCTGAGGAGGCTGATGTTCAGGGAACAGGAAGGATCTTTTATACCACTGGGGCAGGTTGGCAACTGGGGTGTTAGAAATTAAATGCTGCAGAGCCTCCAACATTCAACCTTCCTTATCTCTGGCATCTTGTCTTCGAGTTCACAGAACAGTGACCACAAAGGAGGCACCAGGAGGAGGAAGGATGTTGAAGCTCTGTGGATGGAGAAGGATCATGCCTAATCCCCAGCAGCTCAGCTCCGGTGATAAAGGGATCTAGCAGTAATCCAGCCACTCAACAAAGAGATTTAATATCCTGAGAGGTGAGATCCACTCAGCTGTGCAGGGTCACCTGCTGATTTAATCCAGACAGGTTTTTTTACAAATAGAGTAAGTGACTGTAAGCAACTCTCTGCTTCGGCCTCCAAGGAAGTTACTTTGTGGCCTGATTATATGTGATATTCATATCTTAAAGATATGGTTTATTAAATAAACTGATTATACCCAATTTGCTGCTAACCTAAACACAACTATTTCTGGAAGCCTGTAGCACTAAGAGGTCATTTCCCTTCATTACTGTGTAGTGTGGTGACACCTAGTGGGAGAAAGAAGGGGAGCACCCAAACAGAAGCCTGAAAAAAAAAATGTATTTTTTGAGACTCCATTTTCATGAAGGTTATGGAAACAGTACCTTGAGGTGGGCAGGGCCACCAGTTCCCATTTAAAAGCTCTTTTGTGTTTCCCCCATTGCTAATAACAAGTGTAGCCTTATCTCCTTTTAAAACCTTTGTGACCTGAATAAGGCAGAGAAGTGAGAAGTTAAGAAACACTGTTCTGTCCAATACACTTCTCCCACAGAAATGACACCTGTTTTAGGCCTGAGGGAAGCTGAAGATAGCCACTCAGAGACTGAAATGACTATGTCACTTAAAGCAAGCAGTCCCAGGGCTGGCCAAGGTGGTTTAAAAATAGGAAACAGTCTAGGTAGTCTAATACTAAAGAAGCTAAAGGGACTTCTCAGCCTCTCAAAATTTTCCTTCCTCCCCCATATCAATGCCTGGATTTCCACCCCTTTGTAGCTCTTTCTTTTGTAATGGGATACTTCCTGCAGCCCTTAGTAATACCACACTAAGTGTAAATGGCCCTGGCATGAGCAATAGTTTAAGCCTTCCTAACTTTCTGAGGAAGGAGTGTAAGTTAAAGCTGGGACCAACTGACTATTTTTTAAAGAAACTACAAGGGATGGATATAGATATAGATACAGATATAGATATAGATATAGATATATAGTATCCAGCCATGTATTATGAAAAAGAGTGACATTTATTGGAGAAGATACAAGAAACATTGTACACAGGACAATGATGCCTCAGTCCCCTTCAAAGCAGATACCTTGGGACCTCACACAGTTCTCCCAGTTGCCATCAGCTGTCCTATCATATTTTCCTGAATTTCATCGACAGTCTGAAGTCTCCTCCCTTTCAAAGGTGATTTGAGTTTTGGGAAAAGCCAGAAGTCGCAGATGCACCAAATATGGGCTGTAGTGGGTCTGAGTCACCTGGGTGATTTGACGTTTTGCAAAAAAAATTGCACAAGACATGATGCATGAGTAAGCATGTTGTCGTGATGAAGCTGTCAATCACCGGTTGCCTATAGCTGTAGCCTTCTGTATCGTCCGAATAGTTTCAGTAGAGGAATGTTCAAGCTTCATGCAAAATTTGATGCAGGTTCATTGCTCTACTCAGTCATTTTGAATGCAATGGCCACACAGTACACATGCTCACTCAACAGTATCTGACACCCCACTGACTAGTACAATGAAGTTAAGTTGTCATTGCTCACGTATGTACATTCCAGTTGTCTCTCCTTGGCTGCCAAGTTACATCAATGTCGAGTAAACTGTTCTCATGTTAGACTTTTTCCAGACAAACCTCATACATATATATGGGTGTGTGTGCATGTGTGTGTGTGCGCGTGCGTGCGTGCGTGTGTGTGTGTGTGTGTGTGTGTGTGTAATCAAGCTAGGTGACCTGAAAAGTTCCTTGAAAGGTCATAGCAACAAGCTGAGATCTAGGCTCTGATGAAAACAGAATAAACACAGTTGGGAGAGGAAGGATAAAGTTTAGGAGGGGAGAGATGGGAATTGAAATGAGAGGAAAAGTAGGAAGAACACAAGGTACTTTGGTCACTCTATGAGCTGTTTTTACTCACAACACTTTTGAAACCAAATGCATGGTGTCTCTTCCAAGACAACTCCAACTCTCCGAAATCACCTAAATGTCCTATGATTCGATTCAGTTCTAACACTAGCACTGGAGTTAGCATCAGACCCACAGTTGAGTCTTCTCATGATAGACAGCTGATAGACAGCTGCCTATCACAAGTCCTAGCTTGTCACTTCTGACTGACTGGTTATACACTCAGGGGGTTCTCACAACTTACTCAGTTTCAAAACCAGAACAACTTACAGAACTCACTATTATCAGTTTATTATAAAGGATACAAATGAACGGCCAAATAAAGAGGTATATAAGATGAGGTCTGGAAGGGTCTGGAGTCCATAAGCTTCTGTCCTGTGGAGTTAGGGTACAACACCCTCCTAGCACATAGAGGCATTAACCAATCCAGAAGCCCTCTGAACCCCATGACTGAGAGTTTTATGGAGGTTCCATTGGATAGACATGATTGATTAAAACATTAGCCGTCAATGATTGACTCAATCTCCAGCTCCTCTCACTCTCCAGGGGCCAGGGAGTGGGCTGAAAGTTTTAACTTTCTAATCACACTGTGGTCTTTCCAATGTGGTGATCACTTCCTATCCTGAACCCATCTGGGAGCCCACAGCTATAGATTATCTCATTGGCCAACAAAAGGCAATTTTTTAAATTATATTTTATTGATTATGCTATAAGAGTGTCCCAATTTTTCCCCTTTGCCCCCCTCTACCCCACCCCCTTCAGGCAATCCCCCCACCATTGTTCATGTTCATGGTCCATTCATATAAGTTCTTTGGCTCCTCCATTTCTTACACATTACTTTACATTTCCATGGCTATTCTGCAACTACATCTTTGTACTTCTTAACCCCCTCACATCTGCACCCAGTCCCCCACACCACCCCCCAGTACGGCAGCCATCAACTCTCTCAGTATCCATGATTCTATATTCTTTTTGTTTGCTTAGTTTGTCTTTAGATTCAATTGTTGATAGATAGGTGTTTATTGCCATTTTATTGTTCATAGTTTTGATCTTCTTTTTCTTAAATAAGTTCCTTTCATATTTCACATAGTAATGGTTTGGTGATGATGAACTCCTTTAGTTTATTTCTTGTCTGGGAAGTTTTTTATCTTCCCTTTGATTCTAAATGATATCTTTGCTGGGTAGAGCAACCTTGGCTCTAGGTTCCTGCTATTCATGACTTTGAATACATCTTGCCAATCCCTTCTTGCCTGCAAAGTTTCTTCTGAGAAGTCAGCTGACAGTCTTATGGGAACTCCTTTGTAGGTAACTACCTGCTTTTCTCTTGCTGCTTCTAAGATTCTCTCTTTTTCTTTAACCTTTGGTATTTTAATGATGATGTGTCTTGGTGTGGGCCTCTTTGCATCCAACTTGTTTGGGATTCTCTGTGCTTCCTGGACTTGCATTTCTATTTCTTTTACCAAATTAGGGAAGTATTCTTTCATTATTTTTTCAAATTGATATCCAATTTCTTGCTCTTTCTATTCTCCTCCTGGCATCCCTGTGTATGAATGTTGGAACACTTGAAGTTGTCCCACAGGCTGCTTACACTATCCTCATTTATTTGGATTCTTTTTTTCCTTTTGTTCTGATTGATTGGTTTTTGCTTCCTTATGATTCTCAGCTTCATCCACTCCACTGTTGTTTCCCTGTAAATTGTTCTTTATTTCAATTAGGGTATCCTTCATTTCCAACTGGACCTTTTTTATGCTGCTGAGGTCTTCACTAAGTTCCTTGAGCATCCTTATAACCAGTGTTTTGGACTCTGTATCTGATAGATTGCTTATCTCCATTTTGGTTAGCTTTTTTTCTAGAGTTTTGATCTGTTCTTTCATTTGGGTGATGTTTCTTTTCTCCTCAGTTTGGCAGCCTCCCTGTGTCTGTTTCTGTGTATTAGGCAGAGCTGCTATGACTCTCTGTCTTGGTAGCATGGCCTAATATAGCGGGTGTCCTGTAGGGTCCAGTGGCACAGCCTCCCCTACAACCCAAGCTGGGTACTCAGGGTGTGCCCTTTGTATGGGCTGAGTACTCCCTCCTCTTGTACTTAAGCTTTGGTTGTTGTTGGCAGGTCAATGGGAGGGATTTACCCAGGTCAGTCAGCTGCAAGGACTGGCTGTAACCAGTGACCACCAACCTCCACCCTCCATGGAGGATCAGCTCTACAGGGGCAGGCTGTTGGTGCTCCTGCGTGGTCTATAGCTCTCCACTGGGCACACAGACTATATGATTTCCAGGGTGGTACCAGCCAAGGTCAGCCCCCTCCTGTGTTCTGCCCAGGGCCACCCTGAATAAGCTATAAAGCAGGGATGTCCAACCTTTTGGTGTCTCTTGGCCACACTGGAAGAAGAGTTGTCTTCAGCCGTACATTAAATACATTGTGACACATAATCACAAAAAAAAGAAAAAAAATCTCTAATGTTTTAAGTAAATTTACAGTTTTGTGTTGGGATGCATTCAAAGCCATCCTGGGATACATGTAGCCCATGGGCACAGATTGGACACCCTGCAAAGCAATCGGAGATGGCTGCTACTTGTGCTGGGCTAGGGAATTCCCAGGAGAAGCCAATCTGTGAACCTAGGCTGTCTGCTGCTAGTGCCAGGCCTGGGGCCACTTAGCAAGAGGTACAGGGGCTGGGGGATTGCTGAGGCCAGCTATTGCTTATTTGATAGGATTTAGGAAGTTGTAAATCATGAGCCAAGACCAGCCATTAATATGGAAAAGTTACAGTTAACAATTTGGGTGAGCTTGTAAGTTGGGTGGGACAGAAATCTCAGGGGATCTCCAGGGCAGGGCAGACAATGTTAGCCAAGTTGATGGAGTCTCAGATATGGCACCAGCCTGCCAGCTCTGTGGCTTTGTAGGGGGAGGGCTCAGAAAAGGAACAGTGGCTTCTTCCTACCTTTCTGTCTAGAAGATAGCTGTCTCCCAGCTCCTACATTGATGCCAGTGGCTTCAGTTCCTCCTTCTATGCCACTGGTGCCTTTCAAGCCACTACCCTGGCACTGGAGCTCAATGGGAGTGAGTCTGAGTAAGCCTATGTGTGGGTTCTTCAAGAGGAATTTCTTGGGACTCTAGAAGTTTCTTCCACTGATTTCATCCCCACTGGTTTTTGCAGCCAAAAGTTATGGGGACTTATCTTCCTGGGACTGGAACCTTGGGCTGGGGGCCTGGTGTGGGGTTGGGACTCCTGGCTCCTGAGATATCCCTCCCAAAGTTTTATCTACCACAAATGGATGTGGGACCAGCCTGTTCCATGTTTCCACCCCTCCTACCAGTCTGGAGGGATGTGGTTTCTTTAATTTCATAGTTGTCAGACTTTTATCCAATTTGATTTTGACATCTCTGAGTGATGGTGGGTTCTATATTTTGGCTGTAGTTTTGATGTGGTTGTGTAAGGAGGTGAGCAGTGTTTATCTATGCCTCCATCTTTACTGGAAGTTAAGACACTCTTATCATTCCAGATTGCCAAGGCTTTTAGGAGCTGTGTGTCAGGAATTAGAGGCTAAGATAGAATATTTATTTTTTTATTACATGACACACTCCCATATTCTTTCTTGCTCAGGTTCTGACTCTAAGTACCCAGGGTAGTTTTTAAAGATATCTTTCTCAGTAAATTTTGCCATGTCCAAATTACTCAGTGGAGCCTTCTAATTTTTTATAAAAACAGATATGTCATCCATAGAAGCTAAAAAATAGACTTGTGAATTATATGAAATATTTGAGTTAGAAAATATATAGAATAATAGTACATCATGGTCAAGGGTGGGTTATCTCAAGAAGCAAGATTGTCTTAACACACAAAAATTAATCAATGTAATTTACATATGAAGATAATAAAGGAGAAAAATCAACATAATCACTTCAATATATGTAGTGGAAAAAGCACTTGACAAAAGCCAACTCATGATTTTTTCACAAAATTGGGAATAGATGGATACTCTCCATCTTATAGAGTATCCTTGAGAAACCTACAGTTAACATCATACTAAATAGTGAACTATTGAATGCTGAGATTGTGAACAAAGTACAGATGACCTTTCTCACCAATGCACTAGAGGTCCTAGTCAGTGTAATGAGGTAAGAAAAAAGAAATTCAAAGGCATAGATTGAAAAGTAAAAATTAATTGTCTCTATCCAGATGGCATGTTTGTTTATGGAGGAGTTTGGAACATGTCACCCAGAAATTCCACTTTGGTATTTTTGCTATTTTGAGCAAAGGCACTTCAGAAACTACAATACACGAAAGGATCTTGACCTCATCTTTCCCACCTAAAAGCAGGACATAAAATTTCCCATAAGAAAGATGCCCTCCCTGTACCATTAAGAGAATATTCTTATTACCATGTAACAGTGGAGAGTTGTAATCAACCCCACCATTCTTTAGACATTGTTTCTGTAAATGCTGACTCTGACTAATCTATAGCTTGTAGATAAACAGAATGTTTATATAAGAATCTTAGGAAGTAACTTCAAAAGATAAAGACTCCAGCCTTCAGTTATCCCAGCTCTGGGAGATTTGCCATATTTTGCCATGTATAATGTGCACTCTTTTATGCAAATTTTTGAGGGGAAAATAAGAATGTACATTATATATGGGTATAATGATTACCTACAATGAGTAAAATGATCCCATGTATAATGTGCACAAAATGTGGGTGCACATTATACACAGCAAAATACAGTACTGACCTTCAACCATAAAGCCAGCATGATGTAAAACCAGGATGACATAAAACCAGGATGATGCACAGCAGACCATCGCTTGACCAGTTCTGATATCCTCTTCAGGTGGACTGTGCTGGTCTGCACATAGGGAACTTTTCAACCTCCTCCCCTTGGTCTCTTTGTTCTGCTTTCCCTCTCCCTCTTTATGAAAACCTCTGCCTCCACAGAGATGTTGAGATGGACTTTGGTAGGAGAGTCCCCCATCATCTCAAGTGGTCAGCCCTTGAATAAGCCTCTTTCCTTCTCACCAGCACCTGTCTCACAAGTTTGGATTTCATTGCAGCTGACACCTAAATCTGGGTTCAGTTACAACCAGACACAATGAGTTGATGACACTCTGCAGGCAGATCTAAAAGAGTAGGGACTGATAAGAATGCTATAGCTTGTCTTGCAGGAAAATCCTCAACATTTTTCAAGCCTCAAAACCAGCACAGATTGACCACAAATAGCTCAGCTGATTGGAGTCTGCAGTTAGCAGCCAAATGAACCTAAGCTCACCTCAAGAGCATAGCAAAACCAAGTTTCAGGGAATTCAAGTAAAAAAGTGTTTACTGTTGCTGCCAGAATGTCCAGTGCTCAGACCAAATATGGACTCACATAGGACAGACCAATTAAACTCTGCCAGATTTGAGCCTCTTTGTTCTCTCTTGCCTCTTTCACATTCCTTACTTTAAATGGCTTAGTTCTAAGACTGTCCAATCAAACCTCCTCAATTAGAATTAATAAATATATATACCTCCTTCCTACCCCTATTCTTTAAATTTAACTCAAGCCTTTGTTCGAGGAGACTGATCTGAGCTTTGTCCCCAAGCTCCTTGTCTGGCTGCCTGAAAAACAAACTCTTTCTCTGCAGAAAAACCTGTTGCTTCAGGATTTGGCTTTCTATGCAGGACACCAAAAGGTCCACTGATTCAGTCTGGAAACATGGAATAGACCTGTACAAAAACTTACCAAAATAACCCTTATCTTCCATTAGTGTTCCTAAATAGTCCCTAGTCACTGTCCCTTGACCAAGCCCCTTTGTCTTGCTACATCCCCACAATTTATTGTTTTTGTTCAAAAAGATATATGTCTTGGGGCCTAATGCCTTTTTCAGGTCTTCATTTTCCTTTGAAGACTCCTGTGTATATATAAATATATTAAATAAAGTGTTATATTTTTCTCCTGTTTATCCATCTATTTCAGTTTAATTCTTAGGTCATCCAGGACCCAAGAGGGTAAAAATAAGTTTTTCTTCCCCTCCATTTACAAAGGAAATCCTACAAAATCTACAAAACAATTACTAGAGTTGAATAAGTGAATTTAGTAAGATTGCAGGATACAAGGTTAATGTACAAAACTTACCTGTATTTTCATATAGACGAGCAAACAATTGGAAAATAAAATTTTAAAACAATTCCATTAGCAATACTATTAAAAAAGATACATAGTAACAAAATACACATAAGACCTCTATACTGAAAACCATGAAACATTTTGAGTGAATTTAAGAAAGAACCTAAATGATTAGAGACACATACCATGTTCATGAATTTGATGACTCAATATTATTAGCATGTGAATTCTCCCCACGATGATCTCTATAGATATAGAAAATTTAGCACAATTTCAGTTACAATTCTAGTAGGCTATTTTGTAGAACTTGACAAGCTGATTCTAAAATGTAAATAGAATTGCTTTGTAAAAAATATGCTTGTCTAACCACTATACTGTACACATGAAACTAATACAAAAATAACATTGAATATAAACTGTAATTGAAATATAAAATTTTAAAAAATAATAAAATAAAATGTATATAGAAATGGAAAGGACCCACAGTATTCAAAGAAATCTTGAAAAAAGAACAACAAAGTTGGAAGTTTTAAGTAAGTTAAAAAATGAAATACTGATGAATGGGTGCAGAGATGAACTGATGAAGAGATAACGCAAGTGTAAATTTAAAAAACGGTTGAAACTAGGAATAACATGTGTTTGCGAAAAAGTTCTTTTAATTTCTCTGTATATTTGAAAAACATCCTAAAATGTTGGAAACCTGTATGAGTCTTTATTGAAGGTCTTTTGGGAGGGACAACTTATGTCACACAACACAGAGAGAAACCTTCTAAAAATTCTCTACTCATCTGTTTCCTCAAAGTCCCCCACCTAGCTTATTACTATAAATATTCATTATTCTTCTGTTTTAGCATGTGAGAAAATGTATATACTTTTTTCATTGTAAAGGGAGATCTCAAACACAGATATCAAAGGCAGAGGCGAGTGAACATACAAAGACCTAAAGCAAGTAACAAACTGCATTTCTTACTTAAAATCACAGGTTGTTTCTGACCCCAGATGTTAATTTAGACTTGGTTCCAAGGGACTACAAGATATTTCCAAAAATCAAATTTACCTTCGAAAGATGAGGTCACTTCACCACTAAGGAAATCTGAAGTAATGTGACTTAAGGCTAAGTAGAACATTCCTAAGGGAGAGTTTCAAATATGTTATATATAGTAACAGCATTGTTAGAATAGTATAAAACCTCACAAGATAATTATTTTGAAAAGAATCATAGCCAATTGAAGCTATACATTAAAAGAACCCTTTAAATTGATTGTATTTCACATTTAACACAGAACAATATGATGTTCATAATGATAAGCTTGTGTTACCAAGATTAAATTACAAGTAGTATACTGTTTACTACAAGGCAAGATAAATAATTTTGAAAGACTTACAATAGGAAGAATAAGTCATTAAAGGCTCTATATTTGAACATCAGCCATCTGAAGAATTTACTATGTGGGATAGCTCAGTCTCCTTCAGAATATTATATATTACTAAATTCACTTCTGGATAGATCTTGACATTTTTTTCCTTCTAGCCTGGGATATGATCTTCAAGCCAAGACTCCAGAAGATCAGATATCTCTATAGGTGTACTGACAGACATCACAATGTGACCACCACAGATTGATTTTCTAGCAGCGGCAGGATGACTAAAAGAGAAGTATGTTTACATGTCTTTGAATAGTTCAACAAATTGATAGCAAATCCAATGAAAAGACAGTATCTCCAAATGATGTTTTGTGGAGTTTGATATTTACAATGTATTACTAAGAATAATGCCTTTGATGCTGTAGATGATACCTATGTGGTTAGCTCTCTAACATTCACCTTTTTTTCATCCTTCAGATTCTGGTGAGGATTAAAGGTGAAGACATTTGTAACACATTTAACACAGTGCCTGACATATTCGGTTAATGCTCAGTAAATGCAGGCTACCATTATTTTTTTTTATGGACTGTGGGGACAGCATTTTTAAAAATGTAACATGAGTGTCAGGAAGGAGAAAACAAGAAAATTATGCTTCTATTAATCAGTCCACTCCCACTTACTATTTTCAAAAACAGCTTCCAAAACATTTGGTCCTGTCCAAGTATTTTGGGTTTTGGTTTTCATTTATACTTTTACCTTTATTTGATTTTAAATGACATAATACAAATATTCTCATTTTCAAAAAAAAAATCAAACCAAATTGAAGCAAGTAGGATAAAATGTGAAAATTTCCCTATTTGCTTCTTTATCCTGTTCCACGTCCTTCTGGGAGATGTCAGCCTGTGTCTGCATCCCTCCAGTCATTCATCAGCATATGAAATAGCATTCACATTCCAATTCCATGGCCTAGATTTAGTTCTCATAGCCACTCCACCTTAACAGAAAATTTCCCTCTGCATCTTTGACAGTAATCTTGGTAACTGAAAGGATCTGACAAGCCCACCTACACCCATCCTCATTAAAACACAATATCTTTGGGTTAATTTAGGAATTTAGAAGACTCAACTATACCAAAAGATTTTGGAGGCCCTATGTTATCAAAAAACCTAGAAATAGGAGAGTTGAAAGTTCACTGCCACAGCCAGTCAAATGAGTTGTGTAATCAGTTGGAACCAGCTAATGTCTTTTAGGCCTGCTGTATCTATCTACTCTGAGGAATATAGTAAAAGATGGGCCACAATTTCATAAAAGTCTTATAGAGGGAATCCACAAGGCTGGGAGAACTCTTTTTTTTTTTTTTTTTTTTTTTTTTTTTTTTGTCTATGCAAGTTTTCACACAGGTTGTGAAATGTAGAAAGAGGCTTTCAAGTTAAATGATTGCATAGCAAATATGCCATGTAGATTATTAAAATTCAGCAGGTTACACTTACACTTGCTGCCTTTCTACAGGTGGTTTCCTAGGCAGTCATCATATTTTGTAAACTATCCTGTAGCTTTTGATATTCTGGAAGGATTGATGACATCCATCTCCTTTCAAATAGGGCAGTTTCCAATGTAGCTATATTCAGCAACCTACAAATCTGTCTGCAAAGCACTGTGAGGGTGATGGCTCTCTTGGCTATGTTGCAGGTGATTCTGGCCAGAAAACATAAAGGAAATGCTCTGAAACCTTTGATGAGTCCTAATTAGAACAACCTCAAAAGTGAGTTTTCTTTTGAACAAAATACAGGGTCACATCATAAAACTTTTCTTAAATAATGGGAAGAAATGAGGCAAGTGTAATATTTATTTCCTCATTGCTTAAAATCAAATCACTAAGAAAAGATGCATAGCATAGAAATAATCTATAAGTTCTTGTTAACTTTAAAAATGGCAAAATAAAAAGAGTGACAAAATATTTCAATTTCTATAGTCTTCCCTACCTTCTCTACCTAAATAGTTGTTGGCTTCAAAAAATCATACCAATAATATATTAATTTGCTACAGCCGCTGTAACAAAGTACCACAAACTGGGCTTACACGGTAGAAATGTATTGTCTCACAGTTCTGGAATATAAAAGTCCAAAACTGAGGTGTCAGCAGGGCTGGTTCCTTCTGACAGATGTGAGAGAAGGATCTGATCCATGCCTTCCTCCTTAACTTATAGATGACAGTTTTCTCCCTATGTCTCTTCACATCACCTTTTGCCTTTGTTGTATTGGATTAGGACTCACTTTAAGTTGATTACCCCTATAAAGATTCTATTTCCAAAAAAGGTCACATTCTGAGGTAATGGGGGTTAGGACTTAAAACATATGAATTTGGGGAGGAGTACACAATTTAACATATAACAAGTAATTTAAAAGTTCTAAAATTATCTTTAACGATAGATAAGACATTTCAACATCAGACATTCCACTTTTTCTTTTTACTTTTTCCTTTAGAGTTTATTTATTAACATAATTAGTTTCAGCAAAATCCCAATTTTACATTAAATCATAGTGATTCATATATGGTAAATATACAACAAATGTGCTCATTTGAATTTGATTCTATAATAACCTTAATGATGAATCTGCCAAAGAATAATTTGATCCCATGGAACTGAGCAGTTGTTTTTTCTTTAATGTGATGTATTACATTTATTGATTTACGAATATTGAACCATCCTTGAATCCTGGCATGAATCCCACTTGATCATAGTGGATGATCTTTCTAATGTATTGCTGGATGTGGTTTACCAATATTTTGTCGAGCGTTTAAGTGTCTATGTTCATGAGCAATACTGGCCTGCAGCTTTCTTTCTTTGTTGTTTCTTTATCTGGTTGTGGGAGTAGGATGATGCTGGCTTCATAAAAAGAATTTGGGAGTCTTCCCTCTTTTTGGATTTTTTGGAATAGTCTGAGAAGGACAGGGGTTAGCTCTTCCTTAAATGTTTTATAAATTTTTCCTGTGAAACCGTCTGGTCCAGGGCTTCCATGTGCCAGAAGTTTTTTGATGACTGCTTTAATTTTACCAGCTGTTATTGGTCGCTTCAGGTTTTCTGCTTCTTCTTCATTCAGTGTTGCTAGGTTATATTTTTCTAGAATTTGTCCATTTCATTGAGGTTTTCAAATTCCTTGGCATATAATTGTTCATAGTAATTTCTTATAATCCTTTGTATTTCTGTTGTATCAGTTGTTATTTCTCCTCTCTCATTTTTGATATTATTTATTTGGGTCTTCTCTCTCTTTTCTTGATGCATCTGCTTAAAGACTTGTCAATTTTGTTTATCTTTTCAAAGAACCAGCTCCTAGATTTGTTGACCCTTTGAATTGTTCTTTTAGTCTCTATGTCATTTAATTCTGCTCTGATCTTGATTATTTCCTTCCTTCTACTCGCTGTGGGTTTTGTTTCTTATTGTTTCTCCAGTTCTTGAAGCTGTAGGGTTAGGTCGTTTATTTGAAATGTTTCTATCTTTTTTAGGTAGGCCTGTATTGCTATGAAATTCCCTCTCAGGACTGCCTTCACTGTGTCCCATAGGTTTTGGACTGCTGTGTGTTCATTATTATTTGTTTCCAGAAACTTTCTGATTTTGTCTTTGATCTCATTATTGCCCCATTCATTGTTTAATTGCATGCTATTCAGTCTCCATGAGTTTGAATGTTTTTGAATTTTTTCCTTGAGGTTAGTTTCTAGTTTCAAGCCTTTGTGGGCTGAGAAAATGCTTGTTATGATTTAAATTTTCTTGCATTTGTTGAGGCTTGTTTTGTGTCCTATCATATGCTCTGTCTTTGAAAATGTTCTCGTGCATTTGAAAAAAATGTATATTTTGCTTCTTTGGGATGAGAGGTTCTATATATGTCAGTTAAGTCCATTTGATCTAATGCATTGTTCAGTTCCACAATATCCTTGTTGGTGTTTTGTTTGGAAGATCTATCCATTGTTGACAGTAGGGTGTTAAAATCCCTTACTATCAGTGTGTTGCTGTCTATATCTTTCTTGAAGTCCTCCAAGATTTTCCTTATCTATTTGGGTGCTCCTATGTTGGGTGCATATAGATTTACAATGTTTACATCTTGATGCCTTCTTCCTTTGAGCATTATGAAGTGCCCTTCTGGGTCTTTTTTTATTGCCTTTGTTTTGAAATCTATTTTGTCTGATATAAGTATTGCTACCCCTGCTTTTCTCCCCCCATCCATTTGCTTGGAACATTTTTTTCCATCCTTTTACTGTCAATCTGTGTAGGTCCTTTGTTCTGAGGTGGGTCTCTTGTAGGCAGCATATGTGCAGGTCATGTTTTCTTATCCATTCAGCTACCCTATATCTTTTGATTGGAGCATTTAATCCATTTACATTTAAAGTTATTATTGATAGGTACTTATTCATCTTTTTCCCTTTGTGCCCGCATTCCTCTCTTTCTCACTCTTTATCTTCATCTTCTTAAAGTAGTCCCTTTAGCATATCTTGCAGTGCTGATTTGGTGGAGGTATATTCTTTTTGCCTTCTTTTGTCTGGGAAACTCATTTCAGCTTCCATTTTAATTGAGAGCCTTGCTAGGTAGAGGAGTCTTGGTTAAGCCTTTGCTTTTCATGACTAGGAACGTTTCTTGCCATTCCCTTCTGGCTTGTAGTGTTCCTGTTGAGAAGCAGGACTCCCTTGTATGTTACTACCTCTTTCTCCCTTGCTTCCTTTAGTATTCTCTGTTTGTCTTTGATACCTGCCATTTTCATTATGCTATGTCTTAGAGTAGGCCTCATTGGGTTCCTCTTGAATGGGACCCTCTGTGCTTCCTGGACATGTGTGTCTTTTTTCCTCAGCAAATTAGGGAATTTTTCCATCATTACTTTTTCAAACAGGTTCTCTATCCCTTCCTCATCCTCTTCTCCTTCTGGTATCCCTATTATACAGATGTTATTACGTTTCAGGTTGTCCTGCATTTACCTAAACACCTCTTCATTCTTTTTGAGTCTTTTTTTTTCTTTTCTTGCTCTTTCTAGGAGCTTTTTTCTATCTTTTCCTCCAGCTCGCTGATTCGATCCTCAGCTTCATCTAGCCTATTTTTGACCCCTTCTACTGTGTTCTTCAATTCAGAAATTGTATTCTCCATTTTGTCTTGCCTCTTATTGATAGTCTCTATGTCCTTTTTCATGCTGATATAGTTTGCAGTAAGTTTCTTGAAGATTCCCTGTTGTTTGCTGTAATTCTCTCTGAGCTCACTGACCTCATTGAGCTTCTTTAGAACCATTGTTTTAAACTCAATATCTGAAATTTTACTTGCCACTATTCCATTCAGTTCTCTTTCTGGGGATTCCTCCTTTCCTTTCAATTGGGCAGGTGTTTCTTTGTTTTCCCATTATTTGTGAGACTCTTTTTTTTTTTTTTTTTTTTACTTCTGCTTCTTAAATTGATTCATCTTGACTTCCTGACTTTTTGGTGTGAACTTCTATGGTAGGAAACCGCTGTTTTTTCTTCCTGGATCTGCCTCTGACTGTGTCAGGTGTTGACCCCGTCTGACCTTAGGCAGACTGTTCGACTTCCAGGGATCTACGGTCTCTGCCTGTCTCCTTCAATTTCTAATCTAGTCACTCTGCACTCAGCAATTAGGCTTAAGCACCCCAGGGTGGAGCAAAGTCCCTCCTGAGGGTGGGGTTGTCGTGTCCTCTTATGCTGCTGCCACTCAGGGAAGTGGTCTGCCTGAGCAGAATGGCTGCTGCCATACAGGGGAGGAGTCAGCTCTGGATTCCTACAGGCTACTCTCTCCCTTCTGTCCCCAAAGCCTCCATCTCCAGTCTCTCCTCAGGTAACTCTAGACCACCCTGTGCATCCTTTATCCAGGGATCTACTATCTGTGGCTGCCACTCTGTACTCAGCAGTCAGCCTTAAGCCCCACTGGGCCAGCGGAATTGAGAAGTTTCAAACTGACTTCAAAACAGTTTTTATCTCCAACTGTTCAGGCACAACATAATTGTCTGAATGCATTCACCTGTGAAACTTTATTTGGTAGAGTTTGAGGGTTAAATATGTCCATATTAACAAAATTTTTTCTACCAAGGCAATTAAATGAGACCAATGAAAAATACAATTTTTTAAAAAGGTTTTATTTATTTATTGTTAGAGAGAGGGGAAGGGAGGGAGGAAAAAAAGGGAGAGGAACATCAATATCTGGTTGCCTCTAGAGCGCCTCCTTCTGGGGGCCTGGCCTGCAACCCAGGCATGTTCCCTGACTGGGAATCGAACTGATAACCCTTTGGTTCACAGGTCAGCACTCAATCCACTGAGCCACAACAGCCAGGGAAGGAATACAGTTTTTATCTGTATCATGCCACTTAAACCATGAGACTTAAGATGGATCTACAAAAGGAAGAAAATCTGCAATCAAATTTGTCACAAAGAGGTTTCTGGTCATCAATCATCAAGAAAGAAAAGGAGGAAAAAATAGAAGAAGGGAAGGATACTAATAAATTGAGCCATAAAAGTTTATGCAATGTCCAGAAACTTCCCAAATTTGATGGAAAATATGAATATAAGCATATAAAAGGCTCAGCAAACTCTAAAAGGAACTCAAAGAGACCCACACCAAGTATTATCATAATCCAACTAATGAAAGGCAAAAACAGATCATCTTAAAAGCAGCAAAAGACAGTAATCTGTCATTCAAAAGATTAATATAAGATTTCTCACTCAAAAAAACTTTGTAGGCCAGGAGACAGTGGGCTATATTCAAAATTACTATTGTCAATAAAGAATCTTGTATCTGGCAAAACTGTACTTCACAAGTGAGGGAGAAATTAAGGCATTTCTAGATAAACGAAAGCTGAGGGAATTCACTCCATTGTTTAGATATACCACATTTGTTTTATCTATTCATCAGTTGATGGAAATTTGAGTTGTTTTTACTTTTTGGTTATTATAAATAATGCTGCTATAAACATTTGTGTACAAGTTTTTGTACAGACATATGTTTTCAGTTCTTTTGTGTGCATACCTAGGAGTTGTATTGCAGGGTCAAATGGTAGATCTATGTTTAACTGTTTGGGAAATCACCCAGGTTTTCCAAAGTGGTTGTACCATTCTACATTCCCATCAGCAATGATGAGTGTTCCAATTTCACCACATACTCAGAACTTGTTATTATTCCATCATGTGTGGTATCATAATGAATTATTTCTCTGTGGTTTTAATTTGCATTTCCCTGATTACTAATGATGTCTAGAGTATGTGCTTACTGACCATTTATATATCTTTGATAAAGTGTCTGTTCAGATCATTTGCTCATTTTTAAACTGGGTTATTTCTCTATTATTGATTTCTTTATCTATTTTGAATACTCGTATCAGATATATTATTTATAAAAATTTTCTCCCATTCTGTGAGTTGTCTTCATTTTCTTGATAATGCACAGAAGTTTTTTATTTTGATGAAATCCGACTTACCTATTTTTTCTTTTGTTGCCTATGTCTTAAGAGGCATATCTTTGCCAAATCCAAGGTCACAGATATTCACACTTATGTTTTCTTCTAAAAGTTATAGTTTTAGCTCTTACATATTTAGATATGTGATTAACTTTTTATATGGAATAAGTTATGGGTCCAACTTCATTCTTTTACATGTGAATATCAAGTACCATTACTGAAAAGATAATTCTATCCCCTCATTGTATTGTTTAGGCATTCTTATAAAAATCAATTGACGATAGACATATGGGTTTAATTTTGGACTCTAAATTCTATTCCATTGATCTTCTATGTCTATCCTTATGCCAGTTCCACATTATCTTTATTACACTGTTACTTTACAGTATAATTTGAAACAGGAAGTATGAGTCCTCCAACTATGTTTTTTTCAAGATTATTTTGGCTCTTTTTGGGTCCCTTGAATTTCCCTGTGAATTTTAGTATTTAATTGCTTATTTCTGTGGAAAAAAAAAAGCTAGCTGGAATTTTTTATAGGGATTTTGTTAAATCTGTAGATCATTTTAGAAAGTATTACCATCCTAATATTAAGCCCTATCCATGAATATGGATTGTCTTTATGTTTCTTTAGGTTTTTAAAAATTTCTCCTAACAATCTTAAAGTTTTATTTTTTCTAATAATTGTAAAATCCAACTTCTTGAAGTTTTCAATGTACAAGTCTTGCCCTTTTCTTGTTTATTTCTAGTTTATTATTTCTGATGCTGTTGCAAATGGGATTGTTTTCTTAAATATATTTTTAGATTGTTCATTGCTAGTGTAAAGAAATACAAGGTGTTTTTGTATATTAATCTTGAATCTTACAAGCTTGCTGAATTCAATTATCTCTAATTGTGTGTGTGTGTGTGTGCATGCATGCGCATGCACAAATGTGTGTAGTCCTTAGGATTTTCTACATATAAGATCATGTCATTTGCAAGTTGAGATAGATTTATCTTCTTTTCCAATCTGAACGTCTTTTTTTGTTTTTTGCCTAGTGACCATGGTTAGATCTTCCAGTACAATGTTTTATAGAAATGGAGACAGTCAACATCCTTGTCTTGTTCCTGATCTTGAGGAAAAGCATTCATTCTTTCACGCATTAAGTATGATCTTAACCATGTTTTGTTCTGTTTTGTTTATTGTAGAGCCCTTTATCAAGTTGGGGAAGTTCACATCTATTTTTCACTTGTTTATTGTTTTTATCATGAAATATTTTCTATGTTGTCAAATACATTTTTCTGAAATTAAGTTGATCATGTGGTTTTGCCTTTACTTCATTAATATGGTGAATTACATTGATTGATTTTAGATGTTAAACCAAACTTTCAATCCTGAGGTAAATCCCATTGATCATGGTGTATAATCCTTTTAATGTGTTGCTGGATTCCATTTGTCAGTATATTTGCTGAGAATTTTTGTATCCCTGTTTTTCAGGCATATTAGTCTGTAATTTTCTTTTCTTTTGATGTCTTTATCTGGTTTTGGTGTCAGGGTGGTGCTGGTCTCATAGAGTGAGCTGGGAAGTATTCCTTCCTCTTCTATTTTTGGGGAAAGTTTGTGAAAGAAGAGTACTAATTCTTTAAATATTTGGCAGATTTCACAACAAAAAAAATCTATCTCGTTCTAGGTTTTTTTTAGTAGAAAGATTTTTATTACCAGTCTGCCATCTTTATTATTTATAGGTCTATTTAGATTTCCTATTTCTTCTTCAGTCAGTTTTGATAATTTTTGTCTTTTTAGAAATTTATTCATTTCACACTAAGTTATCTAAATTTTTTGGCACACATTGTATACACAATTTTCTTATCATAACTTTTGTTTCTGTAAGGTCTGTATAATGTCTCCTCCTTCATTCCTAATTTTCAGTAACTTGAGTCTTTTTTTCTGTCGGTGTAGTTAAAAGTTCATAAATGTGTTGTTCTTTTCAAAGAGCCAACTTTAGGTTTTGCTTGTTTATTTCCTTTATCCTCTATTTCATTTATTTCCATACTTTATTTCCCTCTTTCACCTTGCATTGTGTTTAGTTTGCTCTTCTTTTTCTAGCTTCTTGAAAGATTAACTTATTAATTTTAAATCTTTCTTCTTTTCGATGTAAACATTTGAAGTTCTAAATTTTCCTCTAAGCAGTTTTCAATGCATGGCATAACTTTTGGTATATTGTGCCTTCATTTTCACTTATTTCAAACAATTTTCTAATTTTCCCTTGTGGTTTCTTCTTTGAGTCATTGGTATTTAGGAATGTTTTATTTAATTTCCACATATTTGTGAATTTCCCAAAATTGTTTTTGTTATTGATTTCTGATTTCCTTCCATTGTAGACAGAGAAGATATTTTATATGAGTTCAATCATTTTAAATGTATTGATTATTTTCTATAGCTATATACTGAAATACATTCCATGTGTACTTGAAAAGAGCATTTATGCTGATGTATTGGGATGAAGTATTCTAGAGACATCAATTAGGACTGGTTGGTTTGTAGTGTTGGTCAAGTTGTCTATTCCCTTGTTGATTTTCTGTCCAATTCTTTTTTGCCAGTACTGAAAGTGAGATATCAGAGTGTCCAGCTATTATATATCTATTTCTTCCTTCAATTTTGTCAGTTTTTGTTTAATGTATGTCTGATGCATATGTGTTTATAATTGTTATGTCTTCTTGTGGATTGACACTTAACCATTATAAAATGTCCTTTTTTATTTCTAGTGACAATTTTTATCTTAAAGTTTATTGTATCTGATATTAGTATAGCCACTCCAGCTCTCTTTTGGTCACTGGTTGCGTGCTTTGTTGTTTTATCCTTTTATTTTCAACTTATTTGTGTATTTAAATCTAAATATGTCTTTTTTTATCCCTACCCAGGGATATTTTTTCATTGCTTTTTAGAGAGAGCAAGTGAGCGAGGAAAGGGGAGAAACATCAATGAGAAAGAGAAGCATCAACTGGTTGCCTTTTGTACACGTCCAAATAGGGGATCACATGTCCCTGGACAGGAAATTGAACATGCCCTGACCTGGGTTCAAACCAGCAACCTAGGTATGTTCCTTGACCAGGAATCGAACCTGCAACCTTTCAGTTACAGGATGATACTCCAACTAAGCCACACTGGCCAGGGATAAATGTATCTTTTATAAACATCACATGTCACAGTTTATTTTTTTAACCCATTCCATCAATTTCTGCCTTTTAATTAGAGTACTGTAAATTACATTTAATGTAATTACAGATACGGCAGGATTTACCATATTTTGCCATGTATAATGCACACCCACGTTTTGGCCTAAATTTTCAGGAAAAAAATCTTTCATTTTAATTTTTTTAATTCAATTTTTATTTATTTATATTTAGAAAAAAAACCAATTATTGTACTCCAGGGTATTATTTTGCATATGGATGTTGTTATTGCTTTCCAGAGTTACATTTTTAATGTATAAGCATAAATAAAAGAATTAAAAACATTTATATACATACTGAATTAGTACTACCCATCTATAATGCACATCCTTATTTTCCCTAAAAATTCAGGCAAAAAAAGTGCACATTATACATGGCAAAATACAGTACATCTACCTTTTTGCTATTTGCCTTCTATATGTCTTATTCCTTTTGTTTGCTTGTTTTCTATTCCTTCATTGCTGACTTCTCATGTTAAACAGATACTTCCTAGTCTACCACTTTAATTCTCATATTGCTTCTTTCACTACATGCTTTGAATTATTTTCGTAGTCTTTGCCTAGGGTATTATAATTAACATCTTGACTTTTCATAATCTAGTTTGAAGTCATACCAACTTAATTTCAATAGTATATAAAAAGTTTACTCTCGTATAGTTCCAATCCTCCTCCTCCTTTGTGCTTTTATTGTCATATAAATTACATCTTTATATATTATTTGCCCAATATATTTTATAATTATTATAATTATTACTTAATGCAGTTGTCTTTTAAATAAGTGAAAAGAGTTACCAATAAAAATACATTTATGTTGTTTTTTATATCTACCTATGTAGTTACCTTTATTGTGGAGAGGTGAATTGTGCCTCCCAAAAGATATGTCCATGTCCTATCCCAGGAACTTTTAATGTTCCCTTATTTGGAATCCTTTGATTATTACCTTATTTTTGTACATGTAATTAAGTTAAGGGTCTTGAGATGAGATCATCTTGGATATTCATTACCCAGCTAGGCCCTAAATCTAATGACAAGCGTCCTTACATGATACACACAGTGGATAAGACAAAGAGGAGAAAGCAATGAAAAGACAGGTGCACAGATTGGAGTGATGTGGCTACAAGCCCAAGAATGTTGGGCAGCCATTAGAAATTGGAAGGTCAAGAAACTGTTCTTCCCTAGAGCCTCCAGAGGGAAAGTGGCCCTGCCATATTTTGGCTTTCAGGCCTCCAAAAATATAAGAGAACGCATTTCTGTTGTTTTAAGCCACATAGTTTCTGGTAATTTGTTACAGCAGTATAGGAAATTAATACACCAATGCTCTTTATTTCTTCATATGGATTTGAGTAACTGTCTAATGTCTTCTTGTTTGTCTAAGTGACCTTTAGTATTGCTGTAGGGAAGATTTTATAGCAATGAATTCTCTCAGTTTCTATTTACTAAGAACATCTTACTTTCTTCTTCATTTTTGAAACAGTTTTGTATGATATGCAATTCTTGGTTGACAAACTTTTTCTTTCAGCAGTTTGAATATGCCATCCTATTGCCTTCTGGCCCCCTTGGGTTCTAACCAAGTACAGACATACCTCAGTACTCATCAGCCTCAGAACTTGTCAAACCCTATATTCATCTCATTTTGATGAGAAAGAAATGTTTCAGCACTTGGTGCTTGCCTGACACTTGTCACACTTGCTAGAACTTGTGTGAGTCACAATGCCACCGGGAAAGAGAAAATGCTTCATCACTCATCGCTTGTTTTGTACTCATCAGTTCTGGCACTTGTTAAGAGTTCTGGAACAAATTAATGACAGTTACCAAGGTACTACTGTATTAATCTTACTGAGGATTCCTTGTCATGATGAGTCATTTCTCTATTGCTGTTCTCAAGATTCTTTTTCTTTTGACACCCAGATTGATTATCTTGTCGAGGTGCTGATCTCTATGATTTTACCTTACTTGAAGTTACTTTAGTTCTTGGGTAGATAGATTAATATTTGTCATCAAATTTGGAAGTTTTGATTTATTATTTCTTCAAATATTCTTTGTTTCTCTTCTCTGGGATTTTCATTTTATCTATGTTTGTATGTTTGATGGTATCCCACATGTCTCTGAAATTCTGTTCATTTTTCTTCATTCTTTTTTCTGAATGTCCCTCAGATTGGACAATCTCAATTAATACATCTTCAAATTCTCTGATTCTTTCTTCTGCCTGCTCAACTCTGACAATGAGCCACTCATTCTAGTGAATTTTTATTTCAGTGACTAATTTTCATCTCTAGATTTCTATTTGGTTCTTTTTTTAAAATAATTACTCTTTATTAATATTTTTATTTGTTGATACATGATACTATTACTTTCTTTTAGTCCTTTCAACATTGTGACCTTATCTTTTTGATCATATTTAAAATAACTGATTTAAAGTCTTTGTCTAGTAATGTCTGGAATTCCTCAGGGATACTTTCTATTGCTTTCTTTTCCCTGTCTATGGGTCATACTTTCTTGTTTCTTTGCATGTTTTAAAATTTTTTCGTTGAAAACTGGACATTTTAAATGATGTGGTAAATCCACATATAAAAGTGTTCTCCCCCCTCCAATGTTGCTGCTTATTGTTTTAAGTAAGTTCTGAACTAATTCTAGAAAGGCTACATTGTTTGTCATGTGTAGCCACTGAAGTCTCTGCTCAGTTATCTTTTTACTCAGCTTACAGATTTCTTTGAGCATTTGAAAACAATAAGCTTCCCACTATCTGCTGAAGAACGCTGTGTATATTAGATCATATCTTCAATGTTCAATCAGGCAATTAGTAATTCTTACCCTTCACTTCCTGCTTGTGCAAAGTCTCAAGGTCATCTAGGGGTGAGAGCCTGGGGCTTTCTCAGGTCTTTCATGAACATGCAATCATCTGTAGGCATGTGCAAAGCCCTACTCATACAACTGGCCTTCTAGATTCCAAAGAACATGCCATAACTTTCAAAGCTCCTATAGACATCTCATTGCCCATTTTTTTCTGTTACACTTTTTGGTTAGTGTATTGTTTATCCTAACAAAAATTACTCCCTCAAGCAGTCACAAAGTTATTCAATGCCTTTTAATTGTTTTTAACAAATGCCCCTGGTAAAAGTCTTTTTCATATTTTGAAGTCCGACAGCCTTGCAAATAGTGACTTTTAAGGAATTGTCTAACAGGTCAAATAATGACAATTTTCAGTGAATGAGGCCTTTGAGGTGCTCCCCATCTCTGCTCCTCTTGTGGCTGTCAGACTATTGGCTCTCAAGACTACTACAGATCGGGAGAAAAGCCAATGAAAATAGGGCAAGTTAACATGCCATAAAGTGCTATTCTTAACAAGATGCACCATTTTTTCTTACATAAATGCTCTCCAGATTGCTGCAAAATTTTGATTAATTTTCAGTTTATTCTGACCATTTTTGCTAGTTTTCCCATTTCTTTTATGGAGGAGAGTATTTTTGCAGACTTCTATTCCACCATTTTTGCTGGTGTCTTCCTAATAATTATTAATTATTTTACTTTAAAAAATACTTCTTGGAAGCACTGTGTTAATAGGTTTTTGGTGAGGGTACCTATGCAGTATTTGGTACTTTCCAAGGCCCCAGAAAACTTATTACATTATCATTCATCAAATCACCAGAACAAAGGATATTTTTCCTCTAATCGACACAGTTTTGTTGCTTTTCTCTTCTTTATTAAAAGTTTTTATTTTTATTAAAATGTTGCACTCGTCAATAAAATAAGAGATTTATGACAACATATCAACCAACTGCAATGAATTTCTATCCTGATTTGAAAAATAAAAACTAAAAAAATTCTTACAACGAGGAGGGGATTTTCGAACATTGGATATTTAATGATATTAAGGAATTATTAATAATTTTTTGTTAGTGCAAAAATGAAATTCTGGTCATATATTTTTGAATCCTGGTCTTTTGTAAGGCATATGCCAAAAAGACACTTAAAGATGAAACTATGTGATATCTAGGGTTTGCTTTGAAATGATCCTAGGAAATGGGGGAAAGTGGGTGGGAGTGGGATGAAACCAGACTGGATATGAGTTATCTAATACTGGGTAATGTATTCAAAGAGGTTTATTTTACCTTTCAGTGTCTGAAATTTTCCATTATAGAGGTTTTGGTGGGGTGTTTGTTTGTTTGTTTGTTTGTTTTAGTGTGATGTTTCTTCAAGCCTGGGACTGTGAGGAATTTTAGTCATGTCTTAAAGCAGAGATTGCAAACAGATGGCCCTTGGACTGTATTTGACATGTATGTATGTTTTCTTTGGCTATCACCACATTTTTTGAAAATATGAATGAGTTACCAACATTTTTAATGTTTTAAAACCAGAAAATTTTACAAAAATCACTCAGCTGTCAAGCTTCTCTTAAAACCGTCAGAAGCTTTGGCTATGGTGGACCCCCATCTCACATGGCAACAAGTGGCTGGAACTGCCAAGTTTCTGTCCCCTAAAGGAAAGGCACTATTTGCCATAGTGCCCACTCGCTCGGCCCTTGCCTGCACCCAGGAGGGTCACTCCCCCGCATTGTGTTTCTGAGGCACGCTGACAATAGAAGATGACAATGAACAAAGATTAAAAAGTTTACTTGAGTTTAATTAATGTACAGTGCAGCTATACATTGAACAAGGTATATAGTGCTGCTACACATTTTGTTCTCAAAAACAAAAAGGATTTGATGTTAATATTTCACTACCTATAAAGCATTCAAAAGAGACAGGAAAATATATTATCTAAGACTTGATGAGAATTAGAACATTTCTAAGGTGACAGTCTATCAGTTAGGCTTTAATTGGCAGACAAATTTAAGTTAATGACAAAACAATTGTCTTTCATAAGATAAACTATAAAAACAAGATGCTTTAAAAATCAGTCAATTCAAATTAATTCCATGATAAATCTTATTAGATATAAGGTATGTGATCATTTGGGGATTTGGCTGAAGTAAAAGGATTTCTGAATGACAGATGCAATCTTATCACACACCTGCCATTTCATTTTCAGCTCCTTACTGCTACTCTCAAAATATTCTTTATCTTACCAGATGCACTTCTACCATCACTTTCCAGGAATCTGTTCCTGATTCCCTCCAGGTAGCATGTATTCTTCCTCCCCACATCCCATGAGCATTTAGCCTGTGATTCTTTTATGGAACCGGACCTTCTTCAGTCAAGGCATTTGTGCTTTCATCAACCCCCCTCCTCCTTGTAGAGAATGAAACTTCCTTACTGTCAGGGACTCTGCAGCCAGATTGCCTGGGTTTCAATTCCTTGTAGTAGCTCTGAACAAGTTACTATATCTAAGCCTCAATTTCCTCGTCTATAAAACGGAGATGATAATCATACCACCTTTGTAGAGGTGTAAGGATTCAATGGAGTGGAAGTTTTACCTGAGGCACAGGGATAATAGAGCTACAACATTTTGGAAGAGAAACTAGAGTAAAATGTATCCTTTCAAAGTAGCTATCTGAAAACCAATTCATTAACTCTCAGGCCCTTCTCCACAGGGGGATACAAAAGGGATCAAGAGTAGAGTTAGGAGAGTTTTTAAGAAGATTTCTTTGGAGACAGTTATTCTGCAATTCCAACCCTAAGGACAATGGGTAGAGTTTCACAATTTCCATCTCAAGTCATGAGAGGGGGGCTTTAAGTAACCACCTAGACAAAAAAAGGGGGGGACACGGGAAGAAACCACCTAGAGTGAACATGTACCCATAAGTTTTGAAAGAACTGTATGTAATGTGTTTATTGTATTATTTAAGACTATGAAATTCTATTATAGAAGAAATACAAATTGAACAGATGTTAAAATGACAGTATGTTAATGATATCTAAGATGTTAAAGATAAAGAGAACAAATGAATTATATGATTTTAAAAAATGGAACAAACAAGTCTATCTTATGGACAGAAAAGGATAGAAAGACCAAGTTATTAGGTAGGTAGTAGATCATGCTACCTCCAGACTGACAACTATGCTATCCCTAAACTGTTATCCACCTGTGACACTCATTTTGTACCCACTGTTCTTACCCAGAGACGCACATAAAATCCACTGCTGCTCCACCAGCTAATTGGCAAGCTATGGCTAATGGCCTGGCTCCTGTGTCTCTCTGACAGAGTAAGCATGTTGGCTCTAAGCACCTTCTAAGCACTGAGCCCCTCTGCTCATGTTCGAATCTGGTTCTTACAACCCACATAAATGGGGAGGCTGATGTGGCAAGGGATCCCAGGGGCAGAAAAGACACATGGCCAATAAGTAACAAAGGATTCAGGTAGTATGTCCTTCTATCATGCTTGTACCCTGTCCTAAGGTGTGATAAACCCACCCGTCTCTTTCTTTTTGCTTTTCACTGTGTATTTCAAATTGATTGAATAAATTATGTCATTGGAGCATCCTATTTTGACCTGTAAGTGATTCTATTTTGTGACCTCTGGGATAATTTACCCAGTACTGTACTAGAAGCTACCTCTACATCAGTATGATTTCCCACATGAAAAAAAACAAAGTAACCCACTGACTTCTGCCTGGAAAATATAAAAGGTGAGAGATGGCTGTCTTAAAAGCAGGAGTGAAGACACTGTGCTATACTGGACTTGGCTGGCACTCCTAGAATTTGTCAGGCAAAGGATGTGAGAGGGAGCTCGCGTTGGGTTGCCCTGGTTCTGTCTAGATGGCTGCCTGGCACGGTGGAAGGACACCATCAGAAAAGGCTGGAGGTAAACCATGGATTACCAGGAACAGAGAAAGGAGCTGTGAGCAAGCCAAGGCCAGAAAGAGAGATGCTTTAGCCTTATTTGTGATAGATGCCCAGTAATTGAGAGAATTTCCAAATAACCCACAAAAGCTTAGTTCAGAGAGCACCAACTCAGATTATGAAGGACACAGGTAAGATGTTTTCTGGCACACTTATCGTCCCCTGCCAGTCCCAGGGGGATCAGAAAACACAGTGAGCTAGCTCCAGAAGGTGAAGTAAACCCCAGAGGAGGGGTAGGAGGCAAGAAAAGGGAATCAGCCCTGGCCAGTGGGGCTCAGTTAGTTGCAGCATCAACCTGTACACCAAAAGGTTGCAGGTCTGATTCCTGGTCAGGGCACATACCTAGGTTGCGGGTTCGATTCCTGGTCAGGAAGCCTTTGAGAGGCAACTAATCAAAGTTTCTCTGTTACATCAATGTTTCTCTCTCTTCCAGCCCCTTCTTCTGCCTCTAAAAAACCAATGAAAAAAAGTGTCTTCAGGTGAGAATTTTAAAAAAAGAATAAGAGGGAATCATCTAGTCATGCACACTTACTGCCTACAGCAAGCCTCACACAGGGAAAGAAAAGGGCTTAATTTTCAATCGAGATCAGTAGTTTTACTAATACTTAGTACTGGACATTCTTATCAGTAAATTGACACAGAGTGTGTGTGCCCTGTAAGAAACCAGAGAAATCATGAGGTTTGCCCAAGTTTTCATTTAAGAGCAAAAAATAACTTCACTGAATAAAATGTAAAGGAGTAGTGGGAGACAAAAATAAAGTTATTAATCACAATCCATAAGCCTTACTTGTTCAATACAATTTTTACATATGGAAAGCACTTAGAACAGTACCTGGTAAAAGTATTAAATAAATACTAGCTATTATTATTATGATCGGTGCCATTGCCTAGCATGATGACTCACACACAGTTAGGAGCCTAATAAATGTTTGTCAAGTTTAACTGACTTAATAGGAAGAATCCAGAACAAAAGTGCCCCAGTCTTTTTTGAAGCTCTCGCCTGATATCTACAGTTAATTAAAAAGGGTAGAAAAGCAAATACTTTGAAGTATTCAGTGGCTTTTTTTTTTTGGCTTGTATCATTAAAAATAAGGCAAGCTCACAAATAGGCCTCATAACATCCAGAGGATCAAAGGAAACCATTTTCTTCCCTAGCCTTAGATTTCAAAAATAATTTCTTTATTCCCTATAGCTGAAATATTGCTTATTTGGGAGTGAGAACTGAAGAAAACAAACTCCCCATAAGGATATTCCAGGGCACACTTGGTAGACATTATGTGGACAGATTTCCCCAAATTTCCTTGGCCCTCGTAGAGCTTGGTATCAACCAGGGTCTCTACAGTCCTTTTCTACTCTAGTGTCAGAGACAGTTCAGCTATTGCTCTTCACTGTGTTCATTATTAAAAGAAATTACTTATTCTTGGTGCTGATTCTCTGCATGCTATTTCCAGAGAGCACCTTATGGCTGGGAGGCAAAAATCATATAGTTGAACTCTTGACTTTGTCCCCTGAAATAAAACTCAGTTGCCACATTGTATTTTTTATACCCTCTAAATTCTATTAAAGAAAGGCAGATAAGATCAAACACTCATACTGCAACCTTCTGGGTTTGTACCCATTCATTTGTTTTGAGCATTTGTTTCAAGTTTTTTGCCATCACATCAAATTCCATAAATTTTCTTCGTTCACAGGGCCATTTTTAACTTGTAAGATGATTCTACTATCAATAGACAGCCAACTATACAAAGGTGTAAAGACCTGCAAAAGTCCACAGTCCTATTTAAATTTTTTTAAGTTATTTAGAAATATAATAAGACTCTCTGAAAAATCATGTTTAAAATGAATGTTTTATTCAAAACTTGCCAATATATATCAGTCTGCAATTTGAGCAACAGTCAGGATTACTTTGAGCCAACTAGCAGTGATTTGGAAAGAATGTTGACTTGGTTCTTGCTAGATAGACTCTATACATACTTAGGGAAAATGAGAAAAATGCTAACTCACTTAGGTGGGGTGCCCATGTGTGTACTTGTGTGTATAAGAACACTCAGGAAAAGCAAAAACAACTTTATTAAATAAAATGACCTTTAAAATGTACTCCAAAAGTTAACAAGTACCCAGACAAACCCATTGGTTATTAATTTTCTTTCACTTCTGCTAAAAAAAAAAAAAATTTAAAGAATTTAGCAAGCCATTAAAATCAAACTGAAGATGAACCTTTGGTTTCTAACAAATGTAACTTAAAAAGTTATTTCTAATTACAAGAAGAATACATTTATTGTATAAAATTTGCAAACTATAAAAAAGCACAAAGCAAAAAATTACAACTCCCACACCCCAATTTTTAGTTTATGTGTATATATGTAAAATTTCCTATTTTTGCATTATACTACACATGCTATTTTGCAATCTGTTTTAACTTAATATACTGATGTCATGAATGGTTTCCCATTATTTTAATTACAGTATGCTATTATATCCAAAAATTCAGGCAGTCTCTCATTGTTGCACAGTTACCATATATGGCTTTCATTTTTTTCATTCTAAGTAACACTGGGATAAATATCCTTGCACATAGATCTGTTTTAACATCTCTCACTGTTCCTTTAGAATAAATTCTGAAAATGGAAATGCTAGGTTAGGGATATGAGCATTTTTAAGATTTATGATGGAAAATGTAATTTAGCAGGGATTCTTTGGGATTTCACATTTCTGAAAGTAGTGACTCAATTAAAATAACAATAGTTAGATTCTGAGTGGCTGCCTCATGCTGGAACAGTCCCAAGCTTAACTCCTCGGTACTCAGCCTATCAAACCCCAGCGTGAACTATTCATGTGGTGACCAGCACTGCAGCAGTAAGCCTGAGCGACAGCCCACTGTCTCGTGTGCCAGTCCAGTTGGCAGCCTCTACCTCTGCTCCCCTCCCTTGCCAGTCAGCTGACTATGGCACAGGAACTAGAGACCAAACAGGTCAGCAACCCGAGGATACTATATCCATTTCCCCCTGCTTTTCCCCCTTTTCTGCACATATGGTCGCCAACACACTTGTGAAATGCTTCAGTCTGAATGCGAAAGACTGGGTGCCACTAAGGACTAGCTAAAAACATTCAAAATGAAAAGAGAAAGTAATGTTGAGAACAATTTTTTCATTTGCCAGATTCCATTTTCAGTCTGTTTCATATGTCCCATGAAAAATCAGTTCAAGTTTCATAGCAAAAAAGATGAATTACTGATAACTGTGAAAGAGGGTTTTTAAAATTAAAAACATTTGACCTTGGGTAATATTATCCAAACTGCTTGTGTTATATTAGTAAGAAAAAATAATATTGAGGCATCAACAACAGACTGTCTTACCACCTGGGTGAGGCTACAGCAACCTCCTTAACAGTATCCTTTCAAGCCTAGCTAACAATCTTTCCAAGGAATAGTCATTGCTGGTTCATAGGTTCTTTTCCCTAAGAGAATATAAAATAAACATATTTCCATTGAACGAACCATGAAAAGGACCAAGAATGTCAAACCAAAGTAAGGTTTATTCATCTGTTTGTGGGCTACAGATAGATTAAACATAGAATGTTTATTGGCAAAATAAATATTTTTAAAATAACCACACATTTTAATTTACAACTTATAATGATCCTTTCTGTTTATAATAATATGTATTGATATATTAGGAAAACAGCAGTTGTTCTAGAAGTTTTATTTATACATACATAACAGAATTTTTGAAGTCAAAGGCAAGACAGTGTTCAATCTAAGACCTAACCTAAATTGTCATATTGATTTGGTTAAATGAATACTCCAACTTCCTCTTCTGTTAGGAAGGATTAAATAATTTGTACTAAATCTCCTTCTGAGGACAACTAAAAAAATCTGGACAAATTAATGGGCATGTTTTGAAAACATTAAAGAGATAGTGAGAAATTGTTTGGCCAAGATCGAAGAGAAGATTTAACTGCAGACAAGTAAGTCTGTCACTGAGGCTACTCTTGCCCAAAAGGAATTTGCCAAACAGTGCTTATATTAGCCTCTCTAAGCTAGAGGACTGAAATTTAGAATCCTGGGTAACAGGGGAAGAGAGGAGACTTGCTCTTCAGGGAATATCCTTTTGTATCTTTTGATTTTTATATTATATAGGTTTCACCTTAAAACAAAGAAAAAACCCTCTAAAGTCTATAAAACGCTTTGCTCCATTTAGTGAATAATAAAATCATATGTTCCTTAAAAATAATTAACACATATCTATAATTTTTCAAAATATAAAAGTCAATGTTTGAGAATTATAAACACAGTAATAGACTGTATACCTGTTATATTTCTTTATTCCATTTTAGGGATCTAGAGGTAAGGCTTAGAAAGAAATACTTTTTTGGACTATAGACTATAATTCTAAAAATATTAAAAATTTGCTTTTAACAATCAGTCAATGCCTCTAGGATAGAAGGCAATTAATACTTAAATATCTGATGGCTTTACTTTACAAATCTGGACAAGTATTCCCTTCCATTTATCACTATAACAGTTTCCATTACAGTTCCCAAGATTGCTAAAATTGGGATGAGTCTAAAAGATTAGGAATTATAATTGGAATAGTGTTTCTCTTCACATAATGGAACCACAATATTGAATCTAGATATTCCTTATTCATTTAGGCTGTTTAAATTTAATCACATGGGCTCACTAATAAAACTGATAATTAACTTACTTTGTGATATATCTTAGAAAGCGCAGAAGAAATCCTGAACTTCTTAGTCAACCAAATTCTCCCAGGAAGAGAGCACTATGAATTTTTATAAACACTTTCCCATTTTGATGAAGAAAATGAGTTCAAGTAGTGTAAGAAAGTGATTGGTAGAGCAATACAACCATCAGTTCAGCTGAAGGAATGAGGTGTTTATTGGCTCAAAAAAGCCCAGTTTGCACAGCATGTCCAGTCTGAGGCTGTATAACTTAAAATCAATACAAAAAAATAGAAGTTACTGTGAAAAGCACCAATAAAGAGAGTAAGGTAGAAAAATGAGGTAATTAAAGAGCTAAGATTGCTGAGCCCAGATGAAATAAGGAATACAAAGATAGTAACTGTAAGAACACACACATAAAAGGTTAATAAAGAATATAAGTTCCACCTGTTTCTTAATACTCCCTAAAGGCAATATTGAGGGCATCTTACTGTTCTGATGTAATTACCATCTTGTTAACACTACCCCTGTCTAACTTTCAAGCTATGTGGTTCACTTAAGTGGTACTGCCTCTAGCTCCAGCTCCAGAAATAGCTATCACTCAGAATCACCCATCCCTGTGGCCAAGGAACTGGTGCAGAGGTGGGAAGATAATCCATTTAGAGATTGTGAATGAATAAAACTCAATGAAGTAAATTTGAAGATCTAATTGCCTTTATTAAGGGATTCATGAATTGGGCAACACCCCATCTAGTAACTAGAAGTGTGGGAGAAAGCAAAGGGTCTTTTTAGGCAGATTACCTCACCAGTGTTGACCAGAAAATTCCAGACTGAATGGTTTAAAATTCCACTCTTGGGAAAGGCTGAAACTACAATTAGTTTAGACATTAAGTTTTGATGGGTCTTAGCAAAAGTGGTTCCATTTTTGGGTCTGTTATTTCTTTTTAACCAGATGTTTAGGGGAATCTTATGCTTAGGATATGTAAGAAAGAAAAAAATGTGAGAAGCTATTTTGCACCTGAGAAAACTGAGATACATTCCAACAGTCTCCAGAACCCACCTTCTATTCTATACTGTTAAGTACCACATTGGATTATACCCTCTATTTTAATACCTCTGCTTATATGTGGAGAGGCACTGGAGTTAACAGCACAAACTGTAGAGCCAAACTCTTAGGTCTTAATCTCAATTCTGCTTACTAGCTATATTGCCTTGGGTAGGTCACTTGACCACTTTGTGACTCAATTTCCTCGTCTGTACAATGAGAATAATAGAACCCAGTTAATAAGGTTGAGGTTTAAATTAACACTAAAAAACACTTAGAACATTTCCTGGTACAAGGTAAGTGCTATATAATTTTCAACTACTGTTGTTGTTGTTGTTGTAAGGAGTAAATAAACTAACAAGTAAAAAGTGCTTAGAACAGTGCCTAACACATAATAAACCCTATTATCCACTATTGAGAACATTCATTCATCTATCCATCCATCCAACCATCCAATCAACAGATATTTACTGACTGCCTTTTCTGACAGGCCAATGTTTTCATTTTAGACCTGCAGTGTCCAAAAGAAATGTAATGTAAACCATAAATGTGAGTCAAGTATGTAATTTAAAATATCCTAGCAGTCACAGTAAGAAAAAGAAATGAACAAAATTACTTTTAATATTTTAATCCAATATCCAAAATATTATTTCACTATGTAATCAATATAAAAAAATTGAGATTTTACTTTTTCATTCTACATCTTTGTACTCTAGTGTGTACTTTGTGTATACAGCATATCTCAGTTCAGATTAGTGACATTTCAACTGCTCAACAGCCACGTGTGGCTAGTCGTTAGCATGCAGTTTACATTAGGGAAAGAGGGAAAATGTCATCTTTGTCCCCAATCCCATTGTGTTACTAGTTACATATTTTTTTCAAGTCGAAAAGTCCTTTCACATTCATTATTTCATTTGATAGGAACATGCCTCACCTTGAAGGATGGGTTAGATTTTAGGAGGTGGGAAAAATTCCCATCAAACGGAAGCAAATGAACAGAAGTAATAAGGAAGGAAAACAAAGAGTCTACTAAGAAATCAAAAGGTGATAAACCTAAGAAAATGTATCAGGGAAGCCTTCCATAGTCTCCAAGCCATGGAGGCTGGGTGTTTTTTGACAGGTTGTGGGGAGAAACCAAATGTGTAAGTAGAAAAGAGGCAAGATGGATTAAACAAGCTGCTAAATGTAGCATAAAAAGAAGTGAGAGAGGCTACAGGTAGTTCATTAGGAAATCACTGCATTAAAATCTCTGGTCTCTTTCCAACACTGTCATATGCAAACTACAATTATTTCTGAAATGTAATATTCATTTTCATTTTAGTTAAGTGATTTAGTAACCCTTCTGAGACATGATGAGAACTTGCGGGGGGCGGGGGCGGGAGGGGGGGCCGGGAGCAGCAACAGCAGCTGTTAGGAAGGCTCCACACAGAAAGAATATCTAAGTACAAAGGCCCTGAGACAGCAAGGAGCTTGCCAAGACCAGGGAACAGAAAGTCACCCAGTGGATGGTGCAGAGTAAATACACATCAGCACATAGTATGTGGTCCATATTTAATGAATGACAGCGCGCTTCTTACTCCTGTCACCTCTACAATGCTGGCATGTAGTAGCCATTGATAAAAAAACAAGCAGAGAAGGTCTACAGTATTTTTCAGTTGCTTCACAAGAGCAGATAAAAAAACACCAATCACATCTGGTGAACCAAGAACAGAAACATTGGTTTAAAATGTGTCAACATAAGAAAACTCCAAACCTGTAGAGATTTTTTATGAGTTTATTTGAGCCAAACTGATGACAATTGCCAGAATGCAAAATCTCAACAGATTGAGAAAATGCTCTGGAGAATGGGAGTTTTACTGCTTATTTTATACATTAGAATCAGGAAGAGACATAAAGGGGGTGGGGAGTTACATGAAAGCCACTGGTGGCAGAATAAAGGGGTGGGAGAAAACAAAGCAGGGAAATCTCAGGGTCTGGATAAAAAGTAAAGGAAGAGACACATACTTCGTTTAGCTTAGTGAGTACAGGATACTGTAGTTAAATTTACAGAGCACAGAGACTGTATGTGGGGTCGTGGGGGCGGGGGAGTAAGAGAACGGTGAGAGGTTCCGCGGTCTCTGAGGTTTGGAGATTGTGCCCCGAAGAGTCTGGAAAAAGAGGATTGCTCTGACATTCCAAGGGTATGCTATTGTAGATGCAAACATACAGCAAACAGGCTCAGTTAAGGTACAGATACCTTTTGAAGGAAGATACCAGCCTAGGACACGGCTACCCGCTGTGACTCACTTTTCTTACAAGTTTTAATTTCAGACCATCCTATCTGGTTGTAGGAGTTAATAAACCGAGGTAGGGAGGAGGAGGGAGACATGTCTGATTCGTAGACTTAGCGGTCCTGAGGCAGGACGGATAAGACTGCCAGGTGTTCCCAGTATTGCAAACAGGGATAATGGAGGAAGAGGCGAGTCCTTAGACTCTGCTGGGAAGGGGAGGCTGCAGCAATTTGACTAAGACGAATCACCTTTACTACCTAAGAAAGCCTTTGTAGCTATACATTATTCTCAAGATTTAGAAGGGGGAGAAGGAAGCGGTACCTAAAAGCTGACAACGGTCTTTAACTCCTGAACCCCAATAGACAGCATACTCAGATTAGCCAGGTGCCCACTTGTAGCCTCGGCTCAAGTGTACAGAACAAATTTACTAGCAATTTTATTTCCTCCATACGTGGAGCATTTAGACTAGCCACGTGGCTGATGACAGACTTGTACTGGTATGTGTTTCATAAATAAACTTCCTACCTCATTGTCACTAAACATGTTTGTGTCTCGTTTGAATCCATGTCTTCCCAGAGAGACGAACCCAGGAGCCAGCTGGGAGGAAGGGGCGCTGACTCGGGCCTCCCCCGTAATCCTAGGCAGTTACTTTAGGTCTGGTCTGTAAGGTCCCTCACGCAGGCTTCCCCAGAGCTTGTCAGATTAGTATGCGGCCCCTTTTTCACCTACAAATGGAATCAATACACCTAGTGGGTACCTCTTTGCTACTCCCAAAAGCTTAGCAAAGCTCCTTATAGCCTGAGCACCACCACGTCCTCAAATAGCACCGCTTCTGGAAAATTTTAAGCAACTTCCTTATGCCAACGGTTCTCCAAGCCACTGCGCTGGAAGACTTGCCTCCCCTAACCCTGGGTCAGACACTTTGAAAGCTGCTTCTCTTCTTGAGGGCGAAACATGGACGCCCCGCGAACTGAAATCCAAAAGGAGACTGAATACCCCGTGCCTGCAGGAGAGCAACCAAACACCACATCCGGTCCACCTACCCGTCAGCCTCCCTTTACCGGTATTCGCCGGCGTGACGAAGCAAAAACGCCAGTCGGGGGCGTGCCTTCCCTCAGCCAATGGGCTCTGTCCACTTCCCTCTTCCGTCACCGTGTCGTCTTTGACGTTAAGGGGTGGGGCGTGCAGGTAGATACGGAAGTCGGAAGGGGTCGGGCCGCTCAGTCTCTCCGGAGGCGGGGAACGAGGAGCAAGATGGTTTACATCTCGAATGGTGAGTTGGGAGAAGGCCTATGGGGGAACCGCTGGCCTGGGAGGCCGTATGTCGTGTTTCTTCCGTCTTCGCCCGCCCACAGGACCTGGCGCTTGTCAAGGCTTTTCTAGACTTTGTGCCGCGTAGCCGGGCGAAGCGGGCCTGCGGCGCGTCAGCGGAACGTCCATAAGCGAGTGGGCAAGGTCCGAGGTCTTCATGGTCCTCTGTGTTGGTGCCTGGCTTCCCTGTCTGATTGCGGGTCTCTCGGGCATCTGTGTCCTTAACTAGTGATAATATTAACAGCGTCTGCATAGCGCTTATGCCTCGCTCACTGTTTTAGCGTTATTCGCTTATCAACTTATCCAGTCTTTATGTAACAGCCCTATTAAGATATTTTATTTTCCCTATTTTATGGATGGAGACTGAGGCGCAGATTAAATACATTGCCCTGGATGACAACGGTAGTTAATGGCTTAGTCCGGATTCGCATTGAGGTTGGCTGACGTCAAGCGTTCTGGCTGTCATTGCTGTTACCAAAATGTATTTTGCTTTTCTACAACTTTGATCTAAGAGAGTTAGTTACGCAGGAGAGAGTAGCTGGTCATACGTGGAGTTTTTTGCCTTGATTTCAAGGGGCACAGGAAGAAGCACCAGTCCCTCTAGAGCACGTTAATTTTTCCTGGAATAGAGAATCTGAGAAAATCTTAATTCAGTGACTCCACAAAGAAAATGAGTGGAAGGAAAAGACAACATGACTGGGTCAGAACAATGACAGCACTGCCTGGCCACCTGTTTGATTCAGATGAAATAAATGTCCTGGTGCGAGCTTAACAAGTAGTTCACCGATGACTGGAACTAGGTGCTGGTTCTGTTTGAATAATCTGTTTTATCTTTAGAGATAATTAAGATTGTCAATGGGAAGTCTTTTGGCAGAGTGCACTTTGCATTTCTTTGCTCTCCAAAATATCACTCTCCTGTCACCCACTTAAAAACTCTTTGAAACAGGGAGGTTGATGGACACACACACACAAATCAAAGTTTTATCTTCGTTTTGGCACTTGCAAACTTTGTATTTTTCCTTTGTAGTTAAGGCTGGCAGCTTCTATTTATGCATTAGTGAATGTTTCTTTGTATTTGTAGTATCTTATTGTGCATGAATAATCATGTTTGATCCACATAAATAACACAAAGGCCTTTAATTTCACTTTTATAGTTGAGAAATGCCAGTTGCATCCAAGCAACTTATTTCCCTCTAAAGGTGTTGGGAGGGGAGGATTCTGCCTTCAGAAACTAGGAGGGAAAGTACAAAAAGCAAATCAGAATGATGCAAGTGCATGCAATAGTTTCTTTTGAATTAAAGGAAGAATTGATGGGTTCCCGTTAGATCTATTTTCTTAGCAGGACTATATTTATCAGCATTTCATAGTTGACAAAACACTTCTCTTAACTGTCAAATGACTTTTTCCCAAAGAATTTTATATGATTAGAGAAGGAAAATGTCCTATCAGCCAACGAAGCAGAGCTAGTAAGAAGCAGAGCCTATCACCCATGCTCCGTCTTTTAGTGTAGCCTTTTTTAGTCAGTAGCTCTGTGTGTCAGATATATCTGCAAGTGAACTGGTCAAGGAAAGAGGAAAAGAAAAAAAGCACAGAGAAATCCTTGGGAAATTGGAGAGGTTGTTGACAGACAGCTCTTCCAAAATATTCTGACTTCTTGATTTGCAAGGCTGAAACCATAGAGTACTAACTTTTTAGGTTGTAGCTTTTATTATTTAAAGTAATTTGAAAAATAGGTTTTTTTGTTTTTTGTTTTTTGTGGGTTTTTTTGCTTAAGATAAAGTTGATATCTATTGTTAGAATGAACAGCTTTTTACACAAAAATAGTGGTAATTTTAATGAAAGAGCCAAATTCTCTTCAGTACTTAGAGCACACAATTCTTTGACTTAAAAAAATTTTATCATAATAACTGATTCTAAAGACCTGTAAGAGTATGTATAAACAGTCTTTTTGTATAAACAAGAGGCTTTTTAAGTGGAAAGAAATACTTTGGGCACATTTAGGAAAATGGAAGTGATATGAGCATTCTTTTCTATTCATCCATTTGTTTCCTCAGAATACTTGAATAAACTGATATTTGTACACCTATGTTAATAGCAGCATTTTCATAGTAGGAACCCAAGTGTCCACCAACAGATGAATGTATCAATAAAATTCAGTATATATACACACAAGGGAATATTAATCAGCTTTGAAAAAACCAGGAACTTTTCATGCATGCTACAACATGTGTGAACCTTAAAGACATTATCTAAGTTAAATAGCTGCTCATCAAAGTACAAATATTGTATGTCCTCATATGAGGGTCCTAGAGCAGTCAAATTCATAGAGACAGAAAAGTAGAATGGTGGTTCACAGGGGACTCGGGGAAAGGGGAGAATGGGAAGTTAGTGTTAGTGGGTACAGAGTTTCAGTTGGGAACGATGAAAAAGTTCTGGAGATGAATGGTGGTATGGTTGGACGACAGTGTGAATATACTTAATGTCATAGATCTATACACTTCAAAGTGATCAAAATGGTAGGTTTTTTGTATATATTTTACTACAGTAAAGAAAAGAGAGAGAGAATTCTTGAATGAAGTATCACCCACCAAAATTATAAACTTTAGGAAAGCATTTGGTGTATTAAAGGAATGACCCCTAGATCACAGAGCTTTACTTAAATAACACTCCCTTAGAATGTGCACATAACAGATCTATCCTTTTTGTTGACTATTTGGAACAATGAGCAAGTTGAAAACTGAATCTGGGATTGTTACCTGATTAAAGATAATGCATCTTGTGTCAGGGATTTGCGGTACTAAATAAGTTTTTCTTTTTTCTTGTCTATAGGACAAGTGTTGGACAGCCGGAGTCAGTCCCCATGGAGATTATCTTTGATAACAGATTTCTTCTGGGGAATAGCTGAATTTGTGGTTTTGTTGTAAGTATAGTAGTGCTCTTAATAGCCCTGATACTTAAGGTGACAGAAGTACATTAGGTGCATTATTTTGCCTATCTTAAACAAGCTCAGCTTTCCTGAGCAGTTTTTAATTTTAATTTTTTTAAATTAACAGCTTTACTAAGGGAAATGAAGACTTACGTAGTGATAAAGCTGTCACCGGACATCTTATGATTACAAATATGATAGTTAGGTTGGTAAGCTTGACCATACCTTAGTCTTGGTGGTAATCATACCAGCCTGCAGCTGTGGATCCATGCCTGCCCATTCTAATGCCAAATGACAGTGCCTCGCTTTCTATTATTCCCACCTTTAGTGTATATGTGCGCATTTTACTGAGTATTATACAGCAAGTAAACAAGGGGAATTAGATCTTGATTTAAAAAAGTGTTGGTGTTTTTTGTTTTTGTTTTTTTTTAATGAAGGGCTAGAATCAATACAGAGGAGACAAAAATTCAAACTTCACCACAATTTTAAGCAGTTCTTAGTTAAATGCATTTTTTTGGTCTTTTACCTGCTATTTGTTTCATGAAAATTGTTCATCAATTACTAATAAGTCTTATCCTAAGTTTGAATAAATATTTGTGTGTCCATAGGTAGAGAACTACTGTAGGGATGCAGAGATGTAGGAGATAGTCCTCTTACTGACTTTACTGTCAGTAAATATCTTTATACTATAAGGGGCAATGGGTGGGCATGATTGTGGGAGGTGGACATCAGAGGAAGTTATTCCAGGTGGAAGAAACACAGGAAAGGTAGTTGAGACGTTTGAATATCAGTCTGTGATCTTTATACTTAATTTGATTATTGCTGTGGTTTAAAAGATTAATCTGATGGCTGCATGTGACATAAATTAGAAAAGGTAAAATGAGACAGACAGCTCCAAAGAAAAATACAACAGGCGACAAGATAGGCTTGAAGTTAAGTTATCCAGTGCAGAACTCCTTTACAGTTTTACAAATTTTACCTATTCCATATTGTTCATTAAAATACTGTTTTAACTTAGTTAAATTCTTCCTCCTTCACAAATAAAATTTCACTAAAATGGATTCCCAGAAGGCCTGTTCCTCTGTTACACCACCTTCAGCCCCTCCCTCTCCAAGGTGATGTTAGTGAGGTAGGCTGTTGGGGCCTGACAGCTGACGTAGAGGAGGAAAGCTGGGATGACTGTCTAGGAGAGTTGTCAGCAAATAAGAAAGATAAGGAAGGGCAGCTCTGCCACAGAACATAGCACACTCTGTTTAGACATGTGCTTGCTTTTGCTGTTGTCCAGATGGTTGCGAGAAATGTGGGTCTGGAGCTAAATCAGCTCAGCTGTTCTCTCACCAGATATGATAGTTGAAACCATGAAATGCATTTTAAAATGTTGAAAGTGGTTCTTCTGTTGTTTTCTGCCCCTTGTTTCAGTTTCAAAACTCTGCTTCAGCAAGATGTGAAAAAGAAAAGAGGCTACGGAAACTCATCTGATTCCAGATATGATGATGGAAGAGGGTATAGCTTTTTAAGTTGATGATTTTACCCCTCTGTAGATTTTAATTAAATTAGATAGATAAGCAGAAAGGCTCATGGAAATTAAAGGTTTAAATTCTATTTCACAAAATTAATACATTACTATAAATTAAGTTGCCTCTGATTTGATAACTACTGTCAACCTGGCAAAGCTAAAAATGTACATCATATATCCTATGGGAAATATCTAAATTAGAGGATGAAAACTGAGAGCCATCGTTGAAATCTAGAGGTTTCACTTTAGACTCTAGATTTCCAACTGCTAATGAAAAACCCAAAAAAATCAAGTAGAATGAGTTATGTTTGTGTTTCCATGTGGCAAGAATCAGATAGAATAGGGTTTTAGTTGGGCATTTACAAGAGGTGGTATTCAGTTCATCACAGTCCTGCCTGACTCACTTTCCTCCATGGGCTTTATGTGTCTGGTCCCTGTAAAGGTTTGGATTTTTTACCTAAATGGTATTTTTAAATAAAGGAGAGGGTCTATTTGAGTATAAAAGGAACCAATTGAAGATGTCTACCAAACAGTAGAAATTAAGTTTTTCTTTTATTAGGCCCCCAGGAAACCCCCCCAGAAGAATGGGTCGAATTAATCATCTGCGTGGTCCCAGTCCTCCTCCAATGGCTGGTGGATGAGGAAGGTAACTTAAAATCTGAAATTATTCTGTAGGAATTTTATTTTGTAAATGCTTTCTTAGCAAGGTCTTTAGGAAAACAGAAGTTGCCTGGCATTTTGAATTACTCAGACATTACTTGGAAAAATATTTCTATCCTAATCCTTGAAAACCCCACTGGCTTTATTATCAAAATGTCTTTTGAAAAATGTTTATAACTTGTAATTTTTCAATTTTTTTTCATACAGATCTAAATAACTAGCAACTAATTATTGTAACATTTTCTTTCAGGTAAATGTCTGCTCTAAGGAGCAGACAACTGGACATACACATTCATAACAGAAGGAAACGATCGAGCAGTGGAGGGCTGACCATACTGGACAAGTAGATGAATGTGTATGTCTAAACAAGAATTACTCTGTGTCCTCACAGACGAATGAGGTCGTGTTGGGAATTCCCTTGCAAGGATCTGGCATGACTGACATGTAGTTCTATAAATGCACATGTTTGTCTCATTAACTTTTTGTATAGTTTATGAAAGTATTACTATAGATTTAATAAGTAAATATTTTTAGGTTACAAAAGTGACTTCTCATCTTTATATAATTAAAACTCTGAATTTGAAGAAAATTAAAAGGCTGTGTACTTAGTACTGTTAGTGTCACCTTTTTCAACTTCTGAAAGTGTTCATTGTTAATTTGTTCTCACTTATAAATAAATCACATATTTATTTCAGTATATGCGTATGTCTGTGTTTTTTTAATTTTTATTTTGAAACATATTTGTCCCATGATCTTTAATACAAGGTGTTTGATTTACTGCCATATATAACCACGAGGGTATTTATAAAGCCATAACCGACAAAACTGAGCTACAAAATGTAAATAGGTGGACTTAAAAGCTATCTTGACAAATATGAAATATAAATTGTTTTGTCTTTAATCCCCATCTGAATGCTGGTAACTCACATTCTTTCACCAGAATGGAAGCTCTATGAAATTAGAGATTTTGTTCTTTACACCTATACTTTAAACAGTGACAACATGTAATAGACACTGAAATATTTATTATCAGAATGAATAATACAGATAATGCTACTTCCAGTGTTTTAACAGCCTTTGAAACGAAAGTGTTGAGATAAAAGCATTTTAATATCCATTTGTAAGTATGGAGATGGTATCAACATGACATTTACTGAGATCCTACAAGTGAGGGTTCATAAAGAGTTCCGTTTTGGACACAAATTTGCAATGCCTTGTCAACATCCATGGGGAGACACCAAATATATCAATGTGGATCTCAGGGAGAGGTCCACGCGGGAAGTGTATATTTGGGAGTTATCTTCATCTTTAAAGCTATGAAACTGGGTAAAGTCATCCAAGAAGTGTGTAAAGAGGAGACCTAGCACCAGAGAACCCTAACATCAGGCTGGACTGAGCAGGACCAGTGAAAAAAGAACTAATCCATGTAAGGTGTCTGGGAATTCAGGAGAGACAGATGTGAGGACGAAAAGAGATGCTGGTTATTGGCTGGTCCATCAAAAGCACTTAAAAAGTACCTGATATTGTTGGCGTGCTATGGCCAAGACCAACCGCAGCAACATCCATTTAATCCACACGCTTCTGCATTCCCCCAAACCTGACCGCCAGCGGATAGTTCCGCCCCTCCATTTCCGGAATTCTCTGGCTCGACTCTCCGTCGGCCATCTTGACTGTGGGCAGCCAGCTGGGAAACTGCGCCTGCGCCGGGGGCTTTCTGTTCCTGAGCTTGCGGTGCGCGGAGGGTCCAGGCTCGCAGAGGTCTGCGGGCACGATGACCCAGGCGGAGAAGGGAGACGCGGAGAATGGGAAGGAGAAGGGCGGGGAGAAAGAAAAGGAGCAGCGCGGCGTGAAGCGGCCCATCGTTCCTGCGCTGGTGCCGGAGTCGCTGCAGGAGGTTAGGTGCTGGGGGGTGGAGCTTGGTGAGGGCCCTGCACCCTTGCCTTGGACCTCGGGAGTCCAGTCTGGGGAGGAAGTCTGAGGCCGACAGAAGGCTTCGGATCATGCGTGGTGTAGGGGTTGCTCGTTCCCTCCCGCGTTGTTGAGCCCTTGGTTGTCCGAGTTAGGACTACGTCCCTACAGTCCAGCCCCAACTGTGGGAGCCCCCAGCTGCCCCGGGTTTGAAACAAGGGAAGGGCTCTCACCTACCTCCCAAATATGTGAGGTTTTAGTGGTGGCACGTAGAGTTTAGCACTGGGCCTGGCTCACTGGGCGTATCTGCGGATACTTGATAAGGGAGAGAGGTTCATGCCTTTCTTTTTGTTAAGGAAATCTCAGGTAGTGGAATAAAAAGGTAGACATTTGTCTAAATAGACTTGGGTGCGTGTGTGTCAAAAACAAGATTAAGTCATACCAGAAAAATTATTTGCAATACATGGCAGGCAGAGGGCCTTTATATATAATATTACGAGTACTCAGTGAAGAAAATTCCAGCGTTCCCTTTGAAAAATGGGCAAAGGTAATGTAAAATTCACAAAAGAAATCAGGAGGTATTTAAATGCTCGGAATTTCTTGTTGGGCATCTCTGAGGTAGGTTCCTTGCTGGTAGACATGTTAAGTGTTTGCCCATCTTGCCAGGCAGCTGTAAAATACACACCACAGTGCTTGGCACATGGTAAGCCCTCCAGGTGGTTATTACTGTTGCACAGGGGTCATTTTCGCCACTTACCTAGTTGAGGGGGCAGACGGAATGTTCTGTAAGGGCTTGCTGGTTCCCACCTTCTAGGATTCTCCCACTCTGAGGGGGAGGCTGGAAGGAGTGCTGGGATGGGGCCTCTCCTATCAGAAATGGTGTGGGATCAGCTAGTGGAGAGGACCAAAAGGAAGTGTTAGGCACAGAGCAGGTACTTCCTCCAGCCCCAATGGTCTGGGATGGTTTTTTCAGAGGAGGCGACATCTGGGCTAAGATCTGAAGGATTTAAGAGTTTGCTAGGGAAAAAGCGAAATCTCAGGGAGGAAGAGCATAGTGTGGAAGAGAACTGTGCTAAGAGGATATGAAGTGTTGGAGATAAGGATGTATGGAATCGGGAGAAAAGGAAGCAACAGATAAGACTGGAGATCTTAGCAGGGGCCATATCATCAAGGTCACAAAAGCCAGAGAGTCTGGCTGGGCACTTCTGAAGGCAGTAGAGACCTTTGGTAGAGCTAGACCTCTGAGCCTGTGATTGGTTATTAACTTGTTTAATCTTCACAATTATTCTATGAGGTAGGGTCTTCATCCAGAGCAAGGAAGTGGCACAGTCTGAATTTGAAGCCAGGTGTATGAATCCAGAGCCTGGATCCTTAATCACTATAGCAACATTTCCTTAAGTTCAGTCAATTGTATTACACTCTTTGGTTTTTCCATGGCCTCTATGGCACCTGTACTGTTAACACTATCTCATCTTAAACAATGATATCCAGGAAATGGTATGTGGGATGTACTTACCAAAAAGGAAGTGGTTTTAGACTAAGGCTAGAGAAGTAGGAGTAGGCAGGACCTTGCTCTTGGAGGTCTGGACTTTATCTATTGGCAAAGTACTGAAATATTTTAAATAGAAACATGCCAAGAAGACCAACTGTAGCTTCAAGCACAGGACAGAGTAGGTGCTAGCTAAGGAGTCAGGCTGGCCTAGTGGTTCTTAACAAAGGGATCCTGTTGTCAAAGAGATTGTCAGAGTCCCTTTTTCCTTCCCCTGCTCCCACCTGAAACTGTGGATCCCTCAACAGGTTTACATGGTAAGGGTCCCCCAAGTGATTCAGATTATATTCTGCCCCCTTGATAATTTCAGATCTAAAACAGTTAACATCTCAAAGTGAAGTTTGCCATCATCCGCTGTCCTGATTTGCACGTCTTTATCAGTCCTTGTTCATCCTCTCCCAAGAATGGATTGTGAAGTGCAGCAAAGTTTTCTGATTTATGAGGAAAGAATTGTGACCTCTGGTTTTTCATCCCCAGTCTCTTGCCAGATTAGGTAAATAGCACAGAATCAACAACAGTAAAGTGTAGTGTGTTTTTAAAAAGTAACCAAAATATAGTTTGTGTACACATTTGGAAGTGGTTGGTATATAAAGCCTTACTTTCCAGTATTGCAAAGTAATAATTGTACCCTTACATTAATGTCTTCCCTTAGCTGTCCAGCCAGGGTGTTTAAAACTGAGCGGTCATGCCAGTCACCTCAGGAGCTTTAGGGAAATGCGAATTCCTAGGCTCTCTTTGGAGATTCTGAGTTACAGAATTTGAAGTGAGAACTTAGGGTCTTTTTTAACAACTATCTTTAGGTGATTGCAATTTAGGGAACTCAGCACTCCGTTACTGTGAGTTAGATCCTGCCGGGACAGAACTATAAAGTGAGTTTGTATTCAGTTGGAGAGCAGTAATTGGATGCTTCTCAAACAACTCCCTTTACTGAGTTATTTTGATACTTTTGGGTATGATGACCATTACTGGAAACTAACATTCTAGTCAATCCTGTTACCTATGTTATTTAACTTTTTACCTGCATATTACTTACTAAGGTCACACTCCTGTTTTATATTTGCAGCAAATCCAGAGCAACTTCATTGTTGTCATACATCCAGGTTCAACAACTTTAAGGATTGGTCGAGCCACAGACACACTTCCTGCCAGCATTCCTCATGTTATTGCACGAAGACACAAACAACAAGGGCAGCCCCTATACAAGGACAACTGGCTTCTAAGGGAGGGGCTAAATGTAAGTTGGAAATGAAGGATCTAGAAAGAAAGCCCAAGATTGTTTCCTTGGGAAGGTTTAGACCTGCAAGTATATGCAATCATCTTGAATAAACATCGTCATAGCTTTGTGTTTTTAAATAAAAGCATCAGCCCTGGCTGGTTGTGGCTCAATGGATTGAGTGATGGCCTGTGAACCAAAAGGTCGCCCGTTTGATTCCTGGTCAGGGCATATGCCTGGGTTGCTGTCTAGGTTCCCAGTTGGGTGTGTGCAAGAGGCAACCGATAAATGTTTCTCTCAGACATTGATGCTTCTCTCCCTCTCTATCTCCTTCCCTTCCCCTCTCTCTAAAAATAAATAAAAATAAATTATTTTTAAAAATAATAATAATAATAGCATTATTCAGGGTTAATAAATATCATTTTTCATCTGAGCTAGCAATTTTAGATTGTAAGTAAATAATTGTAATAAAAGTACATTTAATTTTTCTACCCCATCAGGATGAACTGGGTATTTATGAACATGATTTTTAATGGAAGGTGCAGAATTATCACTCACTTAAAATGATGCCTCCTGGTCGCTATTAAGTAACAGCTATATTTTCCCTTCCAGATACTTAGAGTTTAAAATGAACTTATATATTCACTTCATAAGCAAATTGAATTGCTACAATAAGCACTTATTTATAATCTTAGGTCAAATCATAATTTAAAGGCAAAAAAATGTGCTTCTTCACAGTAAACATTTACTTTATCCAGTTTTGCAAATGAAAAACTTTTTGTGATAGGTATTAAATAGGTATATTAATTTTAAATCAAGGATAGTTTTAAGGAACTTGCATTCTCTGTAATTCTGATAGTAAACCTTGGGGTTCCATTTTTTAATTCTTATAATTCTACTTTAGAGAATAAAAATTGAAAATAAGTAAAATAACATTTCTCATAAAAACTTATGGATATGTTTTTTACAGTACCAAAATAACTTGAACACTTGTTGATTAAACAAAAGAACACACGAAGGAATATAACTTTGTTATAAAATTGTAAACATGAAAATGATGTAAGTATGAGAGCATCTCTGAAATACTTTGTAAATGTAAAAGTAGCTGTGCTCTGATTAGTACTATGAAATTTCTTTATGAACCCAAGTCACTCAAAGTTACAGATTTTTTTCAAATATGTAGTTTATAGTGAGGGTTCTTTTGTGACTTTTTAAATTTATAAATCATAAAAAAAATTACTTTGGATTCTGAAGATTAATACATATGTTAGAGATTAAGGAAATACTATCTGTTGACAAGGGAACATTTCCCATTGCTGCATTAAATCAGTAGTTTGCCTGATTGCCTTCCCCTTTCACCAAGTCCTTTGTACAGCTCATCTTTAATTCTGTTTTCCTAGAAACCTGAAAGTAATGAACAAAGACAAAATGGCCTTAAAATGGTGGATCAAGCGATATGGTCTAAAAAGATGTCAAATGGTACAAGACGGATTCCTGTGTCCCCTGAACAGGTTCGGTCTCTACTCTTCAGATTTACTCTTTTAGCACAGCTATTATATCATAGTGCTGTTCATGTGCTCTACCTATTTCATTATGCAAGTGCAAGAAGAGATTTTCTTTAAAAAGGAAGGAAAACCATTCATAACTACCTATGGAATACCGGAATCAGTGTCACAAATGCTTAGGCGAGCCAAATAATTTATAATGTGTTTCTTACCACAAGTTGATAAAATTGACAGTTTACTTGAGAGTCTTAAGTGTGTAATTCCAGGACTTGGGTGGAAAGCTATATTCTTACCACATTTGTTATTTTAATGTGATAAACCAATACAGTTAGGAATAGCTGTGAGTTAATGTAAATTTATATTCAGCTTTAGGTAGAGTGCAGTATTAACTTTCAGCTGGCTGGGAATCACAGCTCTAAGTGTTAAAAATCACAGAAAAAATCAAGGTTGTGGAAAAGGGCAAGAGAATCCTTTTGTTACTAGTCAGTATTTCCCCAAATACCTTGGCTTTGTGATTAAAATTTGCCACTGTATCTGATCTCTGGGAGAGGAGAAAAGAGGTCTCCTGCTGGACTCACCCCTTTTTATTCCTTGCATAAATTCAGAGAATTTGTGATGTGCTTTTGTTTCAGGCACGCTCCTACAACAAGCAGATACGACCTGCAATTTTAGATCACTGTTCTGGAAATAAATGGACAAACACATCTCATCACCCTGAGTTTTTGGTAGGAGAAGAGGTAGGAAACTTCTTTACAATGAAATGCAAGAAGAAAACCTGATCATAATGCCAAAATTCATTTACTTTGCCATCCAGTTATAGTTTCCAAGCATTCTGTAATACTACTTTGAGAACCAGATAGTCAGACTGGCTACTGAAGTATTATACATTCCACCCTTAACATTGAGAACATTCAGCTAGAGTTAATGATAATTTCTAGCTTTAGAGTTTTGAGCTTAAATCCAGAAAACCCTGAGAGAAGAGTTTTAACAACATTCATCTCCCCGTCTTTTCTAGGCCTTGTATGTTAATCCTTTGGACTGTTACAATATTCACTGGCCTATTAGAAGAGGTCAGTTAAACATTCACCCAGGACCTGGGGGCTCCCTCACAGCTGTTCTGGCAGATATTGAAGTAATATGGTCTCATGCAATACAAAAGTACTTGGAAATTCCATTGAAAGACTTAAAGGTGAGCTCAAATTCCCAAGTAATTCCCAATTACTTGGGAATTTAGTCTTTAAATCGTTAGTCTTCTAGTCTTTAAGAATCTTGGTCAATAAAAGTACACATGACTGAGTTGTTTATAATACAGAGTCTTTGAAGCATTCTCGGCCTTAGGTGTTGAGGATATCTTTTCTTCACTGAATTCTCCTTTAATGCTTTCTCTTTTTCCTATCCTGTTTGTTTCTTTGCTGTCTCTCTCTCCCGCTCTGCAGGCAGCAAGTGCTCATGTTTATGCCTTCTCTCTGGACCTTTTTCAGACACATCAGTTGTTTTATTTTTTATTTCACAAGTGGGAAGTAATTCAAAGAAAAAGAAAAAATGTCAACATTTTCTATTTTTTCATAAAACCCAAAAGATAGCCGAGAAATTTGAGCTTTTATTCTGGGCCTCTCACTATTGCTGCTACAGCTTTAGAGAGTATGAAATTTATTTTGGCCTGACTTTAGTGTTAACCATTTAATCATTTTTTCTTTGTTCTTCTCCATAGTATTACAGATGTATCTTGTTAATCCCTGATATCTATAATAAACAGCATGTGAAAGAATTAGTGAATATGATCCTAATGAAGATGGGGTTTTCAGGTATGTCTGATATTCCAATGAAACCTACTTGAAATGAGAATCTTGTTCTTTTTTACTGACAAAGTTAATCTAATTCACTCCTTTATTAAAATGCTTATTTAAGAGGGTTAGCAGTGCATGAATATTTCTCCAGAGGTTCCTAGACTTTAGTTGATTATTTGTCTTAGGAGAGCCCTTTCTCCTCTTCTGATTGCTCTCCTACCTCTCGTGTTTTAGGAATTGTGGTCCATCAGGAGTCTGTGTGTGCCACTTTTGGAAGTGGTTTAAGCAGCACATGTATTGTAGATGTTGGGGACCAGAAGACAAGTGTATGCTGTGTGGAGGATGGAGTCTCGCATCGGAATACTCGGTAAGAGATTTGGGAGTTGTCATTCCCCCTCCTTCTGCCCTCATGGTCCACCCAACTATAAAGCATCACAAGTTAGAAAGAAATTACTTACAAGGAATTATGTATTCAAATTTTGCATAAGACACCAGCAAGATTGTGGAAGTATAAATTCTGGCAAGGCTATAAACAACTGATTTTACCCTTTCCTTTGGAACTTTCTAATGTAAATTCTCATCAGCAGCTCCTGAAAGTCCGGGAGTGCACTGTGTTGTCCCACAGAGGAAGCGTATAGGTTAGCTCTGTGTCTTTTGCTGTAGGGGCTGGCCTAGAGATACCGATCACTCACAACAAAGCTGAATTTTGGCAAGTCGTGTAGAAGAAAATAGGTTTTCAGATTTGAGTTCTCTAGCTAGCTAGCATTTCAAGTATTTGCCTTTCTTGTTATAAATGATGTTCAGTGAGTAACTTGATGGTGGTCAAGTGTCTGTTACCACTGATAGATGAGTTAATAAAGTAACTATCAGGAGCAGATTTGCTGTTTGTCCTACCTGAGACAAGCCCTAGGTAAGCACACTCAGGTAGAGTACATGTGGCCCCTCGGCAGCATTTTGCTCTCCCAGGATGACTTCTTCTGGATGCTTTAATTCTTCGTGTCCCTTACATTAGGTAGTTTGAATCTTAGAGTATAGAAACAAATTTAAAAGAGGTCCCAAGAAGTCCATGAGAAAGATTAATTCCAAGTTACAACACATTCTACAACCCAGAATGAGTTATTTTGGCTCACCCATTGTTTATATTGTCTAATGCCAGTGGTTTTCAAGGTAGGGAGAAAACACTGGATTCGGGTCTCCAACCACTAAAATAATATAGCAGTGGTCTTTCCAAATTGCAGACATGTTCAATTAGTGGATAGTATCCTCTCAGATTTTTCCCATAAGTTTGTCTTATGGTGTCACCTTCATATGCTAGAGGATATACATAGACAAACAACTGCCAAATGGTAAACATGTTGACTTGGAAATGAGCTGGATTTAATAGTGTGTTTTCTGTTTCTTGGATATTTTTTTCTGTTTCTTGGATTTGTTTTTCAGACAGCATGACTGCTTCTCAGTGCCTTACCACTGGTTTATTCTAGAGTTCCCTTTCTTCCTCCCATCCCTCCATCTGTTCTTTCTTTAATTTATTCCTACAACAAACATGTCTTGAAACTTGCTGTTTCACTGTGCCTGAGTTTTTGAATCACTTTTTGCACTTTCTTAACCAATGTATTACCCATCTGTTCTTTGTCTTAACTCTAGACTCTGTCTGGCATATGGAGGATCTGATGTATCAAGATGTTTTTACTGGCTGATGCAGCGAGCTGGATTCCCTTACAGAGAATGCCAGTTAACAAATAAAATGGATTGCCTTCTTCTGCAGCACCTAAAAGAAACTTTTTGCCATTTAGATCAGGTGGGAGCAAAATCAAAATTGACTGTTTTCAGGAAAAATTTAACAATATCATGATACCCTTTCAACATAAGCTGATAAAGCCTTGAAGCTGAAACCCTTAAGGAATGTGGGTTTTTAGGTAAGGTCAGAGCTGTGTAGATGTGTCTCTGGCTCTGGAAAAAAACCTTTTTTTTTTTTTTTTTTTTTTTTTTTTTTTAAAGAGTGTTTAGCAAATATCTCTCTGTAGGCTCTGATCATTCCAATAAAGATTGAAGATAAACCTTTAGGTGTGATGAATAGTAGCACGTAATATATATGCATAGACATTTAATAAAATGGCATCGTTTGAAGTGCTTTCTTAGTATTATGAACAGTCAGCATTTAACCATTGCTGTGTCTGAATTGCTACCTTTCTATACTCTGTTTTAGATCTTTTTTTTTTTTTACCTTTTCAAATAGTATAGTTCTGAATAAAAAAATTCAAGAAATACAAGACTAAGTAACATTCCTCAGTTATTGAGAGCATTTGCATATTGATATCAGTCATTGTATTAATATTTATTGATAATGAAGCAAACAAAAAATGCGGATTGTGGAAATTTAACGAATGTTAAAAAGAAAGCAAGTTAACATTGAACTCTTACTAAGTTTTAGTGGGTGTGATAGAAAGTTGTAGGGCAGACTTTTTATGGGTGAGGTTTAGCTGGCCGGGAGGCTTACTTGTGATTTGAAGAGTTTACATGCACTTTTACTGATTCACTGACAGCATCTTTTCCTGGAATCAGGACATCTCTGGGCTTCAGGACCATGAGTTTCAGATTCGACATCCAGATTCCCCTGCCCTGCTTTACCAGTTTCGATTAGGAGATGAAAAACTCCAGGTAACATATGGGTGTATATTTTCATGAGAAGAAAGAAAGCCAGCCAGGCTCAGACGGAGAGACTGTTTACTTGCTGGAAACTTCATGAGGTCAGAATGTGAACTGGTTGTAGATTATTCACTAAGCCAGATTAGAACAGATCTGAGGACCATCTTTGTAATTAGTCATTATGTAATTACATAATTTAATTTTGTAATAGCCACTTTGTAATTAGTCATTTAAAGAGAGAGGCTCCATTATTATTGGGTAATTATTAAAGTAAATTACTACGTACTCTACACTTACTTTGAGAATCTATGGTGTCCTCTCACACTTCAGTTGGATGATAAGTGAGTTTTCTGGCTTATCTGCACTGAAAAAACAATGCTATTCCCTCTGAAAAGAACACTACACAGTCTGACTTTTAGGATCTAATCTGCCAGTTTTGTTTTTTGGAAGAAATTTAACGGGTCAATTTTTTTAAGAGGCTGTATCCCAGGTTGATGATTCTTCTCCCTTCATGCACAGGCTCCAATGGCTTTGTTTTATCCAGCAACCTTTGGAATCGTTGGACAAAAAATGACGACTCTGCAGCACAGATCCCAGGGTGACCCTGAGGATCCTCATGACGAACATTACCTGCTGGCCACACAGAGCAAGCAGGAACAGGTCTGCAGGGATTCTGGTGTGAGGGGAAGCGTTACCCCTGCAGAAGTTGCCCATAACTATTGGATCGTTGCAGTCACTGCCATCTGACAGCATACTAAAGCTGATACTGTTTTTAGAACTGTAGATGAAACGAAGTCTAAGTTTAAAATCTGGATGACAGATTTTTTTGTTCCACAGGCATTCATCCAATTCTCAGAATACCAGTCCACACATTTAAAGGTTAAATTAATGGAGTTACTTTTGAATATTTATCCATAGTAAATATTTTCAGGAAAATCTCACCTATATTTAATTATAATGTATGAGAGGTATGTGGCATAGGCAAAGAGCTGAATTTCTTTGTCCAATGCCAGTAGGATGTCTGATGCAGGGGCAAGCTATTCTCTGCTGATGAAACAGCAGCTCATGGTGGAGGGAAGAGAGCTGTATGCCTTTTCTAGTCCTCATACCTGTCCCAAAGGTGAGCACAGAGTGGTTAGAAAAGGTCTGAAAATGAGGATTTCGTAACAGTCACGGGCCCAAGAATTCCATTAAAATGCTCCACTTAATAGGTCAGTTCAAGAGAAGAAATGCTTGTCTACACTGACATCTCAATTTAAATTCCAACCTGTAATAGTAGCATTCTGAGACCCGCCCTACCTTCCAGTGACCCCTTTGGAATTGTCATAGTGCATTCTCTCCTCCTGTCCCATCATCTCTCCCAAGTGCTTCGCTGTATATTCTGTACCTCTGCTCTGCACCACAGCAACAGGCCTTCATTTGGGGTTTTTTGCAGGGGAAGGTTATCTCCTCAGACCTTCATTTACAGTAGTGTATGAGTGGGGGACCCCAAAAACCAGGATTTATTTATAAAAAATTGTGTGTGTATTGTTTAAATGTCAGTCACCTTCAGAGTAGTCTCCATTTGATGCAATACACCTACGGAGACTTACTTCTACTGCTCAAAACAGTTTTTGAACTCATCAGTTTTGATGCCTTTTTTGTGCTGCTTGCCTTTTTGTGCTTCTGCCTTTTTTTTTTTTCCACTTTTTCCACATCCACATGGACAAAACATTTCCATTTGAGGATTTTTTCCATCAGGGAAACAAAGAAGGTCGCTCAGGGCGAGATCGGGTGAATCGTGGGGTCATGCCACTTCTTTTGTCAAAAACTGCTGAACAGTCAGCATGGTGTGAGCAGATAACTCATAAATCACCCATCACGAAATGGGCAAACGTATTGAAAGAGTCTTCAAAAAAAGTCCATTGAAGCTGAATGCAGCCTCTTAAAATAATACCAACTCTACACTGATACAGATGGGTTCCTGGAACACTCCCCTAGCAGCGGAAACCTGTACTACAAGGGGGACTCCCTAGTATAGTGGCAGGAGGTCTAGCTGGGGAACATTGACAGTGTTCTGTTATAATCATACCACCTACTTGATTGTCCTTTTCATTGATAGTCTGCAAAAGCTACTGCTGACCGAAAGTCTGCATCCAAACCCATTGGATTTGAAGGGGATCTTCGTGGGCAGTCCTCTGATCTTCCAGAAAGACTCCATTCCCAGGAGGTGGATTTGGGACCCTCCCAGGGAGACTGTCTGATGGCTGGCAATGACTCTGAGGAGGCCCTCACCGCTCTGATGTCAAGGAAGACTGCCATCTCGCTGTTCGAAGGGAAAGCCCTGGGCCTGGATAAAGCCATCCTTCATAGCATAGACTGCTGTTGTAAGCACATTGGGGAAGCTGGCAGACAGCAGTTAAATGCATTGGCTCAAGCTAGGGTATGGTTGTGCAGTGCTGCATGGCATACTCATTCAAAACCAGTCGAGCACCTACCTTGTGCCCGTATTCTTGGGTGATGGGGATTGGTTCCTGGCCTTGTGGGAGGAAACCAAAAGAAGTCACATGATCACACAAATGTGAAAGGATAACTGTGGCAGGTGCAACAAAATTGAACGAAACAATACTGATTGAGGGGTTAAATGAAGGGTTTTTACTCCATATCAGGAGTTGTGGAGGGTGAAAGAGGAGGCTTCCATGAGGCAGAGCCACTTGAGAGATCTGGGCAGTGAGTGGCAGTTAGCCAGTCACGGGTGGGTGGCATTCCAGGCTGGGGCAGAGGCTGTGTGAGGGCCAGAGTGGCTGGGGCACGGGCTTTGAGGATGAAGCTAGAGGAGTGAATACACACCCCACTGGCCTTTTCAGGCCCCCTTAGAGACTTTGGTCATGCTGAAAGTAGCAGGGTGGGGCAACAACCTGCTCACGTTTGCGTTCTGCAAGGTTCCTATGGCTGCCTTGTTGAGGGGTCGGAGAGAGGGCCTTCAGAAGGCTCTTGCCGTTACCCAAGTAAAAGATGATGGTGGCTTGGCCTAGGGTTGCGGTGCATGTGGAGAAAAAGCTTGGAAGGGCTTTCACTGTCTTTGCAGCATCTGATGATACCAAAAAGAAGATGTACAGCTCCATCCTGGTGGTGGGAGGTGGTTTGATGTTTCATAAAGCACAAGAATTTCTGCAGCACAGAATTCTCAACAAAATGCCACCTTCATTCAGGCGAATTATTGAAAATGTGGAAGTGATCACAAGGCCTAAGGTATGTTGTTCATGGTGCAAGGTGACCTCTATGCAAATGAAACCAGCATTGATTATTTCTGATTCTAATGTATGTGGACAAATGAAATCCTGGAAGTCAGGGGCTTGTGTCTGGGAGTTCTTGAGGATTTGGGGCAAGTGGAATTATTTACTTACAGCACGTCACACAGATGTGGGGAAAGGAGCTCTGGATGAGGGGACTGGGTTCCTGGGTTTTGGTCCCTGCTGTGCTCTCCAAGGCTAGCGGGACTGACTCCTTTTGTAGAAGGATGGTGGGGCAAGGAGAAGACGGACAGGGGGCACACCATCAGCCAAAACAACTGCAGGATTAGCCCTCCCATATTAAGGAGCTGCTGCTGGCCTCTGGACCAGGTGATCTTTAAGAATCTCTTAGGCCTGAGCTGTCTTGAAATACAAACCTAGGAATTTAGAAACAGATTGTGCCTATATTTCATTATATCTCATTGGCAATTCCTAGGAATGTTCTTAATTTTAGTCCTGAGGGAGAGATTGTGAGATATATTTATTCTACTCAAACTTCAGAGTAAGTTATTCCCTTACATATGTACTGCCTTCAGGGGTGACTGTGTAATACTAATGAACAGTAGCAGCTTCAGTAATAAAAACTGAGAAGTTCTCTTGTCAGTTGAAACAAAAACACCTGTAATGTAAGTTCATGAGTCTTGCATAGGTTGAAAATCTGGCTTATTCTTGACTCAGCAGGATTTTTTTCCACCCCTAAATTCAAATGAATGGTTAAGTGCATGTCTTGTCTGCTTGTGCTGACATATCGGTATTGCTGCTCTAGGACATGGACCCCCGGCTGATTGCATGGAAAGGAGGGGCAGTGCTGGCTTGTTTGGATACAACACAGGAACTGTGGATCTATCAGCGAGAATGGCAGCGCTTTGGTGTCCGCATGTTACGAGAGCGAGCTGCCTTTGTATGGTGAAATGGGCAGGAAAAAGTCACTCTTGAAGAAGACCCACAACAAGCCTCTTGATTTAAAAGACTTTACAGAATATGTATTTTTGAATTTATTGACCTGGATGCTTCAGTTTCATGGAAAATAAATGAATTCTAACTCTTATGTTGAGAACATGATGTTGGTATGAAATTACAAGTTGCCTCTGTAGTCAAGACATTTGAGAAAGAATGTGGTAAGCTTTCCTGCCCCATCTCAGGATCTTAAAAACTCCTCGGTGATGGAAGATGGTTGAGCAGTTGTCAGGTGGTGAAGCTCTTCATTTAAGCTGACTTTTGAGTGTCATGAGACAGTCTTCTGCAACCATGAGGGGGTGGGTGTGTGATTTGGGATCCTGATTTCTAAGTGCTGTATGGTCATGATATTTTCCCTTTTGTCTGGAATAGCAAGTACATAGGACGTGACTCTTGCTTTTGGACTTCCAAATAGGAAAAAGAGTTATGTCTTTTTTTTTTTAAGTATTTTCTGTTGGATTACAGAAATGATGGGGACCCATTCAAATCTAGATTTTTCAAGGCAGAGGTTTAAGACTTGGCTGACTGGCTTTCATTACCCAACATGCTTTGAGGGTAGTCTTGCAAAAAGAAAAGTCGTTACTTGACCAAAACAATAAAAGCAGAAAAGGAAAATTTGTTTCCTTCCTAAAGCCAAAAAGAAATGATTCAGTATAATTTAGAGCTGTTAGCATGTGTTGTATAGATAAGCAAAGCAATAGTTACAATTTCTGCTAACTTAATCATAAAGCCCCCAAGTTTCCCTTCACCTGAAGAACCCAGGGAAAGCATTTGGAGTTCTTTGTGTTCAGTATGATCTAATGTCCTTAATCTGTGAGCAGTCTGAAACAAAGTGTAAATAATACAGATAGCTATTACTACCAGTCATCTGTGCCTTAGTGAAGCCTTCTGAGGCCCTGGCCAGAGGAAGAGAAGGCATTGCCTAGAGACAGGAACACAACCTGGGGCTCCGAGACCTGGGAGGATCAGGAGATACCTGGTTTCTCCGCCAGTCTCTTGCCCTTGATTCCTTTATCTCTCTGTCAAGAACTAGAGGTGGGACTAGGGGAAAGACAAACGTAGGCACAGTTAAGTGTGGAGATAGGAGTGGAATATGGAATAAGAGTGGTAACAAGTCTTAGGACATGGAGCAATGCTGGTAGTGGAGCATTTTGCATTAATAGGAGTAACCTATGTATCTGCCCTGTAGGTTAGGAACAAGGGAAAATCTACCAGTATAACAAAATTTAACTTGGCTACTACTATTTGGAATGTATGTCTTCAATTTGAAAATTGTATATTCTTTAAGAAATTTTTAACAATAAATTTATACAATATTGATTTTCTTTTTATATTTCTAAGCTGTTTCAACACAATTTAGTGTTGGCTACCTAGTTCCAAAAGCATAATGTATTTCTGTTTTTAATAGTTTTTCATGTAGTAGCATATTGCTCTTTTAACTGGTAGATGTTGATTCAGAGGAAGTGGCTTCTGGTCCAAGTTTTGACATAACCCATGTCCATCTTCTGTTACCAGCACTTTAAGTACCATAAAGACTGATCTTGACAAATGTGACCTTTACCGCATTAAACATATTGCCTAATTACTAAGTATCTACTGGTGAAGCTGGACACTGAGATTTCATTCTGTGCTTATTTATTTTTGCTTTTATTTTATACTTAAGACGTGTAGAGTGGCATGGCTCTTTAAGAATAATCCACAAATACATTTTAGCAGTCACCTACCTGAAACTGGGCCACATTCTAGAGCAGACTGAGTATTGCAGTGTGTGAAAGGACAGGCATTCCTAGGAAAATACGTGTGTGTGTGTTGGTGACCTAAAATAAGAAAAAGATGCTTTTAAACAAAGTTGGAAGATTTAAAATACCACATAACTCGTGTTCTGTAACTCTGCGATAGGTTATTTTTTTATTTATTTTTTTACTTAAGCCATTATAATAACTCATTTATAAGATTAATTACTTCAAAAGAGCTGTCTTCCAACATAATACAAATTATTATTTTTGTTCTAAACACAAAAAGTTAACGTAATAACCAAAGAAACTCTGAACCCTGACAGTGACCTCTAATAGGTAACTGGGCAGAAGTAGACAGCAGTTCTGCAAGTGTATTCATGTTCATGTTAAAGTGACCTGTACAAGCGACATTAACTTAGTTCAGAGAGGGAAGGTCCTATGAAAATACCAAATAATACAAGTAGTTACACATATACTAGGTCATTTGATGAGGAAAGATGAGTTATAGTTTTGTTATATTTAAAAAAAAAAAACTGTGTGTAACAGAGGGTTTTTACCTAAGAAGTTATTGAGTGAAAAGCAAGGGCTTATTAAATTTGTCATTCATTACACTTAGAATGTTACAGAGGTAAACAGTTATACCTACAAGGCACGGATAATTAAAGACCAGACATTCAGCTGGAAGATGCTTTCTCATTGCATTGTCAGAACAGCTAACAGCTTTATAACAATTGATTTTTAGTTATGAAAGTGATTTAGCTTTTTAAGTATAAATTTAGTTTACATTCTCTAGTTAATACTACAGTAGTTAGTAATATTTGTAAGTACTAGCATAAAAATGTAATTAGACAAAGGTGTACATGTAATTATGAGTCCTCCTTACTCCTTTTGCTAAAGCGGGTATATACATAAGATCCTCCGTACAAGTAGCCCATACAATAAACTTCAGAATCATCACAGAAGTTTTTCTAATTGGAGGGGTAGGAAGCCTTCAAGTTCTCATTTCTCATAGGTGGGCTACACGAAGGAGCAGCTGTTGTGGTAGGCTCGCAACCTTTTCTGCGCTGACATGGGCTTCTCAGCATGGAGAAGTTCTGTGCAGAAAGCGGTAGCATCCTTCATGAGGCGGTACTTGGGGCAGACATTGAGGGCATTGTAACTGTCTTTGATATCAGCCTCTTTAAAATAAACTACCATGTACTTGGGCACATGAATCTGGCTTCTTAGATCACTGCAGAAGAGGTTAAAGGCAAGGGGGAACAAGTCTTGGGATTTCTCATGGGGGCTGCCCTCGCTCTTGCCACAGGTACCATCACATACGGTGTTGACATCATTGGAAAGAAGGAAAATGATTTTATCTGCTGCTTTCTTCTGAGTGGTAAGCCACTGCACGGGACCCATCTCAGCTATTTTCTTTTTCTGCCACTTGTCGAGGATAACCTCACTTCTGCAATGGTTTTGAAGAAATTCAGTGAAGTAGCAAACCGTGTGATGGAAACATATTTCAGATGGATAAACCACAAGAACCTTAATGGAGGGCAGTAACATGGTAGTGGGGAAGGAAGTCTTGATCCTTCCTGTGGAGAGAGAAAGCATTTGTTATCTATGAACAGCAAAAGGCAGGCTTTCACTGAAAAGGGGTTGTAAAAGCTGTATTTTCTAAGTCCTTATCACTAAATCAGTTCTCTTAAGCCACACCTTTTCAGGTAAATTCATAGGAATTGTTCAGTGTTAGGTGGGTTGTTGTAACTTGAGTGTTTTTAAAAAGTACCATACGTATGTAAACAGGAACAACCTGACCACTACCCTTCACATTTGGAGTTGGGTCAACTCGGTAGTAGTTCCACTTTCTACCTGCAGGTGGTAGAGTTTCTTTATCATCATTCCGTAAGGTTAGTGGTGCCCATTTCAGCTGGAACTTAATTAGAAAGCTGCCCTGTGTGAGCTGTTGAACAGAAGCTACCTTTGAAAGTGCTGTAACTAATACAAGCCACACATCTTCCAAGTACAAGTATTCCCAAGGTCAAAGTTCTACATGGCTTTCTTAGTTTAGATCATGAAATTAATCTTGTTCTATCTACACCATCACAGAGACTCACAGGCTGTCGTTTTCTTTTTTTTTCATGTGGAGAAGAGGAGAGGCAGAGGCTTCCAGTGTGCCACCCTCTAGCCGGCTATCTACAGACTCTGGCTTCTAGAGCCAGTCCTCAGTGTTTTAATGTTGGCAAGTCCTTAGGTTATATGAGTCCAAGTAACTGTTGTTCTTATGTCTTGTAAGAATTATTTTTAAAAAGTAGGAACTAGCAGAGAGTACCTATCACAGGTACACTGCCATTCCTTATTAGTTATCTTTGCCCATTTCAGTAGCTGTCCATGGCTCAATAGTAAAAATAAAACAGATGATAGCCACCAGATCTGGAGGTCCCGATCCCTGCTTTACCTTAGCAGATGTGATCTGGTTAGTATATCAGTCTTTTAGAAGATCTCTGAGGCATTAAATAAATGCTATCTGACTCCTGTCCAGCGCCAAAACGTGATTACCTCTAGAGGAATCTCCTTCAAAAACATTCAAAGTCATTTCTTCATACAGGTTTCTTCAAAGCACGGCATCATAACCCTTACCACGCCTCTGCTTTAGATAGATCCCAACCACCAGCATCCATGTGGCCACCAGCAGAGCCAGGAGGAGGAGAGGTATCCAGCCACTCAGCACACTTCTGCCTGGAGAAAACAAAGCTTATTTACCTTCAGCAAAACAACCAAATTACCTCCTATTTGGAAACTAAGATTTTTGCTCTTTTTGCAGAAGTTCAGACCCCTTTAAAACCAAGGGTCAATAGATCTGTAAGGAGTCTGCAGAATGGTGTGTTTTTCTACAGTGTCCAGGTATTTTCTTAGATTTTCAAAAGAGATATGGGAGGAGATTAAGAATAGGACTTTAACGTCACTTTGGCTTCATACTCCATATTTATACTAATGTAACCAGAGTTTACTTTTTTTCTTTTTCTTTTTTTTTTTTTTTGTTCTTTGACAAATTAATGTTATTCTGCGTGCAATTACTTAATACATAGTACACATAGATGGCATTTTTAAAGGCTGTTTTGTAAGACTGGAAATGGGGAGGATAATGCCACCCCCTCACGGAATGTCAAAGATCAGGTCAGCTCTGGCACCGATGGGCTCAGGGACCCGCAGGCACTGCGCCCACAGAGAGTCAGGACTGTTAGGCACCTGGGTTGTCATCAGTTGGAGTTTCTAAAAATAACACCTTCCAAGTTTTTGCCCCATCCCTGGGCTAATTCCAGAACATTTTATTTGTCCATCTGTAAGTGGAAGTAATAACATCTACAAATCCAGAGACACATTTTCCAGAACATGCAGCTCTCAGGCACCAGTGAGGCGTGTCTTTGGTGCCAGTACACTAATTTGTTATCCAAATGTTGGCCATCTGACCCCATCAGGTTATAGCAACAGTTAGGTCTGGGCCACTCAGACTGATAAGATACTAAAAATGTAGTGAAGTGCATGTTCCCTTAGAAACTCAGTCCTTTTATGCTCTTGACTTTTTCCAGCAGATCCTTGTGGCAGTTGGCACTTAAACATCCATTCTGCACTGTTTATTTTTTCCTCTTCTTGTGTATATCCTGCTTCATAAAGGACCACAAGGCAATTTTATAAATATAGCTTTATTCTTATTCGGCTCTGACATCTTTCCCTGCACCGCAGTTCAGCATACACAGGCGGGGACTCTGTCACATCCCCACCTACACCCTGTCACATATTGAATGGGGGATGCTGACAGTGGGCCCTTCGTGCCCTGAACCTCTTTGATCAGCCTGCGACAATGACTGGGTACTTACTGTTATCCAGAGGGAAGGGGTCACTTGTTTGTGGGCAAAGCATAACCGTTCCTTTGCGACGGATACAGTCACTGCCACAGGAGTGGAAATATGGAACTAACTGAGGAAAAAAGAGGATCAGAAAGTTCCCACCACACTTTAGAACAAAATCTCAGCATTATTCCTACTTCCACCAAAACTTCTCTTCCCTTTTTTTTTCCTGGTTTCAACCCTGCCCCCTCCTCTTGCATAGGACACTTTTTTCCCTTGGTCACATTTCAGTGATAAAGCCCTAGAGTCCAAACCAGTGACCCTAGACTGAAGCAACTTCTAAGTCTCCTGAGGTCTGAATCTAAACTAAATGTTGGTAATGTGTTAGTTTCCATATCTAAACAGATTAGGTCACACTATGTACATACAAATATTTCCTCATAAGAACAAACAACAGTAGAGCTCCTATAAAGTCGTGCTTTATGACATGAAAGTGCCCTGGGACTAGGAAAGTCTGGTTCCCCAGAGAAGGGGACAGACATGCATCTGGCACAGCAAGGCACTGCCTTTATGTTCCAGAGAATGAAAAGGAGAAGCTCCTTATATCTTGGGTGAGGCCGTGTCTCACTGAGACCCTCCATGGCTCACATCATAAACTCAGATTTGAATGGAACCAGAGAGCATCTGATAGTCCAACTTCCAACTTCCAATTTTTTTTTTTTTTTTTTTTTGTAATGTAATCCTCACTCAAGGACTTTTTTTTTTTTCCATTGCTTTTAGAGAGAGAGGAAGAGAGAGAGAAAGAAACACCTATGTGAGAGAGAAACATCTTTTGGTTCTCTCCCACACGCACCCAGATTAGGGATTATACGCACCCAGATTGGGATGATGCTCCAACCAACTGAGCCACACCATCCAGGGCTCAAAATCCTATTTTCCACCTGAGTAAATTGAGCCCCTGTGAGGACAGGCAGTTGCCCTTCAAAGGGCATACGCTAATCAGGAACCGAAGCCTTCACATTTCACATTGTTTGTTACTTCATTTTACAGTGGGAATTGCCCCTGGCTGGTATGGCTCAGTGGATTGAGTGCCGGCCTGCAAACCAAAGGGTTGCTGGTTCAATTCCCAGTCAGGACACATGCCTGGGTTGCAGGCCAGGTCCCCAGGAGGGGGACACAAGGGGAAGCCACACATTGATATTTCCTTCTCTTTCTCCCTCCCTTCCCCTCTGTCTAAATAAAATCTTTAAAAGGTTTTTTTTTTTAAAACTGAAGCTTAGGAAAATAAAATGGTACTCCCGTCTTAGAATTACTCTTAGAATTGCTCATAGGCTTTGTGACAGAAAATGGAAATAGAAACACTTTGGAAAGTCAGCAGCCGCTAATAAAAGCATAAGACACCGTAACTGTAAGGTCAGCTTCCTCACCTCACCACTGTGAAAACCAAGACAAGGATTTCCCATTGACATCACTTAACGCGAGACTGCCGGCAGAAGTGAACAGGAGGAGAGATCTCACCTATTCCAGTTTTGAAAGGACTCATCAAAAGCCATTAACTGTGGAAAAATCAGTCTTCCCCTCTCCAAAGCTCCTCACTGAACTTTACCTGGACCACAGCACCTTCACTTCCCTCAGTCACTGGAACTATGATGGAAGCTCGAGTTGATTCGCTCTGTACTAACTAAGTGAGACAAAATCAAGAGTTAGGAGCCCTGTAAGTGAGTAGATCAATAACTGCCAATGAAGAAACCACTCTTCCCAAAATGACTCTCAATTCATTAGACCCTATGAATGCAGACTTGTTTCATACTTCTTGCCCCCTACCTGTGTTTCACCTTAGATTCACAGAGACATTTCCAGTGATGCCCCCAGGGACTGGTTTTTCCCTGTTGAATTAATCAAAATTGCCCAGCATGTCTGGACAGCAGACAGTTCTGCCTGTGATCTCGCAAAAGAGAGCCTATCCAGGGGGTCCTGGAGTGCCCATGTTTTTCTTCATCAAGGTTAGGGAAGCTGGAGGTTGAAGATGGGGTGGTATTGAGGAAATGAAGGGAAAAAGTACCTCCAACTCAGAAGTTGCAATTGAAAAGTTATTTTGGATAACAGCCCTGTATTTGTTTCCAAGGGGACTGGTTGTAAAATTTACTTCTACTGTCTTCTCGTCCTTCTTACAAGCAGTGATGTTTGGATCCCAGAGACTTCCTATCAGTTGAGAGAGAATCACACAGATGAAGTTGCAAACTCATCTATCATTTAAGTCCCCCAAAGGGCTTGACAAAAACAAATACAAGTTCCCAGGCACACATCCAAGAGATACAGACTATACTACACAGTGTACTTTTTATTTGTCATTGCTCCCAGAATCTCAAAGTAGCTTCTGCCCAAGTTTAAGGACCCCAAGTCATTGCTTTGCTTCCCTGGGCTGAGGGTGGTGGGAAGTAGATTGGGTCCTGCTGCTGACTTCTGTTCTCGGTGTCCATTTGATTTAAGGGCTTGGATCAGTACTTTCTAGTTTCCAGGATGGAGAGGACAAGCCACAGGTTCAGGACTTGTCGAAGACTACAGAGCAAGTGAATGCAGGATCAGGACTATAACTACTAGAACATCCTGGGTTCTAAGAGCTTCATCCTTCAGATCACTCTGCCAGCTTTCCTGGATGTGAAGAATAAGGAAATGTCTCATAGGATACCCTGACAGGTTTACTCTGTGAGAAAAAGCCAGTGTTGTTCACTCATATGACTTGCAAATCAGCACTAGGTTCATTTCCAGGAAGTTAATATATAATAGCATGCATTGTGTTCCCCATCTAGGAGGCCATTTCCGGCCCTAGCCCAGGTGGTCTTTAGGAGCAGCTATGGGACTGACTGAAGGCCCCCAGGCCTCTTCACATCACCATGGTCCCCCATACTCTCAGCACAATACTCCAAGTCTGCCAACAAGGAGACCACGTGCAGCTCAGTCTAACAGGGTACACAGGCATGCCTTGTGGGATGGGGGTGCCTAAAAGATGGGGACCCATTCCCCCAAATACTTCTAACTTCTTCACCATCCTAAGACTATATTACCCAGGAATTTACAGAAGTCCTTGTACAATCCTTGGAAATTCAACACTTGGGACTGTTTGTCCTGAAGGGTCTGATTTCAAAATTCAAAGGGTTGGGCAGATTCTAGTAGCCTAGCATGTAAGAGATGATCCCTGTGAGGGCACAGGTTGAGAACATGCTGCTGAGTCACCACTTCAGCTAACACTCCCACCTTGAATGGTGATTAATCCAAACAGAAGGTTCTCAGGGCCCCCATGGTCACAGGTCAGTGGTACTGGCATATGAGCAGGTGGGAGGAGTTACGGATCTCCCCCTCCAGTCAGGAACAGCCTTCCCTCAGCACCACCATCAATGCATTTTGAGCTAGAAAGTTGGTTCAGCCACTGGGGTAGGGCATTTTTCTGCGGTGTTGCTCACCACTAAAACCCACTTAGGGTCTGTCCTTCCCTGGACAAACTGGATGCTTGATTCAGTGGGCAAAGCTCTTGGCAGGATCAGCCTTCTGAGCAACTCGATCTCAGTTTCTTCATGGAAGATGGGTGGAGCTGTGCTGGCTCATATTATGAGTTTCTTCAAATAACAAAAGCAAATGCTGTATTTACTTACCTGCCTTGATGCACATTTTTTTGTATTTCATTACATGGTCTAGGCAGCCTGGAAATTTGAATGAAAGTTTTTACATTTTAGAAAAGGTATCTCTGCTCCACCCCTTGTCAACAAGTACACACACAGATATATGCTCACCACACCCATAGAATTGCCAGAACAATCAAGACGTGAGGTAAGATAGCAGATTTAAATGGGACACTGACATTCTACTGTTAAACAGAAGATTATCTACCCATGACCTGGTAACCAGAGTCTAATTGCAATATGGTCTTTATCACAGCAGGATCTGTGATCCCCAGGAGAAGATTCAAAGTGTCCTTTAAGATGAGGTTTGGTTATATGTGTAAATACAGCCCCTTCTAGGAGGTGGAGCTTAATCCACCCCACACTCCCACCCCAGGGTGGTAGACTTAGTGACTTGTTTCCAAAAACTAGCCCTGGGAAGGGGAAACAGTAGATTTATATGTGGAACCCTGGCAGATGCCGCTTTTACAAGTGACCATGGTGTGTGCACATCAACCGCCCCGACAGGGTGCCATGGGAAGGGCGCCTCACCCCTGCAGTGTACTCAGACTCGGGGACGTTCCTCTGGATGCCTGGCCAGTGCTTCTCAAGACTGCCAAGGTCGTGACGAACAAAGGAGGACTAAAGAGCTGTCACAGACCAGAGGAGACAAAGGAGACACAACAGATGAAATGCGACTAGAACAGAAAGAGGACATTAATGAAAAAGCAGGTGAAATCCAAATAAAGTCTGGAGCTTAGTTAACAGAAATGTACAAATGTTGTTTTCTTAGTTGTGACAAATGTCTCATAGTAATATGAGATGTTGATGATAAGGGAAACTGGGTGAGGAGTATATGGAAACTCTTCTATCATGGCAACTTTTCTATAAATCTAAAATTATCCCAAAACAAAAACATTTATATTTTTAAAAGTGAGGTTTGGTTTCATCAAGAACTCTGGAAATTGCTGTGTCGTAAATGGTATGGCACCAACGCCACCCTGGACCACAACCTCAAAGACCAACGACTGGAAATTTGCCCATTTGGAAATTCACCTGAGACAGAGAACAGGCATGAGGTAGAAAACAGGTGACCCATCTCAAATGGAGGCTGTGGGGGAACCGCTGCAGCCAGACACCATGCTGGGCCCTTCACACATGATTCTGTCTCATCCTCACCACAGCCTGTGTGACATTGCAAGTGTGACACTAAAGACCTGATTGTGTGTCATAGAGCAGGAGAAAGAATCCGACATTCAACTCAGTGCCACACTGCCTCTCACCGACAGTTTGGGGATGAGGCTACTGGTGGCTGTACATCCTCAGAGACCGAGGAGCGTGCTCTCAAACAACACAGCATGTTCGCAAGCCAAGACTGGGACAAACGTTTTGCATCAATGACAGAGTGGCCAAAGACCATGGGCCAAGAAGGACCAGGGATTGAATATCAGCTTCTCTTTTACTATGTGTGTAACCCAGGCCATTATGTGAGAAATTTCTTCACCCGTAAAACAGGGCTGTCCCAACCTGGGAGTTGTTAGAGGCTTAATAAGTGACATGATGCATGTCAAGTGCTCAGCGCAGTGCCTGACACACAGAAATGGTCTCTTTCCTAAGTTTACTCCTCCTCCACTCTGTGAGGTACAGTTACTATTGTGTGTGTTTATTCCAAGACTTGATGAGGCCAAACGCCTTGTCCAGGGTACCTTGGCCTCTCTGTATCAAACCATATACCCCAAGCAAGCATCCCAGCAAGACAGAAGAGTGAGGAAGTTTACCTGGTGAGGTGAAATTCACAGACAAGGAGGGGCTGTCTTCATTCATATTTGCATTGGGGATATTATGGGCCCCAATGAAATAGAGTGTGTTCAACTCTACAGGAAAGCCAGTGTAGGAAAATTTCCACTGAAAGGCAAAGCAAGGATCTCCTGATTTCTGAAACAATGCGATGCAGAAACATAATACTTTTGTGTTGCCCTTTTCATTTATAGTTTCATTCCTCAAACTACTGCCGAAACCTAGGTCTCTAGCCAGTATCTACTTAAGGAATGGACTGCACACAATTTTCAGTGTAACTCACAGAATCAGAGAAGTGTAAAATTTTAGAGCCAGGATATATGATTTAAGTTCAGCTCCCCTCATTCTGCTGATGGCGAAAATGAGGCCAAGAGATGCTGACTTGCCCAAGGCAGACAGCAGAGAAGTGTCCAAAACTGGGCTTTGAACCCAGGCATGGTGCTCTAGGTTGAAGGTATAGCTGCTCACCAGCCTGTGTATATAGCACATCACCCATATCCCCAAGCAAAAGGCCTTCCCAGCTTTAATGACAATTAACCAAGTTCCCCAAAAAGCTTACTTTGCCACCAGCGGGTCTGGTCTGAGTCTGGAAGGCCTCTGTGTAATTGCACCTCACGCAGCTGTAGGACTGGAAGTTGCTTTTGCCTGTCACACAGATCTTGGTGGCCTTCAACAAATGAATGCTGGCTAACAAGATAGACAAGAGAGCAATTTATTTCACACCTACTATGTGACTGACTTGAGGCTAAGAGCGTATACGCCTCATCTCATTTCATATTCACAACATCCCTGAAGGGTAGGCACCATTATTGCCCCCAGCTTATTGATTGGGTAAGTGAGGCTTAGGGAATTTTAGGGAGGTGTGCCTGAGCATACAAAAGTCCCCATGGCCACAGGTCAGTGGTACTGGTGTACGAGCAGGGGCAGAATATGGATTCAGATTCCAAAGCCCAAGCTCTTTCCTCCTGACAAATGAACCTGAGTTTCACAGGATACGTGCAAAGGTGACTTGAGCGCTGCACTATTCTGGGTCTCTGTAGAAGTAAAAACCCTCCAGAATGTCATCACCAAACCATGACTGTACTGACTGCACTTTTATCCATGCCCAATTCTTATCCCTGGAGCGCCCTTCTCTCCTCTTCTCTGCCTCTCTAGGGCTTACTCCATGTCTATAACAACAGTTAACAAATACAAGGGCTGGCTCTGATAGGTATGGAGCCAAAAGCTTTATTGCTTCATCTAATTGCAGTGGTCTCACCACGGCCCCCTCCTTCTCCTGCCCGCTCCCATCCACACGCAGCTCCTTGTGGGATTCCCAACACTGTCCCTGTGTCTGTGTCTGTAGCTGACTCACCTCTCTGTGCCTGGCACTCCCAGATTCCTGACCAGATGGAATTTAACTGAATTTAGCAGGTGGAAACCACAGACATGAGCTTCAGGCTCGCAGAATTGGTTAATCAAAAGAACACACAAGCTGCCTTGAAGGAATGCCAGGACTTCCACAATGCCACTGGAAGGTGGAAAGAGTAATCTATCTAAGCCAGTGCTTTTCCTTTTTAAAATATATTTTTGTTTAATTTATTGGGGTAACATTGGTTAATAAAATTATATAGGTTTCAAGTATACTATTCTGTAATGCCTCATCTGTATATTGCATTGTGTGTTCACCATCCAGTGCTTTTCCTCAATTTGGGGGAATCATCTCTGGCCTTATCCTGTCTTCTTCCATGCGGTATAACCTTATATACAGAGAAGTACACATATCAGAAGTGTTCCACCCAATGAGTGTGCACACTCATGCAGCCAGTACCCAGGTCGAGAAACACCCAGGAGTGTCCCTTGTGCTTCCTTTCAGTCACTCCCACCCCAACAGAACAACTATCCTGACTCCTAAGTGCTTAGAGTAGTTTTGCTTGTTTTACATTTTTAATTAATGGAATCATATGGTATGTATGACTGTAGGCAAACATGCAGATATGAATGCAGTAATTCTTTTGAATCTGGCTTCTTGGATTTGTGAGATTCTTCCATATTGTGTAACATTACAGATTGTTCATGCTCATTGCTGTATTGGATTCCATTCTGTGACTCCAATTCTAGTCAGGCATTTGAGTGCTTTCCATTTTTGGCTGTTGTGAATAATGCTATTATGAACATTCTAGCATGTGGTTTTGGGTGCATGTATGGATATATTCTTCTGGGTATATGTCTAGGAATAAAATTAATGAATCGTATACTCTGCACATTTCTGTTTTAGGCCTTAACTTTCAATGATGCAAACTTACCATCTGCCCGGAGTATCCAGCTTATGTTCATCACAATTGAATAGTCCTCCGTTGCAACAGTGGTTTTAACAGGTTCCACTCGAAGGTCCCCCAAGTCTCCTGGGGTCAGAGTGTGGCTGACCATCCACTCTGGAGATGGTCCTTGGAGAAGGTAAGACTGCCCATGACATGTCTCTCCTTGGCCCAATTCCTCAAGTCATCTGTCATCTCCTCTAAGTGACCTACCCTGATCCAACCCTCATTCACAACCCATCTCCCTTCCTGCTGAGGCAGGCCAGTGCTTTCTCAGTGTTGACTGACTTACAGAGGGGTGATGCTCAACCTCCTGGCCCCAACCTACAGAGCACTTGGGACCACTCCAGGTGCTCTGTGGGTATGTGTGGGTATTGTATGTGTTTAGTGTATTTAGCATGTTTAGTAGGCTCAGTCCTGCCTTCCCCATGCCTCAGCCTGGACTCTAGCAGGCTGGCCCATATAACTCCCCTTTCCTACCTCCTAAACTTTGCCACTGCCATCTCTCCTCCTGCTCACCCTCTTCATCCACATTTCTTGGGCAGAAGTCCACCCAGTCTTCAAATGCTATGATCTCAAACACTCCCCTAAAACACTTGCTTCCTGTTTCTGAGTGTAAGCGGCCTCCTTCCCATCCCACTTGATCTCCCTCCCAGGAGAGGCAGACTTCACTTTCTACCTTGCACAGCCATTCTTGCCCTGTCTCTGCCCCTTTTACTGTCTTACTGGCCAGGAAGCCACCCCACCTGAAACACCTGGGAGCTCTGCCTCAGGCAGAGGAAGGTTTCATGTGCATCAGCTAACAAAGCAGTGGTTTACCCTAAGCTTGGTCTCCGGTGACCCACTACCTGGATTCAGGCCTGTAAAAGTCCAACTGTGCTTTCAATGTCAACATAAAGCCTCAAATACCCATTCCCTAGTGCACCTACCATTTTCTGAGCCACACTGAATCACCTGCAAGAGAGAAAGAAACCAAGGATCATGCTGAATGCCAGAAAACCACAAGCCACATTAGTCAAAATGCCATCCTTTTTCTTTAAATGCATATAGAAGTGAAGAATACTCAAGCAAAAGCCGAGCCGGTCCACTTCACAGTTTGGGGTCAACTAAGGTCCCCCATTGTAGGCTATGATGGACCATAGATCAGCCATTAGTATACTAGATCCTTAAGCCTGCTTATCGGGTCACTTCTCAACTAGAGGTGTTGCCTCTGGACCTTCATGAAAAACTCCTTCACACTCTAATGTTTAACCATAGGTTTTCAGGGCCATCTAGAGTTTTGTTTGTTTGTTTGTTTGCTTGCTTGTTTTCCCCCAGGTTAAGGACTGGCTGTGCTAAGAAGATGAACAGAAGAAAGCCATAACTGCATTTCATGGTACCTTCCCCAGGTTCTTTAAAAAAAAAAAAAAAAATTCTTCTTCGAATACAAAAAGATTGACTTACCTAAGCTATTTATAAAATCATAAAGCAACTGTGATTGCATGTTATCTTTTTAAAATAACTTTTAAAAAAATATGTATCATCAGTGTCCAAGGAAGGCCAGTACTAAATAGTTTGGAGTAAACTACTCATGTTTTTTAATTAGAAAATACAATACTTTGGTTTTGGAATAAAATATTGGACCTTATAGGTAGTAGCAAGTATTAGTGACAAGACTTAATGTGGTAAGTCCACCAGCTCTGGAAGCTGATCCCTCTCAGCCTCAACATTTCCAAACACCTTGTAAGACAGAAGGCAAGACTTGACGGTTACAGTAATCTGGATTTAGGTGAAATTGTCCTTCACCTTTGTCTTTTTGAAGCTGAACTCCAAGGGATATCAGGAAACACTTTTAAAAACAAATAAGCCACCACAACAGGAGCTGATTTCTGTGAAAAGGCTGATGAGATCAACTGTAGGAAGAAGCAAAGCAACAGCTCTAAACTTTAAGAGTTCGAACTGTTGGCCTGATAGCAACTATTGCAAAGCCAGTGAATTCTTCCTCTAATGAAAAAGGCCAAGGGGGTGCCAAATTGAGAGACAGGTGCAGCAAGGATCCTGGCTGAAGACATCAGGGCACATGAATGAAATCTGTCTTTCCATAACCATCAATAAGTAACCACCAGGCTTTTATGTTATATGCTGTGCTAAAAAGGTAGGGATATAATTTCAAATACTATTTTGCCAATGAGCTTTTTCGTCTTTAGTGACAGATTTCCTCAGCTCTTCAAGGTACCAGGGGAGAAAGGAACTCATGAAGGAGAGTTCTGGACTTATCAGCTCCAGGGGTAAGGCACCCCAGCACAACTTGAATCAACATGACAAAAAAAAAGAAGGTGAGTGGTAATAGAAAAGTAGTTCTTATGCCCTCAAAAAGTGGGCAGACTGCAAGACCCCAAGCAGAACAATATTGAGCACCTGCTATGTACTGGGCTCTTTGCTGTGCCTTGCATGCCTTCCCTGTTCCTCACTAGACTCTGGTGAATTGGGTATTACCCTTTGTTTTATAGAGGAGGACACTGAGGTTCAGTGAGCATAATTGACTGGATTAAGAACATAGGGTGACATTTGAGCCGGGGTCTGTCTGATTCCTGTGCCCCTGACTCATGTTGCCTGAACCCCGGTGCCGACTGGTGGGGACAAGCCGGGCTGCCCCTGGGGTGCAGACTTGTCCTCTCTAGGGGCCCTTCGCGAAAGCCTTGAAGAGGCGTGAGCTGGCCAATGGGCCAACTTCAGGGTCCCGGCTCGAGGGCAGGAAAAGCAGGAAAGAGGCGCGGACGGGGGCTTACCGGCTCCGGGGACACCACACCACAAAACAGCGCAACCAAGCTCAGCAACACTAGCGACATCGCAGGGCCACCGCCCCGAACCGCGCGGGCCCCAGCCAGCCTCCCGCTGCGCTCTTATCCAGGCGCCGGGGGCCACCCCTCTGGGCTCCGCCCCTCACAGCGCCACCCTGGCCCCACCGCCCCCGCGTCGGGTCGGGACAGTGGAAGAGCCCTCGACTGCCAGATTCGGAGGGATGGGCCAGGTCAAGAGGCTCAGGACCCTTCGCGGGCAGAGCACGCGCAGCAACTAGCAGCGCGTGTCAATCCCGTGCACACGTGCAAGCATAGAGCCAGGTGCACGATTGCATTCACGCCTTGAGCTGCGCGCGCCCCGCCCGCCCGAGCCAGCCAGCCAGCTAGCCTGGCGCTCGGGTCTCCGCCCCGAGCTTACGGAGTCCAAGACGACCGCGGTTCCTCTCCTAGTCGCGGAGAGCGCGCGGTGCGCCGGCGCCGACAGTTAAAGTGTAGCGGGGCAGGGGGCGGGCTCCTGCTCAGCCTCTGCTCCTCGCGCTCCGCCACACCGCACTGTCCCAGCATTCGTCCCCAACTGCCCAGGGTAAGTAGCGGGATATGCGGCACGACCCCCGGCCGACCCGGCCCGTAGCGGCTCCGCCCGGGCCCTGCCCCCGCCCTTGGCCCTGCCCCTGCCCCTGCCCCTGCCCCTGCCCCGCATGTCTCTGGCCGCAGCCCCGGGCGGCCTCAGGCTGGAGGTTTGGTGAGCCGGGAACACCCGGGCTGGAAGCTGAGACTGGGACACCACTTTATGCAAGAGCGAGCCCCTCCTGGAGCAAAAGGGGTGGGACGGGGCAGTCACAACCTCATTGAGTTCTTCCTGGAGGTAGTTCTTTGCAGGAACTAAGTTATATGTCATTTAGGGTAACATAAATCCTCCCTTCCCTCCCAGGTTTTTCTGGTAAATGTAGATTTCCTCAAAATGAGGCCTGACACTAGTACTTGGGTCTCCCAAGGCTATTTTTGCTGCTGTCCTACTATGTGCCAGTTCTGGCCCATCTTCTGGGTTCGGCTTTGGTCCTGCATGGAGTGGGTCCAGCCTCATGATCAGATGGGGGTTCTGGCACGCATATATGGGATTCCAGGTGACATTTCTAGAGGATTGGTCTCGTTTGGAACTTTGGTTCTCCAGTTTCAGTGTGCCCAGGATTTCTCAGCGTTGCCATAAATGCAAATTTTGGGCCCCTGTTCAGCGGTGCCTACCAACCAACTCAGGTGGGGCAGGGTCTGAGATCTGCATTTAACAAGCCCTCCCTGGTAATTCCGACATAGGTGGAGGGGAGTTGGTTTTTTATAATTTTTATTTTTGAGATACAGTGTGGTTTGGGGAAAGGGTAACAAATTTCAGCTGGGCTAACAGTGGATCACAGATCACAGAGCTTGGAATTGTGTTGCTTCCGCCCGCTGTTTGCAAAGGACAAGGTAGGTTGACCAGTCAAGATCACTTAACCTTAGAAGCTGAATTAGCGCCATTCTACAGATGAGAAGACCATGACCTAGAGAAGGATGTGGGTCTTATGGATGTAACTGATGAGAGTTTGACTTAGTAAGGCTTCTGTTTTTCCTGTAGCCCTACTGTGTGCCAGGCCTGGCCCACCTATCAGATTCAGATTTGGGCCTGCGTGGACAGGCCCAGCCTCAAGGTCTGCTGGGGGCTCTGACATGCATACTTATGGGGTCCTAGGTGACATTTCCAGAGGACTGATCTGTTTCCTGACCAAAGAGAATGGTTCGGGTGGGGTTGTTACCTTACCCTTGCCTGGGGCTGGGTGACCCTGGGTCCCTTGCTCAACCTTTCTGAGGAGCTTTGAGTCCTGTGGTTCCTGAGATCATCTCTGGTTCGAATAGTTGTCTTTCTTCTTAGCAAACACCCGCAGGGTGCCAGTACTGGTGTGCAAAGGTCAACAACACATGGGTTGTTGGCTCATGGGCTCCCTTGGACTGAGGATGAGTGCAGTGAGAGTACACTGAAGGGCACATGTGCCTGCCCCGCTGGGGAAGTAAGGATGGAAACAGCCTCCACTGCCAGCTTGAGATCATGAACTTTGTCCCATAGTGCCAAGGAACCACAGCAGAGGTTTAGGTGGTAGTCAATTTTTAGTTTTAGAAAGGCTGCCTGGTTGGCTGTGCAGGACATTAGGACGCCAGCCTCTCTGAGACCTGCAGGGAGGTAGCTGCTAACCAGACTACTTCACGTAGCTGAGTCCCAGCAGCAGGCCAGGCTCCGAGCTGTCTTGGATTCTCAGCTGTGTGCCAAAGCAGGCCCTTCTGGGGGAACTTGGGACTGTTGCCTGCAAGGGCTTTGGAGACAACCAGGGATGCAGAGGTCAAGCCAGGAGATAGGATTTGTGAGGCAGATGTTTATCGGAGGAAGTAGAGAGAGGAGGAGGCTAGGGCCCTGGGGGAAGAGAGCTTTGTGGAGGTGAGGGCTTGGAGGGGCTCCATGGGGCATGTCGGGGCAATCTGTGGGGTCATGTGGGGCAGACGTCACAGAGAGAGGAGGCTGAGACCTCTTAACATACAGAGGCCCTGCTCCACAATGGCGGCATCTGGCCTGAGGGGGGCCCCCTGGCTTAGGTCACTGGCAATCAGGTGTGGTTTGGCAAGAGGAGATAAGGCGGGGCGTGGGAGTAAGTGGGTTCAGATATGGGAGTATGGTCAGAGTGGCTTTGTTTTAACAAAGGGTGAGGCGGAGATTCTTTAGGGGAAGAAGCTCTAGGCAAAGGAGAGAAAAAGTGTGACATGAGGGTGATGTAGAAGTTGCTGAGCTTGTGGATAGGCAGAGGCAGAGGGGTGCTGGGCATTGACGAGGAACATAGACTGAGTGAGTACTCCCACCCACTGCCCTGGGTCCAAGCTTGAGGGGTGTGGACCAGAGAGATGACACTACTCTGGCCTTGACCCTCTGTTGGTTGGAGATGATGCCCATGGCCAGTTCTGTAGACAGGAATACAGTCGGGGGTTGAGAGGTGAGCCCTGAAACCACACCTGGTGTTCTCTGTGGGCAAACCAGGTGTGCCTGCCTGTCTTCTCAGGAGGTTCCACACTGCTCAGAAGGTCGCTCCAAAAAGTGTTTCTCTGTGAAAGGTCCTTGTTGATTAAATGTGCAGCCTCTGAGGTTGCCTGCCAGAAGGGACACCATTTGTTTGAATGCCCAAGCTCAGTAATGCTGTGGCTTTATAAATTGGAGGCAGGGCCACTGCAGGTCAGGAGGTCTCAGCCTTCTCTCTCTCTGTCACCTTGGGCATGTCACTACCCTTCTCAGAGCCTCATTTTCCTGTTTTATAAAATGGGCCCATGAGAGTGTATCGCCAATGGCTAAATGAGGTGACTCAAGTCTTTAAAGGAAGCAACCTTTGGAGATACTCTGACCTTTCCCCTTCAATCATGGATTCTTCCAGGTGTGTGTGTCTGAACAAGCCACCGTGCAGTGTGACTTCATGTTGGGTATTTCGTAGGCAGTTGTTAAATGCTTGAATGGATGAGTGAATGCATATTTTCCTCAAAGGTAAGCACCTAAGCCTGCCCGTCTGGGAGAGCTGGTGTGTGCTTGCTCCTTGCCCTCCTTAGTGGGTGAAGACCAGGGCCTCTACTGGAGCTGGAAGAGCATTCTGTCCAGTACGCATGGCCCCTAACCCCAGACTGCCCAGAACAGACTCTGTGTCACAGTTGGGAGGTCGAGACCCCAGGGTTCCACATCCCCTGGCTGTGCTACTCACCAGCTGCAGCCTTGGGGGAGGCTCTTGGTGTCTTGCAGCCTAAGTCACCCTCATCTGTAACACAGGTTTGACATCAGCCCTAGTGGACTGTCAAGGCTGTTGGGTGATCCTGAAGGGATAGGAGGAAAATCGGAAGATTTAAAGGTGCTCTGTAAATTTAGGGGCAGGGGAGGCAGGACAATAAAAAACAAATATCTCTATGATGCAAATAGAGAAATTCATTTAGACCCAAGTGCAGTGACGCTTAGGTTCTGTCACTGTTATCAGACCTTTGTACCTCTGCCAGATCCATACTGGGAGAACAAGGCCATTGGGGTTGTTGACATGTCCCAGGCCCTACCTGCACCCATGCAGGTGGAATTTTCCACTTCGTTCCCTTTGTAAATATTAATCAAGGCCCCGCAAGTTAACAGTGGACTCATTGTCCGATGAAGAGCAAGCCACTCCTGGTGAAAACTGGCTGCCTTCCAGGGCCCCAGTGGCCTGCCTCCAGTACTTCCCCAAACCATATTCTGCTCCAGCTTGTTGAGCCTCACAGAGTCAACAGTCATGCCTGCTTTGAGCCAAGGACCCTGAAGACACACTGAGGTGCTTGCACCCACTGTTCCCAGCAGGGCCACACTGCAAACATTTCCTCTGCTCTGGTAAGCAGGGACTGGCCCAGAAAAACACACAGGCACAGGCTGTAGCCTTATCTCCACTTTAATACTACTGCTCCTGCTATGAAGTCACAACCCATGTGTACGTGCATTGGTTTTCACATGTGTTATCACATTGAAGTCTCAGAGAAAGTCCAGAATGCGAGGCGGCAGCTGCTGTTGTTCTCTCAAAGCCCCATCTTTATGTGGGGTGATAAAGTTGGCCTCACAGGGCTGTAGGAAGGATTCCTGGAGGCTTCAAGGGGTGAAGCAGGGAGCACCCTGTTGGGCACACATAGCAGAACTGGGGATCTATTTTTTGATCAGTGATAATTAATCTGACATTTGTAATAGTATTGATCATAGTTGCAGCATCACTGTCCACACTTAATGGAGGAGGAAATGGATCATCATATACTTTTGGCTTTGCACCTTTAATTCTTTGAAGTGTGTTTTAGCTATTTGCTTTTGCTCTCCTAACAAAAATGTGAAATGGGGGGCTCTGTTCCCATTTTATAGATGAGGAAACTGAGGCCCAGAGTTGCTAAACCATGAATGGTGGCAAAGTTAGAACTGCAGCCCAAAGGATCTTGGCCACCAGCTCCTTTCACTTTTTTTAATGTAGTGAAACTTGAATGTGGAACCGCAATAAATAAAACGCATGCAGGCAAAGGTTGCATATTAGTGTGTTTATCTTATAAGTTCACATTTGTGATTTTTTTTTTATTTTGAGAGTATGTTTATTGAAGTTGGGGACAGTGAAACAAGGAAGGGCTTAGGATAGAAGAAGTAATAGTAGAGAGCCTAGGCAGGGCTGCTTTTATAAGGGTGGGAAATTGTAATCCACCCCACCATTCTTTTGACATTGTTTCTTTAGGTGCTGACTCTGACTAATATGTAGCTTATAGATAAACAACATGTTTGTATGAGAGTCCTGCAAACTAACTTTAAAAGATACAGACTCCAACCTTCAGGCATCCCAGCTCCAGGAGATTTGCTAACCTTCAACCATGGATCAAGGGTGACATGAATCCAGGATGACTAAACCAGGATGATCTACATCAATCATCACTTGCCTTATCGGAATGGACTGTGCTAGTCTGCACAAAGAGAACTTTTCAGTCCCCTCCCTTGATCTCTTTTCTCTGTTCCCTTTTCCCTCCTTATAAAAAACTCTGCCTCCACTGAGATGTGGAGATGGGCTTTGAGACGTGAGTCCCCCATCTTCCAGGTAGCCAGCCCCTGAAAATAAACCACTTTCCTTTATGTCAGCACCCGTCTCTTGAGTATTGTCTTTTGTAGGGGCAGGCAACTGCACCTCCATTTGGGTTAGTTTTTGGCAACCCAGATGGGACTAGGTAGACCCCCTGGAAGGCCTGGAGAGCACAGGCTGGGGTCCTCAGCTGCTTGTGGTAGGCTGACCCCATGGCAGGGATTTCAGGAATCTCCTAGCAGCTGCTGAGAGTTCTTTATCTTGGGGACTCTTCCTGTTCTCCCTCTAAAGGTATCAGCTGCTTTTAAATGCTTTGCTGATGAAAGGAAATGGGCTGTTGGTGGGCTGTTGTAGTTTGAGAGCACTTTTTAAAAAAAAATTTTGCTTTCGATTTTGTTTTTGTTTCTGTTTTGAAAGGGATAACTTGTTCTCAATCACAAATTACTTTGCCAAAGGTCTGGTATGGTAAGTGGGATAACATCTCTAATGTACGAGTTTTAATGTTACATCATAAGGATTCTACTCAGAAAGGGTTTAAATTGATGATTTAAAGAGAGGAAAAGATACCCCTCCCCTCTCAGACAGTGAAACGCAGAAAGAAAAGGAAAAGGAAAAAAATGGGCAGTTTTAAACTTAAGTAGCTCAAGCTATACCAACCCTGGTCTCTCCCTACCTCTTCTCTAGCCTCCTAAAAGTTGTCAAGGCTACCATATAATTTAATGGCTCACTACTCTAAAGGAATCCAGTAATCACCAAGAATAAAAATATGAGTGTACTTGCCAATGGGGAAAAACCTGTTTCTGAAAGTTATAAAATGTATTCATAAATTTGTCAATCTAGAAGAATTCTGATTACTTACTTTTAGTTGTCACTAGAAAGTGAAAATTATAATTAAGTTGGGAAAATATATATGGTTTTGGTAATAAAAGGTGTAAATTATGGTAATATATTTTGAGGGAAATGGAATCAAAAGTGTTGTTCTAAACTTGGTCATTTCTGGATGAGTTTAAAGGGCAAATGAAAGGGGACTAGGAAAGTTGCAGAGGATTGTGTAAGTTGTAGAGGGCTTATGTAAATAGCAGAGGATCTATGTAAGTCAAAGAGGAGCTGTGTAAGTTGCAAAAGATCTGTGTAATTTAAAGAGGGATTGCGTAGAGGGAAGAATCACAAACAGAAGGAATTGAGGAAGTGAAAAAAGGTGAGAAAGAATAAAGAAAAGGTACACACAGGAAGGAAGGACATTAGGAGAAGGAAACTCAAGAAAGGAAATGCAAATGGGAAAGAAAGAAAAAGGAAAGACTCATAGATAGATGGTAAAGCAAAGTGATCATTTTAATGACAAATGAAAAAGCCAAAAGCTCCCTTTGATTTTTGAAAAACCAATTGTTATTTCCCAACAGAAAACCCCAGGTACCATTGACAGTGGGAAACAAATTCATTGATTTCTTAGTCTGATATATTTTCATTTCTAATTTTGATTGATATCTTAAAGTGTTGTTCCAAAAAAGCAAATTTGTTTGTCAATTACATTATAATCAGATGTATAATCATGTAATTTTAAATATGTTTTCATCATTAAGAGACATTGTTTTACTCTGATGCATTTGCAAAAATGTTACATCTTCAATAAAATCTGTGGAAAAGACTTTAACTTATTCTAAAATATAAGTTTCTCAAAATAAATTTTCAGATCATACCTTTGAAATAGATGGGGATTTTTTGTGCTCTGGGGAATAATTGGATTCATAGGGATGTTGGTGGATAATTGGGATAAATAAGAATTGATTGTGGGACTGAATAAACTGAGGATAATTATTGTTCATGTGACTTTGTTCAAAATATTGCTGATTAAAAAAACTTGTTTGTTTCATAGAGCAATTTGGTAAATTTTAGCAATATTGAAGCATTTATATTTTTCTCCCTACTTGATCTCTCCAGAATTTGGAAACTCTTAATGAGTGAGCATTATTATTTTCATGGCAATATATTTGCTTTCATGAAATCATTAGGAATCTGATTTTTTCTAGTTCCTATTGTGAATTTATTAACCAAGACTTCGACTGGAATGTCATGTCTGAAAGAGACATGTCTAGATTCTGGATTGCAGCGAAAAGCTTTAAGGGATAGGGATTTACTTTAGAACCAATAAAAGCCCCTTGAAGAAATGCCTGGTACGTTGCTTATACATACAGTTCATGGCAGTCTTTCCAGGTAAGGAGTGAAGGTTGCTTTCCTGGGAGATGGCAAGGAAGAACATCAAGACATTTGGGGGGCCTCGAGAACTTGAGTAGTTTACCCAAAATTGGAGGTATTGCAGGCAAAGACTAATGACAACAAGGTGGTTTGGCTTCTCCACCCTGTCGGGCTAATTAAAGTTCAATCAGAAAATTCCTTATCACATTCCAGCAAAGTAGATTTAAGAAAAATTATATGATCAATTGCTATTCTTGTGTTCATGCAAATAATTGGGCCAATTGAAACTGGACTTAATACAGTAAATGAATTGGTCTTGATTTGGCTCTTTGATAAAAATGAGGGTGATTTTAGGGGGAGCAAAATTGTATTTCAGTAGACTCTATTATACACAGTTATAGAAATTAGACACTAATTCAGTGAATTATCTGTAATATTTTATTTTTCAGATATGAACTAGTATAGATCCTGAATTTTTTTAGTTTTCTGAAATGTTTTGGCTACACACATCTAAATTCCATTGAAATAGATAAAAATGACAGTATGCATTTGTAACAGTGGGAAATTGTAACTCACCCCACCATTCTTTTGACATTGTTTCTTTAAGTGCTGACTCTAATATGTAGCTTATAGATAAACAGCATGTTTATATAAGAATCCTAGGAACTAACTTCAAAAGATACAGACTCCAACCTTCAGGCATCCCAGCTCCAGGAGATTTGTTGGCCTTCAACCATGGAGCCAAGATGTGAATCCAAGATGACTAAACCAGGATGATCTACATCAAATCACCACTTGCCTTATTAGAATGGACTGTGCTAGTCTGCACGTAGAGACATTTTCAACTCTCTCTATCTTTTTGTTCTGTTTCCCTCTTTATAAAAACCTCTGCCTCCACTGAGATATGGAGATGTGCTTTGAGATGTGAGTCCCCCATCTTCCCAGAGGATGGGCTTTGAGACATTAGTCTCCCGTCTTCCAGGTGGCAAGCACCTGAAAATGAACTGCTTTTCTTTACATCAGCACCTGCCTCTTGAGTACTGACCTTTGTAGCAGCAGTCATCTGGATCTGTGTATCACTTACACTTTGGCTCACTGGAAAGTAAAAGTCACAGTGACAAAAGTGAGCCAAGTTGGGGCTTCTGTTAGCTCACTGAGAAGTTGAGAAAAGGGAGCCTTGGAGACAGGTTCAAGGGGTTAGCCCAGGATGAGCTGTGGCTGCCCATTGCTCCCCTGGATGCAAGTCTTGTGGGGACCCTTAGAGTTTAGGAGAGACATGCCTTAGAGGGGAGAAAAGTGTGGGCATGCTCCCTGGAAGGAGAGCATGCTGTGATTTTTTGTTTGTTTGTTTGCTTTTTGCATGTCAGTAAGAACAGTGATCCTATTATCATGAGCACATTCTTGAAACCAGGGTTCCATGGGTGCTGGTTGGTGTCTTACAGGAGCTCCCATGCTTAATTGATTCCTGCACTTTAGTTCAGTGAGAGAGTAATTGGTAGTTGAAACAAGGAAGCAGTGGGGTTTTTTTAAAGTAGCTCACTTTGCAGTCTTAGGTCCCACTGTAGTTAAACCCATCCAGAAGTATGTACAAGTTGGCTGGCTAACTAACATCTTGCCACTGTGCCAGTGGTTTATAAACAAAAGTGTGCACGTTGCCCACTAGGCTGCTCCTGGAAGTGATCTGGTGGCACCGTCACACAATGGCTGGCGATGATGCCTTGACAAGTGGGTGCTCAGCACCTCCTGGCCTTGCTGGCCATTGATGGAGTGTCGCTCTGGTCCTGTGGTGGTGCAGAGGGAACATGGATTAAAATCAGGCAGGCTTGGCAGCATCTAGTCAGTGCTGTGTTTATAGGCAGTGCTGGTGTCTCACCTGCAGACAGTGGGAAGGGAGGATTTGACCTGGGCTCTTTGGCATGACACCTAAGCAGGTGGGTTTTGGTCTCCAGGAGATCCATGTCCAGTCCATAACAGTGCCTCCCAGACTCTCTGTAGTGAAGGATTAGTCATTTGTTTGGTTTTTATATTTTAATCTCTCACAGGTCAGTTAAAAAACCCAATAAAAGTTGTTTAATTAAAATGTAGACACATATTCCTGGCTGGGTGGCTCAGCTGGAGCATCATCCCATGAACCAAAAGGTTGTGGGTTTGATCCCCAATCAGGGTACATACCTAGGTTGCGGGTTTGATTCCTGGTTGGGATGCATATGGGAAGCAATTGATCAATGTTTCTCCTTTACATAGATGTGTTTCTCTCTCTCTCCCCACCCCCAACTTCCTCTCCCTAAAAAAATCAAATAAACATATCCTCAGGTGAGGATTAAAAAAATAAAGTAGACACAAAATTTAAGCCCATTATCTTATTGCAATTAAACAGTATAGTCACTTTCAAGTTGCTGCAAAATTTTCTAAACTCCGACTTTAAATTCTGTATCTTTCACAGATGATCAAAAACAGCACATGGGCTGCACTGGCCACAAACTGCCCAGTCTGGGTGTAAGGTGGGTGCTCTTTAATTGAGATTTTGAAAACTCGTGGAAGGTGGACTTGAAAGAGGAAGCTGATAGCAAGCATTTGCAGAGCCCTGCAAACTTCTTTGGGATGGTTTGAAATCCCTCAAACCTGGACCTGGCTCTTCACCTAGGAAGTTCTCCTGCCCTAGTTTCTCTCTCTCCTCCATTAGTAGGGATATTTGAGATTTAAAACAGACAAAAACCCCTTTTGTTATGGAAAATTTGAAACATGTACAAAATGAGCTAGAAGAGATTATGCAACTCTATTCCCATTACCTCATGTAAAATTCCGTTTCATCTGACCCCCTAATCCCTGGTGTTACTTTAAACAAAATTCCCAATATCCTTTATTTCCTCTCAACTTTTCCGTATGTATATCTGAAAGAGTTTTTAACCACAGGGCCTTTTGAATTCCCAGGATCTAAATTGTCCTCTTGTAATCTATAGATTGCCCTCCATCTCTGCCTGTCTTGTTTACTTTTCACTTAAATTTGTTGTTCAGGAAATGAGTGGAGATTCCCATGGCCTGGATTCTGTCGGTGGGGTACCTGGGTGTTCTTTCACGTGTTCCTCTGACCTTTGTCCTCTAAATTGGTGGGTGGATCTAGATGTGTGAGCAGATTTAGGTTTGGATTTTTTGGTAAGGATATTTCATAGGCATTCTCCCACTCAGGCCTGGCTTGACTTGAAGGAGAAAATTCAATCTGTTAATGGTGTCTTGTGTGTGAATTTACTTGGTAAGGCCCAAGATGATCCTCCATCTGGTTCTGGGATCCCCTTTATTCTTTTTTTTTAAGTATATTTTATTGACTATGTTATTACAGTTGTCATACTTTTTTCTTCCCTTTATCCCCCTCCTCCCTGCATCCCCTCTCCCATCAGCATTTCCCCCCTTATTTCATATCCATGAGTCATACATATAAGTTCTTTGGCTTCCTATACTATTCTTAACCTCCTCCTGTCTATTTTGTGCCTACAATTTATGCTTCTTATTTCCTGTACCTTTTCCCACATTTTCCCCTCACCCCCTCCCCGCTGATAACCCTCTATGTGATCTCCATTTCTGTGATTCTCTTCCTGTTCTAGTTGTTTCCTTAGTTTGTTTTTTGTTTTTTAGTTTCAGTTGTTGATAGTTGTAAGTTTGTTGTCATTTTAATGTTCATAGTTTTGATCTTCTTTTTCTTAGATAAGTCCCTTTAACATTTCATATAATAAGGGTTTGGTGATGATGAACTCCTTTAACTTTGCCTTATCTTGGAAGCACTTTATCTGCTCTTCCATTCTAATGATAGCTTTGCTGGATAGAGTTATATTGAATGTAGGTCCTTGCCTTTCATTACTTTGAATACTTCTTTCCAGCCCATTCTTGCCTGCAAGGTTTCTTTGGAGAAATCAGCTGATAGTCTTATGGGAACTCCTTTGCAAATAATTGTCTCCTTTTCTCTTGCTGCTTTTAAGATTCTCTCCTTATCTTTAATCTTGGGTAATTTAATTATGATGTGTCTTGATGTGTCCCTCCTTAGGTCCAATTTCTTTGAGACTCTCTGAGCTTCCTGGACTTCCTGGAAGTCTATTTCCTTGACCAGATTGGGGAAGTTTTCCTTCATTATTTTTGCAAATAATTTTTAAATCTTTTGGTCTTCTTATTCTTTATCTGGCACCCATATGATTCTGATGTTGGAATGTTTAAAGTTGTCCCAGAGGTCCCTAAGACTCTCCTCATTTGTTTTTGAATTCTTGTTTCTTCGTTCTGTTGCAGTTGAATGTTTATTTCTTCCTTCTGTTCAAAATCCTTGATTTGAGTGCCGGTTTCCTTCCCTTCACTGTTGGTTCCCTTTATATTTTGCTTCATTTCACTTTGCATAGCCTTCACTTTCTCCTCTCTTTTGCGTCTATCTTCAACCATTTCTGTGAGCATCCTGATTACCAGTGTTTTGAGCTGTGCATCTGATAGGTTGACTATCATTGCTTAGTTCTATTTTTGGAGCTTTGATCTGTTCTTTCATTTGGACCATATTCCTTTGTCTCTGCAAGCCTGTTACACTGTAAGGAGTGGAGCCTTAAGTATTCACCAGGGTGGGGCAACCCAGGTCACTGTGCTGTGGCACTGCATGTAGGGGGTTGGGGTCAGAGAGGGAACAGTTACATTTGCTTGGCTCTCTTTCCACTTTCAGTCACTTCCCTTGCTACCCACAAGCAAAATGAACCCTTTTGGTACTGAATCCCAAATGGGTGGGTTTATGCGCACTTTAGGACCCCATGGATCTCTCCAATGAACTCTCCTGTAAGTTTGGGAGTTCCTCCTGCTGCCGCAACCCCCACAAGTTTTTACAGTTAGAGGTTTTGGAGCTTTAGTTTCCCATGCTGGAACCTTGGGTTTTGCAGTCTGCCTCATTCCCCAATTGTTCCTTCTGACTTATCTGCAGGTGAATATGGGACTGCCCTATCTGCCAGCCACTGCTTTGCTTGCCCAGTCCCCTGCTTTGCTGGGCATCCTCTTCTCCCTGGCTGCTCATTCACACTCCTCCTACCAGTCTTTAACTCCTTGTTGTCATACTTCCATACAGTTCAATTTTCTGGCAGTTCTGGGGGGTTTTTTTGTTTGTTTTTAAATTTGCTGTTGTCCTTCTTTGGTTGTGCGAAGAAGCAAAGTATATCTACCTATGCCTCCATCTTGGCCGGAAGTCAGATCCCCTTCATTCTAAGATTACCCAACTTCTGTGTGAAGAGCAGAGTGTGAGGTGTCATGGGAAGGAGCTGTGATAGCAGGGATACTGCTAAGATGTCATCAGGAGGGTTCTACATGAGGTGATGCAGGAGATGCTGGAGCCTGATCAAGGCAAGAGTCTATGAGGTGGACAGAAGTGAGCAGATTGAGCAGGTCTAGCCCCACCCCTTTTAAGAGAAGCAATTGTTTCTCTGTGCCTTGGTTTCCATGTCTGCCTACTTTCCTGAAGTTGAACAATGTATTTTTATATTCTAGTCATGTAACAAGCATGTATTGAGCACTTCCTGTGTGCCTGGCTCTGGGAGCTGTGAGTGCCGCCTCCTCCCACTGATTACTGTAAGTGAACAAACATGGTGGCAGCTCTGTAGACAGGCCCTGCCAGACAGAAATTTGGTAACTCATGACCACTAGGTCACCAGGCTTCTGGCAATCTCTGGGTCCCACACTTCCTGGTCCAAGGAAGTCTTTCAGTGCCCCTAGACAGGGAAGAGCTATCATGCTTTCTGGTGTTATGTCATTACTGTGTGAAAGCCAAGGCACCAGGGTCTTTTGTCTCCTCAGCCCTCCTCTGGCTTTGGCTCTGACTTACCAGCACCCACCCACATCTCGCACTTTCCCCCTTCCCCACTTTCATTTCTCTGCTGCTAGAACCCATCCAGTCATAGTGCAGCCCAGAGTGCAGGTGAGGCACCTCTCTTCTTCAGGGGCCACTCCTGACCATCCCCCCAGTCAATCAGGTGATTCATTCTGGGAGGGGACCTGGGATAATGAATTGAATCACCCCCAGCAGTGACCTTGATATTGCACCTTGCTTCCTAAACACACCTTGTGTGAGTGAGCACATCAGCCACTCAGATTGAACCCACAGACATGTCTGTGAGGAAAAGAAATGGGGGCAAGCCCAAGGAACTGGTCCCTTGGGGTGTTGCACCCAGGCCACCACCAACTCCCCATGCCCTGCACTGAGGTGTTAGGACACTCAGTTTTCCCTCCTTACACTGCTTTTGGTGAGACCACCTCCGTGGAAGTTTTAGAGAAGAGGGGACACCAGCTGGAGAATGGGAGGCTGTGTACAGAGGGCAGATGTCTGGAATGTAGGACGTAAGGTCACACACATAGGCCAGCACACATATATTACCAACAGGAAACCCCTGGCTGGGTCACATAGCAAGTCCTGGAAGAACTGGGAATGGAAACCCAGTCTTTGGTGCAGTGTTAGGCTTAAGGGCTCTCACCTTGGACCTTTCCTGGCAGCTAGAGTCACGTCCTGTCCTGACCATCCTCTGCCCTGCTGCATGTCCCCTCTCAGCTGCTGCACCAGCAGAGCTCAGGGGCCAGTGGACTCTGCCCGAGCAGCCTGCAGTGGTCTCCGAAGCAGCCAATGATTAGTTATTTCAAGAGAAAAGAATTTCTGATTCATTTGTTTATTGTGCATCAATATGTGAGAGATAAGATTCCTAAAAAGAGAAACTTGACTTTTGAAGAAAATGCCTTCTTTTTTTAGTGTTTAAAAAATTGAGCTACAACACACACATGTTACTGATGATGGATTTTGATCTATATATACACCTGTGTGGCCCCCATCAGGTTAGGATACAGAACATTGCCTGTGCCCCACCCCCATGTGGTACCTGTGACCACCCTGGCACAGACATGAGTTCAGCATTTGTGCCTCAGACAGCCAATACGTGGGGAACTGCAGACGACGTGCAGGCTCATCTCCACTATGTGTCCATTCAGCCAGCATTACAGAGCACCAGCCTGGGGCCAGGCTCAGCAGTTGGGGGCCCAGGCCACAGAGCCCTCAAGTGGCGGGATGAGCCTTTGACAGCTCACCGCACTCTTAGTTTGTTGAGGTCCCAGTAAGTAGTATAAGGAGAAACCCCGGGATGGATGTGGCCAGTGAGTGAGGAAGGCTTCTCAGAGGAAGTGATGGCTGAAGGAAAGTGAGGAGTGGCTCAGATGGAAGGAGGTGAGGACATATACCTGGAAGAGAGAGTAGCACAGGCAAAGCCCTAGGATGGGATGGAGGAGGGGACGGTGTTCTGTGCACCTGGAACCTAGAAAGCGAGGCTCATGATGGGGTAAGAGGCGATGGGTGGTGCAGTGGACAGGCTAGGAGGGGCTGTTGGGATAACAGAGTCCATGGGGCCAGGAGGAAGCCTGCTCCACCATCTTGGAGAGGGTGGCGGCCTAGGTTGGGGGTGGCAGGGAGGTTCCTATGGGAGGAGATGGCTGCTGTCCATGGTTAATCACTGGACCATCACCACCTAGCCAGGTCTCCTATCTCTGACCAATACCCTTCCCACCCTGGGCCACTAGCCAGCACTCACCTCTGCCCACCACAGGACTGAGTGATGAGATCCCCATGCCATTGGGAAGGCTTTGCCAGGCTGCAGGAAGGCAGCTGAACCTTCACCACCTTCTCAGCCTCCCAGGCCCTGGGTATGGGCATGTGGTGCCTTCTACCCTTTTTATGTGCTAACCATGACTTTGTTGGTCAGGCCTAGGGTGGGGTGGGTCCTGGCCTCTTAGTCTTGTTCCCCTTTCTGTGACATGGGCCTGAGGTGATGGTGATGATGATGATAAAGACCCCACCCAGTGTCTTTGGGGGATTAAATGGGATAATCCATGCAAAGCACTGAGTACAGGGTACCTGCCCCTATTATTATTACTATAATTTTAACTTAGTTGGTTCTGTGGCTTAAGGGAGCTCTGCGATTGGACAAAGGCAGCTATGAAGCACTGTTCATTTTACCCACACAAAGCCCATCCTAGAAGGCTGGATAGCTTGTCTGAGGTCTCACAAGAAGAACGGGTCAAAGGCAGGTGGCCTCCCCCAAATATTGCATTTGAGAACAACCCCCAGAGACCAGCAGACAGGCAAGGATGGCCATGGCCCCCACCACACTTCCTGAAGTTCTCTCTCAGAATTATTGCCACTACCCTGGCCCATAGGCACAGGGACAGGTGTGAAGGCCAAGCACCTCCAGGGCGAGTGCCTACTTCAGGGCACCAAGGGCCTCGATGCTCATGAGAAGCAGACCTTTGTATTTGGGTCTGCTAAGGGGGTCCCTCCTGTGGGTGGTCCCATTTCTTTACTGGGCCACCCCCCCATTGGTGGACAGTTAGGGTGTTAACATTGTTTGCCAGCATAATCAACTCGGACCGCTTGTGTTTATTTTTTCGCAGTTGTGTAGAACTATATTTTGGTTAAATTCCTAGAAAGGAGATCACCTAGATGAAGGGCTGCACCTTTAAAATCCTGATTCATCCATTTCTTTGTGGAAAGTTTCACATGCTCCCCAGCTGTGCACAAAGCAGACACTATCACTGGCCTTGCCTCAGCTGAACTTCTCAAAGGCTGAAGTAGGTCTGTGCCTCATATTGCATGCAGGCCTGGCTGAGACTGCTTGACCACCCCCCACCCCGGGTTCTGTCATCTCTTCTTGGGTGACCAACAAAAGCCAAGACTTCGGTACACTGCACTGGCCAAAAGCGAAAAAGGAAACATGCACCCACACATGCTTCCTTTTTGTGTGGAAGCATGCATACGTGCATGCCAAGAAATTGAGAAGAACCCTGTTCGAAGGGTTGTTCCATAAAGCTTTGTTAGTTCCCCAGCTGAGTGACTCTGGGGATGGACTGGTTCTCAAGCAGAGGTACTCCCAAAATGGTGGGTCAGCGTTTTATCCTTGTCACAATTCTTTTGCAATTTGAGTCCACCAAAATCATCAGACTTGTTGTGCAACTACGGGTTGCAAGCTCAGAATTACATGGAAATCTGTCTTGTCATGCAAGAAAGTCTAACCATGAAATCTGGCAAATTTTTAATACAAATCTTCACCTACTGATTTTAGAATTTTAAGAGAATTGTTCATTACTACAAAGTACAATGGTGATGAAAGCCGCTAGCAATAGTTAGTAGGGTGTGGTGGCGCCTACGTTTGTTACCACACATTGAATGTCATCTCTGCGCTCAACTCATCTTCTGTGTTCATTCACTGGCATTGAGGGTGGTGGCCTTAATTGGCCAAAGCCTTACTTCCCAGACAGAAGTGCCACAGGCTGACCCTCTGGATGGAAAGAGTGGCTCAGTGAAGCTGCTGAGTGCCCCATGCAGCTACATGTGGCATAAGGGTCTCCTCCTGTTGACTAGGAGGCAGGGCAGGTGGCAGTCTCCTCTCCCCCATGCACGGTATTTGGCTAAGCCTCTTTCTCGCCTAATCAGAGCCATATAAGTGGAGAGACAGAGCCAAGGCTGGTCCCAGGAAATGGGGTAGGTCAGGGATATAGGCACTCAGAGTCAAAAGAATGCTTTGGATACAACTCCACCCATTTCAGCCCTCACCCATAGTAGGACTTCCCCATTTTTACACACACACACACACACACACACACACACACACACACACCCTCCCCCCCCCCCCGCCACCCCCACCTCTCTCAAATGAACACACATGCTACCCTGTCTTTCCCTGGTCCCATATCTCTTACTCCACCCTACCCCTCACTTTCCACACAGCCAATGCCAGGGAGCCCCTTCCCTGCCCAGGCCGCCCAGGAGGGTGGAAGGGGATATGTTCCTGTGGCTCCTGCCACCTCCTTCTCCCTCCTCATCAGTCAGTCAGTCTGCCCATGCTGTCTGGGAGCCTGAGGGAGCACTGTGCTAAGGCTTAGGGGGCTCCCTGTCCCCAAAGAGGTTTTTTTTGCAGGTAGCAGCCCCCTGTTCATCCCCACTGTACACAGTGGGTGTGTACAGATCCTTCTACCTCCCAACACCATGAGCCCAAGGCCTGGCTTCTGAGGGGCAGGAGGAGGCAACTCCCTCTGACGGGTCTCAGGAACAAGGAAATGTTGCTGAGGCTGGAGCCTCGCCTGAGCCAGGGCATCAGGATTGCTGAGGGAGAAGAGGGAAGCCCACCCCACCCCTGCCATGGAGGCGGGTGGAGAGCTGGGCCACATGAGCCTCAGAAAAGGGGAACTGAGAGTGGGCAAGTGCCCTGGGCTTTCTGGTCTTCATTACTCAGCAAATCCTGGGCTGAGGATTCTTGGGGGTGGGGGAGGGATGGCAGGGGTGCCCAAGGAAGTTTCCTCTCTGCAGGGGTCAGGGCCAGGCAGAAATGCTCCAGTTTAGCCCACCCCTGCCCAGTCCCATACTTGTCCAGCGGACGGAGAGGACTGTGCCTAGTTCAAGGCCAGACTTAGATCTTTGAGATTAAAGGTCCCCTCCACATTGGGGGATGTGGGAGGAAGGGCTGTGATAAGAGGCACAGTTTAGGGATGTTGGGGTCAAGGAGAGTAAATGACCTGGTGCCACACCACAAAGAAGGATCAGTCTTCACTCCTGTACAGTAGGCTTGCTGCCACCTGGTGATGCCGCCCATGTTGCTTCCTCATCCTATTGACTCGAATTATCATCAATTATTTGAGAGCCTCAATAAAACTGTACAACAAACATACAAGTGCCTGTCGCCTAGATTAAAAATTAAAACATGGCAGGTGCAAGTAGAAACACCTGGATATACCTCCCTACTCAGAGGTAACTACTATCCTGAATTTCTTTATACTTTTTTCACTATTAGATTTGAATCACTTAGTAATATCCTTAGTATTGCATGTGGTATGGAGGGGTTTTTGTTTTGTTTGTTTGTTTCTTTTGCAATTTTAAAAAACTGTGGTAAAATATACACCCTGGTCAAAAATCTGTTAACCATTTATGCAAGGGTTTATTTCTGGGCCCTCTATTTCTTTCGCCTACCTGTCTGTCCTACCTGTCTGTCCTCACACTACCACCATACTGTTATTGATTATTTTAGCTTTGTAGTAAGTTTTGAAATCAGAAGGTTGAGGCCTTCACCTTTGTTCTCTTCCAAGATTGTTTTGGCTACTTAGGGTCTCCAGATTCCATATGAATTTTAGGATGGGTTTCTCTATTTCTGCAAAACAAAACAAAACAAAACAAAACAAAACACTGTTAAGATTTTGATAGGGAATAGACATCGAACCTGTAGCTTGCTTTGGGTAATGTCTTTTTAACAATACTAAGTCTTCCATTCTATGAACATGGGATATTTTTACACTTCTTTATGTCTTCTTTAGTTTCCGACAGCATTGATTTACAGTTTTCAGTGTTAAGTCTTTCAGTTCCTTGGTTAAATTTATTTCTAAGTATTCTTTCTGATGCTATTATAAATGGAATTGTGTCCTTTATTTCCTTCTTAGATTGTTCATTGTTAGTGGATAGAAGTGTTGCTGATTTTTGTGCTTATGTCTTGAAACTTTGTTGCATTTGCTTATTAGCTGTAACAGTTTGTGTGGGTGTGTGTAATCTTTAAGGTTTTCTAAGTATTAGATCATGTCATCTGCAAACAAAGATAATTTCATTTCTTTCTTTAAAATTTTGATGACTTTGTTTCTTTTTCTCACCTAATTGCTCTGGTTAGAACTATCACTACTATGTTGAATAAAAGTGGCAAAAGTGGGCACCCTTGTCTTCTTCCTGATATTAAAGATTTCAGTCTTTCATCGAATATGTTAGCTGAGGGTTTTTCACATATGGCCTTTATCATGTTGAGGAAATTTCTTTCTATTCCTAGTTTACTGAAGGTTTTCTTTTTTTAATCATGAAAGAGTGGCGAATTTTGTCAAATTCTTTTTCTGCATCAGTTGAGATGTTTATGTTTTTATTCCTTCATTCTGTAAATGTGGTATGTTATGTTGATTAATTATCATATATTGAGCCATCTTTGCAGTCCCAGAATAAATTCTAGTTGGTCATGATGTATAATTCTCTATAATATGCTGATGAAGTTTTGCATCAAGTTCCATAAGAGAGATTGGTCTGTAGTTTTCTTGTTAGTGTCTTGTCTAACTTTGGTATCTGGGTAAAACTGATCTCACATAATGAGTTAGGAAATTTTTCCCCATCTTTGGTTTTTGGGAAGAAATGAGAAAGATTGATGTTAATTCTTTAAAAATTTGGGAGATTTCATGAGTCAAGCGATCTTGTTCAGGGTGTTTCTTTGTTGGGAGGTATTTGATTAAAGATCGTATCTCCTTACTAGTTATAGGTTTGTTTATATTTTTTATTTCTTCATGATTTGGTTTTAGTAGGGGGCGTATTTCTGGGAATTTGCCCACTTCATCTAGGTTATCCGATTTGTTGGTACAAATTGTTTATAGTACTTTCTTATAATCCTTTTTATTTTTGTAAAATCAATAATGATGTTTCTATTTTCATTTCTGATTTTACTAATTTGAGTCTTCTTTTTTTCTCAGTCTACCTAAATATTTGTCTTTTTTTTTTAAGAACCAATTTTTGGCTTGATTATTTTATTATTATCATGTTAATTTTTAAAAAGTGTAATCTTTATTGTGTTTTTTCCTGTTACCATTTGGGCCCCCCCCCCCCCCCCCCCCCCCGCACTCGCCACACTTCTGTCCACGTCCATGAGGCCTTTTTCCCTTTCGCTCAATCCCCCCACCCCCTCACCTTTCCTCTACTGTTTTTCTGTTCTTAATTTTATTTTTCTCTGCTTTAATCTTTATTACTTACTTTCTTCTGCTAGCTTTGGGTTTACTTAGCTCTTCTTTTTCTACTTAAGATGTAAAGTTGGGTTATTATTCGAGACTTCTCTTTTTTTTAATATGTGAATTTACAACTATGTCTCCCTCTTACCGCTGCTTTTGTGGCTTCTCAGTTTTGGTATGTCGTGTCTTCATTTTCATTGTCTCAATCTATTTTCTAATTTCCTTTGTGATCTTGTCTTTGACACATTGGTTGTTTAAGAGTATGTTGTTTAGTTTTCACCTATTTGTGAATTTTCCAGTTTTCCTTCTGATACTGATTTCTGGTTTCATCCCATTAAGATCAGAGATGATACTTTATATGATTTCAGTCTTTTAAAATGTATTAGGATTTGTTTTGTGGCCTAACACAGCATGTCCTAGAGGATGTTCATGTGCACTTGAGGAAAAAATGTGTTTTTTGCTCTTGTGGGGTGGAATTTTTTTTTATATTTCTGTAAGCTACAATTGATGGTGTAGTGTTATTCAAGTCCTCTATTTCCTTATTGACCTTCTCTCTGGTTATCCTATCCATTATTGAAATTTGCATACAGAAGTCTCCATGGATTACAGTAGAACTGTCTATTTCTTCTTTTAAATCTATCAGTGTTTGCTTCATATATTTTGGGGCTCTGATGGTGGGTACATATATAAAATGCATGTTTTAGAACACTACTTACTTATGCGAAGGTCTCATTCAGGTGACACGAACCTGTAGATTGTTTTTTATATTTTGAACATACTTTTAGGATTCATCCATGTTAATGTGAAGTGCTATGGTTTCTTCATTTTCACTGCCGTGTGGAGTTTCTTTGCTTGACTGTACTACAACTTTTCCTAGATCCTTTGTATCTCCATATATATTTTGAAGTCTACAAAAAGAATCTTGCTGAGATTTGATTGACACTACATAAAATCTATAAATCAATTTGGGGGAATATTGACATCATAACAATATTAGGCCTTCCTATTCATGGTATCTCTCTCTAGGTCATCTTTAATTTCTATCAACCATGTTTATAGTTTTCAGTGTATAGATCTTGCGCGTATTTTGTTTAATTTACTTCTAAGTGTTTCATATTCCTGATGCTCTTGAAATTGGTATTGTTTTATTTCGTGGTTGCCCCACAGAGGGTAGGATCAACCATACCACCACCCAAAATATGTTTAAATGTTGATTAGTGACATCATGAATGGACTAAGAGGCTATGTAAAGGTTTATTATGCACATAGTGGGCCTTTCTGGGGAGAGCAGGGCAGGTACCCAAACTGGTCCAGGGTATCTTGAGTGAAGGTAGGGGCAAGTAGCTCTGATTTTTATTATGGTTGAAGAGTGAGACCAAGGTGATAATTTCTATATATATATAGGTTTTAATTTACATGATTTAAACTTCCCCACTGACAGCGAGGGCAGGAATACAAGGTCTCCTTTTTTCTTTTCTTTCTTTCTTTTCTTTGTTCCTTTGTTTCTCTCTCTCTCTCTCTCTCTTTTCTCTCCCTTCCCCCCAAACCCCCCCCCCCCCAGATTTGGAGCAAGAGGGAGGAATGGGGTTTGGAAACTGTCAATGGTCAAACATCAAAAATGGACTCAGACTCTTTATTACATTTACTTTTATATAAGTGTTCAGTTGTTCATTAATAGCATGTAAGAATAGTTAACTTTTGTGCCTTTAACTTGTATCTTATGACCTTGATAAGTTCACTTACTAATTCCAGTAACTTTTTAAAAGAATTTCTTGGGAATTTCTATGTACATAATCATGAGTACAAATAAGGGCATTTATAATTCTTTCTTTCCAATCTGTATCATTTTTATTCTCATTAACAAATTAATTAAACTTAAATCCCTGGTTAGAATCTTCATACAATATTGAATAAAAGTGGTGAGAGTGCAGCAGAGGCATTTGAAAGGATGCTCAGCATCACTAGCCATCAGAGAAATGCAAATTAAAACCACAATGAGATACCACCTCACACTGGTCAGAATGGCCATCATAAACACATCAACAAACAACAGGTGCTGGTGAGGCTGTGGAGAAAAGGGAGCCCTAGTACACTGTTGGTGGGAATGCAGACTGGTGCAGCCACTGTGGAAAGCAGTGTGGAATTTCCTCAAAAAGCTGAAAATGGAACTGCCTTTTGATTCAGTGATTCCCCTGCTGGGACTATACCTTAAGAATACCAAAACGCCAATACAAAAGAACCTATGTACCCTAATGTTCATAGCAGCACAATTTACAATAGGCAAGTGTTGGAAGCATCCTAAATGCCCATCAGTAGATGATTGGATCAAAAAGTTATGGTACATATACACAATGGAATACTACACAGCAGAAAGAAAAAAAGAACTACTAAACTTCGTGACAGCATGGATGGAACTGGAGAGCATTATGCTAAGTGAAATAAGCCAGGGGGTGAAAGACAAATACCATATGATCTCACCTATAAGTGGAACCTAACCAACAATACAAAGATGCAAGGAAAATAAGACCAGCTACACTGAAAGGAAAAGAAATCAACAGAGACAAGAGGGAAGGAGGGAGGGGGGCGGGGAAAAGGAAAGGAAGGGGAAAGTCAAGGAACATATAGCAAGGACTCATGGACAAAACCAAAGGGGAAGAGCTGAGGGAGGGAAGGAGGGAGGGGGCAAGGGAAGGTGGTGGGGGGTAGGCAGAGACAAATGTATTTGAAAAAATAAATTAAAATTAAATTAAAAAAAAATAGTGGTGAGAGTGAACATTCTTGCCTTGTTCCTGATTTCAGGGGGAAAGCTTACACTCTTTTACCATTTAGTACAAAGTTAGATGTAGGTATTTCATAGATGCTATTTATCAGGAAGTTCTCTTCCATTCCTTTCAAATTTATTAGAATAAAATTGTCATATTATTATACTGTAGAATTTGGAGTAATAGCCCATCTGTCATTGCTGATGTTGGTAAATTGTGTTATTTATGCTCTTTCATTTGTCTGGGTAGAGATTTATTAATTTTATTGTTTTAAAGAAAAATATTTTGGTTTTATTGATTTTTTATTTTTAAATTTGTTTTTAGTTTTATTGATTTCTGCAGTTATGTTTATTACTTTCTTCTGATTACTGTGGGATTTTCTTTTTTTCAGATTATTTAAAGATGAAAGTATAGATCATCAATTTGAGATCTTACTTTTCTAATATAAACATTTTAATGCTACATATTTCCCTCAAAGCATTGTATTACCTGCATTCCACACATTTTCATCTCTTGTGCTTTCATTTTCATTCAGTTAAAAAATTTGCTAATTTCTCTACTGATTTCTTCCTTGACTCAATGGTTATTTACAAGTGTATTTAGTTTTTAATATTTAGAGATTTATCACATACATTCTTACTATTTATTTCGAAACCAATTTTTGGGTGTCAGAGAAAATACTTTGTTTCATTTCAGTCCCTTTAAATTTGTTGAGATTTTTATTATGGCCCAGAATAAAGTCTATCTTGGTAATGCACATTTGCACTGAACATGGATTCTGCTGTTTGGGTGTTCAATAATAAGTGTTAATTAGGTCAATTTAGTTCATAATGCTATTCAAATATTTTATATTCTTACTGAATTTGTGGTCTAGATGTTTCTTTTTTAAAAAAGACGTACTCGGCATGATGATCAAACTATTACATTTAGCAATCAACAGCATGGGTGCAAAAAGAACTACATTAAAACACTTTGTTCGAATGCTTTACACTTTCTATAGAACAAACATTAAAATAACCTGTTATACAAATACAGTAACCTCAAGTGTTTTGCCCATATATATTAGTATTGTCTGAAACATGTCTTTGTCGCAGCTAGGTCCTGCCTTTCCTGTAACTTCTCTGGCCCTCCTCTCCTAAGCTTTGTTTCCTGGCAGTAATTAAAATCTTCTGCCACTGCTTTAGCTACTACTGCTGCTGGAACCACGTCAGCCACCTTGGTTCCATAGTTTAGCAAAGTTTGGCCTCCACAACCACAGGGGCCAGAGCTTCTGCCTCCAAAATTTCCTCCTTTCATGGATCGAAAATTTGAAGATTGATTGTTATAATTGCCAAAATCATTGTAGTTTCCACCATGTCCTAAGTTGCTTCCATCATTACCAAATCCATTATAGCCATCTCCACTGCCACCACAGCTTCTACCAAAGCCACCTGGATCATGAAAGTTTCCTCCACCAGCAAAGTTGCCATTCCCATGACCACCTCTGAAGTTTCCAGAACCACTTCGACCTCTTTGGCTGGATGAAGCACTAGCCATCTCTTGCTTAGATAGGGCTTTCCTTACTTCACAGCTGTGGCCATTCACAGTACAGTATTTCTGAGTGATAATCCTGTCTACAGAGTCATGGTCGTCGAAGGTCACCAAAGCAAAGCCTTTCTTCTTGCCACTGCCTCAGTCAGTCACGATTTCAGTCACTTCAGTTTTCCCATACTGTTTAAAATAATCTCTTAGGTGATGTTCTTCCATGCCTTTGAAACCACCAACAAAAATCTTTTTCACAGTGAAGTGGGCACCAAGTCTTTGAGAATCTTCTCTAGAGACAGCCCTCTTTGGTTCTACAACTCTTCCACCCAGCTTATGTGGCCTTGCATTCGTGGCTGCATCCACCTCCTCCACAGTGGCATATGTGATAAATCCAGAGCCTCTGAAGCATTTGGTGTTTGGATCTCTCATCACCACACAGTCTGTGATCATTCCCCTTTGCTCAACATGGTTCCTCAGACTCTGGCCTGTTGTTACAAAGCTCAAACCTCCAATAAAGAGCTTCCACAGCTGTTCAGACTCTTTGGGAGACTTTGACTTAGACAGGAAGACAGTGGGACATGAGACTTTAATGATGTTTACTCAATGGCATCCACCAGCATAAAGGAATGATCTGATGAACATATCTCTAGATGTTTCTATTACTGTGAGGGCCTCCAAGTATAGTTATGCATTTATTCATTTCTCCTTTCATCGGTATCTGATTTTTCCTTCATGATTTTGGAGTTCTATTAGGCACATACACATTTAGAATTGTTTTATGATAACTTGACTCCTTTATCATTTTTAAATGTCTTCTAAAACCTGGTAATATTCTTTGTACTGAAGTCTGGAGTTAATATTGTCACGTTTAACTTATTTGTGTAGTGCTTATGTGGTGTTATCTTTTTCTGTTTTCTTATTACATATGTCTTTATTTTTAAAGTGGTTTTTTGTGTGTGTACAAGGCATGTATTTGTGTCTTGCTTTTAAAAAAATCCCATTTGACAATCTCTACACTTTAATAGGACTATTTAGACTATTTACACTTAATGTGGTTAGCAATATGGTGGAATTTAAATCTACCATTTTGTTATTTGCTATTTATTTGTTCCATCTCTTTTTAGTGTATTCTGCCATTATTTTGTATTAGTTTCGGGTGTACAACATAGTGGCTAGACAATCATATACTTTACAGAGTGTACCCTTGATATGTTCAGTACTCACCTGGTACCATACATAGATATTACAATATTACTGAATATATTTCCTATGCTTTATATCCCCATGACCATTTTGTAACTACCAATCTGTACTTCTCAAGCCCCTCACCTTTTTAACCCAGTCCCCTAACCTTCCTCTCCCCTGGCAACCATCAGTCTCTTCTCTATCTCTGAATCTGTTTCCATCTGTTTTCTAGCAATTCCACGTAAAAGTGAAATCATATGGTATTTGTCTCTTTTTGACTTATTCCACTTAGTTTAATACCCCCTAGGTCTATCTATGCTGTCACAAGTGGTAAGATTTCATTCATATTTACAGCGGAATAATATTCTATTTTATATATGTATCACAACTCTTTCATCCATTCATCTATTGATGGGCACTAGTGTTGCTTCCATATCTTGGCTACTGTAAATAATGCTGCAGTGATCACTGGGATGCATATATTCTTCAAATTAGTGTTTTTGGTTTATTTGGATACGTACCCAGATATTGAACTGTTGGGTCGTAGGAAGTTTTATTTTTAATTTTTTGAGGAACTTTAATACTGTTTTCCATAGTGGCTGCACCAATCTGCAATCCCAACAGTGCATGGGGGTATTTTTTTTCCCCACACTCTCTTGTACACTTGTTTGTTGATTTACTGATGATAGCCATTCTGACAAGTATTGAGATGATATGTCATTGTGGTTTTAATTTGCATTTCTCTGATGATTAGTGATGCTGAGCATCATTTCATGTTTACTGTCCATATATATGTCCTCTTTGGAGAAGTGTCTATTCAGTTCCTTTGCCCATTTTTTTAATTGGAATTTTTTTCTTTCTTTCTTTCTTTCTTTTTTTTTTTTTTTTTTTTTTGCTGTTGAGTTGTATGAGTTCTTTGTAAGTTTTGCACATTAACCCCTTTTCAGATGTATCATTGGCAAATTTGTTCTCTCATTTAGTGGGTTGTCTTTTCATTTTGTTGATGTGCAAAATTTTTTTTAATTTGATGTAGTCTCGTTTATTTTTTTTCTTCTGTTTCCCTTGCCTGAGGAGCTATGTCAGGAAAAACAAATGTCAGAGATTTTACTGCCTATGTTTTCTTCTTGGAGTTTTATGATTTCAAGTCTTACATTTACTTCTTTAATCCATTTTGACTTTACTCTTGTATATGGTGTAAGGAGATGGTCTACTTTCATTTTTTTTGCATGCTGCTGTCCAGTTTTCCCAACACCATCTATTCAATAGACTGTCTCTACCCCACTCTATGATTTTGCCTCCTTTGTCATTATTAATTGACCATACAGGTGTGGGTTTATTTCTAGGCTCTCTATTCTGTTCCACTGAGCTATATGTCCATTTTTATGCCAGTACCATACTGCTTTGATTACTATGGCCTTGTAGTATAACTTAATATTAGGTAGCATGATACCTCCAGCTTTGTTCTTTTCAAGATTGTGGTGGCTATTTGTGGTCTTTTGTATTAAGCCTCTTTGGGATACTCTAAGCTTCTTGAGTCTGTGGTGTTTTGTCTTGCATTGGTTTTGGAAAAGTCTCAGCAATTATCTGTTCAAGTATCTTTTCTCTCCTGTTCTCTCTGTCCTCCTCCCCCTTTCTTTCTCTGCCCCTTTTCACTCTCCGTCTCCCTTTTTCTCTTTACCCCTCTTCTCCTGGGACTCCAATTATGTGTTCTTGAGGTAGTTTGATATTATCCCATAGTTCTCAGTTCTATTCTCTCTTTTCTCCTTTACTCTTAATTCTCTTCATGTTTCCGATTTCATAGTCTCTAATTACCTAATTGCCAGTTGCATTTTTTTCTCGGCTTTATCCAATCAAATTATTCATCCTTGATAATGTGGGTTTGTTGTTTTTTTTTCGCATTCCTGTTCATCCCTTTTATAGTTTCCAATTTTTTGCCGAAATTGCCTATTTGTTCAACATGTTGTCTACCTTTTCAACTAAATCTTTTAAAATGTTTAACTTGATTAAAATCTTTGATAGTTCTAACATCTGGATGGGCTATCCTATGGTCTGGTTCTGTTAACAATTTTATCTCTTGATAATTAGTGTTTTTTCTTTTCTTACCTTTGTGTGTCTCTTAATTTTTTATTGAATGTTGGACCTTGTGTGTACCAGGGTAGTAGGGACTGAGGTAAATAGTATTTATGCCTGGAAAAGGGCATACCTTTAATCTCATCAGGTCATTAGTGTGAAGTGTTGAGTTAACCTAGTTGGGAGCTGAGTTGCTGCTACCTTGGGCTAGTATGGGGCCTGGAGCACTGGAAGGTTCTACTCAGAGTTCCTGCTTCAGACTTAGCTTTCAGAAGGCCTTGGTGCCTCTTTCTTCTGTGCCTGAATGAATGCAGGGAGTGGGGAGTGGGAATCTTTCTCTGCACTCTTACCTCTTAGCCTATCTCCAGTGGTAGGCTGCTGTTGTTACCTGGCACAGAACTCATGGAAGGGCCAGGGGGATCTATCAGGGTTATTTTTTTGTTTGGTTTTGGTTTTGGTTTTTGGGGTTTTTTTGAGGTTTCTCAGTTCTCTTCTTGCAGCCCTAGTCTTGGGCAGGCCTTTTGTGCCTTTGCTCCATGAGTGGAGCTTTCTCAGATGTTCTTGCATCAAGGAGTTCTTGATGGGATACCATGTTTTTTTCCGACCTCGGTGCACTGAGCTTTGATTTGAACATTGTTGGGAAATGACCACCCAAAAGCTACTGGCATTTCTATGTTGGAACTTTAGCACTGGATAGAGTGATCTTTGGAGATAGTGGCTCTGACCCCACCCCTGCCATGGCCCTCAGGTCAAAGGCTTTTAGCTCTACAGTCTCGAGCCTCTCACCCTGACCTTCCATCAGTTATTTATTTAAGTCTTATCTGTCTACCTGGCCTTAGACCATCCATTTTGAGGGTAGGTGTCTTGTTCTCTGTGTATTGCTAGTGATGAAATGGTGCCTGGCACGTGGTAGGGGCTCAGCAATTGTCTCGAATGGATGAGGAATGAGCACAAGCCTGGAAAGCCCTTACCTCCCCTGCTTTCCAGCCTATAGACTCCTGCCCAGAATTCAAGTTCATGCAGATGTCAGGAGAAGCCTTTCTGGGAACTTCCTGAGTTTGGGGAGCGGCCTCTCCTGCACCCCAGCTCTAGCACAGATCTTGCAGTACTTATGTAACTGCTTGCACCGCTGCTCCCTCCATCGAGGTCCCCAGGGCAGAGTCCTGCTAGCTGGGCCTGTCCCACCCAGCTCTGGGTAGACTGCTTGGTGAGCCAATGGAGGACTCTTGCTGCACCAGGACCTGCCCCAGCTTTGGGCTGATTCTGCATGCGCACGCTGAGTTAAAATATTTAAGGCCTCTTTTCTCGTTTCAGCAAAAGTGAACCACCACATTCCCCTCGGTGGATATAAGAGGACTTGGGCTGGAAGCATGTGGTGGGTCCTGCGAGGCTGGGGGCGAGGGCACCTGAACCCCTGGGGAGCCCAGGGGCGGCAGTGGCTCCCCGGCATCCGTGCTCTGGCCAGTGTGGCCTCCAGGCGTGGGAATGAATACAGTCATGTGGTGGTGGGTGCAGGCTCCGCGGGCTGTGTGTTGGCCAGTCGGCTCACCGAGGACCCTGATAAGCATGTGTTGCTGCTGGAGGCTGGGCCCAAGGACATGTATGCAGGGAGCAAGCGGCTCTTGTGGAAGATCCACATGCCTGCGGCCCTCGTAGCCAACCTGTGCGATGACAGGTACAACTGGTACTACCACACCGAGCCGCAGGCAGGCCTGGACAGCCGTGTGCTGTATTGGCCGCGTGGCCGGGTATGGGGAGGCTCTTCATCCCTCAACGCCATGGTCTACATCCGTGGGCACGCCGAGGACTATGACCGCTGGCACCGACAGGGTGCCACGGACTGGGACTATGCACACTGCCTGCCCTATTTCCGCAAGGCACAGTGCCATGAGCTGGGTGCCAACAGGTACCGTGGCGGCGACGGCCCGCTGCATGTGTCGCGGGGCAAGACCAACCACCCGCTGCACCGGGCATTCTTGGAGGCGGCACAGCAGGCCGGCTACCCGCTCACCGAGGACATGAATGGCTTCCAGCAAGAAGGCTTCGGCTGGATGGACATGACCATCTACAAAGGTAGTATAAGGTGCCCATCCCCCATCTCCCTGGTAATTCCTTTAAGAAAAAAAAAATTACTGTTACACCCCCCTCCTTCCTGCTCCCATCATGGTAAGTGTCAACAAACGGGCTGGTACAAGGTGGAGGGGCATGTGACATACTGCGCTCCCTACAGGCCACAAAATACAACCTCAGCCGATCAGAAATGACATGGGGATGGTGACACCCTGAGCATTCTCTGGGTCTCTGACTCCTGAGGGTGTGGCTAACAAGAGTCAGCTCTCTGGCCAAATAACTTGAAGATCTCTCGACACTTTTTGACAGAGGGGAAACTGAGACACAGAACACTCAGGGGGCTCCAGGTAGATGTGGATTTCAGTTGTACAGGGTCTTTTGGTCTCAGCCTTACTTGGAAGGCAGAGCTCCCACTCTCAGGGGCAGGACAGATTCCCTTTGTGGATGAGCTTATGCAGGGTGTGCAGGTGCCAGGGGAAAGGGCAGGGGCGGTGCCTGAAACCCTTGCTCTGTCCTGCAGGCAAGCGCTGGAGCACAGCCTGTGCGTACCTGCACCCAGCACTGAGCCGCCCCAACCTCACAGCCGAGGCCCGGACGTTTGTGAACAGGGTGCTGTTCGAAGGCACCCGTGCAGTGGGTGTGGAGTACATCAAGAATGGCCAGAGCCATAGGGTGAGCCAATTACCCCCAGGCCTGGGCAGCTCAGAAGGCAGGAAGGGAGTGGGCAGTAGTCATGTTTTTGTCTCCACCAGCACTGTGATGAGGAGTGAGCAGCTGGTGGCAATGGCCTGAAGAGGTGTGGAAACCCCCAGTTCAGCCACCTGCAAAGAGCCTGTTGTGCCCTGGGAGCCTGTCTGCCACTCCCCATCTCAGAGCCGTGCCCCGCCCCCCGCCAGTACCTTCCACACCTTTTCAGAAGTTGGTAGGTTTTACTATGATCATACTCCACACTTCTGCATCGCGCTGTTTCCACGTAGCAGTGTGTCAGGATTGCTCTGTGTCCCACTTGAAGGTCTGGTCACTGCTTGCTTGATTGAAAGCGCTCGTTTGCGTGTGGTTTCTCATTTAAGTTCCACAGTCCTGCTTTTGAGACCATCATTGCTAGCTCGCTGTTGCAGAATAGTTCAGCGTATGAGCCATGCTTTATCTACAACTGCACGCCAAAGTTGAAGGTGTGGGTAGCTCTCACACAGCGCCTAAGCATCCTCTTCCCACTTGGGTATGTCATTCCGAGGCCACGTTCTCAGGGCTCTGCCTGCCTGTTGGGGAAGGGAAGGAAAGTGCGATCTACTCGGCCTCTGCCTCTCCCAGGCTTACGCCAGCAACGAGGTGATTCTGAGTGGAGGTGCCATCAACTCACCGCAGCTGCTCATGCTCTCAGGCGTCGGCGATGCAGATGACCTCAAGAAACTGGGCGTCCCCTTGGTGTGCCATCTCCCGGGTGAGGTCCCTTCTCCACTGCTCCCAGAGGGTATCTGTGCTAAATAAAAATGGTTGATTGTATTTTATTGGCACGGAGAGGACAAGAGTCAGTGCTCAGCATTGTCACACTTCTCTCGTGAGACTGAAGGCCCCTCATGCCTCACAGGACACTTCTCCCCCCACCAGGGACCCCAAGTCTTTGTATTGTTTCCCCCCCCCTTTCCTGGCCATCCTATCCCACTGAGAGGTGATGCTCCTCTAGCAGCGAGCATGTGCCGGTAAAGCCCAGTGGGCCAGGCTCCGGCTGGTCACCAGAGCAGCTGGATGATGAGGGGGGCCCAGGCCTTTGTGTTTTCCATCCTCAGGACTCACTGGGCATTCTTGCCTGTGAGTCTTGATGTTAAATGCTCTGATGTTAAAGATGCCAAGTCAGAGCTTCTGAGTGTGCTTTTCATGTTAAGACAGTTCTCCAGGCCTGAAATGTATTTTATAAACTCTCTTTGATGCCCTTGCAGCCTGTCCCATTTTCTGTCTCTTATAACCCAAGCTCCCTGAGGTCTGGGCCTTCCTGCATTAAGTCTTCATAAGAAGTCTGTGAAAGTGCTGGTGCACGACAGTGACTGGCCAGTATCCCCTTGAGCTTGGATGAGCCCGTGCAGGGTCTGCACAGATGATGGGGGCTGCGACCCTCCTTCCCCAGGCCAGGGGTGAGGGTGGGGCTGTCAGCCATTCACTGAGCAGTATCTGCTGCATACGTGGGCCCTGCCCTCACGGAGGGTGCTGCTCGGCAGGCAGGCACCTGGATGGTTACAGGTGCTTCCCTGGGAGTGAGTGACAAGGGCAGGTGGTTTTGGCAAGATCTGAGAGGGCTGGAATTGGTGGGGAGAGAAGGGTGTCCCTGGGAGGCGACCTCCAAGCTGTGACCTGCGGACTGAGCTTTGCAGATGAGTGGATAGGTGAGAAATTTTCAAAACCAGGGGGATGTTGAGAGGTCAGCTAAGGCCCTCTTGGTAGCCATTTTTCCTCACCATTCTCTCCTATTTTAGGAGTTGGCCAGAACCTGCAAGACCACCTGGAGATATATATCCAGCAGGCATGTACCCGCCCCATCACTCTCCACACAGCACAGAAGCCCTTGAGGAAGGTCCGGATTGGTCTGGAGTGGCTCTGGAAGTTCACAGGTGGGTGAGCTCATCCATGACCTTGGCAGAGATGCTCTGTGGGCAGCACCGCCTCCTTCATGAGGTGCTGAGCAAGGGCTCTGCCCAAGGTTGCTGGTTTGAAGCTGAGCTCTGCCATGTACTTCAGCTCTTGGCGCCTCAGCTTTCCCATCTGCAAAATGGGGTACAGAGTTCCTGTCTGGCGGGCTGCTGTGAGGACCAGACTCGACAGCACAGGCCCTGACCCGGGTGAGACTCCTCACAGGCTAGGTGCCACTCTTCCTTGCAGACAGGTGGGGATGGCCTTGCGCTGGACACCCTGAGGTGTCTTAAGGAGCCGGGAGAAAGGCACTTGATGCTGGACTGTAGAATCGGCATCCATTTCTTAGCATTTTTCATTTGTTTTCTGTCTGAGTGTGAGTTTGGCCAGGAAGTGGTGTTTTGAAATCCTACTCATTCACCCAGCATGTATTTCTTGCACACCTACTATGAGCTGAGTGCTAGAGGGTGAGAAGTGCCAGAAAGGCAGATGTCCTTGGGCGGTGTACACTGTAATGGGGACAATGGAAACAACCAGGTAAACATGCTAAATTTTTAAGTACAGTGAAAGAAAGATCTGGCCATTGATTAAATTAGAGCATAGTGGTAGGGGATCTGAAAGGCAGGGAGAATATATGCAAAGGCTTCTGGACAAGGCATCTAATTAGTTGGGCCAGGGAGCTGGCAGCACATGGAAGAGGAAGCAGCGGCGGGAGGTTGGAGGGGAGAGGGCTTGACCATGAGGCTGTGTGTGAAGGGTGGGCTGCAGGAGACACTGAGGGAGGCCTGGGCTCCAGTAAGATCACCAGAGCTACCAGTCGAGAGGTGATCTGGGCTTGGACCGAGGCAGCAGGAGTGTGGGTGGCAATGCCAAGCAGATCGATTCAAGCTGCTTTTGGAACTGAAGTTGGTGAGATTTTCTGATGTGCTATGTGGTAGGCAATGAGGAGGAGGAAGGTGGCAGAAGACAGATTAAGTTTCTGCCTTTAGCCTTGTATGAAAGGAACAGTCACAGGGGGAGACTGACAAGGACTCTAGGCTGGGCCAGGTCAGAGATGCCCGTGGGACATCAGGCCTCACAGTCCAGTCTCAGTGGTGGAGTCGGCGGAGAAGCAAAGCTGAACACCGTCAACATGCAGCTGAAATTGAAAGCTGTTGGTGCTGGGCGAGGCCGGCCCGCCAGCCATGCCTTGCCTTACTCCTTTTCTAATCCTCAGGGGATGGAGCCACGGCCCATCTGGAAACAGGTGGGTTCATCCGGAGCCAGCCTGGGGTCCCCCACCCAGACATCCAGTTCCACTTCCTGCCGTCCCAAGTGATCGACCACGGGCGTGTCCCCACCCAGCAGGAGGCGTACCAGGTGCACAGATCTTCTCACCTCTCCCAGTGTGGCAGGGCCTTCCGCGGCGGGGTGCAGATGCCTGTGCCCTGCCTGGCATCTGCTCAGACTCTGAGCCCAGACGGGCAGTCTATGCGCTGCATGGGAAGGGGAGGCCCACAGCCCGCTCAGGGCAGATACCAGAAACTGATGAATTGCACCAACTCTGCCCAGGGAGTGCCAGCTCCTGAAGGTTTTGGGCAGTCAGGCATAGAGGCAGGAGTGAGTCCTCAAGGTGGTTTTTAATCACTGTGGAACGTCAGGGCAGGGGACGGTAAGAAGAAGGCAAATACTAAAATTTATAGATATAGAGTCCCACCCACAAGAAACCTGAGACCTGTCTAAACTGAGCTGGGTTAATGGCAGTGACTGCTCACTCTGGATTCGTCTAGGTGCACGTGGGGACCATGCGGGGCACGAGTGTGGGCTGGCTCAAACTGAAAAGTGCCAACCCCCAGGACCACCCTGTGCTGCAGCCCAACTACTTGTCAACAGGTAATTCACCAGCCACCTTTGTATCCCCTAGGCCTGGGCTTGCTGGGGGCACTGATGGAATGACTGCCTTTATGGGTTCACCTTTGTCCCTGAACCACATTATCTGAGACACAAGTCACTTTCCGTCCTCCCTCCGCCCCATCATTCTAGGCTGTGAACTTGCACGTGCTGCTCTGTTAGTGCCCTGGGTCACTTGAAGTAACCCTGGGGCATCATTTTACACAGTAGAGGAGATCTGCAGTTTTCAAAACAATCTACCAGGAGGTTCAAGGCAACCTGGCTGTGTACACATAGCTCACAGAGCATTTTTCCTGCTGTTACTGTGAGCATCTTTTAAAAGCAAACTATATTCCTGAGTCGTCTTCTTTGCCTATGTCAAAAATGAGCACTCCCCATCCAGCAGGTTTTGCCCAGTAAAAACTTGCTGGGCACTCACGGCCACACTGTGGCAGAGGCAAGGCATGTATGCTTATTCCTTTACAGGAAAGAAAATTCAGATCCCTGGTTTATTTTTTTACTTTTTTAATGATTTTATTTATTTTTTTAATTTATAAATTAAATTAAATTAAAAAAATTTAATTTATTCTATTACAGTTGTCTCAATTTTTACCCCTTTACACCTGTCTACCCATCCCACCCCGCCCCCCTCTCCCACAGTCAATTCCCACTCTGTTGTCCATGTCCATGGGTCATTCCTACTTGTTCTTTGTCTAGCCCCTTCCCCTTCTTTCCACCATTGTCCTCTTTCCCCATCCCCTCTGGTCACTTTCAGTCTGCTCCATGTTTCCATGCCTGTGGTTTATTTTGTTCATTAGTTTATTTTGTTGAAGAGATTCCACTTATAGGAGAGATCATATCGTATTTGTCTCTCACCAACTGGCTTATTTCACTTAGCTTAATATTCTCCAATTCCATCCATGTTGTCGCAAAAGGTAGGAGTTCCATCTCTCTCTTTTCTTTCTTTCTTTCTTTCTGAAATGCAGATTGACATTTAAAAAGTAAATAAAATCAAAGTTAACTATAAAATATGAAAAAATTTTAAAACCATTATAAAGTCTCAGCAATTAAACCAACATGACACCTGCACAGAAATAATCAATTAGATCAATGAAATACAACGAGCGTTCTAGAGACAAACATATATAGCTGTCTAACAATATAATATATGATTAAGTTGCTATTTCAAGTCAATGGGGAAAATAAGGCTTATTCAACAAATAAGGTGCATGGACCACTATTACTTGAAATAAAACAAATATAGAGCCCTATTTCACATATTATACAAGAAATACTCAGGTGAGTTAAAAATCAATATGTAGAATCTAAGGAGTTTTAGAAGAAAATAGACCTAATATTTTTCATGACCTGAAGTAAAATATTCAAACCCAGACGCTAAAAAGTAAATATTGACAATATGACTATATTAAACAGTTAAGACTATATAGTAATATACACTTAAAAAAGGTTAAAGGACAAGGAATAGAATAGGAAAGTATTTGCAACACATCTAAAACATGGTTAATAGGGTTGTTTGTTTGTTTTTAGGGGAAAAAGTTCTACAAACCTTTAATCAATAAATGAATAAAGAATACCAAAAAGTAATTTAAAGCTTTTTAAAAATAATAGAAATAGGCAAGAAATATACAAAGACAGGTTTAATTTCAACAAATAGTAAAGGAACAACTGAAATAACATCATCGTCACAATCAGATTAATGAGTATTAAAAATATTGGTAATATCAAGTATTGGCAACTCTGAAAGGAATTAGGTATTCATAGAAACATTCTCTTCATCTTAAAGCAGTCCCTTTAGCATATTTTGCAGTGCTGGTTTGGTAGAGGTGTATTCTTTTAGTCTCCTTTTGTCTGGGAAACTCCTTATTTCGCCTTCCATTTTCACTGAGAGCCTTGCTGGGTAAAGCAGTCTTGGTTGCAGACCTTTGTATTTCATTACTTGGAATATTTCTTGCCACTCCCTTCTGGCTTGCAGTATTTCTGTTGAGAAGTTGGCTGCTAGCTGTATTGGGGCTCCCTTATATGTGACTACCTCTTTCTCCCTTGCTGCCTTTAGGATTCTCTGTCTTTGATATTTGCCATTTTAATGATGATGTGTCTTGGAGTGGACCTCCTTGGGTTCCTCTTGCATGGGACCCTCTGTGCTTCCTGGACTTGTGGGACTTTTTCTCTCCTCCAAATTAGGGAAGTTTTCCATCATTACTTTTTCAAACAGGTTCTCTATCCCTTCCTCATCCTCTTCTCCTTCTGGTATCCCTATTATACGGATATTATTACATTTCAGGTTGTCCTGCATTTCCCTGAATGCCTCTTCATTCTTTTTGAGTCTGTCTTTCATTTTCTTCCTCTTTCTGGGAGCTTTTTTCTACCTTGTCCTCCAGCTCGCTGATTCAGTCCTCAGCTTCATCTAGCCTGATTTGGATTCCTTCTACTGTGTTCTTCAATTCAGAAATCGTATTCTTCATTTCCTCTTATCTCTTATTGATAGTTTCTATGTCCTTTTTCATGCTGATATAGTTTGTAGTACATTCCTCATAGTTTCCCTGTAGTTTTTTGTAATTCTCTCTGAGCTCACTGAGTTCATTGAGCTTCCTTAGAACCGTTGTTTGGAACTCAATATCTGATAGTTTACTTGCCTGTATTTCATTTAGTTCTCTTTGTGGGGATTCCTCTTTTCCTTTTGAGTGGGGCATATTTCTTTGTCTTCCCATTATTTGTGAGGCTCTTCTCTTTCGCTTCTGATTCTTAAGATGATCTGTCTTGATTTTCTGACTTTGTGGTGTGAACTTCTATAGTTGGAGACCACTGTTTTTACTTTCTTGATCTGCCTCTGATGATGTCAGATGTCGTCCCTGTCTGACCTTAGGCAGTCTGTTCGAGACTTCCAGGAATCTACTGTTTGTGGCTGTCTCCTTCAGCTGTTAATCTAGTCCCAGATCCCTGATTTAAACCCAGGGCCCCTGAGGCAAGCTGTGTCCATCTAGGATAATCTCAATTTGGGCTTCATGGGCCTCTGCTTGGTTGCAGTGTAACTGCCTATGGTAGGAGACAAGCAGCCTGGTAGCTTGGACTTCCGTGGCCCTTAGGCAGCTTACTGAGCATCTCCATGCCTAGAACCTTCCAGCAAGGCCAGTCTGATAAGAGGAGTCTCACCTGTTTTTTCTGTTCGACAGAAACCGATATTAGTGACTTCCGTAGATGTGTGAAGCTGACCAGGGAAATTTTTGCACAGGAAGCCATGGCGCCGTTCCGGGGGGAAGAGCTCCAGCCAGGAAGCCACGTCCAGTCAGATAAAGAGATTGATGCCTTTGTGCGGGCGAAGGCAGACAGCGCTTACCACCCCTCGTGCACCTGTAAGATGGGCCAGCCCTCTGATCCCACTGCCGTGGTGGATCCACAGACCAGGGTGATTGGGGTGGAAAACCTCAGGGTGGTCGATGCCTCCATCATGCCCAGCGTGGTCAGCGGCAACCTGAATGCCCCCACGATCATGATTGCAGAGAAAGCGGCTGACATCATTAGGGGGCGGCCTGCACTCTGGGACAAGGATGTCCCTGTGTACAAACCCAGGACCCTGGCCACCCAGCGCTGAGGCAGTCACTGCCTGAGAAGGCCCCTGACAAGTGCAGAGGACCAGCACAGCCCTTGTCCAAATGCTCTTTCCTGAAACTACGTTAGAATTCAATGGCAGAGAACTGGATAATTTTTTAAGAAATGAGATCAGTACTGATCAGTGAATCGGATGCCTTTTCCCTTGCATTTTCCTCTGCGCCCTTCGGGGAAGGCAAGGCCAGTGGAGGATGGCACCCTCCAACCCAGAGTCCTGACGCCTTCCTTGTCCTGGCTGGACCTGAGGAAAATGGTTCTCTCCCAGGCCTCCCTCTGAAGGTGAGCCCCTGAAAGAGCAGGGTGCTATGCAGAGAGGCTGGGTGCTGCCTTCTCCACAGGGGCACCCCACACCTCAGGCTTCAAGCCGTAGCTGAGGACAGGAGTCATGCCATAGTTAAGGAATGCAGCGTTGACGTGTGCCTAAGCCTCCGGTGTGTCCTTGTTCAGAGGGAGAGCTGCCTGCAACGACACCCAGACCTCTCCTTTCTCTTCCTGATCTCACTCCCAGAGTGTGGAGGCGCTGGTGCCCGATGGGGCACTCTGAGTCGCCTGCAGCCCACCTGCCTGATGCCCTGCTCCTTAATAAACACCATCAGCCCAACGAGAGGTTTTCTGGACCTTGTTCAAGGAGAGAAGAGTCTGGAAAGACTTCACGACTACAGGTTTCACAATTTCCCATTTTAAAAGGAAGCCTGGAACCCAGAGCAAACCCCACATACCAGACCACCGCTCCACACCAAAGCAGCTAGCCCAGGACGACACCTCCCCCTCAGCCTGGGGAAACCACTCAGCGCCGGACAAGGCTGGCTAATTTTTATTCTGCAGATGTCCGTGGGAACAGACCAGGATGGAGCCGAGACCAACAGAGAAGGCAGTCAAGTGAAACTATGCTGCTTGATCCTGTAAAAATGCAACAGAGAGAAAAATTGTCAAAGATTTGAGTTGGGGGTTGTGGGGCAGGGTGGGGGGGTGGGGAGAAAACCAGATACAAGTAGCACTTAAAACCATTATTTGATCTTTAAACCTCTTATAATTCAATAATGTAATCCAGTAATTTATTTTTGAACAGAGATGCCTTATCCAGATGGTTCTTACAAGGTAATGAAAACTAAATGCATTTTGGATTGATTTTGTTTTTTAAAGCTATTCAAAGCCACCATCTCATGGCAGGGAACAAAAGAATTGCTATATGGACACCTGCCATGCTGGGCCCAGAACAAAGAAGGGGGAGAAAATGGGACATTTCAGGCTTCTCCCAGGATCGGAGTGGACTGAGATGGCTTGGAGGCCCGACAGCCGTAACTTAATGTTTCCGAGAGAGACCTTCCAGAAAGGTGGGAAGAAGAAAACTGTCACCTCTTCTTCCTTTAATTCTTACCTGTATCCTGCTTAGTTTTCTGATCCAAGAGGGGGTCAAGAAAGAAAATTCTAACTCTGCCAAGAGGTTTATTTCTCCTAGAGAGGTGCCCCCGCCGTGGTCCCCAGCCATCACTGCTGGGTCTCGGAGGCGTCTGTAGGGCCAGAGGAGCAGTGGAGGGGCACGGGGGCCAGCCCCACAGCCCTGAGGGCCAAGAAGTAATGAGTTAGGGGTCCCAGGTGTCTGTGACTATACCGACTCTCTCCGGTGCAGGTGGAGTAGGTGACACAGCCATTCCGTTCTGCCGTCGCTGCGTTCTGTGGTAGTCTCAGTCTCCGAGGCAGTGGCTGGTTTGCTACTGTGGCTGAATTGCAAGCTAAGCAAAATAACAGGTCCCCATGCAGCTCGCTTCTATCCTGGCCCCTTTCCCACTCTTGCTTGCAGGGCCTTGTTCCTGCAATCGCCCAGGGTAGCCATACACACAAATGTTTCAAAAGAGAAGACCGGCAGTGTCACGTATACGGGACCCGCAGAAGTCAGAGTGGGAAACTGCTGCTGGGGTTCAGACCCAGGACAGAACTGGTCTGACTGGAGTGCCGTGGCTGTCTGGGCAGAATGCGCTGTGGCCCATGTCACAACCACCGGGCTGTCTGCAACTCCCACTGCCACAAGGGACCCTTCCACGTCCAAAAGGGCAGGCTGTGGTCTGGGGAAGCCGGAGGGGGAGAAGAGAGCCTACTGGAGTTGTGGGGGAGGAACCACAGCTGGGCTGCCCACACAGGGATGCGGCCAGCACTCTGCCTCTCGAGGAATCGGACAGGCTTTGTTATTGAAATCCCTGAGTGAAAGCCTGTAGTCCCTAAAACAATAAAAGAATATACTTTACAAAAAGTGGCTTAAAAAGCATAGCAGAAAGCTGTGTATGTGCCTAGTGACCAGGCTCTGAGGAGCACTGACTCCTTTGAAGAAGCCTGTGTTTAGGCTGATGTGACATCAGCAGAAGGATCTTCCTGCTAGAACAAAAGACAGAACACTCGGGTTTAGGAGCAGCGTAACCAGGAAATGGCAGGTCCTGGAAGAAGGAACTCTGGCACCTTGACTACATCCTTTCTGTTTCCAGGGCAGGCAGCAAGAATCATTTCCATAAAGTCAAATAGACTCTTCTCTCCAGCCAAACCACATCCCTCCACCCAAAGGTCATTCTCTATTTCCACTGATTAACTTAACCTCAGATGTGATACCTAGATCATTTCTCTTAAAAACCATGAGAGAAACCACACCACGTCTCCACTGGCCCTGCGCTGAAGCCCAGGCAGCCCTCATATCGCCCCCCAGGCCCATCCCCAAGACCACATTCAATTTGTTCCCGTGTTGGAAGGAAGGGCCCCAGGCTGCTCCTCATTCTCTCTTGCCCTCTAAAGTTGCCAGTAGACAAGGAATATCATTGTAGAGAAAAAAAAATGTTCAACAAATGGAAGCGCAGCTGGAGTCTGTTGAGTTGGGGTAATCTGATAAAGGACCAGAGCTGTTGGGTGCTGCTGCTGCTACCGCTATCGCTAACCTTTTTTTAGAAGTGATTGCCCTTCATAGCAATAAAAACCTTTGTAGAAAAGCAGACAATTGACACAGACACTTTCGACCATGGTATAGCCTGTAAAAAAAACCACATGACATAAACGACCCTGGTTTCTTTCACATGCGTGGGATCAAGAGTAAAGTGGGCTCATCCAGCAGACCAAGCCCACGCTGCACCGAGATGCTTCTGGGGCCTTGAACAACCAACCACCCTTCCTGGCCTGGGGCTGATACCGACACATCTGGGAGTGGAGCTGGGAAGTGCTGCCTGGCCAAGTGTGGATGGGGATCACAGTTATTAATGAGGTTCTTGCTCACCGATAGTTAAATCAGAGCTGCCATTTCCATTTTGTGATATGAAAAACAATAGATTAAAGAAAATAAATGTACTATTCCTGGGGACACAATGAAATGACATTTTTTAGGGGGTGGAAGGGGAACCAAGGGGAAAGACATTTAATCATAACACTTTCCTAAAACAAAGAAACCATGCTCTACAACTTCAAATTTTTCTTACAAAGAAAAATTTAATGTTAGATGAGAGATTGAACCAGGCTTAAAGCAGACATATTAGGAGTGGTGCAGCCTATAAAAATGCCAGTTTTTAAGTACTGGGTGGAAAACAGCATTACCTATACCAGAAAAGTCAGTCCTGGTAGGCAATGTTGGACTGGCGATGTTAAACCACACAGTAAGACCAATACCTAAAAGAGAAACAGAGTCTGAGGTGATGGTAACAGTGGTTTAGCCCTTTAGGAGAAACAGTGCTCTCTGCAGCTGGTGTTAAGTTACCGTAGGCATTGAAGGAGCCACGAGAACGAGGAAAAATCTACACAATTACAGAACTGCCCTCACAGAGTGCCCGCCCCGTCCGAGGCTCTCACTGGCAAATGCCACTGCTTTGCAAGGAGAGCTCCCAAATACAATAAAATTATTACACAGTTTTATTCTGAAGAACATTGTACATTTTAATAAAAAAGAATTTACGTCAGGAAAGAGTCATTTACAAACCTTGAAGAGTTTTTGCCTGGATCTGGAGTAAGAATGTCTTAAGAGGAGGTTTGTAAGGTCTCCATAACAAAGTATTGTTATTTACAAAAAAAAACCATCAACAGGTTGTCTATGTAATATTTAAAAATTTTGAACCAAAAATTGCTACCTATTTTTTGATTGCAGAGAGTCCCTGCCAAGGTAACTTGACAAAGTCGGCATAATCCTGTGAACAGAAAAGGAAGCCTTGACAGGTCTAATGATCCAAAGTGGGTTTTCCTCAGGAAGTGCCATTGGCGTGGGAGTGCATTCTAGTGAAAACTCCAGCCCTCGTTCGGTTGCATATAAAAGCCCTCAGAACACACAGCACAGCAGTGTTTTGTAAAAAGGCAACGATATGATTTGTCCGGACCCCAACCTTCTACCCTGTAGACGGTCGTGTCCCTTTGCCCCCGCTCCGTCCCCTCTTCCCCAGCATTCCTTATGTCTTAGGACAAGCAGCATCGCCATTTCCCAGGGGACATGAGCAGAGGGACTTCATTCACCTGCAAGGATGTCCTGTGGGGGCAGGTGAGAAAACCCACCACTATGAATGCCACAGGGTCAGAGTGAGCAGCTTGACCTAGTCTGTCATGAGCTTATGGGTATGGGGTTAAAGTAAAACAGAAGACAGCTGCAACCCATGCTGGAGCAAAAGGTATGCTATCAATCATAGAACTCCTGCCCAAGGAGAAGACTGCAAATAGTCATCCTGGTATATCTTGTGTAAAGATAGATTTATAGTGACTCAAAATATTTTAGAAAAATCTCTGCAGTGTCAGGTTCTTTTGAACTTAACATTTTATCCCCAAAAGATTTTCACTGAATAAATGAGAATTGGCTCTATTTCTTCTACTTCTGTTGAGTCTGAGTAAAAATACCAATAATTTCTAGATTTCAGTGGGGAACTACAATTATTAGGACCCGTGGATATTGCTGCAGTTCAAATACGGTACAATAATTACAAAATATAGACCATCTCTTTACAAATACAAATTATAGTATATTACAAGACATGTACAGTAAATCTATAATTTTTAAACAAACTAGCGTATCTAAGTTGACCTGGTTGTGAGTGAATTATTATTCCAGTTTACAGTTGCCCTTAGCCTGACAGTCAGAAACCGACCATCTGAGTGATGCTCTCTCATGTAAACTGGTGTCACATAACAGAAAACCTTGCTTTTTACGTCCTGCTTCCCTCTCAGGATGACAGCTGGTAGGTAGGCCCTGACATACTGCAGAACAGGAATCAGGAAGCAGTGTATTCTGAAGGGAAGGGTTTAAAAATGGATATGCTGGGCCCAGTGAATGTCTGATATGCTAGACCGGTGACTGAGGTAATGACACAGGTATGGTGATCGTCATCACCTTTAACCTTCCCCACCATGCCTGGGGGCGGGTGGGCATGGGCGAGCACCCTGGCTGGGCTCTGAACCAGAGGGCAGGGCTTGTCCAGCACCCGTCCTTGGTGAGAGGGCTGGACCTGCTGTTCCCTACAGCTGGGGCTCGGCACATGAGCACAGCTGTGCCCCACCAGGTTTATGGCTTCCTTGAGGCATGACATCGCTTGTACAAAAGTCTATTTGAATATGGACTTCACACTAGTGCCTAAACTCTCCTAACTACGAGGCACTTCTTCCCTGGCCCGCCGGCGCCCCACCTGAGGGCAGAGCCAGTCTGCCCCTCCCCGGGGGCTACAGGGTGGTGATGCATATCATTTCATCCGCCAGGTCCTCCTCCTCTCTCCCGGGGTCTGGCTCTTCGTCACTGTAGCCCGGCCCGAAGTCCTGGAGCTCATAGTCCTGCCGGCTTGAGATGGGGCCCACGTCCCCGTTAGCCCGGGGGTGCATGGTCCCATTAAGCAGGTTGCTGGCTGCACTCTCCATCTCGTCGATGGTGAGGTCGCAGGCATCGGCAATTTCGTGTTTTGTGGCCGACACGAATTTGGGGTCCCTTGCATACCGTCCTAAGCCTTCAGATATCAGGACCTGCACAGGCAAGAGGGTCAATGGCATGAATGCATTACAATGACAGGGAACCCACCTCAAGCACAAACTGATGTGCTTCTGGGTGGGGATCAGCCAGTCGTGTTCGCTGGATGTCACTCATGGCAACTAAATGTCAATGTAAATGGCTTCGGCTTTGAAATATGAAACTCGGAAACTATATACTCGGTACATGGCCTCACAAGAATGAAACCCATTGGGGAAGAATCTTTCACTACCAACTGGTAATAGCTGCAGGAATAACGTGTAATCCTAGGTATGGCTCATTTATGGGATTCAGCAGTGGTGGTGGTTTTATGCTCATGCTTCCAGTACCATTCTTGCTTAGAAGGTGTCCAGGTTAGAAGCGAGGTAGCCTGGCTCTGGACGCCTCCCACCCTCAGAGCCACCGCCCACTCCTGCTGTGTGTGGTTCTCAGATGCCACCCCCGCTGTGCCTGTAGCCGGCCATACTCACTGCCTCCACCAAGCTGTCTGCGCTCCTCTGCTTGTCACTGTTTTTGTTGTGGAAGCTGCTGGGGACAGTCAGGCTGGCTGGTGTGAAAGTCCGATAGGAGATGCCAGGCTCGTCCGTGTACCACGAGCTGCGGTGCAGGGACGGAAGGCTGCCGTTGACCTGGTCCAGGGCCTCCGACTGCTCCACCTGGATCAGGGGGGTGTAGCACGGCGTCCAGTCCCGGTACGGAGGGGTTGCTGGAGGGGTAGCCCATGACCGGGTTGAGTGGCTTGGTGAGTATTTCTGGGCTTTACTTGAATCTAGGCCTGCAACTGCCATGACCTGAGGAGAAAGGGGGAGCAAGGAGACCAGAAGTCCTCAGAGGTCTAGGCCTTGGGCGTCCTCACAGCAGACCCAGCGGGAGGCCCTGTTTTGTAGGGGCAGCCTCAGACAAGGACTATAAAAACACATGGAGCACATTAAATGAATTGGCAGTAAAATGTGACTTTCTAGCAGACTGCATTTCCTTCTTCCCCAAATCCACATGCATTTCCTATGACTCTTCCCAAGTGGGAATCAACTGCTAATGAATGGAATCACTTCAGAAAGATGAGGCATCAGGGAAGACATACAAGCTGGGAGTATGAACATGCTCCCGATGGTTTAAATATGGGAGTACATTCAGGACAAACTAATGGGTCCCAGAACCCACGGGGAAATACAGCTGTTCTCTTTACTCTAGTGCATCATATCACAGGGCCAGCCTCTGCCTGCTCGGAGGCACCGGGTACAGGCCTTGCTCTCCCACCTCTGGTGACAGCAGAGCAGATCCACCTCAGTGTCCACTCTGCACTGGGGGACCCTGAGGCCAGTCTTGTGAGCAGCACAGGGGAGGCAGCGCACACAGGATCTGGGCCTGGCCAGGGCAGGGTGGGACGGGGCAGGACAGGGCAGCAGAGGGAAGGCGTTTTCATGCTTGTTCTCTGGGGAGATTGCCATGCCTACTTCGTTCGTGGCATTTGATGACCTGGGCCTTCCCAGGACTTGTCCTTCTTCCACGATAAAGCAGGACACAAATTAAAATGAATGTAAAAAGCTGGCAGAGAGACTGAAATAGAAAATCTGAAATGGCAGCTACTGTTCACGTGCTCAAGGTGCCCAGGGTGCTCAGGACAGGAAACCTGCCCAGAGAGCCGGCTCCGCACACTTGCAGACTGGGCGCGCACCATACAAGCCGCTCGCCACCTCCGCCACCTTTTCTAACACAGACAAGTGGACAGAATCTCTAATGTGCTCTTTTCAGAAAGAAAGAGTCCTTGTCCTTGAGGCAAAGCCTGGGGTGTGGGCTCTGGCCCCACGTCCTCCTGTCTAGATGCCCTGTCGGTCCTTCTCCCTGGCCCACACACTCCCCGCAGGCAGGGTCAGGAGCTCACCCCATCTGTGACCACAGGCCCCCGCCCATACAGGACTCCATACATGAAGGAACCACCTCTCAGAGCAAATAAAGAGTAGTGCTGCTTGTTCAGGGCCAGTCTAGTGGCCACCACTTCCTGGTCCATGAATCGTGTCAGGCCCTGTCTTCAATGCTGAGGACAGATGGCAGCACTGGCAGCTGGCAGCCTTGGATTCAAAAGCCAACCTGGTCACTCATCTACCCTCTCGGATGTTTGCTCATCATTACAATGGGGTTCATAATAGCATATGTTTGCAGGGTTGTTACACAACTGAACCCCAGTGTATGCGAAGGTTCTCTCCTTCCCCCTGGTGCTGACAGCAAAGGGGAAGGTGATATCCTGAGGGTGGGTCCCACACACGGTGCCCATTGGGCCGAGGGAGCAAGGCCAGGTAGACCAGCTCACCTGTTGCTGTATCAGGTGCAGAGGCAAGGCCGTGCGGTGAGGGAAGGCAGGAGATGTTGGGACCTCCTCCTGGCTGCTCTGCCGGCGCAGGCACTCAAAGTTGAAGGAGGATCTTCGGTGGGCTGAGAAGGCAAAGCACGTGAGCAGCTGTGAAACAAGCTCTCTGGCAGGACCCTGGGCTCTGGGAGTCACATCACCCACCAAACGCTCAGTGGGGAGCCCAGGAGGAAGCGAGTGATACGTTCAAGAAAAAGCATTAGGTAGTGAAGTCTCAGAACTTTTGGCGAGAGAGGATAAGGAAGAAGCTCAACTGAGGGATGGTTTTAAAAAGCCCAAGTAGATTTCTTATAAAGGCCATGCCTGTTCTCAGGGGCAGGAGCTGAAGGCAGCCAGAAGGCATCTGCTCTGACTCGAAGGCCCTGCCCTACATGTTGTGGGGAACATGGCCTCCTTTTAGAATCCCACAGACGCTTGCTGACTGTTCCGTTCTCACCTTCCAGACATCCTAAGCATCTCTGGGGCCCGAAGCATCCCATGGGTGCTCCTGTGTTTATACGTCTGCCTTAAAGGGAGTGACTTGCCACCTCCCCCATTAGCTGAACCAGGTAATAAGAAAATTCTTTTGTTGGGAAAGACCAACTTCTCTAGCACCGAAGACAAAACAAAAAGGAACACATCTAACTGTAAAGAATGCAGTTGTCCTGTTAACAGCCAGGGTGAGCAATGGCAAGAGATCCAGAGCCTGTGGCTTCCAGGGCACCAGGCACAGGAGATCCATCTGGATTCAGGGCCCCCAAGCACCACCGGAGGCTTCCCTGCTGGAAACACCTCCCCGGGAAAGAGGAGGTGTTTCAGGAGCCCTGCAGGTAATTTGCAAGATAGTGAGTGGCCAGGGCACTTTAACGGCGCTTTCTTGACCTGGTTTCTAAGCTTACAGGGCTTGCTTCGAACTCCACACCCCTACGTTCCCGTGTGGGGAACTGCAGACACCAGCCTGGGGAGGCCTCCCAGGACTCCTGGGGCTGTTCATGAAGCTGCAGGAACTGGTTCAGTGGGGGCCCTGCTCCCAACATGCATGAAGAGCAGGCTGGCCACTGCGCAACCAGGAGGAGCAAGACAGACAACATTCCTGGTCTCACAGGCCTGATGCACACTCTGGGACATGTTGGGACCTCCTTGAGCTGAGTCAGTGGCTGCTGTCCTCGTCAGACAGCTGACCCTCCATGCGCCATGCAGGAGCCAAATTTAATGGTGTTCTAAGGAGGACAGTCCTCCCTTGGCAGCATAATTTCTAGGACCCTCCTGGAATCAAATGGAGGGGGCTGAGACTCAGGGCCAGGAAAGGAAACCACTGCCCCTTTGTCTCCCAGAGTGCCTTTCAGATTCGAAAATAGGTCCACATATGCCCATCAACTCATTGGTTACAACCATCTCTGCAGGAGGAAGTCGCCCTACTGAAGCTGAGAACACAGGCTGAGGAGGTCCATGCTCCCTGCCCAAGGTCTGAACCTACAGGCAGCAAAGCAAATAAAATACATTTTATTTATTTGCCATTTGACAGTTACTCTTGTCCACTTAGGTTCCTCACTTCTCTGATGTGGCACCTGTGTATGGTGGGCATTAATGTGGCTGCCAAAGGGAGGTCCAAGGAGGGACCGTGGACTTGTATGGGCAAGGGGCCTCCACCCAGCCTCACCTGCCTGTGGGTCATCCAGTAATGACGGAGAGCAGGACTGCTCTGTGTCGGCTGGGACTACAAAATTAAATATTAACCATGGAAATGGGTCTGAATTGACTCCCCAGCAGGGCTGTGACAGCTGGAGAGAGACAGAGAGCCCTGGGTGCCACCCAGTTACAATTGTTATTGTGCATGCAGTTGGCAGACTGGGAGCCAACATGTCTTGGTTATTTTTTGGTTACTGATTAGAGTCCTGCTCAAAAATATGCTTCATTCCTTAGAAACGCCGAAAGTGGATATTCTTTAACTGTCATCCAAATGCCCACACGTTCAAAATCAAACCGCAACCAGGAGATGGCGGGGCCACTGCTGCCTTTCTTCCCCCGGCCTGAGGTCCTCCCCGGGGCTGACCCAGAGCTCCTGGCGCTGCCAGTTCTGCCACCTGCACAGGAAAACCAGGTGGGAGCAGCCAGCCCCTGTGCAGTGGGATGCGATTCCTCAGCCCCAGGATGGTGGCCCGTACCCTAGAGCTCACCACCAAGGCCAAAACCTGCCGTGGGAGCAGAGGGCACTGGCAGACCAGAGGCAAAGATGAGAGGGGTGAGGGAGGAGAGGAAAGACAGACACCAAGAATCCCCGGGCACCCCATGCTCAGAGGCATGGGCCTTGGTAAAACAGACCTGGGCTAAGTCTAGTCAGTACTTGGGCCGATCCCTTCTGCCCAGAGGGTAGTTACCCCAGGCCCCCAGACTGGGCCTAACAACGGCAATGGCGCATGTCTTGCCCATCTCTCAGGATGGATCCCAGGCTGAAAGGAAACGAAAACGTGCATAAACAGCCCCTTATCAGATTTTCCGTGCTGTGCAACATTAGGGCAGCACACTGTCTGTCTCTAACTTCAAAGAGAGTCCAGAACAGCACTGAAGTAGTTTGAACTCTAACACATGGAATACAGATAAGAAAGGAAAGCTGTTAAGATCTCCAACCAGGGGTCTGGGCTTGAGGACTAAAGGCCCTCGACTTGGCAGGTCTACATCCATCACCACCTCTCCCCCAACCCTCGGGTCTAGGGAGAGGCACACTGCTCTCTGGGAGGCTTCACCCCAAACAAAAAATCTGGCCTCACATGTTGGGGTGGGAGGTAGTAGGCGTCTCCTTGGGGATCTCCGGGAATCATAGCAAATGGGCGAGTCATCATCCTCCAAGAAGCCTTGGGGGTGATGGTAGCCTCGGGGCCGCTCGAAGTCCAAGTTGCTACCTGGGTATCGGTTGTAGTAGCTGTAGTTTTGCCTGGTGGTCAAAAAGGCCAAAAGAGAGAGTAAGGGTCACATGAGCTCCTACGTAATAAGCCCTTTCCACTAGCTCAACCTCTACAGTCTTCTCCCCACCTTCTCGGGCACAGCTGGACTAGCTGAGAACAAGGTAGTCCTCTCAGCTTCACAGAAGCTTCTACATGGAGGGTAAGGGCTGTTACAGGAAGGTTGAGGACAGCAGGCCTGTGGTGAATGGAGTGTCGGTGGTTTCCCTCAGGCCAAGGCAGCCTCAGACCGGGTCCGTGTGGATTGCAGATTTCCTGCAAGCTTGACTATCACCTGCTCACTTCCTCCATGAGAGCCCCTCTCCTGTGTCCCTGCCCTCAGCCAGGGCTGGGACCCAGGGACAGGACGGTGCATGAAGCACAGCCCTTGCCCTCTAGGAGCTTAGTAAATGCCACATGCACAGAGACAGCCAGTGCAGCTGGAAAAGGTCAGCACCAGAGCACAGAGGCCTAGGGTGGGGTCTGTGAGTTGTGGGCTGGGTGTTTCAACGTCATCGGGGAATGAGAAGCAAAGCCCTGGAACAGGTCCTTGACAAGAGGCTGGAATCAGGGCTGCAGAGCTGGGAAAGGGTGTCTAAGTGGTGGACATCCTGTGTTCAATAGCTCTGAAGAAGGAAATTCAGAATCCATTTGGTCAGAATCAGTGGTTCTGTAAGTCGGGTGTTGAGGGAGGCTGACAGGAGGAACTGGTGGAGGGCAGGGTGAGTGAGGGTCTGGCTGTGGCTGGCCTAGAATGTGAGGCTAACAATTATTAACAGCCCAGGCACCAGGAGCGACCTCACAGCAGTACCATGTCCACTTCAGAAGGCCACCTGGTTATGGTGAGATGCAATTTACGGAGAAGAGTATGGTAGCTGGTCTTTGTCTCCCTGCACTGCCCACTACGGGCCCTAAGGCAAAGTGTCCCTTTTAACCTCCAAATTCTTTCTTTAGGTCCTGGAGAGACAGCTCTGCTGAGAGACGCGACTCTGACCTCTTGTCTCCCATCTCCAGGACAGACCCCTTGATGGGAGTGGGAAACAGATGCTGTTCATTAATACCCCACCCAAGCTATGGGCTGGCTGGGCTGCTATATAGACAGAGCCCCCAGTTCAGAGTGCTCAGCTTTAACAAAATAAATACAGACACCTCAGAAGACAAGGAATAGATGGAAAAGAGCTCACCCTCCACAAGGCAGGCCCAGGTCTCCCTTCTGGACCTTTACTGAAAGCCCTCACAGGCCCCTGGTGGAAATGAGGCAACAGCCTGAAGGAACAGCCCCCATTCCGCCTCTCTCTGGCCCTGCTCCTTCTGCTCCGACTTCTCTGGTCTGGAGTCCGCGTTCCTGGTTCGCCTCCCAGGGCAGTCCCAAGTGCAGCCGTAGGTGGACCATGGCTACACAAACAGGCTGAGCACAAGGGACAGGCAACAGCCAGGCCTCCTAATGACAGCCCGGGCCCCAGGGCTCCTCACCTGCTGGAGGTCGGCGAGCTGTCATCCCCGTAGTCCTCCTCACCACTGACGTACTCCGGCTCCCCCAAGCAGCGGGGGTCCCTGAAGTAGCCGTGTATCTCGGGGCCTTCCCGGCAAATAGTTGGGAATTGCTCATCTCCCGAGTCTGACCTGCAGTTGGGAGAGAGGACCAGAGGACCTGAGCGCCTGTGCAGGTGGCTGCCACTTCCTGCCTCAAGCAGGACTGGACTGAAAAGGCCTCCGGCCACAGTGCTGTGTGTGTGTACCCGCGAGGAGGGGTTCTCTCTCAGTACCTTGAATACTGTTGGTGCCAGATTGCTATGCCCAGGGCCTTGGAGCCAGAGGAGTAGATGTAATTTTGGAAACAGAGCAAGAAAATGGAGCTAGAGACCTGCAGTGATTGGCAGCCCTGGGGAAAAGATTCTAGTTTCCCAGACCATCTACTCTGATCCCTGCTCCTTCCTACCTGGGCCCCCTGGGACTTCAGAGCCTGGAACAAACAGGCCCCCTTACCACCAACTTCCCACTGCATACGACCCAGGAAGGGCAACAGGGGTTTTGGATACAGTCTTCCAGGGGATACTCTCATGCATGACATCTGCCAAGTTTTCCAAGACCGTCCCCTGGGACCTCAGGAAAACCAGCCCAGTGCTGTGACATCGCTTCTCCTCAGGGGACTGTGCTCCCTCCAAGCTCTTTATTCTCTCTCTGACCTCCTCTGGCTCAGGGTTGCACTTGATATAATTAAACCAGCAGACTTATCCTCCCCATCACCAACTAAATAACCACCCTGCCCACCGCTCCACCCAGTTCAACAAACGTGGAGTGGGATACACTGTATGGGTTTAGGGCTGCATGGGAGGCAAAGGAGAGGCCCCGGCCCCTGGTCTTCAGAGGCTGGCGCCATGCTTTCACATGACCCCACAAAAGGCCTGACTCCAGAGAGCAGCAGCCATGGCCCAACACCACAGTCCCAGACACGGAGAGCGCACAGCAGGCTCTCCCCGCGCTGTCCAGAGGTCTGCGGGAGCTAGCCCCCGCCTGTCATGTGAATATCGGTTCTTCATTGTCACCATCTATGCAGACAAAAGCCGCTTCCTCTGACTCCTGAGTCCACAGCCCTGAACTATAATATTGCAGTTGGCTCAAAGGAACTTCTCATTTCTTAGCATTCAGAGAGGCCAATTGGTCACACTTGTAGTATTAAACACAAAAAAAGGCAGTGAGCACATACCTAATATAAGTTTCATAATAGCGGGTTCTATCCAGGAAAGGCATAGCAAGAGAGGTGAGGAGAAGATAGAAGTTAAATATTTCCAACAAAATTTAAAATGCAGTTATCAGGCTGTTACTCAGAACAGGGTTGGCAAATTATGGGCCGACAGGACAAACACAGGCTGCCACCTATTTCTATATGGCCCACGGGCTCTGATGGTTTTTACATTTTTAAAGGACTGAAAAACATCAAAGGGAGAGAAATATTTCATCACCTGTGACTATATGAATTTCACATTTCCATGTCCAAAAATAAAGTTGTATTGTGACACAGCCGCACCTGTGCATTGCACCTATTGTCTGTGGCTGCTTCTCGCTACAGCAGACTGTATGGGGTCCAAGGCCTAAAGTATTGACCATCTAACCCATCACAGAAAAGGTCTGCCAACCTTTTGGAACAATTGAGGAGGGCAGAATTTGCACCTGCTGCCATTTTAAGGAGTATCGCCTACAGCAGGGCACAGGATGACCAGTGGCCCTTTATCCTTCAGGGTCATCCTGTGGCTCAGGTCTGAAGAGGCCATGACCTCATGGAACCCACAGGTTCAATGGTAAATGCCTACTGGGACTCTTCTGCATGTGCCAGAGCACAGGGTGAGGAAGGGACATTAACAAGTGCAAACACATTTTAAAAGGTTACCTTTTAATACTGGACCTTCTTTGAGGCTCATGGTCAAGCTTGTGGGAGGAATCAAGCTCATTTTCAGACACATGCTCAAGGTTCCCAATGCTGGGCCGCTTTCCAGGGGCAGCTTTGGACATATTGGCATTATTGAGATTGGCATTTGTTGAGCTGGGAACTTGCTTTCCTATGGAATTATGGTTATGATGGTTATGACACACCGAATTTCCTGCTGGAGGAAACAGCGGTTTCTCAGTATCACTTGCAGGTGGAATTGAAGGCCTTTGGACATGCAGGGGACGGTGGGTGGTATTGGTCTGCTGAAGGGAATCTCTCCTATCACTATTAACATGATTGACATGGTTTCCAAGCAGGGCACCATTTCTCTGCAAAATAATGGGAGACAACACCAGGTAATTTAACAAGTATTTGATGCAGACTAGCTATGTTAGGTAATTTTTTTCTACATGAAAAACAAATCTAGGTAAGCTCCAGAGGATCCCTGGAAAACAGTCTGAGGGCCTCAATGATCAGGGTGAATGTGTCTGCGTGGTAGCTGGTCCCCCTGAAATGAGGAAGGTTACTGATTCCTGAGCCGGGAAGCAAGCTCTCGGCGGTCACTGGAGTGTGTTCTTCCAGTTGCTCCAAGTTGAGGTGACTTATAGCCAGCAGGCTGGTTGGCAGCCCCAGCGGTTGAGTTTGGGTAGTAGAACATGCTCCCTGGGCTGGGGGGATGGGAGGCCGAGAGCCGGCTGGAAGCTCAAATAACGGGCCCAGGGAAGAAAGAGGCAGTGTGGGTAGGTGGCTGCCAGAAGCACCCAGGATGCTTATCAGTACCGCCCAGTGGCTGGGGCCAAGATCCCCGGACGCTGCCAGCGTGGGCAGAGGAGCAAGCTCGGGAAGGGCAGTCCTGGCCCTAGAAGCGGTGCTGGTGAAGGGGGAGGGCCTGCTCGGGGGAGGGCATGCTCCGCAAGCCCCCTGTGCTCTGGGGCTGGTTTGCATTCTCCAGGCTCTTTTGTGGCTCATTAACTGCCCGAACTGGAGTCCTGCCCCACTATTTCCAAGTGGCTAATGTGTAACTGTATGTGTAATAATTACTTTGAATACATCTTCTTCTCCTTTCGTTTCCTCTGGCTCATCATCTTGCAGATCACAGGATATAGCACGCCGGATCTCTGGCCCGATGTCATGCAATGTCCTTAACCCCGCCTAGATCAATGAAAATGGCAAAGCAGATTAGACAGCACGGGTGCCGTGGGCTCAGCATGGGTCCTGGCTTTGCTCCTGCCCGATTCAGCTGTGGGAGGGGATGTTTTCTCCAAAGGACAGCCCGGGAAACTGACCATTGTTGGACTGTAACCAAAGGGGTCTCTGCAGCCTTAGGGTTGTAGGGTGTGGTCACAGGTTCAAGATGGTCCTAGCCCGGGATGCTTGAGGTCCTGAACTTAGGAAACTCCTTTTCAAGTACTCCCACTTGCAGGGAACAGTGCCTGGTTACTGGTACTGTCTGCCACAGCCAAGAGCCCATGCTCATGTCTAAATGACAGTCTACAGAAGGGTGTTCTACAGAGGGCCATCTCCCGAGCCCCAGATAGCACAGGGCGCAAAGGCAGGCTGTTGTGCAGGGAGGGTGGCCAGGACTCACTGGCTGTGTCTGGGATGAGGAAGCCTAGGAGCAAGTGCCAGAGGGCAAGCAGACCAAGCAGCCACCAGGGCCGCTGGTTCTACTAAAAAGCCATGGGAACAAGGGAGTAACACAACACACTGCAGCCACCAGCACACTCAGGACCGAGACAGAATGCACTGACATGCACACAGACCTGGGCCGCTGTGCAGTGCCAGCCTCCGTGGCCATCGTGGGACCCTGGCCAGCAGCCTGGGCTCGGGCTGGGAACTCGCCAACAGTAGGGTCATCCTCTTGAAGACCCCAACACATTGAAGAGGGCTCACCAGCTGTGGAGGCCGCCCCCTTGCTGATGCCCCAGGCTCCTCGCAGACATTCATTCTATCTTTCCCCAAGCCCCCCCCCCCCCCGCCACGGATCCCCCTGCTGGCCTTCCTTATCCCAGGTCCAAGTTCCACTGCAGCAGGGCCTGAGGGGAGCCTCTCCATTGTTCCCAACTTCTTTAGGGATGGGCCATATATGGGGAAGGTAGAGTCACTGGCTCTGAGAAAATTTTGATGCTTGGACCATCAAGTTGAAGAAAAACAGCATGCTGACTCAAAGAGTGATAGGGACAGTAGAACTAATTTATCCTTTTCCACAGAAAGACTTACATCTGAAAGAGGCATTTCTTCCCTGCCCTAGGTCTAAGGCCATCTGTGTGTATGTAGGCGGCAGCCTCTCATTTGCTGCCAGCCAGTCTGCAAACTAAGCAGGCACTAAAGGTTGGCTGCGCAGGTCTCCATCTGCAGCTATCATTCCAATGTCAAGGTGGTCTGCAGAGGAGGACAGGGCCAGGTGTGGGTTGTCAGGGGAGAGGACCACTTCCCTGTCCTTTCTCCACAACCCCCAGAAGCAGGGAGGCATAGGACACAGACAAAGTGTGATGACCATACGTGGCCCAGCAGTGGCCAAGGCAGGGGAGAGGATGGTGGCCAGATCCAGCAGGACTGGGTCCACTGGTGTGGGAATGCTCAGACTCGCCTGCTGCAGATGCCAGTGGTGGTGATGTTAATCTAAAATGTAAAGTTACACCAAAACTTCCCAATAGGCTCTTTGGAAAATGGCTTCCTGGTGGCACCCAGCCTATGAAGTGAGCCTGGGAAAGGTGGCACACCAGCCTGGGTCTGCTCTGAACCAAGCTTTGAATAGAGGGTCAGGACGTCTTTCCATTTCATGAATTGTGGGGGTGAGAGAGCCACCCAGAGTCAAAGCTTTCAGGCACCTCGCTAGAAATGCTGTGTTCTTATAGGGGAAAGACTCATGGTCTGGGGCCAAACCCAGGACAGCTCATGGTGTGTCAGTGAGTCCGCCACTTCCTCCCGTGTCCCTCTGATTACAGGCACACACTAACACACAAGCACGCACATGTGTACAGACACACACACTTTCCCTCTCTCACGATCCCCGAATCCAGCACATCAGAGCCCAGGGAATCATCTGGCTTGGAGGAGGACCCACTTGCCATTCTCATGGAAATATCAAGAAGGCAAGCCTAATGTCAAGTGAGTGAAAGCTCTTACACAGTAGGGCTACAGGCATGTGCAGAAAGGTCGAGCCCAGTAGTATTAAACAGCCTACAATTCGTTCATCTAGCATTTTCTAGGGCACAGTTATCCAGGGAAGATAAGCCAGGGTTCAAGGCTGATTCTGGATTACTGGGGAGAAAGTGATGTTGCATATTTGACACTCCCGAACAAGAAGAGATCAGGTTGGAGACACCTGCTGCTGTCCCCACAGTAACATAGAACAAAATGCATTAAGTCAACACCCCCAGTTAAATGATGTATATTAATCCATGTTACAAGGCAGCATGGGCCAGGAACACTGAGTTTAAGTAACAAGAGCTAATCCTGTTCACTGTTATTCAACTGATTGGACTAGGTCTGATTAAAAGAAATAGAAAACTATTTATTTGGATAATTTTTAACATCATCCTCTGTTGACGGGTTGACATTTCACTGAAATACACACATAACATAATTATATAATAAAAACAAAAACTGTCTCCAGCACATTGTCAATGATACACCAGAGAAGGAAGAGTGCAGTGAACAGACACAGGACAGAGAGTTTGTTTGCAACATAAATCATGGAGAAAACTGCAAGGTGGCCCACGAGGCCATTTCCAAAGACAAATAATGACAACATATTTATTAGAGACATCAGAGGAGGAGAGAAAGCATCACTCTTCCCAGACACAAAAGCAGAGGCTTAGAAATCATGATTACATTTTGCTTGCTCCACACAGGAAGAAACACACCTTCTAGGTGTCAGGGACTGACTTTACTCTTTCACATGGGATCTGGGGAAGGACAGATGGGGGGTGTGTACAGGGGTGGGGGCATCTGCCAGAGTTGAGAATGAGGGAAACAGATGTTCCCAAACTTAAATTGAAACAAAGCTTAAGCACAGCACCCTGAATTTATTACATATCACAAAACATGATAATGAAATTTTTCTAGCACACATATCAAGCTAAAAGGTAGCTTAGGCTGCTCCAAAAATTCCATAGGCACAAGTTCCAATCCCAAAAATTCAGAAAACTATCTTAAGTCCTTGAAAAAAATTATTTTTCATAGCTCTAGAAAAAGAACATTTTTTCTTGAAATAAACACTTTACAACCAGTAAAATTATGTATTCTTTCATATTTCGTATCTGTGTCTACCTTTATCAACAAAATACTATTTTAATTTGAAATGGGGTCATAGTATCTTCAACCAACACATTTAAAGCCATATAAAGTCATTCCATTAACATCACAGTAGAATTATGGTTTTGAATAAACACAGAATTGCTATAAAATATAAACATTATTGATTTAAGATGTCTAATCATATAAAATATTAAACAGAATCAAGCCTAGTTTCTGGTTGATTTTTAAATGCTACATATTATCATAAACATTATTTTAAAAAAGGAATGGCGCTTAGCCTGTAGACTGCTGCTTTAAATTTTAGACACCATTTAATTGGAATTTTATAGATAATTACTCTACTAAATGATTAAGTCACAAAAAACCCAAACTATAAAAATCTCTCTAAATGTTTCTGAAGCAATAGCATAAAATTATGATATTTTTACATCAAAAATGAACATTCATTTACCTTCCTTCCTCTTGCCCACTTTCAGGGTTAAGTTTTCCCAACCTGGGTGTATTTGTATGACTTTCACTGCCTGTCTTCCTGAGCTAGCTCCATCAGACACACCAGTCATCTGCCAGCTCTCAGAACTACGGCAAGCACGTCCAAACCCCTTGTGAACCTACACTGTAACAGTGGAGATAAGAGATGCGAGTTTCCAGTTGGGACGGGGCCAGGCCATTCATCTTCAGAAGTGAGTGCCAGGCTTTCCGACTCCAGCCCAAGAGCCCGTTCCTGGCAAAGCCTGTTCTCCATCACAGGCAGGTTTCACTCATCCAGGGCCAGCCCTGCTCAGGCAGGTTCCAGTTAACCCTTCAGCAGGATTCAGCCCGTACCCAATCAGCTGGACGATTTTAGACTCGCTCCCTTCAAAGAACTGATGATTAAATCCTTACAGAATAAACCTGCTCATCTGCAAGCTGTGCCCTGCCTCCTCCACATACACATATGAACACACACATCACATAGGGGCACACCCCTTCTTTTGTCATTGTTTTCCTCCAGGGAAAATGTGATGGTATGGCCTTTCTGTCCATTATGAACAGAGTTATATAAGGGGTCAGAATCATGAGCACGATGCTCCATGAGTCAGTCACCCACAGTGATTCTAACCCTCACTGGAAAGTGAGCTGTAATGTTAGTCCATGAGTCACCCTTGGGTTGCACTCAGACAGCACTTTATTTTTAAAGAAAATAAAGGGAACATTTTAAAAATTAGCTAAATTTTTGATCTATGCCATTTCCCTGCAAACGATCTGACAGAGTTACCAGTTTTAGGTCCACCTTAATTCTCAGTTGTAGTTTTAACACCTGACTTGAAGAAACTCTTGCCAGCTTCCTGATAACAGAGAGTATTACTTAAAATTTAGGCTCCCCAGAAGCCACACATCGTGACTACTGTTCCAGTCCACCGTGGTGCCTGTCATTGTGATCTCACATATTTTATTCTGCTACATCTGGGGACTGAGGGTGGGCCAGATTATTCCTGTTTGGTTAAGTGACTTGCCCAAAACAGTAAAGGCTCAGCTAGGTTCCCCTGATACCACGCTGGCCCCATCTTGACCGCCACCAAGACAAAGGCATTGGGTCAATAGAAAAGAGGGCTGAGATCAAGTTTCAACTGACCGTTCACTCATAACCATTTCCCCACATGACTGTGGGTGCCACTCAATCAAGGTTAACCTCCTTTAACTAACTTAGCAGAGCTCTTGTGTCACTCAGTCAACATGCAAATGACAAACCATCACAAGGTGTCACGAAAACTGATCTTTTGCTCTGCACACACCTTTGTCCTAGTTGTGAGGCCCTGAGGCGCTGAGATCTTGAGAAATACTGTCTATCATGTGCTAATTCTGACCATTATTCCTCCAGATCAGCACAGGCAGTGAGACGTGGCCACGTGGAGTATAACCCTTAGTCTGAACTTAGCTGGACACTGGGGTACAAGCAGCTCTGTGTCCAGGTGAATGGGCTGGGATTGGGGACGGGTCTGAAAGGGAAAGAAGGGTCCAAGGGGCTCTTTTACCAGGAAGATCATAAAAAGGCTCCAACATCCTTTTCCTTTAGGGGGATTTGGGATCATTTCCCTACAACAGCAGTTCTCAAAGGGTGCTCGAGAGACCCTGGGGCTCCTCAAGACACCTTCAGGAGTCCATGAGGTCACTGCAATCTGTATAACAATGTTAGGATGTTCCTTGCCTTGTACACATTCATTCTCTTGGGAGAGCACAGTGGGGTTTCTCAAAGGCTACATGATGTGTGATGGTGTCATCACTCTTGCATCTTGGTGTTTGTATATTCCACTTTATAAACTTCTCTCTTTTCATCTCTAATGCAGTAGATAATGATATGCAAAGGTCCTCATTAATTTGTAAGCATAAAAGGGCCCTGAGACCAGAGTTTGAGAACTGCTGTTAGCCTGTCCTCACACAGGTAATAACATCTTTCCCTCAGGTGAGAGACTCTTCACCCCATCTTGGGTTCCTGTTGTTTTAGCAACCTTTCTTCACTTTGGGAAGAAAAGTCCTCTCCAGAGCTTCTCTGAGCTAGCCTTTGGCGCTTCTTAACAGAATGCCCTCACTGTGCCTTAGAATGACACACTCTCCTATTACCCCAAACTGCCACCTCTCTTATGTCTACTGTGTGCCAAGGAGAACCAATCCACACAGGTACCTATGCAACCTTGGAACCATTAGTAATTAATAACAAGATCTTTCCCATGGATAAGTGAATCATGGCACATTTGGGCTAATGAGGGGTACTAGGCGAGTATTATTCAATAACATGCTACAATAATTAAGACCTTTTGCTACTATATAATATAACTTGCTATAACTCCTTTTCAGCAATTTTATCTTCTAAAAGACTTTTGAAAATAGTAATTACTGTTCTCAAAGGGGAAATATCTACTTTTCAGAAAGAATATAGAATCCAGTACCCAATAATCCTGTGGGTTTCATTTTTAATTGGGCTACACCATAGTGTAAGCTACTGAAGAAGAGCCTGATGCTCAACTCACACCTGCTTCCCACAATGCATACTGTCCTGTGTCGTGTCTTCCACCCAGGGGTGTTAGAGTTTAGCACCATGGTTTGTGGTGTTGGGTACCAAGTTTTCTGAGTGAGTCTATGATGATTCTAGGACAATAAAGTTGGGTTGTCTCCTACAACTCTCCTACATTTGAAGCAATACTCTTCCACCAGGATTTTAGGAGAACGGACAGAGGTGTCTATAGTTTGACTGTAAACCAAGTTTCAGGGAAGCCTTGTTTCTCTTTGGAGTCAAGGACAGACGTGGCCCCCAAGATTTCTGGCTGTCTTTTACCAGTTGGCCTTGGCTACAAACCTTAGCCAGTGCTGTTACTCAGCAAACGCAGCCAGGCCCATGTGGGGCAAGGCTCTCCTGTTTCATTAGGAACATTCTCTAAGTCCCATCTAGAAAGTTACCATTTTGCAGCTTTTAATTATTTGGAGGGACTAGGGAGAAACACCAGCCATGTGAATTGCTTGGGGCTATTCAGCTGAGGCTTTGGCATATGAAGACTTGGATCTAGATGACATCTGATCACACTGGCCCCTGGAGATGGGGCAACAGAGACAGTGGCATGAGGACATGCTGTCTGTTCTTTAGTGTTTAATAAATGTTGCATTAGGGCGGGTCAGAGGCAAACAGGGCTCATTTGTCTGGTGGTGGACTAGCCCCTCGTCTGTGTCCACAGGCTGACCAGCTTCCTTTTCAGGGATCATGCACCAATTTCTTAATAACTGGTTCATCCCAGGCACTACCCAGAGAAGTAGGACGTCAGAGCAGAGCAGGGTCCCGAAGGCCCCGCTACAGGAGGCATTAGTCCTTTACTTGCTGAATCACAGAAGGGTCTGGAGAGGGGCTGGGATACTGGCAGGGGGTGAAGAGACTTGAGGTGTTGGGGGCCAAAGCTATTAGCTGGCAGGTACAGACTTGGCATCCTCACAAAGGGACCAGCCATACCGGAGTTTCCTGGCCAGCTATCAACCCTATCCCCATACCAGCAACCATGGTGATAAGTGAAGTCAAACCTGGTCTTGGGTCTCACAGACGCTGCTGTGAGAATCCATAAAACCCACGGCAAGCTCCTAGACTCACTGTAGTCTACACACGTAGGAGCAGAACTGGGTCCTGAGCCCGGTTCCATAGTGAGGTCGGGGAGTCCACTTGAGTCCAGGCAGATCAGACCACTTGGTATCAGGAGCCACTGGGGCCAATGGGTAAAGGTCACAGCACATGAGATATCATGGGAACAGACCTCGAGGCTGTGAGGGAGCCCATCAGTCCTGCGCAGGAAGGGCCTGTAGAACTATCACTTCTACTGGTGACATGGCGTCCCTGCTCAGCCTGGTCCTGGATGAGCACAGCCAGGACCAGGGCTTCCCCACGTTCCACTGGCTCCCCCCGCCTCACTCTCCGTGCCCCTCGCTCACACACAGCTGCCGCTCCACAGAGACCAGGGCAGCAAACAGGGCCGAAGAGCTTTCTTTTCTCTATTCCCTTCAGAAACATAAGATTACTTTTGGATGTTAACTTTAAAACTCAAATTGGCTCCTCTGGGAATCTTGGGCTGAGCATCAGGATGTACAGACTCCTCAACCAGTGCTTGGCATTGGCTGAGAATTTCAGAGGGGAGGCCCTCATGAAGCAACTTCTTGGACAAGATCTCCTGTTCACAAGATGTGAAAACCCAGCCTGTAGAGTATCTCTGTTTACATCTTTATGCTTTTCCAGATATCTTAAAAAGGGGAGAATTCACTTTCTCAATGGATTGCTACAGTACAGAACAGAAAAGAGGTAAAAGAAAAACAGGAATTTCTTAAAGTTCTGGTAGTAAACAGGCATACGATATTATTATTGTTGTAGTCTTAATAATAAGCAATTATACGTTCAAAGTGCTTTACAATCACTTAGCTATTCCTCACAACAGCCCTGTGAGGTAGGTCGACATTATTATCCCCATTTTACAGATGGGGAAACTGAGGCACAGAGAGGTTAAGTGTCTTGCCCAAGGTCACTCAGCAACCGAACACTGGAGCTGGAACTAGAACCCAGGTTCCCTTACTCCCAGTGTCCTTGAAACTAGACCACATTGCTTCCAAAGAGGCATCCCCGGACTGGCTTTGAGCACGGATTAAAGACGGACAATGTTGGATGAGGTTTGGGTGTGGTGGTGCTTCCCGTGGACACGTTAAGATGGAACCTGAGGTGCTGCCTGGGTTGGTTTTGGCATGCAGGTGTATGTGTTAGTTTAAATGGGTGTGTCTGAGCTTCCTGTCCTGCCCGATCTCACTGCATTCTGAACTGGGTCACTGCAGAGAGTGGAGCCGGATGGTCAGGAGGTCAGGACTGACTGCCATATAAAAGGAACTCTGTCAGCTCAGCGCCCAGGGGCCTGCCAGTCTTTGGGAGTCCAGGCAAACTAGGGATGCAGGACTTTGGAACCAGGTCAGCTGCCCACCTTAGGCAGGTCTGCTTAATCTTTTTATTATTTGTTTTTTATTATTTTTTTTACTGGCCAGCATCAGGAAGTTGTGTTCATTTCATTTCTCTGTGGGGCGGCTGCCCGCCTCCTTTGCTCTCTCTCACTCTTTCCCTTTCTCTGAGTCTCTGCTTGGAAGGGAAACCGGTTAAGCCTTGCACATTCCCTTTCATGAAAAAGTACCACCGTGAGCAGTGTCCGCGACAGAAGGCCATGGCTCCGCTGATGAGCCACGGCCCTGCTTCCACCTTCTGGAGGACTGTTTTGCTTGGAAGGGATCTCCCTGGGGCCTTGGGTTTGCTTTTCCTGCATTTCTCCTGAAATGCTGTTTCAGTAGAAATAAGCCCACTTGAGACTTTTCCCTTTCAAGGCCTTAGCCACAAACTCCTTCCGACTAACGAGCTTGGTGCTGTAGCTCAGGCAGAAAATTCTAAAGCATCCGTTCAAGCATCTGAAACAAATGAATCAGCCAGTGAAATCTCATCTGTTAGCATCTGTTCTCCTCTTAGATTAAAAAAGAAAGGAAAACAAAAAGCCTTTTTACGGCTTTCGATGGAATCATGCTTTAAAAAAAAAATCTTGCTACTTTTTAGACTATGGTGATTTAGCAGACAGGTGTCTGGTACTCCACAGATTAAATGCCTGCTGAACATCCCATTTTCCTTTGTGTTTATGCACCAAGCCTCCCTCAGGCCATATCAAGGTGCATCAGGAAAGAAGCGTCATTAGCTTCTTTCATACCACCCACCTTTCCACTCGACCACCTACGTTACATCTGTTGGCTTGGGTACAGACTTTAACACTATAAAACCTAACAACTGAATTCTTTACAAGCTGTAAATAACAGTCTCTTCCTTAAGCCCAACAGATTTAAAACAAAAACAAAAACAAACTATCCCTCTAAGGTCCTCCTGTGATTAAGATGGGCAGGCTTGCCTCTGAGATGAGTGAGGGACATAGTCTCCTCAGATTCCACCAGAGTGTCTTTTGTATAAAGGAAATCCTTGAACGTTGAAAGAAAAAGAAATGAACAAAACTTTTCCCACTTTGGGATTTTTTTTTCTTTGTCATGAGATACTGGACAAACGTGTGTCTGTCTCTTGCACAGGAGTCCTCCTCTGGAAGGTGTGATGGGGCGTTACTTGTTGCTGGGAGGGGACGTAGTTTTTATGGCTGCAGAGCTGTTGTTCCTTTATTTACTTGCCCCTCATGGAAACTTGCAGGTCGCTCGGATGCAGCAACAATGGATGAAGAGCAAATGCTGAGTCAAACTAAAGTGAATATGGCATGGAGGGGATGAGAGGAAAAAAAAAAGCCTGATGCAGCTTCTCTGATTCCCTCTGGAGAGGTGCTAGAGAGAAGGCTGGCTATAATGGTGATAATGGAGGGACAGATGGAAACTGCACACTCATTCAGACCACAGAAGCCAGAGGACACCGGGTGCCGAGGTCCTACCACACATGGATGCAGGAGCTCCGCAAGCCATTCCCCTTCATGGAGAGGCAACATTGCCATTCATCTGAACACAGGGAGACCAGATGGAGCCCACGGGGTTGAAAGCCATAGTACATCTGCGTCCTTGAAAACCATTTTCATGGAGGAGCGGTGCCCAGAACATGGACCAGTTCTGATGCTTCTCAGACAGACGGCACTCTACGCAGCTCAAGCACGCACATGCCTACGTCTTGACTTTTGCGCTCACACCGTAATGCCCACACTCCACTTGCCATTAGCAATCGGTCAGCCGTGTGGCACCCCTGGCACAGGGAGAAGCAACTCACCCTCCTTCTCAATAGGCCATGCCCACTTTTGGGTGCTTCCCTGAGGACCTATGTACTTGTCCTAGGGACACCATGGGTGCAGTTCTCCCATCCCCACTTGACCCCATTTCTTTAACTGCTACATCATCATGTAATATTTCATCATGCCAGAGGGAAGAGCCTCCTCGTGCTAATTAAAAGTAGAGTGACAAATCACATTTAAACCATTTCTAGAGCAGAAGAAGCCAAAAATGTAATTAGAATTATCCTTCAAGGAGACAATTTTTTTCTACTTTTAATGTTTTCTTCAGAATCAAATGCAGTTTTAGAATTTATTTGTCAAGGTTACACAACTTAATTTCGTAGGCTGTACATGCAACATAAATTAGAGTCATAGCCTCGACTCCCAATGGAACCATGTGAAATGTGTAGATATTACCACCTAACTGGAAATGTTTGAATTTCATCAAGGAAATAAAACTCTCTATAAACAACAAAACAGAAAATGGGTAGGAAAAAAAAACACTTAGCATTACTGTAACACAATGTAATAGAGTCTTTCAAACCATGACTTAAAATGTAGCTTTAACGTCATCCAAACCTTCAACCTGAACATTCAGTGAAGCCCGTTCATATTGTGTGATAGTTCTTAGCCATGTATTGTTTCCCAGGTTTTAAAATATCAAAAGGCTATATCCAGTCACATCCAGTCACCAGAGCGAGCACTGAAGGCACCTAATTAGGAAGCCTTGGGGATTCAGAAAAGATGTAACTCTGTACCAAGGGGGTCATTACATATGCCTTCTGCAGAAAACAGAAGGGTCTCACAGCACAGAGCTAACTTGGTTATTATAAATTATGACACAACCACCCATGAAAGAGTATGTTTCCCCCTCTAGAAAAGTCATCAAGCTCCACTGACCCCACCAAGTAGAATCTGAGAACGACAAGCAGTTCCCTACAAGCCAAGGGCACCACACACTCTGAGACCTGGCCCGCCTAGTCCTCTAGGCCTGAGGCTACTTTCAAGAGGAGGCATCAGAAGCATGGCGGGGGGTTTGTTGCCCCCTCTCTTTGCACCCAACTTGGCTACACTACTCTGGAATGTGAGGGCCAGGGACCTTTCAAATTTACAAACACCTTTTAGTTTGCTTTGTCTATCTACAGCTACCTGTGAACTGTGATCAGGAGGCCCATCACTTTGGCAAATGGGATCGGCTGGAGGTGAAAGAGCTTTGCTTACAAATTCTACAACCTGAGACAGCAATGAGCCATTTGACGAAGACTGTGGGTCACTGAGCTACCTTTAGGAGATGGGATCAGAGAAAGAAAGATCAGACATTGTCTAGAGTGGGATTCAGCTTATTCCCCGCACCCTGCAGCCGTCTTGAGAAAGAACGGAGGTTTCACCAGGCATTGGCAGGTCACTGTCACACAGCGCATCTACTGACCCAATGTAGGCGTATGCATCCTACATCCCTTCATTCACTCTTTGATTGTCATTCATGTTCATATCCTCTCTCTCAGCAAGATCTCAGACAAGCCTTCACTTTGGAGGTGACCATGACTTTGAACACTAAACTATCAATAATGGGTATTTTTTCCCAGAAAAAAAAAAAGTGCAGGACTATTTTACATTGACCCTTACCAATTACCTATAAGGTCTAATTTAAGACATGTGGTGATAACAGGGACATAAAAGTAATTTAATAAATTAAAAATAAATTAAAAAGGAAAAATTCTTTATCCTATTTACAATGGACTTAAAGGCCTCTGGGTGAAAGAGATGACAGGGATTAATTTGGATAGTTGTTTCTGATGGCTTGCCGACCTCTATAGTTCCCTTTTCCCAGTTCTTAGCATCTTTCTCTCCTTCCCTCTTCATCCTGTTTTCTCCATCACCAGCACTCACAAAGTCCACTCCCTGGCCCCTCCATGCGGGTCTCCACTGTGACTCCCTTCCCCTGCACATCTGCTTCCCATCCCAGAGGTCTGGGCTCACCCAGGATTCTATATCCTCATGGACTCTGATTGGAACCAGAGGTTCCTGAAGGCCACATCCATACTCTATGAGCCCGGGGAGGGGATGGACTGCCTTAGGGGTAGGGATGAGAGGCTGGCCTGGGTGTGAGAGAGCAGCACTTGCACAGTGAGCCTCAGGGCCATCAGGAGGCAACACAGAAAGACAGACACACCGCAGGCACACACACGCGCGCGCGCGCACACACACACGCGCACGTGCGCACATATCAGGAGGTGATGGATGTTACTGAAATGGACCAAAAACCAACAAGCAGTGGGGTAAGAAACAAACAGAAACAAAACAAAGCACTTGCGTTCAGATGGAAAGCTGTTTAGTGGGCAGCTAGGGCCCAAGCCCAGGGCTCGGGGAAGGTGGGAGCTTGTTCTGAGGGCTCTGCCTTGGGAGAAGCGCAGAGGAGACAGGTGCAAGGGCCGCCCTCATTCCCCCACCCCAGGACTGTGCCTCCACCGCTGCTGTCCTGGGGGGTTCTGTCCCACAGGCCATAGCAGATGACAGAGAAAGCAAGGAGAGGGAGGCACTTACCTCATGGCCCAGAAATGGCTAGTCCACATTTTGGGGAGTGTGCAGTATCTCAGTTTAAACAAAATCCTTGTGGTACTGCTCAACCATGAATTGTCAGCTCTCTAGTATTTCAAATAAGCTTGTAAAATCGTTAGTGAAAAGAGAAAACAACGAAACAACAATTCACCTGTAGGGCAATTGTGGTGTTCTTCGCAGGGTATTTTCCCACCAGTCCTTGTTCTTTCCGTTTCTTGAATTTCCTAAAGTAGTCCTGTATCAGGAAAGTGGCATAGAACTTCCCCACGGTTACCTCATCATCTAAACGGAGAGACCAGACAGAGCTCTCCCGAATCAGCACGTTTGCATCAAGAGCCTAAACACTGGCTTCTGGCTGGGGTGGGGGCGGGGGCAGTGCAGAAGGCACTGAGCTCTCAGCTTACTACACAGGAGGGAGACTAGATCTAGCAAGAAGCAAGGTTTGGCAAAGCAGTTAAGGCTCAAAATTAGAGTCCGTTAAATAAACTGATACTCAACATTGCAGAAAATAACATTTGTCATGAGTTTAATACAGCAGTGTATTAGTAACACTACCAAGTGCTGTCTTGGTTATTTACTTAAAATAAAAATTACAAAACAGAAAGGCTTCATAGGTCATATTTTCACTCCTGTGCACAGGGATTTGCATGTGTAATTACCATGAACACCAAGGGCAGTTAATCATCCAAATCCCTATGCCTGGAGATAAAGATAGAGACCTCAGAAAGGTGACAGACAAGCTTGGAAGAAGAGGAAGGTTTAGTAAAGTGACTGCAAACCCAGATTTTCATGTGCCCCTTGACTCTCTGCCAATAGCCTCCATATGCCATTTCATGGTTTGTAATTCAGAACTGCCTGTTGTTTTGCGCTGTGACAGTGCCAACTAACCTCATGGTTGAGCTGACTTATTTCTGTTTTATTCAGAAACAACCCAGCATGGATCGCTGGGAACTAGAGCTCTGCTGAGCATTTTATGGGTGATGCATGAGGCAGAATAGAGGCTCCGGCTGTCTCATGGTAAACCCCCACGGCAGTGTACGTGTGTCCCAGGGGCCTCCGCAAGACCTGCTCTCCCAGGTGCGCAGTGCACCAAGGCCTCCTGGGTGGAAAACTTCAGCCCACCCCACACGGGGCCACAGACCATGCCTTGCCGAGGTTAGGAGATGGAGTGGTTGCTGGCCCTCAGGGTTTCATACAGCTAACCTTTAGGCCAGACCGCCCTTGTAAGAGTTACATATGACCGTGGCAAGGGGCTCAACTTCTATGGCTTTGTGGTCTCATGTGTAAGCTCCTCTTAGAGGAGCTGTGAGGCTTCCAGAGAAAAGGTGTGCAAAGTACTCAGCACCCTGCCTGGGCGGTCCTTGGCACTGGAAGCTGGATGGCTGTGAGCCATCAGTCACCGTTATTTTACAGGCCACTGACACTGGCATCCAGTTCAATGGATCACAGAGTACCACAGGCTGGGGGACACTGAGGCCCACTGCATTCCCTCATATACCCTGGGTGGGGCTCATTCAGTGCCCATGTGGGAGGTGTCTTTGTCTGGACACTAATGGGCTGCCTCTCCAAACTGAGTAGGTCAAGATCTACTGGGTGTTACTGTGAGAGAAGGCGCTTGGAGTGGTCTAGCTATGAGAATGTGCTGCATTCCTTCCAAACCCAAGCTGGGCAAGTCCTGGAATGGTGTAGGGCCACCAAAGTGAACTTAAGGCTTTGCATAGCATGTGAAACCATGGTCCCTGACCAGCCTCAGACTGGTCTAAGGATGCACTCATGGGCAAGGAGGTAAGTGAAGAGAGACCATCCAGATCTTGACATTTCAACCCCTGATTTGTTCTTGAGCTGCTCCCCATTTTGCCCAGGGATGTTCGGATACCAGTTCCAGCTACCCCCCAATTGGGCATCTACAGGTGCCAGACCTGGTATCAGAGGAGTTCCACAGGGGTCGCATGGGCTCCTCAACTACAACTCTGAGACAGTGGGTCTGCTCACCCCCTCAGACAGGAGAGAGAGGTAAAGGACTTGCCCCAGGCCAACAGAGTTAGGACATGAGCACCCAAGCCTGGGCTCTTCCCCTCCTCTGCACACCTCCCTGAGGGATGGCCTAGCTCCTGCCACACAGGCCACCTTCTTTCGGGCTGTCTCTCCCAGAAGACGAGTCTCTCTATCTCTAGCTCTGCTGGGCTGCAATCAGGAGGTGAACTGACCGCAGGCCGTGTAGAGGATCCCAGGGACCCGGGGCATTCTCCTCTGGCTGCGCCACAGCCGGCCTCTGCAGTCCAGGGCTCCAAGTCTTCTCTGACAGCTCCCCCCAAAACACCACTCTAAGTACAGAAGACCCTTCATTCTACACTGGGATGCGTCCAGCACGCACAGGCCTACCCTCATCTCCCTTCAGCCTGGACTGTGCCAGCTTGGAGGGCCAAGGGGCTCCTGCAGAAAGGCCTGGCTCTCCGTGGCCCAGAGCTGTGGTGGCGGTGTGCTCAGTGCCGAGGGCTGGCCGTGTTTCTCCTGGGGGCAACTCCAGAGCAAAGACAGCCACCCAGGGCTCTAGAGATGCTGAGCTAAGACTGAGCCCAGGAGGAGTTCTTAAAAACAGGAGAAGTAAAAGCTATAGCAGGACAGGGAAGGAAGAAAGAGAAGGAATGAATTTAGGGAGGCTGCCTGGGCTCAGGACAGGACTGAAAGGGATGGGGTGGGCTCTGAGTGCTCTTCAGGGCACAGGAGCCAAAGATCCAGGTCAAGGATGAAGGCCCAAAGGCTAGGAGGAGAGGGGACTTCTAAAGAAAGTGGGAGGATCCACAAAATGGTGCAAAAAGACTAAAGTGTGGAGGTGAGAGTCAGAGACGGGCAATGAGACATCTCATGATGAAGATAGCAGACAGCTGTCCCCACAGCCAGACTCCTGCAAAAGAAAAGTTCCCAGCTGGTAATTCAGGGGTCAGTCCTAAATGTCTCCTTACTGTGAAGCTCATGACAGCCTAGGGGTGCCTCTCACGTCACACCCGAGCCAACACCACCTTCTAAGATGAGCACCTACTCTATCACCAGGTCTGGAAGAGGCTCTCTGACCACCCAACATTGCCTGGGCAACAGGACAGCTCCCTGGATCAGTCTGCTGGTCTCTGATGAGGTGACAACACGAGGGACACAGAGCCCCTCTGTCTTGGGGAAGCTACCCACTTGCTGGCTTAGAGGGGTGTACAAATATTCTCATTTCTTAAGCATGCCATAATGTGGGAAAGGCTGGGAACCACTGGCCAACTGGAACGTGAGAAAGTCAAAAACAGAGAGACAGAAATTAAATCACTGCTTAGCAACTCATTCAGGGTCTGTTCACTGAAGCCAGAAACTCACTGCCTTTTGAACTTCTTCAGTGGCAACAGCAATTATCCAAGGTTCAGCCTGGTCAGCATTATCCTAGGCACATACACAAACAAGGGCATGGGACTTCCAGAGCATTCCATCTCCCTCTAAGGCCCCATTTCTTTCTTCTTGGTTTCACAGTGCCACCTGATGCCATTTTAACACATCATCCTAAACCTCAATGCATTTTAAGAAATAGAGAGAAAAACCCAGGGCCCACAATTGGGCCAAGAAAGCAGAAGAATATGTAGCCTCTATCAGAAGTCTAGTAGAGCTAAAAGCTGATCAGTTTTACAAAGGAAGGGAGCTTACATGGTGAGCCAAATTCGGGACTTTTTTTCTGGTCAAATTGAACAAAATGAGGTTTCACAGTAACGTGAATGACGCTGCCCAGGTGAGGCCAGCCAGGATGGGCCCTGACGTGTGAGCAAGACTAGTTTGTAATGAAGGACGCATTTCAAGAGCGAGGTGAGGTGCAGCAGGCAGGAGCAGGGCTCCTGGCCGCATGGGGGAGGTTTACGTAGACAGACACAGCCCGCTATTCTGAAGCATGCATCTGGATTTTGAGAAACGTTGTAGGGGAATACAGTTGGCAAGAGATAACTCTGATTCCATGCCACCACCCTAAAACAGAATTGCTTCAGAATATTCTGAAAGACTAAGAGTTGAAAGGAATGGAGGCTGCAGAAAAAGCTCAAGCACATTGTTACAACAATTTAAAAAAAGCAGTATATCTAAGCCATGCGAGCACTTGGGTGTGCAGCTGTAAAGAAAAGAACGAAACCAAAGAGTTGTTTTAAATGTGCAGTATCAGTTCTTCTGTGGACAGCCAGGGTTCTCTGGGTGGGAGTTTAGGGTTTTTGTTCTTTTTTGTTGGTGGGGGGGCTTTTTTGCTTCCCTGTCATTTGTGGGCCATCTTCCCCAGCTTTGAGCAGGTGGCCATGTTAGCTATGGGTGGTTCCCTGCAGAGACACAAACTCACTCACACTGCTTCTCGCTTCATGCTGAGAAGCAGAGCTGGCCAGTGTGCTGCTCTCTCTGCCCCCAAGAGCGAGAGGTTGTCACCTTCTCAGAGGGAGAGGCCTTGGCCACCATCCCAGCCTGGGGTTCCAGAGGCAGCGTCCAGACCTGAGCCAGACCAATCTCGAAAGCTGCAGGGGCAGGGACACTCTAAAGGTTTGGTTGGTTTACGAAACACACCAAATGCTTAGCACGTGCCCAGGGTTAGCGATGACAGAATACTGTGCGGTGGCACCAGGCAAACTGATCCTGCACCTTTAAAACTTGAAAATAAAGCAGTCAAAAACAACCACCTCAACTTCTAAGTCCATAGGCACTTAAACAGAAGTGGAAAAACAGTGTATAAATTATATATATATACACATTATATATATATATGTCTGAAAAAAGTTTAGTTGGTTATTTCATGATAAATAACAAAAGGAAATAAGCATGCCTGTTAGTCCTATCCCTACTCTAAATTCTAATTAAAGGGACATTTTTGGTAGTCAGGGTAGCAAACTTAGTCTTGATAAGAACATTTTGAAAATGTCATTTCTGACAGCTATTTTTTCTGAGAAGCTTTCAACAATACGTTAAAGGATAAATGGAAACTAGTTTTAAAAATTTCATTTTGGACCCCAAAATATAGGTCTTTTGTTTTGAGGCAGCAAGCTTGCTCTCTAACATTAAATTCCTCCACTGACAAGAAAACCCCTGCTCCAGCCATCTCGGTCTGGCTTCCTTTCCACTGAGGCCTCTCCTTCAGAATGGCCTTCATATTACCCCCAAATAATTACATCAGATGGCCAGGGGGTCTTCTTTAGCTGTTGGCCCCAGTGTTCTGGCTGACACATAAAGCATTCTGCAGCCTGGGCTGGCTGGAGACACTATCCTTGAAACCAACGTGTTGACCAAAAATTACTTAGGAAATAGATTACACTGACCACCAGCTGGAGGGACAACTTGGTCAAGTAGTTTCATGCTGGTTTTCTTCCAGATTTTCTTTATCACAGCTCGGAGTTCTTCATTAGCTTGTTCCAGGTTCCCTGGATTCAAAACGCAAGAGGAGAAAACAAGTCTTGCATCGTCTACCCAGCTGTCCCTGTCTGCTCTGACCATTGCTGTTTTCCTCCCAGCCTGCCCTGGATGAGGCACCCCTCCCAGCAGGCTCTGCTCTAATCAGGATCATTCTCCCTTCCTATAGCAGCAAAGAGATATGGTCACTCCACTGTGGGAACAACCGTGTTTTACTCTGGGATTCCAAGCCCACACCTCTACCATTCCTGCTGCTCTCAGCCTAGAATGCCGAATCCTGCCTCCTGCCTGAAAGACCCTCACTAAATTTCACCCAAATCAGAATTTTGACTCCGACTGTGTGTACCCATCGGTAGCACCCACATCCTCTTGGTCTTTGAGGTTTGTCTCCTCAGCTAACATGTCAGCGCAGAAGAGCACCCTGCCTTCTGCATCCCTCACCATCCCTCATGGGGCTGACCAGGGCCCGGTACAGAGGAGCACACTGCAAGGAGCACGTTAGCTCCCCGGGACTGGCTGTGCTGGACAGATTCACCCTGAGCCCTGGAATTGCAAGAAACAGCTGTCCACTGACTCCACCGTATCCCTGTTGGCCCTTCGTCCCTCTCCTCGCTCACAGTCTCAGCTTTTCCCCTCTTGGTCACGCCTGCCTTCCATTCCAACTCGGAAGCTGCCACTGAACCAGCCCCAACGGCGTGCTGCAGGGCTTATTCCAGCAGGGCTGAGTGCGGCCCTGAAGGCCTCTCTGCTTTGCCTCAGCTGAAAAGATGCTGTTCTTAACGGTATTTCCCAGACGCCCACTGTGTGCCGGCACTGCAGAGGGGCTTCTGCACCCAATCAGCTCATCTTGTCCCCAGGGCTTGCCCAACATAGGTGTGTTCATAGAGAAAAAATCTATAGCTCAGAACAGCCAAATCCTTCTCTGAAGGTCACAAAAGTTGTAAGGGACAGCTGAAGTGAACTTGTGTGCCCTGGTCTCCTGCCTGTTTCTCCCCCCTCTTCAGTAAGCAGTGGCAATGAGCACCTCAAAACTTTCAGGGACAAGTGAAGCCTAAAGGAAGACAAAAAGCAGGGAGGGAGGTGGGCACAGCCGTGGCCACCAGCACAAATGTCCTCATTGCACTCACTACCCTCTTCCCGGGGCCTCCTTTGACAAGGAAAGGTCCAGAAGGGAGAACACAGGTGCGAGGTGGCATCTCCTCCCAGTTCTACCACCTGACCTGCTCCCAGGGGATGCTCACCGTCGGTCTTGATTTTAAGAGCTGTTCGAACCAAAGCAAACAGGGTTGCATTAAACATGACGGTCCCATCACTGTTGAGCGGCATGTTCATGGCAACTAGTCTCTGCAAATAGAAAGAAAAGTTTCTTACTAGAATGTGAATGATTGATGACAGCCATATCCCTTTTCCACATTGATTCTGTTTCTCCCTCATGTCTGTTGTAGTCGACCCTCGATTTAATTCAACAGCCACGTGTGAGGAGCACCTACCAGCTAGGGGGCTCTGACAAGACAAAGATCAAAGCTTTAGTCATGAAACACAAATGCTGGCCCTTGGATGGTGTGTTTTGTTTTTTGTTTTTAACCTTAACTGTTCGCTCATCTTGCTGTTTCAGCATCCTTCTCCCTTTCTCATTAACCAGCTCTCCCTGTGTGCCTTGGGGTCAGGCCTCTCTTCTGGGCACATCCTTAAGGCTGTTGTGAGGGCAAAATATCACACCAGATCCAAGGAGACAGGGGCAGGGCCCGGGCCTTGGGTTCTCACACAATGGGGTTCGTTACTATTCCTAACACAGGGAGTGTCCTTCGAGGCCCCTGTCCTGGTGAAAGCCTTGGGGAGTCACGTGGTTTCTCCAAGTGCTGGGTCTTTCAGAGCAGCGTCCCCACTCCCCGCTTCTCTCCCCGCTCCCCGGTTCCCTCCGACACCAGCCCTGAGAGAGGGGCAGGAGTGGGTGACAAACACCCTCTCTGGGCCCCAGGGATCCCGTCTGTAAAAACAGACGGCATGCCCACACCAAAGGGGCCATGCAAAGGTTAAATAAAGATCATGGGCACAGATTTCAGCCCAGTACCTGGGACAGGGTGAGCGCTAAATGAATGGTAATTACGATTGTTAATAGTTTCGGATTTCTTATTTTTGGCTGACAGGGTGTTCCCCCCACCAAAAGAAAAAGTAAGGAAAAAAGTTTTTTCCTCCTCTGTATTAAATGGACTGGAAATTTATGTGCCACCCCGCACCCCAGCCAGAAATGCCCAGGGACTGGGTCTTCATTCTACTTCCCAGGTGGAGCTGCAAGCCACCCCCTCCTCATTGTCCCACCTCTGCTGCCCTCAGTCTGGCTTTTGTCACGTCACACTCGGACAGAGGCAACGGCTCTCCTGGGTGTTCTGTCACCCCCGGCTTCTTTCTCCATTGCCAGAGCCTCCTTTCTAATGTGGAAGTCCACTCGTGTTTCTTCCCTGGAACTTGGCATGACATGGGAGTTCCTCACACCTACGTTGAGTTTGTGCCTGTGGCCTTCTGCCACTTCCTCTTCTGTTCTAGCCACACAGTGACTCCCCATTTGCCAACGTGATGTTCATTCTCCTGCCTCCATGTCTGGGTTCTCTGTGCTTCACTTCTGGGAGCTCCCCAAGGACAGGAACCACCTATTATTCACCTCTGCATCCTCAGTGCCTGACATAAGGCTTGAGAGAATGTCACTTGGTGTTTTTGTAACAAACCAGGGGATCCCATTAAGAGAGGCCATCAGACACCCACACAGAACACTTACCTTACAGGCTACTCTGTGTGGGCATAATTTCCCAAACCCCAGGGGAGGCTGGATGCGGCGGAGCAGGGTGACCACGTCCAGGTGCTTGATCCTTCCCCTGGAGACAAAGTACAGCATGAGGTCCAGGGAAGCACTGCTGGCCTGAGCTTTGAGGCCATCCCGCCTTCCACAAAAACCACAGCCAACAGTGGCAAAACAGCCCTCACAAACCAGATGGAACCCTTTCCAACCTACTTTGCCTCAGGGTCATATTCTGACCATATTCTTTTGAATTCGTCTAAGTGGTGAGGTCCCAGAATAGACCAGTCCCGGGTCAGATAATCAAAATTATCCATGATGACAGCCACAAACAGGTTGATGATCTGTGAAAGCAAATGAGAACGAGGGAGCTTCAGCTGCAGTGGGATGAACTGGGCTAGACCCTCGTAAGTGCTTCCTAATTATAGGGACATAAAACACTTGAACCCATTTCTCCAGAGAGGCTATAAAAACTTTCCTTCTAAAGAACATTTGAGGAAGCAGAGGCTTCTAGCTTTCCAAGATGGCTTTAGTTCTAGTCCCAGGGGAGGGCAGGGGATAAATTATCTGGACTTCTGAAGCACACTACAGTTTTATAATTTCATTGCTACCATATAACTCACTCTTAAATCACTGCTATGTGCACTGGTTTTGAAATGTTTATGAAGAAAACAGCAGCCCTAAAAACATGAGGCAGTGACTGCCCCAAGCCTGTAACAAGCATCCAAGCCCTGCTGACAATAAAGGTGCTTAACACACAATGATTAAGCAAAAGCCTCTGCCAAGACTGCCAAGTGGAGTCTAGGGCACTGCATGTCAACATAAAATACCCACAGCAAGTTGGTGGGGCGGGCAACATCATTGGTCTGAATTCCAAATACTACACAGACATCTGCTCATTTGGAGGCGGAGCTCTTCTGATCACATACCAGAAATGCGCAGAGCATGTAAAAACTGATGAAGTAGACAATGGCGAAGTTGCTCCCACAGGAGTACTCCTCCCCAGGGTTGTAATCCGACTCGGGGTCGCAGAGCTTGCCCGGGAGGCAGGCCAGCATGATCTCCTGCCAGGCCTCCCCTGTCGCACACCTTTTTTAGAGTCAGCAAAGAAAGGGCTTTCAGTGGGGGAGGAAGGGATTGGAGGCTTAGAACTCTAAAAAATTTTAAGAAAAAACATTTTTTTCATTGGATCAAAACCTACGGAATTTGTTGAAAAGCCATTTTGAATTAGTAAAATATGAAATTCCTATTTGTTTCAAATGCAATTTATCTCAGTAAGGAGAGGCCCTGCTACAACTTTCTTTGATTTTTATCAATAGCTACAAACACACTGTTTCTTTTGGTAAAAGGAGATGTTTATCTTTGTGCCTTCTCTTCTTTAAACCTAAAGTTTTTATGGATTATTAATTATCTTTTAATGACTAAACATCTTACAACCTGATTAAACCCCATTCAATTTTGTTGAAAGCCAAGGGCTGGAAACTGCCTAACTTGCAAATGACTCGCTATCCAGTCACCAAAGACATGACCAATTACTTGTATGATTTCTAGGAAGTTCTTTTACTTTGAGGCACCCTTGTTTACAAAGTTAATTAACTGGGGTTAAAAACAATCCCGTAACATTTCAAATTCCACATTTTAGGATGTCCCTGATTGGCTACGCTAAAGGCCTCTATGTTCCTGCAAAACTTCCATGTTCCTGGTTGTGTTTCAGGCATGCTTCCCTGTGTAAGCTTATTTCCTTCGATTTTCCCGGTGGCCTTAGTGGACCCACTAACTCCCAGAAGGATAAACCTCAAGTCAGCCACAATCGGAACAACCACAGCAGTTTCAACAAGCCAGCCACATTCTTCTGTGCCAGAGATGCCAGTATCTCCATTTAATTTTACAAAAGAAACAAATACAAAAAGGAGCCATGATCAACTGGGCACGTGGTTTTAATAACAAGTGTCCTCTGTCTCTCTAAAGCCTGAAGCTGGAGAGAGACACGCCCCGCATAGGAATTAGTCACCTGAAGAGCAGCAGCACCGCCTGGGGAAAGGTCTGGAAATTGTTGTTCCTGTTGATCTGGTTGTTATCTCTCATGGCAACTTTCCCAAACATCTAGGTAGAGAAATTATTAGGGAAAAAAGAATAAATTCTGTCATAAAAAGTAAAATAAAAACCCTCCATATGTGAATGTAGAACTAACTCAAGTCCTAGCCACACCCACAGGACTTTCCCACAGTGCTTGGCATTTCACTTATTCACAAAGACGTGCCAGGCACCATGCTAACCACTGGGAACATGGTGACATCGGGGATATTCTCCTCTCAAGGAACTCGTTCCTCCCGGTCAGAGCTAGGATGGTCTAGCTGGACAGGGGAGCACAGAGAGGCTCACATATCGGAGGCTGGGGGCCTGGGTCAGGGAGGTTCCAGGTGAGTGAGATGAAGGCTCAGAAGAACCGAGGCCACACAGGTGCTCCAGGAGATGAAGAGAACGAGTGTGCAGAGACAGACAACGGTCAGGCTGCAGGCAAGCGTCAGGCCAGGAGGCCACGGAAAGGAAGCTAGGCTTTGCCTCCAGGGTAAGAGGAAATTAGGAAATACTTGTGGGATTTAGAGAAGCTGAATGACATTTTAGAAGAGTTGGTGCCAGTGGTGGTATGTGCAGTGCAGTCTGTAGGTCTCTGAGACAGCTCTGGGTTTGTATGAGAGCATCCTACATAAAGGACCCTTAGAGGCACATGGCATCACGTGCTGCTGGATGACAGGGCTCAAGCGCGTTGATTCTTGGTTCATAACTACTGGTGGGGATTCCTAGCCACTTGTGAACCCTTGTATGCCTTCGGAATAAAATGAATAAGCATGACCCCTTCTCTGCCTCTGCAGTCACTCCATCTCTTTACACTCACACCCCGCCCCATTCTGAAAGAGGGCATCTATTCAAACCTGCAGAGAGCGTGGCAGAGAGGCCACCCAGGGAGGTCCAGCTCCACAGGCTGCCCTCCACCCCTCTTCTGCTCCCAGGGGTTCTGTCCACTGCAGCTGCTCCATGTTGGGGCTCAGCTATTAATGAAGCTCCAATCCTGTTCCCCACCCCAGGAGGAGCTGGCAAGTATCCTGCAGCCCCCCGGCCAGGGTCACAGAACAACCTGGTTTTCTGCTTCTTCTCTGGGGGGCTACTGAGGCAAGATAATGGTCCCAGTTCAGGTTTGCCAGAGCATCAGGAACTAGTTTCAATTTTGCAGAACAAACAGACTTATATAACCAAATATCTTCTCCATAACATCAGTGCAGAAAATAGGACAATTATGGCTTCTTTTAGAATGGCGTTTCCTGTTGCTAAAATCAACTATGGATTTTCTCAGTCAGTTGACTCCCAGGGCTCAGATTGGGGGTGAGGAGTACCACTGTACCCAGCTTTCCTTGGCTTATTGCAGCCCCTCCTTGCTCTTCTGAGCCTGGTGCTCTGGCACAGGCTCGTTCCCTTGGAGCCACAACTTTCCCATCTCCACTCCTCTTAAGCAGCTGAAGCACTGGCTGCAAATGCATGACCTTGTTTTCCCATTCCACTGGGCCAAGGTGCATCTTGCCATAGATCTGGGGTTACCCGGCGACAGGACCCCGATGGAGCTTGAGCTTACCTGCATGCCGATGACTGCATAGATGAAGAACAGCATGGCTATGAGGAGGGCGACATACGGGAGCGCCTGGAAGAGAGGAAGCCCTGGGCTCAGCACTGGCCTCTTGCCCTGTGACTGCGTGGGCACCGACTGACGACCCTCACAAGGCCACATGCTTTTCTTTCCCATGTTATATTGAAAGAACATCAACAGACAGGAAGGACTTTTTAAACTCCAGCCCAGCACAGCGATTTCAGTCCTGAGTATTGTAACCATGTGCACTCCTAGTGTGACAAAGCTGCAGGCAGGACAGTTTCCCTCAGTTTCTAACAGTGTCTCCTAACCCTAAACAGCGTCAATGCAGACACATCACTCTCGTAGTGATGTTTAAATTCCTCATTGGGTTCTTTTGTGAAAATACTGTAATTGACCAAACCATTCCAGAACACTGACATTTAGATGGCTTCCACTTAAGTTTGTGGGAATACGTGGGGCAGGGGCGAGGGGCCATTGTAGCTCACCTTGCCAAGAAACATCTTTGTGCAAAATCACCTGGCCATCTCCTAAGGCATTCCCTTAAGGTGAAGTCTTAGAAATGGAATTACTGGGTCAGGGAAAGAACCACTTTCTTGCTGTCACTGTAGAAAGCAAGACACTTTTCTTAAAGTGCACACTTTCTGAAAGAACCAGAGCTGGGGGTGGGGTAAGGGAAGAAAGGGAGCTACCTGGGTGGTTGTCAGCCTGGGCCATCCTTAGGAACATCGAATACAAGCATGTGTGTCAGTTCAGACCCCTCGTGCTTTGACAATGTCCCTTAACTGTTTTTGTTTGTTTGCTTGACCTCATCTCATGTGACAGAAGATGTCCCCGTGCATGGCACACCTCCAGGGAATGCCCAGATTCTTAAACCTGATGCCTGGCACACATGCTTAAAGCATCCACTTTCTCTCTCAGCAAAAGGGCGCCAGAAGCAAGCCGGTGGCTAGGACACTCTCCAGTGTGTGCCTGGGTCCGTGACTGCCAGTCCAGCCCGGTGCAGTTACCCCTGAAGTTCTGTTTAGTCCTGAAGGCTGGGCCGCTTCATGGAGCCCCGCAGGGTTAGTTTCAGGCTTTCCTATACCTATATGCATTTTCTTCTTAGACTACAGAACATTTAAGAATTCTTTTGGCACCATTTCTCACTTTTTATGAACCACTACTCCATGACATGAATTTATCTACTAAAAAGTTTAGCAATTTCTTTAAAAGTGAATAGGAATGACATCATCACATGAATTCATTGTATTTTTTACAGTGGCTCATTCACAAACTTTGGTACTTTATATTAATAACAGACTAAGGTCTCTCATCCCTTAACAAGATCAAGGGTCACCTGCGCAGGCCCCCAGGCTGCTCTGCCTCTCAGGGCTGCATTCTGGATCCTTCCACAACATTCTCCCCACCAGGACTTGTGATTTTCCTTCTTTGAGTTTGTGGATCTACTCCTTCCCTTCTCCTCTTTATGTGTGAGAATGCTACCCACTGTGGAAAACTGCTTCCTGGGATGTTACCACTGGTTACCTCAGAGGTGGCAGGGGTCAGTGCGAACTTTCTCTTCCTTTAACCTTTGGACTGCTTCACTTATTCATGTGAGCACTTACTAGTTTTGAATTAAAATAGTCAAATAATAAACAAAGATGCATGATTCATTTTCAAATGCTCGTGCATATCTACAAATTCCCTGCATGGGTGTACGTTTTTAAGGAGAATCTATACCCTTCTCCCCATGGATTCAGTCCAGAAGACTAGAGTATCTGGGTAGGGTACTGGAAATATCAGAAATAGATCAGAACAACTTTGCACCAGCCTGAAGAATCACAAATGATGACTGAGACCCAGCTTATGCCTCAATGTCAACTCTGTTAGTCCTCCCAGGCATTGGATAGCCCAGACACTGGTGAAGATGTGCTGGCCCAGGCGCAGTGGTCTCTGATGTGTGTGTAGGCTAGCTGACGGACAGGACCGTTGAAGCATTATGAGGGGAAGCCATCCTAGCAAGAGGCTGTTAGGCTTCTGGGGGTCTACGGCTTTCAGATAGCACCATCCACCGCGGTGCTTCCTGGACTGGACTGAGGTACTGAGAGGCTCCATATCCCTATCAGTCTTGGAAATGGTGCAGAACTCCCAGCTGCAAGTCTTTACTGCTTTCTTTTCTGTTTCCTTTAAAGAAATAATCCTTTTTGATTTATCCAAGGAATGCTGAGCCAGGTCCCTCCAGCATACCATATTCTCTATTGATCTAGGTGGTCGTGTGACCTGGGCAGTCATGTGACCCAGTGGTCACAATCAGTGGTCATGTAGAAGAGAGTCTGGATTCTCTTATCAACAGCAGACAATCACTGACTTATGTAGAAGTCCTTAGCACAGCTCTTACCTGAAAGGACTTAATAAAAGTCCACAGCAATGTCCGGATGCCTTCCCCCCTGCTGAGAAGCTTCACCAATCGCATCACTCGGAAAAGACGGAAAAAGGTGATGGAGATTCTATTGCTCTCTTCAGAGTTCTGAAGGGTTATCATGAAGAAGTCAAACCCAATGGAAAGTAGAACATGCAACACTTTCAGAAAAACAGCAACAGATGCAAACACAGGTGACAGAGGTAAGAATTGAAGATGTGTTTCTAGGGCCTTTTCACCTTAAAAAGCATGATATGAAAGGAAAAGTTACATGCTAACAACACAGGGCTTGGAAAACTGCGTCCACACAGCACATGCATGTCCACTGTGATCTAGTGTATTAGAGGTGAACGCTGCGCTGGTCGAGAGTACTGGACACTGATGATGAATGCAAACCACTGCAGACACTGTTCTGGAAGAACAATCATGGAGAATACAGAAAAGGAATACAGGAAAACTAGCGGAACACTTGACATGGTCAAATAAACTCAAGGAAAAGGCCCAGCCCCTGGGGACTAGTCACTGATCTTACCCCAGGTGTAGCAGTTGGGACAGGGACATTTTCATTTTCATTTGGCTTTAAGAAATCAAAGATTGAAAATATATTAATGAATTGCGAAGAAAGCAGTGGTTCAGGAGGACCTCCCCTCCCCCTTTTTAAAAGTTTGTAGTTAATGTGTTAGGACCACGCACCTGCTCCTTTCCTGAGACATGCCAGGGACACTGCTTAGAAATGGATGTGAGGGTGGGCAGCCATGTATACGGGCTGACATACTACTTTCTAAATCATACCACCCAAGATATCAGGTTCCAAGGCTGACCAACAGCCAGTAAAGATAATGTGGCAAGATTTCAGTTGTCCCTACAGACAGGAGTGCAGAGTGGGACTCTGCTTCTTCTGGGGAGATTGGCTCTCTTTGCTGAACCAGAGTGTGGGTGTCAGGAACTCACTGCTCCGCTGCAGGCCACAGGATGACTCCACCAAATGGGGCAAGCAGCGTGGCAGCTGCCTGTGGCCCACAGACCTCCTGGGCCACACTCTGTTCCTGGGGGGCCAATAGCCTGGGCAGTGTGTGTCCCACAATACCCTCTCTGGTGGGCCTACTGGGGAGCTGGACAGACCGAGTCAGTGGGGGCAGAAGGGTCTATTTTTCCCAACTGGCAGCTCAGACTGCTGTCAAGGCAGACGAAGCTCAGCTCTAGTGACTACTAAAGAGAAAGAGCTCAGGACCAATTCACCCTGAGCTTCAGTTCTGCCTCATTCGAGGTCTGGTGGGGCTCCTGTCTCTCGGGCCCCAGGATGCAGAGTCACAGCACTCACCACCCTGTGTGCACAGCCTCCCCCGTCAGGCTGGGAGCCCACAGAGGGAAAGGGCATTGCCTCACTCCACTCAGTGCCCAGCATGGTAGCTGGCACTTACTGGGGCTCAATAAGGTCTTCAGAAAATGCAAAGAGGTTGTAAGCAAGCTCTAACAAATATCAGGAGGCATCTTTAAATTAAACGGTGAGGACTGAAGAATTGGGAAATGATGGCCTTTCTATTCCCTCCAGTAGGGTCACCTGCGCTGAAGCAGCTGGTCTACAAGGCGACCCACAAAGCAACGAGGCTCTTGTGGTGGGGGCCGAGCACCGATGTGTGCACTCCAGGGCTGCTAGGCAGCCGTTCTACGCAGTTGTAGTCTGTGCAGCTAAGGGATGTGTGCGCATGCATGGATGCGTACACTGATCTGATGCGCTCTCCTCCCTAGGGACACAGGGAAAATAAGGGTTCCATTCTGAAGTCTCATTCCGGTCAACAACTGCCTCTTGAGACCAAAAATAAAATTCTACAAAACTCACAGAAAATAAGGAATTTGGGCACATCACAACTGAAATTCAGCAAGGTGTCTATGAACCCAGGATCAACAGGTTCTTACACATTAAAAAAGGGGTTGCTGGGGTCCCCCAGGGTGCTCAGAATGTGAGCTCTGCGATGGGTTTGTTCAAGCCCCCGGATGCTATTTTATTTGCCTCTTCTATCATCTCACCTCAAAACAAATAATATCTCCTGAAAGGGACAGATGGTGGTATTTAACTTAAGACTTTAACAAATGAAGGAATTAGTTTTCCAGCGTCCTCACTGTCTCCCACACCACCTCCCATGTGCAGGAAGTCTTCCGTCATCCATGCAGCTGGAGTGAGAGGCTGTGTGAGTGTGAGTGTGCACAGCTCTGCTTGCCTGCGCTCAAGGGACTGGAGTGTGCGTAAGACAGGGCCCTCCACAGCATACATTTGAAATATCCATACGTAACCTGTGAGCTGGACCCGTGAGAAGATAAGGAGACACTCTTCCTGGCCATATGCTCTGGCCCAGGCCCCTTCTGTTTGCTGCTGTCTAACCTCCCAGTCTGACAGACCTCTCACCACCCCCTTCCTTATGACATGGGAAAGTCAGCAGCCAAACTAAGTTTTGAAGTGCACATCTCTTTCTCAATTGGTGTCTTTGATGTGTGGCAAATCTTGGGCTATGAATTTGAAATCATGGAAAAATCAAAGAACAGGAATAAGAGCATCTGTGGAAGGACAAGGCAGCACAACATGCACTGAAGGAAGGAAAGAACAAACAGCACTTCAAGCTGCATGCACCTCGCCCCCTGCAGCCTGCGGCACCCTCCCCTCCCCTACGTGCCACAACGGGCAGGACGACTGCTCAGGGGATGGGCCAGTGGCAGCACTGGGGGACAGTGCAAGTTGCCAAAATATCTTACAAATTGGAAGGGCTCTGAGAATGGCTTTGCTCAAACTACAAATGTCAGCCTGATGAAATGGACAGGCCAGCTCTCAACCTGGGTGGCACATTAGAACTGCCAAGGGATCTCTGACAAAATCTGATGTCTAGGTCCTATCCCAGAGATTCTTATTCAGTTGATGGGATGGGGGCAGGGGTGGTGGCAGGGATGGTGCCTAAGCTTTGGGAGTTTTAAAAGTTCCCAGGTGATTCTAACTAACATGCTGCCAAAGCCAAGAACCGCAGTCCTAGACAGCATAAAGCTGGGCCACATCTTCCTCTGGTCACCCACACCAGCTAATGTCTTGTAGGTCTGGATCAGACATACAGAGTGGGACCATTTGAAAAGCCCACTTGCACTGTTACAGCTGACAGTGGGTTCTTGGGAAGTTGATGCGGGTTCAGTAATTGAATGTGAAGAGCCCGGGCTCCACCCCCATCTTCCTTACAAGGAATGGAGGAGGACATCCTGCGGGACGCCTGGGATCCACACAGGACACTGCCAGAGGACAGGAGACTGAAAAAGGATTCACTCCCTTGGCAGCTTTCCAGAGACATCTGTTAGGCGCTGCGTGATCAGTTTTCAACAGAGGGAATTTCAGGGTCATGTCGGGGCTTGACTACATGACCTCAGTAGCTCCTTCCAACCCTGAGATACCAGTCTTCAGCTGGGACCCCTGCAGGGAGATGGCCCCTGGCCTCAGGAGGCCAAACAATATGCCCAGGTCAGAAGGCTCCTTAGATCCCTGGGGCTCTCTTGTGTTCTCTCCAGCCCCTTCTCCCGGGGCCCTCAAGCAGGCTTTGGAGATGCAGGCTCTGGGTCAGCCCCCCTGCAACTGCAGAAGCCAAACAAGCCCTAAGTTTCCCAAGTGCAACCAAAGGGATCAGTCTGCGCTTTCTGAATTAATTCCAATTATTTTCCTGGAAAAGCTGAAAGGATGCAGTTTTTCAATTCAGACAGGAAACAAACCAGCATCCCAGAGCCAGTTAACCCTAGGTGTCCTGGAGAACCCAGTCTTTGGGGGAAGACTCCTTCTGATGACTTCAGACCTGGCATGTAACACCTCAGGCAGGTGGGGATTCTATACTTGGGATTGTTGAGTCTATGTCCAGAAACCAGTGACCTGGCACCTACAAAAGGGTGAGCGTAGGGAATGGAGGGCTGAAAAACCTGACTGTGGGCTCAGAGCAAGCAGGTGACTGCAGCTATTGGCCACCTTGTCCAAGCTGGACACCTGACGAGTCGGGGCAACTCTTGGGTCCCTAGAAATGAGTTCCCTACTGGCTTCTGACATGCTCTTCAGTGAGTAACAGCAAGGCATACATGGCCTCTAAATAAGTCCTTGCCTGCCGCCCCCCGACAATAATGACAATGGCAAAAGCAGCCATTCCCGTGATAGGGAGAGTATGTTGCTGGGTCATTTCACCAAAGAGCAAATGAGCATCGAAAAAGGAGCAAAAGGAAGCTTGCTAGTTATTGTCTGACATTTTAGCAGCTTGGTGATGTGATGACCAAAAGTGAGGAAGACAAGTCCACGAGAGCTATCACACCATGAGCAGAGCAGGCTGGGCCATGGGAGGGGCAGCGGGATGGAGAGGGCTGGGCGGGCATGCAAGCAGGACAACGGAAAGGGCCATCCAAACTGTTTTTTGGTTTTTTGTTTTGTTTTGCTTTGTTTTGCAAAGAATATAAACGCAAGCTCGATTTCCCATTTCCTCATTTCCGGGCCAGGTTATTCATTCTTGAAGATTACGTGGGCAGGTCACAGAGCCAACTCTGACTGACCCAGATGGCCTCAGCTTCAGGCCCCAGGCTGGAGACAACGTAGGATGAGAAACAATTTAGATGACCATGACCAGTAGCGCATCCTGTGAAACTCAGTGAAAACCAAAGGTGGGGAAGCCAAAAACGAGAATACAGTCTTTAAAGTGCTTTTGCTTTAATGACTTCACCGTATATATGTTTATATATACTTGCCGCTACAATTTTCTAAAAATAAAACATGAAAATCAATTAGGCAACAGAAAATAAAGATCAACAGAGGTTGGGGGAGAGAGCACAGCAAGTTAATATTGCAAATAATGATGACGTATGGCAGCTAAAAACAGCCAACAATGGACCAGAGTGTTCGTGCTCAGCTGACCCAGGAGCTCAGGGGACAAGGCCACTAAGGGACACCATGTATGCTGCTACCCCAGGGGACTCGGCATCAGTGCGGCAGTGTAGGAGGCAACAGCCCACTCAGAGAGCTATATCATCAGAAGTTAAGGACACCCAGTCTCTCTTATCTCTGTGCCTCCCCCAAGCTTCCCCCATGGCCTGAGAATTCTAGATGTCCAATAAACATGTACTGAATGACTGAATAAATGAGAAGGTGGCCTGGATCATTCGTTCCGCACTGAGGCCTAGCACAGAAATGCTGAGATCTCCCACAGGGGCATTCCACTGGCCCAGGGCAGAAAACTGGGATTGCCACTGGTTGAGGATGATTTGGCCTCAAGCTACATCTGGCCAGGGGAAATGTTACTGACTGAGAGGACAGTATGGGTATGATTACCAGTGTGATCCTGAAATCTGATTAAATGTCTGGAATGGGCCCAGTGACAGCTTGTTCCATACAGATACCCTAGCATTGAATGCTAACTAGAAAACTTAGCATGGGCTTTTGTAGACCTGTGGCTTTCTTAACTAAAGAGAGGTAAAGGAGGACAACACGGGGACACTGATGAGCAAGGCTGGGCCAGAAGCGACAGGCGTGGTAGGCTCCTGCGCCCAACACAGGGCGAGACAGCAGGAAAGCCAGGCATGTGCTGCTTGTTTACTTAGTGAGCAAACCTTGGCCACATCCTGGTACCCAGAAACTAAGCATTTATATCCAACACCTGCACAACACTTTAAGCACTGAGTGCTCTAGGGAAGCCTGTTAAAATTGTAGTTTATTATATTTTCATTTCCATTATAGACCCTCTCTGACTTACATAGGCCTGTTTCAGAATTTTCATGTAAGTGTACTTTGATGTAAGTTATGAGTGCTTTTCACTGAAAGATGATTAAGCTGGCAGATGTCCGCTAATAAACTCAGGAGAGGGCCCATGGCTGCTGAATTAGGGTCCTGCTGTTCTCCCATTAACACCAGATTATTTTATAACCAAGAATAATTTATACATTATGAATGGTAATTTTATAGCTGACTTATGGAATATTTCACATGAAGTGGAATTTTATAAGTCTGGGCTTATGGAGATTAGGAGATGTAAAATGCCATTTTTGTACCTTCTCATGGCATGAATTTGGGTGTTATAAGGCTTATGTCATACCTTCATGCACATGCTAATATCTTATAGTCCATTTCACTTATTATTGCATGGAAAATCTTACAATAATACCCTTCTATCTCCCTAACACTTTGGGGGTTTTTTAGCAAGTGTTTTCACAAATATTCATATTATTTTATCCCAACATACCTATGAAGCAGGGAGAACAGATTTCATTCACCCTCGCTGATCCAAGAAAGATGTGAGGCCCAGATCCAACGAGTTGTTTTGAGCTAAGACTAGAACCGCCAGGTCTCAGGACTCCCAGGCCAGTGGCAGGCCCACTAGTCTACATTCCAGAATCAGCCTGCCCCCGAAACCAGTGGCATAAAGGAATTTCACTGTCCTTATTTGACACAGACTATCTGGGCACCAGGATGGACATGCAATTCTGCAGATGTCAGCCAGGCAAAGCGTGGCAGCCCCTTCCCAGCCAAGTGTGGGGAGGGGCTGGGCTGGTAACATGGAGCAGGAAGCCGACACTACACAACGGTTCTGCCCCATGCTCTGCTGACCCCACAAAGGATTCTACACAACCTGGTACACACATGACACCCACAGAGACTTGCTGATGAGCTGGGACAGACCAGGCAGGCAGGGCCATTTCTGCCCACTTCAGGCCCATTGGTCTAGGCATGGGTCAGAGCTGAGAGGAGCCAGCTGGAGGTGGTGCTCCCCTTTCTCCAAGCCTCTTAATTTTGAAGGAGGTTCTCAGGATGCTTCTCGGAGGAGAGAGGGTCATGCCACCTGCCACACTGCTTGTTCCCTCATCAAAGGATTCAACTGAGCGCAGCAAAGGAGTACTGACGCCCCCCGACCCTTGCTTGATGTGCACTAAGCTCTCATTCCCCTGGTCCTGAGCAGCTTCCAGTCGGCATCACCATTTGGGGAGCTAGGATGGGGGACGCTCCCCAGTGTCACCAGTCAGACTCAGCAAACTCAGGGGACAGGTGATGACAGCCACGTGCTCAGGGTGCAACTGTGGCATTTCCCTCCTATGCCTTCACAGAGCCATTGTGGGTATCAGAGCACACATTATAAACCCCATTTTATAGCTGCGAAAGCTGAGGCACAAAGCAGTCAGGTGATGTGCCAAGGTCACACAGCTAGTGAACGCTAAAGTTCACAAACATAATTAACTCCTAGCCCTTAACATTTTAACGAGATAGTCTATTAAAATAATGTTTTCACTCCAAAATAGTAATTCTACATTTACTTCCCCACTCTCTTTCAGGGGAACAGAATGGAGTGAGGGTAGGGAGACCACAGAATGGTCTTAGTCTTTCAAAAGAGATGTGTGCCTGAATTTCTAAAGCATACAGAGGTCCCTGGGTCAGGGGGTTTCTATAGTCTCCTCTATGTTAGACTCAACAAAACAAATCACATTGTAGGACACAAAGTTTGCTACTTACATTCACTTCAGTTATAGCAATATCAACGACGCTACCAACAACAATTAAGGCATCAAAAGTGTTCCATGCATCAGTGAAATAGTGCTGTTAGGGCAAGCATTCAGAAGCCACAGAAGAGATGAGGCACAACAGGAAAAAAGAAGAAAAGGACAGTGTTATAAAAAGGGAACGTTCTAGCATTATGCCACCCGGCCACTTGAAAAACCGCCCTAAAACAAACATGTTATAGATACATCACTTTGGATATCACTGCTGACACAGAAAATAAAAACAATAAGAGACGCCTATCTTACCCTGCCTACCAGTGACGTGGGTAATGCTGCAAAATAGTCCTTCAAAAGATGACCTCTCTCTAAAAAAGCCCAGGATAAGGCTCTACCTGAAAGGCCTGTTTTCCGCAGCTCTCATTAGGAAATTTCTGGTTTTAGATGAAGTGAAACTGGGATCTGTGACTTGTCCAGGTGATGCCAGTGCGGGGTTGGGGGAAACAGAGTGTGCACAGACAGAGGATAAGAGGCAGGCGGCCGCGGGTGGGCGCATACTCACGTCAGCTTCGCTGAGGGCCACGTCTATAATGCTGCCGATTACGATGAGGGAGTCAAACGTATTCCAGGCGTCACTAAAATACCCCTGGACAGAGCAGGCAGGGGGCAGACATTTATGAGCATGTATGAATGAAACGCCACACGGACCATATGGGGACACATCCAAGGCCCTACAGCACCCATGGCAACCAGATGGGGTAGGAGAGCCAAAGGGAGGCAACAATACTGTCCACTGGTGGAAAGGGACACAGAGGATGATGTGCACCTGCATGTGTAGGAGAGGTTGCCCACACACACACACACACACACACACACACACAACGCACACCTGTGGTCCTGAGCAGCACCAAACTGAGCAGAATATCTGCAGGACAGAGGCAGGCACTTGGCAACTCTGCTCTGAAACCCAGGGTGACAAGCCCAAACCCCCACATGCTGATGGAAGATAAAGCCTCTCTGGCTCCTTCCACAGGGACCCCAGTCACCCCACTTCCTTCTCTTCCCTATTTAAAGAGCACTGTGAACAGGAATTCCACCCACTCATTTCTGTGCTTTTAAAACAAACCAGTAATCCTGCCCCCTCCTCTCCAGTCCAACAAGAATTACCGAGGGTGTGCCTGAGACAAGTCCCTGTCCTCTCACTGCTCCCTGCCTGACAGGGATGCAGACGTGTGGTGATGGCTGAGGGGGAGACAGGCAGAGGGATACACACAGGCCCAAGCCACTGAGTGTGGCAGAGAAGCACACTCTGGGTTATGTGGACGGGGGCCCTTGTGGGGAAGCCATGGCAGGTCTTACAAAGGAAAAGAGCACAGACGGATGTCAAGGAGGCTCGTGGGCTCCCCCTGTCACAGAGGGAAGCCCAAGTCACCAGCAGGCTCTCCTTGCACCCAGCTCTTGCTCTCTTCCTCCCTCTTCACCCTCCAGGCTAAGAGGACTCCTTCCCCTTCATCAAAACCACTACAGGCTCTTCCCTATCTCCTGATGCCTCCCCACCCCAACACTATCTGCCCACATCCACTTCCTCCTTCAAGGTCAGGTCAAATGCTACCTCCCTGAGGGGACCTTTTCAGATCCTCGTGACTTCCACCCACTTCATGGTGACTCAGCAACTCTCCTATCTTGATCACTGAATCTGGGGTCTTTGCAAGTCTACCACTCTAGAAAGGAACACTATACTGATGACTCCGCCCCCTCCTCCACTAACCCCAATACCCTTGAACCCAGTGAGTGCCTGACCTGTTGCAATGTCTCTTCCTATCAGTTATTCAGCCCAGTGCTCGTTTTTTCAGGTCCTCATATCTTGCAACAATTCTGAAGGCACAACATCCCCGTAAGTGTGACTTACAAATCCATATACAGGTGCCATGCGTTTTACTTCCTCTTCTGGGCTCAGCAAGGTAGGTGCTAAAGTAGTGCCTGCCGTCTCCCGACAGCCCCAGGAAGGCTGAGATCGGAGGGGCTAGTGGGCAGCACTGCACACAGAGGCTTCCAGCCTGAGGGCCAACAACCCTGTCTGTAAACCCGCTGTGTCTTTTTAGAAAGTCAGAACATGTTTTGGAAATAAAAATTCAGGTGTGAATAATATAAAAAAAGGGGCCCAGTGTGCGCACCACTGGGTAGGCCTCATGCTGGATCAAGAAAACCAAACAGAAGGCCCTTTTAAGTGTCAGGTCCCATGAACTGTGAGCAAATGCAGGCACAGAGGTTGTCACTTCAGAGCTCCAGCCTTTTATGACACAACAGAAAATGTGGACATGCTGGCTGTCCTAATAGCTGGGGTCGGCATGTTTGTTCTCGTTACTGTTAATTGCTCCGGTTGCACGCATGGGGGGCTGTGACACTGACTGCTGGTTTGGGTTTGTACAAAATTTCATTTTCAGTGATGTAAGATTTTCCCACCCGACTGTCATGACTTCTGACCCAGGCTTTACCTCTCTCCCCCCCTCCTACAATCACAGTGCCTCCGTCACCCGTTACCCTCGGCAACCGCCACCCTCCCAGACCCCTATGTCAGTCCTGTAACAAGTGAACAGAGGAGTTCACCTGCACCAGCTCTGATGGCCCGTGGATCCAAGTCTAATGGGAAGGTCTGCTTGACAAATACCACATCCTACAGCTTCTAGCTTTTCTTCGCACGGTACATGATTCTTGGCCAGCAAAACTGAGGAAAGATGGGCCACTATGAGGACTAGACTAGTGCTACTAACATGCCAGTCATGCTGGTCAGCGGGGAGATGAAGAGTCTGCACCAGGACATAAAGGAACACACTGCTTCCTTCATCAAGGAAGTCTCCAAACCAAAATGTCAGCAAGATCAGAGGGTGCACTGAGTGCTGCTGTGGATGTCCCAGGGGGTAAGGATACAGATTCTCTTTGAAATGACACACACTGTTGTGAGTGTAACAGACAGCCGGGTGACTAGCAGCCTTGGCAGGCCGCTCTCAGCGGCAGGGCCTGCCCTTTCTTCACAGTCTTAACTGCAACTCAAAAGCTCAAAATAGTCTGGTGATCCTTTCCCTCTCCTCTAGAGAGAAGCCGGTGCTTGAATAACACCCTTAGTCATCAGTAACAGCTGGGCCGCCAGTGTCCTCACAGAACAGAAGACCAAGCAGTCCTCCTCCTCTCGTGTCCAACACAAGGACAGCCCCTGGCCACGCTGGCCCGTGAGCTCTGCTCCTCCCATTGCAGTTCGTCATTTACCTGAGGCCAAGCCCATTACCTGTGCGCTGGGTGCCAGCCCATGTCACCTAGTTTGGACTTCACTCCTGAAGAGCTTCTTTCTCTCCATCCAGAATTATCAGTATTCACCTTTGGATCATTTCCATCAGCCAACAAACTATTGTCCAATGGGTCATTGTGGCTCATGTTGCTGTATAAAATCACTTTAAATCAACGTGATAGGGTCTTGACGTTTGGGGTACTGGAACTTTTTGGCAATCCCATCACCTCTCTTTCCAGAGGATCCCTCACACTCACAAAACTCTAGGGCTGCCCCCCTAACCCAGGAAACAGGAGGCCTGAGCCGGGGTAGGTGGCTGGAATCACAGACTCCGACCGGGTGACTCTGCTCAGTCCAGGGGAGGCTGAAAATGCCAGCCTGCCCTTTCTTCCCACATTCTGTTTCCCTACTTAGTAGCCTCCTTTGTAATAAAATCACTGTCAAGTGAACATGACTCAGCCCCCTCCCCTTTCCCACCAAACTGTGGTATCACCAGAAAATTAGACACTGTCTTCCAACAGAGGGCCCTGCTCTATCTCTCTTGGCCACTGACAACAAATTCTCCTGCAGCTGAACTCCGAGGCCAGGGCCCCTCAAGTGGAACCAGCTGTCCTTAACCAGCCTAGCTGGAGTTGGCCCTCACATTATTTTTTGTCCAGCTCCATCTGCTTGAAAAGACCAAGCAAATCACCCACTTGCAATAACATCTATTACCTGGAAACAATGCTGACTCTAGAAATTTAAAATCATAAACCACACGGAAGTGTGTTTTGGGGCCAGGCAGCTCCATGATTTCCTAGAATTCTATTCTGATTGTGTGTCAATGTCCATCTTCTGTCCACATGTGAGATCCTGGAAGCAGAGCCTGGGCCTCCAGCCAGAATGCAGCACTGACTCAGCACACATTGGGGAGAGCGCTTGTGGAATGGTTACCCATGAGAAACAGAAAAGCAGCCCAAGGCCTGGGTCTCATCTGAAGATCTGAAGAAGCCTTTTACAAATGACCTGCCTTTGCTATTGACCATGGCAGCCAGAGCACTTACCAGTTTCTGCCAGGGTAGGGTTTGACTCACGGTATGACCCACACTGCCAACTTCTCACAGAAACTGTAGCTGGCAGCTTTCTAACTAGCATAAGCCTTTCCAAAGTTCAAGTGAGGGTTTACAGGGAAACATATTCACTTTTGGCCACTCTACTCTGCCCAAAAATCTGCGATAGAAAACCAGGTACCCTCTTATGCCAGGAGGGTATAGCTAAGGGCTCACCCATTTATTCCTTTCCTCATTTCCCAGTGTTTACTGAGCATCCAGTTTATAGCAGGCATCATGTGAGACAAAGAAGAACCAGCCTACAACATCAGCTAGCGGGGGAGGGAGACATGAAGGAGCAATGATGATGCTAACACACTGTAAGCTTCTAACAGCACAAGGAGCTGATTCTGTCTAGGCTGGTAGGGACAGTGTCACAGAGGGCAATGTTTCAGACAGGCATTAAAGAATAACAGAAGCGTGTGCCACGGAAAGGTCTAGCATGTTAACAGTTGGGGACGGGGTAGGGAGAAAGACTGACAGGGAGGGAGTGGCTGGAAATGAGGCAAAAATGTAAATGGGCCAAGGTTCTAGTGGAAGACTTTGAAATTAGACTAAGAAAAGTATGTTTCTCATGCAAAAGGTGGCCAGTACTAGAATTTCGCTGGAAGAGCGGCAGAGTCAGCTTTGGCTTTACAAAGGGAGCATATGGAAGACAAAGAGAGAGGGGCTGAGGCCAGAGGCAGGGAGATGACTTAGCAGTCGGGGCAACTCAGAAGGGAGGAGGGCAGTAGAGATTTGGATGATATGGAGGTAACCACTGAAGCCCTGAGCAGGTACCCATTTTACCAGGTGAGAAGGGGGCCAGGAGAGAGTTCTGAGAAACCCCATTGTTAAAGGAACAAGCTGAACCCATGAAGAAATCTGACATAAAGTTCTAGTTAAGGAGAGGAAGAACTGGACTGTTATTTTGCCATTAAGACCAATCATTTACCTTATATGTGATCACCAAAAGGAAAAGACAATATCAGATGTTCTTCTCAGGAGGCAGGTGGACTCAGACGAACCAGCGCCCACTGTGCACCAGCTCTGCACAGAAGCGTGTGGTCAGCACTAAAACTCTTTCTTCTTTCCCCAAACCTAACTGCTCTTCGCTTTCATCAAGTACAAGTGGCTGGGTGTGTAAATTAGACATTGTTGAGGTAGAAGCAAGATCAAAATACTTTATGGCTTAAGACTCAGGAACAAAGTATGGCTCTCTGGGGATAGGCCCACAACCAAGGCAGGTAACCTGGCTCAAACACGTACCAGACCAAACGCCAGATGGGTAACATCCAGAAGCACAAAGAAGAAGCCTGAGGAAAATTAGAAGTGTTCTTCCTACTTGCAGAAGCCAGCACTCTAGAAAAGACCCTTCATCCTCACTCCCTCCTTGGATCAACAGAATTCATCAGAGAATTCTGGTGGTTTCCCCAGGGCGTACTGGAGGGAAAGGCCAGAGGAGCAGGGTTGTCTCTTATCTAAATGATGGCCCACTTTTCAAAACCCTAGGGTTGCACAGTCAACTCCAAGTTGAAAACACAACCTAGAGTGCATGGGGTCAATGCCTGATAGGTGACTTTCCCTTGAGAGCTGATACAACACACTAAACAGGCCTGCTTGCCTTGCCCTAACCTTGGCTCTTTGGTTTCTCACCACCTTGCACTCTTACCTGACCCAGCGAGATAAGCACGCAGAGAGCCTGCCTCCCCCACCGGCAAGCTCCCAACCCACCTCAGCCCACCTCAGCCCCTCCTGTTTATGGAGGCTGGGTGACCTCACCTTGTGGGTCCTGGGACCTTGTCCCCCTAAATGTGCTCCGTCTCAGGAGGCCCCTTTTTTTGGTCAGGCTCCTGAATATTACAGAGGACCCCAGGGCCAGCTTTCTCGATTTGCTTTAACTCTTTCTCCTACAACACTTCACCTAGCAGGAAGGGTATTGTCTAACTCACTTTCTGTATTTAAATTATAAAACAGCTGGGACCTAGGCCCTCCTGAGAGAGGTGCTGAGGAGTTCTCCTACAAGGTTTGGCGCTCACTATGGCAATTGCTGCCCCAAGAGAACCCTGTTACAAAGCTCCTCAAAGGGAACAAAGACTTTCCTGAGATGGGACTGATGGGCCAGGTTTCCCAGCCTTTCATCTCATGTGGCCATCTCCTCAATGATTCTTCCCTCTGCAGCCTCTGCCACGTGGTTCCTCAGCCCCGACTCCCCCTCTGACTGGGAGGGACGGCCCTCCCCGACCTGTCTGTGAAAGCCTGCTCGCTGAGACTGGTGTTAACACTGAGGAAAAGACAAGAATAAGTCATGGAGTGCTTTAAGCAGAGCTTTGCATCTATCTTGCTGAAGTGATTCTCTCCTGCTCTGCACGCACAAAACAGCATAGAATCTTCTCCTCTGGCTGCGGTGAACACAGCGACAGAGCTCCCCAAGCACAGAGATGCTGATATTGCTGTTATAAAATTTCTCAATTGTAATCTGAGGTTCTCTTATGCTATGCACATATCTTGCTAAGTAAAAGTACAAAACAGCACAATTTCTGGCAGAAATTACTCATTTTAAAACTTTGGTTGATCAGTAGTACAGATTATAAATTTTCACTTGGTGCCTCCAGCCTGTTCCCAGGCCCCTGAACTCCCCTCCAGGGTCAGGATCAGCAGTTTACTCGGCAGAGCAGTGTGCAGTGAGCCCTGGATGTCATGGCCTGCTGCGGGCACATGCTCACACTCACACACACACACGTACATGCTCACACTCAAACTCTCACACTCTCGCACACACATGCCATGGGCAAGTGGGCCTTCTCTTCAGCCTAGAACAAACAAGCTTTTAAAACTTCAGAGCTTAATCGCCAGGCAAGGGAAGACATGGCCAAGGGGGTCTAGGAAATGCTCCATAGATATGTTCCGTGTTGCATTTCTCAAGTACTTTTGATGTTTAGTTTGCAAACTTTTCCATCAGTTCAAACAAATATTATTTGAAGAAGTAAAGGTGAGAGGGAAGCAAACCACAATCTCCAAAGGAAATTAAGATGAATTTGGAAAAGGAGGCAATGTTTATATGTATAGATATGGACAAGTCACAGTAAATAACATCTGGCCATGCATAAAAGTGCCAAATGTGACCCCACTGCAATCACCCCAACTGGTCACTTACAAGTGTCCTTTCTTTTGGGTCCACAAAGAGCTGATAGAGATTGCATAGAAATTAATTCAAATTAAAGAAAGGAACAGTTTCAAATTAGAATTCCACACAAATATGGAATATGTGAAATCATCATTCCATAATCCAAGTCTTAAATTACAGATACCTTACACAGAGATGAACCAATAACTGGGTCACTGAACTTGTCATTCTCTAACTCTGACAGTTTGGGGCTTTGCTAGAAAAGAAACTGAGGGTTAAATGTCCCACAGCTCAGCCAGGATTTGCTCCTCTGTCCAGGTGTTTAGAACACGGGAACATCATTAGTTGAAGATGATGATGGTGGTGGTAGGTCAGCACGGCACTACTACCTGCCAAGCACTCTTCTACACACGGCACATCTAGCAATTCTTTACTCCTCACAGGCACTCTATGAAATAGGACTATTATGTCTTCATTTTATGGATGAGGAAATTGATGCACACAGCAGCTAAGGAACTTGTTTGATGCACTGGTGGAAGTTAGGGATTTGAATCTAGAACAGCGTGTGCTCCTCGACGCCGTCCTATCTGCCTCATACTGCAGACACTGACGGCTGCGAAATGATCCACTCCCTCCCAGAGACACAACATGCTGAGTTGTCCAACACAGTTTAATGCACTTTATGTCTTGTTTTGTCCTAAATGAAAATTTTCTAAATTAAGTAAACAAAAAGTGGCATGGCAATGAGGGGTCTGCAGCTGGTAGAACTTTCCAAAAAAGGTAAAAAAAGATGCTGTAGGCCAAGAACAAATGAAACCAAAGTCTTTACCCTAGAAATCTAAAAATAAAATCACAGCCAAATTCTTTCTGATGGGTTATGCTAAAACAATTTCTCCAGGGCTCCAGTAATGAAGCAAGTCTCTCTGAAATTGCTGGATACATGCTATTCTAGAAACAGAAAAACAGGTTTAAAACAATCTCCATTCTACCAATTCCCAATTCTCTCCTCCCTTCTCTTTTTTCTTAGAATTGTTTTTATGAGGTTTTGTTTCTGTAGACTTATTTTCCCATATGTATATAGATGCCCTAATCAGATTTTAATGTTCGCAGGTGATAACCCAGTTAGCGGCCAGAACAATTCAGCATAATTCAGTAACACAAGACTAACAGGAAGCGGGTGCTTCTCTGGGGTGGTTCGGCAACAGCCTCTGAAAAGTGGTTTCAGCGACTCACCTTAGGTTTAAATGCAATGACTTTCAAAACCATCTCGACAGTGAACACCCCAGTGAAGACCATGTTGAGAATGTCCATGGCATCATTAAACATCTTGGACTGCTCGTAGTGCTGTGGAGGAAGACAGTGGCACGGTTCTCAGAGGCTCCTTCCCAACGCGCGGGCAGAGGCCCCCAGCCCTCTGCGCTGCAGGTGTCCGTCCTCCCGGTGGACACAGAGGCACCCCACACAGCCCAGCACCCTCTCCCAGTGACTCCCCTGGCAATGCCAGGTCACAAGCCCTCCCCACAAAGTGCAGGGGGGCCTTGAAGAGATAAGAATGACTGGATGATGAAGGGGAAAGACACTAATGTCCTCTGCTCAGGAGAAAAGGAACCCATCCCTCCCTCTGGCAGGGTTTATACTCGGGTCATGACCCAGGCACAATGCAGAATCCACCCAAATGTCTACGAATAAAGGTAGGATTTGGTTCCAGATAAGCTTTATGCCATTTAGTTCTACGTTCAATATAAGACAGTATTAGCTTGACTTCCCACTTTCCCCTACATCAGTGCATGGTCCTTCTCACACATAAAGAATTCTTACATTTAAGGGAAGCGATAGAAAATTTATCATTGGCCGTCTGTAGAACCACATGCCAGACAGCACTGGGAGTTGGTCTGCCCAAGTTCTTAAAGTCAAATTGAAAACTGGATCTAGACCTTGGTCTTTGCTTCTTGTCCTAGTGTAACCAGACAATAAAACAGCTGAAAAAGCTAACTGTTAATTCTATTAATTACAGTGTTAATATTAAATATACAGAATTATATTAAAAGTAACAGTGCTAATACGCTTAAACCTGTTAATACACTGTAATCCAGCTTGGCCAATTAAAGGGAATTGTACTTGTTACCCCCAATGTGTCAAACTCTAATGCTCCATGAACAGGAAGATACCCTGCTGCCATATGAAATTCCTTGAGGAATGGGACTTAGGTGTCATTTTCAACACTGGGTACCAACTCTGTGACAGGCCCAAAACAAAGTGCCTGGCACAAATTACCTAGCATAAACTTTATACCTGAGGTAGGTATGATGGATTTTCCATTTTACCAATAAAGAAAGCAGGTTCATGGGATTTAAATAACTTTCCCAAGGTTGCCCGCTGGTGAGGAGTCAAGTCAGGATTGGAACCCCTGTCTGTCCAACTCCACACAGACAGAGCATTAGTCAATCACTCCCTGGCCCCAGGGGGCTCCCAGTAAATGTTTACAGAGTTGAATGCTCAAGCTCCAAGGAAATGTTACCTATGGTCATGCTGTATGGATAGTCTCTTAAACCAAAGAGCGATCTTAAACTCCTTAGACTGTTAGCTAAGAAAGGAACTCTGACCAAACTATAGCCCTGACTCATCAGAAAATCAAACTCATCCTCTTGTGAGGGGCTGGCCTTGGACCCTCAAAATCTGAGGCATGGGACTATGCAGAAGGCCCAGACATGATCCCCATCTCCACGTGTCTTCATTTTTACCTGCATGGCCAAGCAGAGTGTGTTGAGCATGATGAGGACAAACATCACGTATTCGAAAGGCGAGGAGTTCACCACGTACCAGAATTTGTACTGGTAGGGGTTTTTCGGGATGTATCTCCGCAAGGGACGTGCTTTCAAGGCATATTCAACACACTGACGCTGCAACGGCAGAAAAGAGCAACGAGGGGACCTGAGCACGTCTACAGAAGGAGGACGCAGCTCTCACCTGCTCTGAATGAGCCAGTGTGGCACTTGCTGTGAAGGACCCAGGACCAAGGGGAAAACTACTAGGCAACCCCCATAGGTACCACTCTGCATCAGGGACAAAGGGCCCCAGCTCCATCACCTCTTCTGATCCTCACAGCAACCTGGGGGTGACCAGATCCCCCATTCTGCTTCCATCTTACTTATTACAAAACTGAGTTCAGAGCTGCAAACTGCCCACCTGAGATAGCAGAGTGCAGAGCCTTGAGGCCTTACCCAATTCTTATTCCTGCCATTCCTCTATGCCAGTCATCGCATCTGTAGTTCTCCTGCCCTGCTGTCCTCCAGGAAAGGAAACCGTGTCAAAAGGCACAGAAATTCTCGAGAACCAGAGGGGCTGGGTTCACTGTCTGAGACTGGAGCCCTGTGGCTGCTCCAGGATAGACACACCTGACTCACCTCTCAGAGGCCAGAGTGTGTTAACTGTAAGTACCTAATAGTGAGTGAGCTGTGGGTCCATCTGGGAGCTTTTGAGGCTCAGGAGCTTGCTGTGTCCTCAGACTTCTGGGTCGGTAATGATGGCTAGAACACTATTGCACCTACTCACTCTGGGGCTGAAACTGGTCCACTCTTTGGAGCAAGCCCAGGAGGAGCCTCCAGCTGCGAGAGCTCAGCTTACGCCTCAGCCCACAGCTACTCTCATTCTTCTGCTTGGACTCTGGGTTGTGACTTCAGACGGGCTCCCTCTGTCCAGGACCTGGCCTTGCTATGACCTCACACGTTGACTCCAGAGCCCCCCGCTTTGGGTCAGTTGTGGACCTTGGGTGGCGATGATTTCAGCTCTGGTGTTGTCTGGATGGCCTGGGCCTTGCCCTTACAGTCTTCTTCCTTGGTGGGGATGAAGAGCTAGGCCCGGCCTCTCTCTGACTGTCACTGATGGAATCTGCAGAGATGTCCTGACAACTCAAAGCAACATCTTCCTACAAAACAAGGCAGCACTGTCCTCACATTTCCCCCAATGGGCATGACTGCTGCCCAAGACAGACTGCCTCACCACAGCCACTTCCCGCAGGAAGCCTAGGCTGGCAGATTATTCTTGCTCACTCTGTCATTGTCAAACCGAGATGCTACTGATAGAGGACCTGGGGGAAACTCCCAGAGTAGAATCTTGATCTCACAATCTTTTCATGCTGAAATGGACCTCTAAAAGCAACTCCGGAATGCCCTCAATTTAGAGATAAAGAAGCAAACCCAGAGAGGATTGGGGACGCACCCACAATCACAGAGCAAGTGCAGGTAGAACAGGATGAGAACACAGGTTACTTGTCTCCCTCCCATCATCACACAACCAGAGCCAAAGCCCCTGCCTCTATCATCTTGGTTAAAACAAGATGCTAGATAGAGAGAGATGACTGCCACTGCAGCTGTAGTCCCAAGTTTAAAGTTAGTGACTTTTCCTGTGGTGTGAGAGCGTACTTCCTCCTAAGTCAACAGTTCTCAACCAGCAACATTTGGCACCATCTGGAGATGTTTTTGGTTCTCACCAAAAACAGGGATTGGTGCTGGGTGTAGAGGAGTGCTACTGGGATCTAGTGAGTAGAGGCCAGGGGTGCTGCTAAACATCCTACAAAGTACAACAAGAACTGCCTGGCCGAAAATGTCAATAGTGCCGAAGTTGAGGAGTTAAAGACTGTCATTAGGAACTCTGGGAGTGTCACTGGGTGCTTCCTGGCCCCTGGCCACACCACCCTACAGGATTCTGAGCTGTCACTGGTGGGTCATGACCACAGAAGGTGGCCCAAGCACCTCTCTGAAGTCTCACCCACAAGTCTGAGGGTGGATTCCACAATTACAAAGTCAAATCTGTATCTGGGAACCTAACTTTCAACAGTGATGACTCAGACTGGCTGTGGGTGTGCTCTGAACAGGGCCCAAGCCCCAGGGACAGACACAGGCAGTGCCTTTCCCTGTGCATGGGGGAACCACCAAAGGAGAAGCAATTCCTCTCCTGCTGGGGGGATGGAAGCCCAAACAGTGTGTGACTTTAACCTGATTTTTGTCCAGCTCACAGTTCTTATACTCTTTCTCCCCCTGCTCCTGGAATGTGACAATGACGAAACCCACGAAGATGTTCATCATGAAGAAAGCAACAATGATGATGTAGATGATGAAGAAGATGGAGATCTCTACGCGGTAGTTGTAGATCGGGCCGACATTCTCTCCATTCGAGTCGATGGCTTTGTACAGCAACCTGGAGAACAGAAGGACCAAATGAGCACCGCCAGCACCGCTCAGCCCAGGCAGCCCAGGCCCAGGCGTGTCCTCCTTCTGAATGCCACCATGGTCACTGACTGTCAGACCCCTCACTGGAGCCCCCTCCCCAAGACCCCTGGACACAGGCAGGTGTCTGAGGCACCCTCCTTAGTGTGAGGTCCAGTCAGCCCGGCACCTGGGATATGCTTGTGATTGAATATTTGTGAAAAACAAAAGATTTCACAAATATTCAATAATGCACCTTCTTATTCACAGATAGAAGAGAGGAAGAACATCTCATGTGGACACTTTCCGAACTGAAAACTGTATATAGACTGGTGAAGACAATAGCAAGCAAGCGGCCACGAATTTCCAAAGAACCCGGGGAGCTTCCCCAAACTGAAATGCACACTAAATTAAATATAGGCTCAGCAGAACTCAACAGGAAGAGGGGAAATTACTATCACACCCCCAAGTTTAATTCAGCCTCATTTTGATGCTGATTCAACTTCCAGGGCACCCAGCCCCTGGGTGCACTGGGCTACACACCATTACATCCATCTGGAAAGGTGGACATCACTGTCATCCTCATATGATGGAAGCTCAGAAGGGGATCTAAGTGCCCAAGATCAACTGCTTGGGGGCAGAGCCCAGATCCTCTGACCCCCAAGTTCCAAACTTATTCATTTCCCCTCATCTGCCACCCTGATTTGCTAAAGCACAGTGTTCAAAACCTAAGACTCAAAACCTGTGTAGAGTAGAAGATCTTACTCCATGCCTCTTCTCTCCTCAGGACCAGTTTAATGAACAAGCCCTACCCAGCCATCCTTTACCCCGCAGGCACTCCTGTGAAGATTCCTGACTCTCTCATGCATACAGAGAGTTCTGCCAGCCTGAGAAGATCAGCCTGTCCACCTTGTGCAATTCCTCTAGGCACGGGAACTTGACATTCAGGACTCTACCTATGTATTTATGTTCTGCTGGCCCAGATGTGGGGTGAGGTGCCAGAGAGTAACAGAGGTACAAGAGACTCTCCTTTTGTATTCTGCCTCCTTCCTTCTGTTTTTCTTACTCTGCCCATCAAAATCCTAGCCATTCTTCAGGACCCTATTCTGCACACCTCTGACATAAAAGACCCTCCTGCCTAGTTTGATCACCTGACAGTCTAATTGAATTTGGACTTTGAAGGGAAGAACTTATGTGGAGACAATTTCCACAGTGCATAACAGAGCATGCTGCATGGAGCTGGTATCAAAAGCATACTTCATGAATGAGTGAGTGCCTCAGTGAAAGATATGGCACAATGGCAGTCATCCACACATGGTACATATTAGTACTAAGAAAGAAAGAATGAATGAATGGTCTGGGACACTGCAAAGACCCCTCTTTAGTGTAATGGCAGCTTTACTGATATAGCTACCAACAGGAGCTGGCATGACAAATGCCTCTAAGGACCCCCATTCCCATCCAGAGATGCTCCCCAGGAGGTAGCAGAGATGAGCCCCCAGCCTGGGATCTGTGCCCCTACCCTGCTTCCCAAATCTGAGAGTCCTGTCAGTTGGCCACACAGGTGAATCCTTTGCCTAATCAAACAGAGGGACCCTGTGGCCCAAGAAGTGATTGATAAGTGGCCCGAAGTTTAAAAGTCACAGGAAAAGCCTGTGCCTGTGGATAAAAGAAGTAGGACTCACTCCAGAAGAGATGGATCAGCCTAGAGGACCCCAAAGCAAGGAGGAGCCTCCCCGAAGACATCTGTTCTCTGTACTTACTCAGGCCAACCCTCAAACGTGGAGACCGTGAAAAGCGCCATCATAGCAGAAAGGACATTGTCAAAATTGAAATCGCTATTTTGCCAGATCCTCTCACGGACCACAGGGTTGTCAACGTCCCCATCCTTGTAGAGAATGAAAAGCCCCCTAGAAAGGAGAAGAAGTGTGGGTCGCCTTGGTCTGACATGAAATCGGTCATGGCTGCTCCAATCCCACACCTGCAGGCACAGTCACGCGCAGCCCGCCAGCTGGGCCACCGATCCGAGCACTGCGCCATCTGTGTCTGCATTCCTCCTCCTGTTGCTCTGCATTCAACCTAATCTCCGGTTCTGTTGCGTAACTACTAGTTTAATGAGGATTCTCCAGAGCAACTAGGCAGACACCGGCATATGCCAGATAACAAATGAAAACTACTGAACAATAAACATCTCTCATAGGCAATGGGCTCAAAGTGTACACTGAAGAATTAAAAGCTTTGGCCATGGAGAATTCCATAAGCTCTGGGAAACAAGCCCAGGTATCCTCTTATCTGCATTTTAGTTTTAATCAAATTCCTTCTCTTTATACTAACAATATTCCCAGGTTTTTTTCCCCCAGAGACATCTATAATTTCTGGCACCACACAGTAATTCTCACAGAATCTCATTTCCGGAAGGAGCCCAATGTCTTTACTTCACAGATGAGGAAGCAGGGGCCTAAAGAAGGAAGGGAAGGTGTCTTTGTGCTGCTGCGCAGCTCAACTCTAGAGGAGCCCTCCACCCCACAGCCCATGTGAATGGTGCCCCCGGAGGTGCAGAGTCACAACCTCATTACATTTGGTGCTCTCTGACTGCACAGTCTACTGAAAAGAAATCCAAACCAGTGCAGGCAGCCGGACCTCACTTGGTGACATCTCAGAAGGATGGAAAGCAGGGACTTCTGCACAGTCTTAGAACTTTAGGCAGTGGCTTCCATGTCTGCTTTCATGTTCTTCTGCACAGCTTAGGATAAGGGGCATGAGTATTTCCCACCTTGTCTCTCCTCTACCCATTATTGTGAATGGAAATATGGCCAAAATGCGGGTGATGGGAAGGCGATAGCCAGCACCTGAATACTAGGGGTTGAGCTCTGAGTTCTGGTTTGGGGAAAAATTATCCATGTGACTATAGGGTGAGCTTTCTGGGGCGTTTCACAATTGTTATTTTAGGTTTCAGTGCTCCCACCCCAGTTTGCAGATTGTATACCAAACATCAAAGCCACCTATCCATTGTTCTGGGGTGACGGAAACCTTTGGAAATAGAGGTGGTGCTTACACTACTATGTGATTGTTCTATATGCCACTGAATTGTATGTTTTAAAATGTTTACCTTCATTGGATGTGAATTTCATTTCAAACAAAAGAACAAAAGCCCTCCATCCCTCCAACCATGGGCTGAGCACACAGGCCTCTTGCAGTCGGTGACTTCCAAAATGCTAGCACAAGTGAATCCGGAAGCCTTCCATCTGTTCTTCCAAATTCCCTGCTCCTGTGTTCAGGACACTCACCTGCATTCCTCGGGGTTACTTTTGGCTTCATCTGTGCAGCGATAGAACTTTCCCTGAGTACAAAACAGACAGACAGTCAAATGCAAGCTGGCCCCTGAAGAGATCACCTGGGCCTCATGCTCCAAGGCATGTCCCTGTACCTTGAACAACTGGACCCCGATGCAGGCAAACATGAACTGGAGGAGGGTGGTGACGATCATGATGTTGCCGATTGTCCGGATGGCCACAAAGACGCACTGGACAACATGCTGGAGAGAGAGAGCAGGGAGAGAATGGAGGGGCACGACTTGCCTTTCTTGTTTTAGCCACGGGGACAGTTAACCAGCCAAGACTGTCTACGTGTATGTGCATTTGTATACGATTTTCCACTTCTGTGGTACTTCGCTTTCCAGGTAATTATCTGTGGGGAGTTACCCCCAGTGCATCACGGCTGCCTAGGAAGAGCACCCTGTAAGCGGGTCCCACCTTGGTTCCCTGCCATGGATGCGTCCCTGCCTGGCACACAGGCCCACAAGACTCCCTACCCCATAAAAGGCCTTAGGAAAATGCAAACCCTCTGGCCTTTTATACAACCTGTATGAGAATAGACTTAAAGACAAAAGTAAACACTATTAATAATGTAAAAGGTAATAAATAAACAGTAATCACATAAAGAAAATATTTTAAATGAATAAAAATAAAGAAAATAATAATAGTTAAAAATGGTATCAGCACTTGGCAGAGGCAGCTCAATGGGATAGAAATGCCCTTTACAAATGTAGAACCCACTTTAAAATCTTTCAGGCCCCAGCACAGCTCTGGCCCAGTAGAGTCAGCCATTACGGCTAACCCCACCAAAGTAAGCCCAGCCTGGAGGAGAGAAGCCCAAACCTTAAGTCCTTTTGCTCTGTTGATTGCCCTGAGTGGCCTCAGGACCCTTAAGACCCTGAGAATCTTCACAACAGAGATGGCGCTGGATCTAAGGAAAAGAATAGAGAGGAAAGAAAGCCCTTTATTAGAGCTGGATGAAACACTATGAAGGCATTACACTCGGCTTTCACTTTAATACCATGACACAGCGTGGTGGGACCCACGTGGAGCTGAGCCAACCTCTCCCCGCGGCTCACAAATGACCCATGGCCACAATCCATGGGGCCTCCTCGGCCAGGCCCTCTCGCAGGGGCCCTGAGGCAGGTGTGCAGCTGACCTCAGCAGAGACACAATTGAGGAAATTTGCTTTGTTCTTTTCATTCAATGTAAATGCTAGGTAGTACTCCACGGCGTTTAGGCTTTGGTTAGTTTGTTTGGTTTTGTTTTCTAGCTTTGGGGCTCTTCTGCAGTGCTTTGGGGCTGGGCCTCGCTGGCCTTCAAGGAATCCACTTCTTAGTGGGAGAGATGGGCAGTGACGCAGCCACAGGAATGTCACCTTGGAGAGTCTGGGAAGGCCCCTAAGGAGGTGATACCCAGGTGAGTCCAGGGGCAGTGAGGGTTAGCTAGACAAAGGGGGAAGGGGCTGCAGGCAGGCCCAGGGAGCATCAGATAGGCAGGTCCTGTGTGACAGTGTGCCGCTCCTTTAGCAGGGCCGGTGGCTGGGCGTGGCCCGAGCACATTCGAGAGGCTGGGGGCAAGGGCTGCCGCTGGAGAGGGCAGACATAGCCAGGAACTTATAGAAGTTGCAAAGATAATGGTTAGAATGTCCTTCCAAGCTGTGGCTATATGGCTCCCACTGGACCCTGTGCTCCAGACCTCTGGGTACCACAAGCAGGTAGGGTACAGCTCAGGCTATTTTCCACCAGAAATTGCAAAATGCCATGAAAAGGACCTAGACCCCTAACTTGTAGTCTCAGCCCCCTCCTAGTTGAAAATTGTAGAGGCAAGAAAAGGGGGGTTCATATATCCCGGAGATGAAGGGAACCTTCACTATCCAATAGGAAAGGGCCCCCACAGGCCACCTGGGTCCTTGCTCCTTTCATACAGATGAGGAACTGAGGCCCCAGAAGAGGATGCCCTCAAGGTGCTGGGACCAGCCCCTGAAGGACGCTGGACGAGAACTTGGCTTCTTTTACTCTCTGTTGAAAGCAAATATCACAGAGTATTATAAGCCCAAGGTAGCAATGTGCATGAAAGCATGAATTATCTCAGTGCTTTCTGGCATGGGTACCAATTAAGGTTTCCCAGGTAACTAAATATGATTATTAAAATGATGCCTAGCCTTTACAGATCATGTTAACATTCCTCATGTAAACCATCCTGCCCAACAGTCCTGTGTGTATGTACGCCCACACCCCAGAATACTTACTGGATCCCAAATGACACCAGAGAGACTCCAACCACCAGCATGTCCAGCAGATTGAAGTAGTTCCTGCAGAAGGCCCCTTTGTGGAGGAAAGCTCCAAAAGTCGTCATCTATAAGCAGAATCATGGGTGGATTTACTGCTTTTTCTCCCCAGAGGAAAAGAAACCTGGGCTCTTTATAAAACCTTGAGGAAAGTCTGTCTTTATTAACAAGTGTGTGTTATGAAGCCAGAAATGCAAACCAACAGGGCTGAGCAACTGAATCATTTGTTCAAAAATGGAAAAAGGGCAGCTGACTTGGGGGACATTCTAAAAGAAGAGAACAATTTAGACTTTATTGCAGGAACAACCAATTTCAAATATGAGTAATCACTGGCTTGTCCAAAGAGCCTGTCTCAGGAGAGAGTTCACATGACCATACTTGTTAGGCAGTAAGTGCTGCCCAGACAAATTGGCTTCCCTACAAAACGCTGGTTCTGGCAGCCTACAGTCCAGGGCTCACGGGCTATGTCTGCATAGAAACTGGCATTTTTCCAGGGAGGCCCCCTTACTGATCTTTGTGGTCCTTAGCAACACATCCACTTTAAACAGCTCTTCCCACTCCGCTACTGCAGTTCTAGCAAGGTGCGCCGGGAGCTGTCACAAACAGCGCACCTGAGTCAGTCTCACTGTGCTTTAGTCACATGCCATGTGTACCTGCAGCCCACTGGTAATGGAAAAGGAGTTCAGTGAGGAAGTATCCCCGGAGTGAAAACAGCAAAATACAAAGAATTCACTGTTTACGTTAAAAGAATTTTTTTAAGTGGGGAAGACTCGTAAGTATAGGAGAGGAGAGGCAGAGTTGGGAACTAATAAACTTGGACCACATGAAATTGCCAATACTCAACCTTTTCTGAGCTACAAAAAATGACAATTTCATGCCTTAATCCAAATAACCAAAAAGCCTTCCAAATCTTCCCAAGGCCACCAAGAACCTCCATTTCAGATGTCAGATGCTTCTTGGCAAATCTCCATTTTCTGAATCCTTCCTGTTTTAGCTTATCTCCACTCTCCAAAATACTTTCAAAATGAAGAATGACTTGGAAGATTTAAGTCACTGAGGCAAACATACAGAATTTAAAGCACTATTTTTTTCTTTTAAATAATCTTGTATCTCATTTGCCCCAAAGCCCAAAAGTAACTATATTCATTTAACAACTAAGGCATGTGGAAAGTAAAATAAAACCTCACTTAACCAGGTTAACAGACTAAATAGCACAGACTAAACAGAATATTCCCCCATTTAATTCGAGGAAGAGAAGGAAAATTATTTAAAATAAAGAGCAGCTGGGGATCAGGCAGAGGCCGGGCGAGTGTCCTTGTGCCCCGTGCCCGCCTGCCTTCCTGCCTTCCGCATCGGTGCTTCTTACCATGGAAACCGTTGCCAGACTCTGCTCAGTGACCCCCGTGGGTCTGACTTAGAACTGTCAACAAAATTCACTGGCTTAAAGGCAGGAAAATGAACTCAGACTTTTAGATTTTTAACAAATGTTTAAACAGGGGTTGGTTGTTTAGTTGGTGTTGTGTGAATGTTTTCATTACCAAGTAATCATAGTGGAAAGAAAAGAAGGATCCCATTCACAAGCAATGTTAAGTGAAGTTTCATTTTATAGAAGATTTTATGAAGAGCCCAAGTTCCACAGTTGTCTAATATACTCATAAAATACATTTTTTTCCTAAGATGCACATACAAAAAACTGAAAATGGTTGAAAGAAAATTGCGGTTGAAAGTCGTCATTTCCCAGACTGTCTCCCCACTAGGTGGCCATTGCTCTGACAGTTGTCCGGTACTGCTCCAACCCACAACACATAGCAAGTCTGGGGGTGCTTGGCTCTCTGCTGTGGGCTCCAGGAAGCTTGGTACAGAAGGACTGAGCTCGCCCCGGGGTGGCCTTCACCGTCACTACACAAACCGTGTGCAGCAATGGTACCTGGCAGCTCATGCACGGCTGGTACATCAGGGCGCCCTGTCCAAAAAGGTGCTCCTTTTGTTTGTGTAAATGTGAGCCCATTCATTACAACAGATGTAAAATATCTTAACACAACAAGATCCAAGTTATCTTGCAAATCCTGTTGCAAGAAAATAGTGCTGTTGTTATTTTAGGCCACTGAAACATAATTCAATCAAAGAAATAAAAAGAGATCCATTCACTTCAAAGGAAAAGTGCTTTTCCTCTGATTTTGACATCAGGAAGGGTGGAAGAAAGTTCACAGGTAGTGATGTATCTGTTATCAGTTGACATATTTCAGAGAACAAAAAAATTTTAAAAGAGTAAAACATAATTCCAGTCACTATTATGAAGCCAAAGAAACTCTTACATGCATCAAAGATGAAAAAGAAAGAGCAAAACAAGTTGAAAAGTTTTAGGAAAAAATCCTTTGGTTAAAAAAACAAGTATAAGCTTGGTCACAGACAGCAAAGAATAAAAAAACAGTCGAAAGCACTTCATTCTGCTTTGCTGTGTCACATGCAGGAGGAGATCCCTTAAACACAAGGCTGTGGGACCCGCTACCTTCAAAACAATCTCATATGCAAAAAACACCAGTGAAGACATAATCTGCATAACCTAGTATCTGGGAAGTAAACAAGCGATTGAAACTATTATTGCTACAGCTGTGTTAGAGTATGTAAAGATCAATGAAAAGGCCATTACCTTTAACAGGATTTCAATAGTAAAGATGGCTGTGAAAACATAGTCAAAGTAACCCAGTATCTGAAAAGTACAACAATGAAAATGAGAAAAAGGCATCTGGACAATAGCCACACACCCAGGGGTAGACTCCCACATGCAGGCAGGGTCCCTCCCTGGATAAGCCTGCCACCGTGGAGGTAAGTGCAGAGATGCTCATAAATACCCCACCTGGGCCAATATCAGCTCATCTTTATGACCAACATAGAGCACTCGGAAATACTTACCTGCTTTAACCACTCAGGCTAACTTGCTCCTCAGTCTCATGTCTCAGACAGAGACTCATTTCTAAGAGTGCTTTATTAATAACCTTTTCTCATCAGAGCATCACATTGACAAATTACTTGTGGCACCAGATAAATTAGAGTCTTACACACATTTTGCATTTTTTAACTGCATTTTTGGCTGAATGAAATATGCTGCTATCCAGTTGAGCTTTACATTGGCGGAGAAATGTAAATAACGACGTAAGGGCCATTAAATAGGGCCAGAACCTTCCATATGTTCCCTTCAATTCCAGCCCATTTAATCAGTGAGTAGACACCCTCCCCCGCACCAATGTGCAGGTCTAGATAACTCCTCAAGGAAGAGTTTCACTTATCACCTTGCTCTGAATCTAACACTCCTCTTTCCCAATACTGCTTTTTTAACTTCTCTGGGCCCACTCAAAGAACAGATAACCTGGTTTTTGAATTATCAGTCCAGGCTACTTTGTCAGCATTCCTGAAAACACCATCTACTCCCCAATCAACCAAGTCCTATTTGCCCCTTCTGGGGTCTCTGCCTTTACTCAGAGCCATGGGGGCCGGGCGGGGGGTGGGGTGGCGGTGTCAGGTGGCTGCAGCAAGAAATCTGACCACTATGCAACTAAGGCTGCTCGCAAGGAACCTCAGCCAAAAAGAAGGCAGCTGAAACTGCCTGCAGACTGCTTGCAGAAGAAGCCATGTTGGCTACTTATTTTCATGACAATGGCGCTCAGTGGTATGAAGGAACTGAAGACATCAGAGTTGCAAGGGACCCTGGTAGCCATCCAGGCCACTCCTTTCATTTAACAGACAAGAGTTGTGGGAAGGGCTAGGGGATACCCGCTCAGGCCGCGAAGCCAGCCATGGCACTGCTGAGCAAGGAGCTGGTCAAGAGCCCCAGGCCCTGCTGTTTAAGTGTGGGATCCATCCCAGAGGAGTCCTTTATGCTCTGTTTCAATAAGATGACGTCCTCTGCTTCAAAGGCTATCTTTCCTCAACTAAAGTTTAAGTTTTCTCTTCAAAGGGTATTCGTTATCCGAACTGTTTCCTTTTTTTTTTTTTTTTTTGAAGATTTCATTTATTTATTTTTAGAGAGAGGGGAAGGGAGGAATAAAGAGAGGGAGAGAAACTTCAATGTGTGAGAGATACATTGATTGGTTGCCTTTCACCCCTCCCTGGGGACCTGGCCCGCAGCCCAGGCATGTGCCCTGACTGGGAATCGAACCAGTGACCCTTTGGTTCGCAGGCCGGTATGCAATCCACTGAGCCACACCTCATTTTTTAATTTAGAGATTTTGCTATAAGTTCTCTATGTATCTGTGTTTCTGGCCAGGCGATGCACAGCATTTCCAGTACACTGCAGGCCTCTGGCCCCTCCTTATCTTCTCCATGGTCATGGCAGGACTATTATTATTAAAAGCACCTGGGTGGCCAAGAGCAGCACTGCTGCCCAAAGCCAACAGCTCAGCCTCGTGCCAGGGGTCAAAGCTCTTAAAGTCACTCAGCCTCCATTCTCTTTTTCACTAATAACTTAACTAAGGTTAAAAAAAGATTGCAAGATTGCAATTACATGAGATCTCCAAAACAGTCAAAACCCATAGCTAGAAAGTGGAATGGAGGTGGTCAGGGGCTGAGGGAGGGGGAGATGGGGAGTCGTTAATGGGTGTAAACTTTCAGTCATATAAGACATCTAAGTTCTGGAGATCTGCTGTACAACATAGCCCATCTCTATGAATGCTGTGTTGCACACTTAAATATTTGTTAAAAGAATAGATCTCATGTTAAATGTTCTTCCCACAGTAAAAAAAAAAAAACTGCAGTAGTTTAAAAGCAATACACATACATGTGTGTATATCTATTTAAGAACAGTAGCAGCAACTTTCTTGCAAAAAGCAGCAGGAGAATAAACTCAAGGGAAATAATTACAATAAAAAATAAGAATGTGAGGGTCCAATGTAAGTTAACTCTTTATCAATCTGTGTTCTAGATTTGTTCTTGACCTTATCTGTCATGTGGTGATATTTTTCCCTTGTGTCTCATTTATATGATGGAACTCAATGACACCTGGGTCTTTGTTTCATTTGAATGTAGAGATTAAGACAGGCTCAGGGCCTTCATCTTTACATCATCACCAACAGGCGCACTGAAGGAAAGTTCTTTATCTTCACGTCAGAGTATGTGTTTTATCACATACTCTGGTAGGTTGGGTTTGCCAGGCTTCAAACCAAGAGCCTGGAAATGGGAAGACACAGCACAAGGGTTGGATTGTCACAACCGAAAACCTGGGGCACTGGTCTGGTAACTTGTCTTACTCCTTACGTCTCTAAAATCTCAGGAGCAGACAGAGGCACCGCCCAGGCAAGGCCGCAACACCTGATGGACTCACACACTGGTAGGCCGCCCTCTCTTGGGAGGGTTTCTTAGTACCACCTGAAACTGCGCTACAATGTCAGGGCCGAGAGGCAACAGGCCACTAGTCTTTGAAAGCAGTCTCACTTCGGGACTGTTCTCGGTGCTGAACCAGCTGAACTGCTAAGATGGAACTTCTCAGGCAAGAACTAGTTTGAGTACCATTCTGTCTAGCAAGGATACCATGCAAGGGTGCTATAACCTACGTTATGAAACTGATTAACAGAAACCTTAACCCTCTACTCATTTTCCTCATTAAACTACCTCCTCCCCAGCCAAACATAGTTCTTCCTCTCTATGGAACCACTCAAATCCACTGTCTATCATCTCCCTAACTTGTACTTTTCCCAGCAGTGGAATCAGGTAGGTTTGTGAATTTCCATCCATATAGAATAGAAGTCTTCCCTTCCAACCTAAGTAAAAGCTCCTGGGCATAAATTATACCTGGTTTCAATTTTACTTTCTGTCATGCTGGGTGCTTCCATTAGGCAGACATCTCAAAATAGGTACGGATAAGAATTTGACCAGGGAAGAAAAGAGGGTCCAAAATGTTGGCAGCAAGGAATGAGGAGTAAGAGAAGTAGAGTCCCTGAATATACTAGGAGTTACTGCAGAGTACTTAAAATGAAGTTTAAAATACATGATTCAGGAAAGGCACTTACAAACCTAAAACATAAAATGCCTACAGGTGAATGAGATGCCTACTCTAGCTTTTAGCCTCTCCGGCCTCTGGGGGCCCTGCCTGGATGACAAAGGGCCAGTGCTTACCCCAAGGGGAGCCCCACCCTCCTGCCCTTGCTCAGTGGCTTACAATGTTCCGGAAGGAGTGGCTGCGGATGGGGTCTTCGGCGGCAAGGGATGCGCTGCTCAGCATGATGAAGACAAGGATGAGGTTAGTGAAGACGTGGTGGTTGATGAGCTTGTGGCAGCCCACGCGGATCCTGTGGGGAACACCAGCGCATGGACACAGCCCCAGGTGGCGCCTGCAGCACACTAGGACAGGTCAGGCCAAGGACGGCCATCAGCTGTGCCTCCCATGCCCCACCCAGCAAACCAGAACCATCTGTCCATCAGCCCCTCAAAACCCCTGCACAGCAGACCCTGAGGGCCCTCAGTGCGACAACTGTGTGTGGGAGAGCCACAGGCACCACTCACTGTGTCTTTAAGTGTGGGGATTATTACCCATCTAAAGGAGAAGAAATGGAGGCTTACCCATGTGAGAGAACTTTCTTAGTAAGGACCAGGGGCATATTTCCAACCCAGGGCTGACTGTGACATTTCCTACTATAATGGGAAACCCAGTGCTTACTTCCTCAACCTGGAAAGGAGGCTGAGGTCAGAGCTCGTCATGGCAGCAGCTCACAAAGCATGGGAGCTCTTTCATGTACTGCAGCTGGGCTTACAAAATATGACTGCAGGGAGGGAGGCTTGGTGAATGTCCTGTTATGTAGAGATTTGGTCAGAGTGCTGTATTATTATTATTAATTTTTTTGGAGTTGACCCATAACGAGCACTCCTGAGAAAGTGAAGTGAGAGAGTTACTTCATCACGCAAGATCTCACAAGGATCTCGCTGTACCGTGCCGGGGAGTCCTGCAGTCCCGTGAGGCTGGGCAGAGCAGGGCAGCACATGGGCCGGCCCTCACGATGGCCCCGTGGGCCATCACAGCCTCTCCTGCTGCCCCTGATGTCCCGGGGGCTACTTAGTGCCAGACTGCCCTTAACCGCAATATCTGACTTTAGATTTCAAAGATTTTTTTTTTGTTGTTTTTGGGGGGGCCTACAGAATACATGCAGGTTTCCCTTTGAAAAGATTTTTTTTTCACTTTCAAAACTGGAGTCAACTTTATAGGAAAGTGACTCCTTGCTTCAAATCCTCTTTTCTGGGGCTGATTAAGGCCGGGATGTGCCCCTTGGAGGACTTGCAAGCTGATAGCAACTGAGTCTGGGGAAGGCCTTCCAGGGCTGAGGGCAGGAGTGCTCACAGCTCTGGGGGAAATCCATCCATTCCTTCAATATAGCAGACACAGTGAGCTCTAAGTGTAACATCAGCTGAATAACTTTTTTTTAAAGGGACACCCAAACTCTGAACAATGATGAGCTGCACGAGTTATCATCAAATCTTCAAGCCTCTGAGGACTGCAGCTTGCCTTGCTTCCCACCTGCGCCTCCCTGGGGCCTCGAATCATGCAGAGTTCCTCTCCGGCAGCCGAGAACTACCTCTGCAATTCTAGAAACCTCTCCTCCAGGAGTTATTTATTCCCTTTGGCATTTCACTCTATCCCAGATGATTTAAAACCTAGAAACCAGCTAGTAAATAAGTGTCTTCCTTTTACAGTACTTGTGAGTAATTGCCATGCTCCTGGTGAGCACGTTATCATTTTAACACGAGAAATGCCATTTTAAGCAGGATATCATCTAGCCGAAGTGACTAGCTCAACCTATAAAATATCATTGGCATATTATTTATTGCCATAAGACTTAACAGGGGAAAGTGATCAACTCTAATAGATCTCAAGATGAAGATGCCAGGCAGAAGTCAGTCACAAAATTCTCGCTCCCCCAAAGCATCTTAGCAGAAGACCCGTATGTGAAGAGAGGGTCCTCTGGTTGGGAAACACTTCACCAGTGAGCGCACCTGCAACTCACCTGCAGAGCATTGGGCTCTGACGGAGCAGCAGCTTTTCACCACTGCTGACTCCGGGGCAGGGGTTCAGGGGAGGGGAATGTGGAATGGGCTCTTCCCAGTACCTGTCCACACCCCACAGCCCGTACCTCCAGGACAGAAAGGCTAGGAAGAGATGAGCAGAGGACAAAGGCAAGGCCGGGGCAGGGGAGGTGCTGGGGCTGGGGGCGGAGCGGGCGGCGCTCTGACGTTAGGTGCAGAAGGGGGCTGCCCCACTCCCAGCCATCCTCCCCATCGCCAGCCACCCTCACGCAACCCGTACAGTCACGGGTGAGACACAGTAGGAATGTGAACAGAAAGGGGACATTTACGGGTTGGTCTTGCTAAGAATGAAGAAAGCGCTCCCTTCAGGAATGGGGACGATTTTTTCTTTCATGTTCAACTCCGAGATTCTGCGAGGACGGGGGCCAGCAGGAACCTCGGGCTCATCTTCCTCCTCCTCTTCCTCTTCCTCTTCATCTACTTTAAATGAGACACTTTTTTATAGGCATGAAACAAAGACTGCATTTGGGTTTTAATTATTCTCAATTTCACGTGAGAATTTAGTTTAAACTTTAACCACCTATCAGCTTACATGAATCAAAACCCTTTAGAATATGGGCTATGTGGTGGGGGAGGCAGGGGACTGAGAATCTTGCCTGTCTGGTACGTGTGTGTAGTTGTGGGGATGAGGTCCCCAGCAGATGAAGATCTGAGCACAGTTCAAAAAAAAAAAAAAAAAAGATGGCAGCACTGGGATTCTCACCACCATCTCCCAACACCCTGCTGTGTCCCCAGTAACCTCCTTGTTTAGCTTTAATCTGAAACACTGTGTGGGGCTTCAAGTCACACATGATCGGTCCCCCAAACCCCACAGTCCCTCCTACATCAGTCAATAAAGGCATCGGTCAAATGTGAAAATGCCAGGTGAATAGTAATAACTGGTTGCCTCCTAGAGAGATTTCCCAGCAAAGGTTGGCCTTACCCTGATCCACCTACACTTTCTCTCCCACCACCTGGAATTCGGGTTATGGAAGCTACCTATGACAAAAGAAAAAGCAGGGGACTGGACTCATGGCCTTGGTGACCTCAGCAGCCCAGCGTGTGTCCCCGCTAGGCCAGCCAGCCACGGACTCAGCCGCTGCCCACAGAGTGGCAGCAATGCCATGTCACTCATGAGCTGAGAGCCTGTCTCCAGCCCCGCCACCATACCTGGCACGTCACAAGGTGGGTAGGGGTCCTTGTCCTCATCCTCTTCTCGGTACTCATCAATTGTAACCTATGATGACAGAGAGTTCTTGGGAGGAGGGGAGATTCAGACTTAAATGCATGTCAGAGGGCCATGGCGAGGACACAGCCCTGCCACTCAGCACAGGGCAGAGGCGCTCTCTTCCAAGTGTGTGCAGCCCGTGAGTGCCTGTGCAGGGGCAGCAGAGGCTCAGGCAGCGACTCTGCAGAAGACGGAGGTCTGAGGGCAGGTGAGGAGGAAAGTGGCCTGGCCCCTCTCAGCCATGGTCACAGCACCCAGCATTGTCACCTACTGAAGATTCCTGCTGCCCTTCTAGACAGTGAGCCCCACGCAGGCAGGGATCTTGTAGGTTTGGTTCATTCTCAGTCCCCTGACACAGACTAACCATACAACAAGTATTTACTGACTCAATGAACAAACAACCAAATGAATGAAAACTCCAGAGCCGTCATACGTGGGATAAAGTTTAACAGTATAACCCCAAGCACACAGACCCCTGATCCTGCAATCTCCTCTGGGGACGGGTACCTATTAACAACCCTTGATTTTAACCCTTACTGAGAAGACACTACTCTAGGCCAGGTCTGACCACACAAGTCCAATAAAGGACAAACAAGTGATCAAGCCAGTCAATTTAACATAACTGGTTCTCTGGTAAAATATTGGCTAACAACAAGCTAAGTGCCTGAATTCACTTAAAACCCCGGGGAAGGCAGCGTCTAGAATGGCATACCACACTCACACACCAAAACATCACACAGGACACCTTCATGGTGGAAATGGCACATTTTTGGTGATAGCAACAGAATCATTTGAAACAAAAAGAGGAGAAGTGTTTCAGATCATATACCTTGTTGTCATTGTTGGCTATCTGATTTACTTCTGGCTTGTTGTTCTTTTTATTTTCCAGGCTTTCTTTTCTACAGAGGAGAGAACAGGACTTAAGAAACCAAGTAACTATATTTCTGTGAATAAAACTGCTAATCAGGATTCTGAATCAACAGTGGCCCGATAAAGGACAGAATCTAATTGGAAACAACCCTAACTGCAAGAACAGAGCACAACCCACACTCAGGGCTTCCTGTTCATTCAGTGCATTACTGGTTCATTACATGGATCATCTTATTAAAATTTTCATCCAAAAGCTAATCAGCATTGAATGCATCATTTATTTTATGAAGCCAAAATTAACTATAGTGACTCTTGAAGCATGGGGGAGTGTGACTCCCACTCTCAGCTCCAAGGGAACGAGAGCCAAGGAACTGGGCTCTGCCCCAGATGCCATCCTTTCAGGTCAGCCCCACGTGGCCACCCACGGTCACCACCAAGCAGCAACAGGGGGCCGCAGCTGCGGTCAAGTCTTCAAGGCTCTGCCCGGCCTCACCTGCAGCTGGATCCCCAGGCAGCCCCCTGTGCAAACACCTTAACTGAAAATGGGGTTACCTGGCAATCTTTTTCCTTTCCTTCTCTTCAGCTTCCTCTTTCTGAGCGGTATTCAAACTTTCAGCATCAGCCAAATTGTCTACAGCAATGGCCAAGAAGACATTCAGTAGAATATCTAATTTGAACATTTTAAGGGTATAACACCTGTTTGTTTAATGCATGGTCAACAAAAGAAACATCCGCCCTCCCCCCGCGCCACATTCTGGGAGGCTGGTAACAGGTGACTGTCCCCTAGCGCTACATTCCTGTGGTAAAGCCAGAGGACCAGAGATCTGTTTTCTAAAAAAACAAAACAAATAAAGAAAAACCTAGAACACTGTAGAAGACAGTCTGGAAAGAAGCAAAATTAGGATTGGTTAAAATCGACGAAAACCTATGTGTGCTTACACATAGCTATGGCTACGGTACGCATAGCAGATGACAATCTACAACATAAACATGGAGTTTTTAATGCATTTTGTTTTTTTAAAAACATATACATCCACCTACAAAACATATATTCAGGGCATGCTTTCCAAAATAGATCTCTTTTAAGGCTACACATTATGCAAATGATGATCTCATTGCATAAAGCAGTCTGAGCCTCTTTCACTTGAAACGGCCTTCGGGGTGTGCGGACACCTCTCTCATGCGATTGACTGACTGCGGCAGGCCTGCCAGGTGGTGCTGGGCTATTCTTTTGCCGAGGCCCACTATGGCTAATACTTTGACTACTGTGGTTGAATTTTATTTTTTCAAATAGTAAAAAGTTAAGTATTTGAACAAGGTGTATGGTTTTGGGCTCTTACTATAATGTTGTATGTGTGGTTTCCATGAATAATTGGGGGAAAAAAATTTCTGAACAGGGTTCCCAAGTCAGAAGACGCCTGTTTCTTATTCGCTAGCAGTTAAGTCCATTTTTGAGAAGCAGAGGGATCAGAGGACAGGAAGTCAAGAGGACTCCCTGCTCTGACAAATGCTTCTCTCAGGCTCATGCCCAGCCCGCTGCAGGCAGGAGCCCAGGACCTGAGACAGGAGAGGAACACTGCTGTTCCACGTGCCCTGTGCAATCTGAAATCTCAGGTGGGTGGCTATAAACAAACATAAGCTCACAAGGGACCGACGATGAGGTAGCTTCTCCGGGATTTCACACTTGACTAATGTATTTGAATATTTAAAGAGGACAGAAACATGAATGAACTATATTAAGACTTTCAAACCACCTTTAAGATGCTAGACTATTTTTTAAACCGAACCTCCGTGAGCCTGAGTGCTATTCATGTGTCTGTACAATAGCTCTTCCACCAAACATTTACTGAGGGCCTCCATGTGCCAGGTCTGGTGGTAGGCAGGGAGGACAGAGAGGTAAAGCAGACACAAGCAATGGCTACGCAGTCATAAAAGTTCCAGTCGAGGTAAAGAGAGACCTGAGTTTCCAGAAGTCTAGGATTAGAGAGTACTTCTTGGAAGGGAAAGGAATAAAGAAGTTAAGAAAAGTTACACAGCATGATACAGCAACAAACCAATGGATCTTCGACTTCCAAAGATGTACAGATTAGCAAAGCGAAGTTAGGCTCAGGGGTGCTTAGGTCAATCCACTGAAGATGGGTCCCCATCAGTTATGAAGGGTCTGAGGAAGACATAAATGTGCCCCGGCCTCCCAAGGATGATGGCACGGGGAACCACCTGGCTTGCCCTAAGCTATCCCCGTGGGACCTGCACAGGAGCTGTGCCGGCAGGCGGGGCGACCGCTGGTGCAGCCCCTGTTCTGTCTCAGGCTCCTTCCCCAATCCTGTTCACTCCTCAGGGCCTAACTGGGACCCTGCCTCCCCTGCGCCCTCCCGGCAACTGTGAAGGAGAGCAGACTGGAAACGGTAACCCACCTCCCCCTCACAGCAGCTACCACCACCACCGCGATGGAGTGACTCAGAGAGGGAGCAACAAGACACGACGGGGACAACAACAAAGCCCCGGTCGGCTCGAAGGATACAGTTCCCACAAATGAAGAGGATGATGAAATAGATGCAGACGATCATTCCCGAGGATGACGGGCCCCCGTACGCCATAATGCCGTCATACATCACAGCATTCCAATCTTCGCCCGTCAGAATCTAAGAAGCCAAAACTTGGATCAGCCGGCAGGTGGACCCGCAACGCCCCGGCGTCCTCCCAGAGCCCCTGGTGGCCACCTACATCTGGCGTAAGCTGCCTTTCACAGTCCAGTTTGCACTGAACAAATCCATCTGTTCCCCGCAGAGTTTTCAAAACATTATTTTGAATTACACAAATAGATGAATTAATCATTCTAGTGAAAATAACTTTACATGTAAGGCTTGTGTGCTCTTGGAGGACGCCCCAGCGCAGTTTTAGTGCCCTCCCCCGCCAGCATGCTGCTGGACTGTCCCTCCCCGGGGCCTGTATCTGCAGAATTAAACACATATTTTCACTCCCAGAGGAAACAGACAGTTGTTGTCTTCTCTGACTTATCAGGCATAAAGGGTATCACACTATATACATTTTTTGCTCTTTCCCCCCTTCAACAATGTACTCTGGAGAGACTCTGTGTCAGCAGCTTCCGTCCATTCTTCTTAACTGCTGCCTAGCATTCCACATATTGTAGTTAACCAACTGTGGAAATGGAGAATTATATCTATAAATTTTTACAAGCAGGGAATTCTCTAAGTATCTTATGTAAATTTACAAGCTATTTTATGAGTAGATACTAATAAGTACCTGAATTTCAAATATTATCTTCTCTGCTGATGATACTTGATAATTCAATCCATTATGAAATAGAATCAGATGAACATTAACAGCAATTTCAAAATACACTATCTTTCAGAAAGAGAGCCAGTGAGAGAGACAAGAGAAAGCATTCTCCTGTATCATCTATCTGGACCAGATACTTTAAAAATTAAAACTGTTGTGGGTCACAACCAAGCAGAAAAATAGGCAAATGATTTGAAAGGATAAAGCAATTTACAGAAAAGGAACTATAAACGGCTCTTAGTCATATGAAAAGACATTCAGTTTCACTCCTGAGAAAAGAAATACGAATTAAAACAAGATTCCGTTTTCACTGATCAGACAGGCCACAATCAGAAGAGGAGTGAGGCCGAGCGCAGGCTCCGCACTCCGTCCCTGGAGGGCGAGCGAGCGCACCCTCTCAGAGAAGGTTCGGGCGAGAGCATCGAAGCTGAAATGGACACACACCTTTAAACCAGCAGACGTCGGGGCATTTATCCTAAGATTTACTCTCACACATGCATCCCATGGAATATGTTCAAGGCCACCCACTGATGCAAGACCAAACATAACAAAATATTTATCAGCTGGGGGCTAGCTAGCTCCATGAGTTCTGGCACATCCAAACCACAGAATTTATACAGCATAGGAAAGGAGATGACAACCTTTTGTGGACCAATACGGAAGATTCTTAAGGACATTTTAAGCATTAAAAAGCAAAATGGTAAACATCATGCAGAATGGGCTACCATCTGTGTACATTCATCTGTAGGCAGGTTAACTGATTTGTATCTGAGCAAATATATCTCAGAGAGCACCCAAGAAGCTATTTAATGGTGGCTGCCTCCTAGAAAGGGAATTGGCGGGTGGTTGGCAGGGGGACTTGTTTGTTACTTCATAACCTTTTGTAATGTGTGAATTTTGTGCCATGAACATATATTACAAAACAACCACCACACAGGTTTCTCTGAAGGAAACCAGGAAAATGAATGACTTAATCAGTGGCCCCAAATTGAGTGTCATTCAAAACCTCTCAAAAATTTTAAAAAATTAAGTATAATACAAAAAATTAAGTATAATTCTGTCACAGCCTATAGCAGTAACAGACATTTCATTCACCTCAAAATGACTAAGTGGGAAAGAATCTTAGAGATCAGTCCTCTAGCCTCTTGCTTTTTTCGGAAAAGGACCGTGACTTTCCAAGGTCACAGAGCTGAACACAGAGAGAGCCCCCGGGCCCTTGACGCCCACCACCCCTTCCACCAGCCCGGCCACCCCCTCCCCCAACCGCCGCAGGGCCCCGAAGCTCCCTGTCGTGTCATGAGAAAAGCCACAAAGGTAGGTGGGGCTTTTAAATTTATCTCCCAGGCTCTGTCCACGGAAGGGCTTCAGCTCACAACACAGGAAGATGAAGAGGGGGTTTAGAACAACTCAGCTTAGGGCCAGGCGGGGTGGAGAGGCTGCTGTGCTGTCTCACACTGCCACTTGCTTCTCAGCCTCACTGCCCACAAAGGCCCCGACAGCACCAACACCCTCAGAGTCTATGTGTCCTCATTACATCACACGAGGAGGGCACAGAAAGGGCAGGAGGCTGTCACGGCTCTTTTATCACCATGATTCCTTTAACTACACAGGAGCATTAGGGCTTTAGAATTTATTTCTTTGCATAAATCTGTGATAGCCAGGATTACAAAACTTGCCCGTGATCAAACATTAGCACAGAACCAGAAAAGGATTTTATAGCCTATCTCACAGAAACCCAAGAGCCAGGGGGCTGACAAAAACGTTAAGTCACATGTCACATAGACAGCTGGATTACAATGCAAAAGAAATGGCTTAAATGGCACAAAATTTGTCAGAGCATTATTGGGGCAGAGGTTACTAATGAAAATGAAATTATTTTGTCTTCCTGAGTTGCGGACAGACAAGGTGGCGTCTCCTAATGTGCTTCTCAGGGGGAAAGAGATGGGAGGGCTCACCTGGAACACTGTCAGAAGTGCTTGAGGAAAATTGTCAAAGGTGCTCCGCTTGGTCTGCGTCTCATCAAAATTAAACTTGCCACCAAAAAGCTGCATCCCAAGCAAGGAGAAGATAATGATGAAGAGGAAAAGCAGAAGTAACAGTGAAGCAATGGACTTCATGGAGTTTAACAAGGATGCCACTAAGTTGCTCAGGGACGTCCAGTGCCTACAAGTCAAGATGAGAGTGTAAGCCCAGAACACAGAATGTCCCCTGACCAGGGATGTGGCTCGCCATCACCTCGCATTCCGAAAACACCTGCAGCGATATACGTGTGTCCTTACCTGGTCACTTTGAAAATTCGTAAGAGGCGCACACAGCGAAACACAGAGATCCCCAGGGGGGACATGATTTCCAGTTCCACCAAGATCGTTTCCGTAATTCCGCCACACACCACAAAGCAATCAAACCGATTAAAGAGGGAGACGAAATATGCCTGGAGACCCAAGCTGTACATCTTTACCAGCATCTCACAGGTGAACAGAGCCAGGAGGACTTTGTTTGCAATATCTGAAAAGACAAAGAGGCACGTGGCCTTGGGATCTCATCGTGGTGGTGGCTCAGACTCCACTTCTTCCCTCCCAACAGTCCCTGCTGGAAATTCCTCCACACCTCCGCCCCTCTCTCTGCTGATGCCTCCATTACAGAAATGTGGCACTAACATGTATGGCCTGCTTGACTGCCAGGTTCTAGTCCCGCTGCTGCTGCTACCCTGGACATGTGACTCTGCAGAGGTGCCTTGGTCTCTCCAGGCCTCTGTTTCACTGACTATAAAATGGGGAGGGACAGTTTACCACATAGTCTCTGATGCTGCCTAGACCTAAAGGCCTACGATTCTCAATTTAGTCCATGATATTATATTTTCTTTCCATCAGTCACAAAAGACCTGTCCAGTCTTGTTTACAGCACCACAATGTAATAAGCAGTTACCTATCAAGGTCATTTCTATCAGCAGAAAATACCTCCCAGCAGGCTGCAGAGTTGGACAGAAACAGATTTGACTTGATGAAAGACAGGGCTTCTGGGTGGCTCTAAACTGTCACAGTCAGAATGGGCTATCTCTGGGGACAAAAACCACACCCCATTGCTGGGACAGTCAAGGCAGGGGAGCAATCACCACTTGCCAAGAATAACTATAAGGGAAAATAAAGCTTCCTTTTAGTGGAGGCAGGGAGAAGGGACGGAGGTCCCCTCCAGCTGGAAGATTCCTTGATCCTAGGTGGTCACAGGGTGAAGACAATCAGATGCCCTGGCGTTCATCAGCTCCAATGTGCTTCCTTCACCACACACAGTCTGCTTGGGCAGTTCTACTGTCTTCCAAGTTAATGCTCACTAGAAATGTTCCTGCACCCTTTTACACATCGAGCAGGTGAGCCTGAAGTGCAGTTGACAGCCTTGGGAATCCCTCATTAGGGACAAAAAGAGAACAGCCTCTGCTTGTACCTTGAATCTGTGTCAACCAGTCAGGCTGGTTGTAGTGCTCGGAGGAAATGGTTAAGGTGTTGAGAAACACCAGGACAATAACCAGCCAGTAGAACGTGACAGACTTCACGGCAGCCCTACATCTTCTGCGACTGAATCGGTTCCAGCGACGCCAGCGTCGGCTGAAAGACAGGCAGACGTTACTCCCTGAATGACAGACAGAGCACCTGCTTGCACAATCAACATCACTGGGAAATCACTTGTCTCCCACTCCAGAGGTCCAGATTGGGGTGCAGGAGGGAAAGACAAGAACAAATGGCACAGAAATGAACAGACCTCAGCATATAAATTATGTTGATCTTAAAATAAAAATTTTTTTAAGTATTATATCTTGATTTGATCATGCTATCAGTTTCCTTTCTATGGCTTGAGAGAACTCTGCAAGCTGTCATGCAGAGTCCTCAAGCCAGTTGGAAAATCTAGATATTCCTAGACCCGTGTGCAGATGCAAAACCAAGCTTTCACACTTGCGCAGTTCACATCCCCCCATGGATCTGTTGGTGCACAGAGCCACTTAGCTTGTCATTACATCTCTTGCAGCCTCTCAATCATCATACAAAATTTATCAGGCAGTGGAGTGCTCCAAAACCACAGTTTTCCTTTTAGGGAAACTTGCAGTCCTATCTTAAATCTGGGAGATTTCTCTGGAGCCTGGCAGAGCTGTCAAAGCTGAGTAGGACATGAGTCTTCATACTGAGTCATCAGGTACCCTCTCTAGCTAGTGATGTTCAAAATATACCTTTAGGAGAAGAGCCAATATTGAATTGTGTTTTCATACAAATAAAATGAGCTGAGCCAAACAGACAAGGAGCATGTCCTTTACTGACTTTCAGTTCCAGTTTGTAATGAGGGAAAGTATTCTTTCCCTTACTCTGTCTTCCTGTGGAAAACGTTCCCTGCTGCAGGACAGTTCGGTGAAGTGGGCTGTGCTCGAGAGCCCTGAGTCAGAGGGCTCTCCAGGCTGTGTCCACGCTGCAGCTGTGGCTGACTCAGCTGCGCTGTTAGGCTAAACACACTGAAACTCAGGGACCAGGCAAAGAAAGAGCTGTGCTAATTCTTCAGCAAGACTTGGAACAAACAAGGTACATTTTGTTATTGCTCTTGCTGTATGGTTTCCAATGGTAATAGCAGCTGGAAACAAGATGCCCAGCAAAGAAAAGTTCTGCCGAGGGCACTAGAGACTGTCCCCTCCAGGCTGGATTCCTTCGGTGATGGATAACTCAGCACACACACGCAAGGTGTATACTAGCCTGAATGAGATCAAGCCTTGGTGGGTCTATGCTGCAGTGACAAGTCATAGGTGTCTCCCAAATCCAGGGGACCTTACTGTCACAGCCCTGAAATCCTGCAGCACTCCCCATCTTGCCCCTCACTGGGTGCCGAGCACCCAGGCTTCATGCCAGCACTAGGCACATGGAGATGAAAAAGACACGGTTCCATGGCCCCTGTCCTTGTAAAGCACGCAGGGTCATAAATTATAAACCCATACCAAGTGCTATTCCCAAGGTACCAGAGACAGGAGCAAAGAGAAGGGAGCTGCAAATGCTCTTTGTAAGAGTCAGGATGTCTTCCCTGAAAAACTGAGATTTATGCTGAGTCTCCACAGTTCAGTAGGAGTTTGCCAGGGGGCAGAGGGAAGGGCACTGCACTCAGAGGAGACAGCTGGACTGGAGTGACTTGGGCGAGAAGAAACAGTGTGTATGGTATGTTTGCAAACAGAGTAGTGGGGAGCAAGAAGGTGCCATCAAAAGATGAGGCCAGATGGTGAGCCAAGGGTCCGATCATGAAGGAATTTACATGCCCTCTGGCAATAGGGGGTCATGGAAGGGCTTCTAAACTTATTTTTAGAGTCCAGTTTATTGAGATATAATTTAGAGACGATCAAAATTTACTGCTTTAGGTATACTGTTCGTAACCACCATCACCACAATTAAGATTTAGACCATTTTCATCACTCAAAGTGCTCCTTCCTGGTCCTCTGTGGTCAATTCCCCCTCCTCACCCCAACCCCTGACAACTACTGATCTGTTTGTTTGTTTGTTTGTTTTGTTCATACTGTTTTGCTTTATCCAGCATGCCCTATAAATAGAATCTATACCATATATGGCCTTGTGAGATTGGCTTCTTTCACTTTGCAAAAATTCTTTTCAGGTTCATTTGTATTGTTGCTTCTATCAGTTTTTCCTTCTTATTGATGACCATTTTTCTGTCATATGGATGAACTATAATTTATCTAACCAGTCACCATTTGATGGACATTTGAGTTATTATAGTTTTTGGCAATTATAAATACAATGCCCTAAACACACAAAAACATTTGTGTAGGCATATATCTTCACTTCTCTTACATAAATATCTTAGAAGTGGGATTACTGGGTCATATGGTAAATATATGTTTAACTTTATAAGAAACTGACAACTTGTTTTAAAAATGCCTGTGTCATTTGACAGGTAGGAGTACATGAGAGTTTCCATTGATCTGCAGCCTAGTCAGAACTTAGTATTGTCAGACTTTTAAATTTGATCCATAGGTGTAGAGAAATTTTCTAATAGGTATGTAGTGGTATCTCATTGTGATTATAATTTTCATTTTCCTAATGACAAATGGTCACTTCATGTGCTTATTCACCATCCATCTCTCCTCTTTGGTAATATGCCTCTTAAAATCTATTGACCGTTTTATATTGGGTTGCATTCTTACTACTGATACTATTCTTTATATATTATTCTCTCTATACACAAAGTACTAGTCCTTTATCAAATAAGTTTTACAAATATTTTTTCTTCTAGTCTGGAGCTTATCTTTTTATTTTCTATTGAAAAGCACAAGTTTTAGTTTTGATCTCCAAGGCAGGAGCTTAATGTTTACCAGGCAGATGGATCTTCTATATGAATATTGCAACCCACAGGGCAAAATGCAAGTCTAGAGCAACTCTATGTAAAATTCAGATGTTAAAGGTAACGAACCAACACACATGCGTAAGAAAAAAAATAGAAAGACGATACTGACCTGAGCTTAGATTTTGAGATGGCTTGACTGAAAGAAAGACAAAAAGAATATCATTCCTGTTAGGAAGGCTTGAGCATCTGCCCCCCACCCACCCCCTGCCATACCCGTCATGTCAGCTGAGATATTGGACAAGCCATGCACAGCAGCCAGGACTCAGCGCCCCCAGTTCCTGCAGCGGGCCAGCTGGGGAGCAGGAGTGAGGTGTTGCTGGTCCAGGCGGGCTAGGCGAGCCAGGCAGGCAAGGCTGCGCACCCTCTGGGGCCCCAAAGGAGAAGACTCTTAGCCAGATGCCCTGAGTAGCCATGGCTCAGGCAGTGATGCCAGGGGTCCTTCTCCCCCACCCCACCCAGGTTCCCCAAACTGAAATCAGCAGGGCCTCTCCTGCCTGCAACCAGCCACTCATCGCAACAGCAGCACGTACTGCTACTGCAGCTAATGAAGCACTGGACTAGGAGTCTTGGCTCCGCTATTTACTAACTGCGTGAGTTTGGGCAAGCAGCACACCTTTTCGGGCCTCTGAGTTCTCATCTGTAAAATGGGGAAGACAAACCCTCTTCCTGCCTACTTCAAAGTATTGTAGGGAAGGCAGAGCAAGAGAAAGGAGGCAAATCCACTTTGTAAACTGTTGAATATCCTGCCCATAACACATCATTTTTATGCATGTCTGACAAGATCAAATTCTCTTAAAAACATCACCTATATTTTTGCAAAGACCTAAAAGATACCACATGGAAGCACACAAAATAAAACTGCATTCCTTCCCACACCCCCAAAGCAGCCAGTACTCTGCACATTCCACCCTGCTGGTATCCCGCTGCTGCAGTCCAAATCCTCTAGAAAAAAAGCCAGTGGGGGTTAATGTGATGGCGCCCTCCACTGTTAGAAAAGGGTAGTGCAAGGCTCCCAAGAAGAAGTGCTGTGAGCAGAGGTGGGCAGGGTCTCGCCATCCAGCTAATGTGCATGAGGTTGGGAGAACCCATGCACGAAGGGAAACTTAAATACATAGCACATTCTAGTCAGCCACTCTGCCATACAAGCTCTTCTTCTAAGCACTGATGCCAACACCAGACTCGGAGGAGAATTGGGCCTTTTACCCCCACCGCCGACACCCAGAGGGCCCAGCCTCGGCCGCGCCTCTTCTTTTCCACCAGCACCTAGTGGACACAGTGGGACAGTGGGTTACCTGGCACACTATGCAGCAGGCTGCACTTTAGCAGGATGGCTGCTCCGGGGGAAGATGCATGGGAGGGACTCGGGGTACGAGGAGGACCAAGGGTCCAGGCTGAGCCCATCCGCCCCTTTTGCCCCTGAGGCTGTGTCCCCTGAGCTCCATTTGCTTCTCTAAGATGACAACAGCAGAAGCCACACGGGCAAGCAGCCTCCACACTCACCAGAGACTTCCACAGCAGCCTTGGTTCTCGCCTTCACCACTTACGTTCTCTGTGTTCACAGATTCCGTCTCACTGGTCGGCATGCTGGCTGTGGGGAGAGGAAAACCCTTCAGGTGGTGCACCGGAGGTGCGGACAGGCTGGATACAAGGTCCGCCGCAATGCAGACCCTCTGAGACCGTGGGAGGAGGAAGGGCCCTCAGGGGCTTGACCAGCAAAAGGAGGTGCTGAGAAGTCAGGCACCTCCAGAGCAGAAGGGCCTCTGCTTTCACAATCTGCCCAGAAAACCCAGAGTCCCCATCAGGAGGAAATTCTGTCCATCCAGATGCTTCCCAAGAAAAGCAGCCTGGGAACAAAACAATCCTGTCACGGCACCTGGTATCAGCTCATTCTCCTGGCTTCCAGGTTTGCACTGAGAGGCCACCAGGACATCTCAGGTACAGCTACATCTCTGTTTGCCCCAGCAGGTACACTAGAAAATCTGTGAATAGACCAATACTTCATGAACAAATTCGTCCTTTAAATATATTGGAGGAGAGGAGGAATCATGGATGGAGAAGTACATGAAAGTACCAAGCACAAAATCTTTGTTAAAATTTAAAAATTCTACTCATTTTTAGCTAATCTATCTGATGTCTAAGTTCTGCTGAGCTTGTGAAGCCAACATGTAGGGGCTCTTACCAAAGAACCAGGACTAGAACTCCAGGAAGTAGAGGCTATGGGCAGAGGGTTTCCTCCCACCCAGTGACCAGAGGGCAAAGTGGACGGTGGTCCCAGTGCCGCCAGGGCCTCTGGGCATGTGTCCCTCCTCCATGGCAGGATCCTGAGCAGGAGAAGCAGAGGGATGTGGAAATGCACCCACTAGTGTCAGGAGGCCCAGGGAATCCCCGGAGCCACCATCTGGCACTTGGTTGTTTTTTCGCACCCCTTTGATTAACTCCATAAACATCACGATCAAGTGCTGGAGGCCAGGCAGTGAAGGAGGTGTGGGGCACAGACAGGGGCTCAGCACTGCCCCCGCCTGGAAGACCAGTGGGAGAGGCAAGCCCCCGATGGATTTCCATTGACTGTGAAATGCAGAAATATAGACCCCTCTCAGGGTTCTGGCCAAGGAGTGACTAATCCTGCTCTGGGGTTAGGAGCAATCACAGAAGATGGAAATGTGCGAGAATCACTCAAACAAATGTACTGCTTTTCCCTGATGCATAATTTTGAACTGGAACAACTGTCTTTATAGACCTTACGGTATCAACAAGAAGGCCTTCCCACTGTGGCCTCCTTCCACGTGGCTCCTTGTAGCAAGGACGCCTCAGTTTCACCCACGAAGACTGGTGGTGGTGCCTGAGCACCGTGGTGCAGACTCCGCGGCCAGCCCAGGTTTGGAGGGCGAAGAGCTGGGTCCGCATGCAAGCTGTGTGTCCGCTGATCCTGCTCTGGCAACAGGCGTGGTGTGAATGACAAGGATGAGGGGGGACCTGACTCGAAGGGCCCAGAGGCCTAAGGAGTACCTTTCCTGAGCGCAACAGAGAAGATCCCTTTCCTTTTGTGAGCACCCAGCAATCTGAGCCTGCCTGGGTGGGAGTCTCAACAGTCAGGTCTGGGAACATTTAGGCAAAGGTTTCCAAGGAAGGCCAAATGAGCGGAATTATAGACCCACATCACACAACTGGTATTCTCATGGAATAACCTTTCTCTTCCTTAGTTAAGTCAAAAGAAACCACTACAAACTGATTCACTTTTTCACAACTCCATGCAAAAGAGAGAGAGAGAGAGAGAGAGAGAGAAGTAAACAACAATAACAACAAAAAAGCCAATAATCCAATCATGGAAAAATCTTTAGCAGAAAGCTGCATAAAAAGACACACACACACAGAAAGGCGCTCCAGCCGTTCTCTTCTGCATGACTGTTCCAAGCCTTAGCTTCAGAAGAAAGACTAAAAAGTTGTAAAATTCAACAAAGTTCATTGTTATAGGTTCTTCCCATAGGGTCAGCCTTCAAGAGCAGGACATAGAAAATCACAGTGTGAGATGCTTATTAATATGGCCATGAGCCATCTCTGTGGAATGTTTTTCTTGGTGTTCTAAGAGGGCAGGAGTTGAGAGCATTATGACATAGGGTGGGAGCGGGGGTGGGGGTCCTCAGGCCCCAGCTAAGTTCTGACTCTGCAAGGGGCAGAGTCTACCCCCTCCCCAGGTTTTAGTGTCCTGGTCATGCTAACTCCACACTCTTAAGGTTCTTCCATCTCTAACAGTTAACTGCTTCATGGTTCTACTATTAATCATATCAAAACTTCAGTTGTTACTTTGAAAAGAGCAAACTTCTAAACAAGCCAAATCTTTGTGGCTTTTTATCCTCTGGGGTCACGTCCTATGATGATTATCAATACAGTTGCAGCATTTCACTCCTAAAGCTTCATTTTTCAAACAACATGACTGAAACAGATTAAAGTGCATACTGCCTATAGGGAAGGGAGACATTGCTTGGCACTTCTGGCTGTGTGCCAGCTATTAGTGAATGAAAGGCACGAGTTGCTCTCTAGACTAAGTGAGGGGAAAGATAAGAAATAAAGCCAAACTCCCCAAACAGCAACCAAGAGACTCATGGCATGGCACAACACCGAGGGGGCCATGCCGACGGGGAGAAGTCCCCCTGCTCTCCCAGCTGACCCCAGCCCACCCTTCAGGCAGGGCAGGGCGGTAGCCGACAGCGAGCTCTCAGGTTGCCCACATTAAGTCTATCTTCGTGTTGGTGACCCAAGTTCTCCAAGGCTCCATGTTTCCACCTGTAAAACGCGGAGTACCTACATCTCAGGGCTGTTGGCAGAACTAAATGAGACAAAACACAGTGTGGGTCATCCCAGAGTGGGTCACACCGTAGTGGGTGATCCCAGAACAGGTCCACAGCACCAGGCAATCAGTGAGGCTCATGAATGGTAACTCTACCATCCTGGCAAAGCTTTCACGGAGCAATGTGGATGCAGAGCAACATTCCCCAAATCCCATGTTGCTCCCCTGACCACTTCTATCACTGCACGGAGGCATCAGGTATGAACAGTCATCTGCACTCCTGACGGACTCTTGGCCTTTATCTCTCCTGTCCTACACTGAGTTATTTCTTTCTAAGTTAGCCTGTTGTGGGGGGGGGGGGAGGCGGACAGCAACTTTTCTGTTACAATTACTTGACACCTACAGAGCCACAGACCCATAATAAATCAATCTACTCCAGAATGATGTCGCCAGGGGGTAGGGGGAGGAGAGGGAGAGGAGAATGACTATGCTAGGATTTGGTGACTTCATTTGGTCCTGGAAATGGACCTTGATCCAGTCCCTAAATCTGAGCAGGGGAGCCAAGCTCTGATTGAGGCCCTACAGCCCTTCTATCCACTCCAGCCTCTCCGTCCCTGCTACAGGACAGCATTTCCTTTTCCAAAAGTACAGAAAACATCAGGCCCAGTGGGCATAAGCAAGGAGCTCATATGCACATTAAAACATTTCACCCTTCACTTGCACTGGGCATTCATTTTTTTTAGTGTTAATAAATTGATGCAAGTTCCACGTCACTTAATCCCAGTACAATCTCATCTACATTTTTAAAAATGAAGACAGGAGAATCTCAGACAGTTAAAACTGGAAAGGGCTTCTGAGATTATGTGAACAAACTCTGTGATTTCACAGATGAGAGAACTGGCCAGATGGCCTTGGGACATAAGCTTAGATGTGAGAAAGCTCTCCCGCTCCCCTCTCAGCATCCTTCCCAGCACGCCATGCCATCCTTGTGCCTTTGGTACATATGTGAATATACTGGTATACACTTTGGTATTGGTATATGCTGTGTATACAGTGGTACATATTTAAAACTCCACAAATCAAAAAGTTCTAAAAGCCAAGCAAGCCTCTTATCCATCACCATTGGTTTACTATCCTAATGGCCTTTATGAACCCCGAGAAACAAGACATATAGCCTGACCACTTACTGAAGATCAGTCCAGCAAATGCAAATAGTACAAAATTCAAGCTGATATTGAGACTTTATAAAAACCAAAACTGAAAGAATTATAGAAACCCAAGTAAATAAATCCATGGGCAAATTACTAGAACACATGCTCTCCTCCCAAACCAACTTCCCTCTGTCCCCTTCAGCAGGGATCCAGTGTTAATTGCTCACAACTGGGCAGGCCCATTTGGATGCAAGCAAAGCCCTTTACCCAACCGTGCCACCTGCCTGCACCAGACCCTCCTGCAGAAGCAAGTCCGGGATCATCTACGTGCGGAGAAGCTATGTCTTTTCCCTCACACATTCCAGTGAATTTTTAGAGCTTTGTCAAGGAAGTTTTTATTTAAAAAAAAAAACAAAACACATTTAAAAAACATTTTCAGTAAATCTGGGTGAAACGAGCATGAGGACAAGCCTGATGCCTGTAATGGGATACTGGCCTGCACTGCAGTTTCCCTGCTAAAAATCCGGAGAAGCTCAGGGCCTCTGCTTTGTGATCTATTCCACTCAACTGGGCTCTCTGGGGAGAGCTCCAGGATCAACAGTTGGGCTTCGAGTACAGGGGCCCTGCGTTCTGTTGTCAGTCAGGAGAGGACAGCAGCCCTGCACACCCTGGACTGTGGATGAGAGATGCCAGGGCCTTTCCTGGCAGCCCAGGTCACATTATTTCTCTAACATCTTATACTGGGCCTGATGCCCTCAAAGGCAATGCCACACAAAATAAACCAGGGAAATGCACGTTCTCAGGCCAGCACAACAACGAGCATTTACACCAATGTCTAAACAGTCCTCTTTCAGTCTAAAGGACAACATACATCTCAATCAAATTGGACTGGCTTGTGAATTCAGAGGGGAATCAACACACACACAGAGTGGATGAATCTGTGTATGCGTCCAAGTAGGCAGCCGGCAAATTATGTTCACCATGAATAATCACAGCAAAAGCTCAGCCCAACTTCCTTCAGTGATGGAGGCTACTGAGGCCAAGCCTCTAGAAGAATGTTAGAGAAGCTTGCTCTTTGTCACCAATGATGTGGGGACCAGCCCCTTTTCCTTTTGAGCTTAGTTACCTAATCTAGAAATCAGGCGCCTGAGACCCATGGCCTCTGACCTGCTACAACTGCATAAAAAGGAAATGCCCACAGGCTGTCTGGTTTTACTCCCAGGCCCCGGGGGCGGGGTGGGGGGGTTTCCCTGGCATTCCCCTCGCTCATCAAGGAGAGCAGGGAATGACTGTGAGGCCCCTCCCACCCCTCAGGAGGGTCACCAGAAGTCACCTCCCAGCAGAACACCCTGGGTACTGGAGAAGCACAAGAAGGAATAGCCCTTGAGAGCCCTGAGCCAGCCAAACTGAGCCCACAGACGTCCTGGGCCTCCAAGAGCTTCTCTCCTCTGTTGGCCCCATAGAACAGGCTTTTGTGTACACTGAGGATTTCTTTCAGTATCTCCCACCAAGCCCCAGCAGCCTACAGCTCCTCACTCTTTCCTTTCAAAGGCGGGGTGTGGGCGAGGCTGGGCAATTGAGTAGGGGCAGCTGGACAATTGAGCAGCGGCAGTCATGGCCGTCTTCCTTGAAGAGAGGGGATCTGAAGCCAAGATTTTGTGTCTTCACCTTACCTTCATGACAAGCATGAGCAGTGCCATGACAACCCCTGAAGGAATTTGCCTGTGTTTGCTAGCGGTGACATGCTTAGCTGTCACAGGATAACAGATTCTTGTTGCTATAAAGAAGCCAGACTCTTCTTGGAGAATGTGGGTCAAGGCCAGATCAAGGTTTCTGTGTCTAAAGCAAGAATTATGCCCTGACGGTAACTACTCCTATATGACCAGTGGACTTGGGGAGCACAGCATCCACACAACAGCCTCTGCCCCACTTGCCACCAGCAATGTCAGTGCCTGCCCCAGGGACCCTGAGCATCTCAGTCAATAAAAGAACTCCCCTACTTAAACTACAGAAAGTCTCCTGGAAATATTACACTGCTTCCTCTCCCTATAGATCTCTCAGAAAGCTAAGAGAGAAGTCTCAAGAATCCTTGAAAAGTCCTAAGGGCCAAGCCCTGGCTGAGAAGAGTAGGAAACCAGAAGCCCAAAGAGAGGTCTCTTCTCTCTGGAGAGAGAAACCACTCATCTTCTCCTGGTGACCTCCCCAGAGCTATAGTCCTAAGTAGTCTCTGCAAACGTGTTTTCTTCCGCCCATGACAGAATTTTCTGCTTAGGTGAAGCCCACTCTTCCTGCAGAGGCCTCCAGGGGCTGCAGAGGGTCCAGGCTTTTCTTTGAAAACTCTAAAGCTGAACAGATCACTGCCCCCCACTCCCTGCCCACTGTCAGGCTAGCTCCTGCTCCTGACCCTCTTCCTCCCGGGGCCACAACATGCTCTCGGATCAATGATGGCTTTTATCCGTCAGTCTCTCTGTCCCTTTTCCCTTTCAGGCCTTCTGATGAGAGCAGGGCTCTAACACAACCTTCGGTCAGACCACCAGTGGCTCATTCAAGTCCAGTTCCCATAACCTCTGGGTTCAGTGTCCCCGAAGGTGGCAGAGTCCACTCCTGAGGAAGCATTGTAACATGTCCCTTCTTTTATCTTAGCTGCTGGCCCTGAGAGCTGTCTAAATCCTCTCAAATAGACTCTTTCTGCAGAGCTGCCTTGGTGGTGATAACGAGGTAGACGGACGGTATGCAGAGGCAGAGAGCTTCGCGCTACCGCAGGACCACACTGGTGGCTTGGCAGGCAGGGCGGGGTGCCGGTTGACTGCATAAGTGCCCTGCATGGGGATGGTCCTGACACTAACCCTGGAGCTTCCAAGGAGGGGCTGGGCTTAGCATTATTTCAGAGCACAGCTGGTAGCTTACCTATTTCCCACCTGACCCCTTTCCTCATTTCTACGCACAATGGCAAGTACCCAAAGATCTTTGTATCCTAGAAGTAAATTTTTAACTTTATTTGTATAACAGCCTCGAGTAGCTTCAACATGGTCCTAGGTAAACCTGACAGAGAGTGAAAGACCAAGAGGCCATTTGGAAAATGTACCCTGGAAAAAAAATCAATCAAATAACATCATTGGACTTTCATCTAAACTGAAACATTTTAGATGAAATGATGAAAAAGCATCATTTAGGGAAAAGTGTTTAAAAAGTGTGTCTTCCAGTCTAAGAATATTCATGCTGAATTAAATAAATTTTCTGAGTTGGTTCAGCTGCTTCTTTAAAAGGTACAGTTCACAGAGAAAGGAAATTGCAATGCTGGCAACGTTGGCAAAGACACACATTTTGGGGAAAGACAAGAAGAAAACAACACAACCAAGTTTCAAAGAAATCAGGCAATTAAAACATAGGCATCTTACAGACACAGCACACAGGGACATGCACATCACACCAGGCCTATGTGTGAGGTCCCCGGAGAAGAGTCTCCTGGAGACAAAGTTCAAGCTCAGCTATTTACCGTGATCTTTAGCCCTGCGTTGGCGAAAGCAGCAAAATTTCCTTTTCTTCTTATCCTCTTTTAGCAAGTCGGCCAATGTGACCCCTTCAGGTTGAACACAAGCGATTTCATTATGAGTCAGTAGAGGGCGGCAAGAGCAATGCAATCGGGGCCCTGAGGACCCAAGAGGCACAACCTCCATGGGCCCTGATACTCAAAACCTGACACTGTCCTCTGTGGAAACCTACAGTGCAGGATCTGACCAGCAGAGCAAAAGTGCATGTTTTACAGCTAGTAGAGAAAATGCCTGTCATTAAGAACCTGGCCTAAATAAACAACCAGTGGCAATAAACAAACAAGCCACTAACAATAAACAATCAACCTAGTCTAGGGAAAGGTTTCCAGTGTTTGGCTTTCCCTCTGCGAAGGATAGGAAGGGTATTAGGGAGAGGGCACTTCAGGGGGAGTCAGGAGTCCTGGGTGCTATCCCGCCATTTGAGTCTAGCCAGTATTTCTAACATGTAGATATTAGAAAGGTAGGTTCTGGGCTTGGACACACCAGGTCTAATCCCAGCCCTGCTACTCACTGGCTGGTTGACCACAGACAGGTGACCTGATTTTTTTTTAAGCCTTAGTTTTGTCACTCGTGAGATGTTAATAGTAGATGGACCTACATTTCATAAAGGGGAAACTAGTAAATACAGTAATATAAGAGTCATGCTCAGCTTTGGCAAGGCATGGTCAACTGTTTTGACTACAACTCCCCTATGGCTGCTAGGTCACAAGAGAAATGACTCCAGAGTCTCCAACTCTTTCCAGCTCTGCGATATGGTGGCCATTCCACACTGGCTAGTCCTCATGGTAGAGGCCACACTCTCTGGGGAGGGGAACTGCAGAGGCAGTGTGGGGCAGTGGAAAGAATGCCGAGTGGGCAAAGGCCTATAGGGGACGCCACGTGCACACTCCAGCAGCGGGAATGTACTCCATCACTTGGCATAGCACCCCTAATTCTAAAGAGCATGCTCCTTGATCCAGCAAAACCCTTCCTGGTAATCTCTCCCACAAGAACGTGAACATGCAGGTGCAGACACAGGTGCAGGCATTTGTGGGGATTACCGATGGTTAATGTGCAGACTGTGGCAAAGCTGGGATTCACTGGGGTTCAAATCCCAGCTTTGCCACATAACAGTTAGGGGATCCTGGGAGGCTTAACATCTTTTGTGCTTCAGGTTCCTCATCTGTTAAGTTCCTGTCTCAGAGAATTGTGTGAGGAATAATGGATTAATGCACCCACAGCCCTAAAACAGTGTCTGACACATGGAAAGCACTTCATAAATGTGAGACGTTATCCTGTGTTCTTTCATCCAACAAGTAGTATTTGTGACATTTATTACACTAGGTGTTAGCCACACAATGAAAAACAGAAAGAGACCCTGGTCCTGTCCCTACGGAGCACACAGTCTCACGGTACAGGAGACATTAGTCACGCAATCACACCAATAAGAATAAAACCACAACTCTGACAACTGCAGAAAAGCAGAGGTCCATGTGCTAGATACTGTCCACCGCAACAGCTTTTGTACTAGCAAAATATTGAAAATAGTCAAGGTGCTCTTTTAAGAATATGGAAAGATGTCTATGGCACATGGTTCCATGAACCACTCAAGGTGCAGAACCTTCTGTGCTGGGCAATGTCCCAGTGCGAACCCGTGAGCGAGCTGGCAGTGCCAAGTCCTGTGTTCCTATGCGCACAGATGAGGTCGGAAAGAACAGGACCCAAACTGCCAGGTCTGGTTCTCTCTCAGAAGAGGAGCAAGAGAATGTTATTTCTTTGGTATTGTATGAATTCTTTACAGTGGGTAAATATTATTTTTGTAATTAAAATACTGTAAAAGCAAACAAAACCACCTTGACATGGGACTCCACAAACCGGGCAGGAGTGGCTCCTACTCACCGTCTCCATGGTGGGGCGATCACCCTAAAGTTCATCACCCTCCAGCTCTTAGGAGGCCTACCCAGGACCAGCGACTGCTCCCAGTGCCGCCCAGGGAGCCGGTGTCGCCCACCGACCCCGGAACCAGGCCCTCCCCCATCAGCCTTCCTAGTCTTGGTGCTTCCAGCAGCCTCCCCAGAGAGGACGGCTATCCTGGATGCATGTTTGCCACAAGCAGTCCTAACTGCGGCTCTTTGCTTAATTGAATGTTTGCCACTTGGAACTTGCACCCTGAGGTAGTTTAATTGTGATGAAAGCAGTTTTAGAAATCAAATTTTGAAGACATAACCCTTTTAAATAGGACCAGAAAATTCCCATGCCGTGATAGCAACAGCTATTGCATTACTGTTTTCTGCCCACCCTCAAATCAGGCATCGCAGTAAAAGTTGTCCGGGTGACAGGTGCAGAAGGAGGTGACGGCTATGGCAGCCTTCTGCACGGAGACCCGGGGGGTAGAGTCGCAGGGGGAGGCAGGCAGGGGCCACGCTCAAGGCCTCGACCTGGGGCCGCTGATGGAGAGGGCGCGGGCGCTCCTCCGGCCAGCGGTGGCGTGTCAGGTATTCCCTCCCTTATACGGGCATCAATTCCCCTCTGCCGGGGACTGTTGATCATTCCTGGTTCCCACAGTGAAACTGCCCTGCTTTTCTGGCCAGAACTTTAGCATGAGCTCCCTTTAAAACCATTTCATTATTTTTAATGCTATTTTTTAAGACTAATCACTGACAATGAGAAGAGTTTAAAATAGAACTTTAGGCTTTCAGATTTTAATGGCCCTAGAAAAACTCCATTGTTAACTCAGAAACAGCTGCACACGTCTAAAAAATCACTGAGATTTGGCAGAGTTTCTTAAGAAACTTGAAACTCAGCAAAAAGTTAAATAAATTATCCTTGAAAATTTCCCAAATGCTCAAGAACTTGCTTCCAGGGGGATTTTGTCCATTCAATTAATTGTGTAATACCAGCTTTCTAACAGCAAATTTATGGAAGTGGCATTTTAGGTGGCCTGTGAACATACAAAGCAAGAGCCGCCGGTCATGGCAGCCATCAGACAGCCCGGTAGGGACCCGACTGCTTCTCCTTTGTCTTCTTTCAGGTGAAAGCCTGGAACGGTATGCTCTTCAGTGAAAGGCATTCAGGAGTTCCCAACCCTGGCTTTACACGGGAACCTCCAGGGAGCTGTAAATAGAGTATGTCCAAGTCCCACCGCAGACCAACTAATCAGCATGGGGATGGGGTGTGGCATCAGAAAGCATTCAAGCCACCTGGGTGACTGTCACATCCAGCCAGGGTTGGGTACCATGGGTACAGAAATGACATTTAGTAGATCAGAGAGAAAAGATAACATGAACACATCTCCAAGCACTTGATTTGACATCTATTCTCAGACAGCAAGCACCAACCAACTACAAATGGGCTTCAAGAGCCAGAAAACTGCTTCCATTCTCTCGAAAGTGACTGGGTCAACAGGTTTAGTTTCCATCAGGACTTGGGAACCTTATGGTTGCTAAACAGGGAAGTGTAGGGCATAGTCCTAAAACATGTCCTCACCCTGAGGTTGGCTAGAGGTCTAGGAGAATCTGCAAAAATAATTCTGTTTAGGTCAAGTTTTCCTGGTGTCTCTGATGACCAGAGCAGCAGCTGGTACTCCTACAGCTGCGGTAGCTCCTTCCAGTCACCGGACATTTAATCCTCATGACAACCCTACAGGCAAATAGCTTTATCCCCTTCTTGCAGACAAGGAAACAGGATCAGAGACGTTGGATAATGCACCTATCACTCAAGTCCAAAAACTCAAGTGCGGCCAGCTCCAGGGAAAAGGCGTCAGAATGACCTCCAGCCCAGCACCCCTCCTGCGGGCTCATGACAGGGCTGTTAGTAACATTAGTAACAGCCTCGTCTCCTCCCCTCTGCGCTCTCAGCGGAGGTTCAGCCATCAGGAAGCGCTTCTTCTCGCACTGTCATTAACTCTTCTGTGTCTCGCAGGAAACTGCCCTAATCCCACCCAGGACCCAGCTGAAAAGGGCTGTGTGTGGAGTCAGCGTCCTAAAGCAGGGTAGACAGTCAGGAGCCCTACGCGGAGTCCCATCCCCTGCCCCAGAGGTAATGCAGGAGCAGCGCTGGGCGTGAGGGGTGTGGGCAGGGACCTGACACACCCAGGGGGCACGCTGGCACCAGCCATGTCCACGTGCCACTGCCTGCTAAGAGGAGACAGAGACCAGGCCTGCATGTGCAGCTGGTAAAGTCAGTCTCTGTTGGTGAGGAGGACCACGTGGGCCATATCAAACCCCCTGCCCTGTGGTTTCTGGCTGGGACAAGAAGAAAACGGTCAGCAGCCACAGGAGGTTGCCAGGAAGCCCACAGCGCTGCTTCTCCTGGAGGCCTGGGTCACTGAATCTCGTCGCGGGGGTCACCAGGGCTCTCTTAAGTCAGTTATATCCCAACATGGCTCCCACAGCCTGGGATTCATGCCTTTATTTCCAACCCTAATCATCAGGGCTATGAGGCTCTGATGACTCGGGAAAAACTGTGAGCCTCGCTCCACAGGAGATTGCAGCACCTGGCAAATGAGCGTAACAAAGGACAAGGGTGCTCCACAGAAGTATGTGCTATAATGGATCAAACACCAAGCTGGCTATGCAGGTCCAGTCACACATCTCTGTGTAGCAGAAGCCACAGCACTGAGGTTCCAGAGATGCAGTGCGGCTTTATGGGATTTGGAGCCCTGGTTACAAAGTAAACTGAGTGTCTACAGCTTTCAAAGGGGATATCTTTCCTTGATTATATTATTCAGTGACGTGCTAAAGGGTATTAAACATTTGTAACCTTCCTCACCTTGTCCATGCCTTTCCTCGGCCTAAAAAGCTAACCTCACCTTCTGTAGCCCAAGATGGCTCATCCCTCAGAGCTCAGCAAGATTACCACCTCCTCCATGGAGCCTCCCCTGCATTCCCACCAGCCTGCATCGCTGTGCCCTCTGAGCTCCCATGGGACACTGCTGGCCCTCAATTATGGTGCCAGCTTGTCCACTGTCTTACACTAAGGCATCACTTCTCCATTGTCCCTCCATGGCAAGGTCTCCAAAGGCAGAGGCCCTGATTTTGTCATCATATGGTTGGGTTCTTTACAGACAGCAGCAGGACACAGGAAATGCTGGGCTAAGCCACAAGATTGGACCCTCAGGACTACCAGCAGGCAATGCCTCAAGTCCACAAACATTCCTACTCCTCAAATCACAGGCCATGAAAACCAGTCCCACCGCCACTGAGGCTGGCAACATTAACATGGATCCCTGTGTGTTTCTAGAGGTGAAGCAATAGAGATGGATGCATATTGGCCTGCAGGAAGGCCTCCCTCAGCTCCCTACAGGATATTCCTAAACTAACAAAGAAAGGTGCTCTGCTCAGAAGAACAGCACCTTCGCTGGTTCACACACAGTATGCTAGGCACTGGGCTTAGAAGACGGGCAAGCATCCACAGGTCAGCATTTATGCTGAGGTTTAGAAAGAAGAGGAAAACAGCATGGCAGGCATTCCCCAAGCTGCATGCAAGTGGCTTGTTGCTGGCCAGCTGGCAGGCACCAAGGCCACGGGGATTCGGTTTGGCTCTAACATCAGGGAGATCTATGTCAAAGACATGCAGACACTCTTCTTATACCTGATAAACTGGAGCAGCAGTGCCCATCCTTTTTGGCACCAGGGGCCAGACTCACGGGGAGTGGGAAGGAGACAGGAGACAGAGCTCAGGCAGTTATGCCAGTGAAGCTTTGCTTGCTTGCCTGCCACTCATCTCCTGCTGTGCGGCCCAGTTCCTAACAGGTCATGGAAGGGTACTGGTCCCCGGCCCAGGGGCTGGGGACACCTGACCTAGAGGACACCACTCAGTTTGGAACTCAAACAAATGTCTGCTTATAAACCCCGATCTCAAATACAACAAACACAGCTCTATATATCCTCCTACAGTTTCCCAATCCTTAGGTGGTGAACCTCAGGCTCTTCCTTGAAGAGCAGTGGGCGAGACCTGTGAAGAAACAAGGATCGGGAGGAAAAGAGAGCACCTGCATTCCACTAGCTCCCACACTGGCACACAGGACTCAGTCAATTGGTTGCATCCATGATAGCAGGAAACCCTCACTCCCTGAGGAATCACAGCTTCAGGGTGCCAGTCAGGAATTCCCTCCAGCACAGGCCTCAGCCACCACGCACCCCTGCCCACAGAACCAGCACAGATTGGCCTCATCCTCCCTGATTTGTATCTCCCTGCCATGCACATCCTGTGCTCCAGCCAAACCAAAGGCCCAGCACTTCCTCCCTGAGCCTTGCATTTGCCCATTCAATGTCCTTCTCATGCCATTGCTGTGGCTCAGAATGCTTTTCCTGACTGAGCTGTGACAGATATCTCATATCTGTCCTTCAAGGCCCAGGTCTATTGCCTTCACAGCTCTCTCCTAGAGCCCTTCCCCCTCTCAGCCCCCAGCACATGCTTGCCTCCCTTACAGCCCATGTCTCTGTCTCCTTGTGTTGCATCTGTGCATGTGCAGGCCTGCCCTTCCCCAGAAGGAGCAAACACAGCCTCTCCCTCACAGGAGTCCTCCAGCATCAGCCCCCGGCCTTGCTGGATGAAGAAATGACTGCATGACATCAGAGGGGGGCCATTCAAGGGGGCTCCATTCAAGGGGGCTCCCACAGCCACCTTCCACGAGGTAGTACCTAGCTTGGTTTCCTAGGCCTCTTAATAAACGTGAGCCTCCAAAATATTGTCAGTCTTTACTATCAAGGATTCTAGACTTGAAACAAATCACAAACATCTTAGTCAAATCCACGGCTAAATGTCTATATTCGCTCTTACCTGAGGCACAGGTGGCCCCAGGAAGAGTGAGAGCACGTCTGTGAGGAAAGCATAGGGTAAAACAGACATCTTGGTTAACGTTGACAATTAATTCCAGTGATTGACTGAGCACTGGGCCTTTCTAGTGCAAGAAGTACCCTGGGGTGCCTAATGGCAGTGTGGGGTACCAGGTGGGTGGGCTCCAAAGCAGCCACACTGACTCACATGCCTCCTAACGCTACCCAGAACTGGTTTCTTCCCAACCTCTGGTGGGCTAAGCATTTGGCTTCCCATGGCTGGCACGGGTAGGGGCCACTTCAGGTAGCAGAGGGGTAGAGAGGGCCTCTGCTCTTCAAGTTCCAATAACACTGCTCACTCTGAAGGGAAAGAACCACAACTTGGGCTCCTGTGATGCAAGGTGAACATGTGTCTTACCACATCCTGTCCTGCTCAAAGAGGCGGAGCTTACTGAATTCCTAAGGTGATCAGTGAGTCTGGCTGACCCTTCTCCACCATAAAGCCATGTGACTAGATACAACTCTAAAACCCAAACATCAGGTAGAAATTCAGAGGCAGGTAAATGCACTTTCTCTCTCTGATGTGCAGACAGAAGGAACCGGATGGCCAAGAAGAAGCCATGGGTCAGAGGGGAGGAACACCTGCAGCCGGGCAGGCGTCTGCATCTCACACACGCTCTGCCTGGCCAAGAGCAGGAAGGATGCAACATACTATTTCGTTTGCTTTCCTCTCCGCCTTCCTCCTCATTCTCAGGATCAATATCTTCTGCTTGGGTAATCCAATCCAAGTAGCCCTTTAGATCCTCTTCGAGCTGCTGCTTCTCCCGGAGCTTCTGGAAATCTCCTCGGGCTTTAGCCTTCTCCCTTTCCTTTGAGAATTCTCTGAGGGAGGCAAAGAAAATAGGCACATGTCAGGACACCCTTGGGGACCCGCACCATGAGCCATCTGCCCTGCGGCACAACAGTCTTGTGGCAGGACACACAGCACTGAGTATAGCCACACGAGCACAGCAACAGGGGCCACACACGTGGACAGACAAGACAGTGTCTTCCCAAGCAAGACTGTGGGTGTCAGAGCTGCAGAGACCACACCAACACACATGCACCCTACCCTCTCTTAGAAAACGAACTCCCTTCAGGACTTCAGCGATCCCAAGGAGCCAAGGCCAAAAACACCATGTGCTGTCACGGCAGGCCTATTGACACCCCGCCCCCACCCCCCAACCAAGGGCCTGAACTGGGAAATGCCCCACATCCCCAGAGCCTCCTCAGATAGTGGGCGTAACACTTCAAAGAGAAAGGACCCACAAGGGCCAAGCTGTGGTCAAAGAGAACACCCAGTGCAGTGTTTCTGCAATACTTTCCAAAACTCAACATTCTTATTGGGTGCTGACCCTTTTGTCCAAACCAAGAGCGCTGAGAGGTGGAGCGGTCAAGGCTCCCCTCCCCACCACCTGCAGGCTCCAGGCAGAGCAGTGGACAGGGTCAGGGCAGACCCACCTCACAGCCCCGTTCTCCCATCCCAGACAGGAAATGGAGCTCTGGTGAAACACAACTGTTTTTCTTAACCCCTGCTTCTTGCCATGGTCTTTTCCCAAAAGTCTTCCCTGTAGGAGGTGAAGAAGCAGTGCAATTTGTTGCCCATTCATAGAAACACCTGCCCTGGAAAGGCTTTGGCAGACGTGTACATGTTCCCAACTGGTCGTGTTTACTCTGCCTTTCGTGTCTGCACTCTTATTCCTATGCACATATACAGAATCCCACATTTGCTCAGCAACTCTGAGAGTCACGGGGATGATTACCCAATATTCATGTACAAGGAACCATCTGCCTTTCCAACCATGAATTGTTACAGGAACCAAGTTATGCAAGTTGCAGATTTACTGAGTTCAATGAAAAAGCTGCTAAGAAAGCTGATGAGATTCCACACAGTGCAGCTTCTGCACACAGACCCCTGGATTCTACAGAAGTCACATCCATCTGTCTCCTGCCTTCCTCCCAATCCAAAGTCGGCCCATCTCCCTTTCAGGGACCTCATTAACTCAACCCAACTAAGGACGGGGGAAATGACCTGCTTACATAAAGCCAATCCCTATTCCCTTTTTTCCCCTGCCCTCTCTCAACTCTGGGCCGTCGGAGGTCTAAACAGACACATGAGCACCCAGCAACACTGGTACTTCAGATAAGGAACGGGAGTCCTTGGCAAGGTTTCACCCTCTGCCCACACTACAAAGGACAACGCTCATTGCTCCTGTATCGCCCACTCTTCTGATGCTCCAGAACCTGTCCTTGGCTCTGCTGGGGCTGCTCCATCCCCATCTTCACCTTTGGGGAAGTGAGGAGGGGTGGAGCTGTAGTGCAACCTGAGCTTGGCTTGCAGAGGAGCCCCCTCCAGAGATCCGCAGGGTGAGCTGAAGCTGGTGAAGACCCTGAGATGTTTTCTGCACTCCCATCCCACGGGTCTTTCCCTCTAGAGAAGGATGCCTTATGTCTCAAAAGAGAAGGTACGTGAACCATACCCTGAGAAGGGTTTGAGGTTTCCAGGCCTGCCAGGCTTCATGGGATACAGGACACGCAAAGTTCAGTCCTGGGTAGATTCAGCAAATTAATCTGAACTTTGAGAAAGCCACACCCAACCCAGAATCACATCCCTTGAACAAGAGGAGGTCCTGCAGTGTCACATGTGAACATGAAAATGCATAACGTAATCTGTTTTAGTAAACACTTTATAAAGAACAAGTATGTGGGCCTTCAATTCTATTGCTTACCAAAATCATCCAAGTACAAATCTCTGTTTTGTTTCTGAACCTAGAGCACTAAAGGTACATGATTACATACAAACACGGTATTCTTGTTTTGTTTACATATCTGACCTGAGTTCTTAAAAAAAATTACCAAGATAGTAAAAGAGTTACCCTAAAAGAGGGTTTGCTTTAATATCGTATTTTATGAAGTTTCTTTCCATTAGGAATACAGAAGCCCCTCTCTAACAAGCGGCACCACTGTTGCACATTCTCGATCCCTGGGACACGGTAAAGCATGCTTAGGTAAATACTCCTATGACTCAAATTTCTGAGAATAAAGAAGGCTGGGCCTGGCTTATGGCCCCTTTATTGTAAATAACAGTCATTATTACAAAAGTTCATATAATAAAACTGTTAAATGTAAACCGCCCTTAACTCATTTGAGACAATTCTGAAGGGATATCAGCTATGAGACAGGGTGGAGAAGGTGTGGGGAGATAAGATCTTTGTGATAAACCCAATCGCCCCCTTGGTCCTCCAAGACCATCCGGGGCTCCACATCGGAAGCCCTGGACTCTAGTGCCAGCTCTACCATGTTCCTTTTCTGAGCTTCAGTTTCCTTACATGCAAAATAGACACAATACCTGCTCTTCTGTTTCACAAGGATTAAATAAAACATTCAAGAAGATGATACTGTGAGACTCACAAAACACTGTACAAATGTGAAGTTCAAGTGTATAATATTTAGTTGTGGAATCTGGACATAAAAAAGGCAACTGGAGGAGCTTTCTCAAATACCAAAGGGAAAAAATTGCAATCATGGGTGCTAAGCCACATGATTGCAGGAGAATTGAGAAGCACAAAAGGACTCATATCCTAGGGCGCAGGGGGACGTGGATGAGCCAACAAGTGCCCTACCAATCCTGTACCTCTATCACTCAGTTGGAAATAACTCATTCCCATCACAACAAACTTTTCATTTCAGGAAATCTCACCTGATTCCACCGAATTTTGTATGAACCTCAGTGAATAGTGGGGGGAAAAAAGTTTTCCCTTTCACACAAGAATTCATTATTTTAGAAGGCTATTACTAAGGGAGAAAATAAGAGTCACTATTACAAAAGATGATTTAACAAAGCTGTTGGTAGAAACCATCAGACTTTTACAAGTGACAAGAAATCTGACAACTCATGTGTGATAGAAGCCTACTTGTTCCAAATCAGAATTCTGTTTATGATATGTTCAGCCAAATGAAGAAAGATTTAAGGAGATGGACCCAAAAAAAGCATATGGCATGCTACCTTTTGCACACCAAAAAGAGGCAGTAAGGAAATATGCATATTTTACTACAGGATGTATCTGAAGGATAAAGCAGAAATAAGGGAAGGGGATAAATGGAGTCGAGGAGATGAGGTAGGGTTTTCTTATAGTTTGACTTTTGGCTTTGCTCCCCTTTTGGCTTCTGGTTTCTATTGCAGACCTGACTCCATCCTGCCATTGTCCTGTGCGGAATGCTTCATGGCTCTTCAGTGCTGTCCTCAAGACTCAAGGTCAAATGCTTCAGGCTGGCACCCTGGGCCTTCCAGCCTTCTCCTGCAGACTATTCCAGTTTTACTTCCCCTTCTTATAAATGTACACCTTGTATTTTGGCTACATTTTTCTCAATTCCTCAACCCTCTTGAGTCTTGGTCCACAGAAACCATCCACCTGAGCAGCCTTCTCCCTTCTTTGAATTTGAGCTCACCTTCCAAGACCCAGCTTTCTGTGGCTACCCCATTTGAAGAGTTCTGCCCTCCTGGGAATCACCGGTGCACTCTGATCATTGAACACCAAGACACAGATGTGTGTGTGTGCACCCTATCCCAGCGGGCCTCCACAATGTGGTATCCATAGCAGAGCCCAGCACAATGTCCTATTCCCAGACCCACTGGAACATGTCCAGTGTGAAGGAGGGGCTATTGCCACCCTCATTGTACAGACATTGAGGAAACTGAGGCTCTGGGAGATTGGTCACACTAGCCCGTCTAGCTCCCGAATGAACCCTCCTAAGGACCTCAACATGAGCACACAGGAGGCAGAGGAAGAAGAGGGTAGGAAATGAAGGAATGAGTTTCAAAAAACAGCTTATAGCTGGTCCAGGAAGGGCCTTAAATGCCCAACTAAGATGTTGAGGTTGCTTCCCTGTAGGCAATGAGGAACCAACATAAGTTTGGTAGAGAGAGTCCTTATCAGCTTTGTTTTATGGGAGTTATGTGTGAAGATGAGATCAAAATAAGGAAAAAGTGGTGGCGAGGAAGCCAGAAGGCAGTTGGTAACCAGTCGGTGAGGTGAGGTAGATTCGACATCAATAAAAGTGCAAGTTGAAAGTAACATGGTTCTGATAAAATTCCTGTCCTTCTTACACTGTAATTCGGAAAAGCGCCCATGAGGCCTGCCACTGCTGACTCCCAACTATCCCCACTCTCCGCACCCCTTTTGTGCAGGGGCCTGAGGTCGGCACACCCAGTGTTACCATCCCAGGTAACACGGATCTTCCCACAGGGCTGCATGACACTTCCTGCCGCGTTAACATTCCTTGCCTCCATGTTCAGGAAAGAAAGGTGAGTGGGCAGGGGCAGAGGAGGGACAAACAGAAGGTTAGATGGAGAAGGGACATCACTGAGGAGCCCCGTTCCTGGTCTTCAGGCTCTGGAAGGCTGCCATGGAAAAGAGGAGACAGATTCCTGCGTGCCTGGGGAGTAGGTGGGAGTTTAAGAAGATTCATTTCAACACAAAAGAAGGAAGAAATTTCTAGTAGTCCAACTCCACCAAAGATGAAATGGGTGGCCTTGGGAAGTAGCAGCTTCCCCAGAGGAGTACAGACAGGGACCTTTGATGGAAACGTACTAATGCCTCAGCAGGGAAACTGGAGCACAGGATGCTCTAAAGACCTGCTGTCTGCCTCCCCAGGCCTGCATGAAACCTCCAGTCCCACTCAGGTCAGCGTTTGGCAATATACCGCCCTGTGCTGTTTAATCGTTGCTATAACTTGAGTCTCTCAGGCCTCCTCTATGGCTCAAAGGGAGAGCAGGACCCTTAACTGCTGAGAATTGGACCCTTCCTCATTTTTGGCTCCTTTCCCTGGGCAGCAGCCTGGGACCCTCTCTTAGACCCATTGGCATCAAGACCAGGAAGCCCAAGGGTTGAGGGAGTTCACAGGAAATGGCTAGGCGGGGACCTGACTGTGGAGCACGGTGCAGCCACACCATGAGACTCACCCGGGTTCTTCAGGTGGGAGAGATTAACAGAACAGAACCAGCAGCAGGCTCTGAGATGCGCCCACCTGAGCCCACCTGAGCCCTTCACCCATGACCACACCAGTCGTGGGCCCCACCCATCGCCCTGCAGCAGCCCCGGCAGGATCTGGGCTTGCACTGCTGGGACGCTGACTTGGTTTCCTGCAGGAGAGCCCATCCAGGCCATGGCTCCTCTCTCTAGTAGTAACAGAAACAAACCTCTTAGGGACTTAGATTTTTATCTGGAGTCCTCGAAATGTCTACATTTACTGTCCCAGAGGTCCCTCAATAAGGGACAACAGGATGATGATTTTCATTCCCACCTCACAAAGGCCAAAACTGAAGTTCAACAAGGTACTGTACCGGCCCCACACATGCACCCTATACACAGAACAGCAGGGCTCCTAACCGACTGCTTTTTTCACAGGATGCCCGATTCCTCCGTCTCCTGGCTCAGGAGATGCATACAGTGGGCACTTACTGGTCAGGATCAGATAGAGGGGCAGGACAGAATGCATTAATCCCCACATTCTGATTTTCTTCCAGAGCCCCAACTCAGGCTCAGAGAAAGGTGATAGCACCCTTTCTTCTCACTTCCCCACGAAGCACCACTCCAGAAAAGACTTTGTGCCTGGAACCAGCCAGCCTTCCTCCTGGGAGCCCCAATCCACCCCCAGGGGCTGGGCACATGCCCCACACACTGCAGAGAACTCCCCCAGCCCTGACAGACTTCCTGCACTCAGGGAGCCCTGGCTCAGTCCGCACTGCTGGAGAGAGAGCCCTCAGCCTGAAGCCACTGCATTCAAACAGCAGTGCAGATCAAATGCAACTGCCACAAACGCAAAAGCACGGCATACAGTTTGCTCTGGAATTTGTTATTTCTTAAATGCCGCATAAAATAAATGGGCCACTGAAAATCATGGTGATTTAGAGGTAGGGCTTTTTTTCCCTTGGGCTTTAATGTTATTTGTTTTAATCAGACCCACACAAATAAAACTTAGACAAATTAAATGCTTTGAAATTTACACAAAGAGAAAACACAAAAAAGCATGAAAACCTACAGTGACCAAGGCTCACTAAGACTCAGATTTCAAGTAAAACAGAGGACACAGAAATTCACCCCCAAAAAGCAACAACAAAAAAGCAGCATTTATTAAAAGGCAAAAAAGTAGGGGCAATTGAAGAGTCACCCATTTATTGTCAGAAGAGGCCAGTCTTTCTAAGACCTAATTTATGTCCTCTACACAGACAAAAAGGAAATAAAACAGAATGAAAAAGTAGTTTGGGTCAAAAAATATTTTTATATTTAAATCTAAAAAAGTGTCTAAGTTCAGTTTCTGTTCAACGTACTAAGTGTTTTGTTTTAAAAATCAGCAATGCGTGATGTTTCATAATAAAAATAAATTTAAATCAGTAGCACTGGTTTAGTTCAAAATCACTGGCTTTGTGTCAGCTTTCCCTCAATCAACCACAAAAAGCCGAGGTTAGCCAGAGTATGTTCATGTTCTCTCTGTGAGACAAATAGGCCAGGACGGGGGCAGTGAGCCTTGGGAACCAGGGCTCCATCTGTAAGATCCGCTCCTTTGCAGAGAAGATCCAGGGAGGCAAAGAAAGCTAACCTGTGACAGCATTCTTCAATGGCAAGTTGGGCACTGGCCACCAAGGATGGAGGGGAGTCACTGGCTGGCAAAAGGGACAAGAGAAAATAAAGGATCCTGTTCACACAGTACATATGTTGAGGAACATATTTAACAATTGTATTTCTAACCATCCAATCGCATTATGACTATTCTTTGGGAACTCATTATTGAAATGAACCCCACAGTGAATACTTTCATAAAGATTCAGTGCCTCCCAATTTTTCTGCTGGCAAAGGTTTGGGTGTATGGAAATTTTCTCAAAGCAATCCTCCTGCTTTCATGCATGTCCTCGGCTGCTTTTATTGATACGCAAGTCTGTGAAGATGCTTTAAATAGGAAAAAATTTCCAGCTTTTGGGAAAATGATCCATTTTAAAAATAGGTGTTTCCTAGATTTTAATGACTAGATTGAGTTATCCACTGTGAATGGCAGATGAGCGACCGGGTACATGTGGCACTTACCTTATGCTAGAGGAACAGGGATAGGGACGAAGTGGCCAAATGTACCACCTGTCTGGTCTTCTTTGATCTCCCCTAGTCCTTTCAGACCACTTGCTATTCACACTCTGTACCCCAGCCATCCTAAAGCTCCCTCATTTTCCCAAGGTGCAGAGCTCTCTTTTAGTTCCAGGCCACTGTGTGTGCTGCTCCCTAAACCTCAACTGCTCCTCCAGATGCCACCCACTTGGCTGGGCTGGCCTATAAGGACATCTCTCTGAAGTCCTCAGAGCCTCCTAGATAAAAGTCTCACTTGTGTAGAATTTATTTCATAGCCCTGCAGTTGCTTTTTTAATACTCTTTCACACCGTAGACTGTAAGCTCTGTGAAGGAGGGGGAGTGCCTGTCTCATCCATGTATATTGGTTCCTTATCACCAACCTTGGCCATTCCTAATTGCTCAATAAGAACAGGCTGAGTAAATTTAATAAAGAGCATCACAGGCTTATGATCAGGTCAAAGGCAAGGACTGTGGGCTCTGCATTGGATGTACTGCATCACAAATGCCTGTGTAATTTTCTATCACCTAAAACTGTACCCATCATTGTCATTACAAAACAAAGAAGAAGGCAGCCAGAGTCCTGTACAAGACTAAAAAAGTCATGCGTGGAAATAAACAGTCTCAGGCTTCGTAGTCTGAAACAAACCTTTCCTTTCACCACACCTCCTTGTCTGAGCTCTCTCTTTGAAGACTGGGTTTCCATGGCCACCAAAGTCTTTCCGATGCTTCTACCAGAAAACTTCCCCCAAATGACAAGAATCCATGCAGGTTGCATTCTAAAAGTTACAGACTTCTTGTTTCATTCTGGTTTTTTTTTTTAAGAACCACATTTTAGGAGCTATTCTTCAAAAACATGGGCTCCCTTGCCTGACATCACTTTCTGCGAATTAACTCATCACTCAATCAAACGAGCCAAGCCATCATAATTTTTTTCATGACAGGCTTCAAATACTGCTATTTAAGAAGTCACCTGAGAAACACACTTCACTAGACTTGTCAGATTCCAATTTCTAGAGAAAAGTAAGGAAAATGTGTACCTGAAGTCTGACTAAGGAGTGTGGCTGAACCATTCAAGTTAAACCTGTTTGAAGGTACTAGCAACCCCAGGGCATGGGATTTGTGCAGCGACAGTCTGCTCCGTGGAGGGCCTGATTGGTTAAACAGCTGGACCTGCCTGTGCAAACGCCTGCGGGCGGGGTCTGACTACAGAGGAGCAACAATGGCCCAGGAAAGAAGCTGGAACTGAGCCCACCCACTGGTCACATCCAAGGTAAATCACCTGGTGAGAGGCACTGAGAGGAGATGGAGTCTCTCCGTTCCAGCTGGAGTTCCTCCTTGAAGGGCAGGTGGTTGGGAAGTGCCCTCGCTGAATCATCGGGCTTAGCTGAGAACCAGGGAACAAGCATCATATTATAGGGGAGACTCGGGGATGCAGAGATATTCACCCCCAGGAACAGGATCCAAAAGGACCCCTTCAGCTAGAATGGGACTTGTTCACATGCAGTTTTAAGGGGAAAAAGGGACCAATTTCTCTGAAGCCTCTATTCCATGATTCCACTTTGCTTTGGGTAATTAATTCTGGGGGAAAAAAGAAACTGCCAAAGCATGAAGAACAGAACACCTCAGGATGCTGTATCAGCATATTGCCCGTCTGGCAGATGGGACCCCACAGGGGGTTCCCCCTGACCAGACACGGAAAAGAACGTCCAACTGACGAGATAAGCACCTTGGGCTCTGGAGACAAGCAGATCTAGATTTAGTCCCTACTTTACTAGGAATTCCTTACTTACTAGCTGCGTGATTTTGATAAAAAGATCCTCTCTGAGCTTTGCTTCCTCATCTGTAAAACTGAGGCAAAGCCATTTATAAAAGCAGTAGAGATGGATGAATAAGTTATATGAAAAAGACTCATCCAGTGTCTCTCCTGTCTTAGCTGCTACATTAAAAATTAGCAATTAAAAACTTCTCTCATATAATCCATACCCAAGTTGACAATCAAATTCACAGATCACCCCTCATCTGACTGTCTTCTGCAACAACTTCTTCATTTCCACGTCCACCCCCTCTCCCCAACCCATCACCTCACACCCGCCTCACGGCCACAGCCATTCCGCAGAGCTCTCCTCACTCCATTCTACCCCTCGAGGCACCAGCCTCACCTTCCGGGCCCCACTCTCTTCCATCACCTTATTTGCAAACCCCTCGACAGCTCCCATACATTAAGGAATCCTAGCTCCCTCACAGGGCATCCACGCTCCGACCCACTGCTCACCAGCCAGCACAGAGTGCCCTGGCAGCCATGCTGGCCACCTCCCTGGTTCCTGACGCACGTGAGGCACCTGCTTTCCTCACCACTTGCCGGGATCCGGAATGTGCCCTCCTTTCTTTCCATCCTTACAAATGCCCATCCTCAACACCCAACCTGAGTCTGGCTTCCTCAGGAGAGCCGTCTCTGCCCTGCCAACCCTCCATCCCACTCCTTGGGCACACTGCTTGGGTACACAGTGCCAAAGGACACTCGCCTGAGAGCTGCAGAGGGCGGGAACAGGACACCTCCAGGAGGTGGTGGGCCGTGGCCCCTGAATTAGAATCCTTCAGATGCAGCCCAAGCCTCTCTGACTCAGAAGCTGAAAAGCCCCAAATGCTGGGAGGCTCCCAAGGGGCCAGCAGATAACTTAAACCAAGATTTATTTTAAAGCAGAATTTCAAGGGAATGATCTTTTATCCCTGAATCCGAACCAAATTCTTATGACAATCAGACTTAGAGAAATTAGATTAGTGCTTCAAGTGCCACTCCAGGTCCTGGAGAGAGGTGGGGCCCTGAAGGGAAGAGTTGGTGAATGAGTATTCAGACTGCAAATAAAAATGCTTTTCACACTCGCAGGAACCTCTTTCTAGAAGGAGGCTGCTAGCTGGCCAACGTTGAGCACATCGCACATTCAGAAAGGTCCCTTCAGTTTACAAAGTCCCTTCCCATCCACTTCTCTCCTACATTCTCAGGACAGCTCTGTAAGAAAAATTACACAGCAAGTGGGCTATCCACTTCAAGGGCTGAGAAAATCGAGACCTGGAGAAGAGAATTATTGTACATTTATGAAAGTCATGATTCTAGGAAGCATGAAACCAGGATGAGAGCCAGGATGCTGACCTCTCAACTTGAACTCTTCCCACTATAACATGTGGAAACCAATAACCACAGCAACTAGTAACACCCTCGGCCAAAGAAGCCACCATGGGCCCAGGCAGCACTCAGAGGTGCCAGCCATAGCACTGCCACACCCTCAGCTGGGCTATCCACTCTGTCTCTTAGAAAGTCTCTGTAGAGACTAAAGCTTCTGACACATACTTCAGCTGGATGAGCCCAGACCACAGGGGCTGGACAACATCACCCCAGACCAAGAGACCCTTCTCCGCTAGCCGAGGCCCTCCCCTCATCAGAAGACCTCCCACCACCAAGTCTCTGCTCTCTTCGCTAATGACTTCAGCAAATGCCTGCCCAAAGAGCAAGGCACGTAACCAATGCCCAATCCACCACCTAGTGCGCCATCGTCCCCACCTCCCTCTGAACTTTCTTGTCACTGACTCCACCTCCCCTCACTCATCAGCCCTTCCTTGTGCCATCTGGAAGTGCTGCTCCTGCAACCTCAGTCTCTTCAAAGGGATCCCCATTATCCTTGCTTTGATGGAAACCTGGGTGACCCTCAAAGCAGAAACCTGGGTAACTGCTTTGCTTCCCTTGCAGGACCTTCAAACCCCACCTATCTCGAGGTCTGAGGTATAGTTGACAGCCTCCTTGCTTTTCTGTTCCTCTTCACATCTAGACCAATATTCCCTCATCCTGCTCAAAAGAAAGCCCGTTCCTTTCACCACAGTGGCTTGGGCTACATGACCATCTCTTCTTCCTCTGTGTTGTCTTTTCCTGAACTGAAGACTCAGGCTCCTGGCTCCCAGCCTTTCCTTCCATCCCATGTTCTGCCATCATTCTGGCGGACTCCAGAAGCCAACCCCTGGCATTTCAACTCCCTGAGATGTTAATCTCCAAAGACCTTCTCCTCCACACTATTTCAGCTACCCAAACCCACTGCTGAACCCCATATTTTATACCCCAAATCATGAATTCAAGCTTTCTGCTCTCTATCACCTTCTTTCATCCCAACTGACTCTAAACATCTTTAGCCTCTTTGGAATGTCCAGTCCATTGACCCCTGCATTTTCTCTCAATCTGTTCGGCCCCTCCTTTCCTCTTCAACGTATCTTAGATCTCATGGTCCACCAGCGATTTGTTCAGTGGTTCTTGCCGAGAACCTAAACCTTCTTCCATCTTTTCACCACACACAGATAGCAAAACTGTCTCCCTAAATGAGCTCAAATACTCCTTTTCTCCATACCTGGGTAAGAGCAGTCAACCACAGCTAGCGGAAGTCATACAATGGGGCAGACTGACATCAATAAAGATTCGTCATCACCAGCTTCAAATGGGACCTCAATGCTACCTTTTGTCTACCTCGGTTCTCTGGTCCACTCATTCCCTAACTCCCTGTAATGGCTATTTTGAGCCTCCCACCACTCTCTACAGACATATGACTGTGCCACTTACCTACTCCCCCTCAGCAGTTAACCTTGTCTCCTACCTCAGAAAAACTAGGAATCAGGCAGGAATGCTCCCAGCTTCCTACTACCAAACCAAACTTGTATGTGCCCCATTTTCTCCTTTCTTTTCTTAATAAATTGAGTTTTCCAATTCATGAACAACATGTATTCTTCCATTTTTTGAGGTCTTTACTTTTTTTCAGCCAAGTTTTATATAGAAGAGGACTTATACATCTTTCATTAGATTTATTCCAAGAATTCTTTTATTCTTTCTCTTTTTTGGCTTTTTTGTATCTTCCACATCTCTGTCAAACATTTTGAACATATGTAATACAGTTATAATGATTCTTTTTATGTCCTTTTCTGCTAACTCAAACATCTGTGGGAGTTCTGGGTTGGTTTCAATTGATTGATTAAATCATCTCATTATGGGTCAATGTTTTCCTGCTTCTTTGCAGCTGTAGTAACCTTGGATTGAATGCCAGGCATTGTAAATTGTATTTTGCTGGATGCTAGATATTTCTGTATTCCTATAAATAATCCAGTGCTTTATTCTGGGATGCAGTTAGGTAACTTGGATCACACTGTTTGATCCTTTCATGTCCTGCTGTAATGATTTGCTAGGTCAATCTGGAGCACTTCTCAGTCTGGGACAGATAATTCCTCACAACTGAGGCAAATCCTTCCTGACCCTTACTCTGCCCATGTCATGTGAATTATGAGTTTTTCCAGGCTGGCTAATGAGAGCAAGCAATATTCCTGGCCTGCTCTGAGCACTGAACACTGTCTTTTCTAATCCATTCAAATGCTCTTTTCCTAGCATTATATAATTTTCTCACCTATGTGTGCAGACAAGTACTCTGCTCAGTTCTTAAGGGGGACCTTCTGCTTGTCTGTAGAGTTCTCTTCCGTCCAATACTCTGCCCTGCACACATTAGCCACCTTGGCTTCCACAGACTCTTAGCTTCATCTTCTCAACTCAAGGAGAGCACACTGCCTGGGTTCCCCTTTCTGTGCCAGGGCCCCAAACTCTTTTAAGCCAGAAATCTGTGACAAGCCATGGAGCTCATTTAGTGTACCTCCTGCTTCTCAGGGATCACTGTCCTTCATTGTCTGATGTTCAGTGTTTTGAAAACCATTGTTTTACATATATTGTCTGTTTTTGGTTTTGTTTTTTGAGGTGGGAGGGTGAATCTGGTATCTGTTTTCCTATCGTGATCAGAAGCAGGAGACTATTTTAATGGTATTTAAAAAATCAGTTTTATTGAGTCACAGGTCCTGAATATTCATGTATACAATGTAAGTTTATGGTTTGCTTAATGTTGACACCATATCAACACCACCCAGTCAAGATATAGAACATTTATACTACCTCTCAGAGACTCTCTCATTCCCTTTCATAATCTACTCTTCTTCCCCTCACCCTAAAAAATCAATGACCTGATTTCTGTATTCTAGATTAACTTTGCATTTCAGAACTTTTCCCTATGTTCTTTTGTATCTGGCTTCTTTCCCTCAGCATAATGTTTTGGAGCTTCATTGTATTCCTACTTTATTCCTTTTTTACTGCTGAATAGGATTCCAATGTCTGAACACACCATAATTTGCTTACCTATCTACCTGTTGACAGACATTCGGGTTTTCCAATTTGGAGGTACTATGAACAAAGTTCTATGAATACTTGCATACAAGTCATTTTGTGGACATAGGTTTTCATTTCTCTTGGGGGAAATCACTAGGAATGGAACTAAGCTACCTGGTATGTATATATTTAACTTTTGAGAAATTGACAAATTTTTCCAAAATGGTTGCACCGTTTTATGTTTCTATGAGCAATGTATTGAGTTTATCAGTTACTCTGTACTCTTGCCAACACTTGATACTGCCAGTCTTTTTTATTTTAGCTATTCTACTACATATTGAGTTTGAATATATTCTATATATGTAGTAGAATACTACTTTTAAATTGCACTTACCAGATGACTAATGACACGGAATAGTTACATGTACATTGACTATTTGTATATAATCTTTTGTGAACTATCTGTTCAATTAAAATTTTGTCAATTTTTAATTAGGTTGTTTATTTAATTTGTTAAGAGCTGTTTGTATCTTGAAGATACTAAACTTTTGTCAGCGATGTATATAGTGACTATCTTCTTCCATTGTGTGGCTTCCTTTCAATTTCTTTTTTTTTTCCATTATACATTTTATGAATATAAAAGATACATAACACAAAATTTAAAAATAATAATAAAATATACATTTTATATTATAAATTTCAAATAGCCAGTGGATTCTCACATAATCTTTCAAAGATTTTTGCCCAACTCATATTTGTACCCAACCTATGGCTGCAATTAATGAGTGTAGTTCTGATATAAAAGTTGGTTTATACTTTTGTTTATACTGACAAGTGAGATGAAAATGAGACACTGAAGGGCAGGAATCTTTTTGGAAAACATTGATAATTTTCATTTTATTTAGATCTACGATCCATTTCAAGTCAGTATGTATGTCTAGTGTGACCTAAGGTCCAAGGATTTTTTTGGGGGGGGTCCAAAAGCTGTTGACCACATACACGTATTTCTAGATTTTCTGTTCCACTTATTCAATTGCTCTGTCTTTATGACAAAACAATACTGTATGTACTGTAGCTTTATGGCAAGTTCTGAAATCAGGTAGTGTAAGTCCTCCAACTTTGTTCTTTGTCAAGATTGTTTTAGTTATTATAGGTCCTTTGAAATTATATATATTAGAATCATCTTGTCAGTTTCTATAAAAAGACTATTAAGATTTATGGAGACAGCACTGAATGCACAGATAAATTTGAGAAACACACAGATAAATTTGACATATTAGCAAATTTGAGTCTTCCAATCCATATTCATCTTTAGATCATCTTTAATATTTCTAATCAGTGTTTTGTATTTTTCAGTGTAGGGGTCTTCCAAATCTTTTCTTATTTTTATTCTTAAGTACTATAATATATTATGTTATTGTAAATATTTTCTCAAATTTTTCACCTATATGCTGTAGTTTGTATATAGGGATAATATTGATTTTTATATACTGACCTTATGTCCTGTGACCTTTCTATATTCACTTAATAATTCTAGCGGATTTTTGGTCAATTCATTAGGATTTTCTAGGTAGACAATCCTATTTTCTCAAATAGAAAGAATTTTTTGTTTTCTTCCTAAATATTTCTGCTTTTTATATCTTTTTCTTGCCTTAACATAATGGTCAGTACTTCCAATATAATGTTGAATAAAAGGGGTGAGAGACTAATCTCAAGAAAAAGCAGTCATTCACCATTAAATATGATGTCAGTTACAGTACTTTTTTTGGTAGATGGCCTTTTTCATGTTAAGAAAGTTCTCATATATTCCTAGCTTGCTTAGAATTTTTATAATAAATGATTATAGAATACTGTCACTGGAATATTCCATATTTATTGCTATATGAATTTTCTTCTTCATTCTATTAGTGGGAAATTACATTTTTTTATTTTCCAATAGTGAACCAACCTTGTATTTCTAGTATAAACCCCACTCTGTCATGTGGTATTATATTATTCCTTTAATATTGCTAGATTCAATTTGCTAACATTTGAGAACTTTTACATCTATATTAATGAAGGATATTGTTCTTTTCCTATTATGTTTGTTAGTCAAGTTTTGGTACTGAGGTTATTCTGGCCTCACAAAATGAGTTCGGAAATCTCCCCTCCTCCTCTATTACCTGAAAGAATTTTTACCAGAAATGGTATTTATTTCTAAATTGTTTGACAGAGTTCACTTTTGACATCATCTAGGCTTGCCAATTTTCTCAACGGAAAGTCTACAAGTCTGAAAACCATTTAAAAAGCAAAGGCTTTTTAGTCCTTTACTTCTTAAGTTCTGATATGCTGTTTTTCAAGGCATTTGCCCATTTCTTCCAAGTTATTGAATTTATTGTCACGAAATTGTTTACCCTACTCTTATTATTTTGATGTCTGTAATATCAGTATCGATGTTCTCTCTTTCAATTCTAATACCAATAATTTACAATTTGCTCTTCTTTATTAGTCTTGCTAGAGATTTAAAAATTTCATTAAGCTTTACAGAGTCCACTTTTGCCTTTGTTGACATTACCTATTATTTGCATTTTCTATCTTATTCATTTTTTTTCTATTTTCTTTGCATTTAATTTGTTCTTCTTTTTCTAGTCTTAGATGGGAATGCAGATCGCTAAATTTAAACTTTTCTTCTTTACTAATATGTGCATTTAAAGCTATAATTTTCCCTCTCAGTGCTGCTTTAGATGTATACGCAAAATCTGAGGAGTACGTTCATTATCATTCAGTTTAAAATATTTTCTAATTTTTATTGTAATATTTTTCTTTAAATTGTAAATTATTTAGAGATTTAGGACTTTTTAGACAGCTTATTGTTATTGATTTCTATTTTTAGAAAAAACATACTCTGTAAAATGTTAATCTTTTGAGATTTAGTGACCTTTTGGGTTTTTTTTTTGTTTTGTTTTGTTTTTTTACAGTCCAGATGTGGTCTATCCTGGTGAATATTCCATATACTCTTGAACAGGATACGTATTTTGCAGTGTTGGATTTGGTGCTCTCTAACGATCAATTAGATCAATGTGGTTGATAGTGTTTAGGTATTATCTATACTTAGTGTTTTTCATTTCCTTGTTCCATCAATTATTGAAAGAGGATTATAAAAATTTTTATGTTTGTGAATTTATTGATCCCTTTCCTTAATTTTAACAGCTTTTCCTTCATGTCTTTAAAAACTTACTAGGTACAAATACATTTAGAATCACTGTGTTTTCTTGATCAATTGATCCTTTTATGATTATGAAATGTCTATCTCTGAGGTATCTCTATCTCTGGAAACACTCTTTGTAATCAAGCTTATTTTATATATTTGGCATTACTATATTTAACCCATCCCTTCATTTTTAATCTGTGTTTTTATAGTTTTATTCAGTCTGAAAACTTACATTTTTAATTCAAATGTTGTGTCCATTTTCACTTAATGCAATTATTGATATGGTGGTGTATATGTCTACCATTTTGCTATTGATTTTTTGTTTATTCCATGTGTTCTTTATTCCTTTCCTGCAGATAACTGAAAACCATTACTATTTAGAATTCCATTTTATCTCTTTTGTATTCAAGACACCACTTTGATTTATTTTTTAACCATTGTTCTAGAGATTATCATATGCATCTTTAATTTATTAAGTCTAGCATTAATTCATATTATATTATTTCACATATAATGTTAAGAATGTTCAATAGTAAAGTTCTATTTAGCTTTCTTCTGTCTTTCGTGCTATTGTCATATAGTTTACTTTTACATGTTAGAGTTCCCGTAATACTATGTTACTACAGGAAGTACACACTTGGCATCATCAATAGGTTCTTGGAACTGCAGCAAAATGATGTTTAACAAAATTAATTTCACCAAAGGCTAATTGATAGAAACATGAGTTAAGTTCCTACGGCATCTCATCAATGTTATAATGAAATGACATTGAATGAAATATTATTTCAGAACCAGCTGTATTTTTACTTTAAATGATTACCTATTAAAGAAATTTAGGAATGAGGGAAATTCTATCTTTACCTTTGTGCTTACTATTTTTGACATTCCTTATTTTTTAAATGTATATTTAAGTTTTTATCTGGTATGTTCGTTACCCTGAAGAACTTCCTTTAATATTTCTTGTAGTGCAGGTTTGCTGGTGACCAATTCTCTTGGCTTTTGACTAAAAATTTCTTTATCTTACTTTTTAAAGAGTTTTTTGTTGGGTCTTTTGTTTTGTTTTGTTTTGTTTTTGCTTAATACAGGGTTCTAGTTTTTTCTTTCAGCTTTTTAAAGATGCCATTCCACTGCCCGACGGCTTGCACTGTTTCTGAAAATAAGTCACTGAATAATCTTATTATTATCTTCCAGTAGGTAATTGCCTTTTCCCCACTTGTTTCTTTTAAATGCTATATTTTTAATTTCAGTAATTTGAATTTGATGTATCTAGGTGTGCTTCTCTTTGTGTTTTTACTGCTTAGGGTTTATTAAGCTTCACAGATTTGTGAATTTATACTTTCCATAAAATTCACAACATTTTCAGCCATTATTTCTTTAAAAATTGTTTTCTCTTTCATCTCTTTTTCGTCTACTTCTGGGACTCCGATTTCACCTATATCAGATTGCTTATTATTGTCCTAGAGATCACGAAGTCTTCACTGCTTTTTTTCTCTTGAGTTTCCAACCTGCTACTTATATCAGATATTGTATTGTTTCTATTTCTCTACTGAGAACTGTCACTCGTTCTTTTATTATGATTCTCCTTTCCTTCTATTCCTTAAACAGGCTTATAGCAGCAATTTCAAAGTCTTTGCTCATTGAAACACTTCTGTCATCTCTCAGTTTGTTTTTATTGACACCCTCCCATCTTTGTTTATGGATCGTATTTTCCTGTTTCTTTTCACATCCTATAGTTTTAATGATGTGGGAAAACATTTGAGAAACATGTGGATTTTGGTGCCTTCCCTTATTGGGTGTTGACTTTTGTTTTGGTAGGTATTTAATTAATTGGCCACTTGGCCTGATGCTTTTGAAACTTGTTTATAAGATTTGTTAGGGCATGTTTAAAGTGACTCTTAACTCCAGAGCTAAAGCAACCCCACCCCACTGCCTTGCATTTTCGAGGTCTCGAATGAATCTCCAACATATTCATCAAGGTCAGTCTACTCCATCTGGTCAGAACTCCTCTGTCCACTAGCACTGTGAGATTCTCACCTGGCACCTAGCAACTTAGTATATGATCAAATATTTAAAAGAATCCCTACTTAGATTCCTGGAGCCTCTTCCCTGCATGCCTTCTTCAATACTGTGCCTGACAATTCCAGCCATCATCTCAGCAGCCCAGGCTCTGCTCTTTGTCTCTTCGGCAGACAGACTGCTGTCCTCTGCTGGGCTCTGCCTCCCTGTGCCACAATTCTATGAGTGCCCCAGGCAGAAAGCCAGGACAGTTGTGGGGGACACTTCATGTGTTTTCCTTCTCTTAGGGATCCCAATGCTGTGCTGCCTGTTTCCATCTTCTAAGAAAAAAAAAAAAACTGTGTCATATATTTTGGCCAGTTTTACAGTTGTTTATGGTGAAAGGTTCACTTACACTGTTACTGTGTTGTGACTGAACATGGATTAGAATAGTTTTAAATTGGTCTCCCCACATCTAGACTTGTGGTACCCATCTAGTCCATTCATACTGCTTCAGCTAGAGTGATTTTTATATGAAAATTTTTCCAAAATGTTACTGAAAAAATGTTCAAACATTCATAAAAGTAGAAAGGACTATATAGTGAACACCCAAATACCTACCACTTAGGTTCCACAATTAACATTTTCTACATTTTCTTTATCACCTACCTATCCAACTTTCTATCCATCTACAAGGTCATCTTATTTTAAAGCATTTCAAGGTAAGCTGAAGACACTAGGACACAAAATAATTTTTTTATAAACACAAATATAAATCACATTATTTCCTGCTTAAAATTCATCCTTTACTCTTTAGCTAATGACCTAAATCTGTGACATGGTCTAGAAGGACCTTTGGGATCTGGCCTCTGTTGATCAGCTGTTTTCTTTTCTCTCCCCTCCTTTCCCTTCTCCCCAGATGCCTTCCACCCTGGCCTTGTTTAGTTCCTCCAATGTCCTCTGTCCCCTCCTCTTGTATGGTCTCTGCATGGGCTTTTCCTTTGATCGGAACTCTCTCCCCCAGCCTCTTCTTCCATCCTGCCCGGATACAATGGCTACTCATTCATTCTTCTCTTCCTCCAGGATACTTTCTCTCACACTGTAGACATCAGTTGTGCCTATTAAACACTCTCACAGCAACATGTACCTTCCTTTCCAAGAATTTATAAAAGTTTATAATTATGATTTTTGTCTCTCCCCCAATTAGATAAAAGCTTCATGAAGATAAGAACTCTATTATATCTTACCTACTTACTAGCCCCAAAACCTACTAAGATGCTTGGCAAATACACTACTACAGGATAGGCACTCGAAAAAAATCATTAAATGAATGAATTCAAGCCATTTTTTCTTAAGAAGTCTAAGACAAAGAAAAATGTTATCTAACCAAATTTTCTGTTTCTTATTAGTTTGTTATATTGAACCCAACTAGGTGATACAGAATCAGCCCTAAATATTGCCTCCAAGCCAAACACAGCTGTCCTAGTTCACATTACTGAGGAACAAAGTCATTAAGAAAGGTTCCACAAGGAAATCCACAATTTTTCAATGTTCTTCTAGACAGCCTAACTAAATTCTCATAACATTGTAGATCCATATCTTCATTCAATCCTCAGAGATATGCCTCTGAGTCTCAGAGGTTTGTTTTGTTCCAGAGAAAACATTTTTTCACAATATCGTTAAATGTTTAAAATCAGACAGTGCCCAACAACTCATTCTGTGCTTCTCCCCTGTGTGTTCTCATCTTACACACCAGGGCAACAGTGACGGCTCTCCTTTGCTTTGGGGGGCCTGTGAATGTCGTCTCATATACAGGAAAATACTTATGCCTTTGGTGCACACATTTGCTGAAATAGTAAAATGAAACTCCAGGAAAGGAACAACTGCTAAACTTTAAAGAGTTCCCTATACTATGGACATCCTGGTCTTTGTATACTGAGCTGCCTTGCTATACCAATATTTGATCTCTGTAGGCAATTTTACCAGCCTGCAAAAAAAATATTACACAGAAGGAGGTAAAAAAGACCGGCATAAGGCCAATACTAGCATAGCATCTTAGAGGCATTCATCAAATATGTTTCTCACAAGAAGTCAAATTATTAAATTCATAAATATCCCTTCCATTGTAAAAGTGATAGCTATTGTTAATGCCACCAACCAAATAGGGAACACAGGAAAGTTATGGCTTTAATTTCAACCGCTGAAGTACTGGTGGCTATATGAAGAGCTGGATCTGTTCATGGGAGCAATGCAATGAATTCTCTTCTCCTAGGATTTGGGAGCAACAGACTAAACAGCCTGCCCTGCAACACGGATGCCCTGAGCCACCTCTTCCCTTCTCCTGAGCTGTACATCCGCCAACCTGAAGTGGAGGGGAGGATGCCCATGGAGCAGCTGCACAGGACAAGGTTCTCCACTGGCAAAACAGGTGCCTAGGAGGGCAGAGGTGCCTCCTGGGTTCTCAGAGGTCTGTGCTATGCATTATAAAGAAGAACTCGGTCAGGGACAGATGATAGCCACAGCTGACAAGTGAGAGAGCTCTACTGAATCTGTTGCTAGAGCCTGGCTGCTGTCCACTGCTGTTGCCAGGGAAACAGACGTCAGCTTGATGGAAACAAGGATCAGCGAAAACTTTCACTTACCTCGTTTCCACTGATCCCGACAGCCATTTCTATGGAAACAGTAGCTGCGAGCCAGCGGCAGAGAGGTTACCACTCACTTGTTAATGTCAGGTGTGGCTACCAGCCTATGCACTTCAGGTACCTTGGTACCAACAGCACCAGGATCCAGCTGTCAGCTACCCCCGACAGCCATTTAATTCTGCAACAAGAAAGTTCAGTGTTTAAAAGTACATATAAATGTTTCACTTGGATCTTTATTCGAAAAAGGAATTTAGCATTCTTCCATTTGAAGACAAAGCGGGACTTAACTTCTTGTTCTACCAAAGCCAAGCCATGTGAAGTTAAAGGACCATGGGCCTCCCCCTCAGCGTTCCACCCCACTCACAACGCTGCTTCCAAGTTCAAGAAAAGAAACATCCAACCTTGTGGACCAATCTTTTGCATAGTAGCGTAGACAAGCCAAAGAAAGGTCCAGCTAAATGTTGGGAAGTATTGTGCTCTAAGTGTTCATTAGCGGTATCTTTTTCTGGAATTCTGGCAGCTGGTCATCACTAATTACACAGAAGAATTTTTTTTTTAATTGTAAGAACTATGTACAAAGAACTCACCACTATTTCTTTGTTTTTCTTAGTCTGCTGGTCAAGATACAAATTAACTCATGAACTCAATACAATTTTATTCTGAAATAGTGGTAATAAGTCATACTGATGGCCGAGTTAGCCCATTACCTAACAATACGCCTTTCAACATTGTAAGCAATTTGGCGACTCTTTTAAGATGAAGGTATGGCAGAGGAATGTGTACAGGAAGAAACTCTGTTGTGCCTTTTCTATCAGCAGAGGCTGGTAAAGTATTGAATGAGAGCAAAATCCAGTCCCAGTCATGAATAACATACAAGAGTGCCTATTCCCACAGGGTATGTCGCCACTTAGAAAATATTCGCAAGTAATACAACCACCATCTACTACCCTGGTATGTTTTGCCTCCTTGCCAATATCCAAGGGGAAGAAATCAGAGGAAGTCTCTGACTTGCCATGGCTCATAGTGGTTTGAATTTCAGGGTACAAATTACGATGCCCAAATCTGTTCCTATTCTGTATAATTCTGAAATAATACAGCTGACAGTCCCACTACCAGCATTGCCTTCCCTCTCCATTGTCCACACACCAGCAGTTACACAAGGACAGCAGCCTTGCCTGGGTCTCGGCCTAGGCCCTGGGATCTGGTGCAACTAGAAGGGGGGCTCAGAAGGATGTGACAGTGAAATTCAGAATAATCACCCAGTTTGAAAATGGCTCTTCTATAATGCTTCACCTCATCTATGTCCCTTTAAAACTTCTGAGCAGGCCTCTAATACTATATAATTGGATTAATGATTTAAAAAGAAAACCTGTGACCTGGTAGATATGCAACTTATTGGGACACAAAGACACAAATTCATTTAGAGCTGAATGATTTTGAATTTATAGGCATGGGTTGGGTTTACGTTCAATCGTACATCATAAAATCTGGTTTACGAAGAATGTTTATCTTCCAACAACATACAAGAATTATTTAAGAAAAGAAGTGTTTCAAATATTTTTCATAAGATGCTGGCAAAACCAAAGCTTTGAATTCATAGGTGAATTACAAATGATTTTCATCTCTTCTTTAAATAGGCCGTGGAGGTGGTTTACATAGAAATACTCTTTAGTACTCATTGGCTACGTCATTATATATACACACATGTGTATGTAATAAAACACTTAAAAGTATAACTTTACTTTTAACTGATTCAGACCTACCTTGGCCAATAATTTGTTTAAAAAGACTGAGTTGAAGATTTTCCTTGCATCAAGTCCCACTTTATACACTCTCACTTGAGCCATCCCAACACAGTGACCAAGCGCTCTACACTTTTTCTCACTGAATCCTCACCGAACTCTACACAATTGGTATTAGCAGCTACATTTCACAGACAAGGAAAGTGAGACTCAAAAAAGTAAGTAATTTGTCCCAAGTCTCACATGCTAAAAGGTAGAGCAAAGGTGCAAGTCTTGATGACCCAACTCTAAAGCTGGTGTGTTAACCACTATGTTAAAGAAATGCTATTACCCCAATTTGTGCCCCCCCCCCAAAATCACTGTCAGATAGAATGTCAAACACAAAAGACTCAGAGCTGCATAATCCTTTATAGCTGACAAAGTACTTCCACAGCCTCCTCTTGGAGGGCACAGAATACAGTATTAACGTGTGTACAAAGTATGTTTCTCTGGCCACTTTGTGGGAAGTTCAGAAAGAGGCACACTTTGAATAATTTCCAAAGTACTGCTTTGGCTATTTCCACTTCACCCAGGGAGGAGGTTCATAGAATTAATATACAGGTACATTAAATTATAAAGTCCTTTGTATATTTTTTGAAGGACTTCTACAATCATTAGGTGATTTTTTTTTTTTGAGACTTTATTTATTTTTAGAGAAGGGGAAAGGAGGAAGAAAAAGGGAGAGAAATGTCAATGTGTGAAAGAAACATCAATTAGGTGCCTCTCACACGCCCCCAACCGGAGACCTGGCCTGCAACCCAACTATGTGCCCTGACCTGAAATCGAACGAGTGACCCTTCAGTTAGCAGGACAATGCCCAATGCACTGAGCCACACCAGCCAGGGCCATTAGCTGATTTAAAGCCAGCCACCCTGTGGCGAAGGCAGATGCTGGGATCCTCCTTGTTTGAGGGATGAGGAGACTGGGGCTCAGGGCTACTAAGTGAAGTCCCAGACTTAGTGTGTGACACTGGCTGGACCAGAACCCAGGTATTCTAGTTCCTTTTTCATCTACTAGTCCCTTTTCAGGGTCTGAACCCCACCTCTGGGCACCGCTCTAGCTTATGGCTAGGTCTTAAGCCATCAGGTGGGTCTTGCAGGTGAAGAACTGAGCCCACTGCCCATGACACCCCTTTCTCTTAGGAACTGAGCAAGGATTCTAAAAAAACAAAGCACTGAAACACTAACATGTTCTCTTATTTTATCTAATTACTGACAAAAACCTCAAAAGAGACAAGGAGTTGAGTGAACAATTTCAAAAGTGAAAATCATCAAGCTTCTAAAAAGCCAACATAACAGGAGACAGAGCCTGTCTGAATTGTAGATTTAAATGACACATTCTTTCTAATCGCTGGTCATAATGTGACCATCTCCTCAATGACAACTTAATGTGAAACTGCACATGAGTTAACAGACATTCTCAGCTCTACCCACAGAGCACTATCATCAGAGATAAAGATCTTCCTCTGTGTTCATGCTTGGCTACACAAGGTGTGCAGTTCGTAAACTTCATACTCACCTTGAGAAAAGGGGTCTGATGTAAAACCAAAGATTTTCCCAAAGTATCAATCTTAGAATGCTTTAAAAATGTACAACAACAAACCAAGTGGCAGATTAAAATCAGTTCGAGAATACAGTAAGATGGCACGGCCACATAAAAAGAGAAAAAGCCAAGGAGCAAAAACAAATATTTCCCCGTGGTTAACAGGTTAAAGACACATATCATCATTTCACAGTTCTTTATCAGAAGACCACAGCACGGTCGTACACTTCTGAAGTAGGAGTCCTGTATTCCAGTGCTTTGGGGATTACATTTCTATCGATCTCATGGTCCTTAAAGGACTTTGCAACATAAGTTATCTTCCTTTTAACACATACATCCTTATGGTTTTGTTATCACTCTCATGTTCCCTAAAAAAATTCTGTAGAACCCTACAATTAAAATAAAAATATTGCAAATTTGCTTTAACAAGAAAATGAATGCAAATGGCCCATGTTGATTTTTGGTTGCTCTTGGGGAAAGTCCAGGGGGAGTAGCTGGGCAGAGAAGCCCGGGTAATGGTTAGCATAGGTGGAAGCATGCCAGCTCCTCATAAGTTTCCCCAGTAGATGACTTATCATCCTTCAAGATTTGGCTCACAGCCCTGGCCAGGTAGCTCCATTGGTTAGAGCGTTGTCTTGATATGCCAAGGTTGCGCATTCAATCTCCAGTCAGGGCACATACAAGAAGCAACCAACCAACACATAAGTAAGTGGAACAACAAATCAACATCTCTCTCTCTCCCCACCCCCTCAGATCAATAAATAAAATTTAAAAAACAAAAGATCCATCTCACAGCCCTTCTGTCTACACCTCTACTCTAGCTTTGCCCTCCTGCACTGCGTAACAATAGTCTCTCCCACCAGACAATGAAACGTCTGAGCACTAGGTCTCCGTCTGTGTCTTAGACATCCTGGCACCCCTGGCCTCTGGCCCAGAGCCCGGCGCTCAGCCAAACTCAGGAAATGCTGGCCCAATTAGTCAACACGGCTGAAAGGCCCTGCTTTGCAGACATGGTTCTTACTTTACACAAAATACTCCTCAGCACTTCCTACTGAAGGGGCCTTCCGGGTGGAGCAGAGTCAGTATGCAGCCCATGGGAACATGCACTGACAGTGAAAATCACCAGAAAGTCTTAGATTTTATTTTAAAAATTCACGTGTTATTTGCATTCTCCTTCATAGGGCATCTAGTTTTGATTCAAAAATGTTTTCAAATTACTTGTAAATTAAATTATTTCCCCCAAATAAAGTTCAGCAAACTGGCTGTTCCAGCTGTGTGCCTTGTTTTATCCCCCAGACTTGGGGACCCCCATGGAGGTGCATATGCCCACCATTCTAATGTGGAGAGCCTCCTCCCTTCTTTTCCTTTTTTCTTTTTTAAGCCACATCATCACACCAGGGCGCTGGTTCCTGCTCTGCAAAGCTCAGAGATAAGGCATGTCACCGGCACTGTTAAAATAAGTGGTTTCCATGGCCTCAGTCAGTTTGGTTGGGTTTAGGAGACATGAGGCGCCAAGGAATTCACAACAGAATTGCTGTTAACTTTGTACAGGCTGTTCCTGTGGCAAAATTAAGCACGATGCTGTTTCCCCAGGGATAAATTCCATCCTTACAGTCCTGACACCAACCTGAGGCCAAGGAGGTTCATTAGGAGGGAGGCACTTTTAAAGTTTTAAGTAAAAGAACATGGGGCTTGAGGAGCCCCTTTTCTGCAGAAGGAAGCTTTGGAAGGGGCGGGGGACCAGGGTGTGTTTTCTCCCTCTCCTCAACTCAGTCCCAGCCGCCCCCCCCTCCCAACTCCCCTCACTGTGGGACACTGTTTGGGGCCATTTCTAGATTAGCCTTCACATGACAGTGCATGTCCCTGTGTAAAACTGACCACCCTCAGTCAAGGAGAATTCCAAAATTCTTCTCCCCTGAAAACAGGCAGGGACTTTGAGAAAATATGAGGAAAGGAAGCAGAAATGGAACACGGACTCAGCTTTCTGCTCTGGAAAAGGCAGTGCTGTGAAAAATACGGTAAAGGTCTCTTCACTGACTCAGCATTACATGAAGACATCACTTCCCTGAAATACAAGCTCAACAAGCTCTGAAAGAGGAAGATAAAGTGAGTGACGAGAAGAAGATAAACTCACTTGGAAACAAGTCCATCAACAGTATTTCCTGAGGTTGTTTGCACTCAGTGAGTAACACAGGCCCCTCTGGAGAGACAAGCACCTCCTGGGTCTCCAGTCGCACCCCCACCACCTGCCTCCCCACACCCCCCACCAACAGTTATACATCGTCAGCTGGAGCTGCCTCTGAGAGAGCCTAGGCAGTCCTGGCTCTCTTCCCTGGGGTACTCACTCCCCTTCCTGGGGTACCTGCAGGATGGTGAGTGTGCACAGCTGCCCCGAGGGGCTCTGGGACAACCACTACAGGCAGGGCAGAGCCCAGACACCTGAAGTCGCCTTCCTGAGCCAGTCTCTCCTGGGCCCTCTCTAGAGAGGGTCAGTCACAGAGCTGAAGTGATAAACAAAATGTAATTCCAAAATTGGGGACTAAGTGACGAGGGCTATGATAAGACCGAAAGACATGTATGTGCAAAAGCTGATCATTACCCACTTAAGATTAAAAATGTATTAGAGGGAAAATTCTCAGTGTGACAGCAGCAAGAAACCAAGGTAATAAATGATCCCGATCTGAAGGATGTAAGATTTGGAAATTTGTTCAGTATTTATGTGCTAAATTTAGGTTTCTTTCTCCTTCACGTTGAAATCTGAAACACCCTGGAAATATTCATGATTATTTCAAAGGGCCAGGTTATGTACCAATGGGAATAAAACCTCCAAAGATGCCCTTTCCTGGGGGAGATGAAGGCTGGGACTCATTTTCCTCGCTGGTAATCCACTCTGCACATCAGCAAATGAACATAACTGGCTTCAGGGGAACGTTTTCATTAAATTAATAGTGTTTGGCAAGCATCAGAAACACAGACTCTCACAGACAGATACAGGCAGAAAGAATCACAGTTCAATCCAAAAGCAACACACAGAGGGGACAAGAGAGTCCACGCGCATGCAGAGGAGCCGCGGGGGCAGGTGGGGGACACACAGAGCCACCTCACACGAGGCAGCAGAATGTGCAACACGGATCCAACTGCTTACCCACTAAGGACACCAAGAACCAGGTTAAGGACGAAAAATGAGCCAAGGATTATCAGACTAACAAAATACACCCATGGCCATTCCCATCCTATCGCATCATTTACCTGTAAAATGTAAGGAGATCAGTTATCAGTTATCTATTTACTAAAGAGCGGAGCCCCAAGAGCAGCTGCCAGACCACTCGGGGCTTTGATGGAAGATTAGTGCTCCTAGGACAGACACCCACCTAGGGCCTTTCATTTTTTGTCTTCAAATAAGGACAAGTTCTATTGCTGAATTCTGTGTCCTATCAGAAGTCTGCCGGGACCAGCTCATTTACCTACTGTTTTGACCCAATTAATCTGCATTATATAATTGGATCTAGATCAAGAAAACAATTATAAATGTTATCCCATTTTAGGACAGACAAAAGGACAAGCAATGGAAACTATTTAAATCTCAAGCGACAACACTGATTAATTTCCGGTCAATAACTATTCTATAGCATTCTTTCATGAAAACTGGTGAGGTTCCAGGAAACATCGTGATTCGGGAAGCCTCTGCAGAAAAGAAAGCATCTTGGAGGATGTGCAAAGTGCTTGGCGCCCACCCGGTGGCCCCCATCTAGCAAAGCCTGTGTGGTCTTGGCAACTGTCCTCAGGACTCTGCTTTCAAGATGAAAGAGGTGTAGCTTACCCGCTCAATACACCAAGTACAAGATTTAGTACGAAAAATGACCCAAAGATGACGAGACTGACAAAATACACCCAGGGCAATTCAAATCCCATAGCATCATTCATCTGTAAGAAATAAGATGGTCTCACAGGAGTGGGTTAATACGAAAATCTAGCAAGGAGAGAGGATCACATTAGAGACAGCATTCTGTACATTTAATGAAACATTTACTTAAATTCAAATCAGAGACAACACTAGCCAATACGTATTCATCATATATTCCCAATGCGTGCACGGACACACACACACACACACACACACACACACACACTCATCAGAGCTGTCAGGGCAAGTAGGAACTAACTTTGGCCACTTGTAGGGAAATCAGCTGGGGTTTTGGCTCCTCCTCACAAGGAAGCTGCCTTGATAAGGGGGTTTTCAGAAAAGCTCTTGGTAGAGGACAAAACTAGTGCTTTGCTGAAAACTACTTTCTCCTCTATCCAAGTTGTTAATACTATTTTTGCTTTTAAAATTTGTGATGGTGGAAAAGTCTTACAGAGACAAATTGGCAACATTTGACTCGATAAATTCAATTATTAAAAAAATACCTAACTTTACTGGAAGCCAAGCTATCCAAGCAAACCTAACCTAAATCTGGATTATCCTCAATCAGTAAGTGCAAGCACAGCTAAACTAATGCAAAGAAAACAAGTGTTCAGAAGTCAGCTAGCTGGCTGATATTCAAAGGTGCACTTAGGAATGGTTTTTACAACTGCACCACAAGAAGGACCCAGGGAAAGGAAAAAAGTCCTTATCCCCCACACCTGCCTTGGACCTAGATGACCCAGCCTTGAAAAGCTGGCTTCAGCAGTGAGCTGACTGGGTTGTCTAGAGGAACCCCTTGCCCCATCTGTGGGACAAGCTCAAGCAAGACAGATTTGGCCTCCCTGACAGACGCTCCCAGGAGAGGTTTGGTCATGAGCAGCTTTCATGCCGGAGCAAACAGGTGCTTCAAGGTTCATAGCTGGATGGAACTTTCCAACAGCATAGTTCATTGTCAAATTGGGCAAATGCTTCTCCCAGGAAGGAGATGTTAAGGATCAGTCAGGGACAGAATGAATAACCCCAGGCCTGACTTGGCTGGAACTATATATAGTCTGGGCTCGTGCCTTGCAGGTGCAAGCCCTTAGGCCTTTAAACATGTGCTTTCCTCCACATTGTGTGGCTCCAGGTTTTAGCTTTACAGAGTGGGGCTCATGCATTTCACTGTTTGCCTCCTGCAGAAGCCAAATGGAAAAAAAAAAAGAATATTAAAAAAAATTACCTAACATCTGTTGCTGAAGTCTAGGGAAAGGGCATTAAATCCCTTATGAAACACCTGTTTTGGCCACATGAAAACTGATGTGCTTAATAGAACTCATATCAGTCTGCACATCTTACATTGGCAATTAGAGTAATGAATGAGCCAAGGCCATGGCTGCAATTGTTGATCTAATTAAGCTAGATAAACTAATTTCAGCAGGAAGGCAGAGGGTAATTCTTCTAAAGCAACTACACCCCCAAAGTGATTTAAAAACCTGTGTGTGAAGGACAAGAAACAGGCTGCCTGGTGTAGTGGCCATAGCCCAGCCTGGAGTCAGGACCTTTCCCCAAGGACCTCTCTGTTTGGAACAGGCATCATGTGAAGAGAGAGCATGCTCACGGGATGGAAGAAAGATGTTCAAGTCCAGCACTCTCACCAAGAGAACTCACTTTTTCTACACCTCTGGCAAAGGCAGTGGGCTGGGGGAAAGGCTAGAGTTAAACAAAGGCCACAGGAGATGCTCTCTAAATCTCTAGAAGCTGGGGAACAGGAACAGAGTTCAAGCTATAAGGGCCAGTCTTTCCCCCAACTAAGCCTCTCAACCAGTCTCTTTTCAGAGGCTAGTATTTCTTAGACCTTATCACATACACAAGACGAGTCAGAACTGGCAACATGAAATGCCCAAAATGCCCACATGAAAATACGGACTCTGCTTGGGATTTTGCCTGCATGGTCTTTATCAACAATGGAGAAATTGGCATGAGCCAAAGCATTTCAATTTAGATTAATTTTTAAAATATTTATATCAAAGCCATCATGTGGAATCACCTGGTGCCCAGGAAATAATATTCTATTGAGTTTCAGTTTTCTCTTACTTGAAAGGTTGAAATGCATATTCATGTCTCCAATTAACGGCCAACCTAAGCTTTCAGTCTTTTCTAACTGTTGAAAACACTACTGGAAGTGGGACACTGGTTGCAGCTCCCCTGAGCACAGAAAACAAGTATAGAAGAGCAGGCCCTTGGCCAACCAGAAAGGAATTTCCCAGGTACAGTACCTTGAATGAAGTCAATGATCAACTTCACCATGAGAATGTCTATTAGTCTGGCAGCCAGCACCTTCTTAGGAGCTTGGCGATAAGGCAAGAGGCCATAAATGATTTATATGGCTTGCTCTCTCCTGAAACCAATACTATTTTAATTTCTTACATTCAAAAAAATTTCCTCTGAGTTGAAGAAAAATAAATGGATCATGTAGTCTTGTTCTGCATCTTATAGACACAAAATTAAAGCCCAAAGAGTTTCAGGAACCTACCCAAGGTCACACACCCATCCCTATCCCAGTCTTAAGGCTCTTTCCTTGCACTACCTGCTTCTGCTTCTGTGGCCACCAAATGCATGTGGGTCAGATACAGCATAATTATGTTTATAGAACTCAATTTATAAGAGAGCTCTGCAAAATAACTTTCCTACCAGAAGTTAACAATCCCACTCTCTACACAACCATATGGTTTTGTCCTAAATGCGTCTTTCTGCATATTGGGCCCACCTGTACTTTCCTTCTCAAGACTGTTTGCCAGACTCTCTTGAGAGCTGAGGTATCAATGAGATTTTGAATGGTGACTAAATATGACAAGATGCAACATAATCCCTGGCAAAGACTTTGTCCACCATATACAAACACCTAAAAGATAGAGAAATTTGCTTGCCATCAATATTTAAAATCTGATCTTCTTAGTTACCTCTCAAGATGTGTCCTTGATATCCTAGTTGTAGATAAAAATTGATATTTAAACATGGGCCATCTCTACTGAGGCAATGGGATTATACACTTGAAGAGTAATAGTAATTAGTATTTGTTGAGCACCTGCTCTGTGCTAGGCACTGTGCTGTGCAGGGGCATTCTGTTCTGGAACACAGTTGAGTGGCTTCCAGCTGAATGTGGCCCAAAACATATTAAGAAGGCATGGTGCCTTGGCTCCTGTCTATCTCTATGATGAGTTAGTAAAAGCAATCAAGAAGTCACTGAAAACAACCTGATGTGTTTCAGAGACTAAGATCTTACTGAAACACTCTGGAAGGTATTACCTAGCTGCTCCAGGTGTGCTGAAAGGGTGAAAGAGTACTGGATTCCAGTGTAGACCAGGGGTCGACAAACTGTGACCTACAGGCCAAACCCACCTGCTTTTGCACAGCCCCTGAGCTAAAAATGGCTTTTGCATTTTTAAATGGTTGAAAAAATCAGAAGAACATTTCATGACACACGAATAATATACAATATTCAAATCTCAGTGTCCATAAAAAAAGTCTGATTGGACCAGAGCCACCCCGTTTGTCTACATGTTTCTATGGTTGCTCCTGAGTGACATGGCCAGGGGCAGAACATGGCAGTTGTGCCACAGACATTATGGTCTGCAAAGCCAAATACATTTACCACCTGGCCCCTTGTAAGTGTGTAGACCCCTGTTCTAGATCAAGGACCACCATCACCTGCTGTAGGATCCTGGGGATGTTTGACGGTCTGTCTATATTCCACGGTTTCCATCTTCAAAATCCTGGATTTTCTATAAAGGGATATTGACTGGGAAGGTGTTGATAAATTACGTGAGTCCTCCATTGGAATAAAGATGCCAAGTATTTCATAGATAATGTAATTATTATATTGTCAAATTATTAACTCTGCTTGTCATATTAACAATAGAGATAAAAAATTATTAGGTGATACTTAAAGGTTCTCAGGCCAGCAAGTGGAGACTTATTTTGGGGTGCGTGGAGTTTTCTCAGCTTTACTCGCATACTCCCATAGGTTTCACTTGCTTGACATAGGAAACTGTCATGGGAGGATGTGCAGAAATATAAAATATAAAATTGTTCATTAGTCAAGGCATGCTGGATCAGCAATGAACAATTCACCATGATTAGAGAGAACAACAGAGCTGAAAAGAGTCACAGATTTCATTTTTTTAAAAAATCAAAACATTTTCTGTATTGTTTTGGGGAAAGATCAGAGTTTAGGCTATTTGACTGATGCTTTTTCTATTTATCAGAAATTTCAAGGGAAGACTGGGAGTGAGACCTCAACTAATCTAAATAGGAGTTGCAACTTTTTAGATAATAGTGAAAACAAACCCTGTACTTAATTTGAGGGTCCCCTTGCATGACCATGGTCTTGGCTCATCCATATAATCTCCCTCTTTCTTCCTCTTCATGAAAGGCATTGTCTTATGGATATAAATAACACATGCATACACACACACAGACACACACACACACACAGACACAGACACAGACACACACACACACACACCCCACCCCCCGTGACAATAAGAAAAAGAGGAGGGAAACAAGATATAACATGTTGGTGATGCTTAAATCTTATTACCAAACTAGACATACAATTTGGGGATGAAAATAAAAACACACCCTCTTTGCCTAACATTGAGTATATAGGGGTATCTACAATCCTGTAAGCATGGTGTTCACTGGGGAAGGGAAGCAAAAACCTACTTATGACCATTAGATGCTGTGTTCTCTGAAGCTACAAAGTAATGTGAAATCCTACAAAGTATCTAAAATTTAGAAGCTACTTCTGTCAGAAACTACTTCTCAATCTGCAGACCTTCTAACTAGAGGCTGCCCAAATGCAAGAAGTATTTTATTACAAATTGCCTTTTAACAAGTCATTATTGGAATCCTAGTTAATCCCATTTGGGTTTGGGCTTAGGCTCAAAACCTACACGGCAGCTGTTTTTCCCAGCAACTCTGTGGCATGGAAAATAATTTCTAAACTTTTGTGAGCTTTTCATATTCTACCAAACAAATAAGCAAACTCAGCTCTGGGAACTGGCGGCTAAAATTATGACAGACCCTTCCGGCGCCATCAGGACCAAGAAGAACCAGACCCTAGCCATCGAAACGGTGTCCATCTGTTTTGTCCAACCAATGACAGGTTGGATGGGTCCCCACTCCATTTCTACCCTCTCTGCCAGAGGTCTCTGCTCTAAAGAGAAAGGAAGAGAGAGCTAAGGGCTTGGGCTAGGCTGATTTATATGATATTGAACATGCAAGGGAAATATTATAATAGGGAAAACCCCATTTTGGCTTTAGGGTTGTGCTCAGTTATGGAAAGCATGAAAGGAATGCAATTTATGTTCCCTGTCTTCTGTTTAGGATTCTAGTAAAGCAACTTGTCTTTATGTATAAAAGATCAATTTTAGCTCATGGAAGCCTTTAGACCAGGGAAAAAACTCCTGGCTCTCTTAACAGTTGCATCAGGACAGTCCTGGCCTTCTGGGGTTCTTCCAAAAAGGGACCACTGGGCACACTCAGCAAGAACTCCCCAGGCAGCAATGGGGAGTGGAGGGAGCCAACATTACGCATCCTGCTTTCCAGAGTGGTTGAAACTAAAGCTCTGAGGAGGAATCCAGATGATGAGTCTTGCTGAGTGAAGAGAGGGTCTGCTTCCCTTCCCAAAGAACTGACTTCCAGATTTCTTTTTCAGTCAACTCTTCAATGGTTCTAGCTAATGCAACACTGTTATCCAAAGAAAGAACGCTCCATTGACTCTCTCCGCAAGCTGCTTACCCAGTAGAGCACGTCTGTCCAGCCCTCCATGGTGATGCACTGAAACACAGTGAGCATAGCAAAGGCAAAGTTATCAAAGTTGGTTATGCCTCCGTTTGGGCCAACCCAGCCACTCCTACACTCTGTGCCGTTGGCGGTACACTGGCGTCCATTCCCTGAGAACGCACACGGCGCCGGGTCCTCTTCAGCTACGATATCTGCAAACAGAGAAAAAAGGCTTCACCACTCAAGAGACGAACAGCAGGAAACCCAAGCCTGAGGAAGCTGAGTACCCTGGCCTGGAACGCCCTCCCTCCCATCTCTGCTGCCTCACAGTCCTCCTTGTCTTTCAAGGTCCATTTCACATAGTCCCTCCTCCATGGAACCTGCCATTTCCTGTACTCAGAACCACTGCTCTCTCCTCTGGGCTCACTCACAGCACCTTTCTCAAGGCTAACCAGAACAACATTATTGATTCGCCTCATGTTCTAGTTTTGGAGGTCCCTCATGCTGTTTGCCAGGACACCTTACATAGGAAATAATGACAGAAAAGGAGATTAAATTCTCATTTATTCTGAATACAATTCACACTAAGAACTGGTTCAGTAAATTTACCGGTATATTCGGCATTTTTTTCCCTCTCATTGTGTTTTAGATTTTCCCAAAACTACAAAAGTTGTTTGGGAGGAAATTAAAAAAAAAAACAAGCTGGGTTCACTACCATTTTCATTACTCACCTGAGTCAGCAAAAAAACACGTTTTGTGCATTTTTCCAATAAAAAGTTCCAATCCTATAATAGCATAGATTATGATTACAAATAATACCAAAAGGGCTATGTGAAGGAGGGGAACCATGGCTTTTATAATGGAGTTCAGGACAACTTGTAAACCTAGGAGAGAGAGAAATAAGTTTTGAGCCAGGAAGAAACTTCAGTGATGCACATATATAAGTTCTAATGGTGCCTGCTTTGCATATGACACATAGTAATAAAACTCAGAGATGTTTCAAAGCTTTTAATTAGCATTAAATCTGGATGTGAGAAAAGTTCAGAAGAAAATTTAAAGATTATCTAATCCAACTTCCTCACTTGACAGATGGGATAACAAAGGCCTAGAGAGGGGACAGTCCAATATCAAAGTCAGTCATTCATTTGCGCATTTGTTCATCCACTCAACAAAGTTCCTTGAACATCTTTCATGTGGCAAGCATAAGGTTAGTGCTTTGGGTGACATGAGGATGTAGTACATAAAGTGCATTCTCTCAAAGAGATTGTGTTCTCAGAGACATAAGAATTAAACACATTAAGGGTAGCTCACAGATGCTACGTGAGCAACATCAGTTACAATTAAAAAGGGATGAAAACACTGCTTCTGAGTGGGGAGAGGAGAGAGGACTAGACAGCTGCCTCTCTCTTGGCAGGGCTGAGGAGGGCGAATTTCCACAGGTGGGGAGGGGAGAGGCTACACCAGGCAGAGGGGAGGGAGCCAGCCCCCAAAGCATGGAAGTGAACCAGCACACCATGGGCTGGGGGTGGGAAGTCTTAGCCCATGGGCACACAGTGGAAAAGAACACCAGGAAGGAGAAGCAGATTGCAGTTAGGGAGCTCCAGGTTTTGTGTCTGGGTTCCTGGGCCAGACGCTGGTCCATGAGCAAAAAAGCAGCCCCTTTAGAAATACAAACAGGGCAGCAGGAGACAACACCAGTGGAGACCAGAACTCAGCAACTGAGTCCGAGGGAGAAGACTGTACCTGTGGAGGCAGGGTCATGGGAAAAATCCTGATGTCTGAACAAAAAAAAAGCATGTCAAAAGGAGGCTCACCCAGAATGAGGGAGGTAAGAAACAGGCAATGGAAGGAAAAGGGTGAGAACAACTTTAGACCCAGTGAGTTTGAATATCGGCATAGCATTAGGAGGGAAGTATCCTGAAGCTGAACCATGGGCTTGAGAGATGAGGAAGGAACATGAAAACCTGGAAGCTATCCATGGAGTAATATTCAGAGCCATGGTATAGGAAGAGAAAAAGATACAGAAACAGGGACAGTAGGTGGAACAACACTCAGGATTAGGATTGGGACTGAGTAGAAGCCAGCAGACCAGGAAACACTGATAGACAGGCAACCAGAACTCACACTAGCACATGACTCCCATGTTTAGTGTCCTACATTCTTTCCATCATCCTGTGACCACAGCTTCTGCTCAGCCTAGTTCACTCTTTCCTCTTTCCTTGCTCTGCTTCCCTTCCCTTCCTTTAACTCTCCCCAACTGTCTCAACCTCATTCAAACTGCCCTCTTCTAATACCTTCTCACTCTCTCAATACATACTAAAAAAAAAAAAAGAAAGAAAAGAAAGACTATAAGCTGAGATGCTATTATTAAATAAGTTAGAAATCAGAATACACCAAGCAGAGAGAAGAATACTTATCAGCAATGGTAAGAAAGACAGGGAGGTGGTGGGGACTGAATGGGGAAGGAAGGCTGATGCAAGGATTTCAGACTCCCGCAGAGCCTGTTTTTCCAAGACCCTCATTATAACCAAAATCTTAGGTTCTGCCTTCAGATATTTAAATGCCCAAATGGTTTCTTTTGGAAAAAAATGATCAATAAGATGATTGTTAATGTTTTCACCTTCTAGAAGGAACAGATAGAGGGGAAAACCATCTGCTTTAATCTACTTAGATAAGGGTCTTGTTTATTTTTTAGACATGGATGGGCCATCCAAAATCACCATTCAGCAGTTAGCTCTTCTAAATTGTATGGCAGTGAGCCATATGTTGCACAAATATGTTTATATTTAAGTTCCTACTGTATTTGAGATTGGCCAAATTTGCGATAATGAAATTTGTAATTTATTTTAATCCTCACCCAGGTATGTTTTTTAATTGATTTTAGAGAGACAGAAGAAGGGAGGCAGTGAGAGAGAGAGAGAGAGAGACATCGGTGTGAGATTGCCTTCTGTTCGCACCCTGACTGGGGCTTGAACCCACAACCTAGGTATGTGCTGCTCTGACAGGGAATTGAACCCACAAACTTTTGGTGTACAGCACAGTGCTCCAACCAACAAAGCCACCCATCCAGGACATGAAGTTGTATCTTAATGTGAAGTACAATCTTTCATGACATTAGGCTCCTTTGTATATTGTCAATGTGTGCTCATACACATTTCAAGGGGCTCTGATACGGAGGCAGAAGGATGAAGTAGAAAGAACACTGGTCCAGAAACTAGGAGACCATGCTTCTGGCCCTGTCTGGCCCTGTCTGGCCACCCACTAGCTGTGGGAACCTGCACAAGTCAATGCCCCTTAAGAGGCCTCACCTTCCTAATCTAAAAGGTAATGCTGTTGGATGAGATGTTCTATAGGGTTCTTTCCCATTTTGATGGTCTAGGATTCCAATAAACACTTACCAGGTAACTGTATGTGGGTGGTTAGAACTCCACAAATGTCTGAACTATCATACAATCTTTTGAAACATGCATTTTTACCTTCCACTTGAATGAATACATATTCACATGCACACACAAAATCCTGTCTCATAGGACAGTCTCAATTCTCTTTAGAAATGACTAGACAATTTCCAGATAAGTGTAAACAGCCTAAGTTTCCCAGTCATTTTTAACAATTTCAGGTACTTGAGAAGAAATCACTGGACCACAGTTGTCAACTACCATGGGAAAGAGCACAACCCAGGGCCCCCAATCCCTCTTCCAAAAGCCCACTTGGGTCTGATGAGAAAACTTGGGTGTTCCGTCCCAAGGCAGTTAAAATATCGGCTGAAAAGTCCTCACACAAGACTCCTATCCCTGCTTCTCCTCACTGACCAATGGGAGAACCTGCTGCAGACCTCAGTCAAGTTTCAAAGTGATATTTTGGGTGGGGGGGAGAAAGAAATATAGTTTAAAACTGGTTTTCAAGAGGATCCAGGTGCATGGGACTAGTCATTTAGTAACAACCTCATGAGACAAGGGAGCCAAAGCAACCCCACGTGAGGTCTGAGTTAGCAGCAGCCAGACGTGCGCTCCAGAGGCCGCAGCTCCCGGAGTCTGCTCGCAGCACAGTGGAGGCAGACTGCCCTGTCATTTGCTCTTTGGGGTAAAAGTTGTCGTGGTTACTTTGAAATTAGATTAAGTTGTAACAACTAAATCTGAAGGAACGTTTGCTCACTGAACTTCTTGTGTAACCACGTTACACGTAACAGAGCCAGTCATTTCCAAGGTATTTCTATTTTTCTCAATTGCTTCCAGACAGTTTGTGGTTTTGACTTGCACTGATCTTTTTCAATGAAAATAAATGAACCATCTGGAAAAACAAGTACACATAAAACACCACTTCCTACATTTTAAAATGTTAAATTTGGAAATCTTCTTTTCTTCCAAAGAATTTCTGGTGCCTTCTGAGCACCAACAATTTTAATAAAAATTCACAAAGAACTTCTGGAGGAGCAAAACCATGATCTGTGCTCTTCTGACGGCTTTCCAAGTTGTGCAGAGCAAATTCGCCCTGCAGTTTGACATCCATCCCCCAGCTCAAAGCAAGCAGGCAACCACCTCACAGCAAGCAGGCAACCACCTCACAACAGTCCTTGGAAAGGTGCTAGGACATCTACTCTCTAAAGTCCCCAACAGAGGGTATCCCATCAGGGACAGAGCCCAGTGAAGCATACTTCATGCTGCTTGTGGAAGCATAAGCCTGTATCCCCGGCCAGGGCACAGGCAGGGTATCTGCTCCCACTCAAGCGGCACTCATCCTGGCCTGGAGGTCTGCAGCAAGAAGCATGCCAGGACCCGGCACAGACCGGTATCACAGCCGAGTGGATGATAATGACATCTCTCACCCCTGAGGGTCTCCTCTGTGCTCCAGACCCTGCAGCATCTCATTCAGTCTTCAAGCCACCTTCAAGCAGGTACTACTACGTCCTACATGTAGGGGAGGTCATGATAGCATTCTCATCTTCGCCCAGAGAGGGATAGGCATGCAAAGAGCGGACGGAGAGATGAGTTTTCCGAAGTCCAGGCCTCTGAGGCTCTCACTTTGAAAAAAAGGCAGTGAACTGGGCCCTCCAACACATTCCTCTACATAAGCCACTACTTTCACGGGCAGGCCTGGGAGTGGAAGGAGGAGATGGCCCGTGTGCTGTCACAGAAGGAAAACCAGACTAGAATCAGGAAGCTGGTACTCAAGGCCTCATACCACCACTTACTCTGTCTCTCTGCAAGAGAAGACTGTCTCTTTCACAAAATGAGGAAGACTCCTCACTGCCAGCCCCTCTCGGGCTCTCAGGAAATCAAACTGACAACATATGCCAAAGTGTACAGCAAACTGCAAAGGTCTCCAAGGTCTTCTGCACAGCCCTTGGTACAAGCAACTCACCTTGTAGCACCCTGTTTCATAATCCTGAGACCCACCCAGGAGAAAAAAGTCAACAAAATCCTGGCTTTAGGAAACAAAACGTGCTTACTGGGCACTCCCGATACTAGTCGAAGTGGTCGTAACACTCGAAAGGCGCGGAGGGCTTTGACATCAAAGCCTCCTGATTTGCCACCAGAGTGGTTACCGCCTTCTGTTTCTTTGGTTAATTGTTCCAAAATTACACTAAACAATCTGAAAGAAGAAGAAGAGGAAGAAATGTTAGTCTGTCACCCAGGGATGCAAAACAGGACGATAATAGTAGTTATTTTTGAACAAGAGGTAATTATATGGCTGCTGCTTAAATAAAAAGAAAGCAAGGTCAAGGCAAGAACTAGGCCCGTGAATCCTGAAAGTAACCCCTACGTCTAACATGATTTGGGTCAGGGATTGACCTCCTGTTTCCCTGCCAATGGAACATCCTCAAGCAAGTCAGTCCCCATGGGAGAAGGGCTCACTGGGGGTCCAGTGACAACAAATGGAATTGCCCCAACAGAAATAATGCCAACAACATTCATAATGCTAGCCTTTATAAGCAGTCACCATGTGCTAAGCACTTTATGTACATTATCCTCATAAAATGTTATGCATTAGGAATTATTTTTAACACCATTTTACACATGAGGAAACAAACTTCATAAGAACAAGTAACATGCCCAAGTTCACAATGCTAAGTGGCAGAGTTTAACATATGAACCCAAGTATGTTGGTCCCACTAGGATGTAGGTTCCATAAGGTGGGGAATTTTAGTCTGTTCATTTAGTCTCTTCTTTGTTAGAGGTGCTCAGAAATATTTGATGAATAAATCAGTGCATGAATATTGACTTCAAAGTCCCTAATCTTAATTGACATGTTATAGACCATCTCCACCCTCATTGGGATGTTTGAGGAATGATATAAATCACAGACGTGAAGGAGCTATGCAAAGGCCACAGGCAGTACCTTAAGGTATTAATATAGTCATTTTCTCTTTTGAAATGTGAATAACATTGTATCTGGCAGGCATGGCAAATTTTTTCTTGCTCTCAGAAGGTTTTTCGGATAAAGCTATTTTCAGGCAATCTGCTCATTTGACAGTTACTTTTGCTCTTTCAAATAAACATTTACTCTTTGGAATTGCTGCTTGTTTTTCAGAATAAATATAAATTTGCCCATTTCAAATAGAATCAACTCTGGCCAATCAGATTGTGCGAGTGATTGGCCCAGCAACAAAGGAAGGGTTTCTAAAGTTTAATTAGCAGCCAAAGCAGAAACTCTGCCCCGACTGGCATGCCTCTAGATGGCCAAGACACTAAGTCCATAAAATACAGGGTGGTCTGATTTACAGTCCTGATCAGGCACAGCCATGTCATCCTGGGGCATTTAAAGACCAGTCATCTGTTTTAATAACACTACAGCAATTAGCAATGAACCCATTGGGGCGGGGGGGGGGGGGGGGTAGCGGGGCGGGGGGAGGAAATAAGTCAGGTTCTACCCTTTCAAAGCTTCAGATGTCAGGTTTCTCTCATTAGCATAGTTTTTTAATTACTGTAACCCCCTGCGGCAAGGCTAAAGTTAAAGATCTCCCTCCAAAAAGAGTTCATAGCTTCACAGAAACAAAGAGAGGGGAAGAAAGAAAAACCTCAAACTTTTCTGAAATGTGAAAGCCACAGGAATTTTCATCCCAAAGGGTTAGGAAAGCAATTTATGCAGGTGGTGACTTAAGATTGCTTTCAAGTACCAGTGTTCCAGTGTTTTGCAATGTGCATATTATGGTCCTCTATTCCCTATTCTTCAGCAATGTCCTTGAAAGCAGGTGAATAATGTCTCTCTCCCATCACAGAGGAGCCTGAGTCAGAGAGGGAAGCTGGCAGCCATTCCCAGACAGCCAGAAGTGGAAGGGGCTGGGACTGGCTTCCGTTCCGAAGAGCCAGGAGGCATTAAAGCAAGTCCCTTGCCTTCCCTGGGTTTCAGTTTCTTCTGTAAAATGAGAAAACTGGAGTAAATGGTCCAGAGCCCCACCCCCTTCCCATTCTAATATTCTGTGATTCCACTCCCTTCCAACCAAAAGAAAAAGTTCCATCTGCCTAACGAGATAAGACCAGGAGGAGAAAGCTATTTGATCCTAGATTCTTATCAAAAGTTTACCCTAAGACAGTAGAAAAAAAGCAAGGAAGCTACCTAACCTGGCTCAAGGCAGAAGCACCAGAATGAGTTCTGTACATTCTTATTCACAAAACTTAAGTGAAAAGTCTGAATGCTAGAAATATCTGTTTATTGAAAAATTAAAGGCAGGGAATAAAAGTTGGCTCAGATCAAACTTTCCTAGACAGGGAATATTATCAACTCTGGTAGACCCATTGAATCCTCTTGTGGTCACAATATTAACAGTTAACATTTTAGACATATCAATTACTTTTTTAATGTCTCTATTATTAGGAATCTTGACAAAAGCAGGTCATGACTGGCTTGGAATGGAAAATACATTGGACTGAGATACAGTCTGTAGCTGGAAACTTTAGGAAGTAAAGAATTTGATTCAAACTAAGACATTACTTAATTTTTCACTCTTTTAAAATTTTCTTCCACTCTTTGACTATAATTTAGTGCATGTTTTGGAAGAATGATAAAGTTTTTCATATTTAATGAGAAAAATATCAATAAATCCAGTTCCACTTTTGTTTCCTCAATTTTTTTAACTTTTTCAAAAACAGTATTACTGCTGCTAATTTATAATGAAATACACCCACTTAATGTGTGCAACGTATAAGCCCAAGTAATGAACACCACAGTCAGGATATCCAGTATCTCCGACAGCTCTGACGCCCTGTTGCAGCCTTCCTCCCTCTAAGTACCGCCTGAGCCAGCCACTGATTGGCCAATTATCACTTGGCGGGGGGGTTCCCCCCTTTTCTTGAATCTTATGTAAACAGAATTGTACAGCTTGTTCTTTTTTATCTTCTTTTGCTCACCATGTTTTTGAGAGTCATCCAAGTTGTTACATTTGTCAGCAGTTCATTTATTTTTATTGTTGAGTGATATTCCACCGTAAGAATATACCACAATGAGTTACCCATTCACCTGTTGAGAGATACTTGGATTGTTTCCACCTTTTCTTTATTATGAAATAAAGTCTCTGTGAACATTTATTTTCCCTTGTCTTGGATAAGGACCTACTAGCAATACTGGTAATATAGTAATATGGTTAGTGTATAATTAATTAATATTGTAAGAAATTGGCAAACTTTTCAAAAATGATTAATACAATTTTCCACTTCTACAAGCGACGTATGAGAATTTCAGTTGCTCCGTATCTTGGTTAACATTTGGTGTTGTGAATTGTTTTACTTTTAGTAATACTAGTAGGTATGTAACTGCTGTCCTTGTGGCTTTAATTTGCATTTTTCTTTAAGTATATTTTATCAATTATGCTATTACAGTTGTCCCTTTTTTTCACCCTTTATTGCCCTGTGCTCTGCAGCCCCCTCCTTTCAGTTTTCTCCACCCTATTTTGTGTCCACAGGTCATACATGTAAGTTCTTTGGCTTCTCCATTTTCTATACTATTCTTAATCTCTCCCTGTCTATTTTGTATCTACCTGTTATGCTTTTTAATCCCTGTACCTTTTCCCCCATTCTTCCCCCACCCCTCCTTGCTGATAACCCTCGATATGACCTCCATTTTTGTGATTCTGTTCCTGTTCTAGTTGTTTTCTTGGTTTGTTTTTGTTTATGTTTAGGTTCAGTTGTTGATAGTTGTGAGTTTGTTGTCATTTTACTGTTCATAGTTTTTATCTTCTTTTTCTTAAATAAGTCTCTTTAAGATTTCATATAATAAGGGCTTGGTGATGATGAACTCCTTCAACTTTATCTTATCTGGGAAGTACTTTACCTGCCCTTCCATTCTAAATGATAGCTTTGCTGGGTAGAGTAATCTTGGGTGTAGGTCCTTGCCTTTCATGACTTCAAATATTTCTTTTCAGCCCTTCTTGCCTGTAAGGTTTCTTTTGAGAAACTGGCTGACAGTCTTATGGGAACTCCTTTGTAGGTAACTGTCTCCTTTTCTCTTGCTGCTTTTAGAGTTTTCTCCTTATCCTTAATCTTGGGTAATTTAATTATGATATGTCTTGATGTGTTCCTCCTTGGGTCCAATTTCTTTGGGACTCTCTGAACTTCCTTGCCTTCCTGGAAGTCTATTACCTTTGCCAGATTGGGGAAGTTTTCTTCCATTGTTTTTTCTGGTAAGTTTTCACTTTCTTGCTCTTCCTCTTCTCCTTCTGGCACTTCTATGACTCAGATGCTGAAATATTTAAAGTTGTTCCAGAGGTTCCTAAGCCTCTCCTCATTTTTTTGAATTCTTGTTTCTTCATTCTGTTCCATTTGAATGTTTATTTCTTTCTTGTGTTCCAGATCATTGATCTGAGTCCTGGTTTCCTTCCCTTCACTGTTGGTTCCCTGTATATTTTGCTTCATTTCACTTTGCATAGCCTTCGCTTCTTCCTGTATTTTGCAGCCATAATCAATTTTGTGAGCATCCTGATTACCAGTGTTTTGAACTCTGCAACAGATAGGTTGTCGAACTCCTCATCACTTAGTTCTTTTTCTGGAGTTTTGATCTCTTCTTTCATTTGGGCCTTATTTCTTTGTCTTGGAGCACCTATTACGTTGTACCAGGCAAAGCCCTAGGTATTCACCAGACCGGGGCAACCCATGTCGCTGCATATGTGGGGGAGGGGTCAGAGAGGGAACAGTGCTGCTTGTTTGGCTCTCGGCAGGCTTTCAATCACTTCCCCCACTACACACAAGCAAATTGGGCCCTTTCGGTGCTGACTCCCAGGTGGGTGGGTTTGTGCACGTTCTAGGACCCTGTGGGTCTCTCCAGTGAACTCTCCTGTGAGGCTGGTAGTTTCTCCCACTGCCACAACCCTCACAGGTTTGTACTGCCAGAGGTTTTGAGACTAGTTTCTTGCGCTGGAATCCTGGGTTGTTTGATCTGTCTCACTCCCCAGTTATTCCTCCCAGTTTATCCGAATGTGGGACCACCCAGCCCAGCAGCTGCTGCCTTGTTCCCCCCGTCCACTGCCTTGCCATGTGTCCTCTCAGCCCTGGCTTCCCATTGCCCTGGCTTTTATTTAACTCCTTGGTTGTTGGACTTTCATACAGTTTGATTTTCTGGCAGTTCTGGTTGTTTTTTGTTTTTAAAAACAAACCTGTTGTTGTCCTTCTTTTGGTTGTGTGAGGAAGCAAAGCATATCTACTTATGCCTCCATCTTAGCTGAAGTCCTCAGGTTACTCTAATTTGCATTTTTCTAATTACTAATGATGAACATCTTTTCAGATGCTTGGTGATCACTAACACATCTTTTTTTGTGAAGATGTGTTCAAAACTTTTGCCCATATATGTACTCAGTTGTCTTCTTACCACTGAGTTGTAAGAGTTCTTTACATATTCTGAATACAAATCTCAAATCACATATACAAACTATGAATTTTTTTCCTTATCAATGCACTACTTTCTCATTTTCTTTACACAGACTTTGAATAAAAATTTTAAATTTTGATAAGGTCCAAAATTTTAATTATTTTTGGTATGGCTAGTGCTTTTTGTGTCCTAGGAAATCTCTGTCTACCCCAATGCCATAGATTTTCTACTAAAAATTCTATAGTTTTAGCTTTCACATACAGGCCTAAGGTCTATTAAGGCAGTATCTGTATACAGTGTGAGGTAAGAATAGAGAGTCTTCAAGTCTTCAGTTTTATATGAGTAAATAGTTGCTCTGGCATCATTTATTGATTCCTCAACCCACTGAATTATCAAGGAACCTTTGTCTAAAATTAATTTTATGGGTCTATTTCTAGACTCCTTAGTCTGTTCTTTATTGACCTTTATGTCTACTCTTTATGCCACTATCACGCTGTCTTGACTATTTACTGTAGTTTTATAGTAAGCCTTAAAATCAGGTTCTAGCTTTGTTCTTAAATATTTCTTTGGCTAATCTAGAACCTCTCTAATTTCCATTTAAATGTTTGAATAAATTTGTCAGTCTCTACAACAAATTTGCTGAGACTTAGATTAGGATTCAATCTATAGCTTAATTTGAGAAGAACTGATATTCTAACAATATTGAGTCTTCTCATCCATGACATTGGACATCATTCCATTTATTTAGGTCTTCTTTACTTTTTCTTACAAAGGTTTAGTCACTTTCAGTGCACTATCCCTAAATATTTCATATTTAGTAGTTTGTGGAAGAGACTCTATGGCCTTAAACTCTACAATGGCTACTCTCTGGCACTTCAGAGCAGCTTTGGCAGTCTATGGTAGTCTTTAAATTTTCATTTTCCAGTGGTTCATGACTATTACATAGACATTCACAGGTTTTTCACACTGACCTTTTACCCAGAGATACTGCTAAATTCATTCAGAAAGCACAACTTGGTTTGCTTTTTATCTTTTAAAATTCACTGAGATCTGTTTTATGGCCCTGAATATGTCTCTCTATGTTAATACTCCATGTGCACATGAAAAGAATGTATATTCTGCTCTCGTTGCTGGAATGTTCTAAAAATGTCAATTACATCAAGTTGGTTGATGGTAGTGTCCCAATATCCCTGTATCCTTAGTAATTTTCTGTCTACATGTTCTTTCAACACTCAAGAGTGTTAAAATGTACAACAATTATAACATTGTCTATTCCTCCTTTCAGTTTTGTTAGTTTTGGCTTTGTGTATTTTGAAGCTCTGTTTCTAGGCGTATATATATTTAGGATTATTACATCTTTATGAAATGACTCCTTTATTATTATGAGATGTATTGCTTTATTCTTGATAATATTCCTTGTTCTGAAGTCTACTTTGTTGGATATTGATATAACCACTCTATAACTTTCTTTTGATTAGTTTTTGTATAGTATGTATTTTTCTGTCCTTTTACTTTCAAATTGTTTGTGTCTTTAAATTTAGAGTAGTTTTTATGTATACTATAGAGTGGGGACTTATACATATAAAATCTGATAAAATCTAGATTCTAATAAGGATCTAAAAGCTGAGTTCTTTTCTATTGCTTTGTCCACTCTATAACTTTCTATTGCTTTGTCCACTCTATAACTTTCTTTTGATTAGTTTTTGCATAGTATGTATTTTTCTGTCCTTTTACTTTCAAATTGTTTGTGTCTTTAAATTTAGAGTAGTTTTTATGTATACTATAGAGTGGGGACTTATACATATAAAATCTGATAAAATCTAGATTCTAATAAGGATCTAAAAGCTGAGTTCTTTTCTATTGCTTTGTCCATTGTTCCTTTTTCCTTCTTCTCTGCCTTTTTTGGATTGAGCTTTTGAAAACAAAATCCATTTAATCTCCTCCAATACAGGCCTGTTAACTATTCCTCTTTACTCTTCTAGTGGCCCCTCTAGAGCAAATGTCAGCCAAAAAACAAAAAACAAAAACAAAAAAACAACCCCAAAACCCACAACTGCTCTGAAGTGCCAGAGAGTAGCCATTGTAGAATTTATAGGCCACAGAGTCTCTGCCACAACTACTCAGTTTTGCCATTCTACCACCAAACAGCCATAGACATGAGTGAGTGTGACTGTCTTCTAATAAAGTTTTATCTACTGAAGCAAACAGCAAAATACTTTGTCAATATGGGGAAAAAAGGGGGCAGTAAACCAGATTTGGTTTATAGGCTAAAGTTTGCCAGCCCATGCTCCAGGGTTTACAATATACATCTTTAAATTATCACGACCTACCTTCAAATTATATTTTATCACTCTACCTACCATACAAGCACTTTGAAGTAGTATATGGCTCTTTTTCCTTGTTCTGGTCCTCTGTACTATTGTCATGTATTTTACTTTTATAGAAGCTATAGGCCCCACAATACATTATTTAATCAATTCATTTGTAAAGTGATTTTAAAATGAGAAAAATGTTTTAATATTTACTCAGGTATTTACCCTTCCTGGCTTTCTTTATTCCCTTTGCGTAGATCCACATTTCTACCTGGTGTCATTTTCCTTGTGTGAAGAAATTCCCTTAACATTTGCTGATAAGCAGGTCTACTGGTGGTGAATTCTCAGCATTGGTTCATCTGAAAAAGTTTTTTTTCTACTTTAGTTTTGAAAGATATCTTCACTGAATAAGAATTCTTGGTTCCCTAGTACTTTAAAGATGTCTTTCTAGTGTCTTCCGGCTGACAGTTGCTGACAAAAAGTCTGTAATCTCTTTTTTTTTCCTCCAACTGCTTTTATGATTTTCTTTATCTTTGGTTTTAAGCAATTCAATTATGATTATAATGTGCCTTGATGTAGCTTTCTTCATGCTTATTTTTCCTGGGATTTATTGAGCTTCCTGCATTTTTGAGTTTATATTTTTCATCAAGTTTAGAAAATCTGGAGTAATTCAAGTATTTTTTTGCTGCCTCCCCTCTATCTCCTCTCTTCTGGGATCTCAAATATAAGTAAACTAGAGCACTTGATACTGCACTGCGGGTCACCATCGTGGTTTTCATTGTTTTATCCATCATTACTCTTTGTGTTACTTCAATGTCTTCAAGTTCCTTGATTTTTTTTTCTTCTGTTGTATCTAATCTACTGTTAAGTCAGCCCACAGAATTTTCACTTCAGATATTCGTCAGCTCTTGAAGTCCATTTTTTTATATTGTCCCATTTTTCATCATTGTAGTCATGCATTCCTTTAAATCCATAAACATATTTAGAATAACTTGTTAAAGATCTGTAAAATAACTCTCTACTAATTCCATCATCTCTGTCATTTCTAGGTCTGTTTCTATTGAAGGAATTTCCAACTGGTTATGGGTCAAATTTCTTCATATGTCTAGTGATATCTAACTAGATAGATGGGCACACTGTTAAATGTCTGGGTTTTGTTTTCTTTATTTAAAGAATGTGGATTTTGTTTTGTTGGGAAGTTAAGTTACTTGCATATCAGTTTGCTCCTTTTCAGGCTCCTTTCCAAACATTATTAGTAAGGATTTCGGGTAATCCTGACTCTAAAGCAGAGGTTGAAGAATTCATTTAATAAAGGGCCAAAGAGTAAATATAGTATGGGGCAAAAATCACTTTACAATTGTTTGTATGAAAAATAATACAACAGTTAATAAATAATAATACAAGAATAAATTCTGTGTTTCATGTACTCACAACTGTAAACCAATTTTTGCCCCACCCTGTATTTTATGCTTTGTGGACCTAAACTACTCAACTCAACTCTGTAAACAAATATGTGACTGTTTTACAATAAAATTTTATTTACAAAAATCGGTGATAGTCTAGACTTGGCCTGTTGGCTATAGTTTGCCAAACCCTGCCCTAGACCTAATAATATCCCCAATATTATTGTCCCTCTGGAGTCTCTACTGACATTCCATGGTGTGTGTAATGACAGCTTTCCACTCCAATTGGTGTTCCCTAATAGTGTTCTTTTCCTGGCCTCATGGAATCTCACCTCATGTAGTTGTAGCTTATTCTTCAACCAAAACTCAAAAGGACCCCAAGGCATATTTATAGAGCGCCTTCTCTGACTAGCTCCCTCCCCTTCCAAACTATGCCTCTCAAATTTAAGCCATCTCTGCTTCCCTGAACTCTTGTTTCTGTCTCAACAAGACCACCACACTGTGCTGGGTTCTCTGTCTATGCTCTACTACAGTCTGAAAAATGTCTCCAGGCAGAAAGCCAAGGTAGACTGCATGGCAGGGACAAAAGAAATGAAGCTAAGTATCTCCACCCTCTTGCTGAACAGAAAGTCCAGGGTCAAGAGAGGCACAGCAAGATCATTCCAGAATCAAGAGACCTGCAAGGCCCCTGCTAGCCATTCCTGTTAGAATTCATCAAATACAGGAAGGTATGGTACATAGCTACGATGTGTTCATTTGAGTTGCACTACTTTTGCTGTAATACCTTAGATGCCATGTACTATGGTAGTTTTTGCAAAAGCTGACATTTCCCCCCCATTAAGTCAAATTACCCCACTGGACCACCATTTTGGATCCCATTTTAACCTTCTAGGTGAAATGATCGGCTCAAAATTTACCCCACTCTCCTAATATCCAGCTAGATTAGCCTCCCATAAAAAGCCAAATGATTCACAATAAAAGAATAATCCAAAATAAAAATTACCTTGCTCAACTATAGAAAGTAGTTGAAAAAACACATGGAGATGAAACCAGAGAGGCCATTTAATAACCTCTTTCTATAGGACCAAATGAAATTTTAGGAGCAACCCCATTTATAGCTGGGTAACTAAGACCCAGAGATGAGATTATTTTATTTTCCTACATGGGTATCTAGTCCAAAGGCCTAGCATTCTTCTGACACTGATTCATTTTTCTCTTGCTGGCAACATTTCCAGGTGTGGAAGGACCAGAATAACAAAGGCTGCTGTTTTTCATTTTAATGTTCTCCTTTAACTAAAACTGTTGGTGTCTTCTTCCTGTGACAGGATTTCAGGATAATGCCTGCTTCTCTGCATTTTCTGGCTTATTTCATTTCATGCCAGATACCTGATATTATTCAGACACTTGTTTTGTTATTTAAAATGGGTAGTAGCATGCCAAAGTTTTTTTCCCACAAGTCAGCAGAAAGAATTAATAGCTTTGCTCAAGGGATGTTAAATAGCAGAGTACCTCATTGCTATAAGAATTTATTATTTTTTTACTGTTTTGGGGGGTTTTTTAAACCTAACAGGGTGCTAAATATAATAACTCTACACATTTAACTCAAATCACCAGCAAGACTGGCCTATTTGTGGAAACCAGAGGCCTTGTAAGATGAACTCACTCACATTAGGAGCTTAGACTCCCTTCTACAACCATTACTAAAAGTGGGAGTAAAAACCATGAGAAAATTTCAAACCAGTTCTGCCCAGAGAGCAACAGCACCATCTCTAGTCTTCAAAGAACTCCTGGCCAATTCTGGCTGCAATTGCTGGCATAAAGGTGTAACAATATTTCATCAAAAGACACTGTTTTTCTGTTATTCCTCGCCTCCCATTTTCCAAACAAACATTTCCCACAAATAAAAGGGACTTACCCTACTATTACTATAACAAAATCCAGTAAATTCCATCCATTCCTAACATAAGCATTGGGATGTAGCAATAATCCATATGCTATAATCTTCAAAAATGTCTCGACTGTAAAAATAATCAGGAAGGCATATTCTACTTTTTCCTGTGAAGAAAAACAAAAGGAGGGGGGAGAAGAAAAAAAGATTTTTTAAAAAATAGATATTAGAAACAATCTCTCCTATCGAAGCATTTTTGTCAAGGAAATTTCCCTATGAGAAATGGAACAATTAACACTGCACCTGGGCCAGGAAAGCATTTTAATTCTAACACTGAGTTGCTCATAAGCAACTAAGGGGAAGACACTTTTCATTCACAGCTGCATGATTGCATTTTGCCACCTGCTCTGATGCATGTGCAATGAGCCTGCCTACAACATCACGGGCATGTTTGTTATTTGCACACATTTGCAAAACGCAGCATGTTTTCCTCCCGAGGTTGCCAAGTCAGGCCCAAAAAAAGCAGGAGGGCGCAACAAAGATTCCAATAGCGGCTTTGAACAGAATGTCCTCTGGAAGAGAGGACGGTGCTAACCCTCTCTTGCTCCTGGGCTAATGTCTGACTTCTGAGTCAGGGTCAGCTTTGTCACTGAGCAGAAAGGTGACCCTGGCAAAGCCTCTCCGCTTCTCTGGACCTAAGTTTTCTCGTCCGCACAGTAAACGGGGTGAATTCAGGATGGAAAGCCCACCGCCTGCTTATTGGCATGTCATGTCTCTCGGACGCTACCACTGAGTGCTCAGTGGTCACCACACATGTTCCCAGGCTGGGCTCAACCTCCTCTAACAGGCCCCGCAGTCACTGCCCTGTGATTGCCACAGACCTCCAAGATGCGGCCCTCAGGCCACATGACTCTTAGAACTTTTCCTGTTCCAACCCCTGCAACTCCATGAGTGTAGAAAACACATTCATCAGTGACCTTAACTTTGAGAGCTAAAAGGAAGAGCAATTTTGCTGCTTTAACTAGAAGCAAAAATCCCTGAAAATACCAATCCAGTGTACTGAAATAAGACTCTGATCACCAAACGTAGATCGTCAATATATTTTAGAGACTTAGAGTTCTAAGGGAACAAGATAAGCTGAAAATAGCACACTGATTTTATAATTCCACTTCCCTTTATATCCTTTCTGCTTTATTTACTAGGCAAGATAGGGGAGGAAAAAGGCTTTTGCTGCCATCAATATTCATAGCAGTTACATCCCTACGTTGACACCAAGCTATACTTTAGAGCAGAAAAACAAGACAGGGAACAGAGAGTACACCTACCAAACACAGCTTGTTTTTCCACTTTGGCTTTTATTTATAAGTGATTTTGCCATAATAATACAGAGGCCATTAGTATAACTGAATTGTTTAGGGTTCTTTTATTCCCTTCTCTTGTCCTCTTCTCTCTCCTTTTTAAAGAATTTGGTTTCTCTTTCCAAAATCCTCAGTGCATTACTTGATGGATGATTATAAGGAATACAACCTTGCTTTAATGTGAGTCTTTATTACAGAGACTCTACCACAATGCCAACTAAACAATCACAGCCTGGAGAGCATGACAGACCAATTTGCACAGGAGCCAGTGTCGTCCTGGTACCCAACCCTGCTGTTAGAAAGGACTGCTATAAAACAAATACACCTCCATATTAAGCAAATGTGGTGTAAAAAGAAATCTTGCAAAACAACAATCATGGGAAGGGAAGGTAATTGCTTACTTCACACACAAAAAATTGCTCATTTGAGGAAAGGATGTTGAGTAAGTAATTTGAAAAGGAGGCCACTGAAAGTCAGGCTCCTAACTGGACGAGGGGGGAATGGGCGCAGAGCTGAAGGAGCCTGCAGAGCCTGTGCCCAGGATGGAGAAGCACGTGGAGGAAGAAACAGCAGTGAGAATGAAGGAACGCACTGCTTGACCTGGGCGTGAAAGGAGGCATCCCCTGAGCAGGGCTGCCCCTTAAAGCCCTACCCCGGGCTAAACGAAGAGAATAAATTCCTGCACCCCAACCCCTCTGCATTTACCAGGCAGAGTCATGTGCTTGTGGCACTGACCAGCCACCAGCAGGGACTCCTCTCCCAGCTAGGTGGGCAGAGTGAGTCAAACTTCCTTTTAAGAAACCACCAATTCGACCCTTGCCAGTGTGGCTCAGTTGGTTGGGTGTCATCCCACAAAGCAAAAATTCCTGGTTCGATTTCCAGTCAGGATACATGCCTGGGTTGTGGGTTCAACCAATCAATGTTTCTCTTCCTCTCTTTCTCCCTCCCTTCCCCTCTCTCTAAAAATAAATATATAGATAAAATCTTTTTAAAACCCACCAATTCAAGTTTTTCATTTTTACTTTTTAAATCATATTTTATTGATTATGCTATTACAGTTGTCCTAAATTTTCCCCCTTTGCCCCCCTCCACCCAGCACCCCCCACTCCCTCAGACAATCCCCCACCACTGTTCATGCCCATGGCTCATACGTATAACGTCTTTGACTACACCATTTCCTATACCGTACTTTATATCCCTAAGGCTATTCTGTAACTACCTATTTGTACTTCTTAATCCCCTCATCTCTTCACCTGTTCCTCTATACCATCCCTCCCATCTGACCTCCCATCTGGCAACCATTAAAACACTGTCCATATCCATGATTCTGTCTCTGTTCTTGTTTGCTTAGTTTGTTTTTTAGATTCAATTGTTGATAGATATGTATTTATTGCTATTTACTGATCATCGTTTCGATCTTCTTTTCTTAAGTCCCTTTAACATTTTATATAATAAATGGTTTGGTGGTGATGAACTCCTTTAGTTTTTTTCAGTCTGGGAAGCTCTTCTCTGCCCTTTGATTCTAAATGACAGCTTTGCTGGGTAGAGCAATCTTGGCTGTAGGTCCCTGCTTTTTATGGCTTTGAATATTCCTTGCCAGTTCCTTCTAGCCTGCAAAGTTTCTTTTGAGAAATCAGCTGACAGTCTTATGGGAACTCCCCTGTAGGTAACTAACTTTGTTTCTCTTGATGCTTTTAAGATTCTCTCTTTATCTTCAACATTTGGCATTTTAATTATGATGTGTCTTGGTGTGGGCCTCTTTGCATCCATCTTGTTTGAGACTCTCTGTGCTGCCTGGGTTTGCATGTCTATTTCCTTCACCAAATCAGAGAAGTGTTCTTTCATTATTTTTCAAATCAATTTCCAATTTCCTGCTCTATCTATTCTCCTTCTGGCACCCTAATGATGTGAATGTTGGACATCTTGAAGTTGTCCCAGAGACTGCTTACACTATCCTCATTTTTTTTCCGATTCTTTTTCCTTCTTGTTTTCTGATTGTTTGGGTTTTTCTTCCTTATGTTCCACATTATTGATTTGATTCTCATCTACTCTACTGTTGTTTCCCTTAAAATTGTTCTTTATTAGAGCACACTTTGTTTCTGACTGGGTCTTTTTTATGCTGCTCACTAAGTTCCTTGAAAATCCTTATAAGGAGTGTTTTGAACTCTGTACCTGATAGATTGTTTACCTCCAGTTTGTTTAGTTCTTTTTCTGGAATTTTGATCTGTTCTTTCATTTGGGCCATATTTCTTTCTTTCCTCATTTTGGCAGCCTCCCTGTGTTTGTTTCTATGTATTAGGTAGGGCTGCTATGACTCTGTGTCTTGTTAGCATGGTCTACTGTAGTAGGTGCCCTGTACAGTCCAGTGACACAGCCTCCCCTATCACCCAAGCTGGGTACTGGAGGTGTGCCCTTCTTGTAGACTGAGTACACCCTTCTCTGGTAGTTGAGCCTTGATAGCTGCTGGCAGATCAATGGGAGGGATTTACCCAGGCTGGTAGATGCAAGGGCTGCCTTGTGACCACTGACCACCAACCTCTGCCCTCCATGGAGGATCAGCTCTGGAGGGATGCTCTGATGTAGTCTGTAGCTGTCCACTGGGTATGTAGGCTCTGGAGTTTCCAGGTGGAAGCCAAGGCCAGCCCACCAACTATGTTCTTCCCAGGGCCACCCTGCCTGAGCTATAAAGCAATCTGAGATGGCTGCTACTTGTGGTGGTCTTGGAGATTCCCAGGCAAAGGCAAGCTGTGAATTTAGGCTGGCTGCTGCTAGTGCCAGGCCTGGGGCCCCTTAGCAAGAGGTACAGTACTGGGGCAGGGGGCTTACTGAGGCCAGCTATTGCTTGTTTGATAGGATTTAAGAAGTTGTGAAGCATGAGCCAAAACCAGCCATTCATATGGAAAAGTCACAGTTAACAGTTTGGGTGGATCCTTAAGTTGAGTAGGCTGGAGTCTTGGGATCTCCAGGGTGGGGCAAAGAGTGTTAGCCAGGTTGATAGAGTTTTAGATATGGGCCTGCGTGCCACCTCTGTGGTTGTGTGGGGGGAGGGTTCAGCAAAGGAACAATAGCCTCTCCCTGCCTTTCTGTCTGAGACAAATATGTCCCCCACTCCTGCCTTGATGCCAGAAACTTTAGTTCTTCCCTGTATGCCACTGGTGCCTTTCAAGCTGCTACCCTGGTGCTGGAGCTCAGAGGGAATAAGTCTGAGTAAGTCCATGTGTGGGTTCTTTAAGGGGGAACTGCTTGGGACTCAGAAAGTTTCTCCCACTGACTCAATCCCCACTGGTTTTTGCAGCCAGAAGTTATGGGTTCCAGCACTGGAACTCTGGGCTGGGGGGCCTGGTCCATGGGGATGGGACTCTTCGCTCCTGAGATATCCCTCCCGAATTTTCATCTAGCACACATGGGTGAGGGTCCAGCCTGTTCCACATCTCCATGCCTCCTACTAGTCTGGATGGATTTGGTTCCTTTAATTCCATAGCTCTCAGACTTCCATTCAATTTGATTTCTGATAGTTCTGAGTGATGGCCGTTCTATATTTCAGTTGTAATTTTGATGTGGCTGTGTGAGGAGGCGAGCTGTGTTAACTGTGCCACTTCTTGACCAGAACCTGACTCCCACCAATTCCTCTTAATCAGAGATCATGCTACATGGATGAAAGTCCCTCATGAGACTTCAAGCCACCAGAGAAATAAAAGCTCCAAATTTAATTCTGAAGCCTCACTTATTTTCTCTAAACATTGAAGTTTCACCAAACAGGAGAGGCTCTAAACCAATAGTCTCTAAACCAGTTAACTTTATACAGAACCTTGAGAAAGAGAAACTGCAACTAACAGGGAATGAGGGGGCAGGATCCTCAACTTGGCTGTAGGTGTATTTATTTGATCCTTGGACTTGGGTGTCAGCTCTCCTGTTCTCAGGGATCCTTTTACCAGTGATGTGGTACAAACATCCAGCCAGCCATCCCTGAGCATCCCTCAGACAGCCTGACCCCTCACAGAGCTCCCAACCTGTTGTCAAAAGGTCAACAAAGGCTTGATGAGCCAGGTAAGACTCACCTCTTTTCTCTATGCATCCACCTACATGGCCCCAGCCTTTGGAAAGGCTCTCCTGGCTTACACTCTGGCAGCAGCGGCTCCCTCCCTCCCACACGCACACATCCCTTCTGTGTCTTGCAGTCCTGGGCTCCCATCTCTTATTGTCTTTGTAATCCTAGCACCAAGCATCATATTGGACATACCTAAAGTACTCACAGGTGTTAACAGCAAGAAGCAAAGGAAAAAAGGGAAGGAATAAAGCAACAAAGCTAGACTTAAATAGAGGGCTATAAAAACATGAGGTTTTGTGATATTAGCATATATATCAAAAAGCAAAACAAGAACAGTAGGTTTCTTTCTAAGTTACCACAAATCCTTTCTAGAACAAGTCTGGAATAAATGGTCAGACTTCTGAGATAATAGCTGATCTCAACTTCTCACCTGATCCTTCCCTGCAATCCCAACCTGAGCCTCTGGGGAAGGGCCTCACACCTCCACCCTTTTGTTGCTTCCTCTTCCAACACACTCACCTCTCTCCCAAGAGAGGCTCCACTCCAGGCCTCAGGCCAACCTGCTCTTTCCCACACATGCTGATGCTGTCCCTCCTCCGGGCCTTTGCCCACCCTGCTTCACTCGCACAGTGGGCTCCTCCCCCATATGGAACCACCCCTCTCCAAAATGCACACACGACTCCAACGCAGGGCTAAAACAAGGCCAACACAGTCGAGTGGACCGAACGCCGGGCCTGGAGCCATACATGTTATCTGTTTTCTGCCTGCCCCGACTCAGTCACTGATCCTTTCTAGAACGGTTTTCCCCACCCTGCTTTTTCATCAGGCTAAGTTCTACTTTTCCTTCAAGGCTCAGCTTCAATGACACTTTGTCAGTGAAACCATTGTTGACCTCCCAGACAAAATTATGGTCTGCTGTTAAAGGCTGTCAAAACTCATTACACTACTTCATACCCTCATTTGCAAATTTTAAATCCTTTAAAAATTATCTCTTTACTATTTGACTGCCCCAATAAAAGATAATTTCTCTAAGATCAGAGACCATTTCTATTTCATGCATCATTGTATACCCAAGGCCTGTCTTAAAAATAGATACGCGATATTTATAAATGAATAAATGGGCAAAATGTGAGGTTTCTTTCAACCAAACATTACTCAGTGTCTCTTCCTTCTAAGAGGTTCCATAATTGTTTTAGTCTGCTCAGGTTGTCATAACTAAATACCACAGACTGGGTGGCTTAAACAATAGAGACTTATTTTTCACAGTTCTGGAGGCTGGGAAGCCCAAGATCACGGTGCTAGCTGATACGGTGCCTGGTGAGACTGCTCCCTGGCTGGCAGAGGACTGACTTCTCACTATGTCCTCATCTGGACTTTCCCCAGCACATGTATATGTAAAGAGAGAACAAGAGATCTTTTCCTTTTCTTATAAAGACACTAATCCCACCATGAGGGTCCCACCCTAATTGAAAGGTCTCATCTCTAAATGTCATCATGTTGGGGATGGGGCTTGAACATACAAATCTGGGGGGATGCAAACCTTCAGTTCATAGCAATAATACAAGGGCCCCGTGGCTTTGCCCTATTCTGGGAAACTGTCCCTAAGTGTCAGGGAAAAGCCTCTCAGCTACACCACTCCCATGATGGTGGGCAGCTGTGTCAAGTCGGAGTGAGGAACATGCAAAAAGGCAAATCGGCCAAGGGCAACAAGCAGCCAGAGCAGTGGGAACACAGGGAGTGAGGGGCAGGTGGGAAGGGACAGGGCAAGGCTGAGTGGCCAGCTCAAGGGAGGCCATGAAGGGCCTTGTGTGCAAGGCTGCAGGCCGGGGTCATAATCTCTTGTCTGAAGAAATGAGTAGACTGTGTCAGATGAGCTCTTCCAGCTGTAAAACTACAATTCATTGTGACCTGATGAGCAACGTGCAGGCACAGGCTTCAGAGGGAGGTTCTGTGAGGCCAGAAACCCCAGAAGGACAGCCAACCAAAGCAGCCGCTGTTTTGTCAAGTGGCTGGGTCACCTGAAGTCGCCAGCATACTCAGGCCAGGTTGCTGAGAGCCCTTCCCACAGCGCTGACTAGGGGAGCCACAGAGCTACTATCACAGGGTTTCAATAAGCGACTCAACCTCTAGTAACACCCTGGTGGGTGAACCACAGGAGGGTGACGGGCAGGTGGGCTTCGGCTCAGACGTAAGCAGAGGTCATGTCTCTCTCTGCAGGTATTAATGAAGTAGGTACTTAGCTGGCCTCCAACAGGTAGTTTAGCAGCATAGTTACATGAAAAAAACTGGTTAGATTAGTCAGTTTGCCTTTGTTTTTCTTCACTTTTGGTCTAAAAGTACAAATTTTAGACGATATTTGTGTCCTAAATCCAATTCTAATCTAAACAGCTGGGTCACCCTGGGTGAGTCTGCCTCTCCGTGTCTCCATCTATGAAGCAAGGATAATCACCCAGCTCACCCAGGATACAGAGAAAGTCAGATTAAGTGGAAGGTGGGAAAGAGGTCTGTCACCTATCGAACATTTCACAAGCAAAGGCTGCCAGGACAGGACAGGGCGAGCCAGCTCTCCCAGCCCAGGAAAGGGAGCTCTGGGAGGAGGATCGGGAAACCCCGCCTCTGGAGAGGTTTCTCTCAAAACCCCACGACAGTTCAGTGAGCCCCTGACCACCCAGGTTGCCGGGGGCGGGGGGGTGACACTGCCCAGGATGCTGTCCAGAGGGTACTGAGATGACAAACGGCAGAGGCCACCAGGGTGGCCTGGCTGACCCCTCTATGGAGACCAGCTTCGCCTGTGGGAAGAGGGCGGCGTCAGGTCTGGGGCCGGCGGAGGAGGCTGGCAGGGTACTCTCTCTGGACCTGGCCTACCTGCTCGCCTGCAGAGCAGAGGCAGCTGCTGCTTTGCTCTACATAAAACAAGCAGTTTGGGTGGGGTGGCTAATTACAGTTCTTGCCCCCCAGCAACACTCCCAGGGTAAACAGCCCCCTGATCTGCCCCCAAGAATTACTCCTTTCCTACTCTCAGTCCAGAGGCTACAGGCGTCAGCATGTGGCCCAGGTTACTAGTTCAGTGAGAGGTTTGTTACCAACTGCATGCCAACCAGGTCCATTAGAGCTAATCCTAGGATTTTTCACCTCAGCTACTAAACAAGAAGTTCTGATGCTAACTGGACTTAGCTCTGAGATATAGAGCCAAAAAATGGGGAGAGGGGGGCAAACAGAAAGAAAAACTCAGAGAGAGACAAGCATCGGGCTCTGATGGGTTTTTTTTATAAGCACCTGGATCAAGCTAAGCCTGAAGCCAAAATTCTCCCCTTTAGCTTGAACTGTTCAGTTACAAAATCCAATGAATCGAGCCAGTCTGGATTTGGGTTTTTCGTTAAGTACAAACAAAACAGTCCTAGCTGAATACATGGGGCCTATAGGATCACTCTGTTTCTGTGAAAGTTGAAGCATTTAAGAGAATCTTCAGCAGCTCCTCATTTCCCAAGACATTCAACTCCTTTGGTGTTTCCTTTTGATCCACAAGCTTAGGGATGGTTTTCTATGCACAGGACCTATGAGCCCTGAAAGTCATTTTCTCTGGGAAAGCATCTAGGCTCAACTTTCTGAATTGTTTCCTTCAATCTCACCTATTCTCTATTGCTGTCTTCAATTCTAACTGATTTCTAGGACACTACACACTCCTGTAAACTTGATGCCTCAGAGACTTGCCTTGCTTCCCATCTCACCCTTCCTGGGACATGCATTCTGAAGTCTCTTGGCAGTGGCTAGAGCCTACGGGGGGCAGCCATGCACATCCTCACCAGCTTCAATGCTACGGCACTGCCCACCTTCACCAGACCTTGCTTGGTAGTCCAGATACCCCACTTTAATTTAATTCAACAACATTCAGTGGGTATCCACTCTATTCCAGGTGCAGTCCTGAGCACTGGGGATTCAAAGACGGCTAAGACATTGTCTATGTCCTGAAGAGGGACATTAGATGCATATGTGAAAATTCCAAGACACAGCAGACACCAATCAAAGCTACAGCAGAGTACTGGGGATTTCCAACCACAGAAGGGCGATGGAGCAACTAATTGTATCTGGAGCATTTAGGAAAACTTCCTAAAAAGCAAAGGCCTGTAACACATCTAGATCCCTCCATCTGGCATGCCCAAGGACCTCTTCAGTCTGTCTGCGTTCCACCTACCAAACACCCCTCACCAAGCACAGGCCCCACCCTGCCCGGGTCTCCATTTCCTTCTCCGTGTCTCCCTCCGCTCCAGCCCATCAGTTCCCATAATGTCCTGCGTACACGCTGTACTCACTCGAACCTCCCATGTTTGTGACTGCTCTCGTCCATGACTGAAAGCATTGCTGTTTATCTAAATCTTGTTCTACCCTTTCAGGAATGACCAGAGTTTTTTCTTTCCTCCAAGACTATTGTGCCCCTTTTTGCAAGCCTGATGCACTATTAGGGAAGACAACTGACAGCCACATGCCTGCTCCCCTGCTCCCCATGCAACGCTGCAGCCCACTTCAGTCACCAGTCATCAGCTGGCCCTCCTCCCCCTGCACCCTAACGCAGCTTCACAAGGTGCGCAGTCAGCCTCATCACTGACCAGAGTGTGCACATGAGGCAAAACAATTTGCAGCCCCAGAGCTGAAAGGTGCACCACAAGTTTGGCATTTATTTAATCATGAAAGTAAACTACAACAAACACTCGAGCACCCCTTAAATATGAGGCCATGAAAGAGAGCAAAGAAGGGGAGGGCACTGTTCTGTTTCCAGGCACTTCTGTCTAGTTAGGAAGGTATATCCATTGGATGTGTTGTCCTGCATTAGTTGTAGGTCGTCACTACTTTAACAGCAAGAACCATCGTATCTCCCTCTGCAGAATTTTCTCACTGTGCCAACCAGAGGACTGAGCACGTAGCCTCCATAAATACCAAGATGGCATCATCCACAAAAAAGGAAAATCGGAATCATGATGCCAAGGACGCATTTCTAAGCACTGGGGCCAAGACCTTGTCTCACTGTCAGGGACCCTAAGAGCAATTCTGACACGCAGGCCCAGATCCCTCACACCCTCTCCTGGCTGGAGTCAGACTTACGCCTTCTTTCTAAACAGCGCCAGGCCTTGCCATCCTGTTCTGACAGCTCAGGTCAAGGTGGGTGGCAGCGGGAGTGCGTGCCCTACTAGCGCCGATCAAAGCAGCCCACTGCTGCCCCACCCCCGTGATCTGTGGGGCCTTGCTTGTGGGACAACTGCCAAAAACACCCTTTGTTTTAGAAAAGAAGACTTTTCTTCACATTGGTTAGTTTTCATGACATGAGCCAAATGCTCCAACTGGTCTATCTCCTTGGCTGAGAAGAAATGAGCAAACATTTCAAAATGGCAGGAACTAAGTGAGTTTAAAACCAAACATTTCATTTTGACAAGAAAACAGACATTCTTTTTTTCCATTAACAAAGCTGAAGAAAAGCCTTTCAGGGCTGTTTATGATTAAATTCCCTGACATCAGAAGTTTAAATGCAATCTCACCTCATCCGCCAGTAAACATCCCACTTGCACACTTGGGCAAACGAAACACTTCCCAGCATCTTAGCTGATTCTCCAAGCAGCAGAGTAAGACAGGCAGAGAAGGGATCATTATTTATTCACCTATGACGGTCACAGACACTTACTTCCTGCCACAGTCAATGGGAGCAGCAGCAGCAAGTGTGCCCTACGATCTGAAGAAACCTGACCCACCCACCTGGTGGGGAACCACACCTCCATGTCTGTCAAATCTCACATGGCCTTCTGTGTTTTTCCACTTGTCACACACCACAATGTCCTCAGCCTAGGGTCACCTAGGCAACTTCCACTGAGCGACCTGAGATGCTCACAGCTGCTAACTGTACAAGAGGTGGCACCTGGCAGGCGGGGCCGGTCCCATTCAAGGAAGAGTGCAGCCCCGGGCGCAGAAACAGCTTCCCCTCCCACGGGCAGGCAAAGAGCCTGGGGTCAGGTTCTGGCTCTGCCACATACTGGCTTTGTGGAACTCAGGCAAGTGACTTACCCTTCCTCACTGCAGCTTCTTCATCATAAAATCAGAGTGCAAAAGGCAGAAAATGCCCAGTTTGCTGTTGACTGTAAATGAGGCAACACCAGTTAAACACATGAGCCAGGGTCTGCATGTAGCACGCTCCCATGACGGCTCCTTTTACTGTGGTATCTTTGTAACGTGCCCTGAGCACAGGCCACCACCCAAAAACAGCACACGGCCTGCGCAGAGCCACGGCCAACTCCTCACTAAACCAGCAGAGGGACAAAGCTGGCTGACGACCACCATGCAGGTGGCACACCCACTGGGCGGATGTCTCCCTCAGGTGGGCCTGCCGGGTCAGCTCTGGCTTACACTCTGAGGTGCCAGTGCCAGGAGAGAGGCGCCCCATCAAACATGCTGCTACCCCTCCCTGGACTGTCCAGCAGTCTGTCTGGTCTACCACAGACAGAGCAGTCAGGAGATGAACCTGGGCCCAGCTCCCAGATCCTGTGTCACCTGCCTCACTTCACTGCGAAAACAAAGAAGGGACATCTGTGGGTCACTGGAAAGCAGATGGCATTCAGCACAGCAGTCGTTACTCCCACCATAAAAATCACTCTGGGAGATGAGCAGTCCTAATTCGTAGTCACCTATTTCCAGTGAATGTACTGAGATCATAGGAACATAGATCATTTATTCCTATATAAATTCATAAATCATAGTTTAAAAATACATAATCTGTGAAGTCTATAATTGAGATAAAGTGTTTGATACATTCACTCAGAAGATTATTAACTCTATGCCTGTAATTCGTTATTTTAGTATTAGAAAGTAACATTAAGTGAAAAAAACAAGCACCGCCCAATCGTGGCCCTGAAGTGGAAATGAGTACACAAGTCAATGCCTGAGCAGTGAGCCTCTGCAGTCCCGCCCTGAGCCAGGGAGGGTCACCTGCAACGACCCCGTCCTGCCACTCAACCTCTCCCTCCTGTGCCCCCACTGCCCAGAGGCCCGAGGGAGGGCCCTGCCCCCGCCCCCAGCTCAGGAGCCACACGGGCCTCCCCCACGCAGTTCCATTCCCAGGAAGACTGGTGGCTCCAGAAGCTATTACTAGAGGGTTCTGTTTGATAAGGTGGCTACGGCTACTTAATAATTTACTGTTCTTTTTAAAGTAACTTTCTATTTAGTACCTACCTTTCTCCACAAAGAACTCTAAGCAGCAAGAATATAAAAATGTGAAGTAACTGAGAAAGGGAATGCTATATGGCTGTTAAAAAGAAGACAGATCTACAGTGAGGGCAGGGAAGGATACATTACTACAGGAATAGTGTAAATAGCCCTGGCTGGGGTGGTTCAGTGGATCGAGTGCCAGCCTGTGGGCCAAAAGGCTGCTGGTTCAACTCCCTGTCAGGGCACATGCCTGGGTTGCAGGCCCGGTTGGGCAAGACACAATTTGATGTTTCTCTTGCACATCAATGTTTCTCTCCTTTTCTCTCTCCCTTCCCCTCTCTCCCTGATAATAAGTAAATAAAATCTTTTTTTAAAAAAAGCTATAGTGCAAATAAGATGAATACATAAATAACATGACCCCTGATGTCTGAAAAGATCTCTTAACAAGCCAGCCTGCAGCGCAGACACCAGGAGTGAGGAGGCCTGCCTGCAAGAGCAAGGCCATGGGGGCGGGGCGCTCTGCAGCTCTGCCTTCAGGTATCTCTGACTTGTGTAAGCTTTTCTCATTGACTGTGTTTTATTAAAATCATCTGAAACTCTAACACTTAGAAAATAGGTAAGAAAAATAAACAAACAAGGAAAAGAAAACAAACAGGAATAAGACCATTACAAAGATATATACTGTGAAGACATATTTGTAGTACTATTATTTCTGAGATTTCTAACAGCTAATGGGAAAGAAGGAAATCAGATCAGGGATACAAGTCCCCTTATCTTTTGAAGAAAATTGTTTCTCAGCACAGAAAAGCACTTCTCCAAAGGATTTGCAGAGAGAGAAGAATCAGCTGACAACATGAATTGAGCACCAATTTTATGAGGTAGAATAATATTTGCCAGTCTTTATGGAATTTATACCGTAATAGGAGAGAGGACTTTTTACATAGAATACACATGAAGTTAATTTTGTGATTTATATCCAGCAATTTTTGAAAAATGAAATAAAATAGAATGAAAATATCAGAATGCATAGAAAATGTCAGAATTTAGTACTTTTTCCTCAAATTCAGGTTTTAAATGATATATACATATACATATTTGTGAGTTATAATGTAAAATGTATTTACTATGGGTGTCCAAGGTGAAAAAAAGTTGAAAAACACAGCCCTAAGAACCGATCATCTGGACCTGTCAGTGGATACCCATGTGGATAAATATCCACTCTTACTTCCATGCTCGCTCATGCACACTCTCTACCTCCCACACATGCATCCACAAAACACCTTAAGTTAAAAGGTATTTAAAGGAGTTGGTTCTCTGTGCAGGGAAAAACCCTAATAGTCTGAAAGAGCCAACCCAGGAAGTGACGGGGATGGAGGTCCATTTCCTGCTAACCGAAGCTCCAGGTATGGAAACAGACACTCTGGCCAGGGTTGGGCGTTACGTCCCCTGCCCATCCGAGATCAAGTGGGGCTGCCTTGAGAGTTAGCACTCTCTAGGGCTATCTGGAGAGGGAGGAGAGGAAAGTGAACAAGACCAAGCTGGGAGTGTCTGTGGGAAGGAAGGAGACATATGCTTGCAGTGGGTACCGAAGGCAGCAGGGAGGATGGGGTGGAGAAAAGCACCAAACCAAAGGCTTTGACTCTCAGAGCCAGCATGCCCACATAGAAGGCACGCACCCCAGACACCCAGCAGCTGTCCTCTAGCAGATGGAGAAAGTGAAAGCCAGAGAGGGGAAGGGCAGCACCAGCACACCGAGAACCTGGAGGGGGGAAAGCAGCCTCCTGGGAGCTGGACATGGAAAAGAGGGAGTATGCCCAGCAGACCTGAGCTACCTCATAGTCCGCCCACCTTCCCTGATCCATGACAGGACACAAAGTGACGCCCCACTGGGCCAGTGGGTCTGAGAGAAGCAGGGCAGGGAGCATGGGGGCATCTGAAGGCCAGGGTTATGGGTCCCAACCTGAGACTGGAGCTTGCAGGCCAAGAGGGTCCACAGAAGCTGCGCCCACTGGCAGGCATGGGGCTACCTGCAGCCAGGCACTAACACTTCTTCACTGGGAACAGGGCTGTCAGAGCTAGGGACACCTAATTCACAAGGAGCCATGAGGGAGGGAAGGGGCTCCTCTTACATAGGGGCTTTATGAGGAAGGTGGCCAGCTAGGATACACGGCTGAATCTCAGCTGGGCAGGCTCGACAGCACCTGAAGCTGTCGTTTTAAAGCATGTTTTGTGTCTTTTTTTCACTGAGTGAGATGAATTCTTTCCTCATCTTTCTTCACTGTGAAGTGATCTCCCAAAAGAACAATCTTTTAAGGAAGCACAGGTTGTGGGTGATAAAGAACATGTGCAAATCATGGCCTGCCCTGCCCTCTTGGCAGAGCACTGAAATTCTCCGTCCTCTCTGTGGGGACACCACCACCAACCTCAGGGAGTTCAGGATTAGCAGTGACTGCGGGAAATGCACTCAACACAGTGGGGGCTGTCACCAACGTGGCTGGGTTGTGAATGTTCCACAGAAGGGCCCCCACAAGCTCTGGGGCGGGGGTAGGCAGAGGACCTCTTATCCATCAAGGGCACGGTTCTGCAAAGTTGAGAAATCATTCTCAGCCTCACTTGACATTGCCATGATGCTAAGGCCCAAAGGGGCACATCAAGCGCCTCCCCCTGCCAACACCGTTTGTATTCTATGACAAAAAAAAAAGAAAAAGTACTGGAGGCTCAGAAAAACATAAGAAAGACCATAAATAAATAAGCACCTTGAAATCACAACCACTAAAGTACTGTTTGGCTAGCTTAAAGCTCAAAACGGCATCCGTCCTGTTAATTTGGGCACAGACAGATGCCTTTTTAATGGTTTTATGATCGCTAAGATCAATCATCATTTCAATAATGATTAGTGTTGAAAAACCCAACAGGTTTAATCATAACTGCCTCAATTCAAAATTCATTAACACTCTGTGACCAACTGAAATCGTTGCACGGGAGCTCTATATTTCATAGATGTACCTCCAAAGAGAATGGGCAAGCTGCTTAATTTCTATACCCTTTATTTTAAAGCTGCCTTTATTTGTCAGTATGGTTCATTTTCCACAGTCATTTCCCTGTAAAGTTAGCGTTCAGGCAAACTCATATCATCAGGGTAACTTTGATACATCTGAACATGAAGAACCCATAGAAGCTTAAAAATTTAAATCGCCACTATTTTCTAAATATCTAGGTTCATTATTTATAAAACATCCTAGTGAGTTAGGATAAAAGAGAGCAAACAAATACAGGTTTTCCTTTAATTACGGCATTACATTGGTGAATCAGACCTCAACGGTCTAGAAATTACTACTCTCTACAACTTGTGATTCTGCTCAAATACCAAACTTTAAAAAAAATTCCAAATCCAGAACAAATAGTTCAACTGTAACATCCAGTCTTGCATATTTTCTTACAGCCCAGATATATGAGAGCACAGAGAGAGAAAAAAGACGTGAGGTAAGACTAACCCTCATTACAGTCAGTAAAGGGTAAAGAGATGGGTTCTAGAACACAAGTGGCTGTATCTCCTCTTCAGGGCCTATACTCCATTCGTTTGCCACTTGAAAACAACCAGGCATCCATTAAACCAGAAGAAAAACTGAACCCTAGCTGGATGACCGAGCTGGTTAGCACAGTGAATTTGAAGGCAGTTTGGGTTCAAAGTTCCCTTGCCGTCCAGCTACCGAAGCTTGCACACACATTTCATTCTGTGGGCCTTGGTTTCCTAATCACTGAAAGTGTTGAAAGAATAAACGAGGTAACATGCAATGTCCAGAGCATAGTATGCACACAATAAATGGCTGTTATTATCCTGGGACTTGAGGGCAGAAATTCAGGCCTTGACCTCTTTTCTAATACAGCAGAAGTTCTTTAAATTGAGGCCCTTTTAACCAATTGGTAAGATGAACTGATATTCTCTTTGTTCCTTCTAGGTAAAAGATAATGACCAATGTGCATACCATAATGAATTCACGTGGTTCCTAGGTTAATTTCGAGAAAGCTTATACATTTTTGTTCAACAGATGAGTCGTATACCTACCAAGAATTGGCTATGTTTGTTCCCAAGTTTATATCTCGTGGATTTATTGCTGGAACTACCTAACTTAACTGAATACTGCTGAGGTGATGAGCTTTGAGTGTAAAATGAGTTGCTGTTTCCATGAAAACAGGACTGAATCTTTTGGAAGTACTGGATAAGGAATGCAGCTAAGGGTTTTGTTGTTCAGTTGGCTATGGGCGAGATGACAGCAAAAGATAAAGGAAAAACCATAAACTTTTAGAATTGCTCTCAGCTTTATTCTCATGTACTTTTATTGTATTTTTAAATAAAACACAACTGGAAACCGTAGGTAAATAGCTGTAGTTTATGCAAGAAAAACAATGGGCATTATGACCAGTAGATGCATCATACTAAAGAAAAAGAAAAAGAAAACGCCTTTGGCCTTCCTCCAAAAGATTGGCAAATAAATGTCCAGTTATATATTCTAAGTCAAAATAAGCTTTGACACGTGTTTGTCTTTTTAAATGAGTCACCCTATAACTAACTTCTTAGAATAACCAATTTTTAAGGTCGGATATAAAGGCAGGTACAATGGGAGGCCAGAGAGACTAAACAGGGCTCACTTTGTTCTCAGTTCCCATCTGAGGTCTAGCATCTGACAATGCTCGCCATGAATTTGTTTCTAAAAACTGCATAATAGAGTGCAAATGTATTGTCAGTCAGCAGTGAATATGTATGTAAATAAATATCATGGCAACTTGGGATGCACTGTTGGAACACAAAGCACCGCCATCTATGTACTTGGGCTTAATGTTAGCAAACTTTCCAAAGTTGAATGCTCTGTCACCACGTCTGTCCTCTTAATGTGCCAGAGTGGCAAAAAAGTGTGTGCGCGCGCGCGTGTGTGTGTGTGTGTGTTGGTAGCAGCAATATTATGTGCTGGAACTAGGGCAAAAAAGGGAGGGAGGCAATGTATGTGAGCACGAGTGAGAAACAGAGGGAAGAAGCATTTGAGCAAGAAAGACCTGCACAGTATCACACAAGGGAAAGGAGTATGGCAGCCACTGGTGGACATCCCCAACCGATCAGAGCCCCAGAATCCTGGGGTGCCCACTGCTAAATCCTGACTTACTTAAACCATGATTTCCTTTAAATTGTCAGGAATTCTTTCATTCTATATTTTGTTCTGTTTGATACAGTTTCTGAGCATCTGCTCCATGTGAGGTAAAGGGGAATAAGGTTCTCTCTTGGGAATCTACATAAACTTCTGCAGAGATGAACCCTTTCTAGGAGAAGATTGAAAACCAGCCTAACCTCACATCCTAGTTCCTGGTCGGCTGCAGAAGACTTGGGTTGGCATAAGGGTAAGCAGGCAAAGCAGAGCTACCTTCTTGGGCTAGATTAGACCACTGGTAACAACTCAAAATGGGTACTCCTCAGTAGACCAGGGTTGGCAAGTCATGGCTTACAGGCCAGATCTCATTCACTGGCCAGATTTTTGTAACTGAAGTTTTATTGCAACACAGTGTGCTTATTTGTTCATGCACTGCCTATGGAAGCTTTTGCACTACAACAGCAGAGTTGAGTAGCTGTGACAAAAACTTCACAGCCTGCAAAGCATAAAATATTTACTATCTGGTTCTTCACAGAAAAAGTTTGCTGACCCCTGCTCTGGACCCTTAATGCCCATGAGATAGATTGCTCTTAGCTTTTGCTTCCCTGCCAGAAAAGGAAAAGGAGAATGCTAGTAATTATCCAGCCCCGACCTTTCTAAGATGAGTGGTGTAACGTTTTTGCTTAATAGCTATGTGTGGGATACTAGCAAATCTTTGCAAACACATTTCTAAAAACAGGTTCTGCCAGTCCCTTCTTACTGCTTCCTGTGAAAATGTAGAAGCACTAAAATTACAGCGACTGAGGCCTTTCCAAACACACACATGCACAGTCACACACTGCCTCAGCCTGGTTTGGAGGCACACACTACAATTCAGAACAACAGGCACAAAAGAAACTGCCATTAGGAAATATTTTTTAAAAGACCTTGAAGGACACCGATGTCCCCTTATCCTCAAAGAAGCTTTCAGTTTTTGCTCTGCATTTAACCAAAGTTCCTACAAGAGTATAAAAATCCTACAGCCACTGTAAAAATGAGTTAAAATAATAGTTTCTGCAAAATGCCTTACGTGCCGTGGCACTGACCCCTTAGAACCAGGTTAGGAAGTACTGTGATTTGGTCTGTGAGCGTTGATGTGGGCAAACGGCAGCCCCAGAGCAGCGTGTGAGGTCTCTCTAAGGTGGGGGGTTATCATAGTCTTAAATAAGACTTAACAGCCATCCTTCTACAAGAAATTATCTTCAGACTTTGGCATATGACAGCATCACAGAGAGCACACAAAAACCACGAAAAGCCCCCAAATAAAGGGCATGAGTACTGCCTTTGACACTTGTACACATGTGCAGAGAAAGTAGGCAGTGTGGGGGAGGGTAAAATTTATTTTGTACTTAGGAGTTGGGTGAGATGCTCCCTGTTACCCAGATATTAGAAGACGGGCCTCCCTGCTGAAAACAAGGACTCGGGACCCCATTTTCTAAGTAACCAACAAATAGGACTAGACACCTCCCCACCCAGGGCTTACTAAGCCAGCCTGCTGCCATCAACGGCCTGCCACAGCCCAGTGAAGGGTGAGGGAGGGACAGGGAGTCATCAGGCCGTCAGTCTTGTAAAGACTGCAGGGAATGTCCCCTCCCTAAATCCAGGTGACAAGGACACAAGAGAATCATAAAGATGGTCATGCTCACAACAAGGAAAACTAACACCACATCCCTCCAGGGCTCTCTGCTTTGGCCACAGTCCGAAACTGCCCCTCCCCTTTCCTGGACAGGAAAAAGCAAAGTGGCAAGAAAGTCACATGCTGTCCACTGGCCTGGGAAGGACCTATGGGCTTCTTGGGAGCCAAGCATACCCCACAAGGCACTGGGCTTGAACAGGAACCTCACCCATGGGGACTGGTCACCATGAGAGATCAGTCACCCTAGTGACAGGCTGTGCATTAAGGGTCAGAGCAACTGAGCCAGAGCCGCATGTCCCAGGTCAGGAGAGACCCTCCACAGGAGCCTCCACAGACCCCACGGGGGGTCTGCATGTGGATACCTGTCACACAGAGGGTCTGTTACCTGGTCAGTTTTAGCTAGAGCAGCTGCAAAACCAGCCAGGAAGGAACTTTCAGGTATGCGCAGTTAGGTAAAATGGTTTATGTTCTTTTGCTTGATTCCCCCTCCCTTTGCTGAAAAAGGGGGCGTCAGAGCTGACGCAGCAAATGTGGTACAGCAAATGGTGAGGAGACAGGGTCACGGAGGGAGCAGCCTACTTCCTTCCTGCAGTGGCAGAGGGGGACCCCTAAATCAGTTTACAACGCTGAAGTGTAGTAACTGAAAGTGACTGGGAAGGTGTAGCATCTGCCAGGATGTCATGGGGAAGGGAGGGCCACCATGGCACAGGTGGAGGCAGTGATTTGAGACATCAAGCCATTTCATGTGAAAATGTGAGCTCCTCCTGTGAAATATGCTTGGGCAAACTGAGCCTCAGAAAGAGGAGAAAATTCATCCATCACATGAACCAAGACAGTACTACACTGAAACATCCTACTACCCAATGACACTTGAGTGTGACTTTATCATGTTTCACTTTTAAAAAAAAAAAATGAGAGGCACTGGCTCGGGGCCTTGGGTCAGGTTACAGGTCTTCCCTCTGCGGGCTTCCCTAAGAGCCTCCTCTCGCTCTCCACTTCGCCACTCAGCCTTCCCCCATTGGCTCCCTTTCTCCCTTCTTCTGTGCAAACTGTCTCTATCACTTGCTGTGCACGCCCACTTTTCCCCTCCTCTGATTGGTTTTAACAATCAGGACTTCCCTGTGTGGCCAGGTTGTCCCCAAACACTCAGGCTCACTCATGGTTCTAAGCTATTTCCAGATCAGGGCCTCTACAGCAGGCCTTCCTGGAGGCTGGCCATCAGTCTCGACCACCTTCTCACCTCCGACCCCGAGGGAGTATGGACCACCCTAAGCCCACCGCGCTGCGCCAGCCAGAGTCCAGACTTGAAAACATCTCTGCTGAGCCCACTTTTACCCAGGAGGAAGTCAGTGAGCTTCAGACTCTCACGCTCCAGAATCCCACCCATTCTGCGGATCTCATAGGTCAGTTTACAATTTTTAAGCTAATCTAGAAAAATCCAAAGCAGAACTAGAAACAAAACTCTTTCCCTCCACCCTGACAAAGTCTGTGAATTTTCTCACTTGACTCTCCTCCTGTTCCGAAGGTAGGGAGCAGAATCAGGTGACTCCATATGTCCCCAGGTTCTGCCTGCATCAGGGGTCCTCAAACTCTGCACACTCCCCCAACAACACATCACCAGGAACTAGCCACCCCACCATATGACTTATTTTCTTGTTGCAAACTCAAACAGATTTGAAGGTCACATGGAAACCTGGGTGATCTGGGTGATCGCAAAGAGTCTGTGGCCGTAGCAAATTCCTTTTGTCTACACCTGACACACGGACACTTAACAGTTAGTGAACAAACGTTTACTTCTAAAGTTGACTGTATCAGAAAGCAGGGCACCAACACAGAGAGATGGAGTGCTGGGAGCGGGCAGAGCACAGGGCTGGTGCAGAGAACACGCCCATGTCCCAGAGCTGCAACGCTTCCTGGAGGGGCGACTGATGCCCCGCGCCCTCTCACAGCTAAGAGCGATATGGAGGGTGAGACAACTGTCTTCAAGAGAAGCGCTGCAGACAAGAGGCACACGTGCGGGTGCTGGAGAACCACAAGGCAGTGCATCGAAACCTCCAAGAGGGAAGTGCAGAGATACATACAGTGGAGACATGGCCAAGGACTCGTTTATACCCAGGTGGCTCTGCCAAATGCAGGGAGGGCAGCCTTTAGGGTGTCTCTCACCTGCACCGGCACCCAGCTGCCCCCACTGCCCTTCAGAGGTCCTTCCAGGGCACTCTCTCAATGCCCTCAATGCAGGGACGTCACGCCCCAGACATGACTGAAATGTGGCCTTTTGTCTGAGTGCTCTGTACTCAGTATAGTTCACTGTACTGAGTTCTGTTGATTGCCAGCAATTCAGACAAGTTGAGCCCTCTTTACTCAGGACTGAAAGCAATGAAAGAAACACACAAGCCACTCTGAGTCCTTTGCAGAAGGACATGCTCTCTTTTCTCCCCTTCCCTCTCCATTTCTTTATAAAAATATAGCATTTGGTTTGCTTTATTACACCCCAGGTCTATCACTGCAATTTTCACTGCCATCAGGATGCTTTGGGTTTTTTAGACTTTCTCACTGTAGCAACAAGGGCACCCATCTCCATGGTGTCCCTATACAATCCCACTAGCACCACGTGGACAAGTCTAGTCTCAGGTCTATCACCTGGGGAACGTGCTGTCCCTTGGAGAAATTCTATTTCCAATGACAGATCCCATCAAGGCCACAGCTCTAGCACCGCTGTGTTATATAGCAGGAATAACCAATATCAACGAAGGTCTTGTGGTGATACAGCAGAGTACCTTCGCAGGAGTCCTTATGAAGTAAAGCACCATATAATGGGGGATAAACACCGGAACACATTTGCAAATGGTGATTTTAGCTGGGCTTGGGTTGCCAGGGAGAGGGATAGGAAAGTACACACACACACCCATCTGCAGGTGGGGAGAGGCTCAGCAAGGCAGAAGGACATTGGGCCAGAGAAAGGCAGAGTGAACCTGACCAGTCAGAAGGGCAAAAGTTTTCTTTCTTTTGTTGCTTGCATTCTCATGCAGGGACAAACTAGCCATGTGCTAATTCTCCTTTTTTCTGGTTTGCCTTTCCTGTGTTGATTATCACATAGTTAAGTTCAAAAATTAGGTTCATTGCAAATAAAAAATGACGACAATGTCGCTCTGACTTCATTCCAGGAAAGCAAAAAGGAATGAGTGTTGATCTGATCTCTGTCCTCAGTTCATTCTGTGATTATCTACAGTGGTTTATAACCTCCCCTCTCCGCTCAAAGGCTTGCCTGACATTGCTAACTTGAACAATGTCGCCGGTATTTTTGTCTAAGGCCCTGAAAGTTAAAATGAACTCTTATACGTAACATCCACCATTGCACGACGGGCAGGTAACTGTTGTCAAAGGAAAAAAGATGTTCTAGCTCATCTTCTATTTAAATCTTTGTTGAAACACTAGAACTTTGTTTCAGTCACTGAGTATACTTCAGATTATTTAGTGAACTCTGAATCTCCTCAGTCACTGTTTCTCAATCTCCTTCTGCTAGTTTTTCTGCAAATTAACAGACAGTGAAAGCAACAATTCTAAAGCTACCGCAATCACTCAGCACTTAAGGAAACGCATTCAATGGCGGGAACAGATTCATAGCTTTGCAGAGAAAATTAACTCAAAGGTATCCAGGTGATGCAAATGAGCAAGAGGACGGAAGGAGTCTTCTGATAAATCAGCTATATTGCAGAGGCCTCTGTGGCGGATTTTAGTGGAATGTTGCACAAGATAAGCAATAAATCACAATTATTTTTCGTTCATATTACTGCAACTCGCATCCTCCATTTGAGCATATTTATTACATTACGAACATTTCCAAACACACAGAAAAGCTGAAAAAAATTCACCGATATATCTACTACCTAAATTCTACAATTAAGATTTTGCTATGAGTGGTTTATCATGCATCTAGCCACCCTTCAATTCACCCATCAATGCACTTTGTTTTTAAGTACACTCTGTATAATTTATCCCTAAATCCTTAAGCATGCCTAGTTACAAGTTTTTTAAAGTAAAATTTACAGTTTGGGCAATGCATTATTCTTAGGTGTGCTATTTAAGGAGTTTTCACAAATGCATGCCCCCCACCCCCCACCAATCAAGATATAGAGCATTACCAGCACCTTGAAAGTTCGGCCAAGCCTCTTCCCACCCAGTCTCCACCCCACATTCTCTAGAGGCAGCCACTATTTGGACTCTCACCACCACAGTCAAATCTGACTGTGGTGAGGAGAGTCACCCCCACTATTTGCCTGTGCAAGAACTGTATATAAATGGACTCATACAGTTATTTATTCTTCTATGAAGGGTTTCTTTCACTCAGCATAACAATGCCACATGCATCAGTGGTTCATGTCTTGCTATTGCAGAGTAGTATTCCCTTTTATGACTATATGAGTTTATCCATTCTCCTACTGAAAGACACCTATATAGTTTCTAGGATTTTTTTGTATTATGAATAAAACTACTATAATCTTTTGTGCAGAAATCTTTTTGTGGTTATGTTTTCATTTCTCTTGGGTAAATATCCAGGAATAAAATAGTCCCCATAAAAACTGCCTCAGGTTCTTGCAAAGACTTGTGCCACTGCACAGTCCCACCAACCATGTGCAAGAGTCCCTGCTTATTCCACACCCCCACCAACATCTGGCATTATCCTCTTTGCTCATTTTAGTCACTCTGGTGGGTGGAGAGCGGCAAGTCATTACAGCTTTAACTTGCGTTTGTCTGATGACCATAATGCTGAACATCTTTTCATGAGCCTTTTGACCATTTATATCCTCTATTAGAAACATTTGTAATACCTTTTGTCAATTTTTAAAATTGAAATGTTTGTCTTTATATTACTGAGCTACTTGAATATTTTACAGTTCCTTGTAAACAAATCCATCAGTTCTGTGTTCTGCAATATTTTCTTACCATTGATGGCTTGCTCATTCAAGTTTTTTACAGCATCTTTTGACAAGCACAAGTTTGTCATTTTGATGATGTCTATTGTATCGGTTTTTCATTTTACAGTTATTGCTTTCTATTCCCTGTCTCAGAGACCTTGCTTATGCCCGAGTCCTTTCTTTTCCTCACAGGAGTATATTTAGCTGTGTTATTACCCTGGTTTGTTTCATCGCTCTCCTCTCCCATGGCAACTGCTGAGGGGCACGCACTTGGCCTCATCACTGCTGTCCCTCTCCTCCCAACCCCTGCCATCCCGGCTGTGCGAGAGCTGGAAAAACAAGGGGCCTGGCTCTGGACACACTTAGGTGATCTCCTTGGAGCTCTCCCTGGCTATGCCATTTTACAGGAGAGGCCTGAGCATCCACAGATTTTGGTATCCATGGGTGTCCTGGAACCCATTAGCTGTGGTCAAAAAGTATTTTCTACTGCACTGGAGGTCAGCACCCCTAACCCATGTTTTCAAGCTTCACCTGTATAAAGTCTCCTCCTCATTTAGGAAGTGCCCTTCTTGCTTCGTTCTCAATGTTCTGGGGCTGTGCTCCTAGAGCAAAGGATGGCTAGCCCTTGTGGGAGGGGAGTATTTCTCCTTCCTCAGGCCCAGGGCCTACACCCTGCCCCCCACCCCTCTGTTGCCCTGAGCCCTCCCCTGATATTAAAGTTCCTAACATCTCTTACATAGCAGTGGAATCTTTCAGAAGCCAAACCCTGAACTTGTCCTTTCTGTAGTTCAAATTCAGGTGTATCTACTTATCCCCAAAATGTAGGATGCAAACCAAGTTCTTATATAAAAGCAGGGTTGCAAATGCTTGGAGGCGGGAGGACATTCTCAGCTGGAAGAAATATTCCCACACCACAGAAGTGCAAGTTTTATCTTGGGGGGAGGGGTCTCCTTGTACTTTAAAAGAGGGAACAGAACTGGATTCAAGTAAAAGGAATTACAGGTCTCAACACCTGTCTCAAAAGAGCCCACTCCCCTCCTCCAGGCCCCTACACACACACTATCTGTGGAAAACCCACTTGCCAGAACACCCCACCCTCAGTCTGGACTTCTCTCCCGTAAAGGGAGGGAGGCAGGACCAGGGCCTTTCCAGAGCTGATACATGCTGCACCTATAATTTGTCTTGGTGTGTTCTTATTTTATTGTGTTCCACTTACACTGCTATTTAAGTTTTCATAAATTTTCTTCATAGCACTTATAACACTCTGTAACTATTTGGATTATTTATCTCTTTCCCAATTAAACTGCCTGCACCCACAGCTAGAAGCCTATGAGACATTTTTTTTCTGTTTACCACCATACTACCAACTCCCAGCACAGTGCCAGGTACAAAGCAGACAGTCAATAACTACCTGTTCAGTAAAGATGTATGTATCCTATCCACCATGATGAGTCTATAAATTTCTAGAAGGAAACCACATCATCTCGTTCTGTACCTGCGCAGTGCTCTGCCCACGCTGATGAGAGAGGCAGATCAAAAGGAAGCCTTCCACTCTAGATGGGTGGGCTAGGCAAGCTCTACGAAGGGATCCTCCACGGACCTTCCAACGAGCAAGGATGAAGGTCAAGTTCAGAGGAAAAGGTCAAGTTCATATCCAACTTAGAAGAGCTGGACAATGAGGGCTGGAACCCCAGTCCTCTGTAAAATGATATCATGAATTAATTGGAGCCCCCTTAAGCCACCTCAAGCACTATGAAGGCCATGGCAGTCAGCACCAGCAAAGGTACTTGGAAAATACACACCCGTCTAAGAATGCAGGTTATCACTCCAGTCCAAGGCACATTACCAACGTTCACAAGGTTTGCCAAATTAATTCTAGGAAATAACCTGAAACTATAATCTTCACAGAAAAATGAAAGGGGAGAGAATGGAGAATTTTTCATGACTAATTCCAATTCTGAATATTATGTTTCTAAGGGCCAGAGAGATACGGCTTGAGCAAATGCAAAGAGAGCCACAGGGCGGGGTGCCTATTCTGCTGGTGTGGTTTCTGTACCCTGACTGGATCTGCTGTCATGCTAATATCAATACTTCTCAGGCACTGTTTCCACCTGGAAGGAGGGGAGTTGGCTGGTGAAACAAATATGAACCAACACAGGGGAGCTGATGCCAGTGAGAGCCACCTTGTGACGACCTGCTTGGTTGCCTCTTGCAAACCACCATAAATATCGATACATCATCTCACAAAAGCCTATGACCGCAGAATTGTTAATGCCATTTCACCAGTAATGATATTAAGGCCCGTCCACAAGGTGAAGTGACTCACTCAAGGTCACACAGCTAGTGAACAACATAGCCCTAATTTGAAATTTGGACTACCCAGCAGCAAAGCCAACATTTGAACCACTAGAGTATATGACCTGACAGATGGCAGCCTGTGAAGGAAGACATCTGAGCAGGGATGGTTGGAAGCCCAAAGATCAATAGAGTGTACAGGCGAAGGACAGGGACAATAAATGGCCTATGTGAAAATCAGTGTTTCAAGTATATTTGGAGACCAGCAAACAGTTGAAGTGGCTGCAGCATGAATTCTGGGCCTGAGGCCTGGGAGTGAGAGGTGATATAAGAAAAGCAGAGGCCAGAGTACCTCAAGGGCCTTGAACACCATACTCAGAAGCTTTATCCTGTGGCCAACCAGACGCTAGAGGCTTCAGCCCAGCTGAGAGACAGCACGGCATGATGCCTGTTGTTACAACTCTCTCTCTTGACTTTGACTAGGCAGTAGCAACAGCAGCAAATCTGGCTGCCAGGGAAGTCCTTCAGCGTCAGCACAAATCAAGGCTGTCCACAAGCTGTGTTCCTGCAAAGCCCAGCCGGCCCGGCCATCTGAGGACAGCCACACACTGCCTGCAGCCTGCCAGCACCTGGCACCCCCACTCCCAGCCAGCCCCATCAGACCTTTCATGCTCTCACCTCTCTACCCCGTTCTCCAAAAGCACGACTGAGGCAAGACACATGCAGGGTGGAGGGCAACTGCCAGGAGACCTCAAAACCGAAGCCCATGAGAGCCGGCGAGTCTCCAGAGGCCCGCCCCCTCCTGCACAGGGTCACCCCTGTGATTTAGAGGTTGCAGGAGCTGGTCAGGGTTACCCAGGTCAGAGCCACAGCTAGGGCCGTGGCTGGGCTTCTGGGCATTCTTCTCCAGAGAAGGACCAAGCACCTGCTACGAGCCTGGCCCATCCTAGTGAAAATGATGGGCGGGCACTCTCCTCCTGCTCTGTCTCCGGGTCAAGTGCACTCCCTCACACATGCACTTGCCTCCACCCACCTCTCGTGCAGTGAGTGCTCGCATGCAAATATCCTTTCTTTCCAGCTGCACCCCTCGCTCAGTACCAGTCACTAGTCCAGCCCAACGTCTAGCATGGCCTAGGCTTACAGCCAGCACTGAATAGTCCAGTCCTCGCTGCGTAGCCATGACTGACTGTGCAACTGGAGTAAGTTGCATCCTCCCCAGGCTTCCTTTTCCTCAACTATGAAATTATAAATAATAATAATACTTAGTACTTAATGAGCACTGACCGAACCTGCCGTTATGCTAAGTACTTTACAGGCAATATGTCATTCAATTGTGATAACCTGAAACCCTATGTAACTGGAAATATTATCCTCAGTGTTTTAAAGACATTTATTTTTAGAGAGAGGGGATGGGATGGAGAAACATCAATCAGTTGCCTCTTGCACACCCCCAACCGGGGACCTGGCCCACAACCCAGGCATAATCCCTGACCAGGAATCAAACAAGCAACCTTTAGCTCATAGGCTGGCTGGCATTCAGTCCACTGAGCCACACCAGCCAGAGCATATCTTCAGTGTTTTATAGATGAGGAAACTGAGGCTTACAGGGCAAAGCAACTGAACAAAGGTCACACACAAGTGGGAAGTATGACACTCTAAAGCTCTTAGTCCAAACACTGGACTACCTCTCTCTGCCCCCCTTTCCACCACGTCCACTGATATCAGAGGCCTGAGGAGAATCAGGGGAGATGACAGAGTGCACAGTGAGCTCTGTGCACACAAGCACTGGACAGAGGGATGGGGAGATGGCTGGTTCTGTTACAGACAAGGCGTATTGTGAGGCAACAGTCACTATGTATGGTTGGTCCTCACAGCATCATGTAAGTGCTAGTCCTGAGGGACCAGCAGGATCTGGATAAGCAGGAAGGAGGATAGAGGGCATTCCTGGCAGCTGTACTTGGGGGGCCATAGGCGTCATGTGGAAGAAAGGCCCAGAAGCTGGAACAGATGTTCAAGACATAGTAAGTCAAATTATCCCAACTATATTCAGTAACACTACCTCCAAACTCCCCTGTGACACCAAATCCTACCCTCTTTGCCCTGAACTGACCATGTGTACATATAATCAGTGGCCACTGCCTGCCTCAGTGGAAGCCCACCCAGTACAACCTCCTCCCTCAACCCCCAAATTCAGATCCCAAGCACATTTTTTAAAAAGGGAAAGGAAACGCGAAGCTGGCATGCATCTGAGTTTCAGGCCTCTTGCCTCATTTCCTATAGGCTCAGGCACAATGCTTATTTGCATGGCTGATTGGATAGCCAATTATAGAGTGGAATATTTTTAGGTCTTCATCTCAAAAAAATAAAACCAGGGAAAGCACAGCGTATTTCCTCATAGGTCTGCTGTAACTGCCAAGCACAGTACTGGGCCAAAGAGCAGGTAGAGGGAGTGGCTGTCTCCTCATTCAGTCTAGTTGACGCCAGAGGAGTCTGCATCTGCTTGGAAAGGAGAGAAAGAATGTGCATATGTGTGTATGCACCTGTGTAGTGTAATGAGTACAGGGAGGCAGGAAGATAGAGACTGGAAATGTCAAACTCCTCCAGATTCCTGTTCTGGCCTTCTCTCCACAATGTTGCCCCTTCCACATCCCCAGCAATAGGTTCCAATCCACGTGCATAGAAATGAGTGCTGACCCTTTGAGTCCTGGGGCAGACACATGGCAGCATGACACTGGAGGGCCAGTACCCTGTCTTCTGCTCCAGAGAGAATGAAAGTTAAGCTCTGGATACTGATAATGATCATGAGAATGAATGCATTATGCCTCAACCTTCCCATGTGCACGACCCCTCGCATTAACAATTCACTTTTACCCACACTGTCCCAATTGATCTCACAACAATCCTGTGAGGTCACTGGAGCAAGAACACATTAGAAGTGGAAGATTTTCAAAGGATCAAGGCCGAACTTCCCACTCTTCAGATGGAGCTTCAAATATCCTGGGAGAGAAAAGGATTTACCTAAGGTTGTACATGAAGTCGTGGTAGAAAGATTAGATAAGAAAATGTAAGAATCAACAAGCCAGCTATAACAAAAATATAAAAACTGCAGGACAACTGATCCTCCACAGAGGGCAGGGGTTAGTGGTAAGTAGTCATAGCCAATCCTTGCAGCTGACTGGCCTGGGTAAATCCCTCCTATTGACCCACCAACAACAACCAAGGCTCAACTACAAGGGGAGGGTATACTCAGCCTACAAGAAGGGCACACCTCCAGTACCCAGCTTGAGTAATACAGGAGGCTGTGCCACTGGACCCTACAGGACACCTACTACATTAGGCCATGCTACTAAGATATGGCGTCAAAGCCGCTCTACCTAATAGAAACAAACACAAATGCTGCCAAAATGAGGAGACAAAAGAAGTATGGCCCAAACGAAAGAACAGATCAAAATTCCAGAAAAAGAACTAAATGAAATGGAGACAAGCAATCTCTCAGATGCAGAGTTCAAAACACTAGCTGTAAGGATACTCAAAGAAGTTGATGAGGACTTCAGCAGCCTAAAAAAGTTCTAGTCAGAAATGAACAGTACACTAATTGAAATAAAGAACAATTAACAGGAAAACAACAGTAGAGCGGATGAAGCCAAGAATCAGATCAATGATTTAGAATGTAAGGAATAAAAAAAAACAAACAAACAAACACCAATCAGATCAACAAGAAGAAAAAAGAATCCAAAAAAAAATGAGGATAGTATAAGCAGTCTCTGGGACAACTTCAAGATGTCCAACATCCATGTTATTGGGGTGAGAGAAGGAGAAGAGAAAGGGCAAGAAATTGGAAATACATTTGAAAAAATAATGAAAGAACACTCCCCTAATTTGGTAAAGGAAATAGACATGCAAGTCCAGGAAACACAGAGAGTCCCAAACAAGATGGATGCAAAGAGGCCCACACCAACTCACACCATAATTAAAATGCCAAAGGTTGAAGATAAAGAGAGAATCTTAAAAGCAGCAATAGAAAAGAAGTTAGCTACCTGTAGGGGAATTAGACTGTCAGCTGATTTCTCAAAAGAAACTTTGCAGGCTAGAAGGGGCTGGCAAGAGATATTTAAAATCATGAAAAGCAGGGACTTACAGCCAAGATTGCTCTAACCAGCAAAGTTGTCATTTAGAATCAAAGGGCAGAGAAAGAGCTTCCCAGACAAGAAAAAATGAAAGTAGTTCGTCATCACCAATCCATTATTATATGAAATGTTAAAGGGACTTATTTAAGAAAAAGAAGATCAAAACTATAAACAGTAAAATAGCAAAAAATAAAAATCTATCAACAATTGAATCTAAAAAACAAACTAAGCAAACAAGAACAGAGACAGACTCATGGATATGGAGAGTGTTTTGAGGGTTGCCAGATGGGAGGGGAGTGTGGGAGAATGAGTGAAGAGAGGTGAGGGGATTAGGAAGTACAAACAGGTAGTTACGGAATAGCCATGGGGATATAAAGTACAGTGTAGGAAATGGAGTAGTCAAAGAAGTTATATGCATGACCCATGGACATGAACAATGGCAGGGAGATTGCCTGAGGGAGGGAGTGTTGCTGGGTGGAGGTGGGGGCAAAGGGGGGAAATCAGGACAACCGTAATAGCATAATCAATAAAATAAAATTTTTAAAAAATAGAAACTGCAGGAAACATGGTATCAGTACAATGTCAAGAACTGTCAGTGCCCTGTGATCCAGAAGTGACTGGCCTAATTGAAAGGTGAAATAGCCTCCTAAAGACTCAGTTACATCATCATTTGGAATGGAATGCCCTGAAAGGATGGGATTCTGTTCTATAGGAGGCAGCATATGCTTTGAATCAGAAATAAATGTATGGTGTGGCCTCTCCCACAGCCGGGACACATTAATCCAGAATTCAAGGGGTGGAAGTGAGGGTAGTAGCTACTCTCACCACGACACCTGATACCCAACTCACAGAATATTGATTCCCATCTCAGAAATTTAGAATCTGCTGGTTTGCAGATCTTAGTCCCCAAGGGGGAATCCTGCCAGCAGGGTACACACCCATGGTTCTGCTGAATTTGAACATGAGATTACCACGTGGACATTTTGGTCCTGGTGCCACTAAACCAACAAGCAGGGAGAAGGGAGTTCATCTACTGGCTGTAGTGGCTGACTCTGATTTGCAAGGAGAAATTGGGTTGCTTTTACACAGTGGAGGCAAGAAGGCAAAATCTGGAAACCAGGTGATTTTTCTGGGGCACCTTTAGTATTTCTATGCCCTATAGTAAAGGTTAATAGGAAACTCCAGCAATCCAAATGAGGCAGAAAACTGAAGACTCATACTTTCAGGAAGGTAGGTTTGGGTCAATCCACCAAATACTCTCAACCAGCTGAGGCTATGGCTTGAGAGCAGAGGGAATACAGAGTGGGTTGTCAGAAAAGGAAGTCATAGGAGACAGCTGTGGTCATGTGACCAATTATAGAACTGAGGACTGTAGCAGTTTTGTGTATTTTTAATTTGCCTGTTATGTGTATTTTTACTTGTACACATTAATCATTTTATTGTTTTCTCTCCCTCTCATTTTAATTTATAAGAGTTGTTAGAAGTAACTTAGTTAACTAGTTGAAGTATGATATAGTCCTCAGGTAACAAAACAATCAATGTGACTGTGACTGAATTTGAGGAGCAAATAATAGAAGCCAAAGGTGAATACAATGATTCCTGGGACTGTGAGTCTCCTCATTTTGGGAAATGGGTGAGAGCTTCACCTGTAACCAAGTGCGCTGTATCTTGTTTGGTAGGAACAGTAGTTGTACAGGAATTCAAATGTGAGGAAGCTGTATATGGAAGCTGAGTAGTGGAAGGAGTGTACGATGCCCATTATAGAGCCACTGCTTCTCAGCCCCAAGTGCAACTCTGTCCTTCAGTTGAAGTGTTTGGACCACTTAATGTTTTAGTTTTAGTTTTATCTACCATCTTGCTATGTGTTTTCTATGTCTTTCTATTATTTTTTCCCTTTCTACTCTTTCTGGTACAACCGAGTATTCTTTAGCATCCATTTATCTCTACTCTTGCTATATTAACCATACCTATTTTATATTAGCAATACCTACTTTATATATTTTTTTGCTATAATAGGTCTTTTATATTTAACACACATTTACCATTTCCAGGGCGCTATATATTTTTGTGTGGATCTAGGTGTCCACCTAATGTCATTTTCTTTCCATGTGAAGACTAACATTTTTGTCATGCATTTCTGTGGGCAGTTAATTCCCTTGACTTTTATTTGTCTGATAATCTCTTTATTTTACCATCACTTAGGAAGGTATTTTCTTTGGACATAGAACTTTAGGGTGATGGTTTTCTTTGCAGCATTTTCAAGATATTGTTTAATTGTCTCTGGCTTATAGTGTTGCTGATAGGAACTTTTCTTTGAATCTGTGTATTAATGACTTTTCCCGCTCTGTTTTTAAGATTTTTTCTTTATATAATTTTTTGGATATTTGATTATAATTTGAGGAGTTTTTTGTTCTTGTTTATTCCTCTTTGAATTTATTTAGTTTCTTAGATATTTAGGTTATAATTGTCAAGTCCAAAGCTTTTAACCATTCATTGTTTTTAGTATCTTTTTCTGTTCCCACCACAATTCTTTCTATACTGATCTACAGAGTCAATGAAATCCCAATCAAAACCCCAACAAGGTGGTGGTTGTTTTTTGTAGAAATTGACAAGCTGATTATCAAATTTATGTGAACATACAAAGGACCAGCATAAAGCTGGAGACCTTACACTACTTGCTTTCCAGATATACTATAAAGCTTCACTAATCAAGATAGAGTGGTATTTGCATAAAGATAGACACACATATCAATAGAAAAAAATTAGCAAGTCCAAAAATAAACCCACACATATATAGTCAATTGAACTGACAAGGGGGCCAAGGTAATTCAACAGATCAAGAGCAACAGATCAAGTTTTTTCAACAAATGTTTTTTCAAAGGATACTAATATATTTTTTTAAAAAAACAACTTCAACCCTTATCTCACATACACATTATATCTATAATTACTTCAAAATGAATTCCTGACCTAAATTTAAAAGCTAAAAGTATAAAATTTCTAGAAGAAAAAAATGTTTGAGAAAAAAGTTTAAATCATGGGTAAACAAAAATTTTCTTAGGACTTAGAATGAACTATAAAAGAAAAGATTAATAAAATTGCCTTCATCAAAAACTCTTCTTCCAGTCCTGGCTGGTGTGGTTTGGTGGACTGAGCACCAGTCCGCGAACCAAAGGGTAGCCGTTTCGATTCCCAGTCAGGGCACATGCCTGGGTTGTGGGCCAGGTCACCAGTAGGGGGCTCATGACAGACAACCACACATTGCTGTTTCTCTCCCTTTCTCCCTTCCTCTCTATCTAAAAATAAATAAAGTCTTTAAAAAGAATAAAAAAAATAATAATAAAGTCTGTTCTTCCAGAAATACCATTAAAGACATCAAAAAGCAAGCCATAAACTGAAAAAAATATTCACAATGTAGGTTTCTTACAAGAACTTGTATTCAGAATATACAAAAATCTCTTACAACTCAGTAAGATGACCAACAGCCCAATAAAAATGCACAAAAGATGTGAACAGGCACATTACAACAAAATAACTACAAATGAAATGTAAATTAAAGCCATAATGACATACTACTACACACCCACCAGAATGGCCAGAATGAAGACTGACAACAAGTGTTGGTGAGAATATGGAAGTACTAGAACTCAGATATATTAACACTGGAAAGTTATACAACCAATTTGGAAGACAATGTAGAAGTTTCTTATAAAACTCAATAAACACTGTGCATATGCATTCATTTTTTATTGTTGCTATAACAAATTATCACAAATTTAGTGGCTTAAAAGAACACAAATTTAAGATCTCGTTTCTGATATAGGTCAGAAGTCCAGTAAGCTTGACTGATTTTTTTACTCCGGGTCCCTTTAGGCTGAAATCAGGGGGTCAGCCAGTCTGGGGTCTTATCCATGGGCTCTGGGGAAAGATATGCTTCCAGGTTTATTCAGGTTGTTGTGGAATTCAGCTATAAACTGCTGTAGAACAGCGTTCCCCTCTTCCTCACTGGCTGTCATCTGGGGGTCATTTTCATCTTCTATTGGGTTGGTCAAAAAGTGCATTATTTTTCCCATACAATGGCTCTAGTAGCACTTAGTTGTCTTTAATTTCATTCAAAACAATCTATGGTGACAGCTGACAATCAGTGTGCATTTTAAAAAACTTATCAAAATTGGTGAAATTTTGTGCAGTGATTTTAATATTGAAGACAAAAGATAAATACACATTTTTCAGTGTATTATACTTTATTATTTTAAGAACAGTAAAAAGGCAAGTGAAATGCAAAAAAAAAAATATTTGTGCAGTGTATAAAGGAGGTGCTATGATTGATCGAACATGTCAAAAGTGGTTTGCGAAGTTTCTTGTACTATTGACATTTTGGCCAAACGATTCTTTGCTGTGGGGTTGTCTTTATGCATTGGGAGATGTTTGGCAGCACCCCTGGCTTCTAGCCTCTAGAAGCCAATAGCAGGAGATAGCTGACAGACTCAAAATATCCAAATAAATTGAGTTATTGGTGAAAATTTAAAAATATGTCTTTTATTTTACGGAAAAAAACATACAGATTTTTTGGCCAACCCAACAGAAGCTGTCAGCGTCGCCTGACTCATGGCCTCCTTTTCCATATTTAAAGCCAGCAACGGCGGGTCGGGCCCTTCTCATTCTGCATCCCTGCGGACTCCCCTTCCACCACATCACTCTAACTGGCTCTCTGGCCGCCTTCTCTGATACCTCCAGGCAATTACACTGGGTCCCTCCACTTAACCCAGGATCATCTCCCTATCTTAAGGGCAGTTCATGAGCAACCTTAATTTCACCTGCCAAGTCCCTTTTGCCATGTTATATAACAGATTCAGATATATCGCTGAGGAAGGTGGGGCAAACATCATGGCGGCCGAAATCCCACCAACCATACCATACAAACGAGCAATTTTAGTCTTTGCTATTTTTTCCAAGATTAATAAAGCGTATGTCCACACAGAGACTTGTGTAAAAATATTCATAGCAGCTTTGTTTGTAGTAACCAAAACCTGGCTTTTTATTTGTAACAGCCAAAACAATGTTTCCAATATTTAGACCCAAATGTCCAACAGCAAGTAAGTGAATAAATAAATTGTGCTATGCCCATACCATGGAATATCACTTAGCAATAAAAGGAATAAACCTTTGGTAAACATACAAGAGTACATTCTGTATCATTTCATTTCTATTAAACTCTACAAAAGTCTAATCTAACCTATAATAGTAAAAAGCAGACCAGTGTTTGCCTTGGGTCAAGAAGAGAGGGGGGACTGACTAGACCAGTCACAAGGGAACTTTGAGGAATGATGGAAACATCTTGTAGCTTCCCTGGGGTGGTGGTTACAGAGGTGTAAATGTGTACATTCATCAAGGCTTGTCAATCTGTACACTTTAAGGTGAACACTGTATCATGTGTAAATTCTTACTTCACTTATATGGGTAACTGTTCCTTCCTCAAGCACTTACGGGAATCAGACCTAAAACAAACGTAACAGTACAGAGAGTCCGACATCCCTGGCAGGTGCCGTGCCCCACATCCAGGTCCTAGGTATCTGTCATTTCCAATTCTTCCCTCCTGTCTTTTCCTTCCATGGTCAAGGATATCAAAGCAGCGAGCTCCCACCAAGGTGTGCGTGCGCTAATGCAGTTAAATGTAGTTCACCATAATTGAAGGTAATTCAAGCTGTCACATTCGCTGTGACCAGAGGTCTCGGAAGCCAGAGAGGCCACTCACATTAATTGTAACTGACACCTCCATCCCTCCTTTGGGTGAACCCAGCCCTGGTGCAGGGGTTTTTTCACTTCGGGGTCAAGTAACCCCAACTGTACCTCTAAATCTCTCTCTCTCCCTCCTTTTACTTTTACTTTCAGTGAAAAATGACTACGATGATTAAAAGATAAAAAAGAAATCTCCAGTCAGCCATTTGGATATTGTTAAAAAAAAAAAAAAAGCTGATTTCAGCACTTTGGGCCTATTCTTAGGTCCAAAAGGACCTGACTACCGACGTGGGTGATGGCTTTCTCTGACTCCTGTGCAGGGTTGCTGGTATTTCCCGGCCTTTTCCTCCTGGGTCCATTTAATAAAACTTGGTGAGAGTAGAAACAAACAGGCCAGGGCCGGTCTCCCCAGAGCTACGCTCAGAGAACAACTGCAGCAGCACCGGGAGGGCAGACACGTTCGGAGAGCACAATCCCTTCTTCCCAAAGGGCTCGGTCTGGAGGGCCCAGGCCTCCAGGGGGTTCCAGGCTCAGCTCTGCACATGGGCACTGCAGACTCCAGGCCACACAACGGCTGCCTCGGCCTTTAGATCGTATTTGATGTCCTTACCTTCGGACAAGAACAGTCCTGCCTCAGCAGGATACTATGAACATTGAATGGGACCATATTTGCAAATGTTCTTTTAAAATCTGAAGCAGTGTGTTATGTTTCTGTCTTACATTTTGGATTGCCATGCTTTAAGGTGCCACAATCCCCACCATCCTGATGGCTTCCCCAAGTTTTGTTACCTGTCTGGTTCTTGCAGGTATCAGAGTTCATGATCCCTGTGGAAAATTGAATATGTAAAATGCTCTGTGTTGTAGCTATTACTCTGATTCATTATCAATGGCCTGCTAGCCATCTATCCAGCAGTGTGCTGATCAATTAGACTACTTCAATTAATGAGTCTCTTCTCTCTCTGAACAACTCCTACAGAACCTAGGAACCCGCCATTCATTTGGGCACATGGTCATTTACTATGTTTCTAGAAGGAATAAAGTACTTTGAGGGGCCAGAAAGTGATATCCTGTCTGTCTCCCCCAAGAACTTCCACAGTGCCAGACACATAAGAAGCCCTCCATGGTCACCTCAACTGCATGGTAGCTGTTGATTTCTGGAAGGATATTCCTACCTGGAGTCATGGTTCTTATCTTGACAACTGCTCTGTGGAATATTGTATGTCATTTATTTCTAACAGTATAGTGTCAAAAGACTGAATAACCTGTTGTCCAGGGGGGTTTTAAATCAGTTAGGTGGATTTGGGGTTACCACTTTAATGATGCCATTCTTGCTTATGTGCCATAATCGCATAGGAGAGAAAGGAATGCAGCCACAGCAGAGCTCTGGCAATGGGCGTAACCAGCGGTCTAACTGCAACAGCCCGCAGTGAAAAGTCATTGCAGCTATAACCACAAGGAGCTGGCACCATGCTTTGCCCTGTGATAGATCTTAGGAAGGCCCACATGCCCACATGTCAGACCATGAAATGAAGGTAAGAGTAAATGTTTCTAGATCTTTAGATTTGGTGCTCTAACCCTGGGAGCAAGCACCCCCACCTCCATCGAGGGGTAGAGCCTGCTCTCTCCTCCCAATACCAAGGGGCATGCTTCATCCACATCACAGGCAATGCTTTCATATCTGTGGAGAGCACTTTCCATATCTGTGGGAAGCCACCAGTCACATTCACCATTTCAGCAACCCTATGACAACTCTGTAAAGTAAGGGTCTACCCCCATTTTATAGCCAGAACTGGAAAAGCCAACCAGTTGCTAAATGTCGGTCCAAGGGTTATTGCTGACCCATCCTGGCATCTCATTTAGCTTATACAATTTCTTCACTAAGAGGCTTTTAAAGACTTTTTAGCTACAGGAAGAAGTGCTGAGCAGCGGGGTGAGGAAGTGCTCAATGAGCCTTCAAAAAGCCCTCCACCTGTAACCCTCCTTCTCAAGGATATGCCAGCCCCTCTTTTGATTTGGCACATGGGCCCCAGCTTGTTCCTTTCTCCCAGGCTAATGGAATGACTTTCTACTAAGCTCTCCTCCCCGTCTGCCAGCCAGTCATCCTAATATCTGCTCCTTGAATCTTCTGCATTGTTCCGGCCACCTGAAGCTCCTACTTCTGCAAAATCCTAACCCATAGAGCCATTTCATCTACATGTTGAAACATGAGAATCCAGTGTGCTGACTACAGACCAGGATCCCAAAACTGCCCAGTTCCAAACCCCTTTCAATTACACCCACTTCGCACTCCTCAGCCAGTTAACAGTCTCCGTGAACACTTTACCCCATGGGAAGGGAGCCAGTCAGCCAGAAAAAACTGACCTCAGTAAGAAACAGAGCCAGACTCTCAGCCCCAGATTTCAGGTCTTTAGATGTGTCTAGTTTCTTTCAGGCAAGTCTGCCTGTGATGCCTCTCCCGCATCACCCAGTGAAAATGCACCTATCTATATGTAGAAACCTGCTGTCTATTAAATAAAAATAACTAATTCTGTTAGACCATGCAAGTCAGAGGTTGCCCAACAGACCAGCTGCACCAGGATTACCTGGAGATCTTTTTATTAAGTAACAAAGATGGTGACTTCCTGTATCCACCCTTCTCTCTGCCCTGCAAAATTCTGATTCCACTGCTTTAAAAAGGAACCAAGGGCTCCATATTTCTAAAGTTCCCGCGGGGACTTGAATAGATAGCCAGGTTAGGGCAGCACCACTCCAAAGAGCCCAGTCACGCCTGTGGGATCGCCATCATCTCCAATTAGCCACTCTTATTGCTGCTGCCTGAATTGGGATTATCAGCTATAGCTGAGGCTAGAACATTCCATTTCTTCATCTTTTGTCACTAAGAGTATTTGAATGGCATTTTGCAGTTTACAGGGCATTCTCATTTGACTTACCAAATCAAATGATATTACAATGTGATATCATCTACTATATACTACATCTCAAGAATCATTCTGATGCTTAAAGTAGAAAGGCGTTGGATCCTCACAATAACCCCATTGGGGTAGGTTTATTATTGTCTCTGGCTTGACAAACAAGGAGTGTGAGGCACAGAGAGGTTAAGGAATCTGCCCAACCTCTTAGAGTAATATCGGAGCTGGTATTCAAACCCCAGCAGCCTTTCTATCTTTCAAGTCTTTGACGCTCATACTTTCAATTACTCTGCTCTACTGCATTTCAGAGCAAGCATGAGCATCACTTCCATTTTAAAGAGTTTAGGGGACTAAACTTTTAAAAAAAAATAAATAAAAGTTTATTTGGCTCAAGTTCACCAAAATATCAATTTGTCAAGGGAAAGGGCATCTGATCCATGTGTCAGCCCAGGTCCCTCTGAAAATGCCAGATGAAAAACCACAATCAAGAACAGTTTCATTACATGTCAGTCCATGCTTCCGCACCAGCCCTCCTAGCCTCTAGGCTTCAAGAGCCTACCTGCACCACGACATGCTGCACCTCACTGTCCAAAGGGACAACTTTCTACCTCAAGAGAAAGAGCTTATCAAGGCTGCACCAACTACATAATCAGATGAGAGTTCTACAAATGAAACAGGCTCTATTTTACATGTCCACTCTGATCAACTGGCAGAGGATGCAAGGCTTAGCAAATTAAAAAAAGGAAAGAAAGAAAGGAGGGAAGGAGGAGAAAAGGGAAGGGAAGCATGACCAACTAATGATGGATGGGAAGGGAGCTTCCCAAAGTCATAAAACCATTTAATGGCAGGTAAGACCCAGAATTCAGTTTTGGCTCCTGCACCAGGGTCCATGCATCATCCACCTAAACGTGAACTGAGGCTGGTACTAACTTCTACTACTGCTACTACAAAGATAAACATCATCAGCCCTGACCACAAACAGCTTACCACCTACTGATTAAGACTTGATGTATTTACTTACACCCAAACTCTGATTCCAGAAAGGGTTTATGACAGCAAAAACAACACAGTACAATTCAGGTGAGTAACACCTTTGTAATTGGCAGTGGCAGGGGATGGTAGCATGTGTGACTTTGTACCAAGGTTGTGAAAGCTGCTGCAGGGCATCCCAGTTAGAGGTACAAGCCTTTGGTCTCAGGTAACACAGGTTAAATCCCAGCACCTCCATTCCCCAGCGGCGGGACACTGAAAAAGCTTACTTCCATGAGGCGGGTCTCTCACGTCTAAATGGTGGTGAAATACCTGTAACAGGGGTCCCTATAAGGATTCATGAGTGTGAAAATTGCCTCCCGCAATGCTGAGCAGAGAGTAAATGGCAGCCACTGTCATTATCATTGTCGTTGTCTTTACTAACAACATAGTGTTTTCTATATGGAGTCAGGAAAATCAGTGACTGAGCTACAAGGGTTTCCTGAGGAGTGACTGGGTTTTGCACGCCTCTTTCCCCCACTCAGAATCATCCCAGCTATTTTTAGGATCCTGGGGTTTCTTTCAATCAGTATCCTGCCTTCTCCCCTGCTACTAAATGAGTACTTCTTAACCAGGGCAGGTATCCCAGAAAGAAACAATATCCTGATAGATTGGATAGGATCACAACAGTGGGTGTAGATTAAGTGAGCATATTTAGTATGAGAATGTAATTTCATACTTAAAAACTTAAAACCTTAATACAGATGGCAAGAAGCAAAGTCTGGTCAACAGTTTGCTGATGGGATGCGCAGAGAAGACACCCACCACCCTCTTTGGCTGGGGAGGGGCAGCAGCTATGAGCGCCACCCTGGAAAGCGCTGTCAGTCTCTTCGCAGCATAGCCAGAGCTTTTATGTTCATGACAAGAGCACATGAACTTAAAAAGGGGGACAGGAAATCACTATGCGATGTGTGCCCAAGATGGTTCCTCCCCCACAACAAACTTATATGTACCGTGGAGCTAAAGAACAGAAAACCCACATGTCATAACTGTTGTTAAAGGAAAGAATCAACACAGATGCTAAGAGCTGGGTGGGGGTGGACATGAAGGACGTATGTGTGTATGTTATATAAGAATCATCTATTTTGACCACTCAGAACAAAATTCTTCAGACATTTGGGGATTTAGAGCTACGTTATCAATCAGGTGACATTTTCATAAAATAATTTATACTTGTTTTGCTGCTTCTACTACTGTCATATAAAAAATCCTTAAGAACAAGGACATATCTATTTGTCTTTGCATACTCCCATGCAACGATGCTCTAACTGGAGAATGGGTGATAAATCTCATGGTGTAGATAGGTACCAGACATTCTGATAAACATTATTTGTTGAAAGGTGATGACCATGTAGTGGCTAAAAGCACCAGCAATGGAACCACACCAAATCTTAGCTCTGACATTTACTAGATGCATGTCTTTGGTCACATTATTCTTCAGTACCTCCTCCTCCCTGTCTGTTCTCATTTCATGGGCTGTAACTGAGAGAGGAGGTATTACACATGCTGGAATCTGCAGACCCAAAACTCAGCTCCAGCTCTCCCACCCCACGGCCCTTAGTGACACTCCAAAACCGCTCAGTAGGGTTTTTGCAGATAGCAACTAGTTAAGGACATCTGGGTCTCTTACTCAGGAGAAAGAGAAAAAAATGAGCAAATGTCTCATCTCTATGGACCAATGAGGACACTTACAGGAAAAGGAAATAAAAACCCTGCTTTCCTAGTGAGAATTAGGATGAGATGATGCAGAGCGTTATGACACATGCTGGTGAAATGCAGAGCTGAAGCTGATGTTGAGTCCTAGGTGGCATCACCGGTTTCCCCAAGGATGGAGGTCCTGACCGAGAGCCACCCAGTCCCCGTTGTTTCTGATTTCACCAAGTGGTTCTGGGGCCTGTTAGTACCTCAGCATCTGCTGAATGTCTCAAGGCTGAGAAACCAATTTCTTCCACGCCTGGATAATTCCAAAACAACCAAATAGATTGCTTCATCCGGCTGCAAATGAGCATGAGAAATTTCAGCCTGATTAATCTGTCTGAATATATAAATGTCTGCAGGCAGGCTATCTGAATTAGGACGGACATGTCAACCCTGGTCACAACACACCAAGGTGGGGATAGGCTTCTTGTGCCCCCTGTCACCTGGTGGAGGAGAGAGACGGCTGGCTAAGATCCTGTGCTCTTCATATGAATAAGGAGAGGTTTGGGTGGAAATAGGTAACTTCTGTCTATAGAGAGAATTCATACGCAGCCCAGTGCTCCTCTTAATATTATGTGATTCCATTAATGCTCACATTTAGTTTAAGGACATTATCATGCCCATTTTATAAAGAGGAAACTAAGGCTTGGAAATGTGAAGTAACTTATATCTGACTGGACTCTTAAACATTCAATTACATTAACATCAAAATTTCTCAGTTTTTACCCCCTTTAAAAATCAACAACAAAGCAAATACTCTGCAACTCGCATCAAAAACCTATAAATTTTGTATACTCTTTACTTCAGCAATTTCATGCCTAAAAAACAATTCTAAGGAAATAATCATAACTGTGCATGGTGATTTTACCACCAAGATATTCAATGCAACATGGTTTATAGTGGCGAGGAGAGCACAATAACCTCAATTTCCAACAGCAGAACATGGGTTACATGGAACAACCACTTCAATGAAACATGATGCAGGCAGCCAGGACGGATACGGAAGGTCACGTGACATGCCAAAAGACATTTACAGTATGTGTTCAGCTTCAAAAACATGTATTTTAAATGATATCCTTCTTTTAAAAAAGATTTTTATTGTGTTTTTATTTTTCTATATTTCCTATACATTCTGAAATGAGTACGTTTTACTTTAAAACATTTTTAAGCTACTGTGAAAAACAATGCAGGAAGAGCTGCCCCTTCAGAAGAACCTAATACATAAAATGTAAAAAATTCCTTCCTCTGGAAAACTACTTAAAATTCCATTTACATACAGCTTTTTACCAGGAACATACCTGTGGTCTCAAAAAAAAAAAAAAAAAGCGCACTGATAACATATCCAAATTTGGCCACCTAAAAATTACTTACTTCCATGATTGGCTAATTGGCTAGTACTCTTGAGAACATTTCAAATGGCAGCAAGTTCCTCAGCTGTCCCAGGGCCCAGAAAGGTCTCCCAAGATGACATAGATGTCAGTTGCAGAGTTATGCCAAGACCCAGTCTCTCAGTGCCCAGGCCTGGGCACATCCCTCTGTACCAGGTCAGCCCCAGCCTTCACTGAGTAACCCCAAGTTCAATGCCTTTCACGGCAGCCAGGCCCCAGTGCTTGACTCAGTAACTATTCCAAAGTCAGCCAGCTTTTCTTTGGCTTTGCAAGGGAGCAGCAATAAGAAGAACTAAAAGGGAAAGGGAGACTCACACTGAGAACAAAAAGACAATGAGGCTCTTCCTCAAACCCCCTTCAACAAAAGGTACTTCAAAAACAATCTCTAGAATCTACTGTTTGAGCCTGTGAAAACTTACTACTTAATTATGACCGAAACATTTTACTCCCATTACCCACTTTACTTCCATGCATCTTCCTGCCACACACCTTTCATTTCCAAATCAGAATTGGGTTGAGAAGCAAAGCTAACAGAGAGAGGGGCTCTAAAGAACAACTGCAGAGTTTCCCTCTGAAGACCCTACAGTTCCCTAGAAAAATTCCTAAATGACATCTTCCTAAATGACAAAAAAATGATGACGGCCATGCTAAAGAAATACAGTCGGAACTGTTGTTTATTAAACATCGTTTCCCCCTGAGTTACAGCCTTGCTTTCCAGCTGCAGCCAAGATGAGATGGTGTTCACCCTCCTCGGAGGGAACACAGGCAGTGGCCCGTGGGCACCCTGTACAAGCCTGCTAGGCTGCCTGCAGCCCTGGGCTCATCACCAGCATGGGAACTGGCCTCAGCTTTCTGGTATTTTTACTGAAAAGATGGGAAGGAGTTAAAAATACCCTGAGTGACAGCAATTTCTTTTAACAACAACTGGCAGGGGAGACTCTTTTCCCTCAGAAAAGTGGGGGATCCAAATTAGCAAAGTGGAGCAGAGCCTTCTCTCGGCCTCAGAGGAGGATCGCATCAGACCTCTGGACCCCAGCAGATGCGGGTGGATCCCAGCTCCACTCCTCCCCAGTGCTGCGTTTCTGAGCAATGCTCAGCCCTCTGAGCTCCCATTCATTCTCTCCTCTCTAACAGGTATAAGCAACCCCCAAACCTGCTCTATTTTACCCCCATACCAAGTATCAACTCCCAACATCATTTATAATTTTCTTAACTATTATGTTTAAGGCTTATCATCTGTATCCCTTAAGGGTATAAACTGAGAGAGAAGATTTTTGTGTGGCTTGTTCACCACTACATTCCCAGCACCCAGAATGGCACCTGGCATGTAGTAGGCAGTCCAATACCTGTTGAAAGAATAAGAGTAAGGGAGAATTCGAAAATGTTTCTCAGATGCTTATAAGAATTAGATGACATACCGTGGAAAATACCTGACACATGCAGATATTCACTAATTGTTCATTTCTCCCCTCTCCTTGTGAACTCTGCAATGCACTCTTAAGTTTACTTTCTCACTTCATGATCCTTAGACCTAGAAGGAACTTGAAAAAAATCACATGGTCCAATTCTCAGCTTTTGGACAGATAACCTTTTTTGGTCCCATTTTAGAGCTAAAGCAACTAAAATCTAAATGAGTAAGTGATGTATTAGTTTCTTACTGCTGCTATAATAAATTATCAGAAATGCAGTGACTAAAAACAACAGAAATGTATCTTATAGTTCTGGATGTTGGATGTCAGAAAGGGTCTCGTGGGATAAAACTAAAGTGTTGGCAGACTGCATTCCTTCTGGGGGCTCTAGGACAGAATCTGTTCCCTTGCCTTTTCCAGCTCCTAAAAGCTGTCTGTATTCCTTGGCTTGTGGCCACATCACTCAGACGTCTGCTTCCATTATTACATCTTCTCTGGCTCTGATCCTCTTATAAGAATTGGGTGGGCCAACCTAAAAATTCAGGATAATCTCTCTCTCAAGATCCTTAAAAATCACATCTGCAAAGTTCCTTTTACTACATAAAGTAACATATTCACAGGTTCTAGGGATAAGGATGTGAACACCTTTGGGGGTCATTACTCTGCTTGATTTTACCCAAAATGACTGTTAGTAAATGACAAAGAGAGGACCTCCACCCAGGGTTCCTGCCTCCTAGCAGAATCTCTCCCAAACTGGAGTTGTCCTCAAACCCATGTCACATATGCATCCACACACACTGCAGAGGTTATTACTACAGAGAGATAAATCAGGGGCACACAAAAGATAGTGTGCCTGTGGATGTCTGAGACTGGACCCAAGTTCCCTGACCCAGCCCTCCTTCCCCTGCATCATGTGGTTTATTCTAGCAATAGCCAGAAGGAGCATTTTTGCAATGTATATGCTATGGACCTTTAAAACCAATGAATCTCAACCTCATTCTCCCCCTCTTTTAGGCATTTAAAGCAGCAAGTGGCTAAGCCTTGTTTCTTTAATGATGACAGATTTCTACAACTGAGAAGAAACCCCAGGAAATCAAGGAAGTCCACCCTGATACCAGCCTGCCTTGTCTGCCAATAACAGATGCCACCATCTAGTGATACATTTCATATACACAACGCCCCCCACATCCCCTCCTGCCTGCCAGTCTGCCTGGACTACCCTCTGGGCACACGTCACAAACTGCATTCATCATTCATGTCCTCATGAGCAGAAGAATGTAAACTCCTTGAAGACAAGAACCATGAAGAGACTTTTAGAACTTTCTGCTTTTGTGAATTCCTGCCTGACATCTCCCTCACTACAAATTCAAGTGCATTCTAGACAAACTGACACCTGTTATGAAAGGTGTCATGAGGAGCTGGGGTCGCACTGGAAGGGGCGATGGAAGGCAGGCAGGCAAGGGTCCAGGGTATCTGTGGGTCCAGTTGCTGACTAGCTCCTAGGGCAGCTGGAGACTGAGAACTAACAGGTGGTCCTCAGGGAACTCCACTGTGAACTGGGCCTCAGAGGCGGCTCCATGTGGGTGAGGGTTCCAGGGATGGAACTGGGCAGGGTGTCATTTCCTTCTTGGTTTAACCTCTGCTGTTCACCCTTTCCTTCCAAATGAAAGTATTCTCAGTATCTGCCTAAATCCCCTCCAAATGTCCCCACCAGTGTCCTCTCATGGCTGCGACCTCTGCCTTCTTCATCAGGGACCAGAGCACGGTCTGAGGAGGAAATGGTCATCACAGCGTAACTACTAACTCAACGACAGACTAATGAACCATTTTAAGGGTTAAATGATTGGCTTCACTCAGAGAGGCAACCAGTGGACAGACAACATGGCAAAAACTCAAACTGAAACCTGAGGAAAGAAATTGACAGAAAAGCAACAACAGGTCATGAAAGTGGCAAGGGAGAAAACACTGTCAGTGCACAATCCATATCAATGGAAAAATTCAGGAAGCTCTCGTTTTTATATTTGAGTGATTGAGGGGAAATGAGAAGAGAACAATCCCCAAGTCTCAAGTGACCCTCTGCCCTGATCAGGAACCTTTACATCTTGGCCAAGGGAAGAAAAAGAGGCCCCACCCTGTACCCATGACCATGCCTGCCATACATACACAAGTTTCTGGAACCACTAGAATGTGAGGAAAGAGGGACCCAAGGAGACAGCGGGTTTCTTCTGCTAGCAAAGAGTGGTATCAACTGACCTTCTTCCTTTTGCTCCATAAAACACTTCTTTCTGCCGCAAAGTCTTTGTATCTTCCTCGTGCTTTGAAAACTGACCCAGGGCCCATGGTGCAGCCTTCTCTGGCCACCCTGTCAGATTCTACACATCACCTCACTTCATTTCCTTCCTAAGGTGGCAGCTGCTCTGAAGTTACCTGTTTACCTGCTTATTGCCTCTCCCCCAGCAGAGTATAAGCTCCATGAGGAGCCTGTTCACCAAATATCCCCAGTACCAAGAACAGTGCATCCCACCTAGGAAGTGCTCTATAAATATTTGTGGCAGCAGTTCCCAACCTGTTTGGCACCAGGGACCAGTGTGCTCACTGGCTCGCTCGCCTGCCACTTACGTCCTGTTGTATGGCCTGGTTCCTAACAGGCCATAGACCAATACCAGTCCGCGGCCCAGGGGTTGGGGATCCCTTGTTTGTGGGACTTAACTAATAGAAAAACATGGCCTGAGGAACATGGACTCTAACTTCTCATCGTGACTGAGTCTTGGGAAGCTGAGAGCATCTGAGTGACTCTGTCCCCAGCCTCAAGTCAGTCCTGAGAAAGTCACCTTTTATTTCAAATATTATAAAGTTGGGTTGTCTCAAATGCTTTAAAGTAATACAATCACATATCCTAAAGCTGTTCTCCAAGTTTTGCCACTAATATGAATCAACTTCACAATTATAGATGCAGGCCTTTCTGTCCAAGGGCATCTCCCTCTTCTTTTGCCTCTTCTCTCTCCTCCTCCTCCTCCTACTCCCTTCTCCCTCTCTAACTCTCTCTCTCTCTCTCTCACACACACACACACACACACTCCTGAGTCAGAGTTTGCCAGACTTGGTGGGTACTGTTGCTGAAGACAAGTTCTGTTCTTCCTTCTTCTGAGATATCACCTTACTCACATCTTTTTTTACACCTTCTAAGAAAAGCAGCAGCTCCCTGCAGAACGGATTCTAACATCATCATTTCTGACTGAAGTTCTTGCGAAGCTGCCTGGGACTGCAGCCATCTCTGCCGGTAACTCAGGTGGGCAGGCAGGACATATGGCACTTCTCAGGCCGGGGGTAGGTAAGACACCACCTTCTGCCCACCTGCTGGTTAGTAGGGGTCGGGGAGAGGAGACTTAGAAGAAAACATTTGCAGCTGCCTGGGTGGCCTTGGAGCACCACCCTCCTCATACTTCAAGGATGAAGAACAGTCAATCACCTTTTCCTCCCTCTTTCCCTATACTTGCTCCTCTCTTTCCCTGCACTTGCTCCTGACTCCAACACCAACAGGACGTTCCTAACACTTTTACAATCCTCTGAGAGAGGGGAACACACCCTTACGTACAGAGCTACAATCCACATGCTCATCGCCACTGAGTGCACAGGTGCCTCTGGGAGTACAGTGAGCTCCCTGGGCTCAGGTCTATTTCTTCCAAACTATTCACCATTTACATACCTGCCATGAGAGAGAAGCAGTAAGGACTGGGAGTCACTTGTGCTATATTCCTTTTGCTTATGGGCTTTACCAATAAAAATATTTAGATGCCCTTCTGTTAAAACACAAATAGCTTCCCTTCTCCCATGACTGAGTTTTTGTTCATTCAATTTCATTAAGTCCATGAGATCATTGAGGGGACATTACATAAGGTAAGCTGAGTCCCTCTGCTCCTCAAAATCCTCAAATGGCTCCCCACCTAATTCAGAATAAATTTCAAGGCACTTATAGGAGCCAAGAAGGCCCTATACAATCCAGGCTCCCAAGATTCTCTCTCTAGCCCCTTCCACTCTCCCATCTCTTTCCATTCCTACCAAATGCACCTCCTTGCTCTCTTCCCAAGACAACCACATACTCCCGTCTCCTTGGGGACTAGGTACTTGCTGTCCCCTCTGCCTCACATATTCCCTGAATGGCTATCTATAAGGCCTGCTCCCTTCACTTCACTTGGGGCCCTGCTCACATGTCACCTCATCAATGAAGCCTTTCCTGGCCAACCAAAATGTATGTGTCCTCCACTAGGTAGGTTGTAAGCTCTGACAAGGGTGGGAGGTGGGGACAGGTATCTATGTTTCTTGCCACCAGAATGTAGTCCGCAGAACAGAAACCCTGCCAATTTGGTTCACTGCTACTCTGCAGTGCCCAGCCAAGTGCCTGCCTGTCACACAGCAGGAAGGGGCTCAGTAACTCCCATTGCACTGCTGAACAAATGAGAGCAATGATGCCTTAGTGCAGAGAAGGAAAGAAAAGAACAGGCTCGGTCAACTAGTTTTGCCAAAGTTGGAGACAAAATATGTGGAGTGACGTGGTATTTAACAAGCATTACAAGGTATACCTAACATATAAGTATTAATAAATTAACACCAAAATCAGGACAGCTGGTGATTTCCTTCAGTCAACAAGGAAGAACTGAGATCTTTATGTGCTTTGTACAGTTCCCAGAAAACAGGAAACATCAATCCTGCCTTTAGTCACTTATAATTTTAGAATTAAAAAAGCAACAAAAGAGATTGAATCAACGCAGCCTTGAGTGGACAGAACAACACATACAGGTCGGCACAGTCAGCAGACACATGCTGAGGGACATTTGTGAAGATGGTATTAAAGGGGGTGGTGGACACAATGTTTGAATCAAGGAAAGGTAGAGAGGGAGCATCGTGAAAAGACGGATGAAAGGAGGACATACGCAAAGAGCCACTTGCTTTGTGAGAGATGGAGAGTGATCCTGAGGGTGGACATGGGGGCCGCAGGGAGTGAGAAGCTATCATACAGATAAAAAGGACACTGTGCCCTCCCAAAATGTTTATTTCAATCTACAAATGTTTACCAAAAGCCTGCATGGAAGAGGAGCCCACAAAACACTAGGTGGTAGAGCCTTATGTTCCCCAAAGTGGTGAGAAGAGCTCACAGTAACAACGGCCAACACTTTTTGGATGCTCACCTGTGCCCTGAGTAGCCCCACCTGCTCCACACCTGTAGCAGTTCATCGAATCCTCTCAGCAATGCCAGGAGATAGAGTCTATTATTTTCTAGATGAGAAAACTGAGGCCCTGTGCAGTTACCTGGTCCAAGGCCACCCAGTTGTAAGTGGTGAGGTTAGGATTTAACTCAAGCAACTCAGTCCAAAGCCCATGTCCTTCACTATCACTCTGTACCCCACCTCCAGACAACAGGAATTATACCTATAAGGACCGCAGTGATTTTAGGAACCAAAAATCAGGACTTTAGTGCTGACAACAGATTTCCGAGATTTCTAGTCAAGATGGACGTGTATATAAACACGCCTTGCATCCTCGCACAACTACAGCAAAAATTACAACTAGGCTACAAAACAAATATCATCCAGAAACATCAGAAATCAAGCTGTTTGGAAGTCCAACAACCAAGGATTTAAAGCAGCCACATTCATTCAGATGGGTAGGAGGGGTGAAGATGCGGAGAGGCATGGAGAGGCACGGAAACACAGAATGGGCAGTCCCATGTGCACATGTGGTGAATAAAAATCAGGAGGGATACTTCAGGAGTGCGAGATCCCAGCCTCAGACCACACAACCCAGCCCAGGGTTCCAGCACCAGGAAGATCAACTTCTGGCTATAAAAACCAGTAGGGGCTGGGGTGGCAGAAGAAACTGCAGGATTCATAGGAGACTCCTCTTAAAGGGCCACAGTGGACTTAGGATTTATGCAGACCCACTCCCCCTGGGATTTGGCACCAGGGCAACAGCTGGAAGGGCACCAGTGGCATACGGGGAGAAACTGAAGTGACTGGCATCAGGGCAAGTACAGGGAGACAGCTTCATCCAGGTAAAACGCCAGAGGCCAGACAACAGCAATGTCTCCTTCTCTGAGCCTTCCCCCGCACAGAGCCACAGAAGGTGACTCTGGTTGCCTTTCCCTGACGATTACCTAAGGCTCCACCCCATACAACTTACTACCATGCTTTTCTACAATAGGCCACACTGCTGAGACAGGGAGTCAAAGCAGCCCTACCTAATACACAGAAGCAAAAACAGGGAGGCTGCCAAATTAAGGAGACAAAGAAATATGGCCCAAATGAAAGAACAGAGGAAAAAAACTCCAGAAAAAGAACTAAATGAAATGGAGATAAGCAATCTATCAGATGTAGAGTTCAAAACAGTTATAAGGATGCTCAAGGAACCCACTGGATACTTCAACAGCATAAAAAATACCCAGGCAGAAATGAAGGTTACATTAAATGAAGTAAAGAAAAATCTACAGGGAACCAACAGTGGAGGGGATGAAGCTAAGAATTGAATTAATGATTTGGAACATAGGAAGAAAAAAAGCATTCAATCAGAACAGCAAAAAGAGAAAAGAATCACCCCCCCACAAAAAAACAAGAATAGGCTAAGTAGCCTCTGGGACATCGTCAAATGTACCAACATCCAAATTATAGGGGTATCAGAAGGAGAAAGGGAAGAGCAAGAAATTGAAAACTTATTTGAAAAAATAATGAAAGAAAACTTCCCTAATTTGGTGAAGAAAATAGACATGAAAGTCCAGGAAGCACAGAGAGTCCCAAGCAAGATGGACCCAATGAGGACCACACCAAGATACATCATAATTAAAATGCCAAAGGTTAAAGATAAAGAGACAATCTTAAAAGCAGCAAGAGAAAAGAGAGTTACCTACAGGGGAGTTCCCATAAGACTGTCAGTTGATTTCTTAAAAGAAACTTTCCAGGCTAGAAGGGATTGGCAAGAAGTATTCAAAGTGATAAAAAGCAGGGACCTACAACCTAGATTACTTTGTCCAGCAAAGCTGTCATTTAGATTTGAAGAGCAGATCAAGTGCCTCCCAGATAAGGTAAAACTAAAGGAGTTCATCATCACCAAGCTTTTATAATGTGAAATGTTAAAGAGAATTATATAAGGAAAAGAAAATCAAAACTATGAACAGTAAAATGGCAATACATTCACAACTATCAACAAGTGAATCTAAAAAACAAACAGAACAGAAACAGAATCACAGATATGGTGATCATTTGGAGGGTTATCAGTTGGGAGGGTGAAAGGTACAGGGATTAAGAAGTTTTAACTGGTAGGTACAAAATAGACATGGGGATGTTAAGAACAGTGTAGGAAATGGAGACGCCAAAGACATTATATGCATGACCCATGGACATGAACTAAAAGGGGGGATTGCAGGAAGGAATGAGGGTACTGGATAGACAGGGGCAAAGGGGGGGAAATTAGAACAAGTGTAATAGCCTAATCAATAAGATATATTTTTTAAAAAATATTTCTGAGCTGCTTCTAAGTATGAGAGACAGTCTGGGAGGTTGCATTTGGATGCCACAGTAAAAAGGCGTCTGGGACATTTCATAGGCATGAAGGAACAGATGTTCTGAAGTTAGCACTGCCCTGTGATATCTGGGTCAGATAGTGAATGGATAAGCACACAAGCAACTGGTGATGATATCAAGTAAAGAAAAGACCAGAGAGTGCCCAGCAGGAGAGAATCTGACCTCAACCACACAGTCAGAGAAGGTCTTCCCAGGAGACAAATGAGATTTGGACCTAGAGAAGTAGATGGAGGGGAGAGAGCACCCCAGGGAAACAGCACAGTCTGAAAAGAGGCTCTGAAGTGGAAAGGAGCTCAACTCAGAGAAACAGAAAAGGGAAATGAGGTCAAACAATCATGAATACGGGGGGGTTGGACGGGGGCAGTGGCCAGGCAGCCAGGGACAGAAGACATGACTGGATCCATCCAGGGCTGGGGGCTTCCTGGGAAGATAGAATGAAAAGGACATAGGGGAAGAAAGTTTAGGGCAGTGACTTGAAAGGTCTGGAATGTAGGCTGGATGAAAAGGGAAGCTAAGATCTGCAAGAACTACAGAGGAGGAAGTGGGGTCCCAGGGCCTCCTGAGCAGGCCAGCTGGGAGAAGTGGGTGCTGAGGTAGAGGCTAACGAGTGGGAACAGGACCCCCAACTACAAAGTTCAAGGTCCGAGAGTGGGAGTGGTGACTAAAGGGAGAAGGAGAAGTGCCTTGAAACGAGAGGCCAGAGTGGCAGATGTATAATTTCACCCGGACAGGTAGCAACAGTCATTAGAAGCTAATAGTCAGGGTCGTCAGTGAACCAGGTGAGCTACCTGGGTAGTGGGCAAACCAAAGTGACCCTGAATGGGGGGAAGACGGCTTGGCTAAAGTGATCCAGCTAGGATAGGACCAGCCTTGACCCTCGCTCGGCCCTTCTGCACCCACAGTCCTGCTCTGTCTGTGCTGCCTTCTACCCACAATGCTGCAGGAACAGTCACACATTTAGGACAATTTCATTCTCACAGGATGCACACACTCAATTTGTCACCTAGGTGAGACCCACACTCCAGCAGCCTGTTCCTCCTGCAGCATCTTTAAATGCCCCTGTTTGCACGCGCACATAAGTTCCCTTCCCGGCTCCCAAGCATTGTCTCTGAAATATCAATCCTCTTTTAGTAATCTCTTAGTTTATATATTAGGCTAATGAGGAAAGAGCCCCACAAACAACATTAATAATGAAATACAAGACATAGAGTTCATTTGATAAAATATTCATTAAAGGTTTAATTAAGTTGAAAAAAAGACACTGATTTCTGCATCAGGGAAAACCCTACAGACCTGAGGAAGAAAGAATCACACATCTGTCACTACTCAGAAACCTCAGTATTGGCGGTGGCACAGTGCAGAATGGAAATGTACATGGAGTGGCCAAGAAATTAAAGGTACTCTCCCAAAAATGTGAACATGACAGATGCTAATCAAGACCTCTTCTCTTGCATTCTACTGGAAGAGACCTTCGCTTTTTTCACAAAGGAGATCAGAATCTGTAATAGTTTGATATATACACTGCATATTATATATATCTAGCTATATATGGATAGATGAATCAACTCAATAAATCATAGGTAACTTAGGATTTCCAATTTTTAGAATGATTTCTCAGGAGCATTAAATAACATTAAGGTTGGAAAATGTCTGGTTAAAAATCTGTACCTCAAAAACTAGAAGGTATGAAAGAGTGCCTGGCGTGTGGTGCCGGTCCTCACATGGGCCTTGGCCTGCTCCTGGTCAACCTGGATCAGCTGGCCTGTGTGCCCTCTCAGCTACAGTTCCCTGACTCTGCCAAAGAGACGGGGGAACACTGAACAAGGAACACAGAGCCATCAGCCATCTCCATTAATTCAATTATTGTCACAACCTCTGTGAAGCCCCTCTTTACCCCCAGGCAGAAGGAGCATCCTGCCCCTCTAAATGCCCCCTCCTCACACAGAACTCAAAGCAGAGTTTGTCGTCATTGCAGTTATCTGTGGAACAGCCACCCAGCTCTGAGGCCGGCAGCCCCAGGCTGTGGGCACTACTGGGTCTAGTCACGTTCCTGTTCCCTGTGGCAAGGAAGAAGGCAACAGAGGGTGCTTGGCTGGCACCAAATGAATCAGTGAGCGAGTTCTTTCTCCCCAAGTCTTCACAGTGCCACCGAGGGGACTTGGAAACCCAGGGAGGGCCACCTTTTCCAAGTGAGAGAGACCAGGAAGCTCTTGCCCCAGCATGTCCAGAGTTCTTGTTGGCAGGAACGATCAGTAGCCTCAGTAACGATAAAGACTCATAAAAATGCGTGTACTCTATAACCAAAGAAGCCAACCTCTGGGTATTCATCCAAAGAATGAACCCAAAATTTAAAAACACTCTGAGTATACTTCAGAATTATTTCTAACTGTGCTGTTTACCACGAGGATCTAGTTTGGTACATGCGGGCAGAACAACTTGGGGGAATATACACGGCCATAAGACGTGCCGCCACAGAGACCCTGCGCCAGCATTCCTTCAGCCAACCATCATTTATCAAATTACTGCACGCACATCTAAAACCAAGTTCATTTGTTGGTTCCACTCACCTACTGAATTCTCCTTTTGTATTACAGGGGCTTGTCTGGGGCCTGAGGTATAGCCTTTATTAAATCATTAAATATTAAAATAATTGCTTTGGGTGGTGTGGCTCAGTAGACTGAGTGCCGGCCTGCAAACCAAAGGGTTGCCGGTTCCATTCCCAGTGTAGGACGCATGTCTAGGTTGTGGGCCAGGTTCCCCAGGAGGGGGCACACAAGAGGCAACCACACATTGATGTTTCTCTCCCTCTCTCTCCTTTCCCCCTAAAAATAAATAAAATATTTTTACATTTTTAAAAAATCATTAAATATTAAGTAATTAAATAGCTTTTATTAAACTCCAAATGTAGCAACAGCTCCCTCAAAGCTCTGGTTCCTGACCCAGGCCTTGAGCAGAACATCCTCTCGAGAAGTGTACCAAAGACAGAAGAACACGGATGAGTGCCCACTACTTCGCTGACTCACTTTGTGTCGATGGATTCAAAATTCACACCACCAGCCCAGTTCTCGCTCCAGAACTCCAGCCCATTCATCTTAAGTTCCCACCAACATCTCCATTTGGACATTTTACAGGTGTCTCTAACTCCACATGGCCCAAACTGAGTCCCTGACCCTGCCCTCCTTCCTGAAACTTGCCCTTTCCCCAGGGTTCCCTAACTCAGAATTCTTTGTAATCTTTGAAGCTCTCTACAAAAAATATAAAGGGTTATTACTACAGGGTTGTTGTTGTTTTTTTTAAATAATACTACAGTGTCTGGTCCTTGTACATATTTTTCATGGACTACAGTGACTTTAAAAGAAACTGAAGTGGCTAATTGCTTTGGTATTTTTTATGATACCATTCTTATAACTGGAGACACTGCAGGGTGTCACCAAAAACAGGGGGACAAATTGCTACCTCAAGAAGAATCCAGAAAACCAAGATATCAGGTAAGAAGTCCACTTATAAACATACAGGATATGACCCCTTGAGATAAGGAACTGTCTTATCTTCCAAGGGTGCAAAATTCAGAATACAGGCAAGGGAAAATCAGTGGGAAACTCCCCTTCTCTCTTTCCTCTGAATGAATTTCTCTGGCTAAGACACTTGCTATGAGCCTGTCCCCAGTCCACCAGAAATGGAGCCCTTGCTACATGACAAGGATGCTCAGCTGAGTTCACTTTCCAAGGTTTTCCAGAAGAGTGAGCTGGCTGGCCTCTTACACAAGATCCTATACCCAGCTCGGAGGTTACTTGGTTTCTGAACCATAGCCAGAACCACTTAAAAAACTAAGTGAGGAAGAAAACAAAGGATCCAGACAAAAGTGGAAGCTCCCACAGAAGGGACACTAGGTCAGTGCTGACAGCTCCCGGTGGTCAGCCAGTGTCGAATGTTCTCTTCCGGGCCTCTCACCACCTGCCTGTGTGATCTTCAGATTCCTCTTCTGCGGAGCAAGGATAACGCAGGCTGCCAGGCCTCCATCCCAGGGCAGTTGTCAAGGTCAAACAGGAAGAAGTAAAACACTTTAGAAGAGGCAAAGCCCTGCATGCTTGCACCAGGCAGCTGCCATCCTTTCCCAGGATGACCTCCCCCAGGCAGGGAGCAAGTATTAGCAGGCCGGCCCTGGGGAGGCACTATGCTGGGACTCAGCCCCCGGCCCAGTGGGAAATAAGCTCCCCCAGAGAAGGTCTTCACTCTCTCTTTTGCTCAAACCAGGTGTTCAATTCGTGTGACACCAATAAAACCACATGAGGGAGGGAGAATCACAAAGCAGGTTTTGATAAGGCTGGAATGAAAATAGGTCAACTTGCTTTAAGATCAAACCTGGCCCCAACCCAGAGTCTGACTTTTTCTTTAAGTCACATCTTTTTTTTTTTTTTTTTTTGAAGACAACAACAAGTTTTCTGGCATTAGTACTAAGTGGGCCAGCTGCATCTGCTAAGAAGCAAATGTGTACTATACGCTGTTGACAGATGCCCCTGCTCAAACCCCAACAGCCTGGCTCCCCAGGTGGAAACCCACCTCCGACGACAGGCAGGGGAGGAACGCTGCCCCAGAGGCTTCTCCGGATGGGTAGGCGGGCGGGCGGCCCTGCTCGCTATTTCTATTAATTAAACTTAATTTATGAAGCAAGCAATTCAGCAGAAGTCTCAAGAGTGGTTACACAAAGGTGTGTGATGGCAGCAGCTCTGACCCACATTAAAAATGAATTGAGTGGTTTAAATTGACACATCTCGATCTTCAAAAAACAGATAAAGAAGTGGAAGCATGAATTAAAGGCATGAATTAAACTTTTCGTTCTTAAGGAAAGCCTCAAGCACAGATACACTTTGAGGATCTCTGCTTGCTGAGACATATTCTTCGCCAAGTCCTTCCTGCCAGCCTGGATTTCCAAACCAGAACTAGAAGCCTATCATAGAGAAGTCTACACCATATGGCAAGCAAGAAGGCAGGCACATTTTGCAGACAAATATTCTTTTAAGCCTTTCATTTACCAAATACACCAGGATTACAGTTCCAGTAATCCACTGACCAGCAAACCTTTCAGTCTTCCAAGAATATCCAAGAGGGGATTGTCTTTGACCTTCAGCTATGCTGGGGAACAATGGGGAAGCATTCAAAGGTGAGCTCCCAGAGAGCTGGGACTGAGTCGTCTTTCTTTCTGCATTCCCGTCTTCAGGCTGTAAGTGTGGGATGGATGAGTGAACGGACAGAATGAAGGGGCTCTAAATGCGTTAAGATATTAAAGATTGAAATAAATGGTAAGGATTCTGCAGGTGTGCGATAATAGGAAGAAAATAGGGGCATCTCTGAAGAAGCAAAAGTATCAATCCTACCACTTCCTCACCCCCCCTACCAGAAGGTATCCAGCCATGTACTATGAAAAATAGAGACATTTACTGAAGAAGATACAATATACAAGAAATAGTGTACATAGGACAACGAAACTTCAGTCCCCTTGAAAGTAGGCACCTTGGGACCTCATGCAGTTCCCCCAGTTGCCATCAGCTGCCCTATCATATTTCCCTGAATCTCATAGACAGTGTGAAATCTCTTCCCTTTCAAAGGTGGTTTTAGATTTGGGAAAAGCCAGAAGTCACAGGGTGCCAAATCTGGGCTGTAGGGGGACTGAGTCACCTTGGAGATTTGAGGTTTCGCAAAAAAACTCTGCATGAGACATGATGCATGAGCAGGCGCACTGTCAGAATTAAGCTGCCAATCACCATTTGCCCATAGCTGTGGCCTTCTGAATCATCTGAATAGTTGCCACACAGAAGAATGTTCAAGCTTAATGCAAAATTTGATGCAGGGAAGAGCCACCCTTCATCGGACTGGCCGCACTCACCTTCTGAGCCATTTCCAGTGCTGCTTCTGCTACACTGAGCCACAGGGCCTCTAAGTCCTGCTACAGCTGCCCAGAGCAAGCACTGCAGAGGGAGCTGAGTGCCTTTGTGAATGCACTGAGGTGACTGTATACAAAAAAGAATACAGGGTTCCAAGATGGCAGAGGAGTAAGTGGAAGCTACATTAAGCTCATCCCAGGCCCAGTCTGGAATTACAACTAAAATGTAGAGAAACCATCCTGGATAACCAACTGAGCACTAGCTGGAGAAAAGCCTTTACAACCAAGGACAGAGAGGAGAAACCACTTCATCACAATGAGACGGGTAGGGAGCGCAGGGGATGCACGAGAGGGCTGGCTGGGCTCCCATGGGTGGAAGCTGAAGTTCTGGAGGAATGTTTCAGCAGCCAGGGCATTCCCCTGAAAGTGTGGGGTCTAAACCCCAAGCTGGGCTCCCAAGTCTACAGCACCAGAGCCTGGAAAGGAACCCAGATAACATCTAGCTGTGAAAAGCAGTAGGGTTTCTGTCTTCCAGGGAGAGACATCTGGAGATGCAGTGAGCCTCTTAAAGGACCAACACACAAAATTTCATTTGCAGCCAGTTACCCTGGGCTATGGCAAAGGGAGGGCAGTGTGAACTAGAGACACCTGAGGAGAATCTGCGGTTGGTGGCTCTGGGGAGAGAACTGAAGGAACAGCTGCCAGGATCCCTGTGCTGAGTCATTCCCCATACTGCAGAAGCCATCTCTCTCAGGCACAGCACTCCTCACCAAATGGCATCAGCCTGAGGGCAAGCAGGAATTACTTTACCCCACCCTGTGGTGCTTAGGCTGGGCTGCTGATTACCACTTAAGGCTGTATCATGATTAGTTTAACAACTAAGGCAGAAAAATACAAAGCAGCAACCAAAATGGAAAAACAAAGAAACAGACCCCAAATGAAAAAACAGGAGAATTCTCCAGAAGAAGAACTAGATAAAATGGAGGCAAGCAATATATCAGATAGAGTGTTTAGAGTAATGATATTCAATAGCATGCAAAAAGACATATAAAGCATTAAAAAAGGACCAGTTAGAAATAAAGAATGCAATATATGAAATAAATAATACACTGGAAGGAATAAACAGTAGGTTAGATGAAGCAGGGGATCACATCAGTGTTTTGGAAGACAGGGTAGGAAAAAATACACCAAGGCAGAGCAGGGGGGAGGAAAAAGGAATTTAAACAAATGAGGACAGCTTAAGAAACATTTTGGACAGCATGAAGCATAACAACATACACATCATGGGAGTACCAGGAGGGGAAGAGGGCGATCAAGGGATGGAGAACCTCTTTGAAGAAATAATGGCCAAATACTTCCCTAATATGGGTAAGGAAAAAAACACACAAGTCCAGGAAGTTCAGAGTGTCCCAAAGGACCAAAGAAGGATCCAAAGAAGCCTACACCAAGACACATCATAATTAAAATGACAAGGCTTAAAGACAAGGAGAGAATCCTAAAAGCCACAAGAGAAAATCAGGTAGTTACATACAATGGAGCACCAATTAGACTATCATCTGATTGCCCAACAGGAACATTTCAGGCCAGAAGGCAGTGGTGTGAAATATTCAAAGTAATGAAAAGCAAGGACCTACAACCAAGGCTACTTTACCCAGCAAGGCTATCATTTAAAATTGAAGGAGAAATAAGGAGCTTCACAGATAGAAAAAAACTAAAGGAGTTTGTTAACACCAAACCAGTACTGCAACAAGTGTTAAAGGCCTTACTTTAAGAAAGAGATAGGAAAAAAAAACAGGGGAAAATAGTATAACAATAAAATGGCACTAAATACATATCTATCAATAATCACCTTAAATGGAAATGGCTTAAATGCTCCAACCAAAAGATATAGGGTAGCTAAATGGATAAGAAAACAAAACCCATATATATGCTGCCTTCAAGAGACTCATCTCATATTGAAAGACACACATAGACTAAAAGTAAAGGGATGGAAAAATATATTTCATGCAAATGGAAAAGAAAAAAAAAGCTGGAGTAGCAGTACTTATATCCAACAAGATAGACTTTAACACCAAGACTATAGTAAGAAACAAAGAAGGACACTATGTAATGATAAGGGAACAATCCAACAAAAGGCTATAACCCTAGTAAACATTTACACACCCAACATAGGAGCACCTAAATATGTAAAGCAAATCTTGATGGACATAAAGGGAGAAATCGACAGAAATGCAGTCATAGTTGGGGATTTTAACACTACATTGACTTCAATGGATAGATCTTCCAAACAGAAAATCAACAAGGAGACAGTGGCCTTAAATGACACACTAGAACAAATGGATTATCTTGATATCTTCAGAGCACTTCCTCCCAACGTAGAGAATATACATACTTTTCAAGTGCACATGAAACATTTACTAGGAGAGATCACATGTTAGGACACAAAACAAGTCTCAATGAATTTAAGAAGACTGAAATCATATCAAGAACCTTCTCTGACCATAATGCCGTGAAACTAGACATCAATCACAAGACAAACACTGAAAAACGTGCAATGATATGGAAGTTAAATAATATGTTATTAAATAATAAATAGGTAAACAATGAGATCAAGGGAGAAATCAAAAGATACCTTGAAACAAATGAAAACTAGGACACACAAATCCAAAACCTGAGGGACACTGGGAAAGCAATCCTAAGAGGGAAATTCATAGCATTACTGGCCTATCTCAAAAAAAAAAAAAAAAGGAAAAGCTCAAATAAACACTCAAACTTCACACTTAAAGGAACTTGAAAAAGAACAAGAAACAAAGCTCTAAGTGAGTAGAAGGAAGGAAATAATAAAGATCAGAGCAGAAATAAATGAAACAGAGTCTTAAAAAAAAACAATACAAAAGATCAATGAATCCAAGAGCTGGTTCTTTGAAAAGATAAACAAGATTGACAAACCTTTAACCAGACTGATGAAGAAAAAGAGAAAGGACCCAAATAAATAAAATCAGAAATGAAAGAGAAATAACAATTGACACCAAAGAAATGCAAAGGATTTTAGGAAATTATTATGGAAAACTATATGCCAACAAACTGGACAACGTGAACGAAATGGATAAATTCCCAGAAAATACAATCTTCCAAAAATAAATTAGGAAGAATCAAAGAATCTAAATAGCCTACACCCAGAGAAACTGAAGCAGTAATCAAAAATTCCCAACAAACAAAAACCCTTCACCTGACAGCTTCACAGATGAATTTTACCAAACATTTTGAGAACTAACACCTCTCCTCAAACTATTCAAGAGAGGGGAAGCCTCCCAAACTCCTTTTATGAGGCCAGCATTATCCTAATTCCAAAATCAGATAAAGACAATACAAAGAAAGAAAATTATAGGCCAATATCCCTGATGAACACAGACACTAAAATCAACAAAATATTAGCAAACCAAATACAGCAATGCATCAGAAAGATTTTCGGAATGCAAGATTGGTACAACATACGCAAATCGATAAATATGATTCATCACAAATAAAATGAAGGATAAAAACTGCATGAGTCATATCAATAGATGCAGGAAAAGCATATGATAATATCCAGCACCTATTTATTATTAAAAACTCTCAGCAAAGTGGGAATAGACAGAACATACCAAAACATAATAAAGGTGATAGATGACAAATGCACTACCACAATCCCACTCAATGGGCAAAAACTACATGCTTTTTGTTCACTTAAGATCTAGAACAAGAAAGGGATGTCCACTCTCACCTTATTCAACATAGTACTGGAAGTCCCAGCCACAGCAATCTGACAAGAAGAAATAAAAGGCATCCAAATTCGAAAGGAAGAAGTAAAACTGTCATTATTTGCACATGACATGATACTGTGCATAGAGAACCCCAAAGAATCCACTGAGAAACTACTAGAACTGATAAATGAATTCATCACAGTATCAGGATACAAAACTCATATCCAGAAAGCAGTTGCATTTTTATATGCCAGTAACAAACTAAAATAAAGGGAAATTAAGAAAGCAATCCCATTCATAATTGCTACAAAAAGAATAAAATACCTAAGAAGAAACTTAACCAAGAATGTAAAAGACCTGTACTCAGAAAATTCTAACACACTGAAGGAAGAAATTTTAAAAGATACAAATAAGTGGAAAAATATACCGCGTTCATGTGCAGGAAGAATTAACATCATCAAAATGTCCATACTACCCAAAGCAATCTATAGATCCAACACAATTCCTATCAAGATTCCAATGACATATTGCACAGTAGAACAAGTATTTCAAAAATTTATATGGAACCACGAAAGGCCCTGCATAGCAATAGCAATCCTGAGAAAGAACAATAAAGTTGGAGGAATGATGCTACCTAATATCTAACTACACTGTAAGGCCATAGTAATTGAAACAGCACGGTACTGGCATACAGACACAAAGATCAATGGAACAGAATAGAGAGCCCAGAAATAAACCTACACCTTTTTAGTGAATTAATATTTGACAGAGGAAGCAAGCACATACAATGGGCTAAAAATAGTTTATTCAATAAATGGTGTTGGGGAAAATTGGACAGATACATGCATAAAAATGAAACTAGACCACCCTCTTACACTACAAACAAGAATAAATTAAAAATGGATTCAAGATTTAAATGTTAGACCTGAAACCATAAAAATTGTAGAAAAAAACATAGGCAGCAAAATCTCAGACATTGCTCATAGCAATATTTTATTGGATATATCTCCCCTGGCAAGGTAAACAAAGAAAAAAATAAACAAATGGGACTACATCAAACTAAAAAGTTTTTTACACAGCAAAGGGAATCGTCAACAAAATAAAAAGACAACCCACGGAATGGGATAACATATCACTAGGGTTATTTACAACCGCCAAGATAAGGAAGCAGCCCACATGTCCATCAGGAGATGAGTGGATAAAACAACTACAGAACATTCACACAATGGAAAACTACTTGGCCATAAAAAGAAGACCATTTTACCCTTTGTGACAGTATGGATGGACCTGCAGAACATTATGCTTAAGTGAAATAAGCTAGTCAGAGAAAGACAATTACCACATGATTTCTCTCATACGTGGAATCTAATGAACAAACTGAATTAACAAGGAAAATGAGGAAAGACACGTAGATAGAGAGCAGGATGGCAGCGTGTTGGCGGGGGAGAGGTGAATCTGAGCGGGTGGAGGGATTGAGGAAAAATGAAAAAGGACTCATGGACATGGACAACAGCGTGGTGATTGCTGGGAGGAGGAGGGTATAAGGGACTGAATGGTAATGGGGGAAAAAATACAGTAATGATTAAATTTAAAAAATTGTGATGCAGATTTTTTGCTCTACTCAGTCATTTTGAATGTGACACCCACATAGTACACATGCTCACTCAACAGTCTTCCACCCCCACAGAGTAGTACAGTGAGGATGTCATTGTTCACACATGTGCATTCCAGGCCACTCTCCTTGGCTGCCAGGTTACATCGATGTCATGCAAATCACTCTCTTTACATTGGCTGGACTTTTTCCATACCGATCTCGTATGTCTTGAAATTTCTTAGGACACTTAGGAGCTACCTTGCAATACAGAAAACTCTGAAGGTAGGATCTGTGTGTATTTGTTCACTGTCTCCCTCTAGGCGCATTAGACACCAGTGAGCTGTTGAATGAAGGAGAGTGAGACAGAGGAGGGGGTGTGTGGGAGGGCGCACAGGGTTCATAATCCTACCTGGGTTAGGACTGGCCTCACTTGGCTTGTCCCCCTAAAATGTTACATGTCGTAAGTGCTTTCTTTCTAAGCAAGGCCAAAGTACTTAACAGTGAAAACCAAATGCTCTCTCCTTCTTTTCTAAAAAGGAAAAAAAAAATGACTCTAAAACTCTGAAGGGTGCATTCTTCTCCCCTGATCTCACCCACTGTGCCCTTAAGCAGCCTATGTAAGTCGAGCAGGAAGCGAATGACCCTGCCACTCGTGCTCCTTGCAGCCCCCTGATGGGCCACCACCGGCATGCATACCTACTTAACAGAATGGCCCCGCCCCATGCTGGGCACCTCACGTCCACTTGGCCGAGCTCCTGATTAGAAACGGTGCAGAATCAGCAAGGAGGAGCCCCTGAGAGTTCCAACTGGTAGCTGCCAGCAATAGGAGGCCTTATATTGCCTAAGATGAACATGGGCTGCTGCTGGCACAAGCTGTTCTCAAGCGAAGGAGGGTGAGATGAGGTTCCCAAGCAGCCCCACCACACACACCTGTGGCAGACAGAGAGGCACATTTGGGTCCAGCTTTATACCTGGGGGCCATGGGGCATAGGAGCCCTTTTGAGAGAAGATGGCTCAGGTTGCATTTGGCAGGCACTAGACAGATAGCCCCAGTCCTCAGCTTGCTGACCGATGTGCCAAGGCCTGTCTCTGCGCTGAGTCAGGAGGGACCAGCAGGGAAGCTGGCACTGGGAAGGTCTGTTCCCCACAGGGCAAGTCTCAGGATCCTAGAGGTGGCCAACTGGTCCAAAACATGCACTCTATCGCGGGTCAGCATATGTGTGGGCTGATATCCACATCAAAGCTATTTTTTACCTGAAAAAAACATTACAAATAACCACGTGTCCAAGGACAAGTTCTGGGCAGGGTGGTAGGGCACAGAAAAAGGAACAAGACACAGTCCTGGTCATGAGGGCCACAGTCTAAGGAAATCAGTGAACTGTGCCTGAGGACAGTGAAGCCTTCCAACTGAATGAAACTTTCCCCAATAAGCTTCACAATTTGAGAGTTTTTAAAATAAGTAGTTAAAATTAATCCACAGGCCAACCTTTTTACTCCTACACTATAAGGTGCATATCCTTTCAAGGGTAACAGAGATCTCCAAAAATTGGAGGGAATGACATGCACACAGATACAAAGTCATGCACATAATTTATGGTAGTCCCCAGATCACCTGAAACCCACTGGAAGGCTTCTAAGCAGTCCATGGACACCTGGCCAGGAGGCCCATCCCAGGGGAAAGCTAACCGTACCAACTCGCCAGCCTATTTGCACCAACAGCTCTGGAGCAGGAGGCAGGTGGGGATGAGGTGCACCTCAGGTCAGGGCCGTCAAAGGGAAGACCGCTTGCCCCTCCGGGGCCCAGGCACCAGGATTCCCAGAGCCCCTTGGCTGGCCCACCCAGGGACTCACCCCTGACCTTTCTTATCTCATCCTCTCTTCTCTGCCTGGGATGTTTTACCCTGAAGCCTCCAAATGTTCAAACCCTCATCATCCTTTCCAAGTCAGCTTGCTTTAAAAGCCTTGCCTACCGGTCTCCCTGCCCCCAGTAACCATGAGGAGGGCCTTCTGCCACTGAGTATCCAGAGCACTTTCTCTGCCCCGCTCTCGGGTCCCCAGCCACTTTATAAATTGAGCTATAATTGTCCCATACACATGTCACCTCTCTTCAGACTCTAGATTATTAAAGACAGGAGGTTCACAGATGCTGAATCTCCCACAGTACAGCCTCACAGCCATCCTTAAATGTGAAATGTTTGCTGGTGAAAGAAAGATTGCTCATAAGACCGCCACAGGAAAGGAGGGGGCAGAGTTACACACTTGTGAAAGAGGGAAAGACCACCTACACAAAGGGGGACCCCTTTCCACTGCACTTGAAAGGCAAAGCAAGGAAAGAGAAATGTTATGATATTCAAATGAAAAACACAGGCAAACATACTCCCAAGACTCCGATGTTAAATCAAGAGTGTAAAGTCTACATACAACACAAATGATGATCACCAGCGGGGGTCCCCAGATGTTGGCAGATTCAGAAATCAGCATAATGTTGTGAGAACAGTCCAAAAGCTCCACTAGACACAGCTGCTTCAAGATATCCAGACGCTATCCTGACACAGAGCACTCCCCACAAACCTAGAAATGCAGGCAAAATTAACCAAGCACTGGTCTATGTGCTACAACTGCCAACTCAATGGGCCTCCTGGCACCTGCGCTTTAACTCATTAGCAGGGAGTGGAAGTAGCAGGCAAGGTTTGGAGTGCCAGCGCTGCTATAACTGGGCCCCAGGCCTGTCTTCCTCCCTGTGTTAAATTATAGCTCAGAATCTTTCCAGCCCTGAAGTTCTAGAAATCTATCGGGTATTTAGCAAATACCTGCTGTGTCTCACAACAGACTGGGTTTGAGCAAGTTGCAGAAGAAGTGGTAAGACAAGACTCTTTCTCCTACAATCAGCTATTGCTATACAGTGACTATATGGTCCAAAAATATGTATGTTGAAACTTTTAATTCCTAATGTGATGGTATTTGGAGGTGGGTCTTTGGGAGATCATGATGGTGGATCCCTCGTGAACAGGATTAGTACTCACATTAAGAATGGACAGAGAGTTGAGCTCTATCTCCTCCATTTAAGAATATAACAAGAAAACATCCATCTACAAACTAGGAGGTGGGCTCTTACCAGACACTGAATCTGCTGGCACCTTGATCTCAGACTACCCAGGCTCCAGAACTTTGAGAAACAAATGTTGTTTGAGCCACTCTGGCTATAGTATTTGTAATAGCAGCCCAAGCTGACTAACGGCAATTTACTGCAGAAAATGAGACTCAAAAATAACTGTGAGATGACTAAAGTTTTACCGTGTGTCTGTGTGCGCGGGTGCTTGCGCGCGCATGCACCTGTCTAAAAAAGGTTCTAAAAATATTCCACAAGGTTAATAATGATTATCTCTTAGCTACCTCTTATGGATAATTATTGTTTTCATATTTACACTTCACTGTGACTTTTAAATTTTCTCACTGACAGTTCTACTTATTTAGATAAAATAAAGCCACACGTTCTCGGGGCAGATGGGAAGGAGGTGCATGCACATTAGCCATACACCCTGTATAATGGGATTCCATCACGTCTTGGTAACAAAAACAAGTACTCCCATGGTACAAGACATAACTTTTCCCAGCACTTCACATCCCTTCTTTCTTCTTCTGAACTGCACAAGCAGAGCAGCAACCAGTAGCCCCATTTTACAAAGCAGAATACTGCCAGGCCCAGACAAATACCCAGCCTACTTAACCAAGATCTCGAGAATACCTCGTGGCCAAGCCTGGACTTGAATCCAGGCCTTCTCACTCCTCATCAGTGCACTTTCTTTCACCTACTGCCACTTACTTCATCTCCTGAATACCACGTGACTGCTACCTGCGGCATGTCAATCACTGTGTTGAGTACTGGAGAGGAAGGGAGAAAAAAAGATGAAAGAGTAAGAGAAGATTGTGAGAACTAAAGGAACTTGGAGACACTCACACATGACTCTTAGAAATGAACTTCTGTAATGTAAGAAAGACAGATGTATCCCATTCTTTTATTCAGTCACTCAAATGTTTATTAAGTATCTGCTATGTGCCAAGCCCTGCGCTAGGCACTGGAAAATAAATGTTGAGCAAACTAGAAATGGCCTCTGCCTCCACAGCTCTCAGTGCCAAAGCGGGCCAAGTGAGATTATGAGAATGTTATAGCACAAAGCTGACCCTGCACCAAGAAGTCGCCATTCACACTTTACAGATGGTGACTATCTCTTTATTCAGACACGATAATTCAACTGCAAGTGTTTACTGTGTGCAGAACAAGATACTTTGTGCCGGAGAGACAACGAGGAACTGGCCAAGTGTCTACAAGCACTTTCTCTACTTCTGTTCCAGGCCTCACCACATGCTGCAAACCCTGTGCTGAGCACGGCCTGAGCCGTGCGCAGCATCAGGGCGCCGGTGCCCATACACCACCAGAGCGCCGTGCAGGCGCATGGAGACAAGATCAAGCACCTCGTAATGGTGGAGAGAAAAAGAGTGAACGAGAACTCTTCATTTTTCACCTTGCTAACTGTATGGGTTCCCATGTAGGATACCAGGTATTCCCCCACAACCCCCTTAAGAAGAGGCAGGTATGATCTCTGTTTTTAGAGCATGACACATCTGAATGGTACCAAATTCCTCCCTCCATAAAAAAGTTGTGCAAGTCAGAGAAGGCCACTTTGTGTGAGCAGGTGTAGGGTGACACCACGAGAGTGGGAAGAGCTGCAGTGGCCTTGGTACCTACCTGGAGCCCACTTTGGATCAACATGTGAAAAGGCACACCGATCTCTCTACGTGACTGGAGTGACGCCCTTTAATTTTTTCATAAACCTCACCTTGGTTCCTTCTGTCCCTGAGGTGCTTCCTTGACTTCAAGATGCCCCAACACAGCATCAGGAGCCTGGACAGCACCACCTTGACCTTGCGTCCTTGCAAAAAAAAGTGCTTTGTCTACATCTGCACCAGATAGGAAACAAAGTATAGTATTTATACAGCATGCCCTTCCCACTCCACTGCTGAGAGCCTGCTTCCTGGCATGTGACCTATCAGCAGCTAGTCAGGACCCTAAGTTTAGTTCAGGGCTCCCTTTATTTACGTGAAGAGTGTTTTTGAAAATCAGTAGGTAAATGCTGAGTTGTGTTAACTTCTATGTTAACTGAACAAGGGGAAATAATTCCCTCATGAATCTTTGCAAGAGACAAAATAACCACTTCTTAAAGCTCAAAGAATACCATTCCCTAAATAAGGGTTTTTCTGGCTGATGTGGCATGGATCAGGCATCTTTAAGTAGAGTGCTTTATAATAACAAGGTCTCTTAAATAAAACAAACCAAAATAGGAAACTACTTAGGAAGATGTTTCAAAATTAAATAAGAAGAGAGAAATGTGATTATGATTAACTGAAGTTCAAGTTGTGATTTACTGTTTTTAACATGATTGCTTGGTCCATCTGTTTGATTCCAGAATGCCTCAGAATGTCTTTTCTGGTTATTTTACATTCACTCAGTGAGCCTGCCAATGTCAGCTTTCGCTTACTATCGAGAGCAAAAATATTAAGACAGCCTTCTAAATCTCAGTTTGGAAAACCAGCCTTATCAACTGAAGTCCCCTGGCTCAGAGGACAGCAGTGAGCAGCAGTCCCTGTGTCCGCAGTTGAAGCCAACTCCGCTCCTCCCTCCCCCAGCCGTTCACATGCAGGCTGCGGCCCGGCCTGGCCACCGGCGCCGGCCACAGCCCCTGCCCGCCCTCAGCACACATCCTCACCCCGGCCCTGCACGCCTCCTCGGAACGACACAGACAGCTTCCCAACTCCTGTCCCGCCTCTGCTCTTGCTCCCTTCTTCACTCCAGCCAGATGTGTCCTAAAGCACAGCTCAGGCTCACGGCCCATCACCACCCCCACAGGCTCTGTGACCGCAGGGCGCTTGTTTAAAGAACGAAGAATTGCAAGATGACCGTCGCACGGAGCCCTGTGCAGCTGCAGAGGTCCCACACCCACAACTCCTGCCTTGAGAACTAGTGTCTAAACACTCCCAGCCGAACTTCGGAATGGGCATGCAAGGTCTCCTACGGCCGGGCTCCACCTTCTCTCCTGCTGGTGAACCTCATGCCCCAGAAACACAAAACTGTTCATCATATCACAGAGTCACTTTCACTATCCCATCTCTAGGCCTGGGTTCATACCCTTCGCCATCAGGAAGGAGAGTCAGTGCTTCCCTCTGCCAGGCCCTCTCCAGCCTTCTCTCTGGGAACCTGTAACAATGTGTGATGTTCTTCCTCTACTACAGCGTGGGACTGTTACTTGTTTTTGAATGCCCAGTGCCACACACAGAGCCTAGAATAAAGTAAACCCCTTCCTGCCACCCCATTTTGCCCCCTACATCCTGTGCCTATAATCCGCATCCGGCCTTCAAGGCTCAGCTCAGAAGCCGCATCCCCCTCAGGCCTGCCCGTGTTCTCCCAGCCAGATGGGCTCCTGCTCCATTCCGTGCTCCCTATTGCTTCCCCCGTCCCTGACAGCACTTGCCCATATTCTACCCTATAACACAGTATCTGTACACTTAACCTACACCAATCAGACACCCAGACATGGGGGCTTTTCCTTGTTCCCTCCATCCTCCCAGAACTTCAGAGTATCTTGTATATGGTAGATTCTCCATGAGTAATTTTTGACTGAAAAACAAAGTAAGATTAATTGAAATTTGCCCCCTTCTTAAAATACATCTTTTCAAAGCATTTCAAGGTGAAAGGTAAGTAAAATTAAAAGTTTATAAAGATATTTTAGGTAGTATAGACACTTTAATGACGTTAATTCTTCCAGTCTATGAACATGGTACGTGCTTCCACTTATTTGTGTCTTCCTCAGTGTCTTTGTTTAGTGTCCTGTAGTTTTCTGAGCAGAGAACCATGAAATAGACTGACAGCTGTAAGAAGGGAGGGGGGAAGTGAGGACTGACTGAAAGAAGGGGAAGAGACTAGTCAAAGGGCATAGATAAAGGACCCACGGACGAGGACAACGGTGTGGGGGCTGACTATGGACGTGGGGGATGTGCTGGATGAGGGGGGCAAAGGGGCGAAAAGGGGGACAACTGTAATAGCATAAACAATAAAATATTTTTAAAAGAAATAAATAAGATATTAAAGGTAGAATCACCTAGCCCTGGCCAGTGTAGCTCCGTTGTGGCTTAGAGGGTTGTGCCATACATCAAAGAGGTTGGGGGTTCAATTCCTGGTCAGGGCACATACCTAGGTTGCAGGTTCGATCCCCAGTCAGGGTGCATGTAGGAGGCAACCAATCAATGTTTCTTACATTGATATTTTTTTCTCTTTCCCTTCCTCTCTCTCTATAATGAATAACCATATTTTTTTAAAAAAACGGTAGAATCATCTTAACAGGTTAAAGAAGTGATTTTAGAACCAATATAAAGAAGTTGCATTCCCTAGGTAGTAAAATAAAAGAATGGATTCCATCTACCAGGAATTTTTTCTGCAGACAGACACTGTGCAAAGTTCTCTGCCTATATCACCTCAGTCCTCCCACCACTGGGGGAGCCCCTCTTGTTACCTCACACTTGCGGATGCCCCCACTCTCCTGGTGAGACCATCCTTCCCCATGCGGAACACCTTCCTCTTGCCACTGCAGGCCCAGAACACACTATTTCCCTGGCCATGGTGAAAAGGACAAGAACAGGTGGTTCTCCAAGTACTCAGAGGCCACGCTGGGACTTCTCTAATTTTTCTACTTGAAACGTTATCTCTTTTGGCTGGGTGACTGCGTCATTAAGATATGAATCTGGAGTTGCCAGTGGCCACCTTGACATCACAACTGAAGAGGCAAGCACGGCTGACGTAAGGAGAGAGACAGCCCCTCACTGGCACTGTTGGAACCAGAAGTAGTGGCACCTGAAGTCAGCTGCATCCCTGGCTTCCCGGCTACACGAGTTATAAGTCCCCCGTTCTGCGTAAATCAATTGACTGGACTTCTACCAACTGCAACAAAGAGAGTCTAAGCAGGTACAATTCTGAGAGAAGGCACATATCACCCCAACCTCACAGGCGAGGCAACTGGGCCTCAGGGAGATTTGGTGAAGCACCCCAGACCACAGAGCCGGAAAACAGTGGGGCAAGAAACTGAACCCAGGGCTTTCTGATGCCACTTCTCACTGTTCTAAGACAGGAGTCACCAAGCAGAGGGTCTACGGCACTCGGAACCCCTGCAGCTAACAAGGGGAAGAAAATATTATGAACTGTACTGGTGACAAGGTTCACAACAACATGGTCTAAGATAAACATGCAGGTCAACAATGTAAGCATTTATCAATTCTACTGAGTGAATCAAATGAATATGTGTGCAAACGGAATGGAAAAGGACCATAATTTTTCATTAGTGACATGGGTAGATTCTGATTAGCTGCTGCTTAGACTGGCTGCCATGTTCCACCAGATGGTAACGGCCAAAAATGAAAGCTGCTGCAAGAGCAATGTAGACAAATTCAAGAAAAATGTGAATAATGGCTCTATAAGAGCTTATTAAAGGAAGTTGTCCATATCTGAACCACACCCCTAAATTTTTAAGGTGATGACAGGAAGGGCCACCAGGTCCTCCCACAGTGACTCCATTAATTCCACTCTCAGAGTCAGAATGTTGGACTGGAAAAACCATTAGTCCAGAGCCTTATGTTCTTACAGGAAATCATTACAGGTAGCAATTATTCTCCAAATACAGTGGCTTTTAGTATTTCTGCACACTGAAGATTTCACTAAAAATCATCGCATCCACTGACCAAGTTTTATTTAAATCTACTTAAAATTTAATAAGATATGCTCACCAGAAAACATTCACCATTGTTCCCTAGTTTGTTTTGCAAAAGCAACTGACTGACCTACAAGTCAAACTTTCCCAGCCTGTTGTTATTTTTGTAATGTAACCAATGTCAGTGGCATCTTCCAAATTCTTCATGGACCACTGTGATGGAAACAAATAGCAACATTTCCCAACTGAAAGACAGTAGTAACACATCCCTCCATAGGCCATGTATCTGGCCTGAAACCAAGATATCCAGGAGAACAAACAGAGCAAAGACGGGACAAGGACCATCAGCTTTGTCAAATGTCAACGGTTGAAAAAAATGTTGCCTATGAGACAAAAATTTCCTCCCAACTAAAACCTGTGACAGGACAGAGAGCTTTGGAAAAAATAATTGTCATAATTTTTTCATCTGTTTAGCATTTGTAAGCTTAATTTTAAGAACAGAAAATCTTTACCAGGGACATTTTTCCCCTTTCAACAAGGCATCCAAAGGTTTTCTTAACGACTTCTGCTGATCAGAGGGTAATGGTGAGCACTCCGTGGGGTACAAGTATTATCAATACTGCAATTAACAATCTAACACCAAGTTTTGTCACATGAACTACAAATGTCTGGCACCCTTAAAGATAAAGAGAACAGGCCATTGAATTTTTAAAATGGATGTAACTAGTAAAAAAAAAAAAAAAAATTCTATCAAAATAGGTTAAACAATTGGTGTGTGTCTTTATTCTCGTGAAGCACTATTTACGGACCTAATGGGGCACCGCTATATTTCTCCTGGACTGAGGAATCCTAAATGTTTAGGTAACACTGAACACCTTCTCGACCAGAAAAGTGATAACGGGCCCTGGACCCCGCAAGGCTCTGTACCATGACCACACGTGCGAAAGCTCAGGAGTTGCCTGACAGGTACTAACAGCTCCCGTGAAGGCAGGAAGGAAGTCAAACAATAAACATGAGAGCTGACAACAGCGATGAACATAATCCCAATTAGATCCAGTTCCTGTTTTATCACTGACAAGACCAGACAGGAAGCTGATCCAACAACAATCCCACCCTGCACCCTGACTTTTCTGCCCCCCTGTTCCCTCCTCTGCCACACCGACAGAGCTTTAGCCTTTGTGAAGTCTCCCCTTGACCTTTACCTGCATCCCCCTCCACACGGCAAGTGTCTCTCTGTGCTTGGAGCCCCAACTTTTTGTGCACAGAACAGGTTGTCACTCATAGCAGCGTGAATAGCCAGGTAGGACAGCAGCGCCACACTGAGCTCCTCTGGGGCCGAACCTACGCTCGAATCCTCTCCAACACCCCAGATCAGCACAGCATCCAGCACATCACGAGGGCATAGCCAGTGCTGAGGATTCAGTAGAGAAGGCCCCAAACACTTAGCTGTGCCTGCCCTATGCATCTGTCTCAATACTCCAACGGGGTCATGAAGGAAAAACCCCACTGCGATGTCACTGAGGAGTCCAAAGCAGGACATGTGAGGGACAATGGTGGAAACCTGCCACATGGGTTTCAACGGGGAAGGTCTGAAATGATGAAGTGCACAAAAATGCAGATTTCCACAGATTTCAGCAAGCTCATGAGAAAAAAACTATGAAGGGCTTGAAACAGCTCTACTCCCACCCCTCTGGGAGAACTTCACAGACAATGATTTTGACCTGCACTTAACAGTTTGTGTTTATTTTAGAGTTACAAGTCAACAGTACTCTGCCATGAATGGAATGCTCTCTGAAGGGACACCAAGGGAGGCAGATAAGGTCCTCTAGTGATGTGAATCCAGTGACAAAGGTTTAAAGGAGAAGCTCCTCCTTTTCATGTCATCCCACAGGCTAGGGACATCACAGAGTCACATCCTCAGGTGTGGAAGGCAAGGGACCTGGGTGTGCATGGCAGGGAAAAGGAAACAGGGTGGGGTCCTCATTTCTTACAACGGAAACCACACAAAACATGTGGCACATTTCTGAGCACCTTTGCTGTAGCTCCCAGGCATCCGGAGACGGCGCTCAGACTCACCCTCTCACCCACCCCCACCTCCACAGCACAACACAGTGCAAAGAGCACTGGGCCCCAGCTCAAGAGACCCTCCACTGTTAACCTGCTTTACATCCATTCAGTTACTCACTTACACTTGATGCTTTCGTTTCGGAAAAAGAGTACAGAGCAGATGGTGGTAAGGATTGCACAACAATGTCAAGGTATTTAATGCCACTAAAATGTACATTTAAAAATGGTCAAAATGATATATCTTCTGTATATCTCACTACAACAAATGTGTACAGAGCACCCACTATTTACCATTCACTCAGCGTATATTATCCATGCAATTATTCGTTCATTCAGCAAACATTTATAGATTGCCCATGCCCAAAACTATCCAAGATACTGGGCATACAGCCACGGCTGGTGTGGGTTAGTGCTTGGAGCAAGGTCCTGCAACCAAAAAGCTGCGGGTTCAATTCCCCGTCAGGGCACATGCCTAGGTTGCACGTTCATCCCTGGTTCAGGCTCAGAGGCCTGGTCTGGGTGCATGTGAAGGCAACCAACCAATGCTTCTCTTGCATCAATGTTTCTCTCTCTCCATTCCTCTCCCCCCCACTTAAAAAAAAAAAGCAAATGAAAAATGTCCTCACATGAAGATTTAAAAAAATTAAATAAAAATACACTGGGCATACAGCAGAAGAAGAATAGAAAAAAGGACAAAAACTCATGGAGTTTTCATTCTGGTGGGGGAGGCAGACAATAGATAAGATAAATAAGTAAAATGTGCCACGTAATAGACACTGGTAACTAACGACAACAGAGAAAAGGAAAGGGGAGGAGGGCACTGTGAAGTGCCAGGGAGGGCGCACTATGGACACAAGGACCAGAAACACATTCGCCTAAAACGTGACTTTCAGCAAAGAGCTACATAAAGAAAATGAGAATCAGCCATGCAGGTATCTGAGTGGAAAAACTTTCTGGACCACCGGCCCAGCAAGTGCAAAGGCCCTGGGACGGAAGCAAGCCCGGCACGTCTGAGGAGCAGCAGGGAGACAAGTGTTGCTGGAGCGGAGGAGGGAGGGGCAGAGCGATAGGAGATGAGCTGGAGACCAAGGCGGGATTCGCATGGTGAGCAAAACAGACAAGAGACCCTTCCCTGACGGCAGTCTGTAAGGGAAATAATCAAATTAAGCAATAAACAGTTGTAGATAACACCATCAAGAAAAAAGTTGGGTACAATGATACAGGAAAATATGGGAGAAATTTTTAGGTAGAGGAATTAGCTAGCGCCTAAAGGAGGTGACATTTAAGAGAGGAACTAATTAATAAAAAGGAGTTTCCAGGTGGAGGAATACATTTGAAAGTTCTGTGGTAATCAAAACTTTATTTTTTCCTATTTTCACTATATTTCAATTTATACTGATACAAAAAACATAGAAATCGAAATGAAGGAGAATGATCATTAGGTAGCCAGAAAGACAAGGACTTTTTATGAACAAATCTCCCCCTGCCCAACCATACCACTGGTGACCAATCAGGATTGCCCTTGCTGGCCAGTTCCGGGTGGAATGTGGTGGCTGGAGACGCCATGGTGACGGGGCAGTCCCTGCGCAGATGGAGCGGCTGTGGTCCGCGGTGAAGCTGGGCTTTGGGCCCGTCCTTGGGAAGCTGGGCAAGGTGGTGCTGGAGCTGCTGCCCAATGGCCCGAGTCCACTCCTCACTGTCCACGGCCTCCAGTGGGAGACACTGGCGTGTCCACCTGTCACCGGCTTCTTGGTGGGCCTTGTATTTATAGTCAGACTTGTTCGGTCTCTTTGGAGTCAACTTTACATAAGACGGGAAGTGCAGCTCGCAAAAGCTCTGGCCACACAGATTGAGGAGAAATGCCAACTCATTGACAAGTTGAGCACAGCGAGAGGAGAGTGTGCGAGGATCGAGAAATCCTTAGCCAATGCCAGACACAAGGAGGACTCATTAAATATACCCAGCCTCATGGACGCTTACAGAAAGGGCACCACGACCTACTGGATGCTGAGGCAGGAAATTACTTCCCTGCTTCACGAACTGAAGGAAGAGAGATCCAAACGCTCCAGGCAAGAACAGGAGATGGCAGAGATGCTAAAGACGCTCAAGTCCCTGGAAGAGGTCATGAAAATCACTTCACAAGGAGCTTTTCCAAACCTGCCAGGAGGCCAAGAGTTAAGAAGCCCTGGTGGGCCCCTCCCCCGGAGTGGACCTGGGTCTTAAAGCAGCAGCACTGTTCTCTCCTCTCCACGTGGGCCTCCCCTGTCGCCAGCTGTGCAGCCCACCTCCACCTCCACCTCCACCACCACCTCCACCAGGGGATCCCTGAGGCCCGTGGCTGTAGGGGAGCCCCTCCCTGTGCTGAAGTCCCTCCTCCGGCCCATGCTACACACAGCAGTCAGCTCCTGCCTGGACAATCCCTCCAAATGTAGAGAACATGAGACTTCCTGGAACACACCAAGAAATGAGGGACTGCCGATCAGTCACAGAATGTTTGGATTCTTTCTCAGTGGCAATGAAAGAAATGCTGTACTGAAGAGATGTATCTTTTACTCAAATTGGTTTTCCATCAAACTACATTTCTCAGTGTTTTGTAAGCATTATTTATATTTTAGTCTTCTAAATGAACCTTTATATTTTATTCTCTCCTTAAATATTGTATTTTAATTTGAAAATATATGTAGTTTTGCAATAAAGACCTTTTAATAGTTGAAAATACTACATGCACAATCTTCATTTAATTGTAAAACTTATTATTTTAAAGAACCTAAAATGATGCTGATGTGGCTGAAGCATCACAGGCACAGGAGCGAGAAGACAGGGTGTGGGAGGGAGACAGGGGTCACACGGAGCTCCCAGACCCCAATGTCTGATTCACAGAAGAATGATCTAGAGAAGGGAGCAACGTGCTCAGACTTGCTTTTACAAGGCCAGCCAGCCATTGAGCGGAGAAGAGACTCAAGGTGTAAAAGACGGCGGCGGTGATTTAGATTAGGGAGGTGGTAGCAGAGATGAAGACACCTGGAGAGGTTCGAAATAGACGCGCAGGCAGAGAGAACAGCACTGGGTGATGATTCTGATGGCAGGATCAGGGATAAGGAAGAATCCAAGAAGGGCATGAAATGCCAGCTGCTGGGACAGGGAAGGCTGGGGGTGGCCAGGCCTGGAGGGAGACCTGGGTTCCATTTTGGATACGTCCAGTTTGAGCCTTTGAAACATGCAAGTCAAGATGACCAACAGGTCGGGGTAGATACATACATTTAGTGGTCAACAGGAAATGGACAGGATATAACGACAGACAAATAAAAATACCTTGTTGACCCCCAACAAATCAGTCCACAGGCTGTGTGGTAGTTTTCTCATTCATAAAACCAGAGTGATGTCTAAGACACTTCCAGGAAATTTTACAAGTCCCAATTGCTTAGAGGCAGAAGTTTCCCCACAGCCTCTCATTTAGAGAGTGTTTAACAAGTAGACCGGGGACCAGCAATAACCTGGAGTGTTTGCCAAAGCACAACATCTGGGATTCAAGATCACTGTTGCTTTTTCATAAGTAAGCCTTTGCAATAAAGCTCATTATATAGAGATAGAAAGGCAGTGAAATTGGGGAGGTCCTAAAAAGACAAGGTTATTTTACCCTTGTGCACTGTTGGTAGGAATGTAAATTGGTGTAGCCACTACAGAAAACAGTATGGATGGTCCTCAAAAAAACTATAAATAGAACTACCATAAGATTCAGCTATTCCACTTCCAGGTATTTATCCAAAGAAAACCAAGACACTAATTCAAAAAAATAATGCATCCCTATATTTACTGCAGCATTATTTACAATAGTCAACACTTGGAGCAACCTATGTGCCCACTGATAAATAGACAAAGAATGTTACACATATGCACATAGAGGAATATTACTTAACCATAAAAAAGAATGAAATCTTGTCATTCGCCAACAACAGGGTTAGACCTCAAGGGTATTAATCTAAGTAAAATAAGTCAGACAGAGAAGACAAATACTGTATGATTTCCCTTAAATATGGAGTTTAAAAAACAAAATGAAACAAAAAATAGAAACAGACTCATAGATACAGAGGATAAATTGGCAGTTGCCAAATGAATGGCGAGGTTGGAGAAGATGAGTGACACAGGTGGTGGGAATTAAAGAGTATAAACCTCCAGTTTTAATATAAAGAAGTCACAGGGATATAACAAACAGCATCAAGAACATATTCAGTAATACCGAAGTGACTTTTTATGGTGACAGAAGATAACAAGAGTTATGGTGATCATTTTGTAATGTAGATAAATATTGAATCACAATGTTGTATACCTTGTGATATAATATTGTAAATCAACGGTAAGTCAATTATGCTTCAGGATAATACAGAGTTATTTTCCTGTTGAGGGCTCATGTTTAGCCTAAGCACACATCTGCAGCTGCAGTCGCTATGGGCAAGTGTGCCTGTCACCCTGTGAAAATCACAGCCCCTCCTTTTCCATCTCATTCTCTCTGCCAACAGAGAGACCCTGATGACTCACATAGGGCCAGGGTAAGACTGTAGGCTCTTGGCCATTCACCCCCAGATAGTATAACCAATTCCTGACAGCTACAGTTTCCCAGTAAACAATCCTAAGAGTTGAATATATATTAACAGCTCTCTCTAGCCATGCTGCTGTTCCTGTCCATGCCATGTGGCATAATCTGTGTGTTTGGTTGTCAGTGGATATGGGATTTGTGAATGATGCCATGTTCCTTTCTGTATAAAAGCCAGAATCTCCTTTTCCTTCTCCCACAGAATCATCCACCACATCACCAAAGACAAACCCACAGCCAAAGGTTGTCCTCAGGGGCCCACCTCCAAGGAGTCAGACACACACAGGAAACTAGTGGTTCAAATGCTTCCCCACAACAAACTCAGTCCTAAACTCCCTCTCCTGCCATTCCAGCTTAAGCACCACCCCCAATCTTGACCCAAAATCCACAAAACACCAAAATCACAGTGGCAAGTAGGATGTGACTTAGGGATAATGAGCTGTTTTCCCAGGGAAGCTATAAAGCAATCACCAGACTTGCCCCAGTCCTCTAAGAGGTGGGTGTGAACTGACCTGAGAACCATCCATTTGTCCCCAGGTGGACCAACCTCATAAACTACAACACAAGACACAATCTAACTCATCTCTCAATGCCCATCCCCAATCTCACTTTTTCTAGAAACATGCTCTGACCATTTTTAGCCTTTGCTAATCATTCCTTCTTTAAAACCACAGGACTTAAAGGTGGCCAGATGTGGTTTCATCTGGCACTTGTCATATATTGCCCAGTGATCTATATTGGACTGTATCCTGAAGTCAACAGTTTACTCTTAATCATTTAACGGTGTCTGTGTGAGTCCATGTGTGCACATGAACATGGACAGGTGTGTTTCATGCATTATCTAGACTTCTTTGCTTAGCTTCCTTTAAACTGCAGCCACCTGCAATTTTTTTTTACCTCTAAGAAGGTACAAGCAATAAATAATCAGGACTGTGGCTACTGTTGACATTTAGTGTTCAAAGCCAAAAAGCTCCTTTAAGATACTTTTAAGCCTATGTGGAGTTTGTATTTAGTAGCATCACCTACACTTTCTATATCTCAGGGCAATCAATATAGGAGTTCTGGTAAGTGTCTTCAGGACAAATAGTCAAGTATTTACTGTGCACTCACCATACACTTGGGAATTATGCTCAGTACACATATAAAGGCATTTTAGAAGGAGCCTACTCCCATGAAATGAGTTCTTTTCTCATTAATTCTAAGATACTCAATTCCACCAGAACATTCCATTCCTAAGCACACTAGTTAAGTAAAATTTACTGAAAGACAGTACTTGAACTCTGAGAAGAATTAATTCCTGAAAAAGACTCTATTAAGTTGAAATAATGTAAATCAAATCTAATTTTTACCACAGAAACAATGTTATATTAGACAATTATGCTTTCAACCAAAGATCAATGGCCAACATTTAAAAGGAAAATCAGCAAAATTTTTATTCCAAAAATATTAGAACTGCAAGCAACCCTAAAAGTCTTCTGTACAGCTAAGGGCAATAACCCTAATAGTTATTACTAAATACCTGTTATATGCCAAGAATTATGCTAAAATTATGAAACACATTTCATCTATTCCACATTTAATTTCTCCCAACAGCCCTATGAAAGAAATATCATTTCACATCACAAAGGAGAAAACAGAGGCCTAGGGTCACTCTGTTTTGACTAAAGCTCTGTAGCTATTTAGTAGCAGAGAAAAAATTTAAGTATCTGGCTTTAAAGTCAAAGATCCTTCTATTACTCCAAATGGCCTTCCTATGTCAATCATGAAGAACATACTTAATACTGCATACTAAAATGTCTGAGATCAATTATAAAGACTTAACCAGAAACAATGATATCATTTTGCCAAATGGATTTACTAAGAGATTTTTCAAGACAATGACCATCAATGAAGGGTTAGAGCATTGTTGGATGTAAGGAGAGCTGAAATAGGGCATGATAACAGTGAGTTATTAGTCTTCACTGAATATTGCAACCTGATACATTTACCCTTCTAGGTGCTGTGGCTACAACAGTAAACAAAAAGACTTCCCTGTGGAGCTTCCTTTCTAGTGGAGGGCACAGAGATGACAACCACCAACCAGCAAATACACTAACAACCCAGCAATGGTGGCAAGCGCAGGACACACAGGGCAAGCAGGACAGGGCTTGCCTTTCCAAGGTCAGGTGGCTATATGAGCCTGGAGGACAGAAGTGAAGCCTGAGCTAGAGGAGCATGGGAAATCAGCTTCTGGATACATGTGAAATCACAGATTGGGTGAGATCTCTGAGGAAGGGAGTGGCGACGGAAACAAGAGGAGGCCCTTCTGACTGCGTCCCAGAGCACACCAATGTAAAGCGGTCCAGGAAGAGGCAGTAAAGGAGGCTGAGAGGGAGCCACAGGAGAAGCAGGGGGACCCAGAGAAGGTGGCATCCTGGAAGCCATAGGAAGACTATGTATCAAGGAGGAAGGGACCAGCCAGCTGGTGGTGGGGACAGCCTGCTCCTGAATCCCTCCCTCTGCCCTTCCCTGGTTGGTAAACAGCTTAATTCACTCAACAAAGAGCAACCAAGTGGCCTCAATGTGGCAGGCACTGTTCTAGACACTGAAGATACAGCAGTGAAAAAAACAAAGTCCCTTGTTCCCTAGAAGATTACTCCAGGGAAAGGGGACAGGGAGCACACAATACAATGTATCAGGTACCATGCAGAATATCAGGCAGGGAAATGAGGGGTAGGGGTCAGTGTGGAAGCTCTTCTCATAGAGGCTGGTCAGAGAAGCCCTCTCTGGGAAGATGACATATGAGTAGATTCCCAGCTAATTAGGTGTGAAGCAAACATATTATCTGGAGAAGCACATTCCACACAGAGAAAGGAGAGAACCAAAGTCTGAGATGCAAGCATGCTTGGCATTTTGAAGAATAGCAAAGAATCATCCCAGCCAGTGTGGCTCAGTTGGTTGGAGCATTGTCCCCTAACCAAAAGGGTGCAGGTTCAATTCCTGGTCAGGGCACATGCCTGGGTTGTGAGTTCAGTCCCTGGTCAGGGCCCATATGAGGGGAAACTGGTAGATGTTTCTCTCCCTCTCTCTCCCCCTCCCTTCCCCTCTCTCCACGATCAATAAGCATGTCCTTTGGTGAGAATTTTAAAAAAATGAATGGCAAAGAACTCATCATACTAACACAGAGTGAAAAGTGGACATTAGTAAGAGATGAAGGGGAAGCATAAGCAGATGAGGTATTTCTTTGGTCCATGGTAAAACCCTGCTGCTGTCTACAGCCTGGAGAGACTTTAGGCTGTCTTTCCATTGCCCAGGAACTCACAGCCTGGGCAATGTATCTATCAAAAAGAAACAATAATTACAACTTTCACAAAGCCTTATCATGCTTCACTTTGGCCAACTAGGTTGAGAAAGGCTATGACTTAGCACACTGGAGTTATTTGAAAGATGACTGCTATTTGTCCCATAAACAATACTTCCTGTGACCCTTCTGTCTGTAGAAAAGACAAGTTTGTGTGGAATAGGTATAACACACAGTCTATTTGATGTTACTCTGATATAATATTTGGGGAATAAAAATATTCCCAGTGAAAACTCCAGGCATTCTATTTCAATTCCTTCAACAGAATCAAGGCGACATCAAGTACCAAACTGTACATCAGTCATTTAAGACTAGCTGGGTGCCGCTACCCCTTCCTTGTTGAATAAGGCACCTTAATCATAAGACTCAACATCTTGTTTTTCAACTTATGGAATAATATGCTACAATATACCTTTTGAAGTTCCTCAGCATGTGTTCTAAAACTATTAATGTAACTGAGCTTAAACACAAGGGAATATTAATCCATCAAACAGCTTTTCCTGCCCCCTTCTCCTGCTTTACATGAGATTCAAATCCTTTATAGGCCACTTCACAGGATGCATTTAAAGAGATTTTTAGCCATAAGGATAAATCAAAGCTTGAGCCACTCAAATGAAATTGTTCCTGCCTAACTTTTAGCAAACAAATAAATGCAGTAGCAGTGACAAAATTTTCCAAAAGCCTGATATGTGAATATATTGTTGCAGTCAAGAATTATCCTGTCATTTTGCTTTCAAGGAGTAAGAAGCTTTCCAAGCAGAAGAAAGTGGAAGGACTTGACTTACCCAATATACAAGATTTATTACAAAGTCATGGAAATTAAAACACTGTGGTGCTGATGCACAGACAGATAAATTCACCACTGAAAAAAGAGAAGCCAGGAATTTATCTGGGCATACAAGGAAATTTGATTTGTCATACAGCTTGTGTTGCCGAGAAATGGGGAAATAATTTTTTTTACTTTTAAGTAGTCTGTGTTGGAACAAGTAATTATCTCCACAGAAAAAAAGTAAACTGTTCTCCTACCTCATACCAAAAATCAAAGTCTATCACAGAGCAATTAAAAACCTAAATGTTAAAGAAAATAAAAGTTTTAGAGGGTAAGAAAATCATCTGCATGATGTCATGGTAGGAAATGATTTCTTAAATAAGTTTCTTAAAATGCCTCGCTTCAAGTTCTGGCTCTAACTTACTAGCGGGGTGACCTTGGCAAGTCACCTAACCATTTGTCTCTCAGTTTCCTCACCTATAAAATGGGAATAATAATAGTATTCACCTCTACTATTGTTAGAAGGATTAAATGAGTAAATATTTATAAAGTGCTTAGAAAAGCGTCTAGCACATAGAAAATGATCCACAAGCACTTGTTAAATAAAAAGCATACTTCATAATGGAATATGGATAAATTGGCTGCATTAAGGTTAGGAATGCTGTTCATCAAAAGACACCACTAAGAGACCAAAAAAAAAAAAGCCATAAACTGGGAAAAAGATCTGTATAACATATAGTATATAAAGAATTAGGATCCAGAACATACAAAGAACTTCAGTAAATAAATAAGAAAAAGACAAGTCAATAGGAAAATGGGTACAACTAGACAGATAATTCATAAAAGAGGAAACTAAATGGTTACCTAAAAAGATGCTCAATCTCATTAGTCATCAGGGAAATACATATTAAAACCACAATCATAGACCATTTGATTAGAAAAATTAAAATACGTAACATCAAGTATCAGCAAGGAGAGAAAAGCAAATGCAACACTCTACATTACTGAATGGGAGTTTAAGTTTATATAATGCTTTAGAAAAAAGCAGGCCTCATCCAGTAAAGATGAGGAGACACACTATGACTCCACACGCCCACTGCGAGGTAATCCTTTGCATGTGTGCACCCGAAGAAACGCAGAAGGCTCCTCACAGCAGCACACGTGATCTAGAAAAAAAGGAAACATCCCAAAGGTCCAACAGTAAATGTATAAATAGACAGTGGTATATTCTAATATACAGAAATGAAAAGAGATGAATTATAGATAAATATCAGAAATATAATTGAGAGAAAACTACGTTACAGAAGAATATATTCAATATAATTCTACTTATATAAACTTCAAAATTGGGCTAAACAAGATAGGTTGCTGAGAGATTGAAGCATACATGGGCAAAGCTGTAAAGAAAAGTAAAGAAGGATAAGCACGTAATCCTTGCTTACAATCTCCTCTGTGTGGGGAGAGAGAGGCGGGAGGAGGGGAGCACTGAGGAGTGACCAATACTGATATATACTTAATGGACAGTATGGGCCCACTGGGCTTCATGAACTTAAAGTATTTATAAATATCCTTTAGTATCAACTCAAATAAAAATAAAATAATTATTTCCTCTATCTCTAAACACAGGCAAATTCTATGACAAGTCCACCTACCATGCCATGCCATTTTGTTGTTTCTGCTGTTTTTCTCTTCTGGGCTGCCACTGGACATCCTTGTGCCATTCCATTCAGCCAAAGACAAAAACAGCAGTGGTCAAAGCAAAGTGGCTAGCAGCATATCCAAGTTCTAACTGTGGCTTTACCATTCACAGAACTGCAGTATTGTAGGCAGACTGGTAAGCCTCAGTTTCTACAACTATAAAATGAGGAGCAATAGTGGTCTCTACTTCACAGTGTTATTGTGGGGATTGAATGTGTTCATTCAGTACACAATACCTTATCCAAAATGTCGGGGTCCAGGTGTATTTTAGAATTCAAATTTTTTCAGATTTCAAAAAGTTAATACCTAACGTCCCAAAAGGATCTGGAGCAACACCCTACAATCAAATACTTTTCTTATTTCTTCAGTGGACCATCTGAAAATTGACACTGAAAGGGACAAAACCTATAAAAAGACTCACACAGGCTGAAGAGAATTTGGGGGATAAAGAAAATGTTATAAAACTAGATTGTAGAAATAGCTATAAAACTTCACAAATTTACCAAAAATTAATAATTTTATACTTGATTCATATAAATTTTATGGTATGCAAACTGTACCTCAATAGAGTCCAATCCAGATTTAGGGATTTATTTTTTAATTTAGAAGTGCGGATCAGAGAATATGGACCTGTATTTGTAGAGCTCACAGAACACATAAGCAATGCTCAACATGCAAGTTTATTATCATTACTACTATTATTTTACTAAGCTCAGTGTTTCTCAACAGGATCTCTACCAGAACTTTGGGTGGGATAATTCTTTCATTGTACTTGAATCCCAGACACTAAACTCCAATAGTACTTCTCAGTATTTGTGAAAATTAAAACTGCCCCACACAGTTCCAAATACTGAGGGAGAAGAATGCTAACTGAAAATCATTAAGCCTATTAAACTCTAAATTCCTTAAAGGTAGAGATTTAGTCTTATTCACTGTGATAAAATGATAATACTTTGTGCAAGAGTATGCAAAAAATTCTCTAGCACCAAGTTGCACTCAAAATGTGACTTCATTTCTACTCTTTTTTATTTTTTATCACTGTTGAGTACCAGGTCTTTCAACAGTCTATACAGTTATCAACCGGCCTTTTTGTACAGACACAAGTCTCCATGGGGTAAGGGTAGCAGCACTGCCCTAGCATGTAAAGTACAACAGCTCAGGCATGGGACCGGCCTGGATACAAACCCCAGTCTCATCATGATCTGGGACAAGCTAGTAATTCTCTGCACCGCAGTTTCTTCATCCACAAGACAAAAACATTTAATTAACAGAGTAATGTGGGGATAAATTGAGAAAAAAGATGTCAAAGGCCCTCTTCACTATGCAAATTCAGAAATACTAAGGAAGACTGAGAAGCTACTTTGGTTTACAGGTTTCACCTGCAAACACTATATAAGCTTTCTGGAACCTTTGTTGCTTTCCTCCCTACATTTCCCCAGAAAAAGAAGAAAGTAACCCTTACGATCAAGAAGCATTGTTGATCAGGGCCACTATAGATGTTTGTCATACAGGCATCTATGATGAAAACTAGCTGACAAACTTTGGCCCATGAGCTAAGTCTAGCCCACCACCTACAAAATTGTAGTACATAATTAAAAAAAAAAAAAATAGGAAAACCAAGATGGTGGAGAAGTGAACAGAAGTCACACTGACCTCCTCCAAGGACCAATCTGGAATTACAACTAAATTGTGGAGAAATCACCTGGAACAAACAACTGAACAATAGTGAGAGAGGAACCTTATAACCTTAGACAGACAGAAGATTGAGTTTTAGCACAACCTAACTGGTAAGGAGTGCAGTAGAGACTAGAGAAGGTGGGCGCAACACCCACAGGTGGCAGCACCAGAAAGATATTGAGACGGCCAGTTGGATCCCCATGAGAGGAGCGGGATCTAAACCGTAAGCGGGGATCTCCAGCCCATAGCACCAGAACCCAAAAAGGACACATATAACAACCAGCTGCAAAAAGCGGCAGGGTTGCTCTCTGCCAGAGACAGGCGGCTGGAGATGCAAAGAGCCATTTAAAGGGCCAACACATAAATTTTTATTTGCAGCCACTTACCCTGGCTCTAGCAAAGCAAGGGGCAAAGTGGGCTAGAGAGGCTGGAGGAGATACTGGGGAAGGAGGCTTTGGGGAGAGAACTGAGAGAGTAGGTGGAGAGATCCCAGTGCTGACTCATCCCCCATGCAGCAGCAGCCATCTTGCTCAGGCAGACCACTCCCCTGAGCAGCAAGAGCCTGAGAGAGCCCAAGAGTCCCACCCTCAGGAGGGACTCGGCCCTGGCCCAGTAGTTCTAAAGCCAGACTACTGAGTACAGGGTGGCAGTCACAGATAGTAGATCCCTGGCTAAAGGGGGAGCAGAGTGGTCTAGAGACACTAGAGGAGAGACCAGAGACTTTAGAGAGAAAATAAAGAAAGTAGCTGGCAGGATCCCAGTGCTGACTCCTCCCTCATACAGCAGCAACCATCTGGCTCAGGCAGACCACTCCCCTGAGTGGCAGCAGTGTGAGAGGACTCAATAACCCTGCCCCCAGGAGGGACTCTGCCCTGCCCTGCCCTGTGGTGCCTAAGCCTGGCTGCTGAGTGCAGAGTAACTAGATTAACAGCTGAAGGAGACAGCCACAGACAGTAGATTCCTGGAAGTCTCAAACAGACTGCCTAAGATCAGATGAGGTCAACATCTGACATGATCAGAGGCAGATCCATCAAGAAAAAACAGTGGTCTCCTACCATAGAAGGTCACACCACAAAGTCAGGAAGTCAAAACAGATCAATTTAAGAAGCAGAAGCAAAAAAACAAAAGTTTCACAAGTAATGGGAAGACAAAGAAACATTCTTGAGCCGAAGGAAAAGGAGGAATCCCCACAAAGAGAACTAAATGAAATAGAGGCAAGTAAGACATCAGATACTGAGTTCAAAACAATCATTCGAAGGAAGCTCAATGAGCTCAGTGAGCTCACGGAGAATCACCAAAAACTTCAGGACTTACTGCAAACTAGATCAGCATGAAAAAGGACACAGAAACTATCAATAAGAGGCAAAAGGAAATGAAGAATACAATTTCTGAATTGAAGAACACAGTACGAGGACTCAAAGGCAGGCTAGATGAAGCAGAGGAACAAATCAGCAAGCTGGAGGATAAGGCAGAAAACAGTTCCAGAAAGAGCAAGAAACGGAAAAAAGACTCAAAAAGAATGAAGAGGCATTCAGGGGAATGGAGGACAACCTGAAACATAATAGTATCTGTATAATAGGGATACCAGAAGGAGAAGAAAAGGATCGAGAAATAGAGAACCTGTTTGAAAATGATGGAAAACATCCCTAATTTGAGGAGAGAAAAAAGTCACACAAGTCCAGGAAGCACCGAGGGTCCCATTCAAGAGGAACCCAATGAGGCCCACTCCAAGACATGTCATCATTAAAATGGCAAATATCAAAGACAAGCAGAGAATCCTGAAGGAAGCAAGAGAGAAAGAGGAAGTAACATTTAAGGGAGCCCCAGTATGAGTTGCAGCTAACTTCTCAACAGAAACACTGCAAGCCAGAAGGGAATGGCAAGAAATATTCCAAGGAATGAAAAGCAAAGGCCTACAACCAAGACTGTTCTACCCAGAAAGCCTCTCCATTAAAATGGAAGGCGAAATAAGGAGTTTTCCAGACAAAAGAAGGCTAAAAGAATACCCCTCCACCAAACCAGCACTGCAAGATATGCTAAAGGGACTGCTTGAAGATGAAGAAAAAGAGTCTATGAATACCCAGTTCCTTTCACAGTCACCAATACTTGATATTACCAATATTTTTAGTACTTATTAGTCTGATTGTGACAATGATGTGTTAAGTGTTACTTTATTTTTTGTTAAAACTAAACCTGCTTTTGTATATTTCATGCCTATTTCTATTATTTTTAAAAACCTTTAAATGACTTTTTGATATTCTTTATCCACTTGTTGATTAAATGTTTGTAGAATTTTTTCCCTAGAGAAAAAAAAAAGAAAAAACTATTAACTGTTTTTTAGATGTGTTGCAAATACTTTCCTATTAGTTGTCCTTTAACTTTTTGTATTTGTACATCACTGTATAGTCTTAAATGTTTAATATAGTCACATTGTCAATATTTTACTTTATAGCTTCTGAGTTTGAATATGTTACTTCAGGTTAAGAAAATATTATTTTGTATTTTCTCCTAAAACTCCCTAGATGTTACACATTGATTTTTAACTCACCTGAATATTTTCTGTCTAATGTATGAAATAAGGCTCTATGTTTGTTTTATTTCAAGCAATTGTGGTACATGTACTTTATGTGTTGAATAGCCTTATTTTCCCCATTGATTTGAAATATCAATTTAATCATATATTACATTGTTAGATATATACATTTGTTTCTAGAATGTTCATTTTATTTCATTGATCTACTTGATTAATCCTGTGCTGGCATCATGTTGTTTTAATTGCTGAGACTTTACAATGGATTTCAATTTTTTAATTTTATAATGGATCTTGACATTTAAAAATAAGTAAATAAATAAAATCTGCATTTTAAAAAAAGAAAGAAAGAAAGAACTCGTACCTTTTGTGACAACATGGATGGAACTAAAGAATACTATGCTAAGTGAAATAAGCCAGTCGGCGAAAGACAAATACCACATGATCTCACCTATAAGTGGAATCTATTCAACAAAATAAACTAACTAACAAAATAAACCACAGGCATGGAAACATGGAGCAGACTGAAAGTGACCAGAGGGGATGGGGAAGGAGGACAATGGTGGAAAGAAGGAGAAGGGACTAAGACAAAGAACATGTATGAATGACCCATGGACATGGACAAGAGTGGGAATTGACTGTGGGAGCAGGAGGGCAGGGTAGGATGGGTGGAGGAAGGAAGAGAGGGAAAGTTGAGACAACTGTAATAGAATAAACATTATTTAAAAATGAAAATATTTTTAAAAGAATAATATTCACAATACATAAAAAGTGTAAAAAAATCAAGTTTGTGTCAATAAAGTTTTATTCGAACACAGCCATCTTCCTTGGTTTATGTATTGTTTATGACTGCTTTTATATGACAACAGCAGAGTTAAGAAGTTGTGACAGAGACTGTATGTCCACAAGACTAAAAGATTTACTATTTGGCCCTTTAAATAAATAGTACGCCAAACCACCATTCCCCTCCCCTTTAAATTGAAGAAAATATAATCTTATTATGTGAGAATTTCACAACACATGTTATGAACACATCGCAGAGACTCAAAACCAGGCTTGGTCAATCCTATCCTATGCTCGGTTTGGCTTATGAACAATGATATTTTTATGTCATTATTATATAATTTATAAAAAAATAATTATATGCTCCAAAAAAAATGTAGTGAGTGACATTGTTTTTACATTTCTGCAAATCACTGACTTAACAGAAGACAACTGGATGCATTCAATTTGTTGCAAGAGATTGGTTTTGTTGAAGAACATGAAGTCTATCTGGACTTATGCAGATACATAGTTGGAAAAGGGAAGAGTATTTTAATAGCTTTTTCAGGTGATTATACTCTTTCTTGATACTATACTAAAACGCAATGAGATACTTTCTTAAAGTTTAGTCACAACATGTTTTCTGAAACCACAGCAAGGAACTTTTTATATCCTGTTGCACTAAAATTCATTTGTCTATATTTTATACTTTGAATGGATCTTTTACCATACATGATTTTATAAAATCATGCATCCATAATATGAAAATAATGGTTCACTTAAACATTCCCAATGTTGACACGCTGCATTATATCATTTCAAAAAGTCAACTTTGTTAATATCACCACTGATCTTACAAGTCAGCTCACCAGGAAACCTTTCAAACACTGGGAAGCTTTTACATTCACAATGGTGGATACGAGTTTTTCAAAATTTTAATTTTTGCTCAAAAGCTCAAATTTTATCATTTGATCATTGCTGTCAGTTGTTTTCCTTCAAGTGAAAGGCTTACTTCTATAATTTGCAAGAAAAAGGCTGCCAAACACCCAAGTCTAAATAACCATAGTGTGTCAGAAATTCTTTCAAATGAAAATGATGTCCCATGAAAACAGTGGCTAGTTCCCCTCACAACTCAGTCATACACAATTTTTCTTGAGACAAACATCATACTACAGTATGCAGCAGAGGTGTTTGATGCATACTTCCAACTTATCACAGAATATTAACAAGGCATCTATTCAAAGGTCAAGATTTAACACAATTAGTCATTTTTACTGCTTTATCAGGACATTCTTACTTGAAATTGGCTTTGTTTTGTTTCATTACCAAGAGTGAAAGCAATGACAAATACCATGACTAATAGTACAGTTTGGGGCCACTGCTTTGATTTGTGCTAAGGCATAGGCTTGTAAACAATGATATTAACACTAATATGGAGGCTCCAGTTCCTGGTAAAATGGATTAAGAAAACCCACCTTCTCTCTCTCACTAAGTGGAAATAGAAAAGCTGCACAGGAAATATGGAGCATCTGAAGATGCTGAAAAGTTAGTGATAGGAAACAGACTAGGAGAAAAAGCAACAACTTAGAGTGCCACCAAACCAATGGTGACTTTTTCTGTTGTTTTGTTCCCTCTAGTTTCACCAGGCCCAGATGCTAAGACAGCCCAGAACCAGCAAGTAATCATTACAAATGGACAGAATGAACTTGAAAAGGAAGTTCAAGGTCACTCCTTTCTAGCCTGAATATCAAAAAATGGAACTAATGTACAAAAGAAATTCCCTGTGTCCTACTACTTTTTTCCTGATCTCTCCCACCTCAGCCAGAGGCAATCCAGCAGTGCTGCAGAATGGCAGCAGAGGTGAGCAGCCACCTAACACTCCAAGAGGAACGACTCCATCTTAGAAGAAGTGTAGTTCCAAGAACAAGGAGGTGAATCCTTATTGCTTCTTTTTCTCTCTTGGCTTCCACTGCTTGGTTCTGGACAGTCATAGAAAAACACACAGCAGAGCAGGGGAACCAAAGGCCTGGATTTCTGGCAAGGGACAGCAAAACAGGGCCTCAGGGAATCAGAAATTGTCAAAGAGATTACAGAGAGCATGGAGATATACCAAAAAGTGATATATTAATATTTGGGCTTCCCTCCAAGCTGTTCATTGTGAGTCTGATCCTAACCAGCATACCAACGGCTTTGAGATTTGTACTTTGAAATAGATCATTGCCCAGATCCCAGACTGGACAATGGATTACACACATACAGGACAGATCCAAATGGCACAGCAAGGCTTTGAAAGCTGAGCTTATGTTATAAATACAGCCCACAGAGACTAGTCAGAACTTGTAACCAGATCAATCATCTTCTTAAAAAGGAAAAAAAATTAAAATAAACAGTCTCCATAAGATATAAACAGGACCCAGATGATCATAATATAACATCCGAAATGTCCAGAATACAATCCAAAATTACTCAGCATATGAAAAACCAGGAAACTCTCCACTCGTAAGGGAAAAGACAATCAATAGACTCCAAACTCAAAATAACATAGGTACTGGGATTATCAAACAAATAATTTAAAGAGTTATTATAATCATGCTCTAAGAAGTAAGGCAGAACACTGATGAAAGTAATAAAATGACAAAAATCTTAGCCAAAAAAAAAAAAAAAACCCATGAGGAATAATCAAAGGGTCCTGGCCTTGTGGCTCAGTTATTTGGAATGTCATTTCATACACCAAAAGGTTGAGGGCTCAATCCCCAGGGTCAGGCCACGTACAGGAGACAACCAATCAATGTTTCTCTCTTACATCAATGTTTCTCGCTTTCCTTCTCTCTCTCCCCCAACCCCGCACCCAAAATCAGTACAAACATTTCCTCAGGTGAGAATTTAAAAAAAAATAAGAACCAAACAGAGATTTTAGAACAAAAATCTTAAATGTCACTGAATGGATTCAATAGCAAAATAAAAATGATAGAGGAAATAGTGAGTGAACTTAAGGACAGATTAATAGAGATTATCCTGTATAAAACGAAAAGAGAAAATAAATTACAAAAATAAACAGAACTGCAGAAGCCTGTTGAAAAACAAAACAAAACAAAACAAAACAAAAAGTCTAACATTTATATCTTCAAAGTCCCAGAGGAAGAGTGTTATGTTACTTAAAAAAAAAAAAAAAAAACTTGAAAAAATACTGGCCAAAAACTTTCTACATTTGGCAAAAGACCTAAACTGACAGTTTCAAGAAACTCAACAAAGCCCAAACAGGATAATCTCAAAGAAATCCATACCTAGACACATCATAATCAAATTTCTGAAAATTAAAGACAGAAAAATATCATGAAAACAGCCAAAGAAAAACAACATATAACAAATAGAGAACAATGAATTGAATGAATGGATTTCTCAGAAGAAACCACGAATCAGAGAGAAATGCAACATCTAAGTGCTGAAAGAAAATCCAACAATACACATCCTTTGGATATAAAGATGAATGACATTCTCAGAAGAATAAAAACTAAGAATTCATTTCCAAGAGACCTACTATAAAAGAAATGCTGCCAACAAATTAGATAGCCTAGATGAAATGGACAAGTTCTTAGAAAGAAACAAACTACTAAAACTTATTCAAGAAAAAATAGAAAATCTGAATCTGAAAGAGACTGAATTAGTAATCAAAAACTTCCCACAAAGAAAAGCTTAGGCCCATATGACTTATCCCAAGAATGCAAGGTTTGTTTAACATATGAAAATCAATCAATGTAATACACCATATTAATGGAATAAAGGATAGAAACCACATGATCATCTCAATGGGAGCAGAAAAATCATTTTTTAAAACCTCAACCTCTGGTGGTAGAAACACTCAGCGAACTAGCAATAGAAGGAAACTTCCTCAATCTATTAAAAGCCACCATGAAAAATCCATAGCTAATACCATACTTAATGGTAAAGGTCTGAGTGTTTTCAATCTACGAGATACATTTAAATGAAAGGCTGGCCTGGCCAGATAGCTCAATTAGTTAGAGCATTGTCCCGATATACCAAGGTTGCAGGTTTGATCTCTGGCCAGGAAACACACAAGAAGGAACTAGTGAATGCATAAATAAGTGGACAACAAATTGATGTTTCTTTCTCTCTCTCTTTCTTCCCCCCTAAAATCAATGAGTAAAAATTTTTTTAAATAAAAATAAATAAAAGGCTAAAAAATACTCTAATAATCTAAAAGAAGGCAGGAGAGGAAAATAGAAGAAAATGAACAATATAAATAATAAAATGGTAGACTTAAATGGAAACATCAAAATATTAAATGTAAATTATCTAAACACATTAATGAAAAGACTGAGATTATCTTTGATAAAAACACATCAAAGACCTAAATAGAGAATATAGTATTTTAATAAACTGGAAAATTCAATATAGTTGAAACGTCAGTTGTCAATCAAAATAAAAATCACAGGCTTTTTTTGTAGAAATCAGTAAGCTGAATCTAAAATTTAAGTGGAAAGGCAAAGGAATGAGAACAGGCACAAAAATTTTGAAGAATAAATTTGGAGAACTCAAGCCATTTAATTTTAAGACTTAAAATTAAACTACAGTAATCATAACATTGTGGTACTGATGAAGGAATAGACACACAGACCAAAGACAATAGAGAGTCCAGAAATAGTCTCTAGTATGGCCAGTTGATTTTTGACAAATGTACAAAGACAACTCATTGGAGAAGGGATATGCTTTTCAACAAATGGTGTTGAACAACTGAACATAACTGCAACCTAAACCTCCTACTTTATCTGAAAATTAGTTCGGACTGGATCACAGATTTAAATGTAAAACTATAAAACATTTTAAGTGTTTACTGTATGTTAATTTTTACAAATAAATAAAATAATAACATTGGTAGGGACTACCCAGGTATGACAGAATACCTGAGAGCAGAGAAAGGAGCCCTTGGTGAGATGCAAGCAGGCACTGTGCCTGCTGAGAGGCAAACATGGTTTCAAGAGTCCTGCTCCCAACAGATCATCTGCAGCTGATAACAGAGAGAGTAGAAGTGAGAAAAAGAGAAACACTGAGAATGATTTAAACGGGGGGGGGGAATGAATCAATACAGCATTAAATGAAAGGGCTGTGAGTGTTAGGTACAGAAAGTCATAAATCCCTCTTTTATACTTGCCTTTTGTCCACTTATTTCTGTATTCCCCAGGAAACATCTCATAGGGAAAATCGGGGACAGGGGGAGGGGAACAGCCAGAAACAAATAGGAAAAAGGGCAGGAGGTCCACTTTCCAACGGAACTGCACCAGCAAAGCCCTATTCCATACCGTGTTCTATCATTGTGGCCAAGATCCTTGTTCAAATATTCAATATTTTCCATGGTTTTGTAAAATAGGAGCCATAAAAAGAATATACAGCTGGAAATTTCACTATTTTGATTCATCTCACAAGTCTGTGACACTGAATGTTTGATAAGTCTTTTTTTATTTTTAATTCAATCATTTAGGTATAGCACCCTATAGGACACTGCTAGATACATGAGCCAGAAACAGTGGAATATTGGCTATCAAAACACAATTCTACTCCAATCATTATAATTTTCCACCTTTACTGTATTTCACTATATAATCTTTAAAATTTTGTACACTCCTGTAATATTTGCCAACAATATTCACATTTAGAATGCAAAATTTAAAGAAGGGATTGTTTTTCCTGAGAGGGAATCAATGTGTGAGAGACGAGGGGAGTTCACTACCTCCCCACCCACAACAGAGCCCTTTCCCATTCATAACCAGAAATACATAGTCATCAAACTGAATGGAGGATCCTAGAACTTTTATCAGCTTTAGGAATTGCCTAATCAACATTAAGTAATATCGATTGCTTGACTGGGTGCTGCTTCCCAAGTGGTGACAAGATAAAATATCAGTCACCAAGGTGTTTTAACCTCATACAGTGAAAGTCATTATACATTGTGCTGTGAGACAGGAACAAAGAACAAGCTAATCCCCATCCTTAAGGAGACTGAAATGTAACTGAAGATAAATGCATTTGAAAAAATCTAGGAAACGGTAAGGAACTCCAAGTGCACATTTAATCTTATGACCATTCTGTTCTGGGCTGAAAGGTGGTGGCACCGGGAAAGGAGGCCCGTGAACTCACGGGGCAAGCTCGCAAGCAAGTGAAGTTTGGTGGGAAGGCCTACACTTGGCACCATGCCTGGAGAGTGGAAAAAATTCCCCCACCTACTAGGGTCATGTGAGGCGAGATACAGCATGACTTATAAGAACCATATGTGACAGTAATAAATCTATTATAAAAGTTTACTAGCTCACAATTTGTCCATTTTTGTAAATACTTTTTATTATTTAGCTTACATATCTTTTCTGTGATGTGATATTTCAAATTCCAGTTTTCAGACACACATGCATACCACAACTTCAAACACTTTCAAAAAGTATTTACATGATTGAGTTTTGCACTATAATTTTCTACTTTAACACAAGTTTGTAAGTAACAAAAACCTGTATAGAGTTTGGAGAGCGCCTATCACAAAAACTTATCATTGTCCCTAGAAGAACCTTTGAACTTAATCTTAACAGTGCTGATTTTTACCTTCTCTTCCAGAGCAGAGGCTGACTGCCAGGGAATCAAGTATGTTGACTCTAGGGCTCAACACTACAGTATCTGGGAGCCAATGTATGACGTGTGTAACTGTGACACATAGCTGGTTAAAGACCCTATTTAGCATTACACTGTTTTAGATGCCTTGAGAAGAAAATTGTTCTTGTTAATTTATTAATGTAAGAATTATTTCTTTTTTTTCTAATCATAAAGTATGCCTTGGAGAAATTTTGGACACCACCCACACATACACATCTTACTATGTTTTAAAGAGCTACATGGGCAAGTCCTTGGAGTCTCTTGTGAACAGCCTAGAGATGCTCACAATGCATATGACACACAAGCTGTATGGACATAGGAGAGCTTTAAACTTTACAGAATTTCCTCCTCTCTAGTCTATATCTGTGCTTTGTCATTCTTGTGTGGGTAACACTGCAGAGTTGAACTTGCTGGTCATAATTCTAGAACCTACACTACTTTCTACCTGAACCACAGGTGACTCTCCGCGGATGATCCTCCTTGACTCCGCCACCACTCCCAGCCCTCTAGATCCTATTCACAAACAAGACGGTAATGTTCAATGGGTGGTCGCATCCGGGGGCACATCTCTCATACCAGTAGACTCTGATTACTTTTCAATTCACCGAATGTGGCCTTAAGGGAAAAAGTCCTATTCTCCTCCTGCCTCCAGCCCTGCTCTTTCAAGTTGTGTGATCTCAGCAAGTCAGGTAACCTTGCTTACACCTCCCCTAAGCTAGGGGTGACAATGGCACCTGCTTCATAGGACTCTTATGAAGTTCAAATAAAACAAAACACATAAAGCGCTTAGAATAGGGCTCAGCATGAGCGTGCTCCTCAAATGCTGGCTCCCATTAGTGAGTGAGGGGATGGGGGAGGGGCTGCGTCCGAAGTGCTGCCTATTCCCACTGGCACCACAGTGCGCACCCTTGATGAATGACAGAGGCTTGTTCTTAAAATGCAGGAGGAACAGGAGGAGACCAGAGATGCTCCTGGACTCGAGCCAGATGGCGAAGCAGGTAGACAGGCTGCTGCGGCAGCAGTATAAACACAGTTTTGCATAACTTGATAACTGAGAGACAGGGATCGTGTTGAACACAAGCCTAGCCTCATTAGTCAAATCACAGGAATTAGGAATTGATTAAAAACTTCACCAAAATGCTCTACTAATTAGTACCAAGTCCATTCTGAATCAGAGTGTCAACAAGAAAATGCTGACATAAATAAAAGAACATTACTTTAAACTTTGTTTCCTAAGCTAAGATCATTGCCTCATAGCAGTGCTTAGCATCCCTGCTTTAATGTGTGTGCAGGCAGCTTCATTTGTATCTGCAAGTAATTTTTTTGTGTGCCTGGGACATTTTTCACATAACTTGAGAAAAACTGCTCCTATACGGGTTCAGCATTGCATCATTCTGTCGTGTGTCCATTAAGCACTCAGCAGGTGGAGGACTCACAGAAGAATAAAATATAGTTCCTGACCTGACCTGAAGTTTATGGTTTAAGAAGGAAGAAAATTCACAGGAATAGTAAATCCTTTTAAAGTGTATCATGGCAGATCCAAATTCAGAAGAAGGTAAATGATAGCATGTCTTTCCACTACAGAGTCAAACAAAATGTATATAAGATAGTTAAGAAAAAACTGTCAAAAAATATGTACAACAGGAGCATCAAACAAGAAAAAGAAACTGACTTTACACTGCATATGTCAAGAACAGAAACTTAAAAATCTGGCGGAAAGGGCAGTGTGGCAGAGCTCCTGACCTGCTCGCCCTGCTCGGGGCCATTCTGGGAAAAGAAGGGGTTCAGCCACATCCCGAGTGGCTCACTTGGAGGTTTCAGGCCTGAGAGAAGTGGGCCACGGAGGTGAGCCCACGATCCCCTAAAGGTGAACTAAAGGCCTCAGGAGTGGCACTCTACTCACACCGCTGGGGGCCACAAGCAGAGACAAGAAGTGCCTGCGTCTGCTACCTTCCAGGGCACCGTGCTGAGCTGCCCTGGGGAGTGGGATCACTCCCGGTGGAGAGTGGCCTGGGTACAGGTCAGGAACGGGACACCATAGGAGCCAGGAACCAGGTCCCAGCAAGAGCCCTTGCCACCCACATCCCACCTCCGTGCCCTCTGGGCAGAAAGGAAGGCTGACAATGATCCCCTGCACTCCACCTGCAGCCCGAGGAGGAGACAAACCTCCGGATCAGGACAGTGGGAGAATTCACCAGCCACCATCGGAGCCACGGGCAAGCCCCGCCTCACCAGCCACCGCAGCTGAAAGGAAGCAGCCCAGCAAACGTGCCAAGGTGGTTCCCGGGGAGAAGGCAGGCCTGGTAGGTCTGCAGCAGACCAAGTGTTACCTAGGAGTCCGGCCTTCTTCATGTCCTGAATAAAAAGAGAGCCAGGGAAGGTGCCTGACCAGGGGTTGGCAAAGTATAGCGGGATGTTATCATGGTAAGCCTTAAAGTGTGGTTTTAGAGAAATTATGGTCAATCCTTTCCAACACCTACTACAGTAGGTGGCAAATAGTGAATACCTCACTCCAAGCACTTCACATAAGCAGGCACATAAACACGGCAGCTGGTGATGTTTGTGGCAGTGGCCGTGACAGAGGGGGTCGAGCGTACTGGGCAGGATTGCAAGCTCCTGTACAGTCTCCCCCTCTGCTCGTGACAGTCTGCCCCAGGTGACAGAGGCTCGGGAACCTGGACAACTTCTCCTCAAGGCTGCACTTACAGGCACTTGAGAGAAACATGGCTCCTCTAGATAAGGGACAAGCAGGGGGTACCCATCCAACTCTGAAACTGATCGACCCTTTGGACAGCCACCATGTGACCTTGGCTGAGGAACAGCACTCGCTCCTGTGCTATTTAAGTGTATATCAGCACTAAACTGAGGGATTACATTTTTCCTGGGACTGAAATCTGGCACCCTGGCCCAATGAAAATGTATTTCCTCAAGTATGAAAAGAGTCGTCTAATTAAAAACTGGCCAAAATAAGTGAGGAGAACTGTATGTTCATCAGTTTAAGATGTTTTTTGGCATGGAAATCCCCCCACAAAAAGAAATGTAACTTTAAAGAAAATTTGGCAAACAATTAGGCCCTAATCATTTTGCCTTGATACCTATTCAAAAATTTTAAATGGGAATGATATCATCACTGTAATTCTATTTATTTCAGAGGGAGCTGACAAAACAAATTTTAGAAGATATTTCCACCTCCAAATTAAGGATATAATTACTCATTTAATTAAAAAACACTCTGGGTCTGTCTCTCCTCCCCCCCTTATTAAAATCTGCTTAACTCAAAAATCCGTATTTCCCCCCAGGCATTGTCTCTTGCCACTTCTCAAGCAGGTAAGGGTCATAGGGGTCTGGGGACTTCTCATGTGTTTCTCTGCAGACTAGAAACAATAAAATGAAGACATCAGGAGACTCTTAAAAAGTCTATAGTAACTGACTGCAAAGACTACAAAGCAACCAATCTCAAAGAACAAATGAATAATTACCCAACCTTCTAAAACCATGTTGCATATCCACAGAGAATCTTCAAAATGAAACCATGAAATAAACATCTTTTCAAACAAGAAATTGGCAGTGAGCAGGTCACACGGTCGCCTGACGCAGTTACGGGGGAAAGCCTGAGCGCTCACTGAGAGTCAGGGCCCGCAGAGTGGGGGAGGCTCCCCCTGCGGTGCCGTGTCGGGGAACACGGACAGGGCGAAGGGAGCATCCTTTGCTGTCAGCCCTGTGCCCTCGCTCCTGAGCAACAGCACGACTACTCACTGCTCTTGAACATCTTGGTAATCCTGGAATGTTAAAAACACAGGGGGAATTTTACCGCTTCTCTGCATTGCCTTATCCAGGTGCTGTTACTTCACCAGTTCGGGACCAAGAGCCCCAAGTACAGAAAGGAATCGTGAAGGCCAGTCCACCCCACTGCTCTCACCGCCCTCACCAGCACCCTGGAATGGCATTTCTGTTCTCCTCTCCTCCTGCTGACCCTCCAGCCCGGGTTGGTGGGAGTGCTCTTTTATTGATGGGGCGGGGGGAGCATTTTACCACATACTGCCTCTTCCTCCCAGTGGCCCTGAAGAGGTCTGAGCGTGATCAGGTGGTTTTCAGGCTCCCCCTCCCGTGTAACCAGCTGAAATCTCCACTGCTTTAACATGATCCCACGTCCATCCTGTTTAGATAAGCAGAACTGCTCAGGAGCAAAAAAGTACTACTTGGAGTATTTGAAAGGAAGACAACTTCTCCCCAATGCTCTCTAATTTACTCAAAGTTAAAAGGTCAGGATGAATAGAGTACAAGAATGTCATTAACAGAAAATACATAGGTTGGCAAAAGTAGATTTAAAGTTATTGGTATGGGAAAAGATAAGCCAGTTATGATTATTACAATACAAGAATAAACTGTGTTCTGCATACTCACAACTGTAAACCTACTTTTGCCCACCCCATATAGCAATTTAAAACTTGTCATTAATCTGAAACAGGTCTGAAAACCACTTTTGTGCTATCTACAAAGAAAATGCTTGACACAAGCCAATGGAAAACATGAAGATAAGATTTTTTTTTTTAAATAAGCAAGACTCCAAGGGTAAGTATATTATCCTTAAAATAATCAACTTTTAAAGAATTTTAAAGGTTTGTGGTTTACATTTAAACTCTGCTGGTTATCACAGCCCTCTTTAGAACAAGTGCCTATAAACCTGTATCTCAATCATTTGAGATAGAATAGAGACTCTTCTTAGAATGTCCCAGAATAGAAATTCCACCAGGTTCCTTACTTCCTCATTTTAAATTTGAGGAGCTCAAGCACCCAGAAAGTAATCATTCTGCTCAGGGCCCCACAGGTTGGCAGTTAACACAAAAGAGGGGCCCAAGTTTAGTGACTAAGGCCAGAGTCAGGTTCACTAGCTAGGGTTACCCAGGCCTGTGCACACATAAATTCAAAGGCATATGTGCAGGTCGCTTCCATCTGACAGAAGCAATGTCAATGGATTTAAATGACAGCACAGTTTAAGACAATCAGACTCCATAAATGAACACAGATTATTGTGACATCAGTACACGTGACAAACAAAACACAGCTACTGTGCTTAGCTGTCCTCTGGGCTGCAGCGCTGACCCCCAAGCGGCAGCGAGCAGATCTGCATTTTAACTTAATTTATGGACTTTAAGCCTTTTAAGTGTTCTAAAACAGTACAGAAATTTATGAAGCCCTGCAAATAACCAGATTATTTAAGTATGTTCTCTTATTCAAACTCTCTCACTGTTACTGCTCGACACATGCTTACCACCAATTATTTTTAATTCATGATGTTTAACAAATAAAACGGGATTCCCCATGAATCCCCATTGAATTAATTTACTATATTTCCGACAAAAAGGCTCTGTGGTCACCTGTCTGCTGCTCAGTTCCCTCTTCTGTAAAATGAGGAGGAGAATGGCACCTATCTCTTGCAGCTGTGTAGGCATCGAGACACCACTTCAGGGCCTACAGTAAGAGCCCACTATCAGGTAGACGTTGTTCCTGAACACCCACCTCAGCAGGGGAGAGAAACACAAGCAAAAGTGACACCTAAGAGGGGGAGATGAGTAGGGGCAGGGGGAACCAGATACAAGAATTAGAAAGCATGAGGCTCTAGAGCCATTTACTATTGGCACAAACAACCCGAAGGCATCACTTCTCCAGCCCAGCACAACCTTTGCTCTTCCTAACGGTGACCCCAGGTGGAGGAAATGGCAGGCTAGGTTCCGAGCCACCTGCTTGAGTAGGCAGGGTATATGGAAACATTTCAAGAATTTCCTCCCAAAATGGACTTCACGAAATAAAGAAAAGTGCTGTTGCTTGCAACAAATAAATTTCCACTTCAGCCCTCAGGAAAGTTCAGCTCTCTGGAGGGATACAACCTGTGCAGGAATACAGCCAAGGAGTGTTTTCTTCTTCAGTTACTTTGTGCACCATCAACTGAGCCACAGAGCTAGTGCATTTAATACGATTATTTCTAACCCTTCTGCCAAATCACCTCTCAGGAGAGTAAGGTACAAAGAGGAAGATCAAAGACAAGACACAGGCAGAATGAAATCAGAGGACCTAGAGAGGAAGCAGAAAACCAAACCACGGAGAAATCTGCACATCGCCTCTGTTCAGTGATGGGAAGGAAAAAAGCTTTCACCATTTAATGAGCCCTCCCATCCTCCCAGCTGTGAAATCTGGGCTAACCCTCCCCAGCCTGATGCTCCTCTTTTCTGCATCAACCTCTCATGCTCATGCTAGAAAGGCTGCCCAGCAATGCCAAGGAAGTGGTCTCATTTCACTACACCCTGGGGAAAAGCTTTCGCAGGGAGGGGACATTACAGGGACAGAGGCAGAACTTGATTGCTTTGTCATTTCCAGCTGTACTCCGAGCAAGTACACCAACACTAAAAGTTTGCGAGTAGGAGGAGTGAGCTCAGGGAAAGCGGCCAGCGTCCCACCCGGGGCCATGACAGCCAGCAGGAGCAGCACTACTCCTGAGGGGCCACTGTCATCATCTTTAAGAGCTGGTTCAAAACCTGCCTCCTTGGAGAAGCCTCCATCCCTTCTCATCTTCAAAGCCCTCCAGCCCACACTATGCAACCTCCAACGTCTCCAGCTGCTGAGCACACAAAGTCTTGAGTGATGGCAGAAGGTACCCATATAAGGAACCTCAGGACTGCCCTGAGGAGGAAGACAAAGCTCAAGGTGAGGGAACCAAGTCTCAGTCTCTCTCCACCCTAGACCTGGCACATCTACAGGATGCAAAAAAGGAGGAAGACCAACTGACCATAATTATTAAAGTCTGCCTCCCCTGTAAGAGTCAAGCTTCCCTCATTAACGGCATTTCTAACCCAAGTACAGGGCCTGGCTGCCAGCTGCCCTCTGTCAACACCTACTAAGCAAATGAATAGGGGAGGGCAGGCAGGTAGAGACCCATGACCAGTGAGCCTTAACGCCTGGCACTCAGCACAGTGCTGACGGGAGCACTGGACTAGGACTCAGGATACTTACTGATTCTGTAAATAACCCTGGACAAGCCACTCAACATCTGCAGCCTCAGTTCCCTCATTTGTAAAATGGTGTGGAGAGTAACAGTTCCTGCCCCTTTCTTGCACAGGATTGTTGATGGGATCTAAAAGGAATGATATGAACACACAAAACCTTGTACAAAGCATATTTAGCAGTTATATTCATAATGTCCCAAATGTTAACAATTTAATTGTCTATCAGTAGAGGAAAGGATAAACAAATTATGATACATTTATAAAATGAAAGTTGTCAGCAATATATTAAAAAAAATGAACTGTGGATAGATGTGACAAAACAGATGTTAACTCAGTGACATTAACCTGAACAAAAGGAACTAGACACAAGACATACTGTACAATTACATACATATGGAGTTCAAAAATACATGTAGTGATAGAATAGAATCTGAAGCACAGAAACAAGGAACAGACCAATAGCTGTATGAGGGGAAGGAGGAGGGCGGGACTGGCTGAAAGAAGTTGAAGGGATTAGACAAAGAACATACATGGATGGCCCATGGACATGAAAGATGGTTCAGGGATTGACTGTGGGAAAGGGGGTCTTGGTGGGGGAGGGGAAGGGGAAAAATTGGGATGGCTGTAATAGCATAAACAATAAAAAATTTAAATTCTTAAAAATAAATAAATAAATAAATAAAAGGAATGATAAAATTAAAGCTTTTTGGTCAAATGTTAAGTACCATAGAAGTATAGTATATGAAAGTGTAATTTACTACAAACAACTTTTTGACAGAATGTCTCACTTTACCTATGAGAATACCATCTTAAAGTGTACACCTGAAACCTATATAATTTTATTAACCAATGTTACCCAATTTAACAAGAAAAAATATAAATAAATTTTTTAAGAGAATTGCCATCTCATAACTTATAAATGTTGCATCAATAAATTTTTAAAAATCAGAATCTTTATGCCATAACTAGCCTGCTGTTGGGAATCAGGACTATTTTCTATCCATTTACAGTAAGTCCTCACTTAACATCATCAATAGATTCTGCAATTTTCAGTGAAACGATGTGTAATGAAACCAAATTTACCATAGGCTAGTTGATGTAAACAAGAGTTAAGTTCCTACAGCATCTCATCAACATTATAACAAAACAACATTGAATGCAATGATGACATTATTTGAGAGCCTGCTGTACTTCGCTCTGTCTCTGTATGATACAAGGCACTTGGTAACGTCATGCTGACCAGACCAGGCTGGCGAGTTGAGCCCTGCCACACAAAACTCTCAGCGTTCAGAACCATGGTGGGGGTGGCCTGGAGGAGGAAACGGGGGCAAAAATAAATGCAGAAAACATACCCAATTATAAAGGAGCAGGATCTGTTGAGAGTTGGCTTCCCATCCCTCCTAGTCAAATCCTGGCTCTCATGGTCTTGCAAGAGCTAAAGTAGGGTTCTGAGCACTCTGTCACCCAAAGCCTAAACCAAAAGCCAATCAAAAATAACAAAACTAAGGGCAGATATTCCTCCGAACCCTGACCACTAAATAGCTATATACTCAGTGCCTATACATAAAGGTACACATAGTTTAGTTTGGGGAAGACTCACCCCAAATTCTAACCCTCTGAGGTAAGGGTCCAACCACTACTCCGTGGGTTCCTGGAATCAGTCAGACTCCAAATCCAGCAGACAGTCCCCCCAGGGCCCATATCATATCTCCCTTCTAGCACTACAGCAGAGCAGCCTGATGCTGACCTTTCGTGGTTGAGCAGAGGTAACACATAAATTACAAGCTCAGCTGCTGCAGCCACCACCGCGGCCACAGTCCGCATGCAGCCAGCAAGCAGCTGAGAAGAAACTCGGGTGCTGGAGTGCCTGGCCAAAGAGGGCCACCATGTAATATTTGTGACCCCTTGTGAGCACAAGCATTGTCGTGCCTCTGAGAAAGCAGCTCTCGCCTGCCCACCCTTCCACAGGCCTCCCTCACACCCACTGAAGTCCAGCCTGCATCAGTTATCCATTCTAAAAGGCACCGATTCACTCTGCTGCCCATTTTTCCCTGCTTCTGAAATTGCCTTACAGGAAGGATGTGTGAAAGGGAAGGAGATAAACCACAGAGGGCATGCATAAAAAGAATTCTATCAGGGCACACAATAGACACAATCAGCCTTCCCCCCACCCCTGCCCAGCACTGCCTTACCCTGTGCCCTGAATCTCAGCTGCTTTTAGAATAAGAAACTGCCCAGATTTGGCTAACTGCATCAAACAAAATAATTTTTTTAACATGGTAACAACCAGGGATTTTGAGGTCTTTAAAAGCCCTAACATTTTTCCCTGAACCCCAAGTTACTTTGTTTGCATTTATAAATAAAGAAGAACACCATGACCTTTCCCAGGTGTCAGAAGCCCTGACGTTACTCCTCTACTAAGACAGTCCTACCCTGAAGCTCCCCTGGGAATCAGCTCCCCTGAAATCTTCACCCAGTTCCCCCAAGAACCCACCAGGCTCAGTTTTGTGACAAGGGCAAAAGCTCAGTCAGGGTGCATGCACAGTTCACACGTTCGTTTTAAAGGGAACTTTGCCTTCTTTCTCTAGAATAAGCTCCCACAAGCTCTGAAGCCTTGGGAGGGCAAGTCGGTGAACGTTTATAAGCCTGCTTCCTCATCTGGGAGGATGGCAGGAATGGGCACTGCCCTGGCAATGTCGTGGGGAGACTCAAACCAGGAAATATTCCGAGGAGTACTTAGGATTCAATGAGCCACTCTTCAAAACTACAGAATCCTTTGTGGGGTGGGTGAGGGGGTCAAAAGGTACAAATTTCCAGCTATACAATTAGTCATGGGGATGTAATTTATAGCATGGTGACTATAATACTATATTTCATATTTAAACATTGCTAAGAGAGTAGATCTAAAAAGTTATCAGAAGGAAAAAAATTTTGTCCCTATGTATAAGTAAAAAAGAAACAAAACACAACAGCAAACCTACAGAATCACAGAATTACAGTCATGGGTAAAATCTAAGAAATCCTTTAGAACCACCCATCATCTCACTGCTGAGGAAACCGAGGCCCAGAACGTTAAAGTGACTTGCCTACAGTCTCATAAGCATGGTTTTGCTTGTGGGCACAAAGAGAAGAATCCAGGGTTGTCCAACCTTAATATCCATCTCTCCCCTTCTCTGGAACTATAAAAGTTATCTTGTCTCTACTGAGCACTTACTCTGGGCCAGGCACTGTGCTAAATGCTTTTCGTGCTTCATCTCATTTAACCCTCCCAACAACCTGAGAGACCAAGAGGCAGAGGTTGTGGGTGGCCCCACATTCTACAAATGAGAGCTAAGCAATCAGCCAGGTCACAAGACTAGAAAGCAGCACAGCTGAGACCAGAACTATGCTACTGCAGAGCACCAGGACCTGAGCCTTGAACCGTTACAGCTCACTACCCTTAGACCACCCCACCCGCTGCTCCAACCCCCACTCCTAAATCTGCCATGCTCACGTGCGGTGCAGCTCAGTTCACGGGAATACAGCCCTTCTCTTGATATCAGTTCAGAAATAAAGCTCTAACACCCTTGCTTCGCCCACTAGAAACTGGCACAACTGCAGGTGACCCCCATCAATTACCAGGCAGACAAATGACTGATGACTCACCGGGTAAAGCCCCTCTGATTTTCCCTCACCTCCCAGCACTGGAGGTTTTTTCATAGTACATGGAACTTTCTTGCTCAGATTTGCAGGTTTTCACCTGGCTGAGAGGCAGCTAGCCCCATCTGTCTCAGGATGTGTCCAGCCAGGCCTTACCCCACCACCCACCTCACTCATCTATGAAACCCCAAGGCAGTTATGAGCCCTGCACTTCTCCATACTGTACCCACACCTGCTACAATCAAACACCCTAAGGCCCGCAGAATGTGCCTCTTTATATTTTTCACAGGAGAGATGGTCGTTACAGTTAGCAGAGTAGAGAGAAATTGAGGGACGTTTTGGGACAAGTAAGACCTCCCCTGAGCTGGGCCATGGTAGGAACTTGTCAGAGCTGAGCTGTCCTTTTGCCCTCAGCTCATAAAACAGCCTGATTTAAGACTTCAGATGTCCTCAGTCCCAAGGTCATTCAGTGAATTAGCAACACCAGCCTTCACTCAGGGGCTGAAAGAGGCTGGGTGGATATAAAAATAAATCAGAAGGCACAAAAACACTACAAAGAAATACATAAAACATGAAAGATAGACATACCTATGCAGTAGAGTTAGGGGTGACTTATTTTCTTCTTTGTGCTTTTTCTTGTCTTTTCATTTGTATTATTTGTATAATAAAAATGTTGCCAATTGCATGACTCCTCCCCCAAAAGGAAAAGGTTCAAACTCTGGTGCTGGACAGATCTGGGTGTGAATCTACCACTTACTGGCCATGTGACCTTGGGCAAGACACCTAACCTCTCTTAACCTCTGTCTCCTTGCCTGTACAGTGGTAGTAAGTGCCTCGCCCTCCGCATCTGTGAGAACTGAACAAGATAACGATACCTCTGACTATCAGAGGTTTTTCCTGCTTTAACAATTTTAAAATGCACAGGCCTGGCACACAGTCAACAATCAATACATGTTATTTATTATTAGAGTAATAATTACTATTCACATGTTTATCTCAATCAGGCACAATATTCCAGGGTTATGACAGAGTATCTTAGGCAGGAACAGGCAGGCTTTAAGAACTCAATAAATACTGATTCCTGAGTATATACCATACATCTACCAAAGAGAGGGCCCTGAATCCTGCACATTTGAATAATGAACGCCGGCGCAACTGTATATATACACTGACACTCTGTACTCCTTCCCTCACTCGAGCACCAGAAAAGGTTTACTCAGAAATGGGGGGTAAGGGAAAGTACCATTTACAATCTGTATTAATTATAAATTCAGAGCAGTTACACAGCTGTGAGTTACACTGGGTTGGGGGGATTGGTTTGTGGGGAGTGTTTTGTTTTGGGGTTTTTGCCCTGAAACAAGAACTGATAATGTTGACCACCGCCCCCCACCCCCCACTTCTTTAAAGAGCCTCTGAATAGCTCTGACTCATCTTCAGTGAAGGAAATCACTTTCACACAATTATTTTCCTGTCTGTGGGTAAGTAAACTGGCTATTTCACTTACGTCAAACTGGCATCTGTTTTAGGCCCCTTCCTCCAGACCTGGGAATTCTGTATCATCCAGTCTTTAAAGCAAACCAATTCACTGACAGGGAAAACCTCACTGAGCCAGCTGAGGAAGAACAGCTGCATTGGTTTTTTCCCTACAATTTTTAACAGCATCATTGAGATGTAATCATATACCATACAATTCACCCATTTGAAGTGTACAAGTCCATGGCTTTTTAGTACATTCACAGAAATGTACAGCCATCACCACAGTCAATTTTAGAACACCTCAAAAAGAAACCCTGTACCCTTTAACTATCACCTCCCTATCTCGCCAGCCTCCCACCCCAGCCATAAGCAGCCACTGTCTCATCAACGGCATGAAATCTCTTCCCTTTCAAGGGTGATTTTAGTTTTGGGAAAGGCCAAAAGTCACAGGGAGCCAAATCTGTGCAGTAGGGGGGCTGAGTCGCCTGGGTGATTTGATGTTTCATCAAAAACCTCTGCACAAGACGTGATGCATGAAAGGGCGCGTTGTCAGGATGAAGCTGCCAATCACCAGTTGCCCATAGCTGCTGCCTTCTGAATCATCTGAATAGTTTCCATGGAGAAATGTTCAAGCTTAACGCTAAATTTGATGCAGATTCATTGTTCAACTTGCTCAGTCATTTTGAATGCAACGGCCACACAGTACACATGCTCCCTCAACAGCATCTACCGCCTCCACTGACTGGTACAGTGAAGTCATCATTGTTCATGCGTGCACATCCCAGTCTACTCTCCTTGCCTGCCAGGTTACATTAATGTCACGCAAACCATTCTCATTATGTTAACAATGGTTGGACTTTTCATGGATGGGCCTCATATACTCCACACAAGCATTGACTCTCCCATGAAATTTACTCCAAGCTACAATATGACTAAATTAGCAATTTCTTCCTCTGAAATATGGAGAATGGTAGGTGTTAATCTTTTCAAAATAACCATATTGCAATTTATACAGGTTGAGTCTAAAACATACTTCACATCCAGATAATTTCTCTAGATATGGCCAGTTGGACCTTCTAATTTAGACTACAGGAACTGCTGACTATTTTACATGTATTCACTGAGAGCAAATATTAGTATCTACTACTATTTAAAATAACCAAACTGTTAGGCCCAGAAATTCCACTGTTTAAAATCTGCTTTACAGATATACTCACAAAATTTTGCCAAGATCATGCACAAGTTTTTGGCAGCACCATTTTAATAGGAAATGAAATTGGAAATAAAAGTTGTGATCAGCATATGGATGATGTGGAAATACCTCCAAAATAACACATGTGAAAAAATAAGGTACAGAACAATGGAACAGTATTATTCCTTTTGTGTAGATTTTTTTAAAGGGGAACATGAATAAAACAAATTTTTTAAAAAGCTATAAATCTTATGAGATCTTACTATGTAATTTTACTATATAATATTTTATATCTTTATTATATGTCCTAGCCAATCTCAGGGTTGAGGGACATTTCCTAAAACAAGACATAAAAAGCACAAGGGCGCATGTTAATGAAGAGGCACCATAAAGGAAGTAGAAAGACAGCCTCAGAATGGGAGACGGTAGTCACAGAGCACATACAAATGACAACCTGCATCCAATACATGTAAAACTCTACAAATCAGTAAAAGAAAATTCAGTGGAACAATGAGCCAAAGAGTTTGATCAGAAAGTTCACAAAGGAAAAAATCCAAGTAGTCAATTAAACATATTAAAAGTGTCTAAACTCACTAGCAATCAGGGAAACACCAAACTAAAGTCTCAGTGAAATACCACCTTCTGATCAACAAACTGGCAGAAATGTTAAGAGTCTGAAAACTCCAAGTGTGAGAAAAGATGTAAGGCAACAGGACATTCAGAGCACACACACCGTTGGTGAGAGCATTAATTGGTACAACTCTTTGGAAAGAAGATACACATACCTTTTGACTCAGCAGTTCTAGTCCTACGTGTATACCTTAAGAAAATGTAGGCACAGCTGCACCAGGAAACAGACACAAGGACAGTCTTAGTGTTTTTTAACAGCTCAAAACTAGAAACAACTCAAATGTACATCAGTGGTAAAATGGACAGAATAAAATAAATTGTGGTCTATAATCATCCAACAGAATAACAGACTGCAAAGAAAAAGAAAACAAATTTTACAATATTGATTGAAAGAAGGAAGATACACAAGTATCCATGCAATATGATCCATTTGTATAAAACACGAAAACAGGAAACTAAGCTATATTGCTTAGGGATATATATATAAATGATATACATAAGTGATAAAAACCAAAAAAAGGAAAGAAGTGATTACCATAGGGGTCGAGGGAGTGGTCACCTGAGGGGAAGGAGGAGAGGGCTGTGGTCAGAAAGGGACCCACCTGAGTACTTCTGAGGTGGTGGTTGCATTAAGTGTTGTGATTTATGAATTTTTTCCTATACGTCTGGGGGTTTTTCACCATAAAAAAAAGTTTGTTTATGGATATGCATCTCTGAGACCAGACTGTATGTAGTCTTGAAATACTATTTCCCACTAAAAAAAAAAAAAAAAAATCCTTGGAGAAATGGCTGATTCTAGATCTGGGGCAAGAAATGTCATCTTGAACATTTTGTCACAGCAGATAGAAAGGTGGCTACCTTCACGTCAAAAGCACTCTGGGACCAACTTGGAAAGGCTAACACTCACCAAACTGGGTACAAAGTTGAGCATCAATAACTTCAATAAAACAGTAAATATGTTTAAAACTATAACTTTTTAATTACAAAAAACCAAACTAGTCACTTTTAAAGAATGCTAATAAACCAACTCAATACTTTCAAAACCAGTAAATTTAGGGAAAAAGCAATATTGCAGCTGAGAAATGGGCAAAGGAATGACAGAATTAAGAGTATCAGCATTTTACAACCCACGATGAATGACTAGATGTGCACAGCAAACAAAGTGCCAACATTACAAAAAGAGACAACCGACTTTAAGTGCCTCCTACGAAGAACCCAACATCACCTATGAAGTAGTCTAAGTATTATAATAATAATAATAATAATGATGATAAATTTCAATGTGCTCAAGCCTATAGATCCAACTAGCAAATTAGAGGAGAGAGGAAGGGATCAAGCAGTACCAGAGGGATGTCACAACTACAAGAGAAATAATCTGTGAAAAGTGACAAGGACAAAATAAAAGGTATAGAGGAAGTTATAGATTAAAACTGACTTAAAGGAGAACAACCAATCCCACTATGTAAGCCTTATTCAGATCTGATTTAAACAAAGGGTAAAACAAATGATGACATTTAAGACTACTGTGCGAAGGGGGAAAAAAAAAATCTTTAAGTAATATGAGGGCCCAAATTTACATAACGAATTAGTTATTTTGTTTGTTCGTTTTAATGATTTGGGGTTGCTCTACAAAGAATCCTTTTTTAAAGGTATGTGCAGAAATATTTACAGGTGAGATGGTGAACCTGGGGTTTGTTGAAAGTAATGTGGGAATCAGATTCCAAAGACGGAGCAAGATCTGGCCATGAGGTAGAAAGTTTGAAGGTGAATGATGGGTTCATGATGTTCATTTTGTTTTTCTGTCTCATGCTGTATACATTTGAAATTTTTCATAATAAAAGGTTAAATAATTAAGAGATATTTTACTAGCAAATTAAGTATGCTATGGAAAGCTTTTTTGAAAGGATATACAAATATATTCTGGTATAACCACAAAAATATTTGCCATGCCTTTGCGTACATGAATTGGGATAGGTTTTTACTTTAATTCACATCTTCCTCAAACTGTTTGAAAATTTCTTTTTTACCATGAGCACTTTTAATCACCAAAAATGTGAAAAAGGGTGATCCAAATAGTAGGATTAATGGGACATGTTTGTTCTTCTTCATACATTTTTTTAACAAAAGTTAAAATACTAAAATTAAAAGATGAACTTGAAAAAAGAAGGTCTATATATCAATTAATACATATCAAAACTGAAATTCCTCACCATCTAGACTTGGGATTCGCAATCTTTTTCTGCAAAATGCCAGCCAGTAAATATTTTAGAGAACTGCTCTTTTACCACCGTAGTACAAAAGCGTCCTTGGACAGTATGTAAGCAAGTCGGTATGGCTGTGTTCCAATAAACCTTACTTATGGACACCAAAATATGAATTTTGTATAATTTTTACATATCACAAAACAGCATTATTCTTTAGATTTTTTTGTTAACTACTTAAAATGTAATATCCCATCCTTAGTTCATAGGCCATGCAAAAACACAGGCAGCAGGCTGGGTCTGGCCTGAGGGCCACGGTTTGCTGACCCCTGCTCTAGACGTTTCTCATGCCACTTGGGCCCTCTAGTCTGGAGATACCATCTGGGCTGTATGCAGTGTAGGCTATTTTTATGTCTTTTAACCTGGTAGTTCCCATGCATTTCAACAATGCTTCTGTGAAAAATCAGCACCATATGGTAACAAGACTGTTTGCAATTATTTCATTAGAGATAGAATCTATTTTCTCAGTTTTTTTTAAAAAGTGAATGGTCAAGAAGACATGAATTCGCTTCAACCCAAGCCAAATCTGGCTTAAAAAAATGACCAAAGTAGGAGAAAAGCTTTGACTCTTAACCTTCTCTGTTATTAATTATATGACTTAAGCTTCAAAATCTTTTGCAAAGAAAGAAAAAAGGAAATTCAAAACTTTCAGCCTTTTTTGGAGCCGTGAGTTCCTTCAAAATTTCCATAAAACAATACAGTTAAGACCCTAAAAGCACCAGTGTCCACAGAAGCACAAACAGCATGTGTTATTTTAGGTCCAGCCACACATTATAACAAACAAAATAAACCCAGCCAACAAAAACAAAAGGACCACCAAGGCCTTCACTAGACTTACCAAGGGGCTTATTAGTTACTAATATATAGTGAACATATACTGTGTGCTTGACACTTTCTCATTTGATTGTCACTGTCACCTATGAGGCAAGAGTTTTTAATGCCCTTTCAAGAGCAAGAGACCAGAGCCCAGTAGGTAAAGTGATTTGCCTGTCTTTGCACTAAAACTCGAGATTCCAGTAACTTAATCTAATGTTTTTTGTTTTTGATGGCCTGCGAACCTTAAACAAATTATCTAAATATAAAATGTAGTTTTTCTCTTCCAGAAAAGGAATAGAAATTTGTGGTCCAAGATATATCACAATCTTCTAAGATATCTGTTCCAGCTTTCATCTAACTTTTATGGCCAATGAAACCGGATTTCAAGTATTAGTTTACTATCCGCTAGGCTGGGAGGAAGGGGATCCTTGTTTGCTTTGCATAACCACAAAAGAAACAACATGTTCTAACTCCGCTCAGCTGAAAACATTAAGACAATACACCTAACATGGAGCTCTAATTTATAGCCTAGCACGCAGGTCTTTTCTACATGGGCGGTAATGCCTGTCAGTCAATATTCACCCATCAGCCCAGAGGCTAGAATTCTAAGCCAAAGACAAATTGTTACTTACTTTTAAACAGAAGTGACAAGCAAATGCCACATAATTTATTCTAATACTGGATCCTTTATTTCCTGTCACTCCACTCACAGAGGGGCTGATCTCCCTATCATTCATTTGGGGAGAGAGACCACCTGGGACCACAAGCAGGTGAGGCAAGGCCGACTGCTCCTGCCTGCCTGCCTGCCTTTGCATCAGCAATATACTCAGGGGAGGGTGCCCGAGCTCCAAGTTCCAAACTCTGAAAGTACTGCAGGAAAGATAACAAAGATGTGGGCATAAAATTCTAGTCCTCTACTGGTTCTCACGTGCAGCCTTGTGACTGAACACTTTTTTGTTCCTCCTCATCCTTCCAGGTATCTGTTTGCCTGCGAACAGGGACTTATGGAGGGGAAAAAGTGACAGCCTATATTAGTGACTTGTGCCAGAGAGAAAGACAAGGACTAAGAGAGAGAGATGTATACTGAGCAAAGACACAGACACACAGGGAGAACCAATAAGGTGCTTAATAAACATCCCCAGGGGGAGCTGGTAGGACTGGGCATTTCAAACAGTGATCTGGCCCAGTGCTGACCATCAAGTCTCTTATTAATATGTTCATGAAGCAACATACTGATATTAGAACAAACATATTACATGTTTAATTATACCAACTGCCGTTCATGAGTTAGAGAAACAGATGCTTAAAGTAAAAAGAAATAGTATGTAAATGTGACAGAAGGCAAGAAAAGCCAACAAGCAGGAAAAAAAAGCGGAATACGGGTGGGAAGGACAAAGGTCAAAAGAAAGGAGTGGGCAGAGAGAGATGGAGAAAGGAAATAAGACCGGATCCTGGAAGAAGCAAATTATATCAATGACGTACAACTGGGGACACAGAAAGGAGAGGTCCCTGAGGTTGAAAAGCACCACTCCAGCTAGCTCCAGGCACCAGAAAATGCAGAGATTATGCAAATATAGTCCCTGTTCCCCACACCCCACAGTGGGGACACAGGAGAAGTGAAAGGGACAGAATAAGCACAGGCCCTAAGGATGCTCTGGGTGCGCAAGGCTGGAGGGGATAAAATTAGATAAAATAAAGCTTGAGCCAGCAATTCGCAAAGAAAAGCAATCAGTTGAATTAGGAAAAGGAAGAGTCACGGGGCTCTGGGGGAGGGGGCGGGGGAAGGTAAGTGTGGCCAGACTACATACTCCACCCCTCCCACCCCACATAACTTCTGGAAATAACACAAGCATCTCTGGGAGTCACACCAAAGGGCTGCTGGAATCCAATGTCCTTTGTAAACCCAAGTATCTGGGATTACCATGAAGAGGTGTCCAAACAAGCCCTCACACACGAGGAATACAACCCAGAAAAGGGAATTCTACTCCTGGTTGTCCCAGGGTGACCAATGTCCTCAGTGTCTACAGGAGCCTCATTTCCTCTACAAGAGCTGAACACATCTGCTACTCTGAGTCTTTTCAATTTTATTCCTCTAAATCCATTGCCTGTGATGATCCTATCATAGCAGTAATTACTAACAACTCTGCTGTCATTATTAAGTGTTTAAAAATACAGCACCCATCTCAGTGTCCAGCATATAGCTGGTGCCAAATAATGGTTTGTCACATGCATAAAAGCTACTTCTAAAAGCCAAGGCCGGAGGGGGAGGCGGGGGGAAGAGGGCAAGGGACAGGGGGCGGCACTGACATCTAGTAACTATGCCCAAAATCTTGTCCTTCCACACTGAAGGAGAATTGGCCAGAGGCTAGCGGCACAGACTCAGGGCCTCCGCCCCCACAGCAGCCTCAGGACCCCAGGGGAGCTGCCTCAGGCCCCTCACAACAAAGAGCAAGGGGTGCAGTCCCCACAACCTCTGGGACTCACAGTCTGCCTACAAGTGCACAACTGAAGGTCACCCCCCCAGTACTTGCTTAACCAGGAAAATAGATAATCTTTATAAAGAAAAACTTTTCCCTAATGCTTACCTCACAGGAGAGGACAGTAAAATAAGCTGTACAAACTATTTGATAGCAAATAACCTAAAAAAGGTTTAAATGCAAAATCTGTTCCAAACTTTTTTTTTAACCAGTCACCCAAATCTGTTTCCCATTTGCCTGACCGGCCCTCCTTCCACAGAAATGATTTTTAAATGAGCCTGAACTACTTCTCAAAATGATTTACGGTGATATGCAATAAATTATATAGAAACAATAAGATTATAAAAATAAAAATTAAAAAATCACATAAAAAGTAAATATATATTTAAAAACTTGACCAACCCAGCAACTGTAATCAAGCAATAAATTTAGCTCTGAGCTTCTTTGAAGCCAAGACAAAAAGGGAAACATGATGGGAAATGCAGATATAGTAACAACTCAGAGAGATAGCTCAAAGTCACATGGCTGAGACATCAGAAGAAGTTCATCTAGTAAAGAGCCTGGGTCGAAGGGCAGGTTCTTGGTCTCATCTCCGCTGTCCTCGCTAACTGGCTGTGCAGTTGTTGCTATGTCATCAGAACAAAAACCTCCTCAGGGCCCTAGAAGTTCAGTCAAAGTTCCAGAAGAAAGGCCACAGGGCCTGACTCCTGAGATGGATGCTGACTGTCATTATTTCCCTCTTCCACAATGTGGCACACCAGGCACAAGGTCCCACAGGCCAGCACTAGCAGGAAAGTGCCCGGAGTCTAAGCTCGCTGCTTCTGGTCAGCACACTCACAGCCTCGCCACTCCTCCTGGCTATAAAAGGATCTGCCTCAACTTAAGAACATAAAATCCAACAAATTTAAAGGGTTTTCAAAAAAGTATAAAAACAACAAACATAAAAGCAACTTACATGAAAAAGTCCATTTGACATCATCATCTCAAACTCTAGCCAATGCTGATTATCTTAAAAATCAAGAGATGTGATAAAATTCTAGTGTTACCAAAAAGTGATTAAAATTTCTCATCCTGTTCCATCTCTTCCTTCTCATCCCCTACCCTGAAATGCCCACTTTACGTTTCTCTGTGAATTTTACTCACCCCTCCCCCTCAATACAGCCTGATGGAGACTGTTTATTTCTTGGCCCTATGGTGTGGTTGCAACTATTGGAGACAGTGCCTGAAACACAGCAGCTGCTCCCTAAGTGACAATTATTATTGTGGTTAAAATCCCACATCCTCTGGAAGCGTCCTCTGTCTGCTCTGCATCTCTCTGTCCTCTGCTTATTTATTCCCAGATCTCCACACAGGACACAAAGTAAGACACCCACTGACTTCTTGTGGCCTTAACTACATCCTAGGTGCTATATAATGCATTGTGTTATCCCAGGACTTGTGTTTCCTAAATGTGACACCTGCAACTGGATAAACATCATGAAATATGTCTTTGCAAAAATTCAGCAAACTTCAGTGTACAAACCTGAGCCTGATGAGCCTTACTTCCCCTTGGCTATCAACTATTAAGATCACCTACCTGTCATGTAAGTAACCCGTTGGGAGAGCACTTGCTGAGTGCAAGGACTGATGCAACCCCTGCTGCAGAGCAACTGGAGGCCTGTTCAGCTACCCTCAGATCTCCTGCCATGTGCCAAGCATGGGACACATTCTCTCAAACTCTGCCACCATCGTGCAAGGCAAGATTCATCATCCTTATATTTTTTTTTAAGATTTTTTTAAACTTATTTTTAGAGAGAGGGGAAGAGAGGGCGGGAGAAAGAGAGGGAGAGAAACATCAATGTGCAAAGAGAAATATCAATCAGTTGACTTTCAAATGCCCCCAACCAGGGACCTGGCCCGCAGTGCAGGCATGTGCCCTGACCAGCAACTGAACCAGCAACCTTTTACTTCTCAGGACAACGCTCAACCCACTGAGCCATGCCAGTCAGGGCTCATCCTTCTTTTAAAAGGAAATCAAAGCAAGACCAGCGAGATGAACTAGCTCAAGATTACACAGCCTATGATCTGGTCCTGGGGATGCCTGACAGACTTCAGCCCCCTAAGAAAACTGGCAGAGGAGCTGAGGCACAGAAACCAAAAGAGAAAAAAGAATTCAAAAATCCAAACAGAGTAGGTGTGGGGGAAAGGATTCAAGAACAGGAAGGTACCTCTACCGAAAAATCTTACCCCAGAATCTAAAAATAAAGGAAATAAGGCAATAATAATCCAGAAGGGGTCAGCCAGAGAAATCAAGAGGTCAAATAACTTAATTTTGTTTCTTTTAGCCTAAAGTCTCTGATCTGACACTCATTATAACCTAAATGCTCTGCTTGTTGCAAACACTTCATTTCCCATTGCACATTACAGAAACATTTTTTTTACTCCTGCGTCCAACAGCTAAACCCTACCTGCAACAAGGGACATTTTATTCTGTGGGAACAATTTATGCAAATACTGAAATGGTCCCAAGACCCTTTTAAAAGGATCTTCCAGAGGAACAATGTGAGACGACTACAAGAAGCAGCACCAGGGTCAGGCCTATGGCCTCTGGGAACTTGCACTTCACCCGGACATCCTGTGACTCAGCCAGGAAATGGAGACAACAGCAGGAGGGAGCAGACACCTGTCAATCAGAGGTCACCAGATGGCTCTAAGCAATGTCCCTGCTTATAGGTGCCATGACTCACATACCTTCCCTGGACTCATGGAAAGAAAATGGGAAATCACATGGGGACTTAAGTCCCCCAGAGGTGCCATCCTCTAGATCGAAGGGCCTACAGAGAAGCACAGTAAGTACTCTGAAGACACTGTGTAGGATGTGTGTCCAAATACGTCATTCTGAAGACAGAGGTGTAGAGTTGGCATGCTTCCTAAAGCATCACATCACATGCCCAGAACTCTTCCATAACAATTCCTCTTCCCTGTCCTTTTCCTGGATACATTATCACTATGGGAACTGGCATGGTTGCTTGCTTCCAATTCCCTCTCACCCACTGCTTACTTAACACAGATTTCTACTTCACCAAAATTGACAGTTTGTTTTCTTCTAACTCCATTCTGTACCGAATCACTGCTGAGTTAGCCTGAACTTATAGTCCTTCCTTTGAAAGAAAGTCTCTCCAAAACAGAAATCATAGATGCAACCCACAAATGCCATCAATACAGATGAAAAAATATTTTCATTTTATCTGAGGCCACATGACCAACTTCATGTGAAATAACTTAATAGGTAAGAACACTAGCTGACTTAGAATATAAGTTTTTATTTGGGAGAAATACAAACAAAAGAGGATAGAAAGAGAAAAAATCAGATTCAAATATTAACATACAATGAAATCTTATTAATTGAATGCTCCATAAAATACAAAGGAATGACAATCAGATAATCAACTCCAAGTGATGAAATAAATTTTAGTAATAAAATAGAAATTTTAGCAAAAGGGAGAGCTGAGTTGTTCATCCCACTTAAAATGTTTTCCAGCATCACTGATGCATTACTTCATACACAACAAATATACTACTCCACAGACATCTCATATGTTAATAAGCAGAAATTCTTATCTGATTGTTAAAACAATTCCACCTTTTTTAGTCTAACAGCCATTACCTTATGCACTCAAAAGAGCTGGTGTGGCTCAGTGGACTGAATGCCAGCCTGCAAACCAAAGGGTCACCAGTTCAACTCCCAGTCAGGGCACATGCCTGGGTTGCAGGCTATGTCCCCAGTAGGGATCGTGCAAGAGGCAACCACACATTGATGTTTCCCCTCCCTGTCTTTCTCCCTTCCTTCCCCTGTCTCTAAAAATAAATATATAAAATATTTTTTAAAATAAAAAATAAAACCCTAGAACTCTGCTTCTGACCATGGTAGAATTACTGGCACCGGACTACTCATTTTACAAGGCCAGCACAACCCTGATGCCGAAACCAGACAAACACAGTAAAAAAAGAAAATTAAGACACAATATCTTTCAAGAACACACATGCAAAAATCCTTAACAAAATTAGAAAATTAAATCCAGCAATTAAAAAAGGATAATATATCAGGACCAAATGGGGTCTATCCTGAGAATGACATTTGGTTTAACAGTCAAAATTCAATGGAATTTACCACATTAATAGAATAGTGGAGAAAAACTTACTTCAATGCATGCAGAAAAGGCATTTGACAAAATTCAACATGCTCTTATAACAAAAACTCTCAAGAAAGGTAGAAACAAAAAAATATTTCTTAACTGAAAGGACACTTATACAAAACTTCACATGGTAAATGATGAAAAACACCACCTTTCCTTTGAGTTCAAGAATAAAACAAGGACGTCTACTCTAACCAGTTCCATTTCAATACTCTGCTGGAGTCTTAGCCAATGCAATAAGGCAAGAAAAAATATACATACATACATACATACATACTGGAAAGTAATAAATAAAACTGTCTTTTACTCACAGAATAGTTGCATGCATAAAAACACTAAGAGAATCTCCAAAACTAATACTAGAACTAATAAAATGGACAAAGTCACAGGTACAAAGCCAATATATAAAAATCACACATGTTTTTACCTAAAAGCAATTAACTAGAAGATTCTTTTTAAAATTCCATTTGCAATGGCATCAAAAAACAAAACATTAAGGGTAAATTTAATAAAATATGTGTAAGACCTCTATATTAATAACACTGCTGAGAGAAAATGGAAAAGATCTAAATAAATGGAGATAATATATAGTCAGCAATTATTGAAGACTCAATATTGTTAAACTGTCCTCCCCAAATTGACCTATAATTTCATTTCAATCAAAATCCCAGAAAGCAGTTTTGGAGAAATTGATAGGTTGACTCTAAAATCTATACAAAAATGCAAAGGACTAGAAGAATTAATAGATTCTTAGCGTGGGCAGGGGGAGTAGGGGGGTGGCAAGAGGGATAGAATAAAAATTGAACTTATACTGATTTTAAGACTTAACAATAATAAAGTTTCAGTAATCAAAACAGTGTAGAAATATCATAAAGATAGACAAATAGACCAATGGAAGAGAAAAGAAAGTCTATAAAGAGAATCAAATGTATATGATCCAATGATTTTCAACAAAGGTACCAAAGCAATTCAATGGAGATGGGAAAGGCTTTTCAACATATGTTGCTCGAAAAAGCAGATATCCATTGGGAGGGGAAAAAAAGAATAACCTTGACCCCCTACCTCACACCATAGGAAAAAAAATGTAAAGTGGGAAGACCACAGACCTAAATGTAAAAGCTAAAACTATAAAGCTTCTAGGAACACACACACATACACACACACACACACACACACACACACACACACACACACTTTTGTGACCTTTCTTAGGACCTAAAAAGTATTATTCTCAAAGGAAAAACTGAAAATTGACTCCAAAATTAGAATAATAAAATTAGATTTCCCTTCAAATATTTGTGATTCACACTCAAGTATTCCCTTTTAATTAGTATTATAATTTAGTATGGTCTGGCTGTGTATATTTGAGAACATTTCCAGAATGTTCTAAGACCTCTAGAAAGAAACAGCCCTGGCTGGTGTGGCTCAGTGGATTGAGTGTCGGCCTGCAAACCAAAGGGTCACCAGTTCAGTTCCCAGTCAGGGCACATGCCTGGGTTGCGGGCCAGGTCCCCAGTAGCGGGCGCAGGAGAGTCAATCACACAGTGATGTTTCTCTCCGTCTCTTTCTCCCTCCCTTTCTCTCTCTAAAAATAAATAAATAAAAATCTTTAAAAAATAAGTCGTTGCATAGATTATATTATTGAACATCATTGAAAAATACTCCCAAATATAACACTCTAGCTTCTTCACATTAAAAAGCTACAGTTGGACAAAATAGAGACTAGTTCTTCAGGATTTATTCAGAGTCAAAGAAGAGAGAAACATATCAAGAGAAGAAGAAGAACTTATAATACAAGGAATGTTAGTAATAAAGAAAAAAAAAGAAATAGATCTCTTTCTGTAAGGTCTTTTACAACCATTCACATTACATATGAGGGAATTACTCCAAGATCATGAATGGTTATACAGCATATATGCTAACACTTTCACTGATTCCATCACACATTCATTCAAATGTTATCAACCATGCATGATGCACATGATGTTATATACCTGTCACAAACAACTAGCCAGGACTCCCCAGTGTCTTTGTGGAAGGTTGTTGAAGGTGGGGGAGGGGGAAGTAAAAAAGGGTATGTAGTTCCAGAAGCTTCCAGTTCCATGGAAGTCCTTTCTTAGATGATGTATACTTTCCATAGCCTTTATACAATTTCATTTCATGATGATTCCTGGGCATCCTTTATCTCAGAATGTACTCAACCCACCAATATAAATCAAGGTTCCTCAAAACCTTTTCAATCCAGGTGTGGTCTCAAGCTAGCTTTGACTGCTTTCGGCGTTATAGTAAGTGAAAGAAGCTAAACACACAACAGCACATACTGTATGACCCCATTTATAACACAGTTCATAAACAGACAAACCTTAATAGATGTTGGTAGAAGTCAAAATAGTGATTTTCTGGATGAGGGTCTGAAGGAGTGGGAGTTGGCAAGGACATGAAGTAATGGGATGCTCTATACCTTGATCTGGGTGCTGGTTACATGTGTGTATGTATGTAAAAACTCATTGAGCTGCACCTTTCAGATTTGTGCACTCTATGCACCTCACCACATGTATAGCACACCTCAAAAACATTCATTATAAATCTGTGCTCGGTCTCAGGTGCTTTGTGTATTGTGCTGCAGGAGATGTCTTCAGAGAGACATCTGTACTGTTAGACTAGAAGTCTGTGTTAAGGCCTTGTGTGTCTTCAAAGAATGCCTTTTCCTGGTGTATCATGAGCCTAATAATCTGCCTTTAGTCTCAACCCTCAGTCAATTAGATATTACTCTTCCTAAAACCACCTAGCAGTTGATAAACCTACCCCAAATGATCCTGCTTTTGTTGGTTGCTGTGAACATTTCACACACAGATTAAACAAGACGGCAACAGACATTACTTGTGCACAATGCATTTGGTTAATCTGGTCTACATTTTCAAATGTCTTAAAATAGAAGCTCACCCAAAAGAAAGACCTATATAATAATATTAACATAACATTAATAATGTTCTAATAATAGTCCATTGGCTGCTGAGCACACTCAATTTTTCTCAAATAATTAATGCCATCATAATTATTATCCAGTACTGTAACTACTACAAGCGCCCAATGCTTTGAGGCATGTGGCTAGAGGAAATGAGCTAAGTGTTAACTAGGAGATTAAGAATTTAACACTTAGCTCTCTTTCACAGGAGTCCAACCCCCCCTGGGAAATCTTTACCTTCACCAAGATAAATGGCTTGGACCTCAGTGAGGCAAGCGTTTCAGGTTCTAATTAGGAAGCTACTGACTATAACTTTGAAACGTTATAAACTTGACTTATTCCATACTGCACAAATTGAGCTAATTTGCTTTAATGGCAGGAGAGGTTTGCAATTCAACCCTGATAAATCAAGCCAATGAACACAGATAGAAGTAAAAAGACAATCTTATTTTTCACTAAATGAGCTCAAGGCTTCTTATCATGAAGAACTGTACAGTATGGGCTCTCCATGTGAATCCATCTGAAACCATGGTAGACATCTAACAAATTCAATGAATTATCTTAGAAAGGCAAATCCTCTCTGGAGTAGCAGAAGGCTACAACAGACATGGGATACCTGAGAAGGCTCCTGATCGTAGGCCTTGGCCCACAACCCTCCAGCGCCTATGCCGTCAGGTAAATCATTGATAAACTTCCTTTCTGTGAAGTGGGAATTGTTATTCCTGCTTTGCCTGTTGTAGGGATCCACAGAAGGAGTGAATACAAAAGTGCTCAGTAATCTGTGAAGTGCTATACTCTGTGAAGGCTGTGATGTTTGAGAGCTTTCAAACATCTCACCCTCAATGAAGATGCATCTCTCAAACTCTGCGTAGGTATGGGCAGCAGAAGAAAGATTTTCATAGATTTACAGAATCATAATGCTGAAATAGACTTCAGAGAGATTATTTGGCAGTTTGCCCTGCTCATGTAAAAAATTCAGAAATAACAATAGCTACCTGTCTTGGACTGTTCACTATGTTCCAGGCACCGTGCTTTAATCATATCACTTCATTTATTTCTAGGAGGTGGCTATTACTTTACAGATGAGGAACCTGAGGCTTAGTTACAAAGTCAAGATGTACACCCAGGTTTTTCTCCAAAATCTCTGAAATCTGCACCACTTCCCACTCTGCTATATGAACCTGAGAAAGATGAAAACACATTTTTCTGAATAATGTGCCTAATTGACACGTGCCATTGCATCAACTGTCCTTATTCAGCTTTATCTTTTTAGAATCTCAAAGACTAATCTCCATGAAGATATCTAATATTAGAATCAAGGTCCTCATGTTCACCTGAAATAAGTTTCCCACCCAACTCAGAAAGAACAATATTCTCAGAGAAGCCAAGATTTGGTGTCTAAATCCATATGGTAGCATATGCTACACTCACAATGAAATAAATGCTGGGTGTGTCAGGTAGGAGTACAGCCCCAGGTTCTTGGTCAGGCCAGAGTTCAGGCCTGACAGAGTTACCCTGTCCTGGCAATCAATGTTTCAATTTCTCTCCATTCTTAGCCAGGGCTTAGGGTAGAGGTGACTCCAGGAGTAAATCCACCTGGGTCAGGGGTAAAGCACAGGACTAGGTCTTAAGTCAGTGCGTCTCGTGCCCCTGCCCACACAAGTTCAGGATGTGCACATGACCCAGCCTGAGTCAATGAGATGAAATAAGACTGTCTGGTATGACTGGGACAAAAATGCTCACGCTCTTTTTTACGGGAAAGAAGGTGAAAGGAGGCAGGCCTGGGAACTGCTGGCAGCCATCCTGCAATTACCAGGGGGTATGTCTGAGAACGGAGTCAACAGACAGGAAGGGGACTCTGAATGGGGAAAAAGAAACCAGATCCTGATGACATCATTTGAGCCCCTCAGCTGACTCCAGATTTATCTCCGGACTGGTCGGTTATGGGATCCAATACACTCCTTTGGCTTAATCCACTTTCTGCTGGGTCTGGGCCCATTACTTGGACAGACGGAGTCCTAAGATACTGGCTTTCTAAAGGCCATCTATCCTGTAATGAACTGGAGCTCCTTGAGGTCAGGGTCTAGGTTCGCACTCCCTCTGTTAGTGTTCAGTGAATGAGAATGATCCTTGGCACATTCTGAGAGCTCCAAATATATAGGAATTAAATAGGTCACCTCTAGGCTTTATAGAGCAAAACTTAAGCCCAAAGTGGAAAGTAACAAACCTACAAAGCCCTGTACTGATCACTTAGTTAGTTCTAGTTTATCCCCACTGCGTTCTCCACCTGTTCTACTGCAAAGCTGCTGTTTCAAATGACCCACTACCTACCTTTCATCCCCTGATCTGCTCCTCCCTAGGAAAACAGTTTTGGAAGAAGATAGGAATGAGTCCATACCTGATATAGCCCTTTTTCATATTTAAAAAAGAAAAAAAGAACAACACTGAATTCAAGATGTCCAAAATACACAGAAATCACTTATTATAGGGCCTGTGCTCACTCATAATACCAGGTTTCTTACTTCTGCCTCGAAGAGCTGTGAGTTAAAGGCCAAATTGAGGCCTTAGTATAGAATCTATCCATGGCTCATTCGGGAGGAAAAAAAAATCTGAGCCCTAAAACATCCAGCTCAGAGTCACTGCTGACTCACTTGAAGATATGACACAGACCAGTGTTTCCTTTACTGCCTCCATAAGGAGTTTCAGAAACTTTTCTCCCCAAAAGAAAATTTAAGTGCTCTCTCTCTCTCTCTCTCATAGGGAAAGAGGGCAGGGGGGCAGAGAGCTGCTCTGTGGGTAGCAGGAGTGGGAGGGCACAGTTCTGCCCTCCTGGACCTCGGCCCAGCTCCCAAGCCCCTGAAGGCACCACCAGAGGACCCTGAGGCCGGCCTTAGTATCCTGTCATTGCTTCTCAGAAGATAAGAAAATCAGGGAATTGCAGCAAATTAATGCATGGTTGAAATTCATAGCTCTAGTGAGTGTTTAAAACCATTTCCATTTTCCTGGGCTGAAAAGGCCAGATATCCACAGGCCATCTGAAAATGAAAACAAAGGCAATGAGCCAAGTAATTCAGCTTGAAAACTTACTCTGCTCCAACCAGAGAAACTTAGGCCCTGGGATGTGAGCAAGGAAATAGTTTAAATGAACCCCAAAAGAGCCTTCAAGGCAGACAGGTGCTCTGACCTGGTCATATCTCAGTTCCACGAACTTGACCTTAGAGCCCTGTCCTTAATTAACTAAACTCAAAGTACACCAGTTGAGCCTCAGATGTTTCAACCTGATTAAGATTTTCGTGCAGATCTTTTTGTAAACTGCATTTCTCGTGCTAAACTGGTACATAAATTTATCTTGTGGTTTCATGTGCTGGCACAATAGCCCTTAAGCTTGTCTTTGAAAAGAACTGTTTTCCACCTCTGAAAGAGAAAGCCGAAAAGTTCCACTATTAAGCGAGATATTCTGTGTTTATGACATGAAATTCCTTCCCCGATTCCCTGCCTGCCCACTTTCTGGTCTGGGAATCCTTCCCAGGATGTCCTGTTGGATTATGTCCACCCACTGCCCAGTTCAGCAAAAAGTAACCCTTGCACAATGTACAAGTCCTCCAGCTCTTATAAAGTTTAAAGTCACATGGGCAACTGTCCCTGCTATGGACAGAAAAATTATCCCATTTCATCTAGTCACCATTTCCAAATTAGGACTGACTGACATTTCAAGATCATAGGGAGAAGGGACCTCATACCTCAGAAACCCATCCAAAAGAGAGTCTTCCTGAAAAAGAGAAATTCCACAGATGTTCACTAAATGAACATGCTGTGCCAGTCCCCAAGTGGTGACAAAGACAATGCTGTCCTTGCCCTCAAGGCTCTTGCAGGCTGGGGGACGAGGTTGACCTCAAAAATAACAAGTCTGCTTCCCAACTCCATCTTTAAGGTCAAGGACAGACCTCCCTGAAGAAATAGATCCTGGAGATAGGCCGGAAAGAAGGAATGAAAACTAACTCTGGGTGATCCTACCTTAACAGAAAGGTTTCTTAATGCTTTCTAAGTGATGAGAACAGCAAAGGAGGGCTTAAAGGCAAGGCTTGGTGCATAACGTGGGTTAATGTCTAAGCCCAGGCATTAGTCATTAAAAGTCACCTTGTTTGGTGGTGTATTTGAAGCACCCATCCATTGTGTAAATGAAGATGTACAAGATGGCAGGTGGAATGTGAATAAGGCAGGTACCACAGGACCCGGGTTCTCACCTCAGTTTTTGCCACCATTAGTTTGCTGTGAGCCTGGGCAAATCCCTTTTCCTCTCCTAGATATACCCTAGGCCAGCAAGGGACAACCACAGTGTCTCCCATGCTTGTACCTGGCTTGCCCTGGAGACCTTGGGATCAGCTGTTCACACAACCCTCAGGGTCACAGGCATCTGAAATAAAGGTGACCCCACCAGGGCGTTAAGCAGGACCAGGCCAAGTCTGCCTTGTCACTGTCTCAGGACACCAAGGTTCAGACTCCTCATGCCTCCCTCCCCATGTCACTTGCAAATTCTTAGCACCAACTGCCTCGAAAGGGAAGAACCCACCCAAAAGGCCACCAAAAATATGAAGCTACCACAACTAAACTCAAAAGTTCTTCAACCTCTTCCCCTTGTCCCAACAGGAGATCAATTCATTCATTCATTTTTAGGAGTTAGCCTTTCCAAGAAAGAACACACTCTTCTCAAGCATCTTTCAGCTCTATTTCTGCAAGTCACATCTATTGGCTGGGGTGAAGGAAAACACTGATGTCATTACTGAAAATCAAGTCCAGAAACTATGAAAAAGAAGTTGAACCCAGTTGGGCCCACAGCCCACCTAACCTGAGTAGGGGCTTGCCGAGAAACCCAGAGGCAGCTACATAAATAGGAAGTTCTTGTGGCCCAAAGGTGAGGAACATACTGAAAACAGATCAAAGCTGAGTCCAGGGGCATGGATAGAATGCCAATGGGCAGGACACAAATCTCTATAGGCAGCACTGTTCAACTATACTTGCTGCAAAGATGGAAAAGTTCCCTGTGTATGCTGTCTTATATGATAGCTGTATATGAATATTGAACAATGGAAATGCAGCTTGTGTGACTAAGGGACTGAATTTTAAATTCATTAAAATTAAATAAAATTTGAGTTCCTGTGGCCACATATGACTAGTGACTACCATTCTAGACAATTGCGCTATAAGCAATTCTCTCACATAGTGAACTCTCTGAAAGAAAAGACCCTTCTTTATTTAAAAACAAATGAACCGTGTCAATTACATCTCAATAAAGCTGGAGGGCAGCAAATGAACTATGGGGAGGCACCTTAGCAGTTTCATCTATAAGCAGAGCAGAGTTTGGAGTCTTGTGCTTCAAGGGAAATAATAATGGTTCAGAGCTACAAACTCTCCTCCCCTACATACACAACCTAAAGTCTCCAACTTCAGATAATGGGGAAAAACCCAAGATGCTCCAAGGTAAAGGTCAAGAGACTTGAATTCCAGTCCTGACTTTTTTGGCCTGTGACCCAGAGGAAGGCCCTCCTTTCTGAACCACGGAGCCTCCCATCACCACGGCAAGGCAGTTGAAACAGGCAACCTCAAAGGCCCTCTCCAACATTAAGAGTCAAAGAATAGGCCCTGTCCAGGTAGCTTGGTTGGTTAGAGCATCATCCTGGTATCCCAAGGTTGCAGGTTCAATATCCAGTCAAGGCACATACAAGAAGCAACCAATGAGTGCACAAATAAGCGGAACAATAAGTTGATACTTCTCTCTCCCACTTCCCTCCTTCTCCTATCCCTCCTTCTCCTTTTCCCTTTCTCTAGAAAACCAGTATATAAAAAAATGTTTTTAAAAGATTCGAAGAATATACATGTCACTTCAAAATTAAAAAATTTTGTGCCCAAATGACACCATCAAGAAAATGAAGAGCCCTGGCTGGTATGGCTCAGTGGATTGAGCACGGGCCTGCAAACCAAAGGGTCTACAATTCAATTCCCAGTTAGGGCGCATGCCTGGGTTGCAGGCCAGGTCCCCAGTAGGGGATACGCGAGAGGCAATCACACATTGATGTTTCTCTCTTTTCTCCCTCCCTTCCCCTCTGTCTAAAAAATAAATAAAATCTTTAAAAAGAAAAAGAAAGAAAAGAAATGAAGAGATAAATCCACAGAAAGGGAGAAAATGTTTGCAGATCAAGTATCTGATAAGGGACTGGTTATCCAGAATATATAGAGAATTCCTATAACTCAATTAAAAATAAAAATTATTTAAAAACAATGCACACTATTTCTGAATAAGATGACAAATATGTAAGAACCTGAATGTATACACATAAAAACACAATTAATGAACACAAAGCCTGCATATTAATAATAGTTACCATTAAATGAGCAACTACTAGGTACCAGGAATTTTATTTAAAAGGTTTGTTACCTTATAACGAAGATTTTATGGATAAGGAATTGAAGTTCAATGTCACACAGCTAGTAAACAATGGAAAAACAGTTCAAACGCCGGTCAGGATGACTTCAAAGTCAGTCTTTCCATGGATGCTTTTCTTCACCATTGAGCGGCAGGGTTAAGTCTTAGGAGTTAAAAGTTCATAAAACTCATATTTTCTTCTCAAGTCTTAGACTCAGACTTTATATTCTCTAATGCATAATTTTTATGGCTTTTTAAAATTGTGTTTTTGGGAATATGCAGAGTTAAATGAGGCTCTAATGAGAAAAATACCAAGACTTCAAAATTTTAAGTTCTGTTTTACCTACAGAAATATGCCCTAGATATATTTGTTTCATTTAAAACAAGTTGAAATTCCTTTTTCAGATTAAAAAAAAAACCCCACTAATCAAGAGATTGTTAAAATGAGCTCTTTCTCACAAGTGGGAGAGAGATTTGCTTAAAGGCTTATAAAATTCACCAGTCTTTGCATAACAGCATCGTTCTGTTATCTGAATTTGATATTTTATCATTATTTGGAATTATATATTCTAGAACAAATTTAGTAAAAATAAATACAAGCATTCCCAATAATACAAATAACCCAATTTTTACATGGGCAAAAGATATGAATAGACATTTCTCCAAAGAATATATAAATGGCTAATAAACACATGAAAAGATATTAATATCACTAGTCATCAAGGAAATGCAAATCTACAGTGAGATACCACTTCACACCCGCTACGATGGCTACAACCCAGAAGACAGAAAATAACCTGTGTTAGCAAGGATATGGAAAAACTGGAAACCTCCTTGTGCAAATGCAGATATAAAATAATACAGATGCTTTGGAAAACAGTTTGGCAGTTCCTCAAGATGTTAAAGTTACCATATGACCCAACAAATTCCACTCCTAGGTATATACATCCAAGGGAATTAAAAATATAAGTTCACACAAAACCTTGTGCATAAATGTTTCCTGCAGCATTATTCATAATAGCCAAAAAAATAGAAATAACCTACATGTCCATCAACTGACAAAAGGGTAAATAAAATGTGGTATATCCATACAGCAGAATATTATTCAGCTATAAAAAAGAAATGAAATATTGATACATGTTACAACATGGATGAATCCTACTAACATCTTGCTAAGTGAAAGAAGCTAGGGATGATAGGTCACATGTTGCATAGCTTAACTTACATAATAGAAAAATCCATATAGACAGAAAGTAAATGGGAGGTTGCCTAGAACTGAGGAGGTGGGAAGGAGGTTGCAGGGAAATGGGAAGTATGGCTAATGAGTATGAGGTTTCTTTTCAGAATGATAAAAATGTTCTCAAATTGATTGTGATGATGGCTGCACAATTCTGAATATAGTAAAATTTAAAAACACTGAATTGTATAATTTAAAGTGGTGGATTGTATGGTATGTAAATTATACCTTAAAAGGCCATTTTTTTAAAAAAGAATGTGTATGCCTTCTTCCCATCCAGTTAGTAGAGACCAATTAATTCTGTTATTTATTGTCCCCAGGTCCCAATGCCAGGTGCCAGTGGCGATCATCAGAGCCCAGCTACTGAACAATGGCTTAAGTCAAAGATGCTTCACTTATAAACACAGGGACTGTTTTTAAAGCAGCCTTTGTTGTCTTGCACATCTTCACGCATAGCAAGGGCAGAGTTCTCTTTGCTGTAGCTAAGACTAAAATGTCTAACTTAACTGAGATCAAAAGCGAACATTTTTTAAAGGCAAGAAAAAAAGTGCAGAAACTTACATATTCTTCCAAGTCAAGCCCAAGGAGCCCTACTGGGAACTGAAGTAATTCTGTCTACTCTTGTAAATTGCTGAACAACAGCTGTGAATGATACAATTACATCTGTTCCAAGGACCCCCAAGCCCTGGCAAGGGTCAGGCATGTATCATCGCTCTCCAGAACCCACAAGTGAGTCCCCTGACTCCAGAGTAAGTAAGATGAAAATCTGCCCCACTGGGGGTGATGAGGGCCTTTAAGAACGAGGCGATGGCCGGGAGTAAAACACCTCACTTGACCGTTCTCCTGGGGCCAAGCAGCTAAAGAGAAAAAAGGCCTGGAAGGAAGAATTCTTGGCACAAGAAGAGCTTCAGACCAGATGAGACTGCAGACTTACAGAAGTGTGACAGCAAAATAGTTAGGCTGTTTTGTTTCATAAACACACCAGAGCCATATAAATAAGTGCCGTTCCCTTCAAACTAGTAGGCTTGGGGAGATGGACAAGTAATTCTGGTAAGACTGCCATTCCTCAAAACATTTTCTAAATGCCTGTGGAAGACCTTCTTCACAGCTCATGACACCTTCCTCTCAAAGATCCTCAAAAATAAGAAAACTTGGTTCTTTGAAGACAGATTTTCTTACAAATACCCAAAAGTTTCTTTGAGAAAAAAACTGCTAGATAAGGTCAGTGATCAACCTGGACCCCTTTTAGCCAGAAACAAAGCACAATGAAAAGTAGAAATTGGCTCTGAAAGCAATTCTGAAGACAAGTGTTCCAATATTACTGGGATGACGGTGCAGCCCCCACAACTACTATGAAGGGGGTATAATGTTTCAGTTGTTTGAATTCTGATGTTTTCATTAAGCAATCACAGTCTCTCCCAAAGTGAGCATCCCCCCTGCCCCCCCCCCACCGCCCCGCCCCAGTATTCTGCTCCTGGGTTGGAAAGAGAGACCATCGGGCTCCTATTAAGCAAACAGTCAAAGCAATTACAGCAACCTCAGGGTGCCTGATGTAGACACAGTGATGTTTCATCACATGGTCAATCATTTACCTAACACCTGGTGCCAGGAGCAGAGGACTTAAGGCAGAGGGAAGACTGGGTCCCTGCCCACAGGAAGTTCACAGCCTTGTTGGAAATAAGAAACTAGCATAAGATCAAACACAGGCAAGTCTGTGGTTCAGATGGCAGGGCTGCTTCCACTGCAGGAGGCTGGTCTGTGGAGTTCCAGAAAGCAGGACAGCCGATCTCCCCGCCCAGCTTTAGGACACCACGTGCCCACCACCATGCACAGCAAGGAATCAGAACCTCACGTCAGAACCTCCAGCCTCCGATGGCTCCCCAGCTTCAGGCTGGGGCTACAGTCATTGCTGCAGTTTTTTCATCACACACAAAAGGGAGGCAGATTTAGGAACAGAGTGGAGATGCGATATTACCTATGTTCTATTCACACTTAAAACCAGCAAGTAGCACTTGCTTGCCTAGAGGGCTGTCTGGGTCACAGGCCTTGGCATTACTAGGCAAAATCTTTTGTCCTTTCCATTTCACAAACAGAGTGAATTCCACAAGCCTCAGGGAGCTCAGAGAAGAGTCAGGACTTCAAACAACAGCTGGCCTTTGAACATTGAGAAGGAGGGAAGGTCAGCTCAAGCTTTAGAGCTGGCTGGCCTTTACAGTCCTTCTCTACCCCACCTCAGCCTCTCCCTAACACCCCAAGCACAATCACTGTGGCCATGCTGATAACCATGCTGATAATCGTGGGCATGACTTTTCTTCTGTGTGGGGGCCGTAAGTGGCACTGGCATGTGGAACAACAAGAGTGGATTTGGGCTTCACCCTTGAGTTGCTTTCTAAAGGGATCAGAGGGAAAGGCGAGGCCTGAGTCCTAAGAAGTCCCTCTTTAGCAGACAGTAATAATAAGGATAATGCCTTATATGTGTATGCTGCTTTCTAGGTTATAAAATACTTTCACACACATCCCATTTGACTTTTTATTCCTTATTTTATGGCCAATGAAGTGGGGTTGCAGAAGTGCGGTTACAGAACAGGAACTCAAAGCCCAGGCCCGTGACACCACGTCTGCGTTCTTTCCACAGCCTGCCTCATGCCTGCAGCATGCGGCATGCGGCATGCGGCATGCGGCGAGCACGGGGCTGAAGCAGTGGAGAGAATGATCACAGGGCCCACTTGGAATGTTGTGGGTTTATTACCTCATCAAAGAGTCATTCAGTTAACACCTCTGAGCTTTATTTGCCTCACCTGCAAAACAGGGGTTCTAGTCATTACATGACTTACTGTAAAGACCAGTCAAGAAAACAGGTATAAAATTTCAGCCCGGTGCCTGAAATCGAGGGTGCAAGGCTCAAGACGCAGGCCCTACTAGTTCACTGCACAAAGAACATGCTCCCATCTAAAACATCAGTGTGGCCATGAATACCAAGACCAACAACCCCCAGACTGCACTCGGTCTTTTTGAAGTATATGAACACATAGGGCTCCTTGCTGCCGAAAATGCTGACCTCAGCATCTCAGCAAGATCAGCGGGCAGCCTCTCTGCTTCAGCGCCACTCGCTGCTCAGGAGCAACCCCACCAGGCTCCTACACAGCCCTTTCTCCGGCCAGCAAGCCCGGAGCTGGCAGCAGCAGCAAGGCCCCTGCTGACGAAAAAGGGTAAAGAAATGCTCCCTTTCCCACCCCCACAGATTGGGCTACAATAAGGAAAAAAACGGGGGGTGGGGGGGGATCACTGGACAAAGAAAGGCAACACACATCACAGAGAGAACACAGGGATTTAACAGACCTGGCCTGTGTGTGTGATTTCACTAATCCTACAGCCCCTCCAAGGGGGGAAACAGGAGGAGGTTCCCCCAACACTCACAGCTGCTGAGCCTGACCTTCAGTGACTCCTTCTGTGACCATTCCTGACCAATTAAGTCATGTCTTTTGATCTCACTCACACGTTACTATACTGACTCCTCACAAAGATTCCACGTTAACGGTGAGACAAGCATTATTTTCCCCATTCTACAGGTGAGGAAACTAAGACCAAGGGAGGTAAGGTAATTTGTACAGTCACAGAACTAGCTAGCAGCAAATCTGGACTCCAAATACAGGTCTATTTCCTCCAAAGTCTCTCCTCAAGACAGGACAATACAGGCTGAAAAGGACGGAGTCAGATCAGGGCAGTCCCAAAAGCCTGAAAAAGTGAGACGATATGTAAGAAAATTAAGGGTACAGCCTTTGGGGTTCACAGAGGGCGCCCTTACAAAATCACCTGTAATCCTCTTAGCAATGTGAGGCAAGTGTTACTACCGTCGCTCCCATCTCACAGGTGAGGAAAATGTGGTTGAAACCACGTGGCAGAGAAGAACCAATGGTGGCCTGGGTTCTAGTGAGTTTAGTTCTGGCAAGTCACATCCCATCTGTGAGCCCATCTCCCACCTGATCGATGTGCAGAGAGGACACCATGTAGCTCAGGCACACAGTGTAGCAGGAAAGGCCCAAGAAGTCTGCGTGCCATGTTGGCCACTTCCTGGCCATTTGATGGGTGTTTTAACAGCCCTGAGCTCAGCTGCCTCCTCTATAAAACGTGCGCAGTGCTCGCCAGTGGCTGTGAGCATGAAATCAGACACAGTGACAGAAGCTCCACCAGGTGCTAGTGATGATTGCCATCTAAGAATTGCCCGATCTCTCTTCCTGAGAGCACAGCCATCAGGCCAGAACTCCCCGACACCTGTTTTGCTCTTCAGCTGCTAGTTTTCTTTCCTCTACCAAGTAACATTTAAATCAAAAGGTGGTCAGGGTCTCCTACCTGGGCTGAGCAGGAAGAAGACACAGCTGATCAGGGGGAGTCCCTGGCAGCTGAGAAAGGAGCCTGTAGAGACACCTCCTCTCCTCTAGGAGCCCGTGGAACCCTGGATTCTGCCTCCCTGCCTCAAAGATAACTCACAGGGGAGAGGCAGGCCTCCATCTTCCCAGTTGTTAATGGATCAGTTCCTGGCCAAACCAGCCCCCTCTCTCTATCCTTGGTGCTCCGAGGGAAACAACCCTTTACTGTTGTCTAAGTAAAGGTGGGGTATGGTCCAGGTCCTCCTACGACCAGCAGGACAACTTTCGTCACCAGGTCCATCCACACCCTCCATAACTACTACAGTGAGGTTATTCAGCAGGACAGATGGAATGGGACAGTCTGGTGAAACATCTTCCACAGAACAATGTGGAAAACAAACCCCTAACCCAGCACGCCATCCAGGACACTTTCCTAGTATGGCTGGAGGGGTCTGATCCTCATTCTGCGGCCCCTTCACTGGGTTGAGAACAAGCTGGTCAGTCTTCTGAGCCCCAGTTTTCCCATCTGAAAAGGTCAGGACCGCATCCCTACCTCACTGGACTGTGCTGAGGCTCCAAGGACATGTCACCCTGGCTCACAGTAACAGTAAGAGCCCCCACTGCTCCCTGGTTTCCAAGAGCCAAGGCTGGCCTGACTCCTTTAGCCGCTTTTTCTCCTCTTCTACAGAAAAGGACCAGACGGAGCAAGGAAAAGCAGCTTGCCCAGTCATAGGCAGTAACGGCAAAGTTGGGACTGAGCCCATAGCCCTAACCACTTACTCCTACACCTGACCAGTGCACAACACAGACCCCTGACCCACCCCCAAGAGCTCCTGCATCACCGCTTCCCAAGTCAACACTTTGCAAGGAATTAAAGTGCTGTAAAATCCACTTATTGCCCAAATTTAAACTTCTCTACCCATTCCCATTTTAACTGGATGATTCAGAGGGCGCTTCAGAAGATTCCCCAGGGGGCCTCAGGGCTGTTAAAAACCTCCACCCTGATTCTCTCCAACCACAAACCCCACCCGGAGTCTGGAAATGCTTCTGGCTGGGGGAAATGAGGAGGTGTGGAAAGCTCACAGGCCCCGAGTCACAAGCTCTAACCAAAATCAGGAATGGAGTGCAAAGCCTGCCCAGACAGACCCACCTGAGGTTCTGCTGACTGCTCTCTGGTTCTCTGCACTGGCTCTGCCCAGCTCTGCCCCATGACCTTGCCTTCCTCGACTCTGTTCAGATGAACCTTGACTTCCCTTCATGGCCTAGGAGGTGGAGTGGGAGCTCTTAAATCCCGAATCCTCACCCTGCCAATTACTAGTCCTCCTGGCCTTGGGCAGGCAATTCAGCCACTCCCAGCCTTGTTTCCTCACCTGTAAAAAGAGGTGATTAGTTATTTCTTCTTTGGAAGTTTATGGCGAGGATTAAATGAGAATTAAAGGTGATTATATATACAAAGCCCATATAGCTCAGTAGATGTCAGTCATGAGCTAGTAACAAAGGCAATTATCTCTGCCTCCAGATGTGGTCAACAGGACAGAGGATGCCAGCCACACTAAAACAAGGCAACTGAGGAAAGGGAGACCTGCCACATCTGTCTACCAGCTCTGCTGACTCCCTCCTGCCCTACCACATCCAGTGACCTGATTCCTAGGCAGTCTAAGGCCAAAGGATTTCCGCATGCTGGTATACATAAAGGAAGTAAGAATAATTTATGAAGTTAAATGGGAGAAGGGGGGAGGGATCAAAACTATCTTTGGGAAGATAATGAAAAAAAAATTGAGGATAATTAAAAGCTGACTGAATGCCCAGCTTGCTTTGAAGAGTCATTATTTGGTCACATGATTTTCTAAAGCCACAACTGCCCCAGGCAGCCTCAGACCCTGCCCGGGCCCTCGGGGAGTAATCCGGCTTCAGCCAGATTCACAGCTGTAACTGGAGCGGGAAGGAAACAGACTGGAAGACAGACGCCTAAGTTCCCACTTGGCTCTCTCACTGTGTGACCCTGAGCAAGTCACCTGTGGGATCTGAAAAAGGACCCCATCCACCCGAAGGTCTCTGGGAGCCTTTCCAACCCCAACCTCACTGGGTGTATAAGCCTCATTCCGCATCACTCCAGGTAAACCAGGACCAGCCCCGGGCCCACTACTTGCCCCGGCTGGCTCTAGTATCAGTTAGCTTATCAGTTCGCCAATCTGAAACATACCAAAGTTTTCTCCACCTTAACCACGCTAGCTCCACCCCACATGGCTTTCCAGAAGATTTACTGAACAGCTCTCTTTTACCAAATCCCTGTTGGGGTCGCCACTCCCCCAAGTTCTAAGTTAGAATTTTAGCTGTTTCAGTTTCACCCCCACCAGATGGCAATTCTGAAAAGAGCTTTGAATAGAGTTGCCATTCATTTATATTTCAGTAATTCAGAATTTGTGAAAGCCCAAAGACAAGTTCACTTTTATCTTATCATCAAAAAAGGACTAAGAGGCTAATTACTAGTATAAAAGGGCCATATTTTACCCATTTATCCATTCAAGCTGTGTTTGTACAACTTAAAAGCAGTTATTTAAATATATACAGTGTTTCATTATACCCTATTGTTATCTATTTACTAAAGAACAGTCAAGGAAATCTTCTTTTAAAAATATTGGTCACTTCCCTAGTTTATATTAGAGTAAAAATAATAAAGCCACATATCTTAAAAAAAGGGGGGGGTGCTTGGGAGGAGGGTTGTCTATAGTCATTCAAACTATTCTTTTGTATTCTGACTTAAACCAAGTTAGGACAGTAAGCGAGTATGTTTAATGGGCTATATTTTACACAAAATAAACATGCAAAAAAGTACCTTACGTATGATTAAATGATAGCTGTGTGAACCTACTCTTTTTCAATCTTCCCAGTTTTAGCCCTATGCTAACTTATACAATCAAAAGGCAAAGCTCTTAGAGAGTAGAGAAGTGCCTTCATTACCCGGCAGTTTAATGCTGTGCTCCAGCCCTATGGAGGCTGTGAATCCAGGGACCCTCTGCTGGCAGGCATTTCCGACTTTAACAAAAGCACAGCTCCCCGTGGCCGGACAGTGGAGCCGGTACGTGGATCCACGCTGTAGATTCCTCCTGGGACTTGGTTACTGAAAGTGCTTCCTTGAATGAATATGGCTGCTTCCCATTGTTGAGAGGATAAAAGCCACAAAAGTGAGATGTGCTTCCTTTTGCAGCCACTGCTGGAAACCCTAACAGCCAATTTGGTGCCCAGGTATCAATAATTTGTTCACCTGGAGCATGTGGGCAAGTCTACTTTGTTTTGATTCCCAAGTGCCCCTTCGTTCAACCTCTTCCATTTTCTCAGCCGCCACAGAGCTTTTGGATGTAGAAAGGGTATAAACCCTATAATAATACCACAGTAATAGCAAGATTCTACTATGTGTGAAGATAAAATAATTAATAATCAAAGAACAGGGGACAAGAGAAAATATATACCAGATTATATATTTTTCCCCCCAATTAAAAGGAACATAAAGGCAGTATTCATCTTGGAATTAAACTGTAGCAACCAAACATTCCAAAACTGACTCAAATTTTTGTAATAAGAACTTATTTACCTATTAGCTACCAAGAATGAGTATTTCACTTTTAAAACAACCACAGTACCACCCTAGTCAGTGTGGCTCATTTGGTTGGAGTATTGTTCCATATTCTGAAAGGTCGTGAGTTCAATTTCTGGTCCAAGCACACACCCAGGTTGTGGGTTTGACTTCCCAGTTGGGGTATACAAGAGGCAACCAATCAAAGTTTCTCTCTCACATCAATTTTCTTCTCTCTTTCTCTCTCTCTCCCTTCCTCTCTCTCTAAAAAGCAATGAAAAAAAATGTCCTCGGGTAAGGAAATAAATAAACAAATGACAGTACCATAGTGGGTGGCACCCAAAGTCAGGCAAAGAAGAGTAAGTGTCAGTGCCTTTCATCTCGGCCTGTGGCGCAAAAGAGATTACAAATCTAGTGTTAGGGGTTCGTGGGCCTTCTGTTCTGACCACGTGCTCCAGAAGCCTACCAAGCCCCCAAGGGAGAGACTGCCCCTTACCCTCGAGATTTCCTTTCCAATAGCCTACCAGAAAGAACAAATGAGGCCACTCATTAGACCTGAGTGAGCACAATCTCAAGGAGATGTGCAAGTGGGAGCTTAAACTGATCCAGGCTTAGTGCAGGGCAATGTGTGTGGAAATTAAAAGTGCGCTATCCTCCCACCCAGAGAGTTTACTTCTACATATTTATCCCAGAGAAACGTTAACTTGTATGCACAGAGAAACACATGCCAGGATATTCAATGGAGCATTGCTTGAAATAGGAAAATTTTAGCAACTAATCTAAAAGTTCAACAGAAAGAAAAGAACTAAGCCATGACACATTCACACATGGACTATTCTACAGCAGCTAAGAATTTTTTAGATCTCTACCTACAGGTATGGAAAGATCTGGAAGATTCATTAAGTGGGGAAAAGAAAGCTATATAATGCATGCATTACGTACCCAGTTGTGTAAAATTGACAAGACCCAAACTGCATAGATATATATTTTAAAATGCACAGATTATGTACACATACACAGTGAAAAGCCGTTCTGAAAGGATCACACTCGAATGATTACTGTGATTAGAATGAGCTAGGTAGGTAAAAGGGAACTGTCACTTTATCTGCATTGTTTTCATTGTTTACAAGAATGTATCCGTGTATTACTTGTGTAAATTTGGGGTGATGATTTACTCTTTCTATAAGAATGAGAAATATGAAAAACAAAGAAGGCTGTCTCTGACCCCGTGTTGCAGGTTTTCTTTAACGAAAGGGCGGTCATGCACAGTGAGTTGTAGCAGCACAGCTTAGAACTCAGGGACACATGAGCCTGGTGCGCTCTGCATAGCAGGACTCAATAAATATTTGTTGAATAATGGTGCCTGGACTTCCTTTCTTATAAACAAGCTTAAAGCTCTACAAAAATATTTGGGAGTCTACATAGTGCTAGGCTTCCCCATGGACACAGGGAAAGGAGGTAGGGTGAGCCCCTTGGAAGATGAATGAAGCAGAAATAGGCATGAGCCCCTCACCCAGTCAGAGTGGCCGGGCACAGCTGACCAAGCGCATCTCCTTCCCGCCCTCCCAGACTGGGGCCACCTGCCTCCCACATTCTCCCTGAGCCGTCGGCAGCCTGCCTTCCCTCCCTCAGATCGGCCCCCTATTCCCTCCAGCCTGACCCTCTCATTCACTTATTCAATAATTTCAACAGATGTCCTGTGATTTCTAAAATTACCACTCAGACAGTAGGGAGGGAAAAAAATTAGCAGAAATCACTGCTTTGAGGTTCTGGAGAAGAAAGTCATTTTCTCCAGTCTGGGCAGTGTCTGGGGCCCTGTTTAGTTAAAATCACCAGAAGAAGGCTCCATCCTACAAGACTGGCGTCAAAAACACCCATCCTAACAACCATCCACCCACACTTTTACCCAGCTCTTACACACACTCACAGAAAGAGAGAGACAGACAGACCCACAGAACTGACCACCACAGGCAACTCCTCCTTCATCCCCATCTTCAGTTGTTCAGTGCCCTCCTCCCCACTGCCCACTTCCAGCTTTGCCTGCCCAGCCTTACTCCCTGCACGAACCCCAGCTGTGAGACCACAGATCTCACATCAATTAAAAAGGGAAGACACCTTCTGGCACTTTCCTTATTTCAGTCACATGGGCAGAAGAGGACTTGAGCAGCACATCCTATCCCGCTGATAGCAGAGCCCCAGGAGGCTGAGCAGGGTGGGAGGCAGAAGAAGGAATGTTAACATCTATTCCTGGAAGGCCTGCCAACCCCCCACCCACACTCCACAGGGCGGGGACACCCACCAGCATCCCTCCCCTGACAGCATCATCCTCGCAACACTAACACCCAACGCTGGCCTTCCCTAGAGCTCAAGCACCAGGACTCCGGAGCCTCTTCAGTTTCTTTAGGGGTTTTCTTTGGTGAGGATCTGTTGGGGTCTGTGCTGGAGTTCCCCACTAACACCATCACCGGTATTTAATATAAAGACATAAGTGTCTCTACTTCTGGGCGAGTGGTCCCCTCTGTATCAGGTACTTCTCGCATTTTGCAGAGAGTAAAAAATGAAACAAACACTGGTGGGAGGGGTTAAAAAGTAAAGCACCCACCAATCTGCCACAGGGGTCTCTTGTTTCTCACACAGTTCTTTGTTAAATATGGAACTTGAGCTATGGTTAAGAAAGGAATGCATTTCCCCACAGAGCCTCCAACAAACAGGCTCGGGGATGCGCATTTCAGGTGGTGTGAGGGTCCTCACTGGAGGCCAGCGGGAAGAAGGGCTGGGTGCAGGGCGGGGTCCTAACGCCCTCTCCAGCCCCTTTCCACCTGAGCCCGATAATTCTACACCCTTGGACTTTTCAGTTACCCGATTAAATAAATTACACACACATACATACTTTTTTTTTTTCAACTAAGCCAATTTGAGTTGCATTTCTGAAACTTGCAATCCAACAAGTTCTGGCTAACATAGCAGTATATCCAAATAGCCTCCCTCTAAGTTAGTCTCATTTTTAAAGCGTGTGAGCACAGAAGTTCTGGTGTGTAAGGTGTGAGTATAAAACTGAGATACACTTTTTAACAAATAAACGAAAAAGTGGAGACCCTTTTGGAATTCTTATTAAGGAATGCTAACGACTGCAAATCTGAATTCTTTTAAGGGCTGGATTTGAGTTTCAAAAAACTGTCAGTATGCGATTGAAGTCTGTTCCATTAAATATCAAGCTAGGTAACTTGTTCCTTGTCAGAGCTAGGTGAGGCTACAAAAGAGATGTGATTATTTGATTAGCATATAAACTGGCTCACATTTCATGATTAGGAAAGCAGCTTTGGATAAAGTGTTACTGCACAAATCCACCCACTCTGGTCATTTTGCTTCTCTCCCTCCCTCAGTCCTTAGGTGAAATGTGACACTCACACATCCACCCAAGTGCAGTCAGTCACTCACAAATGGCTCAAGTACAACGCTGGACACACACATCAGCTTATGGCTTAGGGATTCCAAAAGCATTGACTCCTGTCTTTCTTCTCTCCCACTTCAGATATAAAGAGTTAAATTTGCCAGGAAAGATACAGTCCTAAATTAAAGGCAAACTCCAACAGGTGCTTCCTGGGAATCTTGTTAATATTGGATAACGAAAGTCAGTCTCTTTGGCAAACATTAATCATTAGCCAATTGTTGAAAATTAACTTGCGGTCTACAGGGACACACTGTGGAGCCCTCATATGGCCATTCGTTTATGTATTCACTCACTCCACACGCATTTCCTCTTGCGCACCAGGCACAGAGTTTTCACAGCACTACAGAGACGAATCAGTCTCCTGCCTCAGCCTCTGGGAACTCATATGCTTCTTCCATTCAAGGTCACTCAGCTATTTGGCCAAAGAACCAGGCTATCAAATCCCAGAGCCCATGTTCAGAAACGCCACACACCAACCCATTTCACAGAGAGGATATAAAATCAGGCAGAAAAGGGCTAACATTTATAAAGAGAGTTTACCATGCTTACGGGAGTGGAGGGGGAAAGTGAGTTCTTACACTTAAGCAGGTGGGGTTGGGAGGCAGGAGAAGACAGGGATTAGAGAAGGCTGAACGGCAGAGGCAGCACACGAGCTGTGCTGGAAGAGCAGACAGAACCTAGGCATGCAAAAAACCAGAGCACACAATCCAGACAGCAGAGCAAAGGCACGATGTAGATGATGCACAGAACTAATGACCACCTTACAGGCTAAGCACAATGAAGCAAGTGATGAAATTATGGTTTTGGAATTACAATTCACACCCTATGCACTCCTATGTGCAAAAACTGTGACATGCTGAAAATATACGATCATGCAGATCCAATGAATTCACTTTTTAAGCCCAGGAAACACCATACACTGGGATCTCCGCCATGGAGGAGAGAATGCAATCAAAGCAGACTATCCCACGGTGTTCCTGGCCATTGTGAAGCATCTGGTCCCGCTGACAACTGTCCACTGCCAGCATTGCTTCCCAAATATGCTCCCACCTGAGCTCAGCGACTCTCAGCCAGGGCACAGAATGTTCCAGACTTCTCAGGTCTGACACCAGAGTCAGAGGGCTCCTCCAGCCAGAGACACACAAGGGGGTCACAAGACCTTAAACTTTTCAGCAATATATGCTTATAACATCCCACCCACCCCAGCCAAGGACCTCCAAGGAATCCACAGAGGAACCTGTCATCCAAGAAAATCCTGAACACAGTTTAGAGGAAAGAATAGGGGAGGTGCTTCTCCTACGAGAGCCATTTACTTGGCGGTCATCAACAACACACAGTCACTGGACATCCATTACACACCACCAGGCCAGACCTGCTAGGGATTTAAAATGATTCACTATGAATTGCATTCTGAAGGTAAAGATTAGATATGCATACAAACAACTAAAACATGGGGTATTTTATACATAAAGTGCCATGTGAGAGGTTCAGGTAAGAGTGTTATTCCAGAACAGGATCAAAAAAGGCCTCATGGAAGAGACACAACTTGGGATGATTCCTGAGCAATTATAGGGACAGAGACATGTGAACAAAAGCTAGTAGGACTGAAAGATGGAAAAAGCAGTGGAGAGAAAGCCAGCAGATGGACAAATGTAAGGGAATGTGTTTAGGAACTTATGGTGGACAGATGGGTGGGACTGTGAAGGAGAGGAATGTAGGATAAACCAAAAAAGGTCGGACAGACCAAGGAGACCTGGCCATCCAGTCTGGCCTTCTCCCCGTGGGCAATGGGTAGCCACTGAAGCCTCAAGTATCTAGCAGAAGTCATCCAGCCATTGTATGTATAGGAAGGAAGGGGAAGACGTGAAGGATGCTGTGGAGGCAAAATGTCAACTAGCAAAAGCAAACAAACTAGCCTCAACAAGATGAGAAAAGGGGCTGAAAAGGGGCCAAAATCTTAGGAGAGGTATTCATGGCATTTCCCCAGACTTTTACTAAGCACCTGGTAGGAGCCAGGCACTTTGCCTGATAAAGGGCCGTGGGCCTTGCCTTCCGTGGGTACGGTCATTAACAGACCTCAGAGGAGGTCTGAGTGGCAGACGAGCAGCCCTATTTTGGACAGCTGTCATTTGAGGCAGTTCAGCACCACAGAGAAATGGGCGGTAGCCTGGGGGTGGGGGAAGTATCAGGAACAGGCTGCATAGACTGGAAACTGTCCAACCACGTCAGTTTGCTTATGAGAAACTCAAGTTTGGGGAGCAAAATAAAATGATTTTCAACACAGTGAAGTACAATATTGCAATCATCCCCACCCCAACACTCCATAAAGAAGAGCTAAGAGGAAAATTAAGTAAATGATATATGTTTTCAATAAGTGGAACTGAGGAACTACTGCTACCGACTGAACTGAGAGGGATGTTACTGTGGGAACTGAGTGGTACCGTTTCCATGGTGTCAGCCTCACTAGTTCCCTGCAAGTCCACAAATGTTGAGCTACATAGAAACTTGAGACTGTTTATATATTTTTTAAAAAGTCTAACCCTGGGAAAACTTGCTGCCCCCAAGGTAGTTTGTAAATCCCCTGAGCTGGCTGAGTTACACACAACCCAGACCAAACACACATTGTACCAGTGGGGATGGACACTCATCCAACAAAAATAATCATTTTACTACAAACAACCTGTAACAGGCAGAAACACCTTCCACAAAGCTGGCCCTTTATCTTAGTCTAAGTGCTCAACATACACATTTCCCACAGAGCTATGAAGCAAAGAAAACCATGAGCTCCCCGACGCGTACAGCTTTGCAACCCATACCGGTCTCTGCCCTTTGTTTTGCCATTCACATTAACTGAAAGGTATTTACTACAGATGAAAAATAAGCTTCGTTCAGCTGCCTCTAAACCAATCCCAAAAATAGAGCAATCACTTTGGTACAAATTGGGTCAAATGTATTAAAAAAAAACCCGCTCCCTGGCGGGAGGACTGCCATGGCATGGGACCTTGCTAAGAGTCAGGGGGGAAATCCACAAAGCTCTTCCCTTCCCACAGTGGGAAAGGAAACATTTAAAGAGTAAGGCAGAGAATAAACTCATCTGACCATGTGACCATCCAAGTGAACACAAGACAAACTCGAATGCTATGAGTTTCAGAATCTGAAGAGGTCCAAGGAATACATGTTGGTTTTTAGAAAGGCCTGTCAAAGGCACAAACTGCCTCCTCTCCTCCAAAAAAAAAAAAACAAAAAAAAAAAAGGCCAATGTGTAAGAATTGTCAAGAAAGGATTAACTGGGGAGGGGCTGCCAGGGAGAGATTTATCCATCTCCCACATTTTATTCCCTCCCTTGTTAGATGAGAAATCTAAATAGTCTGACAGCACATATAGTAGTACACCAAATCTCCCTGGGAAAAATCAGAATATTAATTAGCTATACATGCAACTACATTAATTATTCCATTGACTTAATTCTGCCTTTCCGAAAGGTGTTTATTTTCTAAGTTTATTTCATTGTGTTCTCTTGAGCTATAAAAACAACAAATTGGGTCACTGTCCACGTAGTTAAATTTGGTAACAAGGTTGACACCATCTGTGGCCTAGACAATGATGATCTATCCACTAATGGGGGTTTTCACTACTTCTGCTTTTCCTTTAAAATGATCATCTAATGTCACTATCCACAATGACAGCAGAAGCTATTTAAAATATCCGAAGTTACACAAATCATCTTTAGCATAGTATAAAGATGTACTAACGGTGTTTCTATGTATATCCCGTTTACAACTGAACTTCCAGTAGCAATATCCACATATTTTTTAATTAACTAGAAATCAGACCAGAAAACCCCAAAGATGAATAGACAGCATGCTCCATCTGAAATATGCCACATATTTTAAGTGTGACATGAAATCCTGTACATAAATCATGAGGGCGCACATCGCAAGAGCTCCATTTCGGTATCTCTTCAGAACTCAGAAGAGCGCTTCCCACAGTAATTCTGCCCTTATAACACTTAGTTAAGAACATCCAGCCCTACTAAACCACTACTTCATCACAAGAAACCAAAACAAATGGAACTCGCAAAACAACGGAGAGAGTTTCCTGTTTTCCAGCACTGGCCCCTCCTCCACCTGTCTTTCTGCCTGGCCTCCAATTATTAAGGATTGATCCAGCGAGGATGATGCAGCTCCAGAGAAATCCTGAAATGGCTTCTGAATCATCGAGGAAAGACTACAGAATGTCAGAGGTAAAAGCAATCCTAGTAATCTTATCCAGCCCCCTTAATTGACAGGTGAGTGAATGACAATGCAGAAAGGGTACAGGAAATGCCCCAAAATACAGCCAGTTGCCAGTCGAGTAGGACAAGCTCCTAGTCCAACTCAAGTACTCATCAGTGCTTTAAAAAGGGGGAAAAAAACCCCACACTACATCAACCTTTCCCAAATGAAGTTCCACGAAATGCTGGTTCCATGATGTGTTCTGTCAAAAAAATGTTTAAAGAATGCATGACCAATTACTTTTAAGGACAAGCTGAGTTAAACAAAATAAAATGATTTTTTAACTACAGACTTTCCTGGAGTTTTTACTTGAGCTAATGTGCACTATAAATCTTTAAGAAAGCAATAAAATTATGTGGAAGTATCCCAATTTATTTAACCATGGAATCATTTTCTTCTTGGGGCCTTTCACAGGGACTAGGAGTTAAAGAACTTAAATACTATCCTGTGTGCTTCTCCAAATTATGTTCCATGTAGTTTATTAGCTTTGTTGTAATCTACTTCTCTGAAAAATTAATAGTTCATATACAAAATCTATGGTAATTCTCTACTTACCAGAAAAATTGACCAAAGTACCCACCACTCCCAAATAACACTGTATTTTAAAAAAAAAGAGCTAATGCTGTCAGGAAAAGAGTGGTAGACAAAAGTTTATATGGAGAGAAAAGTTATTTTAATATCTGCTACAAACCTCTTCCATAAAACGTTCTACATTTATTTATACCAGATTCATGACTTTTAAACACTTTAATTTAGTATAAATTTAAGAATACAGGTTTAAAAAAAAAATTGTTGCAAAGCTCCAGGAAACATCACATGCATAGCTGCAAACTTTACCCACACAAAAAGCCAGCTGCTAGTTTAAGTATATAGGCAAATGATAACCACACATCAGGACAAGTAGGAATTCTGAGAACACTTACCAAGTTATGATTTGTTGAATTAGAATCATCTTCAGGGAATGGGATGTAAATAGCTAAGGCCACACAATTGGCAAAAATAGCCAATAATATAAATATGTCAAACGGTCTGAAAAATTTTGTTAAGGTGTATATATAGATATATAAAATACACACACGGACACACACACACACGTGTTAGACAAACACAAACCTTCACTATCATCATGCTCCCAATCATGCCACTTTTGAATCACCTTTAAAATGAAAATTATATATACAAATCCATTTTCAACTGACTGTTGTGATGACTAGGTTCCCAGCAAAAGTAATCTCAGGGGTCATCGCACAGTAGATGTCCTATCAAATGACCTCTCCATGTCCTTTTCTTTTGCAACAAGGATCACGTTACACTCATTCTTCTGCTGTTCATTTTATATGAAAACCTAAAAGCACATCCAATTAGGGCACTGTGTGAACCAGGTTTTTGCTTCTTGTAGTTTTAAAACCAGCAAGGGCCTTCAAAAGCTAAAATTCCTGGCTGTTTGTTTCTTTCCTGACCCAAAGAGACATCATCAGGAGACAAATCTCTCCCACAAGTCCTTGCCTCCACGTGTTAGAGCCATTTTCTCAGGGGCTGTTACTGGCTGGGTCACTGTGAATCTCTTGTCTGGACAGGGGCAGGCCAAGTCGCCAGGACCTTCTCCATCCCATGGCCTGTTCCAGTTCCTCAAATGCTGTAATAAGAAAGCCAGGCTTCAGCTCCCTCCTGTTTTCTTTACTAATGAATAATTATCACACCTTCAGACTACAGCTGGACTCGAGCTCGGCTCATGTGCTGTTACTGCATTCACTTTCTAACACACTAAAAGCCGTAAGAAATCAGCATCAGACACTTTCAAAGTATAATTTAACAATTCTAAATCTCAGGGGTCTGTCTAGAAGAATCACTGGGATCGACTTTCAACAGATACTTGCTTAAACATTCTGGTGTTATTAAGAGACATTGTCAAAATGGGCAATACAAAATTTGACATCTGCCAAAATGACTGTTTTTCTTCTTTTTGTTTCCAGCCTTTCCAAACATAAGGTTTCATGAGCACCTACCGAACCTAATCCACAACTCCAGGGCTTGATTTTTCAACAGTGTTTCTCCCACACACTAACCACAATAGGCAAGGCCCCTGGTTTACCTAAACACCTCGGAGTCCTAGAGCTTTGAGGATATGAACAGATCCTTCTGTATTCATTCTGATATCCTTCTGAAAAATCCAAAAATGCTTAAGGAAACAAAAACCCCTTGCCTCCCTGGGGATACCTTGAGTTTCATGAAACCTCAGCCCCTTGAAGAACTACCACACTCACGGAAGTAAGGACATGGACGATATTATTCCCCGACTGATGTTTAAAGCCAATTTGCTTTCATTCATATTGATTCTCTTAACTCATCTACTATGAAATCTCTTATCTAGGGACCCAATTTTAAGACAGTGCACCTTAAGATCTTAGAATCCCCTTTTTAATTTTTCTTTTTAGCGGTTCCTACTGAAATTTAGAAAGCCAATTGCCCCAATTTTACTCTCTATAGAAACACACTGTCTCTCCCTTCCTCCACACCACCATTCTTTCTTTTTAGTTTCCTAATACCTAAATGATAACTCAACAAATCTGAGAAATACTAACACTGTTCAGGAAGACCAAATGTAAGTATTTTTTTTCTTTATAGTGGTCCAGTTTCAGTCTCCAGGTATTATTGGATATTATCTCCCTGCCGCAAGATTTCTACAAGCCAAGCGGAACAGAATAATAGGTTGGATCTGAAAAATTCCTTCTCATAAAGCAAATACTCCTCATTCCCCCAAGATGCAGGATACTCTCTGCCTTTCCTAGGAGCTAAAACAAGCTAGGCTCTCACTGTTCCCGGGCTGACCGGGCCTAGTACAGCTGGCTTTGGGAGGATTTCTATAACTTGCTCCCTGAACTAAAAGGAAACCGTTATTTGAAAAAACAAACAAACAGATCACATATTGTTGAAGGATCTATTCTACTAGCCATCCCATTTGTAGGCAGACTCCTCCCTGCCTTGGCAGCCACATCCCCTAATTCCTGTACACCTGTGTGTCTCGCAGTGCAGAGGAGGGAGTCAGCAGCATGATCCGGGAAGTCTCTCCGTGCACATAAATTGCTATATACAAATTACTGTGCACAAAGAGAAACAGCACCAGGCCTCCCACCTTACTCCACAGGAAATGAATGACTCGACCAAGGGGTCTCTGTGTGCTCAGAGTCAAGTCAAGCCAACCTAAAGAGATCTTTCTGGCCAGGTGTAACTACTGCCTCTGCCCCGAGCAATGCCACTGAGGCCCACGCTCTTCACCTCCCTCCCTCCTGGGCCAACACGGTGTTAATTCTGGACTAGAAAAGAATTTAAAGAGAAAACACATCCACTGTACCCCAGCTATGTGAGAGACACCATAACTTCCTCTAGAGAAGAGACATCTGTTCTAAAAAGGAAAAGAACATGAAAACCCCTCAAATCCTATCTTTGTATTTGGCTGCTCTCTCCAAAACCTTTCTAGAAAGTTACCTCATTTTAACTCGTGTCCATGAGCACAGAAAGTAGACAGTTAAGACAGGGGGCATGTAAACAGCTGCCTGGCTAGGTATTCAAATTATAACAGGGTTTCTGCTCCACCTTTAGCCAGTTACCAACATCCTCCTCTTCTAGTGCGGCCCTTCCACCTGGGCGTGATCAGGGAACCCCTGGATTCATACTCCTTCCTATCGTTAGGAGCTGCTGTAAGGCCCCTTGTCAACCCCAGATATACTTCTGGGAAAAGGAAATGTGAGTTTTACCCAGGCCAATGAATCAACTAATTAGAAAGCCATTTGCATAGAAAGAAGACCTCAGTTAAACTTTTCTGAAGAGTGGCAGGAACTGAAGCCTGGCCTCCAGATTTGGGGAAGCGGATGAATAGGCAGAGCACCCTAATTTTCCAAGATCTGAGACATAACAACCATCTTGGGGCATCTGAAGTTCAGTTTTCAAAAATACAAAGGCGACACTCAGAAATGTAACTCCAGTCCAAGGACATAGAATTTTTTAATAAAAGCAGCAACTGCAAATTCCTCCACTGAGAGGGCTGTTCTCTAACTCTTAAGGGCTCACAAAAGGGGCGGACACAAACCCCTCCCTTCACATGTTCCCTCAGGCTCACAGTTCAAAAGCCTTTCTGGAACTTGTCGAAAGGAAATTCCAGAAAGTCATAGCATTGATGAGCAAACTGCTCCCTCGCTATGAAGCAAGTGTTCATATTTGTAGTCACCTGAACTAGAATCGCCAAATGTCAGAGCTAGAAGCAACCTCAGCACTAATTGGAGTTTCAGAAGCAAACTCCAAACATCAAAATGAGAAGATTCCACTAAAGGTTAAAAATGTTTGTGTTTTCGTTTTTTGTTGTTGTTTTTTATTTTGGGTAGTTTCGTTTTGTTTGTTTTGTCGTTTGCCCTGCTGGTGCAGCCCAGTGGGTTGAGAGCAGGCCTGTGAACGGAAGGCCGTGAGTTTGATTCCGGGTCAGGGCTGCAGGCCATGACCTCAGTTGGGGGCGTGCAAGAGGCAGCTGATCTATGTGAACATCAATGTTTCTCTCCCTCTCTTCCTTCCTCTCTCTCTGAAAACAAATAAATAAAATCTTTTTTTTAATGTATTTTTTTGTAGTAAAGTCTCACTTGGTCTTTTTTTTTTAATCAGCATATCTTAGTTGCAGTAGGTTCAATGCATACCACTGCCCAAAGACAATGGTGGATTTAAACTAATCATCTAATGCCAAATGACCAAAAGTGAGTTTCATATTTTAATTATCTACCACTTTGAAGTTTTGGGAATGTCACACCCTCCCCACACTACCACCACCACAACACACACACACACACACACACACACAGAGTAGGCTTAAACAAGCCCACAGAGCCACCCCTCAGTCCCCTGAGGAGATAGAAAGGTGTATACAATGAAATCCTTTACACACAGCTTCTCTTGCTCACATTCCAGAGACTGTTACCACTTTTAAGTGCCATTTCAGAACACAAATCCTTTTAAAGAACAGATGGTGAAAGAAAATGAGAAAGACTTCCCCCGAAAAAGGATACTTCCATTCCACTATACTAATGCAGGCTCTTCGAATGGGGTTATTGAGTGATAAACAGAAAAGGGCACGGGCAGGTCGGCTGTTGGACGAATTACCCTGTTTTTTGCTCTTGGAATATTGCTGACGTTTTCTTTGGGAGAGAGATCCTACAGGTGGGGGTGCGGAGGTGCTCATAGTTTGGGCAGCCTTGGCCTGTCTAGCAGCATCGATTGCAGCTTGCCAAGATAGGACGGTTTGCTTGGAGCTATTCGGCTGAGAAGTTGGTCCTTCACCAGAAAGAGGAAGCCTGGTGCCTCTTGCATAGTTTGCCTCTGGGAAGAAAGAAAAAATATAAGAATTTAGAGTCAGAAAAAAGCAAAGATTGGCTCCCATCAGGGAAACATTCCCGTGATTACATCTTGAACCTCATACCCTATTTTTCAGAAGCAGAGGTTTGGTCAGCCAGAGCAGCAGGAAAGTCCCTGCTCTCAGCCCCAAGTGTCAGTCACACAGAACCTTGCCGTGTGGTGTCCAACGTGGTTAGTACCACTCTACATCCATAAATTCACAAGGAGTCTTTCAGTGCATTTCTTCAGACCAACTAAGGTCATCCCCACATTTACTCCACATCTTTTCTTTTTTAAAACCCATGTATCTCTAATGAGTTAATAGATATGTACAACAGCTTTTCTCCAAAATAACGGCTACCATCACACACAAAAAATCGCCAATAATTCAATAGTCAATCATTTTCAGAGTTTTACTCCAACATCTTTCCACAGTCACAAATGCATTTTTCAGCATGGAAAAAAATAATCCTCCACTGGCACCAGGGCAATACCAAAGGCCCTATAACAAATATCTAGATTATGCACTGACACTTCCTGCAAATGAAAATTCATGATGGTTGGGACTCATTTCCTCCACAGGCTTCTGAAAACAGAAAACATCTTTAAAGCTTTTTTGCATTTTAAATTGCAGCCACAGCGGCCAAACCAGCATCCAGAGAAACAGGCATGGCAGGCAGCCTGCACCCCTGCACCTAGGATAGAAGGGCCGGCGGGCTGGATTGGGGGGCGGGTAGGGAGTGGGCAGGCCGGCAGCTTGAAGGTCTAAACAGAAATCATCTCAGTGTAGGCTGGCATCCCAGTGCACAAGGGCAGGACCTCAAGGTGTGCAAAGCCCCCTCTGGCTTTGGGTCAGGCCACCACCTAAGCTAGTCTCCCGGGCACCTGCCTGCCTTGGGTCATAACCTTCTCTCTGAGACAGAAGTCAAAGTGAGAATACTGGCAGACTGGCAGACACAGAGAGATGGGCGTTTGCAAAACCAATTCTTACTAAGTAAAGAACAAGGGAAAGTCAAAGCAAGCACAGGTCTGCCTGCTCAGCAGCCTGGGAAAGAGACCACGGGGGCGGGCAGCAAACAGTACCGGCCCAGAAAGGAGTCATGCCAAGCCTTCCCTTGGGGAGTGCTCACCTAGGAAGGCTGCAAGCCCACGGGAGTTGCGGGGGGCGCCGGCGACCTCCAAGAAGGATGGAGGAGGGCTGGCCAGGAGCCGGTCCAGCCTCCCCCGCCCCAGCCCGGCCGGCGGCGTGGTAGCTGCACGTGGTGCCCGGCCCGGGCTGGGGAGGGGAGACCCACAGCGGCAGCAGCGACTCCCCGGACATTGCTAGGTTACCGACGTGTGCACAGAGGCGCTGGGAGCGGGAATACGAGCTCCACCCGACCCCGGGCCAGTGATACTGAGACCCAGCCTCCCTCTCGAGGGGAGGGGTGTGCTTTACCCCCCGGCGGGAAGGGTGAAACCCAGCAATCCTAGAATTTTCAGGATGTCACCAGACCTTCTTCCTAGTCAACCAGGGGCGGGTAAGCAGGAGAAGGCAAGAAAAGGCTGGAAAGGGGGGTCGGGCTGAAGACTAACAGCCACCCCCTTCCACCGCTCGCTCGGGGGCGATGGAGGAAAGTTGAGCCCGGGGACACTGAACCCGAATCACCTTGGCTCGCAGCCCCTCCGGCTGCACAGCACACTCCCCCGACTCCGCGGCCGCCCCCACCCCACAAATGCAGAATTAACTCTGACATTCAAGGCCTGAAGGAGAGAACGGAGTGGCTGTCACGCATATCCCCTTTCTGTAGATGACACTGAGCTAGAAACATCCTCTCCAACCCCCTCAGCCCACCCAGAGCATCAGAGATGGGAGGGGTGAGAACGAAGCGGGGTGGGAAGAGGAGGACCATGAAAAGGATTAGATTTGGCAGCGGGTGCCCAGGCTCTGGCTGCTCACCGTTCGCGTGGTCCGCTTGCTGCTGCCGTTGATGCTGCATTTTTTTCATCATCATCATCATCATCATCCACGAACATTTATTGAGCGCCTACTGTGTACAGGGCACTGTGCTGGGCGTAGGGGCGGGGGAGGAGCGGGTAAGGGGGTTACCGATAGATAGGAGCCGCGGTCCCAGCCCTGATTCTCGCTTCAGCAGGGGGTGGGGAGGGACGGGGACTGATAACAGAAAATAGGAATAATTTATAAAAACCGCTCGCCACCCACGCTCCCTCCTTTTCAAAAATGGAGCAAAATAAACTTTTTTTTAAAAAATAAGATCAGATGTATATATTATCTTAATAATATATACATGTAATTTTTTGCTGCAAAGGAGAATTGGCTTGGTCCCTCCTCTAGCGGAGGGACGCCGCGGTGATGCTGGCCCGGCCGCCGGGGCCGCTCCGAGCGCCCCGCATGCCCGCCGCCCGCCGGCCGCCCGCCGCGGTGCCCGGTGCCGGGTGCCCGCCGCCGCCGCCGCCGACCGCGCCGCCGCTGCCTAGGGACCGCGGGCAGCCGGAGCTCACATCCGGGGACGGAGGCGCTCGGTCGCTCGCTCCGCGCCTGCCGCGCCGCGCCGCACGCCGGTTCGCCCTGGCGACGCTGCGCGCCCGCCGCCGTCCCCCTCCCTCCCCCCGCCCGCCCCGAGCCTCCCACGGGCCACGCCGCGCTCCGGCGGCCAGCTGCCCGGCCCGAGGATCTCCCCGCACAGCCCGCACAGTCGGGGTGGCCGCCGCCTGGGAGTCAGGGTGCTGCCACTTCGGCCTGGCTAGGATGGCCCACGGGCGCCAAAGGGTTAAGCGCGCTCCAGCCCCGGGCCGCCTGCTTAACCCCCTCCGCCCCGCAGTGTGCTTGCCCCTTCCCGCCCCCCACCCCCAAAGATGCAGGCGGGGCCTGACGCGGGGTGCGGATTAACCGCTCCGCCCCCTGCATTTCTTCGTGGCAGGGGATGGATCGCTTAGGCTTCCGCGGCCGGCCTCCGTTCTCCGAGGGCGTCCTCCCTTCAGCACACCTGGAGGAGGCCCCGCCCCCTGGGAGCACAGGTGCCAGCGGGTTGTCGACGCTCGGGTGCGGAGGAGCTCTCTGGTTCCCTTAGGGCTCCCGAGCCGGCCTGGCACCCCACTTTCCTCAGGCTCTTTCTGGTTGCGAGGAGGGGAATGGGAGAGCCGGGCCCTCCGGGAAGCACTCACTGCCCCAGGTAACAGCACCTTTAGATCTAACCGGGTCTCCAGAGCGTACCACCACCCACCCCGGCCCCGCGATGGGTCTGGCACCGCTTTGGGCTCTAGACGCTTTGGAGGGAGGAGCATATTTCTCTCCCCCTCGTCCTTCTCTGTCCCTCCCTTTCTCCACATCCTCCACCTCCCCATTGCACTTGGAGGCAGGTGCAGGGAAGTAAAAGCTTGTGTTGCTTAAAGGAATAGGTGATGCTGCCAAAACTGCTGATTCCCGTGTGGGAGCTGAGGAGAGTAGTTTCTTTTATGGTACCTTCACTATCTCATGGGGAGGGTGGGGGTGTGCAAGCAGCAGCTCCTGTCTAGAGGGGAAATACTGTATCTAGTGGATGACTGATATTTCTCATTTAGTGTAGTGCTGGTTGTTGGAGAAGGGTGTCTGCTCTTTTACTTCACAAGATTCGATTTATTTGCTTTTGTTCAGATCTGCGTGTTCCTGCTGCGTTTTAGAACGTTTGAGAACAGTCTTTAAAGCTAAAGGCTCAGCGTGAAGTAAGAAATTAAGGGAAGGTGCTCCCTGACCAAAGAAGGCACACTGAGCATCCTCAATTGTTGGGGGCCATCTGGGGAGAGATGTGGGGACCAAACAAAAGACTCTCCAGGAGCCTTCCTGGGAGAGGTATCTGGACTGGAAGGATGGAAACAATCAGGCTTCTTGCCCTTTTTTTTTTCCTCTTTGTTTTGGTGAGGAGGGAAGGTAGGGAAGAGCCCTGTGGCCTAGCAGTAATAACATAAAGCTGACCTGGGCCACCTCACCAAAGTCTGCTTCTGAGCCCTATTCCTTTCAATGGACTTCCCATCCACCCCACCCCTGAGTAGCCTGTATAGAATTCGCAAGTACACCTGTCGTTTTTAGAACTCTAGATCTAAAGCTTTGCCTCTTGAGATCTAGTCTGCAAAATGCCACCTTAATATTTGCTCACAATTCTGTTCAGTTCAGCCAGCATTCTAGACCTGTTAAGAACAGGGCCTAGGCTAGGCGTTGTCCGGACAAATCTATGGCGTGGCCCCTCCTGCAAGGACATACAACCTAGTGAAGGAAGAAAATTGTGTGTATGCCTCTAATACTATGCAGAACATAGGGTGTGTAACAGGTATGAAGAATGCTCTGCAAGCATCAAAAAGATTCATTATAATTGGGGGAATTGGAGACATTTCACAGAAGAGATGACATGTTTACTGATTCTTAAAAACTGATGGGGACAGGAAGAGAGGGATGAATCGATGGAGAACAGGGCAGTTTTAGGCAGTGAAGCTATTCTGTATGATACTGTAATGGTGGATATAGGACATTATGCATTTGTCAAAACCCATAGAAGTGTACAGCACAAACAGTGAACCCTTATGTAAACTATGGGCATTAGTCAATAATAATGCATCAATATTGGTTCATCAATTGTAACAATGTACCACACTAATGCAAGGTGTTAATAATAAGAGAAACTGTTGGGGAGGGAGGATATGGGAACTTTGTACTTTCTGTACAATTTTTCTGTAAACCCAAAACTACTATAAAAATATAAAGTGACTGATTTTATAGGCCATAGGTAGGGTGTGAGGCACAGGCCGCCTGGGCAGGGGGAGGAGGGCTGGGATGGCCACCAAAAGCCAGTGGGAGAAGCTTTGCTGGCTTGCTAAGACCAGATTTATCTTCTCTGCAGTGGGAGCCCATGTTTCTGTTTGTTTATTTGTTTTTAATTTTTATTATGTTTTAGAGAGAGAGGAAGAGAGAGATAAAGAGAGGGTGAGAAACATCGATGATGTAAGAGAGAAACATCAGTTGGTTGCCTCTCTTATGCACCCCAACTGGACCAGGGACCTGGACCAAACCAGCAACCCAGGCATGTGCCCTGACCAGGAGCCAACCCGTGGCGACCTTTCACTTTGCTGAATGACACCCAACCAACTGAGCCACACCGCTCAGGACGAGGAGCCCATGTTTAAGCTGAGAAGTGACATGATGAAATTGTGATTTGGGTCTCTGGGTTTTATATTTTAGATCTTAATAGGTTTATAGAATGAGAATATTTAACATTTTTCCATCCCAGCTTCTGAGTCTCATCTTTGCAGTATCTCCAGTAAGCTTTTCCTGAGGGCCTTGACTCAACACGACTCTGAATGCTTTGGCCCATTAGGTAATTTAAATATTTATATTTTGATAATAAGGTGAATTACTGAGTATATAAGTAATAGCTAATATTTTTAAAGACATCCTATGTGCCAGGCACTAGTATAAGTACTATATTTTATATGTATTAGAGGCTATGAGACAGGTAATATTAATACCCTCATTTTGAAGATAACAAACCAAGACCGTAAGCAGTGAAGTAACTTACCAAACCACACAGTTATTTAGTGGCTGACACAGTAAGGCAGGTGGAAAGGCTAGGAAAAAAGATTTCAGCTCTAAATCAGCCATGTGTGATAAGGCCCAATTATGTCACTAACGCATTATTGTGGAGTTTTAATCCCCATGCCTTGATATACAAAACACGCCTATGTAAAGGCACCAAGCTGGCATTCTAGATTTGGTTACCTATATTTCATTTTTTTTAAAACCTTGCTAATACCCTAGTTCAGAGCCTTACTGCCTAACATCCCTGGATCATTAACTAGACACCCCCTCTTCATTCTTCCTCCCACAAATAATCCAGCTTGTGCTCAAAAACACCGTGTCATTTCCCGAACCAAAAACAAAAACAAGGGCAGGGAGGGGGTGCCGCTGGTTCCTTCTTCGCTCCATGTCCAATCTAAACTCTCCTAACTGGCTTCCAACCTTATCATTTCGCACCATTCACCTTCAGTGTGGTCAGCAGTCTCCTCATTAGGCTGTGAACATGCTGTGCTCATTTCTGACTCCCTGCCCTGGCTCATGTTTGTTCGCTGACCTGAAATCCGGCCTTGCTGACCTCTAACTAAACCTTGCCTGTTGAATAAATCCCTGCCTCCTCCTCCCAGAAGCCATCTCTGATTTCCCCAGTCACTGCAAACAAACATGCGCCCCAACCCCACCCACGTCCCCTTCCTCAAAGGCCTATAGCACCTAGCTATTCCTTGAATTACTTACTTACCTTCTTGTGTCTTGTTTGATTGCTGCTTGACTATAAGACCTGTCTCCCCAACTGTAGTGCAGGTCCTTAAGCAAAGATCTCCTCCTTAGCCCCCTCGCTCCACTGCCAGGTGTTGTGCTTGCAATAGGCACTAAGTTCTCTGATTAGTCTGCACAAGACCATAAAAGCCCACAGATATCACTAGAAATTGTTAGTTAATATTTACAAAAATCCCATAAAGTGTATGGCAGGACACTTGGCCCTTTCATGATAAAAAATACAAACTAGGAAAATTGGGTCTTTTGCCCTCCAGGAATTCTAGTTAAAACAAATAAACAGCCTGAAGGCTTCGCAGAAAATAGCCCCAAACAAACTGTGAGGTTTGGTCTGAATGAATCTCTCCACCCTCAGGCCCCATGTTCAGAGGATAACACTGACCCACCAACCACCAGACGGGTGGATCAAGGGGGTGGGAACATGTGTTCCAGGTAGAGGAATGGCACGCACAAAGGCACAGAAGTCCAGAACGTGCAGAAATCAGTAACCAGGCGGTGAGGTTGGGACCTGGGGGTCCTTCGGAGACAGTGGTAATAAGTGAGATTGCAAAGGCCGGATGGAGTGGGATGGTGAAAGGTCCGCAGTATCTGGCTCACCATCCTGGGTGTTGCCCTGTAGGCCAGCAGTTCTCAAGCTTTTTGGTTTCAGGACCCCTTTACACTCTTTAAAAAATTACAGTAGGCTCCAAAAAGCTTTTGTTTGCTATGTAAGTTTTATCAACTGATATTTACCATATTCAAAGTCCAAACTGGGAGCATTTGAAAAATCATGTATAATTCCCTTTAAAATAATAATAAGCCCATTACATGTTAACATAATTTTTTTAAAGTAACTAAATTTTCCAAAACTAATTAATGAGAAAGGCATTCTTTTACATTTCTGCAAATCTCCTTACTGTCTGGCTGAAAAGGCAGCTAGATTCTTTCATCTTCTTCAATATACAATCTATAGTGATAGGATGTTTGGGTTGAAATATATGAAGACTATCGAGCCTCACACCTTTGGAAAAGGGAGGACTATTTTCATAGGCTTTTCAGATAATTGTGGTCGTTATTCTTTGCTGTGACACCAAAATTAAACCTTTAAAGGTTAGTTGAAATATGGAATTTGAAACCATATCAATGAATCTTTTCATACTCTGTTATATTAAAATCTAACAATTTGTATTACATTTTGAGTAGATCTTTTTACCAATGTATAATTTGGTAACATCATGCATTGGTCATTTGTAAAATATTGGTTCACTGAATAACACAGATTTTCCAACTGTTGAAGCATTTCATTATATTATAAAATAGAAACCACATACACTATTGTCACCGCCCATCTCATGAGAAAGTCTTTAAGTGTTGGTAAGCTGTCAAGCTCTCAGGGGCAGGTAGAAGTTTTTCAAAATTCTAATTTTCACTTGCAAGCTCAAATTTTATAATTGGCACAAATACTGTCAAGTTTTTTTCTTTGAGATGACTGGCTCACTGCATTCATTTTCAGGAAAATATCTGCCAAATACTGAGGTCTGAATACCAAAGTTCATCAGTAAAAATGGTATCCCATGAAAAAGCAATCCTTTCAGCTTCTTTCCTCAAACCATCACTCAAGTGAGACAACCACTCTCTGCAGCAAAATGTTTTATGCATATGTCCCAATTTGTCACCTAGTATATTAAGAAGACATCTACATAAGGATTGCACTTTAATAAAAATAATAATTCATACTGTTTCACCCAAGAGATTTTTAAGTAAAACTGGCCCTTTTTTTTTTTAACTGTGAGTGCATGGCAGAGACTTTACATAACACAATGTCAACAGGTACACTTTGGTGTCACTGCCTCGATTCATGCTAAGATGACACTAGAGGTTCCATTATTGATTTTGCACCATCAGTGCGAATGTCAACTAAGTGTAAAAGGCAAACAAGTCTTAATGTTATGGAAACAGTTTTGACCTTGAAGACCCCTTGAAAGCATCTTGAGGGCCCCCAGGTGGGACTACTCGATAAAATACAGGATACTCAAATGTTGCATGGGACATTTATTTGTTGCTTATTTGAAATTCAAATATAATTGGGCATTCTATATTTTTATTTGCTGCAACTGGCAGCCTTACCACTTTGAAAACAGCTATTCTGGGACCATTTTCGAGCAGAGAAGTGCTGTCAGAGATGTGCTTTATGAAAATAGCTCTAACCCCGGTGGGCAGGATGGATCAGAGGGTGGAAAGATTAGTACGTGTAGGATGTCCTGATAGGTCAATTAAGAAGATATTACTTCTTAGCTGAAGTGATTGAGAGAGGCAATGCTATTCAAGGCTTGGGCCAGGAAAGCAGGAAGACCTGTCAAATACAGCTCCTAGCCTAGTGGGGTCACCTATCCCGTGGCTCTAATTAGCCACCTCCTCCAACCCCAACCCACCCCCAACATCAGGACTTCTTGATTACAACGGAATTATATCCCACCCAGAAAAATTTAAAGGCCTTTCTTTTTGCTTTGGCCACATGGAAAGTAGAGCCCCAGCTGGTCTTTATCCTCCATCAACTAACTTCACTTGAGAGTAGGAGTTACATTTCACATCAGACTAAGTAATTCCAGTTCCTTTAACTGGTTCCTTGCCATCCCCCTTAACCCAATTCTTAAATCTTATCCATCACTCTCTGATACAGCAAATCCTCTCTATTTCCCCAGTTGGGAAATCCTGGCAGAGTCTAGTACATACAGTCAACACCCCATTTTCCATGATGACTGAGGGAAGCGGTAAAGGGGGCAAGTCTTACGTTTTCCATCTGTGATATGACTTAGTTATAAAACATGATCTCTGAGAGCTCTTACCATCCTGAGATGGTGTATTGGAGAGCCTAGACTTCGCAGCCAGGTTGGTCTGGGCTCAAATCCTGGTCTTGAAAGCTACTAGCTATGCTGCTTTGGGAAACTCACTTACCCTCTTGGGGTAAAACAAGGATAATATCACCCATCTTATCGATTCATTGCAAAGATTAAAATAATGTAGAGCCTCTGATACATACTATCAAGTTGAGTCATATAGTTTATGTGATTTAAATATACAGTTGCAGAGAGAGAAAGATAGGGAAGGAGGAGGGGAGGGAGGGAAGGCACCTTTTAAATAGTGCTGGCAGGAGTCTGCCCTTCCTTTGCTTGATCTTAGTTCTTGCCTTTATGTTTGGACTTTAAATGTGTCTCTCCTTTTTATTAACAGCATTCTGTCTCTCAGTATAGTCCCAAACCAATAGAACACATTTGGGTTTTTTTTTAATAGGCCTTGTATTTTGCTTAAATTTCAATTTCCAGTATATGCTTTAATATTTAAGTTTCAGTAGTCAACACTGATAACCCCCCAAAAAAGATAAAGTAGAAGGACAGGGATAATGGTAATGTAGGTATCTAAATAGTGTACATGCACATAAGTACAGCTGCATGGCACAAGCTGAATATAGAAGTGGACACACACACAGAGCACCCCCTGCGCTGGGTTTGGCCAACACTGCCGCACAGCCACCTCCCGGTTAAAAGCATGAACTAACCCCTGGAAATAAAACTTACATATTCACATGCGGGAAAAGTAACCCAAGTCTGCATCTGACCAAACACAGGAGCAAATTTACAAGGATAGGAAGTTTTTCAGGAGATCCAGAGAGTCAATAAATGTCAGAAATTTTATAGTTCCAACATTATAGTTTCCTTTCTGTTTCTCCAGAGAAGTTGTTTAAATATTCAATTCACAAAACAAAAATTGAAGTTTACATGGCTCCACTTTAACTGGTATCTCACAAGGACAGCACCTACCATATTTGCAGACCTGTTTCCTGACATAAGCCTTTTCAATTCTTAAATCAATGTTTTTGGGATCATTAAGTGAGAAATAGTAAAAATATTAAGAATCTTCATTTCATTAGTTTCACTAATAAACCCTTAGAAATAAGCAGCATAAATCTTGAGTGTTTTGTACCCCTTTAATTCACTTTGGTTAACAAAGAAGAGAGTACTTAACCAATTAAGGAATATTTTCTTTCTGTTTGACAAAAATTTGATATGAAAATGCGGTAACCTCTCTTACATTCATGATTATGATGATAAATGGATGCTAAAAATTGGAATTGGACCATGGGTTTGAAATTTAGATAAAATAACCAGACCTTTATATATCCTAGGTTATTAGAACATACACACAGATTTAAAAAATGCAACTTTTAAAAGGTTCCCATTTGAGAAACTTTTATAAATGAGAGGAACATTGTAAGAGCCAAAAACACTTATTTGAAGGAGAATTCATTATACAAACTTATATAACCCACTAAGGATTATCTGTTTTGTGTTCTAATAACCAGAGTGGCACTGTATTGCATCCAAAAATATGGAACTTTCTATTTGTCAGTTTTATCTTTTTTAGGTTGCTATTTTTAATGTGTGTTTATAAGACACTGAAGACATCTCAGTCAATCATGTATTGAGCAAAATAATCACCATGGCAGGGAGACACACATGGTAGTCTTTATTGTCAACATGTCTATAAAACTGAATAAATATTTGTTAGTGTTCCATTTTGATAAATACAAGGAACACATGGGGCTGAAAGGGAAACTATCAAGAGCTTTATAATTTTTCAAAGACTCAAACTACTTTAATGGTTAATAACAAAGAATGCTAGGGTGGATGGGAGGGCTTTGCAAACATACTACATCAAAAGCAGACCAGACCTTTGATGCTGTGGCAAAGTAATCAAGGGGCTAACAGACAGAACATCTTGTCCCATGAGGCTAAATGCTTAAGTGGCATAAAAGATCTTAGGAGATTCTTTGCTTTCTGCTGCCCATTCCCTTCCCTTCAGCAGGCCTCTCCTTGGCTTTCTTTCCCAGCTCCTGCCTCACTTGGTCCCTTCCATCACCCACAGACCTTCCTTCTTACAAGTTGCTTCCCTCCAGTCCCCTTACTTCCTCCTCCAAATATATCTTCATAAATCTCCAAACTGTCCCAGTCACTGTGGCTCCCTCTAGACTGCTGAAGGCAAAGGGAATAAAAAGAATCTCACAGAAACAGTCAGAAGATCAAGGTTCTTGTTTCTGCCACACTTAGCTGACGTCCCAGAACTCGGCAACGGTGCACTTTAGAACTAGAAAAAGGGCAACAGGAGGGCCCGGACTCCAGGCTCTGCCCCTCGCTGGCTGGGCAGCTTCAGCAGTCACATTCTTTCTGCGCTTGCTGCTTCATCTGTCACATGCCCTCTCTGTGAGGTCACAAGGTATAAGAAGATCATAGGAGATGGGTATGGGAGAGCATTTTATAAATTATAAAGCACGAAACCCATGGTTTCCAAAGTGGTGTTCCCACGACAGCAGCATCAGCATCACCTGAGAACTTAGAAATGCACAATCTCCCACACAGCCAGACCTACTGAATCTGAAACTCTGCAGGCAGAGCCTAGCAAGCTGTTTTAATAAGTCCTCTAAGTGTTCTAATAGACGTTGCAGTTTGAACATATTCTTTGCAGATGAATGGCTTTGCACAAGATTTCTTCTGGTTGTAGCTGCTATCATTCTGAATAGACTCTGCCAGTGTAAGGAATGTTAATGCCCTTGCATTGCAATGGTACTTATCATGTGAGTAGCACAATATCTTATTCTCTTCTGTTCTCTCCTTAATTCTCACAAAACCCTGCCAAAGTAATATAAGTGGAGCAATTCAGAGAATCCCAGGGCCCTAACACTGTTGATCATAAAATTTGTAACATCTCTGGGGGCTGGGGAATATTCTATCACATGACCAGCCCAACAACTTGATGGAAATCTATGTACAGTTTCAAAAATACCAAAAATATCAAATTCTACATATTTCCACCCTGCTCACTGATGCCAGAAATTCCACCCTCACAGCTTAAAGCTTTAGTCCTCCCCCTGAAAGATGGAAAAGACCCTAATTATCAAGGAAATGGATCTTCGGATTTCATTTAATCTTCTTCCTTACCTGGCTAGGCATTGACATTCTGGTGTCACTTTTTTAAAAAGTATTATAACCCTGGCCCATGGCTCAGTTGGTTGGAATGCTGTCCCATACACCAAAAGGTTGCAAGATGAATTCCCGGTCAGAGCACAGACCTAGGTTGCTCAATGTTTCTCTCTCACATCGATGTTTCTCCCTCTGCCTCTCTTTCTCTCTCTCTCTCAAATCATAAACATGTCCTCAGGTGAGGATTTCTTCTTGTATTGTATTTATACAGTTTGAAAAGCACTCTCACATGTAATATCAACATTTCATTTGCTCACTACAGCCCATGAAGCAGAGAAAATTCCTCCTTTTAGTAAAGAGGAAACATGTACAAGGCTACTGCCCACTTGGATTTAAACCCTGGCTTTCCAACTCCAAGCCTACTTCTTTCATCGCGGTGTGTATCTTCAGTCTGGTGTGCACACTACTGCTGAGGTGACCTGTGCATTACTGCTCAACGCCACATTCCCTTCTGGAGAGGGATGCTAGGGCTCCAGAGCCCTGGGGCAGCGCATGATCCCAGGCTCCCATCACTCGAGCAGTTTCCCAATTTGCTCCCCCTGTGGACCGCCTTTCTGTTTCTAGAGCGCAGAACTTAATGATTCCACATATGGGCAACACTGTCAGCCGTGGAAAAGAGATTCTGCTACACATAATTGTGCTCTGAAAATATCACTGTGGAAGCACATAACTGAGTCACAGAGTTCGCAGGGGACCTTCACAAAGGAAAGGCCCTTCTGGTGATGAACTCTATGGGTCTCTGCAAGGTGGCCGAGGGCATGGTCCTTCCCTGACTCTAGGCGGAGGGTTGCCGAGGCCAAGCTCAAAAGATATTCCGTGCACTATCATTGAGGTAAAGACACTTGGTTCATGCATAGAAGTCTGGCCTTAGGTTTTCTAAAATTTTTCCAAGCCTATCGTTCTAATTTATACACAACAAAAGTTTGTATTCCATTATCTGGTCTCCTTGTACCATATGCATCACTCAAGCTCCCATCCATGTGATAATGGATTATAAATTTATACTTCTGGTCCTGCCCTTTAACCTAAGCTCAATTACCATACCACGTAACACGTGCCAGATGTAACCATCAAATCTAGGTGGAAATATCTTAAACCAAACTAACTTCTCATTGTCCTCACAAACCAGCTCCCCCCAGCAACTTCTAGCACAATCATTTTTCAACCAACAAGACTCAACATGGTGGAGCTGTATCTTCTTCACTTTGGATATTTGGCTCATCCCCACTAACTTCTGTTTCCTGCTTATACTCTTCATACCGCTGCCTGACCGATCTTGATTAAATCTTCTTTCACTGTGCTATTCTCTGATCCAACATTTTCATTCTTGCCTTACAGCCATGAAAACAGTGTTTTTCCACACTGGCTACAAGTTAGAGCTTCTTAAAATTTCCAATATCCAAGCCCCATTTCCAGAAAATTCCAATTCTGGGAGCCTGGGCTGGGGTCCGGCCGTCAGTATTGCTGCAAATCATTGTCCTGAACTGTGCTTTTCAAACTTTAAGGTGCACGGGAATCACCTTTGGATCTTGTTAAAATGTAGACATTTCAGCAGCTGAAATCATTCCTCAGAATGTTCACATTAAGAGGAACTTGAGAGATCCCAACACAGCCATTTCTCTCCCCATCATTTTATTGATAAGGCAGCTGAAGTCCCAAGAAGAAATTAGCTTTTCCTCACAAGACCAAGTGGTTAGTAGCAGATTCAGGACTAAAGTCCAGCTTCCCTGTTTTGTTTGATCCAGTAACCACACAGCACTCATTTCAGAACAAGAAGCTTTTGATTCTTCCAGATATAGCACCTTTCTCAGTGTGTAAGGGAAGTCACTACTGTCGGGGGTGGGCAAAAGTAGGTTTACAGCTGTTCATATGGAAAATATTACAATTAATAAATAATACAAGAGTAAGTGCTGTTTTGTGTACTCACAACTAACTGGAAAACTACTCTTGCCCCACCCTTCATTAAGCAAATGATATGCCAAGGTACAGTCACTAGCTAGGCTGGATAAAACTCAGGAACCATGTGCAATGGCAAGATGTTACAAAATGGCAGTCTGCAAGGTCGGACACCACCTGTAACAGGACCCTCCTGCCTCCCACAAGAGGTCAAGCTTTACAGCCCAGCGTAAGACTCCTGATGATCTGGCTGCAGGGTTCCCCAAAAATCTGGTCCCATCTTACCCTTCCAGCATCCCTTCCTGCTGGGACATTCCACTCAAACTTGCTGTTTCTCACACATACCTTAGCCATTGCTGATTCTTAAACCACCAGACTGCTTCTAGGCACAGGGGCCCATGTGGACATGGTTAAATTTGCTACCTTACCTTTAATGTCTTAAAGTGTGGAGTTGAGCTAGGCAACCGCTCAGTCTGAATGTGGGCCCGGACCTCACAAAGGTGCCACCCTTTCAGGAACTGTAGGCATGCTCTTCCCAAGATAAAGGAGCCTTTCTCTTTTGGCTTCCTGTGAGGATGCAGTTCCACTGTGAGGAGCCCAGACAATTGTCATGCTGTGGCCAGAGATGTTTAATTGGATTTTAAAAGATGAGACAGCAGTGGGGAGCTGATTGTCAGCACTCTGACAAGGCCAAGAGGCGTAGGTGGCCTGGCAGCAGAGAGGAGGGGACGCCTGCCCAGTGTAGATCACTGTCTCCTCCAGAGACGGTGAGAGGCAAAGGGGAGTGTGGCCGTGGCTGTGGCAGTAGAGCCTTCCACAAACTCCGTGCCAGATTGCCCTCAATGCTGTGTCCACCCCCAGAACTGGACTCTCTCAGGAGGCAACCAAGGCTTCACTTTTTACCTTACCCCTCCTCGTAAGAAAAATGTCTCTAAGCCATAATATCAATAATCTGTCTTTATATTTTTAACAACACTCTCCTATTTCCATGCTACCGTTTAGGCCTCGCAAAAGCCTCAGAGGTAGGTCGTCAAAGAAAATATTATCACCCTCAGGTTATAAAGGAGTAAACTATACTAATTAAGCTGGGACATGAGTTTGCCCAAGGTAGTACAACTAGTAAATGGTTACACCAGCACTGAAGATCAGCTGTCAAAGATCAGTGATGAAGCAGTAGATAAAAGCAGTTTCAGTGGCAAGTACACAATTTCAGTTGCTGCATCTTAATACAATTCCCCAAAGAAATAAAGATCCCTTTGTTGTGACAGCGCAGGGAGGGCTGGCTGTGCCCTGAAGGCTAATTAAAAAAACAAAAGTTCCCATATACTCCCTTCATCCAAGGATCGACAGAGGCTTTACACAGAAACACCAGCGTTTCCAGGGCACAAGGACATGTACGTGCTCAGCTGCTTCTAGGCACAGGAAAGCAAGTGGCTAAGGAGAACTCACGGATGCTCTTCTGAGACGGGTAGCACATAGTGTGGCATGAACCCAGGCTGTTAGATTCATCTTCAAGATAAATGGGGTTCTTCTGGTAGATAAGAACTACCACTGGATATGTAAAGACACTTTTTTACATTGTTTTTCTTGGAAACATCGTAGAAGAAAAACTTGAGAATGAACATATTTCCTGAACTTGAAGACTGCCACCCCCTACACCATTTTTAAAAGCTTCGGGGGGTGATACTTTTCCTAAAACCTGGGACAGCATTTAGACTTTCAGCCTTTGCCTCTAAAAAGACACAGCGCTGAGAAAGCGTAAGGAGTAGCTTTATCCCTATGAGGAAACTAAGTGGATTCCATGTCCAGTGGCTCACAGAAGACAGGAATATTGAAGTTTGTTTCCTTGACAGCAACTGAGTCAAGCAAAGCACTTTTATATACATTAATTGCATTCATGTATATAAATTTCTCATGTTTGATGAGGAAACTAAGGCCCCCCCAAAAGTAAAATAACTCATCAAAGGTTATAGACCGTTTAGTGATAGAACTAGAAATAAAACGCAGATCTTTGGGATCTCTGTTGACTTTAACTTGAGAAGAGTTTCTAAAAAGACTGTACTTGTTTTAAAGCTCAGAATTCAGCTTTTCTAAGCATTGGGACAGGTCCTGTTTTAGTTTGATGATTGATTAGTCCCTGTGTAAACAGACTCATTTCTACATACTTGAGCCATAAAAAAGTTGTTGAAAGATTATTTAAAATACACAGAAAAGAAAATAGATGGGCATGGAATTTTCATACATTTGAGGAAATGTAAATTTGATAAACCAGGTGAATTCCTAGAGGAGCAAGAGAAAGTGAGAACAGCACTTTAAAGAGGTAAATGTTTCCACTGGTCTCAAAATCATCCTGAGAGCACTATCACGACTTCTGAGCTCACAAACAATATTTGCCACTAAACTTGCAGCCCAGAGGCTCATGGAGGCAGAACCAGCACCGAGCAAAAAGCTTAGTTTCTGACTCTCAGCTTCTCTTACACACACCCTATCACTGTCTTCTGACCCCCTCTCCTTTCTCTCAGAAAAAATATGTATACCTTTCTCTTAGGAAAAAACTCTACCTTCAGTAATTTGCACCTTAATATGTATTTAAGGCTTTATGTTATCTTTCCCTCCAGGAGATTGCATTTAAAGCCTTTTCTTTAATGGAAGAAAAATACCATATTAGTGAAAGGAATTTTCAGCATTAGTTAACCACTCTGAGGAAAATCTGCTCCCCTCCAACAGAAATACCCCGGCTAAAGAAGTGACTCCTTGCCTTCAAAATCAAAGCCATCCCAGTTTTCTTGGGAAGAAGAGAAAGTACCACAAATTTGTAACATAAGGGAAAAAGAAACTTCTGTACTGGCTCTCCTTGGTGTTAAAAATAATGAGCCAACAACTGCACACAAGGAAAGAAGCAGGTTTGGAAATAATACAAGGTAACACCTCTGTACTGATTCTGTGTGCTAGTCATGTCTCCTGTTCCCCAGTCACCCTACCAAATGCAAGCCTCAAAAATAGTTAAATCTACTCTCCATGGTTACTCCTCTGGCCTTCGTGCAAACTGTGACACTGTGTATGTTAACAGCTGAACACCTCACTGTAGCTCAATTTCAATAACTCTAGCTCCTTGGTCTAGAATCTCACATTGTACTTTCCTTGTGTAACATGAGATCTTAAGGCTGTACCTCTCATGTGTATTGAATCCCTACAATGGCTCAGCACTGTGTTGGGTACCATTCGGAAGACACACACCATGATGAAATTAACTAACAAAACAGAGGAATGTGCTGGGCTCTCTATCTTCTAATTTTTTTTTTTAAGGGAGAATGTGGTGAACTTTATTGATGATGTAAAATAGTGGTTCGCCTCCTGACTTCTTAATGTCCCATCTCCTTCATCTCACGATGGAAAAAGTCCAATCTTATCTTCAGTAGGGCTAACATAAAAGCCAGAGTCTAGAGTTTCTGTTCCATATCAAGACTAGACTGGACTCCATACAGTCCAGTCCAGTGTTCAGCAAGTTTAGTGTGTGTTTCCAGCTGAAGTCCATTGCTGTGCAGTGGTATTATGGCTCCGTCCTGGAGCCTGCATGTGTGGAGCCCATGTAGCCATAGGACACACAGCTATGGGCCACACAGTTATTAGGGCCACATGGCTGTGTGTTCCTGAGTGAGAGAGCGCATGAATGAACAGAGCTGCTGTTTAAAAAAATATTTATTTTATTGATTATGCTATTCCAGTTGTCCCATTTTTTTTCCTTCCCTTTATCCCCCTCCACCCTGTGCCGCGCCACCCCCCAGTATCCCCTCCCCACCCATCCTTAGTTCATGTCCATGGATCATACATATAAGTTCTTTGTCTTCTCCATTTCCAATACATTCTTCATCTCCCCCTGTCTATTTTGTACCTACTTAATTTATGCTGCTTATTCCCTGTACCTTTTCCCCCATTTGCTTCCTGCGCCCTCCCCTCTGATCCCCATTTCTATGATTCTGTTTCTGTTCTAGTTGTTTGCTTAGTTTTTGTTTTTGTTTTTTAAGTTCCATTGTTAATAGTTGAGTTTGTTGTCATTTTACTGTTTATAGTTTTGATCTTCTTTTTCTTAGATAAGTCCCTTTAACATTCCATATAATGAGGGCTTGGTAATGATGAACCCCTTTAACTTTACCTTCTCTGGAAAGCACTTTATCTGCCCTTCCATTCTAAATGATACCTTTGCTGGGTAGAGTAATCTTGGATGTAGGTCCTTGCCTTTCATGACTTTAAATACTTCTTGCCAGCCCCTTCTTGCCTGCAAGGTTTCTTTTGAGAAATTGGCTGATAGTCTTATGGGAACTCCTTTGTAGGTAACTCTCTCCTTTTCTCTTGCTGCTTTTAAGATTCTCTCCTTATCTTTAATCTTGGGCAACTTAATTATGGTGTGCCTTGGTGTGTGCTTCCTTGGGTCCAGCTTCTTTGGGACTCTCCGAGCTTCCTAGATCTCATGGAAGTCTCTTTCCTTGGCCAGATTGGGGAAGTTCTCCCTCAGTACTTTTTCAAATAAGTTTTCAATTTCTTGCTCTTCTTCTTCTCCTTCTGACACCTCTATGATTCTGATGTTGGGACATTTAAAGTTGTCCCAGAGGTTCCTAAGCCTCTCCTCATTTTTCGAATTCTTGTTTCTTCACTCTATTCTGGTTGAATGTTTATCTCTTCCCTCTGTTTACAATAATTGATTTGAGTCCCTGTTTCATTCTCTTCACTGTTGATTCCATGTATATTTTTCTTTATTTCACTTTGCATAGCCTTCACTTTTTTAAAAAGCCTCCATTTTGTGACCATACTCAACCAATTCAGTGAGCATGCCGATTACCAGTATTTTGAACTGTGCATCTGATAGGTTGTCTATCTGTTCATCACTCAGTTCTATTTTTGGAGCTTCAGTCTGTTCTTTCATTTGGGCCATATTTCTTTGTCTCAGTGCGCTTGTTAGTTTGGGATAGGCGGAGCCTTGGGTATTTACTAGGGTGGGGCAACGCAGGTTGCTGGGTTGTGACATTCTGTGTGGGGGAGGGGTCTGAGAGGAACAGCGCTGCTTGCCCGGCTCTTGGCAGGCTTTCAGTCACTTCCCCCACTACCCACAAGCAAATTGGGCCCCTCTGGTTCTGTTTCCTGGGCAGGTGGTTTTGTGCATGTTCTAGGACCCTGTGGGTCTCTCCAACGGACTCTCCTATAAGGCTGGGAGTTTCTCCTGCCACCCCCAACCCCCACAGGTTTTTACCTCCAGGGATTTTGAGGCTTTCTTTTCCCTCATTGGAGCCCTGGGTTGTGCAGTCTGTCTCACTCCCCAGCTGTTTCTCCTGGTTTATCTGCACGTAAATATGGCACTGCCCAGTCCGCCAGCCACCACCTCACCCACCTAGTCCTCCAGCCACCACCTTGCTGCATGTCCTCTCCACCCAGGCTGCCCGTCTCCGCCCCTCTTACTGGTCTGGATGAATGTTTCTTCTTTAGCTCCTTGGTTGTCGGACTTCCATGCAGTTCAATATTCTGGCAGTTCTGGTTATTTTTTGTTTTTAAATTTGTTGTTTTCCTTTTGGCTGTGTGAGGAGGCAAAATGTATCTACCTACACCTCCATCTTGGCTGGAAGTCCTAATTTATTTTTTTAATAATCTTTACTGTATTTTTTCCATTATCATTCAGTCCCTTTAAAACCACCTCCCCCCAGCAATCACCACACTGTTATCCTTATCCATAAGTCATTTTTCCTTTCCGCTCAATCCCTCCACCTCTGCACTTCCCACCGCACCCTGCCAACTAGCTGTCATCCTGCTCTCCATCTATGAGTCTGTCCCCACTTTCCTTGTTAATTCAGTGTGTTCATTAGATTCCACATATGAGTGAATCATATAGTATTTGTCTTTCTCTGACTGGCCTATTTCACTTAGCATAATTTTCTCCAGGTCCATCCATACTGTCATGTAGGGTAAAACTTTATTCTTCTTTATGGCCAAGTGTATTCCATTGTGTAAATGTCCTATAGTTGTTTATCCACTCATCTACTGATGGACACTTGGGCTGCTTCCGTATCTTGGGGATTGTAAATAACACTGCAATGACCATAGGGGTGCTTATGTTCTTTCAAATCAGTGTTTTGGGTTCCTTCAGATATATTCCTAGGAGAGTATCGCTGGGTCAAAAGGCACATCCATTTTTAATTTTTTGAAGTCTCCACACTGTTTTCCACTGTGGCTGCAACAATCTGCATTCCCACCAACAGTGCCATAGGGTGCCCTTTCTCCACATCCTCGCCAGCACTTGTTTGTTGATTTGCTGAGGATAGCCATTCTGACAGGTGTGAGATGATATCTCATTGTGGTTTTAATTTGCATTTCTCTGATGATTAGTGAGAAATGTTGAGCATTTTTTCATGCCTATTGGCCATCCATATGTCCTCTTTGGAGAAATGTCTATTCAGGTCCTTTGTCCATTTTTTAATTGGGTTTTTTTTGTTTCTTTGGTGTTGAGTTTTATAAGTTCTTTATAAATTTTGGATATTAACCCCCTATCAGATATATTGGTGAATATGTTCTCCCATTCTGTGGGTTGTCTTCTTATTTTGTTGATGATTCCCTTTGCTGTGCAAAAACTTTTTAGTTTGATGTTTTCCATTTGTTTATTTTTTCTTTTGTTTCCCTTGCCTGGGGAGATATGTCCAATAAAATACCGCTACAAGCAATGTCTGAGATCTTGCTGCCTATGTTTTCTTCTACAACTTTTATGGTTTCAGGTCTAACATTTAAGTCTTTAATCAATTTTGAATTTATTCTTGTGTGTGGTGTAAGAAGGTGGCCTAGTTTCATTTTTCTGCATGTATCTGTCCAATTTTCCCCAACACCATTTATTGAATAGACTATCTTTAGCCCATTGTATATGCTTGCCTCCTCTGTCAAATATTAATTCACTAAAAAGGTGTAGGTTTATTTCTGGGTTCTCTATTCTCTTCCATTGATCTGTTTCTGTTTTTATGCCAGTTCCATGCTGCTTCCATTACTATGACCTTATAGTATAGTTTGATATTAGGTAGCATGATTCCTCCAACTTCATTCTTCTTTCTCAGGGTCGCTGTTGCTATTTGGGGCCTTTTGTAGTTTCACATAAATTTTTGAAATATTTTTTCTGGTTCTGTGAAATCCATCATTGTAATCTTTATAGGAATTACGTTGATTCTATAGATTGTTTTGGGTAGCACAGACATTCTAATGATGTTAATTCTTCCTACCCATGAACACAGTATGTGCTTCTACTTACTTGTATCTTCATCTGTTTCTTTCTTCAGTATCTTACAATTTTCTGAGTATATAACTCCTTCCTCCATCCCATTTCAGCAACCTACCTACCCTCATGCTATTACCCTTGACTTTACCATTGCGCATGCACACACACACACACATCACTTTTGTTTTTTTCCAAATTCAAACTCCAACCTCCTATTCTTTTGAGCTACTTGCTCAAGTATCCCAACCTCAGCAGTTCTTCAATATCACTTTGGAATTGCAATGCACTTTCTCACATTTATCGATTGGTCAATAGTTCTCTCTCTCTAAAGACTCATTCTCTCCTCTCTCTCTCTCTTTCCACTTCCTCCTATACACTTTGAATTCCATGTTCCATTTTTATAACCACTTCCTTGTAAATCCTCTCAACACTCTTGCTCCTCTCCACCTGCTGCACTCCCCTGACAAAACCTCCCTGCTTGGATATATTCAGGCATCTTCCTTCACCATGTTTGTGCATGAGTTTTGGAAGCACATCTGGGTCCAAACTCATTTACTAAGTAGCACAGAAAACTGCAAGTTGTAAGTGGGTCCAGAGTAGGAAAGGATTCTATAGAAAGTCAAGCAGTGATGCATTCAGCTCTGTAACTTGGACCATCTGACCTGGTGGGGGTGAGGAATGGGATGGAAACACCATGAGGAGTTTATGATAAACTCCTACAGAAGAATCACAACATAAATTCCAAGGGTTCTGGAGCAAGGCCATACCTAGAAAGAGAACTGTAAACCATTTTTAAAACTTCCTCTTGTATGCCACTGGGCTATGAGAGAAATGGAGTATCTGATCGTAAGACACTGAGTGACCATGTAGCTGAGTTTCCCATCTTGAACAGGGATCAGACAGACCCACCAACTCATAAGTTAGGATGGGCCCAACAGTGACATCTCATAAGGCTGAAGTAGTACATCCAGGGTTGAATGTGAGTATGGCCAGAGCATACAAAAAAAGCTGCATGAAGCAGGTAGCAGAGACTCCCAGGTCCTCCACCTTTTTGTGAGCAACTGTCCCTTAACTCACACCTATGGCCACTTGGGAGGTCCTTTGTGAAGAGCTGACAGAGGAGGAAAAAAACAGAGCATGGTTTACAGGTAGTGACTTGATGTGTAGGTGCAAGCCAAAAAATGGACCACTATTGCACTCTGAGGTTAACACTGCAAGACAGCAGCTATGTGTTTACACCTGGCCACCACTGTATGCTGGAAAGGGAAATGGCCTGAAGGAAGAATATACATAAACTTATAGTCAGAAGTAGATGTCCTGACAGGTTGGTCATGGGCATGGAAGGACAAGGAGGTTTGGGAAAGAGGCATGTGGTTGGAACTAAAGGTAGAAAGACAAAGTGTGAAGATATTTATATCATGTACTAGTGCTCACAGATTGTTTCATGCTTTTTCTGTGGTGGATACTAACAATCAACTAGACAGAACAGTGTAGCTGGCTGACAGAGGCTGGCTGATGTCAGGCCTTGGCTTCTCTAGGGCTGGCACGATGGGCTCATGAATGACATAGTCATGGGCCAGGGATGGAGTATACACATGGATCCAACACATGGGTTCTCATTGACCAAGGCTGATCTTGTCAATACTGTTGCCAAATATCTAACCTGCTGGCAACATAGAACAATTTTTATACCTGATACAGCATTTTTCTTCAAGGAGACCAACTAGCCACCTGGTACCACATTGATTGCATTGGACCCCTTCTATCTGGAGGAGGCACAATTCTTTGTTGGGATTTTACAGTTTACCTTTGATTTTCATGCCTACGTGGTCTTGGCCCACATCATTATGTGAGGGCTCATAGAGTGTTTGGTCCACCAACACGGACTCATTCTACAGCAAAGAGGATGAGGCAGTGCAGCACATAACCATGAGATTCACTGATCCTATCACATTGTTCATCTCTCTAGAAGCTGCCACATTCACAGAATGGTATAACTTTCTATTGAAGTTGCAACTGAGATACCAGATTAGATATGATACTCACAGGTTACACGCAAAGCTTACACATAAGACAATGACCATTACATTGTTTTGTGTCTCAAGAGAAAAAAATGAAAGGGTCTGAGAACCAAGGGATAAAAGTAGGAGTGTCCTCACTTGCTATTTCTCCCTGCAACTTCAGCCTAGGGAGGAGTCTAGAGGTCCTGTTTCCATAGGAATAACACTTCCACCAAGGGAGACCAGAGAGTTTCACTAAACTTTAAGCTATAGCATCCACTTAGTCACTTTGAGTTCCTTGTTCCAAAAGATCACCGGGCAAGGAAAGGTGTCAACATCCTGACAGAGGTCATTGACCTTGCTCATCAGCAGGAGGTAGAACTGCTGGTACACAAGAGGAGCAGGGAAGAGTGTGCTTGGCATCCAGGTGGCCCACTGGTACTCGTCTTGGCATTCCCCTTCTCAGTTTGTTGATATGTGGACAAGTACAGCAGACTTGGATCTCAGATATTTCAGGGATGACCAGGGGTTCAGGTCGTACCACGTAAAGTAAGCTAGCAGCTGTGCTAGCCAGGGGTGAGGAGAATTTAGAACCAGTAAAGAGGAAGGAAACCTGGATAGTTGCAGCCTTGAGACCAGCTGAGATAGAGGTATTTCAACCTTCTGAGGTTGCTCTTGTAAATTTCCCCAGGAAAAGACCAACCATAATTCCTGAGAAGCCTCTTCCCAGATGGGCTGGCTGAACTGAGTACTGCATGTAAAGGGGAAAGGGCTTCCTTTGAATCAAGAGTCAGGTTGAATTTTAAACTTGCCTGGGCTGCAGTTTAACCACTAAAATTGACTGGAAAGTTATAGGATCTGCCAAACATTCAGTAAGAGGTAGGAAATTGGGTGAACAAGGTTGAAAACAGTCACTGGGGGAAAAAATACAGTTATTTCAAGTTTACATGCAAATGAATTGAGAATCCTCAATGAACTATTTATTCTTGTTACATGCTTATTGTTTTCCCTTCTCTCTCCTTTGTTACATCCAGGAGGGCAGGAATCGCTATGTCTGCTTTGCTCATCTAGCACTAGCACCACACTGCACCTGGCATAAAGCAATTACCAAACATAGCTGCAGCATTTGTACATAAGAATGGAATCTTCAACTACATGCAGAGGCTATAAGATCTGAAAGCTGAGAGAGAACAATGAGCACCAAGTGGACAGAGAAGGCTTTGGGGGGTTAAGATGGGCTGTGAAATGCTTCTAAATTTCCCTCCTTTCTCCTTGTACAGTAGGGTAGACACTCTTTACTTTCAGCTGTAGCCTTTTGGTCCCATGTAGCTGCACAAGCAAATTGTTCAAAAAGATTGCTGCTTTACATGATACATGGGAATTCTTTAAAAATTTAATAACATTGCTCCCCAAAGAGTCATCATTTGAGTAATCACTGTGTATTAAACACTGTGTGCTTAGTGTTTGCTAAGTGCCTCTCAGAATCTAAATCTCCTTGTGAAGGTCCAAGACAGACTCAGTTAATACTGAATTCACCTCTACAATTAGGAGTATTGCAGTCGGAATCTAGGATTCTCTCTTTTATGTTTAGAGACCTGTGAACAAGATTTTGTAATAGAACCACGGAAAGGCTATTGTCATCCCAAACATCCCCTTTTAAGTTAACTGAAAAATCACAACCTCTGGTACATGGATCCAAGAATATTAAAGAGATGATGGATCCTCCAAAGGCAAGTCAGAGAATTAAAAGTTCTGGTCTGTGAAAGCGCTAAAGTGGCTGATTTAGATATTTTTCTGATCAGTACAGTTTTTTCAACAGACACTTCAGGTGTTTGAAATACATAAAAACTGAGAATCTCTACCTATTTTTAATGAGTCCAGCTTCTTTATTTTTAAAGTACCTGTGTGTAACATTTCTGCCAAATAAATCATGCCATTCTGTAAAAAGGCAGAGAAAGTTCACCTCTCTAAGTTTGCAGCAGTCAACTTCCAACTCTCAGGGGCAGAAAAGTTTGTTTGCTAAGTCTGGTCCAGTAGACACAGTTTTATGAGTATATGTAAAAGCATGGCAGTAACAATTAAATTTAAGCTAACAAAAAGAGAAAAATCACCCTCGTCCATAAAGCTAAATGCCCAAAGCAAAAGTGAGTCCTTATGGCACCTACCTCTACACTCTCTCTCCCTGTCTACCCACACCATACAGGGTATGCTGAACTGTGCCTATGCTCCCCGGGCCATGCATCTCACATAGCATCTTACCATGTAAAAGATGGAGGATGAAGACAGATAGCTGTGTAGTCAGTGTCAGGTTTTAAGTCTTTGAGAAGCTCCTCTGGAGCTAGAAGAGCAAATACAAACAGTGTCTATCCTCTAATGGAAGTTGCGGGCAGGGCTGGGAGCAGAGAAAGAATAAGAGAAAGGAAAACTTACAAAAAACATCCCCTAATGTAACTTTTGCTTATCACCCTAGCTCTTGCTTCCCACAAGGGCTGGAGGTGCCCCGCTAGAACTTCCATAGTTACTATTCCTATGAATAGTTACCACGTCACATAGTTACTAGATTCACAGTTAGTATGCCTCTTTACCTTGGGTAGCTAAATGCAGGTTGAACGTGAAAATTCACTGTGATGACTATTTTCTGAGTCATGACATTTCCCAATACCTATTTTATATAGTGAAGAATTTAAGGACAAGAACTGACATCTTCACTAAGTAAAGAAATTTTTACTGAATTAAATCCTTCTAGCATTAATAATTAATTTTAGAGTGCATGCTATCTGCCTATTCTAAAACTGCCTTACATGCTGGAGAATTTTTCTATGAAATGAACACACTGATTTTATGTGCAGTGGACACTTATGTGCTTTTCCAAACTTGGTCAAAAATAGTTCTTTTTTTTAAGCGCTTGGCAGACTATTGGAAAAGGCCATTCTTCTGAAGTACATACAAAGGTTATTTTGGAAATTTGAAAAGTGAAGGCTTGTAAGTTTACCAAACAGACTGAAGGAAAGGTAACTGGTTCTCTTGAAGAGGAGTAACTGCTTTATTCCCTTTCACATCTTCTATAGGAGCAATAGGTACCAGAAAGAAAACAGACTCTTTTAAACTAATGTATAGCTCTGGCTAGTGTGGCTCAGTGGACTGGGTGCCAGCCTGCTAACTAAAGGGTCAGTGTTTCGATTCCCAGTCTAGGGCATGTGCCTGGGTTGCAGGCCAGGTGTCCAGTAGGGGGTGCTCAAGAGGCAACCACAATTGATGTTTCCTCTTTCTCCTTCCCTTCCCCTCTCTCTAAAAATAAATAAATAAAATCTTTTTTTTAATTTTTAAAAATAAACTAATTTATAAACCATAATTTAGTACTTCCTGGCACATATAATACTCATTTTGTGTGCCTTACAAATATTTGAAGTGGTTTTAAATAAATTAAATGTTTTCTAATTTAGTTGTGCCTTTAAAAAAGCTCTCTCACAATAAAAGTAATAATACACTCATCTTGTTTTTATTATGTAATATAGGATGAGCGAGCTCCTTCTCATGTTATTAAAACAGTCTTAAAAATCTCTGAGTTTCTTTGACTTTTCAAAAGTACCTTCAAAAATATCTCTTTTAATGTCTCCATAATATTCCAATGAATGTACCATATTTTATCTTACTATGGTTTCTCCAGTTTTGACCACACAACTAGCATTGTAATAAACATGGTTGTGCTGTTATTTTTGTCCAAGTTTCTGATTTTTCCCTTAAGACAGAGTCCTATGACCGCAATTGCAGTGTCAAAAGGTATCAAGTATCTGAAGTGTTGACTGTAGATGGTACTTCTCTTTCTCTGTTCACATTTAAAACTTGGATTATCTAGAATCCTTTTCCTAACATTCACCTTTAGTACAAAAATCTGGCTGCCTCTGATAAGATTTTCCTTTTGCCATTAATATTTTTAGACTTTAAGCTGATCCCCAAGGAGATGTTAAACATCTGGATGAAGTTTTTTTAGGAATTTCAGTATCAATATGGCCTTCTTCTCCTTTGAAAACTCTTTCCTAAATGAGGAGAAAAGGAATTAGAAAGAGAAACTCCTTATAAAGTCAGAAAGTGGATGGAGGAAAGATGAATGACTGCACAGAACAGGGAAAGGTCAAACCTGAGGGCAAACAAAAGAAGAGGCTAGTGAAAGGGAAGCTAATTCACCCTCAAGAATCCTGAATGGATTCAGGAAATGTTAAGTACCAGATAAAAGGCAGGGGCGATCCAGAGGCAGCAGGTGAACCCCAAGATCTCGGCCTCCACCTGGCATATTCAATTGATTCCCCTTCCCACCAGACACAGAAGGCATAGTCTCTGGAGAAATTGAATCACAAAAAATCAACTCACAGGACATTAGGCCTGGGACAGGAGTAGGTTTTGGGAGAGGAGCAGAACTCCAAACTGGGAGATCAAGTGAAAATCTGCATCCTGAATATGAGAACCACCCTGCATAGCTATAAAATAATGGCAACCAAGATTCTGGTTGAGAAGACGGGGTGACCCTTTCTCGGAGAAATTGAATGACATATCAGCAAAGACCTGCAGAGGCTGACATGTTGGGGTCCCCAACAAAAAAGCTAGCCAGGCCCCCATCCAATTGTCCTGTTGTTAACCTCATCAAACAACAACTTGCACATTCACATTCATTCATTTAATGAATATTTATGGGGTTACTACTATACTTTAAGTGCAAGAGATTCACTAGGAAAAAAAACAGATAGAAATCCCTATGTTCAGACAGCTTTCATTCTCATAGAAGATAACAAAAAATACAACAAATAAGTAAATGGCATGGTATATGTGGAGGAAAATAAAGCAGTAAAGGACAATAGAAAATGCCAGTAATTCTAAATAAGGTCAGAGAAGGCTCCTCTAAGAAGGAAGCACTTGAGCAGAGACTGGAAGGAGGTGAGAAAATGAGCCATGTGGATACCTGGCAGAAGACGATTCCAGGCAGAGGAATGAGAAAGTGCAAAAGCACTTAGACTCCTGTGGCTGCGCAGAGTGAATAAGAACAACAACTGCAGGAAATGAGGTCAGAGAGGTAATAGGGAGCCACACCATTATGGTCTTTGGAGAAAGACAGACATGAGGTAGTACTCTATGATCCCTAACTTTGGAGGTTCACACCTCTGTTTAATTCCTTCCTCTTGAGTGTGGGTAGGACCTGTGATTTTGGTAACAATGATAGGATGTCACTCCCATGATTGTGTTACATTATGTAAGACTCTGCCTTGCTAGCAGACTCACCTAGTCTTTCTCTATCTCCCGTTGCTGGCTTGAAGAAGCAGGCTTCCATGAATCCTTCAACTGCAAGAAATTAATGCTACCAACAACTCAAGTTAGAAAACAGGTGTTTACTAGTCGAGATGAGAACATACCCCCAGCCAACACTTTGACTGCAGCAGGTGGTCCCTTAGCAGAGGATCCAACCAAGTCATGCTGGGACTCCTGAACCACAGAAACTGTGAGAGAATAAATGTGTATTGTTTTAAGCCACTAAACTTGTGGCAACTTGCTTCACAGCGTGGAAAATTAATGCATCATTGTAAGCACTTTTGCTTTTTATTTGGAATATGAAGGGAAGTCATTGGAACATTTGGAGCAGCGATGTTAATATGACATTTTAAAAAAATCACTCTACCCTCTGTTGAGAATAGTCTATAAGACACAGGTATGAAAGCAGGAAGACCAGTTAGGAAGCTATTGCAATAATTTATGCAAGAGATGATGGTGGTTAGGACCAAGAGGGCATGAGTGAAGGTGGTAAGAAGTGGTAGGATTCCAGATATACTTTGAGATACACAAACAGCTCTTCGGACTCATCTTTAAATATGAATACACAGCCTAGGATCATCGAACATTTGAGAAATACTAGAAATAGATCTATAACATGGTTAGAGAAAATAATAAACAAAAATAAAAAAACTCAGAGAAAGCAGATACAACCCAGGGAGCAGGAGAAAACATTAAGAATTTCAGAAAAATAAAAAGAGATATTTCATTCTTGAAATAATAATGGGATTACAATATATAAAAGCTTAAAAGTAATAATCCAAGGAAAAAACTTTTCAAATTAAAAACATAAAATTTTAAAATCTAGGAAAATCTCCTTAAAAATAGAAGTAAAAAAAAAGAAATGGACAATAATAATGAAAAGGAAAGGAAAAAAGAAACAATATTGGAGGTCAGCTTTCTAAATAATTCCAGAGAGAGAACAAAGAAAATAGTGGGAAGGAAATTAACCAAAACATTATCCAAAAAAAAAAAGTACAGGGAAATTTCCAAGAATTAAAGGACATGATCCTCCAGACTGAAAGGGCCCACCCACCAAGTATCTAACACAATGACTGAAAAACAACACAGATGAGTCAAATTATTATAAATTTTCAGAACACTGGGGTCAAATTAAAGCTCTTAAAACATCCAAAGAGAAGTAGCAGCTAACCTACTAAGAACTGGGAGTCAAATGGTATCAGACTTATCGACAGCAACACTAAAGCTAACACTAGAACAATGTCTTCAGAATTCTGGTGTGATGGGAAATTGTTTTTTATCTAAAATTCTACACCCAAACATCCTGGGGTGGAAAATATGCATTTTAGAACTGGCAGTTTCTCAACATTTATCTCTTTTTCAGGAAGCTACTGGAAGATGTATGTCACCAAAAGAGAGGAGTAAACCAAGGACAAAGAAAGATATGAAGGCCAGGAATCAGGGGCTAGAACACAGGAGAGGAGAAAAAAGAACTTCGCAGGATGATGGCAAAGGAGGTGCTGGGAAAACCCTGTACTGCAGTCCTAGAGAAGGATGAGTCCAGCTTGGAAGGGAAGGATAGAAGGCTGCTGAAAAGATGTCTCCAAGAAAGAAAATAGGAAACTGGAAGCTAAACTTTACATCTATTATAATAGATACAGTAAATAATGTGTAAAAGGATGACCCAAGAGGCCATAGTGTAATAGTATATACATATTTTTTTTTAAACCCTAAAAAAATGGCTTAAGACGTTGAAGGTGGTTGCATCTTGGATTAGGAGAAGCCATGGGAACACTGATCTTTATTATTAGTCTTACTTAAATATTTAAAAGATATTAATTTATTCTTTTGCCATTAGTAAAAATTTGTTTTAAAAATGTAAGTGATTTATCACCCAGAATTTGTAAATATCCTAAGAAAAAAATGCAACAGGCCACGTAGATAGAGGAGAAAATCCTATATCTTATCACAAATAGACAAAGAACTATGTGTTATAAAATGTGAAAGGCCCTGGGAAGACTCCCACCCCATCTCCTTTCATCCTCAAAATTAGGGATTAATTCATAGAATCACAGAGCGTTAGCTCAGATTGTCATGAGGCTAATGAAGCCTAAGTATGCACAGTCCCCTTTCAAATCCTGAAAGGGACTCTAAGGAATGCGTTCATAAGTAAACACATACACACACGTGCATATTTTTTTAGATAGGTCATTCGCATATATAAAATACTTCAACAACAATTGTTAAGAATGTTGTCTTTCCAATCTGACTTCCCTTCTAACACACCTCTTCTAGAGGTTGGTACCACTTGAGTAGAGGCCACTTGGAGAATCTTAATAAAGGGAAGTTGAATTGTGGATACAAATAGTTTTGCTTTTTTGGAAAATATTTGTATATAGTAGCTCAGATCTACTTCTAATTAGAATTAAGTTTTTGCTTTCACTTCCAGTGTAAGAAAGATGTCTAGGAATGTTCCTATTATCAATCCTGCTGACTCACCTGGTACCTCTCATGGTAGAAAAGTACAGAACTAAGGTCCTTTGGCAACCTGGCTCAGAAGTATGCAACCAGTGTAGAAGAAATGAAATGTGCACAACTAGAAGCTAATCTATGGAAAATTCTTCCAATCATCAGATATTTAAACATCAATGAAAAATAAAATTTTCATTGATGTTACATCAAAAGAGAATTACTCTTCCAAAAGAAATACACTTGATAAGAAGGCCAATACAATTGTAAAAACACCATTTTTTTTTCTTTTGGTAGGAATCATACAAAATAGAATTTACCACAATTCTTGTCTTGACATGAGATACTGACTTCAGTGAAGATAATAAAAATTCATATTAAGCTACTAAAATGAAACCACCAATGACACACAAGTTAATGAGTATTGTTAATTCAAGAAATACTTATGATTGGTTACTGTACAAAAAAAATTTTATCTTGAAGCTTATATATAAAAGAAACCAGAAGATTTTACAAAATTTATAACGATCCTAAAAATTTACATAATAACTAATAATAAGCTGTTAAGCTAAAAGAAACTTTTCTAAATTATTACTGATAGAAACAAAATTTGATCAACTATATTAAAGGAAAGAATGAATTATCTATAGAAAATGATATTCATTGTCATGTGAAGAGATGAGTATGCTGCCAAAAATTAAGGGAGAAAAGCATTATAGAACTATACTAAAAAGTTAATTACTAAAATACTCATCTATATAAAAATATATACATATATACATATATATTAGCTGTTGTGATACTTCTCAGTTTGTGGTACTTATCAGCTTTTAAAATTGTTGTTGCAATATTTTTTCTCAGTGTAAATAAATGCCCATGTTCATACCTAATTTTGTAATTTTAATTTTGATTTTTTTGTTTAAAGAAGGGGCCCCTATATTGACTGAGCTTTGTACCCCACAATAACTGGATCTGCCTTTGGTAGAGTCTCAACAGACTTAGAACATCATCTAGTTCACGAATTCTCAAGGGAGGTAGTGTCACCTGCCCCACCCCCGCACATGTGTTTTGGAAATTATGGTGGGTGTTTTTGTTGTTCTCCCAATAATTTGGAGACAGCCTACCAGCATTTCATGGGTGGTGGTGAGGGATATTCAGCCTCCTGTGGAGTAGAGTCCCACCCACACAGAACTGCCTTACTTCCTCTTTGACTTTCCAACATCCAGCAAATCAATTACATAGGTGAAAAATGGATATTTAATTATCTGAGCCTAGAACAGAACTTTTCTACATATAAGCACATAGTATGTGGGGGTGGAGGGCACGATTTAAATATATACTAAATTTCTTTTTAAAGAAAAGCAACCAAGAAGGGAGAAAGGAAGATCATGTATTATTTTGTTTGGAACTTAACCAACAAATGTTCACCATTTCAGAAAATCGCATTACTGACAACAATGCCATGAGTTGTGTTTGAAGGTCAATAAAAATGAGAAATGAGGGTCAATACCACATACTCATAGCTGTATCATTTGTAGCTGTCACATTTATGGTGATTCTATGTACAGCTGCAAACATCTCACTACTTTAATATGTCGTCTGCTGCAGATAGGCCTGAGTATTCACATTTTGAAATACATGTTTTTTTATGTAAAATACTTTCCTTTTATTTCTCTTATGTATGACAGTTAAGGTAATGTATTGATTTTTAAATTAAGTGAATAAATAACATGTTATCTTGAATTTCATTTTAACATAGTAAATGGGGAGCTTAGAATGAAAGGGAAGACATTGATATGGCTGATGTGAATAAAAACCACTAATTAAATTTAACTGCCTCATTTTGGAAATTAAAATACCCAGAATCCATTCAATTTGGCTAGGTCACAAAGTCTGTCAATAATAGTGCCAGGATCAGAACCCAGGAACTCCCTTCTCTCTCTGCCTTCCAGGGCCATGCCACTAGACCAAGTAACTTTCTTTACTGAAATAGGAATGCCACAGAGAAGGGAAGTAAATTAAGTTATATTCCAACACTAACACCCCAGTTTGAATGGTATGATCTTATTCCTTTCAAGTGGTCGAGAAATTTAGAAAAGCTCCCTGCCCGAATCAGACACTGAGACGAATGTCAAAGTGGAGATTATAAAAAATAACAATGAAAAAGGATGTGGAAAAAAACAGTAACCAAAAAAATGCTAAAAACAAACTTCCTCAGCATCACTCTTTTGCCAAATGTGAATTCTGACAGTAATCCTACCAGAGAGGACATTTCGTTTGCCGTCTGACCTGACAGAGTCATTGCCGTGACCAATGCATTCCACCTATGCTGAGGCGCAGCGCACATCTGACCCCAGACGCAGGGAGGGGAGGTAATGGAACCAGCTACAGGCACTGTCCGTGAAGAGTTGCCATGACTGTGACATTTGAGAGGCCTCTCATGTAATGGGCTTATTTCCAATTGAATCCCTTGAGTCAGGCTCAAAAAATTAATTTCCTGGGCATATAGGATCTTGCCCTGGTTGAAGTGCAAAAAGCAGCTGATTTACCCATGTAATCTAAAAATCCACCCAGAAAAAACGAAAAATCTAAGGATTAACAATGAGAATGAACAAGGGACCAGATCCATTCAAGCATGAGTTGCTTAATTCTGACACATTTTCATGAATCGGGAAAACTAACCACAAAATTAGCTTTAGTAGATAACATTAAATATGCATGCATGTAAAACCAAACTTTTATCCTCCTCTGACCACCATCCAAAACCAGATTTTTCTTCTGACTTCCTGGTTTCCATTCAGGATGCCACTCTTCCTATGAGCCCAAAACCTCAGTGTTTAGACTCTTCCTGATCCCTTGCTCTATATATTCAAACAGTTACTAGATTTGCTCTGAAATTTTATGTTCCCATTTTATACTCTTTCTGTCTCGCCCCTTTTTACCCAGATTACCATTCGATCTGCCTAACCTCTCTTTTCTCCATTCACCCTGACAGATAATGTTCCTAAAGTGAACACCAATATATCATTCCATTCATGTAGTTATTTACTTGTTGTTTCTTTCATTTATGCATCATATACTTATGTCATTACGTGCCAGGCAATGGGAATATGGGGGTGAGTATGCCATAGTGCCTACTCAAGGAGCTCACTATCTGGAGATGGATACAGAAAACTCAACCAGCATTAGAATCGAGAATAATAGGTGGTATGACAGGTTGATGGGGGAGGAAGACACTCAGGACCAGTGCCCAACTCAGTAGGGGACAGGGAAGCCTTCTGGAAGACATAATAGATGAAACCTCAAGAATAAGTTGGATCTCATTGTAAATAAAGGGATGAAAAAGACGGTGAAGACAGGCACTGTACCTGCCAGGAGTGGGCATGTATAAGGAATGAACCTAGAAGGACTGATGAAGGGCAGATCAAGGGTATTATAAATTCTGCTGAAATCCTTCAAAGACTTACCAAATTCAATGCCACTTGCTCATTCTGGCACTTAACACTGTCCCCAAGGTGACTCAGTCCACCTCCTAGTCCTCTGTCTCACTTGCTAGCCTTCTATGCTGACACTGACCATTCTATGACATGGCTTTTACTTCCCTCTTCCTCATTCCCAGGCCACTCCACCCTTAGATTTGGTTCTTAACACACACACACACACACACACACACACACACACTCACCCTAAAGTTGAGCCCTACCTTAAGAAAATTTGGTATGTGAAATCCAGGAGTGGTAAACAGATACATAATTGGTTGAGGAAAGAGACAGAATAAATTGTTCTTCAACAAATAAAAATTAATCACAGAGATTTTAAATAGTAGTTACTTTTGGATACTGTGGTGTTAATTTATACACTATGAACTGCTTTACAAAGTCCCTGAGCTGAGGTAGAAAAATATGTAAAGTTTATAACTGTCTTTATTTGCAAATAACATGATACCTTACATAAAGAACCCCAAAGATTACACCAAGAAACTCCTAGAACTGATAAATTAATTCAGCAAAGTAGCAGGATGCAAAATTAATATCCAGAAATCAGTTCCATTTTATATGCCAATAATGAACTAATAGAAAGGGAAATTAAGAAAACAATTCCAACGCTGGCTCAGTGGATTGAGCTCTGGCCTGCGAACCAAACGGTCACAAGTTTGATTCTAAGTCAGGGCACATGCCTGGATTGCAGGCCAGGTCCCCAATAGGAGGCATGTGAAGGGTAACCACACATTGATGTTTCTCTCTTTCTCCCTCCCTTCCCCTCTCTCTAAAAATGAATAAATAAAAATTTTTAAAAACTTTGGAAAATCCCATAATCACTTCAAAAAATAAAAAAAAACGTAGAAGTAAATCTAACCGAAGACATAAAAGACCTGTACTCAGAAAATTATAAGACACTGAAGAAAGAACTTAAAAAAGATACAAATAAGTGGACGCACATACTGTGTTCACGGATAGGAAAAATTAACATCATTAAGATATCCACACTACCCAAAGCAATCTATACATTCAATGTAATTCCCATCAAGATTCCAAGGATGTATTTCCCAGAACCAGATATAAATTTTAAAGATACTTTATGAACCACTTTGATTAAATAAATAATTGATCATACTTTCTTTTGTTCCCCAAGCTCTTCTATTAATCCAATTAACAAATATTTACTAATATTTATTTTGTTGTCACTCATTGTGTCACTTAGATGCAGAATTCAAAACACTGGTTGTAAGGATTCTCAAGGAACTTAGTGAGGACCTCAACAGCATAAAAAAGTTCCAGTCATAAACAAAAGATATGTTAATTGAAATAAAGAACAGTTTACAGGGAATCAGCAGTAGAGTAGATGAAGCTGAGAATCAAATCAATGGTTTGGAACATAAGGAAGAAAAAAAAAACCAATCACAATAACAAGAATAAAAAAAACAAAAGCAAGGAGAGTGTAAGCAGTCTCTGGGACAGCTTAAAAAGTTTCAACATTCGCATTATAGGGGTTCCAAAAGGAGAAGAAAAAGAGCATGAAATTGGAAATCAATTTGAAAAAATAATGAAAGAAAACTTCCCTACTTTGGTGAAGGAAATAGACATGCAAGTCCAGGAAGCACAGAGAATCCCAAACAAGATGGACACAAAGAGGCCTGCTCTGAGACACACCATAATTAAAATGCCAAAGGTTAAAGATAAAGAGAGAAACTTAAAATCAAGAGAAAAGCAGTTAGTTACCGACAGGGGAGTCCCCATAAGACTATCAGCTAATTTCCCAAAAGGAACTTTGCAGGCAAGAAAGAGCTGGCAAGAAGTTTTCGAAGTCATGAAAAGCAGGGACCTACATCCAAGATTACTCTATCCAGCAAAGCTCTCATTTAAAATGGAAGTGCAGATAAAGTGCTTCCCAGAAAAGGTAAAGCTAAACGAGTTAAACACCAAGAAATTATTACATGAAATGTTAAAGGGACTTATTTAAGAAAAAGAAGATCAAAACTATGAACAATAAAATGGCAATAAATGCAAACATATTTATCAACAAATGAATCTAAAAACAAACTAAGCAAACAAGAACAGAGACAGAATCTGAAGTCCATATTCTAGTCCTGATTATGGCAATAAGTCACAGTACAGTTTTCAGTCATGACACATATACATATGTTTTGAGTCTCAATTTCCCCACCTATAATGTAAGGGAGTGGATCAGGTGATTCTAAATTTCCTTTAATCAAGTACGAATCAAAACTGAGAATAATCATCAGAGCCTTGGTTTTGAACAGTTGATAGACCAGCAAATTATTCAAGTAAATTAGAATGATCACTGGGGTATGGAAAGGAATAATGATAATTCTCTTTGATGTGATTATGTATGTACACATTATAGAACATGAGCATGATGGTTATCTTCAAGAATCAGCACAGCCTGTAGATGTTACCTGGTTCAGCTTCCAAAAACCTAGGTTGTTGGTTTGGGGGAAAATAATATGACAGACATTTTAGAGATGAAGAAACTAAAACATTGCAAAGTTAAATGCCAAAGATGGTACCATAAATCCAGTGTAAAATGACAAATAATTTTAAATGAGTTTTTTAGTATGACATTATTTATTGTTATTCTTTAATTGGCCCTTACTTGTCCTCCAAACAAGTGATTTATTAGGAACTTACATGTCTTCCACACTGTGCTCCTCACTTCCCACTGTCTGGTATTAGGTCGTCTATTTGTTTGGTCTGCCTCCCCAACTGAAGTATAAGATCCACGTGGGCGGGAACTTTATCTCATCCTACTCTTTGTATCTCTAGTTGCTTGAACTGAGCCTGATACAGAATATGCACTTAATAAATATTGTTGATTTAATGGATGAATATTAAGTGTTCTGAGAGAGACAAACAATGTAAGATATTTTCTCAAATATAATGGAAATTTTCATGGGGCACTTGGGACTACTGAACAATACAGACTAATGTATATGCAAGAACCAAATTATTTAACATGGATTCATGCTGTAAAATTGAGAAAATAGAGTAAAATGATCAGTAAGTGCTATCATGATTGGAGAAGTTTCCAAATGAAGTAGAGTCTGAATCAGACTCTAAAAGATGAACCATTTGGGGTTTGGAATGAGGGTGAAGGAAAGCAATGAGGAAAGGTCAATGAAAATTGCAGAGGGGAGACCAGACAGACTTAAGGAGAGTTTGTTTCAAGTGAAAAAATGGGAAGTAAAGTTGTAAGGGCAGGTGAATCACAGATTATGGAATATTTCCAAGAGAAGAGAAGGGTTCAGACTCAATGTGATAGAAATAGGAAGCCCAGAAATAATGAGATTAAAATCTTGCCTCCCAGATTAGATTGCAGCAAATCTCTTCCTGGGTTTCCAAAAAACAATGTCCAGGGTTGGTCATACAGCAGTTGTTTAATTAGTACTTCTGATTAATAGAATTTCAATCAGAAACCTGGGTCTTCCATTAACCCACTATTATTCATAGATCTCACGGGAAGGGAACAATTGCATAAATTTTATTTCCTATCCATCTTTTGTGTCTTTTTTCATGTCCGCTGCTGTTTATAGTCCAGAAAAAAAAAGTATATTACGAACTAAGTCTCTGCCTCATTAGGAAGCAGGGTCTGATCTGAAACCAATTTTTCAGAACAATGACTTGTTAAGTGCTGAAAAATGCAGTGTTTAGTCATGGAGAAAATAAAGGCAGATTCACATGCAATTTGGGCTTTTTTTTTAATACTAAGAGATGAGAATTTTAACAAGTAGAGGGAAACAGCCCATTATCATGTCTCTCCTCCTTCAAAAAGAGAAACAGGACGTGCCTCTTAGTGCACAAACAGAAAAAGCTTCCTTCTCCCTCACACCCCATATTTTCTTACTTAAAATTCAGAATGAATATTGGCCTTGTAAGAAGGTGAGGAAGCTCAGAAAGGAAGATGTGTGAAACTCAAAACAAATCCTTTTGTGAAGGACAAACTGGGTGAGCAATTTCAGGCAAGGGTGTGTGATGAACACAGTCCTCCAAGGCTGCATGTGGCTGCTGACTTCTCCAAAAAGGGCAACAAGGTCACTATGCTGAGAGGAGGAGCTATGAAATTCAGAGAGGGCAAAATCTCCTGCAAACATCAAAGTGAAATGGACCGAAGGTGATGCCAGTTCTACTTAAGTATCTCAGGGTAATTCAGTGCGAATAGCTTCCATTCTACCACTTCTATGGTCTCTGAAAGATAAATGATTAGAAAATGGAAAGTATTTAACTCTGTCCATTAAAAAGCCCACTAAAGGAAGAACAGAGGCAGAATATTAAACTGACAATACTTCTTAGCCTAAAATAGAAAATTCCCCAAGATAACCTCATTGCATGGCCCTGAGTGCATGGTTCAGGGTTCATTTCCTCTGTGAACTAATTGCATTCTCTCTGCTCCTGGCCACAGATTTTAACCATTAACACCAAGTCAGTCAGCAGATTTGTACCATATGCCACAAGAGACACCAGATCAGTGAATGGGAGTAGCTATACTCAAGTTCATGTCCACTTTTGGACAAAAATATCTCTATTTAAACTATATCCATCACATCAAATTCTTATGTTAAAGTATAATGTAAGCTAAAGAAAGCTGGAAACACCCCTAAGACAAAGCAGGCTTTTCAGGTTTTTAAGCAGTTGCTACTTCTTTGTCTCAAGTAGTCCCACCCTGGTCTTGTTGAAGAGGATTATGGAAACGCAGGCTTTTAGGGACAAGGTCCTGACTATTTAATGCACAGTCATCCCTCCCTCTTCTTCTCTTCCCTTAGAGCTCTAAGAATGTATGGCTGTAGGTCCACTTTTTATTTAGAATTAACATGGTTTGGCTCTTAAGCAATATTGTAACTACACTTTTATGTATTTATGTTAATCTCATCTCCCCATCTACTGTAAATTGCAAGCTCTTTGGAATGAGGGGTTATTTTCACTTTTGTGTCTTCCAAAATACATATAAAAATGTTGGGCATACACTCTGGAAAACAGTTTGGCAGTTCTTCAAAAAGTTAAACATAGAATTACCCTCTGACCCAGAAATCCACTCTTATACCCAAGAGAACTGAAAACATGTACATTCACACAAAAACATGTACACAAATATTCAGAGTAGCATTATTCATAATTGCTAAAAAGTAGAAACTACCCACATGCTCATCAACTGGAGAATGGATAAAACAAATGTGGTATATTTCATAAAATTAAATACTATTGAATCATAAAAAGGAATGAAACACCAATACATACCACAATACAAATCACCCTTGAAAATATTATGCCCAATGAAGGAAACCAGACACAAGAGCCTTCTATTACATGATTCCATTTATATACAATGTCCAAAATAAGCAAGACCATGGAGGCAGAAAGTAGATTAGTGGTAGGCAGGAACAAGGTGGGAGGTGAGAGTGAGAAATCACTACTAATGGGTATGGGGTTTCTTTTGGGGTGATGAAAATGTTTTGAAATTAGATCGTGATGATGCTGGCACAACTTTGTGTATATAGTAAAAACCAGGGAATTGTATACTTTAATGGGTGAATTTTATGCTATGTGAATTATATGTCAAATTTTTTAAATGTTGGGCACATAGAAGAATTAGTGGTTGAAAATAAGGTTTCCAGAACTATTTGGTGGGGGGGGGGGAACACATAAGCTAAAACTGTGCCTAGTGACTTTTGTGCAATTGTGTCTTCCTGTTACCATGTGATGAGCTACAGGCTTTCTTCACTCTTGTATGCCTCCCTGAGAGAGGCTGTGCAGCAGACAGGAAAATTCTGTTCAGGTCCCCTGCTGCAGAGAGCATGACTGAGTGGTAGCCCCAGCTGCTCCTCCTCTAGATTCGCTACCACATTTGTGCCAAACTTCCACTGGTTGCTCCCAATCAATGACTGGGCACAGCAGGGGTACTAAGACAGCCTCATTCCAGCAAGACACAGACTTTTCCAACATGCAACTATGGTTCAAGGACTCCCTATCCACCTGGCATCACTAAGAAGTTGAGTGGTGGCTCTCCTCTGCAAGCCAGAGCTCAGGATAGAAGAGGCAATCACAGGGCTAGGCTTGTTAATAACTATGAACATGAGGGGGCCCAAAGTAATAGAGGTGAGAGGGACCATTGAGAGTGATGGCCTTAACACACAGAGTTAGGAGATGCATAACAGAGCATAACATTCTTAAAGGTGAAATAAATACACAGCAATCAAGAGTGCTACTTAATTTAACATCTATAAGCAAAAAAAGCCAGGGGCAAGAATGAAGGGACAAGAGGTTGAGTGTAGTCACCTCAATAAAAAGTCACTTTACTTTCTCTGCTCCCAAACCAAGGCAATTTTTAGACCTGAATTTCACTGCCTAAAAGAGATGATGTGGGAGAGGGGCAAGATGATGGAAGAGTGAATGGAAGTCACACTGACCTCCTCGCAGGAAAATATGGAATTACAACTATATTGTGGAGAAATCTCCTGGAACAAATAACTGAACAATACTGAGAGAGAAGCCTTATAACCTCAGACAGAGAGAAGAATCAGCTTTAGGACACCAGACTGGTAAGGAGTACAGGCTGTGTGCCCATGGGCAGCAGCACCAGAGGGATATTTAAATGGCCAGTTGGATCCCCTAAGAAGAGTGGAGTATACACCATAAGTGGGGATCCCCAGCCAACAGCAACAGAGCCCAAAAAGCACACAGATAACATCCAACTGTGAAAAAGGCATCAGGGTTATTCTCTGCCAGAAATGGGTGGCTGGAGATACAAAGAGCCATTTAAAGGGCCAACACATAGATTTTTATTTGCAGCCACTTACCCTGGACTCCAACAAAGGTGGGGGCAGAGTGGGCTAGAGACACTTTAGGAGAGACTGTGGCAGAAGGCTTTGGGGAGAGAACTGAAGGAATAGTCAGTGGGATCCCAGAACTAAGTCATCCCCCATATGGCAGCAGCCATTTTCTTCAGGCAGATCACTCCCCTGAGCAGCAGCAGCATGAGAGGAAACAATAGCCCCATCCCCAGGAGGGACTCTGCCCCACCCTGTGGTGCCTAAGCCTGACTGCAGAGTGACTAGATTAACAACTGAAGGAGACAGCCACAGACAGCAGATTCCTGGAAGTCTCTAACAAACTGCCTAAAGTCAGATGGGGCCAACATCTGACATCATCAGAGGCAAATCCTGAAAGAAAAAACAGAGACAGAAAGCAGGTTAATGGTGATGAGAAGCTGAGGGAGGGAGAAATGAGAAGTAACTGCTAACAGGTATGAGGTTTTTGGGGTGAGATAATGAAAATGTTCTGGGATGGGAGGGTGGTGATGACTGCACAACTTTGTGAATAAACAAAAAAAACTTACAGAATTGTATACTTTAAAAGACTGATGTGAGAGTTTCAAGATGGCAGAGGAGTGAATGGAAGTCACACCAACCTCCTCCCAGGCCAAAACATGGAATTACAACTATATTGTGGAGAAATCTCCTTGAAACAACTGAACAACAGCAAGAGAGAAGCCTTATAACCTCAGACAGACAGAACAATCAACTTTAGGACAACCAGACTGGTAAGGAGTGGTGGGAGTCAGGCTGGCTGGGTGCCCATAGGCTGCAGTGCCAGAGGGATTTATAAATGGCCAGTTGGATCCCCCTGAGAAGAGTGGGGTACAAACCATAAGTGGGGACTCCCGGCCTACCAGCACCAGAGCCCAAAAACTACACAGATAATAGCCAGCTGCAAAAAGGCTGCAGGGTTGCTCTCTGCCAGAGAGGGTTGGCTGGAGATACAAAGAGCCATTTAAAGGGCCAATACATAGATTTTTTTATTGCAGCCACTGACCCAGGGCTCCAGCAAAGGCAGGAGCAGACTGGACTAGAGACACTTTAGGAGAGACTGTGGGAGGCTTTGGGGAGAGAACTGAGAGAGTAGTCAGCAGGACTCCCAGAACTAAGTCATCCCCCAAGACAGCAACAGCCATCTTGTTCAGGCAGACCACTCCCCTGAGCAGCAGCAGTGTGAGGAAAAAATAGTCCCACCCCCAGGAGGGTCTCAGCCCTGGCCCTATGGTGTCTAAGCCTGAATGCTGAGTGAGGACTAGATTAACAACTGAAGGAGACAGCCACAGACAGCAGATTCCTGGAAGTCTCTAACAAACTGCCTAAAGTCAGATGGGGCCAACATCTGACATCATCAGAGGCAAATCCAGAAAGAAAAAACAGCAGTAAATACTAGAAGCTGCCGAGACAAAATCCACCATGGTCTTCTACATGATTGGTAATATTTTCTTTACTACATACCTTTTTAACATCCATTTTGGGTCCATCAAGTTTGTGCATATTAAGTCATTCGATTTTATACTAGTAGTTTATTTCTCTCCTTTCTTATAATAGTCTTAATCTCTTTACAGCCTTATTAACACTGGTTCATTTGCTGTTGATAGTGGGATTGCAGGGGACAGTTATTTTTGCAGATGTGGGATTGTTTCCTGGGCTTTGTGCTTTTGTTCGGGCAGCGACTACACAAAAACACGCAAGATGTGGTGGGCACAGTTACCCTCAGTCAACCAGCTAGAGGGTAGGATACACCAAAGAATGACCAAACAACAATCAAAACCCAATTACTCCCAGACAGCCAACATAATCAGCTGAAAAGGCATCCAAAGAGCAGCAAGTTCAGGAGATCAGGGGACCGCACCACTGAATCTCACAGGTCTCCTGCCATAGAACTTCACACTGCAAAGTCAGGAACCCAAGACAGATCGATTTAAGAAGCAGAAGCAAAAAAGAAGACTCTCACAAATAATGGGAAGGCAAAGAACCACCCCCCAATCGAGGGGAAGGAAGAATCCCCAGGAAGAGAGCTAAATGAAATAGAGGCAAGTAAGACATCAGATACTGAGTTCAAAACAATCATTCGAAGGAAGCTCAATGAGCTCAGTGAGCTCACGGAGAATCACCAAAGAGTACAGGGAAACTATGAGGAACACACCGCAAACTATGTCAGCATGAAAAAGGACGTAGAAACTATCAACAAGAGGCAAGAGGAAATGAAGGATACAATTTCTGAACTGAAGAACACAGTGGAAGGAATCAAAAGTAGGCTAGATGAAACTGAAGATCAAATCAGTGAGCTGAAGGACAAAGGAGAAAAAAGCTCCCAGAAAGAGCAAGAAGATGAAAAAAGGACTCAGAAAGAATGAAGAGGCACTTAGGGAAATGCAGGACAACCTGAAATGTCATAATATCTGTATAATAGGGAAATCAGAAGGAGAAGAGGAGCGAGAGATAGAGAACCAGTTGGGAAAAGTAATGATGGAAAACTTCCCTAATTTGAGGAGAGAAAAAGTCACACAAGTCCAGAAAGCACAAGTCAAGAGGCACCCAGTGAGACCCACTCCAAGACACATCATAATTAAAATGGCAAATATCAAAGACAAAGAGAAAATCTTAAAGGCAGCAAGGGAGAAACAGTAGTAACATACAAGGGAACCCCGATACAGCTAGCAGCTGACTTCTCAACAGAAACATCACAAGCCAGAAGGGAATAGCAAGAAATATGCAAGTGACGAAAAGCAAAGGCCTTCAACCAAGACTGCTCTACCCAGCAAGGCTCTCAATTCAAATGGAAGAAAAAATAAGGAGTTTCCCAGACAAAAGAAGGCTAAAAGAATACACCTTCACCAAACCAGCACTGCAAGATATGCTAAAGGGACTGCTTAAAGAAGATGAAGAAAAAGAGTGAGAAAGAGAGGATCACAGGTACAAAGGGAAAAAATGAATAAGCACCTATCCACAATAACTTCATTTTTTTAGGCTATTTTACTGAATTGCCTGACATAAAAAATGCCAAAACACACTCTAATTATATAAAACTCAAATATGATTGTCAAAAATATGTATAATTCCCAAGCTTTCCCTTGCTTTTATTTTTTATTGTATTTTTTCCCATTACTATTTATTTCTATACCTTCTTCCACCTCCAACCCCACACCCAGCCATGATTTGGGTTTTGAAGCAGACGTCTAATCATCAGGGAAACCAGAAAATTTCACCCTATAGCCCAGCAGAAATAAATGGTGGGCAATTCCCTGAGTTAAAGATGGCATAAGAGCTTACACTCTCTTACCGTGTTAACAGGGAACACCCATTAGCTTGAAGGGGAAAAGTTTTGGTCTTCCACAGGATGTGGAACCAGGTGAGCAAAGTCAGGGCCTGGGTAACCAATCCTGGTAATTCAGGACTTTCTCACATAATATGTGTGGGTCCTTGAGAAGTGTCTATGAACACCCTAAGCTTCCAAGCAAAAACTGGAGTGTATGCATGGTTTTCCTGGGGAAATGGTCCTTCCTTTCTCACAGATCCAAGAAGAGGCTTAAATCTTGAGATACAGTAAAGAAGCCACCAGATATATTTAGAGGCAGCCACGCTTGAGAGCTTGCAAAGCTGTCACTGAGAAGCTGGAACACGGACAAACAACAGACACAACTTAGCACTAGTTTTGTGCTCTTCTAAATGTATTTCAAGTTCTTTCCAAAACAAGGCCGTAGGAACCCCAGGTTCAAGTATGCCTCTGGGCTTGGTATTCATGCTTGGGTATCTATTCATTAACATTAAACCCCTGGGTAGAAGACAGGACAAAGCAGGACCTCTCCTGCATGGCATTAGTCCTTTGCTGACTTCAAAGGTGGCAGCAGTGGCCAACATGGAAAACATACTGGACTTTTCCTTTGGAACTGCGCTGTGGTAAGAAGTGCCTACTAGGAATACCACCATCTTTTCCTTGTCTCTTCCTCCTCCAGTTTCTGAAGATATAGCAGAAAATAATCTTCTTTGAAGATACTGGAAAATTAAAAAACCAAAGCACATGTTTCCAAGGCATTGTGCTTTCAGATATTCTGGATTTAGTTCAGTTGTGGGATGAGCTGAGTGATGCGTTCACCTCGATAGCCAGGTAAGCCCATTTCCTTGAGGAAGCCTACTCTATTCTTGGTTGCATGATGGGCCACTGAATGCTGGAAAGGGCATAAGAACCCTGAGATCACCTGGAAATTCTTCCCCTGGAAGGCAATTTCATGAATGAGGTCTTTCAAGGAAACAACACCAAACTCCCCCAGGTGCTCCTCAATAACTGTGTTGTCTGTGAAAGGGATGACTTTATTCTTGACCTTGACTTGTCCACATTTCAAGATGAGTTCCTGGACACACTTCAGATTTGGAAATCCCCAGGTCACATAAGGTTCCATTATACGCAGCATTTTTATGGTTTGGGGGGGGCACTTTGACAAAGACACCACTGAAAATCTTCTTCAGGCAAAGCCTTACAATGGTCCTCTGTACCGTTAAACTCACTCCATTAATCCTTTGGATGCATACAACAAAGGCCAAGGAATGTTCATCTGGCACTTCCAAACCATGAGTTTCCATGAGGTTCAGTTCCAGTCGTCTCAGGCATACCTTGTCATGCTACTGCTTCCAGGCATTGTGTAGGAACCATTCTAGTCGCTTAAACTTGATATCTTTTCCTTTTCTCTCCTCTTTTCAAAAAGTATCTGCTTTGCCAGGATGGCTTTGAGGACCTGATAAGACTTCCTCTTTTCCAGGAGATTTTCTGGAACCAAAAGGATTTTTGTTTCTTTGCTCTCCCTCTTCCATCTTTGCAATGCTGCTCATAATAACTTTAAATGTAAATGGATTAAATGCTCCAATCAAGAGATATAGGGTAGCTGAAGGGATAAGAAAACATGACCTGAACATATACTGCCTACAAGAGATCCACCTCAGAACAAAGGACCTATACAGACTGAAAGTAAAGGGATGGAAAAAAATATTCCAAGCCCATGGACAGGGAAAAAAAAAAGCGGGGATAAAATACTTATATCAGACAAAATAGACTTCAAAACAAAGGGCATAAAAAGAGACACAGAAGGACACTCATCTTACTCAAAGGAAGAATCCATCAAGAAGACAAAAACATTGTAAACCAAAATACACAACATATAGGAGCACCCAAATATATAAGGAAAATCTTGGAGGACTTCAAGAAAGATATAGACAGCTACATGCTGATAGTAGGGGATTTTAACACCCCACTGTCAACAATGGATAGATCTTCCAAACAAAATATCATCAAAGATATTTTAGAACTGAACGATGCATTAGATAAAATGGACTTAACTGATATATACAGAACCTTTCATCCCAGAACAAGCAAAATACACATTCTTTTCAAATGCACATGGAACAGTTTCAAAGATAGACCACATAATGGGACACAAAACAAGCCTCAACAAATCCAAGAAAATTGACATCATAACAAGCACTTCCACGGACCACAAGGGCTTGAAACTAGAAACCAATCTCAAGGAAAAAAACTAAAAAACATTCAAACTGATGGAGACTGATGAGCATGCTATTAAACAATGAATGGGGCAATAATGAGGTCAAAGAAGAAATCAAAAAGTTTCTAGAAACAAATGAAAATGAACACACAACAGTTCAAAAACTATGGGACACAGAGAAGGCAGTCCTGAGAGGGAAGTTCATGCAATACAGGCCTACCTAAAAAAGATAGAAACATTTCAAATAAACAGCCTAACCCTACAGCTTCAAGAACTGGAGAAACAAAACAAACAAAACCCAGAGCCAGTAGACAGAAGGAAACAATCAAGATCAGAGCAGAGTTGGATGACATAGAGACTAAAAGAACAATTCAAAGGATCAATAAATCCAGGAGCTGGTTCTTTGAAAAGGTAAACAAAATTGACAAGCCTTTAAGCAGACCCATTTAAAAAAAAAAAAAAAAAGGGAGAGGACCCAAATAAAGAATGCCAGAAGTGAAAGAGGAGAAATTACAACTGTTACCACAGAAATACAAAGGATTGTAAGAAATTACTATGAACAATTATATGCCAAGAAATTTGAAAACCTGGGTGAAACAGACAAATTTCTAGAAAAATTTGACCTTCCAACACTAAATGAAGAAGAAGCAGAAAGCCTGAACAGATCAATCACAGCTGGTGAAATTGAAGAAGTAATCAAAAAACTCCCCACACACAAAAGCCCTGGACCTGGCAGTTTCACAGGAGTTATAACAAACATTTAAGGACGAGCTAATCCCTGTCCTCAAACGATTCCAAAAAACCCAAGAGGAGGCAAGACTCCCAAACTCTTCTTATGAGGCCAGCATCATCCTAATCCCAAAACCCAATAAAGACACAACAAAGAAAGAAAACTACAGGCCAGTATCACTGAGGAACATAGACGCTAAAATCCTCAACAAAAATATTGACAAACCGCACCCAGCAATACATCAAAAAGATCATCCGCCATGATCAAGGATGGTTCGGTATACGCAAATCAATAAACTAAATACATCACATAAACAAAAGGAAAGACAAAACTCACATGATCTTATCAAAGGCGGACAAAGCGTTTGATAAGGTAAGGTGCCCATTCATGATAGAAAACACTCAGCAAAGTGGGAGTAAAGGGGCATACCTCAACATAAGAAAGGCCATATGTGAAAAACCTACAGCCTACATCGTACTCAACAGGCAAAAAACTGAAAGCTCTACCACTAAGACCGGGAACAAGACAACGGTGCCTGCTGTCACCACTTCTATTCAACATAGTATTGGAAGTCCTAGCCACAGAGATCAGACAAGAAAAAGAAATAAAAGGCATCCAAATTGCAAAGGAGGAAGTAAAACTGTCATTGTTTGCAGATGACATGATAGTGTGTACAGAAACCCTATTGACTCCACCAAAAAACTACTTACCATAATAAGTGAATTTGGCAAAAGAGCGGGCTACAAAGTCAATATTCAGAAACTGAAGGCATGTTTGTACACCATCAATGAAATATCAGAATCAGAAATCAGGAAAAATATCCCATTTGCTATAGCGACAAGAAAAATAAAGTACCTAGGAATAAACTTAACCAAGGAGATAAAAGACCCGTACTCACAAAACTACACAACACTGCAGAAAGGAATTAAGGAAGACACAAATAAATTGAAGCAAATAAATTGAAGAATTAACATCTTCTAAATGTCCATACTACACAAAGCAATTGATAGATTCTACGCAATCCCTATTAAAATACCAATGACATGTTTCACAGATATAGAACAAACATTTCAAAAATTTATATAGAGCCATAAATGGTCCCGAATAGCTGCAGCAACTAGTAATTCTGAGAATGAAGAACAAAGTAGGAGGGAATCACAATATCTGACATCAAACCACATTGCAAGGCCACTGTAGTCAAAACAGTCTGCTACTGGCATAAGAACAGACACATAGCTCAATGGAACACAATAGAGAGCCCAGAAATAAACCCATGTCTCCATGGTCAATGAATATTTGACAAATGGGGCAGACGCATACAATGCAGTAAAAATAGCCTCTTGAACACATGGTGTTGGGAGAGCTGGACAGCTACATGCGAAAAATTGAAATTCGACCACCAACTTACACCATACACAAAAATAAACTCAAGATGGATAAAAGACTTAGATATAAGTCGCGACACCAGAAAAGTCCTAGAGGAGAACATAGGCAGGGAACTCTCAGATATCCCACGCAGCAATATTTTCACTGATATGCCCCCTAGAGCAAGGGATATAAAGGAAAGAATAAATAAATGGGACTTCATCAAAATAAGAAGCTTCTGCATGGCTAAAGAAAACATCAGCAAAATGAAAAGGGAGACAACCGTATGGGAAAATATATTTGCCAATGATACCGCAAACAAAGGTTTGATCTCCAAAACATATAAAGAACTCACATGACTCCACTCCAGGAAGACAATCAATCCAATTAAAAAATGGGCAAAGGACCTGGGCAGACACTTCTCCAAGGAGGACACACGCAGGGCTCAGAGACATGTGAAACGATGCTCATCATCACTAGCCATCAGAGAAATGCAAATTAAAACCACAATGAGATACCATTTCACACTGTCAGAATGGCCATCGTAAACAAATTAACAAACAATAGGTGCTGGTGAAGTTGTGGAGAAAAGGGAACTCTAGTACACTGTTCATGGGAATGCAGACTGGTGCAACCACTGTGGACAACAGTTTGGAATTGCCTCAGAAAGTTAAAAGTGGAACTGCCTTTTGATCCAGCCTTTCCACTGCTGGAATTATACCCTAAGAATCCCGAAACACCAATTCAAAAGAACCTATGCACCCCAATGTTCATAGCAGCACAATTTACAATAGCCAAGTGCTGGAAACAACCTAAGGGCCCATCAATAAATGAGTGAATCAAAAAACTATGGTATATTTACACAGTGGAATACTATGCAGCAGAAAGAGTGAGCTACTACCCTTTGCAACAGCATTGGTGGAACTGGAGAGCATTATGCTAAGTGAAATAAGCCAGGAGGTGAAAGACAAATACCATATGATCTCACCTATAAGTTGAAACTAATCAACCATACAAACAAGGAAAAAATATATAACCAACAATATTGAAAGAAAAAACAAACGGACAGTAACCAGAGCAGAGGAGGAAAGAGGTAACAGGGAAAAGAAGGGGAAGGGTCAAGGAACATGTATAAAGGACCAATGGACAAAGCCAAGGTTGGGAAGGATTGAGGGTAGGAGGTGGGGGTAAGGGAAAGTGGAGGCAGAAAAATGTAGGCAAATGTATTTGAACAACTAAAAAAAAAAAAAAAAAAAAAAAGATGAGGTGGCTAATTCCATCAGAACCACAACGGCATAGCAAGTATACTGCTGACTCTCCTAATCCTTCTCCAAAAAACCTCAGGCCATGTACTCATTGATTATATAGTGAGATATGGAAATTTCCAGACTTTTTGAGAACTATTGGACACAGATTCTGAATTAACATTGATACCTAGAGACTCAAAGCATCACCATGGCCTTCTTGTTATCATCTTAGGTAGGGCCATGTCTGGCTCACAGTGGGCTCTACCCAGTGATCAGTCCCCAAGACCCTGAATGTATAATTGGATTTGATATACTTGGAAGCTGGAATAATCTCCAAATTGAGCCCTTAGCCTGCTAGGTAAGAGTTAGGTAAGAGTGGAGAAGACCAAACAGTAACTCTAACATTAAGCCCCCGCAAACCAAGATAGTAAATCAAAGACAGTATCACTTGGGGAGGGGATGGAAATTAGTGCCATCATTAAAGATCTACAAGATGCAAGACCTATCACATTTCCATTCGATTCAGTAGCCTTGTCCCTGCAGAAACTGCAGGGATCCTAAAGAACTCTTGTAGACTAATGCTCAAGCAAATAGTAGTCCTGATGTAGTTGTGCTGGCCATAGTATTAATGCTAGAGAAGACTAATAAGGTGTCAAGTACAGAATATGCAACCGATGATTTGGCAAGTGCACTCTTTTCCATTTTTCCATTCTGCATTCATATAGGATCAAAGACAATATTCATCTACAATACTGCCTTAAGGTTAGGTTAATTCTCCTGCCCTCTAGCATGGTATAGTCTGAAAAGATCTGGCCACCTGGAAATCCCACAGCACAGCACACTGATCCATTCCATCAATGACAGGGTGAGTCTGTGGGAGGCCTTGGCGAAACACATTGCTGCAGGGGTGGAAGATAAACCCTATGAAGCATCAGGGACCTGCCACTTCAGTGAAGTTTTAAGGGGTCCAGTGGTCAGGGTCAGGCAAGAATATCCCTTCCAAAGTAAAAGACAGATTGCTGTATCTCACATCCCTAACACAAAGAAGGATACACAGAGCCCAATAGCTCTCTTTGGGTTCTGGAGGCAGCAGAGTCCACACCTAGAAATACTGCTCCAATCTGTACAGGTGGCATGAAAGGCTGCCAGCTTTGGGTAGAGCCCAGTGCAGGAAAGGGCTATACAGCAGGTACAGCAGACCTTTCCGTTACTTGGGCCATACAATCCAGCAGACCCTATCATGGAGAGGGTATTAGTGGTGGAAGAAAAGAAGCATTGTGGAGCCTATGACAAGTCCCAATGGGAGAATCACAGTACAGGTGCCTCGGATTCTGGAGCAAGGCCAAGCCATCTGCAGTGTAGGATTTTATGCCAAAAATATATATATAAACAGTTTTTGACATGTTACTGAGCCCTGCCAGAGACAGAATGTTTGACCCTGGGGAAACTGAGTGATCATACATCTGTCCACTGAGAGCTGTATTCTTTTGGGCCTGCCAAGTCATAAAGTGGGACAGGCCCAAAAGATGGAAGTGGTACATCTGTGACTGAGCCTGAGCAGGAACAAAGGGCACAGGAGACCTGCCAGAGCAGGTAGCCCAGGGTACAGAATATGCAACCAATGATTTGGCAAGTGCATTCTTTTCCATTTTTCCATTCTGCATTCATATAGGATCAATGACAATATTCATCTACAATACTGCCTTAAGGTTAGGTTAATTCTCCTGCCCTCCAGCATGGCCACCCCCCGGCAGCTGTGCCTGGGCCTCTCCCCCACCTTGCACCTCTGGTCATACACAACCAGCTGGAAGAGTGGGAAAAGGCCCAAGTTTGGCTTATAAATCTGTATATGTGAATTACACCTTGATTTTTTTAAATGTTGGGCACAAGTTGTATGTGTATATAAGCTATAAATTGACAACTGCTGCATTATAGCCATTTTCAGAGTTGGGCTTGAAAGAGAGGAGAGAAGGAAAATTTTTCAATGAGGGGAATTAGGAGCAGTGCTCTTGGCCATGCACATGTGTAAAAGTGGGACTATGAAAAGATCCTGGAGTTGTAGCCAGGGGCTGGCCCTTTATACTGGGGCCTGGAATAGTCAGGTAGTGCCTTGTAACTTAAACAGATATGTGTAGCAACACCAGCCTGAGAAGGGTGATTACCAAGTGCTCAGTCCCCTTGAGATGAAGGTTTGGGCCGTGATACATACCAGTAAGTTGCCGCATCCTGCTAAGGTGATGGCTGAAGGTGAGGGGAATTGAGAATGGATGGTGGAGGAGAGAAGGGATGAACACCAGTTGTGGCCCTGAGACCAACCGCAACAATGGGCCATTGTTCTTTCTATCAACCTCTTGGTTTCCCCTAAAGAAGAGAGGCTGATGGGAACTATGGAGAAGCTGCTCCCTGGGCTGTATAGAGAAGATTTGTACCGTGCAAGGGGTGGACACTGGCAGCCATGAAAATGCACAGCTCAGATCTCCTGCAATGGGGTATGCAATTGCCTGACAGCCCCAGCCAGTGATTGAGCACAGTGGGGAGATTAAGGTAGGCTCATTCCAGCAAGACATGGGGCTTCTCCTACATGTAACAGGTTTGACAACTCCCCATTGGCCTTGCTGAACCTCTTTTGGACCTGTGCTGTAGTCTAAGACTCTTGTAACCAAATCCTGCTTCCTTGCCTTCCTCCTTCCTCTGGTGTCGAACCTGCATCCCATTGTCTGCCTTCTCCTGCTCCTGTCCCCCAAGAAATCTTGAAGTCTGCATCTCAGTGGACTTGAACTAACACAGTCTGCATTTAGTTAGTCACTGTGAACCAAGAATAACATTTTGAAAAGCGCTCTGTGGATGCAGAGGATTTTTATCATTATCCACTCTGCCCAAAATAGGTGTCATTATTACCTCCTGCCAGGAGTTGAGGGATGATTGAATGGAGTGTACTAGCCATCATCTAAAACACTAGAAATGATGAATGAGCTAAATTTCAAAACTGCATTTTATCAATTCTCTTTATCCACTCAATTTCTACTAAAGAGACAGTGAACAGAGCCAGTCCTAGCACAGGTCCTTACACACTGCCAGGAGTGTTAGGATTTGGAGACCACTGAGGGGCTCTGGGTTTCTGTTGAATTTAATAGACTTGAACAAAACATAGGTGATTTAGAATCTAACTAGAAGAATAAGCAAGCCCCTTTATTGCTGCTGGGGAACTTCAGGCTTCCCATCAGAGCAGCCCACTCATCCTAGCTAACTGAGCCAGTGATGCAAGTGTTCCATGTAGGGCCAGGGCTGGTCAGCATAGTTTCAACACTCTCACATAGAGCAGTCCCTACTTATCCACAGGGGATACAGTCCAAGACCCTCAGTGGATGCCTGAAACTGCAAATAATACAAACCCTAGATACACTGTGTTTTTCCCAATATATACATACTTATGATAAAGCTTAACTAATAAATTAGGTATGGTAAGAGATTAACAACAATGACTAATAAAATAGAACAATCACAACAATACACTGTAATAAAAGTTGTGTGAATAGTCTCTCTCTCTTGTTTCTTTCCCTCTCCATTTCCCTGGTAACTGATCTGATAACCAAGGTGGCTACTAAGTGACTAATGGGTGGGTAGCATACATTGGACAAAGGGATGATTCACATCCCAGGTGGGACAGAGTGGGACAGCATGAGATTTCATCATGCTACTCAGAATGGTGCATAATTTATAACTTATGAAGAGCTTATTTCTGGAATTTTTCATTTAATATTTTTGGACTGTGGTTGACCATGGGTAACAGTAACTGTGGAAAGTAAAATCACAGATAAGGGGCGCTATGGTATCTCCTTTCTGGGACCCCTCTCTTTCCATCTGAGATAGGAACTTAAAATGCTTTCTTTCTCAAGGGGTAGCACTCTGAAACAACTCCCAGTAAAGTGAAGTTTTAAAACATAGGGAAACTCTTTGGGCAAAGGAAATCCTACTACCAATCACTTGTAATAGCTCCTATTATACACAGGAAACTGTGCTATGTTGGCTGAATCTTTAAAATCAGAGAGCCCATTCAAATACATTGTCTAATGGCTACTGAGATCCTAAGTCAACAGGAGGCAAGCAGGTCAGGGATTGGCATTCTAGTTTACAGAAAAAGTTGCTCAAGACCACAGGTCAGATCCTGCTCTTCTCTCTTAGCTTGCTTAACCTTAAAGGGCACCTTTAAGTTTAGTATTTACTCTTTACTATTAAAACAATCATATTTATGTCATCAAGAAAGGCAGATGAGGTCAGAAGATGTTACAATCAAGATTTTAGAAATCCTAACTATTGGATTGGATGCTGTGACTCCACCCTGCTCCATTTGGGGATAAAAGTCACTCCAGCTGTAGGAGTGTGGCCAGCAAAAAGTTCTCAGCTGTTCACCCCTTGCACAAGTCACCCTAGTGGAAGACAACATATTGTCAAAATCATGGCCCCTTACCAGGGCATACTGTACCAAACAGCTCTTTGACATGGAGGTTTAAAGACAAAGTCCTCTTGCCTCAACTTGAGACAATCCTAAGGAGCCATGCCATCTCCACTTCTGAACACTCACCCTCTGGGGTCAGCTGGAGCTTCACTGAAACAGCATCACAGTTTGACTTTCCATCTCTTCCACAGGTTTTGATCTTAAGAGCAATTCCTAGTAAGCCTCTTACATATTAATCTTCTAATCAGTACTAGGCATAGTATGAGAAAGCAAAGAGGAGGTTAGATATTTTGGACCTGGATTACCAATTGGCAATGAGGATCCCATCACTGGGGGAACTGTGTAGCATTAGGCAACACAAGGTAGTGTACAATTGTTAAAATTTTTACTTATGGTGAACTGGGGTGGTATACTGGTAGAAAGAACGGCATTGACTGGCTTGGTATATCATGCATTGAAAAAAATATAGGCAAAATAGTAACAATAGGGACAATGAAATTGGGTGGCTAAATACAATTGATACTGAAAAGCTGGAAGTGATTAATCACCACTTAAAAACTCAGTGTGAAAGGCAGATGGCCTCTTTCATAGCATATGAAGAGTCGTTTATCACCTGTAGTGGGAGAACAGAAAAGGCTGAGGTCAGTCCCAGGACTAATAAGGAGAGCAGCTCAGTTCCCAAGGAGATCAAACACCCCATCAACATGGATTTGCCAGGCCCAGGACAGGGTCCTGGTTGGGAAAGAACAGGACCATGACACATGGGATAGAGACAACTGGGCTGGTCCATCTGAAAATGTTAAATCTCTATATTTCCCCCAAAACTCTGAGCCTGCAGAAGTGGCCCAGTCCTCCCTGTTGGGGGCTAGTACCCCCATTTTGCTTGCCAATGATACAGAGGATTTTCCCAGCTAAAGGGCACATGCTCCCTCAGGATTCACCCTTACCTCACATTCTAGTCACTAGGCCAATAACAGGGTTTAAGTCACAACACAATCCAGCTGTGTAATGTAAATAATAAATGCTCTATAAGTTTAGGCAAGATGGTAAGGAAGTGGGAGAAGAGGATCTGGGCCTGTGGCCTGTTGGGGAGGAAGAGCACACCACAAAGGAGCTTCAGACCCAGCCAGCAGGCAGCACAGGAGTGAAGGTGGCACACGTGGCTGGGTCCTGGGGTTGCTCCATCAAGGAGAGCAGAATATAAGGTTGAATAATGGAAAGTTCATGGCTTTGGGATCACTCTCCTGGGATACATGATATCACATGCTGGCAAGGATCCCAGGAGATGGTGCAATTACATCACTAGGATGACTCCTAGAAGCACAGAAGAGGAAATGGGCCACATTAAGTGAAGTAGAAATGCCGAAACTGCTGTGGCAGGTGAAAGAAGGATCAAAAGGTTGGAGTTGGTAGTACTAGCATGAATGTACCATTCAAGGCTGGAAAACGCACCAGAGGATGTACCACTTACCAAAGCTAAGAAATTCAATGGTGACCATCCTCCATGGGCCAGGACTAATGGTAGATCTACCATTACAAAACTGAACTCATGATAGCAATGAAGAGGAGGGTGATAGGACCCGCCCCCACCACCTATACTGCCCCCACCCGAAAGAAGCCGTGTGGCAATGCTTAACTGTCAGAGGGGGTGGATGTAATTATAGAGGACAGCAAGGTAAGAGTGTCAGCCAGGAGGCCTAGGACACACAGTTATGGAGACAACAAATAGAATGCGAGATCCCTAGGCAGAAGATAAGTGGGAAGCCAACATGGTATTACTCAAACTATAAAAATCAAAAGAAATTAAGGGTGGATAATCAAGGATTTGAGGGCTAATGCTCCAATAAAACATCATGGTCCCTTGCCCAGTTTCTGAACCTAATCCAGTTTTTAGACACAGAAATAATTGCCTAAAGGGGACCCAGACTCCCAAAAGGAAAGATCCTGTAACATCAGAACATGTATATGCAGCAATTTTCCCCTTGTTTCCTCCTCATATGGGCCTATAGCCATTACCCAGGTAACCACACATGAGGAAACGGGACTACCAAAAAGGACTGTTGGACACAGGGTCCAAATCGACATTAATTTCCAGAGACCTAAAACAGCATCAAGCCTAGATACTAAATCCAAATCAGGGAAAATGGCAAAAATTAGCTCCACCCTTAAAGACCTAAAGGACGCAGAGAGGATGATCCTTATCACGTCTTCATTTAATTCACCAGCCTGGCTCCTGCAAAAATAGGACAAATTATTTTTGCAGTAGAATGAAGGTAGACTACTCCAAATTCAACAAAGTGGAATTCCCAATTGCAGCTGCTATGCCAGGTGTGCTGTGTTTGGTAGAGCAGATAAAGGTGGCATCAGGTATGTGGTATGATCTGGAAATTGCATTCTTTTCTGTCTCTCTGAGAAAAGATGATTAGAAACAGTTTACATTTGCTTAAAACAAACAACAGTCTGCACTTATAGAGTTGTATACACTACTCATTTATAGTCTTGCCCAGAGCTTTATTACCTGGTGGTCTGGCTGGAAACCCCACAGAATATCACACTGATTCTCTATACAGATGGTGATTATGCTAATAGTACCAGATGGACAACTACACTGGAGGAACTTGTTAAGACATCGGCTCTCCAGAGGGTGGGAGATAAAGCTTACCAAGATTTACTGCCACATCAGTAAAATCAGTTTACCCAGGAAGACATGCCAATCACAATCCTGGAGGAGTTTCTCCCAGAACTTACACAAAAGACTGGATCTGAGCAACACACGGCTAGACTCTTGTAAACACTAAAAGGGAAAGAATTCCACTGCTCAGAGGACCGCCAGCAGAAAGGCCTCAGCTGTCAGTCCCCTTCCACCCCTGCCCTGGGGCCTGTCTTAGATGAAGGCAGCCACCTCACCCACTCAGTCCACATCCATTGACTGACCCTAAGAGTTATAAAGGTCAAGCTCCTCACCTAAGGTCAATACAGCAGGTTCAGAGTTCTGTGTGATCCACCGCACCGCAGCGTCCTCTGAGAGGGCATCGAAACTCAGCTTCTCCTTCTACTCAGTCCTTTTTCCCCTTCCCTTTTACAAGCCCAAAAGTACTCCTCAATAAACTTCCTGAATATTAATCTCAGTTTCAGAGTCTGCTTCCCATCCAAACCTGCAACAGTGGCAAACCTGGAGCAAACCTTGAGTTGGGATTCCAAATCCTGACCATGACATCATTATTTGAGAAGGAAATGAGCCTACCCCACCATAGTCCTGGAGTTATCAGCAGACAGAATAGGCAACACTTGCCAATAATTTTTAATCTTTGGAGGTGGAGTTATAGATTCCTTTGCGATTCTAATGAATGATCTGGACACCCTCCCCCACCAAAGGAAATGGCATCAAATACTGCATGCATTTCAAGTAGTTCATGGAATAGCTACAGACCCTAAATTAAGAATTCCAAATTTACATCATCTCTAATAGACTCTAAATTTCTTGAGATTAAAACATTTCCATAGTTAGACATATTATAGGAATTCAGTAAAATTTGCTGATTTGCATGTTGTAGGTACTGAATAAATTCTTGCTAATTTGGTGTAATTTCAGATATAAGGTGATGAACTAAAATTTTCTTTCTCCCACCTTTCACTCAACAGTGGTAACTACCTGAAAGCCCACTACTACACACCTTTATCTCATCAGCTTAAAGATTTGCTTCAATTAAGTGAAGATATTCTGGCCAAGATGGAGGCGTAGTTAGAACACTTTGCCTTGCCTCCTCACACAACCAAAAGAAGAATAACATCAAATTTAAAAACAAAAAATAACCAGAACTTCCAGAAGATCGAATTGTATGGGATCCGACAACCAAGAATTTAAAGAAGAAACATTCATCCAGACCAGTAGGAGCAGCAGAGAAAGCAGCCAGGGGAAGAGGGCAAGTGACAACGCAGCAGCTGGCAGCCCAGGCAGTCCCACATTTGCATGTGGATAAACCTGAGGAATAGCTGGGGAGTGAGACAGACCGCACAATCCAGGGTTCCAGTGTGGGGAAAAGAAAGCCTCAAAACCTCTGGAGGTCAAAAATCTGTGGGGGATGCAGTAGCAGGAGAAACTCCCAGCCTCACAGAAGAGCCCACTAGAGAGACTCACAGAGTCCTAGAACCAGAAGGGCCCAATTTGCTCATGGATCATGGGGGAAGGGACTGAAGGCCTGCCCAGAGCCAAGCAAGCAGCATTGTTCCCTCTCAGACCCCTCCCACACACACAGCTTCACAACCCAGCGACCTGCATTGTCCCACCCTGGCGAATACCTAGGCCTCCGCCCCTCCCAAAGTAGAAGTCCTGCTGAGGCAAAGAAATATGGCCCAAATGAAAGAAGAGATCACAGCCCTGGAAATACAACTAAGCAATGAACAGATAGCCAACCTAACAGATGCACAGTTCAAAACACTGGTAATCAGGATGCTCACAGAAATGGTTGAGTTTGGTCACAAAATGGAGGGAAAAATGAAGGCTATGCAAGGTGAAATAAAGAAAAATATACATGGAACCAACAGTGAAGGGGAGGAAAACAGGACTCAACTCAATGATTGTGAACAGAGGGAAGAGATAAACATTCAACCAGAATAGAGTTAAGAAATAAGAATTCAAAAAAATGAGGAGAGGCTTAGGAACCTCTGGGACAACTTTACATGTCCCAAAATCAGAATCATAGGGGTGCCAGAAGGAGAAGAGGAAGAGTAAGAAATTGAAAACTTATTTGAAAAATTAATGAAGGAGAACTTCCCCAATCTGTTCAAGGAAAGAGACTTCCACAAGATCCAGGAAGCTTAGAGAGTCCCGAAGAAGCTGGACCCAAGGAAGCACACACCAAGGCACATCATAATTACATTACCCAAGATCAGGGATAAGGAGGGAATCTTAAAAGCAGCAAGGGAAAAGGAGACAGTTACCTACATAGGAGTTCCCATAAGACCATCAGCTGACTTCTCTAAAGAAACCTTGCAGGCAAGAAGAGGCTGGCAAGAAGTATTCAAAGTCATGAAAGATGAGGACCTACACCCAAGATTTACTGTATCCAGCAAAGTATTCATTTAGAATGGAAGGGCAGATAAAGTGTTTCATAGATAAGGTCAAGTTAAAGGAGTTCATCATCACCAAGCCCTTATTATATGAAATGTTAAAGGGACTTACCTAAGAAAAAGAAGAAGATCAGAAACTATGAACAGTAAAATGACAACAAACTCACAACTATCAACAACTGAACCTAAAAAAAACAAAAACAAAAACAAACTAAGCAAACAACTAGAGCAGGAACAAAATCATATAAATGGAGATCATAGGGGAAGGGGACAGCGAAGAATGGGGGAAAAGGTACAGGGAATAAGCAGCATAAATAGTAGGTACAAAATTGGCAGGGGGTGGTTAAGGTTAGTATAGGAAATGGAGAAGCCAAAGAACTTATACGTACAACCCATGGACATGAACTAAGGTGGGGGGAGGGGGATTGCAGGGGGGTGGGGCGGTGTTGGGTGGAGCAGAATAAAGGGGAGAAGTAAAATATATAAATAAATAAATAAATAAATAATCAATTGATCTAGGGTAAAAATATTTTGTTTCTTGATCCAAAGGGTAATTACATAGATGTTAATTTTATAACTGTTTATTAAACTAAACATTTGTGCTTGAAATAAATAAATAAATAAATAAGCTCTGAAAGATATCAAAATAACTTACAATCAGTTTACCTAGCAGGAATCATTTATATTCCATCTTGAGCACCGGTGTTACTTAGGAGCGAGGGAGAGTCGTCAAGAGGACACTACGTACCAGGTGAACTCAACAACTGAAGGGCTGAGACAGATGAAGAGAGATAAATTTCTGGAAATGAGCATCAAGTTGACCAGCCTCAGCTGTTTGCACTGGAGGCCCAGTTCTGCACTCAAAAATGACATTTGCCAGTTGTAAATTCAGAGCAAATCACAGTAACTCCAAATTTTACCTGATAAAAATATATAATCACTCTTTGACATTTTAAAGGAAAAATAACAAGCCTTTTATAATAAAGCCACTATATTAACACAACTAATTCTATATTAAATCCAATTTTCTAAAAGATAGGTAAGATCTTTTTGAAGCCATGTGATTCTTACCTGCCACTTTCATTTTATTTGCTCCCTGTAATCTCTTCAGGCCCAATAGCGGAGTGGGCCTAGAGGTTAAAATCATTACACAGGGTCTCGGATCAAACAGCTTGTTCTGATTTCTGACCTACTCTGGGTAAAGGCAAAGGCACGTGCCTAACACAGGCCTCAGTTCCAAGAATCCCGGCTTTCTTTAGAAACCCATCTTATATGAGGAGAGATAAGCAGATGCAATGGAAAGAATTCTGGACTAAAAGCAAATGTGGTTTAAAGTTCCAGCCTAGCACTTAACAAAGTGAATTCTTAGGCAAATCACTTTACTCATATGTCCTCTAAAATAAGAATATTACCTGTCTGACCCAATAGTATTCTTTGAGAAATAAATGAGGTAATATATGTGAAAGCACTTTGTAAACTGGGATACATTAACACTCAGGTAAGATTTATTTCTATCATCTCTGAACATACCTTTCCTTCTCCTCTTCTTCTCACACTTCAAGGCCTACCGCCCTTTCTGAGATCTCTATAACCCCTTCTACCTTCTTCATCCAACTCTCTTCTAGGTTTTTCCTATATGTCTAGTATATTCCACACAATTCTTCATATACCATCTGATGCTATTCACTGGTCATGTTAGTCCTCTCTGTAATTTGAATATAAGCACATTATAAACAAAGGCCATGTCACATATTCTAAATTCTTCTTTGGCTTGAAAACATATAGGTCCTTAATAAACAGGAATTTGACAAACTGATTGTAAAATATATATGGAGAACAAAATTCAGGTATATCCAAAACACTCCTAAATAATAATATGAGGAGACTTTCTCACCAGATATCAAAACTTAGAAACTTACAGTAATGAAGGTAATATTTATGGGCACACAGATTGATAGAGTAACCAGTGAAACAGAATATAGATGACCTGAAACAGTAACATGCATGTGTAGAAATGTAATACATCTCAAGGTGACATTGTATATCACCTGGGAAAGAGATGAACTGTAAGTGGTGCTGAGACAACCGATTATCTGGATGAAAAAATTAAATGGAATTCCTACCTCACACCAGGTATAAAAATCAATTCCACCGGCTGGTGTGGCTCAGTGGATTGAGTACCAGACTGCAAACCAGAAGGTCGCAGGTTCAACCCCTGGTCAGGGCACATGCCAGGGTTGTGGGCCAGGTCCCCAGTTGGGGGCATGCAAGAGGCAACCGATCGATGTTTCTCTCCCTCTTTTTTTCCCTCCCTTCCCCTATCTCTAAAAATAAATAAATAAAATATTTTATTAAAAGCCAATTCCAGATGATTTAAAGACTTAACTGGGAAAGGCAAACTTAAATTTTTAGAAGAGACTATCTTTATGACTTTGGAGTAGGAAAAGATTTCCTAAAGAAGATTTAAAAAGTGCTAACCTTAAAAATAATTGAAAATTTTTACTACATTAAAATTAATAACTTCTGTCACCAAGATATAAAGAAAATGAAAAGCCAAGTCATAATCTAAGAAGATATATTTGCAACATATCCAAAGAACAAAAGATATGTATCCAGAATATATAAACAATAATAAGAAAAAGATGGCTCGGCAACCTTGACAAAAATCTGCGGGGGAGACATTGTTTTGGAATTTGAGTCTTGCCAAGTTCAAGGAGTTGGGGGTGGGCTTGGCACAACGTGGGCTTTTTACAGATCTATTATAACAAAGCACAAAACTAATTCTGCACAAATTCAAGGTGACCTGCCAGTAATTAAACTACCTGCCAGAACAAAAATCACTTTTCAGATGAAGATGTGACCCTGAGATGGCACAGATGTTGGATTTAGCAGACAACTCTAAACAGCTATAATGTGTTCCAGGATGGTCTTACTAAATGAACAGAGAGACAATCTCAGCAATAAAACAAAATCTTTAAAGAGATCCAAATGAAAATTTTAGACTTGAAAAGAACAATAACTGAAATGAGACGTTCACTGGATAGCCTTGATAGGAGAAGAAAATGTTAACTTGAAGAGAGATCAATAAATATCATCCAATCTTAAAAACAAAAAACTTTTTTTTTACTCAAAAAAAGTAAACAGCCTCAAGAGTTTATAGGACAATTATCAAACAGTCTCATGTTTTACAGTTTTGAGAAGTAAAATGTTATTAGAACAGCCACACTGTTCACAGAGTTAAGTAATTCCAACAGAGAGAGTGTATGGCCTGCAAAGCCTAAAATATGTACTATCTGGCCCTTTACAGACAACACTTGATGACTCCTAGACAAGAGGGAAGGAAGCAATGTTATAGGACATATGTGGACAAGTCACATGGCAGAAGCTAGAACCACAGTGGAGTGTCCACATCCTAGAGCCAAGGAAAGACTCAGCCATGGTCATTTCCAGAAATACTGCTCAAGACAGAAAGAAGGGAAGAAATACATGGTTTGTCTCTTCCTTGTGCCCTCCAGTCTCCCCCAGTGTCTTGCACTCACCAAACCCAGCTGACGTGAAAGCTTGAAACACACAGCCTGCAGGAGCCAGTCTCCTCCAATACAAGCAGGTCAGCAGTGGGGCAAGAAATAGATTTGAGAGTAAATCAACCAATGATGCCAATTACCTTAGAAAACTCTTACACATCTGCACCAAGGGATATGGACAAGAATATTCTAGCAGCACTGCTAGTAAAAAACATAAATAAATAAAAATTAAAAAGGAAACAACGAAAGTGTCCATTAACAGAAGAACTATTGAAAATACTGCAGGCCCTGGCTGGTGTGGCTCAGTGGACTGAGTGCCGGCCTGTGAACCAGGAGGTTGCTGATTCGATTCCTAGTCAGGGCACAGGCCTGGGCCTCAGGCCAAGTACCCAGCTGAGGGTGTGAGAGAGGCAGCCGATCAATTTATTTCTCGCACATCAATGTTCTCTCCCTCTTTCTCCCTCACTTCACTCTCTCTAAAAATAAATAAAATCTTTAAAAAAAAAACACTGTTGAATATTCACAGAATGGAATATGACACAGCAGTGAGAATAAATGAACTACAGCTACCCACAACATTTAAGTCTAAAAAATATAATGCTAGAATTTAAAAAATTGAGATGCCTAAACAACATGCTGTATGATATAATTTATCTAAGATCCAAAAATGTAAAACTAAACAATACATTGTTTTGTGGTATATGCCTATGTATTAACATTATAAAGGAAAATAAGGAAATGATAAATACAAAATTCAGGATAGTGACTGACTGTAGTGGAGATGGGGAAGCAGAGGGATAAAATTAAGGAGAAATTCAAAGGTAGTTTCAACAGTATTGCTTATGCTTTATTACTAAGTTGAGTATTGGTGTCATTGGTATTTATTTTACTCTTAACCTTCATAATATACATACATGTTTGCATGTGTATACTTATACACATATTTAGGTACATCTCAAAAAAATTTTTGATTGATTTTAGAGAAAAAGGAAAGGAGAAAAAGAGAGAGAAAGAAACATTGATTTGCTGTTCCACCTATTTATGCATTCATTGGTTGAACCTTGTTATGTGCTCCAACCTGGGATCAAACCTGCAAACTTGATCCATTGGGATGACACTCTAACCAACTAGCTACCCGGCCAGGGCCAATTTTTTTATGGTAATAATTTTTTTAAGATTGTATTTATTTACTTTTAGAGAGGGGGGAAGGGAGAAGGAAAAAGAGGGAGAGGAACATCTATGTGAGAAAGATACATCAACGGGTTGCCTCTTGCCTGCCCCCAAATGGGGACCTGGCCCACAACCTAGGCATATGTCTTGACAAGGAATTGAACCAACTACCTTTCAGTTGGTAGTCTGGCACTCAATCCACTGAGCAACACCAGCTAGGGCTATAATTATTATTTTAAAAGAAAGAAAACCATGTTTCCCAGCTAGACATTGTCTTTCCCTCAGATGTTTCAAGGCCATCACCAAAGAACTGTTCCTTTAGATTACAAGACACAAACAGGAGGCTTCGTCCCAAGAAAAGCCAATCCTAATCATAGTATAGACAAATGTGTTAGGTGGATGCCACTCTCCCTTACAAGAGGAGACACAGAAAAGCAAAGATACACTTTTGGAAGAGGAAGGAGAGAAGATCAATACAAAAGCATTGCCACAGAAGGCCACTATGTGTGACACTCTGCTTGGGAGGCTCCCAGAGCCCACAACACAGTTGTAGAAATGGGACAGTACAAAACTGTCATGAGCCTGCAGAGTGGATTCTGTAGGAAGGAGGTGGGAGAGGTGACCTTGACGGGTGAAGAGGTGGCCTTCTTATCCTGGTACTTGGGATCCCCAATTGTGAATGATTTGAGCAGACCAATGCTTATCAGTATCTCAGGTTCTACCCTATGGGGGGAGATAAAGTCCAACTGCTTTGAAGGGATGTTTAGGAGAAAATGCTTGGGGACATTGAAAATTAATAAAACTCTTCATTGATATGATTAAAAGAAAAAGGGACCATTATACACCAAATGCCAATACTTTGTCACCTTGTTCTCGCTAAATTCCTGGGAAGTCAGCAAAGCAGCCCTAAGTTTTGCTAGAGAACAGCAGCTTCTGTGTACCATGAGGCATCCTACCAAGGCCTCCCAGGTTAGCCCCTGCCTCAGGCATATTGACGGCAGTAAGGACGATAGGGAGAGTGCTTTTAGGTCTGGATTCAAGGCATAGCAGAAAACCTTGCACATACTAACTGATTAAATGCACAATAAATGAATGGTCTCCCAGCTAGCAATGCATGGTATTAGATGCTTGCTTCCAGTAGTACAAATTGCATGGGATTCAACACTCCCTGAAATATTAAAACTGTAAGAGATGTCTAAGAACTTAACTGACACATTTAATAGTTCAACATAAACATATGTATACTGTACAATAAATGTTTATATAAAGGATCTTGTTCTTAAAAACAGCACATTTAATGCCTCACAAGTTATATTTATGTTCTCTTGGGTTGCGTTTTTTTTTTTATTAAGCTAAGGCCAAAATAATTGTTTAACAGCCAAGCTTCAGCGATAAATCAATCAAAAATCCATCAAAACAGCCTTCTTTGTACAATCTCAGGGGCCCTGGGAATCTGGTTTTGGTGAAGAAATGTACCCCCTGTGTTAGGCCACTTCTCCAGAGTCCCCAGCCACTTAGGGTATAACACACTGACCCCAGGGTGAAGTGAAGCCTGAGCATTTCATTTTACTGACAAGGCAGATGGCGCAAGGGCATAGACTTAATGAATGAATGAGCACAAAGGAATTGGAATCAGGTGAGGTCAACATGAAGGTTTTCGGTGGCCCTGGATGAAAACACTGAGCTCTTTCTCTCTTCTCTAGAGCCATATATCTACTTTATCACTCCACAGCTGATAGTCAATCAGATTTGTATCTAAAAACACAGGAGGGGAAATAAGTGGTGCAAAGCTCTCCCTACTTACCTGATTGCATCAAGTTCAGCTGACTTTGTTGCTGAGAACTGAACTTATACTTAGAGACCCTCAAGCCTGACCATTCAGAAAGTAGCTTTTCTTTCCACGTCTTGTCTTGATTAAGGTTCCACGAAACAGGCTGCTCTGGAGACCTACCTGGAGTACAGATCCTGTACTGCAGGCCAGTAAAGGATAGTAATGATTTACCTGTTTCTTCTCCCTTACCAGCCCTAGCCAGTGCACTATAGGAGAATTTTAACTACATTCTTTTTATTGTGGTTATACACAAGGTAGGGAAAAATTACATTTACAGTTGTGAGTATCTGCAATACAGTTTATTTTTGTATTATTTATTAGTTATTGTATTATTTTCCATATGAACGATATTGCATGTATATACCATATTTTGTTTATCCATTCATACATTGATGGACTCTTGGGTTGGTCCCACCCTTTGGCTATTTGTGAATAATGCTGTGAACATACCTGATCAAGTCCCTGCTTTCAATCCTTTTGGACATCAGTTCTTTGGGGTATATTTTTTAGGATTCCATCATTATTTGTTTATAATGTTTTTCACATATTATTACATGATTTTTATTGGTTGTTTTAGGTATGACTAGATATTATATATATATATAGTATAGTCAATATTATTGTAATAACTTTGTATGGTGACAATTGGTTACTAGACTTAATGTGGTGATCACATCATAAGGATTATAAATGTCAAATGACAATGTTGCATACCTCAAACTAATATATTGTATGTCAACTATACTTTAGTAATTTTTTGTATTGGAAGATTTCAGAAGTTGGTGTAGATTGGTTACCCTCTTTGGGGTTCACTTACTTCTTGAATATGTAAGTTTGAGTCCCTTCTCAAATTTAGGAAATTTTCAGCAGTTTTTTTCTTCAAGCAATCTTTCTGTACCATTGAGTTTTTACTCTCCTTCTGGAACTCTGAGGATACAAATATTAGCTCTTTTATTAGTATTCCACAAGAGATCTATGAGGCTCTGTTCATTTCTTTTCAGTCTCTTTTCTTTCTTTATTCAGATTGAGTGGATTCTATTGCTCTGTCTTCAAGTTCGTTGATTCTATCCTTGGTTACCTCCACTCCACCACTGAGTCTATTCAGTGAGTTATTTCAATTATGAGATTTTTCAATTCTCTAATTTCCATTTGGTTCTTTTTTATAACTTTTCTTTCTTTGCTGACATTTTCTATATTTTCACTTATTTCAAGAGAATTTGTAATTGATTGTGAAAGCAATCTTAGGGTGGTTGCTTTAAAATCCTGGTCATAAATTCCAACATCTGATTCATCTCAGTATTGACATCAGTTGGTTGTCACTCCTCATTCAAATTGTGGTTCTCCTAGTTCTTAGTATAATGAGTGATTTCTTTTATCACTGGACATTTAGGATATAATGTTAGGAGACTCTTGATCCTACTGAAAGCTCTTGTAATAACCTTCTATTTTAATAGGCTATTACTCTGTTGAGGTTTAGCCTATGAATTCTGGCATGATTTGTGGGCTTTAACTCCTTCCAGGGACAGTTTAGCTTTCAGAGCCCTTGCAATGTTCTTCTGGTGTGCTTCATTCTCCTGGTGCTGCTAGGGTTCCTGCTCAGTTCCTGCTGGTGCCATCTGCAGGGGCAGAAGGCGAGTCCTTCAGCCACCTGCTCTCACTGGGTGATCATCTGGGAGAAGGGAGTAGAGCAGAAACCACTGGGTTTGGGTCTCCTTAAGGTAGCAGAGGGAGACACAGGATTTACTGCTCCTGCCACTGTGTTCATATCAGACTGCCTGCCAGTGCCCTGGTTCGGTGGCAGTGTCTGGGATCTGTTGCCACTGTTGCCAACAGACTGGACTGCCTACTGATCTGAGGTGTAAAATATCAGTTGTAGTTTCCCAATGGGTCTTTGTCAGGCTTCCCCGCTCCTGGTCCTTTGGCCAGAGAGAGTAGGCTTTTCTTGGATTCTTTTGTCTGTGCCTATTGATGGTTCCAGATTGCAGGCCTCTCTGGAAACCAGGCCTAGGGTGTATGGGAGACAAAAAGAAAACCCAGGGAACTCACCAAGTCATTGTTCCTTATGCCCTAAGGTTTCCTACCAGTCTGTAGCTTTTTACTAGCCTTTACAGAGTCTTTTTATAATTGTCTGTTCAGTAATTCCAAGTGTGTTTAGTTGTATTTAGAGGAAAGAATCAGGAAAAAACTGCATCTATCCTGTCTTCTTCCAGAATCAGCAGCCCAAGTCAATTTTTTTCTTTTTTTCTTTTTTTTTGTTCAAATACAGTGAATCAATTTTAACAAATTTGTATTATTGAATCAAAATATTTCCGTTCAATTATACAAAGAAATGATTAGGTTATATGCAAAAATATCAGATACACTGTGTCTAACAAAAAAGCAGTAATTCCATGAGGTCAGCCTAGTGTTTGCAGATTGTCAGTTCTGATTCCCACAAGGTGGAACCAAGGCCTCTGTGGTGCTTCGCTGTAGAACTGAAAAGAGAATCAACTGAGAAAAGATCAATTTCTAGGAAAATTCCAACATGGTCATAGCCAACTTCTGGGTGATGTGCTAAGTGGTAAAGGAAATGTAATAGACCATTATTTAAAAATGCTCCTGATTATAATCCCTTCTGACCCAAAGGAAGTGGTACAATCCTCTCCAGAACCACAGACTTTTGTGTAGCAATAGAATTGATTGAGGTGCCCCAAAGTGAGGCCTCAGTCACAATTTGAGGGAAAACTGGGTAACCAAGTGACAGCTAAATTCTTCTACCCAAGAAATAAGAAAAACTTGGTGATGAGATTGGGTGGAGAAGTAAGAAAAGAGAAATGAAAGAGATGGGAGCAAAGCAATGTGATGGAGGAAGGGAACACCCACGGAGAAATGCTGCTGAGTGACAGGAGTCTCTGATAACTACTTTTTTAAATTGTTTTCCTTGTAGTTCTTTATCTGTTAACACACAATGCTTTTTGCATATGGCACCTTGGGATGGACAAAGCAAAGGTGTTCTGTTCCATGTCTAGGAAAGCATCAAGGACATAGAGAAGGACATCTGATGGGAGGTGAGATCTGGGTGATACTTAGAGTTCAAAGGAACAATAAGTTAGACCTAGAGGTGACCGTGGGAACATAAGCACTCAGAAATTCACAGAGCAGCTGGGAGGTGGGGGAAAGCTTAGTTCTTTGTACATCTCTAAGGATAAGGTACTCATGGCTACAGGAAACATGTCTGTGGTGTGTTAGCTCATGTAAGTGTAAGGTAAAGAGGCATAACTGTCAATCAAGCTGCTTTTCTCTTACATAGAGTGATCATCCATGGGAATATAATCTGGAATATTTTATGGGTACAGTAATAAGGAACACAATAGAGGCAAAAGGAAGACTATTGGGAGAGAAACAACAGAAAGGGAGGGAAAAGTGTAACCTTTCTGCAAAGATGACATACTTGAACTTTTGTAGATTGAGGAACATTATATATGTGTTTTTGATCCCCTACTTTAGACTTGCTTCCTTCAGTTTGCTAGAATTACTATGAATTCATATTTTCACATAGTAGATGTTTTTAATATTTAATATAAATTATGTATAAGATTCTACTGAATCCTTGAAAGTTTTAACATTAGGTCTTTATCATACATGCAGAGAACACATGAAATATAAAATAAAAGTTAAAATTCAATCCGATTTATTAATAAGGCAATAAATATGGGTAGCTTTGATGTTTCTAACTTTAAAGATAGAATCTCTTGTCTGAAAGGAGAATTGAAGGTACCTCAAGAGAGAAAACAAGTTATTTTAACACTATCAAAATATCCAGCTCAATGGAATAAGGTATCTATCTGTTGCACATTCAGTCAGTAAACCTCAGAGGTTTTCTCACATAGAAGTAAACATGCAGAAGGTAAAAATCAAACAGAATTCCAAATGACTGCACTAAATTCCAAAGCTGTAAAGCTAACTATTTCAAAGAAATGGTCAAAGTCTTCCTACTGTCTCATAGGGTAAAGGTAGATCCAGCCCCTATAAAAGTCCTGGGTGGACTAGAACTATCATAATGGCTGCTGACCACGCTCTACAGAAACAATGGCTGGGAGACGGGGGTGGAGATGGAATGGGGGTGTCCTTGGGGAACATGACTCACAGAAGGAGAAAAAAAGGAGACACCAGTAATGGATGATCTGCAGGCTACCCCCAGCTGCTAAAGTTTGGAGGCCTAGTTGATGAAAAGGACTGACTCATTTGGAGAATGATAAATAGCAAAAATCACAGGCATTGGTAGAATATTGATTTCCAGAAACTACCACAGTTTTCACATGAGTAATCTGATTTATAAGCAAGCAGTTAGGAATCTGATGGACCTCCTCTATGAGCCTATTCCTCACATCCATAGAAGAGGAAACTGAGGAGAAAAGGAAGGTACATGGCTTCTTCCAGGCCACATGGGATCTTTACTAGATGGATGTTCTCTAGAGGATACCAGATCAAATGGCTCCAGATTACATGGATGACCCTTAGTTAAGTCATTGGATGCCTCCAATCAACTCTCAGATCTAGTTATGTCTGAATAATTGTTGTTAATATATGTTAATGTAACTTTTAATCTGAAGATGAATGTCAAATAGTTCTTTTTTAATTTAAATATTTTATTGTTTGTGCTATTACAGTTGTCCCGATTTTTCCTCCTCTGCCCCCCTTCACCCAGCTCACCCCACACTCCCACAGTCAATCCCCACACCATTGTCCATGTCTATTCATATATGTTCTTTGGCTAATCCCTTCACCTTCTTTCAACCAGTCCCTACCTACCCCTTCCCCTCTTACAGCTGACAGTCTATTACATGTTTCTATGCCCCTGATTCTATTTTGCTCATTAGTTTATTTTGTTCATTAGATTCCACTTATAAGTGAGATCACATGGTATTTGTCTTTCACCAACAAGCTTACTTCGCTTAGCATAATAGTCTCCAGTTCCATCCATGCTGTCACAAAAGATAAGAATTCCTTCTTTTTTACCGCTGTGTAGTATTCTACTGTGTAAATGTATCACAGTTTTTTGATCCATACATCTACTGATGGGCACTTAGGCTGTTTCCAAATCTTGGCAAATGTAAATAATGCTGCTATGAATATATAGGGGTGCATATATTCTTTTGAATTGGTGCTAAAGAAATAATACACACTGTAAAATGGTAATTTAATAACAATAAAAGCAAGCGCTTATATCTTATTTACTATATGTCAGGTACTACTGTAAGTACTTTGCACATTTTACCTCACTTAATCCTCACAGCCATCTTTTGATGAAGCTATTACCTCCATCTTTCAAAGGAGGAAAAACTGAGGCAGATGAATTAACTAATCAATGTCACATTGTTGATAAGGGACAGAGCTGGGATTCAAACCTCAGCAGTTTGACTCCAGAATCTTTATCACCATTCTATCCTGCCTCTCAGTACTACTATTAACAATAATCCAAAGTGAGATTCCTGGAGGATATCTACAAAAATTGGAAATGTCAGGGGAGTGAGAGAAGAAATAAAGCATGCAAATGTTTTTTATTGTACTCAGAAGGAAATCAATTTTATTCTTGAATTTGATTATTTTAGAAAATACATTTGGATTTTAGGGAATTGGAAGGAACATGAAGGACTTTTCAGGGCAATGATAATGTATATCTTGATTGGAATTTGAGTTACATGGGTTACATTTGTCAAACCTCGGTGAATGTACACTTCTAATGTATGTTTTATTTATGTAAATTTTACATCAAAATAAAACACTGTAAGTTAATATCAAACTCTAGTTAATGACATTAGAGTACTGAAGTACTGAGGGGAAAGTACATAAATGTCTGTAATTTACTTTTAATCACATCCAAAAATAAAACACTGATGGATGGATGGAGGTATAGATAGGTGGCTGCGTATATGATAAAACAAGTATAGTAATGTGTTCATGATAGAATACTTGGGGAACTATCTTCCACATGCCCCATACTAATCACAGCTTCCATCTCTCCCTCTAAAAGTATAATCACCTTCCTGTGTTACTTTATGTTTTATCACCCATGCGCACAATGGCTTAGTTTGCTCCCCTAACTTGGCATATCTCCCTCTGTCCCTTTCTTTCCCTGACAGTGAGTCTGTTGAAGGACCTAGACTGTTTTACCTGTGAAGTTTCCTCCAATCTGGGCTTTGATGACTACATACTCATGGTACAGGTCAGCGTGTTCCTCTATCCTCTGCATTTCCTGCAAGCTGGCCACTGAATGCAGAGGGTGAATAAGACTCAGATTCTATCCCTTTGGCAAGATAGAGTGGTGGTGTGTTCTTTCACCAGGAGATACATAATGTCTGCTTTTTTCATTTTTTTTTAATGTTGGCAGTTATCCGTATTCAATGCCTAGGTTCATTACTTCATTTGAGATAATTAGGATGGTGATATTTTACCGCATTGTTTTCATTTATTCACTGGAATGATTTTATAATGAGATGTTTCCCTTCATCTACCATTTGGTTACCCAGTTGCAAAGCTCATAGAGGACAGGCAATATAAACAAACAGTTGATTCTTTGTTTTTATTCACACGATTTTCACAATAATGAATTGGTTATCTGTCATCCTCAGAATCTGACAAATTAGCTTCCTTATTAGGTATTATGAAATCATGGATTTAAACATATTTAAACATTATCCTCATTAAGGCTCAAATTGTTTCACCTTTTACCAGGGAGCCTCTTCAAGATGAGGCCTGAGCCTTTTATCTACAACTCTAGTAGTCTTTAGTAAGTCAAAATGTTATAGTTTATCTTGTATATTTCCTACTCCAGAACTAGAATCAGCCATTTGTTTCTCCAAGAAACCCTAGTTTCTTTCAATGGAACATAGTATTTCAAGACCATAATCTGGACACTAGAAGACTGTTACTAGGGGATTGCATTTCCTTTCTTCTACTAACAATCCTAGTTCTCAAGAACCCAGGGGAATGACAGAATTAGAATATCCCATCATTTGCTCTGACCCATAATAACTGTACAGCAGCTTCCAAATAACAATAATACTACCACCATAAATTATGTTTAGAGAAAACAGTTTAAAAAAATTTTAGACTCATCTTATTCTCTCTTCTTTTTTAATGGCTGTACTAGATCTATGTTGACAAATCATATAACCTTTACATATCATAATCTCCCTCTTTCAACCTTCACTAAATCAGTTCTACAAGCATCATTTATCTAATACTTACCAACCAGTTCCTGTGTCAATGTCTCTCTAATCTTTGTGGTGGACTTGATCTCTAGTAGACACTTTAATAAGGGCCCATAAAAACAATAGTCCCCAAGTGCCTATGTGTTGATCACATGTCAATCTTACTCAATATAAAACCTTTTGCTCACATTTTCTTTCCTTGTGTATCTTAGTTATATTATTCCATTTTCTTTTCTGGTTTTTTTTTTAATTTATAGAGAACATTCATCAATCATATTTGGTTTGACAGAATCAGCATTGTTAAAAGACAGGTAACAAAATTTGAGCTTATATTGAATCTGACAAATTAAGTTCTATAGTATCTAGAATAATGCACAAGAAATATCAACTGAGGGGGAAACAGGATAGAAGCATCACATGCTGATGTTCCTGGCAAAGGGGGAACTACATGCAGGTGAGGCCCACACTGTGTAGCTCATAAGAAATCCTAGAGAAAATACAATTGACTTCCTTGGGTGAAGTATTTTTCTTTTGGGGGAGAGAACATGTGGCAAAGAGAGACAAGAATTCAAAGGCATATACAGATTGGCTTCACCCTTTCAAAATGGTCATAAAAATATTTAGATCATGGCACTAGGGCACCTTTGAGGGAAGGAACACTTTAACCAGATATAGGCTCATTACATTTTTTAGTAATATGTACAATTTTCAAGTAATGGGGCAGACTTAAAATATAATTGTATTTTAATAGAGATTATCTATTTTTATCCTTTCTCTCTGAGGTTTTTGTTTCAGCATCACAGGGACACTTTTTCCACACAGTTTCTAGGGAACTATCCTCTTATTCTTGAAATATCTTCTATAAAGGAATCATCAAGAATTCTGTCTGCATACAACCAGTATCATAATCTTCTCATGGCTAAAATGAACTGCCTCTCTGCAGCATTATTCAAGGCTCTTCAGTGCAGGGGCTCATGAAGAATATTTTGATTCCTTTATTGAAAGGTCAACAGGCACCACTATATTCTTCTATCACTTTATACTGAACACTTCTTGCGCTTTTATCTGCTTTTTGTTTCAACTGTTCTGTTGTTAAGCTGTACTGGTGACAGCCCCCACTTATTGGCCACTCCAGTCCCTCTCCTTCTGGAATTCCTGACCAGGTAAATACCTGTTTAAAGTTCTTCCATTGACACCTCATATCATAAGAAAAAACAAAGACTTCATCTGTTTTTTGGAATTTGATCTGCAGCTTTTTTTCTTCAGTCCATGATTCAATAGAAGTTTTGTTTCTGAGAATTATTTTCATCTGGATAAAAAACAATATCCCAATGGCTATGGTTGTTCCCAAAGCTAATCCCAAGGCAAACAAGATGGCAGCAAATGCAGGCACTCCAATGGATTAACTGGAAGGGGACCCTCCTGTCCGCACTCATGTCCATCTTTACCGTGTTTCACCCAGAGGAGAGCCAGTTATAAAGCTGTGTACATAATCGTAACAAAAATGAAGGCAGCCTAAACACAACCCATTGATGCTGAAAGGAGAAAGAGAATGAACAAAGCACGGTTTTGGTAACCACAAAAGTTATTGATCCAAGGACAGTGATGGTCCATCTTCATCACCCACTGTTACGCTGCCGGGAGTGATGGGACTATGGGGCCTCGCATGCTTGGCAGATTTGACGATATTGGAGGTACATGCTATCCTGAGAATTTTCTGGTTTCTTCCCCAGAAGGACAAAGCCAGGACTAACAAACATGGCATTGAAGTAATTATAATCATGACAGTCCAATTTATAAACATAATGAAATTCATGCTTCCTCCAGTTGTATGTAAGGGCCCATACCACAACGCCGAATTCAATCATGGCCATCACGTAACATATTGCTACAGCACCTCGGACTCTAATAGGACCCCAGTGACATAGTCCCTTTAATTCTTAGAGATTTTCAAACTTGATAACTAAGCAGAATGTACCCATTTTCATGAGGAAGAATGCCTTCCTGTCTTTGAAGAATTATAGATTTGCTTTTCCTCTGCATGCATTTCTATGTGCCCAAGTCCATGTGTGTTCCTTAATTATCACATCTTTGGGCTGTGCAACATTAATGCAGATTATGCCGTTTTCACTGTTACACAATCAGAGGAGATTCCCAACTGTAAGGGGCCACTTTGAGTGGTATCAGGGACTGTAGTCCTGCGCAAGCCGGGGCCTGGGAGAGGACCTATAAGACTTGGCCGGAACACTGGTAATGCGGTTGATAGGCAGGGCCTGGTAATAACTCCAAGGGCCCTCAGGGGAAATCAAGCCTAAAAGTAAATTATACTCCTTGAAGCACGCTTTGTTTCTCCCTCAAGCTCTGTTAATCTTATACCAGATAACCAGCTCAAGGCTGGGAAGGAAATTTACAAAATTCCTGGACCCTGACCCAAATCCTATCTGGCACCATAATGTTTGCTCATCTTGGACCCAAGCGATTCTGTGTGTTCCTGCCATTGTCTTCTTTAAACCTCACCTATTCTTCATAAGCTTAAGTTACTGATGTAATTAGATTACCTATACATTCCTGCTACCTGTCCCCTACTTGTAACCCTTTCAATTAAAGCTGTTGAGCACACGGGTTTGGGGCATTCTCCTTTAGAGAAAATTGCCTTCCCCTTTCCTTGACAGGCAAGCAGTGTCTGGAACGACTCATTTTTCCATCTGTGGTGAACCAGGGGACATCGTGGGCTAGAGTCCCCTATACCCAAAGATAGGCCATCCTTACTCCAGGGGTTGGAGTTTCATTCAAGTAACTGTTTTTCCCTTTCACACTTCAAAAGCAAATAAACTATTAATTTAGTCAGAAGGAAGTGCACCCACATAGCAGGCTTTGAAAACAAAAAGCCTAATGAATCTTATTTCATTTCTTCTGCCATATCAGTTCAGCTTCTGCTTTTGAGGCCCTCTCTACAGGAAAAAAAAATCATGTCTTCCTTCGTGTGAATCAAAGAGAGACATCAATGACATACTGAATTAATATGAAAGGGATTTTCAGATGCAGACGCCTTCCAACACCAACACCAAGCATAAAACTGTCTTTGCTGAAATATTTGATCAATTGTTTGATGTCAAGAAATATAATTGAGTTAGATATTTGCCTCTCTTCACATAAAAGGACAGATTACTGTATTTTACAGAGGAATAAATTTAACAATTTCCTACCAATAAAATAAAACTTTGCCCTTAAAATGGTTTAAACACTTGAACTTAAAAATGCAAGCTGTCGCCATAGATATTTTCTATTTTCCTTGGACTGATAAAAATAATTTATTTACTATTAAGATGAATGTCTATAAAAAATTACTATCTTGCATAGCAGTATAGGAAACATAGAAGCACTCCTTTGATTGAAGGATAGAAATCTCTGAGCATTTGCATATAAAAAAAGATGTTGTAAAACTTGGATAATTAGAGCCAAAAACCTTACATTAGGTCTTGCCATCTAAATGGAGCCTTAAAGTCCACAGAAATCCTTACAGGCTTTCCCCAGCAATAATTTCCTGTACATTGCCCTATCTGCTCCCCAGTTTTAGTTATGTTAGTTCCCAAAGATTAACAAAGGCTGGGCCCTGTCCTCAAGCTACCAAATGCTAAGCAACATACCAGGGAATCACCAATAATGTTAATTAAGGAAAAAGAAATAAAGTAGAAAAGAAGGAGAAACTAAAAATGGAAAGGTAAAAAAGGAACAGTAGAACAGGACAAAAGGAAAGAAAGAAATGTTTGGGAGCCATCAACAGCCACCACCAGCTCCTAAAAGATACTCCTGTCATCGTCACCAACCCCATCATATGGAATCACCATTTATTTTGCACCTGCTGTGTACCAAGCTCTGTATTTGATGTCTTCCACGCATCCTCTCAATTTATTCTTGCAATAAATCCCATATGGTAGACATTCCCATTTAAAATCATATATTGATTTGTACCTGAATGTTCATGGCAGAATTGTTCATCCTAGCCAAAAAGTGGAAACAGCCCAAATATTTATCAACTGAAATGTCCATCAACTGATGAAATAAAATTTGGTCTATCCATACAGTGAAATGTGATTCAGCAATAAAAAGAAAGTACTAATACATGCTACAGCATGGTTGAACCTTGAAAACATTATGCTGAGTGAAAGAAGCCCGTCACAAATGACCACATTTATATGAACATTCCATTTATGTGAACATTCCAGGACATAGAAACAGAAAGTAGATTAGTGGTTGCCTAGGGGCAGAGATGGAAGGAGAATTGGGAGTGACTGCTAATGGGGACAGGGTTTTTTTGTGGGGTGATGGAAATGTCTTCACATGATTTGTAACAATGATGGTTGCACAATCTGCAAATATATTAAAACCATTTAATTATACAATTTAAATGGTTGAGTTGCATAGTATGTGAATTATATCTTAATAAAGCTGTTATATTAAAATCATAGCTTGACTATGCCAGCCACTCCTTGAGGAAAGGAATCCAAAATTGATTTGTGTAAGCATAACAACTAGCCCATTTCTGAGGCACGTAAGGGGCTCTACAATTACATGGGAGCCAGGGACCTGAGTCCTAATCTTCTCCTCTAACTAGCTGGTAATTTTGAGTAAGCAAAATCTTGAAATATGAAGAGGCACAGACTCTGGTGTTACTGAAGAAAATACTATGTGCTTACTGCTTTATAGGTACTTTAGTTTGTAAATTTCTCCCTTTCCTTCAACCTCCAACTAACCACCAAGTATGAGAGAGTTTATCTCCCTAAGGCTTCTCCCATCCACTTTCTCTTCTCCACTTCACCACCCACTGTCTTACCTCAGTCCTCCAATAGTTGTAGATTACTGTACACTCCTAAAAGGGTGTTCCTGCCTTTGCTCAATATCCCCTTCAATTCTTCCAAGCACACTACTGCCAGAGTGATCTCTTTAAAATTAAGGTCTTAATCATTAGGGAAATGAAAATAAAACTACAATGGAATACCACTTTACACACATTAGGAAAAGTACTATCAAAAGAAAAAAAAGAAGAAAACACAAAGTGTTGACAAAGATGTGGAGAAATTGGAACCCTTGTGAACTGTTGGTAGAAATGTAAAATAACATAAAATGGTATAGCTGCTGTGGAAAATAGTATGGTCATTCTTCAAAAAATTAAACATAGAACTACCATATAATCCAGCCATTTCACTTCTAGGTATGTACCCAAAAGAACTAAAAGCAGAGTCTCAAACAGGTATTTCCATACCCAAGTTCACAGCAGCCTTATCCACAGTAGCTAAAACATGGAAGCAATACAACTGTCCATTGATAGATGAATAGATAAGCAAAATGTGTGTATATGCATACAAAGGATTCAGCATTAAAAAGAAAGGAAATTCTGACATATGGTACAACATGGATGAACCTCGTGGATATTATGCTAAGTGAAATAAGCCAGCCACAAAAAGGCAAATGCTATGATTCCACTAATATGAGATACCTAAAGTAGTCAAAATCATACAGACAGAAAATAGAATGGTAGTTGTCAGAGGATGGGGGAGGGAGGAATGGGCAATTATTGTTTAATGGGTAAAATTTCAGTTTTTCAAGATGAAGATTTCTGGAGATGGATGGTAATGATAGTTGTACAATAGTATCAATGTATTTAATATCACTAAACTGTACATCTAAAAATGGATAAGATGGTAAATTTTATGTTGTGTATATTTCACCACAGTAAAAAGATTTAATTTTTTTTTGAATTTTTAAATTAGAAAAAAAAAGAAACTTAAGTACACTGGTCTTAATACCAGTACCAATACCCTGCCTGAAACCCTTCCATTCCCCCTTTGTCTTATAAAATGAAAGTCAAGTTATTTGAATTCCCATCTCTTGGTGACCTGGCTCCTACCTTCCCTAATGTCAGTTTCATCCAATAGACAGGACATACCTTCAGCCACAGAGACAGGATACCAGAGAACTGGAGATCCCTTACATATGCCACAGTTTCTCAGATATCCATGCCTTTGAACACTGTTCCCTCCATGAAATTGACTTTCCTCCACTTCTTCCTATTGTAAGTGCCTACACCAAAGGCAATTCATCTGGGTGCCTCTGAGGTGATAGGTGGGGGTAGGGTACTGGCTGTTAAGAATTACAAAGGAACTTTCTGTGGTGAGGAAAACAATTAATATCTTAATTGGGGTGGTATTTCCATGGACATGTGCACTTGCCAAAGTTCACTGAACTAAATTGCAATCTGGACATTTTATTTAAACTTTTAATAATGGTAAGCAACAAAAAAAAAAGTCAATTCAAGGCATCATTTCCCTGACCCCTACTTCTAACTCAGGCTGATTTAGATACCCTGCCTCTGTGCCCCATAACACTCAACAAATACCCTTGAACTTCACCAACTACAATTAGAATCAGCCTACAAACCACCCCCATCATTGGCTACTGTCTTCCTTCTTGCAGACATACATAAACAATCCCACATCATCACTTTTTTTCACTCTTCCTTTTAAATAATTTATACCAAAATTAATGTGTTTGGGGCCCCCGGGGATACCCTCCCATTGTGATGTGAGACTTGTCTGTTTATTCCCCTCTAGCCCTTATAGATATCCCAAAGAAAAACATTTAGAAGCCATTCCCATATTGAACTTATGTCCTGTTGAATGATCAGCAGGAATGATGGCAAATCAATTTTCCAGGAAAGGCTTCCCTAGCTTTTTGTTTAGGGAATTCAACTCTAATCTCTTAAAAAACACATGTCTAAGTGAGTCTTAACATCAACATCCTTATAATTAACTTAATTTAGATAAATATTAATCTCCAGAAATTTTACATTATAACCTTGGCTATGTCTGAATGCTTCAGGAAGGCCCTAATGTGCTGCAGAAATCAATGAAATGTTAACAAACTCTGACAGCTTAACAGGTGCTACAGAGGAGAGTAGAATCCAAAAAAGGATTGTGCTGCACCAGGCACCTCTCTCCTACCTCAGCAAAGTTGTCTTCTTGCCACTCTTCCACCTACCTGTAGCTAGGTAGAACATGACATTCCTCCCTAGCTGGTTCCTTCCCCCATTCCCCTTCCCACTTAACACCTCCATCCATTAAAACCTCTGTCAAGAAAGGTCTGAGTCCTAGCCAGCTGGCTCAATTGGTTAGGCATTGCCCCGAAATGTTGCAGGTTTGATTCCCAGTCAGGGTACATGTCTAGGCTGTGGGTTCAGTCACCAGTCAGGGGCGTACAAGAGGCAACCAATCGATGTTTCTCTCTCTCATAGATGTTTCTCTCCCTCTCACTCTTCCTCCCTTTCCTTTTCTTTAAAATTAATAAGCATGTCCTCAGGTGAGGATTTAAAAAAAAGGTCTGAGACTCATTCACTCAACAGTAACATTGGCTGACACAGACCCATGTTCTCTCATGAGCAATTCCAAACCCCAGAACTCTGAAAAGCAAAACATTTTTTGAAGTTTGATGCAAACTCCTTTGACAGCATGCCCTGGCCTGAACTGACATGAGACCATATGTATGCAGTCTTTATCATCATTGTCCAACTACAGAAAGCTGTCCCAAACCGTGTTGGCAGCATTACATACTCTATAGTATATGCAATGTATCACCTTTCTAAAATCAAAAAACCTCTGGATGTCAAAGTACATCCAGCACCAGTATTTCTGACATGGGATCATGGGCCTCAACCCACTAGAAGGCCAGTTGGATCAGTTTGTAGTGGGCACCTACAAGGACATTTCCAGGTCCAAGTAGAAAAAGCAAGCACTACGGTAGGCATTTTCTAGGTGTGTGACATTGAGGACAGGGCAGGGTGTGGGGCACACCTGCCTGGCAGTGCTGTCCCTGGCTCAGAGCCTCACCTCACCCAGAGGGATTACATTCTAGCAGTCCCCATGCACAGGAGCCACAGGTCAGCCATGACAGTGCTCTTGAAATCAATAGTTTGATGTAGAACTCAGAGAATACCATTCATGGAAACAGAAACTTTTAGAATGGACATGGCTGGGTGTCATCTCTAAGTCAGCAGGTCAGTTTAGTGAATTTTGGTCCCCACTTAAGTGATTGGGGCTAAATATCAGGAGGCTAAACTGAATTGTTTACCTGTTATCAAAGTATAACAAACACTCAGAATGGTGCACATATTGTCAGCAGATGAATTTTCACAAATTGAACACACCCATGTAACCAGTGTCCAGCACTGAAGAAACTCCCTCACATTTCCTTCCAAGTCATAATCATCTCCTCTCCCCACCAAGACCAACCATAATCTTAACTTCTAAGAGTCCATTCTCCAGTTTGATTTTTAGGTTCAATTCATCAAATGTTTTGCCATTAGATAGGTCCAGTTTTGGTGATGACCAGGTTTTTTCCTTACCTTCTGAAAGTGAAACAATAAAACTAGCTGGTCAGATGTTGAAGTAGGGGTGATGAACACACAATACAATATACAGATGATGTATTATAGAATTAATTGTACACCTGAAATCTATATAACTTTATTAACCAATGTCACCCCAATAAATTCAATAAATAAAAAAAGAGACGTTGAAGCAAAACAACCACACAGTACAGGTCCTGATATGACTCAAGAAGTACATGCCCCACCCCATTCTGGTGTTGCCTCAAAATCAAACCCTAAAAGAATATAAAAATAAGCAAAGTTTGCTTGCAATAAAGAGCACAGAATTAATTTAAATTAGATGATTAAAATGTAGAGGACTTCTAGCCAAGATGGAGACATAGGTAGATACATTTTGCCTGCTGGCACAACCAAAAGAAGGATAACAACAAATTAAAAAACAAAAAATAACCAGAATGCCAGAAAGTTGAACTGGATGGAAGTCCAACAACCAAGTAGTTAAAGAAGAAACATTCATCCAGACCAGTAGGAGGGGCAAAGATGGGCAGCCAGGGCAGAGAAAACGCATGGCAAGGTGACAGCTGGCGGTCCCACATTTGCATGTGGATAAACCTGGAGGAATAGCTGGGGAGCAAGACAGACGGAGCAATCCAGAGTTCCAGTGCAGGAAAAGAAAGCCTCAAAACCTCTGGCTGTAAAAACCTATGGGAAGCAGCAACGGGAGAAACTCCCAGCCTCACAGAAGATCCCGTTGGAGAGATGCACAAGGTCGTAGAATGTACACAAACCCACCCACCTGGGAATCAGCACCAGAAGGGCCCAAATTGCTTGGGGATAGCAGGGGAAGGAACTGAAAGCCCACCCAGAGCCAAACAAGCAGCATTTGTTCCTTCTCGGACCCCTCCCACACATACAGTGCCACAAATGCAGAGACCTGGGTTGCCCCTCCCTGGTGAATACCTAAGGCCCCACCCCTCCCAACATAACAGTCATACGGAGGCAAAGAAATATGGCCCAAATGAAAGAAGAGATCACAGCTCCAAAAATACAATTAGGCAATGAACAGATAGCTAACCTAACAGATGCACTGTTCAAAACACGGGTAATCAGGATGCACACAGAAATGGTTGAGTTTGGTCACAGAATGGAGGGAAAAATGAAGGCTATGCAAAGTGAAATAAAAAAAATATACATGGAACCAACAGTGAAGGGGAGGAAAACAGGACTCAAATCAACGACTGTGAACAGAGGGAAGAGATAAACATTCAACCAGAACAGAGTGAAGAAACAAGAATTCAAAAAAGTGAGGAGAGGCTTAGGAACTCCTGGGACAACATTAAATGTCCTAACATCCACATCATAGGGATGCCAGAAGGAGAAGAAGAAGAGCAAGAAATTGAAAACTTATTTGAAAAATTAATGAAAGAAAACTTCCCCAATCTGTTCAAGGAAAGAGACTTCCACAAGATCCAGAAGGCTTAGAGAGTCCCAAAGAAGCTGGATCCAAGGAAGCACACACCAAGGCACATCATAATTACATTACCCAAGATTACGGATAAGGAGGGAATCTTAAAAGCAACAAGAGAAAAGGAGACAGTTACCTACAAAGAAGTTCCCAAAAGACTATCAGCTGATTTCTCCAAAGAAACCTTGCAGGCAAGAAGGGGCTGGCGAGAAGTATTCAAAGTCATGAAAGACAAGAGGTAACATCCAAATTACTCTACCCAGCAAAGCTATCATTTAGAATGGATGGGCAGGTAAAGTGCTTCTCAGATAAGGTAAAGTTAATCATCACCAAGCCCTTATTATATGAAATGTTAAAGGGAATTACCTAAAAAAAAGAAGAAGATCAGAAACTATGAAGAGTAAAATGACAACAAACTCACAACTATCAACAACTGAACCTAAAAAACAAAAACAAAAACAAACTAAGCAAACAACTAGAGCAGGAACAGAATCATAGAAATGGAGATCAGAGGGGAGAGGGAGGGAGGCAAGTGGGAGAAAAGGTATGAAGAAATAAGCAGCATAAATAGTAGCTACAAAATAGACAGGGAAAGGAAAAGAATAGTATAAGAAATGGAGAAGCCAAAAAACTCATATGTACGACCCATGGACATGAACTAAGGCAGATGGGGGAGGGGCAGGAATGCTGGTGGGAGAGGGGATGCAGGGTGGAGGGGAATAAAGGGGAGAAAAAAATAAGACAACTGTAATAGCATAATCAATAAAGTATATATTTTAAAAAACAAATATAGGTATCACTTAAATCTAGTAAAATGCCATTTTTAACAAAATTCATATAACATAAAATTAACAATTTTATCCATTTTTAAATGTACAATTCAGCAGTATATTCACAGACTTGCACAATTTTCACCTTTATCTAACTGCAGAACATTTCCATCACACCAAAGAGAAACCCCTTCTCTGTTAGCAGTTACTCCTAATTTCTCTGTCCCCTCCGTTCCCTGGAAACCACCAATCTACTTTCAGTCTCTGTAAATTTACCTGCTCTGGACAATATATCTAAAATAAGTCATACCGTTTGTGGCCTTACCTGTCTGGCTTCTCTCACTTAGCATAATATAGTCAAAGCTCATCAATGCTGTAGTATTTATCACTATTTCATTCCTTGTTATGGCTAAATAATATTTCATTGTACAGATACACTACATTTTGTTTATCCACCGATCAGTTGGTGGACATTTGGGTTGTTTCCTCCTTTTGTCTATTAATAATGCTGCTATGAGCATTTGTGTACAAGTTTTTGTGTACTTATTTTCATATGAAAACACATCCTTTCAATTCTCTTGGGCATATACCTGGAAATGGAATTGCTGGGTCACATGATAACTCTAATATTTTGAGAAACTGCCAGTCTGTTTTCCAAAGTGTCAGCAGCATTTTACATTCCTACCAGCAATGTATGATGGTTCCCATTTCTCCACAACCTCACCAACATTTATTTTCATTATCATTGTTGTTATTATTATTATTATAGCCATCATAGTGGGTATGAAGTAGTATCTCATTGTGGTTTTGACTTATTTTCCTAATGGCTAATGATGTTGAGCACCCTTTAACATTCTTATTGGCCATTTGTATATCTATTTTAGGGAAATTTCCTTTGCTTATTTTTAAATTGTATTGTTTGTCTTTTCATTGCTGTATCAAGAGTTCTTTATACATATAAGGTTTGCTAATGTTCTGTCACATCCGTGGGTTGTCTTCTTATTTTCTTGATAGTGTCATTTGATGTAGAGAAGTTTTTAATTTTGAAAAAGTTCAATTTATCTGTTTTTCCCTTTGTTGCTTATGCTTTGGAAGTCACACAGTGTGGAGCAAAAAATGCAGGTTTACAGTTGTTTGTATGGAAAATACAAATAATTGATAAATAATAATCACTTTCACATACTCACAACTGTAAACCTACATTTGCCTCACCATCATGAAGATTTACACTGATGTTTCCTGTTAAGAGTTTTATAGCTTTGTAAAATACCATTTTATTAAATCGTGTTTTGACTTATGTAAGACAACTATCATGCCAAAGCTTTCTTACTATAAGGATCACAAAAATATAAAGAAAGCACAAAATATATTTTAGTTTCATTTTCTCCAGCATAATACTTTATAATGTAAATCATTCCTACTAGAGTCAAATCCTAGATTTGACATGTCAAAGGAGCTGCTTTGGAGAGTCTGTGTGTACTGATTGAAAAAGAGTGTTCCAAATTATGTATGTGTTCTATATATTTATCTATAATTATTTGTTTATCCAAATCTATAAAAATATATTGTCATACCACTAGAAACCATTACTGTGAAAAAAAACAGAAAACTTTGTATAGACTGATACAATTCCATACTCGCTAGCCACTGAGACAAAGAGTATGTGAGTGGCAGAAGAGTTATCTAATAATATATTAAAAATATATTTGAAGATTGAAAATAAATTAATCCAGTTACCTAATCTTTCCAAGCCTCAGTTTTACCTCTGTAATACAGAGATGATCACAGTACTTACCTCATAGGTTACGAAGATTAGATATGACATTGTATAAAATGTAATAATAGCATGTGTCACACATTGTAAGTAAAGTGAATGTTAGCTGTTATTATTTTATCATATTTAATGTCCATTAAAATTGTCTTGTAATAATTTTTAAAATAACATATTTTCCTTTTGACCCTCTCTGCTCCCTCTTGCCCATAGAAGGATATAAGCTCTATGCAAGCAAATGAGCAAATAATGACTTGAGCTAAAGTTAAATAATAACCTTGGGAGAAATCTACAGGATTAGAGAGATAAACAAGAAACTTTACAGTGGGTAAAGACCAAGAAATGTTTATTTTTCCATCTCTTAGGTGATACTCTAGCTACTTGTCCACTAGCACTGAGCTTTCTGAGAGCTTAGCAGTTAACTTCCCCAAAATATTCAACGGAGCATTTCTCTGATTATTTTCTTGTTTACCCGGAAGGCAGCAATATGTATTCCAAAGAGTGAGAATTAGGAAACCTTAGTTTGAGCTCTGATTCTGCCATTATCTGTGTAATCCTGTAGATTTGCCTCATTTCTCTGGCCCTTGATGTCCTATTTGAGGAAAGAAGGAATGAAGGAAGGAGGGAGGGAGGGAGGTGCCCTTCTGATTCTGAAAGTCTTATATTTGGGACTGCATTTAGAATTTCTTTCCATCTTTATTTGTAGCAAGCAGAATTGTTTGAGCCAGTTTTCAAGCAATTTGGGTGTGTTGACCTTCATGATAACACTTCTATCACATTTGGCTTTTGGAAGTCATTCCCAGCCCAAAACATAATCTTCCTTTGTTTGTCTGGCATCTCCACAAAAGCCAAGCATCCATACACCTGGAGGGAAGAAAGGCTCTGTGCCAGGCTCACAGGTGGGCATAAATGTCAACTCTCCAAGGACGCTGCAGGAGATCAAAGGGAGGAAAGATGTGCTAACTGTCCAGTAGGAGTCACTGAGCCCATGGCTCACAAGGACTGTGTCATCCCTGACCAGCCAAAGTTTTGGAGAGAAAGCAGAAGGTTCCTACCTTTTCTTCACATCAATCAGAAGACAACCAAAATAATGCTTTAAAATTTCTGCTCTTGCCACTTGTTTCCAGGGGAGGGGGAATGGGAGGGAGAAGTATGTAGACAATTCATTCACTCATTTAATGAACATATATTGAGAGCATACAATGTGCCAGGTATAATTCTAGGCACTGGGAATACAGCAGGAACAAAATTAAGTTCGTGCATCCACAAAGCTTATATTCCAGTGGGGAAGACAGGTAATAGGCAAATAAACTAGTAAACAAGTAGGTATACATGCATGCATATGTGGAAAATGTGTGTGCAGGTATGCACATGTATATTCACAGGTGAAAATATGTGCATATATATGCATAGGTGGAAAATTTGTGGACATATGGTATGTATAGGTAGAAAATGTGTGCACATGTGGAGGCATATACTTGTGTAGGTGTGTGTATAAGTGGGTTAGTACTTTGGAAAAAAAGAAAAGCAGAGAAAGTGACTTAGAGAATTGGGGAAAGGGTTGGGCACAAGCTGCTATTTTAAACACTGTAGTCTGAGTGAGTTTCCTTGATTAGATGACATATAAACACAGAACTGAAAAATGAAGGATTGAGAAAGAGCATTCTAGGCAGTGAGAACAGAGAAAATAAAGGCCTCGGGGTGAGAATAATGTGTGTTGTATAGGAAGAATAGCAAGGAAACAAGTGTAGAAGTCAAGGTAGAGAGTAGCAGAAGGTGAGTGTGATGGGGTGAGGGGAGGGCACATCACACAGGACTTGTAAGAAACTATAGAGCACTGTAAGCATTTTGGCTCTTATTCTGACCAACATGGGAATCTACTGAACAATTTTGAGCAGAAGAGATATATGATCTGAGTTATATTTTAAAGTGATCTCTCAAGCTGCTGAGAATATTCTGCTATAGATTCTGGCTATATTTTTAAAGGAAAGTTCAGCAGGATTTGCTGATAGATGCAATGTCGGGGGGTGAGAAAAATAGAGCCAAACATGACAAAAAAGGTCTTTTGGTCATCTAGATTGAAGGACGGCTGTGGGAGAAACAAACTGTAAAGCAGGGGGTTGTGGTGACTCAGGAGTCCACTTTGGACATGTTGTTTTTGTAATGCATATTGGCATCCAAGAAGAGATGAAAAATAAAGATCTGGGCTGGGGATACAAATTTAGGAGTTGATGGCATATCTCAGGGGTGAAAACCCATGAGATTGGATGAGGGCTCCTTTGGAATGAGGGTAAAGAAAAGAGGTCTGACAGCAAAGCCCTGGGGCTCACTAGGATTAAGAGGACTGAAAGAGAAGGAGGGAGCACCTGAGAAGAATGAGAGAGGTAGCTGGTGAAGTAGGAGTAGCATATTAAAGAGGGTGCTCCAGCGGCTGCACTGAGACACAGGTTGTGTTTCCATCACAGTAATTTTACTGCAGTGGTGACAATGAGACCTGTAACTTTTTTTGCTAGGCTCAATGAGCAAAAACTGAATACAGTAAGACTTCAATTATAGAAACAATTAAGGAATGATATAGCTTACATCATCTGCCAAAATACCAATGTACTTCTTATGAGTTAACTTCTAGGGTCCTAAAGGAAATTGCTTGAAGAAATTGAGTCCTGACGATTATAGGTGGGGAATTTCTGAAGTATGTCCATATTCAAGTGGAGATCAAAGAAGCTCAACGAAAAGAATTGTGGACTAACTGACATACTTACATTGAGCAAAAATTATTTTTAAAAGGGACTGAGACTCAAACTTGTGAGGAATTTAGGCAGTGGAAGGAATCAGAACATGTGAAATTCCTTAAATAAAAATTTATTAACTAGGAAGGAAGGAAATAAGGAAGGAAGGGAGGGAGGGAGAAAAAGCTGCAGAAGTCAAAAAAACAAAGTCACTCATATCAAATGCCCCAGATGGTCAGGATGAGAACTCATGATTCATGCTATAACATTGATAAACCTTGAAAACTTTATGGTAAGTAAAAGAAGCCAATCACAAAAGGCCACATCTTATATAACTCCATTTGTATAAATATCCAGAACACACAAATCCATAGAGACAGAAAGCAGGTTAATGGTGATGAGAAGCTGAGGGAGGGAGAAATGAGAAGTAACTGCTAACAGGTATGAGGTTTTTGGGGTGAGATAATGAAAATGTTCTGGGATGGGAGGGTGGTGATGACTGCACAACTTTGTGAATAAACAAAAAAAACTTACAGAATTGTATACTTTAAAAGACTGAAGAGTTTCAAGATGGCAGAGGAGTAAATGGAAGTCACACCAACCTCCTCCCAGGCCAAACCAGAATTACAACTAAATTGTGAAGAAATCACCTTAAACAACTGAACAACAGCAAGAGAGAAGCCTTATAACCTCAGACAGACAGAACAATCAACTTTAGCACAACCAGACTGGTAAGGAGTGTGGTGGAGACTCGAGAAGGCTGGCTGGGTGCCCACAGGCTGCAGTGCCAGAGGAATTTATAAATGGCCAATTGGATCCCCCTGAGAAGAGTGGGGTCCAAACCATAAAGGGGGACTCCCGGCCTACCACACCAGAGCCCAAAAACTACATAGATAATAGCCAGCTGCAAAAAGCTGCAGGGTTGCTCTCTGCCAGAGAGGGTTGGCTAGAGATGCAAAGAGCCATTTAAAGGACCAATACATAGATTTTTTTATTGCAGCCACTGACCCAGGGCTCCAGCAAAGGCAGGAGAGACTGGACTAGAGACACTTTAGGAGAGACTGTGGGAGGCTTTGGGGAGAGAACTGAGAGAGTAATCAGCAGGACTCCCGAGCTAAGTCATCCCCCAAGACAGCAACAGCCATCTTGTTCAGGCAGACCACTCCCCTGAGTGGCAGCAGTGTGAGAAGAAACAATAGCTCCACCCCCAGGAGGGTCTCAGCCCTGGCCCTATGGTGTCTAAGCCTGAATGCTGAGTGCAGCATGACTAGTTTAACAACTGAAGGAGACAGCCACAGACAGCAGATTCCTGGAAGTCTCTAACAAACTGCCTGAGGTCAGACAAAGCCAACATCTGACATTATCAGAGATGGATCCAGAAAGAAAAAACAGCAGTAAATACTAGAGGCTGCCGAGACAAAATCCACCACGGTCTTCTACATGATTGATAATATTTTCTTTACTACATACCTTTTTAACATCCATTTTGGGTCCATCAAGTTTGTGCATATTAAGTCATTCGATTTTATACTAGTAGTTTATTTCTCTCCTTTCTTATAATAGTCTTAATCTCTTTACAGCCTTATTAACACTGGTTCATTTGCTGTTGATAGTGCGATTGCAGGGGACAGTTATTTTTGCAGATGTGGGATTGTTTCCTGGGCTTTGTGCTTTTGTTCGGGCAGCAACTACACAAAAACACGCAAGATGTGGTGGGCACAGTTACCCTCAGTCAACCAGCTAGAGGGTAGGATACACCAAAGAATGACCAAACAACAATCAAAACCCAATTACTCCCAGACAGCCAACATAATCAGCAGAAAAGGCATCCAAAGAGCAGCAAGTTCAGGAGATCAGGGGACCGCACCACTGAATCTCACAGGTCTCCTGCCATAGAACTTCACACTGCAAAGTCAGGAACCCAAGACAGATCGATTTAAGAAGCAGAAGCAAAAAAGAAGACTCTCACAAATAATGGGAAGGCAAAGAACCACCCCCCAATCGAGGGGAAGGAAGAATCCCCAGGAAGAGAGCTAAATGAAATAGAGGCAAGTAAGACATCAGATACTGAGTTCAAAACAATCATTCGAAGGAAGCTCAATGAGCTCAGTGAGCTCACGGAGAATCACCAAAGAGTACAGGGAAACTATGAGGAATACACCGCAAACTATGTCAGCATGAAAAAGGACGTAGAAACTATCAACAAGAGGCAAGAGGAAATGAAGGATACAATTTCTGAACTGAAGAACACAGTGGAAGGAATCAAAAGTAGGCTAGATGAAACTGAAGATCAAATCAGTGAGCTGAAGGACAAAGGAGAAAAAAGCTCCCAGAAAGAGCAAGAAGATGAAAAAAGGACTCAGAAAGAATGAAGAGGCATTTAGGGAAATGCAGGACAACCTGAAATGTCATAATATCTGTATAATAGGGAAATCAGAAGGAGAAGAGGAGCGAGAGATAGAGAACCAGGTGGGAAAAGTAATGATGGAAAACTTCCCTAATTTGAGGAGAGAAAAAGTCACACAAGTCCAGAAAGCACAAGTCAAGAGGCACCCAGTGAGACCCACTCCAAGACACATCATAATTAAAATGGCAAATATCAAAGACAAAGAGAGAATCTTAAAGGCAGCAAGGGAGAAACAGGTAGTAACATATAAGGGAACCCCGATACAGCTAACAGCTGACTTCTCAACAGGAAGATTACAAGCCAGAAGGGAATGGCAAGAAATATTCCAAGTAATGGAAAGCAAAGGACTGCAACCAAGACTGCTCTACCCAGCAAGGTTCTCACTTCAAATGGAAGGCAAAATAAAGAGTTTCCCAGACAAAAGAAGACTAAAAGAATACATCTCCACCAAACCAGCACTGCAATATATGCTAAAGGGATCATTTTAAGGAGATGAATAAAAAGAGTGACAAAGAGAGGAACACAGGTACAAAGGGGAAAAAATGAGTAAGTGCCTATCAATAATAACTTTAAATGTAAAAGAATTAAGTGCTCCAATCAAGAGACATAGGATAGCTGAATGGATAAGAAAACATGACCCATACATATGCTGCCTTCAAGAGACCCACCTCGGAACAAAGGACCTACACAGACAGAAAGTAAAGGGATGAAAAAAATATTCCAAGCAAATGGAGAGAAAAAAAAAAGCTGGGGTAGCAATACTTATATGAGACAAAATAGATTTTAAAACAAAGGCCATAAAAAGAGACACAGAAGGCCATTTCATATTACTCAGAGGAAGAATCCATCAGGAAGACACAAACATTGTAAATCTATATGCACCCAACTTAGGTGCACCCAAATATATAAGAAAAATCTTGGAGGACTTCAAGAAGGACATAGACAGCTACATGCTGATAGTAGGGGATTTTAACACCCCACTGTCAACAATGGATAGATCTTCCAAACAAAATATCATCAAAGATATTTTAGAACTGAACGACGCATAGATAAAATGGACTTAACTGATATATACAGAACCTTTCATCCCAAAAAAGCAAAATACACATTCTTTTCAAATGCAAATGGAATATTTTCAAAGATAGACCACATGGTAGGACACAAAACAAGCCTCAACAAATCCAAGAAAATTGACATCATAACAAGCACTTCCACGGACCACAAGGGCTTGAAACTAGAAGCCAATCTCAAGGAAAAAACTCAAAAATTCAAAAAACTCATGTAGACTGAAGAGCATGCTATTAAAGAATGAATGGGGCAATAATGAGGTCAAAGAAGAAATCAAAAAGTTTCTAGAAACAAATGAAAATGAACACACAACAGTTCAAAAACTATGGGACACAGAGAAGGCAGTCCTGAGAGGGAAGTTCATGCAATACAGGCCTACCTAAAAAAGATAGAAACATTTCAAATAAACAGCCTAACCCTACAGCTTCAAGAACTGGAGAAACAAAACAAACAAAACCCAGAGCAGGTAGACAGAAGGAAACAATCAAGATCAGAGCAGAGTTGGATGACATAGAGACTAAAAGAACAATTCAAAGGATCAATAAATCCAGGAGCTGGTTCTTTGAAAAGGTAAACAAAATTGACAAGCCTTTAAGCAGACCCATTTTAAAAAAAAAAAAAAAAAAAAGGGAGAGGACCCAAATAAAGAATACCAGAAATGAAAGAGGAGAAATTACAACTGTTACCACAGAAATACAAAGGATTGTAAGAAATTACTATGAACAATTATATGCCAAGAAATTTGAAAACCTGGGTGAAACAGACAAATTTCTAGAAAAATTTGACCTTCCAACACTAAATGAAGAAGAAGCAGAAAGCCTGAACAGATCAATCACAGCTGGTGAAATTGAAGAAGTAATCAAAAAACTCCCCACACACAAAAGCCCCGGACCTGGCAGTTTCACAGGAGTTATAACAAACATTTAAGGACGAGCTAATCCCTGTCCTCAAACGATTCCAAAAAACCCAAGAGGAGGCAAGACTCCCAAACTCTTCTTATGAGGCCAGCATCATCCTAATCCCAAAACCCAATAAAGACACAACAAAGAAAGAAAACTACAGGCCAGTATCACTGAGGAACATAGACGCTAAAATCCTCAACAAAAATATTGACAAACCGCACCCAGCAATACATCAAAAAGATCATCCGCCATGATCAAGGATGGTTCGGTATACGCAAATCAATAAACTAAATACATCACATAAACAAAAGGAAAGACAAAACTCACATGATCTTATCAAAGGCGGAAAAAGCGTTTGATAAGGTAAGGTGCCCATTCATGATAGAAAACACTCAGCAAAGTGGGAGTAAAGGGGCATACCTCAACATAAGAAAGGCCATATGTGAAAAACCTACAGCCTACATCGTACTCAACAGGCAAAAAACTGAAAGCTCTACCACTAAGACCGGGAACAAGACAACGGTGCCTGCTGTCACCACTTCTATTCAACATAGTATTGGAAGTCCTAGCCACAGAGATCAGACAAGAAAAAGAAATAAAAGGCATCCAAATTGCAAAGGAGGAAGTAAAACTGTCATTGTTTGCAGATGACATGATAGTGTGTACAGAAACCCTATTGACTCCACCAAAAAACTACTTACCATAATAAGTGAATTTGGCAAAGGAGCGGGCTACAAAGTCAATAGTCAGAAACTGAAGGCATGTTTGTACACCATCAATGAAATATCAGAATCAGAAATCAGGAAAAATATCCCATTTGCTATAGCGACAAGAAAAATAAAGTACCTAGGAATAAACTTAACCAAGGAGATAAAAGACCCGTACTCACAAAACTACACAACACTGCAGAAAGGAATTAAGGAAGACACAAATAAATTGAAGCAAATAAATTGAAGAATTAACATCTTCTAAATGTCCATACTACACAAAGCAATTGATAGATTCTACGCAATCCCTATTAAAATACCAATGACATGTTTCACAGATATAGAACAAACATTTCAAAAATTTATATAGAGCCATAAATGGTCCCGAATAGCTGCAGCAACTAGTAATTTTGAGAATGAAGAACAAAGTAGGAGGGAATCACAATATCTGACATCAAACCACATTGCAAGGCCACTGTAGTCAAAACAGTCTGCTACTGGCATAAGAACAGACACATAGCTCAATGGAACACAATAGAGAGCCCAGAAATAAACCCATGTCTCCATGGTCAATGAATATTTGACAAATGGGGCAGAAGCATACAATGCAGTAAAAATAGCCTCTTGAACACATGGTGTTGGGAGAGCTGGACAGCTACATGCGAAAAATTGAAATTCGACCACCAACTTACACCATACACAAAAATAAACTCAAGATGGATAAAAGACTTAGATATAAGTCGCGACACCAGAAAAGTCCTTGAGGAGAACATAGGCAGGGAACTCTCAGATATCCCACGCAGCAATATTTTCACTGATATGTCCCCTAGAGCAAGGGATATAAAGGAAAGAATAAATAAATGGGACTTCATCAAAATAAGAAGCTTCTGCATGGCTAAAGAAAACATCAGCAAAATGAAAAGGGAGACAACCGTATGGGAAAATATATTTGCCAATGATACCGCAAACAAAGGTTTGATCTCCAAAACATATAAAGAACTCACATGACTCCACTCCAGGAAGACAATCAATCCAATTAAAAAATGGGCAAAGGACCTGGGCAGACACTTCTCCAAGGAGGACACACGCAGGGCTCAGAGACATGTGAAACGATGCTCATCATCACTAGCCATCAGAGAAATGCAAATTAAAACCACAATGAGGTACCATTTCACACTGTCAGAATGGCCATCATAAACAAATTAACAAACAATAGGTGCTGGTGAAGTTGTGGAGAAAAGGGAACTCTAGTACACTGTTCATGGGAATGCAGACTGGTGCAACCACTGTGGACAACAGTTTGGAATTGCCTCAGAAAGTTAAAAGTGGAACTCCCTTTTGATCCAGCCTTTCCACTGCTGGAATTATACCCTAAGAATCCCGAAACACCAATTCAAAAGAACCTATGCACCCCAATGTTCATAGCAGCACAATTTACAATAGCCAAGTGCTGGAAACAACCTAAGGGCCCATTAATAAATGAGTGAATCAAAAAACTATGGTACATTTACACAATGTAATACCATACAGCAGAAAGGAAGAAAGAGCTACTGTCCTTTGCAACAGCATGGATGGAGCTGGAGAGCATTATGCCAGGCGAAATAAGAGGCATTTAAAGACAAATATCATATGATCTCACCTATAAGTGGAACCTATTCAACAAAACAAACAAGTTAGAAAAATATAACCAACAATGTTGAAAGAAAAAACACACTAACAGTAACCAGAGGGGAGGGGGGAGGTGGGTAAGGGTGAAAGAAGGGGAAGGATCAAGTCAAGGACCATATATAAAGGACCAATGGACAAAGCCAAAGTGGGGAAGAATTGAAGGTGGGAGGTGCGGGGGGGTAGGGCAGGGGAACATGATGGTAGGAAAATGGAAACAAATGTATTTGAATAATAATAAATAAATAGAAGAAAATTCATAAAAGTGAATATTATGATATGTGATTTTTTAATAATTTTAAATGAGCACTCAGAACTGATAGTGGGACCTTCTGATGTGGAGGCCAATGGTGACGGTGGCGGCAAGAGTGGTTGGCATCACCTAAGTGAGTTTAAGAGATAGTGGGAATGGGAATATCTGAGCATCAATGTGGGTAACAACTGTAACGGATTGAAACATATCCAATGTGTTTAAATACATTAGTTCGTAATGACACTGTTTTTGTGAAAAAGGCACATTAAAGAACCCAAGATCAGATTAGGAGATGCCAGGGAACCAACTTATTATTTCAAGAGTAGTAAATAAAAGAATCAAGAATTTATCCTGCCACCCTGACTAGTGTGGCTCAGTGGGTTGAGCGCTGTCCTGCAGACTGAAAGGGTGCGGGTTTAATTCCCTGCCGGAGCACATGCCTGGGTTGCAGGCCAGGTCCCCAGTTGGGGGACATGCAAGAAATCACCAATCCAAAGTTTCTCTCACACATCAATGTTTCTTTCCCTCTCTTTCTCCCTCCCTTCTCCTCTCTCAAAAAATAAAAAAAATCTTTAAAATAAAAAAAGAATTTATCCTGCCTTTCCTGTGTAAATTGTACCATTGGGTATCCAAATAGTAGGTGCAGATCAAGTTCACTTTTAAAAGGTATTCCAGCTAATAAATGAAAAAGGAATGGTAAAATTCAAATATCAAATATCACAAATATTTTGAAACCCCTGATCAATTAATAGAAATAAGCATTGATCATCAACAGCTACTAGCATCTTACAAAGATACACAAGCAGACTTTACAAGTGCCCTGGGAGAAGATCCTACCACCACCTTTGAAGTAGTCCTGGCCCCACGCCCCCAAAATCAAATCTGTACCTGATCAACCCTCTATATTCAGCTACCAATTTTTAGGAAATACAAAAGGTAGAGAAATATGTTACACTATATCACAGGGATACAAGTGGCAAAGTCCAAACTATGAAAAACTAAAGAACAAACACCACAGTATCTTCAATGAACAAATTACAAATGAGGGGAAGAGAGAGAGAGAGAGACAGAAGGTGAATGCAATAAATGGACATTATTTGAATTCTGTTTCAGTGTTAAGAAAAAGTCAAGACATAGATGAGAACAAGTAGAAATTTCAAGAGTAACTGAACATTTAATGATATTTAAAAATCGTTATTTTTTTAAGGTATCAGTCATGGTACAAGGGTCCTTATTTTTTAGAAAACACACTGAAATATCTTCAGATAAAGTGACATGGTATATGAAATTCACTTCAGAGTGTGAAAAAGGAGATGTGAATAAGGATAGAAGTGAAACAAAATTAGCCGTGATTAGTCATTGCTAAAGCTGGATGAGAAGTATCTGGTGCTGCATTCTACTATTCTCTCTGAGCTGTTAGATTAGTTTAATACACATCATTTTAAAAAATTTTTTAAAAATTTTAAAAACTGAAAGAGCGAATGGGAGGAGAGGAGGACCTGGAGAGAGCCAGTGCAGACTACTCTTCGGAGAAGCCAGCAAAAGGAAGCAGAGACAGGGGACCATAGTAGGAAAGATCATGGGGTCAACAGAGGGTTTTCTGAAAATGGCAGACATTAGCAAAGGCTTGTATTCTGACGAGAGCATGCTCTGTCAGAAAGGAAAAACATCTGGGAGAGGGGACAGATGCTCTAGGGTGGGAATTAGGCCGTTACCTGCAAGTAAGTCCAGCGCAATTCTCACAGTCAGGGATACAGGGTTTTTAGAGAGGAAAACTGTCTCTGAGTTGGTTCTACTTAAGGGATCTCCAGAAGTAAATTTGGGGCACTTCCTCACCCTTGGGAAGCCTCTTGCTGAAAATACCCTGCTTTCTATGACCAGACCTGAAATCAGCCATGGTTATTCTTCATTCATAAAAATCCTACCTAACATCCAGACAGCACCCTCTTTCCCAAGGGTCTTTGATTTTAATTTAAAAAATTATCTTTATTTTTTAAAGAGAAAGTAATAAAACAAAAACAGCCTATAATCCCACTGCCCAGATATCCCTGTTAATATTTTTAATGATGTGGAAGCCTGCCTCCTCACTCTGAATCCTCTAACCAGTGTTTTATTTTTCTAGTAAAAAATAATAATAATAACACTATTTATTACCAGTATGTATATTTTTGAATAAAAATTCATACCCAAAAATCACCGTACTATAATTACTATTCTGCACCTTACTCTCTATACTTAATAATAGATCTTGGCAATCTTTACAAACATATTTATCTTCATAGCCACAGTGTACTTTTTAAATAAAAAACAGTTTGCTATTGTCATATCTTCATCTCACTGAAGCATATTGAGAACAGATCTCATTTTGCAGGTAACAAAACTGACCCCGAGTAGGATTAAATGACCCGTCCAAGGTCTCACCAAGTTGAAAGCTGAGCAATAGTAGATGCCGGGTCCCTTTCACTCCCTGTGCCACAGCACCTCCCAGTGGCACCCAGGTAACATTTTCCACCCGCAGCATTACAGCTCCCAGTTCTCAGGAAAATTTCCATTTAAATTAAGAACAACCAACATCCTAAAACAAGATGTTTCTTTTTAAATAACTTCTCTACTTGTGAAATACTTTTTATTGCATTGGGATTTATAATTCTTAATAGAATGTTAAGTTGTATATCCTATAATATTTATAACATTCTAAACTTTTCATTTGGAAGGAGAAGGTATAGATGCTCTGAGTTCTTTTTTATCAATTTTTTAAAACTTAGTCCAATGCACTGAGCACTTTCAGATGTTTGTGGCTCTTAATCTTTTTAGGGGGACATGGACCCTTTTGAGAATCTGGTGAAAGCCACAAATCCTCTCCTGAGACAAAAGTACAGACATGCAAAATCTTGCTTTTAATCCCAGGACCTTCATAGAATTTCTAGACCATCCACAGGCCCCAGGTTAAAAACCACTGCCATCATGATTTCATCTCCCAATTTTTCTACACCCAGGGATACCTACAATGTTTTAATCAGAGCCACAACATGCTTTTAATTCACTCTAACTTTTAATATATATGCCAAATCTTCTCAGCCTGACAGGTTATTTAGGGATAACTCAGTATAACCCCAACAGGTATTCTGAAAACCCTGATATATTTTGTTTCAAATGTTTTTAAAAGAACAGAATTAAATTTAAGTTCTCACTGAAAAGAAGTTTTCAACAAAAAAAATATTGAAGTAAAGGTTTGACCTAGATTATACAGTGATAACTTGATGTTTGGTCTTTAGCTACACTAAAAACAAAACCAAACAAAACAAAAATCCAGACTTTGGATATGGAGGGGAGAAGTCAAGGGGCAGAGGCTTCATCACATCAATTAATCATTAACTCCAGAAATATGGTGAGCCTCCAAGGCACAGAAAGTTTAACCTTTGGCTTTTGGGTCGCCAAAAACATTCCCTAATGAAAATCCTTTCTTCTTCCAACCTTACAATCCTCTACTCTAATTAGGGGATCTTTTTCTGAACTGTCTTAGGACATCACCTTATACAGGCTCAGGACCCAGTTAAAACGGAGTCTGCATTAAATAATGGTAAAGGACTGTGTCAAATTTTTCTTCACATAATTATAACTACTTTTAATTTCCCTTTTCCACCAGGTCACCATCCAACTTTCTAGTTCAAAGCCACTCTGAACAAGACTTGAATCAGTTGCATAAAACATTAAATCTTATTTTCAAATATTTCAAAAAAGTGACCCTTTTTACCACTATTTAATGATAAGGTGAAAAAAGACAGGGAGAGGGTAGTAACAACAATATCATTTTCTCACCTCTAAGAGCTTCTCCAATCTAAGCCTCTTCCCCCAACACCAACCCTAACCTCATCTCCCAAAGGATAAACGCTTCCTTCAACATGAGTCCAATCCCCCTCTACTGATTCACTAAGTGCTGGAGTAAGAACTAGAAAACAGAAGCCCCTGCAGATTGGGGAGATGGTGACCTTGCTGTGCAGGAGGCAGTTGCCCAGCAGAAGAAATTTCCTCAGAGCCACCAGAGTCCTTCCCTTCCAGGGCTAGCAGCAAATGTTAAAACAGATGGTTTTACCTTTGGGGGGTTGGAGGGAATTTTTTTGCCTTGGATCTGTTTCTCTAGCTGGAAACATTTTGTCATTTGTTACTATCATTCTTACCTTAAAATTTTTTATTAAATTTATTAGGGTTACATTGGTTAATATTAATACAACAGAAACCCTGGAGCAAAAGGACCTATAGGTGTGTACCTGAGTCACTCTGAAATTACGTTCAGCTTTTAAAAGGATGCTATTCAGCTTACTAGGAAACTGGGCATGCAACCTCCACTTTTCTTTGATCTCTAGGCATAGTTCCATCTCTAAAACCAGATTCTCCCATCATACTGACCACTTTCCCAGTACAATATTTTAATTAACAGCACACAGAGGTCTGTCTCTGCCTTCTGGTAGAGAGCAGGTTTAACCAGCATGTCTGTCCCAACTGACTGCACTACTATAGGATTATATAGAAGGCCATCCAGGGAAATATATGCAAGAAAAATTACTGTAGCTCTGTGCTAGAGTAGCTCACTGGGAACCTTTGATTACCCGGCAGTATGCACTTGTCCTTGGCTAACAAATGTCCTCACTTTTTAACATATATGCCCGGCCTCAGCACTTTTCAGGCCTAAACTCTGCTGTCCTTTAATTCTCTTGACAGCTAGCACATGTCCCACAGCTCTTGAGAGTTTCAGATGGCGATGTACCAGGAAGTGTGAACTCTGATGCCACCGTCCATCTCCCAGGCAGGAATGGGGGTCTTTGGGGGTTTCCAAGAAGGCTGACCCAAACTCCAGATACAAGCATTTCAGCAGAGGTGCCACGTCCTTCACATACTGCCAGGAGCTAGGCTGATAAAACAAATCTATCATTTATGGCCTATGAGCAGGGAATAGAACCTTGTTATTGATTGTTATTGTGTAAGGTACTGTTAAGCTAATTTGCCCACACCTCCTCAAGGTAGGTATTATTAACTTTATTTTTTCCTGTGAGAAAACAGACCCATTGAAGTTAAATGATTTATCCCAAAATACCAGCCATCAGGTGGTAGAGCCAAGACTGATGTTCTTATTTGGCTTTCTGATTTAGAATGCTCAGATGGTGGGCATCTTAAAGCTATTAGTAAGATACAGCTTTAGCATTACACACCACATGGGAGGAAAGGAAGACATTCTTTCCAAGAATGTTTCAAGAAACAGTACTGAAGAATATAACTGCAAAGAAAATCCTTTTTTCTCTCTGTAATAGAACATGTAGAAAAAGAAAGGAGTTGGCATCTTCTCCTATCCTCTTAGCCTATCTTGATGTTATCTATCACCAAGGATCAATCCAATCCTGCCTACTTGTAATGGCTTCTCTGAGTGTCCCTCATCTGGAACTCAGCCCTGCCTAAAAGTACCATATACTGCTTTACGCTGCTAATTTCCCTTCTTCTCACCAACTCCTAATTACTTGATGGAAATTCTAATAAGCAGAGAAATGCTAGGGAAAAAATGTAAAGGAAGCAACCTAAGTATCTATCAGTGAATAAATGGATAAAGAAAATGTGGTATATAAATGAAATATTATTCAGCCATAAAAAAGAAAGAAATCTTGCCATTTGAAACAATGTAGATGGACCTTGAGGGCTTTATGCTAAGTGAAATGAAACAGACAAAGACAAATCCTGCATGATCTCACTTGTAAGTTTTAAAAATTGAACTAATAGATACATACAGCGAACAGACTGGTGCTTGCCACAGTCTGGGAGTGGGAGTGGGTGAAACGGGTGAAAGTGGTCAAAGGGTACAAACTTCCAGTTATAAAACAAATAAATTATGGAGACGTAATGTACAGCATGGTGACTACAGTTAATAATACTTGAAATATAACACTTGACTACAGTTAATAATAATCGAAAGTTGCTAAGAGAAATTTTAAAAGTTCTCACCTCAAAAAAAAAAATAGTAACTATGTGTGATAGATGTTGACTTACTGCGGTAGTCATTTCACAATACGTACAAATACGAAATCATTATGTTGCACACCTGAAACTAATATGATTTTATATGTTAATTATATCTTTTTTATTTTTTAAGTGAAGAGCCTGGACCTCTGGCCAAGATGGAGGCATAGGTAGATACACTTTGCCTCCTTGCACAGTTAAAAGACGGACAACAAATTTCAAAACAAAAATAACCAGAACTGCCAGAAAATTGAATTGTATGCATATCTGACAACCAAGGAGCTAAAGGAGAAACATTCATCTAGACCAGTAGGAGGGGCAGAAACGGGCAAACAGAACAGAGAGGATGCGTGGCAAAGTAGCAGCTGGCAGACCGGGCGGTCCCACATTTGTGTGCGGATAAACCCTAAGGAACAATTGGGGGGCAAAACAGACCACACAATCCAGGGTTCCAGTGCAGGAAAAGAAAGCCTCAAAAACCTCTGGAGGTAAAAACCTGAGAGGGTTGCAGTGACAGGAGAAACTCCCAGCCTCACAGGAGAGTCCATTGGAGAGACTCACAGGGTCCTAGAATGTATACAAGCCCACTCACCTAGTAATCAGCACCAGAAGGGCCCAATTTGCTTGTGTGTAGTAGGGGAAGGGACTGAAAGCAGCTGAGAGCCAAGCAAGCAACATTGTTCCCTATCAGACCCCTACCCCACACTCAGCATCACAACCCAGCAACCTGTGTTGCCCGACCCCGGCAAATACCTAAGGCCCCACCCCTCCCAACACAACAGTCATGCTGAGACAAAGAAATATGGCCCAAATGAAAGAAGAGATCACAGCCCCAGAAATACAACTAAGCAATGAACAGATAGCCAACCTATCAGATGCACAGTTTAAAACACTGGTAATGTGGATGCTCACTGAATTGGTGGAGTATGGTCACAAAATGGAGGAAAAAGTGAAGGCTATGCAAAGTGGAATAAAGAAAAATATCCAGGGAACCAACAGTAAAGGGAAGGAAACTGGGACTCAAATCGACAATTGGGAGCAGAAGGAAGAGATAAACATTCAACCAGAACAGAGTGAAGAAACAAGAATTCAAAAAAGTGAGGAGAGGCTCAGGAACCTCTGGGACAACGTTAAATGATCCAACATCCACATTATAGGGGTGCCAGAAGGAGAAAAGGAAGAGCAAGAAATTGAAACATTATTTGAAAAAATAATGGAGAACTTCCCCAATCTGGCCAAGGAAAGAGACTTCCACAAGATCCAGGAAGCTCAGAGAATCCTAAAGAAGTTGGACCCAAGGAAGCACACACCAAGGCACACCATAATTAAGTTACCCAAGATTAGGGATAAGGAGAGAATCTGAAAAGCAGAAAGATAGAAGGAGACAGTTACCTACAAAGGAGCCCCCATAAGACTATCAGCTGATTTCTCCAAAGAAACCTTGCAGGCAAGAAGGGGCTGGCAAGAAGTATTGAAAGTCATGAAAGGCAAGGACCTGCATCCAAGATTCCTCTATCCAGCAAAGCTCTCATTTAGAATGGAAGGACAGAGAAAGTGCTTCCCAGATAAGGTAAAGTGAAAGGAGTTCCTCATCACCAAGCCCTTATTATATGAAATGTTAAAGGGACTTATCTAAGAAAATGATCAGAAACTATGAAGAGTAAAATGACAACAAACTCACAACTATCAACAACTGAACCTAAAAAAACAAAAACAAACACAAAGTAAACAACTAGAGCAGGAACAGAATCATAGAAATGGAGATCAGAGGGGAGCAGGAGGGGAAGAATGGGGATAAAGGTACAGGGAATAAGCAGCATAAATAGCAGGTACAAAATAGGGAGGGGGAGGTGAAGAATAGTATAGAGAATGGAGAAGCCAAAGAGCTTATATGTACAACCCAGGGACATGAACTAAGCGGGGAGTGGGAATGCTCGGTTGAGGGACCATGCACCATGGAGAGGAATAAAGGGGAGAAAAAAAATGAGACAACTAATAGCATAATCAATAAAATATATATTTTAAAAAATACAAAGTACAGATCCTGGATATTCCACAGATTGTATCACCAGCCCGATATCTGGAGTTGACTGTTACAACAGAAGCCTGACAGCATCATAGCACCTTGGCTTTATTTGCCCCACCTTTTGAGGAGGGGAAGCCAGATACAGACCTTCCAAAGTCCCGTCCTGTGTAGGTGAATGTACTGAGTTGTTTGGCAGTGAAGGAGCAAGAACAAGGAAACCTTTGGCCAGCTCAAAGCAGAGAAAGCTCAGTCACAAAATTGAGAGTTAAGTCAATCATGAGTGACTCCCAGGAGTTCCCAAGGTTTCTATGCTATCTAGCAAACCAAAGTGTTTGTTTTTCCTTCCTTGCTTCACAACTCAGCTATATTATCTTGCTGAGCGTAAAACCATCTTTCATAACTTCCTGAAATATCCGCCATGAAGGCCACTCATGACATAACTCAGTTAAAATGTGTGTTACCTGGGACTACCACTGGTATTGTACAGTAGCATTTGTTTATCACTTTGTTCCGTGATTCCTTGCATGCCAAAGATCCTAGATGAGGCCCAAGATAGTGAGAGAGGGCAGTCTTGTGGATGAACACTGAGGTGGTGGGTACTGCCTATATCTATATAGGGGCAGGCTCCATCGCTTCATTTATTGGAGCTCCCATTTTTCCCCCAAATGAAACAAGGATAAACATCCTTGCCCTGTCCTGGATTGACTATTAAAGGAGATAATATATATATAAAAATATTCAATGTAAGGAATAAATATTTCTATGGCAGTGATTCAGAACATGCTACCCCAAATGATGGCACCTTGACATAGTGAATATTTCAAGCTATAAGTACTCGAGAAACATCATGTGCAGAAAGGACCTTTTCTTAAGCAGATCATCAGATCTTCATATGAGGGTGTCCTTTCAATACCCAGAGGGAAGGAGCATTCTTATCTCAGAGGATAAAGGGTCACAGAGAGCAATTTGAACAAACAGGCCTTGCTGTTTCCTCCAGTTGACTACACTTAATTCAGACTCTTCGTCCTATCCTGTATTTCCATGACTTCCCATCCTTCATTAAACCCAGCATGAATACACTCAAGTTTAACCATTTCTTTGAGTCTTAATTTCCTTACGAATGCTCTTGTATCACACAAAACTTCTATTAAATAAATTTGTATGCTTTTCTCCTATTAAGCTTTGTCAGTTTAATTTTCAGACCAGCCACAAAACCTAAGAAGGTTCAGGAAAACTTTTTCCTCCCCAACAGCAAAGAGCACATTAAAAACTCAAAGCGCCAGAAGCATGGCGCTTTCTCACAACAGAGTTCCAATGTCTCGCATCAGGTAAGACCTGTGCTATTCAAACCTTTAAAAATCAGTCAACTTCTTTGAGGGGAAAAAAAGACTCCTTGTTTATTCTGTGAAGACACACCAAAATATGACATTAAGACTATCTGTCAGTTTGATTCAGCTGATGCATTTCTAGCAATGGCAAACTACACGGCTCATTTCTTTAATGTGGAATGCCCTTCAACCTATCTCCTGGCTCCTTCCTATGGATGATGTACTGAAATTCTCAGGGATTCACTGACTAAAGAATTTGATATTTTTATTTGCATATATTCTATTATATAGACTGTGGATAGGCCTTCTTTCCTCCCAAGCCTCAGTTTTCAGTACATTACTTTAAATGCAGGAAACTTTAGAAAGCAGAAAATGCCCATACGGTAATGTTTCACCTGGGTAATCATATTTCCATTACCTTTACTAAACCACAAGGCAATTTAGCTCAAAAACAGATAAATGGAAAGTTTGAAACTGTATATATTCTCAGGTGTTTCATTATTGAAGAATAAAAGGCCATCAATGGAAAACAAAGATAGGAAAGGGGTCTCTAAATAAGAAAACAAAAACTGTCTATATGAAAGTATCCATTGATACTTAGGAAATACATGATATTTAGACATTTACAAACAAAAAGCCCCAATTTCCCCCAAAATTCCTTAGAAGTTACATCTGTCACCAACAGACACCTCATTTTCCAGCATTGTTATACAAATACACTGTGCTTTCAAACATTCTGTATAAGCAACAACAAAGACTTAGAAGCATCTGCAAGGTTAAAATAACAATTTTTCAAAATTAGATATAGCTTTTTAAAGAGGTAACTTTGCCAGGTTTTGCTGCTGGAAAATTTCACATAAAAATAACTATAGCATATTTTTCATACCATTTACCCATAAAGACATTTATATTGCATGACATTTTTAATACCCTATCTTTTTATTTTACTTTTTTTTGCTTGAACTTATCAGCAATATAAGTAAAATAAAATTACAAATGCACAAAATACACAAAAAGAGATTCTATTTGGTTCACATTTTAACATTACCTTTCTACACCATCTGCCTCTGGACTTTCAATAAAAAATCTTTTAGTTTGAAAATCTTCATCTTCACCAAGACAGTTTCTAGAGCTTTGGAAAGTTGTCACACTAATACAATCACAAAATGAAATGGCACAGAGCAGCTTAGGAAGACATAGGAGAGCGGGTGTTTTATTACATGACTGTACCAGATCATTGTTTCTAGGAGGTAATCCATAAATTTTTAATCCTTCTAGTGTTCTTGAGCAATGTAAAAAGAACCACTCTTGACTAGTTCAACCTCTTTTATCACAGTAGTGATAATAATTCTATTGTGAAATTCGTTATTCTATCATCTTTTGGTTAATGCTTTTTGAATAGCAAAGTGTAATTTATATTCCTCTCTTTAGATAACGAATATTAAGCTTCTCCTTCAAGGTTCAGAACAGGTAATACGTCTTAAATTCAAAGCTGTAGAAAACATATAGATGAGTGAATGGGTTTTCATATTGTGACACTTGATTGCCATTAAATTATAGTATTTCAGTAGTTCAGAGTGATTTTTAATGTATCCCATTTTTTATCAATTTCTATGTAAAACATACAATTGAGTGGGGAAAAATAGAATTTCCTAATGTGTGAGGCTTCAAGATAAAAGAATTTAAGTTTACCAAAATAACATAAACTATATCTGGACCATGTTTGTTATTCCACAAACCAAAAAATGAGTAGTTTATATAGAAAGACTCCCTATGAATTTTATGTCAGTTTTGCCTCAGGTTGACCACATGTTGTTAAAGACCCAAATTAAGACCATATGTAAACAAAAAAACAAAAAATATTAAACCCTTTAAGTATATAACACTGGTTTTACCTCAAAGTGGAAGGGTACAATGACAATAAATAATTCATTCTTAAGGGTATTTCTGTGCAAACTCAATCCTTTGGAAGTCAATAATGTATAAATATACCCTAGCCAGTGAACAATCAAATTTCAAATTCAAGAAAGTTATAACTCATTAAATGAATTAAATGCATTATGATATAAAAATCACTGTTAATTTTGCCAGATAAGTAAATATTAGTAAATGAATAATGATTATGTAAGAGTAGAAGCAAAAAAAAACAAAAAACAAAAAAAAAAAAAACCAGACTAGAAGCAACTTAGAATTGAAACAGGACAGATACAGAAAAGAATCCATGAACAGAGCCTATAGGTTATCAGTACTACTTATGTTTTCATATTAATCTGGTGAGTCATCAAAGAAGCTTTCTGGTTTCAGAGTTGACACCACATGGATGCTTTTGTTCAAACTCTTGTTATTGTGTTGACTTCAAGAAATGTTTGCATCATAACATGCTGGAGGGTAAAAGAAGGGCAGATTCAAAGAGGCCCAAGAGCCTCCGTGGAAGAGCTCACGGAGAGGTACGTTTTAAATGACAGCCTCCCTCTTTGACCCGGCAGGTTACTTCATGATGCAATTACAAAATCAATCGCCTAATGGTATAGGCAAAAATATTTTTGGTCTTTAGCCATTTTGTGACTCTGCAAATTTGTGCCTATATCTGATTGTAAATGCAGAGCTCTGGCTGGAGTTCTTTTAAAATCTTGACTTATTGTCAAAACACTAAGCAGTGTTCTGGTAAATCATATGCCTAATTTCAATTCTACTGCAGAAGACTGAAGTTTTATTGCTGACTTTCTAAACAATCTAGAGTAGTGCAATTAGTTGGGATAAGCTGGACTGAGGTAACAGAAAGACTCCAAAGTACCTAATCGTTCAAACCCAACAGAGTCCATCTCCCATTCCCATAATAGTCTGAGAAGGCTGCCCTGGTCAGCAGGATCCCAGCACTTTCCATCCTGTGCCTCTGCCATTCCTAATGGCCTCACTGTTGCATGCACCCAGCCAGCAGAAGGGGTAAAAGAAAGTGTGGAGGGGAAAAGGCTCCTTTAAACCTCTGCCTGGAGAAGGGCGTAACATTTCTGATAACATTCCACTGGCCAGGATTGGATTATAGAGCCACACCTAACTAAAACTGAGGGCCCTGATTTAATGTAGGATTATGATTTAACACATAGCCTCAGCATTCAATTCAATATATTCACTACACGCCCCAGTCCCTTCCCCTGCATTTATTAATTCCCTGAGGCAGCAAGAAACATGGCCAGGCCCTGACTAATGGTCACAAGATGTGGGTCTTCTTAAACTAAAGATAATATCCCATCCTAATTTGTATTTCAGCTCCTGAGCCCTAAAGCAGAACAACCCCTGGGCCACATCCCAATAAAACCAGACTGAAGGGCTGCTCTAAAGCTGACCTAAAGACCTGAAATCATGTCACTGACTGGGGAGCACAGCTGGTTAGAGCACTGTCCTGATAGACCAAGGATAAGGGTTCAATACCCACCCAGGGCACATACAAGAAGCAACCAATGAATGCACAAATAAGTGGAACAACAAACCAATGTTTCTCATTCTCTCTCCTTCCCTCTCTCTCTCTAAAATCAATAAATAAAAATTTAAAAAGACCTGAAATCATGATTTATTGCCCAAAACTTCTTACTCATGATGACTCATGATGTTTGCTCTATACAGCCTCTTGTCTAAGCCATCAGGGAGTCAGGTATTTTGGAGCACAATCTCACCTGTTCTCCAGGTTACTGTCAATCCTAATAAACTTATTATTTATTTCTCCACTGTAAACTGCTCTTACATTGCATTGGGCTTTTGCATGCAAGGGGAAGAATTCGTGTTCACTTTGGTAAAATAACCCAAAGAAGCTTAGGCTATGAAGCCTAGCCGAATGCCTAAGGCAGCTGAAAAAGGTTGTTGGTGAAAATCAGACAATCTCTACTACAGGCAAGTCAACTAATCTTGTGCCTCTGGGCGCCATCATTTACAAATGGGTACTAATTATCTACGTCCATGTACCAATCTTTTTTAAATATTTACTTATTTGTTCATTCATTCGGTGGTTTTTTGGGGGGGTTTTTTTGGTGTGTAAGAGAAACATCGATCAGTTGCTTCTCCCACACGCCCCAACCCAGGCACGTGCCCTAACCTAGAATGGTATCACCAGCCTCTTGCTTTGAGCCACACCTGCCAGGGCCCACCCACCAATCTTGAGAGACTGTGAATATGTATAACATGAAGTTCTTTAAGTTCCATGGATAAGCAGTGTATCCGTTAAGTATACTGCTATTGTTTATGCCATTGCTGTGCTATGTTAATTTGAAGCATTACATTGGCTAAGTTTATGCCAAGTTTATGGTATGTCTACAACCTTTTGGATAGCAGTCATGTAAGATATGTATCAGCCGTGAAATAGCAGCACAATGATAACAAGTTTCACTCATGCGAAGCCAGTGTAATTTAAGAACATGCCAGGGAGAACAGTAGCAAGAGGCATGATCTACCTGGAAGCCAGAACTAGGAAATGCTAATCCCAAATCAACAAATGAATCATTATATGGCCTTGGGAAAAATAGTTTGGTTTCTCTGCCTAAGAAGACCAACAGGGATATGTAGATACTTCTAGTATGTATCTTTAAAATCTGAGGAAGGAAGAGGGAGGAGAAGGAGAGAAGGGAGATTGAGAGATGGAGAGAAAACAGACATGGGGAAAGTTGCAAAATTGAAAAGGTGCTGAATGATTGTTCTGGGCTGTATCAAAAACAGTACATTTGCTTTAGGATGCATAGAGCCTAAGAATCAAAATACATTAATACACTCAAAGCAGGTATGATTATTTGTTCAGCACTTATGACAAACAAATGCATTGTTAGATATGGAGTTAAAACACCCATTCCTTCTCTCAGGTTTATGTAACAGAGAACATTCCAATTAACCCAACAAATACGTGTTAGGCCGTACCTCTGTGCCTGGCACTAAGAATGTAGTGGTAAAAAAAGACAGATATGGTTCCTGCTTCATTGAGCTGATAAGATAGACAAAACATAAGGATATAAAATAATTACAACTTGCAGGTAAGTGCTATGTGGAATGTGGACGAAAGACGGGCACTGTAATAAATCTAACTGAAATTAACTGCAGAGTGATCTTATCATAAATTACTACTGGGCAGGTCAAAGTGAGTAGTCATGCCCCAGACCTATAACTTCTTTAGTAAAATATTTTTTGAGGGGTTTTGTTTGTTTGATTTTAAAGGTTTTTCAGCAAGCCCTGTCTACTGTTCTTGTGCATCTAGGTTAACACACCTTTGACATGCCAGAGGTAATCCTTTCTCCAAACCCCTCAAGGGAGCACATAATCTTAACTATCCTGTAACTTGCTTTCTCCCACCTCAGGTAATCTTCCTTACTTTTCTTCCTTAATTCCAAATGTGCACATATAAAAAGAAACTACAAGACTGTTATTCTCTGGAGCATTTAAGATCTTGCTTCCCAGCACATGTTGTCAATTTGGCTCAAATAAAGTCTTATAAAAATTCTCTACAGGTTTGGATGTTCTCACTTAAACAACAAAGTGAGGAAATGATTAATAGGATATCACAGGGATAGCAGAGAGAAAAATGTTCCAGAAAGGGGGGACAACAAGTGCAAAGACCCTAAGACAAGACTCATTTGGCACGAGTACAGGAATAGCAAGGAGGGACTAAAGTGGAATAGTTGAAAGAACAATTTTTAGAAGATGGAGATGGAAAGACAGCAGGAGGCCAGGCAGAGCAATGTCTCCTGAGCCATGGCAAGGACTGGATTTTACACTGGAGAAGTGAGAGGTCTGTGACTGATAAAGTTACATAGCAAGTAGGCATGGAAACTGAAACACTGACCCTTTGACGTATATGTTAGTGTCCTTTAGACGCCATGATTTTAAATGGCAAGTTTTACTTTCCACCACAAAGCCACTCAGAGTGAGAGAGAGGTGAGGTTGGGTGATTGGAACTTGGGTTTTCATATTTAAAATTTTTTTTTATTTAAAAAGAAAATAATTGACATTCCTGAAGCATAGCTTAAAAGTGACCAAAGTTTTCCAGTGCAGAGGAAGTCTCCCTCCCATCTCTGACCCCAGCTACCTACCTCTCTCTTCCATGGTCTTCAATGAGTTGGGTTTTAAGATGACATTCATTCACCAACATTTATTGAGAGTCTATTCTGCCAGGGGTAACATTCTACTAGATGCTGGGCACCTAACAGACTAAGATGTAATCCCTGCCTTCTCAGAGACAATTGTCTAAAAGGCACAAGAAAGGTCTTAAGGTTTGATTGACAAATATAAGCAAAATTGGGCCTCATAGAAATGAGGAAGATTTCAAATTACAAAACAGTCACATTCTCTTTATTTTATACTAAATATATTAATATATTTATATTGTATTTTAAGAGCTGTAAAGGGCATTAAAGTCAACATTAACATGTCTTGGGCCATGCAAACATGCATTTTTAAGAGATTTTCTATTTTGAATATGAAAACTCCCTAAAATAGCTTGGTGTTCTTTTCTAGTCTAGCCCTGTTCAATCAAAAATAATAAATAAAATAAAATTTCTTAGATTATTTTAAGAAATCTGTTTATTTTTTTTAACATTTTATTTATTTCTAGAGAGAGGGGAAGGGAGGGAGAGATAGAGGGAGAGAAACATTAATGTGTGATTGCCCTTTCACCTGCGGGGACTTGGCCCGCAACCAAAGCATGTGCCCTGACTAGGAATCAAACCAGCAACCCTTTGATTTGCAAGCCAGCACTCAATCCACTGAGCCAAACCAGCCAGGGCAGAAAAATCTATCTTTAAAAAGACTAATCAATAAGTCATGGGGATGTGGGAAACAGTGTGATGACTATAGCTAAACACTGTATTATATACTGTATGTAGCTAGGAAAGTGAATCTTGAACTTTCTCATCACAAGAAAAAAAAATTGTAACTATTACGGTGACACATGTTAACTGGACTATTGTGGTGATCATTTGCAATAGATACAAATATCAAATCATTATATTGAAATTAATATGTTAAACCTCAATGAAAAAATAATAATTCTTTAAAAGAAAAAAACTAAATTCGGTTTCAGGCATGGCTTTGAATTTTGTACCAAGGGAATGTATATATATTAAAAATACATATACTGTATTTTTCTTAAATAAGGGTACAGATTAAATGTTCAACTGAAAGTAGGTGGAGTCGAGTATAGCTCTGTCTTCAGGAAGAAGAAAAGTCAGACATTCTGTGGAGGTAAACGGTAGAAGGCAGGAGTTCCTGCACTCACTACCGGATCCCCCTTGACTCGTGTGGAATTTTAAACCAGTGATTTCTCCACCCAACTTCATTAACTCATCTATCAAATGAGGATGACCGTATCTTCTGTACCTCACCATTAGACCGTGAAATGAAAGGAGCCCTTGCTTTTCTCCTCTGAACTCCTACTCATCCCTGAGGCACTAATTCAAACATCACCTCCTCCATAAAGCCTTCCTACTCTTTCCCGACCAGAAGGAGTTAGTGGTTCCATCCTCAGCGTTTCAAGAGAACCATCTCTGGCATTGTCCCAGTTTCTTTGCATTGTCCTACTGCTTTCGGTTTCTCCCAGAACCAAGTAGCTGGCCTAGTCTTTGAAGCTTCCAAGGAGCTACCAGTTTACAATTAAGAGTTCAATAAATACCTGCGTAATGAATGATATCTGTTTCCTTGATTGCATTTGCGTACGCTCGTTAGGTGATTCTGCAAAGAATGTAAGACACGAAATCTCTTTCCACTAAAATTTAAAAAAGTCATCCTGCCATGTAATAAAGTCATAAACAATACAAATATTATGGGGTTTTATTCCTTTCAAAAATTTAAATTCCATTGGGGTATCTTTTCGGGATGTTTTGTTTTTTTTTTTTTTAACGGGAAAAGAAGGGTGCGCAGAGCTCCCTATCGTCTCCACGCCTTGTTTTACTCTAGCTAGTACCTGACTTTTTAAAATGCTTTAAAATGTTCAACAGGTGTTTGCTAAAAGAATGAACAATCTTTTTAAAGCTTTAAATGGTGCAGGACAAATTCAAGCCTTCGCGGGCTCTTCCCAAGATTGGATATAAAGATTTACCTGGGATTCAGGATAGAAAAATAAGGAGCAAAAGTGCACAACAAGACACTCCTGCGTAGCTACACACGGATTAGACTGGCTTTTCCAAAAATTTCCTTCAGAAAAACAACAAATTGCTAACTGTGCTTTCTAAACGACCCGGGGAGATTGCCACAGCAGGTTTTAGTTCTAGTGCCCCAGGCCCTTTCCCGAGCGCGAGTCAAAGTAGGTTCCAAGTCAGTCTCCAACCTCGTCTGGCTGGAGCTCAGAGAGAACTCGCGAGCAGCCTTGATCCCCGTGTCTGGACAGTTTAGTCTGCGGAAAGGAAGCGGCTGGGGTACAAACTGCCAACTCCACGAAGTGGCCGCGTCCGCCAACCCGGATCTTTGGCGACCTGGGACTTAGCGACACCGGAACCCGATGCCAGGGGCGTGGGTGCAGCGGAGCATAATAGCTAAAGTACCGTCCTGCCGGGAGGCCCAGCAGAGAGGCGGAAGTCAAGGGCCCTGACGCAGCTGGGGGAACTTTGCCTCGATGGCACCTTCCTGTTCACTACTCCGCCCCCACCGGAGGGGCTCGGCTCGAGAATTCAAGATGGAGTCGCTGAGTCGAGCTGGGCAGGAGATGAGCTTGGCGGCCCTGAAGCAGCATGACCCCTACATCACCAGCATCGCAGACCTCACGGGCCAGGTTGCTCTGTACACCTTCTGCCCCAAGGCCAACCAGTGGGTGAGTGCCGCCAGGCCACTGAGGTCCTCCGCCCGGCCGCCGCCTCTTAAAGGGGCCGCGCGGACCGCCCTGGTTAGGGGGTGATGCCGGAGGCCAGGGGAGCGGAGACGAGGTCAGGGACTGGAGGAGCTGGCCGGCCACTCTGGGGTGTCGGGGGCACGCGGATTCGGAAAGAGTTACTGGAGAAGTAGGCCCAAGACATCGGGGGAGAAAGCCGACACAGGGAAGGATTGGAGGAGGGTCAGATTCTTGGGGTCGGGTCTGGGGGCGTGGGTGATATGCCTCCTTTGCAGATGTGTTAGAGGATATGAGACCGGTGAGGTCAGAAAGATATCTGAAAGATTGAGGGTTATTAGATAAACTACAAATATATAATCTATAAAGTAAACGGCCCTCCTCCGCACCCCAACAGACACAGAAATAAGAGCCCCCTTTGCAGAGGTCATTTGGATTTAAAGCTTGAAATCAAGTTAGTTTCAATTCTTGGAAGAGAGTAGGTGGGGATAAGTCCGGCTTTTATCGAACTACACTGTATTTCCAAAGTTTTGGAAAAGATTTCAAGGTACTTAAAAGAGCTTCCATGTCAATTAGATTCCCTTGAAACCTTTGAAAAAGAGACCCTTTAAAATGTGCATCGTTCCAGTTTTGCTGTTCCCATCACACTAAATACTTTTAGACTTTTTTGCACAGGAGTGGGTCCGAAAAAGTTACTACACTCAGTCTGTTCAGTGACTTGTTGGCCCCTGTTTGAAGCTTTCTTCGTTGCTTTAATAACATAATTTCTTGTTGTCTGGTAATTGATCCTTAATTAATTCATTGAGCTGTAGGCTTTATTTACACTTAGGAAATACTCCGTACTAAACAAAATACTAGCAAATCAAATACAACAATTAAAAAAAAAGTCCGTAAATGTTTGATGAATTGAATTCGTAAAGTACTGATGTTCACATTTCAGTAAGAATTGTGCTTATACTAAAAAAACTAGGTTTCATCATCATAGCACATCCTTTACAATATAATAGAGATATAAAGTTATATTTAACCAATAATTTTGTGAAGATCATTTGCCATGTATAAAGTTAAATCAGATGAAGACAGTTGTCAAAATTATCTTGCTTTAGATCTTTCCTTCATGTCCTTAAAGAGGAGGACGTATGGGAAGCCACAAAGAGCAAAATTATAGATTTTTTTAAGTGAAACTGTTTTAGACATTGGCTTACTTTGAATTGTTATGAATAATTTTTCTTTTCTTGGTCTGCATACCAATTTGTGAAATATGAATTGCAGGCAAACGTTAAAGACTTACTTACTAACAAACTTATTTCTAATTTTTCACAGACTTTGAATATTTTGGAATTTTAATTATGAAGTTCTGCTTTATATATGAAATACAAGTCATAATAACCTGAGTTGAAAAAGAGGCTGCCATTGTTTGCTCATTTGTATCATGGAACATAGCACATAACCAAAATCTTTGTTATTTTACAGTGAGCTGTGACTTTGCACAGTGTTTTTGTTCGGGCAAGTTTTCTTTATGAGACAGTTGGTTACTCTTTTTTTTTTTGTACTAATAACTTAGCATTTGAAAGTCAAGAAAAAGCCTCTGAATCCTTAAGAAGGAAAGGTTCCATGATGATATTTACTTAAGCTAGGGTAGTACTCCTGGAACAAATTAAGGTGATAATTTTTTTTTTAATTTTTATCCCAACAAACTAAATTTGATTTCACTAACATTTAACATTTTCTAACAGTTTATTGATTACATTAAAATATTTAGGTCCTTGTCCTGGCCAGTGTAACTCAGGGGTTTTGTGAATCTTCCCAAAAACCAAAAATTTGATGGTTCAATTCCTGGTCAGGGTATGTGCCTGGGTTGCAGGCCAGGTCCCCTGGCTGGGGACCTGTGAGAGGCAACCAATTGATGTTTCCTCTTGCACGTCGATGTTTCTCACCCTCTCTGTCTTCCTCCATTTCTCTCTCTCTAAAAATAAATAAAATAAATAAAGCCGCTATATATTTTTTTTAATATATAAATAAGAAAATAAAATATTTAGGTCCTATATAGCGTATGATCTGCAGACTAACAGGTATTTGTTTTGTTTTGTTTATAAAATGTTATTAACTATGTTTAAGATCTAAGTACACTTGGCACAGCAAATGAAAGATGGTATGAGTTGTACTATGCTAATCAAAACATTTCACTTTAAGCTAAAAATTTTTTTGTTTAAGATTGTATTTATTTTTGGAGAGAGGAGAAGGGAGGGAGAAAGAGAGGGAGAGAAACATCAATTTGTGTATGCCTCTCACAGGCCCCTACCCCTTTGGTTCACAGGCCGGCACTGAATCCACTGAGCCACACCAGCCAGGGCAAAATTTTTTTTAAATTGTTTATAAGACCTACAATAATTAGGTTAAGGCAGAATATAGTTTCATTATTCGAAAAAGTTTTAAAAATCACAAACTAATTGTGTTTGACAGTAATTTATTTTTTTTAACTTTTATAAGATTCTAGCCCTGGCTGGTATGGCACAGTGGAATGAGCACTTCCAACTTGAGAACCAAAAGGTCATTTGGATTTCCAGTCAGGGCACGTGCCGGGGTTGCGGGCAAGTTCCCTAGTTAGGGGCATGTGAGAGTCAGAGGCAACCAATCCATGTATTTCTCACACATTGATGTTTCTCTCCCTTTCTTTCTCCCTCCCTTCCCCTCCAAAGATAAATAAATAAAATCTTTAAAATAAAAAAGATTTTATTTGAGCCAAACTGACAACATACGCCAAGAAGCAAGATTTCAAATGCCTTTCATTTTACAGTAATTTTTAACTAACCACAACATTTGCTACTCATAAAATATACTAAAATCCTCCAATGATGAAACAAAGTATGCTGTAAGATAAAATTTCCTCTTTTTCCTACTAACTTTGATAAACTTTAAAAATGAAGAAATTGGCTGTACACAGTACCTTGCCTTTAAAATTAAGAAATCTGGGTAAAACACTTTAGCTTAAAAAAATGAAAACTAATTCCAGGATCTCCTTCTTTAAAGTTGAAAGGAAAAAATGCTACAGATATAGGCATGTTGCTGGATTGAATATTGCATATACATTAATATGCATCAATAGCATAGAAGGGAAACAAAAGAAATTGGTAATAGTAGTTTGTGAAGTGAGGACTTCTTTGACCTGTTCAAAAGTGATTAATTTTAAAATAAGTAAGTTGATTTTAAACATGAAGTATTTCTTCTCCTTTGGAATATTTGGGATTGGATTATGGGTGGAAAACTAATTGATTCATTGTCTGTCATAGGAGAAGACTGACATAGAAGGGACCTTATTTGTCTATCGAAGGTAAGCTTTTTAAAAAAAAGGATACATGTATTTTTAAATCTCAGTGGTGAACAGTGTCATGTGAAGTGGCTCAACCCTGTTGTACATTCGTCTTCAGAACCTTCCTGCTTAACCCTACAAGTATTCATTCATCTCTACCTGTGAGATCCTGACCAAATTCTGTCTCCTCTTTGAGCCTTCCTGGGATTCAGAATAAACAGAACTAGAACTTCTTTAGGATCCTAGCAAAACCATCTCAAAATGAAAACAGTTTTTAGTAATATCTGAGTCTAAAACAGATGCCTTCCTCCTCCCCACCTCCCCCACCCATATTTTAAAAGATACATAGTTGAGAAAAATGTAATACATGAACTAGCTCTATAAAATAACGTAGTTGAAGGGTCAATCCTGCTGTTCTATGGTTATTAAATGAGAGGATATCTTCTGTGACTCGGTTCTGTCCCCTTTCCTACCCCTTCCCTAAAAGTCCTGGATTGTTTACAATGTATTTAGTAATGTGTATTAATTTGTGTCCTTTAGAAAGCCTGGATTATTCAGAATTGCACATTTTTTATTTTTAATTTCTTAGAGTTATCATAAAATATGATTGGTTTACAAATTGCAAGTTTTGTAGTCTAAAAGTAACTAATGGGATAGGGTAGTCATGCAGTTCCTTCTTTTCCTGGATCTCTGTTAGGTCTTGCTCTGGTTCCTTTGGTTTCTGAAGCTTAGAAATTCATTAGGAGTTATGATTGACATCTGGTTATTTTCCCTTTTTCCTTTTTAATATTATGAGTTATCTTCTAAGGATTGCTTTCTCCTTTGAATACGAATTTATCAAATATTCTCTAAATTTTTGAAGGGGGGTGGGAAGGTCTTTAACATTCACCTGCTTTATTATTCTTCATTACCAGTATAAATCTCTGGAAACTTTTCAACTGTTGTTAGAACTTTGGTTTCTGTAATACTTTGAAAATACTCTCCTGGCTTTCTTGTTACAGTATGGTACGGATTCACTAATCATAGAAAATGTGAAATTTAGTATAGTGAATGACTTGACTTAATAAAAATTACAGTATTATGGAGGTTTACATGGTATTGATTCTAGTAAAAGCAAAATACTTTATATGCCTTGGATAAACGTATACTAGGATGTCAGGATATTACTTTGCAGTGACCTTAGCATTGAAGAAGCCTGGATTTGGAGTCAGAAAACCTAAAGTTGAATTCTGGTTGTTATTTGTATGACTTTGGGCATAGGCCATAATCATTTTGAGCTTGTCCTGATCTGTAGACCAGGATTCTAAAATCTCTCCCATGTACACAGAGAAATGAATGAGAAACTATGCGTGTGAGAAGGTCTAAGGGATCATGTACTGAATCACACTGGGTGTAGGAACTAAGGACATCTCTTATTGTAGGATTTGAGGCATTTTCTATCTTACTCGGGAGAACTATGGAAAGACCTAGTTGGTACAAGAAAATCAATATTATAAAGTCAGTCATCACTATAACCAGTCCTGTACCATATTTAAGATAAATGAGATTTTTATTGAGCAAGTGTTTATTAAACATCTACTGTGTTGTCAGTCTTGGAATTTAGCTGGAAAAAAGAAGAGACAAAAGCCCTATTTGCATGGAGCTTACATTCTAATGGAAAATGACAATAAGTATGGATAAAGAGAAAGGAGGTTTAGAGATATTGAGCTGGGAAACCCTGAAAAGGGTAGTTCTCACGTAAGCCTCATTGAGAAAATGACGTTTGAGCGAAGGCTTGTGGGAAATGACATAACTGTAGATTCTGGGCAGGTGGTCCAGACAGAGGTATTTCGAGAGAGTGGCAAGATGCTTAATCTTGCTGGAGCAGGTAGAATAAGGGTAGAGGCATAGGAGGTGCAGTCAAGGTGGAGGGGAGGCATACCAGCTAAGACCTTGTGGCCTTCATGAGGACTTCGACCTTTCCTCTGAGGGGCTGAGTCCTTGGGAGCTTCTGTGAAGAAGATTATGATCTGACTCAAATTTTTTGGTTTACAATTTTAAATGCTAATAATATTGTATAATGCAATAATGTATTCATTCTTAGAAATGGAAATAAAGAAGTAGATAACATTTCTGCAAACTAACACTAACTGCAGATTATTTTTCTCTTATTAAATCTAAGGTCAGCTTCACCTTACCATGGTTTTACCATTGTGAATCGATTAAATATGCACAATCTTGTTGAACCAGTGAATAAGGATTTGGAATTTCAGCTCCATGAACCATTTCTTCTATATAGAAATGCAAGCTGTGAGTATATCTGTTTTATTACAGTTCATAAGTTTATAATTGAAATTGGCTTTAGTTTCTAGCAGCACATTTTTGGAGTTTTAAGCTAGAAAAAAACATTTGATCTGTACTCTTTTATAGTTATAAATTAGTCTCATCAATTTTTTTAAATTAGGCTTCTAAAATTAAAACACTTGTGTATACAATAATTTGGTATGTTATTTTAGTTAACTATACTGTTTCATATAGTAACATTACATTTTGTTCATTGAGGTTTGCTTTATTAAGGTAAGTTCCACCCTGTTTTTCTTGTGAGACTGAATTACTGGCTACCCATGCCCCTGAGCAATAGGACATAGTTTGAGAGATGCAGGATGAGACAGGCACTGATAGTTCTGTCCCGAAAGAAAGTACCTTTGCCCTGATAGTGATATTTTTCAATCTGTCTATTCAGTTGAGTGTCTGCTGGGCCAAGAGGTACTGTACTTTAATGTTAATGATACAGCAACCTGGATGGGGTAGGCAGGCATGTAAGTCACCTGAGACTCACAGGTGAGTGGCACCTACTCAGTTGAAGAATGAGGATAACCCATTTTTTCCCCCCGCATAGTCCAGGGTTCAAAAAAATGGGCATTCTACAGACCATTAAATATGGTTGGATATAGTCCGCAAAGCTAGAGTGGTCCTTTCAAGACGCAGTGTACTAAAATGTATGCAGTATTTGGTTCCTATATATCAGTGTGGGTTAACAAACATATGAGTGAGGACAGAAAGTTATGCCATAACTGTCATCTAAGGAAATTGTTGGAGAGAAATGTTGCTTCTAACTCAAAAAAGGAGAGTTACTGTGTTTGAATTTGACTTAAATGGGAGGTAATTGGTGTTGGAGGAATGTGTTCCTCCAACACCAATTTATAGTATAAAATATAAAAAGCTGCTAGAAATTATACATCTTTTAAATCCCTGAATGAGTGGTGGCAAAGTCTATTTCAGGGCTAGAAGCCCCAAATTCTTCTCCCTAACTCTCTTCAGTATCTAAGAGAAATAGAATCTCTTCTCAATAAACTGTCCAGTAATTGAAATACCTCTGAGATTTTAATTTCTATGGACATACTGGGAATGCCTTTTAACAACTGTAAGTTCAGATGGATTTAAAATAATGTTAACAGTAGAATTATCCCAGATGGCTGTTTTCTTTGTGCTGAACATTCTGTTAAAGGGGAAATTCTGCAAAGAGCACAGATCCAATTTTTTTATAAGAGAAATTGGCTTAATTCTGCTCTTTACTACCTGGAAACTTAATCTAGTTATTGTTTCTTAGAAAATTTTGATCATTAAAATAGTCAGTAGGGAAAATTATCAGAGGCCCATGGTCTGACTTACCATTTAGTGTAAGCATGAAATGAACCACATTGTATTTCTTTCACAAATACAGGTTCCTTTAAAGTTGGAAGTGCAAGATAACACAAATGTAATGAAACCATGATTAACCAAAATTAACTAATCAGAACTTCAGTTATCTGGAAATATTTTTATAGTCCATGTATGGAGGAACTGAAGACAAATTATAAGAAGACAAGCTAATGTTAGATCTTATTCTGTGGAAATCTAGCAAATAACTCAAGTGTAATCTGGAGTCAGCATAAAAATGTCAGTAATCTATAACTTTAACTCCAGTATAGTGTCAGTGTTAAAGGTAATTTCTTGTAATTAATGTTAAGATCTTAAATCATCGGGAGTGTTTATTATCTTAGAGTATTCTTGAGCAGAAAAGTGCACAAGTGCATTTTATTTTGGAGAGATATTCAATAAGATACTGAAACAAAGGTTTCCTTAGTTAGGTCATTTCATTCCCCGGTTAATGGAGGCTCTGAATCATCTCTTAAGAGCCTTACAGTTTCTGATATTGCTAATTAGAAATTCAAGAACATGTCAGATTGTTTTCAGACTAGAGAAAGGCCTGGAAAGGTCAAGTACAACACAGTGAGTATATTAGAAACAGTGTAGAAGAGGAGCTTGGGGAAATATTTAAAGGAGTAGTTCTATCGGGGAGAAGTGACAAGACAGCATAAAGTGATCTGGGAATGGTAAGACCTCTCCTGAGTAGTGTATGTCTCGTCTAGCTCATCTTAAAAGTAGAAAGTAGTCTTATTGGGTCAGCAAGCTGTTGAATGTTCAGGGATTTGTTCTTTAAATAAAAAGTTAATTAGTGTCTGATCGTGTATACAGGTAATTATACCTGATTCTGTGGCTGCTCTTTTGCCATTTTCTTGTGGGAAATAGCACCAAGACACCTGACCCATTTTCAAGTTACACCTTGAGATCCAGCTTCTTCCACTCAAATCAATTTGTAGAGTTAATATAATAGAAAATTGAACTATAATTTTTTCCAGTTCTAAATTGTTTTTATTTTTTTTATATAAAAATCTCACCCAACCCCACTCCAACATCCCCCAAGAAAAGTAAAATTTTCCAGAGAAAATGCTTATCCTAGTCAAAGGCTTAAGGTTTGGTGATTCTCTTGTATCTTTCAGAAGCAGCGTATTTTTATATACTATGCCAGGACCTTTTGGCAACCACAGGACCCCAATGGGGCTGCAGTGAGCTTCGGGGAGACTACAGATTTTGTAGTTACTAAGCAAAAATAATATTCCAAGCACCTTATTTCTGATTCCCAACTTACAGGTGAGGAAACTAGAGTCCAAGAGAAGTTAAGAAACTTGTTTGAGTCACAAAGTTTTAAGTAACAGAAGGAGCATTCAGATCTAGGTCTATTGAGCTTCAAAGCCAAACTTCTTTCTATCCCATTGCAGCCATGAAATTGCTTCCTCAGTCCTCATTCCAGAGCATAACTGTCCATTAGATCTCTGTGATGATGGAAATGTTCTATATCAGTACTGTCCCATATAGCAGCCACCAGCCACATGTGACTATTGAGCATTTGAAATGTGGCTAGGGCAACCAAGAACATTTTCTTCTTTCAGTATATTTAATTTAATTAATTTGCAATTTAAATAGTCATATGAAGCTAATGACAACAGAAATTTAAAGCGTGAATCCATGTTCAAACACGCCCTTTTGCCATGCCATACTGAGTTGAACAAGCACTTGGGAAACTTTGAATTAGATTTTTATGCCTTTTAATCATTTCTTTTTAAAAATTATAAATGATTTCTAGATATAAAGGCTGCAGAAGATATCCCTGAGAGTGGCTTTGCCATGGTAACACTCTTGGCATGGAATTTAGTTTGCAGACAGGAATTTTATTCTAGGCTTTGCCATTTTACTGACTGTAACCTTAGATAAATCACTTAAACCAATGTGTCCTGTTTGTCTTAAAAGGGCATGATATATGTGAAGGTATTTTGTCAAGCACTTAAAAGTATAAAATATTACAGACTGCCTCCATCTTGGACTCAAGTCAAAGGAGTCCAAGAGAAGGAGTCCTGAGGACGTTGATATTATCCAGGTTCTTTTATAACTCATGCCCATAGGTGCCTCTTCCCTTTCCTTCTGATTAGCACCATGACAAGCTGAGGACTTTGCTTATCTTTTCAGATATTATTTTCAGATGTTGTAGGGGACAATACTAGATAGCCCGAGCTCTGACAAGTTGAAAATACATAGGTTAAAGTGGGAAATCTTAGTGAGTACAATTTTTTTTTTAACTCTCAACAAATGCAGTTTTGACCAGCAGGTCATGGTGTTTGTTTAATAATTTTTTTCAGATATACTACATGTAACTTACAAAGTTATCACCCCCAATAAGTCTAGTACTAATCTGCATGGTATTCATTTTTGTCAGAATACTGGAATACATAGCATCCCCCAACTAAAACTTTATATTTGTAATAATATATAGTAATAATGTTTTAATCTCCCTAAAAGAAATTGATGAGAGTTTTAATTTTATCTATAATTGGTTGGAAAAATAACAGATCCTTTGCTGTGTAAACATACGCATTACTGCCAACCTGCTGATACTCTGTTTTTATTTGTAAACAATCCATTTTACTAACTGGATTATAAAATCATTCTTTGTAGACTGAACTTCTAGATGTTCTATGGGAAAGGCACATCAAGGACATCAAGGAAAATATCCTTCAACTTCTGTCCAGCAATGGCATGACAGAAAATCTTTTTCCTACAAACATTTAGAAACACTATATAAAATATTAAATGCATAGCTTAAGCTAAAAGAAAATGGCAGACATTGCAATGAGCCAGCATCAAAGTGAAGACTGAAAGCTAAACTGGAAAGCCTGTGAGCTGACACTGGCTGCTAGCTGTTAGGGTTTCTTGGGGATGGTAAGCTCTCCTTAATATAAGGACTCCATTATAATTACATGGGATCAACAGACAAGATCTTGAGTCCTAATGAGGTGCAGAGATGGAGGTGAGACACATATATCAGCATACATCCAGGTCCCCTGATAAGCTACATAATAATAAATTAGATAGATACTGGCCCACCAACCTAGGGAGATGAAAGGCAGGCTTATCTTTCTCAGTCTGGGCTAAGTTAGAGGGCAACTGTTCCCCTTAAAAATGGTAACCCTGGGCCTTCCCTCATCCAGATGTGGAGTTTAAATTATACCATGCATTTGATATAATTTCTTGCCCAGGCCAAAAAATTAATGTAAAGTTAATACTCAACTGGTAAGCAATCCAGGACACCTGGCAAATGGAAATGCAGAACCCTTCTGGAAGGACACATCCTTAACCCAAATTGCCCCAATGGTCTCATTGATAAGCTTTATGGTCCAAAATTACTAAATATACAAGGAAATAATTCACAGTCAATGAGAGAGGTAGGATACAACAAACGGATTAACCAACCCTTCTTAAGAACGTTAGGTAGTGAAATGATCAGATAGAGACTTTAATGGATATAAATGTCGAGTGTAGATTATAAAAAAAAATGACATAAAAAACAGCCAAGTAGAATTTACATAAATTAAATTTTTAATTATTGAAATAAATTCTTTACCTGGACTCAACAATTGGAAAGAATTTTGGGAAACTGGAGGAGACATCTGAGAAAAGTATCCAGAGTGAGAAATAAATAGAAAATATGACAGAATAGAATTGGAAAGTCTAACAGATGACAAAGAAGAATTCCGAAATGATAAAATTTAAAGATTTTTATTTATTGTTAGAAAGAGGAGAAGGGAGGAAGAAAGGTGGGAACATCGATGCACTATCAGTTGCCTCACACACCCCCAACCAGGGATCTGGCCCACAACCCAGGCATGTGCTCTGACTAGGAATCTAACCAGTGACCGTTAGATTCACAGGCTGGTGCTCAGTCCACCGAGCCACACACCAACCAGGCAGAATGATAAAATTTAGAGAGAGTTAGTACTGGAAGAGTTTGAGAATTTTCTAGAATCTGTGAAAAACATAAATTTCAGGCATCAGCAGTAGAATAAGTCCCCAAGCATAATAAATAGAAATAAATATGAACCTGAACACTTGGTAAATAAAGTCATCAAAGACAAAGAGACAGCAGCAACCGAAGACTGCCTGAGATTGATTATTTACTAATAGCAACAACTAGACAGCATGTTCAGTTGCATCTGCTGAGTTTGGAAGACAAAGGAATAATATTTTCAGAGTACTAAGGAAAAAAACAACCAACAATTTAGTAATCCAAGAGGACAATATGAAGACTTTTTTCAACAAAAACAGAACTCTCTCTAGTAGCACTGCCCAGCACAGTCGCGCCACATATTGCTACTCTACATTTGAAATGTGCCTAGTGAAACTGAATTTTTTATTGTATTTAATTTAAATGTAATGGTGCAGTTCTAAAAACTATCATTGAAAAGTAAGAAAATTGAGCACAGAAATAGGAAATGAAATTTAAGAAATAGTAATGAGAAGAAAAATCAAAATAAACAGTGACTGTGTAAAACAATAAAACAGTTTGAGTAGAGATATTAAAAAGGTGAAGCAAAAATATTAGCAATAATACAAAAGCTGTTCAAATCTAACACATCACAAGACTGAGGTGAGATAAATTGATTAATCATAGACTTTTAAATCAACCTATGGGTGTTCAAAAGATTCAGGGCAACCACTGCATAATAAAAATAGGATGTCTTTTAAACCAGTAGAAACCAGACTTAGACCAAAATAAACAAAAATCATAGGAAATAGAAAGTCCAAAACAAAATAGCAGAAATAAATAACTCAGTAATTAGAAAAATGTTAAGTGAACTAAACCTACCAGTTAAAAGACAGATTCTGAAATTGGATAAAGATGCAGAATTTGCCCATTATACTGCTTCCAGAAATTTAAAACTTGCCCTGGCCAGGTGGCTTAGTTTGTTGAAGCACCATCCCATACACCAAAAGGTTGTAGCTCCATTCCTGGCCAGGGCACATACTTGGGTTGTGGGTTCAGTCCCTGGTGGGGTATGTATGGGAGGCAACCAACTGATGTTTTTCTCTCACATCAATGTCTTTCTCTCTCTCTCTCTCTCCCCGCCTCCCTCCCGCCCCCCCTCTCTTTCACCCCTTTCTGTCTCTCTAAAACCAATAAACATCCTTTAAAAAATCTTAAAACTCAAAAACCTGGAAAGGTAGAAAGTTAGGGATAAAATGACATATGTTAGGCAACTATTAACCAATCAAACAAAGCTGATACAGCTTTGGTAATCAGACAGGATAGATTTTAAGGTAAAAACATCCAGGATAAAATTTACCACATAATGATCAAAGGAACAAATTACCTGAAAGACAGCAATTCCAAACTAGTGTATCTCATATATGTCAGAAATGTATATGGAGTGTTAAAAATCTATAATTATAGATTTAACAGGCCACTTTAGTAATTGACAAGTAAAGCAGACAACTCAGTGAGATTATGGTATATTTAAATGGTACAGTTAAGCTTGATCTAATGGACATGAGAAGAACCTTGCTTCTAGAAATTTGAGAATTTGCATTTAAAAGTACCTATTTGAATTTTATAGTAATTACCACATTTAAGCCACCTAGCCCAAGAAGTTAGAGGTCAGGGTTAAATTGAAGGAAAATACAGATGAGTAGAAATTAATCAGAGAAAGTAGAAATTGCAGTAGAACAATAGAGCAAATCTACATAATTTTCAAAAACACTCTCCCCTACAATGTGGTCGATCCAACAATAAAAAAGAGTGAAAGGCGGCATGTTAGACAGTATTAAGAAATACACGCACGCACGCGCGCGCGCACACACACCCATATACACACATACATATATAGCAACTGAAGGTAGAGAACACTTTTTTTTTAAAAACCAGAAACCACCAAGAGGAGCTTTTTTCCTGAAGGGTGAACACTTAGATTGTATGGACAGCTTCCTGGGGAAAACAATGTAACAAAACTTAGGAATAAACAGATCTGAAAAGACTCACAAATAATAAATAATTGGCTAAGTACTTTAAAATCTCTCCCATCACATCTAGAGAAAATGTTCAGAGGAATATTTATTCAGTAAATGATTCTAGGGCAGCTCTCCATATAGAGAACAACCTCTGAAAAAGCAGATAGAGGATCTGTACAATTCTGATGTTATCATAGGATACTTATTTCCACAGACCACTTTTCTGGAGTGAATAAATCATACTTCTCTTGTTCACTGTCCTTCAGGAGCCATTTGGCAGCCACCTGCTATAAGCAATGTACCTCAATAAGTATGTTTCTCTGAGAAGGTGCTTTTCCCTAAGACCAGTGTCAAGGGGTCCTTTGATTTCCATTTCCATAGGCACCTCTCAGAATGAAAGTGGTAACCTGGAATCTGTGTATATGTAGTATATACTTACAGCTTAATTATGAAATGCCCCAAGAATAATTTTTAAGGTGAGCTCTGAGCAATCTTTTTAAATCCAGAATTTGGTGTTTGAATTAACAGAAACATAAAAGCAAGCGAAACTGATTTTTCTGTTACAGCTAAACAGTCTACAATATAACCTGGTTAATTTAAAATATTAAGATAAAGGTTTGTGGTACCATTAAGCTCTGCAAAATCAATTCTGGCATTTAATGATTTTCTTTTGCAAAACTATTTCAGTATTGTCTTTTAAACAAACAAGGTGATTATTCAACTCAGACACATACCTTAATTCAGTGATATTTATTAAATATCATTTGCCAAACACTTCACCAAGTGCTGTATACCATTTTAATTAAAACTATTGTGTACTTTTTATTTGCCCTTAAGTTCTATTGTATTTTTTTAGAAAATTATAAGGAAAGGTCATAAATTGGTTAGAACTTTTAGTGTCAGAACTCTGCCTTTCTGGTAAGGGTCAAGATTCTTAATGAACTATGCTACTATATTAATCTGAATGCTATGCTTATTCCTAAAACAACTTTGTTAATTAATGGTAAAAGTTAATTAAGACCTGTGATTTGAGAATTTTCAGTTGTAAGTTTGAATTATTAGGCTAATAATCAAAACCTGATCCACCAGAGAGATAAGGACAACTTCGTTTTCTCCACCCAATACGTTAAGGCATGAATTGCCCACTGAATGCCACTTTTTATATTTTAAAATGTTTTCTACAGTCCAGGAGTACTCTCAGGAAAATAAACAAAGTATGTTTTTCCATAACCTGCTTAACAGCAACAAAAAATCGCCATAACAATAACAATTAAAAATAAAAATATTAATGCCTTTTAATATTTTTAAGAACTTACCTCCAAGAGCCTGTGAGAAGTAGCCGTTCGTTTTCGCTTCACTTACAACTTTTCCTTTATACCGGGCATCGGTCTCCTGATTCAGAGCATTTTTAATTAAAATTAGATCACTAGAAAAAGCAGGGAGATTCATTTCCATAGTGTTGAAAATGCAGCTGCCAAATGGAAAGTTTTAGTAAAAGAAATACTGTAGTGTGTACCCGTTTTTTTTCTCTGCTTGTCCTTTCTCAGTTCAAGGGCAAGACTCAGAACAGTAGAAATGGTAGGTGGCTGTTGGCACTTGGCACGAATCTTCAGACTTAAAGCACAGTGCAGGAAATGTACTTGCAAGAGTAGTTTATAATTTGTCAAGTCAAAAAATGTGAGTTCTACCTCCAAACTGAAAGAGGAATTTATAAACAATTTTAAAAGTTCCACAGTTCATTCTTTGTGATCTTTGAATTCAGCACAGTGCTTCTTACTTAGCCCGAGGAAAAGCAGTTTTCCCCCATCAGCAGCAGCACTGCTGTGGTGGGTATGATTCTGTAATCAGAGAAGGAGAAAGGATCTGTGGCAACTGCATTAGTCTGGCCTTCTGGACCAAGATAAGGGAAGAGCCTTGCTGTTGCCACATTTGTAAATTGAAAAGGCAAAAGCACCATGAAAACATAGTCACTTAGACTCCAAGGCTGACCTGGGGACACTGTTAGGTCAGACATTTCAGAAAACAGTATTACTTTATATCTGCGGTAGGCTGCTACTTAGTAGAGCGTCTACCAGGTGCCTTTTGTTACCTTTGTGAGTCCATGAACATTTTAGAATTTCCAAAGCAGATTCTTTTCGTTATGCCTTGCCAATTACTGGCTTTCCCCACCTAAGGTCATGTTGTCATGTAAAAGCAGTTTTATCTATTTTTTAAACAATGCAAAGGGATCTCTTTTTTAAAGATTTTATTTATTTTTTCTTTTTAGAGAGGGAGAGAAATATCAATGTGTGGTTCCATTTCACACGCCCCTGCTGGGCACCTGGCCTGCAACCCAGGCATGTGCCCTACACTGGGAATCGAACTAGAGACCCTTTGGTTCGCAGTCTCAGTCCACTGAGCCGCACCAGCCAGGGCACAATTTTATCTTTTTAAATTGTGGTGTTATCTAAATTGTAAAGATTTTAAAAGTTAACTATGCTGTACCATTTATCTCTAATATTTTCTCTTATGAGAACACACAAAGGAAAGCAAAAATTGTTAAATGGCAGAAATGTGTTCTTAATATGTATATGTATAGGTTTTCACCTGTGTTTGCACAGTGAGATCTATTGTGGAGGTAAATATTGAAACATAGAGTAACCACCAGTCCAAGGAGATTGGAAGCCACTCTGGAGTTGGCAGAATAAGCCTGTAGGCCGAGCACTTGAGGTTCAGTACCCTGGACGATCCAGGCAGATCTGAGTTAAATGCCTCTGTTCCAGGCATGCTCAGTTTTTTATTAAAAAGAAGATATAGGATAAGCATTTGCCACCAGTATTTAAAAGTTAGGATATTTTACACACACATACACCCCTGTGCACGTGGATTTCTACCTTTTCTTGTAACAAAATGGCATGTATGGTCACACGGCACCTGCATTCCTGCAAACCCTAAAAGCCAAAACTCTTGGAAGGGCTGCCAGCCACACCGTCAGAGATCCCACTTCCTGAGGTTCCTTAAAATCCTGTGGGCATTTGCCTTACAACCATGGTTTCGATGATCTCTTAGTAAATTGACAGAAAAATATATTGGAGAGAAGAGAAACTCCATCTTTTCTTACACCATACCTGCTGACCTATTTTCCAAATCCTTACGTGTGGATTTCCCAGGAAATAGGAACTCAACTTCATGGAGGCCAAGGGCCATACTTTGCATCCCTTGTTGTCCCTTATGATACATAAAAATTGAGTAGACCACCAGTGGGGTTGGACGTCTCCAGCATTTTGGCACACACAGTGCATTTGCAGCCTACGCTGAGGGGACGCTCTCTGAACTCAAGGAGTGGCGAGTATTGTGTGGCGATAATGGCAGCAAATCCTAACAGAGGTAAAACCCTCCTGCGATTCACTGCTTTATTTGGGCTTGCCTATCATTTAAGAATAAAAGCTTATAAATAAAAATGATTAGTTGTGATATTCTTAGGTTTATTTTCTTAGTCCCTAAAAAAGTTCAAGGGTCATTTTATGTGTCTGGATCCTATACTGAGATTATTGTATTAACGGACTGTGGAAGCAACATTGCTGATAAATATTTTCAGGTTTGATTTAATTTAGAGGGAGGAACCAAATTTTTAAATAATAAACCAAAGAGCTTGCAAAATAGCATTTTTAAATTACCTGACCCAGCCCTGACTGGTATGGTTCAGTGGGTGGAACATCATCCCCCAAAGCAAACCAAAAAGTCATTGATTTGATTCCCAATCAGGGAACACATGCCTGGTTGCAGGCCAGGTCCTCAGTTGGAGGTGTGTTGGAGGCAACTGATCAGTGTTTCCCTCCCTCTTTTTCTCTCTCCCTTCCCTTTTCTCTAAAAATAAAATCTTTTATAAATAAATAAATAACCTGGCCCAAGTCTTTAAGTTAATGTTCAATAATCAGATACTTATAATTTAAAATTTTTAAGTGGGCTCCATCTCTACCATGTTAGTTTCAGTGATGTTTTAAGATTTGTGTTGTTTTGGCCAAAAGGAGTAAGCTGCTAAGGTAATTGAAGCATATCTACCAGCCTTTCTTATAAATACCTGGCATTTCCGTGCGTGCGTTGCATGTGTATGTGTGTGTGTTTTCTTACTCCTACCCCAGAGCCTTTCTCTTCTCTCTCTTTCCCAACTGTTTGATTTTCACATGGAGACACCAGGCTTATTCTTGTCTTAAATGATCTGTCAAGGCAGAAGCATTTGCTTTTATACTTGCCAGGGCGGACTATGTTTATGTAATCTGTTCCAGTCTTATATTATTTTTATAATCAGAGGGCTCTTCCTTATGTCTAGAGTAAATGTTTTTGGCTGTGTTCAAAGCCGATTTCCTTGTTTTTGTTTCCTGGTGTAAGGGATCTTTGTCAGTATCATCTTTAGAAATTTTGTTACTCTAAACACCAGTGCCAAAAAGCCTTTATCAAACCGTCTTTTCTGCTTTGTACCATGCTGAGAAAATCTCCAGACTTCTCAGAGCCTTTTAGAAAGTAGGTCAAATCTAAATAATAAATGAGTCAAAAAAGACAACATGTTCATGAGAGTGATTTCTAGCTATGTTTTTGTGACATTTCACAAGATCTCTAGAAGTCTCGAGGGATTTTTTTAAAGCCTCCATATCATATTAATTTGGATATTTTTGAATTTATGTATGCCATATACCACTCCAGATGAGAAGCAGAGTGAAGTATTACATCAAATCATAATAGGCTGTTGGATCTTCAAATAGGCTCTCTGGGGAAATGGAAAACTCGCTCCTCAGCTTTTTAAGATTTCTCAATATTAAATAATCCAAATACCTTTAATCTTTGTCAGTCTTATTTTTCACCCTTTCAGAAGAAAAGGGCTATCATTTGAAAAGAAAAGGAAACATTTGATTTTGTTTATTCTTTTATGCATCTTCCTATTTTTCATGGAAGTACAAACGAAAGGTAATTAAATATCCTGTCATACTTCTAACTCTTTAGTGACTTGCCTCTACAGCATGACTTACTGTGGACAGCTGTTAGCAGCTACGATATATGGTGGGTGTCCAATAGTTTGCTTTCATCTTGAGAAAAGCCATTTATCATACAGGATTCCATAATTATTTGCCATAGCAAAGTAGTACTGTATTGCCAGATCTCTAAATCCCCTGTAGTACAGTTAATCAAGGAAAAGTATTTCAGGTTGTTCGAGCAAGTGAATTGTTGACAGGATGTATTAAGCCTTATAGTTAAGTTCTCTTGAGGAAAGAATACTTGGCTTTGGTTTGGAGACAGTGTCCTCTGCAGTTTTAACTATCTGGTGAACTTATCTGTCTTTCCTCACTGGTGACAGTGACAGGCTTAGTGGCAGGTTTTTGGGCCTTCTTGCCAGTTGCATGCACTGAGCATTTGATATGTTGGCAGACGGCTGATTCTTGGATGCGTGTCTGAACCTCTACAGGTCTGCTTTTGGCAGAATCGAGTGTGACTCTTATCCTTTACCCATTAAGCTATCATTATGGCTTCCTTATCTTTATTTCTTCTGCAAACATGCCTTTGAAAGCATTTGGCTCTTTTTGGCAGTTTACTTGATAATGTACAAGAGCGGAAGGCATGCATCTTATTTCTAAATTAGAGTATTTTTTAAAAAGAAGGGGGGTGCCTAAGTGGATGTTTACCATAATAAGTTGACAGCTCTGATGGATTTATTTTGATTATCAATATGGAATTCTTTCCTTAGATTTTGGTTTACAATCCCCTATGAAAAACTAGTTAAATGCCTCTGTTTAGCCACATACACACACACACAAAAAGTGTGTGCCTCTTTGAGCCTGACGTATTGCATGTCATAAATATTTTCTCATCATTTTAAGTTGTATGGGCATGTACATCAGAGGAAAACTGGAAACATTTGTATTTGGACTTTTGTGTTGTGGATGTTCTTTAGCCAAGGATGGAAGAGGCATATTTAAAGAAAGATAGGTGTGTGTAATTGCCATATATGGAGTCTTTTCAAAGCCCAGTCTGATTTACTCATATGTTGGAGCAGTTATTAGCTGCTAAGAACATAGCTAAGACCCTGCAGTAGATAATGTTTAATAATGTATCTCCTCTGTAACAAGGCTGCTTCTGTGCTCTTCTTTTGGGTTGTCAAAGCTAAATTTAATCTGTAATTTACATATTACAAAAGTACTTGTTATTCATTGGATATTGTTTCTGTTTGAAGCATCAGTAGTGTTTTTGAAATTCTGTGAACAGAAGAACTATGAAAATGGGTTCCGAACATGAAAAACTATTCACAGCCATTCAAAGACTTGGAAGACAAAAGCCAACCTCAGCTGCCTCATGGTAGTGCATGCAGTCACCTGCAGGACACATGGCTAGACATGGGGTCTGGCTGTTTAGGAGAGTTTTAGTGTAATTGGAGGGTTTCCCTGCCAGAGAAGCCCCTTGTAAACAGGGTAGGAAAAAAATTTCTGTTTGTGTTCTTCATTCATTAAAATGAAGCCATTTATTCACTCTGTATATGAATAATGTTTTCATACACTCTACAGTGACCATTAAAAAATCCAATTATATTTTTATTTTCATTGAAAAGGGAACTTTTAAAGTGATTGGCCATGAAGTCTTAGTGGGTTGGCCAAAAAGTCCATTTAGTTTTTTCTGTAAAGTAAAACACACATTTTTCATTTTCACCAATAACACTATGAATTTGGATATTTTGAGGATGTTGACTATTCTCCCACTATTGGCTTCTAGTGAGTAGAGGCCAGGAGTGCTGCTCACATCTTCCAATGCATAAGAGAGCTGCACAGCAAGGAATTACTTGGCCAAAATGTCAACAGTACCAAGAAACTTCACAAAACACTTGACACATTTGATCCATCACAGCACCTTCTCCATACACTGCACAAATCATTTCTTGCACATTTTTACCTTTCTTGGGATAATAAAGCATAACATGCCAAAAATGTTACATGTTTTCTTCCATCTTCAATATGAAAATGGCTGCACAGAAGTTCGCTAATTTTGATAAGGTTTTTTTTTTTTTTTTAATTGCATGCTGATACAACAGCTGTCACAATACAATCTAACAGTTGTTTCAGATGAAGTTAAAGACAACTAAGCACTACTAGAGCCACCATACAGAAAAAAATGTAATGGGCTTTTTGGCCAGCCCAATATAATTACCTTAATTTAAGGTAAAACAAAAAATTCACGATTAAAATAGCTTTTTAGTTTTTATTAACAGTGGCTTTCTAAATTATAGTATATCAATAGCATCTTTATAGAGCACAAATAACAGCTATTAAAAAAATATTAATTTAAAGTTTCTTGTACTAGCATTTATAGCTCTTATAGTCTGTCATCCTTTTAGTGTATAATTTTTAACTTACTCAATTATTTATACTTCTTTTATCTGTTGCTTTAATCTTCAAGCATAATGAAGTTCATAAACTTTTCATTTCTATAAAAAATTTTGTTATTTAAACTATTGAGGCAGTCGATATGTAGCGTCAAGACTACTGGCTTAGGAATGAGAAGACCTAAGTTCTAATTCCGGGACTGTTTTTCTCTGATTTATTAGTAAGTCACTTAGTCTTTTTGTGAGCCTCAATTTTCCATCTGTAAAAAACATGAGACTTCTGATACAAACAAAATGGCATAGACTTGTTTCTCTTTGCTTCTCCATGTAAGTATAAAATTCAGAAATAACACAAGAAACAATCAGGAGAACTCTAAAAGGAGGAAAGAGGAGGATGACCTGGTGTAGGGCCCAGAACTGACAGAATGCAGCAGCAGGGTGTCTTACAAGCTTCCCACCCATCAGAATAAGGGGGCTTAGACCTGGCGTTTCACAGCCTCCAACCTAGCAATAGAATGTGGCCTAGGTAGGTTCGTTCTTCCCCAAATCCAATGGAAGTCCTGCCAACAATACCAGGTGAGCCCAGCAAAACTGGCAGAAAAGACTAGAAACCCTACCCTACTAACAATAAGTGGCCACGAAGCGAGTACTTTTTCTGCCTTCCCTGAAGGAAAGGTGGGTACAGAGGAGGAGTCACACATAACCAGCCTGGCCTGGGAAGCGCATCGGAGGCTACCTTTCCCCCAGAGGCACATCAGGTGACCAAACCATGGGAAGCTCTTCTCCACCGCTTCAGGCAACACTGGCTGAGAACGTACTGAATTCCTACCTCAAGAAATTCGGAAAAGAAAAGCAAAATCAACTGAAAACATAAAGAAATAAGGTAGAATAAAGAGGACAGCAGAAATCAATGAAATTGAAAGTAGAGAAAAATAAATGAAACCAAAAGCTGGTTCTCTGAAAAAAGTCCATAAAGTTAATAAACCTTTAGCAAGACTAAGAAAAGAAGACAGGTTACCAGTACCAGGATTGAAATAGTGGGTGTTACTACAGATTCTCCAGACTTTTAAAAGAGTAGTAAGGGAATGCTATAAGCAACTTCACACTTACAGACTTGAGAACTTAGAAGAAATGGACCAATTCCTTGAAAACCACAAGCTACAAAACTCAACCAATATAAAATAGATAACATGAATAGCCCTATAGCCATTAAAGAAAATGAATTCATAATTTTTTTTAAGATTTTATTATTTTTTTAGAGAGAGGGGAAGGAAGGGAGAAAGAGTGAGAAAAACAGATGTGAGAGAGAAATGACAATTGCCTCTCACATACCCCAAACCAGGGACCTGGTCCGCACCTCCATCGTGTGTCCTGACTGGGAATCAAACAGGCAACTTTTTGGTTTGCAGGACAACACCAACCCACTGAGCCACACGAGTCAGGGATGAAGCCATAATTTAAAAGCTCGTGAAACAGAAATCCCCAGGCCCAGAAGACTTTAATAGAGAATTCAGAGGAGAATTACCATTAATTTTACAGTTTCTTCCAGGAAACAGAAAACGAGGGAACACTCCACTGATCTTTATAAGACCAGTATTACCCTGATACCTGAACAAGACAAAGACAGTACCCCCCCCCAAAAAAAGCTATACATACCATTATCTCTCATGAAATTAGATTTTAAAAATCTTCAACCAGATATTAGTACATCCAACAGTAAGTAGGAAAGAAATATAAAAAATGCCTATATGGGCTCTACTCCAGATACGCAAAGCTTGTTCAGTATTGAAAATCAATCAGTGTAGTCCACCGTATTGACAAGCTAAAGAGGAGAGGAGATAGAAAAGATATAATGTGGTCATATTGGTGGTATTTTGAGGGGTTTTGTTTTTTTTTTAATCTTCACGTGAGGACATTTTTTTTTTTCCCATTGCTTTCAGAGAGAGAGGGAAAAACATCAATGTGAGAAACATCAATTAGTTGCCTTCTCATACATGCCCTGACCCGGGATTGAACCCACAATCTGGACAAGTGCCCTGACTGGGAATCAAACCCACAAACTTTCAGTCTGTGAAACAGTGCTTTAAGCAACTGAGCCACACCAGCCAGGGCCATGTTGTATTTTCTAACACACACAAAAAAAACTTTAACAAAATCCAATGTTCATTCATGAGTAAAACTTGCAAGTTAAAAATAGAAGTGAATTATCATCTTAATGAAGAACACCTACAACAAACATCATATTTATAGTGAAAGGCTGATAGCTTTTCCTCTAAAATCGAGAACAAGATAAGAATATCCAGTGTCATCACTGCTGTTCAACACCGCACTGGAAGTTCTAGCCACTACAGTAAGGCAAGAAAGAACAATTGAAGATCCAAAGATTAGGAGAGGAGAAATAAAAGTGTTCCTATTCACATATGACCTGATTGTCGACGTACAAACTCCTAGAACTAATTAGTGAGTTTAGTAAGGTCTGAGGATAGAAGATCAGCGCACACAAAAAAAACTAGTCACATGTCTGCATATAACTGAACTTGGGGAAACCCAAATTAAAAACAATACCATTTATAATCTCTACAAAGAAAATTAAATACTTGGGTGAAAACTTAAATTATAAAATACCGATGAGCCCCGGCCAGGTGGGTCAGTTGTTTGGAGCATCCTGTATACCAAAAGATTACAAGTTTGATCCCCAGTTGGGACTCGTATGGGGAGGCAACCAATTGATGTTTCTATGTTACACCAATGTTTCTCTCTCTCTCTCTCTCTCAAATCAATAAAAATATATCCTCAGGTGAGAATTAAAAAAATAATAAAAATATTGATGAAAGAAGACCTCGATAAATGTAGATGTGTACCATATTCCTCATGTATTAAAGGACTCAACAGAATAAAGATGTCAACTCTTCCCAAAATGCACTTCCTATCAAAATTCCAGCAAGGTTCTTTATAGGCATAGACAAATGTATTCTAAAGTTTAAATAGAAAGGGACAGGCCCTATAAACTAAAATAATCTTGAAAAACAAGCATAAAGAGAAAGGAATTATTCATCGCAGTATGAAGGCCTATGGTATACCTGTGGTAATCAACACAGTGTGCTATTGGTAGATAGGTAAACAAATAAGTAAATGGGACAATAAATAATCCAGAAATAGACCGACACAAATATGCCCAACTGATATTTGACAGGGGTACAAAAGATTACTCAATGGAGGAGAGTATTTTCAACAAATAATATTGGAATAATTAGACCAAAAAGAAAAAGAAAAAAACAAGAACCCTTACCTAAATCTTTCTATACAAAAATTAACTCAAGATGGATCACCAACTTAAATGTAAATATATAAACCTTTTAAGAAAAAATAGAAGATTCTGGAACTCGGGCTCAGCAAAGAGTTCTTAGACTTGACACCTAAATTATGATTCATAAAAGGAAAAATGGATGAATTGGACTTTCTCAACATTAAAAACTTTTGCTTTGGAAAGACCTTATTAAGAGGATGAAAAAATAGGCTGCAAACAGGGAGAAAATACTTTCCAATCACATATCTGACAAAGGACTAGGGTATTGAATATACAGTGTCCGGCAGAAGGAAGGCTTGCTTGAATGTGGTTGGTAGGGTATGTGAATGTCTCACACAAGATAGATAGCAATTTGAACATTTCACCTAAAATGCCATATGGTGTGCTTGAGTATGATACCATGTTAAAGAATTATATGATTATGGTTTTGTGATTAAAAAAGGGGTGTTGTTTGTGCCAGACCCTGTATAAAGACCTCTCAGAACTCAGCAGTTTAAAAAATTAAAAGGGGCAAAAGACATGAACAGACATCTGACTAAAGAGGGCATATAGATGACAAAGAAGCACATGAAGAGATGTCAGTGCCACTAGCTATTAGGGAAATGTAAATTAAAACCACAGTGACTTGGCCCTGGCTGGGTAGCTCAGAGCATAGTCCCAAAACACAAGGTTGCGGGTTCCATCCCTGGCCAGGGCACATGCAAGAAACAACCAGTGAATACATAAGTATGAGGAACAACAAATCGATGTCACTGTCAATCTCCCTCTCTTTCTCTCTTTCTAAAATGAGTAAATAAAAAATTAAAAGGAAAAAAACCCACAATGACTTCCTTTCCAGCCTGGGCCCAGTAGAATGGCTCCTGCGAAGAAGGGTAGCAAGGACAAGGGCTATTCTGCTATTGGTGAGGTAGTGTCCCAAGAATACACCATCAACATTTGCAAGCACATCCATCAAGTGGTGTCAAGCAGCGTGCCCCTTGGACACCAAAAGATACCCGGAAACTTGCCATGGAGGAGATGGGAACTGCAGATGTTTACATTGACATCAGGCTCAACAAAGCTGTCTGGGCCAGAGGAATAAGGAGTGTCCTGTACCGTATTTGGGTGCAGTTTTCCAGAAAACAAAATGAGGATGAAGATTGACCAAACAAACTCTACGTGTTGGTTACTTTAAAAAATCTGTGAACATTGAATGTGAATGAGAACTAACTCCTGATTGTCAAATAGTTATCAAACTGCCAAAAACGAGCAAAAAAATGAGACACTATACTCTACACCTGTCTGAATGCACATAAAATTTAAAATACTGAGAACTGTAAGTGCTGATAAGAATGCAAACTAGATTGTTCACACATTGCTGGTAGGAGTACAAAATAGCACAACCACTCTGGAAAATAGTTTAATAGTTTCTTACTCAACTAAACCTGCAACTGCTGTGGCTCAGTAACTATTTTTGGGCATTTAACTGAAAGAAACAAAAACTTAGTTTCACACAACAACCTGTACACAAACATTTCATAGCAGCTTAATTCATAATATCCAAAAACTGGAAACACTCCAAATGTCCTTCAATAGATAAATAGTTAAACAAACTCGTACATTTGTACCGTGAAATACTACTCAGCAAAAGCATGGAGTGTGGGGAGAATGAACTACTGATGTAAGCAATGGCTGGGTTGAATAGCAAGGGAATTGTGTTGAGTCAAGTAAATCAATATCATTTGTATACTGTATGATTCCGTGTATATAGTGTTCTTGAAATGACAACATTATAGAAATAGAGAACAGATGAGTGTGCCAGTGGTCAGAGATGGGATAGGGAGGGCTATAGGAGGTGGCTATAAAAGGGCATGAAGGATCCTGGTGACCATAAAAATGTTGTGTATTTTGACTGTATTGGTATCAATAGCCTGGTTGTGATACTATATTATAGTTTTACAAAATGTTACAATTGGAGGAAACAAAAGGTACACAGGATCTCTGCTTATTTTTTTATAATACATTTGAAGCTACAATTATTTCAAAATTGAAAGTTCAGTTTTTTTAAGAAAGCATAATGATACCTGCCCTTCCTGTGCCAGGGAGTAGTTGGAAATAAAAAAGGAGGTGTAACCTAGGACAGGCTGTGTTACAGTGGTGCACATGGCAGCAGTAAGCCAACCTACCTATATGTTTATTTTGACACATATATTCAGCATTTCTAGTCTGAGTTATCCAAGAAGTATATACAATATTTTTATGTATTGTTATTTTTAATAAAGTTCATTTATGTATTCACCAAATATTTTTGTGGGCTTTCTTGTGCTGATCACCATACTGGGTGTTAAAAAAAAAAAAGGAAAGGAAGAGTGATGGTGTGATGGACAGAGTTGATCACAGGGTGGATCTGGAGCTGCTAGTTGTTTTTAAAGCTTTGTTTTTCACTGTGACATAATATTCTGTATTTTAAGTTTCACAAGACTCAAAGTTTCTAGTGTTCAATAGCTGGTAAACTGATTTTAATAATTAGTTGAACCTCTTTTAACATTTTTTGGGAAAAGCATTTTTTTTCCTTTAGAGGAAGCTTTAACAATCTGAGAGTCTGGTGATAAATTCTGTGGCATTCCACAGTAATACTATATTACTTACATATATGTTGAAACCTCATTTCCCCTTATAATTTTTTTCTCTGTTTTTCAAGTGTCAATATACAGTATCTGGTTTTATGACAAGAATGACTGTCACCGCATAGCCAAACTCATGGCCAAGTAAGTATTTTATCACTCCATGGATTTATTTAATTAATGGTATATGAGAGATGGAAAATTACTTTTCTTCCTACTTTATTGCTGGAGTGTACTAACTTAGATATTTCCCTCCTAATTTCCTGTTTACTGTCAGAAATTTGGAAAGGGCAGAAAAGCCTAAAGAAATCTAAAATTATTTATAATCTTACTACTACCCCCAGTGTGTGTTAGCATGTTAGTCTGTTTCCTTCTGGTCTTTTTCTTTATGTGTACTTTATGCTGATGTAGTTGATCGTTTCTTACAAAAAGAGCGCGCTGTGTGTACATCCTACTTTTCATGTCAACAGCATTTTTCCAGAGCATTAAATAGCCCTCTATAATGTTCTAATGACTGCATTGTATCCAGTCCTGCGGATAGATTGTAACTTAACCAGACTCTTACTGTTAAACATGTGGTTAGTGCCATCATACTCCTTAGCTTCAGATGATACCACGTGCAGTTCACAGCCTAACCACCATATGCAACTTAGGGTTCTCTATAGCTTTCCTCTGCAACAAGTGGTACTGTGCTCAATAGCTGATGGAGAACTCCTGCACACATCCATCTTTACCCCTTTAAGCGAACTTATCTTTGACACAGGTTCTAGGTTTAATAGTTGCCAATCCATTAATAGATTGTGTTGCAACAGATTTTTTTGTAAGTCAAAATCTTGGAATTTGGAAAACAATTTTCATTAATGTTCTAAAGAGTGGAGAAAGAGTAGTCCTTTCTCCAGCTGACCAGCAGAAGCCACCCCTCATGGCTCATCTGTATTGCTGGTACTGCTGGTCTGGATTCTAGGTGCCCAAGACACTTGTTCTAGTGGGGCCTGACGATCTACAGAGCTCTGGGCAAAATGCTCCAGTGGGCACACTTATTCTGGTTCACTTATGTTTCCTTTTCAGTTTTTGCCTGAATCTTCTCAGAAAGGTTGACATCTCCTTCCCCTCTGTCAAATCAAGATTCCCTTTCCTCTCCTGCAGGGTTTTTATCTACATGTTTGGAAGAAAGCAATCTTAGTTGTTTAAAAGAATCTTATTTTAAAATTAATTTTTATAAATAAATAATTAATGCCAAAACCCTCAGTTCTGGGTATATTTGCACTTTAAAAGAAGCACTCATGGCTAAGGTTTTAATCCAGGACTGCTAACACATGCCGGTTGGAAGTTAATCAGCCACCTGCTTTGCCTGCGCTGGTTGTAGCTCACCTGTGTTTATTGCTCTGTATACCCCTGAGGATTGTTCCATGTGAACCTGTGTCTCTCATATTGGAAAATGTGTTGGCTCTCTAGAACCACACTTTCTTTTTAGAGCACCTTTTTTCTAAAAAAGGTAAAAACTATTTTACAAAGCCATTTATTTGATGACTACTTTTTTGCAGTTTTGAAAGTAACAGGAAAGGCAGCTTACTTCTGTTTACCTAGAAGACACAGATTTGTTGATTCTTGGTTAGCCTGAAATCCAGAATATATTTTTAACATCTAAACCCTGGAATACATTAATACAGTGGACTCTTGAACAACACAGGTTTGAACTCCATGGGTCCACTTACACATGGATTTTTTTTTCAATAAATAATACATATAGTAGTGTAAATGTATTTCCTCTTCCTTGTGATTTTCTTAATATTTTTTTCTCTAGCTTATAACAAAAAAATATATGTTAATCAACTATTTATGTTATCAATAGGGCTTCCAGGCAACACTAAGTTACTAGTAGTTAAGTTTGGGGGAAGTCAAAAGCTATACTCAGATTGTCAGTTGTGTGGGAAATCGGTGCCCCCTTATACCCACATTGTTCAAGGGTCAACCGTATATATACTTTCTCCTGCAGATTGAGAGCTTTTGTAACTGAGTAAGAGAATCTGGCTTCTTTAGCTCTAACAGCTATTCACAAGAAACCATTTTGAGTTTTTTGTCTCTATCAGGGCAGGTGGTACCCTTTATGTAAAACTTGAGATGGTAAATGAAACTGAAAAAGACCTGTCTGAAAATACTGTATTGAACCCCAAAATAGGATGACAAAGTAGAAACAGGAATCAGAGAAGGAAAAGAACATTCAGGTTTTTGTTTTGTGTTTTTCTAAAAAAGCCCGAAAAAGAGACATTTGCTTAAGCTTTCAGCTTATTTTATGTGAAGTGGAGAGGTATTGAAAGTGATTAGAGACCCTTGCAAAACTGTTGATAGTGAGTTTTTAAGTGTCTGGCCTTTTTATGACTGAAGAGAATACCTTATATGTTAACATTAACTTTGTGATAAATGGCATTTTGGATACCAAAGATAAAAAAGGCTACTTTATCTTTCTTTGCTCTAACTTTGCCTGTGTACAGCCTCTGTTTGCTACATATTTCAAAATGTCATGTCTGCTAACCAGAAGAACATATGTAAAATACTTTTTGGCATATTATATGTCTAAATAAACTTGTCTGTCAATGCCCATTCTGTTAAATTTAGATCTCCCCGTCTCTGTTCTGACAACTGCAATATAATAATTCTTACAGTAAAAAATTTATTTGAAAAGCTGTTTATAAAAACTGAGAAGCTGTTGAGGAGAGCAATGAAATTTCTAAACCTATACTGTATATAAATTTGGAAACTCTCTTTGGTAATTACAAACTTGAAAATCCATTAAACTTGATAAAATGTTGAGTTTCCTAAAGAGGAAATCCCATCTGCCAGAAACTGTTTTAACAGTAAAACTGGTTTCATTGTTTGCCTGCATAGCCTATAAAATTGGGAGAATTCATGGATGTGAGCTATGTTCCTAATCTTACAGATAGTCTTAGGGGCATGTTTGATGGTTTCAGAGGAAGGAGGAAAGCCAGGTCTTCACAGAGTCTGAATTGGAAGAGCTCTGAGAGTCCAAGCCTCATTCATGTGGGGGTCTCTCCCACACCACCCAGCAGCTTCTGCTTTCAGCAGTGGTGAGCTTTGTGAGGTGGCCTGGTCCACGTGTAAATAGAGGGTTGTTAGAAACATCTTCTTTTGAGTCAAAAGCACAGGTCCAGTCCAGGTCAGCAGAGAGGTGAATGCAAGCTGGGGCAAGCCGGGCAACATCGTGGGAGGTAGGTGGAAGCAGAGTGTGTGACCAGAGTCCTTGATGAAGCATAGATTCAGGCCGATGTGGTCTATAACTGAGTATATTAAATTAAGTCATTTGAAATAGTCTTTTTTCTTAATATTAAAGGAGTGGGTGTTAATTATAGAAAATGAAGAAAAGTACAAAAAATGTGAAATTGCTTATAATTCACTATCAAAAAATAACTAATGTATATCTCCCCCGTCTTTTTATCCTTTCCTACAGACCCCACAGTTAAAACAATACAGTATTTCCCAAGAGATGATTACAGTATGGACATAAAAGAAACAATTTTCTAAATGGTCTGATTTTCATATCACATGCCAGTCTTCTTCCAGTCTACAATAAAGTCCATAGTTCTACCTTTGTTTTAGAAATAATAATCCTATTACGAGCTATAAGAATCTAGATATAAAAATGACATCATTACCCTAAAGCAGCATTTTCCAAATAGGAACCCTGCCTCAGGAGAAGATTCTATGGTCAAATAAATTTGGGGAAATATATGAGCCCGCCCTTTTTAGAGAATCATAATACGTTTTAGTATATTAAAAAACTCATAATGATTTTGCTCTTTAAAAAAAAAAAACAAAACCCTGTTTAATATTGTTTAACCCAGTGTTTTCAAATAAAAGAAACGTCTCACATACGCTGGGAGTTCCTGGAAGGACTATTTTAAAGTAGCAAATTAAGTGACACTGAACAGCCTATTCTTGTCCTGTTCCTCTTGTTCCATAAAAACAAAACAACAACAAAAACAAAAACCTTTACTACTGAACTGTTTTATGGCCCGTCATCCTCACTGGCTGAAAAATTCTCAGTTAATGCAATGATCAAGTTGTGACTGCCAATTTATTCTATGGCAGGTGGGCCTATTCGTTGCAATTGGAACTGAAACGTGAATAAATCTTAAAAAGAAAAAACGACCAATTGCCTTATTAAAACTTATTATTCCAAGCTTAAAGAAAAATACCAGAAACAATGAAGAAGCCATGTGTTCACCACCTCGCTCTCAGTTTCTGACATTTTGCTATAATTGCTTCAGACCTTTATGTGGGGGGAGGGGCTGGGGAGAATACTCTTAAGACACCCCACAGGTGGATTTAGAGACCCCAGCCCTGTAAGTGACGTTCTTAACCCTCACCTTTTTTGCTTTCTGCATCTTCAAGTACAGAAGTAGCTTAAGCAGCACCAGTCACCCTGACTGCAGTTACCCCCTGAGAGATTTTTAAGGAGAGAAATGAGGGAAACCTTTTGTGTGCCTGTAGTGCTGTCATTTGCCTTTGAAGATTTTCTTTGATTACAGACTTCCACAGTGAGTTGTTCAGCTGCGCAGACTTCTTTTTCCTTGGTGGCATTGTCCATTTTCAAGCTTACTTTACCAGTTTTTTTGACTGACTTTTACTTAAACAAGAAAGATAATTGAATAAAGTTTTTAATGTAACTATTTCTAACAACTCTAGAATGGAATTCTGTATTTTTCTCCTTCTCACAGTGAAGTATATTGATGGGCAGTGCTGTGAATAAAATGGTGAATTGGTCCGTCAGTGTTCTGGGATGAGGTAACCAAGGCTCTGTGTTTTATATTGTGAAGACAGTGTTGTCGTGACATTTTTCCTGTATGCTTGCAAATGAACACCAGAAGAGTTCTTGGGTCAGATTGCGTCTAAACCGGTCTTTCTAAAACCTGGTTTTCCTCGTGTAGGGTGGTAGAAGAGGAGACACGGCGCTCTCAGCAAGCTGCTCGCGATAAACAGAGTCCCAGCCAGGCCAACGGCTGCAGTGACCACAGGCCCATCGACATCCTGGAGATGCTCAGCCGAGCCAAGGACGAGTATGAAAGGGTGAGGCTCTGCGTGCAGACCGGGAAGAACAAAGGGCGGGGAGAAGACCTGCAGGGGGCTCGTGGACTGGGGAAGTCGCCTCCAGGGCCAGCAGAAATAATCAGTTCAAAAAGGAGAGCATGTCTTTTAGTTTTAAGCCTAAAAGATAAGAAATTTGCTTACCTTCAAGCCTTTGACCTAGCATGAAAATTGAGGGGGTTTTTTTTTTCTATTTCTGTAAAATTATAGTGGAAGAAAGTGATTTTGGAGTATAGAAGTTAGCGTGCAACAGGTAGTTCTGAAAAAACTTCATGCCTTTTCTTCACCCCTGCAGTCTCTGCTCAGTCTTAGGAATTGATGTAGTCTTTGAAAAGTATGCCAATAATTTGCACCTTTTAATTTGCACAGCCTTCATTAAGCATTATGTGGAGTTTGACCCAAATGAAAGGCTCTTCTAGAATTCATTTTTTTCTTCCTGTTTTGTATTTTAGTTTAAAGGTTAACTGATAACATTTTCTTCCCCAGAGATGGATGATGTAAAAGCTGTGGATATTTATTAATATATTCAGTATATATTTATGAACTATCCGTGGTGTGCCAAGTAGTATGCATTTCTTCAGTGGTCCTCAAACCTTGTGGCTTTAGAACTGTCCTGGCTTTTCATTTAACATCAGCACTTAAAAGCGCCACGCTTCATTGGAATGAGACTGAAGGTTTCCTCTTGGTTTCAGCAGAATTATAATTGTCTCCTTACTCTTTACTAAACACTGAGTTGAGTACTTTTATTTCTTGTTTAATCTTCACCAAAAGATCAGGGAACAAGGTATAAAAAGCACTTTCTAAAACCGTATTTCCCAAACAGTTCTACTCTAACTCTGGCCTCTACATTTTTAATAGGAGATCCTTGAGAAAAGGTTCCAGTTTGTCAAATGAGTTAAAAAACATTGTTAGCGTGGCTCCTCTTGCCTCTTCCTCTTAGGGCTCTAAGTGCTCAAGACTCTTGAGAAGTTCCCCGTAATAAGTAAAACAGTAAACACCAGTTCCCCAGATTGATTTGACCGTAGAACCGTTTTTCATATAATGCCCTTTAAGAATCTAGAGTTCAGGGAACAAACTTTAGAAACAGTGCTCTGGAAGGTAGTTTCCACCATAAACTATACAATAAATCTATATTCAAACACCAAAGAAAATCACACTTCCTAGGTAGAAAACTACATTAGACCCCATGAGAAGTGTCAGGTTGTAGCAAATTCCTCAGTGGCTCATAGAGAATTAGGAGAAACCTATGGCTCTGTGAAAATTCATATAGGGAAACCATTCTCTATAATGATTTCATTGATTCTTAGGCGAGTGGATGAGAATAATTTCAAGGATCATTTTCTGAACTTTTAAGTTACCTTCTATTCCCCAAATTTCCTTTCATATCCTTAATGGGGTCTGGGTTATCTACAGAGATGCCTTGTTCTATTTTATAGAGGGCTTTCTGTGTTCTGATAATAGGTAACTAATAAGCCCAGAGCTCTGTCACCTGTTCCTAGTGATGACTAGATTAAGGTGCCGTGTGGACAGAAAGTATAGGTGCTGTGCACTAGAGCAGACACTCCAGGAGTTGGCCTGGCTTACTCTTCAATCTCACGAGTGAATAGCCACAAAAGGAAAGAAGGAACCAAACCTTGTTTTTGTGCACAAAGCTGTAAAGGAAGTCCAGGTCAAGTGGGCAGTCTGAAAATCTGACATGAGCCCTGGCTGGTGTGGCTCAGTTGGTTGGAACATCGCCCCTTAACCAATAGGTTGTAGGTTCAATTCCAGGTCAGGGCACATAGCGAGTTGCAGATTCAGTCCCCAGTCTGGGTGCCTGCAATCCCCGGCCTGGGCTCGGACAGGAGGCAGTTGATCTATTCTTGTCCTTTGCATCAGTGTTTCACCCTTTCTCTCTCCCTTCTCTCTCTAAAAAGAAATTTAAAAAAGGTCCCTAGGTGAGGATAAAAATTAAATAAAAATCTGATGTGATTTCTAGTTAATAAACATTGCAAAAATAAGAATGTGAAGAGAACAAGAATTACTCATGTAAAGAAAATTCTTCCACGGTATGGAAAAAATAAAAGGTTGTGGTTAGATTAAAACTGAACCTTCGGGAATTTAGTTAAATCTTTGATATTTACTTTATAATATATCTTTTCCGTTTTTGAAAACTGTCCACAAATAGAGTTTTTATAAATGACAATTTTGTTTCTTGTCTGCACTTGGCCTAAGGTCTAACCAAAGGGAGTTGGTATTAGCAGTGGCCCATGAATTCATTATCTTAGTATTTGGATGGGTTCTCCTCAGCTGTCACAGGGTTCCAGGTGGCTCCATTGTTTATCTTTAGGGAGAGACTTGGGAGATTGACAGAGTTGTGAGCAGGCCTGCAAACCAGGCCTCAGTGATAGTATTTAATCCCAATTCTAAATCTCTCCTGTCCAGTGTATATAATACAGTGAATGGAATTCTAGACTTTTTAGTGAGGTATTTATAATAGAGACTGTTTAAACATAAAAGCTCTTTATAATGAAAATTTTCTCCCCAAGTTCTATAGTTAGTTTTAACCAACTTTCCTATTTTTTCCAAGTTTTTTTTTTTTTGCATGTTTTCTATTACAATTTATCCCCTCATACCCTCTTCCACTTCGAGCTACTCCCCTCGTTCATCCCCCTTGCTCACTCCCATCTGCATTCACCACAATGTTGTCTGTGTCCATGAGTTCTTTCTCTTTTTTTTTTTCTTTTTGGCACCATCCCTCCACTCCCTAAACACCCCCCTCTCAGAGCTGTCAGCCTGCTCTCTTATCTATGAGTCCGTCTCTATTTTGCTTGTCAGTTCAGTTTGTTCATTAGATTCCACATAAAGTGAAATCATATGGTACTTGTCTTTCTCTGACTGCCTTATCACCCTTAGTGTAGTGTTCTCCAGGTCCATCTATACTGTCGCAAAGAGTAAAATTTTCTTCTTTTTTTACAGCCAAATAGTATTCCATTATGTAATTGTACCATAGCTGGTTTATCCACTCATTTCCTGATGGACACTTGGGTTGTTTCCAAATCTTGGCTATTGTAAATAATGCTGCAATGAACATAGGGGCGCATATATTCTTTCAAAGTAGCGTTTCAGGTTTCTTTGGATAAATTCCCAGAAGAGGAGCCACTTGAACTTAAGGCAGTTCCATTTTTAATGTTTCGAGGTAACTCTGTACTGCTTTCCACAGTGGCTATAAGAATCTACATTCCCACCAACAGTGCACAAGGGTTCTCTTTTCTCCACATCCTCACCAACACTTGTTCATTATTGATTTGTTGATGGTATCCATTCTTACAGGTGTGAGGTCATATCTCATTGTGGTTTTAACTTGCATTTCTCTGATAATTAGTGACATTGAGCATCGTTTCATATGTCTGTTGGTGATCTGTCTGTCCTCTTTGGAGAAGAGCCTATTTAGGTCCCTTGCCCATTTTTTCATTGGATTGTTTGAGAGTTTTTTGGTGTGGAGTTTTAAAAGTTCTTTTATAAGTTTTGGGTATTAACACCTTATTAGATGTATTAGCAAGTATGTTCTTCCATTCAGTGGGGTTTCTTTTCGTTTTGTTGATTGTTTCCTTTGCTGTGCAAAAACTTCAGTTTGACGTAGTCCCATTTGTTTATTTTTTTTCTTATGTTTCCCTTGCCCGAGGAGATATATCAGGGAAAAAATGTTACTACCAGAAGTATGCAAGATATTACTGCCTATGTTTTCTTCTAGGATTTCTATGGCTTCGAGTCCAACCACCTTTCCTATTTTTAATGTAAAGAAAGGTAGCTGAAACCACAGTCCTCTACAGTTGCCCCATTCTGAGTAGCTCCCAGCCTGGATTTGTAATCCTGGATTTTAGCAGAGGTTGTTTGGGTTTTTGTTGTTGTTGTTGTTGTTGTTTTTAATTTATCTGAAAACAATTTAAAACCAGACTTTTTTGTTCTTAAAAAAATAGAAGCACCGTTATTTTTCTCATATGTAAGCAGTCCATATACATTACAGAAACTTTTATATTTAAAAATTACAATAAAAGAAAAAAGCCATAATTTCACCACCTAGAAATAATGACTTATAATGCTTTGTTATGTATCCTTCCAGAAATATATATATAAATATGCCCCAGTGTGTGTGGTATACACTAGTTTTATTAACTAGTTTTCAAAATAGTTTTTATTAATTATTTTGTAACCTGTTTTTTCCCCCAAAGAACACTATCTTTTTGACAGCAACTACATAGGGGTCCCTGTGAGATTTCATTTAGTAGAAGAAAAGAGTTTTCTTAAAAAAAGAATTGTGATGTTACCATATTTAGCTCTGTATAATGTGCTACCTTGTACAATGCGTGCCCATGTTTTTTGCCCAAACTTTCAGGAAAAATATCTTTTGTTTTAGTTTTTTAATTCAGTGTTTAGAATTTTAAATTTTAATTTAATTCAATTTTTTATATATAAAACTGGTTATGGTATTCCAAGATTTCATTTTGCATACAGATAATCATTATTGCTTTCTAGAGTTACACTTTTAACACATAAGCATAAATAAAAGAATTAAAACATTTATATAGATACAGAATTAGTACTATCCAAAAATTTGGGCAAAAGGTATGCATTATATACCGCAAAATACAGTAATAGCTGTGTATTTTTCCTTCTGTGCCTTATATAAACAATACCCAAGATTTTTCTGAGTCTTTCTACTAAGAATTCAGAATACATTCTTGTATCTAGCTAAGTCATCAGGTACAGCATTTTCTTTCAGGATAAGTTACCTGAAATGGAAGTGGTAGATCAGACAATTTTGGCTTTTTTTTAATCATCACCTGAAGATATGTTCACTGATTTGAGAGAGAGAAGACGGAAAAAGAGAGAAGAAAACATTGATGTGAGAAACATCAGTCGATTTTCCCCCTTATTCTCCTCAACCAGAGATTGAACCCACAAACTTTTGGTGTACAGGACGACACTCCCACCAACTGAACCACCTGGCCAGGGCTGATTTTGACATTATTAAGATTTTTGCCAAATGTTGTAAAATTTCCCTCCAGAAATCTTGTCTCTTATTCATTTCCCTCAAGCCTTACAAACACTGGGAACTGTTATTAACAAAAAACTCAGAATAAATCTAAGGAATGGCACTGCACATGTAGGAAAAAATATTTGAGGTTCTGGAGACCTTTTAAAATACATCCTGCCTGGCAGCTCATTTTGAGTTACATATTGCAGACTCAGATGTCCCCAGGAGCCTGTGGGCCGTGGTAGTGCATGCAATGGGCCAGAGTGGATCTGGCACAGACAGAGGGCCTGACACTGTCAGAGAGTCATTTGCAGCTCATCCCCAGGCAATTGTTGCCAAATTATCGAGCTTCTCTCTGAAAATGACAAGCTGGGATTTTTATGTGAAAAACTCCAATTTATAAAATGCCCCTGAACATTTTATACCACTGTTTTAAGAACTTGTTAGGAACAATATTTTGAGTGTATATTTTCTTTAGTACAATTTATTTTTAAGATAATAGCATTATAATAAAGTGAAACCATTTCCATTTTTTAAAGAAAGAAAAAGGTACATATACGAGTGTGAGTTTGAACAGTGAGGTTATGATTTCTGGGCATCTGGGCCCTGATCTCTGAGCCTAGCTAGCGCGGCTCTTCTTCTGGGCCCCCTGAAAGGCACTAGGGGGAGCCCCAGAGCCTCTTGGCAGCGGGATGGGGAGAAGGAGGCCAGCATTCCACTATTCAGGAGCAGCCCAGTACAGTTCAGTTCCATGCATTTTCCATAATGCATTAAGACTTGATGGTGGTGATGTTGTACAAAGAAACATGTAAGAAGATATTTCATACGTTTTCACAGACTACTTCACCTCTATTTAAATGGGTAACACTGCATATATGGCTTTTTGAAACAATATAAGGGTTAAGGCATTTAAATAGAAAAAATACATATTATTCATTAATTTAACATTCGAGTATCTACCCCTGTGCTAATAAGTACATCCAGTTACTTTATGGTATTAAAAAAAATTAATGTCTCTGGACTGTGAAGTTTAAGGCTTTTTTTTTTTTTTTTTTTTTTTTAATCTTGAATGTTCTAAACTGTTTTTGGTGTTTGTCTTGACATGGATAATGCTCATCAGATGCGGGATCAGATAACCCAAATAGAACTTAAGTTTCTAAAAATTCATAATTTGCCATGGCTGGTGTGACTTGGAGAGTCATAGCACAAATTGAAATGTCATGAGTTCGATTCCTGGTCAGGGCACATGCCTAGGTCGTGAGATCGGTCCCCATTCAGGGTGCATACAGGAGGCAATTGATTGATCTTTTGGACATCAATGTTTCCGTCTCTCCTACCCTTTCCCTCTCTCCAAAATCAATAAACATGTCCTTGGGTGAGGATAAAAAATAATAATAAAAACAAAAATTCATTATTCCATCGCCATCTCTTTTTTTAGGATTCTCTTTAAGAACAAAAAATATTTTCACTTTCAGTGTTATATACAAGTTAACAGGAATTTTACATTTTATGACTGTTTCGTTATCTTTAATTATGTTTAGAGACCTAAGATTTAGTTTAATTTATAAAAATATATGATGATATCTACAAATAATAGGGAACAATTGATCATCCATATGCAAAAAAAAAATGAACCCCAACCTAAATGTAATACCTGTAACAAATCAACTCAAAATGGATCATAGATATAAATGTAAAACATAAGACTATAAAAATTTAGAAGAAAGATGTTTTTACTATATGGCCCAGGTCCCACTCCTAGTTTTTGCCACGTATAATGAGCACTTTTTTGCCCAGATTTTTGAGGGGAAAAATAAGAGTACACAATATATATGGGTATAATAAATATATACCATAGTTATAATAATCCCATGTATCATGCACTCAAAAACATGGGTGTGTGCGTTATACACAGCAAAATATGGTATTTACTCTTGAGAAATAAAACTTCTGTCCACACTAAAATACCTTATAATTATATCACCAAAAACTAGAAACAACACACATGTCCTCCTAAGGGTGAATGGTTAAGTAAACTATAATATAGTCATATCATGGAATACTCCACAGCAATAAAAAGGAATAAACATTAATACCATACAACAGCTTAGATGAACCCCCAAAGGCATTATACTAAGAAAAAAGCCAGCATTCCATTTTTTACACCATTCTCAAAAAGACAAAACTGTAGTGACAGAGAACAGATCACTAGTTTTCTAAGAATGCAAGAAGGGCATAACTACAGTAAGACACATAAGGAAGTTTTTTGGAGTGATAGAGCTATTTTATATTCTGATTATGGTGATAGGCACACAAAATTGTGTACCCCCAAAAATATTAATGTTACCATATGTCAAAACAAAAAAAGACCTTTTTTCTTCATTTTTATAGTACCTATATGAAAAGATGGATGTTAGCTGAACCTATTGTGATAATCATTTCACAGTGCATAGTGTTGTACACCTTACACATATGCGTGATGTATGTCAATTATTTCTCAGCAAAATTGGTAGGAAGTTTTTGTAATGGAAAAGTATATGTAGTTGTAATGCCATGCCATTGGCTTTTCCTTAAAGGGTTATAAAAATAACAGTTGTTGCTAGTACTATCGTCTAAAATGAAGTATTCAACTTGCTAGAAATTTTATTATATAAGTTACATGAGGGTCCAAAGCAAAACATTTGGATATTTTTGCTTGTTTTTCAAAAAGCACTTCTGATTACCTCAGTTGCTGTTTTGTGAGCCAAATAGCAGCTTTTTCACATGATAAACTTTTCCTTTTAATTTAAGAATCAGATGGGCGACTCAAATATCTCCAGCCCTGGGTTACAGCCAAGTACTCAGATCTCCAATCTGGGAAGCACCGAGACTCTAGAAGAGACACCGTCTGGGTCACAAGATAAGGTTTGTACAGCTAAAGTCCTAGCTTTGTCCAAGATAACAAAACACAGTAACATTTTGTAAGGATTTTAATGCAGTACAGGTTTGATTTGTCATTTATCTGTCAAGGTATGTATGGGCAGCAACGTAATGACGTCTGCTAATGTGATTTCCCCTGGTCCATGTAACTCTTCCATCTGGATTTTGCAGCAGTAGCCTCTGCCTGGTTTCCAGCTTTTGTCCTTGCCACTCCCTTACCTATTCTTAACCCAGCTGCCAGAGTAATCATGGCAAAACATAAGTTAGATTATGGGATTCCTCTGCTTAAAGCTCTCCAGTGGTGTCCTATCTTATGCAGAAGCCAAGGTCATGGCAGTGGCCCTTGAGGCCCTCCTCGACCTGGCCCCCGGTCCTGGTCTCATCTTCTCCCTCTGCCGTGCTCCCTCGGCCCCAGCCTCACTGGCTCTTTCGCCTCTCCACAGGTGTGCCCGGCTTGCTCCTGCCATGGTACAGGCCTTTGGACTGGAATACTTTTCTCCTGTGCATGGCTTGCTCCCTTTCTCCCTTCACGTCTCAGTTGTCCTCTATTTAGGTGAAGACTTCTCTGACCTCTCTACTTTAAATAGTAATTCTTCCCAACCCTGCCGTGCTTTATTTTCTCCCTAAGACTTCTACCCCACTAACACACTTTGTGGTTTTCGTATATAGTCTTTGTGTCTCCTCCCCACCAAAATGTAAGCTCCCTGGGAGCGGGCAAATTTGTCCACCTTGTTCTAATTAAGTTTTCTTTATAACTGATGGCTTGATAAATGAACAGATACTAAGTAAAACTCAGTTTTTTTTAATTAAACTTTTTATTTTGAGGTACTTACAGATTCACATGCAGTTGTTAAGAAATAATACAGAAATGGGTACATTGTGTCAATATCCATGTAGCCTTTACCCTTTCCCCTCATTGATAACAGCTTGCAAAATATAGTACAATATCACAACCAGGATATTGACACAATCTACCCATCTAGTTAACATTTCTTCAATTTTATTTGTGTGTGCATGCATGTATATATTTAGTTCTATACAATTGTGTGTGTCTGTGTGTCTGTGTGTGTGTGTGTGTGTGTGTGAGCTTTGTATATCCACCAGCAAAGTCAACATACTGAAGACTTCCATCACCACAAGGATCCTCTGCGTTGCCCTTTTATTGTTTGTTTGTTTGTTTAAATGTTTGTTTATTGAGAGGGGAAGGAAGGGAGAAAGGGAGAGAGAGAAACATCGATCTGTTGCCTCCCACGTGCCCCCAAATGGGGACCTGGCCTGCAATCCAGGCATGTGTCTTGACCAGGAATCAAACTGGTGACCTTTCAGTTCACAGGATGATGCCCAACCCACTGAGCCACACCAGTCAGGACTACCCTTTTATTATGACACTGTCTTTACTATTATACCCTCCCCCCTCATCCTTATACCCTAACAGCTACTAATCTGTCTCTAGTTCTGTAAGTTGTCATTTCAAGAATGTTATATAAATTGTATACAATTCACCCGTTGAAGGACATCTGGGTTTTTATTGGGTTGGCCAAAAAGTTCATTACTTTTTTTTTCCGAACTATGTCTCTAATAGTGTGCTAAGTGTCTTTAACTTCATTTTAAACAATTCTGTTAGATTGTATTGTGACAGCTGTCATATCAGCATGCAATTTTTTAAAAAATCAAAATTGGCGAATTTTTGTGCAGCCATTTTAATATTGAAGATGGAAGAAAATACACAACATTTTCTTTGTATTATGCTTTATTATTTCAAAAAAGGTAAAGACACGGCAGAAATGTAAAAAAGATTAGTGCAGTATATGAAGAAGGTGCTATGACGGATCAAACATGTCAAAAGTGGTTTGCGAAGTTTCTTGGTACTATTAACGTTTTGGTCAAATAATTCTTTGCTGTGGGGCTGTGTTATGCACTGGAAGATGTTTAGCAGCACCCCTGGCCTCTACCCACTAGAAGCTAATAGCAGGAGGTAGCAGACATACTCAGAAAATCCAAATCAATAAAGTTATTGGTGAAAATGAAAAATGTGTCATCTATTTTATGGGGAAAACTAAATAGACTTTTTGGCCAACCCAGTAGTTTTGGGCTATTACAAATAATGCTGCTAGGAGGATTTATGTGCAGGCTTGGTACATACATTTTTACCTTTTGGGGAGAAATGCCCAGGAGTGCAAATACTAGCTTATTGGGTAATTGCATGTTTTAGTTTAATAAGAAACGACTACATTGTCTGCCAGAGAGGCTGTACCATATTACATTCCCATCAGCAATTTGTCCATATTGTTTTTAGGTATTTAGGTGATTACTTTAAACATGATTTTGTATACTGCATGCCTATGCTCCATTTTTACTGAATTTGTATTTAGAATCCCAAAGGTCAAAACTATGTATTAAAAGTGGTGCTATGTTAAATTTAAATTTTTGAAATATATATTTTGAGAGAGGAAAGGGAAGAAGGAGTAGGGTTCCTAGATTCCTCCTGGTCTGGTTTATCAGCCATGAGTGCTTAGGGGGCCAGTCACTTTTCTTTTCTTTAATCATGGGGTTAAGGATTCTTGCATTGTCTAACAGTTACTGTGAGACCCAAATGAAGAATTGGACCCCCCAAAAAATGCCTAAAGAACCATAAAGCATCGTTCATTGAAAGGTGAGAGATAAGTGTTACAAACCATAGATGCTCAGCCTTTTAACAAAAGCACCAGTGATGGATCTATAGACATAAGAGAATTCAAGTGATCACTCAAAGAATTGTACCCTCTAATGCAAATAATGCTGATGCTGTTATTTTTTCATTTCTCATGTACATTTAAAATTCCATTTTATAGACCAAACTGGGAAAATTTTGTAAAATACCAAGTTACAAATATTGTCAGAAGCCATGTGATTAACTAAAATTAACTTAAATCCACAATCAGTCCCTACACAGAGATAGTACATTTGGTTGGTAACACTGCCATCTAGTGCTGAGAAATGATGTTCTCAAGCCTTAATAGTATTAAATTTCATTTCAGTTTCATAATTCATTTATTAAAATTCTCTTGGGACTATTTCCCTAGTTGTTTTTGTATTGTTTTTATTCCCGTGGTTAAGAATAATGCATACTCTCTTGTGTGTTCAGTTTACTTACCAGGTACAAGATCTTTCACTGATACAGTAGAGCCAAACAAATAGGAAATTCTCCAAACAGTGAGGGCTGTGGGATGAGGAAGGAACAATGTAAAACCTGATATAGTAATTTAGAATTTTGCTGTGCACCATCTATACTGTTGCTCACTGAATTCCATCTCCCAAAGGAAAGTCAGACTAACATTCAGTTTAAGTGAGGCAACGTAAAATTCAGAATCCAAACTTGAAGTATATTCAGACATGAGGGAAAAATAAAATTTCACCTCTTCTATGGATGATGGAAGATGAATCCATGAATAAAAAAGCCCAGCTGTTAGAGGAATATAGCCAGTTTTTCTTGTCACAGAATGTTCCCAAGTACAGAAACTATAGTTTTTGGGAGCTTACATGGTGAAGCATGCGCTACTCAGACAGCCTCTTATGGCTGATTCAGCCAGTTACATGTTTTCAAAAGTCATTACATTTTGACCTGTAGCCACCTCTTAGTTATTCAAGCTTAAGCTGCACCTCTGTTTTCCAGAGGTTAATATCACCATTCAGTTGATTAGGTCACCTGTAGTCTGCTTAATTGATACCTCAGTGTGGTGGCATAATGGTAAGAATGTGGGCTATGTTGGGAGAACTAGATTAGAATCTGGTGTGTTACTGTACTTGGGCATCATCTAAAATGGCAATAATAATAATAGTATTGTCCTCACTGATGAAGGTAATGCACTTAACGTGCACAGCACAGGGTCTCGCATGTAGTGAGCATTGTTTGTGATAACTTACCACCATCACACCTTCATTTATTCCTTCTTGTGGGAGATACCTCTGAAACCCTAATGCTTTACCTCACACCCCACTCCAGAGAAAGCGTTAGAATCTGTTTCTGGCCTGGCAGAAGTGAGAGAGAGGCAGGATTGAGAAATCTGGAAACTGTCTGCTTTTGCAGTCCAGGTTCAGGGTTCTTCCATATAGTAGAATTTTTTTAATATGAAGTAGATTTAAAACCATTAGAAATACCTATTTTTTAGGTATAAGTGTAGAAACATTCCAAATGTAAGTGGAGACCATTGTAATTGTTCAAAAGTTGATTGATGTTCCACTAAACAGGTAAAAATCGCTTCCCCAGATCATGCTATTCTTGTCATTTTGTTTTGTTTTGTTTTTAATTGACTTTAGAGAGGAAGGGGGGGGGGGAGAGAAAGAGAAACAAATGTCCATTCCTTGTTCCACTTGTTTATGCATTCATTGGTTGATTCTTGCATGTGCTCTGAATGGAGGTCAAACCCGCAACCTTGGCGTGTCAGAACAACGCTCTAACCAACTGAGCCACCCAGCCAGGCGTTCTTGTCGTTGGATCTTGTCGTTCTTGAAGCTTAAGGTGTATTTCATGGTGAGGTTTCTGCATGTCCTATTGTTGGATTGCTCCTTTTCTTATAACATAAAAATATTATTCTTACCTTGGAAAGACAAGTGTTCTGCCAAGTAGCCTCAATACGGTCTGTGCTTTACAAAGCAGTTATATCTAAATGTTGGTTTCTGTCCATCTATACTAAAGTATATTTGTATACATATGTAACAGAATGTGGTGGTTAAGATCTACATAATTTACCTTAATGAATAAGAATCAGTGTAGTTTTTGAGCACTTTTTTTTTTTTGCCAATCATCTTGATCATTTTGTTCTAAACATAATGTGTATAAAAAGAAAGTAACCCAACTCAGGCAAAGGGCTTGAATAGACATCTCTCCTCATAAGATATACAAATTGCTAACGATTATTGGTGAGAATCTGGAAAAATTGGAACCCTCTTGTATTGCTGGTAGTAATGTAAAATGGTACAGTAGCAATTCCTCAAAAAGTTAAATGTAGAATCACCATATGATCTAGCAGTTCTGTTCCTGGACATATACCCAAAACAACTGTAAACAAGGATTAAAACTGATACTTCTACACTAATGTTCATAACAGCATTATTCACTAAAGCCAAAAGATAGAAACAACCCAAGTGTCAATCATCAGATGAATGGGTAAAAAAGATGGGGTATGTGCATACAGTGGTATGGCATTCAGCCTTGAAAAGAAATGAAATTCTGACACATGCTACAACATGGGTGAACCTTGAAAATATGCCAAGTGAACTAAGGGAGGCTTAAAAGAACAAGTATTGTATGATTGTACTTATATGAGGTACCTAGAATAGGCAAATTCAGAGAAACAGAATTGATATTATCAGGGGCTGTGGATGGGGTAATGGGGAGGGGGGGAAACAGGGAGTTATTTAATGGGTACAGAGTTTTTGTTTGGGTTAATGAAAAAGTTCTAGAAGTAGATGGTAGTAGTTCCACAACATCGTAATGTACTGAATGTCACTGAATCTTGACCTAAATATGGGTGAAGTGGGAACTTTTGTTATGTATATTTTATCATAATTCTTAGAAATATGGTGGAGGGGGATTTATCTATACTCACCAACAGACAGTTATGACGCCAGGGATCCGGAAGTGAATGAATCACATTGGTCAGCTTGGGAAGTGGGACCTATACGTTCTAGTTCCATTAGGTGGCCTGGAGAGAAAGAGAAGTCTGTCCCATGTGAGAGAGAATTCATTGTCTATTGGAATTACATTAAATGAATTTGAGGTGCTCTAGTAAGTTTTAGACAAACAACTATGTATTTAATGACTCCTTGCATCATGGAACAACGGGTGGTTTATAAAAGCACAGCCTTGATATCCCATCAGGTGGTTGTGTTGTTATTTTGCATTATGGGGCTATGATATTCTAGAGGGTTTGATGAATTTTTAATATCTCAACATTTTTTGATGTCCTTAAAACATATCCCAACACAGATTTATCCTGACTGATATTAAAGAATACATGGTGTTCACTTCCATTTACTGAATGCTTTTTGGGCTCCAGATGTTATATTGAGAATTTAATTTTTACAACAGGTCCGAGCTGATTACCACATTTGCCCCCATTTTTCAGGTGGGGGAACTAAATACAAAGATTATATAATTTTGTTACTTAAAAGCTGGGAATTAAACCTAAGTATCTTTGATCTCAGACCATAAGCTGTACGGTTTTTTCAGACGCAAAAATGTGAGGAAATTAAACCATATAAAATCTGCAGTTGTTTAGATGTCAGTGCTGCCTTATATTCGAAGTGGAATTCTGAATCTGGGAGATCCCTTAAAATCCTAAGAAACATTGAGACAAGGTAGTCTTACTGGTCTCGCCACAGCATTGTCAGTGGGGCCAAAACTTTCTATTTAAGAATTCCTTCACTTAAAAAAAGACGCTTGTCACATTAATTTCCAAGATACATAGATTTTAAATTGTAATAGAATTCTCTTTATTGCATATCTTCTAGGATAAAATTGTTCGGTATGAAATCACAGTTCTTCACAACTGGAGGAGGCCTCTGCCTCTTCCTCAACCTCAGGTACTCGGCACCGCCTTCATTCCCCTCGGACCTCCTCTGCCACCTCCCACCCCGCGGCCCGTGCTGCTGAGGCACCCTTCACTTTCTGTCCCTCGTGTAAACTGCCCTGTGCCCTTCCTCCTCGGCACTGGCCCCCTTCCCCAGCTGTCTCTCCTTGACAAAGGGTGCCCCAGCCCTCTCCTCTGAAGAGCTGGCGGCCAGTAAGCTCCCTCCCACTTCTCTCCCCCACACCTGCAGTCACAGCACGATGCCCCTGGCACCTGGCAAAATCAGTAATTATTTGTCAAGTGGATGAAACAAACATTTGCCTAGGAAAAACTGAGCTCATTTTTCTGTAGAAATATGATCATACCATAGAACTCTGATGTTTATATCTCACATACAGTTGCTTTAGCTTTTATAAACTTTTTGAGGCCCTGGAAACCGTGTGTTTCAACAAATTACTTTTTCCATATAAACATCTAAACAACTAAGTTGTCCACAAACTTTAGCAATAAAGCTGTAGGTTGAAGCCACTCGTATTCTCAAAGTACTTAGGTTTGTCTCCCACTAGAACATAAGCTCTAGTAGGGCTTTTTGTTACTCCCTCTGTGTCCTTTGGGCCCAGGTCAGAGCAGGACCTGACACCCTGTGGGTGCTCCGTAAGTAAAGGTTAAATTAATGAGCTACACTGTGTGGAGGTGCAGGAGAGCTCGCAGGTGGGAAGCTGGAATACTTCTTTAAATCACTGCAGCGGTGTCAGTAAGCCAGCTTAGAAAAATGTCAGTTTGATAACATTTTCAGCCTTAACTGCTTTGGCTTTTCTTAAGGAGTCTGTGATTTGGGAGTAGGATGAGGAATGGCCTGCTATTTATCTTGCATGGTTACATTTATTTTCCGGTATCTGAGACCCAGGGCTCAAGGCGCAGTGCCTAGCTTTTATCAAGAACAGTGAAAATAACAGTAGGATTACTTAATCAGCATTTGGTCCTTCTGTCCTAAGTGTTATTTCCCAACACATGTTACTAACAGGGGCAGCAGGCATGATTAACTTTGTAATAAGGTAATTGTTCCTTCACCTGATCTCAACCATTTGCCCAGAAAACAAAACAAAAGTGCGTTCTAACATCATCTGGAGACCCTAAAATTTTAATTTTATTACGAATGAAGATTTCTACCCACTAACTTAGACTAGATATACCTTGGTCTTTAGTGCTAGTACATCTTCAGTTTGTTCCATTTTCTTATTTTCAGAGTCCGTCATCCTTGCTTCTGCAAACCATTTTTGGTTAATGAAAAAAAAGTTTAGTTAACACTGGTTTGCAAGAGATTTCTTTCATTGGGTGGTTTGATTTGTTTTTCAGTCTGCTCCATCTGGACACAAACATCTGACAGTGGAAGAATTATTTGGAACCTCTTTGCCAAAGGAACAGCCAACAGTTGTGGGTCTGGATTCGGAAGAAGTGGAGAGGCTGCCAGGAGACACCTCACAGAAAGAGCCCAGCTCATTCCTCCCATTTTCCTTTGAGCAGTCAGGAGGGGCCCTTCAGTCAGAAAACCTGGGTGTCCATCCTGCTGCCCACCACTCAGTCCAGCCTGAAGTCACCTCCCCGGTGCTCGTCACTCCTGCCTCCATCTCTCAGTCCAGTGAAAAGCAGGCCCCAAGCTATGCGATCCCGCTGCGCCCTGGGCTCAGTCCCACTCTACCAGCAGAAGCGCCTACTGCACACGTTCCTGGCAGCCTACCCCGAAACACCACCATGATGCAGGCGGTGAAGACCACACCTAGACAGAGGTCTCCACTCCTGAGTCAGCCAGTCCCTGAGCTGAGCCATGCCAGCCTGACTGCCACCCAGAGCCCCTTCAGGGCCCCACTGAGCGTGACAAATACCGCTGGAACATCCCTCCCAAGTGTTGATCTTCTCCAGAAACTCAGGTTGACCCCACAGCATGACCAAATACAGACACAGTCCCTTGGGAAGGGTGCGATGGCACCCAGCTTTTCTCCAGCAGCCGGCCAGCTGGCCACGCCTGAGAGCTTCATAGAGCCTCCCTCTAAGACAGCAGCAGCGAGAGCCTCCACCGCTCTGAACAACATGGTGCTCGCTCCCCTTCAGGTACTAGCAGGAGGGTGGATCCTACAACTGAGGGGGATCAAACTAGAAAGACCATGATTTTGACTGACATGAGAAAGTCATTTTTTGTTTGTTTGTTTGTTTGTTTAAAGATTTTATTTTTTTAGACAGAAAGGAAGGGAGTGACAAAGAGGGAGAGAAACATTGATGTGTGAGGGAAACATCAATCAGTTGCCTCTCGCACACGCCCAACCGGGGGACCTGGCCTGCAACCCATGCATGTGCCCCGACCAGCAACCTTTCTGTTTGCAGGATGGCACCCATCCCACTGAGTCACACCAGTCAAGGCTGACACAGTCATTTTTAAGAGACAACTATTGAGTATGTCAGGAGCTAGAATAAAGGAGAGTTCTGAAGTCCTGTAGTGAACAACCAGATTGGCAAATGTTGTTACAACACAATTCTACTTCCCAAAATTTTTCCTTGATAAAAGCTAAGAAACAGTAATTGTATTTTCCTAGCAGGATATGTATTTTAGGGGGTTTTTGTTTGTTTTTGCCTGATAGTTCCAGAAGTCCTCATTTGACTCAGGACCACTCCAATCCAAATTATCCAAATCTTTGATCAATTTCCAACCCCCTTAGTACTCATTCAGTGTCTACCTTGTGCCAGGCACGCGGGAGTACCATGAGAGCATCCCGTGTTTGGAGGTATGAGGTCAAATAAAGCTTCCCAGTGAACTGATATTCAGCTGAGATCTGAAAGCTCAGTAAAAATTTGCCAGACTTTTCCTAGAGGTGTGAAAAGTGTTTGAGGCAAGGAGAACAGCATGTGCAGAGGCCTGGGGATGAAAAGGCATTTGCTCAACTCGATTGTAGTGTGACTGGATCTACTGTAGGAAAAAACCTGGGGGAGTTGGTATTTGTTGATGAGCAAGACATTGTAAGTTGTGTTTCAGAGTTAGAGTTTGTCCTCAGAGCCCTGGAGAATCTTTCAAGAGCTTTGATGAAAGGGTGGCATGCTGGGAAAAGAGAAGACAAGTAAGGTGACCCATCAGGGAGGAGACAGGCTGTGCCAGTCACCCAGGCTTGAGTTGATGGAGACCTAAATGTAGGAATGTGCACAAGTGCGTTTGTTAAAAAGTGCTATTAGTGGGACTTTGTGGCAGATTGGGAGTGAAGGAAGATGTTCAGATCTCATGTGAACATCAGTTTCACTAGGAAGCGTTATTTGACCTCTTACCTCCAAACCTGGGATGCTCTTACGGCCCCCTGCTGTGCCAGGCACAAGGCAGGTGCTCAGAGCACTGAGGGAGCCAGGAACTGAAAAATGTATACGGTTGGTGAGTTGCAAGATCACAGAACTGAAATGAGGTGGAATCTTCTACTGTAGTGTGTATTGGTTACTTTTCAAGATCTTAGCCTCATGCCCTTTAATAATAATAACCCCCAATCTTAACATTTTACTAAATAATGTTTAGAAGAGCCCAGCATACTAATTGTATATTATTTCTTAGTTAATGGGAAATTTTGTTTCATACTTTTGGAAGAGGAAATTTAGTATCTTGGTTACATTATTAAATTGTTATTTTGGGCCATTTCTGATAAGGTTCTTTGAATTCAAGGAGAGGAGAGTGTCCTATTTAATAGTTAAGACTTATGCCCTAAAATGTGCCTGCTACCATTGCTCTGATGACAGAGACTTTCGACAAAGTTGTGGAAGTGCAGCCATCACCCTTGAATGCTGCCCCCTCCAGATTTTGACCTCTGGGAGAGCACCCTGCCCTCTAGCATGCCTCCTTTCGAGGGAAGCTTGCATATGTCTGCGTTTTCATTTATGGCAGTATCAAATTTTAGAACCTAGAGCCTCATTGAGTTCTAACGTATCGACTCTACAATAAGTTCTTTCTCTCACGGCGAATGAGGACAAAATTTAGCGTGTATAAGTGTGACTAGATGAAGACTGTTTACTGCCTCCAGTCCAAAGTTTAAATCACCAAATCAAGAGGTATGCTGCTAGGATCTTGCATCTCTGCAGACTCAACAGCCAAAAATATGCTTGGGCTGTCTCCAGCTCTTAGACACAGGTTTCAGCTTTTTCCTTAGGGACACCTTAAGGGCTTTGCACACACCTTGGAGAACTGAGGGGGTGGGGAGCTGTCCTGATGCTCTCATCCTGCAGTCAGGTCATTAGTTGCATTGTCACAAGTTCCTGTCAGCCTCTTCCCTCAGGAATCGAGGAACTCTGCTTAGTGTGAACTCTTGCTAATGTTTCCTGTTGCTTACCTATCTTTTCCCCCAGTAACTAGGAAATCTTCATTGAAATGTGCTACATCTGTTCATCTTTCTTTTTTAAACATTGCAGTCTATGCAGCAAAACCAGGATCCTGAAGTCTTTTCCCAGCCAAAGGTGTTATCCAGTGCCATCCCGGTAAGGACTCCCATTTTCTAAAGAACACAGTTATGTTTAAGTTCTGCGGGGTATGAAGTACTTGAGTGAAAAGTCTTAGCTTTCAAGCCTACACCCATTGCAGATACCCCCTCCTAGGCCAGGCTCCCCCTGCTCCCCAGACAGTTCACTGCCGTGACCTCTGCAGCCCTCGCGTCACCTGTCTGTATGGAGGCCTTCCCTGAGTGCGTACGTGAGGGCAGTGTCCGCCGGTGGACATTCACTCAGTGTTTGTGAATGGTGGCTGCTGAGAGCACGTCTGCCTGGTTCTTGGAGTGGGATGTAGTCTGGGCCCTGGAAGAGCTGTGGTGTCCCAGTTCTCAGAGGGCCGCGCCACTGCTGGCTACACTGCTCTTGCTGGCCTCCCATTGCTCGGATGACAGAGCCGCCCAGGCCTGTGTGTTCTGTCCCTTTCTTGTCCTCCCCTGCCCCATATTTTGAAATTTGTCCCCACCCTCCATCACCTGCCACCCTTGAAATCCCTTGAAATACACACTTTTTTTTCAGTTTCTAAAATGTTACATTCCCTTTTGCCTTTGAGCCTTTATACCTCTCCTCAAGTCCCAGATTTTAAACTAAAGCCAGTTTCTGGCTAGTCTTGCCACCGGTCATTTCTGTAGCTTGTCCTGCTACATGGTGATCGGCAGGAGCTCTCAGCCTGGTGCTGCACCGAAAAAACAAGCCAAATGGCTCAGACAGCAAAACCCTACCCTTAAAACTGTGGCAGGCTCTATGTCATTTATATGTGAGCAGAGTGACAGATAGGAGAAAGAGAAATGTAGATCTCTTGTTTGTTTTATCGAATATGAGAATTATTGAAAATTATTAGTGTGTTCTTATGGTTAGCATTACTGTCTAAAAAACACATCTAAATGGGGGGAGGGAGGTAGATGTTAATTTTAAAGAAATTGTATCTTTGATACTTGCAATAGTATAGTAAATTGAACACTTCAAAAGAAATTAATGCTTATGTAACTGGATTTTTTAATTCTATTTTCATTGAAGTAAAATTTACATAAAATACAATGCAGATTTTTATTGACAAATGTGTACCCCTTGAGTAACCCCACCCAGTCACCATATGTAACATTTCCATCACCCCAGAAGAATCCCTTGTGTCCTCTTCCCTGCCCCTCCATATAAAAACTTAACATTTTAATTTATCATAACGTTGTTCTTATTGTGCATACCATGCTGGTTATTTATCATATTTCCTTTCTGTGATGATCAGACTTGGCGTCCCATAACAGCTGTACAGCATTCTTACCACATAAATGGGCTTTTCGTCCTTTAGATAACAGGCTTCCTCATCAGATGTAAATGCTGAAATGCTTCTGCTGAATGCTAATCTGAGCTCCAAATAGTTACATTCGACTCTGCTCCAGTCTTCCACTGCTTATCAGGGGTTTCCTCCTTTGGGCCTGGCTGCTGGCTTCTGCACTTTATTTCAAAATGACCATTGTTCCCCTGCAGGTTGCAGGCCCTCCACTGGTTACTGCGACCACCACTGCAGTGTCTTCAGTCCTGCTGTCCCCGAGTGTTTTCCAACAGACAGTTACAAGGGCCACAGACCTAGAGAGGAAAGCAAGCTCCCCTTCTCCTCTAACTGTTGCAACATCAGAAAATCAGAGAAAGCCTTCCATTATTCTCAGCAAGTCTCAGCTTCAGGATACATTAATACATCTAATAAAGGTATGTAGAATATCAGCTTAGTCTTTGCATTTTCATTTTTTAATTAAAAAAATTATACATTCTTAGAAATTAAATCATAAAGTAAATTCAGGACTAACTGGAAGTAATGTTTCTCTCTTTCTGAGCACATACTCCTGATGGGAAAATATTTGATCAAATTCCAAAATATTAATCATGGTTTTTTCTGGCTGGTGGGGTGAGTCTCTAGGTGACTAGTTATACAAATCATTTATACAGCTTTTTTCCCTAAGCTGTTATCAAGGACGTAGTTCTGATGAGGTAACTGTGACATTGCCATCTCTTCCAGAATGACTCCAGCTTCCTCAGTACGCTTCATGAAGTCTACTTGCAGGTTCTGACCAAGAACAAAGACAACCACAACCTATGACTGGAGCAGAAATCAGTCTGAATGATTTCTATGACTGGAGCAGAAATCAGTCTGAAGACAGAATGTCAACCTCAGAAACAAATAGGCCTCATCATGGAAACTTCTAAACAAAACATTGAGTTTTGAGAATCCTGAAATTGAGCCTATCAGAACGAGACTCATTTCTTAAGAATGTTTTCCAAGTGACGTTCTCAGTGATAATGGAAGTTTCACTGTGAAGCATCACCAGCAGACCTTTGTTTTGACAAAAAAAAAAAAAAAAAAAAAAAATGACCGTTGTGTTAAGTTGTATGGGTGTTTTCATCAGCTGTAAGCAAGTATGTGAAATAAGGAGTCTGATTTTCAGCTTACTTCCACTTTCAAGGTCTTAGGGAGGAAGTGTCACCAGCCTGGCAACAGAGTTTGGCCCCACCCGTACCCCTTTCCTCCTCTGTCCCCCTGGAAACTTGAGCATTAGGCTGATAATCAAGGTCTGAACAGAGCATAAGTCAGCTCTGCAATGTAGCTTCGAGTTGTAAAGATCTCAGTTGAAATTGACAAGACCTATTCTCAAGTGAAGTATGTTTTCTATGAATGCCTCATTTGGGCCTTTGAAGTTGTGAAAGCTGTGTTTTGCTTTTAGGTGTCCTTGGTGTTGACGTGCAGCAGGCTCCCGGGGTCCTGTCAGGCCCCGTTGGGGTGTGGGAGCAGGCATGTCACACATACGAAGCAAAGGCTGGGGCTAGTAAAGCTCAAATTTCTATCAGAAATCTTCACTTTAAGTTAAACTCTCCAGTGGTTTTGAAAATGTTACGTTTGTGTATGAAGCATAGCCTTACTTTCCTTTTCTGTGTAAACACAGAAGTCATTGTTGATTGTTTTCCTTAATGCTTTGACAAAGGACCAGTGGACCAATCTGACAAAGCCATTTCTGGTTCCATTCCTCGAGTCTACTGAGAATAATTTTGAAGCTATGCAGAAAAGGGAGCTGTTACTCACACTGCCCTTACTTTACTGTAGTATATGGAGTTAAAACAAAGTGAAATTCAGAACTTTACCAATGTATTCCTAGGCTGTGAGTACTTTTGCAGCCCAAAGTGTGAAAATATGTAAAGATGCTTTGTTATGCTGCTATTAATCTGCCATGATTTATATTTATTCTTTTATGGCATGTAATGGTGATTAGTAACATTTTAATGTAGACTTTATTTCAGCAATAGTAATTTTAAGATATTCTTTGAATGAAAGTGTCTTCGTTTCTATGATACAGGTCATTTTGTAGTATTTAACCAATTAAGATGCACTGCTTACTTTTCTGAGCACTATTTAATGATTGGGTAAAAACCCAAGTGGCTCAACCAGCTAGCATAAGGATTAGCTGTGAATAATGCTGACAGGTGTGATGGTTCCTCGGGAACAATCATTTAAGCTTTAATGGTAACTCAATCATAAGTCTGTAGATTTTTTTTCCTAGCTGAGATTTTAGAAAATTACTCGTGAATTACATACTTGTTTTTGTTTGGTCTTAGTTTTTAGCAAGATGCTTTGTTTGATTGGCTTTTGTTAATCTAAACATTCTTCCTGGGCAACTTTTCTTCTCAATTTAGTGTCTTCTATTGCATCTACCTAGTTGTATGTGAATTGTGCAGAAGTCAGGAAACCTTATAAGTTCTCATACTCTGTTAGGAATAGTTTGTTTACAAAGGTAGTGTGTAAATTCAGCAACCAAAAATGAATTGCTCATGTGTCACAGGGAAAGAGAAGAGTAAGGTACGGAGAGTCACTCACACCAGGAAAGGGAGTCCAGGGAGCCACGGGACTGCTCTGAGAAGGCAGCTGCAGCGGCAGGTTTGATCGGACGCAGTCTCAGTGGGCCTAGTGAACGGAAGAATCAAGGGATTCTTGTAATGGACATGTGAATTGAAATGATGGCTTGAGTATGTATAATATTCGTGGAGTTAAGAGAGAATATCCTAAAGAGGGCTTATAATCAAATCTTAATTTTCATCCTTTAATTCAAGGGAATAAATATGGTAGATGGTAAAGAGGATCTGTGATAAGGTTTCCTTAATGTGAAAGTAAACTTTTAAGTGCCCAAGTCATGGAGACTTGAAAAGGGTATGCCCATTTCAACTTCCAAATTCATATATTCAAAGCATTTATTTAAAGTTAAGAAGCCAGTTCACCGTCATGATTACCAGGAAGTTTAGGCCAGAATGAGTTCCTAGAAAAGTCAGGCCAAGCCTGGATGGTTGCACTTGGATACCCCTGGCCCAAAAGTCACAGTTCAGTTGCCTTATTCCTCTTTCAGGCTCACTCTCCAGAACCTCGTGCTAGCTTGGGTTGCATGTTTACATTGCTACAGTGTCTTTACTGGGACCTTAGTTGAATCATAATGGACACCAAAACAGAGATGCTCATTGCTAGGTTTTGCAGAACTCCAGGTGACGTGCATTTAGGCCACACTGTCTGTCTGTGTGCCCACCCCCAACCTCGGGGGTGGGGGGATGTTACTGCTCTTGTGTTGTAGTTAATGTGATGTCTTTGAGTGGACTCCTGCACCTGTGAAATGACCTTGTTCTTTTAAGGCAGAAGCTCCTGAGATTTGTAAGGTGTGATTTTGAATCCTAAGTTTTCAAATGACTGTCAGTGTCAGGAGAAGTGTTTCGTGCTGTCTGCATGTGAATGTCCACAGCTTTCCTTCCAAGGCTTTTGGGTCATCGTCACAGAGTGGTGTTTTGTTAAGAACCTAAGTTGACCTGGGTCCTTCTTCGCCAGAGGATGCACAGGCTTAGTTTAGGATATGTCAGACCCAATTTTGCATGTCAAACCTTTGTTCCTTTTCTGCCTATGTTTTCTTGTAAAAACACAAATCCCATCAAATCCTGTACAAGGTAAATATTTTTAAACAATGCAGCTTTATTTCCTCCCCCAAAGAATGTAGTTTGAAATTTTCTCATTTTGGTAGTAGAGGCCATAACTGCCATTGTATTACTAATAATGCAACATGAAATTGAAGGTGCCTAACTGCTTAAAAAAACGAAATCAGCCATCATATTGTAACTCTGGGCAAAATGTAGAAACACAGAGGAATGAGAGGTGGCACAGGCACGAGTGGGCCCAGTCCATGTGAGTAAAGACAAGGAATCACAGGGACGTGTGTCCTGCATCCTTGCTGCACATTTGCTGCTGAGCATGTGTTTCTTTCTTACCCATCTTTGGTTTTCTTAGCTTGTATTCAGAGTAGCTGTGCCCTGTGTTTTCAGGTGTTTAAAATATTAAGATCTGCACCAAGTAAAGCAACTAACACTGGGCTTTTGAAAAACTGTGCTTGAGAACGTTTCCCTGAGTGCACTGGGGCCTCAAGGAGCCAGTTTTTCAGCAAGAAAGATGTGTGCAATGTTTCACTTGGTTTTGTATTTGATTTGATACATTCATTAAATGCTACGATGCAATATCCTTCACTCAGAGTGAGGAAAATGCAAAATTGTTTTCCTTTTATCTGTGATTCCTTGAACGTATTTTTAAAGTTATGTGTTCTAAATGGTTTTTTATTCTGTATTACTGCTTTGGCCATGTGGCTCTCATGACTTCATTTTACCAGGCTCTGCTCCCTGGAAGGCGGGGGCGAGAAACTCTGGAATTGCAGCAAGGTTTTTGTTCCATGAGCGCAATACTGCATCATTAACATTTTTAATGGTATGAATTTTGTACCATCTGTGTATGTTTGCAAATATTAAGTTATTACATGTTTTCAAATGAGCATTTTTCATCCTAAATTTTATATGTTTGCAAATATATTTTTTTAATAAAAGTTCAAAACCAAGTTTTAGCACCTAATAAATTTTAGTTGTGTTTTTATTTAATTTATAGAAGTGGAACCTTTTGAAAGAGTTGTTCTACTTTGGGAGAGCCTAACACTGGAGAGATGGGGTGGTGCAAGAGAACAGGACTGACAAAACCCTCGTCTGCCTGTGTCCAAACCATTCGGCCGGCTGGGTCACAGGCCATGCGGAAGTCTTCGATGAGTTGACATCTAAAGAATTGCACCTCTTCCTCTAAGGTTTCCCCAGGTAGAGGATGCATTTCTAATCATGGCCAAAAACAGTGTAGAGGGGACTTTATTGAGTCATTTCCCAAATTCATTCCTTTCATGTGTGTTGCTACCATTGTGTGCCAGGCATCTGGGATGATAAGAGTGAGGAAAGTAAAATGTGATTATTATGGGAAATTGAAAAACATTTAAAGAAAAATGGGTTAATATTATATCTCCCTAATAGTTGACATTTTAATATGTTTCCAAACAAAATTCTCCCTAAAATGTTTGCTATACCTGCCTGCTTGCTTAGAGCAGAGTACATGCTAACTCTTTATGACTTTTTATTCACACACACACACACACACACACACACACCAGTCATCATATTGCATGGTCATTCAGCACTTAAGGAATGCTGTCTCATTATCTTCTTGATCGGTACAATAACCCACTTTAGGGAGAAGAAAGTTGAAGCTGAGAGTGATTGAGGTTACATGCCAAAGGCTGCTTACTAAGCCAGTGATGTGGCCCAAGGACCTGAAGCCAAGCAGACCAAAGAGCTGGTGTAGAATTCCCTTCTTGACTCCATTGCCTCCATGATCAAGTATTCTAGGTTGCTTTTCATAGTAGCTTAGGTCACTCATGACCACATATTATTAAAAGCTAGAATGACCTGCTCACCTGCTGCTTTTCATCTGTCATGACCTGGGAAACCAGGTAACTCGGTTCGTTGGAATTTTGTGAAAAAATCAGGTCAGTGGATACTGGATAAGCTGTAGAGGATGGGGTTTTAGGTTTCTGGGTTGTTTCTAATGATGTTTCCACTCCCAGTTTATGTATCCTGATTCATAGATTAAATGTTGCTAAAACCTGATCTTTTTTAAGTAAGGAGAATGAATAAATTATTGAGTCTTCTGGGAAACAAATGTTTGTCTCAAGAACCAGCCTGTCTCCCCTACGGTTGTAAATGAGAAGCTAAAAACCGGACCGCTGGGTGGTCCCTGAGGGAAGCCCACCTTCAGACAAAGCTGGGTCCTTGGAAGGCTGAAGGGAAGAGCAGAAAGAAACAGTCACTGAAACAAAGCCTGAAACTCAGTCTACATCCCCACCTCTCAGGCAGTGCCTGTTGGGCTACTTACTATGTGTAGTATGAAGAGGCCAAACAGGTTTCTCAAGTGCTGAGACCAACTACCTCTTAGAGTTTGCTAAATGGAGTTAGGCAAGAAAACAGCAGCAGCCACACTCACACAGAACCCACGAACCCAAGAACCACAGAACCCTGCTGTCCAAACACTGGCAGGACGATAGGGCTCTGAGCCCCAATGGGGCCTTACATCTCTTCACGTTCTCCAGGTAACTTAGCTAAAAGTAAATATGACTAGTGAGAGATTTAACCAACAGAAGTAGAAAAGCTTAAGAGGAGATAATACAAAGTCAATGTAAGAGTCGTACCATATTTGACAAACATTTTTTTCAGATGAGTGTAAATAAATTTGAAGTGTAATTCCACAAGTAATCAGAACTGACATTTGTCGTGTGCTGCACGCTTTGTAGGCATCCTTATTTAACCCTCCCCACACCCCTGAGAAGTGAAGGGGAAGGACCACACATGACCCCCAACACACAACACCAACTTCCTGTCATCCTGGGGCGGGGCAGCGGCGCTGGCTGTGCTTAGATTGCTGTCAGTCCATCAGTCTGAAAGGGCCCCAGAGTTTGGAGCCAGGAAAGCAGCCACAGTCCACAGGGACTATTTTCTTACCAGTTCCCTGTCACTGCAGAAAGATTTCTCAGGGGCTACCTGAGTCCATGCAAAGCCCTAGGAAGCACCCTCAGCAAACCAACCCCCATTTTATATGGAGTCTCTTGGAGTGTTGGCAAGGGTGCCCTGGCTTCTGAAGCAGGTACAAAACACATTTTGCTACCGAAGCCCAATTTTGTTGTTTCTGTCTCGGATGTCTTCCTGCCCCCAGAGATAGCCCCTCCTAGGCCTCTCCCAAGCAGGGTGCTTCCTCCTGAATGAAGCTGGCCAAAGTCCCATCCTGCTGGCACTGAGAGGTTCCCTGACTTCTGTTTGACCCCTGCCCACTCCCACCAGGCCCTCCGGGTGGGAAAGTGCAGCCCAGCAACGGTGCGCAGGCTATGGCGCCACCATGCGGTCTGCACCAGGAACCTCTGCCCCGGCCGGCACCTCTCCTCCTTTTTAAACAAATAGTTTGTAATTCCAGCTTTATTAACCTGACCTGGAATTCACAGAGACCTATGCCTACACGCACAATTCTAAAATAATATCCTAAGTAGAATATAAAAGAGACATTTAAAAGTAATCTATAATGAAATGCTCCATATTAACTATATAAAAGCAAGGCACAACTATGGAAATTTGCAAAATGCCCCAGTAGAAAAGCCCCGGTCTTCACTCAGACACTTGTTCCCACCATACGCAGGTGATGGCTGCGTTCCCACAAAGGGCCTGTCCAGAGCCCAGCGGCCCTGGGAGTCGGCTTCCGGTCGGCCACCCCTCCCCCCCCCGCACCCCCCCCCCCCCCGCCAGGGCCATGGCCCCAGCTCAGCACTGATTGCCCTGACTCACCTGGGCACCCACCCAAATGGAGACTGAAGAGCCGTACGCACTGCAGCCCAAGAGGGCGAGGTTATTAATTAATGCTCCCAGAGGACTTTGGAGTCCTTAATGATGGGTCAGTTCAATGCCTAGAAGCTCAGCCCCCTTGATCACTCAGCACCTCCCCACACTGTATCTCGGGGATAAGACAGAGCAAAGTGGGCCGGCAGGTGGGAGGAGACACATGCAGGTGCTAACTTGTTAGTCCCCATCTGACCCTTAGGGCTGGGGGTGGCAGCTATTCTGTCCTAGACATTGTGCTTGATACCACACCCGCATGCCCGTGCACATGCGCACACCCACACACACGGGCCGCTCCCCTTAGACTGTGACTCCGCGGAGAACTGGGACTGCTTGAGCCCTCTGTATCCACAGTGTGGTACATAGTAGAGGTACGTGTCACTCTTTGTGGAATAGAGTGAATTTCACCATCACGACCAGCTGGGAGACATATTCTGCTACCTCATTCAGATGAGGAAACTAGTGATTGAGTAATTTGCCACAGGCAGTCAGTTTAAGTTCACAGCTAGAGCACAGCAGAGGCAAGAGATGAACGGAACCACCACCTCCCTCTGGGCTTGCGGAACGTGGAGACAGTCCCTAGGTCCCTGGGGAATTTTGAAGAGTTTTTTGAAATGACAGCAGCATTGCTCCATATGATGGGACAATTGACTGGTTAAGGGTTTACTTTGCCTATTGTGATTATTCTCAATTACCCCTCGCAGATGTGGCTCTCAGAGGGCTTTCTCAGCCCTAGGCCAAAGGGAGGCTCAGAGGCACCCTGCCAGGACACTGGCCAAGCAGAGAAACCGAGGCCCAGGGCAGGAGGTGAGTGTAAACGCAGCACACTTTTCCCTTCTACAGCTGTCGCTGCTTTTCAATTCAGTGTTCTAAAATTCAAAATGGGTTTATTGTCTCAGTCCCCCATACTCATGCCAGCCTGACACAGGTATAGTTTTGTTGCAGGGAATACTGTTATTTCAAAACTTGCTGTCCATGGTCACCTCCCCCTTGGAGACTTCCATGATCTCAAAAAATTGCAGCCTCAGCAAGCAATTTTTTTTTTTTTTTGCAAAGACCACAGCAGGTAAGTCTTTTGTACACATGGCCCTTGCCAGCCTGTGACCTGTGACCTCTTCGGATCCAAGAACTGTAACAGGATTGTTCTCCTTCAAGCCTCTAACATAGCACTGGTATGTGAGCCTTGGTAAATGGAACAAACAAATGAATGGACGAGTGAATCAAAGGGTCAATGATGGTGAAACCATTTCCTTGTCCTGACTGGGTGACCAGCAGCAGCAACACCTCTGTTTGGCACAGTAGCACAGACCAGTGCTTCACCGGGGGCTTGGCTCATCTAAGTCACCAGAACCGGAAGCTGGCTGGATGTCTTTGCTAATCCTGGGAGTGCAGGTGGGGAGAAAGATAGTAAAAGCCATTGTGTCTGGAGAGCAACTAACATGGATTTGGGACTTTATGTTTCTCCTGTCCTCCCACCCTTTAATGGCTTTGTATTTCCCAGGAGGAACTGTGGCTGGGGACAGTGAAACAGCCCCTCCACATGCCTTCCTCCAGAGTGCTTTAGTCCTACCTCAGGAACCATTCCCTTCAGCTTTTCAACAACTTCCCAGCTATTCAACAACCACCCAGGAGAAAATCCACTTCATCTCCCCACAATAAAATAAACACGTGCACCTTTAATATCCACAAGAACAAAGTAGCCATCTCTACCACCCTGGCTCACTCAGGGAAACCCAGGCTCTAGGAGACAAGGGGACAAGGGTAAAGATCTCTCCCCTCCCCATCCTGCAGACCGTGCAAGGTGGGGCCTAACTGCTCTAAAAGTGCCCTGACCGTCAACAGCACTGCCCTAGCACAGCCTGGCACAGCGCCTCGGGAAGGAGCTGACAAAGGCTGTGGAGGCGGCTCCATGCTCCCCACCCAGGGAGGTGCCCAGGCTCTACTACTCAAGTTGCAAGCTACAATGACTAGGCACCTTTTCTTTATGCACAAGGAAATTAAGCCTGGCAGGGCTTGGCTGGGCTAAATACTGGTGCTCACCTTTCAGGAATACCAACATACCCAGCCCCAGGCCTTCCAGGGTGACTTGGAGGGTCAACAGCCCGGTCTGGTCCTGAGATTGGACAAGGACACACAGTGTTGACTGGAAGAAAGCCCTCTCTGCCAGGAACACAGCGCAGGCTGGAGTGGAAGCACAAGTATTGTTTGTTATAGATAAACACAGAAGCAAGCAAATGTCCAAGGGGACAGTGATTGAACTTCCTCTACCCCAATAATAATCCTGGGGGAGAAAAAGAGCACAGAGACTCTGTGGGAAAGGATTTAAGATGCACAGCAATGTAAACAAAAGCAAGACATGCAGAGAGTTCATAACCTTATTTAGGATATTTATGTTCATGGATAGAAAGGGAGAAAAAAAAACACTGGAAGGAAATACCAAAAAGTTGTCCCTGGTGACCCCACCTGGTGTCCATGGGTCCATGGTGGGGTCCTGAGGCATTGAAGTTTTCTTCTTTGTGTATGTATCAGCCAGGGCCCAACCAGACAAGCAGAACCCACAGATATATGCCATGAGGCCTGTCTTGAAAAAGTCCAGCCATTGTTAATATAATGAAAACAATTTGCACATCAGTGTAACCTGGCAGCCAAGGATAGTGGACTAGAATGCATGTGTGTGTGTGAACAATGACAACTTCACTGTACTAGTTAGTGGAGGCAGTAGATGCTGTTGAGTGAGTATGTGTACTATGTGGCCCTCACATTCAAAATGACTGAGCGAGCAGAGCAACAAATCTGCATGAAATTTTGCATTAAGCTTGAACATTCCTCCATGAGGACTCTTTGGATGATTCAGAAAGCTGTGGCTATGGGTAACTGGTGACTGGCAGCTTCATCATGACTATGCACCTATTCAGGCATCATGTGTCCTGCACAGTTTCTGATGAAATATTAAGGCACCCAGGTGGCTCAGCCCCACTTTAGCCCAGATTTGGCACCCTGCAACTTCTGGCCTTTCCCAAATCTAAAACTACCTTTGAAAGGGAAGAGATTTCAGACTGATGATGAAATTCAGGGAAATATGGCAGGGCAGCTGATGGTGAGTGGAAGAACTGTGTGAGGTCCCAAAGTGCCAACTTTGAAGGGGACTAAGGCATCATTGTCCTATCCACAATGTTTCTTGTATCTTCTTCAAAAAAATGCCTTTTTTCATAGTACATGGCTGGATACATTCTGGACAGACTTCTGTATTGAGAGCTGCGCAAGGACTTGGCTTGCTCCATTGCAGGGGCTGGCTATGCAAGTCACGAACCTGCAGGGCAGCCCTTCATGAAGGTCAGGCTGGGCTCAGCACAGGCAAGTGTCTGCTACTGTGAAATCGTTTTCTTCTTCAGCCTTTTAACCAGCTGAATTGGGCCCACCCAGGATTTCTAGACAGAGAGTGGCCTCACAGGATTCTGACCTGGCACACAGGGCCTGGCACAGAGGGAGAACACAAGCCCCGTGTTGTGACAATGAACCCATTCTACAGAGGTGAAGAAACTGAGGCCCAGAAAAGCTCAGGGATCTCAGATTCCCTTTCTCCACTCTCTCCCCTGAGCACATACTGGGGCCTCTCCAGCGGGAGGCAAAGGTGGCTGAGCTGCAGAACTAGACTTTCTGGGGAGCTCTTTGCCAGATATGTTTCAAGAACTTCAGAAGGGTTGCCAACCATCCAACCCAGTAGTTTCCCATTTAGAACTCAGATATGGGAGATAACCTGCCATGAGGACAAGGATTTAGGTACCAAAATGTTAACTGTAAGGTAATACTTAACAGTGAAAAACTGGAAACAGTCCAAATACCCATCGCTAAGGGATGGTTAATAAATGAGACCATAGCTCCGTAATGGGACAATACACAGCTAGTGACAATGATTTCTTTGAAGAATTTTGATATGCTGATGTGAAAATATCAGAAAACAATGGCAAATTTTATATGACCCTGACAATGTGTAAAACAAGGAAAAAGAACTCAAACACATATTGAGCAAAGACTACCTGTTTTCAGCCTTGCCTGACCACCTGACATCCAGATGTACCCACAATCCCACTCTCCTGACCCTTGACCCTGTTTTGTTTTCTTCATAAAAATTCTAATGAATCAATATGTGTCAAATGAATGAACGATTTAAATGGTGACCCTCTTTGGGAATATTTATGTTCATGGATAGAAAAGGAGAAAAAAAAGACTGGAAGGAAATACCAAAAGATTGTCCCTGGTGACCCCACCTGGTGTCCTTGGTGGGGTCCTGAGGCATTGAAGTTTTCTTCTTCACACTGGACTTATTGCATGATTTTAGTTTACTTTAAAATTTTCTATACCTTCCAGGTTTCTGCAATGAGCATGTTTTACTTTTATATTTATGAGTAAAAAAGTGCTTTTTAAACAATAATCAACTCAGGAAAAATCCATTTCTGTGAGTTGAACTGTGTATGATCACATCTTCCTGGGAGCCAATTATCAAAAGAAGCATTTCCAGAGAAAGCCTCCTAAAGCAAATTTCGGGCACGGAGAGGAAAGATGGAGTTATTACAACTCAAATACCCAACCTGTAAGCCCATATAGGGTGGCCATGAGTGGGCCATCTACTAAGTACTAGTGAGCATAAGGCCGAACACCGACTTGCATAGCAATCGCCCCAGGCCCGCAGGCTGTCGCCCTGGATATGAGTCAAGGAAAGCACCCTGAAAACCCCAACTGGGATATCGGCTCCACTGCAAGCCCTGGGCTGGCTGGCAGCCCCCAGGGCCTAGCCCAAGCGCGCCCAGGAGCACACGCAGAGGCTGGCACTGCCGAAGGGATGCCCAGTGCTGTCACTCAGGAACACAGCTGCCTGGGGCCTCTTCATGCTTCATCGGTGCCCACTCCGTGGACTTGCAGGAGCACAACAGGATAGCTCCGCCCCGAGTCTGATGCGGCTGGCGAAACAAGGACAAAAGGAGCCCCCACCCATGAGCACCCACCACCTGGAGGTTTGCTCCCAACCCAAAAACATCCAGGGCAGCAACCTGGCTTAAGAAACACAGGGGCAGCTTTACATAACCATGAGCAATCAAGGGAGGAGAGTGCATTCATAAAAATGAACCCCTCTCCTCAGTCTCAGTAGTATTTTTTCAAGATGGAATTTTGGCTTCACTTTTTTCAGATTATGTTCACTGGCAAAAGCCATGTTCACTGGCACTAAATTCCAACAAAAGAGAAATGTTTAAAATAGAAACTGCAAGTCACCCTCAGACTCAGCCTCCAAAGCCCCCCACAGCTTGGAGCCTGTCCTTGCAGCCTCTCTGTTTTGCCCGTGCAAACTAGAAACAGGCACATACATAGGCAGGCACTTCTGCTTTTATTTATTTTTGACAGAAATGGGATCATGCCCCCTGCTATTTTATAGCTCACTTCTCCTATGTTAGCAGCGTATCATATCTTCCCACCCCACACGGGACTGTCAACGCTTTGCCTGCCACACTGCACTCAACCCTGTGAGGCACCCAGCGGGGCACTGAACCCAGGTCCTCAGGGTCCCCAGTGTTTTCCTCTGGAAAGTTCTCAGAACCTGGAACAGAATTCCCTGAGGATCTTCTGAGAAATGCAGAGTCTTGGGCTCCACCCCAGAGATTTGGATTCAGAGGTTGGATATGGTGCCCAAAGATCTGTGTATTTAGTAAGCGCTCAGGCAGTTCTGTTCACTGCGACCATTAAGGAGATACCTTTCCTCACAGGCCAGTCCAATTTCTGTCCCCAAGAGTAAGCCCATTTCTCAGGAGTTTTGATTTTCTTGCCATTCAGGTAAAATGACTGCTTAGGACTCCACCAGCCCCTGCCCTCAGCCAGCGTAGACGTGTTTGCAAGTGGAGCTGCCTTCAGGGTCATCCCACAGGCACAGAGTTCCCAGTCGAGGGGCATGAGCACTGTGGGGGCCTTCGCGTCCGAGGGTCTGGCTGGCTGCCCACGGCTGAGCCGCGGAGGAGCTGGACTTTGGCTCTGCCCTCTGCTAAGGCTAAGGCACACAGGCTTTGCTGGAGGCCAAGAAGGTACTGTGGTCATGCCACCCTGAACTGTCCAGGGCACAAAAAGGCTCATGGGAAACAGCACGAGGGGTCTGTGTGCGAGAGTGTGTGCGTGCCTGCGACGTTTCCAGCAACCTAGGCTTCCTCACGCCTGGGCCGAGTGCAGCCATCTCTGGACCCCTAGGCAGAGCTGGGAAATGCTCGGCCCACACTGCCCGTCTCCCACTCCCGTCACCTCTGCCAGCATTGCGGATTGGTCCTGGCATTTCCTTCCAAAATGCAACCCAGAATTCTGTGGCTCCACCTTCTGTTCCTGGCAGCCATTCCAATCCATCAGCACTGTCACAGTGACCAAATGCTAACCCTAAGAAGCATCCCACTAACAGTACTAGGCCAAGTACTGTATGTCACCCTCTTTTCCTCTCATGTCCCTTCTGGTGATCCTAGAGGTCGCTAGGGAGCCGGCTATGAGGACTGTCCTATGGGGACATGCATTGGCCTTGCTCTCCAAGGATTCCCTTCTCCCCAGGTGCAGCTTGGGTCTTGAGGGATAACTTGGACTCCAGCATGTGGCTCTGCTATCAGATTACTCCGGCCCCTGCTGGAACCTGATGCTGGCAGCATGACATGTGTGCCACTTCCTATCGTCCAACAGAGCACCTTTGTGCTCTGTTTCCCAACTCCTGGAAAGGCTGTGTCGATGTAAAAAACATCCAAATATGTAGAGAATTTTTATGAGTTTTTGAGCCAAACTGACAACATATGCTGGGGAGCAAGGTCTCAAATGCTCCACAGAATGACAGTTTTGTAGCTTCTTCTATGCATTTGAAATTAAGGAGGGAATGTAAGGAAGACTGGAGAAAGCAAAGCAGGGATTGAAATATAGGTTAGTTAACAAAATTATGTGCTTTCTTGCCCCGGCTGGTGTGGCTCAGTGGATTGAGTGCCAGCCTGTGAACCAAAAGGTTGCAAATTAGATCCCCAGCTTTCAGGGCACATGCCTGGGTTGCAGGCTAGGTCCCCAGTTGGGAGTATGAGAGAAGCAATCAATAAGTGTTTCCTTCACACAACAATGTTTCTCTCCCTCTCTTTCTCTCTTCCTTATCCTCTCTCTAAAAAACAAATAAAATCTAAATACACACACACACACACACACACACACACACACACATGCTTTCTTAAGGATAATATCCCATTTGATGGAGTACTACTTCTGGTAGTACTATTTCAAAGCTGTGTTAACTTAAATGCACCAGAACAATGGACAGGGCTTGTTTAAAACCTTTCACTAAAAGAAGCTATATGCTTGGGGCATCACTACTCGCCAGGACCTGCCCAGGTGAGAATTCATGATCAGATCACCCTGTGAGGTTACATTCCATAGAATCCCCCCTGCTTTATTTTCACCCACAACTGGCATGGAGGGCATGGGCCTAAACAGCCAGATGTCCTACCCAGAGGCCCCCCAGTGCCCTTTTTCCTTTCATGCAGCTCTTTTGGTGGCTGACTATGTGACCCTGGGTAAATCATGTAACATCATTCCATAGGCCTACTATATATGAGACACAGTTGTAGTCCCTGAGGGCAGAGCCAGCCAGGAACAAGAGAACGTATGCCTCTCCTGAAGCTGACACAAGGAACCTGCAGATGGGAGAAGAACACTGCAGAAACTCGGAAGAGTAGTATGATGGAAAGGAGGGGCTGCTCTAGATTGTTGATGTAAGAAATGTTCAAACCTGTAGAGAGTTTTTATAAGACTTTATTTGGGCCGAAACTGATGACAATTGCTGGAAAGCAAGATCTCAGGTGCTTCAGCGTGCAATTTCTTTTTTCTTTTTTTTTTATTTTTATTTATTGTTTCTTAGAGAGAGAGAGAGAGAGAGAAACATCAATTCGTTGTTGTTCCACTTATTTATGCATTCATTGTTTGATTCTTGCATGTGTCCTGACTGGGGATCGAGCGCACAACCTTGGCATATTGGGAAGACACGCTAACCAACTGAGCTCCCTGGCCGGAACACAATTTCTTCTATGCATTTGAAATTAAGAGGGGGCCCTGGCTGGTGTGGTTTAGTGGATTGAGTGCTGGTCTGAGAACTGAAAGGTTGCTGGTTCGATTCCCAGTCAGGGCACATGCCTAGGTTGCAGGCCAGGTCCCTGGTTGGGTGCATGTGAGAGGCAACCAACTGATATATCTCTCCCACCCTGATGTTTCTCTCCCTATCTTTCTCCCTCCCTTCCCCTCTCTGTAAAAGTAAATAATAAAATCCTTTAAAAAAAGAAATTAAGAAGAGAATTTAAAGGATATTACATAAGATGGGAGAAAGCAAGGTAGGAGTTGGATTACAGGAGAGTTAAGATTATGTGCTGTCTTAAAGGTGCTAACAACGTCAAGAGGTACTGTTTCTGGCATTTCAAAAGTGTGTTAACCTAGATGCACAAGAACAATGGACAGGGCTGGCTCAAAAACCTTTCACTAAAGAAGTTATAGGCCTCTGGGGTGACTACCCACCAGGACCTGCCCAATTAGAAATTTATGATTTATTACAGCACCACTTTTTCATCCACAAGATCCAGGCAATGTGAAGAGTTCAAGAAGGGCATTACTGGCACAGGGAACAGCCTGTGCAAAAGCCTGTAGGGGGGTCCAAACATTTGGTGTCTCTGGGCCACACTGGAAGAAGAGTTGTCTTGGGTCACACTTTAAATATACGACCAATAACAAAAACTGATGAGCAAAAAAAGTTCTTAAGTAAATTTAAGATTTTGTGTTGGGCTGCATTCATAGCCATCCTGGGCCACAGGTTGGATACCCCTGCATCTAGGGGTGAACTTAGTGTTTTTTAAGGAAAGAAAGGTCAGCCCTGGCTGGTGTGGCTCAGTGGATTGAGTACTGGCTTGTGAACCACAGGGTCACTGGTTCAATTCCCAGTGCAGGGCATATGCCTGGGTTGCAGGCCAGGTTCCTGGTAGGGGATGTGTGAGATGCAACCATACATTGATGTTTCTCTCTCTCTCTTTCTCCTTCCCTTCTCTAAAAATAAACGAATAAAATATTTTTAAAAACTTAAGGACATTTAGTGCATAAAATTTTTTTTTTTAAAAAGGAAACCAAGGCCAGCCAGTGTGGCTGGAATGGTGGGGAGGAGGGAACATGAGTGGAGAGAAATAGAAGAGAGGTCAGAGGTGGGGGGGACAGAGCATGTTACCATGGAGGGGGCTGATATTCCAAGGGTGGAGGGAGACCAGTGAGGGTTTAGCTGAGAAGGAACAGGGGTTCTCTCTGGCAGCCATGGGGAATGGGAAGGAGAGGCTGAATGAAAGAGGCTGGGAGTGGGGAATGAAGGAGAAAGATGGCAGCTTGAACCTAGGCAGAAAGTTGTGGCCAGCAGATTCCCAAGGTCTTCCTCACAAGTGTTATGTGATTTATGAGGTGCATGTCGTTGAATAAAAACCCAGTACCTGGGGACAGAAGTACCACCTTGGATGAACAGGGTGTTGGCAACTCCTCCAGCCAGTCCACGAGTCTGGTTCTGAAGCCGAGCTTGAGGAAGACCAAGGGCTCCTGACATGTGGCTGGAGCCCAGGGTGAACTAGGTCTCATTCGCCTGCAACCCTGAGATGAAGAGAAGTGGCACTAGGGGTCCGTAGGGCCCCGTGCGTATGGCATATGGGGGGCATTTTCGCTTCATCACTGTGGATCCCCAGAGCCACAGTGAATCCCATGACACCATCAGAGACCAGGGTGGGTGCAAAGTGGCAAGAATTAGTGCCATTGGGCAGATAAGGTAATTGACGCTTGGAATAGGAAACCTCTGCTCTAAGGGCTACAGAGTTGGGAGGCACAGAGTTGCCAAATGGTTTCAAAGATGTGGCCTCTTAGTAGTCCGTGAACAGCTTAAGGGTAGAAGTGTCATACCTCAGGGCTATGTTACTCTGATCCCGTCTGCAGAACTGGCCAGCTCGCAGGCCAGCCTCTGATGGGCTGGGCCTGCAGGAGCCAAGGGCTAGGGGCTGCCACACTCAGGACCTGGCTGGGCGTCTGGGAGGCAAGGCAGCCGAGAAGCCGAGGAGCACCTGGGGGTGGAAAGGGGACTCACTCACATCCAGTCTGTTGTCCCCCAGGACGCAGAGCTCTGAGTGTGGGCTATGCAGAGGACACAGAGGGGACACAACAGGGCCTGGCCACTGGTGCCTCCCACGGCTCTCTCAGGGGATCAGCATGAAACAGATGCGGTGAGGCCCCTGCGGAGCCGCCAGTGTGAGGAGCCCACCTTAATCTCTCTTTTGTAAAATGGAGGATCCTCCTGTGTAAGACATGGTAAATGGTACTGACCGCATGGGGCGTGGGGAGGGGATGGATTCCATAGACAGTGTCTGTGATGACTGTCCCCTGCCTTTCCCTACTCTGGGGACTCCCACTCCCCTGGTGGCCAGGAAGTCTGGTAATAGCAGAGGTGGGTGCTTAGGACCAGACCCAATACTTTCCCTAAGGGTCAGCAGTGTTATTAGGCCCTAATAACTTGTGAAGAGCCTGACTCTAGTACTTGCTCAGTTAACATTAGCTGGTATCATCATTGCAACTACTATCACTCTCATTTTCATAACTTTCACCTCCCCACCCCACCGCTTACAGGCCTCTAAAACCCTGGGCTCACTCTCTTGGGGCCAGTGTTTGAGGATGGGTCTGGTCTGCTAGGGCAGAGCCCCACACCCAGCAGCCCTGTGACCTTGTTGGCTTTGCCAGTCTCAATTTGCTCATCTGTAAAATGGGAGTCCAAGGAAGCCTACCCTCTGTGTGCTGCCCAAGGCCGTGTGGAGGAAGGAGAGACAGAGTGGTCTGCAGTGAAGATGCGACTCAACAGGCAAAGTCTGAACCAAGCCTAGAACCTGGAGTTCGTTCTATTTGTGTTTGGTGAATACCTCAGAGCAGAGCCCATAGATGCCCAGCAAATGTCGGGGGAGGAGGCGGGGAGGTTAGGCGAATGGAGAGCATCTGGCTGGGTCGGTGCCCGGTCCTCCAACAGCTTCAATTTCCCGCTCAGCGCCGGAGGGCTAGGACTCCGGCCGCTCCCGGGGGCGGGGCCGGCGGGGCGGGGCAGTCCACAGCGAGGCGACCTGGGGTGATGCCGGCGCTCCGCCCACGGGCGGGCCCCAGAGTCTTAACGCGCCCCCGTGCGGCGCCCGACCTCTGCCGCTCTCTGTCTCCGCTGGAGTCGCTACGTTTTCTCCGCGTCTTCCAGTCTCCTGCTCACCCGGCCGCGCCATGGAGGGCTACCATAAGCCTGACCAGCAGAAGCTGCAGGCCCTGAAAGACACGGCCAATCGCCTGCGCATCAGCTCTATCCAGGCCACCACGGCGGCCGGCTCTGGGTGAGCTCGGGGGTCCCGGCGGGGCTCAGGCCTGGGTGGGGAGCCGTCTTCGGCGGCCGCGGGCAAGCGGGCTCAGTGTGGAGCAGCACGGAGCCACCACGAGTGACGGAAATCAGGTGGCGGAGACCCACGTCTCTTAGAGCGCGGGTCGGAGGCCCCTTCCGCTGCGCCTCTCCGCCGGGCTTCCGCCCGGTGGGCCTCGGCTCCCTGTGCGCCTCTTGCTGGGTCTGCCCTTGCAAGACTCCGGCTACCGGCTGCTCGATGGCGCGGGGGACGCGACTTGTGAACTGCCCGGCCCCTCTGCAGACCTGCCGACAAGGCCACCATTATTGCGCTCTCGCGGAGAGCCAGGCCCTGTGTCGTGCGCCATACACGTGCGGCCCTCCGGACCCTTTCCACACCCTGTGTGGGGAAACCGAGGCTCAGAGTTTAAGTCAGTTGCTCAAGGTCACACACAGCGAGAGATGGAATTTGAACCTAAGCTGCCCAAATCGAGAACGCCTATTTTAACCCTCCTGTTGCAGAGACACTCGGGCCTGGCCTTCTCTTCTCCTTACACAGCCCTTCCTCGTTGCCACTTACCATTCCTGCCACCTCGGGTCGGGATCCAACTCTGCAGCAGCGGACCCCAGACTAGAGAGTAGGATGGGGTGGGGAATGGGGAGGAAGGCGGCCACGTGGATGCAGAACCCTAGCACCCGGAGTGAAGGGGAGGTCTTAGATCTGACTTGGTCGGCGGCAGGGGTGGGGGTTGGGGAGGAGAGACTTCAAAGCTAACAGAACTGAGGACCCAGTCCCAGGGCCAGCAGCCAGGTGCACTTTCCCCAGGGCAGAGCCTGGGACACCTATCTCCCAGTATTTTTTCAGGGCCAGTCCTTCTGGAGGTGAAGAAAGGTGGTTGCTGGTCCCAAGGAACCTTCACTGAAGGTGGCTAGTAGCTTGGGACAGTGATAACCGCAGGGTCCACTGGGTAGCTGGAGGCTTCCGTGAGATAGTTAAGGTCAGGGTGTGTCTCCTACTGTGAATTGGGAACAATAGCAGCTCCTGCACTCAGAGTCTTTTCAAGGATTCCGGCTCCTCCCCTGGGGCCTGGCGCAGAGGCTGCGGAGAGAGTCGTCCCTACGCTGCGATGGAGAAATGAATTTGGGGATGAGTGGGGGTGATTTCCAGGAACCTTGCCAACCAAGCTGTGTGTTTAGAACAAGGACAAGAATCTACCTTCTGGCCAATTTCATACAGGCCGTATTATTAATAAGTACATCTTTTTGACCTTAAGGGTGGGTGTCATTTACCCTTAAGTCAGTAACCCTTTGTACATTTAAGACACTCAGTTCTCAGAAGGAATTAGACCTGTCTTGGCAGGCCCCTTCCCTTCCGCCCCACCCCCACGCATACTTTGGACCTGTTATCTCCACTGGGTTTCTGTCAGTCCTACCCACTGTGTGAGAGCCCCTGCCCAGACAGGGACCCAGCTTACTCTCCAGGCCCCCTACCGGCCTGGAGCACAGTAGGTCTGCACACCGTATTGCTTACTGGGTACTACAGGTCCCTTCCCTTGACCATTTTGTGGGGCAGGGGCAGGGGAGGGGTTGCCCTGCAGGGCCTTACAGTGTGCTAGGAGCTATTTGGCCAGGCTCCTGGGAGTTTAGCTGGAGAGACATAATAGCTCCCCAACGAAAATAGTGTTACACGTGTGAGCATCTTACAGGGCCAGATGAGACCTGCAGAGTTACAGGGTTACTCTGCCAAGTGGTATCTCTGGTGTGACACAGAACATCCTTTATGGCTAATATTTTCTCATGCATTCTGAGAATGACCCTGTGAGACAGTTACTTTCACATACAGACTTTATAGATAAGGAAACAGGCTAGTGTGTTAAGTGACTTGCCCAAGCTGGTCATTAGTGGTGGTTCATGATGCCCAGTGAAGGGCTGGCATGATTAGGATGACTCCTTGGGCCGGCGGGAGAATGGAAAGAAATTGGAAATGGGAAGATTGGGGTGGATTAATGACAGATATCAATCAGTTTGAAGGCACTTTGAGAGAAATGAAACATTTACAATTGTTGGGGCTCCCAAAGGGAGGAGGTGTAGAGTGGGTCTCCTGGATCTTTGCCAGGTAGTTAAACTCTGATTTCTATGGAGGGGAAAGGATACTGTGTGGCAACTGAGACTTTATGCTCAGGTTTACATTGTATTTTAGGGAGGAACTCACTGAATTTCAAGTGTCCATATGCAAAAGGGAAAAAAGTGTAAAAGGCTGAGTGTGGTAAAAGGTGCAGGAAAAGAATACTTAGAGAAAACTTATTTTGTAGAAGGAAGTAACATTGCTATGCAGCCTCTGTCACAAAGATATTTTGCAAGGTGTTTAACAAGAGCTATATGTGCACAAAATAGTTTTGAAAGGTTTGAGGTCAGCGGAGTGTTCTGGTCACCAGATGTCTGTTTTGAGGCTCACTATCTCCTCAGTGCAGTGAGTGAGCTCCATGGAGGGAAGGCTGCCCTGAGGCCGGGGCCCAGTGCAGCCAGCAGTCGGAGCCAAAGCGATCATCCTGTCAGGGTGCCCCCTTTCTGGGGGTGCTTACATCCCCGGTGGTGGAACAGCACCTCGATTAAGTCTTTTTATGGTCACCCACACAGACTCTCGGACATCGTATCGGTTCGGAACCCAGGCTGTAGGGTTCAGAATTCAGTGAGGTCCTGATTTCTCAGTAGCTTTCCCATTCCTGTGCCATCACCAGGCCCCAGCAAGTGAGACACTGGCTTCTGTGTCAGGGGAGCTGAGGAACAGAGGACTCTTTGTGGATGCAGCACCCGCAGTGGCCAGAGCTTCTCTGGGGTCATCTCCCTCCACGTGCTCAGGGAACTGGGGCGAGGGTCCAGCTCATCCAGGCTTTCAAAAAATGAAACCCTCTGGGTTCATCCGAAGGGGGCTGGCTGCCGAGGCTGGTGGTAATGATTTGGTAGTTCTCACTGACCGAGGCCAGACTGTGGCATTGTCCCAACAGTGCTGAGTGTCATCTGAGGACGGAAGCGGCCCTGAACTGGGGAGGCGCAGGCAGTGCCTTTAACATGTCCCCAGGGCTCTGACCCACAGCGTTGGGGCGGGTACTTGGAAGCCAGTGTCTGGCGGGACCTGGCAAGTGGGCACAGGGAGACAGGAACCCAACTGCAGCTCTGGCTCCGTTCCGAGTGGCGGTGTCCTTGTCAGGAAGGCCCCTCCGATCCCGGGCCTTGATTTCCTCATCTTTAAAGAGGAGGTTGATAGATGGGTGGTTTTCAAACTGGTTCCGTCAGGAGCGTGATGGGGAGCAGAGTGAACAAGCTCTGGGGTCGTACCCCCTGCCGTTGTGGGTTTCACATCTTGGTGATCCATGTGACTTCGAAGTGGCTGGAAGGACATACATCCCTGAACCCAGCTCTGTCATTCAGGGATGCTTTGGCTGAGGGCCTGCAGGCCCCCTTCATGGCTCAGGCGCCTTCAGGTCTCTGGCTTCTCTGGGCAGAAAACCGTGCCCAGGGCCTGCTTCTCCATTCTGGCTGCCTGGCCCCTGCCTGGCCCTGGCTGAGGCAAGAGCAAAGCCCGTTGAGATTACCCCAGCAGCAGTATTTCCCAACCTGCACTGAAGACACCTGGCTGCCCTGTAAGGACTTGGTCCTCTACTCGAGAGATTCTGACTCAGCGGGGCTGATAGCCAGTGTTTCTTGAAGCTGGAAACCAGGCGCGGGCCCCTGGTTAGGGTCTGGCTGAGAGGGTCTCATGAGCTGACCGCACTGTGGCCCTGTCACAGCTCTGATGGATAGATTTTGCTGCTTTAGGCAGGCCTGGTCACTAGAGCCTGGTCCCACAGAATCAGGAAGTCCCTTATTGCCACACACCAGAGCTCTTTGCCCTGGATGCTGGAGTGTTCTCTGAGGGCAGGGCCTGCCAAGGGCCAGGTCTAGGCAAACTCTGTGCTCTTATCATGATGGTGAGGTTGAATCCGCTCAGAGGGGTGGACTTGTGGGAGCCGGGTGACCCGGGGGGCCTGGCTGAGCCGGCCCGCGCTGCCCGTGCTCCCTGCTCGGAAGCCGGCTGCACTCCTGGGCTGGACGTCACCTCTGGAGGCTGCACAACTGGGCAGAGGGGTGTGGACACTCGGCTACTTACTCTCCTGGGCTCTCAGCACCCTTTTCTTTTTCAAAAACATCTTTAACAGTTCTATTAAGTCTAATTTGCAAAGCATAATATTTTAAGTTTACAGTTCAGTGGCTTTTGTAAATTAACAGTAATTTGCAGTAAGTTTTAGTGACCTTACCACACCTAATTTTAGGACAATTCATCCCTAAAAGATCCCTCGTGCTCATTTATTGTCACTCCCCATTCCCACCTCCAATCCCAGCTCCCAGGCAACCACTAGTCTTTCTCTCCATGAATTTAACTCCTCTGGACATTTTGTGTAAATGAAATCAGGCAGAATGTGGTCTTTGGGGTCTGGTTTTTATTTAGCATAATGTTTGGATGGTCATTCATGCCGTAGCATGAGTCAGTACTTCATTTCTTTAACTGCTGAATATTCCATCATGTGGACATTACCCCATTTTGTTTATCCATTCCTCAGTTTCTGGAAGCACTTTGCTTTTGTCCTAGCTCTTCTGCTGGCAGACAGTGTGACCTTGGCAAGTTAGTTCCCTTCTGTGGACCATAGAGGTCTCATCCTCAGAATGAGGAAGAGGTTAGACTTCATCTCTGGTGTGTTAAGAGCTAATACTTACTGAGCAATTGCTATTTGCCTATGCGCTGTGCCAGGCTCTTTACCCACCATTATTTCATTCGGTCAGACTCTATTAAGGTCTCCGTTTTACAGTGAGGAAACTGAGGCTCAGTGCGGTCATATATCCAGGGTCTTGGAGCCAGGATGCATCATTGATTCATTTGTGCGCTTGTGCCAGGTGCTGTTAAGGCCCAAGGATACAAGTGAAAAGGCTCTGCTTCTGAGGTTCACTTCTTCCAGCATCCTGGGGCTCCACCTGAGTATTTTTTTAAAATACATATATGCATTTTTAAAAAAGAATATACTATAGCCCTGGCCAGGTGGCTTAGTTGGTTGGAGCATTGTCCCTTGCACCAAAAGGTTGCAGGTTCAATCCCCGGTCTGGGCACCAATCACCAGTCAGTATGTACGGGAGGCAACCAACCATGATGCTTCTGTCCTGCATCGATGTTTCTCTCTCCCTCTCTCTTTAAAAGCAGTGAAAAAAAGTCCTCAGGTGAGGATTAAAATACTAATAACATAAATACTGTACATATGTTATAAATAATGAACCTGTATGTACCTACCACCAGGCTTAAGAACTAGAACGTTACAGTACTTGAGGAACTCCCAGGTGAACACCTTCTCCAGAAAGAACTACACCCTGAATTTTGCATTATCATTCCATTGTTTTCCTTATGGTTTTATAGCATTTGTATATATTCATAAAACAGTCGTCTTTTCTGCTCTACAGATCCTCCTGCGGTATGCTTTATTCACGTGTATTTGTAAGATAGTGTTAATGTTGTCTGTGTAGTTCACTTATTCTTACTGCTGCATAGTATTTACTATATGAAAACTCGTATGTTGTGATTATCCTATTAATCCTATTATTGACGAATACATGGGTGGTTTCCAGGTCTGGCACTCGCACACGGTGTGGGGACCCTCCAGTGTGTGTCTCCTACAGTTGCATGACAGACGTGTGTGCGTTTCCTTGTGGCCATGTTCCTATGAGCGGAGTTGCTGGGCCTTAGGGGTGCATCTGCAGCTCCTGATTTGGTTTCTTTGTAATGGTTAAAAGATTATTCGGGTTTTCTGTTTCTTGAATCAGTTTTGGTAAGTTATTTTTACCTAGACATTTTCCTTTTTCAATTTTTTTGGTATCAGGTTGTTCAAAGTATTTTATCACCTGTTCTTATGCCCCTCCTTCCATTTCTAATATTGTGCTTTTCTTTTCCTGGATCCTGCCTTATCAGAAGTTTGCTAAATTTTTAGTCTTTTTCTTTTCTTTCTTTCTTTCTTTTTTTTTTTTTTTAAGAATTAACCCTTGGCTTTGGTTTCTAAGAACTGTATATTTGCTTCCTATTTCATAAATTCCTGTTCTTTATTATCTCCTTCCTGCTATCTTTGGGTCCATGTTATTTTTCTAACTTTTTCAGTTGGACCTTAAGTAATGGTTTTGCACCCTTCTGTTTTTTATTTACTTCCTTCTTAGGGTACTTATTTCTTGTCCATAACATTTTTTTTTTTTACTTATTTATTTTAAAACATTGAGGGTGCTCCGATGGGGCTGTTCGAGGTGCTCGGCCTCCCTGGTTTGTTCATTTGTTGAGAAGCCATGTGGTTGACTCCCTGTGACTCAGGCCGGCGTGTGTATGGCGTGTGTGTGGTGGGAGACGGGCCATTGGTTCATGGAAGCTGACAGCTCTTGTATCTTGATAATGGAGGGAGTCCAGCCAGAGGGGTGAGGGAATTTTTCTCTCCATTTTTCCTGCCAGGAAACCTGTGGGCAGGCAGAGTAAATGCTAAAGGCCAGGGAGCACCTGGAAGAATGTGTCCTCCTCCAGGTGGAGGGCCTTCTCTGAGAAATTTAACCTATTTAGGCCTGACTCTAAGCTCTCAGCACCACCTTCATAGATTGAACTCCCTGGCACTGTAAGGGGACTGTTCAGGCCAAGGCAGGGATTTTGAATAAACTTGTAACTCCCATGTATTGTGGGTAAAGCACCCTGTAGCGCGCCCCCCCCCCACCTGTTTCCAGCCAATGTGTGTCCAATGGGTGTGACATACACAACACCATGGAATGGAGCCTCCACCTATGGTTGTCCCCACCAGGGAGGACAGGGTTACAGGAGAAGGTGGGGCCCTGAGTCAATACATTTTCACAGACTCAATACATTTTCAGCCCTGAAGGCCTTCTAATAGGTTGAGTTTAAAAGTAACTATCTCCTGTGTGCTGAGCACTTTACAGTTTGCAGAGCCCTGTCTCGATCCTTAGGTCATTTCTTCCCTCCTAACTGCCCTGTGGTCAGTGGGGTGGGTGGGGCCCACCGTCCCAGCCCACAGATGAAGGAGTGGAGGCACTGAGAGGTTTGGCGTCTGGTCCTCCCGCAGATGGTGGTGGCTGATGGACCTGGGCATTTTGAATGCATGATCTCACTGGGACTCCGGGACCCCACCCCCGACATAGCATCCCCGTTTACAGGTGAAGAAGCTGAGCCTCAGGGAGGTAAAGCTCTTGCTCGTATCTCCACCTGGGACACTTTGCAGAGGGAGATCCCTGAAAGAGTGGAGCAAACACCTGGCCCCTAAGCATCCTTTATTCTGCATGTTTTTGCTTAGCGGGTATGAAGACAGGACCACTAGTGTGGCCAGAGGCAGGCTTTAGAAGAGATACAGTAGTGCAGGCTCACCCCTCATGGGTCTAGCTAGCAAGGGTTAAAGATCAACTAATTTCCAACTTCTGATGTCTCTTCATGCCCCTCCGCGTCCACTCTGCCCCCGGCCTGGGCGCACCCCTGCCACATCCAGAAAGCGCTCATACCTGGCACTCTCTTTGACAGTTGGGTGGGACATCACCTTGGGATTACACTGTGGACAGGACAGGCAGGACCCCCTTACCTGCCTTTCTTCATTCTCATCGGAGCTGTCCGGCCCACTGTCCACCCACAGCCTTCCCCTGCTCCTCTCATAACAGGGTCAGGGCTTTTGAACCAGGACTCCTCAGGGATTGGGCTGCTCTTCAGGCAGGAAGGACAGGAGGTCAGCCTGATCTAGTGTTGACTGGGGTGTCCTCCTGCTGCAGTTTGGCTCTGGGAACAAGGAATTTGGGTCCCCGATAGGCAGAGAAAAGTCTCTCGTTTACATTTCCTCACCTCCCTCTTTCAGGTCTAGTGTCTTTTCCCCATGACCAAGGAGCTCGTAGAAATGGTTAAGTATAAGACGATTGTGTGCTGGGAATGCGGGTACTAAACCAGCATGGACGGTTCTGGATTTCTCTACTAATGTGTCTGCACTGGGAGTGACTCACCCCTAACCCGGTGCGGGGCGGCGCCTGGCAGGGGCGGAGGGCGGCATATCTGAACTCCAGTTGTTGCATGTGCCCTTTGGTTTGGCATTGGGCATGTTTTAGTGTGAAGGACCTCAAAGAGTCTCGTCAGGGCTGCGTTGAGCTGCATGGCTGGGGGGTGCAGAGGCCCCTTGCCTCAACCCTGCTTCAGGCAGGGTTAGCCAGGAATTAGCGTGTCCCAGCAGGATCCCTAACCTCTAGCCCCATTCAAGGGCTGGAACGGCTTCCAGCTTTTGTCAGCCCCACCTCAGCCCTTGTCACAGGCAGAAGGGATTTTTATCTTTTCATGATTGTAGCCTTTTCTAGATGAGATCATGTGTTTTAACTTTTAAATTCTACACAAAAGCGTGATTCCTAATGGCTACACCAGCCCTCAAAAGGCCCAGTTAGAAAACTGCCAAGTGGCCCAATGATGCTATTGGAGAGCCTAAAGCCCAAGTTTTCAGACTACTGGCCCCATGAGGCTGCTGGGAGGTGTGTGGTAATTCCATGAGCTTCAGTTCCTTAGCCTTGGCCCATGGCCTCAGGGCCTGGGAGGGCAGGATGACCCTCACAAGTAGGTGGAGTCATGGGCAGTCCCACAGGGATGTAGCTCACTGGTTAGTCACAGAGGGGCCACAGCTCCTCAGCTGCTGAGTCCTAACTCCTGCTAGGCGCCACAAGGCCAGAGCGGGGCCGCAGCAGCGCCCGCCACACCCCAGCCATGGTGCTGCCTTGCACCGGGTCTGTGCTAGCCTGCACAGTCTCCTGGGCCCTCCTTTCTTACTCTAGTCCAGCCCCAGAACTGTTTTAGTTGTGTGACCCCGAGGGTGTAAACTGCTGGCCCCTGGGAGGGTGCAACCCCTATGCTGCCAGCAGTGGCCTCCTTGAGACCCTGTGTGACTTTCCCAGGGAGCAAGAGCACACAGCTCTCTGTGACTCCTTGGAATGTGCACCCCTAGGCCCCTGTACGCAGGCTAGGGTGAGCCCTGTAGGTCAGGGACCCAGCGCCATAACGCACATGTCCGTCTCTTCCGGGCCACAGCCACCCCACATCGTGCTGCAGCGCCGCGGAGATCATGGCTGTCCTCTTTTTCCACACCATGCGCTACAAGTCCCAGGACCCCCGGAATCCTCACAACGACCGCTTTGTGCTGTCCAAGGTAGGAGCCGCCCTTCACCTGGAGCTGGGTGTCGTGAGCCCCGGACTGCTGAGAAGATGCTGGCCGTGAGCCATCTCCAAGGGGACCCACCTCCCTAGCGTAATCCTAGCCCCGGCCCATGCTTCTTCCCCAGCCCTAGCTCCACCCTGCAGGCCCGGCCGCCCCCCAGGGTCATGCTCCGGGCTAAGCCAGCTGCTAAACTTAACCCAAGTTAAGGAATAAATTAATAGGCGTCAACGGAAATGGCCTGCTGCGGGTTGTGCCTGTTGGCACATGCAGGACTTGAGTCCAGGTCTGGGTACAGCTTGGTGGCTTTCTGCACAAATTTTTCTGTGCTGTGCCAGCACCCGTGGGCCTCAGCTTGTTTCCTCACTGCAGCAGGCTTTGGGGTGGGGCACCCTGTCCTGCCCCTCCTACATGAGAATCACAGCCATGCCACAGACCCCTGAAATTCACCTGTACCCAGGCTTAGCTCTGTAGCCTCTTGTCTCTCGGGACATCAGAGCTTAGAAGTCTGCCCAAGTCGGCCCACATGCCAGAAACCAGGGATTAGGGCAGCCGGCTGCCTGCTGGGGCTTTGGCTCCAGCAGCCTCACAGCTGTGCTCCCCCTGCACCTGTCCTGGGGCCAGCGTGGCCTTGGCTGTGGAACTTCGGGCTGGAGAGGATAAAAGGAAGGGAAGTGGCCTTCACTTGGTTCCTCCTTTGAAATGGATACCCTGGCCTGCAGGCCAGGCCCGGGGTCGCAGTGTGCAGTGGAAACAGCCCCACAGCATCAGCTCCGTCTGACCCCTCCCTCCACTGTCCCTGGCAGGGCCACGCAGCTCCCATCCTGTATGCCGTCTGGGCTGAAGCTGGCTTCCTGCCTGAGGCAGAGCTGCTAAACCTGAGGAAGATCACCTCCGACTTGGATGGGCACCCTGTCCCGGTAAGTGTCCAGGAGCTGCACAGGCCTCTGTCTCCACATCCTGTTCCCAAGGCATGTGAGACACTGGGGCAGGGGCACCCGATGAGGAGCTGAGGGTGTTGAAAGGCGGAGAAGGGCATTGATGTGAGGGAAGAAAGAAGTGGGTGTTTTGGGGGCTTGCTCTACTCACCCCCGCTGGCTCTGAAGTGTGAGGCCTTTCAAGGCCCCAGCCCAGGGAGCTCTGGGTCGACTTCAAAGACAACTTCTCCCCAAGCACCAGACACCCAGCTTTCCTACCCCACAGCCCCCCTGGCCATATAGACAAGCTTGTGAGAAGAAGTTCATGGTATCAAGGGGGTTGGGGGACTCTGGTGGTACCCCAGGGAAGGGACCCAGTTGACTCCTTAGGGTGCTAATCCCTGCAGGTTACCATGGAAAATATCTCTCACACACACACACGTGCACGCGCACGCACCCCAAATCTGGGCACCTACTAGGGCCATGTGTTATCAATTTTGTCATGAATTCCCTGGCTACTGCGTGAGCTGAATGATGTGGGCTCCCTTTACAAAGGAGGGAACTGCGGCCCAAAGAGGTGCAGCCCCTGGCCAGACGTCACACAGCTCCCTGGTGGGCATAGATGGTGTCTGAACCGCACCCGCAGTTACTGTTGTATGAGAATGAGGAATCACATCTGGGTGGAGGCTGCCCTGGGGCTGAGCCTTTTGCAGACCTAGCCTGCACTGCCAGGTCTAGGTGGGAATGAGGCCAGGATCCTGGGAGGTGAGCTGCTTCCTTCTTTCCCCTGTGAGTAACTGTGGCCCTCTGTTATGGCAGAAACAAGCTTTCACCGATGTGGCCACTGGCTCACTGGGCCAGGGCCTTGGGGCCGCTTGCGGGATGGCCTACACGGGCAAGTACTTCGACAAAGCCAGGTAATGCTCCCATTCCTCACCCTGACCCTCGATAGCTTTGGGAGGGGTTCAGCTTTAACCACGGCCACCAGGCACCTCCTTTAGTCTGAGCAGGAGCTGAGTAACAGTGCATGTGTGGCCTGAGGCTAGCTCTATGACCAGCTCCCTTTTCAGATGAGGAAACAGGCTAAAAGGGGTGAAGGGACCTGCCCACAGACCCTTGACAGTGACCGCTGGGGCCAGGCCTGAGCCCGCAGCCCATGCTCCTGACCAGGTGCTCTTTGCCCAGAGTGCTTTGGCTAATGAGCTCCTTTGTCGCCCCCACGCCTGGTTCTTGGACCCTAGAAATCTCAGCAGGCCCCACCCTCTAATGTCTGATTAAGTGCCACAAGCCCAGGCCGAGCTTGCCGTTGTCTTGGGAAATGAGAAGATTATATATTCTGGAGGGTTCTGGGCATCTGTGAGCCCCACCGATCAGCCAGGGACAAACATTGGAGAGAGTGACCTGATGATATAGACTTGCTGTCCCGGCGCCAGGTGGGATGGAGGCACATGTCAGCCACAGGACTGTCTACTGTGGCCCCTTTGGACCTTCAGGCCAGTCTGCATTGGGGGAGGGGTGGAGTGTTGGCTGCAGGTTTTAAGGAAATCACTTGTCAGATGGTCTCCTGTGCCATTACTGTGTGGGGCCCTGTACTCGGTGCTCAGAGCTTCAGAGGCTTTCACCTTGATAAGTCCCCTTTGGGCTGAGTGGTGACAGCTGTACAGTTACCCCACACACACACACGCTGTTGGGGAAACTGAGGTAAGATGTGGCGGAGGGAGGCTTTGAACCAGGGCGTGCACCCTGAGTCCATATTCAGAGTCCCCAGACTGCTCTCAGGGTCCCGAGAGAAGCACATGGGGTTCAGGGAGACCTGTGGGTAGGAAGCTTCCTAGAGGAGGGGCTGGTGGGGCCTGGCCTGCGGGTGGCAGGAAGGGCCCAGCTGGGAAGCGGTGGCTCCCCCTGTGCCTACAGTCCACCGCCAGCAGAAGGGCCACAGCCAGGTGACCATGGGGTTATGGCGGTAACTGCAGACCCCCCAAGGACAGGTGGCTGCAGGGAGCCTGACCAGATGCTACATCACAGGGAGCACCTACCGTGTGCAGGGGAAGGGGCTCCTGGGACAACCCTTCAGGAGGTGGCTGGGGCTGTGAGGCGTCCTGGGCCCTCTTAGGCCACTGTCACCTGACAGCACAGCATTTGTCTTCAGCCCCCGGAAGTGATTCACTGTGAAGAAAGTAAAAAAAATGGGATGTATGTTTAAGAGTATTTTGTTTGGCACAGAACCAGAGATGTGAGTTAATTATAGTGCCTACAGTTGCTTGAAATTATTCCCCGTGAGGGGTCGTTTCCTGACCCTAACGTAATGGAACGAGCCAGGGTAGGGAGAAGGTTTATCTGAGTGCCCAGCAGCAGGGGTGGCTAAGGCTCAGGGCCTGGGACTGTGCCGGGGGGAGGGGTTGGCAGGGGTGTCAGGAATTAATCAGGCCATGCCAGGCTCCCGGGGGCCACGTCCTGATAGAGCAGATCTGGCCTCCGGGCACGTCGCCCCGCCACCCACAGGGAGCATGCATCAAATTGTCTCTTTCATTTTTTTTTTTAACTGAGTTTTTTGTTTGGATCATAAAATACCTACTCATTTGAAAAAATACAGAAAAGCATTAAAGAGAAATGAACATTTTCTTTATTCTTAACCACTCCCCCATTCAAATCACACTTAATGTATCATAGTTCCCCCATGTTACCGAGAGAAGAAATGTACAAATTTGTAATGCTAGTATTTATACAGTTTCATGTTCTTTTTAGAAAAATCTAAACACCGTGAACATTTTCTCACATTGTTGTTGTCAAGGGCTAGCTTTAATGATTGCATAATGTTCTGCTTTATGGGTCTGCTGTAACCCATTTTGGCTGCCCTCTGGTTGGGCATTCGAGGAAGTTTTCAAACACCCCTGCCACAAACGTGGGTCCTCCATTCAGAGTCCCTTCCCTTTATGGTGGTAATTCAGAGCCTTGGGGTGAGCCCTGGCTTCTGTGGGGCCGGAGCCCAGGATGGCCTCCTGACCTGAGGCTGGAGGCCCCAAAGGACCAATCTGACTTCCTTAGAAGTGGGCGTGGGCTTGGGGAGGCAGCCAGTCTGCTTCCTGGGAAGCCCTTTCTGGAGAATGTGTTGTCTCCAGGCCTCTAGCTCAGCCCCGTCTGAGCGTGGGCCCTGGGGCGTGGGCCCTGGGGCGTTCTGCCCGTGGCCCGATCTGTTGGAGGCCACAGAAGGGAAGAATGGGGGACTCCTCCCTGACCTGCTGGCTTGTGGAGGTGCTGAGTCACGCTGACAGCACCGTGGCCGTCCCCGCCCCTTCTCCAGGACTGCTCCCTCCTGCGGCAGCAGGGCAGCTGTGTCCCCTCTGAGCCCATCCAGGCACCAGCCTCGCTCCCTGGGCTGTGCATCTGGGCCCTGGGCAGGGGAAAAGGGGGTCCCCCAAGTCCTGCTGCTTCCCCGCTGCGTGCCTTCCTGGACGTCAAGGAGTGGACAGTCTGGATTGGGCGGTCAGACCTGTGTTTGAAGCACTGCTCCGCCACTCCCAACAGCATGACCTTCAGACAAGTCCCTTGACGTTTGAGCCTATTTCCTTATCTGTATGGTTTGAGAATAACATCTGCCTTTACCTGCCCTGGAGGGTTCCTCAGCAGAAGGCCCAGCACCTTGCTGGAGCCCCTAGGAACCCAGATGCCACATGCCAGCCTGTGAATGGGGTTCTGGCTATGACTGTGGCCGCTGCCCCTCAGCCGTCCCTCACATCTGAGGGATTCTGGGAATGGGAGTATGAGGCGGGGCGGGGGGGGGTGGCGTCAGAGTCCCTGCTGGTCTCCCTGCCTCTAGCCTCCCCCTCTTGGCTCCACCCCCACCCAGGCCCAGGGAAGGTTCTGCTCACTGGATAACATCCCAAATTCTGTGCTCCTTTAACTCTGTGACACTGCCTTTGAAGAGCTCGTGGCTGCCTGTGTTGAGGGCAGGAGAAGGCCTCTGGGGTGGAGGAAGCCCAGGCCTCGCTCCCTCGTGTCTTGGGCATCAACCAGCCTCAGGCTCTTGGGGAGAGTCCATCCTGTGAGGCACCCGTCACATCATGAGTCCTTCCCGAGTTGGTGCTCTCCTCACCTGAGGCCTCTCCCTCTGGGGTGCTGCTTGGCACACCCCCCAGCCTCCCCAGACCAGCTCTTTGGAGCAGAAAGGCACCTTGTCCCTCTGGCCCACCCAGCGAGTCCCAGGGCTCGCCCAGTCCTCCTGGTTCATGGGAGGGCGGAGAGATGGGTGCACCCCTGCAGCGGGCAGTTCCAGCCCCTCCTGCCCAGTGCGAGTCATTGGCCCCAGTGAACATTGATTTGCCTCGTGCCCTGACAACCCCAGGTCTCTGAATCGTATTGACCATACTGCTGCATCTGGGAGTCCTGTTTCGTGGCAGCCGGTACTTCCTGGAGCTCCTGGCAGCTCCCTTCACAGCCATTCCCTCAGGGTGTGCACTTGGGGCAGGCCCCTGGGAACTTTCAGCACCGTTGCCCGTCATGGGTGGTGGCGCCTTTACCCAGAGCACAGGCTTCTTGGGAGGGACAGGCCAGGAGCACAGAGGCCCAGGTGAGAGGTGCCAGCCTCATACCCTGCCCTCCCATCTGCAGCTACCGTGTCTATTGCCTGCTGGGGGACGGGGAGTTGTCAGAGGGCTCCGTGTGGGAGGCCATGGCCTTCGCTGGCATCTACAAGCTGGACAACCTCGTTGCCATCCTTGACATCAACCGCCTGGGCCAGAGCGAGCCCACCCCGCTGCAGCACCAGTTGGACGTGTATCAGAAGCGCTGCGAGGCCTTCGGGTATGTACGGGACTGTGCCCAGAGCACCCGCACAGCATGGGAGCCATAGTGCTAGAAGCTTTGCAGGTGCAGGGGCTGAGGCGGGAGGCTAACGAGTCTCCCTTTTTCAGGTTTGGACTCACAATTTCAGATTTGGGCATTGGGACTTAAAGTGACATCCCAGACTAAGGCCCAGTTTTAAATGAGCCCCTTTGTGTGGTTGTGTGGCACGATAGTTCTGAGGCTCCGTAACATTCTCTCACTCATCCTGACTTTATTCTTGGGGGTGAGTTGGGGGTGCGTGGTGTGAACTAGGCTTGCTCAGTGAGGCTCAGGGACATGTAGGGGTTTGAACAAGAGTCAGCTGGCTGCCAATATGCCTGACGTCAGCTGCCTGTAGAAGAGAACAGGCTCCCTCTCCTAGTGAATTGGATTTTCAGACTCCCCTATGGGCCTTGAAAGGTGGTGAATTCAGAGTCACGGGTTACGAAACAGGGAGGTCCTTCTGGGTGGGCATAGGCCAGCAGGGCTCTCCCCGCAATTACAAGCCACTGCAGTTAGGACTCCGAGGGCCCCAGACCCCAAGTTCCGTCCCAGCTGAGGACACTGTGGAGGACCCTGGGCTGGGGCTCTGCAGGACTCAGGCCTGAGGGCCCTTTGTGGATGCATGAGTGACCCAGGAAGGTCGACGTGGAGTTGTGATACTGATTACACAGGAGATACGGTTTGTTATCTCTGATGACTGACCTCATAAAGAGAATGAAGAGAGCAGCTATTCTTTCTGTTGGATAGAAAAGGAAACTGAGCCACAAAGGGCCTCAAGGGCCTCCATGAGGCCACGGCGGGCTGGGGACTTGGAGTGTAACCCCAGCAGCTGGGTCTGTGTCTAACCTTGTGGCTCTGATGCCAGATTCCTTAAGTCCTGGCTCCGTCACCAACTTACTTTTTGACCTTGAGTAAGTTGCTCCACCTTCAGTGCCTCAGTTTACTTGTCTGCAAAATGGGGGTGGCAATGCGCCCCGCCCAGGTTGTGGTGAGTTTTGCACGGGTTAGTGTGTGTAGTGCTCAGCCCCATTGCCTGCCCAGAGTGTGCACTTGGTACACATTAGTGGCTGTTTTCATTATTATTTTATTTGTTGAATTTAAGGATAGAGAGGGAGGGAGAGACAAACATCGATTTGTTGTTTCCCCTACAGACGCATTCATTGATTGATTCTTGCATTTGCACTGACCAGGGATTGAACCCACAGCCTTGTTATCAGGACGATGCTCTAACCAACAGAACGATCTGGCCAGGGCTCATTATTATTAACATGCTGTGAGTCCCAAAAGGCACTGCTCTAAAGGGAAAGGTTGCCCTTCCCCAGCTTCCCCCTCCATGTTTGACAACATGGCCCAATTGAAAAAGTTTCCAGCGTCTGTGGAGTGACCAGATAAATAAAAATTGGGCCAAAATATTCATCAAGAATCTGATAGATTCCAAACCACTGTCCCAAAAGCAGCTTTTGGTAGGAAATGAACAGATTAGGAATGAAACAGGCAATACATGAACTAAGCATCAAATTGCTTAGGAGACAGGAGGAAAATTTCTTCAATGCAAACAAGAGGAAGTGAAATAATGTGAAAAGAGAAAAGAAAACCCAGATTGGAAGCAGGAATGTTTTAGACTCCCCAACTCCTCCAGCTCTTTCCCAGATTGTAGTTGTCCAGTGGAGTGAGGGCAGGCGGTTCCCTGGGGCCCCCTCAGGGTCCTCGGACACCTGGCCCTTGCCCCTCACTCCGCGCTCTGTCCCCAGCTGGCACACCATCATTGTGGATGGACACAGCGTGGAGGAGCTCTGCAAGGCCTTTGGCCAGGCCAAGCACCAGCCGACAGCCATCATTGCCAAGACCTTCAAGGGCCGCGGGATCACGGGTCCGTATGCACGAGCCTCCCTCCACCCCTGGAACTGGGCCCTGTGGCTGCAGGGCTGGGAGTGCAGTGAAAGGGGGTGTGTCTCTAAGACTATGTGTCTGGAGAGGCACCAGCCCTTTGCTGCCCTAGCAAGTGCACCCCAGCTGGTGACTCAGCGGTCAGCAGGGCTGAACCAGGATTCAAACCCAGGTCAGGCTGGCCTTGGCTGAGGGGCACGTGTACGCAGGAGGAGAGGAGGGACCTGGGGAGGGCCTGTGGGCGAGAAGAAAGGACGCTGGTATGAGATCATGCCTCACACCCCCCGCCCTGGCTGACACTTGCAGAGTGTCCTTGACAGGTCCAGCTGTCTGCCCCGAGCCAGCAGAGAGCCCAGGGAGAACCTGGGAAGACCTGGGTTCTGCCCGAGAGGCTAGGGAGCAAGACAGCCCTCTAGCAATAGAAAAGGGCTTAGCAGAGGGGGCCTGGAAGAGGGTTCCTGCGGCAGGCCTGAGGGTGATGCCGGCGTGTGGCTCCCCGGCAGCCAGGTGGGAAAATGGGGCGAGAGGTGGTCGGGAACTTGAATACGGACATGGAGTCTATGGCACTGGAGGGGGTGGGACAGGGCGACCTGGCCGTGCCTCCTGCCCTCTCCATCCTCCCTGGGAGCTGCTGGAGGCCTAGGTGTCTAGTTGGTGGGGACCAGTCATGTGGAGTCCTGGTCGCCATGACTCTAATTTTCTGACCCCCATGGTGCCCAGCACAGGGCTGTCCTTTGCTGTGATGACACTGTTCCCCCCTCCACCCTGTCCTTCCTTCAACGAGTGGAGGGCCAGGCCCCATGGAGTAGCTTCTAGGCTCTCTGGGAGTGTCTGTCTTAAACCTGGCCCTCTCCCCTCCTATGTTGGACCCGCAGGGGCAGAAGATAAGGAGTCTTGGCATGGGAAGCCCCTCCCCCAAAACATGGCTGATCAGATCATCCAGGAAATCCAGGGCCAGATCCAAAGCAAAAAGAAGATCCTGGCGACTCCCCCACAGGAGGATGCCCCCTCGGTGGACATCACCAATATCCGCATGCCCACTCCACCCAGCTACAAAGTTGGGGACAAGGTAGAGTTGGGCTTTGCTTTTCTGGGCTGGTGGGGGGCAGTGGGGGGGGGCGTGATTCTCTGGCTCCCTGAGGTTGTGACCAAGATGGGTCTCTGGAGAGTTGGGAAAACGAGGAGAAGGGACCATTTCAGGATGAGGGGGAACCCTGAGGTGCTGCTTCTGCCAGTTCCTTCATGGAAACAGCCAGCTCTGGAATCATTTACCTGCAGAGACTCAGAGGGCAAGGGACTAGCCCAAAGCTACACAGCAGGCTATTAGCAGCACTGGGAAAGCAACACGGCTCCTGAGTCCCCCATCCCTGGCCCATCAGGGCCTGGGCCTGAGCTCAGGACTGGCCCTTGTCTGGCCTGGCAAAGGCTAGGGAGGCCTGCCCTGCTCCAGGGCCCTCCTCTGGGTGAATCTGTTCAACGGGCATCGGGCTTTCAGACTCCCAGTGTGTTCCTGTGCAGAGCGGGGTGTGTTCACAGGCCTCCTTCACGGGCAGTGGACATGAGGAAGTTAGGACATCTTTTGCAGCTCAAGTGGCCCACAGCTGGGCTGGGACAAGGGACTGCAGGGACTCCCAAGTTGTTCATTGTAGAAGTACTTGTTGGAAACCTTACAAAAGTTAACTTTCCGCAGGGCTTTGTGTTTTGGGGCTTCCTTTTTCTGCCCCAGTTTTTGTTCTTTTCCTCCCTAAAAGGTGTAGTTCCCCAGAGACTGCAGGGCCGTAGGCCACACCTCACACGGTGGCCCTTAGCCTTCTCACTCTCCTCTCCACAGATAGCTACCCGCAAGGCCTACGGGCAGGCTCTGGCCAAGCTGGGCCATGCCAGTGATCGCGTCATCGCTTTGGATGGGGACACCAAGAATTCCACCTTCTCTGACCTCTTCAGAAAGGAGCACCCAGATCGCTTCATTGAGTGCTACATTGCTGAGCAGAACATGGTGGGTGCTGGGGCGGGCAGGTGGGCACAAGGCCAGCCACAGCCTCGGGGGAGAGGTCTGAGGTGTGCAGGCGCAGGGCTAGAGCCCTCCCGCTCCTTTGCGTCGCTACATTGGTTGTGCCAGGTGCTTCCCAGGAGGACCCTGTAACAGTCAAGACCCAGCATTGACCCTTGACCTCAAGTAGCAATAATTTGGGGGGAGTGTCACGTCCAGGTATAAATGTACTGGATGAGTGTGCACACAGACGAGCTGAATGGGGCTGCAGGTGCACATAGGAGGAGCTGCACGGAAGCCAGGTGTGGTGGCGAATGGGCTCTCTTTGGGGCCAAAGGGCCTTCCAGGTGGAAGGCGGGGCTGGAACACAATGGGCCTACCAGTCAAGTCTGCTGAGTCCTCTTATGCTCCAGGCTCCGGGCCCCTGCCATGCACGCAGTCAGGTTAGCAGCCCCTTGTCAGGAACTCAGGTGGGGAAATAAGGGAGGATGTTTTGTCCTTCCCCCCCCCCGCCCCCCCGCCAAAATATCTGCTTCTCCTGGCCAAGGGGCCCAGTTGGCCTGCAGGCCTTTAGGGCCTGAGAGCTTCCTCCTTCTGGATGTTGCTGGCTCTGCCATGTCCAAAGTTCTTCCAACTGAACCTGACATTCTCTCTCTGTGGCTTCTAGCCTTGGCAGCTGGAGGGTCCAGACTAGAGTGTTAGAGTGTGGAGGCCAGGGAGGCCCCAAGATCTGGGGAAGGAGGACTCCTGTCAGCAGTGGGTTTCAGAGCTGTGGAGGGCGCAGCTGACCTGGAACCAATGCCCCTACTCAGTGCCGCTGGGCTGGAGCCTCCACGGGCACACAGGGGCTGGGAGGGCTGGTCTCTGCAGAGGCCTTGGGGTTGGCGAGGAGACTGAGTTGGGGGGCTTGTGCAGGTTGGGAGGGATAGACTATTGTGTGCCCAGACTGAAGTAGCCTGCTCTGTGAAAGGCGTTGCTTGCTGCTCGGGGGGGAAAGTGTTCAGCAGGACACTAATTCTCAGGGTACTTTTTAAATGGTTATTTTAAGTCAGAGGAGTTTAGTGTTTGGAAACAGACTGCAGAGTCCATGGATGTACAGAAATCACTTGTATCAGGGAAGGAGGAGAACTAACAGTCCTAGGATGACAGAACCCTCTCCCTGCTTTGCCCCCAGGTGAGCATCGCCGTGGGCTGTGCCACTCGCAACAGGACCGTACCCTTCTGCAGCACTTTCGCAGCCTTCTTCACGCGGGCCTTCGACCAGATTCGCATGGCAGCCATCTCCGAGAGCAACATCAACCTCTGTGGCTCGCACTGTGGCGTGTCCATTGGTGAGTTGAACCGGGGCCGGGATACCTGTACCTATAACTTCCCTGGACTTCTGGACCAGGTGGTAAGGCGGGTCCATGGATGGGGGTCTTATTCAGCATATCCTTTCCCAAATCCCAGGGGAAGATGGGCCCTCTCAGATGGCCCTGGAAGATCTGGCCATGTTTCGATCAGTCCCCTTGTCAACCGTCTTTTACCCAAGTGATGGAGTATCGACAGAGAAGGCGGTGGAATTAGCAGCCAATACAAAGGTTGGTCACATGGCTGTTATTTTTTCCACAGAGGGACAGGAGGGGAGGCCAACGTGCAGCCATAGAGCTGCTCGTTCACTGCCCCAGAGTGGTGTCTCCTCACCTTGCCCCTGCTTTTTGTAGCTTGTAGGAGTTAGACTGGGGAAAACGAGATACACGCCGTCCTTCTGGCCACAGGGCAGGCATTGCTCGTTGATCGTCATGCTCTTTCTCTGCTGAGGATCCTGGCAGCCCCTGCCACTGTGGCAGTGGATGCCTGTCTGGCCTCCCTGAGTTGAATTCACTACAACATAATGAGCAACGGGGGCCAGGGCGCGCTGGATGCGCTCTGGCCGAACAGCCCCGCCTGGAGGCCCCTCCACCTGACGGAAAACTCATTTTCCGTCTGGGGCTGGGGGCTGGCAAAGCCGTTGGATCGCTGTCACTGGGGAGGACTGCCTGGAAATGTGCATGCTACAGACGGCAAGGGAGTCCTTTTCCCGCCTACAGGAGTGGCCAGCGTGAGGTGTCTGACAGACACCTCCATGGAGACAATAGGGTAGAGTACACTTGCAAGTGGGAGGTGATGGCCTTTCTAGAAAGACTTTGCAATTCAGGGTAGGATGTGCTATATATCCTGTAATCCTCACTTGCTGTGTGTGTTTCCTTGCAGGGCATCTGCTTCATCCGGACCAGCCGCCCGGAAAATGCCATCATCTATAACAACAACGAGGATTTCCAAATTGGACAAGCCAAGGTCAGTGCGGTCGGCGCCCCCGTGAAGCCCCACAGAGTGAGCCCAAGGTCAGGGCCCACCTCAGGTCCCTGAGTCTCACTGCCCGGCCCCGTGTCATCCCCAGGTGGTCCTGAAGAGCAAGGATGACCAGGTGACTGTGATCGGAGCGGGGGTGACCCTGCACGAGGCCTTGGCTGCTGCGGACCTGCTGAAGAAAGGTGAGGAGGGAAGGACCCAAATAGTCTTAGGTCAGATGCTGGCTGCACGCTGGGTCTTAGGGGTGGGAAATAACTTCATTCAATTAAATGATGCTAATAGCTGCCCTTTAAGCACGTACTACGTGCCCGGTATGATGCTAAATTCTGGAGTTGTGGTGGCCACAGACCTACCCCAAGGCCCTAGGGTTCAGGTACTCAGCACAGTGGTCAGATCGGAGGCCCTGGGGCCTGCCAGTACGATTGAGTCGCCACTCAGCTGAGCACTAGTTAAGTTATTTAGCATCACTGTGCCTCAGTATTCTCATCTGTAAAATGGAGACATTGTCACCTCCCCCGTGGGGAGGTCCTGGGAATTCAGTAAATAATAACCTGGCATTATTATTATCATTGCAAGCTTGAAAGTGTTAGCTGCTGGTAGTGGAGAGGAGACACGCATTAGCCTCCCTACAATGGAATCACAGAAGATGTCCTCTCTCAGCCATGCTGAGCATGAAGGAGAGGGGTGGGCGTGGGCGTCCTTGGGGCAGTGACCTCAGATGTGCGTAGGACTGATATGTACAGAGCTCTGAGGAGCTTGGAGGAAGATGGGGGCAGGCACGAGAGAGCAGGAGACACCGGGGGAGCCCGGCCCCAGCAGGGATGGAGATCCAGGGGAGGGTGTGGAGGAGACGTGGCGGAGTTGGGCTTGCCCTCCTGAGGTCATTCTGCTGGGTTATCACTGGACCTGCCGCCCTCGCACTTGCCTGCAGTCACAGCTTCCCTCCCCATCATCCCGGAGCACAGGGCTTATCTCAGATCAGACACTTGGACCTGTCTCTGGCTTCCTCTCCACCTTCAAAGGCATCTGAGAGGATGAAGGAAAACCATGCAGGCCCCATACATGCCACTCGGTGTTCTTTGACAGTCCAAAGGCCAAGATCCCCTGGCCCAGGGCGTTAGGGAAAAGAGACCAGATGCTGCTAAAACAGGCCGGGAAAGGCTCCCGGGAGATGGGTGGGTGCAGAATGCCGGACCACTTGGGCACCACATATCAGCAGAGGAAAGGGGCAAGCCACTGCGGGCTGGCAAGCACGAGCTCAATGGTGGGAACAAGGGGACCCTTAGTCATCCCCGGGATAGGGGTGGGACACAGGTGGAGCAGTTAGCTGTGTAACAGACAGCTCTCAGGGCACTCCAGCCCAGCTCCCCTGAGCCCCGTCCCTGCGTCTTCTACCCTCACAGAGAAGATCAGCATTCGTGTGTTGGACCCTTTCACCATCAAGCCCCTGGACCGGAAACTCATTCTTGACAGTGCTCGTGCTACCAAGGGCAGGATCCTCACGGTGGAGGATCACTACTATGAAGGTAAGAGGGCCTGGGCCAGAGAGCCAGGGCCAATGGCTCGGGGGAGGGCCCGGGGGCACAGGGCTGGACCTCCCTCCTGGATCCCAGCCTGAGGTGGGAAACAGTGGCCCTCCTGGGAGGCCAATGCAAAGCTGGCTCCTTCAGCCTCAGGCTGAGCCTGGGAACCCAGCTGACTCCCAGCTGCTGGATTTGCTCCATGGAGCCCTGCCACCCAGGAAGCCAGTGGGGATTCCGATCTCACAGCTAAGAGTGGGGAAAAGGTGGCTTGTGTCCAGAAGGAGCTATTATGTCAAATCAAACTGGGAAAGCCACACACAATCTGTTTTGCAAGTCCTTCTCAAAGCAGTCCCTGATAACCACACACCACCTTCTCCCCAGCAGGAGAGGAAATGGCCTAGACTCTGGGGTCCAGTGCAAATGCTAGTCTATTGATGACAGCTGCCCAGAGGATGTCGTTAAAATGATTCAGAGGCCACATTTGAGCTTATTTAAAAGAAGTACAGCAATTGGTGAATGCGTGATGTCTGCTCCGGCTGCCCTTGTGGGGAAAGGGCGGTGTGTACGCCGTCTCTGTCATCCTTTGGTTAGGGAATAAACTCAGGGGCTGGCGGAGGGCCGGGGGACCCACCCTCTGCTCCCCCTGAAACCAAATCACCTGAATCACCTCCTTTCCTTTGCCCAGGTGGCATAGGTGAAGCCGTGTCCTCGGCAGTAGTGGGCGAACCTGGCGTCACTGTCACCCGCCTAGCTGTCAGCCAGGTACCAAGAAGCGGGAAGCCAGCTGAACTGCTGAAGATGTTTGGCATTGACAAGGATGCCATTGCACAGGCTGTGAGGAGCCTTGTCACTAAGGCCTAGAGAGGGCCATTCTATACATTCCTGAGGGATTCTCGCAGAGGTGCTCAAAGATTTACTGAGAGGACTGGTAAATATATGTTTTGAGAAAAATCGGCCTCTGAAATGTTGTTTCTTTGTGGGTGCAGCCAGTGCTGGTTATGGGGAAGAAAGGTGGAGGGGGACAGAGGGAAGTTGTCATCCTTGGCTCTGGGCCAGGACATGGGGGTCCTAAGGCCTTCTGCAGTCACCTCCCCGGCATCCACCTCAGCCGCCATAACTGCTGCTGCCTCGCAGACACTGCCAGGTGACGGTGGACTGCAGTCTGCCTTCAGGGCCAGAGGCTGCGACTCAAATGCCTCGCCCTCAGCTCCAGCCCCTGCCTGCTGCTGGTTCCCTCTCTCCTGTGACCACAGCCTGTTTATCCCCCTGCTACCTGGGCTCAGAACCAAACAGGTTCCCAGTTTGCTTGTGGCCAACTGTGGAGACCTTTATACTAGCCTAGAAGAAATTAATGCCAAGGAAAGAGGGCTGGATGCCCCGGCCATAGGTGGGACCCCCCCGCAGGAAGTCGGCAGAGTTCTTGGGGATGACGAGGCACGTTGTAGACATGTCCACTTGTCCATGGATAATCTGGACAGAAAGAACCCGTCCAACCCCCAGGCAACAAACTGCCTCCTGCTCAGCTATTGGTTGATCCAGGTTTGGCTGTACCAGGGGCTGTGTGTCTGCATCACCAATGCCAGAGGGAGGGGGAAGAGCAGGGATGTGGGGAAGGCCTGGGCCAGGGTTCCTTTTCTCCACCTCTGGGTCAGAGCTTCTCAGCCTGCGAGCACTGGCCGGAAGTGACTTCGGCACTAGGATTGGGAGTCTGAGTAAGTTCCAGGGAGCCCACATGGGGAGGAAGAGAGGAGTGGGCAAGCCCTCTTCTGCATGGGCCAACAGAGGTAGGGGTGGGGGCCAGTTGTCAGCCACAGCTCTGGTACAGACATGATTATGATGCCCCCTTATACAGTCATGCACTGTAACACAACATTTCGGTCAGCAATGGAATGCATATATGACAGTGGTCCCATAAGATTAACGGAGCTGAACAGTTTCTACTACCTAGTGGCATTCATAGCACAACGAATTATCAATACATGTTTGTGGTTTATTAGTGTAAACGAACCTACAGAGCTGCCAATCATGGAAGTGTAGAGCACATATAATTTTACAGTAGTATGTCATACCATTTATGTTTTGTAAGTACACTCTGATGCTTGCACCTCAGGGTGCATTTCTCAGAAGGCATCCCTTTGTCAAGTGGCATGTTACCATAATCAAAATGACGATAGTGGCCCTGCCCAGGTAGCTTGGTTGGAGTGGCATCCTTGCACACTAAAAAGGTGGGTTTGATTCCAGTCAGGGCGCATATGGGAAGCAACCAATTGATGTTTCTCACATCGATATTTCTCTCTGTCTGTATCTCTCTCCTTCCCTTCTCTCTAAAATCGGTAAAAAACATTCTCGGTGAGGATTAAAAACATAACAGTAAACCATGGAAGAGTAAGGAAATGCGCAGGTGTGCAGTCCTGGGAGGGGGACCTGGGGTGCGTGCCACCTGGTGGTCTTCCCTGGTACTGCAATGCCTGGAACTGCCCCCAGGTGGAGCTAAGGGGGCAGTGGGGAGGGGCTACTGTACAGACCGGGCTGTAGCCAGTAGGGAACAGTGAGCATCAGGAGTGAGAGGTGAAGGTGACACGACTGAACACCTGGAAGCCAGTGCTTTATGTGTACACCTCTTATTTAGTCCTCACAACAGGATTATCCCCATTTTACAGATGAGCTAGAACCAGTTACCCCAGCACAGCAGAGCTGGGATTGAAGCTTGGATCTCTGTTACTCCCAAGATGCCAGCCTCTTCACCCTGTTGCCCTTGGGGCCTGCTGGAGAAGGCCCCCTGGAGAAGGGCCTTGGGTTCTTCAGGACAATGGCCATAGGGAGTACAGAGTGAGCTCAGACCCCATAGGTCTGTCCACAAAGTCGCCTGGAGTCCCCAAAGTCTATAGGCCCTCACAGAGAAGTTTCTAGAAGCAAGTGGTGGGACATGGGCCCCTGAGCCATGGGCACAGGCCCAAGCCTGCAGGGAGGCTAGGCTGGACCTGCTAGACCCATGTCCACTGGGCAGCCACGGCCCCCAGGACCCAGGCAGGATAGGCAGCTGTCCTCACTCCAGCCTGCCAGCCTCTCACAGACCTGCCCAGCTTGTGAAGGGGAAGATAGGGCCTGGGCGGCTGGCACTTGGGACCTAGGCAGAATAGAGGGGAGTGGTCATAATCCCAAGGCCCCTGACCCAGTCACCCGCAACCCTAGGGCAGCAAATGCACAGGAACCTGGGACATTTACAGATCCCGGGGCTATAATTAGCCCCTGAAACTGCCTCCTCTTTTTTGGCTGAGAAGACGGTACAGAATACACTTGGTGCAGAATGTGCGGGAAGATGGTCACCTGAACCCTCATGAGAGTTCTAGGAACCTGACATTTCTCCCTCAGCCCCAGGCCAGGGAGGATGAGAATCCAGGACAGGGCCTGAGGCTCTCCGTGGCCTGACCTCTCAGCCAGGAAGGCCTGGCCAGGCCCTGTGGCTCAAGCAGCTGAGTGGGAGGTCAGCGTGGCCTGGGGAGGTCAGCTGGACACCACAACAGCCTCAGGACAAACTTTCCTGGTACCAAAGGAAGGCCCTGCCACGCCAGCTGGCGGAGAGGGGAGGCCAGAGACCACTTTTCTTCACATGACCACACAGCCGTACATGTGACAATGTGACAGTCACTTATCAGTTCCCAGGCCACTCAAGTGAGGCTGCAGGCAGCAGAGCCTGGCAAGGGGCAACAGGGGAGACGGGCAGGGCTGGAGGCACCTCACAGACCTCCACAGACCAAAACGCTGCAGAGAAGCAGGGCTGGGTCCTGATCCCCCCTTCACTATTCTCCACGCTGTGCCATTGCTCTCCAAGCCTCAATTTCCTCATCTGTTAAATGGAAGTAATGACAGGGGCTTCATAAAGCTGCTGTGAGAATGACGTGAGGGATGTAGCAATGTTGTTAGCACAGTGCTAGGGAGATGAGGGCTCCAAAGACAGTGGCAGTGCCTAACGAGTCACAGGCAAAGGCATCTGGCGGGGTTGGTGGCATTCAGCCCAGGCCTCTGTGTGACTACAATACTTAGGAATACTTAGGACTCAGCCTGCAGCAGCTCAGGATGCTGCTTAACAGCTGTTGTTTGTTTTTTTTAAAACAGCTTTATTGAGATAAAATTCACCTATTATAAATGTACAATGTAAGTTTAGACCCCACCAAAAATTTCATTTCACCTGATCTCAAGGACATAGACCTCACCCGTTAGCTACTCTCCGTCATCCTCAGAGGCCCTAGTTGCATCACTTTGCAGGGGGAAGTGAGGAACCTGCACTCCTACCTGTAGGACTGGGGACAGGTGGACTCACGGACCAGAGAGCCTGGGCTGCAGAGGTAGACGGCATTGAAACCAAGATGCATGCTGGGGCAAAAAGGAAGCTTCCAGGCTATTACCACTGAGAGACAGGACAGGGTTCTCTCCCAACAACTCCAGGTCCTGTAGATTTTACTTCCTAAATGATCCCAAATGTGTCACCTTCTGCCCTCATCCTGGTCCAGACCCCTATCACTTCTCGCAGCACAGAGCACCAGTTAGTGGCCTCCAGCTGCCTCTTGGCCTCTGCCCGCCGCCCCCAGCTCATTCTCCTCACAGCAGCCCAAGAGGACCCTTGAGAACCCACCAGAAGCACTCTCCGGTTCAAACACATTCCCTGCCCCTCCCCCACCACTGGATTAAGCCCAGCCTCTGGCAAGGCCCTGAATGGCTTCCTCACCTCAAATGTCTCTCTTTTGCTCTAAAGGCCACAGGCCAGCTTCTCTCAGTTCCTCCATGGTCTCCCCCACTTCCTCTTCTGCCTCCTATCCTTCCCCGGTCTGGGTTGGTGCTCGAACTCTTAGGACAGAGGAAAACACAAGTCAGTGTGGCAATAGGAAGAACATGGGGACCAACTGGAAGGGAGAGCTTGGTGGTGGGCAGCGAGGGAGGGGATCAGAAGAAACTCTGGGAGGAGAGGGCCTGTAGGCCAAGCCTTGGGTGCAGATTGGGTTTTGACTGATGGTAACCTGCATGTGTGTGGGCAGTGGGCAAGGGCCTCCAGGAGGAGGGCAAAGCCTACTTGGGCAACAGCACACATCTGGTGTGACTAGAGGGCACATCCAGGGGATGGGACTGTCACCGGAAAGGGAACAGGCCAGAGTGGGTCTGCCTCTGGCTGGCTGGTACTGTGTAGGTTCTTGACTTCGTGCAGGAAAGATTTCACAGCCTGAGTCCAGATGATTTTGACAGTATGTTTATTAAAGCCGGAGACAGCGAAACAAAGGAAGGGTTAGGGTGGAAGAAGCGACAGGAGAGCCTAGGCGGTGCTCCGCTTTGGCGCCCTGGGAACGTTATAGGAAAGAAGTGAGCCACGGCAGGGCTGCCGTGAGCCCACTGGGAGGTCAGAGCAAAGGGGACCTTGGACACAGGACAGGAACAAGCTGCCCATTGCTCACCTGGTTGCAAGTCTCATGGCAGCCCCTAGAGTTCAGGAGAGAAAAGTAAAGAGGCGTGCCTGAGAGGGAAGGAAAGCGTGGGCATGCTCCGGAGAGAGCCCTTGCTGGGTCTTTGTCCTGAGGATTCTTATCTGTTTTCTAAAGGCGGGAATTTTAGTGGAGGTCTTAGAGGAGCGTCTTAATAGAATATGCCTTCAGCTTTATGCTGATGCATTAAAATGAGATTTATTCCGCTTGTCCTTGGGTGAAGTTGACACAAATGACACTAATTGATTGAATTTCTGCTATCCGCTCTCCATGAGTGTGGTGATTTAAACAGTTTACCACCTGGTTAGGCAGAACTTTGCCATTTACTCTCAAGTATCCTTGGTTAGGGAAGATAGTGTAATGGGGCACAGCCAGGGCCACCCCCTCCGCCCACCAAAGGGTATTTTGTAAAGGGGTTCAGAGATTAGAGTGTCCAAGAAAAATATATTCTCCCCACCCTAGGGCGGGACACCATGGGGGATGGGAGCCTTGAGCAGGGCCACTGAGAGTCAGTTTGCATGTCAATAACAGGATAGCTTCCTTCCTCATTTGCTAAGAGGATTTTTTGGCATATCACCAAAGCTAATCAGGAAGGTTTAAAAGACTTAATGCAGAATGTAACTGGAAGAGAAAGAGGAGAGACAGGGGCCTGCAGGAGAGAGAATGGGACACAGACTCTGGGGAACAGTGTGAAGACCACGCGGGAAGAAAGAGGGGAGAAAGGACTCTTGCTAGTGGGCCAGGAGAAGGTGCCACATGGTTATGGATTGAGAGCTGGAGATCACGGCGACACGGTAGATGGTGCTGAGACCCGCGAGAGGCCGGCCTAGCCGAGCCCCGGATTCTGTTCTTTTTCTTCTGAAGGGCGGTACCCCTGACGGGCCTGACTGGGCAAACTGGGCAAAGTGGGGAAGGCAGGACGGTGTGTGTGCTGGTGGTTGTTTTGAAGGGATTTTGAGGTTTAAGGGTGACATTTAGCCATTAGTCAAACCTGTATAACTTTTGAATAAATAGTTCCTTTTCCTTCTCACCAAACTCTGCCATTCAGAGCCATAATTCCAAGGGTGGCGGGCAAAGGACCCACAACCGAGGGGTCCCGGGTGAGGAGGGTGTCGTTGTTTCAGTAATAGCATCTGGGCGCACCCCCCACACCCGCAAACGGGTCCTTTTTGTTCAGTAACAACAGGATTTTGAAATTTACTAGATGGCTGTAAACTGCTGGGCCCTTTAGCCATCTGTCTCAGTTTCCCTATTCCCTCATCCTGGATTATTAGCTTGTCTCAAGGTGATGCGGCCTTCAATGCTAACTTCATCATTTAGGCCCCAACTATTCCTGAACAGACTTCCATTTTTACTTTTGCAGGAAGAGAAACTTCTCTTTTTCCTTCTCCAACCAGTATTTTATTAAATGCTTTTCACTGCCCAGGTCCTGTGCACAGAGGAATCCAAAGACGAGCCAGCCCTAATTCCTGTCTGCCGGCCAGTGATTCCCCACACCTGGCTGAGGCACCAAGTAGGAGACCTCCGCATATCCTGGGCCTAAAGCACCACATCTCTGTGGCTTTCTTTAGACAAGACAGGCTCAAATTTTCATAAAGGGGTTACTAAACCAAGAGCATACAGGAAGGAAATAAACTCCTAGAGTACTTGACATATAAAATTAATCAGGCCTTTCACAGGCTCTTAAGCCTCCCAAACCAAAAGTGTTTTCTTTCTGTTCTCATCAGTGAAATCTGCATGCAAGCCCAAAGTGAGCTGTAATTTCCAAGGCCACACACCGTGTCACCAACCGCCTCTGGAGATAGCTCATCTAGACATTTTGGTGGCGAAAATGACCTCCCTCCCCTCTGCCCTTCACTTCCTCTTATCTGTGTTGTGTCTTCCCTCTTCCTCTCCCTTTCTCTCATTTCGGACTTACAGTACAGTAATGGGAGGCAGGGAGGGAAGCAAAATATTTAATATTATAACCAGAAATTTAACACTTTAATCAGAAGTTGTCAAGAAGGCTGCAACGAGACGCAGCATTTCTTCACTAAATATTTCTACATTCTCATGCTTTGGAGGTTACCAAAGAAATGGCCCTCCTTAGATCTCTGATTGAGAGAAACCTCCCTCCCGTGGGTTTCTCCCCTTCATAAGGCAATAGTATCCGTTGCCTTGTCATGGAGATTCATTCTAGATTGTGAAATCCTTAAAACGTGGGCGATTTTCTGGTTCATCTTCATTGTCTCCACATAACCAAGTGCAGTGTTTATTACATGACACATGGCGCTCTATGGCTGTCCAACAAAGTGGGTACTTGAGAGATGAGTAACACCATATCACATTAACCTGAGAAAACTTCAGTTTGGTGGTTGAGAAAGTTTCTTGCACAGTTGTATTGCAGAAGATTTCCTGAATTTCGTTACCCCCAGAAACAGTTTTCATGCCTTGTGGCCACCCCTATAGCAATCATGACATTTACTTTGATAAAGGAATGTCAAATCAAATCATGTGACCTCTGGGAGTTATGTGCCTGCTTTGCAATTCCATGTCACAGTTCACCCACATAGTCACTGCTTCTGGTGCTTTTTGTTCCTTTGGGCAGATCTGTATTTACATCTGGGGTGATTTTCCTTGTGCCTGAAGGACTACCTTTAACATTTTCTATAGATGCTGGAGATGCTTTAGATGTCTGAAAAACTCGATGACTCCATGCTGGACAGAGAATTCTGGATTGACTGTTTTTTCTTTTAGTATTTTAAAGATTTGTCCCCATTGTGTCACTTGCATTGTTTTGAAAGAAAAATCTGTTGTCATCCTTATCAGCCTTAGTTCTGTTCCTTTGCCTGCAACATGTTTTTCTTTGGTTCTTTTAAGATGTTTTCTTTATTGCTCTTTTTTTTTTTTTAGCAATTTAATTATGATGTGCTTTGGTGTCATTTTCCTTGTGTCTATTGTATTTGGGATTCATTGAGCCTGTTGGATCTATACTGAGATAGGATAGTAAGAAGCTAGGAAAATTCTTGGGCAAGTGGAATGGGGAAACTGAGACAAGAATATTAAACAAGGACAAACTGAGCTGTTTACAGCCAGCTAGTGAATTGTGAGACCTTATCTCCCCCTACCAAGGACACCTGAGAGAAAATGACTTATACCTCTCCTCCCTCACCAGAGAACACAAACCTCCCTGGCCATAAACCACAGGCCTCAGGGAAGGGAGGAGGAGGAATTATAATGCAAATGGAAAATAAAGGATCCCACTTGGGAAGAAGATGCAGATTCCCTTTCAGGTCCCACCCCTGACCCCGCCCAAGAGAAACAGCAAGTACTTGCTCCCCATAGGAATTTCCCCTCCCAAATTCCTACACTTCCCCCAATTAAACTTGTTCCTGAAATGCCAGGAGGGGGGTGGATGTTAGGGATTTTACCCTCCACCTTCTCAGATTGTTCACTTCTGATATTAATAAAAGTGCAATTATAATCCAATTTGTGTCTCTGCTTTTTGGCTGAGCAGTGACAGGCAGCATGAACCCTGGACTTGGTTGCCCTCCAGTTTCAATACTATAGCTTTTATAGTTTTCATCAAATCTGGAATTTGTCTGCCATTATTCCTTCCAGTATTTTTTCTGTACCATCATCCCCTCTGCCTTCGGAGATTCCATATTCAGAGATTACATATGCATTAGAATGCTTGATATTGTACCACAACTCAATGGTGTTCCGTTCATTTTTTAAAAATTCTTTTTTTTCCCTCTGGGCTTCATTTTGGATACTACCCATTGCTATGTCTTCAAGTTTACTAATCTTTTATCTGCAATGTCTAATCTGCTGTTAATTTTATCACCTTTTTTTTTTCATCTCAGACATAGTTTTCATCTTTAGAAGTGTTATTGGGGCAGGTGTATCGCTCCACACCATGCCCCTCTCCTTTCTTGGGGAGTGAAGAAAAACTGGACTCTACACTTTCTCCTCTCTGAATTCTTTCACAGCCCATGTCACCAACCACCCTTCCATTTCGGTGGCCCATACAGGGACATTCTCTATTTCTCCCTCTCCAGCCTCCTGAACCTTACAACTAGGGGAGCAGTAGGCAGCGGAAGCTCGCTCTGGGGCAACCCCCTCACCCTGTCTCTGTGAGATTCAGGGAGAGGATTCTAGTCTTTCTCCGTCTCTCCAGACTCTGTGGACAGCCTCCTCACCCATCTTCAAGCCAATGATCGATATAAGAAAATTTGGTTTTTCTCTAGAACAATTGACTGGAAATTACTGAAAAACAAAAACGGCTAGACTGACTAACTGCTCCCTGTGGCCACAGGCAGACGATGACATTGGAACAGACTGCAGCCTGTGCTCAGGAGCCACACAACAGCAACCCCTCACCCTTTTAATATCCGATTATAATTCAACAAAAACTTGAAGCCCCCACTCCTCAATGCTGCTGTATCTCTCCACACCATGCCCCTCTCCTTTCTTAGAGAGCAAATAAAAACTTTACTCTCTACAAAAAAAATTTAAAAAGTGTTATTGGGATTTTTTTTAAATATATATCACCATACCTTTGCTTAACTTTTTTTTTTTAAATAGGCTCTATTTTTTTAGAGCAGTTTTAGGTTCACAGCAAATTGAGAGGAAGGTAGAGTTCCTATATACCTTCTGCCCCTGCACATGCATGACGTCCCCATTATCAGCATCCCTCACCAGGTGCTGTATTTGTTACAACTGATGAACCTACTTTGACGCACCATTATCATCCAAAGCCCATAGTTTACATTAGGGTTTGAAACTGGAAAAGTCAGCATCCGTACTGCCTGTCACTACTAGAACTGATAAATAGAGACAAGGATTGAATCTTATGGGCACTTTATTCAGATGCCAGGATCTGGGAAGACAACATGGTATGTACCCTCAAAAACAAGCTTAACATCTCATCTCAGGCTGACCTTTTTATAAGGAGAAGGATAGGTAAAGGGTTTGAGAAAAAAAGATTAACCAGATAAGAGTTGCAATCCAGGGTGATTTTTCCTCGTATTTCTTTATCTGTTGATCAAAAATTGCTTATCTGCATTTTCTCCCTGGAACACAATGGCTCAGCAGATCCCTGGGGCACAAGTGTGAATTGCGCCTACCTGAGTAGTTACCTCCGGGAGTCATGAATTCCATTCCTGGAATAACTGCTTTCCACTTGCATTAATCACTTAAGCCTATCAACTATAGTTAAGGCTAAAATCTTTGTCTCTTGAGTTCCCCTATCAGGTTGACTGTTAGTGTCCTACATTCTCTGGGTTTAAACAAATGTATAACAACATGTATCCATCATTAAATTCCCACTGCATGATACAGAATTATATATTCTATATGATACAGAGTAATTTCACTGCCCTAAAAATCCTGTGTCATCCTTTACTTTTTCAACATATGGAATACAGTTATAATAATTTTGATGTCCTTGTCTACTAATTTTAATACTTGTATTGGTTCTGGGTCAGTTTTAATTGATTGATATTCCTCCAGTTTCTTTTCATGCCTGGTCATTTTTGATTGGATACAAGACATTGTGAATTTAACTTGATTGGGCACTGGATATTTTTTGTATTTCCATAAATATTCTTGGGCTCTGTTCTAGGATGCAGTTCCCTCTGGATACTCTACACAAAAGCCCTGTATCATGAGGTTTTCCAGTCTGGCTGCTGAGAACAGGCACTATTCCCAACTCTGAGTTCTGAGGATTGTTCCCTTTCATCCACTCATATGGTTCTTTCTCCCAGCCTTGGGCTTCATCACATGCATGCACAAAGAGTACACAGCCAAGTACTCAAGGAGGACCCTCTCCAGCTCTCTCATCTCTAATAGGCTACATGGTGAATTCTAAGACCCTGGCTTCCCTAAACTCTTACAGCTCCACTGGTCCCACCTCCCGATGCCTCAGCGCGGAGACTGTCTCCAGGCAGTAAAGTTGGGCAGCCACAGGGCTCACCTCCCTCATTTCCTGTCTCAGAGGGTACTGCCCTTTTGTTGCCTGAGGTCCAGCATCTTGAGAACTGTTGTTTTTATTGATTTTCTCTCGTTTTGTTTTCTTTTGTTTTCAGTCAGGAAGGTAAATATGGTACCTTTTTTTCCATCTTGGCTGAAAGCAGGGTTCCACATAACCCATTTGGATAAATAAATTATGGCAAGTGTATGTGATGGAATATCATAGAAACATGAAAAGGAATGCCTTAGCCTGTCACAAAAGACTACATATTGTGTGATTCTATTTATATGAAATGTCCTGAATAGGCAGATCTATGCAGTCAGAAACTGAAGCTATGGGGGAATTTGGAGGGAGGTGATAGCTAAAGGGTATGAGGTTTCATTTCTGGGTGATGAAACAGTTCTAAAATTGTGGCAATGGTTGCACAACTCGATGAATATACTGAAAACCACTGAATTCTACACTTTAAAGGGGTGAAAAAGAAAAGAAATGCACTTGAGCTACAGGGCTTGGCAAAAGTCAACTTCAGAAGCACGCCAGGAGGAAATCTGGTGGCAGAAGGATCCTCTGAGCAGAGATAACTGTTTATATAAAGCTTTAAAACAAGCAAAACAATCCTCTAGATATGTTCAGGGACTCCTCTGGCCTGTGGTGCGGGGAAATGCTCCCCACACTGAAAGGTGGGGCTGGTTCTCTCTGGAAAAACACAGGAAATTAGGGTTGTGTGTTGGGGAGGGAGGTACAAGGGGTACAACTGTATCTCTAATGTTTTATTTCTTGGTCTGGGGCAGCATCAGTCTTTGTGCTTTCCTTCATGTCGGAGAGTCTTCCTGATAAGACTTGTCAGATAAATCGCTCCGCCTTCGCCGGGCGCCAGGGTCCCCCCTTCCCTGCGCCCGCACAGCGCTCCGTTGAGAAGGCCAGTACCAGGCCGGGGGTCTGACTTTCCATGGCTGTTGCAGAAAGAACACCGGATAGTTTTGGGAACAACTGCTTGAAGCTTAATTTTTACTTCCCCCAGAAAAACGCAACTTTCCCATTGCCCTCGCCTACGCTGTGCCTTCCCCAATCTTTGAAAGTCCCGGAAAGGCTACCGAGCTCATGAAGGCAGCTTCCTCTGTGCCTCAGCCCGGGGTCACTGCACTCTCCTCCCTCCAGCCAGGCTGTCGCTGTCACTCTCACACCGCTGCTGCCACAATTCCCCCATTAGAATTCCCCCAATTCCCCTGCCACTTCCAACAAGAAATGCCAGGCTCATAACGGCCCCCACCTGCAGGCCGCGCCGGCCGCCGGTGTGAGCACTTGATTAAGCCCGTTCCTCTCTCCTCCCGCGGGCGCCTCTCCCACGAAGAGAGCTCTGTTCCCAGGCAGCCTCGCCCAGGCCTGAGACGGGGTCGGGCCTGGCCCCCCAGTGACAGGAGAGAGAGCCTGACCTCACACAGCCCTGCGAGCAGGGCTGCCCCTCAGGGGACCACCATCCTTGGGCCCAGGCTCCCAGGGCCCTGCACACTCGGGGCTCTGCCCGGCTCCCAGGCCTTGGCGCCTGCCCGTTCCTCTGCCTGGGGCTGCTTCCCCGACCCCAGACTCTCGCCTACTCATTCCTTTTATCTGTTAAAACCTGTGAAATGTCACCTCCCTAAAGAAAAGCACCTAGAACAAACAGACTGTGTAACAAACCATTTTAAAGGGATGCCTGGGTACCCAGCAGTCAGGTCAAGAGACAGAACACCTACCTGGTCTTTAAAATAACACTTTTTAAAAATTATGAAACATTTTGAACATAAAACACAGAGATGAAACTAAGTATCCACAGGCCCTCCACTGAGCCCTATAAACCTGTAATGGTTTTCCTTACATTCTTCAGATTTTTTCAAAGAGGCAAATCACTCCAGAAGGAACCCCAGGACTTTTCGTCCTCCCTGCCCCCGGCCGCGTCAGCCCTGCCCCCAGAAGCAGCGAGCGTCCTGGCCTGGTGTTCTCACCCCTGCTGGTCTGTGCACTTCACAGAAGCTTGCGTCCTGAGCTCAGAGCCACTCTGGCCTGCACTGTTTCATGGCCCGCACACACCCTCCCCCGTCCGGCAGCTCTTCATACCACGGCCAAGGCTTCCCCCAGCAGTGAAGATGTGGGCCTTCGCACACCCAAAGTGTGCCAGTTGCCCTCCCGGGGGAGGGGGGCAGGTATACGTTTCCATCCTTGCTAATAGGGACCCTCTGCTTTGCCTCTCAGCAGTACTTGGTATCCGCAGACTTTAAAAGTGTTGCAGGTCTGATGATGGCACTTGCTCGTTCTTTGGATCCCCAGATTAGAAGTCTCCTCTTCCAGGAGGCCTTCCCTGGTCTCTGCTGCTCTCCCAGGGAGAGCCAGCGCCTCCTGCGTGCACCCACCGCCCCTCGCACTGTAATACATTGTCTGTTTACAGGCCCCCATGAGACCATGAGGCCTGCTCCTTGTTTGCACCAGTTTCTCCCCATTCTGCCGAGCCCTCTGCATGCAGTCAGTTCTCAGGAACTACTCACAGAGTTAAGGAGTCCAGCCTTCATTTCAGAGTCATGACCACAAATGTACTAGAAAAGCCTACAGCTCAGGTTATCACGTTAGTAGCTGCTCAAGGCACATCAGCACAAACTGCATATCCCCGTTCTGATGCTACCAGCAGGGGCTACCGTTGGGGGCCTGTGGGAGGGTCTCAGCTCTGGAACATGCTGGGGAACGTAGGGAGGAAGGTCATGAGGGCCGAGGGAGAGATATCAGTGTGGGTTGTGAGACCAAACCAGAGGGGACAGAGAAGGGGACACACTCCAGGCATTGGTAGCTTCTTCTGCAGCTACCACAACTTTCAACAGAATTTCATGAATAAGTTATTTTATAAAAAGTGTGTTTTTTTTTTCCTGGAAGCTAATCAACAAAACAAGCAAGCAAAATATAACCAGAGACACTGAAATAAAGAACAAACTGACAGTAACCAGAAGGGAGGGGGGAGAGGGATAATGGGGGAAATTAGGGGAAGGGTCATCAAGGAATATGTATAAAGGACACATGGACAAAACCGAAAAGGTAAGATCGAGGGTGGAAGGCGGGGATGGGTGGGGCGTAGGGGACTGGTGGGGAGAAAATGGAGACAACTGTACTTGAACAACAATAAAAAAAATTGTTTTTAATCCTCGCCCAAGAACATATTCATTGATCCTAGAGAGAGGGTAAGAGAGAGAGAAAGAGAAGAAAAGAAGCATCAGTGTGAGAGAGAAACATTGATTGGTTGCCTCCCATATGCACCCCAACCAGGGATCAAACCTGCAACATAGGTATCTGTCCTGACCAGGGATCGAGCCAGTAACCTTTTAGTTTACTGGATGATGTTCCAACCAACTGAGTTGCACCTGCCAGGGCTCATGAATAAGTTATTAAAAGCAATTTCTTATTTGTATTTGAAATCAACATCTCTGTTTCAGCACAAGGAATGAGTCCTAGGTTCCTGCTTTGCTACTAAAAATCTGTGATATTAGACAAATCACTTAACTTTCTGAGCCTTGGTGTTATCTGTAAATGTAATTTTTCTAGTCTTATCTCTCTCATAGGATTGTTGCCAAGATAAATAAAAAGACAATATGATTTTTAAACTGTAAAAAATAAAAAGAAGAATTTTATGACAGTGGTAATTATTGCCTTTTGTACCATTTGATTTTAATTTGTGCCAAGAACTGGGACATTTGGCATTCACATGTTCTTTATCATAATTTAAAACCACCTGAGACCTACATACCATTCGTATCAGCCTTAGACACTCATTTTCTTGCTGCTGAGCTGGCTGAGGGCCCAAAGCCCATAGTGAGGGAGGGAGGGAAGGGACCCTGCTGCCAAGTCTGGGACCTACTCCTGACTCACAATGCAGGGCTCTTCACTCCACTCCCATCCCGGGAGAATGGTGTCCCCTTTCTGCAGGAATCCTGGATGCTGCAGCCTGGGCCCAGCCAAGCCTTATACTTACAGCATCGTTAAGCTTCATTAAGGCAAACATGTACGAAAACAGAAAAAATTTCATGGAGTTAAGAATGATAGTCCTAGATTTCCTGGGTACTTACTATGTGCCAGGCTATACCAACAGTTTTTTATGCGTTGGCCTCATAACAACCCTATAAAGCTGGTACTATTACGCACAAGCTACAGGTGAGGAAACAGAGTATCAGAGAGGCTGGGTGGCAGCTGGGGATGGGACAGGCAGCTGCAGACTCAGATCCGTCTTCAAGCCTGTGTCTCAGGGTTTGGCCAGGAGCACTGCCACCTCCTGGCTCCTGGTAGGCTGAGTATGAGCACGGGTCCAATATAAACTGGGGCATATGATATTCATCTGTAGCAAACCGGAGCCAGGGTTTAAAGACAATCTTTTTTGTATTTTTTTAAACATACTTTATTTCCAAGCAGGACGTTCAAGAACAATTGAGCTAACAAGATCCATTTTTAATTCAATGCAAGCATTTTCTGAAGTGTTTTTTTAACTTAATCGTTGATACAAATTGTGTCTAAGTGGCTTAATTGTTTCTGAACTCATGCTTTAAAACCCAGGAAGTGGCTCAGAGAGGCCTTGCCAATACTGTTGATGGTAGGTTTCTAATGCACTGCGGCGAGCTGCATCTGCCTTGCTGTTGAACTAGGTCCCAACCCTCAACGGGGGCTGTGGGCCTCCACCACCCAGCAGCTGGTGGACATCAATTCCTGAGGTCCCTGGCTTTTGGTCACCTGCTGCTGCTGACATACCAGGGCAGGAATAGCAGCCACCCCTCCTTGCCCTTACCCCCTCCCCATACCAGAGCCGGGGGAGGGGGGAAAGTAAGAGGCAGGACTGTGTTTTGAGTGGAGAAAGTGCTCAGTGTACACTTGCAGTCTCACCTGTGCTCATTCATCAACACTTACTGACCGCTCACGATGTGCCTGGCTCAGTATGAATCTGCAGTGGGCAGAAAAGGGAAGGAGCCAGGCTGCTCTACTGTAGGAGGAAGAAGGCTGTGAACACAGCGGGCTACTCCATCTGAGGGTTTCCCTGTGTGACCCTTCCCATCTGTAGCCTCAGTTTTCCACCATGGATCCATGGGGATCCCTGCTGAAGGTCCATGATCTCCAAGGGGCCTTCCAGTTCCACGTCAGCCTGCCTTTGCCGTATCCTAGCTACCCTCTGCTGTCCCTGCCTGCCACCAGGCTTGCCTTCCTTCTTCCTGGTGCCTCTGGGGATCAAGACAAGAGACCCTGTGTTTTCCCCGATAGCTCCTGAGCAGGCTCAGGAGATTGTGCTCATCTCTGTGGGAAACAAGACAACAGAGCCCCCAACCCAGAGCTACTGGACCAATTCCTTAACCTCTCAGAGCCTCTGTTTGCTGAGGGAGACTAACAGTCATTTTCTCACAGATTTCTTGTGAGGATTAATTGCTGTCAACGACGCAGGGAAAGCATCAAGCACAGTGCTGGACCCAGGTCCTCTCTGTCATAAGCTCTTGAGTGGCACACAGTGAGTCTCACACTAGAACATGGCATTGAGTGACAGCTCCAAGAGATGCCCGTCAAACTCCTGGCACAGAGCAGGCACTTGAGGCTTGTGGGAATGTATGAATTCAGGAGCAGAGCCCAACGCTGCCGCCCCACCCACAGCGTGTGCCTCTACCATCACAGGTGAAATCAATAGAAAGATAAACTCTCCTCTCAGAAGAAAAAGGAAAAGCACCGTCTGAGCAGCAAACACGGGGCCTTCCGAGTATGTATTTCACAGCAGGGGAAGAGAAGTTAAGGGTTTCTGAGGCCACTTTAGAAGCCTGATTTGGGGGCTGGTATTAAACTTCCAGAGACTTAACTTGCTGAGGCTACAGCTAGTGAGAGTTGAATTCCACCATGTCAGAGGCCCAGGGGGTGCCTCAGGGCCCCAAGCCTCATGGGTCTGGCCTGACCTGGGCCATATTGACTTGGGTCTGGCTCACACTTTTGGGAGCCTTCCTTTGCCCCTCTTTACCTTCTTTGCTACTAGGTCCCATGTTTTCCGTTGCGTGCATCTCCCTCCTCCCAGCCCCAAGGAAATAAAGTGCCTGGGAAGGTGGTCAGGACTCAGAGGAACCAAAACCAACTCTGCAGACTCTAACCTCACACAGAGCAATCTGAGGTCACCTGCGGGGCAGTCAGGATGCGGAAGGGAGGTCCCATACAGCTTGAAGGGGGCCAAGGAGGAGGAGGAGGCAGGTGCATGGTGGGCTGCAGAGGTGTGAACCCCCAGCGTGCTGGAATGAGGCCAAGGACATCAGCTGGAAGTTCTGAGGCCCACTAGCCCCCCACCCCCGAACCCCGGCAAATGCTGCACACCCTCTTATTTCCTGCTTTTAAAACCTGCAGAAAACAGGGACTTCCCAGCTCATATCGGTTATTCACATCTTCTTAAAAATTTAATCTTTATTGTATTTTTTTCCCATTACCATTTAGTCCTTTTATACACCCCTCCCCCTATTCACATCTTAAGAATAAATTGAGGAAATGTGACTATGATGTTGGGCGAATGCCAGAGAATGGGGTTAAGATATGGATTAGCCCAAAGAGCCTCTTAAATGTTAGAGGAGCTGTCTAGATGTGTAACTTTCGTGTTTCTGAGTCTGCAAAATGGTTCTCCAGCAATTTCCCCAGGGACAGATGGGTTAAGAACCCAGCACTAAAGCTGCGCAAAGCTGGTCCTCCCGGGTCTGCATCTGCCCAGCACCAGAGGGCGCTGCAGCCCGGCGCAGGCGGTGGCTTCTCTCCGCCCCCCTCCCGCCCCGTCCCGCGCACTCCCGCCCCCATGCTCACCAATTTTTGACTAGTGGTTGGCTCTCAGACAGGGGCCTTCTGGGGTCGGGTCCAGCCGAACACAGGACCTGGACAGTGATTTCACCTTCTAGACTGTGGCCTGCTCGGAGCAGGATTTCCTGGCTTCATCTAGATAACTGGGCAAAATGCAGATTCCTGGATCTCACCCAACTGGCCCCCTATGCTGATGCAGGTTGGACCCTCCGGGGAGCTTTAAATATACTGAAGCCTGGGCCCCTCCAGAGATCACCATTTTATTAGACCTGGAAAGCCTGGGCAGCAGGGTCCTATGTACAGTCCGGTCTGAGACCTGCTGCGCAGAAGCTGGGGTGGCGGACATGTCCATGTCACCCTGCCCAGCCCTGAGCATGAGGCCTGGCACACATTTCCGATGGGGTGTGTTGCTCCCACCAGCCCTGCTCTGGGCCAAGCTGACTTCTCCGTTCACACACCCACTTGGCAGGTGGGGTGGGGCAGCCTGCCTGCTTCCAGACCCCCAGATCCCAGTGAGAGTGTGGCTCTGAGCCAAGCCACGAGAAGCATTTCCTGAGGCAGCTGGGTCAGGCTTGGCGCCTACCCAGCTCTAGGAACAGGCCTGCCTCCCAGGCAGTTTGGGTCTCCGTCAGCCGCTGCTCCATCCCAGCCTGCTTGAAGTGGGCCCCTCAGCCCCAGCCGTCTTTTCCTGCGCTTTTCCCCGCACCATAGGGTACCCAGCATCAGGCCTTAAGGTGCTCCAGAGCTGGGTGCTTCACACGGAAGCTGTGATTAATGATCCCGTTTTCAGATGAGGAAACTGGGGCCCGATGAAGAAACTCATGGAAGTTCCACAGTGGGTGGGTGGCAGAATGCAAATCAAACCCCAGGCTCCTGATTCTAGGCACCATGTTCTTCCCACCACCTTCCACTGCCTCTAGCTGATAAACTGTTTATTCCCCCATTCTTCACAGGGGGGTGTGGGGTGTGGCACTGGAGCTCTGTGTGCAAAGCTCTGTCTTGGACCTGCAGGGAGGTGGCAAGAGGCTCTGAATTCAAACACCCACCGTATTTTTGTTCTAAACTCACTCTAGACAGGCCCTGTGGGGTTGGGGGAGGTTTGGGGGCCTCTGTGTTGCAGCACAGGAAGGGGCCGGGGTCCCCAGGCGCCTCCTCTTGGCTCCCGCAGTCCCAGCATCCCTCAGCACAGTCCATGCCTTGCTGCCTGTCTTCCCTGGGGTTTGCACTGCTCTCTGCAGAGCAGGGATTCGACTAATGTTTCCTGAGAGGATAGAGGGGAACAGGGGAGGTGGGCATTTGGCCTCTGGGTAGAGTTCAGCTCCCTTATCTCCACAGTCCCCTCCCTCGCCAGCACCAGCCCCACCTTACCCTACTTCTTCTCTCTAGCTATAGAAACTTACACCTCAGCCCGGAAAAGTGTTTGCTGGGAAGTCAGCTGCTTGGCTGCTGGGACCAGCCAGTCAGGCCCAGGGGCACCTCACCCACTGCTAAGGACAAAGAGCTGAGGGCTGGACCAGAGGAGCTAGAGGGCGGGCCCTGCCACAAGGCCTATCCCCCAGAAACAGAAAGAGGGAGCAGAAGGGAGAGAGGTGAAGAGAAAGAAATAGAAAGCAGGCGAGGGGGAGACGTTGAGGTGGTGGGAGATCTGCGTGGCTCAGGGGACACTGGAGCATGGCTGTCAACCTGGACCCAGCCACTTGGCATTTTCTCAGTTTTTTCTCCGCCCCTGTGCCCTTCCTCTTCTTTAAGGAGGCAAGGGCTCCTGAGAAGTAGATCCTAGAACTCAGACAGACTCCTCTGTGGCAAGGACAGGGATAAATAGTAATGCGATGGGAGTTACACCTAGCATTACCGTGCCTTGTCCCCATTTTACAGATGAGTAAACTGAGGCTTAAAATGATTGACATGAACATGTCTTCTGGACACTCTGCAATTTGAATCCAGATCTTCCCAAAGCCTGAGCTGTGTTAACTTTCTCTTCCCTTCCTTCTTTCCAGCCTGAGCCAGCCCCTAGGCCTTTGTTCGTGTCTTCTGGCCAGGTCTTCACCTCTCTGCTCTTCTAAACTGGCCCCTCATTCTGCTGAGACAGACTGTCTGCAGCTGGAACCACCTCCTCTCATCGCCCCATAGAGCCGTCTGGGCTCTGTAAGCTACAGAGAAAAACCCAGGGCCCTAGAGCCGGAGGAAACCCATAAATACAAACACATTTGCATGAAAGCACAGGGGTCTGTGCCTGCAGCTAACAGCTCAGTTAGCTCCCAGGATACAGCTGCCACCAGCTTCCTGGGACAAACACGTCCCCAGAGCCAGGTTGGTACCATTAGGTGTTTATTTAGATACACAAATAAAAGAACCTGGTGGTTCACATACCTTGTGCTCCTTTTTTTTTCCTTGTCATATATATATATATATATATGTATATATATATATACACACACACACACACACACACACACACACACTTTTTTTAAAAGATCAACACATTACCAATTCCCCATATTTTTTCCTCTACTGAGCAATATATACAGCTTGTTTCGTGTGTGTGTGTGTGTTTATGCATATATATAATACATTTTTTCAATATATAACTACATTCAAGTAATGAAACACAGGATTTACAGTTTCCCTCTGAGGGCAGAGGAAAAGCAAATTCACACTCAGTTCACAGAGGAAGTACCATGAAGAGCCCAGTCAGACAGGAGCCGAGGCCCCTCCTGGGGGGAGGGCGGAGGGCAGCAGCAGAAATCACGACAGTCACACTGTTGCTTATCGCGGGGGGGTGGGCAGGTGCTCATGCAGGGTGGCCAAGCCTGCTCTGTCTGGGCTGGGCGGGCGTGGCGTGCTGGCCGACCCAGGCTCCTTGGCTGGGATGCTTTGGGGGGCATGTCTGGGAATCTCACTTTTCCAGAAGCCTCTCGAATTTGGGATTCACAAAAGAGAAACCAGCGAATGCTGTCTGGTCCATGGAGTCAATGAGGTTCTTGTCGCTGTAGGAGAGGCGCGCCTTCTCGTTCAGGAACTCCTGGTCGAAGTTGCTGTAGTCTCCAGGGGACTTCTGTGGGCACAGGGTAGAAATGGGTGAGTAGGATACCCAAGGGGCAGCCTTCCACAGGCTCCCAAATACCTTGGGCATCCCTGTCGGGCTGGGCCAGGCCAGAGCTGTCCTTAGTGGGACCAGAAAAGGGAGTCTTTCCCCACAGCCTGAGAGGAGCCCAGCCAGAAGGTGGATGCCGTTTTTCCAAGAGGACGAGGGAAGCCTACAGGGAGCTCTGAGCCGGGATTAGGAAAGGTAGGTGTGCCCACGGGCCAAACCTCACCCACCACCTGTTTTTGTTACTCCCATAAGCTAAGAATGGATTTTAAATTTTTCAGTGTTTAGGAAAAAATCAGAAAGAGAATATTATTTCATGACATGTAAATTAAATGAAATTCACATTTCGGCATCCATAAATTCATCCATAAAGTTTTATTAGTACATGACCACACCCGGTCATTGACATACCATCTATGACTCCTTTGAGACCTTCTGGCCTGCAAAGCCTAAACTAGTTACTATTGGGATATTCAAAGGAAAAGCCTGCCAGCTTGGCCTCTCAGGATACAGTAAAATGGTAACCGAGAGCCAATCTCGTGGTCCTCAGGCCAAACTGAGCTGGCAAGAACATCATTCTGACCAGCAGTGGGTTTTAATGGCATTTGAGCCAATATTTTTAAATTGGACAATTTGACATAAAAACACAGATTTCTGGCTTCTTTTGAAAACAGACAGAGCAGAGCAGCCTTGGGCCCATTTCCTGGTCCATCCTCTCCTGGTGCTGAAGTGCCTTCTGGCCGCTTGCCACAGGCCCCACCCCATCCCACTGACAGGCTGCTGGTCAATGCTCCCGCCTCGTGCTTCTTAGTGCAGAGAAATCAGTCTCTCACTCTTTCTGTTGTAAGTGAGACTGAGAGCAGGCTGCATGATTTTCCTGCAGCTGGTCAGGGCTGGAGTGCCATGTCCAGCCCAAGAGGATGAGTTTGAGGTCCCTGGAGCAAGAAAAGCACTCTGCAACTTCCAGGCACGCAGGCTGCCCAGTGGGGCAGCAAGTCCTGATGGAGGGGAAGCAGAGGAGAGAAAAGGAGTGGGAAGGAGGAACTGTGAACAAAGAGCGATGGAGTCCAACTTCTGAGGTATTTGGGATGCTCCAAATTCTGGCCGCAGTCTGCCTCTGCTCTCCTGCTGGCCTTTGTGGATTCTGGGCCTTCGTGTGAACCATCCCTTTCTCTACCTGGAAAAACTCCCAGATGCTCCCAGCCCTGTTCAAGTCCCACTTCCTCTCAGATGCACCGCATTCTATGCCTTCTGGGCTCCTGCTGATAGACCCTCCTGATGACAACTGATCATGTGTGGCCTTGTGACAGCTCTCGTACAGTTGTGTTACATCATGAGTAAGCATCTGTGTTCAACTTTCTTATCTCTGTTGAGCTGGCGTTCCTCCAGCTCTAAGAGCGCTGAGCAGCTCAGCACAGTGCTCTGCACCCAACAGGCACTCAGCATTTCCAATATTTATTGGAAAATGGATTGGACAGATGAAAGGAAAGAGGCCTTAAATTCTGATTCCTAAAGCACAGTCCCCTGCATATAGCAGGTGCTAAAAAAATGTAGATTAAGGGGTGGCTGGATCCATAGTTCCCAGTGTTTGCTGAATGACTGAGTGAGGAGAGAGAAGGTGAGACTATCAAGCCAGAGGCTGTGACTGCATGTACCAGGAAAGTCGGGGAAGCAGGTCTGCTCAAAGAAGGGAGAGGAGAAAGCATGTAAATGATGTGGGAGAGAGGCAGGCGAAGGAGGTGCCCACCCTGAAGGCAGCAGGGGCAACACTGAGTGGGTGGCCCTCCTGAAGTTGGATCACATACCACTTTGGGCTTGAAGGGCGGCTCCACCTGACGTTTCTCCAGCAGAGTCCAGTTAATAGTCTTGAAGAACGGATGGATTTTGATGTTCCCAGTCACTCCCAGCCTCTTGGTCGGGTCCCTTTCAAGCAGCTGCAACCCAGCAGAGGCCCCTGTTAGCACCCATGGGCTGTAGGAAATCAGAACCTCAGCAACCCCCAAGCAGACCCAGGACGTCCAGGAGGCGTGGCCCAGCCCAGCGGTTCAGCCCAGGGCCGCTGGGGCTGACGGGATTTTCTCTGGCCTGCTGGGCTCCCACGTCCCCCAGAGACAACAGGTTGTGGGCAGGGGCTGCTGGGACTTGAGTTAAAGTGGTGGCTGTTTATTGAGTGTTCACTATCTGCCTGGCACAAACCTATGCTTTGTACGTTTTCTTCCCAACTACTCAGGATTTCATAGCTCCATTATGCAGATAAGGAGACAGACTCCGCATTTAGCCTCAGGCCTGTCTCCTGGCCTAAGCTCATAACCAAATCACCATGCCAGACCAATTTAGGGCCGGGTACTCAGACAGGACCTCCTGCGAATGTGGCGAGAGAGGACTTCCCCCAACATGTTAGGACTGGAGCATCAGTGTGGCTGCCATTGCAGAGGCTTCTGGCATTCCCGTGACCTCACGTTTACTGGTTCTTGCCCCTAGCCAGCCTAGCCCAGGGCCTCCCACCTTCTCCAGGATATCCTTGGACTCTTTGGTGATCCAGCGGGGATAATGCGGCGTGTCCACACGGATGGACTCGAAGAGTTCATCCTCATCGTCGCCGTGGAAGGGGGACTGCCCAATGAGCATCTCGTAGAGAAGGACTCCGAAGGACCACCAGTCCACAGAAAACGAGTACTTCAGACCCTGCAGGATCTGGGGCGGGAGGTGCCAGAGCTGAGAGGGATGCCGGAGCACGACCCCGGCCAGCCCTCCTCTCCCTCTGGCTTGGCGCAGACATCACCTCTCAGGGAAGCCTTCCTGGCTCTACCGTGTTAACACGTGTCTGACTGCGCTGGAGGCCGGGCGATGGGAGCTCACCTCGGGGGCAATATAGTCAGGGGTGCCACAGAAGGTGCTGGCCTGCTTCTCCCCGAATATGTTCTCTTTGCACATCCCGAAGTCAGCAATCTTGATGTGGCCGTTCTGGTCCAGCATCACATTGTCCAGCTTCAGATCCCTGAGGGGAAAGGACAGGAGGAGGGATCAGCAGGAGCCAAGTCCACCTGTACCCCAGCCCCCACTTTCAGCCTTGTAGGCCTATTATTCTTCCCAAGGGGACAAGGGAAGGAGAAAAAGAAAAGGAAGCAGGAGGGAAGGAGGCACCAAAACAGGTGCTTCCTGCACACCACCTACTGTGTGTTCTATGCAAGACACACGCCCCCCTACTTTCCAGAAGCCAAAGTGAGACTCAGAGAGGTGATGTCACCTGCCCAGGGCCACCTAGCTGGTCAGCAGTGGAAGTGGCCCTAGGTTCAAGTTTGTGTGACTCCACATGTGCAAGGACCATGTCTATTTTTACATAGTTGGTTGTTGGAGTAGATAATTTATACACATGGTAACACATACTAGAAAAGGGCAAACACCATGCACGAAGCCCATCTTTTGCCAACGTCAATGGCCAGGCCTTCCCTAGAGTCATTCTAGGTATGCACAAGCACATTACAATATGCATTTTACCTCATCTTTTAAAACATGCACCTTAATATTCAATATACACTGTCCCATGGGTTGGTTTTCCACTTGACCACCCATCTTGGCACCATCCCATATCAAGACACAGAGCATGGCCTCAGCCTCTTCGATGAGTGCATAGGAATACCGTCGGGTGGGACTGTCACGTATTGGGTGGGAATTTTATGGGACCAGTTCCTACTGGTGGAAGCTGAGAGTGCTCAGATGGGGCTTCAGAGTGGGACTCACTGCACTGAGGAAGGCAGACACCATACCAGTCAGTGCTGCGCTCCCACCAATGGCACTGAGCATGGGCAGTGAGGTCCCTGTCCCTGGAGCCATGCCAGCCTCGGCTGAGGGGCCACCAGGAATTCCAGCAATGGAGTAGGAGGTCAGGCAAATACCCAGCTAAACACTGACTCCAAGCAGAGATGGGGCGAGAGCTAGGCTGGGCTCCACTCAGAGCATTTCAGAGGATATGATGGGGTTGGAGCTTCCTTTCCTGAAAGCTCCCCCAAACCCCAGCTCCCCACCACCCGTACCTGTAAATGATCCCTTTGCTGTGTAGAAACTGTAGTCCACACACTATCTCAGCAGCATAAAACCTGATATGAGAGAGAGAAAGTGGAAGTGTTCTGGAATTTCTGCCAATCGGCCCTTGCTTCTCCCCGGTCCCTCATCCCCACCTCCAGGGGCAGGAAATGCTGCAAATAACTCCATGGACCACCTGGGCCTGATCAAGTACATCTTGTGTCAGGCAAGGGGAGGCTACAGCCAAGGCAGAAAAGAAAATTATGAAGGAAAAAGCTCCAAATAAGACAATTTTCTCTCATAATACACATTTATAGTGAAATACATATGTACCTGCACACACACACAGAGTTTGGGGCTGCACGCTAGTCCTCACTCGCCAGGACCCTGTGTTACGCAGATCGCAATGTGTGAGGATGCCCTGACTGAGGCCCAAGGAGTGGACAGAGCCCGGCCTGTCTGCTGTGTACCCACGCAGAGCTCGCCCACCGCCCAGGCTTCCCATACACTGGGGGCAGCCCAGCTGCCGCCAATCCCTCCAACCCCAGCGCTACTCAGGGGAGCATCTCCAGGGAGAGGAAAAACGTGAAAGGAGGGCAGACTGGCAGTGGGCTCTTCCCGACAGGGCCCGCACGTACATGGCTCGGTACAGCTCGAAGCGGCCTTTGTCCTGGATGTGGTACATCAGGTCCCCTCCATTGAGGAACTCCATCACGAAGAACAGGTGATCCTGGGGTGGGGAGGGTGGTGAGCAGAGGGACAGAAACAGGAGGGCCACTGAAGCAGGGGACAGCTCTGCCCTGGGGGACCTAAGAGGAGGAGAATGGCCCTGCCCTGGGGGTATGAGGAGGGGATCACAGCCCTGCCTTAAGTGATCTGCGTAGAAGATCATGGTCCTGAGTGGGGGCCTGAGAGGAGCTGTAGCCCCCAGAGCAGTGACAGAGGGAGGGTCAGGCACCTTGGTCTGGAAGGTGCAGTAGAGGTGGGTGAGAAAGGGATTCTCCCAGGCGAGCGCCAGCACCCGCTTCTCCACCATGGTGCACTCCACATCATCGTCGATCAGAACCACATCCTTCTTGAGGGCCTTGATAGCGAAGAACTCCTTTTTGCCTTTCAGCTCTGCAAGCAGCACCTGAGGGGTGAGTGGGGTGCTGAGCAGGAGAGGCCCTGGGCCCCAGGCCAGGGCACCACAGCCCCTCCCACCCAGGCCCCCTGGGCTGCCCCAGGGCCATGTGGCCCCTCACCTTCCCAAAGCTGCCTTTTCCCAGGACCTTGTGGAAGGTAAAGTTCTCAATGTTGCACCTGGTGCTGCCCTCCCAGATCTTGCCGTAAGTCCCATTGTCTGCTGGAGAGAAGGTACTTCAGACTCGGGTTTCCATCTGCAGAGTCCCTCCCCCAGGGCCCAGGGGGAGAGCTGGGGTGAGAGGCCTCAGAGAGGAAGGGGCTCCTTCTCCATGGTGGTGCCTCCTTTCAGGTTTCACTTGACCATGGAGGTAGACCAGGCCCCATCCTGGGCCCTAGTGGGAATCTGGGGGTTTCCTGTGGGAAACAGGCCCAGCTTTACCTGCTTCATCTCCAGAGACTCCTGGCTTCTTCTCAAAATTCTGGTAGATCCCAACAGGCTCTGCAGCTTCTGTCTCTGACTTCCGGGTGGGTTTCTGGAGGAGGAGGAGGTGGTGGTCGGGGAGCCAGATGGTCAGAACTCTCAGCCCATAGGGAAGACCCCAACAATCCATAACTCAACCTTGATACCAATGGGGGACAGCAGGGGCAAGGTCTGGGACCCCCAAGTAGTATGGTATACACACACACACACACACACACACACACACACACACACACACACATGCCCGCACGCTCTTCCCGTGGCACAGAGAAACCTGGGGGTTCTGGAAAGCAATCATTACAAACAGAAGTTTGGTAAACTGGACACTACCTTCCCAACCACTTAAAAGATTTTTGTGTTGCCTTCACTTACGATTCTAGAATTTTACCTTAAAGTCTTGTGTTTTCCCTTGAACCCCACCATACCCAACACATACAAAAAAACCCACACACACACAGACTTTTAGTTCCAAGTGTTTCATCTTGCGCCCCTACCCCAGGTTCACCCGCAAGTACAGAACTGTTAAGAATAACTAATTTCTAACGGGAATAAACCCACCACCGTGTCCTGCTTAGTTCATGAACTGAATCTCCCAGAAGTGGGGTGTTGGGTATAAAGCCCCCCACTGTGGTTCCCCAGGAGTAGGGGTGAGCCCTGACCCCTCCAACCCCATGACCCTCTGTCCTGGGTTCCCACAGTGCTGCCCACCTGGCTGACTTGGTTCAGTGCCTCAGCCAAGAGCTTCTGGTTGATGCCGCAGAGGTTGGCAACCTTCTTCTGGCACTTATGGTGCACGTTCATGCCACAGTCTGGAGTGAGGGAGAAGCAGGACCATCAGGGCCTGTGCCCAGGCCGGACAGCAAGCAGGCACAGCCAAGGGCAGGGCGGGGTGGAGGAGAGCATAGGAGGAGGGGGGCTCTGTGGGGTCTGCTTGGTTTCCTGCCTTCAGAAAAAATGTATCTGAAGTCATCACGAACACTTCAAATCTTTCACTATTTACAGAAGAAAAACAGAAAACAGAAGATATGGGACCTAATTCTAACCCTTCAAAGAATGCGTGGGATAACCTAGACAAGTCCCTTTTCCTGCAGGGGTCTCGTTTCCCCTCTGTCAGCAAAGGTGGGGCAGGGGAGGGATGAGGTGCGTGTGGGGAACACCTGCTCTTGTGCAGCAGGTGACTCCCTAAGTCCTACTCTACTCTGACCCCTATGTTACACTTGAGGATGCAGAGCTGAGAGGCGGCATCTCCTGCCTGGTGGTCACACAGCAGGTCAATGGTGGAGCCAGTGGGGCCAGTGGGGAGGGCCTCCCCATGTGAAATCCCCCAGCGAGAAGGCAAAGGCAGCCTCAGTTAGGCGGAGTTTATGAGGTCCGGGTGGGCAGGCACAGCTGGGCGTCACCCTCCCCCAGCACCTCCACCCCAGCCCGACCTGGGTGGCACGCACCTTCACACTTTAATCCCTGCTTTACCAGCCCCCAGAGCAGACTGCCACAGTGGTCACAAAAGGTGGGGCTCATGTAGTTGTAAACCTTGAACCGGTGCGGCATATCGATGTTGAACCGTTCTTTCTGGAACTGGGGGTGGGGGAGTCACAGGTCAAGGCCAATGGCAGCTACAGCCCCTTCCTCAACCCCTAGCTCTCCCACAACCCCATGCATGGCAAGATGCCAATAGGGCTGCACTGGGGACTGGGAAGTCCGGAGGTCCTAGGAAGGACCAAGAAAAATGGGGAGGAAGGGTGAGTCCCACAGGGAAGAGGGAAGGGGGAAGGCAAGCCCACATCCCTCCCACCTGGCCAAGCCCCCCCAGATCCCCAGGGCCCTGCCCTGGACCCAGCCTCACTATGGTGTCCCGGCTGTTGGTCGCGGTGCCTGTGCACCGGCCGATGATCTTGTCGATGCATTTCTTATGGATGGCAGCGTTGCATTCTTGAGGAGGCGCAGGCCCAGGAGGGGGATGGGAAGGCACGGGGAAGGGCAGAGTCTGTGAGCTGGCCCAGTCCAGCCCACTACACAAAGCCACCGTTCTCCCAACCGCCCACACCCTCACCCCACAGAAGCCTTGGGCCCAGAGCTTTATTTTTCTCCCCTCCTGCCAGCCCTCAAAGGAGGGGCCTGGGGAGGATGGGGCAGGGAGGACAGCCAATTTGGCGGATCTCAGAGATTAGGCTAGAGGAGTGCTGGTGAGTGGGGGGCGAGGCGGGGCAGAAGTGAGGGGCGTGGGGTATTACAGTGAAAGAAGTGGAGGCAGGAGAGCCCCCCTTTCCCTCTCCTATGCCCCAGTACAACAAATAGCTCCTCGGCTATCTCTCATGCACATGCACTCACACAGATGCACCCTAATTCAAAGACATGCACACAAACACATGTATAATGACAGGGCTTCTTACATACTGATAGAATGCTTACCATGTGCCAGCCACACTTAAAATACAGCTTTACATATTTTATACCATTTGATCTCCACAATGACTCTGTTATCCCTATTTTATAGGTGGGAAAACTGAGGTAGAGAGAGGTTAGGTAACTTTACCTACAGCCCTACAGCTAGGAAGTGGTAGAGCCAGGATTCAAACCCAGGTAATCTGGCTCCAGAGCCTGCGCTCAAAACTGCCAGCCCACAATGCCGGGTGTATACACCCTCATGGAAAAAGGCATGTTCACACGTGTGCACCCAGCTGCACACAAATCTAACAGAAGGACATACGCAGCCAGGGGTGGGCTGATCAAGATCTGACAGTCTCTCTGGGGGCAAAAAAGCCCTGATGTGTAGCACTGGTTGATTTCTCTGTATATAGTCCACTGTGACCTATTTCAGGCCACCAATGTGACGTCACTGAATTCAGAGTTGGGGAGAGAGATGCGGGACTGGCTCCAACACTCACTGAATGTAGCTATCATACACACACGCACTCTGATATGAAAAACCTCACGTGCACACACTCAAGAGCACAGAATCTTTGTCCGTTCCTGCAGCCCCAACACAGGGACACAGGTTCTCCTGTGAGCACACACAGGCACTGCCAGGCACACGTGACACACATATAAATTGGACTGTGGAGGCACTTACGCCTGCATTTGTAGCCTTGCTTGTTGAGACCCCTGAAAGGCAAATCCCAGGCAGGGTTAGTGGCGGGAAGAACTGGGTGTAGCCCTCCCTTAACCCGGCCCCCCAGTGGGTACAGCCAGCCCTCACCAAACAAAATCTTTGCACACAGAACAGAAGGTCGGCTGCCTAAAGAAGGTGGCAATAAACTCGTGATTCTTGATGTAGTGGATTTTGGCCTGTTTAATGGCTCCACGGCGGTTCATCGTTGGGAACTTGGCCTCGTCTTCACCCCGCAGAGATTGCTTGCAATCTGGGGGCCATGGAGTGGTGAGATTAGCCACAGCCACAAAAGGGACAACACCCCTACAGTCCCTCCCAGGGAGGCCCTGGACAGACTGTTGATGGGCGCTGCTTAACCTCTGTCCTGGCTCTGGCCTCTGAACCCACATCCCCAGCCCAGGTAGGGCAGGTCTTACCTCCGTCTTCCAGGAAATACTGCACAGACATCAACACCTTGGCCTGGGGTTGCAGGTCCAGCTGCAGGGGTGAGGGTGTGGGGTCAATGAGGGCGGGCCCAGGGCCAAGCCAGATTCAGAACCCGCCCCCATAGTTGGTCCCCCAAGGCCAGGGAGTCCTGGCAGCCTAGCGGGGACACCTGTCTGCCTGGTGTGTGTAGGGACAGGCCCCGCCCCTGAGCCCCACCCCCACCCCCCACTCAAGGGGTATTATTACATTTGGGGAAGTGAAAGGATCCAGCCCACACCCAGTCTAGCCACATGGCCAGGGAACAGAGTGGGAAGGGAAACTCCCCACCCTCAACACCGGTGCCCCCTTAACAAGGATATTAGAATGGAGGGCCCCTGTCCCCTGCACATGCATACTGACACGCCCATGCTCATTCTGTCTGTCAGGAGGTCTGCATGTCCAGTCTCCTCACACAGACTGGCTGGTTCTGAGGGCAGGATCCTCACCTTCCCAGGACCCAGGCCTGGTGACTGACATTATCCCTTGGGGTAGTGGACAGGAAGCTCAGCAAATGTCTCTACTTAACTGGCCAAGGGGCAGTGCAGCCCTAAGTCAATTTGTTTCTTTGCCCAACCCCTTCAGCCCTCACTGGAGGCCGACCAGAGTCCCTGATGGTCACAGGTCTTTTGCAGTGGGGACGTTCTGGCTGTAGGAGACCACAGGGAACCCTGGGGGGCAGGAATGCTCCACCAGCGCTGGCATCCTGCGGCCACAGGGGACACAGGGCCCCCTGTATGTGCAGAGTCCTGGTTTGGCAGGTGAGTGGCAGGCCATCAGCTTTCCCTTTCTCCCACATCCTCACTGCTGAAGGACATAACTGCTCTTCCCGGATGCCTGCCTGGGCCTGGAATATCTACAAAGATTCCAGACAGAACTGGGAACAATGGGTGCCTCTGAGAAGGGGGCCTAGAGTGGAGCCTGGGGTTAGGGCCAGACACACCCTTACAGACCATTTGAAATGTTCTGCTATGTGTGCATCCTGCCTTTACAAAATTGAAAGGGAATAAAGTAGTTACAGCAACAAGGATGGCTCTCCAGCAGCTACCCTGTGCCTGGTTCTATAATTAGCCCTTTACGTCTAGCTGCTCATTTCATCTGAACAACTGACACCAAGGTAGGGTATTTTAACAGCGTCTCCTTTTTATAGTTTTGGAAATAGGCTCAGAGAAGCTGGGATTTGGTAAACTGCATAGCTGGGATTTGAACTCAGCTGTTTTGGCTGCAAAGCTGCACCCAGCAGCCATGCTCATTCACTGTATACACACACATGTGCGTGTATGCACAACCACAGCTCGAGGGTCCCTCACCCAGAATTCGGCTTTGCCGTTGTTCTTCTTGCAGCGCTCGGCCAGCACCGACACGCCCACTGTCACCTCGGATACTGGATCCTCTGCTGCCCGCATCAGCACAATCTGGATGACACGACCCTCGTAGATGTGGGCATCAAACGTGGACTTCCACTCGGGGTACATGGTGGGTTTCTTCTGCACCAGTGTCTTCCCACGCTCTGCAATGGGGACCAGGCCGGCCACATCAGGCAAGGGCCCCTCTGTCCCTCCCTTCCCAGACCTCCCACAGCCTTCAGACCTGACAGAAACTGCCCGGTTCGCTCCCCAAGGGCTCGCAGTGGCTTCCCAGTGTCCTGGGGACTGAGTCGCCACTGCTCAGCCTGTGTGACTGTGCTCTGCTCACCTCATCAGCCTCATCTTACTCGCAACACTCTCCAGAACACAGAACTGCTGGCAGCTCCTTGTGGGCGTCCTGCCAGGTCCCATCTCCAGGCCCTTGCTCCTGCTCTTCCCTCTTCCTGTGACCCTTTCCCTCCAGCCCCTGTTAGATGCCCCCTTCCCTATGCATTCACTCAGTGAACGTGTGCTGAGAGCTCCCACATGCCAGCCACTGTATCGGAGGCAAGGAACATGGAAGAAAGAAAAGTTAAACCTGGTGCCTGTCCTCCTAGAGCCTTAGTCCCAGGCAGAGACACGAACCAGTTCATGCCTCCAATAAATGTTAAATCATAGCTGTAATGAAACTGAAGTGGGCAAAGTTGGTGGTTTTAGACCTGATGCCCAGCTTAAGGTTTGGGAAAGCTTCTGGAAGAAGAGACAGCTTAGCTGAGACCTAAAGGATGAGCTAGGGTTCACCAGATGAGGACAGAAGCAAGAATGAATGGCCTGAGATATTCACCTCTTCCAAGAAGTCCCTGACCCCAGCCAGGGACAGTGCCTCCTCTCAGCTTCCCTATCACAGGACTCATTGTCTGGCTCCCTGACCTGACTGTGAGCCTCCCGAAGGCAGGGCCAGGTCAGCCCCGGAGGATGGCACTGTCCTCAGCGCCTAGCGCAGGGCCTGGCACAGATGGACACACAAAAACTGTTTGGTGATGCAACCAATGAGGGAAAAGCCAGAAGCGCTGAGCCCCCGTGAGGGCTGCATGCAGCCAGTGCTGGTGGCCTCTGCTATTCTGCCTCCATAGCTTGGCTGGCAGGGAGACGTCAGAGGGGAATTCTGGGGGACTAAGGCCCGGCCCCCCACCACTGCCTCCCGCTGGGCCTGAACTCTCAGCCCCGCTGGCCGCTGCCACGTTTCCAGGGTCCAACCTCCAGCCCTACCTGTGCTGAGTGCTTCCTTCATCTTCACAGCACAGAAGGGCTGGCTTGCCTCATCTGCGGCCTGCAGAGAGCCCAGCTCATAGGAGTTGAAGGCGATGCGCAGGAATGGTGCCATGTTGGGCCTGTGGTGGGATTGTATAGTCAGAAGGCGTGAGGCTGGGAAGCAGGGCAGGGCCAGTGGGAACAGCCCTGGGAGGTGGTCACGTATCCGGTCCCCCCAGGGCTTTCATGGCATTGAGCTTGGCCCATGTGGTGCTTCAAATGCGCTAGTCTTAGTTACCAAAGTTAAAATCGAGAAGTTTCATGTAAATTGAGATTTGTGGCATCCCTGGTAAAACTATAAGATGGGACATCGGGCAAGAAAGAGCTGCCTGGCACAGCCCCCCAGCCGGTCCACTCCAGGCGGGGACCCTTTTCATGACTCTCCAAAGCCCACCTGGGCCCTGGGGGCACTCAAGTCTGTGACCCTCTAGTTGTTCATTTACAAAGTCATTCAATGCCTCCTTTAATACCCAGGTGAACACATCTACTACTCTGTGCCTGGTCCCCAGCATGCGCTGGGCACGATGCGAAGGACACTGTTCCCTCCTCCCAACACCTTGCCCCACACAGCCCTCTCGGTTTTCAAATATTTTTGCTCCTAAATACCCGGGTAGACAATCAGGGACAAGATGACCACACCCACTTTTCAGACAGGGAAACTGCCACTGTAAGGCCAAGACAGAATCTAAGGCTGGGATTCCACTGATGAAGCCCCGACTTGAGTCAGTGGCCAGGGCAGTGGAAGGCCCCACCCACAGCAGTGCCCTGGCCCTTCTGAACCTGAGCCCCTTGAGGTCGGGGGCCTCTTGCCTTCCCGGAAGGCTGCCTGCACTTTCAAACAAATTATTTTCCAAATATAAAACTATTTTAATGTTCAATGTAGCACTGAATTTGCTTTTTAAACCACAGGCTAGCCCACGCTCCCCATTCCTCACGTTCCTCAAATCAAGGGTCATTACAGGAGATGACCCTGAGCCTCTTTCGGGCCGTCATTCATGAAGGATGCTCACATGTGCAAGCCCACACTTGCACACTCATAAATCTGCTTGGACAAGGGCTCTGGGCCCCACACAGGAGGGTGCACCATAACCCTGGTTGAACACACACTCATGTAACGTGCACATAACATATGTACTTGTACTCCATCCTGAACATAGACTGGCAGAGAGGGGAACTCAGACATGCACCCCAACCCACGCACATGTATGTGCACACCTGCAGCAGCCAGCTTGCCCAGGGACGGCTCCCCTGGCTCTTCCATGAGGCAGCCGGAGTAGCAGCCATGTCTGCTGGGAGCTCCCACCCCGGCTGAGCTCACAGGAAACACTGACCTCAGCCTGCAGTCCAGCCCAGTGGCCTGGCCAGTCCTCTGAGGCTAGCAGCCAGAGCAGAGGGGAGGGCCCAGGAGGGGCAGACACGACCATGTCCCCTGCCTGGGCCTAGCTCCTACTCGGAGTGAGAGAGGGTGTGAGAACTCACATCAGAGCCCAGGCCCCAGAGCCCTCAGCCTGAGCCCGGCCAGGCCAGCCGCCATGACCGCCCTATAAAGGGAGGGTGAGCCAGCTGTGGGCTGCTGCTGGCTCCTTCCTGGGCCAGACCACGCGTGAGTGTGTGAGTTGGTATGTGTGAGCGTGCATGTGGGAGTGACTACACAGCTGTGAGAGGTATGTGCCTACAACGACATGGAGTGGGTGGCACAAGGTGAGCACTCAGGTAATGTTAAAGTGAAGAGTGAGCCGCACTGGCCTGACTGGGAGTGGGTATAGGAGTTTGGGTGAATGTCCCATACCTCCAGGCAAAAAGGACATCATGCCCCTCCTCCCGCCTTGCCTGGCGCAGGGTCCAATGTGTGGAGCACCCAGGCAAGTGCTCCCTGGGCTTCCAGAATGACAGGCACAGCCCCTGCACATCATACACCTGCTACACATCTGCATCCACATTCCCTGGGCCTGAGCCCAACAGACGTGGCTCAGCCTCCTGCTTCCCAACAAGATAACCTCAAGACCCAGGTGGGGCAATGACGGACTTTCTGAGCAGTGTCTCAGAGGATGAGGGCTGAGTGGAAAGGTGGGAAGGGACAGAGGAGGAGAAGCTGTGCTGTAAGGGACTGGGGTCCTGGGAGAGGGGAGGTCAGGGCAGCCCCTGGTGGCAAAATGATGGTTAAGATGCCTGGTGGCAACACCAATAAAACCAATGCCGCCCTGGCCACGGGACTCCGTGCAGGACGTTTGGCCTCCCTGAGTCTCAGCCAGCCCCCATCTTCCATACGAGGAACGGTCCCTTGGCACAGGGCTGTCATGATAAGAATTTGTGTGGGACAAGAGACAACATCAACCCCACAGGCCTCAGGGTGAAGTCCTTTAAATGCTATCACCCCTTCTTGCTTGCAGTGCCCATCTCTCACTTGTGCATCTCCCTTCTCAGTTTACGAAGTACAATGACATCCCCCACCGCATCTATTCCACCCACCCAACAGCCTGGAAAGACAGTCCTACTAACTGAGCCCACTTCTCAGATAGGCCAACCAAGTCTCCTGGAACACAGAGCTGCTCACCCTGAAACAGCATGTGCACCCAACACCTGCTGGCGGGTCCTTCTCCCCACTGCCTCCCCTTGGAGCCAAGCCCAGATGGCCTCTGCACTCCATGACTTCCCTTGCCTCCAGGTGGCCCAGCAGGAACTGTCCACGAGGACCACCCGGGTTACATGGAAAGAGGAGAGTGGGACGTGTCGGAGAAGCCCTGGGAGGGCGGTGCAGAGCCCAGCCCGCAGGCTCCCCATCAGGCCTGCCCTCTAGCTCTCTGCAGGCACACTCACAGCAGCTGCTGCTCACAGTTAGCTAGAAGCCACCGGGGGAAAACCACAACCACAGAGAGCCCCAGCCCCAAACCTGAACTGTCAGGCCACAGTGCCACAAGCAAGGCGACCTCCTGGGGCTCTTTGGCAGTAATCTTAGGGTCAGGTCACCTAGCTCCAACTTCCTAGGCTAAAACTAGAGCATCGGTCCTGCCAGGCTCTACCACCTCCTCTACCCCAGTTACACTGCCCGGACCCCAGGAGGGGGAGAGACACTATGAGCCAGCATCTTCTGCCATCACTATGTGACTTTGAGAGGTCCTGGGTCCCTGCACACCAAGTCCCCCCCTGCACAGAGGAGCCAGAGTCGCCAGAGTCACCCACCTACCTCAAAGAGCGTCTGAACACTGGTGGGAAGGCCAGGAGGTAAAGTAACGGCATAAAAGCAAGGTGTGCCAACTATTTATAGCCCCATGCAAATCGGCCCAGGCTCACAGGCCCCAGAGGAAGGCCACTGGCTCAGCCTCATCGCCGGTCTGCAGTGCCATGGAGGTGGCAGAGGCTGGACCCCACACACGGCTCCACAGAGACAAGCTCTCGGAGCCAGCTGAGGCCAGCCTGGCCTTTCCCTGCCGCCTGTGGGCTCCTAGTCTCTACTGTCCTCTTCTCCAGCCCACAGTGAAGGCAGCCCAATGAAGCAGAGAGCGTTGGACCTGGAGTCAAAAGGTCTGGGTGTGAATCTCAGAGCCCTTGCTTATAAGAAGGATCCTCCTTTTCTGAAGCCAACAACATACTAGATTAGCCTTGTAATGACAATAGCATACTTTTCCCCCGTGCAGGTTCAGGAGACAAGTATTTTACTGATGAAAAAAACAAGCTAAGAGAGGCCAAGTGATATGCCCAAGATCACACAGCCAGAAAGTGGTGGAAGAAGGATTTGAACCCAGGACTGCCTGATGTTTTGGCCCACATTCCTTCTGGCATGCTAGGCCAGGAAAAGGAGATGAAGGGAAAGAGAGGGCAGAATTAGAGAAATAAATGTGCAAGGAGAAGCACACAACACACTCATGAGGGTAATGAAAATAAACAGCGAGGTGAGGACACCAGGAGACATACACCCTGTGCTCGATCACAGTCTACCCACCCAATCCCCTCCAGGCTCATCCTAGGCCTGACCTTGAGGACCACCCCCTTTCTATATAGAGGGTGGGTGGTACAGACCCCTAAACTGCTGCCTTCCCTCCTGTCCCAGCTGCTTGGCCAGTTCTCAAAACCTGGGTAAGGCTTGGCCGTACTAGATTCCAGCCCCAGGGAATAAAGTCTCCCTGGCCCTGCTCCCCAGCCTGCCCTACACTAGCAGTGCAGAGGGAAGGAGAGAGGGTGCTTGGCCAGGCCCGAGCATGCACGAACCTCCTCAGGGCGATGGAAACCTGCTCCCAGCCAGTCTGGGGCAGTAGGCAAGGCTGACAACAAGCTGACCAGAGTGACTACACTGTTTGGAGCTCCCAGGACACAGGACAAGTGTGCATGGTGCACAGCCACACATGTGCACATGAGTGTATTCCAGCAAAGGAGGCAATGTCGGGGACATAGCTTGAGGGGGGGCACCGCCAGGAACAGCAATGCATTTTCTAATGTTTCTACAACCATGTGTGAATTGTTTGATAACAATATTGTTAGAGGGGAAAAATAAAACCTAGCAAGCCAAAATATATCCAAGTGATGGGCCTTCAGTGACTGACATGCCCTTATCGATTGGGAAACTGAGGACAATGAGGGTCCCCTGGCCTGCAGAACTGACCTGGTCCCCTCCACACTGGCCCTTTCCTGGCATTTGATTCTGCCTCATAGGCCACGGGTTGATGCCAACTGGACAGAGGAACAAGGGGGGGCCTGAAAAGAAAGGCCTTGGCCAGGTTCTTGGAGTGTGTGTGAACGTGGAGGGGGTCCCTGAGAAAGTCTGCCAGGGAAGCAAGAAGAGGCAGGCTGAAGTCTGGCAAACAAGGGTGAGCAGAGATCAGCTGAGGCCCCTGGTGGGTCTGAGGTCTGCTCCCTTCCATTGACCCCCAAGGAGCGGAGGTGCCCCTCCAATGCACCCCTCTCCACACACACCTACCCAGACTTGGGGCAGCCCCTGCTGCCTGCCCATGGAAGGCACCACCAAAACTGGGAGGGAGTGGAGTCAGACTAGGCCTCCTAGAGATACAGACCCTGCTTGGACTTACAAAGGTCCAGCCCACGTAGGCCTTGCAGGATGAATGAAGGAGGGTGGAGGCACAAGAGACCCAGGCACTGGGAGGGAAGAAGAATGAGAAGCAGTGTGATCAGCAGGAAGGAGCAGGGCTGGTCCTGGCAGAGTTGCAACAGGGCAGGGGGCTGGGTGTGGAGGAAGCTGCCTGGCGGGTATCAGATTGGCCGAGAGGATGGCCTCGCTGAAAAGCAAGTCAAGGAGGCCACAGGGGTTTCACAACCCAGGAAATCGGCCCAGCAAGAAGAGCAGGAGGTGGGGGAGGGGGGGCCCAGCACGACCCTTCCAAGGGCCCCACCAGAGCTTGTGCCCCAGCCTCCACATGTCCAGCTCTGTCCAGGGAGGAGGACCTGGACTCCCTGGTCTCAGGTCCTGGCCAAGTCCAGAGCAGAAGATGCTCCCTGCACCTGCTCCTCCCTGGGACAAGGTGCTTCATCCCCCAGTCAGAGATCCTTCTGGTCCCCTCCCTCACCCCCCACACACACCCACCACTGCCTAGACTCTCCTCTTCCCCCAGGGACCCCTCCCACCTGTTGCCACCTCTGGCCCCTTCCCATTCATTCTCCCCACAGCTTGGAACCTCCAGGGCTTCCCCCTGCCCTTGGAGAAGGCCCAGGCCCGAGCCTGGCCCTGGCCTGTGCTCCACCTCACATCTCACCTGTGGCTATTCCAAATACATATCCCACTCTCAAGCCACCCATTTTTACATATGCAGTTCCTTCAGCCAGAATGTCCTCCTGAATTCCTATGTATCCTTCCAGACAGTTCTAAAGGTTAGCCTTGGGGGATCCTTCCCCACTCCCCAGGTAGCCAGCTGCTTCCTGGCACCATGGCCCCTGTAGATACCCCGTGCAGGTATCTGGGACCCTGCTCCTGCTGAGGACTTGGATCTGTTGTCTGGGCAGTGTCACTGCCTTTCGCTCAGACTTCTCAGTCCTGGTCCAACACCTGACTGTCTGGGGACATTAAAAAATTCCACTGCTGGGCCGGGCCCAGCCCACTGGAATCAGCTGGGAGTCAGTGGAGAGGCGTGGCAGTGTGAGTGAAACTTTTTGATTGCAAAAGCGGCAATGATACCTTAAGAACCAATGAAAGGCCTTGGCCCTCTTCCCAGGAAAACACGTGCACGTGACCTCTACACAGGACAGGGTAGGGGAATGTAGGTTCCAAAGGGCCAACCCAGGTCACCGCCAGTGTTCTTCAAGCCCAGTCAGTGGGCATCAGAGTGGCAAGACACAGCAGACGCATGACACTCAACAGCTTGGCTGGGACTGTCACATGAACATGTAATTACAGAGGAGGATGTGACCACCGCTCTCAGGCAGTGAGCAGAAGAGCGAGTGAGAGGGGCTGGGGTAGTATGAGGGCTGGAGGTTCTGTTGGCTGGGAGGCCATGGAGGGCTTCGGTCTGAGGGATGAGCAGAGGTGCTGTGGGCCCACCCAGCCAGAGGGACCCTGGCTAGCATCAGCTCACACCTGCCCTGGCCAGCACGTGTGGGGGTAGGACCTCTGAGGGGGCAGAGCCCACACCAGGTGCAGGTTTTGAGTCACTCAGCCAGCCATAGGATTGGGGAGGCCCTTGGCTCAGCCAGAGGGAGAAACCCCTGAGCACCCCTGAGGGAGGAACAAAGGCCCCTTTATGGCAGGACTGAGGACAAGGGGTCCTCTGTGAGGAGCTGGGGTGGGGGCTTATGTCGGGGCCTCTCCCAGAATAACCACACACATGTGCATACATGGCACACCCACCAACCCAAACACACAGTTACATATGGGACGCCCTGCTTGCAGTTGGACACACACACAGACGGCTGTAGCCACAGGCGTACACACACTCCTCTGACAACTCAGTGACACACACACTAAGAAACACACCCCGACTCACTGACTCTCACATGCCAACAGACATCCAGGCCCACGCAGACCGCATAGGACATTAATACCCCCATGCATTCCTCAGCACAGAACGATCCATGTGCACACAGCGTGCCACAGCACATAATGTGCACACGGGCACAAAGACAGACACAAGCCTGGAAGGACCCACACATCCCTGACTAGGATCTGGCTCTAGGAACGTCCAAATGTAGCTTTTTCCACTGCGGCCCCTGGGGCACAGTGGCTGGGGAGATGAGGGAGAGGGAAGGGCAGCTGGATGTCAGGCATGCTGGGAGGGAGGCTGGAGAGTCCCTCCTGGCCCCAAGCGTGCCAGGAAAAGAGTGAGCAGGTCAGGGAAGGAGTGGGCGGGTTGGGCTCACTGCTCGGTAGGCCTACTCCACCAACCTCTCTGAGGGGAAGCCGGCAGAGGCTGAGGATGAGGCAGCCACAGGCCTGGCACATAAGAGAAGGGGAGGGCTTGAACCCATGCAGGTGGGATGGCTATGCCAGGTACCCCACATGTGATCTCCACTGAGTTCCAGACTCACTGGGCAGAAACAGACAAAGACAGGTGAAGCAATTCACCCAAAGCCACAAAAGCCAACAGGGCAGCCCCGGGGAAAAGCAGAGAGGAACCTTCTGGCTCTAGCCCTGGAACTGCCCATTTGGCCTCCAGTGTGGCAAGAGCACTTGCACGTGGTTGGGGAGGGAATGGTTCCTCCACCAGCCCCCACAGAGATGACCCCAAGTCTACTCCTCAGCCCTTCTCTCTGCACCCGCAGAGGCCTCCTCCTGATTGCTGACAACCATCTTTGTGTTTAGGAGAAGGCGAGATAGACACCTAAGGCTTTTGCCATCAATCCCCACAAGGGGAGTGGGCCTAGATGATGCCTCCCCACTTCAGAGATCAGAAGAAAGCTGAAGGGAGGCAGGACTGTGGTGTGTCATCCCACAGCAGGGAAGGAACAAAAAACTGGAGATCAGGGCCCTGGGAGTGGGCTGGACAGGTCTGGCTCAGACCTGGCCTGCCCTGGGCGCCCTGCGAGCTTGGCCAAGGTGCACTGCTCTCATCTGTAAAAGGGTTGCATTGAGTGCAGCTCCTGGCACCATCTCCGGCTATGCTTGGTAATTACAGGCGCCTCCAAACTTTCTTGGATCAGCGGGTGAAGGGGCTCCTTCAAGCCACCCAACCCTGCAGTGACCTGCTTTGGTCCGCTGCTCTAAGAAGAGACTAGGCTGGGCAAAGAAAGCCTGAGTCTGCTGGGAGACCCCTGTCAGGACCTCGGTTTCTCTATCTTGACAGAGAATACTTCTAAGCTTTCTCCAGCTCTCATACTACAAGAATTTGCAATCTCCTATCTTCCCCCTCTGGCCCCCAACACCCACAGCCCATACCAGGCAGACATCTGATCCAGCCTCGGGTCTTGGAGACTGGCTGCTCCAGCGCACCTGTTTAGCCAACACAGCCGCAGACATGATCCAAAGCTTCCGGGGCTGTTGTGAAAACAGCAGCTCAGCCACCACAAACCTGCCCTCCTGGGCACCTTGGCAGGGACCTTCAAAGGACAGCCATCTGGACCTGTACCCAGAGCTTCTACCAAAGGCCCGCTGAACCCTCTCCTCCCCAGTCTGGGCTGTACATGCTATCCCCCAACTTTCAGCCCAGACCCACCGGACCCACCTGCCTCCCCGACCTCACCACGATCTAGAGGTACTCAAATAGACCTACTGGTGTTCCCCCACCCAAGTGCCCCCGCATCTCTTAGCAGCACCAGTGCTTGCCCAGTTGTTCAGGCCGGACACCTGGGGCCGTTTTCCTCCCCCCTTCCTTCCTCACACAGCAACAGTATCATTTCTGCCTCTGCAGTCTATCCTGAAGCCCTCCCTTTGCTCCGCCTGCTGCCAGTCCTGGCACCCCCCCCCCAAAGTCTGCACCTGCCTGCTCAATGCTCTCCATCCTCTGCTCTGGCCCCCACAGTCCCTCTGCCCCAGCAACTCGGTGGGTCTTTTAAGACAGTCTTTTAAGATCTCATCACCTCCTGCCTAAGCCCCCAGTGCTTCCCATTTCCCCTCTGACAAGCCCAGGCTCCTCTCCGCAGCCTGCCTCGCCCAGCCTGCCCTCAATACCTCCCTGACCTCCTCAGCCCCTGCCGTCCTTCACTCCTCTGCCCCAGCCACAATGACCCCTTTCAGTTCCCTGAACAGACAAGTTCCATCCCACTTAGGGGCCTCTGCGCTTGGTGTTCCATCTTCTGACTCCTTCCCCAAAACACACCCCGACCACTTCTCATCATTCAGGTCTCAAAGGGACACTGCCTGCCCATTTCACATATGAGACAACTAAGGCTCAAAGCAGTCCAGTCCCTGGCTCGAAAGTACAGCCAGTAAATATCCAGCAGGAATTTGAACCCAGGTCTGTCAGACCTTCAGGATGTCCTCACTCACATTCTTAGCCCAAGTAACTACCAATATTCAGCCATCCAGCCTCCCAGCACCTGTCAGCTACCCCACCATTACCACTCCCCCACCCCTTGGCACTGGATAGTGAAGGCCAAAGCTCCGCCCAACCCTTACTGAGCTGACCTTCTGCATTTCCGTGCCATCCTCTGCCATTTGCAAAGGATGCGTGTGCAGGGGGCATTTCTAGCTCCCCCCACTCCTCCAGCCTCTCTCAGCCCTAGATGTCCATCCCCACCCCCAGCCCAAAGGCTGACTCCAGGGGTCTGAAGCGTAAGCAGGCTGGCAGGAGCGCTTACCACCTACCCCCTTATTGCCAGTCTCAGTTTCTCCAAGCCCAGTGTCCTGTTGGGGGAGGCAAGTGGAGGAGGAGACCCAACGGAGGCCTGAGGGGGCAGCAGGCAGCTGCAAACTGCCTTTCCCTTTTATTTGCCTTGAGATCTATTTTTCACCCTTTGAAAGGGAACCAGAGAGAGAAGAGCAGGAGGAGGCTGGGCCTCTGAGTGGGCACAGCTGCTCCGCCCCAGAGCTCCTCTTCTCAGAGGACATGGAATCTACTGAACCCAGGCAACTCTCCCCCCACTGCAGCACTGCCTCTGAAGGCAGTATCGAGGGGGCATGAGGGAGCCAGACACCTGACTTCTCGGCCAGGCTCTACAGCCACCTGGGCCTGCGACACTGGGCCAGTACCAGGGCCATCTGACATAATAACCCCATCATTAGTACCACTTGCTGTTTTTTGAACAGTTACTATGAACCAGGTGCTAGGTGCTTTACATAACTATAGTTTCTACTCCTAAAACACTAAAAATGTGCCAGGCACAGTGCTAGCTACTTTGCATACATTATCTGCTGTTTCTGGCATAACCCCATAAAGGTGGATGCTAGCCTTCTCTCATTTGCCTGAAGCAGAAACTGAGGCACTGGGCATTAATGCCACTTGCCCAGGTTCATTTCTACAGCTGCTAGTAACTGCTTCCTCCCAGAGATGCAGCCTAGTCACGGCCACTCACACACAAGAGGGCTGTGCCTGCCAGATCTAATGCTCTGCGCCTTGGTTTGGTTCAAGAGAGGAGCCGGGATTGTAGGGACTGTGGAGGGCGTCATGGCAGAGGGCTCCCTGAGCCTTTGTCAAGGGCCGGCCAGCCTGGGTAGTGGAAAGTCTAGTCAGCTGGCCTAATCCACTAGCCAGATGCTGCTCCCCTTGCAGGCAAGGCCAGGCGGAGCGAGCCACAGACAGAGGGCTGGTCAGTTCCACTCTGAAACCACTTCCTGGGCAGCCCAGAGGAAGTGAGCCTCCGGAAACACCTCGGACAGACAGGCCTCTCCCTTGGGCCTAGGCTTTGGAAATTGCAGACCGTTCCAGAAGAAGTATCCTTCTGCCTTCCAGTCTTCCACTTCTACCTGGCATGGACACTGTGGGGGGCTGAAGAGCTGATAGGACCCCCACCAACCTGTGAGCACCTTGGCCCAGTGACCGCAGGCAGCCCACTTCCTCCTCTGTGGCAGCAGCCACAAACGGTGCCAGCACAGCTGACACGGCCCCTCCCCCACCCCCTTGATCCCCCATCTCCTCTGCCTAGCCCTGGTCAGCCTGGAGGACTGGGCCAGCTGGGCAGAGTGGCTAGTGAATGCCTGGGCAGAGCCCACCTCCCATTGTGACCCAGCCCCCTTGAGCACCTGTGATCTCCGCTACACCTGAAACCTACTTTCGGTGCCAGACACAAGCTGGGTTGTGACCCTGACCAAGGACCCCCTACTTCCTGACCCGGAATGGGCACAATGTGGTATGTGTGGGCAGGCATCTGAGTGCACGGTGATAGGGTGAGCGCCTGTGTGCATGTTTGAGCATGCCTGTGGGTGAGTGCATATGAATACCTGTGTACATGTATGTGCATGTGCATGTGCACGCACTTGAGGATCTGTGGGCATAGGTGCCAAGTGCAGCCTCAGTTTCTGTATTCCTGTATGAGTATATGCCTGTGCTGGCCAGGTAGGCGATGTTTGAAAGTTGAAAGTGGGCTGGCTCCAAGGCTAATCGATTGAACTTCTTAGGGAATGAGGCTCAGTGCTGGGAGGGGATGGGCCCCTGACCTGAGGTGGTATCGGCCCCAGCCAACCAGGGCACATTATCGTCTCCTCCCCACCAGATTTATGGGTAGGTTGAATAAACAGAAGACCCAGTGGAGGCCCTGTTTTTGTTCAGCTCCCTCCCCTCAGTTAGGCCAACTTGCCTATTCACCCTCAAGACAGCCGAAGGTATGGGAGTGGGGGAATGATCAGAAAGGACTCTTGGAGAAAAGCCCACCTTTGCCACCCCTGCCTGCTGTCATTCCCTAGGTTCTTCGCCCTCAGCGTCTCCTGACATGTCCCCCGGAATCCTGTTCACTGGGTTCTGGACACACAATGGGTAACTCACAGGCTGTCTTACAATGGGGACTGAAGGAGGCAAAGCTGGACTCAAAGAAAAGAATTTTTAGCTTGAGGAGGGGCCTCAGAGGCTGTAGCCTTTCCCAACATTCCTTAATGGCTCTGCACAGCTCACCCTGAATCTGGAAGCTAGGGCAGGAGATTTAGAATCCCTCCTCTGGCCCCAGAGAGTCTGGGTATAGAGGAGAGCTCAGTTGTACCAGGAACTGGAAGTCTTCGTTCCATTTCCAGCTTGGTGTCCAGCCCACTCACTGTAGGACCCAGGGCAAACCTCAGTTTCCCTGTGTGACGATGAAGACAGCATGAAGCAGAGATAAGCAACCACGGAAAAGCTGATACATCCACCTTCAACCCTTGGCTCACACACCACTTTCTCTCTGACTGACCAGCAAAGCATCATCACTCCTCACCCCAAACCACTGCTGGGCCACAGGCCTCTGAGCTCCAAGGTCAAAGCCTTTGCTGGGCCAGAAGCCAGTTACAGGCAGAAAGTACTCATACGCAGGGCACACTGCTGCCCTTCTGGGCACCCAGGTCCTACACCCAGACCAAGAGCTCTGTGTGCTGCCTCACCCCACACCCAACTGAGTCCCAGGGTAGAAGGGGAGGAGCCCGAAGGGGAAGTCCACCCTATCCACTCCTTCTGTTTAAAACAATCTAGTCTTTCTTACCTGGGGCTCCCGGCTCCCCTTGCCCTTAGTCCTGGCTCCTGCTGCTGCCACCACCACACAACAACCACCAGGAAAAGTAGGCCTGCTGCCCTCACCTGGGCCAGTTCCTGGCAGACCTGCAGGAACAAGAGCAAAGAGCTGAGCTGGGAGGCGTCACCTAACAGGCTCTCCCCAGCATGACCGACACAAGCCTGGCTCAGCCTTGTCTCACTCTAAGAATTCGAGTCTCTTTGAACTTGACTCTCTCTTCTGTGAAGTAGGGTGTTGGACCCAACTATTCCAGGGCCCTGGTTATATATTTACTCCATGCTAGGGGCTGGAACGCTATCTCAGCCTCAGAGCCTTTCCAGGCTACACACAGAAACAACAGCAAGAAATCTGCTCTTAATCCTCCTGTCTGCAAGAGGTTGCCCTCTGGGTGTCGGAGAACTAGGGTGCAATCGGACACCATGGCTTTGTGGTCTGGGGCAATCCCTCTTAGCCTCAGTTTTTCTCGTCCTTAGAATTGGGAGAATACATCTCCCTAGGAGCTTCTGAGGCTCCAATGATGTAGCATGCCAGCTCCTAGGCTGGACTCAAATTGGGAGTGCCAAATGCATAGTGACACTTTTTTGTTCCTTGTTTTGCAGATTCTAATTGAGGGGATTCTATTACTGCTGAGCCCACTATACAGCTTAAAAAACAAACGACAAAAAAACCAAAAAACTAAGGCACAGAGAACTCCTTGAAGGAAGGCATGACAAAGGCAACAATGTGTCCCGGTACCTTGAGTACTTTTCCACAGGAGGCCAGGCCTCCACAAAAGATTCCCCTCCCCAGATGTGAGCCCTTTTTCAAGCTGAAGACCCCTAGGACCATTCCCTGGGGGCTGAGACACCCTCAGGCTTTATCTTTTTATCTGTACTTTATTTCTAATTTTAATTCAAATTCCAATTAGCTGTGCCAGGTAAATGGTGTCAGTGCCCTGCAGTCGCAGCTCCAAATCACCCCCCCCAACACACACACACCGCTCTCTCCCTGACCACGGCAGCCAAGACTGGAGCGTGCGAGGGGGTTGTCATGTAGATGAACAGGGCTAGATGCTGGTGGGGTCTCAGTCAGCTGTCTTGCCTCCCACAAGGAGTCTGGTCAAGGGGATGGGAGGGGGGCAACAGATACATTGCCAGAAAGAAACTGGGTTGGGGGACTAGCTAGGCTTTTACTAGCCCCTGCTCCTAGGAGAATGGGAACCATACAGTTGGGGTAAAGTAAGTGGTCATCAAATAAGACCTAGCATGTGCTGAATTCTCACCATTTAGCTGTGCTAAAGAATCTTTGGCACAGACCTCTAGTCTTCACAACTTTCTCCCTTCTGCAGATAAAGAAACAGCCTTACAGAGCCCTAGCTCCGATCTCTTGCTCTTAACAGGCACAGGGATTTTTGTGTTCAAGTCCTTCCTGGGTCTAAAGTTCGAGGTGTTGGTCACAACACTACAAACTCCAAGCCTTGGCCTCCGGTGTTTGTCCACTTGGGGGAGTGGAGAAAGGTGAGAGATGAAAGCCTCCCCAGTCTCTCCAGGAGCCAGGACTGGTCTTGAGTGTGCTGCGCATCCACACCCAAACCTCGCAGCCTCCCACCTGCACACACACACACACACACACACACACACACACACTATCTCTCTCTTTCTCTCTGGGCTTCTCACCTTCCCTCCCAGCACTGTCACCCCAGAGCACAGGCACCACACACCTTGTTTCCTCCTCTCCTGCTCCTGACACCCACGCCCAAGCACTCTCGGTTCCCCACGATCAGTTACTCCCCTCACACACATACTCACAGTTTCATACAGTCAGACTGTGAGTCTCCCACCAGTCATAGGCCCACACTGCCAGTCTCGCCCCCAGCCCCACTCCTGTCACACACCAAATCCCTTACACCACCTTACAGCCAGATACAGCTGTCCAAACACCTCCACATCTCTCTCTCGCGCACACACACAAGCACACGCACACATGCACACACGCGCGGGCACACACCACTGCCCTCTGCTGGCCTTGTCCACCACACATCACACCCCAGCTCAGTCCACTGCAGGAAGGAGGAAACCCAAGGGACCAGTCCCCTCCCTTGGTGACCAGGTCAGCCTGATCACAGTGACTCAGTGGCAAAGGGAGAGAAAGAACAACATGTGAGTGCACACACACACACACACTTGTACAGACACTCTCTCACACTTGAGCCTTATGGGCTGGCACCCTAACACCATGGGCTCCCACAATTAACAGCCGAAATGTACTCATGGCTACTGGGTCACCATGATACACCCAGCGTGCAACATAGGAGCCTCCAGACACACAGGGATGCACACACGGGGACACACAAAGACACACACGAACACCTAGTGGGACGCCTGGTGTTAAAGGGCACACCAAGACACAGCATACACAGCACAGTCTCAGAACACCCCAAAAGACATACATACATACACACAGGCAAATCCCACACGTGAAAAAAGACACACAGGGGCAAGTTCAAGACAGTGACAAAGAACACTCAAGCAGACACAGACACACCACATACCTACAAGCCCAGATGCAGGGGAATCAGCTCAAGGAGACAGGATCCATGCATACAAGGTAGGGGTCAGAGAAGGGGACAACCTTCCACTCTCAGTAAGTCTTTCTGATCAGGTTTAAGTGAGGGGCTCAGTGTGGGATTTGGGGAAGTGGAGCAAGTTCTGACATTACCCACCTCCTGCCTCTTCACTGTGGCTCTCCCCACATGCTCCCCTCACCTGGCTGGGCCCCCACGGTCGCGGCATCTGGATTGGGGATAGACCTGGGGCGGTCGGGTCTCGGAAGGGACGACCAGAGTAGGGGGCTCAGAAGAGCAGAAGGGCAGGGCGGGATGGTGGGGTGGACAGGAGCCACGCCCAGCCCCGAGACAGATGGAGAGACCGAAAGACCCGGAGACTGAAAGGAGATACAGCGAGGAGGAGGGGCCGCTCGGGCCGGGCAGGGACTCCGGGACGGGGGCGAGGCCCGGCGGGCGGCCTAGCCTGGGCCCCGCAGCAGAAGAAGAGAGGAGGCGGGACAGGCTAGGGGCGGAGAGCGTGGGCCGGGGGCGCCACTCAAGGAGAACAGAATCTAGGGGACGGTGGGAGATGGCTTGGGGTGGGGCGGCGGGGCACGCGGAGGACGAAAGACCGACTGATAGGGACTAACAGGCGGACGGGGGAACACAGAAGGGGTGAGGACAGACGGACGGAGAGAGGGCCCCAGAGATTCGGGAGGGACGGGCGTACGCTCGGAGGAGCTGGGGCACAGGCGCGTAGGAGGTCCTGGAGCAGACAGACGAGAGGGTTTCGGCTTCTACGGTTGAGCGGAGGGACAGGCAGACACACAGGCCGGGGGACGGAGGCACCGGCGGGTCCTGGAGCGCGGTGGGACTTTATCCGGCCGCGGCTCAGTTTCTCAGTTTCGAAAACGGGAACCGGAGCGGGGAGGGAGGGGGCAGGGAGGGGTGGCGCGCCCTGGGAGTAGCACCGATCCCAAGTCCGGACCCGGCCCTCACTCACCTCTAGGCGCAGGACCAGGCGCCAGGGGTCGCGGCCGCTGGGGTCTGGCTCCCGGCGCGGTTCCTGGGCGTGCGCGCCGATGGGAGTCTGGGGGACCCCGACTGGGATGGGCCCGAAGGCCGGTGAAGTATCTTCCGGGCCTAGGCGCGGCGGGCGGGTGCTGGTGGTCGCTCCGGGGACCCCGGGGCAGCCACCTCCCGCTCCCGCGCCGCTGCACACGGAAGTGCAAAGGGGCGGGGCGGCGCAACCTCACCCAGGTGCCGGCCCCGGCCCCGCCCCCGCGCAGGCCCTGCCCCTCGAAAGCCCCGCCTCCGCCCGCCCGGAGCCGGGGGTCCAGCGTCTCCGCCTCTCGGCGCGGGTCACTCAGTGTCCGGGCCTCTTGCTCTCTTGGCCACCTGGCGCCCCCGCTTCCCGCCCCATCAGTGCGTGCGCCAGCCCTTAGAAGGGGCCCCATTTTACAGAGGACGCTGAGGCCCGAGGACGGGGGCCGCTGCCCCCACCCTCAGCCTCACGCACCCAGGCCGGGAGGCACTGGCTGGGGTTCCCCAGATCCCGGCGCCCACGCCTGGGACTCCCCGCCGGCCAGCTGGCCCGCCTCGCCTAGCCTCTCTCTTTCTCTTCCTGTTGGCTCGAGTACGGACACAGCCGGGCTCGGTGCCCGCCGCCAAGCCGGCTAGTCTCAGCCCTGCCCGTAGACGAGCTGGGAAGATTCCAGGGCGGGAGGTGTAGCTGGTCTGCCGCTGCTGGTCGGACGATTCGAGAGCAGCTTCTATCCCAATCCCCGTGTCTTCCGCTTTCCTGGCCGGGCTTTCCAGAGCTCCCCATCGCCCCTGGTAGGCGCCTTAAATTAAACTTCCTACCCAGACTTGGAACTTGGCTGTCAGGCATAACTCATTCATTCATTCACTGAGTATTCCTTGGACTGAAGTCTGAGTTCAGAGTGAGACCCAAGGGAGTCCATTGCCCTGCTCCCAAAGTTCAGAAATCCAGGACGTTGGCTCTATACTTCAAAGAAATGTCACTTTCTGGAGGCAAAGAAGAGAGTCCCAGGTCCCAGGTCTCCTGGGCAATGAGGAGACAATGTCTAGACAGCTCTTCTTAGTTGAAGCCTGAGGGATGAAAATGGGGGTCAATCCTGAGGAGGCATGAGCTGATGAAGGGGGCCATGGCTGAGACCGGCCATGGCTAGGACTTTGGTCTTCTCAAGGAGCAGGTTGTGGCAGCCGGTACAGCAGAATGGGCTTCTGGGTGCATGGATCAGGCAGAGGGGCAGGAGAAGGGAGAGACTGGATAAAGGCAGACAGGCTGTCACATTGTTTAGGTGGGAGGGCCCTGGGTTGGTAGGAAGGGTAGGTTACAGAGCTGTGAGGATGGGAGTTAGGGATGTCCAGTGTGACCCCCAGGTATGGAGAACTCTGGCAGAGATGTGGGTCCCAAAATTCTGATTTAAGTGTGTGAGTGTGTGTGCACGCGGCAGGGAGTGTTTGGACTGCAAAGAGAAGAACTACAATGACTCTTCCCACCACAGAGAGAGGGGGACCCTGAGAAGGAGGACCTGGTTTGAAATGGTTAATGTCCAGGTTCCCAGCCCTGATACCTATCCCCCGCCCCACTGGGGTAAGCTCTTTTCACCAAACTGGAGCCCTCTGACCACACTGGACTATCATTTGGGAAATAGATCTTATGCCTTTACTCCTTACAACCAGACCTTTGAACATGCTGTTCCCAGGGCTAGGATGCCATTCCCCCCACCACCATCTCTTCCTGTCTGGGTTGTGTTCACTACAATGCCACTCCTCCCTGAGCCCAGCCATGAATCCATGGGACTTCCCTGAGCTAAGGGGTCTTATTCGGTACGTATTCACTAGTGTGTTTTGTGTCCTGGTTCCCCCTCACCCCCACCCCATGGCATCCCTAGAAACGTTGAGCAAAGGGAGCTTCAAGTGACCTTTGTCCACCATGAATCATGTTTCCTTTCTGGCTGCTCCCTCCAGGTCCACAGTGGCCAGCCCAAGCCTCTCCCAGGATATCAACGATAGGCTCACCACCGGAAGGAGGGCTGACTAGTGGAGAGCTCCAGGTCCAGCCACCAGACCTTTGCTCCCACGCCCTAGGTTCACCTTGGAAAATAAGATTAATGGCTATCACTGACAGAGTTTCTCCAGTGCCAGGCCCTGTGCTGGATACTGAATGTGTGCAATCTCTTTAGTCCTCCAGTTCCCTTAAGACGAGGGCCACTATTAGTGCCACTTTTGGTGATGGGCAAGTTAACCATCACCGAGGAAAGCCACTTGGCGAAGGGTACACAGCTAGTAAATGGCAGAGGTAGGATTCAAACCGAGGTCTGCGTGGCTCCAAAGCCCATGTTTTACTTTACGGTTTCTCAGTCTCAGCACTGCTGACCTAGGGCCAGATAATTCTTTGCTGTGGGGGCTGTCCTGTGCATTGTAGGATGTTTAGCAGCATCCCTGGCCTCTATCCACTAGATGCCAGTAGCACTCCCCTCCCTCAAGTTGTGACAGATAAAAATGTCTCCAGACACTGCCAAATGTTTCCTGGGGGCCCACATTCACCCCTTATTGAGAACCACTGCTTTAAAGTGGGGCTGGTGTTGCAGAAGCAAGAAGTTAGATTAGACACCAGGAAGCACTTTCCTGGCCCTCAGGATCACACAAGCCACGATGTGGCCAGGGCAGAGGAGGAATGCACTTGGAGTCCAAGGAGTCCAGGCCAAGCTCGGTTGGGGCCACTCTGCATTCTGGAGCTGCTCCTGTGTACCACATTGGGTGGATCAGTGCAGGGTCCAGATAAGCTTGATCTGTGCCTCCGCAACCTGTCTGGACCCAACCTTAGAAGGGCCTGCTAAGACCCAGAAGCAAGCTTTAGCTGTGGCATATGCTAATTGTATGACGCTGAGCAGGTGACCACAAGTCTCTGATCCTAAGTCCTCACCCGTGCAAGGGGCTGACGACAGACCTATGCCAAGGGTTGAATAAGGGTTAGGTGAGATGATGTATGTGGATCCTCGTCCAGGGTGAACACCTGGTGAGGGCCCAGCTCACATCGGTCAGGGATATAGGTACGGTCACTTTGCTGAGTCACAGGCTGTCAACCTTGGAAGAGCCCTTGGTAGCCTCTTGTAACATGGGACATAAATCTCCAAGCAGGACTGGACTCGTAGCAGCCACTCAGAAGTGCTACTTTCCCTTTCTCCAGGTTTGAAGCCCAGGAAATGAGCCTCTCAGGGGTAGCACTGGGCAGTGTCCAAACTCTTACTCCTAGTATTTGCCCACGGCTGTTCCTCTTCAGGCTCTCTGGGAGGTTTTTCAGAATACAGCCGACCTGACCTCTGCCACCCCTACCCCGCCCAGAGGCCATGAACCTGGGGGCCCCCAGACTCTTCCACAGGAAGCCGGGACTCAGCTAAACTGGACAAGGCCTAGGCCTCCCTCTGTCCCTGGAATCCATGCTGCAGGGTGCAGGTTTACATCCCAGCTCTGCGCTGGACTTGTGACTTAACTGTGTCTCAGCTTCCTCCTCTGTGAAATAGAGATGAAAATTGTAATGTTGACCTGCTGAGTTGTTGAGGGGATGGAAGAGTCCAAGCTCATGAAGTGCTGGACGAAAGGCTCAATCTACGTTGGTGTTAACTGGCCAACAGAGTTGGTGAAATCCGGCTAATAATCCCCAAGTTCTATCCTCAGTACATTTGTGGTTGAAGCTTGCGAAATACTTGGAATACACAAGTGGAAGGTGTTTTCTGGGAGTGCAGGGCACAGGGATTTTCTGGGGCTCTCACGGGGGTATGCAGTCCCTGGACTGCCCCAGTCCTACAGTGGGAGTTCGTGTGAGTCCCCCCTTCTGGCTCCCCTATTCCTCTGCACCCCTTGCCCCCTGCCTCTAAAGGGGTGTGTGTGTAAGGGCGGGGGATCAGTTTGTGAGTTGGTATTGTCAGGGTCTGTCACTGAGCGACAGCTATTCCCTCACACCCAGGCCCAGAGGAGCCCCCAAGCAACAGCACTCCCTCCGTTCTGATTGATCTGCCAGCTCTCACACTAGGTCTGGCACCTGGGAGCCGAGGGGCTCCCTCACCCACAGGGCCAGGAGGGCCCCGGGCCTCCCCAGCCCCCTCGCCATCTCGCCGCGCAATCCTCAGTCTTCCTCCAGAGCCGGCAGCTCAACAATCCCACATTGGCCCGAGGAAATAGGGGGGTAGGGGTGGGGCTGAGCTGGAGGGCGGCTCCTTCAAGCGTGGAGAGCGGGGAAGACCCGCAGGCACCCCAGCGGCCAACGCGCCGCGCGCACACACCCCCATCTCCCCCCGCCCCCCGCGCAGGCCCGTACCCCGCGTTCCGGTACTGGCGGGCCCTTCTCCCGCTCCGCCTTGCCTCGCCCCGCCAGCCTCGGCCGGGGGCGGAGGCCACGCCCACCCGCGTGACGCAAGCCCGGCTATAAAAGACCCAGCTCTATTCCCGGGTTGGGCAGCCACCTGGAGGCCAAACTGGCTCCGGCACCTGGGCTGGGGCGCCGGGCGGCGTGTTCTCGGCTCCCTTCCCAGCTGCGAGCTTAGTCCAGGAAAGTCAGGGAGACACGCACACCCATTTCGTGAATGGCGCCACCGAGGTCCGGTGTGTGAGTGTCTTGCAAGGCACTGCACCCTGTCCCCGTAGCTGGGAACCTCTGAGAAAACCGTAAAGACAGGAGGCTGGAGGGGGGATGAGCATGGGGAGAGTTACAGAAACAGAAGAATAATGATGCACATTGACTGCTCTCAGAAAAAAACAGAGCAAATAAGTAAAACAAAGACAAGGTTACAGAAGAAAGTAGAAATTTCCCATAATTACACAGGTAATTTCATCTCCCCAGCAGACCTACCCTCCACACTGTCAATGTATCTTAGAAATTGTTCTGTTTGAGGGGGTACAATCAGGGCGGGCTTTCTAGAGGAGATAGCAGAGTAGTCTGGGGCTCAGGACCCTTTAATCATTTTTCCCTAGGAACCAGAATGGGGGGATTGATTGTAGGCTCCCGATTAAGACTTCGCTCAGGATTTGCCAACAACTCTTGGCAGAGCTGTGAGCAGGGGCTGTGGGCAGTACCTGCAGAGAAGTGGTTTGGCCTGTTGGACCAGCGGAGCCTGAGCATAGACAGCACCCTCCATCCCAGGTCCTCTAGAGATACGAGAGGCCCTGAGACACCAGGATACCCCTGCCAACCCACCTCCCATCCTCCCATGCACTGCTCATCAAGTTCCTGACTCAGCTCAGGCTGAGCTTTGCTCCTGGAATGGCTTTCCATCAAGCTCTTAGCCATCTAGCAAGGCCCTTCCTCCAGGTAGCCTTCCCCTAACCAAGGAGGACCTCTATTTCCTATAAGCCCACCCTCCCCTCAGCTCAACCCCACCCCCACTCACACTGTCTAGGGTCTCTCCAGAGGCACCAGCCACATGGTAGAGAGGCTCCAGAGTGGGAAGACCTCCACACTAACTGGCTGTGTGATCCCGAGCAAGTGCCAGCCCTCTTTGAGCCTCAGTTTTCCTCATCTGTAAAATTCCCATCCCTGGGAACTGCTCTGGGGATGGATAGAAATATTAGGTGCAGTGGGCCCAGCCCTGTGTTCACTAGAAACAGGCAACTGGGCTGTTCATGCCCATCTCCCCGAGACTGTGAGCTTCCTTGGCAGAGGCATGCTTCCTCCCCGATGCCCAGCAGCCTGCGGCGGGTGAACACAGAGGTTGACAGCAGAGGAGCGTCCCCAGGGACATGAGTCTCACCCTCAGCTACTGCCCACCCCACCACCTTCACACGCCTGGGCCCTGCCTCTGCCCACAGGCTTCTGCGGCCACAGTCTGTGGCCAAGATGGCCACAGCAGCTAGGCAGGCAGCCAGGCTGCTGGGCAGGGCTAGAGAGCAGGAATGGTAAGCCGTTGGGGCCAGAAACACAGCCAGTTCTCAGGCCAGCCCCTAAGGGCCTTTGGGCATGGGGCAGTCATCCCAAGGCAGTGGAGGGAGGGGAGGGAGAAGACTGGAATTTCTGGATAGTGTGTAGCATTTGGGTCAAGGATTAGGGTACACAACCTAAGCCCTTCATGGGGCCCCTTTTACATTTTTACATGCCTACTCTAGGCCAGTTGGGGGAGGACTCAGGCCAGCTGCATAGGCTTCCCCAGAATGAGCACTGGAACGAGGCCTCAGCTTTAGGTGTTGTGCCCAGGATCATAGGAGCTGCCAGGTGCGAGGAAGATTGGAGACCATGGTACAAAAGAAGGAAAGTGAACTTCTTTCCCCCCAGGCAGAAGCTTTGCTCCAAGGGTGGGTGGGGGATTTCCAGCTGCTGGGCTGGTTCAACTTCCCACACCTAAACAAGGTCCCAGGTCAGTGTGGAAGCTTATATAGTTATTTGTCCCCTCAGTGACCCAGTACCCCCATTCTGGCTTCATTTGCTTGTCCCCACTGCCACCACTCGTGTTTCTTATCTGGCCATCTACGGTTTTCTCTGCTCAGGATCTCACCTCCTCACCCCTGATAACTCTTTCTCTTCATGGCAGCAACACGGTCCTTTTAGGGGTGTCCAACCTGTGGCCTGTGGGCTGCAAATGGCCCAAGATGGCTATGAATGAGGCCCAACACAAATTTACTTAAAATCCTTTTTTTGCTCATCAGTTTTCATCAGTGTTTGCATATTTAACATGTGGCTCAAGACAACTCTTCTTCCAGTGTGGCCCAGAGACACCAAAAGTTTGGTTACCTCATTCTCATCCCTGAAGCTGACGTTCAGCCTCTTAGGATGAAAGGATAACGTCTCACATGGCCATCAGGCCCAGTGTGGCTCAGCCCCTGCCCTGGCCAGCCTCTCAACTCCAGGGAGAGGAGTGTCTTTCAGTTCCTACCAGACCACATCCTGCAATTTCTCACCTCTGGGCCTTTACCCATGCTGTTCCCTTTGCTTGGAACATGATGCCTAGCTAACTCCTTAGTCTTTGGGTAGGTCCTAGTTTAGTTACCACCTCCTCTCAGAAGCAAGGCTTCCCTCAGCCCTTGTACCAGGTTAGGTAGACCTCAGGGCAGAGTGGGCCCTCTGTCCTGGGGAACAATACCGCCCAGGCCCAGGGCTTGGGGAATGGTCCTTCTGCCTCCTCACCTGTCCCTGTCCAGCTGCCAAGCCCCTGCCCAATGCCCTACCTCAGCCTTCAGGTCTCTGAACAAGGTGATCAGGAAGAAACAGGGCAGATGACAACCAGGGGGCCTCAGGATGCCTCCTGTACCCTGTCCCGCTTGCCTGTAGGGTCTCACCTGGGAGCTGGCACCACCAGGTGTTCCCCACATCTGCCTCCCTTGGGGCTTCCAGGGCTTGGGTTCCTGGACCCTCGGGCTCCCTCACTGATCCAGGCCCCCTCGCTGAGCCCCAGCTTGGAAAGAACCCTAGGAGCTAGGGTAAGCCTGGCATCTTGGGTCCTGTCTGATAGGAGGTAGGCATGAGGTGAAACTTCTGGAGAAGTTCTAAACACTGGGCTGGGCCATACCTGAGTGCACACAAGTGAGTGAGTTTATGTCAAGGGTGGGGGCTGTGGCAGAGACAAGGCTTACACATGACCCCAGTAGACATGCCTGAGAAGATGCCTGAGTGAGTGCCATGAGGCTGGAGTCTCACTCTGCATGCCTCTGACCTGCTGCAGAATCCTGGCAGGTCCCTGCCCCTCCGTGCTTCAATGGCTTCAGCTACACAAGGGAGGGAACAGAATGGCACGTATTAAGTTATCACTAGGATGTTACTGGCTCCTGTCAGGGACAGGCTGAGCCTCTCAGTTAATGCTTGGGACAACCTACAAAGTAAGGGCAGCCTTAATTTATAGGTGAGGAAACTGATGCTCAGAGAGGAAAGGCCATTGCCTAAAGCCATTTGGCAGGTCAGGTGGCAGGGCCAGGCCCCCAGGTCTGTGTGAGGCTACAGCTTTCCGGCTTTCAGGAAAAAAAATCTGGTGGCTTCAGAGGTAGGGCATCTAGTGATTAAGCTTGGGCCCCAGATTGCAAGGTTCCCCTCTCAGCTGTGTCTCACTGGCTGTGTGACCCCGTGCAGGTAGCTCAGCTTCTCTGAAACTGATGGAAGGGATAAGAGACCCTGTCTCCATGGTTGTACAAATTAAGGGACTGAGTAAGGGTAAGGAGGGGAATTACTACCTTCCCTATCCCATCTCTCTCCCTCATTCCCAGGTATACATGAGGATCTGATGGGAGCATGGACAGGAGTGAGCTGCTCTGAGGGGAGCAGGGCTCAGGTCCTGCGCTGACGCCTAGACACACCGTTTTCTTTATCTCTTGGCTAAGAGCTTCCCCAGGCACCATCGAGAGCCCTCTAATTGCTCTTTAGTTGCCTATACCAGGGTAGAGCAGGTATTCTGATCTCACCTCACAGATGAGGAAACTGAGGCTCAGGTGAGTCCCTGACTGAGGCCACATAGGTTGTTGGAGTGACTGATGCAGGAGCTCAGAGTATGGCTTGTTCATATGTCCTGCAGAGGGTCCCCGGACTTATCCCTAGGCAAAGGATGGATGCTGCAGTAGAGTTGGCTTGGCTGCTTGCCTGTCACTTCTGACATGGGCATGATCAGGACAACTTCTCCAAAAACTGGAACATGGACAGACATTTTGTAAACCTTGCTTGGGCTGGACCCAGACGGCAACCTGGACCTTGGCTTGTGTACCTACCAGAGGAGAGGACAAAGTCCAGCATGATTGGAGAGGCCAGGCACCTGATTTCGTCAGCTGGGTAGAGATGCTGGGTTGCAGCCTCCCTGCTGCTACATGTCTGAGTACCAGCCCTCTTGGGGCCCCTCTTCCTTCCACGTGGCTGTGGGGTTTTTAGCCCACAGGGCAGCCCAGGCCCCTGAGCCTGAGCCTCCTGAGAATCAGAAGTGAACATTAGCAAAAAGGCCTATTCCTGCAGGTTGTATTGTAGGGCAGTGGCCATGTCTGGAGGCCCTTGCCTGAGGCAGGAGTCCCCTGGGGCCATTGGCGGGGTGGCCTTCTTGCAAGGAGCTCAGCTACTCAGCTGTGTGACTTTGGGAAAGTCACCTCCCATCTCTGGCTTCAACTCCCTTCCTTATAAATCATACTACTTGTGGCACCTTAGAGACTCAGAGAATGAAGACAAGAGGAAGGTCTAGTGCAGTGGCTGGATCAGTGAACTCTCAATAGATTACTGCTACTTTTGTTACATGATTTAACTTCGTTATTATCAGGGTGTGTTTGGGGATGGGACATGGAAGCTTACATGGTCTGAAGTGCTCTGCATAAAATCTAAGGCTCAAACCACCTCACCTAACTCACCATTGCAGAAGTAGGAGACTAAAATCCCATGACTTGCCCAGATTATCAGCAATAGACTCCCACAAAGCCAAGGATAGAAATTCATTGTTCTTTTCTTCCTGCAAGCATTTAACCAGCATCTACTGTGTGCTAGATCCCGTACTAGAGCTGAGGAACCAGGGGAGCCTCCACTGCAAAGGTGCCCCTGGCCTGGACCAGGAAGGACAACGAATTCCTCCTTGGCCAGTGGTGGGAAGGCAGAGAAGGTACTCCAGGCAGAAGGAACAATTAAAGCAAAGATTTGGAGCTAATGAACTCACTGCATCCAAGGCTAAGTCTGGGGAATAGCAAGATAAGCCTGTGGGGCTGGAACATGAGGGGCACAGGGGACCCCAGGGACCAGCAGGGGATTCACATTCTCAGTGGACTGGGATGTCATGCGAAGGCCTGGTCCTGCGTTTGGGCCTGTGATGAAGGGAGGAAATGAAGCCTTGAAAAAGGGGTTTCCAGGCAAAAACTGGAGGAGAAAAGATCAGGACAGTCATTCTAGGCAGAAGGAACAAGCAAGAACAAAGGCCTAGAGGCAGAAATAACGGCAACAAGCAGCTTTAAATGAATAGGTAAATGAAGGCATGACCTTTATTATTTGTATTAGTACTGCCTAAGTTTCCTGGGGCCGACTGGGCAGGCAGTGCAGGTATGGAGCAGCAGAGCCAGAGATTTCCACCTGCCCACACACCAAGCTTCTTCCCCTAAGGCAGTGCCCGGGGCTGATTACGGCCTGCTCCATGAGCACAAGGTTTGCCCACAGGAGAGGGTACACAAGGGTGTGGGTCCAGGGCCGCTTCACCAATCTTTGCCCTACTGTGAGTTTGGCGGTTCAGGTCTATAATGTTGGGCTGCAGGGACTTTGACCAGCAGACTCATGGGTAAGAATGTGGGTGTGTGTAGGGGGCTCCTAGACCACCAAAGACCCTTCTTTACCTTCACTGTAGATTCTGGAACTTCCACCTATAGGTCTCTGGACCCCCTGGTGCCATTGCTCTGGCATGTGTCCTTGGGGCCTGTAGGGTTGAGCCTTAGACTCTATAAGTCTTTGTTCCTTCCCTAGCTGTAGGGTCACCCCCTCAAGGACCATGTCCTCTCCTGATCACTTCCTGTGTCACCACCCATGGGGCCCCCACCTTATGAAGACCAGTTTTACTGCAGGCACTTAGTAAAAAATGTGTTTCCCATGGTGGCATCACTATGCCCAGAGGTAATGCTCAACAGTGTTTGTCAACTGCATGTCTATTGGCTTCCCCAGCACCCTGGGCCTTCATGTTGCAAAGGCTGAGAAGCACCAGCTCCGTGAAGGTCAAGGGGTTGTTTGGGGTTGGCTGAGCACCTGGGCTCCCTGCGTTGCACTGCACCACGCCACTGGCAGGCCCTGCTTTGCAAGACCCTCTGGGGATCCAGAGACACCTAGCTCTGCCCTGGGAGTCAGATGTAGTAGGTGGGCATGTGTCCTAAGGAAATGGGAGCAGCAGCACATGATTCAGCAGCTTGGAGGCAGACCCACCTGTCTCAGGCTAAGAGAATGTTTATGGCCTGAGAATGTCCATAAACACACAGATGCCTATAGGATTCTCTACTCACCTGGAGGCTGACTCCCAAAGTCCCTCCTCTCCCTGCTTCAGAATGGCGGAGTTTGGGGGAGAAAGTCATCACTTCCTCCCTCCTCATCTTGGCAGTCCCTGACATGAATGAGTGCGCACGTACATGCATGTGCATCAATTCTTTTGCGTGAGAGGCCTGGAGTGAGGGCAGCAGGGTGGAAGAGCATGAATGTGCAAGGTCATTGGGAGGGTGAGAGGAGGGCCAGGTTTGAGCAAGCAAAGGTACGTGGCCGGCAGGTATGGCTCAGGCTCAGGGTCCGTCCTTGGAGCACCTTTGCTCCAGCCACTCCAGTGGAGGTCCTGCCAGCATCTTCCCACATAAGAACAAGGCCTGGGTGACTGAGGGGAAAGGGGAAGGGGGCAGAGGGGAAGCAGACAAGGACAGAGAGCACACTCTGGGTCTCCCGGGTCCTCCTGCCTGCTTCACGTTCCAGCCCCATGCTGTGTCCAAGAGCCTCTGGAGTTCTCATTGGCTTTCCCAGCTGCCCCAGGCTCCCGAGAGCAGGCTGTGCCCACAGTGCCTGGCAGGGGTAGGTCCATGGAGACCATAATACCCTGAACCGTTGAACCTTGAACTCAGAGGTCAACCTCAAAGAACTCAACCTTTATCCATGTCTGGCAGTGGCCAGCTGGTGCTGGGCTGCCCGAGGGCACTGTCTGGGTATCAAAATAAAACCTGACAATTGCTACCTCCACCCAGTGCCACAGAGCTCTGCCGGAAGGTAATTATAGGTGGCCTGGGATGGCCGACTCTGCCCACAGCGCAGAGCTCGGCAGGCCCAGGATCCACAGCGCTGCAGTGAGCCCTGCCCTCCCCATCTTGCCTGCCCCAGGCCTTCGATTCAGAGCATTTCAAGTCCCCAGCTCTGGGCACCTCCACCAGCCTGTATGCCTACCCATCTTGGAAGGTGTCCCCTGAGAGTCTGGGTGAAATATGGACTGTACAGAGGATGTAGAATGCATGAACTTGGTCTCAGATTAGAATCATAATAAAGACAATAATTCCAGACCACATATATCACACAATCATGAGCTTCCTACAAAGCCCGTATGATGTGGGTCCCATCATTAATGACATTTTACAGGAAAAGAAGCTGAGCTCATGGGGACTGAATGACACTCCCACTGTCACATGGCTGGGAAGTGGTCACACTGAGCCTCACACCTAAGACTGCTTTGAATTCCAGGCCAGAGTTCACTGTCAGTAGGCCAAGCTTCCACTAAAGCCACAGGAGCAAGGGTGGGACAGTTGGTTACCGGCCTGGGTGGAGTCAGACAAGTGATGGGTATGAGGTGTCAGCAACTGGCAGGGGAAGGACAGAGTTCCCCTTCCAGAGGCTTGTTTCCCAAATGTGAAAGCTCGTGCAGGCCCTGCCTGTGTGGCCTTACTGGTTGGGTGTCCAAGGGGCAGTGAGAGGCTGGGGGAAGACACGACATCTGGCTGCCCCACAGCCCTCTCAGCCCTGCCACCTCCCCTAAGGCCTGCCCAGATTTCCTCAGCCCAGGGGTAACATCCTGCCTGCTCTGGTCCCCACAAGATTCTCACCCCACAGGAGCTGGGGGAGGGCAGGAGCCCATGCAGAAGCCCCACCCAGGCTCCTCTGTGCTCACTGCATTGCCCCGGGCCCACTGAGGATATCTGAGTCGGCTGGGCATAGCAGGCTTGGGCCCAGCCTCCTGCAGCACAAGGCACCACTGCCTGGGTCCTTGCCAAAATTTATGGCAAGGAATTTGGCTGTGGAATTTGCCTTCGAAAACTCCTGGTTACTGATGACTGGTGAGGACAGAGCTGTGGCTGCCCTTGTCCCCGGTCTCAGGGTCTTGGTCCACACCCTCGGAAGATTCTTATGGGCATCTCACTTCTCACTTGCTATCTGTGCTCCTCTCTCATTCTCTTCTCCCCATTCCCTTTCTGTCTCTTGCAGATTACCATAGTAAAGAGGCCATATGTCCACATTTCTTATCTCCATAAATATGAGCTCCAAATGACTTCTGCATTGACCTTGTTAGTAATCAACAAAGAACCCACACATTTTTATTTAATTTTTACTCTGTGCTGAGAGCTGAGGAGAGGTGAGAGGGTGGCAAATTTGGAGGTGGGTTACTGTGCCCACCTCTCTGCTTGAGGCAGATGCTGCCAACTGATTACAGCACGCCCTGCTGAGCCTGGAGGGATGCAGCTCAGAATCCTTCTCCACACAACTCCAGGGACCTGGGCCACCGGCTGGAATTGACACATGGGTAGAAATCCATTTCACCTCCCTTCCACCGCCCATCTCCTGCAGAGGATTGAGGCCAGGGTCATGCCAGGGATCCTTGTGCAAAGCTGCCTTTGTCCTGTCTCACCTAACACTGCCTGTGCCCTGATTTCTTTGTCCTTGTTCTCAGCGCCTGACACAGGATGGGGAGAAGGCAGGCAGGATCGTCTGTCTTTGTGTCTCAGATTCCTGTGAGGCTGCGCTGGCCTGGTTAGGGACTTGGCCCCAAAGTGGCATGGTTCCTTTGGATGGAAGGTATCTGCGCTGCTGCATTTGAGCACCTTCCACAGCTGCCTCCGTCTGGCACCTGAGACCCTCCCAAGGTGCTCACCGTGTGTACCTTCCTAGGTCAAGGACAAAATCCTGACTGCGGCCTTGCCTTTTGCAGTCATTTAAACACACACATTAGCACTCACTGGGTGCCAGAGCTTGTGACAGGAGTCAAGGGGCTCCCTGAGCAGAAACAAAGGGTCCCTGATTCAAGGACTTAAGCAGGTGAAAGAGGCATATTCTCAGACGGGTAATTGAAAAAGCATTAGACCCAGGATCAGACAGGGGGAAGGTCAATCCCAGCACCGCCATTGGGCCTCGGTGTTCTCATCTGTAAAATAAGGATAATAGTAATAATACAAGAATGCCTGCCACACAAACTTATTTAAGGATTAAACAAGGTAATCTAGTCCATCCTACAACGTTATTTGCTGAGCACCTACTGTATGCTGAGTTCTGCACTCAACTCCAGCGATATTATTCCCGAGGAGCTCTAGGAACTGACAGTCAAAGGGAGAGCAAACAAGTCACCAGGAAATGGCCACACTGAGTGAGCAGAGCCCAGATGGGGGAAGCTCAGGCACTGTGAGAGTCAGAAGACTCTCTGACCCCATCCAGAAAATCAAAGAAGGCTCTTTGGAGGAGGTGACTCTAAAAGAGAAGGACAAATTACCCAGGCTTAGGGGAAAAGAGGCAGACCCAGACAGTATATCAGGCAGAGGAAGCAGCCTAAGCAAAGGCTAGGCAACGAAGATGGTACATGTGAAAATGCCCAGCACCAGGCCTCAGCATTTGTATAAAAAGTACAAGGCAGGAGAGGGGCCCCGACAGACTAGTCTAGGTGCTGGTTGTCAGACAGATGAACTGGGTCGGGTCAGTCCAGGGAGCTGCATTATTTACTGACCCAGCTATAAAATATTTACATGGGCTTCCTGATGATTTATAGTGTTTGCTTTCCTACCTCCGGGCTCCTGGCAGGTAAACCACGTGCCCTGAAGCTCACCCCTGGGAGGAGTCCCAGGGCACTGGCGCCAAGCACCTAACTGGGCCAGGAGGAGGGCTCTGTTCCAGCGGTCCAGGCCCTTTGGCAGCTCTGAGCTCTTCTAATAAGGCAGGAGCCCTGTGGCCTGAAGGCCCCCCCCAGAGTCCCTAGGGCAAAGCCAGGAATCCAGGGTGACAAAGGTCCACGCTGTGGGGAGAGGCAGATTCAGACAGGGACCCAGCGCTCACTGGTTGTGCAGTCTTGGACAAGGTGCTGAACTTCTCTCATCCTGTTTCTTCCCCTGTAACATGGGAATTCCAGTAGCACAGTGTTTTGGAGTCAACTGAGATAAACTCATGTGACAGGAAGTGTGAAATTCCTACGTGTTTTATTAAATGCCTGCAAAGTGTAATATTAGGACAGCCTGTCAACTTTAGCACACCTCAACTCTTATAAAGTGATTTAAAAGTATTCTATGTGCGAAGTGGGTTTTAATGTGCTCTGGTGGAGAGCCAAGAGCCGCCGAAACCTGAGAAGGGTCTGACCTCAGTCTCAATGGGAGGGAGACCAGTTGTCCCTTCTACTTAGCACCTCTCTTGGAATCTTTCTAGAAACGTTTCTTGCAATCTTTCCAGAAACTGACCCAGTTTTTTATTTGTTTCTGGAAAGGCAGAAAGGAATAGCCTCAAACAAAGGGAAAGAGGTAGAGTGGGGAGCTCAAGTGGGCCTCTGACCGGGCCAGGTGGTGCTTCCTACTCCTCTGAGGCAAATGGCTCTCAGGCAGGCAGGGGGTGGAGCACCCCCCGCCCCCACAGCTGGAATCACTTCTCCCCCCAGGGACTGGGAAGTCTGTGTGCATGCCCGATGGACTCTCAGGCTCTTGAGGATTAGGCTTTGGGAAAAGTAGACACAGAACTGGGTCCCTCCAGCCTGGGATAGCAGGAGGCAAAGACACCCGATAGGCGGGGATGATGAGGTCAGCAGATTCCTGAGAGGAGCTTCTGGAGAACTGTGGCTTACGTGGATGAGAAATCAGCCCCCCTCCCAGGGCTCTCTTCCAAGGCCCTTCTGGACCAGCCTGAGCGACTTCTCCATTGAGCAGATGGTCACACTAAAGCCAGAGAGAGGAGGGATCAGAGGTCCACACAAGATCAGAATTTGGAGACTGGGGAAAAGGTGGAGGGAGAAAAGAAGAGAGACACCTTTGGCAATTTTTCCAGCTACAGTTGCATCCTCCTCTGTGGCCTTGGATCCCCCTAGATAGGCTCAGTGAGGTTTTAGCTTCTGGATGGCCCAAGTATCAATCAGTAATACTTCGGTGAGAATCAACTGATAAGTTTCCTTAAGTGCTGCATTTGGAGAGAGCCCTTCACAAAGCAGAGGGAAGCTAGAGTGAGGAAGGCAGATTTCCAAAGGGAGAGGGAGCTGAGGGGGCAAAGGATAGATGTCACTGGCAAACTCTTTGATCCTGGACAAGTGGGCTCACTTCTCTGGACTTTAGAGTTCAACAGGAAAAGAGAACTCACTCCAGGTATTTCAAACAGAGGGAATTGAATCTAGGAAATCCATTACACAGACTACAAGAAAAAAAAAAAAAAAAAAAAAAGGGAGAAGCTATGCTGGGAAGGGAAAGGCCCAGCAGGAAGCCACTCCTCCTACCCCCAGGCTAAAGGAACAAAGGAGGAGGGAGTGGTGAATCTGCCACAGCTGGAGATTCCCCTCCCTAGAACCCAGCGGACTGGTGGATTTTCCCCACCACGTTTCTCAACTGGGTGTTCGTGGCAGCCACTTCCCTGCTGAGCACACACTTCCCTCCCTGGGCTGAAGCTCTGGGGCACACAGCTGTCTGGAAAACCTGCTGCTTTCTCTGCTGGGCTTGTTGGGGAACTGGGGAAACTGGGGACTGCACATCGCCCCCAGCATGCCCAGGGAAGAGCATGGCCTGCTGGGCCCAAACACTAGGGACTTGGAAAGAGAGCTAAGGTCTGAGGTCCTCTGAGCAAATCCTCAGAAACCCAGGAAGTTGAAATCTGCACCCCACCATCTAGACTCCAAAGAGCACCAGTTTGTCAGAGTCTTGAGGCCAACATTCAACCAACCAATGGACCCACAAATTTTTACTAAGGCACCATTATGTCTCCTTGGTTTTACCTGACTCCAAACCTGTGAGGCGAGTATTATTATATAACCTCATTTTACAGAGTGAGAAACTGAGGCTCTTCGAGGTTAAGTCACATGCCCAGAGTCCCTAAACTAAGATGGGCCTATGTTATTTTACATTTATTCCCTCTCAGCCCTGAGGTTTGGATGTGGAGAACCCTTGGCATTCACCATTTCAACATTAGGAGTTTCAAGTATTTGAGAATGACCACAAAGATTGGGGATCTTCTGTCATTCGCAGCATTGCTTAGGCATGAATTTGAACATATCATAGGTCAAGGCTGGTGGTGGGAGGGGGTCATTGATCTTGAGTCTTAAATGAAGTGAAGCAGGCTGAGCTCTTTGCCAGCATCCTGTGGAAAGGCATGGGGGCTATCAGGCTCTAGGGTCAGGTTACCCATACCCTGCCTACAGTTGCCTGACCTTGAGCCAGTCCCTTTATCTCCTCAGCTGTAAGATGAGATCCATAATCCTGACCTTGAAGGGCTCTTGTGAGGACTGCAATCACCAATATAAAGGTCCCAATGTTCCTGGCATACCGGAGGGGCTGTTAAGACAATGATGTTGCTCGTGGCTCTGCAAATGGCATAATTCAGGGCTGCATGGCTGGTCACGAGGCCTGAGTCCAAGCAGCTTCAAGGGCTGGCAGGGTGATCCCAAGGAGCCAGGGCAGTTAGGAGGATCTGCATCAGGGAGATGGGAAGGTCAGGCAGGGAGGATGGTTGGTGTGTGTGCTCAGGGGCTGTGGCCTTTGGAGTCACAAAGACCTGGCGTAAATGACAGCTTTGCCCTTTCCTGGTCATGTGACCTTGTGCAAGTTCCTTCAACAGGGCCTCCCTTTCCTCCCCTATAAACTGGGGGTGACATCAATACTCATTTCCTCGGGTAGGTTGAAGAGGTTAAATGCAACCATACACCTGAAGTGCCTGCACACACATTCACACATACACACAAAAGCTCACAAGCACTTATATGTGCACTCCCACACTCAGTTTGCAAGCACACATTATTATACCTTTATGTATACCCTCATGTACATGTGCTCATACACCACACAACATAGGAGAACACTTGCACACATATACTCATACATTCTCACTCAGACACACTCACATCCACTGTCATTCACACAGATGCTTATTTGCACATTCATACATCGACAGTCAAATGAGCAGTCACACAAATTTGCATTCATATGCTTACACACTCATTTGCTCAGTCATATATGCACTCACTTGCACCAATCATGCTCGCACCTGGACTCACGCAATGCTTAGTCACACACTCATGCTTGCACATGGTCACGTACTTTCACCTATAAAAATGCACTACACGGTCTCTCACACACATGCTCACACACTCAACCTACACACACACAGACACACACATTACACATGCCCACTCACACCTGCACACTCATACACATACGCTTACTGTCACACATGCTCACTTATGCAGTCATGCACAAACTCATTCAATCACACACATATGCACACTCACACTCACCCATACATTCACACACACCCTTTTGTTGCACAAACCCAACCCCCGCCTGTCTGGCAGCTTGTCCCTCCAGAACTGCCCAGGCCTGGCCTCATCTGATGTTGTTCCCTGCTCTCTTTTCCTTCTCAGTTCTATTTATTTTTATTAGCTACAAGGAGCATATTTGGAGAAGGATCTATTTTCACCCTATCTGGAAACATACTTCCCCTCAGCGATGAACTCAGCAGTTCAGTGAGAAGGCTCCTGGCCACCATGGCCTGGGCAGGGAGGACTGAGACAGTGCCAGGATGGAGACCAGAGAGCCACACAGGCCAGAGGGCTTCCTGGAATGGTCTGGCTGCCCCAGCCAGGACTGCTGCCTCTGAGATGCTTTTCGCATAACGCTGAACTCAGGGTGGCTGCTCATAGAGGTAGCTGTGGCTGAGAGAGTCTGGGACCCCTCTTTGCTCCTCCATCTGGCCCAGGGGTGTCCCTGGCTTCTATTACCTCTCTTTTCTATAAGGGAATTGGTCCTTTGCAGATCATTTCGTCCGTTTCAATTTTCAGATGACCAAAAAAAATACTATGACTTCTATTTAGTGAGCGTATCTTCTGCCCCAAACCTGTGTAAAGCCTTCCATTTGAGCTTCATAATCATCTTAAGAGGTGTGCTATTATTCTCCCATTTCACTGATAAGACAACTGAGTGAGGTTCAGAAAGGTCGAGGGACATGCATAAGATGCACAGCATTTGGGGTAGAGCAGGGTCCTCCTGTCTCCCTGTTGCTTGCTCAGGCCCCGGAAGCCTCATGACTCTAGCGCTTACCCTGCAGATCTGCCTGGAGATGACTGGGAACTGTGTAGCTGGCCCTGGCTAGGGGGAGGTAGGCTTAAAATGGGACTCCTGAGTGTGCCTACTCAGGGGGCACCTGCTCAGCTGGTGAGCCACGTCCAGTGAGCTGCCTGCCAGGTATTGATCACACTGGTGTCGGAGGTGGCAGGCCCCCGAGACGGGGCATTGTACAGGCAGAGCCTCTGAAACCCGAGTCTCTTGTCCAGTCTGTGCCTCCTCCTTTTTTGGAGCCGTGGTTCTTCCTTCACACGCATGTTCCAGTGTGGCAGCTCTGGGATCCAAAGCAAGGCAGGCCTTCAGGCCTCATGCAGAGTCCCTGACCCTGTGTGCCCCTTCCCAGCCTCCAGTATGTCAGCACATAGTAGGTGCTCAGTAAATATTGGCTAAAATAAAAAGAATTTTAAAGATTTTATTTATTTTTTTAAAAGATTTTATTTATTTATTTTTAGAGAGAGGGGAAAGGAGGGAGAAAGAGAGGGAAACAAGCACTGATGTGTGAGAGAAACATTGATTGGCTGCCTTTCACAGGCCCCCAACTGGGCACCTGGTCCATATCCCAGGCCTGTGCCCTGACGGAGAATCAAACCAGCAACCATTTGGTCCATAGGCCAGTGCTCAATCCACTGAGCCACACCAGCCAGGACAATGTTTTGTTTTTGTTTTTTATTTTTTAAAGGGAGGGAGAAAGAGAGGGAGAGAAACATCAGTGTGTGAGAAAAACGTTGATCGGTTGTCTCTCACCTGCCCCCAGCCAGGGACCTGGCCCACAACCCAGGCATGTGCCTTGACTAGGTATTTAACTGGTGACTTTTTGGTCCACAGGCTGGCGCTCAGTCCACTGAGCCACATCAGCCAGGGCAAAAATAAAAAGAATTTTAAAATGGGCAAAGGATTTGAGTAGACATATCTACAAAAAAAATATACAAATGGCCAATAAGCACATGAAAATATGCTCATCATCATTAGTCATTAGGGAAATGCAGGTCAAACAATGCGACAACACTTCTTACCCACTAGGATGGTTATGATCAAAAACATGAACAATGATAAGTATTGGTGGGATGTGGAGAAATTGGAACGCTCATACCCTGCTGGTAAGAATACAAAATGGTACAGCCACTGTGAAAACACTGGCCAGTTCCTCAAATTGTTTAACATAGAATTTCCACAAGACCCAGAAATTCCCACTCCTAGGTACATACCCAAGAGAACTGAAAACATGTCCACACAAATGCTCATAGCAGCATTTTCAAATGGGAACAAAAAGTGGAAACAACCCACATGTCCATTAGCTGATGAACAAAATGTGGTATACACACAAAATGGACCATTTTTCAAGAATAAAAAGAAGTATGTGATACATGCCACAACATGGACAACTCTCAAAAACATTATGCTGAGTGAAAGAATCCAAAAGCAAAGGACCTCAATTTGTATGATTCCATTTATACAAAATATCCAGAACAGGTAAATCCAAAGAGACAGAAAGTAGATGAATGGTTGTCAGGAGCTGAGGAGATGGCAGAAAGGGTTATGCCTGCTAATGAATATGGGGTTTCTTTCAATGAAAATGGTCTGGAATTAGATAACGGTGTTGGTTGTACAACCCTGTGAATGCATTAACACCCACTAGGTTGTACACTTAAAAGGAGTGAGTTTTATAATATTGAATTGTAAAAATAAATTATATTTTAAAATATTTAAATAAGCCTAATAAAAAGTCAGAAGAATTTCTATGGTGTAGGGAAAGGAGATTCAGAAATATTGAATGCTTTTTCAAGGTCATAGGAAAAAATGTCAGTCCTGTTGCTGAAAATGACACTGATAGCTCCTATTTGTTGCGCACACTCATTCTATGTACCCGGTGGTGTGGAAGCCTCTACATGCATGATCTCATTAATTTTCACCATAACTCATGTGGAAGGTATTATTAACATCCCCATTTTACAGATGAGGAAACAGAGGTTCAGAGAAATGAAATGACTTGCCCAAGAGGCATTTAAACTTAAATCAGCTCATCTCCAAAGGGTGGGGGAAATGATTCTATGTGACCTGTTTTTTTTTTCTGTTGTTATTGCTGTTTGTTTTGATTTTTTTACATGGCGCTTGGACCCTCAAAGCAAGAAGGAAGACAGGAATGCAAGTTGGTGGTGCTGCAGCAGCTAGCGGACTGTCATGGCCCAGGGAGGACCTGCCCTGTTCCTGGCTTCACTCTGGTCCCCAGTCTGGGATCCCAGCCTTCTTCAAGGGCAGGTGCTGGTGAGTAGCCTTTGAGAAACTGGCCCAGGAGAGCCTGGGGCAACTCTCCATGCAGAACTGCTGTTCCAAAGGGCAGGAAGCACTGTATGTGCTCAGGCTGGGGTTTCTGTTGGCTCTGGCCCAAATTCTTTGGCATTTTGAATACACGACGGCTGCTCCATTTCACCTCTCTATGACCTTTCTCCCGTGTATCCCTGGATCCTGAGAGCCGGGCCCCATGGGAAGTTCCTTCCTCCCTAACATGTGAGAAGCCCTCGCTGTCGGTGCCAGGTCCTTGCCAGTCCTGAGTGGGCCAGAGGCATTTCCTCACCAGGAGCTTTTTGAATCAGTTTGTAGGAAATGGTAAAAAGGGGCCCCTGAGTTTTAACAGTCTGGCTCAATCCCAGCTCTCTTACTTACTGGCTGGGTAACAAAGAACTTGTCGCTTTACATTTCTGAGACTCAGTTTCTTCAGCTGTAAAATGGGAATAATAATTCATAAGGCTATTATATAACTATCATAAGCTCACCTCATAAGATTGATGAGAGAATTAGTTGAGGTGATGCATGGAGAGTGGGGGGTTTGATAAAATATGAACCATTATTACCCTTATGGAGACCACGTACCCCCAGAGCAGCACACACATCTGTATACTTGCACGGATGCACACCTTCATACCCCCACACATTCACACATTGCACACACTGCATGCGATTTGACATTCAAGCTTTTCCATCCAAACTCACTTGTAAACTCATAAGCATGTATCAATTCATGTGCTTGTACACATTCACCCACACAGACTTTATCTGAAGGCAAATATATCCTGCACGCACATGCAAGTGCACGCTCACTTCCCCCATGCATGTGAACACATTTTCCTGAATTTGTACTCATTCACACATGCATGTCCACATCCATGAACTTGCTGTTCTTTTCAGGGCTACCAGCCTGGCACTGGCCACAGACCAGTGGGTGGAGGAACTTCTGCACTCCAGGGCAGTCAAAGCCAATTCGTGGATCCTAACAGGCTCAGCAAGTTCCCTCTTTTGTGTTCTCTCTGTTTGACCAAGCCCTCTGTCCTTCAAAAACAGCCCCTGCAGGAAAGCTCCCCTAATGCTCCAGCCAGAAAGATCTGATCCCCATCCCTGAATTTCTCTTGCCCAGTCATTCCACCTAAGCCTGTCTGGTATCACTCTCATATTCTCTCTGAGAATGACCTTCAGCTCTGCAGGGGCAGTGACAGTGACTCATTCACTCCCATGCCCCCTCCAATGCCCAGCACAGGGTAGCAGTTCAGGAATAGAGACTGCAGTGGAACGAACCAGGCTGATGTGTGGGCCTTGCAGGTTACTCTCATGTCTCTGCACAAATCAAGCCCAGAGGAGCCAGAGTCCTATGGCTGCTCACCCTCAACCCATCAGCAGACCCTGGGATCCAGCGGCTGCAGGGTACACTCTCCCTAGCATAGAATTTCTCCAAGCCCTCACACAGGCACTGTCTCCAGCCCTGCCTCCCCGAGTGCTGACCCACAGCCCGATCCTGAGAACAAGACCTCTGGTGGCTGGACAAGCCTGGAGACAGGTCTCAGGACTTGCTTTGCTTGCTTTAAGCAGATAGACTCCTTCAGCTCAGAGAAGGAGGCAGATTTCCAAGGTGCCTGAAGATCTGCCCTCAGGCAGCGCTTCTCCCAGTCTGGTCCACTGTATCAGAAACACCCAGGGTGTGGGTTAATGCAGATTCCTAAACCCACCCAGCCTCCCTGAATCAGAGCTGGTAAGGTGGAGGCAAGGGATTAGATTATCAATAAACACTCCCGTTCATTCCTGGTTAAGGGTCTGAGAACCACACTGCCCAGTGAAAATTCTGGTACCATCATTTACTAGCTCTTAGGCAGGTCCTATAACCTCATTGAGCTTCCGTTTCCTGGTCTGTAAAATGGGGATAATAATGGTGCCTGCCTTGTGGGCCTGCTCTTGGAATAGAATGAGATCATGAAAGTGAAGTGCCGGGCACAGGGCCTGGGGACACTCAACAAGTGTGGACTATTAGTAGCACATCCATGTTCTCGTGGCCAGGGACTTCGGAATAAAGGACAAAGCTTTGAGGTTCTCTTGCAGGGAGGGACCTTGGTGAAGGTCCTCCACCATGTGGGCAGCAGAGAGTGTTGGAGGGGCAGGACCCTTACCCAAGATGCCCTGCCTCCTATGGCTGGTGTATGGGACAATGCCCCACTCTTCAGCCTCTACCCACTGAGGTCCGAGGCCCCACTTGCCCTAGCTTTTACCCTGCCTCCCCACTTGCTGGAAGCCTCCCTCCCTGCCCTGCTGCCCTGGGAGCCTAACTGGCTTAGCATCGACCCTGGCACTCCCTCCAGCTTTGTAATAAAATAGCCAGCTCAGGTCAGTTTTCCTTGGCCAGGAGGCCCCCTGGCATCATGGGCAGGAGTCATGGGGAAGCAAGGGGAAACAGCTCCTTCAGTGACCACCAGTTATGGTCTGTTGTTCTCCAGGGATCACTTGCTCCCCAAACCAGGTGACCCTGGCAGAAAAGACCCTTCTTATTTGTCTTTCTTCCTTTCCTAGTCCTTCATTATGCATTTATCCATGCATTTATCCATTCAATATTGAAAGGTCTCCTGTGTGTCAGGCACTGGGTCTCACCAGGATTGGCAAACTTTTTCTGTAAAAGGCGAGATGGTACATATTTTCAGCTTTTGGGTCAAACCACTCTGCTGTTGTAAGAGAGTAGCTGTAAACAGTATAGAAACAAATGGGTGGATGTGGCTATGTTCCAATAAAACTTCATTTGTGAGCATTGAAATTTGAATCTCATATAATTTTCATGTGTCATGAAATATTCTTCTATTGACCCCCCCCCAAGCATTAAAAAATTTAAAGACTCTTCTTAGCTTGCAGGTCACACAAAGCAGGCCACAGCCAGTGGGGCCGCAGCCAGTGGGGCCGCAGCCAGTGGGGCCGCAGCTCACCAGCCCTGAGCTTAGCCCTCCACACAAAGACCACGGGAGCTCCAGTGCTACCAATATGATTAACAGAGGCAAGGCTTTTGGAGGCTCAGGGTGGAGGTGGGTGAAGCCTCTAAGCCCACTGCCGCTGAGCCACTACAGCCCTCCCAGAGTCCACGCCCTCAGTGTCACTGTCACACATGTTCTCTGTGGTTTAGATATGGGGACTCTTACGTCTCCTACAGGACCAGAAGCTTTTTGAAGGCAGCAACATTACTCTTTTAGCATTTGGAGTCAGAAAGCGCTTGGGTTCGATACAAGCTTGAACACTCCCTATATGAATGGCCTTGGGTGAGTAACATAACATCTCTGTGCCTTGGTTTCCTTATCTATAATAGCTGCCTCATGGGTTGTTGAGGACAAAGGAGTACAGTGCTCAGACAGGTGCTTGCTGTGAGGTGAGTAGTCAGTGCTCATTGATTCTCATCACAATTCCTTCTCCCCTACCTATTCCAGCACCCAGCATGGCTCTGGGCACAAAGCTCCTGTTCACTTTCTCCTTGCTAAGACTTAACTTTCAGAACGAGAGAAAAAGACCCATGACTCCTTGCCCAAGAGCCCCCCAGGGGTGTGCACCCTGGACTTCTGGGAGGTTTTGCCCTCCCAACTTAACTTGGAGCATTTCCCTTTGACTCCTTTGCCCCCAGGGAAATGATCCTTTGTCACTTCCACACTAGCCCACCTGGATGGCCAGGGTTAAGAGTGTGTGGACATGAGGCACTCTTGGCTAGTTCTGCTTCAGGGATGAACTGTGGAGGGGGAAGCTGCTTGGCTGGCAATGAAGGGAGCAAGAGCTTACCTCACCTTCCTTTCCAAGGTCCATGGGGAGGGCAGGCTGCCAGGTCATGGCCTTGGGCGTCTTGGCCCTTAGACTGAGTACCTCAACCCTCCAACCCTTTGCTCTCTTTTCCAGGCACACTCCTATCCCAGGTGGGTGCCCAGTTTGCTCTGTCTCACAGAATATCACTCCTTCTTAACCCTCCAAAAAGAGTCTGTATTACCTTCTCTGGTTTCATTCTTTCATACACAGTACTTATCACCAAGTGAACTTTTATTGTTTGTTTGTTTGTTAGGGTTTTTTTTTTTTCAGTCACCCTTCTACTAGAATTTAGGTTTCTTAAGAGCCATACTTTTGTCTACTTTAATTCTTATGATTACCCTCATAGGACAGATAATATCCCTTACTTAATAGTTAAGCCTACTGAGGTCATCCAGTTAGTGGGTAGCAGAATGAAGATTCAGGACCAGGCCTTTCTGACAGTCAAAAGCTCACATTCTGAGCCTCCACCATAAGATAGACCTTGATTACTCTGGCAAGACGGGGGTAGGGTGATATATAGGTCTTGAGCCCCATCATCTGTTTCCAGCAGTGGTAAGAGTCAGGAGGTATTTATGGGAGTCCTTGGAACTTTCTCTGCCTCTGTCACAGGAGGCAAGCAAGGTGGGCTGCACTCCTGCCTTCTTGGAGCTCATAGACTGTTTAGACAGAGAAACATACTGCAGTCTCTCCATTGCAAACCAGATTGTGCCAAGAGCTATAACGGGTTACAAAGTGCTTTACAGGTGTGGTCTTAGTCTGCTCAGGCAGCTGTAACAGAACACCAGACAGAATAGCTTAAGCAACAGGAACTTATTTTTTGCAGTCCTGGAGGCTGGAAGTCCAAGATAAAGTACTGGCTAATTCAGTTTTTGGTGAAAGTCCTCTTCCTGTTTGGAAGCCAGCTGCCTTCTTGCTGTCATCCTCACATGGTGGAGAGAGGGTTCATCTCTCTTTTGTCTCTTCTTATAAGGGCACTACCCCATTCATTGAAGGCTCCACCCTCATGACATAATTACCTCCCCAAGGCCCCGCCTCCAAATACCATCACCCTGGAGGTTAGGGCTTCAACATACGAATTTGGGGAGGACACACATTTAGTCCACAGCAGGAACCCATGGTGGTACTCAGAAAAGTTAGGACAGTGGGGCCTGGGTACGTGGGGGGATGTCATCAAGACACTTTGGACAGAGAGGGCAGCAGGAGCAGAGGTCTATGAGACACAGCCTGTTTGAGGAACAGTAAGGGCTCCTAATGGCTAGAGCGTAGAGTGTATTGGGAAAAGGCAGTAATTACATGTAAGGTGGTTGAGAAGGTAGGTTAGGGTCAAATCACAGAAGGCCTGAAAGAGATTGGGGAAGATTGGGCTTCCTAAAGTCTGCATAGGAGATAATAAGAACACCAGCAGAAGAATTGCTAAGTGTGTGTGTTGGGTGTTTTCCATTTTAGAAAGCACTTCTAGTCCATCCGTCTGCTCTGTCCTCACAGCTGTAGAATGCAGGCAAGCGAGGCAAGTTTGGGATCAGGAGCCTGGGGTCTGCTCCACCCAGGGACAAGATGTGTAGATTGGAACAAGCCACCTAACACCTCCAAGTCTTCACTTTACTCATCTGGCAAGGCCCAATTCTCAGCACTTTTGGAAGAATTCCACAAAAATCACACGTGTGAAAATACTGTATTTAACTTCTGGCCCTCAGTTATTTCTCTGTTAGGTTGGGCCAAATCTTGTCCAGCCTAATTCAGACGGCTGTGGCTGCGAATTTGTAGGCAATGGTCAAAAGGCAAGAATCTTATTAGTGAGGTCAGGGAAGTTCGGGTTTTTTGGGGAGTGGTAAGCTGAGAGCCTCAGAGAAGGAGCTTTGGTTACTCTACAACGTTTCTTTGTACTCGTCAGGATTTAACTTAACAGAGCGCGGCACAAACTAGTACAAAACGAAGAGGAGATGAGACGCCAAGGAACACTGACGTACCGCAACCCAGCCCGCTTAAACGGCCCGTACTTCTCTTGTCCCGCCTTTCATCCTAAAGTCACCAATCAGCGAGCGAGCTGCTCCGTGACGCTATCTTCTCGCGACGAAGCCGGTGGCGACGGCGTTTCCTGGTGACAGAGTCGGGCGCCGAGGGTATGGGCAGCCGGGAGGTTCTGGGCCAGGCGGCCCGGTTGGCCTCCTCCGGTCTGCTCCTGCAGGTACTTTCTGCCCGGCCAGCCCCAAGCCGTCCCGCAGCCGGGATTCGCGGGGAGCCCACCTCTGGGCGGACTCAGTCCCCATGTGGATCTGGCTACCCTAGGGGTTCGACAAGAGAAGGTGGCAGCGGAAAGGGGGCTCCCTGGCCAGGAGTAGGAAGACTGTCAGTGTTCAGAATCCTGATTAGGAGATTGCAAATAAGCCACTTTTCTTTTGAGAATTGTAGTTCCCATATGGCAGTAGGGGAGAGATCAGTTGGAAGGGTTTTCGTAGTGCTGTAGAATCTGATGTTTTTTAAGGCAGGAGGTTAATTTTCTCCATGCTCCACCGCTTACCCTCAAACACCTTCCTCAAGCTTTCTGACTCCCGCTGGGTTCGGAGAGACAGTATGGCATAGCTAAGAACGGGGACCTGGGCTCAGGCAGGCCTGACTTGAAATCCTGGTTCTGCCATTTACTCACTTGCTGCATGAACCAGGACAAGTGACTTCACCTAATAAGCCTCAGCTCCTCATTGGAAAAAGGGGATATGAATAGTACCTAGCTCGTAAGGTTGCTGTTAGGCTAGATTGAAGTTATTCAGATAATTGCACTTAACACTGTATCTCTTAGTATGCACTTAGTAAATGTTGGCTGTGTCTTCCTTCTCACTATGTGACCTTGGACAAATCACTTCCTCTTCTTGGTCTTAATTCTCATCTGTCAGATACAGTACTTACCAGTTGGTCCAAATGATATCTAAAGACTCTTTTAACTCTAGGAGCTGGTCATTCTAAGTCAAGTGGCTCGATTTCTCTATCAATGTCTCACTCTTGAGCCATCCAACCCTTCCTCACAAAAGTCCTGAATCCACCTTCTCCCTTACTTTATAGAGTCAATGTTTCACATGGAGGTTAGGAGGGAAAATGCAGGCTCGAGCTCAAGTTTGGGCCTTGTTACTTGTTAGATGCCTATCCTTGGGAAGATCGCTTGACTTCTCTGAACATCAGTTTCCTCATCTTAAATGAGAACAATAATGCAACCTCAGAAGGTCATTAGGGGGATTAGATGAAATTCCTGTTATGTACCTGGTACATTGTAAGTACTTAATAAATGTTAGCTATATCTATAATGGTCATTAGAATTTTTTAAATGGTCGTCATAGGGATGAAATGACATTGGGCAACTCACTCGGCTGTCTTACTTGTGTCATGTGTATTTACCTGGCTACTTTTAAGGGTGAAATAATTAACAGATGTGAAAGAGCTCTTTTTTAAACTCTAAATTCCTTTACAAAGGTAAGCGAAGACTGTTACTAATAAGAACCACTATGTGAGCAAATACATGGTAGCAGGAGCAACCTCAGAGCTTCATTAGCTCAAACTTTTATTCAGACCAATTAAGAGACAGGGAAAAGCCTGAGACATAAGGTTTTTTACACAAGGATAACTTTGACTTTGAAGTTAACTTAAACATATATATATGTGGTTTTTTTAAAAAATAGCCATCCCGGCCAGATGGGTAAGTTGGTTGAAGCATTGTCTCATATACCAAAAAGGTTGTAGGTTTGGCCCTGACCTGTGTGGCTCGGTTTGAGTAGCATCCTGTAACCAAAGGGTTGTGGGTTTGATTCCCTGTCAGGGCTCGTATCTACATTGCGGGTTCAGTCCCTGGTCTGGATGTGTACAATCCCCAGTCTGGGCACCTATGGAGGCAACCAAATCAATGCTTCTCTCTCGCATCGATGTTTTTCTCCCTCCCTTCCTTTCTCTAAAAAGAAATGAAAAAATGTCCTCAGGTGAAGATTAAAAAAAATTTTTTTTTTAAAGTTTCAGATTTGATCCCCAGTCAGGGCACATACCTAGATTGTGGGTTTGATCCCAGTTAGGGCATGTATGGGAGGCAACCAATTGAGGTCTCTCTCTCTCCCTCCCTCCCCCTCCCTCCTCCCTCCCCTCTCTCCCTTTCCCCTCTCTCCCGACCTCCCTCTCTCCCCACCTCTCTCTCTTTCCTTCCCTCTTTTTCTCCCTTCCTTTCCCTCTCTCTTTAAAAAAAATCCTAGGGTGAGGATTAAAGAAAAAAAAAATAGCCATAGTCTTTAGGTTTCTTGACTGCTTTAATTCAATCTTGTATGCTTTCTCAATTTACAATGCAGACTCTTGAGGTAGCTTTGCAATCACATTGTAATCTGCAAGAATTTGAGAATTTCTTCTCTGTCATAACTCTGAGCTGGCCATAGTGAAAGTATTAATGCCTCTCATTTGTATGCAATTTTCCTTTTTTGTTTGTCTTTTTTTTTTTTTTTTTTTTTTTTTTTTTTGCCAAATAAGAACTATAACTGACAGCCCACAACATCTGTGGTCTACCTATTTGCTATAGTGTATGCATTTTTCAAAAATGCTTTTACGTACATAAGCTTGTTTGATCTTTGTTATCAGCCCTATAAGATAGGCAGCCTCATTTGACAGGAGGATGAAGGGGCTGACAGTTAAATGGTGAGTTGAGATTTTCAGCTGAATGGGTTTTTCCATTAACAGCTCTATGAATTGGCTTCAAACCTCTCAAACTGAGTACAGAATTTGGTGTGAATGTATGTTCAGGGGTGGGCGAAAGTAGTTTTATAGTTGTAATATAAATAATACAATAATTAATAAAAGAGTAAACTGTTTTGTGTACTCACAACTGTAAATCTACTTTTGTTGACCACTGTATATGCCTGAATGTTTCTAATGAGAGCTACAGAACTTTCAGCAGACTCACAAAAGGTCACATTCGACTCCATAAATATTAAGATTGTGATATCTTGGCTTTGGAGACCTTGTTGCTCTCTAACACTTGACAGACATTGTTAACTGCACTCTCCCATTTTGGTCATACCTTTCCCCAGAGATTTTCAGACTTTACTGGTTCATTGGCATCCTTTGATTGACTAAGTTTGCAGTCATTCATGGGTCGAACTCCACTCAACAGAGAAGTGATGTCTTTTGCTCTCAAGGGCCCTTGAGTTGCACCAGTGGTGCTGCTGGGATGCAGAGGGAGAGTTGCTCAGTGTGTGAGGCTTGCACCCCAGCCAGAATCCCCATGTAGTAACCCCATTTAATTGCAACCTGTTCTCTGTCTCATAGGAAGAACTCTGCTTAGATGGTTTTCTTCAACTGACAGGTTTGAAAGTCTCAGGATATATTCCTTTCAAATGGCAATAGCTGGACTCTGTCCCTCTCCCCTCTGCCTCCTATTTTATGTTATCTTATTATTGCGGTTGTCATTTAAAAAGTATTTCTACTCCTCTCTGGAAAGTGGCAAATATTCGGTAGATAAATACAGCCTTTTCTGTTTTCTAATTGAAAACTGAAGTTCAAAGAGATTAAATGTCATTTTGAGAATCCCCAAATACTAGCAGGTAAAGAAGAAAGAATTAGATCCCTTGATTACTAGTGAGTTTGATACACCCTGCAGGCTAACACTTGCTAAGTGTGTTCTATTTCTAAACAGGCTGGAGGGAGGGGCATTTTGAAGCACTAACTAAAATTCTCTTTCTGCCTCCCGGAGTGCCTGACGTTGAACCCAAAGAAATTCCCTGAGTCTGTTCATGCTTCCCTCTTCTCATGAGTAAATCAGGGTTTACTGATGAGTTCTTTGACCACTCATGCCAAGAGACCCTAAGGAATGAAATTTTTGGAAAAAATGCAGACAGGTTGAGTGTTTTAGAAAGGGTCCCCATGACAAAGCTGCCGCATGTCATTCCATTAGGAAGAGCAGCCGTGCTCTTTTCATTTCAGCAAAGTAAACACTTTCAACATAATTTCTTCTTTTTTAATAAAAATTTTATTTAGAGAGAGGGAAAGGGAGGGAAAAAGAGAGGGAGAGAAACATTAGTGTGAGAGAGAAACAGTGACTGGTCGCCTCTCCTTCATGCCCTGACCGGGACCGAACCACAACCCAGGCATGTGCCCTGACCTGGAATAGAACCGCTGAACTTTCACTTTGCAGGACAACACCTGACCAACTGAGCCACACCAGTGAGGGCCCAACATAATTTATTCTTATGTATTTTTCTCCTTTTTCTGTAGGTGTTGTTTCGATTGGTCACCTTTGTCTTGAATGCATTTATTCTTCGCTTCCTGTCGAAGGAAATCGTTGGCGTAGTGAATGTAAGGTAAGAAGGGACATGCCCTAGTATTGTCCACGACTCACATCCTTACTCAGGTTTTCCTGTGTGCCTGTGTGTCACCCTTGGATTTTAGAAGCATGGACATTGACTAGAGGCAGAGTGTTTTAGTGGTGGGCTGAGGAGGAGCATGCTGGGGTAGGGGAATGAGCGGGGGATGTTGCTTTTAATGGACCCATGGAGTGTTTTCCATTAGCAGCCTCCAAATGAACATTTCCCTGCCAGCTTTTTCCTGTTTGCCTGCTCTTAGAACCCAGGAGAGGAGTGGGAGTAATTCATTGCAAACCCTGTCTCAGGTATAATTCTGTGTTCTTGTCCTGCTGACAGCAAAGGAAACAGGAATTCTACAGTTTGTGAGGATGTGCTTTGTAATCTCAGGTCTGGAACAGCCACTTTCCTTCTCTCAGTAAAAATTTTTTTTTTTTTAATGGAAAATGTTAGCTGTGATAAGACATTGGGTCCTTGTCATTAGTTCCTTGGGGGCTCTTAGCTGACTTGCTTTGTCTTTTAGACCCAGTTTGTTTCTCCTACTCTCCTTTCTGCTCAAAGACACCCACACATATTTTGTATTCACAAATGACACAAAAGCATATGAAGTGATATGAATGCACAGAATAGTTCATCTTCTCAGCTGTGTCTCATGTCCTGATAAATAAGACAATATGTTCCAGACAGCATTACCTACCAAACATATGCTTTTTGCTCTGTTCTTAGAGCTTAGTGAAGGCTCTCAAACATTGATGGGCAAAGGAATCATCTGGGAAGCTTTGCACTAGGTAGGGCTGAGGGGGGCCCAGGAATCAGAATTTTGACAAGCTCCTCAGATAATTTTGAAGTAGGGTCCATACTTTGAAATCTACTCTTTTAAAAGCAGGAAGGAAAAGATCAAATCCTCTTAGGTACTCAGATTTAAAGCAGTTTGGGCCTCTCTCCATCTAGTCTCCTCCAGATTGGCAGTTCCCTTCTTTAATGGCCCTTGTCTGGCCGGCCACCTGCTTAATGTATGGTTCAGTCTCCTCATTTGAAATGTTGGACAGAAACACAGGGTAGCAGGATGGTCCTTGGACAACCTCAGAAACCTTAGCCCTGGGCCATCCACCCTCTGGCTTCATCTGGGCCACGCGTGGCCTGTTGAGGAAGGGAAACCTCAGCTACTCCTCACTAAGGTGCAGGAGGGTCCAGCTAGGTGCCAGGAGGTCCACAGGCAAGCCTTGCTCACCTGGGCCGCGGTGGCCTCCATCGTGGCTGCCAGCCTTTTTGCCTGTCCTGAGGTTCTTTTGGCCAGAGCCTCCACTCAGTAGAGCCTCAGTTTCCTTCACAAGGGCCATTGGGTCACAAGTCTCAGAGTCCCCTTGCTGCGTGGGGTCATATCTTGTCCTTTCCCTTACCATCAGAGCCACATCTCTGCCTGTAGCCATAAAGCCTGAGAGCTCTGAGGGCCACTGTGGCATAAGTCTATCCCAGGCGTAACTCTGTAGGCACACACTCAAGGGCCCCTTATTTGGCTCCTAACTCTGTTGTTTGATTGGATTAGGCTAGTGAGGGGTCCTATAAGAACTCACTGTCTTCCTTATCACCACCACTGATTTATGATGACCAAGACTTTTTTTCTCCCTGTTGCTGGTAAAATCTCAGAAATTCTCTCTCTAAAGAAAAAAACCAAACAAAATAGAGACCTTATTGATTTTTGGTTTTCCTTTACAGGCTAACACTGCTTTACTCAACCACCACCTTCCTGGCCAGAGAGGCTTTCCGTAGAGCATGTCTGAGTGGGAGCACCCAGCGAGACTGGAGCCAGACTATCAACCTCTTGTGGCTAACGTGAGTTGTGCTTTATCAGGAGACAGTTTTGAAAGCAAGTGTAACAAACATTACAAGTTGAACAGCAACAGTTGCCTAAAGCTGAGTTGTCTCCAGCTTTGGTTTTGCAGTGGGTTCCTAGGGACTTGGCATCTGCTATTTTCTTTTTGGGTGGCCAGGAGCAGGAGGAGGCTCCAGATGGGGACTTCTGGGACAGGTTTCTAGCCCTAGGTCTACCCTTTTTGGAGGTTGTTTCTGCTGTTCCTAATCCCCAATCTGGGCCCCATTGAGCCTGTGCCATCTTTTTTATTCCTCATCTTTTCCCTCTGTGGTATTTTCTGAGCTTTTAACAACCACTTAGTATTTTTTTTGAAAGCCTTTTAGGAATTTCATTATATCTTTCTTCAATTTTGTTATGTTGGTTCCAGTTCTGAGCCTTTTAGAATATTATTGAAGACCAAATACATCAGCTAAAAATTATAATAGCTTTTCTGCAGTTAACTCCCTGCAGGGAGGGCTGGTGGTTGAGGTTTCCCAGTGCTGCTCTTGTATAACTCCTTATTGCCTCATGGAAATGAAGCTTGTAAGCGCTGGTAGGCTTTCATTTTATTAGAGGAATGACTGTTAACTACCCAGTCATCTGTAAGTGCTCTGTGGTACACATGTGAAGGGATACTGTGTAGTGGACTATTGGTAATTTGGGGGTATACTGTCTTTTAATGATTCTAAGTGGAAACAACAGGCACACACTTTTGGGGGATTTTGCTTTTCAAGTCAGTGTAACACAATGGGTAGGAGTGTAGTGTGGCATTAGATAGATCAGGATTGGGTTGTGCTTCTGCCATTCACTAGCTGTTCATGACCTTGGCCAAATTACTCAGTACCCAACCTTAGTTTCCTCATCATTTAAATGAAGATAATGACAGGATCATTGTGAAGTATCCATGAGATAAAGGGGTACTGAGCACATAGTTAAGTGACTTAATAAGAATTAGCCATTTTATTATTATAACTATATTTCTTTTTTGACCAGTGTTAGTATTTTAATACTAATTTATGTTTTTATATTTAGCATATTAAAAGCATTTTCCCTTCATTTCTAGAGTCCCTCTGGGTGTGTTTTGGTCCTTGTTCCTGGGCTGGGTCTGGTTACGGTTGCTTGAAGTGCCTGATCCTAATATCGTCCCCCACTATGGAACAGGAGTGGTGTTGTTTGGTCTCTCAGCTGTGGTGGAACTTCTGGGAGAGCCCTTCTGGGTCTTGGCACAAGCGCACATGTTTGTCAAGCTCAAGGTCAGTATGCCTTCTGCTGTGAATGGCAAAGGCAAAGAATAAGGGAAAGAGTGATTAAAAAAAAAAAAAAAAAAGCTTTTATAGGAGAGAATGATTTTTTTCAGGCTTGCATCCAAAAAGGTATTTGGAGAAAGGTAATGTGATCAGGTTAGTTCATTCACTTGAAATTTGTCAGATGAGCTGAGCTAAAGTTTACCTCTGCTATGCTATTAATGAAAAAACAGGTTTAGTATTAGTTTAGATAAGAATTTAAAGCCCTGGTCAGGTTGCCTAGATGGTTAGAGCATTGTCCTGGTACGCCAAGGTTGTGGGTTCCATCTCTGTTCAGGGCACATATAAGAAGCAATCAATGAATGCGTGAATGAGTAGAACAAGTCAATGTTTTTCCCCCTCTCCTTCACCTCCTCCCTCTCCCTCTCTCTCTTGTTCTCCCTCTCCCTGCTCCTTCCACCTCCCTGTTTCCCCCTCTCTCTCCTTTTCTCCCTCCCTCTCTCTCTCAAATCAATAAAAAGAAAAAAAATTGGGAGGAGGTTTGGGGGTGGAGGGATTGAGGAAAAAGAACTCTTGGATATGGACAATGGTGCGGTGATTGCTGGAGGAAGAGAGTATAAGAGGACTAAATGGTAATGGAAAAATATAATAAAGATTAAGTTTTTAGAAAAAGAAAAAAATTAAAGAATTTAAGAGGACTGTAAAGGTTTTTCAGATTTTTCTGTTCTATTTTTCGTTCTATACTAATATTAACAACTCTCTTCATCTTTTAAAATATATAATAGGATATGTACAAAAGAATGTGTATAACATACATGTAAATCTTTTTTTTTAAGATTTTGTTTATTTAATTTTAGAGAGAGGGAAAGGGAAGGAGAAAGAGAAGGAGAGAAACATCAATGTGAGAGAGAAACACTGATTGGTTGCCTATTGTACATGTCCTGACCAGGAACCAAACCTGCCACCCAGGCATGTGCCCTGACCAGGAATCAAACCCACAACCTTTCGGTCTGCAGGACGATGCCCAACGCACGGAGCCACACCAGCCAGGGTTATCCCAGATTGTCTATTTGTCAATCCTTTGCATCTTTTAAAATTGTTTTTAATAATGTTTTTGCACAGTTTTTAGTAATGTTTGTAAAGTGCACTCTTTGCTGCCTGTTTGCAGGTGATTGCTGAGAGCCTGTCGGTAATCCTCAAGAGTTTGTTGACAGTTTTTCTGGTGCTGTGGTTGCCTCACTGGGGACTGTACATTTTCTCTTTGGCCCAGGTAATATTTATGGCTTTTAACTTTTGTATTATCTCTTTTTCCATCTGGTTTTTTTCTTCTTGTTTCCATTACTACATGGTTTATTTTGAAGTATTCATGCATGTGGAGAAGGCTAGAAGCTCCAGAAAGGTGGCCTTGACATAGCTTCTCCTTCTGGCTGCCATGTTTATCCTTCTCCATGCACTGCCACCACTGGTGTCCCCAGGAGCCTGGTGAAGGCCACACACTAGGCCTCATTGTCAAACACAAAAACTCCTTTAGCTATTCTGTGGGCAAGTTCATACCAAACTGACCTTTGACTGTGTGTCTTATGAAGAAGAAAGAAAGCAGTGAGTGGATGAGATGGGAATCAAATTGTGTGTGCGTTATTTTCCCTGGATTTCAACCAACTGTTTTCAGAATAGGAGGAAACTCTGCCAAGCCTGTTGTGAACTTAGATTAAGATCTTATATAACTCATACCTGACTGGGTTGCTCAGTTGATTGGAGCATCTTCTCATACTACAAAAGGTTGCAGGATCCATCCCTGGTGAGGGCGCCTGTGGGAGGCAATCAATCAATGTTTCCCTCTCTCATCGATGTTCCTCTCTCTCCCTCTGTCTTTCTCCGCCCCCCACTTCTTCTCCCTTTCTAAAATCAATGAAAAACATATCCTCGGGTGAGGATTAAAAAAAAATCTTAGAGAAAAAATTCAGAGGGCATGAATCAAGTTTTAGTAGGTACATTTTCAGTTTTAGCAGTTTAGGCTTCATTTCCATCTTATTATTCTCTAGTTCCAGTTCATATTTCTAGTTCTAATAAAATGTAAGTAGAGTACAAGTGCTAATTAAAAATGAAACCTAAGATCAAATAGTTACAAAGCAGTTTGTAGTTTTTTCTTAATGTATAGAAAAATAAGTTAAATTTTTTAGTAATGATTCATGTGAAAACCTTTTCCATGTCCTAGGCAAAACTACAAATATTTTGGTGAAACACAGAAGAGCTAGATTTAAAATTAATAGAATAAGAATGAAAATTGCCTCCTAAAAGCAATTTGCAAGCAATTGCATATTTTAGACAAATTATTTGTGATTATTTTTGCCACATTTTATTTGCTTCAGAACGACAGTTCCCAGCATTCACCATAATTTTTGATGCACTCTCCCCAATAGGACTGGAGGGCCACACGGACACCTGGTTATTTGTTGACTCTTCTTGGGAAAGGCACTTTCATTATGACTGTCTTATCGTTATAGCTCCCACCCAGGATATGTCAAACATAGGTCATATGTCAGCAAGGCCAGTTCTGAGTTTACTTGCTTCCTTGTTGTAAGACTTCTGAGAACTCTTCTCTGGTACCTTCTCTGTCAGTGCATGTGTTACAGGCCAAAGAGACAACAGCCCCTCATATCAGCGGGCAAGCCATAGACCATACCCTGGGATTGCCTTTGTCCAGCCTGCCACCAGGTTCCTCCTCAAGGAGCTGCTCACCCCACAGCACCAAATGTCAAATAAAAGGGTCACTTTGGAATTTATAAAGAATTCTTACAGCTCAACAGCCAAAAGGCAAACCACCAAGTGTGAGAGGATAGACAAATAAATGGCCAGTAAGCTCATGACAAGATGCTCAACATCATTAGCCATTAGGCAAATGTAAATCAAAACCACAGTGGGATACCACTTTACACCCATTAGGATGGCTCTTATCAGGGAAAAAACACCCAGAAAATAAGTGTCAGTAAGAATATGAAGAAATTGGAACCCTCATATGTTGCCGGTGGTAAAATAAAATGGTGCAGCCACTGTGGAAGACAGTTTGGCAGTTAAATGTAGAACTGACAAATGGCCCAACAATTTGACTCCTAGATATACACCCAAAAGAATTAAAAACAGTTATTCAAACAGCTTGTACATGGATATTCATATCAATACTATTCACAACTAATGAACAAAATGCCCAACTGAAATGCCTCACTGATGAACAAAATGTGGTGTATCCATATAGTAGAATATTATTTAGCTATAAAAATGAAATACTTCACTTTTCATTATACTTCATTATAACAGAAATGTTATAACATGAGGAACCTTGAAAACATTATACTAAGTGAAAGAAACCAGACACAAAGGCCACCTCTTGTATGACTCCATTAATATGTAAAATCCAGAATAGGCAAGTACAGAGAAACAGAAAGCAGATTAATGGTTGCCAGGGGGTGGGGGTGGGGGAAATGGAGAGCGGCTGCTTAACGGGCACAGAATTTCCTTTTGGAGCGATGGTCATGCTCTGGACTTAGTGATGGTGGTTGTACAAGTATAACACTGTGAATGTACTAAAAGCCACTGAATTGTATGCTTTAAAATGATTATAACAGTCAATGTCATGTAATGTGAATTTTCCTCAATAGAAATAAAGGGGAGGGGTCATGTAGTTAGGATATGCTGCATGACGACTACCCATAGGTCGTTACTGTTTCCCCAGTTTCTGCTCAGTGGGAACAGGAAGAGAGGTGAAGGGACCTGGGGAAAGGGTACTATCACAGGATGCTGGCAGCAGATAGCACGGCTCACAGCAATGCTGCTGCGTCTTAAAGGGCTTGTGGCATAAAAGAAGGATTTGCGGGGTCTGGGGGGGAATTGGAGGAAAGTGGTCAAAAGGTACAAACTTCCAGTTATTAGATAAATAGGTATTGGGTGTGTAATGTACAACATGATGATTATACCTAACACTGCTGTATGATACAGAGGAAAGGTGTTAAGAGAGTAAATTCTGTGAGTTCCTATCACAATAAATTTTTTTCCCTTTTCTCTTTTTATTGTGTCTATATGAAAAGATGGATACTAGCTGAACCTATTGTGGCAGTTATTTCATAATATGTGTAAATCAAACCATCATGCTGTAAGACTTAAACTTATATAGTGATGTATGTCAATTATTTCTCAATAAAACTGAAAAAAAGAAAAAAGAAGGATAGTGGCTGGCAGGCTGTGTTCTCAAGCGTGGATGGGAGAGGTATGGATAGCAGAGGGACCCAAATCTGCTCAACGGAGGCTCCTCGGTGTCCTTGCTCTGTGCCTTTCCAGCAGGTGTTTCCAGATTGAAAGGGGGGCCTGGAAGCCCCATTTCTTCTTGAGCTAGTGTGCACTGCTGTTTTCAGAGGGGAAGAGGGTAGAAAGGAGTTTGTGAAAAGGGGCTCTTTGATTACTTCTCCCCAACCTGCAAATAAAACCCCAGGCTGCTGCTCCTGGCCAAAAGCCATCCTCTGTCCTGGATGGATGGAGGCAGTGTGGGCTCTCTTACCATTCCACTTTTCCCCTGCCATCCTGTAAAGCTCTCACCCGCCACATGCACTGGGCAGAGAGGAGAGAGCCAGCAGCTCAGCTCTGGTTTGTAATCATAATGTCACAGGTTTCTGGAAAATCTCCAGTACAAGATGATGGATATTAGCCTGCCAGGACACATGGATCCTCACAGTGTGTGGTCTAGGAGGGAGAGCTGGTTTTCTTGGCCAAGTGCAAATCCTTCGAGAACATACCTGGCATCCATGTGGCAGTTGGCACTAATGGAGATCTGCCATGGAAATTATGTTCTGCTTGCCCAGAAGAACTTCTGTTCTCCCAGTCAGGTGGCGCCCTTTGCACTCATTCCCCACAGATGCCGCAGTGGAGCTCAGTCTTAGTGAACAGGCCAGAGAGTGAGGCATCCCTCAGTAGAAGGTACAGTTAATTAAGACTGTTCTATTTCTTGATTGGCCTTTGAGGTCAAATTATTAGGCATATCTTAATTATGCTGATATTAAAATCATGTGATTTAAACCCATTATTTTCTTTTTTTCAGCTTTTCTATACTGCAGTTCTGGTGCTCTGCTATGTTATTTATTTCAAAAAGTTACTGGGTTTCCCAAAATCGACCAAGCAACAAACCCTTCCTATCTCCAGAATGACAGATCTTTTACCCAATATTCTGAGAAGTGGAGTAAGTAATGTTTTTTTTGTCTCTTTCGTTTTAATCACAGATGCTGGTCATCCTTGAGGAAAAGGAACTACAACTTGATTATTTATTATTATAATACTAAAGATAATTTAATAGCTCCTTTTTATTGAGTTTTGCTATGTGCTTAGCCAGGGTTTCTAAATTTTGGCACAGTTCACATTTTGGGCTGGATAATTCTTTGTTGTGGGGGCTCTCCGTTGCATTGTGGGATGTTCAGCAGTATTTTCAGTTTTTACCCATCAGATTCCAGTAGCTACCACCTGCCAATTATGACTACCAGTGTGTCTCCAAGCACTGCCAAATGCCCCCTGGGAGACAAAATTGCCCCCAGTTAAGAACCAATGTGTTAGGCCCTATGCCGAGTATTCTACATGCCATTATTTATAATAGTGCTGTGAAGCTGAAACTATTGTTTATATTTTACGTTTGGAACTGAGGTTTGGTGGCTAAATACCTGCCCAAGGTGAGGGTCAGAGCAAGGACAGGAGCCTGGAGTGGCCTGAAGCCCTGCAGAGCGCAGGTTGTAACCTCTGTGTTCCACCGTCTCTGTTCTGCAGCCTCTTGGTTTTCCCCCGAGTTGAACTCTGGTGCAGACATTCCAGAGTGCTGATAAGGCAGGGATGACCCCAGCACAGCCCCTTCACCGCGTGTCAGGCCACTCTCGCAGGCGATCCGCTTTCCCATGTAGACCTCTGAGGATTCTTCATGCTAACTTGTGGGAGTGAGGCATAATCCTTTTCCACTCAGTTCCTCAACTCTCAGTCCATTTGACTTTTATTTCATGACTCTCGTGGGGTCAGTGCTGCTGTCTTGGCCTTGGGGTAGCACATGTGATGTTACACTGCATTACCTCTGCTCAGTTGCTTTGTGCACTGCTCCAGTCTGGGTTGATCCACTTTCCCTTTTCTCCTACCTGTTTACCGGGTGGATCTGATGCACTTATTCAAGGTAAGGCTTTGACTGGACTTCTTATTCCTCTTTCATGATTATTTTAAAAAATAGTAAGATATTTGGACTTTTGTCTCAGAACTTATGGAATCTTGCCCTACAACTTTTCAAGAAAAACCAGATTGATGTAACAAAGCCATATTCAGAACAAAGCCGGGTTCTGATTTGTTAGATAAGAGTTCTCCATTCTGATCAACTAGATCTTACCTTTAAGCCAAATCAACATGACAGTTTTGGGGTACCACAGTGCCTTGTAGGCTTAGGACTCAAGATCTCTTCTCTTGCCTGGAGCTTCTGCCACCTGCCGCAGTGGGACCAAGCATGCAGGGAAGTGCCCTTCCCTGAGTGCTCCCCAGGGCTCACCTGTACCAAGCCTGGCCAGCCTCACGTACTGGACCAGCCCCTGTGCCCTAGCTGTATTTTGGAAAGGAGCATCTGGACATTATTAACACAGGCAAGAAGACAGAGGGTAATAAGACGTCTGTCACATGTGTATTTAACACTGTGATGGGCTCAGAACTTCTAGTTTCATTTCCTTATCTGTCAAATGGAGACGGTAAGAGTTCCTCTCTCCTAATGTGGTTGTGAGAGCTGGATGAGATGGGACAGGTAAGGTGCTTAGCTCTGTGGCCACTACAGCCCACCTGGGAGTCCGTAGTGACTGCTGATACCATCACCGCCATCATACTGCTGCTCTGAGAGCAGGAATGGCTCCACTGAAGTGCCCTCACAGGGCAAACACTGACGGCACTGGCGTGAGAGCCCAGCGGTTTCATCTGGCACTCTGTCCTGAGTGTACCCGTGTCCATTCTCCCGGGACAGGCCATGAGAAGGTTGTGTGTATCTGTCATACACAGTGGCACCGCTCCTGCTGACAGACAGAGCTCAGCCCCATGCTGGCTGCTGGCTGGGATTTAGACGTGCAGGAAGGTGATGGCTGGGCCTCAGAGGCTTCCCATGCATTTGGGAGGCAGTGCATGCAGATGTGAAGCCTGCAGGACTTTCACCAGACCTTAGGGTCCTCATGTTTAAGGAGAGATTATTGGTCTACATGAACTGTCTGAAGACTAAAGGATTTTTGTGAAAGTATTTGAACTTCAGCCAAGAGCAGCGTATAATAACTGCCATTGACTGCATGCTTCCTCTGGGCCTAGCATTGTGCTGAGCACTTTACATGGACTTTTGTCTATAATCCCTGTAGTGCCCAATGAGATACATTCTACTGTTTCCATTTTATAGATGAGAAGAAGGTTCAGAGGAGTTAAGTGACTAACCCAAAATCTCACAGCTGATTTTGGAGCCACTTCTAACTACTGTCTGTGGACTAACCTTTGTCTATATGTTTAACCTCTATGCTACGTAGTCTTCCCAAAGAAATTGGCTTTATTGCCCCAAGCAGTTAGTTACTTACTTAGAGATTGGGAAGTTCCAGGTAGAACAATTCATTATTCAAGTTTATTTTTTTAAAAAAGAGAGAAGAAATGAGGTGATTTTTGGATGAAGTGGATGACTTTACTATCAGCAACATGCCTAACTTGACTCTGGAGCAGCTTTGTGCACTGAGGGCTCCCTCATACAAAGCTGGTCAAACAATTACATTCAAACTCAATTTGACCAAATTGGATGATTTCACTTCTATTCTTATAGAGTTCCATCTCCTTTAAAGGTAGTTAGTCTAAAATTAACGATCCCTCTAATAATGATTGCTCTTTATATATCTTTTATATTCTTTACATTTCTGAGGGATTTAAAATGAGAGATCTGCTAATATTTAAGTAAAGCTGAGAAACTTAACACCTCAATCACATACTAAGCAGTATTCTGTGTTAAGCACTGTACCAGGTGCCGTGAGTGGGGTTCCTGTCCTCAGAACTTGCATTGTGTGGGGAGTTACAATAAGAGGTGTCCTCAGCTGATAATGGTGATGGAAGGAAATTTGACTTGGGGTGGTGAACACACAACACAATATACAGATAATGCATTATAGAATTGTATCCCTGAAACCTATATAATTTTATTAAACAATGTCACCTCAATAAATTCAATTAAAAATAAATATAAAAAGTACCATCACTAAAAAAAAAATTTGTACTCAGTGAACTATACTGCAAGACTCTGTGTGTGTGTGTGGGGGGGGGGGTGTGTGTTTGCCTGGTGTTAGAAACACAGAGGAAGAACTGATGAATTCCATCTGGGAGCATCAAGGAAGGCTTTATGGAGGAAGCCACTTTAGAGCTGGGCCTTGACACATGGGTGGGCAGAGGCGAATGTGTGTGTATGTAGTAGAAATGTGCATTTGTGGCTGTAGGAAGGAAGACATTTTCCAGAGCCTATTATATGTCCATCACTGTGTTGGAATTCGGATTGACTGGGGTACTTAGGTTGGCTAAACAGTTGGGGAGGGGAGAGAAAGCAAAAGGTAGAAGAAGGTTGTGGCCTGCTGGACTCAGACCAGCTAGTGGTAGCCTCAGTGCCATGGAGCCTAGTGAAAGGTTTTAACAATGTCATGATCTAACTGCTTGTGTTGAGAAGCTCACTCTCTCTTAGAGGCTTAGTGAGTGTCTTGTTTTCTCTCATTCGGTCAGCTCCAGCACATAGGACTTCTTATTCCATTTTGCAGATGAGAAAACTGAGGTTTAGCAAAGTATCTTGCCCATGGCCTTTGCACTAATAACTTGAGAGCTGCAGTTTGAGCCCCAGTCTCTGAGTGCGACTCCAAAGCCCAGACCCCACCATGAGAAGGATGGGCTTGAGAGGAGGTGGGAAGTGAAAAAGCTCCAACAAGGAGTTAGTGGCAATTGTCCAGATGAGAAGAGAGGAGACCAGTAGGAGGGGGAAATGGGAACATGGACAAAGCCAGGGCAGGGTCCAACGCCCTGTAGCAAAAAGGAGAGGAAGGAGTGCTGTCTAGGGTTTGGAGACGATGGAGGACATGGGACAGGACAGTGGCCACAGACTCCCTGATGACACTTGTCAGTGTGATAAGCAAATGGCTGGTCGGACCATCCTGAGTCAAAAGAGTTTGGGAAGTAGAAGAGCGAATCAGATTAAAGCACAGTGAGCCCCAGAGTTCTGATGCCAGACCTTCCCTGGAGGTGCCCATCACCTTTCACCATCCACGCTTCAGTTTCTCCATTGGTGCAGTGAGGCAATGGAACGGCTTGCTGGTCAGGGGATTCCAGAGAAATTCACAGGCTGTAGACCAGCTCTGCGATGCCAACCTAGCTCTTGTGAAATAGTCCTCTTTTCACCATCCCAAGTGACAAATCCATTCTGAACAGAATGGTAAAAACCCAAAGAGTGCACTTCTGTTCTACCACTTAACAGAGACGCCCCTGAGAAGCCCAATCTTTGATCTGATTTCCTGCCTCTAAGTCCTTAATGAGCACTTTGGGCATAGTAAGCAGGGTGGCCATTCCTTCAGAACCATAGGTCCATTTAAACTGAAGGCATTCAGATAAAGGAACACTCACATATGAGTCATCATATCAGAGACACTGTCATGATTTCATTCTCCTAAAGAACTTTTTTTAAAGGAGCTTGATCGTCTTCCCAAACACATTCATAGCCTACCAGCAAGTGGGCTTCAGGAAGAGCATCGTGGGCCAGCTGTAACTGTTCATTTCCTTTAAAGAGCACAGGGAGTGCTGAACAGATCCCCCCGGAGGATCACCTGGCATGGGGAATGTAAGAGAGAGAAGGTGTTGTGCCTATGGCTCCTGACTGAGCAGGAGCAGTGCCCCAAACATGGTGTGGTTTGCAATGCCCCCTGCTGGTGGTAGGTAGTCTGGTGCTCTTTGTTCTGGGGAAAGGAAATGATGCCCAGTTTCCCTCTTACTGGGGAAGATTTACCCATGGGCTAGAGCTACCCCAGGCATGTGTTCCAGGTCCAGTGATGCCCTGAAGGAAGCGTAGTTTGAGAGGATTCAGGCCTGTCCTTTCAGTGTATGGAAGAAAGGCCCTGAAACCAAGGGCCAAGGAGATTGAGGACTGGAAATGACCCTTGCTTTTCAGGGGTACTCTAGATTTCCCTATTCTAAATAGTAGCCACCAGCCACATGAGGCTATGGAATATTTGGAATTGAATGAATTGTAAGGGCAAAATATGCACTGGATTTCAAAGACTTAGTATAAAAAAATAATGTGAAATGTCTCTAATACTTTTTTACATGTTGAAATGATATTTTGGGTTGAATATATTAAAATTAATTTATTATATATAAAATTAACCTGTTTCTTTTTACTGGTCACTATGGCTGCTAGGAAATTTTAAGTTATATCTGTGGCCTGCATTGTATTTTGCTCTATACAGATGGGCTTTTGGCCAAGGGGAGGAGCCCGTGTCACTGGGACGGTTTGCCCTTGGGTCAGCTTGTAGCTGAAGCTGACCTTTTGGAGAATTGGAGTGGACTTGGCCTTTGTGATTCACCCCTTTCTTCCCGAAGAGCCCCATGAAATCCCGCTTTGTAAAAGTCATCACTTTGAGTTAATAAGAACTTTTCAAAATGCAGGCACCCTAAGATTAAGAACCTAACTTCTAGACTGAACATTTTGGGATGCAGGATGCCTTCATGATAGAGGAGGGGACCTCAGAGGGAAGCGGGGGAGATAGAAAAAAAAAAAGAAGTCATGTCCGGCTCGCTGCCCCAGTCCTCCTTTTTGTGGTCAGCTCTCTGGCTTTGAGGCTGCCTGTCTCTTATAGGTTGACCTCTGCCCTTCCTAAGGACCCCTGGGAGTTTTGGAAGAGCCATGTCAGAAGTTTTGTTTTGTTTTTTTCTTTTCCTCTGTCATACCAATTCTAAGTAGTTTAACTGACATGAGAAACCTGACTTTCTTTTGAAATATACAAGCAAAGCTCATATACTAAAGTATATGTAAAGGAGTCCTGGATGGTTAAAGATAGTATTAAGATGTGGAGAACGTGGAGCAGAATTTGTTCTGAAGCTTCGCATGCTTCAGCCGATTTTCAAGGAAAGAACTGACTGTGACCTGTATGTGTGAGATGTGTGGTCAGCTTACTGTCCAGATAGCAGCAAGAGGAAAAGACAGTTTGTCAGGGGTCAGTGAATGAATCCTGGGCAGACCCCTTATAGAGCACTCTTCTACCTAGATAGACTTTGTCTTCATGTTTAGGAGTTTAAATTCTTTGCCAGTATTTGTTGGATGCCTCTAAATGAAAAAGTAGTAGGGACTATCCAAGTCGGGACTAAGGGACCAAATAAGTTTGCCTATCATGTAGCATTATTGTACTTTTAGACTTGCAGTGCCTGGGATTTTGTTTTGTTTTCTCTTTTAGGCTTTTGTAAATTGGAAAGAGGCTAAATTGACTTGGAGTTTTTTCAAACAGTCTTTCTTGAAACAGACTTTGACAGAAGGTAAGTAGAAGGTCAACCCTGAGCAGTTCGGAAACCATAGTTTAAGCAAGGAGATTCCATAGAACTCCTGTTCACTTTAAATACAGATCACTTGCTGTCTGCAGCCCATGGGCGGAGGAACCTCAGAAACAGGAGCTTTTTATACAAGGAGAGAGGGAGACTAACATTTATTTAGTTTGATACTTAAGTTGTCTAATTAAATTTTTCCACAGCCTTGTAAGAAAGATACTGTCTTTATTTATTATGAATTAGGAAACTGAAGGTCAATGAGGTTATGTAACTTCTTCAGGGTTATAGTAATGAGGAACAACTTAATTTGAATCCTAGCCTATCCCCAAAACCCCATGTTATATTATTTAAATAAATGTATTATGAAAGTATTATATTAATTATAAAAAAGTTGGAAAATAGAGGAAACTTTCTATAGTCTCATTATCCTATTCTAACTTTTTATACACTTTCTTCTTTTTTTGAACTTTTTAAAAACCAGGTTTTTATCATTTTATTTTCTTAAATGGTAAGTTCACCTATGTAGTAGTTTGGTCAGCCTTCCAACTTTCTGAGGCTTTCCAAGGTAACCATGACAGAGCTCTTGATGCAGAGGGCCAGCAAGTAGCTAAAAGTACATTCGTTTTTCTATGTATGTACATATATTAGTTTGTTTATACCCAACTTTAGCTCAAAGAATGAGATTTGAGGCAGTTATAAGCTGCTGAAGGTAGTACAATAGTTTCTCTCTATATAAAAATTTCATATGTCTGTACACCTATATATCTATTACTGAACATATTTTTAAATCTTTTTAAAAGTTATCTTTTAATTACAAAAATAATATAATTTCACTACCAAAATTTGGGAAAATAAAAAGTTTCCAATAATTCTAGCACTCTACATTCATCACTCTTATTCTTTTCCTTCACTTCCCCCAATCTTACCTCCCAATTATACCTCCAAAGGGAAGTAATTCCATGTACACCTCATTTTTCCCGTCTAAGGGATAGGACCAGGAGGTGTCTGAGGGCTCTCTGAGCTTTCAGAGTGCATATTTTAGCCTGAGCCTGTAACCTCACCATTACAAAAGTGAAACCATTTGCTGGACTTTTAGGGGAAGCAAGGGTCAGAGCCTTTGGAGAGCTGAGCGGCAGTCCCTTAATAAGTTTCTTAAGAGCAGCGAGGGTGTTGGTCACCACTGTCTCCCCAGAACCCTTCTGGGCCTGGCATATGATAGGTATTCAGCAAGTATTTGCTGATAAAGAAAGGTATCTGTAGTGCAACTGTTGTATTGTGATAGTTCACCTTATTACTAGAGTTTTGGAAAGGGCATTTACTTACGTGAACGTTTTTTCCTCCCAAAGTTTTAAGAGCAGTGTAAATGAGTTGAGGATGGATCCAGTCCAAGCAATGGCCCTAAATTGGTTGTCCGGATGTCAGTGGCTAGACATGTGTGCCAGGACACATTGCTTGCTCACCGCACAGTTGGGCCACCCTGGCCTGGCTGGTCAGAGAGCCATTAGGAACTTCTCAGGGCCTCCATCTCCATGGCTGTGATACAAAAAAGTGGCGTGACAAGGATCCTCAGATTCTTTTTATCTAAAAACTACAGCTCTAAAAAAAGTTGAAATCATTCATTGCAGCAGCAAAAATGTGTATGCTTTTACCTTCTGCCCCCACATTTCCTGAACCCTCTGTGCCAGGTGCTGAGAATACACAGATGAATGAGTAATAGGCCGTGGTCTCAAGAAGCTCATTCTTTAGTCAACGACGTGCATTCTTTTGTGTGTGGTTAACTCTGATACAGAGCTGTGAGGACTGTACTTGAAAATGTGAGTTCATTCACCAGACATCTCTTGAGTGCCCTCTCATTTCCTGGCAGTCTCCTAGGAAACCAAGGTCAACGAGATGACTGAGACCTGATTCCTGCCCTCAGGGAGCTTACAGATTATAGGGAGGACAGGACTGTTGTGCCAGAATGCAAGGAGTTCCTTGTAGAAATGCAATTCTAGGTTGCGAGATGCCAAGAGCCAGCCTGACTCAGAGCAGCTGGAGGGGCCGAAACCTAGGAGGGTATAGCAGAGGATGACCATGTGATGGTGGGGTAAGGATGAGGTCGGTGAAGGGAAGCCAAACAGATAGCTCGGAGGTTAGTTTATAAATGGCTTCAAAAACATAATTAGAGCCTGGACTTTTTGCAAACATTGAGGAGCCTTTTAAAGGTGTGAAGGCAGAGGTTGACTGAACAGCTAGATTTGCAGAAGATAGAACTGTTAGCGGTGAGGATGGATTGGAGCAATGCAGAGATGCAGATGGGAGTGAATACAGCCGTGGGTCCAGTACCTGGTAGAGCCCATGGAGGTCCCTATTGCGGATGCAGTGGCTAGAGAGTTGTAGAGAAGCAAGGGCCAGAGAGACCTGAGAGAAGATCACTGCTTCTAATCTCTTCATATTGTTTGTCTTTTTTTCCCATCAAGTTGCTAGGAAGTGAGAATTTGCCCTATAGGGCTGTGGGCATTCTTTGTTGCTCTGTCTCCATAATGATCAGTGCTTTCCATTCACAGATAATAGGAAAATTCATAAAAATTGAGGATGGGGGAGTGGGGCTCTGGGCTGGTGTCTTCACCTTGAAGGCATTTGACTTAGATTTGAATCATGAACTTGAGCTCCAGAGCCTTGCCAACCTCCATGGAGCTTTCTCCACCCAGAGAAGAAACTTTTAATGAGTCTGTGCATGTACCGTGGACTTTTCATTTTTCAGAACCTACACTCAAATTATCTGACCTCCCTTAAAACCTGGGACAATTATTTTCATTATTAATATTTTAGTAATCTCCCCATACTTTAAAAAAATTAGACTGGTTTTATGGATTTTGTTTTGTTTAACTGGTTTGGAGATTTGCTGTTAATAGGTTTCCTAGCACTTTCTAAATTGTGACTATTTCAAGGTTATTTGAAATCAACCTTAGGACAAAGAATGTTTCTTTAATTGATTATCTAATTTTTCTCTTTTGAAAGTATTTGTCAATGGGAAAAGTTGATAGATGGTAAGAGAAAAGGAAACAAGAAAATAATGTACATGTAAAATGCTAATTATTTTGCTTTTCTATTTGCAGGGGAACGATATGTGATGACATTTTTGAATGTTTTAAATTTTGGTGATCAGGGTAAGGTGAAATTCTGTAGTGTTTTTTAATTAAAGAAGAGTTCTGTTAGTAGATACTTTCTAATATTTTTCTTTGCATTTTGATATGTTCAATGAAAATGAACCTAAGGATTATAAAAAAATGAAGATTATAAAACAATGAACCCTGAAGATTGAAAATTGTAGGCCCTTATAAATATGCACAGTGTACTGGCTCTCCTTTTTTTTAAAAAAGCATCTTTTTAGGTGATTTTTAAAAATTTATTTTTTAAAGAGAGAGGAATGGAGTGAGGAAGAGAGGGAGGGAAACATTGATGTGTGAGCGATACATCAGTTGGCTGCCTCTCACATGCCCCTAACCTGGGACCTGGCCTGCAACCCAGACAGGTGTCCTGATCGAGAATTGACCTGGTGACCTTTCAGCACAATGGCTAGCACTCAGTCCACTGAGCCACACCAGCCAGGGCTGATTCTCCCCTTTCATGTGACTTGGGTGGCAGGTTCTCTGTTGAGATCCCCTGCCATTACCCTGCTTTCTGCAGAGCTCTGATGCTCATTTTGGGGGTGGGAAGGTGTTGAGAGAAAAGGGAGCCCATCATCACATTCACAAAGATTCGCCCCATGTTTGTGTGGCTAGATAGGTAGGTAGATCTCTCTTTTCTCTCTCTCTCTCTCTCTCTCTCATTATTTAATAATATTCAAATACTTATAAATATATTAAACATTATATATTATTTATATATAACAGATAAATATTATTTATAAAATATGTTAAAATATATATTTCAATATAACCTCAGAGTAGTGGAAATAAAAATAGAAAAAAAACCTTGGCATTTGTGACTTTTATTAAAAAATGCTAATGATAGATGTGTTCTGTATCTTGACTATCAAACTCAGTATCCTAATTGTGACATTGTACCATAGTTTTCCAAGATGTCACTATTCAGAGAAACTGGGTAAAGAGTGCCTGGATCTCTGTTATTTCTCTTTTTTTAAGAATTTATATATTTTTAGAGAGGGAAAGGGAGAGAGGTAAAGAAACATCAATGTGTGGTTGCATCTTGCACGCCCCCTGCTGGGGACCTGGCCTGCAACCCAGGCATATGCCCTACACTGGGAATTGAACCAGCGACCCTTTCGCAGGCCAGCGCTCAATCCACTGAGCCATACCAGCTAGGGCAGTTATTTCTTATAACTACATGTGACTCTATTGTTATCTCAAAAAGTTTCACTTAAAAAATAAAATTAGAAAAGAAAGTTAATAGTACTATGAAAATCCAAAGAGGGAAACTGTAGGATTGTTGTTTCTTCCTTTTGTTTTGTAGGTGTATATGACATAGTGAATAATCTTGGCTCCCTTGTGGCCAGATTAATTTTCCAGCCAATAGAGGAGAGTTTTTATATATTCTTCGCTAAGGTGCTGGAGAGAGAAAAGGATGCCACACTTCAGAAGCAGGTAGTCTTGGTTCTTATGTCACCGTCTCAAATGAATTCTTCTCTAATTGCTAGCGCAATAGACAGGAATGTGGAGCAATCTGCTTCCCTTCTGCCTGGTCTGAAATTTTCTTCTAGATTTCATTTTCTATACACTCTGAATGGTGGCTAATTTCTTTCACAGCCTTCTCCCTTTCTCACTGGCTAGCCCTTTCTTTTCACCCTTTGTCCTTCTTTCTGGCCTTATTCTTGACCCTGCCCTCTCAGAACCCTTGATGGCTGTCCCCAGTACAGCGTTGACCCCCTCCCATGGTCTAGCCTTAGGCGTAAGACCAAAAGGTGAGCCAAGGTATGCAAAGACTGGGGCGAGGCTGACGTAGAACCTGAGGAGGAAAAGACCCGGTCGTTCAGTTTCTCCCACTATACCAGCTGTTTAAGTGTAAGACGGACTGTGAAGTACCCAGAGCATCATTCTGACTGTGAGAATCTACACACTCTGGATGGTAAATCAGAAGAGATTTTAATCCAGGAGTATTTGGTTGTATAAATTTCCCGTTTTCTAAAACTACTGAAAATGTCTGGTTTATTTTAAAATAAAAAGCAAACTAAGCCAGCCTCTTACATGTCTTAAAAGACATTTTGCAAAATAGAGGTTATGTGCAGTATCTCACAATGAGCTAATCTTGTTCTCAATTTGATCTAGGAATATTTTCCTAAGCACACTGACAGGAAACTTAGAATTTGGAGATATTTGTCAGGAGAAGCACACTGGCAAAGCTAGCTAGCAATATAGAAATTTATTATCCCATTTAAGAATAAATATCAGAGGGGAAAGTGAGTGTTTCCTAAGCAATGTTTGAAATAATTTGTCCTAAGTGAGTTAAAAACTAAGCCTCCCCTGAACTCCTGAAGGAGGCACACATCATTTTTCCTTTACTGGCTAATTGGCAGAAACAAACACAGGCTGCAGAAAAGCAGTGATGTCCTTCAACTGAAAGGATGCTGAGCCTCTGCCCTCAGTCTCTCTTGGGTCAAAGATTTTCTGAGACTGAACAGGAAGAAGCCTGATCTCAAGCATTAGCTTCAGAGGAGGATCATGTGGGGGAAATGCTGTCATCTTCTTGCTCCCAAGCATGGAGGAGGGTGTCTGGGTTTAGAGTGGGTGAGTGGGGGTTCTGGCCATGCTTCTAGCAAGTGACAGCTCCCCTGGGGATTCCTAAGCAGTCTTTGGACCAACCCTAAGATAGACACATCACCTTCAGTGCCCTCATTTGTAAGAGATGAGTGTGGCTGCCTCACAACCAGTGGGTCTCTCTGAGTGGCCGAGCCAGGCCTCTGGCTCTGGGCTGGGGTTTCCTGATGGCCACGTAAGTTGGAGGAGGCAACTGAAAGAGTGATCCGTAAAACAGCAAAGGGGGAAGGCCAGATGGGAAGGTTTTCTGTAGCTTGTGATTCATCCAACTCCCTTCCCTCCCTCTGGCACCAGGAGGACGTTGCCATGGCTGCCGCGGTTTTGGAGTCCCTGCTCAGGCTGGCCCTGCTGGCCGGCCTGACCATCACCGTTTTTGGCTTTGCCTACTCTCAGCTGGCTTTGGATATCTATGGAGGTGCCATGCTTAGCTCTGGATCAGGTATGCGCAAGAGTTGCCATATTTGTTCTAATTTCTGAACAGAAATAGGAGTCTTATGAAATTGAAGAACTCATGCACACATGGTTGAGATCTGTGTCATATAGCAAGAATGGTCCATGGCTGGGGTTGGGTGGGGGACTGTTCCACGGGGTCAGACCAGCTCAGGGTGTGGTTCGGGGCTTTGGCACCAGGTCAATCAGTTCCCCAACCTCACCTGAAGTTGTTAAGAATCCTTGGCTTCCCTCACAGGCCTAACCTGTGATTTGCCAAGCTTCCCTGTGCTCCCTCTGGGGTGAGGGAGGAAGGCAGAGAGCAGGCTCTAATGAACCTCTACTTAGTATTGAACACATCTGAAGACAGTAAATACCACATAAATCTCACAGCCTGATACATAAAAGCCTTTGAAGGATAACCCAGAGCCGTTTGCAGAGAATAAAATTGATCTCAGCAAATAAAATTGTATATATAATCCAGTGACTTGGTTTTTGAATGAGAAAAGTATTGACTGTGTCGAACTTTGAAACAGCTGGTGCCCAGGCCACTAAGCGTCTTACAGCTCTTGCTAGGCCCTGGGGATGTCACGAGTTTCAGAATGCGCTGGCCATAGGCTGGCAGTCCATTTGCAGTGTTTCATCTTGGGTTTAGCAGAGGCATTTTTAATTCCTCAGGTCACTAGACAAGAACCCTGAAGACATCTTTCTGCTGTCTCATCTCAATGTAAAGAGCTTTGTCAATTGCCATTTTACAAGTTCACTGGCATGCTTTAGTCCCCACTGTAATGAGCCCAAACTTTTAGAATTAGGAAAAGGAGGTCCAAATTTCTGCACTTGAAAACAGAGGTCATTAAGTTTGGAGAAATGCCTGCTGTGAAACCAGTGATGGGGTTTGCAGCTCCCTGGGACTCGTGCTCTGAAAAGTATATTTCTATCAGGCAGCTGCAGGGAGGCCTCGGTAGGAAGCCATTAGTGAGTTAGTGGCAGAGACTGGGTACTCAGCTATTTCACAGCAGCTCTGCCCCTTTAGAAAGGTAATCACTAAGGAACAGCGTTTAATGTAACATAATCACAGGACATTGTCATGAGGAAAGGTCTGTCCCATCAGTATAATGTTCACCTGACAGAGTCATTAGTCATAGAAAACACATAAACAAACGACTGAATTCGTCAGCCCTTTTACTCAAGTGAGATGCTCGTGCCAGTTTTGAACTTTGATAATATATTTATCAATTAATTAGGGTTGGTTGATTTTTAAGGTGATAAATTCTGTCTCTAATGGTTTATGTCAGGGTCATTAATAACTTTAGACTCAAGAAGATATTCTCTCAGTGTCATCTTTAGAGAGTAGAGTCTCGAGAATGGTCTTGTTTCTTAGTCTGCGAAATGAACGTGTGGTTTGGGGTGCCACTGGGGATCTTCAGGACTGTCGTCATCTCTCACCTGGCTCAGGGCTGTATCAGTGTCACTGTCCCAGCAGGGTCTTCTAGTATCATCTCCTAATTGTAGCTGCCTCTCATTTTGACCAAACTTCAGCTCTCTGTAAAGCCCACAGTGGCTTCTGCTAGGGTCAGTGTGTCTCCCCAGGGTGCCTCCTGGCTTTCCTTCCCTCATCTCTACCCGCCTCACCTCCTTGCCCTGCTCCTGACTCTTTGGACCAGTGCTGCATCCCCGAATGCCTTTTCGCTGCCAGACTGCTCCCCCACACCCAGTCATTTTTGCTCACTTAAATATTTCACAAAACAACTTTTTCCAGAAAATCTTTCTGAATTCGTCAGAAAAGAACAGCAACGTTCTGTGGGTCAGCCAACAACCTTAGTTTTGAAAGTGGGACTTGCAACACTGCTGTCCTCAGTTGCCCCAGTTGCATGTTGACCTCTGTCTTTGCCCATGAAGTGGACTTTCCTGTGACCTGAATTGGCCTCTTAGGCTCTCCATCCCCTGTGCTTCTATCTCCAAATGTGGGACCAGGACACTGCATAGACAGACTTTTGTGTGGGGCACTGTGGCTTGGCTTTGCAGTATTTGGGGTTAGCACTATATACAATTAGGGGATTTGTAAGTGCTCTAGTGACTATTCTCAGAAATCTTTTTCATACCTAGCTGTTCCATCCTCAAGAAAAACACACATTCACTGAACTTCCCTGACATTTCTCACATTTATATCTTAGATGCTCCTCTCTTCCTCTTTCTTTTTAAAATCTGTTTTTTTCTTTTCTGGCTTCTTGTGTTAATTGCCTAGGGTTGAAATAGCAATATACCACAAATTGGACCATTATAACAACAGAAATGTATCGTCTTACAGTTTGGTAGGCCAGAGTCCAAAATCAGGGTGTAAGCAAGGCCAGGTGCTCTCTGATGGCTACAGCTCTAGAGGAGGAATCCTCCCTTGCCTATTCTAGCTTCCAGTGTTTGTCAACCGTCCTTGACTTAGAGACGGTCATTACTCCAGTCACATTGCTCTCTTCTCCTTGTGTGTCTTCACAGCATCTTCCCTCCATGAAAGTCTGTCTCTGTCCAAATTTCCCTTTTTTGTAAGCACATCAGCTATAGTGTATTAGGGCCCACCCTCATGACCCTATTTTAACTTTAACTTATCTCTCTAAAGACCCTATTTCCAAATGATGGTGGAGGGGCCATATAATTCAACCTACGAACACTTCTCAATTCAATCCATAGTTTAAAGTTCCATTCAGGGATTTCCCATTTTCAACCTCTTTCCCCCTAAATTGAATCAAAGCCCTTTTACATGAATCACTGTTTCATGCAAGAGTTTGTGTTCTCCACAATGCAAAGCAGTTCTTCTCCACCTTCAGATAGACCCACTTATACCATTCGCTTTCAGTTACCAAGTGAGAGGTGTGTTATGACAAGAGCGCCATTTCCCTCTGCCAGAGAAGAGAGAATGAAAAAAAGCCAGAAGCCCCCTGAGCATAGTCTCGAGCCATCCCAGGGCAGGCCCTGGGCCCCACCTCCTCTACTGGGGTGTCCCTCAGCTGCAGTGGGGGCCCGGCTGACCTCTGTAGCAGCTTGGGGAATGAAATGCAACATGACAATAAAATGAGGAACCCAAGAAAGGGCCATGTAAGGTAGTTTTTGTTGGGCATCAGGGCTGCCTCTTAGCACTTCTTTTGTAATTTTTCTGGATCCCCATGGCACAGAGGTCTTTCATATCAAGCAGCTTTTGTAAACCATGAATCTGAGACTCCAGATCTTCAATCCCCCCCCGCCCCCCCTTTTCTTTTAATGGTTAAGTTTTTTCTTTATTGAGGTTTAACTTACATAAAATAAGATGCTGTGCTCTTGAGAATACAGTTTGATGAGTTTTGACAAATGTATAAACCCAGGTAACCACCATTCAGATTAACGTATAGAACATTTCTGTTACCCCAGAAAGTTCTCTTAGGACCCTTCCCAGCCAGCTCTCCACCTTCACCACCGAAGTAACCCCTGTTCTGACTTCTGTCACCATAGGTCAGTGTTGTTTTATGAAAGAATTTTAGTAAATGAAATATTACAACAGGGACATTTGTGTGTTTGGCTTCCTTTTAATTTTTTTCATTTTTATTTTTTTAGTTCTGTGGTTGGCTTCTTTCCCTTAATATAAAGTGTTTGAGATTCATCCATATTTTTACATGTTTCAGTAGTTGTTCTTTTTTTTTCCTTTCATTGCTGAGTATTTCCTTGTGTGGATGGCCCCCACATGTTTATCCTTTCTCCTGTTGATGTCAATTTGGGCTATTCTGTGTAAGACTGTTACGGACATTTATGTGCAAGTGTTTTTGTAAACTTGTGCTTTTATTTCTGTGGGAGGTATACCTGGGAGTGGAATTACTGGGTTACAAGTTGGATATATGTTTATCTTTTTACTGATTCCTTGGCTGCCTCTTGATAATGGCTCTCTTAAAAGAGGGGATCAATCCATTTTTAAGGCTTCTGGTCTTTTGTTAGCAGGTTTTTTCAAAGCTTGTCATTTAGCTATAGAACTACATTACTTTGTTACAGAAAAAAAAATAATAACACATGAGCCCTGGCTCTCCCTGTAAATTTGTGGATGTTCTATCTCCATGGCTTCCTGCTGCTCCTGGACTTGCCTTCTCCTCAAGGTCTTTTCTTTAGGACCTTTTCAAATGAGGTTCTCCTAACATGTAGGGCCACTTGTGTCCTTGAGTGCTCCAACTAGCAGCCTCTTCATGCTGATTTAAGAAGTGAGAAGATTTGCTTGCTGGACAGAGCAGCTTTAGTTGTTAAGCTAGAGATCTGTATATTTATTCATCCTTGTCCTTTTGTTTTTTAGCTGTTTTTTAAGTCAGTGCCATGCAATGCTAGGAGTCCTTCCAGATAATTATGACCATAGGCTTGGGTATGCCTTTGCCCATTGACGATACTAGCAGGGCTCACGACCCCGTTCTGGTATTCTCTCACCGCCCAGCCACAGCGAGGGTGGATGTGGGCCTCCTGTTTGTGCTGTGGTGTTTCACTGGGTTGTTTCCTCATAGGTCCTGTTTTGCTGCGTTCCTATTGTCTCTATGTCCTCCTGCTTGCCATCAATGGAGTAACCGAGTGCTTCACATTTGCTGCCATGAGCAAAGAGCAGGTCGACAGGTAGGTAACTTTAAAGACACATCTGTAATCATGGCCTTTAGCCAAAGTGAAGTAACTTGCCAATCTTCTTTCTTTTCATTCTGGACATGTACTTATAGAAGGCTCTTTTAGAGGTAGCGCCCAGCCCATGAGAACAGTGCGTTCCCCAGGCTCTCCACTGCACATACACCATTTGTGGAGGAAGAAATCTGGGCCCTGAAGGGTTGTGTTACTCCAGATTTGCAGGGACAGGAGTGAGACAAACTCCACTCCTCTACCTCCTTGCCCAGTGCTCCAGTGGGTTACTAAGGAGCTTCTCCAAGAAGAGTCCTACCCCTGAGAATTTGATTCGTAGGCCTTTGGGAATCTCAGGGATCTGTGACATGTCTCCTCAGAGGAAGGCTCAAGTACACATACGTGTTTTGCCATAATTTTTTCCCATCTATTGACACCAGATCAAGACCTCTGCCCTGGAACTTTAAGAAATGGTTCTTAGTACTGGTTATGAGTCAAAATCCTCCATAGAGCTTGTTAAAAATGCAGATTCCTGTCCACCTACTTCACCACTCTATCCTACCACACCTACAGAATCACAGGCCCCTAACCACATGTGTGTGTGTTTTTAAAAACTCCTCAGTGATTCTGACATGAACAGCTGATTAAGAACTTCACACACAGGATCATTCATCTCTTGTGTCCAAATACCAAAAGTAGCAAGGCAGTATCTTAAGACAACACCACAGAATGAGTTTGAGGAGATGAAAAAAACTGATAGGGGGAAGAAGAGAGGGTAGAAGGGGTACTTATAGGTAATAGGATGAATGACCCTCATTACCCCATTGCCCCCTGAGGCCTGGATCCCTCAGGGTGTTCATGCTGCCTCTGCACTGCCCCAAGTACTGTGGAAAGTCCTCAGAGGCCCAGGGGTAGGGATGAGGTAGGAAAGGTAATTCAAAGAGTTGGGGAACCATTCCTCTCATTCAGAGCAGCTTCTCTTCTTCCCATGTTGGACTGTCTCACAAAGAAGCGTGCTGACTTTTTTTGCTACACCATAGTTAGAACTAGAGTCTAGAGCATCAGTCCTTGACCAGACTGCTCAGATTCCCCTAGGAAGTTCCAGGCCCCTCCTAGGCCAATGGAACTAGAATTGTAGGGGCTTGAGCCAAGGAATTGTTCATTACACATCTTCAGGAGATTTCTGATGATAGCGAGGGCCTGAGGAACTGCAGGCCCAAACCAGCTTTCACAGAAAAAACTAACATTGAGCACTGTGATCCAGGATATATTTAGGTGGATATGATTGAAACTTTCTGCTTTCACAAAGCAATGGGTATACCAAGTATGTGCAGAACACACTGATGGTTTTTAGTCCTGTTGTTTCATTTTTAAACTGCCATATCATGACCCACTAAGCTGCTTTTCCAGCCTGCTTCTAGGTCACAACACGTTGTTTTCAAATAGTGCTCTAGACATGGTGTTTACTTCAGGTAGTCAAATTTATAGCTATTAAACTGTTTTGAATCCATCCTTCCCCTCTTTTTTTTAGATAGAAAAGTCAATTTAAGTTTAATTTTGAAAATACTATATATTTATTTGAAAGGTGCTTCAGATATGAAATAATTTTTATGGATTTTATTTATTTACTTTTCAAGAGAGGGAAAGAAACATTAGTGTGTGAGAGATGCATCTATTGGTTGCCTCTCGCATGCCCCCAACTGGGGACCTGGCCCACAACCCAGGCATGTGCCCTGACTGGGAATCGAATCAGTGACCTTTAGTTTGCATGCCAGTGCTCAGTCCCCTGAGCCACACAGGCCAGGGCTGAAATAATTTTTAAATATAACTTAAAACATACTAAAGGAGGCACTGAGGCATAGTAGAAAGAGCTCTGGACTGGGAATTGATCTCTTTGAAGGGAGTTTTGCTACAATAATTTTAGCATTAGTGTTGAGGGGAAAAATCAATATTATTCCTGCTTAAAATGTTAAACAGAAGTCTCATACAACCAAATCATGAAGGAATATAGTCCGTGGCTGGTTGCTGTCTTTCCTATTATGATTCATTGAACCAAATAAAACAACTTTTTAAGTTAGGTGTAATGGGATTTTAACAGTATATAAATATCTGGAAAATTATTTTTATGGTATTAGTAGTCAACATAGAGAAAAGAGAGCAAAGTGCCTTCTAATGCAGTTCTCATCTGAAGTAGCTCACTTTCCTTAAGAGTAAAATGTGGCGTTAAACATAGTCTTCAGATACTTATTAAACATAGTAGGCCCTGCCCCCGGTCTGAACACATGGAGCACCTGGGCTCATCACAGACAGCTGACACTGTTTCCATCTCTGTGAATTTAACCAGACATAAAACTAGTAAGGATTTTTGTAGTATAATAGAACTGGGCAGCTTAGTTAAATGTTATGAGTGGTTTACACTGGATGTTTCAGATTCTGAATTGAAGAAAATATTGATAAAATTATGGGGTTTTAAATATTTTATTTATTTTAGAGGGAAGGGAAGGAAGGAGGGAGAAGAAGAGAGAGAGAAACATCGACTGGTTGCCTCTTGCATTCCCCCAACTGGGGATCTGGCCCACAACCCAGGCATGTGCCATGGCCAGGAATCAAACCAGCAGCCCCTCAGTTCATAGGGTGGCACTCAATTCACTGAGCCACGCCAGCCAGGGCCAAACCATGGGCTTTTACTTAACCAACTTCAGATTGGTCAGTGTTTTTATAAATAAAAACAGGGCATTTGGTTGGATGTTGAATATTAGAACACCGTTTGAATTGTAAGTTTCTTTTTTGTTAATAACCTCATAATTCATAAAATATGATTTATGAATTTTTCATTATGCCCTATTGAAGAATTTTTGTTCTGTTTTGTTAAGGATATCTCATTTTCTTTTGTTCATTTGACAAATGCTTTTTGAGCATCTACTCCCTAACAAATACTGTTTTAAGCTCCAGGAATGCAGCAAAGAACAAGACACATGAGATCCCTGTTCTTCTGCAGCTGACAGTGGGAAAGGCAGATAGCGAATAAGTAAATAAATAAGGAAATATTGAGCTGTACAGAGAACTAAAACAGGGTTATGTAGTGAGAATGGGGACCTTTCTAGATTGGGAAGCTCATGGGAGGAGGTGGCATTTAAGCTGAGGCCTGGATAAACAAGAAGAGTCTGCCATGAAAAGAGGCACAGAGCCTTCCAGGCAGAGGGGACAGTAATGCAAAGGCCCAAGATTGACAGCTCCTTTGTCTGATTTGTTGACCCTGAGTGCCCAACATAGAGTGGGACTTCATAATTCTTGAACGGAGGACACATGCAGTCTTTTCACTATGGCACATAGACTGGCATCATCTTTTTCAAGGCTGCAGAGGCTACATCGTACGCTGGCTACATTGTATGGCTGTGCCTTCATATAGTCAACCAGCACCCACTGGGGGATGCTTTGGTTGCTGTTGTAGTCAACATCCTTGACTATTTATCCTTTGATAAGCATGATTTTAAGCTCAGTGCCTTAAGACCATGGAAAAATAACATTCATAAATAATTTACTGTTTATAAATTAGAGTAGTCATTATTGTCATTAATTTTGCATTGATTTAAAAAGTGGTATTTTTAAGTATATCATTAAAATTTTCATGTTTTCCTGGATTATACCATTAAGATTATAGATTTGTGAGTTTTAGAAAAAAGTTCAACAGGTGCAGAGTCCTATTCTAGTGGAAAACAGCAGATCCCAGTATTATCACCTCCTCCCAAATGGCCACACCAAAGACACTGCACTGTTGAACCTGTGCCTGCTTAAATTAGTGACTGGGTTCACTCATTGTGGCCATTTTGCTTGGAGTTGGGTGAGGATGACTTTGAAAATTTGTGAACCTATGGCTTAAACTCTTAAGGACTGATAGTGTAGTAGACCTTTTTGATAGTTTCTAGAAAAAAAAACAGATTACACATTTTTGCTTCTTTTTGGAAAAGAGTTCAGAGTGCGGGCCTATTCTATGAGGGGTCCCACCTTAATGACTTTTTATGAAGTTGGCCACTCTGATCATCGATTAGTAATGGAGAAACTGCCCCTGTGAAGACATGGGCTCATGTACTTTCATTACTCATTAAAAGAGACTCCTTCCCAACTAAGAAACAGAAAAATTCCCTCTCTGGACTTCTAGATGAAAGTGCACACCTCCCCTGTTGGAGTTTAGTGATGTGTGTGTGTGTGTGTGTGTGTGTGTGTGTGTGTGTGTAGGTATTCTTACCACCCGTTCTGATAAAGTATATCTGCAAAGCACCTTGAGCTTAGTCAGTGTAAGGACAAGTACCTGGGTATTCGGGAGACACAGTGGCTTTCTTACCACCCCTCATGTGCAGAACCTGACTGGTGGCCTCTGAGGTTTCCTAACCCAGCAGACACAGCTCGAGGCACCTAAGGGGTTTGCTTCTCTCAACTGCGTACTTAGAATGCTTGCTGTGCACTAGGTGGAAACCAGATGCTGTACCACAAGCTTTTTGGAGGATTATGTCAGCTCTTCTACCTTTGCTGAGACTCTTTCCCTTACTGAAGATAACTCAGTGACATGCTGCTTTGAAATAGATGAAAGGAGCATTGCAATCCACCCAGACACAGACTCCGAAGAGCTCTGGACATGTAGAGAGAGGCGGAAGGATGTGTAAGAGTCTGGGGAACACTGAAGATAATCCAGGCCTCACACCTTGTTTATATTTCATTTTGGAGGCTGGTCATTTGCTTCGAGTGACGTTCGAGTGGCCAAGGTCACAGAGCTTCTGCATTTCCCAAAGGAAGCAGTGTACAGTGCTAACGTTTAGGCGCCAGGGGTCAGGTTGGAGGGTTTGCTCACTCCCTAGGCAGATACTCAGACTGTGTGCCTGGTTTCCTTGTCTGCAGAATGAACCTAAACTCCACGGGGCAAGGGCCATGTGTGTTCATGCACAGCACTCCTCACAGTGCCCGCCAGAGTTAGCATTTGTATATGATTGTTACCTGTGTCATATTCTGATGCCTCACATAAAGACTTGGGCTGAATAGGATTTTTATGTTTTTTGATCACAAAGTACCACTTAAACTAACCACATCTTGTATTGTTCATTTTCCTACTCTCCCATTCAGGAGTGAGGAGGACAGTATTGCCATGTTATCTATATAGCATTTAATGTTATGAAAACCAGCTGAATTATGGAAACTCAGATGCTTTCTGTGATTTCATGTTGATGGCCACTTTTTTTTGGTAGGAGTTCTGTCTTAGGACAAGTTGCCCACTGCTCAGCTTTGCTTGTGTTCCTCTCCCCAGGTACAATTTCACAATGTTGGCCCTGTCCTCTTCATTCCTGGTGTTATCCTATCTCCTGACCCGTTGGTGTGGCAGCGTGGGCTTCATCTTGGCCAACTGCTTTAACATGGGCATTCGGATCACACAGAGCCTTTGCTTCATCCACCGCTACTACCGTGAGAGCCCCTACAGGCCCCTGGCCGGCCTGCAGCTGTCGCCGGTCCTCCTTGGAGCATTTGCCCTCAGTGGTGGGGTTACTGGTGTTTCAGAGGTGAGAGTCCCTGCAGCCTTCATACCGCATATTTTGGTAATCTGTCCACTGTTCCTCACTCAAGGCTTCCCCTTCCCGCTCTGCCTGAAGCAGCTGGACAAGTATTTGGTGCCTCTTATCCCTTCCCCTAAGCCTCTAGGACATCATCCCGTGATAGCTGTTACCAAACCATGTTAACCATTGGGGACAGATTAGACCCTCAGTACAGAGTTGTCATACCTTTCATCTGACTCGGAGGTGGAACAACAGAGCCTCCACTTTCCTGGGCTTGCCCAGAGGAAGGAAGTGCAGATGGAAGGGCCAGGGCAGTGACAACAGTTTCTTTCCACAGGTGTTCCTCTGCTGTGAGCAGGGCTGGCTGGCCAGGCTGGCGCACGTTGCTGTCGGGGCCTTCTGTTTGGGAGCGACCCTCGGGACAGTGCTCCTCACGGAGACCAAGCTAATCCACTTTCTTAGGACTCAGTTAGGTGTGTCTAGACTTGCTGACAAAATGACGTGACCTTAGGGATTCACTGACACCTGTGCACCTGAACTAGCTGTGGACAGAACACATTTCCTGGGCAGAAGAGCCCTGCAGAGGGGTCTGCAGTGGGGCGCGACCAACCCCAGCAGGTGGGACGCTGGACAAAACCACCAGGCCAAGCAGTTGCTATCCATTTATGACTCTGTCAGGAAGGGGTATTTCCATTTCTAAGGGAAGACCAAAAGCTCTTTTAAAATAGATGCAGTTATTTTTTTTTTCACTATGTTGTTCTAATCAGCATTTTTCCTTTTGATTAGTTACTAATTCCTTTGGGTATGATTGACCTTAGGAGCTACATGCTCCAACAAACTATACCTTGGATGTTGATAGTTAATCATCTGGCGCAAAAAAAGGAGATGCAGCCATTTTCCCCTTCACAAGAATATTTGACTTGCACTATGAAAGAAGGAGGGAGAGCTGATGTTAGACACCAAACAAGAATGAAGGTGACCGTGGAATTGTGGCTTTTCCCTTGTCAACCCTGTGGTCTGGGTTTTTTAGAGGAAGAAAAATGTTACTCAGTAGAAACCCAAGAAATGGAAACACGAAGTCTCTCAGATCACATTTCCCAAAGTTAACGCGGGGGGGATCGCATGTCATCTTCACTGCTGTGTCCCCTGGGCCAGCCCCTGCCTTCCCAGAGCAGGTGCAGACTGGCTCAAAACTCCTGGTCTGACTACATGAAAGAGGGGATTTTGAGGGAAATTGTGACCCATGGGAACTACCTTGTCCACTGAAGGAAATGTTACTTTGCAGCGTATTCTGACTTCCATGTGGAGATGGCTCAGATGACAACTAAAGTTGAAGAGATGTACCTTTTTTTCTACAGAATAAAATAGATTCTAATATATGGCAAGTATCACAAGGCCCTCCCACTGACCCATTACTTCCAGCACTGGTCGGTACAGCTGGATTTCAGCCCCAGGACGAGAGTGGCGGGCCTCTGGGTCTGGTCCCCCAGGATACAGTGGGAGTCCAGGCTTAACGTTCATCTCTCTGCACCCTCTACCCAACAGGTGAGGTCACCAAGCTTTGTTCCAAGGCAGCAAAGCATTTTTCTTCTTTCATTAATGTAGTAATTTTTTTTTTTTGCATGTGATTGACATTTGGAGCTACATGCACAAACTATCCTGAATGGTAATAGTAATCATCCATCCCTGACACCCCCAAACTTCCTATGTTTACACTCAGAGAACAGGCTGACCACCTGAGCCAGTCAGGGTAACTCGTATCAGGCAGTGCTTTGGCCAAAATGCGTGCACTTAGATCCACTGGCCTGAGCCAGAGTCGAGGGGCCAAGGATGAAGACCCAGCAGCACACCAAGATTAGGGCCCAGTAACCTGCACGCCATTTTACCTGTCCAAAGGGAGAATGCTTTGACTACCTGAGGGGAAAGTAGCTAAATGCAAGGTGTCATTGAGCAATCAGAAGCATGCTTTCTAAGAGCATGCTTTTGTAAGGCAGGGTCAGGCTAGCTCAGAAGAGCTGGTTGTCCCGAAGTGTAGAGTAGGTGGCACACACAGACGGCAACCCTCCCTCCTGTGTACTTTGTGTCTCTTGAGTGTGTTGCGATGGGTCTTTAGCCTTCAGAAGTTCCTCCTCTGCTGCCAATGACCTCCCAGTCCCATCCTCTAGGACTGTGTCACCCACCCCATGCTCACTTGACTCCATACTTAAAAGTATGGTCTCTGAATTACCTGCCTCAGAATCCCCTGGATTGCAACAAAAAGGAAGGATCCCAGGACCTACTCCAGACCTTTGGAATCTGTGTCTCTGGGGGCAGGGTTCTGGGGTCCACTTTTTTGGCAAACCGAGGTTGGCATACCCATCGTCCTCATCAGCTGGGCAACTCTTCAAGATGTCCGTTCTCTGCCCTGGGGAAGAGAGCTGCTGTGGCCTGAGCAGCATGGCTGACGTCCCTGCTCCCCACGAGCAGGACCGGCAAGGTTTCTGCTCTGCCTCAGTGGACAGTGAGTGCTTGTTCTCTCATCGCTCGTCTCATGCAGCCTGCCTTCACCCAAAAAGGATTTTTGGAGGGGAACACACTTTGGCCTTTAAGTGCCACTTAAAATATAGAAGTGCAGTTACTTCTCCATGGAAACAAGTGGCCAAAGCACATCCTTTTATGAAATGAAGAAGCCTTTGGTGGTGAAAATAACTATTTTTTTCTGTGCTGCTCTAGCCACACAGATTTGGTCTGTCACATCCCTCCGCAGGGGGACACTGTGCTGCTGCGCACTCAGCTGCAGCTCCGGGCTCCAGAGGTGCTGCCTGTCTGTCCCACTCCCTGCCGCTTCTCAGCCTCGTTCTAGCAGAGCACTTTCTCCTGTCTTTTTTCTTTACTTACGCATTCATGTTGCTACGTGCATGCCAATTCCCTGATTTTAGAATCAGTAAATTCATTTCTTTATATCTTCAGCACTTTCATACCCCTCCTCTTTCCAAAAAGGAAAAAAAAAAAATGTTCTTAAATTTCAAAAGGAAGGTGGGCAAGTAGATCTGGGTATGTGAATCATTTCTGTTTCTCACCAGAACATTTGTCTGTGCACTGACTGTTGCGATGAGACGGTGATCCCCGACCGAAGGGGGATGGTTTCCTGGCCTCTGTGGCGGAGCCTTCCTCATCTGCGGCTGAAAGGCCTGGCAGTGTGCTCCCGGCTCTTGCCTTCCCTCCCAGAGCAGTGTTTCCCACTGTTTATTCCACTTTTCTCTCTCCTGTCTTCTCTGTTTGGCCTGGCCCTTGTCTCGGTCATGTTTTTCAGTTAAGCAGCCATTCTTTGGTGGGTCAGGACTGACCCTGCCTCACAGAAGCACACCAAGTATGTGATTTTAGGCAGTGTGATTTTTAGGGAATCCAGGGTATCCCCGCCCTTATATCTTTCTTAATCAGTGTTTGAATTTTCTTTCACTGAGAGAAAAAAAAGCTGTTATTCCATCATTACAGAGGAGACTGGAAATTCCACTCCCTCAGAGAAGGACTCAGTGACTCATTCACACTGAGATGTAAAATAACACCATCGGGGATTCTTCCCTAAGCAGCATTGGATGTTGAAGAGACAGAAGCTGAGGACCTAAAGGAGAAGGGGCTCAGGTGAGATGCCCTGCAGGCCCCAGAAGGGAGGAGCTCCGAATGCTGCTGTGAGGCCTCTCAGATGCACAGAATTCAGTTACAGCAGGGAAGCCAGGAAGAATGTGATCCCTGGCATAGTCTTTGATGAGCCACAACTGAAAACGGGGCAGGCCTGGGGCTGGTCGGGGGACAAGAGAAGGGAAACAAGCTGGGGAACGCTTTCACATTCCTACAAACCCCTGCTCCTAGGGGAGGCCAGACCACAGGCCGAGGAGAGAGTCTTTGGCATTGATGGCAAAGTGAGAAGAACTCTCACCAGGAGCTCAGTGTAGAGAACTTTTGGGGCTCAGGATGCTACCTGCTCAATGCTCTCAGTAGCTCAGGAAGGGTTGTAGAAGGCAGGAAGCCTGTGGAGCCTGTCAGAAAAGACCAGATTTATAAAGAAGATAAGCTGACTCATAATTGCCAGAGGTCCTCTAGAAATGTCTGGAAGACGGTAAACACAGAGAACTAGAAAGAGCAACCAAACAAGAATTCTACTCTGAAATATCACTTTATTTGCTGACTATTCCATGAGTCTCCAGGAAGGAACTGAGACTCAGGGATTTAATTTGGAAATGAGAGTTCCGAGCCAATCAGAAGCAGAGTGGAAAATGTTTTACTGTTACTGTACCTGGGAGAATTAGTCCTTAATGCTGTAAATATTTCATTTGCTAATTAACTTTTAAGAGTAGTAGAAAAGATGTTTTATTTGAAGAACTTGGGAAGGAAGACTCATTGATTTGAATCATCAATCTGACCCCAATTACTATAGTATAATGTCTCATTATTTAGTGTCATTCATTTTTAACCAGAACTGCTAAGTATATCAAACGAAAAATGGAAAAATGGGCTTCTAATGTAGTTCAGCCTTGTTTAGGGATCTAATGAAGGAAGTCTTATAAAACTCCTTCGTTATCCTCCAGAAGAATTAGCAGAAGTTGCTGGGTGCCCTGTCCTAAAGTGCAGTCGATTCTTTACCTGTAACTTCTCCATCCTCCTGGGGCAGCGTGGCTTAACTGGAAAGCGCTAGAGGTGAGAGGGAGGGGCTGGGTCTTTCCCTTCGTGAAATAGGTCCTCGGCAGAGTAAGTGTGCCCAGAGCTCCAGCCCAGCCTCCCAGGCTCCTGTGCACTCACTTCTAGAGACCACTCCCCACAGCTTTGTCACACCTATTACAGAACACCCTGTCACACCCTGTTAATTGACATAATGCGCATTTAAATATACAAGAGTTGTGGTTGGCTAACTGGCAGGATGTTATGTTCTACAGACATTTAAACATCAGTGTTGAAGCTTTGCGTGTATTTTGCAGCCAGTAAATTTTATTTCCGTCTTAGTCATTTCTGTAGGTTCCTGAAGAGTTGAAGGGCCCTGGGGTCTGCACCTGTGTGGCTGAATGAACAAAGGGCCCTGGGAGCTTGGAGAAGAGGGGTGGGGAGGGAGAGGAGTTCTCAGGGCCGGCTGCTGCTCTCTGGGTAGAGGCCCAGCTTTTCATGTTGATGAGACATTCTGTTTTCACCACCTTTTACCTTCAGCCCCCAATTTCTCCTCTCAGCTTTAAGCTCTGCTCTGAATGTGAGGCCCCTAAAGGAGAAATGGCACTGGTCCTGGTCATCTGTACAGGGCAGCTACTGTGGGTCAAGGTCATAGGTGAGCCAGGGCTGGTCTGTCTGTGGGCCAGGTGAGCCTGCTGGTGCAGCCAGCTCTCTCTGGATAGGGTCCGGGCAGGGTGGCCTGGTGCATGCAGGAAGGGCCCTTCAGCCCTACATGAGCTGCATGTGGGCCCGTAAGATAACCGCCGACTTGTGAGAGAATCTTTGAGACTGCCATTTATATGTCTCATTTCCTTCCTCCCTCCAATGAACGGGTCCCAAAGTTATGACCCTGTTGAGTGTACTGTCACAGAGTTGTCTTGGCCTGACACATGCAACTGGCCGAAGTCACCTGGGTTCACAGTGTTCAGTGGAAAGGGACGCCCCAAAAATGGCAAATCTTGGCTCTCACCCGCACCACCCTATCGCAGGCTGAGTTCTTGGAACAGGGCTGTGATGCTGTTTGCTCGGTCAGTGAGCAGTGACTAATTAAGACAGGACTGCATTAGTCACGTTGGAGGTGACAACTGAGCAGCATGTTTCTGGTTTGTGTCTGGGAGATCCTGACATAGTTTTCAATTATGTGGAACTAATAGAGTGTGGCCTCCACGTAGCCATATGGAGAAAGAGAGGGAGGGAGGGAGGGGGAGAGAGAGAGAGAGAGAAAGAGAGAAAGAGAAAGGGAGAAAGAGAAAGGGGACTTCTGAAGTACAAGCAGATACACTGTGGGCAGCGTTTTGTTCCCGGCTCACCTACGCCTTGCTCTGTGAAATCATCTAGGATGATACCAGGGCCCGTGGCATAAGGGGTCCCAGAGGCCCTCTTTCAGAAGGGCTTTCAGTTTCCACCACTGTGCCGAGGAGAATTACGAGAAGTCCAAGGGGAAGCTGGATGACAGAGGAGCCTCAGCCCCTTCAGTGGGTGTGTGTTGAAAACCCCCATGCTGATGAACTCCAGCCTCAGAGCGTTACAGCTGTCGGGCCTGCAGGGAGAACCAGAAAGACTGGGAGAATCAGAACAGGGTGGCCATGAGGAAAACCATGTTTTCCTCCACATGCCATCCCAACCAAAGTAGGGAATGTTGCTAAAACAGCTTTCCCTTTTGTTTTCCATAGGACAATAACACATGGCTTGTGAGATCCCTAAGTGGCATCTCTCCAATGACCAGAGAATGTTCTTGCAGGTGTGCAGATGTCAGGCAGTAGGGGGGCAATGGAAGGGACAGAGCTACTTGCACTATTTGTTTTAAGTGTGAGTGAAATCATGTGGAGCCCTGGCTCCCCAGTGGGGCTGATGGCATGATGCCCGGGCACAATGGCAACTTGTCCTCCCTCTTCTCGGTGCGCCTGCAGCAAACCTGTAAACACAGGGCTGACGGCCAGGCTCTGGGCGGAAAGACCCCAGTGGTGTCCTGCTTGTGGCGTTTTCTTTCATCTGCACCATCGCTGGGAAATCCACTGGCGCCCATGTCTGCCTTCTGAAGTACGTGAGCAGGGCTGCGCTTTCTAAATGGCCTCTGGTGCCACACACATGCCATTGGTTATACCCTGGCCTGGCTGCCCTTCACTGACTCGCTGGGTGACCTTGAACAAGTCTCCCTCGCTCCACCAATTATGGAGCACTGAGCACATGCCAGAGACTGTGTAATGACACACTCACACGGCACATGTTAATCGTTAAGTCTTCACAGCAACCCCCTCTATTGTTTGCATGATACAGGTGAGGAAACTGAGGCACAGAGAAATGGCTTGATTTGCCCTAGGCCACCCAGCTAGGAAGGAAGTGGCCTAACGAGTCGCCCCTAGGTCAGCCTGATTCCTGACCCACCCTCTACTCTGGGCTCCTTCCTCCCTGATTCAACAAGAGGCCGGGTTTGGTCTGCGGTGTTAACACTGGGAGCCTGAGGACAGAAGGGCCGCCCTGCTCCTCCTCCTACTCCAGCTGGAGCAGCACCATTTTTATGTTTTGAAATTCCGTGGTTAGTGTAAAAGTTTTCTTGAAAGAAGGGTTCTTTTTGTTAATAAAAATAAGTTTGAAATTACAGGATTTGACTTCTAAACCTGTCCCCTGACCTTCCATAACTCATTTTCATCTACAGTTCCTTCTCTGCCTCAATCTTCATCCCATCTTAAAGAACTTGAGATAATTGGTTTTAAACAGGCATTACCATTAGAGAAAATATATATTTGGAAGAAATAAATCTGGCCAAAAATTATATTGCATCCCAAAGAAAGTTCTGTGTACCACACAGCCCCCATCTGTTGGTGTCCTTGACCCCAGGTGACACCACCAGGAGTGGGAAAGCACTTCCTCACTTTGTAACGGGGGCAGGAGATCTGTCCCCAGCCCAGCTTGCATGGTCCAGGGATGATGCAAGGAGTGCAGGGGTAGGACAGGCAAATTTGGCTCTGAACACCTTGGAAAATGCAACCCACAGCAAGGCTTCCGAAACGGCCGTTTGCCGCCTGCCCGGTCTCTCTTCTGTCCCCCGCCCTTCTGTCAGGGCTGCCCTCACACTCTCCAGCCCACCTCCATGCCCAGCCCGGCTCTGCTCTCCCCGCCCTCCCCACTATTAACCCAACTCAAAGGCCTGCTCAGGGCTGAGCTAGCCAAGGAGAGAAGCAAGGGCATTATGAATACTCATGATTTAACCACCTTTCCTTTGGCCCTGTCACCCACAGAAAGCACTTAACACAGAGCACGTGGCATTGGTAAACACGGGTCCTCATCCCTTTTCCTCAGCTTCTGCCCAGACTGGTTCCCAGGGTGCTCCTGGGAGCCCTCCTGCTGTCTACCTGCAGCTCTGACGCCTCACCTGACACACCCGGTGGTCTGTGTCACTGACCTCTCAGGCTGCTCTATCGCCATTCTACTCTTGTCCCTTCTTCCAACAGCTCTATTTGCCTTCTCCCTTGAGAATTAGGAAGGCAGGCTGCGGTGGTTCCAAAATGGGCTTGGGGGCAGGACTGAGACCCAGCCGCATTTCAGGTTGTATGAACTTGAGCAAGGTAGTTAATCCCTTTGAGACTCAGTTTACTCATCTAAACGTGCGAATAAGATCACTTGCTTCATAGGTTGTGACAAGGAATAAATGAGAAGGTGTAGGTGAAGCAATGAGCAGGGAGTGCATCATGCCAGCCCAGTGTTTGCTCTCGAGTAGAATTATAAATGCCGGAGTTAGAGAGGAACGTTTGCTGTACCCCCTCGTATTCCCTCCTCCCACCTTACCTCAGTCCACAGAACCTGGTTGAGAGTCTTTTCTTCCTTCTGTAGAAACCTGTCCCCTTTCCTTGAAGGCACAGGGGCAGGTGAAGAGGAAATGAGAGCACCTTTCCAGCCAGCTTGCCTGGGGGAGCTTAAAAGGGTGCGGACATGGTCAGGGAGAGGTGCAGAGTAGCCCCAGGCCTCCTGAACTTGCAAGCCCCATGGGCCAGACCCGAGGAAGCGAAGCCACAGCTCTGGGAAGGGCCACGAGCAGCTGGCAAACGACGCCTTTCAGGCTCAGCCTGAGCAGCTCCCAGAACAAGAGGGAATGCTTCAGAAGCTCATTAAGTGATTTTCAGCAATTTCAGGAATTGCCGCAGCCTTAGATTAGGTTTCTCTGCAGCCTTAGATTAAAGCAGAAAGAAAAATGGCCCCTGCTGATAGAAGAGAATGCAGCTTTTTCTAAAGAAAATGGAAGGCCTGTGCTGGTCCTGCCATGTGGGCAGGTGGCCGTGAGCCATGGGAATCCACAGGACACTCCTGTACCCCTGCACAGCCTCACTCACCAACCTGCCAGCCTCTTCCCCTTGAACCCACTCATCGCCGCTGATCTGGACACTTGAGTTCTTCCTCCTCACCCTACAAAAAGACAACAAACATGTCTCTGGAGTCAGCCCCTCAGACAGCCTCTGCAAACTCTGCTTTTTGTTTTTCCTTCCCCGGGCTGGGATAAAGGATGCCAGGTTCAGATCGAGGCTTCCTCCCTTCAGAAGCAGCAGGGAGGGAGAGAAAGGTCAGAACTTGGGGAGCCTGGAGGGTTCAGTAGTTTTACAGTGGAGTTTTGCTAAGAAGGGAAGTGTTCTCTGCCAATGGATAGGACCCCCAGAGAGTAGGGGGACACCAGCCGTGTCTGGGCCTGACACCGATCCTTGGGCGAGGTGTTGGCTGCTGACATTTGGTGTCTGGGTCATAACTGAGTGGTGGGGGTCCATCCATCAGGCCTTCTTTCTCTTTTTCTTCCTCCTGCTCCTCTTCAAAGAGTTGTGACCTGGATGTGCCTGTTGCTCCAGGCCTCCCTCACTCCCATCAGCCTCTGTGGTCACTCCCCCTCTACCGTGCAGGTGGCCTTCAAGGCTTGGGAGGTGACTTTTTGGCCCAGGGACTAGCTATTGATCCAGATAATCAATTGACAGAGCTGGAGAGCCTGAAAGTCACATTCTAATTCCAGTCCTACCTTTGTCTCTTCAGGAGACCCACAGCTGGCCTTATCTCTTTTCCATTTACAAAAGGTCCTAATCCCTGAGCACTGTTGCCCTGGGGCCACGGTGGGGGCCAAGACAGGCACAGTTTAGCAGTTTTTCCGGGTGGGGAGTGGGAGGGCCAGTGGGCCTGCGGGCCTGCACGCTCTAGGGCCTGCATGCAGGCTGGGGAGGTAGACCGAGCAGAAGCCGTCACAGCATCTGAATACTTCCTTATACTATTTTTCCTGATAAGAAATCATCTTATTTCCTGATAGTATTATATACTTTATGTATGTCTTAAAGTTAAGTTATAAATGTTAAATTATGAATTATCCTGCAGCAGCCAGTGCCCTGTAGACAGTTACTGAAACTCCACGTCCTGCCCATGGCCTCCTTTCACTCTGCATGTGGGGCACACGTCTTGCCCTGCTTACAGAGCCCTCTACAGTGCTCTTTTTTTACTGCATGGTATGCCATTTAAGATTGTCTAGTTTGCTGCTACACAGTAAACTCTGTGGTTTACAGTGTAGTGAGTATCATTACACAGAGACCTCTAACTACAGGATCTATTTCTGCATTTTGCCTGTGGACGAACCCTAAGAATGCACCTGCTATATCAGAGTAAGTCACTGCCTCAGCCCAGCCTTGCCCTAAGGTAGCTCAGGGTAGAAAGGAGCCTGCCCCAGTCACACTGTTCTTAATGTCCAGCCAGCCTGGAGTCCAGGACTCAGGCTGAACCCCTTGCATCTGGGCTTCTCATCTGAAAGGGGCGTTGCACAGTGCCAGGCCCCAAGGCAATGGTCAGCATTAACTGTGACATCATGGCAGTCAGTCACTGGGTCATTCAACTGCAGCAGCCAAGAGGACCCTGGAGGGGCAGTGGCCCTTGATGTCCCTGGTGAGCACAAGCCAGCAGCAAGGATCTGACATTTCAGGCTTCACCACCTCCTCAGCCACAGACTGAAGGGCACAGCAGGCTCAGCCTTAAGAGTGTGTGTCTGTTAAAAGAAAAGTCAATAAAGTCATTGATGCCCCAGCCCTCCTCCTGGAGAATCTGATTAGCCAGCCCAGCTAGATGAGAAATTGAGGAATAAAAGCCTCCAGTAAACAGAAAGGGAAGTGGGACAAACCAAGTGGCTTTCTCTGTCCTCTGCTCCTGCTCCTCCCTCTGTGGGCAAGTGACTTCTGGCCTTCTCAAGGGTCTTGTTTCATTGCCCAGAGGAGTGGGATACAGCCCTCTGGGCTTGAGGCCCATTTTTGTAGCCTTCATGGGCATTTGCTGGAATCCATGGTCTTGACGAGGGCACTCTGAGCTTGCTCGTCTCTGGGCAGCTGACTCACCAAGTGTGGATCCCGCCTGTGGCATCTCCTGACTCCAAGCCCCTGACAGTTTACTCCACCTCTCAAACCTCAGCCTGCTCTCTATCTAAACCCGACCTGGTTTTATTTTCAATTTTTATTTTGATCAAAATAATGCATATACATAGTTTTTGAAGCTGAATGATGCAACAAGACTGAAAATCCAAAAGCTGCAGGTTCTGCTTCCCCTCCTTGGCCCATGATTGTCAGTTATTTTGGCCATTTCTTCTTCCATTTCCATTCATATTTCTAAATAATTTGCTTACATTTCTAGCTCCTGATCCCCCCACCCCCGTTAGAATATTGACCTCCTACTATGGGAAAATGAGTTATAATATCCACCTCTCCACACACTTCTTTCCCCAACCTTTCAATGTCATGGTTTGGGGTAAATTGTTACCAGTCTTTAGGTGTTTAAAACTATATAAACATTGTTTCTACTAAGTCAAGAAGTATCCTATTTTCCTTCTGCTACAACCTGTTTTTCTTCAAGCTAGTGTCCCCTCCCTCCCTCCCTCCCTCCCTTCCTTCCTTCTTTCCTTCTCCCCTCTCTCTCTCCCTCCTTCTCACCCTCCCTCCCTCCCTCCCTCTCTCTCCGTTTCTTTCTACTTTATGCTCTTCCCTAAAAAATCATAAAACTCTGACTAAATATCATAAAACCCTTCTCAACATGACTAATTCTAGCAGGTATGGTAGATTCTGGGTTTTTCCTAGAGAAAACGCAAAATCTGGGAGCCCCTCATCCTTCTGCTTCTCTCTCACTGGTCCATCCTTTGGCCCTCTTCCCTTTCCCAGGGTGAAAATACTGAGGCTCAGAGACGCGCAGGCACTTCCCCCAATGTTGTAAAGGTAATAAGATCAGGGTGGAGGTGTGGAGCCAGGAGGTGCAGCTGTGACCAAGGGCCAGACCCCAGCCTGACCATGATGGAGCCTTGGCGGGGAGGGGGGCCGGGCAGAGGGAGGGAGGGTGGGGAAGCAGGCATGTAAACAGCACCACACAGCAGGTTTAATATCTGCAGCAGATTGTGCATGATGCAAAGGCCTCTGGCCCTGAGAGCAGAGCACAGAGGTAGGTTTCCATGCCCATTCTCAGTGGTCCTCCCTGTTGAGTCCCCCTATGCCCATTCCTATCCTTGTCCTGGGCAGATCTGAGAACAGGCTGGGTCACAAGTCTGCCCAACATCCGGGTCTACATTTTTCTCTCACTGCCTCATGGCTACCTCCCCCTAAACATGCTAAACCAGCCCCCACCCAATTGCCAGGCTGACACATGCCTGCCAGGACCACCAGCAACCTGTCCCCATCACCTCAGACACGGCCACTATGCACCAGTGTCTCAGGTCTCCTCCATCAGGGGCTGATTTCTGCCTTCCCAGTGAGTTCTGCTCTGGAGGGAACTCTTTTCCTTTGCTGGTCAGAGATGGCTAAGGTCAATTCTAGGGAAAGCGTGGAGGTTAAGGTGGTTCTGGGTTTCCCAGGGCCTGAAGGCCTGGTCTCCCAGTTGTTCAGACACAAGCAGCTCCCTACAGCTCACACCCCTGAAGCGGCAGAGAGAGCTTCTTGAGTCCAGAGCTCTTGCCAGAAACCCCTCTGCCTCCCACCAAAGAGACCTACCCATTGTATGGGGCCTCTACAGACCATCCATGGTCTGCTCACCTCCGAGGCTACACACCAATGTGTGGGTCTGCATGCATTCTTGCAAGCAAGAGAACAGGCCCCAAGGGGGCTCTGCCATTGGCCAGAACCACCCCCGGGCACAGGGAGTGAGGCAGGGCACATCTTCCCTGCCTCAGCCATCAAGAAACAAGGAGTGGGAGTCGGAGACATTTGGGAAATGGAAGATGCATGGATCTCTTCAAGCGGCCGCATGCTTTCTAAACAAACTACCAGGATTTAATCTGCAACTCAGATTCAGTCTGTTAAGTAGGGAAGAAGAAAGTGAGTGGTTGTCATGGCAACCCAAAATTGCCCAGAACTGGTTCGGTCTCTAAGGTAAGGAAGGGAGGGGAGAAGAGCCAAGCCTTCTCTCCCTGTGGGGATGTTCTGGGGGTTGTAGGGGGGAGTGCAGGCTGAGCACCTGCATCTTCCCACCACCCTGCCCCAGGGCTGAGGGCCTGAGCTGTGTGGTGCAGTATAAAGTGGGCTGGCTGGCTCAGGGCTCTCACTTGGGGGCCTGGGGCCCAGGTTGCTCAGGCATACATGTTACAGAACCAGCCACTTCCCACTGTCCCCCAGGCCCAGTGCCAACCCAGAGCAGCTTGGCCCTGAGCCCACTGCTCCTCCTGTCCCCCAGCCCTAAGCCTCCCTGGCAGCTCGGTGCCCACACACAGACCTGATCATGTATCTGGGCATAGGCTGGCACATCCTCCGCATCCAGTCTGAAGGATCAAGCGACCACAGCCTCACCCAGGGGATGCCAACCCGAGCTGCACAGAGGATCGTTCGAGGCTGATCCTTCTACTCAGAAGCCCGCCACGCTGCCAGCCTGGCTTCCTTCTCCTGCTTAGAATGAAATGGACCCAACACAAGAGTTTGCCCCACATGGTCTATGCCAACCTGGGCCCTGGCCTGGGTGGGAGTGGGTAGTAGAAGAGAGGGCTGCCCAAGTGGAGGAGTTAAACACCAGGAACCTCTGCTACCTTCAGACCCGCTTTGTCACAGGTCTGCTTTTGACCATTCAGTGCCCGTTGGGTGAGGTTCTGGCCCCTCAGCAGGCCTCCAAGGTCCTGCTGACCAGCTACACAGATGGCTCTGGTCCCCAGGCCTGGCCATGGGAGTGGCTCCATGGGTACTGAATGAATGAATGAGTGACATGGAGAGGGAGGACTGGGAGCAGAGGAAACAGGAGAGGCGAGGTTGAAGTGAGGAGCTGGCAGGAATGTCTCAAATACCAGGCTAAGAGGGAAGTGTTCGTCAGGTTCTCCATCCCCAGCTTATGCCCTCGCCCTGAGGAAGCTCCTATCTTCCAGAGGGACCACTGGCGTCCCTGGCAGATGTGGCCATGTCACTTGATCGCCCCTCAAGAGAGACAAGGACCCCAGGGCCCATCTCTCAGAGCCTGGCTCACCTGGCTCCTGATGGGGCTGCCTCCCTGGAACCCCGCAGGCCAGACTGCTTTTGCTACACAGTCCAATTAGTGCTAATTGGGAGCAGAAGTGTGTGCATGTGTGGGTTGGTCTTGAAGCTCTGATGTCCTTGTCAAGAACCTAGAGGCCCCCTGGGATAGGCCCTTCCCCTGACCTGTGGGGTCTGCCATGGAGTGGAGTTGGTACAGGGCTCCTCCTGAGCATCAGGTGGGCTAAGTTCTCTCCCGAGGGCTTGTGCTGTCACTGCCGAATCCTCAGGCCTGGCCCTGAACCATGGCTCTTTACAGAACCATGGCTCTCTGGGTGAGACTGTGGTCCCTTATCCTTCAGACTGGATGCAGAGGAAGGGAAGGGAAGGGAAGGGAAGAAGGGCTCTGGGCCTGACAAAGAGGCATGGAGTGGCTGCGGGGCTCCTCGGCCCCTTGCTGACCCTCAGGCCTAACCTCAGCCCATAGCTCAGTAAAGACAAGGAAAGGTTTGCTTTATCTGACTGGGTACACACTTGGGCCTTTCTTAGGGACAGGTGTGGAGGCCCTCTCTAGAGAGCTGGGACTTCCCCTCAGTTTCCCCTCCTCCCCCGTCTTCTTTTCTTGGGGCAGAGGTGGGTCCAGAGGCAAAGCACCTGTTGCATCAAGCTCTAGACAAAGTTCTCAGCTCCTGTGGTGCTCCCCCACCCCCCGCCATGGGTCCTGGTCACAGCCTGTCGACAGAGGCTGTAAGGGGGGAGCATGGAGTGTGGGCATGTGGCAGAGAGCATGTCCCCACTTTGCAGCTAAGGGTCTCCCTGTTTCTGTAGTGTTTGTGCTGACCATTGTCCATCAGCGCCTTCATCCTGGGCACAGTCAGGCCTCCCTCTCAGGGACCCAGACCCTGCGACCGTAGGACCACCCAGAGCCTCAGTGTGGGGGACTCACATCCAGAAGCAGAGCCCTCGGGGCTCAAAAGTGCTAAGAGATTAATATTACTGGGGCCGTCCCTGTGGCCATCATCAGTTCCAGTCCCTGTGAAATGGGCTTGTTCCTGTGCAGCAGTCACTAGAGAAGATAAAGGGTCCAGGTGGCTCCTTTGAGGTCCAGGAACCAAGAGGAGGGGCCTGGTCCCAGTGGCCACTAGAGGGCAGAACCCTCCCATGTGTTTCCTCCAGAGAGCACTTGTGCCCGTGCACAGGTAAGCAGGGTGGACAATATGAGGTGATACCTCTTTGTGGTTTTGATCTGCATTCCCCTCATGACTAGGAATGCTGAGCATCTTTTCATGTACTTATTGACCATTCGTTTGCCTTCTTTGGATAAATGTCTATGCAAGTCTTCTGTCCATGTTTTTATTGCATTGTTTGCTTTTGACTATTGAGTTACATGACTTCCTTAAATGTTCTGGATATTAACCCCTTATCAGGTAGTTGCAAATACTTTCTCCCATTTCATAGGTTGCCTTTTCATTTTGTTGATTCATCTTTTGTTATTATTTTATTTTTTCTTCTATGAAGAGTCTGTTTATATCCTTTGTCCATTTTCCCACTGTTTTTATCTTCTTTTCATATTGATTTGTAGCACTTTATGTATTCTCCATTTTAATTCTTTGCTACATGTGTGGCAAATACTTTTTCTAGTCTTACACTTGTATTTTAACTTTGTTCATGGTGTCACTTGTCACAGAGATATATACATTTTTTTCTGGAATGCATGCCTGGACTCATCATTTCCTCACTAAAATTGTTTGTTGCAGGACCTGGCCAGGTCGCTTAGTTGGTTAGAGCACCACCCTGATATGCCAAGGTTGCAGGTTCAATCTATGGTGAGGGTACATATAAGAATCAACCATGATCATAAATAAGTGGAACAACAAATTGATATTTCTCTCTCTCTCTCTCTCAAAATCAATTAAAAAAAAAAAGTTTTTTTAAAAATAAATTTTTTACATCTACAGATTAGAATCCAGCCAGTAACTGTCAGAAGAGTGCAAGGCCTGAGGACAGGGGCTCCACCACTTACCCACTGGGTGGCCTCTCAGAGGGTCCACAGCTGTAAATGAGGCTGACGGTCCCTGCCCCCTGCTATTGCTGTGGGAACATCACAGGGGAGTGAGCGCTAGGTCCCAGAGTTGTCAGCATTATCAGCATTCCCGGCATCAAGGCCCTGTATGATCAAACCCCCAAACCCCTTCCAGCCTCACCCCCCACACTCCAGCCCAGAGGAACTGCTCACTTTCCCCTGTGCTTGCCCATATTCCCACCTCCGGACCTTTGCACACTCAATTCTTTTGTTCCTTCTTTGCTGTTTCCCTCCTCCAAGCCTTTCAAAATTCTTCAGTCTACCCCCACTAAATTTCCAACCCCCTCCCACTGGCCGAGGCCTGGCCCCCTTCACACCATCCGACTTTGGGATCTGCCTTTCTTCTCTCTGTATTCTGAGCCTCACCTGTCTATCTCGCCCCAAACTGCAGTGAGTTGAGGCCTGACTGGTCTTCCTGTTGGCAGCGTTCTCATCAGTGGGGGAAGCTGGGGCTCCCTCATCTTTAATTTTCCCCAACACACACACACACACGCGCGCACACACACACACACACACGCACACACACACACACCCGCCAAGGGCATCATGAAGATCGCACTGGAGCCTGGGGCTCATACCTGTTCTCTTGACAGAATTAAGAAAGCAAGCATGCCCTTACCAATGTGGCTCAGTTGGTTGGGTGTAGTCCGCAAAGTGAAAGGTTGCGGGTTCTAGTCCCGGTCAGGGCAACATGCCTGGGTTATGAGTCCAGTGCCTGGCCAGGGCATGTATGAGAGGCGGCCGATTGATGTTTCTCTCTCAAATCGATGTTTCTCTCTCTCTCTTTCTCTCACCCTTCCCCTCTCTCTTAAATAAATAACATCTTTTTAAAAAAGAAAGGAAGAAAGAAACCAAAGAGACACCTCTTATACTCAGGTCACATGGAAAGGCAGGGGCAGAGCTGGAAGATCACCCAAGGGCCTGACCTCTGCCCAGCCCCACAGAATGTGTTCAGATTACAAAGGTGGGAAGCACCTGGTCCCACCCCAAAGGCCTTTGTGTGGACTGAGGCAGGAGCTGTCTGGTGAGGCCTTTTCTGAAGCAGAGCCCGACAGCTCCTCGCCCCAGCTCCTTCCCCGAGCCCAGGGAAACCTAGAGATGAAGGTCAGCAGTCTGCCGGGCCCTCTCCTCCAGGCTGGACCTGGGCTACACCCTGGACCCAGGTTCCTCCCTGACATCTGACAGCAGGGCTGGCTGAAGGTGTGGCTGTCTATGTGCCTGGATTAAATCCAGTTAAGGTAGAACTGCCCTGAGGTGACACTCTTAGAAAAGGTTGAATTTTCCTGGACCTCTGACTCTGCATAAGCAAATGCCAGTCTCTCTCTGGCTTTACTTTCAGCCTCCAGAAAGTGGATAAAGGGGGACATGGAAGAGGAGGTTGAGAGGTGAACGGCAGGTGGATGCTTTGGGCTGCTGGAAGGTCAGGCCCAGGTCCCAGGAGTTCAGTGTGGTTCCTAGCACCTGCCAGGCCTGGTACTGGGATAAGCTGTGTGAAGTTTGGGGGCTATCCTGGACCTACCTCAGATGTTTCTCCTGGCCCTCCCTGAGCTCACTGTCCCCCTTCCCTGATCTCCTATAAAGAGCGTAGGGGACTTTTTGGCCAGTAGGCATCAGAGATTCCAGAGAAGTACAGGGAAACTACAGTTGATGATGGAAATGAGCTTTCAGAAAAGCTCACTTTGGGAGGCCCTAGGTTCCCTTCCTTTTGACCAAAGAAGGCCCCACCTAAGAGAGGATGGTTAGGGGGAGAAAGTGCAGGTGGAAATGCAGGGGCAGGTACAGGACTAGCCTTTCTGCCTAGCTGCAGCGCTCTGGCCTTATGTTGAAGATTGTCTGGGTGGTTGGATCACAGGCGGGTGACTTTTCTCTGAGCTTCTGCTGATTTCTCTGATGATTTTGTCATCAGAATACTGCCTATGTGGTGAGAACTGAATGAGTCCACACGTGGACAGACCATTTAGTGCAGTGCAGCACAACTATGAAATGGACCACATGCAATCGTTGATCAGAAACTGCCCAGCATTTAGTAGGTCCCAATAAATGGGGACATCATGGCACCCATTGTTTATATACCCACACTCGTGGGCACCTGTGTGCATCTGTAAGTCCATGCCTGTTGCTATGGGTTCTCCTGGGATGTGTGTATGCATGTGTGTTGTGTGTTTCCACATGTGGACCACCCCATGTAGAGGAGGTGTGTTATGGGTCCCTTGGCGTTGCTTCTGCTGCAGAACCAGTGCTCAGAATGTAACAGGTTGCGGGGAAGTCTGAGGAAGGGCAGATGCTTGGATGGAGGGAGGAGGGGACAGGCTGAGCTTGGGAAGAATACAGGGCAGGAAAAAACAGACAAGATGAATCCATCTTGGATACCGTTGCTAAGGTCTATTAAGGTCAAGACGTGTTGCTTCCTGCACCAGAGCTGCCCCTAGAGAGGGCTGGGCTGAGACCCTCCCTCCAGCAAGGTCAGCTGCAGCTGACCCCCTGCCCCACCCTAGCCTGGGGCCTCAGAGCAGCCCAGGGTTCAGTGGGGACAGGTGGTCCAGCTCGCTCAAGGGCATGACGTGGCCCATCAGGCTATCCTCTGCTGGCACACTGGCAGTGAAGTCTCCGAAGTCACCATGCTGTAAACTGTTGCTTACATTTCTGTGACCTCATTTAGCCGCCAGTGGGCTAGCCATTCACTTGTCACTGATACCAGAACCAGGAGGCCCGATTCCCAACCAGGGTTCTGCAGGATGGGTTGGATAAGGGGCAAGCTGGTTGCAAGCACAGGCCACTGCCAGCTGCCCCTTGCCACGGGTCTCCTCATTTTGGACCTCACCCTGAAGGCTTATTTTCCTATTGAGGGATAACTTAACATTAAGTAAAGACTACTAATCATGACTATGCAACTTGATGACTTTCGCACAGATGGACACCTGTGTAATCATGACCCTGAGCAAGGTTCATCTTGCTGGAAAATTCCCTTGTGTCCCTTCCCTAGTCAATATCTCCTAACCTAGAAGAAACCACAATTCTGACCCCTATCATCAGAGATGAGTTTTGCTTTCCTAGAACATGCAGTGTCCTCTTTTTTTGTATCTGCAAAATACAATTCTTTGATCAGCAAAATATTTTTTTAGATTCATCCATGTTGTTGTGTGTAACATTTGTTCATTCCTTTTTTATCACTTAATAGTATGTCAGTGTAAGGATACACTACTCTTTGTTTATCTGTTCTGTTGATGGGTAGTTGGGTTGTTTCCAATTTTTGGCTATTATGAATAAAGCTGCTATGAATATTCTTGTGCAAGTCTGTGTGTATAGACATGTATTTACATCTCCTGGGTAAATACTCAGTAGTGGAGAAGCTGGATTACACGGTAAATGTGCTTAAGTGTGTAAGAAACTGTCAAGAGCAATGCATATGGATTCCGGTTGTTCCTCATCCCTGGACTTCCCTCTGCTCCAAACCCCAGTTGCCTCAAAGAGCCCACCCATTGCACCATCTGGAGGTGGGCCTGGCTGCTGGGGTGTCAGGCATCCTCCAGGAACCCAAAGTCCTGCTGAAAGGCTGGTGTGAGTTGCACCCGCAGGGAGCCAATAAAGGAGAAGGGAACTCACACTTGGTGAGCACCAACTAGTCTGGGTGCTGGAGAGCTGCCAGGAATGGCAGATAAGGCATTTGCTCTCTGCAGAGAACCCTGCCCCTGCCTGTCAAGGCTGCTGTCCCCAGCAGCTGCTCCCTGGCCACCATGCTGGATCTATCACAGGACCCAGCACAAAGGCCTGTAAAGCCTCTCTCCAAGCCCCCACTGCACAGAGAGGAAGAGCAAGGCCCTGGGAGAGAAGGACTCTGCCCCACAGCTACAAGCACAGCTGGGCTACAACTCAGGTTTCCCCCTCCTGGCTCAGAAGAGGGTATCAGCCCTCCTCCCTTGAAGAGAGTCCCTTTCTATGTCCCCTCTCATCAAACCAGCCCAAGGGAGGACTTCACTCAGATGGGAGCCCCTTCAGGTGGGCCATGTCACATTCCTGTCTATGAGCCTCAGGACCTGGTGCAGGCACAGAGCAGGCATCAAGGAGAAGAAAATGAATGAGCGATTGGATCTGGTTCTGCTGCTTGGAAAAATGCTAGAAAACTCCTTATCTAAAATATTCACAAGTGCCTTGGCTGGTGTGGCTCAGCTGATTGGAACATCATCCAACAAACCAAGAGGTTGCAGGTTCAGTTCCCAGTTGCAGGCACGTATGAGAGGCAACTGACTGAAGTTTCTCTCCCCCTCTCCTCCCTCCCTTTCCCTCTCTCTAAAGTCAATAAGCATTTCCTCAGGTGAGGATTAAAAAATGTTTAAAAAATATTCACAAGTGTGTTCACAGCTCAATCCCAAATCTTAGACTGGAAAGAACCTCTAGACATCTTTGAGTGCAGTGCTCTGCTTTCAACAGTCCACATGTTACTAGTTGAATTTTAAGGATGAAGTAATTGATATTAGGAAGTTAAGTGGCTGTCTCAGGATTTGTACTCCAGGCTGGACGGAATGACTGGAGGAAGACAGTGGAAAATGGAAATTGGAGGTCTTAGGAGCAAGACTCAGTAAGAATGAAGATCACACATCTCAGGAATTATAAAGTAAGTAATGAGAAAATTAGGATTCAGTTGAACACACTTCATTTTTGTACAAAGCTACTGGGGAAAGCCAGGTCCATTGGCATTTGCCCTGGTTTTGCTTGTGCTGTGCAGAAATCTCTTTTCTCCCAAATCCACCCGGTGCTGACACGCAGGGACCATGTTGGGGGCCTAAAGGCAGCACTACACATTTGACTGGTAAGCCCAGCCAGGTATATGTGAGACTGTTGTTTATCAGAAAGATTAAGCTGGCCTGTTGCTACAACAGACATCAAACAAATATATTAAATGTCCTTGTCAATATTTTATAGATTCATACCAATATCCTAACAGTTGTTGTATGTCAGCTACTCCTTAGTAAAAAAGGAAAAATGGCAGCCTGGGGAGAGGTGGGGAGAGGGATAGCAGCATGGGACAAGCAGGGACTGTGGTCTCCCATTATGGCAAGCAGCAGAGTGTGGGGAGAGGACTTCGAGCATCAGAGGGATGCAGGTTGTGCTTGCCCAATCTTGCAGGTGGCTTGTGGGAGAAACTGGAAGGGTCCATGGTCATAGTTCCTTTGAACTTGTTCTTCCAACTCTCTTCCAAGTGTCTACTGGCCAGCCCTCTTCGTAAACCTCCCACCCCTGACCCCCCAGGAGGGCCACGATGGGCTTGGAGAATGTTCTATGCCTGAGCTGGCTCTGCTCTCTATTCCTCCTGGCTCCTGATCTGCAAATAGCTAGAGACAGGAGTCCTTGGCCAGCATCGCGAAACTTGTTATCCTGGTTCCAGATGTGAGCCTCTCAGCCTCAGCCAACTTCAGTCCCTAGCCAACTTAGAACCCCAACCTTGGAGGTTCCAAGACCTCCCCAGGTCTTGGAACTGGCCTCTCTGGGGTGAAGCTGTGGTGATTGTTTCTTTTCAATGTGGTGACCAGAGCAGGTGGATAGAGGCCCACAGGGACTGGGGACAAAATGCTCCATTGAAGGCATACACATTAAATAAAAGTGTGTGTGTGTTCATATAGTGACATATATATGCAACTGTGTGTGTGTATATACTTTTTAATGATTATGACTGTTGATGGGTCATTTATTTTATGTTCATGTATATTTAATACATGTTATATTAATGATATTTTTAATATTTTAATTTATGCATTATAAATTTCATATTACATGTACATTTTATATTTTATTTACATATTACATTTAATTCTATTATATATTCATATATGTTATATTATTAATTATGTATATTATTAAAACACTATGTTTATTATTTAACTTATTGTATTATGTATGCTATTAACTAAGTGGAATGAAAACACATGTCCACAGAAAGACGTACAAGAATGCTCACAGCAGCGTTATTCACTGTAGCTCCAAAGAGGAAACAACCACCCAAATGACCATCAACAAAGGAATGGATAAACAACTGTGATACATCATAAAATGGAATACTACTCAGCAAGGAAAAGAAGTGAGATACTGCTACATGTAACAACACGGAGAGATCACAGAATCATTATGCTATATCAGAAAAAAACAGGCAAAAAAGAAAACCTACTATATAGTTCCATCTATATAAAATTCTAGAAAATGTAAACTATCATGTAGTGACAAAAAGCTCTCTGGGGATGGTGGCAGAAGGAGGGATGGGTTGCAAAGAGAGATGAGGAAACTTTTTTGGGGTGATGAAAATATTTGTTCTCTTTATCATAGTGATCGTTTCAGGAATATATTTATATGTCAAAACTAATCAAATTGTATAGTTTAAACATGTAATTTATTGTATTTCAATTATAGTTCAGTAATGTAAAAAAGAAGCATTTTCAATCATATCTCTTTAACAATGTTATTAATATTTTAACATTGTAGTTTATTTTAATATCATTTAACAATAATCATTAATATTTTGTGAGGGGCAAAATGATCATATTTCTTTAATAAATAATATAAAATTTATTTGAAAATAGTTTATCTCATCTACTGCTTCCTTTTAAAATTTCTATATTTTGTGTATTTTTATGATGCATGCAATTTTTCTTACTAGAGTAATACGTATGTAAAAAATAATATGATTTTGACATAAACATACTGGAGGGCATATGCTTAAGACTTCACTAATGTGGGTGCAATATTTTGAAGATCAGTAGACTACGAAGCTGGTGAATCTCCATTTCTTGGGTATTCTATGTGACCAAAATAATATTATTTAACCTAAAATAAAGAAGTGGTTGAACATTAAAGAAAAAAAGGAATAATCTTCAGATACATGTAACAATGTGGATGAATTTAAAAAATAGACACAAAAGAGTAGTACTGTATGATGAACTTTTAAAAAACAGACAAAATCAATCTACGAAGATAAAAGTCAGACCAATGGTTTCTTGTGGGTGAGCATGTCACTGGCAAGGGATGGAGGAAATTTCTGGGCTTTTGGAACACTGCATCTTGATTGTGGTGGCAGTTACCTCTGTCAGCACTCAGAACTGTACACTTATAAAATGGGTGCATTTTATTGTATACAAATAATACCTTTAAAAATTATTGTAAAAAAACCTCACCGTGTTGGTCAAGCAAAGCTCCATAGTGGCCACATTGGACCAGAGGCTACCAGTTTATGTTCTTGCATCAGTCTCTGTAGAATTTTCTTTTTTCATGTAATTTTTTAATGGAGATACTAATCACATTTCATAAAATTCACCCTTTTAAAGTGTACAATTCTGTGGTTTTTAGTATATCATGAAGTTGTGCAATCATCATCATATCTAATTTTAGAACATTTCACCACCTCGTTCCCCTGCATTGCTGAGTTCTATGTCCTTGGTCACCTATTTGGTGCCTGTGAGCTCTTGTTAGAGACGTTGTTGAAGATGCAAAAATATTTAAGAAAAGTGCATGGCACAATAATATAAAATTGACAGCCCTGGCTGGTGCGGCTCAGTGGATTGAGTGCTGGCCTGTGAAACGAAAGATCATTAGTTCAATTCCCAGTCAAGGCATATGCTTGGGCTGCGGGCCAGGTTCCCAGTTGGGACCATGCAAGTGGCACCAATGGATGTATCTTTTACACATCAATGTTTCTCTCCCTCTCTTTCTCCCTCCCTTTCCCTCTCTCTAAAAATAAGTAAATAAAATCTTTTTAAAAGAGAGAGAAAAAATTGAGAACATTGGCCCCATTAATTACTTTTCCCCTCCACAAGTAGGGAAAAGAGTGCTGTGGGAGTAAAGAGAGTTTTCTGGGAATGAGTGGGGCATGGTCCCGAACTTGTGGCACAAAAGGATGGAGATGGCCATGGGGCTGTGGGGCTGTGCCTTTCCCAAGGTAGGCGACCAGGGAAAAACAAGCCAAGTGCCTTAGGTAGATCAAGAATGAGGTGGAGGGATCTAGGAAGGCCTCCTGGAGGAGGTAGTTTTGATACTAGGTCAATTATTTCTCATAATTCTGTTGTGCTTTAGAGTTTGCAAAGGGTGTTTATAAACATTATGCTCTTGGATTTTCAGGATCTAGCACAATAGGTGGCTTCACCTCCATTTTGCAGAGATGAGGAAACTGAGGCCCAGAGAGGGAAACGGTCCTATAAAGGTGTCATAAAGAAGCAATGACTAAATCAGAACTTGACCCTCAGCTGTCTGCCTCTCTTGCTTTTTTTCTTACAACATGGCATAGGAGAGAGAGGATGCCTGGTGGTGAGATTCGTGGGAGCCAAAACATGGAGATGGAGCAGGGCCGGTGTTTGGGAGACATGTGGCAGTGGCCTGTGCCACCAGGGCAGCATAGCGGACCAGGCCTCAGTGGACAGTGGCATTGGGTGAGCAGTGACTCTGGTGGTGATCACTTGATCTCTTGGATGATTAGCCATGGGGAGTTATTATGTGACTTGCCTCGCTTGTACTAATCGAAGGGAGCTGGAACACTCAACTAAGTGGCAAGGAGGGGCACTGATTGATGACAGCAGGACCTGGAAGTCTACAGAACTTAAGATCTTCCTGGTTTGAAAACATCCTGTGTCCTGGCTGAGGGCTCTGTAGGTCCCCAGAGTCCAGGCCTGGCCCTCATGTTCTCATTGAGAACAAGGCCCTGGGTAGACTCTCAGCTGCAGAGAGCAGCCCTGTGTGGAATTAGCAGGCAAGGCCTCAGGACAGAGAGGATTAACATGGGGTTTTCAAACACTGACCCTTTGGTCACTGAGGAGAAGGGGTTCTAACCCCCACATCACAGAGGTAGTAGGAAGTGGAGACAAAGGTGAAAATGGTCATGGTGACTCATGGGTGTACCAGTCTCTGGTCTTGGATGCTGCCAGCTGCCCTAGTAGCCACCTTCTTGTTCACCCGCTGCCTGTCGGGGAAAGGGCTAGCCTCATGGTGAATGAGACAGGCACATCTCTCTTCTCAGGAGGACTGATGACTGTCTGTGGGGTTGGACAGGGTGACAGAACACAAAAAAATGAAAAATAAAGACAGATATAAATTATGAATACAATTGTGTTGGAAATAGCTAGGGAAGGCAGGTGGGATGGACAGTAAAGTTCTCTTAGGAGAGACCACCTTAGTAAGCAGGTATTGGAATAATGAGAAGGTAAGGTGGAATGGCGAGTGTGCCAGGCCCTGAAGTGGGCCCTGATGTGGGAAGGACCTTGGCATAGTTATGGGATGGAAAGGAGACAGGTGCAGATGAACCATTCAGTAAACAAAGCAGGTGAGTGCTAACAGATGAGTGGTAATGGGTGAGTTTGGAGGGTGAGCAGAGCCAGTCTCATAGGCTTTAGTAAGTCTTTTTATTTTTATTTTTTTAAGATTTCATTTATTTTTAGAGAAGGGAAGGGAGAGAGAGAGGGAAACATCAATGTGTGGTTGCCTCTTGAGTGCCCCCTGCTGGGGACCTGGCCTGCAACCCAGGCATGTGCCCCAGATTGGGAATTGAAGAGTTGACCCTTTGATTCGCAGGCTGGCACTCAATCCACTGAGCCACACCAGCCAGGGCATATAGTAAGTCTTCTCGACTTAATTCAAAATGCAACTGGAAGCAGTGGCAGGCTTTTAAGCAAGGGTGTGCCATGATGAGAAGTCAGTTTTCTTCATACGCCTCTGGGGGGGCTGCCTCTTCTTTGAGTAACTCCCATTCTGAATTTTCATGTCGCAGAGTGGTTGAGGAACTGGTGTGCCTGTGGCCTAGCTCTCTCTCTCTCATTAAGGGTGACCTGGGAGCTCCCAGATTGCTTTTTGTCCACAGGGAATGCCATAACTTACCCTGAGGGATGCTGTAAAGGCTAAAGGAGATTTCACGCATGCACACACACACCTACACCCACACCAAGCCCGGTACAAGGCCGACTCTCAAAGGGTAGTTTTCAAGTGTTTCCTGTGGTTCTATGCTCTTCCTCTTCCTCAAAGGCCACAAAGGTGAACAGTGGAGAGAGGCAGGGGTCAACAAGAGAACTGGCTTCTGTCTGAATTTTATTAAACTATGTGAATAAATTGAAAGGTAGCACATGTCTTGGTTGGGGAAAATGAAATATTATAGAATATTTAAGTTAATTCATAAATTTAATGCAACTGCATGTAAAAATCTCATTTTTTTTTGGAACTGAAGATATCAGAAACAATAGCTGACATTTAGTATGTGCTAGGTATTGAGCTTGTGAGGCAGGCGTTATTCTTATTCTCATTTTTATAGACTAAGGCCCTAAGGCCTATAGAGGGGATAAGTAACTTGCCAATATCACAGGGATGGTAACAAAGTGTTGAACATGGGTAGTTTCATCTCCAATCTTAACCTCTATCTAATTACCTAGAGTGTGTATGGACACATAAACCAGTGTGAATAATGAGTAATATTCTGAATAAAAGAAGACCTCATAAGTGGGAATCTTGACGTGTCAGATCCTATTCTAAAAAAACCAACATTTAGATTCATATGGTAGCTGCTAAAACTGAGGTTTAGGAAAAGAAATAGAGACTTCACAAATAGATCAGGCAACATGAAAAGACTAGCATAAAAGATTTTACTAAATGAAGGATAAGGGGAGAATTATTTAATAAATGATGACTCCATAAGCAATAAAAACTGGTGATGCTGGGGGTGAAATCCATATTTTACTCCACACAGCAAAATAAACTTGGAATGGATAATCGTCAAAGAATTAAATATAAAATAAAATTGTAGAAAACTAGCAGAAAATTATCAGATGGGTGGAAGAAAGCTCACTTTGTCAGCAGTGAATCAATAAAAAATCACAAAGGACTGGAATGCCAGATTGAACATTAAAATAAAACAAAACTGAACAATAGGCTGGGAAATATTTGCCCTACTGATGATATGGGGTAATACCTATATATAAAAAGTCCTTAGTCAAAATTAGAAGAGGTTCAAATCCCCAACAGTGAATGACTATGAACAAACAGATCATTCATAGAAAGGGGAATACAGATAGTAAATTCGTCGGAAAATTCGTTTTAAAAGTCATCTAAGAACTGCTAGAGTAACCAGCAAAATTACTAAATTATAAGGAAAAACGAAATGGCACCCAATGCTTACAAATGTATATTAAGCTCCTTTCACTTGTTCCTAGGAGGCGGCAGAATGAGTTGGGCAGCTCTTAGAGAAAGTCATTTGCAACTAAGGAGCAAGACCACTCTGCCGTTTCTTAGCCTTTGATCTGAATAATTCGGCTGCCACGAGTTTGTCCCCAGTACAGAATTGAAAGCATGTATCAGCCAACAACTGTAAAGAACTCAAACATACCTTATTAGGAGAATGTGTGAATGGATGAGGATACCTGCACATCTTAAAAAAAAAATGGATCATACAAACAAAAGAAAAATGGGAGAGGAGCAAACACAAATGAGAATGTGTGGTTGCAACAATGTAAACTACATGTATATAGATGGGAGGTTTTATTAGTAAAAAGTTGCATTAGTAGTTGTATCACGGACACTATATTCTTTCTACAATTCTCTTTCTCTCTGGTTGTCATACCGTCGTTTCAGTGGTGGTAAAGTGAAATAAAAAACCTGGACTTTGAGCAAATTTGCAAAGTGGGGTACTATTTCCCAGCGCGGTGGTGAGGTCAGTGGGAAGTGTCCTGAGCCCGGGTCTGGCACTGCCTCCTCCTTCCTGCAAGACAGGAGCCATCAGCACCCTTTCCGAGACCTCTCCTCCAAGCCCCTCCCGGGCCCGGGAGTCGGGGCACTCCTGGGTCCCCGCGGCGCGGAGGTTCCATTCTGGAGGGAACTTTCTGGAGCAGGTGGTGATAGGGATGTCCCAACAGAACCTATGCTCGCTGGCTCAGGAGCGAGCTCGGGGAACAACCGCCCGTGGGCACCTCCAGTTTTGGGGCCGGTTTGCAGCGACCTACGAGCTTCTGTCTCGAATTCGGGAGCTGTCTCGTGCCCTTCGCCGGGGCCCCTCGCTACAGGAAAACTCGGATTTACAGGGTGCCTCCTGCGGAAGCCTGGAAACTTGGAGTGAACCTAAGGACTCGAGTCTGATAGGCACAAGGGGACACTTGGATGCCCTTTCAGGTCTCAAGGGACGCGCGCCGGACTCCCGACGTGGGCCAAACGGGAGGACGCAGCCCTCTCCAGCGGCGACTCGCGCCCATCTGGGACCCGGCGGCCGCTCCGTCCGTTCCTCCACTCCTGCTATCTTGCCGGAGGCGGTCACGTGCAGACGACAGCGGAGAGCTTCGCCCCGGCCCAGACACCAGGACCCACCCGGGGACGCCACTAGGTTTTCTAGGCTCGGTCCACAGCCCGAGGTGAGAGGCAGGGGACCTTCCCTCGTGGGTTTGAGTAGCGACAGGGTGGGCGCTGGATCTCTGGGGTAGCATCTCTTCGTCAGGACCCGTCCGCGCGGGGCCGCAGCGCTGTCGGGGGCCGGAGGCGTTGCCGCGTGCCCTGAGCCACAGCCTTGGGGGTGTCCGCGTCAAGTTGTGGGCTGGTGGCACGAGGGGCGGGGTTGGCTGGTGGGGCTGGACCCCCAGCACCTCAGTCCACGGAGGGCTCCGCATCCCACGCGGCCGGTGCTGGGCGAAATGACTAACGGGCATCTTCGAAGAGGCCGGGTTGGGGGGCACCACGCGCGCGCGGCGCGAGGGGCGCGGGCTGCCGGGAGGAGCGCGGATGGGGGGGGGCGCGGGCGCATGCGCCCTGCACCCGTGCCATATTGGAATGAGTCGGAGCGCGGAGCGCCGCTGCCGCCGCCTCCGCCGGAGCGCGGGTGGAGGGGGGCGGGGAGAGCTGCCGGCCGCCCCGCTCCGCCGAGCCCAGCAGGAAGGAGGGCGCGAGCGGGCGAGCGCGGGCGGCGTGAGCGGAAAAAGCGCCCTTGCTGGGGAACGAGAAGAAGGAAAGAAAGAAAGAAAACGAGCGCGAGAGGGGAAAAGGGAGCGATTGAGGAGCGCGCGCGCGAAAACTCCCGGCAGGTAAAAAAGCGGGGCTGCCGGCTGGGCCTTCCCGCGCGGCGGCCTGAAGGGGCGGCGGCGGCGCTGGGGCGGAGGACTGCGCAGCAACCCCCCTCGACGCGGCGGCGCAACTTTGCCAACGAAACCGCCGGGAGCCAAAGGGCGCGCGGGCTGAGGCGCCAACGGGCGGCAGCGGCACATTGGGGGCGGGGGCGGTCGGGGGGAGCGCGGCGCCCGCGCGCGGCCTCGCGCGCCCCCGCGGCCCCGCGCGCCGGCCACCCGGGCTACAGGAGCGCGCCTGGGCTCCTCGCTGCAGCGGGGAGCTGCGGCTGTGGCCCGCAGCTGCGGGCGGACACCTTGGACGCGCGGCAACCCCTGGGTGTGAAAGGAAAGTGGCCGGGCGGCGGCACCGGCGAGCGCCCAAGTTCCCGGCGCGCTGGGCCCGCCGCACGCCCCTCCCCGCTCGTCCCGCGCTCCCGCCCTTCGAGCCCCCGCGGACCCGCCCCCCGGGCTCGCTCTGGGGCCGGGGCGCGAACCCGCAGCAGAGGCCGGGGGCGCGCCGGTCCGAACTTCTGAGGGCCGAGGTGGCCGCTGCGCGGTGGCGGAGCGTCTGGAGGCCGCCGCTACCGGTTGCTTCGGGCCGGCGTGGTGGAGTGAGCCGGGCCCTCCCGGGGCCGCCCTCGAGCGGACAGTGGGCTCGCCGGACCCTGGGCCCCAGTCTGCCACTCTGGAGCCCGGGACCATTTCGATTTCTGTTCTTGAAGTCACGTTTTGGAGACTGAAAAGGAGGCAGTGGAGAGGCGAGCAGAGTGTCCCGAGAAGCAAGGCCTGCTCTGTAGGGAGCAGAAACGCCTTCTGAGAACATAAATAAATTCCCGCGGAAAGGATGTACGTTATGTTAAGTTTTTCACAAGATGTCAGCTCTTCACTGGGGTGTAAAACTAAACCGTGAGGCACAGGTCACTTACAGGTCTCGTAAGGTGCTAGGAGTGGAGTAGGACGCTACTATCAGAGATGGTTTTTATTTAGTGGGGGTTATTCCCCAGGGCGGGGGGCACTCAAGGCAGTGCTGATGAACGGCCCCAAACCAGGTTTCTTGTGCCCTATTTAGCAGTGATGTAGTTTGAGAACCAAGTAACCATCAAAGAGATTTGAAAGGAAATGAGATGGATTTTGTCAATCCCTGCATTGCCTTCTTGAACTGCTTTTTATGGTGTCATACTTTATTGCATTGGTAGAAAAATGTCTGAAAATGATTGTCCACTTGCCAACTGTCTTGAGAGACAGAAGATGAGTGCGTGTCTGTGTGTGTACTTTGGGGCCTGTTGGCGGTGTTTTGAGGGATGTGTTCAGTCCTCTAGGCCACAGGTGGATTCATAGTTCAGATTTGTTTACAGTGTCAGAAAAGTAACGGCCAGGTGGAAACGGGAGTGGCTCAAGATCAGGAAAGGGTTCTGTTACTGCCGTTGTCATTGACTATAGCTGCCTTATCTTGGGTCGTGTCTTACCCTTTATAGATATTGTTTTCCTTATATGCAAAATGAGAGAGTCAATAGATATTTTTGTGTGTTTTTAATTGTAAAGCTTGGTGGAAAAAATTAGTATTTTAAAATGTTCTACATAAAAGTGCTCACTGTGCATCTTTATTAAAATACATTTGGAAAATACATCTTGATAGCTATATCTAGGATGATTTTATGTTACTTATTACCTGGACAAAGACATTTTAAAATGTATTTCAGTGTGTTTTTAACATTATTTACTTTTTTGAATTGAGGTCTAACTTACAGTAAGATCCTTAAGAGTACAGTGCACTGACTTTCCACATATGCGTGTGCCTGATAACAACACTCAGGTCAAGGTATAAAACATTTTCAGCCTCCCAAAGGGCTCCCTTTATATTTCCTCCCATTCAGTAAACCCTTCCTGCCTCCCCAAGGTGACCACCACTGATGAGTTTTGCTTCAAAACAGAACCCTTTGAGGGTGAAAGTGGGCAATAGTAATAATTAAGCTGAAGGAAAATACAGGTGTAAACCTGGAGTTATGGTCGTTTTGCCATGAACCTAAATGCTTTTATAACAGTTCTTGGGTTTTTACTATCTAGAATAACTAAAAATTCTGCTCTTGGAGACTTCTTAGGCAGAAGGTCACTTTTTATCAGGCTGTACTTGGCAGGTTTGGATCTGTGGTTCTTGGGAGTCCTTGGGATTACAGGCCCAGTATTAATGAATTCCCATTTTTGAAATGTAGGTATACTTGCAGACAGTAAATTTGAATCATAAATTTTTCCAGAAAGTCAGTTTAAGGTGTCAGTAGATGAATCAGCTCCTTAAAGTCAGGAATTTGCTGAGAAAATCGAATGAAAATTGATTATTTTTAAAGTTCCATAAATTATAGAATGTGGGTATAAAGCTTTTAACAACATTTTAAATGACAGCAATTAACTTGATTTATATATGCAGGGTATTTGGTCTATCAAATTGTTAAAACTCTAGCAATGAAAACAAAAACAAAAGGTAACTAAAAATTATGTCAGGTGTTTTTTTGGATTTGTTTTTAATTTCAATATGATAAAGATACCTTTTTGTATTAGACCTCTAGGAAGTTGCGTTTTTTTACACTCTCCACTAGAGCAAGTACTTCAACAATTTGTTTAACCTTCCCAAAAGCCATTTAATATATTTCTGTACCTTTTCTTATTTCTGTTTCTGAAGTGTAGGAGTTTGAAGTTTTAAGTGTGTTTTTTACCATTAGGACACCTGTGTAATAGAAAGTTGGGAGCAGTGTGAGGCCTGTGGTGGGGTTGAATGGGGCATAGTCCACAAAGTTCAAAGATTTGCTTTTGTGGAATAAGTCTGTTTTCTTGTGACTAAGTTAGCTAGCCAACTGGCTAACAGCTAAGCTGGATTTGGTCACTCTGCCCCAAGATTTATAGCATCATTAGCCAAGAGAGTAACTGATTATTGAGTTATTGGTTCTCACTTTTTTTTGAAGAATCTTTTTAGATTTCTTAGCTTTTGCATTATTAGATACTTAATTTAAAACTTATTAAAATTTAAAGAATGCAACTAAAAAGATGTACAATGAGAAACAGGAAATACATATAATAGAGAACTTTCTCATAGGGAAGATAATCAATAATATTGTAGTAATTATGTGTGGTGCCAGGTGGGTACTGGAAATATGGGGGGAACACATTGTAAAGTACGTGATTATCTAACCACTATACTGTACATCTGGAAATAATACAGAATAATATTGAATGTAACTCTAATTGAAAAACAGTATTTAAAATTCTTTCTTAAAAAAGAGAATTTTCTTTTTTGATATTTGTTTCCTTCTAGACTCTGAATTTTTTCTCTAAAAACACTTTGCCTATCCATAGTCTTCTTGCTTCTGTAAGCTACTTTTGCTTTCACAGTGGTAGCTAGATTAGGCTTAGCTATAGAATGATGGTGCAGAAGCAGATACTGCAGAAGACCATTATGTAGGCAGGTAATTTGAATGCTAAATATTTTTATATTAAACTTTTCCTACCTTATAATTTCCCAAAACTTTACCTTCTGGAATTATTTGGCAGTTAGCCAATATTTCAGAATACGTGAGAATAAAAGAACATGTAATCAGTAAATGGTACCTCTTTGTTATGGCAGGACATTTTTTCTGTTAGTAAATAGCATTGGTTATCTAACTGTGATGTTTTGTAATTAAAAAAATATTTCTCTTTATACATAATTGTTAAATTGGATGAAAATCTCTAGGGATTTTGGTTACCTGGGAGATTTTGAACCATTGGACTTCGGGGAGTGGGATTTTGATATGACTGTATGCTTTCTTCAAGTGGTACTAGCCTCATTGGAAAATGATTTAAAATAGAAAGGATGCGGTCAGGTTGTTGTAAGTTCATTTTTAAACTTTGCAAAAGTGGGAGAGAGGATAAGAACAAAGACAAATTATTAATAGAAGAGTTATGATTTCACTGCAGAAGGTTTTAACAAGTTTGTAAACCTTTGCCTATAACTCAGAGGCATCTGAAGATTTGTATATAATTATTTCTTAGTTTCTTTTATTCAAGAATGTATTTATAACCTTACTCAGCTTTCTTTATCTCTAGATGATCACTAAAGGACATAATTTAAAAACAAGAAATGTGGTCTGTATGTTGTGCTAAAAGATATTAAGTCCCCCTTGAACTTTGTGGTTTGATAATTAACTTCAGAGCCAAGCACTTGGCTGTGCAGGCAGAGACTGTAAGGTGGCATTTCTGACGTGGTGTACAGCGCTGCATGTAGGTTCCTTTTGAAGTTTTTGCTTAATTTAGAGAAAGGTTGGTTACTAGACCAATTGGGGGCAGATACGGCACTTGAGAATACCTGCTTGGTCTGGGAAAGTTGGTTCTGGATATTTGGAGAAAGTCTTAGATGAGAGATGGAAGGTAGTTTGTTGTCACTTGCAGGACAGTCATATTTGGAAGACAACATGAGGTGGGCTGAGAAGTTTAGCAGTTAGTAAAATACCTCAAAAGTTTTTCCCGTTAAACTGAAAGTGTCAATCAGTAGCCAACGATATTGTGATAAGTTTATGGGGCAACGGATGATAAATAAAATTAGTGGGGTGATCACATTGTAAGGTATAAAAATGTTGATTCACTATAGTGTGTACCTGAAACTACATAACCAATATAAGATTGTATACCAACTATACTTGAATAAAAAGAAATAAAAAAATAAAGTGTTTATTAACAAGTACTTTGATTTGAACTCTTAAGTTATTTTAACTCTGAACAGTTTTTTAAAAAATATTTTATTTTATTTATTTATGAGAGAAACATTGACAGGTTGCTCCTTGCAAGCCCCCAGCTGGGGACCTGGTCTACAGCCCAGGCATGTGCCCTGACTGAAAATTGAACCAGAGACTTGTCGGTTCGCTGGCTGATGCTCAATCCACCAAGTCACACCAGCCAGGGCCCGAATAATTAAAAAAAAAAAAAGTGTATGTAAGCAGCTGCTTAATAGATGCTGAATGGAAAGGCCACTGATTTTTCATTTCTTTTTACATTAATTTTTTACCCAGATTACCGTCCTTTCTTGTCTCTGAACTTTTGTTAGTGTTCTTTCTTATGAATCAGTTTCTATAAAAAATAAGTTTTCCTTGTTAAAAATAGTATATGGTAATTTGGAATCATAATGATAAGAAACCATTTTGGCTCACTGTTACTCATGTCATTATAAAATAACCTTGGAGTGATGAGGTGATGATAACATAGATGTACTTAACGTATCATCTGTCTAGAAGAGTAAACAACAGGGAAGTAAATTTTCATTATTTAAAAAATTTTTAAGTTCTTAAATTGTGGTAAAATATACAAAACATAAAATTTACCATTACAAAGTGTACAGTTCAGTGGCATTAGCACATTCACAAAGTTTTGCAATTCTCACCACTATTTATTTGTAGAACTTTTTTTATCTTCCCAAACTGAAAATTATACTTATTGATAATATTGGGCTGGCCAAAAAAGTTCATTTAGTTTTTCCTGTACGATGGGTCTAGCAGTCCTTAGTTGTCTTTAACTTCATTCAAGACAATTTTGTTAGCTTGTATTATGACAGCTGTCATATCATCATGCATTTAAAAACATTTATCAAAATTGGTGAATTTTTGTGCAGTCACTTTAATATTGAAGAAAATAGGCAACATTTTCAGTGTATTATGCTTTATTATTTCAAGAAAGGTAAAAACGCAAGTGAAATGCAGAAAAAAAAAGATTGTACAGTGTATGCAGAAGGTGCTGTGACTGATGGAATGCGTCAAAAGTGGTTTGTGAAATTTCTTGGTACTATTGACATTTTGGCCAAACAGTTCTTTGCTGTGGGGCTGTGTTATGCAATGGAAGATGTTTAGCAGCACCCCTGGCCTCTACCCACAGGAAGCCTATAGCTGGAGATAGCCAACGTTCTCAAAATAATCCAAATCAATAAAGTTATTGGTGAAAATGAAAAATGTATCTTTTATTTTACAGAAAAAACCATACAAGCTTTTGGCCAAGCCAACAACTCCCCGTTCCCCTCTCCCCTGAGCCCCTGGCAACTACTGTTCTACTTTCTGACTATGAAGTTGACTGCTCTGGCTACCTCTGGCCCAGTGCAAATACAGTATTTGTCCTTTTGTGAGTGGCTTATTTCATTTAGCATAACATCTTCACTGGTCATCCATATTGTAGCTTGTGTGCCAGAATTTCTTTCGGAGGAAATGCATTAAAAAAAAAAAATTCCATAGCTGGTAAAATAAGGGTCACAGAACCCTGCACACTAGGAGTTCACCTCCCTTGGAAGAGCTCGATAGGTGTCAAGTCGAGCTGTGAGGACCAGGTTACCCTTTCCTCAGATGTGGTTCTGACACAGTCATTGGGACAAAAGAGAGGAAAGCAAAAGATGACAACAGTGTGGAAGACAGGGAAAGTATAACAGCAAAGGTTGCAACAGTCTAAGACCTCATCTGGATAGGGATAGAGAGCCTTGTGGGTCTTAGCGTACCATCCATCTTATTGTGTAATCACTGATGGTCACAGTGTTGGCCTGAGTCAAAGCATTCTATCCAGAACAGTTAACCAAAAAAGTTTGTGTGTTCAAAGTTGTAAATAAGCCTTCAGCTATCTGAGAGATATGATTATTCAGTGACAAATTCCCCAGCTGTTCCAGTTAGTAGAAGTTTTGCCTTATTTCACTGTCATTTCTGTATTAATGGAAAACTAGTGAGTATTTGAAGAGGCTCAATAACCTACAAAATAATGATAAATGTATAATTAATGCTTTATGTTTTAGATTTATTATATTACTTTAACTCTGTATTTGTGAAATACAGATATCTAGTCATAGGTGGAGAGAAAGCAGATTGACAAAATTAAGGATAACGAGTAGAGCAGTTCATCACTTTGAGAATGGCTGAAGAGGTGGAAGTTTTTTTCCTTTATTTTTGTTTTCTTTCATTTCTAATACCTGTATTAGCATGGTAAACATAGAATGGGTTTGTTGAATCTGTATGTTGGTGAGGGGGCGGGGAGGCAGACACCTTAGAGCACCTCTTGATCACCCCCTCCCACTTCCTTCTTGACAAGGGTAATTTTGACCATCTTGAAACCCTTAAGGAAGTGACAGTGTCACGAAGCCTGATTTTGTGTGTGTGTGTGTGCGCGCACCTTAAATTACTACTTGGTTCTTAAGAAAGTCTGAGTGGGTAGTTGTTTCCTAGAGTTAGTAAGTTTTTCTGAAAATATGTTAGGCAAGATACTGTCCCCAGGGTATTAGTGTGCACCTTTTTTACACCATTCTATCCTTATTGTATACTGTCATATGCCTGAATTGGTAGTTAAATATTTTGAAAAATCTAGTTTGTGTACCAGAGACAGTTTGTTAACCTGTAAAATATGAAATGGAGTTTCTAAGTAAGTTGTTAAAAGAGACATCCTTTCCTTTTTAAAAAAATAGGTAGGTGTTCTTTCCAGTAATATGCTTTCCTTTTGGTTAGTTTTTATTATTGAGCAAAATGGGCAGAAGTAGGTGGGCTAGAAGCTAAAGCTAGAAATTTGAAAAACTTTGGGTATTTTGTTGTTATGGCCATTTATGATACCTGAACCTCTTGACCTCTTAATGTAATTATTATTTATTATTTTTGTTTTGTTTTTCTTTTTGGTTTTTCAGACCTCAGTCATGAGTTACATTAGCATTTAAAATATACATAGTTTTCATTGTTAATACAAGTAAGACTGTATACAATTTGGGAAATAAAGTTACATCTACCAGTAGTCTTACCTGCACCTTGTTTTCCTTAAGTGTGCATAGTGGCTTCTGGGTGAACTGAGGGAAGCTTTAAATGACTGTGTTGCCAGACACCTGTAGTGGCTGTGAGAAGGGAAACAGGGTTGGGTGGACTCTTCTGGCCTCCCCTTTTTTTAACTTTAACTGAAAGGAGCTCTTTCCAGAACAGCTCTACCAGTGAATCTTAGGTTTTGGTGCTATATTTTTCCACAGCTTCCTGGAGGGGCTTCCCTACTCTTCATGTCTCATTTTTTTTTCTTTATTTTTTTGATAAGTTTTTTTTTTTTAAAGATTTTATTTATTTTTAGAGAGAGGGGAAGGGAAGGAGGAAGAGAGGGAGAGAAACATTGATGTGTGGTTGCCTTTCTCATGCCCCCTACTGGGGACCTGGCCTGCAACCCAGGCATGTGCCCTGACTGGGAATTGAACCCGCAAACCCTTGGTTTGCAGGCCGGCACTCAACCCACTGAACCACACCAGTCAGAGCCCTGTCTCACCTTTGACTTCCTTGTGACCTCTTTTTTCTCTCAGAGTTTCAATGCCTTTGGCCCTAGACCCATTGCCTAATCTTCTATTTGTTTCCTGGCCAGTTCCCTTTGCTCTGGCCCCCTTGCCTTTCTGAGGCCTCTGCTCTGTAGAATACCACCCCTAACCAGTCCAGCCTATGCCCTTTCTGCTCCTGGATACAGATTACCCAACTTTAGGGTCTCTTCCTGAATTGGTCCTCAATTGCTCCACATGGTCATTCTTGGGGCAGACCCTTTCTTTTTGCTTTTGGTGACCTTTTCAAACCCTCCCTTGTTTCTCTCTTTACATCTCTTGGTGAATTTATCCACATTTAGACTTCACCTGGCTCTACTGCTGTCCTACACCTTTCTGCTGAGCTTCATATGCATATGTTCTCTGCTGTCTGGATGCTCCACTGGCCCAAACAAAATCCCTCATTCTACCCTAAAGTTGCTATTCCTGTAGGAGGCCTGTCTCCCTGGGTCTCTTTCTTTACATTCCTCCTCAGTGATTGTGTTTGTTTTGTCCCCTGGCAACTTCCCTGTGGAACTCGGACTCTGTGCAGTTCTGACTCCTTGACTTTCAAATATCTTTTAAAGCTATGCAACCCTTTGTTCAAATGAAGTCTTTCTAGGAAGCCCAAAGTAAATAAAACTAGAGTTCTGGTGGAAGGCGAGTGAAGGACCTGTTCTGCCAGGTAGCCACCTTGGACTAGAGCCTTTCTCTTGAATTCTGTAAATGGGGCTCCCTGGAGTTGCTGTCTGCAATGCCCTGCGGGCATTCTGCATGTTTGAAAACTGGTGTCTGTTCTGCACCCCACCTCTTTTCCATTGGTTTTCTTTGGAAATTTTTATTTTTAGTGTGACTGATAAACATAAAATCAGTGCCAGTGATGAATCTTGCCAAGGAAAAGGAAAGCCACTTTGGAAAGTGAAACTAGATATTAAAAAGAGCCAGTTCTATTAAATGTTTCAAAAGTGCTGAGGTGTTCCTTTCAAAATTGATGTGTCTCTTTGTTGACTTTTTCTTTAATGCTGCATTTCCACAACATGAACATTTATTTTGTTCATTTACCAGTATAGCAGGTGAATTCAACACCTGATATAACTAAAACGAAATCTATATATATAGCTGTGAAAAAAGAAAAAAAAGAAACCTTGTTTGGTTGCCTTCCATTGTTCTCCATCTTTCCTCTTCAGTCTACCCAACACGCTGGGACCAGATAGATTTTTCTAAACAAACTTGATTTTATTACATTAAAAAAATCCCACAACCACCAGGGTAAAGTCCAAACTTCTCAGGAGGACACAGAGAATGCTTGAAGAGCTTCTCCCCAGTGACTGCACAGCTTACCTCCCTCCTACATGTGCTGTCACGCCAGCCATGTCGAGACCACAGTCTTCTGTAGGTCCTTTCCTGTGGGTGTCCCTATGCCTCGAATGTCCTCCCGCTAACACAGCACTCCCAGAGATGTCAATCTCGCATGCACCCCTTTCATGCTTTTTTCCATATTTGATTACAATTATTTTAATCTTTTATTTTTTTAAATTTATTTTTTTTTTGTTCAAACACATTTATCTCCATTTTCCCGCCACCACATTCCCCTGACCCACCCAACCCCACCTCCCACCCTCAATCCTTCCCCACTTTGGTTTTGTCAATGGGTCCTTCATACATGTTCATTGACTTATCCCTTCCCCTTTTCCCCATTACCCCCCTTCCTTCTCTGCTCTGGTTACTGTTTGTTGTTTTTTTCCCAGTTATGTTAATCTTTTAAAAATCTGACTTTTTAACCTAAATTTTATAAAGTATTTTAAAAATAAAAATAGTGATTATACAATGGAATACTACTCAGCCATAAAAAAGAACAAGCTCTCTCCCTTTGCAAGAGCATGGATGGACCTGGACAGTGCTATGCTTAGTGAAGTGAAACCAGTCACCAAAAGACAAGTGCCCTATGATTTCAGTCATGTGTGGAATCTAATGAACAAAATGAACTAACAAACAAAAGAGTGGCAGACTGATAGAGAGCAGGCTGACAGCTGTGGCAGAGTGGCTCGGTGAGGAGGGTGGAGGGATTGAACTTTTGCTCAAAAAAGAGAAAAAAAACTCAGGACATGGACAACAGTATGGTGATAGCTGAGGTTTGGGGGTGTGAAGGGAGGTGGAGGAGAGTATGGGGAAGATAAATGGTGATGGATGGAGACCAGGCTTAGGCCAGTGGACACGTAATATGGTGAAGAAATGTTGTGTTGTAGAATTGTGCACCTGAAACCTGTATAATTTTCTTAACCACTGTCAACCCAATGAATTCAATAAAAAGGAAAAAATAATGAAATACAAGTAATAATAAATTTAGTCAGCTTAGATAATGAATTTTTTGACTCTGACACCAGAAAACAAAAGCAACAAAAGCAAAAATAAACAAGTAGGACTATATCACAATAATGGCATTGTGATTATGTAGGAGAATGCTCTTATTTTTGGGAGATGCAGTTTGAAGAGTTTTAAGGTGAGATATCATGATGGCTTCAACACTTTCAAATGGCTCATAAAATATATACAGGGGTGGGCAAAAGTAGGTTTATAGTTGTGAGTAAGCAAAAGTTTATTCTTGTATTATTAGTTATGTATTTGTATTACACTGTAAACCTACTTTTGCCCACAGCTGTATATATGTATGCACACGTATAGAAAGATAAAGCAAATAAGGAAAATTTTAATAATTTTGATTCTGGTGGAGAGTATTTGGACTATTTAAAAAGTCTTTGCTTGAAGTTTTGATAGTTTGATACGTTTTGAAGTTTTGATATGTTTGAGGTTCTAACCCCAGCTCACAGTGGGTAACACACCTGAATAGAGTCACAGACCAACTTTTTTGTTTGTTTGATTGTTTTCCTTCTGGAAAGGTTTATTCCAGGCATACGCAGCTAATTTTAGAACTTACCTTTACTTCTTTTTATGAAATTCAAGAAGATAGAGATTCTTAGAAATAAAAAAAAACCCAACGAAAGGACAAATTTATTTTTTCTTAATCCCTTTCCCTTTTTTATCCAGCCCTGCAATACCCCTCCCCTGTGACACCCATCAGTCTGTGCCCTGTCTGTGAGACAGACCAGTTTGTTAAAGTGACATGTAGGCTTTTGTCTTTCAGTGTAGTAGGAAGACCAAATAACTGAAGTTCTTAATAAGCCTTATTTAATCAATACTTGTGAAGTTGCATTTGGAAATTTTATATGTTAACCCTCTCTTTCCCCCATTCCATCTTAATAATCTTATATAAATACTTTAAAAGAATCTTTGGTAGCTCCTAAATTTTCTTGTTTCCTACCAGTGGTATGGGCGTTATGCTTAGAGGAATGCACTAAGGAAATCCCTGCCTGTCAGGTCTTCTGTGAAGTCTTCCCTCCTGGGCTCCCCCAGGTTGGATTAACTACCCTTTGCCCTGGGTGCTCACATTATTCTACATATTCTACTCTTATAAATATTACAGCTGTAATAATTTGTTCAGCGTTTCTCGTCTCTACCAGCCTGTGAGCTCAAGGTCAGAAACCCTGTTTTATTCCTCCTCAGTACTTCATACATAACTTCTTAGAGAACAGACTGTAGATAAATGAACGCACAGAAGCAGTACTGCAGCACCACTATTTATAACATTATTTCCACTTAAAAATGTGTTGTAAGCGAGAAACTATCAAGTTTAATCAGATCCCATCTTGCTACTCCCTGGCTTAAAGCCTGCGAATAGCTTTCCATAGTAATTATAAAATGCAAACTTCTTATGTGGCCTGTAATGCTCTTTGTGATTTGTTCCCTGCCCACCTCACTTTTCTGCCTGCTCTTCTGCAGTCCAGCCATATGTTTTTTCTGTCCCTTCAAGTACACTGTTTGTAATCCCTATTCCCTTTCATGACAGAGGGTTCAGCTCAATGATGACATATTCTCACCTCTATTCCTGAGCCACTCCTTTCTCATTACTGTTTGGTTTTCTTCATGGCACTTATCACTGTATGAGATTATCTTACTTTTAGTTCATTTTAATATTCTAATTTTCAAATTTTAATTTATTATACAATGCTTTTAAGCCATGCTGTAGAAAATATTAAAATATATTCCAAGGATGTTTTTCCTTATTGTTCCTTGTGGGAAAATTAGATGGTGCATGAGTGTATTATTTCTTGTGTTTACTGTTGTAAACTCCATGAAGACAGGAACTGAATTGTGTCTTTTAATCAGCATGGCATCCCTGGTACTGAAGATATAGTGTGGCAGATACATGTATGTTAAATGGAGGTATGAATAAACAACCAATTTGTAAGTGATCTGAGAAATATTTTTTTCTAACTCCAGAGGTTTTTGTACAGTGTCATAGTTTAGTTATGAGTGTTCAGAAATTTTTTTATTAGGAATCAGTATTTTGTTATATTTTGCTGCATGGAATGCCTGTTTTAATTAATATTTATGTTAGCAAAATTCCTTTCCGCAAATTAATATTCTATTCATGTTTATAACATCATTTTTTCTAAGATAACTGCCTACCTTTAAGATCTTTGACAAATACATTTCCATTAGTAAAAATCAGATTGAAGGGCATAGTCATTTGCTTTACTTTTCACAGTAGTAGTTAGACAGGGGCAATCAGCAGTCTGGTTCTGTGCGGGCTGGGAGTGGGCAACTTCAATTCCTTTGCCCTGGTGTGATGGATGATAGCCTGTTATTCATAGGTGTATGAGCTCCAGGTTGAGCTTCAGAATCAAATCCAGTGGGTCCAATGTTATTGAATCAGTGCAGTTACCATGGTGGTAGCACTGATGATGGTTGTACCTGGATGAGGACCTGGCTGTCCCTTGAGACCAGGGGAGGCATCTACAGAGGTAGAAGAGAGTTGGATAGGCTTAGGCTGTGCCTGCAGTCTCCACCGCCCCCATACCCCAGCCCGTCCTGCTCAGAAGTGGGAAAGTTTTATAAATTTTGAAGCTGGAGGGTGGGGAAACCCTCTAGTTTTTTACTGAACTGATTTTTAGCTGTGGAGAGCCTAGGAAATTTGAACTCTTCAGTAATTCTAAAGTTCTTTGTTAGTTTAAAAAGAAAAAGATATATAAAATTGTTCAGAATATGATTAGCATGTAATATTAACATGATATGTAATTGAACTTTAGTTGAGGACTTAATATATTTAGTTCATTTTAAAAGAGTTCATTTATTTATTTTTAGAGAGAGGGGAAGACAGGGAGAAAGAGAAGGAAAGAAACATCAATGTGCAAGAGAAGCATCGATTGGTTGCCCCTTGCATGCCCCCAACCAGGGCCCTAGCCCGAAACCCAGGTATGTGCCCTGATGGGGAATCTAACCATCGACCTTTAGGTTTGCTGGACAACAACCAACCCTCTGAGCCACACCTATGTTCAGATCTTTTAAACTTTGGTTACAGCAGAGCAAAACACTTTAAGGGATTTTTTGCGTCTTGGTTTGAGAGGCCGGTGTAACTTTCACCATTTCGGCAAGAAGGAAAGTCACTGTGTTTTAGAATGGCCCTCTCCAAATCCTCCCACCTGTCCATCCACAGCGTTTCACTGAATTCAGATTTTGCCACAGATAATTTAGAGATAGTTAAGAAAGATGAGATTGCTTTTAATAGGCATCACATTTTCTTCTTTTGCTTTATCATGATCACAGACTTAGTACTCCTGTAAAAATTTTTTTAAACACGGATACATGTACATAATAAAATATTTCTTGAATTATGAAAAAGAGTGTATTCCTTTACTGAGACCTTCAGGCCCACAGTCTGTAGGCCATTGTTATTCCTAAGGGTTTCTTTTTTTTGTATTTTTCCAGAAAAATCCTATTTGTCTAAAAACATTTCTCCACCCACTTATTTTTTAAGTCCTTGCCCAAATACATGTTCGTTGATTTTAGAGAGAGGGCAGAGGAAGGGGAGAGGAGGAGAGGAACATCTGTGTGAGAGAGAAACATCAATCAGTTGCCTCCTGCATTCACCTCAGCCCAGGACTGAACATGCAGTCTAGCCATGTACCCTGACCAGGAATTGAACCTGTCAGCTTTTAGTTTACGGAATGATGCTCCAGCCAACTGAGCCACACTGACCAGGGCTCCCCCACCCACTTAAAAGAAATTAATTGGTATTGCTCTTTTCATTTAAAATATCTTGGATATTTCCAGGTACAGATAGATCAGCCTCATTCTTTTAATGGTTACGGGGCGGGGGTGGGAGGGGGTGTGTGTGTGTGTGTGTGTGTGTGTGTGTGTGTGTGTGTGTGTGTGTGTGTGTCAAAATTTATTCACTTGGTTTTCTGGTTCCCTGTTTGTGTGTGTGTGTGTGTCAAAATTTATTCGCTTGGTTTTCTGGTTCCCTGTTAGTATATGTTCTGGGTTATTTCCAGTTTTGTTTTTTTTTTTAATTTTTCATGCTAAAAACAGTATTATGGACTGAATTCACTTTGATTAAAACAAGCTTTCTAATACTTAAACTGGGTTTTTTTTTGGAGTTGGTATATTTGTAAAGGTACATAGTTCTGCAACCACTTCCTGCCCCACAAATGCAGTAGAGAAAGGAACTGGGTGTAGTAGAGAAGGGGAGTTGGAGGTGAAGTCATGCAGACACCTTCCAAACTGTCCCTGCCATTCTTTCCCTGTCCCTTGTCACAGAAGAGGTGGTGGAGGCAGAATCTCTAGCCAAGGCTTGGTAAACTGAAGTATGTGAAAATGTCTATAGATTCTTGAGATGTGACCACACCTTTAAAGCCCAGTGTGCGAGAGCATGCTGCTTGTTATATATTTAGATAATGTTTTATTTATATAGTATTTTGGTTTTGAGAAATTTGCAGCAGCATGGATTGGCTAACAAATCATATCAATTTCTAGAAAATTTTCTGTATTTTTTCATTAATTGGCAGAAATACAGCTAAGTTTTAAAAAATAGTTGATTTTTATCTGAGCTACTTGGTAAGGAATTTTTAACATGACACTCTGGTTTCAGTGCAGTATTTCTGAGGACATTGAATTTGGAATCTTGAGGTGTTCTGTAGTTGAACCCTGCAGTGCTATATATCTCGGTAATCTAAGTTCTAATTATTAGCCTTTATTGGAAGAACTTCAGAATACTTCTCAGAGCATGTATTCCTACCTCTATCAGGAATAGTGTACTGCCATTGCTTGTAAAATGCTTCCCTTGAAAAATGTGTAATGATTGCCCTGGCTGGTGTGGCTTCGTGGATTGAGCGCTGGCCTGTGGACTGAAAATTGGCCAGTTTGATTCCCAGTCAGGCCACAGGCTTGAGTTGCTGACCAGGTCCCCAGTTGCGGGTGTGTGAGAGGCAACTGATTTGTTTTTTTCCCTCTCTTTCTCCCTCCTTTCCCCGCTCTCTAAAAAAAATAAAGTCTTTTAAAAAAATTTAAAAAATGTATAATGATTGATGTAGTGTGTTCCTTCGTGTGTGTGTACGTATGTCCTAACCCATGACTGTTGTTGCTTGTTCTAAGGGCTGCATGCCGAGCCAGTGGCAGGTAGTCTGTGAGCACTGGTGCACTTTCCTGCAGAGGTTCTCAGCCACTGTCAGCCACTGAATGCTCTACTGGGCTTTCCTGAGTCAAGTGTGTTTGCTCTGCAGTAGCCTTCTTTCTGCCCTTTATTTTATGTTCTAGTGAGTAGCTTTGACCCACAAAAACAAAAAAGGATGCAACTTCTTGAATTGGACTTGTGGCAAAGAAGTGATGTCACATTGTAAGTCAAAAAGCAAGTTTTATGGCTCTGGATTGGTAATGTGTCTTCAAGAAGTGATCTGAGAAAAACAAGTACAGTAATCCCCCCTTATCTGCGCTTTTGCTTTCCACCATTTCAGTTACCCTTTGTCAACCATGGTCTGAAAATATTAAATGGAAAATTCCAGAAATAATTTATAAGTTTTAAATTGTGTGCTGCGCTGAGTAGCAGGATGAAGTCTTGCGCCATCTCACTCTCCTGCCTGGGAAGTGATTCCTCTCTTTGTCCAGGATAACCACTCTGTATTTGCTACCTGCCTAATAATCCCTTAGTAGCTTTCTCTGTTATCAGATCAACTGTTAAGAGTATTACAGTGCTTGTGTTCAGGTAACCCTTATTTTGGCCCCCCAGATAACCCTTAATGTTCAAGTATCCCTTAATAATGGCACCAAAGTGCACAAGTAGTGATGTGGCTATTTGGATATGCCAAAGAGGAGCTGTTAAGTGTGTCCTTTAAGTGAAAAATTATGTATGTATAGGTAAAAACATAGTGTATATGGAATTCAGCACTGTCTGCAGTTTCAGGCATTCATTAGGGGTCTTAGAATGTATCCCCTGGTCTATAAAGTGGTACTACTGTATTGAAATCAGCACACAATCAGGGTTAGTCAAGTTCTTTGTATTGTGAAAGGCTTTGTAAATAACAGGACAGCCTGATAAGTTAGACCATCCAAAGTCTAAAGAACAGGTGGAAGAAACAATATCTTGAAGGCATGTTTTAATCAGGATTTGAAGAAGACTGAAGAGCAAGCAAATTGCCTATGGATAACGCCTAATAAGTTTGCACAGGAACTCTGCTTTCATGCCCTCTTAGATTCCTTCATTCATTCTTACTGAAAAAGGCACTCCCAATTGGCTAACGTGCACATTAGGGCTCAGCAGAAGTATTGGCCTCAAGGTAGATGGTAGACATTGAATTTCCTTCTCACGTGAAAATGACAGTACCCCTCCCAGGAGGTACCATGATCTGATACTATAGAAATTCATTTAGCAAATGCTAAATAGGTGTGAAGTGAAACAGTGGTGCCAGGGGTTTAGGGAATGCAAAGTTGCATAAGTTCTCTACCCTGGAGAAGCTTATAGTACTGGGATAAGATATGATAAAGAATAGTTGTTTGAAAAGGTACATAGTATCTAATGTGGAAGATATTTTGCAATTGGTGTGGGAAGGGGCTTACATTTTTGTAGGGTAGTGTTTTGAGAAATAATTTTTGTGGGAGTGAGTGATATGTGAATACTTATTCATATATTGTTAGTGTAAGAATTTCTAATAAGCTAAAATGTTTGTTTTTAATGCAGAAAAGGCTCAGTGTAAAATAAAAAACCCTGAACTTTTCCTTTTCAAATCCCTTTCCAAGCCTTTATCTTTAATGCTGCTTTCTTCTAAAGCTACTTTGGTGAGGTTCCTGCCAACTCTTCCTCTATGAGAGTGGTAGAGGAAGCAGAGAACCAGCTACAGATCGCTGGGCTGTTGTATCTGGAATTGTAGGCAGGCCCACAGGGACCCCTGGAACTGGAGTAAGCGGCAGTCAGAATGTGGGGACGGAGGGGAAACTGTTAACTTGTGGCTATGAGCTTGCAGCCTGGCAAGAATTACAGTATATACTAAATGGGCCCCAACTTTTTACTTCACATTATCCGCTCAGCTTCCCTATTTGCTCTTTAATTGCCAAGGGAGGTTATTATGCTGAGTGCTTATTATATGTGAGTCATTTGCTGTCTTGATTCATGGTTCTGTGTTTTTGTGAATCTTCCCTTTCCAAACAGATTAACCTTGAACTTTTTTTTTTACTATAAATTTTTAAAATAAGCTAGTTTTGGTAGAGTGGTAGAAAGGAACCAGAAAATTGAGTTCAGGTTAGCCTACTGGAGAATTTTGGTGGGGTAGGAGGGTTTAGAAGAAAGGAAGTACCCTTTATTACAGCTTATTACTTCCTGTTTATGCTTTAATTTGTAGTTTGAGATGTAAATATTACCTTAGCAATTTGCTTATTAATGTAATGATCTATATAGTGTTAATAGGCAGAAAGTTATTTCTCTTTAAGTAGTTTTAAATTTTACACTTCCTCAAAAATGATTAATTGCATTTGGGGGTAGAACTTCTTCTAAAGGACTGCACACACATCAGTTTTGCAGCCATCCACTAAGGCAGCAGTCTTAGCTCTTTGGAACACAGCCTAATACCTTGAATAAGCAGGGTTTCCAGGTGCTGGCAATAGTTGTTATAGAGTTCCTATACCAAAATTGATGGTTTTCCCCCCTCCTTTGGTTCTTATCCAGTTTACCTTTCATATATGTATGATTCTTAACTACAGTATTTTCAAACCTTCTGTTAATCAGGAACCATCAGCTGGGAGAAAGATGAGTATAGCAAAGCCCAGCATTACATCTGGGCTAGATATAAGGAATCTTTAAGGAGGAAACTTTAAACTGTGTTCAGGACTCTTGGTCGTGCCCTGGACGGATTGCTCAGTTGCTTAGAGCATCATTCCGTGCACCAAAGCATTGCAGGTTCTATCCTGGGTGAGGGCACATATCTAGCTTGTGAGTTTAATCCCTGGTCGGGACGCATTCTGGAGGCAACTGATTGATGTTTCTGTCACATCGATGTCTGTCTGTCTCTCTGTCTCTGGAGTTGGTGAACATATCCTCAGGTGAGGATTAAAAAAATAAAGACTCTTGGTCTTAAGGAGATAAGGAAGTAAAACTATATTTTAGAAATATTTCCATCAGCTGTTAAAATGTTTTGATGCTTGAAAGGGGATAGCTTTATTACCTTGGTTCAAAAATGAAGGTAATAGGACTTCCAGATTTTCTAGTTCTAAAATTCTTGATTATTCTCTAGAAAATTTATATGACTTTCCTGTTAAAAATAGAATTTGAGAATAAATCAAGATGGCAGAGGAGTGAGTGGAAGTCACACTGACCTCCTCTCAGGACCAATCTGGAATTACAACTAAATTGGGGAGAAATCACCTGGAACAAACAACTCAACAATAGTGAGAGAGGAGCCTTATAACCTCGGACAGACAGAAGAATCAGCTTTAGCACAACCCAACTAGTAAGGAGTACAGTAGACTTGAGAAGGCAGGTGGGGCACACACAGGCAGCAGCACCAGAAGGATATTGAAATGGCCAATTGGATCCCCCTGAGAAGAGCAGGTTCTAAACCATAAGCGGGGATCTCCAGCCTACACCACCAGAGCCCAAAAAGTACACAGATAACAGACAGCTGCAAAAAGCAACAGGGTTGCTCTCTGTCACAGATGGGCTGCTAGAAATGCAAAGAGCCTTTTAAAGGGCCAACGCATAAATTTTTATTTGAAGTCACTTACCCTGATCTCCAGCAAAGGTGGGGGCAGAGTGGGCTCAAAACACCTGAGGAGAGACTGGGGAAGGAGGCTTTGGGGAGAGAACTGAGAGAGTAGCCAGGGGGATCCTGGCGCTGACTCCTCCCCCATGCAGCAGCAGCCATCTTGCTCAGGCATACCACTCCCCTGAATGGTGGCAGCATGAGAGGACCCAAAATTCCCCCACCCCCTACCCAGGAGGGACTCGGCCGTGGCCCGGTGGTTCTAAGGCCTGACTGCTGAGTGCAGAGTGGCAGCCACAGATAGTAGATCCTTAGGTGAGGGGGGTGCAGAGTGGTCGAGACACTTGAGGAGAGACTGGAGACAGAGGCTTTGGGGAGAGAACTGAGAGACTAGGTGGCAGGATCCAGGTGCTGACTCCTCCCCCATATGGCAGCAGCCATCAGGCTCAGGCAGACCACTTCCCTAAGTGGCAGCAGTTTGAGAGGACCCCAAAACTCTGCCCCCATGAGGGACTCTGCCCCCGCCCTGAGCTGTCTTAAGCCGGCCTGCTGAGTGCAGAGTCACTATATTAACAGCTGAAGGAGACAGCCACAGACAGTAGATTCCTGGAAGTCTCAAACAGACTGCCTAAGGTCAGACAGGGTCAACATCTGACATCAGAGGCAGATCCAGAAAGAAAAAACATGGTCTCCTACCATAGAAGTTCACACCACAAAGTCAGGAAATCAAGACAGATCAATTTAAGAAGGAGAAGCAAAAAACAGTCTCACAAATAATGGGAAGACAAAGAAACACCCCCACCCCCAGTCAAAGGGAAAGGAGGAATCCCCACAAAGAGAACTAAATGAAATAGATGCAAGTAAACTATCAGATATTGAGTTCCAAACAATTGTTCTAAGGAAGCTCAGTGAGCTTAGAGAAAATTACAAAAAACTACGAGGAACTTACTGCAAACTATATCAGCATGAAACTATCAATAAGAGACAAGAGGAAATGAGGAATACAATTTCTGAATTGAAGAACACAGTAGAAGGAATCAAAAGCAGGCTAGATGAAGCTGAGGATCAAATCAGTGAGCTGGAGGATAAGGTAGAAAAAAAGCTCCCAGAAAGAACGAGAAAATGAAAAAAGGCTCAAAAAGAATGAAGAGGCTTTTAGGGAAATGCAGGACAACCTGAAACATAATAATATCTGGATAATAGGGATACCAGAAGGAGAAAGAGAGGAGCAAGGGATAGAGAACCTATTTGAAAAAGTAATGATGGAAAACTTCCCTAATTTGTGTGAGGAGTCACACAAGTCCAGGAAGCACAAAGGGTCCCATTTAAGAGGAGCCCAGTGAGGCCCACTCCAAGACAGGTCATAATTAAAATGGCAAATATCAAAGACAAACAGAGAATCTTAAAGGCAGCAAGGGAGAAAGAAGTAATAACATATAAGGGAGCCCTGGTATGACTAGCAGCTTACTTCCCAACAGAAACACAAGAAACTAGGACGGAATGGAAAGAAATATTCTAAGTCTTAAAAAGCAAAAGCATGCAACTGCTCTCCCCAGCAAGGCTCTCAATTCAAATGGAAGGTGAAATAGGAGTTTCCCATACAAAAGAAGGCTAAAGAATACACCTCCACCAAACCATCATTGCAAATTATGCAAAAGGGACTGCTTTAACAAGATGAAGAAAAAGAGTCTATGAATAATACCCAGTTCCTTTCACAGTCACCAATACTTGATATTGACAGTATTTTAATACTTATTAATCTGATTGTGACAATGATGTGTTGTTTTAAGGGTTATTTTATTATTTGTTGAATCTAAACCTGTTTTTATGTATTTCTTGCCTATTTCTATTATTTTTAAAAAACTTTAAGTGACTTTTTGAGATTCTTTATCCATTTTTTGATTAACGGTTTGTAGAATTTTTTCCCTAGAAAAAAGGTATTAACACTTTTTTTAGATGTGTTGCAAATATTTTCCTATTCTATTACTTGCCCTTTAACTTTTTTTATGTGTATATTACTATATAGTCTTAAATGTTTAATATAGTTATATTGTCAACATTTTACTTTATAGCTTCTGGGTTTGAATATTTTACTTCAGGGTAAGAAAAATATTATTTTGTACTTTCTCCTAAAATTCCTTAGATTTTATATATTGTTTTTTAACTCACCTAAATATTTTTTGTATAATGTGTGAAATAGGGCTCTATATTTGTTCTGTTTCAGGTAATAGTGGTCCATGCACCTTATTTGTTGAATAGCCTTATTTTCCTCGTGGATTTGAAATACCAACTTAATCATATTACATTGTTAGACAGATATATACGTTTGTTTCTAGAATGCTCATTTCATTGATCATTGATCTACTTGATTAAATTTGTGCTGGTGTCATGTTTTAATTGCTGAGACTCTATAATGACTTTAATTTTTAAAATATTTTATAATGAATTTTGACTTTAAAAAAATAAATAAAATCCATCTGCATTTTAAAAAAAAGGAACTCCTACCTTTTTCGACAACATGGACAGAACTGGAGAATATTATGTTAAGTGAAATAAGCCAGTCAGTGAAAGACAAATACCATATGATCTAACCTGTAACTGGAATCTATTCAACAAAATAAACTAACGAACAAAATAAACTACAGGCATGGAAACATGGAGCAGACTGAAAGTGACCAGAGGGGATGGGGAAGGAGGACACTAGTGGAAAGGAGGAGAAGGGACTAGACAAAGAACATGTATGAATGACCCATGGACACGGACAACAGAGTGGGAATGGACTGTGGGAGAGGGGGGCGGGGAGGAGGAGTGGAGGAGGGCAAAGGGGGAAAAACTGAGACAACTGTAATGGAATAAGTGTGATTTAAAAATAAAAAATTAAAAAAAGAAATATCTCTAATTTTATCAGTTAAGTAAAAACTAAATTTACAGGTACTTCTGTACTGTTTCTTTAATATTTTTATAAAAATATAAAAAATTTTATAATCCTGGCATGTTATATGTTAGTTTTCCCTATATTGAATGTTGCAGAATGTTAATTTACAATTATTACATTTTATTTGGCCAAAACCATTATGTTCTCACCTGGTGGGAGTTTTATAGGAATTTCTACTAATGTAAATTCCACGAATATTCAGTGAGTAGTCCCTGACTTTTTAAGAATCAGTTAGGAGTTCAAAATAAATATTCAGAATTTTCTCAGCATCCTCACTGTCATACTTCGGTCCGCATTATCAGCCATCCAGTCTCATTTAGATAATTATTGTGGTCTCATAACTTATTCCCCCTCTGCTGTCCTGGCCCCCACCAGTTTACCCTTAACTCAGAGGAATCTTGTTAACCGGTAAGTTAGAGATGTTATTCTTCTGCTTAGAATCTGCTGCTATAGCTAAAGTCTTTATTGTATCCCACAGGGCACCCATGGCTTTGCGTCCCCACCTCTCAGACTTCCTCCCTCTTAACTGCTCCAGCCACATAGGACTGTAACATGCCGAGGGTCCTCCTTCCTTAGGGCCTCTGCCTGAAATGCTCTTCCAGTAGAGATATGCATGACTAGCTCCTTCATTTCCTTGGGGTCTTTTCCCAAAAATCACCTCAGTGGCCTGTGTATCTAAAATTTAAACCCTCCAACATTTTATATTCCTTCCCTTGCTTAGTTTTTTTTTTTTTTTCCTCCTTAGCATTTATTATCTCACACTGTGTATTTCACTTACCGGTCCTGAATATTGTCTCCCTCCACTAGGACAAATGCTCTTTGAGGATGGGGATTTTTGTCTTTGCTGTTTACTACTAAATCACCAGCACCTCAAACAGGTTCTTGCTTATAGTTGTGCTCAGTAAAAACAAACAAACAGACAAACAAAAAGACTGTTGAATGAATGAATAAATAAATATTTTATAGCATAGCTTCCCATCCTGATCTGTGAATTATAGAAAAATCTGAATTTGGTGGGCTATTCACAAGTGTCAAATCAGGAAACCACTCTAGGTGCTTTAGTCAAAAGGGGCTATAATTCCAGGAATTGGACAAAAAGGAAAGGCTGGAAGAGCTAAGGGGGAAGGTGGTTGTTATTCAGAGCTTCCAGCCCCAATTTTTCTCTTGCTGCTGGAGTTCACTGCTGTGACGGAGGAGCTTATAATCCTGCCAGTGCTGCTGCCAGAACCTAATGGGAGCACCGCTGACAAGGGGGCATTGTGGATATAAATTTCAGGCCTGATGAGTTAAGCAGAGTGTAGAAGGTTACATGTGGGGCAAATGCCGATGTAAACTATCCAGCACAGGTGGTATTCAGTTCATGTGTGGAGATAAATTTAGGTGTGGGACAAACTGAAGTGAGTAGTTTAGGCTGTGATGCCAAATGAATAGCATGGGGTAAAGATCTTAGATTTCCAGTGAAACATTAGAAAGCACAGTCACATCCATGTGTTGAACCACAGAACTGAACTCAGCTCTAGAAATGGAACTAGACAGGAAACATCTTCACTGTGGCCATCATCTCTTTGTGTGATTAAGTGCTCATTTCCGTGCCTTCAGTAAATCTGTGTTTAGGCCCAATTGTGCTCCAGATTAGATTTCTCTGTCACCTAAAGAATCATACTGTCCTCTTCTAGTCTGATTACAGAGTCATTACTCAGAGCCCTGCTGTCATTAGCAGGTCTAAGGTGTCACACAGGTTTGTGTTTGTGGCACATCTATGTGCTCCTTCCTTTTGCTACTCAAATCATGCCTTGCTTCCCACTCCCTCAAGATGCGCTGCCAGGATCTTGTTGCCCCTTTCCTCCCTTTCTTCCTCTTCTCACTTTGTAAACAAGAATACCAATGTCTAAATATACTTTCTCACTAACTGTATTTATGTTCAGTACCCATCAGTATTTATGACATGAATCCAGCACTAATAAGCTTATTTTTATTAGGGGTGGCAACATTTTTAATCCCTCAAGATGTAGAGGGAGAAACTAGTAAAAATGGTAGGAAATGGTAGGATGTTTCCCTTGATCTTTTTCCCACCTCCCTAGGTCCAAGGATTTAGGTTGAGTGTCTTTCTTGGCTGTGAGGTCTATCATTGATAAATCAAGAAACTACCTCCTCCACCTGCACCCCCCAAAAAGAAAGACAAAATGAAATTCTGAGCAATGATTACATTTACAGATTCAGAATGCTGCTTTCTAATAAAATTCACATCTTTTCTCCTCAAAACCTGAAATTCTAAGGGATTTTATTGTTAAAAATCTTCACAGTAATATATCATGTTTTTGATGAGTTAAACAGTTTATGTTCAAGAACCAGCTTATTTAATTCATCAGATTTTTTCAGATTTCTGTAATGCTAATTATTTTTATTTAAGGAGGGTCCTGTACTATCTGTAAACATAAATAAATGGGTCATGTGCTGATTCGGATCTGCCTTACCATGTTTATGGATGCATTTATAGGAATATAATTAGTTTTTAAAAATTGCCCCTAGCTACAGTTTCTTAATTTCCTAATAGGATTTAAGAAATTATTTTCTTCAAGCCAAACAAACTAAAATAAATTTCTGTTATTTTTGTTTTCCCATAGACAGGAGTATTTCTATATCCAAAAAGATAACTGCCAGAGCATCTTAGATTCTTCTGTTCTTTGTGCCGCCTAATAATCAAAGGCTTAATATTTGCGTTTTCACCACTGAAAGCCATAACATTTTATTTAATGCCATAAAGAAGGAACCCATGAGATGGGGGACTGTACTGGGCAGGAATGCTGGCCTCTGGTGCATTTGCATTTTTTCTTCTATAAGTCCCTTTCTGAATTTGAAGTCCTGCTTTAAAGAGAAATATCACCTCATCAGAATTGTAGTAGAAAAACATTCTGTTTGAATTTAAGCAAAAAACCCCACTTATTTTCTTCTGTATGTTCCCACTACTTTCCCCCTTTAAATGACTTTATTCCTCTCCTGAAGGTGCTCTGTTTTTGAGCTGTGGTTGTTGAGATGATCATAGAAAGGTGCTGGGCTGATTGAGCTGGGCTGGAAGGCTGTAACACAGAGCAGATGGGAGGACAGTGTTGCTTTCCTGTGTCCTCTGAGCTCCAAGGAGCAGATGTCTAATGAAAACACCTTTACAAATTATCAACTCATTTAAATTAAATCTCCAAATGGCAACAGAGTACACTTAAGCCAGGAAAATATCTGTTATTCAAAGATATTTATTTGCTTTTAACTTCTTAGAGGCATTTACTTTTATTTAACTCTTTATATTGGAAATTTTAAACGTAATCAAATGAAGAGATACAAATATAGTGTATCCCAATCACCCAGCATTACCGTTTTGCTATTTTAGAGGCATTTTCTAATGAATTTAGGCATAAGACACTTGCATTTTATATCTTTCTCCTCCAGGCATTATGTTTTAAGTAGATTTTTCTCCAAATTTACTTTGGCAAATTTAGGTGTGTACTAGGAACTCCCAAGACTAGTTGTAGAGAAGCAGTAACTAAATTTGATTTTTCAGTAGAAAGACACTGAGTGTAAAATAAACAGCTTGCTGCTAAAGCTCTATTTTGTGAATAGGTTAAGTTATATACAGAATATTTCTGTTAGGCTCAACTTAGCCAACAGGGAACCTCTACTTTCACTTGCTGTGTGGAAAAATCTGTATTGCAAAACTTTGGTGGAAATCTAGATACAGATTGGAAATCATTTCTGTCTTCTCTTTCTCCTTTTTCCATTCTCAATTTGTGTTTCTTCTTTCTGCCATTTATTCTACAAATATTTATTGACACTGCATATACAACCTAAAGAAGATGGAAGCTTATTGTGGTAAAGTAGGGAGATAATGAACCAGTAAAGAAATAAGTAAAATCTAGTATTTGTGGTAAGTGTTTGGCAGGTAGACTGAGTGATATGTTAGAGAATGAAATGGGGACATGCTCAATAGGGTGAATAGAAAAAGATCTTTACATGCTGGTGATTTTAAGTGAGAAGCAGCCGTTTTAAGAGCACTTTGGGCAAGGCAATAGCACTTGCAAGGGCCCTGTGGTAGGAGATAGTCCGTGGTGAATTAGGAAACTATAGAGGGAGTGTGAATGGAAAGGAGATGGAGTGGTATAGGTAGAGACCAGATCTTGTAGGACCTTGTAGATCCTGGTAAGGAGTTTGGTGTTTATTATTTAGGAAGCTACTGACAGGCTTTATGTAGAATTTTGACAGGGTCTGCTTTGCCTTTTAAAAAGATACTTATCTGCTCTATGGAGAATGGACTTCCAAGGGTAAAAGGGGAGGCAATTTGAAAGCCACTACCGTGGTCCAGGTGGATTGGATTAGGATGATGGCTGTGAAAATGGAGAGAATTGATTTGAAGATACATGGTGATGGTAAGCTCAAAAGAATTTGCTGATGGACAGGGTGAAGGTGAGGGAGCTGTCAGTGATGGTTTCTAAGTTTTTGGCTTGGTTGGTTATGTAGTACTGAGATGCGGAAGCCTGGGGAGAGTTTGGTTTGAAGCAAATTAGAGTCAGTTTTGGTGGCCTGTGCAACATTAAAGTGGAGATTCCAAATGAGTAGTTGGACATATTTGTCTGGATCTCAGGGAGTATGTATGATGTAGTCTAGCCATGAGTTTGCATGACAGCACCTAGGAAGAGAAAGTGGAATATATATATGGGAAAAAAGAAGAGAATTTAGCACCCAATTCTGTGGAATTCCAAGATTAAGAGTTTGTGTTATTCTGGAGGAGCCAGCAAAGGAGACCTCTAAGGATTGGCTAGAGGGTAAGAAGAAAGCCAGGAGAACATTGTCACACTAGCTGAGCGTAGAACATGCTTTGGGGCTGGAGGGCCTGGAAGGTCCGAGAAGGGACCATTGGATTTGATGTTTGGAAGGTCATTGGTGACCTGGACAAGGCAGGTGTCAGTATTTTGGGATAGACGGTATCCACACTGGGGAGGAAGTGAAGAAATGGCATATGTAGACAAGTGTCTGAGATAAGACTTCCTGCTGTGAGGGGAGAACAGAGAAATGGGTAAATTCTTAGAGGGCATAAGGGGGTCAAGAGAAGTTTTCTTTTGAGATTGAGCGTTAGAGTGTGTTTGTCTATTGCTTTGATGGGGTGTAGTACAGAAAGAATACCTGAAGGCTCTATGTTATTAAGTAGATGAAAGGGGTGAATCTAGAGCCTGAGGGAGAGGGGTGCAGGTTTCCTTTGTTTGAGGGTAGAAGCAGATGCTAGCAGGTGGTGGGAAAATAAAGGAAGTCCTTGGCAACCTCACATTGCTCTGCATAACTTTTTTCTCTGCTAGTTCTTGTATTTAATTTTCTGAATATGCATAGATACCAATTTGTATTAAGTAGATAAAGAAGCAGAAGTTTATTACTTCTTATTGTGCATTGAAATGCATCTATTTAAGGAGAGAAGGAAAGGGGTATAGAAATAGGCCAAGATGTGTATAGATGCTTACAAGAAGTCACAATCATTTTGTAAACGTTATTACTTTGGAAGATTACTTTGGAAGGTATTTTTTGAAAAGTGAAATATGTAAGCTGTGGGAGAAGGGAAAAGAGATGGGATGCTTTATTTTGTGAGGTTCTCTCAGTATGAATGCTGGAATTTCTCTAAGTTGCTACAACTCATGTTGCAGTCCTGTCATTGTTATTTGAGGAAGGTTTTCTTTATTATGTATGTAAGACTGAGTCACAAGGGACATGGGAGAGTACTTATGGTCAGTTTAGGCTATAAGACCACAAGAGGATAGTGTCACTACTTCATTCCCAGAGCATGGAACAGTGCCTGGCAAGTAATAGGCACTCAATAAATGTTACATGAGTAAGCATCATTGTATCAGTGCGCCTGGAGAGTAAAATGATGGCAGCATCCTCAAAATGAAACTGTTCCTTCTTTTATCCTGAAATCAAATTCTTACATACAACAGTGTGATATGGTAGAAAGAACATGGGCATTCAATCAGATAACAGTTCATTCTTTATCTTTTAATATGTTGGCCATGTTTCTTAGCCTCAATTTTTTTAACCTGTAAGATGGAAATAATTATGTACTTTACAGAATTATTGTATATTTATGTAAAGTACATAAAATACTCAGTATACTGCCTGGCACAGTAGACCCTCAACAAAAGGAGCATTTTATTAGTTTCATTTTATTTAGTGGTTGAGTCTAGCTCGATACTGGAGTTATATCTAGTTCCCAATAATTAGTTTTCTATATGGGGGGAAAAATGTGAAATTGGAGCTTTCCCTCATATCAGCTGGACTAAAGAACTGACTATAAAAGCATAATTAGAAAACTTTTAGGTGATAATAGAAGATTTCTCTGATCTCAGGATGGGGAAGAATTTCTTAAACAAGGTGCAATAAGTACTAAATGAAAAGATTGATAAATATGACTACCTTAAAATTAAAGCCATTATCAACAGACACCGTAAAGAGAATGAAAAAATGAGCCAAGGAGTAGGAGAATAAATTTTCATCACATGTAACTATCAGTACATATAAGAACTCTTTCAAATCAGTAAGTAAAACAGATATACAGTAGAAAAATGACTTGAGCAGCCATTTATCAAAAGAGGAAATCCAGTGGTCAATAAACATAAAAGGTGTTTAACGTCATTTTAATTAGGGAAATGCAAATTAGAACACTTGTAACACACAGGATTTGCAGAAATTTAAAAATCTCACTGTAGGAAGTATGTGGAGCCTGGGAGCTCTGTTCACTGTGTGAGACCATACAACCACTTTGGGAAGGTTGGACATTGTTTTAAAAGTTGGATATATGCTCATCCCGACTTCAGCTAGATTGGCATGTCTGGGACCCGAGGCTGGCATAGTGGTGATCAGGGCTGTGACTGTAAGGTTACTAGAGCTCAGGGGGGCCCTTGGTGTCTGATACGAGACAAATTGCTTCTACTTTAGGAGTGTAAACTGAAAGTGCCAATAATTTTTTTCCCTTTGTTCCTTAGTTTATTAATGACTCTGTTCTGGATTTTAGAAAGCCAATACTTTTTTTTTCTTTTTAAATTTATTTTATTTTATAGCTAACAGTAGGGTGCCAAAAATACAGCAGTCTAAATGAAAGAATAAAACACTATATTGCTTTTGATGAAATAAGTCATCCCCACTGTATACCTTGCCATTTGAGGCAGAAAATTAAAAAACATGCAATTATAGGCTTATTTTTTTCTCTTATTTTTCAAAAAGCTTTATTTAGGTACAGTTTACATATGAAGTTGACCTACTTAAAGTATACAATTCAGTGGTTTTTAGTATATTTACAGAGTTGTACAACTATCATCATAATTTTAATTATAGAACATCTTTATTACTGCAAAAAGAAATTTTGTACCTATTAGCAGTTATCCCCTGTTCCTCCTCCTTCTGCCTCCTCAGCCTGAGGCAGCCACGAATCCACTTTCCTGTCTCTCCAGAATGGCTATCGTGGACATTTTGTATAACTGATATATGTATATATGTGATCTTTTGTGATTGCCTTCTTTAACTTACTATACAGTTTCTGAGGTTTATCCATGTTATAGCAGGTATCAGTGTTTCTTTTTATTGCTAGATAACATTCAACTGTACGGATATATTACATTTTATTTATTCATTATTTGATGGACATTTGGGTTGTTTCCATGTTTTGGCTGTTATAAATAATGCTGTTATGTTTTTATTGTATTTTTTTTTACATTACCATTTAGTCCCCTTATATCCCACCCCCCCCACCAATCACCACACTGTTGTCCATGCCCATGAGTCTTTTTTCCTTTTTACTCAATCCCTCCACCCTCTAATCTTCCTAATGCTGTTATGATATAAAAGTTTTTGTGTGTAATATTTTCATTTCTCTTGGTTGCAATTCACTTAGGAGTGTAATTGCGGGGCCATATGGTAACTTTACATTTAACTTTTTGAAAAAACTGCCCAACTGTTTTCCAAAGTGGTTTGCACCCTTTTACATCCCCACCAGCCATATATGAGGCTTTTAGATTGTCCACATTTTCTTCTTTTTTTAAAATTTTTCAATTACAGTTGATATTCAGTATCATTTTATATTAGTTTCAGGTCAGTTTGTCCACATTTTTGCCAACACTTGTTATTTTCTCTCATTATAGCCATTCTTGTGGCTTTAATTGAGGAAATAGAAATAAAAGCACAGTGAGATTCCATTACACATTCATCACATATGCAAATATTTATACGGAGTATGTAGAGGTCTGCTATTTTTATATGATTCAGAGGTAATTTTGGCTTTTTCAATGACTTGTTGAGGTGAAGCTGCTTTACACTCTCATTTTGGGAGTCCTCCAGCTTCATGATTTTTCTCCGCTGTATTGAAGTTTATGCTAGCTGTGTCCTTACTCACTTACTCCGTCAACATTCATTAAGGGCCTGTCTCTTCTCAAAAGTCCCATCCTGAGAGATCCTAGGACAGTCCTGTGTCTTAGATATTAAGACATCTGATTTTGCAATGTGGGGATAAAGAGTGTTGTAAAAATAACTATAAAATTATAAGACAGACTAGATGTGCTGTCGTTCCCCAGAGCTTTTTTAAAGGAACTCCTGTTACCAGTGATAACTCTTAGATGTATTTCTTAGCTATTGTTAGGTGGTGGTTTAAAAACTTACTTTCTTTTTTTTTAAAGTATAGTTTATTGATTATGCTATTACAGTTGTCCCACTGTTTTCTCCCCTCCACCCTGCACCCCACTGCCCCTCAGTTCATTTCTGTGGGTCGTACATATAAGTTCTTTGGCTTCTCCATTTCTTATACTATTCTTAGCCTCCCCTTGTCTATTTTGTACCTACCAATTATGCTTTTTATCCCCTGAACCTTTCTCCCCATTTCTCCCCCATCCCCCTCCTCACTGATAACTGTCCACATGATTTCCAGTTCTGTGATTCTGTTCCTCTTCTAGTTGTTTGCTTAGGATTTTGTTTTGCCTTTTTTTTTTTAAGGTTCAGTTGTTGATAGTTGTTTGTTGTCATTTTACTGTTCATAGTTTTGATCTTCTTTTTCTTAGATATCCAGAGTAATCTTGGATGTAGGTCCTTGTCTTTCATGACTTTGAATACATCTTTCTAGCCTCTTCTTGCCTGTAAGATTTCTTTTGAGAAATCAGCTGATAGTCTATGGGAACTCCTTTGTAGGTAACTGTCTCCTTTTCTCTTGCTGCTTTTAAGATTCTCTCCTTATCTTTAATCTCGGGTAACTTAATCATGATGTGCCTTGGTGTGTGCTTCCTTTGGGACTCTCTGAGCTTCCTGGGTCTCCTGGAAGTCTATTTGCTTGGCCAGATTGGGGAAGTTCTCCTTCGTTATTTTTTCAAATAAGTTTTCAATTTCTTGTCCTTCCTCTTCTCCTTCTGGCACCCCTATGATTTGGATATTTGAGTGTTTAAAGTTGCCCAGAGGTTTCTAAGCCTCTCCTCATTTTTTTGAATTCTTGTTTCTTCATTCTGTTTCTGTTGAATGTTTTTTTCTTCCTTCTGTTCCAAACTGTTGATTCGAGTCCTGTTTTCCTTCCCTTCACTGTTGGTTCTCTGTATATTTTTTATTTAATTTTGCATAGCCTTTACTTCTTCCGTTTTGTGACCATACTCAACCGTTTCTGTGAGCATCCTGATTGCCAGTGTTTTGAACTCTGCATCAGATAGGTTGTCTATCTCCTTGTTGCTTAGTTCTTTTTCTGGAGCTGTGATCTGTTCTTTCATTTGGGCCATATTTCTTTGTCTCATCGCACCTATTATGGCGTACCTGTTATGTTGGAGGGAGTATGGAGCCTTAGGTATTCGCCAAGGCGGAGCAACCCATGTCTCTACGTTGGTGGTGCTGTATGTGGGGGAGGGGTCAGAGAGAACAATGCCGATTGCTTGGCTCTTGACCAGCTTTCAGTCACTTCCCCCACTACCCACAAACAAATTGGGCCCTTCTGGTGCTGATGCCTGGGTGGGTGGGTGGGTGGGTTTGTGTACATTCTAGGATCCCATGGGTTTCTCCAGTGAACTCTGCCATGGTGCTGGGAGTTTCTCCCATTGTCACAACACCCCCAGTTTTTTACAGCCAGAGGTTTTGAGGTTTAGTTTCCTCGCCGCTGGAACCCTGGATTGCGTGGTTTGTCTCGCTCCCCAGCTGTTCCTCCTGGCTTTTCTGAACACGAATGTGGGACCCCCTTGTCTGCCAGCCTCTACCTGTCGCCTTGCTGCTCGTCCTTTCCGCCCCTTCGCCCCGGCTCCTTGTCTCCGCCCCTCCTACCAGCTGGGTGAATGTTTCTTCTTTAATTCCTTGGTTGTCAGACTTCCATACAGTTAAATTTTCTGGCAGTTCTGGTTTTCTATTTTTAAATTTTTTGTTGTCCTTTTTTTGGTTGTGTGAGGAACCAAAGCCTATCTACCTACGCCTCCATCTTCGCTGGAAGTCTAAAAACTTCCTAAGAAGTGGTCTGTCTTATTTTCTAAATGTGTCTTATTTCCTGAACTGAGGTTGTAGAATGTACAGTAAAATGTCTAAGAGAAAATAATAGAAGATGATGAAATCCGTTTTGGGAAAAGCTTATGTGTAAAGATTTTGTTTTTGAATTCATATGATGCAGGAGGAACTTATGGACTCTGGATTTGGCTGTATAATTGTGTAACCTTGGGCAAGTTAAATAATTTCTTTACCCCTCATTTCCTGACCTTTAAAATAGGAATATTTCTGACCTGGCTGGTGTGGCTCAGTGGATTGAGCGCAGGCCTGTGAACCAAAAAGTTGCCGGTTTGATTCCCCTTCAGGGAACATGTCTGGGTTGTGGGCCAGGTCCCCAGTTGGGGGTACGTGAGAGACAACCAAGTGATATATCTCTCGCACATCGATATTTTTTTCCCTCTCTTTTTTTCTCCTTTCCCCTTTCTCTAAAAGTAAATAAATCTTTTAAAAGGTAATATAGTTATAATTTCCTAGAATGTGACAAAATTGATGGAATTTTAAATCATTCTTAATTCATATGAGCTAATTTATAATTTGTTAATTCTAGAGTCTTCTGTTACTTCAAAGTATAAGTAATAAAAAAACCTTTACAGGAGATTTTTAGGAGTCCTCATTATATTCTAAAACAGTATACTTTTTTGCAACAGCAATTTGTAAGAATGTTTCTGATAAAAGGCAGAGGGAAATGATCATAAATTCAACACTTTATTTTCTCTCACTTTATTGAAAATCAATTAATACGTCCTTACCTGAGGAAACTGCTCTTGGCTTCCTACCTCTAGATTTCCTCTCTGTTTAATATGTACAAAGTGACTCTTGTAGTGACTGACAGAAAATGTTAAGTCTCTTCCCCCTTTTTCTTACCTCCTTTTCTTCATTCTCTCTTTATTTCTCCTTTGAATTTCTTTCTCTTTTTTTGTATAATTTAAGAAAAGATTTTATTTATTTATTTTTAGATAGATGGAAAGGGAGGGAGAAAAAGAGGGAGAGAGGGAGAAGAACATTGATGTGTGAGAGAGACATCAACCGGTCGCCTCTTACACACCCTCAACCAGGGACCTGGTCCACAGCCCAGGCATGTTCTCTGGCTAGGCATTGAACCGGTGACCCTTTGGTTCGCAGGCTGGTGCTCAATACACTGAGCCACACCACCCAGGGCACTGCCTGGATTTTCCTGATATGTAGCTACCTGCACTGTGCCATTTAGCTTGTAAATCTACAGCTCAGCCTGTCTTACACTTTGTTGTCTGACAGCAGCCTGGTTTTGAGCTGCTTCTGGGACTCTTCACCTGGGTGGCCCCACTCTTTGCCCCAGAATCCATGTAGGTCATACTGGAATGCGCCTGTCTTTGACACATCCTCCAATCCCAAAACTCAGTTCTTTTTCACTACTATTTGATAGAATTTGGAGTCATTTCTGATTTTTCTGTTACTTCCTACATTGCAGTGTCTCTTAGATTCAGTCTTTCCTCACCATTTTGATGGCTGTTTCTGTGCCTTTCAACCAAGCCTTCAGCCTTTCATCCCTGGGCTAGTCCAGCACCTTCCTGCTGGGTTGCCTGTAGTCATGACTATTCTTTAACTGTGTTTGTCAGCTGACAAATTTTAAAATGTGGTACTTCTTGAATCCTTCTTGTTTGTTGTTTTTTGCATAATATATAACTTTTGCATGTCATACACACCCTTCTGTATGGCCTTGTTCGCCTGTACACTAGCACACTGATCTCTCCTGTCACCTTCCATGCAAGCATACCCATGCCCTCCACCCATACACACAGACAGACACAGCTGATGCCAGCCTTGCTGCCTTTTGCACGCTTGTTGCCCTGCTTGGAATGTCTTCCACTCTTACCTCTACCTTTCCAAAGTTCTGTCCATCCTTCAGGATGAAGTTCATGCTTTGCTTTCGCTGAAGCTCTTTGCAGCTATTTTGACCCACAGTTAATGTTCCATTCTCTGCCTAGCATTTCAAAAACTCCCCCAGTGGCTCTGTTCCAAAACCCTTTAGGGCAAGACGGATCTTTGCATCGTGCTCAGCCATCTCTAGGATAGCCAGAAACAAAGGATGTGCTCAGTAGTGGATGGAGGTAAATCAGAAGAATGGTCAAGGAAACATTGTAAATTTGTGGGTTTCCAGTTGTGTTGGTAAATATTGGAAGACAGTTCTAAAGGAATAAAATAGATTGTTTATAAGGTTTGTGATCTTTCCCTAGGGTGTTTTTATCTTTTACCTGGTGTTGCTTGGAGAAGCTTTGAGCAAAATACCTGATTTAAACATCTTGTTTTGTAAGTTAAGTTCTAGATAAATACATAGGCTCATTTTTGTCACTTTCTTAGCTACTTACTGTAAAACAAATACTATGCTATAAATAAAATGTTACTAGACATACTGTATTTTTGGTTGTACAAATTTAGTGAATGTCATCTTATGTGAAAACATGGCTCCACTTACCCTCTTGGGCATTTTCCCATATACATTATATATAGAAAATTTCCTGTATAATTTCCTTTCCCAAAGCATCTCTGGAATAGAAAGGGCTTCCCAGGTCTACAGTGGGTTAAATTAGGACCCAGGAGTTACTCCTTTTCCCTGGCTGGGCAGCAGTGTCCAGTCGCTGCCCAGCTGCTCATTCTTGACATCTGTTTCCATTTGCAGCCCCCTGGGCTAAGCCAGTGGGGGCTGTTTGTACCCCCACATGCCAGGGTATAGGAGCAACTAAACTAGACTAGTTTTCCTATTCTCTGTTTACCGAGTGCGCCTTGTTTGTTTGGTGAGAGAGAGAGTCTCTTCGTTGTTTGAGTTTCTTTTGTCCTTCTCCTCTTGTACTTATCTCCTTTCCTTCTATTTTGAGGAAAGAATCATGTTTTATCTTTGTTGCTGCTGCATAGGAAGGCACAGAATAGGAACCAAGTAAATACTTGTTGAATATGTAAGCTGCTCCTGTATTTAAAAGCCAAACTTTTTGTTAATGTATTCTCTCAAATTCTCAGCAGATTAACAACTTTGTTGTTCAAAACAAGGGGTTCTTAAGCTTTTCGGTATTCACGTACCCCTTTGGTAAACTAGCGAAGCTGGTGGACCTGTTTTCAGATTAATGGTTTTAAATAAATAAAATGCATAGGATTAAAAAATAAATCAAGTATATATATCTGTGTCATCTGAAATGTGATATGAAAATATGTGTTCTTTGGTGACAGAGTTACTGCTAATGTTGCTGTGATTTGTTGCCCACACTAATGTTTGAAGGAAGTCTTAAATTTCAATTTGAATTTAGCGGAAACAAATGTAAAAACTTTCAAATTCACAGACCCCTGAGTTCCTTGCATGGGCCCTAGGACTCCAGGTCAAGGACCTTGCTTTAGTGCTGGCTGGTGTGGCTCAGTGGATTGAGCCCCTGCCTGCAAACCAAAGGGTTGCCGATTCAATTCCCAGTCAGGGCGCATTCCTGGGTTGCAGGCCAGGTTCCCAGTAGGAGGTGCGCAAGAAGCAACCACACACTGATGTTTCTCTCTCTCTCTTTCTCCCTCCCTTCCCCTCTCTAAAAATAAATAAATAAAATCTTTTTTTAAAAAAAGAACCTTGCTTTAAACAGCAGGAATATGGTGAACTGCTTATGATAGGAAAACATTTTGAGATATTTGTCTTAGTTAACACTCTTGTTGATTTTTAATAAACAAGTTTGGGATAGGAGAGTGGACAAGATCATTATAAATTGTTGAAGATACTGATGGACAAAGACTTGGGAGTTAACTGATTTTGGTTTTACATTGATAACATTTTGGCAACTATATAGCATACAGAAAAACCTTTTAAACATATGGGTGTGGTGTCTTAGTCACATTTGGAAATGACAGAGTTAACACTTAGTAGGAAAATTCATGAATTTTGGAGTCAGACCTGAATTCTGAGTAAATTTCTTAGTCTTGCTTGAGTCTTGATTTCTTTCCCCGTAAAATAATAATACTTGCTTTAGAAAAGATGAGATGAGAGCATGTCTAAGAGTTTGGAGCTCCAGACCAATCCTGGTTTCTCTGTGATGGGAAGTGGTTTGCCTTTGCCATGAGTCTGTAAGTCCAGGGCCTCATTTCCTTTTCTGCGCAGTAGGGGTATAGGAGTAAAGGATCTTTAACATACCTTTAATCTGAAGAGTGTTTGAGATTAGGAGCCCTGCTTTGCAGGCTTATTACTAAAATGTAAACTTATTAAGTAGATGCAAACTGTAAATAGATTGCTTGGAAATGGGAGAGTAGTTTTGAGTGTTTATAATCTGATACACACTCTCAAACATGCCATCTTATTTCATCCTCAGAGCCACTTTGTAAAAATATTTTTTGTAGTTTATAGATAGGGATCTTGAGACTCCCCTCGGAAGAGTGAAAAATCTTCCAATGTCATGTGATGAACTAGATTTTGAAGTCGAGGTTACTACATTGAAAGCTGGCTTTTTGCTTTTTTTGTTGTTGTTATACAACAGTGCTAGGGGTGTCCAACCCTTGGCCCAGGATGGCTATGAATGCGGCCCAACACAAAATCATAAATTTACTTAAAACCTTTTTTTGCTCATCAGTTTTTGTTAGTGTTTGTGTATTTAATGTGTGGCCCAAGACAACTCTTTTTCCAGTGTGGCCCAGAGATGCCAAAAGGTTGGACACCCCTGACTGTTTCACGCTACTTCCCTAGTGATCAAATGCAAGACCCGTTTAGTACTCTTCTACAAAGAGAACAGTCTTGTCAGAAAGAATGCATACATATTTATTACTCTCATTTTGGAGAGCTCTAATCATTTAAAAATTAAAAAATTTTTAAGCAGTTACAGACTGAAAAGTCATAAACACAGTAGAGAAAACTCCTACCCACGTCACCCTCTGCCAAACCTTTGGCAGTAAGTTGTCCATCTGATGCATCATCACTCAGAAATCCCCTACAGTAAGGCCATTATCCTACATAAGTGCAATGCACCCATCAAAATCAGGAAATTAATATTGACACATTATTACTATCCAGTACTCTTCAGACCCCATTCAAGTTTGACCAGTTGCCCCCAAAAAGTTTCCTACTCCCTATACCCCACTTTACTGGTTAGAGAAAGAAAATCCAGTTCAGAATCATGCTTTGCCTTTAGTTGCCAAGTTTTCTTCAGCCTTTTTGATTTTCATGGTCTTGATGGTCTTGATGTGTTTGGAGATTATAGGCCTGTTATTTTGTGGTGTCTCTCAATTTGGATTTTTCTGATGTCCTGAAGATTAAACTCAGTTTATAAATCTTTGGCAGCAATATCAGAGAAATGATGCTGTTTTATTGTATCCTATCAGATGGCCTAAATTTCAATTTGTCCTTTTTTAAAAATCCTTACCTGAGGATATATTTATTGCTTTTTTAGAGAGGGAGAGATATAGAGAGACTGTATATCTGTGAAAGAGAAACATCGATTAGTTGCCTTCTGTTTGCACCCCAACTAGGGATCAAACCTGCAACCTAGGTATGTGTCCTGACTGAGAATCAAACCTGCCACCTTTTGGTGTATGGGATGGCACTCCAACCATCTGGGCCACCCAGCCAGGACAGTTTGTCCTGTTTTTGATGAGCAGCTGCTGAAGGTGGTTTCTGTAGGCTTTTCCATTGATAAGCTACTCTTTTTCTCCATTTGTAATTAATTAATATTTTGTGGATAAGTATTATAAAACTATCACATTCTTCATCAAACTTTAGATTTTGATTAATTTATATTATGGACTCATGGTTTTCTCTTTTATTCAGTCAGCTCTAATCTTTTGTTTCTGTCATTTTTATTGATGTGTAAATTGTCCCAAATTTGGCCAGTGTCCTTTTAATGTGTCTCCATTATTTTTTGGAGCTTTTTTTTGCTTTCCAGCACAAGTTTTTCTAGGCCTGTGTTTCTCACCTTAAACACTGTAACTATCCTCATATGCGTGGTTATTTATTTTACTACCTGTTTCATTCTGTAAGAAAACAGAACATTTAAAAAAGTAACTATCCAATGTTTATCTTCTTCGGATTCTTAGAAATGTATCACTTAGTGTGACTTTCTGAAAATATTGCGAAGGTGGTAGAGAATCTGATATTCCTTTTTGTGCATTTCCCCTTTTTCTTTAGGGGAAAAGGAGGTCTTTTTGTATAGGAAGCGCCAAAAGAGCTATTGTAATTGTCGAAGCTTTTCTGTTGTCAGCAGTCATTTAAAACAAAGTAAAAGAAAATAAACATTTTTAGTTGAACAAAAATGGAAGAGGAAGTGTGCTTTTCACTTGCTCCCTTATCTGCCACTTGTTTAATGTCTACCAGAGTCAGGCACCCAGTGGGGCTCTTTGCAAGGCACTGGGGCACCAGAGCAAACAAGAAGCAACATGGGCCCTACAAACCATCATGGAGCTTACAGTGTAGTGGTGAAGAGACAAATAGTCATAAAAAGTATCATGGCATAGCAGAGTCAGGAAAGGATATGCCCGAACAGCAGTTCCCTACTTGTGCTATGTGACAAATACTTACTTTACAAATTGTTCTGAGAGTAAAATGAAATCGTTTAAGTGAAAGTCTTTGTAAACTACAGACGTGTTATATAACAAAGTATGTTTTTCCGTTACTCCATCTTCTGGTGTTTTTGGCCTTCAGTTTGGAATTAACTAAAGTAACCATCCCCTGAACTAGCTTCCAGGCTTTTCTTCCCAACTCCATCCCGAACGTCACTGCACATCTCTGTGTGTACATTATCTGCTACTTTCTTGTCACTAAGCTCTGTTCAGAAACCTTGAGTGTTCCCATATTTCCTTTAGGTGGAAGGCCAAACCTTTGGTGAATAAGACTCCCTGCTAGCCCTAACCTAGCTTTCTAGACTTCCCTTACTACTTGTCTTGAAGTCCTTAATCCAACCAAATTGGGTGGTCTCTGTGTCTGAAACACACTTTGTACTTCCTATCTCTATGCTTTTCTTCTTACCTCTCTGCCTGGAATTATTAAAATTACATCTTCATTCTGGACTGGTTAAACCAAGACCTTTGTTTATTTTACTCCCTTTCTGTGTACAGTGTGTCCAGAGCATTTGGTCATCATCATTTGCCCTGTTATGTTGCTGTCAAGTTTTTCCAACTGGCGTCATATGCTCTCAAAATATAGGGAACATATTTAATTTTTTTATATTTCCCATATTTATGTAGAGTTCAGTAAGTTTTTTTCTGAGTGATAAGAAATTACCTGACTACATTTAACCCAACTTTCAAGAGTTTAAAAACAAACAAACAAAAATCCTGACTTTTCAAAAACACAGACTGAGTTTGCACTGAAAAACATTATCACTCTGTACCAATTTTGCATTCTGTTAAAAGTTGCAGCACATCTGATGTAACTGTCCTTTGCCTTGCAAAGATGAACTCCTTTGCACTGTGAGTACACTGTTGCCAAGAAGGAGGCTTCAAACTGAGGTAGCTGTGACCCCTTTCATCCCTCTCTTTTGACCAGTTTTGGTACCAGTGATTGACTGCTTCAACTTAGCAGATGCATGTATTGCTGGGGTCAGGTTGGATGTCCAAGGTGGTATGAGTGAATGAATGTGCTGCCAAAGGTTTCAGGGGCTTAAGACCCAGCTAAATCCCTTTCATTGACCTGTCAACAGCAATCAAGGCTCAACTGTGAGAAGAGGGTGTACTAAGCCCACACGAAGGGTGCACCTCAAATACCCAACTTGGATGATAGGGGAGGCAGTGTCAGGGACTCTGCAGGACACCTCCTACATTAGGGCGCACTGCCAAGACGCGGAGTCATAGCAGCTCTACCTCATACATAAAAACAAACACAGGGAGGCTGCCAAAACGAGGAGACAAAGAAACGTGGCCCAAATGAAAGAAAATAAAAGCTCAAGAAAAAGAACTAAATATAAGGGAGATAAGCAATCTATCAGATGCAGAGTTCAAAATGCTGGTTATATAAGGATGCTCAAGGAACTAAAAACGATCCAGTCAGAAACAAAGGATACACTAATTGAAATAAAGAACAATTTACATGGAAACAACAGTAGAGTGGATGAAGCTGAGAATCAAATCAGTGATTTGGATTACATGGAAGCAAAAAACAACCAATCAGAACAGCAAGAAGAAAAAAGAAGCCAAAAAAACGAGGATAGTATAAGCAGCCTATAGGACAACTTCAAGTGATCCAGCATTTGCATGATAGGGGTGCCAGAAGGAGAACAGAAAACAAGAGATTGGAAGTCTGTTTGAAAAAATAATGATAGAAATCGTTCCTAATTTGGTGAAGGAAATAGACATGCAAGTCCAGGATACAACAGAGTCCCAAACAAGATGGATGCAAAGAGAACCACTCCAAGACACATCATAATTAAAATGCCAAAGGTTAAAGATAAAGAGAGAATCTTAAAAGCAGCATGAGAAAAGAAGTTAGTTACCTACAGGGAAGTTCCCATAAGACTGTCAGCTGATTTCTCAAAAAAAGCTTTGCAGGCTAGAATGGATTGGCAAGAAATATTCAAAGTCATGAAAAGCAGGGACCTACAGCCAAGATAGCTCTGCCCAGCAAAACTGTCATTTAGAATTGAAGGGCAGATGAAGAGCTTCCCAGACAAGAAAAAACTAAAGGAATTCATCATCACAAAACCATTACTATATGAAATGTTAAAGGGACCTCCTTAAGAAAAAGATAAAGATCAAAACTATGAACCATAAAATGGCAATAAAAGCATACATATTTATCAACAATTGAGTCTGAAAAACAAACTAAGCAAACAAGAAGAATAGAGACAGAACCGTGGATACAGAGCGTTTTGATGGTTGCCAGATGGGAGGGTGGTGTCCGGGAATGGGTGAAGACGCAAGGGGATTAAGAAGTACACATGGGTAGTTACAGAATAGCCATGGGGATGTAAAGTACAGTATAGGAAATGGAGTAGCCAAAGAACTTATATATATGACCCATGGACATAAACAATAGTGTTGGGATTGCCTGAGGGAGTAGGGGGTGCTGGGTGGAGAGGGGAACAGGGGGAAAAATCGGGACAACTGTAATATCAATAAAACAATAACTTTTAAAAAAGACCCAGCATTTCTCTTTTGTACATCAGTAATAAAGAAGTTGTGTCTCAAAAATCTCAGGAATCTGCCACTTAATCTATCATAATTAAAAATGAAAATCGGAATAAAACTAGTCACCAAAAGCATTTCCCTGTTAAAAAAAAAAAGGAAACACTCCTGATTGCTATGAAGAAAAAATATCTCATGCTATGAGTACATAAAACAGGAAGAACCATGAATTTATGTTTCGGTAACCAAATGTGATCTAACAATTGGTGATGTTGCTTCTTTGAGTTAAAATCCTATAATTATAACTTTAGAAGATGTATCACTTTCAATGTTAGACTTCAACAATTCACCATTGAAAGCATAAGTCTTTGAAGAAAAGAATTGTCAGAAATTGGAAATATTCAGGAAACAGTGATGATCTTTTAGTCATACATACTTGTTAAATACCATTGATTTTTCAGAGAGATCTCTAACATACAAAATATATTTTGAATGTAATATAATGTAATTTTGGACTTTTGTCATGGGAGTCACTGCTCCTGAAACTGCCACTGAAAATGCAGCACTTTCTTCAGCAGTGTAACAGTGTCCATGAATATCTTGATGCCAGTTACCATGCACCCTTTTTATTTCTGTGATTAAAACAATTAATGATGATGATATTGCTTCTTTGTTGTAACCTCTGAGAAGGCTGATCTGTTCCTATCATTTTATTTTATGGTTTACTTTTTAGTATGACAAAATTCAAACATACACAGAAACAAAATCTTGTTATGTGTTTTCCACAATTATCAACAGATACCTGTTTATTCTCTCCTTTCTAAAACACGTACAGTAGATGCCCTCCATCCCTTTCAGGGTTTTTTTTTTTTTTTTTTTTTTTTTACAGTTTTAGTTACTCATGATCAACTGCAGTCCAAAAATATTAAATGAAAAATTCCAGAAACAAACAATTTATAAGTTTAAAATTGCGTGCTTTTCTGCATAGTGTAATAGACTCTCACATTGTCCAGCTTCATCCTGCCCAAGACATGAATCATCCCTTTGTCCGGTACTTCCGTGCTCTATTTGCTACGGCCTGTTAGTCATTTTGTAGCAACCTCAGTTATCAGGTTGACTGGTGTGGATGGTATCATAATGATTTTGTGTTCAAGTCACCCTTATTTTACTTAATAGTGGCCCCAAAATGCAAGAGTAGCAATGCTGGCAATTTGGACATGCCAAAGTGAAGCTGTAACGTGCTTCCTGTAAGTGAATAGAAAAGTGTAGTACAATTAGATATTTTGAGAGGAAGACTACATTCAGATAACTTTTATTACAGTATATTATTATAATTGTTTTATTTTGTTACCTATTGTTGTTAATCTCTTATTGTGCCTAATTTATAAATTAAACTTCATCATAGGTATGTACATATAGGAAAAAACATAGTATTTGTAGAGTTTGTTACCATCTGCAATTTCAGGCATCAACTGGGGGTCTTGGAACAGATCCCCTGTGGATAAGGGGGGGAGTACTGTAAGAGCGAGTTGCAATCTCAACTTTATCCTTTCGTATCATAGTACTTTGTAACGGATATATAGTAATTGGTTTTTTGGGGTTTTTTTTTTACAGTTTTGATTTCTGTTGCTACTGTCTCATGCTGCTCTTTGTTGTTGTGGGAAGGTTTTCTGTTCTTTTCTTGATCTTAAATGTAAATTAGAAGAGTTATAAAGTTGGCATAAATTCTCTTGAGCTTTTACTTTTTTTTCTATTTTTTTTTGTATCTTAGTTGTTCACATTGTTCTCAGAATTCTTCCCAAATGGGATGATTTTTTTTCTTTTGCTCGTTAGTACATGTTTTAAACACTGATCTGATGTCACAGTAACTTTGTAGTGTTTTGTAAGTTGATGCACCTCCTAATAGGAGCTATATGTAGCAGACACTTAGAATGATCAGCACTAGTGAATGGAGGGGGCCAGAGGAGGAGGAGGTTTATATGCCAATTAATCAGCCTAGAATTAGCCCTTAAAGGTATAGAAATTTAGTGCCAGCATACAAAGATCATGTGTTTTGTAAGTAACTGCTGTGAATGTAGCAGGCATTCGAAGTGCAGCAGAATAGCTAGTCTGTGCTAGATGTATAATTGGTCAGATTTTAAAGTAATTTGTTTTGAAATGGACTTTTATATGTATTAGATGTAATAGATATGCTACAAATAAAAAACACTGCCCAAGAAATCTATCATTAAACATATGTCTAGTAGCATATGGATTGAAGTGCAAAAATCACAGGTTCTTAGGGATTTTTAGTTGGAGTTTATAGATATTAAGGCTTTTGTTTAGAAAAAAGATTTTTTGTCTCTTATTCTCCATATGTATGCAATATTTTAAAAATTCTTTCTTAAACTGATAAGGCATCAGGTTTTCAGAGTTGGGATACTTTTCAATAATTATTTTAGTTTTTGTCACTCTTTTAAATTAAAGGATGATTATAAAAAGTATGGAGGAATGAGACTCGAATTCCATACAAATGGGTGACAGAACTACCCCAGTTAATTCCATTCAGTGGACATAAACTGCTTGTTCGCTGCTTTCAGACACTGTCCAAATCATAGAGAAAGACTATGGCAGGGCCAGTCCCTAAGGTGCAGGTAGACCAAAGTGGCCTTCCTAAAGGTCACATAAAACAACGTGGTAATTTTCAAGAGGAAAAATTTAATTCTGCTTGGGAATGTGTGTTATTTTTCCCTTCATGTTGCAGGATGCGCTGATCTACCTATGATTTCCCTTGGTTTCTCCATCTGAAAGTTGTTCTGCTTTTATGAAATTGTTGGTAGAGTTCTCTCTTTGTTGTAAAGGCAGAGCTCACACTTGGAAATCTGGAAATTTAAAAATCCTAAACCAAATTGCCACCAGCTTAGATCATTTGAGAAATAGACTTCTTTCCTTCTCTGGCCTTTGTCATTTCATTCAGCTCTCTGCTTCTACGGTTATAACCTCATCATGATTACTGAAATCCTGTGAAGAGAGTCAACATCTACCCAGATTCAGGCTAATCTTCACCCCAAATGAGATACACTTATGAATTGAGTAAGTGTGGCAGTAACTCATAAGTATAATCTCAAGGTTAGTCTTATGATTGATTGAGTCTTTTTGACCCTGGTAATCAGGTTCCCATGAGTGGATCCTTGTCGTTTTCCCCAATTATAATGATTAAATTTGTGCTATGAACTCCTGAGTGTCAGTGGCTAGTTTGTTCTGGTAACTTAATTTTCCTAATAATTGTTCTAAGCCTTTACATATGCCACCAGCCTATTTGTTTATTACCTAGTATTATCTTGATCTGCATAGATTTTACTTTCTCATGTAATTGAACCTGTAAGCTTTAGAATTGGGTACTTATTCCTTCTCCTTTCAAACATTTATTGAGTCTCTTTTTGGACCATGGGCTAGAGAGAGAAAATAACTAAGTCCATGACTTTTAGAGTAACTGGGGGTATCAACATCAAAATTATTTCTTCCAGTTTTATGGAGATATACCTGACATATTACATTGTATTAGTGCAAGGTGTACAACATACTGATTTGAAATATATATAGCAAAATAATGGCCACAGTAAGTTCAGTTAATATCTGTCACCTCATGTAGTTACACATTTTTTTCTTGTGATAAGAATTTTTAAGATTTACTCTTAGTAACTTTCAAATATACAATATAGACTATAGTCACTGTGCAGTACCTTATATTCCAAGAACTTAAAACCAGAAGTTTTTTTCTAAAATTTTTATTTTTTGTTCAAATACATTTGTCTCCACCTTCCCCCCCACCACTTTCCCCTGCCTCCCCCCACCACTTTCCCCTGCCCCCCCCCCTCAGTCCTTCTCCACTTTGGTTTTGTCCATGAGTCCTTGGTATGTGTTCCTTGACTTGACCCCTCTCTCATTCCCTCTTGACTCTGTTGGTTCTTTTTTCTTTCAATGTTGCTGGTCATATTTTCCTTGCTTATTTGTTTTGTTGGTTAGGTTCCACTTTACAGGTGAGGTCATATGGTATTTGTCTTTTATGCCCTGGCTTATTTCACTTAGCATAATGCTCTCTAGTTCCATCCATGCTGTCGCGAAGTGTAGTAGTTCTTTTTTTCTTTCTGCTGCATAGTATTCCATTGTGTAAATGTACCATAATTTTTTTATCCAATCATCTATTGATGGGCATTTAGGTTGCTTCCAGCACTTAGCTATTGTAAATTGTGCTGCCATGAACATTGGGGTGCATAGGTTTTTTTGAATTGGTGTTTTGGGATTCTTAGGGTATAGTCCCAGCAGGGGAATCACTGGGTCAAAAGGCAGTTCCATTTTTAGCTTTTTGAGGAAATTCCAAACTGTTTTCCACAATGGCTGCACCAGTCTGCATTCCCACCAACAGCGTACTAGTGTTCCCTTTTCTCTACAACGTCCCCGGCACCTGTTGTTTGTTGATCTGTTTATGATGGCCATTCTGACCAGTGTGAAGTGGTATCTCCTTGTGGTTTTAATTTGCATTTCTTTGATGGCTAGTAATATTGAGCATCCTTTCATATGTCTCTGGGCCCTGTGAATGTCCTCCTTGGAGAAGTATCTGTTCAGATCCTTTGCCCATTTTTTAATTGGATCATTTGTCTTCTTGGAGTGGAGTCGAGTGAGGTCCTTATATATTTTGGAGATCAAACCCTTGTCCGAGGTATCATTGGCAAATATATTTTCCCATACGGTTGTCTCCCTTTTCATTTTGCTGATGTTTTCTTTAGCCGTGCAGAAGCTTCTTATTTTGATGAAGTCTCACTTTAACACCAGAAGTTTTTACCTTTTGACCACCTTCACCCACTTCCTCCAACCCCCATCCTGTGCCTCTGACAACCACCAATCTGTTTTCTCTGTATCTGTGAGTTCAGTTTTTTCCACATGTAAGTGATACCATATAGTATGTCTTTCTCTGACTTATTTCACTTAGCATAATACCCTCAAGGTTCATTCATGTTGTTGGCAAGCGGCAGGATTTCCTTTTTTATGGCTGTTACTTGAGTGAGTGAGAGAGAGAGAGAGAGAGAGAGAGAGAGAGAGAGAGAGTGTGTGTGTGTGTGTGTGTGTGTGTGTGTGTGTGTGTAATTGAATGCGAATTTAAACTGAACCAGGTTCTCTTTAATACTTTACTAGGGACAATACAGTATAGCCTCAACATCCTGTGTGTGTGTACACACACACACACACACACACACACACACACACGATGTTTTTTTTACTTTTTCATCCTTTGATGGATACCTAGGTTGTTTTTATGTCTTGGTTATTATAAATAATGCTGTAATTAACTTGGAGGTGCAGATACCTTTTGAGGTAGTGATTTTGTATTTTTCAGAAAAATGGTTCAGAAGTGGAATTGCTGGATCATATGTTAGTTCAACTTTTAATTTTTTGAGGAACCTCCATACTGTTTTCCACAGTGGCTGCACCAATTTACATCCCCACCGGCAGTGCGGAATGGTTCCCTTTTCTCCACATCCTCACCAGTACTTATTACATCTTGTATTTTTGAAAATAGTCATTCTAACGTTTGTAAGGTGTATCTCATTGTGGTATTGATGTTGAGCACCTTTTCATGTTGAGCACCAATTGGCTATTTGTATGACTTCTTTGGAAAAATGTCTGTTTAGATTTGTGATTGGTAAAATTTAAAGATACATATTGGGAAAGGAACAGTTCTTTGTCTCATCAAGTCTGAGTACCAAGATCTTAGTATCAAAGTCTAATTAACTGAGCAAAGTTAGCTTTGAAATATTTTGCTTGGTCACACAAGTAGTAGACTGTGTAAAGTTAAGTCTAAGTCACTTTAAAGTTTTAATTCTTCTGTGTTCTGATGGAATACAGATAAATTGAAGTGCATTTCAGAGGAAGACTAGCATGGTGCAGGAACTCAGGATCTGTTTTGGGAATAACTGTTAGTTCTCTCAGCTGTAGGAAGGGCTCTTATGTGAGTGAAGGCACAGCCCGTTCTGAATGGGCAACACCAGTGCACAGAAGCCATCCTTCTTTGGGGCGTTTTAAGGACAGACTTTGAGGTAGAGCTCCTTAGAAATATGATAGATTGTCCAGAAAGGTATTCATGGGAGTTTTCTGTCACTGTGTCACTGATGGTGTTTGAATGCAGGATGGACAGCTTCCTCAGCAGGAATGGTGGGGAAGAACTTGCTAAAGACGTACCATAGGTTAATGGAGCAATGTTATTTATGGAAATGTTGGGGTTTGAGGATGGTGTATAACCAAAAAACTATGAGGATCAATGGACTAGTTGTGACCTGTTAAAAGTTCCTTCTAACTTTTGAATTCATCGATCTCAGTTTTTCAGTGAAACAAAGAAAGATTTTTAAAAAATCATCCAGGCAGTTGACTTAATGCATGTAAAAGTGCAGGGCTAGTTACAGTTCCTGCTAGCACTAAGCAAATGTTTGAGAATGAGATGGCGATGGGAGTATAAAGTATTTAAGTATTTAGGAGGGAAATGAGCAAAAGGAAAAATGTTTATATGTTGAACTTCATCACTCATCATTTGAGTAAAGTGGAAAAATTATTTTATTCTCTTATTTACCCCACTCCATCAGTATCCCTCCAAAATTGCAAGGTTGGCTGGACAACCCACAGTAGTAATGTTTATTTATTAGGTTTATTTACTTGTTTTACAAAGTGTACTTATCTTTAAATTCGCAAGGCCAAAATTATATGATGTAAAAGTTCTCATCATAGTATTTGTTAAAGCTGAGAACACTCTCCTCCACTTTTTTCTTGACAAGAGTTTTTCATTAAGGTGGCTCTTTGAAGTCTTAACTGGCAGTCTGAATTTGCTTGACATTTTGTTAAAGATTCAGTTAAAAGTAGTACTCAGTGTTTAAATGGCTTATTGATTTTTTTCTTAAAAGATTCCTTTGAGAGGAATCTGAAGTAAAGCTTATGACCTTTTCATAGTTGGATTTGACATTAAGCCTCTGCAAGCATTGGGTTTTGGTTTCCAAGTCAGGAAGGACCTACTACGTGTCATGTCACCTTACTGTAGGCCATGAAATTCCAAACATGATGTGGCTAAGCTTGTGATAATCTTCAAATTGTCATTTTGGAGGAATTTAATGTGAATTTAAACAATCGAACCAAGTTCTCTCTCATACTTTACTAGGGGATGATACAGTATAGTCTCACATCCTGTGAGAAGATACTGAGGAAATACATGTTGATGTAGACTGTGCTTTGAGTTATCTTTATGATGAGGTTTTTCCTGAGTGTGAGTGGCTGTGTTTTGACCAACTAGCTCATTTATTTTTTTGAACAGCTTAAATGCAATTAAAATAACCTTGTTTTCTCTAATCTCCCCACCCCCCTTCCAAAAACAACTAGCCTTTGGAACATAAGGCAGAACCGTTTTCATAGATGGTGCTGGACATTTTTTCCCTCTTAGACATTAATAATCAACTATTTGCCTCAACCTTATTTTTTGTTAATTTGCAAATAACAAAGCTTTGAATTCTTGTCAACTTGTTTTGATGACTTCAGGCGCCTGTCTCTATTTTAATTATACTTTTGTCCAAGGCTGAAAGAAGATTTATATTTTGTAAAAATGATTTTTAAAATGAAACATGAGAATTAGTGTAACATAGTATTATTAAGGATTAAAAATTATGTAGATAATTTTGTTTTACATGCTAGAAAGCACTCGCTAGAGATTGGTAACCTTTATAGTGTTATATTTAAGTTTACTTAAATCATTAAGGGTAAGAAAAGGTTTTTAGGGAAAAAATAGAAAAGGGGAAGCAGCATTGAATTTTTTGGTTAAAAGGTGTAGAGATTTAACCAAAAATTTATATATATTTAGGGTAGGCACTTCTGGTTTTCAAAGGATGTTTACTTTATAGATTATTAAATGTGGGTACTTAAATCTACAAAAGCAAATAACAAGCTGCAACTAAGTTCTAATACCGATCAAACAAAAGGCTGCCAGGCACCCTGCTGAGCTCTAGAATAACAGGTTAAGTGCCTTGTTGTTCTGCCAATTATGGTTTTGGTTTTACATCTTGCGTATGAGTTTAATTAGGTTCCTAATTAGCATAATTTAGGCTTTTTTTCCTTATACCTCTTTAACTTTTGCACTCTATTATTTACAGATTTAACATGTGTTACAGCATGTCTCTAGTAATAACCAGAGTTTTACTCCTTTTCTGGAAGCTCTTATTTTAAAACCCACTGAAGAGTTGTTTCTAAATAGCTTATACTTGTTCCTCACATCATTGTTATTAGACGTTCAGCATGTTTCTTAGGTTGTGGACAGGACATGATGGCCCAGTGTTTTGCAGCAGCCTGTCACCATCATGCTGTTTTCCCAGAGATGTCCCGGGGGCAGCAGCATTGCCCTGGGATTGGGAGGCGTCCCTGAGGGACTGGTTTTTATCAGAGCATGCTGTGTAGGTGCACGTAGTGATTTTCGAAGGGTAGTAGCCCATTCAAAGGTCCTTGGCATTTACAACTAATAATCTGCTTACTTTAGGGCCTTAAATTCTTTTAAAAATGCCAGTGAATTAATTGTACAACACATATGATTATAGTTCAGGAGCCTTTAAAGTCCCACATAAAGCTTTTAAAAATACCTGTGTGCTTTATGTAACATAACAAAGCAGCAAAACCCCACAGCATCCTGCCTGAAAATCACCCTCTTTGTTGAAGGCTTAGAGGACAAAGAGGGAGAATTAAAGTTTTGTGAATGATTGGACAAGAGGCAGCATCCCAGGGATCTGGACACATTAATCACTACAGCTCGCCCTCCGCTGTCTTCTCTCCACCTCTGGGGTGAGGCAGAAGCCTCTTACTCCTTTGATGGAAAGGCTTTGTTTAAATGCTTTCCTCCTGATTCTCAGAATTTTTTTTTTTTTTTTTTGATGATAGCTCTTTGTCATACTGATTCTTTTTAGCTTCTTGATTGTTGTCTGAACTCATGTCATTCCATTCCATCAAAGAATTAATAAAGAAATATACTTTAATTTTTAAAAATGTGTACTGTATGACATGCTAGGAAGGGTTACAAGGATATTTGGTAAGAAAAATCAAGAATATTTAAACTGCTTATGGGCTAGGAATCATCTTTGAAACAATAATTATCTTTATTCTAGTAAGAGGCTTGTTAGAACAAAAATTGAGAATATTCTTTGAGGGTATACTGTGCTATAAACTTTTACATGTGTTAGTTGATTGAACAATCAAAATAACTTTATGAGATAGGTATAGCTGTTAAGAATTTCCGTTTTACAGATGAGGACACTGAGGCATAAGTTGGTTATGTGACTTGTCCAAGGCCATGCAGGAAGCAGGCGGTGCCCTTGGGGCTCAAACCTAGCCTTCTGGCTCCTGAGGCCACATTCTTTCTTCCCAGGACCACCCCGTTACTTTTGATATGGTGTTGACCATTCATAGAATCACTTTGATTTCCTCTCTTTAGGGAGCTAGGCTAACCACTTAAGTTTTTTATTAAACTTTCTGTACTTTCAAAAGTTGTCATGTAGGGTTCACTAACCTCTAAAATTTATGACCCCAAACTTCCTTGGAAACATGAAGCTTGAGACATATTTCTAATATTCTAATGTATATAATTTATTAGGTCTCTGTTGTTTTGTGTGGTGCTGTATTTTATGTAAATTATCATTTAATCTTCACAATAGTTTTTCAACATATGTAAATTTCCTATTTAGCAGATAAGGAAACTGAGCTAGTAAGTGGTAGCCTGGGGAATTTAAACTGGTTCTTTTATGGTTAGTTTAGTCCATGATCTCATGATTAGCTATCCCCCAGCAAAGTGAGTTTTGTTGTTTTTCACTGTTTGGAGAAACATTTGCCCAACTGATGCAGACAAACGCACAAGTCAAAGATCTGAGTTCTCTTCTGGGCACCTGTACTGTTTTTTTCTAAGTGATCTTTTTTAAAGATATTTACTGTGCTGAACTTTGAGTAGAACAAATTTAAACTCATTATTCACCTTCAGTTGATTTTTCTTTCTCTTCAAGAGGAGTCTGCTTTTAATGAAGTATATAAGGGCCTTTATTTTATTGCAGCTTTATCAAGATATATTTCATATACCATAAAATTCTGTGGTTTTTATTCAGTATTCTACAACTGTAATGACAGTCTAATTTTAGAGTGTTTAAACCCCCTAAAAGAAACCCTGTAATACATTGGTAGTCACTCCCTCCACTAGCCCTTAACAGTCACACTAATCTACCCTTCTGTCTCTATACATTTGCCTGTTCTGCACATTTCACATAAATAGAAGTATATAGTATGTGGCCTTTTGTGTTTGACTTCTTTCACTTGGGATAATGTTTTCAAGGCTTTTCAAGTTGCAGCTTGTATCAGTATTTCATTTCTTTTTATGGCTGAATGATACTCCATTGTATTAGATATATCACATTTTATTTACCCATTAATTGACAGATGGGCACTGGGGTTATTTCTACCTTTTGGCTATTAGGAATAATGCTTCTCTTAGTATACATGTACTAGTTTTTGTGTGGACATATGTTTATATTTCTCTTTGGTACATACAAAAGAATGGGATTGCTGGGTCATATGGTAACCCTATGTTTAACATTTTGAGGAACTGCCAGATTGTTTTCCAAAATGATTGTACCATTTTACATTCCCACCAACATTGCCTTTATGTTTTATCACCCTTAGAGGAGTAGGGCCACCTGGTAAATATCACAGTTCATTAAGGACTGTAGGTGTGGGATGCTCACAAAGGGGACTCTGAGCCTGGCACGCAGTGTGAGGTTGATATTTCTCTTGCTTCGTCTCCTGCTGCTCTAACTCCTTTGCTTGCTTATGTGGCCTCTCCTACCCTGGCCTCCTTGTTACTCTTAGAACTCAGTTCACATGCTCTCACATTAGGGCCTTTGCGCTAGCTTTTCCCTCTGCCTAGCATGCTTTTTCCTTTCATAACTCTTTCAAGTCTTCATCAAAATGTTACCTGTTCAGAGAAGCCTCTCCCCATCCTGTTTAACTTTCAAGCTGTTCCATCACCCTTGCCCAGTTCTATCACTTACCACATTTAGAAGGACTGTACTTTTTCTCCTTCCCACTAAAATGTAAGCTTCATGAGGGCCGAGATTTGGCCAGTTTTGTCTGCTGATAACATATCTCCAATATTTTGTTAGGGCCTGACACATAGTAGGTTTTTGCTAAATATTTGTTGAGAAAGAATAAATAACTTTTCATGTCAGTGAGTGCCTTTTGTTTTTCTTAAAATGAAAATTTAAATCCTAGAAGTACATATATGTACATTGTCATCATAGAAAGTTTATCCAATGCAGATAAAGCAAAACTTTGTTTTTCTCTGATTCTCCCTTTCCTGGAGGTAACCACTGGTAGTGATAGGACTTATTCTTCCAGACTATTTTAAACGTATCTGCACAAATATATGTGTATTTGAAATAGGTAGTTTTGTGTATGTTTGAGTATATTTTATACAGACACACATGCATAAACTATTTATACACAAACCTATTCATCATGCCCAGTATAAACTCTATACCCATTAAACTATTTCATTCTTTTTGACTCTCATCTTAAAGGTGTGCCCTAATTTATTGCTTGATATTGAGTTTTTTATTTTTCTCTAGTGCAGACACTGTTCAAGCATACATTTAGGTTCTTGGACTTTGTACACATGGGGATGTTTCTGTGTGTATGCCCTGGAAGTGAGAACAGTTTTGTTATGCTATGTATTTCTTTATTTTCTTTGGATAATTTTCTGAAATAGATACTAGAAATGTCACTGCTGGGTTGTAGAGAATGCAAGTAAAATCTTTTGATGGAATAAAAATTTCTCTCTAAAAATGCAGTGTCCATTTGTGCTCTCCAACTGGTTATGACAGCATCCATTTCTCCCTGTCTCCTCCCAAATTGGATGTTATTAATCTTTTATTTTTGCCAATCTGATTGAAAAATAACTCTTTGTAGCCATTGACACTGAACATATCATTATATAATTATTGATCATTTACATTTCTTCTCTAAAATTCCTGTTCGTACCTTTTTTTAAAATTAGGTTTGGTATCTGTATCTTTATAGATTTACCGGTGCTTTCTGTGACTATGGCTCTTAGTCCTTTATTTATTAGATACACTGGAAATATTTTCTTCTAGTCTGTAGCTTGGCTTTTAAAGTTATTATTGCCAGTCAGAAGTTTTAAATGTTTATGTAGTCAAATGTATCTTATGTGCTTAAGGAAGTCTATGCTATTCCAAGGTTATGCTTATAACTATTATTTCTCTTATGTTTTCTTTTGTTGTCAGTCTTGTTTTTCATGTTTTGCTCTTTTGATTCACTTGGATTTTTTTTTAATATGACAGCAAGGATCTAATTTTTTCCTCCCAGAATGGATAGCCAATTCTTACACACTCTCTTGTTTGTTTATCCTTTCGCAATTGATATTATTACACAATGTGATTTATTACAAACTATACTCTCATATAAATGGACCTATTTCTCAACCTTATTCTACTTTATCAATATATTTGTCTTGTACTAATGCCACATTATTTTCATATTTTGGTAGAGGAACTAGTTTCATACCATCTTGTAAAAAAATATGGCTGGATTGTACATTTTCTCTTTCAGATGCATTTTAAAATTAGCTCATCAAAGTTAACAAAATACTTTGTGGGATTTTGATTGGGAAGAAAAACATTTCTCAGTTTTTAATGTCCATGTAGTATTTACATTATATACTTGTGCCATGTTTTACTCAGAAATTTCTCCTTGTTAATCCAAAATAATCCTTTTAAAATATTGCCTTATAATTTGGCTTTTTAAAAATTGAGATATAATTGACATATTAGTCCAAGATATACAACATAATGATTTGACAGCTATTTACATTGCAAAAGGATTACCATAATGTTTATTTAACATCTATCACCACACATAGTTACAATTTCTTTTTTCTTATGATAAGCACTTTTAAGATTTATCCTCTTAGCAACTTGAAAATATACAATACGGTATTTTAAACTATGGTTACCGTACTGCACATTACATTCCAGGACATGGGTACTCTGACCCCTACACCCATTTCGCTCATCCCTCACCCCTGCCTCTGGCAACCACAGATCTGTTCTCTGTATCTGTGAGTTTGGGTTTTTTGTTTGGTTTTGTTTTTCTTTTTTTTTTTTTTAAGAGTCCACATATAAGTGAGATCATATGACATTTGTCTTACTCTGACTTTTTTTTTATTCATTTAACATAATGCCTTTAGGATTCATCCATGTTGTCACAGATGATAGGATTTCTTTTTTTAAATGACAGATTAATATTCCTCTGTGTGTGTGTGTGTGTGTGTGTGTGTGTGTGTACCACATTTTCTTTATCCATTTATCCATCAATGGACACTTAAGCTATTTTCGTGTCTTGGCTATTGTAAGTAATGCTACGACGAACATGGGGGTGTAGATATCTTTTTGAATTAGTGTTTTCATTTTCTTTGGATATACACCCATAAATAGAATTGCTAGCTCATATGGTATTTCTATTTTTAATTTTTGAGGACTCTCCATACTGATTTTCCTAGTGGCTGCACCAATTTACATTCCTACCAACAGTGCACAGCAATTCTCTTTTTAAAGAAATTAGGGTATTCTTGAGCTCTGGGTTTCATTTAAAGCTTTATTGGTTCTATAAATTCATTAGTACTGATTTGTAGAACTGAGTTAGATATGCCCTATGTTGGGTTTAGATAATCATGAAAAAGTTAACTAAGTTAGAGTCAAGGGTCAGAATTAATTTAGATCAGCAATTTTCAAGTGATGTGCCATAAGAATTTTTAAAACATGTGATGCCTGACTATTTATTCAGGGCACTGACCTATATTCCCTTAGATTAAAAAAAAAAAATGACAGCATCCAGCATAACAATAATTATCTGGTGTAAATGAATCAAAATTATATCATTTTTTAATCAGATGAGCAAAAAATTTATTTTTTGGTGTGCCACAATTTTTAGTAATTAGTTTATGTGTGCCATGATATGAAAAAGGTTGAAAATTGCTGATTTTAGATATGAGCAGCTAAGATTTGTCAATCAGTAGCTAAGACTGGCTTTATAAGTTTTATTTTTTATCTCCCTAGTTAAAAATGTAGCAGTAGGTTGAAAACAACAGCAACGAAACAACTAATTAAACAATAGATTTCTACCACTAATAGTTACTTGACATTTTACAGATGAAAGCACATTTAATTTAGTCTGTAACATAGGACATGTACAAGATCAGGGAGTGATACTGACTTGTGGAGAATGAAAAGTCACTAGAAACCTACTCCTATTGGGAACTGAAAATATAGTGACGCTACCATTAGCATCTACTGTCAAGGGCAGGGTTAACTTTGCAAATTTGCCAAAAATAGAGCATCTGATTTGTTGAATGTTTGCATTTTATCTAATTTAACAGCACACTTCAAATTATTGGTCTTCCATCTGTTGAGTAAAGTGGTAGGGATGTAAATTCTAAGATTTCAATGGGAATTTTTCTTTTAACTGTCACACAAATATTTATTGAATTAAAGTATTTTGTTGCAACCACCAACATACTGGATACATACAAGATCTGTCCAGAAAGTGTCCAGCCATGTAGTATGAAAAATAGAGACATTTATTGAAGAAGATACAAGAAACTTTGTACATATGACAGTGATGCCTCAGTCCCCTTGAAAGTAGGCAGCTTGGGACCTCACACAGTTTTCCCAGTTGCCATCAGCTGCCTCGTTATATTTTCTTGAACTTCATCAGCGGTCTGAAATTTCTTCCCTTTCAAAGGTGATTTTAGTTTTGGGAAAAGGCAGAAGTCACAGGGTGCCAGATCTGGGCTGTAGAGGGTGCATAGTCACCTGGGTGATTTGATGTTTGGCCAGAAAAACTGCATGAGATGTGATGCATGAGTGGGTGCATTGTCGTGATAAAGCTGCCAATCACCAGTTGCTCATAGCTGCTGCCTTCTGAATCATCTGAATAGTTTCTGTGGAGGAATGTTCAAGCTTCATGTAAAATTTGATGCAGGTTCGTTGCTGTACTTGCTCAGTCATTTTGAATGCAACAGCCACACAGTACACATGCTCACTCAATGGCATCTACCACCCCCACTGACTAGTACAATGAAGTCATCGCTGTTCTCGCATGCACATTCCAGTCCACTCTCCATGGCTGCTAGGTCACACTGATGTCGTGCAAACTGTTCTTGTTATAGTAACAATGATTGGACTTTTTCTGGACAGACCTTCATATACCTTTAGAGCCACATTGAGTTCCTGTCCTTCTTAAGTGCTTTAAATGTTAGTTATGTTGAACATGTCAAATCATTTAGCTGAGGAATCCATCCTACAGAAGTCTCTCTTGCAATATTGTAGCTTTTCACATAAATACTCTTTCTTGTTTCATTTTAGCCTTGGAAACAAAGTTCATTAACATGAAGCAAAGTAGTCTAGGCTTAGAGTGTGGATTGCTTGTATAAACTAAAAAACTGAAAACAAGATGGAAGGGGAAAGCATCATGTAGCTGTTTGTTGTTCAGATGACTTTTAAGTCTTTTAAAAGATTGGTTAAAAGGTAATTATTCCATGGTAGTTTTATTTGACTGTATCACTAAAAATGAAGCAATGAATTCAGTTTGATTTTATTCTGCTGGGGGGGGGGTGCGTGGGTGTGTGTGTGGGTGTGTGTGTGCGCGCGCACACACACGCAAAGCTTGTTTTATACACTTAGTTTTTTAAAAATTTTATTTATATTTCTGAGAAGTGTTTCAAATTTTAGTATGGCTCATTCTGGCTTCATGTCTTATTAGAACCCCTTCTGAATGTCTAGGCACCTGTTTAATTTACTGAGACATTCTAAATAACATGAGTAAGGTCCAGAATTTGTTCATGAAAACTTACTTAAAATAACTCTTGAAGTATTCTGGTCACCTCAAGAGGAATACCAGAATCAATGATAAAGACAGTAAAACAATTTAATATGAATAGGAAATAAATAAGAAGAAATAAATGAAAAGTGAATTAAATTTCCATATTCTAAGCTGGATACCTTACAGGGTTTTTTTTTGTTTGTTTTGTTGTGTTGTTTTTTGTTTGTTTTTTTTTGGAAGGATGTCACTGCATAAGAAGACAGCAGACTAACAATAAAGAGAGATTTAACAGATGTTCCACAGCAAAAGGCTTTCATGAGTTTATTTTTCATGATCCTATTATCATGATGAACTGAGTGTTCATTGGTTTAATCTAAATGATGTTGTAAGATTGGGGGGAAAAAATCAGTGTTAGCTTTTAGGTGCATAAGACTTGCATTTTGCCCAACTCATGTCTTATTGGCGTTGAATCTTAATTTATTATTGTTGTTATTATTTTGTACTATGTGGCTCTGCACAAAATACACTGGCATATGTCAAGAGTTTATGAATATAAGTAGTGGATGAAATCTTCAAAGCATAGTGAACCTACAGATATTTATTTAGCACTGAATTTGTTATATCAAACCCATGATGAAGTATCAAGACTATATGTAGTCTTGATATAGTAAGTTAGTGCCATAGGAACTTGAATAGTTAACATTAACTCTGTTTACTATGTAACCAGCTGTATGTGAAATGCCCGTCAGTTCTGTGAGGTAGGTATAGTACTATTATCCCCTTTTTACAAATGATGCCATTGGCACAAATAAGTCATTTGTTAAAAGTTACATAGCCAAGTAAACAACACAACTTTTACTTTTTAATCATTTTTAATTTTTCAATTATGCTTGACATATTGATACAATATTACATTAATTTCAGGTGGACACCCCAGTGATTAGAGATTATATAACTTACTAAGTTATCATCCCAATAAATCTCATACCCATCTGACACCATACATAGTTATTAGAATACTATTGACTCTATTCCCTAATCTGTACTTTATATCCCCTTGGCCATTCTGTAACAACCAATGTGTAATTATTAATCCCTTCACGTTTTTCACTCATTCCCCTAACACCCTTCCCATCTGGCACCATCAAAATGTTCTCTGTATCTATGAGTCTGTTTGTGTTCTGTTTTTTAGATTCAGTTGTTGATAAATATACATTTGTTGTCATTTTATTATTCATATTTTGATTTTTTTTGTTCTTAAGACCTTTTAATATTTCATATAATACGGGTTTGGTGGTGATGAATTCCTTTAGGTTGTTTTTGTTTGTTTGTTTTTTTCGGAAGCTCTTTATTTGTCCTTCAATTCTAAATGATAGATTTGCTGGGCAGAGTAATCTTGGTTGCAGGTCCTTCCTGTTTAATCACTTGCAATATTTCTTGTCACTCCCTTCTGGCCTGCAAAACTTCTTTTAAGAAATCAGCTGACAGTCTTATGGGAGTTTCCTTGTAGGTAACTAACTGCTCTTCCCTTGCTGCTTCTAAGAGTCCCTCTTTGCCTTTAACCTTTGGCATTTTGGTTATGATGTATCTTGGTGTAGGCCTCTTTGGGTCCATTTTATTTGGCACTCACTGTGATTCCTGGACTTGTATATCTACTTCCTTCACCAAGTTAGTTGGTGTAGGGACTGAGGGAATCCCCAGGGTGAGGCAAACAGTATGAGGCAAACAGTGTGAGCCAGGTTGATGGAGACTCAGATGTGGCACCCACCTGCAAGCTGTGTTGGAGGAGGGCCCATCAAAGGTACAGTGGCCTCGGCCAGCACTTTCATCTGGGAGAAAGCTGACCCCCTAAGCTCTTGCCCTGATGCCAGGCAATTTAATTCCTCCCTGTCTGTCCCTGGTTCTTCTCAAGGTGCTGTTCCAGTGCTGCACCTCAGAGGAAGTGAGTCAGAATAAATCCATGTGTGGCCCCTTTAAGAGCAACTGCCCGGGACTCCAGAAGCCCACTGTCTCACTCAGCCTCAATTCCCACTTGTTTGTACAGTCAAAAGTTATGGAGACTTCTCTTCCTAGTGTTGGAACCCTGAGCTTGGGGGCCTGTTGTGGGTCTGGGGCACCTTGCTCCTCAGGGGGGACCTCTACAGACAAGGTATCTCTCCCGATTTTTATCCAACTCTTGTAGGTGTGGGACCAGGCTATTCCGTGTCTCTGCCCCTCCTACCAGTCTTGATGTAGCTGCTGCTTTAATTCCCTAGTTGTTGGACTTCCATTCAGTCAGATTTCAGGTGGTTCTAAATCTAGGACTTCCATTCAGCCAGATTTCAGGTCGTTCTGAATGATGGTTGTAATTTTGATATGGTTGTGGGAGAATGCAAGGACCATGTTTACCTATGCCACCATCTGGACTGGAAGTTCAACAATAAATACAAGACTTTTTTTTTTAATACTCCCCTGAGGACACACTAATTTATTCTAAAGAGAGGGGAAAGGAAGAGAGAGGGAAAGAAACATTGATGTGAGAGAGAAATGTTGATTGGTTGCTCCTTGTATGTGCCCTGACCAGGGACCAAATCCACAACCTAGGTATGTGTGCTATCCAGAAGCTGAACCCGTACCTTGTGGTTTACTGGATGATGCTCCAGCCAACAGAGACACACTGGCCAGGGCCAAACACAGGACTTTTAAAAGTTAATATAAATTATGTTGTCCTTCACTTGCTTTTTTCCACTCAATGTAGACAACATTCCCATGTGTTTTTATGGATCTACCTAACTTCTTCTAATGGTAATGGTTGTGTATTTCCTAGTATATTGTATTATAATGTATGTGGCCATTTCATTCTCATTTGGTGAATATATAGGTTGTCTTGTCTCTAGTTTTTCTGTTACAGATAATACTGTAGCGCAAATACCATCGGTTATGAAGCCTTCACATGTGTTTTGTATGACAAATTTTTAATGGTAGAATTATTGCTCTAAGAGTCTTTTAAATCTTATAGGTTAAGTTATTTATCATTAAATTCCTTTCCAAAGAGGTGTTATCAATCTATATCCCAAGTTCTCTCATTTTATCTACCATTTTTGCCAACATCAGATACTTTTAGTTTAAAATTTTTACCAATCTGAAAGTTGAAAAAAAAGGTATGTAATTAAAAATTCTTGTTTTCCTTAATACCAGTAAGGTTGAGCACATTTTTATATGTATTATCTCTTATTTTTTAATGTGAGTTAATTACATATTTTGCCCATTTTTCTTGTTGAATTACATGAGCTTGTATATGGAAATTAACCCATTATTTTATATTTTGCTAGTGCTTCCAGTCATTTATTTATTCATTTTTATTGAAGTTTAATTGCCATATAACACATTAGTTTCAGGTGCAACATAATGATTTGATATTTGCCAGAGATCACTTCAGTAAGTCTGGTTGACATCAGTCACCATACATAGTTACAAAAAATTTTTTATCTTTTAAAGAGCTTTCAAGGTTTACTCTCATCTTTGAATTTTATTTATGGTGTCTATTTTAATGTTGAAGTTTTATAGTTTTATGTTGTCTTTGCTGTCACTCCTTTATGGTTTCTTAAAAAAAAAAAAAGAATATATTTGATCATTTATTTACTTTTCCCTGCTTAAAGGACCCTCAGTTACTTCCCCTTGAGAGGCAGTATTAGTGTTTCAGGACATGGAATATAGACCTTTTGCTTTGTCTGAAACCTAGTTCTGTTACTTGCTTCCTGTGAGACCCTGAGTAGGCCAAGTACCTGGCCCGTGCCCGTTTCTTCATGACAATACTCACCTGGTGGAGTTGTTGGGAGTATTGAAGGGTTAGTATGTTTAAGTGCTAGGACAGTGCTGAGCACATAGTATATCCTGAGTAAATATTAGCTGCTGTTCAGTTTTATTGTGACACTTACCTTTTGGTTGCTATGCTCCAGCCACACGGGCCTCCTCTTAGTGGCTTCTTACCTTAGGGCCTTTGTACTGGGTTGGCCAAAATATCTGTTATGTTTTTCCTGTATGATGGCTATAGTAGTGCTTGGTTGTCTTTAACTTCCTTCATAAAAATTTTATTAGATTGTATTGTGACAGTTGTCATGTCAGTGAGCATTTAAAAAAACTTATCAAAATTGGTGAGTTTTTGTACAGCCATTTTAATATTGAAGGTGGAAGAAAATATGCAACATTTTTGACATATTATGCTTTATTATTCCAAGAAAGGTAAAAAAGCAGCCAAAATGCAAAAAGAGATTTGTGCAGTATATGGAGAATGTGCTGTGACTGATGGAACATGTCAAAAGTGGTTTTTGAAGTTTCTTGATACTATTGACATTTTGGCCAAATACCTCTTTGCTGTGCAGCTTTCTTATGTATTGGAAGATGTTTAGCAGCACCCCTGGCCTCTACCTACTGGAAGCCAATAGTGGGAGATAGCCAACATACTCAAAATATCCAAGTCAACAAAGTTATTGGTGAAAATGAAAAATGTGACTTTTATTTTTTGGAAAAAAAACCCAAACCATTCAGACTTCTTGGCCAGCCCAGTATGTCCTGTTGCCTTTGCCTGGAGTATTTCCCTTCGTCCCCTTTTGCTTGACTGCTATTTCCCCTTTAGTCTCAGCTTAAATACCATTTTGTTCAAGGACTCTGTCCGTAACCTCTCAGTTTACGTTAGGTCTGCCATTGTGTTTTATCTTGGCACCCACTGCTTTTTCTTTACAGCACTTTAAATAATTCTTTGAAATCATTGGTTTAATTTGTCTGCTCCCTGTTGAAAACAAGCTTTATGAAAACAGGAACTATGTCTCACTTTACCCTTATCCTGTAGAACAGTGAATGTTCTGCAAACATCATAAGCTGGTGTTTGCTAAATAAGGGGAGTTAATGAATTAATAGGTGGAATGGTAAAGTTTGAATGATTTGGGCGCAGGCAGAAAAGTAAGCTGAGAGAAAAGGGCGTATTTAGAGGATTTAAATTTTACTGCCCAGTTTCTGTTCAGTTGTTCCTTTCTGAAAGTGTGGGGGTTTCAGTGTTCATGTTGTATGATATGATTGTGAGTTAACTAGCAATTGTCTCAAAGAGATACTCATTATTTTAATACTTAAGACTTTCTCTGTACTCATTATGAAATGTAACTTGGAAAAGATCTTATATCCATATTACAGATTAAAAATTGATAGAATAAGGTCTGTATAAAATTGGTAGTGATTAGTAAGCTCGAACTACAACCTGGGTATCCTGTTTATTCACCTGCAGCTGTTGTGTTTCAAGTAGCTTGCACCTTTTCAAGGGGTATATTAACATTTTTCACAGTGCTTCAGGTCCTTTCATGAGAATTGATTATTTGTTGATTAATTACTTGTTGGGGGCTCTAATACACACTCCAAATCTTTTTGAGAGGTGTAGAGTTGCTCAATCCTCTATCCACTAGAGCTGTGGCTTGGTGCTTATCCCACTCACAGTTTTCTGTATTGTTGCCCTATGGTTAGTTAGTTCACATCATTCCTTCCTGTAGCCACTCCCTTTCCCCTTTTCATTTACTTTTTACAACCTGTTACACATATACCAAGGCAATATCTTAGATTGTTTTACATGTATTTATGTAAAGCAAGATTAAATAGAGTCATCCATGCTGCAACAGGGATGAACGTCAGAAACACATCAGGTGAAAGAAGCCAGAAGCAAGAGACCATATAGTGTATGATTGCATTTACGTCCAGGAAAGTCAAAATCTCTAGAGAGAGAAAGCAGATTAGTGGTTGCCTGAGGCTAGGGATGGAATGGGTAGGAACTGGAACCTGGAATGAAGTTTCTTCTCAGGAAAATGGGAATATTCTAAAATTGGATTAGAGTGGTGGTAATACAACTTCAGATTTACAAAAAATTCGTTAATTGTATACTTAAAATGGTAAATTTTGGTATGTGAATTATATCCCAATAAAGCTGTTGTAAAAAAGAATAAGTGGGTTCAGAACCTATTTTGGAGGGGTTCTCTTTTATAAGTGTAATTATAGACTAATATAGTTGATACTTTTTGGTTCTGCATAATAGTTTAGATAAATGGAATGGAAAACTAAATAAGGTGATATACTAGATCCTGAATATTACTCGTTAGGTAAGACAGAGCATTGAAAGGTAACCGTCCTCCACAACCCAGGAATTCATTATGAGTTAGAGTGTTTGTGGATAGGAATCATGATGCTAAGTATGATTGTGCTGGCCAAAAAGTTTGTTTAGTTTTTTCTGTATGAGGGCTTTAGTAGTGCTTAATTGTCTCTATTTTCATTAGAAACAATTTTGTTAGATTATATTGTGACAGCTGTCATATCAGCCTGCATTTAAGAAAAACTTATCAAAATTAGTGAATAATTTTGTGTAGCCATTTTAATATTGAAGATGGAAGAAAACACACCATTTTTGGTGTATTATTATTTCAAGACAGGTAAAAACAGCTGAAATGCAAAAAAAAAAAAGATTTATGCAGTATATGGAGAAGTTGCTGTGACTGATGGAATGTGTCAAAGTGGTTTGTGAAGTTTCTTGGTACTATTGACATTTTGGCCAAATAATTCTTTGTCATGGGGCTGTCTTATGCGTTGGAAGATGTTTAGCAGCATCCCTGGCCTCTATCCTCTAGAAACCAATAATGGGAGATACTCAAAATATCCAAATCAATAAAGTTATTGGTGAAAATGAAAAATGTGTCTTTTATTTTACAGAAAAAAATAAACAGACTTTTTGGCCAACTGTCTAAAAATCTAAGTTTAAAGAGTAATAATTCATTTATATGGTAATTTCTTGTGATTTTTAGATATCAAGATCTTGATAGAGCTCTCTCTCCACACACACCCTCACCCCCCCCCACACACACCCCCTTAAAAATTAGCAAAGGTATCAGCTTTTTCTCTAATTTCATGTATTCTGCCACTGTGTTTTTGTTTTATCTGTTCTCTCAACCAGCTGGAGTTCCATGTCTTATAAATGAGTAAACACACTTGAGCTTCAGGCTATTTATGTGTTCTTTTTATTTTTTCATTTTTTAGCACTTTCATTTGGATCCTTGGATGCCCATTGATGGTTGCTTGAGACCTGCAAGTAATCTTCAGATCATAGCAGAACTGTAAGGCCTGTTCTTTGGGGAGGAGATAGTCTGTGTGCTATGGAAATGAACGGGGAGCAGCAGCTTGATGCAGGTATTGGTTTTGGTGAGCAGAAATTATTCTTCAGAGTGCAAACTATATTACTTTTCTATGTTACATTGTCTCATTTGTCTTTCTAACACTAAACAGGAAGCTCTTTGAAGATAAGAGTTGCCTTTCTCTACCTGGCAGAGAACCTGGAACTAGGGGGTGCTCATGATGTTTGCTGAAAAAGTAAATACCTTTAGGAACAGAATTATTTTTTAAAAAACAAAATTTTAATTTTGATAGTTACTTTTGAATTATTTTGAAATAATTTTATACTCATTAGAAGTTGCAAACATAGTACTGACAGGTGCCAGGTACCCTTCCCCAGTTTCTACCATTAGTTACATCTCATTTAAGTATATTACAGTGTAAAAGCCAGGCGAATGACATGTATAAAGTGTGTGTAGTTCTGTGCCATTTTATCACATGTGTAGATTCCGGTAACCACCACTTCAGTCAAGATACAGAACTATTCCATCACCACAAAGAGCTCCTCTGTCCTACCCCTTCATACTTACACACCTGACCTCTCCCCCCGGCCTTCCCTAACCCCAGGCAACCATTCATCTCTGCTCTGTCTTTATAATTTTGGCATTTCGGGAATGTTACATACATGGAGCCACATAGTATGTGACTTTTGGAGTTTGCCTTTTTTCACTTAAAATAATGCCCTTGGTATCCATCCCAATTCTTGTATATATCAATAGTTTGTTCCCTTTTATTGCTGAGTAGTATTCCATGGATATACTAATGTTTGGTTAACTGTTCATCTATTGTTGTATATTTTGGTTGCTTCCAGTTTTTGGTTATTACAAATACATTTTCTATGAGCAACAGAATATATAAAATTTCATTTTTCTGGGTTAAATGTCTAGGAGCACAATTGCTGGATCATATGTTTGATAAAGAAACTGCCATACTCTTTTCAGAGTGGTTGTACCATTTTACATTCTCACCAGCAATGTACAAGAGATCTAGTTTCTTCACATCCTCACTGACATTTGGTATTGTAATTATTTTTTGTTTAAGTCATTATGATACACATGTAATAATGACAGCTTATCCTGTTCTTTCTTTGCACTTTCGTAATGGCTAGTGATGTTGAACATGTGCTTATTTGCCATCCTGTATGCTCTTCAGTTTAGTGTTTTCATGTCTTTGGGTCATTTATTTTATTATTTGTCTGCTTTTTAATTAATAATGATTTATTTAAAACTATTGAGACTTGTAAAAAACAACTCTATTGAGGTATTTTTTTTTTAAAGATGTAATTCACATACCATAAAACATCATTATAGAGTGTATAGTTCAGTGGTTTTCAGCATACTCACAAAGTTGTGTGACCATCACTATTTCTAAAATATTTCATTACCCCCCAAAAGAAACCATGAGCAGTCATTTCTTGCTCCATTCAGCCTCTGGCAGTCACCATTAATCTACTTTCTGTCTCTGTGGATTTACCAATTCCTGCTTTCTTTTGATTAATGTTTATATGATATACCTTTTTCATTTTTGTACTTTCAGCTTGCCTATATCATTATATTTGAAGTAAGTTTCTTATAACAGCATATAGTCATTTTTTAAATTTCAGTCTTATAATTGGTGTACTTAACACCTTTTACATTTAATGTATTTATTGATATGTTAGGGCTCAAGTATGCTATTTTTGTTCATTTATTTTCTGTGTTTCTTGTTTTTACCCCCTGCCTTCCTCTGAGGTACTTGAACATTTTTTTAGAACTCCATTTAGATTTGTCTATAGTGTTTTTGAGTGTCTCTTTGTATATCTTTTAATTGGTTGCTCTAGGTATTATATTGTATATAAATTATCACAGTCTGCTGGTATCATCATTTTATTAGTATAGAAACTTTAGCTATTTTTATATGTCTTTATCATCTTTAATATTTATAATAAAATTGTCATAAATGTATACATATATTGAGAACCATATCAGATATTAAAATTTTTGTTTCAACTTTCAAACGTAATTTAGAAACCTCAAGAAGAGAAGGAAAATATATTTTAAAATATTTTTACTCTTTTTATTGTCCTTTACTCCTTCCTGATTTTCCGAGATTTCAGATTCCTTTTTTCTGACATTTCATTTCCATTTATAGAATTTCCTTTAGTCATTTTTATTTTTTAAGAGCAGGTCTACTGGTGATAAAATTTCTTAGTTTCCCTTCATCTTGACAATGTCTTGATTTCCCCATTTATTATTAAAGGAAATTTTTTGCTGGATATAGGAAAAGTTCTTTTCTTTCATGTCTTGAAAAACAGTGTACCTTGTGGCCTCCATGGTTTCTGATGAGAAGTCTGCTTTCACTGGAATCCCCTCTCCCCCACCTCATCAATATCTTGATGCTTTCAAGCTATTTTTTTGTTGTCTTTAGTTTGCAGAAGTTTGACTTGGGTATATATTTGCACTGATTCCATTTAGTTTTTCTTGTTTGGGGTTTTCTTAAACTCTTGCCAAATTTGGAATATTTTCAACCATTATTTCTTCAGATACTTTTCAGCCCTCTTCTCTTTTTTCTCTTCTGGGATTCTAATGACACTAATGTTAGGTCTTGTGTTGTTCCACAACTTCGTGAGGTTCTTTTCATTTTTTTTCAGTATTTTCTTTCTGTTTAGGTTGGGTATTTTCTTCCAGCTCTGTCTTTAATATTAGTGTTTTTTGTTTTTTTTCCTTCAGTCTTCCCCATTCTTCTCTGGGGCTTATTCATGGGGGTTTCCTTTGATGATTACATTTTCAGTTCAGAAATTTCCATTTTGAACTGAGGAGAGATGAAGGAAGGGAATAGCTCCAACCCAAAATGCTGCAACACCACTGTTCTAACCAGGGTTCAGTAGCTTATCTTGAAGAGATGCTTTTCAGTTTGTTCTGTGACTTCAGTTAATTTCAGAACTTTGAAATGGTTGATTTTCATTATTTAGCCAGTATTTTTCTGCTTTTCTGGGAGAGTGGGTTCACTGAGGTACTCACTCTGCCATTTAGCAAGTTGATTTTTCTTATTTCAGATGTTATTTATTCATGAAATACATATTTCTGTCACATTGGTTCCTGTGTTCTTTTGATGTGATGTCATGTATCTTTGATGCATCTTCTAGTCCTAGCTTTATGGCACAGTAAGGTTCCCAGGTACCTAAATTTACAATATTCCATTTCTCTAAAGAGCTGTTTCATCTTCTTCTCTCTCCTTCCTTTCTTCCTCCCTCCCTCCCTCTCTTCCTACCTTCCTTCCTTCCTTTTTTAAGTGAACATGGTATTTAGAGAACACAGTCTAGTGCTAGGGTGCTCATTGATACTAGGTTGTCATTTCTTCTAGCTCTTATCCCTTAGATAGCTGGAAAATTTACATCTTTTGAAGAGAAAAAATCAGATGGCTTCATCTGATATTTAAAATTTTAGTTTAAAAATACAGGGTTTTTATTCCTTTGATTTTTATGTTTGTGTCTCTTTTAGAAATGTGTTGTTTCATAATGATGTTAATATCATTACTGATTTGTTTTTACCTTATACCATTTCTGTAGTTCTTTCAAAGTAACAATATAGACATTCCAAATAGAAATAAGGTAACAGTGTAGTTTAAGATTTTTCATGGCTTTTGTCTTTAAGTATACTCTACTGGGGTTTGCAGTCAGATTATTGTATTTTAATATGACTTATAGGAATTCTGTCTCTTTTTTTATAGGCATATTTGTTTCAGATCATTTTCAATTATTAGACTTTTGATTTAAATACTTCTAAATTATACAAAGTATATACATAGTTATTAAGTGAAAATTTTATAACATTCCTACTTTCAACCTGATAATATTCATGCTTTTTGTACTTCTCCATATACTAGTTTTATTATTTATTTCTACTATTCATTTAAAAATATAAACAAATATTTGTGAGTATGTGCATATATATTTATTTTCATACCTCTCTTGCTTTATACAAAAGTAGAGATACAATAAAAACTGCTTTGTAGTTTGCAGTTCACTTATTATATATTGGAGATTATCCCACATCAGTATATAGAAACTGTTCTTATTCCTTTTTACAACTGTATAGTACTGGATGTATAAACCATAGATTATTCAGCCAGTTCCTTATTAATGGACATTGGGTTGTTTCCAGTCTTGGTATTAGAAGTAGTGCTGCAATGAATAGCTTTGTACATATGTCTTTTTGTATTTTTGCCAGCATATCTTTGGAATAGATTCCTAGAAGTGGGATTGCTGGATCAAAAGGTAAATACATATATCATTTTGCTAGATATTGCCAAGTTTTCTTTCACCAGGGTTGTGTCATTATGCTTTACCTGCTTAACTATAGCCTCACTATTAGAGTATGTTGTCAAACTTTGGAATTTTTTTCCAGTGTGATATTTCAGTGTAGTTTTAATTTGCATTTCTCTTAAAATGAATAAATTTGCGTATTTTTCCATATGTTTAAGGACCTTGCATTTCTTTTTGACAAATTCTCTTCCTGTATTTTGCTCATTTTTCTGTCAGATTATTAATCTTGTTTCTCAGTTTTTTAGTAGTTTTTAATATATGAGATATTTTAGTTCATTAGTTCATTATTTTTATTGTTGTCTATTTTTATTTTTAAACTAGTATGTTGTTTCAGGGACTAGGGTTCTTGCTAAGGACCATGAATGTCCAGCCTTGTTACATTTTAGTAATGGAAATTGACTTTCTACTGGCCCACACTTCTAGGATGTTCCCAATGTAGTCTTTGTTGGCTTGTTATATTTCTGATGAAGAATTTCAAGTACATAAAAAAGAATGGGAAACAATATAAGAACACCCACATAGCTACCATGAAGAATTAATAAATATTAATGTTGTGTAATACTTGTTTTTATAGTGGTAAAATATCCATATCCATTATACACAGTTGACTATTTTAACCATTTTTTTTAAAAGTGTACTATTCAGTGGCACTAAGTACACTCATGTTGTGCAACCATTACCATTGTCCACCCCAGAACATTTTTTCATTTTCTCAAACTGAAGAGCTACACCTGTATCACACTACTAACACCCCATTCTTTTCTGCCCACAGTTCTTGGAAACCACCATTCTTCCTTCTGTCTCTATGAATTTGACTCCTCTAGCTACCTCATATAAGTGGAATCATATAGTTATTTGTCCTTTTGCAAGTGGCTTAGTTCACTTAGCGTAATGTCCTCTAGGTTCATCCATGTTGTATTATGTCCTAGAATTTCCTTCCTTTTTTTTTTTAAATCTGATAATACTCCATTGGATGGATGTATCACATCACATTTTGTTTAATTTATTCATCTGTTAATGGACACCTGGGTTGCTTCCAAGCTTTGGCTATTGTGAATATTGCAGCTATGAAGATTCATGTGCAAATAATCTGTTTGAGGCTCTGCTTTCAATTCTTTTGGGTATATACCCAAAAGTGGAATTGGTGGATCATATGGTAATTATATTTTTTAATTGTTTAAGAAGCTACCATGTAGTTTTCCACTGTGGCTATATTATTTTACATTCCCAGACCAGAAGAGCACAAATACTCCAATTTCTCACATCCTTCTTAACATTTATTTTCTACTTTTTAAATTATAGTCATCCTATGGGTGGGAGGTGGTATCTCACTGTGGTTTCAATTTGTATTTCCCTAAATGATGTCGAGCATGTTTTCAGGTGTTGTTTCCATTTTTAAAAAGAAATAAAATGCAACACAGTTTATGCCTCTTTTGTATTTGTTTTCTAATCCTGTTTTCTTCTCTCCATACCCAAAAGTAGCAGTGTTTTAATTGCTGTATTTTCTTCCCATCCTTGTTTTTATAATGTACATGTATTCATAAACATTATACTGCAGAGTTCTGTTTTGAAGCCTGAACTGTATCTTCTTGTGCTTTTCATTCTGCCAGTTTTATTTGATGTTGTTTTTTTTGAGACTTATCTGTGTCAATATTAATTAACTCATTTTAACTGCTGTATAGTAGTACTCCATTGTAGGATTGCCATAGTTTATCTCTTCTCCTACTGATTGCTTCTGTCTGTTGCTATTACAAACAGTGCTGTGGAGAGAATCATGTATTTGCCTCCTTGTGTTGGTGTGAAACACAGGCTCCCCTGGAGTGTATTCATTCAGCATCTGTTTATTGTGAACTTGCTAGCGCCAGGCATTGTTTTGGACAGTGGGGATGTATCAGTGAACAAAACTCTGCTCTTAGGGAGCTGATGTGAACTGTGATTATTGGATTATGGAATGTTTAAATCTTTGCTCACTCAACAAAAATTTATTGAGTTTCTGCTGTGTCAGAGATAGAGTAGTGACCAAAACAAAGTTTCTGTCTTTATAGAGTTTATTATCTAATGGGGAAGATAAAAAGACATGGTATACTGTCAAACAGAAATGAATAACTTGAAGGTAAGAAAGCAGAGCCTGGGGGTTTTCTGCTCTGGGTACTGATGGAAGGAAGGGCTTTTTGGAGAGATGACAGTTGAGTAAAGGCCTAAATGCAACAAAGATGTGAATGGCACCAGAGAATCAGTCTTTGAGCTGAGGTAGAGCCTTTGAGGAAAGAACATGATTAGAGAAAAATGAGAATAAGCTCAGTGTAACTTGAGTGCAGTGAGCAAACGAGGCTAGTTCAGAATGATGTGGCAAGATAGGTAACAAGAGGGTCAGATAATGTAGGGCTTTTGCAGTTGCTCAGAGGTTTTAGATTTTATCATAAATGTGACTTAAAAGGTAAATGATGTCATAGGCCTTGGACTAGAGACATAGCAATAGGAATGGTGGGAGGTGATTAGATTTGGGATATATTTCAAAGGTGGTATCTAGAGAATTTTCTGATGATTTGGATGTAAGATGTGAAAGAAAGGGAGAAAAGTAAGAATATGCTCACATTCTTTCAGATTGAGCAAAAATATCTACTAGCAGTATGTTTTACTTAGCTGGAGAGTACGGAGGAAGAAATGAGATTGAAGTTCAAGTTTGAAATGCCTACCTATCAAGTATCTCAAATATTTGGCAATCCAAAAACAACCCAAAGTGGTTTTAACAGTTGCACTCTTACCAGGTTTGTATGATCCATTTGGGAGGATCGCAGATGTCTCCCAGCAGGAGACAGCATGTCATACTTTTATGCTGTTGAGATTCATTGACAGTCATTGCTCTAAGGGAACCCACCATAAAATCAATTAACTTGTTAGGAAATAAATTATAAGTTAGATTTATTACTAAGTTTATGTTTTTGTACCTTGAGTTTTCTCTTACTGTGGTTCACCTGTTTTTGTTTCTTTTTATTTTGCTTTTAATTCCAGATGCCGGATCTGGTGTGGAAGAAGTGGAATTAAGCTGGGAAGATTATCTAGAAGAGACAGGGTCCACAGCAGTTCCTTATGGATCTTTTAAACATGTAAGCAGTAACTGTATTGCTTTACTGTTTATACCTGTTTCCTTTGACTTACTATACCATCATTAGGGAGTTTGGCGTTATTTTAAGTTGGGGCACTTGAACTCGAGTACTTTTTCCTTTTCCTTTCCCTGCTACCCTCATTAAGAAAACTTGGCATACTCCTAAAATTATTTTGGTTTTGTGTATTTCCTCCTCCTTAATGCAGGGGTTTTCTTTTTGACTGGTCATGAATATTCTTTTATTTTATTTTTTTTTAGAAAGCTTTCTTGTAAATTGAAGCAAATGGTTTATTTTACACATTAAATTATAAAATTTTATGATTATTGGTTTGCTCATTGAAAGTAATTCCAGTAACATTGCTTGCTTTCTGTCACATTGAGCAGAAGGGTAAGTAGTAGCATACAGTGAGTGAGTCACACTAGTGGCTTGTGCCGCATAGTTTTATGCCCTAACAGCCCAGTTTAATGCTTTCTCAATGGACAGCATATTTGCTTATGTAATTAATGCCTTTCCAATGTAAGAAAATAGTCCAAATTTTATTAATAATTTATGTTTAAATCTAGTTTTTAAAAAGTTTATTTTTCACTCCCTCTTAAACGACACAAAATTATTGATTTTAAAACTACTTATTTTATGTTTGTCTTAGTCTGCTCAGGAAGCCATAACAATGTAACATAGATTGAGTGGCTTAAAAAACAGAAGTTTATTTTCTTACAGTTCTGGAGAGTACAAGTCTGAGATTAGGGTGCCAGCATGGTCAGTTTCTGGTAAGGACTCTTGTCCTGGTTTGCTGAGAGTGCCTTCGTGTTGTGTCCTCATATGGTAGAATGTGAGAGAGCAGGCTCTCTGGTGTCCCTTCTTATACGAACACTAATCCTGTTGGATCAGGTCTCCACTCTTAAGGTCTCGTTTAATCTTTACTGCCTTCATAAAGGTTCTGTCTCTAAATATAGATACATTGTGAGCAAGGATTTGATCATAAGAATTTGGGGGGAAAGAGTTTAGTCTATAGCAGTGATCAATAGCACATAGTTTCTTTGTTCTAGAATTTGCAAAGATAGTCAGAATTGTCTGTGATTTTGTGAAGTTGGACCGTATTCTTTCAGATGTCTTTATAAGCTAAAGAATGATGCTCTTTTCAGTTTGTTTTCATATAAAAACTCAGTTATAGTAGTTGTCCTTTTGATTATTTCTTAGTTCATTTTTGTCTCAAGTTTAAGTGAGAATTACATATTTTAGATAAGGATTTTATTTTGTATTGCGTTGGCTAATCTTGTAACTTTTTAATAGTGTTTTAATGTAGAAAGTTTATTAGTGATTTTATAATATCTTTGAATTCTTGTTTTTAATGTTATTACTAATCGATATGTATTTACACAAACGTATTTATTTATACTAAAATGCAAATGAAGGACAAATTTCCTAATCAAAAATCTTGTCTAAAGTCACTTTAAAGAGACAGATTCCTCCTTCTCCTCTTTGAATGACAAAGCAAAAAAAGAAAAGAAAAATAAATGCGTACATAGTCTCACTGTCAAATTTAGGAAATATTTGTAAACGTGAATCAGCATATTGGTGACAGGCTGATAAGTATACTGGAAATGAAGCATGGGTGTAGGTAGCCTTTGGCTAGCAGATCACAGACAAAGCAGACACAGCTCAGATCTCCAGAATAATGGAGATGGATGTGCAAGCCACTGGCAAAGAGTTTCATAGGACCCAGTTTAGGAGGGAAGACAGGGCTTAAGAAGGAATTAGAAGTTAGCCACATTTGCAAGGAGGACGGGCCTTAGTGAAAAATCCTTCGTCGAGGCACGTCTCGTGGAAGGAATAGTATCCACTATGGGAAAGGCACTGAGCTTTCTGTGGGTCTTCTAGACCAAAAGCCTCAAGCTGATAGGGGAAAGGATGCAAATCCTATTAACCCCAGGTTACAGGTGAAGATCCTTTATAGCCTGGAGCTAGAACAGAAGGAATAAAAGCCCTCCGTCCCCTGGGGGAGGGATAGAAATACACGCTAGAGCAGAGGTCCTGTATAGTTGGGGGAGGGAAAAGATGTCTGAGAAGTTCTCACCCCCAGGACCCAGGGACATGAAACCTGACTAAAATTGAGGCCCGATCTCAGAATTCCCTCTTGACCCTGTCCCTGACTATCAGTTAGAAAATGTTGGGTAGCAAAGGTTTATTTGTCGGGGAGAAGAAAGGAAAGAGTATGGAGAGAGACAGTCTGTGAGATGAAGTCACAAAGAGAAGACTTAAATCTGAGGGTGGAGCAGCAAACACTGAGGGGTAAAAAACCCTCTGTCAAATAAGCCTACTATCCAAATACTAGAAAATGCTAATGGAATTGGAAGCTTGTGGTGCACTGTGAATAATCAGAGCAACAACAAAACCCAAACCCAGCTCCACTTCTAACTAGATAGACTGGATGTTCTCCCTCAGACTTGAGGCATAAGAAGAAACTTATTCATTCCCAGGTATAAATACTATTTGCTTCAACCTTGACTGCTTTACACAGAATGTCTGGCTTTCAATAAAAAATTATGGGACACATAAAGAAGTAAGGGAAAAACAGCAAACTGTCAAGAGACAAAGCAATCAACAGAACCAGACTCATATGACCCATATGTTAGAACTATCAGAGAATTTTAAATAACTGTGATTCTTTTTTGGAATTTGTGCTTCTCTGTTTACATTATCCATCTGTTCTTACATATCATCCTCTTTTTCCACTTGAGATTTGCTTTTTTAATGTGTTTATTTAGCTGTAAATTTCCCTCTTAGCACTTTTCACTGCTTCTGATAAATTTTGTTATGTTGTATTTTTGTTACTTGTCTCAAAGTATTTTCTGATTCCCCTTGTGATTTCTTCTTGAATCATCAGTTGTTCTCCCTTATCTTCAGTTTCACTTTCCACAGTTTTATTTACCTACTGTCAACTGTAATCCAAAACCATAAAATTGAAAATTCCAGAAAAAAGCAATTCATGTTTTATTTTTACTTTATTGTTTTTTCATAAGTTTTAATTTGCATGTCACTCTGTGTAGCATGATGAAATGTTGTACCATCCTTTGCCATTCCACTCCATCACACCTTGGACATGAATCACCCTTTTGTATAGCTGTAAATGCTACCTGCCTGTTAGTTGCTAATAGCCATCGTAGCTATCAGATCAGCTCTCACGTTATTGCAGTGCTTGTGTTCAAGTAACCTTTATTTTACTGAATAATGCCACATTCATATAACTTTTACAGTATATTGTTATATTTGTTTTTATTTTATTCTTAATCCCTTCCTATGTTTAACTTATAAATTAAACTTTATTATAGGTGTATATGTATAAGAAAAACATAGTATGTATGAGGCAGGCATCCACCGTGGGTCTTGCAAACGTATTCCCTATGGATAACAGGGGTAGCTGGTTTGAGAGTGGGTTTAATCTCCACATAGTTCTGAATTTCCTAATTTTTCTTCTGTTATTGAATTCCATTTTCATTCTATTGTGATCAGAAAAGATACTTTGAATCATTTCAGTCTTTTTAAATTTAAACTTGTTTTGTGGCCTAATGTTATGGTCTGTCCTAGAGAATGTTCCATGTGCACTTGAGAAGGAAGAATATGTATTTTCTTCTGTTGAGCGTTTTTTTTTAATGTCTGTTCTCATTGGTTAATAGTCTTGTTAAAGTCCGCTGTCTCCTTTCTGTCTGCTTGTTCTATCTGTCATTGATTATAGGGTACCAGTTTGTTTATAGATCAGCATAACCTTAATATCAAACCTGACATGAATATTTTAGGAAAGGAAAATTACAGAGTAGTATCGCTCATGAAGACTAATGCATAGGATATGCATACAAAATAATAGAAAACCAAATGTAGCTGAATTTAGAAAGGGTAATACATTAATAACAAGTTGATTTTTCCAGGAATGCAAGGTGGTTTAGCATTTGTAAATCAACCAGCATAATAAAAATAGCAGAATAAACGAGAAAAATCACATTATCATCTCAATATATAGAGGAAAATTATTGATAAAATCCCATACCCACCACGATAAAACTTTTAGCAAACTATAGATGGGAATTTAGTTAACTTGATAAAGCATATCTACAAAAATGGTACAGGACATTATATTAATTGATAGTAAAGGTGCATGCTTTCCTTTTAATAAGCAAGACAAAGATACTGGTTAACATGACTTCTGTTCAATATTGTTCTGGATGTTCTAGCCAATACAATTACATAAGAAAAATAGTAAGGTGTATAAGGATTAGTAAGGAAGGAAAAAATGTCATTACTTGCAGATAAATAAAATAATTTGCAGACATATTAATTGAGTAATTTCAGCAAGATTATTAGATCCAAGGTAGCATTAAAAAAATCTATTATATTTCTATATATGAGAAATAAACGAAAGTGAAAACTAAAGAAAAATGTGATTTAGTGATATAATAACACTTAAAAAGTCAAAGAGCTAGGAATAAATGTAACAAAAATTTGCAAAGAAACTTTAAGCCCTTATTGATAAAAGTTAAAATGAAGCAATATACCTTGTTCATGTAATGGAAGACTCACTAATGTATTGATGTCAGTTCTCTTTAAATAGATGTGTATATTCACTGAACCCAACTTCCTTCCCTCCCCCCAAAAAATCTAGGTAGAAATTGACAAGCTGATTCTAAAGTTTATGTTGATTATAAAGGAGCAAGGATAGCCGGACACGGCTAAAGAATAAGATGAGAAGACTTACTGTACTAGATATCAAAGTTAATTAGGGCAGTATAGTTATGCTCTAAGGAAAAGCAAATCAGAAACATCTACTTTTGTAGGGACACTTGATTTATAACAAATGTTTTCCAATGGTGTTTTCCATTTACAATGGTGAGGAAAGGTAGTTGGTCAATTATATATGCATTTTCAAACAAATAAAGCCAGATCCCTGCCAAATATTATACACAGAGATTAATTTGGGGTAGATATTAGTCCTAAATATGAAAGGCTTCTAGGAAATAATACAGTATATTGTTATGACCTCTAGGAATAGGGAAAAATTTTGTTTCAAAATAGAGAAAGAGCACTAACTTTTTAAAAGGAGAAACACTGATAAATCAGACTGAATTAAAATTAAGAACGTCTGTTCCTCAAACAACACCGTCTGGAAAGTAAGAAGAGTAACACAAGTAACTAACAAAGAACTGAAACCCAAAATACAGACTCAATAAAAAATTGACGAGAAACTTAGGCATTTCCCAAAAGAACTATAAATAGTAAATATAAAAGTTCTCAACTTTATTATTAGAAAATGAAAATGAAAATCATAATGAGATATACTGCATACTTTCCAAAATGGTTAAAATGAAAAAAACAGAAAACACAAAAATGTTGGTTAGAATGTTGGAGCAAAAGAATTTTTGCTACTGGGAAAGTAAATTTGTGCCACAACTTCGTAAAAAACAATTTAACCCTCTGTTATAGAAATCCATATCATATGCGTATGTACCAACAGATATACAAAAATATTCATATAATCATGGCAGTATTCTTTGTAGTCTTCCAAAACTGGGAATCACCCACAGTGCCTACTATTAGTAGCATTCAAAGGGATAAATTGTAAATATGGAATAATATAAAGCAATGAAAAGAAATAAACAGCTGTGATGCAATAGTATTTATGAGTTTCATAAGCAATGTTGGGAAGCTGAAACCCCGCACAGAAAAACATTCATACTGCACTGTTAAACCATGGTGTTACAATTTAGGATGGCGATTACATTGCAGGAATATAACAGGGTAGTGATTAGAAGGGGGAGGGATTTTTACACATCATGTGGGACTTTTCCCCTCTGGCTCTCTCCTTTCCAGATTCCCCTTACTTTCCATTGGTGGTTATGGCCACATTGCATTTGGTGCTCAGGTCTCCATAGTCTCTCCTAAGTAGATGGTCGTTCCTCATTCTTTCTTTGTCTTTCATGATCTTGATACTTTTGCAGAGCATATTAGTTATTTTATAGAGTATGCCTCAATTTGGGTTTTTTTTTCCTGATTAGCTCAAGTTTATGCAGATTTGGCAAAGATGTCATAAAAGTGATTTTATGCTTTCCTTTATGATATCAAAGGCATATGACATTGATGTTTTCAGAGTGGTGATGTTAATGTTGATCAATTAGTTCAGTCAGTTACTGCCAGATTTCTTCATTGTAATGTCAGTGGTTTTCCTCTGCAATTAATAAGACTCTTGCAGAGAGTGCCTTTGAGATTATATAAATATCCTAGGCATTTTAGCATTGAGCCATGATTCTTGCCTGCAGTGTTTATTTCTGTGGTGTTTGTCTAAAGGTGATTTTTTAATTTCCATTATTTTTCTCATTTTTATTAATTGGTCTTCTATGCTAAGGAAGATCTCTCTTCTCTGTTAATTTTTTTTTGTTGTTGTGTTAATTATTTTTAACAGTAATAACTCATGGGTATCCATGTGAATCTATGGGTTGTAATCCATTATTCTCATTGTTTATTTTATTGCTCACATTGTCCCACATGGGGACATTGGGAGATACTCCTAGTGTGCACCCACATCTTTTCCAAATGTTCCCATATTTTTGGAGCATTTCCATACTTTCTGGTATCACTGGATATTCCAGACTCCTGTTCTGTGTTCCGCACCCCAGAAATGGAATCAGTTATTTCTTCATGGAACCCTTGTTCCTTTTTAATGGAGGTTGGTATTTAGAAATCAAGACTTGGAAACTAAGTTTGCTGTTGCTACTGAGTATCATTACTTCTAGTTTCTGTCAATTCACAGAGCTAGGAGATATATGTATATTAACATACACACACACACTCTCTCTCTCTCTCTCGTTTTTTTTAAACCTCTTTCTATTTGTCTCTGTGCATCTGTGATCATCATCTCATTCTGGTACCTTGATTCTAATTCAGCACCACAGGCTCATTCTCTTCTTCCCCCTTCCTTGTTCTTTTTTCTTCCACAGTGAGAATCCTGTCTCTCATCATCTATAATATGTTGGTTTATTTATTCTTAGTGTACACACAGTAGTCCCAGAATTGCTAACCCATACCTTCGTTTTTGTTTTTATTTTTTAACACCCTTTATTCCCCTCCACCCTGCACCGCCCCTCTCCTCCGGCATTCTCCCTCCCCGCCCCTCCCCCACCTCCCGCCGCCTTTAGTTCATGTCCATGGTTGTACATATAAGTTCTTTGGCTTCTCCATTTCCTGTATTTTCTTAACCTCCCCCTGTCCATTTTGTCCCTACTGTTTATGCTTCTTATTCTCTGTACCTTTTCCCCCATTCTTCCCCCTCCCTTTCACCTCTGATCTTCATTTCTGTGATTCTGTTCCTATTCTAGTTGTTTGCTTAGTTTCTTTTTTGTTTTTTTAGGTTCAGTTGTTGATAGTTGTATTTGTCATTTTACTGTTCATATCTTCGATCTCCATTTTCTTACAGAAATCCCTTGAACATTTCATATAAGGGCTTGGTGATGAGCTCCTTTAACTTGACCTTATCTGGGAAGCACTTTATCTGCCCTTTCATTCTAAATAATAGCTTTGCTGGGTAGAGTAATCTTCGATGTAGAGCCATGTCTTTCATGACTCTGAAAACTTCTCGCCAGCCAGCCCCTTCTCGCCTGAAATGTTTCTTTTGAGAAATCAGCTGATAGTCTATAGGAGCTCCTTTGTAGGTAACTCTCTCCTTTTCTCTTGCTGTTTTTAAGATTCTCTCCTTATCGTTAATCTTAGGTAACTTAATCATGGTGTGCTTTGGTGTGTGCTTCCTTGGGTCGTGCTTCCTTGGGTCCAACTTCTTTGGGGCTCTCTGAGCTTCCTGGGTCTCCTGGAAATCTATTTCCTTGGCCAGACTGGGGAAGTTCTCCTTCATTACTTTTCCAAATAAGCTTTCAATTTCTTGCTCTTCCTCTTCTCCTTCCGGCACACCTATGATTCGGATGTTTGAATGTTTAAAGTTGTCCCAGAGGTTCCTAAGCCTCTCATTTTTTCGAATTCTTGTTTCTTAGTTCTGTTCTGGTTGAATGTTTCTCTCTTCATTCTGCTCCAAATCACTGATTTGAGTCCCAGTTTCCTTTCCTTTACTAGTTGGATCCCTGTATATTTTTGTTTCACTTTGCATACCCTTCACTTCTCCTTCCATTTTGCAATCATACTCAACCATTTCTGTGAGCAGATTACCAGTGTTTTTGAACTGTGCATCTGATAGGTTGGCTATCTGTTCATCGCTTAGTTTTATTGTTGGAACTTTTGATCTTTCATTTGGGCTATATTCCTTTGTCTCAGCGTGCCTGTTATGTTGGGAGGGGCAGAGCCGCTAACCCATACCTTTGTGACCGTACAATTTATCATCTAAATTAGGACACTTTTGAGAGAGAAAAAGGGCATTATTAGTTATTTTTAAAAAATAACAGATGTAACCATGCGCTGTTTTAGGGAAACTGGGAGGTTATGGCTCCCTAAATGTGGTACATATTTTACTAATTTTTTATCATTATAGCTTATTTTTGCCATTTCTCTTTTCTAGAGTTATAAATTTTCTTTTGAATGATCTAGAAATCACTCTTGAAAACTTAATGTATCAAAAGCTGTTAAAACGGTGAACACTTAGTAATTTATATTCTCTGTGATTGTAATAGACTGCTGTGGTGAAAATGTTGAGTTCTTTTAAGATGGAACAGAGCAGCATTCATTGCTATCCCCTGTTTTGTTTGGATCATTCCTATGAGTGAGAATTGGAATTTCTCAGGTTCCCCTTGAGATGATTTTATTGCATTTAGTACTTCAGAATTGTAAGTCTTAAAAAAGGATGTTGGCCAAAGAAATACTCATTTGAGATGCTTGTCTGGTGGTTCATAACATTTCCCTGTTCAGGTGGACACACGCTTACAAAATGGATTTGCTCCTGGGATGAAACTGGAGGTGACTGTGAAAACAGATCCTGAAACTTACTGGGTTGCCACCATCATTACTGCCTGTGAGCAGTTGCTCCTCCTCCGCTATGACGGCTATGGGGAGGACCGGAGAGCGGACTTCTGGTGTGACATCAGGAAGACTGACCTCTACCCCATTGGGTGGTGTCAGCAGAATAAGAAGACCCTGGAAGCTCCGGAAGGTAATAAAATACTTTGTTATGATATAATATGATATTGCTGTAGGAAATCTTATCCATAATCTTCAGGTTCCATGCAAATAGGTTTTTCTCACTTTTTTGGATGAACATTTTGAAGTAAAATATAAGAAATAATGCACATTTTTCTCATCTTTTAAAATTATTTTCTGTGTTCCATAATGCCTCACATTTTTGTGACACTCCCTAAAGCATCATTTATTTATTCTATAAGACTATGAGGCTCTCTGAGTTTGAGACTTGTAGGACTGGTTGTCTTTAGTTACATTGGGCCAGATTGATTCTCCTTTTTGGCTTTATTTTCCTCTCTCCTACAAGTAATATGGGACCTATGATCTTTAAAATGAATCAACTGAAGCTTTCTTCCAGAAAAGAGCCCTGAGAGTAGAATCCAAATTCAGCAAGACAGAAATAGTGGGACAAAAGAAAGAGACGGGTCATATAAAGGTGGAGAAAGGGAAGAGACTGTAGATTTAAGAAAATACCAGGCCTTATATGTTTTTCTTTCAACATCTTATTTTGATATAATTTTAGATTTACAGAAAAGTTGTAAAAATAGTATAGAAAATTCCTTGGGACTTTGCCAAGTTTCCTGACAGTTTACCAAATTTACTTTATCCTTTTCCCTACATCCTTTCCTCCCTCCCTCTCTTTTCCTCTCCTACAAATCACAAACATACCTGTGCATATGTGTGTGCTTTTCAAAAGAACTATTTGAGTCCATTGTAGACATGATGCCTTTTACTCCTAAGTACTTTAATGTTCTCCTAAAAACAAGGACATTCATGAACATAGTAAAATAACAAAATCAGAAAATTAACTTTATACTATTTTTTTAATTTTTATTAAGGGTTTATTACAAAATGCAAAGTGTCAGTTTTTCATTGTCAGTGGTTCAAGAAAACAAGGCCATGAGCCCTGGGTGAGGCTAGGGATAAAAAGCCAGGCTCGGGAGCATGCTGACAGGCAGTGGTTCACAACCTCCAGAAGGTGGGTGTTCCTCAGGGGAGCTGCCACCATTCCTTATCTGCAAGTTGCTTGTTCACTGCATGCAGTGAGGCATGGATCCCTGGTGTAATGTGCACATCTCTCTTGGAATGCTGGGGAAGAAATCACAGAAGCTTGACTCTGATGAACAGGCCAATAAGGGTATCCATGCTGCAGTGAGGAATGTTGGGTGTGAAGGCCACAGCCACAGTGCTCTCAGGGTCACTCACCGGAACCTGGACTTGCTCTACTACCTTCAATTCTTCTAGAGTCAGTGGATGCTCCGGGTCATTGGTGGAGCGAATCAGATCGAAGATCTCGCGCGTAGATGCTGTCTGGAACCAGCTTGCCCTCCTAGCCCAAGGTCACTGGCTGCTCCCCAGAGCACTAATAGATGAGGGGGTTACATTCTCCAGGAGGCTGCCCCCACCCTGCTGCCGCCCACCATGACGGAACCGTTACAGGCTGATATATACTATTATTTAATCGATATACCAAATTTAGTTTTTACCAATAATGTTTTTATTGTAGATCATGTGTTGCATTCAGTTGTCATGTCTCATAAGATTTCTTTAACCCAGAACAGTGCTTCAGGCTTTCTTTGTCTTTCATGACTTTGACATTTTTGAAAGGTACAGGCCTATATTCCCAACAATGTTCGTTATGCCCTATTTCTTTTCCTGATCCATGATTCAGTCCAGGGTTATACATTGCATTTGGTTGTCATTTCTTTTTAGTTTACTTAACCTTTCTGTGTCTTTCTTGGTGTTGAGATTTTTGAAGAATATAGGTCAGTTATTTTTTTTAGACTGTTCCACAGTGTAAGTTTGATGTTTCCTTAGATTCACATGGCACACTTTTCACAGAAAAAAATGCAGAAGTGATGCTGTGTCCTTCTAAAACATCTTATCAGGAGATAACATGCTGTTCATTTGTCCTGTGGCTGGTGGTGCTTTCATCGCTTGATTAAGTTGGTATACACCAGGTTTTTGCTACCATAAAATTGCTTTTAACCTTTTAAATTAATAAGTATCTTGTGGGAAGATATTTTGAGATTGTATAAATATCCCATTTTTTTCATACTTTTCACCCACTATTTTAGCATCCATTGATAATTTTTATCTGAAACAATTATTACTCTGATTACCAAATTTCTTTTTTCTTTTTTTCCTATATTTTATAGTTTGCTTTATACTATATAAAAAGCTTTCCTTTTTCTTCCATTTACACACATACACTTACAATATACGTGTGTATTTATGCATATACGCAGTCTGTCCGGAAAAAGTGTAGTCATTGTTAATATAATGAGAATGGTTTGCACAACACCAGTGTAACCTGGCAGCCAAGGAGAATGGACTAAAATGTGCATGTGTGAACAATGACAACTTGTACTAGTCGGTGGGGGCAGTAGATGCCATTGGGTGGACATGTGTACTGTGTGACTGTAGCATTCAAAATGACTGAGTACAGCAACGAATCTGCATCAGATTTTGCATGAAGATTGAACACTCCTCTGCAGAAACTATTCGGATGATTCAGAAGGCGATAACTATGGGCAACTGGTGATTGGCAGCTTCATTACAACAACATGCCTGCTCATGGTTCACGTCTTATGCAGAGTTTTTTGGTGAAACAGCAAATCACCCAGGTGACTGAGCCCCCCACAGCCCAGATTTGGTGCGCTATGACTTTTGGCTTTTCCCAAAACTAAAATCACCTTTGAACAGGAAGGATTTCAGACTGTTGATGAGATTCAGAAAAGTACAACAGGGCAACTAATAGCGACTGTGAATACTCTGTGAGGTCCCAAGATGCCTACTTTCAAGGGGACTGAGGCATCATTGTTATATGTACAAAGTTTCTTGTATCTTGTATCTTCAATAAATGTCTATTTTTCATATTACATAGCTGAATACCTTCTGGACAGACCTCATATGTCAGTGTGGACTCATGATTATTGTACTTAATGGGTTATAATCTTTTGCTATCTTATTTATTTTGGTGCTGAGATTGTTCTAGATATGGCCAGTGGGCACTTCTTCAAACTGGCAAGTGTGTCCTTTATGTTCCTATATTCCTCAAGTAGTTTCATCCCTGAAATTAGCCATTTTTTCCCCCCAAGAAATTGTGGTTTCTTTTGGTGAAGAATGGTATTTAGAAATGAGGATCTGGGTATTAGTATTCTGGGGATGTCTGTAGGCTTCTATTTGGCCATATTTTTAACATTTTGTAAAAAAACAGTGTAAAAGGAAGATTGAGACATGAAACTATCTGGCCCAACATCTCATTTTAAGAGTACTATTGGAAAATTCATCTCATTTTAATATGAACAACAATGATTTCAGCTGAATCTCATACAAGGTTATTTTAAAAAGAGAGAAAAGGGTAGAATAAAATTCTTCCAGAGGAACAGAACTACAAAAGAGATTAACACTATGTCAGATAAAAAAAAAAATTCAGCCCTGACTGATGCGGCTCAGTGGATTGGGCACTGTCCCATGAACCAAAAGGTTGCTGATTCAGTTCCTGGTCGGGACACATGCCTGGGCTGTGGGCCAGGTCCCTGGTTGGGGGCCTTCGAGGGGCAACCAGTTAACGTTTCTCTCTCTCTCTTTCTCCTCTTCCCATCTGTCTAAAAAATAAATAAAATCTTTAAAGAAAAAAAATGTAAAACAAGCTAAAAGAAAGTAGTAGCCCTTTCTGTGCTACCCAGAGAAAGTCCCATACGCCATTGTTCTCAGTTTCTACATATCTTAAAGGAAAACTTTCACAATATCCAGAGTTTTTGATATCCTGCAACTAAAGGAGGGAGATGTCCTCAAATTCCTTGCAGCAGGAATCCACTTTGGTGGCACCAGTCTTGATTTCCAAATGGAACAGTACAGCTACAAAAGGAAGTAGTAATGGCATCTAGACCATAAATCTGAAGAGAACCTGGGAGAAGCTTCACTAGCAGCTCATGCCATTGTTGCCATTAAAAACTCCACTGTTTTCAGTGTCATAATATTCAGGAATACGGCAGTGAGCAGTACTGAAGTTTGCTGCTGCCACTGGAGCCACTCCTGTTGCTGATACTTCACTCTTGGAACCCTCACTAACTAGATCCAGGCTGCCTTCCTGGAGCCAAGACTTCTGGTAGTTACTGTTGTTGACTACCAGCTTCTCACAGAGGTGTCTTGTGTTAACCTGCCTACCACTGCTCTATGTAACACAGACTCTCCTCTCGTTATGTGAATGTTGCCATCCTTTGCAACAATGAGAGGGCTCACTCAGTGGGTTTGATGTGGGTGCTAGCCTGGCAAGTTTTGTGCATGTGTGACAGTGCGTCCCGTAAACACCCCTGGGAGATCATGCCTGATCTCTATCTAAATCTACAGAGATTCTGAAGAGACTGAAAAGGAAGAGCAGGCTGCAACTGTAGAGGCTTTGACCAAGGAGGCATTTCAGATGCATGGACTGCTCCAGCTCCCAAGTTCACTGCTGTGCAACCTGAGTTTGCAGATTGGTTAGAAGGCATGCATATGCCCTCTGTGCCCATCGAGCAGTTTCCTACTGAAGACTGGTGCACTCAGCTGGCACTGAGTCCTGGACTGGAGCCCCCACTGCTCAGGCCACTGAATGGGTAGGGCAACCACTGAGTGATATTAGGCTATTTTTATATAAACTCTAAAACAAAATGGAAATAAAGATGAAAAATTACCAGTTGATGGAAAATAAGCAGTTTCTTTAAAAAAATTAACACTTCCAGCCAAAATGGGGGTAGATACACTTTGCTTCCTTGCACAACCAAAGGACAACAACAAATTTAAAAACAAAATCAACCAGAACTGCCAGAAAAGTCTAACTGTATACAGTCCAACAACCAACATGTTGAAGACAAAACATTCCTCCAGACTGGGAGGAGGGGCGGAGATGGACAGCCGGGGCGGAGAGGACACGCGGCCAAGGCAGAGGCTGACGGACCAGGTGGTTCCACATTTGCATGTGGGATAAAATGGGAGGAACAGCTGGGGAACGAGACAAACCATGCAACCCGGGGTTCCAGCATGGGGAAAGAAAGCCTCAAAACCTCTGGCTGTAAAAACCTGTAGGGGATGCAGCAGTGGGAGAAGCATCCAGCCTCATGGGAGAGTTTTTTGGAGAAACCCACAGGGTCCTGGAACATACACAAATGCACCCACCTGGGAATCAGCACCAGAAGGACCCAATTTGCTGGTGGGTAGCAGGGAGTGGGTAGTGACTGAAAGCCTGCAAGAGCCAAGCAAGCAGCATTGTTCCCTATAGCACCCCTCCCCTACATACAGTGCCACAATGCAGCGACCTGGGTTGCCCCACCCTGGTGAACACTTGAGGCTCTGCCCCTCCCAACATAACAGGCACGCTGAGACAAAGGAATATAGCCCAAATGAAAGATCAAAAGTTCCAACAATAAAACTAAGCGATGAACAGATAGCCAACCTATCAGATGCACAGTTCAAAAACACTGGTAATCTGCTCACAGAAATGGTTGAGTATGATTGCAAAATGGAAGGAGAAGTGAAGGGTATGCAAAGTGAAACAAAAATATACAGGGATCCAACTAGTAAAGGAAAGGAAACTGGGACTCAAATCAGTGATTTGGAGCAGAATGAAGAGAGAAACATTCAACCAGAACAGAACTAAGAAACAAGAATTCGAAAAAATGAGAGGCTTAGGAACCTCTGGGACAACTTTAAACATTCAAACATCCGAATCATAGGTGTGCCGGAAGGAGAAGAGGAAGAGCAAGAAATTGAAAGCTTATTTGGAAAAGTAATGAAGGAGAACTTCCCCAGTCTGGCCAAGGAAATAGATTTCCAGGAGACCCAGGAAGCTCAGAGAGCCCCAAAGAAGTTGGACCCAAGGAAGCACGACCCAAGGAAGCACACACCAAAGCACACCATGATTAAGTTACCTAAGATTAACGATAAGGAGAGAATCTTAAAAACAGCAAGAGAAAAGGAGAGAGTTACCTACAAAGGAGCTCCTATAGACTATCAGCTGATTTCTCAAAAGAAACATTTCAGGCGAGAAGGGGCTGGCTGGCGAGAAGTTTTCAGAGTCATGAAAGACATGGCTCTACATCGAAGATTACTCTACCCAGCAAAGCTATTATTTAGAATGAAAGGGCAGATAAAGTGCTTCCCAGATAAGGTCAAGTTAAAGGAGCTCATCACCAAGCCCTTATATGAAATGTTCAAGGGATTTCTGTAAGAAAATGGAGATCGAAGATATGAACAGTAAAATGACAAATACAACTATCAACAACTGAACCTAAAAAAACAAAAAGAAACTAAGCAAACAACTAGAATAGGAACAGAATCACAGAAATGAAGATCAGAGGTGAAAGGGAGGGGGAAGAATGGGGGAAAAGGTACAGAGAATAAGAAGCATAAATAGGAGGGACAGGAGAGATGGGGAGGTTAAGAATAGTATAGGAAATGGAGAAGCCAGAGAACTTACATGTACGACCCATGGACATGAAGTAAGCAGGGTTGAGGTGGGGGGAATGCTGGTGGAAGGGGAGATGCAGGGCAAAGGAGAATAAAGGGGAGGAAAAAATAGGACAACTGTAATAGCATAATCAATAAAAAATAATAAAAAATAGAAAAAGTAACTTATAGAAGCAGTGAGAAAAAGCATGAATAAAATTTATTAAAATTCAGAAATGAAGTGATTGGAGAAAAGGAAGATTTAAAAATAGAAAAAGTAAAAGTTAGGCCAGGTTGGAAATTTAAAAATGTTAGAAATGAAGGCTAAGTTAAATGAACATAGGACTGAATCAATCATGGATAGTATCTGAAGAGAAATAAAAGATGAAAAAGAGAAAAAAATTAAATGAAGAAGGGAGTATAAAGGTTAACATGGGAAAGTAATATAGATAGGCAAAAGTGATTTAACTTATATAAAATAGAAGTCCCTGAAGGAGAAAAGCAAAGCAATGAAACAGTAAGATACTGTAAACCATAATTCAAGAAACTTGACTAAAATAAAATAGGACTTGAAATACATATGGAAAGGGCTTCCTGGGTACATGGGAGAATCATGTACAAGAACAGCTACACCAAGAGGTGTTCTAATGAAATTACTGAACTTTAAAGCAAAAAGTAATCCCTTGGTTATTTAAATTAATTCATAACAAGGCTTTATTCCAAAAGACCATAGGGTAACATTTTAAAAAATCATTGGAAGAAAATATGAAGCAAGGATTTTACATCTAGCTAAACTGAACTTTAAGCATAAAGGCCATATGGAAACTTATGATATAAAGATTCTAGGAATATTGTTCCCATGAACCCTTCCTAAGAAATCCGCTAGAGAATGAGCTTCAGAAAAACCAAATGACTGAAGAAACATTAGCATAAGAACTGTTATGAAACATTAAATATATGTTTAACTGTAGAACTTAGGACTAAATGAAGTTATAAGGGAGGCAGTATAATTTGTAATGACTACATGTTCTGACAATATAAATAGAATATGACTATACAGAATATGGGACACCAGTGGGGAGAGCATGTGATATACATGGTATAAGCTTGCTCATTGCTTTTTTTGAAAACAAAAATCAGCTTTATTGCTGAATAATTTAACTAATTGCCTTTTAAGGAGTAACTGGGAGTAAAAGCTTATTTACTTGAAATGAGATGCTGAAAAAGAGGAGAAAAAAGAGATTATAGCTAACTTGGATATCATTTATAGAACAAAGAAAGAGAAAGTAGTCCAAAAATGGAGAGGACCAAAGTGTTGTATAAAGGTAACCAGAAGGACAAAAACACAAACCTTTCTAAATACTGAAGATAGATTTTTTTTTTTAAAAAGAAAGAGTATATGTTCAAATAAAATAGATCACATCGTTAAAGTCTGTAATATACACCATTTATATAATATTTAACAATAAGAATTGAGGCTATACATATTAGTAATATCAATAAATGTTAATGGGCTTACTCATGTATTAAAAGGAAAAAACAATTTAAGTTGGCTCACAAAGCAAAACTTAATTCTGGGCCATATATAGGAAACGTCATACCTAAATGGATAGATTCTGAAAGGATATAAGTATAGGCAAAGGTATATAGACAAATGCAAATAGAAGAGAAAGCTGGAGTCTCAGTCTTGATATCTGACAGAAGTGGATTTCAGACAAGAAAGCATTACAAGAGACAAAGAAGGGAGCTTTAGAGTGGTAAGCTGCTATCAGTGGTAAAAGGAAACATGGATCATCTATATACAACTAAGAAGTGTTCTCTAGGATATCTCGTTTTATGAAAAAAAATGTGTACAGAATGAGGGAGGAGGAGAACATACATGAATGTGTATGTGAACTTGTTGTAGTTGCTAACTACTCCAGATTTAGTTGGAAAGATTCCCCTGGCTGGTGTGGCTCAGTGGGTTGAGCGTTGGCCTGGGAATGGAAAGGTCACTGGTTTGATTACCAATCAGGGCACCACATGCCTGGGTTGCAAACCAGGGCCCCAGCTGGGGGCCTACCAGAGACAACTGATCATGTTTCTCTCCCTCTCTTTATCCCTTCCCCTTTCTTAAAAAAATAAATCTTAAGAAAAGGAAAAGATCGGCCATGAAGTGACAGTTGTTGAACCATGGGTACAGAGGATTCATTTTTCTGTTTACTTTTGTATGTATTTGAAATTCTCCATGATAAAAAATAAACTAGGTAACTTTTGGATAAATTATAGTAACAGGGAGTTGGGCCTATTCTCCTTGTTTTGCATACAACTTGCATCAAACTAACCAGGAAGTAGCTCTATCTAGGAGAATTTTTGTTCCAAGCTTTCAAAGAAACAGTTGTTGGACTCTTAGATATTAAAATGATCTAAGAACCTGTAAACCATTTTCACTGGTTTAATTTTGTCTGTATTCTGTTTAGTTCCTCTGTGTTCTGTGGCTGATAGTATGAGTAAATTACTCTTTTTATTGCCTTATCTAGGCATCAGAGATAAGGTTTCTGATTGGGATGAGTTCCTGCGCCAGACTCTGATAGGAGCATGTAGTCCTCCTGTTCCGCTGCTAGAGGGCGTGAGTATTATTGCTTGCAGAATCAGTGTGAAAAACCCTTACAATCTTTAGTGATATTTATTTTCTGTCCAAGGAATCTTAAAATTGGTTGCTCGTTTACTACCCCAAGGCAAATAAGCATTTTTACTACAGACATAGGCATGGGGAGGTTTAAACTTAACCCTTAAAGATTACAAACTGGTGCCTTGCTCCAGTGCCTAAACTGCAAGTGTCCAAGCTTTTGGTGTCTGTGAGCCACACTGGAAGAGTTGCCTTAGGCCACACATTAAATACATTGGAACATGTAATTACAAAGAAAAAGTCTCATAATGTTTTAAGTAAATTTATGATTTTATGTTGAGCCACATTCACAGCCATCCTGGGCTGCATGCGGCCCACAGGCCCCAGGTTGGACACCGCTGGTCAGTATTCTGAATTGGTTGCTAACACATAAAAATCTAGCTTTCCAGATAGTTTATGCATCTGGAAAATGTGGCATTTTGGGGTTCCTACTCTGTAACTGGGTAGGATTTGATTCTACTTGAAGATGGGCATTTGTAACTCCCACAGTGTGTAATACGAGACTCCCTTTTTTCTACTATTCAGGAGATAGTACATCTACAGTACTTCTACCACCCACCTACCTCCAGCAGTCCTTTTAAATTAGTGTAGGTTTTGAGCTTGTTAGTGATTATAGATTTCTTGTTTTTATGAAGTCAGTTTATTGGTTACAACATTTCTAAGTTATATTTTGTTAACTTTCTGTCATACTAGTAATATTCTTTGAGGTATATGTGAAATCCAGTGTATGAAGGTTCCAGTTTCTCTACATCCTTGACAGCCCTGGTCATTCTCTTTTTGGTTATAGCTATTGTAGTGAGTGTGATGTAGTATCTCATTTTGATTTAGGGAAATCACTCATTTCCCTAATGACTAATGATGTTGAGGATTTTTTTTTAATGTACTTATTTGTGATTTGTGTATTTTTTTTTAAACTGTCTTTGATCATTTTTAAGAATTCCTTATAAATTCTGGTTGCAAGTTGTATCAGATAGATGATTTCCAAATACTATCTGCAATTCTGTGGATTATCTTTTCACTTTCTTGATATCATTTGCAGCATAAAAGTTTTTTCTTTTTAATTTTGATGTAGTCTAATTTATCTGTTTTTCTTTTTTTGCTCATGATTTTGATGTCATATCTAAGAAGGCTTTGCTTAACCCAAAATCATGAAGATTTACTCTCATGTTTTCTTCTAAGTTTTTTTTTTCATAATTTTAGCTCTTATGTTTAATTCTATGATCGATTCACATTCTCCTATAAAACTTGGTGAGCATTCTATTTCAAGCTAATCTTTATATTGTATACTCTGACTCATTCCATTATGTTTATCAAGGGTTTGGCACATAGTAAACATTCAGGAAAATTTGAATGAATGAGTGAAATCATGAACAAATGAATTAATAAAATGCTACTCTACATTGACCTTTGATTCTGCCATTCTAATCTTTAGCTTTCGGGGGCGGGGGAGGTTTCCATTTGTCCATATGATCTTTTGCCTAATAAGAATATGTAAGTGTCAAAAAAAAATAATATGTAAGTGTCACAGTGCAGTTCTTATTAGAAAAAAGTTCGAATTAAGAAATGGTTATGTGATTATGTTGGAATCAGTGTTTTTTTTTATTCTTTATTGTAACTTTTAATATATATTTAGGGAGTGGGAATTAAACTTTTCTTTTCCATCAGTGTAATCAAAACACTGTGTTCATAAGAACATTGCAAATGAGTGAAAGCTCAGAAACAACTGAAATGCCATCAGTAGATAAGGGGATAAATTACTGCCCATTTGTAATACTGAATAGCAAAAAAACAGTTTAAAAGAATGAAGAAGATTTGTATATGTTATTATAGAACCATAGCTATGATGTATTAAGTGACAAACACAAATTGAAGAACGATATACAGTGCTCCCATTTAAAATATACATGTTATAAAGAAAATAAATGTAAGAGAGCAAGAGACACAGACTTGTGTGTGAAAAACCAAGTCTCAAAGAATTTGTACCGAAGTGTTCATTGTGTTTTTTTCTTGAAGGTGGGTGGGGTTGTGGGGGATTTTGACTTTTGTTGTTTTTTTTTTCCTTGATGATCATATTTGTTCTTACAATTAGAGACTAATGATGGTATTTTAAAAATCTTTACTAGATGAAGTTATACAACAGTTCTAGAGGTAGAGATCTGTTAGGATAGTTTTATTTCATTATAGGTAGATTTTTTTTAAGACAAACATTTTTATATCACCTACAAATAACACTGTAGGGTCTTGATTGATACTAGACAATTTAGTGTCAGTGCCCTTGAATGGGTAAAATATAAAGGCTAGTTTGAGGTTATTTAAAACTTGACTTTTAAAAATGTAATGTTAACTTCTCTTATTTAATCATTTCACCTTTTTTACCTATAGCTCCGTAATGGGAGGAATCCTTTAGATCTTATTGCTCCAGGTTCCAGGCTAGAATGTCAAGCTTTCCAGGACTCTTTAAGCGCTTGGATTGTTACTGTAGTAGAAAACATTGGGGGAAGGCTGAAGCTACGTTATGAAGGCCTTGGAAGTTCTGACAATTTTGAACATTGGTTGTATTACTTGGATCCATTTCTTCATCATGTTGGTTGGGCAGCTCAGCAGGGATATGAACTTCAGCCCCCATTAGGTAAAGAGTAATATAACATTTTTAAACTATTACATTATTGTTGTGTTTTTATTAATATTTTTGAGACTGAGAAAAGCATTATTCTGCATATTACTAAAGCTTTTGTCACTTTTCATGATAGAAATATTGCAAAAAAATGTGTATGGAGTTGTTAAACACCTATTTTTCTTGTAGTTTTATTGCTTTTGTAATTTTCCACAGGTACTGATATACATACCTCATAGAATTCTGCCCCAGCTCATACTGACCTCTCACCAAAATTAAAGAAAAATTCCCTAAGTAGCATTCATGTAGGTATAGGAGTGGGACAGATCTTGGGTTCAAAGCAAATTGTTGATGAAGGGATTGTAACTGGAGATGCTGTTTAAATCAATATGCATTTGATATTATGTACTGCAGTTTGGATGTTGTATTATATTTGTAGAGTACAGTAGTCCTTAAGATCTCACTGTAGGTATTTTCACCATATTTAATTAACCGGGCTCTGAACAGAGGAGACAAGGTACTGAAGTGAAAGTGCAAGTTGTTTAAGTGAAGATAGTATAAATGGGCTTGAACCCTTTTCTTTTCCCAATGGAAAGTGGCTTTTTTATTTATGTGAATGCTTTCAGAATAGTTGTTAAGTGTGTAAGTTCTGTCATTATTTAAAATTGCCTGTCTTGTTTTACTAAAGCCATCAGACATCTCAAAAATGAAACTGAGTGGCAAGAGATTTTGGCCAAAGTGAAAGAGGAGGAGGAAGAGCCATTACCATCTTACTTATTTAAGGTAAATGCAAACACAAGTAGAGTAAAGCAATTTGAAGGAGGTGCAAAGCATAAAATAACCCCTGGAGCCAGTGAGAGTGCTGTGGGTATGAAGGAGGAGAGAAGTTTGAAGGCTGGAGTGATGGTCGTCCTTTTCTTCTAAAAGTAGTCTAGGTTTTCTCCTAAAGTTCTCTGGAGGCACTTTGAGACTTTTCTACTCTTGATAAATTAAAAAAAAAATTTTTTAAACTTAGCAATTAGACATTTATGTAACTTCCAAAGTGATCACCCTGAGAAGTCTAGTGCCCACTTGGCACTGTATGTAGTTATTACAGTATTATTGATTATATTCTATATGTTTTACTTCACATCTGTGTGACTGTTTTATAACTGGCAATTTGTACTTCTCAATCCCTTCAAAGTGAAGGGGTTTTCTATTCTACTATTAACTGCATAGCCTTGATTTGTTATTAAATGAGCTTGTTTTTTCTTGAGGTAGCCTTTATGTTCCAAATGTAGAGAGTAGGAGTGAGGCTGTGGGAGTAGGAGTGAGGCTGTGGTTTTATGCCTGAAATTTTTCTTTTTATTTTTTAGGGAAGAAAATAATAGGATTAGATGATTTACCGGAAGCTGGACAGTTTCACTATTTTAATTGAGTAGTATTCAGCTATATATAAGTATAAAATTAACGTGAGAATACTCTATTTTTATTCCCTCTTGGTGTTTGCATTTCAGGACAAACAAGCAATTGGGATGCATTCGTTCTCTGTAAATATGAAATTGGAAGCTGTGGATCCCTGGTCTCCTTTTGGGATCTCTCCTGCTACAGTTGTTAAGGTAAAAAGGGGGCAACTTTTTTTGTAAGAATTCCTGTCGATGTGACTGGTTTAGAAAATTGGTAGTATTTTGACTTCAGGCTTTCCTAATTTTGCCATTGTTTTTTCCTAAGCTGTGAGACTAGAATTACTTCTGTACACATTTTCTATTTGTACTGTCCAGTTATCTGTGGCTCATTCCTTCTTCTGACCTTGGTTGCTCCAGCCAACCAAAGCCTGAGCACCAGAGTAGAGGGGTATGTTTTGGGGGGGGCAGGTCTAGCTGTAATAGAGCAGGTTTAACTGATAGGCCACAGTACCTGAAAAGTATGGAGGTGGGCAGGGTCATCAGTGTCCAACTAGGTGCAGGGCTCCTTGAGCTGAGGAGATGTGTGGGGAGCAGGTGATTAGTGTCACAAGATCTGCCAGTTGGAGTGCTGCAGCCATGGATTCAGGTTCAGACCTGAATCTTTTGAAAGGCCGACAGAAGTAGGTCTCTTGTTAGGAATAACCACAAGAACTGAGCAGGTTGTCAAGGCCCAGTTACTCAGTTATTAGAGCTAAGGCATAAAGGAGATGATTTCAGTAAAAAAACTAACTTACTGGAAGTAGAACCAAAAGTCAAGAACTAGAGAAATAGTTGCTTTGATGCTAAGTCATCCAGCCTGTTTAGATTTAAAGTTCCCTTGCCTTAGAAGAAGATTATTCTTACAACAGGGAGGGATTCTGAACCTTCAATGGAATTAAAGGGCCCTAACTGGAGTCTGAGGGCTGTGGGATGGGAGGGATCCAGAGGGGGTTCATAAAACCTCTGTGGCATTTAAAACTAGGCTAGAATTTGAAACTTTAATAAACCTGTGTAGTTGATTCCTCACTAAGCCTAAACTAAATTTTGTTTGGGACCATAATACTTGGATTTGAATCCAGATTCTGCTTGTTCCTGGCTATGTAACACGGGACAAGTTATTTAACCTCTTTTTAAACTTAGTTTCTTTATCTGCAAAATGAGGTTGATAATAGTACCTACCTTGTTAGATTGTTAGGAAGATCAAAATTGAATTAATACATGAAAAGCATTCAATTAAAACTGTCCCTGATATAGAGATAACATTTATTGAGTAAGTAGTAGTATTATTAATACCCATTATTGCTATCAACATTTTTGGTAACATGTTTGGCTCTGCAAAGGAAATACACACAAAAACACATAAACACATAAACACATAAACCATTAATCTATTTTATCAATTAAATTGTTTGGACAGGTTTTTGATGAGAAGTACTTTCTGGTGGAAATGGATGATTTGCGACCAGAGAATCATACAAGGCGATCTTTTGTGTGTCATGTCGACAGTCCTGGTATTTTCCCTGTGCAGTGGAGTCTGAAGAATGGTTTACACATTAGCCCCCCTCCTGGTATGTAGTCATTCTGTTTTGAATTGTTTATCAGTTGCTTTCCCTGGAAATGAGATTATCAGAAGGCATTACCCGTATCTTTTGTCCCTCTCTCTCTTCATGCCCCAGCCTATCTTTACATTTTTGGAACCCAAGACAAGTATAAATAAGGCGTAGTTTCCATATATTTACATATTTGAAAGTTATAAATTAAGTTGAACTATTTAATGAGGTATGTTTTGTTCTCCTACCTTGACAAATGCATGTTCGTGACAACCTGGGGTCCCAGCTGGGTTCCTCAGTTCCATCATGTTTCTGTTGGGAGGTCACAGGGGTTGGGAGTAGAGGCATTAGAGGCAGAGCTAGAAGATAGATTATTGGTGATTTTTAGGTTCCTGGGCCTTATTTTAGAGGGAGGCTCTTTAGATTCCAGAGAGAGGTTTATAGTCAAGAGTAGGATGGTTTATAGTCAAGTTTTGACTATAAACCTGCTATAGTCAGGTAGGTTTATAGTCAAGAGTAGGATGTAGAGAGGCTGTAGTTAGAAAAGTAATCATTTTCTGTGTTTGCAACTTGCAAAATATAGTCTTTGACCTTTTAATCAAGGCTCATAAATATGACTTAGTTGAGCTTGAATGATTTTTTAAAAAATTCTTACCTGAGGATATGTTTACTGATTTTAGAGAGAGAAGAAGCCAGATTGGGGCGGGGGATGGGTTGCCTCCCATATGCACCCCTACTGGGGATTGAAACCACAACTGAGGTATGTGCCTTGACCAGGATCAGACCCACAACCTTTTGGTGTATGGGATAATGCTCCAGCCAACTGAGCTACCTGGCGAGGGCTTATGAAATTTTTAGTATTTTTTAACTTGTAGTATCTGGAAGTGTCAGATGTTTATCTGATTTTTATGTCAGCAAACCAGATTTATGGCAGTCTGTGTATCTTTTTCTAGTAGGCTTATGGTAAAGCATAGCTTTACTCTCTCAATGTTGACTGCTGGAACATGGGGCTGGAAGTGCTCTGTGTGTTAGCAGGAGTCATAAACCCAGAGCCTTTGCCTTCTATTCAGCTTAGATTCATCCAATAAACATTTATGGGATACTTGCTATGAACCAGGCATTGGGCTTATCACTGGAGAGAGAGAAGTGAGTACAACACATTTCCTTCAAGGAGCAAATGAGGGAAAACAGTAACAGAGCCTCCCAGGTTCTCCTTCATCAGTGACAGAGTGGGAATGCTTGCCTGGTGGTGATGGGGTGAGGGACACATCTACAAGAGGAAGCTCTTGTTTTGCAGGAAGGCTCTGGACATCCCAAGTTCTTTATCCTGCCCACTACTTTTATGTGAAAAGAAAATCCAATTATTATAGCTGTTTGAGCTTTTGGTGTTGCTAAAGACAACTCAATTGTCTTTGTAACTAGAAGGAAAGTAGTGGAATATGTAATTGAAAATAGCAGGTAATTTACTGTGAGGAATTGAGGTGAATGCAGGGGGAAAGCATGATACCAGTTTCAACTGGGCAAAATAGGCGATTACAGGGGCTGTTTGGTTGGAGGATGGCATAGTCTTGAGTAGCCTGCTCTGTGCCTGTGAGATACTAAGCTCTACAGAGCAGAGAGCAGCTTAGACACAGTGGGCCCAGTCCAGCTCCTCACACACAGATACAGACTTCTACCAGAAGCCTTGGTAGACTTAAGTGGAGAGTTAAGCTCAATTTTTTTTTCTGAAATCAGTTAATGATTCAGGTTATAAAAGCATTGAGATTCTATAAGGCATGAATCTGAAAACCAGTATCAAAAATGTCATATCCGTAAGAGCTAAAATATGCTTAAGGAAGTAGCTTTATGAAAGAAAAAAGTTTTTATTGATTAAATACTACTGCTGTCTCTTTTCCTTTAGAGCCGAAGTCATAATAGAATTGATCATAAGATTGGATTTGTTGGTACAAATCCAGTTATAACTGTCTTAAATTTTTTAGTAAATTGCCAGTAATTAATCATAAAATATTGCTCAAAATAAATGCCTAGTTTGAAACATAAAAGTTTTAAAATTTATCCAAAGAGTTGTATTGCCATGTAGTTTGACCACATTTGCTCTGTTTTATAAAATTAACAATGCTTTAGATTTGTAACATGTTTCTCCCCTCTCTAAAATGATCAGAGTTCCAAATTAGCAAAATTAGAAGTTATGGGTGGACGCTTGGCAGAGTGTAAAGCCAGGAAACCTTGTGTGGTATGAATCATTGTTCTTTTGTCTCTACCTAGGCTATTCAGGCCAGGACTTTGATTGGGCTGACTACCTCAAACAGTGTGGTGCTGAAGCTGCTCCCCAGAAGTGCTTCCCTCAGGTGAGAAGCCTAGCCCCTCATGGCCAATGCTTAGGAACTGCTTCCTGTGCTTTTTCTGAGTATTACTCTGAAGTCAGTTCTCTCACTCAACTCAAATAATCATCTTGATTGTAATACAGTGGTGCAAGGAAAAATCCATTCACTACTGAGGTTAATTTGTTAATTAGTATTTAAAGTTTGTCAGTTTTATTTTTTATTAGGTGAAGTGTGAACTTAAAATTTTAGGTCATAATTATTTTTGATGGTTCAATAATATGAAAAAATATTAAGGGGAGAAAAATTGTTAAACTTATTTAGTAATGATATTATTATTGATTTTTTAAAAAAGATTTTATTTATCTTTAGAGAGGGGAAGAGAGGGAAACATCAATGTGTGGTTGCGTTTCTTGCGCCCCCTGCTGGGGACCTCGCCTGCAACCCAGGCATGTGCCCTACACTGGGAACCAAACCGGAAATCCTTTGGTTTGCAGGCTGGTGCTCAATCCACTGAGCCACACCAGCTAGGGCTGATATTATTATTGATATTAGTATAATAATAAATAATGTATTTATCAAACTAAAACCATGCACATGGTTTACAAAGCAAAACCACTATAAAAAGCTTTCGAACATAAAACAACAGTTCTCTGTTCTGTCCTTTTGCACAGTCTCCCTTCCCACAAGTACTCACTTCCTACTCTTCTTACTGTTATTCTGATATATTTCTTATTTTGAAAACAATGTTGCTATCTTTTGAATCATTAATTTTAAACATGTCTATTGTTCTGCATTATGGTAAATAAGCATTTAGCTATTTTATATTACCTTTCTCTTCTGTCTTACCCCTACTACCAGCTCTTCCTTCTATTAGAGTTATATTACAATTTTTGGTTAAATCTGAATTGAATAGTTACATTATCATGTGTGTTTGGATATTATTCACAGCTGAGCACCGGAGTATTTTATGATTGTTTCCTTTTTTAATTGGTCCTTGTTTTTATAGTTTAATTTTTTTGTTTTATTGCTAGTTTTCCACACCTCCCAGTAGCCTCTGTAACTATTTCCACAAAGGCAGTCACGTTAGGAAATCTGTCATTCCCCTCCCTTATGAAACAATATATTTGAAAGATGGAAGAGACATGGATAATATATGCAGAAGTTCCCTTATCTATCAGACAGGTAATTAGTGGGTTAATTGAAAGTCAGATGAGTCAGGGAACCCTCTTTTTGATGAAACAGTCTATTTTAATTTAAGATGTATAAATACACATTTACTTGTTAATCTTTTGGTAAGGCTTTTCCTTTGAGTATAGATTGTCAACTAGTGTTCCCTCGAGCTTTTTCTTGCATAAACTGCACCTAACATAAACTTTGTTATTTTTCAGTAGAATTACAACTTTGATACTTTGAAACAATATGAACACAAAATTTTCAAGCAACCAACCATTTTTGCAGGTGTCTAAAGTTCCTCCATTAGCACATGTGGCTTTGGCTCCATCCACCTGGGAAGTGGGTCCTGAGTGAGATGATTGTGCAGAACACAAGCACCTTTGCCCCTGTGCCTGGGTCATAGTCCTATGTTTGGAGTCAAATACTCATGCAGCAGCCCTTTAGTATTTCCCAGAAGTCTTAGGTCTAGCTAGACCTGTGTATTTTCTTTCTAGTTAAAGGGTTTTGTTGTTGTTTTAGGGTAGAAGGGTTAAAATACAGTGCGTTCTCTAGCCATGTTTTCTTTTTCTCACATCCATGGCCACTGATTTTCCTGATGTAGGAAATCTGTTATTTCTAATATTTTCTTAGGGATTCCTCTTAGCAACCTCCTTTCTCTCTGCATTCTAGGCTTGCAGTGTAGTTTTAATTCTGGAAGCTGCCGTTCAGCACCACCCAAGGAATTGACTCTCCCCTTTCTGTTTGGTATATTTTATGGCCTCATTTTTCTTTCTTGGTTTATTCCCTTGTTTTGATGGAGCCCATCTTTCAGTAGCTTCCTGAAATGGAATGCAAGGGAGGTAAATTTTTGTAGTCTCTGCATGTTTGAGAATGTCTTCATTCTACTAACTTGACTGATTGTTTGGCTCAGTGTGGAATTTTCGGTCAGAAGTTACTTGAGAGTTTTGAAAACATTACTCAGTTGTCCTCTACCTTCCAGTGTTACTGTTTCTACCTTCCAGAGAAGTTGAAAGCCATTTTTATTTTTGATCTTTTGTAGACAACCTGCCTCTTACTTCCTCCCTGGAAAGTCATAGAATCTCTGTCATCATGTTTCACAGTGACAAGCTGTGGTGTGGCCTGTCTTCATCTGTATGCTGGGTTTTCACATCGCTCTGCGCTGGGAGGTTCTCTTGAATTTCTTCCTTGATTTTCTTCCATTTCTCTCTTCTCTTTTCCTACAATTTTTTTTTTTTTTTTAATTTGTATGCTGGGCTTCTGGATCAAACTTCTACTTTTCTTACTTTTCTTCTCCTGTTTTCTGTTTAAGTCTTTTTGCTTTGCTTGCTGGAAAATTCCCTAAATTTTATCTTTAAACCTTTCTTTTGAGTTTTTAATTTTTAATATCATGGTTTTGATATCCAGAACTCCATTCTGAATATTTGGTTTAAATAGCATATTATTCTTGTTTTAAGGATGTGATAGTTTTTCTTATCACTCGGAGGATGTTAATTATCCTTGCCTTTTAGGAAGTTTTCTTCTTGCATAATCTGTTTTTTTCCAAATTGCTTGCTTTGTATGTTTTGATCCCTAGCTTTCACATCTTTAGATGTTGTGCAATTCTTGGTTGTTTGCCTGTATTTAAAAATGGGAGACTAAAAGAAAAAGCCGATAGAAAGCTCTGAGTATATTGGTGGGGCTTGTCAATCTTGAACTCCCCTATCTGGTGGGATGTGGCTGGTCATTCGTTGGGGACACATAATCCTTATTTTTATGTGTTTCTCCTTGGGTTTATCATGTTACCAACAAGAAGTCTCTTCTAGTTCCTTGCCTAAAGAGTAGAGGCAAGGGCTGGATCTCTCACATTCCCTATGCAAACCCCTATTTTGGGCACTGCGTGCATACCCTCAATAGTTACTTTGTCTTTCTGCCTGGGAATCTTGAGTGCTACCTTCTCTGGGGGAGAAATCTCATCTTCTGTAGGGGAGGGGCAGGAACAGTTGCCCTGAGGTGTGGAGTGGAGGAGCTGATGGCATGACCTAAATTTCAACAAATCTTTTTATTTTAACTATTTCACTTCTACTTGTAGTTGTCTCGTCCCTGGTTCTGCCAGTTCTTAGCTCTCTTCACTATCAGCTTAGATTTACTTTTCTTTAATCCGCTAAATTAGTTTTAAACATTTCTAAATTTTAGCTCGTAAAATGCTGTTGTTTTCCTCTCCTCTTTATCCTAATAGGTTGATGTCTTTTAAAGAAACAATTTAACTTTAGTGAATTGTCATAAGGAAGAGAGGAATAGTCAAATACAGAAATTCAGTTCTTTATTTTGATCCAAAAGCAACGAATGTTTAAAACATACTTTAAATGACCCTTTTCCTTTACTCATAAGCATTACTTACCCTGACTGCTTTTTATGATACACATAGCAGTAGGAATCAGGTGGTTTATTATATGATAAGGCTCTTTATGGGAGGGACAGTGAACCAAAAGTGGTGAAAAGCCATTTGGTTCAGAGCAGAGAGCCTTAGGTCCTTTTTTTTTTATTGAAACCTCATAACGACCCAGTGAGACAGGTGTTCTCAATGACATCTGACCAACGAGGAAACTGAGGCAAAAAGAGGATGTGTGGCTTGAGCAGTGTTACTCAGGTAGCAGTAATACAAGTATATCTGACTTCAGAGACTGCCTGTAACACCGAGAGGACAGGCATTTTTTCTCTGCTTCATTAAGAAACAAAACAAAGTAAATTTATAGCCTTAAAGTTACTCTAGGATTAAGTAATACTTGGAAAAGTTCTCTTAGATTAGCATATAAATAAATACTTAGTATGTTTTAGATTTGATTAATTTATTTTTTTAGTCAATTTCTGAGCATGAATTTAAGGAGAACATGAAGCTTGAGGCGGTGAACCCCCTTCTTCCTGAGGAAGTGTGTGTTGCCACCGTTACTGCAGTGCGAGGATCCTACCTGTGGCTCCAGCTGGAGGGTAAGTGCCAGTATCCCCAGGAAGCCTTCCTGTGGCTGCCCTTTGCCTTTTCTGTTCACCCCTGAAATGTGGTTTGTTAGACTTAATCAATTAGCTAAAAAGGGACTTGTTTAAAGGCTTCTAATTTATAATGCAAGATTCTAAGCTAAAACTTTCTTTTTTTACCCTTGACTTTAAAATGTTAGGAAATGAATGTGAATAAAACCCCTTTATTACAGAGTCTCCTATTTTCTTGAAGGGGAAAGTGTAAGTCAAATAGCATATATTTTGATCTGACCAAAATATATGAGTATGAACATCAACAACTAGCTTATGCAAGGGATGATATTTTGGTTGTCCCCATTCATGAGAACCAAAAAATGTAAAATAAAAGATATTATATTAAGAGTAATATTCAACAGTTGGACAGGTTTATAGACAGAGCATTGGCTGAGTACTCAGCGCTGCAGTTACAGTATGTGGCCTGGGTTTCCTTTTTATTGAGCTGCCAATTAGACTCAGTACCTATGTTTCCAGTTTGTAGAATTGGCATTTGATACAGCTATCGCGGACAGTATTGAATATAGATTTTTAGGTATTTTTTAACCTCTGCTGAGCAACTTGCCATTGTCACTTTGAATTCCTTGATCTACCTTCTGGCTTGTCTCCAAGTACCAGAACTAATGTTCTTATTGAGGGGAACTGTCACTTTTGCCTTTGTTTTCCAACTATTTCATGGAACTGACTGATATTTGTCAACAATCTGAATGATACTCCTGGTAGTTCAGTTACTTACTTGCTCCTTAGTTACATAGTTACTTAGTTCCTTAACTAAGGGTCGCCCTGTATATTCACTACCCATTTTGGTCTTCATACAGCTATGCATGAAAGTTAACTTTTTTTCCTTAATGTTTGTCACACATGAAGAAGTATGACTTTTGTGTAAAAGGAACTTGTTCAAGAGACTTTTTGTCTCTCTTATTGCAACAGTAGAACATTGATTATCTAGGGAATAGTTTATGAAGAACTGTATTCAGTGGTCTAAAACAACTTTTTTAAAATCTAAACAGGTTCTAAGAAGCCCATACCGGAATGTATTGTGAGTGTGGAATCCATGGATATATTTCCTTTGGGCTGGTGTGAAACCAATGGCCATCCCCTCAGCACTCCTCGTCGAGCACGAGGTACTTATTTCTGGACATTTCAGAAAAAAAGCAGCATGAAGTCCTGGTTATCACTTCCTGCATAGGATATTATTTATTGCAGCAAACATTTATTATCCTGCAGTTTCTGTTGGGTAAGGAATCTGGGCCACAACTTAGCTGGACCCTCTGGATCCGTCTCGCACAAGGCTGCAATCAGGGTGTCAGCCAAGGGCCCTAGTCATCTCAAGGCTCTACTGGGGGAACATCTGCCCCCAAGTTCACGTAGAGTATTGTTGGCAAGAATACATTTTCTCATGGACTGTTGGACCAAGAGCCTTAGTTTCTTGCAGGCTGTTGGTTGGAAGCTTCCCTCAGTTCCTTGCCATGTGTGCCTCTTTATAGGGGAGCTCACTGCGTGGCAGTGGGCCTCTATCAACCAACAAGTGAAAGAAAGAGAGGTTGAGCAAGGTGGAAGGCGGAGTGTTTCTGTAACCTGATGTTAAAAGGGATTCACCCACACCTTCCCTCTTTAAACAACTTTATTGAGATATCATTTATATCCGTGGACCCTAGCCTTTTTGATGCCAGGGACCTGTTTTGTGGAAGACATTTTTTTCATAGACAGGGTTGGGGAGGATAGTTTTGGGGCGATTCAAGTGCATTACATTGAAGTTTATGTCCTGCTGTGCAGCCCTGTTCCTAATAGGCCCCAACAGGTAACAGTCTGCAGCCTACAGGTTGGGGACCCGTGATTTATGTAACAAAAAAATTTGGTGTTTTAAAGTACAGCAGGTCTTCAAATAACGTTGTTTTGTTCAGTGTCATTTTGTTAGCATGTTGATGAGATGCCATAGGAGCTTAACTCTTGTTTATATCAGTTAGTCTATGGCAGAACTGGTTTTATATGTCATTTCGCTTGAGGTTGCAGAATCTATTGAAGATGCTGAGGGAATTCTTACTATATACAATTCAGTTGTTTCTAGTACATTCACAGAGTTATGCCACTGCTGCCACAGTCAATTTGAGAACATTTCATTGTCTCAAAAGAGACCTAGACTCCTTAGCATTACCTCTTACCTCTTTATCTCCTACCCTGCAGCCCTAGGCTACTACTAATCTAATTTACCTCTATAGATTTGCCTGTTCTGGACAGTTCCTATAAATGGAATCATACACTGTGTGGTCTTTTGTGACTGGCTTGTTTTACTTAGTGTAATGTTTTCAGAGTTTATTCATTTTGTATATATCAATGCCTCATTCTTTTATTTTTTTAAAAAGATTTTATTTATTTATTTTTTAGAGAGAGGTGGAGAGAAATATCAATGTGTGGTTGCCTCCCATGCACCCCCTACTGGGGACCTTCCCCTCAACCCAGGCTTGTGCCCTGACTGGGAGTTGAACTGGTGACCCTTTGGTTCATGGCCAGCACTCAATCCACTGAGCCACACCAGCCAGGACAATGCTTCATTCTTTTATATTTCTGAATAATATTTCATTGTTATGCCACACTTTGTTGTCCATGCATCAGCTGACAGTGGATTGTTTCCATTCTTTAGCTATTATGAATAAAGTTGGTAATGAACATTTGTGTGCAGACTTTTATATGGACTTTGGTTTTCATTTCACTTGAGTATATTACTCTGTGTTTAACACTGTCAGGCTGTTTTATAAAGCAACTGCACCATTTTACAGTCCCACCAGGAATATGTGACGGTTTCACTTTCTTCACATTCTCCCCAACACTTATTTTCTGGGGATTTTTGTTTGTTTTTTGTAATAGTCATCCTGGTGTGTTTGGGGTGGTATCTTAACAGTGGTTTTGATTTGCATTTCCCTAATGAGTAATTATGTGGAGCATCTTTTCATGTGCTTATTGTCCATTAATATGTATCTTCTTTGGAGAAATGCCTATTCAAGTCATTTGTCCATTTTTTAATTGGGTGTTTTTGTTGTTGAGTTGTATAGGATTTTGTTATATGTTCTCGATACCCCTTATCAGATACATGATTTGCAAATATTTTCTTCCATTCTGTGGGTTGCTTTTACCTCTCTTGATAGTGTTCTTTGATACACAGTTTTAAATTTTGATGTATTGCAATTTATTTTTTGTTGCCTATACTTCTGGTTATACCCAAGAAATCATTGCCAAATCCAACATCATAAATATTTTCCCCTGTTTTCTTCTAAGAGTGTTACAGTTTTACCTCTGTGCAGGTCTTTGATCCACTTTGAGTTACTTTTTGGATGTGGTGTAAGATAAAGGTCCACCTTCATTAATGTTAACATTCCATTTTCCCAGTCCTATTTGTTGAAAAAAGGCTACTTCCCCTATTGAATGTGTTGGCACCCTTGTCTAAATCAGTTTTTCTTTTGAATATCCCTGCTTAGAAAATATTCATAGGAGTTGATTGACCCAGGGAGCCTTAAAAATATTATTATTGTTTAAAGACTTAGAAAATGTGCTTTATTCTAGATATTTAGACATGTCAGCACTTATTTAAAGTACTTGCTAGTTAGACGTATATAACCAGGTTTAAAATATGCTAATGTGATCTTAGTGCATATATAATTCTTTCTCTGTCTTTTAATTTTTCTTGATGTCCACATTTTTGTTTTCTTCTTACAGTACATAAGCAGAGGAAAATTGCAGTGGTTCAACCTGAAAAACAGTAAGTAATGTAATAGTATGTTTAAACAGCTGACATTTGGAAGTTTAGAATGTCTAGAAAAAGAAATAACTAAGAGGGTATATCTCCTCGTATGTTATTTTCTCAGATAGAATCATAATCCTTTAATTCAGTTTTTGATAGTTTACATACTTCTTACAGTATATACATTTCCTAAAATGGCATTATATACAGAAGGGTAAAATCCATTCTCAAGATGTTCCCCAACTTGAGTTTTCTTTCACTTTTAGAGCTGGAAGTCATTTGAGTAAGAGGAAATAGAGTCTCAATGCTGGAATTTGTTAAGGAAGAACTAAAAGTGTAAATTAGGATATTATCTGTTACAGTGATAAAGAACTTGATTTAGAAGACCAGACTAAAAGAAAAGGCGTACGAAAGGTTTGCCTTTGTATCTCATCAGGAGACCCTTTGTAGCATACCTTTCTGCACAGCTTTTGAGAAGCAATTGGTCAGTGTTGCCTTAAAAGTACAAGGGTTTCTGTGTGTACACATGTGTTTTAAAACATTGGGTTTTCAGTTTTGTATGAATTTGCTCAGGCTGTCATAACAAAATGCCACAGACTGGGTGGCTGAAAAAATATTTGCTATCATACATAGCTCTCATAGCTCTGCAATCTGGGAAGATCAAGGGACCAGCCTGATTTGGTTCCTGGTCAGGGCTCTCTTCCTAGTTTACAGACTGTCTTCTCACTGTGTCCTCACATGATAAGGATGAAGAGGAAAGGAGATATTTCTCTCTTCCTCTTCTTATAAGGCCACCAATCCTATTGGATTACAGCCTAATCCTTATATACCTCCTAAAAGCCCTATCTGCAAATACAGTCACATTGGGGATTAGGACTTCAGCATGGATTTTGCAGGGACACAATTCAGGTTATAGCAAATTCTGTATAATTTATAGCTGCTTTTGTGGCTATGTGAGTAATAAAACTGCCTGAAGAAGTAGAGAGAAGGGCCACAGAATTCTATTCAAGGTGGCCAAATGAGGTAGGGACAAAAATATGGCTTTGGGTTTTTCCTTGACTTGGTTGTCCACAGATTTAGTCAGAAGGTATTCTAAAAAAATAAATTAACCTTTTTTCAATGATTGGTGCAAATATAGTAATACTCTTTTTTAATAACATAATTTGTTTTTAATTTTGAAACTGATGGAAGAAAACAAGACCCTGTATTAAAAATGTTTCCATTCTTTGACAGTTAACAAATAGTCTACTTGTGTTTTAAGAATCCCAGAAGGAAGGAATTATATAATTATTGTTCACATGCATGAAAGTTTATTTGAACATGTAGTATCACATCTTTTTAGACTGTTGGCTCCTTAGACTGTGTGCATAGTTTTAAAAAAATAATTGCCATTTTTAAAAAAGTATGCTCAAGGAAGCACCTTCTGTTACAGAATTTTCAGTCTGCCACATTTGCTTTCTTCTTTGATTTGAAGGAAACTCTTACGCTTTACTGATTTTAAGGATTATCTTACTATTTTGTTGGTTTTTTTTTTTTTCTTTGTTTGTTTTTTGACACAGAATACCATCTTCAAGGACTGTCCACGAGGGTTTGAAGAACCAGGAGCTGAACTCCACTGACTCAGGTATAAGTGTATGCGTTCTTAGGGAAAAGAGGACCTTTAGTTTCTTTTAATAGAGTATATCTAAAATGAAACAATACATTTAATTTATAGGATGTAGCTTCAGAGAGGGTTCTCTTGATTGTGATTTTAAAGAGTTATAATTGTCTAAGATGTACTTATTAATAATGATCTTTAGGATTACATTTCTGTCTATTTATAATAATTGTAGCTATTCATTACTGATCACTTATTGGGTACCAGGGGCTCCAGAGGTCAATATTATTATCCCTGGGTTTAGATAAAGAAACAGGATTTCCAGGCAGTGCTCTTTCTTAAGCAGGGTGATTAAGAGGTGGAAGTTTATTCCTATTTAAACTCTTTTTATGATATACACAGTTTGCATATATATTTTATAACTTTAAAAAAATAAAGCACTTGAAAAACAGATTACCCCATTGCCTGGTAAATGAGAATAGGACTCTTTTTTCTGGAGGCCCAAATCTTTTGTCCAGCAGTCTCTCTCCAGAACTAGTCTTGACGCCCCCTTTGCTGGTTGTATTATGTTTAGCACCTTGGCTGTATGTGTTCTAGCACAGGTTAGGCATTTGGATGGTATTTTAGTTAATGTCTAGAAAAGAAAAGAAATCAAAACTTGAAGAGATCACGCAGCTTATGGGTAGAAGGGTCAGCAATGGAACTTGAATCTAATGAAACCTGAATCTTTTTCAAGTTCCAGACCTGTATTTTTCTCTTCTACCCACTGCCTTTTCATTTTATCATTTTTACATAGAGAATCAGGGCTGTGCAAATCCTTTAATGTATTACTGGCCATTCTAATGCCTACTGAAACTACAGGATTAAGACATTAATATCTCTCAAATGACCACAGCCAAGTTTGGGTTTTATGATAGGTCTGGTCACCTCGGGAAGAGTCTGAGGCTCTTATTTACATGTAGGACTTTTACTGGGGAATGCTTTTAGGAACAACACCTGGGACGGGTGAAGGAAGCAGGACTGGGCAAAGGAAGAAGTCAAGCCACAATTCACTGTTAACAGAAGTTTCTTCCAGTCCCACACGGAGCCTTGGCGCTGGTATAGCCACTCAGAGTCTGCCCTAATTGAGGCAGTTATTGAAAATAGGCTGCTGCTCCCTCTGCACTTCATAAAGGGTGGGATCTTCGGCAGGGTGGCTCTCTCCTACTGAGATCAGTTCTAGGTTGAGTGAGGGTAATTCCAGGGTAGACTTAAACTGAGAGCTAAAAATGCCAACATTCTCAGCTGCAGGGAGCATAAATGCCTTAATCCTGGAAAGAGGGATCCGAATGGTAGAGTTCAAATGGAGAAGTGGACACCAACATGCTGACCACTGTGCTAAGATAACACTTGAGGCGAACATTAGGTACTTCAGGGTCCTGTCAACAGTGGGCAGAGTACACATATCTCCTTTCCTTAACATTGGCTAACAATATCCATCAGAGGAGCTTCTCTCTGCTTGATATGAAAATGAAGATGTTTTAGTGTGTTTGAATTTTTTACATTCAGTAACTGAATTGCTAACCACAATGAGGAGATTTTAAAAATATTATATTGAAGTACAGTGTTCATACAGAAAAATAGTTGAAAAGAGGGGTCTCTAGGCCCAGTTATACCCCACAGTACTTAAAGAACTTAGAGATGTGATCACACGTACTTTCAGCCCTCTGAGAAATCCCAGAAATTGAAGGGAGCCTACAGCATCAAAGGCTGCCATCATACTAGTTTCGTGGTTTTCAGGGGACAAACTGTGATTCTAGATAGTATTCACCATCACTCCCTAGCAATATTCCAGACTAGATTATTGGATAGTTGGTTGTCAGGTATCATCATGGGTTCTGGACGTAAATCTTCTGTTTTCTTTATTGATAGAAGTGTAAGGTTCTGGAACAATGTCACATTAACCTAGGAGTTAACCTGGATATAATTCAGGATGTTGTCTTACTTCAGCAGAGTGATAAGCTCCATAATAGAGTTGCAGATATTTTAAGGGCTCTCTTAGGTGACATGTTAAGCTTCAAAATATGTAATTTCTAACTTTATTTAATGGTCAATATGCTTGTTTTCTTCCCAGTAATCAAACTTTGGAAGCAGTTTGGAAAATTACTCTGTTCTAATTATTTGTTTCTCTTCATTTCCCAGTTATGATTAATGGAAAATATTGCTGTCCAAAGATATACTTCAACCACCGTTGCTTCTCAGGGCCATACCTTAACAAAGGACGAATCGCTGAGCTGCCTCAATGTGTAGGACCTGGGAACTGTGTCCTGGTCCTCAGAGAGGTAAGGTTCTGACCTAGAGCAAAGAACTTGGAAATTTTACAGCAGTCTCATTGACTCATTCATTCAAGGACCTATCTGTATGCCATAGATGTGACAACTCTAGGTTTTATCATCAATGATTAACTTTTTTCATGTTGGACAATAAACTGGACACGTAATTATTTATTTTTCTCCCAGGGAACATTTTTTTCCTAAGCAGTTCTTTACATAGCAGGCTCACCTCTGTCAGGATAGCAAGGTCTTCTATCAGAGACCACATGAGAACTGCAAGAGTGAGTGAGAGACTTCCAGTCAAGATGGCGGCATAGGCAGACATGGCTTGCCTCTTCACACAACCACTTCAAAATTACAATTAAAAAGGAGTTCCAGCCAAGATGGAGGTGTAGGTAGATATGCTTCGCTCCCTCACACAACCAAAAAGCTAACAACCAATTTAAAAACAAAAAAACAACCAGAACTCCCAGAACATCGAACATGGAAGTCCAACAACCAAGGAGTAAAGGAAGAAACATCCATCCAGACTGGTAGGAGAAGCACAGACTCAGAACAGGCTTGCCCCACACCCACGTGAGATGGATAAAATTTTGGGAGGGATATCTCGGGAGTGAGAAGTCCCAGCCCCACACCAGGCTCCCCAGCCCAGGGTTCCAGTGCCAGGAAGATAAGTCCCCACAGCTTCTGGCTGCCAAAACCAGTGGGGATTGAGTCAGTGGAAGAAACTTCTAGAGCCCCAAGCAGTTCCTCTTAAAGAACTCACACACAGACTCATCTACTCGGACTCACTTCCTCTGAGCTCCAGCACTGGGGTAGCAACTTAAAAGTATACTAGTGATACACAGTAAGAAACTGAAGTGTTTGGCATCAAGGCGAGCAGGGGCTGTTTTCCATTTGCTAAACCCTCCACCCACAGAGCCAGTAAGCTGGTGCCATATAGCTGAGACTGCATTTACCTGGCTTATACTGTTTGACTGGCCTTGGAGATCCGCAGAGACTCTGCCCCCCCCCCCCAACTTACAAGCCCACGCTGCTTTTCCAAATGAATGGCTGGTCTTCGCTGATCCTTCACAACTTCCTAAATCCTCCCAAATAGACAACAGCTGGCCTCAGTGAAGCTCAGGCCCAGCACTAGCAGCAGCCAGCCTAGATTCACAGCTTGGCTTCACCTGGGAATCTCTGAGCATAGCACAAGTAGCAGCCATCTCTGATTGCTCTATAGCTCATGCAGTATGGCCCTGGGCAAAACACATGTGTGGGCTGAACTTGGCCTGCACCACCAAGGAAACCACAGGGCCAGCGTACTCAGTGGACAGCTGTGGACAACGTTGGAGCGCCACCAACCTAACCCTGCACAGCTGATCCTCCACAGGGGGTGGAGGTTGGTGACCAGTGGTCACAGCCAATCCTTGCAGCTGACTGGCCTAGGTAAATCCCTCCCATTGTTCTGCCAACAGCAACCAAGTTTAATCTACAAGAGGAGCGTGCACTCAGTCCACACGAAGGGCACACCTCGAGTACCCAGCTTGGGTGATAGGAGAGGCTGTGCTAGGGGACCCTACAGGACATTTCCTACATTAGGGCACACTACCAAGACATGGAGTCAAAGCAGCTCTGCCTAATACATAGAAACAAACACAGGGAGGCTGCCAAAATGAGACAAAGAAACATGGCTCAAATTAAAGAACAGATAAAAACTCCAGAAAAAGAGCTAAACAAAATGGAGATAAGCAGTCTGTCAGATGCAGTGTTAAAAACACTGGTTGTAAGGATGCTCAAGGAGCTTAGTGAGGACCTCAGCAGCATAAAATGGATCCAATCAGAGACAAAGGATACACTAATCGAAATGAACAATTTACATGGAAACAACAGAGTGGATGAAGCTGAGAATTAAATCAATGATTTGGAACACACAGAAGCAAAAAACAACCAATCAGAGCAGCAAGAAGAAAAAAATCCAAAAAAACAAGGGTAGTATAAGCAGCCTGTAGGACAACTTCAAGCGATCCAGCATTTGCATGATAGGGGTGCCAGAAGGAGAAGAGAAAACAAGAGATTGGAAATCTGTTTGAAAAAACAATGACAGAAGTCTTTCCTAATTTGGTGAAGGAAATAGACATGCAAGTCCAGGAAGCACAGAGAGTCCCAAACAAGATGGATGCAAAGAGAGCCACTCCAAGACACATCATAATTAAAATGCCAAAGGTTAAAGATAAAGAGAGAATCTTAAAAGCAGCATGAGAAAAGAAGTTAGTTAACTACAGGGAAGTTCTCATAAGACTGTCAGCTGATTTCTCAAAAAAAGCTTTGCAGGCTAGAATGGATTGGCAAGAAATATTCAAAGTCATGAAAAGCAGGGACCTACAGCCAAGACTGCTCTGCCCAGCAAAGGTATCATTTAGAGTCGAAGGGCAGATGAAGAGCTTCCTAGACAAGGAAAAACTAAAGGAGTTCATCATTGCCAATCCATTTTTATGTGAAGTCTTAAAGGGACTTATTTAAGAAAAAGATCAAAAATATCAACAGTAAAATGGCAAAAAATATGTATCTATCTACAATTGAATATAAAAAACAAACTAAGCAAACAAAAACAGAGACAGAATCATGGATACAGAGAGCGTTTGATGGTTGCCAGATGAGAGGTTAGTGCGGGGGATTAAGAAGTGCAAATAGGTAGTTACAGAATAGCCATGGGGATGTACAGTACAGTATAGGGAATGGAGTAGCCAAAGAACTTATACGCATGACCCATGGACTTGAACAATGGTGAGGGGATTGCCTGAGAGAGTGGGGACATGAGAATAGTCATTCTATGACTGAGAGACTGTGTGGCATTAACCTGGACCGTGATAAAGCTATGTATCTCCTGGACTTGCAGAGCTTCCTTGCCAGGGTGCTGCACTGCAGGTAACAGAAATGGGGACTACTGAATTGTTCAACCCCTAGGGTGGCAAGGCAGGGTCTGGGGAGGCTGGAGCTTCTGGGCCAGACCACTCCAACAACGTGAAAGCTCAGTCATCTGCAGAGAGTCCCAAACAAATACAGTTTTCTGAGTATACCATGACTGGGAAAGGGTTTGGAAGCATATACTAGAGTAATTTTAAATTCATGTTGTGTATTTGTTTCTGACCATAGTGGTTTTGAATATTTAAGAGGGTTTATCTGTTATTCTCTTATTTGTAATTTTGATCATCTGTCAATATCTTCAGCATTATTATTTTGTTAACATTTGTTAACTAATATGACTAGAATTAATACCATAAACGACATGCTAGGGGATAGCCAGGTTCTAATGGTCTGTTTTTCTCCTTCCCAACCCATATGTCTGCTTTAAAAATGGAGCACAGGTCCTCACACTACTTATCAATGCAGCCTATAAACCCAGTCGTGTCCTTCGGGAGCTGCAGCTGGACAAAGACTCTGTGTGGCATGGATGTGGGGAAGTCCTAAAAGCCAAGTGAGTAGACTCTTCTGCCTTTTGTCCATATTCATCCTGAACAGGTCACAGAATCAGCTCTTCCATGGATAATATTAGATACTTTGGTTTCCTTGGGCAGTACTTATTCAACTATTTGTGGTGAAGGACCAGGTTGGTTTTCTTTTTTATGTTTCTATTCTGTCATGGACAGTAGTTTTAGAAGATAGGGTAAAATGAGTAGCTTTAGACGATAGGGTAAAAATGAAGATAGGGTAATGTGAAATTTAAAAGGCATAAAATTTAACAGTAGTTTTTTTGTTACTAGATTTAAGAGACATAGAATTACTTTTTCAGATTACTGTGAAAGTTCAAAAGCATTCACACTTGTTTTCTGACCTGATCTTGTCATGGATGGGTGACAGTTGTCAGGTTTTATTGGTCAGCGGACCACACTCTGAGGATCACTGCCCTAAGGTAAAGAAAGAGGTAATGAAAGTCACTTTTCATTTAGTAGTTAGTGTATAAGTTATTATTTGAACACCTTAAGCTGAGGAACAGAAAGCAGGAACCTTATTTTGATCATTTAAATCAGCTTTTAGGTGTCATAGCTCAATAGATTATAAATTTAAGTACAAAATACATTAACTCCATATCATTTTCATAGTTTTCAAAATATAAAAAAATATAAAAGATAGACTATTTCACAAGCAAATATCAATATACTTGCTTTTTCTCTGGATAATCACTAGCCCAATAAAGTTGGTGTCTCATGTCTTCCAATGGCAGATACAAAGGAAAGAGTTATCGAGCTACTGTTGAAATAGTGAAAACAGCAGATCGGGTGACTGAATTCTGCCGGCAAACGTGTATCAAATTGGAATGCTGTCCCAATCTGTTCGGTCCACGGATGGTTCTGGATAAGTGTTCTGAGAACTGCTCTGTACTTACAAAGACCAAATACAGTGAGTCATGTTTTTCAAATTTGTTAACTGTAATTGCTGACCATACTTATACCCTGGAAAGTTTTTATTTTGCGGATAATCACACATAACAGAGGTATACAAACTTACTCAGAGAAGAGCCAGATAATAAAAACCGTAGGCTGTGGGTTGTATCATCTCTGTTGCATATTTTTGTTTTGTTTTGTTTTCACGTTTAAAAAAATCACTTTAAAAAATCTGAAAACCATTCTTAGCTTGAGAACCATACCAAAGAGGCCATGTGCTAGATTTTGTCACCTTTTATATAAAGCATGTACATAAATTATCTATTGCGTGAATTAGGATATGTAAATCATTCATAAAACCTGTAAGTATTTATTATGTGTCTACTGTGTACTGCCACTGTTCTAGCACTGGGATACAGCAACTGAAAAAAAATTTCTTTCCTCATTGAGTTTACATTTTAATGTGGGAGACAGATAATAAACAAGTAAACAATATAGGGAGGTTAAGTACTGTGAATAAAAATGAAGCAAGTTGAACAGGCAAAGTAGGAGAGTGAGGAAGGAATCTTCCTGACAGGTAACAACCTGGAGGAAGCCAGAGAGCCAGTTGCACAGACTTTCAGGTGAGAACGTTCTGGATAGGGGACAGCAAGAGCACAGGCCTGAGGCAGGAGTGTGCTTAGTGTCTGAGAGGAACAGCAAAGAAGCCAAAGTGTTTGAGAGGTGTAAATAGTAAGAGGGAGTAGTTGTGTAGCTCATGCTGAGTTGTCATAGTGACACCAGTTCCTTCACATTGTGTATCTTCTCTCTTGTGAAACAGCAACAACAACAAAAAAGTCATACAGGATGAAATTTCCAGTTTGGAACTTTTCTAAGGCATTGTTATCCAAACACAAAATTCTTTTCCTACCTTCCCTTAAATCATATAAGCTCTACTGTCACTTGGGAGAATTAATACAGAGGAGGATTTAACCTTGTTAAATTTGAAAATTGCTTTTAGGGATCTCTAATTCTGTGCCTCTTAAACTTTATCATGCATGCAAATTACCTGAGGATCTTATTAAATGGAAGTTCTGATTCATCAGGTCTGTGGTTTCCTGGGCTTAAGTGTCTATTAGAAATGCACTTGGGCCCAGGTAACCGCAGACCTGATGCTACTGATGCTGTTGATCCAAGCTCCACATTTAGCATGATGAGCTTTCTAATCAGTATTTGAATGACAAATCAAAGAAGAATAACCATCTAGTTTTTATTTATATTTATTGGATTGTAAACTCCATAAGGGCAGGAATTGTCTTAGCTTATTGTTGTGTCAGATTCAGCACTTAGTTTAGCAAATTGCCAAAAAAAATTGCAGTTATTAGGTAAGTGAAATATACTGTTCATGTAAGTGTATATATAACTATACCACTTTGAGCCTTTGGAAGATATGTGGATTTTATTATGCTTTTTGTCTGAATTTATTTTTCTTAATGATATAATTGAAATTAGCCTGGATATTAGGAGTCTATAATTTTTCCCAATTAGTAATTTGCGTGACATTGAATGGAATTACAGTCATACCTTGATACACATCAGCTTCAGTATGTGTCAAACCCTGTACTCGTCGAATTTTGATGAGAAAAAAATGTTTCAGCACTCAGCACTTGCTCAGGACTCGTTGCACTCACTAAAACTTGTGTGAGTCATAACGATACCCCCCTCCCCTACAAGAGAAAATCCTTCATTGTTCAGTACTTGGTCTTCTTCTTCTTCTTCTTCTTTTTTTTTTTTTTTTGCAAAAATTACATAATATTTTGATAATACTTTAATATCTAACAGGTTCAATTTTAGAATTATAACTATATTCTAAAATTTATGTGAAAATACAAAGGATCTAGACTAACCAAAACAATCCTGAAAAAAAAGAATAAAGTTGGAAGACTTTCTCTGTCTGACTTCAAGTTTTACCATAAAATTGTAGTAATCAAGGGTTGGGTGTTAATGAAAGTGTAAGTCAAGCAGAGTGATGGGATTGAATAGAGGGTCCAGAAATAGAGCCCAACTTACACAGTTAAATTTAATGGGGAAAGAAAATTCTTTCAACAAATGGCACTGGTACAATTAGATATACAAATTGAAAAAAAAAAAACCCTCCTTGACTTCTACCTCATTAAATATGAAGTAATTTAAGCTATATCATAGACTTAATGTAAAGGCTAAAACTACAAAGCTTCTAAGAAGAAAACAGGGAGGTTATCCTCAAGATCTTGGGGTAAGTGAAGGATTTCAAAGAGAACACAATACACTAACAAAGGAAAAATTAATAAACATCAAAACTAAAAGCTTTTGTTCTTAATAACACCATTTATAAAAATGAAAAGGCAAGCTAGTCTTGGAGAAAATAGTTTTAATATATATATATATAACCAAGAATTCTCCAGAATATACTAAAAACTCCCACAATTCAATAAAAAGAGAAGTTTTGCAGTTAGAAAAAGCTGGTAGTTATACAGTGTTGTGAATTTACAAAATAACGCAGAATTGTGCAGGATGGGCAAAAGTAGGTTTACAGTTGTAAGTACACAAAACACAATTTATTCTTGTATTATTATTTATTATCCTATTATTTTATACATGAACAACCATAAACCTACTTTTGCTCCACCCTGTGTGTTTTTAAGTGGTGGTTAATTTTATGTTACATGACTGTTCCCTCAATTTTAAAAAGAGAGAGAGAAACAAAATGTTCTGGAATTAGATAATGATGATGGGTGCATAACATAGTGAATATGGCAATAACCACTGTGTATGTACCCTGTAAAATGATAGATTTTATGTTATGTGAATTATATCAATAAAAATGAAAAAATGAATAAAAAATTTGAATAAACATTTCACAGAAAAATATATGCAAATGGCCAATAAGCATTTGAAAACATACTCCATATCATTACTCATCAGGGATATGCAAATTTAAACTACATTGAGAAATTACTGCCTATCCACTGGATTGGCTACAATGAAAAAGACTGACAACCCTATATGCTGGCAAAGATGTAGAGCACCTGTATCTCTCAGACATTGCTGGAGGGAGTATAAAATTATACAACCCTTTTAGAAAACTGTTTTGTACTTTCTTTAAAAGTTAATCATACATCTATCATATGATCCAGCAATCCATTTTTAGATATTTATCCAAAGAAAATGATAATGTGCCCACTAAAAGCCTTGTACAAGAATGTGCCTTGCAGCTTAATAGCCAAACCCTGGAAACAGCCCAGGTACTCATCAACAGGACAATAGACAAATTGATATATTCATACAATGGAATGCTATTCATCAATGTGAAGGGATGGACTGTTCAAACACACAGCAGCAAAGATGAAACTCAAAAACCTTACGCTGAGTGAAGGAAGCCTTGCACTGAAAAGTACCTACTGAAGGATTCCACAGATGGGCCAAGTTAACCTATAACGATGAAAATCAGAATAGTGGTTGCATCTGGTAAAAGGGAAAGGGGCTAGAAAGGGAACCGGGGAAACTTTTAGGTTGATGGAGATGTTCTGTCTTGATGGGAGGAGGATTGTTCAGGTTTGTGCATTAGTACTAATCAAACTGTATGTTTTAGATCTGTACAGTTAAGATTATTCCACTGTATGAAACTTAAACTCTAATCAAATGCAGTGTACCTGTTTTCTGCTGTGCTAATAGTCTCTTGTGGTTTTAGGTGCACAAAAATAATGAAGCTACTTCATTTTTCTTTGTCATTCACATTTAGCACACTATTATGGAAAGAAGAAAAGTAAAAGAATTGGGAGGCCACCTGGTGGGCATAGTAATTTAGCGTGTGCCCTGAAAAAAGCCAGTAAGAGGAGAAAGAGGCGGAAAAATGTTTTTGTTCATAAGAAGAAACGCTCCTCTGCATCTGTTGATAATACCCCAGCGGGCTCTCCCCAGGTATGAGATCTAATGTGCTGGTAAAGTCTGGAAGCCAGAGATCACTGCTTTACAGTACAGACGCAGGAAGAATACCTGCAGATCTTTCTAATTCAGATCTCTGGCCAATAGGAAATGGTTTTGTGGCCCCAGAACTGGTTTGTCCTGAATTTCAATGAGCCTTCCTCCTTTTCCTCTAGGGAAGTGGGGGTGAAGATGAGGATGACCCAGATGAAGGAGATGACGATTCCCTAAGTGAGGGCAGTACTTCTGAGCAGCAGGACGAGCTGCAGGAAGAGTCAGAAATGTCAGAAAAAAAATCATGTTCCTCTTCTCCCACACAAAGTGAGATATCCACATCACTGCCTCCAGACAGACAAAGGAGAAAAAGAGAGCTTCGCACTTTTTCATTTTCTGATGATGAGAATAAGCCTCCTTCACCAAAGGTACCCATTTTTAAAATACGCTCTCTTTTTTTTTTTCCTCTCTAGAGTTTCCCTTTAGAGTATAATTGTTAATGATGTTGACATTCTACTTATTTCAGTACAGGCTTCAGTTGAACTTCTTGGGTCTCTTTAAATGATTCTAAATTCAGTGATTTAGTTGTGTTTCAAGGATTATTTGGAGGTACTTTATCAGGAGGAAGGTCTCAGAGTGGCTGCTTGTCTTAAGTAAAAGAATATTTCATTGCTAATTTATTTGTAGCCTGTCATTTAGTTTAGGGAAACTTCCTTTTTAATATTTTTCATAATGTGTATGGTTTTATGGAAGTAGAATGGTTTTATAGAAATAAATTATCCTTTTGATTCTGGTTAAGCCGTCCTGTTTAGTATATTTCATATATACATAGCTGCCTATTATATAACATTATACACTAAAGAATGGGTGTTAGTGTTTTAAAACTGGGTTGCTTTTTAAATATAGTCTTTGAACAGAACCCATAAATGATTTCTCCTGATAATTTAGTTGGTCCATCTCTCATTGGAAATATCATCCCATTCACTTCAGCACCTACCAGAGAGTGAGCTGAAATAGACTGAGGCACAAATGGGAAAATTAATAACTTTTTTTTCTGTTAAATTGTCCATATGATTTCTGCTGAAACTTTGAGATAAAATTTTTCTCCATTGATATTTCTTATTATAAAAGACAAACATTTCTTTAGTATCTACTGTATATGGGCTTTTGCCATCTTTGCTGGGAGAAATCTTGTCATAAAAGCACTTTAAATCCTGCCTTGAGGGACTATGATTTAAATAGAGAGAATTTTTAAGAATATAATAGCTCTTACACCATTTGGTTTGATTTTGTTCTGGGGAATGAAGGAAATAAGGATTGAAGTTGCTGAAAGGCTTCACCTGGACAGTAACCCCCTGAAATGGAGTGTAGCAGATGTGGTGCGGTTCATCAGATCCACTGACTGCGCTCCCTTAGCGAGAATATTCCTAGACCAGGTAACCACCAAGACCTTTAATTCTTTTTTTAAAAAAATAGTTTCTTGTTGCCCTTTTCTTAAAAAAGATTTTATTTTTTATTTTTAGAGAGGGGAAGGGAGGGAGAAAGAGAGGGAGAGAAACATCAATGCGTGGTTGCCTCTCGTGTGCCCCACACCAGGAACCTGGCCTGCAACCTGGGCATGTGCCCTGACTGGGAATCAAACCAGCAACCCTTTGGTTTGCAGGCCGATGTTCAATTCATTGAGCCATGCCAGCCAGGGCAAGACCTTTAATACTTAGTAACATGTTTCTTTAGCAAAGGACTGTGAGTATAATAGCAATTTATGTACAAGTCTCGGGAAAAATATTAACATGCAAAAGAAAAAATTATTTTAGTTCTGTTCTTAGGAGTACTATGTCAAGAAGTTTTTCTGACTTCCACCATAGTTGAAGCAAATTATCACTGCATCCCCATTTTTCCTAAGAATTTGTTTCTGTCCCTCAAATATTTAAATGGCTTAAAATTAAGTATGCCATGCTTAATTATCCCCCTCATTTCCAAAATAATAATTTGCCCGTTTTAAAAAAATAACATCTGTAATGTATTAGCCTCTGAGGTCGCAATCAATTTTAAAGCAGGTTTTCTGAATAAATATCTGAGGCCTTAAATAAATATTGAAATAGAATTTGTTTTGATAATTGGGGAGATTCAAAACTGAACATCTTTGAAGAACTTACCAGGCTTTTTTATGAATGTTGCAGAGTAGGACATTGAAGTTTATGGTTAATACTTTCAGATTTATAAAGAGTCCTCTAAAAACATGTTTCTCTTGGCACATTTAATTGCCAGTTACAAGGCTTGTCAGTTTACTAAATTTCTGCTGAGCAGAAACCATAGAATGGATTCTTATCCTTGGTAAAACTTGGTTATTAATTCTGAAGATTCAATATGTAGTATGGAGGAGTATAAGATGCATCTAAAAGGAAGTGTGTGATACTTATTCAAAAGGGAAAAGTAATGAAAGTAAAGCATAGGGACTCTGATTTTGACAAAGCCAGAGTGAATCATGATCGAGCTATCATTCACATGCATGTCATAGATAATTTGTATTTTGTGCTTTAACAGGAAATTGATGGGCAGGCCCTGCTGCTCCTTACCCTTCCCACTGTTCAAGAGTGCATGGACTTAAAATTAGGCCCTGCCATCAAACTTTGCCATCACATAGAGAGGATCAAGTTTGCTTTTTATGAGCAGTTCGCCAACTGAGAAGGACAACCAAAGTAAGCTGTATCTTTGAAGCACAAATGCAGCATATCCTTCGCCTGCTCTGTCAGTGAAGCTGAATTAGTCCTGGGGCCCTGGGCCCTGCAGGTGTGGACTTGCTCTCTTTGCACTTTCAGGGAAGGAGGACCCACGGTGAGGAGGCAAAAACTGCACAGAAGTGGCTCTTCTGCCAGTGGAAATGTGGGCATCTCTCATTCAGCAGATTGCAGTTTTTAAAAAATAAACGTTGTGAAGACTCACATAAGAAAAATAAGCATTTCCAGTGGTGTGACCTAAACGAAGAATAATCTAGGCTGCTGGAAAGCACCCTTTTGGTTGTTTTTGTTCTGTTCCCTCCCATTGTAGATTGAACTTTGTTCTCTCCTTTCTCTTTCTTGGAAAGAGAGGACGTAGCTTTAAGTCAGCAACAGTTTGGGACCGTGCCTAAGGCAAAGCAGCGCTTCATTGTCATTGTGTTTTTGAGCTTTTTAAAATTAAAAAGGTTCCTTTTGGGGATGATTATGTGGCTCTAGGATTTTGAATGTTCAGTCACACTTTGATCCAGTTTAAAATTTGTTTTTAGGAGTTCCTTTGTTAACTACCTCTGTTGTTAATTGTGTTTGCAGCCATGTGTGAGGATTTTTTGTATGATGTCATTTTTAAGCTACATGAACACTAAAAGTAAGGCAGAAGTTGAGGGGGGGGGGACATTGTTTTCTCAAAAACATTGTGTGAGCACTTATACCAGTTTTTTAACTGACCTGATCTAAGGACTCCACTGGCATTGTTTTCCATCTTGACTCAACTTGGCCTACGTGTTTTAAAAAGTATCACAAAGATTGTTGGTATTTAAGTTTAATTGTTCTCTCTGCCTTAGTTTTCAGAGGGATTTAAGTGGCTTTTATTTTGTGTTTACTTTTCTTCACAGTTGTTGATCTGTTTCATCTCTACAGTCCTTACTTTGTCTAAAAATCAGTAGGTATATCTTGGACTCATGGTTAAGTCCATTTCCCCTCCTTTCTCCATGTCTTCAGGCAGAGAGTGTAGAAGCACAACAGAAGAAACAGGTTTTGGGAGGTTATGCAAAGCATGGAGCTTCTGTAACTATTTCCTCAGATGGCTAAGTAAAGATTGAGAGGTGGTTAAGGATTCTGGAAACATCTTTGCCTAGTCAGGTTTACAATTTTCTTTAGTTGAATCTTTAAATTGACTGTAATCTATAGTCTGAGGATTCCCACTCAATAACTGAGTTTTCTTTTAGGTGTTTCTTAATCCAGCTCAAGGTGACATGAAGTTCCAGGAGATTGTCAGTTATGATTGCACTGCTAGCTATTATAGAATAATAGCATTTGCTATACTGTTCCAGCCACGAGGAAAGAAGAAAGACATACATAGATTGCTTCCTTTGAATGGTTTGCTCTGCTGAATATATTTTTAAAAATTATCCTAGTCACCTGCAAATTTGTAATATAGTTATTCCTCTTTAGGATTTGAAAATGTTTTAAAACTATATGCTGGGTAATTCTAAACAGCTGTATAAATATTTGGTTGGCCAAAAAGTTCGTTTAGTTTTTTCCCCATAAAATAAAAGACATATTTTCCATTTTCACTAATAACTTTACTGATTCGGATATTTTGAGTATGTTGTCTGTCTCCTGTGTGATAAAATATTGATTGTTCTCAATGTCTCGATTTGATTGCTATCAACATCATCTGGTCTATCCAACCATGGAGCAAGAAATCCAGGGAGAAATCTCCAGCATGAAACTGCGCAAACCACTTTTGCGAAGTGTTTGATCAGTCATAGCACTTTCTCCATATACTTCGTGTACTCAAGGCTATAAACCTACAATGCACAAATCTTTTTTTGCATTTCAGTTGTGTTTTTACCTTTCTTGAAATAATAAAGCATAATATGCCAAAAATGTCACTTATTTTCTTCCATCTTCAATATTAACATGGTTACACAAAACTTCATCAATATTGATGTTTTTAAAAAATGCATGCTGATATGACAGCTGTCATAATACAATCTAACAAATTGTTTCAAATGCCTAAAGACAACTAAGCACTGCTGGAACAAACTTTTTGGCCAACCCAATATAAGGAAACATTACAAATGTAAACTAATTGTGATTTGTTTTTCCTTTTCATCCCCTTATTCCCCACCTGTTTTTATGGACATTGGCAAGCATCCTATAGTCTGAATCCTCTCTTCATTGGATAATTTATGTACTACCTTAATTCAAGCCCTCCGACCATACCATGTATTAAAACATCTGCTCTTTGTGTAGTCTACTACCAGATATATCTGGAAAGAAGCTTCATTTAAGTAGAAATTGATATGCCTAAACTCGTTCAGAGACCCAGTTTTTAAAAATTTGATTAATTCTATGTCCATGGAAAAGAAGCAAAGATGCGTGGGAACAATTAGCATTATAAGCAGATAGACTTTGGAGGGGAAGATGCAGCTTGAATAATAAAGTTTCCTGAGAACTCAGCAGTCAAGGCACCAAGGCAAAAAAGTTTCTTTGAAGATCAGTGGGACAAAAAAATGTCTGAAATTGATTAACATTGTTGTCTTAGGAAATGAGATTTATTTTTTATGAGGGAATTTCCACATATAACAAGGAATACAGGGTGGGGCAGAAGTGGGTTGGTTTACAGTTCATGTAGAAAATAATATAATAATAATACAAGTATAAACTTTTGTGTACTCAAGGCTATAAACCTACTTCTGCCCCACCCTGTATGTTGTACTGCTTCTCTTTTGACATCTCCAGAAACCATAGAATTTAGGACACCTCCTTTCACAAGTAAAGGGTGAAAAACTCCTGAAAGGCGAAGCAAATGGCCCTAAATAGTCTGATCTGAATTGAGTCAGGGCCTAACCAGCTTGCCTGAGTATACCATTATTATTCAAGCTCAGCTTTCTCCTGGAGAGGCTGACTCTAAATTGGAAAAGTAAGGGTTTTCCTTGGTATTTCTTGCATTCTTATACTGAGATATAGCTTATCAGGCAACTACATTAAAGAAGAAGTATATAACCCCAGCCTCCACTCCCAGAGAGGACATAAGAGAGGATACATGTTTGGGAAGATGGCATAGAACTTTTTTTTTTTTTTTTTTTTTAAAGAGTATAAAGTTTAGATTCCGTTTGCCTCATAAAGCTGCTGGGGCTGAGCTGGACAGCACTGACAGTCTGATTCCTATGATTCTGAACCATATTTTAAGCCTGATACTAAGTCACCATGTTGGGGTGAAATGTTTTCGTGTTGCACATAGGTGCTGAACTTTGTTTTTTAAAGGTACCAACTTCTTACATTTATGAGAGATGCATTGTGAGGTACTACTACATTTGTCTGAATTTCATCTTTAGCTGGCCCCACTGCCTGCCTGAGGTTAGCACATTTTTCATGATCCAGTTCTGATCCTGAATTGACAAGCTGGAGACAGGTGAATGAACTATATTATTCTCCTGGACCTTGAGGTCTGCTGACCAACATTAGCCTGTTACTGCTATGTGACTTCTACAGCACATGAAGATTTGCTGTGACATTTTGACTATATTTTGTTGACTAGTGGGAACTATGGTATTTTCCTCTGTAAATAACCTCATCCTTCTCAGTTGAAGCAGAGTTGAAGTGGCGTATGCAGGGAAAGCATTAATGGGGTTTTTTTACCTGGTTTTCTTTAGCAATGTAGGTGGCTCCCAGTATCAACATTATAAAATATATGAGGTCAGAAAAGAATACTTACCAACCTCTAGAAAAGATAGGCTTCTTGGTAAATATTTATTGAATTATGATAGAGGCAAACCTAGAAAACCAGTTCAGAAGTTGGCCTTTATATGCCCCTTCTCCTGAAAGTAAAATTATTCTCACTGTGAGGGACGGGATTTTACAAGGACCAAAGCTTCCCAAGGACTTGACTATATTTTACTTACTCTCTTGTACCAATTCAGTCACTAGTGTGATACCTGAACACAAAGAGCTTTAGAAGGCCTTAGGTAGTGTAGGACTCAGAACTGTTTCCCTCTCTCAAGCCAAAAAGTATTTCTAGGGACTATAGAGAACATCAGGGAATTGTTAACAGTAGGTAAAAGATTTATCTAGATGGGGACATTAGGAAACTGTCACAGGCATTTATATTTACTTGGCGCAAATCACCAAAGACTTTTATATTAAAGACACCATTTGCTTGTTTGATTGATGCCCATAGAAGCTTTGAGAGAGTTGTTAGGAGTTAGCCCCAACCATGGGAGTACACACTGGGTTTGAACTCTGGTCCTGTATATTGGTGATATTTTATGTGTGTGTGTGTAAATTCAGGTGTTCTGTGTGAATAGTTGGCCTTATGAAAATGAAGGAAAATATATCACTAACAAGTGAAGTATAAATCTTGGTGGGGACTGGGTACCCTTTTAAAATTTGAATGTTTGTGATGTTGGGTCATGGTCATTGTGCTGGCTCAAACTGTAGGAAAAGGCCTCCTGCAAAACCAAAAAGAAATCAATTATATTCATGCAATTATAATTCTTCCTTGACTTCATTCTCTTTACAAAGTTCTGCTAGTGAATTTTGATGATTCCCACCCACTATGTGAGAATGTGCATATTGTGGAAATTTGAATTTATCCAAATAGTAAGCTACCTTGTAATCTTTGCAGAAGAGTTCTAAACTCGAAGCCCAGTCTGAACAGGTCTGGTTTCAATTCTGCTCACTTGGGGTTTTCTTGGTGCTTGTCCCAGACCATGTAGGTAGACTTGTTGCTCAGGGCTTCCTTAGGGGTTAAGGTATAGAAGGTGGTGGGTGGTAAATGCACTGGAAATTGATTTTCTTGGTTCCGGTGTTTCAGAAGTCTTAAATTTCCACAAGAACCAGCAAAACCAGGAGTGAGGGTTGGAAGGGAGAAGCAGCCCTAAAATTTCTTCCCCTTCTGTTTTTTATGACAACACAATTTTTGGGTCTGTCCTGGTGCTATACCATATCACAAAGGACTGTTTTAAAAGGGAAACAAGCCACAGCCTTGCAGGAACAGGTCTTTAACACCAGCAGTAAAGAGTAACCCTGAGCTGTGGGAAGCAAAGGATGATACTGACTAGTAAAATGAAGTCACCATTGCTGATGGGGGTTCCTGTTCTCACGATGGTGGAAGCTCAGTCCCATGGGCTTCTACATGGTTTGTTCAATCTAACCGCATGCCTACCTTGACAGAATGGCAAGTTGTGTTGAAAGGATGAGGGTAGGCTTTGGGTGCAAATCAGGTCACAAAGGAGGTGATTGAGGGCAGTTACAAAGTTTAGACAAAGTTAAAACTGGACAGTTCTTCAGCTCCTTTTGCAAGAAATCTCTAGGGAAGTTTAGTTTGAGTGATTCTCTTGAGATTTTAAAGCACTCATTTGTTTTCCTTTATTGGGGGGTTGAGTATTCTCTAAAGACAATCAGAGGCCTGCCAGGGCAGGACTTCTGGCGGGTTCCAGCGCTGTCCTTAGGCCTCTTTCTAATACTAACTCCTTGGAACTGATGCACTTTGTTTAATGTATGTTGTCCTTTTATTTTTTTTTAAGCTGCTTGTTTGGAACAAAATGAAATGCATAGTGCATTGTATCCTTGCTTGATGTTTTTCTCTTAATTTTAGAAGTCATGCATTGAGGATAAAGTATACTTAAGGAGAAATATGCACAAGAATACCTATTGAAAAAATTTCCAGCAAGTTTGAACATATTTCGAGGGATTAAAAAATAACTATTTTGGATGAATATTTTGCGTGGGATTTTTTTTTTTTTTTTTTGTAAATAAGAGTGTATATAAACTTGTGGTATATTATGGCAGTTTAAAGTGGTGGTGAGAAAATTAAGACAGGTCTTAAGCTATGTTTAACTTCATTTAACAGCAAGAGGACTTCTTGGCCAGAGTAACAAATCTTGCAAAAAACTTTCCAATGGGACCTCTGAATCATCTCTGAATGGAGGAGAAGGTTCCTTCCTACTTTAATAAAATGAACCTTTCCAGAATTCTCCCCCATCTCCTGCTGTCTCTCCTCTCCAGATTTAGATTTAGGTACTTTTTTTATTGCAGTTTAGAAAAGGTAGGAAGAGCATAATTTTCCCCACAGCAACTTTGCTCCTGGCATTAGGGACTCCACTCCTGATCTCTGAAGACTGTTTCTTGTTTCACTACGTTTGCCTTGGTACAGCAGCAACAGGCCTTACGGATTCCTCCGCATCTGGATGTGCAGAGCAATGCTTTGTCAAGAACTTCATTTTTCAGCTCTGTGTGCAATTTTCCTTGAGCTCTCTGTGTCTTCAAGCTATCAAGACTCCTTATGCCCAACCACAGTCTATTCTGTTTTAAGTACACATCCTCTTGTTTGGTTCTCTCTGAACATGAATTATAACTGTTGAGCATCCTCGTAAGAGACCTTAAAGAGAGTAATGCGAATTTCCCTTACCTATTTATTTTCTTCACCTGATTTTCTGTATTTTCCCATGTTTAATACTTGTGGAGAGTTTTAAATTTTATAAATTAAAATTCAGTTTAATTTAAAAAGCGTTTTGTTGCATATTCTCTGTGCTGGCGACTATGCTGGATTCCAGGGTTAATAAAAAAAACTAGTTCCTGCCTTCGGGGCGGGGCCGGAGGGTGGGGAGGCTTACACTCAGTGCCACCACTAACTAACTTAGCAGTCTGAAAAGTTCCAGTGGAGCAGCACACACAAGGTAATGTGTAAGTACAGTGGGGAGAGGGAGGTTAGGCAGGCCTTAAGCATAAGTAAGCAGTTCTTGGAACTAGGAAAAGGGAACAGTATTTCACCCAGTGAAAATGCCACGTTTTAAAGGTATGGAGGTGTGAAAATGTGTTTAAAGAGAGGGCTGGAGAATTGGCTCTAGAGAACCAATTGCCTTTTTGTTCTCTGGATAATGAGGTTAATGTTCCAGTTAACCAAGAAAGGTTTTGCAGAGCATTTAACTGTTTTTTTAAGTAATTGGAATTTCTTGGTGGCTGTCTTTTAGGGAAAATTTCCCTAGGTAGGGTAGTTGTTTCACAAACACAGCCCAATGTCTACTGGAATAATACTTTGTGTACACTATCATTAAGTAGATGCAGCAAGAAGGTCAGGGACTCTAGAGCACCAACAAGAAGTGTCTGGAGAGAAGCCAGAGGTTTATAGGAGGGTAGATGAGGAAATGTGGACTAGAGGCCCTGATAGAGGTAGAAAGCCCTCTATCTGAGCCCAAGGACTCAGAATGGGTTAGGTGGGAGGAAATGTGCTCGTGTGGAGGGCGTTGTTGGAGTCTCTCAAATTAACAAGTTGACTTTCTTTTATGAATCACATTCATAATAAATATACATACATTTTCAGTATAAACATTCCTATTGTATTGAAATTGTAACGGAGTACAGTCAGGGACCTCCCAAAGGGGGGGATTTGTAATGGGATCCACAACTTTGGGTGTCCAAGAAAAATATAGGATATTCTACCCACTTCACAAGGTGGGCCGCCTTGAGGGGTGGGAGACGAGGAGTAGAGCCATTAAGCTACTTCGCATATCAATAACAGGCCAGCTGCATACCTGACAGCAGGGCCTTTGGGGTTCATTTTGCATGTCAGTAACAGCAGATAGCTTTATTCCTCATATGCAAAGATAGTTATTTTGCATATCAGCAAGGCTAACCAGAAAGATGGGCGTAACTTTAACACAAGATGTAAGTGGCTGGCAGCTCCCCCATAACAGTGCACGTGCCTGAGAGCTCAGAGCTGGTTCGCTTCACGCCATTGGAGGAACTATGCGAAGACCGTGAGCAGAGAAAGGGGAGAAAGGACTCTGGCTAGTGGACCACGGGAAGGTGCCACGTGGGTTCGGATTAAGAATTGGAGATCGCAGTGACACAGCTGCTGGTGCTGGGAACCGCAAGAGTCCTAGCAGAGCTGAGGACTTCTATTTTCTTCTGAAGGACGATTTGCTGATAATGTAACTCTTTACATACATCAGCAAGAAGAACCAGGTCTCTCTCCTCAACAGAATGACCATTTGAATTACATTTAGCGAAGAAAAAGTTGGTGAGGTCCTGACTGGTGGCTCTAAGATAAGCCTTTGGCTGGGGTATCTGTACTAACAAGTAAGTAGAGGGGCGCAGAACGCCTGGATTGGAAGGCATGTGCCTATGTGCTGAGTTTTGGATTGTTTTTCTCAACAACCAGCTTCAAAATAATCCAGGCGGCTTGCTGAAAATGCGGATTATGCGGCCCCGTTTCAGAGCTACTGCATTGGAATCTGAGAGTGGAATCCAGGATTTTTTTTTTTTTTTAATTTTATTCTGCAGGATATAAAGGAATTATCTTGAAGGGAAAACGACTTCAGGCACAGACCGCCCTGCTCCTGCTCCTACTGACCTGGAACTCTGGGTCCCAAAGCCCGCTCTCAGGCTCACTTTTGCTCTTCGAGCTCACCTAGTCTATCCTACCTGTGAACTGACTCACACCCCGCCCCCTTGCCCGGCCCAGGTCCCGCCCCTGGAGGGGAAAGCAGCCTTGGCCAAGGCCCGCCCCCACGCCGGACCCGGCCAATCGGACGTTGCGATCTCAGACGTCGGGTTACGCGCGGCGTCGAGTGGGCCGCGGGGCGGAGGAACCGGCTCCCGGCTGGGACTCCGAGCTCCGGGCTCGGGGCTCGGCGGCACGGCCCCGGCGGGCAGCAAGGCTGTGTGGGCCGAGGTGTCTCCCACTCCTTTCCCAGCTCCGCCATGCAGGGCCCCGCCGGGAACGCGAGCCACGGACTGCCGGGCGGACCGCCCTCTACCGTCGCGTCCGGGGCGGGCCGCTGCGAGAGCGGCGCGCTCATGCACAGTTTCGGCATCTTCCTGCAGGGGCTGCTTGGCGTCGTGGCCTTCAGCACGTTGATGCGTGAGTCCCGGACCCCCACCCCTTTTGAGGCCCTGCACCTCAAGTCGCTGGCCAGGCGCCTCCTTGGGCACTCTCCCGCTTGAAGAGTTCAGGCCTGGGGACCCCCGACCCATGGCGTAGGTGCCTTCATCCGGCGAGCCCAGCCTGGGCATTCCCAGACTAGGGGGAGCATCCTGAGCTTACGGCTTTATTCATGTAGCCTGTAGCTACCGGTCACCCCTGCTCCTCTCGTACAACCCGTACGCACCTTTCCTCATATACCTAAAACTCCCTCCATTGCCATATTGTCGCGAATTAAGGCTGCTTCACTTGGCCTGAGGCCGTGACCCTCTGTTAGAGGCTTTCCTGAGCCTCCCCTCCATGCTTTGAACTCTCATTCATAAACCCCCAGTTTGATGTTGAGCTTTTTAATGCACCTGCACTCAAGATTTACTATCTCCCGTTCGTATGTATATCCCGCTACCTTGCAATACCTGGACTGTTAGCCGTGCATTGCGTTCTCAGTACTACCTCCTCCCTTACATCTCCTCCAATCCCGGACCTTCTTTCCCAGTTTTCTTTTCTGTTTTGGTCGAAGCAGGAATCACCCCGACTCTCTTTTTCCGCACATTTCCTCTTTTCTTTCTTCCCGAGCAGGCCCACCTGTTCCATCCTGTCCCACATTTCCTTAATTAGTCTCAGGCCTCTCTGGCTCTTCCCTTTCCCGGCTCACTTTTATTATTTGTATTTAAAATTTCTTTCCTTCCATGAGACTTAGGCAACCTAGTGGCTTCATGGAGGAGGGGATTGCAGAGGGTCTAGGAGGTCTCTGTATCCCTGTCCTGAGTCACCAGGGGCCCATCCCTGAGTTTCGTGATGGAGAGGAAAGCCCCAGAGGGCCCTTCTGGAAAACCAGAAGTTCCATCCTGCTGTCAGGTGGGGGTCAGTTGTGTATTTTCTTAGTGCATATCCTCTTTATTGAAGTAACAAGGAGCTTCGGTTGGCTGGCAGGCCTAGGAGTGCCCCTTGCGATTGCATTTTGGGGGAAGGAAGGGTATAGCTATCTGGACAGAGGCATTAATTCCAAAATGACTTGTTCTCAGAACTTCCCCACTTGCTCACATGGACAGAGTGGGGAGTTCCTGCAGAAAGTCCTCGACTCGGCACCTGGGAGGGATGCTGCAGCAGTGTGCCTGTGTCTCGTAGGCCCCAGTTGTCGGAGTAGCAGCTTTGCTTGTTTATAACATAGGGCTTATTTGGGTGAATTCTCCCAGGCTTTCAGTATCCTGAAGAGGCTGTTCTTGGACACCACTTTCTTCTGGTTGCCTGGCCTTGATAAGTCTTGCAACAAGTGCCCAAGTGTATGTGTTTGCCGCTTTTTCTTTTCTTTTTAGTCTCTGCTTGCCTTGCTATTTTCCTTGCCAAACAAGTAAATATCCACTTGTTCCCGCAGTAGTAATTTGTGACTACATAGCCAAAATCAGCTGCTGACTTGGGTGCTTGAACTGTGTGTGTTTTCAAGACATTGTGTGTGGGTCTTCATTCCCCTCCCACTTTGCTTTCCTCCAGCTGGCCTTCCTTTCTCTCCAAAGGAACTGCAGGCTTAGTTTTTATTTTGTTCTCTAACCTAAGATTTCTTACTCTAGCTCTGGCTATTTTCATAGATTTGATTGATGCTGATGGCCTGACTTACTCCCTAGAGTTTAATACTTGTGATTCAGAGAGGAAAATGTGATTATGACTGGGCAGAGTTGCTCACCGCTGAGAAGCGTGCCGAGTTGAATGTGTTCAGAGTGGTGGTGCTGGCCCTGCGAGTCTTCAGGGACACACTTGCTTCTTTACTTAATATTCAGTGTGAGCGCATGTGCAGATCCACTGTCGTTGGTACTTTGTGTATGTAAAGACCGAACTAGAGAGTGATCTCTTGCTCAATGTAAGCTTAGACATGGAGGGAGCTTATGGGGGTGGATAAGTGGGTCCTGGGACAATGATGAGTAGGAGGGATGGGGAGAAGAGTTGGAGAGACTTAGAGGTATGTCTGCCCTGGATGCAGAAATGTAGATGAGAGTGAGAGCTTAGCCCCGCACCTAGAAGTAGACAGCAGACTGGGACCCAGTCAGGCAAGTTCCCTTCTTGTCTCTTAAGCTTGGTTCTGTTGAAATACAACTGTAGGGCTCTCCCATTTTGCGCTGCTGGGAAGAGGAGGAAACCTAAGAGGCTGCTGTACATTTGGAATGACACTGCTCGGGAAAAGAAGTGGAGGTGGAGGCGGTCTCAAGGAAGTACATCTGTGGGCTACTCAGCGTTGTCAGGGCTTTTAGTCTTCTAGTCACAGCGTTGTTTCCTCAGTTGGGCAGAGCTGTCCAGAGCACCAGGTTCCCATGACAAGTGTCCCCACTGCAGTCCCTTAGGGAGGCCTTTTTTTGTTAGGATGAGGCCACTCTCTCCTTCATCAGTTCATCATTATCTTCAAGCATATTTTAAATACAGCCTCCTCTCCTGAGCGGTCTGAAGTAACAATCCCTGTCCTCTGTGGAGCCAGGGTCTTTTCCTCTCCGGTGCATTCCTCCCCCAGGCAGTGGGCTCAGGGCCTCTCTTCTCTGACACTTCCCGCAATTCTGAGTGCAGGAGCTGTTTCATTTCCCTGTCAGACCAGCTCTGTTCTATGAAATGGAACCACTTCTCTGCCACGCAGGCTGTGAGGTTCTTTTCATCATTCTCCATCCCTGATTTCAGTGACTTCTCAGACTACTGTCTTTATGTTTCTTTTTCTGCCCAGAAAAACCACCTTTTTCTCCTTCATTTACAAGTTACTGTGTTGTTTTTTTTTATCCTGGAGGATTTTGTCCTAGAGGAAGACTTCTCATATTGTTAACATCTCAAGGGAGGATTTTGATTCTCACAAGAATTTCTCATCCTGGTGTTTGGCTCACTGTGTGGGGGTTTTCAGACGGCTCGGTCCAGGCAGTTGAGAGTGTGTGTGCCAGGTGACATATGGAGCTGATTCTTCACGCTATGTAAACATACAGACTATTACAGGCTACTGTCTGCAGGCATGTCCCAATGTCAGCATCACCTTGTTAAACTGGTGAACCTGCCAGAGGCTCCAGCTAGGAAAGCTCAACCAACTCAGAGGCTTATACTGGGGCTTCCCACCCTGGGTTTTCTGGGGTGTCACTGAAAGGCACTGGGTGTCTGAGTAGAAAGAAATGCTTTAAAGGAAGAGGCTTTGTCATGATCTGCTTGCTGAGCAATTCCCCTTCTTTTGGTGGCTTTATCTGTAGCCTGTGACTCGACGGCGTCACTCAGACTAGAGTCACAGCAGAACGGAGCTGAGCGCCATGGAACTCAGCAGGCCGCTCCAGTGCAGGTTAGTGGGCCTGCTGTCAGCCAGAGGTCAGTATTGGCCGGCGTGTATGTTGGCATGTGGGGTGTTTGCTCTCAGGATGTGTGAATCACAGTGAACGCAAGTCTCCTTCACTGTGTGCAGCCAGACTTTGGGCTGAAGTGTAGACAGAATTGGTTTCTCACAAAACGAGCACTTTGAGAGCTTGGATAAATCGCCTTGCATTTTTCATGTTACAGACTTGGGGGCGAGCCAGCTGGGAGAAGGTGTCAGTGTTTTACAAAAACACCGCTGGTGTTGAGAAATGGTAGCTTTCTTCCTGAGGTCAGAATACCATAGACCAGCCTATCCAGCTTTGAAATCTTAATCTCAAATAGTCCCTGGTGTTTTCTCACATGGTGAGCTGACCTCCTTGTATGTTGTGTAGAGACACACTCAGGTTGGGACTTTTTTCTGGGGTCACCTCTTCCCAGCATATCCCAGTTTTTATTTTAAAAAATGTCAAACATATGGAAAAGATGAACAGTAATAGAGTGAATGACTGCCCTCCACCTAGACTCAGAAAATGTTCACATTTTGTCATATGTACTTTATCTCTTGATGGTTTTTTTTGTTTGTTTTGGGGGGGGGGGTGTTGAGCCATCTTCAGGTAAGTAAAGCATCACACTTTACTCTAAGAACTTTAGTTGAGCCTCCTAAGAATAAGGATATAGCCACAGTTTTATGATCATACCTACGAAAATAAATAACTTCACAATATCATCTAATATCTAGTCCACATTCATACTTCTCCAGATGTCACAGGTCTCAGTTCTTTTCAAGAACTATAACCCAGTCAACATCCTGTTGTTGCTTTCTTTAAGTCACTTTCATTCTAGAAAAATCTCCCCCTACGCATGCACATGCACAGTTCTTTTTTCAATGAGATTTCCTTTTTGAAAAGTCTTGGCCAGTTGTCATGTACCGTGTTTCATAATCTGGAGTTGTCTGGGCGTTTCCTTGTTGCAGTGTTTGAGCTGTTTTGCTGACTCCTGTGTTTGCTGAGTTTGTCTGGAAGAGCTATTAGATTCAGATAACCTTTCTCACAGCAAGAACACTCCCTAAACGGTGCTGTGTGCTTCATATTACATCATACCAGGAGGCACGTGACATCAGGCATTCCCACTGTTGGGGATAGGGTCGACTACTGGGCCAAGGTCGGAGGTCCCCAGGTCTCTTCTATATAAAGGTACATTTTTCCCTTTGCAATTAAAAATTATCTTTGTGGTAGTGATACTTTGAGATTGTGTGAATATCCTGTCCCCCAGTAAATTTTCACTCAATGATCACCTCTTCCTGGTAAAATAATGAAGCCTAGTGATGGCCGAATTGGAGCTTACGATGGCTGGAGCTCATGAATGGAGCCTTCTGTCTCTGGGCCAGGCACCCACACCCAGTAAGTGTCGGTGCCCTCTCCTCCTTCCAGAGTTACCAGCCAAGGCACAGGGAGGACACCCCTGTTTTCTGTCCCAGGCTGGTAGTGTGCCCACGGGGGAAAGCAGTGTGGCCAACATCAGTGTGACGGCGTGTTAGGCATCTTAATTTTTAAAAACTTTTCAGGTTTTCTAAATGCTGATTTATCTGATAGTATCTACTCCTTTATTTGTACTAAAATTCCATTAACTTGGAATAAAATCAGGGTGAGAGAGTTGTCTGAATTAGGGGACAGTCTGAATTGTAGAATAATTTAATTAAATGCATTTTTTAGCTTTCTAAATACCCTGCTCGTTAGGTGTTGCCCTCATAGGGGCCTGTCAGACCTCTACCGCTTTAATGATCTCTTTAAAATCTTCAGCAATTAGTATAATATTTATATGAAGATGAAATGGTGTTGACAGAGTTTAACAGGCACTTAACAATAGCAGGACCCTGGGCTCTGGACCCCGTCCGACCGGCTGCCATTCCTACCTCTGCCCTGACGTGCCCTTGAGCAGCCTACATATCTCTTGAAGTTTCAGTTTCCTCCTCAGCCAGACAGGGAATAGTGCATTTTCTGGGAATGTGGAGTTAGAAGGAATGTCTGTAGGGAATCGGGGTCAGTGTCAGGCACATGTTGGGCTCTCGGTGAGGGCCAGAGGTTGGGGGGTGATGCCATCACCTGCATCGTTATTACAGTATTTGCATTGAGCGGTTCTCTTGAACATTTCACAAGTCCTTGAGTAACTAGTTTTCTGAATTAGGTTAAATATTTCCCTTTTCATCTTGTTTGCATAATACCTTTACCTTTAGTCCTGTTTTCACAAACTGCATAGTAGTAAAAAAAATTTATCTTTCTTAACTAGCACAGTGATTGTGAATTCCAAATTAGCATGTACCCAAACCAGGTGGCTTTAATACAGTGTGTAATAATCTCCTTTCTTCACCCAGCCCTCTCTGTGCTCTCGCCTACAGAGTCTCCTGTGGGCCTAGCGAGGGCAGTGGGTGGACTGGGGCAGCCCACGTGCGGTGGTGAACCTGCTCCTGAGTCCCTGGCATTATCGGCCGCAGGTCCTGTGGTAACAGGTGGGCGCTGGCCACTAGTGCCTGCTTCTTTCCTGCCATGTGCTCTTTGCTGAGTGCCCAGTCGGAGGGCACGTGTGCTCAGCACTTGTACTTCACAGGATCCTGGAAGGAGGGGTCATTTTTATTTTGCAAACAAGGGCATTGAGCAGGTGATGCGTCTGGCACAAAGTCCTGGTTAGTAGGTGCTGAGTGGAAGGGTAAGCCAGGTCCCTCAGGCTCCAAACGCTCTGAGCCATGTCCCCTACTCTGCCGGCCTCTTTGTGCCCCTTCCTGTGCAGGTGCACTTTCTGATTACTTTGTAGCCCTGGCTCATGTTTTTCTATTTGAATAATTTTCTTCCATAATAATTTTTTTTTTTAATGTCCAAAGTATTATCTGAAGCTTCAGGCTGTTTTATGGCTATTGATAGCATTAAAAAATATAAATTTGAAAAGACTTACCAATGACTCAGTGCACATGTGAGTTACACCTGAGGTTTTCTTTTCGGGCCTGGGCCTTTGTGAGGGTTTCTCTGACCACAGGAGTGGCCGCCCCACCCCGGGGATGAGGCCCAGTGTCTAAGGGGCAGAGCCCCTGGGAGGAGCTGGAGGGGACGTAGTGCACAAGTTCATTCAGTAGCTGTGAGAAGGGGTTTTCAGGGCCTTGGGTGGTTTCAGGTTACCTGCTGGTTTTCATAGAACATTTCCCTGGTGCTCGGTGACTCTTAGGAGAGTAGTTAATAGTTTTGAGTTCGGGTTAACCCTTAAGAGTTATCCTGTTCTTCATGTATGTGTAAAAGTGGTCCGTGAGTCTCTTAGATGGCTCCACTACTGGGAGGTTATTCATCCAACCCAGAATTTTCCAACTTGGCATTTCCAACTGCTGGCATTTTGGGCCAGATAATTCCTCGTTGTGGGGGGCTGTCCTGTGCCTTATAGGGTGTTTAGCAGCATCCCTGGCCTCTCCCCACTGGATGCCAATAGCTCCCCACCTCACAACCCCTGTTGTGACAACCCACAACATCTACAGACATTGCCAGTTGTCCCCAGGTGGCACCAACACTCGTGTTGAGAACTACAGTTGTTCAGTTTGTGGATTTAGTCAGCAGACTGATGAGCTGTAGCAGAACAGATTAGAAGGTCATTGTGTTACCCCTGAAGGATGAGAACAGTTGACTATCGGGGTTTGTTAAGGTCCTGGGTGCCAAGTGTGGTGCTGGGGGCTGCCTTGACAAAGAAGAGCTGAGACCCAGTCCCCTGTATAATGAAGGGCTCACAGCTGGACTGGGCTGTGGTTAAAAATAGCTGGATGCTGTGCTGACAGTGTGAAGAGGTTGGAGAAGTTTGAATAGACTTGAGAGGAAGGATGAGGGATTCTGCCAGGGGACTTGGGGAAGCGTCCCTGAGGAAGCTCTCCTTGGGCACAACGCTGGAGTTGAAGCGGGTGTGAGGGGCTTGCAACCCTGAAGGAGTGGAGAGAGCACAGGCCCGCACAGGAGATCAGGGGCCTGCCTGTCACTTCTGGGGGCTGGAAAGCGTGTGGTCAGAGACTCCCAGAAAAAGAGGCAGTGGTTTGGAGGGGGTTCCACAGAGCTGTCCTTACTCAGTTTCAGGCCTCTTTTCTACAGCTTGCACTTAAAAAGGGTGATAAATTAAATCATTGGGTGGCAAGTCAGGTTCTACATTAACCTCATACTCCATTTGGATTATTTCTTTGAGAACCTTTCTTTTAAAGCCTTTTAGATCTCGTAGCCCTGATCTCTTTAGTAGCCCTGAGAAACACCTACAGTTTGTATCCTTAGGGCTGTAGGAGAAGACATGGGGGCCCAGTGACTCTCTCCCAGCACCTGTCCTGTTGGCAGTGTCTCCTGCGGTAGATGGCATGATGGTGTTGTCAGACCTGCTGCCCTTGTTCCGTGCCATGCATTGTGTATTAGCCCATTAGAGAGGTAGAGGCCGATATTAGCTCCGTTTTATACGTAAGATAACTCAGCCACAGGGAGTTTAAGTAACCTACCCAAGGTCATGCAGCCAATAATTGATTGAGTCAAGCTGTCTGGCTCTGGAAACATTGCTTTTTTTTTTTCTTTTTTTTTTAATATTTAAAAAAATATCTTATTTACGTATTTACTATTAAAGAGACAGGAAGGAGAGGAGAGAAACATCAATGTGAGAGAGATACATTGATCAGTTGCCTCTCACACACCCCCAACTGGGGACCTGGCCCGCAACCTAGGCATGTGCCCGGACTGGGAAACGAACGGGAAACCTTTCCGTTCGCAGGCCAGCACTCAATCCACTGAACCACACCAGCTGGAAACATTGCTTTTAGCTAATAATCAAAACATGTCCTTACTATTAACTGGCTTTCATTGACTGTTCACCAAATTCCACACAGGTAGAGAAAGCAGAGATGCTTCCATCCCTGGATTTTTGGTCCAGCCTCGATTCTGGAGAGCTGTCTAAGACTAATGCCAACGTGAGCGAATCCGAGGAACCTTTAGCTCGCTGTGTGGTCATGGTCCCAGGCTTCAGCAACGGGGTTGGACTTGGCTGAAAAATGTCTCTTATGAGAATTCCAGTTGTCAACACATTCTAGAACTCCTGTAGCTGCCTCAGCGGATTGTCAACCCCTGGAATCGCGTTTGTGCCCATGAAAAAAAAAACTTCTCACTTGAGTTACCACAATCCTGTCTGATCATCAGTCATGTCTTCCCCCCATTTCATTTGATTTAAACTAGAGTGTCTTCTTCATTCTAAAGGATATTCTGTGCCATAGTCAGGTTCCACTTGAGCTGCTTCTCAGGAGGTGGGGACAGTAGCTGGTGAGGCTTGGCCTTAGCTAGGTTTTTATGTGGGGTGGCAGCATGCAGCAAGGGGATGAGAGGGGAGGAAGGCCCACTCACTGGCTGGGGCGCTCAACCATTATTTTTCTTGGCTCTAAAATTTCTTTTAAAAACTTGATGTCAAGTATTTGTGGCTTTTCCTGTCACTAACCTCTGTCAGGTATCAAGAGCTTTCATGCTATTTCTTTTCTTCCTTTCTTTTTTTCTGTCTGGGACAGAATTGTATGCACGGTAGGTTGGGACATATGCAGGGCCTTTTTTTTTTTTTCTTTCTTTTTTTCACCTTTCTCAAAATATTTTTTCCTCCTAGCTTTTGTTATAGTCTGTGGGCTGTTCTAACTAGTTAATCTTATCAGTGTTCTTCACAGGCTTTTGCATTTTCTTAGAAGACATTTTCATTAATAACACGAAAAATGATGTAGGGAAATGAGGTGGTAACAATGCCTCAGTAAAATGATCCAAGCCTGAGATGCCATCCTGCAGGAGCAGGTGACCAGCCACAGCACAGGCTGCATCTCTTGCCCAGACCTTCGCATAACGTGAAAGAACATCTTGGCCGAGGCGGCATTGGTGCATTCGAGTAGGTGTTCTATTTGGGTAGTGTGTTTTGGGCTTAAATATTTGCAGGTCACCCAGCGAGCAAGGCTGCCTGCGCTGGGTGTGTTACAAGGCTGCCTGGTTGTGGTGCGTTGCAGATGGGGCTGTTCCTCACTGGCCAGGGTTTGCTGTTGGAGTTTCTGATGTAGCAGACTTGAAGATTGCAGGTCTGTGATTTTCATTGACGGCCCACCCTTTGCCCGAGAGATGGGTGTTGGGGTTCTGCAACCACAGTGCAGGGAGACTTAAATGAATGTGTTTTTTCCATCAACAGCCATGGTTTGCAGTGATATGAGGCATGGGAGTGTAGCAGGGTGGGCAGGCGAGGAGCAGCGCTGTCTGAAGATGTTCATAGCATGTGAATCCTACGAATGAGCTTCAGTCCTCGCTCCCACTGGCCGTAGCTGCCCCTACTGTTATGCAGTGAGTCCTTTGCCTGGGACTGACGTGGCGTTCTGGTGTCTTACCCGACAGCCAGATTCTTGGACCTTCTTTTCTTAGCTCTTGGTATGCTATGGACATTGTAGTCACCACAGTTTGCCCTGTAGCCTGGGCCAAGGGGAATAGCCATGTTATCAGACACTGGGATGAAGCAAGATGCCACGGGGCTGCTCTTCTCCCAGCCCCTGCATCTGCCGAACCCAGTCCTGCTTCCTCCGTGACCCACATCTCTCTTTTCCCTAAATCCCTTTTGCCTTCCTCTTTACCTAGCCCTATCCTCCCCTCCTCCAAGAAACTTTCCTTAATGACCTACTACTGTTCTTTGAAGTCTATAGGATGTACGGTCTGTACTGTACAAGTTAGGTCCCTATATGTCTGCTTCTCATTGGGCCTGGCCTGCTTGTCTGCCAGGCTGGTGCTGGCACAGGCTGGTGCTCTGGCTGAATGCTCAAGCCCAGAATGGCAGTTTGCTCTCTACTGGGAGGATGGTTGTAAAAAGAGCAGTGGGGCATAGGAGATGGGGTAGACTGAAATGTTTCTCTTTTCTAATCACTAAATAGTTCAGCATTTATATTTCTCTTTTATAACCACAGTACAGCTATCAAAACCCAGGATATTTAGCATTAATATGTGATCAATCCACAATCTCTATTCAGACTCCATCAGTTGCCCAAATACTGTCTTCCTCGCTCTTTCGTCCTGGTCCAGGGTCATGCTTGCCTTCAGTTGCCACATCTCTTCACTCTCCTTTAGTCTGGAACAATTTCTCAGATTTTCTTTGTATTTGTTAGTCTTGATGCTTTTAAAGAGTATAGATCAGCGATTTTCTAGAATGTTTCCGATTCGGCATGTCAGACGTTTTCTTGTGATTACTTTCAGGTTATGTGTTTTTGGCGAGGATGCTGCCTAAGTGATGGGGTGACCTCAGTGTGTTGCAGCCTGAGGCCCCTGATCCTGAATTGTCCCCGTATTCGCCAGGTTGTCACAGAGGTTGGGGAAGGTGGGTCTCCAGGTCTGTCCACTGCGCAGTAACAATTTTTCCCGTTGTGATTAATAAATAATTTGTAGGGGGGATATTTTGAGACTGTGTAAATGGAGGATCTGTCTCCCTTGTAAAAAGCCTTGCCTGGTTGGGAGGTCAGAGCTCAGGTTCTGAAGGTGCTTTTGCCTGTTTTTAACCTGGTGACAATACTTAGCCGCATTTGTAGAGTGCCCATTATGTGCCAGTCCCTGTAAGTGCCTTACATATGTTAACTCTTTTATTTCTCATATTAGCCATGTGAGGTGGGTACTCGTATTATCCTATTTTATACCCAGGGAAACTGAGGCACAGAGAGGTTAAGTGAATTGTCTAAGGTTGTGGCAGCCCCTAAGTGGAATACTGACATTCAAACCGGTGGGTCTCATTCTGATCCTGGTACTTGACTGCTCTGCTTGTCTGCTGTGTGCAGTGTTCACGTGTGGCTTGTGAAAAGGGACACTGCTTCTCTAACTGCTGGGCTTTCTGTCTCTTCTGTGTATGAAGTTATTCAACACCTTTTGGTTCCCATTGTCCCTCATCTGCTTGGCTTTTCAGTGAGAGCATCATTACAGTCATTTTTCCAGGCATGATGAAGTGGACCAGGAAAAAGCCAGAGGCTTCTCATTTTGAGATTGAAATCAAATAGGGCTTGCCATTGAAGTCAGAGGACTCTTTCATAGATAGATAGATAGATAGATAGATAGATAGACAGACAGATGATAAATATAAAATTTGAGCCTGTTCAAAAGTGAATGAAGAGGCTTTTGTCAATAAAGGAGTCATCAGTATAGAATTTGTCCTACTTCTGTAAACAACCTAAACACAAACCAAAATATACAACATGGTTTGCAGACACTGGAAAACAGGCAACCAGCATAGTTACCCCTGAGGGAATTAAAATATTGAGAAGAGCCCTATAATCTCCACCCCAGCTTTCTGCTGGAGGCAATTTCCAGATCTCAGAGCAGTGAGGAGAAACCCAAGCAGAGCTCAGCAGCCTTGCTGAGTTGAGACAGGGTAGAGGGAGCCAGAGCAGTTGGAATTTTCAGGGACAATATGGAGAAAAAAGAGCTACATAGAAGAAAAACTCTAGATATTTGCTTGTCGGGGTCTCCTTGAGTCTTTTTCTAAATATCAGTCTGTGTGCATCGGGTAAAACTTATGAGGTAAAAGCAAAGAACAGCTGCTGGGAAGCTATAGGCTGAACTATTTCTAGGACTGGAAGATGTTTTTCTTTCCAGTTAAGAGTGAGAGACTTTGTTGAACACTGAGGCATTCGGTAGATAACTCAGAAGAATCATGTCTTATGAGATGATTTGTAGTTTGCAGCCTCACAAGAGACCATGAGCCAGGACTACCCAGCTAAGATATTAATAAATGTTTGTTGTTTTAAGCCACTACATTGTGGATTCATTTGTTTTACAGAGATAACTAATACAGTGAAGGTGGTGAGTACAGGAAAAGTTAGGAGACTTGATCTCTGTTCTCCAAGAGCCTACAGTCTATTTGAGAAGACAAATCCCTTGAACTAGTAGCTAATTATTACAGGCTTGCATGTCTTCTGAGGGAAGGGTGCATAACTTAAAAACAATTCTGGATACCATACACAAAAATTGAGTAGAAATATATCACAGATCTAGATGTAGAAGTGAAAATACTTCTATAACACTCCTAGAACAAAGTATAGGAGAAAAACTTTGTGACCTTGTGATAAGCAAAGATTTCATAGGACACAAAAAGCTTGAACCATTTTTAAAAATGTATAAATTGGACTTCATCTAAATTAAGCATTTCTGACCTTCAAACACATACTGTAAAGCCACAGACTGGGAAAAATATTTGGAATATGAATATCTGACAAAGCACTTGCACCATAAATATGTAAAGAATTCTTACAACTCAGTAAAATACAAATAACATAATTTAAGCATAGACAGAGGATCTGCATAGATAATTCTCTAAAGAAAATATACAAATGACCAATCAGCACATGAAAAGATGTTCAGTGTTATTAGTCAGCAGGGAAATGCAAATTAAACAGTGATTAGATACTGCTATTTGCCCACAAAAATGGCTAAAATTAAAAAGATCGATAATAATAAGAGTTGAAAAAGGGAGCTTTGAAACTTTTATATATTGCTGGCAGAAAAGTAAAAGGTACAACCATTTTGAAAAACTGAAATTTTCTTATAAAGTACGCTTGCCTTACAGCTCAGAACTTCACAGGTAGATATTTACCTAAGAGAAAAGAAAATATGGCCACAGAAGAACTTGTACATAAATAGCAACTTTATTCATAATCGCCCCAAACTGGAAACAATCCAAATGTCATGAGCACTTGAAAGGATAGACAAATGGGAGTATATCTGTACAATGTAACACATGCCAGCAACAAAAAGCAATGAACTGTTGACATACACAACAGTGTGGTTGAACATGCTGAGCAAAAGAACCCAGATAAAAAGAATACATAGTATATTACGGCACTTATATGAAATTCTAAAAACGGGAAATCTAACCTCTAGTGACAGAAAACAGATTTGTGGTTGCCTTGGTGTGGTGAGGGTGCAGCCCGCTGCAGAGGGGCCTGAAAGAACTTTTGGGGGTAATAAAAATGACTGTATCTGGATTGTAGTGAGGGTTATATTAGTGTATACATTTCTCAAAATTCATGAACTGTATGTTTAGTACGGATGCATTTTTGGTATATATTATACCTCAAACTTGACTTAAAAGAGAAAGAGAAAAAAACCCTTAAGACAGTCAAGCTGTTCTACAAACTTAAGTGCTTACACAAACTTCAGTATTCATTAAAAGAAGACAACAAAATCCAAATACTTAATTTAGCAACCATAATGTATAGCTTCTAATAAAATATTACTAGACATGTGAAGAAGCAGGAAATTGTGACCTATAAGCAGAGAAAGGCAGTCAATATAAATAGATCGAGAGGTTAACAGCAGTGATAGAGACAGCAGAAAAAGACTTCACAGCAGTTACAGTAAGTACACGGAAGGTTTTAAGGAAAAACTGGAGCATAATAGGAATGTGGCAGAAGATGTAAAAGTAAACCAAGTGGAATGTCTGTAATTGCAAATACAATTTCTGAAACCTTCACTGGATAGATGTAACAGAAAAATCAAACCCTACAGAAAAGTAGATTAGTGAGTTTGAAATTGAAACACACCTTTCCCATCGTGGATCAGGGTTAGTCTATGTGACCAGAAGAATGTGGCAGAAGTAATGGTATGTCATTTCTGCGGTTAAAATATTAAAAGACTGCAGCCGTTGGCTCGGGTGTGCTGTCTTGTTTGCTTCCTCTTGGATCAGTTGCTCGGGGCAAGCCAGCGCCCTGTCCCGAGGGCGCTCAGGCAGTGCTGTGGAGGGGCCCACGGTAGGAACGGTAGGAACGAGGGCTGCTGCCAGGAGCCGTGTGTGAGCCTTCACAGAAGTGGGTCCTCCAGCCCTAGTCAAGGCCTCAGATGATTTGTAGTTTGCAGCCTCACAAGAGACCATGAGCCAGGACTACCCAGCTAAGATATTAATAAATGTTTGTTGTTTTAAGCCACTACATTGTGGATTCATTTGTTTTACAGAGATAACTAATACAGTGAAGGTGGTGAGTACAGGAAAAGTTAGGAGACTTGATCTCTGTTCTCCAAGAGCCTACAGTCTATTTGGGAAGACAAATCCCTTGAACTAGTAGCAAATGATTACAGGCTTGCATGCCGAATGTCCACAGAAGCTCTGTTAAGGTAGGCCTACGTGTTGGGTGGACAAGTGAGAGCTTGCGGACTGGATTTCATCTTGGTGAGCAGGGCTGCCAGAACCCCACGGAACGGAGAGTGGCATCACTGTTCCTCCGGAGCTCTTGATGGTGGAAACAGGCTCAGCGCAGCCAGCACACATCTCTTCCAAGGTGGCAGTTGGCTACTGCTTCAGTCTTCAGTGCCTCAGACAGGCAGTTTGTCATACCCCTCTATTTGCCTTGTCCTTTGCAGCCAACCTGGTTGCTCACGGCTAGTATTTTAACTGGTAAGAAATCAGTTTCTATAGTCCACACTGGATTGTTGAACAAGATATATTGCAGACTACTTTGTTGTATAATGAGCCTTTGAGTTACATGAGTCAAACAGGGTTAATAATTGAAATGGAGCCCATTTCAATTCTGTGCATAGTGACTTTTTATACATTTTCAGACTTCTCAATACCTTTTTTGAAAGGAGGCAGTCAGTGGGTCTCTCCCCGCCCCACCCCTGAGATACAGCAGGCCAGGGAGTTCTTATCTCAATGCTAAGGGAGAGGAAGTGCAAAAGTTCTAGCTTGTATACAGTATAGACTTTTGTTGTATTGAATCTTTGTATAGAGCCTTGTTCACTGCCCCGAGCACTTGGTAAGTCTCTCCCGGTTACCTGCCATTCCCTTGACCCTAGAATATACTTAGGCATCGTCAACAGTCTCCTGATTCTCGAATCAGATTGTTTGATCACTTCCTGACAGAGTACTTTAACTCTGCTTTCTTTGGGTTCTGTACTTGCCCACCCGTATCAGTGGTGCAGCCTCTAGCTCCTCCTGCATAGCATCAGGTGTGATAGGATGCTTTTAGCTAAATCTGCAGATAACTTGGTGGACCCGCGGGCCCAAAGGAAGCATGCTGCCTGGCACTGTAGCTGGGTTGGAGAGTCTGAGGACAGGCAGACAGGCCCTGCCTGGGCCCTACACCTACTTTTTCCCAAGGCCTCATGAACTGTGCCTGGCCTGATCAGAAGCTGGCATAGGTAGGCCTGACTCAAATGAGAAATAGCAGAGCCAGCACATGCTGATTCTCTGGGGTTGATTTATGTTCATTCTAAACTTCTAGTTAGGCTGGAACCAAGGAGGACACAGCTGTAAGACAGTCCCAAAACATAACCCAGCAAGCCCTTCTCCCAGACCCAAGGTGCTCAGCTGCTTTCCCTCACTGCCTATAGCTGTAGTTCGTAGCCCTCAAGGAAAGCAATGGAGGCAGACCTCCCTTTTGACTTCATCTTCAATCAGGCTGTCTGCCTAGCCTTGGTCCCCAAGGTCACTTGCCCTCTGTGCTGTGTGATAGGACAAAAGTTGCAGAAGAACTTGGTAGTGCTTTTCATGACCACCATGGCACGTGATGTGGTCTTCCCAGTGCCTTCACAGAAGGAAAGTTGGAGGGGTCCCAGAAGACAGATGAACAAAGTGAGCACTGGAGTTCAGGAAGCCTAATTTGACTCCGACCACTTTTTCTAGGACAGCCTGGTACTCCTGCCCCTAAGGGTCATGTGTATCCTCAGTGTCTTGTTCCTGTACTGGAGTTCACAGTGATCATTTATCTCCCTTCTTCCTCCCACTCAGTCTTCCTGTTGTTTCTAAGTGAAGAAGAGATGAAAGTAGCTGGGAGACGAATCCCAGGGCACCTGAATTGCCCATCTGACCACTCTGAGTGGGCTTCCTACTGCCGGCCAAGGAGGGTTGCAGATATTTTAGCTCAGGGGGCTGATGATTTCTTCACGTAAGGTCCCAAGCCTCCTTGGGGTCAGGTTATTCTAATACAGTTAAGGTTTCTGCTGCTGCCCTGCAGCCCGGTTCCCAGGCTTTGAAACTGAGGGAATAAACTCTGTTGCTTCTCTTCTGCCCAGATTCTGATTGGTTACACAACATGCTTTGTTCAAAAAGAGAAGACTCTGGGTGCCAGCTTGACTGGCTCTGAAGCCAGGGGAAAGGTCTTGCATGTCATTTTATAACTCTGATATCCAGAGAAGAGCTGGCCTTCTATTAATTATTCTGTTGAGGGTGCTTATTAATTCACTTCCATCAGTGAAACTTGAAGGTGAAGCCCCAGTGCATTCCCAGAGTAAGCCTTCTGCGAGGTTAACCCCTGGCATGCTAAACACGAGCCATCCCACTTATTGGCAGTCCAACCCGCTCCCCATGAAGCTACAGTGCCACACTGGCTCTTATCTGTTGAGAAGGTCAGACGATGCCTTCTAAAATAGTAGGGACTAGTTAGTCCTTGGAACCGCACCTTGATCTTTGACCTCTTTATGTAGCTTTGAAACAAGCCAGTTTCTCTTGGTTATAGGTGTGTGCCCTCAGGAAAACAGTGGAGACCTTTCTGTCTGGTTCTTTGAGTCCACAACTGCATTTAAGGAGGCTCACAGGACAACCTGGCAGATGAGTATTTGTCATCCAAAGGGAGAGCTCCCAGACCAGGGCAGAGAGAGGCTCTACCTGCGAATGGAGGGGTCCAGGACCAGGAAACAGTCTTGGTATAGCCCGGTGGTCAGGTGCATGGGCTCTGGCATCAAACTGCCTAAATATGAGCCCTGACCACTCATGGCCACCATGTCACATTTTCCCAGTGCTGTGTGACTTCATCTTAGGTGACTTTATTTCCCTGAAATTTTATCTTATTCTCAAAATGAAGGAAGTCTTAGTGGGTTATTATGAGAGTTAAACAAAATAAGGTACTTACTCTGGTGCATGTCAGGTGCTGAGTAAATGTGAGCTCACTGCAGCAGATGATCTTGGGGAGGTAGGACAGTTAATTCCATGTCGTCGGTTATTAGAATTGGAAAAATAGGGGTAACTTAATTCAAGACTCCATGTGCTCGTGGAATTGGAGGGATTGAAGGGCTTGCCTGAGTCTCCCCTGCAGGTCAAAGACTGAACCAGGTCTAGAATGTGTGTCCTGCCTCCTAGGCCTCGGTTCTTTCCCCATCACTACCCAGTCCAGCTATTGTTTCTCTGCCTCTTCCCCTTTCCCCTCAACACAATTACTGATGCTCATTGGTTTGTCTGAGGAGTTTGTTTCAGACTGTGGTGTGAGAATGGGAAGTCTTCCCTTCTGTGAACCAACCTTCCTAACTGACTGTGCCCCTTGGCCACGGCAGCCGAAGAGCACAGAGACTGGAGCATCTGCCAGTGGGAGGTGGTGAGGGATGTGGTGATAGTGGAGGGATATTGCACTCTCTGGGGCAATGGGCTTTCCTCACTCCCAGCTGCGTGGCCTGCCCTGAGGCAGGTGCAGGATTGCCCAAGAGCCTGAACTGAAGGAGACTGAGTGGTGGCAGGAGCAGCCACAGGCAGGGCTTTACCAGAGGAGACCTGTTATAGCCTTAGTCATTGTGGCCTCTTACCTGTACTGACGAACTTCAGTGGACAAACATTCTCAGTTTTAACCTGCACTAAGGCTTAAATTGACTTGTTACCACAGACCTTGAAATTTTGGGCCATGCATGTATTGTAGCTATAAACACTACTAGCTATCTTCAGTGTAGAATAAAGTTCTTAAGTCATTTTTTTCATCTATGTATTTAAGTTTTCTGAGCTAATTCTCTTTTGGAGGCTATTCTTGACTTTTGATAATGCTGTCTGGATTGCACATAGAGGTTTACATTTCACAAGCTTTGTATTTTGTACCAAGAGGCCAAGCTCAGTCTATCCCGATGGCGGACCTTGCGCCCCCGCGCCCCGCGCCCCCCCCGCGCCCATTTTTAAAGATTTTATTTATTTATTTTTAAAGAGGGGAAGAGAGGGAGAGAAACACCAATGTGTGGTTGTGTTTCACATGCCCTCTGCTGGGGAACTGGCCTGCAACCCAGGTATGTGCCCTGATTGGGAATCGAACCACTGACCCTTTGGCTCTCGGACCAGCACTCAATCCGCTGAGCCTTACCAACCAGGGCTGTTACTTGTTTTTAATGGGGAATGAGGGTCAGCAGTGGCCTAGGTTCTGGTCCTGACTACCACTTCCTGCCTGTGGGACTCTGGCAAGTTCCTTAACTACGTGATCATCACTTTCTTCATTTGATAATTGGGTTGATTGAGTGGATTTGGGTACCTGGAGCCCTCCGTATTTCTGGTGATGATGATGCCTTATTTGATTAGGCTTTCTTAGAAATCCTAGTAACTCAGTTAAATAGGTCATGAATATTCCATTTAGGTAGTAGAGGAGGTAAAGAGGATTTAGATTGGGGATCCTGTTGGGTATGAACCAGTCCTTGGCCAGTTTCGCTCACACTGATTGCCAAAGTGTTTGCAAGGGTTGCTGGATGAGGAAGGTAGGTGGCTGGTAGCCCCTTGACAGTTGCCAGCAAATGGCATTTGAACTATATGACCTGCAGAATGTCAGAGAGCAAATGTGAATCATCTTTATGAAGGAAACAGTACATTGGGGTTTTGTCCTAGTGAAAATCTTGGAGCTGAGTGACCCAGTTAAGTGAGTTGGCAGTTTTGTGTGTCACTCCTTTGGCTTGTGTTAAACTCTTGGTGATAGGATGTAATATAGCTGGATCTTCACCCTTTCTGTCCAGGTTGAAGGTATGAAAACAAGAGCTCTCCCTATACACATTATATGGTCTGTTTTCTACTGAGTTTGGATCCCCCTGAGCAGCTGGAATCAATTCAGAACCTTGGGTTACAAGGATGAAAGTGCATCTCATCACTGCGCCCAGGGATAGCGGGTGCCTCCTCTGACCATAGGAAACAGTGTGGCCGGACAAGTGTTTGCGCTGCCAGAGCTGAGGGCTGTCTACCATGGTGGGGCTGGGCCAGGAGCCACAAATGTCATCTCTGAGAAACGCAGACTCTGGGGCTGTGCCTTTTTCTATTTGACTAGCCATGGAGTTGCAGTGAAGGGCGGGCCTTTTTACAACCAAAGGCCTCTTATTCGGCACAGGCAGGATTGATTAGTGCCTGGTTAATTTTTTAAAGGCAGGGAAACTGGGGAATTCTACAGGATACAAACATATACATCAACATTTTATTTTATCCATGCTTGTAAGCATGAAGCATGTGCGAGGGGCGTCCCTGACCTGGCTGACAAGAGCACGGTGGGCACACGTTGTATCCGCCGGAGATCGTAAGTCGCACAGCAAGCGTCCTAGCCCCGGATGGGTGTGGACTGAGTGAGCTGAAGTGGCATCTCCAGTGAGTTCTGCTTTCAGGAGGAAATTTTGTATTAATGACCTGCTGTGAAAAATTGTAATTTTGTTATTTTTTAATTATTGTTTTTAGCAGCAGAAACTTTTCTTCTCAAATTTTTTCTATACCTTTTTTGTTACTGCAAAATATGTGCTCTTTGTAAACAACCAGTGCGTGGAAATACATAGCGTAAATCAGTGAGAGCTCCCTGTGAGTCCATTCTCTGGAGAGGTAGCCACAGGTAATAGTTTATTGTATTTTTCTACAAATGTCTGTATGTAAATATCACTTAAAAAAAAATAGGTTCACATGACACATTACTGTTTAAGTGACTTGCTTTTTCTCCCATTTAAAATGGGCATTTCCCCTTATCGATACAGATAGGTTTACCTCACTTTTTAAATAGCTTTATTGAGGTATAATTTCATATCATAAAATTAACCCATGGCAGGTGTACTAGCTCTACTTTGGTTTTTAACAGTTGAATTTCATTATGTGATAATTTATATTTAACCCTTTTCCCACTGATGGACAATTAGTTGGTTTTGAAGTCGTCTTCTCTTATAAACAAATTCCGCAGTGCACTCTTTTACACAGACTTCTGTGCATTTGTATGTGTAACTGGAGAAGAAAATCCTGGAGATGGGAGTTTCTGGGTCCCAGTGTGTAAACATTTAAAATCATGATAGATATTGCCAGAATACCTGCTGCAACTTTTCAGGTGATCTGTAGATTGATAGGGGAAAAAAGAACTACACACACACACACACATCTTTGCCCACTCTGAGGTTATATGAAATTCCTAAATGCACTTGGCCAGGGAGTATGGATTAGCAGTGCAGTGGCAACGCAGAGCGGGAGCAGATGCAGCCCGTCTCTGAGTTCCATGGGCCCAGAGTGTCCCCAGTTGCCCGGGGACACTGGCTCGCAGGGTAGAGTCCTTCCAGGACAGCCCATTCATACTTGGGGTTTCCATCAGTATTCAGGAAGAATTCACCCCAACAATCAAGCCTTCATTAGGAATTCTTATAGGTCTCTAGCTCCTTCTGGTTTTTAAGCCAAACTCTGCGTCCTGGAGTCCTCATTTGTCCCACCTTCCACCCAGCAGCATCTGTAACATCTCTTTCTCCCGCGTCCCTGGGTCCCCAGAAGGCTCTGTTCACTGTGACCGCCCCGACACCAGTTTAATGCCCTTTTTACTGGGTGGCTCTGGGAATTAGGGTCACAAACCCACTTGGCCCGTTTCCCCAGGATTGTGCCACATACTTTCCCACGAGCAGTTTAAGGGTGCCCATTTCCTAATGTCCTCACCAAACATTGGGTAATCTGGGCAAGAATAATTATTAATTTGCATTTTAAATGGACATTATCGAGGTTGCACATCTTGTGTGTGTGTCAGCTCTGTGTACTTCTTTCCATCAGACATCCCCATGGAACACTCACAGTGACAGTACCTCCTTACACACCCTGACATCGTCGGTAGCAGGTGGCTCCAAGACGTTCTCCTCTGGAAAGCTGTGGTTCCGAGGAGGCCCCGTGCTCAGAGAGCTAAGCATATTTATTTGCTAGATAATTTAGCTTTTTTTTTTTATTTTCTGTCTCAGCCTTTGGCAGAACATCCACATAGGAGGATTATAGTTGGCTAACTTAGAACCTTGGCTTTATGTGTTCCAAAAATAGCCAAGTCTTTACCAAAAAATGTTCTTGAGCACTTTGACTACAAACCCAAATTGTCTTGCATCTAGGTTCTTGCATCTATGGCCAGATATGGTGAGCGGCAGGAGACTTGGATGGGCCAGTTCACCCTGCCTTGTGGTTAGTTAAGAGGGAGAAAGGTTTTGGGTAGTTGTCCTCTGGCAGATTATGGTCCAAAACCAAAGAGAGCTAAGCAGTTTGTCATGTTGCAGGAATAATGGTTTGCAAACTAAGTTCGTCGGAGAATCCATTATGCGAATTCATGGAACTTATTGAACTAAAAATAAATACCTGGGCAGTACTCAATAAATACATTTTAAGTGACAGACTGAATGAATGCCTTTGTTCAACAAATAGTGTTTAGCTACCTGTTAAGAGCCAGGTACTCATTAGGCACTAGGAATATGAGGGTAAACGGAACAGAAATTCTTGGTCTTACAGAGCTTACTTTCTAGTGGGGGAGGGGGGAGACAGTAGTCAAGAAAACAGATAAAAATTTCTGAAATTAGAGAGAGGGGCTAAAGCTGTGAAGAAAAGAAAACAGGGAAAGGCAGGCTGTGCACACCTGTGGGTGAGGTAGTCCATGGAGGCTTCTGAGGAAGTGACCTGGAAGCTGAGACAAGAATGAAAAGGAGGAGCCGCCACCTGGCGAGCTGGGAAGGAGAGTGTTCTAGACAGAAAGTGCTGCACGAGCCAGAGGGGATGAGGTCAGAGAAGCAGGCCAGGCCTAAGTCATGTGGTACCTTGGCCATGGGAAGGAGCCTGCATTTTATTCTAACTGCTGTGGAAAGACAAGGGAGGGGTTTGTATTTATTGTGTTGTTTTTTAAATTTTTTATTTAGGTACCACTTACATAAAGTAAAATGAACAGGTCATAAGTATAAAGCTTCACTTTTTGGCAAAATTATGTATCAGAGTTTCAAGTGAAATAAAGGGTAACAATTTTATTTGTATTTTTTAAAAGATTTTATTTTAATTTATTTTTAGAGAGGGGGAAGGGAGGAAAAAAGAGGGAGAGAAACATCAGTGTGTGGTTGCCTCTTATGCACCCCTACTGGGGACCTGGCCCACAGCCCAGGCATGTGCCCTGACTGGGAATTCAGCCGGCAACCCTTTGGTTCACAGGCCAGCACTCAGTCCACTGAGCCACACCAGCCAGGGCTTAATTGTATTTTAAGACCTCCACCAACAACTGTGTGGGGGATGGATGGATGGACAAAGGAACAATAATCTTATTACATATTCAGTAAAACACGATGTAACTCTGAATGGGACGTTTTGTGGAAGAGTCATTGCAGGTGACCTTTGAAGGTTGTTCCTATGGCTTCCCTGCCCCAGGAAAAGGCTGAGAGGTGCAGCACAAGGTGTGAGTGTGAAATGCACAGTCTGTGCATGTTTACTTTGGCTCTGGTCTGCACTTCCCCGTCACATTTGTAGTTGTTTCTGCTCAAATAAAATGCTTGTTGATTGTATGGAGCAAATATAGCCTGGGTCTGGCTGGACCCAACTGACTCAGCCTTCTCTCTGCCCAGGATAAATGTGAGTCATATGATCAAAAGGGTGATGGAGGTCACTCCACAGGTGTGATTTTTGAGAGTTTGTTAGAAAGGTCCCTCTTCAAAGATAGCTTTTCCCTCAGCCTTTTCTGGTGCCAAAATTCCACCATTGATATGTCTTGATTTTGAGTGTGTGAAGCTACTATGGGTCACTATTCTGAATGGTAGCTGGTTAAATACTTCCCATTGTAACAGTGGAAGGGAGCAGGATGCAGGCAGGAAGGTTCGGAAGCTTGTTTGGGGACGGAGAGAGATGCAGGCCTGAGGGCCAAAGTCCTGAGTGGGCACGTCCGGGGAGGGCCAGCGCAAAGGCCCGGGACGCCTGCAGCGGAAGGAAGGCGAGGGCTGCCGAGGGGCGAAGTCCCCGTAATCACCCCCCAGCCTTCCACCAGTGGTTACACGGTTAATCAGAGCTCCGTGGTATCGCGTGGAAGGAGTCCTTAGCTGAATTCTGACCTCAGTACAGGTGGAGGCTGACAGAGTAGGGCACAGAGAGCACACGTGGATACAGCTTTGTTCTGGTCCCACATGTAAGCGTAGGCCAGAAGGAGATTTGGAGCCAAAACTACAGTTCTAGAACAACTGATGATTTTGGTTGTATTCAGATGGTGACATTTTAGATAACTTCCGTCTTTCTCTAGTTCCCAAAGGTATAATAGCTTATACTTGAAAAAAGAAAGACGTTAGCCCTGGATCTACAAACGGTGATCAGATGAGTGCTTTGTTGCTGCCTACAGCTGGGCTTTGTGCCTCTAGCAGTAGTACCACTGCTAACCGCTTGCTAAATAAAATGTGTACAGTCCTTGCTACGTACAAAGCATAGTTTTAAACACTCTAAATATATTTGTTTTATTAGTGCTCCTCTGATGTGGATACTACAATTCCTTCCATTTTAGAGAGGGGCCGTCATGGCTCAGAGAGGTTAAGCAGCTTTCCATGGTCCTTCAGTAAGTGTGGAAGTGAAGTTTGAACCCAGAGCTCACGCTGTAAGCACTAAGCTGTTGCCTCCCATGACTTGCGTGTTTTTCTAGCATGTTCTGCTCTATTTGTTCAAGTTAGTTCGTAAGTGTCTGCTTTGTTCCTGTCTGCCTCTGTAACTAATCATCTGGTGGGAGAGACAGACAAACCCTAAGTATTGCATTTGCAGTGTTAATCCCAAGATAGCGTAGGAGACTTTAGGGAGCCCAAGGGAGAGAAGGAAGGATGCTTAGCTCAGTTGCAAATGAGGTAACTCTTAGAATTGTCTCAACTAAAACTGAAAGAATGTCTAAGAGTTACGCAAGAGGAAAAAAGTGTGGGGTGTCCAAAGCCAAAGGGACGATGTGGGGGACAGCATTAAGATGGGAGATGCCAGGCAGGGGACCTTGTTTGCCAACTTAGAAAGTATGAATTTTGGTGAATACACAATGTAATATACAGATGATGTGTTATATTATAGAATTGTACCCCTGAAATTTATATAATTTTATTAATCAGTGTCACTCCAATATATTCAATTTTTAAAAAGAAAAAAACATTTTAAAGAGAGAAAAAAAAGTGTGTGTTCTGTTTCCAGAGGAAGGGGAGCTGGGATGGGCACTGAAAGGTTTTAAGCAAGGCCTGCCACGCCCAGTGCATTCCAGCTCCAGTGCGCGGGGGGCCTCAGAGAAGATGCTGGTGACCAGGCGGGAGGACCGGTTGAGGCGGAGGAGAAGGGGAACACCCATACCAGGACCACCGCTGTAGTGGGCTTTTTCAAGATGGCAGAGGGACAGATGGGATCAGACAGACATAGATGCAGATCTGGGTTGTGCCATTTTTGGCTTATCTGTAAAGTGAAGATGACCCCTTTCAGGGCTGTCTCGTGAAGACTAGAAGTGATGATGTAAAGCACCTGTAGTAGATGCCAGTGGCGGTGGTGACAGCGGCCACAGCTGCCGCTGCCGTTCTCCCTGCATTGACCCGGTGAAGTAGACAACTGAGGAAACTTAGACACAAAGAGTGAAGTGAGTGACTTAAAATAATAAAAATTTTTGATTAGGTGGGGACTCATTTTCAGATGATCTCCACCTGGGCTGCCATTCGTTTCTTGCCATAAGAATCACCTGGCTTTTCGTGTCTCCTTGAAAAATGGCCCAGCCTGAGTTTAAAACTCTCATAGACCAAGATCTAGTCAGATGGCCACATGCAGCTGCAAGGGAGGCTGGGAATGCAGTCTGCAGGCTACCTAAGAGCATAGCCTCAGTAAGGAAGAGTGTGCAAGGTGGGTATGGGGAAGGCAGTCCACCTCAGTGTCTTTGGACTTTTTATCTGCCTTAAACAAAATAGGTACCTCTGGGCCTTCTGAGGAGGTTTGGGATGGGGCTTGGCTGTAGGGATGATCATTTATGTTTAGGGAAAGTGCAGAAACATTGGGGTTTTCCCTTGATTGCTGGTTCCAGCAGGCAGGGTGGATTTGCTCAATCCCCAGGACAGTTTCTGCCGTTTGGGATTGAGGTCCTAGGCTCACAAAACCAGCAAGGCATGACTTAAGGACATTGGTCAGTCCTGTGCCTATTAGAAAGAGGCCTGTCCCAGGTGACTTGGATTTTGTCACAGCTCCACTAGTGATCCTGAACAAGGCACTTCTTCCCCCACCATTTTTGCCACCCTTTCCACTAAGTGGATTGGATCCTCGAGGACCCTGCTGGCCCTGACTCAGAGTCCAAGCTGCCTGGTTTATGAGCTGGAGCCCAGCTGGCATCAATGGCAGCTGCTTTGCAGCCAGGTTTGCTATTGAGCTGGGGAGGGGACTGCTTGCCATGGGCCCAATGAGTAGTTTGTTACCCTCAATGGGAAGACTGTCACATGAGGCACTGACCTGTGGTACAGCCTGAGAAATGAGGCCATCGGGGGTGTGGTCCAGGTCAGCAGCATGTCATTGGGCTCAAGGCTCCAAGACTGGGGTTTTTTTCTGGCTCCAGGTTATTGGCAGGAGAGTATCTTCTCCAGGGATAAATAAGAAAGCATACAGACTTCTGGCCTGAGCTCCTGGTCTCAAGCAGCCTGACCCTGGGAGGTGGGAAAGCTGCTCCCTTCCTGAGGTTCATGACCTCACACAGAGATCCATGGTTTCATGGTCCCAGGAAAGAGCCTGAGACTCATTTCCTGTAGCCTGTGAGGCACAACCTTCCAAGGTGACATCTCTGGTACCACTTTTTTTGTTTAATTTTTAAAAATATGTTTATTGATCTTAGAGAGAGGGGAAAGGGGAAGAGGAGAGAGAAACATTGATGTGAGAAAGAAACAGATTGGTTGCCTCCCATGTGCCCCCCAGCTGGGGACTGAACCCACTTCCCAGGTGTATGTCCTGACCTGGAATCGAAACCTCAGCCTTTTGGTGTGTGGGACAATGCTACAACCAACTGAGCCACACCAGCAAAGGCTGTTCTATCACTTCTTGAAGTGTTGAGACGCTAAGGTGGTTACTGTGTGGTCTGTGATCCCCTTCCTGCTTTAAGATTACACTTTAGATGTAAGAGTACAAACATTTCACATTGTAATTTAATTGCCTTGGTGGATTTTCATGACAAAGGTAGCTCTCTGCCAAGAGCCCTGCTGGGTTCCCAAGCCTCTTCCTGTAGTTTATCCTTAGCAGGGGGTGATTTTCTCACCCCAATCGAGTTGTGCTGTTTTGGGAAGTGCCTTCAGATGAGGAGGGGCTCAAGGGACTGCCACCGCCTGGTAACTAAGTCTGCAGAATCCCAGTTTATCCCATCTGCATTCAGCTGCAAGCTCTTATTTCTCTTTCATTGATAGTTAGGAGCTTAATTCCTGTTAACTCTGCTTGTCTCAGGCCGCACCCAATATCAACCAGAAGACTATCTTAAGTTGGTGTAGTTTAATTTCAAGAGTTGTGCTTTTTATGACTCAGTTTCTAAATAAGACTGCAGGTGCCATGGAAATTCTTTCCCTTCCAACTCCTATGATTTGACTTTGAACACCTCTTTTTTTTAAATGTCTTCTTCCTTGTGGCATAAAAGGAAACACCTCAAGTAAAATCCCAACTCTCTCCCGCCAAGCATCCAGTTCATGGGGAACACCAGCTAGGCGAGGCTCTGAGGACTGTGAAGTAGGTGCCCCGGTCCCTACCCTCTAGATGTTGACTCAGAGAGGTGTGTGCAAAACCAAGTGACAGCGTCACATGAGCAGTTAGTGATATGGCAGCTGGTGTGAAACAGATGGGTAGAATTAGAAAATCCATAATTACTGTCCTGTTGTATGGCCCAGTAGCAGGAAACTTCTAGAAGAGTGAGCGCTGTGCCCTGGTACCCTCAGGGAAGGGTGTGAGCTGAGGGCAGGAGCAGGAGGAGCCAAGGGGGAATGCCAGTGAGGAGGGCAGGTGGGAGCCTTGGCAGCCCCTCCTGACCCGGTGGGTGGCACAAGCCCTGCAGGTGCCCTGGCACCCAAGTGACCTGGTTAGTGTGTGCGGCAGCCATGCTGCCACAGCCTTCTCGAGGACCAAATTGTCCAGGCAGGAAGGTTCACCGATGCTGCATGCTGGCAAGGATGTGTGCACTAAAGCTTCTGAGGAAGCAGTGTGACAGAATCAGCTGTCACAGCTGCCGCAGCAAGCCCCCCACTAGGACTTACCCACGCAGGCAGAGATGGCACATCGCGAGGACGTTCACTGCAGCAGTGCTTGTGGAGTGGCTCAGAGGTGGCACAGCCATGCCGTGGGATACCACGTAGCCTCTGCCAAGAGAGACAGAGCCCGTGTGTAGTAGGTTAAACTCCAGGGGGAGTTTGAGCGAGAGCAACAAGGGTCTGACTGTGTAAGCTGTGCACCCATCTAACTGTTTAAAGAAGCATCTGTCCATCTTTGTGCTCACCTACCATGTGTTTGGAAGGATGCACAAGATGGGGGTGCCAGCGATTGGTCCTGAGAAGCGAAACGGACTGGAATTTCAGATGAAAGGGAGACATCTTACTGATGTTTTTATACTCCCTTAAATTTTTTTAACTTTTAAGTTAAAGAACTTAACAACTTTTAAGAAAAAAATTTAAGAAAACTTATTTCTTAGTTTACTAGGGATGCCATAACAAAGAGTCATACCCTTCTTGGCTTAATACAACAGGAATTGACTCTCACACAGTTCTGGAGACCCAGCAGCCAGAATCAAGGTGTGGTAGGGCCACCCTCCCTCCAGCAACTCAGGGGAGAGTTTCGCCTCTTCCTTGTCTGACCATTTTAGGGATTCCCTGCCTTGGGGCTCTCTGAGTCCAGTCTGCCTGTCTTCACAAGGACCCCTCCTCCTCCCCATCCCCCTCACCCCCACCCCCTGCTGTGTCTTCTACTCTTCTTTCTCTTTCAGAAGGATACTTGTATTTAGATTTGGGGCTCGCCTGGTTAATCCAGGATGATCTCTTCTCAAGATCTTTATCTTAATTATATCTGCAAAGACTTTCCAAATAAGGTCACGTTCACAGGTATTGTGGGTAAGGATTTGGACACATCTTTTTGGGGCCACCACTCAACCCACTGCAATTGCCAACCAGTTTTTGGGCGTAAAAACTCAGCGATATGCTGCTTACAATGGAACCACCTTCAATGTAAAGTTAAAAGGGAAGGGATAGAAAAAGATATATATACACACCATGCAAAGACTAAACAAAAGAATGTACTCTCTGAATTTTATACACTTTCTATATTCACTCAGAGTGGGGGGTGGGGCGAGGGGTCAGGTAGAAGCAGGAGGAGAGCAGGGTTGGGATCCTGGGACCTTCCTAGTGAAACAGAAACCCCCTGTGGGTCTTTTGTTCTGGGTTCTTTTTGCTCACTGCCGATAAAAAGGGGCTCTCAGTGCCAGAGTTCGGTAAAAAAGAAAGGAATTATTTAATTAAAAGTTGTACAGGTTTAGAGTAATGGCAGAATTTTGCCGTTCAGTCCCACTCCCTTTGAACGCCCACAAGCACACATGGCCCTGCCCTCCCCCCCTTGCCCAGTCAGGCCAGTCTCAGAGCAGGCCAGTCAGAAGTACCGCCTTCCAGAAGCAAAACAGAAATCCACTGCTCACTTCTCCTGGTTCCTCCCAGTAATCGGTGCTCTGCCAGTAGGCCTCCCGCGGTTCTCAGTCACTGTGCTGCTGCTCTCCCCAGCCCCCCATGTAGATTTGTGAGGGGTTTGAGGGCTTTTCAGCCTACACCCTGTTCTGAATCTCAGTCTCAATCTCAGTCTCATTCCACATCCATAGCACTAGCATTCTAGCCCCTGGGCTGCCTGTGGGTATGAGAGGAAGGGGGCTGGAGGGGAGGATCAGGTTGCAACTGGCAGACCCAAGGTCGCAAGCTTCTTGGAGACTGGAGACCAGGATGGGACATCTCAGCCCAGGACTGGGTAGAGTGGATACAGAGAGGAAAGGGAAAACAGGGTCCAGGGTCGGAACGCAGAGTGTGGTTCGCTCTCCTGAGCACAGGTTCTGTGCTTACTGCTACACTAGTTTTCTCTCTTTTAATCCTAACGCCAGTGTGGTAGATCATAGCTGCACCAACCCCTGTTTTTTAACACCAAGTCACATAGCTAGGTCCTAACAGAGACAGGACCCAAAGCTACGTCTGTCTGGCTTTTGACCACCACTCTAGCCTGTCTTCAGGACGCATGTGCATGAAGTCAGGGAGCCTGCTTAGCGGCCTACTCCACACGGTGGCGATGGTGCACAGCGTCAGGAAGGAGTGAAATGAGCCGTGTGCTGCCTGCCACCCCCAGACACCCCCTTTTCTGTCCCCGCTCTATATCGCCCCACTGCCCTGCCTCCTTTCCCCCCAGGGGCTCTTTCAGGCACTGCTCCGTCAGCCTTGGGTTCCAGCTCTGGTGTCCTCATGCCCTACACTTGAGGTGTGCCCGCTGCCTCCTCCACCAGCCTCCTGCCTCGGGGGACCATAGAAACAAATGTTCTAGAAGATGGATTGCACTTTGCTTTGGCCTCTTGGTCCACCTGAGTCTTCTCCATCCTGTAGAAGAACCGTCAGTCGAGAAAAGATCAGCCGCCTAGGGCTATGCCTGAGCTTTTCCATGTGTGGCCTCTGAAGGAGAAGCTGCCTGGCCCCCAGAGAGAACAGGCTTGCTGTCCAGGAGGGGCTCAGGGGCAGCAATTTTGTTTTGCACCTGCAGAGAAGTCTTATGTCCCCCCAATGTAACTCCACCCTAGCACCATTACTGCCGCCACCAAAACAAAAGAAATGCAGAGGGACAAGGCATATTCCCACCTCTTCAGTGGCTTTTCTTGACCGAGCTTTCTCTCATTCCCACAACCACTCTGTCAGTAAATCCTGTCAGTGCAGTGTTCAAGGTGCACTCAGGATCCGACCTCTGGTCACCCTCTCCTGCACCGTCTCGGCCAGGCCCTCCCCCGCCCCCGTTGTTTCGCCCTGACTTTGTTTGGTGGTCTCTAACTGGTCCCACTGATCCCACCATCACCCCTTCAGGCTCCTCTCAGCACAGCTGCTGTGGCGAGCCTGCGCGGCTGTGGGCCACGGCCATCCTCCGGCTGCCCCCAGGTCCTGGCAAGCAAAGGTGGAGCCCTCACCCTGGGCCACCAGGCCTGGAGATCCGACCGCTTGTCCCACACACCCGTTCCCTTCTCCAGGTCTTTGGCCCCCTTCCAGACCCCCTCATCTGCAGTCCCTCATCTGCCGTTGCAAACCCCACCTCCCAGCCCTGCTCTCCTGCCGTAGTGTCACTTGTCACAGTCTGACATACTCCTTCTTTCCTCCCTTCCCTCCCAACAGAATGTGAGGAAGGTGAGGACTTTGTGTATTGCATCTCCAGCCAAACGGGCCTGTCAGACAGCAGGCCCTTCAATAAAACATGACTGGACAGATAAATGAATTTTTCTGTTTTTTGTTTTTGTTTTTCTCCTACCACGTTAGATGTGGAGCAGCTCTTTTAATGTTTCTTCTTCATTTAACTTAGAAAAAAAGATCTTTAGACTCTGACATATTTTAGGGAAGGGGGATGGTAAGGGGTGGATGGCAGGAGCCACATTTCTGCTCCTCACACATCCTTCTGAGGCGCTGCTGCGGGAGGCTGCTCCCTGCACGAGCGGCTCACCCTCCACCCTTCCCTCGTCCAGGATGCAGCTGCGAGTCGCACTGCTTCTCCCACGGCCCGCTCTGCTGCATTAGTGCAAGTCTCTGACACAGGTTTGTCTTCTATTTTTGAATTTTTGAAGTAAAAGCAATGTGAATATGGAAGAATATTTTAAACCTTTCACAACGACATAAAAAGTCTGTGGAATTTGATGATAATTCATTCCATCAAAGGTGCTCTTATCCTTCTAGGGGAAAAAAAGCATGCATGATACCAGCATAACTATATGTCCTTTAAAGTGGATATGAACAGAATCGTAGTAGGTGTGTTATTCTGCAATTAAACACTTTGCAAATCTTTCCATGTTAATCTATACACATCTATATTTTTAGTCACTGCCTAGTGTTGCATTGTACTGTGATGTGTATGCCCAGCCCCCTATTGACAGGCATTGGTTCCTTTCTGTTTTTTTGTTATGACAGTATTACAGTGAAAATCCCTGTACATCTTGGCACAGGTTGCAGTAACACCTGTAGAACGCATACCTGGCAGTGCATTGCAGGTCAAAGGGATCTGGGCATGTAAAATTTTGATAGATGTTGTCAAATAACCTCTGAATGGTCACACTAATGCATTCTCTTAGAGTATTTTCCTCCCAGCGTTTTATTTCAAAGAGTATTAGACCTATAAAAATGTCTAATAATTTAAGGAATACCCAAATATTCTTTGTCTAGGTTCACAGATTATTGTGCTACATTTATTAGTTTGCTAAAGTTACCATAACAAAATACCACCAAATGGAAGGCTTACACTACAGAAGTTAATTGTCTGACAGTTCTAGAGGCTGGAAGTCCCAGGTCAAGGTGTCTGCAGGGTTGGTTCCTTCTAAGGCCTCTCCTTGGCTTGTAGATGACCACCTTCTCACTGCGTCCTCACATAGTTACCCCGCAGTCTGTGAGTGTCCTCATCTCCTCTTATGAAGGATACCTATATGACCTCATCATTCCTTAATTACGTCTTTTAAGGTGCTATCTCCAGATACAGTTGCATTCTGAGGTACTGGGGGCTAGGATTTCAACATGTGACTTGGGAACGGAGATACAATTTGGCCTGTAAAGAGAAGTTTGCTTCTCTTTATATGGTATATATCATATTAATATAAATAATAGAATATGATAGTGTATTACAATTATGTCATTTATATGTTTATTATGTATAATTATATAATATTTCTCCTAAACCATTTGAAAGTAAATTGCAGCCATTCTAATACTTCAACGTGTATCTCCTAAGAGAGGGGAGAACAGTCTTGGGCTATGTTTGGATGTCTTCTGTTTTATACTGATGAGGTGAGATTCCCCTGAGGCAGAGGAACAAGTGAGCGTGACAGGGTGCCAGCCCTGACTGGGGGCTTTCCCTCCAGATGGTTTTATCCTGACCCAGTTTCCTCTGCGTCTTCTTCCTGAGACCCCAACCCCTCAGTGAGACTCGGGCACTCATGGGAAGGAGGCCTCCTGCCTGGAGAGCCATTTGCTCAAGCAGAACCTCTTGGCCTCAGCTCCAGATTCTTTAGCATTGATGCTTTGTATGTGTGATGTGTCAACAGACTGACACCATCTTGCAATTCCACCTACTCTTTGGTCTCTATCAAACATCTCTCTAAACACCAGACTTACTTCATTTCTGTGGTCACTCAGTCCTTGCTTTGCAAAATGCGGACCGCCTGTATTCATTTAGAGAAGTAGGGTTTATTAATGTGGGTGCCGTTTTCTCCCTCCCTCCCTATCTATATCCCTGCTCCTTCCTCTTCCCATACCCTCTGGCAACTCGGGACTCTTGCCGGAGTTGGCTCTTTCCCGCTACCCGTGGGAACAGGGCATCCTCCCTGGGCTTGCATCCCTATCTGTTGCTTCCTCAGTACTTTTGTGTGGGAAAACATCACACATGCACACTTCCCATGTTTGTTTTAGTAGATAGAATTCTTGTAGAAATAGTCTGCCTGGAGCGTCAGTAGAAGACAGGGCACTTAGAAGCTTTTGTTTCCTTGTGTTCTAATGGATGTGTCTGTAGACTCGGGGTGAAAGTGTCAGTCTGGGGCATCCTTTGCCTCCGAGGTCGGTCAGGCAGTTGCTGAGTGGGCACCCATCCCATTGGCTGTTCTGTGGCTGCGAGTGCCACTGCCTGGTGCAGCGACGCAGCCAGCGTCCTTCCTCAGCTCTCTCCACCCCCAGGAACCCAATTCAGAGCTGCTTTTCTAAGACAGTTCACACCATGTCTTTGAGTTTGCTTGAACATCTTTCCTCTCGTTTTTCCCCTGCAGGATTCAGTCCTGACTCCTTCGCCTGGCATTCAGGACCCTCCTTCATGTAGCCTCTGCTCAGTTTGCCTCCCTTGTTACCTGCTGTATCAAAGCCAAGTCAAATTATGCCAAACACACTCTGCCACATTATGTCCCTGTACTCATGAGCCCACGGTGTGTGCTCTGTCCAGAATGCAGCTCTCCTGTCCCTGACCATCTAAACTCCCACGCAGCCTTCAGAACCCTCACCTCTCATCAGCAAAGCCTTTCCTGACCAGCAGCCTTCCTCCAGGCAAGCAGGCTGATCATCCTTCCCTCGAGCCTTCACTCTGCCTCCAACTTACCTCTTCTCTGGCACTTGCCACATATGTGGTTATCTGCCTGCCCTCCTGCCAAACAACTGCCTTTGCCTGTGTCTCTTCAGTGCCGGGCTGGGAGAAGCACCCAGTGAACCTTAGGGTGGATGGGTTGATGGGTGGATTAGTGGTTGGGTAGAGCATATCCTGAAGTTAGAAGTAGCTAATCGCACTTTGTGGTTTCCAGTCCCTATCTAAGAGAGCCTTATCAGAAAGAAGAAAATGTAATTTTCCACACATTGTGAGGAGTCATTCTTCCTAAGTGTCCATTTCTGAAGAGTCTGTACTGGTCAGTAGCAATACAGGGCCTCTGTGACCTTCATTAGTCACTGTACATTGTCACATAGTAAAAGAGCAAGTCCCTTAACATGGCATTGTAAACCCAACTTGTTGTATGCATTTTGCTTTGTTATCACTGTGGAAAGCTAGTGAATATCTGTCTTTTCTTTCAGTCAAACGCTTCAGAGAACCAAAGCATGAAAGACGTCCATGGAAGATATGGTAGGCATTTAATATTAACTCATCCCTAGAATGTTTTCGACTGTGTATTATATAATAGAATTTATATTTCTCAAATAAGTGTTGAGCCCTACCTTTATTCTATCATCACCATGGTGTTTGATTTTAGAAGATGGAAGATAACACAGCTACATCAGTCTGTACTACAGGCTCCTTTAGTAGTTGTTCCTGTTAGATTATGGTAATGCCTCGTATTCTATAGTCTATATCCGTAAGCAAAAAATAATCTAAATTTAGAGGTAGTCAGATACACCATGTAAATGCTCCTGTCCCCAAAACTAGTCTGCCTTGGTCCTAGGTTGACCCTGTGGGTGACTGGTTTTCCTCCATACAGACGGTTGTCAAGCTTCAGACATAGCCTCTGTACACAAATCTCTAAAAAAATAAGTGATTTGCAAGGAGACAACCAGCTCTTCAAGACAATGTGATGTCCCCAAGAAGCCGTCTCTCTTGGGCTGCCTTAGGCTGGCGCCCACCCTAGCAAAAGAGCCATTTCTCCTCCAGAGAAAACTTCTGATACATCGCTGTGGTAAATGCCTCTTTATAAAATGTTAAGTACATACTTGATTGATCTTTAATGCATTATTTCTAGATGTTCATAATTCTTCTTTTTACTTTCCCCTAATCAGTTTCTTTCAAATCTGGGTTTCGAGCTTGGGCTGTTGGGGGCGGGGCGGGGGGGGGGGGGACTTGGGAGAGCCTAGAGTTGGGGCACTCTGTTTTACACACATCGCTCTTGGGTGACTCCTACTTTGCCATGATTTTAGGAACTGATTTTTAAGCCTCAGTCACAGGGTTGGTCTGGATTATTTATCTTTGAGGCCTGTTCCAGTCCTGAGACCCCGTGGTTGATGTCCCAGGCCTGTGTGCCCTTTCAACACCCCCTCAGTGGCCCTGCCCAACTCTGGGTGCTCAGTCTGGGGGGGCCGAGAGAGAGGACCACATCCAGGGTTCCTCAGCCACAGACCACAAGTTGTCTGCAGGTGCTCGGGGCAGAGGAGAAGCTGAAGGCCCCACGTTATCACCGTGCTCCTGCGATGTGGATGGGCTGGCGGGGGTGCTGGCGTGACACAGGGCGCCCCAAACACTAACCGCCTCGTTTTTTTTCCTTTTTGAAACTCTGTCATCTAGCCCAGGGGTTGGCAGACGATAGCCTGCAGGCCCACTGGCTCCCTGTGTTTTCATAAATCGGGGGTTACAGGGATGGCCGTGACTGCCCGCTTTTGGGCCGCAGTGGCAGAGTTGAGTAATTGCTGCAGAGAACAGTGGTCCACAAAGCCTGAAACATTTCCTCTCTGACCCTGAAGAGAAAAATGTTGCCCGCCCCTGATCCTGCCCACTGGTGAATGGCAGCAGCTGACAGTAGTTCAGGCCTTCATCTGCCGCCCTGGATTTCTGTGGGTCTTGTTAGCTTTGCACATTACTTTAGCTCATGAGTGGAGTCGAATGGAAGCTCTTTAAAATACAGGCACCTTGTACTCCCATCACAAAGCTGGGATCAGACGTTTCATTTTGAAGTAAGAAAAAAATAAGTAAAACATTTAAAATATGTATTTAATATGTTTAAATATATAGGGTGGGGCAAAAGTAGGTTTACAGTTGTGAATATGCAGAACAAAGTTTATTCTTGTATTATTATTTATTATTTTACTATGCTCCGTATGAACAACTGTAAACCTACTTTTTGCCCATGCTGTATGTTATTAATCAGTAGTCTTTCAGAAATTTTAATGCAATGCTATTGAAGGTTTTGAAAGGTAGCTGAAACACCAAGCTTGAATTACCCGTATTTTGCCATGTATAATGTGCACTTTTTTGCCCAAATTTTTGAGGGAAAAATAAGGATGTACCTTATACATGAGTAGTGCCTGAAATACCTTGTATCTGTTCTTGTGTTTTGTAATTTGTTACATAAAATTTCTTGTACCATAGTATGTTAAAAAATAAATGCTAAAATTCCTTTTTGATACAAAAAACCAGTATCTAAATACAAATAAATTAAAAATTGAACTAAAAAATTAAAACGAAAGATTTTGTTTCCTGAAAGTTTGGGCCAAAAACATGGGTGCACATTATACTTGGGAGTGTATTATATACAGCAAAATACGGTAGTACTGATACATGAGGGAGAGGTGACTGCTAATTGGGTGTTGGAGGCTCCTAGTGGCTTTTTTCCTACTTCAGACTTAATATTTTCCCCAAATTGGATATTGCTATCCTGTCATTGTGATCACAAGTGCTGATTCTGTTTTGTACAGGTTTTTAGACACTTCCAAACAAGCCATAGGAATGCTGTTCATCCACTTTGCAAATGTGTACCTAGCAGATCTCACTGAAGAGGACCCTTGTTCACTGTAAGTGGTTCATATTCGAGTACCAACATCACCTGCCCCGTAGAGGAAAAGGTAGGCTGGCCTTGCTGTCTGCAGCCGATCCTGTTCCTCCAGCTTGGGGATGGGGCAGCTTGCCTTTGTCCTACGTGCTCCTCTGAGAGATCGCCCTCTGCGTGCTGCCTATGAGCTCAGACAGTTGCCCTGTGCCCTGGCTTTCTGCCAGTCAGTCTCAGTTCTGTTTCTTTGTTTTCTAGTACCCTTATGTCTCCAGCTTCCAAGCAGCCCCTGGCTGGGCAGCGTAATGCCCTGAAGGAGTGCCGGAACAGGACACATGGGGTTTCTCTGCGGTGTCAGCCACTCAGGGTCAAAGGCATTATTGACCATCGTTAACCTCTTGACCCAAAGACCATGAGTTGTTCCACCCTGTCGAGGCAGTGCGCCTTCCACACAGCCCCTGAAGCAACCTCCCTGCTGACAGCACCCAAATCATGCCTTGTGCAGCAGATGGAGTGGAAGAGGAGGCTCACCTGCCTCATCCTGCCTCCATCTTCTACCTTCCTGGCCCAGACTTGGTGCTTCAGCCATGGTGGGCTACTTGTGGTGGCCCTCTGCCCTGCCAGCTGTCTCCTGCCGCTGGGCCTCGGTCAGCTCCCCGCCTCAGCCAGCTCCCCACTGCCTGGAATGCCCTCCAGCCCTGCCCTGCCTCTGTAGGAGAGTGGGGTGGGGGGCTGGTGAGTCTCTTGTCAAGAGATCTTATTATGTACTTATTATGTATTTAAGATCATTTGGACTGGAAGATTCTTTTAAGCTTCTCTTTTTTGGTAACAGTGCAGTTTTGAGACAGTCTAGACCCAGATTTAAGAAAGAAGTTGTGAGGTCTCCCTCCCCAGGGTCTTTCCTTAAGTAAGACCTGGATAGATTGTGATGTGTGTGGATGTTTGGGTCTAGTCCCAAAGCAGGGACCGGAAGGGTGATTGTCCTACAGGGAAAATGGTTAGGAGAGCGCCTTGTCCTTCTAGTCCTTGAGGCCAGCAGCAAGCTCATGTCATCCTCTGGTGAATCATCTTGGTGTCACTGGCTGAGACAGTCTGAGAGCCAGCTCTGCATCCCAGAGGCACTGGGGTGAGGAAACCTAGTTCCTGGCTTAGCCTTGGCTACATCATGTTCCCTGCATCCTCAGAAAGAAGGTGATGTGGTCTTGACTGGTGTAGTTCAATGGGTTGGTTGTCATCCCTCAAACCAAAAGGTCATTAGTTCAATTCCCAGTCAGGGCATATACCTAGGTTGTGAGCCGGGATCTAGTTGGGGACCTATCGATGTTTCTCTCACACATCAGTGTTTCTCTCCCTCTCTCCCTCTCCTCCCCTCTCTCTAAAAATAATGAGAGAGAGAGAGAGAGAGAGAGAGAGAGAGAGAGAGAGAGAGATGAATGATAAGGTTTGAAGCAGGATATTGACATTGAATCACGGCCAGGATGGAGCAGGGGCCACTGACAGCTCATGAGTGCTGGGCGTGGAGAAGAGGTCCAGGGTAGACCTTGGGGTGGCAACTGAGAGGCCAGACTGTGGGAAGGTGGGTTAATGTCTTTGAGCCTTAGTTTCCTTCTCTGTCCTATGTGTCCTGCCAAATCCCCAGAGTCACTGAAAATTTCATCAGATGATGAGTATAGTGCCATTGAAAACAGTAGAGGCACTTACCAATGAAGATACTCATAGTTCCGTTGGACGGTATTGTCATTAAAACTTTGGAAAGACACGAGAGCTCCGGCAGTAGGTTCAGAAGCTCCTAGGTGGGAGACTAGAAGGTAGAGCAGGCATTGCTCAGGGAAGTGAGGGGTCCTTTGCCTTCAGGAAGGGCAGGCATTGCACTGGAATTTATTCCAAGGCCCACCACTGCTTTGCTCTGTGACTTTTTACAGATGGGGTAAGGGCTGGGTTGGACGTGGGGCATCTTGGGAGTCTGCAGACCTACAAGAGGAGAGACTTACAAACAGAAGGGATGGATGAGCTGCTTTCTGTGGCTTCAGGGGTCTCCTGTGCTGGGGACACTGCTTTGGGTGGGGAGTTGAGCTTTTTTACAGACAGGGTTCAGTGATTCTGAGGGTCTATGATTCTAAGAACACATTTGTATAGTGCTTACTTACTAGTGGCAGCTACTGTCTACATATATTGACTCATTTGCTCCTCAGACAGCCCTGCAATATTGATACGTTGATTATCCTCATTTATTAGTTGAGGAACTGAGACACAGAGAAATTACGAAGCTCACAGCTAAAGAGTGATGGAGCTGGGATTTGAACTCAGCCAGTCTTGCTCCTTGGCCCATATGGTACTGAGCTGTCTGCCATGGCATCTCACTTATGTTGGGTTCAGTGCATAGAGCATCCTCTCTTTACCCCAAGGCCTGGCACACTGTAGGCTCAAATAAATATTTGGTGGGAGGATGAGTGAACTAACACACGTACAGGCATACCTAAGATATTACAGATTTGGTTCCAGACCACTGCAACAAAGCAAGTATCACAATAAAGTGAATGGTAATGTTGCTAGTGCAAGGTCTAGCCTTCAATTTGTTAAAAAAAAAACAAAAACAAAAAAAAAATATCATACCTGTGAAATCTCTGAGGCACAGTAAACTGAGGCATGCCTGCATGTGTATTAGGATGGGTCTCAAATGCAGAACCACTTGAAACCAAGTAGATACAAGTATCTAAGAGCAACATAGCCTGGGGCCAGAGCTCAGCTTTGAATGTGGAGAAATTGGAAGCCAGTTGCTATTCCTTCCATCTCTGGTGTGAGAGTGACCCCTTGTGATTTTAAAGAGAAAGGGCAGGCAGGAGAAAATGGCCGTTGTTCCTTTTGGTTTTCTCGTCACTCCCAGGCCCTGATCCCACAGAGCAGAGTGTACACCTTCTGGTATCAGAAGGCTATGCACGTCGTCAAAGCCCAGGCCTTGGCGTGGGGCTGAGGCTGCATAAAATGCCTCATGCCTCAGTATCTGGAAAGCACCACAGGTGGTCTGTGGTGTCCAGAGCTACTCTGGGGAGTTTCTGAGCCATGTGGCATCTGAGAGGGCTAGAGCCTGACCTAGTGACTGCTTGTCTCCTGCTGTCTGGAGAGCTAGGACCTGTGGTCCGTGGTACCTAGCGAGATCTTGGTCTAGGGCCCTCGAGAGAGGGCCAGTGGGCAACAGCCCTTTCCTTGGTGAGGAAAGGGGTGTGTGTCAGACAAGAACACGTGGTCATGGTGGGCGTGCGCTTCTGCCTCTTCCCCCTGCCTCCATGATCTTGCCTCTTCTGTGGGCAGTAAACCTCTCTCTTCAGAAATACTGACTTGGACTTGTCTCAGTGGAGGGCTTGGAAGCAGAGGGGTGAGTGAGAGCCATGTGGCCCTGCCCTCTTTAGTCTGAGAAGCTGTAGAGCCATTCCCTGAGCTGCTACAGTGCGGCGGCACTGCCTCGGGGCCATGGCTGGGCTGAACAGTCTGGGCGAACTGCCATTGAGCAGATTTTTAAATCAGTTAAGTTCTCTTTTCCTACTGACTTCCATGGCTGCTTCCAGGCACTCTGTTTTACGTCTAAGTGTCTTCATTCGGCAGGGACACTTGTGGTCTTTCAGGTTTCTTTGTCTCCTCCACCCCTCCCCAAGTTAGTTGTCCAACTCCTGAAGAGTGTCCACCCACTGCGTGGGGATGGCTCACTGTGGCCCACAGAGGCGGGCACCACAACTTTTCGCGCAGGCACGTCAAAGGCTCTCTGCACCCCCCTGCCCCTCACCGCCCCAACTGTCCCTGAATAAGGCCAAATAGAGTGCTGGGTCATCTTTCCTGACCTTGGCCCTGCTAAGCAAAGCAGGCCTGACTCAGGGGCTCTTGCTCCCTGGGTGGTGCTCCCTGGTTGTGCCACTGTGCCCTCTCCTCACAGGTACCTCATCAACTTCCTCCTGGATGCCACCGTGGGCATGCTGCTCATCTACGTGGGTGTGCGCGCCATCAGCGTCCTGGTGGAGTGGCAGCAGTGGGAGTCCCTGCGTTTTGGCGAATATGGTAACATGCCATGGACCCTGGATGGGGCACGGACGGAGATTCCTGGAAGGGGCTCAGCTCCTCGTTCCGTACAGCCCACCAGGCCCACAGATTCAGAGAAGGTTCAGGACTGGGTGGATGTCCCTCCTGCAGCGCAGGAGCTTGTTCTGGGGCCTGAGTGCTTGCCTCACTGCTTTGGCTCCTCCCTTAATAGCAGGAGACACGCTAGATGCAGGGAGAGGGGCAGTGCTTGCCTCTCCTGCCAGAGGGTATCAGTGGCCCCACCTGCAGGGTCATGAGGCCCCCTCACTCTGCCAAGCTGCCCACCTCATTAGTGAGATGGGGTGGCTCTTGGTTTGGGAGGTGCTCGGCAGGGCCGCTCTCTCTCAGCAGCTGCCCTTCTCTTTACTGCATGTCTGTGCTTGTCCTGTCATTGGGCCATTTTATTACTTGAAAAGTCAGGACTGGAGGGTCCATCCCCTTGGGACCAAGTCACCTTGCTCCCTCCTCCCTGTGGGCCGGCCCCCAGCCAGCATCTGACACATGCAGTCACCAAGGACACCAGTTCCATCCGCACTGCCAGAGACATAACTTAAAACAAGCAACTTGGGGGTGCTGGCCCAGCTTCGACGCCCTCACACCTTGTCAGACCCCATGGGATACAGCTTGGGCAGGAAGCTGCCTGCACGCTGGTTCTGAGCGCAAATGCAGTGCCTTTTACTCTGTACTCCCAGGAAGACAGCAAGATGTGGCCTCAGCAGGGCTGCCGATGAGAGGTGCCTTCTTCGGGTCTTGCCAGGACCTGGTTATTCAGGACCCAGGCTTAAGGGGGCAGCAGCTGTCTCCCACCTTCACAGCTGGCCCTGCTGTCTGAAGGGTGGAGCTCCTGTTCTCAGTGGGAACAGCATGAGTGGAACCTTTGCCATGAAAGGCGCACGCGGGTCAAGAGGGAGGCGTGCGGGTGGGGTTCTGGCTCCCCGCTCTCCTCTCCTGGGCCCAAGGGCTGCTTACGCCTCCATGGTTGAACACTCAGCAGGGACTGGCATTTTTAAAGGGAAGCCAGTTCTTGGAGCCAGCTGTGAGTGCCTGGGGTATTTCTAGAAATTTTAGTAATTGTCTGTCTCCACTGAGGGGAGATGAGCTCAGGGAGGGCTTTTCTTAGCCTCGTCACTTGATGCCTGGTGAGTCACTGACTTAAGATAGTGTTTGACACACAGCGTGTGCTCCTGTGGCTCCAGGGAAGGTGTCTGAGGAACTCCAAGTCATTGACTCGTCCGCTTAGAGGACAGAAATGGACAGCACACATGGACCAAAGCGGCCTCTTCCTCGCTTTCAGGATGGGCACCCAGAGCAGCTGCGTGGCGCAGGAGGCTCACCCAGCCAGTGCACGGCCAGCGCCGGGGAGTGGGTGGAGGTTGCTTGTGGCTGCTGCACTGAGTTCCTAACCCTCCATCACCTCCAAGAACAGTGTTCATAACTACTTCTTTGCTGTTAAGATCCCTTCTGGAAGGCAGGGCTTTCAACTCAGTGCTACAGGAAATCCACCCCACATCCAGTTGCATGCCACTCAGTGACCTGGGAGTGGAAAGCAGGTCTGGTCCTCACACACCAGGCATCATAGTACCACCTGTTCCCAGTGTGTTTTCTCTGCATGCCCAAGAGTAGAGTGAAAGGCAGAAGGCAGTGCTGGTTTGACTCTCTTCTTTCCGTGCCTCCTTCCTTGTAGCTGTTGGGCCTGCCTCAACCCCTGCCCTTGGGCCATCTGCCTCCGCCTCTGGGAACCCAAGTCTTCAAACCGGGGTGTCTCCAGATGAAGCTGCCCTTTATCAAGGACCATCCCAAGTTCTCCCACCCCAGGTTGAGGAAGGATAGTGTGTGTCCTCAGTTACCTGGTTTTTATTTCTAGCAATTTCTTTTGTTTCAATCGCTGCTATAGCAAATGATCACAGAATCAGCGGCTTAAAACAGCACAAATTGATGATCTTGCAGTTCTGTAATTCAGAAGTCCGACATGGGCGTCATGGGCTGGAATCACAGTGTCAGCCGGACTGGTTCCTTCTGGAGTCTCTGAGGGCAGAATCCATTTCTTGCCTTTCCTGGCTTCTCGGCCTGCCTGTGTTCCTTGGCTGGTGCTCCCTTCCTCCAGCTCCAGAGCCAGCGACAGCCGGCTGAGCTCCTCTCACACTGCATTGCTCTGACCTTCCACCACTTCCTTTTACTCTGAAGTGCCTTGTGGTGACATTGGGCCCTCCTTGGATACTTTAGGAGACTCTCTGTCTTCGAGTCAACAGACTAGCAACCTTCGTTCCCCTCTGCCATGTTACCTGACACATTCATAAGTTCTGGTGACTAATATGTGGCTACCTCTGCGAGGCCATTACTCTCCCTGCCACACCTGTTAACCAACTCATCTGCTCGAGATGATAATTCCATGTAGGCCCCCTAGCTCTCTTCTCAGGTAAATGAAGAAGAGGCGCGTGTTTTCTAGGTGCTTCCCGTGGTCCCTAGAATAGAAGGTGAACTTGCTAACAAGAACATGGGACTTGGGCAATGCCACACAACCGTGCCCAGCGAGATAGGATCTGGGCGATGCGTGGTGTCTGCTGTGTGAGGGCCAGGCTGCTCTTCCCCAGGCAGAAGCCCTGAAAGCAGGCCTGTGTCCCACAGGCACCGGCGGGTGGTGGGCTTTGCTGCCCGTCCCTAACCTAACCCTCCCCTCCAGAAGTCTCTCTTGATACAGACACGTTCCCTGCCTTTGGCTCCTAGTCCTGTGATTTATCATGAGGAAATAATTCAATAAAACAAACTCCTGTGTCCAGTGTGGTAAAAAGCAGGACACAGCAACAATGCTCAGCGTGTTTTTCCTTAAAAGATGAGTCTGTGCGGAACACAAGACTCTTACTTCAAACAGAAATCAGAAAAACCAGCACATGTGCATTCGTTCCAGCTGCCCCTACATGTGGTCTGGGTGCAGAGGAGGAAACGATGTGTGAGAGTGGGGTTACAGTTAACTTTTGTCCTTTTTCACCATGTATTCTTTTTTTCCTTTAACTTCCTTATTAAAGCATCTAAATGAAAAAAGAGGCAGCTGCAGCTAAGTTGTGGCTCTGAAACTCAGCAGTAGGAGCAGCACGAGGCAGATGGGGGGAAACATTTCCTCTTTTGTCAGTCATTTAAAACTGAAGAGCAAATGGAGTAAACACACTCTGAACAAGTAGGTTTTCTTTTGATATTAAATAAGTGTTGCCACTTGTTCTGTTGGCTTTTAAACACTCCAGCCCCAATTCAGAAATATTTCCTACCAGTTCTCTTCTCTGTGTCCCCAGTCTTACTTAACAGTTTTTAACAAATATTTTGGTATGTTGTTTTTGAGAACTTTTCTCAGTAAGGTCAGGTAGTTTCCTGAAAGGGTTGCAAAATGCCACTGAAAATCTAGCTAGGAGAGATTGTGCTTTTGAGATGACTTTTTGGCTTAAATGTGTCTTATCCCAGAAGTGGAAAGAGGATGACCTCAGGAGAAGCAGTGATGTCTCTGTGCATGCTTTCTGCACACTCCTCCCGAGGTTTTCCAGAAAAGGGAATGGCCTGGTGTTGTGTCCATTACAGCTGCCTGAAGGCATTCGCTGTGCTTCCACTGGGTGCAGTAAGCAGGCTCAGGCAGGGCTGGGGACAGCCGGCACTGGTGCCTGCACAGGGCCTGGCCGTAGCATCAGATGAGAAGCTGGAGATTTCTCCCTGGGCCACATTCTTTTCTCAGCCTGGACTGGGGCATTTGCCTGCCCTGAATGGTTAACTGCCCCCCCCCCCCCGCCACTTCTGGCCAGCTGTGGTCAGACAGCCCCAGCGGCCTCCCTGCTCGCCCCTGGGTCTACCATTGGGGAGGCGTATGTTGCTCCCCAGATGCACCGCCCCATGGGCTCTCCCTGTCACTTAAGATGTAGCTCTTTTTCCGGAGGGGCTGGTCCTCCACCCTTCCTCAGGTCCCTTTTGAAGCATTCTGGAGGCACTTCAGAGCCTGGTGCCCCCTCAGCATGGACTGGTGGATGCCTCCATTTCTCAGGCTAGTGACTGATGGGATCACAGATAGACCTTTGTCAACCCCAAGGCACAGCCCATCACTCCTTGCCTTGAGGACTTCTCTTCCTTGTTCCCAGTCCAAGGTGTGTTGGGGGTCCCTACCCCAGACAGAATCTGAATTCCTCCAGAGTCAGATTTCTGCTTTCAGGGCTGAGGCAGCAGGAAGGCGGGGGAGTGGAGAAAGGGGGTGGGAGATGAACAAGGAGGCTGTTTGCTGCCTTCATAATTGAAAAACATCAACGGCTCCTGGGTGGGGGAGGGTGGATAGCACCGCAGTCAATGGAAAAATCAACAGTGGGTAATAATAGCAGTCTTGCTTAACACAGCTTCTGTTGCCAGCGGACAAAAAGAACCAGCTCTTCTGAACGCCAGCAATAGGCACTTACTAACTTTAGTGCTTTTTCATTATATCTTAGAATCTCTTGAAAGAAAAGCCACTCTGGTATCTCCAAATTAGGAGTTCTCTGATTTTGTTTACAACACCCACATTAGTCTGCCCGGGCTGAGGTGATTCCTGGTGCTTTGGGGGCTTATTCAGTAGCTTTAGAGCCAGGGTTGTGGTGTGGGGCAGGGGTGTGAGGGCCCACCGGATCTGTGAGGACTGGGGCAGGGCCTCGCCCTGCTCGGATCCTCTTGTCCTGGCTGCGTGTGACTGAGCGCCCCCTCTCCCTGCAGGAGACCCTGTGCAGTGTGGAGCCTGGGTTGGGCAGTGTGCTCTTTACATCGTGATCATGATTTTTGAAAAGTCTGTCGTCTTCATCGTCCTTCTGATACTTCAGTGGAAAAAGGTTGGCCTCGTGTCTCTTCTTTAGTAGCTCCTTGAGATGCTAAGACAGCACTTTCTCCCCTTGCCACTCCTCCGACCCCAACCCTATTGGAAAACCCAATTTGTGGGTTCTTGTTTTGTTTTGCTTTTCAACTCCACGTGTACACCATGGAGTTGGTCCAATATGACAGCTATTGGCTACCTATCAAGAGCAGTAACTAGTCAGTTTTTACATTGTCTACTTCAGTAACACTAATGTCTGCTGTAGATTAAGCCAGTGGAATATATAAATCCAATGAAAATACAGTCCTGTCTGATAATTAGTCTTCATGCCTTGCAACTATAAATGCCAGGCACGTGTTCTTTACATTTGCAAATGTCGTCTTCACACACCTCTCGGCCAGTGTTTTAGCCAAGCCATTAGGTGCCATAGGCGGCAGCTGGTCACAGGCTGTTCCCCAGGTTCCCACAGCCCTGCCCGCTGCCCCCGGCCCCAGCACTGTGCAGATAGGCCTCCGCTGCCCACCTGCTCCACGTGCCTGCGGGAAACCAGCCGGAGAGGCTTCGGAAATGAGTAGCTTGACCATCCTTCAGTTTTATTTGCAGCTCAGCTTTATTTTTTAAGAATATAAACCAAGGCTTTTTAGAGCTGTTGTCCTTCAGGAGGTGGTTGGGGCACAGGATTTCTGTTAGAAAGTGGTCTGATACCCATTGCAAGTATCTGCAATGATCTCACTCCCCAAGTCCACACCGCAGGGAGAGCTGCTATAGCACGAACTGCTTCAAGTGGTCTCCAAGGGGGGCCCCTCATTAGCAGTCAAATCGGGGGGCTGCGCAGCCATGGCTATGAGGTGACTGTCTAAGCCAAGTTCCCCTCTCAGGGACCCCATGGGTGATTTTCCCTTTGCCCCTCCTTCCAGGTACTTTCTCTGTGGCCTTTCCCCCACCTCACTGAGTCTGCTTGTCTTACAGGTGGCCCTGTTGAATCCCATTGAAAACCCAGACCTGAAACTGGCCATCGTCATGCTGATCGTCCCCTTCTTTGTCAACGTCAGTGCCATGTTGCATTTTTAACCCCAGTTTGCTCCCTGCCTTCCGGTGTTCCTGTTCAAAGTTCTGAGTCTGACAGAAAAAACACCTTACAGCTCTCAGGTCCCTCTGTGTGAGCATTTGCCACCTCCCCATCCCCACCCCAGACCCAGAAATGGCAGGATTGCTTCCTCGCCAGGCAGATCCCTGCTCCAGGGCCTCTGTACAAGGCGTCTTGCCTTCCCTGCTGGTGACCTTCCACTGAGGAGTCCCGCCCCTTGTGTAATGGCGACTTCTAGATCAGGATCATTAGGGTTTCACCCCATCATCTATTCTTGACCACAAAGTTCCAAGAGAAGCTTATGAGCACACTGGCTACAAGCTAAGAAATCAGAGAGAAACCCATAAAGGGACCTGGGTGCCACAGATGTGGCAGCGTGTGCTGGCCAACCCACACAGGGAGGGGCGGGGCCCGGCCCCATTCTGCCAGAGGCTGGGGCAGGGACTGAGGCAGACTCTTCTATCAGTTACCATGAAATCCTTGGGGACGTTGGGTACCCCTGGGGCATCCCAGGATTTTCTTTGCTAGAGGATTTCAAGCTTCTGAGAGATGGCAGGGGGACTGGGTACGGGTTTTCTTTCCCTGGCTGAGGATGTTGTAATCTGGAATGGGTGGGAAGGTTGGGGACCCGGGGTCTGCTCTGCTGCGCTTTCATAAGTGGCTACCCCAGAGTGATCCGTACTTTTCCTCCCCACAGGCTTTCATGTTTTGGGTAGTGGACAATTTCCTCATGAGGAAGGGGAGGACGAAAGCTAAACTGGAAGAAAGGGGAGCCAACCAAGACTCGAGGAATGGGAGCAAGGTCCGCTACCGAAGGGCCGCGTCCCATGAGGAGTCCGAGTCTGAGGTAGGGCCACGCCCTTGTGCTGCTGCCCTGAGGATGCCTCTGGTCTCGGGGCTCATGCCAGCCAGGGGTAGGGAGGAGAGCTGACAGGTCCCAACCAGCCTAGACCTGTTCCTGTTGTGCTGCGTACCTTCCCCAGACCAGGGGGGTGGAGCACCTGGTGGGGGGCGGAGGAGGGGGGCTTCCTGCTACTTCCCTAAACCAGTGGGGAAAGACAGGAAAGGGTGGAGGAGCCTTGTTCCAGGGACGCTGGCAAGGACCCATGGGCCTGACCATTGACCTTTAAGCATTAAGGTGTTTGAATCCATGCCCACCACTAATGAGCAAGAGAAGTGTTGGCTAAGGCAGCTGGAAACTTCTAAAACGCAGGGGTAGCCAGACGTCCCAGGGGGAACTTCGTCTCCTCTTATTTTCAAGTTTCTTAACTTAAAGTTTTGGACTTAAGAGGGACTCCTGGTCATAAACAGGAAAATGAGGCCAGGCCATGTGTCCTCGGCAGCCATCAACACTCAGGTCACACTTCTGTGCTGCCGGTGAGGCAGGGCTGCCCCCTGAGTGTCCTTGCTCAGCTCCAATACTGTGCTGGCCAGTTCGCTGTGAGGGGTCTTCAGAATGACTGAGAATGCCTCCCCCAAAGGCCTTCACTCTTGTGGATGAGGGGAAGGCGAGTGCCTGCGCAGCTCATCATAATAACTGTGTTCTGAGGTGGAGGCATCGACAAAATCCTGTGAGGGCCCCGGGGCAGCCTGTATAACTCCTGGGGCACCCTGAGGGAGTTTCGAAAGCTCAGTAGGTGGTAGGACTGAGTAAGCCCTAGAATCTGGCCTGGGGCCAGTCATGTTGTAAGAGCTCAGTGAGCGTCAGGTGAATGACAGTGTTACAGGCAGGAGCAGCTGCTCCTGAGCAGTCGTGGTCATGTGATTTGGTGTTCGGGTAATGTAAAAGTCGTTTGGGCCAGAGCAGCATGTATTCCGGAAGATGGGATAGAATAACAAAAAATAAGCTAGAGGCAAAGGTCTGAGCTACGTGGGCCAGGTGCTCTGTGATCCAGGCCAAGGGACTGGCACGTGCTTGTGCAGGCGGTAGGGAGCTGGAGAGAGTGTCAGATGAGAGGCTGAGGCTGGAGGCAGGAAACAGTGCAAGGGAGTGGCCCAGGGAGAGGAGGTGAGACTGCCTGCCCCAGCCTGGAGCAGGAGGAGTGCCACACGCAGCGGAGAGTTGGGAGCCTCCACCCGGACCTGGGCTGCCCCAGCCCTTCCCTGGTGCCCAGGGGTTTGAGGGATGAGGCAGGCAGGCTGTGAATGAGTATGGATGCCCTGGGTGCACCGGCTGCAGGGCCGAGTCATTCCAGGGGCTCACAAAGGCGGAGAGCTCCTGCTTGTCTTCAGAAGTTACAAAGTTGGTTTAAAGCGGCTGCTCTGAAATGCCCCTGCATTATGTGTGCCCCACAGATGTTTTCTTTTCCTTTTGAAAGGGGCTTTTCACTGTGCATTTGCTGTATTTGAGGCAGCTTCAAGGACCCGGGACTCCATCTGTCAAGATTGAGCTGTTTTGCCAGGATGACCTTGGGCTGCAGGTCCCTACTGAGTTTGCTCTCACTGGAGCTCGGTCCCAGCTGGAGGCTGGGTAGAGAAATGGGGAGCAGTAGCAGGGGGCAGGGTGTGTCAACTCAGCACTGGTTTCAGTGGCCATGGATGGGATCTAGAGGGGGCCAGCTTGTCTCTTTCTGTAAAGGGGGGTTCCCCATCACGCTCATCTAAAGACAGACGGTACTGAGGCCTCCTGGAGGGGCTGGCACCCCCAGGCCAGGGCCCAGGGAGGGCAAAGGAAGATGACGTCACTGGTGGTGACTTGGGCATGCCTCTCTGCTGCCTCAGATCCTGATCTCAGCCGATGATGAGATGGAGGAGTCCGACACGGAGGAGGACCTCCGCAGACTGACCCCTCTGAAGCCTGCGAAGAAAAAGAAGCACCGCTTCGGGCTGCCTGTATGACCATTCCTGTGCTGAGGGTCAGGTTCGGGACCCAGCCTGCTGCCGGCAGCAGACGATGGTCACTCTGCAGGGTCATTCCTTCCCTCCTCTCTCTGCCCCTCCTCTTCTACCTCCATCCTCTCGCTGTCTCTGCCTACTCCCAGACGACTGTGACTTGAGAGAGGGAGGAAGAGCCAGCGCCGAGGGGACCGTGGCAGTTGGAGGCCTCCACTCAGTTGCACTACAAACACTGACCAAATATGCAAGCAAGGCGTTTTGTTTGTTTGTTGTCGTCCTGATGGTGTTGTGAGGGACCCAGAAGCCCTGTTCTGTCTGCCTGGGTGGCGTTAAGGAAAAACACACACAGATTGTGTATAGAGCCTTCCCCAAAGGCTTCGGGAATGAAAACATAACATGTTTTGGGCTAAAAGTCACTCACTGACGAAGTTGGAACCACAATGCTTTCTTACTCAAAATGGCTTTTATAACTATTGATTTCTAAAGTCAGTTTTATGAGCTGTCACAGTGTTAATGTTTTTTGAGTATGTGTTTATTTCCTATGGGACTAATGGGCAAAACATAGATTTTTAAGTCTTCCGTATGCCGTTGACTTTTATATTTTTAAGTTATATTTTCATACTATTGTATTTAAAAACTTTTTAATTCCCAAAGAAATGGGTTTGTTTGCCTTTTGTGGGATGTGAACTAGTGGGAGGAAAAAGTGGAGAGTTTTTTTATCCGGAGTATTGTTAGGTGATCTGTGATAAGATGAGGTAGTGGGCCCAGCAGGAAGGGAGGTGGGCCCTTACCTGAAGTCGGCAAACCCAGTGGTTCTATGAAGGCCAGGGCTGAGCAGGAGGCAGAAACAGTCAAATGCGGATCCAGTGTCCTGTGCATGCCAGCACCCAGCGGCTCCTTGGCATTTCTGCTGGCTGCGTAGAGGTCTTAGTTAAATGTGACCAAGAAAAGAGTCTCAAGAGGTCTTTTTGTCCAGAGAAATTGAGACTAAAAGGCCACGTCTCTTTGTTCCCTACCTGTCATCAGAGCCTCCCAATCCGCAGTTTAAAATGTCCTCTCGGCCTCCTTGCCTCCCACTGTGCAGCCTTCAGAGCCGGTTTCTGGACCCAGCCCAGGTCAGGCTGCCCCGGGCCTGTTATTGCCTCCATTTTTATTTTGCACAAGAATCTGGAGAACGTCTGCCTGACCAAATGATCCTGTTTTTCACGTGTTCCAGGGCTGTGGTGTGGCTGCACCCACAGATGGGACAAGATGCTTCTAAGCTGTGTCCCCTCCGTGGGGGGTGACACCCGCTCAGCCTGGGCACGGGCCCATGTGGCTGGGGGTCGGCTGACTGGCAGTGAAATGGGCCGACCTGGGCGCTCGCCCTGCTGTGGCAACAGCACAGTGGAGCGGCCCCATGTTGTCACAGCCAGTGGCAGCCGTGGGAGCTTAGGAACAGTACCGCACTGCTGGGTGTGAGCTGCGAGGGAGACGGGCAGGGAGGCCGCACCACCCAGGACCTTTTTAGACCTACACAAAAACGTGTTTCGCATAAGATTGGACCTGAATTGTGGCACTGAGCCAGGCTGTTCAACCAGGCACCTTGGGCCGTTCTCTGCCTGTCACCCGTGTGGGACATGGGGGGCCAGCCTTGGGGAGGCCTTCTCACTTCATCTTCTCTAGGAGTCCGCAAGCCAGAGGTCTGAGGGGAGCCGGATCCTGTAATGGCAGTAGGAGGCACCTCTGCCATGTGGGCATCGGGCCAGAGAGAAGAGGCGAGGCTGAGCAGTGCCTCACGTGAGATTGGAGTCCCGTCTCCTTGGGTAAATCACTTCCATTCCCATTTTACGCCCTTTACCCCCCTCCCATCCTCTTGCTGTGTTAGTGGGTATCTCCCCACAAGAGAAGTGGCATTTGGGAAGACCAAGGTCCCTTGTGGCATGGCTGACTCTGCTTTTTACTCCTATATCATTTTGATTTGAACAACCTGTGCCCACAGCTGTTTCTTGAACCTTCCTGAGCTCAGAATCGGAGCTTCATTTTCTGTGTTGAGCCCCTCATGTTTCCAAACTGCAGATAGGGTGGAGGAGCCGTAATCCTGGGTTATATAGACCTCAGGTGGCCTGCTCACTTCAAGGCTCATCCCCGTGCCTACTGGGTAGTGGGTTTGGGGGGCAAAGAGGTGTGAGTGAAGGGTGATTTCTCCCCGTGCCCTCATTTTCAGTAAGGGCTGTCGTCTCTGAGCTGTAGCTATGTAGCTGGCTAACTAGGAGATGGTGTCAGATCATCGAGGGCCTTGTGCTAAGGGGCTGGGCAGTGTGGCCTCGCGTGTTTGGCCTTACCCTCCTCCTTAGTTCGTGCATCCATGCACGTGCACACACACAGCACAGAGTTTGTATTCCCTGGGAACGTGTCCTGCATCAGGGTCTTTCTGTGGTGCACCGCCCAGAGAGAGCGGGTGCCGAGGGCCCGTCAGGACCTCTCCTGAGCCGTCCTCCCTCCCCGGGTGGACTTCCTCACCACCTGCTCCAAGGTGCCTTATGAGGTGCAGCTCTTTACTCAGCCACACGGCAAGCATCACTGTGCTTGAGAAACCATAGGACACCGACAGGACGTTGTTCACTACCCATCTCATTTGTCAGTGCTGGACCTTGGCCAACCACCCATGATGGAACATTTAAGCCAAGGTCATGAACAAGTTTCTTGTAACTAATGGAAATAACCTGAAGAGGTAGAACTGTCATATCTGAATGGAAGAGATGATTGTGGCTTTCCTTTAGCTGTCGGTGGGATGTGGACAGTGGTAAGGAGGGATGTTGGTGGCATTCCAGTAGCAGTGGCCTCTTAGCCCACTCAGCCTGAGAGCTGTGAGGTGAAGCCCTCCGTCACACTGGTGGCCTCCTGCCTCAAGCTTTAACTCGGCCCCCTCCTGGCAAAAGGGAGTCCTGGGTTAATGTTGGCTTGTCTTGCCTCTAAAGGGAAAACGCAAAGGCTCAAGCACACGTTGCATCTTCCCCTAGGCAGCTGAGGCCGGTAGGCTGCTGTCCAGCGTCCCTGACTGAAAGTGCCCCAGGCCTGCAGCCCATTCTGCCCTGCTGACAGCAATGCACTGGCCTTTTTGCAGCCAGGCCGCCGTAGGTGACACTGGGAATTCACATCATCCAGAGCAGCCACCTTGTAAGGTATAGGGCTGGCTTTTCGAAGTTTCATGCACTTCCACCTTGGAGGGGAGAGCTCTCCGTTTTACCCTGTGAAACACTGGCAGCCGGGAGGGCTTTGTTCTTCGTGAGGGACTTCTGGTCCAAGTGCTGTCAGTACCTTGAGCTGCTGGGCAGGTGGGTTGGTTTAATTTGATTTCCCTTTTCATGATTTTTATTAGAAGTCAGACATATGTGAGCAAAAAACATGGCCTACTTCCACTGTCTGCCTAGGGGGGTGTTTAATTTTGGTGGTACGATTCACAAAAACACATTTTTGAAATGAAAGGGAAGACGATGTACTCACATTGTAAAATGGTTTACAATAAAGTTTGACATCTTATTACAGTCTTTTTAAAAAAAGAAACCATCACTTTTGTGCTTGTTGGTGTGTGTTCCCTGGAGTTGAAACAGCTTAGTGGTGTCAAGAAAACTTCCCCAGGGTGTTGGAAGGTTGTCCCTAGGAAACAGTGAGAATAAACGGTACATTGCCTCATGGCAGATGTGGGAACCAAAATCTGCTGAGAAAAAAGTATACTGTTACATTTCCACTTCTCTGCTGTTGTGAGTAAAAGTGACTCTGTGTCCCCTAAGGAGCAAGTAGTGCTGGGAGATGGAGTGTGAGAAGTAAACATCCTACATCCTTGTCCCTGGGGCCACAGGGCGAGAAGGCAGGTGCTTCCCTGGGCGGAGCCAGCTGTGGAGGCAGTGCTAGAAGCCCGGGTCGGGGTCGGGTCCGGTCTGGGAGCTGGGCCCTCTCAGGCCGTGCCTGCCCTCAGGGCCTCTTGGCCCCCGTTTGGAGTCCTGGGTTTATGCCTGAGGCTATCGGAAGGCATTTCTCCTGTCAGCACTTGTCTCAGATGGAGCCTGGCCGGCTTCACGTTGGCCTCTTGGGGTCAAGCCCAGGCAGGGGAGGGCTTGGGTGGGGTTTGAGGTATGAGAGCAGTGGAGTTGCATTCTGGATAACCAGATGTCGGTGCCTGGTTGGGTTCTGTCTGCATGGAGCCTTCAAGGATAGAAATAATCTCACCTTTACTGCCCATACTCACCCCATACTCACCCAGGGTCTTCCCTTCAAGGATGGGGGTTTTAGGAGCCAGCAGTGGAGAACTAAGTGACCTTTGAGGGAGCCTTTGGGTGTGTCCCTCCACAGCTCAATACCTGCAGTGTCACTCTATCCCACCCTCTTTCAGCCACCTAAGTGTCCTCAGGCCCGGTGCCCTTTGGTGAACTTAACTCAGTCGGAAGCTCAGTGCTGTTTCCTGGCATCAGCTCACTTTTGCACAAAGCATGATTTCCCCCTGGTCCTTCTTGGACCTTTACCTGCTGCCTTCTTCATCCCTTTGCTCAGTGTGTGCTGGGAGCAAGACAAAGGACAGGGCGTCACCAAGCCACCACTGGGGAGTTCCCCAGGCTTCCCTCGGCTGCAGTTTCTCCACCTGTGGACCGGGGTACCCTGTGCTCTGAGTCTACCACGAGGGCCTAGGGAGCTCACAGTGAGCAAAGCTCGCGAGAGGCAGACACAGGAAACTCCCTCCCTGCTCCTGGGCAGGATGGAAAGCCTTTCCTCTGGAATCCAAGGAAGGGGTAGAAGAGAAAGAGAAACAAGTTCAACACAGTCCAGCCTGGCCCAGGACCCTCCCTTCCTCAAGGACACCCCCACACTGGGATGGACTGTCGCAGATGGACAGCGTCTACTGCCACACACACATTCCAGGACCCACATTCATAAACACGCAAGTCACTGCCAGTCCCGGCACCTCCTGCCTGGAAGCAGAGCAGCTGTCTGTGTCACCAGGGCTGCAGGCTCCCGGGCTGGGGCGCTCAGCGAGCCCCTAACAGCTCCGAGAATAAACTCTGAAGCCAGTGGCTGTGTGGACCTGAATCATAGGGGAGCCTGTTGGAGCAGGGGGAGTGACTTCCCAGGACAGGCAGGCGGGCTATATAAGCTCCAGAGGACTGGACACCGCTCACATCTCTCCCAGCAGCCACTGCCTGCCAGAGGCGCCTTTGGAGCAGCTCTCCCACGGCACCCACCATGTCCCAGGTAGGGGGGCCCAGCACATGGGTGTGGTGGGGCGTTGCGGGTGGGCGGGGAGCGGGACACTATCATCGCTGGCAGCTGTATTTCAAGCTGAGCTCCAAGCATAAACAGCTCAGGGAGGAGAGCCCCCCCCACCCCCAGCTTACCCTGAGAGACCCATGTTTAGCTTGGGCTTACTGGTGTTCCATGGCTGCTTAGGAGGGCTAGAGGGGCTGCGTGGTACCGCAGGATCTCTGCGTGTGTCTTTATGTGGGAGGAGACTGCTTGTATGACTTGGTGTGTGGAGTTTGTGTTGGTAGCTGTGTGTGTACACGCGTGATGTGTGCAGCTCTGTGCAGGGCTGTAGTGTGTGGCCCAGGAGCCCAGCTCAGGCTCAGGGACCAGGGAGTCGTTGCACCTGCCTCTAGGGCCTAGGAAATAGTAAGGCCTCAGACTCCCAGGCACCTGGGGCTTAAGGGGAGAGTAGGCACTGTGTCCCCGGTATCCCCAGCTCTGGAGGGACAGAGACCAGCCTGCTAAGAGGAGGGTTGTCCTTATGCTCGCTCCATGGGCAGATGCTGACTTTGGACTGTGACTTCATGAGCATCTGATTCCTGTACCACATTCCCACCCCAAAGCCCACAAGGTAGATACTGGCACCTTGCGAGGAGAGTGGAAATAACTAAGGGACCCTCGCCACCACCCAGAGAGCAGGTCTTGGTACTCACCAAAAGCCTTGTAATTCAGCCTCAAAGCCACTCCCTTTCCCCTTTGTGCCCAAGCTGGAGACAGTGTGAGGCCACAGCCTCACTCACAGCTCCCAGTCTGTGGGAGGGGCAGAGAGACGGGTGGGAGGTCAGGGGGTGAGGTATAGGCAGGAAGGATTCCTGGAAAAATGGGGCCTTGGATTGGCTTGAATTCAATGAGCAGGGAAGAGGGGTCTCAGGGCTAAGGGAGGGGTGGGAAAGGGGGTGTTTCAGCCCGAAGGCCTCGGGTTATAAGACGAAGCTCTGGGCTCTCCAAGGCTGGCTGTCAGGAAGCCCCCATCAAGAAGAAGCGCCCCCCTGTGAAGGAGGAGGACCTGAAGGGGGCCCGAGGGAACCTGGCCAAGGACCAGGGGATCAAGTCGAAGACCTACCAGGTCATGCAGGAGTGTGGTGAGTGTTCTCAGGGTGCTGGCGGTGGGGGGTGCAGATGTGTGAAAGTAATGCAGGGGAGGGGGGAGGTCCTGTGGGTCCTCTCGGAGAGTCCAGAGCCCCTGGGCCCTGCGCGCTGCTCCCCACAAAAGGGGCCTGCCTTCCCTACGAAGCTGGGCTGGCCCCCTGAGCACACCTCCTCTCCGTCCTCCCGGCAGAGCAAGCGGGCGTCGCCGCCCCATCCGTGTTCAGCCGCACGCGGACCGGCACTGAGACCGTCTTCGAGAAGCCTAAAGCCGGACCCGCCAAGAGTGTCTTTGGCTGAGAAGAACACACCACACCACTCCCCTTGGCACTGCCAACACCTAAACACAGGAGTCTTCCCAAGAACTCTTCGTGCCAGAACTCACCTGCTCCCCTGTTGCCTCTGGGACTGCCCCCTCCCCGTGCCCCCCCCAACCCAGCCCTGACCCCTCAGCCCAGGAACTCAGCACCAGCACCTGGGAAACACCAATAAAGAGGATGCCTGAGCAGCCCTAGCATTTGGAGGGTGTTTTTTTGGTCACTGGCCATGGCCCCTGAGTGTGGGGGGTGGGCAGCAGTGTGGGGTGTGGGCATGTTCTGTACCCTTCATGTCTTTTGGGAGGGTCCCAGAGGATAATGAGGTGCTGCTATGGCCACTGCTACATAGTAGAAAGAGCCTCGGAAGCAGAGATCTGGTACTGGCCTGTGTGACTTCAGGCCCTCCCTCCTCTTCAGAGGCTGTTTCCCCTTGTCTGTACCAGAGCTGAGCTGGAGCCTGTTGCATAAAAAGTCCCAGTGACACTGCTCAGAGTGAAGCAAGTGGGTGTCCTCCACAGAAGCTGTTGAGACGCTGCTAAGGACCCCAGGGCCCTGCAGGAGCCAAGGCCCTCCGAGCCCCCTTCCCCTGCACCCCTGTTCTGCTGCCTTGCTGTCTTGCATCCCTCAAAGACAAAGCCACGCGCCAAGTCTCCTGTGGCCGGTAGCAGTCTGCTTCCTGAGCTATGTGCCCCCCGACCCCAAATTCAGGGTGAACCTCCCCCTTGCCAAGCTCACAGCTCTGCCTGAGCTGTGGGAAAACCAGGTTCTGGGCTCATGTGAGATCCCTTACTCTCCAGGCCTGTGTCCCTTGTGTGCCTGTCAGATTCAGGGGATGGCAGAGGCCTGTCGAGCTGTGACAACAGGACTACAGAGAGTCCAGGGCTGGGCTGGCTGGGCCTGGGTTCGCAGTGCCTGGGTCAGCGCTGTGCCTCCCGAGGAGCCCTGCCTGTCCCCTGGGCAGGTGGAGCCGTCTGCTCGGAGCCTTTCCCACGTTCCAGGCCAGCCTGGCCTCCTTTTATAGCTGTTGCCAGGCTGGGCCTGTGTTCTGTGCCCCAAGGGAACAGAACTTCTGTGGGGACAGGACCTAGGCCTGCTCCTGGACTCCTTTGGGAGGCTCTTCCCCCAGTTTGTGGAAAGGGTACGGCCCCCTGTGTAAGTCCCAATCATATCAGAGCCAAAGGGCGGGCAGCATAGCTACGCACAGAGCTGAGGCTTCTGGCTGTAGTCACGAGAAGGAAGGTGAACTTGTATTGCAGCCACAGACAGCTCCAAAGTCCATGATGCCCTCCCCCCGGGGCCAGATGCAACTGCCATTGACCAAGGAGAAGACCCCTTCCCGGCCCTCTGCAAGCCAGGCACTGCCCAGGGTCCCGTGCAGGCCCTCAAGATGGCGGGCCCCGCCCCCGCCCCGCCCCGGGCTTGTGTCCGGCAGTCCTCCTTCCTCGGCCCAGGGTTTGGCACCTGGCCATGCCTTTCTGAAGCATCTACCCCACTGCGCCACTGACCCTGCAGGCGGGCTTTCCCAGAGCCACCAGGGACACAAGCACCAGCAGCATCTGGATCCCCTGTTTATTCTATTGCTGTTTGTTTTCAAAGCATTTTAAGTTTATTAGAGGGAAATTGAGCAAAGTCATTGGTAATCCTACCCCCGGCCCTGGGTCCAGGCTCATGACAAGGGCACTGCCGTGGTGCACCCTTTCCCAGGCGGTGACTCGTGGATTCCCTTGGTGTGACTGACCTCCACGCAGACCACCTGAGTGTACGCACTGCCACCTGGATTGCCCCCTTGAAGAGCTCTGTCCTTTCTCTTTCGTTCTACAGTTTACTCTCAGTAAATTCCCCTCAGGGAGGCCTCTGGACCACAAAGTGTGGGCATCTTTTTGGCTCTCAGTTTGTATTGCCAAAGTGTAGGTCTTGTGTTAGCGGCCTTGCTGGAGTTGAACCAAGAGCCCTGGGTAGATTAATGGGACCTGAACAGTAGCCTGGGAGCCCATGAGAGAGAAGGGGTCTCCTGGGCTCAGCCACTCTCTCCCCAGAAATAAGCAGGTCCATCTTGCCTTGGCCCCAGCAGATCTTGTCCCACCCAGACACCCTAAGGGTGCTCAGAGCCTTTAGGGCCCTACTGCCCAGTCACAGGGGCTGGCCTGCAGGCTCCTTCCTCCCAGAAGCAGCCCCCAGCCCTCCGTTTCCCAGCAATCCCTCTGTTCCTCCCAGGCTGGGCTTACGGAGAGTGGCCTGGTTCACTGCTGTATCCCCCAGTCCTGGGGAGCAACTGGTGTGGAGTGGTGGTGACCTAGGAAGCTTCTAGAACTTTGAGGAGGGTTGCCTATACCAAGTTTGCACCTGAGCCTGCCTTTTCTCAGCATAGGAAGTCTTCAAATAACGTCGTTTCATTCAACCTCCTTTGGTTATATTGTTAATAAGGGGGAAAAAATTGATTCCCTGCTGGGACCACAGTGTAAAGTTTACACATCCTGCCCACGTCTTCACAGATTTTCCCTGCATCCTTCAGTTTCCTCCCACATCCCGAAGGTGTGCACGTGAGGTGAACTGGCGTGTCTGCATTGTCCCAGTCTAGCGTGGGTGTGCCTAAGTGTGACCTTTGATGGAAGGCTCTTCTGTCCAGGCTGGGGTCCCATGTTATGCCCTGAGCTGCCGGGAGAGGCTTTGGCCACCTGCAACCCTGCACTGGAGCAAGTAATTATCTTACTCATTTTTATTAATCTTTCTTAAATATATGTACAGCTCACATTTATTTCAGTGTTTATATTAGAGGTGTTTTGATGTTTTGCTTAGAAGTTTGGTGGTGTTTTTGTGATCAGAAATAAGGCCGTAGGCCCTGGCTGGCGTGGCTCAGTGAATGGACTGAGCACCAGCCTGCGAACCAAAGTGCCACCGGTTTGATTCCCCTTCAGGGCACATGCTTGGGTTGCGGGCCAGGTCCCCAGTTGTGGGTGTGCGAGAAGCAATCACACATTGATGTTTCTCTCCCTCTCTTTCTCCCTCCCTTCCCCTCTGTCTAAAAATAAATAAATAAAATCTTTAAAAAAAAACCACAAAAGGCCTTAAGAGCTGAACTTGTTTATGTCAGTTAGCCTCAGGTAAAATATATATCATTTCACTTAAAAGTTGCAGTTTCCAAGAATCTATCAATGACATTGAGGACTTACTGTACATGTTCCTGTCCCCAGCCAAGGTCCACAGGACATTTGCAGTTTGCTTGCTTATCTGAGGCCACTGTAAGTTTTGGCTTGTAGATCCTGATTTCCTAGAACCTGCCCCCACAGGGGCGGAGCAGCAAGCAAGTTACTAATTCATTCCCCACTTTCAAGTTCAGAAGCAGCCTGCCAGGCACTGGAGTCAGAATGAAGACCCCAGCCTCTGCCCACGCCTGTGGCATTGTGTTGGTCCTGCTCTCACTGCTGGCTGTCCTCCAGACCACCTCTGCCCGACAGGTAGTGGGCGCCATGGGCAGCTGTGTGCGCACCTGGGAGGGAGTGCTATGAGCTGGGGCGCGCGTGAGCTGGAGGGGAGCTTGTGTGTGTGTGTGAGAGACTGCCAGTACAAGTGAGCCCAGATCAGTGAATGTGAAGGAAACAGTGCTGAGCATCCAGCAGGCACTGCCCTGAGGGCTTAATGGCCACTCTCCCATTCCGTAGCAGGGGTGATCCTATTCCCATGTTCCAGGTAAGGAATTGCAGTACAGCAAGTTGCCCCTGGAGGCCGGCAGTGGATGGGGCGGGGTGGGGTGGGTGAGAGTGGGCCCTGCCTCCTCCTGGGTGAACAACCTCAATGAAGTTATACCACCTCTATCTCACTTGCCTCATCTGTGAAACAGGGCAGTAATAGAATCTATTCGGAGAGTCGCTGTAAAAATGAAATGTATAACACTATAAAGTGCTTAGTACAGTGCCTGGCTCTGAACAGACAAGCCGTTCAGCCAGTCACCCACCTCTGTGCTAAGCTACGTGTGTGGGTGAACAGAACTGGTGTGTATACGAGTGTGCCCCATGCAGGCAGGCAGGAGGTGTGTAAGGCTCCTCACATGTACACATGGGAACCTTAGACCTGGGTCAGTGAACTGCAGGGATAGACAGGGGCACTGGGGAGGGTTCAAGGCTGCAAGGAAAGGGGGCAAAGAGGGTTCTCGGCTCTTAGAGAACGGACCCTCAACACCTCCAGATTCTCCCAGCTCCTGTAGGCCCCTGTGGGAGACTGGCAGGGGCTGTCTTCCTCAGTTTGTATGGAGGCCAAGGCCGCCAGAAATCAAAGGAGTTTGTTTGCTGCCCTTTCAGTGCGCGGAGCTCAGACCTAAGCTTCCTGAGCCCACCAGGGTCAGGATAAGTGAGAGTCCCCTCCCAGACTCACTGGGGCTCAGGCTCAACCACCCCCTGCGTGGTTGACAGGCCAGTCCCTGCCCCATGGCACTGTGGGGTGGCCAGTGAAGCACACAGCTACCTCTTATTTGAGAGAGAGGTTTACATATGAAATGCCCCACAAGGTTTAGCCTGAGTCTGATTGGTTGTTCAATCAGGGTTGGGGGCCAGGGCTTGGTTTGAGACCTAGGTCAGGGCCTCCTCTTGAAGAGCGCTGCCCAAGCTGGGCCGGTGTTGAAGCGGTCCCACCCCTCTTCCTTCCCTGGTCCAGAATGGCATCGACATCTACAGCCTCACCGTGGACTCCAAGGTCTCATCCCGATTTGCCCACACAGTCGTCACCAGCAGGGTGGTCAACAAAGCTGATACTATGCAGGAGGCCACCTTCCAGATGGAGCTGCCCAAGAAAGCCTTCATCACCAACTTCTCTATGTAGGTGCCTTCCTGCCCACCTCCTTGCTGCCCCTCCCCAACCCAGCACGGCCACCCCATCCCCTGCCCCACAACCGTGTCCTTCAGGAAGAGAAGACCTCTTCCTGATGTGAGGTGTGTGCGCTCCACCTGTAGGCAATGCAGGGAACCAGAGGCTTTACTCAGGAACTTCGTGCATCCTCAGACGTGTTTCCTCCATCTGCCACTCCCTTCATCCCTTCCTCCCTCCATCTGTCCCTTCCTCCCTCCACCCCTCTCTCCATCCTCCCCTTCATCCATTCCTCCACTTATTCCTCCCTCCTCCCGTCCCTCTCGTCTTCCACCCCTCTCTCCATCCATTCCTCTGTCATTCCTGAGTGCTGCCCAGGTGGCAGCTAGAGAACTACAGCATTTTTGTGTCCTTTCCTTTGAGGAGCACAGACTTGGGACATCCTGAGGCCAGGCCCAGACCAGAGGGAGTCACCAAAAGGCAGATTCCAGCCTAGAATACAGAAAACTTCCTAACCCCGGGCTGCCCCACCAAGGATTGCTGCCTTGAGGTGTGGGACCTCCTTATCACCGGAAGTTCTAAGCCAGCTAGTCCCCGCACCCCCAACTGGGATACTGCAGAAAGGGCATTTATTTCTGCTGGGGTCAGAGGCCACATTAGGAGGCCCCTGGGGTTTCTGTGGACTCTGTGAGCTGATAATGATCCTCACCTTGTCCTTTACTGTCCTCCCCCACCCTTCCCGATTCAGTTTTGCAATGTTTGCTAAACACTTGGTCTGTCCCTTTCCCCACCAGAGAGGCAGGCAGTGAGGACAGGCTGGAGAGAGGCTGATCCCTGAAACTCAGGGAGGGTGACGGGGGAGCAGAGAGTGAGCCTTTCCTCAGGCAGGGCCCCAGGGTGCCCTGGGGCCTCTGAAAAACTGCAGTGGGGGCCGGTCCCTGTGGTTGGCGCCTCTCTCCCTCCCTGCAGAGCCAGGGCCTATGCTGCCCGACTTGCAGCATGTGCTTCACAGGCCGCTCCCAGCCCTGCCCACGGGTGCCCACGCCACCAGATTGCGAGGCTCCAGGCCCAGCGCATCTGCTGAGAGCCCAGGACTTGCACCTCTCTCTGGGCCCAGATCCTGATGCTGCCTGAGATAGGGAAATGGGGGGTGGGGCAGGGTGCCCTGCCCCCTGACCTGCCTGGGACCCCATCTAGGCTTCTGGGAGGAGAAGCCCTGCAGCCCACACACCAGCCCCATCCCTAGCCCAGGGTTAAAGTATGACCAGGAAGGTCAGCATGGCGGGAAAGAGGGACACTCGGTCCTGATGTCCTAGCTGCCCTTCCCCACCTACCCCTGCACACTTCCACCCTCTCGTGGTACCTCCAGCTGGAGCAGGCTTATGTTTGCCTGCCACATCCCTACTCACCCCACAAGGAGGTTCTAGGATATTCATCTTCTCCCCGGAGGAACCGCCTGAGCAGTTCTCTTGGTCCCAAAGAACAGCCACTAGGATTGTGTCCACACCCCTGGGAGTCCCATCCATTTTCCCAGAGGCCACACAACCTGCAGAGTACCCTGCCCTGTGCTGGTGGGAAGAGGGCTCAGAGCCTTTCAGCCCCAGGTCTTCCACTAGCCTGGGAGCGGGCATCTCCTGGCTCCTCAGCCTGCCCCACACTGCTGGGCACAGGGCTGGGTGCAAACGCAGCTCACAGAACTCCCTCTGGTGATCAGCTGGTTCCTCTGGAAACAGTCTATGAGGTGGAGGGGGCAAATGGAGTATGGGGCCAGACTAGAAGGGAGAAGGGAGGCCGGGACTTAACTGAGCCCTGCCTCCTCTGCGACCTCTCCCCTGTCCATTCAGTATAATGGATGTTCACTGACACTGCGTGCCTCGGGGTAGATGGAGGCCTGCCGTACCTTGCAGAGGCCACTTGCCCTTACCCAGGGTCCCGCACAGAGTCTTGTACACGGAGGCGCATAATAAATGGGTGAGGTCCGGCAAAGGTGGGAGTCACTGTATCAAGAGGCACACCAAGTCCCAGAGAGGCTCCCTGGAGGAGGTGGGATTGGAGTGGGCTTCCCCCACCAGGCTCTCACCAACACATGCCCTCCTGCCCCAGGATCATCGACGGTGTGACCTACCCAGGGAACATCAAGGAGAAGGATGCAGCCCAGAAGCAGTACAGTGAGGCTGTGGCCAGGGGACAGAGCGCTGGCCTCGTCAAGTGAGCCCAAGGGGGTGTGGGGACCCCAGAGAGGGTGGGGCAGAAGCTGCCCCTGCCTTCAGCCCTTTAGCCCTGGCCCTTCCCCAGTGTTCATACCCCACCTAGTCTACAGGGGCAGACCTGATGCCCTCCTCCTCCAGGGCCACCGGGAGAAAGATGGAACAGTTCCAGGTATCTGTCAGTGTGGCTCCTGCTGCCAAGGTCACCTTTGAGCTGGTGTATGAGGAGGTGCTCAAGCGGCAGCTGGGAGTGTACGAGCTGCTGCTAAAAGTCCGGCCCCAGCAGCTGGTCAAACACCTGCAGGTACCTGCCACTGTCTCCTCCCAAGAGGCCTCCTAGATGACCCCTGCGCTGCTGAGGATGGCCCCTCCTTCCCCCCTGCCTCCCGTTAGGCCCAGCCCTGGCTCCTGGCTAACCCGGTGGCCCACTTCTTCCCTCCAGATGGACATTCACATCTTCGAGCCTCAGGGGATCAGCTTTCTGGAGACAGAGAGCACCTTCATGACCAAAGAACTGGCAAACGCTCTCACCACCTCACAGAACCAGACCAAGGTGGGCCTGCCACAGTCGGCTGGTGAGGGTACCAAAGGGCCTATCTGCAGGCTGGCCCTGTGAGCCTGAATTTCCAGAGAGTGGGACAGTTGGGCAGAACCTCCAAGCTGGATAGACTTCTGAGGTCTCTGTGTCTGTGCTGACACAGGGCAGACGGGGAGGGCGAGCTCAGAGGAGGAGGGCAGGTGCTGGTTTGAACCCTGAGATCAGGGGACGAGGACTTGGAGAGGACACTGCTGTGAGGGTCCCGGGGCCGCGGGAAAGGAGGAGGCAGCTGCGTTGCACACAGCCCGAGCCCAGCCTCTGCTTGCACAGCCCCAGGAGCAGACGCTGCAGGCTCGCACCCCACCTGCTGTACTGAGACAGTCTATCTGACAGCTCAGCCTGAAAGTTCCTGGGATTTGACTCAAGACTGCGCCCTGGAATTCTCACTGCAGACAGGGTCAGGGGTGCTGTTGGCATGGCCTCGCTGCTTCTCCCAACTTCAGCCTAGTCATTTCTCCAGGCTCACATCCGATTCAAGCCGACACTGTCTCAGCAACAGAAGTCTTCAGAGCAACAGGACACAGTCGTGGATGGCGACTTCATTGTCCGCTACGATGTGAACCGGACCCTCTCTGGAGGCTCCATTCAGGTGCGTGGGCTCCAGAGAGCAGAGTAACCAGGAAATCCATCCATCCTCAAGAGTTTGAACCTGGGTGTTCTAGAAGAAAAGGCAAAAGCAAAACAAACAAAAAAAAAAACGGCTCCTGCTTATCGGTGTGGACCAAGGGCAACACAGACAGAAAACGAGCAGTTTAGTTTTGCTGTCCCTGCAAGAATTCCCTTTCAGAGACAAAAAAAGTTTCATCTCTACTAAAGAGCTGCACTGCAGGTTTTCCCCTGTTGTCTTGGCTGCCAGGAGGCTCACAGATCAGTTTTATGCTCAATTGCAATAGCTTCTTTCACAGAAGTCCTGGCATCATTGTGCTTCTCCTTTACACTTTTCATGGACCTTGTTTGAGGAGTCTTCATTCTTTTGATGGATCTCAGGTTTATTATATCTGGACCTTTTAGGATAAACTGCCTCAAATATTCAAACAAATAGGAGGTAAAGGGAAGGTAGAGTTCTCATGGGCCATACGTGAGCAGGGAAGGCATCAGCAAGAGAGCACCCTAAAAGATGGTCGGGATATGGGGAGATTAGCAGTGGAACAGAGATGGAGGGGCTTAAAGAGAGAATGGGGACCCAAGGATTTGGGGTAAGGAGCCTGGGTGGGGTGGGGGCAGGGCAGGGCTGCAACTCTCGTCACCTGGGCGCGCCTCACTCTGGTCACAGATCGAGAATGGCTACTTTGTGCACTACTTTGCCCCTGAAGGCCTGCCCACAATACCCAAGAATGTGATCTTTGTGATTGACAAGAGTGGCTCCATGATGGGCCGGAAAATCCAACAGGTGGGTCTCATGGGCCAGGGCAGGGCCCTGAAAACTCTCCAATGCCTCACACTATCAGCTCTGGTCCAGCAGGGAGACCCTTCCTCCTCCATATTCCTGATTAGGGGCCTCCCAGCAGTCAAGGTTGGTCAGAGTATGGGGCTTGTCCTGCCCCTAGAACATTCACCATGTCCCCACTCCAGTTATAGGTCTGGGGGTGCAGCCTTCTATGGGGAACCCCCAAGAAGGCCCCACTGAGACACGCACCTTGTCTCCCCTTCCCCTGACCAGACCCGGGAAGCCCTAATTAAGATCCTAGATGACCTCAGCCCCAAAGACCAGTTCAACTTCATCAGCTTCAGCGGGGAAGCAACCCAGTGGAAGCCATTGCTGGTGCGAGCTTCGGCCGAGAATGTGAATGTGGCCAGGGGCTACGCTGCCAGCATCCAAGCCCAGGGAGGTGCGCACCATGGCACCCCTGCCGGGTGGGAGCTTCCAGGCACTGAGCCCCTCCTGGGAGCCATCCTGAGAGTGTGTGCCCCTCAGGGACCAATATCAATGATGCGATGCTGATGGCTGTGCAGCTGCTGAAGAAAGCCAACCAAGAGGAGCTGCTGCCCCCGGGGAGCATCTCCCTCATCATCCTCCTCACCGATGGCGACCCCACCGTGGGTGAGAGCACTGCCAACTCAAGGGCACCCCACCCAGAGAGAGCAGCTGGGCCTCCATCCTGGCTTGCTGTGGGACCTGGGGACGGGAGGGGTTCTCTGAGGCCCCTGTCGTTCTGAGAGTCCAAAAATATCCCTTGAGCAAATCACTGTTTTCTCACCCCTGTCCCAAACCCTGCATCCAGGAGAGACTGACCCCACAAAGATCCAGAGGAACGTGAAGGATGCCATAGACGGCCAGTACAGCCTCTTCTGCCTGGGCTTCGGCTTCGATGTCAGCTACAACTTCCTGGAGAAGCTGGCACTGGACAACGGCGGCCTGGCTCGGCGCATCTACGAGGACTCGGACGCTGCCCTGCAGCTGCAGGTGCCTGCCTGCCCCTGGGGGTGGCATGAGTGAGGGATGGCTCAGAGAGGCGGGCAGACTCCATCTTACCCTTGTGACACCACTGTCCCCCAACCCTGCAGGACTTCTACCAGGAGGTGGCCAGCCCACTGATGACAGCAGTGACCTTCGAGTACCCAAGCAACTCTGTGAAGGAGGTCACGCAGAACTCATTCCGGCTGCTCTTCAAGGGCTCTGAGATGGTGGTGGCTGGAAAGCTCCAGGACCAGAGCTCTGATGTGCTCTCAGCCAAAGTCAACGGGCAGCTGGTGAGTGTGGCCAGTCATCCTGGAGGGGAAGAGCGACTGGAGCGGGCATCCAGAGGGGCCGGGTTCAAACCCCAGCCCTGCCAGACTCCAGCCGACTGACCTTGAACAAGTTATAAAATGGCCTCTGCCACTTGTGGATGACATCAGTCTCCACTGCATGGGCTGGTGGTGGAGAGTCAACGAAATAACACTGTGATTCTCCTGAGAGCACCTGTGCTGGCCTGCACTTGGCAGGCGCTCTGTAGTCAGTGTGCGCTGCTGCTGTGCCGGAGGGCACTGGGTGCTTGGCATCCCCTCCATCCTTATAGCAGTCCTCTGAGGTTGCAGGCAGGCCAGGAGGCCGCTCCCAATTCACAGGTGAGCAGACTGAGGTCCAACTTGCCCCGGGTACCACTGTGGCCAGGTCAAGACCCCGGCTCACCACATGGCGCCCTGTCCTTGTCCAGCTCTCCCTGCCTGCGCCACATGGGGTCTTCTCATTCCACAAAGAGATACTGAGCACCTGCTCTGCTCCTGATCCCTCTGCGGGCCCGAGGGATACTGCTCTCATGGGAGAGACATGTGGGTGGATCACTGCACCAACAAGGACCTGCAGATGAGGGGTCCCCGAGAGGATAAGCCTGGGAGTCGGGGGCGGCACAGGGGCCCCAAGCTGGCCTGGGGATCAGAGAACGCCTCCTGGGGAGGCTCAGCTGAGGCTGTGGGACGAGTAGGAGGTGGCAGAGGCCAGACGGCGAAGTGGTAGAGGAATCTGTCAGGCTTGCTGGCAGGCAGGCAGGCTGTGTGGGCGAATACAGGTGGACAGGGCATAGGCGGGCGTGATGGCCGGGGGCCAAGTCTCTAAAGTTGCCTAGTGTCACGATGAGCAGTGCATGCAGGGTGACCAGCCTGCCCGGCTTCAAAGCCCTCTCTGCCACCTCCTGGGGGTGAGTCCTGGGGGACTGCCTAAGCTCCCTGTGCCTCAGTTTCCTCCTGTGTGAAAGTGAGAATTGGTCCCTTTACCCACCTTGGAAGACTGCTGTGGGGATTAACATCTGGCCTAGTGTGAGCATTCCATGCATGTTAGCTGCCAGTATCATTCCGTAGGCCAGGAGTTCCCAAAGTGCAGAGCCCAAAGTGACCAGAGGGAGTCACAGCATGTCTTTGTCTTAGTAATTATGTATCTATTTTAACGTGTCTGCTGAAAATTGTAACTCAAACCCCAGACCTAAGATTTCACAGGTATCATTGCTTGGGACGAAGCCAAATGAAGAGTGTTAGTCTATTTGAAGATCATTTAAAGAAAACCATCAAATAAATAAATAGCTGTACGTGTGGATAGGACACCATTTGTGCAGGCGGCCTGCATGTGACAAAGATTTGGGAGGCCTAGTTCTGGCAAGAGAGAGAGGAGGGCGGTTCCAGCTGCAGGGACGGGGTCCGACCCACACCGCGAAGGTCTTCAGCTGCTGTGGAAGCGGAGACAGGAGAGGGCTGGGGCCCCTCTCCCCCGAGACCCCATTTCCCAGGAGACCGACCGGGTCAGCCTGAGGCCAAAATGCCCCACGCTGGGGAAGGAAGCAGCAGCCCACCCAGAACTTGGGCCCATGCCTTGCTGTCAGCGTTGCGCGGTGCCCAGTCCCAGCCGAGGGCACCGGCCTGGTCAAGGGGACAGCTTATTGGAGTAGATGGAACCCCAAATCCTAGCAGGGCCATGGCGCCTGGGTTCTCTTCCCAACTCTGCCACTGACTGCTGGGGAAGGCACTTCCCTCTCTGCCCCGAGTCTCCATCTTTGGGGTGAGCGTGGGCTGTGTCTGGGGATCCTTCTGCTCTAAACTGCACTTGTTGCTGTTCCTGCCCTGGCCTGGGGTCCAGACCCCGTCCTCATTTTCCTTCCTCCCAAAAGCTCCACCTGATCCGAGCCCCTGGCTCCGTGCCTGCCATGCTGCACCTGCGATCATTTCTACCTTTTCTCTCCCCTGCCTTCTCATCCATGGGGACTCTGTTGAATTCCTCAGACCTTCAACCAGCCTCCCTGTTCGCCACTCAACTTGAAGGAAGTGTGGTCCTCACAGCCAGTGCACGGGACCTGCCCCAGCTCCGACCACGTTTCCCCGGGAAGAGCTCAGAAGCGCCGGGTCAGGTGCGGGCGTCAGGCCCTCACTGCTCCGGCCCTGGCTGGGCCTCTCTTTCCAGAGCAGGGAGAACATCACCTTCCAAACGGAGTCCAGGGTGGCAGAGCAGGAGGAGGAGTTCCGGAGCCCCAAGTATATCTTCCACGGCTTCATGGAGAGACTCTGGGCATACCTGACCATCCAGCAACTCCTAGAGAAAATGTGGGTGGCCCAAACCCCCAAGGGCCCACTGGGGTGGCTACACATGGCCTCGGGTCCTCTCCAAGCTCCTCACAGGTGGGGTGGCACAGCTGGCACAGGGCATCTCCTAGCATGGAGAGAGGGTGTCATGGTGTGGCGTGTGAGCTCTACGCTCTCCCAGCAGGAACCACTACCCTCTGCCCAGGGGTAGGGAAGGGAGGGAGAATCGAACTAAGCATCCAGGGACCTGCTGAGCCTCTGATGCTCTCAACCTGCAGGGTTTCCGCACCAGACGCTGAGAAGCAGGCTCTCAAGACCCAAGCTCTGGGCTTGTCGCTCAACTACAGCTTTGTTACCCCCCTCACATCCATGGTGGTCACCAAACCTGAAGGCCAAGAACAGTCCCAAGTTGCTGAGAAGCCTCTGGAAAATGGTGTGTGTGATAGTGGGCTCTTAGCCTCCGTGGCTGCAGAATTTTGACCCAGTGGTCTCTGCGTCCCCTCGACCACATCCCAACCCAGACCCTAAGCCACACGGACTCCCAGGCCCCCCAGGAGATGCATCCAGTTTCATTGAGAGGAAACGGAGGCCAGTCTCCCAGCCTCCCCAAGTTCACTGCACATCTATGTAGTGCTGGAGTTGGGAAGCAAGGTTAAATATAAGCACTTCAAATTTATCAGAACCACCCCAACTATGTACCTCTGTCTGTGTATGTGTTTCACTCTCTACCTCTCCCCTTCTTTTTGTTTTATCCAGAAAACAGTCACAGGATAGCTCACTCAGGTAAGGGCCTGCTACCCTCAAAGGCTGTCAGTGAGAGTTGGCTGAGGCAGGGCCTAGGACACCAGTTCCACAAAGTCGCTGGCCGGGCCTCTCCAGCCCAGCCCCGCCGCTGAGAGGGGCGTTGCCTGCCCAAGCACACTGGTGCACGTAGGCACCTGTTCATGCAGGTACTGGCTGTCCTGGGCACTAGGGGCGCAGTTTCCATCCAGCTGGATGCACACCCAGGTCTCTTTGATTTCCAGGTCATGCTCTCTTTGGACTTGATTCCGCAGGAGCCAGAGGGCCCAGAATACTAGGTAGCAAAGGAGGAGAGGGAGGGAAAGGGAAATGGACAGAATCTTGACCCTTGTCACAGGCTGGTCTCTGCCCTGACTGTTCGGGGAGTGACTTGCTAGGCTTACCTGGTTGGTGGCAGGGCTGGGACTCAAGTTCAGGTGTATCTGATTAGGGGGCAGCTATGCAGAAGGGTCCGTTTTTACAGCTTTGAATTTATCCTGGTTGTGGGGGGAGAGACTCTCAGAGCGTTGGGCATGGGGAAGGGAGCCGCTGGCCCTCTCGACATCCTTCCCCCAGGGTGGGCCCCAGAGCCTTGGCAGTGGGGACCCATGACACTGCTTGAGAGAAGACTGCAAGTGTCATCTTTTCTAAAGCTGGAGCTTCTGGGAGGTTACCTGGCTTGCCGAGACCGGGACAACCTGGACCTCTTCAAGCTTATCATCGTTCCCTTTACCCACCCTATGGTATTGGCTCGGGTAAAAGGCTAGCAGGTAACAGCTGGTTAGGTGAGCCGCTTTCTGAGGGCCTCGCTTCCTCAAGGCAATAGTTAAAACTGCCTGCAGATTTGGATGAGAGAAAGTGCCACACACAGGTCTGGGCACAGACCAGGGAGAGCGGCTGTGGCGCATGTCCTCCGCACGGGAGGACATCCAATAGCGTGGCCTGTATTTTCATTGAATCAGATTCAGTACATTCTGGGGGCTAGCTCAGGATGGAACCTTCTAGAAAGGGAAGGCTTCCTCCGTTTCCAAAGCCATTAGTGGTCCCATGAGCTGTTTCTGATCTCCAAATCTGGACTCAGACACAGCCACAAAGCCAGGCTGGACCCTCTCTCCCCAGTGTTTGTACTAATAGCGTGCGGTTTGGTTTGAAATCTCTTGGCAAAAGCTCTCCTAGGTTGGGCGCATGTGGGGCAGCGGTTGCAGGGCTAGAGCTTGGCGACTGGCAGGTGGCAGTGGTGGCTGGCGGGTGTGCTGATTCCTCTGAATCCTGACTGCCTTCTCCCTTTCTGTTTCTAGCTGCTCCTGGGCTAATGCATTTCCTTTCAGATCCCCTTGTCGGGAATGATTATGACATGGATATCAGTAGCAGAGGTAGCTCCCAGCCCAGAGTCCCAACAGTACACTGTGGGCCCGTAGCAGAAAGACCCTGGGATGGGAGAGCCCCGGGGATCTCTACGGACACGTTCCATGGGTTTCTTAATGTCGGAGTGGAGAGGGAACCCCGGCCACTCCCATCCGCTCCTCGTCCTTCACCTCCCCTGCCCCCAACGCCCCAGGAAGGGGATGCCGAAACCCAGACTTTTTCTTCTTTCAGAAGCAAGCACAAGAGCCTCATTACCGGGTAAGTTACAGCCCCCCCGAGCCCCCTTCCCGTCCCTGCCTCCCAGCGTGCCCTCCCTGCCCCCGGAGCCTCATCCGCTGTCCCAGCCCCCATCCAGGCTCCCGCCGTCATCCTGCCACTGCCGGGGCAGAGCGCGGACCAGCTCTGTGTGGACATCAAGCACTCTCAGGGGCCGCTGAACCTGCTCTCAGACCCTGACCAAGGTCAGACCCTGACCGGTCATCCACCCGGAGAAACGCAGACATGCCACTAGCCCCAAGTTCCCGCCCCAGAGACAACACTGAGACACCTGCCCCTGGAGGCACGTGTGCCCTGTTCAGGCCTGTCCCAGGTCACGGTACCGCCCCTGAGCACCGAGGCCTCCACTCACACATCCACCCCGCAGACCTTTCTCTGGGAATCACATATGGAGGTCTGGGTAGTCAGGCACTTCGGGGTCACAAGAAATGGGCTTGTCCCTCGGCATGACCATACCGCTGGGGTAGAGAGATGGACCCGGGTGAAGACAAACATAGTGGCCTGTGGTCGGTACCCAGAGTGATATAGAGACAAGCCCAGAGGAGGGGATAAGAGCTGTTTGAGGGTCAGGGCAGGCTACACGGGGTCACACAGGAGTGACTGAGCCTTGGCAGACAAGTGGGGGTTCACTAGGAAGAGGAGGAGGTTGGCAGAAGCGCAGAGCCCTAAAAGATTGTAGTGGGGCTATAGAGAGTGTGGAGGAGGCAAACGGTAGGGGAGGGAGGCGTGCTGACCAGACCTGCCCCCCAGCCCCCAGAAGAGTCTTACTGGTTGAGCTGAGGTGTCACGTCAGACACGGGGACGTACAGCACATAGAGATGCTCACATCTGGTCTCCCACATCCACACGCCGGGGCCTGAGTGTTTGCTCCCCAAGGGGGGAGCGCTGATGTTCCATCTCACTCTTGGTCATGGCGCCTAGCTTAGTGCCAGGCACACTATGGGGGCTGTATAAATGTTAAGTCACTTCAGACAAGATCTCTCCCCTCAGAGGGCTCCTCTGACAGTGGCCATTACTGAGGATTCAGGGCCCTTCCAAAGTCAAATGAAACCAAGGGATGAGGGAAAAGATTGCAGAGGCCGGGCCCCCGTGTGAGGGAATGCTGGGGAAAGGGCGCTGAGGAGGGAGTTAGTGAAAGGCAGCTCTGGGGCGCATCCTCAGGGAGGCCTCCTGTTTAGGCCAGTGCCCAGGGAGCCATAGCTCTGACCTCTCTGCTCCTGGCTCTCTCAGGGCTTGAGGTGACTGGCCATTATGAGAAGGAGAAGGCCCAGTTCTCATGGATCAAGGTAACCTTCCAGAAGCCCCAGCTGCAGGTCCATGTGTCCCGTACGCAAGTAGTAGTCACTCGGGACCGAAGAAACTCGGCGTACAAGTGGAAGGAAACGCTGTTCTCGGTGATGCCTGGGTAAGCCTCAGGCTGGGTACCAGGAATGACTTCTCAGGCTGCGTTAGCTGGCAACAGCATCGGCAGGTGGCCTGACGCCACGGGCTTGGCGATGGCATGGTTGGGCTGGGCATGAGCCCTCTGCAGGGGCTGTGCCCACAGGGCGGGCAGAGAGGCAGAGAGCCCTGCACATACCCCTTGTGCTCTGGAGGGCACCAAGGGGTGTCCTGGGCACCTGGCTGCCCTCACACCTAACCCAGGTCATCTCCCATGTAGGGGACAGTGTGTTTTGGAGCTAGCTCTGCTGCTAATCCTGTGTGACCCTGGGCAGGCCACTTAGTCCCTTTTAGCCTCAGTTTCCACACTCATCACTGGGGAAAATCCCCCTGTGCCTGAGATGAGAGAACGTGGCTGGGGAGCACTTTGCTCATTGGAAGGGGCAGTGCCCACTGGGCATGCTGGAAAGCAGCTGTCTACATGGTGAGGTAATGATGACAATAATGAGAAGTCAGAAGTCACTGTCCCCCAGTGGGGCGGGGGGAGGGGTATGGATGTTATTCTTAGCATGCTCGTGAAGCCCTGATGAGGAGAGGCGTGCCCCTCTGGCATCAAACACCAGGCAGCTGGTGGGTAATGGAGGTGGATGGTGACCTCTCCTGGGTGGGACTGCCTCACCGTAGAGCCCTAGAGAGAGCCCTCCAGCTCTGGAAGTCACAACGGGTGTGAGCAAGAGGCCGAGACCCAGGCCATCTTGGAGCATTGCCCTCCGAGCCCCCAGCCTGTGCTGAAGACGAAGAGCTTTATCCGTTCCCTCTGAGTCCCTCGGGAGAGACTTGTCTCCACCTGAGAAGTGAGGGAGCATCCAGCAAATCTGAGGGGCTCACCTGAAAACCTCCCAACTTCCTAACAGACCTTAAAGTTTCCTGTTATCTGATGAATACACAAGGCATTTCTCTGCCTTGGACAAGAATTCCTATTCATGGTAGTGACAGAGAGTCCACATACCTTCACAAACCACAGAAGATAGACATAAAGAAAAACAGACCACACCTCTTACATTGAATCACATCAAGATGGTGTAAATTTAGTGTAAGTCCACTTAAAATATCCTCAGTGTAACAGCAGGGTCTTATCCAATATGCTTGAAGGAACTAAAATTCCTAAGAAAACCAAAAAAAAAAAAAGGTAAGAATTTCAAAGATGATTTTAAGTGAAAAGGAAGGGGACAGAATGAGAATAGACTTGCCCTTCTAGACATTAAAACATACAATTAAACACCGATCATCATCGAAAGAAGGTGGCACTGGCCATAAAAACAAAAAGGACAGAATAAATGTGTCAGATACCCCCTGAATCATACCAAACAAATTCGTGAGAAGACAAATCTCAGAAAACCAGAGGGAAGAGTACTGTTATTTTGTGTTATAAATGCTGAGATCATCAGATATTATTAATTTTGGTCCTGGTTTACTAATGGGGAAACTGAAGCTCAGAATATTTCATCAACTTCCCGTGCAAGGCCACAGTGGGAATGCCTGAGGACAAGAGGGCAGCCCAGGCCACCCCTACCCCAGCTGCCAAGGTCCCCTGGGGTTGCTCCACGCCTACCTTCCTCTCAGGAGGCTGGGTTTCCCCACAGCCTCAAGATGACCATGAACGAGGCGGGACTCCTGCTGCTCAGCAGCCCAGACAAAGTGACCATCGGCCTGCTGTACTGGGACGGCCCTGGGCAGGGTGTCCGGCTGCTTCTGCAGGACACCGACCGCTTCTCCAGCCATGTTGGTGGGACCCTTGGTATGCTGCCCATGGCCCTGGCTCGGGGCATCTTCAGAAACCACCTCTGCCTCCCAGCAGTACCCCGCCTGCGTATGTCTCCCAGGCTCTGTGTCTTCATCCCTCGCTGACCCGCCCTTTGTCCCTCAGGCCAATTTTACCAGGATGTGCTCTGGGGACCTTCGGCGGCAGCAGCAGATGACAGCAAGAAAACACTGAAGGTTCAAGGGCATGATTACCCTGCGACCAGGTGACTTAGTGCAAGCAGACCAGGGGTCAGGGCTGGGAGGCCGAGAGCTGGGTTCTGGGGGCCCCCACTCCCCTGTCCTTGCCTGGGAACTAGAGATAGTCAGGTTGAAGGCTGATGCCTTAGACATGTGGGACCCAGCTCTCAGTGTGACCCCACAAAGGACGGTCAGCTCAGACCCACAGAAAACACACCAGCCAGAGACCACTAGGGTAAGTTGGGGGCCGTAGGAAACTCCCTGAACTCTCAGAGCCCTGGGCCCTGGACACCACACACAACTGGGTCCCCTTGGGTGACTGGGCCTTGGCAGCCTGGTCTGAAGGGAATTCTAAGGGGCTCTGAAACTCAACCCTCCACGTTCTTGTCCCTAACTCTCACCCTCTTTTCCCACCACACCCGAGATTTGCTCACTGTCTGTTTGTCTGTCTGTCCATCCCAGAGAGCTCAAGCTGGATTACCAAGAAGGGGCCCCAGGGACAGAGTTTTCCTGCTGGTCTGTGGAACTATAGTCCTGATGGGACCAACCCACCCTGATGCCACGCCACTGCGTGCAGACGGCTGCCATCCTGTGACCATCGGGCCACCTGCGGGGCCTGAACCATGATGGGGAGGGGAGTTCCACTTGTTACAAATAAAGAAAGGTGGTGTAAGCCTGGGCAGTGGGCGTCTCTGGTTCCATCTGGCCAAATCCCAGGGCTGTAGAACCAAGTCCTGAACACTTGGCATCATATAGAGTTAGAATCTTCCGCTAAAAGACCCTCAAAGGCCTGTGGCCAGTAGTTCCGTGAAGAGCTTCCAGTCTAGTCCCTTCATTTTTCAAAGTGGGAAACTAAGATTTAGGGAGATTAAACCCCCCATGTAAAATGTCGCTCCAGCCCCCAGCTTGGGGCCGAGGGCAGGAGAACATTCTCTGGGAGCAGAGGTTCAATCTCAGTTCCTAAAAACCAGTTTTGACTCCCCTGTCCCCCAAAAAGAATGAATTGGGTACAAGTTCTCAGCAAGTTCTTGGGCCCCTTTCTAGTGGGATTTGCATGACACAATTTGACTTTCCCCCCTGTGCTAGGAACAGGCCTGTCTGCTCACCCCCCATAAAGAAGCCAGCACTGGAAGGCAGCAGAGACAGGGATGAGGTCCCCGTCTCAGGAAGGAAGCGTCTGTTCCCAAGGGCCTCCGGTCCCATGGGGGTGACCCAGGCCTCCAACTCTAAGTCCTTTCCAATCCATGTCCCAGGGTTAGGCACCCCAAAGATTCCACCAAATTCCTACACAGGCAAAGCATTCTTTAGAAACACTTACAATTTTTCCATCTAGTTCTTTAAAAAATAATGAGTCTTTGGCTTAGAAGTAAAAAGCATAAAGAGAATAAAACCAAAAACCATGAGAATAAGAAAAGAAGAGCAAAGCAGGAGGAGAGTTAAATCAGTGCCACAAAGCTTGGCCCTGAGCTCCCTGGCAGCCAGAGGAAAGCCGAAAATGAGCTTATTTGCTTGCTAAGAGGAAGCAAACCAGATCATCAGAGAAGACATTCTTTTCCCGGCTCTTGAGCTCTACAGGGTGTTCACTGAGTGAGTCTTTCTAGAAGGGTCAGAGGAGAGGCTGGTGGGAGGGGCTCCAGGGGCAGGTGTGCCCGGTGCACAGAACACTCCATCGGCCTCTCCGTCAGCGTGGTTGGCTGGCAGGGGTATCGGGCTGAGTTGCTGTGAGACAAGGGGGCAGTCTTGGGGGCTCTGTCGGGCTTGCTGTGGGGCTAGCTCGCACATACCAGGATGAGGGAGGGGTGTCCACCTTGCCCCTCCAAGACACCACCACCTGGGCTGCACTGTGGAAGTTGTATGACCGCAGAGGGGTCGTGGGCGACGTTCTGGCCCAGCCAGCAGGGCAGGTGTCCTGTGTGAATAATTGGAAGTAGGTCCTTGCCCTTTGTCGTTTTGCACACTGAGTGCTTTCCAGCACCGACTCGGGCCAGGCCCCGCTCAGAGTGCTGTGGGTACATGGGGCACCACGGCAGACGGTGCCTTCTGTGACAGCTGCCAAGCAGAGAACGACCAGGTGCTGCGAGGAGCCCAGAGGGTGTCATCTTGCCCTACCAGGGAATATCAGGGAAGGCTTCCTGAAAGCGGCATGGTTGGTATTGAGTTTTGAAGAATACAGAGAAGTTGGACCAGTTGGAAAGGAACGCAAGGACACGGGCCTAGAGCCAGGACATTGCGCCCTGAGTTCAGGGCAGGCGAAGGAAAGTGGAGCCGCGGGGAGAAGCAAGGGGATGCTGGCGAGGCGGAGAAGCAGGGCCAGGCCGGCGCTGCCTGAGTGCGCCTTGCCACGGCCATGACTTCTATCCTGAGAGCCAGGGGAGCCATCAGGGGCTGCAGACAGGGACAGGCACAGGCACAGCCGGAGTGACGTGGGAATGGGGAGAGGACAGTCTTCCTGGAGTTGGCCTGCGTGGAGGGCGTCCTTGGCTGTGCTGGGGAAGGAGAAGGGGCAGGTTTGGGCTGTGGGCCTCCTCTGCCTTTCTGCCACCCTGCTGGACTAGGCTACTAGCTGGGATGGCAGGGCAAAGACAGGGGTCTCAGGGGGACCAGAAACCATATGATGACACCTCTTCACACCCTCCGTCTGGCAGGATGTTTCTCCCTATTTTGCAGACGTGTGAAAACCAGCCTCAGGATGACTGGTTTAAAGCTACGTGGCCCCTCAGCAGACCCAAGACTGAACAGGCGGCAGGGCTTGCCCACTTTAAGATGTTCCTTCCCAGGCCTGGGCCCTTTTGGCCAGCCCAGCCGGGACACTGGTCACATTCACTCTGGAGCCGTGTCCCACGTGGCCCTCTCCCAGAGCAGCAACAGCCTCCAATCCACAAGCCTCCCGGCAGGGGGTTCCCTGATGATAAATGTTTCTTCCTGGACTGCCCCCAATACCCTGTCCGGGACCCCAGGCTGCTGTCCCTAGGAAACCATAGCCTGGCTTGCGCAGAGGGGCCCCTGCAGTGGGAGGTAGGAAAGCACCCTCATGACCCACGGCCAGATCCCACCCGTGCCCGCACTGACGATCATGATCCCTCCCAGGGTGACTCTAACCCCTTCCAGCCTTATTGTGTCTCTGGCTGTGCCATCGAACAAAGCTGCCCACTGCTTCCTTCAGTGGCGTACCCTCTGCCCAGCATGCCCTCAGCCCCTCAGGCAGAAAGAGCAACAGAGGCAAAGAATCTAGGGCAGGAGGGGTTATGTTTGCAGAACTGGAAGCACTCTGTGCGTCTGGAACCCAGAAAGTAAGGGAAAGTGCCTGCTGTGTAGAGCTGATGGAGCTGAGAAGCCATAGGAAGGACTTCGTCCCAAGAGCAATGGGTGGGAGACGTCCTGTACAGGGTTTTAGGCAGAGAGCAATGGTTGGTTCTGTTCTGTAGAAAGCTCTCCCTGGAAGCAGCAAGAACCAGGAAGGGGCAGTTCTAGTTGTTCAGGTGGGAGAGGCTTCTAGAGCCCCTTGTCCAGGAACTGGGCTGACCCCCTGACCCCACCCAGGACTTGTGAGGGTGTAGCAGGTGGTCTTCATGGGATGTGACTGGAGGATCCCAGGGATCCCTGGCCCAGCTGAAGGCACACTTAAGGCACCCCTGGAAACAGGAACTGAGTCACTAAGCTGTGTACCCCCAGAGCCTAGCTCAGGATGTTGGGTTGATCTGACGAATGGATGGCTGACTGGCAGACTGATGGAGAGTGGGCAGATGGGTGGATTGGATGGCATGCACAATTATCTGCACTCTCTGCTTCAGAGTCACAGAGGGATCTCTAGGCCTGAAGGTCCTGGTAGGGGCTCCTGAGCCCCCTGCCTTTTCTTATGGCCCTCCTGGACTCTGAAGTGCATCCAGTCCTTCCCAACTTCTCAGAGCCTCTTTACTCCAGAGTCAATTCTTAATTTTTTTCCTTCTCGAACCATCATGCATTTGACTCCCTAAAGTGCTGCCCTAGCCAGCCCCGTCTTTCAGCCCCACTTCTGGGGAGGCCCAGAAAGTTGCCTTCCTAGCAGCCAACCCCTCTTTTGAGCTGCCACAGGACTGGCTGGTGTCCCTGGAGCAGGGGCTCAGGGAGGCACGCAGACGCTGGCCACAGTCTGGTTTCCACCTTGGCCTTTATTGTTGCCACCCTCCTGCAGGCTCGGCTCTGTGCCCTGTTCCAGGCACCAGGCAAGCTGGGCCAGCCACCTCAGAACAGGTCAGAGACAATGTAGTCACTGTGTACTCCATCAATCAGCCCCTGGCCGTTGTTGTGCACGAACCAGCAGGACACTTTGGTGCCATTGTTGACATCCTTGCTGTAGTCTTTCTGGGAGCCCCTGGAGAAAGGAGAGAGATGCAGTGATACACAGCGTAGGCAAGGTGGTTGCCATGCTCATCGACCTAATGTCGGAAAAGGGAGTGAAGTTGCTAATTCTAGGAGTCCAGAACTCTTTGGTCAAGAATGAGGCTGTATAATCATTTCTTGTAGGGGGCCAAGCTGGGCCTTTTTCTGATTCAGAGAGCCCTAAAGGGGACCAAGACCCCAGAGGGAAATGAGGGTGCCCCACAGCAGACAAGAGCGTGTGGGGCTGATGAGTGTGGGCCGAGGGCTCTTGCCTCCTGGCTTGTTACTGGGCAGGGAGGGGATGTCAGATGAGTCCTTTCACCTGGTGACTGCCAGCCTATGGTTCTTCACCACCACTGTGGCCTCTGGCTTTGTGGGGTCAGAGCCTGGGTGGACGTCAGACACTTCAAAATCAAAGGGGCGGAAGAATTGTCCTGGGAATAAAAGCATTCACATTGTCAGCCCCTGCCAACACCCCAGGTAAGATGGCCACCGGCCTTCCAGGTTAAGGCAAAGGCTGAATGGGGTGTTGTGTGCCGGGTCTGGGGTGACAAGGATGGCCTTTCACATGGCTTTTCCCTCTGCCCTGCGAACAGCCTGAAGCTTGAACATTTCGTACCCAGCAGCCCGTGTGTCTGTCCTGACATCCGGTGACTGTCCACCACGTAGAAACCCAGAAAGTCGAAGTGGCCAGGATGTTTCTTCCACACCTGGTGCAGAACCACCACAAAGGTAACCCCATCTCCAAAGGAGACCACCATGTTCTTCTTCCTGTTGATCATCACAGACAGCCTAGGAGAGAAGAGGGCAGTAAGGGGCACAGTGGCCATCACACTGGGCATCTGAATCAAGGACATCCTGGCAGGGCCTTTCCTGTACATGGCATCTGAGAGCACAGACTCTGGAAACTATCTCAGGGTGTTGGGGAAAAAACACCTCATGTGTGCCAACTACACCCTCCGCTAAGTGCATCCTGGCACCTCTGTAAACAAGAAAGGGGACTGTCCTGGAAATCTGGAGGCCTGGGATCAAGTCCCAGCTCAGCCACTGGCTTCCTGTGTGACCTTAGACAAGTTCTGCCCCCTATCTGAGCCTCAGTGGGAGTAACACCCCTGTCCTGACCACCAGGCTCTGGGTAACATAAAGGCATAAGAGAGGCTGAAGAGTTTGGACACTAATCAGTTCAGCCAGAAAAGATGCAAATAAGATTGTTGTTATTACCAGATTGCCACATCCACCTAAAACTTCCATCCATGCAGTGCTTCCCCTAAGGTCAGTCCTGTGAACTGTCCAGTTATGGATTCTGGCTCTGACAGGGCACAAGTAGTTGTTTGGGGTCTTCCATAGTCACCTTCCCCTGGGGCAGGAGTTGAACTCCAAGGCCACCAGTCTCCTCTGTGACTCCTTATGGATCTACTGTCCTGGAATTTCTCCAAATCCCTCAGGCCTCCTTAGATCATTGGACCACAGTGTCCCTCACAGGCCCAGTAGTGGGGCCTTACCCGTCCTGTGTGACCGTGACTGTGTCCAGCCAGCTGAAAGTGCTCTGTGTATCCCCATTCCACAGGGTAATCTTCTCTGGAGTCACCTCAATCCGGAAGTCCTTCTGAGTGTTAGCAATGCCCAGTTTGCCAAAGTAAGTCTTTCTGGTCTCAGAGTTAGAGCTGTGTCTCTTGTCACCAATGATCTGCCCATTAACTGTGAAGCCTGCCAGAGACACAGGGCAATAAGACCAGTGAGATCGCCTGAGTCCAGCTGGCCTTTAAAGGATGTGCCTTCCCCTCAGCCAGACTTGCTGAGAGGTAGTAGAGTAGAGGTCCCAAGAAGAGACCAGAGCTTTAGAGCTAACTCCATCTGTTCCTAGACGCTAGACGCTCAGGTCATGCTGGTGGCTGAGGGCCCACATTGTAGACCTGCCCCTTGCCTGGACAAGGGAGTAGTGTTCAGAGAAAAACTATTCCCCAGATACAGGCTGGGTTCTGCCCTCAGGACCAGGCTGCCCTTAATTCTAACCATCTCCTCAACACACTGGCCCCTAGAGGACTTGATTAGCCTATGGTCCTGGACAGCCCCCTCCAGCATGTAATGTGCATATAAAGATGGGTGCCTTATGGGCAGAGTGAGGACCTAGTCCATATGCCTACCCTGGGGGTCTCCAGGCCTTCCCAGGAAGAGCCTCTGGCCCTGGCCCTGGCCCATAGCCCCCACCTGTGACGGGGTCCTGAATGAGGCGCAGCACTGTGCCTGGATCTTCATCGATGTTGAAGCAGATGGCATCGTCTTTGTCTGGGACTTGGATGATGAAGTGGGGATCTCCATCGACTGAAGGCACATCAGAGAAATGCCTGGGTTCCGGGCCTCTCACTGTTCCTGGGGCCTCCCCTCACCCTCTGGACCCTGTAGGATGGACTCCTAGGCAGGCAGGAAGTGTTGGGTCCTGGGCCCTGAGTCTTGCCCCAGGAGGAACAGGGAACTCACCATAGTAGGAAGGTGGCGAAGGAGGCTGGTAGCTGGCTATGGACGCAAAGGAGAGAGGGATGAACAAAACAAGCAGGCCTCCGGGGACACCAGGACCTCACCCAGAGTTTGATTCATGTCCCCCCTTCCTGCTCCCTAATGCTCCCAACACCCACCCACCCACCCCCATCTGCTCAGGATCCGGCCCTCTGCCTGTCCCAGAGAGCGGATTCGGGAAGACTCCAGTGTGCCATGCTCTGGGCAGGGGGCTGCGGCAGCAGCGTATACTCACTCAGGTAAGCCATAGAGGGGATCACTGAAAAAAAGAAGCCAGAGGGCAGTTGTGAGTGGAGTCTCAGGTTCCCCTCTCCCCAACCCCCATGTCTGCTGCCTGTCTTGAGGCTACTGGTGTCCAGTGAAACTCCAACAGTGACAGCTAGAGAGCAGGCATGGGACCCGTAGGCCTAAGCTATGGAAATGCCCAGGGAACTCCTTTCCAGGGCTCGTGGTAATATGGGTGTAATTTTAAGGCCAGGGGGGCACGGCATTTTCATATGGCTAAAATGCAAGCCATTAGATGGTCCGCTTCTCTGTCATGAGTAAAGCTCACAACAGATACTGTCCTTCACCCTTGAGCTCCCACCCCGCTGAGGAGGGGTGAGGCTCACAGCTGTCTATTGTCCTTGATAGTAAAACACACACACACACACACTTATGTGCATATACACACCAGTGACTGTACATTTGATAAGGCTGTACTAAGGGCAAAGCCATGACCCAGTCTAAATGTGCTGCTTGGGTAGAACAACCTGTACTGATGGAGGTGAGGCAGGCAGGCGGGGGCTGGTGAAGCCCCGCCGGGTGGTGGTGGGCTTGTAGGAGCTGGGGTTCCAATGTTGTAATGAGAGAGGCACAGGGTGCTGTGAATTCCAGCTCAGGCACTGTAACCAGGCTGCCTGGGCAGCATCCTGGCTTGGCCACCTGCTGACAGAGCCCTTGAGCAAAAAGCCTTCACCTCTGTGCCTCAGTTTCCTCACAGTAAAGTGGGAACCATAGGAGGACTCTCTCAGAGGGTTGCCGTGGGAACGAGGCAGTGCGAGTGGCTGATGTGGGACACTGCGCACTTTGCAGGTCACATGACACTCTCATACTGATTGTCCCTCTTTGGGCAGAGGAAGCAACACTCAGTCAACTGACAAGGGCCCTGAGGCTCAGAGAGGGGCAGAGCTGGGCCCAAGGTTGCTCGTGGGTGGCAATAGAACTGGGACCTGAGCCCAGGTGTCCCGAGGGCTCCCTCCTAGGCCAGGCATCCCCCAGCATGTTTGGGAAGGCCTCCTTATTCTCTCTTGTCCCCATGGACACCCATCCAGCCGCTGACTGAAGCTCACCTGTATCTGTATACCCTGTGAGGGGAGAATAGGAGAAATGTGTTAGAAGCCACAGACAGCTGGCCAATGTGACCAGCTTGCTGCCTGTCCAACCGGTCCCGGGCTGTGGGCCTCCCAGCAGCCAGCTGTGCTCCCACAGGGTTTCTGCAGGAACCAGGAGCTCCTGGCCTGGCCTGGCCTGGACCAGCCCTCTGCCTCCCCTGCCTCCCAATGCCAACCCTGCACCTCCCCTGCCCAGCTGCGGGGATGCTCAGGACTTCCCTCCTGCGGTGCGGTGCGGTGAGCCGGCCTGGCCCCAGCCTCCCGCCCTCAGGCCCTTTTCCTCTCACAATGCCCAGGCACATGCTCCAGGCCTAACTTTAAGGCTAGGAGTACTTCCTCTTGTCTAGCTGAGCCCTTCCACATTGTGGCCTAAGTCCCTTTCCTGGAAATTACTCTGGGCAGGTTACTCACCTTTCTACTCATACCCGTTTAGAGACTCTGAGGCCTGTATTTAACTCATACCCCATTGTCTCCACTGACAGCTTCACTCCCTCCAACAACGCCCTCCCAGCCCTTGGCCAGTTTTGCTTCAGCGCCCCTTGGACCGGGCTCTTCATCAGCGGGTCTGGGTCTCCCCAGCCTGGCCCATTCCTCTTCAGGGCCTCCAAGGCCTGGGTCTTAAAAGAAGGCCTCCAAGTTCTGGCCTTCACTCTCCGTGCCCACCTTCCCCAGGCTTGTTGGCAAGGGCCATCTTGTTCTCATTTTCTTCAGGCTTGGTGACCACCATGGAGGTCAGTGGAGTCACGAAGTTGTACTTGAGGGACAGGTCCAGGGCCTGGGCAGTGATATTCTCCTTCTTCTCGCCATGGGCATTCTTGCTGTAGGGAGGGGAGTGGTGAGAGGGCCAACCCAGAGAGCCGCCCCCTGCCGCCTTCCCCTGCTCTAACTGCCTGCACCAAGCCAGGAGCCCCAGAGGCATCCCAGGACCCCTTTTCCCCAGGGCGGAGCCCACTTGTGCTCAAAAAAAAACTGATTCGTCAGTTCCCTGGGACAGATGGACAGGCTGTGCTTCTTGTCTGAGGGGCCTCAGTTTCCCCACATATAAAATATGAGGAGCTTGAAATGGCCACCACAGCAATCATTCGTGATGAGTGCTCAGCGTGTGCCAGCCCCTGCACCAGGTGCTCTACAATCTAGTCCCACCTGAAAGAAGGCTGGCATGGCCCTGTCAAATGGACCCAGGCTCTGCTCTCTGGGGACCGGGGGCTGTATCCCAGCCTTCAGCCTCTGCATCACCTCCCCCAGATGCCAGGCTGGCTCTGTTCCTAGAAAAACATTCTGAGGGGCTGGGCAGAAAAGAGAGCAGGGCAGCTGGGAATGTACTTCCTGGGGGTGGCCTAGTGTTCTTCCTCTTGGGCACCCCCAGAGCAGAGACAGCCTAGAGGCAGGCACAGGGCGAAGCTGGGGCAGAGCCGGGGCCCAATGTGAGCTCGGCTGGGTGGGGGCTGGGCCAGGGTCACCGTTTCTCCAGCAGCTGCTCAATGGTGAGGTAGGCCCAGAGACGCTCGATGTAGTCCCCAAAAATGTATTGCTGCTCCTGCAGGGCCCTCTCCATCTCCTTCACGTCCACATCTTCTGTGAAGGTCAGGTCGTTGATGGCCTGGGGCAGGGGTGGGAGGAAGTGAGAGGCTCGGGGAATGGAGGCCTGGAGCCTGGTGGTCCTGGTTCAGGTGCGGCCACTGCTTGGCCGTCAGCCAGCAGGCACAGGCTCCATGGGTGCCGGTCCTCCATCCCCAGCCCAGCTCACCCCGTGACCTTTCACATCGGCCTTAAAGTTGTTCATGTCCTCGTCCACCAGGCGCCCAGCCACCACAATCTCAGAGCCATCGTAGAAGTGTGGGTAAATGTTCTGGGTGAGGTCCAGGATAGCATTCTCAGGGTACTTCACCTCCACCTCCGTCAGCAGCGGGTTGGCCACCTCCTCATAGAAGCCCTAGAGTCCAGAGATGGGACCTGGTCACCTCAGGCCACCAGGCCATTTGGGCATGGAGAGGTCAGGGTGGGTGTGCCCTCACTGACACCCCTGGGCCAGGCCTGGCCTGCTCGCCCCTTCTCCGGGGCTGGGAAGAATGCAAAGGTGAGGACAGAGCTCTCGGCACACAGAAAGCACTCCAAAAATGCTGGAACGAAAGTAAGGAGAGAAGGCAGGATGTGGGGTGGGAGCGGGCAGGATGAGGCCCGGGGGCCCCACCGCAGGGCTGGAGGTGCTGTCGCCTGCGCCAGGGATGAGTGGGGTTGCCAGGTTTAGCGAAAGAAAATACAGGACATGCAGTTAAATTTGAATGTCAGGTAAACAAGAAGTTAATTTTTAGCATAAGTATGTCTGTTATGGGATGAATTGTATACCCCCAAAATACATAGGTTAAATTCCTTACCCCCAGTACCTCAACATGTGACCTTATTTGGGGATAGGGTCTTTAGAGAGGTAACCGAGTTAAAATGAGGTCGTTAGGATAGACCTCAATCCAACATGACTGGTGTCCTTAGGAAAGGGGGAAATTTGGACCCAGAGACAGACACACACGAGGAAAATGATGTGAAGAGAAAGGGAGAAGATGAACATCTACAAGCCAAGGAGCGAGGCCTGGAAGATCTGCCCCCCTAGAGCCCTCACAAGGAACCAAGCCTGTCAACACCTGGATCTTGGACTTCTAGCCTCCAGAAATGTGAGACAGTAAGTGTCTGTTGTTTAAGCCATTTTGTTTGTAGCATTTTGTTATGGCAGCCCCAGCAAACAAATACAGTGTCTTGTACAATCTTTAGGGCAAAGCTTATGCTAAAAAATTACTCATTTTTTAATCAGAAATTCATATTTAACTGATGTCCTATATTTGATCTGGCAGTCCTGTGGAGGGGGTGGATCTGCCCCCTGTAGCCCGAGGACAAAACCAGAACCATTACTGATGGGTAAGTGGTAACCAGAGGTATCAACTTAAGAGGAACAACTTCCAGAGGAAGGAGTGAGCTCCTCATTCCTAGACGGGTACAAGTAAGGCATACCTGTAACTGCAAGTCGGCATCGGAATCCTCATAAATGTGCCGGGCAAATCCATTGTTCTCCAGGGCCATCTTTTCCAGGAAGTTATAATTCAGATTGTGGCCAAAGCCCAGGTTATATAAGGGGAACTTGCCTCCAATGGCACTGTGCACGTTCTCCTGGATTTTTTCAGGTCTGCTTTCACCTGCAGGATAAAGGGGTGTTCACACCCCAGCCACTGCCCCAGCAACTGTCTGGACTAGTTCTGTCTGAAGAGGTCTGACTCCTGCATGTGCAGAGCTGGTGGCATCGTGGCCATGAGCCCTTGTCAGGGCCGACGGCGGGGAGTCCTGGCAGGGGGAGGGAAGCCCTGCTCTTGAGAGGCTCACAGTCCGTGGGGGGGCCTGGGGAGAGCTGCCCACGGTCTTACAGCAAGCAGGCTGCAGAGCCAGGAGTGGCAGCCAGGCACTGTGGTTCTGGTTCACAGCCATGGCCTCCTGCCTTACCAGCATTGGCGTCCCCGTCGGTCAGCATGATGATGATGGAGGTGCTCCTCTCTGGGACGATGTGCTCCTCCCGAGCCCTGTTCAGCATGCTGATGCCTCTCAGCAGCCCGTCGTTGATGTTGGTCACTGGCACACAGACAACACCGTGGGAGGGGGTCCTCCGGGGCCAGGTGGAGGAGTTCAGGACATTAGGCCCGGCTCACGTGCCCAAGAACCCAGGCCACCAGTAGGTGGTGGTACTTGGTAAATATTGACTAGGGAGTGAAGAATGAATGATTTCTTCTTTCAAATGGGGGTAAAACCAGCCCCTCAGGGCTGCTAGGGATAGAAGCACGTGGTGATTGTAAAAACAATTTGGGAAACAGTGAGATGGACTCCCAGCCTGCTCACTGGGAGGAGCGGGGAGCAGTGAAGATATCACTTGTGATTTTCCATAAGAAACAGCCTATGATAAGGGTTCTCTGTGGTCTTATTTTGCGAGGATTTGTGGGGCACTGAGATGACGGGTTAAAAACAGAAAGAATGGGTTTTCTTAGACTGCAGAAGAGACAGCCTGCACTCAAGCCTGAGGACCCCCACCCTAGTCCCACGTCTACCCCCAGCTGGGGTCTGCCAGCAAAGTCTGTGCCCCAAGAAGGAGGAACGCAGGCTGCTCAGGCCAAGTGACGGGCAGCAGGAGTGTGCACTCCCCTCTGTTCTTACTTCCTTGAACACGAATATTGTTCACAAACGTCCTGGCCTCCTGGATGTTCTCAGGAAGGGCTTGAACTAAATTGTCTTTCCAAGTGATCACATCTCCACTGAACAGGATGAAATTCAGGTAGTCATCCTCTTTCATATCATCCAGGATTTTGAGGAGGGAATCTTTTGTCTGGGAAAGAGAAAGAGGAGCAGACAAGAAGCTGGGAGAGGGAGCGGCAGACAGCCTGGTGTCTTCCCAGGCCGGGCTGGCGGTGGGGCACCTGCCACCTGAAATGAAAGGGGCAGATGTTTTGTGCCTTTTATTATCCCGTTCCCCTTCCTCCTCTTTCACTGGAAATATCAGCTTTGTCCACTTAAAATAAAAAGTCTCTCTCCTCCACCCCTCACCCCCACTTACGCAGAGGACAGTACCTGTTCCAGTTTCCGACCATGCATGGAGCCGCTGATATCAATCACAAAGACCAGATTCTTAGGCACCACAGGAAGGCCTTGAGGTGCAAAGAAATGCACAAAGTAGCCATTGACTATCTGGAAAGGGGAGAGAGAGACTGGAGGCCCACATCATTTTAGCAACTGCATGTGGGCTACCCTTGCAAATAGAAGCAGACATGTAGCAGGTCAAGAAGATGTTTGTTCCCACCTTCCTGAATGTGCCACACAAACCCTGGGCTGCCTGCCACCCCCATGCCCGACAGGAAACTTGCCCTAGGAACGAAGATCCAGAGTGAGGGTGGCACTAGATGTAGCTGTGGCCCCCCGCCCGCACCAGCCCTCACTCCTCTGTGATGTGGAATCGACCAGCCTGATGAAGCCAGTGAGGAGGTACCTGCACGTTGGCTGGAGAATCTCTGTTCACATCATAGGTGATGACGAAATCTCCTTTGAGGAGGGAGTCGGTACAGGTTGGGCATGAACGCTGTTGGTCCAAGCTGGGCTTGAAGGACACATGACCCTGAGTGGGGAGAAGGTGGGCCTTGCTCAGCTTGGCCAGGGTCTGCCCACTGCAGACCTCAACCCAGGGTTGCCCTGAGGAGTCAGGCACAGCCCTCGTAGAGAGGAACCCGGAGGCCAGCACCTGGAGAGTCATGCTGCCATCCAGCATACACTGGCCTTTCTGAGCACCTCTGTCCCCTCAGAGATCTGGGGCGCCTCAGAGGGCAATGGCCTTGTCCTATTTAGCCTTCATCTTTCCCTGCTCAGCTAAGTCCCTTAGCTCAGCCTACTTGGTGTTCATCACTGAGGAGTCACTTGAGGAGGGGAGTTTTGCCCCATGAAAAGGAACTTCATGTCGAGTGGTTTGTGTTGGTGCCAAGGTGGGGCAGGGGTGGGGAGGAGGCAGAGCAGGGAGGTGGGAGAGGACCGGACCCGGCCGCTGCCCTGCAGAAGCCACCAGCCCTCTGAGTTTGTGCTCCTCAGGCCTCCCCCTGGAACCTCTGAATGACTGGGGTTTGCATTTCATGTAAAAGTCTATGCATCCACTTCCCATGACCAGCAAGACACTGGAATTGCTGGGGGCTTGGGGACTAGAGTCAACCACCAGCACCAGGAATAAAATTCCCTTTCATCTTCCACCCCTCAATGCAGATGGAATCAGTAGATCTAAATGACTCCCTCTAGTCTCAGTGTCCTTATCTGTAAAAAAGGACAGTAACCTGCCCTACCTGTCACCCCCCTGCCCTCGCCCAGATAGAATGAGACTGGGCTTTATAAATGGTTTCCCACCACCACCACCACCAGTTCCAGCCCAAGCAACTGGTCAAGCACTTCGAGGTAATCAAGCAGCCGTGCAGGCCCTGCTGAAACTGTGGGGGACAGGACGGGGGATGGGGCAGGGCTCCTGCGGCGGGTCAGTTCCTCTGGCAGGCCATCATCAGCAAGCAGCCCCCTACGTCCAGCGTCCTCGCTTCTGACCCAGGTGGCAGGGAGACAGTGACGGCTGCAGACATACACTCTCAAGCATCAGCCAGGCCCCAGCTCTCAGACTGTCCCTGCCCCTGCCCCCCAGGCCTGAGAGGCATCTGTACCACCTTTTTCCCTGAGAAGGACTTGGTGAGGGCACTGCTCAGGAGGTCATTGGTGATGAATGAGGCCTCAGCATCCAGTGCACTAATGCCCTGGGGCTCGAAGATGTCTGCCTCGATCTGAAATGTCCAAAGGTAAGGAAATGTTACTCAGGGACAGTGCAGAGGGCAGCCTCTGGGACAGGGCCAGAGGGAGGGGGATATGTCAGTGATGGTGCGGGGACCAGCTTCTAGGACAACTCTGTGACAGCCACACCTGGTGTCTCCCACCAAGAAAATGACCAAAAGGACCAGTCGATGGTTCTCTGACCCCAAAGCTCTTCCACCACCTGCCAGATGGTGTCCAATTTCCACCACTAAATTGTTTTCTTTGGGTTTCATACCTAATGTAGGTAAAGCACCCCCATAACAAGTTACTAGCTATACAGAGACACTTTGTGATGTCCCCAAGGGCCCAGCACCCAAGGATCCGGGTGGGTCCAGCCCAGCCTCCTCCCCTTGTCCCTGCTGCTGTGGCCGGAGCCATTGTAATTGCCCAAGCCTCCTCAGCCAGCACTGAGGCCCGGACCTGTGTTCTTGGCCCTGCTCCGAGCTCTGTCCCAAAGGCCCTTCCCCAAGCCCCCATCCTGTCCCCCAGTTTCAGCAGGGCCTGCAGGGGTGCTTGATTACCTCAAAGTGCTTGACCAGTTGTTTGGGCTGGATCTTAAGGTACATCTCGTACTTGCCCTTGTGCCTCTTCAGCAGCTCTTCGTAGGTTAGCTCAAACGTGACCTTGCTGCCCGCAGCCACATTGACGGACACCGTGAATTTCTCCAGCTTCCGCCCAGAGGCCCTGAATGGGGGTGCCAGGCAATGACTGCCCCACAGACGGCACAACCTCACCTGTCCTCGGCCTTGGGTTCAAGTCCCAACCCCTTGGGGGAGACACCGACCCACTCGAAGCCTCAGTTGTCTCTGTTGCCTCAGTTTCAAAAATGGGATAATGTGAGAATTACAGACACACATTACAACAGTAATAATAACCACTGCTGTTGTTGTTTGCATCCCTTGCAGGCCAGGCATTCTCCCCAAGGCCTGGGGGTCCTACTTACTTGACCAAGCCAGCGGTCTTGCCCTGGGACACAGCCTTTTCATACTGCTTCTTGGCAACTTCCTTCTCCTTGATATTCCCAGGGTAGGTAACACCATCGATGGTCCTGCAGGGAAAGGGAGTTGGGGGGCTCATGCTGGGCCAGACTCCCCACCAGAGCCCAGAGCCAGCAGGCCGAGTGCACCCACAGAGTGAAGTTGGTGATGAATGCTGTCTTGGGCAGCTCCACATCAAAGGAAACCTCCTTGGCGGCATCTGCCCGGTTGACGGCCCTCGTGGTGACGACATTGTGAGCAAAGCGGGAGGTCACCTTGCAGCTGATCTTGGTACTGTAGACCTCAATGCCATCAACCGCCTGTGGGAGAGAGGATGGCAATCAGCAGCGGTGGCCTGCCAACCTGCGCCACTGGGAAACCAAGTCTTCAACCTGGCCACTCCTCTTCCCAGCTCCTTTTACAGATTCCAAAGACCCTGCCTGGTAAGTGACCCTCCATTGTCCCGGTCACCCATGTTGGAAGCTTGGGTGGCCTCCTCCATCCCTATGTGCAATTGGTCACCATTTGATGATGGGGGCCTGGACAGTCCTGATGCCTTGTGGCCAGCGCTGGCCTTTCTGAGCACCTCAGAAATCAGGGGCTTCTCGGAGGGCAGAGGCCTTGTCTGATCCGGCCTTTGTTTCTCCCTATTCACTGGGCCCCGCAAGTTCCTTAGCACAGCCTGACTGGTTGCTCAGCAGCAAGAAGTCACTTAGGGAGGGGAGTTTTGCACCATGAAAAGGAACTTCATGTTGTGCCAAGAGGAGAAGGAGGAGAGAGGAAGCAAAGTGGGGCGGGGCGGGGGGGGGGCGGTGCGGGGTGGGGGGCATCCTGCTCTGCCTCCTTAACCCTGTAATCGGTTCCCATGCAGCTTGCAGCCAGAGAGATCTTATAACAAACAAATATGACCCTCTCGCCCTCCCACTTAAAGCCCTCCCGTGCTGCCCATCACCCTCAGGACAGTGCTTCTGCTGGCTCCGAGGTCCTCCAGGCAGGCCCTGCCTCCTCCACTCAAGGCGCTCCAGCCAGGCCAGGTCTCCGCACGTCTGACCCAGTGGGGTCAGAGACCTGTTTAGCTCTTCCTGTTCACCTTTCACACTTGCGTTTAGAAGGATCTTGTTCCACCCTTTTACTGTGTCCTTTGGTAATTGCCTGATTCTACCTCCCAAGTGGGCATTTATTTCCAGTGCCGAGGGGATTGTGTGGGGCAGGCCTTCATGACCCCAACATGTTCTTTCCCACGGGGGTTCAGTAGACTAAGGGAGACTTTAGGGAGACATCTGGGTTAAACATGGATATAAGGATGCTTCGTGAGGATGTTACGGGGCTATTCATTGTGTGTCCCCAGGCCAGCCTAGTACCCACAACTGCCTGGTAAGTGTTTGTGGAAGGAAAGACTGATGGAATGGCCATTCTGGGCTGCATCTGGTGTGGCCTGGGAGGGCATGGTTCTCTGGCACTCTTTCCTGGGGGTCTTGAGTCACATGGGGGTCTGCTAGGGCAGGGGGCTGTGACCTGTTTGTCAGCTGTGCAGGACCTGCTGTTAGGGCCCACCTCTTTAGCTGTTGGGTAACCAGCTCCATCTTGCCCTACTTCACCCCACCCCATCCCTGGTGAAAGTCCTCACCCCTTCCTGGAGGCTCCGTTTCTGCAAAAGCAAAGACAAACAGTGGAGTCAGGCCGAGGCCAAGGTCAGTATGGCTCGGGGGGCAGGTTCTGGGCTGAGGCCAGGATTCGGTGGTGACTCTCCCCCACACACACCTTGAAGGGCCTTTGGACATAAGACCAACCCAGAGTCCCATGTCAGAGTAGGAAGGGCTCTGAATGGGTGGGGAAACTGAGAGCCAGAGAGGGCAGGTCTCCAGGCTACTCAGGGGAGCAGGGCAGGTAGAACCAAACCCAGAGCTCCTCCCCTGCCCCACATACCCCACCTCACTCTGCCTTTCCCTGCACCCCAGGTCCATGAGGCCCCCTCTGAGAGCACCCCGCCACCACTGCACACCACAGGGCTCAGCTCCGCCCTTCCTAGATGCCTCCGCCCTTTTCTCAGATGTGGACCGTTGTATCTCCTCAGTGAGGTGAGCAGTTCACGGGGCAGCACCCGTTTGACAGGTGGGGAAGAGACAGAGGCCCAGGAAGATTTCAGAGCTTTGCCCAAGATTAAACAGCAAGTCTGGAGCCCAGTTCTCTCAACATTTAGCCCCATCCCCTGCAGCTCACTGCCCAGCCCTCTACCTCCCCATCACCCATTTAGAAGACCACCTAGGCTGCTGAAGGGCCCAGATGGTGAAGAGGGGACGGACTTACCTCAAGCAGCCGGGAGGGGCTTCTCGGGAAGCCAAAGGCCACCGAGCCAGAGAGCAGGGCCAAGATGAGGCAGGGCCACCAAGTAGACGCCATCGCTGAGCATGCAGGCCTGGCTCACACTCTTTATATGAATCAGCTGACTGGTGGGGTCAGTGACCTGCAGCAAAGGGTGGGAGGAGCGGAGGCGGAGGCTGTCCGGGAAGCTGAGGTGTGGGTGGAATAACGGGTCTGATCTGCCAGTACCAGGGTGGGTATTGTCAACAGCATTTTGGGACTTTACTCCCAGTGGCTGGGGGATGTGGAGGCTCTGGGGAAAATAGAAGCTGTGTGTAAGCCCTGTGACTCCCTGGGTGAGGACAGTTGTGACAAGGTATGGCATCACATGTAAAGCAAACAGCATCTCTCAGCATTGTCGCCTCCCACCCGCACCAGTGACGTGGCTTCTGGATCGTAGTCCCCCTCTTCTCAAGGCTGCCAGGGCACAAAACCAATCCGTCATTCTAAGGCTCCAATCTTCGTGGCTGAAGCCCTTGCTCATTATCTTTCTATGTTTCTCACAGCCCCAGGGAAAGGACAAACCCCAAGTCCAGCGGCTCAGCTCTCTCTGTGAGCTGCCTCCAAGTTGCTTTTCTGAACTTTCTTTCCTCCCACTAGCATGCCCTGCCCTTGTCTGCATGCCGCATCTCTCATCTCTGCCAGCCCCAGTGTCTTCCTGCAGAAGCCTTCCTTTTTCATCCCCTGGCTGACCACAGGCAGCCCCGCTGCATCCTTACCCTGTGTGGACGTTTGCATGTTTAGGACTGATCACCGCCTCTAGCCTCTGGGCTCCTGAAGGGCCAGGCCATGTCATATTTATCCCTGCATTCCCAGGGCCTGACCGGTGACTCTGATGCCCTCAACCTTTTAAAGAGTCATTTTCCTGAAGTCTCCAGTGAGGCTGAGGCGCTGGCCTCCAGGACAATGGAAGCTTCAGAGACAGGGACTGTCCCCTCATAGTGGCGAATGAGGCCTCCTAGGCCACGCCAGGGCCCTGCCAGCCCCTGGACCTCCCAGAGTGGCAGCCATATGCTTGCCAAACTAATGCTGTTCTGAGCAAAATGACCCAGGGACCCTCCCACTCAGCCACTACTAAATGGAGGTGATGAGGAAGCCTGGGCACGGGGCAGCTAATTTAGGGATTGTGCCATGGCCTTGGCGGGAAGCTCTGTACCTGTGAGACGTCCAGAGCGAGTTGGCTGCTGGCAACAGAAGAACAGCAAGAAACCCCCTTATCTCTTGAAAGAACAATTCAGAGGCTGCTCAAGGGGCTCCTGAGGGACAGCAGGGGACTTGGAGGGACCCAGAGTCATCAAGCAGAATTTAGAATTAGATAGAATCTAAGAGATCTTCAGGCTCACTTTATATAGGAGGGGGAAATGAGACCCCAATTGGGCAGAATCTTACTCAGAGTGACGAGCCAGCTGGCAGCCCATGGCTCTCCCTCAAGAAGCCCAGAATACTCCAGACAACAGGTTGGTCTCTGAAACTCCATTCGCTGCCCTCCCTCCCCAGCCTGCCACTGAGGGCTCTGTGTTTCCTGGGCCTGGAGCAGCTGTGAAACTAACTCTGAATTTGTGTTACTGATCTGGGCCCTCATGAGCCTCATTTGGAGTGGGGACTGTACAGAAGCCAGCAGAGAAAAAGCAGAAATCCTTTGGAAAGGAGTGAATGGAGGCCATCAGCTTTCACCTGAAGGGCCAGCAGCTCCCTGAAGTGTCGGTTAACTCCCTGCGCCCTTTGACACTGCACTTGAACTGGATCCAAGGCAAAGCCAAGGGAAGGAAGGAACCTTGATGGTGTGTTCCGGGAATCAGTGTGAGGAGCAGCTGGGTTCAAATCACAGCTTCTGACTGGTGGCTGTCTCTGCCTTTGAGAAATACTATCTCACTGTCAGGTTGTAAACCCTCCATGGGAAATTGAGCTGAGGGTGGGACCCAGAAACTGCCTCCTGAGGCCCTGACCCCCGTGGGTACAGCTTCTGGCTACTGAGAGCACTTCTTCAGAACCCCAAGTCCATAGATATTTCGTGTTTCTCTCATACATTCATTTTAAGTGATACTTTGGAATATCTGGAATCAAATCCCATGAGGCTATGGCTATCAGTCACCCCATCTGACTGGAGTACTGACATGGGGGTAGTTAAGCACTCAGATGCTGACATCAGAGATCATAGGTTCAAATCCCAGCTCTGACACTTACAAGATGAGTGAGTTTGGACAAATTACCTAACCTCAGTTTCCTTAGTTGTAAATGGGCATGACAAAAGTCTCCCCTGGTGCTGCTGGAAGCATACATTTAGTTAATTCAACTACGGCACTTAACTTGGTGCCTGGCTATAGGATGCACTGAGTCAGCTGTGGCTGTGGCTGCTCACTCCTGTACATGCTGCCAGAATGCCATCTGGTCCCTGAACCTATGGGAGGAGGAGCTGTGTGCGGGGTTTACTCGGGGCATTCAGAGGGCATGGGGCAGGCAGCTGCAGAGAACAGGGTGGGGTGCGGGCAAATCAATGTGGGTTTCCTCCTGGCCTCCAGGTCTGCTGTGACTCCTGAGCCCTTCTGAGGGGCAGCATCTCGGGTTACCTCCCCGCCATCCTCCCTTCCAAAGAGCAGCCAGCCTGGGAGGGACATAGCCTATCTTTAATGGAAGTCATGGGTGCTTTGACACAGGAAGCCCCTTGGACAGTAAGGTGTGGCCTGGACAGCAGGTCAGGATGCTGTCCTCCAAGGCAGGACGGGTGTTCTGGCTACAAGGCTCAGAAGATGTCAGGGACGATATAGTCAGTGTGAACACCATCGATCAGTCCAGCTCCATTGTTGTGGACGAACCAGCAGGTCACCTCAACTCCATGCCGGGGATCCTTGCTGTAGTCTTTTTGCAAGCCTCTGGGGAGAGATAAGTCAGATGGGGTCACCTTTTGGACCCCACAGGGTACACAGCCCAGGAAGCCCATCCCACCTGTGTGAAAGCAGGAGGAAGGCCTGGATCAACGTTGGGCAATACCAAGCGCAGAGATGCTAAGAGAGCAGCCCACCCACCTGGTGACCGTAAACTGATGGTTCTTCACCACCATTGTGGCATCTGTCTTTGTGGGGTCAGAGCCTGGGTGGAGGTCGGACACTTTGTAATCAAAGGGGTGAAAGAATTGTCCTGGAAAGACACATTGGGGATGGCAGTTACCGGAGGGTGTAGTTGGGGGAGCCTTGCTCATGCCTTGCACTCAGGAGGTGCTCACTGGAGATTCAGAGAGTTGCTTGAACTTTTTTTTCCAAGGGCTTGGCTGTTTCTGATAAATTTTGGCATCAAAGCCACTTGTTTAGTTCACATGCTATAGAGAAGCAGATATATTGTCTGGTGGTTGGTTATACCTCCTGTCATTTTGGACCACTTTCAAAGGAATGTGACCGGGAGAGAGGTTGGATGGGTTGGCATGCACAGAGAACAGGGTCTGCAGGAAGGCCACAAGGAGAAGCAGTGTGGCTGATGGTCCATGACACCCAGGAGGTCTCTAGGAGCCTGCTGGACCTTTCTGTTTGCTCCCAGGCTTACTTCCGCTTTAGTTTGATTGCAGCCTTTTTGAGGGACTAGACCCTCACCCGGACAAGCCCTCTTTGGATCTCTAAGCCTTGGAGGTCATGTTGGAGGTGGGCCTGTCTGGATGCCCAGCTGCAGAGCTGACCAGTCCACCGGCTTCAATCCCCCACCCCCATAGCTCTGCCTGCCTGATTAGCCGTACCCAGCAGTCCATGTGTCCGTGCCGACATCCGGTGACTATCCAGCACGTAGAAGCCCAGGAAGTCCTGGTGGATGGCACTCCCCCTCCACACCCGGTGCAAGATGACCTCGAAGGTGCCTCCATCCTCCACAGACACCACCAGGTTCCTGTTTCTCTTGATGGTCACCACCACCCTGCAGGGGCAGGTGGCCATGGGGACTTATGTGGCTGCACTACACCCCTCTCCATCGAGCTGCTCCTGTCCTCCGGGACCCAGCTCTTATGATCCCCCCACCCTCACCCCCAGGTGATTAGGCGTTACCTGCTCTATGCTCCTTCCCACATGTTACTATTAAATATGGAGCGCTTACAATGTGCTAGGACCTGTGGGAAGCCTTCCATGAAAACTGCATCATTCAGATCTCACTCAATCCTGTGAGGACCAAGGCTCAGAGAGGTAAAATAAATTGCTCAAGGTCAAGCAGCAGAGCCAGGACTGGGAGCCCAGCCTGTCTAATATTAGAGTCTGTGTTCTCTGACTCTACATCTCACCTACGTCCTCCACACCAGACTCTGCCCACCTCTTCCAACAGCTCTGCTGTCCAGCCTTGGACTCTGTTGCTCAGAGGACCTTGTTGAATGAATGACGGAACAAACACAAGACAAGGCATATGAAGGCAGGTGCTGAAAGAGAAGCCCAGAGAACTCCAGAGTTCAACAGAGAAAGACTAGGAGGGCTTTGGGAAGAGGTGGGCGGCTTTGTTTGGTGGAGATGAGGTGGACTATATAGGCATTTGGAACATGTGTCCAGAAATTGAGGGAAACGGGGTGGTCCACAGAGTCCTAAATATCTGCGCAGCCTACCTGGAGGCCACATTAACGTCATTCGCTGACTTGGCTCAGGGGACAAGGGCCCAGCAGGCTCAGGCAGCAGAGCTGGCTCTGGGGCTTCTGTCTTGGTCCCTACCACACCTAGCCCTGCCTCCCTGCCCAGGCCCCAGTCCCAGTCTGGTTACTCGTCCTGCCGCAGTGAAGCCTGGTCCTTCCAGGAGAACACGGGCCCGCCCGAACCAGGGTTCAGTGTGATGTTCTGAGGAGTCACTTCCAGCTGAAAGCCCGTGGCGGGATTTGCGATCCCCAGGCGCCCAAAGTACGTGCCCTCATGCTGCCCAGGGCTCCTGGCCTTGTCGCCAATGAGCTGTCCATTCACTGAGAAGCCTGCAGTGGGATAAGGGCCATCCAGGTCAGGGAGGGGCCAGCTCTTACTAGATACGCACCTGGCCTGCCTTTGCTCATGCCTCCTGCTTGGGAAATCCCCGTGCCCTGTCCATGCTAGGCCATCTTTAAGGGTCTTACCTCCCAAGGGGAGCCTTCAGGGCTGATTCGAGCTGTACATAACACTCCCTCCTCTTCCCTCCTGCCACACTACGTATCCAGTATGTAGCCCTTGGGTCTGGGTCCTGAAAGAGGTTTTGCAGGACTTGGCCTGCTCCCTCTCTGTGACCCCAGCCCCTGACACAAGGGCAGGTCACAGTAGGTGCTGTAGATACATTTGTGGGGCCTCTTCCCAGAGGCCTTCTCTGACCTGTGCAGCGAAAATGCCCCTTCCCCATCGTCCATGTCCTAGTGCAGCAGGCATTATGCTCGGAAATTGTCATCTAAGAATTTGTCTACCTGTTTGTCTCCTCTAAACTTCATGAGAGCAGGGACTTTGTCTCGGTTCCTGCTGCATCCCTGGCCCTTAGCATGTGCTCAACAGACATTTGCAGGTGGACTGACTGGACTGAGAGGACAGAGTGACTGAGCGAGAGGAAGTCATTCCCATCCCTGAGCTCTGCTGGGGAGATGAACTCTGAGGCTCCCTCAGTCATGCTGGGGAGAAAGGCAGGGCAGAAAGGCTACATAATTTGCAGGACTAAGTACAAAATGAAAATGTTTAAAAATTGTTAAGAATTTTGGTCTTGGCCAGGTGCTCAGTTGGTTAGAGTGTCGTCCCAATACATCAGGGTTGTGGGTTTGATCCCCCATCAGGGCACATACAAGAAGCAACCAATGAGAGCATAAATAAGTGGAACAACAAATCAATGTCTCTCCTCTCTTCACCCTGCCCCCGCCTTCTCTTTCTCTTTCAAATCAATCAATCAATCAATCAATCAATCAAACAAATTGTTAAGCATTTCAAGACAGCAACAGGAGACCATTAGTCTGAGCCTGGGGCCCTTCTACATATAGGGTCCTGAGTGCCTGCACAGGTCACCCCCCACCATGAAGCAGGCAGCTGGATGGGGCTAGAAGAAGGCAAGTCGAGGCCAGGCAGGTGACAGGCGGGAGCGGGGGGTGTAAGAAGTAGAAGCCCTGGCCACTGTCCTGTCCATGGCAGAGGGTGTGATGTCACTGTACCTGTGCTGGGGTCCTGCACCAGACTCAGGACCACACCAGGCTCTTCATTGATGTTGAAGCACAGGGTGTCCTTTCTCTGGGGCACGTAGATGATGAAGTGGGGGTCCGTGTCCACTGGGGGCACAGCACGGCGTCCGTTAGATTGGGCATTGGGCAGATGGAGCCAGCCAGGGGCAAGGGCTCAATAGGCAGCAGTGACCCTCAGACTCTCCCGAGGACTCACCACCGGTCACTCGGTTTGGCAACTTCTCGACACCGTAACCGGGATGAGTCGAATGAGAAGGCTGATGCACAGCCGGCAGCACGAACGCTGACCCGCAAGAGCAAATGGCATTTAGAAGGAAGGCGGCTGGGCTTCCCTGGAGCTGCTGGCTCCTTTTCCGAAGCCCCTCCCACCCCGAGGCCACCGGAAGGAGCAGAAATGGACACAGAACATTTGATGCCTCTCGGGAGGTGGGAAGAGAAATTTGGCCCAGTGCAGTGGGCCGACCTGCTCTGTCTCCTTCCATGGGGACCTGGTGGGGCTGGTGGCAAAAGGGTGGGAGAGGTGAGGTCCATGTCAGGATACTGTCTGAGGATTCCCAGTGAGAGGCAGTGAGGAGAGCTGGAGCAGAGGAAGGAAGCCCAGGGCTGCCATTTCCTCATCAGGCAAAACCTAGGGGCCTTGCTCAGGACTGAAGGCACAGCCTGAGGGACAGTAACATGTAGAGGAGGGAGGTAGAGATGTGTGTCATCAAGACGGCTGCCACTTACACGGTCTGTGTCCCAGCATCTCTGTGGAGGACAATGACAGTGTCACCTTTGCTGCCCCACAAGAAAGACACGTGCACCTCATTGTCCAAGTGCACCCAGGGCCCAGAGGTTTATCAGGCCTGGGCCAGTCCTCCTCCTGGGGCCCCCAGCCCGCCCCAGGAGCCCAGGTCTCACAGACGTGTGCTCACACAAGAGCCCCACTGGAGGCCAGTGTGGGGCTCAGGATGTACGAGGTTCCCCACCTCGCCCGCCCCCCCGCCCCCCACAACACGCACACAGGAGGCAGCAAGTAGTTTGTGGTGAAGTGGGCAAGGGCATCTTGGGGATGAAAATGCCATGAGGGCCAGAAGCAGGGAGTTGGGGGTGGGGAGCTGCCAGCCAGAGCACATACTACTTGCCTAGCTGCTAAAATCCCCGTGAGACAACCAATGTGATTTAAACACTCACCCAAGGGCAGAGATCCTGGAGGGAGAGAAAAGGAGAAAAATTAAAGCCCAGGAGGTTTTTGGCCCTTAGAAGCCTCCCCAAGGCCCACAGCCTTCTCCTGTGCAGCAGCCATACCATCCAGTGGCTTGTCAATGACAGGCTCCAGGCCGTTTGGGTCTGTCAGGCCCTTCACAACCATAGAAGTCAGCGGGGTCACAAACTGATAGGTCAGTGCCATCTTCAGGGCCTGGGCTGACAGGTTGGCCTTCTCTTTCCCCTCCATCCTCATCCTAGGAGACAGACACCTGCTCCTAGCCCGGTGGCTTGGTGACAATGGACTTGCACTCCCTCATCCTTTCACTTACTTTTTCACTCATTCATCAAACATGCATTGAGCAACTGCAGTGTCCTTGTTCTGTGGCTGTCATCAAGGACCTCATGACTTAAAGACCTCCCACATAGAAAGCCTGGATATTTGGCAGGGTTGTGGGAATTTGCCTCAGAAGTACACAGAGAATTTAACAGCTGTGAGATTCTGGGCAAGTGGTCTCACCTCTCTGAGCTCAGTTTGTTCATCTGTTAAATGGGGATAATGAGGACATTCCCCTGTACAATTTGAGGATTAAATGAGTGTATCTGGACACAGCAGCCCCACAGTAAAGGGTAGCCTCCCTCACGGTAGCTCAGTGGCGGCAAAGAGTGTGCTGTCCTGTGGCCCCGGTGGGTCCTGCCTACACGATTGACTGACTGGTTGACATTAACTCAGTGAGCAAAGTAGGACAGTAAATCTGAGGCCAAGGAGTACCCTGGGGTGGACAGTGCCTGCTGGGCAGCCGCCGGGGCCATACCACTTAGCCAGCAGCTCCTGGATGGTGAGATAGGCCCAGAGACGTTCAACATGGTTCTCCAGCAGGTGGCCTCGCTCTTGGAGCAGTTTCTTCATCTCTTCCTCATCCACTAGGCAGGTTGTCCTGAATTCTTGGTCTCCCTGAGGGTTGTGATGTGGAGACAGGCTGTGAGAGCACAACCACTGGCTGGTGCTTGAGACTCGACGGGGCCCCACTCTTGTTTGGTCTCTGCAGCTTCCTTCTCAGCAGCCCCCCTTTCCAAAGCCTCCTCTCGTTATCTCCATCCATTCATTGTTTCCACAAAAGCCTGCTGGGCATCCTCTGTGAGCCAGGTTGGCCTAGGCCTTGGGCATCCCAGAGATAGGAGAGCCAGGCCCTGATCTCGTGGAATTACTCTTTCTACCTTGCTGCTTCTACCAGGTAGCTGTTTCCCCATGCCCTGCTCCTCCAAACACCTGCTTGTCCCCAGTGGGGGACATTCTCCCACTGCTGCACCATTCAACCTGCCACAGCACATAGATGTGCCTTCTCTCCCCAGCTACCCAGCTCCCTAAGGGCGTCCCATGCACCAGGCACTGTATAACCGTATTATATGGATTATTCCATTTACTCCACACAACTCTTCAGTGTAGTGTTACCCCATGGTACAGAAAGGAAACTGAGACCTAGAGAGCTGGACTCATTTGCTCAAGGTCACCCAGCTGGTCAGGGTGCAGCCAGGGGCCCTGCTCATTGAATGAGCTCTGCTCATTCAAAGCCTCAGCTCTTCACCCTCAGCAACACTGCAGGGCTTGAGCCCTCACCCTGCAGGACAGGGGCCAGGTCTCACACACCCCGGCACCCAACATGCATAGGAACACATGCTCCGCATCATGGCATAAAGATGGGTGCACAGCAGGTGTTCAGGAAATGGTATTCAAGTAAGAAGAAAGAGGCTGGCCTCTTGCTCTCTTATGCCTTGCAGGGAATGGTGTGAGGGGAAACAGGTGGTCCATTTTGGGCCAAGGGACTACAATTAATCAAGACCATGTTCACCCCATACCATACTGTCCCTCAGACACCTGCTTGGAGGAATGTTCTGGCCTGGGGTGTGCGTGGCACAGTGCAGGGGTGTGGACACTACTCTGGGGCAGGAATGGGGGACAATGTGGTTTTGGAGCCTCTGGTTACTGCACAGCCTCTCCACCCTACACAGCCCACTGTTTACCCTGTGGGCCTGCACATCAGCCTTGAAGCTGCTCCGTTTGTGGTCAGTGATGCGCCCAGCCACCACAATCTCCGAACCTTCGTAGTAGTGTTTATGGCTGTGCTGGGTCATGGCCGAGATGGCGTCCTTGGGGTATTGCAACTCCACATCCACCAGCAGCGGTTTGGCTACCTGGTCATAGAAACCCTGCAGGGGCGGGAGGTGCAGCTTCAGAACTGATATGTTACTCTGGGCACCCAATGGGAAACCCACTTACAAAGTGGGGTGGTGGGACCCACACTTTATAGAAGGAATCATAGGCTCAGAAGGGTTAAGTAACTGGTTTGAGGCACATGGCTAATTTGAACCTATGCCACAGCTTTATCTACTCCAGACTGATGGGCAAATGGCTGCCAAGGTGGGGCGCCCCATGGGCTGCCGTTGGTGGCACTCTGGGGGATGGGGTGGTGTAGGGGAGGAGACCTGCAGCTGCTGGGCGGCATCGTGGTCCTCATAGATTCTCTGGGCCCGTCCACTGTTCTCCATGGACATGACCTCCAGGAATTTGAAGTCCACATTATGGCCGAAGCCCAGGTTGTAGAGTGGGAACTTGCCCCTGATGGCGTTGCGGACATTCTTGAGGATCTGGGAACGGTTCGTCACCCCTGCAGCCACATACCCAGAGAATGACTGGATACCAGCTCACAGGCGCGTGGAGCACCAGGGCACTTTGAGCACACTTCCTGGGGGCCAAACCTCCCATCTTAGATGGGTTTCGCTTCCCACAGACATCTTGCAGCAACGCCTCCTTCTGGCTAATCTGGGAACTGCAACAACTGCTAACAGCTCCTTGCCTACCTACATGGATCCATCACAAACAGATCTGATTCTACTCTAAACCCTCCCATGGCTCTTTGCTGTGGCCTGCAAGGCCCTGCTGACCTTTCCACTCCTGTTTCACCTACTGCACATATGCCTGTGGTTCCCAGGCAGGGCCCGCCAGGGCACACACCATGTTTTGCTTAAGCTGCCCCGCTGCCGGAGGTCCCTTCCTGCTTCTCCTCTCCTACTTCTGGACTGAGCTCAGCAGTCACCTCCTCCAGGAGGCTTTCTCGGAACTTTCTGGGCCAGGTGCCCCTTGTCTGTGGTCCTGCAGCCTCCTGGCACCCTGTTTTTTTCAGGGTAAGTTCTTAACAGAGCTTCTGCTCCTGGGTCTGTCTCCCCCACAGACCCTGGGATCCTCAAGGACAGACATGTTTTGTTCTCTTGATATCTCTTCTTGGTCCCTAGCTCTATGCTGAATATATAGTTCACTAAATTCAACCCAGGAATCCTGCCCATCCTCCTGGGCCCTGTGTAATGCTGTCATGGAGAAACTTCCCCCGTTTTCCATCTCAGGACAGAAGTGTGTCTTGGAGCTCCTCCAGACTTTATGGTGTGAACTCTGTTTTTAGATCAGTTTTTGCCTTAGCCCTGAGTCCGTCTGATCCCCAACAGTAGCCCCAGTGCTTGGCTTTCCAACTGCAGCTTGAATGCCTTCAGTAAGGAAGAGATCAGTACCTCCCAAGGTAGCCCTCAAGGTGCTTACCCTCTGTGGGCTCGCCATCTGTCAACATGATGAGAATTGGGGCGTGGCTGCTGACACTTGGGGTGCTTCTCTGAGCTTTGTTCAAGATCTCAATTCCCCAGAGCAAACCTCCATTCAGGTTTGTGGCTGCAGAGAAGAGAAGGCAGACCAGTGTATGCTTTCATTCTTAGGGGACAGAGACAACACCAAGGTGGCCTGAGACACCTGCCCTTACACCCAGCCAGGGAGAAGTGCTGCACGAAGTCCCGAGCTGCTTGTAGATTGGCGGCGGATGCCAGCACCAGCGAGTCCCTCCACGACTGCACTTCAGACCCAAAGAGCACCAGGTCAAAGTAGTCCCCTGGCCGCAGGTCTTCCAGGATTTTAAGGAGTGCCTCCTTGGTCTGCAAGGACAGGACAGTCAGTGGAGGCACAGAGCCCCAGGATAGTGGCTTCTGTCAGCTCCAGATACCCATTTCAAAGATCCCCAGGGCAGAGGTACATGATGGACAAGCAGGAGGGGATGGCCAGGTGGTGCCAGGAGAAGGGTATCCTGCAGGGCCCTGGGGTTGGTTGGGGGAGAGAGAATATACCATTGTGGGAAGAAGAAATGACCAGGAGTTCGGGTGGGGGTGGGGGGTGAGATTCAGAAAGAGAACCCAGGGGGCTGAGTTCCTAAAACTCGGCTCATCCTTCCCTGGCCGGGTAACTCAGTTGCTTAGAGAGTCGTCCTGATACGCCAAGGTTGCAGGTTTGATCTCCGGTCAGGTACATACAAGAAGAAACCAATGAGTGCATAAATAAGCAGAACAACGAATCAATGTTTCTCTCTCTCTAAAAATCAATTAAAAAAACTAAAACTCTTCTTGCCCAACTGTGGTTCCATTGCACCATGGACAAGACACTTCAGAGCACAGAGAGCTAGGGCCGTGGCTTTGTTGCAAGATGCTTCCCCATGGGCCCCCATAATTATCTCCAGGTTCCATCTTCCAAGCACTTCCTCACTGATAGCCCATGATCCTGTGGGCATTATAATCATTCCATTTTGCCACTGAGGAGAAGTAAATGCGCTTGCCCACAGTTGCACAGGGAGGAAGTGTTTGATTCCAGAAACCCCAACCACTAGAATTTCCTGTTAAGTCACTCTGCCTCTGATCAGGAGCAGAAATCCCAAACCCAGACACAAGCAAAACCAGCATGGTGTGGGTGATAGGGCCAAAGAAGCTTCCAATGGGTGAATTGTTTAAAGGCATGGTTTACCTGCTTTATTTTCGCGCCTTGCATGGAGTTGCTGATGTCAATCACAAAAACCAGGTTCTTGTTCATGCTCGTCAAGTTTTGGGGGGCAAAGAAGTGGGCAAAGTGGTTATTGGTGACCTGAAACACAAAGGAACAAGTGAGGCCTCTCTCACGAGCTCCCCTGCCCACCTCTGAGTCTTAGGTCAGAAGCTTCAGGCTTACCAGGAGGTCGCAGGGCTTGTCTCGCTTGATATCGTAGGACACCCTGAATTCCCCATCCACCAAGGTGCTGGAGCATGTGGGGCAGGATTGTTGCTGGACCACAGTGGGGCGGAAGAGCACCTGACCCTGGAACCATCAAGGGCGTGAGGCATTACTGGTTTGTGCAGACACAAATAGGATGTTTGCAAAGATGACAACACGAGTAGTGTGTGCATGTGTGTGCACGTGTGTGTGTATGTTGCATGAGCATAGAAATGAGTCAGGTGGGCCTCACGCAGCTGCTGAGAGTAACACCTGTGGATAGTAGGGGAGAAAACCTATTTCTTTGCTTATATGCTTCTGAATCTTTGGGATTTCCTTAATAAGCATCACCATTTTGGGTACAAAACAATGGTAGTATGACAGTATGAGAGCATCAGTCAATTCAAACTATGGAGTAAAAAGGCAAGGCTATAGCACTCTGCTGGAAAATAGCACCCACCTGGAGAGTCAAAGAGCGGAGGCTGGAAGGGAGGACTGAGCGTGGGAGCTGAGGTCTGAACTGATTTTGTGTTGATGCTCAGGGAAATGAGGGATGGTTTTTACTTAGTACTTTTCTATGTTTCTGTACTTCTTTAAGACTTTTATTTTTAGTTTTTGTTTGTTATAAAATTAAGATATGCTCATCAAAAAAACTTGAGAAGAATTGTTAGGAACACAAAGACCCATTCCTTTGGTCCCCCACTGAAAGCAAACGTGTTTGCTAACACTCTGGGTGTCATAGTTTGTTTAAAGGGAACCCCCTAAAACTGTAAGAAACATTTCATTTTAATAAATTGTTATGAGTCACTACAAATGCTAGGTGAGAACGGAAGGGTTTGCTCCTGGCTCCAGTTGAGGGCAAGCCAGGAAGCAGGGCACCAGCTGGGTATCACCCACCCACATGCCATACCCCTCCAGGACTGGGAAGAGCACAAGCAGCAGGGTTCTGGGACTCCTGCAAGTGGGTGATGAGTGACAAGCGGCAAGCGGCTGGGTAGACCAAAGGCCTGTTCAAACCTAATTATGTTTCCAAAAACGCCAGAGCTTGGAATCCTAACTTCAATGGCATCTGACGTTTGCTAATGTGCCCTGAATGCCTTCCTATGGGTGTGAGACAGGCAAGGAGGAAACTGAGCCTCACAAAAGCCAGTAACTCATCCCAGACCACACAGCCAACGTGGGCGCCTTCCCCAGCCTCGGTTTACAGGCTTTTGCTAAGTTGCTCTGAGAACCAGGAGTGCCAAGTTCCCTTGGGATACCAAACCAGAAAACACCTGTCGCTCTCACCCCTATGAGAGCCTGAAGCCCCTGCCTGGTTCCCAGGCCAAGCTTGGCCACTCCTTAGGGAGCTGGGCCAGGTTGAGATGTCCTGGAGGGCCTGCCACCACACCCAGCCGTTCCACACACCTTTTTGTCTGAGAAGGACTTCTTGATGAGTTGAGTCGCTAGTTCCTTGGGTAGGAAGGAGGCCTGCGCATCCAGCTTGCTGATCCCTTGGGGCTCAAAGATGTCCACATCGATCTGCATCATTGAAGCGATTCCTGCACCAAGGCTCCCATGCGGGCCACCATCAAGTCTCAGCTAAGAGCCAACATGTGTCCTGGCCACCTACTGTGTGCAGTGTCCACCCAGCCCACAGCAAAGGGCCTGGAAGGTCATAGGCACTCCAGGAACATTCACCAAATGAAGATGTATATACCTGCACCCCTTAACTTGGCCACTACTGAGGTGCCAGAGACAACCACAGTCCCTTAGCCTGCCCAGGACTTTCCAGTTCACAAAGTACCTGGACATTTATTATCTCTTGTGATCCTTGTGGCAGTGTTGGGACACATAGCAACCCCCGTTAACAGAGAAGCAAGCTGAGGCTCGGAGAGGGGGAGGTTAGAAGGTTCAGGAAGCCTTCTGCCCATGGAGAGACCATCGGAGCCCACCCTGAAGGGTCGGTCCCCTCCCCTGCATGCTCAGGTCTGGGATGGTGCACGATGGGTTTTGAGCCAACGCTTAGAGCCAGGGAGAGGCATAGGCAGGAGCCCCGCTCCCGAGACCATTCCCCTGAGTCCGCAGTCACCGCAGTCTACCTCAAAATGATGCACCAGCTGCTTGGGCTTGACTTTGATGATAATGTCGTACTGCATAAGCTTTCGCTTCAGCATCTCCTCGTACGTCAGCCGGAACAGGGCTTTGCTCTGGGGTCCGATGGTGAGGTAGATGGTGAACCGCTCCATTGTTCTTCCTGAGGCCCTGGTCATGCCACCACAGGCAACAACACAGACTAATGGTAAGTGACATGTGGGTCCTTGTCACCTAAATTGTGGGCCTCAGTATCAATTTCTCTTATTTTAGTGCTATTCTCTGGTGTCTTTGACCCTCATCCTTATCTTAGCTAGCCGGTCAGAGTCAGGGCCTGAGGACAGGGACCCACTGCTCCTGCAGGCTGGTCTGGGAGATGGGCAAGTCAACACAGCCTGGTCTGGTGCACCTGTGCTGACGTTTGGGTTTGGGCAGTTTGCTCTCTTCCCATCAGTTTGGAGCTTCTCTCCACCCAAGGCCACCCTGCTGTCCTCAGATCTGTCCTGAGCTCAAAACTCACCTGACAAGGCCAGCATTCTCTCCTGAGATGGCTGCTTTCCGGTACTGCTTGTGTGCAATGCTTTTCTCCTTTATTTGCCCGAAAAATGCCTTTCCATTTGTTGTGCTGCAGGGAGGAGGAAGCCCTCAGGGGAAGTGCCCTTTCCTGACCACATAGGTCCTTCATATTGGAGGCCCCTGAGACCCTGAGAAAGCACTGTCCAGGTGAGCGCTCATGGGAGGGTATCTCCTGCTGGCCTCCTTCTGCTCACAGAATTCTGGGAGGCCCCTTGGAAATGAGGTCAGCGGCTACAGCCAGAGTCCAGCAAACAGCCCGCCTTTGCTCCTTGGGCCCTAGGCTGAAAACATGGTCAGAGGCCCCAGTTTGCTGCCTGTACTGAGAGCCCAGAAACACACCTATAGGACTATTCCTCCCTTCAGAGCTGAAGTGGCCTGTGGCCCTTTGGGAAATGAGGAGATGGTTTGCACTATCTGGCTACTTCGAGCCATGGTCTTGTCTGGGCCCAGAGAACGGACGGTTCTGGGTGTGGGAGTCAGGCAGGGCACGCACATGGCAAAGTCACTGATGAAGGCTGTCTTGGGGATCTCCACATCGAAGGACACTTCCTTGGCTTTGTCAGCAGTGTTGAACACTTGGCTGGTGATGACATAGTGGGCGAAGCGAGAGGTCACTTTGCAGTTGACTTTCAAGCTCTGGATGATCACACCGTTGACAGTCTAAAGTGAGACATGAGGGCACTGTGGCCTGGGATGGGGACCTCTGAACCAGTGAGAGACCTGTGTCATATTAGGGTCAGCACACAGTTCTCACTGACACAAGGTGCCTGAGGCACAGACCAGACCTCCGAGGGAGACCCATTTGTTCTCTGCCTGAGGCGGGACAGTGGAGATGAGGTGGCACAGGAGCATCCCCGTTTCCAGGAGAGAGGAGTCCCTTTACCCAGAGCACTAACAGAGGGGCGCACCCCCAGGGACAGGGAAAACAAGGCTGTAATAATGGCCCCACCACCAACTCCTTTGCGGAGACTCACTCACTGTGTCTACAGCCTGTCGTTTCTGTAAAACAAACCAGAGTCAATGTGAGTGTGAATGCTCAGGGGTCCACGGCTTTTTGTCACGGGATGGGAGTGGGACACAGCCTATATCCTCTGCCCCTTGGCCTCACTCTCCAGTCAGAGTTGGTCAGGGAGTATGGGGGTGGCCTCTGTCCCCGGTGCAAGGGTCTTGTGTCCCCTTCCCAGGCCCTGTCCAGGCCCAGCTGCCTGTTTCTGCCCCGAGGGTTGATCTACATACCTCGCTACTTTTGGGCCTTTTGGGTGCACCCTGAGTGGGCATGGCCTTCAGGGTGAGGAGGGACACCAGGGACAAACACAGCAGCGTCCGCATCCCCATGGCGCCATCCATGGTCTCAAGGCTCCTGTTGCCCTGTCACTTCACTCAAACCATCAATCAATAAAGTGCTAGATAAACATGGATTAAACATTAGACAAGATGAAAGCAAATATTACAATTCGGGGGATCTAAAATTGACAGTGGGGGGATTCCCAGCTGTGTAAGCTCCTGACCAGACTCAGACTGTGCCCTTCTATCTAGAACTGCTCTCAGACAATGTGCATTGTGAAGCCCCTGGCTGCTCGTCTAATCCTGGATCTGGCAGAGGGCAACACCAGTGACACAGTGACATGTGTCAAGAAACCACAGTTAAAATGGATTTCTAAACTTTGTTAAATGTTACGTTAGAAATTCTTTAAGTATCAAGAAACATTTCAGACAGTCACACTTTGGCCAGGGAGCCCTGTGGCTTAGAAAGTGTCTGCCCATGCCGCGTTTCTGAAGGCACCAAGCCTAGCAGTTCTGCCAGAGGCAGTCTGGGCAGTCCTCGGGATGCGTAATGGGGGACCCATGCTTTAGGACAGTTGCTCCATCTCTCTGCTCCTTCTTGCCCAGATTTGGAAAGAAGAACAGAAGTAGCCCTATTGTTACGTCTTCTGGGAAGGAGATGACAGGAGAATGCCACCTTTTCATAATGGAGGGCTGGTTATGTGCCAAGCATTGCTCTAATCCCTTTACTGTCTAATTTTATCCTCATAGTGTCCCTGAATGTTCCTGGGACGGGGGCCTCTGAGCCTGTGAGAGACTTCCGTGTTGCACTGGGGTTCAGCACAGAGCTCTGATGCAAGAGACTAGCAAGTGACAGAGCAGGTATTTAAACCCAGGTCTGTCAGACTCCAAGACCCAAGCCTATCATGTGATGACAGAAATGCCCTCTGCATTATTAGAAAGAAGGGAGAAGCAGAGTCAAAAACCCCAAAGACCCTTCTTTTACCTACAATTTCTTAATTTTCATGCCCAAACCCTTCCTGCCTCTTACAAGCCACAACACACTGCACAGACATGGCCCCTGGTCAATCTACTCCAGGGCCCTGGGTGGAATGTACTGGCTGCTGTTACCCTGATGTGGTGAGTGGACTCAGGGGACTCTTTGATCTCTGTTTGCTTGTCCTGGACTTTGTCTCACAGAACAGCTTCTGGGAAAGTGTTTGTTGTACCCAGGCCAGAATGACCTTCTGGCTTCTTTTCTGGCCTTTGTAAAAGTTGAGCTGGATCAACACTAAACTATACATTCGAGGCTCTGTTTTCCTGCACCCAGTAGGGACTGAGCCCAAGTAGGTATCTTGGGCCCAGTGCCAAGCAGTGGGGCCTCACAGCGGTGAAACTTGAGTGCCTCACTATGTTCAGCGAGCTGAGGCTTCAGAAAAGGAGACAAGTCAGAGGAAGCTCAGTGAATCCAAGGAGTGCTCAGAAGCTGAAGAGGAACATGTGGGAGCAATAGAAATCGAAAGGGTAGAGCTCATCTTCCACAGGGCTTAGGAGAAGCCTCCTGGAGGAGGTGGCCAAGAAATAGAGCAGCACTTAGGAAGAAGGAGATGGGAAGGGGAGGGAGAGAAAAAGCAGGTGGGTGCGTGTGAATCATGCTTGGGGAAGGTGCAGCTGTCTGTGTGATGGGAGCAGAACCTGATGCAGAGGAGTGGGGAAGAGGCATGGGAGGTGGGTTTGAGACCTGCTGGTCCAGGGGTCTGAAAGTGGCCAGTCTTTTGGGTGGAAAACACTGAAGTATTTTAAACAGGGGTATGGCAAGATCAAGACTGGACTGTTGGGAGATGGCTAGCACTGAGCCTGGTCCATCGAAGGTGCTGAAAACACACTTATGTGGCCTGGGGAGGATACAAGATATGGGGAGAGCTAACAGTGACTGGTGTCTGGCCTACTTCTCAGGACACCTTTTATGTCCTAATTCATTTACTGCTCACAACTACTGCCCAAGAGATAGACACTGTTATTGTTCTCCTGTTAGAGGAAAGGTTGACTCATGCTGTGGATGTGGTTGGTGAGGAGACGGGTGGACAGAAAGCAGCTGAGGTGGATTGACCCCGGGGGCCTGAGAGGGTAGCTGTGCTGCTGGTGCGACAGGACAGCACACAGGGCCAGACTTGCTCTGAGTTCTACCCACACAGCCAATTGCCTGCTTTATTGTCAGAGAGTCCCTCAATCTGATATGTCCAAACTGAAGTCATGACCTTTCTCTCCCCTTCCTGCACCCCCACCACCAAGCCTGGTCTTCCCCTCTTGTTGTCCACGCCAATGAAGGCCACCACCATCCTTCTAGGCATCTAAGTCACAAAGCTTGGTGTAATCCTGATGCTGGTGTCCCCTAGACACCCTACCCCAACCCTCAAAATATCTTTCTAGTCCACTTACTTCTCTCCAAATCCCCAGTTACCACTGAGTCTAAGCCACCCTCGTCTCTCACCTAGAGACCTGTTTCATCTATTTCCACTCTGCTCCCACAGGCTCTTCTCTTGCAGCGATCAGAGTCATCATTTAAAAAGCCAACCTGCTCTAGGCCTTTCCCTATCTAACACACTTCCAGGTCCTGAGTAGTCTGGCCCTTGCTGACTCCTCCATGTCAACCCAGCCACGGCCCCTCTAGGTCTCTCAGTTTCAACCATAGGAACATTTTCCTGGTCCACATAGGCGGGTGCTTGTCCACTCATTCATTTATCAACCCCCAATTTATCTGTTCACATCTGTTGGGTGCCAGCCTCATGTCAAATACTGGATTTGGGGTGTTGAAGCAGACAGGCACAACTCAGTGTTCAGGGAGTACATACTGAGGTGTGGAGGTGGAAACACAAAAGAAGTCCCTTGGGCCTTAGCACATGGTGCTCCCTCTGACTGGAAAAGTTTTCCTTCAAACATATGCGGAAGCAATGCTTGATTGGGGCAACCTCCTCTGGATGCCTAGGCTGAATCCAGTGACCTTTCTGCACAGCATTGATCTCAGTTAGCAAGAATAACTTGTTAGGATGCTTGGTTGATTAATGGCTATCTTCCTTTTTGACTTTAAGCCCCACAGGGGCAGGACTTTGTCTTGTTCATTTTGTGCTTCTAGGGCAGGGCGCCAGCCCTGCACCATGTGGGCCCATACTAAATGTATATAGAGTGACTGATAGATTTGATGAAGGGCAAGTTGGGGGAAGTAAAAGGCACAGGGCAGAGCACAGAACCTTGGGAAACTTCAAAACCTGAGGACAGCGTGAGAAGTCAAAAGAGAATAGAAGTGGCCCTGGCTGGTGTGGCTCACTGGATTGACTGCTGGACTGCAAACTGAAGGGTCACCTGTTTGATTCTCAGTCAAGAGCACATGCTTAGGTTGCAGGCCGGGTCCCCAGTTGGGGACATGCAAGAGGCAGCTGATAGGTGTTTTGTTCACACATCAATGTTTCTCTCCCTCTTTTTCCCTCCCTTCCCTTCTCTCCAAAAAATAAATAAAATTGAGAGGCGGGGAGAGAAAGAATAGAAGTGTATAAGGGGATCAGGAGCACCAGGAAAATTCTAGAAACCAAGAAACAAGAGGATTCCCCAGAGGGCCAAAGAATGCTGGGAAGAGGGGTGGAAAAGGACTAAAATAAACATTTAGGGAACCGGAGTCATTTTCTAGGAAACTCTCTTGGGGGCAGATTAGGCCAACTGAGATGAGGCCAAGTGGACTCATACAGGCATGCTTAGGAAAGAGTAAACTCTAAGGCTTCTAAAATGTTGTTTTGAGCTTCTTAACGTCCCAGGGACTCGTTTTATTTAACTGTAAAGTGAGGATGATAATAGCAACAGCCACACAGGATTGATGTAAGAATTCAATGAACTAATGTACTTGACTCTGGGAGGAGACTGGGGATTAACTGGGACAGAGCATGAATTAACTTTCCAGGGTAATAGCATGCTCTATATTATGTATTTTCAACAAGGGCGATATTGCCTCCAACTGAGAAAAAATTAGTTGTCAGGTATAGGCAAAAGGAATCTTATATTTCAAAGAGATGAAGTCAGGTCCTTGAGAAATACACTCCTGGATTGTAGAAGGACACAGGAAGGCTTTACAACTGCAAGATTTCTTTTAGTAAATACTTTAGGAGAGGGAAGTGTTGGCTGGAGCAAACAATAAGTTCTTGTGGTGGCTTTGAGCTTTCATAGGCAGGCCTTTAAGGGAGGGTCAGGGTCTTCCTAGGGACACTGCCTTAAGCTGTTTGAAGCCCTGCCAGAGTTTGGTCAAGTCACTTACGGCAGGGGAATGGATGGAGTCATTATGGAGTTCTTCACACTTTGCAATACATAGCCTGAAGTGTTTAGGAGTGAAGCGTACTGATATGTCCAATTACTTTGCAATGAGTTAAAAAAAAAAAGATGTATTGATGGATGCACAGGTAAATGCGTGAGAAAGGAGTAAAAAATACCAAATGTTACCTCTAAGTCTGGAGTTTGTATCTACCACCCACCCCTTTAGAATGTTAGCTCCAGGAGAGCAAGGAGTTTGTCGACCTGGCACCGTGGTAGGTAGTCAATATTTGTAAAATGAATGGCTAATACTTGAAAAGCGCTTAGAACAAGTGCTCAATAAGCAAAAGCTTCCGTGACTATCCTATCATCTATCTACCTATCTATTTATCTATCTAATCTCATCTAATGCAATCCAATCTCATTTAATCCAATCTAATCTAATCTAATCTTTTTTTTTTTTTTTTTTTGGCCAGCACCGCGAAAGTTCTTAGTGGTGGAGCTGAGGCTGAGACTGCGCGCAAGGCCCGGAGGAGCCGCTCTGGCCGCCGGGCGCCTCGGCTTTATGGTAGGTCCTCCGGCGGCTGCGGAACCACCCTACGGAGCGTCCCCGACTGCCAGAGCATGCGCGGAGCCGCGCCGGCTGGGATCGCTATGGCAGCGGCGTCGCCTTGGGCCGGGTCTTCGCGCTCGCGCCCGGGCCGGGCCATCTTTGCAGCCCCGGGCAAGGCAGCTTCTCGGGCGTGAGCCGGGCCTCTCGCTGTGGCGCGTTACCCTGCCTTCAGCTGCCGTTGCCACCGCACCACGACTGTTACTCCGCGCCGGGAACATGCCCCTGGACGCTTACTGCTACCTGCAGGTCGTGGGCAGGGGCAGCTACGGGGAGGTGACGCTCGTGAGGCACCGGCGGGACGGCAGGCAGGTCGGCGGAGTTTAGGGGTCCATCTGGGGGCGTGGGGCACGCAGGGATTTGTCGAGGGCGTCATCCCAATGTTAGGCCCCTGTAGTGACTGAAGTGGACTCACCTCGTTTGGCATTTCCCCTGGGCCAATGTCCCAGACCACTAAGACAGGCCATGCCTTCTGTAATATGCACCCTGAACGAAACCAAAGGAGTTTTTCTTTGTAGTTTTAATTGGTGTGCTTGATCTACACTTTCTCCTACGCTCAGCAGCCCCACGCGATCATGCATTCCCAGGACCTAATACAGCGCCTGGCAAATATTATTCCTTGAATGACAGGCCCTGTCCTTACGACCTCAAGACTGTGGACTTAACTCAACTCCGCACCTTCCCGCCAAACCTTCTCTCATGATCCTTATTTCAGCGAGTAGCACCACCAACCGGTCCGTTGCCCATGCTGGACACCTGGGAGTCATTCTTGACTCCCCTCTTCCCCCCACTCCCATTCATCTGTCCACTGAGCCAGCAGGCTCTTCTCCACCTCCACTGCTACTGCCCCAACCCAGGACATCATTGTCTCTAGATAAGCTATTGTCGAGGCTTCCCGCTGGTCCTCCCTGCCAGTCCACTTGCTCTTCTCCAATCCATCCCTTTCATTGCAGTCTTAGTGATTGTTCTAAAACTTAAATCTAACATAAGTTTTATATTATAAATATAAAATATCTAATATCTAATGTCACTCCTTTGCTAGAGCACTGTATCCCAACCTCAGAATAACGAGCTAGTTCTTTAATGTAGTTTGTAAATAGGGTGACTAATGTATTGTACAAACTGGGACAAGTTTGAAACTGAAAGGAGGTGCCATTAATAATTGCACCAACACAGTGGGACTGCTCCAGACAAGCTTAGAGATGTCTCTCTTAAGTATAAGGCTTTCTCACCTATTCTGCCTTGCCTCAGGTGTTGGCCACTCAGGTGAGAGGGGGAAGTCATTAGTTTTTTTGAGTCAAGGATGGGGTTCTAGCTATAATAATAGCCCCTCACATTTGAGCAGTAGTTTACATTTTACAAAGCACATTTATATATATGTTTGTTAAGTAAGGAGTTGTATGGTCTTTTAATTGATTGAGGGCAGTGTATTGGGTGTGAGATGATACTGATTTTTTTTTAAAAGTAGGAATAATCTGTATGTTGAGGATCAGTGAGTTTTAACCTTATTGGGATATGGATCCCTTTGAGTACTTAACGCAACCCATGAAATCATTCTGTCTGCAGAAATTTTGGGGGACCCTCCCCCTGTCCCTGCTCTTAAGTCTAACCTGTAAAAAATACTGTTAGTGATAGCAAATGTTTTTCCCCCCCAGTTTTGTGCATTATGAATAACAAAATGACTAGGTTATCGGACAGGTTCCAGAAGATTAGTTTTGAAGACATTCAGGGAAACTCTAAATACTTCTGAACGAATAAAACTGTAGGTTTATTTGTGCATTGTAAAAATGTGTGTTTTCTTTGTAGTATGTCATCAAAAAACTCAACCTCCGAAATGCCTCCAGCCGAGAGCGGCGAGCTGCTGAACAGGAAGCCCAGCTCTTGTCTCAGCTGAAACACCCGAACATTGTCACCTATAAGGAGTCATGGGAGGGAGGGGATGGTCTTCTGTACATTGTCATGGGCTTCTGCGAAGGAGGTGATCTGTACCGAAAGCTCAAGGAACAAAAAGGGCAGCTTCTGCCTGAAAGTCAGGTGGTGGAATGGTTTGTTCAGATTGCCATGGCTCTGCAGGTACCGTCCAGACTCAGCATCCTACTTGTTCCAAGGGGACAGGGAAATTGCAGGTGGATTTTAGGGAAATTCTTCCCCAAATGTGTACGTGAAGAAAATGTATTTTTTTGAAAATTTATTTATGAAGTAGAGCCAGTCATCCGTGTTGTATCATTGGAACGTTTCTGAATAAGTGATACGATGTAGAGATGGATTTCATGTCTAATTGGAGGGGAAGCCAGTTCTCTATTCTTTTGATATGTATACCAAAGTTCATTTTAAGGCCCCTCAGTCTACAGAGAGCAAAGAAGGATCATGTTTGTTATCAGCTGGTCAGCTGTGTCATACTGAAAGGTGGTTGGGCTAATTAGTATGCAATAAACTGTAGGGGTTTGAGCTTTAAACCTGTGGCATAGTGAGTAGAAATGCAAAGTATGTTTGTGGTGTAATATACACATTCAAGAGTGGGGCTGTTTATGAAATACTCTGAAACTGGGCAGATTTGTCCAAAATTAATTGACCTTGTAGTTTAAATTCTAGGATACTTTCTCTAAATAAAAGTGAACTTGTTATATTTGAAAATACTAAGCTGAAGACTTTTTGAATCTGAGAGGAATATGCACCTGACCTTGTATAAGTTATTTTTTCCACCTTCAGTGGGAGTTTGTAAGCATGTTTTTCAACTGGATCCATATAATACTAAGTGGTATAATGGTCAGTGAACAATTGTGAAGGATGCTGGGCAAATTAATGCATGGAACTTAATTTTTTAAACCTTTTTTTAAAAGCACTGTCCACCTTTAATTCCTGCTCTCATACACAGGTGTTCGTTGGGGAGCTGCTGAGCACTTGGGGAACCCCAGTGCCCAGGGGTGTGTTTGTGCTTAGTATTCCTCTGTGGAATTGTCATGGGCCCATCGGTGAACTTCAGAGGGCTCGGGGTGGCTGGGGAGCTCGTGGTGGTCGGGGTCAGGTGCACTCAGTCGGGGCACAGGGCAGCATGCAGCTTTCATTGGGTTTTCAGACAAGGTGGTTCTCTCAGTGGACATTGTGGTGATGTCCTTCAGGACTTGGAGGTGGGAGCCTGGGTCACTGAGTGCAGCTACAGTGTCTAGGGAATGGGCCCCTTCCCCAGGCCCAATGGGGTGGACTTCCACAGCTCGGACTTGAACGGTGTGTTCACCATTGTGGACTTGCCCAGCCCACTTTGCTCATCACTGCCTGCTCCACCGCTGTCACTGCCCTTGCCGTTGCCATGGCTGCCATTTGCCCTTCTTTTTTTGCCCTTCTTTTTTTTAAATGTTTGAAAAAATTTTTGAAATTTAGTGATTGATTTTAGAGAGAAAGGCTGGGGGAGAGAGAGAGAGAAACATCAATTTATTGTTCCATTTATTTATGCCTTCATTGGTTGATTCTTGTATCTGCCCAGACCAGGGATTGAACCTGCAACCTTGAGGTATCTGGTAAGATGCTCTAACCAACTGAGCTACACAGCCAGAGCAATTTTTTTTTTTAAAGTTATTTATTTGTGAGAGAGGAAGGGAGGGAGAAAGAAAGGGAGAGAAACACCAGTGTGAGAGAGAAACATTGATCAGTTGCTTCTTGTGTATGCCCCAACTGGAGGAACCAAACATGCAACTTAGGCATGTACCCTGATGGGACATCGAACTGGCAACCTTTTGTCTTGCAGGACAGTGCCCAACCAACTGAGCCACACTGGTCAGGGCAGGGCAATTTTTTTTACTTTGGAAAGTTGTAAATTAGACTTTTTATTTAGAGACTATAAAACTCTAGTGTTTTGATATGTAGGTAACTAAGACTCTCTAACTCATGCAATTATTGATGGTATATAAGAAGTCAGGAATAAATGAATAAATAAGTATATTTACATTTAATGAAATTTTATTTCTCTTTTCAGTATTTACATGAAAAACACATCCTTCACCGAGATCTGAAAACTCAAAATGTCTTCCTAACAAGAACAAACATCATCAAAGTGGGTGACCTAGGAATTGCCCGAGTGTTAGAGAACCATTGCGATATGGCTAGCACCCTCATTGGCACACCCTACTATATGAGCCCTGAATTGTTCTCAAACAAGCCCTACAACTATAAGGTAGGATTGGGCTGTGTATGCCAGCTCACCTTGTCTCTAGAACAGTATTCATAATTTCAAAGCTCATCAGAGTAGTCAAAGAATTCTTTGTGAATTGGTTTAAGGAAAATGTCTTTTCTTTTTTAAGAGAAAAAATGTAAATAAGCCATTCTGATACATAACCATTTACTATTTTTCTTTTCTAGTCTGATGTTTGGGCTCTAGGATGCTGTGTTTATGAAATGGCCACCCTGAAGCATGCTTTCAATGCAAAAGACATGAATTCGTTAGTTTATCGGATTATTGAAGGAAAGGTAAAAAATATTCTGGAACTAATTATTTTTAATATTTGGAGCAAGGTTAATTCAATGCAGCTTTGTAAGTAGCTACTCGTAAAAAGTGAGTAATCATTGATGTTGGGTGGACAGTTAAAAATGCTGGGTCCCTTCTGTGGGGAAGGCTGAACTGGAGGATAAAGAATCAATCATTTCTTAATATTAATTTGTAAAAGTGGTGTAATGGCTCCAAGGGATTGGCTTTTTGAAAACCATTACCTGTAGCCACAGGACGTGCAGGTGTCCTGAGAGATTACTGGTAGCTTTTCTTAAGCAGCTATGGTTAAATGAGCCCCATTTAAAATGAGTTCACTCTGGACCTGAATGGTGTGGCTCAGTTGGTTAGATGTTGTTCTGCAAAGTGAAAGGTTGTTGGGTTGATTCCTGGTCAGGTCACATGGCCTAGGTTGCAGGTTCGGTCCCCAGTCAAGGCAAGAGGCAACCGATCAATGTTTCTCTCTCACATTGATGTTTTTCTCCTTCCCTTCCCCTTTCTTTAAAAATAAATAAATAAAAATCTTTTTAAAAAAATGAGTTCACTCTGTCTGAACTTGTTTCTTTGATAAACATCACAATCACTAGTAACCAGTTAAGAATTGCAAAAAGCATTGTGTATAACATTGATGCTAGCGTGACCAATTTTATATCTTAGTTCCATGAGGAACCTCTGCCTGCCAGGCATCCACACACCAAGTTTGAGGCTATAAATCACCTACAGATTTTATTATTACACAAGGTATTTAATTTTTTTAGTTTGAGAAATATTGAAAAATACAAAGAGTAAGATTTGTCCATAATTCTATTTAAAGAATCAAACAAGAAAGGAGTGAAATTCCCCTCTCCTATCCATTTTAATCCCCTATAGATAACCAGGGCTAAGAACTCGGGGCATGGCATTCCAGGCTTTTCCCAGTCATGTACAGATATAAGTCTAGGTGTATGTATATATGCACATAGACACAAAGATACTTTTAAAAAGTAACTGAAATGGAATCAAACTGTTCGCATTGTTAGACATTGTTAGGAAACTCACTTTTTTGACTTGATATATGAGGGCATCGTTCCAGCTTGGTACATCTTTTATTTTTTGAGAGGCTGCTTAGTATTTTATTAGAAAGCCATACCACAGTCTATTCTTCAAGTCCCCTATGGATGGACATTTGTTTCTAGTTTTTCACTACTGCAAGAACGATACTGCAGTGAATATCCTGGTACTCATGTGAATATCTTTAGGAACTCATGCCCTTATTTTTTTTTTTTAAATCATTAAAAATTTTTTCAATTACATTTGACATACATTATATATTAGCTTCAGGTGTACACCCCTGTGATTAGACATTACATAACTTACTAAGTAATCATCCCAATAACTCATACCCATCTGATACCATGCATAGTTATTAGAATAGTATCGACTATATTCCCTATGCTGTACTTTTCGTCCGCATGACTATTCTGTAACTACCAATTTGTACTTCTTAATCCCCTCACTCTTTCACCCATCCTGCCAATCCTCCTCCCATCTGGCAACTGTCAAAATATTCTCTGTATCTATGAACCTGTTTCTGTTCTGCTTATTGGTTTATTTTGTTTTTTAGATTCAATTGTTGATAGATATGTATTTATTGACATTTTATTGTTCATATTTTTAGTTTTTTATTCTTAAAGAGACCCTTTAACATTTCATGTAATACTGGTTTGATGGTTCAGTCTTGACATCTCTGGTAAGATGCTCTAACCATCACTTTTATTGTCTGGGGAGTTCTTTATATGTCCTTCTATTCTATTTTTTACATTTTTAATTTTTTAAAGATTTTATTTATTTTTAGAGAGGAGAAGGGAAACAGAAAAATGGGGAGACAAACATTAATGTGCAAGAGATATATCAATCTGTTGCCTCTAGCATGCCCCCTACTGTGGACCTGGGTCGCAACCCAGGTATGTACCCTGCCTGGGAATTGAACTGGTGACCCTTTGGTTTGCAGGCACTCAATCCACTGAGCCACACCAGCCAGGGCTGTCCTTTTATATTAAATGATAGCTTTTCTGGGTAGAGTAATCTTGGTTGTAGGTCCTTGCGTTTCATCACTTGGAATATTTCTTGCCACTCTCTTCTGGCCTGCAAGTGTCTGTTGAGAAATCCACTGACAGTCTAATGGGAGCCCCCTTGTGGATAACTAACTGCTTTTCTCTTGCTGCTTTTTTAAGATTCTCTCTTTGTCTTTTACCCTTCGTCATTTTAATTACGATGTCTCTTGGTATGGGCCTCCTTGAGTTCATATTGTTTGGGACTCTCTGTGGTTCTTGGACTGGTAGGATTATTTCCTTTACCAGATTAGGGAAGTTTTCTATTTTTTCATATAGGTTTTCAATTTCTTTCTCTTTCCCTTTTCCTTCTGGCACCCCCGTGATGTGAATGTTGGTGTGCCTAAAGTTGTCACAGAGCCTCCGTATACTGTCCCCATTTTTAATTTTTTTATTTTTTTTCTGATTGGGTACTTTTTGTTTCCTTACAGTCCAAATTGCTGATTTGATTCTCAGCTTCATCTGCTCTACTGTTGATTCCCTATAAATTATTCTTCATTTCAGTTGGTGTATCTTTCATTTCTGACTGGTCCTTTTCTATGTTGTTAAAGTTCTCACTAAGTTCATTGAGCATCCTTATAACCAGTGTTTTGAATTCTGCAGCTAGCAGATTGCTTGTCTCAATTTTGTTTAGTTCTTTTTCTGAAGATTTGTTCTGTTCTTTCATTTGGGACCTGTTTCTTTGCCTCCACATTTTGGCAGGCTCCTTGTGTTTTTTTCTATGTATTAGGTAGGCAGAGCTGCTGTGTCTCCCAGGCTTGGTAGAGTGGCCTAATGTATTGGATTGACCTAAAGGTCTGTTTAGTTTTTAGTTTTTTCCCTAAAAGACACATTTTTCATTTTCACTAATAACTTTATTGATTTGGATGTTTTGAGTATGTTGGCTATCTCCCCCATGATATAATGTTGATCTCAATTAATATCTCAGTTTGATCGCTACCAACTTCTACTGGTCTGCTTGACCCTGGAGCATCCTTCACTGAGAAATCTCCAGCATGAAACTTTGCAAAGCACTTTTGACATGCTCAATCTATCACAGCACCTTCTCCATATACCTTACAAATCTTTTTTTGGTTTTAGTTGTGTTTTTACCTTTTTTGAAATAATACAGCATAATATGCTGAAATTTTGCTTATTTATCAATCTTCAATATTAAAGTGGCTACATAAAAATTGATCAATTTTGATAATTTTTTTTAAAATGCACATTGATATGACAGCTGTCACAATACAGTCTTAACAAAATTGTTTCAAATGAAGTTAAAAACAACTAAGTGCTACTAGAGCTATCTTATGGAAAAAAACCAAACGAACTTTTTGGCCAGCCCAATGGGAGGTGTTCTGTGGGGTCCTGTGGCTTAGCCTCCTGAACCACCCAACATGGGCACTTGAGGTGCAATCCCATGTGGGCTGTGTACACCCTCCTATTGTAGTTGAGTGTTGATTGCTATTGGTATGTCAGTGGGAGGCATTTACCTCCAGGATGATCAGCTGCAAAGACTGGCTGTGACCAAGGACCTCCAACCACAGTGGAGAGTCAGCTGTGCGGGGCCCCACTCCACATAGCAGGACTTACTTCAGTAGGGCTCTGATGTCCACTGTGTCTACCCTTGAGTGTGTGCCTTGTGGAGGTGGTTGGGTGGAGGTGCTTCAACGTATCTAAAGCTGTCCACTTGGTGCACTGGCCCTGGGGCCTCCTGGGAGGTTCATGCCAAGGTCAGCTGCCAGCTCAGGTCTGCCCAGGTCTCCGTGGCATGAGCTACAAAATGATGTTCAGATGACTGCGACTTGTTCTGGGCTTGGAGGTACCTAGGTGAGGTCAAACTGTGAACCAAGGTTGGTTGTTACTAATGCCAGGCCTGGGGCCGCTCAGCAAGAGGTGCAAGACTTGCTGAGACCAGATGCTCCTTGTTTGAGAGATTGTAGGAAAATCTGAAACATGAGCCAAGACAGCAATTGGTATGGACAAGTCACTAGAAACAACTTGCGTGGGCCCAAATATTGGGTGGGTGGGGCCCCAGGGAATCCCCAGGGCAGAGAAAACAAAGTGACCCAGGTTGATGGAGTCTGATACAGTACCCGCCTGATGGCTCTGTGGCTCTCTGGTGTGAGGGCTCAGAAAAGGAACAATGGCCTCGGGCAGCACTTGTGTCTGGGTGAAGCTGCCCCCGAAGTTCTTGCCCTGATGCCAGACAAGTCAATTCCTCCTTGTCTGTTTCTGGTGCCTTTCAAGCTGCTGCCCCATTGCTGGAGCTCAGAGGGAACTGCCTGGGACTCCATTTCCCTCAGCCTCAATCCCCTCTTGTTATAGCCAGAAGTTATGGGGACTTCTCCTCCTTGTACTGGAACCCTGGGCTGGGGTGCCTGGTGTGGGTCTGGGACCCCTTGCTCCTCGTGCGAGGGGGGCGGTGGCCCTCTGCTGCCAAGACGTTCCTCCTAATTTAAACTGCCACACGTGTATGTGGGACCAGGCCATTCTGCATCTCTGCCCCTCCTACCAGTATTGATGTGGCTGCGGCTTTAATTTCCCAGTTGTAGGATTTCCATTCAGCCAGATTTCAGATGGTTCTGAATGATGGTTGTTCTGCAGTTTAGTTGTAATTCTGATGTGGTTGAGGGAGGAGATGAGTACTGCCTTTATCGTCTTGACCAGAACTCTCATGCCCTTTTTTCAGAAGGAGGGAGTCCTCAAAGGGGACTGCTGGTTTGAGGGATGTACTTTTACAATCTTACAGCTGGCTCTTTTAACCAGGACATCAGTATGCTTCCTGTAGACTAATATACTGGTTATTTTATGCTCATGTGGATAATGACTAAAAATTGGAAAACTATACCTTCATTTACTTTGCTACACAAGACCTTTCGTCATAATTACAGTGTTATTTCTCTTTGTAGCTGCCACCAATGCCAAAAGATTATAGCCCAGAGCTGGCAGAACTGATAAGAACAATGCTGAGCAAAAGGCCTGAAGAAAGACCTTCTGTGAGGAGCATCCTGAGGCAGCCTTACATAAAGCGCCAAATCTCCTTATTTTTGGAGGCTACAAAGGCGTAAGATACTTCCCTTGCAAATAGTTGGGCTATATAGATAGAATAAAAGAGGGTGGCTTCTGTAATTTTAATGTGCAAAATTTATGGTGAGTTTCTTTTAAACCTAAAGTAAAATTGCATGACTAGAACATAGATTGAGATTTGCTTAATTGCTAAAATCAGAAATTGAGAAAACCATTTAGAGAATTAGAGGGTTTCATGGCATATTGAGTATGATTCATTCCAAAAGACATGTGTTTTAGAAACCATATTAAAATGAGAGATTATCTAAGAAACCTATTACATTATTTACTATGTAAGATAATAGTCACATCTAAAATAGAGTGCTCAGATTTCTGAGACCCTATAAGCTTCTCTCTTCATTTTAATTTCTCAAGAGAAAAAGAATTCCTTTCTTTGACTTGGCAGGTGCTACCTTTACTAAGCAGCTATCCAGAATCTAAGACTTAGGGCTAGACAAGGCATTTGTGATCTCTGTCTTGTGATGTGGTAAAGTTGGGAGGCAATGCTAACAAGGCCCCAGGGGATAAAGGACCATCTCTTTGTTTAATTGTTTCTAATTTTCCACCAAACAGAACTTCGGCCTTCCATCCCTAGGCTGGTCTTCATGCTTTCCTTGACTTTTCCAGAGATTTAGCCCAGCTGTGGAGACATCACACCAAAACAGTTGGGAATATTATTTCTATATACATTTATTCTGCAAGTCAAAACTGAATATGCCAGTCATTTTTACTCTCAGACTAGGCAAAGCAGTTGTGGCAGTATTCCACACATGTGAAACTTGAAGAAGAAAATTATCCTGGGCCCTGGCTGATATGGCTCATTTGGTTGGAGCATTGTCTTGTACAACAAAAGGTTGGGGGTTCAATGCCCAGTCAGCGCACATATCTAGGTTGTGGGATCAATCCTTGGTTGGGGTGCATATGGGAGGCAACCAGTTGATATTTCTATCTCACATCGATGCTTCTGTTTGTCTCTCTCTCCCTTCTTCTCTCTCTAAAATCAGTAAACATAAAAAAAGAAAATTATGCTGGTGCTTCTGTATGTGAGGCAGTTTCTCAGAGATTCTTATTTTGGAATAGTTTTGTATTTATAGAAAAGTTGCCGAGATAGTACAGGGACTTTCTGCATACCCACCACCCAGTTTCTCCTACCATTACTACGGTACATGTGTTAGTACTAAGAACCCGCCGACATCATCTGTACCTTACTGTTGACTAAGCTCTAGCCTTGTTCAGCTTTCCCCAGTTTTTCCACTACTGACCTTTTTCTGTTCCAGGATTCAATCCAGGATATCATATTACATTTAGTCCGCATGTCTTCTTAGTCAGGTTAGGTCTGGGACAGTTTTAACGTTCTTTGTTTTTCTTGACATTGATTGTTTTTGAAGAGTACTGGTCAAATGTTTTGTGGAGTGCCCCCTGGTTTTTAGAAGACTGTTCTCTATAAATGAAGCAGTTCTGTAAGGGAATGTTATACATGCACGCATTTCCTCATATACTTTTCATCTTCATTTATTGGTAATATGAATATAAAAACCTTTCATCTTCATTATGTTGATAATATGTTTTTCTTTTCTTCCTTATAAAGAAAAACCTCCAAAAATAATATTAAAAATGGTGACTCTAAATCCAAGCCTTTTTCTTCAGTGGTTTCTGGAAAGGCTGAATCAAATCATGGAGTAGTTCCCCACCAACCACACTCTTCTGAAGGCTCCAAGATATATGCAATGGTATGTTTCTTTTTAAGGGGTATGTGTTTTAGAAACTGCATTAAAATGATAGATTATCTAAACAGGTTATTTTATGTGAAATGGTTAGGCTTTACTGGAGATTCTGTTGTGTAATTAATTGTGTATGTAGAGAAAGAATGTGGGTGAAGGTAATTTCATTTATCCCACTTCATCCAAAGTGGGCTGTCAAATTGTTCATGAAGTCAATGCTGTGATAACTTTATTCTAAGAATTTCTTTTTTTATTGAGGTGAAATTTATATAACAAAGTTAACCATTTTCAAGAACAATTAATTGCATTCAGTGCATTCACAGTGTTGTGCAGCCATCACCTCTATCTAGTTCCAAAACATTTTCATATCACCCCAAAGGAAACCCCATACCCATTAAGGAATCATCCTCATTTCCATCCAGCCCCTGAAAACCACCACCATTGTGTTTTCTGTCTCTTATGGATTGGTCTCTTCTATATATTTCATATAAATGGAATCATACAATGTGTGACATTTTGTGTCTTGGCTTCTTTCACTTTGCATAATGGTTTTGAGATTCATCCATATATCATGTAGCAATACTTCATTTATTTTTATGTGTGAATAATATATCATCGTATGTATATACTACAGTTTTTTTATCCATTCATTCATTGGTGTATATTTGGTGGTTTTTATCTTTTTGCTATTGCTATGACCATTTGTGTACAATTAATTTGTTTAAGTACCTGTTTTTAATTCTTTTGGGTATATACCTAGAACTGGAAATGCTGGTCATATAGTAATTTTATCTTTAACTTTTTAAGAAACCACCGCACTGTTTTCCATATCAGTTTCTTATTTTACATTCCTACTAGAAATCCACTAGAGTTACATTTTTTCCACAACCATGCCAACTTATGTTACTCCTGTTTTTCTGATTTAGCCATCCTAGTGGACTTGAAATGGTATCTCATCGTAGTTTTGATTTGCAGTGTCCTAATGACTGAGGCCATAGAGAATCTTTTCACGAGCTTGTTGGCCTTTGTATGCCTTCCTTAGAGAAATGTCTACTAAGTCCTTTGTCCATTTGTAACTGGGTTTTTTGGTTTTTTTGTTATTAGGTTCTTAGAGTTCTTTCTCTGTTCTGCATTTTAGACCTTTATGATTTACAAACAGTAACACTCATTCCATAAGTTACCTTTTCATTTTCTTGATAATGTTCTTTTATGCACAAATTTTTTTTATTTTTATTAAGGCCAATTTATCTCTTTTTTTTCTTTTGTTGAGCGTGCTTTTGGTGTCATATCTAAGAATTATTGCTGAATCCAAAGTCCTGAAGATGTATGCCTGTGTTTCTTTCTAGGAGTTTTATAATTTTGGCTGTTAAATTTAGGTTGTTGGTCTATTTTTAATTTTTTATTGTGTTAAAATATAAATAACATAAAATTTGCCATTTTGAATAATTTTAAATGTACAATTTAGTAGCCTTAATTATATTCACAGTGTTGTGCAACCCATCACTACCTTCCAAAACCCTTTTATCACTCCAAACAAAAACTCTGTACCCATTAACCAATAACTTTCCATTTTTCCTTCTCCCAGGCCTTGTTAACCTCTATGAATTTGCGTGTTCTAGGTACCTTACATAAGTAGAACCATACAATGTTTATTCTTTTGTGCCTGGCTTATTTCACTTAGTGCATTTTCAAGGTCTACTCATGTTGTAGCATGTATTAGAATCATTGCTTTCTATGGCCTTATAATGTTCTACTGTATGTATACCACATTTTGTTTATCCATTCATCTGCTAATAGACATTTGGGTCCTTTCTACCTTTTGGTTATTGTCAGTAATGACCAAACATTGGTGCACAAATATATGTTTGAGTCCCTATTTTCAGTTCTTTGGGATATATACCTAGTATTGGGATTGCTGGGTCATATGGTAATTTTATGTTTAACTTTGTGAGGAACCTTTTGTTCCATTTTCAGTTAATTCTTTTGTCTGGTGTGAGGAGTGCTGTAGTAACTTGGAGGCATTTCACTCAGGGTGAAGACAAAGGCGTATCCCAGGAAAAACACATAGTCGTTGGCCCCTTGAAGACACCTGCAAATCTGAAAGGCCATACCTGCAAACCAGACATGAAAGATACCACAGAATCACTAGCTACAATCAGTAGAGTGAACATTGACATCTTACCAGCAGAGAGGGACTTGGGTCATGGGTTAGTTCCAGAGAATCAGCCAAGATGCTTATATGCCTCCAGTGAACTGGAAGGTAAATGCAATATTTCTCAAGTGAAGGAGAGACTGCAAGATAACACTAAGTCCAGCACTCAGCCTGGAAACCTAATTCCTACGTGGTCCTCTGACGATGTCACTGGGGAAAGAAAAGAAAAGCCTCTGCAGCCCGTAAATGAAGGCCAAAAGCCAAAGGACCAGGTGAGTAATATGCACACGGTGTTGGTTTCAGAGAGAAGATTGGAAAGTGCAGGTACAAAGGTCTGGTTTGTGTTGTTTGGTTGTGTTCTAGTTGCTGTTTTAGGAAAACCAGCTATTTAGTGTACCAATTTGTTTGTTTGTTTGTTTATTTAATATGTATTTTCTTGATTATGCTATTAGAGTTGTCCCATTTTTTTTCTCCCCTTTGTTCCCCTCCTCCCTGCACCCACCATCTTACCAGCATTTGCCGCCCCCCTCAGTTCCTGTCCATGGGTCATACATATAAATTCTTTGGCTTCTCCATTTCCTATGCTATTCATAACCTCCCCGTCTATTTTTTACCCATTATTTATGCTTCTTATTCCCTATACCTTTTTCCCCATTCTCTCCACTACCCCTCCCCTCCCCTCCAATCTCCATTTCTATGATTCTGTTCCTGTTCTAGTTGTTTGCTTAGTTTATTTTAGTTTTTGCTTTTTAATTCAGTTGTTGATAGTTGTGAGTTTGTTGTCATTTTACTGTTTATAGTTTCTGATCATCTTTTTCTTAGATAAATCCCTTTAACATTTCATATAATAAAGACTTGGTGATGATAAACTCCTTTAACTTTACCATGCCTGGGAAGCACTTTATCTGCCCTTCCATTCTAAATGATAGCTTTGCTGGGTAGAGTAATCTTGGATGTAGGTCCTTCTTTTTCATGACTTTGAATACTTCTTGCCATTCCCTTCTTGCCTGCAAGGTTTCTTTTGAAAAATCAGCTGATAGTCTTATGGGAACTCCTTTGTAGGTAACTGTTTCCTTTTCTCTTGCTGCTTTGAAGATTCCTTATCTTTAATGTTGGGTAATGTAATTATGGTGTGCCTTGGTGTGTGCTCCCTTGGGTCCAACTTCTTTGGGACTCTCTGAGCTTCCTGGATCTCCTGGAAGTCTCTTTCCTTGGCCAGAGCTCCTTCATTATTTTTTCAAATAAGTTTTCAATTTCTTACTCATCCCCTTCTCCTTCTGGCCACCCTATGATGAGGATGTTGGATCGTTTAAAGTTGTCCCAGAGGTTCATAAGCCTCTCCTCACTTTTTTGAATTCTTGTTTCTTCATTCTCTTCTGGTTGAATGTTTATCTCTTCCTTCTGCTCCCAATTGCTGATTTGAGTCCCAGTTTCCCTCCCTTCGCTGTCGTTCCTTGTAAATTTTTCTTTGTTTCACTTTGCATGGCCTTCACTTTTTTGTCCATTTTGCAACCATACTCAACCAATTCAGTGAGCATCCTGATTACCAGTGTTTTGAACTCTGCATCTGATAGGTTGGCTCTGTTCATCACTTAGTTCTATTTTTGGAGCTTTGATCTGTTCTTTCATTTGGGCCATATTTCTTTGTCTCAGCATGCCTGTTACATTGGAAGGGGCAGAGCCTTAGGTATTTGCCAGCGCAGGGCAACCCAGGTCCCTGTGTTGTGATGCTGTATGTGGGGGAGGGGCCGAGAGGGGACAATGCCACTTGCTTTGCTCTCAGCTGGCTTTCAGTCACTTCCCCCTCTACCCACAAACAAATTGGGCCATTCTGGTGCTGATTCGCGGGTGGGTGGGTTTATGTTCATTCTAGGACCCTAAGGGTCTCTCAAACAAACTATCCTGTGAGGCTGGGAGTGTCTCCCACCAGCACAACCCCTACAGATTTTTACAGCCAGGGGTTTTGAGGCTTTCTTTTCCCGCGCTAGAACCTTGGGTTGCGTGGTCTGTCTTGCTCCCCAGCTTTCCTCCTGGTTTATCAGCACACAAATGTGGGACTGCCCGGACTGCCAGCTGCCACCTCACCTGTCCTCCAGCTGCCACCTTGCCGTACATCCTCTCCACCTAGCTGCTCATCTCCTCCCCTCCTACTGGTCTGGATGAATGTTTCTTCTTTAGATTCTTGATTGTCTGACTTCCATACAGTTCGATTTTCTGGCAGTTCTGGTTATTTTTTGTTTCTAAATTTATTGTTGTCCTTTTGGTTGTGCGAGGAGGCAAAGTATATCTACCTACCCCTATCCTGGCGGGAAGTCTGTTTTTTTTTTAAAGATTTTATTTATTTAATTTTAGAGAGAGGGGAAGGGAAGGAGAAAGAGAAGAAGAGAAACATCAATGTGTGGTTGCCTCTCACATGCCCCTAACTGGGCACCTGGCCCCGTAACCCAGGAATGTGCTCTGACTGCAAATTGAACTGGCAACTTGTTGGTTCACAGGCTGGCATTCAATTCACTGAGCCGTACCAGCAAGGGCAAGTGTACCAATTTAAACATAACGGAAACCAAAGGATGAGATCTGAGGTACTTGGTGGAAGCATGCTATTTTTATATATATATTTTTCTTATTTCAGTATCACTCTTCCTTAGTCCTCCTAGTGGACTGGTAGTTCCAACAATTAGATAATATAACATTCCTTCTTGCTTTTGAAAAATGGGATTTATCTAATTTGTTAGGAAATTAAAAAAATTATTTTATGTGTTGAAACCAAAAGGGAGGACAAAGAGAAGATAAGAAAAGGAACAAAAGGATTTTGATACTGAGACTATTCTGAGTAAATTTAATGCTTATCTTCTACCTGAATTTGGAAAGAGACCTAAATTAGCTGAAGCATGGTAATAGCTGTAGATTAGAAAGAAAACCAGAACATTTGATTAACTTTACTTTTATGTGTAAAATATTTAAAAAATAGATATAATGATTTAATAGGTATACTGACTATATTTTTATAATCTGTGCTATATATATTTCAATTTGATAGTGATACATTATATATCTTTTATGTAACATTTATATAAACATTAAAACTATTTTATTCATTTATATTCAAATGTCTTTTTTAATCCTCACCTGAGGATATATTTATTGATATATATATATATTTTTTTAGAGAGAGAGAGAAGGAAACATCAGTGTGAGAGGGAAACATCAGTTGGTTGCCTCCCATCTGTGCCCCAACCAGAGATCAAACCCACAACCTAGGCATGTGCTCTGATTGGGGATCGAACTCACAACCTTTTGGTGCACAGACAACACTCCACCAACTGAGCCACGTGGCCAGGGATCAAATCTTTTTAATAATTAAGTTTTGTTTTTCTGGAAAAGTGCAAGTATAATGCTCTCGTCCTGTAAAGTGATTGGGTGGAAACCAAAATATATTCTTAAGCTTTCTCTGAACACTGAAATCCTTAGTACCTTATTGATAAAATTGTATGTGTCCTGCTTCTTTTTCTTGGCTGTCAAGTTAATTTCAAGTTCAGTTCTTTTATTTTTTTCCATTTTTTAAAATGATTACAGTATCAGTTCAGTGGTTTTTGGTATATTCATAAAGTTCTACAGTCATCACTACTGTCTAATTCCAGAACTTTTTCATCACCTCAAAAAAAACCCCCATACTTGCCCTGACAAGTGTGGCTTGGTTGGGCAAAGCGAAATGTGGCCAGTTCAGTTCCCAGTCAGGGCACATGCTTGGGTTGCAGGTTCAGTCCCTGGTGGTGGCATTTGTGAGAGGTGGCTGATCTGTTTCTTTTTTGCGTCGGTGTTTCTCTCCCTCTCTTTCTCCCTCCCTTCCCTTCTCTCTAAAAATAAATAAAGTCTTTAAAAAAATTTATTTTTTAGAGAGAGCGAAAGGGAGGGAGAAAAACATCGATGTGCAAGAGAAATATCAACTGTTTGTCTCTTGCACACCCCTAACTGGGGCTCTGGCCCTGCAAGCTAGGCGTGTGCCCTGACTGGCAATCGAACCAGCAACTTTTTAGATTTCACACTGGTGCTCAATTTACTGAGCCACACCAGCCAGGGCATTTTTTTTTAATTCTACCCTAGTGGGCATGAAGTGGTAGCTTATTGTGGTTTTGATTTGCGTGTCCCTAATGACTAATGATGCTGAGCATTATTTCATGTGCTTATGGCCTCTAGTGCACCTACTTTGGAGAAATAATCTTATTCAGATCCTCTGCCCATTTTTTAGTTGTTTTATCTTTTTTATTTATTTACTTTTTATTTTTAGAGTGAGAGGAAGGGAGGGAGAAAGAACGGGAGAGAAACATCTATTGGCTGTCTTCCACATGTGCCCTGACTGGGCATGTGCCCTGGCCAGGAATCCAGCTGGAGACCTTTTGGTTTGCGGGATGACACCCAGCCAACTGAGCCACACCTGTTGGGATTGGTTTATCTTTTTATTGTTCAGTTATAAGAGTTCTTTACTGTAGATATCAGTCCTTTATAAGATACAAGATTTAAAAATACTGTCTCCTAGTCTGTGGGTTGTCTTTTTACTTTCTTGGTGGTATTCTTTGAAGCACAGAAGTTTTTATTTTAATTTTTTTTACAACAGATTGAAGATCCATGAGGTTGAAATTCGGGGGAAGGAGAAATTTGGCTAGAAAATTCATGCTTGTTTTAATAGCCATGTAATTAGGATCTATATGCAGAAGACATTTTCTGAAATAGTCTAAAATAATCTATATTTCATTATATGGTAGTGTCACTAGGACAAAGTCTTGCCACAGAATGTTCTCTGCATCTGCAATTAATTAAGCAAAGGGACAAATTGTATTGAAAGATCTGTTGAAAGGATATCAACACCATTACTTTTCTAACACAAAATGCTTTTCCCATAATGCATGTGACTACTCTTTTTTCCCTCTGTAGTTCTTGAATTGCAAATAAATTCTTAAAAGAGGGAGAGTCCTTACCACAGAATTTTAGTTAACTCTGAAATGTGTCTCAGGTCCCTTAAAGACCATCTTCCTTCATTAACAGTTCTCTGAGATTTCACTGTGTGTTTCATTCTTTCTACCTAAGGCTTTGTTGTAAATTGAATAGAAATTCTTAGATAGATGTAACACATCTTTCTTTCTTCCTCCCTCTCTTCTTTCTCAACTATCCCTCTATCCCTCTGTTCCTGTCTCCTTCCCAGCCAAAATATCAAAAGACCTCAACATTTCTGGTTGAAGTGGAGATAGGGAACTTGAGGCACCATTGGCACTCTTTCTCATCCCTTACCTACTCAAAGCCAGCAAAGCACATATAAGCTCAGGACAGCTCTGGGGCTCCCACTTGCCTACACAGCCGTGGCGGTCCTCACCTCTGCACAGTGCATGGAACACTGCCTGATGCTCTCTAATCACTCCAACAATGAATTAAATCTAGACCTGCTGGCTGAGAATTCTGGAGTTTGAATCTGGTTGAACTGTTTTGGGCTAGCTGATGAGGAAATAGTAATTCAAGTGGGAATAAAGTTTTACCTTTAATGGTGTGATGAAAAGTGTTGGGCAGACATGGGTTCAAATTCTGATTTTGATTAAGAGCTGTGGTGGGACTTGGTCAAATCATTTGTCGTAGCCTCAGGGTTTTTCTCTTAAAATAGGGATAATAATACTTTATTAGATTGCTAGGAGGAAAACATTTTTAATTGTGATGAAATCCAATTTTGTTCATTTTGTTGTTGTTGCTTGTGCTTTTGGTGTCATGAATATTTACTCCTATATTGTCTTCTAAGAGTTTATAGTTTTAGTTCTGACATTACGTTTGTGATTCGTTTTGAGTTAATTTTTGTGTATTGTGTGAAGATGGGATCCATCTTTATTCTTTTGAATGCAAATGTCCAGATATCCTAGCACCATCTGTTAAAAGTTTATTCTTTCCCCCATTGAATTATCTTGGCACTCTTGGTGAAAATCAGTAGACTATAAATGTAATGGTTTATTTCTAGACTCTCAATTCTTTTTGACTGGTTTGTATGTCTATACTTAGGTCAGTAAAACACTGTCTTAAATATTGTAGCTTTGTAGGTAGTTTTGCAATTGGGAATTTTGAGTCTTCCTATCTTATTTTTCAATATTGTTTTGGCTTTTTTTTTTTTTTGCGCATTTTGCATTCATATAGAAATGCAAAATGTCCTTTGCATTTCTATATGAATTTTAAAATCAGTTTGTCAATTAAGAAAAAAAGGCTGGGATTTGAATGAATCTGAGTTCATTGACAGACTATTGCTATCTTAATATACAGGGTGTAGGTTTACAGTTTGTACAATATGAAAAATAATGCAATAATAAATACTAATATAAAAATAAACTGTGTTTCATGTACTCACAACTGTAAACCTACTTTTGTCCCACCCTGTATGTCTTGGAACACATTGGACATGAGGTGTCTTTCAATTAACTTATTTCTCTGTATTCTCTTCCATTTGATGCTGTTGTAAATGGAATTGTTTTCTTAATTTCATTTTCCTAGTGTTCATTTCTTATGTATAGAAATACACTAAATTTTTGTATATTAACCTTGTGTTGTACAGCCTTACTGATCCCATTTATTGGTTTTAACAGTTTTTTATAGTGATCTCCTTAGGATTTTCTCAATATAAGATCATGTCATCTGTGAACAGAGATAGTTTTATTTCTTCCATTCCAATCTGGATTGCTTTCATTTATTTTTTCTTGCCTTATTGCTCTGGCTAGCACCTCTAGTACATTGTTGAATAGAGGTGGTGAGAATGAACATCCTTCTTTTGTTCCTGATCAAATTCATTTCTCACATTAAGCTTTAAGAGCAGATTTTTTGTTTGAACAATTCTATGTCCAGCATTTCCTCTTTTGGTGTTATTGTTTTTAAAAGAAGAGGAACTTTTTTCAGGACCAGTTGGATTTCATAGAGAAATTCCCTAAATCATTTGTTCTGTCACTCTTGTGTTGTACATGTATAAGCTTTATTTTGAACAGTCTATGCTTACTATCAGCAGAGAAACATTTACTTCACTCTTCAAGATAATTGTTTATTATCTTGGTCTTGTTCAGCTCAATTTCTTATGCAATAATATTGTAGAATTTATTCATTTACTATATTTTCTATGTAATGTTAGGTGTACTCCTGGAACACTTAATTTAACAAATTATTTTAACTATAGAAGCCAGAGGATCTGAATGATAGATGATGTCTTAATGATAATGACAGTAACTCTTAGAAGCCATTTCACGTTGTATTAATACCACATTGTTTTACTTTCTAAAATGTACCACATGGTGGGCTGTTGATAACAATTGTTGATTGAACCATATTCAATTACTGGAGCCCATCTACTTGAAAACCTAGATATTTTGGTAGTTGAAACTTGTTAAAAATTTAAGAATTTATTTTATTTTAATGTTTTATATAAATTAGTTTCTAAAACCAGCTACCCAATAAAATACTAAGTCCTTGGTGAACTAGGACTTCATATTACTAGGAAAAAGTAATTTATTTTTATCATTATTATTGCTAATAATAGCTCTGATTTTTTTGAGGATTTGATGTGCTAGACATAGTCCTAAATACTTTAATGCACTATATTTACTGATCTTCCAGTGATCATACAAATGTGTGTGTGAGGCATTTTACCCATTTATAGATGAAGAAACTGAGGTTCAGGAAGATTATATTTCTCAGATATGACTCCCATCTAACTTCAAATTCAGTGCTCTTTTCATGGTGCTTTAAAAAGCATACTTCATGGTGTATCCAAATTACTGATATTTACTTGTGAAGTATGTATATATTAAATTGAATTTCATTTCTAACATTTCTTTGTTTTCTGAATAGAAAACCTGTTAAAAGTTATGAAAATATATTTTAAAAAGATAAATTGAGCCCTGGCTAGTGTGGCTCAGTTGGTTGAGTGTTGTCCTGCAAACTGAAGGGTCACCAGTTTGATTCCTGGTCAAGGCACATGCCTGGGTTGAGGGTTTGGTCCCTGGTTAAGGCATGTGCAAGAGGCAAGCGATCACTGTTTCTCTCTCACATCGATGTTTCTCTTCCTCTCTCCCTCTGTTCCCCTCTCTCTAGAATCAATTTTAAAAATTAAAAAAAATTAATTTGAGCATCAGCAGTTTCAGATTAACAACGAGTAATTTAATTAAAATATTTATATTTTTAATTTGGGAAAAGAGAAAAAAAGCCAGAAAATATGAATAACTGATGTTAACATTTTGTTTTTGCCTGTCAACACTACAAAAAGGCATTTATTTTGAGAACAGTAACTCCCTTTTATTTTCATTTATAATTTTAATAGTAGGTATGGAGGGTTTGGCCATTTGGAAATTCAAAAGACTTATTATTCTGCTTTATTTTTTTTTTAAAGGATCAAGTTGCTGGTGAATGTGTTACTGAAAACCAGGACAAAATCCACCCAGGTTTACAGCCACACAGCTCTGGGTCTGAACCTTCCCTGTCTCGGCAGCGACGGCAGAAAAAAAGAGAACAGACTGAGCACAGTGGGGAAAAGAGACAGGTTGGACGAGATCTCTTTGGAATGAGTCATTGTGCTCCTCTTTGGGAAATATACTGTTTACTTCCTAAATATACTTGACGGAGCTCAATTCTGCTTACAATGATTAACAGTTGCCAAAGAGACAAACAAGAAATGCGAGGAATATTTAGAGAAGGGTGATGATGGCAAGATAGTAGTTTTCAAATGTCAGTAAGTTGGAAGCAGAGTAAGGATTTTGTCTTTCCCTGTGAGGATCATTTTGAGAGTTAAAGGAACAGGCTAACGAGTAAATCTCTGATCCTCCCTGTTGTATTGATGAACAGTTTCGCCCTTATTATCTGCATAAAATCATGTCAACGCCTCATTTCTTTCTTTTCTTAAATGACATATTACACCATTTTTTGAAGTAACTTTCATAGGCACCCTGTTATATGCTTCACTTTTGGCAGAGTTTCTTTTCCCAAAAATGCAGTGTTTTGAAGTATCTGAGAGCAAATCTCTATTGAATACATAGAAAATGTGTTGATGGCAACTTTGGAGGTGGGTTTTCATTATCATTTTAAATTGATAATCTCCCCCTTTTTAAAAATCATTTAAGTTCCAGGAGGCTCCACCTCAACTTTTGCCCTCTCTTCCCAATGTTGGAAAAGTGGATGTCACATCAACCCAAAAGGAGGCTGAAAACCAAAGCAGAGTGGTCACTGAGTCTGTGAGCAGTTCGAGGAACAGTGAGATGTCATCATCGAAGGTTTGTGGGGGGTATATTATAGAGTTTTACAAATCTTATAAAGCTGTATCAGTTATAAAATTCTGCATATATTGTGAAATTTTCTATTAAAACATTTCAGCCCTGCTTTTTGCAAACACTGGAAGGGATAGATAGATGTGTGAGTCTTAGCAGAAGTGCTGGATTGAAATGAACAGATTCTAAAGTTTGAGAAATGGTCACTAGTGGTAAACCAAGGAGACCACTAAAGATTCTAAATGGAGGAAATGCGGAATTCCCCAATTGCCCTTCCAAAAATGAATATAGTACTTCCCAGAAATGGGGCTGCCGTGACTGGCCCTAGCTAGAAGCCGTAACCCTGATGGAGACTGGTTTCAAATAGACACTCCTTTAAGGCCTGTGCAAGGCCTTTCCTATTGTGCTGGATGATGTGTCATGCATCATAGGTGTTGTAAGAATAGTGAGTAGAAATGGAAATAACTCTGACTTTCTTTAAAAGGATCGACCATTATCAGCAAGAGAAAGGAGGAGACTAAAGCAGTTGCAGGAAGTGGTGTTCCCCTCAGGTAAAGTTGTCTTTTCTTCATCTGTTGGAGGTTTTACTTGTGGACATAAGCATTGGTTCTGATTGTGAGGTGTTAAGAATTGTCAAGCAATAGTAATACATTTAGGAAACCGATTTGGAAGAAATTTTGAAATTTCTTAGTCAAGCCTTTAAAAACAAATCAGCATAGGTTCTTGGATCTGGAACTTGTATTATCAGTGGAAGAGGATTTTAAAATGTGAGCAAGAGAGCTTTAAGTGGCAGTAACTCCTGGGAGATTTCAGACAGGAAATCGAGTGTTTAATTTGTTTCTGTGTTCAGAGTCCGCTGGTAAAAGAAGTGCTGTCTTCTCAGGAATAGGGAGAGGAAGCTGGGAGAATGGTGGTGTCTAGGGCCCAATGCTGTGATCATTACTATTACTATTTTTTTAAAGGTTTTATTTATTTATTTTTAGACAAAGGGAAAGGGAGGGAGAAAAAGAAGGAAAGAAGCATCAATGTGTGGTTGCCTTTTGTGCACCCCTACTGGGGACCTGGCCCACAACCGAAGCATGTGCCCTGACTGAGAATCAAACTAGCGACCCTTTGGTTCGCAGGCCGGCGCTCAGTCCACTCAGCCACAACAGCCAGGGCTCCTATTACTATTATCTAAAGACAGTACTAGCAGTTTCCATTTATTGAATCTATCTATGTCTGATGCACTATGGTAAGCATTTCAAGGACATTATCTCATGTTATATTTACAGTTTAACTGTCAGAGACAGGCAGCATTATTCCCATTTTGCAGCTGAAGAACTGAGACCCCGAGTGTTTAAGTATCTTGCTCAAGCTCACGGAGCTGGTAGACCTAGAGCCCAGCTTTGCACTGAAGTGTCAGGATACCAGAGTAATGATGATATGCTGAGTTACTTCTAGGCTGGCCCTTGTTTCTGTAACTTCCCTCCCCAGTGCAAAGCTCTCTTCTATTGAGTCCAGCCCACCACAAACAACTGCTGGCGTGGTCACTTTTTCAGGCCCTACAGTGAGGAGAGCTTCTCCTAGTGCAGCGGGGCCAGGGAAGCCACAAGAGGAAAGCCAGTCCACCCCTGCTCGATGGCTCTCTCCTGACCGAAGCTTTGCTCAGGTACATCACTTAGTTCTAAGGGAAAAAGGCGGACGTGTCTACATCTGGCAAGTCTAATACTGTAAACTTTATAAATGCCAGCTCCATTTATTTCTGGGATGGTTCTGGCTTAAGTTACACCTTTTCACTTTTGAGAAGGGAAAGAACTGGTCAGTAATTAAAAGGATTATTTATGTTTGCTTCATTAAGAGAATGACTTTGGGGGGCACTTTTGTAAACAATTAGTAGCGTAGTTAAATATCTTTCTTAGGTAGTCTTTAAAACAAGACTTCCAAAGGACTTCCACTAGGCAACACATTGCTTATTCTTCTGTGTTGCCAATATACCCACCTACCTGGCCAAATTTTACTCTTACTTGGTTATGTTCTGTTTGTCACAAAGGCCTTACCTTCTCACCCAGGGATTGATGTAGGGGTACCATTTGGTGGCTAAATGGGTTAATTGCAAGGTTTCCAACCATGCTCACTTTTCTGTATAATAATATCCTGGAGATAATTATTGATTTCTCTGGATTGTAGTTTCTGACATTTCTAGGAGAATATTGTTATTTTTTAAAAATAGAAACTTCCTGTCCTTGAAAGAAATGAAGATTTATTTCTTTAACAATATTCTATGATGTAGTTGTTGGACTAATTGAAGCAATCCTCTTCATTTTCCAAAGTTGTAAGGTTTGTGTATAATTATATCAAGTAATCCTGTAAAGTATTTTAACAAAGAGTCTCACATATGAACAAATAGAGGTTGCTTATATTTAGGTGGCATTCTGTCTAGTTTAAAATGCCAATATTTCTTATGGTACCAGACATCTGCTTAGGCGTTCGAACACCAGAATTGTTTGTCCACTTTTCTGCAGAAGGAAAATTTCTTAATAGTTGAGACTTTACAGGGCCCTTGTAAAACTTCACCTTGATGTTCCTTAGGTTTCATTTGTGAACTTCATGGGTGAACTGGGATATCATTGGGTAAAGTAACTTCAATTTTTATATCCATTAGTTTCTCCTGTTAAACTGTACTTAAGTACACATTGTAGCCAGACATTGTATCTAAGACTTTTTCATGTATTGCATTCTGGTTGTGTTGTCATTGTGAATTTTGTTCTTCCAAATATTACTAGAGAAGAAAACTCACCCATTGTTTCTCTGAAGAGGAGTTAAGTTCTTCTACAAGTTCAACTGATAAATCAGATGGGGATTCCAGAGAAGGGTAAATCCTGTTTTTCTGTTTCCCTTCATAAACTGTTTCTGTTTGAAATAATCCTAAATGTATGTTTCCTAAATGTATGTATTCAGACTTGCAGTAATGTCATCAGTAACATTATAAATAGTCTTTGATATATGCTAGTGCTAAAAATTTCTCTTCTAATGAACACATCTGATTCTAGAACTTTTATGACAGTCTTTCTTACATCTTTGGGATTATAATTTTCCTCAGAATTGGAAGAATTTTTGGTCATTAGTTCTTCAAATATTTTTTTGGACCTCCCCTGCCTTCTTGAGGATTCTAATTACATATATATTAGTTATTTAAAGTTGTACCACAGCTCAGCAGTGGTATTAATTTTTTAGACTTTGATTTTTCATAGGTTCTATTTCTATATCTTTGAGTTTACTGATCTTTTCTTCTCTGGTATTTAACCTGTTAATGCCATCCAATGTGTTTAACACATTATACTTTTCATTTCTAAAAGTTCAATTTGGGCCTCTTTTATATCTTCCATGCCTCTCATTAACACTTAATGCTTTTTTCTACTTTGGACATATGGAATATATTTATAATAACTTTATAATTATTTATAATAGCTTTAATATCTCCATCTACTGATTCTATTGTGTTACTTCTGGGTCTCTTTCTATTATTTACTTTTTTTTCTCTTCACGAATGTGTGCTGTTTTCCTACTTCTTTTCATGTTTGGTGTTTTTTACTGGGTTCCAGATATTGTCAGTTTTCTCTTATTAGGAGGTGGGTTTGGGTTTTTTTATCCTCATCTGAGGACATTTTTTTTTCCCATTGCTTTTAGAGAGAGAGAAAGTGAGAGAGAAAAACATCGATTGGTTGCCTCCTATACATGCCCAGACTGGGGTTTGTAGGCGCCCAGACTGGGAATTGGACCCGCAGCCTAGGTATGTGCCCTGACTGGGAATCGAGCTCGCAACCCTTTGGTTATGGGATGATGCTCCAACCAACTGAGCCACATCAGCCAGGGCGGTATTTTTATATTTTTAAAAATATTCTTGAGCTTTGTAATTAATGTAATATAATTAATTTACTTAGAAATAGTTGGGCAGAATTTATGCACAGAATTTGGGGCTTCCTCTTTCTGGCTCTACCCTTTCCAAGGTTCCTTGCTCATTTTCTAGTGGCAGTGGTTGTCTTGAACTGTGTCCTTTGGGTGTTCAGGCCAGAAAGACTGTGTGTTTTCTGTTGTGCTTTAGTACTTATGGCCTTCCTTTAGGGTAAAAGGTGTTGACTTCCCTCCAGAATCTGCTTGCAGATTTTGTACACTCCCCAGTGCCTTCACATAGTTGATTTTTGTGTTATGTTCAGTGTTTATCTTTGTTTCTTGTGGAAGGGTCTGTCTGTAGGAGTTTAGTTGGCCATTTGGAAGCAGAGCTTCTTGGAGGTCATTTGGTCATTTGGCATCCAATTTTTTCATGAAGCCAATTAAATAACAAGGGGATTTTTTTTTTAATTTTTTTTATTCCAGGAAAGGCCATTCAAGTGAAATGAGTGACTTGGTACAATTGATGACTCAGACCCTAAAACTGGACTCTAAAGAGAGCTGTGAGGATCTCCCAGTACCAGACCCAGTGTCAGAATTTAAACTTCATCGGAAGTATCGGGACACACTGATACTTCATGGGAAAGTTGCAGAACAGGCAGAGGAACTCCATTTTAAAGAGCTACCTTTAGGTGATCAGTTTATTCTTTTATAGCAAACAGGAGAGCATGGGTTTATTGGAGAAATGTGTCAAAGCAAGGAGCAGCTAATGCTTGCAAATTTTTTTATCTTTTATTAAATTTTGGTATTTCCATAAAATGTGTATCTTATTTTATGTAACAATTGTGTTCCTGAAAAGTTGCAATGAAAATTGATTTTTAAAAGTAAACATGTTTGGAATTTTTCACATGGATTTTCTTTAAATTAGACAGTTGTGTTTTTTAGGTTTAGGAGGTGGTAATAAGACATAAAGTATAAATTCATATATAGCCATACCTTGTTTTATTGTGCTTCACTTTATTACAATTTGTGGATATTGTGTTATTTATAAATTGAAGGCTTGTGGGAACCCTGTGTTGAGCAAGTCTATTGGTGCCATTTTTTCAAAGGGTTCAGATGATGGTTAGCATTTTTTAGCAATAAAGTATTTTTAATTAAGGTATATACATTGTTTTTAAAAACATAATGCTATTGCATACTTTATTGACCACAGTATAGTGTGACCGTAATTTTTATATGCCCTGGGAAACCCAAAAATTCATGTGACTCATTTATTGTGGTGGTCTGGAACCAAATCTGCAATATCTCTGAGGTATGCTTGCATGAATTTTAGTCATTAAAATTACGTGAAGTCATTAAACTAAACTCTTGTCAAAGTTAAAAGGATCTTAACATGACAAGATTTTTTTTAAGAAAAACGTTGTATTCTTCTTGCTGCAGTGCTGAAAGAATTAATGTTTTCCTGTCTTTGTTATTACTTTTTAGCTATCATGCCAGGTTCTGAAAAGATCAGAAGAATAGTTGAAGTCTTGAGAGCTGATGTAGTCCAGGGCCTGGGGATTCAGCTTTTAGAACAGGTGTATGATCTTTTGGAAGAGGAGGATGAGCTGGAGAGAGAGGTGAGTGCCCTATTAGCTTTGTCAGTGGCTTATGCTGTAGAATTTTTTTCACAGCCTTTTGAAATATAATTAACATAGTCAACATTTTACCTATTTAAAATTTGCAATTTGAAAAATATTTAAAATGATGTATGGTGCAAAATAAAATAAAATGTACAATTCATTGGTTTTTAGTATATTCCAAGTTGTACCACTGTCACTACAACCAATGTTAGAACATTTAATTACTCCCAAAAGAAACCTTGTACCCATTGGCAGTCACTCCCTTCTACCCCTAAAGCCCTCCACCCCTAAGCAACCACTAATATTTCTGTCTCTGTAGATTTGCCTGTTCTGGATATTTCACTTGAATGGAATCATGCAAAATATGTGGTCTTTTGTGAATCGCTTCTGGCATAATACATAATCCATGTATCACATACTTACGTCTTTCCTTTATATAGCCAAAAATAGTCCATTGTATGGCTATACCATATTTTGTTTATCTGTTCATAAGCTTATGGATATTTAGATTATTTCTAGTTTGTGGCTATTATGAATAATGCTGCTTTGAACATTCATGTATAAGTTTTTGTGTGGACATATATTTTCGTTGTCCTTGGGTGTGTACCTGGGAGTGGAAATTGCTGAATCATATGGAAAGTCTGTATTTAACATTTCGAAGAAGCGTCAGGCTGTTTTCCAAAGTGACTTTACCATTTTACATTCCCACTAGTAATATGTGAGGGCTCTAATCCCTCTTAACACTTGTTATCATTTTGATTATCTCCATCCTAATGGGTGAGGAGTGGTTTCTCATTATGGTTTTGATTTGCTTCTCCCTAATGGGTAATGAACATGGAGACTCTTTTATGTGTCTATTGGCCATTGTATATCTTTTTTGGAGAGTTGTCTATTTTTATCTTCTAAATGTTTTAAAATTGTTATTTATATTTTCATTGTTGAGTTGTAAGTGTTCTTTATCTATTCTGGATACAAGTATTTTTTATGCAGAAACACAATTTGTGAATTTTTTTACCATTCTGTGGTTGATTTTTCACTCTCTTTTTTAAAATTATATTTTATTTTCCATGCTACTATAGTTGTCCCAATTTTTTCTCCTTTGACCCATCGAGCCCCGCAAACTCCTTCACACAATCCACAAGCTATTGTCTGTGCCCATGTGTCATGTATATATATCCTTTGGCTACTTTATTTCCTATGCTGAACTTTACATCCCCATCACTGTTCTATAACTCCTAATACGTACTTCTTAATCCCTTCACATTTACACCCATCACCCCATCCTCCCTCCTGTCTGGGAACCATCAAAACATTCTCGGTATCTATGATTGTGTTTCTCTTCAGCTTGTTGGTTTATTTTGTCTTTTAGATTCAATTGTTGATAGGTATGTATTTATTACCATTTTATTGTTCATATTTCAGATCTTCTAAAGAAGGCCCTTTAACATTTCATATAATACTTGTTTGGTGGCAGTGAACTCCATTGGCTTTTTCTTGTCAGGGAAGCTCTTTATCTGTCCTTTAATTCTAAATGATAGCTTAGCTGGGTAGAGTAATCTTGTTTGTAAGTCCTTCCTTTTCATCACTTGGAGTATTTCTTGCCACTCCCTTCTGGCCTGAAAAGTGTCTTTTGAGCAATCTTCTGACAGTCTTACGGGAGCTTCCCTGTAGGTACCTAAGTACTTTTTTCCTGCTGCTTTTAAGAGTCTCTCCTTTAACCTTTGGCATTTTAATTATGGGTCTTGGTGTGGGCCCCTTTGGGTTCATCTTGTTTGGGACTCTCTGCACTTCCTGGACTTATATGTCTATTTCTTTCACCAAGTTAGGGAAGTTGTCTACCATTATTTTTTCAAATAGGTTTCCAATATCTTGCCCTCTCTCTTTTCCTTCCAGCATCCCCATGATGTGAATGTTGGTACACTTGAAGTTGTCCCAGAGGCTCCTTACACTATTGTCATTTTTTGGTTTCTTTTTTCTTCTTGCTGTTTTAATTAATTGTTTTTTGCTTCCTTATATTCCAAATCATTGATTTGATTCTCAGCTTCATCCACTCTATTGTGTATGCCCTGTAAATTGTTCTTTATTGGGATTAGTTTATTCTTCATTTCTGACTGGATCTTTTTTATGCTGTTGAGGTTCTTCCTATGTTCCTTGAGCATCCTTATAAGCAGTGGTTTGAATTCTGCATCTACTAGATTGCTTGTCTCCATTCTGTTCAGTTCTTTTTCTGGAGTTTTGCTCTATTCTTTCATGTGGCCCATGTTTCTTTTTCTCTTAATTTTGACAGCCTCCCTGTTTTTGTTTCCTATGTATTAGGTAGAGCTGCTATGTCTCCCAGGCTTGGTAGAGCAGCCTAATGTAGTAGGTGTCCAGTAGGGTCCACTGACACAGCCTCCCTTATTACCCAAGCTGGCTCCTCAACGTTTGCCCACTGTGTGGGCTGTATACAACTTCACCCTTAATTGCTGTTGGCATGTCCAAAGTCATCCACTGCCTGTGTTCTCTCCGGGGTCACATAGCATAAACTACAAAGTATCTGCAGATGGCTGCTACTTGTGCTAGGCTTGGAGGTGCTCAGGCAAGGTTAACCTGTGAACCAAGGTGAGCTGCTGCTAGTGCTGGGGCTAGGGCAACCTAATGAGAGGTATGGGGCTTGCTGAAGCCAGATGCTGTTTGAGAGAATTTAGGAAAATCTGAAGCATGAGCCAAGACAAACCATTTGTATGGAAAAGCCACTGGAAACAGCTTGGGTGGGCCAGAAAACTGGGTGGGACAGGGCCTCAGGGAATCACCAGGGTGGGGCAGACAGTGTGAGCCAGGGTGATGGAGTCTCAGATATGGAGCCTATCTGCCAGCTTTTTGGCTCTGTACGGGGAGGGTTCAGAAGAGGAACAGTGATCTTGAGCAGCACTTCTATCTGGGAGAAAAAGCTCCCCCCGCTACCCCCTGGCTCTCACTCTGATGTCGGACAATTCGGTATCTCCCTATGTGTCTCTCATGCCTTTCAATCTGCTGCCCCAACACTGGAGCTCAAAGGGAGTGAGTCCCAACAAGTCTGTGTGCAAGCCCTTTATGAGGAACTGCCAGTATTCTAGAAGTTTCTGTCTTCTACAGCCTCAATCCCCCCTGGTTTTTACAGCCAGAAATTATGGAGACTTATCTTCCTGTCACTGGAACCCTGGGCTGTGTGGCCTGGTGTAGGGCTGCGACCCCTCACTCCTGAGATATCTCTTTCTACATTTATCCAATACATTATGGTATGTGACCAGCCTGTTCTGCATCTCTGCCCCTCCTTCCAGTCTCAATGTGCTTTCTTCTTTAATTCCATAGTTGTAGGACTTCCATTTAGCTTGATTTCTAATGGTTTTGAATGATGGTTGTTCTACAGTTTACTTGTAATTTTGATGTGGTTGTGGATGGAGGTGAGCTGTGTTTAATTATACCACCTTTGTGACCGAAGGTCCTCTGAAGCCTATTTTCACTTTCTAATGACATAATTTGTATCAAAAAGGTTTTAATTCTGTTGAAGTTCAAAATATCTATTTTTCTTTTTGTTGTTTGTATTTTTGGTGTTACCTAAGAAGGCTTTGCCTAATATATGATCATAATGATTTCTTCCCATATTTTCTTCTGAAAGTTTTATCATTTAAACTCTTACAATTAGGTCTATAACCCATTTTGAGTTAATTTTTTGTAATGTTTAAGGAAGAGCTCTAGTTTCATTCTTTAGCATGTGAATACCCAGCTGTCTTAGCACCGTTTGTTGAGTTGTCTTGGCACCCTTGTTGAAAATCAATTGACTGTAATGTAAGTTTATTTTTAGACTCTCAGTTATGTTCCATTTATTTATCTGTCTATCCTTGTCTGTACTACACTGTCTTGATTACTGTGGCTTTGTATATAGTAAGCTTAGAAATCAGGAAGTGTGAAATCTCCAATTTTGCTCTTCTTTTTCAAGATTTTTTGGCTATTATTTGCCTCTCTGTGTGAATTCTAGATCAGCTTGTTAATTTGTGTAAAAATGCTAGCTGATTAGGACACTATCACATTTTGGTTTGAATAAATTTTAGTTTGACTTACCTGACTTTTCTGCTCAAAGTTACTGTTATTATATATTTTTTTAAAGTTCCGTTTTATTCTTTTTAAAAACCTTTTTTTGTGGCTTAACACGGTTGACATATTATTTATTTTTTAACATTTTCTGTTTTTTTACTGCTGACATATAAAAATGCATTGTAATTTCTACTTTAATCTTACATCTAGCCAATATTGCAAATTCTTCTTATTTTTTTTCTCCCCTTTATTCCCTTGCACCCTGCACCATCCCACCCACCAGTAGTCTTCCCCGCCCCTTAGTTCATGTCCATGGATTGTACATATAAGTTCTTTGGCTTCTCCATTTCTTATACTATTCTTAACCTCCCCCTGTATATTTTGTACTTACTATTTATGCTGCTTATTCCCTGTATCTTTTTCCCCATTCTTCCCCCTCACCCTCCCCTCTGTTTTACCGTTCATAGTTTTTGATCTTTTTCTTAGGTAAGTCCCTTTAACATTTCATAAGGGTGATGGTGAACTCCTTTAACTTGACCTTATCTGGGAAGCACTTTATCTGCCTTTCCATGCTAAATGATAGCTTTGCTGGATAGAGTAATCTTGGATGTAGGTCCTTGCCTTTCATGACTTTGAATACTTCTTGCCAGCCCCTTCTTGCCTGTATGGTTTTCTTTGAGAAATCATCTGCTAGTCTTATGGGAGTTCCTTTGTAGGTAACTGTCTCCTTTTCTCTTGCTACTTTTAAGATTCTCTCCTTATCTTTAATGTTGGGTAACTTAATTATGATGTGCCTTGGTGTGTACTCCCTTGGGTCCAACTTCTTTGGGACTCTCTGAGCTTCCTGGATTTGTATGTGTATTTCCTTCACCAAATTAGGGACATTTTCTTTCGTTATTTTTTCAAATAAGTTTTCAATTTCTTGCTCTTCCTCTTTTTCTGGCCACCCTATGATGTAGATGTTGGATCGTTTAAAGTTGTCTCAGGCATTCCTAAGCCTCTCCTCATTTTTTTGAATTCTTGTTTCTTCATTCTGTTCTGGTTGAATGTTTATCTCTTCCTTCTGCTCCCAGTTGTTGATTTGAGTCCTGGTTTCCTTTCCTTTACTGTTGGTTCCCTATATATTTTTCTTTATTTCACTTTTCATAGCCTTCGCTTTTTTATCCACTTTGCAACCATACTCTGTCAATTCAGTGAGCATCCTGATTACCACCAGTGTTTTGAACTCTGCATCTGATAGGTTGGCTATCTGTTCATCTCTTAGTTCTGTTTTTGGAGTTTTGATCTGTTCTTTCATTTGGGCTGTATTTCTTTGTCTCAGCATACCTGTTACTTTGGAAGAGACGGAGCTTTAGGTACTTGCCAGGGTGGGGAAGCCCAGGTTGCTGCGTTGTGATGCCGTATGTAGGAGAGGGGCCCAAGAGGGGACAATGCCGCTTTTTGGCTCTCGCTGGCTTTCAGTCATTTCACCTGCTACCAACAAGCAAATTGGGCCCTTCTGGTGCTGATTCCTGGGTGAGTGGGTTTGTGTATGTTCTAGGACCCTGAGGGTCTCTGCAGCGAACAATCCTGTGAGGTTGGGAGTTTCTCCCACCGCCACAACCCCCACAGATTTTTACAGCCAGAGGTTTTGAGGCTTTCTTTTCCCGCACTAGAACCCTGGGTTGTGTGGTTTGTCTCATTCCCATAGCTGTTCCTCCTGGTTTATCAGCACACAAATGTGGGACTGCCCGGACTGCCAGCCACTACCTCACCCATCTGGTCCTCCAGCTGCCACCTTGCTGTGTGTCCTCTCTGCCCCAGGTGCCTGTCTCTGCCTTAGCTCCTTGGTTGTCAGACTTCCATATAGTTCGATTTTCTGGCAGTTTTGGTTATTTTCTGTTTTTAAATTTGTTGTTGTCCTTCTTCTGGTTGTGTGAGGAGGCAAAGTGTACCTACACCTCCATCTTGGCTGGAAGTCCTTACTGTTACTGTATTTAATTTTTTCTTTTTGAGACATTCATCATGTATATTCCCAGATTTGAAAGTAGCAATAAAGCATACTTACATAACACAAACTCTTCTGTACTAATTAAAAAGAAAATTATTGATTGTCTTTCCTTGTCTGAATAGAAAGCTAATAATACATGGATGTTGTAGAACATTTTGAACATACAGATCTTTAAAACATCAGTATAATTTCAGCACTCAGTGATTCCAGAGTTTGTTCTTTTATTCCATAAGTAGTAGTAGTAGTTGTAACACTTAAAAAGGCAGCACAATGTTGTAAACACCCCTACATGTATGAAGTCATTTAAATCTCCAGTGATCCAGCAAAGTTCGTACTGGTAACCCCATTTGACATATGAGGACTGTGAACACAGTAAATGAGTTGCGTAAGGTCATGCTGTTGACAATTTGCTGAACAATTGGCCTTAAGTACAGACAATCTGATTCCAGAGTCCATGCTCTTAACTACTGTTCTAGACTCCCTTTCATTCTCTTACACATATGTCTGTAGTTTTTCTGTGTATATACACACCCATCACATTCATATCATAGCTTTTGTTTTTTAGTGAAATGTAGTTCTCTAGCCTGTATTTTTCATCTAACAGCAGTACAACTGAGCTCAGAAGCACAGGCAGCCCCTTGTAGTGACAATCACCGCTGATTGTTCCTGTGTTTGCAAGACCACTATTCTTTTCCTACTCTCCCAAAGCTAAGTCCTGATTGTGATGATCAATCATAGTTCACAGTATGCCAGTTACTCCCCACTAAATCACTTGCATTATGTCACATCTGCTTTATGAAAACTTTCAGAGTAGTAGAAGTGCCTGAACAAACATATTTTGACCGTTTGCTCTTTTTGGATATTTATGTTTTGTTTTTTGGTAGTAATAATAATAACATTAACAACAATAAAGCTTTAAATTCCTAGAAATATAGTTGCTTCTCTGCCAGTTTAATAATAAATGATATCTAATTATTTTAATTTTTTATTTAATAATTTTAATAATTTTAATAATTTTAGACTAACAAAAGAGTTGTAAATATAGTATAAAGAGTTCCTTAGTACTTCCCACCTATATTCCCCACTGAAACTATTCTACCACTTTTGCTTATCATTCTCTTTTTCCATATGTATAATTACTTTAATAATCCATTTGTGAGAAAGTTGCGACATGTTATCTTTTTACTCGTTAAATTCTTTGGTGTATTTCTTAAAAACAAGAATATGTCCTTACCTAACCACAGTAGATTATCAAATTCAGATAATTAACACTGGCATAATACTATTATCTAACTCTGTAGATCAGACTTACTTATTTTTCAAAATTTTTATTTATTTTTAGAGAGAGGGGAAAGGAGGGAGAAAGAAAGGGAGAGAAACATCGATGTGTGAGAGAAGCATTGATTGGTTGCCTCTTACATGCCCTCAACCAGGAACAGGGATGCAACCCAGACATGTGCCCTGACCAGGAATTGAACTGATGATCTTTTCTTCGATGAATGGCACCCAATCCACTGAGCCACACCAGTCAGGGCTGTAGACCTTATTTAAATTTCACTAATTGTTACATTAATATCCTTTATAGCAAAAGAAAAAAAAATTTTGTTCTGGGATTTATCAGTTCAGCTCAATCAGTACTAAATTCAATTCAACAAGGATTATATATTTTAAAAGCTTTATTGAGATATAATTCATATACCATACAATTCACCCATTTAAAGTGTATACACCAGTGGTTTTTAATATATTCACAAATATATGCAGCTATCACCATAGTTAATTTTAAATATTTTCATCTTTTTACAAAGAAGCCTTAGCCTTGGCTGGTGTGGCTCAGTGGATTGAGCCCTGGACTGACAAAAGATCGCCAGTTCCATTCCCAGTCAGGGCACATGCCTAGGTTGTGGGCCAGGTCCCTAGTTGGGATTGTTCAAGAGGCAACTGATCAATGTTTCTCTTGCACATGGATGTTCCTCTTCCTTTCTTTCTCCCTCCCTTCTGCCTCTCTCTAAAAAATAAATAAAATCTTAAAAAAAAAAAAGAAGCCTTATACCTTTAACTATTGTCCTTCTGTTTTCTCTTACCTCCAGACCTACAGAACCACTAACCTACTCTATGTCTCTATAGATTTGCCTATTCCTGCCATTTCATTTAATGGAATCATAGAAAATATATGGTATTTTATGACTGTCTGCTTTCACGTAGCATAATGTTTTTAAGCTTCATCTGTGTGGTAGCATATATCAGTTCTTCATTCCCTTTTAAGGCTGGACAGTATTCCATTGTTTGGAGTCTCCCCTTACCTGCCGTTTCACTTTCTGTGGTTTTAGTTACCCATGGTCAACTGTGGTCCTAAAAGATTAAGTGGAAAATTCCAGAAATAAACTGTTTTAAATTACATGCCATTCTGAGTATCGTGATGAAATCTCAAGTTGTCCTGCTCCCTCCCACTAAAGATGTGAATCATCTTTGTCCAACATATACATGCTTTACATACAGTACAATAAAGTATTTTATGAGATCACATTCATATAACTTTTATTACAGTATAATGTTTCATTTTATTAGTTGTTAATCTCTTACTGTGCTTAATTTATAAATTAAACTTTATTGTAAGTATGTATGTGTGTATGTACAGGAAAAAACATAGTATACATAGGGTTTGGTACTGCCTATGGTTTCAAGCATCCACTGGGGGTCTTGGGACATATCCCCCACAGATAAGGAGGTACTACTGTATCACATTTTATCTATTTCTCAGTTGATGGACTTCTGGTTTTCTATCTTCTGCCTCTTATAGATAATGCTGGTATAAGCTTTTGTGTGGATTCATTTCTCTTGGGTGCATTACTAGGAGTGGAATGCTGGATAATATGGTAACTCTCCATTAAATGTTTAAGAAAATTCCAGACTGGTTTCCAGAGCAGCTGCACCATTTTACATTCCTACCAGCAACATAAGACGATTCCAATTTCTCCACATCCTTGCCAGCACTTGTTATTGTCTGACTTTTTGATTATAGCCATCCTAGTGGGTATTCATTATGGTTTTGATTTGCATTTTCCTGATGACTAGTGATATTGAGCATCTTTTCACGTACTACTTATCATTCATGTATTTCCTTAGAGATATATGTACTCAAAATCTTTGTCCTTTTTAAGTTGACTTGTTTATCTTTTTTTTTTTAAATCTTTTTATTGTTCAAATACATTTGTCTCCATTTTCCCACCACCACTTTCCCCCAGCCCACCCACCTGCACCTCCCTACCTCAATCCTTCCCCACTTTGGCTTTCTCCATGGATCCTTTATACATGTTCCTTGATTTGACCCCTGCCCTTTCTTTCCCCGTTACCCGCCTCCCTCCTTCCCTCTCGTTAGTGTTGGTTTCTTTTTTCTTTCAATGTTGCTGGTTATATTTTCCTTGCTTGTTTGTTTTGTTGATTAGGTTCCACTTATAGGTGAGATCATTGACTTATTTATCTTTTAATTATTGAGGTTTAGGAGTTCGATGTATATTCTGAAACAAATCTCTTATCAAATATATGATTTGCAAATATTTACTCTTGTTTTGTGGGAATGGGAGATGTCTTTTTACTTTCTTGATAGTGTTCTTTGAAACATAAAGCCTTTTTTTTGATGAAGTCCAGTTTGTTTTTCTTTTGCTTTGTGTATTTTTGGTGTCATCTAAGAATCCATTGCCTGATCCAAGGTCATGCTGTGTTAACTCTATGCTTTTTTCCCCCCTAAGTTTAATAGTTTTAGACCTTACTTTTAGATCTTTGATGTATTTTGATATGTTATGAAGTAAAGGTCAAACTTTATTCTTGTGTATATGGCTGTCCTATTGTCTCACTGCCATTTGTTGAAAAGACTGCTCTATAACCTTGTCAAAAAAATTTCTAGACACATGGGTTTATTTTTGGACACCCAATTCTATTCCATTAATTTGTATGTCTATCCTTAAGCCAGTACCATACTGTCTCGTTTACTGTTGCTCAGCAGTACAGTTTGAAATTGGGATAGGTGAGTCCTCCAACTGTGTTACTATTTTTTAAGATTCTTTTGGCTATTCTGGGTCCCATGCAATTCCATATGAGTTTTGGAATTTGCCTGTCAAATTCTATGAAGAAATGAGCTGGAATTCTCATAGAGGTTGTGCTGAATCTACAGATCAATATTAAGACTTCTGATCCATGAAAATGAGATAATTTCCCATTTATTTAGATCTTAAAATTTTTAAAACAATGTTTTATTGTTTTCAGAGTGTAAGTTTTGCATATCTTTTGTTAAATTTGTTCTTAAGTACTTTATTCTGTTCAATGCTTTTGTAATTAGAATTGTATTCATTTGGAGTTTTCACTGCAAATGCATAGATATAATTTTGATTTTTAAAATACCAACTTTGGTATCCTGCAGCCTTGCTGAACTTGTTTATTGGGTCTAATAGCCTTTTTGTGTGTGAGGATATATGACCTTAGATTTCTATATATAAGATCATGTTATCTGCAAATAGAGTTAGTTTTACTTTCTAATCTGGATGACTTTTACTTTTTTTTTCCCTGCCTAATTGCCATGGCCAGAACTTCCAGTACAATGTTGAATAGAAGTGGTGAGAGTAGGCATCCTTGTCTTGTCGCTGATTTTAGAAGGAAAGCATCAGTATTTTACCATGAAGTATGATGTTAACTGGGTTTTCATAGATGCCCTTTTTCAGGCTGAAGAATGTCCTTTCTGTTCCTGGTTTGTTGAGTGTTTTGTTTTTTGTTTGTTTATTATGAAGGGGTGTTGTGTTTGTCAAATGCTTTCTCTCTATTTAGATGATCATGTGGTTTTTGTTTTTTATTCTATTGATACGGTGTGTTACCTTAATTAGTTTTTGGATGTTAAACTAGCCTTGCATTCCTGAGATAAATCCTGCGTGGTCACGGTATGTGCTACTTTTTATATGTTGCTGGAATCATGTTTCTAGTATTCTGTTTAGGATTTTTGTGTCTGTATTCATATGAAATACTGGTGTTCAGGGGTTTTCTTGTGATATCTTTGTATGGTTTTGTTTGCCTCATGACTTTTTTTCCTGTATTCTTTCTTTATCGCTTTTTCCCCCTCTATATGTGAATATTTTCTTTTTTTTAAATATGTGCAGTATATATTTGGAAATAAACATGTTAATCTCCTTCAAAAACTGCCATGTATGTTCATAAGCAAAACAAATACTTGTTTCTCAATATATAATAAAGTCTTAGTTCAAACCAGTGAGGAAAAGATAGGGCTGGGACAACTGGCAATTTGACAGGGAGGGTGGCTGGTAAAATAAATCTGGATCCCTAGAGGACTCTTTGTACCAAAAAAAATTCAAAATGGATCAAGCATTTAAATATAGTTAAATATAAAAAATATTAAAGATTTTTGTGACAAAAATATGATCAAAGTCAACAGATAAGTGGCAGACTTTGACAATCTTTTTTTTCTGACACTTGTCACTTTATTTCATGATAAATGTCTCCTGCTGCAGTGCTGAGTAAATTTAATATCAATATATATGGAATATATATATATATATACACACACACACATATATACATACATATGTAGAATCATATGTACATTTATGGAATAAATATATATGGAATCATATATATTTAAATAAATGTATACGGAATCTTAGTCCCTAGTTCAGAACACATATACAAATGAATTCTATACAAACTTTTAAAAAATTAATAAACTTCATATATTAGAGCTGTTTTAAGTGTACAGAAAAATTGAGCAGAAGGTACTGCCTCTTTCCTGTTCACCATTTCACCATTCCTCCTAGTTTTAGCATTTTGCATTAATGTGGTACATTTGTTACAATTGAGAAACCAATATTGATACATTATTTTTTTAATTTATTTTTTGTTTAAGTATAGTTGTCTCCATTTTCCCACCACCACTTTCCCTTGCCCCACCCACCCCAACCTCCCTCCCTCAACCCTTCCCCACTTTGGCTTTGTCCGTGTGTCCTTTATACATGTTCCTTGACTCGATCCCCGTTACCTTTCTCCCTCCTCCTCTCTGGTTACTGTCGTTTTGGTTTTTCTTTCAGTGTTGATGGCTGTATTTTTCTTGCTTGTTTGTTTTGTTGATTAGTTTCCACTTATAGGTGAGATTAGGTATTCTTTCTTTATTGCTTTTTTTTTCTATATGTGAATATTTTCTAATGTAGCATTTTAATTTCTATAGATTTTTTTACTATTTTTTTTTTGTGGTTGCTCTAATACTTACATACATTTTAGATGATCAGAATCAGCTTTATACTGACTTCTATTGAGATATAAAAATGTTATTCCTATTCCCTTTTCCCCTTTATTGTGATATTATACACATCACACCTATATATTACAAACCCAACATTACTTTTTTATAATTATTATTTTATATAACTTTATGTCTCTTGAAGTCAGGAGAAGAAAGAAGTTATATATTTGTAGCTTTTGTTATAGTAACCTTTTTATTTATTATTTCTAGATCTCCTCATTTATTCCTGTGTATTCAAGTTACTATTCTGGAGTCATTTCCTTAAGTATAATACATCTTTGCTCCCACCTACTTTCTTCATGCTGTTATTGGCAAATATATTACATTTTATATGTTATAGACTCAACAATATATAATACATACATTTTTTTGTTGTATTAAAATATATTCAACTTCAAATTTACCATTTTAACTATTTTTAAGTGTTTTGTTCAGTAACATTAAATACATTTACATTGTTGTACAAATATATCGCCATCATCCATCTCCAGAACTTTTGTTTCATTTTGTAAAACTGAAACTTTGTACCTTTTTAAAAAAATTTTTGTTTTCAAAATAGCTTTTATTTTTTAAATCTTTTTAAACTTTTATTACTTATGCTATTACAGTTGTCCCAGTTTTTTCCCTTGGACCCCCTCTTCCTAGCCTGCCCCATATTCCCACACCATTGTTCATGTCCATGGTTCGTGCCTATCTGTTCTTTGTCTAATCCCAGGACCTTCTTTCAACCAGTCCCCACCTTGACCTTCCCGTCTGACAACTGTTTCATTTTTCTGTGCCTCTGATTCTCTTTAGCTTGTTAATTTTGTTCATTAGTTTCCAGTTATATGAGATCATATGGTATTTGTCTTTCATTCACAGGTTTATTTCACTTATCATAACAGTGAAACTGTACCCTTTAAACAATAACTCCCCATTTCCTCCTGCAGCCATCCTCTGGCAACTACCTTTCTAATTTCTGCCTCTGTGAATTTGATTGCTCTAGGCATTGATGCAAAGTCTAAGCATAAAGGCCAGAAAGGCCTGAATGGCTTTCCTCGTGAATTCTTCCAACCATCTAAAGAAAAAATAACACAAATCCTATACAAATTCTTCCAGATAACAGAAAAAGAAGGGACATTTCCCAACTTGCCTTGTAAGACCAGAACAACCCTAAACCAAAACCCACGCCCAAAAAGGATACTACATGAAAAAGCATAAGACCAATCATTATTCCTCATGGGTACCTCAGTCATCTAGTATTTTATTGAAAATTTTTGCATCCATGGATATAAGTGATACTAGTCTATTGGTTTTCTTTCCTATAGTGTCCCTGTCTGCCCCTACTACCAGGGTAGTGCTTGCCCCATAAATGAGCCAAGAAATGCTCCATCCTCCTTAACTTTCTGAAAAGTTTGAGGATTGGCGTGAGTTTCTGCCCAAATGCTTGGCAGAATTTACCAGCAAAGATCCAGGGCCTGTTCTTGTCAGTCTTCTGACTGGTTATGGGTGTATTCCTATTTTTTTATAAATTCATAATTTAGTCTTGGTAGGGTCTATGTTTATAGGAATTTATTTCGTCTAGGTTATGAAATTTGTTAGCATACAATTGTTCATAGTACTCTTTTAAAATCATTTTATTTCTGTAGATATGGCAGTAATGTCCCACTTCAGTCTCAGATTTTAGTATAGTTGACCCTCTGTATCCATACATTCTGCATCCACAGATTCAACTAACCTCAGATGTAATATTAAAAAAGTCACGTTGTTGCTGATACATACTTTTTTCTTGTCATCATTCCTTAAACAATACAGTATGATAACTCTTTACATAGCATTTACATTGTATTAAGTATTATAAGTAATCTAGAGATGGTTAAAATATATGGGAAGTTGTGCATAGGTTATATGCAAATACTACGCCATTTTATATGGACTATGGATATTGGTGATATTGGACATCCTGGAACTAATACCCTGGAGGTACCAAGGAAGGACTGTAATTTGAGTCTTCTTTTTTTCTTAGTATAGCTTAAGTTTTGTCAAGTTTGTTAATCTTTTAAAAGAACTTTTAGTTTTACTGATTTTTCTGTTTTTTATTTTATTTATCTCAGCTCTAATTTTAATTGTTGCCTTCCTTTTGTTTCGGGTTTAGTTTGGTTTTTGTTTTTTTACTTCTTGAGTTGTAAAGTTAGGTTGTTTACTTGTGATTCTTTTCCTTTTTTAACATGTATTTACTGCTTTAAAAATTACCCTCTTAGCACTGCTTTTGCTGCATCTCCTATGTTTCTATATATTGTGTTGTCATTTATATATATTTATAAATATTTTCTAGTTTTCCCCATAATTTCTTTTCGATGCATTGGTTATTTGAATGTGTTGTTTTGTTTCCAGAAGTTTGAATTTTTCAGTTTTCTTCTGTTACTGATTTCTTACTTCATTCTTGGTTGGAGAAGATACTTTGTATGATGTCTCCCTTTTTAATCTATTGAGACTTAATCTGTAACCTAACATATATGGTCTCTCCTGGAAAATGTCCCTTGTGCACTTGAGAAGAATGTGTATCCTGTTGTTGGGTGAAGTGTCTGTTAGAACTACAGTTGGCCTTTGAACAATGGGGTTAGGGACACTGAGCCTCTCCACACCAACACAAGCACAGTCAAAAATTCATATATACCTTTTGACTCCTCCAAAACTTAAGTACAGTCGCCCTCAGTCGCTGCAGAGGATCAGTTCCAGGACCCCTCAGAGATACCAAAATCTGAGGATGCTCAAGTTCCTCATATAAAATGGCATAGAACAATGCATATAGTTGCCCCTCCACATCCATGGATTCCCAATGGAGGATCAAAAATACTGTTTTTGATTCTCTGAAGGTTCATCCTAAGGATGTAAACACAGGGAATACAGAGGGCCAACAGTGTACTTATTTTTTAAACTATATTTTATTGATTATGGTATTACAGTTGTCCTGATTTTCCCCCTTTGCCCCCCTCTATCCAGTACCCGCCTTCCGCCCAGCAGTCTGCTCCCTTGGCTCCTATCCATGGGTCATGCATATAAGTTCTTTGAATTCTCCATTTCCTATACTTTTCTTAACATCCCCCTATTTTGTATCAATTAGGCTTCTTAATCCTTACACCTTTTCCCCATTCTCTGCCTTCCCCCTCCCTATTGATAACCCTCCAAATGATCTCCTTATATGATTCTTTTCCTGCTCTGGTTGTTTACTTAGTTTTGTTTTTGTTTTTTAATTCCATTGTTGATAGTTGTGAGTTGTTATTTCAATGTTCATGGCTTTGATCTTCTTCCTTTTCATAAATAAGTCCCTTTAACATTTCATATAACAAGGGCTTGATGAGATGAACTCCTTTAGCTTAACTTTGTCTCAGAAGCACTGCATCTTCCCTTCAATTCTAAATGATAGCTTTGCTGGATAGAATAGTCTTGGTTGTAGGTCCTTGCTTTTCATCACTTTGAATACTTCTTGCCTGAAAAGTTTCTTTTGGGAAATCAGCTGATAGTCTTATGGGAACTCTTTTTTTAGGTAACTCTGCTTTTCTCTTGCTGCTTCTAAGATTCTCTCTTTATATTTAACTTTTAGTATTTTAATTGTGATGTGTCTTGGAATGATCTTCTTTTGTCCTACTTCTTTGGGACTCTCTGTGCTTTCTGGATTTGTATGTGTATTTCCTTTACCAAATTAGGGAAATTTTCTTACATTATTTTTTTCAAGTAAGTTTCAATTTCTTGCTCTTACTCTTCTCTTCCTGGCATCCCTATGATTTGGATGTTGGCACTTTTGGAGATTTCTACAAGTCTTCTTATTCTCTCCTCATTTTTTTGAATTCTTGTTTCTTCATTCTGTTCTGGTTGATTGTTTATTTCTTGTTTATGCTCCAAATCATTGATTTGAACCCCAGCTTCTTTCCCTCACTGTTGGTTCCCTGTGTATTCCTTTTTTTTAATAAAAAAAAATTATTTTTATTGTTGTTCTATTACAGTTGTTCCAGTTTTCCCCTATTGTTCTCCCCTGCCTTGCTATCGCCCCACTCCCACAGCCAATCCCCACCTTGTTGTCTATGTCCATGGATCATTTATACTTTTTCTTTAGGCCCCCTCCTCTTTTTTTCCTCCCTTATCCCTCACCCACCTCCCCTCTGGTCCCTTATCAGTTTGTTCCTTGTTCCAGTGCCTCTGGTTCTATTTTGCTTGTTTGTTTGTTTTGTTCATTAGGTTCCTGTTGTAGGTGAGATCATGTGATATTTGTCTTTCGCCTCCTGGCTTATTTCACTTAGCAGAATACTCTCCAGTTGCATTCATGCTGTCGCGAAAGGTAGGGGTTCCTTCTTTCTTTCTGCTGCATAGTACTCGATTGTGTAAATATACCACAGGTTTTAAAACTACTCATTTACTAAGGGGCACTTAGGCTGTTTCTATCACTTGGCATTGTAAATAACACTGCTATGAATATGGGGGTACGTAGGTTCTTTTGATTTGGTGTTTTAGAATTCTTAGGGTATAATCCCAGCAGGGGAGTTGCTGATTCAAAAGGAAGTTCCATTTTTAGTTTTTTGAGGAAATTCCATACTGTTTTCCACTGTGGCTACACCAGACTGCATTCCCATCAACAGTGCACTAGGGTTCCCTTTTCTCTGCATCCTCATCAGCACTTGTTGTTTGCTGATCTGTTTATGATGGCCATTCTGACTGGTGTGAGGTGGCATCTCATTGTGGTTTTAATTTGCATCTCTCTGACAGATAGTGATGTTGAGATCCTTTCATATGCCGATGGGCCGGCCCTCTGTGTGTCCTCCGTGGAGAACTGTCTGCAGGCCCTTTGCCCATTTTTTTATTGGATTCTTTGACTTCCTGGTGTTGAGCCATATGAGTTCTTTATATATTTTGGAAATCAAACCCTTGTCTGAGGTATCATTGGCAAATATGTTTTCCCATACAGTTGGTTCCCTTTTCATTTTTATGATTTTTTTTTTAGCCATGCAGAAGCTTTTTAATTTGATGTAGTCCCATTGTTTATTTTTTCCCTTATTTTCCTTGCCCTAGAGGGTGTCTCAATGAAAATATTGCTGCGTGGTATATACGAAATTTTACTGCCTATATTTTTCTCTAGGAAAACATTGTTTTATGGTGTCATGGTTTATGTTTAAGTCTTTTATCCATTTTGAGTTTATTCTGGTGTATGGTGTAAGTTGGTGGTCTAGTTTCATCTTTTTGCATGTACGATTCCAGATCTCTCAGTACCATTTGTTGAAGAGGCTGTTTTTACTCCATTTTATACTTCTGCCACTTTTGTCAAATATTAATTGACCATAGAGACATGGGCTTATTTCTGGGCTCTCTATTCTGTTTCATTGATCTATGTGTTTGTTCTTATGCCAATACGAGACTGCTTTGATTACAGTGACCTTGTAGTATAGTTCGATATCAGGTATTGTGATCCCTCCTATTTTATTCTTCTTTCTCAAGATTGCTGCAGCTATTTGGGGTCTTTTTTGGTTCCATATACATTTTTGAAATGTTTGTTCTAAATATGTGAAATATGTCATTGGTATTTTAATAGGGATTGCATTGAGTCTATAGATTGTTTTAGGTACTATGGACATTTTAATGTTGTTGATTTTTTCAACCCATGAACACGGTATATGCTTCCATTTGTTTTTATCTTCCTTAATTTCTTCAGTGTTCTGTGGTTTTCTGAGTACAGATCTTTTACCTCCTTGGTTAAGTTTATTCCTAGGTACTTTATTTTTCTTTTTGCTGTAGTAAATGGGATGTTTTACTACTTTTCATGTTGTCCTGCAGTTCCCTTAAACCCTCTTCATTCTTTTTGAGTCTTTTTTCATTTTGTTGTTCTTACTGGGAATTTTTTTTCTACCTGTCCTCCAGCTTGCTGATTCAATCCTTTGCTTCACCTAGCCTGCTTTTAATTCCTTCTACTGTGTTCTTCAATTCAGAAATTGTATTCCTCATTTCCTCCTTGTTCTTAGTGATAGTTATTATGTCCTTTTTCAGGCTGATGGAGTTGGCAGTAAATTCCTGTTGCTTCCCTGTAGTTCTTTGTAGTTCTCACTGAGCTCATTGAACTTCTTTTAACCATTGTTTTGAACTCAATGATAGTTTACTTGCCTCTATTTCATTTGGCACTGTTCCTGGCGGTTCCTCGTTTCCTTTCAATGGAAGTTGTTTTTTTGTGTCCCCATTTTAGTTACTCTTCTTGTTGGTTTCTGCCCCTTAGATTTATCTGCTTTGACACCCTGTCTTCATGGTATGGCCTTCTATGGTGGAAACCTGTGCAATTCAGTGGTGCATTCTCCTTGATCTCCTGAGCTTGATGCACTTGGGATGCCCTTTCTGCTGTTTATGTTAGCTCTCTAGTTTAATTGGATTTTGATTGTTGTTGGGTTGTTTTTTGGTGGGTCCTTCCCTCCAGCTGGCTGACTGAGTCATGCTGCCTACCATGTCTTGTATGCTTTTGTGTAGGTGCTGCCAGAACAAAACCACACAGTTCAGGAAACAAACATACACCCGCAAAAATAACTCCCACCCACAATCACACTATCAACAGCACATGAACCAGTATTAGTAAGGGTGTAGAGAGATTAAGACTTAAAAGAAAGGACAAATGAATATGCAATAACTAACTGAAAGAAAAAATGATTTCGAGAGGGTAGTGTGAGGGGCAATAATAATAGTAGAGTATCCGTGCAAGGTGAATAGAGAAAGTAGTTTATATCATAAGTAAAAAAAGGGAATGAAGAAGGAGAGTGGAGCAAGAGAAGGGAAACATAGTATTAGGTTTAAACAGAAATTTAAAAAAATATAGTGAGAGAGAGAAAGAAAAAGGAAAAAATAAGTAGGAACCAAATTGGAGAAAGATTCACCACGGCACTATTAATAACAAATGAGCTAAGATTAATATAGGTGGGATAGACATAAGAGGGGAAAAAAGAAAGAAAGAAAAGCTTAAGAGATGTCTAGGGGAAAAGGGGAATTGATTTTGAGTTGATAGAGGGAAAAGGAATATTAAGAGTAATGAATGAAAACCAGGCTAAGACCAGGAAAAATTAAAACTGGAGACAAAAAAAAAAAAAAAGAAAAAGAAAAAAGAAAAAGAAAAGAAAAGGCAAGAGGGCAGAATGGAGTAGGAGAGGGGAATGGTAAAATTTCAGATTTGCAGTATCAAAATAGTGAAGATCTAGAAATAAAATGAAGAAATGCAATGACAACCACCCCATTCACAACCAAAGAACAAAGATTGATAAAGGTGGAGAGAGAACAAGAGTATTTTAAGAGCAGGAAAAAGGACATGAGATGATTAATGGCAAGAAAAATGGTTTTGAGAGGCTGGATGGGGAGAAATAGTAAGAGGATGGAATGGAAACAAGTTGTAGTATGAGGGAAAACAAAATTTAAAATGAAAATAAGAAGAGGAAAGAAGAAAGTAAAATGGAGTGAGAGAAGGGAGGAGTAAAATATGAGATTTGAAATACCGTGGTTTACCCTATATAATGTGCTCCTGTGTATAATATACACCCATGTTTTTGGCCCAAACATTCAGGGAAAAAATCTTTTATTTTAATTTTTTAATTCAATTATTTATTTATATTTAGATACTTGTTTTTTTGTATTGTAAAGGAATTTTAGCATTCATTTTTTAACATATTATGGTACAAGAAATTTTATGTAACAAATAATTACAAATCACAAGAACAGATACAAGGTATTTCAGGTACTACCCATGTATAATGTGCATCCTTATATTTCCCTCAAAAACTTGGGCAAAAAAGTGCACATTACACATGGCAAAATACAGTAAACTATGATATAAAATCTAGTCACTTAATATGCACAAACGTTAAGGACAAAAAATGAATATTAAAAAACTATGCAGGAGAGAAAATACCACAAATCATGAAGAAGACTGTAGTGGAATGTGTCTCAGTAGCATCTGGTATTTACCACTGTTTTTTCTGGATCCACCTCTGGTGATGTCAGATGGTATCCCAGTCTGGCCTTAGGCAGCCTGTTTTAGACTATCAGGGCTCTACAGTCTATGGCTGACTCCTTCAGTTGTTAATCTAATCATCCTGTAATCAGCAGTCATGCTTAAGCACCACAAGATGGGGCAGAGTAACTCCTGGGGTCGGAGCTATTTCTTCCCCTCAGGCCAATATCACTGGGAACGGGGTGGTCTGCGTGAGCAAGATGGCTCCTGCAGTATGAAGGATGACTCAGCACAGGGATACTGGTGGCTGCTCCCTCCGTTCTTCCCCCAAAGCCGCTATCTCCAGTCTCTCCTCAAACGTCTCAAGTCCACTTTGCACTCTCAAGTCCACTTTGCCCGCCCTTTGTTGGAGCTCAGGGTAAGTGGCTACAAATGAAATTTTATGCATCAGCCTTTTAAAAAGCTGTCTGTGTCTCCAGCCATTTCTCCCTGACAGAGAGAAACACTGTTGCTTTTCGCAGCTGGATGTTATCTGGGTTCTTTTCAGACTCAGGTGCTGTAGGTTGGGGTGCCCAGTTTGGGGTTTAGACCCTCACACTTCTCAGGGGGAACTGGTCAGCCAGTGAAATACTCTTCTGGTGCTTCAGCTGCTGCCCGTAGGAGCCCAGTCTTCCCTCTTGTGTCTCCTCTGCACTCCGTAACAGTCATGTTGTGGTGAAGCTGTTTCTTCTGTCCATGGTTATAAGGCCTCTTTCCTGCCCTTTAAAAAAAAATTTTTTTTCGGATAATTTCTTGCAATTTAGTTGTATTTAAAGATTGGTCCTGGGAGGAAATTAGTGTAGCTTCTTCTTATTTCTCAACCATCTTGGATCTCCCTGCAGCCCCTGTCGCCATGGATTTTTCTTTGTATCACTAGTGTAGCCTTCATTTATTCCCTTATGCTTTTGCTGTATTCAGTGAGTTCTCTGAGCATCCTTATCGCCAGTGTTTTGAACTCTGCATCTGATAGGTTGGCTGTCTCTGTTTTGCTTAGTTCTTTTCTGGGGCTTTGTTCCCTTCTTTCATTTGGGGCATATTTCTTTGTCTCCTTCACTTGGCAGCCTCCCTGTGTTTGTTTCTGTGTATTAGGTAGAGCTTCCACTGGCTGCCTTGCCACCATTGTCTTACTACTGCCACACCTTGTCCTTTCTGCCCTGGCTCCCTGTCTCCACTTCTCCTAACCGTCTGGATGAATGTTTCTTTAAATCCTTGGTTGTCAGACTTACATACTGTTTGATTTTCTGGCTGTTCTGGGTGTTTTTGTTTTCAGGTTAGTTGTGATCCTTCTTATGGTTGTGCAAGGAGGCAAAGTGTGTCTACCCACACCTCCATCTTGACCGGAAGTCCAACTGTGTAGTTATTTAAAAAAATCTGCATACAAGTGCACCTGTGTTGTTCAAGGGACAACTGTAGTTGTTTTTTGTGTTGTTCAAGTCCTCTTATCATCTGTTTTGTTGTCCTGTCCATTACTTATAAGTGTATATTGAAATCTCCAGCTATAATTGTAGAACTGTCTGTATCTTCCTTCAATTCTATCAATTCTCTGTTCACATATTTTGATAGTCTTGGGTGCATACATGTATATAAATATTATGTCTTTCTGCTGTATCAATCTATATACATACATATACATATCTATATATAACACACACAGGTATAATACACATATATAATATACAATGCCCTTGTCTCTTTTAACCTTTAAAAAATTTTTCAAATTTATTGATATTAGGAGGAAACCTCAATTTGTTCCAGTTATTTATGCATTCATTCGTTGCTTTTTTAAAAATATTATTTATTTATTTTCAGAGTGGGGAAGGTAGGGAGAAAGAGAGGGAGAGAAACATCAATGTGGGTTGCCTGTTGCACATCCTCTACTGGGAACCTGGCCCACAACCCAGATGTGTGCCCTGACTGGGAATCGAACCGGTGACCCTTTTGTTCACAGGCCTGCATTCAGTCCACTGAGCCACACCAGCCATGGCCATTGGTTGCTTCTTATATGTGTCCTGACTGGAAATCAAATCTGCAACTGTGGCATATCAGGATGGCACTCTAACCAACTGTAACTTTTTTGATTTCGGGTCTGTTTTGTCTGATATTAGTATGGCCACCCTGCTCTATTTTGGTTATTATTTGCATGGGATATCTTTTTCAATCTTTTCACTTAAAATCTATTTATGTCTTTAGATCTAAAGTCTCTTGTAGACAGCATATACCTTTTTCTTTTAAGATTTTTAAAAAAGATTTATTTTTATACCGAGGGGAAGGGAGGGAGAAAGAGAGGGAGAGAAACATTGATTTGCAAGAGAAACCTTGATTGGCTCTCTTGCATGCCCCCAATTGGAGACCTAGCCGACAACCAGGTACGTGCCCCAACAGGGAATTGAACTAGCGGCCTTTTGGTTTACAGGCTGATGTTCAATCCACTGAGCAGCACCAGCCATGGCTATAGTTTTGTCATCCATTCTGCCAGTCAGTGTCTTTTGATTAGAGGGTTTAGTTCATTTACATTAAATTAATTACGGATAAGGAGGTACTTCTGTCATTTTGTTGTTTTCTATATATGCCTTATAGCATTTTTTTGCCATCATTTCCTGCACTACTGTCTTCCTTTATGTTATTTTTTTTGTAATGAAACATTTTAGTTCCATTTGCATTTTCTTTAGTGTATATTCTATATTTTCTTTGTGGTTGCCATAGGGATTACATTTAACATCCTAAAGTTTTAGTACTCTAACCTGAATTTATACCAGATTAATAACATACAAAAATTCTGCTGCTTTATATCTCTGTCTCCACCTCTTTTGATATCACAAAATTACATCTTTATATATTGTGTATCCCCAAACAAACTTGTAATTGTTTTATTAATGCATTAGTCTGTTAAATTTCATAGAAGACAAAATGTGGAATTACAAACCCAAGTTACGATAGTCCTAGCCTTTAGATTTTTTTAGTGTATTCATCTAACTTATGTAGAAAACAAAAAGTGGAATCACAAATCATTGTTACAGTAACAGTAGTTTTGATAATGTATATGTCTGTGTATTTACCTTTACTTAGATGTTTATTTCTTCATACAGCTTCAAGTTACTAACATCCTTTCATTTCAACCTGCATAATGCCCTTTATTTCTCGCAGAACAGGTTTAGTGGTAACAAACTTCATCTTTTGTATATCTGGGAATGTCTTAAGTTCTCCCTCCCTTCCCCCCACTCCCAGTTTTATTGAGATATAATTACTATACAGCATTGTGTTAGTTTATGGTGTACAGCACCATATATATATTATAAAATTACCTCGATCAGTTAACATTTGTGAACTGTCCTAGTTAAAACTTTTTTTTGTGATAAGAACTTTAAAGATGTACTCTTAGCAACTTCAAATATATTACACAGTATTATTGATTATAGTCACCATGCTATACATTGTATCTCCAAAACTTATTTTATAACTGGAATTTGTACCTTTTGACCACCTTTACCCATTTCCCTTACTCTCCCCCCACCTCTGGCAACCACCAATCTGTTCTTAGTTTCTATGAGTTTAGGGGGTTCTTTTAGATCCCACATATAGTGAGATTATATACTATTTGTCTTTCTCTATCTAACTTATTTCACTTAGCATAATGTTTTCAAGGGCCATACAGGTTGTTGAAAATAGCAGGGTTTCCTTTTTTCTTACTTTTCAAAGATATATTTGCCAGATATAGGATTCTTGGTTGACAGAATTTTCTTTCCACTTTGAAAAAATATCATCCCAGTGATTTCTGGCCTCCGAAGTTTGAGATGAGAAAGTTGATGATGATCTTATTGGGGAATCTCTTGCATGTGATGAGTCAACTCTTTTCTAACTTCTTTGAATAGTCTCTCCTTGTCTTTGGCTTTCAGCAGTTTGATATAATGTATCTGGGTGTGAACTCTTTGTGTTCATTCTACTTGGAGTTTGTGGAGCTTCTGGGATGTTTTTACTTTGTTTCATTTTTGTTGATAATGCAGTCATAAGAACTCCGGAAGGCAGCCATGGTGTCATGAAGAGCACCAGGCCAAATCAGCTTCTGATTGTGCCCCTCGTTAACTGTGTGCGCTGTTTTACTGCTTTTGTTGTTGTTCCTTTTTTTAAAATAGAATTCATTTAGATGACATTGGTTAATAAAATTATATAGATTTCATGTGTACAATTCTATAATATATCATCTGTATATTGCATTGTGTGTTTACTAGCCAAAGTCAAATCTTCTGTCATTATATATTTGACCCCCTTTACCCTTTACCACCCCCTACTTGGATGTTTGAAATCATGGCTTTCGTTAAATGGGAAATCTTTGATTATTGTTCAAATAATCTCTTCCTCTTTTTCTCTTCTCCTCCTGAGACTCCTGCAATGCAAATTCCTTGGAAGTTGCTTCTGCTAGAGGGGGAGAAGGTTGTAACAATGTCAGTGAGGGATGCAACAGCCTCCATGAGCAGAAGCAGCAATCAGCTATCTGCATACTGATCCCCAGTACTTGAAGGATAGAGTTCTTATTGCCTACCCTGGCTCCTGTAGGCTGTGCTGTGTGCAAGGTGCTCTGGGAACATCTGCACTGTTTCCTGCTATAGGGTGGAGAGACTGAGAGCTGAAATTAACCACCATCACACCTTCCTGTGGATGTTGTAAGCCTTTAAGAGACTCTCCAGAGTTAAAAAATAGTTACTCAAGCAGATTCTTCCAGTGCAGATTTTGTCTATCTGAGGAGATATATTCCTATTACTTTCTCTTCTGCCTTCTTCTATACATCTTATGTTGTACAGCTGCTTTTTAAAGTCAGCTTAGGGAAGAAAGGAGAAGCAATTTACAAACAGTTTGCATGACATAGATGTAATGTGGCAGCCAAGGAGAGTGGACTGGAATGCATATGCATGAACAATGATGACTTCACTGTATTAGTCAGTGGGGGTGGTAGACACCATTGAGTCAGCATGTGTACTGTGTAGCTGTCACATTCAAAATGGGCGAGTAGAGTGATGACTCTGCATCAAATCTTGCATTAAGCTTGAACATTCTTCTGTGGAAACTTTGGATGATTCAGCAGGAAGCAGCTATGGGCAGCTGGTGATTGGCAGCTTCATCATGACAATGCGCCTGCTCATGCATCATGTCTCGTGTAGAGTTTTTTGTTGAATCATCAAATGACCCAGGTGACTCAGTCCCCCTACAGCCCAGATTTAGCACCCTGGGACTTCTGGCTTTTCCCAAAACTAAAATCACCTTTGAAAAGGAAGAGATTTCAGATTGTCAGTGAGATTCAGGAAAATATGATGGGGCAGCTGATGACAACAGGGAGAACTATGTGAGGTCCCAAGGTTCCTATTTTGAAGGGGACTGAGGTGTCATTGTCCTCTGTACAATGTTTCTTGTGTCTCCTTCCATAAATGTTTCTGTTTTTCATATTAAATGGCTGGATACCTTTTGGACAGATCTTGTATGTGTATATGGTTTTTTATTTACATAATTACCTTATTAGTGCTTTTTGTGTTTTAATGTAATTTGAACTATGCCTGGGGTTTCTTGCTTTCAGCTCAATGAACTTCTGCTAGTAGTTCTTGAAAGGAGGGTCTCCTAGCCACAAATTATGTTTTTGTTTATCTGGAAATGTGTTTGGCCTTCATTTTTGCAGGATAGCTTTACTAGATATGCGATTGTTGGTTAACAGTTTTTTCTCTGAGCATTTTGAATGTTATCCCACTGCCTTCTGACCTTCATTGTTTATGATAAGTCAGCTGTTAATGTTATTTGGGTTCCCTTGGAAGTGATGTCATTTTTCTCTGGCTGCTTTCGAGATTTTTTTCCTTGTTTTGGGCTTTTAGCACTTTTGCTTTAATATGTCTGTGTGTGGGTCTCTTTCAGCTGATCCTACTTGGAGTTCATGAGCTTCCTGGGAGTTTGATATTTTTTCAATAAACTTAGGAGTTTTTCAACCGTTATCTCTTTAAATATTTCTCTGCTCCTCTCCTCTCCCTGTTGTACTACCGTCACACATATGTTGGTGTGCTTAAAGGGGTATCCCACGCTTCTCTGAGGCTCTGTTTACTTTCATTTTCTTTCTGTTCTTTGGATTGCATAATCTCTATTGATCTGAGTTTGCTGCTGCTTCTTCATCAGTTCAAATATACTATTGAGCCCCTCTGGTGAATCTTTTGTCATTGCACTTTTTAACTCCAGAATTTCCATTTGGTTCTTTTTATAATTTTTCTCTCTTCATTAATGTTCTTTATTTGATAGTTGTCATCATACCTTCCTTCTGTAATTGTGGTTTTCTGAAGTTTTTGTGAACATGTTTATAATGGCTACTTTGATGTCTTTTTCTGTTAAATCCAACATCTGGTTGTTCTTACAGGCAGTTTCTCTTTGCCTACTTTTCTCCCACAGTGTATGTATCATACTATCCTGTTTCTTTGCACATCTCCTAACTTTTTATTGGAAACTGGAAATTGTAGATGTTTTTACAACTTTGGATACTGGCCTCCCTGGGAGTGAGGGTTTTACTGTTATATGTTTAGTGATTGGCTGGGTTATTTAATGAAGTATATAGTGAATGTAAAGCCTCTCATGTTGCCCCTCAGTGGATGCAACCTTGGGCATGTCCACAGGCACTCTGGAATGACAGTGGATTTGGAAGAACTGTCTTGACACTCTGCGTGACCTCACCCAGCAGTTAAGGTTTTTTTGTTGCCAGCTAGCTGATTGCTCTGCTATTTTCAACAGTGCCCTGGGGCGTACTTTGTGCTACAGACTGGTCCAATCAGATTCAGGCTCCTTTGAAGGGATGGTTCACAAGGTCAATGTTTGCCATTTGTTTTGACCCTAGGGAGGCTCCTCCCAGCTTCTTGTTTCTTTCCCTGAAAGTTGTCTACAATTTAACCTATGTATCCAATGAATCTACCAAAATCCTTCCAGTTGCCATTCTGCCACTACCCATGTTTGTTTTTGAGAGCACTCTTAGGCTTGAATTTTTACATAGTCAGTTCCAAATGAAGTCAGTTTGCTTAGGAAAAGATTCCCCAGGAAAAATCTCTGAGCAAAGCTTTGGAGCTAGTTGTGAGGACAGTTAGCATGCTTGTTTCTGAGTGATACCCTCATTTTAAAAGCTCAGGGTGTTGAGGGGGCTGCATTCTCTGGTCCTCAAAGTTTGCTTCACCTAGCACAGAATCTTCACTTTTTGGTCTGGGGCAAAGGTGGATTAGGACTCTAGTTAATTTTCAGTGGTTCTGCACCCAAGGTAGAGCCTCCTTCCTACAAGTCCAAGCTGGGCATAAGAAGGAATCTTCCCCCTCTGGGCTGCACTCTTCCAAAATAACAACAGGCACTGGGGGCAGGATGAGATAGATATTTTGATGTCCTGTCCCTTCCACAAACATAGCCTTCTGACTAGGAGCTGGGGGAGAGAGCCCTGTTTTGTTAGCTTCACCAGTCTGATACAGTTTTTGTCTTACTGAGCCTGGGTGTGGGGAGGGAGGCAGTTGATCTTAGTTCAAATACCACAGACTCTCACTGTTCTTTTAAGATTTTCTTGAAGAAAATGTGTCTTTATTTGCTGTGTGCCCAAAGGACCATTTCCATAGACTTTAAATAGTTGGTTTTCTTTTTTTTCTTTTTTTTTTTTAGAAAGACTTAATTTATTTTTAGAGAGAGGGGAAGGGAGGGTGAAAGAGAGGGAGAAAAACCTTTTTATGACCCTTTTTTTTTTTTTAAACCATCACCTGAGGATATGTTTATTGACTTTAGAGAGGAAGGGAGAGAGAAACAACAATGTGAGAAACATCAATAAGTTGCCTCCGTACCAGGGATTGAACCTTGCAATTTAGGTATGTGCCCTGATTGGGAATCAAACCCACACCTTTGGTGTACAGGACAATGCTCCAACCAACTGAGCCACCCAGCCAGGCCAGAACTTGACATTTTTGAAGAGTATAGGCCATGTGCTTTATAAAATGCCTCTCAGTTTTGATTTGTCTGACTACATGAGAAGATACAGATTGTGTGTTTTGGACAGGAATACCACAGAACTAATACATTGTATGAGGAGGTCCATGACATCTGTTGAGCCCATCTGTTAATCTCAGGCATTTCTTTTAACATAGTATCACAGACTAAATTTTCTTGATTTCTAGTCAAATTGAATTTTCTGTATGTTAATTGGTTATTTTTATTATTTTGTAAATGCCTTTGCTGAATTATCTGTGTGGTTGATTTTGTTGTTTTATAAATTCTGATGTTCTAGTATTTTGTTTTATTGATTCTAAGTTTGGCTTCTTGTACATCAAGATATTGGTTGTCTTTCCATGTTTTAAATGTATGCTTATATATCATATTTTATTAGTTGTTTATAAGGAAATAGTTTTTATAAAATAAGTCTTGATTAGTAAATTTTCACTTTTGTATTCAAGGGACTCTAAAAATGAATTCTGCTCCAGAAATGTTTTGTTTTTATAATTAAAAATGTATTGTTTTATTGATTCGAAGAGCTCTTTATAAATGAATGGTATTCCTTGGCACATATGTTGAACGTATTTTACCCACTTTATTGTTTGCTCTGTAATTTTTTATGACTATATTTTAATATCTTAAAAGTTCAAATTCTTATGTAAATATACTATTAGTATTTACCCATATGACTTCTCCCTTTGTTATCATGCTTGGAAAAGCTATTCTAAGATTACAGAAATATTTTTTCTACTACATACTCATATTCTTTTTATGTTTTCCCAAATAGGTACGTTTGCGGGAGCACATGGGTGAAAAGTATATGGCTTACAGTGTGAAAGCTCGCCAATTGAAATTTTTTGAAGAAAATGTGAATTTTTGAAATTTTATTCTAATATGCTGCCAGAACTAAAGACCTATATTCAAAGGTTTTTGGCTTAAACAGAAACAAACTTACAATGATGCTGAAGGCTACTCACCAGCCTCGTATCTCTTTGTGTTTTTTTAATACTGGAAAAATAACGTGACAGAACAAATACGAAGCAAGCTCACAAAAGAAACTTTGGCTATATTATTCTCTTTGTGAGAAAAAAAACCAAGACTTTGTTTGGTTACTGTTTACTGAGCCTTAAACCACTGACTTTATATCTAGAACTTTATTTTTTTAAGGTACTAATTAGCTTGAATACATGACCATATAACATTGGATTGGAAGTTTTATATTATACTATAGTGATAAAAGCAATAGGAGAAATAAATGGCATATGTTCAGTCATACTACTTGTCATTGTTGATAACCTTAGGTAGTGGTTGATAAATTATTTTGTAAAAAGTCAATTCAAGATTCTGGGAGTAGATTTAAAGAATATGAAGTTGTATCTATTACTTGAGCAATTGAATTCCCTCTTCACATATATGGACATTGAACATTTTATTTCCATGTAATATGCCCCTCATTGAGGGTATACGAGAATTAAAGCTAATAGATGTTTTGCCTTTGTAACACTGTGTTTACATGCTGGGGTTTGTTTTAGATTTATTTTTCCATCATTGAAAACATTTCTTAAATACTTATTCCTTTACCAGGTAAGCAATTTGTATGTAGAATCCATCCCCCTTTAGTTATGTTGGACATACTTTTGTCTCCTAAAGTCTGGCTCCTTGTTTATCAAGATATTGGTTGTCTTTCCATGTTTTAAATGTATGCTTATATATCATATATTTTATTAGTTGTTTATAAGGGATACTGCCCACCTAGGAAATAGTTTTTATAAAGTAAGTCTTAATTAGTACCTTTTCACTTCTGTATTCAAGGGACTCTAAAAATGAATTCTGCTCCAGAAATGTTTTGTTTTTATGATTAAAGATGTATCTTCTTTGAAAATACACACACACACACGAAATACTTTAATGAAGTGTTCCCTTTCCAGTCACTTTCCAGGAGCTGGGAATATAGTGATGAATAAAACACTATTCCCTGTCTTTACCGTGCTCATAGCCTAGTTTCTGAGACCTCTTATTTTTACTTTGAAGGGTTTGTTAGAACTCAACTATAAAACCATATAGACTTAATGCCCAGCTGGCCAACTGTTTGTCGTCCTGAGCCAGTCACCATTTCTTACACATTTCAGAAATCAACATCTTTCTGGAAAGTCATTGATTTCTGGAAAGACAATGAGTCTTTCCTAACTCATTGATATAAAGTTGTCCATATATTTTCTTAGAATTAAAAGATCTCTTGCATACTTTATTATTCCCATTCTGTACATTTTTATTGTTTAAACATTCATTCAGTTTTCATCCTGTTTTTTGGTTATTTTGTAGTTTTTTCTTAAATACTTAATTTTTCCTCTTATTTAATTATAAAACACATTTTTAATACTGAATTTTCTTCTCAATATACCTTTGGCCACATTTCAGACTTTCATATGACATTCCTTTTGTCATTAGTTTCCAAATAGTAATTCTGATTTTGATTTTTTAAGTAAGTTTCTTAATTTCCATGTGTTTAGAGAACCAAGGAAATTCTGTCTCCTTACTCTAGGTACATTACAGTGTTGTAACTGAACATGAGCTGCATGACCTCTTTCATGGAATTGTTTTCCCTGTGGCTCAGTACATGATCCATTATTGGAAGAGCCAATAATGTGAGCATTCAATAAAGGTGAATTGTTATGCACAGAGTCACTATTAAATATTATACAAGTCTGTATAAGGTCTGATCAATAGCATTTTGTGATGGAAATAGAAATACCTGCGCTGTCTTATATGGTAACCACTAGTCATATATAGCTGTTGAGCCCTTGAAATGTGACTAGTTTGAGGAACTCAATTTTTTAGTTTTAATTAACTGCAAATAGACATGTGGCTAGTGGCACCATATTGGACAGTGTAGCTCTGTACCATTCATTCAGTAAATATTTGTTGAACACCTATGTGTCACATACTCTTACAGGTACTAGGCAAACAACAGTGAGCAAAACAAGGTCCCTGTTTCCATGGAGCTCATCTGTGGAGGACAATTAACAAATAAATACAAACTGAGATATATTAAATGTTATGAAAAATAAAGCAGGGTAAATGGATGAAGAATGATGGGGCATACCACTTTATTTTTATAGGGTAGCAGGAAATTCTTCATTATATTGACATTTGGGTAGAGACCTGAATGTTAGGAGAAAACAAGTCATGTGTATCTGAGGGAATGTTCCAAGTACAGGGAACAAGTGCAAGCCTTCCTACCAATCACCTGTCCACCTGATCTGTCAAAGTCTGAAAAGTAGTGTTGGTCTCCTACGGAAAGTGTAGCTTGGCTCTGTATCTGGGGACATTCACAGCTCTCAGCGCCTGGCCCAGCTTTTTTCAAAATGTCTACTATTCATGAAATTCTGTGCAAGCTCAGGTTGGAGGGTGATCCCTGTACACCCCCAAATGTGTATGAATCAGTCAAAGCCTATACGAACTTTGATGCCAACCGGGATGCCTTCAGCACTGAAACGGCCATCAAGACCAAAGGCGTGGATGAGGTCACCATTGTCAACATTTTGACCAACCGCATCAATGAACAGAGACAGGATATTGCCTTCACCTACCAAAGGAGGACCAAAAAGGAACTTGCATCAGCACTGAAGACACCTGGAGACAGTGATTTTGGGCCTGTAAAAAACACCTGCTCAGTTTGATGCTTCCAAGCTGAAGGCCTCCATGAAGGGGCTGGGGACTGACGAAACCTCTCTCATTGAGATCCTCTGCTCAAGGACTAACCAGAAGTTGTAGGAAATTGAGTCTACAAGGAAACGTGTAAGACTAACCTGGAGGACATTATTTCCAACACATCTGGTGACTTCTGCAAGCTGATGGTTGCCCTCGCAAAGGTTACTAAAAGAGCAGAAAATGACTCTGTCACAGATTATGAACTGATTGATCAAGATGCCAGGGATCTCTATGATGCTGGAGTGAAGAAGAAAGGAACTGATGTCCCCTAGTGGATCAGCATCATGACTGAGTGGGGCGTGTCACCTCCAGATAGTATTTGAAAGGTACAAGAGCTATAGTCCTTAGGAACATGTTGAAGAGCACCAAGAAGGAAGTCAAGGGAAACCTGGAAGATGCTTTCCTGAACCTGGTCCAGTGTATCTAGGACAAGCCCCTGTATTTTGCTGATCAACTGTACAACTCCATGAAGGTCAAGGGGACACGCAACAAGGTCTTGATCAGAATCATGATCTCCCACAGTGAAGTGGAAATGTTGAAAATCAGGTCTGAATTCAAGTACAGCAAGTCCCTGTACTACTACATTCAGCAAGACACCAAGGGTGACCAGAAAGCGCTGCTATACCTTTGTGGTAGTGACTGAGGCGGCAAGATGGCTTGAGTGTCCAGGAGTGGTGCTCCAGTGATTCCAGCTAACAATTCTAGAAAATCAGTTTGTGACTAATAGCACCCTGTGCCCATCCTTGTGACAATGATGTTAGCATTGCTCCTGTCCAGACCTTATTTCAGTTGCTGAAGCATCACCTGGCTTTCCCATCTAGTTTTCCCTTTTAACCAGAGAAATGAATATTCCAAGGTGTAGAAAATGAAATCTATGATGTGAAACATTTTGGCTCTTGTGTACTGTGTTGTAAACAGATGAAAGATGAATAAACTTAATTTTTACTTGAGAAAAAAGTGTACCTTTGCCAAACTTTTTATCAATAACATTCTTTGCTTTATGCATATCATGTCTTATTCAATGCATGATTCACAACTGTGACATCTTGGCATCTATGAAATGTCCCTCTTTGCCCCATTTAATGATTTCTGATATTAAATGTTCTTTCCACTATCACCCCTCCTTTCTGTTTGCATTTGCCTAGTATATCTGTCCTGTTTTCAGCATTGGGTGTCATTTTGAGAACATGAGGTAACTTGATTTTTAACCTTACTAGGGAGCTCCTAACTTTTAAATCACATTACACTTACTGATATACTTGGTCTATAGATTTCTGTATTCTTAATTTTTCTTATTTTTTAAAAATTTTCCTGACTTTTGCCCTGGCTGAGTGGCTCACTTGGTTGGAACATCATACCATACACCAAAAGGTTGCAGGTTCAATTCCTGGCCAGGGCACATACAGGAAGCAACCAATCAATGTTTCTCTCTCCTTTCCTTTCTCTCAAAAAATAAATAAATAAAAACATCCTCCAGAGAGGATTAAGAAAAAAATTTTCCTGACTTTTCTGTATTAAGGTCTGTGCTCCCTTTTTTAAAAAAATATAGTTTGGAAGTTCTATATCCTGGTATTGAGAAATAGAATATTATCTACAATAACCTCCCATCCCTCCCATAAAACCTTTAGAATATTTTCCCTTCAGCCCTCTGGAAAATTTAAAAGAATGTATAGCTTTATAGTTTTTCACTTTAGCCCACCTGAGGTAAAGCATAATTAAACGTTTTCTGCTTAACAGACATTTTAGTGGTACTAAAATACCACTTTACCACAAATTTACATCAGTAAATTTTTTCATTAGGTGCTAGGAACTTGAAGTTACCAAAAATATAAATGAGACTTACTGACGCTTTTAGAACCACGAACTTCTAGCTTTGGCTTTTACTAGTAGTCATGCTTACAAAATAATGAACAAAAAGACTCTTTAGACATAGACTTGCACTGTGAGTTTTAATTGAAAATATTAAAACAGCTTAACTAAAAATGAATTATAAAACTTTGGTAATTGTACTATCATTTGAGACATATATTCATTATCTTTGTAGACCTGAAAGAAACTTTGCATACTTGTATTTTCTGTTCTCTATTTCAAACAAAGATTATGAAGAAGTCTAAAATATGTTTAAGTCAAAGCCCAACTGAGAAGTGAAATATAAAGAGAACAAAATCTTTACACAGCTGTACCATAGGTGGTTTTTAGCTCGTGTTTTGGGTGTGAGAATTGAGCTCATCTCACACCATACAGGAGCAGATGCAATAGTAAAGCTGAATCATGAAAACTCCCAATCAATTATTTTTAGCATGCCTCTTAATTTTTCTTTCCCCTGGTTTCTTGTCTTCTGTGCTTGAGTCTTGAACAGGTAGCCACTTGAGGGGGTGCCGGCGATAAATGGGCCATGGAGGAAGTGTCAGCTGGGCCAGAACAGAGAAAATGCTCCAATTATCGCCATTGCACACTATGTATAACGCCTGGTTCCCAAATGACTTCTATACTAAAGGTAAAAAACAACAAACTGACATTCATATGAAAACTTGGTGCCACTGTCCAGACAAGATACTTTAAGTGATAGAAACAAGCCTCACTGTTTACACATATGGTTTTAAGAGTTAAAACAGTGGTGAGGATGGAGCAAATCCTGTTAACTTTGACCTTGGGATTATTGCTTGGAGCAGCCGCCAAAATAAACGAGCTGTATCCTTTTACACAGTTTACCTCATCTAATACTATCTGGCATTCTACTTTTGCAGGGATAGGAAGGGGAAACACTGATGGAAAGGACGAGGGAAAAGCTCGTGCCAGTTTTCATTAACAGGTGCAATCAAAACAACCCAATTCGGACAACCCAAATTGCCACTAACATTCAAATACCCACAAATTTCTTACCAAACACGAAAAAGCAAATCCGGCCATAACTATATAGACAGTCCATCCGAACTGTTCAGCCACGTACCCATAGATAAATCCAATTATCTAGAAACAAAGTATATTACATACAGTCAGGCTGGGAGAGGAGGCAAGAAAATAGGAAAAGATTATGCAAAGCCAATACTTACTGCTGAAAAAAGAATAATTCCCTGAAACATCTGTTCAGCTAGCTTCTGACCCTTGTAATCCTAGAGGTGAAGGAGAGCAAAGAAGGAATTGGTTCCACTAACGAAGAGATACAATTCCTGCCCTAGCCTCACAGCTGGCACAGAGAAACCCCAACATTAGGGGTTCCCCCAAAGACCTGGCCAAGAAATGAAATGCTGGGTTTCCCGGGGGAACTGAAGCATCCTAAAGGAGCACTGGCAGGGGAATTCTCGCGGAGGAAGGGAGGAGGGACCCAGGAGGCGCAACTCGGGAAATAGTGTAAGGTTCCCTCTGGGCCAGAAACCACGACGCAGCTGGTGGGTCTCGCACGGCGGCTGGGAAGCAGCCAGATTGACGAGCGGCGTGCGAGAATGTTGGGGCCAAGGAGGGCCGCACCCTCACCATTTGCGTGGGCAGCGAGCTCAGATGCTCCAGCATGACTGGCTGAAGTGGGCAGCAGGGTGCTGGCGTCCGGGAGCGAGGCGAGGGCGTCCGGGAGCGAGGCGAGGGCGACCGCGATTCAGGGTTTAGTGAGCGACCCTGGGCACAGCCTGGCGGGCCTACAGAGCCGGGTAGTGACAAGGCCGCAGCCCCGGAAGCGGATGTCTCAGGCAGACGCGGACAGCCTGAGGCCCCGCCCCGCTCCATCGCTAGGCGCCCTGCGCTTACGGAGCCGGCTGGAGCCCGCCGCACTGCCCGCGAAGGCCGAGGTGGTGACCGCGGCGGCCGAGCTGAGACATTGCGCGCAGGGGAAGGGTTCGCCGTCAGTGCTGTTGGGTGCTGGGAGACGCGGCCCCCTCCAACTGTCCTGGACTGCGCCTTAGCGACTTAACGGCCAACGGCGCGCCCCGTCTCCATGGTGACAGGCTATTCTTGGCGAGGACCCTGGCGGTGGGGCTGCCCCGTGGCGCCTGCTGGTGTGACTTTCTCTGGATGCTGCAGGCGGGCGGAGGCTTGTGGAACTGCACCGCGGCAGGGGAGCCCCGGGCGTTGGAGGGACTCGTCCTGAGTGCAGGGAACGCGGGTGGCCCAGCGGCGAACTGGGCCCTGGGGCCTGCAGCGCGGGCGCTGAGTTGGCGGGGCGGGCCGGGGCGCGGGCGGCGGCTCCTCCTCCTTCGGCTGAAGGTAAGGGCGGCCGCGGGGAGCGTCCTAAGGGTTTCAGCTTGCTGGTACCCGGAGTCTCTATGGACCTGAGGGAACCCTGCGTGTGCCACAGACCCCGGTACCCCTAAGCGGAGGAGGGTCCTGTTGGCCCCTAGAATTTAGAAGGGCCCACCCCAGGCCATGTCCTCGAGAGAAAAAGGGGACCCGGTCCTTGGCCATCCCTTGCACTGGTATGGCGAGAGTTCCCACCCCGAAGTCTTCAAGTTGGCCTACCAGCATGTTCGCTGGCTTCATTGGGCCCTCCCGGTAGAGACCAGCCACAGGTTCTTTCTGCCTCTCTCAAGGCCGGTCTCTGTCTAAAAAGCATAGGCCCCTCCCTCGTTCCTGTGAGCGAGGTGAGGTGCCCCTGTTTCTAAGAGAAACCGTTCTGGAGAACCCGTGCCTGTGCGTCCCAGGAGCCTCTCTGGCTTCTGTGCAGTGTTGTACGTCAGGGTCAGACCGTTGGATTCTAGGCACTCCCAGGGCAGATTGGTGTGCGGCTGCCGCCCCCTCATTCAGACAGTCAGCCAATATTCACGGTACCCTTTTTTAAAAAAGGTTTTATTTATTTTTATAGAGGGGACGGGAGGGAGAAAGGGAGAGAAACACTGTGAGAGAGAAACGGGATTGGTTGCCTCCTGAACGCGCCCTGACAGCCCCAAACCCGAAACTCAGGCTTGTGCCCTGACCCCGGATTGAACCAGCCGTCCTTCGCTCTGATAAACGACACCCAAACGACTAGGCCACACCGATCAGGGCCACCGCATCTTTTTTGTTCCAAGAGGTGCGCCAAGCATATATATGGCTGTGACCAACCCTATGCTTTCCTACCACAAGAATATGTCAAGGGAGACAGCCACGTAACTCCAGAAATACATGACAGCCGAATGTACTCCGATAGGAATGTCCAGGAGATAACAGGAACTCAGAGGAGATGTAGCTAAAGTTAGAATTTAGGGGGCTCCCTGGACTCCTGATAGCCAAACAGGACCCAGCCAGATGTCGAGGTGGGAGAAAGGGGATGAATTTCCTTAGTATTGCCCCACCTTTCAACCCGGCAGGCTCTAAACCGACATTTTTTGTCTTGTGTAGAAATAGACATCTCCCTCTGTATTATCGCTCCCTAAATGAACTTTACAGGGTGGCAGTTGTAGAGACTTTATGATATTTGAGCTATACAGATAAGATGGGAAAAGGAAATTGCCTTTCAGGATCCATTTGAGAGAGATCTCCATGGAAATCCATGCCCTTATGTTGGAATTTGTTTTCATGATTATAAAATATCATGCTCCCTTTCTGAGCTGAGAATCAGCCTTCTTGCTCTTAGATTAACAAGATCCATCATTCAACAAATATCACATGCCTACTACCATTTGCCAGATAAGGTTTGAGGTAGGCTACTTCAGTAAACATTTTCATTGCGGTCCCTTTTCTCTTAGAGCTTACATCAGCGAAGATAGAAATAAACAAAATTTCACAACGGGGCATGGTGAACTTCCCTGAGGACAGAAAAATGACCACGGTCTTTGGTAATTTTGACAAGACCAGTTTGATTGGAACAGTACAGATAGAAATCTGGTTGGAGGAGGCTAAAGAGAGAACAAGAAAGCAAGGGGAGCTAGAGACTAAATCCCTTCAAGCTTTTACAGCGAGGGGATGCAGAGAAATGGATTTGTGAGTCAACTGGGGTGTGGGAGTAGTGGCTTTTTTTTTTTTTTGAATTAACTAGAAGTTACTAGAGCATGATAATATGCTGCTGGGTATGATCCCAAAGAGTGGAAAGAGTTTACTGATGCTGCACCAAGAACAATTATGAGATAGGTTACAGAGCATCAGTGGAATGGCCTTTCATGTACATAAGAATGGGGGAAAACAGAAAAGGTGAGCACAGTTGCTGAATGTGGGTATTAATGCAGGTAACTAGCAAGTTAAAAAAAAAAAACTTTCCCCCTAAGGTTCCTTCACCCATATTTTTGACTCCTTCCATGGGTGAATGTGTGTGTATTTTGTGAGTGAATTGGGAAGATTTTAAAATTTCTAAACAAAAAATAATAATTTTCATAGTGAACAATTTGAATATTGCTGATCAAATTGTATACTGTTGTGTACTCTTAACAAAAATATAAGCCGTTATTATACATTCCAGGGTGTACATGCAATTTTGTTTTGAGAATAAATTCCTTTTAACACAAATCAATAAATCCATTATCAGGAATAGCACCAGGAAAGGAGCTGTGGTCAGACATACTCCATAATAATTGGCATTTTTGCATATAGATAACTGTGGAAGAGTTTCAGCATCAAGTGGTTTCTGCCATGCTAATCTACTTAAGTACATCAAATACCTGCTAGGATTGTGTTTTTCTTGTATCTGACTGAGTGGAATAGTACAAACACATGTGCTTCTTGATTCACATACTACCTGTAAGTAACTTACTGGACCTTGTTGAACCAAAACACTGTCCCTTGTACCATTAACTTAATGAGATTTATTTGAATGAGGTAGTTTTCTCCAGTCTTGGTGGAAGTTGGCTCCAAGCAGGCAGATGTTGCAGCTTTCTTTGTTTGATCACCTCCCAGCCTGCCAACTTCCATAGGTAAGGCTCAGCCCACAATGTGATAGAAGCACATGGCTTATAGTATATTCTTGAAAGGAAGTTTATTGACATAACGTACTTTATATATACTGCTCTAGAAGGAAAGACACAAAGAGTATTTTAGATTATTCTTGGGGAGTCTGAATTATTTTCTCCCAAATTTGTAATCTGGCCTGTGATCCCCAGATTTTTAAACAGTCCTTCAATATATTTCTCCTGTTTTCAAAGGCCTTGAAAAATCAAGTAACCGATATGCACACTCACTACTTAACAGTGAAATTAATTTAAGCTTACTTTGATTTTAGAAATATACTATATTAAAAAATGCTTTGTTAAGTTAATAGCCTTTTGTAAATGTTAGGTACTCTCATGGGAGAAGATGAAGCAGAAAATGTTAAAAGTCTTTAAGTGTATGCTCGTTGTTTAAAATCTATTTTTTAAGGAAGCCTTACCTGGAGGTTGTTATAGATATCTAATTGTTTAATTTAGTACCACCTGCAGTCTTGTTTCCATTGAGGTACTGGCATGGGATTAGCATAAACCACAGAGAAGAAGCTAATTTTTTTTCTTTTAGGAGATTTTAATTTTTTGAGAATAGCACTCTAAACTTTTTTGTTTCAGTTTAGGTTTTGTGTGTTTTTTTTTGTACTCTAAACATTTGATAGCAGAATTGGATTTTGTGAATTTTTGTAATTGTTTCTCTGCTATAGTTTTAAATGAATGTGGAAAATGTTCTTTTTCCCCCCTTTCTTTAATTCCAAATAAAGATGAATGAGACAACTCAGAACAGGAATGCTTTGTACCAGTGAGGCTGACCTCAGGTTACTCTGTCATAGACAACTGACTACCTAATTTAATAAGCAATTTTAAGAAGTTCATTGTGATTAGACCCTAACTATTCCTCATGGTAGAATTTCTTTTGCTTCTCATCCAGAAGTGTATAACATACAAAGTTATCTTATTTTTCGCAAGTTATTTGGAAGTATTTTCATGACTACCATAAAAAATTCAGATTCCAAATTGGGGTTCCTGGAAACTGTTAATTCAAACTGAGTTTCTGCACAAAGTATGCAGATCTTGTTTCTACCTAAATAAAAGTATTCAGGCATTTTGATGGCCATTCTTATGTATCTACTGACTTTGGGGGCTTGTTTTTTGTTTTGTAGGGTTAATAACTAATATTTATGTAAGACAGAAGAGAAAGATGTCATTCCGTAAAGGTATGCTCTTTCTACAAGTTACGTTTTTATTCCTGGTCAAAAGGTACAGACGTATAATGCAGGCTTTCCCCTCTGTGTTTCAGTAAACATCATCATCCTGGTCCTGGCTGTTGTTTTCTTCTTACTGGTTTTGCACCATAACTTCCTCGGCCTGAGCAGTTTGCTAAGGAATGAGGTTTCAGGTATGGGAATGCTTGGCACCTGTCCAGGACCTGGAGTTCCCTGTGTCCTACATCCTGAGTTATATCGTTAGGTTAAAGGAAAAGAAAGCTTTCTTGGTCTTATAGAAGCTCCTAAAGGCTCTGGGATAAAACATGGTGGTACTCACTGTGCTTTTGCAGCCTTCCCACTCCTGCCTCTTCTCCGTTCTGTGCAGTTGTTTGCTAAGGGTTTGATCTGACAAAAGGCACTTCACCAAATCAGAGGCCAGAGAGGAGCCTCTATGAGCTGCTATTCTTTGCTCACATTTCAGCAGAACAGGGCTTCAGAATGTGGGGACAGTTGAATGTCACTAGTGTTTGGTGTCTGCTGTATTCACTACAGGGCTACTTTCCTTCACCTGTTACTTTTCTATAACCCGTGGAACTGTATTAGCAGGACTCAAGTATATAGTAAAACAAAACCATAAATCCTTGTAAGTGATTTAAAAAAAAATCATTATATAATTCCATTGCTAGTTATTTAAAATTATTTGTTCATACTGCTCTGTCTTGGTATTGAGGGATGTTTGAGACTTCAGCGTGTTAAAAATCATTTTTGGATTGCCACATACCATAGTTGATCAGAGCAAGAAAAATCTAATAGCTTTCTGCTGACTTTCACTAAGTGCTCTGATAGCATGTTTTACAATATAACAGTGTTTATATACATGTATGTATTTATACATATGCCTATATACAGGGGGGAGTAGGTTTACAATTATGAGTACATGAAACACAAAATTTTACTCTCCTGTTATTTACTGTTGTATTATTTTCCATATGAACTTCTACTTTTGCCTGCCCCTGTATGTATATAAAGTAATATCTGCTCCTGGTGGGAACATATATTAAAAAAGATAGCACTCAAGCTCCATGACAGCATTTTGTTTGCTGCTTTATCTCCCATGCTTCTGGGTGATGGTTGGTACATTGGAGGTGCTCAATAAAATATACATTTAATAAAATGATCATTGCCTGGAGATAACTATTACTAAAATTTTGGCCTTAGTACCTTCCAGTTTTTTTCCCTTTCTATATTTTTTCTATAGAGTTGAAATTATACTATATATAAATTGCACATATGACATGTTTTAAATAGGTCACCATGACAGTAGAAACTTATGTAACTTTAATGCCACATAGTTTCCACAGAAAAATGCCTTTCGGTACAACAACTTTTTGATGGCAACCCCACAATAAGAGATGTATTACATACAGCACATGCATATACATGTCTGTGTGCTGATTATCTACCTTTCATGATGGTAGATATTTGTCTGTTCATGGCTATAAGCACAATGTTCAGATATTACCTGGCACATAGTTGGTGCTTGGTGTTCAATGGATGATTGAGTAAATAAACGTACATATTATAAAAGGCAAAAAGGAAGGTTTATCAGCAGTATGTGCAGTTGCTATGTGTGATGCATATATTGTAATATTAATATTTTCTAATTCAATGCTCTTTTCCAACTCAGGAACTCTTTTTCTACTCAAATTCTGTTCATGATCCACTAAATTGTTTTCATGCCTACTTACCAGACATTATTTATGGTCTGAAAAACTTTTTTAGTTTGTTTCTAGGTGTTCACAATTATAAATAAAATTGTGGCTTTTGATTACATCTCAGATTTTGGCAAGAGGATTGGTCAAAGGCCATGTACCTGTGTAAGGCTCTTGATGCACGTTGCCAAAAGTTGCTAGAAAGATTGTTATATTCCCATCAATGATGTATCAGAATTTTGTCAACCTATTTTTGTTTTTTTAAATGCTGTTTCTGCTTTTCTAAAAGCCTGTTAAACACAATTTCTGGGCTGTATACTTCACATTGTAATGGGGAAGAATGAGGTAAATAAGCATCATTAATAATCACCTCTTTTCTAGTCTTGTGCTCTATGTCAATACCTTATGAGATTGTGTTTGTATCACAGTATCTTGTGTGTGTTCTTTGCAGATTCAGGAATTGTGGGGCTGCAGCCCATAGACTTTATCCCAAATGCTCCCCGTCATGTGGTAGATGGGAGACAAGAGGAGATTCCTGTGGTTATTGCTGCATCTGAAGATAGGCTCGGGGGGACCATTGCAGCCATAAACAGCATTCAGCACAACACCCGCTCCAATGTCATTTTCTACATTGTTATGCTCAATGGCACAGCAGACCATCTCCGGTAAGCTCTGCAGGCCTGATGCTTCTTCTAGAGGATGCTATATAAGTATATATTTTCTCTATACAATTGAGATTTTACCACATAAAAACTGCACATGTTTTTCTATATTGTAAGCATGTCCCTATGATAGCAGAAATAAGGAACCTATGTAAAGATGTAAGTCAACCGGGTCACTATGCACACTGTTAAGTTGGTATTTATTTAATTAATTTTAGTAATAAGATTTTTTTCAATGAAAGAAGCAATGTGTTGATTTACATCCTGTTACAAGTTCGTATCTCATGAACATGTTCTGAGTAGCTCTGGTCTAGAGTGGGAAGAGATGTGGGAGCAATGGCAAGGTAGTGTGGAGAACTGAGCAGAACTGATCTAAATTCTGGCCAAGAGTGACCGAAGAACATTACCTTACTCTTTGGAGCCCTAGTGTATAAATATGGGGTGAAAATATCCAACATTGAGGATTATTGTGTCAACTGAGAAAATATATTTAAAAACAACATGTAGTACATAGTCACTCAGTAAATGGTTTTTACTACTATAGTGGTTGCTAATAGAAATGGAATCTGAGGGACAGTCTCACCTATGCTTTGAATTAAGGTTTACAGTTTATTCCAAGAAACATCTTGTCTAACAGGTTAATAGTTGTCAAAGTTTTAAAACATTTCTGTCCTTGTAACTTTGTTTTGTGAGTTATTTTTCCATATTTTAAAAACAGCCCTGGCTGGTGTAGCTCAGTAGATTGCGTGCCGGCCTTTGAACAAACAGTTGCCAGTTCAATTCCAGGCCAGGTCCCCACTTGGGGGTGTGTGAAAAGCAACTGATTGACATGTCCCCCACATGTCGATGTTTCTCTCTCTCTTCACCCTTCCTTTCTCTAAAAATAAAATATTTTAAAACCTACAAAACTTAGGAACCATCTAAAATAAGAGACTACACAAATAAGTGTCCACAAAATTAATTGAAATACTTAGGAAGAACATGAGTACTTCTTTAGGAAACACTTTTCTTACAGGCAGTACCTTAGACTTGGGTGGGAGAATTTAGTTGTCAGTAAATTAATGTCTCTGCCTTAATTACCAGTTTTGTTGATAATTAGCTTTTCATTACCATCTTACTTTGACTTCTTCACCCATGTATTTGGAGGGACAAGAGTTGAATGGTCCATGTGGTGATAGTTTTTCTCCAACAGTTTAGTGTCAGAAGTGATCAGAAGTGTGATGTGAACATTACCTGTTACCATAGAATCTTGGCTCACGGAGGGACTTCGGTAGGAATACTCTCTTCAAATGTAGAAACCAAGACTCAGAGAAGTGAAGGGGCTTGAAAACACCTATCTTGTCCCTAGGGTTTCTCTTTGGGAGGCCCCCTGCCCCCCCCCAAAAGGCTGTGGTTTTAAGACATGATTATTTAAAACTGAAATGTTTTATTTTCATTAGGTCTTGGCTCAGCAGCAGTACCCTGAAAAGCATCAGGTATAAAATTGTGGTTTTTGACACTAAACTTTTGGAAGGGAAAGTAAAGGAGGATCCTGACCAGGGGGAATCCATGAAACCAGTGAGTTCCTTGCATCCTTGTTTGTATGTGGGAGTACTAGGAAATGACTTAGTATCTGGGTAACTGTCTACAGTGCAAGTAGTTTCCTGGGACCAAGCCTGGGCAATTGAAGTGATCTTTGGCTATCTTCTCCTGTATCAGAGTATTCTGGGAATTTCTAGTAAATAAAAACACAAGAGACTGGGGAATCCTATACCAATGCCTCTTTCCTTTTTCTTCCACAGTTAACTTTTGCAAGGTTCTACTTGCCTATTCTGGTTCCTGGTGCAAAGAAAGCCATATATATAGATGATGACATAATTGTCCAAGGTACCTAAGAATGTTACTCATTGGTCAGTGTTGCTCTCTGTCCAGTGTGAGCTGTAGTGATTGTCTTATTTATGTTATCATATAAAAGGTCATCCTAGGAATAAGTTGGAGGAATAAGGAATCTTCAGGCAACATAAAATGTAAGTCTTATACCTTACGTATTTCAGGTGATATTCTTGCCCTCTACAATACACCACTGAAGCCAGGACATGCAGCTGCATTTTCAGAAGATTGTGATTCAGCCTCTACTAAGGTTGTCATCCGTGGAGCTGGAAACCAGGTAAATTCCCTATTAGAACCCAGCAGACACTCTACTCCCTATAGAACAGGTTAATGGGGAGAGGCAGCAAAATCAGGGAATTCATTTTTTTGGAAGATTTTTTTCTAGAGAGGGGAGGAAGAGGGAAACATCAATGTGCCAGAGAAGTAGAGCCACAGCAGCCAGGGCGGGGAAGGTTTTTCTGCTGCATTTTATAGTCAATTATTTCATCCCAAAACTCAAGCCTGTCTTCGTTTCCTATTCTGCCTAACTTGGAATGCCAAATACCACTTTTATTTGCTTTATATGTAGAGCCCTTTGCTAATAATCTGGAAGTCATAGTTTTTAATAACAGCTCCTCTCTTCACTGGCTGTCACATTAGAGCCATGTGCTGCATGGTTATGGGACCATTGGTGGTCACGTAAGATTATAATGGAGCTGAAAAACTGCAATTGCCCAATGCGCTGAGTCATCTTAATGTCGAGACACAATGTATTACTCATGTGCTGTTTGATGCCAGTATAACCAATCCTACTGTGCATTTAGGTACAGCACATATAATTATGTACATAGTACTTGAGAGTAACTGTATTACTGGTTTATGGACTTACTGTTTATCCTTAATAAAGTGTACTCCTTTTTACTTTAAAATATGGCTTTATACCCACAGCAGCCTCATACATCTAATGTTTACTGCATTCTGATTGCATCATTTTCTTTTGTGCTTGGTTTAATCATTTGTTGCTTTGTACAGTAACATGTTCTCTAGGTTTGAAGTCTGGGAGCAGTAGGCTATACACAGAGTAGGTGTGTAGCACAGGCCACCCCATCTAAATTATTGTTTAGTGCATGTATGTTCATACAATGGGAGTATTTCTCAGAGCATCTCCCTGTTGTTCAGTGGTGCATGACTGTATATATCTTTTGTTTCAAGCAGTAGACATACTACAACATATCCCATTTGTGTTTTTAGTACAATTACATTGGATATCTTGACTATAAAAAGGAAAGAATTCGTAAGCTTTCCATGAAAGCCAGCACCTGCTCATTTAATCCTGGAGTTTTTGTTGCAAATTTGACAGAATGGAAAAGACAGAATATAACCAACCAGCTGGAAAAATGGATGAGACTCAATGTCGAGTGAGTATTAAACTACTGTAGCTGTATTTCGACAGGTATGAGTCACGATTCTTCACTAACAGCTTATACTTGTTATTTGTTCCAAGAGAGGGACTATACAGCAGAACACTTGCTGGCAGCATCACAACACCTCCTCTGTTGATTGTATTTTATCAACAACACTCCACCATTGATCCAATGTGGAATGTCCGACACCTTGGTAAGTAGAAATAATTAACCAAAGGCCTAACCTAATATAGGACTGTCCTCAGCAGTGGGATGTATCATTTCAAGTTTTCCCCAGTTTGATGTGGCATTTTCTTCTGTCTGACTAGTACATCATTTGGTTTTCTTTCAACATAAGGCTCCAGTGCTGGAAAACGATATTCACCCCAGTTTGTAAAAGCTGCCAAATTACTCCATTGGAATGGACACTTTAAGCCATGGGGAAGAACTGCTTCGTATACTGATGTCTGGGAGAAATGGTACATTCCTGACCCAACAGGCAAGTTCAGCCTAATCCGAAGACATATGGAAATCTCAAATATAAAATAAAATATAATTTATGCTATAAGCATTTCTCAGGAAATCTTGGAAGATAGTATGTCTGAGAAGTAGCAGTTGTGGCAACCCATGGAAAAATGGACATTTCAACTGGGTAAAGAGGACCAACGGCACTGCCTGGCAGTCAGCTTCTGTGATAACACTACATGTGTCTCAGTTGTTTGCTTATTACTGCAGTGCTGAATGACCAGATGGACTGATAAGGCTGGTACAGCTAGTTCAATACTGCTGCTTGGTTTTATATTTGTAACCTGTGACCTGACCTATAAATAAAGTGAAACCTACATTTTTCAATAGGTACCTGATTTTTTTTTGTCCAGGTAAATACACTTCTATCCACTCAGTGTATAAGAGATGAATTGTCTTTTATGAAATTCAGATACTTTCTATATTGCCTGACTTTTAAAATGAATATATCATGATACATTTACATATTTCATGATACACATATTTACAAAATTTACACAGCTTATATCATACCAGAAAAAAATGGTACATTACATTCATAGAAGAGTTTGGCATACTGTTCAAAATGTTAAAAAAACAAACCTAGCAGGACAAAGTTATATTAGATATAGTCTGTACTGAAGTTGTAAGCATCATCATCCTCTTCAGGCACTCTATCCAAGACATAAGATTGTTCAGACTGTTTGTCTATATTGGAGGAAAGAAAAGTGAGTGTTTTTGGTTTTTTTTTTAAGTAAAAACAACTCCATACAACACTCATTTGTTAGAAGACCCCTCCACCCAACTCACCTGCTTGAGACTCCTCAGGCAGTGCCTCCCAGGCCTCTTTTGTAGGGAACATGTCTAAGCTCTTTTTCTGCAAGACAATGAGAAACATTACTGTGTTAGTAGCCCTTGTGTCTGCTCACTAATCCAAATTAATTATGTAACTGAAAAAAAATCTCTGAAGATACACATAATGAATAAAACTAAAACTAATTACTGTAAGACTTATATACCAAGATTGTATGGAGCTTTTTTTGTACTCTATTATGAAATATTTAATTTTTACCTTTGGCATCATCTCATTTGCTGTACATTATTTATACCGGAAAACTTAATTCAGCATAAAATAACTCATGAACAACATACTTACATCAGTTTCTTCATCAACACTTTCCTGGTCATTGTCAATGTGTTCATAGTCCTCCCTGTCTTGCTGCTTCCTCTCTTTCTGTTTCAGCGATTCTTCAGGTATATCCTTTTCCTCTATTATTCCATTTGTCAGACCTGAGGACTGGAAAAGGATGCTACTCGCTAAACGAGGGCTTCTGATGGCTAGGAAAGGAACATGGCACATGTAAATAAATGAGACCTTTAACCGGCCTGCCAACTGATGAAAAGAGCCAACACAAGCCTTGCTTACCTTGTATGCTGTGTGCATTGTTCTTTTCCAGTTCTTCCAGATTGAAGCCCCATTTCAAGTCTGTCACAATGTTTTCATTAAAATGTGAAGAAAGAGTCCAGGATGAAGGGGGATGGCAATAGTAGCCTAAAGAGCCACTGGTATTGAAAAGATTTGTCAAAAATCAGTTCTTTTATTCTCTTGTGTTCATCAAATGCTAAAAGAAAGCAGCTTACCCTGTCCACTCGGACCAGAGCAGTTTGGCAGCACCTTCTACATTTGGGGTTCCGCCTTTTTGGTGCAGTCCTCTTCTCTGAGCAAGCAAAGTAAAAAATTCTAAAGGGCTCTTAAAGTCTGGGACAGTGTATTTCAGTACTACCTTTAAAGAAAAAAATCCAACTGTCATTCACCTGATACAGTATGGCTAAAGAATGGAAAATTTTATGTTTAAAATATTCATGGTAAGGGTTCTTTTACCTGTCGAGTGTCAGCTTGGGACAGGATAGCGCTAGCAGCCTCCACTGCTTTTAATATTTCAATACTTGCTGGACTTCTCAGAGCAAGCGTGGTGGGAGAGTTAAGTGGAGACACAATGAAACTTGGACTATCTATGATTGTGATTTGTTTGTCCAGGGGGACAACCTGCATGCTCCTAGAACAAGATGGTAACTGGTGAGGGTACTACCATCACCACCAGTTTGCCTGGAGGACAAGAGACCACATGAAGCTCAGGGTTGGATTGAACAAACTCAGCATAGTCTGTCAGATCCAGTTTATCATCATTTGCTTCATGTTTATCTAAAAACAGAGCTCTCCCCCCTTCTATAAAGAAACACGTTATACCTTACATATTGAACAGGACACATGTGGCTTCCTCTACTAAATACACCCCCTCTTCTAGCTGGCAGACTTCTATTCATTTAAAGGTCAAGTTCAGGCATCATATCCTCTGAGGGAGCTTTCCCTGTCTCTGAATCCATTTACTTACTTGTCTTTTAAACCAGATTGTGGGCAGCTATCCCATTCTAGTTCTTTCCCAAGCCTAGCATTGGCATTACCTCTTCCTTTCACTAACACCTCTGAAGAAAGAATGGGAAACTATCTTAATGCAAAACAAAATTGTATTTGCTCATCTATAATGACATATTATAATTATGGAACAACTCAGTTTACCTTGTAAGCCCCATGGATACACCGACATTACATATCTGTTCCTGTTTTAAGCTATTGATGATGCTGCTTTTCCCCACATTTGGAAAACCTACAAATAGTAAATGCACAGATAAAAAAAGGAAATTCTGCTGGTAATTATTTGACACCTGCCTGATGTTTAGAGCAAGATCAGAGTTGGATCTGAGTGTCTTCACTTTAACACTAAGACCAATCTTAGCATCTTCATTTCTTGCACAAGTACTGAGAGATCAGGAAAAGACAATTCAAATAAACCTATAGCTTTAACAAGCCAACATCCCACAGAGCCCAGCTGGGGGGGGGAGAGAACCATAGAAATTTTGTAAAATTTGTGTTTATACTGTGTGTGTGAGGTGTGAGTGCTTGGTAGAGTGGGCAAAAAACTTTAAAACTAGTCATTAAGCAACTACCCCATACAGTCTTTTCCTTTAAGTTTTAAAAAATGTTTATGGATTTTATAAATTTTCTAAAATGTTCAGAGAGGAATGGAAAGAGAAATGTTGGTCACTTTCCACACTGGCCGCAACTAAGGATTGAACCCCCAACCCTTTGGTGCACCTGATGATGCTCCAACCCACCAAACCACACTAGCCAGGGCAACCCCCTCTAACGCTTAACAGAAAAACTCTTAGCATGTAAGAGATCAAGACAAAAAGTTGTGTTAAATGAAAACTCACCAATTACTCCAATGTGAATGGCTTTGCCGTAAGTCTCTTGAAAACCTCTAAGAAGTTTCCAAAGGCCTTCTTTCCCAACACAGACTTCACTTTTGAATGGAGCTTTTCTCCTTATCTTCATGTTAAAATTGCAAAGTTAGTTTAACACTTCTGACAGCCCGTAATGTAAAACTCAAATATTTGGCTCCAAAGCTCAGCTATTAAAATTACCATATTCTATTGCCTTTCAGATTGTCTCTGGGTGACATCAGAGTTGGATCTTACAAGGTCTCACTTTTTAAATCAAGACTTTGTATACTCATCATATTTCAGCCATCCAAAATCTGAAAGCAGTACACTTCCCACCAATGACAGTTAAGGGTACCTTGATTATCTTCCCTTTGTCCTTCAGATTTGTTGATGCTCTGAACACGACTGTTGGCAATTCCCTCTTCAAATAATTTAGCCAGTTCTCCAAATTCTCCTTTGGTACCAAATCTGATAAGGATTAGAAATAAGACACACATGTTCTAATTTGGTCATTCTGTTGAGATACATGTGCAAATCTGATAAACTATAGATTTTACCCTGGCTTGCCTTTTCTCAGTTTTTTTCCAAAGAACTTAAATGGATGATGGGGAGAAGATAAACTCTACCATACTGTCCCCACCTTAAGAGTTCAGTATGTGTACCTCTACTTTTTCAATTCTTTGTTGTTTCCCCTTTCAAGATCAAGTCAGCCTCTAGATTATTACCCTATTAGCCAGAATTTACTGTGAGATAGCAGCCATGTTTACTGACCACATAGTAACTGCAGATCCCATTATTACCCTCTGCTTTACCGGTCTTTATTTTGGGTTTTCCTGTTCCTGCTGCTCAAACCCCGGCAAATTTAACTACACATTTCATCTAAATATTGTCACATATTAACACTGTGCAGATGGAAAACATGACAGAGTCATCACTTCCTATGTGAAATACAGAGTCCAGGACAAATAACACTCCCTTTTTATTACAAAATCAGAAGCATGTAATTCTGTAACACTGTATCACACTCAGGCACAACATATGACATTTTAGGTGACACGTTCAAATTTCTGTCCATCTCGTGTGAGACATTCATGTACCCTGCCAACCACATTCAAGCAGGCGTTACTTCTGCTGGATCCTGTATATTGCACAGTAAGCTATGGAAGTTTATACTCTGAAATAAAAAATAAGGTGCTAAGTATGGAATGACAAACATCTCCACCCCTCTGCCCAGTCTCTGACAAGAAGAGACCAAATGAACTGGCTTTATTGAGGTCAGAGTTGGATCTTTCAGTCTTCAGTGACAATCAGACTGTTCAGATGTTTTCCTCATACCTCACCAGTGTACATGAAATACATAGGGCATCCCTTTTGCTCACCTGATTTATTTAACACAAGTACCAGCTTTTTCTGTCCACCCCGGACAATGGCCTCTTCTACCTGGGGACACCTGCAACCAAGAGGATCTCTGGCATCCAACACTTCCAGCACAACATCTGAGGCTTCAATCACCTGTCAAGGTAAAACTATCAGGGAACTATCTGGGAACACCCTCCACACAAGTATACTGGCATTATCCACTTTGTAACAGGGTAAGCTCAGAGCTGGATCTCATTTCTTCATTTTGAAGAATGTTCACATTCATCATTTCTAACAGCAAAGTAAAACACAGGTGTGCTCAGGAGCCTCTGGCCAATCATTAACAGATTTCAAAAGTGTAAACACCCCCACTGTCTGAACATAAACCCTCCCATAGTAAATTAGGTCCTGCCAAGAGCTGCTGAGAAGCATGGTCAAGTTCTACTCACAGGGGAGAACCAGCTTAGGAAAACAGGTGTTGGGGGTGGGGATGCTAGGGATTAACTACACCAAGACATCCCCTTGATCTCCTACAAAGTATTTTAGAGCAGGGGTCCCCAACTCCTGGGCGGAGGACTGGTACAAGACTGTTAGGAACAGGCTGCACAGCAGGAGGTGAGCGGCAACCAAGGTAGCTCACAATGCCGCCTGAGCTCCACCTCCTGTCTCCACCCCCCGACCACCCTGGTCCAAACTGTCTTCCACAAACAGGTCCCTGGTGCCAAAGAGGCTCGGGACTGCTGCTTTTGAGACCCGTATTTTAATGTACTTTCCTCTCTCAACAACCACTGGGTCAAAGGTGTTACTTTAACACAAAGTACCACTTTTGTAAATCATGCTTATGGTTAACTGTTCCTGTGCAAAAATTTAAAACGATAAGAATATTTTCTTCAGCCAAACAACAGAAATGCTCTCAATAGAATAAACCTACTTGCTTCAGCTCTTGTGAATGGCTTCTTCCAGCTCAAATGAATTCTACTTCATCTTTTGGTGTCAGAAAAAAGAAAATGACTCTAGTCTTTTAAAACAGTGTCATTTTTAGAAAACCCTAGTTTAAAATACCTTTTTAAGTTCCTGACAATACAACTTCTTTGGATTCTGTTTGCCCAGTTTGGCTTTGTTCCTAGCTTTGCATTGCCCCAATTCCTAAAGGTTGAAGGCGAAGGAAAAAGGACACAAAATTAGAAATTCAACAGTTGATGCCAGTTTCTCCATTTTCCATGGATGATCAGTGGTATTGCAATGGATAAACAGTATCTGAACTCAATCCTTTTCTTCCCAACAGGCATAGCAATTTCTGCCCTGTTCATGTGCTTTTTTTCTCCATAGACCTCTCAATTCAGAGACTCAATCGTACCTCCTTCACAGGTTCCACATTAGATGGCTCAACAACAGGATTAGTTTTAAGTTTTCTTTTCTTTTCCTGTTCCTTATGCCTGTCAAGTTTCTGTTGCTGTTTTAGTTCTTCAAGCTGTATCCGAACCAGAAGAGAGATGGGTGAGCCAAAGTGACCTGCTATAATTAGTAAATTATACTAATTTACTTCAAAAAAAAAAAAATCACACATCACTTGTTGAAAATTTCAGTTCATGTATCTTACCCGCTGTTTCCTTAGCTCAGCTTCCCGAAGAAGAGCTTCCTTAAAGGGAGCACTGTTTGGAACTCCCGGATCTTTCCTACGTTTCTTATGACCCCGTTTCTTAGCCTCCTTCCTCAATTTTCGATGGTGCTCTCGAACCTATCATCATAAAAATTTTTTTTATCGGTTTACAAAAATACTACACAGAATTTTTGTAAGAAACCAATCTGGCTGCAAGTTTTACCCGTAAATTGACCCCAAAAAATTAAAAAAAGGAAACTTCAACTGTAATTACACAGAGATGCCTATTTATGTACAAAACAGCAAAATGTCACTGGGAGATTCTTTTTGTAAAGGTTGTTAACATGTCAATCAAAGTTTACAGACTTTATTACTGAATTACTCAGTTTCCCACAGCTGCACTCTTGATGCCTACGATGTTGTGCTGCTCTGGCCAGGTAACTCAGTTGATTAGAGCACCATCTGGATACACAAAGGTTGTGGGTTCAATCCCTGGTTAGGGAACATACAGGAATCAACCAATCAATGTATAAATAAGTGGAACAAAAAATTGATGTTTCTCTCCCTACAGTCAATTTAAAAAAGAGAACCTGTACCACGGTCAGTATATGCAACCTCCATTTCCTGAAATGAATCATAGTAATCCAAACTTCCTGTTGCAGGAGAAGTGGGGCAGACATCAGTTTAGCATTATAGTTGGTAGACCTCTCCCAAGCACAGGACTTACCTTTTTTTGAATTTTATACCGCTTATGGCAGGTCATGCGTTTACTTGCTTTCTTTAACTCTACAAAGAAACACATCACAAAAAGAGACACAAATTGTTTAGCTGTTGGTGACTTCGCTCTGGGGTCAAGTCCCTGTTCAAGTAATTAATAAGCTCTCCAACTTAATTTAAGAGACATGTGGGGAGCATAATAAAAATGCACATGCCACTCTCAAATCGCAGAGAGTTTGACTCAATAGATCGAAGAGCGGAGCACAACTACCCCCTCCGACTCTTCCTATATCAGACTGAGAGCGTAGTCGGGAGAGTAGGAGACCCAAGACAACAGCAACTACACGTAAACCACGAATCAGAAACCAAAGGAGCGAAGGGTGGGTTTGAGAAGTGAATCTCAGACCTCACCGGGGCTGGACTTAACGTGGCCTCATAAGGGAAAAGAACAGCCCTAAACCTGGCCCAGACGCTATTTCATTACGAAATTCTGGCCTGATCCTTACCTGTGTGTGCCCAACCCTCTCATTTGTACCATGGGCCTGCGATTAACATTGGCCCTTCCAACTCTTGGTTCTAAGCAGGACCAGGACGACCTACCCGCACACCCCTACTCCTGCACAGACCAAATCTCAGAAGAGTTCCCAAAAGAGAACCCGAATGGGTTCATCGACCATCAGAGATAGTGGCTCCTCCACGCCCAAGCCCACACAACACTCACTCGGCCGCTTCATACTGGCGGTGAGACGAACAGTGGCAGCAAGAACAGCAAGTAAAACCTGTCCCCGCCAGCACCACGTGTGATCTTAAGGCACCAGCGAGCGTCACGCACTCACGCTGCCGCCCTGTCGTAAAGCGCGCCGCCGTAGGCCCTCGTGCGCGGGCACGCAGTGTCGCGCGTAGCCGGGATCGCTTGGCGGCCCCAGGGCTGGTTTTGCGGCGGCACCGGGAGGGGTGAGGGAGGTGAGGGCGGAGAGGGCGGTGAGGGCGGCGGGTGCTGGAGCGACGGCAGCGGTCGCGACCGGAGAAGCAATAGCAGCAGCCGTGGCGGCCACAGGGCGGGGCGTGGCGGTCGGGGACCGCGGCCGGGGCTGCAGGCGGCGGAGCGGCTGGGTAAGGCCGGGCCTGGGACGGGCGGGGCCGTTCCTCTTCGGCCGGCTCCCGGGCCTTTGTGTGGGCCCGGGCGGGCGGGAGCTGCGGCGGAGGCCCCGCCCCGACTGTGGAGACGTGCTGGTCAGGCCAGGGGCGCGGGGCGGGGCAAGGCGGCGGGCTTCGCGACGGGCCCGGCCGGCTTGCAACACCTGTCGGACAGGACAAAGGCGCGCCGCGGCCCGGAAACTCCCCGTGCCCTTCTTTCCCGCCCGGGGTGGCTGGTCAATTGCTCCTTGCGTGAGGCTGCAAAGCTATCAGCGTTTCCCTTAGTTCTTCCCCCATCCCCATGCCAGTGACAGGTCGGGAAAGCAGGTCAGGGCCTTCTTTTTTTTGTTGTTTCTTGAGGGTCGAGACACAAACTTAATAGTGATTTTTTTTTTTTTTTGCTTTTTCCAGATGACTGTTCAGAGCGAGTATTTTTTATCAGTGGGACTTGCATGTATAGTAGGCGCCAGATATTTAAGTTTCTTATCTGCAACACCACAAAGTCGAAGTTTTTAAACTGTATATTTCTGATTTTTAAATTTTTCCATCTCAAAAATTTTTTACTGAAAGAGAAGCATAGTTTGTCATTATAGGGTAGCTATTGGTGACTGAAAGGGGAACAAAGATTGGCAAAAATGTAAAAGAAATCCTGAAAAACAAGTGACAAATGCAGGCTATAGTGGGTATATAAATTATAAATATAGAAGCATATATTGAAGTAAAATATTTTTGTTAACTTACTTTTAAAGTAGGTCTCCTCAAAAATGATTTTTAGGGTTTTTAAAAAAAATTTCAAGTGCACTCTTTTTCCAAATATCAACTAGAAGCAAACTAAATACAAATATAAGAGAGTAGTATAATATTTTATTACTTGTTAACAGATTGCTCATATTTTAAGATTGAAAGAAAGAGTGGAAAATATCTATTGAAGGAGTGTTTTAAAATTAAAACAGTAACAGATGTGTGTGGATAAATTGAAGTGTGTTGACCACTTTCTTTGGCTTTGAGAGTGTCCAGAATACCTCAAATATTAATATTCTACCCAAATCCCCAGGATTAGTAAGTTTTGGTGTATCTGTACATTAGGCAATTATCAAGCCATCAAGCGTCATATGGAAAAATGTTGACTTGGAAGAATCTTCCGTAAGTTAAAACACAGGCTGCAAAATAATACATACAGTTTGCTAAAGCTTTTGTTAAAAAAAAAAAAAGGGGGCGCAACCAAGTCATAGAATAAATGCTGAAAGCTGTGAAAGCTAATGTTAAGGGTGGTTTTTCTCTCAGAAGTAATTTTAAGTGATTTTTTTTCCCTTTGAATCATGTTTTCCACAATTTTTGTTTAAGAATGTATTACAGTATTAAATATCACTAGGAATACAGGAGAGTACTTAAAATTTATCAACTGTCAAAATATACCAGTTGGCTATACTGAGTAAATATTTTTCCAGTTATGAGTTACAAAGTTATTCTTTGCTGTAATTTATCATTGGTTATCAGACTTTTAGGACATGTAACCTTGTCTAAAATGCCGTTTTAAAACGTACTTCAGCTTTGGAATCTACTTTCCTCTTATGGAAAAAGAATTGCTGAAGGGATGCTTATAGGCTTTTTGAACTCCGCAAGCTTTTTAAAGTTTCCCTTTAAGTGCTCTTTTAATACATTTATTAAAAACATAAGTTGATTGCCCAAACTATACCAAATATTATTCTGTAACCAAAGGCTACGAAATGAATAAAATTCTGTTTCTGTGCCCAGGGAACATGCAATTCTAAAGTCGAAACTTAACATTTTTGTTGTACTTTGAAGTTTCAAAATGATTTCACATAAATTTCACTGTCACAACAATCCCAGGTAGACATGTACTCTTTACCGTTCTCATTTTAGAAACGAGTAAATGAATCTGAGAGGTTGTGACTCAAGCAATATCAAATAAGATAATTAGAGGTGGGAGAACTGGGACTCTTGTCTGCTGAGCTCAGGTTCTGTTACTCCTCCCACCCACCTGACTACAGTGCCTTTCTTGCCAAACTTCTAAAATAAATTTGAAAATGTGTCTTTTGAGTAAGAAAACATTAAAAAGTTACAATTAAGTTGTATCTTTTTCTTACTGAAGTAAATTAATGATTAAAGGGATTTTGGATATTGTATGACCTAAGCTATACACCCTCCCCCAAATGATTTATATTTTTTTGTCATTTCATTTTCAGTGGATTATTTGTTAATGTAATTTTGACCTCTTGCCAAAGTTGAAGGCTTTTTTTTTCCCCCCCTTAACCATCCTACACTTGTGTATGGAGTCTTCCCAAGGCTGATAGGACTTTTGGAAAGAAATGTTGGGGGGAAGAGGAGTTTTCCATACTTTGCTCACATGAGCCATTCTTGGTTTGTTCTAGCTTGCCAACACTTGGTGTCACATGTGAGCCCTCCACATGTGTTCACTCTCCATTCCAGCTCTGTGATTGAACTCTGCTCTCATTGACTGGGGGGCATTTGGGCAGGCATGCTTCATTCCTGGAATTGACAGTCATTCCATGTGAGTAAAGGGGAACCTCAGTGAGTCATCTTTAAGCCCATGAAAAGCATTTGGTTTTAAAATGGAAGAAATGTGAGGTACTTTTAATGCCTGAGCCTTTGTAGCAGTTAGTTTCATTGGCACAAGAAAACATACGCCTGTTTTCTCCAGTTCTTATCTTTCCTTAGCAGTTCTACTTGAATGTTTTCTATCTATTCCTCTCCTTATTTACTTCTTCTGACCCTTCTTTTTTATTTCCCCTTTCTCTGTCTTGTTCTTCTCTTTCAGTTTTGAATATATTAACACTGAATCAGCACTTTTAAAGCCCTGCCTTCTCCCACTGGCTTCACTTGGCCTACAGACATAATGAGGAGACTGGCTTTTCGAGGCGCTGGTTGTGCTCTGGTAAAGCTGGTAAATTACTGATCATCTACACTCTTTCCCTTTTCTGTTCTTCCTTGTCTTTTCCCTTCCACCTTTCTTAAATTTTATTATCCTTTTCATAAAGATTCCCTCCTCATGTTTATCAAATTCACTTGTGTCGTTGCTATCGATTGTTTACAAAGAGTTGGTCCTTAGTTTCTTCATCTTAATGATTGAGGACAGTTTTATCAGCCTTTTATAAAACAAAAATCAAAACTTGGCTGTCCTGGCTTAAGCCCTTTGAGCTTTTAGCCGGTTGTAGCCAACTGCAAACTATTGTACTGTGTAACAAGCAAACCCTAGATGAACATCTTCATGGAGGGCTATGTTTTCAAATACCATATAGACTGTTGAAAGAAGAGATAGGAGACTCTTGTTTTTTTGTTGCATACCAGAATCGTTTATTTGTTGGTTGGTTTTGTTCCTGCTTTCATTCCCTCAAGATCCCCAGTTTACCTCTCCATACTATTAGCAACCCCTTCTTTCAGGTGCACTGTTTTAGTTTCTAAAATTGAATTTTGATGAGTGAAACTGGGATCAGTTTTTTATTTTAGTGTTAGAGAAAGACCTTTAAAATCACAACATACTATTCGATACTGTTGTTAAATTGTATAAGCATTGTAGGACCTTCTTGGTATACACCTTCCCCTCTAGATGTAGCAGATCATCCCAGTGATTACATTTCTTGTGTAATAGTCAAATGTATATATTTGTAAAGTTGTTAAGTGTTAAGTGTAAAGTGTAAAGTTGTTAAGTGTTAAGTGTAAAGTGTTGAAGTTAGTTACTTAACCTGCCTGAAACTGAGGGCAAGTTTATAAAAGGCTGAGCAGGATCTAAACACTCAACTCTGAGGTGCTCTTCCAGATCATCTGCTGAAACTTAAAGCTATGATTTCATAATTTGCAGGGGTAGAATAACCTCATAGAAGTGAAAAGGAGGTTAGCCTGGTTTGAGAGAAAAGTTTCAAAGCACAATTTTGCTATTTTGGCACAGGTACAGCAAGTCACATTAAGTGTTTTCCAGGGATATGTCATTTGGGTCCCTCTTTAATGAATGTAGAAAAGTCATTCTCATTTTGTTAATTTTAGGGTTCATCTAAAATGCTAGAAGGTTAATTGTCCTTTGTTCCTCTAACTTTTTGTGCTACTCACTGGCCTCAGGCGCAGATTCCTGTTCTTTTTCACCTCATGGCCCACCTGGAAAGTGGCTGTAATTCTAAGGAACCCTGGGGAAAACAGATAAGGCTGCTGACTCCAGAGGTGACTCCTTGGGGCTTCTATCCCCAAGGCTTGCCTACCTTCCTCAGGGGCTGAGGGGTCTAAACTTCCAGCACACTGTTGTACCATTGCATGTGGGCTTTCAGACACCAGTCCAGGGTATTTTGAGGCCAGAACTGTTTGAATTATTTAAAATTGTTGGTACACAAATGAGAACATGTTTCCTGAATTTGTCCTCTCCAAGTCGAAAGTATAGCATTTTGGTAAATGAAGGGACTAAAGCAACAAGGTCTAGAACGTTCATTGAAAAATATCCCAGTTAGTCAGGCTTCTTTGCCACGGTTAAAATATCTTCCTGAATGAACCAGAGGCTTGATATTAGGTGGCCAGCTGAGGGCTTGGTGACAGAGTCTAAATTTAAATATAAGAACATTGAAAATTATTTCTTATAGAAGAAGTTGGATTCCATGGGTTCCAAAAGAAGAAGAGCAACCTCCCCTTCCAGTAGTGTCAGCGGGGACTTTGATGATGGACACCATTCTGTGTCTACACCAGGCCCAAGCAGGAAAAGGAGGAGACTTTCCAATCTTCCAACTGTAGATCCTGTGAGTAACTTGGATCACACAGTTTCTGCCTACTTTTCCTACAATTCCCTATCCTTCTTTTAGTGATAAGTGGTTAATATGCAAGCCCTCTCCATTTCTTTTTCCTGTTGCTTGATATTCTCAACCTTGAAAAGTATATATTTAGCTAGAAATCTTACAGTAGTAATATACATTAATATTATGAAATAATAAAGAATATCAGTATGTGCCATTATATAGTAACTCAAATAACTGTGTGCTTGTCCTATACCAAGTACTGTTCTGGTGATTAGGATACAGCTATGTGTAAGACAAGCCAATTTTTCACACAGAGCTTACATTCTAGTATGGGGGAAGCAGAACATAAACTGGTGAACAAATTAATAATCAGTAAAGTACCCTCAGCTAGTGGTAAGTGCTAAGAAGAAAAGTTTGGGTGGTTTGGGATCTTTTGGCCCAAACTTTCAGGTCTCTGTGATGAGAAGGCACTGGCACTGTGGAGCTCTCAGGAAAAATGTTCCAAGCAGAGAAGCTGGGTCATGAATGAGTGTGGTGTGTTACGATTATAGAGAGATAGTCAAGTGGGAGGAGACTAGCAAAGTATGCGCAGCACTGGTATGTAGTTATTCTACATACTCTGTGGGCAGTGTTAGAGTTTAAATTTTATTTTCTGAGTAGTAAGAAGCCCCAGTATTAAATGATTTTAAGCCAGAGAATATAAACTGATTTAGTTATAAAAGAAGTCACCAGTTGCATAAATGTGATGAAAGATATCAAGACATTTATCAAATTTTATTTTTATCTATTTTTTTAATCCTCACCTGAGGATACGTTTATTGCTTTTAGAGAGAGGATGGGGGTACGGGGGCGGGGGGGGGAGAGGAACATCGATTGATTGCCTCCTGCACATGCCTTGACTGGGGATTGAACCTGCAACATATGTTCCCTCACCAGAAATTGAATTCGCAATCTTTTGGTACAGGACAACCCTCCAACCAACTGAGCAACTGGGCCAGGGCAGTTAAATTATTTTAAATAGAGATACTGTCAGCATATTTGAGACTTGGGTTCACGTATGGTAATTTGAGGATTTGTCCTTTTATTTATCTACCTGCCTTTTATGAATATGTTTTTATTAAAGATAATGCGTATGCGTACACTGGCTTTCTACTCAATTTTCTTGTGATTTTTCTCTTTTTCCAATGTGTAGATTGCTGTGTGTCATGAACTCTACAACACCATCCGGGACTATAAGGATGAACAGGGCAGGCTTCTCTGTGAACTCTTCATTAGGGCACCGAAGCGAAGGTGAGTTGGAAGGTGAGTGGGAGGAATATATTTTTGGGTCAGCGTTTTAAAGTATTTGGTAATTTATTTTCTCTTGAAAGGAATGGCTTAAATGACAGTGAGGTCAAATTTGTTTTAGTTGTCAAGATGTAGTGAAGCATATTTAAAATTTTTTCTTGTGTTAAAAAAATACACAACATAAAATTTACAATCTTAACCATTTTAAGAATACAGTTCAGTAAGTGTTAAGTATGTTCACATTGTTGTACGTATTGTAAAATTGAAACTCTATATCCACTGAACAGCTCCCCATTTCTCCCTCCCAACCCCTGGCAACCACCATTGCACTTTTTTGTTTCTATGCATTTGACTACTTTAGAGCCATCAAATAAGTGGAATCATGTAGTGCTATCCTTTTGTGATTGGCTTATTTCACTGAGCTTAATGCCCTCAAGATTCATCCATGTGACAGGATCACCTTTCTTTTTAAGGCTGAATAATATTCCATTATTTGCTTTATCCATTCATCCCTTGATAAACGTTTGAGTTGCTTCCACCTCTTAGCTATTGTGAGTAATGCTGCAGTGAATATGGGTGTGCAAATTCCTCTTTGAGATGCTGTTTTCAGTTCTTTTAGATATACTGTATACCCAGAATTAGGATTGCTAGATCTATAGTAATCCTGTTTTTTGAGGAATCCCCAGACTGTTTTCTATAATTGCTGCACCATTCTACATTCCACCAACAGTCTACAAAGGTTCCAGTTACTCTACATCTTTGCTACACTTGCAGTTTTATAGTAAGTTTGGAAATAAAAAAGTGAGTCCTCTGATGGTTAATTTATGGGTGAACCTGGCAGTCTTCCAACTTTGTTCTTTTTCAAGATTATTTTGGCTATTTGGGACTCTCTATGTGAATTTCAGGATTGACTTTTCTGTATCATCAAAAAATGCTGTTGGGATTTTGATAAGGATTGTGTTGAAACTGTAGATCGCTTTAGGTAGTATTGGTGTCTTAACAATGTTAACTTTCAGTTCATGAACATGAGATATCTTTCCATTTATTGGTGTTTTCTTTAATTTCTTACAGAAGTATGTAATTTTTCAGCATATAAGTCACCTATATAGTTAGGTTTATTCCTGTGTATTTTATTTTCTTTGATGCTATTATAAATAGAATTGTTTTCTTAATTTCCTTTTTGGATTGTTCATTATTAGTGTATAGAAATGCAACTGATTTTTTTGTATATTGATTTTGTATACTGCAACTTCACTATATTTGCTTATTAGTTCTAGTGTGTGTGTGTGTGTGTGTGTGTGTGTAATCTTTAGGATTTTGCATGTAAGATCCTGTCATCTGTGAACAGAGATAATTTTACTTCTTCACAATTTGGTAGATACCTATTGTTTCTTTTCATTGCCTAATTGTTCTGACTAGGACTTCCAGTATTATGTTCCAATGAAACGTCGAGAGTAAGCATTCTAGCCCTGATCCTAATCGTAGAGGAAAAGTTTTCAGTCTTACACCATTTTGAGAATGATGGTAACTATGGGTTTTTCAGATATGGACTTTACTACTTTGAGGTGGTTTCCATTTATACCTAATTTATTTAGAGTTTTTGTGGTGAAAGGATGTTGAGTTTTGTCAGATGCTTTGTATTAATTGAGACCATCATGTCATTATTTTCCTTCATTCTGTTAATAGATGCATTACTTTTATGAATTTTTCTAGATTGAACCACACTTGCATTCCAGGAATAAATTCTTCTTGGTCATGGTATATAATCCTTTTAATATGCTATCAAATTCATTTTGCTAATATTTTGTTGAGGATTTTTGCATCAGTGTTCATAAGGGATATTGATCTGTAGTTTTCTTATGGTGTCTTCATCTGGCTTTGCTATCAGGGAATTGCTGGCCTCACGGAATAAGTAAGTTTTCCCCCTTACAATTTTTTGGAAAAGTTTGAGAAGGATAGTGTTCTTTAAATATTTGGGGGAATTCACCTATGAAGTAATTAGATCCAGGGCTTTTCTTTGCCAGGAGACTTCGATGACTGATTGAGTCTCCATACTTGTTCTATGTCTATTCAGGTTTTCTAATTCTTATCATCAGTCTTGGTAGTTTGTATGTTCGTAGGAATTTTTAAATTTCTTATAGGCTATCCAATTTATTGGTATACAGTTCATAATCTCTTATCCTTTTTATTTCTGTAACATTGGTTATAATGTACCTTCTTTCATTTCTGATTTTATTCTCAGTTAATCAAAGGGTCTGTCAATTTTATCTTTTCAAAAAAAACAGTTCCTAGTTGGCTTTTAAAATTATCTATTCTCTGTTTCATTTATCTCTGCTTTTTATATTATTTCCTTATGCTGTCTTTGGGGTAGTTTGTTTTTTCTCTAGTTCCTTCAAAGTAAAGCATATTTTAAAAAATTAACAGCCATTCTCCGGAATTAAAGAAACTGTATGTATTCAGACTGGTAAGAGGTTGGAGACACAAAACAGGCTAGTCCCACATCCACGTGTGGTGGATAAAAATTTGAGAGGGATGCATCTGGAATGAGGAGTCCTAGACCCACACCAGGGCCCCCAGCCCAGGGAACCAGTGCCAGGAAGATATTTATTATATCCCCATAACTTCTGGCTGCAAAAACCAGTGGGGATTGAGTCGATGGAAGAAACTTTTGGAGTCACAAGCAGTTCCCTTTAAGCAATCTGTACACGGACTTACTCAAACTCAATCACTCCCTCTGAGCTCCGGAAGCAACTTGAAAAGCACCAGTGGCATAAGAGGAGGAACTAAAGTGACTATCATCAAGACAAGAGCTTGGGGACAGCTTTCTCCTGGACAGAAATGCAGGCAGAGGCCACTGTCCCTTTTCTGAACCCTCCCCCAACAGAGCCACAAAGCCAGCAGGACAGTGCCAAATCTGAGATTCCATCAACCTGGCTAAGTATGCCCTGCCCTGGATATCCCCTGACTAGCCATCTCACCCAGCTTTTGAGCTCACCCAACTTTTGGGCCCACCCAAGCTGTTACCGGTGTCTTTTACATATGAATGGATGGTCATGGCTCATGCTTCACAACTTCCTAAATCCTCTTAAATAAGCAACAGCCAGCCTCAGTGAGCCCCCAAACCCTGTACTTCTTGCTAAGTGGCCCCAGGCTGGGCACTAGCAGCATTAGCCTAGATTTGCAGCTTGGCTTCACCAGGGAAACTCCAAGTCCAGCACAAATAGCCATCTCAGATTGCTTTATAGCTTGTACAGGGTGGTCCTAGGCACAACACAGGTGGGGGCTGACCTTGGCCTGCACCACCCAAGAAACCCCAGAGCCTGTGCACCGTGTACAAGCTACAGACTACATCAGAGAAATGCCACCCTACCCCTGCGCAGCTGATCCTCTTCTGCAGGCAGAGATTGGTAGTCAGTGGTCACAGCCCGTCTTTGTAGCTGACTGGCATGGGTAAATCCCTCCTATTGACCTGTCAGCAGCAATTAAGGCTCAACTACAAGAGGAGGATATTCTTAGCCCACATGAAGGTCGCGCTTACACTATCCAGCTTGAGTGATAGGGGAGGATACCTCCTACAGGACACCTACTGCATTAGGCCATGCTACCAAGATACGGAGTCATAGCAGCTCTATCTCATGCATAGAAACAAACACAGGGAGACTGACAAAATGAGGAGGCAAAGAAATATGACCCAAATGAAAGAACAGATCAAAACCCCAGAAAAAGACTTAAGCAAAATGGAGATAAACAATTTATCAGATGCAGAGTTCAAAACACTGGTTATTAGGATGCTAAAGGAACTTAGCACCTCAACAGCATAAAAAAATCCAGTCAGAAATAAAGGATACATTTATTGAAATAAAGAACAATTTACAGGGAAACAGCAGTAGAGTGGTTGAAACTGAGAATCACATCAATGATTTTGAACATAAAGAAGCAAAAAACATCCAATCAGAACAGCAAGAAGAAAAAAGAATCCAGAAAATGAGGATGGTGTAAGCAGCCTATGAGGCAACTTCAAGGTTTCCAACATTCACATCATAGGGCTGCCAGAAGAAGAGGAAGAGCAAGAAATTGGAAATCTATTTGAAAAATAATGAAAGAAAACTTCCCTAATTTGGTGAAGGAAATAGACATGCAAGTCCAGGAAGCACTGAGAGCCCCAAACAAGATGGATGCAAAGAGGCCCATTGCAGGACATTATAATCAAAAGGCCAAAGTTTGAAGATAAAGAGAGAATCTTAAAAGCACCAAGAGAAAAGCAGTTAGTTACCTAATGGGGAGTTCCCATTAGACTGTCAGCTGATTTCTCAAAAGAAACTTTGCAGGCCAAAAGGGACTGGCAGGACATTCATAAGTTATGAAAAGCAGGTACCTACAGCTAAGATTGTTCTACCCAGCAAAGATACCATTTAGAATCTAAGGACAGATAAAGAGCTTCCCAGACAAGAAAAAAACTAAAGAACTTCATCATCACCAGGCTATTATTATCGGAAATGTTGAAGGGACTTATTTAAGAAAAAGAGGATCAAAACTATGAACAATAAAATGGCATTAAATGTGTATCTATCAACAACTGAATCTAAAAAACAAACAGCAAATTACGACAGAGACAGAATCATGGATACGGAGAGTGTTTGGATGGTTGCCAGATGGGAGAGAGTTGTGGGAGAAAGGGTGAAGAGGTGAGGAGATTAGTAAGTACAAATAGGTAGTTACAGAATAGCCATGGGGATGTAAAGTACAGTATAGGGAATGGAGTAGCCAAAGATCTTATATGCATGACCCATGGACATGAACAATGGTGTGGGGATTGCCTGAAGGAAGTGGGGGTGCTGGATGAAGGGGGCAAAGGGAAAAATTGGGACAACTATAATATTATAATCAATAAAATATAATTTAAAAATAATAACCTTTAAGGTACCAGCATTGAAGTTATAGCTATCATAATTAAGAGGAATTAATTTTTCAAAATGTGCAGAAAGGCCACAATGATTATTTTCACTTGTTTTCTCTCTTTTCCCCCTTACTTGTGGGCTTGACTCCTGTGATCCAGTGAAGCCAAACAAATTGGTGGCCCTGTTATGCACCTGTACATACCTCCCTGCAGAGGCTATGTTCCCCTGACTAGAGCTTTTCTTCCTCTCACTGTCAGAACATCACTATTCCCTTCTCCTTCTGGCAATTGAAGTTACTTGTTCAGAAAACATATATATCCCTGGCTGGATGGCTCAGTTGATTGGAGCGTTGTTCCGTGCACCAAAAGATTGCAGGTTTGATCCCCAGTCAGAGCATCTACCTAGGTTGCTGGTTTAATCACCATTCAGGCACCTACAGGAGACAACCAACCAATCATTCTTCCATCCCTCTTTCCCTTTTTCTCTCTCTCTTTCTTTCTCTCTGTCTCTCCCCCTTCTCTCCCCTAACCTCTCTTTCCTCACCTTTGTTCTCCTTTCTTGTTCCCCGCTCTAAGAATGATTTAAAAACATATACATGTGGTAGACAGAATAATGGCTCCCAAATATGTCCATGTTTTAATTCCTGGAACCTGTGAATATGTTGGATTACATTGCAAAGAGAAGTTAAGTTTGTTACTTTACTTTTTTAAAAATTCTATTTCATTGATTATGCTGTTACAGTTGTCCTGATTTTCCCCTTTGCCCCCTCCCCCACTTCGCCCCCTCTACTCCCTCTGGCAATCCCCCAACCATTGTTTATGTCCATGGGTCATGTGTGTAAATTCTCTGGCTACTTTGTTTCATATGCTGTACTTTACATCTTCATGGCTATTCTGTAACTACCTATTTGTACTTAACCCCTTCACCCATTCTCCTCCCCCCTCCCATCTGTAAACAATCTGGTAAGTAACATCATTTCTCTTGCTGCTTCTAAGAGTCTCTCTATCTTTAACCTTTGGCCTTTTAATTTTGATGTGTCTTGAAGTGGGCTTTTTTGCATCCATCAAAATTGGGTCTTTTGGTGCTTCCTGGACTTGCATGTCTGTTTCCTTCACAAAATTAGGGAAGTTTTCTTTCCCTATTTTTTCAAAGAGAGTTCCAATTTCTTGCTCTTTCTCTTCTTCTGGCCCCCCTATGATGTGAATGTTGGACCTCTTGGCATAGTCCCAGAGGCTGTTTATACTATCCTCATTTTTTTGGATTCTTTTTTCTTCTTGTTCTGCTTAGTTGCTTTTTGCTTCCTTATGTCAGTATCATTGATTGGATTCTCAGCTTTGTTCACTCTACGGTTGTTTCCCTGAGAGTGTAAATTGTTCTTTATTTTAATTAGTGTATACTTTGTTTCTGTCTAGGTCTTTTTTTATGCTGTTGAGGTCCTCACTAAGTTCCTTCAGCGTCCTAATAACCAGTGTTTTGAACTCTGCATCTGATACCTTGTTTATCTCTATTTGCTTAAATGTTTTTCTGGAGTTTTGATTTGTTCTTTCATTTGGGCCATGTTTCTTTGTCTCCTCATTTTGGAAGCCTCCCTTTGTGTTTCTATGTATTAGGTAGAGCTGCTATGACTCCATGTCTTGGTAGCATGGCCTAATGTAGTAGGTGTCCTGTAAGGTCCAGTGTCACAGCCTCCCTAGTCACTCAAGCTGGGTACTCAAGGGGCGCCCTTTGTATGTGCTTAGTATGCCCTCCTTTTGTAGTTCAGCCTTAATTGCTGTTGATAGATCAATGGGAGAGATCTACCGAGGCCAGTCAGCTGCAAGGACGGTCTGTGACCACTGACTACCAATCTCTTTTTGCCCTCCTTGGAGGATCAGCTGTGCAGGTGCTTGGACATGATCTCTAGCTGTCCACCAGGTGCACTGGCCCTGGGGTTTCCTGGGTGGTGCGGGCCAAGGTCCGCTCCTACTGGTGTTTTGCCCGGCACACCCTGCTTGAGCTTTAAAGCAATCTGAGATGGCTGCTGCTTGTGCTGGGCTTGGCTATTCCCAGGGGTAGCCAAGCTGGGAATCTAATCTGGCTGTCGCTAAGGCTCACTGAAGCCAGCTTTTGCTTGTTTGATAGGATATAGGAGCCAAGACCAGCCATTCTTATGGAAAAGTAGCTTGGGTGGGCCTCTGGGGATCTCCAGGATAGTCAAACAGTATTAACCAGGTTGATGGAGCCTCAGATATGGTACCAGCTCTGTTGGGGGCGGGGGGAGGGTTAGCAAAGGGACATTGGCCTCTGCTTGCCTTGATTTCATACATTTCAGTTTCTCCCTGTATACCACTGTTGCCTTTTAAGCTGCTACTGCTGTCCTGGAGATCAGATGGAGTAAGTCTGAGTAGGTGAGTCCATGTGTGGGTTCTTTAAAAGGAATTGCTTGGGTTCCAACAGTGTCTTCAACCAGCTCAGTCTTCGTTGGTTTTTGCAGCCAGCTGTGGGGACTTTTCTTCCTGGCACTAGAACCCTGGGCTGGTGGGCCTGGTGTGAGTCTGGGACTCCTCGTTCTTGAGATATCCTTTCCAAATTATTATCTGCGTGGGTGTGGGGCCAGCCTGTTCCACATCTATGCACCTCCTACCATTCTGGATGCATGTGGTTCCTTTAATTCTGTAGTTGTCAGACTTCCATTCAGCTTGATTTCTGATGTTTCTGAGGGATGGTGGTTCTATATTTTAGTGGTAATTTTGATGTGGTTGTGAGAACAGGTGAGCCATGTCAGCCTAGACTGCTATCCTGACCAGAAGTCTCCAAAGTCTTGTTAATCAATTTACTTTGAATTGAGAGATTATCCTGAATTATTTAGATCGGCCCAAAGTCCTTAAATAGGGGAGAGGGAAACAGATGAATTAAAGAGAGACTTCAAGATACTATATTCCTGGCTTTGATGATTGAGGAAGGGACTATAAGCCAAAGAATGGCGGCCACTGGAAGCTGAAAAAGGCAAGAAAATTGATTCTTTCACAGATCCTCCAGAATGCCAACACCTTGCTTTTTGGCCCAGTGACATCCATTTTGAACTTCTTTAAGATTAGTTTGTGTTGTTTTAGGCCATTAGGTTTGTGGTAATTTTTTTACAGCAACTATAGGAAACTAATATAATGAGTTAATTTTAAAAGTAATTTTAATTGTGACTGTTGATGCCCCAGTGAGTAGCCAACAAGCTACAAGTTGAGTTGAAGGCAAACTTCTCACTTCAAAGAGCCGAATCCCTAAGAATGTCATGTTACCATTCCAAATTAGAAGAAAGGGCCCTGTGACTTAGTGATGGCCATAAAAGAGGGACTGTTTTTAAAATGAGGTAACCATTTCCAGGTTTCAGTTGGTTTATTATTAATAGTCTTTTAAAAGTTGTTATTTTTTTAGCATATGATACTAAAAGCTAGACATGCTAGACATAGTGCCAAGCACTTTTCAGATCTTAGTTTTAACTTGTATTATTGTAGTTTATAGGTGAGAACTTGCTAAAGTTTTCAGAACTACTAAAAGATAACCAGAATTCAGTCTTAAGTTTTTCTCATTCTGAAGCCTGTGTTCTTAACCAATATGTTATGTAGAGAAACAACATCGTGCTAGAGTACACAGACCCCTCATGAAAAGACTGCCCTTCTGCTGCCTGCTTTCAACTGGCAGGCTAGTGCTGAGGGGCAGAGGATACAGGCCTTCGGTGCTGGAACATTGTCTTCCAGCATCCATGATATGATGCCTGTGAGCATTGCCACCTTCTCCCAGTGCTGTGCGTCTCTGGAATCTCTGCTCTTATGTGGAATATGTGTGTTTTCTCAGAGTTCATGGGAGGTAGTATTGCTCTGAGCTACACAGTTTGAATCTCAGTTTGAGACTTGGTTTTGATTAGTATATTAGGCTGCTTATACCAGGACATACAAATAATGGCTGAAAGCAGAAAAACTGCTTTCTTTCATGTAAAAGTCCAGTTTTGTGAAGTTTTCATGGTCCAAGTACTGTCTGCCTTTTTATTCTGCTATCCTTGGGATGTCAGCTTTGTCTGCATGGTCTGAGATGAGTCCACAAATACTTTTCAGCCTATTGGAAAAAGAAGGCATGTTAAAGTTGTGTCCTGAACACAGCATGCTTCAGCTCTTGAATTGGCCAAAACCAATTCAATTTGAATTTGGTAGCTGCAGTGAGGCTGAAGAACATGATCTTTTTACCTAGGCAGCAGGCTTAGAATGCTGTAAACCTGGGAAGAGGGGAAAATGGTGTAGTCACAGGCTCTGCACATCAGGCCTGGTGTTTCTTACTTTTCTCATTTAAAGTTTTTAGTTTTGCTTTGGCTGTTCTGCAGCCATATGCAAGAGTGCCCTCATATATTTTGTTGAAATAGAAAAGCAGATATTAAAGAATATGTACTACACAATCCTGTTTGTGTTTACATGTGCATAGAAGTCTGCAAGAATAATACCAGTGCTTTCAACTCTGGATAAATAAGGACAAATTTATACTTTTTAGTGCTTTTCTGTATGATGATTTAAAGGGGAAAAATTAGTAGAGCTATTTTATTTTGAAAGTGGGGGAACGTGTTTTGACTATATTATATAGAGTGGAATGTTGGATCCTTATCTCCTTTTTGTTTCTGTAGCAATTGTGGAGGTTTGTGAGAAGCCTCTAGGGTAGCGTCCAGGAAATAGTGTCCTTTCTAGGTACACTAGGTTCCCTCCTTTCCATGAGGGATACATTCCAAGATCCCCAGGGGATGCTGGAAACCATGAATAGTTTCAAACCCTACATATACAGTATGTTTTTCCTGTACATACATACCTTTCTCCTTAATCAGTGTTTTCAGTTCTGCCAGTAGTGAGGCAGCAGCTTCTTCATCTGGAGGTGTAGCCTCTCAGATAATATTTATATCTTTCAGTCCAAACCTATTCCTGAATTTGTGTAACTACCCTTACTTGCAGTAAATGGCTTGGTGTCACTTGTTTCAGGGGTCCCCTTGAAGTCTTTGTATAGTCTCAGTGCTTTCTGGAGCAACACATTGCCGTCATTTGGAACATGTTTTCTGTTCATGTCTTCCACTCACAAATGTAAGGCCTTTTCCATCTTAATTAAGCACTTGCCATGTGCTGTGGCTGTAACTTTTGGAGTTTAAGATGTGACAGCAAAACTAGCATGAATTTCTTTTTCCTTCACAATGTTACAGATGGAAGATTCATTTTTAAAAAATTAATTAATTTATTTAGAGGGGAAGGGAAGGAGGAGAGGGAGAGACACATCAATTGGCTGTCCTCCATAAGGCCCTGAATGGGGACCGAACCTATAACCCAGGCATGTGCCCTGACTCGGAATAGCACTTGGCTGGCGACGTTTTGCTTTGTGGGACGATGCCCAACCAACTGAGCCACACTGGTCTGCGTTAGAAGATTCATTCTTTTCATAGATCTTTGCAACCTTAGCATTCAATTTTTTTTTCTTAATTTAAGTTAATTTTCACCTTTTCACGTAACAGAAGCACTTTACAGCTTTTCTTTGGCATATCCGAATTGCCAGCATCACTACTCTTTGACTTTGGGGCTATTAAGTAAAGTAAAGGTTACCTATACACAGACACTGTAATACTGCTGCAGTCTGTCTGATGATTACAGTCTTGGGTACTAAGTGGCTAATGGGAAGGTCGTGTACAGTGTGGATCCTCTCGATGAAGGCATGATTTGTGTGCTGGGAAAGATGGAACAGGGTGGCATGAATAGAATGCAACTTAAAGCTTATTTCTGGAATTTTCCATTTAATATTGTAAGACCGTGGTTTACCATGGTTAACTGAAACGATGGAAATCAAAACTGGAAATAAAGAAGGACTACTGTACATGGCCTCATTGGGTTCTCACTTGTCTACAAATAATCACTCAAGCCTGAGAGGCTGCGGAAGTAAATGGTATTTAAAAACCAAGGCTTAGCAGGGAGCGGTGAACATTGGCCCACCAGGCCCAGGTGGAGAGAGCTGTTTTGGATATCAAGTCCCTTGGCACCTTTGTTGGGTACTCACAGAGACCTTTATGTTCTTATATGTTCTCTGAATAACAGATTGAGTACTCCCTTTATCCCCTCATACTTAATTTTATAGTTTACTCAAATTGTAAGTAGTTAAGGATTTAAAAAAACTTAAGTTTATTCTTCTTCTTCAGTAGACATGAGCACACCTAGCACTTTGGTCTTGGTTTTTAAATACTATTTATCATTAAAATAAACCATAGTTCTTTGGGGAAATTTCTGATTTCAAGGGCAAGTACAAGATGAGCTTCTGAGATCTTATGGTGCCAGAAAATAAGCAAGTGCCGCATGGTTGATGGGAACATGTGAAAAGGACATAGAAATGAAAGCCATTTTGAAAGGACTCCTGCTAGCCAAACATGGAGCAGTTTGAACTTCAAAATTATTATAGTAGCCCTAGCTGGTGTGACTCAGTGGATGGAGCGCTGACCTGTGAACCAAAGGGTTGCCAGTTCCGTTCCCAGTGTAGGGCACTTGTCTGGGTTGCAGAATAGTTCTCCAGTAGGGGGTGTGCAAGATGCAACCACACATTGATGTTTCTCTCCCCCCCCCCCTTTCTCCCCCTTCCCTTCTCTAAAAATAAATAAAATCTTAAAAATAAAATAAATGCAATCACTTTAAAAAATTATAGTAATTTTTAATCCACTGAATAAAACAGGAATCCATATTACTATAAATAAATGAATAAATTGATGAAGAATGGGCTTTTACATAGTCTGGAGGTATCTATCCATAAAGCTCAAGGAGGAAAAGAGTAACTTAGTTGAGAAACTGGCAGACACCACAATATTCATGTGATCAAAAGCAACTTCAACTGAGTAATGGGACAAGTTGAGAGCATACGCCAGCTGAGATGATACAGTGAAACAAATACACCATCATTTTTGTCATAATCCTGCCAAAGAAGCATTAACTTATCAGGAAAACAGACAAACCCAAATTGAGGGATATTCTGCAAAATAACTGGCTGGTTATCTTCAAAAATATCAACACCAGGAAAGCCAAGGAAAGACTGAGGAATTGTTTCAGAATGAAGGAAACTAAAGAAATATAACTAAGTGCAACATGTGACTCGAGGTGATCCTTTTGCCATAAAGGACAATTTTGGAACAGTTGGAAACATATGGGGGGGGGGGTCTGAGGATTAGATTGTGGTACTATATCAAAGTTAATTTCCTGATATTGATAGTTGAACTCTGATCCTTGTTTGTAGGGAATATACATTAAACTACTCAGAAGTGATAGGACATGTCACTCTCAAATGGTTCAGAAAAAAGCATTCTTCATACTAGTCTGCAACTTTTATGTCAGAATAAAAAGTTTTTAAAAATTAAGTATACATGCATGACATGTCAGCCAAGGTCCCAAGAGATATTAAAGCTTTCATGAACATGACATTCTTTGTAAGTAATCTTATCTCTTTCACACCTGGAATGGAGTTAAGTACCTACCCCCAAGGGAGAATTGAGAAAAATAGTTACTAGATCATTTTTTAGAAGGTCTACTTGTGTCTTGGAACTTTGTTTGAAAAAAGTCAGAAAGGACAAAAAATAAACATCCATGAACCTGAAACCCAACTTAAATTATCACGGTAACTACTGTTGAAGTTTTCTGTGTGTCCCCTGCTATTTTTCCCTTCCAGTATGTGATCACGCTCCTGGATTTTGTGTTTATCATTCCCAAAGTGTTTTAGTTTTTTTAATTGTTTGGTCGTGTTTAGATATGTCTGATGTCCTTTTATCTGTGGTCAGCTGCTTGTGCCAAGGGCCTCAGGTTTCTCCTTTATAACTTTAGTAATTGATACTAGGCACTTGATAGTACTTGGCTGAAAAAGTTCTGTGGTCACTAACTAAAGATAGGCAATTGATTTCATAAACTGGTAAAGAGCTTTGAAATACCTGTTTAAGCCACTATTGAACACCATAAAGTATAAATAATTTTCATTTCCAGAAGATACTGTTGACACAGTTTTAGTGTTGGTACCCCAAATCTTAAATATTTAACATATCAAAGACTACCACGTATGTTAATTTAGGTTTTTATGTCACTGATAGATATTTTGAAAAGAGTCTGTATATGCATATTACTTTTCTTATTTCCTTTTAGTTCTGCTGATGGCACTAAGTCTAGTGTGTTATATTACTTGAAATATTGACATCACCACACATAATTTGAAATACAGCTTTTTATAGGATTTGCATTAATACCTTTTCTTAAAAAATATTAAATTATAACAGAAATCAACCAGACTATTATGAAGTGGTTGCTCAGCCCATTGACTTGATGAAAATCCAACAGAAACTGAAAATGGAAGAGTATGATGATGTTAATCTACTGACTGCTGACTTCCAGCTGCTTTTTAACAATGCAAAGGCATATTATAAGGTAAGAAGGCATCAAATTTGAAAGGTGTCCAATTTGATAATTGGCTTTTTTAAAAAATATTTTATATATATTTTATTGATTATGCTATTAAAGTTGTCCCATTTTTTTCCTCCCCTTTATTCCCCTCTGCCCTGCCAACCTGCCCCACCAGCATTCCCCACCCCTTAGTTCATGTACATAGGTCATACATATAAGCTTCTGGTTTCTCTGTTTTCTATGCTGTTCTTAACTTCCCCCTGTCTATTTTGTACCTGCGAATTATACTTCTTATTCCCTGTACCTTTTTCCCCAATTTTCTCCACCTCCTTCCCCTCTGATCTCCATTTCTGTGATTCTGTTCATGTTCTAGTTGTTTACTTAGTTTTTGGTTTTTTTTAGGTTCCGTTGTTGATAGTTGTGAGTTTGTTGTCATTTTGCTGTTCATAGTTTTTGATATTCTTTTTCTTAGATAAATCCCTTTAACATTTCATACAATAAGGTCTTGGTGATGATGAACTCCTTTAACTTTACCATGCCTGGGAAGCACTTTATCTGCTTTTCCATTCTAAATGATAGTGTTGCTGGGTAGAGTAGTCTTGGATGTAGGTCCTTGTCCTTCATGACTTTGAATACTTCTTTTTAGCCCCTTCTTGCCTGCGAGGTTTCTTTTGAGAAATCAACTGATAGTCGTATGGGAACTCCTTTGCTGGTAACTGTCTCCTTTTCTCTTGCTGCTTTGAAGATTCTCTCCTTATCTTTAATGTTGGGTAGTGTAATTATGATGTGCCTTGGTGTGTGCTCCCTTGGGTCCAACTTCTTTGGGACTCTCTGAGCTTCCTGGATCTCCTGGAAGTCTCTTTCCTTGACCAGATTGGGGAAGTTCTCCTTCATTATTTTTTCAAATAAGTTTTCAATTTTTTGCTCTTCCTCTTCTTCTGACACCCCTATGATTCGAATGTTGGGACATTTGAAGTTGTCCCAGAGATTCCTAAGCCTCTCTTCATTTTTTTGAATTCTTGTTTCTTCATTCTGTTCTATCTGCTCCAAGTAGTTGATTTGAGTCCTGGTTTCCTTCCCTTCACTGTTGGTTCCCTGTATATTTTTCTTAATTTCACTTTGTACAGCCTTCACTTCTCTCTTTACTTTGCGACTGTACTCAGTCATTTCTGTGAGCATCCTGATTACCAGCATTTTGAACTCTGCATCTGATAGGTTGGCTGTCTCCTCATTGCTTAGTTCTTTTTGTGGAGTTTTGATCTGCTCTTTCATTTGGGCTGTATTCCTTTGTCGTGGTGCACCTGTTACGTTGCAAGGGGCTGGAGCCTTAGGTATTCCCCAGGGGCGGGTGGGGGACGACACCTACTTCCCTGGGCTGTGGTGCTATATGCGGGGGAGGGGTCAGAGAGGTAACAGTGCCGCTTGCTTGGCTCTCACCTGCTTTCACGAGAGTGGCAGTTTCTCCCGTCAGCACAACCCCTACAAGTTTTTATAGCCAGAGGTTCTGAGGCTTTTTTTCCCCCCACACTGGAACCCTGAGTTGTGCGGTGTATCTCATGCTCCAGTTGTTTCTCATGGTTTATCTGAATGCAAATGTGGGATTGCCCGGTCAGCCAGCTGCTGCCTTGCCTCATGTCCTCTCCTCCCCCCACTGCCCATCGCTGCCCCTCTTACAAGTCTGGATGAATGGTGGTTCTTTAACTCTTTGGTTGTTGGATTTCCATACAATTAGATTTTCTGGCAGTTCTGGTTGTTTTTTGTTTTTAAATTGGTTGTTTCCTTTTGGTTGTGTGAGGAAGCCAAGTATATCTACCAGGGCCTCCATCTTGGGCGGAGCTCTGGTATCACTTTATTTTTAATTTATTCTGTCTTATTCCCTCAGTAATTTGAAAGTGGTAAGATCTGTGGATAAACTTTTAGTTCTTATCTAAGAGGGTTTAATAATCTGTTACTAAATTATCAAAGTCAAATTTAATCAGCATCTTAAACCTTCTGACTAAATACAATGAATGAGAGTAATTCAACTCTGATCTCTCTATTTTTGCTACTGATGTTTTATATTTTAGTTCTTTGTGGCACATTTTTAATCCCATAAAATAGTATTGTTCCATATAGTCAGTATTTAGTTTTACTCACAAATTTACTACTTTCCTTATTCTTCGTTCTTTTATTGCTCTTGAGAAGTCATCTCTAAATATAATTGTGGTTCCTTTAAAGGTTTTCAGTCTCATTTAATATCCAGTCAGCGTACGTGCTGCGGTTGCAGGATTGGTCCCCGGACAGGGAGCATTCAGGAGATTGATGGTTCTCTCTCACATCAATGTCTCTCTTCCTGTCTTTCTCCCTTCCTTTCTCTCTCTCTAAAAATAAATAAATATGCCTGGCTTGTGTTGCTTAGTGGATTGAGCGTTGGCCTATGAACTTAAAGGTCACGGGTTTGATTCCTGGTCAGGGCACATACCTGGGTTGTGGGCCAGGTCCCCAGCTGGGGGCATAACAGGCAACTAGTCGATGTTCCTCCCACACATCAGTGTTTCTGTCTCTTCCTCCTTCTCCCGTCCTTAAAAATAAATAAATAAAACCTTTAAGAAAATACATACATACATACATACATACATACATACATAAATAAATAACAGTCTTTACGGGTTATCTGTCTTTCATTTATGCCTATCTTTAGTATTTTTTGTCTTTGGTATTCTGTAGCATTACTGTGATTCATTTAGATATGAATATCTTTTTATATAAATTAGAATTGGTGTTTTTCACCAGTTCTGCTAAGTTTTCAACCATTATGTCTGCTTATTGCCTTTGCCACGTTCTCTTTCTTCTACTTAAAGAACTCAGATTGAAAATTATGTTACAGCTCTCTTAGGTCTCCATTTCCCTTAACCTTTCATAGTCTCTTTTTTATGTTTGTATTGCTTTTTAGTTCTTCCAATTTTCTTTCAAATCTTTTAAACCAATCTATTGACTTTATACATTTTAATATTCTATTTTTCATATTTTGGTAGTAGGTTTTTTAGGGTTTCCTGTGCTTTGCTTATATCTTTAATCCCATAGTTTCTTAAAACGTATTCAACATATTTTTTTATTCCATGGGAGATAATTCCAATATCTGAAGTATTTCCAAGTATGACTTGCTGTCATTTCTGCTAGCTTTCTGTTGTGATTCTTTTATTCTTATGTTTCATGAATTTTTACCATGAGCTATAATTTCTTGGAACTTTATCTCTAGAGATTCTTTGAGGCTCAGATTACGGTGGGTTTACCCAGAGAAGAGATTTGTTGCTTATTCCAGGCGCCGGGCCTATCTTTTTAGGGCTAGCTCATGCTGAAGAGTTCTCAGATTTACGTCATGACAGCTCTTCTTTTCCTACAGTGCCGTGACTGAGATAGGTGTGGATTGAGCAGAGTGCAGGTTAGGGTGTATAGTCTTTCTTATTCCTTGGCAGTGCAGAAAATGAATTGTTTTGAACTTACACTTATAATGTAGCCATGGACTTTGGAGTCCAACTTCTGGTGAAATTTTGCCTTTTATCTCCTGTCCTTGCATCCTTGAAGGGCCTTGCAAAGCTCAAGTTTGTCTTGCCTTACAAATGCCATCAAGGTTAACATTGGTTTCAGTTTTCTGCTTGCTCATCTGCGTTCCCACTTTCACTCTATCTTGCTTTTATGAACGTTGCTTACTCTTTATTGGCAGCATATGGGTGTATTTTTAAAGTTTTATTGGTTTCTTTGTTTTTCTAAAATGGCATCGATCATTGTTTTTACTTGAAAGTTTCAATTAGAGTTCATCACCACTATACTTTAGGAAAAGAAATCTTCAGATAAGATATTAAATAATATTTTAAAATATATTTTATTGATTATGTTATTAAAATTGTCCCAGTTTTTACCCCTTTGACCCCCCCATACCCTGTACCACCCATTCCATCTGTCAGTCACCCCTCTTAGTTCACGTCCATGGGCCATACATATAGTTCTTTGGCTTCTCCATTTCCTATGCTTTTTAACATTGCCCTGCCTGTTTTGTATCAATCATTTCGTCCTTTTTAATCCCTGCACCTTTTCCCACTTCTTCCCTATTCCACGTCCCAACTGCTAACCCTCCAAATGATCTCCATATCTATGATTCTGTTTTTGTTCTGCTTGTTTGCTTAGTTTGTTTTTTAGATTCACTTGTTGATAGTTGTGCATTTGTTGCCATTTTAATGTTCATAGTTTTGAGCTTTTTCTCATATAGTTCCCTGTAACATTTCATATAACAGTGGCTTGGTGATGATGAACTCCATTAGCTTTACCTTGTTTGGGAAGCACTTTATCTGCCCTTCATTTCTAAATGATAGCTTTGCTGGATAAAGTAATCTAGGCTGTAGGTCCTTGCTTTACATCACTTAGAACATTTCTTGCCCAGTCCCTTCTAGCCTACAAAGTTTCTTTTGAGAAATCAGCTGACAGTCTTATGGGAACTCCTTTGTAGGTAGTTCCTTAGCTTTCCTCTTGCTGTTGTTAAAATTCTTTATCTTTAATCTTTGGCATTTTAATTATGATGTGTCTTGGTGTGGTCCTCTTTGTGTCCATCTTGTTTGGCACTCTGCTTCTTGGACTTGCATATCTATTTCCTTCACCAAATTAGGGAAGTTTTTTTCATTATTGTTTCAAATAAGTTTTTCATTTCTTGCTCTTTGTCTTTTTCCTCTGACACCCTTATGATTTGAGTGTTGGTACATTTGAAGTTATCCCAGAGCCTCCATAGCCTGTCCTTGGTTTTTTGGATTCTTTTTCCTTCTTGCTGTTCCGATTTAATGGTTTTTCTTTTCCTTCTGTTCCAAATCTTTAATTTGATTCTTGGCTTCATCTATTCCACTTTTGATTACCTGTAAATTTTTCTTTATTTCACTTAGTGTAACCTTCATTTCTGCTGTTGTTTTTTATGCTGTATAAGTTCTCAGTGAGTTCTTTGAGCATCATAATCAGTGTTTTGAACTCTGCATCTGATAGATTGCTTTTCTCATTTTTGTTTAGTTCTTTTTCTGGAGTTTTGATCTGTTCTTTCATTTGAGTCGTATTTCTTTGTCTCCTCATTTTGGGAGCCTCCCTGTGTTTGTTTTCTATGTATTAGGTAGAGCTGCTTTATAGAGCTTCTTTGATTCCCTCTATCAGTAGTGTGGCCTATGGTAGAAAAGCAACACCAATAAGTTGGATGGGGCACAGCCTTAGGTAATCCTCAGGGTGAGGCAACCTGTGTGAGCAAGTTTGATGGAGTCCCCGATATGGTGTCCATGCTCTGTGGCTCCGTGTGGGGGAAGGCTCAGAAAGGCTCAGATAGTGCTGCTTCCTGGTCTCTAGAGTTTTGTCCAGGAGGAAGCTGTCCCCTGGCTTTTGCCCTGATGCCAGATACTTCAGTTTCTCCTTGTTTGCCACTGGTGCCCTTCCAGCTGCTGCCCTGATGCTGGAGCCCAGAGGAAGAGTCTGTGTATGTCCTAAGTCTGTTGTGAGCCCTATAAGAGGAGATGCCTTAGAATCCTGCAGTTTCTTCCACCGCGCCAACCCCCACTGTGTTTTACAGCCAGAAGTTATGGAGACTTACCTCCTGGCACTGGAATCCTGGGCTGAGTGGTCTGCTGTGGGGCTGGGATCCCTTGTTCCTGAGGTGTCCCTCCTGATTTTTAGCCACCACACGTGGGTGTGGGACTGCCTGTTTGCCTCTCTGTGTCTCCGCCCCTCCTACCTGTATGGGTGAATGTAACTAATTCCTCAGTTGTCAGACTTCCATCCAGCTCAGTTTTCTGGTGATTCTGGGTGATAGTTGTTTTGTATTTTAGTTGGAATTTTTGCTATGGTTTTAGCTGTGCCTCCATCTTGACCAGCGTCCTTAAATACTTGTAAAAATCTTAGATATGTTATCAGAACAATAATTAGCTTCTATCCTTTTGACTTGTATCCTTTATATTGGGCCTTATCTTTTATTTTAAGTATAGTTGGTATACAATATTATATTAGTTTCAGGTGTACAGTATAGTGATATCTCCGTACCTTACAATGTGAACACTCCACTAATTCTATTAATTGTCTATCACTGTACAAACTTGCTATAGTACTACTGACTGTATTCCCCTTTACCTTTTTTACCCGTTCCCCAATATTTCCATCCTCCCATCTGGTCACCATCCCATGGGCCTGTGTTTCTATGAATCTTTTTTTTTTGTTGTTATTGTTCATTTGGTTTTTTTACATTCCACATATAAATGAAACCATACAGCATTTTCCTTTGATTTATTTTGCTTAGCATAATACCCTCTAGGGCCATGTTACAAATGTCAGAATGTTCTTTTTTTACTGCTGTGTAATACTCCATTTGTATATATGCATACACACACTTCTAGGTTGCTTCCATATCTTGACTATTCTAAATAATGCTGAAATGAACATAGGGATGCATATGTCTTTTTGAATTAGTGTTTTTGTTTTCCATGAGTAAATACTCAGAAGTAGAATTGCTGGGTCTTATGTTAGATCAATTTTTTTGGTTTTTTTTTTTAGGAATCTCCATACTGTTAACCATAGTGGCTGCACCAGATCTTATTCTTTAAATTATCTTTCTTAGTAATAATTAGTCTTAATTTAGCAAATCATTTTTCTCCTGCATAAGTCTTTCTGTAATAAGATAAAGCATAGATAAATTAATATGATTTCAGAATACCTTTAAAACATACACTTAGTTCTTGTGTTGTTTGTTTTTTTTTAACCCTCACCCGAGGACATTTTTTCTTTTCCATTGCTTTTTTAGAGAGAGAAAGGGAAAGAGATAAACATCGATCTGAGAAAGAAACACCAATTGGCTGCTCCCTACACACACCCGGATCGGGGATCGTACGTGCTTAAACTGGGGAACAAACTTGCAGCCCTTCAGTTATGGGACAGCACTCCAGCCAACTGAGCCACACTGGTCAGGGCTGCACTTAATTCTTGAGAAGAGAAATTGAGGCCCCTGTATCTTTTAATTATAGGGAGTTTAAAATGTGTAATAGACTTTTTGAAGTTGTCTTAGAATACCAGTCTCTGCTGGAACAGGATTTGATTTACAATAAAATAATAAAGTGGTTATTTTTTCTCTTCTCTTTGATAATGTACAGCCAGATTCTCCTGAATATAAAGCTGCTTGCAAACTCTGGGATTTGTATCTTCGAACAAGAAATGAGTTTGTTCAGAAAGGAGAAGCAGATGATGAAGATGATGATGAAGATGGGCAAGACAATCAAGGCACAGTAACTGAAGGAGTAAGTATGCAGTTGGAATGAGTGATAGAGGCCTGTTGGGATGTGGACAAGGCCCCTGAGATTTCCTCTGAGCTGTTGTAGGTTTTCTACATAATTGTGTTGGTAACTAACTGGTAGGGAAAAGGGGCATAGTATAGCCAGAGAGCCTCACTGCAATTAAAGAGATCCTAGGATATCCTGGACAGTGTGCTCCATGCATAGTTGTTTTTATGAATTGCTCTTATCTAATGCATATATCCTGCTCAGGTTTTGAGGTTTTTTTTCATTGTTGCTTCCTTTCACTTTTGCTCTCATTGGCTCTTTTTCATTATACTAATATCACTTAATGTCAGCGGGGAGAGAACTTTCTTGACCATCCTATCTAAATTGTGTGCTCCACACTCCTCCTTTTCCATCATCACATCACTCTGTTCTGTGGGCTTCAGTCTTTACCACTATATTACTTGGTGAAATAACTTGTTTATTAGATTACATGTTTACTTTCTGTCTTCCTCTGTGTAGAATTATAGTCCACAAAAGATATCACCTTATTAATCTATTCCTGGCATCTAGACTGTGCCTGACTTGTAGGTACTGATAAATTCTTGCTGAATGAACACACATGCTTGGAAAGAGGAAAAAGAATGATAAAAGAAATTACATCTCTCTTCTGAAGCTGAATAGTAAGATACCCAAAGCAGAGCATTTGCTTTTCTTTCCTGAAAACTCAACACAGAAATGGTGGGTGAATTTCTCAGAACATAACTTCTTGGAGTCTTAAAATCAAGTTCCCAGGGAACTTGTCAATTTCTTTCTAGAAATTAAATGATTGGAATCAGGTAAAAGGCAGTTAACCAGGTATTCCTTGAAATTTTACTTTCTAATATTAATGTAGTAGTAGCAACTTATCCCATGCTTTCTTGTACAGAACATTCATTACCTATTGGGGGCTCAGCCTCATTATAGGCTTCCAAAGTGCTACTGAAAAATGAAAATTGCCTGCATTCTGGAATTGCCTGTGTTTCTTTCAGTAGGAAATTGGAAGGATCTTGCACATACATATTTATACTTCTCGAGATTCTTACTGCCCTAAGGTTCTTAAGAAGGAAGAACAAATTTTCAAACTTCTCATTTTTAAATTAAGAATGATGTCCTTGGAGTTTTCCCAACTGTGGGAATAGATTGTATGAATTCATTTATACGTTCTATTCCCTTTGTCAACTGCAACACAAAGTCACTGGTACAACTGGGAGGAGAGGAATCTTGGTTAGAGAATATACCTCTTCTCTTTTTGAAGCTAACTCTGTCGTACTATATATTATTTTAGCCAGGAAGTAAATGACTGAAACAGGAATATTTTAGTCTGCCTTCCATTGGTGTTATGTTGGTTCTCTATGCTTATCTGATTGGGGACTCTCAACTAATCACATGTCTTATATGTTAAATTTTTATTATGTGTCTTTTTTTTGCCAGGCAATGTTGTGGACCCAAGAGATTTGTTAAAGCTCTCTCTCTGGAGTTAATGTTGTACCTTAGTATTGAGACTATACTAAATGAAAAGACCTGTTGAGTTAGGACAAAAATAGTCATGCTTTTATGATTTAAATGAGAAATAACCATTAATCTTTATTTTATATGCACAAAACATGGTTTGGACTTGAAGTAACATTTAATGTAAACCTTGACTGAGACATCCCATTGCTCACTGTAGAAACTGGCCAGGTTCTCTTTGGGATATATACTTTCCCATGTTGAACAGTGACTAAGGTAGGAATAAGTGAGCCATCTGGAGAGCAAATCAATTGACTTGATCTGCATTCAGTTTTGTCAAAATCAGAATTCTGTTGTTAGATCTGGCAGAGCACCCTATAGTGAAAAGTATGTTGTTCCCAGTTTATATATGCAGTTATTCTACCAGAACATGAAGACTTTAGTAGATATGAACAACAGATGTAGAAATGTCTGGGTAGCATGGGGCATATTTTCCTGTGTCAGTTACACAGGCCCTAAAAAGGTATGCATTTCTAACCAGTTATACATATACTGTTGCAATGTTTACTGTGGATTGGAGTTTAGTAAAAGGACCTGGTCCAAAGGATTTAGTTACTGAAATATAGAAGAAGCCTCATTGGTTTCACATATGCTATTCTGAGAGTACAGTCACCATATTCAGCATCAGAACATCTCTGTGGTATTTTTAAAACTTGTACTTAAAATAAGTACTGTTTAAAAGTTGCTCTTTTGAGTTGGCTTTCAAACTTCAGAAACTATTTAATATCAGCATTTATTTTTAATTTCTCTCATAGAGTATTCATTACTCCCCTCTCTTCTTGCTCCCAATCCCCTCCTCCCAGTCTTCTCCAAGTTACTTGAAGGAGATCCTGGAGCAGCTTCTTGAAGCCATAGTTGTAGCCACAAATCCGTCAGGACATCTCATTAGCGAACTATTTCAGAAACTGCCTTCTAAAGTGGTAAGTGATACAATTAAAGACAGATGAATTAAAGTGTGCTGGTGGTTGGTTTTTTTTTTTTAAGTACTTCAAAAATTTTACTCTTACTAAATACGGTACAGTTAATGGAAGACATTGGAAGTAGCCAAGAGATCCTCCTTGCGGTCTCAGCAGCACACACATAAGATATGTTTCATCATTTTACTTGGCCAGAAGATTGTGGGTTTTGAAGAGTTTTTGTTTTTTGATTGATAATTCTTTTTGCTTTTTTTTATTGTTAGAAAATATACATAACATGATGATTATTTAACCATTTTAAGTGTACAGTTCAGTGGTATTAGGTACCTTCATATGATTGTGCAACCATTACCACCATCTGTCTTCAGAACTTTTCACCTTCCTAAACCATAACTCTGTACCCATTAAAATATAACTTTATTGTGCATTGTATGTACAGTTTGTTTATACCACATTGTGTTTATCTGTTCATCTGTTGATGGACTTATGGGTTGTTTCTAAGATGGGTAATTCTAAATGATAAAATAAACAGCTAAACTAAACCTTTTATTTTTAAAAGACAAGAAACATTGTCTTTGCTCAGGAGACAGAATGAGAAGAAGATATATGAGGTCTTCCTCTCTTAGTTCTCCTTAATCATCTAGTGATGAAGAGAAACAGACCTAATAGGTACATTTCTACCCCAAAGAGGAAGAGGTTTTCTAGACAGGTAAAACCCTCTAAAAGTGTTAGGGTCCCTCTGACTTCACACCTTAACATATGAGCCTGTGGAATGACAAAAATTTCCACTTTTAAAAGTACCCCACTGAAAGTGCGTATTTCCATTGTGATCATTTACTTTTGTATCTACCTCCTTCCCTAGACCCTGAATTTCTTAAGGATAAGCACAAAGCCATATTTTCTTTTGTGTCCCTATCATGTAGTTGGAACCCAGCATACCATAGATGTACAAAAAGTGCTTGTTGACTGAAAAATGGCATGCAGTTTTCCCCACTAGTCATCAACAAGACTAGAACAGCTGAAGGAGACAGCCACAAACAGTAGATTCCTGGAAGTCTTGAACAGACTGCCTAAGGTTAGACAGGGTCAACATCTGACATCATCAGAGGCAAATCCAGAAAGAAAAAACAGCAGTCTCCTACCATAGAAGTTCACACCACAAAGTCAGGAAATCAAGACAGATCAATTTAAGAAGCAGAAGCAAAAAAGGGTCTCACAAATAATGGGAAGACAGAGACACCCCCCAGTCAAAGGGAAAGGAGACATCCCAACGAAGAGAACTAAATGAAGTAGAGGCAAATAAACTATTAGACACTGAGTTCCAAACAGCGGTTCTAAGGAAACTCAGTGAGCTCAGAGAGAATTACCAAAAACTACAGGGAAACTACGAGGAACTTACTGCAAACTATATCAGCATGAAAAAGGACATAGAAACTATCAATAAGAGACAAGTGGAAATGAAGAATACAATTTCTCAGTTGAAGAACACAGTAGAAGGAATCAAAAGCAGGCTAGATAAAGCTGAGGACCGAATCAGCAACCTGGAGGATAAGGTAGGAAAAAAGCTCCCAGAAAGAGCAGGAAAATGAAAAAAGACTCAATAAGAATGAAGAGGCATTGAGGGAAATGCAGGACAATGTGAAACATAATAATATCCGTATAATAGGGATACCAGAAGGAGAAGAGGAGGAGCAAGGGATAGAGAACCTATTTGAAAAAGTCATGATGGAAAACTTCCCTAAGTTGAGAAGAGAAAAACTTGTCACACAAGTCCAGAAAGCACAGAGGAACCCAGTGAGGCCCACTCCAAGACATGTCATAATTAAAATGGCAAATATTAAAGACAAAGAGAAAAAAGAAAAAGACTAGTTATAAAGGTATGTGTTGAGTAGTTATAGGACAGTTATTACATTAGATATAAAGCATATATAACCAATAACCATGACTGTCCTAAGTGTGGATCTGATTAGAAAACTGTAATGCTTATATTGGACATAAGTTTAAAATTTCAAGAAAAGAGGAAAAGTAAGACGATTCTTCAGAAAAAAATTAAAACATAGAATTACCATATAAGCCAGAAATTGTATTTTGGGTATATACCTAAAAGGAGTGAAAGCAGAGTTTCAAAGAGGTATTTGAACACCTATGTTCATAGCAGTATTATTCATTATAGCTAAAACATGGAAGAAGCCCAAGTATCCCTCAACAGATGAATGGATAAATTAAATGTGGTATGTACACACTATGGAGTATTATTTGGCCTTTAAAAGTTTTAAATGAAATTCTGGTATGTGCTAAAATAAGAAAGAACCCTAAAATGCATTTTGGTAAGTGAATAGGCCACACACAAAAGGACAAATATTGTACGATTCTTCATAGAAGAGTTATTTAGGGTAGTCAAATTCATAGAGATAGAAAGTAGAACCGCAATTTCCAGAGTCTGGCAGGAGGGGTAAAGTGGTGAGTTATTATTTAATGGGTATGGATGTTCAGTTTGGGAAGATGAAAAGTTCTAGAGGTGGATGATGGTGATGAGTGCACCATAACTGAACTGTATACTTAAAATTATTAGATAGTAAATCTTAGGTATATTTTACTAAAATAAAAAAATTGTGAGAAACAAGTACAATCTTTACTCAAGGTTTATTATTACTTTGCAGGAGGTAATCAGTATTAGTCAAACCACCAAGGGTGATTTGGAGCAATAAAAATACTATCATGCTGCCCAAAGAGTCTGTTTAATTTTTTCCATAAAAGAAAACATTTTTCATTTTCACCAATAACTTTATTGATTTGGATATTTTGAGTATGTTAGCTGTCTCCTGCGTGGTATAACACTGATCTCAATTAATGTCTCAATTTGATCACTATCAACTTTAATGGTCTACCTGGTGGTGGAGGATCATCCAGTGAGAAACCTCCAGCATGAAACTTCGCAAACCACTTTTGACATATTCAGTCAATCACAGCATTTTCTCCATATATTACACAAATCTTTTTTGTGTGTTTGTTACGTTTTTACCTTTCTTGAAATAGTAATATGCTGAAAATGTTACTTTCTTTCACCTTCAATATTAAAGTGGCTACACAGAAATTCACCAATTTTGATAAGTTTTTAAAAAATGCACGTTGATAAGACACTATCAAAAACAAATGAACTTTTTGACCCACCCAATTATACCTAGTTCCCCCATTCTGGGAAAGCTTTCTGGGACATCATGCAGCAGCTATTGGTTGGGGAAAGCAGGTACCCAGTGGTCCCTGAGGGTGTAATGATTCAAAAGATGACAAGGAGGGGAGGACAGTTTTTGCCTTTCCTTTATAAATCCCTCCCAAGTGGGACTGGCTAAATGGGAGTGGTGGGTTGGGACTCTGTGGACCAGTAGCCTAGATTACATTGTGTGTAGCTTGGGTGGCTGTGCCATAATATGTCTTCTACACTATTTCAGAAGTAGAATTTGAAGAGAGTGGACAGGAAAGGGGTTTCATCCAAGCAAACAAAGGAGTAGTAAGGTTAAGAAAATAGAGAGTAAGCTGAGGGATCATATAAGGTGAAACATCACTGAGATCATCCCTTCAGCCTAGTTAATTGAGTGAAAGCTGTGTCCTTCTGCTTTTCCTCATCGCTGTTTGGGTTCCATGATTTAAACAGCTATGAAGAGCCTGGAGGGTACAATCTGACTGCCTCTGACACCTCTTCCACCTGAGAGATCTCCCAACTTTTTTGGCCAATTTTAATTATTTCATCAAAGGAACATAACCTGTAGGAGAAGCTCAGGGCAGTGCATGCACTCTAGCCTTTGTGAAACCCTTCAAGGACGTTCCTCTAATGTGTGTAACTTTAAATATTGTGATAAGCAAATACTTTATAAGAAAACAGAACTTTGTTTCTTAAACATAGTTTCATTTAAAATGTGTAAGCATTAAGTTAAACATGAAACTTAACAAATATTGCAACATAACTTCTTATAGATCCCTGAGAATTTTATGTGAAATAAGCTATAATTATATTAGTTAGATTGCAAAATTAAGAGAACCTATAATAAACCCTTCAAAAAACATTCCTCTACTTCATTTCTAGGTGTATCTATCTATCTATCTATCTATCTATCTATCTATCTATATGGACTCATGGTATCAGTATGGACTCATCTATCTATATCTTAGGACCTTTAATTTGTGATTCTGTGAATTTAGAATTTTTTAAAACATCAAGCGGTGGTGTATTAGTTGTATAATGATATTTACCTAATCAGTACTAACTGTAAACTTGTACAGTATGCTATTGGGTAGTTTATGAAGCTAAACCCAAATTCTTTCTGCTTTAAATACAGCAAACAATATGTTGTACAGCTGTGTCTTTAATTTTGAATCTCACAGAGCTGCTCAGTTGTTTGTCAGTGTCAGTGTTCTTGCTTGTTTCTCATTAGCTGGCTTTTTGTCTTTCAGCAATATCCAGACTATTATGCAATAATTAAGGAACCTATAGATCTCAAGACCATTGCCCAGAGGATACAGGTATGAAGATGACCATATGCGATCATAGTGGTTTACGGTAGATTGGCCTATGTCCTTTCTTAAGGGCTTTTAGAAAAGGGAGCAGATGTCTCTGTAAGGGGTGATTACATTAACATAATGTAAGCAAGTAAAGTGGAGTCACTGATTATAGCTTTGGAGGCAGCAGCATAGCATTCTTTTTGCATGTTTTTCTGTAGGGAAGAAAGTAAACTTCATCGGCATATTATATCTTGCTCTTCGGACAATAATTAAAAAACATTGATTGTGGACATTTTTCATTGTGAAAAGTACATTGGCAGTAAAGGCTTTGTTGCTTATTTTTATCTGCTTCCAAATAGTTTTAGGATATCTCAAAATAAAAATTACCTATAACAGATTGTTAGAGTATTAGGTCAGAGACTTTCTTCTCTTTGAGTGCCCCCCCTTTGTGTATCTCCAGCAGTAACAGGCACCTGGGATTGCTAGGTGCCTGCTCTGTTTTATGTGTTTTATATTATATATATTAATTAATTATTACAACTCTGTGAGGTAGATACTATTATTCCCATTTTAGAGATGAGCAATTGAAACAGATGGTAAGTCATTTGCCCAAGTCATCAGCTAGTAAGGAGAAGAGGTAAGATTTGAACTCAGGAAGTCTGACTTCAGAGTCTGTGCTCTCAACCCCTACACTGTTCCTTCTCTCCACAGGGTAGCAAGGTGCTCGATAATGATTAATTGAACAAATGAGAATGAATGAGAGTTAAATTTTGGATTTTTCCTTTTTATTTATTTATTTTAAATTTATAAATCATATTTATTCTATTATAGTTGTCTCAATTTTTCCCCCTTTACCCCCCTCCACCCATCCCACCCCGACCCCCCACTCCCACAGTCAATTCCCACTCTATTGTCCATGTCCATGGGTCATTCATACATGTTCTTTGTCTAGTCCCTTCCCTTTCTTTCCACCATTGTCCTCTTTCCCCATCCCCTCTGGTCACTTTCAGTCTGCTCCATGTTTCTGTACCTGTGGTTTATTTTGTTCATTAGTTTATTTTGTTGAATAGAGTCCACTTAGAGGTGAGATCATACGGTATTTGTCTTTCATCAACTGGCTTATTTCACTTAGCTTAATATTCTCCAGTTCCATCCATGTTGTCACAAAAGGTAGGAGTTCCATCTCTCTCTCTCTATTTCTTTCTTAAATGCTGATTTTATTTATTTATTTATAAATGTCAAAGTTAATTATAAAATATTTAAAAAATTTAAAACCATTGTAAAGTCTCAGAAATTAAACAAACATGACACCAGCACAGAAATTATCAAGTAGATCAATGAAATATAATAAACATTCTAGAGAAAAACATATATATCTGTCTAACAATATATGATTAAACTGATATTTCAAATCAGTGGGTAAAATAAGGCTCATTCAACAAATAAGGTGCACAGACCACTATTACTTGAATTAAAACAAATGTAGAGCCCTATTTCACACATAATACAAGAAATATCCAGGTGAGTTAAAAATCAATATGTAGACTCTAAGGCGTTTTAGAAGAAAATAAAACTAATATTTTCCATAACTTACTGGAAACTATACTTACTGCAGGAAACTATACTTACTGCATTCAAACTTCTGGATTTGAATGCAGTAAGTATAAAATATTCAAACCCAGAAGCTATAAAGTAAATATTGACAATATGACTATATTAAACATTTAATTATATAATAATATACATATAAAAAAAGTTAAAGGACAAGGAATAGAATAGAAAAGTATTTGCAACACATCCAAAAAATGGTTAATAGTTTTTTTTTTGTTTGTTTTTTAGGGAAAAAAGTTATACAAACCTTTAATCAATAGATGGATAAAGAATACCAAAAAGTCATTTAAAGCCTTTAAAAAAAAAAAAATAGAAATAGACAAGAAATATACTAAAACAGGTTTAGTTTCAACAAATAGTAAAGGAACAATTAACATCATTGTCACAATCAGATTAATGATTATTAAAAATATTGGTAATATCAAGTATTGGCAACTCTGAAAGGAACTAGGTATTTATAGAAACTTTTTCTTCATCTTCAAGCAGTCCTTTTAGCATATTTTGCAGTGCTGGTTTGGTGGAGGTGTATTCTTTTAGCTGCCTTTTGTCTGAGAAACTCCTTATTTCTCCTTCCATGTGAATTGAGAGCCTTGCTGGGTAGAGCATTCTTGGTTGCAGGCGTTTGCTTTTCATGACTTGGAATATTTCCTGCCATTCCCTTCTGGCTAATAGTGTTTCTGTTGAGAAGTTAGATGCTAGCCGTATCGGGGCTCCCTTATATGTTACTACCTGTTTCTCCCTTGCTTGCTTTAGGATTCTCTGTTTTTGCATTTTGCCATTTTAATTATGATGTGTCTCAGAGTGGGCCTCATTGAGTTCCTCTTGCATGGGACCCTCTGTGCTTCCTGGACTTGTGTGACTTTTTCTCTCCTCCAATTAGGGAAGTTTTTCATCATGACTTTTTCAGACAGGTTCTCGATCCCTTGCTCCTCCTCTTTTCCTTCTGGTATCCCTATTATACGGATATTATTATGTTTCACATTGTCCTGCATTTCCCTCAATGCCTCTTCATTCTTTTTGAGTTTTTTTTCATTTTCCTGCTCTTTCTGGGAACTTTTTCCTACCTTATCCTCCAGGTTGCTGATTCGGTCCTCAGCTTTATCTAGCCTGCTTTTGATTCCTTCTACTGTGTTCTTCAACTGAGAAATTGTATTCTTCATTTCTACTTGTCTCTTATTGATAGTTTCTATGTCCTTTTTCATGCTGATATAGTTTGCCGTAAGTTCCTCGTAGTTTCCCTGTAGTTTTTGGTAATTCTCTCTGAGCTCACTGAGCTCACTGAGTTTCCTTAGAACCGTTGTTTGGAACTCAATATCTGATAGTTTACTTGCCTCCATTTCATTTAGTTCTATTTGTGGGGATTCCTCCTTTCCCTTCAAGAGGGGCATATTTCTTTGTCTTCCCATTATTTGTGAGATTCTTCTCTTTTGCTTCTGCTTCTTAAGTTGATCTGTCTTGATTTCCTGACTTTGTGGTGTGAATTTCTGTGGTTGGAGACCACTGTTTTTACCTTCTGGATCTGCCTCTGATGATGTCAGATGTTGACCCTGTCTAACCTTAGGCAGTCTGTTCGAGATTTCCAGGAATCTACTGTTTGTGGCTGTCTCCTCCAGCTTTCAATATATTCACTCTGCCCTCAGCAGGGCACCTTACATAGCTCAGGGCTGGATGGAGTCCCACTTGGGGGCGGGGTTATTGGGTCCTTTCATGCTTGTGCGTATGGGGGAGGAGCCTGCACTGGAATCCCACCGGCTGCTCTCTCTGTTCTCTCCCCAAAGCCTCCATCCCCAGTCTCTCCTCGAGTGTCGCCAGACCTCTCTGTGCCCTCCTTAGCCAGGGATCTATTATCTGTGGCTGCCACTCTGCACTCAGCAGGTGGTTTGGACAGCGTAGGGTGGGGTGGAATCCCACCCAGGAGTGAGGCTATTGGGTCCTTTGTCGCTGGTGCCACTTAGGGGGAGTGGCCTGTGCCCCAGGAAGATGGCTGCTGCTGCATGGGGAATCAGCCAGCACCGATATCCTGCTGGCTACTCTCTCAGTTCTCTTCCCAAAGTCTCCTTCCCTAGTCTCTACTCAGGTGTCCCTAGCCCACTCTGCCCCCACTTTTGCCAGAGACCACAGTAAGTGGCTGCAAATAAGAATTTGGTGTTGGCCCTTTAGAAGACTGTGTCTCCAGCCGCCTGTCTCTGGCAGAGAGCAACCCTGCCACTTTTCGCAGCTGGCTGTTTTCTGTGTACTTTTTGGGCTCTGGTGCTGTGGGCTAGAGATCCCCACTTTTGGTTTAGACCTCACTCTTCTGAAGGGATCCAACTGGCCATTTCTGTATCCTTATGGTGCTGCTGCCTGTGGGTGCCCTGCCCGCCTTCTCAGGTCTGTACCACACTCCTTACCAGTTAGATTGCGCTAAAGCCGATTCTTTCGTCTCCGAGGTTACAAGGCTCCTCTCTCGCTATTGTTCAGTTGTTTGTTCCAGGTGATTTTCCACAATTTAGTTGTAATTCCAGGTTGGTCCTCGGAGTAGGTCAGTGTGACTTCCACTCATTCCTCTGCTATCTTGTTTTCTCTCAAGAGTTAAATTTTGATGATCAGAGGCTAAGGAAGGTATAGGAAGAATGAGCTAAATTATACCAAAAATCTAGTTTTTATAATTTGGACTGGTATGGGCTATTTTCCCAGCTCTGCTTCTTATTAGCCTATTTCAGTTTGGTCAGGAGACCTCCCTGTTTCCTCTGTGGTACACTGAGTGTAGTATTACTGCTTCACAGAGTTGTAGAAGTTGGTGATAAGGTATGTGAAATATCTTCCAGAGCACCTATGGGATGTGGCTTTGGTCAGTGTGAATGACTGATTCTCCCAAGGAAAGGAGTGTTTGGAGCTCCTAGCAGATAAAGCAAAAAGGAAAATACTATGTTACATAGTCTCATTGAGAAATGAGCCTGAAAGCACAGTGGTTTGCCAGGGGGGAGAAACTTCCTTGGCTTTAACCTCTGACAGAGTAGGAAAGACTGACAACTGGAACCGTAGTAACATTTACACTGATTTTACAGTACAGATTCACTAATGTATTACCTGTTTTGTTCAGGCAACTCAGTAGGTGCTGCTGGGAGTGACTTAGTCTCCCAGAACCTAAATTCCTGGCATTCCTGACGTCTATCTAAGGGATAGGTGTTTTCATAATTCTGAAAACCATATTGGACCTTTAAATGCCCTTACCTCAACCCCAGTCTTCTCTCTGTGACCTCTCACCTTATCTTGTCTTTTTTCCCTTTTGAAAGCCCCTGAGAAGGCTATTCCTTTCACCATTACACTTATCAAGATCCTTGTCCTCTTCTGTCTGAATGATTATTGTAGTCTTTCCTCCTCCTCTGATGAGACTCTCTAGTCCTTTCTGTGTATTGCTTCCTGACCCTAGCTTTCTTCCTGTTATTCCACTACCCAGAGACTTGTCGTTAGTTTTCTTTTTTTGTCAGTAGTTTTCTAATGCCTGCTGATGCGAGTCACAGCTCCTTGTTACCAGTTCACCAGTAACCAACCAACTCTGACTAATTTAAGCGGGAAGGGAATCCTTGAAAAGAGCATTGAATAGCTCATGGAACCATTGAGAAGGAAGGTGGGAGAACTATAGGAAATAGAACTCAGGGCCACTGTGGCACAGCTGAGGTCATATACAGTCTCTTTGTGGTGTCATTGCTGTTTCCACTGTCATCTGCTACTGTGGGCCCTGGACACCCGCTGCTCCACTTCTAGATTCCACTCTCCTCTAGGAGTTAGGAATGCATTCCTTCCATTCCCTTGCTGTTGTCTTTAGTCCCTCAATACTCAAGCATGAATTATTTCCCCTTGCCTTGGCTGCCAGGCTGCTGGCAAAGCTATCCTCTTCCTATTTGTACCCTCTTTTGTGTAAGGTAGGTCCTTCCCTATCACCTGTGCTGGGATTCCCCCTCTCCCCCACAAAGGATGCTCAGATGTTGGGTCCTACATGGAAATAACCAGCTCCCCTGCTTTCCCTGGCTCTCTAGACTCTGCCTCATTTTCCCTACCCTACCTATGCAGCCTGTGCTCATGATTCTACCTTTCCTTACCCTCCAACCCTCCAATTTTCCTGCACTTGGTTTTCTTAGTCTCTCTAGAACGTGTCTGTTCATTTCTGTCTCCTTCTCAAGTGTATCTTTTGTTTGTTTTTTTAAAGATTTTGTTTATCTATTTTTATATAGGGGAAGGGAGGGAGAAAGAGAGAGAAACATCAATTGGTTGCCTCTTGTACCCATCCTGACCAGAGACCAAAGCCTCAACCCAGTATATGCCCTTACCAGGAATCAAACCTGCAACCTTTCACTTTATGGAACTGCACCCAGTCCTCTGAGCCACACCTGCCGTGGCTCTCATGTGTACCTTTTGACTAGAGTCTCCCTCCTTCCTTTCCTATGTAAATTGAGGCAACTATGAGTCTCCATGGTTATTTTGGATTGAATAAGATTTAAGATATGGTTACTCACAAAATACTAACCTCTGTGCTAAACTGGCCTTTTATTTTATTTGAAGTGATCCTTGAAACTAGAGAAGTTTTACTTCACACTATTAAGTCCAACTTAGTGAATTAGTATTAACGAAGCACTTAGAACAGTGGTTGGTACCAGAATAGACACTAGGTGTTTGCTAGGTAAAACAACTTTTACCTTATTTGATAATTGTAAGTTGTTTTCATGAGAATAATTTAGCTCTGACTTTATTATTTACCTCAAAAATTTGTTCGTAAATGGACAATATTAATAGATTATAAAGAGAAGATGACTTTACATGTTGTTCAAATGTACTTTCCAATAAAGTCTTGGAACATGGTAACGATTCAAAAATATGTGGAGTTCTTTTTTTTTTAAAGGTCATACTGATTAACTTTCAATAAGAGGAACCTGTGTATTTTGTTGTTTACTATAGAATGGAAGCTACAAGAGTATTCATGCAATGGCCAAAGATATAGATCTCCTAGCAAAAAATGCCAAAACTTATAATGAACCTGGTTCTCAAGTATTCAAGGTTAGTTTCTTTATTATTGTTGTTTTTGTTGGTAAGAGTAGATACCTTAATTTTTATATAACAACTTTATTGAGATGAAAGTCATATACTGTACATTTCAGCTGAAAAATACAATTTAATGGTTTTTAGTATATTCACAGAGATGTGCAGTCATCACCACAGTGAGTTAGCGGTCAATCTTTGTTTCCCCGCAACTTCCCAACCCTAGGCAACCACCAATCTACTTTATGTGTCTGAAAGTTTTCCTATTCTGGACACTGCATATAAATGAAATCATAATATGTGGTCCTTTGTGACTCTCTTCTTTTACTTATGATAATATTTTCAAGGTATACATGTTGTAGCATTTTAAGTGCCTCATTCTTTTCATTGTTGAATAATGTTCTATGTGTATGCCATGTTTTATTTACCCATTCATCAGTTGCTGGACATTTGAGTTATTTCTACTCTTTTGGCTATTATAAATAATGCTGCTATGAACATTCATGTATAATTTTTTATGGGGATATGTTTTATTTTTCATGGTTATTAACATACTTAGAAATGGAATTGCTGAGCCACGTGTTAACTATAGGAGGAACCACTATTTTCCAAAGCAGCTGCACCATTTTACATCCCCACCAGCAACATGGAAGTGCAATTCCTCAACACCCCATTTTTTTCCCATTTTTGTTTTTTTATTATACCCATCCTAGTGGGTGTGAAGTAGTGTCTCATTGTGGTTTTGATTAGCATTTCCCTAATGATTGGTGACATGAACGTCTTTTCATGTGCCATTCATGTATCTTTGAAAAAAATGTATGCTCTGGTCCTTAGCCCATTTTTAATTGAGTTACCGATGTTTTTATTGTTGCATTCTTAGAATTTTTTAGTTAGTCTGGACTAGTCACCAGTATATGATTTACAAACATTTTCTCCCATTGAATGGATTGTCTTTTCACTTTTATGATAGTGTCCTTTGACGCAAAAACATTTTAAATTTTGGTAAGTCCAGTTTGTCGTTTTTTTCTTTTGTTAATTGTGTTTTTAGTGTCCTATGAAGAAATCATTACCAGTATTGTAATAACTATATGTGGTTCCTGGAAATATCAGGGGGAGTACTTTGTAAAATATATGATTGTCTAACCACTATGCTGTACACCTGAAACTAATACAAAATAATACTGAGGAAAAAACTTAAGTTGGTCTGGGATAAAAAAGAAAAATAGAAAGCATTATTCCATCCAAGACCACAAAGATGAACTTCTAAAAATTTTATAGTTTTAGCTTTTACACTTAGGTCTTTAATGCAATTTTAATTAATTTTTGAAACACGAGGTAGGAGTTCACATTTATTCTTTTACAAGGGATATTCATTTATCCTTGCATCTTACGTTGAAAAGAGTACTCTTTCCCCATTGAGTTGGTATGGGTTTTTTTTCTGGATTTAGTTCTATTCCATTCATCTATACGTATATCTTTATGCCAGAAAAGGTTTGTTTTTCATCCACTTTTTAGTATAATATTGATTTAGTTCCCTGCATTTAAACCTCATAAATATAAAAAGCAATCTATGTAGTATAATGCACAATGTAAAATGACTATTTCATTACTTTGCAGTTCCCTTCATAGAAGTTTTATAGTCCTGTTATGAACAGTTGTTTGTAGAAATTTCTTGAATTAATAATACGAGGTCTGTCCAGAAGATATCCACCCGTGTAATATGAAAAGTAGAGATATTTATGGAAGATACAGGATACAAGAAACTGTGCATAGGACAATGACACCTCAGTCCCGTACAAAGTAGGCACCTTGGGACCTCACACACTTCTCCCAGTTGTTATCAGCTGCCCCGCCATATCTTCCTGAATCTCACCTATGGTCTGAAATCTCTCTTTTTGAAAGGGGATTTTAGTTTTAGGAAAAGTCAGAAGTCTCAGGACACCAAATCTGGTCTATAGAAGGGCTGAGTCAACTGGGTGATTTGATGTTTTGCCAAAAATTGAACAAGACATAATGTGTGAGTAGATGCATTGTTGTGATGAAGCTACCAAGCACCAGTTGCCCATACCTGTGGTCTTCCAAATCATCTGAATAGTTTCTGGAGGAATGTTCAAGCTCAACACAAAATATGATGCAGATTTGTTGCTCTACTTGCTCAGTCATTTTGAATGTGAGGGCTCCACAGTACACATGCTCACTCAACAGCGTCTACTGCCCCCACTGACAAGTACAGTGGCATTGTAATTGTTCACACATATGCATTCCAGTCCAGTCCTTGGCTGCTAGGTTACAGCGATGTTGTGTAAACTGTTCTTGTTACATTAATAATGGTCGGACATTTTCCGGACAGACCTCATATACCTCATTTGATGCAGTACACATATTGAGATGGTTTTTTCCACTGCTCAGAACAGTTTTTAAACCGTCGATTTTCATGCCTTTTACAGTTTATGCCATTTTTTGGTTTCACATATTCCACATTGGCAAAACATTTCCCTTTGAGGATTTTTTCATCTGGGGAAACAAAAATGAGGTGCTTGGGGTGAGATTGGGTGAATAGGAAGGGAGGGGCATGGAGGTCTTGCCTTGTTTGGTCAAAAACTGCTAAACACTCAGGCAGTGTGGGCAGGTGCACTTGTAAATCACCTATCAGGAAATGGGCACGTGCTTTGAAAAATATTTCACTAAAGCCAAAAGCAGCCTCTCACAACAATGCCAGCTGGTAAACTGATACAGATGGGTTCTTAGAACACTGACCTAGCTGGGAAAGCATGTACTACAATGGGCCTGCCCTCCAGAAGATAAATCTGGCTTTTGGCCGGTGGGGGGGGGGGGGGGGGCGCGTCCCGCTTGTGTATCATTGGGAATTTAGCACAGGATGTTCAGAAAATCTTTTGAGAGTATAATATTTAGATTTTCAGAATGTTGATTCAAATACAGTTGCTTTTGATTGATAATTTGAACATTTATTTTTCATCTTTTAAGAAACATTGAGTGAGAACAGGACTGAACTATGAAGTCCTTGCATTCTTAGTCCTTAATAAGACATAGTGTTGTACCAATTGTTGATAGAGCTAAGAACCTCGCTTTTTGGTGTGATTATTTTCTGTAAACTAAATTATAGAGAGAAGGAAAACTTCAGGTTTGATATATTACTAGGCAGGTAATTTAAGTGAGTACATTAATTGTGTGTTTACTTGCAGTCTTTAATCTTAGAAGTACATATTTGTTTCAACGTTTAGGCCAGTGTACACAGAGTTCGTTCTATTTTCACCACTGTTTTTCCTTGTTCATCACTAGGTTTTTGTCTCTGTTACTTGACTAATTGTGAAAGAGCTAGGAGGCTTCTTAATTTACATTTAATTATGAAGATGTTTTGGAAGCTTGTGGAAAGGTTAGAGGATGCAGCTTTGTGGCTATTAAACAAAATGCTATTCCAGATGGAAGAAGTGTCATAGAAAGTGTCCAGTGCATGATTGAGAGCATTTTAAACTGTCCTTTTTTTTCTATACTTTTTGTAAGCCAAGTAATTTTGTCTTGACAGGATGCAAATTCTATTAAAAAAATATTTTATATGAAAAAGGCAGAAATTGAACATGAAATGGCTAGGTCAAGCCTTCGAATAAGGTAGGTTTAAAAATGTCTAAAATCTTTTTGCTTTTATTATGTGCCAAATTTTCTAGCTAGTGAAATCTTTACAGTGGAAAACAAGAAATCTTTTGCATTTCAAGATTATATTTACAGTTGATAATGTGATTCTGAAGAAAGTAGGGAGGATTCTTACCCAGAACCTTCATTGCAGCTGAATGGCTTTATTTTAAACAGAAACAACTTTTTAAGACTTATTGTCACTATATGCTCTTACTGCTCTATATATATATATTATAATATAGTGGTATTTATACATAATATGTTACACATATAATGTATACTATATATAGCACGGGTAATTTTATGGTATTTGTATATCATATATAGTAGTATATGTTTATATTTACAAGAGTATTTAGCCAGGTGTCAGAAGATCTAAAATCTTATCCTGGCTTTTTCTTGTGCTTGGGCTATGACTTTCAACAAATCTTACTTCTGGAATTCTGTTGATCAGGAAATGTTGAGTGACTACTTTCAAAGTTTCTTCTGACCCTGACATTTGCTTTAGTGACCATAAGCTCTACCAGCTGTGGTCCATTCTCCAGGTTTTGGAGCAAAGCCTACTGCACAGAAATATTTGTGCATTTCTGTTTAGAAAAAAAGAAGAAAATGGTTGTTTCCCCAGTATTTTGATTTTAGCTGTCAATTTTCTGAAGTTTTTTTTATCTTATCTCTGGATAGGACTTCATCAAATTTGACAGCAGCCAGGCTGACAGGTTCCACGCACAGTAAAGGAAGCCTTGGTGAAGAGAGAAATCCCACTAGCAAGTATTACCGGTGAGAGAGAATGAGTGTGTTTAGTCAGAGAGATGACCAGTGTTTATGAGGATAGACATACTAGCGTTTGCTTGATGGTTATCTTGAAGTAATATTTTTGTGTATATTTGGGTTATTATGAGACTTTGTTATCAAATACCTTATTTACAAGCTTGAAGTACTGTCCTGGCTGGTAGCTCAGTTGGTTAGAGCATTGTCCCAATACACCATGGTTGCGTTTTCGATTCCTGGTCAGGGCCCATGCAAGAGTCAAGAAATGAGTGCATAAATAAGTGGAACAAGACAATGTTTGTCTGTCTGTCTATGTTTCTGTCTGTCTGTCTGTCTGTCTCCCTCCCTCCCCTCTCCTCTCTAAAATCAATAAAGAATAAAAGGTGAGGTACTATAGTAGCTCTGACCTCAGCTCACCTCTTAGGAAATGCTTAAGTGAAGTTGTTTGTTGGGTATGTTTTAATATTATCAGTAAAACATGTGGTAAAATCTAAAACATTTTGTGCTCATAATGAAATTTGTGTTCAGTGTCAAATATGAGCATCTAAAAAGAGAATTAACTAGTAATTAGGAATGAATCTTTATTTTTCATGAAATAAGGGAGCAGTGTTGTATTTATATTGAAAACAAATTCCTACTTTAGGCTTTCTAACACCACTCCCTGTTTTCTAAGAGAAAAAATTGGCACTGGAGAAATTTGATTATGGGGAATATAAAAATACAACGATAAATTGAAGTAGTTGAATACAAATTCTTTTTCTTTGAATGCTTTGTTATCAGTTCCTATTTCCTATAAACTAACCAAGTTATTGTAATATCTTTCCTTGTCTTCTAATTGTTTATTTTTCTTTATAGTAATAAAAGAGCAGTCCAAGGGGGTCGTTTATCAGCAATTACCATGGCACTTCAGTATGGCTCAGAAAGTGAAGAGGATGCTGCTTTAGCTGGTAGGCATTTCGTTGTGACTACCTCCATGCTTTTTCAGCGGGTCCTTCTGATTAAGGAAAATTGCAATCACTTTGGTTTGCTTGGGAGTTTGTCAGTTTTTAGTGTACATGCTATTTTGTTGCATTTTGATTTTACTCTGGGGTTGGCATACTTGTCAAAAGCTTATTACCTTATTTTATGTTATTTTGTCTCAAATAAAGTTTGTATTTGAGAAAATAAATACTTCTTTCAAAACAATTGGTTTGATAGTGTTAGCAGGTCCTTAGCAGATTGGTTTCCAACCTGTGATAGTGAGACTAGTGACAACATCAGGGGATCCCAGAAGACATTCATATCATCTTAGGTTTTCAGGTTATTGACTTACAGTTAAGTTATAGCCTTACAGTCAGGCTATAGCCTTACAGTAGGCTACAGTTTCTTCTCGACTATAGCTTATGATTTAAAGATAGGTGTAGATTATAATAAGAGCAGCATGGTAAATTCTCATTTAAACAAATCCAACAAAGGGCATTGAACATTAAAAATCCATGCAAAAGTACACAATTTGTTAAATTGCAACCTAAAGAACAGCTGTAGAAGTATATTTGATTTCGTTGTCTCTTGTTCTCTCAAGTGTGATAAAAATTTTAAATTTTACTGTAGATATATTTTTATATGTAGAGATAAAATTTGTTTCATGAAGGTATTCTGGCATATCTTTTCATTTTCTAATCAAATGTGATGCAACAGATTTTTTCCAGCTGTATGTTATTGTACTAAGTCTTCTGTAAAAATTTCATAATTACTATAGACTACTTAATAGAGTATGAACTTTAATTTCTTATGCTTATCTACAGAATTAAATATTTTTAATTTAAATTAGGCCTGGTATTACCAAAAATTGAAAAAAATCTTTTCATTACCTTTGTTTTTTGTTGATTATAAAAGCAACTCACATTATGTTTGTTTCCTTCTAACAATTGGTTACTTCATTAATCTTATAGTAACATAAGTTGATGGAAAACCACACCATTTACAAAACTCCTAAAAAAGTATTTACTGCCTTTTTTTCTAATAAATAATACTGTTGAATCATAAAAGGATTATTATTTAGTCACTTCAGCTTTTAAGAAAAGCAAGGTAGGCCCTAGCTGGGTGGCTCAGTTGGTTAGAACGTCACCACAATATGCCAAAGTTTCAGATTCAATCTCCAGTCAGGACATATACAAAAATCAACCAATAAATGCCTAAATAAGTGAAACAAAAAATTTGTGTTTCTCTCTCCCTTAACCCTTCCTCTCTCTCTAAAAATCAATTAATTTTTAAAAAAAGAAAAAAGAAAGTGGATGGCAGTCAATTACCTAATCCAAGGCCATGAAAATTTACACCTACATTTTCTTCTGAGAATTTCATAGTTTTAGCTTTTATATTTTGCTTCTGAGAACCATGAAAGGCTACTTGTTCTTTTGTTGGCCAGTCACACAGAGCAGGGAGCCTCTGAAGAAGGCAGGTTTAAAAAGAGGAATTATTCTGTAACCTTTTAAAAACAGTATAACTTTTACTATGTAACATTCTACTCTGTTTCTTATATAACATTCCTCTAAGTAAACACACAATTATATTAAGCATTACTAACATCATCTTTAGTGCAGGCTAGAGATTATTCTTTTAAAATAAGTATTCTCAAACCTGTAACTTAACCCAGAAGGTTGTTAAAAAGAACTTTTCACAGTATTGTTCTTTTCCTTATAAATACCTTTTTTGTCTTCCTAGCTGCACGTTATGAAGAAGGAGAGTCAGAAGCAGAGAGCATTACTTCATTTATGGATGTTTCAAATCCTTTATATCAGCTTTATGACACAGTTAGGAGCTGTCGGAATAACCAAGGGCAGCTAATAGCTGAACCTTTTTTCCATTTGCCTTCAAAGAAAAAATACCCTGATTATTATCAGCAAATTAAAATGCCCATATCACTACAACAGATCAGGTAAGATGTCTTCTACATTACTTGCTATAAATCCATTTTCTTGTGGTTGAGCCTGCACATGTATCTTCCTTCCGAAAATGGAAAAGGATATCAAAAGTATAAATGTTTAACACATGTCTAGAGTATACTTAAATATCAGTCCTGTTGGGAGATATAAATTTTTTTTAACATGAGAATTTTTTGTTGTTGTTGTTTTATTTGTTTGTTTGTTTTAGAGAAGGGGAAGGGAGGGAGAAAGAGAGGGAAAGAAACCAGGTACTGAACCTGCAACTCAGACATGTGCACTGAATGGGAATAGAACTTGCAACCTTTTGCTTTGAGAGACAGCACCCAACCAACTAAGCCACATTGGTCAGAGTGTGAGGTACAAATTTGACTAAACATAAATGATATTCTTTGTACTGCGATAGAGTCAAGAGGCAAATTGATGAAAGGTGTTCCAGTTAGACATTTTTGTGTCACATTATGGATTATAAAAAGTCTTGCAGCTCAAAATTAAACTGTTCATTTTCTTATAACTGAACAAGGTACAGAAATTTTCCTATACCCTTTATTGATATTTTAATTACAATAGTTTATCTATATGTAAAGTTTGTAATCTGTAGTTAAATTCTCCTCCTCCCAGGATAAGTTTTGGACTGTTCCTAGATAATTAATTAGCTGAAACAACTACTGAAAGATGGTTCATCTTGGTTTTCCTTTCCTGCTCAGACAGTGTTAAAGTGATTTTTTGGGAATTCAGCCAGACAACACTGAAACCATCACAATGGCATTACAAATAGTAAGAAATTAGTAATACTATAAAATATGATGTTTTGGAACTCCCACATGTGGGTTAGGTTTTGCAATATACCCAAATGGAGGCACAAAGAAGGTAAAAATATCTTAACTGGGCATGGTCAAATTAAGCTGATATTTACATTATGCTCTCATGGCAGATAATAAACCTTCCAAAGAGTAGGAATTAAAATTCTTGTATTTGCTGTATTCTAGGAAACAAGTTTGTATAAACAACATATGTTTTATAAGTTTGTTTTTGTAACTTCTGTTTTTATCATTTGATCAGTAAGATTTATAGTGTTTTTATGTGTTCCAAACTTTTGAGGTTTTGTACCCAAGTAGGAAGTTAGAAAATCAACACATTTGGCTCTCTTAAAATAACATGGAAATTGAGGCTGTCATTCGTAAAAAAAATAGCCTAAAAATTTGGTTTTTTAATATTCTTTGCCTTAGAAAAAATGGTGACAGTCAGATATTAAAAGGTTCTCTTTTAATTGAACAGTTCCTGTCAGTATCTTTTCTTCTGCAGTCTTTTTTAAATTTAAACAGTCTAACTAATGTAGTTAAGAAGAAAACAAATCCTTAGCCTGCTCATTCACCTGCCTACAACTTTCTTTCAAGTTAGAATTTCCTAATGTACACCTTACTTTGTCAAGTCAATAGTTCTGCGCCACTCCCCACTTTTGAACATTACCATAACAGTTATCCTTCACACAGGTAGGAGAGTGTGACGAATAGAGAAGTGGCTGAGGCTTAACTGATAGCACACTAGGATTCTGGAGGATCAGCTTTTAGGATATCTAATCTTCCTTTTTACCCCAAGGACTTATGCTGGGGTAGTGGTGCCTCACAGGAACTGAGCTACCTTACATCATGCTCTACAATGACCAACAGGGAAATCTAGAGCTGTGCCATCCAGTGTGGTAGCCACTAGTTACGTGTGACTGTTGAGCACTTGTAGTGTGAGTAATGGAACTAAGGAACTACATTTTAAATTTTATTTAACTTTGATTTAAATAGCCACATGTGGCTAGTGGCTACTATGTTGTAACACACAGACGCAGGAAGATTTGTTGGCAGAAGGAAGATAGTTGAGTGTCATCAAAAGCAGCAAGAATGGAAGAGTGGGCATAAGCTGGACAGTGTGACTCCATCTTTTATTTCCCATTCTGCTCTTCCCTTGACCCACTCTCATCTGTTCTTTGTGGGTGTGAGAACATCCAGCACATTACCCTTGGAATTGACAGAAATACTTCTGAGGCAATGCTTTAAACTTGGAGTGCTAGCTACATAAACTGGGACTGACAGCTGAGTTTGTGCTTAGTTGTTTTTTGCTTTAACCCAGACATGTTCTCTAACATTCATATCTCTTTAAGCACTACAAGGAATCTGCATGTGATTTTGGCAAATTTTAAGTACATACAGAAAGGATCATGTCATTCTAAAAGAAAAATTGGGAATTTCTGCATTCATTCTGTGAAGCTGTTTACACATATTGTGGTTCTTCAAATGTTTCTAGGACATTGATGAATAGTGTACAAGTGCTTTAATCAAAAGATTTAAAAATCTGTTACCAAACAAATGAATCCATTGGTGGGGAAGTGCCCAGATGCTGTTACCAAAACGACACCCCCTTCCTGAGTCCCTTGGTTGTAGGTCCTTTGCCTGCCACCCTTGGAATTATGGCTCTGAATGGCAGTTTGGTGAAAAGGAAAGGAACTATTTATTAAAAAATTATACAGGTTTGATTAATGGCTTAATGTCACCCTTTTAAAACAATCACCAGCACCCACACAGTCCTGCCTTCCCCCGGCTTTGCCCAGTCAGGACAGTCAGGGGTGCTGTCCTTCAGAAGGAAAAGAACAGAAGTCCGGGGCTCAGCTAGGCAGGCCTCTTCGCGGGTCTCAGCATCATCCGCTGTGTCGCCACGATCTCCAGCTCTTAATCCATAACCATGTGGCACCTTCTCATGGGCCACTAGCAAGAATCCTGTCTCCCCTCTTTTCTTCCCGCGTGGTCTTCACACTGTTCCCCAGAGTCTGTGTCCCTTTGTCTCTCCTGCAGGCCCCTGTCTCTCCACCTTCCTCTCCCAGTTACATTCTGCATTAAGTCTTTCAAACCTTCCAAATTAGCCTTGGTGATATGCAAAATAACTCTTTTTGCATATGAGGAATGAAGCTATCCTGTCATTGACAATGCAAGATGACTCAGTGGCCCTGCTCAAGGCTCCCATCCCCCAAGGCAGCCCGCCTTGGGGTGGGAAGAACATATTTTTCTTGAACATCCCAATCGCTGGACCCCGTTACAAATACCCTTTGGGAAGACCCTGGATATGCTCTGTTACATATCCTGTCTAAATTCATATAGAATTAGGGCAAACCATAACTCTTCTCTTGGTACAGAGTGTACAGGGACTTGATGAGAGTTGGCATTAACAATAGCCATAGAGTCTGAGACAAATACTAGAATTTTTAAGACTTTTAAGGAAAAAAACCGAAAACAAAGAAAAAAACCCCAAAACTTCAGCTTTAATTAGTTACAAATGTTAGTATTGGAAGATTTCTCTTTTTCAACATCTTAGGACCACCCTTCCATTGTCCATATGTAACACCCCTGGGGGGTAAACAGGTTATTCTAAATGCTCCTTGATGGAGTTGCCAGTATTTCCTCTTTTCTTTAACTCTCATGACCTAGAATGGTCTCTGATTTTCAAAAATGGGTAGATTGCCATGATCTTCATTAAGATAGTTTTAACCTTTCTGATTTTTATCTCTTTCTACAGTTTGCATTTTAGTCACTAAGAGGATTTCTTTTTCTTGTTGGCATTAGAATCTTTTATTACGTCTAAAACTTTTTTTTATATCACACACTTTTTAAATATATATCTTACTGATTATGCTATTACAGTTCTCCCATTTTTTCCCCTTTATTCCCCTCAACACTCCACTGTCCCTCCTTCCAGCATTCCCCCTGGCCCCCTCTAGTTCATGTCCATGGTCATACATATAAGTTCTTTGGCTTCTCCAATTCCTATACTATTCTTAACATCCCCCTGCCTATTTTGTACTTACTATTTATGGTGTTTATTCTGTGTACCTTTTCCTCTATATTCCCCCTCCCCTCTGATCTCCATTTCTTTGATTTTGTTCATGTTCTAATTGTTTGTTTTTGCTTTTTTAGATTCAGCTGGATAGTTGTGAGTTTGTTGTCATTTTACTGTTTATAGTTTTTGATCTTTTTCTTAGATAAGTCCCTTTAACATTTCATATAATACGGGCTTGGTGATGATGAACTCCTTTAACTTTACCTTGCCTGGGAAGCACTTTATCTGCTTTTCCATTCTAAATGATAGTGTTGCTGGGTAGAGTAGTCTTGGATGTAGGTCCTTGTCCTTCATGACTTTGAATACTTCTTTTTAGCCCCTTCTTGCCTGCGAGGTTTCTTTTGAGAAATCAACTGATAGTCGTATGGGAACTCCTTTGCTGGTAACTGTCTCCTTTTCTCTTGCTGCTTTGAAGATTCTCTCCTTATCTTTAATGTTGGGTAGTGTAATTATGATGTGCTTTGGTGTATGCTCCCTTGGGTCCAACTTCTTTGGGACTCTCTGAGCTTCCTGGATCTCCTGGAAGTCTCTTTCCTTGACCAGATTGGGGAAGTTCTCCTTCATTATTTTTTCAAATAAGTTTTCAATTTTTTGATCCTCTTCTCCTCTGTACCCCTAGGATTCAGATGTTGGGACATTTAAAGTTGTCCCAGAGGTTCCTAAGCCTCTCCTTTTTTTGAATTCTTGTTTCTTCATTCTGTTTTGGTTGAATATTTATCTCTTCCTTCTGCTCCAAATAGTTGATTTGAGTCCTGATTTCCTTCCCTTTAGTGTTGGTTCCCTGTATATTTTTCTTCATTTCACCTTGCATAACCTTCACTTTTTCCTCCATTTTGCAACTATACTCAACCATTTCTGTCAGCATCCTGATTATCAGTGTTTTGAACTGTCCATCTGATAGGTTGGCTGTGTGTTCATCGCTTAGTTCTATTTTTGGAGCTTTGATCTGTTCCTTCATTTGGGCCATATTTCTTTGTCTCAGTGTGCCTGTTTCATTGAGAGGGACAGAGCCTTAAGTATTCACCAGGGCAGGACAACCCAGGTTGCTGGGTTGTGACATTGTGTGTTGGGGAGGGGTCCAAGAGGGAACAATGCCACTTGCTCGGCTCTCTGCTGGCTTTCATTCACTTCCCCTGCTACCCACAAGCAAATTGGGTCCTTCTGGTGTTGATTCCCGGGTGGGTGGGTTTATGTATGTTTTAGGACCCTGTGGGTCTCTCCAGTGGACAATCCTGTGAGGTTGTGAGTTCTCCTGCCACTGCAACCCCCACAGGTTTTTACGTCCAGGGGATTTGAGGCTTTCTTTTCCTGTGGTGGTACCCTGGATTGTGTGGTCTCTCTTGCTCCCCAGCTGTTCCTCACAGTTTATGTGCATGCAAATGTGGGACCACATGGTTCTCCAGCCATTGTCTTGCCATGCCGTGTCTCTGCCCTGGCTGCCCGTCTCTATCCCTCCTACTGGTCTGGATGAATGTTTCTTTTTTAGCTACTTGGTTGTCATACTTCCATACAGTTCAATATTCTGGCAGTCCTGGTTATCTTTTCTTTTTTTAATTTGTTGTTGTCATTCTTTTGGTTATGCGAGGAGGCAAAGTGTGCCTGCTATGCCTCCATCTTGGCCAGAAGTCAGGATATTCCCATTGGGATTTTGCTAGTATATTTGCATTGTAATTGATCACCTTAATAGGTCCTCTTATTACTTCTTACCATGTTTTGTTTGTTCTTTTGGATTTTTAGTTAAACTGTAATATTGCCTAAATATCACAATACTTTTGTTTTCTCACTTTATTCACTTCTAGACCTCTAATCAGTATCACTAATGAAGATACCATATAGTATGTACCAGGATTTTTGCACTGAAATTTGAGGAAGGATGTTTATAATTTTCAAATGGAAAATTCTAGCCATGTGTTTGTCTTTCACAGAACAAAGCTAAAGAACCAAGAATATGAAACTTTGGATCATTTGGAGTGTGATCTGAATTTAATGTTTGAAAATGCCAAACGCTATAATGTTCCCAATTCAGCCATATACAAGCGAGTTCTAAAATTGCAGCAAGTCATGCAGGTATGATATCTTGGTTTTGCTAAGTTGTTGTATGTATAACTGAAATAATTTTACACATTTTGAGACTATTCTTTTAAGATGTGTAATTACCCCCAGCAAGATCGCATCGTTTATTTCAACCGCAAGTTCTGCTGTATATTTTTTGTAGAGTCATCAGGACCATGTAAAGTAGAAACAATAGTTTAGACTGTGTTGGCTTTTTGATTAGAAGCAGCAGAGATTTGTCTCTGGGGAGTGATTTTAGTGTCCTTAGGAAGCTTCTTTTCAATCATAGGTGATAATGTATGATTTAGGTTTTATTTTTTTGGTTCTACACTTTGTTTCTTTTGAGGTGTATCTGGTCTTTGGAGAAAGGGCATCTTAAGGCTAATTAATCATTGTACAGTATCCCTGAGTTTATCATCCTTTCTCAGAGCATACCTTGGAGGATATCTGAGACCACAGGTCATTTAGGGGTTTTGAGACAAAAAGGCATAAGATATGGAATAAAAATTGTGTCTTCTTGTCTGTTTTTAGTAGTCTTTCTAGAAGGTGAATCTCAAAACAGCAGCAAAAAGAATTTTAGATCACCCGTATTATCTTCATTTTATATGGTCAACAGTATTATCAGTATTGTGTATTTCACGTATTTCTTTTTCAGTGCTTTATATGTATTCCTTAAGTCTTTTGTGGTGTGACTTTCAGCTGTGTTTGGCAGAGGTCTTTAAAAATTTATGTGTTAAAAAGTAGATCTACTTTCACCTCTCATATAAAACTTTCTTCTTAGCCACATTGTTGCTTAAGAAGTCAAGGGTAAGGAAGACTGTCTTTGAGTTGGCTTTACTTAAATGTGGCAACCAGAACAGGATGCCCCTACAACTTAACTCCACTCAGTGTTTTTAACAAGTCAGTTTCTTTTGTAGTTATTTGGTTCAGTTTGACTAGTGTTGATTCCTCAACTCTCTGGATCCATTTTTTTTTTAGTGTATTTTATTGATTGTGTTATTACAGTCTTCCCACTTTTTCCCCCTTTGCCCACCTCTGCCTGGTATCCACTGTTCCTCCAGCCATCCCTTAGTTCATGTCCATAGGTCATGCATGTAAGTTTTTGGCTTCTCCATTTCCTGTACTATTCTTAACATCACCTGTCTATTTTGTACCTATAAATCATACTTTTTAATCCTTCCAACTTTTCCCCCATTCTCCCCTTCCTCCTTCCACCCGATAACCTTCCAAATGATCTCCATATGTATGATTCTGTTCCTATTCTGGTTGTTTGTTTAGTCGTTTTGTTCTTGTGGTGGTGGTGGTGTTCTCAAGATTCAGTTGTTCATAGTTGTGCTTTTGTTGCCATCTTTTAATGTTCATAGGTTTGATCTTTTTCTTTCTTTCTTTTTTTTTTTAATTAATTTATTTACTTTTTAAATACATTTGTCTCTGCCTTCCCCCCCCTCTTTCCCTTGCCCCCTCCCACCTTCCCTCCCTCAGCTCTTCCCCTTTGGTTTTGTCCATGAGTCCTTGCTATATGTTCCTTGACTTTCCCCTTCCCTTCCCTTTCCCTGCCTCCCCCTTCCCTCTTGTCTCTGTTGATTTCTTTTCCTTTCAGTGTTGCTGGTCATATTTTCCTTGCATCTTTGCATTGTTGGTTAGGTTCCGCTTATAGGTGAGATCATATGGTATTTGTCTTTCGCCCCCTGGCTTATTTCGCTTAGCATGATGCTCTCCAGTTCCATCCATGCTGTTGCGAAGTTTAGTACTTCTTTTTTTCTTTCTGCTGCGTAGTATTCCATTGTGTATATGTACCATAATTTTTTGATCCAATCATCTACTGATGGACATTTAGGTTGCTTCCAAGACTTGGCTATTGTAAATTGTGCTGCTATGAACATTGGGGTGCATAGGTTCTTTTGTATTGGCGTTTTGGTGTTCTCAGGGTATAGTCCCAGCAGGGGAATCGCTGGATCAAAAGGCAGTTCCATTTTCAGCTTTCTGAGGAAATTCCACACTGCTTTCCATAGTGGCTGCACCAGTCTGCATTCCCACCAACAGTGGACTAGAGTTCCCTTTTCTCCACAGCCTCGCCAGCACCTGTTGTTTGTGGATCTGTTTATGATGGCCATTCTGACCGGTGTGAGGTGGTACCTCATGGTGGTTTTGATCTGCATTTCTCTAATGGCTAGTGATGCAGAGCATCCTTTCAAATGCCTCTGGGCCCTCTGTATCTCCTCCTTAGAAAAGCATCTGCCCAGGTCCTTTGCCCATTTTTTGATTGGATCGTTTGTCTTCTTGGAGTCAAGTCGAGTGAGTTCTTTGTATATCTTGGAGATCAAACCTCTATCTGATGTATCATTAGCAAATATATTTTCCCAAATGGTTGGCTCCCTTTTCATTTTGCTGATGTTTTCTTTAGCCGTGCAGAAGCTTCTTATTTTGATGAGGTCCCACTTGTTTATTCTTTCCTTTATGTCCCTTGCTTTAGGAGACATATCAGTGAAAAAATTGCTGCGTGGGATATCTGAGAGTTTGCTGCCAATGTTCTCCTCTAGGACTTTGATGGTGTTGCGACTTATATTTAAGTCTTTTATCCATCTTGAGTTTATTTTTGTGTATGGTGTCAGCTGATGATCCAATTTCAATTTTTTGCATGTAGCCATCCAGCTCTCCCAACACCATTTGTTGAAGAGGCTGTTATTGCTCCATTTTATGCTTCTGCCCCCTTTGTCAAATATTAGATGTCCATAGAGACCTGGGCTTATTTCTGGGCTTTCTATTCTGTTCCACTGGTCTATGGGTCTGTTCTTGTGCCAGTACCAGATTGTTTTGAGTATAGTGGCTTTGTAGTAGAGTTTGATGTCCGGTATTGTGATCCCTCCTACTTTGTGTTTCTTTCTCAAAATTGCTGCAGCTATTCGAGGTCGTTTATGGTTCCATATAAATTTTTGAAATGTCTGTTCTATTTCTGTGAAATACGTCATTGGTATCTTAATAGGGATTGCGTTGAATCTATAAATTGCTTTTGGTAGTATGGACATTTTAAGGATATTAATTCTTCCAATCCATGTGCACGGTATATGCTTCCATTTATTTGTGTCTTCCTTAATTTCTTTTTTCAATGTTGTATAGTTTTCTGCATACAGGTCTTTTGTGTCTTTGGTTAAATTTATCCCTAGGTACTTTATCTTTTTTCGTGCTATATCGAATGGTATATTTTTCCTGATTTCTTCTTCTTCTATTGCATTGCTGGTGTACAAAAACGCCTTTGATTTCTGAATGTTGACTTTGTATCCTGCTGTTTTGCCAAATTCACTTATTAGGTTGAGGAGTTTTTTGGTAGAGTCTACAGGGTTCTCTATGTACACTATCATGTCATCTGCAAACAATGATAGTTTTACTTCCTCCTTTCCTATTTGGATGCCTTTTATCTCTTTCTCTTGTCTGACCGCTGTGGCTAGGACTTCCAATACGATGTTGAAAAGAAGCGGTGAGAGCGGACATCCTTGTCGTGTTCCCGATCTTAGTGGGAAAGCTTTCAGTTTTTGCCCGTTGAGTATGATATTGGCTGTAGGTTTTTCATATATGGCCTTTATTACGTTGAGGAATGCCCCATTGATTCCCATTTTGCTGAGTGTTTTGATCATAAATGGGTGCTGTACCTTGTCAAATGCTTTTTCTGCATCTATCGAGATGATCATGTGGTTTTTGTCTTTTCTTTGATTTATGTGGTGTATCACGTTTACTGATTTGCGTATATTGAACCATCCCTGCATCCCTGGGATGAATCCCACTTGATCGTGATGGATAATCTTTTGAATGTATTGCTTGATGCGGTTTGCCAATATTTTGTTGAGGATTTTAGCATCTATGTTCATCAGCGAAATTGGCCTGTAGTTTTCTTTCTTTGTAGGGTCTTTATCTGGTTTTGGGATCAGGGTGATGCTGGCCTCATAGAAGGAGTCTGGCAGTCTTCCCTCCTCTTGGATTTTTTGGAATAGTCTGAGAAGGACAGGGGTTAGCTCTTCCTTAAATGTTTTGTAAAATTCTCCTGGGAAACCGTCTGGCCCTGGACTTTTGTGTGCTGGGAGTTTCTTGATTACTGCTTCAATTTCCCCAACTGTTATCGGTCTGTTCAAGCTTTCTGTTTCTTCCTCCTTCAGTGTTGGAAGATTATACTTTTCTAAAAATTTGTCCATTTCATCCAGATTTTCAAATTTCTTGGCATATAATTGTTCATAATAGTTTCTGATGATCATTTGTATTTCTGTGGTATCAGTTGTTATTTCTCCTCTTTCATTTCTGATATTATTAATTTGGGTCCTCTCCCTTTTTTTCTTGATGAGTCTGCTCAAAGGTTTGTCCACTTTATGAATCTTTTCAAAGAACCAGCTTCTGGATTGGTTGATCCTCTGAATTGTTCTTTTTGTCTCTATGTCATTCAGTTCTGCTCTAATCTTGACTATTTCCTTCCTTCTACTTGCTCTGGGATTGATTTGTTGTTGTTTCTCCAGTTCTTCAAGTTGTAGTGTTAGGTCTTTTATTTGAAATGTTTCTATCTTTTTAAGGTAAGCCTGTATTGCTATGAACTTCCCTCTCAGGACCGCCTTTGCTGTGTCCCATAGGTTTTGGACAGTTGTCTGTTCATTTTCATTTGTTTCCAGAAATTTTTTTATTTCTTCTCTTATCTCATTATTGACCCATTCATTGTTTAAAAGTGTACTGTTCAGTCTCCATGAGTTTCCAAGTTTTTGAAGTTTCTCTTTGAGTTTGATTTCGAGTTTCAAGGCCTTGTGGTCTGAGAAAAAGTTTGGTATTATTTCAATTTTCCTGAATTTACTGAGGCTTGCTTTGTGTCCTATCATGTGGTCTATCTTTGAAAAACTGCCGTGAGCATTTGAAAAGAATGTGTATTTTTCTTCTTTGGGATGTAAGATTCTATATATGTCAGTTAAGTCTCTTTGATTCAGTGTTTCATTCAGCGCCACGATATGTTTATTAATGTTTTGTTTGGAAGATCTGTCCATTTTTGACAGTGGGGTGTTGAAATCCCCTACTATCAGTGTGTGGCTATCTATATCTTTTTTTGAAGTCATCCAACAATTTCCTTATAAACTTGGGGGCTCCTATATTGGGAGCATATAAGTTTACAATGTTGATGTCTTCTTGATAGATTCTTCCTTTAAGTATGATAAAGTGCCCCTCTGGGTCTCTCTTTATGGCCTTTGCTTTGAAATCTACTTTGTCTGATACAAGTATGGCAACGCCAGCCTTTTTCTCATGTCCATTTGCTTGGAATATTATTTTCCATCCCTTTACTTTCAATCTGTGTAGGTCTTTTGCTCTGAGGTGGGTCTCTTGTAGGCAGCATATGTGTGGGTCATGTTTTCTTATCCACTCAGCTACCCTGTGTCTTTTGATTGGGGCATTTAGTCCATTCACATTGAGAGATATTACTGATAGGAACTTACTCATCTTTTCTCTTTGTACTTGTGTTCCTCTCTGTCTCATTCTTTTCCTTCATCTGCTTAAACCAGTCCCCTTAGCATATCTTGGAGTGCTGGTTTGGTAGAGATGTATTCTTTTAGCTTTCTTTTGTCTGGGAAACTCCGTATTTCTCCTTCTATTTTAATGGAGAGCCTAGCTGGGTAGAGCAGCTTTGGCTGTAGGCCCTTGCTTTTCATGGCTTGGAATATTTGTTGCCATTCCCTTCTGGCTTGGAGTGTTTCTGTTGAGAAGTCAGCTCCTAGGCGTATCGGGGCCCCCTTGTATGTTACTTTCTCCTTCTCCCTTGCTGCCTTCAGGATTCTCTCTTTGTCTTTGACATTTGCCATTTTAATGATGATGTGTCTTGGAGTGGACCTCCTTGGGTCCTTCTTGAGTGGGGTCCTCTGTGCCTCCTGGATCCATGAGAGCCTTTCTCTCCTCAAATTAGGGAAATTTTTCATCATTACTTTTTCGAGGAGGTTCTCTATTCCTTGCTCCTCTTCTTCTCCTTCTGGTATCCCTATTATACGGATATTATTGCGTTTCAGGTTGTCCTGCATTTCCCTAAATGCTTTTTCATTCTTTTTGAGCCGTTTTTCCATTTCTTGCTCTTTCTGGGAGCTTTTTTCTACCTTGTCCTCCATCTCACTGATTCGATCCTCAGCTTCATCCAGCCTGCTTTGGATTCCTTCTACTGTGTTCTTCAATTCAGAAATGGTATTCTTCATATCCTCTTGTGTCTTCTTGATAGTTTCTATGTCCTTTTCCAGGCTGATATAGTTTGCTGTGAGATCCTGATAGTTTCTCTGCAGTTTCTCATAGTTCTCTTTGAGCTGGCTGAGCTCATTGAGCTTCCTTAGAACCATTGTTTTAAATTCCATATCTGATAGTTCCCTTGCCTCTATTTCATTGAGCTCTCTCTGTGGGGAGTCCCCTTTTCCACTCATTTGGGGGGAACTTCTTTTTCTTCCCATTTTTGTGAGAGTCTGTTAAGTATTTTTGTCCTTTACTTTTCTTTCTGGGCTTGCCTCTGATGATGTCAGTTGTTGACCCTATAGGGCCTTGGGTTGTTTGTTTGAGCCTTTCAGGAGTCTAATGCCTGTGTCTGACTCCTGCTTGGAACAGCTCTGTGACCCCTTCGGTCAGGGCTGGGCTATTTTTTGGGATCTCTCTGCGCTCTCACGAGAGCTCCTTGAGCGCGTTCCCAGCGTGGCAGGGTCCCCCACCTGCCTGGGCTCGCATGTGTTTGCCCCAGACCAGGGGGCTTATTCGCGACCTCCCGTGCTCATCTGACCTCCCTGGCACGCGAGCTTCGCAGCACTGGTCAGTTTAGAGTCTTCTATTGTGTGTTTTCCCCGCTTTTGGCTCTTTGGGTGCGTTGCTTGCCCTCGCCAAATGGGGACTACGGAAATGGGAGGAAATCAGCTCTCCGGTTAATCCTGTTTCTGGTCTCTCCTCCAGGGACTCTGGGCAGCTCTACTTATTTTGTGGGCTGCTCCGCAATCGCGGCGGGTAGGTCAATTTATGCCTGCCCTTGCCCCTCTGTGCACTCCCTCGCAGGCCGTATGGGTGCCCGTCTGTGTGAGGCCTTGCCGGCAGGTGCAAGCGTTCGCCAGCCCGGGTGGGTCACACAGACGCTCGCCAACCCTCGCCAGTCACTCGGCGCAAGTGTGCGCGCCTGCTCTGGGTGTTTTGGGGGTGTCTATGTTTGCTTTTCGGCTTTTGGCTCTTTGGGGGTGTGGCCTCTTCCCGCGCAATGGAGACTTCGGCAAGGAGAAGGAGTCAGGACTCCCCGGTTCCTCCTCCCGTTCTTTCCCCAATGCCTCCGTTTCTAGTCTCCCCTCAGGGGCCTCTGGGCAGTTCTGTGACCCCTTCGGCTGAGGATCCAACCCCTGTGCAGACTGCGTTTCAATCGCAGGCAGTCTGGTTCATGCGTGCCCCGCTTCTGCCTCTTTGGGGTCGCGCCTTTCCAGCCCACAATGGAGACTACCGAACGGGGAGGGAGTCGGGACTCCCCGGTTCCTCCTCCCGTTCTTTCCCCAACGCCACTGTCTCCAGTCTCTCCTCAAGGCTCTCCCAGACAGTCTGCACTTAGCCCCGCAGGTCACAGGCACACAAGCTGTGTGCGGAGCGCACAAAAGGCAGGTTAATTGATTCCCTTATGCCTGAGCGAGATGGTAGCTGCAGAGTGGGAAGTGCGTTATCACCCGGGCTCCACCGGCCACAGAGTCAGTTCTCTTCACAAAGTTTTCCTCACCAGTCTTTTCCCAGGCACCAGCCCACCCTGCTGCCGCCTGTACCCAGCGATCAAGGAGGGTGGCTGCCGCTGCAACTTTTGCGTTTGCCCTTTAAATGTCTTTTTGCATCCTCAGCCACTTGTCTCTGGCAGAGAGTGCCCCTAAGCTTTTTGGGGTTGTGTTTTGTCTGTATTTTCTCGGCTTTAGCGGCTGTAGTTTAGGGGTTCCTGTTTATGATTCAGACCCCGTTCTTCCCGGGGGGACGCTAACTGGCCGTTTCAGTGTCCCTCTGGTGCCAGTGCCCGTGCGCACCCAGCCCACCCTCTCGAGCCTCCACCACAATTCTCACCCGTTGGGATGTGTGAGAGTCGAATCCGCTGTCCGCGGCACCAAGGCTCCTCTCCCACTATCGCTCCACTGCTTTCCAGGTGATTACTCCATTATTTAGTTGCAATTCCAGTTTGGTTTTGGGAGGAGGTCAGCGTGACTCCCTTTCACTCCTCCGCCATCTTTTTTCCTCTCTCTTATTTAATGTTCTTGAAAACTGTTATGGATTGAACATTTGTGTCCTCCCAAAACCCACATGTTAGAGCCCGAACCCTCAGTGTTGTGGAATTTGGAGAGAGGGCCTTAAGGAAATAATTAGGTTTAGATGAAGTCATGAAAATGGAGCCCTCGTGATAAAATTGTCGTTATCAGAAGAAAATAACAGAGCTTTCTCTCTTTCTGCCTCGTGAGGACACAGCAAGATGGCGGCTGCCTGCAAGCCAAGAAGAGTACTTCCACCTGTACCTGCCCCTGCTGGCTCTCTCTGATCTTTTTCTTAAATAAGTCTCTTTAACATTTCATATAATAAGGGCTTGGCGATGATGAACTCTTTTAATTTTACCTTGTCTGGGAAGCACTTTATCTGTCCTTCCATTCTAAATGATAGCTTTGCTGGATAAAGTAATTTAGGTTGTAGGTCCTTGCTTTTCATCACTTTGAATACTTCTAGCCTGCAAAGTTTCTTCTGAGAAATCAGCTGATAGTCTTATGGGAACTACTTTGTGAATAAGTCTCTGCTTTTCTCTTGTTGCTTTTAAGATTCTCTCTTTATCTTTTTACCTTTGTCATTTTAATTATGATGTGTCTTGGTGTGGGCCTCTTTGGGTCCAAATTGTTTTGAACTCCCTGTGCTTCCTGGACTCATATGTCTATTTCCTTCACCAAATTAAGGAAGTTTTCTTCCATCATTTTTTCAAATAAGTTTCAATTTCTTGCTCTTCCTCTTCTCCAGGCATCCCTGTAATTCACATGTCGGCACATTTGGAGGTGTCCCAGAGTTTTATACAATCCTCATTTTTTTTTTTTTTAATTCTTCTTTCTGTTCTATTTGAATGTTTATTTCTTCCTTATGTTCCAAATTGTTGATTTGAATCCTGGCTTCTTTCCCTCCGCTCTTGGTTCTCTGTAGATTTTTATTTCACTTAGTGTAACTTTCATTTCTTCCTTCATGTTGTTGCTGTACTCAATGAGTTCTTTGATCCTCCTGATCACCAGTGTTTTGAACTCTGCATCTGACAGGTTGGCTATCTATGTTTCGTTTAGTTCTTTTTCTGGAGTTTTGTTTTCTTCCATTTGGGTCATATTTCTTTGTCTTCTCAATTTGGCAGCCTCCCTGTATGTGTTTGTGTATTAGGTAGAACTGCTCTGACTCACTGTAAAAAGCACCTGTAAATTGTGTGGGGCAGTGCCATAGATAATCGCCAGGGTGGGGCAACCAGCTTCACTATTTTGCGGCTCTCTGTGTAGGGAGGGATCATAGAGGGGACAGTGCTACTGCCTAGCTTCTGGGGGTTTGTCCAGCACTCGCCCAGTTTCCAGTCACTTCACCTACTCCCAATATGCAACTGGAGCTCTTATAGCTGTTGCCCCAGTGTTTAATCCCAGACTGGGTGGTTTGTGTATGTTTTAAGACCATGTGAGCTCTTTAAGCAAAGTTTTCTGAGAATCCGGCAGTTTCTTCTGCGGCTCCAACCCCCACTGGTTTTTACAGCCAGAAGTTATGGGGATTTATTCCCAGGCACTGGAATCTTGAGCTGTGTATTTTGTCCTGGGGCTGGGATCACTCGCTCCCAAGGTGTCCCTTCTCATTTTTATCCACCACACCTGAATGTGGGACCGCCTGTGCCCATTCTGCCGCCCCCACTGCCTCGCCCGCCACACCACTTCTCCTTGCTTCTGTGCCCCATCTCAGTCCCTCCTATCCATCTGGATGTTTGTAGCTTTTTTAAATCCTTGGTTGTCGGACTTCTATACAGTTCGATTTTCTGACAGTTCTGAGTGTTACTTGTTTTGATATTTAGTGGTAGTTCCTTTTTGTGGTTGCACGAGGAGGCAAAGCATGTCTACCAACACCTCCATTTTGACCACAAGTGGATCCATTGTTTTAACTTTTTTGTCTTGCAGTCTTTTGTTAAATTGTGTCATTGAAAATGTTTAATGACTTTAATTTTATGTGTCCTATGTGTGGTTGTATTTCTCTTGGTGAAACTGTCTAGCTCTTTAATATTCATATATTCTAGGAGTACTCAGCAAAGTGAACTTGACTCCCGGGATCTGCTCTGTTTTAGGCAAAGAAGAAGGAGCTTGCCAGGAGAGACGACATTGAGGATGGAGACAGCATGATTTCTTCAGCCACCTCTGATACTGGTAGTGCTAAAAGAAAAAGGTATATGCTCTTCTCATAACTGGAGATATCTTCTCAGTTTTTATTTATTTTGTTTTAAATAAGTTACAAAAAATGTTTTTTAACACATCAAGTATGAATTCTTTTATAAGCTTCAAATATTTGATAACATGTCTTTTAGAATTTATTTGTAAAACTATATTAGTGCTCTTTTGTGCAAGTACTGTACTGCTTTTAGAAGATATAGTTAAAAATGACAGCTACTTATATAGGTTGGCAAAACATGTTCTTTTTTGCTGTCCAGGTTATTTTGTTTTAATGTGGCATTTTAATAGTGCCACTTAAATTTAATTTAGGTAATTTTTCATGGTGAATTACAAAAAATTTAGTACTGTCACTACAGTAAAGTAAATCATTACTCTTACCCTTTTGTTTTTCCTTGTTAATCTGAAATTTATTTGCCATTTTAAGGATGTCAGATTCTACAATACCAAGCCATAACTTCTTTTAGTTCATAAAATGTTACACTAGATATTTGATTTCCTTTTCTTTCTAACCTTTCCCTCAACTTCCATAACCCTTTCTTTCACTCATGGGTTTTATGGAAGAGAACTTCACTGTGAGATTCTGAAGCTGGACTTCTATACAGAATCATGCGAGACCATCTCTTTTGTCTGTGCCTCCCACATGGAGCTTTTCTGGCTTGGTCTTTGTGGAACACTATATTCTCCCTCTTTCTTAACTTTCTCACCATCTTTTTAGCTGCAGTCAATCCAGGGAGGATATCTTATTTTAGACAAGGAATAAGCTAATCACTAGTAGTAGGGCTTGACAGATTGAAAGTTGAAGAATTCCTTAGTAATTATTGATACAATTCTGATCATGCATTAATAGGTCCACTAAGATGAGAGGATTAAAAAAAGTGGTTTAGAAAAGAGAAGCTGTCCTATCTTACCCTCTTATAATTAGCATTTGGGGAAACATTTTTAGCTTCGAAAATAACTTTGTTTACTATTTTATGTCTTGGTAACTAAATTGATTGGTATACCCTGAGATGTGAATCTCCTCCGTTACTGGCCTATGAATGTCATCCTTCCAAGTTCTTAATTCCTTGTTATACCAGGGACAACGGAGGAAAAATGTGAAAGCAGATCAGAGACATCAAATCAAGAACATCTTTGAGTGTAATTATATAACTCTACTACAGCATCACCTGTGTTTTCCAGATCAGTCACCAACAAAGATAAAAACTTCTCAGGCAAAAGAAGGTAATGGAGGCAAAAGTGATGGTACAATTGGTGCCAACACTAAATGAACAGAGATCTTAAACTAGTTAAGTGTTTAAAAAAAAAAAAATCAGTTTCAAGGATGCATTAGCCCAGGCCAGATACTTAAAAATTACCTATCTCTGGCATGTTGTTTGTGGGACAACCCAAGTAGATTAAACGAAAGGTATTACTCTAGAACCTACAATAAAAAGAAAACTGAGCATTTAATTCCTGAAATAATGAAATCCCACTTCAGACCAAATTCCCTTTATGAACACATTTCCTAGGAACTGTTTTGTGTAACAAAGTGAAAAACAGGCATAAGAGAAGAACAAATATAAATCAGCTAAAGCAGTAAAAGAACATACCCAGGTTTGAAATACAGGCATGAGTGGACATTAAAGGGTTGAGAGAAGTCCTATACTTTGGACTATGGCAAAGGAAATAACATAATGAGCCTTTTAGAAGGTAGTTAAGAAGTTTTCGTAAGAAGAAATAGACTTCTCCAAAATTCAGGCAAACACAGCAGCCTACTAAGTTAAGCGTGTCCATAGAAGTCAGGGCCAAGTTTTCCATGTATCACTCGACTTTACTACTAAGTATTATGTATGATTCTGTCTTTGCCCTATTTTTTTAAATATTAGTCTGAGAAAAATTAATGTTGGTATGTGCTCTTCATTGTGGAAGTGCATTCTTCTCCCTCATTCCTCTACCCAAAAATCTACCTGCTGTCTTCCATGTTGAAATGTTCCAAGCATTCTTAATATCTTTTATCCTTTGGAGTGAATAATCCTTTTTTTTCCTCAACCATATTTGGCTTATACATGACCCTCCAATGTTGTTTATTTTGTTTCTCTTCACATGTAATGTTTGTTTCTACTTTCCCAGGAACACTCTTGACAGTGAGATGTTGGGTCTCAGGAGGCTATCCAGGTGTGCAGTCCTTTTTTATGCATTAACTTTTTTTTTTTAAAGTATAAGCTTCTGTGGCATGGTCAGTAGTGCTGATTAGGTGACCAATAAAGCCTTAAGCATGTAAAATAATGGTTTTTATTAGAGTGCTAGTTTATTTTATGAATAAAAAAAGCAGTAAAGGTTAGAAGTATTGTTAGTAAAATAAAGTCAGTATTAGTTAGCCGTAATTTATTACTAGATTGGCTGGGGACAGCAAGCCCTCTCACCAATCATTGTGGCTGTGCTTCTGCAGCAAAAGGTAGAGGATAGGTATATGGTAGCATCGCCAGCCTCCAGGGGCTGGTGGGTGCTGATTCCCTTTCCAGGGATGCCTTTTATACATCAGGTATGGTAGTGGGATTAAAATCAATGTTGACAATCCAAGTGATGTCTGTCTTGTTGACACCTATAACTGGGTTAGTGCTTCTTGAGCATGAACACATTTTCTCAGTCTCTGATTTTGTCACTGTTTTCTTTCTTTAAAAGCATCCATTATTTTGCATGTTACTTATGATTTTAAAAGCAGCTTATGAGTTGCCATGTTATAGTCCTAGTAATCATTGTGTGGTGCTTTTTATTTTTACCTTTGCTATCTGGCATTCATGGAGAGTCAGTTGCTTGCAGAACACCAGACTCTGTTCTTATAGGTCATAAAGGAGAACTTCAGTCATCACCTGTACCTGCCAGGAACTTATTGGCCATGAAAATAGGCAGGCAGATGGAATGCAAATGAAACTATGTGGAAACAACGTACTAAAAATAATTACATGAAACACAATTGTGTAGTTGTATAGAAATGTTTCATAATTGCCCAAACAGCTTTGGGAAATATGATTTCCCTACCATGTTTTCCCTTCAAAGTTAGGTATTCTAAACTTATTTACATGCTGTTACCATATGTAGTCCATCCTACAAAATTAGTTACTATCTTCCTAATATTTTCCTTAAGGAAAGTTTTTCTGGTATTTTTTAAAGACCATGAGTTGTATTTCTTTTATACCACTCAGTGTGTGGCACTGACTCTGAGTAGTAGTAGAAATATAAACATGAGGCATCATGGAGTAGTGTTATAACCCCAACATCTAGAGCTTTACTGCCCAAGTTCAGATCACAGTTTTTGTTTTTTAAATCCTCACCCGAGGACATTTTTTCATTGCTTTTCTGGGGGGTGGGGGGAGGGAGAGCGAGAAACATTGATGTGAGAGAGAAGTACTGATTGATCACCTCCCACATGTGCCCAGACAAGGGATTGTACCATACTCACCACCTAAATATGTGCCCTGACCGGGAATCAAGCCTGCAACCTTTTGGCTATGGGACAACGCTCCAACCAACTGAGCCACACCAGCCAGGGCCAAATCCCAGTTCTTACTAACTCTAATATGAGCTTCATCTCAATTTCCTCATCTGAACAGAGAGTTGATGGCAATACCTACATAGAATTGCTACAAGGACCTGATTGGTTAATATGTTTAAAGCCCTTAGAACTGAGCTTGGCTGCAGTAAGTACTCAATAAATGTAGCTCTGATTATTTTCTGAAAGTAGTTTTTGTTGACATCAGGATTTGAAATCAGTAGATTTCATTTTGTTTTTAGTTAGATGTTACTCGTCTGGGGAAACATTAGAAAAAATGAATGAAAGACTTTATTTCCTTTTTTGTAATATTTTTCTTTTATTTATTTACTTATTTTTTTAGAGAGGAGAAGGGAGGCAGAAAGAGAGGGAGAGAAACATCAATGTGTGGTTGTATCTTGCTCACCCCCTGCTGGGGACCCACTTACAACCCAGGCATGTACCCTACACTGGGAATCGAACCAGTGATCCTTTGCTTCACAGGCTAGTGCTCAATCCACTGAGTCACACCAGCTAGGGTGAAAGGTTTTATTTCTTGAAGACTTGATGAAATGTAGCAAGCCTCATAAAAGAAAGAAACTTTGGATTTACTTAGCTTAACAGCAGTCAACACTGAAACTCTAGGGCCAAGGAGTTCAATACTGGGCTACTTTGAAGTCTATGAACAGAGTTGATTTTGATTAGAGAGGCTGATAGGAAGCATTAACGTGGGAAAGGGAAGGACAGGATAAAAGCAGCCGGGTGATTATCAGCTGATTTAAGCCTCAGTTCTGATTACTCACTTTGTTGCCTTAGGTATTGACTTGACCTCTCTAAGCCTCTGTTTTTACATCTGCAAAGTTGGGATAATAATCGTATCTGGTTATCAGAGTTGTAGGATTAAATGAGAATGTATGGATAGTTCCTGACACAGTTACTGGCATATGGTTGAAGTGTTAGCTATAACTGTAAATTGGACATGTCTGTGTGTGTGTTGTATGCAAATACATATATGATAAATAATAGCTTCAAAGGAAACGTAATTTATGGAAACTTGAAAAGGGGGTCAGTAACAAGGTATGAGGGTTAAGACACTGTGGCATGAATAATTGAAAGGAAAGTTCAGATCTAGAAAGACTGAACTTTAGAAGGAGATCTTCTAAAACTGGGTGATAAACTAAGAGATACAAAAAGTGGCAGTAATTCCAGTGTTTCTGGCTGGTTTTGGGGTCAGGAGGATGGTGGTGGTGGTAGTGGTGGTCCTGGAAAAACAAGGATTCAGCAGAGCCTCTGCTAGCCTATAGTCTTTGTGCAAATTAGAAAAGCACCCATATGTCAAGACACTTGACTTCCATTTGTTGGAGAAAAATTGCTGCCGTATACTGATGTTGGCACAGGGCCATTCATGACCCATCTCCTGTAAAATTGTAGAATTGTATGTTTATAATAACAACATCTATGATCTGAATTGGCCTCTCCTGAAGTGCACAGTGATAAAACAGCCCTGTTTTTGAACATCCCTAAGATTTATTTTACTTCACTATGTGCAAAGGTAGTGATAAAGATAAGAAGAAGAATGAGTATCCCAGTTACCAAGTTTGGGATTTAATTTTATGCACCTTTCCCAAAATGGGGAAAAGTAAACAGCTTATAGTTAATGATCTGAGAGAGAAGAGTGATAGGATGCATAGAGGTGTTCTAAAAAGACTCTGAAAAGCAAAGTGACATTGAAAACAGTAACCAGAAAATATCATATAGCGGATATGGTAGCTGTCTTTTTGTAACATAGTCTCATTTCAAAATGTATTTGAAGTTACTCAAAAGTCTCTATTGGAAAAGCATAAAACAGATATACCAGCCATCTAATCAAATACAGTTATCATAAGAGAGTAGAAATTTAGCTCTGCGTTTTCTTCTGACAGTCAGACATAAAAGTAAGGGGCTAGTAGTCTTCTCAAAGGCCATTAAAGGGTCTGGAAAAATGTAAACAAAATAAAAAACTGGATTTGTTCAGAAAGATCCTAAGTGACCCTAATAACAAAAGTTTTGTTTGCCTTTGAGGATGGAAACCAGTTATACATCACTCTCTAAAGTGTGAATAATACAAATGTAGAAAGGATGCTATTAGTAATATATGTCCTAAAACAGTAAATTTCAATTATTAGAGCAGTTTCTTAAACAATTAAATTTTACGTTTTGAGTATGTTCCATTCAAAGCTGCCTAATATCAAGAGTTACGGACCACTTGCGATTGTTACTTTTTGGCATTTCCCCTAAAATTTAGTAAGAGCTTTTCCTTCTCTTTAAGAAATCTCATAAAAATCTGCCCTAGACTCACTCTCAGATTAGAGTGTGTGTAGCCTCATACAGAAAAACCTAATGGTAACTGGGAGTGGTGTGCTGGAACTAGGAAGTGAACAAAGTTGATCTCCTTGCGGTCCAGGTAATGGCCTCAGTTGAATGCTGCTTGGTGTTCCTGGGATGAGGAGTGATTTCATTCTGAGTTGATTATTGAAGAGATATTTTAAGCTTAGATGTTTAAAGCTAAATTCCTGAGTCCTCCTTTTGAAGTACAGTACCCACAAGTGAGACCTAAAGAAATCATATCTGACTTTAGTAGTTTTAAGTATTCCATGATATCAAATTCAGGTTTTGAAATTTTTCTTTAGAGCCTTCCTGAAGGTTAAATTCATATGTGTTCTAATCTCTCCCTAGATGTGGAGCTCTGTGGTATTGGACCTTTATCCCAAGTTCCCCTTCCATTATCCACTTGCTGAAGTCCTGGACTGAGAGAACTCATCCTCCCACATCACTGCCCCGTCATGCATCTTTAAATAGTTTCCACTAGATAAAACTTGTTCTAGATTGCCATCATGTAACAATCACTTAGTTGATATAGAGATAGAAAATTACTGAGAGGAAGGTGGCAGAAATGATCCAGGACCACTAGCGGATATGAACAGCCTGAGTGAAGATACAGATTTTGAGGATGACCTCAACCCAAGGAACCAGAGGTCCTTTTTCTCTAATAGCACCATGATGCTAGGAAGATACACATTTATGAGATATTTTAAAATTTTTGATGTATGCATAAATACTTCTTTTCACATCTGTTATTCAAGTTTTGTTTCCTTTTTTTTTTTTTTTTTTTTTTAAGCATATTTTGAACCTTGGAATGAAAATATCTGGTCTTTGGCTTCTCCATGACCCAGCAGTAGAGAGTGGTTGGAGAACTGGGCTAGGAGACCCATTGAGCCATGTAGTTTGCTTTAAGAATGAACTTCCTTTCATTTATAATATAGGAAACAGATAAAAGCTATTTACCTCTAAGTGCTACGTTATAGGCTCTTAGTGTCTGTTGAATAGAAAATAAGTTGTAAGGCATTTCTTGTTATTATCTATCTTCCTATTTACTTGGAGACTGCTGGTTTGAGTCTGGCTAGAATTTCTTTATCAGTGTCCTGAAGACATCCATTGGGCCAGATATCCTGTTGGAAGATCCTCTCTTCTGATAATTCACTGGACAGCTCACATTGGACAGATCATTTAACCTGTCTAAGCCAGTTTCCTTAACAATGAGACTAGCCCATATGTCTTCTGGGCCCCTTTTTAAGTCAGGTTCTAATCTGTGGTCCTTTGTACTTTGTTCCAAACCACTCATTTCTGTTTCTTAGCATCATTTCTCACTGGGGGAATTTGGAGAGCAAGACAGGGATTCACACTTGGGGATGAAAATTTACTCAAGAGCTCAGATGAACCACAGACCTTTTATTCTTTAAGCTAGGTTGGGATTGTGGAATAATGCTGATGGAGGGAGGAAGTGGGGACTGACCCTGACAGGGTAAATGCAAGAGAGACTTGTACCTACTTGTATCTACTATAGAGACTTGTATCTACCATAGAGATAATAGTCTGGCAGGAGCCTCACTTTGTTTTCTGGTAAACAGGATATGCAGGTGTTCAGGGTGGGTTGTCTTAAGAGTTAGAACTCTTGTGTGTGCATTTGTTGGGTTTTTTTGTTTGTTTTTGTTTTGTTTTTAGTGAGGTCCATTAATAACAGTAGGGAATCAGTAGTTTTATTTCACTTTTGCTCTATTCTTAAAAACAAAAAATACATTCACTCGATAAGATTTCATTTTCTTTGGCTGTCAGACAAAATCTCTTTTCAGTCATTGCTTTTCATAAATATTCTAAACAGGTTTGTCTGGTGTTCATTGGCTGCTCCTGCCATAGTCACTATGTTTTAATGATTTTGGAAATTTTCCTAATGTTTGCTTATGGCTTCCAGCATGTGAACTGTGTGTGTGGCATATGTAATCAATAAATGATAATCATTATGAAACACCTGCTGACAAGCTTAATTTGTTTCATTTCATGTTCATCCATGTATTTAAAAAAAACTGAACGTACTCTCATTTTTCTCCTTTTCTACCTCTTTCCTCAACAGTAAAAAGAATATAAGAAAGCAGCGAATGAAAATCTTATTCAATGTTGTTCTTGAAGCTCGTGAGCCAGGCTCAGGCAGAAGACTTTGTGATCTATTTATGGTTAAACCATCTAAAAAGGACTATCCTGATTATTATAAAATCATTTTGGAGCCAATGGACTTGAAAATAATTGAGCATAACATCCGCAATGACAAATATGCAGGGGAAGAGGGAATGATAGAAGACATGAAGTTGATGTTCCGAAATGCCAGGCACTATAACGAGGAGGGCTCCCAGGTAAGGACATAAAGGAATCCTGGAGTAGACACATTTTCTTTCGGGTGCTTATGGAATGATGGGTTTTGAGAGACCAAGTCTGGAGGCCTAACTTAGGTTATTCTTTTCAGTGACTAGCTTAATAGTTTGTCATCTCTTAATTGTTTAAAATGGGGACAGTACATTATAAAGGTTAGAAGTTCATACTCTATAATCTGACATCCTAGATTTCCTAGATTTGAATTCTGCTCTGCCAGTCCCTGTGTAAATAACTTATTTTTTCTAAACCTAATTTTTCTCATCTGTAAGTTTGGGGATAATAACAGCAAGTACATGCATCAGGGTTGTTGTAGGATTTAAATGAGATAGTATAAACAGGGCATGTAGTATTGTACCTGTTGTTCAAATAAGCACTCAAATGAAAGCAAGTGGCATTACGATCTTTCCTTATTATTACTATTCTCAATAGCCACACTTTTTCGAGGATGACTCATAAAATGTTATGAATATATGAGGACCAGAATACTCCCATAAATGCACCTATAAATAATTGATTTTGTTATGAAGTATCTTGATTTTCAGTTTTTTATCACTGTAGCTAAGATACATTCTTCTTTCTTTGATATTTTTCTATTTCATGTCCTTTATCTACTTTATTTTTTTAATTGAGGTATAATTGATTTATGACATTGTATTAGTTTCAGGCATGCAACATAGTGATTTGATATTTATATATATTGCAAAATGATCACCACACTAAATCTAGTTAACATTTGTTACCATACATAGTTTCAATTTTTCTTTTCTTGTGATGAGTACTTTTAGAGTTTATTCTCTAAGCATCAACCACTATTCAGTGCAGCATTATTAACTAGTCACCATGCCATAATCACATCCCCAGGACTGACTTATTTTTTACCTGGAAGTTTGTACCTTTTTACCCCCTTCACCCATTTCAACCACCCCCACCTCTGGCAACTACCAGTCTGTTCTCTGTATCTATGAGTTTGCTTCTGCTTTGTTTTTTCATTTATTTTGTTTTTTTAGATTCCACATACAAGTGAAATCACACAGTGCTTGTCTTTCTCTGACTTAGTTCATTTTGCATAATGCCCTCAAGGTCCATCCATAATGTCACAAATGGCAAGAACAATACTCTGTGTGTGTATGTACAACACATTTTCTTTATCCTTTTATCCCTTAATGTACACTTAGGTAGTGTCCATATCTTGGCTGTTGTAAATAATGCTGTGGTTAACATGGATGGGGGTACAAATATCTTTTCAAGTTTATCTACTTTAAATCTCCTAGAAATAAAATAACAATTTCAAATCTTTTTTTTCTTTCTTTTGTTACTACATTTGAATATAAAAATAAAGTAGGATGTTTGTGAGCAAAAAACTGGTTCTCTGTTATAGGGTTTTACATTGTCTTTAGTACCATTGGCTAATGTCCTGCTTCTTTGCCACTGGTAGAAAAAAAAAGCTACCCTTAAGGGGTAGCCAAAGAAAAGATTCCCTCAGCCCCTCAGCCCTGGCAACAGACAGGTAGGACAGAGCCTCTGCGGGGGGAGTTGGGAGGCCATTAGATATGTAACCTTGTTCTTGGCTGCATATATTACTCTTGAGTAATTCATTGTTTAGAGAGAGCTCCTAAGCAGAAATTGTTGTATTGCACAGATCAGATTCCAGACTGTGAATTCACACTGATGCTAAGTCCCATTTAATATGGGATTTGGGAGCAATATTTGAGGTATTGTTCTCCAACTATCAAATATTTTTAATTTTTAATTTTCATTGAGTTAACTCTGCTACTTTGAGGGTCCAATGAAAGATTTCTGAAGAAAAAAAACACCTTAGTATTTTTTAAAACTTCTGTAGACATTTGCAGTGATCCTACTGTAGTAGTTCCCAAACCTTTAACATGCATGTATGCACATTAAAATCACTTGGAAAGCTTAAACAACAAACCAGTTGAGGCCTATCCCCACCTCACAAAGATGTGATTTTGTTGGATGGTAATGAACTCAAACCTTACTTCTTTAGTTCCAAACTATTCTAACCTGTGTTTTTTAAAATTGTGTCTATGTATTATGTTTAAATAGGAAGTATTTTAGAAAATAATTTTAAATATATTTATGGACTATAGGTGTACAATGACGCGCACATCCTGGAGAAGTTACTCAAGGATAAGAGGAAAGAGCTGGGCCCACTGCCTGATGATGATGACATGGCTTCTCCCAAACTCAAGCTGAGTAAGGCAGCCTCACAGTTTGTTGTTCCACTTAGTCTATAGGGATAGATTACTGATTTACTGAAATAATATTTAATTAATTGGTAAATATTTTTGAACTTGCACTCGATCATTGAGTTTCTTCCCTCCTCTCAAGCATTCTCTTCCATATTTTAAATAGTTAAACTGTGGAAGAGCATGTGGGACTAGAATATAATGTTAACGGTTTTGTTTACCTTCTTTAATGTGGACATTTTGTAAATGATATTAAATAGGAATAGGCAGAATAGATTTTTTTTTTTCCTACATATGATGCTTGGAAGATGTAGTGGCAGCTTTTGGTTTTTGTATATTTGTTTACCGATTACTAGAATTAAAAATAAATCCCAGCAGTTTCGCCAAGACAGAATTTGAGAGGGTAGAGATGTCTGGCCACTGTACTGTAAGTTAACTCAGCTGTCTTGAGTGTCGTGTGTAGATGGTGGTTTTATTAAAAAATGTGAGGGAAAAGAAGACAGCAAAAATAATTACTCCCATTGAACTAAACAAGAGGTTTGTGCCTTATTAAAACATACAGTAAATGAAGTAAATACCAGCAAATCATAGTGGTATTGTCAAATATTTTTTAGAGCCATATTTACTGAAAAGGGGAAAACAGATTCTACTTTTTATATGAAATGACTGTAAACTGAATTTTACAATAGCTTTGGGTGTGATTGCTAAGTGATGATTTTTTCTAGTTAAGGTATTTCTCTCTTCATAGAATTGTAAAAGCATATGGAAGGTTTGCAGAAATGAAAACATTTTTTCTACTTTTTAGGGACACAGTGCCTTTTAAAACTAGAACTGACCCTGGCCGAGGAGCTTGGTTGGTAGAATGTCTTTCTTACATGCCACGGTTGTGGTTTCAGTCACTGGTCAGGGCACATAAAAGCAGCAACCAAGAATATAAATAAGTGGAACAAGAAATGGATGTTTCTTTCTCTCTGTCTCTGTCTCCCTTCCCCCTTCCTTCCTTCCTCTCCCCCTTCCTCACTCCCCCTTTCTCTCTCTAAAAGCAATAAACAAAAAAAATTTTAAAACTAGAACTAATTTCATAAGTTGAGTTAGAAACCTAAAGATTAGAAATGTTTATTTTTATCCTCACCCAAGGACATGCTTACTGATTTTAGAGAGAGGGAAAAGGAGAGAGAGAAACATCAGTGTGAGAGAGAGCGAGACATTGATTATGGTATGCGCTCCAATCAGGACCAAACCCACAACCTAGGCATGTGCCCCGCCTTGGGAATTGAACCCACAACGTTTAGGTTTGTGGGTCAACACTCAACCAGCTGAGCCACACTGGCCAGGGTGAGTGTGGGAAAAGGAGATTTTAATGTGTGATGTTAACTTCCTTTTCATTTCTCTATTTTATATTATGAAAAATTTCAAACATATATAAATATAAAGTGGTACAATGAACCCGTGAATCCTATACCTGTTGCTTGGCATTATTAAGATTGTGTCATACTTATTTCCTATATTCCATATTTTTCTTTTTTAAATTCTAAATTATTTTAAAGAATATCCAATTGTCATTCTATTTCTGCATAGTTCAGTTTGCATCTATAAAATACACAGATACAGTTAACCCTTGAACAGCTTGGAGCTTGGAGCACATGCCTAAAATCTCCGTATTAATTTAAATGAGTCCTCATATGCAGATTCCCACTGCAGGATCAAAAATACTGTTTTTAATCTGGGGTTGGTTGAATCTGCAAATTCAAAAGCTAGGGATACAGGAGGGACGACTATATGTTTATTGAAAAAAAGTTTGTGTAAAGAGGACCCCTGCAGTTCAGACTCATGGTGTTCAGGGTTAACTGAATTTTCTTAAATAACCATTAAGTCATTACCACACCTAACAAAATTAGCAGTTTCTTAGTTTCTGGGTCTCATCTAATAACTGACAGGTTTTACTGGTTGTCTTACAAATGTTATTTTTACATTTGGTTTCTTCAGGTCAAAATCTAAGTTCTACGTATTACATTTGATTGTTATACACATAAACTCATATTCTAGATCAATTCCCCTCCTTTTTTTTTTTTATCCTAATGCCATTGACTCTTTAGGAACCAAGTCACTTCCTTGTACAGTTCCAAATTCTGGATTAGTCATTTAGCTTCCTTATGATTTTAGTTAACTTCTACCTTTATCCACCTTAGTTCTTATAAATTGAAGTTAATTCTAAAGGCTTGGCTAGATTCTACTTCGGCTTGGCAAGAAGGCTTTATATAATAGGTTTTCTACACTTACGTTGCATCACATCATAGGGTAATGTCTGGTTGAGGTAGAATCCAGGAAGGTTCACACATTGCATTTGCATGATACTTCTTTTCCTGTAAATTCCCCTCCATCTCTCTCTTTATTTTTTTCCTTTGCAAATTTCTTGAAGAATGTAGGTTTGTACTGTAGTTTACCACAGTCTGGGTTTTGCTAATTGCATCCCTTTGCTCTATTTTATACATGTTCTTCTGGCCTTTTTATTTTCTATACTTGGAGCCAGAGACTTAATCAGATTTAGATTTGATCCGTGTCCCCTACCTTTGGCATACAACCCAACTTCAGAGGTGATAACCTGATCTTCCATCAGGTGGCCCATAATATCTGGTTGTTTCTCTCCGTTATGTTAATAGCAACAGATACGCAGCTATTGATTCACTAAAGAGATGTAAAAATAGTGATGTTTTCATGTTAATATTTCCTGCTTAGGTACTAGCTGGAATACTTATATAGAGAAACTTTGCCTCATCCAGTATTTGATTACCTGGCAGTATGTTTTTTGGTTTATTTGTCTTGGTTTTTGTTTTTGTTTTTTTTTGAAAGGATAAAAGCTAGAGTTTGTTCCCCTGTATTTACCAGTTTTCAGAATGCGGCATTGTCTTACTAGCATCCTCCAACATTTACCCAGTTGTTTGTTCATTTATTTGTATCATTAAGAACTACTAGATTTAAACATATTGCTGAATTTTAACCCATTGTAGTTAATGTCCTTATTGATGCTCATGTTGTCCCAGGCTGGCTGTTGTATTCTTTTGACATGATCATAGTAAGAGGTCATTGATAGATTTTTTTTTTTTTTAATTGTCTAGTGTTTTAAGGTATTCTAGGCTTGCCCTGGCTGGTGTGACTCAGTGGATTGAATCCTGGCCTGAGAACCAAAAGGTCATCTCTTGGATTCCCAGTCAGGGCACATGCCTGGGTTGCAGGCAAGTCCTTAGCTGGAGGTGTGCAGGAGGCAACTGATGGATGTTTCTCTCGTGCATTGATGTTTCCCTCCCTTTCTTTCTCCCTCCCGTCTCTTCTTTCTAAAAATAAATAAAAATAAAATCTTTAAGAAAAAAGAAAAGATACTCTAGGCTCATCTTGTGCAGACTGGGAATCAGCTATTGCCAAGGAGTTACCGACATTAGTATTTGAAATCAGTGTTTCAAAACTGTAGACTATATAGTCAAAACTATTTAGGGATATACAGCTACTGGGTTGGTCATTGTTTCTAGGCTTTTCAGTGGACAGATCTAGGAAATTGTGTGTGCGTATGTTTTCTATTTAAAGATAAAACACATACCAATGCTCTCAATTGACATTTATGTGACATTCAATGTCCTCTGTTTTAAAATTTGTATCTCTTTTTTCACTCATGATGAAACTCTGAGTTCTCAAGGATACCACAAGTGATGGAATTAGAATGTCACATAAACAAGTCATTTGTTTTATTCTACTTTATTCACAATTATCTCAACATAACAGTACTTATTAAAAATATGTTACTGAAAACCGCTTAAATTTTTTCCAGTTCTTTGTCAATAGGATATATAAATTTAGGTTCACTTATTTCGTTTTATCTAGTTAACATTAAATCTCTCTTTTTTTTTTAGGTAGGAAGAGTGGCATTTCTCCTAAAAAATCAAAATACATGACTCCAATGCAGCAGAAATTAAATGAAGTCTATGAAGCTGTAAAGAACTATACTGATAAGAGGGGTCGCCGCCTCAGTGCCATATTTCTGAGACTTCCCTCCAGATCTGAGCTGCCTGACTACTATCTGACCATTAAAAAGCCCATGGACATGGAAAAAATTCGAAGTCATATGATGGCCAACAAATACCAAGATATAGATTCCATGGTTGAGGACTTCGTCATGATGTTTAACAATGCCTGTACATACAATGAGCCTGAGTCTTTGATCTACAAAGATGCCCTTGTCCTACACAAAGTCCTGCTTGAAACTCGGAGAGACCTGGAGGGAGATGAGGACTCTCATGTTCCAAATGTGACCATGCTGATTCAAGAGCTTATCCACAATCTTTTTGTGTCAGTCATGAGTCATCAGGATGATGAGGGAAGATGCTACAGTGATTCTTTAGCAGAAATTCCTGCTGTGGATCCCAGCTTTCCAAACAAACCTCCTCTTACTTTTGACATAATTAGGAAGAATGTTGAAAATAATCGCTATCGGCGGCTTGATTTATTTCAAGAGCATATGTTTGAAGTATTAGAAAGGGCAAGAAGGATGAATCGGTATGTTTTCAAAGCCATTTCTTTTTTTTTTTATAAACTGTGATATTTAATGTGAAACATAAAAAAGAATTCTGCTTTGGTGTACTATTTCAGCTTAGGTACATACATGATTACAGTTGATGGCATGCTATTTTGAATTCTAATTAGCGAGAACTTCTAGAGAGAAAGCATCTAGATTAGGACTAATAAGGAATAAGACAAAATTGAAGATCTGTTGAGAGGCATAACTTAAAGTACAGCCTTTTACAACACTTTTTTTTTAAGGATAAAGTTTATAGTTAGAAATAGTAATATGATTTTCCTTTAAAGGTTGAGTTCAAGCATACTTTAAATAAAATAGTTCTAAGGTATTGATCTTTTGAGATTAAACTGATTTAAATTTGGTCACCATTTCAGGTACCTAAAATGACTTTTTTATCTCAAATTTCTCATTTTAAGTGCCTTTTGCAGACATTAAATGCTCTAAAAGAAGCAATCAAGTTTAAATTTTTATCAAGTTTAAATTCCCTTTTAATTTAGATTTTTGTATATCTTTGCCACATAGGAATAGTATACTTGACTGATAAAACAATTTCAGTTCAGCAATTTGTGCTCTTGGAGTCACTTAGGGAAATATAAAGAGTCCCACAATTAGTAAGTTTGGTGGCTCATTTTGTTCCCCACTGTAGAGGGCTAGGACTGAGTCACCAAGATACCAGTCACGGAGCACAGCCATGGATGATAAGGCTTGAGGTCTGTGCTCTAAAAGCTTGAAGTCTGACAATTGGGATAGGACCTATGCTTAGGGAAAAATAATTTCAGGCATGAGATAACACATAGAAACTTGATATTTAGTAAAGATTGTGAAGGAAGGCACTCCGCACTAGAGTTCTAAAAAGGATTGAGGCATCAGGAAAAATGGAGGCATGGGTGGGATTCATGTAAAACGGGTGGTATGAGTAAAGGCATAGGGTTTGGAAATGAATATAGTGTGTTCAAGGGACAGACTGGAGAGTGACACATTTAGGAAATGGTCTCTTTATTCTTCAACAGTGGGAATAGAAATAAAAAGGGTGGTGGACATCTTGTAGTCAAAATCTGCCTTCATTTATTATTTTCATTTATTCAACAAATGTTTATTGTGTGGCTCTCAATTATGAGTATTATCTGGATGCATGAGATACACCAGTGGACGAAACCGACAAACCCTGCTTCATGGAACTTAGACTTCTGACTTCTGTTCTTCTCGGTTTACTTAAAGACTCTAAGTCTGAACTTACTTCCTGCCCCATCCCCATTACATCTTGGTATTAGCTCTGTGAATCTTCCAAAGTACATTTGTCTCTTAGATAATTAACAACTTTATTTTTTATAGGTATTATGATTATTTTAAGAATTCAACGGATTTGTTTCCCTTGGCAATGAGCCTTTTTCATTCTGCCATTGTTGACATAACTGGTGTTTGCTTTTGAAGAGAGAGTCTAAAATTTATTCATAGGAAATAATGATCAGTTTCACTCTCATGCTCATAGCTTTGTGACAAAACGTAAGGGAAGCCGTTCTTTTTGAATGAATATCTTACACAAGAACTAGGAATAACCCATGCTGCTGAGCTAGAGATGCATCAGTTGGAATAAATGATAACCATGCCTTTATTTATTATATTGACAGTGGATGTCCCAAAAATACTAAGTACATGAATCACAGTACATTTTCACGTTGATCTCTAATAGTGCTCATGCTTCTTCACAACTTAACCCTACCCACCACTGCTACCCAACGTCACCTAAGGCTTCATCACCTGAAATAGAAGAGATCTAAACAGCAAGGCATAGAAAAGTTCACTCAGGTGACAGTGATTTTTCTATCAGCAGTATTCAGTAATAGCACAGTGCTGACTCCTATCAGTTGGTCCCCAACTTTCCTAATGCGCTGACAGTATTCCTGGATTAAGTGCCCTGACTCCCTTGCAGGTAAGGGGAAGCATCTGACAACAAGAACAAGGGAAGCACTAATAGTTTCTCCAATAATCTTAATTATATTCTTCTACTGGATGTCTGACTTATATGTAAGGATTAGCCACCAATTAAGGGGGGTAAGAGTTATTTCTTTTTCCATCTTTTTTGTTCTTGCACACGCAGGGAACACCTCGTCTCTTAAATGAACAAATCCTTCATATTACTTTGTTTAAACAAAACAGAAAGGATGTATGTCAGATGTTTAATGGTTCTGTAAGGAATGTCCATTACTGAACCATATGACATAATGGAATTATAAATCTGCCCTCCTTTTTTTTTCATTGTAACCTTGATCACCAAAGGTGTTTATACTTTTAATTTTATACATAAAACTATAAGCTATTATAAAATGAGTTTTAATTTCTAGTGAACAGTCTTAAGATATTTCTATTCAGAAAACAGGCATCACAATAGTGTTATAGAAGTTTCTTCCCATGGCCCATTTTATTTTTATTGCTTACCTACAAGTATTAGCATTTCTGTAACCTGCAAAGATTTGTAAAACCTTTCCAGAAATATCCACTTGGGTTGTTATTGGCAGTAACTTTAGATTTTCTTGCCAGTTCACCTTTTATGATGAAGAGAAGCATTCTGGAGGCTTCATCAAAGTCTGATGCTCTAGTGGTGGGTGTCAGCAGGTTGCTGACTGGGCTTGCTATACTTGCTACACCCCCTGACAAGAATGTCTATGTAACAGCTGCTGAGACTTTGTCTGTGGTTACCTTTGTGAATAATTTTTCAGACCCTGGTATTCTTAGTTAATCGAATTATATTTAAACCTTCTTGAGACCACAGTGGATTGATTGAATTAGTAATAAAATTTCTACCAGTCCAAATTATGAAGTTATTTTGCCTAGTACTCTCGTTTTTAAAAAAAAAAAGAAAAGCTAAATTTTCTGTATGACATAATTTTTTTTCCGTATCTCTCTATGTTGCCTCAGATGGTTCCCCAGAGTTATGAGGTTATTTCTGGGAAACTAAAATGAATACTAACCTGTAACCATTATAGGATCCCTCATGACTTGGCAGTTTAGGTCAAATAGTCAAAGTCCTACCAGCCTAGACAACCATGATATACAAGTCCAAAAAGAAGAAAAGGGACATTGCCTAAATCTTTTGTTAATACTTTATATCAGGTGTCTCCAACCCTGGGGCTATGGACTGTACAGGTCCATGGCCTGTTAGGAGCCAGGGGTGAGACCGGGGAGTCGGGGGTGGGTAGTGAGCGAAACTTCACTTGAATTACCACCTCAGCTCCACCTACCCCTGCCCCCACCTCCGCCTTCCCAGCCCATGGAAAAATTATCTCCCATGAACCCATTCCTTGGTGCCAGAAAGGTTGGGGACCACTCCTTTATATAATGTGTTGGTCCCTCACTTAAGAGAAAGTCAAAATTAATCCAAAGATTAGATGCAGGTAAGTGTTGCAATTGGTATGGAGCCTTAGTATAGTCCTTGATTCTGGGAGCCCCCTTCTCTTGCCAAAATCAACTGTTTCTCCCCTGGAAACTGTATGAGGCCTTTCTTTTTACATGAACTATAGAAGAAGCAAACCTTCATGAAAACAAAATTGGTGGGCATGAGGCTTACCAAGGAAAAATGACTCTTCAGATTCTGCTCTAACGAATTTGAAAGAGATACCCTTCTTAGAACTGTGCAGAAGTAACATTATATCAATTAACATTAAAGAAGCATTCAATAGCTTTTAAAATGTAATTGAGGTGTTTAAAAGAAGCATCTTGTGCCCTGACCAGTGTGACTCAGGTGCTTGGGCATCATCTTGCAAAGTGAAAGGTCACAGGTTCAGTTCCCCGTCATGGCACGTGCCTAGGCTGCAAGTTCAGTCCCTGGTTGGGGCGTGCATGAGAGGCAACTAATTGATGTTTCTCTCTTGCAGCAATGCTTCTCTCCTCCTCTTTCTCACTTTCTTCCCCTCTAAAAATAAATGAATAAGTATATAAATAGATTTTTTTAATTTTCAAAAAAGAAACAGCTTGTGTGTCAATAAATACTCTTGACGTTGTTATAGGACAGATTCTGAAATATATGAAGATGCGGTAGAACTTCAGCAGTTTTTTATTAAAATTCGTGATGAACTCTGCAAAAATGGTGAGATCCTTCTTTCACCGGCACTCAGCTACACAACAAAACATTTACATAATGATGTGGAAAAAGAGAAAAAGGAAAAATTACCAAAAGAAATAGAAGAAGATAAACTAAAACGAGAAGAAGAAAAAAGAGGTTGGTTTCTTTTCATTTTACTAAATATGAAGAAATATACTCTTTTCTAGCTTGTCTTATAATTAACTGTGGAGAAGAATCTTGTTTGTATAAATAAGGACTCGTGTTGATGCTTTTGAAATAGACATGGTAAGATGTAAATGTTTTTTGTCATTATCAGTTTGGTCATCAGACTGGAAAATATTGAAAGTTACATATAACACAGGAGTTATCCTAATATTTCAGGGGCAGAGTCAATTAATTCACAAGTGTGGGAGATTAATACTATTGGTAGATAAGAACATAAGGAGCCCAGCTGGGGCTAGAAACCATTCTCAGCTGTGAGTGCATCAAAGTTCTGCCCTATTGTTCAGCAGAATGGCTCTCCTTATACAGACTCCACTTATCTGTTATACAGACAAGTAGATGATATTTTGGCTGAACCTGATAACTAGAAGGAAATTTTTTTAAATTTTAAATTGCATCAGCCTAAAAATAATACTTTTGAGTCACTTGTCAGAAGTTAAAAATATTTTGACAGTGGGAACTTTAATTAGAAATTTGGTCATTTCTAATAAAGTTTATATTCTAAGAGTTATACTAGTCTTTAGCATCAAATCTGCTCTTAGGGTTCTCTTTCCCTTAAGCCAAAAAAAAAAAAAAGGACGGTTGATTTGAAGCAAATTTTCTTAAGCAGTGGAATATGCAAAAGAGAAGAGAAAGGAACCTGGTTGGTGAGAATAATAATTTTACCAGCATAGGGCTAGTTACAAAAACCAGCAGCTTTGCCGACAGAGGAAATGTATTCATTTAGGATGGTGATGGGGAGGATGAGGAAGGTCTCTGTCTTTGCCAGTGAAAAGTGATTGATGCAGAAATGAATGGAATAAACCTGCAGCTTTACTAGCCTGAGGTGAGAGTGAGGTTGAAGAGTATCCTGAAACTTAGCTGTAGAAAGGGTGAGATAAGCTCTCCATAAAGTCTTAAGTGACTGGAAAACTATATATGTGCAAGGGAGATACGAGAACTAGATGAAACGCAAAATTCAAGGGATACTTGAAAGTGGCTTATAACTTTGAATGCATTCCCCAAGCCACATAAAATCAGTCATCAGACAGTGATTTCTTATAGGTTTGAAGTACTTGAGTACAGTCGTCATCTAAATCATTTGTTGACCCTTAGCTATGCAGACTTAAGGGCAGCCCTTCTTGTCATGTGGCTTAGTATATTTACAATGGGAGTCTCAAAGGAGAGAAAAGAAAGAGAGGGGGCGATAAGCATTTGAACACATAATGGCTGAAAACATCTCAAATTTGATGAAAAGCATTAACCTTCAGCTCCAAAAACACCAAGTAAGAAAACACAAAGAGAACCACATCTAGATATATTATAGTCAAATTGCTGAAAAAGAAAATCTTGAAAACAGCAAAAAAACTCATGTCTAAGAAAACAATAATAATGTAGTAATGGCTCACAAACAGTAGTAGAGGCCAGAAAACAATAAAATGATAGAGTGCTGAAAGGGAAAAAAACTGATGTAAGAATTTTATATCCAGCAAAACTGTTCTTCAGAAATGAAACTGAAATAACACGTTTCCAGATAAACAAAAACTGAGAGAATTCACTGCTGGCAGATCTTCCCTATAAGAAATAATAAAGGAATAGCTTTGGGCTAAAAGAAAATGCTACCAGATGGTAACATGAATCCATAAGAAATACTAAAGAGTATTGGAAATGCTAAACATGTGGGTAAATAAATATAAAAGGCTGTGTGTGCATTTTTCCACTTATTTTCTTATAAAGATATTATATAAAGGAATAATTATAATACTATAGTTATCTTTATGACATTACAGCAGGGCCTCAAATAACAATTTTGTTCAATGTCATTTCATTATAATGTTGATAAGAAGTAGGAACTTAATTCTTGTATCTATCAATTAGCCTTATAGTGTGCCACAGGGGGGCGACGTGTTGCAGGGAATGGTGGCGGGGGCGCTCTTGGATTTGAGGGTTACTTTCCAGAGCCAGCTGAGGAAGGAGCGGGGCTCTGAATCCCACAGAGCCCATCCCAGGGTTGTCACGGATGGGGGGAATAAGCACAAGTCATCACAAACACTTCTCTGTTTGCCAGGAGAGGGGACATGGTGGCTCTTCCCTCTTAGTAAGGAAGGCCCCAAACACCCGTGTCCAAAGGCTTTTTTGAGAACCATATGCACAGGGGTATATAGCAAAGCTCATAAATCAATGTCAAAAGGTTATGTTTACAGAAAACAGAGAACATAGATAACAATTGGAGGAACACAAGAGACCTGCCTCAGGTCAGGGTCTATGAATAATGTAAATCTCCTTCCCAGTATGAGCCGATTATCATCACTTTTGAGGGAAGAACAAAGCATACTTAGAGGAACTTAATTCTAGGCCTGTTTGTCCCTGAGAGCCTGATCCAGTTTAGGGCTGTACCTGCCTTTGGGAACGTGTCAAGCCGGAGCCAGGCGGGCGGTGCAGAGCCACCGAGAGATAAGAAGACTTCTTTCAGAAAGAATGAGGACTCCAGCCCTGTCCAAGCCGAGCCAAGGGGTGCGGGCCTTTTTGCCCTTTCTCTGTGTACCCCAAGTCCTTGTCTCACTGCCCATACCGGCCAATGTCTAGCTTAGGTTTCCCTTCTCTTGAGAGAACTTACCCATCATCAACAACCGACCATCACAGGGCCAAGCAGGGTGATGTGAAGGAGACAGGGGCTGTGCCCCTGCCAGGGGGACAGGTTTCGTCTCCTCAGTGGCCTGTTTTCCCAAGGCCTCCTTGATTAGCTCCAGCCTTGGAGCCCTCTTGACTGTCGGTGAGGCTACAGTCCCTGAAACCAGGCGGGGTGTTTCCTAACAATAGTGAAAAATTCTTATACGTCATTTTGTTTAAAGTTGCTATCAACAATGCTGAGGACTTAATGATGTGACAGTAACAGCAAAAAGAAATGGAGCTATATTGGAGCCAAGTTTCAGTATTTAACTGTCAGTATTAACCTGAAGTAGATGGTAATAAGTTAAAGATGCATATTGTAATGTCACTAAAAAGTATAAGCAAGGAAAGTTAACACAGGAAATAAAATGATGCTCCAGAAATGTTTGCTTAACACAAATGAAGGCAGTAAAGGAAGAAAAGAAGATCAAAAAGACAAAAGATATATTAAAACTAATAGCAAAATGGCAGGCATGAATTCAATCATATCAGTAATTACCTTACATATTGTGAATAGGCTAAAAATGCCAGTCAAAATGCATAGACTGTCAGACCAAATTTTAAAAAATCCAACTATATATTGCTCATAAGAGAAACGTTTTTAAAAGATTTTATTTATTTATTTATTTATTAGAAAGAGGGGGAGGATGGGAGAAAGAGGGAGAGAAACATCAATGTGCGAGAGAGACCTCTCTAATACCCCAACTGGGGACTTGGCCCACAACCCACACGCTTGTGCCCTCTCTGGGAATTGAACCAGCCACCTTTCGGTTCACAAGCTGGCACTCAATACACTGAGCCACAGCAGCGAGGGTGAGAATCAGTTTTGTTTTGTTTTTTTTAATTAATTAATTTATTTTTCCAAATACATTTGTCTCTGCCTTCCTCCCACCACTTTCCCCTACCCCCTCCTCCCTCTCCCTCCCTCAATCCTTCCCCACTTTTGTTTTGTCCATGAGTCCTTGCTATATGTTCCTTGACTTGCCCCTTCCCTTCCTTTCAAAGACACTAAAAGGTTGAAAGGAAAAGGAGGGGAAAAATATACCATGAAAATAGTAACTATAGTGAATTGGAGTGACTATATTGATACACAAATAGACTTCAAGAGAAGAGATATTACTAGAGATGAAGAGGGACATTTCATAATGTTAAAAGGGTCAAGACATTTGGGAGCATACAATATTTATGTGTATATACACACCAGTGGATCCCCAAAATACATGAAGCAAAAGCTGACAGAGTTGAAGAGAGAAATAGTTCAACAATTATAGTCTCAGTACTCCTTTCTCAGCAGTTGATAATACCAGCTAGCTAAAAAATCAGCAAAAAAATACAGAAGATTAAATAGCATTACTATAGACTGAATGTTTGTGTCCCCCAATTCCCCAGATTCATGGTATAGCCTAATCTCCAATATTATGGTATTTGGAGGTGTAACCTTTAAGAGATAATTAGGTTTGGATGTTGTCATGGGGAAAGAGTCACCATGATGGGCTTAGTGCCAGTATAAGGGGATGAAGAATAAGAAGACAGCTGTCTGTGAACCAGAAAGTAGGTTCTTAACACTTACCAAGTCTGCTGGCACCTTGATCTTGGATTTCCCAGACTCCGGATCTATAAGAAATGAATGTTTTTTTGTTTAAATCACTCAGTACATGGTAGATTTTTTATAGCAAACTGAGTTGACTAAAACAAGGACTATCAACCAGCTTGACCTGACTGACATGTAAAACACTACACCCAATGACTGCATTGTACACATTCTTGTCAAGTAACATGGACTGGTATTTAGGATGGATCATACGCAAGGTCATAACATAAGTTTCAAAAAATTGAAAAGGATTGAAATTATACCAGGTTTGTTCTCTGGGCACTGTTGGATTGGATTAGAAATCGGCAACAGAAAAAATCTGGAAAATCCCCATATATTTGGAAATTAAGCAGTATACTTCTAAATAACCCATGGATCAAAGAAGACATCACAAGGACAATTTTAAAATCTTGAAGTGAATGAAAATGAAAACATACTAAAATTTATGAGATATAGCTAAAGCAGTTCTTAGAAGAAAGTTTATAGGTTTAAACATGTGTATTAGAAAGAATAAAGATCTAAAATCTGTGTTTCCACCTCAAGAAGTTAGAAAATTAAGAGCAAATCAAACCTGAAATAGAGAAAATAATAAAGATAAAAGTGGAAATTAATGAAAGAAAAAACAAAATGCCATTGCCATAAAAGGTATGACATTTGGGACTGCCTGTGTTGTTTCTGCTGACAAAACTTTATATAGAAATTTGTTTAAATTTAGTTAACATAAAATTTAACACAGTTAAATTTAGTAAAAATACTGGCAATGCAGTAATAACAGCTATTCCTCGAATTATTCTAAGGCAGTTCACAAAACGTGGCCTCTTGGCATGCAGTATCAGCATCATCTGAGAACCTGTTAGAAACGCAGCTTCTCTGGTCCCACTCCAGATCTACCAATTCAGAAACTGAGGGCAGGACCCAGCAACCTAACTTTTAACAAGTCCTGTAGATGGTTCTGATGCACACTGAAGTCTGGGAATCACTGATGTAAGGCCTTGGGTGTAATGAGCAGAGGAGCAAGAACTTATAGTACCTGCCCTTCTTGGGGGATTAACAATGGTACTATCTGATATGGTGGTACATTGTAGAGAAAAGGTAGTACTAACATTTTAAAACACTATTGGTCACTGTCCTTGAATGATTCTTAGCTACCAGGAACTATTCTCAGTGATTTAATCTATGAAGAAGACCTAAGGTAGAAAAGTAGAGCCACATAAAAAATAAAGACCATAGGAGATTTTTACTCCTTTCCCAGCACTGTACGTGTTTTATGACTAGAGGAAAGGGAGCCATGCTGTAATAGAGCTGCTTTCTGAGGCTGCCAAGCATCCCTGTTAATAACTTTTTTTGCACTAACTCAGGGACTGTATGTCTTAACAATGTGACTAGAAGTAGATAAGAAGTGGTACTTTGCCACAGAATGTGAAGTCAGCACTGGAAGGACTGAGAAGGAAAAGCTGTGGAGGAAGGCTACTTTGAGGATTATTGTAACTACTTATTTCTAACCATAAGATAACTATGGTCAACTTCAGGTTGTCCTATGTCAGGTTACTTTATAAATATCAAAGGACAGCAAAACAGAAAATAGGATAGTGGTTGTGTATGTCAGTTTGTCCTCTCTGTCTTTAGCCATAGAGAAGGTTTCTCAATCAGTGGAATTGAGAAAAACTGAAAGATCTCACACACCCTGTTCTTCTAGTAAATTTCAGAACTAACTATTCATACAAGGGTAAGTAAGCAAAGATAAAACAAATAGATGGCTTGGCTGGTGTGTCTCAGTGGATTGATCATTGGCCTGCAAACTGAAAGGTCCCTGGTTCCATTCCCTGTCAGGGCACATGCCTGGGTTGCAGGCCAGGTCCCTAGTTGGGGATGTGTGAGGGGCAACTGATTGATGTTTCTCTCCCTCTCTTTCTCCCTCCCTTCCTCTGTCTCTCAAAATAAATAAATAAAATCTTTAAAAAAAAATATATAGAGAACTGACTTTCACTTAAACGTGGCATATGGTACACAAATGCCCCTTTCTTCCCAAAACATCTCTAAAATAATGGAAAAGTTTTTTTAAAACAAAAGACACAAACATAGCACACCTTGAGCACTCCCTGCCCTCACAAAAAAGTAAAGGAAAACAGTGGAAAAGGGGGAAATGGCAACCAAAATTTGAAAGCTAGAAAATGGATGGATAAGTTGCTAACACTGGCTTCAATGCCAGCACTGAATGAAGATCTTAAGCAGGGCATTTCCTGTCTAGAAGTGCACAGGGATTAGAATACCAGGTATTCCTGAAAATGGAGGTACATGTGCGGCTTAAAACAGAAGGATTAGTTGAAAGTATAACGTTCTGAAAGTTACTGGACTGCCAGATGACCTCCCACACCTTTCCTGTGACTATCCTAAAGAGTATAGACTTAAGGACAAAAAGGAATATCTAAGGGTGAGGTTACAGCTCTGAAGAGAGGGATAGTGAAATAATTTATACTAAATAGTGAGACCTTTTGGCCCTCTTAAACACAGCTAGTAGAATGCTGGCAGTCTTACAGTTCTAAGAACAGGAGGTTTGGATTTTTTTCTTTTTTCTTCTCTTAAATGGACCAGGCAATGGGGAAAAACTAAAGATAAAAACATCTGGAGGTCCCCAGTAAAATCCATCAGTCAGCCAACTCTATACATGCATAGAGAGTTTGTCATCAGCTTTTTTAGCACTTCACTTTAACGTAGGAGCAGGTACTTATTTAAATAGGACCAAAATTAAGGAAAATCTCTAAGATGTAAAATAGAGAACAAAACAAAAAGAATAACTGAACTTGGAGGAGACAAAAATTGAAAGCAGAGAAAATGTAAAAACAAACAGAAAAAAAACCCTAAACTAAAATTTAGACCTTCAGAGAAATTGACAAGCTACTGCATCCATGTAAAAAAAACAAGAACAGAAAGCCATTAAAAAATGAACGTTCACAGAAGAGAAAGTTTCTTGGAAATTAAAAACATGACAAACTCACTAAATGAGAGAAAATATTCACAAATTATCTATCTGATGTGTCTAATACCCAGAATATATAAAGGACTTCCACAATAACAAAGCAACACAATTTAAAAGTGAGCTAAAGATTTGAATAGACATATCCCCAAAGTAATTTTACAAATTGCCATAAGTACATGAAAGAAAAACGCTCAATGTCATTTATCATTAGGGTAATACAAATCAAAACTACAATGAGATGTCACTTCATACCTTTAAGATGGTTGTCATCAAAAAGCAAAAGGGAAAATAAGTTTGGAACCCTCTTACATTGCTGATAGGAATGCAAAGTGGTGCAACCACTGTGGAAAACAGTTTGGCAATTCCTTTTAAAAGCTAAACATGGAATTATCACATCATCCATTAGTTACACTCCTAGGCGTATATCCAGAAGAACTGAAAGCAGGGACCCAGATACTTGTACACCAATATTCATAACAGCATTATTTACAATAGCCAAAAGGCAGAAGCAACTCAAGGGTCAACAGACACATGAACACATAAGCCAAATGTGATACATACATACAGTAGAATATTATTCGGCCATCCAGAGTAATGAATTGTGCCCTGGCTGGTGTGGCTTAGGTGGTTGGGCATCGTCCCACAAACCAAAAGGCCACTGGTTCCATTCCATGTCAGGGCACATGCTTGGGTTGTGGGTTTGGTCCCCAGTCACTGCATACAGAAGGCAATTGATACTTCTCTGTCACATTGATGTTTCTCTTTCTCCCTCCCTTCCCTTCTCTTTAAAAATAAAAAAAAATATATGAAAAATAAATAAAGTATTGAATTTGTGACACAGGCTACAACACAGATGAACCTTGAAAAAAGCATGCTAAATGAAATAAGCCAGACATAAAAGGACAAATATTGTATGATTCCACTTACACACCTAAAATAGCAAATTCATAGAGACAAAGTAGATTATAGAGGTACCAGGGCTGAAGGGAGGAGAAATAAGGAGTTACTACTAAATGGTTACAGTGTTTCTGCTTGAAGAAAAAATTTTAGAATAGTGGTTATAATAGGACAACATTGTGAATATGATTAATTCCACTGAATTATACATTTAGAGATGGTCCAAATATGGCAAATTTCACTTGATATATATTTTACCAAAATTTTAAAGAATAAATAATATTACCAAAAACCATTGAATTGTACATTTTAAATAAGTAGAATATGTAATGTGTGAATTATATCTCAATAAAGCTATTAAGATACGATAGCAGAGGGGTATGGGGTAAAGATTGATGTTTTTAATGGTACAAACCTGCAAACAAGTAGTGAATGAGCTGTGGAGGTCTAATGCACAGTATAATTAATAGAGACAACAATATTGTACTTTAATTATATAATGTGATAAATATTGCTACAACTGCAACAAATGTATGAAAGTAACACTCTGTACACCTTAAATTTACACATTATGTGTCAAATCTATTCAATTAAAAATGGGGTTTTTTAAAAGAGATTTTATTTATTTTTCAAGGGAGAGGAAGGGAGGGAGAAGGAGGGAAAGATGTGCAAGACATGTCAATCAGCTGCCTCTCTCACACCCCCAAGTGGGGACCTGGCCCACAAACCAGGTATGCTCCCTGACTGGGTATCGAACCAAACCTCGGGCTGGCCAAACCCTTGGGGGCCACAGGCTGGCACCCAATCCACTGAGCCTCACCAGTCAGGACTTAAATAATGTTTTCAAAACTTCCAGCCAAGATAGAGGTGTAGGTAGATATGCTTTGCTTCCTCGCACAACCAAAAGAAGGATACAACCAATTTAAAAACAAAAAACAACCAGACCTGCCTGAAAATTAGACTGCATGTCAGCCCAACAACCAAGGAGTTCAAGAAAAAACATTCATCCAGGCTGTTACAAGGGGTGGAGACAGGCAGCTGGGCAGAGAGGATGTGACCAGGAGGTCAAGGCAGTGGCTGCCAACCAGGTGGTCACACATGGGTGGTCCCACAATCACATGTGGATATACCGAGAGGAACAGCTAGGGAAAGAGACAGACCACACAACCCAGGGTTCCAGCACAGGGAAATAAAACCTCAAAACCTCTGGCTGTAAAAACCTGTGGGGCTGTGGTCATGGGAGAGAAACTCCGTCTCACAGGAGAGTCTGTTGGAGTGACCCTCCGGGTTCTAGAATGTACACAAACCTTCCCACCCAAGAATCAGCACCAGAATGGCACAATTCACTTGTGGATAGTGAAGGAAGTGACTGAAAGCAGCCCACGAGACGAGCAAGCAGCAGTGCTCCCTCTCTGACCCCTCCCCCACATACAGCACCACAACCCAGAGAAGTGGGTTGTCCCGCCTTGGTGAATACCTAAGTCTCCACCCCTTGCAACATAACAAGTACACTGAAGCAAAGAAATACGGCCCAAATGAACAAACAGTTCAAAACTCCAGAAAAAGAACTAAGTGGCGAGGAGATAGACAACCTATCTGATGCAGAGTTCAAAACACTGGGTTATCAGAATGCTCACAGAAATGATTGAGTATGGCCACAAAATAAAGGAAGAAGTGAAGGCTATACAAAGTGAAATAAATAAAAATACACAGGGAACCAATAGTGAAGGGAAGGAAACAAGGACTCAAATCTTAACAATTTTGAACAAAAGGAAGAAGTAAACTTTCAGCCAGAACAGAATGAAGAAACAAGAATTCAAAAAAATGAGAGGCTTAGGAACCTCTGGGACAACTTCAGATGTTCCAACATCTGAATCATAGGCATGCCAGAAGAAAAAGAGGAAAAGCAAGAAATTGAAAAGTAATTTGAAAAAAATAATGAAGAAAAACTTCCCCGATCTGGAGAAGGAAACAGACATACAAGTCCAGGAAGCACAGAAAGTCCCAAAGAAATTGGACTCAAGGAAGAACACATCAAGACACATCATAATTCAATTATCCAAGATTAAAGATGAGAGAATCTTAAAAGCAGCAAGAGACAACGAGACAGTTACCTACAAAGGAGTTCCCATAAGACTAGCAGCCGATTTCTCAAAAGAAAACTTACAGGCAAGAAGGGGCTGAAAAAAGTATTTAAAGTCTTGAAAGGCAAGGACCAACATGCAAGATTACTCTATCCAGCAAAGCTATCTTTTAGAGTGGAAAGGCAGATAAAGTGTTTCTCAGACAAGGTAAAGTTAAAGAAGTTCATCCTCACCAAGCCCTTGTTATATGAAATGTTAAAGGGACTTACCTAAGAAAAAGAAGATCAAAAACTATAAACAGTAAAATGACAAAAACCTCACAACTATCAACAACTGAAACTAAAAAACAAAACTAAGCAAACAATTAGAACAAGAATAGAATCACAGAAATGGAGAGCACATAGAGGGTTATCAGTGGGGAGAGGGAAGGAAAGAATGGGGGAAAGGTACAGGGTATAAGAAGCATCATTGGTATGCACAAAATAGACAAGGGCAGGTTAAGAATAGTATAGGAAATGGAGAAGCCAAAGAACTCATATGTATGACCCATGCACATTAACTAAGTGGCGGTGGGGGGGAATGCTGGGTGGACAGTGGGTGGAGGGGAGAGGAGGATAAAGGGGAGGGAAAAAATGGGACACCTGTTGTAGCATAATCAATAAAACATACTTAAAATATAATGTTGAGGGAAAACAATGTTTTCAATGATAGCAAAAAGGAAATGTTTAGAGAAGGATTAGAAGATAAAGTTGAAGGCTTTCCGAAGGAATAGAACAACAACAAATGGAAATAAAGAAAAAGATAATTAAAAGATCGGCCCAGGAGGCCCAGAATCCAAATAACTGCAGGACACATTTGTACTAAGTTTTCTGCCCCCTATACACGTAATAAGGGGTCCCCTTTCCTCCACTTTCCAATATCATTTTCTCTGATTTTTTCCTGGGCCTTCAGCTGCAAAGTTGTTTATGTCCATTTCTCTGCCAACAGTTTATTTAAGGCATCCTAGGCTAAACTTTCTATCATGCTTCTCATAATTCTTTCAGTCTGTGCTTATTACCCAATTCCAAAATCACTTCCATATTTTTTAGATATTTGTTGCAATAAGATTCCTCTACCCAGATACCCAAAACATTCATTTAAATGTCATCAGCTCAGAAGTCCCAAATCTCATTATTTAAATTATATATAAGTGAGGCTCTGAGTGTGATCCATCCTGGGACCCAATTCCTCTCTATTTATGGACTTAAGAAACAAACAACAACAACAAAAAAAACCACAACAAGTTCTCTACTTCTACAATATAGTGATGGGACATCCATAGGTTAGGAGAGACAGTCCCATTCAAAAGAGAGAGGTGGTAGGAAAAAAGAGTCATCAATTCCAAGCAATTTTAAAATCCAGCCAGGCAGACTTCAAGGTTTCAAGGTTAGGTTTCAAGGCCTGGAAAATAGCCACCTGCAGCTCAGTACTCTGCCATCTGAGAAATCCTTTTTCATGAAAGATAGCATGTGTTCACAGCTGAGTTGTTTTATCAGCTTGTTTTCCTGTCTCTAGAATTTGGGGGGTTTAATAGCCGTCTTTAATTTTGTACTCTCTGTTCCCTTTTAGCTCAGTTAACAGTATTACTGCTGACATAAAATTCTCAAGAATTTTGTGACTATGCCGCATATGTCACAGGGATTTAGTTGATTAATCAACAACTAGATAACATTCTCCTCCAAAATTGAAAGCTTTGACAAAAGTATAAGGATCTGGTATACCAGTGTTAGGGAATGGAAAAACTACCTCTTTTAGCCAAACAGTGAGGAATTTCGGTATAGGCTTTTAGGGGTCAATTTATAGTACGCATTTTTAAAAAAACATTTTAAATGCTTATTTCCAGCTGTTCCACTTATGAAAAATTATCCTAAGAAAGTAGTCAAAAGATATGAGCAGAGCTTTATTCTCAGAGGAAATGTTCATGATATATTGTGTATGTGTATGTAGTTTATTGTGTATTGCATAATATACATTTTCCATATTTCCTCAATTCTAAGGGTCCATTAATTGTACCATATCCATGTAATAACTGCTAGGGAAAATAACTTCAAAGGCATTAAAATGAAGACGAAGTACATAGGAGATTATCTCCAGGAATACATGATTTACAAGTGACCTATTTATACTTTCCTGTATCATCCATAATGACTACATTGAATATGTATTATTATGATAATCATTTTTATTTTGTAGACCCTTTATTTAATGTATTTACTTAAATTAATGGCAGTCGTAATTCAAGAAGACAGCTTCCAGTAAAGGCTATTGGGAATGTGGATATCATACTATTTGTTTTTAGTCTTGCCTTTGAATGTCTAGAAAAGAATTAAATGTGTTAGTATGTATTGTTTGAATGCTCCATATGATTCCAACATTCCTTTAATGAGAACCTCTTTGTCTTTTTACCTAAGAGGCTGAAAAGAGTGAAGATTCTTCAGGTGCTGCAGGCCTTTCAGGCTTACATCGCACATACAGCCAGGACTGCAGCTTTAAGAACAGCATGTACCATGTAGGAGATTATGTCTATGTAGAGCCCGCGGAAGCCAACCTACAACCTCATATAGTCTGTATTGAGAGACTGTGGGAAGATTCTGCTGGTAAGTTCATTTTAAATTGAAGGGTAGATTTGTGAGATGTGATTGCTGTATTCCTTGGTCCTCAGGGAAGAAAATTGTAATTCAGACCTTTTACGTCTTCTAACAGTAGTTCTGCAATGTATAAAATACAGTAAAGCATCGATTATATTAAAAACATAGGATCTAGCACTGTGAAGCAATGGCACAGTCGAGTCAAAAGAAATGTAATTTCTTGAAGTCTAGTTGATACTTATTCATTCAATATTTATTAAAAACACACCATGAGCCAAACTCTGTAGGTAGCAGAGAGTCAGAAGAACAAAAGACTCATATTTTGCCCCTGGCAAAACAACTCCAATAAAAATCACAAATAAAAGATTATCATAGGGAGACATGTGCCTTCGCTTAGAATTTGATTTCAAAAAGTCTTCCTAGAACAAGTGCCTTTAACTTGAGACATGGAAAATGAATAGGAATTAATGAAGCCCAAAGCAGGCAGAAATGTGATCCAGGCAATCCAATTTTTTCAGCCATTCATCATGTGAAATACTTTTGCATTCCTGACCCCAGCAGAGTAGAACAGGTCTCATCACCTTCCTTATTCTATGTATTACTTATCTTTTAATATGAGGGGAACAGTAGCATTTTTTAAGGCCTTATTACACTTCATTATTTTACAGTATTATTTCTTCTAAGATGATTATATTAAGGAACATGGCCCAAAAAGCACATTGGTAGGTTCAGACCATGGCAAAATGGATGAAGTTGCTCATTCTGCAAAGAATATGTGATTTCTGTTAATGGTAATTCTCTCTCTCTCTCTCTCTCTTTCTCTTTGTTTTTGAGGGGAAAAATGGTTGTATGGCTGTTGGTTTTATCGGCCAAATGAAACATTCCATTTGGCTACACGAAAATTCCTAGAAAAAGAAGTTTTTAAGAGTGACTATTACAATAAAGTTCCTGTTAGTAAAATTCTAGGAAAATGTGTGGTCATGTTTGTCAAGGTAAGAAATTCATTAGTCCCAAAAGTATAAATCATTCTGTGGGAATAAAATTTATAAGTACACAAAAAAATGATATTTATGAAATTGGGAGCTCTTTTTTAAACTGTTTGGAAAACTTTTTTTAAAGCTGTGTCTGTATTCTATAAATGAAGATTTAGGAAGAAATATACTTGAACATGAGGGTGAAAGACCATTTGCTGCCTGTGCTACGTAACAATATACAATCAACTTACATTTTTTTATTTTGCCAGAATAATTTTTAAGGCTTGACATTTTCTGAAAGAGCAGCATAACTTGCTAGTGTTTTCAGGTAATAAGTTGTACTTTTTGTGTATCTATCACATGTAGCACAGGAGCCCTGCCCATAGCTTTAAGGAACATTATAGCTATATGAAACACTAATATATTTTCAAAGGGCAATTGTTAGCCTAAATAAGTTAAATGGTATGTATTTGATAAAATTATTCTGAATCAAGGAAATAACTGCTATATCTCTAGCCATTTACTATTTGTTTGTAACTCTCAGGAGGTCTAAAAAGTTTTAACTTTTGATTGGTTTGTATTTATTTTTGGATGTTGTTGTTGTTTATTGATTTTCAGAAAAATCACCTAATTAATTTTATCATTATAATCCCCCAGGAATACTTTAAATTATGTCCAGAAAACTTTAGAGATGAAGATGTTTTTGTCTGTGAATCACGGTATTCTGCCAAAACCAAATCTTTTAAGAAAATTAAACTGTGGACCATGCCCATCAGTTCAGTTAGGTTTGTCCCTCGGGATGTGCCCTTGCCTGTGGTCCGAGTGGCCTCTGTATTTGCAAATGCAGATAAAGGGGATGATGAGAAGAACACAGACAACTCAGAAGACAGTCGGACTGAAGACAATTTTAACTTGGAAAAGGTATGTAGATAATAGCCAAACAGAAAAGAATTTTACATTTCAAAATAGACACTATAAAAGAATGGAACTATAAAGGAGAGACAAAAGTTAATACTTGGTCCTGACTGGTGAGGCTCAGTGGGTTACGCATGGTCCCGCAAACTGAAAGTTCTCTTGTTTGATTCTTGGTCAGAGCATGTGCCTGGCTTGCAGGCTAGGTCCCAGGTTGGGGGCATGCAAGAGGCAACCCATCGATGTTTCTCTTGTGCATTGATGTTTCTCCCTCTCTTTCTTCATTCCTTCCCCTCTCTCTAAAAATAAATAAATAAATAAAGAGCTTTTTTAAAAATGAAGAAATAAAAAGAAATCAATACTTAGGACAATAGAACAGTAGAATTTAAAAGTAAATCCAAGTGCTTACTCTGACAAGTCCAGTAAGAAAGCTGCCAACGATTCTAATAAAGAAAAAAAAGGGAATTAAGCTCAGACATTTAAAATGTGGAAGAAATTAAGGACTTCTATGTTTTTGTTAATAAATTTGGAAGCCTGAATAAAGTGAATAATTTTGTAGGATAATGTAAATTACTAAGGTTGAATCAAGAAGAGCTATAACACATAACATGACAAAATTTTTTAAGATGCCAAAGAGCTAACCCCAAAGAGCACTCAGATCAGACAATTTCATAGGTGGATTTTTTTTAACCCTTTAAGAGACCTATAATTATAATGTTTCAATTATTTCAGAGCATGGAGAACAAAGAAAACTTCCCAGTTTGTTTTACAAATCCAAAATAGTCTTGATTCCAAAGCCTGACAAAATAAAAAGCTATAGTTTAGTCTCACAAATATTGATGAGAAAAGAAAATACTTGGGGAGAAAAGTATTTTTACAAGTGAAATCTAACTAGTTGTTTAAGAACATGACCAAGTAGAGGAGAGTTCATTCTCAGAATGCAAGGATTGTTCAAAATTAGGAAAACTCACTAATTTTATTATAGTAATAGGTTAAAAGAGAAAGTATTTAATAAAGTACACTACTTAAGTTTCTAGATGCATATTTCCTCAAAGTGCTTTTTTAAGTATATTTAATCTTTATTGTATTTTTTCCCATTATCCTGTAGTTCCCTTATATTCTCCACCCCCCAGCAAACACCATACTGCTGTCCATGTCCATGAGTCCTTTTTCCTTTTTGCCACCCCCTAACCTCTCCCTACCACTAGCAAAGAAATTTTTAAAAGATTATTTTTGTGCCTAAAGCCTAAAAAAAAGAAATTCTCTTTTAAGTAATACACATGAGAAAGGAGCTTGCTGTATCATTACCTATGTTTTTCTGAAAGTAACCAAAGTAGTTAGACAAACAAAAGTAGTGAAAATATTGACAGAGGCAAGATTTTTTTTTGCAGATAATAGAAAATCTATATGTCAGTAGCTTTTTTATATAAACATAATTCATAAGCCTTTTGAAGGGAAAATGAAAACTGAATATACTTCAGCTGTTAGAAAATTACATGGGAGAAAATATCTAATTCACATTAACAACAAAATAGATTAAGAAAAATAAATAAAGAAAACAATAACCTTAAGAAAAAGAAAAAGAAATAACCTTAAAGAAATAAATAGAACCTGTGAGAAGAGAAACAGTCAGTCTACTGAAGGACATAAAAGACTTGAATAAATTATTTTTGGAATGGACAAGATTATTCTGACATTTTTATGAAAAAATAAATATGTATGTGACAGTCACTAGAAAAAAGAAAAATAAAAGAAAATAATCTAGAAAACTTGACAGCATTTGAGCTCTTGCTCCCTTGTATATGTCATGAAAAAAAATGTATGCCTTGAGCTTACAGATGTTACATTTTACAAAACTATATTTAAAAAATTGAGATGCTAGCTCAGGACTAGCCAGTGAAAGACATAAACTTTTCACAATTAAATCCAGAATGTTAAGGTAGTATTTTAAATTAGCAGGAGTGGATGGAGTCAAATGATACTTGAAAAATTGCTAGCGATTTGAAAAAGAAAAGGAGCAAAAAAAAAAAACCAACATGCACTCTTACTTCATATCCAAAATAAATAAGATATAAACATAAAAAAGAAACAATACTAACTAAAAAGAAAGAGCACTAGTTTCTAACCTAAGTACCTTTACTATATTTACCTGTAATCCTTTATTCATTTATAAGCTTAGAATGGGTTCTGTGTATGCTATTATACAAAACCCAGGAGTCATGAAAGAAAAAAGTGATCATTTTATTGATTTGCAAATGAAAACCTCAGTTAGTTTAATAAAACAGTCTAAGGACTACTATTTCTAATGTACAAAGAGTTCTTTAAAGTCTTAAGGAAAAAGTAACACCAAAAAAGCAAAGGACCAAATAGATCATTTATAGAAGGAAAGCAGCCAAAACACATAACAAAATGTATTAAACTAAGAGTTTTCAAAATGCTTAACAAAGATTGGCAAGAATTCTGTAGACATGCAGCCTGGTATGGGGCAACGCCCTCATCTCCCTTAATGACATTGTCTTTGACCCTGCAGTTTGATGACAGGAAATGTGCTTCCACATAGTACTCACAGGGACCCCAAAGGATTCTCTTCAGGGAGTGACATTAGTATAGTTGTAAAAGAAAAACTACGCCAAACCCAAATGCCCATGAATAGGAATGGGAATTAAGTTGTACATCCACATAATACAGACTGCAGCCAATGAAAGGAGTAAAGTAGGTCTATTATAGTAATACTGAAAATTTTCCAAGTTAGTGGGGTAAAGGTGTTACTAATTAACAGATTGCAGAATGAGATGGGGTTCATCATCACTTGAAACAAAAATGTGTCTTTGTATATTAATGTGAAAACAACATGGATAGTATGTACTAAACTGCATTGTCTCAGGTTAGATCACAGAAGAGTTTTCTAGGTTTTACATGCGCTAATGATTGGATTATTTCCAACACATATATAACTATGAAAGACAGTTTTAAAATTGATCATGTAAAAACGGGAAAAAAATTAAAATCTTAGCATCTTAGAAAAAAATGTCCATTTTCATGTGCTAATACTGATATTTCTTACAGTTTATCAGTATATGTGGGAATCATAGAGCATTAATTTTAAAAGAACTATCAGTGGAAGCCAATGTGAAATTAACTTAGATTTGTTATTTTTATTATTAGAATTCATAAGTCCCCAGGGTCCTCTCTCTGTTTTGTCTCATTATTTTGATATTGGACGGCTAAGACAAGTCATTCCAGGAACTTTTTTAAAGAGTAACTTTAGGAAATAACCCATTCCTAAAATAAAAAGGTTTGCGTTTCGTTTTTTTTTTTTTACTATAGTGCACATAAAATATTATAGTGGTTTAAAGTGTGCAATACAGTGATTCAGCACTTATGTAACCTGTCACTCTACAAAGTTATTACAATACTGTTGGCTATATTTTCTGTGGTATACATTACATCCCATGACTTATTTATTTAATAACTGAAAGTTTGTACCTCTTAATGCCCTTTATCTTTTCATGCATATTCCCTGGCCTCCATCAGTTTGTTCTCTAAGTCTGAGAGTCTGTTAGATTACACATGTAAGTGAAATCATATGGTATTTTTTTTCCTCTGTCTGACTTACTTTACGTAGCATAATACTCTCTAGGTCTATCCATGTTGTTGCAAATGACAAGATTTCTTTTTTATGGCTCAGTAATATTCCATTGTGTGTGTATGTGTATCACATCTTTGTTCGTGTACAGATGGATACCTAGGTTACTCTCATATCTTGGCTATTGTAAATAATGCCACAGTGAACACAGGTGTGTGTATCTTCCATATTAGTGTGTTGGTTTTCTTTGGACAGATAGCCAGAAGTGGAGAATTGCTTGATTGTATGGTAGTTCTATTGTTAAATTTTTGAAAAACCTAAATACTGTTTTTCCATAGCAGCTGCACCAATTTACAACCCTACTAACAGTGCACACAGGTTTCATTTTCTCCAAATCCTTGTTAATACTTGTTATTTGTTATCTTTTTAATAGCTATTTTGACAGGTGCGAGGTGATATCTCATTGTGGTTTTGATATACATTTCCTTTATAATAGTTGAGCACCTTTTCATGTGTCTGTTAGCCATCTGTATTTCTTCTTTGGAGAAAGGTCTGGTCAGGTCCTCTACCTACCCCCCTCTTTTTTTTAATCCTCACCTGAGGATATATATAGAGAGAGAGAGGAAGGGAGAAAGAGAGAGGGAAAGAGAGAGACATTGATTGGTTGCCTCCTGTAGGCTCCCTGACCAGGGACTTGAACCTGCAACCAGGGTATGTGCAACCTTTCCATGTATGGGATGACACTCCAACCAGCTGAGCCACACTGGCCAGGCCCTCTGCCCATTTTTTATTTGGATTGTTTGTATATTTTTGATGTTGAGTTGTATGGGTTCTTTATAAATTTTGAATATTAACCCCTTATCAGAAAATATCACTTGCAAATATCTTTCCCTATTCAATAAGTTGCCTTTTGTTTTGTGGTTTCCTTTGCTGTGCAAAACCTTTTAGCTTTGATGGAGTCCTGTTTGTTTATATTTGCTTTTGTTGTGCTTGCCCAAGGAGACACATAAAAAAAAATATTGCTAAGAACGATGTTAAAGAGGTTACTTCCTATATTTTCCTGTAGGAGTTTTATGGTTTCAGGTCTTACATTTCAGTCTTTAATCCATTTTCAGTGTATTTTTGTGTATGGTATATAAAGTGGTCCAGTTTTATTTTTTTGCCTTTAGCTATCAGTTTTTCCAACACCATTTATTGAAGAGACTGTCTTTCCCCATTGTATTTTCTTGGCCTCTGTCATAGATTAATTGACCAGAAAAGAGTATTCTTAATCTCAGGGGTTACTTTATATATAGCTTCCATTTCTCCAAGTGTCCCTTCCCTAGCGTTAATGTGGCACCTCTTACATTCTTAAGGATTTTCCCCAAAGACTATTTTAATATCATATTTGAAGTCTTTAGGATCAAAACGTCAGATTATTTGGACATTCTAAAGAAGATTATCTTTTTTTGAAGTTTCAGATATTCTCAAGACAGGGAGATGCAGTAGAATATCTTGGGGTTCTGGAGTTTCCTTAGCTTTTAAAACGCCTAGCACTATGTTCATTATCTGCTAGGTTCCCAATAAAGGATCTTTTTTTAAATTTCCATTAGTCAGAAGTTTCTCTATTTTTTCACCAAGACTATAGAACAACAATAATGAATGTTTGTATTTTACACAAATCAGGCATTGTTCTAGGTACCTACATGGATTACGTCATATAAGTTTCCTAACAACCCCATCTAATGAGGACACTAAGGCATAAGAGGTCAAGTAATTTGTCATAGCAGCCAGTAGGTGACAGACCCTATAATTTATTCAAAAACAGTATGTGTGTTTAGGTCACAGAGACTATGCTATTCCTGTCTATTTTGGAATAATTCAAAATGACAACAACAAAAAAAGAAAATATACTTAATGTTAAGAAATTGAGAGCTCAGTAAATGTGGTGAAGAGGAAACTTGTGTAGAATTTGCTCCTTATACTCTATAATAATGCATGAATGAGGCTGCTTCTGGATGCTAAGTCCACTCCAGTGTTATTTTGCTAAAGGCTATGGGAATAGAGGAAGGAGAGAGAGGAGCAAAGCATCCTGAAGTACACAAAATGTTAACTAGAAATTTAAAATAGATACAAATACCATATGATTTCATTCATATGTGGAATCTAATGAACAAAATGAACTAACAAAATAGAGACAGACTCTATTTTCAGAGCAGGCTGAAAGCTCTGAGAGTGGGGGGTAGTTACTGGGTTGAAAGATGGAGCAAAAAGGGGAAAGAACTCATAGACATGGACAACAGTGTGTTGATTGTAGGGAGGATGGTCATATAAGTGGGATAAATGGTAATGAAAACATACAGTAAAAATAAATTAAAAAATAAAATAGATACAACATTTGATAAGACTCAGTTTGATTTCAGTAACCTAATCTTTTGATTTCTTTTCTTCATCAAAGCTTCTATTGTTTTTTCTTCTTTTAATATGAAGGAAAGTCTGTTTTCCTTTCTTACCTTCTCTATCTACTCTTTGATTGTCAACTGCATATCTTCACCCAGTTTCCTTTACAACAGGAGAAAGAAGATGTCCCTGTGGAAATGTCCAATGGGGAACCGGGTTGCCACTACTTTGAGCAGCTCCATTACAATGACATGTGGCTGAAGGTTGGTGACTGTGTCTTCATCAAGTCCCATGGGCTTGTGCGCCCTCGTGTGGGCAGGTAAGTGTTATTGAAGAAGCGGGGATAAGGTTGGTTCTGAGATGTGGAGCCAGTAAAAAAAAAAATAGTTCATCCCTCTTTAGGATGAAGACAAAAGTCTCTCCCCAGGTAACTTACCCAGCTTCCTCTCACACCACACTTCCACTGCTTTTGCCTCTAATAACCATACTTCCTTCATCATATCCCTTCATGAAATCTTTTTTTTCCCTTCTACCATTTACTTAACTCTCAGTCCAAAAATCTCCCTATGCACTTCCTGTGGTGAACTCTAGCTTAAATTTGAAATGGTACTTCTTTAACGGGAAACCTCTATCCCCTCCAGACTGTGTTAGGTCTCCCTGTCACACACTCTCAGAACACCATGTATTTTCTTCTCCTTGGAGCACATATCACATTATATTGTTCTGAGGTTCTGTACTGAACTGCAAATGCCCTAAGAATAGGGACCCTCTCTTTTTGTTCTCCTTTGTATCCCCTATTCCAAACATAGTACCTGAAATATAGTAAGGATTCACATATTTGAATGAACAAATAAATGGATGAAAGTATAAGCTGCATGACATAAAACAAGAGTAAAGGAGTCAAAGACAGGGCTGTGCAGTTGAGGATAGTACTTAAGAGTAGTTGGTTCCAAGAAATCTTGGTTCAAGTCGTAGTGCTGCTAGTTTCAAATTATTTGCAAATGATTTATCTCTTTGAGTCAGTTTCCTTGTATTTGTTTCAGCATTCACTAATCATTTGTTACACACCTCCCATTTGTCAGGGTCTAAGGATGCATAGTAACTAAAACAGACAAATATCCTTAGTCCCATGGATGTTTGTGCTAGTGCAAAGACAAACAATAAACATCATGAATAAGTAAAGTGTATAATATATATCATGTTAAAATAATTTTTTCCCTCAGATGAGTAGCCAGATGTTCATTTCTCTTTTTCAAAGTATCTTCTTCTGTATTTAAAGGGAGGGAAAAAAAATCAAGGAAATTGTTTTATCAAAACAACCAATGAAACTCCTCTACATATTAATTTTTTGGTTAATGGAATTTTTGTTAGATTAATACTTTAAGAATGAAACCCATTAAAATGTTATTTTAATGGAATTTCTCTTTTTTTCCCCCTCCCAAGAATTGAAAAGGTCTGGGTCCGAGATGGAGCTGCATATTTTTATGGCCCCATCTTCATTCACCCAGAAGAGACAGAACATGAACCCACAAAAATGTTCTACAAAAAAGAAGTGTTTCTGAGTAATCTGGAAGAAACCTGTCCCATGACGTGTATTTTGGGTAGGTATTTATGCATTTCATTTAATCACATTCATTCCACAAGTTGATTAAATATTTCTGGACTAGGCATTGTTCTAGATGCTAGGTATGCAGCAATAAACAAAGTCTCTGCTCTTTTAGAGACTTACAGTGGGGTAGAGGTTGGGGAGTCAGTAAATTAAAGTGAAGTTTGTAGAACATCAGGTAATAATTAGGACTGTGAATGAGAATAAAGCAGAGGAAGGAAGATAGAGATTAATGTTGAGATTACCTGTTTTAGGTAATGTATAGGCATCCAAAGCCTCTCTGATAGGTGACATGTGAATAGAGCCTAAAGGAAGTAAGGAAGAAATCCAATTGAATATCTGAGATTCAGCATAGGAAACACCAAATGCAAAGACCTTAAGGCAGAGTATCTGCGCATGTTTAAGATACATTAAGTAAGCTGGGTGGCTGGAGCAGGGCAGGGATGTGTGATAGGGAATGAGCCCTCTGAGGTAACTAAGCACCCAATCATGGTAGGCCCTGCAGGCAGTGCAGAGATCGAATTTGAAGAAGATAGGAAGTCCTGTGAGGATCTGAGCAGAAAGGTGATGTAATCCCACATATGCATTAGAGGAGTCACTATGGCTACAAATTAGAGAATGTGTTGTAAGAAGAACAGTTAAAAGACTTTTACAGTCTCTTTTGGACTCTTAACCCTAGTAATGTTGTTGTCTCCTTTTCAGAAATGGGAAGGACCCAAGTTTTGGCTTCTGTTCCATCTTCCTGAGTATTACAGTGACATTCTGCTTCTCAGATGTAGATATATGCATTACACAGTGCCCTCATTTTCAGCCTGGATTGTTTTTGGTGCTGAATTTTGTCAGACTTAGATGTGATAAAAGTATCTGAAGGGCTTGGTAGTTCAACACATTTTCTTCTTCTCACCCTGCAGAGAGGGAGCAAAGGCTAGTGAAATTAAAACCTTCTTGAGTTTCTGCAGAAAAGAATGTCTTCCTTGTAACTTGTGATTCATGCTAATGCAGTGTCCTAGAGCCTTACTTCCTAGTGTGAACTCAGCCTGGACTCAAAGGGAGCATACCAAAGGTGAGACTGAAGTCTCCTTTGGTTAGGGTAACCACATCACTTACTGTTTTTTAGTTTTTTTCTTAGTGGCTAACCTGGAGATTACCTCTTAAATTTATGACAATCTAGTTTGAATTGATACTAATTTAGTTTCATTAGTATACAGACAGTCTTCTCTACAGCTCCATTTCTCCTGTTTTATGTTGTCAGGAATTACCTCTTTCTACTTTGTGTGCCCATTTAGAGAGATGTATATTGCTTTTGCTTTATTTTTATTTTTCAATTAGAGTTGACATATAATATTATATTAGTTTCAGGTATGCATCTCAGTGATCAGACATTCCCCCCAGCTCCCCTCCCATCTGGCAACCATCAAAATGTTCTCTATATCTGTGAGTCTATTTCTGTTCTGCTTGTTCATTTATTTTGTTTTTTAGATTCAGTTGTTGATAGATACGTATTTATTGTCATTTTATTGTTTCTATTTTTTCTTCTTTTTAAAGAAGACCCTTTAACATTTCATGTCATACTGGTATGATGGTGATGACCTCCTTTAGCTTTTTCTTATCTGGAAAGCTCTTTATATATCCTTCAATTCTAAATTATACCTTTGCTGGGTAGAGTAATCTTGGTTGTAGAGCCTTGCTTTTCATTACTTCGAATATTTCTTACCACTCTTCTGGCCTGCAAAATGTCTGTTGAGAAATCAGCTGACAATTTTATGGGAGCTTCCTTGTATGTAACTAACTGCTTTTTTCTTGCTGCTTCTAAGAGTCTCTCTTTGTCTTTAACCTTTTGCATTTAAATTACGAGGTGTCTTGGTGTGGGCCTCTTTGGGTTCATCTTGTTAAGAACTCTACACTTCCTGGACTTCTATATATATTTCTTTCACTAGATTCGGGAAGTTTTCTGTCTTTTTTTTTTTTTCAAGTATATTTTCAATTTCTTGCTCTCTTCTCCTCCCAGGACCCCCTTGATGCAAATGTTGGTATGCTTGAAGTTGTCCCAGAGGCTCCTTAACTATCCTCATTTTTTTTTTCTTTTTGCTGTTGTCATTGCGTGTTTTTGCCTCCTTAGATTCCAAATCACTCTTTTGATTTTCAGCCTCATCCCCTCTACTGTTGATTTCCTTTAAATTATTCTTCATTTCAGTTAATGTATCCTTTATTTCTGACTGGTTATTTTTTGTGGGTTCCATGTCCTTTTTTTATGCTATTGAAGTTCTAAGTTCATCTATCTACTTTTCCCCTAAGTTCATTGAGCATCCTTATAACCAGTATTTTGAACTCTCCATCTAGTAGATTACTTATCTCCATTTTGTTTAATTCTTTTTCTGGAGTTTTGTTCTGTTCTTTCATTTGGGCCATGTTTCTTTCTCTCCTCATTTTGGCAGCCTCTTGTGTTTGTTTCTATGTATTAAGTAGAGCTGTTGAATCTCCCAGGCTTGGCAGAGTAGCTTTAGGTAGTAGATGTCTTATAGGGTCCAGTGACAGAGCCTTTCTGTTCACCAGAACTGGACATTCAGGTGTGCCCCTAGCCCCAGCCCCTACCCTATGTGGTCTGTGTACACCTTCCTGTGTAGATGAGCCCATCAGTGGGAGGGATTTACCCCAGGCTGATCAGCTGCAAGGACCGACGCCAGCCACTATGGAAGATCAGCTGTGCAGAGTCTCACCCCACGAAGCAGGACTTACTTCAGTAGGGCTCTGATGCCCGCTGAGTCTGCCCCTTGACTGTGTGAGTAGATGTGGTTAGATGGTGCTTCAGTGAGGTCTGAAGCTGTTTGTGGGGTGCCACTGGCTCTCGAGCCTCCTGGGAGGTGTAGGCCAAAGTCAGCTGCTGCTTTGTGTTCTTCCTGGGGCTACCTGGCATGAGCTACAAATCAGTGTGCAGACGGCTGATCCTTTTGCTGGGCTTGGTAGTGTCTGGGAGAGGCCAAGCTGCAAACCAAGGCAGGCTGCTGCTACTGTCCTGCGGCCAGTTAGCAAGAGGTACAGGGCATGAATAGACCATAAGCTACTTATTTGGGAGATTTTAGGCAAGTCTGAAGCATGAGCCAAGATAAGCCATTCATATGTAAGCCACTGGAAACAGCTTGGATGGGCCTGAAGGTTGAGTGGGGTGGGGTCTTGGGGAATAACCAGGGTGGAGAAAATAGTGATAGGTTGATAGAGGCTCAGACATGGTGCCACTTGCAGGCTCTCTGGGGGGAAGGTTCAAAAGAGAAAGAGTGGCCTCTGCCAGCACTTCTGTTTGGAGAAAGCTGCTCCTCCAGCTCCTGCCTTGATGTCAGGCAATTCATTTCCTCCCTGTATGTCTCTGGTGCCTTTTGAGCTCTTGCCCCAGCACTGAAACTCAGAGGGAATTTGTCTAAGTCCATGCACAAGCTCTTTAACAGGAACTGCCTGGGACTCCAGAAGCCCTTCATCGCATTCAGCCACAATCCCCACTGTTTTTATAGCCAGAAATTATGGGGACTTCTCTTCCTGCCACTAGAACTGTGAACAGGGAGACCTGGTATGGGGCTGGGATCCCTCACTCCTCAGGCAGTACCTCCACAACCGAGATACCCCTCTCAGTTTTTATCTGTCACACATCGGTGTGGGATCAGCTCATTCCACATCTCTGCCCCCTCTACCAGTCTTAATGTGGCTGCTTCTTTATATTCTTAGTTGTAGGATTTACTCCAGCTAGATTTCAGGCAGTTCTGAATGATGGTAGGTCTGTAATTTAGTTGTAATTTTGATGTGGTTGGTGGAGGATGTAAATACCGCATTTACCTATGCTGCCATCTTAACTGGAAACCCCATAAATTTCTAATTATTGTTTTATATGTTTATCTTTAAAATCATATTGGAGAAAAAAAGGAGCTATAAACCAAAAATATAACTTTGGCTTTTATATTTACCTGTGTAGTTACCTTTACTGGTGTTTTGAATTTTTTTGTATGGCTTCAAGTTACTGTCTAATATTCTTTCATTCATTCTTGTAAAGGGCGTTTACAAGAACTCCCTTTAGCATTTCTTGTAAAGCAGCTCTACTAGCAGCACATTCCCTCATCCTTTGTTTATCTGGAAATGTCTTGATTCTTTTTTCATTTATGAAGAATACTTTTACGGGATAAAGAATTCTCCATTGACAGGGGATTTTTTTTAATGTCTTTCATCAATTTTGGGGAGTTTTTGACTACTATTTCTTCAGATAGTCTTCCTGCCCCTTTCTCTCTCTCTCCTCCTTCCAGGATGCCCGTTATGCCTATGTTAGTATGCTTAATGGTGTGTTACATGTCTCTTAGACTCTGTTTTTCTTTATTCTTTGTGTTTCTCAGACTGGCCATTTCAGTTGGTCTGTTTCAAGTTCACTGATTCTTCTGCCTGTACAAATCTCTTGAACCCCTCCCCTGAATTTTTCATTTTAGTTATTGTACTTTTCAGCTCCAGAATTTCTATTTAGTGTTTACAATTTCTGTCTCTTTATTGATACTGCATTTGGTGAGACATGATTCTGGTTTTCTTTGTCCCTGGTTTCTTTTAGCTCTTTGAACATACTAAAGATAGTTGATTTAAAGTCTTTGTCTAGTAAGTCCCGTGTATGGGCTTCCTTACAGACAGTATCTGTTCATTTCTTTTTATCCTGTGAATGGAAAATACTTTCTTGTTCCTTAGTTTTTTGTTGAAAACTGGACAGTACAAATATTACAACGTGATAACTCTAGAAATTAGATTCTCCACCCTCCTCAGTCTTTGTTATTACTGCTTATTGTTGATTGTAGTTGCTTATTTAGTGATGTGTAGTACAGGAGCCCCAAAATAGGGAGCTGCATAAGTGTTCATGATATTCCAAAAAAAAAAAACACCCAGTGAACTAGCTGATGTGGACATGCTGTTTATTACTCACGTTATAGGGGAGTGCACCCATGGTGGCAGGTCCATGTGAGAGAAACTGCACTTCCTCCGGTCTGAGGCTTTGTTATAAGGGGTCCCAGACAACGGAGGCACATGTCCTACATGTAACTCTAACCTGTATTATCTCAGTGTGTAAATGCAAAAGGAAAAGGTCAAGAAGCAGTCACAGGACAAGAAGCTGCTCCTAAAAGAAATAAGGAGTGAGTTACAATCTACTCCCAAAACAATACACATTCCATTTGGCTAGGGGGCCCCTGGCCAGCCCTCATCATGGGTGGTAGGAGAACCGCATATTGACCCCAAAAGTGACTTTCTAAACTTTTTTTTTAAAGATTGATTGATTGATTGATTTCGAGGGAAGTGAGGGAGAAAAAGTGGGAGAGAAACATCAAAATGTGTAAGAAAAATATCATCTGGTTGCCTCTTACATGACCCCAACTGGGGACCTGGCCCACAACCCAGGCATGTGCCCTGGCCAGGAATGAAACCAGCAACCTTTCAGTTTGCAGGCCAGCACTCAATCCACTGAGCCACACCAGCCAGAGCTAAACTATTTTTTTTAAAGACCATGTTCTTTGTTATGTGTGGTCACTGAAGTCTCTGTTCTGCTAGCTTAGTGGCCAGCTAGTGACTTAACAGGGATTTTCTTATATTCTTGGATCAAAAAAAAAAAAACCAAACCCTAAAACTAAACATTCCCAGTCTTTGCCACTGGATACCATGTCTATGTTGCAGCGTACCTTCAACACTCAGCTGGGAAGTTTACAACTATTCCGTTGCCTTTACTTCCTGCATCCACAGAGCTTGACAACCAGCCAAATCAAGAATTTAGGGCCTTCTTAGGTCTTTTCTGAGCATAAACCCTAACCATGACATAAGCAGGGCTTTCTAGATTCCCAGGAATACGTGGAAGCTTTTCAAAACTCCCTCCCCAGCTTTTTCTTCCCAGGCCTTCGGCATGTCTGCTGTTTGCCCCTGCTGAAATCCTTTGCCACAGCTGACAGCAGCTGGTTCATTTGCTTTAAGTGCTTTCAACAAAAGTACCAAAGCCATTTCTCTGCTCTTTGGAAATCTAAGAAGGAGAGAATTCCAGGTCTGGTGAAATGAAGGCAAGTCTTCTGTGTTAATTATTCAGGAAGTCACCCAAAAAGTCAAAATATACACCACAATTCTTTGAGAACAAGGACTGGTCTCTTCCTTCCAGCACCAGAAACTCAAACCAAGAACACAGCTGCCATCTTCAAGATTGCCACTGAGCCAGAAAAGGGGAGGGTGCAGGGGGTAGGGGCGGGCAGCAAGGGTAAGTTAAAATACCACAACACTCTTCTGCTGGATTTAAGTCACTTTTTTCTCAATTAAGCATGCATTTGGTTGCTGTAAATTTTTGGCTATTTTTGTAGAGTTTTGATAATGTTGATTCTACAGTTTCTGCTAGCTTTTCTCAGCATTTCTGCAAAGGAATGACCCTTGAATCATCCTACTCCACAATTTTTACTAACATCACTTGGAGTAATTACTTTTTATCGATGCCTGTTAAAATGTGTTGCATTCTATAGCTCATAAACTAGTTTTATATCTGGGACTTCATTTCTTTCTCACCATGACACTGTACAAAAATGCTGATATACTCAGAAAGGTGATGTTATTCTTCAAGAAATGGGCCAGAACTAAAAGCTAGGTCTTTTCACTTCTATTCCTGTACTATCATATGGACAGTTTTAAGAGTGAAAGGAGGTGCCTATAATACTAGTTGGGACAAGAGGCATGCAATGAAATGTATGGTTACTTCATCTTGAGGTAAACCTAAGAGAAAATGTATCTAGTAATTACATGGAATTTTATCCCAATTTTTGGATTTCAATATCCACTCCCCAAGGAAGGAAAAGGGTTTGGCACTTTTTAAATGCAAGGAGGCAGATCTTTTATTTATTTATTTTTTAAATTTTTGTAGAAAGTAATGATTTAAAGTGTCTAAATTTAAGCTTTAGAGGATTTATAATTTCACTGTGTTAACTATACACTGCTGAATGCAAATTGCATTTTTGTCTCTGAAACAAAAGTTTTAGAGATAATTAAGGAGGGTATAATTTTTTTTTCCATCTGTGATACAGACCTAGTAGATCTGTTTCACTTAGGAGTTTGTCCTGTTTCTCTAACTTCTGCCTATGCTCTTTTACAGTTCTGTTTGTAGAGTTGTGTTCAGTAACTTAAGAGGTAATCAAATGGCCGCAGAGAAGTTCCTTTTGGGAATGAACATAGCCACACTTAGCAGAGCGCTTCTACCTTAAGTGTTTTGATGATAAAATTTCCAGGAAATCGTGCTCCTGAAAGATACCAATTTCTAATTTATTTGTAGATTCTGTTTTCTTCATAGTAGATTTTTTAATGCTCTATTAACAAAAGCTGTTATTAGTAAACTGAGAAAAAAAGAATTTTTAAAGATTAGAAAGGAAAAATAAAAGAATTTTTGCAAAGACATATTAGATACAGAGAAGATCCAAGAGACATTCAGATAAACTATTAGAACTAAAAATGAAAATGTCAGGGTAATCTGTATTTCTATTTAGCATCAATGATTAATTAGAAAACTAAAATTTAAATATGCCATTTACATTAAATACCTAGGAATAAGTCTTTAAAAAGATGTATAAGACTCCTACACACACACACACACACACAACTGTAAGAAAATTATTGAGAGAAATTAAAGAACACCTAAAAATGAAGTGATCCATCATGTTTATAGCTAGAAGAGTCATTATAAAAATGTCAGTTCTCCCCAAATTTATCTGTAGATTCATTGCAATTTCAGTCAGAATGCAACAGGTTTTTATAATTTGTGCTTTATTAAATGATGCTTTCTAAACTATTATCTTTCTGTTTTTTGAGGGCCAGTCAGGGCAGAGACACCACATCCATTCCAAGTCTGCCAGTCATTTTTACTCTGGAAGAAGAATTTTTACTCTTTCCAAATCTTTATTCTTCCTTCTGTGAAATAATAGAACATAGTAACTCTTCCTTCTCTGAATTGAAAAGACTTTGGATTATGTTAGTAAAGTATTATGTAAGTCCAAGGCAGTGATAGTAACTATAACAGTTTTAACCTTGTTTCTTACCTGTTTTTATGTGTTTTACAAGTTTTGCTAAGTTGTTCGTTATAAACATTCCTATTAAAGTCAAAAACAAAATAGGGATGTCCTTATCCCACTTATTAACATTCTTCTGGAGGTACGAGCCAGTGCAATTAGAAGTAAGAAAGAGAAATCTAAAATAAGGAAATTACTTACTTTTTATCCTCACTCGAGGGCTTGCCCATTGATTTTAGAGAGGGGAAAAGAGAGAAGCGGGTAGAGTGAGAGAAACATTGATGTGAGAGAGAAACATTGACTGGTTGCCTCTCATACCCATCTTGACCAGGACTGAACCTGCAACCTATGCATGGGCTCTGACTGGGAATTGAAGCTATGATCCTTCTGTCTATGGATGGCACTCCAACCAGTTGAGCCACACTGGCCAGGGCAGGAAATTAAGTAGATGAAAATATAAGGGAATCAATTATGAAACCATGAACACACAATAAAAGAAATAAGATGGTTGAGTATGAAAATAATAATAGACCAATTACCTTAAAAGATTCAGTAATAAAAAGTATAAAACATTGGGATAAATTTAACAGTATTTGTGCTGCATGTGTATAAAGAATGTTTTAAAATGCTGCTTTTAATGCCTTTAAATGGAATCACTTGAACAAATTGAAAAGCATACCATGTGCTTGACTAAGAAGTCTCAACATCATAAAGATATTCGTTCTCCCTAAATTAATCTTTAGTGTGATCCCAGATAAACCAATGGGAATTTTCTTGTGATAAAGTTGGGACTAAATAAAATGATTTTTTTAATCATGTCAAAAAATAAAAATCAGGAAAATTCTCACAAGCATAATGAATTTTGGGGGTGAGGTGGTCCTATCCTTGCCAGATATTAAAACATTATAACACTATAATAATTAAAATTATTTATATGATATATGAGTAAACAGATTATTTGAACAAAATAGAAAGTTTAGCAGTAGATCCAGGTATAATTTAATTTATGATTAAGGTGGCTTCCCAGATAAGTGGGAAAAGATAAAAACAAATAGCCGTTTGGAAAAAATAAAACTGTATCCATTCCTTCCATCAACTTTAGAATAAATTCCCAGATGAATTACAAGTTTAAATGAACATAAAATGAAGTAACAAAGCTACCAAAAAAATGATGAGAAAGGATTTTTGATAACCTTTGACCTAAAACACAGAACCCATACAAGGAGAGATTTATAAATTCCATTATGTAAAAGTTAAAGTGTTTGCATAACAAAAACTGGCAGAAACAAAGACAAATGACAACTTTGGGAAAATATTTGCACTGTATATTATAGACAAATATCAGATTTCCCTTGTATGTGAAGCACTTCTATAAGCAATAAGAGCCCTGGCCAGTGTGGCTTAGTTGGTTGGGTTTTGTCCTGTGAGGCAAAAGGTCACTGGTTTGATGCCCAGTCAGAGCACGTGGTTGAGTTGCAGGTTTGGTCCCCAGTCAGGGCACTTTGAAGAGGCAACCAGTCGGTGTTTCTCTCTCACATGGATGTTTTTCTCCCTCTTTCTACCTCCCTTCCCCCTTCTCTAAAAAATAAATAAAATCTTTTTTAAAATTTACCTATCAAATTTTCAAGGAGTAAAGAGGCGTAAGTAGGTACACTTTGCCTCCTCACACAACCAAAAGAAGGACAACAAATTTAAAAACAAAAAATAACCAGAACTTCCAGAAAATTGAACTATATAGAAGTCTGACAACCAAGGAGTTAAAGAAGAAACATTCATCCAGACCAGTAGGAGGGGCGGAGATGGATAGCCGGGGCGGAGAGGACGCAAGGTAAGGCAGTAGATGGAGGCTCAGGCCAGTGAGGCAGCGGCTGGTGGACCAGGTGGTCCCATATTTGCCTGTGGATAAACCAGGAGGAACAGCTGGGGAGCAAGACAGACAGCACAATCCAGGGTTCCAGTGTGGGAAAAGAAAGCCTCAAAACCTCTGGAGAAACCTGTGGGGGTTGTGGCAGCAGGAGAAACTCCCAGCCTCCCAGTAGAGTCCGTTGGAGAGATCTACAGGGTCCTAGAATGTACACAAACCCACCTAACCAGGAATTGGCACTAGAAGAGCCCAATTTGCTTGCAGGTAGCAGAGGAAGTGACTGAAAATGTCACAATACAGTGACCATGATTGCCCCACTCTAGTGAATACCTAAGGCTCTGCCCCTCCCAATGTAACACACGCTGAAACAAAGAAATATGGCCCAAATGAAAGAACAGATCAAAGCTCCAAAAATAGAACTAAGCGATGAACAGATAGCCAGCCTATCAGATGCACAATTCAAAACACTGGTAATCAGAATGCTCACAAAATTGGTGGAGTATGGTCACAAAATGGAGGAAAAAGTGAAGGCTATGCAGGGAACCAACAGTAAAGGGAAGGAGACTGGAACTCAAATCAACTATTTGGAGCAGAAGGAAGAGATAAACATTCAACTAGTACAGAATGAAGAAACAAGAATTCAAAAAAAGGAAAGGAGGAGAGGCTTAGGAACCTCTGGGACAACTTTAACGCCCCAGCATAATAATCATAGGGGTGCCAGAAGGAGAAGAGGAAGAGCAAGAAATTCAAAACTTATTTGGAAAAATAATGAAGGAGAACTTTCCAATCTAGTGAAGGAAATAGACTTCCAGGAGACCCCAGGAAGCACACACCATGGCACATCATAATTAAGTTACTCAAGACTAGGGATAAGGAGAGAATCTTAAAAGCAGCAAGAGTAAAGGAGACAATTACCTACAAAGGAGTTCCCGTAAGACTATCAGCTGATTTCTCAAAAGAAGCCTTGTAGGCAAGAAGGGGCTGAGAAGAAGTATTCAAAGCCATGAAAGGCAAAGACCTACATCCAAGATTACTCTATCCAGCAAAGCTATCATTTAGCATGGAAAGGCAGATAAAGTGCTTCCCAGAAAAGGTCAAGTTAAAGGAGTTCATCATCATGAGCCCTTGTTATATGAAATGTTAAAGGGACTTACCTAAGAAAAAGAAGATCAAAAACTATGAACAATAAAATGACAATAAACTCACAGCTATCAACAACTGAACCTAAAAACAAAAACAAACTAAGCAAACAACTAGAACAGGAACAGAATCATAGACATGGACATCAAAGGGGAGGGGGAGAATGGGGGGAAAGGTACAGGGAATAAGCATCATAAATAGTAGGTAGAAAATAGGGGGAGGTTAAGAATAGTATAGGCAATGGAGAAACCAAAGAAAATACGTATGACTCATGGACATGAACTAACGGAGGGAATGCTTGAGGATGAGCAGTGCAGGGTTGAGGGAAATAAAGGGGAGGAAAAAAATGGGACAACTGTAATAACAATAATATATATATATGTTTTTTAAAAAATTGTCAAGGGGTCAGGTTTCTGTTAGCAGGTAACAACAACATACAAAAGCAGCATTCACCCACTTTGTGTTCGGTTCATGCTATGGAAAGTAATTTGGTAATACCTATAAAAGTTAAAGTGTACATACCCTTTGACCCAGCTTTTGTACTTTTAGAAATGTATACCTCACATGTATTCACCCATATGCAAGTTAATATATGTCTTAAATTATTTAGATTAGCATTGTTTTGCTACAGTGGGAAAGCAAAAATTTGGAAACAACCAAATTAATCATCATTAGAGAACTAGTTTTATTAACTATAGTGCATTAATACCAGTAATCCTCAAGATATTTTGCAACAAAATTAGTTGCAAAATAATATAAGCAATATGCTGCCACTTAAAAGTTTTTTATTGTGGTAAAATGCACATAACATAAAATGCAACATTTTAACTATTTTTAGTATACAATTCAGTGACATTAAGTCCATTGACAATATTGTGCAACAATCATCACTATCCATTTCTAGAATTCATCATCATCCCAGGTAGAAACTTGGTACCCATTAAGCAAAGACTACCCATTTCTCCCTCTCCCAGCCCCTGGTAATTATGTCTTCTACATTCTGTCTCTTAATTTTGCCTATTCTCGTACCTCATAGAAGTGAAATCATGCAGTAGTTGTCCTTTTGTATCTGGCTTATTTCACTTAGCATAATATTCTCAAGATTAATTTATAGTATAGCATGTATCAGAATTATATTTGTTTTTAAGGCTGATTGTATTTCACTGCATGTATATATAACATGGTTAATTCATTTATCTCTTGATGGATATATGGGTGGTTTCTGTCTTTCGGTCATTATGAATAATGCTGCTGTGAAGATTGGTGTAAGAGTATCTGAGTCCCTGCTTTCAGTTCATTTGGGTATGTATCTAGAAGTAGAATTGCTGAATTATATGACAGCTATGTTTAACTTGCTGAGAAACTGCCAAACTGTTTTCCATAGCAGCTATGCTATTTTACATTCCAACCAGGGTTCCAATTACTCCACATCTTTGCCCACCCTTATTATTTTTCTCTTTTTAAAAAATGTAATAGGCATCCTAATGGGTTTGAAGTGGTATCTCATTGTTTTTGATTTAAATTTCCCTTATGATGAATGATGTTGAGCATCTTTTCATGTGCTTATTGGCCATTTGGATATCTTCTTTGGAGAAATGTCTATTCAGATTCTTTGCCTATTTTTTAATTGGGTTCTTTGTCTTATTATTGTTGAGTTCTATGAGTTTTTTATATATTCTTGATACTAGGCTATTACCAGAGATATGATTTCCAAATATTCTGTTCTGTGGGTTGTCTTTTCACTTTCTTGATAGTGTCTTGAAGCACAAAAGTGTTTAATTTTGATAAAGTCCAGTTTATCTTTATTTGGTTGCTTATGATTTTAATGTCACATCTGTGAAACTGTTGCCTAATAAAAGGTCACGAAGATTTACATCATTTTCTTTTAAGAGTTTTATAGTTGTAGCTTTTACATTTAAATCTTTGATCCATTTTTTAGTTTTTATATATGGTATGAGGTAGGTTTCCAACTCAGATCTTTTGGATGTGGAGGTCCAGTTGTCCCAGCACTATCTGTTGAAGATACTATTCCTTCCCCCATTGAATTGTCTGGGTACCCACGTTGATCACCTGCCCATAAAAACTCAGTTGTATCAGTTTTATTTCTATACTCTTAATTCTATTCCATTAACCTTTATGTTTATCCTTATGCTTGTGTATACCCTTTAAATCCTCTGACTTTTGAATCAGGTGATTGTATTAATTCAAAAATAACAAAAATTTAAAATAATTGTTAGCTATGACCACAATTTACTTTGACTTCTCTCTAATTTGCTCTTTCAGGAAAGTGTGCTGTGTTGTCATTCAAGGACTACCTCTCCTGCAGGCCAACTGAAATACCAGAAAATGATGTCCTGCTTTGTGAGAGCCGCTACAACGAGAGTGACAAGCAAATGAAGAAATTCAAGGGACTGAAGAGGTTTTCACTCTCTGCTAAAGTGGTAGATGATGAAATTTATTACTTCAGGTAAAGCTTGAAAAACTAATGAAGAACGATAGCTCCTAATAGGAAAACTAATACCAAAATAGTATAATGCACAGTTGTTTTTTGTTTTTTAATTAGGCTTTTAAAGCAGTGCATTTTAAATAGAAAATTTAATTAATTTAGTTAAAGATTAAAAGAGATCCTCATAATCTGCTGAGATGTAGTAGCTGCTCTAATGGTGCTGTTGGCATAGACTCCAGTAATTGCAATGTGGAGGCAAAAATCTTTGGTCCTGGTTCATAGTCTGTTAAGAGGTGCACAGTTCCACAGAATACGGAAATTCTTTTCACTGTATAGGCAACTAGATCCCAACTTTAGACTGAGTAGTTTTGTGGGTATTCAGCAGAATCCTTTAAAAACAAACATCTGTAAATAGGTGTGACTTTATAAATACACATTTAAGTTCTTTTCCTTGCTTACTTAGAGTGTACATTGCAGATTCCAGGCAGTCATTTCTACATATTAAGGCAGAACACTGCTTTCTGACCAGTCCTGGAGTGGTGTTAGGTGACTTTGTTTTCTTTTTTTATGTCACTTCTTTTAGAAAACCAATTGTTCCTCAGAAGGAGCCCTCACCTTTGTTGGAAAAGAAGATCCAGTTACTAGAAGCTAAATTTGCTGAGCTAGAAGGTGGAGATGAAGATATCGAAGAGATGGGAGAAGAGGATAGTGAGGTCATTGAGCCTCCTTCTCTACCTCAACTTCAGACTCCCTTGGCCAGTGAGCTGGATCTCATGCCCTACACACCCCCACAGGTGAAGGTGACAAGTTCCTGTTACTTGTCTTATTCCTGACTTTGGTTTGCAGCAGTCTCAGACCAAAGTAAGGAGATATCCAGCCCCTACATATGTGAGTTTCAACCTAGAATTCTGCAGGAAGGAACAAATTTTTTTCTTGATGCCATTATTTATTTAAACTTTAATCTATTTTTTAAAATTTCATCAATTGCTGTTTTTAATGGCAAGTTTAGTTAGAAAGCTCTCCTTGCCTTATATTGAAGAAAAGCAATGAGGAACAGCATTGTCCTGTTACTCTATCTTTTTTATTTCCCCTATCTTTTTAGTCTCTTCTTTAGAATCTCACTTTTTGGTTGAGGTGATCCCTGTTGGTATTTTTTTCCTCATTCAGAATTTTCTCAAGATTTAATTGTGACGTCACCATTCAGATTGCAATCGTGGAATTCATGGAAACTTCCATTTATTTTTTTATATGATAAGAAGCAAGGATGAGCTGTATTTTAACCAAGAAAATGACCATCTATAAACTGAACATGTCATAAAACAGTAACCATTGAATCACATGTTCCTGGCTCCCAGAAACTTTGAGCAGTTAACCAAATACAATGTTCTGATGCACTCTTAAGAGCTTTCTGTCTTACAGTCTACCCCAAAGTCTGCCAAAGGCAGTGCAAAGAAGGAAGGCTCCAAACGGAAAATCAACATGAGTGGCTACATCCTCTTCAGCAGTGAGATGAGAGCTGTGATTAAGGCCCAGCACCCAGACTACTCTTTTGGGGAGCTCAGCCGACTGGTGGGGACAGAATGGAGAAACCTTGAGACAGCCAAGAAAGCAGAATATGAAGGTAAATAGACTAGACACAACCATCTTAGCTTTCTAAGCAAGGAGGTGTTTTTAGGAATGCACATACGTAGACGAGTTTTACTCTCTTATTCTTACCACTTGCACATGAACTTTTATTGGAAACTGTCTCAAATGGCTTCCATCCAGAAGTTTAAATACCAGCCTTATCCTGGCTAAGCAAGCGCTGCCCCTGTCTTGGCCTCTGATCCTGGTGTGGGTTTTTCCCCCCCCAAAAAATCTCTCAAACAAGTATTTTGCTATTAAAAATTGCATGATTTTCTTCTTTCATTGAGTCCTATAAGCATACATGTGTTGAGCTGGGGAATGATTATACTAGGATGTTAAATATAATTTTGGTTAAAATTCTTCTAAAAGTGGGATTTGAAAATCAGTTGTCTTCTATTATGGCTCTTGATAAGCCATATGTTTAACCTTCAGGCTGAAGCTTAGCTGAAGCACTTGGTTTCCTAGGCCAATCCTGGCCTTCGCTGTGTCTGCATTTACAGCTACTTAAGGCACTTGGGGTCTCTTTTATAAAGCTCAACTGCCTTCATTTTCCTTTTACTCTATAATTAAGTCATTTTGGGCCATGAGCTATATCATTCAAGAATTTGGTGGTTCTTAGCCAGTAGGGACAAATACTGGAGAGAGATTTTTGTTTGTTTGTTGGTTTGTTTTTTACTATTAGTCATGGCTTTACTAAATAAATAAGTAGTAAATATTAAATTAGGCAGGACTACTGCCCTTGGAGCTAGGGTTTTTGTTATTTTTTTCCCATTTGGAATTTTATGTAATGGTTTATTTTGTTAGTTTAGAGCCATCTTTCAGTGATTGACCACAGTAGCCAACCATTATTCTTCTTGGCTGATTCCAAATTCATTATTCCCCATCAAACATAAATTAATTGTTAAAGTTGCTCCCTTTATGTTTATAGAGTTTTTTTTTAAATCTTTAAAAAAATTCACACTTTGCGATTATTATAATTAATTGATTACAGTTATCTGATGGGCTTCCCCAAGGATTTGCTGCAGAACCCTAATCCTACAAGATGCTCAACCAAAAAGCACTTGTGGGAAAACTAGTTGGAGAAGCACTCCAAACATTTTTTATCTTGGAAACTTATAGTGCATATTCTTATATTAGATTCTTTAAGACCTACAGTAAAGAACCAGTTTTTTTTTCACTTGGCATTTTCTAAAACTTGACCAAGTGTTCATGTAATACCTGTTAATATCCTAAAAAACTAGTATTTTGCAGAACATACTTTGAGAAATCCTAGTCAGTTTCATAAGAGCCTAGAACTTTAGGGAGCTTTGGTATTTCTAACCTTAGTGAATGTTAAAACCAAATATATCACTCAGTTGGAGGAGTGTTGGAAATGAACTCATATGGGTGGGAATAAAGCCTGGTCCAGGGTAAATTAAGCTAATACTATATGACTGGTTATTTAAAGTGTGAACAGGAAAGAGGAAAGTGCCTGGAGATAATGTAAAAGTGAAAATGCTGGAGCAGGGCTGAAGAGAGGGAGAAATGATGGCTTCTAGAAAATTCTCCAAAATTTGAAGGGGAGGCTGAAATTCAGTGAGAACCAAGTGATAGAGAGTTATATGATTCAGTAGTGTATGAGACACAAAATCTGAACTTTTGTTTTGACCCATTGAATTCAAAACCCAAAGTTTGGAGTTGGCTGGTTTCATTTAATGATTTTCTTTCCCAAGATAGCCCAAGTGAACTCCCCCAAGAAAGAGCTAATAGTAGCCAGTCAGTAGTCGATCCACAGGCCTGAATTTTTCTATTTTCAACTCCCTTTTTTTTTCCCCTCTCCCATTTTACTGTGTCACTTGTGTAATGAAAATACTAGAATTTAATGTGGGGGTTCTGCTAGCTCAAGGAAATAAATAGGTTGTTTAAATGGCTTCTGTCCCTCACGTTTATTGTACAGAGGATCTGTAAACTAGGACAGTGTTAGTGAGTGATGACAAGTCTATGCAGGCAACTGTGTCACAGCCAAAGAAGATTTGACTTGTTTGACTTGAACATTCTTATATAAAGAAGGACTGGAGCTGTTGCTTCTTGATTCTCTTTAAAGCCATGTGACCTCGAGCAATTTTCTCCCTCCTTAGATCAGCCAATGGTAGGCCTTTTGAATTCTATGTTGGAGGGTCAATGTGTGGCAGTTGGAGTGTGATACCAGGAGTCAGGGTTACAGGTTGCTGGTTCTCTCTGTATCCTTGGACAAGTCACTACCTGTCTCCCAGCCTCAGTTTGCCCAGATGAAGAGTGGGAAGGACTTCCTATTTATGAATGGTGAAGCAAAATAAACCCTGTATTGTGGGAGCTTTGGGAATACACATGTCTAGAGTTCTTCAGCAAGAGTCCAGCCTGCCCGCTCCCAAAAAGCCTGGGGTTGTGATCATTGGGGCTACTGGCTATGGAGATGCAGGCAGAGTAGCTCAGGGGAATGAAGGGTATAGCAAGGTGTGTTCCAGAGCCCAGAACTGGCACAAGCAAATACTTCTCTTGCGTTTCAGATGAAATATTAGTGAATTCTGGAACTTTCACTGATTTAGGGTGATTTACGGTCAGTATTGAACTGCTCAGCTTCAGGAAACCTGGTTCTGTCAGTACATTGTCCATTGCTTCATATGTGTATATATAATTCCCTTCTTTCAATGACTTTAGCCTGGAGTACCATGCATTTTTTCCCCTGGGGTTTATTAAACATGATCTCTTTGCTTCATTAGAATGTAGAAGTTAGCATTTAATGTCCCTAAAACCTTATAGGGGAGACAGTGAGCTGCTTTTCCCTTACAGAGTTAATTTTCTTCAGCTGCTAAACCCCATGACACTAATAACAAGAGTCCTCATATCTTAGTTAAATTGGGTGCAAGGAATCAGGAAAATATAGTAAGTAACAATTGTGCCAAAAATTATAATGGGCCATGGAATTGCTTCATGTTGAAATTATAAATAATTTGCAATGCTTTTAATATAGAATAATGGTAGCGCTTCTCATCTTCAGGGTGCCTTGTGAGATTAACCACATTGGTTACGCTGGTGACGTGTTTAAATAAAACCTGTGCTTTCTGAATGTGTGTTGCAGTCTTAACATTCTTGAAATCTTTGCAGACCAGTTCTCAAGATGGGATAGGAAAGCTGGACTCTAGTTTACCAAGTGAAATCGGCCCGACTCCTCCTGTGTTGAGACTAGTCATCTACTGTTCCTTCCATTGAGACAGAACTGTTGCCTGTGTTTTTACTAGTCCTGTTGAATGCAATGGATGGTATTTTGAATTCCTGGGTTAAAAACAGAATTGAAAATCTGAAATGCCTTTACAGAGCGGGCAGCTAAAGTTGCTGAGCAGCAGGAGAGAGAGCGAGCAGCACAGCAACAGCAGCCGAGTGCTTCTCCCCGAGCAGGCACCCCTGTGGGGGCTCTCATGGGGGTGGTGCCACCACCAACACCAATGGGGATGCTCAATCAGCAGTTGACACCTGTTGCAGGTAAAAACAGGAGCTAAGACCATTTTTTTCCACTTTAAGAAATTCCTTCATTTTTTTTTTTCTCCAATGAGGAGTAGGCCACAGTCTCTAGGCTTTTCTATGACAGATTCAAAGTTTGAATTCATCCATGTTGTCCTTACATTGCCTTTCCCATACGGGCAATGCGTCCCCCCTGCTCCAGAAATGGGCATTGGGCCCTATTCTGGAAATTAATAGGGAGCAGCTCTTCCCCAGCTGTGGGCATGGTCTGGTGCTGTTCTCCACCCCAGACTGCTCCTGATAGAGCGTTATAGCAGAAAATATAAATAGACCCTGAATTCTCTTCTGGAGAGACTTCTAAGAGAAAACACAAAACCTAGTTTTAGGTGATGTTGATTTTCCTGTCTCATTCCAGTATTCAGTTTGCCTTGTTCTGCTGCAGCCATCCTTAAAAGACTGACCATTTAAAAGGATTTTTGACAATGAATGACAAATCCTTTCTTGGTCACCAGTGTGCATGACTGCTAAGTTGAATACAAGTCCCTGTTCAATTCATTGTGCCCACTCTGTAATGCTTTTCTATTTAATTACATTAAACTGCATTTTCTGTTAGTATCCCAGTCACATATTTAAAAAATAAAAAGAAAGAAAATGATGAATGTGGTTTGCTTGTGTATGTTGTCTCTGGTTCTGGTAGCCATACCAAATTTGGTTCTTCTTGAATTGGATATCATTGTCTGACGTGTCTCCAATGTGAAGCCTGCAGACCACTTCTCGGGTCCCTCTTTTGTTATTTCTCTAAGCCTGGTGAGGCCTGTACAAGCCCCCTTTCTTCTTAAGCAAAAGCAGTCTGACCTTTTTGCAGGGAGTCTAAGACTGTGTTGTTCAAGGGAGGCTGATTGGGATGCTGTTTTTGTTTTTGCTTTTTTTGTATTTGCTTTTTAAGGAAGAGTAGCATAGAATAACTTTTCAATTGTCGCTCCTACCTTTCATGATGGCAGGTTTTCAAATGCACTCACTGTCGCTGAACTTAGCAGTTGCACTCGCCAAAGCACATCTGAATCATGGCTTTTCAGTACTTTCAGTGTAACTGATGTTGATCTAACAAATCTCATAATTGCCTGCTCTATTCCATGGCCCATTTTGGTTAATAGGGTTCCAAAGGTTTTTAGAAATCAGGCCTTGAACATGGGGACTTTGAAAGTTAGAATTCCCTTGTTGACATCCTGCTTTGTTCTATTTGATGTGTGATATTGTAGCACTGTGCCCTTGACTAAAAAGCCCAGGGACACATTAACAAAATGAATTCAAACAGCTAAAAACATAAAAAAAAATAAAAAAACAACAACAAAACAACAAACAGCAGCTGCAGCATTTTAGCTCCCTGTTGGGGAATAACATCGTAGAGCTCTGATGGGTGAGAAGGACGGGACTCCCTTTTAGAAAGCCCCTGTTCCATTATTGTGTGCTGCCCAGACTTCTGGGCCATGGGAGTGAAGGGCAAGCATTCTCTATAGTAAGCAGTCTACAGTGGGGACTTGGTAGCTAACAGGGTGAGTTTTTCATGGGTTTACAGGTTGCATAGGGTCTAAGTCTTAGCCTTGTTCCTAGTCTGAGACCAGCTTTGCTTACAAGCATCGAAGCTCATTTGAACACATGTGACTGGGATAATAAATGACAAAGTACAGTTTAATGAAGACAAGCGTGTCATGTCTTTCAGTTCTTAATAATTTCTTAAACCACAGCCCGTGAAGGGTGCGTTCAGATGGGCTTTTGTAATTGAAAGCAAAGTCTCCTAACATTGTTAAACTCCCACATACTTATCCAAAAGCTGTATCTGGTGGCGTGGTTAAAAGGCAGTTTGGCAACATTGGATCTCCTCATGTTTAAGGTGATGGTGTCTGTTCAAAAGTAGTTTTTACTTTCTGAACTCTCATTTTTCTTAAATGAAACTCATAGTCCTATTTCATGTATAGAGGTTTTACTCTTTAAAATTAGTCTTATTGGTTTGTGTAATTGGAAGTTTTTCAGTCAGCTTAGATGTGACTAATGAAGCAGGCTAAATCAATCTCAGAATTACCAGTAATTTTATAGCTTTAAGAGACTAAACTCTTATAAATAAATACCTTTCAAATGAATCTTTACAGAGAGGCAAAGAGTAAAATTCTTAGAATCTGGAGATTTTCACTATTTCCCTGAGTCCCTCTACAAAGAGTATTTTATAAAAATGAGGTTTGGCACCAGTCCCTCAACCCTCCCTTTGTGCAAGAAGTAGTGACCAAAGGTGATTGCATTTTGGGGGGAGAGCTTATGTTGTGTTCATTGTGATCATTTCAAATCCTAGAAAAGTCAAGTAGTTTTTCTTTAAAAAATGTCGTGTGGCTTCAAAGGTCTTTCGATAGGTGAGTCTTTGACATTTTAAAATTATTTTCTTCTTTTCACTTCTTTTGACAAAAATACTTGTTTCTTCAAACTCTTCCCTAGCAAGCAGAAAATATTTTGTCATGTGAAGATGCACTTTAAAAACAAAGTATTAAAAGCCTCTGTTCACAGAAATTCTGTACCTCATTTTAAGTGCTCCCTGGTAAATGAAGGTTTATGTGAGGACATTTGTGAGCGTGGAGACAGTGGTGACAATTGGCTTTTTCTCATGTTACCAGAGCCTGATTCTCCAGCCGTTCCTCCCTAAGGTCTGTGTGCAGGCTACGAGTGACCTGGGCTTAGATTTGCTTGGGAGGGTTTAGGTTTTATTCTTTATTTTAACTTGTTTTCAGATCTAAAGATGAAATACCATACATTGGATGCCTCTTAGTGGTTCACCAACTAAAGCTCGAGTATGATCCATTCTTATCAGCAGTGGTGGGGGGTTTGAAGGGAGGAGGAGTGGATGTAAAAATCTTCAAAAATTCTTGCTATCCTCTCCTAAGCTGGAGAACCATGCTTTGTGATCAGGGCTGTGCGCCTCATCTCCCTCCATTCCAATTTCCCCTCATGTGTACGCATGATAGGCATATGAGTGTGGGCAGAGTGCAATGATGGGGTTATTACTGTTCAATTAGAATCGCAGTCGCAGAACTGGTCACTCTGAACAGCTTGCAATAATTATGACCTTGGGAAGGCTGTTACTGGAACTATTTATTTTTAACTGAAAACATGCAGTATATTTATCCCAGGAAAAATAACTACAAATAATAATACACTAAGTACTAATTCATCCAGAAATGTTGGGTTTCATATTTGTAACTTTTTATTTTGTTCATTACTGCAACAAAATAATTGCACTAATTGCCGTTATATCATGCAATACTAAGGGCGCTTTATTCATTGGTAGTGCATGTGGGAGGTTTGTTATTACTTAGCTCATGTTGCATGTTAATGATGCATGTCTGAAATTTGTTGTGTCCTTCAAGGCATGATGGGTGGCTATCCGCCAGGCCTTCCACCTTTGCAGGGCCCAGTTGATGGCCTTGTTAGCATGGGCAGCATGCAGCCACTTCACCCTGGGGGGCCTCCACCCCACCATCTTCCGCCAGGTGTGCCCGGCCTCCCGGGCATCCCACCACCGGGTAAGAACTTCATCCTCATTCACTCATTAATCTCATCTTTGTGTCCTCTTTTCTCTCCCTCAGCCAGTTGTTCTAGGAGGCACTTGCTGCCCATTGTAGGCAGGTCTTCCCTCACTGAGAATCCCAGGGATGTCAGCAGCAGGGCCTGTCCTTTGTGTAGAGCAGGTGGCTCAGCATCTCTGCCCTTGGGCAACTGGCTGCCTAGCAGCAACACAGGACACATGGCAGAGACCAGATTTACAGACCAAGAGACAGGAGGCATATTCTTAAAATCACAATTTGACATGTGCTAAAAAAAAAAGTCAGACACAGCCTACAAAGTCAAGCTTTCTTCATCAGTGAATAAAGGTTCCCAAATTGCTAGTCAACAGTCATATATAAAAGCACTTTTTGCTCCTGCATACATTTCCTCCTGTAATTCAGTTCTTATCTCACAGGGTCATCTACCTATCTCCTGTTTCTCAAACAGCACTTCCAAGGGAATTGCAGAGTCACAATGTAGAACTCTTCAGAAATCCTTCAGTCAGTCCTTCTAGGAACAAAAAGGAGGGAGAAAACAAATTTGTACTGAACTTGTTTTCTCTGAGTCCCCTAAGAAGCATGACATTTTAAAGAACAACATAACCCACCCTACTAACTGTAGACACTTCTGTCTGTAAAGAAGCACAAAAGTTATTTCATTATAGAAACATATAAATGGAGTCCAGAAATAGCTGCAGTGTGACTTTATAATTAACAAGTTGAAAGATTCTTATGAAAGGAAAATCACAAGTTCCATATTAATTACCATTGTATTAAAAAAAAAAACTGACCCTTAGCTATAATCTAGTTGGAGAGAACGTGACCTTAAGATGACTTGGAATTACATTTCGTCCATTATCCAAAATATCAGCTAAAGACCCAGCCCAGATGATAAAAATATAACAACATTAAATTTCCTTACACCAGTATTGGACCTAGCGATCATAGGGTTATACACAGAGTTCCAAACGGTGCTTCAGAGTGTGCAGGGTGAGCAAACATGGTATCTTGGCCTAGAGCCTCCAGCCGCACTCTTTGTGAGTATTACTAGAGAATGGTCATAACTCCACAAAAGTGTTTCATCCAGATGTATCCAGAGGAGGGAATGTTTGTGGGAATGTATGCTTCATTATGGAAATGGTGGCTTTGTGTGAGTTACTGTTGCAGCAGAAATCAGTCATAAAATGGGTGTGCCCATGTGGCAAATAGAATTGGCCTTAATTCTATACCTTCTCCCTTTGGCATAGGGTGTCCGACTGAGTCAGCCAGACCAGGTGGGAGCTGACTTACAGGTGCATGTAGGGACTCAGTGGGAGTCACATCTAAGGCCAGTATTCACTAGGTAGCAGGTATCTTTGCGGCACCACTATTTACCTTCCCCCTTCAGATTTTAATTTCCTTTGAAGGAAACAACACACCTGATTATAGTCAGGGAAATAGGGAAGAACCCCTCTTTATGCCTACACACATACATTTCTGGTTAGGCTTTGAGGAGGGAAGAATTCAGTGAACTCCTCAGGTGACTGGGCCTCGTTCTCACCTGCTGCCCCATAGCGTGGCATTTGAAAATAGAGGAAACAGAGAGCTTTATCGATTTGTTTGTGCTGCTCTGCACAGATTAATACAGGCAGGTCAGGGAGGCCCACTGTCTTGTGGAATCTAAAGCTGGTGACTGAGTGAGTGGGAGGCAGGGGACGGGATTAATAATATGTTGCTGAAACAGCAGCTTACCTACCACAACCTCTTCATTCACAAATAATCTTTAGGATCTTATCATGGTGACCCAGGTACCCTTCTGGGTACTTGTAATATAAAAATCCCTGCTTTGTAAACAGAAGGCTTATTTTTACTTACTATTTTCTAACAAATGTCTAATACTTCCTGGAAGTAGCATTTAGTAATTTTGAACCTTAGAATAGTGGGCTGGTCCTGCTTGGCAAAATATGAACATTTTAAATTCAGAGGAACTATAGAATATGAAGTTAGTTCCTCTTGATCCTTTTATGCAGCCAGCAGGATTTGTTTAAGGTTTAAACAACTCACTAGGAAGGATTGTAGTTTGTTTGTTTTTAATGAACGGGGTTTCTTCCCTCTTCCTTTGTTTTGAGAATAGTAAATGGATGGTCCAGAGGTGATTAAAATAACCGTAGACATTAAATTTAGGACATCGCCTTATTCTCAGCTAGCACCAGTGGGACAGAAATTGTTTATGAGGAGTCACCAAGGGAAGTTTACAAAATTATTATCAGGTACATAAATATAGTAGGACCATGAAATCTTTTTCTTTCTCATTTTGCATTTGAAGTGATAGCAGTGAGGCTGCTCTGCTTCCAGATGTTCCCTTTTCAAAGTGCTGCTCTATCAAATGGAAGGGTCCTCTTCTCAGTCAACATTAGTGACTCCAGTCAGAACCAGAGGTGCTGGTGGCCTGTGAGGGGACAGCAAGGATGTGCCTCCAGCCTCCACAAAGCTTATTTAACTGTGCACTTGTACAGCGTCTTCCCTGTGTCCTTAACTGTCCTAGCACACTGCATACTACTGAGCCTGATTGAATGCCATTACTGCTGAAGTAAACACAGGCTTCAGTTACAGGAAAATGTGTTGTTAGAAGAAAAATACTGTGAAAATGTAGGTGTATTCTGACTATTGCTTACCTAGGGAAATACTAGAATTTTTCCAGGGTTCAAAGCATTTCTAAGCCCTGAATAATTAATACACATCTGACAAGATGTACTAACTAGTATTGTGAATTACCTAAAAAACAAAAGAATAGGAATTTTCTGTTTGACTGCTACATCCTGTTTTGGGTGTGTAGGGTTCCTATCCACAAAGATTCAAAGGCAGAGATCCTTAAGCTTGCATTATAAATGGCATCATTTCTTATCAGACCGTAGTTTTTCAGTCATGTCAACCAGAACCTCTAATTGAGACATTGCATTCTAAATTACAGGTGTGATGAATCAAGGGGTGGCCCCTATGGTAGGGACTCCAGCACCAGGTGGAAGTCCATATGGACAGCAGGTGAGTCTCCCAGTTGGATTTTCTAGGACTGGACATTTATCCTCTTTCTCAAAACATGTGCCGAGCATTTTTTCCCCTCACTATGTGGTCTTTGCGCTTTCAGGTAGGAGTTCTGGGGCCTCCAGGGCAGCAGGCACCACCTCCATATCCTGGCCCACATCCAGCCAGCCCCTCTGTCATGCAGCAGCCAACAACACCCATGTTTGTGGCTCCTCCACCCAAGACCCAACGGCTTCTCCACTCGGAGGCCTACCTGAAATACATTGAAGGACTCAGTGCTGAGTCCAACAGCATTAGCAAATGGGACCAGACTCTGGCAGGTAAGGAGAGTCCTTCTCAATAAGCCTTTACGAAACCCATGCTTTGTTGAGGTCCTTGTGCTGCTATTGGCACATTATAGCATAGGGCAAATACCCATTTTTCTTATACAAGTAAAATAAATGGTATATTTCATAAAAGGATTTGGAGCTTCTTTGAATATTAACATCGCACTTTGAAAATGTATTTTTGCTGCCCTGACCAGTTTAGCTCAGTTGGCTGGGCATCATCCCACAAAGCAAAAGGTCACTCATTCGATTTCTGGTCAGGCTATAGGCCTGGGTGGCTGGTTCAGTCCCAGGTCAAGGTGTGTATGAGAGGCAACTGATCAGTGTTTCTCTCACATTGATGTTTCCCTCCCTCTCCTTCTCCCTCCCTTCCCATCTCTAAATAAATAAATAAATAAATAAATAAATAAATAAGTCTTTAAAAAAAATTTTTTTTTTTTGCTGAATTTCAAAGCTTAGTTTTGACATCATAAACATCACTGTCATCTTTTTAAGTATATTCTGAATTTTTTTCAATTATTTTTTAGACCCATGGGTATTAGGATAGATGTATTTGAATAAGTTCAAAATTATTTCGCCTCAATTTGTATTAACAATGTTAGAAAATGTTTCTATTAACCTATCAAGTTACTCATTTAGTTCAACAGACAATGTATTTTCAGTACAAACAACCTAAAATAGCCCGGGCTGGTGTGGCGTAGTGGACAGAGCGTGGGCTTGCGAACCAAACAACCTAAAATAACTTGCTAGTCTCTGGAAGGAAATTTGAAAGTTTCTACTGATTCTCTATTTCTAAACCTAATTTGATAATTTGATTTCTTTTAAGAGTAGTAGATATGTTTTTTCCTTCTTCACCTTTACCTTTTTAGGTATTTTTGTTAACATGGAAATAATATTTAAATATCAGGAATGCCTAAAACAAAATATTAATGGCCTAATCCTTTAGGTGTTTATGTAGCTCTTATGTTCCCTTTCTAGTAGAGAATTACATTATATGCAGCTCTTTTGTGAAGTCATTATTATAAATTAGGTAATTCTGAAAATAGAAAGCATAAAACAAGACACCCTTGGCTAGGTAATCTCATACCTAAGTGAAGTAGTTTTCTAAAAACCAAAATGTCTAATAAAACAATATAAGAAATTTGCTTGGAAATATTCTACAGAGTTAACATTTATAATGTTTAATAAATAATGTTTTTATGTTCTAATCTATCAGACCTTAGGACTGAGGGAAAATTTGTTAAATTTATATTTCTCTGTCTGCACTTTAATATTCAGCTCGAAGACGTGATGTCCATTTGTCAAAAGAACAAGAGAGCCGCCTACCCTCTCACTGGCTGAAAAGTAAAGGGGCTCACACCACCATGGCAGATGCCCTCTGGCGCCTTCGGGATTTGATGCTCCGAGACACACTCAACATTCGCCAAGCATACAATCTAGAAAACCTTTAATCACATCTATTACATTTCTTTTATAGAAGCATAAAGAGTTTTGTGGAATAGTAGCCATTTTAGTTACTAGGGGTCGGGGGAGGAACAAAGGATAATTTTTACTGCATTTTACTGTACATCACAAGGCCATTTTTATATAAGGACACTTTTAATAAGCTATTTCAATTTGTTTTTGTTATATTAAGTTGACTTTATCAAATACACAAAGATTTTTTGCATATGTTTCCTTTGTTTAAAACCAGTTTCATAATTGGTTGTATATGTACACTTGCAGTTTTATCTTTTTACTTGTTGCTGTGGAACTGAAAACATCAAAGGTTTTGTCTTGGATTGGGGTTTTATGGTTTTTGTTTTTTGTTTTTATAAAAGAACAAACGGTGATAAAAATACACACACACACACACACACACACGAGTTTACAGATTAGTTTAAGTTGACAATGAAATGTGAAGTTGGTCCTAGTTTACATCTTAGAGAGGGGAGTATATTTGTGTCTGTTTCATGTGCCTGAATATCTTAAGCCATTTGGCAAAAAGTGAAGTGAAAGGTTGTTATTTAGGTTATTCGTGTCTGGCAGTCACGCACGTTTGCTCTGTTAACTCAGAGGCCCTCTGCAGAAATCTGAAGTCAGTGTGTGCATCCTTCTGCGGCTGGTGCATCTCCCGGACCCTTGGAGGGAGAGAGCACTTTTTCTTATGCTGAGTTAGATTATCTATGGTGTCAGTTATTTTTATAAAATATGTGCACAACCCTGAATTATATTTAGTCTTGGCAGGTAAGTTTTAAGGGTACTTTTGATCTATTTATAATAAATTTACAATTTATGCCTATACATGTTTAGATGATTTACAGTTTTAAATCTCTGAATTGAAAAACATTGAAGTTTATCTTGAAGAAAGCATTGAGGTGTCTGTGGAGGTGATTTATTTTTAAACATAACACATTACTAACATAGAGGAGGGAGTGCATAACCAGATAGGAGCTGGATCAAATGCATAATTGTAAAAGGGTAGATTGCCTGCATATGCAAATGTTTTAGTATTCTTTGTTTCCTCATCAGATGTGGCTTTTTTTTTCTTTCAAGTTTCATCATTGTAATTTTCACCAGAAATTTAAGACTTTCTAAAATATTTAAAATTTAGCTTATGGTTTTGAGTTTCAAGAGAAAGGAATCATAATCTAAGAAAATGCTTATGAAAAAGACCGATTACAGACCCCAAACACTTGGGTTTGATGACCCAGTCTTTCTTATATGACCCTAGAATAAACATTTGGAGGCAGTGTATGGTGCTCAGACAGATAAAAATACTGTTCCATCAAACAGTAGTTATACTGTTTTTTTTCTAGGCATTTTGGAAACCTACTTTTATTGTAACAAAGTAGTTACCATTGTGGACCTTCCACTACTGTCTGTAAGTTGAAAGAGTGACTCTCAAAGAATACCCTTTTTGTTTTAGTCTGGTATGAATCAATACCTGAATATTTAATTGCCATTCTTACTAAATCATGGGGGGAGAAATGTAGAATGGAAAAAAGTCTCTTATATCTAGATAGAAGGCCCTTATAACTTAAAATTACCTATAGTCAACCACTGGATCTCAGTTTGCATCAAGTATTTTAAATAATTCTGAATTTTAAAAAATGTATTGCAGTAGTCAGTACCTTATTGTTAAACTGAATCAGATAAAGAAATCTTCAGTTCCTGGTTATTTGGGCCATTGAATCATCATGAACTGTATAATACAATCAGATTATTTTATTTCTAGACATCCTTGAATTACACCAAAGAACCTGAAATTTAAGTTTGGTTAAGTTATTTATTTATTTCATGCACCCATGTTATTTCCCTTTTTAAGGTCTGGATGAGACTTCTTGGGAAGCCTCTAAAAACTTCACTGTGGGCTACGTGGGGCATTAGAAGCCAGAGCACTCCCCCTCCGGGCTCCTTCCCAGTGTCTAGAGGTGCTGTAGAAACCATAGATCCAGCCAGGGGCTTCCCTAAGGCAGTGCAGAGCTGGGCCAGAGGGCCGCTAGGCAGGCCCTAATTAAGTTTTTCTTTTAAAATATAAAACTATTTATTTTAGAATCATGCCTTTCTGTATATTAACTTGGAGAATATCAATTAGTATTTAGGATATAAGATTTGAGGTCAGCCATCTTCCAAAAAAGAAAAGAAAGAAAAAAAAAGTCCTGATTTAAGAAAGTACAAGTTAACTATGCTTTTTTTCATGAGTTTAGGAATTGTAGTGAAATGGCTTAGAAAGCATAATGGCCTAAATATTTTCAAAATGTAAGTTCATGTGGAAAAGAATTGTTTATGTTGGAGGGAAAAACCTATAGGTTTAAAATAGTATGTCAGACAGCTGATACAAAAGGCCTTGAATTGTTTTGTTTTTGAAACCACCCTTCTTTTCCTATGAGGAAGTATTGAGAGGGGACAATTCTTTGTGTAAAATCTCCAAATTCGTGGTGTTGATTTTGGAGCTTGAACATTTTCAGACCTGATTAAAACTTGGTTTATTCTAATTTCTGTATCAAAAGAGTTTTAAGTGGTAACTAGTCTTATAACATGTATGTATCATATGTTTGTTCATCTAAAGCTTTTTAATCCAAATAAAAATGGAGTTTGCAAAGTGATTTGGATTAACCAGGTTTGGTTGTTCTGTTAAAGCTTGTGTCAGATGTTACTTTCAAGCAGATTTAATTCCTACAAGCTTTGATTATATGGTGGCAGGGATACGGCTGCTAATTTAGGGGAAGAGAGCTCCTCCAGTGGAGGAAAAGTCATACCAGACAACTGCTTCAGGGCTCAGGCTGCATTAACACAGAAACTGAATGTAGTCACACTGCAACCTGACATGCTCCATGCCAAACCTCTCAGGCTGACAGTCAGGAAATTCCTAACATGTCCTCAGCATGAGCAGAAATGCAGGTTTAAGTTAAAACTAAAGAGTTACTGATGGCAGAAGGTGAGGACAGCCATGTCCTGGTCATAAAAGAGTGTAACCAGTTTCAAATAGCTGTCTGTGGCCAGAAGAGGCAAGTGGCCCAGATATGTCTTCAACGTGCTTATAAGCTCTTAAAACATGACCACACTTTTAATAAAAAGTGTTGGTAAAATCAACCAACTGTTTTCCTCTAATATCACTTTGCAAATCCCGTAGTCCTGTTCTCCTAAGAGTTTAGGGCTGTACTGCCATCTAGGCTCATGAGTGTATTTTGAATGATCACTGATGTATAAACATTCCAGCTAAACACTATGAGCAAACAAATACATTCTGCTAAGTATAACTCTGTTCCTAGGTCTGTGCTAGGTCAGCTGAATGAAAGTTCAGAACCAAACAAATATACTGTTTCTATCCCCAAAATAGATGTATTCATTCATTGGATTGCACATAAAAATGGCAAGAAATTTCACAGGTGTGAAGATTAAAAATGGATAATGTTCTAAGAGGGAAATCACTTTGGAAAACACCATGTTCCAAGTTTTTATTTTTTTTAAGATAGGTTACTTAGTGTGAAAAAAAAATTTACAAAAAGATTAATGTGATTAAGTCCAACATCAGAGATTTAGACAAAGCTTCCAAAATATGACTGCTAGATGAACAAAGTTACTATGTGCCTAATTTAGGTACTTTTTCTACCAGTTCAGATTATAAAGTGAAGCTTCAAAGCCCACATTCTTTCTCCAACACTGCAGTGGAGGTAGATTTCTAGCAATTAATGGCTTCTAGGCTTTTGTCATTCTAGAATGAGTATTGAGGAGTTTTTAAATTTTGAGTTATTAAATTTTTGCCTTCTTGACACTGAAGACACTGCAGTTCTATAATCAGCCTGTAAGAGGAAGGACCTTTAAATTATTCAAGTTCCCAACTTAAATAGTTTCAGTGTCTGATAGGGCAGTGATATTCCTTAGGAGGGTTAACAAGTTTGTTTTGAGGCAAACTCAAAAAGCTTGCAACTTAGTTAACAAAGGTTAGTTAACAAAGGTTTAGCATCCAAACTAATGTGCTCTGAAAGTATCTTCAGCTTAATGCAATAATTGCTTTGCTAGTCTCCTTGACTTGAAGTCAGAAATTGCCCTGTCATATTCAAAGGTTTGTTTTCCTTCAATAAATAAGCATTCTAACATATATATTTAAAAAGAAGAAAACTCTAGGGAAGGTTAACACAAATTTCAGGCTAGTGATTCCAGGATGGAGTCAGAAAGGTGGGCCAGGGAAGAAACCCACAGCAGACAGAAGTTAGCTGGTGATTTTATTAGCATTTACAACTATTCTTTGTAAAGGGGTGTACGTTAAATATTCTCTATGGTATCATTACTACTTAAACTTCTAAAACTGGGGAAAGGGGAACATGGAATAAGGCCATATAATTGAGGGAATCATAGCACAACTTTAATATCTTGTGCAGCAGTCTAATTAGTAAAATGCCTGTGAGTTTCGGGGTTCCCCAGCAGTTCTTGAGTGATGGCAAGTGCACATGAAAACCACCTTCCTTTCACTGGTGCTGTTGGGCATCACTGGTCTTCACACTCAGTCCACCTCTGGGCAATGCTGTAGGTGGTGTTTTAATGAGATAGAGTAATCAGAGGCTCTTTTATTTTTACAAGACATAAAAATGAATGTAATTTATTTACATAAATGGACTAGCTTAGGAAAAAAAGGTCACTAAAAAAGTTAGGAAGAGATGTGTTTGTGACAGTTACCAGACAGGGGTGACCTTGAGTGGGTCTGCCTAAAGTCAGCCAGTAGTGTGTAGGTTCTTGACTTTGTGTAGGAAACATTTCACCAGTCCCAGTAACTACGAGGGCATGTTTATAGCTGGGGACAGTGAAGCAAGAGAGGGCTTAGCATAGAAACGACGGGAGAGCCTAGGCTGGGCTGCCTTAGCTCACCGGGAAGTCAGAGAAAAGGGGGCCTTGGAGATAGGATCAGGGCATTAGCCTAGGACGAGCTGCGGCTGCCCATGGCTCCCCTGGGTCTCATCCCGTGGGAACCCTTAGAATTTAGAAGATAATGTGCCTGTGGGGGAGAGAAAGAGGGATGGAATGGCATGGACAGAAGTTTTAAGGGAGGTCTTGGGGGGGTTTCAGCAGGATAGTTTTCCAGGTACGCTATTGCAGGGTTGTAGTCTCCACTGATTGGTCACTTCAGGGCTGGGTGTCATTACTCATTGCAGCTGGTCCTGGCATCCCCCACCTGCTTTGCTGCTCTTCTGGTCCTGGAACCTTCTTTCTGTATCTGCCTGTAAATTGCTTGGCCATTTGTTCAGCTGTTTCTTTGTTCCACTTGTCCTGGCTTGTTAGCCTGTCTCCAGATCATTTGCTGCTCAGTCATGAAAAATAGAAACTATTTTGAAACTAGGGTTCTTTAATATGTAGCTATTTTGTCTGAAGAGATGTAGGAATGTGGTTATCCAAGCATTGGAAGAGGCCTTGTGCATTTTCTGCCAGCTGACCCAAACTTATTCTGGGTCGCATTGGAAAACCTCCGCCAGTAGACTGAGCCTCTGATTTAGCTTGTCTATGGTTGCTTTCCACAGTTTCAGTTTCTTAGGGAAGGAGCAGCATCTTTATCTTTTTTTTTAGCAGGTGTTTGAAAGCGCTCTTTATTACAGAGGGGTGTGAAGGCTGTTGCCCCCCCCACCGCCCCCGACCCAGGTCTAACCTTTGTATGTCAATGGAACCAGGCAAGGAAAGGTTTTAACTGCTCATATAAGCATGTAACGTTGTCAGGCAGGAATTCCCACACCCTAGCAAAATGTGCACAAAGTGGCTGCTGGCAGAAATGTCATCTGTGTAATTATCCTGGTTATGATTTTGTCTGTATCAAACTTTACTTAGCTCTTACTTTTGAATCCATGATTAAATCTGAATTTTGCAAAAAAAGTAGGAAAAAAAAAAGACTTCACAATTTAGGCTGCAGTGAAAAGCATACTGATTGATCCTTGAATTGTTTAGGAAATAGTTCATGGACTAGATTCAATGGGCAGGAATGTTTTAGGAGGAAGTAATTTTCCCACATGTGCTGTCCCACAGTAACCTGAGACATGAGTATTCAAGCAGAGATAGGAAAACTGTAAAATTTCTTTAAGGAGTTCTGTAAAAGAAAAGATCTGACAAGTACATTTTTATTTGTATTTATTTTACAAATTGAGGTTTTATTCTTGAAAAACTGCTCAAACTTTGGTTAAGGGAGGGAGGGGTCTGTGGCCTTTTTGCCTGGGACTGCTTTCATTCAGCCCCAGTCCCCACCCAGCTCAGTAGCAAAAGTAGTGAGTGGCTTTACCAGTGTGGGCCCGTCTCAAAAAGACAGCAGCTTTACTGCCAGAGAGGAAGTGGCATCAATTTGGGGGACAGGAGTAAGTCTGTGACTTTACTAAAAGTGGCCAAGATGGAGGGAAATGAACTAGGAAAACCTGCAACTTTACTAATCTGATGTTGCAGTCCTAATTTGGACAAGCAGTGGATCAGTCAGATTTAACTGGGAGAACCTAAAAATGAGAGAACCATGGAAATGCAACCTAAGTCTCCCACATAGGTTGCTGCTGGAGAGCTACTAACATGTGTGGGAAAGAACCAAGCAATCAGGGCAGTGACTAATTGCAAATGGGCACAAAGGAACCTTCTGAGATCAAAGTAGTTTCCTAAAACTAGATTTGAGTTTGAACTGGAACATTTACAATGATTGAATTTTGTGGTACAGGAATTATACCTCAATATTGCTGTTTAAGAAGTATCTTTGCATACTAGGAAAAAAGACCTACCATTAATAGAATCAGAAAAACTATTCCTATGTATTTTATATTATCACAAAATACTCAATACTTACTGAAGATGATTTTTTTTTTAAGTATTTATTGATTTGAACGCTGGCTGGTGTGGCTCAGTGGATTAAGTGCCAGCCTGCAAACTGAAACGTCACCGGTTCGATTCCCAGTCACGGCACATGCCTGGATTGCAGACCAGGTCCCCAGTTGGGAGCGTGCAAGAGGCAACCACACATTGATGTTTCTCTCCCTTTCTTCCTCCCTTCCCCTCTCTCTAAAAGTAAATTAAAAAAATCTTTAAAATATATATATATCTTGATTGAGAAAGAAACATTGTTGTTCCAGTTATTTATGCATTCATTGGTTGATTCTTGTAGGTGCCCTGACCGGGGAGAGTACCCGCAACCTTGGCATATCAGGACAATGCTCTAACCAACTGAACTACCTGGCCAGGACCTGAAGATCATTATTAACCAAATATGTACTTTACTAGTTATTCTAGGTAGGATTCTGGCTAATACACAATTATATTCATTTTTCTTTTTGTAAGAACTGATTGTTGTATTCAACCATTAAAATGATACATCATTTTCTTTTACTGAAATAGACTGCCCATTCTTGAAACTTTCTATAAACGAAAATGAATTGCAGTAACTTACAAGTTGTCAAGTGTAACAGATGATCAAAAACAAATGAAAACTAAGGAATAGCTGTGGGGATTATAAATGTAAAGCTGTCTCTTTATGGCTAATATTTCACCTTTTATTGAAGGTAGAATCAAATTAACCTGACTCAGATATGTCTTTGTATCAGACACAACTCCTGATCCTTCTTGCCAAATGTACAGAAATGTCATTTCCTGGCAACTACAGAATGCAAATTCCTGATGGATTAAATTGCCTAGAACTTTATGCTTCAAGTTTATTTCTCCCCTAGAATGTAAAGGACAAATTACTATAGTTCAGATAGACAACTGCACAGAGATGTCACTTAAGTAGAGGACATTGGATGCAGTTTTCCAAGCATATTCAAATTCTCCAATGCAGACCTTAGAGACAGGTGAACACCATCCATAAATGCACAGGAAAGGAGGAACTTGCTGGGATGTTAGCAATGTGTTTTGTTGTTTAAGTCACAGTTTACATTCAATATTTTGTATTGGTTTCAGGTGTACAGCACAGTGGTCAGATAATCATGCATTTCACAAAGTGCTCCCCCTGAGAAGAAAATGAATGTATTTTTAAATGAACTTTTAAAGAAGTTGAAACTAGTAAAATTTCACATTCACTTTATTGACTGCTGAAGTTCAGTCTTTGATGCATCTTCCAGCCTTCTCTGATACTGTCTTTCTGAAGCTTTTCTACGGTAGACATCATCTGTATTGAACAAAAATTTTACTTAGATTTTTAAGAAACAAAGGAACTAAAAATACTCAGATCTAAGTAAGTTAACCAATAGTCTAAGTCAGTCACTGTATCTGAATCTCAATGTTAGTGTTTAATTCAATGCCAAAATAATTTAAAATGAGTTAAATGAGGCTATATTAATGGAGTTCTGGACTTCAATAGCAGGTAAGAGTCTTCAAATATAGGATCATGTCCTATAGCACATCTCTTGGCAGTGTTTTAAGATTTTAATGTCTCCCTCACTTCCTTACCTACCACAATTTCTATTCTCTCTGAAATAACCCTTCCTAACTGAAACCTGGCGTCTCAAAAGTACTTCCTGATCTGTGACTCTGCTGCTTCCCGTCCCACACCCAGAACTCCGCGGGGAGCTGAGGTCAGTTTCCTTGTTCTCTGCTGCTGCTTTTCCACACTGATTTGCCACCCTCTCTTCTTTTGGGGCTTATGCCATTTGCCATCTTGTCTACACTGGCACCTGCTTGCCATCACTCCCTTTCAATCACTGAAAACAGCATCTAGCTCAGGCTCCTTGACCCTGTCCTGTGCCATCATCCCAGGCAACACCGCCCCCCCCCCCCCCCGCCCCACAGGGATAAAGCAGGAGCATCCTTCACCTCCCAGCCTGCTCCACTCAGCTTCTGCCACCCATTGGAGGGTCCTCTGAAGTAGTATATTCATTCTTTTCTGAGCACAGCCTCTACTACCTTTCTAGCCCTTCTGTCCTTGGACCTTTACCAACTTCTTCCCCAGACCGTTGGACCTTGAGAACCCCCTTACCCCGCCTCTCCTCTCTCTTCCTGCCCAAACCAGCTGAAATTCCTTCTCTGATCAATATCGACTTCTTGACACACCTTCAAAACCCCAACTACAGCCTAATCTAACTTCTTTCTCCATGCCTCACTGTTTTGCTTTGCACTGTGGGGCCAGTGATATATCTGACTGGGTCCACTGTGATGCCTGACAATCCTGTTTCCTCAGCCAGGACCCTGACCCTTCTTCAGCCACCCCCAAATGACCTTGAACTTTCTCCCAGAGAAAAATCATCAGGAATGAACTCTCCCAGCTAACTTCCAAGGGCTACTCCTAATGCTGTGCTCTGATCTCATCCTCTCCCACCTTCTCAAGGGCCAAGGTATCTCCATTCTCTCTCCACCCTCTCTTTCCTGATCAGATTTGCCTATCTTCATGTCTGTCCTGGTGGGGGAGAGGGGACTTACACCCCATTTGCACAGTCAGCTTTCTGAAACTCCTGTCTTCTGTGATAACAAACCCTCCTGGGTTCCCTGCTTGCCTCTCAATCACCCTTAAAATGTTGGGTTTGACTCTGACTGTCATCACAGTCTGTGAATGACCCACAAACCCAAATCTATGGCCCAGATCTGCCTCCTGAGCTTCAGACCTGTATAACCATCTCCACTTCAGCATATCGAAATGGAGTCCAGGACTGTCCTACCAATATTCCCCCTGCTGTAGCTATTCTACCAGAAGCCTCCACTCCTCATCTCGAGTCAACTCAATCACCAAGCCCTGTCACAGCTACCTCTTAGGTGTCCTTCAACTCCATCATTTCTTGCCATCCCTTCTGTTCCCACCAAAGACCAAGCCACCATCTCAAACCTGAGCAAACACACAGCGTAAGTGTTCCTGCCAGGCTCCTCTCCACAAGACGCCATTCCCCCTGTGTGTTAATCCACTACTGCTTAAAACCTTTCCATCCTTTGGGATACATCCCTGGTTCTCCAGTCTCTTTTTGGACCTGCCCAGGCACCTTTCTAACCACTTCATCTCTCACTCTGCTCACCTGTTTTGGTCCCTCACCCCCACACCCCCATGTCTGCTCTTACCACTGGCATGAAGCACTTTCAACTTCACAAACATTCACCTCGTCTGACTCATACCTACTCAATCTTCAGGGCCTCCCTGACATGGTAACGCCTGGAAGCCTACCCTGAACCATCTAGTCCAATTGAAGTGCCTCACCCAAGACTCCCATGTTTCCCCCACTGTCTCCTCGGGGCACTGACCACACTCAATAATAACTGTCTTCATAATCTGCTTTTGTTAAGAGTTCGGGGGTGGAGGACCCTCTGCCTTGTTCATTATATCCTCTCATCAGTGCTCATTAAAAACTGATGAACGTATGACCCTGGCTGGTGTGGCACAGTGGATTGAGCGCCAGCCTGCAAACCTAAAGGTCACCGGTTCAATTCACAGGCAGGGCACATGCCTAGATGGCAAGCCAGGTCCCCAGTTGAGGGCATGCGAGAGACAACCACACATTGATGTTTCTCTCCCTACCTTCCTTCCCCTCTTTTTAAAATGAAATAAATCTTTTAAAAAAACTGATGACTGGATGAACAGAAGGAATAAATATTTTTTAAAAAGCACTACGTTAACTTTTTTTTTTTAATGAGGGTTGGTAATTCACAGGTGATAGTGTTTCTGGAGGGACAAAGGCAGAAAGGGTCTAGGAGTTGGGGAAGTCGTCCCAGAAAACAAACTAGCCTGTCCACAGCTAGTGCTCAGCAAAGCAATGTCAGGCATTCTGTTCACAGTGCTGGTCCCTGGTGCCAATGACTCTGCCTGTAAAGATAGTGGTGATTAGCTGCGCCGGGCAGACCAACTCCCTCCAGGGTTTGGACTGGAGTCCCGAGAGAGGACTGGCCAGTTAACAGGAGTTTCCATGAATCCTCAGGATCCCACCCCCTTCTACCATGCTGTGAGCAAGTCTGTTTCCTAGGCCCAAATGATGTCCCCAGCAGGCTTGAGAGGAGTGTGTCCTGAGCGGAGTCACCTGCCCTCCCCTCAACATGTAGGCAAGGTCTCAAGGCTGGACACCAAAGTGTCTTTGTTGTCCGGCTTACAGGAGAGCCTGGGGGATCTCCAGGGCCCAGTGAAAGAAACTGCACTTGCCCTGCTGACTAGAGTAAAAGCAGTTCTGCGCTGTGAGCGCAATGAGCTGTCTACAACTAGGAACGAATATCTCCCAGGAAAATAGGTCCTACGCCGCCTCCTGCCTTCCTGCAATGAAACGACGCTGTTGCATCCCCACTTACAGAACGTCTCCTGGCCCACGCGCACTTTAATCATGATCCACTCCATTGTTCCTCCCAGGACAAAAAAGAAGGGCAGAAACCTGTAGACGCCGAATCGCTGCTTTCCGGGCACGCGCTGCAGAACCCGCCTCACCTGGGCCCTGGAAAACATGCCCAGCTGAGGTCGGGGAGAGTACGGCGGAACCAGAAGCGGGAGAAGCTGCCTCAGCTACTGGACTGAGGCGTCCGAGTGGAACCGAGACCGTCCTGCCTGTCCTTGTCCAGCCCGGCGGTCGGCTTTCCTGAGCGATCACCGCCTTGCCCTACCAGTAGGGGAGAGCTTCCGAACCTGAGAGCCGAGCTCGTAGACCGGCTCCACCAATCAGAGCACAGTAGAGTAGAATTCGGCCGCGACGGAGTGCGCGTGCTCCGTGAGGCTCAGCCCGGCTTGAGGGAGCTCACGCAGGCGTCTCGACTCTGGAGGCGGGGCGGCGCAAGGAGGCGCGGCCTCCCACGTGGCGTCTGCACGGTGGGGTACCGAGGCCTCTACCCTGTGCTAGTGCTGAGAGTTGGAAGCCGTCCCCCTGCTCTGGCACCGCCATCTTTTTTCTTCAAGTCCTGCTGGAAGAGAGGTCTCTCTCTTGATGGACTAAACGTGTACTGCACTATAATATAAACTGCAATTACGCAACGCCTTGCATTTATTTCGGGGTTGTGATTGGTGACTATTTCTAAAAATAAGAATTTGATATGCCTTGTTGAAAGCTTACCATTTTCACAACAAAAGTCTAAGTAAGCATCTTGAGACAAACAACCCTAAAATTAATTAAAGGTATCCAGTATGGGGCACTCACCACCATGCAAGGCCTTGTACGTGCTTTTTATGCATCATCTCATTCACAATCACAGAAGAACAGAATGACAAGGGCGTGGGCTTTATCAAACCACATCCCTCCTCCACATATATTCCCTTAGTCTGTGCCTCAATTGCTACACAAAATGGAGACCTTTCTGTGATGCTGTTAAGATTTAGAGATAATAAAAATAAAGCACTTAACACAATGCCTAGACTATAGTAACTAATCGGTGAAGATTAGCTATAGCCCTGGCTGCTGTGGCTCTGTTGGCTGGAGCACTGGCCCATAAGGGAAAGGCTGCAGGTCCATTCCATTCTGGTCGGGGCACATACCTAGGCTGCCCTTTTGATCCCAGTCCGGCGTTTATGATTCCTGGTTCCAACACACAGATGCAAACAGGAGGCAACCAATCAATGCTTCTCTATCATCAATGTTGCTCTCTCCCTTCCTTTCTAAAAGCAATGAAAAAAATGTTCTTGAGTGAGGATTTTTTAAAAAAAGAATTAGCTATAATATGATAATGATTTACTGAGCCCTAGCTCTTTATATGTATTCCATAGCCTACTGAACCTCACCTCTATTTTCATCATCTCCTATTCTAAATGGAAACTGAGAAGTTGCGATTAAGCCAGGTGGGAGCAGGAACCTTACTGGAGAGCCTTCACTCTTGCTGAGTTGTGCTTGCTGATGTCTTTAATGGGCTTTCACCTCATTACCTTTGAGAAGGAAGACGGCTATTAGACAATCTAAGAAAATCAATCTAAGAACCAGTAAGAGTTTGATGACGTGGACACAAAATCTACAAAAATGGGCTGGAAAAGAGAGTGCAAGCAGGGCCTCCAGAAATGGTCGTAAAGTCTGCAGCTTGAGTGGCCATGCCCAACATGCTGCTCTGATAAACTGCCTGCTGGGGCTGTCACATTCAACCCACTCACACACACCCACTTTGTGCTCATTCCCATTTCTTTTGATGACTCTGGGGGCCACATACCACAAGTGCCCATTTCCTGCCCAGATGAAGCTTACGTGTGGCCAGTTCCCCAGTGCCCACCTAGCTCACAAAGGCCTTCAGGTGGGCACAGCCACCCACCTACAGGCCCACCTTTGGGTCTCCATCCTGCATCAGCACCTGGCCCAGGGTCTGGTACACTGTAGGTCCTCAGACGAGGTACAATGGATACTCGAATGTACCACACCCTTAAGTGTCCAGTTGGCCAGCTCCCCACTAATAGGGCCCAGTGCATGAATTGACACACACGCAGACTCAGAAAACTCATCTGAATAGAAAAAACAAGGGTGGAGAGTGGTTTCAAGCAGGAAAGATGAATTTCATTGGCAACTCTAGCGACGTGGCTAGAAGAGACGAAGGATTTCAAAAGACGGCCTGCACGGGGAGCCAGGAGTGGGGCAGGTCAGTGCAGCCATTTGCTAAGGTCAGGATCTGGCAGGCTCATTGACTCCTAGCCCACCGCCCTTGAGCGCAATGCCTAGTCCTCCCGCTCTGAGTTAATAAGGGTCACCTGGGTGAGGTACAGGGCGGGAGAGAAAAGATGTTGCCTCAGCGTTGCCTGCGCTCCGGATCTCACCATACGTGGAGATGGCACCTGGGAGCGCGCGATAAGGGTTCTTTACTCGCTAACCGAGTGGAACGGACCGGCCTCTGGTCTGCGAGCAGAGCTAGTCAGGGACCGGAGGCGCGGAAAAGGACCCCCACAGCGTGGCTGGGGGAGGGGCGGGGAAGCTAAGGTCAGGAGGACAAGAGGTGGAGGAGGGGCGGGAAGACCCGACCGCGGAGAAGAGAAAGGAGTGGGGGCCGTAGTGAACCCGCAGTGCCTCGGCCGTCTGGGCCCTCGCGGGGACGGCCGTTCTTAGGCTCTCCGACCTCCCGGGTGGGGAACAGAAGGAGTCGCCATCGCCGCCGTGGCGACCGAAGGTGTGGGGGCGCAGCGTACTCAGCCCTGCCGGAGGCTCGGGGGAGGGGGCTGGGGAACCCGTCCCGCCCCGTCCCGGGACCTCCCGCCCCCCGGGCCAAGGGGCGCGCCCATTGGCCGGCTGGGCTCCGCGCGCCGCGCCCATTGGCCGGCCGCGGTGAAGAGCACGCGGCCACCGTGGCGGGCGAGCAGTCGGAGGGTGGTGGACCGGCCGACGGGCCGAGGGCTCTGCGGGCGGCGCGTGGGCATGGCGGGTGCGGGGCTGCGGGCGGCCGCTCGGCGCTGGTTGCCGAGCTCAGGCCACCGGGGGCCGCGAGCCGCTTCGTCCTCGCCCTCATGCCCTGGCTGCGGCCCCCCAGGTCCCGGCGCCCACTGCCCCGGCGTTCCGCGCTCTGCGCCCGCCCCGGCACCCGCCGGCGGCACCGAGATAAGCGCGCACCTGTGGGCTCGTTATCAAGACATGCGGAGACTGGTGCACGGTGGGTGAGCCCGGGTGGGACGGGCTCCGGCTGGGGGAGGTGTCCCGCACGGCTACAGAAGCGCGCCCGGACGGTGGACAGAGCGACCTAGCGCCAGGGCACCGTCTCCGAGCCGTCGGGGTGCCCCTCTTCGGGGGGAGCGCCCTAGTGGGGCTCGCTGGGGCTCCAAAGGCCGGACGGCTCTTCTGGAAAGGCTCCTTCGGGTTGTCCCGGGGGTCTCTGGGGACGCCCCGACTCCCGGAGCAGGCGAGCGGAAGGTTTGTTCCCTGGCTCCGTCTGCAGGAGCTCGAGGTTCCTGAAGCGGCCGCCGGAATGTAGGGCCCCCGCCGTCTTTCCTTGAGGTCCAGCCCGCCGGGAAGCCGCGGCGGAAACGCCCCCAACCCCTTGTTCTCCTAGAGGCCCTTAGTTGGGGCGGGAGTACCAGGGACAAAGCCAGCCGGTGACATTGCCCAGAACAGGCTCCTAGGGACTGGCCTACGTTGGGGGACTCCGATTAGAATTTCAAGAAACCTCCAGATTACTAAACCCTGAAGGCTCGGAGCACTCCGACCTGGAGGGCAAGGAGAAGGGAGGCCACGTTGCTTCAGTCCAGAAGGATTGCGGCATCCTTGGCCAGGGCACTCATTAAACTTCTTGTAGTCTCTCTCCTTCTGCAAAATGATTAGAGGAGGCCTAAAAGCCTCATCTTAGAGGGGACAGTCTGGACCCCACTGATGAGGCCAGAAAGTTGAGAGCCCTGATAGTGTTCATGGGTCCCCTGGGGCCCCTCCTCTGCAGCAGACAGATGTGGTTTGGGTCTTGGCCCTATTCACTCTCCTGGGTAGTGTCCGGTAAGCCTCACTCTCTCAGACCCTCACTGTGTTAGGGCAGCAGTTTTCAACCGGTGTGCTGCAACAAAGCATTTCAGTACCTGGCTATTTAGTCAGGGGCACTGACCTCTTTTCCCTTAGATTGTCGAATTAAAAAATGACAACAGCTAACACAACAATAGCCGTCTGGTGTGACTGAATCAAAATTATACCTTTTTTCAGGGGGGAGGGGGGCCAGATTGACAAAATAAATTTTTTGGTGTGTGCCCCGCAAACTATAATTAGTTTATGTGTGCTATGAGATGAAAAAGGTTGAAAATTGCTGTCTTAGGGGGTAAAACGCAATCCTGGGGCTTCTGTTGCAGGGTTGTAGAGATGACTCAGAAAGACCCAGGCTTAGGAGGGGCAGGGGAGGAACCCCCAGGGGTGACAGGGCTTTCATTGGCTGATAACACAAAGTAGCCCTGTCTGGAATATTTCAGCTGACTGAACTGGGGCTGCCGTGCTAACTGTGTGGAAACCTGGGAATGGGAGCAGGAGGTGGACTGGTCTTACCTGTTGAGAAACCTAAGGCAGAATGATTAAGACCCCTGAGGAATGATGATTTTGAAGCCTATGGACCTCTGTGAGAATGCCACCACCCCACCCTCAGCAGAGGGGGCAGGCCCGGAATGCTACTTAAGGAGATGTCTTTGCTTTGGACCTGGTTAAGACCCTCTCTGGAGCAGCTTGAGAAGCCTACCTAGTAGGGGTTGGGGGAAGGGACTTAGGGGCGTCTATTGGGCTTTGTCTCTCAGGGCCCACATGGATCTTCAGATGTTCACGAAGCCCCCCCAAGCTCCTCTTGATGTGAAAGGGGCAAGGTCATTTCCAGAATTCCAGGGTGAGTGCCAGAATGAGCCAGCCTTCTTGGCCCCTTCTAACTCCAGCCAGCCTAACTCCCCTTCTGACTGGGTTTTCTGGGGGAATTCTGGGCATTACTGTGTGTCTTGGGCTACTGTCTTTAGGCAAAACTTTGCCAGGAAGACATACCTCAAGCCATCCCACCCCCTTCTCAGCAGGAGGCTAGGCTGAGAGGCAAGAGGGGTGGCTGAATTAAAACCTCAACTCCACTGCCTCCCTGAGCCCCAGTTTCTTCCTGTGGATGATAAAGGAGTAAGTGTGACCACCTCACAGGATTGGAGTAAGGATTGAATAAGATGAGCCTCTAAGGCGCCTAGCAACAGCCAGTCTTATGGCTGCCATGAGGAGGGGTTGGCCTTGGTTGCTGGAGCTGGGGGCTGAGGGAGAAGGGAGGAGAGCAGGGGCTGGGCATTGAGACCAATGAACTTGGAAGGCCAGTGTGGGTAAGGGGTACATTCTGCTCACCTGGCCCTGTGCACCACAATAGCCCTGTGGAAGGATATGGGACATTGTGGCCCCAGAGCTAGGGGTTTTTTTTTTGTTTTTGTTTTTTTGGTGTTTTTTTGGTGTTTTGGTTTTTTTTTTTTTCAGTCCAGAAGTGGGTTCAGGAGGCCAGGCCCTGTGGGCTGCTTCCTCATCCTGCTTTGTTCCTAGGAGAATTGTCCATCCCTGGGAACATCCTCAAGGGCAGAGGCAAAAGCCTGGACTTGACCAGAACTCTGCCTACAAGGGGCTGCATTGCCAAAGAGACCCCTCCCCTTCTGGGAACTAGTGGATATTGTACCAAGAGTCACAGTTGGTACCCAGGAACTCGGGACCGTTGTAGGGGTCGGGGGAGGACAGAGGCCCAGGGTCCAACTGATCTCAGAAGCAGCTCCGTAAAAGGCTGATGCATCCAAAGTGAGAAGTGTTTTGTCTGCACCCAGGAATCATCTTCAAAGCGGCTGCTCTATGCCAGGCCTAGGCTGGCCTGAGGCCATCAGAGGAACCTGCCATACCTGTTCCCCCACCTACACCCTGCGCTTGGCTCCAAATGAAGGCGGGTAGGGGCTGAGCCTGGGAGCTCATCCGCAAGTGTCTGACTCTGAGCACTGCTTCCAGGTCTGGCTGCGGGGCCGAGAGCATTTTCTTGTAGAACATGACAGACTATGGCTGAAACAGGAATTCCCTAGAGGCCTGGGCTTCAGCCACAGTCCAGAGGTCTCAGGAACAGGCCCCTGCAAGGTAGTGCCCTGTGCACCTTGTCCTGTAACCCCTGCTCCCTAAGAGATGCAGGGAAATCCAGGACATGGGGGGATGGGCTCCAGAGGTGCACTGCCCATTGAATCCTACGTTTGCCACAGGTGCAGAGTGGGAATGCTGCACACAGCACATGCCATGCAACCCTCGGTAGTTCTGTAGGTTGGTACAATTTTTATTCCCTCTTTAGAGACAAACTGAGGCCTAAAAGGTGAGGTGACTTTCCTAAAGTCACGGCCATGAAAAGGAGGGCTTGGTCTGATCTCCCTGACTTCAAAACCCATGCCCTTTCCCCGCCCACCTCCCCAACTAGACAGACAGGGAAACTAAGGCAGATGAACCTGGCATCGCAGAGCCTACTCTGCACAGTGTCCCACTCAGCCCCTCTGGAGCAGCCAGGGGCTTGACATGGTTATGACTGCATCCTCAGAGGGGAACAGCCTGAGTAATGGCTCAGAACCCGACATCACACGTCCTGCCTGTCGTAATTAGCAATGTTCCCTGGCTAGAGGCAGCAAATGTCATTATGTGGGCTGGCAGGCAGCTTAAATCCTATTAGGCCTTGCTTGAAAGGCTGGCAGGTGCTCAAGAGCTGGGAGCATGAGTGGCAGAGGGGCTACCCAATACCTCGCAAGCCATTACTTTTCCTAAGTCCCAGCCTCAGCTTCAGACAAGGTGGAAGGAGTCAGTACATAGCCATGTGTTGGATGGGGCTTATGAGAACCCAGAGGAGGCAGAGGCTTGATGCACCTGGTGGGCTGCAGATGATGGTGTAACCCAAGACCCCGCAGATAGTTCCAACCGTTGCCAGCTCTGCTTCACCCCAGCCATGTGAACCTCGGCAAATGACCTTTCTCTGAGCCTCTGAGAAGTCTGACCATCTGCCACATTGGGCTGAGTACCCATCCTAGGGTGTTTTGTGAGGCTCTCAGGACTGGGCACCTGGAAAGTGCTCAGTAACCATTTGTTGCCTCTGTGATCATCATCTTCACACTTGCCTCTCCTTCCTCTAGACCTCCTGCCCCCTGAGGTGTGCAGTCTCCTGAACCCAGCAGCCATCTATGCCAACAATGAGATCAGCCTGCATGACGTCGAGGTCTATGGCTTCGACTATGACTACACACTGGCCCAGTACGCAGACTCACTGCACCCAGAGATCTTCAATGCTGCCCGTGACATCCTGATTGAGCACTACAAGGTGAGGCCAGCCAGGCAGGGTTCCCGGGCCCTGGAGGGCACATGGCTTCATTGATCCCCCAAAGCAGCTGATCAGCCAGCAGCCGTGGCAGTGCCATTGGTTGAGACCTGGTCCACTTTCCCCCAACAGTACCCAGAGGGTATTCGAAGGTATGACTACAACCCCAGCTTTGCCATCCGTGGCCTCCACTATGACATTCAGAAGGTGAGTGGCTAGACCGTTGACTCCCCTGGTCCCTTCTCACTGGTTGTGTATCAGCCTCTTTCTTAGTCCCCCATCCCCAGTGGAGGGATCTCATCTCTAACCCCTTGGCCTCTTAGCTATAGCCTCTCCTTGGCACATACATGATCCTCTTGATACCATCCAGTTGGGGCTTCAGAGTTGGGAGGTGGAAGAGGCTGGCTCATGGCCGAAGGCCAACCCCTTCCTCACTGCCCATCCCACTCCCCTCGTCCCCTCAGAGCCTTCTGATGAAGATTGATGCCTTCCATTATGTGCAGCTGGGAACAGCCTACAGGTCAGTGCCGGCTCTGCCATGACCCCACCGCAGTCCACTGCTCCGGGCTACCCAACTCTGCCCCACCCTATACTTCGGCCTGCTCTCAGGACCACTTTGGACTGATGGTGTCTGTGTGCCCACACAGGGGCCTGCAGCCTGTGCCAGATGAGGAGGTGATCGACCTATATGGGGGAACCCAGCACATCCCACTGTACCAAATGAGTGGCTTCTATGGCAAGGTACTCGCTCTGCTGTGGCCGCGGGCACCCCACCCAGTGATCTCACTGTGGGTGCTGGCTCCCTGGGAGGCTGCGCCCATACCCCTGCACAGGCCGCGCCCCTCTACCAGTGTCTGGAAGGGAGATTCAGAGCGCTTGGTCTCCAGAGCTGGGAGCTGTGGGGCTGGAGGGGTTCCTGAAGCAGTCGCCCCCTCCCCAGGGTCCCTCCATCAAGCAGTTCATGGACATCTTCTCGCTGCCGGAGATGGCACTGCTCTCCTGCGTGGTGGATCACTTCTTGGGCCACGGCCTGGAGTTTGACCAAGCACATCTCTACAAGGACGTAACGGTGAGGATGCTGGGTCTGTTTGGGGTAGCAGGGAAGGTGAAGTCCCACCACATCAGGGCAGGCCCTCCTGGTCCCCACTCCGCCCTCACTGTCCCTCCACTGCCCCCAGGATGCCATTCGAGACGTGCACGTGAAGGGCCTCATGTACCAGTGGATCGAGCGGGACATGGGTAAGGGTGGACAGTAGTTACTGCAGCCTGCCTGGGCAGGGTACAGGGCTGGCTCTCACAGATGCATCTCCCCGTTAGAGAAGTACATCCTGAGAGGGGATGAGACGTACGCTGTCCTGAGCCGCCTGGTGGACCATGGGAAACAGCTGTTCCTCATTACCAACAGTCCTTTCAGTTTCGTGTGAGCCCCACCCCACCGTGGGAGGAGGGAGCGGGGTGGGAGCCAGGTAGGGGCAGGCTGGCCTCCCTCAGACCACCTGTCCTACCTCTACCCCATTTCTTCCCAGGGACAAGGGGATGCGGCACATGGTAGGTCCTGACTGGCGACAACTCTTCGATGTGGTCATCGTCCAGGCGGACAAGCCCAGCTTCTTCACAGACCCCCGCAAGTATGGACCTGACAAGGACGACGGGGCCAGGGAGTGGCGGAATAGCCTTTGCTCGCCGCCCTGTGTGCTTGGGGTGGGGGTGCCCCCTTTCTGACTTGTGTTGCATGGGAGCAGATGGGCCTTTGCAGAGTGGGATGGGACCCATTTCATAGTCTTGCCACAGACTGGAAATCAAGCCCTTTACCCCCCACCCTAGACCTTTCAGAAAACTTGATGAGAAGGGCTCGCTTCATTGGGACCGTATCACCCGCCTGGAAAAGGGCAAGATCTATCGGCAGGTGAGGGCCATCTAGGTGGGAGTAGCACCTGAGTGGTTGGGGGGTGCACAGGGCTAACCAAAGCCCCCAGGTGCAGTAGCACCACCTCCGGGGCCCTGACCAGCCACCACGCATCTGCTGTGGGTCTGTTCCCTCATGCCATGGGCCTGTGTCTGGGGCACCAGGGAATGGCTCTCGGGGCACAGGACTTGGCCTGTGGGTCAGGTTGCCTGCACTTGAATTCTAACTCCACTCCTGGTTGGCAGAGGGAACCTTGCTGAATTACTTAAGAGAGAGATAATATTTAACTTGAGTTGTGGTGTCAAGGCCTTAGACTGGCCGGGCATTCACAAAGTGTCCAGTAAATGGCACTGTGATTACTTGGGGTTGAGCACTCTGCTGCAGCAAGGCAAGCCTGGTCGGGGCCCCTGGGCTGGGCTGGGGGCTTGGGTCAGGGGTGGCTCATGGGCCTCTAGGGAGGCCCTCTCCTGGCTGGCTAGGAAGATGAGAAGGGGCACGGGGCATGGTAGGTGGTTGCAGAGGTGGCTTTCAGCTAGAGGTGATTAGGCATTTGGCCCTGGGTGGAATGTGGAAATCCTGTCTGAGCTGGCGAGTGAGAGATTCAGAGGTTCTTGGGAGTGAGGGATTCAGAAGCTGGGGGAGGGAGGAAGCCTGTAGTTGGGCCAGGGGCACAGCCAGTGGGAGCGGCCTTGAGGTACCCCATTGAGGCCTGCACAGTGCTCCCTGCCGCTGCTCCAGCACCCACGCTGCTGGCCTCCTAGGGCGCAGACTCCCTCCGTTCTGAGGGTCACATTCTCCTTTGTCTTAGCATCTTGGCTGAGCCTGAGGAGGGTCATGCACCTTTGTGGAGAACATGTGACTTTTTTTTTGGCAGCTTTCAGATTTTCCCTTGTGCCTGATACTCTGAAGAGAGAGAGAGAGAGAGAGAGAGAGAGTGTGTGTGTGTGTGTGTGTGTGTGTGTTTTGGATCATATTTGGTTCTTCTCTTTCTTTGCTCTCCTTCTTCCCTTCCTGTCTCTGTCTCCTGTTGCTGGAACCTCAGGCTCCGTCTTTCCTGACTCAGCACTTGCACATCAAGATTCTTTCTCTTGGTTCACTCAGGGCACATCCACTCTGCCCATCGTACCTCCCTCTTCTGCAGGATCCCCTGAACTTCAGCCTCTCTACCTGAGCTAATTTCAACAGTGAAGTCTTTCACGACCGCCTCTGCCCCCACGGCTTCTATCTCCCTGGGGCTCTTGTGCACAGACCGCTGTAGTAACTCATTTTTGCTAGATATCAGTTCTCACCTGAGGTGTAGGCCCCTGCCCTAAGGCTGCTGCACTTCCTGTTCTGAGCCCGACCCCGCCCCGCCCCAAGTTTCTGCTCGCCTGGGAGCTTCCTCTGTTGTGTTTAAGCCTGACTGAGTGTTTTCATCTCTTCCCTAGCTTTGGAGCAGGGGGGGCAGATGGCCTCACAGGGAGGTCTGCCATTGGACTGTTGGGTCCCTTTGGGCTCAGGCGGCGGGGCGGGGGTGGGGGCGGCAGGAGGACTTCAGGGCCATAGGGTCGCTGCTACAATTTTTTCCCACAGAGAGTGGACTCAGACTGGCGTGGGTGTGAGGCCACAGCGAGTGGGGAGGGGAGACTCTAGAGGCACAGGGCACCATGCCAGGCCTACCGGAGACCTTCCTGCAGCAGGCACACCCCCTTTCTGAGTGTGAGGCGGAGGTAGCCGGAGCCCAGAGGGGACAGCGAGGCCACGGGAAAGGGCAGCCAGCATCCGGCCGAAAAGGCCCCACTCTTTGAGAATTTGGGAGAACGGGTGGAGAACCAGGCGTGCTTCTGGCGGCATGGGAATCCCTTGGGCACACAGGGCTCAGCAGTGTTCCCCCACTGCTCCCCAGGGAAACCTATTTGACTTCCTGCGTCTGACAGAATGGCGTGGCCCCCGTGTGCTCTACTTCGGAGACCACCTCTACAGTGACCTGGCGGTGAGGGGGGCAAGACTGGGCCGTGAGGGGCAGGGGGAGCCCCCAGCTGGCGCTGAGCCTTGTCTTCCACCCTGCCCACCAGGATCTCATGCTGCGGCATGGCTGGCGCACAGGTGCCATCATCCCTGAGCTGGAGCGTGAGATCCGCATCATCAACACGGAGCAGTACATGCACTCACTGACATGGCAGCAGGCACTCACAGGGCTGCTGGAGCGCATGCAGGTACAGGGCTGGCCAGGATGCCCCGAGGGAGGGACTGGGGCTGCCACCTGGGCACACACATCCAGTGCACACTTTGTCTCCCCCAGACCTACCAGGATGCCGAGTCACGGCAGGTGCTGGCTGCCTGGATGAAGGAACGGCAGGAGTTGAGGTGAGCAGGATGAGGTGAAGGCAGGAGTTCCCCCTCCAGCCCCATCCTGTGTGGCCCCTCAAGTGCCCCATGTGTCCCTCCCCAGGTGTATCACCAAGGCCCTGTTCAACGCACAGTTTGGGAGCATCTTCCGCACCTTCCACAACCCCACCTACTTCTCAAGGCGCCTTGTGCGCTTCTCCGACCTGTACATGGCCTCCCTCAGCTGCCTGCTCAACTACCGTGTGGACTTCACCTTCTACCCACGCCGCACACCCCTGCAGCACGAGGCACCACTCTGGATGGACCAGCTCTGCACCGGCTGCATGAAGACACCCTTCCTCAGTGACATGGCCCACATCCGCTGAGGGCACCTTTATTGTTCAGAACAGGCCCCAGTCCCTCCTGCCCTGCCCACTCTGGGCATTTGTCCAGGTGAACAATAAAGCGGTCTTTCTCCTGCTTGTGCTTTTGATGCGTCACTTGACTGCAAGGATCCTCTGGGTGTCAGGGAAGTCCTCCTCCAAGAGGGAGTCCTGTAGGGAGGACCATGTGTAGCTGGGCTGAGACCAGGCCCTGGGCCACTTCCACATTCCCCTGTCCCCAACACTTACATCAAAGGGCTCACAAAAGGCATCATGAGTGCCAAAGACTGGGTTGGGGACAGAGACCAGGGTTGGGCTGGTCCCTTCCTGCCATGGGGAGAAGTCGTCATCGGCATCATCTTCTGCCTGAGAAGACAGATGAGATGGTGAGGGGCCTTGAGCAAGATCCATGGACACCAACCCCCAATCCAGCCCTACCTGGAAGGCAGAGAAGCCAAATCCTGTGGCCTTGCTTCGAACACGGAGATAGATGGCTCCAGCCACCAGGCCCAGCAGTGTTCCAGCAGCTACCACAGCGCCCACGCTTGCTGCCACGGGTGGGGCCTCAGGTGCTACTACTGCCTCCTGCAAACAACATTGAGAACCTTGTCGGGTCATCTCCTTCCTTACCCCTTGCAGTTCTGCCTGCCTCCCCACCATCAACTCACGGGTTGTAGGGGTGCAAGGAGGGGGCTGGCCAGAGCATGGATGATGCCATTGAAGGCCATGATGTCCCACACAACAACACGGCTGACCACAACTGCCTGTGGAGCCTGTGGAGAAACCAGAGTCAGGCCCAGTGGGTGAGTGAGGGCCAGGGTCAGTAGGGAGGGGCAGTGGCCACACTTACCACGGGGGCCTGAGAACCATTGTCAGGGCCCACGTCACTGAACACAAGGCTGAGGCCCAAGTGGGAAAGGAGCAAGGTACCGTCGCTGACATTGGTGCTGAAGAAGGTAGCATTGGAAGCATGCAGCTCCAGGTCTGGGCCACTCAGTGTCTGTGGGTAAAGCAAAGGCCACTCACCCTGTTGGCCTGGGCCAGCCAGAGGGAGCAGGACGTTTCCACTGCTAGTTACCATGTTGTCCACAAAGCCTTCATTGACAGGGACAAAGAGTGTCTTGTAGGTGAGCTCATCATCCAGGAAGTCCAGGAAGTCAAGACCTCGAGGAGTGGCGTTAGCATAGTCCAGCAGCATCTGGGAAGGTGGGAAGGCAGGGTAGTGAGCAGGCTCCCTCGCCAGGGATCCCATCTACCCTACACCCTTTGGGCCCTTGCACACCCCATAGAAGGTGGAGAAGTTGGTGGTGGCGGCCAGTACATCAAGCAACTTCCCATTGCACATGCTGGTCCCATCACCCACAAAGCCATCGCGGCATCGGCAGGCCACATCTGTGGAAAAAGGGGGTTCAGTGGGTTGGTAGGTCAGTGGGCAGGGGCAGAGCTGGGGAGTGACGTATGTTGGGGGTGGCTGCACCTTGCATGCGGTAGCAGTAGGCATCCCAGCGCTCTGACAGATTCTCCCGGCTGCCCAGGCTGATGACGCCCACCTGACCGGCCCCACAGTCTGCCTCAGGGAAAACGACGGGATGGGCAGCCGAGCCATTGGCCAGCCAGCCCACAAGGCACAGGTGGAAGCCCAGCTGTAGGAGCAGGAGGGGATGTTGAAACCCAAGACCCAACTCAAGGGGCCTCCCACAGGCTTGGCTCCATGTTTCTGGGCCCCACGCACCTGCTGGGCAGCAGAGAGCTGAGAAAGAGAAGCGAGGACAGCTCCCTGAGCCCCACAGGCTGCCTCAGCCTCTGAGAAGTTCAGACCATAAGGGCCACTGGTAGCCTGAAGGTGGAAGACACCAGCACGTTTCTCTGCAGAAAGGAGGGATGTACAGTCAGTTGGGGACACTGAGGTAAGGCAAAGGCACTGGGACCAGGCAGGGAAGCACACCCTGGAAGTGCAGATCAGTGCACACGGCGTCCACATGACATGGTGGGGGCTGGCTCAGGCAGCGATCAACAGGTGGCTCGGGCTCCTCCAGACAATGCAGTCCATCACCCACATAGCCAGCATGGCACACACAGCGCCGTGTGTTCTGGGGCAAAAGAGCAGGTAGGCGCCCTTCAGTGACGGGGACCCAGTTTGCAGGACCTCCCCACCCAGCTGCGTGGCTCCCCTCCTACTCACTGGGCCAGTGCTCAGGCAGTCAGCATGCTCACTGCAACCCCCTCGCCGGCCATCCTCACAGGGGTTGCGGGCCCGGCAGGTCCAGCCGTCACCCTCGTAGTCTGGCAGGCAGGCACAGGTGACCACAGTGCCTACCTGGCTGCAGTTGGCATGCTCACTGCAGCCGCCATGCCCATCCTGGCACAGGTCCGCCACTGAGAGCAGGGAGAGAAGGATTGGACCGGGTGACAGGAGGGGAATGGGGTCTTCCACTTCATGTCCTCCCCGACCTGCTCACCTGTACATGTGTGGCCATCCCCTTCATAGCCCAGGTTGCATTCGCAGCTGTTGCCTGCACGGCATACTGCCTGGGGTGCACAGGCCGGGGCACACACCGGCTGCAGTTCTGTCTCCCACATATCAAGATTAGTAGCTGCCCTCCTGGATGTCCCCAGGCCCCCTCCCACCCACCCTCAGTGCCTCCACTTCACGGTGCAGTCGGGGCGTGCACTGGTGTGTGCAGGGTGGGCACTAGCACAAAAGTCACTCACCCAGTTGCACCTCACAGCGTGGCCCAGTCCAGCCCTCATCACAGAAGCAGGAACCAGAGCCCCCAAGGCCCTCATCACAGTGGCCATGAGAGGTGCAGCGACAGGCTGCAGGAAGGGACAAACAGTAGGATGCAGTTGACACCTGGGCCAAGGGAGTCCAGGCGCAGGGCAGGGCGGGGCACGACGGCTCACCTTGGCAATGGGGCCCAAAGGCCCCGGGGGCGCAGAGTTCACATGCTGTCCCAGCAAACCCTGAATGGCACCTGCACTGCCCGCTGCCGCTCATGCCGTCCACGCACACACCATGGTCATTACAGGGGTGGCTGGCACCCCCAGGGCAAGCTAGGGCATGGGGTGGGAGGTCCAGGGGCTCTCATCAGGATCCCCCCACTCACAGGCATCCCCAGCCCTGCCACACCATCCATCCTCCACCCGCTGGCAACCCAGCAACCCAGGCTCTTCCAGAAGCGGCAACCCACTCAAGTCGCCATGCTGCTGAGAGCCCTCCAGGCCCCCATGCTCTAGAGAACACCTAGGCCCCCCAGCCCACCGCACCAGGTCCTGTACCACCTACACACACACCCCACCTCTTAGAGCATCCTGCCGTAGCAAAACCCACTCCCCACCCCCAGACCTGCCCAGTCCCCATGACCCCAATGCCTCTCAGAAACAGTGGCCAGAGCTGTGACCGTGGCAGCCAGAGGAGCCAATCAGCAGTGCCTGCAACCTCAGGATGCTTACCTCGGCACTCACTGCCATAGTGACCAGGGCAGCAGCTGGGCTTCCAGGTGGTGGTGACACAGTTGCGGTGGCAGCCCCTGCCCCGACTTTGGGGCTGGCCCCAAATGCTGCGCAGTGCCAGGGAGTGCAATGGAGGCGATGTCCAGAACTTTGAGATGTAGCGCCAGCAGGGCTGGGGGCTGCCCTGCGCCAAGAGGAGTCAGGCTGCAAGCAGCCTGAGCGTGGTGGTCCCTTGACCCTGCCCAAACCCCCATTCAGCTCTCGGCCCCTTACCTGCTCATGTGAACCTTCAGGACAGGGTGGTTCCCGCCCACAGATGCTGCAAATTTTCTGGAAGGAGTGGAGGTCAATATAGCAAGGTCAGGTGGTTGAACAGTACAGGCGGGCTTGGGCTCTTACCCTTCCACCTCTGGCCTTCCTCACCAGCCACAGTGGCCGAGTCTCAAAGCGGTCACAGCGGGCACCAAGGCCAGGTGGTTCCAGCAGCTGGTCAATGCCATAGGCCAGGCCACCCTCAAAGGGCAAGTGCCGCTGCACAATCCGGGCATCATCCTCACCCACCATGAGCTCTCCCTATAGGCAGAGGATGTGGGATAAATGGGGGTCATCGTGGGGCAGAGCCCACCCCCCAGTGTCAGGGCCCCTGCCTCTTCCCTTCATTCAAGCCTTCTCCCCAGACTCACTGGCCGGGCACGGCTGCAGGAAAAGGAGATGGGGGTCCCATGCATGGTGCGAAGTGGGCCCAGGCTGGGCAGGTCAGATGCCAAGGCCTGAGCAGATAAAGCCATGGTTGGAGCCGGGCAGGCAGACTGGATGGCCGTCAGTGGGGACCAAGGTCTGGGATGCACCCACCTCTATGTTACGGATCATGTGGCCCCGAAGAATGGCTGCTAGCTTGTCACGGTGGTCCTCATGGTAGAGCCAGGCCTGGCGATCAGGCGAAAGGGCTTTCAGGGCAGAGTCTGTGGGCCACAGCATCGTGAAGGGCCTATGGGACACATCTCGTAGCAGGGGCAGGAGACCAGCTACCTGGTGTGGAGGAGCACAGGTGTGGCAGTCACAGCCTAGTCAGACTGAAAGGCAGAGACCAGGAAGGGGCTCCAGGGAGCCCCCCAGGCTGCCTTCCCACCAGCCGCATTCCTCTGTAGCCATCCCAGGCAGATAGATATATGTGAACATACATGCAGGGATAAACCTGCACACACCCTGACTATTGTCAGGTATGCGGGCATACATAGCAAGCACATCCTTGTGCTCACACTGGGAAGCCCATGCACACAAACATGGCCTGTGCACACAGACGTGCTTGCACACAGGCGGGTGGGCACAGACAGGCAAGCATACACATAGTCATACACACATGTGCATATATCCACCCACTGATAGGCTCACACATGGGAGCAGTACCGTCACAAGGCTGCTGAAAATCTTGTAGCCAAAGCTCTCTGCTGCGGCGGTGACATTTCTCTAGGGAAAGGCGCTGATGAGCTGGGAGTTCAGATGGGGAGGGAGAATCTCAAGCCCCCCGCTACCGCCTTCCGGGTCATACCCGGGTGATCGGGGCAGCAGCATCAGGTTCCCAGTGTAGAACGTCGGGAGGCAGCAGGACACGATCGATGAAGTGCAGGATACCGTTCACTGCCTGGTGGTCACTGCTCACCACTCGTGCGAAGTCATTGAGATATATACTGCCCTGGGGGCGGGGCATAGACGCATGGGGGTGGGGCCCGAAAGTGAATGAAGCCAATTGGTGGCTCGTGAACTGTGGGTGGGGCCTGAGGCAGAGATGGAGCTTTGGTTGGGCAAGTCTGGGAACAGAAGGTGAGTGGGGTCAAGACAGAGAAGAGCAGGTCTCATCTCTGTCTCTTTGTCTCTGTGTCTGTTTCTGTCTCTGTCTCTCTCCCTCCTTCATTCTCTTTCTCAGCACGGGCCAGGAAGTCTTGAGCCGGGGAACAGGTCCAAGGTAGTGGGCGGGGTCGAGGGCTAGACTCAACTTCGACTCACTAAAGCAGCCCTCCCAGGGGAAGTGAGAGGGTCTTCAATGCGTGGAGACAGGACACAGGCTTGTGGGGGCGAGGGCTTGAGTGTGTGGACCGCTCCTGTCGGGGATGGGGTCTTGGGCTCACCTCCCTCTCGCTGAAGCGGAGAGGGTGCCCGGAGAGCGTGGTGACATAGCCTTCCTCTAGCAGATCCTGGCTCCGCAGCTGCCGGCAGCCGACCACGTGGTAGCGGAACACCAGCTGTCGATGGGCTCCAATCCGGGCCAGTTCATCCTGGAATGCAAGTCGGAAGGGTAGAGGAGGGTCCCCAACTGCCACTTCTGCCCACACAATATCCATCTCTCCTCAGCCTTGCCCCTGGGGGCTGTTACCTGTGACAGGTTGGTCATTAGATCTGCATGCGGCACAAAGATTGTGAAAGGCCCGTTGCCCTTGAGCTCGTTGTATTTCTGAGGGGAGAGGGGAAACAGCTGGAGTGGAAAAGGGGCTACCTGGGACCAACGTATGGCTTCCACAGATCTTCCAGGAAAGAGCTGGATTCTGAGAGACCACACCCACCCCCTGACCAAATGAGAACACCAAAGCCACAAGACAGGTGGGACCTGTAGGTCAGAGAGGCCCAGGCTAGACCAAGGAAGTAGAGGCCAGCTGGTCACTCACCAGGAGGTGAAGGCTGAAGAATGAGGCATGCCTGTCCCGAAGGAGCTCCTGGGGGTGTGGGTGGGGGAGCAAGGATCAGCTTAGATTTTGGGTGGCCCTCATTCAGGGCCTGGTGCCTTTCCCAGCACCTGTGGTCCAAGGTCTGGCCACGGCGGAGATGAGGAAAGGAAAGCCAGGGGCGTCTGAGCTAGGGTCAGGGTTAGTTGCATGGATCATAGCTGGGTCAGGCCCAGGGGGAGTCAGGGGCCTGGATCAGGACCAAGCCTGGGGTCTTAACTAATATCATGGGTCACACCCAAGGCGGGCATAGCCAAGGCTGGGTCAGGGGTCCGACTTCGGTATCATTACCAGGCCGACTCGGGCACGGCAGGTGAAACCGTCACCCACGGTGTGGGCTGCATCACAGGTGCATGTCCTCTGGCCATCCCCTGTGCTTTTGCACACAGCATAGGGGCTGCAGCCTCCGTTATTCTGAGGCAGGGATAAGAGAGAGAGGCATCAGGGGCTCCCAGGACTCCTGCCCCAACCAACTCTGTGGAAGGGGCCAGGAAGATCCCTGTCCAACCCTCCAAAGCCATGTTTCCTATTAATCAGTTACACTTGAGCTTGTGGGGAGGGTGGCTCACCCTTGAGAGGCACTTAGAACCCTGCTAGGGACAAGGAAGACTGGTACCTGCCTCAGTCTCCTCCCCCATGCAATGCGGTGGGGCTTGGGGCCTGACCTGGGAGCAGGGGTCCAGGAGCTCACAGGTCCGGATGCCGTCCCCGCTGTAACCCTCACGGCAGTTGCACGAGACCTGTCCCAAATCCTGATCAGTGGGGCTGCTGGGACCCAAGAGTGGGCCAGTACCCTGGACAGAAGGGGCACCCCTCCCAGGCCTGGTCACCCCCCTAACTGTGGGGGGATGGTACGGCCCCAGTATCCAACCCTGTTGTGCTGACCTGCTGGGGACCTGTGGGAATACACTCAGCATGCATGTGGCAGCCCCCATGGCGGATGAGACAGCTGTTAGCTTCTGTGGGAAGAGATACTGGGATGAGGGAGGTCCCCTCCATTCATCTGCCTGCCCAGGTGTTCATCCCTTACTCTCAACACCCTCAGGCCTCACACCCCGGTGTACCCCTCCGCGCTTCCTGGTCTGACTCAAATCACCGAAACCAGATTCCTAGCCCCACATACACCAGGTTGGGGATCCCAGCCTCACCTTGGCACAGCTCCCCATCGCCCGTGTAGCCGTCCCGGCAGGTGCATGTCCGCTGCCCAGGTGCCACCTTGGTGCAGTTGGCATGGGGGGAGCAGCCCCCGTGGTCATGGGCACAGGGGTCCACCTCTAGGTAGATGATCGCAGAGAGTTATAAGGGAAAGGTAAGGGGATAGAGTGGAGATAGGAGGAGGGCATGAAAGGAAAAGGTCAGAGGGAGGGCTAAGACCCAAGAAAGGACAGGGAAAGAGGCTGGACCTAGAGGGCTCTATGGGAAAGCCACCCCAAAATTCCACGGGGAGCTCGGGGCATCGGTGTGGCTGGACCTGAACAGTAGGTGCCGTTGCCCGAGTACCCTGCAGCGCAGACGCAGGCGGGGGCTGCCGCCGGGTCCCGTACACAGCTGGGGGGGATGACAGCAGTCAGCCTAGGCCCATCCAGCCGCCGCCCTTGCCCCAGCCCCCGTCCCGCCTGCCCGCCTGCTCCAGGCTGAGCTCACTCACTTGGCATTAGGGTCACACTCCTCTGGGCAGTGAGGGCCGGTGATTTCTGGAGATAGGAGGATGGGACGGTTCTGGTCATTCAGACCCAGGAACCGCAGCCCCGGGGGTCACCTGTCTCCCCTTTGGGGCCACTCACTCTGGTCACAGCGTCGGCCCTGCCAGCCCACGTTACAGACACAGCTTCCATTCCCTCGCAGCCCCTCCTGACACAGCCCATGGGTACAGTCACACACTGAGAGTGGGCAAAGGAGGACAGGAGTTACCCATGCCCTCTGTCTTGCCCCTCCTGCGGTGTCTCTGTGACTGCTCTCTGCTGCCAGGACGCCCACCATCCCTGCCCCCTCCCCGGTCCTCACCTCCAGTGCAGTTGGGCCCGTAGCGGCCCAGCTCACACATCTCACAGGCCGTTCCATGGAAGCCCTCGTGGCAGCGGCACTCCCCATTGCCCAGGAGCCTGTCCTGGCACTGTCCATGGCCCGAGCACACCCCACCCAGACCCCCTGGGCACGGCTCACACAGTGTGCCAAAGAAACCGGGGCAGCAGTCAGGCACCTGCGGGGAGGGGTTGCAAGGAGAGGCCCGCACAGGCCAGGACAGGCAGAATGTCGGGAGTGGGCATGGCATCTTGGGACCACAAAGCCAAAGGACAAAGCAAGCTGGATCCAGGGAAAAGGAGACCACCTTCTACAACACTCCCCGCGGCACGGATGGAACTCAAGCGGGGTGGGGCTGCGCCGGATCCTATCGTGAGGGGCAGAGCTGGACCCAGCTGCTGCCCTGGGGCTCGGTTGATGGTGCCAGCACTGGGCCTTTCTCCCTTGCCGGTCCCCTTCCCTGGGGGCACAGCTACCGGAACGAACACAGGCCCCTCTGGCCTCAGCCCTCTCTCCCTTCCCCTTTCCTGGGCCCTTGCCTTGCTGCACTCGCCCTAGTCCCGGCCCTGCCTCTGCCCTTGAAATCTAAGCTGGGACCTCCCTGGGCCCCCAATCCCACAACCTTCATTCTGGTCAGAGAGCGGGGTGTAGAGATTCAGGGCAAACCTGGATCTTCTTGGCACACGTGTAAGAACAGCCCCGGGAAAAGGAATAGCCAGAGCTGTAGAGGCAGCTCCTCTTGGGGGTGTCCTGGAAACGGGATACAGGCAGGAGGGCTCAGCCAGGGGCTTGGGTGGGACAGGGCAGTGACTGGGGAGACAGGCCGATAGACCACAGATTTCTGCGGGTAAGTCATGAACAGGATAGCGGGAGGGGCAGGCTGGATGAGGACAGGAAAGCCTGATGAGGAGAGGGCAGGCAGGACCCAGGCTTGGGCCCCAGGGTCGCAGGCCTCCGAGTGCAAGTCTGAGGGAGGCCAACTTTGGGCAGACCTGTGCCCAGGTCTCCTGGCATCAACGGTGGGGGGGGGGGGCGGTTGACGGGGCCTGCACTGTTCCAGTTCCCCAGGCCTCGGCAGGGAAGGTTGGCCCAAAGGGGACCCCAAAGCCTGGCCCCTTCCACACATTGGGAGCAGGGAGGGCAGACGAAGCAGGGGTGGGATTGTGCCAAGCCCAGCCTCACCTCCAGCTGGAAGCCTTGCGGGCAGCGTAATTTCCGGGTGCAGTTTACACATTTCTCCTGGGGGCAGGGAAGGCAGAGCGTCAGGTGGTCCTGGGGAGGAGGCCCCCAAAATCACCTTCCTTCAGGCAGGCTGACAGCTCTGCTATGCATGACCAAGTGCTGGTCCCACCAGTCCGCCCCGCCCACCTCTGAACGGCCCAGCTGCCCTCCTCTGGCCCCCGGCATCTCACCCGCAGGGCCTCAGCGTGGCTATATAGGCAGCGGCTTGAGCCCACTGTCAGGACTCCCGACAGGCCAAGTAGTGTGCAGCCAGGAGCACTCAGGACCGGGCCTTCCAGCGGCACGTGGTTCACCTCAGCCTGGGGCGTGGGGCAGCAGGCTGAACCCAGCACACCCCACCCCACCCCACCCCACCCTCAACTCAGGGCCAAGGCCCAGGGCTGGGGCTATCTCCACAAATGGGGGCCTCCTAGGGTGGGCAGTTCCTGGAGCAGAGGTTGGAGTCTCCAGGTAGAGGAACTCCAAAGAGAAGGGGCCTTCAAGAGCAGGGTGCCTTCTGGGGTGGGTCTCCTTGTCCCTACAAACCTGGCCACTATGGTTGTAGAAGACGAGCCAGTGAGTGGGGCCCAGGAGGGAGTTTCGGTGTCCGCCTTTCCACAGGGCTTCCAAGGACAGCGCCTCCCCCAGGATCACATGGTTTCGCACTGTGTTTGCATCCTGAGAGGAAGGAGAAGGTCAGGGGGTTCCAGGACCACCCAGTGCGCTGAACAGCGACATTCCACCCATTGTGTCCCTTTGTACTGCGCCCCCACCCCCCTCCCAGTGACCTCACCAGGCTGCTGCTGTTGCCCTGGGCCTCCAGAGAGTGATTTGTGGGCACGAAGATGGTGTAGGCAGTGGCAGCCTCGATCTGGGGCACCAGACTATGGTTCTACGGACAGGGAGTCGGGGTCAGGGACGGGCATAATCGCCCTCAGTCCTGACCCCAGGAGCCAGCCCGTCCCCTCGGCCCTTGGGGAAGGGCTCCCCTGACCATGAACCTCTCCTCTTGCCCTTACTTGCAGCAGCTCCCGAAAGAGGTGGAAGGCAGGCACTGAATCTAGCAGCTGCAGCAACCCCTGCCTACTGGGCACATCCTTCCTTGGAGGCAGTAGGACCTGTCACAGAGCATGGGGGCTCGTCAGTATGTCACTGCCTCTTGTGCTTAGAAGGTTCCCTGAGCATTCCCCTCCAGCCATACCTGGCTGAGGATATGTAGGACACCATCGGTGGCAAGAAGATCAGTCACGTCCAAGCTGGCATTCTGCACCCAGACCCTCTGGAAGGCAGCAGGTAGAACTCACCCGTAAGTGGACACACGTAGACACTTAAGAGTGGGTGCAGCACCAACAGAGAGGCTGCTGGGCACACAGGCACCCACAGGTGGCCCCCAGACTGGCCCAGACCCCCTCAGACTCAGGGCTAACCAGCTGTGCACACAGAACCTCAGCAGGGCCCATGCGTGAGAAGGACGGTATGTACACACAAACAAAGACGAACAGACAACTCCTCGCGGGGCAGTCCCTGCCGGTCCAGAGACATTGTCCAGCTGAGCAGCAAAATGGTCCCTGGCACATCCTCTGAGCCCAGCCCTGGGGTCCCCAGTCCAGGAAGCCTGGAGTCACTCAAATTCCCTCCCATGCTCTGCATGGCCCATTCTGCCGCCCAGAGTGCACCACATACCCCACTGATGTTGTGAATCTCCCAGCGCGTGGTGGGGCTCAGGGTGGCCACCTCCTGCCCGCCCAGCCGAGCCAGCTCCTCCTCAGAGAGGGCGCCCTGGAGAAAATGGGCCCTGAGGGGCACGGTTGGGGGGTTCCATGGAACCAGGTTAGTGTAACCTACAGAGACCCCTGGGACCGGCTCTACCCCCGCGGATGGACGCATGCCAGGCTGAGAGCCTCTGGAGAAGGGCTGGGTCTCCCACAGAAGCCCCCTCCCAGGGCCCAACCCAGGTTACGCACCTGACCAGTTGTGGCAACGTTCTCGGCTGCAGCCAGAAGGCCTGGTCCTCAGGGCTCAGCCTGCGGATGGCAGACTCAGAGGGCACTAGGGCTGTGACTCGGCCTTTGGCAGGAAGTGTGATGCCAGCTCTCTGTGCACACGGTGTGCGAGGGACAAGAGGAGGGTGAAGGCGGCCATCATCTTGAGATTACTGCTCCCCCACTCCAGGCCTGCCCCCACCTCCAGCTCATGGAGATCTTAGGTGGCACCCCTGTGTCCAGGGAGGCCTCCTGGATTTGAGTCCTACCTTGATCCACTGATAGAAGGCAGAGAAGTGGGCATTTGCTTCCAACTCCTAAGGGGAGGGAAAGAGCTGAGGTCATAGGCCTCGGGATGAACCTGAGCCTCCCTCCCCCACAAGGCCCTTAGCACTGCCTCTTCCTGAGGTGCACGAGAGGATCACTTTCCAAGAACAGAGAACCACTCACCTGGATGATGTCTCCGTAGCAGCTGAAGCCGTCACCCCCATAACCAGGGGGGCACGTGCAGACGCGCTGACCTCCCCCCACCGCCTGGCAGGTGGCCTGCGGTGGGGGGTGGGGCAGGTAGACACGGCCCTCCATTTAGCACCTATGTGGCAATCTGGACGGCACCCATCCTGCATCTCTCTGTTGAACCTTGTCACCTGTCCTCCTGCCGTCTGCCTTTCCAGCCACCAGTCCCCACCATCTGTCTCCATCCACCCAGTCTGCTTTCATGCTGCTCCTTTGGTGTGTCTGGCCCTACTCTCCAGGATCACTGTGAGCCTGACACGGGCTTCCCACCCCATCGTGACAGATGGGTCATGGAAGCCCAGGTCTGTGGGAGCACCCAGGAGGCCTTGTACCCTCAGGAGAGGCCTGAGCTGAGAATGAAAGGAGCTAATCAGGCCAAAGGTGTGGCTCCGGGATGCCTTCCAGAATACACCTGTAGAGGTATGGTGGCGCTAGAGCTGAGCGAGATCAGGGACAGCAAGGAGCTCAGAGTGATTTTGCAGAGGAGTGTGGAATGGGGACGGCGGGGGCCTAGGCCTTGAGGAGAGTGGAAGCTCTATCCTGTGGGCAAGGGGACGGCAGTTTGGATTTGGGGTTTAGAAAGAAGTCAGTCCTGACCAGAGACAGGGACACCCGGAGAGATGCAGCCGAGGCCCACCCCCGAGAGCCTTCCCAGACCCTGAGCCCTCTCACCAGGTCGTGGCAGCCACCGTTGCCGGCGCGGCAGGGGTCGATGGGGCTGCACACGTAGCCATCCCCCGCAAATCCCAGCTTGCAGGTGCACCGACTCTGGAGAGGTTGGGAGTGGAAGGCTTCATCTCACCAGGAGCACCCAAACCAGAGTCTGTGCCCCAGTACTCTCAGGCGTGGACCCTGCCAGGCCTGCTGCGGTCAGTGGTATGTGGTAAGTGGGCCAGTGTTTGCTAAGGGCAGCCCCAGGGATGGCAGCTTGATCCCACCTCCGCCCCTGCTACCCTACTCAGCAGCTCTGGTCCTTCCCACTAAGACAGTGTCCTTGGGCTTGGAGCCAGATGAGTGACTGGCAAGACTCCTCAGATCTCAGTTGCCCTTCTTTGCAAGTTGGGGGCATCTCAACCTGCTTATTCCAGTCCTCAGTTCTGAACTTTAAAGCTCCCGGTGGGGTTTGGAGCTCCAGCCCTCACACCCATCTGAGCTCTCGCTGCTAAGTCCCCATGGGCTGGTGGCTCAGGCGATTGTAGGGTGGGAGGACAGGGATCCCCATGAGTCCCCACGCAGGCCTGGGCCACGAAGAGGCTGGTCCTGAAGCAGCCAGGCCTGGTCTCCCAACTGGCGTATTAGATATTCTTAAATGCCAACCAGTACTCAGGTTTACCAGGCCTGAACATCTTAATATGGAAGGCTCCAGGTTCTGAGACCTTGTGACTGGCCTGAGATTGCAAAGTTCTAGAGCTGGAGGTCATGAGTCTGCAGATTTGGGGATGTCACTCCCTTGGGCAGGGGTCTCTTCTTGCTTTGCTCAGCATCGTATCCTTAAGTCTAGAACAGGAACTAGCATGGAACAGGTGCCTGGTAACATGTGGGAAACCACTGAGTGGATGAATGAACTGAGTGTCAGAAGATGATGGCCCCAGAGCCCAGTCAGAGCAAAGGACTCATTGATTTGGTTACGAGAGTCCGTTGTCCCTGAGAGTCCAGAGTCACAGCCTTCTGATTTGGAGAAAGTGCTGCCTGGACTGGTCCTGGAAAGTGCTTTCCATGAAAGCTCTCAGGGCCTTCATGTGCCTTCCAGCACATGTCTGATGCTTCCAGGCTGTACGGCTCAACATTTCAGAGCCGACTTTTCACTGGTGTCTGAAGTTTGAGCCCCCGAGCTTGAGTTCTTGGCGTGGACATTCCTGGAGTCAGGTGGAGTACGGGGAGAGTAGCCCAGAACGGACGCGCCTGCCTCCCCGCCTCCCCAAGCCTGCTGCCCCTCACCTGCCCAGGTCCCACGTAGCTGCAGAGGGCGTCAGCGTGGCAGCCGCCTCGCACATCCAGCTCACACTCATCAATGGCTACGCAGACACGGCCATCTCCACTCCAGCCTTTATGACATGTGCAGTTGTGGGTGCCCGGGGCCCCGGGGACACAGTCGGCCTATGGGAGCCACAGATGAATGAGGCAGGGCTGCCAGGCAGCGGCCAGAGGGCAGAGCGCAAAGGGGTCCCACCTCCCACCCCCAAGCCATGACTTCAGGGAAGAGACAATGAGACTGACGTTCTCTGAGCAGCCACCACGGTCTGGGTGGGAGCAGGGGTTTCTGGGTGTGCAGGAGAAGCCATCGCCCTCAAAACCATCGAGACAGAGACACCTGGGGGCAGGTGAACGAGGGGCCTCCAGTGAACCTCTGGACAAGACTAGAGGCTGAGCCGCGAGGTCATGGACAGGCAGAGAGGAAGTGCAAGCCCTCACCTGGCGATGCCGCCCTGGCTAACACAGCGGGCGTGCACGTGGCAGTTCTGGGCCTGCTCCGTGGGCCCGCAGTTCCCTGTGGACTCATTGCAGAAGCGGCCACTGAAGCCTGGGGCACATGTGCCACTCTGGCACACCCCCCCACTGCCTGGCCGATTGTCACATAGACCGTGGACACAGCCGCAGTCTGTAGGGAGGAGATGGGAGCAGGGGAGCTCAGGCAGGTGCAGGGTTGATTGGGAGCCAGGATGCAGCTGGGGCAGTGCTGGGAGTGGGGCGTCCAGCAAGGCTTTGGCTTCAGAGTCACCAAATGAGAGGTCATCCCAGGCTCAACAGGCAGGCAGAGGAAATGGGGGGGGGGGCATTCATTGCTTTTGGTCACCCCATCGTAGCTGCCTTGCCCCCAAACCCACCATTAGGAAGTTCTCCTATGTGTCTGACCTAATCCTGAATGCTTTAGACTAAACCACTGTTGTCTTCCTGGAATGAGTGAGAGAGACACCTATTTCTGTTCCCAAATCCTCCTCCACTCCTGGGGTTTTAGCCTTTCCTCCCGGGGCTCTGTTTCCCTTCTGGGAGTCCCCAGCCCCCTTTCCCATCAGAATCTTTTCCCTCCCTGGCAGGCAGCCTGGGCCCCGACCACCCACCTTCCTGGCACTTGTCTCCATGCTTGTTTGGGTTGGAGCAGATGTGGCAGGCGATGCCCTTGTAGTCTGGGAAGCAGAGGCAGGCCCCATTGCCCAGGATCCCGTCGCTGCACTGGCGGCGGGCAGGAGGCAGCGAGCAGCATCAGTCATGGGGGGTCTCTCCGCGTGTCATCCCCTAACACCTCTGGCTTAGGGGGGTACTGACTAAGCTCCTGTGCCCCCCAGAAGACCTCACCCTGGATCTTCCAATCACCAATGCTGTCAAAAACTAGCCCCTTAAAGGGCACCCGACCCTGGAGGCTTCATGGGTGACTTCTGCTCAACCTAGAAACAGATGACTTCTCTGTCCTTCCTTAGCCAGGCGCTAAAGTAACCTTGGTTACAGAGTGGCAAACACAGGCCACAGAAGAAAACGACTCACAAATAGCCCTTATGAAAGTAGATATAAAAACCTATCTAATTAATTATTTCTAATTAAAAGCGTAAAAATAATAAGACCCAACTTCTACTGCCTAGATGTGAGAAACCTGAGGCCAGACAGGCGGGCTTGGCTCAGACACACAGATAGTCGCCAGCCAGCTTGGGAGAAGCCCCCTTCCCTCCCCCTTTCCTCCTCCCCCTGAACCCCCACCCCCGTCTCACCCCAGGGCAGGAGGGGACTCACATTGCCTTTGCCATAGCAGGGGTTGGAAAAGCCCCCAGGGCACTGTGCACAGTCAGGCCCGAAAAACCCTTTGCAGCAGCCAGGTTTCTGTAAGAGACAGAGCGTGCCTGAAGGTCCACGTGGTGCTGCGCCGCCCCCACGGCCCAGGCTGCCTGCTCCCTGATCCCACCTTGAGAACAAGGAGGTGGGTGAGGCCCCTGTGGAACACCTTTGCCACTGATAGGATGCAGCACAGCTCTCTGAGGCAGGCAGCCCGTTCAGCCCCATGCCCTGTGCCCAGGCTCACCAGGAAGGTCTGGTTGCAGTAGTGAGCGCAGCCCTTCTTCAGGACGTTGAGCCCAGTAGGGTCATGGGTGTAGACACACTCCTCGGGAGATATGTCCTGGGGTGAGTCATGCCAAGCTGGTCAGCAGGTACGGGTCCTGGGCCGACCCTTTGCCAGGCATCCCTGGCCAAGGGTCCTCAGGCCCCTGGGTCCAACGCTCCCACCGCCAGTGGGGCTGAGGGGTGCCGAACCTCCAGGTCCAGCCTTGCCTCCCAGCTGCGCAGCCCCAACCCTGACCCCGGGCAGTCAGGAGTCAACGCTAAGCGCTGGGCCAAGGGATGCTCACCAGCTTCACACTGTTAGGAGGGCACGTGCTAGTGGTGTTCAGGGCTTGGCAGTCCATGCAGGAACCCTGGTCAGGGCATGGGGAGTGGAGAGAGTGGTCAGTGCTGGTTTATTTATTCCGCGAGCCCTAAGAAAGTAGCATGGAGCCGAGGGCTGGGGTCTGAGAGTCACCCACAGGAGGGTGAGGAGATGGCCGGTGGGCAGAGGGAAGAGCAAGAACAAAGGCCCTGGGGTGGGAAGGAGCTCAGTGCGGAAGTGCAGGGGTCCCAGGCCTGGGCACGGAGGCTGCGGACGGGGAGCGGGAGACGGGAGATCGGCAGGCAGGGAAGTGGGGGAGTCCACGCGGGTCCGTGGGCTCTGTGTCCGGGCCACGTCAGCCCGTCCTTGGGAGATAATGCCTGCACCAGCAGCGCTGGGGGCTCAGGGAGGCCCGGTTGCGTGGCGCGCACTCACCACCACGACCCGGTGCTGCTCCTGGCTGCAGTGCTTGGGCAGGATGGGCAGGATGGTCGGCGGCAGCAGGATGCCCCCCAGCATGTGGATCACGCCGTTGGCAGCCAGCACATCCGCTCTGCGCAGCGGGACCCCCTCAGGCCCCAGCAAGATGCGCCCCTGCGGTGGAGCCCTGTGTGTAGGCCGTCCAGCCCGGCACGCTCGGTCCTAGATGCTGCCCCCACCTCTGCAGCTCAGCGACCTGGAGGGCCAGCCTGCCCTGTTCGTCCCTCCCTCTCCTCGGCAGCGCTTCCTGCTCTGGCAACTCTGCTCTAGCCCCCCTGCCCTGACCTGCACGGTTCCTGCCACGTGGGCCACCCCCTGCCCATGGGCTTTTCCCCCTCCTCTTTGGAGCCCTCCCAGCCTTTCAGCCTCCAGGAGAAGGATTTGATCTGGGCCTGCCTCCCCTGTGACCCTGGCCCCCTCAGGGCCTCCTTGCCACAGGGCTTGGAGCACGAAGGTAGGTCTGCAAGAGGCCGAATGACTGGCCACTCATCACCACCCGCCTCCACCCAGAGGTCCATTCCTTTCGGATGTTTTTGTATCTTACCTCCTCGGAGATATTCACAGCCAGGACCTGGTTTGCCATGGTGACAACCCGACCCTTGGAGATGAGTTTCTCAATGGTCAGCTGGGACAGAGGAGGGGTTGGCCTTAGGCTGGGCACGAGCCGCATACCTCGGGGCCACACCCAGTCCTGTTCAGGCGATCCACAGCTACTGCCTGGGTCCTGGGCTCTCCCCTCTGTGCTATAATAGTCCAATGGGCAAGGAGAGGAGGAGGGGCCCCTGGGAAGGCTGGCACCTGCAGACAAACCCTTCGACAGCCCAGCGCTGTGTGCAAGCGGGCCACCCTCTGGGAGGAGGACCTCTCACCTGGCCTTGGCGGTAGATGTGGTGCCTCACCAGCTCCTGCAGTTTGGAGAGACCCTGGCAGGGGAGAGAGGGCTTGGCTGCTGGAGGCCCAGCAGAGGAGGTAGAAGCCCTAGTGCCCCCATGTCCCCAGCCCCTTCTTTCCGCCTACTTACTGCTGTGAAGAGGTAGATCAGGCGGCCATCGCGCAAGCTGTCCACAGCCTCGTTGCTTGGGGCAAAGACTGTGAAGGGCCCGGGCCCGTCCAGGATGGAGGGCAGCCCACAGTTCTGTGGTGGCGGAAGGGGCGCTCAGGGAGGCTCTGCGGCCAGACCCCACCTCTAAGGGCTCCCTGGGCCCTGCGCCTTCAGCCTGCAGGGAACTCCCACCGGGAATAAATGGTAGACATCAACAATGAACGCAGGACGGCGATGGGCAAGTTCTAGGATGGGGGCGTAGACAAAGGCCTGTGCTACTCCAAACCTCAGGTCACTGTGGAGCAGATTCTGGCTAATGAGGGGTCCTGGCCCAAAAGATCAGGTAGGCTAGGGCCTGTCCCCCAGACTCACCTCTAGGATGGTTTCAAACCGGCTGAAGGCCTCGGTGGACGCAAGGATCTGGCCTATGGTTTTCTGAAAAAAGGGACAAGCATTAGGGACACAGGGAAGAGTCATAGATGAGGCTGCTTCAGCTCCAGAGGGGAAAAGCTGTGCTCTGGCCCTGCCCAGAACTACCCTTGCCACCCCTCTGAATTCTAAATTCTGTGAGGGCAAGAGGCCACCCAGTGGCACAGGGTGGAGGGAGAGGAGGACACCGTCTCACCTTGGGATCACTCGATAGCCCTGACGGGGGCTGCCACCGCAGGGCGGTTACCACGTGGAAGACGCCGTTAGCTGCTGGGTAGTTGGCCTTGTGGACAGTGAATGTTTGCTGGGGCAGGTCTTCGTATTTGTAGGTGTATTTCTGCTGAGAAAGGAGGCCTCTGGCTCGGATTCCACATGCCAGTCCCCTATCCCAGGGCTGTGTCCCCCACCTGTGACTCCTTTGGTCCCCGGGGTGAGGGTCCTGCCTCCTTACCATGAAGCGGTTGAAAGTGACAGTGATCTCCTGCCCGGCCAGTGTCCACCACTTGCGTGTTTGCTGCAGGGTCCCTAAGTCCTCCAACATGTGCTGCCCTGCGATGATGTGCTGTCTGCAGAGCTGCTGGGCAAGGGATGCCTGTGGGCACAAGGAGATTGGGGTGTCTAGGGGCCCTGCGTGGCGGGGCCTTCTCGTGCCACCCTGCCTGAGCAACGGAGAGGACGAGACACTTCCAGGCCTCAGTTGCCCAGAGTGAACACAGGGGACTCTCAGGCCCTGGAGCCTGGGGCAGAGTCCAGGAAGGGGGCAAAGGCTGCAGCCAGCTCCTCAGCGGGGCTGGCGGCTCACGTTCATGGTCCGGGAGGTCCTGGAGGAGAGCGACGGCACCAGCACAGTGAGCGGGCCCGACGTGGTAAGGATCTCCTGGCAGCCCTGGGCTGTAGGGACAGAGGCGGTGTGTCAGAATGGAGCCGGGGAGACCCTCAGGCATCAGTCCTCGGTTTGGGAGAGTTGTGCTTGGGGACATTGGGCCCAGGTCTAGGGTAGATGTGGGCCCTCGGGTCTGGGGGGCCGGCTCCCCCCTCCACCATGCACCCCACCACAGCCCACTCGGCTTCCATAGCGCCTGGGCGGAGAAACAAGGTATCTCTTCAGAGTCCACCCCTCCCTCCCCGACGGCAGTGTTGGGCTCAAGGGGTAAGGTCACACACCCAGCATGTCGAGGGCGACTCTCAGTCCCAGGAACGCCGCCCTTATCGGGCTGGCCTTCTGTACCTCATGGAGCAGGTGTCCATAGCAGGCACGCCCATCCCCCACCTGGCCCTCCTTGCACACACAGCTAGGGGACAGGGAGAACTGGTTAGGACAGGGGCTGGGGCCAGTCCCCACCTCCTGGCCCACCTCCATCTGTCCCCACAGGGCCTTGAGCTGAAGGTGCACATGTGTGTACACCTGCCCCTGCCCAGTCCACCCTCTCTGCCCAGGCCCTAGTGCCCACTCCGAGGCCCCTGTGCCCACCTGGTCTTCCCATCAGGGGTCACCTGGCAGGTGGCTGACCGGTCACAAGAGAAGGAGGAACAGCGGGCGAAGCAGCCTGCAGAGGCATTGCCGTTGGTGCTGACCAGGCCGGGCTTACATGTGCAGGAGGCCTGGGCGGGGCCAGGAGGATGACGTCACGTCTATGAGGCCTGCTGGTGTCTGCCACACCCACAGAACTCTGCGTGGCCCCCACGACCACCCTCCAAAGGGAGGGTGTTGTTCTCTTCCCATTTTACAAATCGGGTAGCTGAAACTCCCAGAAGACCCTTGATTTGCCCCGGGCCCCACAGCCAACATGGGTAGGTGGACGGAGGGGCAGGCTTGGCCCAGGCGCCGGCTCACCTTGCCTGGCCCCTGGTACAGACATACAGTAGAGTTGCTGGGGCAGCCACCGTTGTTGGTGTTGCACGGGTCCTGGGGCAGACACACTGTCCCGTCACCATGGTAGTTTCTGGGGCAGCGACACTGTGCCTTCCCCGTGGGGCTCACCGAGCACTGGGCCAGTGCGGAACAGGGTGATGGCCGGCAGGGGTTGGGGGCTGCCAGGGCAGAGAGAGAAAGCCCAAGTGAGCTTGGCTCCCAAGAGCCTGTCTCCTCCACAGCTTCCATTAGGATGGCCCGAAGAGGGTGAGCAGGTTGATCTAGACCTTGGGGACCTCAGGAACAGTGCTTCCTCCCTCTGAAGACGACCAGATTGCACTTGCTGGTTTAAAAGGACATCCTCCCAGTGCCTGCTCACCCTGAGCTGGGGCTCCCACCCTCTAGGTCGCAGACCTACCTTGGCATTCGCTGCCCTGCTGGGTGTAGTGAGGCAGGCATCTGCAGGTGGGGTTTTCTGCAGAGCACTGGGAGTTGTCGGGACACTGCAGGACCTGGCACTCGGGCAGCTCTGAGTGGAGAGGGGAGAGTATTGCAATGGCTGAGGCCCCAGGTGGGATGGGAACACGGGAGCACAGACACTCTACCCAATTTGCTATGTGACTCTGGCCAGGGCATCGTCTTTGCTGGGCCTCTGGGCGATGGAGGTCTCAGGTGAGACCCCCTTTGCTTGACCAGCTGTGTGCCTCTCCTATTTAGAAAGAAATCAGGCCCCGGCTGGTGTGGCTCAGTGGGCTGAGTGCTGGCCTGTGAACTGGAAGGTTGCCGGTTTGATTCCCAATCAGGCCACATGCCTGGGTTGTGGGCCAGGACCCCGGTCGAGGGCGTGTGAGAGGCAACTGATCAATGTATCACTCACACATTAATGTCTCTTTCCCTCTCTTTCTCCCTCCCTTCCTCTCTCTCTAGAAGTGAATAAATAAAATCTTGAAAGGAAGGAAGAAAGAAAGGAATCAGATCGCAGGCGGAGGTCCTGCTGAGGCTCGGGCCCCATCTGTCACCCAGTCAGCCTCTCCTGTCCTGGCCACTGAGGAACCCGCTGTCCAGGCGCCCCCACAGCACTGCTCACCTTGGTCACAGCGAGGTCCAGTGTATCCGGCAAAGCACTGGCAGCTCCCGTCCCCGAGCGGCCCATGTCTGCATACGCCATGCACACAACTGCACACTGGGAAGGACACACAGGGACAAGTGTGACACGAGCCTCACCCAGGGACACATGCCCTCTACATTTCCAGAACTCAGCTCCGAAAGGCACAACGTCGAGTGCAGAGCTGCGGTGCCGGCCTACAGCGGTGGCGGGAGCCTGGGGAGGCCCCCGGCCCAGCCTGGGCGTTCAGGGAGGGCCTCCTGCAACAAGGGCCGGGCCAGAGGTGAGATGAGCAAAGTCTCCACAGGCCGCTGGGTGGACACGGGCCCTGTCCTCCCGCCCTGCCAGTGCTTACCTGACTGACAGTCAGGCCCGAACCGGTTGGGGTCCTGGCACTCCTGGCAGGCCGAGCCACCGAAGTTTTCCTGGCGGAGGGGCGCACCCAGTCAGCGTGGCCCCTCCGCGGCCCCCCACCCCAGCCCGCCTGGCTCTTACCTGGCACACGCAGGTCCCATTCCTGTCTATGCCATCCAGGCAGGTCCCATGGCCGTTGCATGGGGTCTCTGCCCCCCCAGGGCACTCTGTGGACCCCCAGAACTCAGCTGCGGTCTAAGAACTCTCGATCCATCCCTGACCGCAGCAGCTCTGGGCGCCCGACACAGCCCCTCCCCAGGGCAGCCAGAGCCAGGCGGCAAGCTGTGCTGGCTCTCAGCGTGTTCATTAAAGGAACAAGGTGAAGGGGAACGCAGACGGACGCTGCAGGTGGGGAGCCCAGGGCTGGGGTGTGAGGAACTAAGCAGGGACCCCCTCTCCCCATACCATAGCACTGGGACCCCCAGTAGCCAGGGCAGCAAGCCTTCTCCACCACGTCCTTCCAGCACTCCAGGCTGCAGCCCCTCATGGACACCAGAGAGTCCCCTAGCTGCACCTCGTAGCTAGGGATAAAAGGTGGGCAGGGCAATGGGCGGGACTCCCACCCTGCCGCCCCCACCCCAGCCTCCTGAAGCTGGGTTCCAGTGTTCTTACTCCACCTCCTGTCTACGTGCGAGGCCCAGAGCTGAGCACAATGCCTGGCACATAGTGGGTATTCAATAAACTCCACCGGCCTCCACCCCCTTACTCCTTCCCCCTCTACCCCATGGGAGGAGCCAATAGATGTGTGGACAAGTGAGACCCTGCCCTTCCCCCCAGGCCGGCCAGGCTCTTCCTGGTCCCCCCGACACCCCAGAGGATGCTCCTGAAAATGGACAAGGATGAGGGTGGGGGTCCGCACCGGCAGTTCTCTATCTTCTCCGGGAACTCACGAAGCCAGCCCGCGGGACACACCCGCTTCTTGATGACAGGGCACATGGTGCAGGGCACGTGAGTGACAAACTTGGTTTTGACATCACAGCGTCTGGACCGCACCTGGGCCATGGATGGGGTTTAGAGTGAGGGGCCAGGACCCCGTACCAGCGCTGACGCTCCTGATCAGCGCAGGGCCCTCCTGCCTCCCCAGGCTTTGGTTCCGCACTTGTTTAGTGGGGGTGTGATGAGGACAGAGAAGGCCCTGACAGGGGGGGACCTGTCTATCACAGGCTGTCACTGCCATGTCATGTACCCCTGTCCACAGCCACATACCTTCGCCCAGGGCCCCGCAGACCTGCTCAGAAGTCTCAGAGCCTATGCTTTCTGATGCAAAGAAAATCTAGCCATTTTGTCCCATGTCAGCCCATTCAGATGAGAAAACTGAACTCCTAGTGGGTGGCCCTTGCTCAGAGCTACCCGGGGACAGTGTGTGAACCCAGACTCTCCACCTAGTGCTCATTCTCACCTTTCATTTAAAAATAGACCGTAAGCTTTACATAAACGTGGCTGATACTGGGAGGGGAGCAGGCCCGCCCCCACTCTGCTCTGAGCTTATCTGCACCCTGCTGCCGAGTGACCCTCTCTGCAAGTCCAAGGGACCCAAGAGCCTGCCCCAGACCGGAGAGGCTGGCCCACGCGGTCTGGAGAGTGCAAGGCTGTCTGAATGTGTTTGGGCCAAGCAGTCGTGTTCCTGGAGACCTGACCCTGGGCCGGGCTCCCTGCCCCACTGGGCGGGACCCAGGGGCCTACCGCCCATCTTCGGATGGGCGACGCTGGCAACGAGGGAGCTGAGGGGACCCAGGCTGGAGCCCCAGCAACTTCCTGGGAGAGGTGATGGTTGAGTTGAGGCCTAAAGGATGCAGGAGACTTGGCTGGAGCAGTGCTCCTGGCAGAGCGGACAGGAGAGGCAAAAGGTGGGAAGAGGGATTGAGCAAACAACCACATGTGATGAGACAGAGCAGCCAAGGAGAGGCTGGGGAAGGGCTGGTAGCCGGGCGACGGAGGCGAGGCGGAGTCGGGGCAGCCCCATGAGACTGTGTGTGTTTTAAATGGACCCTCTGGCTGCTGATGGAGAACAGAGATGGGGGTAGAGGAAGAGGCTGTCACCTGAGGGTGCCAAGAAAGCCCTAGGGTCCCATTCACTGGCCTGCTCTAGCGCCCAGAAGTCCACTGTCAGTGGGGCTACTTCTAGAGCAACAAAGTGCCAGTAACCTACAGCACTGTGCCTTGGACAGACAGATGCAAAACTCTTGGTTGTAGGTTGGGGAAGGGCCATGGGAAGAGGGTGCATTTAATGGAGGAGAGGTTTTATGGGGCGCTTGGGGCATGGCCTGGAGAGCTAAGATGCTGTCATCTAAAAATCGCTGACCACACTGGTCCTAAGGGAGCGAGGCCAGGACATCTCTTTCCTAGAACACAATAGACGTGTGGCCTCTCAAAGCAAGAGAAGAGGAGAGATGGCCTTCCGGCTCCTGTGATTTGTCCTTTTCCGCTCATGCCTCTGCGGTCTGCAGAGGGAAGTTGCTGTGCGCGGCCTCAGGCCAAGTTGTGGGCTGGGAGTGTGGTCTCACTCTCCACCAGAGGCTCAGTCTTTGCTGAGCCAGGGAGCAGCTAGGAAGTTGGGTAACTCCAGGGTTGGGCAGCTGCTGGCTCAGGGCAAAGGCTCAGCGGGCAGTGGGCTTCCCTGAGGGCCACCTGGCCAGCTAGCCGGGCACAGCTGCCAGCACGGTCATCACTGGTCCACGGACCAGGTCTTAGAGGAATGTAGGTCAGCCCTGGAGAGGCGCTTGAGGGCAATGAGAATGCACTCTCCTTACTCTTTTGATAAAGCGGTAGGTGAACTACGGGCACAGGAGGCTGGAGCCCTGTGTCCCATGGTGGACACCCATTCATGGGACATCTCATTTGTAAATGTGTGTGAAATGGTGATGGATGGATAAGCCAGCAGCCAAATCACACTTCTGGGACCACCCCACAGGCAGGACTCAGGCTCCCTCTGCGAGGCAGCCCAGTCCCCAGTCTCACTGTTGGTCCCACTGGGCAGGGTAAGGCTGGACCACGTCCAAGTGCTGAATCAGATTCCCTTTTTCCTGGGGGCATCTCGGGATCCGCCTGAGCTAGGCGGGCACTGACCCCTCCCTGCCCAAATCCAGAACTGATTTTGCAATGTCTGCTTCCCACAGAAATGCTGCTGGGGAAGTTGAGGAGACACCAGGTGTTGAGTCTGTTGTGAGAAGGTGGAAGAAATTCCCCCAAGCTGTGGTCCAGGGTCCTTCTGCCTTCAAACCCCAGCTGGAGACCACAGGCTCTGACAGCACAAGCGTACTCCTAGCGCAGAGGAGGTGCTTGGTGAAAGACTGTTGAATGGACAGGTGCTAAGGATCCCCTCTTCCGGGAAGCCTTCTGTGCCTCTATTGCCTGAGCTTGCCTGTGTTGGGGACCTGCTCCTGCCCCACACTGGCTATGTGAACCAGAGGTATCCCTTCCCCTCAGAGCCTCAGTTTCCTAATATTTACAGTGGGACTCACAACACGGGATGCTGGGAGGGCTGAGTGGCTGACGGTGTGTGAGAGGCCAGCAATAAAGTGTCCCTGTCAACAAGAACCCCTGGGCCCCTCTCCCCTGGCCCAGGCTGGCAAAGTCCCAGCCCCAGAACGCAGGCTTAGAGGTGGTCAGAACCATGGGTCTCTGACAAGGGAAACGTCCTTCCCGAAATTCCTCCCTGACCCATTTCCAGAACACGAGGAGGCAGCAAGGCCTTTGAAATTCCCTTGCATTGTACACATGGGCAGACTGAAGCAGGGAGGGAGCAGGAACCCCTCTGCAGCATCAGCTTGGCTAACCCTTGGCTCTTCCCCCACCGCTGGCACCTTCTCAACCTTGGATCTGCCTGTCCCCAACCCTGACCTGGCCCTAAACCTGGCGAAGGCCCCTTCCTTCCCCTTCTCCAAGGGACCACAAGAGTACAAGAGAAAAAGACCAAAGATGGCAGGGGTACTGGGACCTGTCCTGGTTTTGCTTGGCAGTGGAATCCTGGGCCAATCCTCTCCCTGGGCCTGCCTGCCTGTTAGTGATATGGGGGCGGCAGCAGCTGCCCCAAGAATCAGATGAACTCAGCCTCCCAGGGGAAGGTGCCCTGCCTGGAGACTCTGTCTTCATACCAAGGGTGGAAGGCTCTGGGGCCCGGGTGGGCCTGCAGAGGGGCACCCTGGAGGGGTGCACGCCCGGGCCTGAGGGCCCCGCTCCAGGACCCTCCTGCTGCTCCCTTGAGGCTGGAGAGGGGACGTGCAGGTGGTGACCGGAGCACAGCTCCAGAGGGGACAGACCCGTTTTCACCATCCCTGGGCCTTGTCCTCACTCGGGTGGAGAACAACAGGACCCGCTGCCCAGGGGCTGTGAGGGTTTGAGGGGCATCAGGCTGGGTGTGCCAGGGTTGTGTGCTCAATAAATGGCAGTTCTTAGGGATAAGGGTGTTTTCACTGGCTGCTGCTTACCCAGAGAAACTGGGGTCAGTAGACCTCATGCTGCCTCCGGGCACTCCTGGGGTCGGGCACAGGCACACCCCCACCCCCAGCACGTACATACCTGTGCCATGTGAGTCTCGGATTGACAGCCCTTCGAGGGTTTGGGGTGATCACATCTCTAATCCCCGGGCCAGGACCGCATAGAAATTGGGGCTCGGCCTGGGCTCGGAGGGCAGGAGGATGGGCCCGGCCCTGTGCCTCTCACTCCCAGGCTGGGGAGACCTGGGGACAGCTGCCTGCACCACACCGCGCCACATAGCTGGCCGGCCGGCGACAGTTAGAGGAGGGCAAGCTGCCACCCCTGCCACCCCAACAGCCTCACACAGACCTCCGTCGAGGGAGATGGACACAACAGCCTGGTCCTCCAGGCTGCTCAGGGAAGGTTAGAGACATACCAGCTGCCCCATGTGTCCCCAGAGCTGTGCCCGATCTGCGAACACGCCCTCCCTGCTCCCACCACTGGCCAGCAGGGCCTGAACACTTGGAAAACCCCCTGCAACTGGCTCACACTCACCTTCTGCCCCCCGACGGTGCTGGAGCCTGCTAGGCAGAAGGCCAGGAGGCAGAGCAGGAGGAGGCCCGGGGACCCTGCCATGGCTAGCGGCAGCTGGTGGGCACACTGTCCAGCAATGGAGCTGGGGCAGCCTGCGTGGGGAATGAGCTATGGGAGGCAGGCACAGGGCGGGCAAGTGCGATGGGGGCGGGCACTTGCTTTAAAAGCAGCCTGGAGGCCCCGCCAGCTCACCCCACAGGAACCCGCCAGGATTTCCTCCTGCCTATCAGCAGCCTGCAGGCGGAAGGGAAGGTGCTGGCTACTGACCCCTGTGTGGATGGCCTAGGCCCTGCCTGGGGCTTCCTGGCCCCGGGACCCTTCTCTTGACGTCACAGCCTTCAAGTCCACCATTTGCCACAAACCTGGGTCTACCAGAGGTTGTGGAAAAAATTCAAATGCAAATGCACACAACTTCCCACATCAAGTGTCTGCAGAGGCTGAGGGTTTCAGCCAGAATCAGGTCTGCCTGCCTCAACCTTTCCAACCGCGGAGGGCGAGATCAGGCCTCTGACTCCCTGCCGCCTCTGTGCTGAGTGGACAGCGGACTGGTCCTCCTCTCACCTGCCTCAGCTACCCCTCCAACTAGTCCAGCCCCCAACCTTGCCTCTGCATCTCCCGGCTCCCCTGCCCGGGGGCCTCCTCAGTGCCCTCCGTCCTGATCCATCTGTCCTCCACTCGGAAGCCCTGCACACACCTGTCCACCCAGGCCAGCCTCTCCAACCTCTGCTGCTCTCCCTCACTCTGCCCCAGCCACGTCCAGCAGCTGCCCCTCCACGTCTTCTCTTAGGGACTGACTTCAAGGTCCAGTCTCAGGTCAAAGGCCACTAGCCTTCATCTCCCGAGAGCACTGGCCACAAGCTGACTATGGTTTAATTTTCTGTCCCCTGCTAGAATGTCAGCTATGGGAGAACAGGGACAGTGTCTGTCTAGTTCACATAGTAGATGCTCAATACAGATTTGTAGAACGAATGAAAGGATGAGTGTGACTACTTTTATTACCTCTCTGTTACGGGCGGGGAAACAGGCTTGGAGGGGCGAGGTAACTTGTCTAAGGTCGCTCAGCTAAACAGTGTTAAGATCCAATCCCAAAACTGCTACCTGCAGAGTGCTCCCTCCCCCAGCACCGCACAGCAGTACCCCCCCCCCCCCCCCCCCCCGCCCCTGCCCAAGTCCTCACTGGGCCCAGGTTGGGCCAGCTGTTGACATGCTGGGTTGTGGGGCCTGGGGCGGCAGCCCGGGTAGGGAGGCCTCCGTGTGCCCTGCCTGGGTACGGGGCTCCCTGCTTCTGGTTGTCACTGTCCTGTTTACAGAGGACTGAGAGGCAAGTGGCCATTTGCAAATGCCTCTGAGAACAGCCTGATTGGGGGAAGCCTTGTCACCTCCCTGCCTCCTACTCATCCTCAGCAGGCTCCCACTCCCCCTACTAGCTGGTGGGGTCACTGGTCTGGTCTGTGATCTGGCTACAGGGTTCAATGGAGAGACCCTCCCTTTAGGGCTCCCCGCAACACCTCCGGTCTTCCCGAGGGTGATGGGTCCTTTAGGCCAGGATCCATCCTCGCACCCCCGCATCCCCGCATCCCCGCCGGCAACCAAGGAAAATGAAAAGCCGAAGCAGGCCTGGGAGCCGGGTTGGCTGCTCCGCGCTCACCCCCTCCCCCATCCTGCCCAAATGGCCCTGCGCCTTGGGGACTGAGGCTGCTGATTGGACCAGGATGAGAGAGGGAGACAAAAAAGGTTTAAGGGCCCTGCTCTAGGGTTAGAAATGGGTAAAAGGTGGGGGACAGGGTCTGGGTCTCAGAGGTCTTAGGTTCTACCTCAGCAGGGCTTCCTGAGGGAATCCCCACCTCTCAGGACAGGAGCCAACACGGATGGGCATGGGCCCTCCTCTCCACTGCCCACACCGGGGCCAGCTCCCCACTGGCCTTCTGCCTGCAGCCACACTGAAGAGACCCCCAGGACTCATACACTGAGGGATCCTCCACTCTAGGCCTCACCCTCACTGCCAACAGGTGCAGCCTTCGGTGGGGTTGGGCCCGGCTGCGACATTCCAGGCCTGAAGGCAGAAGGGCAGTGCTCCTGCGTGCGAGGTGTGCCTGGGGGTCACACTCCTCTTGCTTGCCCGGACGCTCCAGGTTTAGCCACAGCCCGGCATGGCCGTGTCCACAGGCCCCCTCACAACCTGCCCCCGCCCCTCAGCTTCCAGTGCCACCCACCCAACCTCTGACCCGGGGAGAGCCACTTCTTTTGCCTTTCATTCCCTCTGCCTTTCCTCCTTCCTTCCCTTCCCCTTTATACCTCACCTCCTGCATCTCTAGGGGACCCTCTCTCCCTCAGGCCATGTCCTGGGCCAATGCCCTTGCTGGAACCCCAGCAGACCCTGAAATAAAAGACCCAGACTGTGTCAAACTCTACTTTATTGGACCAGAGAAAACAGGCAACGTGAGTCACACCGGTGCTGGCAGCTCTAGGTCCCCTGCCCCCAACCCTCTCAGCCCCAGCCCTGGGGGACTCCTGCCCCCCACAGGGCTCTCCCACTTGTCTGGACCAGGAGCAGCTTCCACTTTGGGAAACTGCACAGGGTGGGAACTTCCAATGTGCATTTTGCTGCCAGCTCCATGATTAGCAGCAAACGCCCGCAACAGCAACATCCACAAGACTGGGCTTGACATTTCAGGAAAACACATGTAAAAGAGTAAATAGGACCCATGACACCACATGTTGACAACAGTCCTATGACAGAAGATAAGACACCGCAGTGGCTGGCCACGCAACATCGGGGGCAGGCAACAGACCCACAGGAGGCCGATGGCACACAGAGGCCCCAGAGGGGCCGGCCCTTTCACTCCCGGGACTAGAAAGAATCAGCTGAACACAGATGTTCACATTCTCTGGGAGGACAGTCAAATGAAGGAACCAAGAGGGAGGAGAAATCATTTTAAAAAGAACAAAGAAAGTCTGCTTTCCTGCACTGTATGGGTGCCAGGTTGGCCACGAAGGCAGCGAGAGCCAGCTGCAACCCAGGCTAGCCAGTGAGCTCAACGGGCAGCTCCCGGCCACACAGGGCCTCCCACTGGCGGGCCAAGAGTGAGATGAGCTTCTCGCGGCTCTCGGCACTGGGGACAAACACCTGCCACTGGACCTCGCGGCCCTGGCCGGCTCTGGCTAGGCCACCTGGCACCTCGCCGAAGTGGTCCAGGGTGACGCTGCCCATGAGGTCATGGCCTTGCACATCATCAAAAACGAGGGTGAGAGCCTGCGGGTAGGTCTGGTAGCCCATGAGCACGCGGTCCAGGTCCCGGACGCGGCGGCCATCATCTAGCCGGTACCGGTCCCTCTGTGGTGGCTCTTTGGCAAACTCGGGCAGTGGGTAGTGAACGAAGTCCTCGTCTAGGAGGAAGATCTCAGTGCTGGTGAGCAGGAGCGTTTTGGGGCGCAGCGTGCCCCTGCAGCGCCCAGGCGGTGGCGTGCCCACCTGGAAGGCCTGCACATAGAGCAGGATGCTGAGGGCTGGGGCCCTCTCCGGGTCAGCCATCTTCTGGGCCACGATGAATGTCAGGTCCCCGATCTCCTCCTCGCTGGGGTAGGTGAACTTGACACGGCTCGAGTGGATCAGCTCGTAGTTCTCCATTTTCCCTGCAGAAAGAGATGCCTGACAGGGCTGGAGCCTGGAACTGGTCTGTGGCTGGGCTGGGAGTGCCAGCAGCCCCAAGCCACCCGGAGACGGCTATCTGTCAGAGGTGCGCGAGAGCATTCCAAGTCCCATGCCCGGGGCGAGGGGGGGCGGGGGGCGGACCCACAGGCCGGCAGCCCAGAGCATAGCAGACACTTCAGGTGTGTCTACCAGATGGTTGAGGGTTTGCTGGGATGGGGACTCTGCCATGAAAAAGCCCACGGAAAATGCTAGCTGGTTAAGCACAACAAGACAGAAAAAGTGAGAGAGAGAGAGAGAAGCAGAGAAGCGCTCTGGGGTTGATGAGAAGGCCAGATGGCCTGATTGAAGCCTGGGCTGGGCAGGGGTACCTGTGGTCTTGTTCCCAAACTCAGAGTAGAAGTCCTTGTCGACAGGCTCAGGTGAGGGTGTGCGTTCCAGGGAGGAGAGCACCGCCATGAGGTGCTGAAGGAAGCAGTGTGTCAGATAACTATCCCGAGTCAAGCAAGTCACCACTTGCATCGGGGAGGAGCCTGTGGGAGAAGGGGCTGGTCAGGGTTGCAGGCCCCTGCCCTCCCAGCCCTGCCCCTGGAGCTATCTCTAGTCCTAGCAGGTCAGCTTGGGCCTGACAGCCACAGAGCGAGGGCCAGGGAGGCCCATGTGGGAAAGCATCACAGGGCCTGAGGATGCAGCCATTTCTCAGGCCGGAAGGGCTGTGACATTTTTCTGGAAGGGGATACAGAGGCATTAGGGAAAGAGCTTAGCTTTCTCTCTTCAGGAAGTATGAGTCAGAAACATCCTGCCCTTGAGCACAGGGCCCTCTCTGCCTGCCCTCCTGCCACTTCGCTGCCGGCCTCCCTCCCACTCTGAGCCCTGGCGGGTGAGTCCTGCACTCTCAGCAGTTCCTGAAGCTGCTTCCTCCTGCTCTGGTGAAATGGCTTGGGAGCACAGAGATAACCCTGCCTGTGATAATGCACCCACATATGGAAGGTGGAAACCCACTGGTACTGGCCTTCACCTAAAATAAGACAAAGCAGTGGTCACTCACCCGTCAGCCGGAAATACTGGTCAAAAAGCCCAACGTTGACTGTCTGCAGGTCACTGAGTTTTAAAACAAAGCACTGGGAGATGTGGAAGGGACTGTTGTTGTAGTCTGTGTTTTTCTGATGCCAGAAATCTGTGATGGAGGAACAAAAGGGTGGTGGTGGCTGTGCCAGGGAGCACGAAGAGCCTGGGTGCACAGCCGAGTCCAGCAGGAATGGGTCACCTTGGCTGGCTTGGCTGCTTAGGAGCCACCACCAGCCTCCACGCACACAAGGCCTTATGGGTGATGTGTTCTAGGGACGGAGCCGCGCCTGGCTCAGTGGAGTCGCCAGGGGCCTCTCACTGAGGCTGCAAGGAGCGGAGGCTGTTCAGTACCTCATCATGGTTATAGTACCCAGGTGCTTGCTGGGCCCTGGCTGGCGCTTCCATGCCTGGCCTTAGGTCCCTCATGACAGAGCTGGGGCTGGGGGGAGTGCTATTTCACCCCTTGCCCCCCACAAGAGATTCTCAGTCCAGTGCAGCTGAGTCACTGCTGCCTGGGACCTCACAATTGGCTCTAGGACGGAGCCCATCTCCTCAGGCGTGGATTCGCAGCTCCCCAGACGGCAGCAGGCCCCAGTGCCTACCCTGCAGCGGCTCGGAGAAGTAGCGGCGGAGGCCGTCGTGCAGCACGAAGTACACGGCCTTGGTGGAGAGCAGCATGCAGGCGGTCACCTCCAGCCCCGGGGTCTGGTAGAACACCACTGAGGACCACATGAGGTGCCTCAGCTCCTCGTTCTCCACCTGGACACAAAGGGGCTGGGGTTGGGGCCTGCAGGAGAGCAGGGCCGGCGGAGCATGCAGTTCTCTTTCAGGCTGTGCCTGACAACAGACCCCTGGGCAGGACACCCCTCTGTTAGCTCCACCCCCTGGTGACCTGCCCACAGCCTGGGACAGGGAGACTCAGGACTGTCATTGCATCTTGTCCATGGATTAACAGACTTGGAAGCAGAGAGGACTTGAGGGGTGCAAGATGGGTGTGCAGTGGGGTCTGCCAGGGGCCTGAGGAGAGGAGCGGCCCCAGGGGGTGGCTGTGATAGGACAACTAACCAGAGAAGAGCAGTCCAGGACCTCCCAACCCAGGCCCTCAAGCGGTGGAGAGCTGAAGCTGGGGGAAAAAGTCAGCACAGAGAAGTTGGAGAACTGAAGGCTGACCCCAACGCCAGCTCTGCCACACCCCCGGAACCAACCACGCGGCCTCTCCACACCAGTACCACCCAGCAAGACGCGCACCCGGGCGAGTACCTCAGCAATGCTGCTGTGGAAGAACTCAACGATGGCGCTCCCGCGCAGGCTGGCAATATGCCGGAGTGATGGGCAGGCAGGAAGGTGGGAGGGGATCTGATTCTCCTCTGAGGTGGCCTGGATCAGGTGCTCGCTTGGGTACTGCGCAGGGGCCTCCGCTTGTGCCAGGGCCTCAGCTGGGGCTGAGGCCTCCACTAGGGCTGGAGCCAGGGTCTCTGCGGTGGTCTCCTCTGGCGTCCAGGCCTCTGCTGGGGCTGGAGCTGGGGTCTCCTCTGGGCCTGAGGTCTCTGCCTGGGCCGGAGCTGGGACCTCCACGGGGACAGAGACTGGCACCTCCTTTGGGGCTGGGGCTGGGGCTGGAGCTGGAGCTAGAGCCTCTGCCCGGGTCTCTGGAGGATGCTGGTCACGGCTGCATCTTCGAATCCCCCAAGAAACACTACGTTAAGATGTGGACGAAAATGGAGACTCAGATCACATGTGCAACCTCCGTGTGTGAGGCATGCCATGCTCCACCTCTGGGGCCCCTGGGGACTGCATCGCCAGGTTTTCAAAGGGAAGACGAACCAGCAGAGAAATGGTACCCAGGCCGTTTCTCTTGGGAGGGAGACGGGCAGGTGGGAGCAAGACAGGCCATCTAGCACTCCAGGCAGGGAAGGTGGCAGTGGTCTCAGAAATGCCACTTGAGTCCAGAGCACGACCCCAGGTGCCCAGGGCTGGGGCCAGGGCACACTCAGGTCTGAGAACAAAAAATTCAAATTGCTCCTCTGCCTTTGGGTCCTCTTCAGGTGGCTCAGGCTCCCTGTCCTCCCCCCACCCCGATCTGGCCACCAAGGCACATGGCCACACTAAGTTTTCACTAGTCAGTTCTAAACCCTAGATCAAAAAATGCCTGTGGACACTGTCTTATCCATTGGATGGTCTAGCCATCAAGTCAGACCCCTGGGGCACTGACCCCACACTGGGCCGCACGCCCCTAAGAAGCCCTTGTGCCGCCCTCCTGCTGTCACGGGACGGGGGGGTGTGTGTGGGGTGAAGCAGGGCCCTGCTTTCTGCATGCAGTCCCCACTGTGGGCAGGTTCCAGCCAGGCTTTGGGGTGGCAGGGAAATGTCACCAAAGCCTTAGCACAGGGCTAGGGAGATGAAGAGACGGCTGTGCAGGGCCACCTTGGGCACAAGCTGTTCTCTAGCACCAAGGCATTAGGGGTTTCTACAGAGGGCATGGGATTTGAGCTGGGCATGAGAGGGGCACTCAAACCGGCCAAGAAGAGGCTGGAGGCATCAGCTGGGCGGCGCAGGCTAGAGTGAGACGCTGGGGTGAGAACATGGCCTCCTCTGTCCGCCAGCGTAGAAGAGAAAGTGAGCTGGACTGTATCTCAGGGGACAGGAGGATGACAAATAAAGGGCTTTCTTGCCCAGAATGGGGAAGCCCCAGCATATGGGAAGCCAAGGGGCAGTGAAAGGAAACGGGTGCCCTTAAGGGCACAGGCCCTCAAGCCCCAGGTAGGGGGTAAGCTGCGGGTGTGACCATTCCCCCCACAGGCTCCCTCTACCCCACCCTCAGGCAGCCCACAACAGAACCCAGGGAGAGAGCCCAGGGAAATCCAGGCTCAGGGGATAGAAGCCTCAGTCTCTCCAGAAGAAATAGAACTTTGCACGAGGTGACTACCCAGCTCATACACTCAGACCTTACTGCTCGAAGCCAACAGGAAGTCCCTTTGAAGAGACTCCCCAAATTACATGCCGAAAGAGGACCCATCAGCAACCCAGGTCTTCCTGAGAAGGACTGTGTGGCTCTCAACAGGGTAAGGCTTAGAGCTGGGTGTCAGAGGCAGGTGACGCCTAAAGCAGTCCCCCAGGCGCGAGAGAACGCCACAGGACTGTGAGCCCCTTGGGGGAGGGAGCGGTGGGTGACTCTTAGAGGCTGTGCCTAGGCCCCGTGGAGCAGACGAGAGCAGGCCATACGAGGCAATCTCCCCAGCCTGTCCTGAAGGGGTGGCAGGAGTCCAGGGACCCAGATCCAGCCACGCAGGGCGCTAAGTGGCAGGGGACTCAGCCAGACTGTCCTTGTGGAAGGACAGCTTCCTCAGGCCTCTTCCGAAGCCCTGGGAGAGGAGAAGCAGCCCAGTGCCAAGCTCAAGAGAGTCAAGGCCACTCTGAGGGTGGTCAGAAACTGAGAAGTGACCGAAGGGCTGCGTCTACCTTGGCCCCATGCACAGACTGCAGGTACTCAGACATGTGGTTTGGGGTGAGTGGTCTCAGACACAGTGGTGTGAACTCCTTGGGCACATGGCAGCCTCACGCCCCTAGCCCTGAACCCGTGTTCAGTCTCACCTGACCCTGTCCTCAGCAGGTTGGCCATCCCCAAGTGGGCTCTGGGACTGACCCCCAGTTGCAGGAGTCTTGGCGATGACCACGGTCTTCAGGTCCTGCAGTGAGGCCCGCAGCTGGTTGTAGATCCGTAGGAAGTGGAACTTCTCATGGGGCAGCACGAAGATGGCAGTGACAAAGCGGTAGCCCACAAGCAGCTCCAGCACATGGCCGTCGGCAAAGGCGCCCCGAGGCTGCGTGCAGCTGCGCGTGGGGTCCAGCAGCACAGTGGAGAGTGGTACGCGGCTGAGCTTGAAGCTGTTGCGGTTGCGACAGTTATGCGTCCCGCGGTTGGGCATGGGGTTGAAGTCGGCCTTGATGACATTGAGGTGCTGGGGTGTGAGCAGCAGCCAGTAGGGGATGGCAGCAGACTTGACAGCCTCAGAGGGTGCACAGCAGGAGCGCCGCACAGCTGAGCACAGTGTGCAACTGGCCCACTCAATGTTGCCGGAGTAGTCCCCAGCAGCTGTCCGTACCATGCGCTTGTCGCTGTAGACCAGGTAGACGGGGAAACAGCCCTGGCTGCGCTCCTGGCAGCCACCTGCCACCTTGTAGAAGGTGAGCAGCTGGCGGAGGAACTCCTGCAGGCTGGTGTGACTGCCATAAAGCACAGGGCTGCACAGCATGGCCATGTGCTGTGGGGCAAAGCATGAGCGCAAGTCAGCGTGGAACTCGTGCAGGTTGGCAGCATCTGAGATGATGAAAAGCGTGTTCTCACTGTGCCGCACCTTGAGCACCAGACACAGCTCTGGCATAAGAAAGCCAAACTCAGTGAGGTCACCATGCGGGAAGCAGAAGACAAAGCGCAGGGATGAAAGGATATGTTGGCTGCTGCCCCTTGACTCCTGGTGTGGGATCTCGAAGACAGCAATGCCGAAGTCGGTGAGCACGAGGCAGGCTGCAAACTGGCGGATGCTGCCCTGCACGTGGATCAGGAAGCACCAGAGCACCTTGAGGATGCGGATGTGCTCCAGCAGGAAGTCCTCGTCTGCACCCAGGGCCCACTCCAGGGCCAGGCGCTCTTCCTCACCCTCCTCCTCCTCCTCGTCCTCCTCATCTTCCTCTCCTCGGCCTCCCTCGTTCTCTTCCTCCACATCTGGAGGCCCCATTTCAAAGTAACGGTTCTCAGCAACATCCTCTTCCTCATCATCGTCATCTTCACCCTGCTCGCCCTGGCCCTCCTCCCGCTGGTTGGCTGCCTCAATCCAGGCCGGCAGCTGCCTCTCAATGGCCTGTCGGATGAGTGTGCTGAGGCGCTGGATGAAGTCCTGGTTGGTGGCTGTGTAGCCAATGCAGGTGAAGGGCAGAAAGATGATTTGGCCGGACCCAGGCACCACCTGGACCTCTGGCTCTGCGTGCTCTGGGCTGTGTGAGGAGAAGTTAGGTCAGTGACATGCTGGGCTGGGTGTCCCACCTCTAATGTCTGGAGCCTACTGCTGCACCCTGGACCCAAGGAACCAGCTCACGCGTCTCCCAAGCCTGCTAAATAGCTGAGCCTATTTCTAGGACAAATGCCCTGTGGGGACCTAAAGTGCCAGAAGGCAGGGACAGCCAGTTTCTTCAGAGTCCACATTCCCAGGTCTCAGATGACAGGTGTCCGGTACAGTCCTGCCCACATCTCACCGGTTCCCCAACAAAAGCATCACAAAACCTTTAGTCATTCAGATGCTGGCCATGAGCCCGGAAGGCAATCAGCGTCCCAGGGCATGGACTTACTTGATGACAACAGTTCCCGTTAGGGGCGCCCTGCAAAAGGCGTGTTCCTAGGACCTTCACATTTAAATCCAGGCTTCTCTTGGCCATTACTGCCCTCATGAAAAAGTGTCACTGGGACTGGGAAACCTCCTCCACAGAGGTTCAGAGAGTGAGCACTTTGGACTTTGGGGGCAACCCATCCATGTAACATAAATACATATTTAAAAAGACCTTAGGAACAAAACAATCATTCTTAGCTCACAAGCTGTGGACCAAACCAGCCTTGATCTGCCAACCCCTAGTGTATGTCAGACAAAATTTAGGGATTAGAATTTAGAAGCAGACTAGAACACATCTCATCTGTGTTTATTTAACTTAAAGAAAGAGATAGTTCTGGTGGACTTCTGTGAACAGATTTTTAACAAAATTCAACTAGTTACCACTAGTCCACCGCTGAGTGTGTCACAAGGCGCAGAAGGCCTTCTTAACCTCTTCCTTACCCTGTACCGCCAACAGCTCCAGGCATGTCCCTCAAATCATCAGAAGGTGCCTGACAGAGAAGGAAATGTGGTCAGCCCCGACCTGCTGCAGCCATTGCCGGGCACTCAGTGGTGCTGGACCCCGCTCTTCCTCCCTGCAGAAAGGCCCTCACCAAACCATGCTCATTCTCGCGTGGATTCTGGGCCCCTGAGGCAGACTCCCAGGTATCTCACCAGTGCATAACAGGGCTGATACCCAACCGGCTCTGTGTGCCCCTAGCCCACACTCCCAACTCCTGGGCCAGCGCCTCTTGCCACCCTGCAGCTCAGTCTGTGCCTACGTGCCTGGCATCTGAGCGCTCCCTGTGCCACCCCCAGGGTCCACAGGAACCGTATGCCAACTTGGCAACCAGCCAGAAGTCACAATAACAGAGGCTGCACAGCTCCTAGCAATGCCTTCCCAGTGGTCTCTGGGCAACTGGGAGGACCTAGGACTAGGGAACCTCCTTCCTACTATGTGACCCCAGGGAGGGTGAAGGGAGGGAGTGCCCAGGAGCGCTGGGACAGGGCGAGGGCTCTGCAAACTATTGCAGGGTCACACGGCCATAACTCTGTGTTGCTGAACAGAGACAGGGCTGGAGGGAGACCTGGGTAGCAACCACACTTCCTACACACACGGCAAATGAGCCACTCACACCACACTTGCCTTCCTCCTCTCTTCTCAGGACACATGAAGAAGCTCCTGAACCCTCAGAAGTAGTCACAGAGAAGGTGCCGGAGTCATACTGTGTCCCAAACGACCAGGGAGACATGCAGGAATGGGCAGAATGGCTCTGGGGTGCCAGGCAGCAGGGGAGAAACTCTTCCTAATGGGTTTGGAACCCAAAAAAGCCCCCATCACCCCAGGATCTTCTGAAGTGCTTTCCTTGGGGGGTCCCTAGGACTAAAGGTCATCTGGTTTTGGCCCCCAGGGCGCAGTGGGAGAAAACTGCCTATTCTCATTAATGGAGGGAGAAGGGGAGGGGGAAGCAGAGGTGGAGAGGGAGGAGGAGGAGAGAGAAGAGGAGGGAGGGGGAGGAGGCTGAACACAGGTTCTTACAAGGCACAGTACACCAAGCACTGACAGCATCTGCCTCAACTCTAGCCAGGCTACCTCCTACTTCCAGACAGCCTCAAAGAGCTGGCACAGAGCTAACCAATCCCCAGAAGCAAGGGGCAGGCATTACCTGTCCCGCAGGGATGGACTCCAAGGAATCAGAGCATCCCCGGGCAATGGGCCGGTCCTCAGGAGTAAGACTGTCGGTGGACGAGAGGCTGCTGGCCAGGGCCTCCTCTTGCACAAACATGATTCCTGGAGAGACCAGGGGCAGGCGGGTGGGACAGCGGGGCAGGGAGAGCAGCCGTTCAACAACGGGGCTGGGCCCTCAGGATTCCAGCATGGCCAGGGGCTAGTCAGACCCCTGACCCCAGCCACACAGATTACAGAATTAAAATGTTAAAACTGAAACCTTAAACTAACTTGAACAAATGACTACTTATCTAATCTCAGGGTAGAGACTTTCTGAACCTACATCCAAAGGAGGAATTTGAAATGTGACTACATACAAACTAAGCTTTTATAAGTAAAAAAAGAAACCTCAGATAAATCAAAATCAAATGAAATGAGAAAAAAGTACTTGTAATATTTGACAAACATTTATATTTAATCTATAAAAGTCTGCTACAGATGACAAAAATGGAGGATACAGTTGGAAATTCCATTAGGAGACATACAGCAAAAATTCAGACACATTCCACAAAAGAATGGCCAATAGACATCAGATGAAACAACGTTCACCGTCCTTCACAAATAATCATAGAAGCCGTCTGCAAGTTGGAATAAGACACCAGTTTTGCCTCTCACTTTGGCAAAGTTTAGACTGACTACGTGGCCTGGACTTGGCCTCACTCACCCACTGGGGAGAGGGGGCCCACCTGTCGGGAGAGCAGTTTGGCAGTATGTCTATCAAGAGCCTTAAACGTGTTCATTCCTAGAGCCTCTTCCCAGAAAAATGACTAAATGCAGCCCCAGTCCGATCTGACATCTCTATAGAGCCTCGCACATACACTAGGGCAGAGGACCTCGAGGACAACCCATACCCAGTGCCTGTGGCCGGCTTCCCACAGAACACGTCCCACTGACCCTCCCCTGGGCAGCCTCCCACGGACAGCACACATTGACTTATGTACTCTGGAAATACAGGGTGTTTTAAAACCCTGCTGACACTGTTTTATGAATACAGCATGTCTGGGCCCGTTATTTCACTCCAGGTGGAGGAGTGTAAAGCCTTTTTTAATGTCTTCCTAAGTGCAGCTAGTCAGATGAATATTGGGCATCAACCCCTTGCCCACAGAAGTCTGGAGAAGCCTAGGACTTGCCTCCGCCGCCTGGCTTTACCACCAGTCACCATGGGTCCAGTGAAATGACTCAGAGCCCTCAGAGGCCCAGAGGCCAGACCCTAGTCCAGCTCAGCTGTTGCCTGGGGACAAGACAACTCACGTGTCCCAGGTCCTCTGCCCATAGGGCAGGCAGGCCAATGGCCCCAGCCCAGACCCCATTCCCCGGCCCAAGCGAAGCAGCAGCAACAAGGACTCTGCACTGGCAGGAAGGGTAGCAAGCACACAGCGATGCAGAAGCACATTGTTCTCTCCCAGAAGCCTCCCTCCTCCCTCACGTGCTCAGATCCTACCCATCCTTTGAGGACCCTCTCACATACCACCTCCACTGAGAAGTCCTCTGCTCTAGACATACCTCTTTCTCTACAAAATGCCCCCAGATCATTCTGCCCTGTCCTCCCTTGGGCACACAGCTCACCTCTTCAAGAGGATTCAAATTCCTCAGGGGCACTGTCCTGGTCATCTTGAAGCCCCCAATAAGGACATGGGAGAGGGAAGCCCTTACTGACCACTCCTGATGAGCCAGGAGCAGTTCTTAGTGCTTCCCCAGTGTAAGCTCATGCACGCCTCATATTATTTACCACAGTTCATCACATCTAAGATGCGTAGATGTGGTGCCATCTTGGTCTCAGCAGGTGTCCATAGAAGGTTTTCACACGACTCCATCACGAATACCAGCTGGCTGACAGCAACTGTGAGACACCACTTACTGAAAGACGCATCTCAACTTCCGAGAAGTCACAAGGTGGAAACGCGTGCATCTTAGAACTGATGAAGTAGGGTGCATACGTTTTGCAATTGAGAAAATGGAGCTTCAAAGAGGCTGCAAATTGCTTGAGGGAACAACGGCCAAGGAAGTTGGGATGCAAACTCAGCTGACTGACCCCTAGAACTTCTAGCCACTTCTTTACAGCCTCCTCTCAGCTCTGCACCCTGCTCAGAGAATCCGCCCTGGCATTTCACACATCAGCCCCTATCAGTCAAAATCCTCCAAGGTTCCAACAAGCTGGCTAACAGCTCCTCAGACGACCACAGGCCTGGTGTTCACTGGACAGTTCCCCTTCATGCAGGCCAGCGAGTGTTCAGTTTATTCAAACATATATGCACTTCTACGGAATCAGGCTGGGAGCAAAGCTGCTCCTACACGGGAGAAATCCACAGCCATCCAGGCAAGATCCAGCAGCACAGGGCTAAACACAAATATCTGTGGATTCCTCCATATTAGCGAGAAAGAAAAGCAACATTTTCTTGCCACTACCCACCCCCCAAGCCCTGTTTGGAGCCGAGGAAATAAGGATGGGGACACTCTCTCTGCTTCCTTCCTGGACCATGGTTAGTACAAACCAGGGCCACTCAGAGGATGGGATAGGGGACACCAGGAGAGTGCTTAGATGGGGCCCAACCTTTGTTTCTCACAAAAAGGAAAGAGATGTGCACACAAAGACATCCACTGCAGTTTTATTTATAAGAGGTGCAAATCTGTAGACAACATCTAAATGTCCAGCAGCTGGGAAAGGGGAACAGACTACAGTGAGCCACTCGGTGGTATGTCCCCAGGAGTGGGGGGCAGTGAGGAAGTGAGGCTGAGGCCTGAGTCTGGCTGGTGCAGAGACTTTACTATCAAACGGTGGCGGGGGCGGGGCCGGGGGGGTTCTGCCTGCTGCTGTGGCCCTGGGGACAGATGCCTCACTCACCCCGCCTGCGGTCTGTTCTTTTTCAGCTTGTTCTCGGCTTGCTGGCTCACTCATACACTCATTAATCAATCCCAGAAAGGCTGACCGAGAACCAGCTGGTCCCTGGCCTAGAGGGCCAGTTGCACCCCCCTGTTCCCCAGAACCCTAGTTGAGTGGTTCCTTCGCAGTGCTGTTATGTCTGATGGCTTTGACCCCAAGGCAGGAGATGTCAAGGGAAAGGAAATGTCTTCCAAGGCAAGGGAAATGTCTTCAGTGGGATACAAACCTCCCGCCCCCTTTATGTAAAAAAATAAAATAAAAATTTCTCTGTCAAGTATTACAAAAGCAAACTGACGATCACTCTGGCACCTGGCATCACCGCCCGTTCTCACGGATGCTCTCCCATGTCCCTCGGCTGTGAGTCGGTGCAGGCCCTGCAGCGGGCAGACTTAACCTAAGCGCTGTCCCTTCTTCCTACCCAGTCTTCCTCTCTCTGATGTGATGGCTGCAGAGTATTTTGCACCACAGGCTAATCTCCCTCTCATCCTCTGACGTCTGTCATAGCCCTTGCTTTGCTAGCATAAATAATGCTGCAGTGAGCATTTCATCTCCCCTTCCCATTAGCTTATCCCACCAAGATAAAATCCCCACCAATGGGGTTACCAGGTCAAGGTGTGGGAACATTTTTCTGGCTCTTGAAACATAGGGTCAAACTGTTTTCCCAAGACCTCACACCAAGTTCTGCGTCTCCAGGAGCCCGGGTGGGCGGGCGGCGTTCCTTCCTGTGTGTCCCGAGCCTCGGCTCCACTTGGGACGGCACACCCTCCCCTCTTCTGTGGGGGCCGGGCCAGCAGACACTCTCATGGGACCTGCTTCACTCACTCATCTCCGAGGATGCCTGGGTTCAGAGGTGAAAGCCCTTTGAAAACGCTAAGACAGTACGTGGGTGAAAGGGATTGGTCTTCCATGGGTCCTGGACAGCCTGTCCGGGCCCCACAGATAGTGTTTTGGGGCTGAGCCACAGAGGTGAGGCGATGATAAAAGCAAGCGCCCCATGGAGGGATCAGGGCAGCTGGCTCAGGAAAGTAACAAGGCCTGGCTTCCCGTTACTAAGGAGCCAATCCACCCACACTGCCTGCAGGGGAGAGCGGTCCTAAAGAGCCGGCAGCCCTGAGCCTGTTCAAAGGGCAGCCTCAGGGTCCCATTAGATACCCTACGGTATCCTAGAGAAACTGGATGTGGGTGTCAGAATAGTGGGGAGGGGGAGCCTTCGCTAAACAAACAGAGCTGAAATCAGGCCAGGCACCCCCACCATGTGCCACCCAGAGAGGAGCTGGCTTGCCGACTGCACACACCTTCCCTGTGTCTCAACCCAGCTGGGAGCAGGTGCCAGCATCTCCCCCCAACACCAGCCCGGCCCGGGGCTCCAGCAGGGCCTGTGTGGCTCTGCCAGGCAGAAAGCTACATACATGATTACCTTGGTTGGAGAGGATGGGCTGGGGCAGGGAGGCGGAGGTGGGAGCCACGGCGGGAGGGGAGCTGCTGGGTCTGACGCAGGGGGCAGCTGAGAGCCGGCAATCCTCACCGACCTAGGAGGGGTGCTCGAGTCAGCCCAGGAGAGAAAAGGATCAAGAAGAACAGAATTTGACAAGCCAGGGATGAGGAGAAACTCAGAGGTTCTCACAAACATCGGGGACGGTGAAGTCGGTTCACCTAGTCCTTACAACCGTGTGTGGCAGATGGGAATGGACTGAAGTAACTCGCCCAAGGTCATGCAGCCAGGGCTCAGTGGCTCTAACTACACCCGCAGCCCAGGCCCACGGGAGCCAACTGCTTCCTTGTTGGCCCTTCACCACTCCTCCCAACTCCCACACAAAGACCCACCTTCTTCTCAGGGTGGCCCAGTTTAGACTTGACTTCCTTGGCTTTCTGAATTGCTTTTAGTACTTCCACAGTGTCCAGCTCCTTCTCTGTGGTCACCATGTTGTCCAGACAGACCTGCAGAGTCAAGGAATAGCTATGAGCCCAGGGGCTGGCCAGCACGACGAGAGCAGGCTGGCGGGAGCCCTGCCCGAGTGTGGGCCGGCCCCACGAGGCTCAGCCCACTGGAGGTGGGCTCCTCGCCCCTACGGAAGTGGCCTGGGAGCTCCTCAGGGTGGTCCAGGCAAGACCCCACTGCCTAGTCTGTTCCTCAGAGTCCCTTTCCAAAAAGGTGAAGCAGAGTACAGGGCCCATTGATGGGGCAGGGAATGGGCGAAGGTGGTGACTTGAACAAAACCACCAGTTACAGCAGAACTCAGATCAGTAAAGAGCAACAGGGAAGGCCTTCTGGGCTGGGAAACTGGAGGACAAAGGCATGGGAAGCGGGCAGCCCTATCTGCAAATGTAGGAGGGGCTGCGGGCTGGCAGGCAGCATGGGACAGGCAGTGTGGTCAAATGAAGGAAGGTCCCAAGGGCCTGGAGCCAGGAGAGGAGGAGATGTCATCTTGTGAACACTGTCTTGGTGACACTTGGGGACAAAAAGAGATGAGGGGACAAGGAGGATGAGAGAAGAATGAAGACTTCCAGGTATCTTCTGGCCTGGGATTTGGGAGAATGGGGAACAGTCTGCTTGAGGCTGAGGAGACAGGTAAACCTGGCTGAAGACCTGTCCGGTTGGCATGGTGGCAGCTGGCCAGACATACTCAGCAGGTGGCAGATACTGGGCGAGGCTACAATGGCAAAGATGGGTACTCTTTGGGTTTATAGTCAGATGTCATGGCCCAGAAGCTGCCCAGGAAACATGATTGTTTTAAATATCTTATTTCTGACCCTTGCCTACAAAAGCAATGTTTCTTTGAACAAGCTGAAGGCAGTCCCTCCATACTCAGTCTGTGCCTGTGGGTTCCTGGGGAGCCCTCCTGGGCTGCAACTCTGACAGAGGTGATGCGGGGGGGAACTCAGTGAGGAATTATGGCAGCCTTGGGCCGCCGACAGGACGGGCTACACCAAGGGTAAGGGTGTTTTTTTCTTGGGGAGGCAGCAGACTTTCCAGAACTGAAAGGCCATTTAGGATGAGGAAGTCCCTCTGAGGCAGGCAAGGATAAAACAGTGGATTATCACCCCTTGTTCTGCTTGTGAAGATGTGCACTGAGTTCCGACTGTCTCTTTGGCCCAGCTAACCCCTACTCCACCCGCAACCCTGCCAGCCTACCTCAGAGGCCCTCTCTCCGAACTGAGCCAGCACCTTGGTCCGGTAGTCAGGGATGATGCTCAGAGGGTTGTTCAGCAGAGCCACGTGCTCCAGACATGGGAGGCTGCCGATGCTCCTGACCTCCTCCATCTGCAAAGCACGAATTCCATTCCCCTTGTCCCTTCTTTTAACACTTTGGCAACATGACAACACATTTGACAGCCTCTTTTAGATGAAAAAACATTTACTATTCTTTAAAGTGATAAACACCAAGGCATAGCCATCCCGCAACCCTGAGGTCCTTTGGGACATGGCTCACCTGTTCGATTCTGTTGTCACTGAGATCCAGGTTGACCAAGGAGTACAGCTTGTGCAGGCCACTCAGACTCTCCAGGAGGTTACCTGCCAGGTTCAGAGTCTTGATGTTCCCTAGTTTAGTGTGAACCCCTTCCAAGGAGGACAGCTTATTGTAGGACAGGTCAAGGTGCACGAGGTTGTACAGGTGCTGTGGCAGCATTGAGAACAGGGTAAAGTATTTCAGGTCAAGGTTCCAAAGAAAGGGGATTGACACTAATGATGTGATGGGCCTGCCAGACTAAAACGACCAGTTCTGCACGTCAGCTCCACTGCCTCTGTCCGTCACTTGTGAGGGGACTCCCTGTCCCTGCCAGAACCTGCCACAGCCCAGGGGCACCCCCTGCAGAGGCAGAACAGCCACGTGGGTAGGTGCGAAGTTTGAAAACGAGGGTTGCATCTTTATGATGAAGGTACATCATCTTCATCTCACTTGATTTGTATTTATGCATCTTTTTAATTCTGGGATCTACAGCAACAATCGCTCAGAGTGTCGCTGGGACCCTAAAGGGATAGCAGCAGCCCCTGCCCCTACAAACCTCAGGGACATCCAGATACCTTTCAAGTGACTGTGAGAGAAAACTCCAGGGTATGGCCCAACTCCCAAGGCTACATCAGCCTGCTGAACTTTCAGGGACCCTAGAAGAAGCCCATAGGTATTGAGGGTCTCCAAAGACATTATATACCTGCAAGTTGTCCACAACTAGCACTCCATTGTGACTCAAGTCCAGGAACTCAAGCTTTGGAATCAGTTTCTTGTGGGAAAACAAAAACAGAGATAAACAAACACTTAACATTATTCTAGGAGGCTGGACCCTATGTCACCCGTCCTAGAGACAGACAGACACCCTGGGACTCCTCCTTCTGACCTTAGATGCCTGGGCTGGCTATTTCTGCAGGGCCACTGATGTCACGCCTCCCGGTGCCCCCCCGGCCTAAGCAGCATGTCCACAAGAATACAACAGGATGATGAACACACATCCCCATTTTTATGGAGCATTTGGCTTATGAAGATGACAAATGACAAGGTCCCAGAGAAAGAAGTCTGTCCACCTTTCTTCTCCATCCCTACCCACTGAGAAGCACAAACATAAGAATCATACTAATTCCCAAATGCCATCTGCATGTCATTCTTCCAGGAGCACATCTGAATCTGTGCAGTGATTTTTCCACTCCACTCTTTGAGAGTAAATTTCATTATTCACTGCATTTTTATATCAAATGTACATGCAATTAATATGCATTGTGTGATTCTAAGTGCTATCTCACTTATTTTAAATAATCCCATTTTGAAATTAATTTAAAAACTGCAGGCAATACACAGAGCACAGGTTTTATGCGGTCCTTCCAGAAAAAACCAAGTTAAATACCCAACCCCAGGGTTTGGTCAGGCCAGAGAAGACTGTAGAGCCCATTGCTAACAGCGTACCACAGACTCGTCAATCTTGGAGATGCTGTTGTGGCTCAGGTCTAGAGTGGTCAGCGCTTGCCATGTGGGGATGATGGCAGTCACAGGGCCTTCCAGGGCTGTGCCTTCTGGCTCCCACTCATCAAATTCCGAGGCTTCAGGAACGAGGACTTCCTGTGTAAGAACATCTGTTGAGCACACTTGAGCTCTCACGCAACACTCACTGGGAATGCAATCATTGCAAAATTTCAGGAAGGGCTTGAGCATATTTAGCATGTGGAAGTGAACTTGCATTAAAATTGGGCTTTGGTTCATATGTCTTTAAATGATTGTGAAATAACTGAAAAGCTTAGCAACATAATATCTATTTGGAATATATTCTGGTCCTGCTTTACAAGCAAACGCTTTTCAAGATCACAAGGGCCTTCTGCCATATATATGGTGATGCCTTTTTTGGCTTAAATCTCAGAAGCCAAAGGTCAGAATTCATGGTGTTTCCAGGCAACCGTGCTTTCCAAGCTGGTGCTGTGGTCCTCACCGTGCTGTTTTAACCGTTACTTCACAGGGCTCAAATCCAACAATTTTGAGGTAGCAGCACAGAGCACAGGGATACACCACGGAAGGGAATGGAGGCAGGCCTCCTCATTTTGATTTTCCATGCCTGCAAGACTTCTCCATGAGACATTTCTGTCCCCATGAGCCTGGCAGCAGGAAGTGCTTCAGAGAGGGGCAAGGTTGCCTGACACCCTTGCTCTTGAAACAAGCCTCCTTCTTTTAGCCAGTAAGCCTCAAATTTCACCAAATCCAAATGTTGATTAGACATTCTAAATCAGCGATTTTTAACCAATGTGCTGCAAGAATTTTTAAAACATCTAATACCTGACTATTCAGTCAGGGGCACTGACCTCTTTTTCCCTTAGATTGTCCTTTTAAAAAAATGACAACAGTCCTGGCTGGTGTGGCTCAGTGGACTGAGCACTAGACTGCAAAGCAAAAGGTCACCAGTTCGATTCCCAGTCAGGGCACATGCCTAGGCTGCAGGCCAGGTCCCCAGTGCGGGGATGCATGAGAGGCAGCCACACATTGATGTTTCTCTCCCTTTCTCCTTCCCTTCCCCTCTCTCTAAAAATAAATAAATAAAATCTTAAAAAAAAAAAAAAAGACAACAGCTAACACAACAATAGCTGTCCAGTGTGAATGAATCAAAATGATATCTTTTTTTTTTTTTGGTCAGATCAGCAAAAACATGTATTTTTTTGGTGTCCTGCAGAATTTTAGTAATTTGTTTATGTATGCTATGAGATGAGGAAGGTTGGAAATCACTGGCGTAAGCCATAAAAGTAGCCACTATTGTTTTTCTAGAGAAGGATTTTAACATCACTAAGATGCAACCCATAAAAAGGTAAATAGAAAAGACACCTTATATTCTCAATTTGAGTATTTCTGTTGCTCACATACAAACAACAGGGCCTAACATATCCACAACCTCACCTGTCTTTTTCAAGTTCACTAAGAACAAGACACAAACAGGTACTAAGTCAGGGATTTTTAAGCTTAGAGAAACATTTATCTCAACCTATCTAATAAATGTCCTGCCACTTGCCACTGCTTAACAATTTGTTCATCAAGTACCAGTGACTTTTTTTTGAGGGTGGGGAACCCAGTTCCTTAAAATACTTCATTTAACAGTGTGATTTTTGATGAAGATGTAGAGACTAAATCATCCCAGGGGCCGCTAAGAGCTGGGAGGTCTTACATAAACGTGTGGCTTCCCAGGCCCACGAAATGTCCAGCTTCTGGTTTCTGATAGTGGCAGTGCTTACACCCACTCTCGCTGGGGGGACTGCCCCACAGAGAGTGTCCAGGCAAGAAACAAGGCGCTCACCTTCATCGAGGTTGCTGAGAAGCGGACACTCATCGTGGCTAAGGTGGGCTTCGACACAACCAGTCCCCGGATGTGCTCGGCATCACAGTGGCTTATCTACAACAAAGAACGGCCGTGTCTCAGGGCTAAATACAAAGGCCATGCTTGAGAAACAGATGCTTTAATGCATTTTTTATTATCTATTATGGTGTCCCCTTTCATTATAAAACTGGTATCAAAATTGGCATCATGAACCTAAGAGTTCAAGAGTGAGTAACGCACAGTATTTCCTGTGACGTGTGGGCATGCCCGAGGGCAGAGAACTCTCAAAGCCCTCTGCTGACCTGCCTTGGGAAAGATGTGGAACCCTCGGGATAACTTCTTACACTTAAACTCGAGCAACAAGGAGACCCAGGAGAAGCCAGGCACTGGTGCTCCCTCCTGTCGGAATGCTGCCCACGACAGGGGCAGAGACATGCAGACCAGCCAAGAGCAGCAGAGGCCCCTCTTTCTCTGCCTTCAGGTTGGCCTTACTTACCTAGATGAAATTCACCACATACTGACGAACACAAAAGTAATAGCATCTTACGATTAAGTCCAGACACCCAACATCAAAAACACTTCTAGCCACACAGTCATAAGCAAGATGATGCTTGTGCAGGGCTCAGCCTTGCCTGCACTCCAGGGGCTATGGACCTTACCTCCACCTGATGAAGAGACTTGAATATTGACAGATCAAAAGGCAGGAGCTGCTCCTGAATGTTGCTGGTTCCAAAAGGTCCTTCTGTGCCAGAAACCTACAGCCACAGATATGGCTTGAATCAGGGATGCTGTCACATGGCTCCACATCCATGTTATAGGGCAGTGCTGCAGCAACTGCCACCCCGATGAAGCTCTGCTTGGCTATGAGGCATATACCCCATCAACAAAACAGGCTAAAGCCGAGGTTTAAAGCAAAGGACACTGGGTCATGACTGCCCCCTAGTGCTCACAGCTAGAGGTTCAGTGTCAAGAACGCCAAGGTGGCCTTCCTTGCCGTGATGACCCATTCACACAAAGCCAGCCAGTGAGCTGTTAGGTCCCACACCCACAAATGAGCGGCTGCAGCTTTACCTTAAGGTACTTAAGGCGACAGGTGAAGTCCAGGATGTGCCCAAGGTCAGTCTTGGCGTCACCGCTGGCACACGTGGGCTTTCCCTGCTGCAGCTGTTCAGTGACCGCATAGAGCTGCAGGGGCCTGATGGCAAAGACCTCGCCGGCCCCCAGGAGCTGTTCTCCTGCAACAGCCATGCCCCGCAGGGTGAGCATCCACCTCCAGCCCAGTCCCAGTCAAGTGGCCAGGGCATCTGCCCACCTGCCTAACAGTTAACAAGCATTTGGCAAATACCTGCTACGTACACTGCACCACGTCAGGACAAAACCACAGTCCTGGGCTCACAGGAAAAGCTGCCTTCCTGAATACATGGTGGGCAGAGGGCACACCCAGAACACAGGACTACAAAGGAGGAAAGGGCCATGGGAACGTGCAACTGGGGAGCCTCCCTGAAATGAGTCTGTTAAAATCTGAGGGGCTGAGCAAGGGTAAAGCTAATGCAAGGCAGCATTGCAGGCAACGGACCTATGATGCAACCTCCAAGATGTGCATGTCTTGAGTTAGGTGAAGCCTAAGATGCCAGCACAGTGCAGGGCCTGAGAGCAGGCAGGGGTTCTGAGCCAGACAGACTGGCATTTGGTCCTCAGTCTGCTCCTTCCTGCCATGTGCCTTCAAGCAGATTACCAGGCCTCTCATCCTCAGTATCCTCATCTGCACGCCCCCAGGTTGGGGAGGTAGGCAGTAAGATGCTGAACACTCACAGAAAACACACATTACATGTTAGCTACAATAACTATGCTCTCTGGCAGGGCCATGACCCATGGTCGGCTTCTGTTTGTCATCTGAACTCTTTCAGATAAGGATGAAAGAGAACACAGTGCCGCACACTTTCAAGAACTCCACCATAGGGCTTCAAACTAGATCCTGAGCTTGAGGTTAGCTCCTGAGGTAAGAACCAGAGAGCCCTCAGGTGAAGGACCACAGCTCCTCTGACTTGGCTGCCTGCAGGGCAGCGGGTAGGCAGGCAGGCTCGGCTGTGGACCCGATCCAGGGACTTGGGCAACCGTAGGGAGGTGAGCCCTGGCTAGAATTCATTCGGCACAGCCCCACTGATCGCAGGGTCGCAGGGTGGCGCAGGAGTTTTGTGCCACCCTGCGACCCTGGATGCCTATTAGGGTGGGCAAGTTGCACTCAGTATTTTGGGGACCCCTGGTCACATACCTTTTTCAAAGAGCTCCTCAGCCAGTGCTGCAGTGATGCCATTTATCTCCTGCAGGGAAAACAAAACCCAGTTAGGAAGTCCACCTTCCCCAAGTCACTGCAATTTGCATACTCCCTTATCTACCTCCTCTGCTGTTGCAGCGCCAGGTCTCCATAAAGTTAGACAAAATAAAGGACAGAGTAAACCTGTAATGAATCAAGGGGCACAGAAAAGGAAATTAAATATTTCCAGTTATATAACACTGAAAAATGTCTCCTCAAAAGCAGAACAGAAACCAGACTAATGCTGTAACTTTAAGCCCACACAGGCACTGGCTGAGAGCAGGAGACCTAGGAGTTTGGCAAAGTTTGGCTATGTCAAGCACTGGCCAGGAAGCCAGCAGCTCCCAAAACTGGCTCTGGGAGAACCTGGGAGAGGGCATGGTAGAAAGTCCTATTTCTTCTGGAAGAGGGGTTCCCATGACCTTTGTGATAAAAGACCTCCCGAAAGCAACCCTCCCTGACAGTGACCATTGCTACTTTCTTTCACATTTCAAAGGTGTCTTAGGAGAATGAACACTTGCTCTCTTCCTGTGCTCACCCCTTCAAGCCTTGCAACAGTGCCACTGGGCCCCAGGGTCACGAGAATGAAGCAGGAAAAGAACTCCCTTTTATTTTTTTTAAAGATTTTTTTATGTATTTATTTCTAGAGGGGGAGGGAGAGAGAGAGAGAAACATCAGTATGTGGCTGCCTCTTGTGTGCCCCCTCCTGGGGATCGGGCCACAACCCAGGCATGTGCTCTGGGAATGGAACCAGCAACCCTTTCGTTCACAGGCTGGCATTCACTCCACTGAGCCACACCAGTCGGGGACAGAACTCCCTTTTAGAATGATTTGATGGAGGAGGAGGCATGACAAGGACAAGTCAAGTTCTGAGGTCCTAATTACCGATGGGCAAGGAGGCAACGGCCCAAGTACTCGCTATGTGGTGGTTCTCTCAATCGTTCCAATGCCTCACGTGAGGAAGATGTTATTTTGGAACCTGTTTCTCAGATGAGTAAACTGAGATGAGAGGTGCTGTAACTCTCCAATTCTATGTTGCTAGAAACTAGCAAAACCACACACCCAGGAACTTGGCAATGAAGCTTCTCAGTATACAACCAACTGCTTCAGCACTTCAGGGGTGTAGCCCTGGAGCTGGTAAAACCCTGGGCCCTCAGCCCCACTTCCTGCAGGTAAGAATTTTAACTAATTGACAGATGGCAGCCAACAGGATTTTTTTTATAAACAGGTCCAGATGGAGGTTACACAATTGCCTTCGTAACTCACAGGAACATCTCTGCCACCAGGATATGCAATTCACACGTTTACAGGACTCAAAAGGCAGCAAGTTACAGGAGACGGGGTGTCCTTTTCCTGTTTTTTTCTTTTTGGTTTGTTTGTCTCTTTCTTATCCTGTATACATATGCTGCAAATATATTCTCCGTGTTATGACTTTTACCTTTGTTCATGGTGGTTTTTCGTGTTTGTTTCACCTGTGATTTTTTTTCTTTGTGAATTCTGGGGCCTCTTTCCCCACTCCAAGATCATACAAATATTTTCCTAATACTTTCTTTTAGTACTTTATTGTATCTTTAAAAAAATGTGTTTATTTCTTTAATGTGCTTGAAATTCAATTTACATATAACATGAGAGTAACTTTGAGATCCACTCCCAAAAATGGACAAAAAGCCAAAGAAGAAAAAAAATGAGAAAACACAGCCTCAGCATTAAGGGGCTCAGAGTCTAGCAAGACGCAGGGCCGAATATAAAAGGGCCATCAGAGGGACAGAGGCAGGCTCCGGGCAGGAGTACTCCTCTTAGAGAGGGGAGAGGCTGTCAGTTCACTCGAGTTCAGCTTCAGTCTCTTGCAACAACCTAAACTCAATTACATTTATTTTTACATTTTCCTTGGCTGCTGTAAAGAAGCAAAGATTGGTTAGAGCTTGAATCCAAAGGCTCATTTCTCTACCAACTGTTTTGAGAACCAAGCCCTGCCTCCACATCTGCACCTCCTCATTCCCCCTGCAGTCAAATTGCCTGGAGAGCCTTGAGAGACAGAGTCCCGAGCAGCTCCAAGCCTCTCCACCTTGTGTTATTCACTCTGGGGCTCCTAGGAGGTCTCCCAGGGAAAAAGGACTCCCTGCCCCACATGCCCCACCCAACCTGTGCTGAAGGGACTGGAAGTGCTTTGGGGTGCCACAAATATCTGAAATGTATTTAAAAAAAAAACAAAACACATTCTACCTCAATAAAAATTTCAATGAAAAATATTATTAGCTATGCTTAAAACTGTAACACCCACCCCCAAATATATTATAGACCAATTGATTAAGTTCCTGTGTTGTTGTGCAGCCTTGGGCAGCAGTGTAAGCTGCACACAAACATGCCATGGACTAGTGGGGCTGTGGCTCTGCAACTACCATTCTGACTGTGCATTATCTGTGCACATGGGATCCCCAGAACCCACTGTACCTCCCCCCACCCCCCATCACACACATGCCTGCACTCAATGCATAACCCCAGGCCAGGCCTCCACTTGACACATGCTTGAGCAGTGTGCTCAGTAGGGCACTAATGAGGGACTCAGTTACCCGCTCGTGTCTGTGTCCCTGTCTTACTTTCATTTCATGTCTGTGATGAGGCATTCTAGAAGGAATCAAGTAGTAAAAATTCCCCATTGAGGGATTCAAGCCTAAACTTTGACTGGAGAGAGCTCCAGGACTAAGTTGCAGAGATATCTGTTACCATTTACAGCCTCATTACTTTGCAACTAAAACAAATGAAAGATGGGAATGCTAAGGCTGATGTGAAGATAATAGTTCCATTATAGCTCCTGATTTCAAATTTCAAAAAGTGTCTATGTTCTAGCCAATTGGCTTTAAAATAAGAAAATTACATAAGTGCCACCTTTGAAAAGAACTGAGGCCCCTTCCTTACCAGGACAGGCAGTATTGGCTGGCACCTGATGAGCCCTGCCACGGGCTGGCTGTCTTTCAGGCCCTCTACCTTCACTGCACTGCCTCCTAAAATCCTCAAGAGCCAAGGTCACCACTCTCCAAGCTCACAAAAGAGAAACTGGGACACAGAGGTTAGATGTCTGACTTGGAAGCAGCTGGGCTGAGAGACAAACTTCACTCTGCCTGCTGCCCAAATCCACAGTTAGACAGCCTTTCCCAAAACGGAGTGCTGGAATTCTTCTTCACTGAATTTGAAAACTTCTGCTCTATAGGGTTCTGGGATGTCTGTCACTGAGTGTCCAGGAGTACAGGGATACAACTATATGGAGACAGCACAGCAATAGGCCTAGTGCCCTCGTACTGCAACCCAGGGCTGCACCAGCCTCCAGATTCTCCATTTCAGAGTTGGCTGGGAAAGCAGAAGTACTTTCTTTCCTTGCCATAAAAACCCATACTATAAAAGAATGAAGTTGGACCCCTACCTCACACCATATACCATTCAAAATGGATCAAAGGCCTAAACATAAAAGTTAAAACAATAAATCCTAGAAGAAAGTATAGTTGTAAACCTCTGTAACCTTGGATTAGGCAAGGCATGATGACACCAATGGAAAAAAAAGTTAAAATGAACTTCACCAAAATCTAAAACTTTTGTTTCAAAGGACACTATCAAGAAAATGAAAAGACAATCCATACAATGGGAGAAAATATTTGTGTATCACACTTCTGGTAAGGTTCCACTATCCAAAATATATCCAAGGATAGCTTGTCCTGACTGGTGTGGCTCACTGGGTATGAGTGTCATCCTGCAAACTGAAAGGTTGATGGTTTGATTCCCAGTCAGGGCACATGCCTGGGCTATGGGTTCAGTCCCTGGTTTGGGGTGTGTGAGAGGCAACTAATCAATGTTTCTCTCATACATCAATGTTTCTCTCCCTCTCTCCCCTTCTTTCTAAAAATAAATAAATAAAATAAATATATAAAAAAAGAATTATAGCTCAAGAGCAAAAAGTATCTAATTTTTAGAAGTGCAAAGTATTTGAATACATTTTTCCAAAGACATGTCAACGACCAATAAATACATGAGAAAAGGTTCTACATTATTTGTCATTAGGGAAGTGCAAGTCAAAACCACAATGAAATACCACTTCATACCCACTAGATGGCTATCAAAAAAATGAACAGTAACAAGTGTTGGCAAAGATGTGGAGTAATTAAGAACGTATACATTGCTGGTGAGAATGTAAAACGGTGGTGCTATGAAAAAAAACCCGGCAGTTCCTCAAAGCTTAAACAGTTGCCACATGACCCAGTAATTCTACTCTGAACAGCAATGAAAACATGTCCACACAAAAACTTCTATATGAATGTTCATAGCAGCATTATTCATAATAGCTCCAAAGTGGAAACAATCCAAATGTTTATCAACTGATGTGTGGATAAACAAAATGTGATATATCCAAACAATAAACTATTCAGTCTATAAAAGGACCAAAGTACTGATTTATGCTACAATATGAAAGGACCTTGAAAACATCATGCTAAGGGAAAAAAGCCAGTCACAAAGAAAGGCCATGCATTTTGATTCTATTTATACGAAACCATGGAGATAGAAAGTAGGTTAGTGATTGCCAGGGGCAGGGAGCGGCAGGAAATAATTGCTAATGGCACAGGGTTTCTTTTTGGGGTGTGAATGTTCTGGAATTAGATAGTGGTGATAGATGTACAACTTGTGCTAAAAACCAGAGAAAGAGTGAACTTTTTTTGGTATGTGAATTATACCTCAATTAAAAAAAATCCACACCTCAGCCAAATAGAGTTCCCTGGGTCCACCCTGTCCAATGTCAGCCCAAGGGGTGAAGCACATTGGGAACAATTTCAGAGAGGACACAGATGGGACAGAGGTTAAGAGAAACATTCTTTAAGAGCTCCCAGTCTGTAGAAAAGGCTGATAAATCTTTAGGCCCTGTTTGTTTAAACTCATTTGAAGATCTAATCTAGTGGTTCCAGATCTGGTGCAATTTTGTCCCTCAGGGGAATACGTGTTAAAGTCTGCAGACATTTTTCGGTTATGATTAACTGGGCAGATGAGGTGCTACTGGCATCTAGTGGGTAGAGGCCGGAGATGTTGTTATACAATGCACAGAGCAGCCCCCTCAGCAATTACCCGGCCCTAAATGTCAACAGTGCCAAGGGAGAAAAACTCTGATTTAATTCAATGAAGGGTCAATTATTTTTTTAATTTCTTGGATTTACATAACCAAGAGGCCTGTTTGATAACAGTAATTTTAAATATGTACATACTACTCCCAGCAATGGTGCATGATCAAAAACACAACCACACATGTGGGCCAACCCCAGGCCCATCTCATACAAACACATCTCCAGAGAGAAGTGCAGGCCTTCCCATGCTCACAAATGAGAAAACCGGAGGCATCTGGAGAGGCTACCTCTTCAAAGATCCAGGTTATAAGTAATGAATCACACATTCAAAGGGCTGCTTATCAAGTTTTATGCTTAAATAGCTAATCAAAGCTTCATAAAGTATTTTTTTAAAGTATATTTTATTGACTATGCTATTACAGTTGTCCCAATTTTTCCCCTTTGCTCCCCTCTTCCTGGTCCTCCCCTTCCCTCCTGCGAGCCTCCCCTGGTGTATTTTCATGGATTGTTCATGTTAGTTCTTTGGCTTCTCCATTGCCCATACTGCGCTTAACATCTCCTTCTATTCTGTACCCACCCAATTATGCTCCTAAATCCCTGTATCTTTTCCCCCATTCTCCCCTTTCCTCCTCCCAGCTGATAACCCTCCAAATGGTCTCCATATCTATGATTCTATTCCTGTTCTAGTTGTTTGCTTATTTTTTTTAGACTTAGTTGTTTATAGTTGTTGAGTTTCTTGTCACTTTAATGTTCATAGTTTTGATCTTCTTCTTCCTAAATAAGTCCCTTTAACATTTCATACAATAAGGGCTTGGTGATGATGAACTCCTTTATCTTGTCTGGGAACCACTTTATCTGCCCTTCCATTCTAAATGCCAGCTTTGCTGGATAGAGTAATCTTGTATGTATGTCCTTACTTTTCCATGACTTTGAATATTTCCTGCCAGCCCCTTTTTGCCTGCAAGGTTTGAGATATCAGCTGGATAGTCTTACGGGAACTCCTTTGTAGGTAAATCTTTTCTCCTGCTGCTTTTAAGATTCTCTATTTAATCTTTGGCCTTTTAATTATGATGTATCTTGGTGTGGCTCTGTTTGGGTCCAACTTGTTTGGGACTCTCTGAGTTTCCTGGGTTTGTTTGTCTATTTCCTTCACCAGATCGGGGAAGTTTTCTTTCATTATTTTCTCAAATGAGTTTTCAATTTCTTGCTTCCTCTTCTCCTGGTATCCCTGGATACCATTTGGATTTGGATGTTGGCCCTTTTGGAGATGTCCCAGAGTCTTCCTAAGCTCTTCTGGGTTGTTTTTTTTTGAATTCTTGTTTCTTCATTTTGTTCTGGTTGAATGTTTATTTCTTCCTTATGTTCCAAATTATTGATTTGAATCCTGGCTTCCTTCCTTTTGCTGTTGACCTGTGGATTTTTCTTTATTTCCCTTAGTAGAACCTTTATCTCATCCCTTATGCTTTTGCCACATTTAATTAAATCTTTGAGCATTCTGACCATTGTTTTGAACTCTGCATCTGACAGGCTGGCTGTCTCTGCATTGCTTAGTTCTTTTCCTGGGGTTCTGTTCTGTTGCTTCATTTGGGCCATATTTCTCTTGTCTCCTTATTTTGGCACTGTCTAAGTCTGTGTACTAGGCACAGACTTACGTTTTAGCACACCTATTCGGTCATATGGGGTGGAGCCTTGGGTATTTGCCATGGCAGGGCAACCATGGTACCATGTGTGTGGGAGGGGTTGAAGAGGGGACAATGGCACTGTTGGTTGACTTTTGGGTGTTTGCCTGGCCCTTGCCGTTTCCAGTCACTTCACCCACTTCCTATGTGTGACTGGTGCTCCCTCAGCTGCTGTCCTGGTTGTGGTTCCCAGGGTGGCTGGGTTTGCATGCACTCTGGGCTCTCCTCAGAAACTGGCAGTTTCTTCTGCCACCCCAACCCCCACTGGGTTTACAGCCAGAAGTTACGAGGCCTTCTTTTCCCAGCACTGGAGCCCTGGGCTGTGCAGTCTGGCCTGGGGCTGGGCTCACTCGTTCACAAGGTGTCTCCCTGATTTTTATCCACATGTGAATGTGGGGATGCCCGTTCTACCCGCTGTCCCCGCCTCTCCTCCTCCAGCTTGCCACCACCATACCAAGTCCTCTCCATCCTAGCTTCCCATCTCTGCTCCTCCTACCCACCTGGATGAATATAGCTTCTTTAAATCCTTGGTTGTCAGACTTCTATACAGTTCTGGGTGTTTTCCATTTTTAAGTTAGTTATGTTCCTTCTTATGGCTGTGCCCATAAAGTGCAGTTATTCTTAAAATACTAACCAGTAAAGTTTGTCTGACAGACTTCTGAATTTATTCTCACATAAGGAAAGAAAATGTAAAAAATATCTATGCCAGGAAACTGCTGCTAATCACATAGATTGCTGGTATATGCTAAATAAAATCCAAAGCTATATACATATCCCATCTGTAATTGCCATCCTTTTCCCCATATGGCCCCTTCACATTTAGTGGCCCAACGCTACTGCTATTACCAAATGTCCAGGCTCAATCTAGTATTTCAAGAAAGGCTCAGCTGTCTTACTCTGAGTATCCTTCAAGAAAAGTTGTGTTTTAAACATGTTTAGACCTTAAAGACCACAACCCCACAAGTCCCTTCCTAAAAGGTGAGCCTGAAAATGGAGAGGATTCTTTCCTATCTTTATCACATAAAGGGAAAACTATTAAATGTAAATAATTAAAAAATCTAACACGCTGCCCTGGCCAGTGTGGCTCAGTTGATTAGGGGTGTTGGCTGGTACACTGAAAAGTCACGGGTTCCATTCCCAGTCAGGACACATACCTGGACTGCAGGTTCAGTCCTGGGTCAGGGAGCATGTGAGAGGCAACCAATCAATGTTTCTCTCCCTTTCTCTCTCCCTTCCTTCCCCTCTCTTTAAAATCAATAAGCATGTCCTTAGATGAGCATGAAGAATCATCATAATAATAAAAAATCCATCATCCAGAGATTACTACTACTACTACTACTTTGGTGTATAACCTAGAATTTTCCTAGACAAATGTAAAATCTTTTTTAATACAATGGGACCACACTCTACATCAGGGGGTGTCCAACCTGTGGCCCATGGACCGCCTGTGGCTCAGGATGGCTATGAATGTGGCTCAACACAAAACCGTAAATTTACTTAAACCATTATGGTTTTTTTTTGTGATTACAGGTCACAATGGATTTAATGTATGGCCCAAAACCGCCAAAAGTTTGGACACCCCTGGCTCTACGTATTGTTTTATAGCTTGCTCTTTTCATATAGTAGTATACTTATTTTCCTACGTCAACAAATTCATAGCCACATCCTCATTTTTCTAGCAGAATATCCAATTACCTGGTGTACTCTTTCTTTTTTTAAATCACCTCCTGTTGGACTTTTGATTGTTTTCAGTAACTTGCTATGATCCTGGAATGACTACCTAAATCCTTTCCAGAATTTCCTAACTTTTTTTCTTAGACTATATTCTAAGAAGTAGAATTGTGTCCTGGCTGGGTAGCTCAGCTGGTTAGAGCATTGTCCTGATATGCCAATGTTGCAGGTTTAATCCCTGGTCATGGCACATACAAGACTCAACCAATGAAATCATAAATAAGTAGAACAAACAGGTGCCCCCCCACCTTCCTCTCTCTCTCTAAAATCAATAATTTAAAAAAAAGTGGAACTGTTAGTTGTTTTTAATATTTTGGTTTCACACTGCCAAACTTCCTCTGTGAAGGCTGCCAGCTCATCCTGTCACCAGCAGCCCCTGAAAGCTGTTCCTTAATCCAGAAGGGAGGGCAGAGCTACTCCATGACATACACTCGCACCAGAGGACTGTCCCTACTCTCTCCCGCTCACACCTCACACCCTGACAATGCCCCAAGACAGCAATTCTGCCAACACAAACTGATCCCTGAGTCTTGAGCTGTGAACCAACAACTCAACACTAGTCTATGCCAGGTGTCAGCTGTTCCTAACCTATCCCCATTCAGTTCGATGGAAACCTAGCTTCAATACCCATAGACTATTTTTGCTAACCAAAATGCCTTGTGGTGGAAGAAAGCCTCTCTGTAGTTACAGTCCATCTAATGTGAGGCAAATCTGTCAATAAACATGCTCCTGCTCACACCCCATCCCCATCAGGTTGATGTTCCTCCATCTTCCAACCTCAGGATCAAACTCCAGCCCACCTTTCCCACCAAGGTGAGGTCTACACTGATCTGCTACCCTGAGCATGGGTGGTTGCGGACTTGCAGGCGAAAGAGAAGACCTGAGAGGAACTTACATAGAACTGAAAATGCAAGAAGTGGGCCAGCACTCTGGGGGCCACACCAGGAAAGGTGGCCAGGAGTGTCTGGAGGTAGACCTCCAAATCCTTCTCCCTCTTTTCCACCAAGCTTCTTGAGTTTTTCCCAATTATCTTTTTGGGCGGAAGCAGATTTTTATCTATCTTCTTCTCTGCAACAAGCTGTAAGAAAACATAAGCATGTCAACCATAGACCAAGAGGCTCTGCAACTGTGCAGGACCAAGGCAGGCAGCCTGGTACTTGACATGACTTCCTCAGTTGCTCGTAGCAGCTGTACCAGGATTAGTGATCAAACCCAGTGCATCTGGGCTTGACCTCATCGAGTTCAATTAGTTATTACAAATACCAACACAATTCCAGAGAGGAAGCTCCATCTGGAGGCATTTAGAAAAGGAGACCTCTAGACACTGAAAAATCACCACTTTCTCTAAACAAGAAGGAAAACCAATCAGGGTGGTGGCCTGTCTTTAAAACACTCAGGTTGCGAATGACCCAGAAAAAGGCCTCTCTTTCCAAAAGTGAAGAAAGAAAAGGAATCACAGCCAATTTTAAAGTACAGGCTACAGATTAGCTACAGTCAGGTCAATCAAGTTCAAACCTGTTCCCTCCTCAGGAAACTGTCCCAGCATCTCACATCCAAGCTAGGACTGGCTATCTTAAAATTGAAGTTCAAATATGCTCCTCGCACACTATCTCATGGTAGGGTGGAACTCCCAGGCGCCACGAGGTGTTTTTACCAGTTAAATTAATAAACTGGTTTATTAAAGAATACTATAGACATGGAGTCTGTTTTGTCCTAAAACTATTATGTGGCACAATGAAAACTTGACCTAAAAGCCCCCAAGCCCTGAGACACAGGTCCCCCAGCTCTTCCTACCTTTTCATGCAGATCATGGAAGTCGCTGTAGCGGTGCTTGACTGTCCATTCATGGTTGCCAACAGTGACCTGGATGATGTAAACCTAAAAGGGAAAACAATCAGTCCTTGCCTAGTCAGTAACAAGGAGAGCCCCACCCCAACCTTAGCAACAACTGTAGGACACCCAGACCCTATCAACCCCTAGGCCACAGTTAGGCTGCCTTTGACCACCAGCCTCGGCACCTGACTCTTGCTGTGTAGCAGGGCACCCTCTCGGCCTCCTGCATGGCCTACCACTGGGTCTGGCAGGCACATGAGATAAGTCTGTGGCTCTATCCAACAGTGAGGAACAAAAAAGGTGACTATCGTCGCAAGGCACTTTAGCGTTTTGCTTCCATTCTCCAGATAATCCAAAACCCAATCCAAGTGGAGCTTCAGGTAAGGCCACCCTTCTGAGGGAGGCAGAACAGGGCCAGGTCTGGCAGTGCCAGCTTTTCTGCTGTATTTTTTCCCCAGGTACCCTGCCTATATCCTGGAAGCAATCCTTTCCTTAACACTTTTAGCTGGTTAATAGCTGTAATTTCTGTTGCTGAGCCAAGAGTCAAAGCATTAAAAAGGTGATGGGGAAGGGGTGTGGGGAGGGAAGAGTGGTGGACTATCAAGCCCTAACAAAAGGCAAAATGGCTTAGTGGTTAGGGGACTGGGCCTTGGAGCTAAGGAAGACCTAGGTTCCAAACCTGACTCTTGACATTTCCTGGCTGTGGCTTATGTATGACTCACTTATGTAAGTGACTGGGAGCTTAAGTTTTCACTGAGCTTCAGTTCCTCCATCATAAAGTCTGACAGGTTTAATAATCAAATAAGGCAATGCATGCAAAATGCTTTGTACAGGGCCTGACATGCAGCAAGTGTACAATGAAAAGGTAGGTGTATTAATAATACTCAACGCACTCAGAAACAAAATGCTAGGGTAGGCCTCAATCACCCACCTCCTCAAGCCCATTCAGAGGAGCAGCTCAGCACTGTAGAATAAAGAGGGCTCTTTTGGGCTGACCCTCCAGCTCAGTGCAGCCCTTGGTTGATGACCAGCCAGCCACTGGCCTAAAGAACTCAACCCTCACCTAGAGGAGGACCCCTGGTCCTAGTGCCCCACCCCTTTTTGCAGCAAGCAGGGAAGGGAGAGGAGAAAATAATCAACTGTGCTGATGCCTCCACATAGGAGCAGCCATTTCTAAAGGGCTGGCCTGTTGCTCCAGGATTCACCCTCAGCCCCTCTTCCCAGCCTGGTAGTTTCCCTCCCCCTTCTGCCTAAGAAAGTAGGAATGATCCTCTTGAGGAGGGTCAGGATGAGGGCCAAGTGGATGGGGCAAAGACAGGTCCAAAGCCTCCCACCCTCTGGGAACAAAGGACAGGGGGCTGGGAAGTGCTAAGTAAGCCCCCACCTCAGGCAGCCTATCAGGCCCTAGGCCTGGCGTCCAACTCCATCACAGTTGGGAACGCCCTCCCTCCCCCATTCCTGCCCATCATCTCTCCTACAGTCTTGAAATGTGCATTTGTGTGTGTGTGTGTGTGTGTGTGTGTGTGCGCGCGCGCGCGTGCGTGTGTGTGTGGGGCGGGGGGGGGGGGGGGGCCGAGGTTGCTGCCACCCCAGTGTGCTCCTAATGAAGACCCTTCAGATCCCTGGGTCTTGCATTTTCAGCCCTGAGGGACCCCGCTCTCTAATCCCCCGTATGAGATCCACCCTCTCTTTCTTGTCTCTGCCTAACCCCTAAAACCTCGGCACCCCAAATCCGTCCTCATTTCTTGAGAATATCTGAACTGCGACCCCAAGCCCCCAGATCAAAACCCTGCCCTCTTTCCGATATGGACTGCAGGGTTCTCCGAATTCTATTCATCAGGCACCCCTCCCTAATCCCCTCCTCCTGGACCCCCTGTCTTATCCTCCCAGGCTGGCGCCCCTCCAGGCCTAAAGAATCTAGAGGCGCCTCCTCCTCATCTAAACCTCCCTCTTCCCCAGAATCCCTTTATCCCTAGATCCTCACCAACCCAAGCCTCCCTTCCTGAAGGAGTACGCCTTCCCAAAACCCCTCCTTGGGGCTCTTCCGGGACCTACGGGGCCCACACCCCTTCCCCAGATACCCCTATCCCAGGCCCCCTCATCAAAATTGCTCGCCCCCTACCCATCCCTCCTGGGTCGTGGAGCCCAGACCTCCTCCCCAACCCCCACGACTCGGACGCTAGGTTCCAGCCACCACCCCCGATTCGGGTGCCCGTGCCCTCAGCACACCGTATATGTGTCCACGAGCTCAGAGCCCACGACGCGTGCCTCCTTCGCGGGCTCGTCCTCCGGCTCGGGGCCAAAGCTGCGCGCCGCAGTCGCCATATTCCGGGCTTCGCGGCCACCCGGCGCAGACAGGCAGCATCAAGGGGCGGGGTCAGCGTCCCACCGCCCCCTGGCCCCCACGGTCCCCCGCCCCCACCCCCGTCGCGCGCCACACCGCCATCTTGGCTCCACCGCTTCCTCGCGGCTTTGCCCCGCCCCTCGCGCGTATATTGACAGCAACCACTCTTGGCGCGCGTGCGCAGGCCGCGCGGGCCTTTCCGCTTGCGTAATTTGTGCCTGGTTTGCGTAGCCTTTCGCATTCTTTGCAGCCGAGGAGAAACTGAGGCGGGTAGTATTGGGTAATACTATTCGGTGCCTGGGAGGGAGGACAGAAGGCCTGGCACCTGCCTGGTTACCCGAAGCAAGTCACTGCTCCGTCTGGCTTCAGTTTCCCCTTCTGAGAAAGGAAAGAAGTAATGTCTCCTCAGTTGGCTCCTGGGCTCACTCTCTCTCTGTAGGTCACTAGAGGATTGAAGAAGATACCAGCCGTGCTTAGAGTCCAGAGCAACTGACAATTGTTAACCTCTCCAAGACTCGACATACCGTCATGTGGGCTGCTGGAGGATTGAGTGGGTTAATTCAAGAAGTACCCTGGCTTGCAAGGCAGGGAGCTGGTGTGATTATCTAGAGAAAGCTCAGTATGGGGCAGCAGGGTAAAGATGGAAGGAAGGCATATGTGCTGGCCATTGGGCACAAGGCTCCCAGGTGGTTTCCTACTAGAGTTTGAAATGAGAGGGGCGACAGACTGGTCCTGAACCCAGGAACTACAGTGTTGGAATGGGAAGCATAGGCACAGATACAGAGTCATAACCCAGAGGAAGGCCCAGACCTAGAAGGAGGTGGTGGTAACTCAACTGGATTGGAAAGGGAGAGTCTGGCATAGATAGGACATCTGTAGATGTGTTTGTTGCCTGACTGAGCTCAACTGGCCAAAGCTCCGAGCTAGTACTGCTCAGATGAGATGAGAAGTCTGGGGCGTGGTTCCTGTGGCACCCCTGGCTGAAGGGCTCCAGACCAGTCTGTTCCTAAGGTGGGTCAGTGACTTCTCCACCAGTTCCACAGCACTGTACTCTGAGCTTAGCATTAGAGGCTTCTCTTAGCAGGGCCCTATACTTCTAAGCCTCTCCTTGCATATAGCTGCCTCCTACTGCAGAGAAGTTAAGTTGACCATCAGCCAGACTTTGGGCAAGTCACTACCCTTCCAGGATCCTCTCAGTTCCCTTATCTGAAAAGTGGGAGTATTGCTCACTTCCCTGATTGGATAGGGTAAGCTGCTGTGTGTAGGTGCCTGACCTGGGCTCCACTACTTTGCAGCCCTTGTCCTGTCCTAGACTCATGTTTTCATTCATTGAAGAAAACTTTCCAGAGAGTCCTCTGGGGATCATGGGGGAACAAAGGGAAAGAGACCTGGTCCTAACAGCTCTTCATCTTCCTGCCCTGGACAGAGGACACAGGGACTCAGGCCAGCCTGAGATCACCAGGGCTGGGGGAGGGGGTGGAGGATGCTACACGTAGGGGTGGGCTGGGCCCGGAATGCAGCTGGGCAGGGCTATTTAAGTCCAGGGCCTCCTGGCAACTTCAGCAGCCTGCCCTCTGAGCCGACAGCATGGATGACATCTACAAGGCTGCGGTGAGGGACTGGGATTGGTGGGCCCCCTGGGGAGTCACTCAGCTCAGGATGGGGGGATCCAGGAGAGGCCCTCAAGGGGATGATGGGTCTGGCGTTCTGGGGTGTGTATTGGAGAAGAGCTGTCAGGGAGGAGAGAGGACGAGGTTGTACGTTCCAATATCATGTCTGCCTCTGTCTCCAAGTGTCTGTAGTCTGTGTCACTGTCTCTCGGCCATATCGCTCTGCATTTGTGTCTTTGGTCTCTGGACCTTTGCCTTTCTCAGAGTCTTTCCATCTTTTTGTTCTGAGCTATCTCTGAGTCTGTCACTGTCTCCTTGTCCCCACACTCATTTCTGCCCTTCGAATTATGATTTTCACTCTCTCACAATCCCCCAGCCCCCTCCTGCCCCTGGGCTGGCTGAAGATGTGGAAGGGGTGATAGGGTTTGTGAGGAGGAGGCTGCAGAACTAAATCTTGAGCTGGGGAAGGAGCTTTGAAGTTTGAGGCAGGCAGGGGTCAGGGGGAGAGCCAGGAAGAAGGAACAGAGGCTGAAACCCCACCTGGCAGGGGAGCCTCAGGGCTCAGTGGCTTAGCTGGGGGTTAGGGCCGAAGAGTGGTCACCTCATATCCCGTAGCCTTCTGAGGTCACTGAGGGGCTTAAGATGCTATTCCATCTCAGGGAGGCTAGTTTGCTGACCTCCCTATGCCCCACAGACAAGGACATCTGGCAGAGACAGCTGTCCCCAAAGGAACCCCTCTCTCAGCCCCAGGATTGTGGTCCTACTGCTGGACAGGAAAGGGCCACAGCTGGCTCTGGGGGGTACCCATCCTGAAGGAGTCCATAGGGCTGGGAGGAGCAGCCCTCTGCCCGTGTCCATACAAGGCCTGTCCGTCCTGGGGACTAATTTTGGTTCCTGAGGCACCAGCAGGCCAGGGGGCCAGATAACGCTGCCCCTCCCCCTGCATGCCAGAGTCCCGAGAACAATCACCAGGTTTAACTTTGTCCCCCGTTAAAAATAACCCAGTGTCCACCCTGGTCAGGTTACAGTCAGTGGCTTCACCTACCCCCACACTGGTTTTATTGTCCCAACCTGAGGGACAGCTGTCTCTCGGACTACCCAGCTTGGGTTTCAGCAGGGCAGCCGATAGGGCATTGAGTGGTCACTGACTATTGTTACTCAGGGTCACCTTAGTCCTGGAGGGGGTGCCCACCTGTCACCCTGGCCCTGAGCCCAGTCTCTGTGAGGTCATCTGGGTCACTGAAGGGCTTTGAGAGCCGGGAGGGAAGACCAAGACCTCTGCTCTGTGACCTGGAAATAGCCTGCCTCTTCCTGGGTTCAGTCGTCCTACCTGTGGAATGGGTTGGTTTCCTCAACAGCGGCTGGAGCCTGAGTCCTGAGACCTCGTTTCCTCTCTAGGTAGAGCAGCTGACAGAAGAACAGAAAAATGGTAAGTGCCCAACACACAGGGCTAGGCTGGGGGAGCATGAGGACCCCAGGCTGGAGACCAGAGCCTGGGGTCTCCCTTGCTGTGGCTATAGAGGTCTCAGAGGGAAGTGGGCAGGTCGGTAGGTGGCCCCAGGGTTCTGGCCTTCTGGGTTCCTGGCTGCTGATCTCTGGCCACTCTGCTCCCCTTCCCCTGTCGGACACAGAGTTCAAAGCGGCCTTTGACATCTTCGTGCTGGGTGCCGAGGATGGCTGCATCAGCACCAAGGAACTGGGCAAGGTGATGAGGATGCTGGGCCAGAACCCCACGCCTGAGGAGCTGCAGGAGATGATCGATGAGGTGGACGAGGATGGTAAGCCCCTCTGCCCTGCCAGGCCCCAGACCCATAGCACCCCCAGGTCACTGGGGACCCGAATCCTGGCTCTGCCACTTATTATTCTATGCTCTTGAAGGAGCTTTTGAGCCTTGATCATTTCATATATAAAGTGGGTGTAATGACCACCTTGCCTCATGGAATTTGGTGTGTGGTTGCAGTGAGAATACTGAGGTCTAGGGTCACGGGCGGTACCAGCCTTCTGACCATCCCTCTCTAATGGCCAGGCAGTGGCACAGTGGACTTCGATGAGTTTCTAGTCATGATGGTTCGGTGCATGAAGGATGACAGTAAAGGGAAGTCTGAGGAGGAACTGTCTGACCTCTTTCGCATGTTTGACAAGTGAGTGTGTGTCCCTTGACCTCTGACCCCAACTCTAGCAGAGCTGGGGAAAGGGACAGCCTTATGACCTCCAGGCCTCAGTGTCCAGTTCTGTGTAATGGTGGGGGAGTGGGATGCCTCATCTCCCAGTGGCCCTGCCTTGCCCCCTGGGTTGTGGGTGGGGCTGGCTCTTCTTCCTCTTGGCCCCCACCATAGGTCTGAGACCTCCGTTGCCCTTACACCTTGCAGAAATGCTGATGGCTACATTGACCTGGATGAGCTGAAGGTGATGCTTCAGGCTACGGGTGAGACCATCACGGAGGATGACATCGAGGAACTCATGAAGGATGGTGACAAGAACAATGATGGCCGCATCGACTATGATGGTGAGGGATGGTGCCCTGGACCTCCAGCTGCCCATGTCCTGCAGGTTCCCAGCTCTGACCCACGCCTGCCCTTCTCTCCACAGAATTCCTGGAGTTCATGAAGGGGGTGGAGTAGATGCTGACCTTCAGCCTTCATCCAGAGCTGCGTGTGCTACCTTCCAATTCCAGCTGGGCCCTGGGGTAGAGCAGGGGGCCTGGGTTCCCAGGATGTCCTTGACCAAGGGCCCTCCCTGACTCCCTCCTGAGCCCTATCCTGGGGGATGCAAATAAAGCTCTGCTCCCTGGAGGCCTGGTGTCTTACTTTCCTTCTAGGGGAGCTGTGGACATTTCACCAGCCAGTGTTTACTCATGCCCTGAGGACCACTTTCTTCCCTATCCTAAGGCCCTTGCTCTGACCAGCCCTGCAATCTGCCTTCCTTGGGAGGAGTTAGGTTAGATCAGAGACTACACATTATATACCTCACTGCTTCCTTTCTGTAACTGCTGATGCCCAGGCCCCATCTCTAGCAATTCAGCATCTAGAGTTTGTGGTGGCCCAGGAATCTGCATTTCACAAGCTCCTGGGGGCTATGGCTTTGGTCAGCCTGTTGGCAGCCAGGGGGTCTTGTACATGGAGGGAGGAATAACTGCAGCACCCAACTAGGCACTGGATGCCTCTTGGCACAGCAGCCCGAGCTCCATATTGGGTCTGGTTGGGGAGAAGCAGAGCACTGTGGGGCCCAGTGAGCTTGCAGCTGTAGTTCATCTTCCACTCACTTGGATTTCCCTTTGGTAACATTGACTCCCAGGGATCAAGGGATATATATCCTTTACTCCACCTTCCCTTACTCACATGACAGGTCCCTGGGGCCCAGGGAGGCACAGGAACCTATAACAGTCATCCAGTGAGTCAGGGGAAAAGCGCAACCACATGGATCTCAGTGAGGGCTCTGTTTGATGAACCAGGTCCATGTGAGAATAATTTCTTGAACCTCAGAGGCTCCAGTGACCCACTTTTCCTCCCTGACAGGGAATGGAAGCTCAAAGTCCGGTGGCTCGCAACTTAGTGGGAGTACCCAGGCCACGGCTGCAGCTAGAAGAGTGATACTGGTCTTGGGGGGAGGGGGACTGCAAGGAAGTGGAGGTGTAAGCTGTCGTGCTTGCAGGAGGGACAGCTGCCATCCTGTCTAGGCTCCAGCCAGAATGTCAGCAGCTGTCCTTGCTCCACCCAGGCACTCCCCAGCCTCCCCAGCCTTGGCATTCCTCAGACAGGCCCAACATTCCACAGACGGTCTCGGAATTCTGGAGATGCCTCCAGTGGAGGCCAGAGCTGGCAGGAGACCACAGAGAGCGCTGAGGGGAGATGAGAAGGATCCCCTCACGCCTGCCCGTGGGAGCTGGAGAACTCGAGGACTTCCACGCGTCCCCAGGAATGAAGATATCTCAGGAGAGTAGGCAGTGCTGCAATGGGCAGCACCACCCACCAGTGCGCCATTTCATGGTTTAGTCACCCCACCTAGGTGCCTGGCACTGGTTGGATGCTGGGACCCTTCAGAGAGTCACGCAGTTCCTAATTTTGTGGAATTTATAGACACCTCAGGAAGGCAAAGAGGGAGATGAATTCAGTGAGGAAACCTGCACAGTGCTGGAATGAGAATTGTAGAGGTGTGGTGGCTGTGGGATAGAGTGGTCTGGGGAGGCTTCCTGGAGGAGGTGGCACTGAGCTGAGACCTGAAGAACCACAGAGAACCTGCCATGAGAGGGCACAGGGAAGGAGACTGGAACATTTCAGGAGCAGAGAGGCAGCCTAAGAAGCCTTAGAGTGAGAAGGCCGGTGGCTCTCAGCACAGTGGGGCAAGGAGAGTGGAGGGAGGTGCATGGATTCAGGGCATATTTGGAACTAGGAGGATTGAATGTGAAAAAGTAGGGAGTCAAGAATGACCTTTCATATCAAGGATGAAGCTGCTGCTTCCTAACATGTGGAAGCGAGACACAGGTTCTTGGTGGTGGGACATTGGAAAGTGAAGATTCCTTTTTTTCTTTAAATTTTTAAAAATTTTTATATTTTCTTTAAATTTTTAAAAATTTATTGATTTCATTTTTTTTAGAGAGAGAGGAGGAGGGAGAGAGAGTGAGAGAGACAGCAACACCACTTTGTTGTTCCACTTATGCGTTCATTTGTTTCTTGGATGTGCCCTGACAGGGGACTTAACCTGCAACCTTGGTAGGTTGGGACATCGCTCTAACCAAACGAGCTGCTGGCCAGGGCCTATATTTTTTTACTTTTCATTTTGAAATTCTAGACTTGCAAAAATAGCATGAAGAACTCCCACTTGCGCTTCACCCAGCTTCCCCAAGTGTTAACATCTTAAATAGCCACAGGACAACGAGCAAACCCAGGCCAGTACTAACTCGTCTGCTGTTCTCACTCCCATTTGTCGGTTGCCCTACGGAAGACCTCTTTCTGGACCAGGACCCCACCCAGGGTCACGCACTATGTCTTGTCATCCTGTCCACTTACTCTTCTCTGATCTGTGACAGTTTCTCAGTCTTTCCTCGTCTTCATGACACTGACACTTGAAGTATAAAGGCCAGTTATTCTGTAGAATCTCACACAATTTGGGGTTGTCTGGGATTTCTTCAGGACTGGATTCAGATTATGCATTTCTGGCAGGATTGTCACAGGGGAAATGGAGAGTCTTTGGTCCTTGTCAAAGTTGAGATGCCTCTGGAACAGGATGGTGGGGACGTCAAAACAATGCTGGACACAAGAAGAGGGCAGGGGGAGAGCTATAAATTCAGGTGTCGTCAGAGTAAGAAACGCTTTCCCAGCCCTAGTCCTGGTTGAGACCCGCGGAGAGGGTGTGTCGAGAGAGGTGGCCCTGAGCGGTGCACCCGACATCCCGCATGGGCAGTTTCAGGGAAGAGCTGTGGCCGATGAAGGGGGAGGGACCCTGGGTGAGTGAGGGGCCTCAAGAACCAGGAGAGAAGGAAGGAGGAGTGAAAGACAGAGGATGGTTCTGGCCTTAAGGAACTTGGAGGCCCTTGAGGCCTTGTCAACCTGGACATGAGAGTTTCACTGGAGCAGTGGGATAGTAACCTGGCTGGGGAGGACCGAAGGACTGAGCGAGGTAAAAGGGAGCGGGAGAGTATGGACAACACTGGTGAAGTTATGCAAATGCTCAGGGAACAGAGCAATGGATGGGGGCCGAGGGGAGATGTGAGTCCAGGGAAGCTCCTTTAAGGAGGGGCATCAGGGAACAGCCTGTACGCTGATAGGCATAACCCAGGAAACTGGAAAAGGGGTGATGCAAGACGCAGGGCAGAGCTGTAGAGGGTGAGTGGCTCCAGGGCTCTGGGGGTATCTTAAGGGTTAAGGTATTGCACTGGGCTTTGATCCAAGCTGAGCAAAAAGTGGGGCTCAAGGCACTGAGGGAAGAATTGTGTCAGTGGAGATACTGAGTGTAGGAGGTGTGTCCAGATGAAGGGATGTTCTGAATGGAGATATAAAAGGTCACACCCTTATTGGCGGTGACGTGCAGGATGGGTGGCTGAGGTGAGAAGAGGAGAAGGACAGGAACCTGAGAGACCAGAGGCAACCAAGGCATGTGAGATGCTGATAGAAGAGGTGGAGGGGAAGAGAGAAACCCCGAGTTAAGCTCTCTGTGAATGAAACAGGAGAACTGGGCCAGCTACTAAGAGGGTACATGGGTGGGGTGGGGGTGGGCTGGCCAGTGCCTGAAGGAAAGTGTCTGCAGGGAGGGAGCCCAATGGGATTGTTCCAATATCTCCGTTCCAGAATGAAGTTGGTGGGGGAGGGGCTGGGGCATCCCTTCCTTCTGAGCATCCCCTCCTCCCACCTCCCCACCCTCGAATTCTGGCTGGAAGAGGCTGAGCTGTGACACTCCACATATCTACCTGGCAGCATCTGATGCATGAACACTCATCACACAAGCTCCCATAAGCACATGGCATTGAGCTCCTCTACATACATCCTCTAGTTCTTACTGTTTTGCTTCCTCCACTCCTCTCCCTCTCTTGTGGGCTGTGTCATCCTTTGCCTGGATAGTGCTTCCTTCATGAAGCCTCCCTAGACTTCCTCCAATGTCTCCTGGAATGCCTGTGACTGGAACCTCACTCATCGGCTCTGCCTCTTCGTTTTATGATTGCCTGTCTAGTGCCTGCTGCCCCAAGAGGCTGTGGTTTCTCCTGGGTGGCCCTGCTGATCTGCACAGGGCCTGACAGAGCCCGAACTCTGGGCTCTCCTGCAGTTCCCACTTTGTCCATTAGATGGCTCAACATGCACGTGGCTGGGCCCACGGATGCTCAGGGGCACCTTTGGGTCTATTTTCCACTTGCAGCCTGCAAACAGGGACCTTTACAGAAGATCCTTACTTTCTTCCCAGACTGGGAAACTGAGACCCAAAGAAGGTGAGGACCTGCCTGAGGCCACGTAAGAAATTAACCTTAGATTTCGGGCTGCCAGCCCCTGTTGGGAGGGGGCCGCTCCCACATCCTGCTCCGGTAGATCCAGGCTTCCCCTGCAGCCTCAGCTGGGCGTCTGGCTGAGCCGAGACCCACAGGGTGAGCTGGCAGGCTGAAGACTTGTTGGGCCTCTGCCCAGGGCCTGTGGCTACATGCTGGCTGAGGGGCTGCCTGGCTCAATCTCCAGCCAGGTATCGGCCCCCACCCCAGGCTATCTCCCGAAACATCTCTCCAGGGAGACGGAAGCAGAGGGGCTTCACCCCTCTGAGGGACCGGGATATAATGATCGTTGTGGCAGTCCCTGTGCAAGCAGTCCTCGCCAATTTATACAGCCTGTTACACCCGAGGTGACTGGTCCCTGGCCCTGGAAGGAGATGGAGACCCGGAGAGCAAAGGAGGGCTTTGGCCAAAGTTATCCAGTGGAGTCAGAGACAGGTGGTGTGAGACCTGCCACTGGCCTCCCCGAGTAGCCCTTTCTGCAATCCCGGGTCAGAGCCCCTGTCCCCCCACCGCCCGCTCCCGGAGGAGGTGTGTGTATGTCAGGGGGAGGTGGGGACAAGGAGACAAGGTTCAAGGTTCCTGCATCCTTCTCATGCTAACTCAGGGGGCCAACCTGTTTACCTTCCAAAGATGAGATAGGGAGGAGAAGCAGGGTCCAAGCACCAACCCCAAGAGCCTCCAAGGCAACAAAGAATCCTGGGAAGGGGCAGCTTTGGTGGGGCCTGTTCTCCACCTGCTATGTCCCTTCCTTCTCCAAGCCCCTAGTCTGAGGGGTTGGGTTGGTTCATCTGGGAGGCCTGATTTGCAGGAGTTTCTAGAATTCTGGGAGTTCCAATTGTGGCTCAAGGTTGAAAAATTCTTTGCTCTCAGAGCCTCAGGTTCGGAGTGTAGGGGTCTGGAATGAAGTGGAGCGGCAGCTGCGGGGGCACAGGGACAAGAACTACGGCAGGACAGGAGGCGTGCGATAGTCCCCTCACTTGCCTTGGTTCGGCCCCTCAGTCTCATCTCCTCCATGTCCCTTTCTGTGGCTTTCTTGTCCCCTGGATCTGAGCTCAGGGCAGAGGGAATGGGGATGTGAGCAGTCTCACTTCACCCTCGCTCTGGAGGGTTCCTATGTCTAGGGCCTATGGAGCACGGGGAGGTTCTGGAAAGAACTCACCGCCCCCTGAGTGACACACCGGGCCCTGGGTCTCTGGAAAGGACTGGATGGCTGAGAGAGGCAGGACCGTGGGAGGGTCCCCGGCCCAGTGAGTCAGGATGGGGCCTGGAGGCCAGACATTCATCTCTTACACATCCCAGATCTGTGAAGTGTGGCAAACCTCAAGCTTCCATCCAGAACTTGGAGCTCCTTCAGCTGGAATGACCGGCCCCTCCCGTGCCCTCCTCCCACCCCAGGCACCCAGGCACACAGACACACCGTGCAGGGAAGCTGGGGAGCCCCGCCAAGGCTGAAGGGGCTGGACCTTGCTGATATCAGAGACAGGGGGCCTAGAGTCAGTTTGTCTGTGTGTGTGTTTGGCGGGGGTGTCTCAGTCACAGGCACTGGAGGGGGAGAGAGCAAAGGAGAGCCCAACCAGACCCTCACCCAGCCCTCTAACCTCTGATCTCTGACTCCTGACCTCTCTTCCAGGTTATCTCCCCCTTGACATTTTGCTAGAGCCTAGAGACGGGTTTGTGGTCATTTGTGTGTAAACTACCCACACCCCAGCTGGGAAAGAGCCTCCCCAGCGGGGAACCGGGGGACCAGCCAATCAGACAGAGGCGTCAACAGGCCAGTCGGGATGGAGGGAGTCAGTGCAGGTGCAAAGCACTGCTCGGCCCGTCCCTCCTCCTCCGTCTTCCAGGCTCTGGACGGGGCGGAGCCACTGCCTTATAAGTGGCAGAACTGTCGGCGGGAGAGCAAACTGCAACCAGCGGTGGGACCAGAGGGTGGCTCCTCGGGCAGCGTGGTGCCCTCAGTCCCCCAGCATGACCCCCTCGGCCTGGGCCATCTGCTGCCTTTTGGGGGGCTTCCTGCTCCGCGGGAGCAGTCCCAGTTCCGGCCCCGGCCCCAGCGTGCCCCGCCTGCGGCTCTCCTACCGAGGTACGGACCCGTGTGCCCTGTTCGTTTGCGTGTCCGCGGGAATCTGGGGTCCTGCAGCACCGTCAGCTGTGGGGATCCAGCCACCCCGGGCCGTCTGTTTTGCCGGCTGGAGGGATGCAGTCATTCCCTGCACAGCCCGTGGGAAGGATATTTCCGCCACTCCCTCCGGACGGTGTTCCTCTGGCTACTGCCAGAGGCGGGCACTGAGGAGAAGGCAAGGGACAGCTCCCGGAGGCATGGCCAGGGTGGAGGTGGCAGAGACAGAGACACTAAGAGGAAAACCTGAGGATTTGTTGAGAAAAGGAGAAAGACCAATGGAGACCCTGAGTGACCTCTGTAGAGATGAGCAGAGAGTCGGGGATGGGCAGATGGGGCATGTCTGAAGGACTTGTCTGTACTCAGTGAGGGCTCCTCGCCCAGACCAGACAGTGGAGGAGCAGGATCTTGCCCCTCCCCTCCTCACCCTGCAATAGGGCCCTCACCCTGTCCCCAAGCCTCCCCCTACCACCCACCTGCCTCTTTGCAGCCCACTTCCCAGTGCTGGCCTTACTCCTCCCTCTCCATCCCAGCCCTGGAGTTCCTCTGTAGAGCTAACCTGATGTGTTGTGCTGCAGCTGGCACAGGCCTCCTCTGAATCAGTAGAGACAGTACACAGGAAAAGGTCCCTGAGACACAGGCTCTCCGCAGATTCTTCTCAGGGAAGCCAGAGGAGTGATCGCCTTTCCCCGGGAACCCCAGTGTAAGCGGGGAGACCCAGGCTCTGGAGAGTATGAGGAGGGAGATAGGGCTCCACTCTGGAGAGTCTGAAAATGGGATCCAGGGCAGAGAATGCAGTCCTGCCCTTGAAGCTCTGGTTTTGGAGGGAAGTCAGGCTGTAAGAAAAAGCCTAAATAAGGCAAATCCCTTCCAAAGTATTGTCAGCCACAGGGGGCTTCCTGGAAGAGACCGTTGGTGAATTTGGGGATAGAGCCGGTGCCGGGCCGTGGATGAGCCCTTGGGCAGGCACGGGATACTTGGCCCACCCACCTTGCTGTCTGCCCCCTTACCCACCCATCACCTCCAGCTCCCTAGCCTAATGCCAGGGGTTTATTTCAGGATCCTGACTCCTACAACCAGCATCCCCAGACAGCCACCCTCCATCCCCAGGGCCTGGGTGGGCAGGTCTGTAAAGGAGAAAGTCTTCTTTAGCCACATCGTTGGACTAGAGCCCGGAGCTTGGCCTGGCCATGCCCAGCCTCTTCCATACCCAGGCCTTTTCCAGGTGTTCCCTCTGCAGGAAACATCCTCCCCTGCCTGTCCACTTGCACGCTGCTCAGGCTCGCCCTCCCCTCCTCCACTTTGCTGCCATGAGTCCTGCTAGGAGAGCCATCTTCCCTGGGGATTGCGTAGAACACAGACGGTCCCCTGGGGAGGAGAAGGGAACTGAAAGATAAAGGGTTAAGGAATGGAGGATAGGAATTGCCCCCCAGGTGGGTTGGTCTGGGTGGGGGCTCAGAGCCCCCTGTCCCACACGCCCCCCTGGGAGCCATTTCCCAGAAGCCCTTCAGCAGCCCTATGGATGGAAACATTTTCCAGATGTGTGTGTGGGGTGAATGCACAGCTGGGACCCTCTACTTCCACACCTTGGCTGAGAGGGCTCTGACCCCTCCCTTGCTCCCTTGTAGACCTCCTGTCTGCCAACCGCTCTGCCATCTTTCTGGGACCCCGGGGCTCCCTGGACCTTCAGGCTATGTACCTGGATGAATACCGAGACCGCCTCTTTTTGGGGGGTCGCGATGCCATCTACTCTCTGCAGCTGGACCAGGCATGGGTAGACCCCAGGGAGGTGAGCTGGGATGACTGCGGAGAGGGTCTGTCTGTCTGAGAGCTGGGCAACTCTGGGTGGGGGCTGGATGGGGAAACTGAGGATGTGAGGTCAAGAGTCAGCCAGGCTGTGTTTCAGGTCCTGTGGCCGCCGCAGCCAGGACAGAGGGAGGAGTGCATTCGGAAGGGAAGAGATCCTTTGGTGAGTGCTTGTCCCCAACCCTGACCGACACCCCAGAATAGCCTATGGCTGGCCACTCCGGCTCCCTGAACTGAGATCATGCAAAACAGATACGGAGGGCTCTTGAAGGTCCATGAAGAATGTCACCTTAGACCCCCAGAGCTGACCAGCCTGGCAGGGCTGAGCCTGGGGATCTGAGGAGATGGTGAGCGGCCCCGCGGCCCCTACCCCTCTCCCCACTAGATGGAATGTGCCAACTTTGTGCGGGTGCTGCAACCTCACAACCGAACCCACCTGCTGGCATGTGGCACTGGGGCCTTCCATCCCACCTGCACCCTCATTGCGGTTGGACATCGTGGGGAGGTGAGCCTGGGGTGGGCCCCAAAATGGGCTGGGAAGCAGAGACATTTGCCCCAGGCTGCTTGAACACTCCCCATTGAGCCTGGGTCAGGGCAGAGGTCTCAGGGACCTGAAAGGCGCCTTTGTGCCAGAGAGTTTACCCCATTGGCATGGCCCTGAATCAAGGGTGCCGTCACCCACCCCCAGTATCCAGCTGCACGCAATGGCCACTGCCTGGGTGGGGGGTGCTGGCATTACTTTCCCAGGTGACACCCCTCCTTCCTTCTCCCCCAGCATGTGCTCCACCTGGAGCCCCGCAGTGTTGAAAGTGGGCGGGGGCGGTGCCCTCATGAGCCCAGCCGTCCTTTCGCCAGCACCTATGTAGGTGGGTGATGCCCAGGTTTGGGGGGGGCACAGGGAGGGTGGGAGTCAGCTGATGCCATTGGGAAAGGATGGCGGCTGGGCCCTCCCACCTCCCCTAACTCTGCCTCCGCTCTACCCCAGGTGGAGAGCTGTATACCGGCCTCACTGCTGACTTCCTGGGGCGCGAGGCCATGATCTTCCGGAGCGGGGGTCTCCGGCCGGCCTTGCGTTCTGCCTCTGACCAGAGCCTCCTGCACGGTGAGTCCAGGAGCCTGCTGAGGGCAAGCCTGGCTGGGGTCTGCCCTAGCATTGGCAGGAGGCAGGCGAGCTGATGCTGGATTGGAGACAGGAGGAGCAGCCCATTTCCGCGCCACCCCCTGGGACTCCAGCCTCCAGTGGGGGTTCCTGTACCTCCTTCTCTCCCCATTGTGTTCAGCCACCTGTCCTCCCCTGTAAGGCTCCCCGACCAGCTTCATCCCATCTCCGCGCCCCCTCCCCAGACCCCCGGTTTGTGATGGCTGCCCGGATTGCTGACAACTCTGACCAGAATGATGACAAGGTGTACTTCTTCTTCTCGGAGACTGTCCCCTCACCAGATGGTGGCCCAGGCCATGTCACTGTCAGCCGCGTGGGCCGTGTCTGCGTGGTGAGAGCTGGGAAGGGGCAGTGAGGGGCTTCAGTCCTGCTTGTGCTCTTCTTCCCCAGCCTGTCCCCACCCTCAGCGGTAGGGAAACCGAGGTGAGGGTGTGAAGCCAATGTCCATGCCTCTCCGCCAAAGAGTGAGGGTGGAGGATCGGGAGGAGGGGCCCATCTGTCCTCTGGGACTCAAGGCTGACCCTGACCCCCCAACTTACAGAATGACGCTGGCGGCCAGAGGGTGCTGGTGAACAAATGGAGCACTTTTCTCAAGGCCAGGCTGGTCTGCTCGGTACCTGGCCCGGGTGGGGCTGAGACCCACTTTGACCAGCTGGGTAAGGGCGCGGCCGGGGGCAGGCCTGGGAGCGGAAGAGGGGAGGGCTCAGGGCCAGTGAGTGGGGGACATTGGAAGTGGCCTTCTGTCTCCCAGAGGACGTGTTCCTGCTGTGGCCCAAGGCAGGGAAGAACCTCGAGGTGTACGCGCTTTTCAGCACGGTCAGGTGGGCACGCTGGCCTCCCCTTCCCCTGACCCAGGCCAGGCCTCTGCACCCCGTCTCCTCTGCTGAGCCTCTGCCTTCCTACCCCAGCCTTGCCATGGGTCCCTGTGTCTGTCCCTGATTTGGTGACTCTGTGGCTGTATTTTCTGTCTCCCTTTACTGTTGCCTGGGTGTCCTTGTTTTTCAATTTCTGCTGAATGCAGGCACTGTCGCCCTCGGCCCTGCCCAGGGAGCTAGACTGTCCCCTCCCCACCTATGAAGGCCATCCTGGCCTGACTGTCCCTGTCTGCCCTCTGCAGTGCTGTGTTCCAGGGCTTTGCAGTCTGTTTGTATCACATGGAGGACATCTGGGAGGTCTTCAAGGGGCCCTTTGCCCACCAAGATGGTCCCCAGCACCAGTGGGGGCCCTATGGGGGCAAGGTGCCCTTTCCCCGCCCGGGCGTGGTGAGTATCTGGCCAGGCCAGGGAAGATGGTCAAGCAGATGACAGGCGTGCTCTGTGTTGGGACGTCACTGTGTCTGCCTGCAGCTCCATAGCAGCTCTGAGCTAGGGCTCCAGAGGGACGGGGTCAGGGCGAGGAGTGGCATCACACTGAGCCCTGGCCCCGTTCAGGAGCCTCTCACACAGCGAGAGCAGTCCCTCCGAGGGTGGCGTGCCCCGACAGTGGGGCGTGGAAACAGGCTGGGGCGGGGGATGTGTGGTCCCAGGACTCCAGGTGCTCCCTTTGCCCCCGCCGCAGTGCCCCAGCAAGATGACTGCGCAGCCTGGACGACCCTTCGGCAGCACCAAGGACTACCCGGATGAGGTGCTGCAGTTTGCCCGAGCCCACCCACTCATGTTTCGGCCTGTGCGGCCTCGACAGGGCCGCCCTGTCCTCGTCAAAACCCACATGGCCCAGCAGCTGCGCCAGATCGTGGTGGACCGCGTGGAGGCAGAGGACGGGACCTATGATGTCATCTTCCTGGGGACTGGTGGGTGGGCTGAGGAAGCTGCCTGGACCGGGGAGGTGTGCTGGCCTCCAGGCTGCCCGTCCTCTCCCACTGACGCCTTCTTCCCTGCCTCAGACTCAGGTTCAGTGCTCAAGGTCATGGCCCTCCAGTCTGGGGACTCGGCTGAGCCTGAGGAGGTGGTTCTGGAGGAGCTCCAGGTGTTTAAGGTAAGCGAGGAGGGGGGCCGATGGGAGGGGTCCTTTAAAGCTCCATCCCTGGGTCTAGCCCTGCCTGTGCGGAAGCAGGAGCAAAGCCCAGGAGGGAGATGGGCCTGTCTTTACTGGACTTCCAGCCAGTGGGGGATGAAGTGGGGGCACTCCCCGCTGCAGGGGGCTCGCTGATGCTTCTGAATGAGTGACGGGCCTGCAGATGCAGCGCGTGAGCTGAAAGCTCGGGGGACCCAGGGAGGGAGGGAGGACCAAGGTGAGCATCCCCTTGACAAAGCCCTGATAGGCACAACTCACTGTGAGGGGGTGGCTGAGAGCCCAAGCGCCCAAGGGGTCCCCTTGGCCCCTCTATAGAATCAGGCAAGTGGTGTGTCTGGGGGACTGTCACGCCTTCCAGTGTGGGGTGGGTGATTTGAGACAGCTGCTTCACTGCTGGGGAACAGGGCTGTGTGGGGGGGACGCGGGAGATTTGTGCTTCTAGCCAAGCTTCCTGCTTGGAGGCCAGCCAGGGTAAGGGGACCTTCTTGTAACCTGACCTCTGGGAAAGATTGTCCAGCCGTAGTTGCACTGACCCAGGCTGGGAGCTAGGCGGCCCCCACCTGGGGGCTAAAGGGGGCTGAAAGCAGAGGGTGCGGTGGAGAGCTTTCTGACGCCCTTCTCCTGACACCCTGTGCCTTCCCCAGGTGCCAACAGCCATCACTGAGATGGAGATCTCTGTCAAAAGGGTAAAGCCACTTCACCCCTCCTCTTGCCTGCTTCCTCCCTGCCCTGGCTCGAAGCCTCCTGGGCACTGCCTGCGTCTGCTGGAAAGCCCCTGCAGCAGGCGCCGGGCTGCCTGATGAGGCCCTGCACAGAGGGCTGAGAGTGCTTCTGGGGGCTGAGATTCCCATGCATGAAACCAGTGGGCAGTGGGAGGCCCTGAGTGAGTGAGGCTGTGTTCAGATACAGGGAGCTCCACGACAGGCCTGTTCCTCAGGGGAGGCAAAAAAGTGCTGGAAAACAAAATCCAGATTTAAAATCAAACAAGGGAGCCACTACTTAGAGGCTTGCTATGTCCATTTGCAAGTAGCAAATACCATCTTCCCAAGTTTATCTGCCCGTTCGTCTTTGGGTAAATTCCGACTTTGGTACTGGGATTGCTTAAAGCAGAGTGCACTTCTAAGGTCAGAGGCAAGTCAGGATAAAGGCCTTGGGGTGGAGGGCAAAGGTCAGAAGCAGGGTGAGCCTGGGGTGAGCCCGAGCCTCTTAGAGAAAAGGCCCGAGGTCTGCTCCATGTCCCACATGTCCTAACACAGGACCTGGTATACAGAGTGTGGGTGATAAACGTTCTGTTTCTGTGAATGCACCCAAGAGGTTCTGGAAGACTGCTTAAAAATGCAGGGATCTCAGAAAACCCAAGGAGGCCGAGTGCCTAGCGGCTTCTGGGGAAGCCCAGGCTCACTGTGGGCTCTACTTGGGTCCCTCTCCAGCAAATGCTGTACGTGGGCTCGAGGCTGGGCGTGGCCCGGCTGCAGCTGCACCGGTGTGAGACTTACGGCAGTGCCTGTGCAGAGTGCTGCCTGGCCCGGGACCCATACTGTGCCTGGGACGGCGCTTCCTGTACCCGCTACCGGCCTGGCACCAGCAAGCGCCGGTTCCGCCGGCAGGACATCCGTCATGGCAACCCTGCCCTGCAGTGCCTGGGCCAGAGCCAGGAAGGTGAGTGGCAGCCATTGGGTGCCAGCTGGGCCCTCGCAGGGTTCCGATTCACCCCGTGGCCTGGGCTTAACCCCTGCGAAGTGAGGCCTCAGACTGGTCCTGTTGTAAACTTGTCCTCAGTTTCCCTATCTCTGTGGCTTTGGTCAATATATAGGTGTAGGGTCTTTGGACAGAGGGACTAGCTTGGGGATTAATGGTCCCTATAACACTGGTGGGGGCTCCTGGACTGGGAGTCAGGGGTCCCATACATAGTTCCTGAGCTGAGCCCACCTCTGCCCCCCTCCAGAGGAGGCTGCAGGAATTGTGGGGACCACTATAGTCTATGGCACAGAGCACAACAGCACCTTCCTGGAGTGTCTGCCCAAGTCTCCCCAGGCAACCGTGCGCTGGTTCCTGCAGAGGCCGGGGGACCAGGGGCCTGACCAGGTGAGTGGACCCTGCCTCTAGTTTGTACTTGCCCTTAGGTCTTAGGTCACATCCCTCCCTGAACCCCAAGTCCTAAGTCCTAGAAAGGGGCTCTGAGGAGAACCTGCCAAGTTCAACGGAAGAAAACTGTGTATTAGGCCCCTGAGGTGCCTGCAAGGAGGTACCCCGCTCCTGTCACCTAGGAATGTCCTGGCCAGATGTGCCTGGAACTCCTCCCGTGACAGGGATCCCACCAACGCCCAAGGGAGTGAGCTGAGCTCTGAGAGTTGGGTCGCAGAGATGGAAGGGGAGGAACGGGGTCTAGGTTGGTCAGGAAGCCCCCCATGCTTACACAGATGGCTCATCTTTGAAGGGATCTTCCCCGCAGGGGTTCTTGGTCCTCCTCTACCTCGGGCTTATGTCCCTCGTCACTGGCCATCACCTCCCAACCCCTCGCTGCCTGGCCTTACACTTCCTCCCTGGAGTCCAGCTGTTTGCCCAGGCCTTCCTACCCCATCTGGAAAGTTCTGTCAACCCCAGAGGTGGCTTCTGTCTGGAGCCCGAGGATGGGCGGCGTGGGTGGGGCAGGGTGAGAAACCATTCACAAGAGCTCCCACAGGCAGGGGAGGGGAGGGAGTGGGTAGATTACAGGAGGGGCTCTCCTTCCTGCTTGGGAACTGGAGGAGGCCAGCTTTGGGCCAGCTGTTGGGCTAGGCACTGAGAGCCTCCCTCTGGGGCCAGGGACAGGGGAAGCGATGAGATGAAATTACACAGAACTCACTGCCCAAGCAGGCCAGCTTCAGAGGACGGACATGTAGACTAAAGTCCAGATAGTGCGACTGGGCCAGAGTCAGAAGAGCAATCTTACCTTCCACACTGTGATGTGCACTTAGCCCGCCCCTGGGTGGGGCGAGGGGCCCCGGGCTGTGGGGAAAGTGCACAATGCAGACCATGTCGAGTGAGGGGAATTCTAATCTTGGGGCTGGGGTTACAGACCCTCCTGAGTAAAAGCCCATACATATCCTCTTACCCTCTCGGTTCATTGGGAATGTGTGCCAGGCCCGCCCCCCACCAAGCCCAGACAGGTGTCCCAGGGCGTTGAAAAGAAACCAGTCAAATTTTTGAAAAGCCGCCTTCGCAGGCCACGTCCTGGGTGATGGGAAGGTGAAGCCCTGCCTGCAGTTAGCTTAGTCTCAAGGAGTCTGAGCCTACCAAGCTGCTGGTCCCTTTCCGGGAAGGGGAGATGGGCAAGGGAAGTGCCCAAGTACCGGGCCCTGAGATGACACATTTGGAAAAGCAGGGTGCAGAGAAGTTGATGATGTGTGCCTTGCTCCACGTGCCCCTCATGCCCTCCTGGTACCCAGCAGGTGAAGACAGATGAACGAATCCTGCAAACGGAGCAGGGGCTGCTGTTTCGCAGGCTCAGCCGCCTCGATGAGGGCACCTACACCTGCACTACGCTGGAGCACGGCTTCTCCCAGACTGTGGCCCGCCTGGCTCTGGAGGTGATTGTGGCCGCACAGCTCAAGAGCCTGCTCCACAGGGAGCAGAGGCCAGAGGAGCCCCCTGCCCGGGGAAGCCTGGCCTCCACTTCGCCCAAGGCCTGGTACAAGGACATCCTGCAGCTCATCGGCTTTGCCAACTTGCCCCGGGTGGATGAGTACTGTGAACGCATGTGGTGCTCCTCTCGGAGCCGGGGCAAACAGGCCAAGGGCAAGAGCTGGGCAGGGCTGGAGCTGGGCAAGAAGGTGAAAAACCAGGTGCAGGCGGAGCGAAATCGGACACCCCGGGAGGTGGAGGCCACATAGTAGGCAAAGGAGGGGGTGGTTGGGATGGGCCCAGTATCAGCTCCTAGTGTCTCCCACCCACCCAATTAGGGCAGAGGGGGCCAGCAGGCTTGATCACCCCTTAGAGATGGGAGTCTCTGCCCCTACACCCCTACGAGGCCACTACAGGAAAGGCTGGGGGCCTGACGGAGGGACCCTGTGCCTGTTCCTTGCACCTTTCTGCTCTTAGTTCCAGATGGAGCCAGCACTCTCTGGCAATCCCAGTGAGCCTGCTATGTGTTCTCAGAGGTGGCCCCAGAGCATGTTTCCGGCTGTGCCCAGAGGCAAGAGGACTGGGTGGTTCTTTCCCAGCTGCAGAACAATGGCCATTCTGAATGGCCCTTAGAGTGGGCTTGCAGTTGCCTCTGAGGAGGTAGTGGCAGGGGGCCCTTAGCCAGCCAGAGGAGGGTGGACGTTACTCCTGAGCTCGCTAGCACTGGTTGAGAAGACCTACACTGACGGAGCTGCGGGGGGAGAGAGCAAGTGCTGAGAAGGTAGACCCCGCACCCCCTACTTCGTGCCCTGGTATCTTGGTGGTAACCTGCTGCTGCGCACTGCCCCTTCCCTGAAGCATAAACTGCTAGAGCTCCCTGGAAGCTGTGGGCGAGCTGGGCCTCAGGCCCTGCTTCATAAACCCAGGGCCTCACAGCCCGACTTGCCTTCCCTAGGCCCCGGAGCTGCCAGGCCACGTTCCCTGGGATGCCTACCCCTCCTGATAGTATACCCCCCTCCCCACCATCAGGGTCTCCATGCTGATGGGCATGGTGAGGATGGGGTCTAGAAGAAGGTCATCTCCATCTCTGGGGACTAGAGATGGGGAGAGGGGAGCTGGGGAGGAGTGGGTTGTCTTTCCCAGAGCAACGCAAGCACGCCCACGGCTTGGGAGGGTGGGAATGTGGCAGTTCTGAGAGCAAGCTGCAGCTGGTGGGCAGGACCAGGGAGGGGCGGGATAGGGCTACCCCTGGGGACACAGAGGATTGAGAGCCTTTTGAGATGGGGAGAGGCTGGGAGACCCGAGGATGGGCCAAGGGACCCGGGAGCAGGCATGCTTAAGGACTCAAGATGGCATCCATTAGCTCAGAAGCCACCAGGAAAGCCAGATGTGTTCCACCCCAGAATCTTTGGTTTCTGCTAAATAAGGGTTGGTTGTGGATGGTTCATTTATGAAGCTTTTTTTTTTTTTCTTTTAAGAGGAAAAAGCTGCTAAGAGCTCTAGGTCCTGCTGGTTCTTGGGTCTGAGGCTCAGGTGGTCCGGGCGGAGGCATTCTGTCTGCGCACTTAGGGAGGTGTTTTGCCATCAGCAGCAATGTCTTTTTGAGCTGGGGAGCACAGCAGGGGAGGAGGAGGAGGACTAAATGAAAAGTTGTTCCTGGCCTGCCTTGTGAACACGTTAGTGACGCACAAAACCAACAGGAGGGAGACAGGGGCATCAGGTTCAAGATTCCTTCCGTTAAAAAACCAAGATGAATAAAGGAGGGAAAAATCGATAAAAAGCAAGACAGGGCTTCCTGTCCCATTGAACTCAAACCCAAACTGTATCTGCCTTGGATTCTAGCCATGCCTACCCCTTAACCCCCAGCTGGAATCTGAAACAGGCCCTCCTTCCACCCTTCACACAATCAGTGAACGAGAAGCATTGAGATGAACCTGACAACGCTTTGGGAAGCCTTGGCCTCGGTTGCTGTGGCTGGGCTGTTAGCAGGTAAAAGCAGAGCAGAGGAGGACTGTGGGCAGGGGAGCTGGTGGAGAGGAGAAGGGCAGACAGAGGTTATGGAGGACGGGAAGGAGAGGGCGCAGAGCCCCAGGAATGATGTCAAAGCTGCAGCCGGCTCCGCCCCTCTGCCCGGGGAAGCCAGGAAGAAACAATCAGGCCCTCAGTGGTCTGTAGTCTGGACCCAGGCGTGGCTGGCTCCAGGTAGGGTCCTCTGGGGGAAGCTACTCTGAAAGACGGAAGGAGGAGCTCGAAATCCTGAACAACAAATGCCCTCACTTGGAAAATTATGGACAGATTCTACCAACTCCCAACCCCCATGGTACTATGTGTTATAACTCCTGGAAATGCCTCTATGTGTGAATTCTATTTTTGTATTCATATTGAGATGGACTTTGTGGTTTCTCTGTCTTCAGAATATACTTCCTCTAATTACTATTGTTATTTTGTCACGACCACCCCTGAGCTCTAGTGAGGATAGTACAGTGGTCTACCACACAGAACCTACAGGGAAGGGGATGAAGTTAATATTTACATCACATAATTATGTTATTGTATCTGTGTATTTCTGTACTAAATCGACTGATACCATGTGTGTGAAGTGGAAATGGGGAGCCTTTCCCATCCATTCCATGAGGGAGAAGGCCTCCCTAGGTAGTATTTTCTAGAAGGGAGGGTGGGCATCAAGGGAAGGAAGGAGACAGAGGGTATTTGTCTATGAAGCTGAGATTGCTTATTAAATTAGGAAAATCCTGCCCTTTGGGCTTCTGAGACTGACCTTCTTGGAACTTCAGGAAGATCTTGAGCCAGAAAAAAAAAAAAAATGCTGGCAAAGGGCAGCCGGGCATGTAGGCAGCTCTGCTTCTTTTTCACAGTAACACTTGACATTTGTGACAGCAACACTTGGCCTCGTGCCTGTCTTCATCCCAACTCACATACCAACATTTATTAAGGTCACTGTGCTCTTGCCTGGGGGGCCAGGCTGTGCTGTGGGGGCTGCAGTTTCTGGGCAGGAGGGGAAGCCCCAATAGTCTGGCCTACTGTGTGTGCCGTAGAAGGCTCCCACTCCTTTGTGACAGTGTGCTGCTGCTCAAAGAGCAGACTCCACTGGTGATGGAGGGAGGTGAGAAAAGGTGGGGATGGACATTGCCCTACCTTGGCCGAGAGACTAGCCTCTTGCTTGGATGGGCCCCCCAATCCATGTGATAGACTCGGGGGAGCTTCATAGGTCAGTCATCGGTCCCATCTTGCAGCCTGGGGCCCCTAGATTTGTCCCCTAGTTTCTGCACAAACACCCAGACCTGATTAAAACTGCAGCTCGGTTGCACCACCCCAAGCTCTCATCACCACCAACTCACGAGCATCATCAGGGCGCCCTCGTGGCACAGTCCTGGGCTGGCAGGGCTGTGCGAGTGAGACTTCCCCAGCCCCCTTCCGCCCCCACACATGGCTCTCCCTGGGGCACACAGTGCCTCTGCTCCCTCCGTCACTGCCACCCATGCCTTGAAGGCCCCTTGGGTACATGCACCTCTTCCTGACCCCATCCTCCTCCCTCCTCCCATCTTAAGCCCTATTTCCTGCCTCAGGGATTTCGCTCTATCTTCCTCTGCCAGCTTTTTCCTCTAAGTCTCATACTTCCCCTGGTCTTTGGGTCTCTGTTTTATGATTTCCCAAACACATTTAGAGCTGGAAAGGTCTTTGTTAAAGGCACTAGTCAAGTGTTTTTCAAAATGGTGTCCCGTGGAACAATTATCCCACAAAAATGGTCAAGTAAATCCAGGGCCTTCTGCCTCCTTAGCCCCCATGGAGCTGTGCACTGCCTGTTTGCTTGCCCTATGAAATCCTTGAGAAGCCCAGGATGATCTCTTTTTAATTTGCATGCCTACTGTGTGCTACACAATTCTCCAAAACATGTGGTCCCTGATCCCTTTTTTCCCCTGGAGCAGTTACCGTCTCACGTTTCTAATGTTTTGAAGAATATACTTTGGGAAACTGCTGATGAGATTCTTTCCCTTAACCTGTGATATTGCTAACCCCTGCCTTCTAAGCCTGTAAACTTCAGAGGGCCTGACTTCCCAGATGAAATAGCCACATCTTGGTTTCCCAGGGCCAACACCAGAACAGGACCTGCCACCTCAGGGTCAGGCTGCCAGGCTGCTGATCCTCGGGCCTCCACACCCAACCTGCTCCCAGCTCACTTCCTGCTCCCCCTGTGTCTGGCATGGTCCTCTGTGGGGGGCTAGGATTCACCCCAAGCCTGTGACTGTCCTGCAGTCCACAGACTAGTTTCTAAGGAAAGGCAGGGGTCATGGAGAAGGCAGGATAAGGGAGGAAAGCAGCCCTTTTTCTCAATGGCTTCTGTGCTTCTCTTTCACTCAGCTAAGCCCCTCAGGTCCAGACACACCAAGAATCTCCCAGTTGGAAGAGTGGGCAGGCAGCAGCCAGGGGGAGCCTGGCCTCCCCCGCCAGGCTATCCTTTCCGGAAGACAGAGGCCCCAGATAGAGGGAAAGCTGGGTGGACCCTGGAAAACTTGCTTGCATGCTTCTGCTAGCCCAGCAAATTGAAGTTTCTTCAGCCAGCCAAATCTCCCTCTTAGAACTAGGAAACACTCCAATTTCCAACTGAGTTAAGGATCCACCCCAGCCTTACCCAAGTCCTGGTTTGCAGGGGCTTCTGCAAGGAGAAAGTTCAACGCACACTAAGATCAAATCCCCAGGGTTTTCTGAGACTTGGCCCTGGTACGGACAGAGAATGAATGGGTGGGGCTAGGTTTGGATACAATTCCTGATAAGGAGCTCAGGGATTGTTGGACCCCCACCCTGGCTCCTCTTCCGGACTCACCCACACCCCTGGGGCACAGATGAGGAGGCAATGGGCTGCTGTGGCCCTTGCCCACTTCCTACTGCCCAGCCCCTGCCACCTTTGCCATGGGTACCACTGCTGGGCCCCTGTCCCTTAGAGACTATGTTCTAAGGAAGCCTTTCACTTTCCATGTTGGATTTTCATTAAGGAAACTCCTGGTTCTCCAATGCAGCCTTGGAAAAAAATCATTTTCCACTGAGGATGGGAAACACTGCAGTCTCCAGGGAGGGAGCCTCTTAAAGGATGCCTGTCCTCATCCTCACACCAGGCCACCAGCAGCCAGTCAGTAGCTTGTACTTAGGACTCTGCTGATGAGGGGACTCAGGTGACCGACCAATCTTGACTTCTTCCCCCTAGGGAGGGAGATGACTAAAGTGTACCCTAATCTATACCAATGAGGTATGTTTCACTGGGATGAGCATCCCATTGGGCAGAGAGAGAAGACCAGGGCAAGGGAACAGTTGTGGGCCGGTGAGGATTCCAAAGTGAAGCAGAGCCCAGGTCTCTTCCATCATCAAACGGAGGCCCAGACTGTCCTGTTAGGAGGACAAGGGGGCGGGCTCTGCTCTCACAGATAAAGGTACAGTGGAATGATATGGCAGACCAGCAGCTTGCTTTACGAACATGACCTCATCTGTTCACTCTGCTTGCCCACCGCCCCCCTCCGGCGGCTGATAAGAATCTGGTGCTGTTTCCTGTAGACCAAGGGTCTCAGACAATGGTGTGAACGGCTGGCCCTACTGGAAAGGACATTGTTCAAGGAAGAAAAAAACAACACACCAGCACAAAGCCAGGGCAGGACCTATCTAAATGTAAGGGATTGTTTACAAATCCATGATTTCCAAGAGGGAAACACAATGGGGAATTGTTTTTGGTGAGGCTGGAGTCCCCTCCAGAATGCTTATGGAAGCTGGGGATGGCTTTGATGGCCCAGACAGGTCTCAGATGCTCTCAGGGATGGATACTGATGGCGTGATGCCTTCCTGTTTATCAGGCAGACATGCAGGGCAGGATCAAGGCACATGTTTTTACCACAGATAAGGGGAGGAGTTCCTGGGCCTCACTCCTTCCATCTGGGCCTCATGCTGCCCTATTGCTCAGGGATCCCAGGGCTGGAGGGGATTTTCTAGGGAAAAGGGAGGACAAGTTTTTTGTTTTTTGAAAAACATCAACTCTTTGTTTTATGGCCTCCAATTTCCATGTTGTTTTTTGGGAAAAAAAATGTACAAGGCATGAGGCCTTTGGAAACAGCCAACCAGCTTCTCCGGAATGGAGCTCCCTGGCTTTTGGGCCCTTCTCACACCTGGGGGGCCCCATGATGCTGCAACGCACCTTCAGCCAGCCTGCGAACATACAGGGGGCTGACGCAGTGACCCTGGGGACAGGACCAATGTACGTGCTGTTTCTCTTAATGACCTCCCATCCTGCCCCAGGTCATTAAAGCTTTTAAACCACCACCCAGCCCTGGCGTTGTCCCAATACACCAAGGTTGGAGGTTCGATCCCCGCTCTGGGCACATACAAGAATCAACCAATGAATGCATAAATAAGTGTAACAACAAATGAATGGGGTTCTTCCCCTCTCTCTTTCTCAACAAACAAACAAACAAATAAGTAAACAACACATCACCCAGCAGCCACAGTGTCAGTGTGTGTGTGGTAGGGGAACTAGGCACAGGAGGAACAGAACCATATCATCCATACCCCTGAGGACTGGCAGTCCCAATTTTGGGGTGAGAGGAGGGCAGCTGGGGTTGGAAGGGCTACTCTGGGTGTGGAGAGACCATGAAGGCTATCCTGTCTGAGGATTTGACCTGCGATGGAAATGTCATTAGTAAATTTCATACTAAGCTCTAAACCCAACAGGAGCACAACTCATGAATAAACTCAGACAGATGTGTTTCAAACAAGTGAAGAGCAGTAAATCCTGTGCAACTTAAAATAGAAGCAAGTTTTTCCTCAGCCATTCTCAACCTTCCAGGTCTAAGGGATTATAATCTTCCTCCTCAAGGTGCTAACAGTGCCCTCTGGTGTTTGAGAGCAAAATAGCAAGCAAATGAATGTACAGGGCACAAGCACATCCATCAATTCAGCAGATATCAAACTGCCTCCGAATGTGAGGTCCTAAGGCAGATACCACGAGGGGAAGAAAGGTTAGTAAGAAAGACAGGCCCCTGCCCATAAGGGGTTTCCAATCTAGTGGGAGAGACATATCCACAACTGTAGGACCAGATGGACAATTACATGGGCTGTAATAGGTGTATAGGCAGAGTCCAGTGAGAATACCTAGGAATGAAGAAGTGGACCTTATGCTAGGTTCAACAGGCCAAGGGCTGAAGTTAGGGCTCTTCAGACTGTGAACCCCATGCTGAGGGTCCTGTATTCCGGGGTAACCAGGGCAGGGAGGGTGCCCAGGGGTGGGGTGTCCTGGGAGACGCCGCTGTATGGGACCATATCTGTGGAAGGCCTTGGATGCCAATCTCAGCAGGGGCCATCCTAAATAAAGAGCCAACAGATGTTTTATGACAATTAGCATAAGGGAAAGGGGGTGGATGTGTCAGCAAAGAAAGTGGACATAGGAAAGCATGCAGACAGAAGGCCTGTGCCGCAGGGCTGTGAGGCACAGGGCTCGGAGCTGAGCACTGGCAATGGAATGGAGAGGAAGGCAAGCATTTGAAAAACAGTCAAATTGACAAGAAAGAGGATGGTTGAGCATAAAAGGAAGCAGAAGGAGATTCTGAGGTTTTTGGCCCTAGTTTATGGTTCCTACAGAGGGTTAGAGAAAGAATTAAAGAAGAATAGGTACTTCAGAAAATTTTTATTAACATGTACTTTTGCCTTCCCCAAGTGAACTATTTGCTTTAGGTCTTAAGCTATAAAACAGTAATTGATTCTAATAGATACATCGTTTGTGAAAACAGTTATTTAAAATATACAAGATGAACCCGGGGCATCTTGAAATGCCAAAAAGTGAAGAAGTATTCAAAAAATAAAACCAAACATATAATAATGAGAATATGTGAAAAGGACACATAGGCTCTGAATGGTCAATGCTAGAACAATTTGAGCAATAAAAAAAGGATTGAATTATAACTCTAAGTATATTAAACATATCCATGAGTCCATAGTGATATAAACAAATGATTGAAAAATAAATAACTGGGAGAGAATAGGTAACTTTCTTATGAAGGAGAATTCCAAATAATTTATGTAGATACTCTTCCCTCGAGGAAGGAGGGGGAATTCATTCATTGTGGGTCACATAGAGTAACTTCCTTCCAAAAGGTGCAGTATGGAAAGGGGGGAAAGGAGTAAATTTACAGTAGAGGAACCTCACAAACACTACTTTGGCCAGATGATCAAGATCAACATCAATGGTCATAAGTTGTGTTGCTAGTATGTATCTTCAATATGGTGCTATGAAAATGGCACTTTACCTGTGTGGGTCTTCCTCCTCAAACCCATAACCCTAGTCTAATCATAAGAAAAACATCAGACAAATCCAACGGAGAGGCACTCGAACAAGATACCTGACCAGAACTCAAAACTGCCAAGGTCATCAAAACCCAGGAAAATCTGACAAACTGTTACAGCCAAGAGGAACCTAAGGAGACATGAGGACTGGATTCAGTGTGGTGTCCTGGATGGGACCCTAGAACAGAAAAAAGACATTAAGTAAAAACTAAGGAAATCTGAATAAAGTATGGGCTTTAGTTAAAAACAATGTGTTCATTAATTGTGACAAATGTACCACACTAATGGGAGATGTTACTATCAGGGGAAACTGGGTTTGGGATATATAGGGATCCACTGTATTATTTTCACAATTTTTCTATAAATCTAAAACTATTCTAAATTAAACTTTTACTTAAGAAAAGAGCCCAATGATTTAGTAGAGAATGGTTGATTATACTTAGGCCCAGATGAAGAATAAAACATTTCAAAGTCGGACTTCCTAGCCTATAAGAATGAGGTTGGCCATTAACATCAATGGAGAGTAAAGGCATAAGATTAAGAAATACCAGGGTCCAGCAGAAGTAACACCTGCTTGAGTGTGGTTGGCAGGGTAATAATACAGGTGTAATAATTTATAGTTTAAATTTGAATATTTCACCTAAAATATCATATAGTATGCTTGAGAGTGATATTGTTATGCTACAGAATTACATGCTTTTGATTTTGTAATAAAAGATTTTATAATAAAAAGGGGGCGTTGTTTGTGCCAAACCCTGTAGTTAGTAGTGTATGTGTGTGTGTATGCACTGAATGCACATGGAGTTTGGGCAGTTGAACATCTGGGTGACAAAAAGCATCCCTTATCTCCAACACCCCTGCTGCCAGCTCCATCTCCTACCCACTGCAGCTGGAGTCCAGAGGAAACTGTTAGGGGACTATCGCTTTCAGTTAAGATGATGTTTCCCACACTTTAGTATACAAATGAACTCTTTTTAAAGAAAAAGATACTACCCCAGGTGTCTGAGAATATGCCTGGAGACCCAAGTTCTAGAAACTCTAGATTAGAAACTAAAGCCTTAGTCTTGAAAGTGTCTTTCGGTTGCAAATGATTACTGCAGGAATTGTTTCTTTAGGATAAACAAAATATTGTTTGTGAAATGAAAACCCACAAATAAAAACTATTATCACTTGCAGAGTTTTGACAAAAGTGTCCTTGGATGCCCAGGTCAGGAAGCACAGCGCTGAGTCATCAAACTCAAGAGAGAGAAGATGAAGGAAAAAAGGCATAGTCATGGGGAGGCCCAGGATGATATCTGTGCGGTAGGCCCAGGAAGCAGCCGGCTCAAAAGGAGTAAGCTCTTGGAGGCAGACCTTCCAGGAAAGAAGTGCAACTGATGGTGATCTGATTGATGCTTGGTCTGTGAGGAGGATTGTACTTTGAAACAATTGATCATGTGGAACATTTGGGAAGGATTATCCATTGTTATACAGCAAATAAAAAACAGGCAAGTATTCATTTCACTTAAAAAAATGTACAGGCTTCCAGACGTCCAGCCTAGATGGAGGTGTAGTTAAACACGCTTCACCTCTGCACACAACTACAGCAAAAGTTACAGCTAAATTATAAAACAAATAACACCCAGATTTGTCAGAAAATTGAGCTGTATAGAAGTCTGACAACCACGGATTTAAAGAAGCCACATTCATCCAGACAGGTAGGAGAAATGGAGGCAGAGGCGCAGGAGGAGTGGAGAGGAGGTGGAATGGGTGGTGTCACATTCAAGTGTGGTGGATAAAAATTGCAAGGGACAGCCCTGCCTGGTGTGGCTCAGTGGGTTGAATGCTGGCCTGTGGACCAAGGGGTCGCTGGTTTGATGCCCAGTCTAGGGCACATGCCTGGGTTGCAGGCCAGGCCCCCACCCAGTACAGGGCATGTGAGAGGCAACCGCACATGAATGTTTCTCTCCCTCTCTTTATCCTTCCCTTCCTCTCTAAAAATAAATAAAATCTTTAAAAAAGATCGAAATTATGAACACTAAAATGGCAACAAATGCAGAACAGGAACAGAGTCATAGATATGGAGATCATTTGGAGGGTTATCAGCTGGGGAGGGAAAGGGCGAAAATGGGGGAAAAGGTACAGGGATTAAGAAGTACTAATTGGTAGTACAAAATAGACAAGGGAATGTTAAGGACAGTATAGGAAATGGAGAAGCCAAAGAATTTATATGCATGACTGATGGGCATGAATTAAGAGGGGGTATTGGGCACAGGCTGACAAAGAAGGAAAAATTGGGACAACTGTAATAACATAATCAATAAAATATACTTTAAAAATGTACAGGAGAGGAAAAATAATCATGATATACTGCCTGGCTTAAAAATTGCAATGCAATTTTTTAAAGAATAAAAATGAGAAGGCTTAAAGGTGCCAGATCTTTACATAACATAGGAAGTCAATAGGAAGTCAATAATGTCTAAGATCAATAAATGAAGACATGGCTAAAAAAAAAGCTGTCTTTAAGGAGTAGGACAGGGAATAAGAAAGGGTAAGTTAAAAGGCTTTTTCACTGTAATCCTTTCAGTGCTTAAGATTTTTTAAAAAGTCTATATTACTTTGCCTATATACTTTAACAAAAAGACACAAATTATAACCCCTCACTCCTGGCGTGTGGTTCCAAGTGAAACTGGTGAAATGTGAAGGCGAGCACCATACACAAGTTGATAGAAGTCTCCAGGGGTCGGCAATATTTGAACCAAGAACACCATCCTCTGCCATTGGTGACAATGACCCAGTGAGACCCTGAGAACTCAGTATCTGGCAATAGTCCTGAGTTTGTCCCACTAATCCAAATCCCACAAAATCATGGGGGAGAAAACCCCCACATGTGAGACAGGTTGTATTCAATTTTTCCCCAGAGCTTCAGCAGATTCTCATCCTAGCTGCCTTACTTAAGGTAACTGCCCTGGCCAGACCGCCTTATCTGCCACAAATGCCCAAGCTGCCAGGCTGAGAGCGTTTGTGTGGAGCTGTGTCTTCACTCATGCTGAAGAGGTTAGTGGAGTCCCTTCTGCTTCACATGAGCAAGGCAGTCCCTGGTCTGTGTGAGTCTGGGGCCCCAAGCTTTGCAACAGTGGTTTATTCTCAGTCCAGTGTGGACTTCTTTGCTGGCTCACCTCCCTAATGAGAACCTGTGTGTTTATTTGCAGAACGATGACGTCTCTGTCCTCATAAAGTCGATTGCCCTGCAAACTGCTTCCCTCCAAAGCAATGTATGTTCTAAATGGAAAGTTCTACAGTTAAGTCACTGACTTAAGTCAGTTAAGTCAGTTTTTCTGTTCCCTCACTCTACCCTCTGGATTCCTAACTGTGCTAAATGAAATCCAGAGTGAATTTACAAGGAGACACTGATGGAGAGAAAGCCTTTATTTGGATTACAAACATGGGTGATGTAAGAAGAGGCATATGAGAACCAGATTAGGGCGGGAGATTCTTAGGGGAAGAAGAGAAGAAAGGGCCCTCTGGGAATCAAGCCAAAAGAGCAGAGGCTCTAGCTGTCCCAGCCCTATGCATGTTCCGTGGTTGGCACCTGGATTGCTCGGTCCTCACGCCTCTGGGACTTCTCTTTCCTTGGTACGTAGTCTCACTGCTGGCCCCCTTTCCTGGTCTCACAGTCCTAAAGTGCTCCCTCCCCAAACTGGGTGGAGGACTACAGTTTTGTACCCAAATATGCTTGGTAGCAACTACTTAGAAGCTGTTACTTGTATTTTTTGGAGCTTTTAGTTATTTCGACATCTTTGGACCACCAGGAGTGGCCCCTCCTTTCACCAGAGGACTCTGATTTCTCTAGTAAGGAAGGTCCTGGCCAATCAGTCCAAGATGGGCCTGGATTCTCTTCCTGGTTGGTGTCTCTGCAATAATGCTCCCCCTGAGTAGAAGGTGCTGCAGCAGCAGGGGATGGCACCTGAGATTTCAGTCTGTGGTGAAAGAAACGTGGGAGAGGAAAACTCAACCCTCTTTCTCCCCCAGGCCCTGGTTCTTAAGCCCCACCATAGCCACTTTCCTTCCCAAACTAGAGGCACCACTGCGAAGTCCCCATCTGGTGGAATGCCCTTCTCCTTTCCCAGGCACCACAATTCCTCCCACCCCCTCCCCAGTTCTTAGGCCAGGCCATCCCTCAGTCTCACCTGCAACTTCAGGCGAAGGTGCACACTCCTCACATTCCCATTTCTTACTGTTGGATCTAAGAGAGGAGCAGTCCCTATGGGTTCCGTGGGATCCGCATGTATCACACAGAATAAGGCTCCACCTCCTACAGGAAGACAAAGAAGGGTTGTGGGCATAGGTATAATACCAACTATCACTCTTGCGATGTTCGCTACAGGCCAGGCCTTTGCTGAGGGCTTCCTAGGCATTTTTTTACTGCACATTTTACCCATGATGGATGGGTGGCTGTGTGCTGATGCCAGGAACCTGCAGTTAAGCACAGACACTCGAACGGTGGATTTGGAAACGAATTGGCCCTCGGTGTCTCTCCACTGGGCACAAGAAGCAGAGGATCCCTCAGAGAGACCTGTTCTCATGCGAGTGAGTGAGTTCTGGGCTGCTCAAGAATGGGACTTAGCAACTGCATTCATCTTGAGGTCTGCATGTAAAAGTGCATTTTTTGCTCTTAATAACTGTGCCAAGGTCTAACTCTAAGATGGCACTGATGAGAGGTCTTTCTAGCCAGGAGCCTTTTCCTACCCTTCATCTTCAAAGTTGTCTCTGCCTTGTTCATACAAACAGATGGGGGCATCACAATGCTGATAACGCTGATACAAGTCTGAGAAAGCCCCTGGCTCAAGTTCCCAGGCAGCGTCTCTGCAGCGGGAGAAGAAACAGTGAGTAAGGGACATGTAATTGGTTGCTGAACCCATTGTCCACCTGGGAAGAACTAGGAAGAATTCAAACTAGCACAGCAAAAGAGCTCAACAGGCTGCCTGAGTCATTTCAGCAAGGCTGGACAGGTGGCCTGGCAGTGGGAGAGGCCGGAGCAGGATGACTGGAACATGGGGGTTCCTTAGTTTCACACTGGAATCCAAGAACCTACCCCAGCCCAGGGAATTCTGATCCCCAAAGTGCCCTCTTCAGAAACATGCCTACCCCCAACCCTCACTGCCCCCCCTCCTTTTCTTTTGATAATTGAAAAGCTCTCCTTCCATCCCTTCCCTCTTCACCATGTATCAATGCTGTGGCTTCTTCATTCTCTGAACTATCCTCACACTCACTTCCTCTCTAGAAATCTAGGCAACCACTCCTTGGCTCAATTCCTGCTTTAGGGTTTCCGCTACCTGTCTGGAATATGAATTCCCATTCTTAGCATTTCTTGAGGAAACTCTTCTCGATTGTTACAACGTGGACATTTGAAGAAATGCTTTGCTGATGTGTGGGCATATTTCTGTAAGAGAAACATGGAATAACTTTGTTTGTAGAAATACTCTTTGATCACCTCATGTCCACCCCACCTTCATCTCACAAAGAGGACGTTGCTCAGAAAGCTTGACTGGAGCTTCCAGGAAAAGGAGTTTGTGCGGGCTGGGGTGAGGGCTGCAAATTCTGGTGCCAGACCAGGGACCAAGTCTCAAGAGGGGTCCCAGGAGTACCTTAGTTGTCACCTCTGGCCATGGGGCTTGGCAGTGCTGACCCAGTAGGACTCAGGTGCCTGGATCCGAGAAGGCAAGGCTGATTTGGAGACTACTTGACTCATTCTAGGATGAGCTCATTTGCTCTAGCCATCCTGAGGATTTTGTTCAGTCTAAACCTTATCGTGAATGAGGTCCTGCAGGTCAAGGGTGACCAGGGACTGGGCTGACTTTCCTCTGATTCCCTGGGACCAGCCCTGCGTAGAGGCCTCCAGTCAAGGTTGCCTGAGCATTCCCAGGGTGCTCTGAACGAGCGCAATTGTGGAAGGTCCCAAAGGCCGAGAAAGCCCCACCTGTATGCACTTGCGGTGATAGATAGTTTGACTACAGCATGGGCTCTGGATGTTTTCAACACTTGCTTGGGATAAGTCTTCACAACACAAGATGCAGCCTTCCTCCCCAACATTCCCCTGTTGGATGTCCTGTGTTGGGCGATGTTTTTCACAAAATGATCTGTGACAGAGTAAATAGACTTGGTTTTGATTTGTCATTGATGAAATTTTCCAGCTGCCTGGCCTAGGGAGGGAAATCAACTGCCCAGGCTGTGCCCAGTGAACCTCCATGCTGCGGAGTGGGAGGAGAGGTGGGGAGGAGGCAGAGGGTGAAAAACAGCCTTCTCACAGCTGCTCTCCCACTCAGCAAAGCTCCAGGGACTATCTCTACAGCCTCTCTCGTTCCTGAAAGCCCGACTTCGTTCTTAGCAGCTGTCTAAGAACCTCAGCTGTTTGTAATTTAAGAAGGGGACAGGAAGCAAGAAATAACCCTGTGCAACTGCCAAGGCAAGACACTTTCTCATCATTGAACAGAGGGACAGATCTACCGGTGAATCAAAACAGGCCTGTGAAAGCTGAACTCTGATTTAATTAGTGGCCAAATTATAGCAAGTTACAAAAGGGCAACTCGCCTTTTCCCCTTCATCACTCACTTGTACTCTCCAAAAAATTGTGAAAGGCAACCCCTTTCTTGGCCACAAGGAAGGTGGAAGTTTCTGACACAGTGATCCTTCTGGCAGTTGATGGCAGCTCCCTTTTTCTTGCACACAAAGCAGATCTGCAAATGAGATCCCAGGCAACGCTTAGGACCCCCAAAAAGACAAACAGGCATTCTGTGGCACATCATTCTGTGGAGTGGAAATTTTGTGAAGCAACAACCACGCCCTTTCCTCAATGGACCTGAAAGCTCTGGGGCTTTAAGCAGCACTGAATTTTTTTGTTTTCCCAGGATGTTGCTCCCTCTCCTCACTTAGAATACTACACCCTAAGAAGCTGGGAATTTAAGAGGAGCAGTTGGGAAATCCAGGAGTCCTTTGACTTCTAAATTAGCAATTAGGGAAAAGAACAGAAGCAGGGATGACCAGGGAGATTTGAAAGGAGGCCTCCCCCAAGGCCCTCATTCCAGGGGATTCTAACCTTCCTAGAAGCCCGGGCTGCCTCCTTTTTGATGTCTTCAGGCAGGAATCCATGGAAACCTCTGTTAGACTGGCCCCGCTGAGGCAGCTTGCTAGACAAAATCTGGGGGGAGGGGTGTGCACAGAACCAGGCTGTCAACATTGATGATCAGTGAAAAAGTGCAGTGGGGTGGAGGAGGACAGGGTGGAAATAGAGCTTGTTGGAATGTATACGCATTTACGGGGTAATTTACTTAATAAAGGCTTACATAGTATTAACTATATGATGGATGCTTTCAGGGCTTTTCAAATATGAACTCATTTAATCCTCATAATAATCTTAAGATATAGGTATTATCATCATCCCCATTTTATAGGAGAAATTACGTGACCTGCTCAGGCCCAGAGAACTGCAGAACCTCAGCTCTTACCTGCCTTTGTGCTGTGCTGCCTCTCATTTACTGAGGACTGCTTTTGAGCATTTTGGGGAAACACTCCCTGTGTATGAACTCTATGTTCACCACAACTCTGTGATACAGATGCTATTGTGATCCTCATCTTACAGAGGAAGCCACTAACTGCAGCATGGTAAGCGTGGCTGGGGTCACACGGCAAGGACACAGCAGGGCTAACATTCATATCCAGGCCCCCAGAACCCACACTCTTACCCCCTTCGCTGTACTACGCCCTTGGCATAGAATAAATATTCTTCTCAGAGTGTGTTCTCTATAGGAAGGGAAATAGGGCTTTAAAATGTTTTCACTGTAGACATTCTGCCTGAGAGTGGAAGGAGAGAAATTTAACTTTTTAAAACACATTTTAGCTCTCATCAGTGTAACTTGGTTGGGCATCATCCCGCAAAGTGAAAGGTTGCCTGTTCGATACCCAGTCATGGCACATGCCTGGGTTGCAGGTTCGGTCCCTGGTTGGGGCACATACAAGAGGCAACCAATCAATGTTTCTCTCTTTTCCCTCCCTTCCTCTCTCTCTAAAAATAAATAAATAAAACTTTAAAAAACACACACACTTTAAAGGGCCCTTTGTTTCTGGAAAGCCCCCAAAGCAGACTCTAGAATGTGAAATCAATGAAAGAGAAGCTAAACTGTCATGTACTCATAAACAATGTATGTGTACATATCTTGGAAGAATGTCAGCACTCCTGCCCTACTCCAAGGGCCTTCCAAAAATACTGGGGTAGGTGCTGAACTTCCTGCAGTAATTACATGTAACGTGAATGGGGACTCAGGTTATTTTATTTTAACAAGATAGAAAAGGTGACCCTATAAGGTTAGGTAACTTGAGGGCACTTAGATTATAACCATGTGTTCCCAATTAGGGTTAAAACTGATTTATTTTAAAACTAATTATCTCAGGGCTTTAGGACTACATGAGTGATTTGCTTTATTTATACTTTTAAGTATTATTGTTTTCTACAGTGAATATGTATTATTTCTATAAACAGAAAAATCAGTAATGAAAGATTAGAAACAATGTAAATGTCCTTTAATGGGGATTTGTTTTAATACTTTTTTGGCATGCCTATACCATGGCATACCAACTAGCTATTAAAAAGAAAAAACTAGATCATGTTCTACGAAATGACCATTAAAAAGGCAAAATACAAATACAAAACACGGTGTATAGTGTGTTTATTTTTATGTCGAAGATGTATATGCTTATAAATGCACTGAAATTAACCAAGACTGTCACCAAAACCAGATGGGACTTACAAGAGGGGAAAATCACAGACCAATCTTTCTCATGAGCACAGATGTAAAAATGAAACAAAATATTAACAAACTGAATCTAGCACTATATAAAAAGGATAAAACATCACAGACCAAGCAGGGTTTATACCAGAAATGCAAAGTTAGTTTAACATTAAAGAATTCAATTGATGTAACAAATCACATTAACAAATTAAGGGGGAAAATGATGATCATCTCAATAGATGCAGAAAAAGTATTTGACAGAATCCAATATACATTCATAATACTCTCCAGCAAACTAGATATAAAAGGGAGCTCCTTCAATCTAATGAAAAGAATCCATGAAAAACCTACAGTTAACATATGTTAATGGTGAAAAATTGGATACTGCCCTCTGATGTTGTTAACAAGACCAGCATATTCACTCACATAACTTCTACTCATCTTGAGATTGAAGGTCCTAGCTAGAGCAAAAAGTCAAGAAGAAATAAAAGACAAAGATTGGAAAGGAAGAAGTAGAATTGTTTTATTCACACATAACATAGTGGTGTACACAGGAAATCCTAAGGTGTTTACAAAAGAAAAACACCAAGAAAACTACTGAACTAATATGTGAATTTAACAAGACTGCAGAATATAAAATCAATGTACAAACATAAATTGCATTTCTATATACTAACAACAAACCTGAAAATGAAATTTTAAAATACCATTTAAAATAGCATAAAATCACACAATATTTAGGAATATATTTAACAAAAGATGTGCAAGTGTTCTTCACTAAAAACAAACAAAAATATTGCTAAGATACATTTTTAAAGGACCCAAATAAATGGCGAACTTTATCATGTCCATGAATTGGAAGACTCAATATTGTCGGTCCATTCTTTAATGCAAGCCCCATCTCAATCCCCACTATAATCCCAAAAGCTTTCTTTCTTTTTTTAATTTAAAGAAAAACTAAAAGTTAACTATAAAATTTATATGGAAAAGAAAAGGACCTGATAATCAAAGAAATTTTGGAAAACACTGCAAAACTTACAAAATACTTAATTTCAAGACACTACAATGCCACAAAAATCAAGACAGTGTTGTACTGGTATAAGGATCGACAGATCAATAATATAAAATAGATCATCGAGATGCACAGATATATGTATGGTCAATTAATTTTGAAAAAGGCACCGAGATAATTCAATGGGTAGGCAAAGATTTCTTGGGACACACACACAAAAAAACTAATGATGAAGAAAAAAATGATAAACTGGACTTCATCAAAATTAAAAACTTTTTTCTTTGAAATACATCATTAAAAAAAATGGAAAGGCAACATGACAGGGAGAAAAATAGTCACAATATACATATCTGAAAAGAGATTTGTATCCAGAATATATATAAAGGACTGTTACAATTAATTCAGACAAAAGAATCCAACTTTTAAAATGGACAAAACAGCCCTGACTGGTGTGGATCAGTGGTTTGGGCGTTGCTCCGCGGACCTAAAGGTTGCTGGTTTGATTCCTGGTCACGGCACATGCCTGGGTTGTGGGCCAGGTCCCTGCTTGGGGACCTGTGGGAGTTAACTGATTGATGTTTATCTCACACATCGATGTTTCTCTCCCTTTCTTTCTCCCTCCATTCCCCTCTCTCTAAAAATAAATAAATAAGTAAAATTTAAAACAAAAAGACATTTCATAAAAGAAAATATGTAAATGGCCAATAAGCACATGAAAAGAAGCTCAGCATCTTAAGTCATCAGAGAATTGCAAATTAAAACCACAGTTACAATACCAATACACACCTAGTAGAATGGCTAAAATTAAGACTGACAGTATGAAGTTCTACGAAAATATTGTGCAACTGGAGCTTTATAAATTGCTAGTGGGAGTGTAAACTGGTATAACTACTTTGGTAAGTGATCTGGCAGCTTCACATAAAGTTAAACATATAGTTTGCATACAATCAGTAATTTTACTCCTAGGCATTTTCCAAGAAAATTGAAAACGTGCTCACAAAAATACTTGTGCATGAATGCTCATAGCAGCTTTATTGATAATAGCCCCCAAATGGAAATAATTCAAATGTCCCTCAACAGGTGGATAGATAAGCAAACTAAAATATATGCATACAACAGAACACTACTGGGGAATAAAAGGCACAAGCTATTAACGCATGCAACAACGTGAATCGACCTCCAAAAATCTTCAGTGCGTTGAGTGAAAGAAGCCAGACACAAAAGAGTACAAATTGTATGATTCCATTTATATGAAGCATATGAATAGGCAAAAGTAATCTATAGCTCAGTGATTATCTCTGAGAGGATTGACAGGAAGAGGGCAGGAGGGAACTTTCTAGGGTGACGGAAATATTTTGATCAGACAGTGTTTACATGGGGATATACATTATAAATAACATGAGTTCTTCATATAGCATGTAAGTTATATCTAATAAAAAAGAATATTGGGAAAAAAATCACTGGAAGGACTGTTGCTAGCACTTGCTTCTGGTAAGAGGGAGAAAGGTCGGGAATACTGTTTGGGGAAGAGACTTTTTATTGTACATACTTTATACTGTTAGGATTTTATACCAGGTATGTATTTTTTAAAAATTAGATTTTAAAAGAAAAAAAACTGTTAAGGAAGGAAAACAACCTAACAGGGTTATAGATCTGAGGCTGGATGCAAAAACATAGAACAGACTGTACAGCAAAAGCTGAGACATTTAATGGGGGCTTTATACTCACAAGACAGAAATAGTGCATGCTGAGATTGTCTTTTTGAAGAAATTCCCCTAATTTTTCGGGATCCCCAGGTTCTCGAAGGCATAGCAGGCATACTGGAAGACAGAATGTTAAGAATTCACTTTGGGAACATAACCATCTCTCTAAGTACCAGGAGGAGTAGAGTATTGGGAAGAGGGTCATTTTGACAAGAAGGGAGGTTGGGCTGAAGTGTTATTTGATATGTTAGGTCTTTATATAATTTTGGTCCCATTTGAAGGAGTTGGCTACAACTACTCACTTCATATTTTCTTGTCTTAAGTGGACTTAACATGTTTCTTGAACTTTGGATGTGACATTTAAAAATCACAGACCCCGCATTCTTCATCATCTTAGAGAATCTGGGAAGTAGGACTGACAGTAAGAGGAGCAAATTTGATGCCCTACACAAGTGGTCTTTGCTGTGGTTGGGAGGCAGAAGCTGAATAAAACCTCCAATCTTTCTTACCGGGCCCCGAAGATGGCTTCCTCTGGGTCACCCCCCTTGTCTTGGCAGATTTTCTATACAGGAGAAGAAAGAAGGATCCTGTCAACATCTCTTGTAACATTTCCTTCAAAATTCCATTCATGGGTCTGATGAAGTACCAGAATATCTAAAGGCTAAGACATCAGTTTTTCTATTTTATATCTTTTGAAAGCACAAAAGATATCTACTGAATTGTTTGAATTATGTGAGATAGTAACCACCTTTCTGTTTCCGGTGCCTCCATTGCCTGTGTTGACTGTCTTGACTGAATGAATGCAGAAGCAAACATCCCTTTACTGTTTCTTCTGTCATCTACTCTGTTTCTCAGGAGCTATCACATTCACAAAGTATAATAAAATGATACTAAAATTAAGAATTTTGGATTGCTAGACATTCTTGGCTCTTTACATATGTTAGCTCAATGGATCTACAGAATGTTTTAAAAGGTGGGTGCTATAATTATGCATATTTTCTAGATGAGGAAATGGAAGCATAAAGAAATGAAGTAACCTGTCCCAGGTCACCTGTTAGCAAGTGTTACAGACAGAATATGAACCTAGGTAGTAGAGTTCAAAAGTCAGTACTTTGATACTCGGGAAAGTCCTAGGAGGATAGGTTACTGGGCAGATTCCAGAATACCAATGGTGTGTGCTTACATCTTACCCAACTCTAGCCCCCAACACCATGAAAATGGAGTAAAAAAAGTACAGCATATACCACAGGCCATTGAATAATTTACCCCACGCTCCCTTCTGTCATCTGCTTTACCTCAACCTTTGACATTCTTTCTTCTTTTCTTTTATAGTCTTCATTCGCTGAAGCCTCTCTCTCCTATCTTAAATTCTTCTATATTACGAGGACAATACAGGCTCTTCTAGCTATAAAAATAAACAGTGATTGGTCAGCAATTTTATTCTACAGTTGGTTATCAAGTTCCACAGGGTCAAAGCAATAGTGCACTTCACCTCCCAACCTGTATGTCAGAATATGAGACCCATCCAGTATCAATGCTAGTAATAGCCAATAATTATTAAATTATGCCAACAACTGTTCTAGACATTTAAAAAAGATTTTATTTATTTCTAGAGAGAGGGGATGGGAGAGTCAAAGAGAGGGAAAGAAACATCAGTGTGCTTTTGATCAGTTGCCTCTCATACACCCCCAGTCAGGGACCTGGCCTGCAACCCAGGCATGTGCCCTGATGGGAATCAAACACACAACCTTTCAGTTTGTGGGAAGATGCCCAACCCACTGAGCCATGCCAGTCAGGGATGTTCTGGGCATTTTACATGTGTTAACTCACAAAACCCCCATGCAACAGGTGCCATTATTATCCCCATTTTCAAGATGAAACTGAGGTACAGAGGGGTCACAGAGAAGCACTAACCTACAGTCAGAGGTACTGCTATCATACAGCGTGTAACAGTTTAGAACCACTGATTGAACTGGCTAAATGGCTGTTTTCTTTGTGCCTACTAATTCCATGAGGTAGCACTCAGGGAAAAAGGCTCCTTTCCCCCCCAAGTATGGGTGCCTTAATTCTGCCCAGTAAAACTAGATTAGCTAGTTTTTTCCTAGGAGGAGCTTGTGGGATTTCATCTGCCTAGAGCAACAACTCCCTCTAGTGAGAGACAAGAGATAACACTAACAAAGCACCCTTTGGCTCCTGTCACTTTTCACCAGGCTCAGACGGCCATCGAGATTTGGCCTATTCTCAGCTTCTGTCTAGATCTGAGCCAAGAGTAAATTGCCTAAATGTGGAAAAGATACCTGCCACTACTTCCCCCACTCCACCAATGTCAGCCGACATGCAAAATGGTAGTTTTCATTGGCCAAGGGGAATCCCTGAAAAGGAAGAGGGACCAAATAAGTAAAGTCCACTCCTATGAAGGAAGGTCTGCTTAGTCAGGAGAGGGAAGGACAGCATTTCCTAGAAGGAGAACTGAGTGAATCAAGTCACTCCAGGGATACACACTCCAGCATCCATGTCCTCACTGCACAGCTGGGAAGCCATAAACATCTTCAAGGACTTTCAACTGCTCTGTAGAATACAACCACTAAGTCAACTACTAAGGCTATACCCGCCCTTCCTCTCTTTGGGTTTGCTCCATCTCCTCTTCTGACCCATAAGTTGCACCTGCAGAAGAAATGACATGGGATGGCTTTTACACAACAAAAGCACTTGGACAGGATGGAAGAGGAGAGAAGGGCGTTCACTAGGGGATCCACGTGAGCTGACTACTGAGCGGTTCCGAGTTGAGGGGAGAGACCCCGATTGTCTAGCAATAGAAATAAAACCTTGAAACTTCAGTTCTTTGCATCGCTGGATCAAGACGTTCCTTGAATGGGATTCTGTGCACACTGGTAGTTACGGGAAGACGGAACAATCTTCAAAGCACTGAAGGAGGGTCGATGCAAGGGGGCGCTTACATAAGAGGTTTAGTCCGAGGTTTCCTATCCGCGCGATGCTCCTTTGAAACGGTTACCGAGTTGTTTCGCTGGATAAGGGCTGCGTAAAAGCTTGTTGTGAAAATTAAAAATAAATAAGCATGTCCGGCCCCGCCGCCACAAGAATAAACAATGATTGGTTTGGAAAATGCGTGTCGGTGTGGCCACAACCGTCCCCCCGAGGTAACAGCCGGCGAAAGGGCTCAAGAAGCATCCCGCGGAGGCCAGACCAGGATCATGTCGCGCCTGCCGGGAGACTGGTGCGGGACCGCGCCGGAGGTTGCCTCCGCCGCTCACTCCTCACGGTACCACACGGGCCGCTGCTCCTGGCCGGGGCCGCCAGCCCAGTTTTGGCCAAGGACACCTCTGTCCCGGAGCTTTATTTGTTGTAGCTGCCTCACGGGCGGCCGCCCCGCGCGGTGACTGCGCCGGCGAAGGGGGCGAGCGCGCAAACGGGGTCCGGGTCATGCGGACTACGACCCAGGGAGATTGCGGCCCCGGGGAGTACGGCTCTGCGGACCGTTGGCTGTGCGGAACCGCTAACGGCCGCGCGCCAACGACCGCGCACCTGCCCTCCCCTTTGCTTCGCCCCTTTCCCTCGCGCCACAGGCGTTAACACTGCTCGCCCCGCCCTCCCTCTGGCCACGCCCCCTACCTCGCCCCGGACACTGCGGCTGCGCTCCAGCTCGTGGAACCAAACCCGCGGAAGACGAACCCAGAGGCGGGGCGGAGGCCGTCGCTCAGTGGTGACGTAGACGCCGGCGCGGGCGGGTGACGCGACGGGGCCCGTTGTCTGTGTGTGGGGCTAGGGGCCCCGGGGGCGTCGGGGGCTCCCGACGGGGGCGGCGGTGGGTCAGGGGGGCCTGGACATGGCGCTGAGGGGCCGCCCCGCGGGAAGATGAATAAGGGCTGGCTGGAGTTGGAGAGCGACCCTGGTGAGGAGGGGGCCGGCTGGCCGGGGGCCGGGGAGGCCGGGTGGGTCCGGGAGGCGCCTGCCTGACCACCACCCTCCCCTCTTGTCGCCCCACCAGGCCTCTTCACCCTCCTGGTGGAAGATTTCGGTAAGAGTCTCTGCTACTCGCAGGACCCGGGTTGTGGGGGCCCACTCCTGCGCCCTTGCCGCACGGCCAGGAGCTGCCCTTCCCTACTTCTTTCTTTCCCTGATCGCAGGTGTCAAAGGGGTGCAAGTGGAGGAGATCTATGACCTTCAGAGCAAGTGCCAGGGGTGAGTCGCTTGTCGGCAAGACCTCCCTTTACACCTCGAGGACTCGGGAAGGGCCTGGGGAAGAGTGCCCCTCAAGGAGGATAGTATCAGAAACCCCAAGTTGTGAAAGCTCGTATAAGGAAGCATTCCTACTCTTTGGGTGTTCTCCTGATGACGTTGGTATTTTTATTTTCTCCCAGTCTTGCCTCAGCACTTCCCTTTATGTAGTAGTACCTACCCCGCCCCTACAAATTCTAACCATCCTTTGGAGTGCAGTTCAGCTGCTTTTTCTTATCTTGGAGCAGGAAGCCAGGCTCTTGTCTATACTCAGACCACACAGTGCCTTTTGTGCAGCTGTAATTTATTAATTACTGCTTTAATGTGCCGGTGTGCCAGTGCCTTGTATTGATTGACAAGGGTCTTGTATTGTTTGGTTTGTGTGTGGCATCTACCAGGCTCCTTCTGGATGAACAACCTCAGGGTCTTGTTTTGGTGGTCCTACAGAATAGAAGTGTGGAGAACGGCTGCAGTGGTTGAACTGATAAGTCTGCTTTTATTTCCCAGGAAAGAAAGGGCTGATATGGGTGTTCATTTTCTTCCTTGGCTGCATTGGGGTGCAGGCCTTGGGGTTCACAAGTGAGAATTAGTGTTTAAATTCCTCATCAGATTTTTTGTTCTCACCTTACCTTCTGTTCCTACCCTGCTCTGGGCCATTGGTTCCAAGTTTTCTTTTCTTATCCCAGAACCATACACTTCATAGGGACACTGGGTAGACTCCTGGAGAACCACACCTAGAAGCTGATACTTAAACAACTTGTGGCGGGCTTTTGGGGTGTCAGGGCTCAGGGCCAATTTTGGCAGTGTTGGACAGAAACCAGGGGAGAACTGGGATTACGGGAAGGGCACCTGAGGTAACACAGTGCATGGGAATAGGGGAAGGAAAAAGGGAATACTGGTGGCCTTCCCCCACTTCACTGGTAGCTCTGCTTCTTGCTTCCCTCAGCCCCGTGTATGGATTCATTTTCCTCTTCAAATGGATCGAAGAGCGCCGGTCCCGTCGCAAGGTCTCTACCTTGGTGGATGATACATCTGTGATTGATGATGATATTGTGAATAATATGTTCTTTGCCCACCAGGTCTGTTGGGCTTTGTGTTCTGTCTGGAGGGTGGGATGCGGCCATTTTCTTTGCTTGGGAAGTGGAAGTGGGAGAAGGCAGGAAGACGAGATCGGCAGATACCAAGGGTGGTGGTTGTAGAAGTCCCTCGGCAGAAGAAATTGAGCTTTTATTAATTACAAAAGGGAGATTCTTTAGAGCAGTGTGGGGTCTGAATCCACTCTCCATGTCCCCAGGCATCTGGTAGGGTATTTAGTTAAATGAACAAATGTTGGGCAACATTTGATGAGGGTGGTTGTCCAGATAGGACTGGCCTTCTCTGGATCCCCATTCACAATGAATGTGGGCTTCGATTGAGGGCTACTGTGTATGGGTGACTGTTCTTGGTTTCACAGCTGATCCCCAACTCTTGTGCCACTCATGCCCTGTTGAGTGTGCTCCTGAACTGCAGCAATGTGGACCTGGGGCCCACCCTGAGTCGTATGAAGGACTTCACCAAAGGCTTCAGCCCTGAGGTAGGCCGCAGTGCTTTAATCCTGGCTCATAGCTGGGTGGGCACATCTGACCTCCAGGGCCACTGATGCTGCCAAATGACGTTTGGCACTATGAGGCTTTTCATTTTTCACATGAACATTTACATTGCATTTGACTCTTAAATTAATTGTGTAAGGCCATTGGTTTTAGGCCCAGTAGTAAGGAAAGGGAACAAACCTAGGGAAAGAAGGAACACTGCTTAAGCTACACAATTTTAGGACTTTGTCAGCACTGTACAAGCCACATTGCTCCCAGTGTCCACTGATTACTGTGCAAGGACATTAGAGCTTTTCTATTTGGGGCTCCAGAGCTCTTTTCTGCCTTGAGGGGAGTCCACCTGTGCTTCTTTAGGTTCCTGGAACACCTCCAGATCTGCTCTCCTGAGCTTTGTTTCCCACCCAGAGGCTCACCTGAGAAGTTGTTCTGATCTGGCTTATTTTCTTCCCTCTAGAGCAAAGGATATGCGATTGGCAATGCCCCCGAGTTGGCCAAGGCACATAATAGCCATGCCAGGTGTGTAGGAGCTGATGGGGGTGGGGGTAAGGAAGGGCTATCCCATTCTGGGTCCTGACTTTGTCCTTCCTCAGGCCTGAGCCACGCCACCTGCCAGAGAAGCAGAATGGCCTTAGTGCAGTGCGGACCATGGAGGCATTCCACTTTGTCAGCTATGTGCCTATCACAGGCCGGCTTTTTGAGTTGGATGGGCTCAAGGTCTACCCCATTGATCATGGTAGGCACTCATGGGGCGGGGGGCCCTTTGGGTTTCTCTGCTAAACTCCTAAGGAGCTGGGGTCCAGTGTCCTCAGGTGCTTGGGACTCAGTGGTGGGGGATGGGGGGGTGGGTATTTAGGACATCTGGCTTTGGCCAGATGGCACCCTGCACTGCATTGCCTGACTAGCCTCTGGCTCCCTGGATCAACTGCTCTCCACCCTCACTCCCACTCTTGGCTTGCCCAAACTGAGTTTCCCACTTGCTGACTCCTCATCTTGGTGTTTTTTAGGGCCCTGGGGGGAGGATGAGGAGTGGACAGACAAGGCCCGGCGGGTTATCATGGAGCGTATTGGCCTCGCCACTGCAGGGTAAGAGCCCTGTGCCTCCCCTATCCTCTGCTGCTGTGTCCGCATTGGAAGGAACACAGAAAAGGGAACCAGAGCAGAGAGAAGCCAGGTGACTTGTGCGAGGCCACATGGTGAATCTGAAAAGATCAGGCTTCTATCTTGGGCTCCCAGCTCATCGCCCTATTTCCCGCCCAGGCTACCTATAGCCTGATTTGGGGAGGGGGAGGCCTTGGTGGCCCAGGCATGCTGGCTCACTTCCTGCCAGGCCCTTCACACAGTTCACGGGAAGGCACCAGCTCAGGTGCTTGGTGTGCATGGTCAGCTGCTTCCTGCCTGTCGTGGGACCTGTACCTGTATGGCTGTAGTTGTGACTTCAGGGAGCCCTGAAAGACTATCTGCCTCAACCTGTTGTTGGGGCTTGGGTGGGAGCTGCTCTCACAGCTGCAGCTGTGACTGCAGGGAGCCCTACCATGACATCCGCTTCAACCTGATGGCGGTGGTGCCCGACCGCAGGATCAAGTATGAGGCCAGGCTGCATGTGCTGAAGGTGAATCGTCAGACAGTACTGGAGGCCCTGCAGCAGGTGGGTACCCTCCTGCCTGGTTCCTTCCCAGCCATCTTCTCCTCACTGGGGCATCTGTCTCTGATTGCCAAATCAGTGTCGTGGATCTGGCATTCAACCAACCACTACCTCTTTTGTGCTGTTTTTGGGAAAGGTGAGACTTCAGGTGGGGAGGGAAAGTCATTTCCAAAAGGAGGTTTGGGTTTGACTATTGTAGTTCCCTGGGACGGAGTGGGTAGAGCCAAGGCTCTTAGCTGTCTGAAGTAGAGTCTGGGGCTACCTTCTCTCCTCTCAGCCTTGGGTTCTGTTTTCAGTTGATCAGGGTAACACAACCAGAGCTGATTCAGACTCACAAGTCGCAAGAGTCACAGCTGCCTGAGGAGACCAAACCAGTCAGTGGCAAGTCCCCCGTGGCTCTGGAGGCAAGCAGGGCCCCAGTGGCCACTGAGGGCCCCCACACAGGTACTCGGGGTCTTAGGACCTCACGTGGGCCTCAGAGCCACCCCCTCATAGCTTGACCTGGGAGACCCAAACAGAGCAAGTCTTTTCCTGTGGAGGCCCTCGGGCAGTGATTCATGGGCTCCTACAGGAGGCCTGAAGCCCCAGTGCTTGCATTACTCTTCCATCTGAACATGGAGAGCTGTTTTTCCCTAAAAAAATGCAACTGTAAAGGGCTGCCATTACCACAGGCCCCTGAGCTTTTTCTGTAATGCATATTCCCTTTCTGTTTTTCTCAGAAGCTTTTTTTTCTTTCTGCTGCCCTCTCTTTTTCCAGCTCACTCTTCTCCTGTCACGCTGTGGGCCCATGACTGACTTCCCACCAGATTGCTCAGCTGTTCTCTGGGAAGGGAGGGGGAGCAGTGCTGTGTCACAGGACTAGGGAGACAGTGGGCTGGGGACAGCTTTTCTTGAGGATCTGGCTGAAAGTCCTGCTTGTGCCTCTTCTCTCAGATGGTGTGGAGGAGGTGGCTGGTTCATGCCCACAAGCTTTGACCCACAGCCCTCCCAGCAAACCCAAGTTGGTGGTGAAACCTTCAGGGAGCAGCCTCAATGGTGTTCCCCCTAACCCCACTCCCATTGTCCAGCGGCTGCCAGCTTTTCTGGACAATCACAACTATGCTAAGTCCCCCATGCAGGTAAGCTGGGAGTGCCCCCACAGGATTCCCTCCGGGATTCTCTTGAAAGGCTGCCGTAGGCAGTTTCCTCAGGTGGTTCTCTGGTGTTTGTTGTCCTGGTTCCTCTGATAGTCAGAAGTACCCACAAAAGCAGGGGCTTAGGGAGACAGAGCTCCTCTGACTTTAAGTACGTGGCAGTGGGCCTAAATGTTTAGAACATGTTCTTCGGTACAACTCTATGGGTTGGATTCTGCTGGTCAAATGAAGGCACATGTTTCAGGGCACTCTGTTTCTCTCAGAAGCCCTGTGCAGGCAGGTGGTATGAGTGGGCAGCAGCTTTCCTACGAGCCAGGGGTGGGTTCTGGAACACCTAGAGGGGTTCTGTGGACTTGACCTGGGAACCACGTTGGCTTTCTCTCTGGCTGTGACTGCTTTGTCCAGCCTGGGCTAACTGACCTCTGCTGATGGGCTGCTCTGGGCTTCTGCCCCAGGAGGAAGAAGACTTGGCAGCAGGTGTGGGCCGCAGCCGAGTTCCAGTCCGCCCACCCCAGCAATACTCAGATGATGAGGATGACTATGAGGATGACGAGGAAGATGACATGCAGAACACCAACTCCGCCATCAGGTCAGCCTCAGCTCTGTAAGGCTGGAGGCTCTGAGTGCTGTGCATCCTGTCTTGGATATTCCAGCTCGTGTCTGAGAATACCCTTCAGCAGATAGACAGTGCTGAGCACCTGCTGAGTACAGGGTCCTGGGGGAGGCTGGCATGAGGCAGGCTGAATCCAGGTCCCAAGAAGCTTTTGGAGGGCTAGGGGAAGGGGGCAGGTTGAGCCCATTTAACCAGACATCAAGATATGTCCTGTTGGGAGGTTGCCTTTTGGCTAGGCCTTGTAAAAACTGGATGAAGCGGGGAAGGAGATAGGGCAGGGGTACTTTGCTGGACGACATGGCATTGGCAAAAGGCTAGCAGTTGGAACAGAGAAGGTGTCCTTTGAGGACACCTGGCTGCGGCTGTCAAAACCTAGGGTGCCAGGCTTGGCATGGCCGGGTCAGGCTGCTGGATTGAGTGAGGAGCTGCAGTGTCAGTCCCTTAATCACCCAGGGTCAGGGTGTGTGCAGACAATTCTGGGCATTGCTGGGTGTGCGGTCACCTGGCCCACTCTTGGCTCACCTCTCCTTGGACCCCACAGGTACAAGCGAAAGGGGCCAGGGAAGCCAGGGCCGCTGAGTGGCTCCGGGGATGGGCAGCTGTCGGTGCTGCAGCCCAACACTATCAACGTCTTGGCTGAGAAGCTCAAAGAGTCCCAGAAAGACCTCTCCATTCCCCTGTCCATCAAGACCAGCAGTGGTGCTGGGAGTCCAGCAGTGGCAGTGCCCATGCACTCACAGCCCTCGCCCACCCCCAGCAATGAGAGCACAGACACAGCCTCCGAGATTGGTAGTGCTTTCAACTCACCACTGCGCTCGCCCATCCGCTCGGCCAACCCCACACGGCCCTCCAGCCCTGTCACCTCCCACATCTCCAAGGTGCTTTTTGGAGAGGATGAAAGCCTGCTGCGTGTTGACTGTATACGCTACAATCGCGCTGTACGTGACTTGGGTCCTGTCATCAGCACAGGCCTGCTGCACTTGGCTGAGGATGGTGTGCTGAGTCCCCTGGCACTGACAGGTGGGCCCTGGGCTGGCTCACCGGCCACTTGGTGTACCAAGGATGGAGGAGGGAGGTAGCCAAGTGACCTCCGAGTGTTCTGCATTCTGATGGGTCTTCTCCTGCCTTCTTTTCCCAGAGGGTGGGAAGGGTTCCTCGCCCTCAATCAGACCAAGCTTGGGCAGCCAAGGGGCTGGCAGCCCAGAGGAGAAGGAAGTGGTGGAAGCTGTAGATGGCAGAGAGAAGTCTGGGCTGGTCAGGCCCAGTGAACCCTTGAGTGGGGAGAAGTACTCGCCTAAGGTGAGTCTCTGTGGGTTTCTCTTCTAATCCTAGCAGGGGGAAGGACTGGGTTCTTGATTGGAGTTTTGGTGGGAAGGTTGGTGGCTTTGAAGCCTGTATCAGTTGGGTAGTGGAAGAGGCCTCAGTAAGCTCCAGGCACTCTGGCTGCTTACCCTTGCCTTTCGCTGCTTCCTGGTAGTATGGCTTTGGTGCTGAACAGCCCCCCTCATGGGTACAATGCTGGGTTTTGGCAGGAGCTTTTGGCACTACTGAAGTGTGTGGAGGCTGAGATTGCAAACTATGAAGCCTGCCTCAAGGAAGAGGTAGAGAAGAGGAAGAAATTCAAGGTGGGTCATCTCTCTAGCTGCCTGGTCTTCTGCCCATGACTGCTGTCCTGGGGGCATGACCTTTCAAGGTAACCTGGTAGTGGCTCTCTGGAGATTGGCTGCAGCGCCCTTATCCTTTTCCCCCACAGATTGATGACCAGAGAAGGACCCACAACTATGACGAGTTCATCTGCACATTTATCTCCATGCTGGCCCAGGAAGGTGAGGGTACTCCCTGCGTGTTACCTGGCATGCTCTCCTAGGGCCATGTTCCTCACTCTGTCAGGCCCCTGCTGGGGATTGAACAGACTGTGGAGCGCAGGAAGGCCCGGGACGCCCTCAGCTGTTGGCCTGAGCCTGTGGTCTATTGAGCAGGTGGCTGCTGGGCATCCAGCCACCTGCTTAAGGGCCTCTGCCTCTCCGCAGGCATGCTGGCCAACCTGGTGGAGCAGAACATCTCAGTGCGGCGGCGCCAAGGGGTCAGCATTGGCCGGCTCCATAAGCAGCGGAAGCCTGATCGGCGGAAACGCTCACGCCCCTACAAGGCCAAGCGTCAGTGAGGACTGCTGGCCCTGACTTTGCAGCCTGCTCTTGCCTTGTGGCCCTCACCAGGGCCCCTTCTCTGCCCTACACCCCGCTTCCCAGTATTACTGAATAGTTCCAGCCAGAGAACCTAGACCCTGGAAATGGAAGCCAGGCCAGGATTCCCTGCATTGTGCCCCCGGGTCTGGTAGGGCAGGTCAAGCCCATAGCGCTCAGGAAGCAGCAGCTGGAGCTGGGGCACAGTAAGGTGCTGTGGCTTCCTCCACAGCTGGCTGTGGAGCTGCAGGACTTGGCCTTTCTGCCTGGGTAGCTGAATATATATTTTACCTACAGAGACGTCTATTTTTCTGGGCTCTGGCCCATCTTGCCACCACTGTGTTGACATAGCTGGCTTCCTGACTATGTGTTCTCTCTTAACAGTTGTTCTCGTGGGACCTGGGTGGACATGGGCCTGTTGCTCTAGCCCCAGCCACCATTGTCTCTGTTGTGAGGAAGCCAGGTCTGCTCTTTGTTCCTCCTGGGAGAACCCCAAACTCAGGGACCTGGATTTTGGGCTGGTTTGGGAGTGGAGGGTCCCAGTGGGGGTGGGGTGAGCAACCTGCTGGAGTCCCAGGCTTGAGCAGAGAGGAGTGTCTGAGCTGTTTGGTGGCTTGTAAACTCCCTTGTTGGCTCCAGTCGGGCTTGTCAAGTCTGCTTTCCCCTTGAGCAGGGCTCCGGGGCTCTTTGCCTTCAGTGTTGTGGCCCTGGCAGTGGGCCTGCCTTGGGCTCCTGGGCGCTATCCCTGGAGCCTGGGGCTCAGAGGAGCCTCTACCCATCCCCTCAGTATTACCATGTCTCCCTTCCCTTAGGGGTAGCAGAGACAGGGCTGCTTGCTGGAAACTGGCACCACTCAGCTCTCCCTGCCACGCCAGCTTCCTCAGCCTCTGCAAGGCACTCAGGGTGGGGGGACTGCAGGACCAAGACAACCAGTTGGAGCCCCCATGTCCCCAGAGGGCCTGATGCCAAGGAGTAACGGGGCTAGCACTGCCTTTGGAGCTCGCCCCCCAAATACAGCTCCATGGCCTCTGCCAGATGGCTTTGAAGGAGATCCAAGGAGGCCCCTTATCTGTACATAGTGACCTGGGAAGGGGGAGGGGGGACACCTGGCAGGCATAGCAGTTGCCTCTGCACTGAGCACAGCCTGACCCTTTGACCCCCTGTAAATATTGGATCAGTAAGTGAATAAAACTCATAAAAAATTAACCCTCCTGTTGTTGCTGGCCTGAGGTTTGTAGGCTAGGCTGGGATGGGAGTGAGGACCTAACCAGGACTGAGCCCAAGGCCCAGTGACCAGAAGCAAGAAGTATGCATTCTTGAGTATTCAGCCTTCTGGGGAAGAGATTCTTATGACCCTAGGCCTGAGATTTAGGACCTGAGCTGAGGAGGGGCTTCAGGTGGGCTGTGGAATCTGAAGAGTCGTGTCCAAGGTGTAGTTTGGCAAGAGAGGGACATGGCTTTCATCAGATCTGACAGCTTTGCAACCTGGAGAGATGCTGGAGCTCTAGGTTGAGGAAGGGCTACCTCTAGTCCTACCCGGTGTCCTCTCCCTGAAGGGATCCTATGACCTTGGAGAGCTCATCTCTCTTGTTGCACCTGGACAGGTCTAGCAGGTTAAAGCTGCCAGCTGTCACCTCTTCCCTCTTGGTAGCCACGTTCTCTTTTGAGGCCACCGTAGCCCCTCACCCTCACTGTCTCCCTGGCAGTGAGTTCTAGAGAAGGGGCCTGATGTAAGCAGGTAAGGCTCAGCTGGATTGCTTAGAAAACTCCACTTTAATGGCTCCCTCCCTTCTTCCCAAGTCTAGTAGTCCAGGGAACAGATGAGGGCCACACCACGCTTTATCCAGTGTCGCTGGGGCTGGTAAGAGGGGATCTCCACAGCAATGATGTAGTTGGTGGAGTGACCTGTGGTTGATAGTGTTCCTAGAACAAGCAACAGAGGGAGAGGGTTAAGTTGTTTGCCACAACTAGAGAAGGCCAGGGTAAAGGCAATGGATTTGGCAGACTTGGGGACAAAGAGGGAGTCCTGACCCAAGGGGAAGCCCACTTGGTGAATGGGCCTGGCCAAGGCTAATGCACTGACTGAGGACAGGCAGCAATGGGAGAGGTGACACCACTCATTTCCTGTTGGACCCAGGCCAGGCCCATCCCCCCTCTCTAGGCTGCAGTTACCATCTTGGAACATTGCCAGGCTGGAGCTCCCAAGACCCAAGGTGGATCTGCTGAGGGAGGCCGCAAGATGGTGAGCTCAGGGGCTACTCCACAGACAGCCCTGCCTGCTGCTGCCAGGCTCTGTCCTTCCCTGGTTGGTCTAAGGACTGCTGACTGACCTCTGTTGGCATCTTGTTCAGTCCTGGGCCCCCATCTATAGTGTAGGCTCCCTGCCCGGGGCCTCGTACCAGAACGGGTCAGTGTCTTGTAGATGGGACACAGGTAGAAGGCCTGGTCCTGAATCTTGCGGTTGGGTGTTGGCAGGAGCCAGATAACGGCCATTTCTGTATATAGCTCCTTGGGCCGAGACTCGACCAGCTGGAAGGCCATGGGGTCCCAGCGGGCACCTTCCAGGAACAGGCCGTGGATGTAGCACCCCTCTTCGGGCCTTTTCTTGAGCTCCAACACTGACTGGTGCATCACCTATGGCGGGCACACAGACATGCCCCACACATGTCAATACCCAGAATCTGGGTTAGAATTTTGGTTCAGAAGCACAAACCCCTGCTGCCTGCCTGTCCATCACTCACCCATTATTTTAGCTGGTAGCCTACAGTCTATGTCCTGCCACTTGGGATTTCCCGGGGGCTCATGGCCTCTTCTGGCCTGGCTCCTTTTTCCCCCCAACCCGTGCTCAGGGGTCCTCTGATTCTGCCTGCTAGGTGTGGCCTCAGGCCCATCCAGCCCAGGCTGTACCTCAGCCTGTCACCTGACCTGGCCCTGGCTGTGTCCAGACCTTGAAATCGAAGGAGATGGTGTCAATGGAGATGACAGACTTGCGGGCAAAGTTCTGCAGGGTGCCTGTCAGGAAAGCCTGGGGGAAGAAGAAGCCACTGATCCAGAAAACAGCTGGGGTTCCCTCTTGGATCCAGGTGTGTAGGAAGTCCAGGCGTTGTAGCAGATCCATGACCCATGAGGACAGTGGCTTGAGTGATGGGTAGGCTTTGGCATTCCAGAGCTCAGGCACAGTGTTGTTGTACAGGCTGGCAGCCATCAGCTCTAACTGTGAGGACATCACCACCAGCCCCTTGAGTGCCTTGAGCAGGTCTTGCAGCATCTGTGTGATCACCTGCAGCAGCCGGTTGTACCTGTGTAGCCAGTGGCAGAGAGGCAGATAATGGGCCATGTAGCAGTATCTACATCCTCAGTTGTAGGCATAAACAAAAAAACGATGGCTGAATATAGGGACTAGAACATAGAGCTGGGTACGAATCCGGGCTCTGGCCCTTAGCAAATGTGTGACCTTAGTTCACTTAATCTTTCTGGGCTTTGGTTTATCCATCTGTAAAGTGGGAATAATAAAAATGTAGCAGCCCTCCAGGATGGGTTTATAGCAGTTGGTATGGCACCTGGACCATAGTACCTCTTGCTGTCATTTCTCTACAGCCTAGTGGTCCATTGACTCAGCTGGTGGAGGTCAGGGATGATTGGGGTAGGGGGATTACCGAATGACCTCCTGTACTAGCACTGTGTTCATTGACTCCTCATACAGCACAGGGTACTTGCTCATCACCATCTGCAAGTTGATGGGCTCAGGCACCTGGAGCAGAATGTTCTGGGCCACATCTTCCACTATCTGTAGGGGCAAAGGGATACTTTGGGTCAGGGCTGGCCTCTACATCCCTTATGGGATTCCATATGCACAGAGTTTCTTCCCACAAGGGAGCAGGCAGGAAGGTGGGTGGGAGATTAGCCCTGACCAACCCTTAGGTCCCTTCCCCTTGCTGCGACCCACCTCCTCCCTGCTCAGGCCACCCACAGAGGATGACTTAGGTTGCAGCTGTATTATAGCACCAAACAGAGTGTAAGTCTCATTCTGGGCAAAGGTGATGTTGGCATTGTCGTGCAGGCCAAAGATTTCAGGCATGTCGTTGAGTGGGAGGCTCTTGATGTAGGAGAGGTAGCCCTGGGGGTTAGGGAGGCACAACTGAAGCCCCTGCCTGGCTCGACCATCAGCCTGTGGGCAGCTTTCCAATTGAGCATACCCCCCACCCATCACCCTGGTTGTAAACGCATTGTTCTTGGGGCTCCATGGCCCCTGAGGCGTCATGTGAGTGGCTTCTGCCTCCCTCCCAGCTCCCTTCTCACTTCCATCCAGCTCATTGCTCCTTCATTTGGCTGCTCAAACCTGTCACTCTCCCTTGTTTCCACTGATGACCCATATTCTGGAATGCCTGACCCAGCCCCTGACCACTCCTCTCACATCTCAACTGAAGCAGCATTTCTTCAGGGAGCACTGCCTGATTGTGTGGGCTGGGTTGAGTTGCCCCTGCCTTACCTCTGCCTCCCTGAGTGCCTCTCAGGCAGTAGTGAGTATCTGCATGGGATGGATTAATCAATGAGAAGGAGCTACGGGAGGGCAGAGGCCACATCTTTCGCCCAGCACCCAGGGGTTCACAGTACCCAAGAACCCAGGCTGTGCTCACGTTGAGGTCATAGGTAGGTTGGATCTGGTGGTAGATGCCTGAGGTGCTGTAGCTGTGCTCGGGGAAGAGGACTTCGGGGTTGTAGAAGTCTTCCAGAATGTTCATGATGCAGCGGCGGTCCCAGTCATCGGTGACCCGGCCCCCATAGTTGATCTCCCCTGCCGTGTACTTGAGGACCTATGTGGTGGGTGGGTGAGTGAGGGCCCCACAAGTGTCCAGCTCCCCACCCCCAGCCTGTCCTCAGCCCACCTTATAGGGGATGTCATCATACTCATCCAGGAACATCTTCAGTTGGCTGATACAGATGCGCAGGTCCCCGTCTGTGAACTCATAGGGGATGTTGAAGCCCAGGGGCCCAAACTTTCGGCGCTCCAGTGCATTCCCATGGAACAGGCACAGAGACAGCAGAAGGGACTTGAACTCCATCACCTGGGAAAGGTGAGGGACACGAGACATGAGGAGCAAGGACAGGGACAAGTGGGGCAGGGCACTACTAAGTGTGCCTCACCTTGTGACAGGAGTTGAGGAAGTCATCGCTGAGGCTGCTGTAGGACTTGAGCAGGTTGGCCTTGACACCACGTGGCGGCTCAATGGTCATCTTGGAGCCATTCTGTAGGATGGACACTGGGAACTTGTTGCTGGGAAGGCTGGTGAGCCACAGGCGGAAGTCCCGGTGCACCTGGTGGCCATATTCCACATGAGCTTTGGGACCCATACCTGGTAGCCTTTCCAACACCAGGCTCCCTCCAAACCAGGGACCCTGGGCCACCCTCAGCCTGACTCTACCCCTAGGTGGGCCAGAACAGGCTACACGGGCCACCTATTAAGAATATAAGCTTTGCACCCTAACTGGTGTGGTAACGTGACTTGGGGTGCCACTGGGAAGATTAGTGTAGTTGATGCATGTTCCATACATCGGTCCCTGAGCACTACCTGTGTGCCTGGGTTGGGCTAAGTGCTTTGTGGGACCATCTCATTCAGCTTCATAGTCTTGGGTGGACACATTAGTACTCCCTTCAGCAGAGGAAGCTGGTGTACCTTGTCAGGATTGATGTGCTCAATGAGGTGCTCTAGGGCTGGCATCCAGCTTGGGGCCAGGTGGCAGTTCTGGAAGAAGACCCACTTGCCTCTCTCTATGGAGCTGCGCATCATGGCTTCTGCCCTTGGGCCCTGTGGGGGTGCAAGTGCTGAGTGGTGGGACCGGCTGGCCTGGCTGGTCGTCACCCTCTTGGCCCCACCCTTACCTGGCCCTGGCCCAGGGAAATGGCAGAGAGCTTCTTGGAGAACTTCATCTCTTCAGCAAACTTGTATAGGTCGGCAGCGGGGTCAGTGCCAGGTGACAGCACGAAGATGAGAGGTGTAGTGGAGTTGGAGTCTTTAAACACCACTGACAAGTTGGCTGTCTGCAGGGCGGAGAGAGGTGCCAGGGCCACGTAGGGCTAAGGAGGCACAAGGACTGGGGCAAGGGACAGCAATCTTGGGGCTCCAAGAGAAGTCCCGGGGGGCTTCTTTGTGGGGTTTGGAACATCCCAGAGCCTTTGGAGGCGTAGGGCTAGGAGTCCTGGACTGATGAAAGCTGCAGAGTGGTCTGTCCACACGCAGTCAGGCCCCTGGCACCCATGTGGGGGTTAGCAAGTAGCACTGGCTGGTGACACTTGCCTGGGGCTCAATGAAGCGTGGCTCCAGGTTGGTGGCCACAAAGTCCTGCATGGCGTTGGTAACCTTGTCTCCACGCAGGCAGCGCAGGACCAGCAGCTTCTGGAACTGGTCCAGGCACTGATCCCAGATGCCAGGCAAGGGCTCCCTGCAATAGTGCCCATGTCTCCCTGAAAGCTGACCTATGAGAACGCATTGGCCACAGGGACTCTGCTGGCTGGATGGCAGAGGACAATGGGGTGTCTGGGGGTATGTGGCTGGGGGCATGGAAGAGATGTGGCCACAGCTGCAGGGCAGTCCTGAGTGGCCTCTCAGAAGGTTCCTGTGTCTGGGGTTTTATCCCCTCAATGTGCCCACTCTGACATGCCTTGGGGCCCCGCTCACCGGTGAGGCTCAGGGCTGTCGAAGATAGCCTGGAATTCTGAGAGGTGTTCTACAAAGTCTTCAGCGAAGGAGGAGAAGGCTGGCAGGTTCGAGAGTGCCAGGATGTCTCGCCAGGCCCGGTCTGACAGCCAGTCCACTGCAGGGTTCTCAGTCATCACCTGGACGGAGCCTCCGGATAGGAGGTAGCGCCACTCGCTCTAGGAGGGAACAGAGGGAGGCTAGTGCCAGGCCCTATGTACCTGTGAGCCCACCCAGTACACAGGTGGTGGCTGTCACTCTCACTATCTTGGCAGTGCTTTCCAACACATTATGAAATACCTGGGGCTCATGAGAATGTGAGCTGGGAGGCTCAGGCCAGTCTCTGTGCCTGCCAGCACACTCAAGGCTCTGAGAAGCCGTGTGCTCATAGGACTGCGTGGGCCACAACTAATTCAGGGTCTCCTGGCTGTTTTTAAGCAAGGAACTATGTTTCCTTAGGCCTCTGCCCCTTTGCTCTTGCTGTGCCTTCATGCCTGGCCTTTCCTTCCACCTGTTTTCCCAGGCCCTGCAACAGGGCAACTCTGCATGCAGTCTGTCCTGGACCACAGTGCCACCTGGCTGCCTCTCTACTCGTGCACCTGGTTAATCTTGCCCTCATTCATCATGATGCGAACGCACAGCAGGAAGGCGAACATCAGCTTGTGCTTCTCAAAGAGGCTGCGGCAGACATTACTGTAGAGGCTGTAGGTCAGGTAGCGATTGATGTTGGCGATGCGCTTCTTCAGATTGTCTGCAGGGCAGAGAGGTGATGCAGCACATGGGGAGAGGAGAGGGAAGCAAGAGCCCTGGGGTCCATCCCAGCCAGTCTCCCCAGCAGCCACAGGAGGGCCGGGCCTCCCCATGGGGCATTTGGAGTTCCCAGTAAAGGGCTCTGAGGAAGATAGGGAGGGGTGTGTGTGTTCTTATGTAGAGTGTATCTGATATGAGAGCATGGGCAAATGACTATGGGTGTGGGTTTGTGTACGTGCCCACATGAAAACATGTCCATGTGTCCCATCTGTGCCAGGGTGGGAGCCTGGCATTTATGTCCACGTGTGCATGTGTGCCAGGGCTACCTGCCCTCTCTGAGTTGGCGATGCCTGAGAGGAAGATGTTGAGAAACCACTCGAGGGAGTACTGGTACATGGGGTCCACGTTGGCCAGGTCTGACACACAGAAGAATAGGATCTGGGTACGGACAGCCACGGGTATGTATTCCATGCGTGTCAGGTCAATGTCCTTCTCTGTCTGCTCTGCGATCCTGACCTTGGCCTGGGGGTGCAGCAGAGGGGAATTGGTCAGGCCTAGGTAGGCTGGCAAAGAGCAGCAGGTAGAAATGGGTAGGAGTAGGGGCCGGGCCTGGGGCCGTGGGGAGAGGCAGGCAATCGCTGACCTGGATCTCTGCAGCCTTCATTTTGGAAGCCTCTAGCACTTTGATGAGTTCCATGTCATCCACAGGGTTGCCCTCGGAGGAGCTGAGCCGGTACAGGATCTGGTCTTCAATGTCCTTTAGCTCCTGGCGCATCTTGGCATTACTGACAATCAGCTGGTTCTTGGCTTCCTCCAGGTCTGGCCGCTCCTCAGCCACTACCTGGCCTAGCAGCTGGTCCTCTAGGCCACTGCCAGGGGCAGGGAACACCCTGTCTGTAATACCTGGTGGGCCCCGAGGGCCAGCCCCTCTAATTATCTGTGCTCCTGGGACTCCTGCTGGTGTCAGCCTGGGAGGTCTCGCCTGTCTCAGGCGGCAGGGATAATGCAGTTTGCTTTCAAAGTGATCAGTTCAAAGTGAGACCTTGGGTAGCAGCCTGGAATCCCAGTAAGGGACAGGCAGTTGGATGTGTGAGCTTCTAGGGTCTCTGAAAACCTCCCTCTCAGCAGGAGGGAGCTGTGGGTGATGGGGAGGGACAGGCCTTAAGGGTATTTCCACCCCCTGTTCTGTGGAGAGTTTCACGGTGGCCACTGGCATGGAGCGGGTCTCTGGAATCTGTGGATGGCCAGTGAAAGCCCGTGGGCTCACGGCAACAAGGGCGGGAAACAGGACTGGGGCGCAGTGACCCAGAGTATACCTGACTCAGGGCTCCAGGACAGCTCTGAGGGTGAGTGTACAAGGGCTTGGAGAAGGCTGAGCTGCAGGGGAAGGGACAAGGTAGGGCTAATGCTCTCATGGGAGACTGGGGTAGGGGAGGGGATTTGACCAGGAATCAGGATGAGTTGGGGGGTGGGGGTTTAGGTGGAAATAGGGCAAGCAACAGGAGGCTGGTGGAAGGGCCAGAAGGGGTCAAATGACTGGGAGGAGGTTGGGAGAGCCTCTGAGTGGGGGAAGGACCCACGGAGTCCTGGCTTGGGGGTAGGAGAGAGGCAGCTGGACAAGCCAAGGCAGAGCTGATCCTTGGGATTTTGCGGGGGCTTACCTGGGCGACAGGGTGAAGTTGATGAGTGTGAGTTTGGTGGAGATCTCGGGCGTGTAGTGAGGGTTGGGCAGCTTGGTGGTTATGTACATTCTGAAGTCCTCATGGTAAGGGATCACTGTGTCCCCTAGCTTCAGTACTGTGTTCCCCTGCTGCTTGTATGTCTGTGGTGGGTGGGATGGGCAAGCACTGTGGCCTGGGTTTCACCAGTGTGGCAAATGAGGGAGGCTGTCCTTTTCCCTGTCCAGGCCAACAGTCCACTCCCCACACACCCACGGCTGCAGGCTTACCTGCTTGAGCAGCACGGGCTCCAGAGCTGGGTCCAGCTCCTCACCCACATTTTCCAGAAGGCAGGGCTTGCCAAAGCGGATGGCATTCTCCATGCTGCGCAGGAAGTCGCGATCGCTCAGCTTGAACACATCCAGCCCGTTTTCCTTCTCCTGTGGGAGCAGGGCCAGGTAGGGGGTATGGGGTGGGGGCTGAGAGCCACCCTTAGGCTCAGCTACTCCTCTTGTGCCTCTTAAGTCTGGCTGGGTGAAGTGGTGGCACCTGGCAGATGGGCTTACCATGTTCTTGATCCATTTGTTGGCCTGGCCCTGAGGGTCAATGAAGTGGGTCCACCGCTGGGAGAACTGGTTGATGACCCCATTTTCCACTGATAGTGTGTCATTGGGGAGGCCAGCGATCTGTGGGGGACCAGGTGCCATACTGGGTCGGGGCTCTCACATGAACAGTGTTAGCTGTGGCATCAGCTACTCCCAACCTCATGCTTTGGCGGTGTCTGTCCTCTCCTTGTGGTGTCCTCTTGGAGTTGGGGGACAAGTGACAGTGTGCCCCTGGGCTGGCTCCCAATACTCTGCTTTACTGGGCTGGTCTGTCCTTTTGCCTACTGAGTCCTCAGTCAGGCAGACCATCCCCACAGAGCCCACAGCCCTTCAGCCCTCGCAGACATGGGCACCTTTTACCTCTGCCTACTGCCTGTTGGTTCTCTTCCTGTGTCAACTCTTCCTGCCCTTCAGGGTCTAGCTGAGGCATGATTTCTTTTAGGAACCTTTCTTAACCCTCCTTCTGAACACTGCTCCCCCATCTTCGCCCCCACCCTTCAAGCACCCCTTGAATTCTCTGCCGACAGTTAGCTAGCATCTGAGCCATACTGTGCTCAGCTTTCTCTTCTTCTACCCACCACCCTCTTTCTGGGTCTGAGTGGGTTCTGGGGAGGTATCAATGAGCACATGCAGGAAAGAGGGTAGGAGAAAGACAGGAGGCTCTTGGTCCAGCTTGTACCGTTCCACAGGCCCAGCCCAGTCGCTCCAACTCCCAGGGCAGGCACCTGCCAAGAGCGGATCTTCACGGGGTTCCCCAGCGTCCCAATTAGCGTGGGCTCGGAGGTATGTGGGACGTGGTGGATCATGAGCTGCTTGACCCAGTAATCGTAGAGCGCTGTGCGGTACTGGCCCTAGGGAGATGCCAGACTGAGGTCCACCCCAACATGACACCTGTGACACCCACCCGCCTCCCTCTGTACCCTGTCACTTGGCAGTTGTACACAGAGGTCAGAGGTCAGACATGGAGCCAGGCACCTGTGCTCTAGTCCCACTTTGGGTGACTTCCTTGGCCTCTATAAACTTCAACCCCTCATCTGTGAAACAGGGGCAATCATAACAATGCCCACCTGTCAGGGCATCAGTGAGAATTGAATTACATGCACACAGCAAGCCCGGAAATGTGAGCTCACATTTCCCACTAGAAGGCCAGCCCCACCAGGGTGGGTTTTCTGGCTGTTTCATGCACTGCCATATCCCCAGTGCCTTGAACAGCACCTGGCTCAGACAGGGTGCCTGGTAAGTGCTTATTATTTTATTTATTTGTTTAGTTCCTCTCCCCAGGACATGTTTTTTCCTCCATTGCTTTTAGAGAGAGAGGAAGGGTGGGGGCGGGGGAGAGAGAGAAGGGGGGAAATGGCAATGTGAGAGAGAAACATCGATTGGTTGCCTCCACTATGCACCCTGACCAGGGATTGACTCTGCAACCTACATAGTGCCCTGATAGGGCCTTGACTGGGAATTGAACACTCAACCTTTCAGTGTACAGGACAGTGCTCCAACCAACTGAGCCACACTGGCCAGTGCTGATAAGTGCTTGTTGAATGAGTGAGTGAGGGAAGAGCCGCCCCACAGGCTGCCCCTTGGGGACGTGAGGCCTTAAGGCAGAGCCTCTTTGTGAAGTGAGGCTGTCCCAGGCAGGCTGTGGGCTCCTTACCGTGAAGGGACCCAGGTAGGCCACAAAGCCAGCAGCCACCAGCACGTCTCCAGAGATGTTTTCAAGCATGTTCTCTAGGTTCTCCACTGTCTCCTGCCAACGCACCCTCTCATCCGACAGACCAGTGATGAGCTGCAGAGGGATTCCTGTGGGGTGGGCTCTGGGAGGCCCGGGTGTCCCTGCCTGGGGCAGCCCCCAGGCTGCCAGGGAGGGGTTGTAGACCACCACCCCAGGGCCCAACCACCACCCAGACCCTCTAGCCCCTGCCTGGGGCAGGTGATGCCCACAGGCCCTCCCTGGAGGGGTATGGGTACCTTGTCAGCTCGGCCCAGCCGCTGCTCACACTGCTCACACTTCAGCTCCAGCTCCTCCTTTTTGGTGATGCATTCTCGGTACCTGGCCTGCATCGTAGCGATGCCATCCTCCACCTCCTGCAGGCGCTGCTTTGCCTCCTCTAGGATCTTCTGTGTTACCTCCAGGTCATCCTGGGCCTCCCGCAGGGCTTGCTGCAGGCCAACGGATCAGGGCCAGCTTGTCGAGTGACCTGGGGATCCCCTGACCCTCTCCCTTGCCCCTCAGCTGTACCCAGCCCTCACCCGCTTGGGCTCCACGGCTTTGGCCACGAAGTGGTACTTGTGCATGGCGCGCACCCACTGGCAGATGGAGGTGCAGGCTTTGGACACCTTGGCGATGGCGGCGGGCTGGAACTCTTCATTGTCGATGTACGGCTGAATAGCTTTGATCACTGCCTCCCCAATGTTGTCCTGGACATGGGAACAATGGGGTTCAGGGGGCTACTTCTCAGAGAGGATGGTACATCGTGGGGCCTGCTAAGGAATACCCTGGTCCTGTTCTGTGTCCCATGCCCTGTGAAGGCCTCAGTACAGGTGTCCTCCTTAGGAAATAAACGTGACCCAAAAAGACTGGCTAGAAGAAAAACTTCTGTGTTCCAGGATTTCAGATAACATGATTGGAGATTTCTTGAGAAATGATGTAGCCTCAAGATCTGATAATACACAGGCCCCATTTAAAATTCACTTAGAGACAAGAGCTGCCTCCTTGCAGGTATGGATTCAAATCATGTTCAAAGGTAGTAATCCCTACCTCAAGAGCTCACCACACCCCTGGGGCTCTTGTCCCACCCTGGGAGACTCCAACCCTGTAGTTCAGGATGGGCCCAGGAAGGTGCATTGTTCATGAACTCTCAGAACTCAGAGCCTGGCACCAGGGGAGCCTGAGCACTGGCCCTGAGCACTCCTGATTTTGGCTTAATTAGGCCTGAGGAGCCTCTGGTTTCCAGTTTGATGGAAAAGGAGGAGGAGAGATGGGGAAGCTCCCGGGAAGTTCAGCTACCTTTCAGTGCAGCCTGGGAAAGTGCCTGCAGTCCCAACACCAACACATGGTGGTAGTGGGTGGCCCATATGGGACAGACTGTTGCCCCCTAGCCAATTTCTGGGCTGAAGAGGGGCCGTCCAGGAGGCTGTGGACTCCAGGCTGACCTAACCTTGAAATAGCTCCTAAGAGAGCATATGCCTATAGACGATGAGAGCCCCAGACAGACAGGGAGAGAAACCCAAAGGCAAACAGGGGAAGCTTAATCTCAGGCGCTGAGGCTGAGGGAGAGGCAGTGGTCAAGCAGATGGTGAAGGTTTAGGCCAAGGCCATGGGGGTCACAGAGTGGAAAGGGCATGAGAATCTCCAGGCTGCAGAGCCTTGGAGTAACTGAGGGTGACATCCTACGGGCACAGCAGACTGCCCGCATCCTGATTTCCTCAATACCCATCTGTTGGTGAGTATGTCTGTCACCCCTACCAGTCAGAGCCCTTCCAGGCCAGGCCTGGTTCCTGTCAGCTCTGTGTGTGGGCAGGCAGAGGGAAACAGGACAGAGATTCCAGCGCTGTGCTGGGTCAGGCTTCTCTCCCACGTCCCTGTCCAGCTGGGTGGCCCTCACTTACTGGCTGGCCAGGTGCCTGGCATGCTCACCTTGTCAAACTTGAAGAGGCTCTCGAGGAAGCGGCCAGGGTCTTGCAGCAGCCCCTTGCCGGGCTCCCAGTAGTCATCCACCTTGGAGCCAGGCTTCTCTCCAGGAACCTTCTTGGGCTTGATGCCCTTCATGATACACACAGCTTCTATGACCAGCTTCACGCCAGGGGGCGGTCGTTGCATAGCACGTACCTGCGGGCCAGGCCAAGAGTGAAAAAGGGGGAAATCCATCACTGTGTGGGTACCTCTGGGTAGGGACAGCTGCCAGACAGAGTGGGCCCCACCAACCAAGTCTCTACCACTATAGACAAAGGACATGCCCAGAGACCTCGAGGATGGCCTCAGCCTACTCTTCCCCAATGTACCCAGGCCTGGCTACCAAGTCCTGGATGCTCACATCTCAGGGCCCAAAGCCCTCCCATGCACCTGCCTGGGCCCTGGGGCTGGTACAAGGAGGTAAGGGGTAGGTAGCTGGGTTTAAGTCCTACTTCTGCCCTCACTTCTTGGCATATGGTCCCCAAGGGATATATGGAGGGAGGGCCTGGGTGCCAGGACCTGAGGCACCAGAAATGCCAGGGGGAGCTCTGGGAGATGCTTGGCTGCCCACCTCAGTCACGTCATTTTTGTTGAGGTTGCGCAGGCTGGCCAGGGCTGCGTCCAGGGCAGGCAGTGCCTCATCCAGATCCTTCTGAGCATCATCGGCAATAACTTGTGCCTTCCTGGCCTTCTCATTGGCCTTGATCTCCTCTGCCTGCACTGATTTCTGGGTCTCCTCGGCAATGGTCGTGTCCACCTGGGGACAGGAAGCAGGGAGGGCCCGGTGGTGGCCAGTGCCGGGGATAGGTGTGCCTGCCTCCCTTTTCTCCTCTTTGCCTCTCAGTCTCCTCAGGTGGAGGGAAATGAGGGTTGGGATGCCCCGTTCTCCAAGAGCCCCGTTGGCTGTGACAGGCTGTGGAGATCTGGAATGCTAAGAGCCCCTTCCGGTCTTGAGTGCTCACTGTCGGCCTGGCGTGGGCCTTTTGCTTTACACGCTTGAGCATAATTGCCTTATGGGGCAGGGCCCCCTAAGCCCACAAGGCACCTCCATGTACAACAGAGAAAGGTGCTCCTCTCAAAATTCTCTGTCTTTCCGTCTGCTGGAAAAAGTTTTAATACACCGACTCTGTAGAGCAGGACTACTTCTGCCAAGAAGCTGTCATAATGAAAATGCAAATCTATGATGTCTGCAGGAGCTGGGGCTCAGAGGACCTGAGAGAGAGACTAGGCAGATTCTGCAGGGCTGCCTATTGCAGCCCTGCCGCTTACTCCATGTTGTGATTATTGGGGTTTGGACTTGCTTGTCTTGCTCTTCACTGTATCCCCTGCCCAGTGCAGTGCCTGGCATAGACTAGGCTCTGACCAAGCATTTGTTGAATAAACAAATGACTACTGTATGAAGAAATGGTACAGACAGGTTAAGCAACCTGAAGAAGTCCCCTGACTTCTAGTGATCTTGGGGTTGCATGGGGATGTTGAGCATCCTAAGACGTGGTCAGACATCAATCAGGGGCTGACTGAGAACACCCCCTCCACCTTGATCTGCTCCATGGTGAGCACGGTGTCCTTGGCAGCCTCCTCCAGCAGAGGGCGCATAGTCTCCAGCTCCTCCTGCATCTTGGCCACGTCCTCTGAAGTTCTTAGCAGCTGGGGATGGGGGTGGGCACAAAGAGGAAAACAGGCGTGACAGGGGCCAGAGAGAGGGTCTGAAGGGGGCTGGAGAGAGGGCTCTGCAGGGCTCCCCTCACTGGGAGCGAGAGGCTGTGGCCCACAGCTTCAGGGGCCCCCAGGTTGCCCAGTAGACCCGGAGGAAGGGAGCAGTTTCCTGAGAATCTGTGGAGTCCTGCTTTGGCCTTGCCTTTCCGCTCGCAGCTCTTGCTCTTTTGATGAGGGAGGAAGCCACCCATTTAAACGCTGAGGGCTGGTGACTGAAAGGCTAGGCTGGGCTGCCAGGGTCAGGACTAAAGCGAGAGTGGACAGAACCACGCCCCACTGCAACTCACCTTGTCGAGGCCACTCTTCATGCGGTTCTTGGCGGTTTTAAGCTCCTGTTTCTTCTGCCCGATGAGGATGGAGAAAATATTGAGCAGTTCCAGGTAGCTCTTGGGTGTCACATAGTTGTGGCGGGCCAGCTCAGCCAGGTACTCGACACACTTCCTGGCCACTGACTGGTGGATGTGCACGCAAACCTGAATCTGTGGGGTGGGAGATCACTGATGGCAGCTTTGTAGAGCCCCCAGCAAAGAGTGGGTACCAGGGTGCCCATGAAGCCACTTGTAGGGGTGTCCAACTTGTGGCCGGTGGGCCACATGCAGCTCAGGATGGCTATAAATGAGGCCCAATACAAAATCGTAAACTTTCTTAAAACATTATGAGATTTTTTTTGTGATTACATGTCACAGTGTATTTAATGTATGGCCCAGGACAACTCTTCTTCCAGTGTGGCTCAGAGACGCCAAAAGGTTGGACACCCCTGCCACAGCCTGGTCCTGGGAAGGGACCCACGTGCAGGGACCTTGATGCCATTCACGCTCACTCTCTCCTTTGACCTCACAACCTCAAGGACAAGGTCACCTATTCTGCAGATGAAAAATCCATTACCCAGAGAAGTTAAGGGGCTCGTTCAAAGCAGAGCTGTCAAAGCAGAGCTGGCTTTGAATGCGGACCCAGGTATCTCCCAGCTGACTGCCTGTCTCTCTTTGAGAGCCCTAAGGTGAGGTCCCGCTGCCTTAAGCTGGATCTGAGGTAAGGGAGGGCCCAAGGCCTCAGCACCGCTGAGGGGAAATGGGAAATGGGCTCACCCCAGGTCTTGGCCCTCAAGTGGCCATTACTCTCAGGTTGGCCCAGACAATTCTAGCCCCCATCTGTGGTCTCTGGTTGTGACAGAGAGTTCTTGAAGAAAGCTGCCACAAAGCCCTCAGAGAATGAGATAAACAGTAACTGTAAATGTGTGCTCAACCTCCTACATCATTGTGATGACCTCGTGGCACTCCCTTATACAGATGAAGAGGCTGAGCCTTAGATAGGTAAAGCCGTTTATCTAAAGGCTTACCGTAGGTGGTGGGCCTAGGATTCTTACCCAGGCTTTGGTGACCCCAAGCCCAAACCTAAACAGTTCCCCCTGATTGTTTCTAACCAAGACACTTACCAGCCCCTTAATTACTTCAGAAGTGGCTTCCAGTTCTGGGATTTCATTCAGGAATATGGTGGCCACAGACTCCAGGGCCTCCGCTGGCCACTCGTTAAACCAGTCGATGGTACAGCAGTTGACCAGGGAAGGGAACTGCCTCAGGCGAGCTCGGAAAACCTCTCCAATGGGGCTGGAGGGCCAGAAGTCCCAATGAGGTCCTAAGACAGTGACATTCCCAGAAACCCTGGGCCCTTCCATAGCCCTATGGCATAGCAGCCAGGATGCAACACACAGTAGTCTGGACCCAATGGCATGGTGGCAAGGCCCAGGTCATTTCTCCTCATGGCTGGCCCAAGTGCACCCCTGCCCAGCCCCGCTGTCCCTGTGTGGCCGTGAAGGCTCCCTGTACCTCATACATAGTACCATGTGGATGTTGCTGCGCACACGTCCAGTATAGGCAGCCATGAGGTTGGCCTTGGTGGGCTGCAGGCCCTGCTCCTGGATATAGGGTCGCATGGTGTTGACAATCTGGTCCTGCTCATCCAGGGTGTAGAGGTTGGGAATGTCACCCGAGTTCAGGACATTGTTAATGTCCTCCAGGAAGGACTCGTTCTTGATCTGGGGAGGGATGGGGGTGAAGGAGCAGAGCCTTGAAGATGGCTCCACAATTATGGTCTCACTGGACCTTCACAGCAGCCCTATTTTACAGGTCGTGGCACCAAGTCTCAGAGAAGCCCAGAGTCACAAGTCATGGTCTAGGCCTTGCAACCAGGCCTGCACTGTGACAGAGACCCTGAACATCACCAGTGTGTTGTGGAAGGGCCCTGAGTCCTGGGTGCGGGGGGAGCTGTGGGATCTTCCTCTTTGCTTTTCTGGCCTCTACATGCCTCTGTTCACTCACAGGAAGAAACCAGGCCACAGGCAGAAATGGGTCCTTGCCCAACACATATGGCCAGGACCTGGCCAGTGTCAGAGAGCACTCTCCCTTGGCTGACTCTGTGCGGGGAGCCCAGGGGTAGGAGCAGAGGGGCCCTTGCCAGGCTGGGGCACATCTTGGGCCTGTGGCCATGGCTTAACCTGGACCACCAGCCAGATTTAATCTTTGTCTTGAGGCCCCAAAACAACAACCACACCTTCTCTTGGAGTCATGGAGAAGCCTCACACATAGGGAACTCCAGAGGGAGCAGACCCCAGAAAACAGCCAGGGGCACAGCAATTTGGGCACAAGTTGGGTGGTTCTTGGGGTGGGAAGCTGTTGGCCAGTGAGTGGGTGCTGCTTGTGGTCAGCCATTGTGCCAGAGGCCTCTTTATACTTGGGGCATGATAATGATTTATGCCCCTTGCGCCTGATCCACCCATCTGTGGCTCCCCCTTGTCCTGACTGTCCTAGGGTCCACCCCACTGACAGTGACGTGGGCATGAAGGCCTGGCCACCTTCCAGGATGCCACACTGGATGGGTTATATCCAGCCCACCCTGGACCCTGCCCACTGCCCATGGTGGTGGCACCTGGGTATCCGAGAACAGGAAGGTGATGGGCAGGCTCTGCAGCCCAGCCTTGAACAAGACCTTCTTAACATCTTCACGCCACTCAGTCATGCCATAGCTCTTGGATAGCTCAATCTGGAAGCACTCGTACTCGGCCCTGGAGATGAGTTGAGAAGAGGTTTGACAAAATTTGGGGCCCAGTGCTGTGGTGCTCATAGGTACTCATGCCTCATGCCAGCCATTTAGAGTCTTGCTCCCATCCTGGGCACATCTGCAGACTCTTTAAGCCCTGGCTTGCTCTCTGACCTCCAGACCTTTGTTTTAACTGTTCCCTTGACCCGAAATGCCCTTCCCTTCCATCCTCCCAGTTCCGATTCTGAGAGCAAGCTCATGACCACCCTCTCCAGGAATCCCTGCTGGATGACTGCATGTATATCCCGCTCCCCACAGCAGGGCAGGGCACTGCTGCTGCCTCTCCTTGGGCCCCAGTCCTGTTTCCAGAAGCCCATGGGCTGGGAGGATCTGGCTCGGGGTTGCCCTGTGGAGCTAGCACTGCCCTGTGGGGCCAGCACTGTGGAATAACATGGATGGAAGCAGCAGTCTGCCACCAGCTGCCCCCTTCCCACCATGCCTGGGGCCCTCACATGTGCGAGGTGAGCCGTGTGAGGGAGCTGCGGCCGCTGCCACCGACGCCCAGCAGGAGTGCGTTGCCCAGCGCCTGGCGCAGGGTGCGGCTGATGCGGCAAATGTGGCTCAGAGCGTCCATGAAGAGGACCAGTTTTAACTTGGCGGTGTTGATCTGGTTGTAGTCCTCCATGTACTCTTCGATCACCTTCATCATCTGGGGAGGAGGGAGAACTGGGTCCTCCCTCTGTCCCTGTACACCTGGACCCCTGAAGGGAAGTGTACCCCTTCCCATGGCCTGCTCTGCTCCTCTGTGAATGGGAGGGTGTTGAGCTTTAAGAAGCCAGGTCTGCCTGAATGAGGCTTGACCTGTTGGACACACTGAGTCCTGAGGGTTAGGGTCGGAGCCCTGCCTTCTTCTTCTGGAGCTTTCCAGGGTGTACTGATCTGGGACCCTGGTGGGAGCTGCTGGGAGCAAGGAGAGGAGATGTGCAGAGAGAAACCATCAGGAGCCTCACTCCAGCCACACAGCTCCGCGGCCCTGACCCAGGCCTCTTCCTGTCTCCTTGGGGCCCTGACTCTGACTTGTGGCCCCAGGGGTCCTGATGGCCCTTTGTGAGTGGGACAAGAGCCCCAAAACCGGGAGAGCATGTCCCTGTTCACAGAGCCTGTCTCAGCTGAACCACAAAGACTTGTCCTCAGAGATGGGTCAAGCAGGGCCAGCTGTACCTATTTGACAGGTGAGGAAACGGGACTCAGAGGTAAATGCTGGCCTGCAGTCCCAGAGCTGGCCTCCTAACCCAGTATCCTGACACTCAGTCTGTTATTGGTGGCTGCAGAGGGCTTAGGTCCCAGGGGTGCAGGGTGAAGAGGCCCCCCCCCCCCGCCAGGGATAGGGCACCAGCTGGGCCCCTTTACCTTCTTCTCGCTGGTGATGAGCTCATAGGACTTGACATCAGAGCCTGGTGACATGAAGTCTCCATAAAGGATGGGCTGGAAGGGGCAGACCTCACTGAAGGATACCTTCCATCCCTCCATGTGGCTTTCCAGGAGCTTGTCAAACCAGCTGCGGTCCTCCTCGTTCACCAGGCGGTCACGGAACACGCGGCAATTCTCATGGTACCACAGTCGTAGCAGCTGCACTTTGTCCTGTGGGCATCCAGCATGAGTGCCCACCCTCAGCCCTCGGCCCTCAGCCACCTTTCAAGCCACCAGGAGTGAGAGGGTGAGCGGGAGCCACAGCTCTTGGACCTGGCCATTTCCAGGGGCTGCTTGGAGGTGCATCTGCTGACTGACTGAGGACCAAGCCCTGTAGAGTACTGTCTGGGTGTCTTCACCCCCAGCTCCAGGCCCAGCTGGCCAGGTGCCTGCTGGGCACCCAGTTCCATTAGCTGGTCATCACTTCTCCCCTCTAATGGCTCCCCTGGCTCCCCAAACTCTAAGCCTGGGAGGAATGCCTGATTCTTTCTACACCTTCCCAATACCCCACATCTAACCGCTCAGCACATTCCACTGATTTGACCCTCAAGTCCCCTCTGATTCTGCCCCCATCTCTGTCGCTGCTGCCACTTCTATCCCTGCTTCCTTGCCTCCCTCTGGGTGACTAGACCACCTTCAGGGAGCCCCCAGCCTCTTCTCTCAACAGCTTTGGTTATAGCTTGGCAAGGTCAGGGGGGCTTCCGTCTTGTTCCCTCTCCCTGGTCGCTGGGCTCCACACACACTGACCAGTCAATTCTCTATTATGCAGATCTGTCCCCCACCCATCCCCTGGCTCCCCATCTCCTTCGGGATGCTGCCCGCGCTGGCAACTCACAGGGTGCACCTGAGCCTGTCCAGCACAAGCGATGCCCTGCTCCCTGCCGTACTTCCTGCTCTTCCACCTAGGTGCCTTTCATTCCTGGAAGGCATCTCACTCACTCCCCTTCAAATCTTCTCGCACCCGGGGCCTCCATCAGGAACCTCCTTCTCCCTGGCCTCGCTCTGTGTGGCCCCATCACAGCTGCCATTCTAGGCATGGGCTTGACCTGTGAGTTGGAGCTCAGCTGCAGGAAGGCAGGGCTCCTGGAGGCCTGGCACCCACCATGTCCCCAGATCCCTCAAGGGCTGGCCTCATCAAGGCTAGAGAGCTTGGGCAGGGAGGCCTGAAACTGGGGGGCCAGGGAGGACAGTGAGGGCAGAGTGGGCATTTCTCTACTGGACGCAGGCGAGGGGCCTGCCAAGTTCTCACCTCAACCTTGGCTGGGTCGGCCATGAGCATGCCCTGGAAGACCTTGGAGAGGTCCCTCAGGTTGAAGGTGTAGTGGGACTTGGCTGGCGTGGGCAGCAGCTGGGAGGTGATGGTGGAGTACACCATGATGGTAGCTTCCACGAGGGGATCCGTGAAGTGGGCGATGTTGGGGGCCCCGGCTATGGGAATAGGTGGGGCTTGGGTCACACAGGCAGGAGCTCCCTGTGCAGCCTCTGAAGAGCCTAGCCCCCTGTCCTCGCTGGTGCTCTGTTCTCCCCCAGACACCCCTTCTTCAGGCGGCATTTTTGGGTTCTACCTACCCTTCAGCCCCTCTCTTCCACTAGGACTTCCTGATGCTGTGCCCTTCAGGGTGAGGAATCTCCTGTTCTGAGCTGCCCCCTTTTACATCCTTATTACTGACATACCCTGTTCATGCACTGGGGCACTGGGATGCATTCAGTGCTGCGTGGGCCATTACTCTCTTGCCCTTTGGGGCTGTGTCCCAGAATTGAAACATTCCAGCCCTGAGCCATGCACAGGGAGGGTCACTTGGTCCCCACGGACTCAGGAACTCAGGGTGACTGTAGTGGGGCTGGAGCTCCGCCATGACCCCCAGGCTCACCTCAGAGCTGCCGCATCCCCCAGACTGCCTCTTCACTACTAACAACCTATTTGCTTGCTTTTTTTTGAAAGCGATCTAATTCTTGCTGGGAACCACAATTCTGTCAGCAGGAACTTGGGGCAGAGGGAGCCCCTAGAAGTGGGAAAAAGTAAAGTGTAGGAGGGCCCGTGAGCTCCAAAGGAGGCTCTTCCACACATGCAGGTGCTGCTGCTGGTCCTGGCCGCAGACACTCCTCACCTCAGCAAGAGAACATGCTTGTGGGGAGATAGACTATGACACCCATGAGCGATGGGGATAGGAAACAGGTGAGAGGAAGTGCCGTGGAGAGACTGGTAATAGGAGAGAGGTTCGGGAGAGCCAGGGGTGGGGATTCTGACATAAGTCCTCACTGAGGAGGGCACTCAAGCAGAAACACGAAGTGAGGTGCAAGCAGGCCCAGAACTGGAGACAGTGTTCCAGAGAGGGGATGTGAGGGCGGAGGCCCCGCGGCGGCCACCCCTGGGGTGTTAAGGACCAGCAGGAGGAGGTGAGGGCATAGGGGCCAGTGGGGTGGCTTAGCCTGCCACTGTTGGGGCTTGGGGCTTGCCTGCATGGGGGTGGGGGGAAAGAGAGAGAGAGAGAGAGAATGTGATCTGATTTAATGTTTGAATGGGTCCGTCTGGCTGCAAGTGGAGGTTGGATGGGCAGAAGACAGGTGGATGGATGCAGGGGGTGAAGGCAGAAGCAGGGACACCAGGGAGGGGGCTGCTGCTAGGGCTGGGTGAGTGGGGGTGGGCAGTGGCTGGGGTGGCTGCTGGAGGGGGAGTCAGCAGGACCTCCTGACAGATGTGAGTGTCAGAGAGAGAGAGAGAGGAGTCTGGATGACGCTAAGGCTCTTGTCCTGAATGACTGAAAGGCGGAGCGGCCATCACTTGAAATGCCTGATGGATACCTGAGAGGAGATGTGGGGTCAGGGTTTGGGAGAGAGGTCTGGGCTGAAGAAGTGAACCGGAGCACTGTCAGCCCTCAGATGGGCTTTCTTGCTGGGGAAGGATGAGACTGCCTGGGAAGAGTGTGGTTAGAGGGAGAAGAAGCTGGAGAGCCAACCCCAGTCTGTCTAGGAGGGGGTGATATGGGAAGAGAGATGGGCCACCTGTTTGGCCAACGCTGCCAACAACCAGGGTAGGTGAGGACTGAGAGGTGGCCACATGAGACCACTGGTGACAAGAGCACTCTTGGGGGTATGGTGGGGTTCAAGAGAACTGGGAGGAGAAGGCTGGTGCCAGCAGGACGAGACAACGCTTTTGAATTTTGCAGTCAAGGTGAGCAGAGAAATGGAGTATCCGAGGCTCAGGGTAGGTGGGAAAGGGCCAAGGGAGGTGATTTTGTGTTTTGCTGTTAAGATGGGAGAAATTGAGGCATGCTTGCCCGAGGGACTACCGGTGTTAGGATGGGGGTGGAGCCAGGTCCTCAAACAGACAACAGGGGATGGGATTCAGGCCTAAGAGGAGGGCTTGTCCTCAACAGGAAGTAAGGAAGTTTCCAAATAGGAGAGAATGCAGAAGAAGATACTGAGGAGGCCTGGGTGCAGGTAAGCAGTGGATGTGGAGCACTAGAGAGGGCTCTGTCTCCTGATACCCTATTTCACCTGAGAAGGGAGAAGAGGTGGGACATGCGATGAGGACAGGGTTCTGGAATGTCCATGGCCATGCTGCAATGACCAACAGACATGCCCTGTGTGAGGCTGCCTCCCAAGGGCTGCGTGACTTCAGCTGCAGATCACCCCCGGCTCTCAAGGTCATGCCTGCTCCTTGGAGAGGCTGGCTCTCTCCAGGCCCTGTCTTCTTCACACAGGGTGGGAGATTGCTGGATTTCTTTATTCATTCATTCAATTCACATTCCCTTGGCTTCTACTACGGGCCAGACACTGACCCAGGCAGCGAAGGACCGATGGCCACGAGAAGGGATGAATGAGCCTAGGAAAGCAGTCAGCCATGGTACTAACCTTTGTCTCTAACAAAGGCCCAAGGTTCCCACATGATCCTGAAGATAGTTCACTGTGGCCCCTTGTCCCCAGCCTCAGCCTCAGCCAATTGGAGCCCCGGGCTACCCTGGAATCAGAGCCCCTTCCCATCTAGGCCTGTACTTACGCACGGGATCCCGGTAACTTTTTTCTCCGAGGAGTCCACCTGGTGGGTTGAGGGAGAGATATGGGGCTCAGAATTAGGTGGGCTTCTTGCTGCCCACCCTGGCTAGCTGCTCCCAGAGTAGCCATCGACCCTCTGTCCAGAGCAATGCGGCTCCCATCCCTAAGCTGGGCATGTAGGCAAGTCTGGCCTATCACACCTGGGTGCAGAGTAAGCAAGGTCAGAAGAGGGAAGGCCTGAGGAAGTGTTGACGCCTATCACCCCTAACCTGAGACAGTGCCAAGTGGAATTCACAGGTCAGAGTATGTGCTAGGTGCAAGGTGGGATGGTGGGGGAAAATTCTATCTGGGGTGGAATTTCCCCCAAGCCCCATGAAGGATCGGGGGCCATTTCTTCTATTCTGTTTTGGTGGCTTTTCCTCAGTTCCAAAAGTAACATCCTTCCACCAGAGTTTCTGGGCAAGTATTAATAGACACATTGGTACTTATACAGGTAAATGCATATGTATACATATGTATATGTTATATTCAGCAGTCACCACTGGCCAGGCTTCATGCTAGATGCTCTACATGCAATGTATTACTTAACCTTCATGGCTTGGGGTGGTGGGCACTAATATTATCGTCCATTTTACAGATGGAGAAACTGAGGCTCAGAGAGGTTCATGAATTTGACAAAGGTAACATAGCTGGTAAGGGGTGAAGCCCGGTCAGTGGTTCAGCACTCCACCCTTTCCAGTGGCTGCCCAGCTGTCCATGGTATAGCTTACCTGGCCCGGGCTTCTGCCTTTGCCATGGCCTCCCCGACTCTTGCCCAGTGCTCACCCATCCAACTGCCCAAGATGGTGGAGAAGATGCGCTTCTTGCTGACCTCGTCCATCTCAACAAAGGACAGGTAGTTGAAGTGGCGTGTCAGGCGCGGAGTGATGGCATTCCTGCCTCCGCCTGGGGGGCCCATGGCACAGACAAAGTTGATGTCCACCAGTTTCTTGAAGGCTCCTGGAGTGGGGGCAGGAAGTCAGGAGGGGGCCCTGCCCAGGGCTGCAGCAAGACTTCCATGGGCCCCAGGCATTTTGAGCTTCACGGGCCTCCCCTTCCATTAAAAAATATTAAAAATTATAATTTACAACAGTACCAGTATAAAGACAAATATATTAATATATGCTAAATTTTTCTTTGAGCTAAAAGTTCATTTCCCCCTCCCCCCAGGTTTTAAAATAAACTAGAACATTTCTGAGGACCCTCTAAAAATATACTACCATGGCCCTAGGCCTTGTGCCTACACTGCCTAATGGAGGAGTGCCCTGCCCTGCCCTCCCCAGCACACCCTGCTCGTGCCCCGCTGCCCCGGGCCGACGGGTACGCACCGATGATCTTGCGGTCATACCAGCCACCATGGTCCATCCACTGGCGCAATAGCTCGATGGGCGGCTGGGCACCATATATTTCCAAGGCTGGCATGTTCAGGTCATCGATGAAAAAGATGAAGTTACGCCCCAGGGGCGGTCCAAACACACCCTTCCGCCTATAGGGAGCAGCTATGTAAGCCCAGCACCCATGGGCACCAGGTCCTCTGGGAATCCCAGGGTAGCTTCTGGGGAGCCCTCACCAACTTCAGCCTCATCTAGGTTGCTGAGCCTCTTGAGCAGCCTCTTGTCCCATCCTGAGTGTCCTAGATCATCACACCTGGCTACCCTAACTCTGGTCTCCCTCAAGGTGAGTCTTGCCTCCCAGGCATATAGAAAACATGCCTCACCCAAGTGTCCAGCCCAGGGCAAGCACCCATAGAAGGGCTCAGTAGGAATTTCTGATAGAAGAAGTCTTCAGGACAGTCTTTAAGGAAGCCCAGCTCACCCCTCACCACCCCTGGGGAAGGTTTCTGGCAAACCCAGGAGCATTATTTGGTGGGGAGGATGGTTCAGCCAGACTAGGTGGACATTGGAGCCTAGAAAGGAATGAGGGGTGCCTGCCTCTTGTCCAGCTTGCTGTCAATGAGGTCCTGAGTTTGGTTGGCTGAGGTGCGGGCTGAGAAGGTGAGGAAGTGGCTGATGTACTCCAATGGCAGGTTCTTCAGGAGCTTGTCGGCGATGGTGAGGGTCTTTCCCGTGCCTGTTGGCCCGATGCACAGCACCTGGGAGAGTGGGGGTCATGTACTCAGAGCTCTCTTGCAGGGCCCAGTGCACAGGAGCAGCCAGCCAACCTGACCTGAGCCTTGGTATAGGGTGAGGCAGGGCATGGCAGGGCACTCACAGGCTTGTGGTTAGTGAGTAGCATGCCCAGCAAGTAGGACATCTGCACGGTATCCATGGTAGGCACAATGATGTTGCAGTAGTTGGTGTCTGGTATCATGCTGAATGGAGCTGAAGAGTCCATCCACTTCACCCAGGTGACCTGGAACCACAGGTAGCTTAGGGGTGGGCCTCAAACCCCTCCCTACCCAACCCCTAGCCAAGTGTATGAGGAGGGCAAGGAGCTACACTGCAGAACCTTGGCAAGAGGGCCCAGTGAGGGGCTGCTTCTGAGAGGAATTGGAAGTCCCATGCCCCACCCTCTGCTTGGGTAGGGGACTTCCAGAACCAACCACCAGGAATGGCAGGGATGGGGCTCTGTACATAGATGCCTCCAGTGGTGGGTCCCCGAGGGACTGCTAGTCCTTAGGTCTCTATATGAGGCAGGCACTCTGCGCATTGGACAACCCGGAATAAAAAGGTCTTTGCTATTTAGTTTCAGGCTGCCCAACAGTATGGGGGCCAGAACCGTGGGGGCCAGAACCTTGGGTGCTGGCATCACCTGAACACTCAGAGGCCACCTGGCCTGGTCTCCCCTACCATCCCCACCTGCCTTAATCCCTTCACTCACAGCCCCAACCCAGCTTGCAGACCTCCCTTGATGGGGGCGTTCACTAGCGTCAAACCAACATGTCCCAATGGGGACAGTTCTGACCGTTAGATTTAATGTGCCCTGTGAGGTTCCCAGTAGGACTCTGCACTGTGACCATCAATGCAGATGCCTCTCTGGCCCTTCCTACCTCTGAGCTGGGGTCCTAACGCTGGGATGAGATAAGAAGGCTCAGGGAGTCCTCACTGGCTTATAGGAGGGAGGGGAACCCTCTGGCACACCATGTGGACTTGCTCTCCCTTTCTTGGGGAGCCCAGGCCCTGGACAAATGGGGATTTGAAATAAAACAGAATCGGCCAATCTCTGGGCTCAACATCAACACAGAGGAGACAGTGTGTATGGTTGAGAAGGGAGGAGCTCTAACCTTTTCTAGATCGAGATTCACATCCATCCCTGCAGTGACTAGCTGGGTATAACTGTTCTGACCCTTGATCTCCTTTGGGGAATAACCACACCATGGGTCTGTGAGGATTCATGAGATGATGTACCTATCCCCAGCCCGAGACCTATGACTGTCAACTTGGTTTCCTCTGTATAGTCATTATTTATCAGGGAGCATAGCCACCACCCAGGGGGATCCTCTCTGTCCTGTCCCCCCAGGGAAGGCCTGCAGTCACCTGCTTGCCCTCCTCCTCTTCGTCCTCATCATTGGTATTGCTGATCCCAGCATCATCCAGCCTATAATCGAACACCAGCCCCTCTTCTGGGAAGTGCAAGGTCAGCTGTGAGGTACCAGGAGGAAAACCAGGTTGTGAGGCCTAGGAGTTTGTGTGGCTACTTGTCACTGGGGGCCTGGGCCTGGGGGACAGCCCCAGAAGACCCAGAATTCAGCACATGTGTCCCATGCCTGGGAGCCCCTCTGGGGGCTGCCGCCTCTCACGTTTTCTATCTTCATCCTGATCTTCAGCCAGTGGCTGAAGTTGATGCGGCTGGCACTGTCCCCTGTGGCGCCCACACTCCAGATCAGGGAGAATATGAACCATGGCTCGATCAGCTCTGGGATGCGACTCAGCTTTTCGGGGGGTATTTTCTTGAGGCCCTGGGGACCAAGGGAACATCATCAGCCTAAGGTAGAAACAGTACTGAGTGGCCTGAGGAAGGTGGCAGGTGGGGGACATCCCTTGGTCTCCACTGCACAGTTTTGTGTCTACAGCAGAATGGACTGGGCATTCCTGTGACCTAGGTGAACCAACCCAATTCTCTCTGTCAGGAGGCTGGACTTGGGATTGAGGGTCCTCAGGCAGCTCGGGCAAGGACAACAGGGGCCCGGCAAGCAGGCACCCCGCTCACTGCTCAAAGCCGCACCTCCTTAGGCAAAAAGGGCTTGAAGAAGCAGTCCAGCAGCTTGAGGAGACTCATGGTTAGGTTGCCATTGGTTGAGGTGATCACTTCCTTCACTGAAGACCGGACAAAAGTGATGGATTCCTGCAGGGGATGACACCCAGCTCCTGTGGTGGCTGGTGGACATAGTGCCCTGCTGCCACACCTGGGCCTGGCACACTGTGGCCTCACTTACGTCCAGGAAGCCGACAAAGAGGGCCTCGAAGTGCTCCTGGTAGTGCTTCAGTAAGGGAGGGAGCCTCTTCATCCAGGACTCGACATAGGGCATGAGCCCGAGGATGCTGGGCTCCAGGTACACCATGCCACAGCGGGACACTGTGGCTGGTGAGGCCACTGCCAGGTCTTGTACCTCAAACATCATGGTCATCTCCTGGCACCAAGAGGATCTGTGTAAGTGTGCCGGCTGCTAGCCCCCAGGGCCAGGAAAAGGGCTGTAGAGCCATGGGGAGGGGTTGCTCATCCTGTAGCTGTGGGCCAGGAACAGTGCTGGGGGAGGGGGATACAGGAACCCCTTGGTCCTCAGCTGATAATGTGGCCCTCCCTTGAGCCCTGAGGAGGAACATGAGTCAGGAGATTCCTGGGAGCTCTCTGAACACCGTGGGGTCAGGGCATTTGGGGGTCCTTGGAGCCCTGGGGAAGTCTGATAGGGGCTGTGTGCTCCGCTACAGAGCCCGCACCTGTGTACATGGACATAAGTCCACATTGACCTCTAGGTGTTCCCCGAAGGGCTCAAAGATTGGCTCAGTGTAGATATAGTGAACTGCCTTTACTCCTAGGTGATACCCCTCCTTCTTTGAGAGCTGCCCCTCACACACCAGGGAGGTGTCCCTGTGCTCAGGTCTGCACCCCAGACTCTGCGCACATTGCTGGAACAGTGACCTAGACTGGGCCAACATGGTTGAAAGTGGGCCTGGGAGGCACAAGGCAGCATCATCTGGGAATGGGGGGGAGGTTGTCCTGGTTCTGGGCTCAGAGCAGTACAGAAGGTGAGTCTGCTGAAAGGGCAGCACTGAGCAGCTATGCAGGGCATGGCTGAGGTGCAGGAGCTCAGGGACAGGGAGGGTGCCAGGAGCTGGGTCCTAGGTGGGTTGTAGTGACTGCTTGAGATGCAGCTGTGGCCTGAGAGGCAAGTGTAGAGGGGGACAAGGTTTGGCTGGTACAGAATGGCCTTCAGGCCCACCCAGCTACAGAGGAGAGCAGGTGAGTGGACAGGTAGACACACCTCTGTGAGCTTGATGATCTCCCCGGAGCTGAGGCACAGCTTCTTGTTGTCATCCAGCACCGTGTTCATGTTCTCAATCCAGACAGCATCCACTGGCCCGTCGAACATGTACCACTTTTTGTTGGTGTCAGAGGCAGTGGCCCCTGCCCGGATTAGGGAGGAGAATATCCCATCTGTCCTGCAGCAAACAGGGAGGGGGTGGAGTTGTAGGTGTCAAGGAGGCAAGGCCAAAAGCACAGCTGGCTCCCAAGGAAAACCTGGCTGCTAGGCAGGCCCCGCTCTGCTTGCTTCCCCCCCACCCCCGCTTCATTCTTCAATATCTTCATTCATTTAAAAAATTTAATAGAAAAAATAGGATTTTTTTGTGTAACAAAAGTGTTAATCCCCTCTGCTTAATCCCCACTAAAGTTGTATTGAAGGAAGATAAAAGATGATATCCAGAAAAGAAAAAGGAAGTAACAGAGAAGCAACAGCAGAAATGGGGGCCCACACAGTTCTGGAGGATGGGAAGAGAAAGGGAAGGGGGAAATGACTAAGCAGAGAAAGCAGGTGATGGGTTGTGAGATGCACCTAGTTCCTACCTCAGAACCAGAAAGGCTCAGATCTCAGAGGCACCAAGTACCAGGGAAGGGGTGTAGTGGGACTTTTCTGGTCTGATTCACCAGTTCCCCCATCTACCCACACAGGAGCCTGGAGTAGGTGTGGCTGAGACCCTTCATTGGAAATATGGGAAGCAGGGCAGGCCTGCGTTCAGAAAGACGGGTGACTCTCCCTCCAGTGCCCATCCCCCACCGGGTTCCCATAACACTGGAGCCAGGCAGACAACCCCAGCAGGAGACTGGAGGCTTCTTCAGATATACAGAATTGCCCCAGAGAAAAGACCCTTAGGTGCTGACGTTTGGAGGATCTCCTGTTATTCCCACCAGGTCAACGCATGTCCTTCAAAATGCACACCTCAGCCTGGGAAAAGAGGCCCTGGGAGGGACACTAGCCTCTTTTGGGGCAAGGATAGAAGTCAACATTTACTGAGCACTTGGTGTGTGCCACAATGTCCAGGTATCTTTCGTATGTTAGACTCATTTTCTCCTTACCATAATACTGGTGACATTTTTATCCCCACTTTGCAGATGAGGGGACCAAGGCCCAGGAGGTGAGAAAGGTCACTCAGCCAGGAAGTGCAGTGGTGGATACAGTTCCAGGCTTTGGGCTCCAGAGCCTGAGTTACAGACCTCCCACTGGATTAGGGGAGGAAGAGGGGGCCCATAGCCGACAGCCTCCAGAGATCTGGGAGCAGCACTGTCACTGGAGGGGGATCAGGGGCCACATACCACTCATGAGTGAGCAGGTCAAACTCCCCGTATAGCTGGCCCATTGTGATGGACTTGGGGTTGAGTACATAGTAGTTGACAGCCTCGTACACGCCACCACTGATGGATGGCTGCCCTTTCAATGATGTCATGGCAGCTGCTAGGGTTCTGTAACACTGGGAAGACAGGTACCCAAGAGTGAGCCTCTTGGCCCCCCTGGAGAGCAGGTCTAGAGTAGGCTGCATGCCACAGGGGACAGGAGGTACTCTAGAAACCAAGTGTTGCAAATGGGGATCAAGATCCCCACTGAAGCTGCACTGCCCTCAGGCCCACTCTCTGGGCACTGGACCTCCTGGCTTTGCTGCACTTACTGTACTCTTGCCGGAGCCTGTGGGCCCAACGAGCATGAGGCCGTGCCGCACCACTGTGGTCTCGTAGAGCTGGATGCACTTGGTCAAGAAGCCTGGGGGGACATGGCAGAGGAACCCAGGGGTCAGAGCATGGGCTTAGGTCCTGTCTCTACCACTAGCTTACTGTGTGCTCTCAGATGGTCACCTCACTCCCTGAGCTTCAGTTTCCTCATCTGTAAAGTGAGGCCACTTAGTCCTCATGGGCAGGGGTGGTCAAGCCCTAAGCATGAGCTTGGCAGAGAGCAGGAGCTCTCTGCTCACAGCCAGCATGGTTTCCACTGGGACTGTGACGCCCTAACATCCATTGGTCAGGTGGCAGACAGCAAGGGCCTGCTCAGTGTCAGCCATCACAGGCCCACAGTCAACTCCAGCCCCAAAGCTACTGCCCAGCCAGCCTGCTAAGAGCTTTACCTCGAGTAAGTGCGGGTCAATACGAGGCAAAATCCCAGGGTCAGTCAGGAGCTTTAGCTGGCAAGACTAGGGTTGTGGAAACAGCTGCCAACTGTAGGTGGAAGGCCAGACCCATGTGGGTAGGAAATGAGAGCATCACTTTGGCTCGAGTGGGTGTGTGGGGGGAGCTGTGGCACTACAGGTTGGGCATCCTTGCCAAAAGCACTAGGGCTCGTTATTCGGTGATGCAAAGCTGACCCAAGACCATCAGGGAGCGAAGTTTGAGGCTTCTTTCAAGGAGCCTGCTGGGGCCTGGAGGGCAGGAGGTGGTGTCAGAGCCATATGCGGAAAGAGCAACAGAGGGCAGGAGGAACAGGCTTGCAGCAGGAGCATATCAAGCCCCAGAGGAGGGTCCCACATGGTCAGGGTGACCGGTATGACTTCCTGGAGGAGCATCATTCTCCCTGGGAGGGTCTGCGAGGAGCAGAGGGCCTCTAGACTGGTGACCGTGAGGACAAGAGCTGCATGCCCATGTACTAGCAGGGCTGAGGCCCCCAGTTTCTATCAGGGAAGGGTGTTCGGGTCATAGGAGTCTAATTGAGGGTGGTGACCCCCTATCCCTTCCAGCTGTATGGTGGCCTTTGTAATAAGCCAGTTCAGAAGCGTCAAAGTGCTCCTACAACGCCGGAGCTGTAGTTCCACAAGGAGAGTGAGCAAGTCTCACAGGCGGGAGCAACACGCTTTGCTTGCAGAAGGAGTCCTCGTTCAAAAGAGAGGAGTGTTGTCTGGGGTGAGGTGGGATGGGGGTGGGGTGGACAGGCCACAGCTTTCCATCTTCCCCCAATCATGCCATGAAGCCCCAGTCACGGATGAGGCAGAGGACAGCTTCTGTCAGGGAGGAGCAAGGCCCAAGAGAGGCCCAAGTGCTGGGCCTGCTCCTCACGTGGGGAGGAGAGGCTACAGCAAAAGATGTGGGGGAGGGGACTCCACCTGTTTCCCCACTGTAAAATCACGAATATATATTGGCCTTTTCCCTCGGTCCCTGATACAGAGCTCCTCAAACACTTATAAAGAAGGATGTTAGGAGAATCTGCTTTTCTAAATTTAGTCTTTGACCCTGGTTCCTGACACAGAGCTCCTAGGCCTTTGTAATTTCCTGAGTCCTGGGAATTCTTGGTCTAATGAGGCAACTTGGTGCCAAGCTCCTGGAAGGGGGCTGGGTCACCAGAGCGACCAAGCCATGATTAGAAGCTTGGGACTTACCCCCATAATAGGCCCACCCCCATTCTCCAGAAAAGGGAGAGGAGCTGGAAATGGAGTTCATAACTGATCATGTCTACATGATGAAGTCTCCATAAAATTCCCTAAAATACAGGGTTTGGAGACTTTCCAGGTTAGTGAACACATCAACATGCTAAAGGTGATACACCCCAACTCTGAGGGGTCAGATCTTACCCTAAGTATTTCTTCATCTCTCTGTTCATCTGTATCCTTTATCCTATCCTATATTATATAATAGACCCAGTAAACATGAGTAAGTGTTTCCCTGAGTTCTGTGAGCTGTTCTAGCCAATGATCAAACCTGAGAAGGGGATCATGGAAACCTCTCATTTGTAGCCAAGTCAGACAGAAGTTGTGGGCAACTTGGGGACCCACTACATGCAACTGGCATCTGAAGTGAAAACAGTCTTTGGAACGGAGCCCTTAACCTGTGGGGTCTATGCTAACTCTGATTAGTGATGGAACTGAATTGAATTTTAAGATACCCAGCTGGTGTCGGAATTGGTTGGTGTAGAAAATGCCATATATCTGGTGTCAGAAGTACAGTGTGAAAGTAAAGAGGTTTTTTTCTAGATAGCTCTCACCTGAAGGGTCCAGTGGAGACAGGGATAGGTGCCCTGCCCTGCCCCATGAACTGCTTGACAGAGAGCCCCAGCCCACAGCACACTTGGCCAGGCGTGAGGGAGCCTGAGGCTGGGACTGCCTGTCTGTGTTCCTCTGCCTGGGAACCCAGGGTGGCTGAAGCCAGACCTTCCTCAGACACCCAGGGGCCAGGGGCTCACCATCCACGTCCTTGAGGTTGTCCTTCTCACAGGCCCTGCGGATGGCCTTGTCCAGGTTACCATAGTCAGTGTACTCCTCCTTGATGGTGGGGAACAGGTCAGACACAATCCCAGTGAAGAGCTTGAGGTCTTCCTGCAGGAACTTGGGCACATTCACATCACGGATGGCCCGGAGGCAGATCAGCTCCTGCAGCAGAGGCCCAGGCGAGGTGGCCCTCCAGCCGCTCTGGAGCCCCTCTAGAGCCCTCTCCCAAGCAGCCCTCTGGAGGGCACTCACCTCATTCATGCTGGGGTTTTCTCGCTTGAGGTTCCCAGCAGCTGAGATCACAGTTTTCACAGCTCTCATCCCAAAGTCATAATGATCCTGTTGCCGCCACACAGGAGGAAGGGTGGGTGGGCACTTGTCCCTTTAGGTGCTTTTGCCTGGAACACTCTGCCTCCCACCTGGTACCCGGCCCATTGCCCAGCTGGCAGCTATAATGTCACTTCCCCTGCAGGCCCGTCTGTGACCATCTGCACGCCCTCCACTGGGCCCCTCCGCCACCCTCTACTTCACCATCCTAGCAGCCCTCTCCTTTTACCAGGTTACTTATTCTGTGTCCCCTGACTGACACTTGTCCCCAAGGGTAAGGACTCTGCTTTGGTTGCAGCTAAATTCCTGAAGTCCCAGCATGGTGCAAAGGGAAGGGAGGCACTCAAGTTTTATTCACAGAGTGAATGAAGGAGTTTCACATGTGTGTCATGAATGAGTTGGCCTCAATGACCTCTGAGCTTCCTTCTAAGATTCTCTCATTACATCTCTCCAGACCCACCTTTTCAGTCACACCACCATGGCTTTTCCCACTGGTCCTCTTTCTCTCTATTGTAGATCAGGTGTTGGGAATACATTTATCAGATTTCTCTGTGGTGCCAGACCATGAGAATACACCTGGGCCTAGAGACCAGCACATTTCCCAGAAATCTTGGGCTTGGGTGAAGAGACTGGGCTTGAGTTTGGGTAACTGACATTTGAGAAGGGGTGATGTTATTTATAGAACCATGAGGGAATAGTTGCTCTAATAAAGGGGAAAGCATTTTTGAAAGTGGATTGTTAGAAGGGTGTGTGGAGGTGTGGGCACCCAGGGTGCACTGTGATAGGCAGCTATTTTTCCCAGTAACAGGCTGCATCTCCTGCAGCCCATGGGCTTTTTGGGCTCGTCCTGCCCAATGGCAGTATGGCTTTTCCTTATCCAGGGACTGGTGTTCATGCATGAGCAGGTCACCCAGGGAGGGCCAATTAGGGTGATTCCAGGGACTTTTCCTGGAACTATTAGGAAAGAGAAACTAAGCTGCTAGCATGTGGGCTCAGACAGAGCTGAGGCTCATCTCTGCTGCTGCAAAGGGCAAGGGGGTGGGGATGGCGGGGCTGACCGAGAATGGAGCCAAACACGAAAGCTTGTCCACTAGTGCTGGTGCCTGGACCAAGGGTGTCAGTGCCTGGAACCTGGGCTCAGCAGGCTAAGTGGAAGGCCCACGGCTGGGAGGCTCAGGTAGGTGATGGTTATCCCACGCTGTCCCCACGAGACCCAGGTACCCTTGATATGCAGCCTTGGGTTGTGTAACTCTTGGCCTCCTTATGGTTGACCATTCTCTGCACCTGAACTGGCCAGAGCGGGAATCTGTTCCTGGCTCCTACTCCAGCTCCCCTGTGCACTGCATGAACCTGGCCGCTCAGTTAGCTGCTTAGGGTCTCAGTGTCCTCAGTTGAGAAATGGGGATGTAATTCCTATCTCATGGGGTTGCTGGGGACAGGCAGCAGTTCTTAGCCCCTGGAACCTGGTTGGGGCAGGGCCTCACCTGGGAGCTGAGCTGCTCGGAGGACAGCTTGAAGGTGGTTGTGATCTTCTTGGCCAGCACATTGGCTTCATTGAAGCCAAAGGAGTAGAGGGAGATCTCAGCGATCATGGCGTAATCCGGAACCATCATTGCCACAGGCCGGAAGAGTGCCTGGGGTCCATGGTGCACATGTGAACTGAGAGGCAGACCTCTGCTCCTAGAGCACTGCCTGCTTTATGGACCCTAGTCCTCAGGAAGCAGCTTCACTGTCCTCCCTCACTGATGCTTGGATCCCCCTGTGCAGCAAGCCTGCCATAGCTGAGGCTTACATTCCCCTGTGGCTGGACCACTCTACCCTTTAGAAACTGGTCTTTTGTGTTGACCTGAATCTGCCCCCAAGCCTGGGGGCAGGCCGCCTGGGGCCTCATTTCCATGCCTGGGATGGGCCTCAGGACCCTTGGGCAGGAGGGATGCCATAGGGAATCATAGCCCCTGATGACCAGCACCTGTGTGCCTTGCATAAGTTCTTTTTTTTAATTTTATTTTTTTTATTTTTATCCACCCAAGGACATGCTTAGACAGGGTAAGGAGGAGAGAGAGAGGGAGAGAGACATCGATGTGAGAGTGAAACATCGATCAGTTGTCTCTGACCAAATCTGCCAGGGATCAAACCCATAACCTAGGCATGTGCCCTGACCAGGAATTGAACTCAAGACCTTTCAGTTTACAGGAAGACGCTCCAACCAACTAAGCCACACCAGCCAGGGCACCTTGCATGAGTTCTTTAGCATCTCTGAGCCCAGGCTCCAGTATCTCCCAGTGCCCTGGGTGGCCTTCCAGGCCTGAACCTACCTTCAGGTTATCAGGCAGCTCAGTGCGGCCTGCGTATCCTGGGTTCATAGTGATAAACACCGCGCAGGATGGCACGAGTGGGATCTCGACACCCTCAAACACGAAGCGTTCCACCTACAGGGAGGCAGGGGTTGACTCACTTGCCCATCCTCTGGTTGGGCTCCCTCATCCCCTACTGATTCCCCTGTTCTGACTATAGTTGGCTGGCCCAGACTGGATCCCTGATCATGAGCTGGCTCCTCTCTCAGGATGTGGCCTAAACCTTCTGTCCCACTGACTCCCTGTGGCCTCCTAGGTCGTGGCTGCCTGAGGTCTTTACAAATCTGCTATCTCCCACACCCAGTTCCTGACACTGATTCTCTTCAGACTTGAGCAAGCTTAGCTTTGACTTGGACCCAGGGCCCCCTACTTGGGTCACGTCAGGGCACCTGCCAGCCTCCCAGCTCTTGTTCCTAGGAAAAAACTATTGGCCACTCTGAATGAGGCTAAAGGGAGGACAGATGTGGGAGGGACCCCTTCATCCACCGCAGCTGGGACTGGGAGCTACCCCCAGAGTGTAGTAAGGATGTGGGTCTCCCTGACTGGCTACAAAAGCCCCTAGGAGAGCTCCAAACTGGGGGAGGGAGAAGTGCCCAGTCCCTGGTAAGATGAGAAAGGCTGGCCTCAAGGCAGGCTCAGTGCCTGGGTGCTCACCCTGCAGGGTGGGGAGTCACAAGAAGGCATGTGTGTGGTGGGTATAGATGAAGGGGCGAGGTGGTGACTTGGGGAGGGGAATGGCTCACCCGCTGTTGCTGAGCCTTCTGGATGGTGGTGATCTGCTGTGCCACCACAGACAGCACCTCAACATCTATGCGATTGAACTCGTCAAAGCAGGCCCAGGCCCCAGAACTAAATGAGTGAGAACATGAGGTGGATATGAGTTCAGAGCCAACCTGGCATCTCCAAGGGTCCCTCTGACTCCACTGGGGAAGAAGCAGTCAATAGTGATCTCTATCAGTTCAGCCACAACCCTCCCTAGCTGCCACTACCCCTCCCCAGGGCCCACAGGGGCCCTGCCTTCGACTTCTATTATCCCCTTCTGTCCCCTCCCCCATCCTGTGAGGCTCCTCTCATGCAGTGTCCCCAGGAGAGCTCCGCCTCCCTGCCATACCCTGTGCCACTCTCACACCCAGCCTCACCTGGCCAGCCCCTTGAAAAACTTGCCCATGGCCATGAAGTCAAGCTGATCAGAGCAGTTGAACACAACAGTCTGGATGGCCAAGGCCTTGCCCAGGTCTTTGGTAGTTTCTGTTTTCCCTGTGCCAGCTGGGCCAGCTGGGGCACCCCCAAACTTGAGATGCAAGGCACCAGTCAGGGTCAGATAGCACCTGCAGGAGGGAGAGGAGGCATGCATGGGTCATACAACTTCTTCAGGATTCCCACAGACACCAGGAGAGAGAGTCTACCCATCTTGTTTCCCAGTGATGAGCGACTCTTGTTCCTTCTTCCTCTCAGGCCTCCAGGTATTCTCAGTCCTGGCCACTGGGGTCAAGGTAGCAGCCTTTGCCCAGTGCTTCCCTACCCCACCCTGGGGCCATACAGAGCCCTGCTCGGAAACCCACTGAGAAGGCTGATCTGTGGCCACAGTTCATTTTCCTTACTCAAAACCCAACTTGAAAACCTACTACTAAATACAGTTGGCAAGAGGAAATGACTGATTGCTTTAGAAGAGAATTGTTTACTTTATAAAGGGACTCGCCCATTATTTCTCTCGAGATCCATTCTTCTGGCACATTGAATGGAGGATCTGACTGAAAAAAAAATTGTGAAGCTCACACCCATTAACGTTTCCTGAGCTTTACGTATCTGCTCATGAAATTCTCATAACACCCTGAGGGAGGCACAGAGAAAACTAAGGCATAGAAGGGTTGAGGCACCTGCCGAAGGTCACTCAGCCTGTGACAATCAGAACTGGTTTTGAACCTGAAGCCCATGTTCCTAACCCTGTGTGCTCTGATAGACTGGCTGTGCCTTTTGATCTTTGCTCTTCTGGGCCAGCCAGAGCTGAAGGAAGGGTCCCAGAGGGGGTGGGCACACAGGGAGGGGGACTCTTACCTGTCAGTGAGGGGCGTGATCACTAGCCTCCCACTGTTGCCTAGGTACTCGTAGCCATAGATGAACTCGGCATTTACGGCTTGAATGTACAAGTTATTATTCGTCCAGTAGTACCTGGAATTGCAGAGAGATGGGTTCCTGACCCAGGGGGACCCTAAGCCACTGTGCAGGGTATGCGGTTGAAGAGATGGTTCTTCTGGTGAATAAGGGCATCAGGTACCTCTGCCTAGTGTGTCCCAGGGCCTGGACAGCTGGGAATGGCAGTTAAAGATTGACTCTCCCCACTCCCCTGGCCCCGGCCTGCAGCTCCTCTGACCCTGGGGGTGGCTGGGCCAGGGGCCCTGTTTCCTCACCTCAGCTGTGAGATCCACTCAAAGTCATTCACACTGGCCACTTTCTCCTGGATCAGCTTGGCCACCACATCCTTGGCATGGACTTCAATAACAATTAGTGCTGAGAGCACTGTCCGCTGCATGCGGGACAGCTTCCCTCGCACCAGGGCAACCAGGTCACTGAGCTGCCAGAGTTGGGGGACACTGTCAGGTACAGTTACAGGAGGGGGAGGCTCTCTCTCCTCTGTACAGAGGGTGGGCTTTTGCTAGGTACAATTGCTCTACCCTGGGGGCTTCTGGTAGTCTGGGACGAGAAGGGCATAGGGAGGGCATTGGTCACATGAGAAGTTTGGCAGGGAAGTAAATAAGAATGGAGGCATGCACATGGCATCTGTCTTCCAATAGCATATGGTGCAACCTGAGCCTTCAATGGCCAGGTGGTGGAGCCTGGCGAGGAGCTCCAGGAAGGACTGTGGTGAGAAGCCAGGGCACGGAGCTGGGACAGGGCAGGAGATGGCTCTGTCAGTGACCATCAGGAGAGGGGGACCTGACTGGCCTCAGAGCTCTCCTCCTGCTGGTGGCTGGCCACGAGACACTCCTTTCTGGGGTGTCTGACCTTCTGCTCTTTGGATCCAACCAAGGCCTCTTTCAGGCTTAATATATGAAAAGGTTCCTGCAGAAACTGGGCTCTCCCTGGTATGGGGTATGGGTGTGGAGTAATGATGACTTTTTGGCTCTTACCTGCTGGGTGAGCCGGGGGAACAGCTGGCTACTGATGTTGCTGGCCTCCAGGGCCTCTGCCACTTCCATAGTCCAGTAGGTCTGGCAGCCAGCGATGGTCACCTGGCCAGGCCAGTTCAGGACCCACTGGGTCCTGGGCATCTGGGAAGATTACACAGGCTGGGCTGACCCAGGCAGCTGCTGGCCCCGACCTCGCACACTTTTTTTCCTTAAACATGGTCTATGCTTTGGCCTTTTGAACTCTGGGCTCAAGTTGTTAATTCCACCTCAAAAGCAGAGAAGCCTTAAGCTCTGGGCCCCTCTGGGGTGGGCAGAGTCATCATTTCCTAAGCAGAGACCTTGAAGCAGAGGGTTGGGAGCCCAGGATCAGAGACATACAGCCCTGGGTTCAAACTGTGGCTCTATCATCTGTGAATCACATGCCTATGGGTTCTCTGAACCCATATCTCTGAACTGACTTTGTAGGATAAGAGTTAACCTTCAGCCCCACTATTGGCTGTGGGTTTGGGAGAGGTAATGTGGCTGAAGTCTCAGCCCAGGCCTCGCATGCAGTGAGCACTTGAAACATAACAGTGACTGATTATTATTAGGAGCAAATCTTATTTTCTGGAGTGTATTTTTGGATTCCTCTCTGGGCAGACTTCAAGGACCCCCTGTGCCTGGAGATCCCTTGGCTGACTGAGAGCAGCAGAAGTCAAGGATGTAGCTTGAGGATGAGGGAGGCAGGCAGCCCAGCTGCCATGATGGAACAAAGAGCACTGAGAAAGAAGCAAATAGAAGGATGACTAGGTTGGGAGGCTATGCTGGGGTGGGAGGCGTGACTCACAGTGGGGTAGGCCTTGATGGCCCTCTCAATGATGTCTCGTATGCTGGTCTTCATGCTCTGTTCCACCTCATGCAGCCAGTCCTCCACGTTGCTGGACGGGTAGATGGAGAAGGACAACGGCACCTCCTCACCCTCCGCTGAGTACATGTGTGTGATCTCCAGGTCCTCTTGGAATAGCAGCTGTGAGCGGGTGGGCAAGAGTGGGAGTTACACTAGGTATGCCCAGAGGCTCCACCTACCACAGCCCCAGGGCTGACCTGCCTGTGTTCTTCACCTTCAGAAGAGAGCTCTGCCTTACAGGGTCCCACCTGAATGTCTGTCTGGGCTGGGACTTCCCTGATTGTGTATTCAGGCAGCATGAGTCTGCCTTGTCCCTGGCTGTGGCCCAGCCAGCCCACTTGGTGAAGGAGGCTGACCCTGCCTGTGAGTCTTTGCTCAGTACATGCCTGCCCAGCCTCCCTTTTAGGCAAGAATGAGGACAAGGAGAGTTAGGAGTCCCTGGCCTCATGGGTTTCTCAACCCAGCCAGCACCTCAGTGTATTGTGAGGACAGGACTTTCCTGGATGACCTGAGTGCCAGCCCCCGACCCACCAGACCTGAGCTGGGGGTCTTTCAGGTGACCTTCCTCCCACAGGCCCCAGGTGCATCTCTCTAAGAGACAGGAGTTTTGCTTTCCGCCTCATTTCCTTCTCAAAGGACTTGGGGCTAGAGAAGGGCTGTTATCCTTGGGAAGGAGCCTCAATGCTCCTAGCCCTGAGCCCAAGACCCTGAGCCCCAGGCCCAGCCACCTACCCGGGTGATGTTCTCGAAGCACTTGCGCAGGTGGGGCTGCACAGCAGTGGGGTCCTTTGTCTGGGACAAGATCTCAAGTAGTTCATCATCTGACAGGAAATAGAATCTGCCAAGGGAACAGGGGTAAGGGAGTGGGTCAGGCACCCCTTGGGGTCCCGCTGCCCCAGTACCACTGACACTCCTGCTGCCTAGCCTGAGTGGGGTCCTTCATGCCCCAGCCTCGTGGACAGGCACTGACAGAGTGGTCATGGACCAGGGGGTGCCTACCTGGGGAAGGCGCTCCTCTTGGTCTCCAAGTACTCGCTGAGGCCCTTTTGTACTGTGTCTAGAAGCTTGTTACAATCCCGCAGGCTGTCCAGCAGCCTCTGGTCAGAGCACAAATTGATCACCTGCATGGCCCATGCCAGAGAGAAAATGGAAGTGAGCATGGTACAAATGGGAGGAAGCAAAGAGGGTTCAAAGAGCACCCACATATGCCAGAGGCTCTTGGTGGGGCCTGGGAAGGAACAGGGGCAGGAAAATGGCCCTGAGCTAAGGGTTGCATCCATTGTACCTGTCAGTCCCATAAAAAAAAGTCCATGGTCAAAAAAATGAGGGTTTAAACAAAGCCAAGGTGTTCAATTTGCTGCAGGACTTATCAAGGCCTTTAAAATGGTAATGTGAACTGCAAATTTCCACAAAGAAAAATCATCAACTCTTGTGTTTCTAAGGAGGGTCTCTTACACCCAGAGAGCTCACTTTGGAACACGGGCAGAGACCAAAGCCTTGGACTTGTTCTGTAATCTTTCTTGTTCAAGGAGAGATGAGACCAGGAGGCTCCCAGCATGACTGGGGCCGTTGGTGGTCCCTGCTTCCCCATCCCATCCCTGTGTGAGCTTGCCTCCCGGTTCTCATAGGCATTCTTCATGATCTTCCTCCAGATCCGTTCCATTGTCTGGTAGCGCTTGCTCTCCACTGGCAACTGCCGGTTGATGTCCTCAGAGGTGAAGATGGGCTCCAAGTAGAGCCAGGACCGCTGACAGTTTAGCCACTCCTCCAGCACTTCCTGGGCAAGGCATGGACAGTTAGAGCCCAGGGTCCAAGCTGGGGGTCCTGTGTTGGGAACTGTCTCACCTGGTTTTGGGAACTGTAGCCTCCCCAACAGGCGAGAGGGCCCCAGGCCAGAGCTAAGCAAGGAGGCCTTATCTGGTGCCCCAACAAGGACCTTCAGGATGCATGCCACCTCAGTCCTGTCCCCATGACCTAGAGGTTTTCACCACACCAGAGTGCAGGGCAGAGAACTGGGCATCAGAGCCACTGTCTGTGGGGAAATTTCTAGATGGCGCTGTCATCCACAGTACTACAAGAAACAAAGAGGCTGCATGGATGGCTGCCTTCCAGAGAAACCCCAAGTCCCCCACAGGATGCCCGCACTTCTAACAGAGCCGGGAAGCCACCCTTTCCAAGGAGGGGACCACTCCCAAACCAGCAAACCCTGAAGTAACCAAGTAAAAAGCCCCAGTGCATGAAAGTCCAAACCAGCCTCCTTGCCTGGCCAGACTTTGGGGTCCATGACCCCAGAATTCTCTGAGGTATATTGGGACTTGAGTTTCAGATCTCTAAAATACTCTGAAACGTCAGTCCAAGAATCAAAGATTTCAGTCCAAGATATCTTTGAAACAGGTTACTTTTCTCCAAATCCTGCCTCAAAATTCCCCTCTCAGGATTTATCTCATGTCTTTTCCTAACAATGCAAACTCTTTCCTTCACCCACCCATTTATTCATTCATTATTTTCCTCTTGAGATACATGCTATGGTCAGCTCTTTGCTAGGCCCATGTGGACGCCAGGAGAAACAGAGAGGAACAGGATGTGGTCCCTGCCCTCAAGGAGCCCACAGTCCATGAAATGGTCATTTCTGTCTCTGAATCACCAAGGGCCTGGCATTAGTGACAGACCCTATAAGAGGTACTGACCAAGGTTGTGGTGGGAACACCTTACGGGCAGGTGTGGGAGAATCAGTGAGAGCTGCCTTGGAGATAGAAGGTAGGGATGGAACTCTAGGTGTAGGGGACAACATGAACAAAGGAGGGAGACCCAAGGATAATGCTGACCACCTCAGGAATCTCTGGATAGTCCAAGGAGTACACAAATAAGCCCTCCTCACTTAGATTCTGGCCTTCACTGGAGGTTTCTCAACAGCTTCCAGGAGGCTCCAGGGAAGGGATTGTCAGAATCACACAGGTAGGCCTGGTCCCAGGACAGTCCTCCAGGGTTTTGTAGACAGCTCCTGCCTCTGTCCCAAAAGCTCTGAAGAGGAACATTCCCCAATGCCCTTTGCACCTCAACCCATGCTAGCTCCAAATAAGACAGGGATGGGGGGCTTAGGACAGAGTGGAACACTGAGGAACCTCAAGGCCTTGTAGTGTCCAGCCCAGAAAGTTCTGAGACTGGAGGTCCTAGTTGCCCCAGGCCCAGGCAGTCCTTCAGAGCTCTTCTGGCAGCTTTCATGCCTGTCGTAGCCACAGCTCCTGACCAAATAGTGGCCCACTCCCATGTTCTGAATTGCCTTCTTTAGCAGCCGAACCTCAGAGATGGAGAGCCCCAATCTAGTCGCTCTCCTCTGAATGAGGGTCCTGTCAGAGAGCCAGGAGTGGGGCAAACCTTGGCAAAGCTCCCCACTGCTTCAAGCCCCACCCAGACACTATAAAGAGCCACTTACAAGACAGAGGGCTGTGAGGGTAGGGGAGGAATAGAATAAAGGAGGGCCCACCTGAGTCAGCTTCAACTTGCTTTCCCAGGAGTTGATGCGTTGCTCGAAGGGCTTCTTGTAGGGTGAGAAGGACATGCTCTGGGTCATGACAATATGGTCGTCAAGCAGCTGTGAGGCCTCATCTGGGCTCTTGAGAATGTAGGTGTCTGTTTCCTTGTAGGGCATCACGTTGAACAGGATGGTTGACCACTCCTTCTCCATCTTGTCCAGTGCCTGGAGTGGGGTACAAGTCAGGCTGGGTCCTAGGAAGGATCTGGCCTACATTCTCTGTGACAAGCACTGGGCAGGGAATAGCAGGATCTGCCCAGCCATGACCTTCACTTGGGCCTCTCTGGTTGACAAATTTTCCATGGACCCTCATCTGAATTCAAGGCCGACTGGCTCTCACACATGTGTTGCATGGGTACAATATGCATGAACATGCATGTTGAGAGACAGCTAAGGTGCTAGTTAGGAGTTCTTGTCCCAGTTATAGCCCTCACTGGCTATGTCACCTAACCACTCGCTGAAACTCTCTGGGCCTTAATTTACTGATCTGTTAAATGAGGATAATACTATCAGCTCCATCCTAGGAGAGGAAGTAACTTGAGAGGAACAACTGAGCAATAACTATGATGGTGGACACTGTACCAAGCTTTTCACATAATTATCAACTCAATAGAATACGCCTCAACATCTGGACCTGGTGAAGGAGCCCAGGGATGGCACCCAATACTGTCATCCTCCTATGCCATCATGCAGGGCCTGGGTGGGGCAGGGTGAGTCTGTTGGCTGCCCACCTGCTCAATGGCGTACTCCTTGCCAGCCACTTCGGCCACCTTGCTTATGCTCTCGATGTGGTCCTGTAGGTTCATCTCAAGGCAGCGGGCAAAGGTCAGGTTAGCCTTGGGCCTGACATTAATGTTGATCTCATTGGATAGCACCTCCCAGTGCCGGTTCCGCATGCCAGGGTTTCGCAGCCCCTGGATCAGGGGGATGTATGGCTTGAACTCCTCGATGCGGGCCCGAATGTCCAAGGCCACCTCCTGGCAGGCTGCCGGGCAGGGCAGGTGGGCGTGAGAAGCAGTCAGCACAGGCAGGGAAGCAGTAGATGGGCTGGCTTGGTCACCTACCTGGGATGTCCTTGAACTGCTTCACACACTTGTGCATGGTCTTAAAGGACTCAATCACATTCTTCTCCAGCTGCTCAGCATCAATGGCTGACAGGGGATCGTTCATCCAGCTCTCGGACCAGCGCAGCCAGTCTGAGGCTGTGGTCCAGAGGTCTAGGTAGGGCTGGAACTCCTTCACCATCCGGGACAGTTTGTCGTACTGCAGGGGCAGAAGAACCAGGGCTGCCTTAGGGTGCTCCCAAGTCTCTCTCCATGCTGCTCATTCTTGGGCCAGGTCCTCTTCCCCTCCTTGCTGCTGGCTCCTGTCCCTAATCCTGTCCCTGTGGATGTCCCTTCTTCCTGTCCCCTGCAGGCTCTGGGTTCTGAGTGCCGAGCAAGGCCTGCACTGACCCTCAGGCCTCTTGCCTGGTTCCAGCCAGCCTCCTTGCCCTGAGGGCCAGGTGTGTGTTATTTCCTCCCTGCAGCCTGCTTGGTCCTGCCCCTCCAAACGCCAGGCCCTGCCACCTGGCAGCTGGGTTCTGATATGGCCACAAACACCATGGCTCTTCCTCAAACTTGGGGGGTTAAGGGACGGGATGCCTGCAGGAGGCCTACGTTGGTGATGGGAAAGCCAAAGATGCGTTCGCGGTTGTTGTAGAGCATGGCTAGCTGCTGGCAGTCCTTCAGCTGCTTCTTGACCCGCCGCACCTCGTTGGCGATCTCATGCGCTCGTCCAATCTCCACATGGGTGGAGAAGCCAGCTATCACCAGCTGTGGGGCCAAGGAGCAAGGAGTCAGAGGCCTTTGCAACCCCATCCATGCCCACATACACCCAGAGAGCCTGAGTTCCCTGCGTATCAGCACCTCCCAATTCTGAGGGCACTTTCCTCTCTGGAAGTAAGCAGGTCCCTGGCCCATCACAGGCAGCTGACCACTATGTGGTAACAGCAAAATCAGAGAAAAACCCAGTGCTCTGAACACTGTGCTCATTGTCCACTGGGGCATGAAGGACACAACAGGAGAGCTGGGTCCCTTTGATACTCTGAATTCTTCTGGAGTTTGCTGCCCAGGCACTCCTCTGGCTTTTCAGTTCATTCTTTTTAGACATTGTTCATCCACCAATTCTTCCTTCAAACATTGACATAGCAACTCCTGAATACAATAAGCAAGGCCTGGCTCTGGAGAAGAGAGTGTGTGTGTGTGTGTGTGTGTGTGTGTGTGTGTGTGTGTGTGTGTGTGTGTTGGGAGCCAATCCCAGCAAAGCCTCAGCCAAGCCCTACCTGCAGCCCTTCCAGCTTCTCCTGGAAGTTGTTCTGATCCATAACCTGGATTTTATGGAACTTCTCCTCATCTTCCATGTGCTGCTGCCGCACCATCTCTATCTGTCCGAGGATCTTCAAAGGCCAGTTGTTGGCAGCCCATCTGGATGGGGCAAGGGTGGAGATTAGAAGGTATGTCACAGCTGAAATCTTGGGGTGGGAAGGCCAGGCAAGGGCACCCAGGGTGAAGGGGATAGTGGGGGATCCAGGCGGCAGCTGAAGCTAGCCAGGGTTGGAAAACTGGGAAATAGAAGGAAGGTGTGAGGCAGCCTCTCCGTGGGGTATGTGTCTGCATGGCAGGGGAGGCAGTCCCTTCCCTGGGACTGTGGTCTGGCATCTTAGGTCAACATCCAGGGAGATGCAGGTCCAATGTGGCCAGTGCAGTGACAGGGAAAGGGGGTGGGAATAGTGTCAAAGTAACAGCCTCTAGCCTGCATTTCCTTGGTGACCAACCCGGGCCACCAGGCCAGCTTCCTTTGTATCAGACCGACTCTCTTTGCCTGGCTGACATGGGATTCAGTAATTCTGCCTGCAGCTCGTCTAGAGGTGTGGACCCTGGGGAGGCCCACCCTGAGCACCACATAAAGTCGGAGTCTTGAAGTTCCTGGGCAGGGCTCCCAGGAGAGAATGTAAATCTCCCCTAACCCCTGAGGTCCTGGAGGTAACCCCAGCCTGTGAGGCAGGATGGGCAAGGGGTGTCTAGGGGCCTCAGTAAGGCAGTTCTAACCTGAGGCCATTTCCCATGAGCTGGGTGGGGACAAGCGCTCCTCCCCAGGGAATGCCCACCAGGCTGGGTTTTGCCTCCTTTGCCCAAGGATCCAAAGGGCTCCAACCATAAAAGAGGGGCCCTGCTGATGATGGCATAAAGAATGGAGACAGGGTTGGGGGCATCAGAGTCCCTAGGCCAAGAGGCTCAAATGATTTCCTTCTGCCCCACTGGCCACCTGACCCTGGCCCTGGTCCCAGACCGTGTGCATCCATGGCCTCTGGCATCTCAGCAGGGCGTTTCTGGTGTGACTACACAGCTGTGGCTACAAGGATATTTGAGAGCCACTGCAACTTGGCAACTACTCCCCTATCTCCTTCTGTCCACCACCAACCTAAGTGGGGACCAAGCTCCCACTCACTTGTCATTGAAGTCATCTGTGCTGAGGTTGTAAAGGAATTCATCCATGATTTGGTAGTCATCCATGACCTTCACAATCCGCTCCTGCAGGGACAGGTGGCGGTGAGAATGCACGTGTGCCTGGGTGGGGGGTGCTGGTGTAACTGGGCTCCCCAACGTGGTTGGGTGCTGGGGAGAGAATGCTCTCTTCTAGAGAGGGGAGGCCTGGGGTCGGGGAGAAGGCGTGGGGTGTAAGACCAGCATTGAAATAAGAGCTCCAAGGGCCATGGCCACCATTCCTCCAACCTTCAGCCCCCAACCCATGTATTTCATCATTCTGACCTCCCAGACAGCCTCTCTCTGAACCTCCACTGTGCTCTCAGGCCCACAGCTCCCCTGGGCCCCACCTGTCCTCTGTATCTACCTCATTTCTGGCCTCTTGGTTCCTGATCTCTCAGCCCCACAGTGACTGGTGTGCCACCTGACTTCTAGGGTCCTGGTCCTGGACACCAGCCCCAGCTCCCTGGCTCCCATGCATGCACCTCACCTCCAGCCCCACCAGCTTTTCAGGGATGCCCTTCATCCACTCGCGAAGCTCAGCCAGCTCCTCTATGCTGTTCGGCTTCTCATAGATCTTGCGGCTGATGCTGCGAAACTCCTCACAGATCTGGCAGTGGGAGGAGGGCTCTAGGGAGGCCAAGTGCCTCTCCTTTGCTCTCTGCAGGGCCTGCACCTCCTTCTGGATCCTCAGTGTCTACAGATAGGTAATTGCCCCTACCCCACCACATCCTGCTGCCGGTTCACTGGGGAGCTGAGACCTTGTGATGGGGCAAGGGCATCACCAAATACACTTCACATTCCCGAGCATCCTGTGTCCACACACACACACACACACACACACAGCACTCCTGAGGTCTGCAGTTGCACACCCTCAGCCCTGTGAAATGGTCCATCTCAGGACGTTCTTTATGAGGGGTTTCCAGGCCTCTCTACAAGTGTAGAGAAAGAGGCAGCAGCAACCCTTCCCTGGTACCTCTCCATATGGGACAGCTCCCTGCACACAGGCAGGGTCAAGGCAGGATTACTTCCAGATCCTTCCACCGGCCTGGGTATCTGCAGACACCCCTGACCCTGCCTGGGAACATCTTGCTTGTGGGAGTTCACCACCTATGCAAGGACACATGTGTTACTGTGGTCACTGGGGCTGGGTGGGTGGGCACTTACGTTGTCCACCTCCTTGTGCAGGTTCTTGGCCAGGATGTCCAGCATGGAAGTGGCCAAAGCCTTGCGCTTCTTGGACAGGCTCTGCTTGACATTGTCTACGTTGATGTAGAAGGGCCCAATGATGATGCTGCTGGGCAGTGAGCTGTCCAGAATCTCTTTCTCTTGTAGGTGGGTGAGTACCACCTTTCGCACCTCCTCAGCTGATGGGCAGTGCTCCTGGTAGGCCCTGTGGATGGCAGGCACATGAGGGGTAAAAGGTGGTAAGGGTATGGGTGCAAATCACACAGACAGACTCAGACACATATACGCACTTGAGGAATGTAGTGATGTCATTGTTGTTCAGCTCCAGATACTTTCTGTATTCTTTGGCATAGGCCTGCAATGGGACCATGGCCTTGTGCACGGCATTGACGATGGTGGCCCTCAGCTCCTCCACCAGGGGCTCATGAAGCCCCACTGACTCTAGCAGGGGGTTACCACTGATAAAGATGTCCTCCATGACCAGCTGTGGAATAGGGGGAGGGGAGCAGAACTGTATGAGCCATGAGGCAGGTAGGTAGAGTAGTTGAACATGTGATCCAAAGATTGAGTGGGCAGTATTGTAGCCTAGCACGGAGAGCATGGTGGGGGTGGGGGTGGGGGTGAAGATGGGGGCAGGGGTGGGGCTGTGGACCGATACAAGGCTGGAAGCCCCATGGGATCCACCAAGGGGCAGTGTCTTCCTCTGTCTGTGCCTGACTTAGCCCATTGCCAACAAAAGAAACATGGGAAAACCAGATCACTGATGGCTCTGACTGACCAGCAAGGAAGACAAGAAGGGACTGGAGTTACAGAGGCTGTTGGACCAAGGGTGTGGGCTCTGCGCAGATCTGGTAATGAAATGGGGACTTTTGACTAGAGTGTGGAGGTTGGTCTACGTCCACATCTTAGCTGAAGACAGAGGTCAGAAGCTGGGTGGGATCAAGAGGGTGGGACCTGGGTCAGACATGGCTGTGGCAGGAGTGGGCCAGTAAGCCCAACTGGCATCTCAGATCTGACACTTGGCAGCTATGTGACCTGAGGCTAAACTTCTCTGAGTCTCATGACAAAATGTGGATGTTGATGGTTCCTGATTCAGCTTATGGCAAGGATGAAATGAGCTACTCAAGAATTAAAGGGCTGAGTACTCTGCAGCCAGGTGGGAGGCTCATGATAAAGCTGAACTGTTCTAATACTCAGGGTAGCACCCTGGGGCTATGGTAGCCACTAGCAGCCAGGGCAACAGGTGTCCTGGGCTTTGAGTTGTAGGTACCTTCTCCAGCTGGGGCACTGCATGGGTGGCCAGGATGCCCTTGTCGAAGAGGTTGAGCAGAGATGTCTCGAACTGCTCTAGCGGTGTGCTGTAGTGTACCCCTGAGCTGTCCAGCACCAGGTCCACAATGAACAGGGGATTCTTCCGGGGCCTGTGGGGCAATGGCCAGGCTGATCATGGGCAGTGGCCCAGCCCCTCTGCCCTTTCTGTCATCACAATGGCTCTTGAGCTCTCCATGCACAAGACTTGCCTTCACCCTCCTCCCAGAAACCTCCAAGTTACCAGAGGGAAATATCCAGACCAGCCAAAGAGACTCTGATGTTCCTGTCACTTGCCCAGATTTCCATGGGCACCAGGGAGGGGGGCACCTCCCCGCAATGTGGTCTTGGAGTCATCGGGACAGGTTGGCTGGACCCTGGGCATTTTTGACTCCCCACTCTTCCTGGGAGCCCACTATCCTTGGCTTCAGATACCCACTAAATGACAACAACCCCCAAACCTGGATCCTAGCTGGGTCTCCCCTCTGTACTCTAGATTGCCACCCACCCACCTGGACCTCTAATGGCATCTCAAACATCCTATGGCCCCTGATTCATACCAGCTACCCCCAGGGCTTAGCCCTAGGGGTAAACCCCAGAATCAGCCTTGCCTCCTCACCTCCCCTCCTCCCCCTACACACCCCCCTGCCGCCAGGCCCCACAGCACGGCTGCCCATGCACTCACTGCCCCAGATCGGTCCCACCAAGCCTCGGCTCTGTCATCCCCTGTCTAGACAATGATAAAAGCTTTGGTATGGCTTCTCTTTCTGTCTCACTTGTCCCTACAAGTCCAGAGCATCATTTTGGAATGTAAGTCAGATCATTTCTCCCCTCTTACAGCTGCTGACCACTTTTAGAATGAACCTAGCCCCCGACCATGACCCCAGGAGGCTCTGCGTGATCTGGCCTAGTCCCTGCCGCTTCACCCAAGCCACCTGACCAGCCTTCTCTGCCTTCCCCACTCCAGCCATAGCTTCTGGCCCTTCCTTCCTTGATTGTCCAAGTTCTTTCTGCCCTCCATGCTTCTGCATGTGATGGTCCTTCCACCTGTCCCACATCTTACAGCTGGTTTCCTCTCAGTCTCAAGTTTTGGTTCAGATGTCATTTCCTACCTGACCCCCTGGCAAAGCCCTTTTCTCCCCAGGGTCTGTCACAGCCCCTGCCAAGATTGGCAATGACTGTATCTATTAATTTTCTTGCTGTCTGTCCCCGCTGTGAGAGTAAGGGCCATGCCTCTCTTGTTCCCCTAAAACCCGGCCTGGTTCGTAGCTCAAAGAATATCTCTCGAATGAGTAACCCAGTAACTGACTGAGAGAATGGTCACAGAAGAAATGAAAGCCAGGGCTGGGTGGACACTCCCAGCAACCAGGGTGGGACCCGGGCTCTCCCTGCTGTCCAGGACCTGGCAATGATGGACACCCTGGCCCTGGCCACTCTGGTACCCCCCACCCCCTGCCCCGTACCACCCTAGCCACTGGGGCCTGGTAAGGAATAGTTCTGGTGTCAACAGGTGCCTCGGCCCAGCCAGGCCCCACCTGTAGGGGCTGTTTATGAGATCTTCGCCCCAGACCATGTCATCAGTGCAGTCGATCACACTGCAGCAGGCGTCACTGATGAACTGCGAGAAGCTGGCCAGCGAGTCCTGCACCAGAAAGCGCAGTGTGTCCTGCAGCATGTACTTGATCAGCTCCATCAGCTTGCGCAGCTTTGACATGAGGTACACCTCCCAGTTGGTCTCGTAGAGGTTGTACCAGCCCTTGCTCATGTCCCGCAGGCTGCTGCGCATGGCCACCTTGAGCGTACTGATCCAGGTGTCCTTGAGGAACATCTGCACCTGGAGTGGCCACAGATGGCATCACTTGGCCACCCCGGGGAATCACTGCCCACAGCTGCCATGCTCAGGGACTTTAGGCACTAGGGTGCTTGGGCAGCTTCAGAACTCAGATGACCATAGAGGAATCTCCCCCAACTCCAACTTACTGAGAATTTCTACCAACCAACACCCTCCTGTGACCCCAGGAACCAGGGCTGTTCTGGGGGAAGAAGGGGGAAAGGGGAAACGAAGCAGGGCTTTTTTCACAGCCAAGGGAGAGAGGCACTGGGAATGAGGCAGAAAGAGACAAAGAGTGAAGCAGGGAGAGGCCAAGAGAGACACAGAATGGAGCAGAGAGAGGCAGAGAGAGGGGGAGCTTTTCTCCTAGGCCATATGGTAGCTGTGTCCCATGAGGCTGAACCCCTTCTCTCTCATACCCAAACCTCAAGTAGATACAGGGGTGCACAGGGTTCCTGCTTCTGCTTCAGAGGCCGCCAGGGTTGGGATAGAAAGTGACTGGTTCTCCTTTTCTCTCTGAGGTGAGCCACCCCTCCTTGGTGCCCACCCCAGCCTCCTGCAGGTCTGAGAAGAGGTGAGGCCTGGTTTTAAGGAGTGCAGGGGTTCACAGCCTCATCGCTGGTGCATCAACCCCAGGCATACCCGGGAGCCCCTGATCCACGCCTGCATGCCACTACTCTGAGCCCACATACCTGGGAGAAGGTCTGTGACTGGATCTGCTCAAACTCTTCTAGGCGGCTGTACTTAGAGAGGTTCGAGTGGAACAGGGACATGGTGGTCACCTTGTTGCACTCAGCCCGCACCTTGCTGAGGGCTGTGATGACCTCCGGCCGTGTGAGCAGGGACACGAAGGTGAAGTCCGCCTTCTGTTCCCGGAAAGGGTACTTGGGGACACACACCAGCCCTGTGGGGGTGGGGGCCAAGTGTCAGAAGGCCTTAGGACATACCAGGGGTCAAGACGGATCTAGAGGGACACAGCTCCTCTCCTGCCTCCTTCCTGAAAGAGACACACGTGTCCCTAGAACCTCTCTTTTCCCAAGGCCTGTCAGAGTGGCCCGAAGGGTGAGTAACTGAATTTCCTCCAGGACCCTCCAGGTCACTGACCCCTTTGAAGTGGGTGAGAACTGAAAACCCTCTCCCTGTCCTCTCCTGCCCACTCTGCACACAACCCCTGATGCCCATCTGGGGTCCTTGCAATGTCCACTGTCCATGCCTGATCCAGGTTCCTGGGCACTTTACATATGCAGAAGCTGGGTCCAGGAAAAGAAGTTAGCATGGATTGGAGAGCTCAAAGCAAGGAGGGCTTGGGGGCACCTGGCATCCTACTCTGTGACTCAGTCTGCCAACTGTCCAATGGGGCCACAGCAATGCCAACCTACTCTTACTATTGGAGTAAGAAAGGGACATATGTCCCTAGATTAGACAATCAGTGCCCTTTCATCCACTTCTGAATAATTGTTTTCCTAGTACACCTTTACCATGTTACTTCTGCACTATTCAGAGTACTATTTTAAAAACACCCCCAGCCCTCCAGGCAGTTAGGAAGAGGAGGGGGATGAATGCTGAGGACAGGATAGGTGCCAGTGAGCGTTGGGTTTATAGAGATCCTAGAGGGAGGGGTAGGAGGGGCTCTGGCCGGGTGGATGGCCCTAGGACCACTTTTGCCCAACACCTCACCTTGTTTGGGGACCTTCTCCTCCTCCTTCTTAGGCAGAGTCACGTAGGAGAATGTGTCAGGCTTGGAGGAGACAATATGGTCAAAGTTGATCTTGTTCATGCTGCGTTCGTAGTCTAGGTTCGCTTCTCTGGAAAGATTGCTGAGGTGCTCCAGAACCCTGTCCATGGGTACCAGGGAGAGGGGAGTCAGAGGGCTCCACACACCCTTTACTCCCATCTGGAACTGGGCCACTGACCCCCATCACCCTTGTCAGTTCCCTCTTTCATCCTACACCCCGCCTCTCCCCCCGCCCATATCAAACCCTGACTCTGCCTATTTTGCTTCTTACTTCTCAATATCATCCAGTACAGGCCACCTTTCCTGCCTAGCTGACTCATTCCCACTCCTGCCTCTTCCAATCCACTCCCTACAAAACTCAAATCTTACCACATTACATAAAATCCATCTGTAGGTCCGTTGGATCCTAGAGTAAGGCCAGACCTCTTTCTGGAACCCAAGAGGTCCTCCTAGCCAGCTCTGTCCCCACTTCCTCTCAGGACACTTTCTCTGTTCCTGCCCAGTCCAGCCACAGACAGCCCCCTAAATTCCTAGAGACACCAAGCTCTCATGCACCTCAGAGCCTCTGCACACATTGTTCCCTCTGGCAGCCAAACCTGGTCGACCCAGCCCCAGCTCTGCCTGACCAGCCTTCCTTTTCTCTTGGGGTTTCTGTCCTGAACGTATCTGTCCTCTCTGGATGATGGCAGACCCAATATATGATCCCAAAGTGCTTTCCCTATCTTGACACTCCCGATTCCCTCTGGTCAGTGAGCACAGGGTGAGGGACAGTGTGTGCATGGGGCTATGTCCAGCTCATGGTCATATCTGCAGAGCCTTGAACAGGGCCTGGCTTTCTAAGGGTTCCTAGTGCATAGCTGTTGAATGCACACATAAAAAAATGAATCAAAGCATGCATATGGCTCAGAGCCCCGTGAGACACGCAGTGAAGGCTCTGGTGGGAGGTGGGCCATGCTATGCAGGAGCCCTCCTCTTGTCCAGGGACATCCTTCATCCAGTCCCTGGCCTGTAGCTCTCTTTCCATGCTTCTCTGCTTCCCAGCCCAGCAGGCTCAGCTCAAGTGCTTCTTCTCCAATGATCAATAACTGATGCAAACACATAAAATCAAGCCCCCTTGTCTTGTCTTCTTCAGGATAAATTCTGTGGTGTCATCCATTCTCCAGAATTCCCTATGGAATCAGAGGCTAGACTTCTAAATCCACATCTTTGCTTAGCTGCTTCCTCTACCATATCCTGCCTCCTCTCTCTTACAGATTTCTCCTGAGATGACTTCATCAATAAATCAATCACCTATACAAGAATCCCCAAATCATACTTTGCTTCTAGGGAATTTGACCTATGGCAGGACTTATGCACCCTGGACCTGTGCTTCTGAAACCGCTGCTGCCACCTTGCCTGAGGATGAAGCCAGCATGTACTGGAGACACGCTGAGCCCCAGCATACCAATCCTGAAGCCATTCTGCATCAGATTTATTGTTGCACATAAAGCAGCACATATTTCCCTGATGTCTAAGCCAATCTGAACCCAGCATTTTAGTTATGTGCAGCTGAAAGTGTTCTAAATAATCTAAAACTCAAGAAATGGAACTCTGGGCAACCAAGGTAATAGTGGCTACATCAACTCAATTCTCCTAGCACACTCTCAAAAATACATACATACATACATACACATATACATACATACAAGTACAAATAAACCTTTAGCATAACTAGAATAGAAAGAATGCTCAAACTTTATATTATCTTTAGAAAAAAGAAACATCAATCCCTAGTGAGCTAGTTAGTGCTCACATTCCTGCTGCAAGCCTTCATGAAGAACAAGGGCAGACTGAGAAAAACTGTGCAAAGAGGAAAGAGTGGTAGCCTTAAGACTGATCTAAAGTCCTGCTAGAAACAGCAAGTCCATCCCACCTGCAGAAATACTGAACAAGAGTCCTGACAAATCAGAGCGCTGACTACAAGGAAAAAACTAATGTGCATGCAGTCAAGATAGTTTCTTTGAAAGGCACGACTTATGAGGGAAAGGGTAACAGGAACGAGGAGTCATTTAGAGATTAGAAAGTGAATGGAAAAGAACTAAAAGTGAAAATTAGAGTCCTAAAATGTAAGAGAAAACAAAAAACTTGGAGGGCACAATTCTTCTTGCAAACACACATCACACACAGCCATCCAATGAAAAAGGAAAACTAGTGTGCTACACTAACAGAGGAGGTCACCCTGTGAACTAGGAATCTTGTAAAAAAAATAATCCCAAATCCACGAAATAAATAGGTGAAAGTAAATTATATTTATATAAAACTACTATAAGAAAAAGAGAGAGAACACTTTAACTGATGAAAAGTCTCATCCTCTTCTCAAAAAGAAACAAAGACAAAACAGGAGAAAACTAACACAACACTTCAAACTGAACTAAACATCTCCAAATGAGTAATTGGGCATATGAAAAAAACCCAACTTGAATCAGAAATTCAAAAATAAAACACAGAAATGGGAAAACAGGAAGAAGAGATATTTGATTGAACTGAGAAAAGAAGTGGAAAAAAAAACAAAATTATCTTAGGAAGGAAGGATCAATTACAAAATGCCCAAGGAAGAATAGAGTCAAATAAAAAATGTAATAAAGTACATTGAAGAAAGGCAGGAATATAAGCAAGAGAATGAAAATGATAAAAAGAAAGAGCTAAAAAGGGTCAGAAAGTTGTTGAATTAGAAACTGTCAGAGAAGAAGCAAGACAGATAGACAGAAAGGTATATATATATACCTAAAATGAAATCGCTGATGAAGAAAAACAAAACCATGGAACAGAACTAATATTTAAAGCTATAATTTGGGGGAAGGGGGTATACAGTGGGCAGGCAGCTGGAGAATTGGGTGCTGCTGAGTCATCTGTCCAGATGTACTAACAAGCTTGTCAAACTAGCCCCTATCTTCCAAGTTACTTCTACACCATGGACTATCCACCCCATCTCCCCTTTGTCTCTCCAGTCTTCACAAACATATTCTTTGTTTAAAAGGTATAAGCAAAGAGCTTCCTGCTCTGGAAAAAAAAACCCTATAATTAAAAAAACTTCCAGAAATGAAAGAATATCTGAATCTCTGTATATAAAAGGCCAATTGTGTACTTGGGAAGACTGACCCAGAATGATCAACTCTAAGGCATACTCTAGTAAAAGGACTGGACTTTAAAGATTTTTTTAAAAGTCCCCAGTGATTCAAAGCAAAAACAAAACAAAACAAAACAAAACAAACAATTTACGGGGACAGGGCATTGGACTGGCATCAGACTCCTCAAAAGCAGCATACAAAGCAAGACAATGAAAGAGTAGTATTAAAAGACAAAAAACAAAAAAAAAACAAACCTCTAGGAATAAAAGTGTGAACCAAGAATTTTATATCCAGCCAGGTCATCTTTCAAGTTTTAAACATGCAAGAACTCTAGGAACGCTATACCCTTGAGTCTTTTATGAGGAATATACTAAAAGAGAAGCTTCACCCAACCACTGTTTGATGGGGTTCCAGACACATTACCCCAAAATATGGCATGTTGGCATAGTGAATATTTTAAACTGAAGGAATTTGAGAAATGGCACCTGCAGGAAGGACCCTCTGACCTTTCCCTGAAGCAGGTTCAAAGACCCTCTTTGTAAGAGGTGCTCTCCCTATACCTTGGAGGAAAAAGACATCCTTAGCTCCAAGATGGAGCAATACCAAGAGGAATCTAAAGGAATATGCCTTTCTAAGTTTCCCCCTATTTACTGCCCTTAGCTAATATCTGTTTTTCTTAGTACATTTTCCTACAGCTTTCCACTCCTCACCAAGCCTAGTATAAAAACGCTTAGGTTTAACCTCTTCAGGTCTTCATTTCCTTAAGGAGGGTCCCATGTGAAGTAAAACATATTAAATAAATCTGTAAGCTTTTCTCTTGTTAATCTGTCTTTTATTACAGAGCCCCAGCCAAGGACCTAGAAGGGTATAAGGAAAAAGGATTTTTTTCCTCCCCCACAAGATGATAGGGAAAACTTCAGGAAAAAAAAAAAAGACTAATATACTTAATATATTTAATTGTAGATTTAAGACTAAAACAAAGAGAGATGAGAGTGAAAAAATACCAAGTTATTCCTCACTGCTGTAGCTCAGTCCTGCAAAGTGAGAGACTGGTTTGATTCCGGGTCAAGGCACATGCCTGGGTTACAGGTCTGGTCCTAGGTTGGGGTACAGGCAAACAATTGTATCTCTTTCACATTGATGTTTCTTTTCCTCTTTCTCCCTCCCTTCCCCTCCCTCTAAAAATAAATAAATAAAATCTTTTCAAAAGATATCATGTTAAACTACTAAGTAGAAAAAACAACTAAAAATGGGAGGACAAAGGAATGAGGAAAGTAGAAAGAAATCAAGAATTATTGCATAGGAAACAGAATGGAGTTAGAAAATACTATTAAAAACTGACAAATCAGACCTGGCTGGTGAGGCTCAGTGGATTGTTGGCCTGCAAATCAAAGGGTCTCCAGTTCAATTCCCAGTCAGGGCACATGCCTGGGTTGCAGGTCAGGTCCCTGGTTGGGGGAGCACAAGAGGCAACTACACAGTGATGTTTCTCTCTCTCTCTCTCTCTCTCTCTCTCTCTCTCTCTCTCTCCCCCTTCCCCTCTCTCTGGAAATAAATAAAATCTTTTAAAAAACTCTAGTTTTACTAGATAACAAATCATATATTAAAAGCTTAAATAGGAAGCAGGGGATTATGAGCATTATAAAGGGAATAAGTACAAAAGAAACCACTAAAATAAAGGCACAAACCTTCCTAAGTATTAAAATAAATTTAAAAAGTAAAAGAACAGCTCTGGCTGGTGTGCCTCAGTGGACTGAATACCGGTCTGCGGACCAAAACTGGTTCAATTCCCAGTCAGGGCACATGCCAGGGCACATGCCTGGGCTGCAGCCAGATCACCAGTAGGGGGTGTGTGAGAGGCAACCAGTCGACGTTTCTCTCCCTCTTTCTCCCTCTCTTCCCCTCTCTCTAAAAGTAAATAAAAAAATTTTAAAAGTAAAAGAACAAATAAAATAAATCATGTAGAGAAACACTGCACTGTATTATAATAGTTGGATTAATTATAACATGAAATAATATGACAAAATTGAGATCAAACATATCAGCTCTATCACTTATTACAAGAAAAAGATTTTTAATTTGACTCACAAAGACCCAATACGCTGATGACAAGAGACATATTTAAAACAAAACAAAGTAATTCAGAAAGACTAAAATGGATAGCCAAAGAAATATCAGGAAGACAGAAACAATAAAAAAGCCAGGTTATAATTCTGATATCAAACAAAGTAAAATTCATGTCAAAAAGCATTAGACCTGATCAAGGATACTTTTTAATGCTACAAGTTGCAATTCATATAAATAACATACTACTTTGACTGAACAAAAGTGAGGATATAAAAGATGTAAATAACATAATAAGTAAGGTAGATTTTATCAAATATATGTATATACGAAACTTTTATATGCTAATAATAGAAATACACCTTTTCCCAAGTGCAAATGGAATATTCACAAAAACTGATTATATAGTAGGTGACAAAAAACATCAGCAAGTTTTATATAGTAGAAATATTATAAATAACACTCTCTGATCTCAATGCAATAGACTAGAAATTATTAACAAAAAATTTTAACAATGTCTAAGGAAAAAAATTAAAACCTTATATTAAACAACTGTGACTTCTGGTCAAGATGGAGGCATAGGTAAACACGCCTCACCTCCTCACACAACCACAGCAAAAATTTCAACTAGATTACAAAACAAATATCACCCAAAACTATCAGGAAATTGAGCTGTATGGAAGTCTGACACACAAGGATTTAAAGAAGCCACATCCATCCAGATGAGTAGGAGGGGCAGAGACATGCAGAAAGGTGTGGAGAGGTAGAGAGTTGCAGAGAAGCATGGTGATGCAGAATGGCGCAGAGAGGTGTGGAGATGCACAGACACTGAAGAGGTGGTCCTGCATCCATATGTGGTGGATAAAAACTGGGAGGGTTACCTCAGGAATGAAGGATCCCAGCCCCAGAGCAGACCACACAATCCAGGGTTCTAGTGCCAGGAAGATAAGTCCCCTTAACTTCTGACTGTAAAAATCAGTGGGGGTAGAGGCAGTGGAAGAAGCTGTGAGATTCTTGAGAGACTCCTCTTAAAGGGACTGTGAGGACTTAGGACTTTCACAGACTCATCTGCTCTGGGATTCAAAACCAGGGCAACAGCTGGAGGGCACCAGTAGCATACCAGGAGAAATTGAAGTAACTGCTACAGGTCAAGTGCCAGGAGACAGCTTCCCTGGGCAAAAATCCAGAGTCCAGGCAGCAGCATTGTCTTCTTGAAACCTCCTCCAAACAGAGCCACAGAGCAGTGCCACGGGTTCCCTTCTGGTGATTACCTAAGGCTGCACCCCATATAACTTACCAGTGCACTTTTCTACAATAGGTCATGCTACTAACACAGGGAGTCAAAGCAGCCCTGCCTAATACACTGGAACAAACACAGGGAGGCTGCCAGATGAGGAGATAAAGAAATATGGCACAAATGAAAGACCAGAACAAAACTCCAGGAAAAGAACTAAATGAAATGGGGATAAGCAACCTATCATATGCAGAGTTCAAAACACTGGTTATCAGGATGTTCAAGGAACTCACTGGGTAATTCAACAGCATAAAAAAAGACCTAGGCAGAAATGAAGGTTATATTAAGTGAAAAAAAGAAAATTCTACAGGGAACCAATAGTGGAGGCGATGAAGCCAAGAATCAAATCAATGATTTGGAACATAAGGAAGAAAGAAGCATTCAACCAGAACAGTAAGAAGAAAGAAGAATTCAAAAACATGAGCATAGTATAAGGAGCTTCTGGGACATCTCCAAACATACCATCATCTGAATCAAATGGATGCCAGAAGGAGAAAAGAAAGAGCAAGATATTGAAAACTTATTTGAAAAAATAATGAAAGAAAATTTCCCTAATTTGGTGAAGGAAATTGACACAGAAGTCCAGGAAGCACAGAATCCCAAATAAGTTGGACACAAAGAGGAACACACCAAGACACATCATAATTAAAATGCCAAAGTTTAAAGATAAAGAGAGAATCTTAAAAGCAGAAAGAGAAAAGAAGTTAGTTACCTACAGAGGAGTCCCATAAGACTAAAAAGTACTTACGGGCAAGAAGTATTCAAAGTGAAGAAAAGCAAGGGCCTAAAACCTAGATTACTCTATCCAGCAAAGCTATAATTTAGAATGGAAAGGCAGATAAAGTGCTTCCCAGACAAGGTAAAACTGAAGTTGTTCATCATCGCCAAGCCATTATTGCAAGAAATGTTGAAGGGAACTATATAAGATCAAAATTATGAACATTAAAATGGCAACAAATGCACAACTATCAACAACTAAATCTAAAAACCAAAAGAAGCAAATGAGCAGAACAGGAACAGATTCATAGATATGGAGAGTATTTGGGGGGTTATCAGCTGGGTGGGGGAAGGGAGAGAATGAGGGAAATGGTGCAGGGATTAAGGAGCATAATTTGTAGGTACAAAATAGACAGGGGGATGTTAAGAATAGTATGGGAAGTGGAGAAGCCAAAGAACTTATATGCACAATCCATGGACATGAACGAAGCATGGGGGAACGCTGGAGGGAGTGGGGGCACTGGGTAGAGGGAGGCAAAGGGGGAAAATTGGGACAACTATAATAGCATAATCAATAAAATATTTTTTTATTTTTTATTTTTAAAAAATCCATACAGACCAAAAAGAAGAACAACTCTTTAATAAAATGAGAAATAAAAATTAAATTGTTGGAATAAAAAAATAAAATCCTACATATCAGAATTTATGGACTATTTTTAAAGCAGTTATCAGAGGAAAGTTGTAGTTTTAAACACATTTATCAGTAAGAATGTAAATAAGTGAATTACATTTGTGGCATGTGCACATGTACACACACAATCAAAATAACAAGACATAAACCAAAGAAGGCATAAGAAAAAAAAATAAAAGTAGAAATTAATGAGGTAGATGTAAGAGACACTACATCAAGTTAATAATGCCTTTTATTACAAAAATTCTGTATTTTTTAAATTAACAAGCCAAACAGATCACTAAATAACTTAATAAAGAGAAAAGAGGAAGAGATTATAACTCTACAAAATGAGAAGTGAAAAGGGGAAGTCAATATTGAAACAAGAAAATTTTAAAATCATATTGTAAAATTCTATGCAAATATACTAAAAACCCCCTAGATAACATGGATAATTATCTAGAGAAACAAAGTATACTGAAATTGAGTCATTAGAAATAAGAATGCTTAAAGTGACCAATGGTTTCACAATGGAATTACAAAGTAGCCCCAATATAACATAATTGTTTCAGACTATTATAAATGAAAGGGAGTATCATAATTATTTATGTAAAGCAAGTATAACTTTACTTCAAACCTGATGAAAACAGTATAAAAAATTCTAAACAGCAGATTAACAAACAGAATTTAATACCACATTCAATATGATGCCTTAAAAAAATGCAAAGTTGTTTCACTATCAGGAAATCAATTCATGTACCATTTTAATAGCTCTAAGGAGAAAAATCACATGATTATCTCATAGTCCTTAAAATGCCTGTGACAAGAACACTTAAGAAAGTAGAAGTCAGTGGGTATGTTATTAAGTAAATAAAGGCCTAAAGCTAGTACTTTCTTAAGGCGGAAACACTAGAGATATTTCCACTAATGCTGAGAACAGGGCACAGACACCTACCATCTCCACAATTATTCAAAATTGTACTGGAGGTATTAGAAAATGTAACTAGACAAAGAACACAATTAGAAGAATAAGAATTGGAAAATAATAAATAAAACTATTTCTATTTACAGATAACATGTACTTAGAAGGCCCTAGAGAATCAATGATAAAACAAAATCAAACATTTAATGACTTCTGTGAGGTAACAGGATATAAAATTAGCATACTGATATCAATAGATATAATAATAGAGGAAATCCCATTTAAAATAGTCAAAAAGAAGATAAAATGCTTAATATTAAATATGCAAAACCTATATGAAAAAAACTTTAAAGCATTCCTAAAAGATAGAGAAGTAGACTTGAAAAAGTGGAAAAACATTCCTTGTTTTTGGATAGGACAATTCAAGATACTAAAGATGTCAGATATACCTAAGGTAATTTTAAAATACAGTGCAATCCCAATAAAAATACCAAGTGCTTTAAAAATAGAGCTAGACAAGTTGATACTAAATCTCATATGCAAAATGAACATGCAAATCCCTATCAAAATCCCAGCAATGTTTTTACAGAAATAGAAAAACCCATCCTAAAATTAAAGGGATCCCAAATACCCAAAACAATCTTGAAAAAGAACAAAGTTGGAGATCTCACATTTCGTGATTTCAAAACCTACTGAAAAGCCACAGTAATCAATTCTGACCCAACACAAATGGATCCCAGTTTTTCACCTACACAGCCAAGACTGAGTGATTTGAGGGCAAGTTTGTGGTCTTTGGCAAGGTGAATGAGGGAGTGAATAGTATAGAAACCATAGACTGCTTTGGGTGCAGGAATGGCAAGACAGTAAGAAGCTCATCTTTGCTGAGTGTGGACAACTCCAACAAATTAACCACCAGAGCATTTCTTCTCCTATCTGCTTATAATAGCCTACAATAATGGGTTGGTCTAAAGTCCATTATGTTTTTTCCATAAAATAATAGAGACATTTTTCATTTTCACCAATAATTTTATTGATTTGGATATTTTGAGTATGTTGGCTATCTCCCATTACTGGCTTCTAGTGGGTAGAGGCCAGGGATGCTGCTAAACATCTTCCAATGCATAAGATGGCCACACAGAAAAGAATTATTTGGCCAAAATGTCAACAGTACCAAGAAACTTCACAAACCACTTTTGACATTTTCAATCAGTTATAACACCTTCTCCATACACTGCATAAATCTTTTTTTATGTGCTTCAGTTACATTTTTACCTTTCTTGAAATAATGAAGCATAATACACTGAAAATGCTGCATATTTTCTTCCATCTTCAATATTAAAATGGCTGCACAAAAATTCACCAATTTTGATAAGTTTTTTTATAAATGCACGCTGATATGACAGGTGTCAAATACAATTTAATAAAATTGTTTCAAATGAAATTAAAGACAACTAAGCACTACTACAGCCATCATACAGAAAAAATGTAATGGACTTTTTGGTCAACCTAATACTTGTGCTCTTGCTACAGTTCTTTAGGTTCCACATTTTCTGTATCCCCCCCTAAATCTAGCTGGATTGAAGAATTAACTTTATGATTTTAAGTAAAAACTCAATAAACAATACAATTACCATATGATCTGGCAGTTCTACTTCTGGACTTCTGGGTATATACGTACCCGAAAGAATAGAAAGCAGGAACATGAAGAGACATTTGTACACACATGTTCACAGCAGCATTATGCACAATAGGCAAAAAGTAGAAGCAACTCACATGTCCATCGACAGATAAATGAAAAAACAAAATGTGGTCTTACATACAATGGAATATTATTCAGCCTTAAAAAGGAAGGAAATTTTGACACATGCTGGAAGACATTATGCTGTGTGAAATAAGCCAGTCATAAAAGGACAAACACTGAATGATTATACTCATATAGGATACTTAGAGTGGTAAAATTCACAGAGAAAGAAAGTAGAATAGTGGTTGACAAGGGCTGAGAGGAGAGGGGAATGGGGAGTTATTGTTTAATTGATACACTTTTGGAGGATGAACAAAGTTCTGCGGATGGATGGTGGTGATGGCGCACAACAATGCGAATGCATTTAATACCACTGAGATGTACATTTGAAAATGATTAAAATGGTAAGTTTTATGTTATATATATTTTACCACAACTTTAAAAAATAAATAATTAAAACAAACATGCAAGGATAGCTAGGAAAATACTGAAAGGAAAAGCTACAAAGGAGGACTGGTCCTGTAAAACATTAGAACATACTATAAAACACCTGTAATTAAAACTGTAATAAATAGTCAAGATGGTAGCATAGGCAGACATGGCTTGACCCTTCACACAACCACATCAAAATTACAACTAAAATATAGAACAACCATCACTAAGAACCGTCGGAAATCGAGCTGAATGGAAGTCCAACAACCATGGAATTAAAGAAACCATATCCATCCAGGCTGGTAGGATGGGTGCAGAAGCAGAATGGGCTGGTCCCTAACCCACATGTGGTGGATAAAAATTCAGGAGGGATGTCTTGGGAGTGAGGAGTCCCACCCCCACACCAGGCTCCTCAGCCCAGGGTTCCAGTGCCAGGAAGATAAGTCTCCACAAATTCTGGCTGCAAAAATCAGAGGGGGCTGAGTTGGTGAAAGAAACTGCTGGAGCCCCAAGGAGTTCCTCTTAAAAAACCCACATATGAACTCACCTACTCAGACTAACTCCCTCTGAGCCCCAGGACCGGGGTAGCAGCTTGAAAAGCACTATTGATATATAGGGAGACATCGAGACCCGCAGAGGCCATTGTTCCTTTTCTAAACCCTCCCCCGACAGAGCCAGTAAGCTGGTGCCATATCTGAGACTCCATCAATCGGGCTAACATTGTTCGACCCCCCTTGGATATCGCCAAAGACTCTGCCCCACACAACTTATGGCCCACCCAGGCTCCTTTTCCATGTGAATGGCTGGTTTGGCTCATGCTTCACAACTTCCTAAATATTCTCAAACAAGCAACAGCTGGCCTCAGTAAGCCCCAGGCTCTGGCACTAGCAGCAGCCAGCCTAGATTCACAGCTTGGCTTCACTTGGGAATCTCCAAGCCCAGCACCGGTAGCAGCCATCTCAGATTGTTTAATAGCTTAGGCAAGGTGGCCTGGGGCAAAACACAGGTAGGGGCTGGCCTTGGCCTGCACCACCAGGGAAACGCCAGGGCTAGTGCACCCAGTCGACAGCTACAGACTACATAAGAGCACCACCACCCTGCCCCTGCACAGCTGATCCTCCATAGAGGGCAGAGGTTGGTGGTCAGTGGTCACAGCCAGTCTTTGCAGCTCACTGGCCTGGGCAAATCCCTCCCATTGATATGCCAACAGCAACCAAGCCTCAACTATAAGAGGAGGGTGCACTCAGCCCACATGAAGAGCACACGTCGAGTACTCAGCTTCGGTGATAGAGGAGGCTGTGCCACTGGACCTTATAGGACACCTACTACGTTAGGCCATGCTACCAAGACACGGAGTCATAGCAGCTCTACCTCATGCATAGAAACAAACACAGGGAGGCTGCCAAAATGAGGAGACAAAGAAACATGGCCCAAATGAAAGAACAGATCAAAACTCCAGGAAAAAAAAAAAAAGTAAACAAAATGGAGATAAGCAATCTATCAGCTGCAGAGCTCAAAGCACTAGTTATAACGATGCTCAAGGAACTTAGTGAGGACCTCAACAGCATAAAAAAAGATCCAGTCGTAAATGAAGGATACACTAACTGAAATAAAGAACAATTTACAGGAAGCAACAATAGAATGGATGAAGCCGAGAATCAAATCAATGACTTGGAACATAAGGAAGCAAAAAACAACCGATCAGAACAACAAGAAGAGAAAAGAGTCCAAAAAATGAGGATAGTGTAAGCAGCCTATGGGGCAACTTCAAGCGTTCCAACATTCACATCATAGGGCTGCCAGAGGAGAAGAGAAAGAGCAAGGAATTGGAAATCTATTTGAAAAATAATTAAAGAAAACTTCCCTGACTTGGTGAAGAAAATAGACATGCAAGTCCAGGAAGCACAGAGAGCCCCAAACAAGATGCATGCAAAGAGGCCCACTCAAAGACCCATCATAATTAAAAAGCCAAAAGTTAAAGATAAAGAGAGAATCTTAAAAGTAGCAAGAGAAAAGCAGTTCGTTACCTAGAGGGGAGTTCCCATAAGACTGTTGGCTGACTTCTCAAAAGAAACTTTGCAGGCTAGAAGGGATTGGCAAGAAATATTCAAAGCCATGAAAAGCAGAAGTCTACAGCCAAAATTGCTCTGCCCAGCAAAGCTGTTCTTTAGAATTGAAGGTCAGATCAAGAGCTTCCCAGACAAGAAAAAACTAAAGGAGTCCATCATCACCAAAACATTATTATATGAAATGTTAAAGGGGACTTATTTAAGAAAAAGAAGGTCAAAACTATGAACAATAAAATGGCAATAAATACAAACCTATCAACAACGGATTCTAAAAAACAAACTAAGCAAACAAGGACACAGACAGAATCATGGACAAAGAGAGGATTCTGATGGTTGTCAGATGGTAGGGGGAGCATAGGGGAATGGGTGGAGAGGTGAGGGGATTAAGAAGTACAAATAGTCCTGCTGGTGTGGCTCAGTGGATTGAGCACTGGCCTATGCACCAAAGGGTCATTGGTTCAATTTGCAGTCAGGGCACATGCCTGGGTTGCAGGCCACTCCCCAGTAAGGGGTGCTCTAGAGGCAGTCACACATTGATGTTTCTCTCTATCTCTTTCTCCCTCCCTTCCCCTCTCTAAAAATAAAAAAAAAATAAATCTTAAAAAAATGAATTACAGATAGGTAGTTACAGAATAGCCATGGCAATGTACAGTGTAGGAAATGGAGTAGCCAAAGAACTTATATGCATGACCCATGAACATGAACAGTGGTGGGAGAACTGCCTGAGGGAATAGGGGGTGCTGGGTGAAGAAGGAACAAAGGGGGAGAACCAGGGCAACTGTAATAACATAAAAAATAAAATATAATTAAAAATAAAACTGTAATACACTTGAAACCTATATAATTTTATTAACCATTGTCACCCCAATACATTTAATAGAAAAAGAAAAAAGCTAAAGTGCATACACAGATAAACAGGATAGACTAGAACAGAAAGTCTAGAAAGAGACCCAAGTACATATGGAAATTAGGATATGGAAAGGTGGCATCTCAGGTCACTGGGCCAAAGATGGAGGTTTTGATAAACACTGATGGGCATTTACTAAATGCTGGTTGCTCCTTTGGGAGAAGATAACATTAGAACCATACCACACATCATACATAAGGGCAAATCAAGGAATTAAAAAGCAAAGGCATAAAACAATACAAGTATTAGAAGAAAACCTTAATATAGGGAAAAATCTAACTATGACTCAAAATCTCATGTAACAGAAGAAATTATTAATAAAATTGTTTACACAAATATTTTAAAGTCATATTGCAAAAATTACCATAAGCAAAGTCAAAATACAACTGAAAAACTAAGAGAAAATATTTACAACTATACCACAGATAAAGGACCAATATCCCTAATATACACAGAACTCTTACTATTAGAGGAGAGAAAAAAAGCCCAAAAACTTGTAAGAAAAAAATCAGCAAAAGACATGAATAGATAAGTCACAAAAAGATATAAAAACTGCTCTTAATAATATGAAAAAGATAGAAAAGATGTTCAACCTCACTTAGAATACTTAAAGACTTAATTTACTTTACCTTCAAACTGGTAAAAAATTAAATAGCATAACAACATACTCTTGGCAAAGCTGTGGGGGCAGGGGCACTCTCATACATTGCTGGCTGGCATGCAAAAATGGCACAGAACTTATGGAGGGAAATTTGGCAATAGCTAACAAAACTACATAGGGGTCAATACTTACCTTTTGACCTAGCAATCCCACTTCTCAGAGTTTACCCTGCAGCTACACATCACATCAATATTAACATACACATGCACAAGGTTACACATTGGAGCATTGTTTGTAATTGCAAAATACTGGAAATGACCTAAATGCCTATATATCAGAGAGTGGATAAATAAACCATGGTACACAGTACCTCCACATAACAGATTACTAAACAACTGTAATAAAAAAAAGACTGAAGAATATCTCAATGAACTAACATGGATTGATTTTCAGGATGTACTGTAAGTGAAAAAGGCAAAGTATAAAAGAATGTCTATAGTGTGCTACTCTTCATGTAAGAAAGAAGGGGGTATAGAAAATATACACATCTGCTCATTTGTTCAATAAGAAACACAGAAAAGATAAATCAGAAACTAGTGATATTACTACTTATGAACATGTGGTGGAAGCAGGGTGGAAAATAAGGGAGATGTTGATAGGATAGAATCCTAGGGTGGAGAGTGACAAATTTCTGAGTGTGTGTGTGTGTGTGTGTGTGTGTGTGTAAAGACAGGGGAGGTGTATACTGAATATATATAGTATACACATTATATAGAATATATTCTTTATATATACACATATGTGTATATCTATGAATGTATGTGTGTATGTGTGTGTGTGCGTGAGCGCACACACACACACACACAACACACACACACAATGGACCAAGCTGTATTTCATTAAAGGAACATATCCCACTAAAAGGGGTGGGAAGATCTAAACCAAGTAATTTTTGAACACAGTATTTAGACTATATGCTCCCAGGCTAAAGAGAGAAAGAACACTAAACAAACATCAAAGTCTATTTAGTAGGGGTTTTCTTCTAAAAAATATGAATTAGCAATTCAAAAATACTTTCTATGTATTCTAGGACTGAGCAAATAAGGAATACATTATGAACAATAGGAGCCATTTTTCTTCATGAGAAATAAGTAACAAATATGTACAAGTGAGAATGAGCTCTGTGGTACTGGAGTAAATTTTAAGGTATCAGTATGAAATCATGGTTTTTAACAGGTCAATAGATATATAGACAGAAATGTGTGTAGAGATTATATGTAATGTGATGAAATGTAATAATGAGACAATATATACATATATTTCCCAAGTTTGTCTGGTTTAAGAGCCTCAAAGCAATGATTTTCCAGTAGAAATGGACACTTCCAATGCCTAGATCTTGGCTTCTAAATACCATTCACCACTATATGGAACCAGGGCTTCTTGGAGAAACAATTGATTTCAGGGCTAGGTCTGGGAAAGTACAAGACGAACCCAGAATTTCTAGCTGTGCCAGGAAGTAAAAACATGCTCAAAGGACAATAGGAACACATCAGAAGGACAGAGGAACCACCTTGAAGGGGGTCCCACCGGCCAAATCTGGGACAATTTGAACACCAAAATAAAAAATGGTAGCAACAGATTATAATCCTTTGAATAAAGTAAGAACCCATGAGTCCATATTGACAATGAGAGATTTAGAAGTGAACAAGAAATTATTTAGGGCCCAAGAAGTCCATAATGCAGTGGGCAAGAGAGCCCCAAACAGGCAAGCATGAAGGGAGCTCTACCCCTGGGCAGCACTACTTCCCCACAGGAGGGCTTCCTGGAAATAGTAATGTTTGGGTATGGGGAAGGGTCTGGAAGTGACTCACGAAGGCCCTTTACGCATCCGGGGTGTGCTCATGGCCCACTGCTTGATCCTGCTTAGGCTCTGCTCATTGAGGAGCCGCTGACCCTCAGAGGGCATGCAGTCCACGTAGAGGTTGTACAGCAGCAGTGCCTCTGTGTTCTTCCGCAGGGCGTTGGCCTGGACCACACGCTGTGTGAACACACGTGGGTCCTCGGCACAGAAGAGAAGCTGGATCCGCGGCACCCAGTATTGGCAGATCAGGAGGGGTGGCCTTCCTGGGGCCAGGCAGGTGCAAGAGAGAAGGGAACAGTCAGTTGCGCTCTCTGTGTTGGAGCACCAGGTTGCAACCTGGCTTTGCTGCTGACACATGGTAGCCCTGAGCAAGCAGTTTCCCTTTTCTGACCTCTACCACATCTGTGAAATGGGTGTGTTGGTACTCCCTGCCCTGCCCACCTCACAACTTGTCATGGATAGATGTGAGAGTGCTTTGTAAACTGTTAAGAGCTTTGCACAAACAAGGAGCTATAAAGGGGTGGCTGTTTACATGCCCATTCCTTGATGCCACATCAGAGCGGACATCCCTAACTGATGGGCCTCAGGCACCTTCTCAACATCATGCTGAGTTAGTATACCAACACCAGATTCTTAGAGTTGGTATATCAAATAATGGTCACTTGCCCTTTCTGGGGTCTCTGGGTGGGACCTCTGGTTCTCACTGGTCAGGGACAGACAGCCACAGGACAAACAGAGCAAGGGAAAATTCCAACATAAGCAGGCTGTGCCCTAGGTGGGGGGTTGGCTTCAGTCACAGGCCAGGCCCAGCATGAGCTGGGGGTCCACCTTGATTGGGGACAGAAAGCTTGTACCTTCAGCGGTGACCCCTCCATTCAGGATAGGCTTCCCCATCTCATCTCGCACCAAGCCATTCTCGTCTGTCTTGTGCACCAGGTACAGCTTCTTCTCCTTGTCGTAGTCCAGGACACCAACATTGAACCATTTATACTTCAGGTCCCGACTTTTGGGGTCCTCTGAAACAGGAGGGAAGCCCACCAGTGTTCCTTGTCATGGGGTGAGCAGGGCCTCTAAGTGTGGGCAGCAGGTGCTGGCAATGGGCCCCAAAGGTCATTAGTCTAGCCTTATTCCCACCAGGAAGGCACACTCTGGGTCCAGCAGAGTGGGGGCCCTGTTTCCTTCTAGCTGAGCTGGATTTTGGGGAAGCCCTGCAGCAGGAGGAGCCAGAAGGAGTAGCCCTCTCTGCCCTTGTGCTCTGCATGACCCCACCAGGGCAGAGGGAGAGACAGACAGACAGAGAGAGACAGAGACAAAAGCTAGCAGGCCTGGGAGAGGAGGGAGGAAAGCACCAAGCAAACAGACCTATTGAGGATCTAGCTGTAAAGGTCATCATGTCTGAGCTAGACTCCTTCAAACTGACCAATTCCAGGGTGACCTATGCCTTTCCCATAGGCTTAGAGGAAGGGCAAAGTGACCTATGCTCTTCCCATTGGCTGTCTGTGGCAGTTGAGCCCGTTGGCCCCTCATATCAGGACAGGTTAGGGCAGGGAAAAAGCCTGTTGCCTTGCAATGACCTCCAAAGGGGCCTCAGGGACTCTTTAGTCTGGATGAGCCTCCCATCACTCCCTGGGCTGAAAGCCTACTTCTCCAGCTTACCTCCTGCCACTGCACCCCACATTATTTCTCTCTGGCCACACTGGATGTCTGGCTATACCTGAGACTTGGAAGCTTGCTCTTGCATTTGCATTGGCTGTGCCCTCTGCCTGGAACAGTCTTCACTCAAGTCACCTTATTGCTGGTTTGTTCCCTGCTCATGGTTTCTCATTGGAGAAACATCTCTGCCTAAAGTAGTGCCTTTACCCCAGGCATTCTCTGACCAGTTAACCTGCTTGTGCCTATCAAAGAGCTTAAGTCATACTGTGTATGCATCCTCTCCTGGTCCTGGTCAGCCTCCTCACACTAGTGTCAGCACCTCAAGGGCAAAAGCAACTTTGTTCCATCTTGATCACAGTGGCATCATTGTGCCTAGAATGGAAACTGGTATGTGTAATGGATACTCAGTAAACTTTTGTAGAAATTAGGCACACATGGCACAGTGCCAGGCAGAGAAGGCCTCAATACATACTGGCTTAAAACAAATATGGGCATCCGGCCCCCACACAGCTGATCAAAGAAACTTTGCTTCAGGCTAGAAGGGATTGGCAAGAAATATTCAAAGCCATGAAAAGCAGAAGTCTACAGCCAGAATTGCTCTGCCCAGCAAAGCTGTTGTTTAGCATCGAAGGTCAGATCAAGAGCTTCCCAGACAAGAAAAAACTAAAGGAGTCCATCATCACCAAAACATTATTATATGAAATGTTAAGGGGACTTATTTAAGAAAAAGAAGATCGAAAGTATGAGCGATAGAATGGCAACAAGTGGAACTTCTGGCCAAGATGGGGGTGTAGGTGGATACACTTTGCCTCCTCACACAACCAAAAGGACAATGACAAATTTAAAAGCACAAAATAACCAGAACAAAAAATAGCCAGAAAATCGAACTGTATGGATGTCCGACAACCAGGGAGTTAAAGAAGAAAACATTCCTCCAGACTGATAGGAAGGGCGGAGACGGGCAGCTGGAGCAGAGAGGACATGTGGCAAGGCGGCAGCTGGAGGACCAGGCTGGCAAGGCTATGGCTGGCAGACTGAGTGGTCCACATTTGTGTGTGGATAAACCAGAGGAACAGCCAGGGAGCGAGACAGACTGCACAACCCAGCGTTCCTGTGTGGGAAAAGAAAGCCTCAAAACCTCTGGAAGTCAAAACCTGTGTGGGTTGCAGCAGCGGGAGAAACTTCCAGCCTCACAGGAGAGTTCGTTGGAGAGACCCACAGGGTCCTAGAACATGCACAAGCCCACCCACCTGGGAATCAGCACCAGAAGGGCCCAATTTGCTTGTGGGTAGCAGGGGGAAGTGACTGAATGCCAACCGGGAGCTGAGCAAGTGGCATTGTTCCCTCTAGAACCCCTCTCCCACATACAGCATCACAACTCAAAGGCCTGGGTTGCCCTGCCCTGGTGAATACCTAAGGCTCTGCCCCTTCCAATGTAACAGGCATGCTGAGACAAAGAAATGTGGCCCAAATAAAAGAATGGATCAAAGCTCCAAAAATAGAACTAAGCAATGAAGAGATAGCCAACCTATCAGATGCACAGTTCAAAACACTGGTAATATGGATGCTCACTGAATTGGTTGAATACGGTCACAAAATGGAGGAAAAAGAGAAGGTTACGCAAAATGATATAAGAAAAATATATAGGGAACCAACAGTAAAGGAAAGGAAACTGGGACTCAAATCAACTATTTGGAGCAGAAGGAAGAGATAAACATTCAACTGGAACAGAATGAAGAAAGAAGAATTCAGATAAATGAGGAGAGGCTTAGGAACTTCTGGGACAACTTTAAACGATCCAACATCCAGATCATAGAGGTACCAGAAGGAGAAGAAGAAAAGCAAGAGATAGAAAATCTATTTGAATAAATAATGAAGAACTTCCCCAATCTGGCCAAGGAAAGAGACTTCCAGGAGATCCAGGAAGCTCAGAGAGTCCCAAAGAAGTTGGACCCAAGGAAGCACATACCAAGGCACATCATAATTAAGTTACTCAAAATCAAAAATAAGGAGAGAATCTTAAAAGCAGCAAGAGAAAAGGAGATAGTTACTTGCAAAGGAGTTCGCATAAGACTATCAGCTGATTTCTCAAAAGAGACCTTGCAGGCAAGAAGGGGTTGGAAAGAAGTTTTCAAAGTCATGAAAAGCAAGGACCTACAATCAAGATTACTCTATCCAGCAAAGCTCTCATTTAGAATGGAAGGGCAGATACAGTGCTTCCCAGGTAAGGTCAAGTTAAAGAAGTTCATCATCATGAAGCCCTTATTATATGAAATGTTAAAGGGGCTTATCTAAGAAAAAGAAGATAAAAAACTATGAACAGTAAAACAGAGGGGCGGGGGAGAAAGAATGGGGGAAAAGGTACAGGGAATAAGCAGCATAAATAGTAGGTACAAAATAGGCAGGGGGAGGTTAAGAATAGTATAGGAAATGGAGAAGCCAAAGAACTTATATGTACAACCATGGACATGAAAGGGCGGTTGAGGGGGGTGATGCTGGTGGGTGGGGTGGTATAGGGTTGAGGGGAATAAATGGGGGAAAAATGGGACAACTGTAATAGCATAATCAATAAAATATAAAAGAAAGGGCAACAAGTACAAATCCATCAACAACTGAATCTAAAAAACAAACTAAGCAAACAAGAAGAACAGAGACAGAATCATAGATATGGAGTATGTTTTGATAGTTGCTTAATGTGAGAGGGGTATGGGGAACTGGGTGAAGAGCTGAGGGGACTTAGAGGTACAAATAGGTAGTTACAGAATAACCATGGGGATGTAGAGTACAGTGTAGGAAATCGATGGAGTAGCTAAAGAACCTATGCATGACCCATGCACATGAACAATGGTGGGGCAATTGCCTGAGGGAGTGGGGGGTGCTGAGTGAAGGGGGACATGGGGGAAAACTAGGACAACTGTAATAGCATAATCAATAAGATAATTAAAAAAACAAATGTGGGTAATACAGAGTGGACTGAGGAAGGAAGAAGGGCTACAACTCCCAGAAAACACTCCCTAGAGGTTGATGCCAGGTAGGTGAGTAAAGGAAGTTGCTCTGGTATACCTCACCGGCCTTGGTTCTGTTTTTGCTTTCCCTTCCTTTCCTAGTAAGTTTCCTTTTCGAAAATACTGACCTTGCCTTGGTTCAGCTTAAAGGAAAAGATGTCATAAGAAACCCCCAGCGGAAAACAAGAGTTCTCTGGCAGAAATGCTCCCTGCAAGCCGTTCCTCCCGCTCCAAAGGCCCGGGCCAAGTGAAGGGGTGCAAACAGAAGCACTCGGGGGAGGCTGGTACTTGGTTGCCTTTAAGGTTAATGCAGCCCCAAACATTCTGGTTTTATCATCAGGAATTGGCGATCCGGGTACAATTGAGTTAAATTCTTTTTGTAATTAAGTAAAAAATAAAGGGAACATTCTGGGCTTCTTGTCTAGTTCGGAGAAATTGATTCCAGCATTAACCTGATTTTAAATCAAAGCATAAAGTTAACAGCATGCTCAATGGACTCATTGAGGGCCCCCTGGATGCTGAGCAGCCTTAAAACCAACATGGCTCTTACACTCCTCCCTGCCACCTGGCCCACTCTTTGCTCCATGGTGGCTTGTCCACCCACTGGCAGGAAGCAGAGCAGCCCTCAGCCCCGCACAGGGGTGTGACCAGCTCCAATCTCCAACCCCATGACCCAGACCTTCCTAGGATGCCTGCGCAGAACCAGCAACACAGGATAGGGGAGAGGCTGTGGAAGCTCACCCTGGCACTGTTCCAAACAGCGGCCAGCTAGAGAGAGCCTCCATGGGCCCCAGGGCAGACCTGGGGCCCATGGAGGGGCCAACACAGACAAGGCAGAGCAAACATAGGCATCAGTGTGGGTATGTGTGTGGGGTGCGATACTGGTTGCAAATGGATGATGGTAGGAGTGAATGCGTGTTGGCAAAAATGTGCATATGAGTGCACCAGCCTGTGTTTGTGATTGTGGGGGATGGTGTGTGTGACAGTGAGCATGCTTGTGAACATGTGTGATAGTGTGTCTCTGTGCTTGCAAGTGTGTGAATGTATGTGACAGTGTGTGTGTTGTTCACACAGAGGGAAACGCTGAGAGGCCACAGTTAGAACTGGAGCAATGGTGATGTCTGGGTGGTGGGATGGAAGAGTTTGCACTGTGCCCCTTATGCACATGTATATTTTTATTGCCAATAAGTCAAAGCTACTTTCTTTTGTTTTTAACACTAGACACCATCCAGCTGTCCTTTCCCCTGCCCTCCCACCAACACCATCCCTGGCCCCTGCATTTCCTGCCTCTGTGTGACCAGCCCCTTGGCCAGTATCCTAGCTGGGACGTTTTAAAATGTGGGGCCCTCACCTCCCACAGCTGCCAGGCCCCAGGGCAGCCCAGGAATCCATGACAGAGCCACCGCCAGGATGGGATGGTACAGGCCAGGATCCTGCCCCACACCCAGGCTGGCCCTGCTCACCATGCCCCAGGAAGTCATCAGTGGGCAAGAGGGCTTTTCCTGGGACTGGTTTCCTGTCCTGAGACCCTGGCTCCAAGCCCATGTCGATCCATTCACTGGGAGTCCGGCAGTCAAACTCCTCATTGTCGAACACCTGGATAAAAGCAGCAGACATCACGAGGAGGCAGCTCAACCTAGTGGGGCCTGAGTAGGCTGGGCATGCCAGAGAATGGGGGTGCCTACGTAGGCTCCTCCTCAGGCGCAGGTGCTGCAGACTGGGGACCGGAGAGCTTAGCCCCTCCTCTGCTGCTCACACTCATCTGAGTCCTGGTTCTATGAAACCCAGGATCCTTGTCTAGCCAAGCCATCTTTAGGTTCAGGCAGAAGGGTACCTGGGGACTCATAGTGGGATATGGGCTCTCTCTCCCACTGCCCAGAATTACCCTGAGGCCTCAGGCCTGAGGTGAGAGGTGACCCTTGGATTTTCCTGAGCACCCCATCCAGACTGGAAATGGTAGAGATTCAGGGTTGTCAGATCACCCTTAGTAGGGTGATGTGCATCTGGATTCAGTCCTGCCTCCCCACAAGAGATACTCAGGGCCATGAAGAGGAAGGGTGAGGAGGTGGGTGAAAGCCAGAGCAGGCGATCCTCCCTCTTTCTCCTCCTTTGACTCAGTTTCCCCATTGGTATCCCAAAGGGGCTGCAATGATGCCCTCCTCCACTCCTGGTCTCCCCATCTTGGTGAGCCCAGAGCAGTGGTCAGGGAGGCCTGCACATACTCCACAGTTCAACGGGGCTGCCTCTTGGTGCCTGCGGTGGGGATGGGGATGGGGGCAGGCCTACAGGCTACCTAAGCTCCAAGGGAAGAAGTGGAGAATCAGCATCCCATGGGTCCCGGGGCCCCTCTGCCTCAGCCTAGGATGTTTGAGACCCCTATCGTGCTCTAATTATGCAGTTTCCTGTTTGACAAGTAAGCACTTGTGACTGCCATGGGATCTGTTTTCTGGTTTGACCCCTCAGCCAAGGTCATGCACCCCATCCCCTGATCACCAGCCCTCCATGGAAGCTGTGCTCACCTTCAGTGGGAGATAGATGGGGAATAGCGGGTCATTGCCCTGCTCGATGGTCTGGGGGTGGTAGGGGTCTGGGTGCCTGGGCATGAGTTTGTTGGAGTCGATGCCCTCATTGGCCAGCAACTGCTCAATGTCCAGGCTCAGGTACAGCTGTTTCCTCCTGGTGGAGGAACACAGGGAATCTTATGACTGCTTGTGTAAGGTCGCTTGCCCAATGGGTGTTAGCAAAAGCCCATGGGTTTGAGGTGGTAAGGATGTGGCTCAGGGACTCATCAGGGAGTGGTGCGATGGCTGGAACTAGTGTTCTGGTCTCCAACTGCCCTTTTGTCCTGCCTGGCAGTTCTACCGCATTGATCCAAATATCACCCTCCCCAATTCCACAGCAAGGAAAGCAATTTGTTCATATCGAGAGACCAAAAAACTAGAGGATTTGATTTGAACACTTGCACAGAGGCTCATTTTAGTGACCTCTGCCATGGGAATGGCCGCTGAGTTGCCTGCTGTCCCTCACCCTGAGCTGGGCAGACACAGCCTCCTGAGGACAGCCCCTCCCACAGCCCATCCAGCATACCTCTCAATCTCAATTTTGCGGGGGCACTGGCCCGGCAGCACCAAGAAGGGCACCTGCACTTTGGGCTCATAGGCCTGCAGTGGGAAGTCAGCCTGGGTGAGCAACTGGGTGGTGGGCCCGATGTGCTGCTGCTCCAGACGCTCCTCGAAGTCCTCAGGAACCTCAAAGGTTCTGACTACACGTAGAGGAAGGGGCAGGAGCTGCAGAGATTCATACTGGGGCCCAAAACCCCCACTCCAAGACAAAGCACAAGGCAGGTATCAGGCATATACCCTACTTTGGGGTATGGGAATCTCAGAGCCAGCCTATGGCCAGGCAGTGGTGGGAGAAGCCAGATGTAGCACCAGGCAGCCAAGGGAATGCAAGCCTGAGGGATGAGGGCCTCCAGAAGGTCTGTTTGGTCCTGTTCTAAGCTCAGAGCCAGCACGCTGTCCACAAGCCCAGCACCAGTGGCCATTGCTCAAGCCAGAAGCTATATCAAAACACCAGTGAGTATTACAACTAGACAGGAAGGCTGAGTGGTAGCTCCTTGTACATTTGGGATGTTCCTGCTACCCCTGCCCTGGAGGCCCCTTGAAAGCACATCAATCTGAACACCATTTATTCCCTGGGATCAATTGCTGCCTCCAGGCAGCCTGGATATTATAGAGTAGGGATATCACCACCTGGGCCCTGGGGGACCGTCAAGTCGCAAAAAGGACACCACTACTTAGACAACCAGGACAGACAGAAGCTTTCATTCCAGGTCTTGGAGGAGGGGAGCTGGTAGACAGGGACCTACTGATAAAGTGACCATTCCAGTTTTCTTGGGACAGGTGTTGCTCAGGACTCAGGCTGTTAAATGGAAAGTTCCAGAAAAACTGAGACCATAGAGGTGGGAAGTAAGGTGTGGGAATATGCTCCAGGAGATGAGCCGCCTTCCCCCGGAGCTGGCTGGGCTCAGGATAGCTAGGTGATGACTTCCCTCCACTCTCCTGGGAGGCCCTGGGCCTCATGATCTCCATGGCTCATTGGAGGCCACTTGCCCTCAGCTGACGTTTATTCTTTCACTAGAGCTGCCAAGTACTCGGGGAACCTCACAGCCTCACACTACCAAGAAGTTCTGGCCAAGAAGGCTGTTTTCAGACCCCTACGCACCTGCTCTTGAGCCTGTGGGTTTGTGAGACCATTCCACTCCCAGAACTATGGGCTCCTGGCCCTGAGTCTCACGGGCCAAGAAGGAGCCAAGGTGAGGAGAGCAAAGTCTGGCCTCTGGCCCCTGTTGCATCCATGAGCCTGAGGCAGGCTTCTCAAACACTCCACTTTTCCTCACATGGGTGGGGTCGCAGAGCTGCTGACCACCCTCACCTTACCCTGCCATGGAGGGTAAAAACACCATTTCCAACAGCTCCGCAGCTCTCGCATCTGTGGTTTGTAACAAATGTCTGGGCCGCATATACTTGTGAGACTGGATCCTCAGGTCACAGCATGAATGCACATGCATGTGACATTTCCTGTGCCACTTTGGGGGGGTCACAAATCACATGAGGCCAATGGGTCCCCGGCAGTACTAATATCGGGAGTGCCAGCAAGGAGCCAGGCCTCTGCTAGGGCTGGAGAGGACGGGCAGACAACTGGTACCATGGGGCACCAGTGTCTGATCTCAGGGGGCAGGCATCCTGTCTGCTGGCCAGGTGGGTGGGCCCCACCTAATTCCTCACTGTCACTGGGGGCCCCACCCTGCCTGTTGCCTCTCCTAGAGCCACCCTATTCTTCCCTCTGCCAAGGGGGACCGCCCCACTCCCGGGAGACCTGTCCCAGTCCTTACAAGACTCATCACAGGGACAGAAGAGTCCTTTTTCCTTCCAGGAAACATCTCCAGGGCACATTCCTGTGTCAGGCCCCCTTCGAGATGCTAAGGCCTTAGCGGGGAACAGCTCAGACGCGGGCCTGGCCTCCTCCAAGCCCCATTCCAGGGGAGGCAGAAAAATGTACAGGTGAATGCTCTATTGTCCCCAGCTGGGCAGAGGGAACTGGAGCTGTGACCCTCAGCACCCCCAGCCTATCATGGTGCCCTTGTCACAGCTCTGCTAAGAGGAATGATAAAGCAGCTGTGATTCAAGGAGCAGTCAGCAAGCACCCAGTTCAGTGAGCTGGGCCTTATGGACGCAGGTACCCACAAAGCACCTTATCTCTTGTTACCCCCATTTTACATTTGAGGAAACTGAGACTTTCATCCAGGAAGAGATAGCCTTCCTGAGGCTAGAGGCCCTGCTTCTAACTGTACTCGCTCACCCAGCTCCCCAGGGCACTGACCTTTTGGGGTGAACTTGTCAAGGTCCGCCTGCCGTAAGAGGTTCTGGTTCATGCAGGGGCCACGGCATACTTCCTAGAACCAAACCCCAGAACCCCGAGGGGGAAATGAACATCCTGGGGACAGGCAGGACCTGGGAGGCACCCCAAGGCCAGGTGTCTTCCCCAAGTCCACTGGGGAGCACCACAGAGGCATGGGGATAGGGCAGAACCAATGATTTTGTACAATTTCTCATTCAGAGGCTATAGTGGGCCACAAACTCTGACCACCTGAGACGCCCCTGGCCCTATCTTGTTCTTGTCCCATACTCCTCACTCTGAGAACACTCCTTGTGTGTGTCCAGGAACTGAGCCACCAGACAGAGGTACTGCATGGCCAGCAGGGATCTCTGTGTGGGCCTCCCCTCTCAAGGGCCACTCTGGCACCCCAGGCAGTCTGGGTATCAGTGGGTCCTTGTTCTATCTCTCTTGGCCCCTCTCCCCTGCCTAAAACCTTCCTAACACTGTCTGGTGCCTGTGGGGCTCCATGAAGTCCCCCTAGCCACTCCGTCTCTGTCTTGTCTCTTCCCCAAGCCTCTGTCTCTCCCCTCACAATATACCCTCATCCTCCCCATGGGCCATTGGCTCTGTCAGGAACCCCACGCCTTTGTACCTTCTGTGCCTTCTGCCTGGGACACTGGCCCCCAGCCGCTTTCTTACCATCTCTTAGATCTCAGCAGTATGCCACTTCATCCAAGGACACCTGCCAAACCAGAGCTGGGCAGGGGGAGGTAACTCCTCCACTAAAGCCATTGCTCCATGACAAAAGAGACATGGCTATCTCGTTTTCACTGTGTCCAGTGCTCAGTTCAGGGCCTGTGACACAGCAGGTGCTCAGTAATGAATTGTTGAATGGATGAACAGAAGGATGAATGGAAGGGTGGATGGATGGACAAATTGATAGATGGATAGACAGATAAGTGAACAAATTAACTGCTGGATGGATGGATGGATGGATGGATGGGCAAATGAAGCCCACAAGGAGGCCTCAGTCTTGGTAGGAGACAGCTGCCACACTCACCCCAAGTTGATCCAAGGTTCCAGGGCTGAGGATGTCAGAGTAGAACCCACGCTGCTTCATCAGTGGATATTTCTTTTCAGTGCTTGTCAGGGGCAATTTCTGGGACTGCCCTAAATCTGAGAGCATGGGTGGGACCACGGGCAAGGGTAAAGCTTGGGGATTGGGGTCAGGGCTTGGAGGAGGTTTCTCTGACCCAGAATCATATCCCAGAACCCTCCTCAGGCTATGTTCTAGGCCTTGATGATTCCTCCTCTGACTATACTTTTGGCTGTCAGGAATATGGCTGCATTCTGGGTCCTGAGGGGTCCTTCCTGGGCTGCAGCCTCCTATGTCAGACTGTTCCATGCCGTTTCTCAGGGTGATGGCCAAGCCAGAGCTCCTAAGAGAAGATATTGGCATCAATGAGCCCTTGCCAGCTTCGAGTCAGTCCCTAGGGACACCAGGATACAGGATGCCTTGTTTGCCTCCTGAATCAAGCCCATCCTTCTATGCACAGATAAGAGAAGAGGGGGTGTGGAGAGAGTGGTCTCCGCCTAACCTGGAAAGACACACAGTGCAGGGAAGGTCCCGCCAGGAGACACACCTTCCCTGAATGCTGCATGTGAGAAATGAACTCACAAAGTCAGGGCTGAGTGAGGAGGGTCTGAGAAGCTCTGCAAATGTCCCTACTCCAATGCATCCTTCTGCACTTGCCTACACCCTCTCCCCCATGTTAGATAGCAAGGCCTGTCTTCTCACTAAAGGAGAGAGAGGGCAGCCCAGAACTCACTTACTCAAAGAAAGGCCCTGATTGGTTTTCCCCCAAATGACTTTCACCCACAAGCAGCCCCAGTGTCCTCACCCCAGCCCTACTGGTTGCCCTGCCTCTCCCCAGGTGGGGATGGGGCCATGCCCTGTCTCCCCATCCGTGCTTGTGCCCTCAACCATACCCCAGGATCCAGAGGGCTAAATGGCCCCCACAGAGGGACCCTGATCCTTCACTGGACCACAGAACCCACTGCCAGAAACTTTGATTAGGGTCAGCCCCGTTTAGGAAACATATGCCCTGCTCTCTCCCCAAAAGGAGCAGGAGATGTGCCATCAGGCTGCATAGTCATCCACCATTCTAAGGTCAAGGGTGTGCAGAGTTTTCACTGCATGGTGAACAAGCCCTTACCAAGCCATTGTTGCTTTCAGCTACCTCAAAATGCATCACAGGGGAAACTGCTTGGTCAGGAGAGCATTACAAGAAATTGGACAAGGGTGTCGAGGAGAAGAGGTTTTCATATAGTATTGATGCAAAAACAAAAATGAGTGAGTCTACAGTTATCTCAATAAAAATTTCAATTAAATAAAAGGAGCAGCTTAACAAAAGGAAATAGGGACCTAGTTCAAATAACACCCCCTCCTCATTTCCCATTCCATTTCCTACCCACTCCATACGGGGAGAAGGCAGCCAGGAGCTTGCAATACAGGCTGCTCTTTTGGCTTGGTGTTCTGTTTTCCATCATATCCATTTTAGCGGTCATGGTAGGCCTCCTGTTGGGTCATGCCAGGGGAATCTTGCCTGGACTGATCTGGACGGTGGGTGGGCAGCTGGGGATGTCTGGAGCATGCTCCCCAGCAATGCCAAAGCAGCCTGCAGCTGCTAAGCCCATTTCTAAGAAAGAGGTGGTGAGTTGGCAAGGTCACTGGAGGGACCGTGAAGGACAGGTGGGGCTCTGGCAGGAAGCCCTAGTCTCTGAGCCTAAAGGCTGACCAGCTCCTATCCAGTCAGGCGTATCCCACCAGAACTCTGCTCCCTGAATCCACTCCCTGATGGCCAGCTGCTTCCTAGGGCAGATGCTGAAAACAATGCTAAGTCTGGTCCACCTGTCTGACTGACAGTCACCAGCCCTTCCAAGAGCACCCTGAAGAACAGAGGAGCCCCTGGGGATCAGCCCCACCGTGGCTGCAAACTTACAGATGTCTGCCTCATCTTTGAACAAATAGAGCAGGCCTTGCAGAGGCCAAGGTCCCAAATCCACAGAAAAGCGTTCCATTTCCTGGTTTCCCCAGCTCCCAAACAAGCTTGACTATGCTTGGCTGCTTCACTGGTATGTTATAAGGATTGATGGAGATAGATGCAGAAATGTCCAGGAAGCCACAGTGTCACTGATGGCAAATGAAGTCTGCGATGGGGGGATTTGCTGCCCCTTTGAAGCATTTCCCCTGGAGCAGGTAGGCAGCGGGAGCGTGCATCCAGGCATGTCCCGAGAAGGAAGGTGGAAGCGGGAGCTGCAAACTCAGGGCCCTGTTTCCTCTCCGTCCCTTAGCCCTTCACAAGGATCGACAGCTTCCTTCCAGCCCCCCGCCCCCAATCCCGGGCACTTGTACGTTGCCAGTGTGCACAGGACCTGTGACAGATAGACAGAAACACCTCTCTCTTCTGTCACAGCCCCATGGGTGATGGCAACCTGTGCATGGGAGTGAGCGTGGCTGGCAAGAGGGAGAAGACATGGTTCCCAGCAAGACCTCCACTGGGCTCTCTCCCTCATATGTGTGAGGGAACTGGCCAGCAAGATGCCATGGGTGATCCAGTGCTGGGAATGGTAAATGTTATTAAGGGGCTTGCATTTAGTTCACGCATCATCTCATTTAAACCTCTGGGGTGGAAACTGAGACTATCTTCATTTCTCAGAGGTGGGAAAAACAAGGCTCAGAGGTTAGGTAAGCTATGCAAGGTCATACAGCCAGCAAGAGGCACAGCTGTAATTGAAACCAAGTTATTTTTTTTCCCCAGTCAGATCAAGGGGGAGCTCTATTGGCTTGAGCTAGAGGAGGCTTCAGATTGGATTTACTGATATTCAACCCCATGTGACCCAACCACCTGCCGGGCACTGGGCAGGATGGACATGATGAATAAGGGTATTTGATCCTCACAACAGGTAACATTTTTTTTTTTATCACCAGTCCACAAACAAGGAAACTAAGGTTTAGAGAGGTAAGAAACTTGCAACAGACACACAACCAAGAACTGGCATAAACTGAGTGGAAACTGAGATGTTCCCCTCTGGTTCATTCAAAGGTCCATGTCCCTAGCACCACAACACAGTGGTTCTCAAACTGTGTACCAAGGAACCCTGAGGTTCTGCAAAGTGTATACCTGTGAGGAGATGGGCCTAAGCAGGAGGGCTTCTAAGCCACCCACCCGATTCAACAGGAACCCTGTTCCTTTATGTTTCACATACCAGGGTTCTGTGTAAAGTCTCATTTGACAAGTGGATCTGTGGCTTAAGCGTTTTTGGAAGTCTCTGTCCTTGTGGGGCTACCTGGATAACAATACTGTAGACGCTAATAACCCCACAGGCTTGGGTCCTCTCCACCTTTTTTGGAGTACTCACCTGATGCGATCTGCTCTGTGTTCCCACAGCTGTCTGAGGCCTCTCCCTCCAGTGAACATCTCCCCTTATTATATATGCAAACACCTGTCTCACCTGCCTGCTGAGCCTGGTTGAGCATGAGGGCTGTAAATGCAGGAATTTTCCCATAACGTTGATCTTTAGAACCTTTGTACTGAGCACGGGACTGACATAGGCTTTGTACATACAGAGGAGGTGCCTGGAAAGTGTTTGCCTAATTATTGAATGAATGACGTGAATAAAGGGAGGCAGTTGACCTCCAACAACTTGTGAGACAGGTGCCACAATACTCTGCCAATTCACAGATGGGAACACCGATGACTAAGGAGACTTGAAGTGGTCACGATCAGGAGAGGGACTTGGGTAGCTGGCTGATAAGGACCAGAATCTGGGCTCCTTCCCTCCCTGGGTCTTCCACAGGAGGTGTGGGGCGAGGAGTGGGCCCCCCCCTCCCAAACTGGTCTGGTAAATACAGGACTTAATATGCAAGGCAGTTTAAAAATGCGCCCACTCCTTTTCCACTTGCCAACGCTCAGGAAGACTCAGGTTCAGGGGCAGGGATGTGGACTCTGGGATGGGAGGGCGTCCTCTCTCGCGTCCACCCGCCTCTGCGCCTTATGGGGTCCCCCTACCCGTGCTCGCCCCGCCAAACCTCCGCCCCACAGACCTACCGGCTGCACCAAGCAATGTCGCGTCTGGTGCCCAGTCTCTAGGGATGGAGGTTGGGCCCGTTGCTAAGGGGCCGGACCATTTGGCTCTGTGGGGCCGGGGCTTCCGTCGGAACCTCCCCAAGTCCGCACCGGCCTCCCCCGCACCCGGCGCGACTTGGTTCCTTCTTCCGTGACTTGTTGCTTCCCCTTCCTGGACCTGGGCCACCTCGGAGCGGCAGGAAAGTGTCAGCCTTCTAGTCTCTCAAATCCAGGCCCCATAGTCCCCTCTTCCTTCCCACTTTCTTCTAGAATAAGAGACAATAAAACCAAATGCAGTGCGAGAACTTTGACTGAATGCTGGGGTTTTGTTGTTGTTGTTGTTGTTTTTAACTGTAAATCATTTGGGGAGAATACTAGGGGAAATTTACGAACTGGAAGGTTGCATTTAAGCCACAGCTGCAGGACCAATGAGATTATTGCTCACCAATTGAAAGGGTGGCCCCTGGGTCTCTCCAGGGGCTCAGTGTAACAGCCACACCCACCCACAGGGTGGCAACTCTTCCACCTCCTTAAGGTGGGCGGTGGGTGCGCCCGCACCACCTCCCTAGTTTCAGGAGACCCATTACTCCAAAGACCTGGCATGGGTTCAGGCTTTTGTCCTCCTGCCTGTCCTGGATTTTGAATTATATTTAATTTTCTTAGATGTGATAATGGTATTGTGGTTATGGATGAGACTGTCCTTGTCTTAGCTGATGTGGATGGAAAAATTTCAGGACAAATGTCACAATGTCTGCTGCTGCGACTTCCCTTTCAAGCAGTTCAGCAAAATTGATATATAGGTAAACATAGGTAGGCCCTGGCCAGGTAGCTCACTTGGCTAGAGAATCATTCAGATATGCCGAAGTTGGGGTTTTGATCCCTGGTCAGGGCAAATACAAGAGTTAACCAATGGCCCTGGCTGGTGTGGCTCAGTGGATTGAGAGCCAGCCTGCAAACCAAAGGGTCACTGGTTTGATTCCCAGTCAGGGCACATGCTTGGGTTGCAGGCCAGGTCCCCATTTGGGGACAGGGGCATGTGAGAGGCAACCACACATCGATGTTTCTTTCCCTCTCTCCCTTCCTCCCCCTCTCTAAAAATAAATAAAATCTTTATTAAAAAAAAGAATTAACCAGTGAATGCATAAAGTGCAACAACTAATTGATGTTCCTCTTTCTCTCCCTCTCCCTTTCTCTCTCTCTCTCTGTCCCTCAAATCAGTAAATAAAAAATTTTTTAAAAGTATAGTTAGGAGATAAAGCATAAGTGGTCCAACGTTAACAACTAGGGGATCTGAAGGTTTACAGATGTCCACCCTACCAGTCTTTCAATTTTTCTGTAAAGAAACGAGGTGGGTTACAAACCAAAAGAAAATTTAAAAATCACCCCACCTTAACCTGAGAACCCCTGCCCAGAATCTTCTCAGATTTGCCCCATTTCATAGGTGGGGAAACTGAGGCTTGGTAAGACAGGTTGGTATTGGAGGAGGTAGTGGGACCTGATGCTCATTACATAAATGTCCTATTTTATTTGACATTTTAGTAATGCTGGCTTGGTGCCAGGCCTGTGCTGGGCACTAAGTGTCTAGATTTGAACTGGACCTTGTCCCTACCATAAAACATCTGTTCAGTTGGAGAGCCAGAGAGGCCAGGCCACAAGGAACTCGGTGTGTGTAGGGGTATAAACTGTGACTGGAGATAGTGATTCAGCCTTTGTACAGGTTTCTGCTTCCTCTGTCCAGAACATCTCTCTCCACCGACTCCTACTCCTGGCCAAATCCTTTTTATCCTTCAAGATCCTATGCTGATGCAAACTTTCCTGAGCACCAGCTCTGGTTTTATTTGCTTTTCTTTTGTTGGCATTCACACTCAGTGATCACTGTGGAAGGAAGGAAGGAAGGAAGGAAGGAAGGAAGGAAGGAAGGAAGGAAGGAAGGAAGAAGGAAGGAAGGAGAGTGAAGGAGAATGGAAGCAAGGGTGGCCATAGCTCTTCCAGGGGACAGAGACCCCCAAAGCCCTGTTTTGGGCAGCCTGACTCCTCTGTGGATGTGGGGATCGGCTGTGTACCCCACTCAACCTGTGGAGAGGCACTTGCTTCCCTGCTTTTTTTCTGGTACTTCCCATACTGGGTACAGCTGTCCAAAAAGCTGCAGTACCCATCCGGTTGCCAGGGCAACATCAGCCCATGGTGGGACGTCAGGGATGACAGGGGGAGAGTGCTAACCTTGGAAAGTTGCCAAGCAACACAGTGGGTTGGTGACATCATGGGGGCTATGGCTGTTGAACACACGAACAGGCCACTGCAGAGAGGATCCACTCTCAGGAGGTTCAGCTCATAGACTGACTCACCGTCTACTACTCAAGGGTCCCTGTTGTGCCCCTGAGCTGGCAGGTGGGCTTGAGTAGTTGGGACCAGGGAGGGAGTGCTTTTCCCAGCAGCCCTGGCAGCTCCACCTTGCACCTCTACAGGTATGGACAGTGGATGTGACTGCTTGCCTCTGTCCCTGGCAGGAGACTGTCAGTCTGTGGCTCAGTCTAGGTCTCAGGTGCCAGCCCTCTAAAGCCCCCATCTTCTCCAATGGTTGGCATGTGATCAAACTCTGATATCCCTGCCCTGCCCCGCCCCGCCCTGGGGGCCACCACATCTACTTGTGTTCCTTGGGAGAGGAACAAGGGGCTGAGCCATGAGCCCACCCTGAGCTCCTTGCCCCTCCTGTGGTGGGAGGGCAGTCTCTTGCCCTGTATGGGCTGGAAAGGAGGTCAGATTTGCTCTTGTTGAAATGAGGGGAGACTAGGTTCCTGCCAGAGCTTGTAGGGGGCCGTTCTCTGCCCATCTCTGGTGGCCTGGAAACTCAGGGCTTGGACAGACTGTTCAGGGTGCCCTGGCCCAGACCATGCCTTTCAGGCAAGGGGTGTGAGGACATTGGAGACCCATGCTCCACCCCCCGCCCATGTCTTCTTTCTGGCAGTGCTGAGGCAGGAGCACTGCTTCACTGGCTGCAGAGATGAAAGGCCCCCATGTGAATGGGAGACAGAACGGGCCCTTCACGTCGCCGGCCGGTTGGAACAGAGAGCCACAAGCTGCGCCCCACCAAGTGCTCCCACCACTGCCCTCCAGGCACCCTAAGTTAACTGAATCTGGGGACCAAATCGCCATTCTGACCTTTGCCTATCCTTAGGTAGGTCTACGAACAGGTCAGGAGGCCTGGGTCCTGCTGCCAACTCACTGGGCAAGTCTCTTGCTAGGCCTCAGTTTTTCCACCTGCACAGCGGGGAATACAGACCTTGCCCAGCCCTGTACTGGGGTCACCTGTACAGAGTGACCTGAGGGCAGCAGGATTGCCCCAAATACCTCCATTTCTGGTAAAAAAACGTTGTGCTCACCAGATCTCTGTGATGGAGTGTGGGTTGTTCAGAGAGGGAATGCCTCACTATCATAGGTAAGGCAGCCGCAGCGGTCCACGTGCCATAGGCTAGGGAGGCAGCTGGAGCTGTCAGTCTCCTTGACAATCTGCTCCCACACTCCAGGTCAGCGACCTGAGATGGTGAGAATAGAGGGACCTCGCCAAGGTCACAGCAGAGTAGTATGGGAACATGGGGCTGTTCTGCAGGGTTTAGGGAGCAGCTAGAATCTGGGACATGAGGCAAAATCCAGTTGTCATTGGAATCTCTTTCCCATCCAAGGAGGGGGCCTCTGCCAGGGCCTCTCCTTTCTCCTGCCCCTCTGTTTCTTCCCCATCTGCTGTGGGGTTTCAGAGAGCCAGACACTGATAGTTGCTAGAATCTCAGTTTCTCCACCTGAACTGAACTGCCAGATCACCAGAGGCCCCTCTAGGCCACCCTTTCAGAGCAGTCACTCCCCTGTGGAAGGGAGGGGGATATCCCTGCCCTAGTGCCCTCTTCTTTCTCCAGTGGTTCCCTTCAAGAACCTGGCACTGATGGGTCTGCTGTATAGTTCCTCTGTGCCTTGAGGGGCCTGTAGGAAATGTCATCTCTGTCTCCAAGCAGCGACTCTTAAGTGTGCAGGAGAGCATCAGGTCTCTAAGTGGTCTAACAGAGGTGGGCCTGAGACAGCCCCTTTCCCTCTTCTCTTCACAGCCTAGCTGCCCACCCTGAACCAGCTCTGGTGACATCCCCAGCAAAGGGAAACTTATTCAGGAGGCCCTCAGTGAGGGAATGGCTGCTCCCATCTTACAGGTCAGGAGACTGAGGCCCTGAAGCAGAGACCTTGTCAAGGGCACACATGCTGCTGGCCAGGCAGAGCTGGCTCGGCAGCTGGACCCTGTGCTCCAGACCAGGGTCCTCCCCAGCTACCCGTCCTGGTTCCACAGCCCCTCTTGGCTGGCCTTCAGAGCAGGCAGCTGGGCCTGGGGATGGGCAGGGATTGCCTTGAGGAGGGAGCCTGGGCTGGGAAGCAGGTGTGGCGTGGGGGCAGGGTAGCAGGTGCAGGAAAAGGGGGCCACCAGGGAGGCCCAGGGAGCAGATGCTGCCAGGGAGGGGGTGAGGTTGTCATTGTATGCCCGGCTCTGGAGGGGCATCCCTGAGAGCCCCTGGGCCACCCTGGCTGATGCTCAGAGGTCGTCCAGATGCCTGGGCTCAGGCACACAGCCAAACCCCTCCCCTGGGTCCCAGCAACCACCAGGTTGTCATGACAACCAGCACTTTCATCCCTGTCCCTTTGTCTGGTCATGGTCCAGCTTTTGTGGACCAGACATAGTTGAGGGTATGGAGAAGGGGACCTTGCCTCAGGACACACTCAGATGGGGCAGAGTTGTGAACTGCAGCAGAGGGACCTGGAGGGCAGGCGAAAGAAAACTGGAGACCAAAAATGTTGGGCTTTGCTGGCCACTGACCCCTGCAACCTCCTCTTCTACTGGCTGACCACACCCTCAGAGTTGGGTCTGTGGGCCCGGGAGTGACCTGGGGCCAAGGCCCTCCTGTCCTTTCTGAACCTCATTCTCCCTCCTGTGAGTGGAGCCATGACAAGCCCTCTCCCCTGGTGCCCCGTGGCTCTGGGACATGAAAGAGCATGGGCGAAACCAGAGTTTGATAACTTCCCTGTACAATGGGGGAAACTGAGGCACAGAGCAAAGCTGGGCCTTGACCTGGATTACACCACAGTAAACGAGTGGCAGGGCCAGGCCTGCTGGGGATCCAGGACCTGAAGACATCAGACCCCCAAAGCAAGTGCAAATTGAGCCCCAAGGTCATCCCTCCTTCTGATACCCCCATTGGGAGGAACCTAGCCTGTTTGGAGCGAGCTTCTGCAGGGTCTGCCACTCTTCATGGGATCTGGGGCTCTGCAAGCCCCTTAGGCTCATGACAGACTCCCACCACATGGGCAGACCATAGACGTGACCCCGTCTGTTGACATGCCCCAGAGGTGCCTCCAGACAGACAGCTCAGTCAGCTCTGCATCCCCCCTTCGCAGCCACCACTGGTTCCCCTGAATGAGACTTGAGGAGCCGGGGGCTACAGGGAAAGGCCTGGGGCTGCACCTGAACCTGGACTCAATAGTGAGCGGAGAACCAATTTACACAACAGGGCAGCTCCCACATCGAAACACATCTCAGCCATCGCAAGAAAATGTCACTTCCTCTTCCTCATGAACATCTCCTTCTGGGATTAGCTCTGCATTTGCCCTGGATGTAAGGGGAGGCGGCAGTGGCGTCTGGTACTTGAGGTCAGGGCCTGGGCTGAGGCTATACCACTGGGCAGCCCACACCAGAAGGATGGCAGTGTCTACCTCTGTAGCTTTCATTGTTGCTATGGGTTAATAACCCATTACTGAGGAGTTAGCATGTCATGAGGTTTATGAATATCATGTCATTTAATTCTCGCACCAGCCCAGCTGGGTTAAGCTGTCTTGGGAAAGGAGATCAGCAGACCCACCTGAGGGATGGGGAAGGGTAGGAAGCAGAGCTGCAGCCACTGGTAGGCTCAGGTGATTTGGGCTGAGGGGAAAACTTTATATAAAGACCCAAACCAATGCTTTCCAGGAGGTAAGGAGCTCCCTGTCATGAGAGATGTGCAAGCTGGATGGAGTACCTGCCATTCGGTCATCAGAATGGAAATGGAGTACCTGTCCAGAGAGTGTAAGACCGTAAGGTGTCGATCCAGGCCCCCTTCCAGCCCTGGAAGGTACAGAGAAGGCAGCACCCTCCCCCCGACTGAGGAAGGGGCTGAAGGACAGAGTGGAGACACTCTGGCCACAACTATCACCCTGTTACCCGTCTCCAGGGGTAGCTCTCACTTTCTGAGATGTCTCTCAGTGAGAAACCTGAGGACCACGGACAGAGCACAGGTGGGAACACCAGGCTGGGAGTAAGCTGCCCGAATTTGCATCCTAGGCACTTCACTTCCTCCACTCTCGTCCCAGCCCTGGGGGAAGGTCTCAGAGCCCAACCCCACTCCCAAGTCCCCTCCCTAGAGGGCTGACGTCAGCTCTGCTACGAGTCCCTCACACTCAGCCACTCCTCTCCAGATCCACAGCGGCAGCTCTGGCCTCTTAGCTGCCAGTTACCAGTACGTTTTTCTACCCAGCAGCCCTGTTAGACTCCTTCATGGCCCCCTCAGTCCTGCCTGATGTGGCCCCTCGTTCTCCCAACTTGGCATCTCATGCTGTCCTCTGGCCAGAGGGAGGCCCACTTAGTTCCTGCCAAAACCAGGGGCCTGCCCTCTTCTCACTCAGATCATATTCGTTGCAGCTCAGAGACATCTTTTCCTCCCAGGCCTGGGTTAAGCACCCCTGTGCTCTCATAGCCATGACAAAGTGTGTGTCTGCCTCCTCGGAGAAACCAAAGGCACCATGGGGCAGGGTTGAACCTGTTTTGCCCAGCCTTGTGTCCCCAGTCCTGGTCAGTGAGTGACACTGATGCTCACAGATGCTCAGTGAGTGACAGCTGAACGGATGAATGAAAGAGAGCGTGACCAAGGCTGGGAGGACTGTCCCACGCCCTGAGGTCAGCTGGGTGTAGAAGCTGAGGTAGGAAGTAGGTTTGGGGGGATATCTGGGGCAAGAGACTGATTGGGCCAGTAGGTCCTCTGCAGAGGCCCCAGACTTGTGAGGTCCCATCTCACTTACTGTCTCTAAGTCACCTATTTCCTTTCAGCAAAGCCCTTTTACAAAGTCTTTTACAAAGTCTTTCTGGGGTCTGCCATGTGATGTGAGGGAATCCAAAGTTCCAGCCATGGTGTGCCCACCCTGCTCAGCCAGAGAGGAAAGGTGCCTGCTGGTGGCTTTGTACAACCCCTCACCCCTAGACCCTGACATGCGGGCAGAGAGGGAACACTTACAGGCAGAGAGTGCAGTATGTTTTCCTGGGTCTGGCTGACCTTGGACTTCTAGCTACTGCTCACTCTCTGTGGGTGGTTCCTGGCCTGCCTGGCTGCTACATACCCTCCCAGCTGATTGGCAGTCTACTGAACTCCCTGGCAGGCTTCCACGCCTTGGAGGAAGCCACTGCCTTCGCCACCACCGTTACTGTCTCTGCCACTACGGCTTCTGTGAAAATGCAATTACAGCAAACAGCCGCTGCCTCACTTGAGCCTCGCCATTCACACCTGGAACAAATTAACTTAATTAGGTCTTAATGAGCTACACTGGTTAGAAGGCCTATTTTTGCTTAATTATCCCCTGATGTGCCTGCATGGAGGCGCATGGGTCCTGGAGGATGGCCCTGGCGCTGGCCCTGGCCGTGGCCGTGGCCGTGGCCGCCATCTCCTTTCCCTGTAGAAAGGATGCCTGGGAGTGATGCCTGTTTGCCAGGAGGCCCCAAAGAGCTGAGAGCCTTGGAGTAGCGGGGTGAAGACAGAACCAAGGGCCAGACCTGTGGGAACAGCATCCCTCTAGCCCGCCCGGCCCGATCATTCTGGCTGCCCCGCCGAGAGCGTGGCAGGCTGGCTTTGCGTTCACAGACCTCTGACTGTGGAGGACTGGGCTCAGAGAGTTATCCCTCCACCTGTTTCTGATGGGGATGCAGGCTCAGAGATGTAAGGGGCCTGCCTGAGAACACAAAGCTAACTTATGGTGGTGGCGGTCCTCAGACCCTCTGAAGGAGACTTTTAAGCCGACAGGGCCCTGTCAGGATGGGGTCCAGCCCTTCCCACACTGGGCTGGGTTAGAGTGAGCAGAGGATCATCTGAACAGCTGGCCTACAGGATTTCCACAGCAACACATTCCACCCCTAATTGGGCCTTGGCTCAGAAAAGCCAAGTTTATCTAATCAACTTTCTAGCTTTGGGGCAGGGTGAGGTGGTCTTGGCTCTCTCGGCGGATATAAGGGAGGGGTTGAGACAGGGTCCTTTCTGATTGGCCCCTGCCTTGACTTTGCTGGATGGGGGTGAGAGGGGGAGGAGAGGTGGTGGTGTTTATTTATTTACTTGATTTAATCTTTATTGTATTTTTTCCCCATTACCAGTTAGTCCCCTTATACTCATCTCCCCTCAGCTGCTGGGGGCCTTTAAATGATTTGGCTTATTTGATCTTTGGGTTCCTGGGGCTGGAGGGGGACTTTGGCTCTTGTACGTATTTTAAAGATGGATCAGCCCTCTCTCCGAAACTCCAGGCTTAAATCTGACAACTGTACTTTGGTTCTTCCCATCCAATTTGGCCCTCAATTTCCTTCTCACCAGACATTCCCAGCATGTGAGTATAACTCCTCTTCTGAAAATAACCACACCTTTCGCTGATGTGCTTAAGCCAGGAACTGAAGAGCCACACTGACAACCCTCTCACACCCCACAGACAACTGTCAGGAGTCCTGATGGTCCTGCTTCCAAACAACATCCCCAGATGCCAACTTCCTACCACCTCTCAGCGAATGCCCAGTTTTGGCCACCATCATCTCCCATCCGGACAGCCCTGCCCTGGTCTTCCAGCATCCACAATCCAGTTTCCACACAGCTGCCACAGTGATTTTTAAAAATCACTCCCAGTTCAAACCTTCCAATGACTTTCTGTCCATGGGCCTTGCCTGACCTACAGTGCCTGCCTACTCTCTGGTCTCATTTCCCGCTTTCTCTTCTCCTTGCCCCAGTCACGTGGACTGCCCTTCAGTGCCCCTAAGGCTTCAGGGATTTCGTACTTGCTCCTTTGGTCTAGGATGCTCTTCCCCCTGATCTCTAGCTCCCTCAGATCTTGGTTTAAATGTCACTGCAGACTTTCTAGACCCCAGAGCTTAGTCTCCTTGCATGTCACCCTGTGAGGATCTTGTGTATGGCATGTGCATGACCTTGTTCTTGTTTTCCTGTCTCCCTCGACTACAGAATAGGCAACACTGGGCCATGGACTTCATCTGTTGTGGTCGCTACTGAATCGCTAGCCTGGGACATCATGTGCCTGACACACAATAGGGACTTTTTGTTGAATGGATGTTGAGGTAGTGCCTTGACCTTCCTTCAAACAGCCAGAGTCCCTGCCCCCTTCCTTGAGTTCCCCAGGGCCCACTTAAACACCTCACATTTGAGCATGGTATCCCCACAGCCCACTCTGGCCTCCCAGTCTCTTCTCATACTGTCCTAGTGCCTGAAGTGCTCCTTTCCCCATCAGCTGTGGGCTGAAACCAGGCCCTGCATTGCTGATTCTGACCAGTAAGGAAGAGGGTGGGGACCTCCGCCTGTCTGAACTTGTGTGCTTGGCTTGGCCGTTGGCCTTGGCCCCTCCTGGCACTTAGCTCTGCCTATCCTTTGGAGGAGACTCCTTGGGCATGGGTCTGCCTGGACCCTGAGGCCATAAGCCTCTGAAGGCAGTGACCTTCATCTCTGCTTGCTTATCACTCCCCATCCATTCTCCAGCAGCCAGGCCCAAGGTGGATGGCCCATAGTCAGTGATTATTAGCAAACAAGTCAGCCTACCCTGACCATGTGGCTCTAGACCTAGGGAGGGGCTCAGATAAGAGCGGGGTCCAGCTAGCTGAGGGTATGGAGTATAATATGGAGCACTACTGAGTGAGGAGGTCAGAGCCCAGACCTCCCAGACAGGAGACAGGGGTTACCAAGTTCAGGAGGGCAGGGGACTCAGATGGGGGCACACAGAATTGCAAGTCAGAGCTATCTCCCCCTAACCAGGGAGGGCAAAAGTGAGACACAAAGGGGACAGATAGCCCCAGCCAGTGTGGCTCACTTGGTTGGAGCATCATCCCTCACACTGAAAGGTTGAGGGTCCTATTCCTGGTCAGGGCACATGCCTAGGTTGCGGGTTCAGTCCCTGGTCAGGGCCTGGTCGGGTCATGTGCAAGAGGCAAGTTGATCAATGTTTTTCTCTCATATCGATGTTTCTCTCCCTCTCTCTCTCCCTTCCTTCCCCTCTCTCTAAAATCCATACACATGTCCTTGGGTGAGGATAATAAATTTTTTTTTTAAAAAAGGATGTATAGCAAATTATATTATCAAAGGATGATAATATAATTTGGAGGCAGGGAAGATAGATGTCAAGTTCTTTGGGTCCCATTTCTCATGGGCTCTGAACAGACTCAAGATACCTGAGACTGTGGATCACAGACTCTCTCTTATTTATTTATTTGTTTGTTTGTCTGTTTGTTTGTTTTTAGAGAGGGAAAGGGAGGGAGAAAGAGAGAGAGAGAAACATTAATGTATGGTTGTTTCTTGTGTGTGCCCTACCGGGGACCTGGCCCACAACCCAGGCATGTGCCTTGACTGGGAATCAAACTGGCAACCTTTTGGTTCACAGACCAGCACTTAACCCACTCAGCCTCAGCAGCTAGGGCAGACTCTTTTTTCACACAGGAAAATTGAGACCCGGGGGAAGGGGTGAGCCCTGACCACCTGGCCAGGCAGGTCGCTGAGGCTTGATTTCAGTTCTAACACACCTCTTAGAGGCATTGGTGCCTCAGTTTCCCTGTGTGCACAATGGTGGCAGTGACTCCTGTCTTCTTTCACTTTCCTGCACCCCCTACCCTCAAAGCTGTGAGGTTCACTGATGGGAAGGCTGTGGGTGGTCTCCAAGGGTCAGGGCCCTGACTTTCAGTTTTGTTAAAGCAGGTAGGAGGAAAAGCGGCGAAGGCAGAGTGAGCAGGAATCTGAAGACCACCCCCCGCTCCCTGTGCAGTGATTCCAAAGGCGGCCCTGCTCCCTCCATGGGGACAGGAGACTTCCCTAAAGCTGAGGGTGACTTGCCTGGGCTTAAGGCACCTCTAGCCACAGTGGGCTGATTTTTAGGGTCAGCACTGCCATTCTATCACTTTTCTTGCCCTGAGCCTCAGTCTCCCCACTAGTCCAATGAGTAGTCATCCCAAACCTTCCAGTCTTTGGCCTCGTAGGGCCACCATGAAGTGCAGTGACTCCTGTGAGGAGCAAAACACTGAAGAGGCAGCCTACAAGTGGGGGCAGAGAACCTAGAGCACCCCAGCCCCAGCCTCAGCCACCCCAGGCCAGCCAGGGCCCCTGTCCTGTTTTGGGGTTGTGGGGGGTGGCATTGCCTTTATGTGATAGGAGAGGCTTTGTCAGGGACTCCAGCAGCCCTGGACACTGCCTTTCTGTCCACACTGACTCTCCTGTCCGAGGCTGGCTGTCAGCTGCCAGCAGTCGCCCCACTTATACATACACACAGGGGCTGCTTCTGCCTCCCTCCTGAACAGAGGCAGCTGCTGCGGCCTCCATGCTGGAACCAAAATTGAACGAACATTTTCACAATGTCGCCTCCCACTGATGGCCCTTAATTGCATGTTGAAGCTGTGTGACAGAGCCCACGTTATACTAATTATGTCATTACCCTAATCAAGTAAATACTGTATGTGCTAATTCGCTGAAGTCTGTTCAGGGGGATGGGCAGGGGAGAGGAGGCCAGTGTCCCCTGGGTTGTCACATGGATGGAATAGGGTAACAGAGGTATGGAGGGAAGATGAAGAAGGATTAGGGGGGATTCCTCCCTTAGTTCAGCAGGTCCTGTGGTCACCCAACTGAGGACCCTTGGTCACTGCCCTGGACAGGGGAGGAAGAAGCTAAGGTGCTGAACAGGTGGTCAGAGACCCAAGTTGGAGGCCTGCCTTTGCCTTGACAGGCTTGTGGTCTTGAACAAGCCTTTCCTCTGTCAAGTGGGTCCCTTGGTCACCCCCTACCTCAGCCAGCCCAGAGCCTATGGACTCTCAGACATACTGGGCACAGCGGCATCAGAGAGACTCAACATTCTCAATATTCTGGCAGGACTAATCAAGCCACTGCCATCCATTTATGGAACATGAGTAACATATCCTGCTTGGGGCTGTAGGAGGGAGAAAAGCTGACCACCCAAGCAAAGCCCTAGGGCCTGGGGGCAACATCAGAGTGAACCAGCCAAAGGAATCAGCAGGGCTGGCATTCCCCAGAGGCCATGTGTGGGGGGTGATGTGAGGAAGTCTGGAGGACTTCCTGAAGCAGGAGGCTTTGCCTACAGGGAACGAGGAAATCAGGGCTTCAGAGCTGAGATCATCTTTCCGGGTGTGATTTTTAAATGCAAAACTTCTTAACCATAACCTTCAGGTGGAGGTTAGAAGGGATAAGGGAGCTGCCTCTGAAGGACAGAATCCAGATGGGACTCAAACCCATTTGGGGAACTGGAGGACACAGAGGAATGCCGGCCCTGTGTCAGGAGCTATTATATAAGCTGCAGTATGACTAGAGCCTCCATCCTGCCCTCTCTGAGCTGATAAGCATGGACCAGCTGTCAAGCAGGGCCCTCGTCCCTGCCCGGTCCCTCACTGGTTTGTGGCAAGGGTCCCAAAGGTAAGAGGTCAAGTCCTTGGCACTGTGACTAGGGCCTCCAGGAACTGGGTCTCCTGGAGCCCACTCAGGGCTAGGCAGTGCCCAGTCTCCCGAGTATACCCAGGGGCCACAGCGTGGGCATCCCTGCTCTCTCAGCTCCGCCCCACCCATCTGCTGCCATCTCCGCAGACATATGCTGCAGCTTCACACCCGGCAAACACCACATGCTCACTTTGGTGGGCACCAGCTCCCTGCCTCCCAGGCTGTAGGAGAGAAAGAATGAGGGATGTGGGACCTAGACCTAAACTGGCCCAACTTCCTAGGTGACCTTGGCCCAGCCTCTCCAGTTCCCAGGCCTCAGGCTCCCAGTAGATGATGTGCACTCATTTGTTGCCTGTCCCAGGCCTTCATTCATTCCACACCACGTGGTCTGAGCTCCCATAGGCTGGCTCTAGGAGATGGAAACAGACAATAAACTGTCTTCAGCTGTGATGTCTGCGACTTACTCTCAAATGGCTCAGGAAAAAAAAAATTGTGTATGACTGTACACACATGCCACACAGCAAATGTGTCTGTATGTAGAGAGAGAGAGAGAGAAAGCAAGGGAGGCAAAATATTGATAGTTGAATATGGCTAACAGGTATATTGGGTGTCATACTATTCTTATGCTGACAATTTTCCTATAAGTTTAAAATTTTTCTAAACAGAAAGTAGTAGAAGGAAGAAGGAAGGAAAGAAGGGAGCAAAGTTCTTTGCTTTCATAGGCTTCCAGGCTACAGAAGGAGGCAGCTGGCCCTGTGGCAGCAGGGTTGATGTATCCCTGCTTGGTGGGCCCAGAGGGCTTCCCTGAGGAGGTGTCCGGTTAGGCAGAGTCCAAGGAGAATAGAGTGGGATGGGATGGGGGCTGACTCTCTCCCCATCGCTGTCACAGCTCCAGCCTCCGCCCACAGCTCCCTCCCCTTCTCCTGCTCTCCAGAGACTGTAGGTACTCTGACATTTCTATGAGGAGTCTCCAGTGGGGCAATAAGGAAACGTGTCTTGGTCAGAGGCTTAGGAAGTCCTCCTGTGCCACTGAACATGAGAGGAGACTGGACCAGCTCAGGGCACTGTGCCCTAGAGTAGAAAGGAATGGGACAGATATGGGCAAGCCCACCCTACTCCTCTGCCCCCACCAGCACTAATACAGAATTGCGCTCCGCTGCCGAAGCTGAATGACCTGGTGCCTTTGCTTGTCACAGCAGCGCCCAGCAGCAGGAGGGTAGCTGCGGGGAAGTGGGTCATTATCCCATCCTTCACTAGGTCTGCATTAGGCAGCCCAAGAATTGTGTGGTGTGTGTAGGGCGGGGGGCTTGCTTTAGATGGGCTTGTTAAGGGGCTGCAGCTCTGGGCCCACCCCTTGCAGCCTCCTTGCCACCTCATCCCCTCCCTGTGCCCGGCTTCGCCACTCCTTTCCTTCTCCTCTCCTTGCCCATCGCACCCACCAGCCTTCCCTCCTCTCTTGGGGCATCAAATGCTCTAAAAAGGGATTTCCCCTACACGGTTCTCAGTCCAGCTTCAGACCCCATCAACCACCCCCTTCCCCAAGGAGACAGTGACACCAGCATCCTGATGTGTGGTCACTCACGATATGTTTGTTCCTAGTCCTCACAGAATGAAGGGGACCCCTGCACCTCTCCCAGCCCAGTCCAGCCCCTGTCCCCTTGACCTCGGGCTGCCACTTCAGAGCCTGGACCGCCCCGGAGTGGACCTGCCCTCCATTCAGGAGACTGTCGAGGACGCTCCAGGCTGCGGCACCTAGAGGTCAGCAGAGGCCAGCAGAGGCCGATTCCTCCATTCAGACACCTTTGTTCTTCTTCTGCCTTTGTCCCTGGCCCCTGTCCTTTCAGCCAGCCCACCAGCCCAGTGCCTTACTGCTGGCCTGGCTGCTCACCTCCCTACCATTGCTTCTCATGGTCTTTTGTCCACTCAGGTGCCAGAGCCTGGCATGGGACAGTGGTTGGGTGGCCCTGCCCAAGCAGCCCAGCCCAGCCCCCAGCCCAGCTGCCTGCCCCCTGCAGCCCTGCCTCTCACCCCTCCCTCTCCTGCCCACGCCCCCTCACTTGCCCTGTGTCTTGCCCCTCTGACAATCTCTCCTCTCTGGGTCTGGCCCCTCACCTCCTCTCCCCTCTCCCAATTTCCTCATCCCTCTGTTCTTGGCCCTTCAGTCCCTGGGAGTCAGGCTTTATCTTTCGCACACGTTCTCCGCCCCTCCCTCCTCTCTCATCCTCTCCTGTCTCTCCCCCTCCAGCCTCCACTCCTTCGCCTGCTCACTCACCCTCTCCCTCTCCCGCTGCCCCCCTCTTTCTCCCCCACCTCTTTGTTTCAGCTGAGAACCAGCTCCTCGGGACAGTTCCCACACTGCAGTGCCTCTGGTGAGGAGAGAGCGCCACTGAGGTGAGCCGGGGGATCCGGGACCGCCAGGCGGGGCAGCGGGAGCTCTGGGGGGCAGGCAGGTGGGGAGAGTGGGCAGTCCAGCTGAGACACTTCTCTGCCCAGGGCAATGGGAGCCGCAGTCAGAGTGCCAGCTGCAGATGCCCCAGTGGTCAGTAGGAGAGGAGGGCAGAGGGGTAGCCATCTGGCCTGCTGTCGGGGGCTGGTGGGTGGGCAGAGCTGCTGGGGAACGAACAGGCTCTGTCCCTGCCCTGGTGCCTGGCTTCTGGTGGGTGGTCCTGGGCTGAGGGAGACCCTTAGAAGAAACTGACGGGGTGGGCGGGGGCTGGGCTGCCTGGAACAGCTATTCCTCAAGGCTTGAGTGTATGCCCTGTCCTGGAGTCTGGAGCTCTGAGCCCTGCCTCTGACTGGGCTGTGGCGCTGTCAGCGGGGCTGTACCCCTACAAGTGCCTGTCCCTAGTTGAGGTTTTTGTTGCTGGACAGGGATGTGCTGGGCTGCTCCTGCTGCCCAGGTGGTGGGTATAGGCAGAAGAGTGGTCTGCCCCAGCCACAGGCTGGCTGCTTTCATCCCAAGCTACTGACCACCAGACCCACTGAGCCACAGGAGGGGAGGGGAACTTCTCCCTCCCCTAGGGGTCTCGGATCAGCTTTACTCAGGTTGCGAAACAGCAGGGTTTCAGGCCAGAGCCCAGGTACCCTGGAGGTCAGCTTCCCGGGGTGAACTGAGCTGGATAGGTTAGGATGGTTGTAGGCTGAGGGACAGGTGGAGACGGGGCCCTGGCTCTTGAGTGAGGCGACAAGTGTATTTATTGGCAATAGCCCAGGGGTGCAAGGAGGTCCAGAGACATTGAAGCTGGGACAGATGGGTGGGAAGGGGCTGCAGCCACTGCCAGGAGCCCCGCCCTCTTCTCAGCTAATGCTGGGGATGGAGCAGCAGGGCTACATGAGGACAGAGTGTGTTGCTCACCTTTCCTCAGTGAGGTGAACAGGATGGCTCTACTGGCTGCCAGAGGAAGGCCAGGGGATGGGGAGATCAGAGGATAACTTCCCAATGGGGTGCATCTAGTTGGGGGGCAGCTCCTAGCTATCTTTCAGGGCAGAACTAGGTTCCACAGTTCCCCAATCCTCAGGTAGTCAGCGGTGGACAAGATCATAGTGGGTAGTGATCCCGTGAGGTAGAGTTACTAAGGGCACTTGTTCCCCTAGGACTTGGGGCCTAACTCTTCCTCACCCTCTTCCCTGGCCAGAGCCTCCTCATCTGAGCAGGCAATAACCCCTCCCAGATTGAGGAAGAATCAGAGCTGTGGGCATTGAGTCTCAAGGGCCAAGGTGGTCCGTCCCTAGCCTACCCCATCTAGCCTCGAGAGGCCCAAGAGCAGCCTGAACCAGGGAAAGTGGGAAAGCAAAGCCTCAGGACTGGCCCCAGTGGTTACCCAGGAAGGGAGGGGCAGACCCTTAGACACCCCGGCCTCAGGGAGAAAGGCCACCCTGCCTGGCCTGAGCACAGCACACTACAGCTCCTTGGCCCTCATGTGTCTCTCACATGGCAGCTTGCCTAAGCCATTGGCTTCCTCGCCACTCAAGGAGTGTCAGCACCCCACCACCCCTATACAACCCCATCTTCTCCTAACATACCCCAAATCCTTTCACTTCCTCCACCCCAAAGATTCCTGGCCTGGGGTCAAGCCAGGTCTCCCTACCTGGGTCATGTTCCCTCTCTTGAGCCACATTCAGAGGGATCCCACTGCCCTGCCTATTTTTCTGAGGCACAAGGGGGACTCTCTCCAAGGCTGGGTAAACTTATTCTAGTTCCAGCTGACCCCATTGGCTCTGTGACCTCCCAGAGCACTGTGCACCCTAGGAGCCATTAAAGACTCAGATACCACCCTCTGCTAGTACCAGTCCAGTAGAGAAGGGCAGTAGTCACTCGCTTGGCCTCAGTCAATAGCAACAGGCCTCACTGGCTCTAAGCCTGGCCTTGCCTGGACAAAGGAGGCTTCCCTGAGCGGAGAGTTCATTGAGCTTCCCTGTGGAAAAGACCAATACCTCTCCCTTCTTTTCATCCCTCCCTGAGCCCCTCACTGGCACAAGTTTCTTATCCAGATTCATTGGCTGCTAACAACTCCCCAGAGAAATAAGCAGGACATGGAAGTTGTTCCCATTAGACAGGAGAGAAAACCAAGGCCAGGATAAGGACTTAGGACTTTTAACCGCCACTGTAGTGAGTGCCTAGATTAGGACAAGGTACCTATGCTCATGGAAGTGTCCACCAGTTGCCTAGCCTCCTTGCCCTTGAAATCCTCATGACTCTAACAGCATTCGCAGGGACAGAGGGCTAGGTTACTCCGGGGTGGGGGTGTTGAGCTAGGGCTTCCAGCCTCGCTTCCAAAGTGGGCATTTAAAGGGTTGCCTAGGCTGGCTGAAGGCTGCTGGGGTGAAACTGCAGGGGGGCAGGCAGAGGGGAGGTGGGAGAGGGTTCCTGAGCCTGGTGATGTATGTCTTTCCTACCTGTGACACCTACTCTACCTCCTTGTGCGCACTATCCCCTACCCCTGCAGTAAGAAAGGCCTTGGCATCAAAGACCTAAAACAGCCTCCTGGCATCATGCCTTGCTAAAAACCCTCATGAGGCTTGCCACTACTGCCAACATGAAGTCCTATCCCCTTGGCCAGACACACAAGGCTCTTTGCCAATTGGCCTCTGCCAACCTTTATGGCCTCCTGGCCCAACTTGCTTTGCCTCATCCCCAACAATCTAACCACACCAGACTGTGTGTCCCTATCCTGGGATGGTGCAGAGCACAGCTGAGAGGCCGGCTCAGTGTCTGGTTTTGCGTTCAACTGGATGCACGCCCACACAAGTCTCCATAACCACAGGGATGTGCACACAGATGCAGACACATATATTTGTATAAAAGCCCATCACCTACCTGCATATGGTTTCCTACCAAATCACACACACAACGGAGCTGTGAAATCTGAGCCAAGAAGGGTCTGACAAATCTGATTTATGGATCCCTAGAGATACCAAGTGTGGTCATGTCACCATCCCCAGGGCCTTGAGGAGCAGCAGGGAGAGAAGAGTGGATCCCTGGCTCTGGATCAGCCCTCACTGGATCCCAGGGTCTCTGAACCCCAGAAGGTGGGCAGAGGATTGTCAAGTAGACCCCAACCAGGTTCTAATTCTGGTTCTATTTCTCCAGCTATAAAACAAAGGATTAGCTGACACCTAAGGGCTATCCAGGCTCACTGTCCAGCTGCTCTCAGTTCATGCCAGTTTCAGAGAATGGAAGGGCCTGTGAGAGCAGCAGCAGCAGCAGCAGTAGTCAAGGGTGCCAGGCACCCTAAGAAAGCTCCAGTTGGGCCGGGAAGAGCCAGGAGATGGAGATGAGGTGGGCAGCAGGAATCTGAGCCAGGAGAGACAGAAGCCAAGAGCCATGAGATGGGAGAAATTATTATGACCCATACTTGACATTTACAGAGCAAATAAGTCCTATTGAACACTCACCATGCAGGTTTTATCTCATATTTTCATCTAGATTGAGGCTAAATATATTCTCTGTCATCTTCGGGGTACCAAATGAGCCAATCTAGTGGTTAGGCTCAATCCAGCCCCTGGTCTCCCAGTCCTCACAGACACAGGACAGATGCCGAGGTGGCACAGAGGGAGCCTCTGGCAAGTCTCCGCCCCCCCATCCCTCAGCAGGTGTGTAAACAGTCAGGTGCACAAGCAGCAGCATATCTCCTTTGTGGAGTATCTATGTGTACACAAACATGCATCCTTCCTCTCGGTGGTATGCCTACACCAACATGCACACATATGCACATACTGGGGACATGGCTGACAGGTCCTCTGCCACAGCCCCAGCCCTCCTGTCCTGCTCTTGCCTGGACCTTGACACCCAGTGCTAATACGCATGCTCCTGAGAGCAAGGATCAAAGCAGGCACAGGTCATATCTAGATGTTGCCAGAGGAGCACCAGCATACCAGCACTGCCAGGTGGGAACAATATCCCCTAAGCCTATGACCCCCCTAACCCCAGTCAGCATAACTCTATGCAGAACAGATGGAACTAGTGCCTCAGAGGGATGTAAACTCCCCTCTTCCCTAAACCTCCTTGGCTCCAGAGACCAGCGCACCTTGCTCACCTCCCTCTCAGTCCTCAGTTCACGAACCACCTGCAAGCTGGGCTGTCAGAGACCAAGTGGGGAAAGGAGTCTGTTCCTAGAGGGAGGGCATGCCAGCTCTGGGCCAGAGCCCCTCACACCTTCAGAAAGTAGATGGCTGGGGTGGCCAGCAGAAGCAGCCCCAGGCCTCGCTGTTCTCTATGGCTTTTTATTCCTATGTGATTCTACTGCTCACTCATATAGGGATTGGAGCCGTGGCGCACGGCGGGGGCGGCCAGCGGAGGGCTTGGAAACTGAGCAACAGGGCCCAACGAGAGCCGGGACAGTGGCCCATCACTCTCTCAGCACAGGCTGCTGGCCTCCTCTGTTGCTTTTCTCCCCACTGGCCCTTTCCCTGCCACCTATAATAGGGAGAGGCAGGGGGCTGCTGGACCCCATCACTGCTCTGATCCACCATCACAGCAGTGGAGATCCCCATGGCAAGGCTGGTACCAGACACGTGACTGTATCCCCAGAGTAGTGACTGAAGGAACTGTGGGTGTTCAGGCAGGGAAAAGAGCTGGCACAAGGAAACTAGGTCCAGTGTCCTGTGGCTGGGGTTGCCCCTAGATAGAGGACAGCTCAACCGAACAAAGTATGTCTGTGGCTAAGGGCCATCCAGAGCAGGAGGGATGACCCTGGTGGGAGGTAGTAAGCAGGCGCCCAGTGAAACATATGGCAGGTGCTGAAGACCAGGGCAGGAATGCCACTGGGGAGAGGCACTGTTGGATGGGTGGCCAGCCACTCCCAGACTCCATCCTGCAGTCCTTAGGCCTATCCCCCCTGGAATCTCTGCTCACCTTCACTGTGTGTGTTGGGAGCCAGGCTCAGCCCTCCCAGGCTCCTGCTGAAATGAAACAAGCGCTGAGTGTGTGGTGCAATAGGGAACTCCTATTGGGTCTGGTTGCTGTGGATGCAGCCCAACCCACTCCCCCACCCCCAGCAGCTCCCTGCAAGTCCCTGCTCAGAAGGAGGATGCACTGAGACTCCACAGAGTGGTCCTTTTTATTTCCAGTCCTTGCTTCACCCCCCAGAAAAGAACAGGCTCAGGAGCTCAGCAGTGGGGCTGCCTAGGGGAAGAGTGAACAGGTCAAGAGATGTGTCCTGGTCCTCAGGGGTACCTGCTGCCACGACTGAAAGCAGGGGTGGAAGAGAGCCACCATCTTGCCACTCTGTTTGGGGGAAAAGACGTGAAGCAGAGGCCCTGGGAGGGAGGTCTAAGGAGCCAACCATGTAGCCAGGGCCAAGGAGGAGAGGGGCTCTAAAGCCTGGTGAGACCATGGGGACCAACACTGGTCTGCACCAGGACCCTGCCCTGTAGGCTTCCTCTGGACTCCCAAAACATGACCTACGTCATCACCGTGGCCGCAGGAACAGGAAGTGGACATCCATGACATTGGTTCCTGTCAGCCCTGTGTAGAGCAGATGGGCCCCACCTTGGAAGCGGTGGAAGAAGGTATGTGAGTCATTGTGGGCTAGGAAGGTGGCCACATCCAAGCCCTCAGCGGTGGCCTGGTTGGCAAGTTCAGGCATAATCCAGGCCCCGGCTGCCTCTGTGGGCCCGTCCTTTCCGTCAGTGCCACCGCTCAAAAACAGCACATCAACAGACCCCAGTGGCCGTTGTCCCAGCTCTACTCCAACACGCAGGGCCAGTTCCTGGTTCCGGCCACCCTTGCCGGAGCCCTGCAATTGCACTGTGGGCTCGCCACCGGCCAGCAGGCAGATGGGGCCCCCAGCCCTGGCCACGACCTCCAGAGCCTCCTTCAGATGCAGGTCTGGGAGCTGGAGCTCAGCCGCCAGTTTGTGGAGCTGTTCACCCTCTTCCACAGGGGTTCCGGCGCTGGACGGAGTGAGGTGGGCTCCAGCTACTCGGGCCAGTAGCTCGTAGAACTTGGCCACACTTTTTACGTCGCCCTGCATGGCTGCAGTCAGCACCACAGCCCGGTATCCCAGCGTCTCAGCCTGTCGCTGGGCCTCAGCCAGTGCAAGTGCGTTGGAGCCAATGATCACATTGAGGACGTGACCACAGGTGTGTGGCCCATGAGGATCAGAGTCAGCTTGAGCCAGCACAGTTTTCACAGAACGTGGCAGGGCAGCACGGAGGCCATAGCGATTAAGGATGTGCAGGCAATCTTGTACATTGTGGGCGCTGGCCACAGTGGGGCCACTGGCAATCACATCCACTGGGTCTCCCACCACATCTGATAGAATCAGGCTAACCACCTGGGGAGGGGTCAAAGATACAAGGCTCAGTCCTTCCTGATCCTCACCCCAGAGCTGTGAGGACAAACTGCACCCTAATCCCGTATATCCACATACCCTACAACATATAGTACATTTCCTCGCCCACTTATAACCTTTCTCAAGTGGACATGTGGACTCCCTCTTACCCTCTCTGATAGCCCTGTGACCTCCCATACCAGGCCCCTGCCAATCTGCATGCTGTTTTAGGGTTTCATCTGCCCGGCACACATGTGTCTGGGTAAGAGGTGATTCACGCACCTGGGCAGGGTAGGCAGCCTGAGCCAGCCCCCCACCCTTGAGCTGGGACAGGGCCTTCCGGATGGTGTTCAGTTCCTGGATGGTGGCTCCTCGGGCTGCCAGCAACTTGGTGAGTGTCTGCTTCTCCTCCAGTGTGACAGGTGGGATGGGGGCGGGCAGCAGGGCTGAGCCCCCACCTGCAGAGACAGTGACGACTTCAGGCAGAGGGGACAAAAAAGAAACTTCCCCACCCAGGCACACAGGTGGGCTCTGCACACAGTAGGGAAGGGGCTGGGGGCTGGAAGGGTGACGTTAGGGTGCCCCTATATGGACATGCAGTGAATGTGTGCAGTCCCCACACCCTGGGCACCTGAGGTTCTGCCCTGCCTTGGGGTAGCCCAGGTCCCAGCAGGTAATGGAAAAACTATTCCTTAAGGGCTTGAAGTAGGAGGCAAATGGGAGCATGGACAGTGGAGGACCAAAGAGGGGGGTCCGCGGGGGCTGGAGACTTGGGTTCTAGCCCCAGGTGATACCAGACAGCAGCAACTGCAGTGACATTTTCCTTGCAAGATTCTGAGTCAGGAGCTGTTTGCCTCTCATGGGTCTGCCAACAGGTTAGTTGAAGGGAGAAGCCCACAGTTCAGGGGAGGCCAGATAACTGGCCCAGGGCCACCTAGGCATCAGCCATCCAGACTGCTCATTGCCTCAATTGTCCTGTGACTCTGGGGGCTTAGACCAATGGTTTCTTGTAGACCTGATATTCCCCCACCCAACTGTGCTGAGCCAATCTGGCATCCACACCTGAGATGAGCACGAGCAGCAGATCATCAGCTGTCAGACCTTCAGCCAGCTGCCGAATAGCTAATGCAGCCCGCAGTGCATCACGGTCCGGCAGGTTGTCCTCTGCACCCTCGAAGACCTGGACACGGCTGTGTGACTTCAGTAGCATGTCCCTGAGGGTAGAGAGAACAGGGAATAAGAGATGGTACGGGCTCCTCTCCTCCCATCTAATTTCCCAGCTGTACAGGTAATGGGCATGAACCAGGATGCCTGCTGACATCCATCCTGGAACCAGGACAGATCTAGGAGAAAAGGGAAGATGCTGAGGAAGGAAGGCCTCGATACAGCCTAAGTCTGGACCCAGGTTCCCCACCACATGGACTGTGGGGAGCAGCCCCCCAAACTCCTTACTGCTTGCCAGTGTACTCCATGGCAGCGCGGATCCCCTTGGGAACGCTGATCACTCCCTGCACGAGATGCTCCCCCAGTAGCTCCTCAGCTGCAGCTGCCATGCCCAGCACAGCCTTGCCGAAGCCCACCAGGTAGAGGTTTTGCCGCAGCTGAAAGCTCCGATCCCGAACCTTCAGCTGTCCGCTGCCAGGGTCCAAGGACAGTGCCCGGTGCATCATGGGGCCTGGCAGAACGGCACCAATAGTGATCTCAAACAGCTTCTGAGCATGCTCTGCCAAGGCCATGCCACTGGCCAGCCGTGCCCCTGGGCCCTCCCGGAGGAGTGGGCGTAATGGGGCTCGGGCCAAGCGGTGCAGGACCTGCAGGGTTACAGCCATGCCCCACTGCTTTCAGCTCCACCTGGCATCCATAGCCACCTAGGGGAAAGAAGGCACTAGTGAGGCAGTTGCAAGGCTAGAGATGGGAGCACCTGAGGGCTCAGGGCCAGTGGACCACACAGCTGCTGCTGCTGCTGCCGCAAGAATGGACCATCTGCCAATCCTAGGAGGCTTCCTGAGGCCCACAGCTGCTGTATCTCACTCCAGTCCTCAGAGCCCAGACTTGCCATCCAGTCATGTCCTTCTCTTCTGCAGGCCACACGCTGGCCCGCTGGACACTCTGCCTGCAGTCCAAAGGTCCTGTTAGCTGAGCCCTCCTCCTAAGTCACCCACTTGGGCTGCAAGTTAATCATTCACAGAGTGAGCAATTCCTATCAGTGGGTTCCAGCCACATCCCTTCACCACCCCTGCATACTGAGCCCTCCCCCAGGGGCAACACCCCTTTCTGGCACCACATCCTTGCCTCTTCTGTTGCCAGGAAGCTGCTGGCTGTTCCACCAACTGATCCAAGCCTGCTGACCTCCAGCTTTATTTTATTAGTGTGTGGGTCTGTGTTGGGAGACTGTAGGCTTGGCAGGGCACTGACAGGCCCAGAACACATCCTCAAGGCACACAGCCTAAAGAATCCCAGCACTGAGGGCTAGTCCAACAAGAGGTTCAATTTCAAATCAGAAGTGGCAGCAAAGTCTGGCTCATGGTGGAACCTCAGAGAAGTCCTTAGATGCCACATGAAGCCATGTATCAGGGAACTCAATCTGTAGGACAGAAAAAGACCCCTTCCACCTACATCACTGGCCAGACCACCCCTGCCAATAGCATGCTCTTTGGTTATAAGCATATAACAAGACAAGTCTTGGGTTAGCCCACCCACAGGGGTGAGAACCAAGTGGCTGGAGCAGGCAAAGGCCAGGCTCCCACAGCAGAGCCCAAATAATAATTTTCTCCACTGGGCAGGGTAAAGGCTAGAAAAGCCTTGAGGTGAAGGTCGTTAGCCTGTAAAGGAGTTTAGGGGCAAAAAAGCCCCCAAAAGCTTACCTCTAAAAAGGCATCTACTTTAATAAATGCCTGCCATAAATGCTGCCAGTTGACTACAGCAGCAAGTGTGGACAAAGCAGAGGCGGGGGCTGCGAATCAGTCTCCAGCTCTACCACAGGTTTTTCTGAGTGTCTGGGAAGGCTCCGTTTCTCTCACTGGGCCTCATCTGCAAAATGAGAAGTGGGATGAGATTAAGACTAATGCTTTCCCTTGACATCCCTGGGCTCTCTAAAGCTGTCCACTGTTAATACAGAAAACCTGGACCCTATTCACCAATTTATCCTACACTCAAAAAACCTGGCGACTTCTAGCCCTCGGGCACTTAGCCTGCTGTTTTTCAGCTTTTCATAAGAGATCCACCCTGTTCGACCCCAGTTGTGAAAGAGAGCAGAGACCACCACCATGAGGGCTCTGAAAATGGGCCCAGCTTTTGCCATGCGACCCCATTAGGCTTGGAGTTAAAAGTATCTTAGCATCTAGCAATAGCTGATTTTGACAGCCTGGGTGAACTTTGTACATACTTCCCAGATGGACACAGGCCTAGAAGATCCCAGTCTCGCTACTGGATACCAGAGCTCAGGGCAGAAGGAAGCTCAAGGTTAAGATTGCCAGATAAAATACAGGATGTCCAGTTAAACTTCAACTTCACATAAACAATGAATTTTTTCTTAACATTGAACAATGTTACATTAGTTTCAGGTGTACAACAGCAATTAGGAATTGTTTTAAATAGGTATGTTCCATAGATTATTTGGGACATACCTATACTGAAATATTATTTGTTATTTATCTGAAATTCCAATTTAACTGGACGTCCTGTATTTTTATTTGCTCAACCCAGCAACTCTAGTCAGGACACTTCTCCCAAACTCTGAAGCGCTACAGTACAAAATCTGGAGTCCGAGAAGATCCGCCTTGACTCCTCCCCGCCGCCAGATGGAGCTGGAGCCACTTCCGGCCCTCGCCAACTTGTACAGGACCCGGAAGTGACGTCCCCCTTGGTTGGGCCCTCAGGCCTTTGCGAGGGAAGCGGCTGCTGCGTACCGGTTGGTGGTGACACGTGAAAAAGGACCCCGCTGCCGCCTGCACCCTCTGTGGCCCTGCCCCAGGACTGCTCCTGAAGGCTCTCGTAGCGGACACTTACGGCCTCACAGCTCCCGCTTGCGGCTTGCTGCGCGGGAGACCGGAAATACTCGCGGGTGGGCGGAGTAGAATCCGGAAGTGTGGGGTGGGTGGGGCGGAATTGGAGTGCCAGGTGCGAATTGCGTTGGTTAGAGGCGCTAGGGTAGCCAGAGCGAGGACTGAGGGTTTGGGTCCTCCCGGGCCGCTGAGAAGCACGTAGGAAGTCACTCGATGCCTTGGTTTCTTCATCCCTACAATGGTGGTAGTAGTTCCCGCCTCACTGATTGCTATCATTCGTCCCCTCCTTTTATCCTGTACGATCAGTCAGCCGTTGCAAGCTCCATTTAGATGACAGGCACTGGAGTGAGCAAACCGGTTCAGAATCACTTCACCACCACCCAGTCCTATTGGAGCCAGATTAAGGCATCCCTTCCCCTCCCCGCCGTTATAGTCCCACGTAACTCATTGGTGTCCCCTCCCGCTTATCCATGGGCTACCAAAAAAACGGCTCTGACTCAGCAAAAGTTCACTTCCGTGATCCTCGAACATGCAAGCTGCGTGTAAATATGAATGACCCTGGGTCTCCCTCACAGCCCCTGCTCTCATCCTGTGCGCACGCTGAGCAGGTCTTGATGTTTTTATACTTTTGAAAGGTACAGAAGAGTACACTGTTTTTACTTAGGCTTTCTTGGGGAGATAGAGGAGGGAGTTACATGACAAATCACAGAACAGACTTCCTAAAAATGTTAAAACATATTTCTCACACCCATTCCCTGTATCAACTACCACACCTCTCCATAGGTCTCCAAACCATGTTCTGCTTTTGCATTAACTCCTCCCCATTTCCTAGCTGTCTCCCTGGATTTTTCTTTTCCTTTATGCTAGAGGACATTTTATTCCCTATCAATCACTCCTAAATGCTTCTCCACCCCATCATTCAAACAAAGGCACCTTCAGGAGGATCTGCCTTCTTTATTGTTTATTTAATTTTATTTTCAGCCCTGGCCATTGTCACTCTGTTGGTTGGAGCATCATCCCATAAACCGAAAGGTCGTGGGTTTGACTCCAGGCAGGGCACATGCCTGGGTTGCAAGTTCGGTCCTGGTCAGGATGCATGGGAGAGGCAACCAATCCATGGTTTTCTCATGTTGGTGTTTTTCTGTCTCCCTTTTCCTTTCTCTAAGATCAACGGGCATGTTCTCAGGTCAGGATAAAAACATTTTTTTTGAGTGCTGCTCGGCGGGCGGGTACCGTGGTCCGGGCGGCCATTGTGGGTTGGGGCGGTGTGGTCGTCGCATGGTTTTGGCTAGTGACGATGAGCAAGCGGTGGCTGGACAGCGAAGTCTGGGGCTAGGTCTGGCTAGCCAGCAGCCCCGCAGGTGCCCGCAGCAGCAAACAGGATCAGTGTTTTTCTGACTGAAGCCCTCATTCATTGATAATGGAGGTGGAGCCAGAGAAGGTCTATGTGAGCGCAGACATGGTCTACCACTGCACTGCGTGTCATGGGGATGAGGACAGGGTGCTGGGCCACCCCATCTGTGGTCAGGCCAAGTCTTGCAGGCTGTCTGCCAAGCCTGCCCTGGCAAGCACAAAGGAATTCAAAAGGACCTGCTCTCCACACAGGCCATGCCCGGTGACCACTTTTGGACCAAAGGCCTGCATGCTGCCGAACCCCCAGACCATCATGCACATCCAGGATCCTGCCAGCCAGTGGTTTACATAGAGTATGTCCCCAAGGAGTGTTCTTGTTATCAAGAAGATCCAGGACACCAGGAAGAGTGTTCTTGTTATCAAGAAGATCCAGGGCCTGATGTAGCCTTTCAAGGAGCTCTGTGTGTACCTTACGGAGGAGAAGAACATGATTGTGTATGTGGAGAAGAAAGTTCTAGAAGACCCAGCCATCATGGGTGATGACAACTTTGGGCCAGTGAAGAAGAAGTTTGCACCTTCAGAGATTACTATGATGACATTTCCAACCAGACAGATTTCATCATCTGCCTGGGGGTCAGAGGTATGGAACCCTGCTCTGCGCCCCCTCCCTCTTCCAAGGCAGCATGCCTCCAGTCATGACATTCCACCTGGGCTCCCTGGGCCCCCTGGGCTTCTTGACCCCCTTGACTTTGAGAGCTTTCATACCCAAGTTACACAGGTGATACAGGGGGACACAGCTGTTGTTCTCCGGAGCTGGCTGAAAGTCAAGATCATGAAGGAGCCTAGAGGGAAAAAGATTGCCACCCCCAACGGGGTCAGTGAGAACAGGGTGCTGGCTTCCTCCATGACCAGGACATGGAGGTCAGGAAGCAGGTCATGCAGTACCAGGTCTTGAACGAGGTGGTGATTATCAGAGGTCCTTCCTCCTACTTGTCCAGTGTGGACGTCTACCTGGACAGGCAGCTCATCACCATGGTGCAGGGCGACACCTGTCCTTCAGGTGTGATCGTCTCCACCTCGATGGGCAGCACTGTGAACGCGTGCTTCTGGGTCCTCCATGATCCACCCCAATGGGCCGGCTATCATGATCATGCCCATCTGCCCCCACTATCTGTCCTTCCAGCCCATTGTGGCCCCTGCAGGAGTTGAGCTCTAGATCACGCTGTCACCAGAAGCAAGGAACACCAACTGGGTGTCCCTGGAGGGCTGAAAGAGGCAGGAGATCTACCACAGAGACAGCATCAGCATCACCACCTCGTGCTTCCCACTCCCCTCCATCTGTGTCTGAGACCCTGTGAGCAACTGATTTGAGAGCCTGGGCCAGTGTCTACTCTGGAACATGCGCAAGCAGCAGACACACCTCACTGAGGAGGAGGGGAAGGAGGAGGAGGCTTAGCCACGTACCTGCTGTACTCAGTGTTGTCCACAGTCACATGCCCATGCAGGCGTCAGGTGTGATATTGCTTATGTCTGTAGCCAGAGAAGGAGCCTGGAATCTGCCTTTTGTCGACCTGATCAGCTGTTTTTAATATTTTATATCTGACCTTATTTTGCTTTTCTAAATAAGCCAAGCGACAAATGGAGCTCTGAAAGCAATACTGCACACCTGTGTTGTCCGCCAAAGCCTGTCACCAGGGACCTTGAGCTGCTTGGGCTCTTCATAATTCCTTGTCAGGAAACTTCCATACATCAGCCTATTACATTGAGAGGGGATCAGAGTGGATGATCTATGCGTTGGTGTTGAATTAAATGTCTTATAGCCAAAAGTCTTCCTTCAGCCACACGCTTTCCGTAATCCTGCACCCTCCCCTAAATTCCCTCTAAGGGAACACATGTGAAGAGCCCTTGGGAAGTGATTGTAGGTTGGCAGGTGGATGGGTCCCCTCCCTCCTTCATGGTCCCCAGGCGCTGTCTCCTATCACTGCTTTGGTGTGACAGGTGCTGCAGAGCATTACACGATGGCCCATTGAGCCTGGTGGCGGCTAGGTGAGAGGTCAGCCCACATACATTGCCCATGAATCAGAGCTGCCCCACTCCCACCCCCTAGGCTGGAAGGCATTTTCAATTCTGTGTATACTTTTTAAAGATTCTCTCAAACTCTTTGAAGTGCTATGTCCACATTATGTCATGCACATTTGGGAAATGATTTCAGCCCTGGCTGATGTGGCTCAGCGGATTGAGTGCCGTCCTGTGAACCAAAGGGTTGCCTGTTTGATTCCCAGACAGGACACATGCCTAGGTTGTGGGCCAGGCCCCCAGTGAGGGGTGCATGAGAGGCAACCACACACTGATGTTTCTCTCTCTTTCTTCCTCCCTTCCCCTCTGCCTAAAAATAAATAAATAAAATCTTTAAAAGAAAAAAAAAGACGGAAAATGATTTCAGAGGGAAGGGTTTGTACAGGTGTGAAATGGAGCCTGAGTCTGTGTGTGTTCTGTGTGACATGTGTGGGACCATCTTTCTAGTCTGGTTTGGCTGCCGTGGGGTCTCTTGGTTAGGAAGCCATGTGGCTTCATAATTGTCACAAGAAGGTTGGGACAAACTGGTTAATGCAGAGAGGAGGGTGGTGGCATTTCATATGGGTCCTGGGGTACAAGGATAGTCAATCATTCCAGCTGTTGCCCCAGCTTGGCAAGCTGGCTGCGACGTGTACAAGCATGTGCATGTGTGTATTCTACATGGGACAAAGAGCTGGTGTGGAGTCCAAGACGAGCTGAGGCTCAGTCTACACATGACCTTGGCCCCCTCACCTAGCAGGTATCCTGAATCCGGGCCTGTTTGCAGTAATTGATGTCTCTTCGAGAAGCATTTTCATCTGCTAGATTGGGGTGAAGGGAAGGGCTGAGTGTGCTCCCTGGGCCTCAAATCTAGAGTGACAGGTGAGGCTGTGCCTTGCCCACTTGGAGGGGCACATACCCCAATCTTGTGCTTATAAGAAGGTGTCCAGGGCCACATGCATGGTCACCCTTGGCTGAGTCTCTAAATAGCTGGCTCTGAAGCCTGAACACCATCTCCACTGTCCATGTGTGTGTTGACCTGTTTTGATCACATGCTGTTGTCCCCCCTACTCTTGTCCCGGTTGAGGCACCTCAGCATCTGGACCTCAGTGGTGCCTGGCACTTGGCCTCGTGCCAGATATGGAGGTGGGCTCTCCCTGAGACCTGCGCACGCACCCAACAGGCTGGCTGCCTGCGGGCTGAGTAAACCAGACCCAAACCCCCAGCTCTAGGTGCAGAAGTGTGGCATTTGGAATTGGATCACGTGTTTAGACAGAAAAGGAAGTGTTGACCCAGGCCTGAAGCAGTGTGGTGGTGGGGTGATGGAGAAGGCTTTGGATTTTTTTGAAGTAAATTCTTAATGTTTCATATTGTTAATATTCTTTAAATTTATTGAATGTTGTTGAAAGCTTTATCACTATTCAGATCCTTTCAATAAACAGACTTGTTTGAGTTGAGTGACAAAAATATATGTTTTTTATTTTCCAATTACAGTTTACATTCCATATTTTTTGTATTAGGTTCAGGTATACAGAATAGTGGTTTCATAATCATAAACTTTACAAACTGTTCCCTCTGATATTTCTAATACCCATCTGGCACCAAACATAGCTATTACAATATTATTGACTATATTCCCTATGCTGTATTTTACATTCCTGGACCTATCTTCTTTAGATGTGGGGAAATTGTAAATACTTAAAATTTCAGTTTTTTTCTTTGCTTACAGTAAACTGTCTTCATCCATCCATTCATTTATTCACTCCTCCATCAGTCAACAGGCATTTCCTGACTGTCTTCCCTGTGGGCCAAATGCTGTAGCTGCTGTGATGAGTAAGAATGGTTCTTTCCGATGGGGAACTTACTCTGCTTTTGCAGTGACATTCCCACACACTGAGAGGAGTGTAAATTTGAGCACCTCTCTAATTATGTAGTGCCAGACACTCAAACAGATACCATTTACTGTGTCAGTGCTGTTCTGTCAGACTGTAAGTAGGGGACTAATTGTGCCCATTTTTTTACCCCCCCCCCATACCCCACAGTGCTCACAAAGTGCATTTAACAACAGCGAGGTTCAGATACCCACTGAACTGTGAGCTTCTGGAATGTGATGACTTAGTCTAACTCATATTTGTACTTGTACTGCCTTGCATAGGACCAGGCACAAATAGAAACTGGAATTTCTTTCTTCTTCTTTATTTCACTTTTTAATCCTCACCCAAGGGCATACTTCTTGATTTTAGAGAGGGGAAAGGAGGGAGAGAGAGAAGAGGAACATCAATCGATTAGTTGCCTCTCGTATGTACCCTGAACTCTGGGGACAGCACCTGCAACCTAGGCATGTGCCCTGACTGGGAATCGAATCTTCGACCTTTTAGTTAATGGGATGATGCTCTAACTAACTGAGCCGCACGGGCCAGGGCTCTACTTTTCCTTCTCCTCCTCTCCCTCCTCCCCGCTCCTCCCCCCTCCTTTCCTTCCTCCTCCCCCCTCCTCATCCCCCACTCCTCCTCCTCCTAATCCTACCTCTCTTCTTCTTCCTCTTCCTCCTCTTTCTCTTCCTGTTCTTCCTCTCCTCCTCCTCCTTCTCTTCTTCTCCTTATGAATTAAAACAACAATGAAGTTCTTAGCTAAAAACTGTTGAGATCCTAGGTGGAAAGGATTTCACAAGAGGAAAAGAGATGGTTGTGAGTGGAAGTAGAAGGCTTCTGAAGGCAGTGAATCACACTGAAGTGGTGTGATTTAGGTCTAGGAAAAACAATTCAGCTATCTGAATGATAACACATACCTGGGCCATGGGTATGAATATATGTACAGCCTTTTTAAGAGTACTGTAGCAATAAATATCAACATCGAAAATGTGACATGTAATTTCAGTACAGGGAAAAATAATTGGATACGTGGACAAAGATGGTGTAGGAGAGGGAAAACTTTTTCCTTTACTCTTAGGTTCAGTAGATGAGGCCCTACAAATTAAACTGGCAGATGACAGATTAACAGGAGAAAAAGGTTTGTATTATTTTTATTTTTTGTTTTTTTAATATATTTTATTGATTATGCTATTACAGTTGTCCCAATTTTCCCCCTTTGCCCACCTCTGCATGGTATCCCCTTTTCTCCAGCAATCCCCCCCTTAGTTCATGTCCATGGATCATGCATATAAGTTCTTTGGCTTCTCCATTTCTTATACTATTCTCAACATCCCCTTATTTATTTTGTACATACCAATTATGCTTCTAAATCCCTGTACCTTTTACCCTACTCCCCCACTTCCCCTTCCCAGCTGATAACCCTCCAAATGATCTCCATATCTATGATTCTGTTCCTGTTTTGGTTGTTTGCTTAGTTCGTTTTTTAGATTCAGTTGTTGATAGTTGTGCATTTGTTGCCATTTTAATGTTCACAGTTTTGATCTTCTTTTTCTTAAATAAGTCCCTTTAACATTTCATGTAATAATGGCTTGGTGATGATGAACTCATTTAGCTTTACCTTATCTGGGAAGCACTTTATCTGCCTTCCATTCTAAATGATAGCTTGGCTGGATAGAGTAATCTAGGCTGTAGGTCCTTGCTTTTCATCACTTTGAATACTTCTTGCCAGTTCCTTCTTGCTTGCAAAGTTTCTTTTGAGAAATCAGCTGACAGTTTTATGGGAACTCCTTGGTAGGGAACTGCTTTACTCTTTCTGCTTTTAAGATTCTCTCTTTACATTTAAACTTAGACATTTTACTTATGATGTGTCTTGGTGTGGACCTTTTTGGGTCCAACTTGTTTGGAACTCCCTGTGATTCCTGGACTTATATGTCTATTTCCTTCACCAAATTAGGGACATTTTCTTTCATTATTTTTTCAAATAAGTATCAATTTCTTGCTCTTCCTCTTCTTCTGGAATCCCTATGATTCAGATGTTGGTATGTTTGGAGATGTCCCAGAAGCTCCCTATACTATCATTGTTTTTTGAATTCTTTTTTCTTCTTGTTGTTTTGGTTGAATGCTTATTTCTTCCTTATATTCCAGATTGGTGATTTGAATCCTGGCTTCCTCCTCTCCACTGATGGTTCCATGTAGACTTTTCTTTATTTTACTCAGTGTGAACTTCATTTCTTCATTTACGTTGTTGTCAAACTTAATGAGTTCTTTGAGCATCCTGGTCACCAGTGTTTTGAACTCTGTGTCTGATAGGTTGGTTATCTCTATTTTGTCTAGTTCTTTTTCTGGGGCTTTGCTTTTCTGCTCTTTCATTTGGGCTATATTTCTTTGCCTCCTCAATTTTGCAGCCTCCCTGTGTTGGCTTCTGTGTATTAGGTAGGGCTGCTTTGACTCTCTGCCTTAGTAGTGTGGCCTATTGTAGAAAAGACACCTGTAAATTATGTGGGGCAGAGCCTTAGATAATTGCCAGGACAGGGCAATTATGCTTCACTGCTTTGTGGCGCTGTGTCGGGGGAGGGCTTGGAGAGGCCACTGCCTGGCTTCTGGAGGTTTGCCTAGCACTTACCCCATTTCCAGTCACTTTACCTACTTCCTTATGTGACTGGCACCCTTCCAGCCCTTGCCCTGATGGTGAATGCCAGAGTGGGTGGGTTTGCTTAAGTTCTAAGTCCATGCAGGCCCTTTAAGTGGAGTATCCTGAAAATCCAGCAGTTTCTTTCGCGGCCCCATCCCCACTGGTTTTTACAGCCACACATTATGGGGATTTATCTGCCTGGTTTTGGAAACGTGGACTGTGCAGTGTGGCCTGGGGCTGGTATTGCTCACTCATATGGTATTCCTCCCAGTTTTCATCTACCATATGTGAATGTGGGATCGCCTGTTCTGCTGCTGCCACCACCTCTCCCTGCCACTCCATGTCCCTGTGACTGTGCCCCTCCTATCTATCTGGATGAATGTGGCTTCTTTAAATCCTTGGTTGTCAGACTTCCATACAGCTCAATTTTCTGATGGTATTTGCAGAATACAGAAAATGTGTCTACCTGCACCTCCATCTTGACCAAGAGTCTTAAAAAGGTTTATTTTATATTCATATGAGGGGAGTGCTCACAGAAATGAAGTTAGAACTCCAAAGAAACCATTAGGCCCGGGAACTTACATACCACTTTTAACAAGGAGCAAAAAATTTTGGAGACGGGATAAGACAGAGGGGATTTGAGCTTCTAGGGGCAGTAAATTGTGGGAAAATAAATATGTGGGGGAAACTAAAGGAAGATTAGAGTTGCTGTATTAAGATTTGTTTGCACAGATTCACCTTGGCATTGGCCCCATCTTCTGATACCAGAATGGGAAACTTTCTCATGGAAAATTTATGTTTTGCTTTTAAGTAGAAAGGAGGAGGGCAGGCAGCAAGCCCTTTGTGTGTCTGCTCTTTCTCAGATGGCTTCAGCTTAAAATAATCCTTTTGCCAGATTTTGGGTGGCATACTGTGATCCCCTTCAATGGATATGGAGAGATGTCCCAGAGATTTTCTGAGTATAAGCAATCTAAATATTCATTGATATAAGAATTTATAGAAATAAATTTATAATTTTTCTAAACAATATTAATTATATTATTAAGGCTACATACACGGTATTTTTTCATACATGTTACTTTTTGAGAAGCTCTTTTATGAATAAAGGAAAGCCATCTAAGTAGATTATAAGCTTTCCCCATTCAAGCAAGCTGAATTACACATGCCCTTCTGGAGGAGGGTTTACTGAATTTATTTATTCAAGGTAAGTTTTAATTTAAATATTCCCTTTTAGAGCAAAGGAAGAGGTTGTTCCCGGGTGATGTTGGATAGTCAGTGACCAGGAAAAGGTGGCAAGAGGCACCCATTTCCACTAACAGTGCTGAATCTCAGGAATTCACTATGGATAAACTACTTGGTCCCCATAAATCTGAAATCCACCCACCCTTTTTTAGCTCAAGGGGTCATCAGGGTAGTGAATGGTGCTCAGTCTTGGGTTTTTGGACCTGGAAGTTTGCTGTAAATAGATCTTGCTTGTTGAAGAAGCTGATCACAGATGACGTGCAGCCATCTGAGGTTTCAGATGCCTGAGGAGGCCTGAGATGTTAGTTTGTGTTGTTACCACAGCAGAGCCAGCAGTCATACTCTTAGAGCACCTGCTCATCTATGGACTTTCATCCTGTTGTCCTCTGAAGTCCACATCTCTCCCCTTCCAGCACTTCCTGGCCCCCTTGTGGTTGAATGCATTCAGTTGACTAGTTCTGGCCAATGAGTTGTGAGTGGAAGTGATGTGGGTCATTTCTGGACATTTAACTGACTGTGAGAATTTCCTTTTGTCTTTTGGACCAGGCAACTGGCAACATTCAAGATATGGCTTCCCTACAAACATGAGACTCTAAGTGACTCTGATAGGAAAAGCCCCTTGCCAATCCATAGTGGACATGTATTGAAAGTAGAAAATAAACATTTGCTCTTTAAATCACAAAGATGTTGGGGTCTGTGTAATTGCACCATTACCTAGCCTATCCTAGTTCAAATGCTCGCTTCATGTTGTTGAAACTTAGTTTCGGAAATGAAGACCTGCATCTTAGAAGCTAGATCTACTCTTGCTGATGTCAAATCATCCAGAAAATGTTGGTTCTCATTGGCATTGACCTCGCCAGATGCACTGATATGCTTCAGGTCACCCACTGTGCATGCTTTCACACTCTTTCATGAGGTGTATAACAACAATGACGAGAACAAGAACATTTTGCTGTGTACACACAAACTCGGGAGAGTCTTGTGCATTAATACCATGGTCAGTTAAACGCCCAGAAATGACCCACATCACTTCCACTCACAACTCATTGGCCAGAACCAGTCAACTAACTATACTCAACCACAAGGGGGCCAGGAAGTGCTGGAAGGGGAGAGATGTGGACTTCAGAGGACAACAGGATGAAAGTCCATAGAGGTGTGGGTGCTTTAGGAGTATGACTGCCATGAAGCAGTGGCACAAAGCAGAAAGCACCTTCCACAAGGAAAAATTCTTTGCATCAGTCTTAGGTTCCTGTTACAGGGCAGATTTTTATTCCATTAGTTCATGTAGCTTCTGTCCTCTTCCCCTTTAATTGCACTTTAATTGTGACTGGACAGAGATAAATGATCGCAAGAATTCAGAAGCATCAGGAAATGTAGGACTGATTTAGAACCAGAAATAAAAATAGTGAACATGAATGTGTTCAGTCTTTTCTCCAATGAGGTGACTCATTTTATTACTTCAGCCCTGAAAAGTATTGTGCATTATTATAGTGCATCTATAGAGAACCTGTAAAAAGTTCTGCCACCTTAAAAAACACTGTAAAAATAGAGCAGTGATTTTTTTAAAACAATAATCCTCACCTGAGGATATGTTTATTGATTTTAGAGAGATAGGAATGGTGAAAAGGGAGAGAGAAAAAAACATTCATGTGAGAGAGAAACATTGATCAGTTGCTTCCTGTATACCCCCCAACCGGGGATCAAACCCACAACCTAGGTATATGTCCTGACCAGGGATTAAACCCACAATCTTTTTGGTGTACAGGACAATGCTCAACCAACTGAGCCACCTGGCTAGGGCAGCAGTGATTTTTTAAAAAGGTTTATTTTATTCTCATTCCAGAGAGAGGGGAAGGGAGGGAGAGAGAGAATCATCAATATAAGAGAGAAACACCAATTGGCTGCCTCCTGCATGCACCCCAACTGGGGATCAAGCCTGCAACCTGGGCATGTGCCCTGACTAAGAATCAAACTGGTGACCTTTTGGTTATGGGACCATGCTCCAACCAACTGAGCCATGCTGGCCAGGGAAGCATTGATGCAGTGATTTTTTTAAATGTATGCAAAACCTGAGATAAGTCAGAGAGTGTCAGTCATCAACTCTAAACTGGAGGCAGCTGCCTTCTCAGGGCAGCACTCCTGGTCTTCATGGGCTCACCCTACTTGTCCTTAACATCCTGGGGTTCAGCCCCCTCTTCCTATGCATTCAATCCTTATGCCTCACAAGAGGAGTCTGCACCAAGGAATGGAAAACTCTAGTGAACTTTCAGGATCCCCCTCTGGTACCCCTGCCTTGGGCTCCGTACTGCTGGATACTGTGGCCCAAGGTGGGGGTGCTCTGGCAGAACCAAAGCTGTAGTTCTAGAATGGTACTGTGAAGGGTTGCTCATTGGGAAGGAGAGGGTCAGGCAGTGCTGGAGGTAGGATAGACTAGAGCTGTTTCAGGTAAGCACTATAAAATCCCTCAAAGCTCTTTTTCCTGACAGAGGGGTAGGAGAGAATACAAAAAGCTCAGCTGGGACTGCTGAGTAACTGATTAGGAAGGACTGCTAAAGCAGTCTAGGCTGGGTTATCAGAAAGGGTAGTTAAGTCTTTGGACACAGTGTATACTTTTAGAGACACTAGGTTCTGGGGCTCTAGGCAGCCTTTCTGGCTCTGGGCAGTGTAGGGAGACTTATCTGGGAAGATCCCATCCTTTCCTTCCACAACAAGAAGGCATTGTTTAGCTACAATGGACTCTGTTAAATGTGAACAATTACCTACCCTTTGCCCTGGAAGCAGGGCTGGAGAGTTCCAGCCCAGAAGCAGAGTGTGAATCCCGACTCCAGGGCTTACTGCCTGTGTGACCTTGGGGAAGTTACTTAACCTCACAGAACCCCAGGGGTTAAGAGCATTAAATAAATGTGTTTAAAGTGCATATAGAAAGGCTCAAAGTTGTGGCTGTACTGTTTCTGAGCTGGGCCATGTTAATAAGTGTGTGACCTATGCAGTCACACCGGGAACCAAAGCCAGAAGGGTCCCACACTTGGTTTAATATTCTGCTGTTACTGACTTGCAGTTCTTAACAGGTTTTTGTTTGTTTGTTTTTTAGGAGGAGCTCATATTTTTATTTTGCACTGAGGCCTGCAAAGTATGTAGTCAGTCCTACTACCAGGAGAACATGACCTCCTTTCATCTAGGCCCCATAGTCCTAGACCTGGGGTCTTCAGGATGTGCCTGAGGAAGTCGTCAGTGGCTGCACATTAGGGGTGCCTGCGTGAGACAGATGTTGCACTGTGTCTCTGGGCAGTACCTAGGCCTTAAGGACAAAGTCTGATCTCCCCCGTTATGACAGGCATGTCCTGGCCACTGGCCCAGAAGAGCTCTTTAAGCAAGAGGGTTAGAAACCCCCAGCTTGGCTCGCTCAGTAGCTGAAGGCCACCCCTTGAGTCCCCCACGGACTGATTCCTTGAGAAAACTAAGCACAGCATGTAACTCAGGAGCGGTACAAGCTATATGAATTATATGAAGTCAGCCACAGTTTTCTTGCAAACTGCCGCACCACCCCCACCCCACCACCCCGCCAAATGTTCTAATCTTTTAAAATGCTTTAAAAAACCATTGCTGTCTGCAATGAGGTCTGTAATTTTCATTTTGTGTAAAATGTTATCTGCACTCATGGTCATCGTAGAACATTTATTTCCTCTTGGTGGTAACTGAAATGATGTATTCATTTAGCAAATCAAGCAATTTGTCAGGTAAGAAGCAGTTAATATGTGACTGTGTGTGACAATTGAAACATACTATTCAAAAATTCCCATGGGTTGCAATTGTGTTCCAACATTCTGCTTTTCTTCTTTGACAATTAAACCTACACACACACTCACACAGACACACAGAGCCTTCCCAGAGAGTTACCTGGCTGTAGCTATTGTGAAGGCTTGTGTAATAAGTTGAGGGGGAGAAGAGAAAGCCACCCCAAAATGTGCCACTTTGTCTTGTGGATTGTGTTGAGCTGAAGGCAATTAAGAACCAGAGAACGCAGGAAAAGCTTTCTCTCCATTAACTGCTTAAAAGAATTTAGATAGGGGGCCTATACCAGGAAGAGACCTGTTACCAAAGATAAGTTTGTGTATCAGAAAGACTTATCTGCATGGTGTAGCAAACATTTGTTTACACAAGTTTTGCTTTTCTCATCTTCTTGTGAATTGCCTTTCTCCCCTTTGAAACCCCAGGCTACTACCCTCTTCTCCTTAGCTCAGGGTGGTATAATGACTGCGTTGGAGTCTGTCTTTGTGGTGCTCATGTACATACAGGGTGGCGCAAAGGTGGGTTTATAGTTGTGAGTACGTGAAACACAGAGTTTATTATTGTTTTATTACTTTTATTATTGTATTTTAATACAAACAACTGTAAACCTATTTTTGCCCCATGTATGTACATAATTAAATTTGTTTTTATCTTGGTAATCTGCCTTAAGTCAATTTAATTGTTAGATCAGCCAATTAACCTAGAAGGTAAGAAGAGAAACTATTTCCTTGCAAACAAATTTAATCAAGTTCCAGAGAAGTCCCAATGGGCACTCTAACTGAAATTTATGTCAAAGAATTGGAATTTGTAAGGAGTCATCAGTTTTGGAAAAAAGGTATATGGTTTAAGACAGATTCCACTTTCAACTATGTATGGTGAAATAGGAAAATTTAATAAATGGGCCAATCCTAGCCCTATTGTAATCATTTAACAACATGTAAATGTATCAAATCATCACATTGTACACTGTTAAAAAACAAAATAAAACAAACCTTTGTGGCAAAAAGCTTTTGTGAAAGTGTTTATTGAGCCATATGCTGGCCCGGAAAAGGACCAGGTTCTGGGACATACAATCTAAACCACCAGTAGTGACGCTAGATGGAGAAGACAAATATGTCTGTTACCCTGGAGCTGACAGAGTTTGGAAAAGAAAGATGTAAATTGTTGTAAAAGAATTTACATGGCTATAGATAAAGGGGGTAGGGTAAGGTGAAGCAGTGCTGGTTCTGGGACAGGTGTATAGTTGGTAAGGAAGAAATGTTTGTTCTTTTGGATTGGTTGTGGGCATGAGTCTAGAAAGTTCATGTATAAGCAGAAAGCGGTGGTGTCTGGCGGTCTGCTATTCTCTGGATAATCATGAAAATAACTACCTGGAAATCAATTCAAGGTTTGAACTTACATTCAGGAATGTGAGCAGTCTTGCTGGTTTTTGGCCTGTAGCTGTTAACTGATTAACTTCCCTTGCCTCTTCCTTCCACCCTCTGGCCTGCTGCAATTTAATTTAGGAAACCTCAGAATTTTCTCCTTGTCAACACCTTAAACTCACACAATGTTATGTATCAACTATATTACAATAAATCTGGAGAAGCAACAAAAAACAACCCTACCCAACGAGCTTAAACAATAAGAAAAAAATTGTTATTTAACATAACAAGTAATCTCAAGATAAGGTGGCTATAGAGCTGGTGTATAGATCACAAGCATTCTGTGTTAGTTTCCTAGGGCTGCCATAAGAAAAGTCACACACAAACTGAGTGCCTTAAACAATAGACTTTTATTGTCTCGCAGTTCTGGAGGCCAGTAGTCCAAAATCAAGCAGGGCCACACTTCTTCTGAAATCTGTAAGAGACATTCCAATCTCTGCCTCCATCGTCACATGACCATCTTTCTGTGTGTCTCTCTTCTTATGAAGACACCAGTCATATTAGATTTAGGGCCCACTCACTCAAGTATGACCTTATCTAACTAATTACATCTGCAATGACCCTTTCTCTAAATATGATCACATTCTGGGGTACTAGAGGCAAGAGCTTCGCTGTATCTTTTGGGAGGATGCAAATGAACCCACAACAGACACTTTCCATCTTTCTGCTCTGCTATTCTCAACCTCTAGCTTGCCTTTAGGCTGGCCTCCTTATGGTAAAACCTAGCTATAGCAGTCCCAGGCACCACATCCAACAGTGTCCATGAGGGATCATCTTTTCCTTGTATCTGTTTTAGAAGCAAAGAGACATTTCTGAGCGTCCCTCTTGCAGCAGACTTCTTCTCACTTATCATTTTGTTGATGGTTTCCTTTGCTGTGCAAAACCTTTTCACTTTAATACAGTCCAATTTGTTCATTTTTTTTCCTTTTGTTTCCCTTGCTAGTGGAGATATATCTCCCAAAATATTACTAAGAACAGTCAGAGAATTTACTTCCTATTTTTCCTTCTAGGATTTTTATGGTTTGGAGTCTTACATTTAAGTCTTTAATTCATTTTGAGTTTTTTCTTGTATATGGTGTAAGAAAGTGGTGTAGTTCCATTCTTTCCCATGTATTGCTCCAGCTTTTCCAAGACTAGTTAATGAAGAGACTGTCCTTACCACATTGTATATTTTTACCTCCTTTGTCATAGATTCCTTTATTATATACGTGTGGGTTTATTTCTAGGCTCTGTATTCTGTTCTATTGATCTGTGAGTCTGTTTTTATGCCAGTACTGTGCTGTTTTGATACTATAGCTTTGTAGTCTAGTTTGGTATAAGGTAGTGTGATACCTCCAACTTTGATCTTCTTTCTCAAGATTGCCAAGGCTGTTCTGGGTCTTTTGTGGTTCCATATACATTTTAGGATTATTTATTCTAGTTCTGTGAGAAATGTCATTTGTATTCTCATAGGAATTGCACTGAATCTGTAGATTGCTTTGGATAGTATGGATATTTTAACAATGTTAATTCTTCCTATATATGAGCATCATATATGCTTCTATTTATTTGTATTTTCTTCAATATCTTATAATTTTCTTAGCACAGATCCTTTACATCCTTTGTTAAATTTATTCCTAGATATTTGATGCAATTGCAAATAGGATCATTTTCTTAATATCTCTCTCTTTTTTACTTACTGATTTTGAGAGAGAGACAGACAGACAGACAAACAGACATGGACTAGTTCAACTTATTTATGGATTCATTGGTTGATTCCTGTATGTGCCCTGACTGGGGATTGAATTTGCAACCTTAGCATACGCAGATGATGCTCTAACCAACTGAGTTACCCAGCCAGGGCTTAATTTCTCTTTTTTGTAATTCGTTATTGGTGTATAAAAATGCAGTTGATTTCTGAGTAGTAATTGTATCCTGCTACTTTAATGAGTTCATTTATCAGTTCTAGTAGTTTTTTGATGGGCTCTTCAGGGTTTTCTTTATATAGTAACATGTCATCTGACTATTTATATTTTATGAGAGGTGTTTTATCCAAGTACAATGGGAGGTTTTAAGAACAGATCAAACCTCACCTTTTTCAGTTGGGATGTGGTCAAGAGCATTTCTGCTGTCTAACATAGCTTGTGTAAGGGAATTAAAAGATTTGTCCTGACTGGCTGTTGCTGTGACAGTCATTGAAATAACTGCCCAAGGGAAAACTATTCTTTTAAATTTGGTACGTTTACTGGGGTTGATAGTACAGGCATTACACATCCTTGATAATGTATATAACCAGCTGCATGTTTTGACCTATGAAATAGGGTTAGCCCTGGCTGGGTGGTTCAGTTGGTTTGAGTGTTTTCTTGTATACCAAAAGGGTGGATTTTTCTTCCCCAATCTGGGCGCATATGGGAGACAACTGATCCATGTTTCTCTCTCACATGGATGTTTCTCTCTTTCTCTCTCCCCCCCACCCCCTTCCTTTCTATCTAAAATTAATAAACATATCCTTTGGGGAGGATTAAAAAAACAGGTTAAAAGATGATGTCTGATGTTGAGTTATCATTCCAGTCAGAAATTAAGGGGGAAAAAAGTTAACAGTAACTATTATAGTGAGTGCTTGGCCTCTTGTATTAGTTGTGAGATAGGAAGAAACCGAAGTTAGAAAAAAAGGAAAAATGAAGGTGTGGATTATTCAGCCTTGGTCCAGAATCTTGGTTTAGTTGTCCATAACAGGTATTGTCTGCTTTATTTCTTAGCAATTTAAAATTTTAAGTCCTCCGTTTGTTGACCAGTTCAGTTAGGTGTAACAGCTTTCTTTAAATTGGGAAACATGAATTCAAGCATCAACACCTATAAGTTTAGCCACACATGGATTAGTTAAGAGTACCTGAAATTTTGGAGAAATGAGGTAGGGGAGAAAAGATATATGTTTTAATTTTGTTTCTAAAGATATAACTTACTGAATTGACACAGGTCATAAGTAGATTAGGAGAAAAATTTTCTTTTTTAAAATTTTTATTTTATTGATTATGCTACTACAGTTGACCCAATTTTTCTACCCTTGGCCCCCCCTCCACTGAGCATCCCGCACCCCCTCAGGCAATCCCCACACCATTGTTCACGTCCATGGGTCATGCCTATGAGTTCTTTGGCTAGTCCGTTTGCTATGCTGTACTTTACATCCCCGCGGCTATTCTGTAACTACCTATTTGTACTTCTTAATTCTCTCACCTCTTCACCCATTTTCCCACACTCCACTCCCATCTGGCAACCATCAAAATGCTCTCTGTATCCATGATTCTGTCGATGTCCTTCTTGTTTGCTTAGTTTGTTTTTTTTAGATTTAATTGTTGATAGATTTGTATTTTTTTTTGCCATTTTATTGTTCATAGTTTTGATCTTCTACTTTTTCTTAAATGAGTCCCTTTAATATTTCATATAGTGATAGTTTGGTGATGACAAACTCCTTTAGTTTTCTCTTGTCTGGGAAGCTCTTTATCTGCCAGTTCAGTTATGGTTTTAAAATTGTCAGAAACCTGTATTTTAGAGTAGTTGTCAGGTGTTTTTAATAAATCTTTTTGAAGATGAAACATATTTATAAAAACATTTTTCCCAAAGCATCAGAATAAAACAAGAATTGTCTATAAATGATAACAGACTTAAAAATGGCCATGGTTAGAAAACTATTCAGAGCTTCCATGTATACACATATAAATAATACAATTGACTTAGCTATCCATTCCGATTTAGTTAGCTTGACCATACGCAGGATGGGGAAAAAGTAGTGTTACAGTTGTTCTTCTAAAAAATAATACAATAATTAATAAATAATAATATAAAATAAATTGTGTGCTTTGCATACTCACACTTGTAAACCTACTTTTGCCCCACCCTGTATGATATTCTTTTTCAAGATCCCTTTTCCATGAATCTTCTTTAACTTCTATAAACTATTTATAGCATCCATAATCCTTCTGCAACATTTGTGTATTTTTCAGCTTTTTTCCTGTATTTTTCTTCCTAATTTCGAAACAATTTTTAGGACAAAATTATTTTTTTTTTACCAAAAAACACCCCCCAATCTAACCAAACAAATAAATAAACCCATGTCCTTTATAACTTTTTTTTAATTTTTAAAAAGTGTTTATTTATTTATTTTCAGAGAGAGGGGAAGGGAGGGAGAAAGAGGAGAGAAACATCAGCATGTGGCTGCCTCGCCCGCATGCCACACCGGGGCCCTGGCCCATGTCCCAGGCATGTGATCTGACTGGGAATCGCACTGCCACCCTTTGGTTCGCAAGCCAGCACTGAATCCACTGAGCTACACCAGCCAGGGCAATATAACTTCTTACTTCCCCCCAAAATATTTTGTTTTCCTTTAATAAAAGTGTATCTCTCTGCTTTATGTCTTTTTAAATTGAAAACATATATCTTTTTTCATATATAGTTATTTCGTTTTATCCTTATTATTTTCTAGTAAATTTACCCAAGACCCCCATAGTTCTGCGGTTTAAAAAGGCCTCTTTTTTTCTCCCCATTCAGTTTCTATGCGCAATATTTAGGTTAGTTCCTGGATGTTTACATTTTAAAGGCATGATAAGATTTACAACTTTCATAAATAGAGAAAAAAATTACTGTTTTTTAGCATTATACCGAGACTGGTCAGAATTTTAGGAAATTCATATAATTTCTAGAAAAATCATATTAATAATAATCTATACAAATATAATCAAAGGTTTAATATTATTTATTTGACAATGCTTCCCATGTAATTTAAGATACCAAAGAATTCTGTGTTAATATTTTTCTTTTATAAAGAGAAAGAACAATCTTTTGAGGTGTTTCAGGGGCCCTCTGGAATACCTTGAAGTTATTCTTAGGTCATTAAAACTAATAAAATCTGATTTTTGGAACTTTGTCAAAAATATTAAATGTTTAAAAATATTTGATCAAAAAGATCACAGATCATTAGGAAATAATATTTAATTATCCTTTTAACCAAATATAATAAAAAAATTTAAAAACAAATAAATTACAATTATAAACAAAATTTTAGTTCTTATTACTGAGAAGATTCTGTTTTCTTAAGGACCTGATTATATAAAATACAGACCTTTGTTTTTTTATGCAACAAACTTTATGAAATCTAATCAGGAACAGATCAATGACACAGGAAAACTGTCTTTGTAATAGATGAAAGAACTTAAGTTTTAGCTTTACATAAACACACTACTGATAGTTAAGATTAATTTTTAAAAATCTTCATAATAACTGAACTTTAGCCAGCTTAATTATAATAATATTTTCTCTATCTCTCTTCCCATTCTGAAATTACTGAGACAAAATTATTTTTATTTCCTTTAATGAAAACATATCTCCATACTTTATACCATATTTCATTAAAAACATATTAATTTCTTCTATATTAACTATAATTTTTAACCCTTAAAATCTTAATTTTAGTGACAAATAAAAATAAGCAATTTGCATTATTTAGATTAATAAATTTATGACTACATTTCATTCAAAATTATTGTACAGCTCTGTATTATTGACCTGAAAGATGTTCATAGTATTATATGAAAAGGGTAGGCTATAAATAATATTATATTATGAAACCATTAAAAATATATTTCAAGAGAAAAATCTGAAAAGCTCCACATCAAAATGGTAAAATTTATGTTATATATATATTTTACCATAATGAAAACAAATGTAATAGCAGCTACTTCTGGATGCTATTTTTAAAAATTACTTATTTGTATTCTTTCAAGTTTTCTGCAATGGATGTATATTTACTTGCGTGAAAACTCAGTAAATAAATGAAATAATGATTTAAAAGAAGAAAATAATTAAATCTGATGCTGTTTAAGGCAATGTGATTCACTTCTGTTACAAGCTTTCCCCTCTGTCCCCACTCTCCAGCCGCCCACTGAGCCAGCCTTTCTCAGTCAGTGTACAAAACCCAACCTTTAAGGCAGCGGTCCCCAACATCTTTGGCACCAGGGATCAGATTTGTGGAAGACATTGGGGGGGGGGTGTGGCACAGGGGATGCTTTGGGGTGATTTAAGTGCATTACATTCAAGCTTACCTCCTGCTGTGCACCCAGGCCTGGACAGGTACCAGGCAGCTACCCAGAGGTTTGGGAACCCTGCTTTAAGGCACCCTTGGACTGGAAGCCAGGAGAGTCCAACTCTTAATAGGGCTGGGAGCCAGGCTAGGAATGTAAAGCAGGCTGATCCATTTTAAGACATTCTTAAAATGTGAAAAAATAACCTTTTCCACTCCAGAAATAATTCAGGAAATCAAGTCTTGGAAGACAGCTTTGGTCTTAACAATGAAATCTGTGAAAGGTACAGTGAGTACAAAACTTGAAAGATACCCTGCAAAGATTTCTTTTGGCTGACGACATTCAGTAGATTACGGCTGTTTCTGTGGTTATTTTTATAGGTTATGAGGAACCAAAAAAACGTATCTCAGTGGGCGTGTTCATTTCCCAACAGTTGCAGGACCTGGCACCAGAGTTGTCCTTATTGCCATCTAACTATTCAAAGCCAACTCTACATCAGCCTTTCTAGCCCGTGAAATAAAGGAGGGATTGCACTGAAGTGAGTGCTTGGGGCCACTAAGGGCTTTTCTTCCACTGCTTTGCAGCTTGGAAAGTTGCCATCCATTTGGGTTTCACTCAAACAGTCTTTCCAGACCCCAGAACAAATTGTAGCCAGAAGCTCTGCTCTTTGTCAGGAGGAAAATTGCAGCCCAGACTGAGCCAGGATCTTGCCTTCTCCCCTCAGAAAACAACTTTTCTTTATGTGTAGGAATCCTGGCTCTTCTATACTCAGGGGATGGGACACGGCCCCAAGTTCTTTCCAGAAAGACCCCAATTGTCCCAGGATTTCTGTATTATTTTTACTATTGTCCAGGTTATATCTGGATCTCTGGATATCACATCTTCCTATTATCAGTGATTTCAATGTTTCTGTCTTTCCTCTTTAGCCACTGCAGTTTGGTGAAGTACTGTAGTTTGCTGTGTATAATGCACACCCACATTTTTGGGCCAAAATTTCAAGAAAAAAGTTCCAATTTTTAAATTCAATTATTTATTTATTTATTTATCTTTAGAAGCAAAACCGATTATCATATTCCAGGGTATTATGTTGCATACAGATATTGTTATTGCTTTCTAGAGTTACTTTTATGCATAAGCATAAATAAAAGAATTAAAAACATTTATATCAATACGGAATTAGTACTACCTATGTATAATGCACATCCTTATTTTTCCCTCAAAAAATTTGAGCAAAAAGTGCACATTATACACATCAAAGCATGGTAAAATAAATAGGCTCCATCTCCATTGTTAAGAGACCGGAGGCAATTAACTGTTCGAGAAGCTGAGCACAAGTTAACCCTCTATGAACCCTCATAGGCTGCACCAAGTTAACTCCTTGCACAGAAAGTTAAAACCAGGGTTTGTGGTACCAATTTTCTGATTAGATAGGCTTTCCTTTGTTAGGGATCAACTACCCCCCTTTTAAGGCAAAGAATCACTTTTAGGAACCATTGAAACAATCCTGTTAACTACAGAGAGTGTAATGCAACTGTTCCATATCTTGAGTGTGGTGGTGGCTGCATAACTGTATATGGTTGTTGAAACTATCAATGAAAAGGACTGATTTTTACTGTACATAAATTATACCTTAAGAACACCAACAATTGGTTTAGTTACGTGGAAAATGTGTACAATAAAATACTAAATCAGGGGAAAAATGGTTGCATCTATAAAGTTTGTGTGTGCGTGCGTTCGTGTGTGTGTGTGTGTGTGTGTGTGTGTGTGTGTGTGTGTAAATAATGAGGAAGATACCCTGGCTGGTGTGGTTCAGTGGATTGAGCGCCAGCCTGCGAACCAAAGGGTCAAAGGTTTGGTTCCCAGTCAGGGTACACGTTTGGGTTGTGGGCCAGGTCCCCGGCTGGGAGCGTATAAGAGGCAACCACATATTTATGTTTTTCTCCCTCTCTTTCTCCCTCCCTTTCTCTAAAAATAAATAAATAAAATCTAAAAAAAATGAGGAGGAAGTCAGGTGAATTTAAAACTGCATTTTATTGAATGAGGAGATAATTTTCCCTTTTAAGAATTTCTTTGTAATTGATGCTATGAGTTTTGGAGCTGTAAATATGTTTTTTTTTTTTTTTTACTTTTATTTTTTCTACACATTAAAAAAATTGTATTGAATTTATTGTGGCAACATTGGTTAATAAAATTTTATAGCTTTCAGATGTACAATTCTAAATATATTATCTGTATATTGTTTGTGTGTTCACCACTCCAAGTCAAGATTCCTTCCATCACCATTTGTTCTTGCTTACCCTCTTCTGCCTCCCACCACTCTTTCCCTCTGGTAATCACCATACTATTGTCTATGTCTATGAGGTTGTTATTTTTTTCTTTTTTTGCTATTCCCTTCACCTTTTCACCTAGACCCGCAACCCCCACCCCTCTGACAGTTGTCATTCTGTTCTCTGCGTCTGAGTCTGTTTCGATTTTGTTAATTTTGTTCATTAGACTCGTATAAGTGAAATCATGATACTTGTCTTTCTCTGAATGGCTTATTTCCCTTGGCATAATATGCTCCAGGTCCATCCTTGCAGTCTCAAGAGCTAAGATTTCCTTCCTTTTTATGGCTAAGTAGTATTTCATTGTGTAAATGTACCACAGCTTTTTTAACTGCTCATCTACTGATGGGCCCTTGGGCTGCTTCCAAATCTTGGCTATTGTAAATAATGCAATAAACACAGGGGTGCATATATCCTTTAGCGTTAGTGTTTCAGGTTTCTTAGGATATATTTCTGGAAATGGGATTGCTGGGTCAAAATGCAATTCCACTTCTAATTTTTTGAGGTTACTGCTTTCCACAGTGGCTGCACTAATCTCCATTTCCACCAACAGTACGTGAGGTTTCCCTTTTCTGCACATCCTCACCAATAGCCATTCTGACAGGTGTAAGGTGATATTTAATTGTGGTTTTAATTTGCATTTCTCTGACAATTAGTGACATCGAGCATCTTTTCATATTGGCTATCTGTTCTGTTGAGGTCCTTTGTCCATTTTTAAATTGAATTTTTTTTTTTTGGTGTTGACTTGTGTAAGCTCTTTATAAATTTTGGATATTAACCCCTTATCAGATGTATCATTGAGTATGTTCTCTCATTCAGTGGGTGTTTTTTCATTTTGTTGATGGTTTTCTTTGCTGTACAAAACTCTTTTAATGTAGTCCCATTTTTTAATTTTTCCTTGTTTTTCTTACCGGAGGAGATATATCAAAAAAAACTATAACATATGTCTGAGATTTTACTGCCTATGTTTTATTTCCAGATTTTTTATAGTTTCGAGTCTAACATTTAAGTCTTTAATCAATTTTGAGTTTATTCTTATGTATGGTGTAAGAGGGTGGTCTAGTTTGTTTTTTGCACATATCTGTCCAGTTTTCCCAACACCCTTTATTGAATGCACTGTCTTTACCCCATTGTGTGTTCTTGCCTCCTTTGTCAAATATTAATTCACTATAAAAGAATGGGCTTATTTCTGGGCTCTCTATTCTGTTTCATTAATCTGCATGTCTGTTTTTATGCCACTATCATGCTGTTTGATTACTATGGCCTTGTAGTGTAGTTTGATATCAGGTGGCATGATTTTCCAACTTCGTTCTTCTTGCTCAAGATTACTGAGGTTATTCCAGGTCTTTTGTGGTTCCCTATATGCTTTTGGAATATTTTTTATGGTTCTGTGAAATATGCCATTGATATCTTGATAGGTGTTGTGTTGAATCTTTAGATTGCTTTGGGTTGTATGGACATTTTAATGATGTTAATTCTTCCTATAAACACGGTATATGCTTCCACTTATTTCTATCTTCTTCGATGTATTTCTTTCGTGTCTTATAATTTTCTGAGCACGGGTATTTTACACCCTTGCTTAAATTTATTCCTTGGTACTTTTTTTGATGCAGTTGTAAATGGGAGTTTTCCTAATTTCCCTTTCTGATAGTTCATTACTGGTGTATAAAAATGCCACTTACTTCTGGATATTTATTTTGTATCCTGCTACTTTACTGAATTCATTTATCAGTTCTAGTAGTTTATTGGTGGAATATTTATGGTTCTCTACTATATCATGCCATCTTCTGTGAATACTTTTTAAAATTTAGATGAGTGTTTCTTAAGAAGTGGATCTGTACACTTAAAATTAGTTCACTTTGTGCACTTACACAATTAAGAGTTTTAAAAGAAGGCTTAGAGTTCTGGCTGGTGGTCACAAGGGTGTATAACCAAATTAAAAAATACATCCACTAAAATTCTGTGCAGTCTACCATGTTATACCTTAATAAGGAAAATATGGAAATTGAAACTATGCTGGCTCTGTCCTGGACTAGCAGTCAGAGCTGGCCCTGATCTGTTCACTGACCCCCAGAAAGGCTCAGGGCCACAGCAGGTCCCTGCAGGACAGGCTTCCACCGTGGCCTGCGGTTAGGGCGACCACGTCTCTCGGTCAATACTAAAGTCCTGAACAAAGGTCCACCGCTACGGGGCAGCAGAGGTCTTCCGGCCCACGGGGGAAAGCCATTAGCTAACCCACCTTTGCGGCCCCACGACCTGGTGGAAAATCGGGGCCTTGAGCTATCCCGCCACTCCACTCCTCGCTGGCCGTACTGACGTCACCGCCCCGCCTCCTGGCCTCGCGCCGCCGTTCCCGCACCGCCCCTTTTCCCAGCGTGCACCGCGGTGAAGTCCCTCGCCCTCGACTTCTGCCTGTCGCCCCAAGATGGCGGACACAATGAGCAGATACCGCGCCGGTTGCCCCTGAGACTACCGTGAGGAGAAACGGTCGGCAAGGCCTCAAAGTCTGGGCAGAAGAACGTTGCAGGAGCAGAAGGAGGGAGAGGAGGAGGCGGCCCGATTGTCGGCTGCTCTCCCGTTCACCGCGGCGCAGCACCCGCTCCTCCTGGGTCGGCCCCTCGGCAGCCCGCCCGCTTGTCCGCCCGTTCGTCGCGGGGCCCCGCCCCGGCCCTGCTCGGCCGCTGCCTCCTCCAGCAGCCGCCGCCATGAAGCTGACAGACGGCGTGCTGCGGAGCTTCCGCGTCGCCAAGGTGTTCCGTGAGAACTCGGACAAGATTAACTGCTTCGACTTCAGCCCCAACGGCGAGACAGTCATTTCAAGCAGCGACGACGATTCCATCGTGCTCTATGATTGCCAGGAGGGCAAGTGAGTGCGGCGGTCGCCCTGGGCCCGGATCTGAGTTCCTCCCTTTCGTGGTTCGCCCGGCGGCCGGCTCCCCGCCTCGACTCCGGCCCCCGCCTATTTTGCCCTGGTTCCTGTCAGGGCCGTTTCCACTCCGAAGCCGTCCAGGAGACCTTTTTCTTTCTTAAAAATATAGTAATGATAATATTATTATTTTGTATGTCTTCGGTCTTTCCAGACAGCGTTTCTGCATCTCTGGCTGTACCCCACCTTGACCTTGACCTTTAAGTGTCGGGTTTGCCCGCCCGCTCCCCAGCAGGCATCTTTTCGGCCCCTCGTACTTTATCTAAGGTGCCTGGCGGCTCTGCTTCCACCGCAGAACCGCGGAGGCTGCTCTCCTGCCTTATCCAGCAGCTCTGTGTGCCCTCTCTTAGGTGACCTCGATTCAGCCCTGGCACTCGGCCCATCCCCTTTCCCTCAGCTTCCCGCGGCCTTTCTGCCGGAAGGCCGCGTGGGTTGCAGTTCTTAGTCAGGATTTATTTGTTGTGTTTCTTTGGGCCCCGTGTCCTTTCGTTTCTGTTCCACATCATGCTCTTACTCCTAAAGACCCGACGCCTCCGCTTTTAAGTGAACTTTTTAGCAACATATGAAACTTTTCCTTTTTGTCAGACACAAACGAATTTGGCTGTCCCATCCCGACCCGACCTGAATATGAACCTCCCATTAGAACAAAGAAAGCACCGTATAACAATTTCGGTTTCCTCTTACGTTCAAAAAAATTACACTTTATGTTCCACTTGGGATTGTCAAAATTCCGAGTCTAGTCTGATCGTGAAATTTCTACGTTGTCCCAAGTCCTCTGAAGACCCACCACACCTGCATCTCTGCAAAAACTTGTGAGCATAGCATTTTTTGCCTTTTTTCCTGGGGACCTTGTCAGGCTCACCTGACTCCTGTAGACTTGTTTTCTTTAAATCCTTGCTAAATCGTGAGCTCTTTGGAGCAGAAACTGGTTTAGTTCATTTGATTTCCCTCCAGCCACCTTTTCCAAGCAGGTTTGCCGATGTTTGATATTGTCAGACTTCATTTTGTTACGTAGTTCCAGATCTTATTTTTTGAATCTTTGGGTTTTTCCTTCTACCTGCTCCAGCTGTTCTTTTTGCCTTTTAAAAAAACCGATGTCTTCTATAAACTTTCTTTTGGGACTTGTCTCTTTGTCAGTGAGTTTAGTTATCTAAAGTAATTCTGTTCTGGTCTGAGCCATAATGGTCTCATTTTTTCCCCACTGGGCTATGAAAGAGTATTATGTAACTGGCTCTGACTATGACTGCAGTATGTGGGAGGGTTGCCTGTAGTGGTGGTCCTGAGGGAGGAGAGAATTTGTTAGCTGGAGCAGTGCTGAGTTATTTGAATCAATTTAATTCATTTAGCGTATGGTTTGTTGTTCCACATCTGGCTACTTAAATCAGCTTAGAAGAGAGAGTAATGTATAAAGCTCTGGGTGAGGGTCAGTTGTAGGGTCCTGGAACTAGAAGTAATTTGAAGCTGGCTTACTTGAAATGTTTAGTGGTTGTGCACAGATTAAACCTCTCCCTGGAACCTGAGGATGGAGATGTATGGACTCATTCAAAGGAAATAAATGTCGTGATAGTATTTCTTCATAGTTTGTCTTGTAATTTCCACTTGTTGGAAGGGATGACAGTGACTTAAGTCTTGTCTTGTTAAAAGTAAAATGTTAATTTTATGACATTCTGTCATTTATTCACTAATGAAGCATTGCAAATGTAAATTTATTGGAATTATAAATTTATAGAAAGTTAACAGTAGTGTTCCAAAGAACTCCCATATGATCAAATAATTGGCTACATTTTGCTCCATTTGTTTATTATTTATACGTACCCATTTTTTCATAGGTACCCATTTTTTCCCTAGAAGTTGGAACTATCAAGCCCCTTTACCCCAAAACATAGATCCCTACAACAGGGTGTTCTTAAGCACAAAGACATTCTCTTAACCAGAGCACAGTTATCCAAGTTAGGAAATTTAATACTGATACAATAATGTAGAGCATGCTTTTAAAAATTTTCTCTTATCAAATAGTTTTGATCTTGTTTTATTGTGATCTGTGGCAAGAGAGGCGTGGTAGTTAGAAGACCTGGGTACTAGTTTGGCCTTGTGACCAGGTATGTGACATTGGTCAGTTCATTTCTCTGGATATTAGATGACCTCTTAGCATCTAGGAGTCCATGGTCCTAAGTGGTAATGTGAAGAAAAAAAATTGCCACTAGCGTGGGTCAGACTAACATTGGAAGAAAAGTCATTTCTTTGTAAGGCATAGTGTCTTTATTAGCTGGTACTGATGATAGAATTTGGGAGTTTGAAAATGGCTAAAACAATATTCTTTATGCTTAATGTTTTCTAGTTTACTGTTCATTTAAACTTTCCTTATAAAGGAGTTTATTCACCTAGTTATTTTTTTTATCAGCTTGAGGGAATATGAAGGATATTAACTGTGGTAGGTGATGCAAATTATTCCAAGAGAGGGCTTTAATATTATTTATTCATACTTGATTACCAGAGCTATAGAGTTGGTGGAGAGAAGCTTATCAAAATGTTTGTGAAAAAATGTTCCAGGGCTTTGCAGAGATTCTCTGAAATAGATGCAATACTTTAGAAACTTGCTTTCAAACTAGGAAATGATATGTGGTAAAAGATTCCTGTTATGAACAAGAAATCCCATGTCAGTGTTATTGATAAATTTGAGACAAATAGGCTCCATGTAGGTGGAGCTTAAATTTTGCATTACACCACATACTTTAACATTGGCTCTTTAGGCTCTTCTATTGTAGATAGACTGAAATACTGGGTAACTAAGCCTCTCCTTTTGCTGGTAGAGGCAAAGTCAGTTTGAGAGCAAGGGTTTACTCATGCTCATACTTACTTGTTTACTTCCCCCTAGGTTACCATGATACAGTAGGTAACCCCAATGTACAATCCTGGTCAGAGGACTCTAGTAGGTAGCCTCTGAACTGAACTTTTTAGCAGTAATGGTAAGAAAGTGGAAAATTCAGTGCATTTGGAATGGGAAGTCTTGTTTGGAAATAGGTTTTATGTAGGAAAACCCTTAACCTCACTGACATTAACAAATATTGAAAATACAAATGATGGAATTCTTAAAGCTATCTGAGTCATGATTGTTTAGCATTTATGTGCAAAGACGATTTTGCATTGATGACACAATGAACTTCATAAATTGAAACTCTTGGTAAACATTGGTAAAGGATTTATGAAATCCCCCTTACTCCTAAGTGTAGAACATTATGAAGTTTTTGGTTAATGATTTTACTGAATTAGGTTTGAGCTTGATCTTCAGGCTTCTATAGAAGAAGACATTTAAGGAACTTCAGCGAATGGATTGATGTCCCTTAGCTTGGAAATACGTGATTTTACATTCAAGTGAAAAAGAAAACCAATGGCTAGTTTTGCTAGGGGAGAGTTAGGCTTGCCTTTCAAAAGGCTCAGCAAATGCTTTGGACCTGTGGGATAGGAAGAATAGATAGCTTTTTTTGCAACAGCAGGTTATATTAGGAAGGGTAATCAGTATGTTCTGGCCACACTGGTTTGATGTATTTCCATATCCCTCTTTGTCATCAGGATGACTTGTGTTGTTTTGTGTGCCTTTCTTCCCAAATAGATGCAGTTTTTCTCAAAGCTGACTTTTGAACATTGTAGTAAAGGCTGAATTGAGCTCTCAGATTTCTTCTACATCCTAACCATGGCATTTAATGTTCAGAGGTTAAAGGTTTTTGCAGTTGATTTGGTTCCATTTGTTTTCTTCCCTTTTGGAAGAACTGCTGGGGTTTTTTTTTCCAGTGTTCAAACTTACCAAGAATCCTCACCCTTGCCACATCATTCAAGTACTTTTCTTTATGAAAATCCCATATTTTTCTGATGGAGGATTTTGATGGTTTTCTTTCTCTGTCCATTTCCTTATCAGACCAAAGAGAACTCTGTACAGTAAGAAATATGGCGTGGACCTCATCAGATACACTCATGCAGCAAATACAGTCGTTTACAGCTCTAACAAAATAGACGGTAAGCAAGCCCTTTTTTTTAGGAGTCATGGTCATGGTTTCCTTTGTTGAATAGTTCATGGAGTCTTTGTGTTGAATAGTTCATGGAGTCTCTGTTTTGGTTATAGTTACTTTAAGGTAAATATTTTCCTATGATGTTGGCAATGCTAACATTGTTGTGGCTGAAAAGATGCTGGAGGAAGCCACTAGTGCATTTGAAGGACCTGAAACTGAGTATGAAAGGTCTTCAGTTTAGAGTGGAAAGTGGAAATAGGAAGCAACAAATATGTATTTATGGTTTGTACTTCTTGAAACTTAAAAGAATACTTGCCATACAGCAAGTGGTAAACAATAGTATCTCCTACTCAAAATACTGAGGTATGAGAAAAGTTTTCACAAATGCTTGAGCTATGATTGTTTAGGGAATGTTGGAAGACTTTGTGGTGTATGCCCAGTCTTATGGTCTGTGTCATAAAGGACAGTGCACTGACCTTGGGTATCTTTGATTATGGGGACATTTTTTAATCTGAATTTTATTCTTTTCCTGTTTTACTTTTAAGTAAAACTAATGTCTTTGAAGAATAAAGAGTTATTTTTAGAAATTAAACTTGTGAATTTCTTTCTCTAATAAATGGTCTCTGTTTTTAACCTGCATTTCACCTGTAATAAAGCAATCACACCTACTTTCATGTTAGGGCTCCTTTTTAAAAAAATTTAACTTAATCTCACAGATTTATTGGTTACTTCACTTTTTTGTGTTAAGATTTTCCTAATGTTATTCAACAAAGATTGCTTAGATTGCTATTTTGACTATGCCTGGTTCAGTTGATGGGCAGAAGTATTTTTTTTTTAAATGAGATTTTTCTGCCTGCACTTGATTTTGAGTAAGTATATTATTTCTATTTTTCATGCCTCTGTTTCAGAAGTGGTTTTCTAAGTAAGCATGCATTTGATGCTTTTGGACAAGAATATAAAACATTAGATCCTGAGGAAATGTATCTGTTTGAGCATCTGCATGACTGGTATATTTCTTTTGTTGGGGTGTTTTTCTGGGTGATTGAATGAGGATTGTCCAAATACGATTCAAGAAGAGGCAAATATGTGGCACTTGCAGCTTTGCTGCCAGGCCTCTGCTGTGAGGATGTTGCCTTTCCTGTCTCGAGTGCATCCTGAAGAGTTCCTCCAACGCTTCGTTTCCTTTTGCCTGATTCCAGGCTGAGGTAGTAGTTTGTACAGTTTGAGGGTCTATGATACCACCCGGTACAGGAGATAACTGTACAGGCCACTGCCTTGCCAGGAACAGCGCGCCAGCTACCTAGTGGGGCGGAGAGGATGGCGACGCCCTGCTCATCTCTGGGAAACCAGGTAATGAGGAGGAAGCCTTTTTCTGCTTAGGGCAGGTGAGTAGCTCCTAGCAATAGAACATCCAGGAAGATTTTATAGATGTTATTAGAGAACTCTGAAGATGTATTCAAGGAAAACCAATTTAGAGTTCAGTTTTGGAACATACCATCTCCCAGGTTAAATGCCTTCTAATTAGAAAGTAAACCACTGGGATGACTTGGTGCTTCAGTATCTTTGTTCCTATGTTCTGTTTGCCTCCAGAATGTTCTTTCTATGCTTTCCTTTCTGTATTTTGGCATCATTTCCTATCACCCCTTTCTCAACAATTGTTCCTTGTTCATAGTCTTTTTAGGGCCATAGAGCTTTCCACTTCTGTTCTTTATGGCACTTCATTTGCTTCCCACTACCATATTTTTTGTTTATTTTTTCAGATGGAATCATTTGATTTTTAAGATTGTCTTTATTTTACTCAATTCAAGCACAGATCTCTACAGTTATGCCTTTCCTTGATACTGTCAAAATCTCACTTTTCTGATTTGTTGGTATAGTTTATGAATTTTGTTTTGAAATCTCTTGAGATGTTTTAAACCCAAATTTTCTCACTTCTTTTAGCAACCTTATTTTTAACTTACTGCTCTGGTTAATTAGAAAGGACGTAGGATATTACTTCTCTTTCCATTTAGGTTTAGTGTAAATTGTATATCTAGTTAACATTCAGGTGAGGTCATTGCTCTATAGGCTGTCAACTTAAGAACTCTGCTTTTGAATTATGTCAAATTTGTAGTACCTACTCTTCAGCTGTGGAAAGGAATCATTCACTATTTATTCACACCTTGCTTGGGTTATGGACAGCAATGAATTCTTTGACCTTGTCTTTTCAATATGAAAATGCAAAGTAAATTTCTTTAAAAATAGTGGGATATCATCATGCCTTATTTGTCTTCTTACAGATACTATTCGTTACCTGTCTTTGCATGACAACAAATACATCAGATATTTTCCTGGACATAGCAAAAGGTAAGACCCAGGTGTTACAGAAGTAGATAGTTCTTTTATCCCTGAGATTCCACACAATAGTAGAATAGAGAGATTTTATCAGTGAACTAAAGCTAGTTCCTCACTGCTGTTTGGCATTCCTCTTAGTCTTTGGTTAACCCTGACCCAGTCAGCTCTTGATTAACCAAGGTTGTGGAGGCGGGGTGGGGGGGGGGGGGGGTAGGACTTTATACGTAAACTGAAACCACAATTAAAACATAATTAGGAAAAAAGGTAGATTTAAGATATTCAGTGGAAACCTATATAGTAAAAAAATACAATTAGCATTTAGGAACCCTAAAAATCAGATATTCCTTAATGAAAGGCTCTTGTACATATATGAGGCCGCCTGGTATAGGTGGCCCATTTCAGCATGCTCCTACTCTACACAAACATTCTATGTGAGGATAATCTTAATGATGATGCAAAAAAAATTAATAATTGTCCTTTGTGACTTTTGAAAGTCAGGAAGCTTGTTTCCTTATTCTATTTTGTAATGTAGGTTGCTTCTCTCTGTCTCCTACCCCAATTTCCACATTATTTTTTCTCTCATTTTTCAAGGGTTGTTTGAGTGCTAAACACATTTTCCCTTGGATGATATTTTAATCACTTGGACGGGGTATTTCCTCCTGCTTTTATTTGCAAATGTACATAAACCAAGTAAGGCTTGAAGTAGTAGAGAACCCTGACAGGAGGTGGACTGAGAGCCAGGCTGCACTTCTGATTGGGCAGGGCCTTTCTATGTTGCTGAAGGTAAGAGGTGGCAGCTATTGGTTACTGTAGTTCCAGGCAAAGAATGGCTTATGGCAAGTAGATGTTTTTGCTTGTTTGTAATCAAATTAATGTTCACAAATGTACTCTCTGTAATTAAGAGTTAATTGCAGTCAAAATTCTTTCCAGTCTTCCCAGTTATCCAACCTTTTGACTGATTTTTCAAAGATGACTTTGTCCCTCCTTTTTTTTTCTTCTTTTTTTTTTTTTTAAACAAAATCAAGGCCATCCAAGTTCATTCTTTTCAAATTTTCTCTTCCACCTGAGTTCTTTTCTTTGGAAATCTTTTCTTGAGAAAGCAGTAGCCTTTCTTCCTTGACAAAACCAAGCTTTCTGTTTGCTTTCATCTCCTTAACTGGACTTTTCCTTGCTGTCTACAAACTTACTTGGTCCTCCTTATCTTAAATATATTTCTTGAGCCTATCACCCACTGTTTTTTACTGTCAAACATGAATAATCTGAATACTCCCATCTTCACCTCCTCACAATTATTCACTGTTTAAATTGCTCTCAGTCTAGTCTCAGAGTCATCTCTGGGGCTTTTTCCAAGTTGTTTTTACTTTCCTTTCCCTCTCTTTTTTTATGGGGTGCTCATCATCAATAAAACATTTTTTTTTTCCTTTGGCAATTGACTTTTCCCATCTTGGTTCTGTTCTTGCTATTCTTGGCTTCTCTCTCTCCTTTTGACCCTGAAATAAACAAGGCTTTATCCTAGCCTTTTCCCCTTCTTGGTGTTTGTACAAATAATGCCACTGATTTCATTCATGTCTACTCAGGTGGATTCCCAAATCAGTATTTGTAGCTCATGTATGTCATAATTACCAGACTCAACTTCCCCCTACAGGTTTTATACACAGCTACACTGATGTCTTCTATACCCCCACCCGACAGGTCCAACACTCCATCCATCATTGTTCTATTCCTTGGGCCATCTCCCATCTCTACCTTACGTTTCTTCATCTCTGTGCCTTTCAGTTTTCTGGACTCAGAGCCTCTGTTGTTTCTTCACTTTCTTTTCCCTTCCTTCACATCCAGTGAAATGTTAAATCCTATTAATTCTACCTAGCTGTAACCTCCTGTGTCACTCTTCCTGACTCCTTTCTTTTCTTTTGCCCTCTCAGGTGAATTATTGTCATCCTAATTAACCTCCCTATCTCTCATTTTTCGGCCTCATCACCCTGTATGACAGTTTTGAGCACTTCACAGCATCCCTCAGGAAGCCTTAATAGTTCTCCATATCTGCCTGCTCCTTTCCCTTGGAGTCAAGTTTTCCTTCTTCTGGTTTTGACCTGTTTTGCAGCAGCATCTCCCAGTTGAGATGAACTGAACATGTGCATCATGCCTCTGTATTTTGCACTGTCTGGAAAAGCATCTCCCATTGAAACTCATACCACAGGCACTGGTTGTTTTTTTTTTTTTTTTCCAGAATACCTCCCTGACCCTCTTTTGGAGTTGTCTGGACTAGATAATTAAGCTTCCATAGAGTTGAGGTATTATTCCTCTTTGTATTTCCTGCACCTCTCAGCGCAGAGTCTTATGCCACGATGACTTACTTAGAGCTATTGATCTGAATACCATGGCATAAAATTATATGTCTATATGCATTTTGCTTATTTACTTTTTTAATACCACCTCAGCATTCCCAGGAAATTTTGGCTTACAATGTATTTTAAATTTTTAAGTTGGGGAGCTAGTGTAAATATTGTTATATTGGAAGAAGAATTTTTTTGAAAAGAAAAAATGATTTTTTAAAGAAAATAAAGTAAATTTGAAGACAAGTAATTTTCTCATTTTTCTATTCACAGCATAGATTTTAATTGTTTCTAGTGGAACAAAAACCTCCTGAACTCCTTTCAGTATCATTCAAATCTTGAACTTCTCTGTTTCTAGATTTAAAAAAATCCATTCGCAAATGAGTTTTGCAATCCAGTCACCTTTTTTACTTCAAACTTTTCTTTGTCAAACTGAAACAGCGCAACATGCACATTTCCTCTGTAATCTTTCTTTAAAAAATTATTTATTTTTAGCTTGAGACAGATATCAGTTTATTGTTTCACTTATTTATGTGTATGCATTCATTGGTTGCTTCTTGTATGTGCCCTGAACAGAGATTGAAGCCACAACCTTGGCGTATTGGGATGATGCTCTAACCAACTTAGCTCTGTATTAATCTTGGGCTCCTCTATCATCTTGATCTGTGATACCAGCTGCCAAATCTATGAAATGTTTTGCCACCAAGCCAGAATGTGTAACTGTTTGTCCATAACACCCAGAAGGAAGAGCCGCCTGCATGTCCGTTTTCACAAGGGCTATCTCTAGGTGGTACTGTAGTCACAGGCACTATATAGGTCGTAGTTCACTACTTCATGGACCCCATGGTTGGGGCCATGACATGCTCTGTGGTCCTTCTCTATAGGCCAGGCCCAAATGCTGGGGAGGTGGAGGGTGTCTTCAGAGCAGGGTATGGCATAGTGAGGACACCAGCAGAAGGGATAAGAGAGCTCAGGATGAGCCCTTGGAAGAAATGTTTTTATATGAGTGATACTTAATGGTATAACTATAAAAAGAGATCCGTATCAGAAATATAGTTGCTGTTAGCACATACCTGTGGCTCTGTAATTTTAATGCACAACCAGTAGTTTTGCCCTTACCTAGGAACTTGTTAGAAATGCAGACCCTATTGGATTAGTTCTGAGAATGGATCCCAGCAATCTTTGTTTTAACCCACCCTCCAGGTGAAGCTGATGCCACTCAGGTTTAGACTATTTAGTCCGCACACCTCTAGTTAAATTATGCTTTTTTAAAAAAACTGAGATATAGGTCAGTACCCTTTTAAAGTATACAGTTCAGTGATTTTTATTGTTTTTATTATTTAAAGTTGGGCAGCCATCACCGCTATCTAATTCCAGAACATTTTTATCACCCCAAAGAGAAACCTTATACCCATTAGCAGTCAATTCCCAGTCCCTGGCAACCACTAATCTACTTTCTGTCTCCATAGTTTTGCCTCTTACAGACATTTTATATAAACGGAATCAGACAATGTATGGCCTTTTGTTTGTCACCACCTTTCCAAGGTTCATACATATTGTAACATGAATCAGTACTTCATTTTTTTAATGCTGAATGATACTCCATTGTATGGAATATACCACATTTTGCATATCCATTCATTAGTTAATGGACATTTGGGTTTCCAGTTTTTGGCTATTATGAATAATGCTGCTGTTAGCGTATGTGTACTTTTTGTGTGGACATATATTTTTATTTTTATTGTAATTTCTGGGTCATATAACAACTTAATTTTTTGAGAACTATAATACTGTTCCAAAGGAACTATGTCATTTTACATCCCTACCAGCAATGTATGAAGGTTCCACCTTTTCCACATCCTTACTGACACTTGTTACCTCTCTCTGTCCTTTATCTCTCTTTTAGATTATAGCTATGCTAGTGGTTGTGAAGTGGTATCTCATTGTGGTTTGATTTTTATTGGAATAATACATTTTTTGTGCTATAGCTTTAAGTTGTTTTTTTTCATTATACTAATTGCTTTTGATTATTCCAGATTACTTATGTAATATGTTCCTTAAGTGGAAGTTTGGGGAGAACAAGTATATAGGTAAGCTGGTAGAGTAGTTTAGAGTTCACATCAATTTTTTTAACCCTTGTCCAAAGATATGTTTATTGATTTTAGAAAGGAAAGGGAGAGATTGAGAGAAATATCAGTCCATTGCTTATGGGAACTCTGGCCTGCAGAGTACCCCAGTTCACTGTGGGTGGAAGGATGAGTCATTCCAGACACCCTTTGCCTGTCAAGGAAAGGGCAAGGCAATTCCCTCTAGTGGGGAATGCCCCGAGCCCCTGTACTCAGTGGCTTTTATTGAGAGGGTTACAGGTGGGGGACAGGTAGTAGTAATGTATAGGTAATCTAATTACATCAGTAACAAGCTTACAGAGAATAGGTGAGGTTTAACGAAGACAATGGCAGGAACACTCCGAAATCACTTGGGTCTGAGATGAGCAAACATGGCGCCAGGTAGGGTTTGGGTCAGGGCCCAGGAATTTTGTAAACGTCTTTCGCAGCCTTGAGCTGGTTATCTGGTATAAGATTAACGGAGCTTGAAGGAGAAACAAAGCGTGCTTCAAGGAGTGTAATTCTAGGCCTGATTTCCCCCGGGGGCCCTTGGCATTATTATCAGGTTCTGCCTATCAACTGCATTACCAGTGTTCTGGCCAAGTCTTATGGGTCCTCTCCCAGGCCTCAACTTGCATAGGACTGTAGTCCCTGATACTATTCAAAGCGGCCCCCTACAGTTGCTTCCTATATGTGCTCCAACCAGGGATTGAACCTGCTACCTAGGTATGTGCCATGACTGGAGGAGGTCAGACCTGTAACCTTTTGGTGCAGGGGATAATGCTCCAACCATCCCATCCACCCGGCCAGGGCCACATCTAACTTTTGTAAATATTTTGCTTTAACTCCTATTTATCTTTGTGCATTTCAGGGTGGTGGCCCTGTCCATGTCACCTGTGGATGACACTTTCATTTCTGGGTCTCTAGATAAGACCATCCGACTCTGGGATCTCCGGTCTCCTAACTGCCAGGTAATGGTACCTCATGGTTACACTGCCAGTGTTTTCTGTGGTAGGCACTATCATCAACTCCCTCTCAAGGAAGGGGGAAAACAGTGGTTCCATTCTGGAATCCTAGTCTTTTTAAACTTTGGAGAAAATCTGATTTCTTGGTAGGTAGCTGGTAATTAAGCAAATGCCCTTAATCCAGTGCATATTGCATTATGCTCTGTGGCTTGTTTCTTTAAAAAAGTTTTCCTGGAGCCTCTTAGCCTCAAGGGATTTTTTTAATTAGAATTCATTGTCTGTAAAATTGTACAGCTGGGGTTGATCTGAAGTCAGTTGTATGGAGATGTTTTTTAAAAGCCTCATTTTAGTTTTTTACTTTTTCAGTCTTGTAGGTAGGCTGGTGTCTGTTTGTGTCCCTTTCTTAGTTTTCTCTGGGAAAAATAAATTTTGTAGGTATAGGACCCTAGGTTCATTAACTTTTTCTTTATTTTTCTTAGGGCCTCATGCATCTACAAGGCAAACCAGTTTGTTCTTTTGATCCAGAAGGGTTAATTTTTGCTGCAGGTGTCAATTCTGAAATGGTCAAACTTTATGACCTTCGCTCTTTTGATAAGGTAAATTTTTGAATCTTTAAGCTGTGTTGATATTATGGAAGTTTTGAAGGGTAAGATGGACATTTAAAAACCTTTTCTATGGTAGAAGAGGTATGTGATAGCTATTGGAGAGGGTCATAGCAGTACTTAATCCTCTGTTTTCCTTAGAGAAAAAAGAATCTAAAGGGATGGAATAAGAATTGGCTCTGGTAGAAGGAATTACTGATGTGCCTTGGGCCTGGGGTTGTTGCATTTCTCTTTTGCAGGGGCCATTTGCAACATTTAAGATGCAGTACGATCGGACTTGTGAGTGGACAGGACTTAAATTCAGCAATGATGGCAAACTCATCCTCATCTCTACCAACGGCAGCTTCATCCGTCTCATTGATGCATTCAAGGGAGTAGTGATGCATACATTTGGGGTGAGCTGATGACCTTTCAGCATGGCTGTTTCCATGTTCTTACCTCCTGTGCTGAGAATTGTGTGTCAGTGGAGATGAGCAGTTATCCTTGACTCACTGATCACGACATATGCTTGTGTTTTCTTCCTGCACGTGAATGTATTTCTCTTGGATTCTAAGACATTCACTTCTCACCCCGTGACCCAAGTTTAATGTTTACATATAAAATAATTCCTGATCATAAATGTTTTCTTGCTCTTTTGAATATGGAGTTGGGTATACGAGGTAAATTGTAAAGGACGGTGGCCAAGTTTAAAATCTTGGTAGCACTGTGCATGAGGAGAGGGCTTCACAGAATGGAGGTGATGAGTCTGCTGGGTCAGTGTTTCTAGGCAGTTATTTTTTGTTAATGGTACTTTGACAAGAGAACTGTTCTGCCCTTTTTAGGGTTATGCCAACAGCAAAGCTGTCACATTGGAGGCCTCATTTACTCCAGACTCCCAGTTTATTATGATTGGTAAGTGTCCTTTATCCCTCTTGGGGGTTATTTTTCTGGTACTGAGATTTTGTTTATTTTATTTTTATTAGTTTTAACTAAGATATTATTTACTATCCTTTTGTTAGATGTTCTCAGATTTCTGTGTAGCAAAATATGCTAAAGGTGTAGTGTCTTTAAACTATTCTGACTTTGTAGTTCTTTACTGGGAACTGGCATTAATGTTGGTCTTCCCTGGACTAGTATTAGAGATAAACTCTACAAGCACTGTCATACTAGTAATACTAACTTTCTGGTATAATCCTGCTTTCAGTCACCTTAATGGCTACATGCTGGTAGTGTAATGATATTCAGCCCCCATTTTTAATGAGAATACTGAAGTTAGAGGGGAAGTGACTTGCCCAGAAACAAATAACTAGGGTCAAGATCAATCCCCAAAGTGTCTTTTCTTCACTGCCTTTTCTTCCTCTCAATCTCTGCTAAGGACTGGGTTCTGAAACATGGCCTCTCTCCAGATGTCAATCTTTGTCTTTTTCCCTCTTGTCTTTATATTGTGCCTTGAGCTGTCGTGTGTTCCTTGATCATTCTTTTCAGGGTCAGAGGATGGCAAGATCCATGTCTGGAATGGAGAGAGCGGTATAAAAGTAGCTGTGTTGGATGGCAAACATACAGGCCCCATTACCTGTTTGCAGTTCAACCCCAAGTTCATGACTTTTGCCAGCGCGTGTTCCAACATGGTATGTAACAGTGTGAGAGGTCCTTTAGTTGGGTTGTGGGTGTTTCAGTGAGCACAGCAAGTTATGTTCTAAATAGGTATGTTACAAGCACCAAGTTCATGTTTCTCGACTGGTTGCTTCCCTGTTTCACCTCTTGTTCTCTGATCTCTGGTTGGGCTGGTCTTTCACTTTTACTCTTCTGAGATCTGGGATCACCTCTGAGCTCCTGGGAGATATTAGGCCAATTTTAGCTCTGGCTTCTGGTTTTATGCCCAGACTACCTGGGCTATGCTTGACAGCCTTTTGGCTTCTTAAAATACTTTGAACAAGCTTTTTGTGGCTACAGCCTTTCAGTTTTCCATTTCTGTCAGTTAATGCTGAATTCCTCAAATTTTTACAGTTGATCACAACTCACCACTTAGAATTTTCTACAGGCCCTGTCTCTTTCTAATAATGCTGGCAGAACAAAGCATCATGAGTCTCAGCTTCCAGTTTCCTCTTGGCATCTTCTAAACCTACCTGGGTATTTGGAGATGAGGCACTTCACAACTAGCCTACCCAGAACACATCTTCCCTCCCACCCTTTGTCCCCCGCAATCTTTAACTAAGAAACCTATGTCCAAAAAAATGCAGCAAAACCACTCAGTCCAATTCCTCTCATTACAGCTTAGGAAGGTAGGGCCTGTTTGAGGTTACCTGGTATATTAGCAGTGAGGCCAGGTTACCCAGACCCCCACCTCCTGGACAGCACTCCTTTTTTTCCTTACCACTAGGCCACTGTGGTGGAAGGTAGACAGTGTTGGAGGGAAGCAGAACTAGTTTGCTTTCACGTAAAGCAGACTAAAAGCAGAGTGTTTCTGCATAGATGGCCTGAGTGAGTCAGTTGGTTGGGAGGGAGGGTCACTAGCTATAACTGCTTTACCATTGGAGTTGGGCAGCTTGATGTTGTGGGAAGGGGTTAAGAACCCTCAGCAGTTGAGAGAGAAGCTTGGCTTAAGTTGACTTCTCATGTTCTTTTTCCAGGCCTTCTGGTTGCCCACCATTGATGATTGACTCTGACGCTGTTCGGCTGTTTCTGTACAGTGAGGGTGGCCAGCAGGAAAAGAACAGGACTGAGATAATGGTGGTATTGGATCATTTGACTGGGCTGGAGAGCATCCTTCCAAATGGCCTTCCCATGGATGTGCTGTACATCTGTTCAAAAGGAAAAAAATTACTTTGCCAAGCTTCTTCAAAAGGATTCTTGGTGCAGCAGACTCAATTGGGACTGAGATTTTCTAGTTGTCAACTGCACCGAGCTCCTCCAGAGGAGTGACCAGACTCATGATTAGGGTATAGTGGGGCCTTTAAGGCACCTTCTGTTTTGAATGTATTTGCTGCTGAGGAGCCGGTGAAGTTACTGATTCTGCACATCCCCTCTCCCACCCCTATAAATGCATGGGAAGCCACAGTTCTGTTTTTGAAATGCTAGAGCAGCTCAGTGCCCCTTGTCCTCACCCTGCATGTCTTGTTACTGAGTTTCCCTGTGTCATTATGGTATAATCCACAACCATCATGTTACTTAGGTGCCAAACATTTACAGAAATAAGTCTTCATATATCTTGGGGTCAGAAAGGGACAGACAGAGAAAGATCTTGCTTGCCAGGAATCCTTGCAAGTTAGTCATTTGAGTGGGGGTGATCTAGACATGCCTCAGGCTCTGAGTTTTGGGTGGGGAAAGGCTCAAGACCTTGAAAGGGAGGGACAGGTAGCAGGTGAGTTCCTAGGCTGGGACGTTCAGCAGTAACCTAGTGTGGTCCCTTTTCGTCAAGACAAATCTATGGTCCTCTTGGGTGCCTACCCAGTGTGGTGGTGTACAAAAGCAAGGTGGGAGTCTGTTTTTGTACATGAGATACATCACACTTTCCTGTGGGCCAGTATTATGGAGTGAGTCTGAGTTGTTTACACTGATGCCTTCCCTGCCCACCACAAATTGTGTACATAGTCTTCTGATGATACCACCCTCTTCCCCAGCTCCCAACCATGAGCTGGCTCTAGGCCTGTGTTATATGTTATATTTAGCCTTTTTATATATGACCTGGGATTTCTGTTTGTATTTTAGCACAGTGTGTATGCCTTCATTTAAATATATCTGTGTGTATGCATATATATATATATATATATATATATACATACATATATATATATATATAAAATAGCTGTCATTTCTCAGAGTTTAGCTGAAGGACATGGAGCTCTGCAGCCTGGGGGAAAGACTGCATTCTTGCTAATAGTGTTTGCCAGAGGTGTTAGTAAGTCGTCCCTATTACACTTTCTCCCTTCAGGAGACCGAATGAAGCAAAGCTTCAAGTGTTTGCTAATCCCATGGCAGCTAAGTGAGGGTCTTGGGATGACTCTCTTGTGTTCCTCGAGCCGCACTTTGGGGCCCTCTCTGCAGTATTAGCCCCCTTTTTTGCCTGGTGATGTTCTGTCTGCACCTACGTATGCGTGACAGTCACTTTTGCATGCCTTCTGTGTCTGGTTTACAGTATTTGGGGACAGAATGCTGGAACCAGGCCATTTTCAGTTTGTCTGAGGCTTCTTTACCAATTATAAGTCACTCCTGTTTACCTCTTACGTCTTTTTTCTTTTCCTTGCCTTCTCTTGGGAGAGGGAAGGGTCCTGATCAGGGTTGAGTTGAGCTGTGGCTGGCTTATGGCCTTTTTCCTCCCCTACATGGCCTTAGAGCAGGATGAAGTGCATGGGTTTTTTTTTCCACTAAATTCCCAAACATTTAAGCAGGTAACATACTCCCTGCACATCCAGAAACAGACTAAACAAGGTTATGACTTGTCCAAGAGGACTTGCTTGAGTGCACAGTTGCTAGAAGGAAAGCAAGTCATTACTGCCTCTGTTCAGCAGCAGGAATAGGCTATGAACTGCAAGCAATTACTGTTTTGTTTTAGTAATTACTGTTTATTTTTAATCCTCACCTGAGGTTATGTTTATTGATTTTAGAGAGGGAGAAAGAGAAACATTGACTTGTTGCCTCCTCTATGTGCCCTGACTGGGGATCAAACCCACAATCTGACCAGGGATCAAACCTGTGACCTTCTGGTGTACAGGATGATGCTCCAACCAACTGAACCACCTGGCAAAGGCAGCAGTTACTTTTTGACTTACTCCTCAAACTTGAAAGTCAAGGGGCATGCATGCATCTTTCCCAATATAGACTAGAACCTGCAGCTTCTATGACAGTCACTGTTAATAGCTTGGCCATGTCAGAGTGATGGGACTTTTCGAAACCAAGTGGTCTGAGCTGTTACTGCCACTTCTGGCTTTCAGGGTAGAAAATTCATGGTAGGAATAATGTTCAGAGTGCTTGGAACTGGGTTAACAAGAAAACCTGCTTAATTAACATCTGTATCAAGAGCAACCACCAAGCATGACTTGTCTCTTAGTGAGAAAATGATTTGTATTGAGCTGTGTCCAAAGCTGAGACAAGACATCCTTTAAAAGATATGCATTGCATGGCCCCTACTTACGGGGACCCGTGGCTGCAGAGTTGAGAAGGGAAAAGATGCAGCTGGAAGTGACGAGATGGTTTGGTGGTAGGAGTAAGTCAGAATAAAGGGAGAAAAAGGCGGTGGGCCAGAGAGGATGAGGGCTGAGGCTGCAAGGATGCTATCAGTGGGAGCCAGAGGTGCTTGAGGTCTTAGTAAGGAGGAGCTGCTCACCACTCAAGGGCCAAAGCCACCGATTTGTATGTGACAGTAACACTGCACTATTCAGCCACCAACTAGTGGGTTATTTTTTTAAGGAGTAACTTCCCTGTTGCAATTATAATTAATGCTTATTAAAGAAAAAATGAGAATTTTAAAGAATCAGTTTGCTACCCAAATGCTACCACTGTTAATCTTTTGGTGTTAAATGTTTCTCCAGACATTTCTGTGTAGATTTTTGGTGTGTTTACATAGTTGTTATTCTACTGTATATACAATTTTATGTCCCTTTTGTACTTAACATAAACATTTTTTCCATGTTACCTGTCTTAAACAGAATTTTATGGCTGCATCCTCTTCCATTGAATTTCTGTAGCATTGTTTGCTTGGTTCCTAGAGTTGCCGGGAAAGGTGGGTTGTCTCCTGGCTCACACTGGGACTTGCTGTAATGCTGTGCGGATGGATTGTTGGGATCCTTGGGTAATGCCCTTGACTGTCCATGGTGACTAAGGCTTACTGACTGGTGGGAGAAACTCCTAGACTCAGCCCTCAATGCCTAGCGCCCTGGGTTGCTTCAACTCCAGCCTCTAATCAACCATATGGCCAGAAATGATTAACTGGGAAAGGCCAGCCTGAGCCAACCTTGATCTTCAAAGACTGCACCTGGCATGTACCTCAGGCCACCTTTCATTCCCACTGTTACCTCAGTTCTTGATCAGATTGGCAGCCTCTAGCTGGAATAAGAGTTGTCCTGCTAGGCTCTGGCTTCTGGGGGGCAAGTATAGTGGTACTTCTTTGAGGCTCCTATGCCAGTTCTGGCAGAAGGCCTGGCCAATTGCTTGGTAACCCATTGCTTGGCTTGTGAGTTGTGAACTCCTAGAGCCTATGACTTGGCTCTCTCCTCAAAGATGCAAGGACCTGCTTGCTGTCTGCCTCATTCCTGGCCTTGGGCCCATCACTTTGCCCACTGTTACTGGAGGTTGGCCAAGGGCTCTGAAGGGCAGCAGAGGGAACATGCCAGCTTGTGAGTGGTAGACCACACATAGGCTCTCCTGACAGATTGCTCAAGGAGGAAGAGACCTCACAGCCTGGTGGGAAGGCTGCCATAGTGTTTGGCCCAGCTGAGACGTGAATACATAGGTCAGTGTAGCTGCCCCTGCCATAGTCACTTCCTGTTGGTTTGGCTTGCTTGCAGTTGAGACCCACTGCACCCATTCCCTGGGCCTCAGCCTTTGGTATGAGAAGCAAGGGTAAGCAGTGGGGTCTGGGGATGAACTGGTTTAGCTGTTAATGTGGGTGAAGGGCAGGTACAGTATGCTGTCCATGCTTTTGGGGGAGGGGCAGGAGACTGCAGAGGAAAGAGGAAGTAAAACTCCTGCAGACTGTTCAGGCATACTCCTGCATTTGCCAGCTACCTAACTAACGGAGCCCTGGGGAGGCTGTCCAGGGCTGCTGGGGCTGACCACAGTTTGTGAGGACCCAGCTGTGCCAGGTGTAGGTCCAGAAGTGCTGAGCTGTGGAATATGACTGAAAAATGAGAAATTGCAGTTTTTCCTATCTCTTCCCTAAAGAACATACAGAAAATGGTGTCTAAAATGAATTAAGGGCAGGAAAGGGTGTCTGAGATCCTCCTCAGTGAGTTAGTAAATGCATGAGTATTACTGTCAATTCTGGGACCTATTGGCCCTTGTTCTTCCTGGCTGCTGCCTAGGACTGAGTTACCTGGTAAGAACTCATCTCAATCGTAAACCAAAGTAGTGGAACAGGGAGAAGCTGAGGAAGGCTGAGGTCATGGAAGTGATACTTTGTAAATGAATAAACATTTTCCTAGCACCTGAGCCTTGGCAAGTGCTAGGTGGTAAAAGTCTTGTGGGGAACGTAGGTACTAAGCTGCTCATCAAAATGCAAGCCCTGGAGCTTTGCATTAAAAACAAGTTAAAGGGCAGTCCTTTTGGCACCTCAAGCCCAGAACTCACAGATGGCCGTGGAGACCCCCTTTCTGTTCCCCAGGCAACAATCTTTTCATTGGGGCCCACCCCAAGCTGGGAACTAGGGAGGCCACAGAGAAAAAAAGACAGTGCTGACAATAGGTAAGCTTGCAAGGTAGAGCTAAGACTGATTCTTTGCAAGGTCAAAGAGCAAAAGATACACTGTAATGCCAAGCTGTACAGCAACTTGATACACAAGGGCTTTTCTGAACACAAACATTTAATCATAGGTGATGGGGAGCAACAACAAAGGCATTATTGGGGCACGAACCTAGGGTGGGACTAGGGCCTGGGAGGAGCAATCAGGATGCAAGTCCAGAGGCAGGAACAGCAATTGGGAGGGAATTCCCCCACTCAGCCAACTGGGGCTCCTCTTGCCCCCTTTCGTTTTCCAACTTTAGCCGCAGGACATGCTTCAGGATGGCTGTTCAGTAGATGAGGCTCCCCACAACTTCCCATAAGGTTCCCTATATGAGCTTTGGGGTTGTTAAGTAGATAACCCTGACATTCACAGAATGGAGACTTGGATCCAAACATAGGCTATCTGCCCCTCCCAGCATCCTTGGCCAATTCCCTTAGTCCAGCTGTCCCTGCTGGGAATAATATATTGGATTATTAAGGATCCTGCCTGAAGAGCCCCCTGACTGTTGCAGCTTGTAAAATGCCTGCCAGAGGGATGTTATCACTGACACTAGCACTGTTTTCCTGCCTGCCAAAGGAGGGACCTGGGGAGCTGGGTACTCTGCACTCTTCAGCTGTCTGCTTGGTATAAATGCTCCCTTTGAAATGGGTTGGGGTGCGGGGCAAGAGCCCTGGGCTGTGTCTGGAGGCAGGGCAGGCCGGCTTGCTGTTGTCCACAGTGGAGAGATGCCCAGATTGCACTTGGCCCTGAGTGGTTCAGGGATGCAGTGTCTGAATCTTCAGTGGCCACTGTTCCTTTGGCCCTGGCTGTATAGGGGAATCACGAACACAGAGATGTCGTCGTAGGACACCTGCCCTTCCCCTGTGAGACCGTTGTCCTTCCCCTGTGTGCTGTGTATCAGCATCTGGGCCAGCTCCGAGAACCTGTGGGGACCATCCTGCATATGTACTCTGAGGGCCACAGCAAAGGCCAACCCTCAGGGAGAACTCTCAGCACTGGGCTAGACAGTTGGGGACCTAAGTAATATAGTCCAACTGTGGGGCCAGGCAAGCTACAAGCCTGGGAGGGTCACAGATTGGATCACAAGAGTCTGGATCCAGAGATTTATTGGACCCACAATCACCCCCACCCCAAGAACCTTGACAGCACACTAATCCTGACCACCTGCCCTGAGCTGGGCTCATCATCAGCACTGTCTTCTCAGCCATAACTATGTCTTGGTGTTGCTGCTGGCACCCAGGCCCAGGCAGGTCCCCAGCAATTACAGTACCTCTGTGGGTCCTCTTGATTGCCAGGGAGGAAGCTCCGCACTATTTGTGCCACCTGCTCATTGGAGAGGACATCCCAGAGCCCATCAGTTGCCATGACAACCACATCGTTGTCCTGTGGCTCCAACTGGTCCATATCCAGCACTGTCACCTGCAAGTTAAGCCTGAGGATCCCTCAGTGTTCCCTTCCTGGCTCCCACCTGCCTCATTGTGTACCTTTCTGGGCAGATGGGACCTGGGGTGGGCTGCTGCCCTCTCACCTGTGGGACAGAAAGCAAGAAGGGCTTGAGCTGAATGTTTGTGTCCAAGACTCTGAGCTCATGGTCTCCCAGGCCCCGGGAGACGGCCAGTGTTCCCAGTAACCGAGCCTGGGGACAAAAGAGATGTGAGGAGACAGCAAATAACCCCAGCAAATTGACAAGTAAAGCATAGAGGTGCACTGTGGTCCTCAGGCACCCTGGACCTTGGAGCAGACCCCAGGACACCAGCCAAAAGACACAAAGGAGCTCCTACACTTTGTAGGGGGCAACTGAAGAGGGATTCTTGGAGGGGGGGCCATTCACTGACCTGCCTACCCTGTCCATGGATCAGTGGGTACTTGAGATCCGACTTCTCCACGCACTTGTAGCTCCTATCAGGAGCAGACTCAGCATCAACTCAGGTCCTATTTCCCACCTCATCCCCCCTCAGCACGGGGCCCACCGTGCTCAGGTGGAAGCCCCGGGCCACACATGGTTCCCCACCGTACTCCCCACCCCCAGCTTGCTCACCAGCCGCTCATGTGGTGATCCCTGAACAAAACCTTCTGCCCTAAGTCATCCCCCTTCAGTCGCCGAGGGAACTCCAGTCGGGTGAATTCACCAGCCAGAAGCTCAGGGTAGACAAAGGCCTGGGGTAGGGAGGCCATACTCAGATCAGGCTCTCGCTGGTGGCCCTAGACTGAGGAGTTGGGGCTCCACAACCTCTGCCAAGGGCACCTACCAGATGCTGGATCCGCTGTCGCTCAGTCTCTGGGGTGAACTCAGAGCTCAGAGGCCGTACCTCATCTCTCTGCACCAAGATGGCCCTGGGTGGGATTGTGGAGGAGAGGGAGAGGTCTGTGGTGTGGCCTCCCTCCTCCTGGCCCCTCCTCCAACTACTAGGTCCCAGCTCTGCCATGCAACCCCTCCATGACTGTCTACAGGTAAAGGTTCAGCCCTTTCAGGCTGTGCCCTCCCTGGCATCTGCTGTCCACTCTTACTCCATACAGGCCAGGTATACAAATAACTCAGCCAGTCAAGCCTCCCCATTTCCATCCTTCACCTACAGCCCCCTTGCACTGTCCCCACTGCCCCTGGTGCCTGCCTGCCCACATGCCCCACTCTCCAGAGCTCACTTACCTGCTATCTCCAGCATTGGCCACGTACAGCTTTCCCAGCAGGGACACAGCCACCAGGGCTGTGCAACCGCCCACTTGGCCTGAGGCCTCCAGCTCCCGCCCGATCACCTCATCCTAGGGCAAACCAAGGCCCCTTTAGCTACTGCTTTTACTACCACCATATCACTCTGTTCCCGATCCCCATCCTGCAGTTCATCTTCCCACCAACCAGCCTGGCAGACCCAGCCCAAAGTCTAGCTATGACTCCAGGATCCCGTGGTCAGAGCTGGATGTATCCCTTGGGAGGGAGGGAAGTCCTATTCAAAGCAGTGAGGATGGGGAACCAACCCCGGCACCAAGGAACAACAAAGGGTGTGCAATGAGATGATGCAAGTGAAAGCACATGGCGCATAGTAGGCACTGGATAAATGAGCCGGGTTATGACGACAATGATGGTGGTTAGTAAGGAACAAGCCAACCCAATCTTGTCTTTCCATTTTAAACACCAAAGGTGACGACCACTGTGTACAGGAGTGCCCCACAACCTGGAGTCCCTCAGGTCCCTGGGGACAAAAACCTTCACTCCTTCCCCAGCCAAAGGCCACACTTAACTTACACATTCCTGGAAGGCGCTCTCCAGAGCTCCGATCACCAAGTCTTCTGTTCTAATGCCCTTTTCCTCCACAAACTGGGGATCACTGGGGCAGACACAGTGGCCACTGAGGTGCATGGGGGGCTGAGTGGCCACCAAGCCCTCTGCTATGGCCTCCAATTGCCGCCGCAGGCAGGAGTGCAGGGTATTGGCAGCCAGGATGGCTGCAGCTGGACCGCCGTGCCCATCAAACAGTGCCCAGTAATGACCTGTCAGGAACTGCACAGGAAAGGGTTGGCATTAAGTTCTTCCTTGCTTCCCCAGTGGACCCCTGGCCCAGTATGGGGCACTGGGGCAAGAGCTTCAGCCTGAAGTCTTAGCCCCAGTTCTGACCTGTAAGAGAGGCTGAGACCCAGTTGTGCTCACCTCTTCTGGGCACAAGGTCACCCACTCCTGGTCCTCTTCAGCCCCAAACTCACATCGCCGGATGCGCAGCTTCCCACAGGCGGCTTGATCCTCATTGAACTCAGATTTCTCTGCATTGATGATCCTGAGGCCAGGAAGTGATCAGTGACCCTTCAGGGATCACAGAGACCAGAGATGGTGCACAGAAGGAGGAGCCCTCCTTCTGGGGCAATAGCCTCCACATTGTCCCTTATACCTGGACAAAGATGGTGTAAGTTCCTAACTGTTCAGTGACCTCCTGGCTAAGGCAAAACTCAGGGCCCAGCCCCTCTGAGCCTGCCTGCTGACCTGGACTGGGAAGTAAGGGCGGGGCTGCCTGGGGAGATCTGGGGCTTCCTTGCCTATTTCCCCTGAGAATCCCTGTCCCATACTGCACAGGCCACGACACAGGGTGAGGGGGAAGGAGTAGAGTGAGCGAGCGAGTGAGTGAGTGAGTGAGTGTGGTGGGGCAAGGGTGGGGAATGGTGTAGTAGTTATCTCCAAAGCCCACAATTCTGGCCCTCTACCCAGAGTCCCGGTCTCACGTTGGAAGCCCCTGGGGTGCAGGTCATTCCCAACTTGCAGTTCTCTCTAAGGGAGGCTGGAGTCCCAAAGAAAAGTCAGAGGTGGGATAGGGGGAGTTTGTCAAGAGTCCAGAGGTGACAACAAAGAGTTATCCACGAGGTTGGGGGAGGGTGGTCACTCACTCAGTTCACCCGGTTTTCTAGCTCTGCACAGGCCCCCAGGCTGGATCAACAAGGGTCCGGGGTCGGGAGCTCCGTTACAAGGGTCGTGGGAGTGGGGAGTGGTGGATGGGGGTCGCTCATCGGGGGAGGGGCGCGGACACTCACTCTGCGTAACCTGCATTCCAGGGCAGCGCGCGGCCCCGCGCCGGGCAGCGCACAGGCCGGGCTTCCGGGCAGCGCGGGGCGTCGGTTGTGCCGGGGCAGGAGCCCGAGCCGCGCAGGAAGCGGGGCCGCCGGTAGGGCACGGGGCTGGCGCGCGGCCTCGGGGGCCGCGGCGCAGGGAGCGGACCTCCCGGCAGGAAACGACGCCGGAACCAGCCGGCGGACATCGCACGGCGGCACAGGGCTGCCCGCAGAGAGTTGGGTAGAAGAACTAGACCCGACAACACCCGACCGCCAGCCCCTAGGAGGAGGAAGCGCCCCGCGAGGCGGGGCGGGGCGGGGAGGTCAGGGGCGGGGCGGTGACTCCCCTAAACCGCAGCCTAGCTGCTGAGTCTGTGTGCGCGCGGCCTGTTGCCGTCGGGCTAGTCCAGCCTCTTAACAGCCGTAAGAAGGAAACGCTGTTACCCGCCCCACCTTACTGGCCAGAAAATTGTAGCCTAGTGAGAGAAGTCGCTTGCCCCGTGTCACCTAATATCCTGAGCAGGCTCATCGTTCACCCACATGTGTGGGGCACTAGCCTTGGCGAGGGAAATGCCCCCCCTACCCCCACCCAAGGAAGCCCAGTAGGGATTCAGAGCACACCCTGGGCCTCCAGGCTGGGTCAGTGTCTATGGCAGAGCATCAGTCTCCCTCCTGATGAGCCCGGACCTTACGCAAGGGTAAGATGGGAACAGGATGTCCTTAGAGGTGTGGGACTGGCTCACTGAGTGAGTCTCAGAGCCCAGCGTTCTCCTCAGGTGCCCTCAGTGCCTCACGGGCTCAGCCCAGCACTCTCCCCCTCAGGATGACTTTATTCCTCCCGAGACACCGTTCCCACTCTCAGGCCAGTCTCTCCTCTCTGGGCAGAAAGCCGGATCCTCACTAGAGGGTGAGTGACGGACAGTAGGACTCCATGGTCCCCAAAAGGCTCCAACTGGTCAGAGTTCAGACCTGGGATGAAAGTAAGTGAAAGACTTTCATCTGGACTGGGAGCACGGTGTTGCAATCTGACTAGCTGTCATTGTAGGGTCTGTGGCAGTGTGCCTCTTCACATCTGCGTGTTAACAGAGTGCTTTTGTCACCCTCTGTCACTTAAGCCCAATGCCCTGTGCAGGGCTGTTATTTCCATCTCATAACGGGGACTCTGAGGCCCACGCAGGAGAAGTATCCTGACGCCCAGTGGTGTGCTATTTCCATTATGACAGTGCAATTGACTCAAAACCCACTCCCCAGGGGGTTTCTCTTCCCCTTTCTTCCTCCAGGAAGGCAGGCAGCCAACTGAAAGCCCTGAGGCCGACAGCCCAGGGCCCCCAGGGAAGGCTACAGGAGGAGTCCCTACCTCTGCTCCTAAACCCAGCACATACTCACTAGGCCTTACTTCCTCCAGGTTGGCCAGCCCTGTCCCATTGGGAGTTTCCCTACTTCAAAAGAACAATTCTTGGGGCAGGGAGTTGTGCCCAATACCTCCTTCCTCTGATGAGTCAGTTCCAGAGAACCTAGGAGCTAATTTACTGAGCCCACTGCGTTTGCCAGGCCTTATGCTGGGTGCAGGAGTGTAGGTAGCATTAAAGGATAGGAGCTCCCCTGCAGTGATGGTGAAGTCCTTTTGGACGGTGCTTGTTCCAGCTGGCAAGGGGGTAGGGATAGGAGAAAGCTTCCCAAAGGATATCTGAGCTCTGACCTGTCATTGGGCAGAATTGGACCAGGGACCCAGAGTTGGGCAGACCTAATTCAGTCTCTGGGGTTACCTCATCCCTACCAGCCAATGGCTCAGAGGTTTTTAAAGCCTAAAATTACAGGAAATAGTACAAACACAGTTTATTCCTCCAACGCACTCTCATGGACGCTCCTCATTGGGATGAAGCTCCTGTTCTCTAATTTGTATTCAGAGAAGCTTCTGATGGCCAGATGTCACAGGTGGTTTGTTACCCAGCTAAGCCATTTTAAGTTTTCAAAGCCATGTGGAGCCCTATGACAATCCCATTCTACCTGTTCCAAGGTATCCTGAGTGTTCCTTCAGTGACACCAGGATCCTCTGGATCCCTTGGCCGGGGGGTCGGGGGTGGGGAGGAGAGATCGATGTGAGAGAGAAACATTGAGCTGTTGCCTCTTGTATGTGCCCCGACCAGGGATCAAACCTGTAACCCTGGTGTGTGCCCTGACCAGGAATCGAACCCCAACGTTTTGGTGCTTGGGACAATGCTTAACCAATTGAACCACTGGGTCAGGGCTCTGCCTTTGCTTTTGACTGATATTTTGGCTCAGAATTCTGACTGCTCTGTTTATTAACTTTTGCTATTATTGCTGCTGAAGAACAGTGTCCCTCTTATTCCCAGACCTTTGGATTGCCTTGTCTTTACCTTTTTCTCTCTCCAGAAACTTTCTGGTTCTTCTTTCTCTGGTGTCTGAAATTGTAGGCAAGAGGCCTTACAGAGTGGGTCTGTCTCATTCCTGGTCTTGCCCTCCTTCCAGGCCATTCAATTCCTCACTCCCTAGTGACATTCTTCTAGACACCCCATTCAACTGCTTGCATGAACTCAGATCAAGTGCGCCCTCTTCTGGGAGGCCTCACCTCAGCTAAATCAGCCAGCGTGTGAGGGATGGAGAGTGTGAAAGGAGCAAACTTAGAAAAAAGAGAAAAGCTTTTATACTACATTTTTTTCACTCATAATGAAAGTAGCTTTTGTTGAGTCCCACATCTGTCCTTAACAAAATTTAGGTTTTTTTTTTAAATTTAATACTTACACATGATTCAAAATGAAAGGGGTATAACAGTGTATGTAACAGCTCTCCCTTACAACTCCATCCCCTGGCCACGCAGCTTTCCTCCCTGCAGGCATCCAATATTACTGCTTTCTTGTGGATCCTTCCAGAGATATCGGGGTATTCTGTGGAAATTCAAGCAAAAAAAAATTATGCCACATATAAGACAAGAAATAACAAGTGCTGGTGAGGATGTGGAGGAAAGGGAAGTGTTGTGTACCGTTTCTGGGAATGTAAATTGGTGCAGCCACTGTGGAAAGCAGGATGGCGGTTCCTGAAGAAATTAAGGGGATTGGAGTGCTAGCAGAGAGATGGAAAGAAGTGGCTGGATTTGGGAGGGCTGTAGGAAGTGGAACTGAGGGCTGGCAAAGTTAGCTAACTTGTCCAAAGTCACATAGTGACCACTTAAATTTATATTAATTAAAATAAAATTTAATATTAATTAAATTTATATTAATTAAATTTATATTAATTAAAGATTCCACCTTCTCAGTGACACCAGTGACACCGGCCACATTATGAGTACTCAATAGACACATATAGCTACCTTATTGAACAGGCAAATTATATAACACTTCCATTGTCACTGGAAGTGACAACGGAAAGTGCAGCTGGACAGCACTCACTTAGAATCTGGGTCTCCTGATGTTCCTTCTAAGGCTCAGGCCGATTCCTTACTCGGTTTGGAGTCTCTGAGTGTTTGAGGGTTGAGGTCAGCACCTGTAGCTTGTGCTTGACCTGGAGGTGCTTTCCAGCCTTTAAAAAAGAGCAGAGTCCAAAGCAGCAGAATTATTCCCGCCCCCTTACTACATTACAAGGTAGTGACTGAGAAGTAGAGAGCAGCTGTCACTAATGTGTTCCTGTGAATTTGATCACAGGGCCACCAGATCTGCCTGGACACTCAGGGACCAAGCACAGACCCTTCTTCATGTGCGACTGCATGAAGCACTCAGGAATTTGCTCAGCTTCTGAAAATACTGGCACACAGCATGGACTTTCATGGCTGTAATCGCACATGTCTGAATTAGATGTCAGAAGAATATTATTTACTTTTGGTGGGTACGTATTATCTGTAAGGAAATAAAATGGGTATTGGAGCAACTACAACTCAATCTTCCATCTCAGAGGTTTATTGACTTGAATCCCCCTAGAATCAGTAGCAGGATCTGATACTGTAATAAAATGGACTCACTTTTCATATTTTTTTCTCTAGTGCTGGTGGTGGTACAAAGACATTTTTAAAGACAAGCACTTGTTTACATTGTCCTTGCTCATGTATTATTTTTGTGGTGATTTTTATAACAGTCCTGCTGTTCCCGATAGTGGCTTCCACCTCACCTAAGTGCAGAGCCAGGATAGCAAGTCCATGGCACAGGTCTTTGCCCTCTTCCTTACAATTGTCATTAATCAGTTACAGGACATTCCCCCAACTCCAGATATGGCCTTAGAATCCTTCTCTGCCCAGTAGTCCAAGCCAGGGGAGAGAATAGGTCAGAAACATAGTTGCTATCCTTGGATTAGGGACGGGCATTTTGTCTGAAGTGGTGCAAGATACAATTCACCTCTCAGAACAGCAAGAGAAAATTGTTCAGAGCTGTCTAGTTCTGAGAAACAGGTGAACATTCTTGCTATTTTGGGTCGATTAAGGAGGAATGGTTTGCCTAGTCAATGTGGCAGTGATGCTCACTGGTGGATGTAGCTAAATGGTGGATGTAGCATCACAGAGAATAATAGGAACCCTCAGCATGATGATGAAAATGCTTCCCAGCACTTCTATTAGGCTTCTTTTTTTTTTTTTTTTTTTTGTCTGACTGATGAGACCTGGGGCTGTCTCTGAGCCAAATTTGGCAGAAGCATGTTGTGTCTCAGACCTGGTTCTGACTTCACTGGCTTTGTTGTAAACCACTTCCCAGATGTCCCACTCAGACAAGCAGACTAACTGAGGTGGAATGAAAGGATCCTGGAGCTTGGGGAGATCCAGAGAACATGCGCTTGTGAATGGATACATGAACATAGTCTGGTATTCCCTAAAATGAGTTCCATGGAACCATTCTCCACGTGTTGATAGAAGTTGTAGGTTAAAAGGGTTTCATGGTCAGTTATGCTTTGGAAATGCTGGTTTAAGCAAAGTAAAACAAGTTCCTTTAATGCAGGACGTCTCTGTATGACAGTACGTCTTGTGATTCTCCAAAATGGTGATTCGATATACTGCTTGTTTCAAACTTATTTGATCACAGGATATTTTTCCTTTTTCTTTTTTAATCTATGAAATGTCTTGCAAAATTAGTATTCTAAGAAACACATTTTGGGAAACACAATGCTGGTCCAAATTCCTCATTTTAGAGGTGACAAGAAATGAATTCCAAATGGGTTAGCATAACTTTCTCAAGGTCTTGTAAGAAGGTGGTTAGTCTGGGATTCAAACTTGTCTGAGGCCAGTGCTTGGTCCACCACGTCATGTCACTTCTTGGAGAATTGGAAGTACCTTGCACTTCATCCTTTCTCAAGAGATCCTGGGTTAATGCTGTCCCTTCTGGGCAGACTATTTAGTATATAATAAGCAGGGCTGGCTGAAGTGAAGTCTCAGGAACATGCTCCTAGGTCCATCTGGTTTATGGTTGTCACTGACAGAGGCTCCAGGTGAGAGGTCTTTGTTGTCCTTGCTAGTGTCACTATGGAAAATGAGTCCCATTATTTCTGTTTCTAAATAACAGTGCACAAACTCTTCAGTTGATCCAAAACTTTTCTATGGATCCTGGCTATTCTACTTCTTGGTGACAAGAAGTGTTTTAAATTGTGAGTTCCATGAAGGCACAGAGGTGATTTGGGGCATCCTCTTGGACCTAATTAAATGATTCCAGATGCTTATTTAAACTATTAACATATGCAAGTGTTCCGGGAGCCCCTCAGAAAAATCCCTAACCTAGAACTCAAGACCCCTGACAACACTGTGTGATGGCTTTTTCATTTCTTGGGCAATTGATTGAATTAATGAATTGTAGCTAGTTTCTAACATTCATTTTGTGGGGTCTTCTAAGTTTTCTGGGTCTTTTCTCAGAAATGGTCTCCTTATCTATTTGCTTAAAGTAAGAGAATTCTTAATGTTTGCAAACCTCCCCTGAACACTGTTTAAAAATCACCCTTGCCTGCTACTCTTATTCTTATTCATATTAGGGGGAAGCTTTTATTTTGTATTTCAAAAATGGCCCAAGAGAATTAATGGGGTTTAGGATAGCACCACAGCCTCACAGTTTCTTTCTGGGGAAAAGCACTGAAAGGCATCAACCTACCCCTCTCCTGGGGGAATAGTAGCCTAATTGTTCTAGGACCTAGGGATGTTCAGACTATTGAAGGAACCAGACTCTCCCAGAGGATAGAAGCAGTGCGGGAAAACCTGGGTATGGCTTAGCGTGGCCGCTGGCAGGCAGTAATGAGAGAGGAAAGTCATTTTTGCTGGTTGCCTCTTCTTTGTGTCTGCAATTTCTGTCTTGGTGTGATTGAAAGGGCTTGAAGTACTGTTTAGACCAGAGAGGGAGGCAGCCCAAGTCTGGTTGATTTCAGGACAATGCAGCTGGCCTTGCTTACACCATTCTCTTCTCGGCTTTGAGAGAAATTGCTGGGCTCTCACCAGTTTCATAGGTCAGGTGGCACTCTGTTCTCCTGTTCCAGGTCTAATGGCTGTGGAACGAATTACTGCACACAGAATGAGTTACGCCCATCAATTCTGCGGGTCAGGAAATCAGTTCGGGCATGGTAGGGATTGCATGTCAGTGTTCCAGGATGTCAGGGTCTCAGTTGGGAAGACTCAAAGTTTGGTGATGCAATGGCAGGGGGCTGGAATTCCTGCACATATCTGGTGCCTGGACTAGGAAGACTCACAGTCATCTGGCCTTTCCATACAGTGCGGCTACCTCACAGCATGGCAACCGCAAGGTAGTTAGACTTGAGGTGGAAGCTGCCTCACCTGTTGTGACCCAGCCTCCAAAGCCATTTGCATCAATTCTGCTCCTTGGTATTGGGTGAGGCACCTGCAATCCTGCATGGTTTCCAGGTTGGAGAAGCACATAGTAGTAGAGCTAAAGGAAGCCATTTTTGGCAAACACAATACTCCACCTCTCTCAGGCGTTCCATGTGGAAAAGGCCAAGCTAAAGAAGCAGTGACAGCTTCCAGGGTATGCACTAAACAAGCACCCACATTATCTGCTGGTGCTCTGAATTTCCTGGGGTGGTGTTGCTTCTGTCACAGGGAGATCTCCACAGGGAGTTGCGAGTCTTAAGCCATGTGACACACTGGTTAGCATGTAACATTTTCTTTCCTAAATGCCAACCCTCTGAGGCAGATGTAACATCTAAGGGGCCTTTATATAAATTAGATAAAGATACCCCCTGGATGGTAGGTAGTGGCAAGCAGAGAGCAGCTCCTCCCTCCTTGGTTGGATGAGACCATTTTTCAGGGTACATATTGCACAATGAAATGTAGCAATCCTGGTAACTATTATTGTTGTAATTGGTTTTACCGTTAAAAAAAAAAAAATCAAAGCAGTTAGCAGTTCCCATGCCAGGGCCCTCCTGGTTGCCTTCTCCAGGGTCCATTCCTAACTGCCCTGTTCACTGGACCCATGTTCTTTCCTTTTCTAAAACTCCCACTTTTTTTCAAAAACACGATGCTCTCATGAACTTGGTGAGGAGGGGCACATTTCCAGGGATGCTGATGGCTTAACCGGACTAAATAAACATTTAAAATATTTCTGAACAGTTTTAATATTTCTAACTTCAGAAGTCATGTATGTAAAATTCAAGCAAGCAACATAGAAAGGTAAAAAAAGATAGTAACTCAGAACTCTCTTTACTTATGGGGATTTTTAGCAATGTGGTGGACCTATGTGAATGTAGGGTAGAGGGGTGTGTGAGAGAGACAGACAGGCAGGGAGGGAGGGAGGGAAGGAGGAGGGAACATGCAGCTTTTGCCTAATGACACTTTCTGTACTGACATTAGGCATAGGGAATTTTAAGTGGTGGAATTAATTCTCTCAAAAGTAAAAATAAAAATTTACTAAGAAAGAAACATGGGGTGGAAGAAAAGTAGCCATTGATTCTTTGAGTTCAAAGTTCTTGAGGTTAAAAGTTCTCATAGATTTTTCTCTATGGCTCGCCCTTCAAAAATACCAATTCAAAACAACAGAATTATGGTCACTCAAAAGGAAGTTAACTCTGTGCACGGTAAAAACCATTGAACTGTATACTTTGGGTGAATTGTATGGCACGTGGATTATATCTCAACAAAGCTGTTACAAATAAATAAAATGTTAAAAGGCCCACATTATATAAGCATTGAGCTTCCTAAGAACTAAGTTATTTTCCTGGGAAATTAACAGTCAGATGATAAATCTACGGCAATTCATCTTGGAGACTTTTTGAGGAAGACTTTGTAATTAAAGAACATAATAAAAATTTTTTAAAAGGCAACAAGATGAATGGTACTATATAAAATACTAAAAAGGTAGATTTTTAAGAAAACATTAATAGTGAAGAGATGTCAGATTGTTTGTTACCATCTTTCTTTTGTTATCTACATTTAGTTTATTAGATGCTGCTCATTTGAGCTTGGTGGGCGGGGACAGGGGTGGCTAGCAATGAGAAATATTGGCCGCTTGGCTTCTGTTAATTTTTCATAAATCTCATTAACTGAAATCTGTAATTTGAACATAGCTATTCTTTGAAATGCTCTGGAGTTCAGTCAATTTCTTAATCATGTAACAACATCTGGAGCCACTGAAAAAGAGACATGGGCTACAGAAAAGTACACATGTTCCCCTTCATAAGGTCCCAAACAGGGAATTTGACGTCTCCTTCACAAAACCTCATCTACTAACATTGCACATCTAAGTGACTTGGGGGAGGGAAATAAAATGTATTTGTAAGTGAGAAAAAAGAAAGTCAGGAATCATCATTGTTAGACGAACAACTCCCCCAAAATCAAGATCTCAACAGCACCTGATGAAGTACAAATTATATTATTCACATTGGTAGGTTTTTCTCCCCTTTTTAAAATGATTGATCATCCTTTTTATATTACAATCACTTGGCTGGCTTGCCGCAGCGTAAATATGTGATCTTGGTGTAATGCTTTCACAACTAGTGTTTGATACAGCCAGACATTCTTGTTTTTTGCTTCCATCTTTCCTTGAGTAAAGTGAGGAGGCAAATACAAGTAGTAGGTGAGCAAAGAGAATAGAGAACATTTACCTGTAAATTATCCAAGTGAAGGAAAGCCCTAGGGAATAAATAAATTTCGGCAAGGAGAACGTCTGCAGCCGCGTTTCCTGGGGGCCGCTTTCGGCTTGTCCTCTTTCAGTTTGCTTTGTGTTTGCTTGCGAAGGACAATCAGGATACCGTGGAATTCATTTTATCTTCAAATTAGTCTTTTTGCTCTTTAATTGTTATTAAAGTGAATTGTACAAGAAGGGGGACTGGATTTTCAGACATTTCTTACATGTTTCAAAATTCAGGTCGAATAGAGTGGCTGGGACAGAGCAAGCATTCAGTGGCCTCGAGGTACCTCCCTTGTGAAATTTCTCCAGAGAAGGGTGCCTCTGTGAAAACTTGGAAGCCAGCACTGCCAGCAACTTGGGTAAGGGGAATACGGGTGGATGTGAGCCTCCACTACAGCCATTGACATGAATTCTGCGTGTTTTCTTAAATTTTAAACTGTATTTTACTGATTGTGCTATTACAGTTGTCCCAATAGTTCCCCCTTTGCCCCACTCAACCCAGCACCCCCCACTCCCTCAGGCCATCCTCACACCATTGTTCATGTCCGTGGGTCACGTGTGTGTTCTCTGGCTACTCCATTTCCTATGTTGTACTTTACTTCCCCATGGCTAATCTCTAACTACCTGTTTGTACTTCTTAATCCCCTCAGCTCTTCACCCAGTCCCCCACACCGCTGTCCCATCTGGCAACCATCAAAATGCTCTCTGTATCCGTGATTCTGTTCCTGTTCTTGTTTGCTTAGTTTGTTTTTTAAATTCAGATGTTGATAGATACATATTTAATGCCATTTTATTGTTCACAGTTTTGATCTTCTTTGTCTTAAATAAGTCCCTTTAACATTTCATATAATAATGGCTTGGTAATGATGATCTCCTTTAGTTTTTTCTTTGTCTGTGAAGCTCTTTATCTGCCCTTCCATTCTAAAGGACAGTTTTGCTGGGTAGAGCAATCTTGGCTGTAGGTCCCTGTTTTTCATCACTTTGAATATTTGTTGCCAATCCCTTCTAGCCTGAAAAGTCTTTTGAGAAATCAACCAACAGTCTTATGGGAATTCCTCTGTAGGTGGCTAACTCCTTTTCTCTTGCTTCTTTTAAGATTCTCTCTTTATCTTTAACCTTTGGCATTTTAATTATGACATGTCTTGGAGTCCGCCTCTTTGCCTCCACCTTGTTTGGGGCTCTCTGTGCTTCCTGGATTTGCATGTCTATTTCCTTCACCAAATTAGGGAAGTTTTCTTTAATTATTTTTCAAATAGATTTCCAATTCCTTGCTCTTTCTCTTCTCCTCTGGCAGCCCTATGGTGTGATTGTTGGAATGCTTGAAGTTGTTCCATAGGCAGCTTACACTATCCTCATTTTTTAGATTCTTTTTTCTTCTTGTTGTTCTGCTTGGTTGTTTTTTGATTCCTTATGTCCCATATTATTGATTTGATTCTCGGCTTCATCCAGTTTACTGTTGTTTCCTTGTAAATTGTTCTTTATTTCAATTAGTGTGTCCTTCATTTCTGACTGGATCTTTTTTATGCTGTTGAGGTCCCCACTAAGTTCCTTGAGAATTCTTATAACTAGTGCTTTGAGCTCTGCAGCTGATAGATTGCTTATCTCCATTTTGTTTACTTTTTTTTTCCTGGTGTTTTGATCTGTTCTTTCATTTGGGCCATGTTTCTTTGTCTCCTCATTTTGGCAATCTCCCTGTGTTTGTTTCTATGCGTGAGGTAGAGCTGCTATGACTCTGTGTCTTGGTAGCATGGCCTAATGTAGTAGGTGTCCTGTAAGGTCTAGTGGCACAACCTCCCCTATCACCCAAGCTGGGTAATTGAGGTGTGCCCTTCGTGTGGGCTGTATATACCCTCCTCTTGCAGTTGAGGCTTGGTTGCTTTTGGCAGATCAATGCGGGGGATTTACCTGGGCCCATTAGCTGCAAAGACTGACTGTGACCACTGATCACCAACCTTTGCCTCTGTGGAGGATCAGCTGTGCTGGGGCAGGGTGGTGGTGCTCCAATGTGGCCTATAGTTTTCCACTGGTGCACAGGCTCTGTGGTTTCCTGGGTGGTGCAGGCCAAGGTCAGGCCACCGTGCATGAGCTGTAATGCAATCTGAGGTGGCTGCTACCTGTGCTGGGCTTGGAGAGTCCCAGGTGAAGCCAAGTTGTGAATCTAGGCTGGTTGTTGCTAGTGCTGGGCCTGGGGCCTCTTAGCAAGAGGTACGGGGGTTGGGGGGAGCACCCTGAGGCTGGATATTGCTTGTTTGAGAGGATTTAGGAAGGTATAAACCATGAGCCAAAAGCAGCCATTCGCATGGAAAAACTGCTTGGGTGGGCTCATATGTTGTGTAAGGTGGAGTCTCTGGAGATCTGCAGGGCAGGGCACACAGTGTGCCCAGGTTGATGGAATCCCAGATATGGCACCAGCCTGACAGCTCTGTGGTTCTGTGGAGGGAGGGTTCAGAAAAGGGACAATGGCCTGCCTTTCTGTCTGGAAGAAGGCTGTCTCTCAGCTCTTGCCTGGAGGCCAGACACTTCACTTTCTCTCTGTATCCCGTTGGTGCCTTTTGGAAACTGCTTGAGACTCCAGGATTTTCTTCCACTGACTTAATCCCCGCTGGTTTTTGCAGCCAGAAGTTATGGGGACTTACCGTCCTGGCACTGGAACCCTGGGCTGTGGGGCCTGGTGTGGGGCTGGGACTCCTCGGTCCTGAGTTATCCCTCCCAAATTCTTATCCACCACATGTGGATGTGGGACCAGCCTGTTCCATGTCTCCATCTCTCCTACCAGTCTGGGTGGATGTGTTTTCTTTAATTCTGTAGTTGTCAGACTTCCTTTCAACATGATTTCTGATGGTTCTGAATGATGGTTGTTCTATACTTTAGTCGTAATTTTGATGTGGTTGTGCAAGGAGGCGTGCTGTATTTACCTATGCTGCCATCTTTACTGGAAGTCTGTGTTCTTCTTTCTAAGATCAAGAAATCTAGTCCAGCTTCAGTAAGAGATTACCTTCTAAATTCAGTGCCTTATCTCTGGCTCTCTGCTGTACTCTTCTCCAGGTTAACTTTGTTGTTGTTTTGTTAATTTTTTATTTTTTAAATTAAATTTATGGTGGTGACTTTCATTAATAAGATTATATAACATTTCAAGTGTACAGTTCTATGGTACATCATATTGTGTACTGCAATTTGTTTATTGCTTTGTGTGTCCACCACCCAGATTTATTAGCAAAGGAACATAGCACTCCTATGTTCCTTGCAGCATTATTCATGGTGGCTAAGAACACTGAAGTGTCCTTTGATAGAGGCTTGGATAAAGAAGATATGGTACATATATACAATGGAATTCTCCTGAGCCATAAAGAAAAGATAAAATATTGCCATTTGTGACAACATGAATGGATCTTGAGAATATCATGCTAAATGAAATAAGTCAGACAGAAAAAGTTAAGAACCATATGATTTCACTCATATGTAGGATATAAAACTGAAAGCAAGAAATGAATAAACAAGAAAAACAAACAAAAACTCATAGACACAGGTTAACTTTGTTTTTAACCAATGATTGTATGACATAGTTGAAAGACTCACAGTTCCCTTCATCACTTGCCCTTGGAGTCAATTTGCCAGATTGAAGTCTTGGCTTTTGCTTGGGTCTGTGTGTGACCTGGCAGTGGGGAGAAGTGAGTGCAGAGAGGGGTGGTAGATCCCTTTCTTCCTCTACAAAACAGGGAAGGCAGCGCTTCTTACCTCCTAGGGTGTTGGGAGGAGGACATGAGTGATGGTAGGGTTTAGAACCATGCCTGGCTCAAGACCATCGCTCAGAACATGGTGGCTATTATCATAATTCTCTTGAAGGGAATAATTTGAAATCAATCATGATGGCTGTTGGCCTGCCCCCTGGCCTGGGAGCTGTGTGTGCGTGTGCGTGTGTGTGTGTGTGGTCTTACTTGTTTTGTATGTGTGTTCTTACTAGTTTTGGTCCATTGCCTTGCTCTGACCTTGGGTTTCTGAAACATGCATGCTAATATGGCTCAGTATTAGCGTTGTCATTTGTGTTGGGTGACTTACTTGAATTTCTCAGCCTCAGTTAACTCCTGGAAAAATAGTTCCTTCCTCACACAGTTGCAGGGTCAAAGGGATGACCTGCAAAGGGGCTGGCATACAGCAGCTTGAAACACGGGAAAGAATTACTATCATTTTCCTACCTTTGGTTCTTATTCTGCCTCACTACCATTCTTTGCTTGCTTTGTTTATCCTCATTTGCTTCAAATCTCAGTTCAAGTAGGTCTTCTTTGATCTCCCTATCAGAAGGAGATTATTTCCTGTTACATCATCTTTTAGACTGTAGTGATTTATTTACATCATGCACATAGTTATTATCTATCTTCCCTGCCAGACTGTTAAGATGCATGAGGGCAGGCACTTTGCTTTGCTTTCTTCATTATATCTAGTGCCTTGCACAGAGTACACACTCTATATAGTTATTGAATGAAGATATGAAAATTGTTACCACAATGACAGAGAAGGCCAAAGCAGGGCTGAAGTGAGTTTACCATCACTGGATTTTTCACACACAGCATGCCCCTCCTTAAGTGGCTTTAATCAAACTTCCAAGTGCCACATTCTATGTTTCTGTGACTACAAGTCTGAATCAATGCTCATGAAATGGGGTCCACAGCACAGTGACTTTTGCATGTAAACAGGATTTTGACATTCTTTTTCCACATTTGGATATTCTGTCTCCTTTCCTACCAGTACACCTCTCTGAGTTTCATTCTAAGCCTTTTCCATCCATCCACCAGCTTTCCTACTAAAAATGCTGACGTGTGTTCAGCACTTATCATGTGCCAACCACCCACACAGTATTTTAAATGTGTTATCTTCCAAATCATTACTATCATCCTTTGTGATCAAGTCACAAATATTCCTAGTTTACAGAATTCCTAGTTCCAGTTTATTCCAACAGCATTAGGCTCTGACCATGGATTTTTTTTTTTAAATATATTGATTTTTTTGAGAGAGAGAAGGAGAGCGGGGGAGAGAGGGAGAGAGATCTGTTTGTTGTTCCACTTATTTGTGCATTCATTGGTCGATTCTTGTAGGTGCCCCGACCAGGGATTGAACCTATAACCTTGGTGTACTGGGACAGTGCTCTAACCAGCTGAGCTACCTGGTCATGGCCTGACCATGGATTTTGATGAGAGAGACCAAGAAGCCAGTAGAAAGCAAATATGGATAAGGATGGAAATGGAAGATAGGAGTGCCCCCAAACTGGTAGCTGGGCTAAAACTGATCAGAAACCAGCCAAGAAAGTATGTCACCAGTCCCAAATTCAAGAAGCTCAACCTGCTTCAGGAACTCACCATTCCCAGGGAGTAGGGTCAAAGACCAGCAGAGAGCCACTAGTCCAGACAGTGGGCACTCGAAGGCATCTTCCCTAAGCACCATGTGACGTGGAGATCTCGGTAATTTCCTGCTGGGCACCCTCCAACAACCAGGGCCCCCTGGCATGTCCTGCCTGTGGTTTGCAGGTGAAAATGAGGGCGGGGGATGCTGATTATGGAGAAGTCAGGTAGAGGATATGAACAGATTCTGCCTGGGTGTGAGCAGGGGCTTAGTGGTAAAGGCATTGCAGATACAAAACACATTTTTAAAGTCATCTTCACCAGGACTGTTCTTTGAAAATGGGACAGAAACCTTTCAAATGTCACGAGTGGGGGTTTTTGTCAAGGCAACAGAATGCTGAGGACTGCAAGGAATGATTCTTATTACATAAAGGTGCTAACTTCTGAGGGGTTTCTGACTTGGAGTGTGTGTGGGGCTCTGCCTCTCTCTCTATTGCTATTATTATCTTGTGGGTATACAGTTTAATTTTTTCCTACTGTGGGGTTCCTTAGTCATTTTTCCAATCCTTTAGCTCCCTCTCAGAGGCAGTTTCTGTCAAAGCACTCAACCACCAACAAAAGCTGCGCCCGAATTGCTGACTACTAGCAGTCATTTGCTGGCCATGGCTAATCATCAAGTTTAATCACACATTAAGCATTTGCCAGGATGGCATGGGGGCAAGCTTTAGATATTCCTGATGCTGAGTCTGTGCAGCACAGATACGTTTATTAGAGAAGCATGTATACTGAAAGCTTTTTTCCTATGGCATGTGGGAGCTGAAGAAAGAGGGAAGCATGGTGGCATTTCAGGCCACCTCATGTGATCTCTCTTGATGGATTTGCTCTTTGCAGCTGTTGCTACATCTTTAATGCTATATTTGATATGCTTTGTCTCTCAATCTCACCGGCTGTGCTCCATGTGTTTTGCTGACTTCTGAATATTTTATTATCAAGTATTTGCCAGGATAAATGAATTCAATAAAGTAGCAGAATACAAAATAAATATCCAGAAATCAGTTGCATTTATATCCTCCAATAATGAACTCTCAGAAAGGGAAACTAAGAAAACAGTCCCATTTACAATTGCATCAAAAAAAAAACACAACAACAAACAACCTAGGAATAAATTTAACCAAGGATATAAAAGATCTGTACTCAGAAAATGACAAGACACTGCCGTAGCTGGTGTGGCTCAGTGGATGGAGCACCGGCTTGCAAACCAAAGGCCACTGGTTCGATTCTCAGTGTAGGGAACATGACTGGGTCGCAAGCCAGGTCCCCAGCAGGAGGTGCGCGAAATACAACCACACATTGATGTTTCTCTACCTCTCTTTCTCCCTCTCTTCCCTTCTCTACAAATAAATAAATAAAATCTTAAAAAATAAAAAGAAAATTATAAGACACCGAAGAAAGAAATAGAAGAAGGTACAACTGGAAGCGTATATTGTGTTCATGCATAGGAAGAATGAACACCATTAAAATGTCCATACTACCCAAAGCAACCTACAGGTTTAATGCAATTCCTATCAAAATAATGATGGCATATTTTACAGAACTAGAGTAAATATTCCAAAAATTGGTATGGAACCACAAAAGACCCCAGAAAAAAAAAAGCCACAGCAATCTTGAGAAAGAAGGACAAAGTTGGAGGATTCGTGCTACCTGATATCAAACTATGCTACAGGGCATGGGTGCTAGCATGAAAACAGACAAACAGATCAATGGAACAGAATAGAGAGCCCAGAAATAAACCCATGCCTTTATAGTCAATTAATATTTGACCAAGGAAGTAAGAACATACAATGCAGTAAAGACAGCCTATTCAATAAATAGTGTGGGGAAAATTGGACAGATATATGGAAAAAAATGAAATTAGACCATGTTTTTATACTATACATAAGAATATAGTCAAAATTGATTAAAGACTTAAATGTTAGATTTGAAACCATAAAAACACCCTAGAAAAATACATAGGCAGTAAAATCTCAAACATTTCTCATAGCAATACCTTTTCTGATATATTTCCTTGGGGAAGGGAAACCAAAGGAAAAAAAAGGAAACAAATGGGACTACATGAAAATATACAAGTTTTGCACAGCAAAGGAAACCATCAGAGAAATGAAAAGACAATCCACTGAATGGGAGAGCATAGTGGCCAATGACACATCTATTTGAAAAGGGATTAATATCCACTTTATGAAGAATTTATAAAATTGAACACCAAGAAAGCAATCCAATTTAAAAATGGGTCAAGGGCCTACATGGATACTTCTCTAAAGAGGACATATGAAAAGATACTCATTGTAACTAATCATCAGAGATATGCAAATTAAAATCACAATGAGACATCACCTCACACTTGTCAGAATGGCTATCATCAGTAAATCAACAAGCAACAAGTATTGGCAAGGATGTGGAGAAAAGGGAACCCTTGTGCACTGTTGGTGGGAATGCAGACTGGTGCAGCCACTGTGGAAAATAGTGTGGAGTTTCCTCAAAAAATGAAAAATGGGACTGCCTTATGACCAAGTGATTCTACTCTTGGGAATATATCCAAAGAAACCTGAAACATTAATTTGAAAGGATATATGCTTCCCTGTGTTCATTGTAGCGCTATTTACAATAGCCAAGATTTGGAAGCAGCCCAAGTGCCCATCAGCAGATGAGTGGATCAAAAAGCTATGGCGTATTTACACAATGGAATACTACTTGGCTGTAAAGAAGAAGGAAATCTTACCTTTTGCAACAGCATGGATGGACCTGGAGAGTATTATGCTAACTGAAATAAGCCAGTCAGAGAAAGACAAACACTAAATGATTTCACATATATGTGATATCTAATGAACAAAATAGAAACTGTTAGCTCTCAGCTGTCAGAGGGGTGGAGTGTTGGGGGGCTTGGTGAAAAAGGTGACTAGATTAAGCAAAAAAGTAAAGACCAACAACCCAACAAAACTCATAGACAGACAACAGTATGGTGATTACCAGAGGGAAAGGGGGCTGGGGGGAAGGTAGAAGAGGGTAAAAGAGGATAAATGGTGACAGAAGGAGACCTGACTTTGTGTGGTGAACACACAATAAAAAAATACAGATGATATATTATAGAATTGTACACCTGAAACCTCTGCAGTTTTATTAATCAGTGTCACCCTAATAAAATTCAATTGAAAAGAAATAAAACTACTAAGTTATTTTTAAAAAATCAACTAAAAAAAAAGGATTTGCCAGTACCACTGGAGGTTATTGGGAATTGAATCAGTGAAGTTGCTTGCTCAAGTATTGCTGAGCTTTCAGGACCAAGTCAAGGCCATGTTTGTTCTGCCTAAACCTTCCAGGGGTGTTCCATGTCATTTGCTAGAAATTCAGTGGCCTGACCAAGGTACAGAAAACATTGCATTTTCTGGTTTCCGGCCGGCTCTCAGATTTTATCTTCTCAAGAACTCCTCTTGCTTACTTCTCTCTGACCATATTGACCTTGCTTATTCTATTAATATTCTGTTGCTACATAATAAATCACTGTGTAGCAGCTCAAACTGCCCTCCACCCTGTTTTATATTATCTCACAATTTTGTAGGTCAGAAGTATGGGTAGGCTCAGACACATTTTCTGCTTAGGCCAGCATCAGCTGTCTAAAGGACTTGATTCTTACCTTGGGGCTCTGGAAAAAAGTCTATTCCCAAATTCATTCAGGTTGTTGGTAGAACTCAGTTCCTTGCTTTTGTAAGACCAAGACCCTTGTTTCCTTGCTGGCTGTCAGCTGAGTGCTACTCTCCGCTCCTGGAGGCCACCTACATTCCTCACCATGAGATCTCGCCCATCTCCAAATTCACAGGTTGCATTGGACCCTTATCATGCTTTGAATATCTCTGAGTTCCCCTTCTGCAGCCAGCCAGAGAAAACTTTTTGCTTTTAAAGGACTTGTATGATTGGTTAGGCCCATCTGGATAACGTTCCTATCTAAAGGTCAACTGATTAGTCATCTTAATCACAACACCATAATTTCTTTAACATACATAATCATGGGAGTGATGCAGGAGAGGAGGGAGTTCATGGGGCCTCTTAGAATTCTGCCTCCGACACTATTCTTCAAACATGCTGTGGTCAGTCTTACCTCAGAACCTTTGGACTTGCGGTTCCCTCTGTCTGTCTTAGAATAGAGGATCCCTGAAGATGGGAGCATTCCTTGCTTTATTCATGACTATATCCTCAGTTCCTAAAATAACTCCTGGCACAGCAGATGTGCTACATCAGCAATTTTTAACCGGTGTGCTGCAAGAATTTTTAAAACATGCAGTGCATGGCTATTTAGTCTGGAGCACTGACCTCTTTTCCCTTAGATTGCCAAATAAAAAAAATGACAACATCCAATACAACAATAGCTGTCTGGTTTTGAATGAATCAAAATTATACCTACGTTTTTTGGTAAGATCGGCAAAAAATAAATTTTTTTCTTGTGCTTCAGCATTTTAGTAATTAGTTTTTTTGTGCCATGAGATAAAGGGGTGGAAAATCACTGCTCTAGAGGTATAGAAAAATACATGCATAAATGAATCTTTAGCTTTCTCACCCCTCCTCTTCTTTCTCTCTCTGACTAGGATGTCTCTGAATTTTAGAATTCCCATAAAATGATTATTGTAAATGGGTTTTCCCTCTCTGAATACAAGCATGAATGATGGAGGGAGTCAGGAATCTCTACTTTTCCACCTGATCTAAACAAGCGTGGGTTTAAAGAGGAAGGCTCATTTACCTCTATTAGTCTTTCTTACCTTTGACACATTTGTCCCTTCTTTGCCTGGCACGTACCTCATGCATTCCTATTTTTATGCCTCAGCTCAGGGTTGGAAAAGTCTTGAAGATGTTTAATTGTAATTTACCATTCAATAAGTGACTCTTCTAAATTGGAATAGTCTTCCTCTCCTTGTCAAGAATATTCCCCACTTTTTAAGGTCCAGCTCAGTACTCACAGGTTCTGTGGCATTCTTTGATTGGTATAGTTAGTTCATAAGGAGATCTTTCTCTTTTGAATTAATTAACTATCTGAGCCAGAGACCCTGAGGCATATGAGTTGGATTAAGAGCACTGGTCTATTTTCAGATTTGTACATTCATTTTTAAATGTTAGTCTTCATTGAAAGATCACAGTAAAAAACCTAGAATTCTCATTTCTCTTGAAAGTAGAAACTCTGGACGCACCTGTTCTTATTTCCATGTTATGGTGGGAAGTCACATCCGAGGGTCTATATGATAGAGTAATGTGTACCTTGAACGAACCCTGTCCATTATTATTATTATATTTTTAAAAAATTTTAAAAGATTTTACTTATTTACTTTTAGACAGAGGGTAAAGGAGGGAGAGAAACATGAATGTGTGGTTGCCTCTCATGTGGCTCCCCCAACAAGGACCTGGCCCACAACCCAAACATGCCCTGACTGGGAATTGAACTGGTGGCCTTTGGGTTCGCAGGCTGGCGCTCAGTCCACTAAGCCACACCAGCCAGGGCTATTATTATTATTATTTAATTATATTTTATTGATTATACTATTATATTTGTCCCAATTTTTTCCCCTTTACCCCCATCCACCAAGCCCCCCACCCCAGGCAATCCCCACACTATTGTTCACATCCATGGGTCATGCATATAAGTTCTTTTGCTACTTCATTTCATATACTGTACTTTACATCCCCATGGTTATTCTGTAACTACCTATTTGTACATCTTAATCCCCTCACCTCTCCACCCATTCCTTAATAGTACCCCTCCCATCTGGCAACCATCAAAATGCTCTCTGTATCCATAAGTCTGTCTGTGTCCTTCTTGTTTGCTTAGTTTGTTTTTTAGAGTCAATTGTTGATAGGTTTGTATTTATTGTCATTTTATTGTTCATAGTTTTGATCTTCTTTTTCTTAAATAAGTCCCTTCAACATTTCATATAATAATGTTTTGGTGATGATGGACTCCTTTAGTTTTTTCTTGTCCGGGAAGCTCTTTACCTGCCCTTCCATTCTAAATGATAGCTTTGCTGGGTAGAGCAATCTTGGCTGTAGGTCCCTGCTTTCCATGACTTTGAATATTTCTTGCCAATCCCTTCTAGCCTGCAAAGTTTCTTTTGAGAAATCAGCCAACAGTCTTATGGGAATTCCCCTGTAGGTAACTAACTGCTTTTCTCTTGCTGTTTTTAAGATTCTCTCTTTATCTTTAACCTTTGGCATTTTAATTATGATATGTCTTGGAGTGAGCCTTTTTGGGTCCACCTTGTTTGGGGCTCTCTGCGCTTCCTAGACTTGCATGTCTATTTCCTTCACCAAGTTAGGGAAGTTTTGTCATTATTTTTTCATATAGATTTCCAATTTCTTGCTCTCTGTCCTTTCCTTCTGGCACCACTGTGATGCAAATGTTGGTGTGCTTGAAGTTGTCCCAGAAGCTCCTTATACAATCCTTATTTTTTGGATTCTTTTTTCTTCTTGTTGTTTTGATTGGTTGTTTTTAATGTTTCCTTATTTCCGGATTGCTGATTTGATTATCAGCTTCATCCACTCTACTGTTGATTCCCTTTATTTCAATTATTGTATCCTTTGTTTCTGACTGTATTTTTTTTCATGCAGTTGAGGTTCTCACTAAATTCTTTGAGAATTCTTATAACCAGTTTTTTGAACTCTGCATCCAGTAGCTTGCTTGTTTCCATTTTTTTTTAGTTCTTTTTCTGGAGTTTTGTTCTGTTTTTTCATTTGGGCCATGTTTCTATGTCTACTTATTTTGGCAGCCTCCTGCATTTGTTTCTGTGTATTAAGTAGAGCTGCTATGTCTCCCAGGCTTGGTAGAGTGGCCTAATGTAGTATGTGTCCTACAGGGTCCAGTGGCATAGCCTCCCTTATCACCCAGGCTGGGTACTCAAGGTGCACCTACTGTGTGGGTAACAGAGCACTTACTGTGTTATACTCTCCTGCTGTAGTTGAGGCTTGACTGCTGTTGGCATGTCCAATGTCAGCCACTACTTGTGTTCTGTCTGGGGCCACACAGCATAAGCTACAAAGTGATCTGCAGATGGCTGCTACTTGTGCTGGGCTTGGAGGTGCTCAGGTAAGGCCAAGCTATAAACCCAGCTGACTGCTGCTAGTTTTGGGCCTGCGGCCACTTATGGAGGGGTATGGGTTTGCTGAAGCCAGATGCTGCTTGTTTAGAGGATTTAGGAAAATCTGAAGCATGGGCCAAGACAAGCCATTCATATGGAAAAGCCACTGGAAACAGCTTGGGTGGGCCTGAAAGCTGGGTGGGGCAGAGCCTCAGGGAATCACTACCGCAGGCCAAACAATATGAGTCAGGGTGGTGGAGTCTCAGATATGGTGCCGGCCTGTTGGCTCTGGCTTTATTGGAGAAGGCCTGAGAATAGGAACAGTGGCCTCTGCCGGCACTTCTGTCTGGGAAAAAGCTTCCCCTCAGCTCTCACTTTGATGCTGGACAATTCAGTTCCTCCCCGCATTTCTCTGGTGCCTTTTTATCTGCTCCCCCATGTTGTAGCTCAGAGGGAGTGATGCTGAGTAAGTCCATGCATGGCCCTTTAAGAGGAACTGCCAGGGAGTCCAGCAGTTTCTGTCTTCCACAGCCTCTCTTCCGGATGATTTTTATAGCCACAAGTTATGGCAACTTCTCTTTCTGGCACTGGAATCCTGGGCTGGTGGTCCTCGTGTGGAGCTGGGACTCCTCACTCTGAGATAACCTTCCTGATTTTTATTTGCCACACATGGGTGTGGGACCAGCCCTATCTGAGTCTTCGTTTCTCCTACCAGTCTTGATGTGGTTTCTTCTTTAATTCTGTCGTTGTAGGACTTCCATTCAGTTTGATTTCTGACAGTTCTGAATGATGGTTGTTTGGTAGTTTAGTTGTAATTTTGATGTGGTTGTGTGAAGAGGTGAGCTATGTTAATCTATGCTATCATGACCAGAAGTCCCCATCCATTATTTTTGTGCACCTAGAATAATATACTTACAATGCTGAATGATCTCTTCTCCAGACCTCCAAAGATAACAGGGCAGGAAAACTCCAATGTTCCTTATTATTATCCTTTACCTGCATACCCCTGTAAACTGTCTATGTTAGATGTTAACTATCCTGCATCCACCAGTGTGAAAGAAACATGTATTTCTATTTTACTTTTCATCCAGTCCTAGCGATTTCCCCACTTTGCTTTCTCCCACCTCCTTAATCTGCCACCAATGGATTTCATGTAACTTGCTTTACATTCTCTTTGATACTAACGTATAAAAAAAATTGCAAAACTGCTATTCCCCAGAGCTTTATCTCAGTCCCTTGAGATTTTGCCTCTGGAACCAGGCCCTAGATCCCTGGCTCATAGTACACTTTTAAACGTTTCTTCAGGTTTGAAATTTCTTTTGTGCACATTTATTGTGGCAACTATGGACTCCAAAGAAGCCCACCCAGGATGACCCTGCTAGGTACCAGCAGGGGCCCTTGTGCCCCAGTGGCTCCTGCTTTGCACTGGGTGAACTTGGATGAGTTTTCACTTGGAATTCCAAACCTCTGTCTTTTGTTGAAGATCTTGACTTTATTTGAGCTGTTCTTAGAAAATCCTTGAGGTGGCACTAAAGGATAAGGAAAAGGAGAAAAAGGCAGCTGTTTTATTTTATTTTTTATAATTTGGTCTTTGAATTGCAGTTGTACTCCAACCTTTAGTTCCCAGGTCTATGCTGACATTAGTCAGTAAGGTTGTTTCTCTTACCACAGCTCTACAGGGTGAAAAGGGAAGATGTACATTAAGTGCTAATGTGTCGGAACAGCTATTATTTTTAAACTTTAATGAGGTACCAGACAAGAAAAGCAGTTGATTTCTACCTAGTGACCTGATGTGGTCCTTGGAGTCATGGTCCAGGGTGCATTGCTTTTACTGAACGAGGCTGTCAATGTGGTCTGACCATGTGCCTAGTGAAAAGCCACTGCCTTGATTCTGGGCTGCAGAAAGACATGGTTACATGGTTATTTTATAGCATTCAGTTTCTAAACTATGGGAATAGAATAGGGAAAAAAACCCCAATGATTTATTTATTTATTATTTTTAACAGGAGAAAAATAAAAATTTTAATATTATATGCACAGTTAATTCGCATAAGCATGAAAATTCCCCAATGATTTGTTTTAATCCTATAGGACCCAGTATTCCCAGTTGGTCTCACATCCAAATATTAACCAGGCCTGATTCTGCTTAGCTTCCGAGATCAGATGAGATTGGCTGTAGACCCAATGATTTATTTTCAAAGAGAAATACAATTGGATAAAGCCCATTCTATGGAACTTGGACACGAACAATGATATGTAAGCATGTTATAGGTTTCTTACACAGTTATCTAGGGAAAAACCCTAGATCACTTTTATGAGTTAGTGGCCTGTTGTTGAATGACACTAATATCTACTATAATTTTTGTAATGCTTTCAGTTATCCTGGGCATCAAAAGATAATTATTTATTGGCTATATATAACAAAACATACTAGGTAACTCTAGATGATTAAACTTTTAAACAACTATGATTTTTGGAAGAATGAAGCAGGGTGGCACACAGGCTGCCACTCTTAATGGTATAACTGAGCAGACATTACTAATTGATTGCTGCACATTTCTCATCATCTCCAGACCTCAAAACTGTTTTCAACCCTGTGCTTCAGGCAAAACTACCAATTGATTGGAGTTGTCATGTGAGATGAAACCTTTTGCTATCCCTGATGTAGTTCATAAGACAAAGTTATCTTTCTTGTGTTTCCTTGCTGAGTTTTTCTTTTTGAACCTTTGGAAAGGTTTATGGATAAACAGCATGGGCTTTGTATTTCCAGCTGAATCACTAAATGGCTCATTGATTGTTATGTCACTTTGAAAAGTAGGCCATTTTAGAAGTTCCACTGGAGAATTTGACAGGATTGCTGAGGCAAGGCTTCATTTGATTTTTTGAGCTTTTTATTCCACGCCAGGCATTGATGGGAGCCAACTCCTGGAACAGATGGGAAATTGTGTATTTCAGGAGAGAAAGCAAATGGGTTGTACCAAGTGTGAATCCAATGCTTTAGGGTAAGAAAGTTTTCTCTGATGGTAAGTCAATACCAAATGACCCTGAATGTTCATGTCTATGTACTTGATTTCTTTCTTCCCTGTATCTTGAAGTTGCCAGCAAAGGCAGGCAAATGACTACCCTGAACAAAATAATGTGATAGGAAGGAACACTTAGGCTATAGTTTTCAAACTTGAGAAATAAAATGGTTTCATTAAAAATGCATTACACATAGAATGAAAAAACACAGCCCTCATCTTTGGTTACTTGAATTTGTTTTGCAACCGAAACAACACAAATGGCATCAGAACTTTTTGAACCAAGGAAGCAATTTCAAAACTCAATATTTCAGGAAAAGGAACATAAATAGGCCTTGTCTGTTAGTATACAATGGCCCTAAAAACACACAACTGCAATTTCATGGCTGACCTGTGTTGTAATGGACTCCTGGTGGTTCACTTACTGAAATTTTAATTCTTGGGACTCTATATTTGGCCAAAAATGATGGAGATGTGAAAACCATTACATAGCCTTTCTCAGGTAAGGAAAAGTAAGGCAAAGTGATTGACATAACTTTAATTTTTATGGTGTTTCTCAGGAGAGAAGAGGCTATAGAGTGCTTGAATCCTGGCTGTGTAGCCTTGGGCAAATTTTCAAACTTCTCTGACCTTTAGTCCATTCATCTGTAACTGGAGGAATCATATACATCTTAGACTTTTAGAAGGAGAGGTGAATTAACATATGGAGTGCCTAGCACAAGGGCTGTTGTATTGAAAGGTCTCAGTACGTTCTATTTGTTATTTTTTATTGCTTTGAATGGCAATGTTCTTTCTGGTTTATATAGTCTCTAGAAAAAAAAAATCTTGGGATTATGGAATGGAAAAGCTTCCAAAATAATTTTCCTGTATTTGAATTTTAAGCCTCTACCTATAGCACTTTTTTTCATACTTCTTATGGTAGATTATAAAAATGCCCTAATTCTTTCTCCCTCACTCTATACCTTTTGCCATGAAACTTGAAGCTCCTACTATCAAGAAGGAGTTCTATTTGTTTTCCCCTTTGTTCTGAATTTATCATGTGACTTTCTTTGGCCAATGGGATGTTAGCAGATATGATACCAAGAAAGGTTTGACAAAGACAATGAATGTTTCTGTTGGTTCTGACTCATTTCACACTGAAATTCAAGATTCTGTACATTCCTGTTAGGATTCTTTGAAGGTCGGTTCCGGTTGGTGCAAGTTTCATGAAGTCCACCACAGTAGTGAGTCACCTTTCAAATTGTCTCATGCCATATCTGCAGCCTCCTCTGGGCTTCAAAGCCAAGGACACCACGAAGTGTTGCTGAGTGAAGAAGCAGGCTATCACAGTTTGTGTATTGTAAAATTAACCTGAATCACAAGACAAATGTAGTTCCTTTGGCCTTTCTGCAGAATTGCATTATTTCCTTGGGGAAATGATTTTACCTTTTCAAGAGAAAAACTAAATTTAAGCATTCTGTAGTAAAAGAATGACTCATCTGCCATCACCATGAAAATGCCCAGAGCAGTGTGCAGGAGGATGAGAGGTTCATGGAGATGAGCCAGTCATTCCAGCCAAGAGTATGTAGCTTCCAGTCAGCTCTCAGGTATTAACCAAGTCCAGTGAAGAACAGCAAAGTGACTTAGATGACCACCCCAGATTCATGAATAAATAGTAACTGTAGCATGGCACTGAGGTTCTGTGGTTGGTTGTTATGCAGCATTATTAAACCAATAGATAATGGTTGCACCTCTGTTATAGCTCATATTCTCTTGTGATGCAATTATGGCTTATTTATCAGGCTCTCCAGATGTATTGGGAGCTCCTTGAGAGTAAGGATGGTCTCTTATTTACCTTGTATCCACAGGGCCCAACACAGTACCTGATGTGCAATAAATATTTTTCATCTGAAATTCTCCTCTACTCATTAGCTTACTTTTCCTACATTCATAGTTTCATTATTGAATGCCTACTATATGCCAGACACCATGCTGGGTGCTAGAATTACAAATGTGAGCAAAAATGATGTTAGAAGAGTCCCATAATTAGGAATGAAAACTGTGTTGGCATACATGCTTTCAAATGTGAATGAATGAATGAATGGGTAGAGAGAATAATCACTTACCAAATTTCTATTGAGAGAAGTAATGGGAGGAAAGATATATTAGAGAGTTAATAAAAGTGTAATGGAAGGGATAAGGCTGGGGTTAGTGGGATAAAATTTTTAAATATAGTTCCGGAGGTCTTAGCTGATAGGCTAAGGGGTTGTGATTAGGGTTGAAAGCGAAATATTTAAATAGGCCAGGAAGGTAGTGTAAATAAATAAAGAAGACTAGATGTGAAGATAGACTGTGGGGACTATACCAGTTAACACGTCTTTCTACATCTGACTCAGTGCTTCTTAGACTTGCATGTGCGTGGGGATCGCCTGGGCACCTGTCTCTGGGGCTGTAGTTTCAGTAGAGGGTGGTGAGGTCTGAGAGTCCATATTTCTAGATAATGATAAGCTCCCAGGTGATGATAAGCTCCTGGTGATGATAAGCTCCTGGTTTCCTCATCCACTGTCTGAGAAGTAAGAATCTAGTTGATCATTGCCATGTGACAATGTGGGTCCAGGTTTGCCAGTTCATTGAACCTTTTCAAGAAAACCCATACATCTCTGCTTTATCTAAAATTCCCTGATTTTTCATAGTAGTAACTGATATTTGTAAAGATACTTATACAATGGGAAACCTCTCTTTGGCTACTTCATGGACTTATGAACCTGAACTATTCTGATTTTAAGTGCTAGGATATCACCCCTATTGATTTCACTGTACTTTGGATTATGCATTTCATGGTTTGCCCTTGTGGTTATGTTTTACATTTCTCTAAATAAACTTTAAGCTTCTTAGGGGCATGCATCTTCTTAAAGTTTTTAAGAATTAGGATCTTACAATTTTTTTATCTGCTAAAATAGGCGGTGGAATGTTTCATACCCTGTGGGAGGTCAGTAGATACTAGTAAACCAGCTAATGGAAATAAATGGTGTATTTCATAAAGTTGGAATGGATTTTCATATATTATCAATAGGAGTTTTATTTTGGTGTGGGCAAGCAGAAAAAAATTGCTTCATTTTATTAATCACCTTCATTTTAGATTAATAGCTTTAGAAAGTTTTGGTCTGCATGGGAAAAAATTTCATACACCAAGATGGCTATAATGGCATCGTAATTGGGCTGTATTGTCATTGCTGAGTAGTTAGAAAATAAACAAAAGTCAAAACAGTAAAGGGCCCAATATTCCTAATGGCTTTTGGGCCAATACTGAAGTACAAATGTGCAAAATTTCTCCCCAAACCTAAGGAGATTGAAGGTGACATGGTGGAGCAGAATTCATGGGGGCAAATGCATCTTACTTCAGGATTCGGAATATCTTTGGAGAGTCAACGTTGGGCAGATGTCATTGTGAACTTGTCAGACCCTAGAGGATTGCTTCTGAAAACCATCAACCCTTCATTGAAGGCACAGCATCCCTTTATACATGTATGGCACTCTAGAGTTTACTGCTTTATTAGCTAAATTGATCCTCACAACTGTTCTGGTAGCTCAGAAAGGAGATAGTGTCAAGGAAATTATCCAAAACTTGAAAATAGGCAAAACAGAGGATGTTTTGCTACCAGCAAAAATAACCCTCCAGGGATTATTTAAATCTACGAGGGTATAGACTGTCTATTGAAAATGTCTCCAAAGCACAAGATAGTAGTATTTTAGGCTTTGCATAATATATACATTACCTGTTGAATCTTTTCCTTCCTTCCTTCCTTCCTTCCTTCCTTCCTTCCTTCCTTCCTTCCTTCCTTCCTTCCTTCCTTCCTTCCTTCCTTCCTTCCTTCCTCAGCTCTTTAAAAATGTAAAAGCCATGCTTTGTAGACTGTATAAAACCAGACTGTGATTTGGATCAGACCCATGGACAGTTGTTTGTCTTGCCAGCTCCTGAGCTAGGCTATTTTAGATCTCTGTAGGGATGGAAGTTAACTTGTAAAAAAGGAATAACATTGCAAATGATTCTTGTCTGAGAGGAATGTAAATAATTCCTCTCCATAAGGACAAATGAATTTTCCCAGGAGAGATGTAGTTGATTTCTATGTGGTAGAAAAAGAAACCCCAAATATTACCATTTATTGCCTTGTAAGATATTAACCAGTTTCACATCTATGAGCAGAGTTATTCTGGCATGCCTTTGACTGACTAAATATATCTCTGTTCCTCATATTCTCCTTTGACCCAGTAGTAATATCTTACTGACTCTCTCTATAATTAATGACTTGAATAAAATCTTTAACACGTTTGTTTTGTATTTGCATGAGTATTATATTTTTAACTGTTGCAGTAATATTATCCTCTTTAAACAGACTAGAAAACTGACTTTACATGTGGTTAAGGGGTTTGTCCACGTTAAACCAGTACATGGCTCAACTGGGACTTCACCATATCTTTGGATTCTTAGTGAAGAAGAGAAAAAAGCAATTCTGCCATTTTGCCCTCAGCCTAGCTCTGACAACTGGAGAATTTAATTTTCCTTCTCTTAGGATAGGAAAACGTTTCTAAAAGAAATGTAGTAAGTTAAGCAATTTATGTCACTCATTTTCATATTCTGTGAACTCCTTTAAGAAAAATATATCCAGCTCCTTTATATACAGATAAAAACTCTCACACCACAGAATTGTCCATGAGTAATTTTAAATACTAGTCTGGTTGTCTCTTTCTTGTACCACCCTGGCCATCAACCAACCTGCCATTTAAATTTGCTGCAAAATTGCAACATTCCAAGAGGCAGGCACACTAAAATCAGAGATGGACAGCTCTGCCCAGAAGTAACTATAACTAACAAAAATGACTCACTATATCCCTTTTGTTCCAATGCTGGGATGTTGATTGATTTAAGGTTATCAGTCATTTGCTCATCTTTTGTCTTCTTTTATTCTAATCTTAGATGTAGAGTGAGAGTACTGTCTATGACCTTTTAGGGCAAAACTGGGTGCTGGCCAATAATGTTAGACACCAAGAAACCAAAGCTTCTAGGATCATATTTATAGGTAAGACTGTATGTCTGTTTAGGGGCCCATTCATATTGTATAGTGCAAATGTCGGCTTTGAGGATGCTTTGAAGTTGAGCTTCGGACATATCTGAGGTCTGAGTTGGCAGGCATTGATGAACATGGAAACTGTGGTGGGTTTAATATGGTCTAGGTCAGTAATTTTCACCTGGTGTGACACAAGATTTTTTAAAACATGTAATAATTGACTATTTAGTCACAGGCACTGACCTCTTTTCCCTTAGATTATCAAATAAAAAATTGACAACAGGTAACACAACAATAGCTGTCTGGTGTGAATGCCCTGTCTTGAACCATACATCTATAGGCCATATAATAGAGTTACATGTTATTGGTCATGTCGCATAATAAGATTGTGTCTAGTTAGTTAATTCTTAGTACCAGATATCCTTATGTGCAAGTGTAGGCACCTAATTTTTGAAAAAGTCACTGTGGAGCAAAGCATGTAGGTAATTACTACTATTATATTATTTTTTGTAAATCAATCAAAATTATACCTATTTTTTGTCAGGCTGGCAAAGAATACATTTTTTTTGGTGTGCTGCAGAATTTTAGAAATTAGCTTATGTGTGCCATGAGATGAAAAAGGTTGAAAGTTGCTGGTCTAGGCCAACTTCTGAGGCAACTTGATGGGACTAGAGTCACTTACTGGGGGTTATGGGTTCTCCTCTCTGGCTACCACCACACAGTCAGACCTAGTGGCCATATATCTTTGATTTTCCAGCTTCTGTCTTTACTTCTAAGGTTGAAGGACACATGACACTGCAGTGTGTAAGCTCTGTCTTCTTGAGATACACGGATGGAGTCAGACAATACAGTCCAGAGGAGTAAAGGAGCTAACTGCCTAAGAAGAGAATGCCAGTTTTCCATGTACGGACAACATAAGTAAATTTTCTTTGCTTCTTTCCTGCCATGAATGGCTTGAAGGGTGGTTTATCCATAGAGTTTAACTTAAGATGTCCTGAACTACTGAGTGACAGGCTTTTCATAGATGATTGTGAAGTGGTGACCCGTGTGGTAACTATCACTTTGCATTGTTTACATCCTTCCTTAGTTCACACCCCTTTGCCTCACTCTCAGTGTCCTGGGATTGTACTTGCAAATAACCATCCTTGCCTCAGGCTGTTTCCTAGAGAACTCAGGTGACCACAGGAGATGTATCTTGTATATCCGTATCTCCAGGGTTCTTTCTCAGGACTGGAGGCTTTAACAGCCCTTTTGATTTTAAGCAACAAAAAAGAGAAAACCACAAAACAGCAAATATAATACTCTTTGTACTGATTAGGATTAAATTTAGTTCCTAGTAACAACAACAAAACACAAAAATAAAATGGTGTGAATAAGATAGAAGTTTATTGCTCTTTCATATGAAAGTCTGGAGTTCTGCAGGGCAGGCTACCTAGTGGTTTTTCTCCACGAAGTTGTTAGGGATGCAGCCTATTTCCAGCTCACTGTACACCCTCTTTTAGGGCACGGACTTCAGCCTTGTCCCCCATGGCCATGTTTGCTTCCTAGGTAGCAGTGTGAAGCAGAGAAAAAGAGAATGGCCAGAATAGGGCACCAGCTGTCTTTTGGGGAAATTCCTGAAAGCTGCCAGGATCTAGTTCTACAATCTACAATCTTAACACCTATAATATGCTAAAATATAGCCTTTATTTTGGGTGGCCATGTGATAAGAATTCTGTTTCTTTTGAAGGAAGAGAAAAGGACTATTCAGGAACAATTAGCAGTTTGTCACATGCTTCTGTATCAGTTCCATTCTTTTGTCCTATCTCTCTAGAATCTATTTGACAGTGGTGGGTATTTTCAGAAGATGGTGTATAGGATACAAGTTAGGAGAGATGGTATGAAAGTGATACTCATTCTGTAGAAACCATGTTTTGAATTTTGATCTTTTTCTGGGCTAACAATATGTGCTACAATGCTCTTGTGATGTGGGACAGAGGCAATGAAATGATTTTGCCCAACAATAGGCTAATATTAATGTTCTGAGTGTGTTTAAGGAAATCTTGGTATATTAAGTGCATTTTGAGTTATAATATTTTCAGCGTACAATTGGTTTATTGGGACATAACCCCATTGTAAGTCAAGGAACATCTGTATTTCCTAATTTAAAAAAATTTACTTTGCAATATACTGCCACCCAACATTTAAAAAAATGTCCATTTATAAAAATGAATTTAAAATGGGATGGGCCAAAGTGTCATGTCATCTCATACACATTTGCTACTCAATTTATTTTTATTAATATTGTGATCTTTTTTGATTAATGTGACTAATGTTCCTCACATGGCTAGGAAATGTATTAATTATGGGGTTAATTAATGTTGATGTTTAAACTCAGAATGGGTCCATGGTAATCGAATGCCTGTATTTGATGCGGGTTAATTAATTAGCTTCTGCAAACGTCTTCTGATAAATTTTACTTCATGCTAATGAACCCCATGCATCACCTTATTAAGTGCTAACTGTTGCTACCTTTTCCCCTGTACTCTTCAGTCACGTTTAATTTGTTCACACTGTTCCCACAGTCAATAACCAGGCCTTTATTTTTACACCATGTAATTGGGGTTAGGAATATATACTTAATTCAGTGCAGTGCTTGCATAATGCATGCTATGGAAAAAAGATGCTTAGCTAGAGACTTTTTAAACACCGAAAGAAGAAAAAATCAAATTGGCACTAATGAAGTGTGAGAATAAAATAAAGCTAAATGGTATTTATGAAAAGCGTCAATAAAGCTTTAAGTTTAAAAATGCTATAAAGTAGCACAAATATAGAAAATACAAATTGTGTCATTTATTCTTTTGCATTCTTTTAAAAGTTAATATGTGTTTCTTTGTTGAGATTTGATTTACATACAGTAAAATTTACAGATCTTAAGTGTTCATTTTCATGGGTTTTGAAAAATGATGCATCCAGATAATCATGGTTCCAATCAAGATAGAGAACATTTCCAAAACTGCAGAATATTTGAGATCTTAGAGAATGTACTTTGTTTATGCTGACTTCCTGGATTCAACATGTTTTTGAGATTCATTCCTATTGTTTTATTAGTGGTTCTATTTTTTTGTTGTTTTTTGCTAAGTAGTAATCTGTTGTGTGCATGTGCCACAAGTTGCTTATCCTCCTACTGATGGACATTTAGATTGTCTCCCATCCCAACCCCAACTTTTATAAATAAAGTTACTATGGACATTCTTGTATAAATCTTTTTGCGTGTATATACCTAGGAGTGAAATAGCCAGATCATAGTGTAGGTATATAGTTTACATAAAGAAACGTTCAACAACTTCCAAAGTACTTGTACAACATTTGGTACTGTCAGTTTTAAATTTTAGCCATCTAAGTAAGTGTATAGTGGTATCTCACAGTGTTTTTAAGTTTTTATTTTTCTAAGGACTAATGATGTTGAACACTTTTTTTCCCCTTATTGGCCATTTGCACATATTCCTTTGTGATGGGCTTGTTCAGTTCTCTCCTCCCCTTCATTCTTTGCTGGAGGAAAAAAAAAAATCTTTCAAATCCAATTTTTTTTAGCTTGCATCCAGGGAAATCAGAGTATAGATTTGTTGTTAACCACTAACATCAGTGGGCTGGGATTTATCAAATGGCTCCTAATACAGGTTTAGAGTTAGGAGAACACAGCAGAGAGTTGGTTTATTACCTTCCTGTTTAAACGAGAAACAACTGACACCTAATGTGAAAGCTCATTTGACATGCTCACCAGGCCTGCCTTTGCCCATGCTTATGTGCTCGTCTGGTGTGAATCTATGGTTTCATTTTCTTTTTTAGTATGTACTATAATGTAATTCTCTCTCGGTTTTAATTTTATGAAATAATGGGGTGGAAGAAGATATAGTGAGGTTATTAAGTCCTTCTCCAGCCTTGAGGTAGTCTTAATTCTTACTCTTCTTAACTCATCAAAGTGATTTAGCCGTGATTTCCGAGGTAATTCAGGCAAAATACCTATTCTCTTGCTTTCACTGTCTAGACCTGCCTATGGCTGCCTTTTTAATGAAGGCAGTTATGTTTAATGATTCCATTAAATTTAACACCTTATAAAACACACAAGACATTGGAGGCATGAGTATTTAATAACAGGAACTAAGGCTTTATGGTACTTCACAGTTTATAAAGCACTTTTATTTATTATCTTATTTAAGCTTTGTGAGATTGGTGACATATCCATTTTAAAGATGAAATAAGTGAGGGTCAGAGTAGTTGGTTGGATATCTAGTGGATATTAATATCTATGATGACAGAGCCAGTTAATGCTAAAGCCAGGAATTGAACCTAATTCCTTCTTTTTTCTTTTATATAGTGTAGGTTCTTTTAATTTAAGCAGTTAAAAGCAAGGACCATAGGTATCTAATTTGTTCCAATTGTGGCATTTTAAAGCTGGCTGGGACCTTACGGATCATCTAGTTGTATCATTTCATTTTACGTAATGAGATTGGAGGTAGTATTGTTTCCCACAGTCTTTGAAAACTTTAGGTTTAGTTAGGGAGACCCCAGCTTACACAGACAAAAGCTCCAGCCTCTTTTACAGGGAGATGAAGATGCTGGAGTTCAAAGAGTGTGAGGGACTTGCCCGAGGTCATACAGCTGGCTTGTGGTCAAGCTGGGAGTTTGGATCCAGATCTCATAACACCCAGTCCCATGCCTTGTAAAATCTTTTTAGTTAGGGAGAATTTAATTTACCAGTTTACTATAGCTTTCACATAGGCTTTGCAAAAGACAAAATTTTTAAAATGCTGATTAAAAAGGAAGAGTAGGTATGGATTTCTCTACAACCCATGGAGTGATCCCCAGAACTATGAAGTCATATCATCTGTGATTCTCTCTAAAGTAATTAAGTATCCTCAGAGAAATGTATAAGTGTTGATATCATATCCAGCCACTCAGAGACTCTCAATAAAGTCTCTAAAGTAAAAATAGGTTGGGCAATATTTTCTGAAAAATAAATCTAGAAAAAAAATTAATAAATAGGGACACAAATAGGCAGAAACTTTATGAATAGGACATTATAAATGTCTTTATTGGATAATTCCTGGGTAAAAGAGAAAAATCAAAACCATACTCATTGAATATTTAGAAAATATAGATAATGAAAAAGCCACTTATAAAAAGTAATGGGATGTAGTCAAAATTGTATTGAATGGAAAATTCATAACTTTATTTGCTTTAGTTAAGTGAGAAAAAAATTAAGTATTTACTGCAAGAAGTTAAAATAAGTCTAACCGAAAATATAACAAAAACATAGATATGGATTTCACATATTTTATTGATATATTATTAAATGATTATAATGTAATCAATTAGAGGAAAGAAAAAAGGTAGAATTGATACATCTAAAAATTGGTTCTTTAAAAACCACTGAAGAAAAAAAATTCGAGAGGAATCAAGATGGCGGAGGAGTAAGTGGAAAACACACTGACCTCCTCCCAGGACCAACCTGAATTACAACTAAATTGTGGAGAAATCACCTGGAACAAACAACTGAACATTAGTGAGAGAGGAGCCTCGTAACCTCGGAGACAGAAGAATTGGCTTTAGCGTGATATAACTGGTAAGTTGTGCAATACAGATCTGAGAAGGCAGGCGGAGCACCCACAGGCGGCAGCACCAGAAGGATATTGAAATGGCCAGTTGGATCCCCCTGAGAAGACCGGGGTCTAAACCAAAAGTGGGGATCTCTAGCCTAGAGCACCAGAGCCCCAAAAGTACACAGATAATGGCCAGCTGCGAAAAACGGCAGGGTTGCTCTCTGCCTGAGACAGGCAGCTGGAGACGTAAAGAACCGTTTAAAGGGCCAATGCAAAATTTTTATTTGCAGCCACTTACCCTGGTCTCTGGCAAAGGAAGGGGCAGAGTGGGCTAGGGATGCCTGAGGAGAGACTGGGAAAGGAGGCTTTGGGGAGAGAACTGAGAGAGTAGCCAGCGGGATCTCAGTGCTGACTCATCCCCCATGCAGCTGCAGCCATCTTGCTCAGGCAGAGACCACTTCCCCTGAGTGGCAGCAGTGTCAGAGGACCCCATAGCCCCACCCCCAGGTGGATTCCACCCTGCCCTGTGCTGTCTAAGCCGCCTGCTGTGGGCAAAGTGGCAGCCACAGACAGTAGATCCCTGGCAAAAGGGGGCACAGAGAGGTCTGGCGACACTTGAGGAAAGACTGGGGATCGAGGCTTGGGGAGAGAATGGAGCGAGTAGCCAGTGGGATCCCAGTGTGGAGTCCTCTCTCATATGGCAGCAGCCTGAAAGGCCCCACTAACCCCGCCCCTAAGAGGGACTCCGCCCCATCCTGAGCTGTCTAAGGTGGCCAGCTGAGTGCAGAGTGACTAAGTTAACAGCTGAACGAGACAGCCACAAACAGTAGATTCCTGGAAGTCTCCAACAGACTGCCTAAAGTCAGACAGGGATGACATCTGTTATCATCAGAGGCAGATAGAGAAGATAAAAACAGCAGTCTCCTACCATAGAAACTCATACCACAAAGTCAGGAAATCAGGACAGATCAACTTAAAAAGCAGAAGGAAAAAAAAGAAGAGTCTCACAAATAATGGGAAGACAAAGAAATACCCCCGGTCGAAGGGAAAGGAGGAATGCTCCCCAGAAAAAGAACTCATTGAAACAGAGGCAAGTAAACTATCCGATGTTGAGTTCAAAACAACAGTTCTAAGGAAGCTCAGTGAGCTCAGTGAGCTCAGAGACAATTACCAAAAACGACAGGGAAACTACAAGGAACTTACTGGAAACTATACCAGCATGAAAAAGGACAGAGAAACTATCAATAAGAGACAAGAGGAAATGAAGAATACAACTTCGGGATTGAAGAACACAGTAGAAGGAATCAAAAGCAGGCTAGATGAAGCAGAGGATCGAATCAACGAGCTGGAGGATACGACAGAGAAAAGCTCCCAGAAAGAGCAAGAAATTGAAAAAAGACTCCAAAAGAATGAAGAGGCATTGAGGGAAATGCAGGACAACCTGAAATGTAAGAATATCCGTATAATAGGGATACCAGAAGGAGAAGAGGATGAGGAAGGGATAGAGAACCTGTCTGAAAAAGTGATGATGGAAAACTTCCCCAGCTGGAGGAGAGAAAAAGTCCCACAAGTCCAGGAAGCACAGAGGGTCCCACGCAAGAGGAACCCAAGGAGGCCCACTCCAAGACTCATCATCCTGAAAATGGCAAATATCAAAGAGAGAGCATCCTAAAGGCAGCAAGGGAGAAAGAGGTAGTAACATATCAGGGAGCCCCAGTACGGCTAGCAGCTGACTTCTCAACAGAAGCACTGCTAGCCAGAAGGGAATGGCAAGAAATATTCCAAGTCATGAACAGCAAAGGCCTGCAACCAAGACTGCTCTCCCCAGCAAGGCTCTCAGTTAAAGTGGAAGGCAACATAAGGAGTTTCCCAGACCAAAGAAGACTAAAAGAATACACCTCCACCAAACCAGCACTGCAACATATGCTAAAGGGACTGCTTTAAGATGGAGAAAAAGAGTCTATAAGTACCCAGTTCCTTTCACAGTCACCAATACTCAATATTACCAATATATTTAATACATATTAACCTGATTGTGACAATGATGAGTTATTTGAATTGTTCCTTTATTATTGGTTGAAACTAAACCTGTTTTTGTAGATTTCTTGCCTATTTCTATTATTTTTTTAAAAGCTTTAAATGACTTTTTTGTATTCATTATCCATTTTTTGATTAAGTGGTTGTAGAATTTTTTCTCTAAAAAAAAATTTTAAAAAACTATTAACCCTTTTTTAGATGTGTGGCAAATACTTTCCCATCCTATTACTTGTCCTTTAACCTTTTTTACATGTATATTACTATATAGTTAAATGTTTAATATAGTCATATTGTCAATATTTTACTTTGTAGTTTATGGGTTTGAATATTTTACTTCAGGTCATGAAAAATATTAGTTTGTATTTTCTCCACAAACTCCTTAGATTCTACATATTGATTTTTAACTCACCTGAATATTTCTTGTATAATGTGTGGAATAGGGCTCTATATTTGTTTTATTTCAAGTCATAGTGGTCCATGCACCTTATTTGTTGAATAAGCCTTATTTTCCCCATTGATTTGAAATATCAATGTAATCATATATCACATTGTTAGACAGATATTTTGTTTCTAGAATGCTCATTTTATTTCATTGATCTACTTGATTATTTCTGTGCTGGTGTCATGTTGGTTTAGTTGCTGAGACTTCATAATGGTTTTAAATTTTTTAATATTTTATAATTTGACATTTAAAAAAATAAATAAATCTGCATGAGAGAAAGAAAGAAAAGAAAGAACGAACTCCTATCTTTTGCAACAACGTGGATGGAACTGGAGATTATGCTAAGTAAAATAAGCCAGTTGGTGAAAGACAAATACCTTATGATCTCACCTCTAAGTAGACTCTATTCAACAAAATAAACTAAGAAACAAAATAAACCACAGGCACGGAAACATGGAGCAGACTGAAAGTGACCAGAGGGGATGGGGAAAGAGGACAGTGGTGGAAAGAAGGGGAAGGGACTAGACAAAGAACATGTATGAATGACCCATGGACATGGACAACAGAGTGGGAATTGACTGCGGGAGTGGGGGAGGGGATAAAGGGGTGGGACGGGGGAGGGGTAAAGGGGTAAAAATTGAGACAACTGTAATAGAATAAACATGATTTACAAATTAAAAAATAATAAAGTAAAAAAAATGAGTTAAGAAGTAATTCAAAGCTAATGAAATCAAGGGGAGAAAAGAGAAAAAACACAAATACATAAATTAGGAATGAGAAAGAAATAATAGACAAGCAGAATAACCAAAGAACAGTTAAAAGATTACGATAGCATACAGCCAAAAAAACAAAAGGCAGAAATATTGTAACACTGTTTCCAGAAACAAAGGATAGTGTGTGTGCACACACACAACTACAGACAGTTTTATTGTATGTATATTTAAAAAGTTCTAAATAAAATATTAGCTAATAGAGTTCTGCAGATATTAAGATAATAATACACCATTAATCAAGCAGAATTTATTCCAGAAATGCATCCCTTCTCCCTTATTCTGGTACTAGTATCCTAGTATCAGAGGGAACATTGAACTAATAAACCAGATTAATTATGCTCTTTCTTCTGGGAATTTGAATTTAGAATATAGTGATATGAGAGTAAGAAATGGTAGATGCACACTTGCTTGGGTGGCAGAGTTCCAATGAGACTAACCGCTAGTTTCTGTTACCTAGTTTCCCTGTAGTTTCTCTGGTTCCTGTCTTTTGGAAGCTTAATTCTTTGGATTTTGTAAACTGTTCCACACCATTCCAATAAATTCTTTCTTTGTTTAAGGTAGTCAAAATAGGTTCTGTTGCTTGTAACCAAACCACCCTAACTGATACAATACTATGTAGACAGAGTGCTATAGATTGGATAATTGTTCTCAATTCCTCAGATCTTTCTCCCACCCTTTGGCATAGGTATAGAATAGGTAGATAAAATATTCTCCCTCATTAGCGTTGGGCTTGGTCATGTGACTGGCTCTGGGCAATTGAATGGTAGATGACATGCTGTGGGCAGAGATCTTTAATGTGTTTATGTAGTTTAGCTTGGCCTCTTGCACATCTGCCATGTGTCACAACAGGAGCATGCCTCAGGTAGTCCCAGGTCCAAGAAGAACATAGAAACACATATAAAAAGCCTGAATTCAACCTGAATTCTGGAGCCAAGCCCAGCCACCCAGCAGCTTGTAGCAGAAGTGTTTCACTCACCCTACAGAACTGAACAAAATGCATGTTGTGATAGCCACTGATTTTTAAATTAAGCTTTTAATTTTAGAATAGTTTTAGATTTGCAGAAAAATTGCAAAACTTTAGAGAGAGTTCCCATACACTTCATACCAAGTTTCCTTACTCATTAACAACTTACTTTAGAATGGTATATTTATCACAATTAATGAATCAGTTATACATTATTATTAGTTGAAGTCCATATTTTATTTAGATTTCCTTAGTTTTTTCCTAATGTCCTCTTTTTTGGTTCAGGGTTCCATTTTGGATACCACACTGTACTTAGTCATCATGTCTGCTTGGCTTTTCTTGGCTGTGATGTTTCCAACTTTCCTTGTTTTCGATGACTTTGACAGTTTGGAGGAGTGCTTGTATTTTTATGCAATGCTCCTCAATTGGGATTTGCCTATGTTTTTCTCATGACTAGACTGAGATGATGGGTTTTAAGGTGGAGGAGTACAGAGGTAAAGTTCGATACTCATCACATCAAATCCGGGGTGTATGTTAATAATATGACTTACCAATGTTGATGTTAATGTTGATAACCTGACTGAAGCCGTGTTTGTCAGGTTTCTCCACTGTAAAGTCACTGTCTACCCCTGGTCCTTGTCATACTTTGCTTTTATTGAGGAAGTCCCTGTGCACAGTTCACACCTAAGGAGTGGGATATTATTCTCTACCACCCAGAAGGTGAAGTATCTATATAACTTAACTTGAAATTCTGCATGGGAGTTTTGTCTTTTTATCCCTCACTTATTTATTTATTCAATCATTTATTTGTATCAGTTGGATTCATAGAAATCTATTTTATAGTTTAGGTTATAATCCAATACTGTTTTACTTGTTTTTTGCTCCAATTTTCTAACTTTGGCCATTGGAAGCCCTTTCAGATGGCTCTTGTGTCCCTTTGACATATCCCTGTCATTGTGGGGCTTTTGGGAACACTTAAAAACATTTTTTTTCTGGTGATACAAAAGTTCCTTGCTTCTCTCATGTATTTCCTTCTCCAGGCCTAGAATTAACTGTTCTCCAAGGAGCCCTAACTTCATTTATTGGAGAATGATTAGAAACCAAGATCCGGGTGCTTGATGTGCTTGTTATTGCAAGGACATTGTTTCTTGGCCCTTCCAGCTGAGATAGAAATGAAATGCACGTGTGTATACTACACATAGATAAAAACATTTCTGTAAGAAAACATTTGTATCTATATTAATATGAGTCCCTACTGATGTCCCTAACTCTAATCTTTTACCACAGGCATTCATTCTAGTCACCTTCCCTTGTTGATCTGTAACCTCCCACTCCAACAGTGAAAAACTTGGTTTCCATCATTTACTTAACTGTTCAACTCCAGGATGTGTGTAAAGCAGAATCAGAATTGTAAACCCATGCTCCTATGGGAAACAACTTTACCAATTCCGTATTGTGCTTATATAAAGTTCCTTTCACTTCTAGTCTTACAGACTTTACTTGTTTCTAGTTAAACCTTTTCCCCCTCCCCTTTCAGTGAGGTTGTTTCATAGATTCTTTGATCACATTCTGCATTCCATCCTGGGATCCCTTGGTTTCTTAATAATTAAAAAAATTGCATACAATAAGGCTCACTCTTTGTACTATACAGTTCCATAGGTTTTGATTATTAGTGTCGAGTATCCACCTTTCCAGTATTACAGAGGATATTTTTCTTACCCTAAAAAATACCCCTGTTACACTTGCTGTGCTTTCTTCAACTTCCTTAAAATCCCTGACTACCACTGATGTTTTTACCATCCTTATAGTTTTGGCTTTTCTATGACATCACATAAGTGAACTCATATAGTATGTAGTTTAAGACTGCCTTCTTTCACTTAGAAATATGCATTTAAGATTCATTTACATCTTTTCTCGGTTCAATAGCGTATTACTTTTTAGTGCTAAGTAGTATTTTGTTGTCTGGAGGTACCATGTTTTTTTTAAAGTATATTTTATCGATTATGCTATTACAGTTGTCCCACTTTCCCCCCTTTGCCCCACTCTGCCTGGTACCCCCATTCCCTCCAGCAATCCCTCCCCCTTAGTTCATGTCCATGAATTGTGCATATAAATTCTTCAGCTTTGCCATTTCCTATACTATTCTTAATATCCCCTGTCTATTTTGTACCTACCAATTGTGCTTCTTAATGCTTGCACCTTTCCCCCCATTCTCCTCCTCCTCCCTCCCAGCTGATAACTCTCCAAATCATCTCCATGTCTATGAATCTGTTCTTGTTCCGCTTGTTTGCTTTGTTTTTTATTGATAGTTATGAATTGTTACCATTTTAATGTTCATAGTTTTGATCTTCTTTATCTTAAATAAGTCCCTTGAACATTCCATGTAATAATGGCTTGGCGATGACAAACTCCTTTACCTGCCTGAGAAGCACTTTACCTGTCCTTCCATTCTAAATGATAGTTTTGCTGGAAAGAGTAATCTAGGTTGTAGGTCCTTGGTTTTCATCACTTTGAATACTTCTTGCCATTCCCTCCTTGCCTGCAAACTTTCTTTTGAGAAATCAGCTGACAGTCTTATGGGAACTCCTTTGTAGAGAACTCTCTACCTTTCTCTTGCTGCTTTTAAAATTCTCTCCTTATCTTTAACCTTTGGCATTTTAATTATGATGTGTCTTGGTGTGGGTCTCTTTGGGTCCAATTTGTTTGGGATTCTCTGTGCTTCCTGGGCTTGTATGTCTATTTCCTTTTATTGCCAAATTAGGGAAGTTTTCTTTCATTATTTTTTCAAATAAGCTTTCAATTTCTAACTCTTCCTCTTCTCCTTCTGGCATCCCTATGATTCAGATGTTGGTATGTTTGGAGATGTCCCTGAGGCTTCTTATAGTCTCCTCATTTTTTTTTTAATTCTTGTTTCTTCTTTCTGTTTTGGTTCAATGTTTATTTCTTTCTTATGTTCTAAATCACTGATTTGAATACTGGCTTCCTTCCCTTCACTATTGGTTCCCTGTGGATTTTTCTTTATCTCACTTAGTGTAACCTTTGCTTCTTTCCTTATGTTGTTGTCATACTCAACGAGTTCTCTGAGTATCCTGATCACCAGTGTTTTGAACTCTGCATCTGATAAGTTGTCATCTCTGTTTCATTTAGTTCTTTTTCTGGGGTTATGTTATGTTCTTTCATTTGGGCCATATTTCTTTATCTCCTCAATTTCGCAGCCCCGCTGTGTTTGTTTTCATGTATTAGGTAGAGCTTCTTTGACTCCCCATCATAGTGCATCTGTTAAGTTGTATGGGGCGGAGCCTCAGGTATTTGCCAGGTCAGGCCACCCACTTCACTGCTTTGTGGCTCTGTGTGGTAGAAGGGGTCGGAGAGGGTACAATGCCGCTGCCTGGTTTCTGGAGGTTTTCCTGGCACTTGCCTCATTTCTAGTCATTTCACCCACTTCCTATATGCAACTGGCACCCTTCTAGCTGTAGCCCTGGTGGTGATTCCCAAAGTGGGTGAGTTTGCCTGTGTTCTAAGTCCATGTGGGTCCTTTAAATGGACTCTCCTGAGAAACTGGCAGTTTCTTCCACCACCCCAATACCTACTGGTTTTTACAGCCCGAAGTTATGAGGCTTTATCTTCCTGGTCCTAGAACCCTGAGCTATGCAGTCTGGCCTGGGCTGGGATCACTCTTTCCTATGGTATGCCTCCTGATTTTTATCCATCACATGTGAATGTGGGACTGCCTGTTCCTCCACTGTGTCAGCCGCCACCTCTCTCTGCCACACTGCGGCCACTCTGCCCCAACTCCACTACGCTGCCACTCCTACAAGTCTGGATGAATATGACTTCTTTAAATCCTTAGTTGTTGGACTTCCATACAGTTCAATTTTCTGGAAGTTCTGAGTGTTTTTGTTTTGAGGTTAGTTGTAATACTACTTGTGGTTGTGTGAGGAGGTGAAATGTGTCTATCTAAACCTCCATATTGACCTGAAGTCCTGGAGGTACAAGTTTGTTTATCCATTCACCTGTTGAAGGGCATCTTGGTTTGTTTCCAGCTTTTGGCAGTTATGACTAAAGATGCTATAAAAGTACTAAAATACAGGCTTTTCTCTGAGGATAATTTTTCAGTTCAGTTGAGCAAATAACTAGGAATGTGATTGCTAGGTTGTGTGGTAAAACTATGTTTAGCTTTGTAGGAAACTGCTAAACTTTCTTACACAGTGACTGTACCATTTTGCATTCCCACCAACCACAAAGGAGAGCTCCTGTTGTTCGGCATTCTCACCATCATTTACTGTTGTCAGTGTTTGGGATTTTAACCATTCTTATAGGTGTATATAGTATCTTGTTGTTTAAACTTGTAATTCTTCAATGACAAATGATGTTGAACATCTTTCTATGCTTATTTGTCATATGTATATATTCTTTAATGAGATGTCTATTCACATCTCTTGCCTATTTTTAAATTGGATTGTTTGTTTTCTTATTGTTGAGTTTTAAAATTGCTTTGTACATTTTGGTTACAAGTCTTTTATAAGATTTGTCCTTTGCAAATATGTCTTCCCAATTTCTGGTTTGTCTTTTGATACTCCTAATAGCATCTTCTTTAGAGAAGTTTTTAATTTTTATAAAGTCTATCTTATTGATTTTTTCTTTTGTGGAAAAAGTTTTTTTTCCTTTCTCTATTGAATTATATTTTCTCCTTTGTCAAAGATCAGTTGACTATATATGTGTGGGTCTATTTCCAAGTTCTCCATTTTATTGCACTTATCTATGTGCCTATTCTTTCCTCAGGACCATGCTATCGTGATCACTTTATCTTTTTTAGTAAGTCTTGAAATTAGATAGTATCAATCTTCCAACTTTGTTTTTCTACTTTGATATGGAGTTGGCTATTCTAGATTGTTTGCTTTTCCATATACACCTTAGAATCAGTTTGTTGATACCTTTATAATTAGTTTGTTGTTGTTGAAGCTATAAGCCAAGATGGAAAGAATTGACTTTTTAACAATATTGAATCTTCCATTCTATGAACATGGAATTTTCCTCTAGTTACTTAAATCTTCCTTAATATCTTTCATTAGAGTTTTATCGCTTTCTGTTTATAGATGTTATACATATTTTGTTAGATTTTGTATAGATGTAGATGTGAACAAAACCAACCCCATCTTTGTGTCCTGGATTTCTTTCCATTTTTAAGTTTCATGGCCTTTGACCAAACTCACTGTTTTTAACAACCACATCAAAGTCTTCTAGCTGATGATTATTATCTGTGTTCCTGAAAATGAAGCCATTAATATTTTTGTTAATAACAGTTGGAATGGCATGACAACCAAGATAAATGTCAAACTGGTAATAGTATTGACTATAAACAATCATCTATCACAAGATTACCAGGAAGTGTGGCCCCTGGTGCTCCTGCATTCTTTGTTCCTTTTTCCTGTCAGCTAATAGTACTTGAGTTATAGTATAAAAAAAAAGTAGTGTAACAGGGGTCTGTTAGTGGAGAATAAAATGGACAGAGTTGCTGGGTCATCTGTTCTTCTCTGACCCAGTCTTCCTGTACGTAAATTACCCAGTAATAAATTCAGTTGTATTCTATGGGGTTGCTGCTTCATCTTTTGCTCTGAAGATACCTTCTCATTATGGTGGCTATTCCACCTTTGACTGACTGTGGGCATTTTTTTTTAGTGCTATTGTAAATAAATATTTTAAAAAATTTGAAATTTTTCTTGTTCATTACTGGTATGTAGGAAAGCAGTTGACATATATTATTACTTTATTCTGTGACCTTTTTGTACTTGCTTATTAGTTCCAGTACTGTTGTGTTGATTACTTGGGGTTTTCAGTATAGACAGTCATGTCATTTATGAACAAAGACAGTGTATTTCTTAATTTCTTTATTTTAAATCACAGTTTATATTTATAAAAATACTGCAAGAACCAAATGAAACATGCTGGTGGGCCCCCCATTTGCAGCCTTGGCACCAGGCATCAGATAATTGCAAGGGTCCTTGCCAGCTCTGGCTTCATTTCTAATCTGTATACATTTTATTATTTTTTAAGTCCTTTGAACTAGCTAGGACTTACGGTATGATAGTGAATAGGATTAATGAGATAGGACATCCTTGCCTTGCTCCCGATTTTGGGCGGAAAATCATCAGTCTTATACCATTGAGTGTGATATTAGCTGCAATAGGCTTTTTGTAGAAATTCCTTGTTAAGTTGAGGAAGTTACCTTTTATTTTTAGTTTGCTGAGAGTTTTTAACATAGGTGGATGTTAGATTTTGTCAAATGCTTTTTTCTTTGTCAATAGATAACATCAAATAGTTTTTTTTCTTTAGCCTGTCAATTTGGTGGATTACATATATTTTCCAATGTTGAATCATCTTTACATACTTGGAATAAATCCCACTAGGTTGTGTTATATAAAACTTTTTATACATCTTCATCATGAGAACCTGGTTGGATTTCTGGATTTAAAGCTTATACAAATGTGCCCCCCTCCCCCCAGGACTGTGGGTCTGAGGAGTTTATCACTCTCGTATTAGCCCACATTCAGCCTCTAGCAACTCATCTAAATTAACCATGTAAGTGCTCTTGGCAGTTTATGGTTTCAGTGGTTTCTGCTCCAGCTTTGTTTTTCTGGATGCATCTGTCTCTCCAGATTGCTTGCAACCTTAATTCTTTGATGTGTTCAAGAGAAATTGTTGATTTTTGGTTTCTCTAGCTTTTTATTCTTGTTGTAAGGACATAAATGGTAACTTTCAAGCTTTTTATGTGTCAGAACTGAAACCCACTGATTTTTAAACTAGTTTGTTACACAGTATTATTACAACCATAGTTGACAAATATGAAAGACTCACGGCGTAGGTTCATCTCAGTAGGTGCTCATAAAACCCTGGCTTAACTTTAACATGCATTTCTTTTTTTTTTAAATTTTATTTTAATTTATTTTTTCAAATACATTTGTCTCTGCCTACCCCCAACCTGATATAATGTCTTAAGTAAAATATCTATAGAAAGCACCTTCCTTATCAGGATTTCAGACAGACAACCAGAATCCTGTCTAATTCTAAAACACTAGAATCTTTCCTTTATCTCAGAAGTGAGACTAGATACCTGTTCTGATCCTCGCTTTTGAACATTTATCTGACATTGGTAATCAATATGATTACAGAAGAGAAACAAGTAAGAGGAATTGGCTTTGGAAAAAAGAAAAAATTATATTATCATATAATCTTATAATGCAAAACAATAACAATCAAAATCAACTACTCTGGAAATAATAAATATAGTAAGGTATACACTAAACAAAAGAATGCATGGAAAATAACTTTATTTTAAACATAAACAGTAGCCAGTGAGAAAATGTATTGGATAAAAGATTCTTTACGAAATGGTGTTTAAACAGAAATACTTAGGTACAAATTTCACAAGAAATGTTCAGGATATAGATAAAGAAAATAATTAGACTCTGCTGAGTGACCATGAAGGACACCTTCACAAATTAAGAGAGAACTTTTATAGGGGGACATGAAAATTTAATATTACAAAGAACTAAATTATTTTTAATGTAATCTATAAACACAAAATTCACTAACATTATCATGGAACTCCTCCCCCGACAACCCCTGTATTTGAGAAAATGATTGCAAAGTCTATTTGAAAAAATTAACATATAAGATTTGACAGTTAGTTGATAAAAAGCAAGAAAAATGAGAGAAGAACCTGTTCTGTGAGACATTAAAATATATTGTAAAGCTACAGTAATTGAACTATTATAATAATGACAGAAATAAGCAGACTAAACAATGAGATATAATAATATAGTGTTAGATTCAAAAAGCAGTTCAAATTAATAGAGGAAAGTGTTCAGTAATTGATTTGAAACTGATTTTTTTACATGGGAAAAAATATAAAGCTGTCCTCCAATTTCAATTCCAGGTGGATCTGTGATTTAAGTATAACATTGAACCTAAAAATACTACTTGATATTATGAGTGCAAGTTTCCATAAATTGGAATAAGAGAACTTTTGTAACCAAAATAAATAAAGAAATAATATAGAAAAACTCATAAATTTGATTCTGTAACAAACCAACACACACACACTTTCGTACTGGGAAAATAGTCACAGACAACCTAGAAAAACAAGCTATACATGCCAAAAGAAGTATTTATAGAAATCATTTTAATGTTTACATTATGGGGCATTGTGAGAAGATCTCCTGGTGCTTCATGAGTCAAGCTGTATGTAGATTAGGTATGGCAAATGTGTGGTGATGCTTGGGTGTTCCATGGCAGACATCAATAATCAATCATAGCTCTCTTCCTCACTGAGCCAGATGTGTTCTCAGAATCCATCTGGTTTTTCAGAGAGCTATTATCAATTGATCAGAGATGACACATGTCAGAGGCCCATTCTATCCTCTTAGAGTCCAGTTATGATTAACCTGGTGGAGAGTGCTGGAGACATAAATTTCATACCATTGGTGAAACCAGCATAGTTTTTCTCAGCAATGAGTTGAAGAGGCCTGCAACAGCACATGTGCATTGCTAATAGGAAATCAAAGGGAATATTTAAACTAGGCTTAGGAGCAACACTTAGGAAGGATTAGCATCTCAGTGACTTCACAAATGCTTTGGAGCAGAGAGATACTAGATAAATGGAATAAGGGAGGAAAGGAAGTTCCAGTGGAAGGCATTGCCAATTCAACACAAATTCATTGAGGGTCTAATGCGTGTAAGGCTTTGTACTAGGTATATTGAGAGACTTGTAAATGAATATGTAATAGGAGTCCAGGGGCACAGCTTAGACCTGCATGCAAGTGAGAAAAGTTTCATTCAGAGAGAGGTACTCATGGGTTGTGAGTACTCCAGTGTGTTTATTGAATCCTAGGGTGGAGCCCTCAGATTTATACTTCCTGAAACTCTATTTATTTATTTATTTTCTTTTCACACTTAGGCTGGCTCAGGAGGTCCACATGTGCTAACCCATCTCAATAAATGCTTGTGGTTAATCTGCGAAATCACTGCAGAACTTCGAAATGAGAAACACATCATGCTTCATCAAATCTAAGAGACCATCCACTCTAAGATATGCCATTATTTTATGTACTACTAAATAAGTTCGGATACCAATTACAATGTGTGTGTGTGTGTGCGCGTGCGCCCGTGTGTGTGTATGACAGTGGTGATGGTGTGTGGGTGGTAGCAGTTCTCTCACACCACCAAACAATTCTTGACACCAGCTGGGTGTCCTACAATTCACCTCAATTTGACACTGTCTAACTGGAGACAGTATCACATCCCACAGGTATTGTCAGTGTCAGAAGACTGCTCCCCTGTCCTCAATTCAGAGTCCATTCGCAAGTCTAGGTTGTTTCCTGTGCTTATGATCAACTGGGTATAGATTAGAGGTTCTCATGACCCCCTCCTTGGGTTGGATTAATTTTCTAGAGCAGCTCGCTGAACTGAGAGAAACATTTTATTTATTAGGTCACCAGTTGATGATAAAATGATGTAACTCGGGAAGAGCTAGATGAAAGAGGGTGCATAGGGCAAGGTACAGAGAAAGTGAGGCAGGTTAGTAAGAAACTAGAAAAATTCCCTGGCAAGTACAATGAGGAAACAGACAAATGGTTGAACAAATGGCCAGAACAAGCTGAGCAATTAACAGCCAGCTGATAAATCACAAAACTCTGCCCTCCCTGAACAAAGATATGTAAGAGCAGGTGCTTTAAGATACCTTAGGAAGATAGATAACAAAAAAGATTGGCAATTGGTATCTAATTGGTTCAAGACTGATCCAAGAAAAAAGTGACACTAACCAGAAAATGACCCAGACTCCATGATATGCTCATTTTGATATGTCAGCATACTGAATGACACATCTGGAAATCTAATGAATATTCAGTTGAGATCCTCTCCTGGGACCTCCCCTAAAATTCCTGCTTTAGAAAATAGATACCCTCAAGACAAATGATACCAGTGTGTGCTCTCTTTTGAGCACACCTGCACCCCTTTCCTCAGGCATGTACATCTGCTTTCTTTCTTTTTTACTTAACCATTTCTTTTAGTTATTATTTTTTAATTTATAAATCATGTTTATTCTATTACAGTTGTCTCAATTCCCCCCCCTTTGACCTCCTCCACTCATTGCACCCCCACCCCCGACTCCCGCAGTCAATTCCCACTCTGTTGTCCATGTCCATGGGTCATTCATACATGTTCTTTGTCTAGTCCCTTCCCCTTCTTTCCACCACTGTCCTCTTTCCCCATCCCCTCTGGTCACTTTCAGTCTGCTCCATGTTTCCGTGCCTGTGGTTTATTTTGTTTCTTAGTTTATTTTGTTGAATAGAGTCTACTTAGAGGTGAGATCATAAGGTATTTGTCTTTCACCAACTGGCTTATTTTACTTAGCATAATCTCCAGTTCCATCCACGTTGTTGCAAAAGATAGGAGTTCGTTCTTTCTTTTCTTTCTTTCTCTCATGCAGATTTATTTATTTTTTTAAATGTCAAATTATAAAATATTAAAAAATTTAAAACCATTATGAAGTCTCAGCAACTAAACCAACATGACACCAGCACAGAAATAATCAAGTAGATCAATGAAATAAAATGAGCATTCTAGAAACAAAATATCTGTCTAACAATGTGATATATGATTACATTGATATTTCAAATCAATGGGGAAAATAAGGCTTATTCAACAAATAAGGTGCATGGACCACTATGACTTGAAATAAAACAAATATAGAGCCCTATTCCACACATTATACAAGAAATATTCAGGTGAGTTAAAAATCAATATGTAGAATCTAAGGAGTTTGTGGAGAAAATACAAACTAATATTTTTCATGACCTGAAGTAAAATATTCAAACCCATAAACTACAAAGTAAAATATTGACAATATGACTATATTAAACATTTAACTGTATAGTAATATACATGTAAAAAAGGTTAAAGGACAAGTAATAGGATGGGAAAGTATTTGCCACACATCTAAAAAAGGGTTAATAGTTTTTTTAAAATTTTTTTTTTAGAGAAAAAATTCTACAACCACTTAATCAAAAAATGGATAATGAATACAAAAAAGTCATTTAAAGCTTTTAAAAAAATAATAGAAATAGGCAAGAAATCTACAAAAACAGGTTTAGTTTCAACCAATAATAAAGGAACAATTCAAATAACTCATCATTGTCACAATCAGGTTAATATGTATTAAATATATTGGTAATATTGAGTATTGGTGACTGTGAAAGGAACTGGGTACTTATAGACTCTTTTTCTCCATCTTAAAGCAGTCCCTTTAGCATATGTTGCAGTGCTGGTTTGGTGGAGGTGTATTCTTTTAGTCTTCTTTGGTCTGGGAAACTCCTTATGTTGCCTTCCACTTTAACTGAGAGCCTTGCTGGGGAGAGCAGTCTTGGTTGCAGGCCTTTGCTGTTCATGACTTGGAATATTTCTTGCCATTCCCTTCTGGCTAGCAGTGCTTCTGTTGAGAAGTCAGCTGCTAGCCGTACTGGGGCTCCCTGATATGTTACTACCTCTTTCTCCCTTGCTGCCTTTAGGATGCTCTCTCTTTGATATCTGCCATTTTCAGGATGATGAGTCTTGGAGTGGGCCTCCTTGGGTTCCTCTTGCGTGGGACCCTCTGTGCTTCCTGGACTTGTGGGACTTTTTCTCTCCTCCAGCTGAGGAAGTTTTCCATCATTACTTTTTCAGACAGGTTCTCTATCCCTTCCTCATCCTCTTCTCCTTCTGGTATCCCTATTATACGGATATTCTTACATTTCAGGTTGTCCTGCATTTCCCTCAATGCCTCTTCATTCTTTTGGAGTCTTTTTTCAATTTCTTGCTCTTTCTGGGAGCTTTTCTCTGTCGTATCCTCCAGCTCGTTGATTCGATCCTCTGCTTCATCTAGCCTGCTTTTGATTCCTTCTACTGTGTTCTTCAATCCCGAAGTTGTATTCTTCATTTCCTCTTGTCTCTTATTGATAGTTTCTCTGTCCTTTTTCATGCTGGTATAGTTTGCAGTAAGTTCCTTGTAGTTTCCCTGTCGTTTTTGGTAATTGTCTCTGAGCTCACTGAGCTCACTGAGCTTCCTTAGAACTGTTGTTTTGAACTCAACATCGGATAGTTTACTTGCCTCTGTTTCAATGAGTTCTTTTTCTGGGGAGCATTCCTCCTTTCCCTTCGACCGGGGGTATTTCTTTGTCTTCCCATTATTTGTGAGACTCTTCTTTTTTTCCTTCTGCTTTTTAAGTTGATCTGTCCTGATTCCCTGACTTTGTGGTATGAGTTTCTATGGTAGGAGACTGCTGTTTTTATCTTCTCTATCTGCCTCTGATGATAACAGATGTCATCCCTGTCTGACTTTAGGCAGTCTGTTGGAGACTTCCAGGAATCTACTGTTTGTGGCTGTCTCGTTCAACTGTTAACTTAGTCACTCTGCACTCAGCTGGCCACCTTAGACAGCTCAGGGTGGGGCAGAGTCCCTCCTAGGGGCGGGGTTAGTGGGTCCTTTCAGGCTGCTGCCATATGAGAGAGGACTCCACACTGGGATCCCACTGGCTACTCGCTCCATTCTCTCCCCAAGCCTCGATCCCCAGTCTTTCCTCAAGTGTCGCCAGACCTCTCTGTGCCCCCTTTTGCCAGGGATCTACTGTCTGTGGCTGCCACTTTGCCCACAGCAGGCGGCTTAGACAGCACAGGGCAGGGTGGAACCCACCTGGGGGTGGGGCTATGGGGTCCTCTGACACTGCTGCCACTCAGGGGAAGTGGTCTCTGCCTGAGAAAGATGGCTGCAGCTGCATGGGGGATGAGTCAGCACTGAGATCCCGCTGGCTACTCTCTCAGTTCTTTCCCTCAAGCTTCCTTCCCCAGTCTCTCTTCAGGCGTCTCTAGCCCACTCTGCCCCTTCCTTTGCCGGAGACCAGGGTAAGTGGCTGAAAATAAAAATTTATGTGTTGTCCCCTTAAACGGCTCTTTGCAGCTCCGGTTGCCTGTCTCAGGCAGAGAGCAACCCTGCCACTTTCACAGCTGGCTGTTATCTGTGTACTTTTTGGGCTCTGGTGTTATAGGCTGGAGATCCCTGCTTATGGTTTAGACCCTGCTCTTCTCAGGGGGATCCAACTGGCCGTTTGAATATCCTTCTTGTTCTGCTGCCCGAGGTTGCCCCACCCACCCTCTCGAGTCTCTTCCGCACTCCTTACCAGTTATACTGCACTAAAGCCAATTGTTGTCGCAAAGGTTACAAGGCTCCTCTCTTGCTATTGTTCAGTTGTTTGTTCCAGGTGATTTCTCCACAATTTAGTTGTAATTCTAGAATCTTGATTCTTTTTCAAACAAAATCTTAAGTTTCATAAAAACCAATAAATAATGAACTGCTCTTGATCAGGTGGAGATAGGATGGTAATGGACAGAATATGTCTGGATAATTGATTTGTGTGTCACCTTGGCTAGGCTCCAGTGCCCAGATATTTAGTCAAACATTATTCTGGATATTTCTGTGAGGGTGTTTTTTGAATGAGATTAACTTTTAACTTGGTGGACTTTGAGTAAGCAGGTTGCTTTCCATGGTGTGGGTGGGCCTCATTTGATCAGTTGAAATACTCCCCTAAGCAAGAAGAAAATCTGTGGCTGGCAGCATTCTGACCTGAACTGCAGCATGATCTCTTCTCTGGGTCTCCAGCCTGCTAGCCCACCCTGCAGATTTTGGATACACCAGCCTCAATAATTGTGTGAATCAATTCCTTAAAATAAGTCAGTCAGTCAGTCTGTCTCTCTCCCATTAGTTATGTTTCTTGGAGCACCCAGACTATTACATCATCTATTCTATCCCCACCCCACAACAGCCCTACAGGGGGTACAGTCCTTAAATTTCTTAGAGCTGAGTTTGAAAACCACTGAGTTAAAGCCTAGAGAGGATGTTGAGAAAAATATGGAAAATTTACTGAGAATGTATATGAGACTCTAGTACCCTTCTTATATCTGTACTATTTGATAATTTCCCTCTCTTACTTTTAAAATAAAGAATGATGATTAAAAATGGAAAGTATTTTTAAATAGGAGTAAAAGCAATTTTACTTCTAATTTTAATTTAAATCTAAGCAGGAAATTATATAACAGAGATCAGCTAAGAATGAATAGAAGAAATTGACCTCTCTGGAATGTTAATAAGACTCTTCACTTTCCTGGGCTGGAAGAATAGGAGCAAATACCTCATCACTTACATTAACAGTTCTTCTCAACAATGTTCGTTCTTGGGTGTCTTTAATAATCTGATGAGTATTAAAGGCATAGAACCTTTATTTCCCAAAATATCTGATTCAAAATCATACACTTAACATTTTTCTGTGCTTTCAGATGTTTGTGGATACATCTTAAAAACTCTTGCACCGGGGAATATAATTTTCAATAACATTTCGGTGGCAGCAATATGGTAAGAGTAGAAAGAACTTTATACATGGAATCCCAAGACTTGGTTCAAGTTCTAGTTTCATCACAAACTAGCTGAGTGATTTTGAGCAAATGGCTTCACATTTACCATGCTGTCTGCCACAGATTTAATTTCTCCAGCAATGAAATTGGATGACAATACTTGGTAGAGAGGGCTGCCATTCTATTAAATTAGATCATATATGAGGTCTGTTTGGAAAATGTCCAGCCATTATTAATATAATGAGAATGGTTTGCATTACATTGGAGTAACCCTGCAGCCACGGAGAGTGGATTGGAATGCATGTACGTGAACAATGATGACTTCACTGTACTAGTCAGTGGGAGTGGTAGACACTACTAAGTGAGTGTGTATGCTGTGTGGCTGTTGCATTCAAAATGACTGAGTGAGTAGAGCAATGAATCTGCATCAAATTTTGCATTAAGCTTGAACATTCCTCCATGGAAACTATTCAAATGATTCAGAAGGCCACAGCTATGGGCAACTGGTGATTGGCAGCTTCATCACGACAACATGCCTGCTCATGCATCATGTTTCATGCAGAGTTTTTTGGTGAGTCATCAAATCACCCAGATGACTTAACCCCGCTCCAGCCCAGATCTGGCACGCTGTGACTTCTGGCTTTTACTCAATCTAAAATCACCTTTGAAAGGGAAGAGATTTCAGACCAATGAGATTCAGGAAAATATGATGGGACAGCTCAGAGCAATTAGGAGAATTGCGTGAGGTTCCAAGGTACCTACTTTGAAGGGGACTGAGGCGTCATTGTCCTATGTACAATGTTTCTTGTATCTTCTTCAATAAATGTCTCTTTTTCATATTATATGGCTGGATATCTTCTGGACAAACCTCAATGTACAGAACTTTGCAAACTTTAAAGGGCTGTGTGGATGTAAGATTATTGTATCTGCTCATTAAACAAACCTGTCAGTCACTTAGTGCTTGAATCATGGGACACAGGAAAGATGAATGTTGATGGGGAGAACACAAATGCTTGGAGTCTGTGCTACAGAGGCAGGTGATGTACAGGAACTTATGAGAGTGGAAGCAGTCAGGAAGCAAAGGAGAAAATGCATGAATACAGACTGGAGGATGGAAAGGTACTAAAAAATAACATCTTTTTACTATAGTACAAGAGGTTGCTATGGTTCAGCTATTTGCAAGAGGCTGTTTGGATCCACGTGGGATCAGACATGAGCAAATTTGGAATTCCTGGTTCTGTAGAGTGGAAAAGGCTTAAAGATGGGTAAGTCTGGAAGTCTCCTTGAGTCCAAAACTTTGAAAGATCAATTGAGAAAACTCAGTAGGTATTCCATCTGTTTCTCTGTACTTCCTGAGGGTTGGAGAATAGAGATGTCAAATAAAACAGCAATTCTTATGGGGGTTGCAATGTTCCTTCAAGAAACCTTGTGGTTTTATAGGGCTTGAGCTGGTCTTCAGTTCGGAAGTACAGCGATGGTACCATTTTACAAGGGACATCTGCTTCTCAATGAGCTTGCAGGCGGATGATCATGTTTGAAGTACTTGGGAGTGGTTTCTGTTATGGTTACTTCACAACTGAGAAGACGGAGTATGAGATGGACTCACTTGTCTGAGATGACATTGCCAGCTTTTAGGAGGTATCTGTCCGAATCCTAGTTTTGTGCCTTTTGTACTGTGCTGAGATGTACCCTTGAGAGGGAGAGTGGTGCAGGATTAAAAGCTCAGACTCCAGCAGAAGATCCATTGAGTGCCAGCTTCTTATTTACTAAATGTCTGACCGTGGGCAAATCACTCAGACTCTGGGTGCATCAGTTCCCTCTTCTATAAAGGGGTGACACTGTCTTATACCTACCTACCCATGGAGTTATCGTGAGGAATTAAGTATTACTAGGCCTGAAGTGTTTAGGAGCTATACTGTCATATAATTGCAAATTAGCCATACCAATATGAGAAAACAGAAAATGTGAACTCAGAGGATCTCTGGTGGAGAGTTAGTGGAGAGTGGAGAGTAGTTGAAATTTAAATATAGTCCTAGGCACTTAATAAGAAGAGTGGCTTCCCCCTAAACATTCATAGGAATGGGAATTATGGCTCATCTCACATGGCTTGACCTCATCCTTCAGATCTCAGCTCAAAAGTCACCTCCTCCAAGTGGTCATCCCTGATTGTTGATAGCTTCCCTTTACCCCTCTGCCCAGTTATTCTACATTGAATTATCTTAATTCTTTTCCTCATATCCCTTATCACTATCTGGAATTCTCATTTTATTTACTTATCTATTTGTTCATGGGATGTCTCCTTCAGGAGAATGTCAGCTTAATGAGGGCAGGGGTTTTCTCTGTCTTGTACTTTTTTGAAAAATTATATTTTATTAATTATGCTATTACAGTTGTTCTGATTTTTTCTCCTTTGCCTCCCCTCCACCCAGCATCCCCAACTCCCTCAGGCAATGTCTCCACAACTGTTCATGTCCATGGGTCATGCATATAAGTTCTTTGGCTACACCATTTCATATACTGTACTTTGTATCCCCATGGCTATTCTGTAACTACCTACTTGTACTTCTTAATCCCCACTTCTTCACCCATTTTCACACCCCCCTCTCCCATCTGGCAACAATCAAAATGCTCTCTGTATCCATGATTCTTTCTCTGTCCTTCTTGTTTGCTTAGTTTGATTTTTGGATTCAATTGTTGATAGATTTGTATTTTTTGTCATTTTATTGTTCATAGTTTTGATCTTCTTTTTTTAAATAAGTCCCTTTAGCATTTCACATATTAGTGGTTTGGTGATGATGAACTCCATTAGTTTTTTCTTGTCTGGGAAGCTCTTTATCTGCCTTTCAATTCTAAATGATATCTTTGCTGGGTAGAACAGTCTTGGCTGTAGGTGCCTGCTTTTCATGACTTTGAATATTTGCTGTCAATTCCTTCTAGCCTGCAAAGTTTCTTTTGAGAAATCAGCTGATAATCTTATGGGAACTCCCTTATAAATAACAAACTACTTTTCCCTTGCTGCTTTTAAGATTCTCTCTTTATCTTTAACCTTTGGCATTTTAATTAATGATGTGTCTTGGAGTGGGCCTTTAGCATCCACCTTGTTTGGGGCTCTCTCTGCTTCCTGGACTTGCATGTCTATTTCCTTCACCAAATTAGGAAAATTTTCTTTCACTACTTTTTCAGATAGATTTCCAATTTCTTGTTCTTTATCTTCTTTTTCTGGTACTCCTATGATGTGAATGTTTGATATCTTGAAGTCTTCCCTTAGGCTGCTTACACTATCCTAGTTTTTTGGATTCTTTTTTTTTCTTGTTGTTCTGATTGTTTTTTGCTTACTTATGTTCCATTTCATTGATTTTATTCTTGGCCTCATCCACTGTACTGTTGTTTCCTTGTATATTGTTCTTTATTTCAATTAGTGTATCCTTCATTTCTAAGATGGATCTTTTTTATGCTACTGAGGTCCTCACTCAGTCTCTTGAGCATCCTTATAACCTATGTTTTAAACTCTGCATCTGATTGCTTATTTCCATGTCATTTAGTTCTTTTTCTGGAGTTTTGATCTGTTCTTTCATTTGGGCCATGTTTCTTTCCTCCTCTTTCTGGCAGCCTCCTTGTGTTTGTGGCTCTGTATTAGGTAGAGCCACTTTGACTCTGTTTCCTTTTAGTGTGGCTTAATATAGTAGGTATCTGTAGGGTCCAGTAGCACAGCTTCCCCTGTCAGCGAAGTTGGGTACTTGAGGTGTGCTCTTTGTGTGGGCTAAGTGACCCTCCTGTTGTAGTTGAGGCTTTGTTGCTGTTGGCAGTTCAATGGGAGGGATTTACCCAGGCCAGTCAGTTGCAAGGATTGGCTGTGACCACTTACCACCAACCTCTGACCTCTGTGGAGGATCAGCTGTGCAGGGACAGGGTGGTGGTGCTCTGATGTGGTCTGTAGCTGTCCACTGCGTGTGCAGGCCCTGGGGTTTCCCAGGTGATGCAGGCCAAGGTCAGCCCCCATCTGTGTTCTTCCTGGGGTCACCCTGCATTGGTTTTAAAGCAGCCTGAGGTGGCTGCTACTTGTGCTGGGCTTGGAGATTCCCAGGCAAAGCCAGGCTGTGAGTCTAGGCTGGCTGCTGCTAGTGCCTGGCTTGGGGTTTGCTGAGGTTGGCTGTTGCTTGCTGATAGGATTTAGGAAGTTGTGAAACATGAGCCAAGACCAGCCATTCATATGCAAAAGCAGCATGGGTGGGCCTGTCAGTAGAGTGAAGTGTGGAGTCTCTGGGGATCTCCAAGGTGGGTCAAACAGTGTTAGCTAGGTTTATGGAGTCTCAGATATGGCACCACCTCTCTGGCTCTGTCGGGGGAGGGTTTAAAAGAGGAACAATGGTCTCTGTTCACCTTGATGCCAGAAACTTCATTTTCTCCCTGTATACCAGTGGTGTCTTTCAGGCTGCTACCCCAGTGCTGGAGCTCAGACAGAGTGAGTGTATGTGTGTGGGTTTTTTAAGAGGAACTGCCTGGGGCTCCAGAAGTTTCTTCCACTGACTGAATCCCCACTGGTTTTTTCAGCCCGAAGTTGCAGGGATTTATTTTCTTGGCACCGGAACCCTGAGCTGGGGGGGGCTTGATGTGGGGCTGGGACTCCTTGCTCCCGATATATCCCTCCTGAATTTTTATCTAATGTATGTGGGTGAGGGACAGTCCCATTTCATGTCTGCACCCCTCCTACCTGTCTTGATGGATGTGGCTTCTTTAATTCTGTAGTTGTAAGACTTCTATTCAACTCAATTTCTGATGGTTCTGAGTGATTGTTGTGTAATATTTTAGTTGTAGTTTTTTTTTTTATTGAAAAGCTTTGTGCTTTTTTTTAAATTTTATTTTAATTTATTTTTTCAAATACATTTGTCTCTGCCTCCCCCCGACCACTTTCCCTGGTCCCCTCCTTCCTTCCCTCCCTCAGCTCTTCCCTTTTGGTTTTGTCCATGAGTCCTTACTATCTGTTCCTTGACTTTCCCCTTCCCTTCCTTGTCCCCGCCCCCGCTTCCTCCTTCCCTCTTGTCTCTGTTGATTTCTTTTCCTTTCAGTGTTGCTGGTCTTATTTTTCTTGCATCTTTGTATTGTTGGTTAGGTTCCGCTTATAGGTGAGATCATGTGGTATTTGTCTTTCGCCCCCTGGCTTATTTCGCTTAGCATAATGCTCTCCAGTTCCATCTATGCTGTCGCAAAGTTTAGTAGTTCTTTTTTTCTTTCTGCTGCGTAGTATTCCATTGTGTATATGTACCATTACTTTTTGAGCCAATCATCTACTGATGGGCATTTAGGTTGCTTCCAACATTTGGCTAGTGTAAATTGTGCTGCTATGAACATTGGGGTGCATAGGTTCTTTTGTATTGGTGTTTTGGTGTTCTTAGGGTATAGTCCCAGCAGGGGAATCACTGGATCAAAAGGCAGTTCCATTTTCAGCTTTTTGAGGAAATTCCACACTGCTTTCCACAGTGGCTGCACCAGTCTGCATTCCCACCAACAGTGTACTAGGATTCCCTTTTCTCCACAGCCTCGCCAGCACCTGTTGTTTGTTGATCTGTTTCTGATGGCCATTCTGACTGGTGTGAAGTGGTACCTCATGGTGGTTTTGATCTGCATTTCTCTGATGGCTAGTGATGCTGAGCATCCTTTCAAACGCCTCTGGGCCCTCTGTATCGCCTCCTTGGAAAAGTGTCTGCCCAGGTCCTTTGCCCATTTTTTGATTGGATCGTTTGTCTTCTTGGAGTGGAGTCGAGTGAGTTCTTTATATATCTTGGAGATCAAACCTCTATCTGATGTATCATTAGCAAATATATTTTCCCATACGGTTGGCTCCCTTTTCATTTTGCTGATGTTTTCTTTAGCCATGCAGAAGCTTCTTATTTTGATGAGGTCCCACTTGTTTATTCTTTCCTTTATGTCCCTTGCTTTAGGAGACATATCAGTGAAAAAAATTGCTGCGTGGGATATCTGAGAGTTTCCTGCCAATGTTCTCCTCGAGGACTTTGATGGTGTTGCGACTTATATTTAAGTCTTTTATCCATCTTGAGTTTATTTTTGTGTATGGTGTCAGCTGATGATCCAATTTCAATTTTTTGCATGTAGCCATCCAGCTCTCCCAACACCATTTGTTGAAGAGGCTATTATTGCTCCATTTTATGCTTCTGCCCCCTTTGTCAAATATTAGATGCCCATAGAGACCTGGGCTTATTTCTGGGCTTTCTATTCTGTTCCACTGGTCTATGGGTCTGTTCTTGTGCCAGTACAGGTTGTTTTGAGTATAGCGGCTTTGTAGTAGAGTTTGATGTCCGGTATTGTGATCCCTCCTACTTTGTGTTTCTTTCTCAAAATTTCTGCGGCTATTCGGGGTCTTTAAGGTTCCATATAAATTTTTGAAATGTCTGTTCTATTTCTGTGAAATACGTCATTGGTATCTTAATAAGGATTGCGTTGAATCTATAAATTGCTTTGGGTAATATGGACATTTTGATGATATTAACTCTTCCAATCCATAAGCACGGTATATGCTTCCATTTATTTGTGTCTTCCTTAATTTCTTTTTTCAATGTTGTATAGTTTTCTGCGTACAGGTCTTTTACATCTTTGGTTAAATTTATGCCTAGGTACTTTATTTTTCTTCTTGCTATATTGAATGATATTTTTTTTTTCTGATTTCTTCTTCTTCTATTGCATTGCTGGTGTACAAAAATGCCTTTGATTTCTGAATGTTGATTTTGTATCCTGCTGTTTTGCCAAATTCACTTATTAGATTGAGGAGTTTTTGGGTAGGTCTACAGGGTTCTCTATGTATACTATCATGTCATCTGCAAACAATGATAGCTTTACTTCCTCCTTTCCTATTTGGATGCCTTTTATCTCTTTCTCTTGTCTGACCGCTGTGGCTAGGACTTCCAATACGCTGTTGAAAAGAAGCGGTGAGAGCGGACATCCTTGTCGTGTTCCCGATCTTAGTGGGAAAGCTTTCAGTTTTTGCCCTTTGAGTAGATATTGGCTGTAGGTTTTTCATATAAGGCCTTTATTATGTTGAGGAATGCCCCATTTATTCCCATTTTGCTGAGTGTTTTGATCATAAATGGGTGCTGTACCTTATTGAAAGCTTTTTCCACATCTATCGAGATGATCATGTGTTTTTTGTCTTTTCTTTTATTTATGTGATGTATTACGTTTACTGATTTGCATATATTGAACCATCCCTGCATGCCTGGGATGAATCCCACTTGATTGTGGTGGATAATCTTTTGAATGTATTGCTGGATGAGGTTTGCCAATATTTTGTTGATTTTAGAATCTATGTTCATCAACGAAATTGGCCTGTAGTTTTCTTTCTTTGTAGGGTCTTTATCTGGTTTTGGGATCAGGGTGATGCTGGCCTCATAAAAAGAGCCTGGGAGTCTTCCCTCCTCTTGGATTTTTTGGAATAGTCTGAGAAGGACAGGGGTTAGCTCTTCCTTAAATGTTTTGTAAAATTCTCCTGGGAAACCTTCCAGCCCTGGGCTTTTGTGTGTAGGGAGTTTCTTGATTACTGCTTCAATTTCCCCAGATGTTATCGGTTTGTTCAAGCTTTCTGTTTCTTCCTCCTTCAGTGTTGGAAGATTATACTTTTCTAAAAATTTGTCCATTTCATCAAGATTTTCAAATTTCTTGGCATATAATTGTTCATAGTAGTTTCTGACGATCATTTGTATTTCTGTGGTATCAGTTGTTATTTCTCCTCTTTCATTTCTGATATTATTAATTTGGGTCCTCTCCCTTTTTTCTTGATGAGTCTGCTTAAAGGCTTGTCAATTTTATTTATCTTTTCAAAGAACCAGCTTCTGGATTGGTTGGTCCTCTGAATGTTATTTTTGTCTCTATGTCATTCAGTTCTGCTCTAATCCTGACTATTTCCTTCCTTCTACTTGCTCTGGGATTTATTTGTTGTTGTTTCTCCAGTTCTTGAAGTTGTAGTTAGGTCTTTTATTTGAAATGTTTCTATTTTTTTTAGATAAGCCTGTATTGCTATGAACTTCCCTCTCAGGACCACCTTTCCTGTGTCCCATAGGTCTGTTCATTTTCATTTGTTTCCAGAAATTTTTTGATTTCTTCTCTTATCTCATTATTGACCAATTCATTGTTTAATAGTGTACTGTTCAGTCTCCATGAGTTTGCAAGTTTTTGAAGTTTCTCTTTGAGGTTGATTTCCAGTTTCAATCCCTTGTGGTCCGAGAAAAAGTTTGTTATTGTTTCAGTTTTCCTGAATTTGCTGAGGTTTGCTTTGTGTCCTATCATGTGGTCTATCTTTGAAAAACTTCCATGAGCATTTGAAAAGAATGTGTATTTTTCTTCTTTGGGATGTAAAGTTCTATATACGTCAGTTAAGTCTGTTTGATTCAGTGCGTCATTCAGCTCCACAATATCCTTACTGATGTTTTGTTTGGAAGATCTGTCCGTTTTTGACAGTGGGGTGTTGAAATCCCCTACTATCAGTGTGTTGCTGTCTATATCTTTTTTGAAGTCATCCAACAATTTCCTTATAAACTTGGGGGCTCCTAATTTGGGAGCATATAAGTTTACAATGTTGATGTCTTCTTGATAGATTCTTCCTTTAAGTATTATAAAGTGCCCCTCTGGGTGTCTCTTTATGGCCTTTGTTTTGAAATCTACTTTGTCTGATACAAGTATGGCAACCCCGGCCTTTTTCTCTTGCCCATTTGCTTGGAATATTTTTTTCCATCCCTTTACTTTCAATCTGTGTAGGTCTCTTGCTCTGAGGTGGGTCTCTTGTCAGCAGCATATGTGTGGGTCATATTTTCTTATCCATTCAGCTACCCTGTGTCTTTTGATTGGGGCATTTAGTCCATTCACATTGAGAGAGATTACTGATAGAAACTTACTCATCTTTTCTCTTTGTACCTGTGTTCCTCTCTCTCTCATTCTTTTCCTTCATCTGCTTAAACCAGTCCCCTTAGCATCTCTTGGAGTGCTGGTTTGGTAGAGATGTATTCTTTTAGTCTTCTCTTGTCTGGGAAACTCCGTATTTCCCCTTCTATTTTAATGGAGAGCCTAGCTGGGTAGAGCAGCCTTGGTTGTAGGCCCTTGCTTTTCATTTCTTGGAATATTTGTTGCCATTCCCTTCTGGCTTGTAGTGTTTCTGTTGAGAAGTCAGCTCCTAGGCGTATCGGGGCCCCCTTGTATGTTACTTTCTCCTTCTCCCTTGCTGCCTTGAGGATTCTCTCTTTGTCTTTGACATTTGCCATTTTAATGATGATGTGTCTTGGAGTGGACCTCTTTGAGTCCCTCTTGAGTGGGGTCTTCTGTGCCTCCTGGATCCATGGGAGCCTTTCTCTCCTCAAATTAGGGAAATTTTCCATCATTATTTTTTCGAGGAGGTTCTCTATCCCTTGCTCCTCTTCTTCTCCTTCTGGTATCCCTATTATACGGATATTATTGCATTTCAGGTTGTCCTGCATTTCCCTAAATGCCTCCTCATTCTTTTTGAGTCTTTTTTCCATTTCTTGTTCTTTCTGGGAGCTTTTTTCTACCTTATCCTCCATCTCCCTGATTCGATCCTCTGCTTCATCCAGCCTGCTTTGGATTCCTTCTACTGTGTTCTTCAATTCAGAAGTGGTATTCTTCATATCCTCTTGTGTCTTCTTGATAGTTTCTATGTCCTTTTCCAGGCTGATATAGTTTGCCGTAAGATCCTGATAGTTTCTCTGCAGTTTCTCATAGTTATCTTTGAGCTGGCTGAGCTCATTGAGCTTCCTTAGAACCATTGTTTTGAATTCAGTATCTGATAGTTCCCTTGCCTCTATTTCATTTAGCTCTCTCTGTGGGGAGTCCCCTTTTCCACTCATTTGGGGGGAACTTCTTTTTCTTTCCATTTTTGTGAGAGTCTGTTAAGTATTTTTGTCCTTTACTTTTCTTTCTGGGCCTGCCTCTGATGATGTCAGTTGTAGACCCTATAGGACCTTGGGTTGTTTGTTTGAGCCTTCCAGGAGTCTAATGTCTGTGTCTGACTCCTGCTTGGATCAGTTCTGTGACCCCTTCAGTCAGGGCTGGGCTATTTTTTGGGATCTCTTTGCACTCTCACGTGGCCTCCTTGAGCGGGCTCCCAGCGTGGCAGGATCCCCCGCCTGCCTGGGCTCGCATGTGCTTGCCCCAGACCAGGGGGCTTATTCGCGACCTCGCGTACTCATCTGGCCCCCCTGGCCGGCGAGCCCCGAGGCACTGGTCAGTTTAGGGTCTTCTATTGTGTATTTTCCCCGCTTTTGGCTCTTTGGGTGTGTTGCTTGCCCTCGCCAAATGGGGACTACGGAAATGGGAGGAAGTCAGCTCCAGGATTCTCCGGTTAATATTGTCTCTGGTCTCTCCTCCAGGGACTCTGGGCAGCTCTACTAATTTTGTGGGCCGCTCCACAATCACGGGCGGGCGGGTCAATTTACGCCTGCCCTTGCCGCTCTGTGCACTCCCTCGCAGGCCCTATCAGTGCCAATCTGTGGAAGGCCTTGCCGGCCGGTGCAAGCGTTCGCAAGCCTGTGCAGGTCACACACATGCTCGCCAACCCTCGCCGGTCACTCAGTGCAAGTGTGCGCGACTGCACTGGGTGTTTTTGGGGTGTCTATGTGTGCGTTTCGGCTTTTGGCTCTTTGGGAGTGTGGCCTCTTCCCACGCAATGGAGACTATGGCAAGGAGAAGGAGTCGGGACTCCCCGGTTCCTCCTCCCGTTCTTTCCCTAACGCCTCCATTTCTAGTCTCTCCTCAGGGGTCTCCGGGCAGTTCTGTGACCCCTTCGGCCAAGGATCCACCCCCTCTGCGGCCTGCGTTTCAATCGCAGGCAGTCTGGTTCCTGCGCGCCCCTCTTCTGCCTCTTTGGGGGTGTGCCTTTCCAGCCCACAGTGGAGACTACGGAAAGGGGAGGGAGTTGGGGCTCCCTGGTTCCTCCTTCCATTCTTTCCCCAATGCCTCCGTTTCCAGACTCTCCTCGGGGGCCTCCAGGCAGTTCTGTGACCCCTTTGGCCAAGGATCTCAAGGCTCTCCCAGCCAGTCTGCACTCAGCCCCGCAGCTCCCACACGTACAAGCTGTGTGCAGAGTGCACAAAAGGCAGGTTAATTGATTCCCTTATTCCTGAGTGAGATGGTAGCTGCAGAGTGGGAGGCGCGCCATCACCCGGGCTCCACCGGCCGGCCACCGTGTCAGTTCTCTTCACAAAGTTTTCCTCACCAGTCTTTTCCCAGGCACCAGCCCACCCCGCTGCTGCCTCTACCCAGAGATCAAGGAGGGCGGCTGCCACTGCAACTTTTGCATTGGCCTTTTAAATGTCTCTTTGCATCCCCAGCTACCTGTCTCTGGCAGAGAGCGCCCCTAAGCTTTTCGGGGTTGTGTTTTGTCTGTATTTTCTTGGTTTTAGCTGCTGTAGTTTAGGGGTCCCTGTTTATGATTCAGACCCTGTTCTTCTCGAGGGAAGCTAACTGGCCATTTCAATGTCCCTCTGGTGCCAGTGCCCATGGGCACCCAGCCCACCCCCTCGAGCCTCCACCGCACTTCTCACCCGTTGGGATGTGTGAGAGTCGAATCCACTGTCGGCGGCACCAAGGCTCCTCTCCCATATCACTCCACTGCTTTCCAGGTGATTACTCCAATATTTAGTTGCAATTCCAGTTTGGTCTTGGGAGGAGGTCAGCGTGACTCCCATTCACTCCTCCGCCATCTTCTTTTAGTTGTTGTTTTGATGTGGTTGTTTGAAGAGGAGAGCCATATCTGCCTACACTCCCATCTTGATTGAAAGTTGTTTGTCTTCTCTTCCAATATCACATTGCCTAGCACAGTTCAAAGTGAAAGACGTACAGTAAATAATCTTGTATGTGTGGTGCACATCAAGGAACTTCTCACATATCTAGAAATTCATATGATGGGGAGCAGGGCTGGGATAAAACTTTAAAATTCATAGCACTCACCTACCTCTACCTTCTATCTCTCTGTGACTTTCCCCCTGGAAAACAGTGATTTCATTAGCAGGGCCCTCCACATGCGTCAAGCCCCAGATAATTTCCCCTAGATAATTACCCCTGCATCCTCCATTGCAGACATGGCAGCTCCTAGCATACAGCTGCCCTGTGTCATGATCTCTGAATGGAAGCTTTTCCTCTCTGTCACAGGCGTGGATAATTTTAGTGCCTTTGTTTTTCTGATGGATGAAAGTTCCATACAGATCTATTGGTGGCTGCCTCATACTCCATTTCAAATTCTATTTGTAAACACCACCATTCTTACCTTCTAATTATAAACTGATTAAGGTAGAGCACATAAACATGATGCAGAGGGAACCACAGATCATGGCAACATGAGTTCATTTGCTTGAAGAGAGATTACACTGGCTTTTAATACTACAAAATGAACAGGTTCAATAAATTATGGCACTATTCCCAAATGAAAATTTTTATTTAAATAGAAACCAGTGGCACAGAGGAAAACACACCCGAGAAGCAATTACAAGGTGATAAAATGTGTGGACATTTCATCGATGTTGGTGGTTGACTCAGTTTGCCATATTAATTCTGATTTTGTGGCTCTGCAAAGGCATTGCATGCATCCTATGCTTTGCTGAGGGAATTTTTGCAGGTGTGCGGGCTGGCTACAGGTGGCTGACCTTCACTTTTTGAGGGTGCTGTAGAAGGCTTGTCTGATAAATGCAATTATCTTACTGGAAGAGAGGTTGGCAAACCACCACCAAAGCCAGAGGTGATTATTCTGCCTGGGAGTTCAATAGGAATATGAAATGGAGCTCTAAGTTGTTATATAACTTTAAAAAAAAGTATTTGCTTGGATTGGAGCCTTAGGGAGGATGAGGGAGCAGTAGAAATGAGCAGTTTTAGTAATCACGAGACCTTGGGTTCAATCTGAGCTATTTTCTCACCAGGTTCCTTAGCTCAAGCCGGTTACTTTCCACTGCCTCCCCATGAGTTCATCTGCAAAAGGAAGGGGGTGGGGCTGGATGATTTTTGAATTCCATCTAGCTATTTCTTTCTAGGATCATGTGTAGTCAGGTATTCTGTTCCATGGTCATTTAAAACACTCCTCATTTTATTTGAAACATGTTTAAATTGAGAAGGTGAAAATAGGGACTGATTTTTAAAAATTTTATTGAATGTATTAGAGTGACATTGGTTAAGAAAATTTTACAGGTTTCAAGAGTACAATTCTATAACACATCTGTATATTATATTGTGTGTTCACCACTTCAAGTCAAGTAAGTCTCCTTCTGTCACCATTTACCCCTCTTTACCCTCTTCTACCTTCTTCCATCCCCCTCTCCTTCTGGTAATCACCATACTGTTGTCTTTGTCTATGAACTTTTTTTTCTGTTTACTGTCTTCACCTATTTCAGATAGGGACTGATTTTTGACTTTACCAAGATCATTTTGCAGTAGGTATGGGGTACAGTATCCTGGTATCATGGGAGTGTGGAACTTTCCATTACCATTTATGGCAGCTGGGGACCTGTGGGGAAATCATGAGGTGAGATTCAAATATATCCACTGAGCTGGATGGAATTTTCCAGGCAACACATTTCGAACTCTTAATAACACAAGTCTCTTTATAGGCCGTAGAGACAAATTCCTGGCAAATTCTTGATCATTGTGGGGATAATGAAAGCTGTATGAGGTCAAGGATATTGTTGGTCTTGTTTACCACGATCACCTGCAGGCACATAGAAGGTGTTTAATTATTATTTGTTAATTTAACAAATGAATAGATGACTGGGCAAAATAGACTTAGGGAAAAAAGAAAGAGGAGGGCTTGGGTATCTTCCTATTTTCCTTTTCATTTGAGTTCATCAATTCCTTTCTGTTATGGCTGCTGAGAGATCCTGGAAGTTCTGTGGTAGGCCCCAAATTCTCATTTTTCTGAAGAGGACAGTCAACCAATGCAGGGAGGTTATTTTTGTGGTGAAATTAGACTTTTTCATTTTCCTCCATGATCCAGTTGGAAATTACCACATAGAGATATTAGATTAGAAGTGAGCATTAAGAAGTAATCCAGAGCCCTGGCTGGTGTGGCTCAGTGGATTGAGCCCCAGACTGCAAAGCAAAGCTTTGCTGGTTCGATTCCCAGTCAGGGCACGTGCCTGGGTTTCAGGCCAGGTCCCCTGAGGGGACACATAAGAAGCAACCACACATTGATGTTTATCTCTTTCTCACTCTCTTCTCTCTCTACAAATAAATAAGTAAAATTAAAAAAAAAATCCAGAAACAGTAAAGGTAGACTTATTGCTGTCATGCACCATTTCTTCCTCTACTTCCCAAAATCTTCCCTGAACCCCCAGCTTACTCTCTATTTTAGGTTCCTCTAGAAGATTTCTCTGTTGTTGTGGCACAGAATGTCTGTTTATTTTCCCATCTATATTTCCAGCTTCATCATGACCTTCCCAAGGATGGGATCTTATCCTCTTTTTTGTGTGTGTCCTTCTTAGTGCAGCCCTTTTATCCATATTTGCTCAGAAAAAGGTTCTTCAGAGACGTCTGTGACTTTTTGGTCAATGAACCAGGACCATTTTACATGAGGTGGCCATTTTACATAAGGTGGTTAGGAGGGACCTCAGCAACAGGAGGAAGCAAAACTTCAAATGTCAGTGCTGATGACTTGGTAGCATGTATTGAGTGCTTAGGACTAACTGGGAGGGCACAAAGCAAAGAACAGATACAGTTCCTTCTTACAATTTAGTTAGGAAGTGAAGATGTATACATAAAATATAAGTTGAGATATATACAAAAAAGATTAAAGTTAAGTGCTAGGTTGTGTGGATGGATATAGGCAATTTAATCATTTTGGCATTTTGAGGAATGAGACAGTTAAGGATGACATCTTATTTTCTAAAGTGTCTGTAATGTACCTTTAAAAAACCTAGCATAGACACAACCACATTCTGGAAACAAATATTCTTAAGCAAAACAACCAGGAAGCTAGTTTCTTCTCTAGCTTAAATTCACGAATTATAGGGTATTTATGGCCTGTGCCTGTTGGGTAGTCTCACCCTTGCCTTTGTAAGACCACAAAGAAGGAATAAAGTATCTTTCGCCTCATTTCTAATCCCCAAGTCTTAGTTTCTTCTTAGGTGAATGTATTCAGATTTCTGCTAATAGGGGACCTGACTCACAACTAGTGCAGTGGAATTCCTGACATTCCTCGGACAAGTACATTAGAAAATTATTTGACAGTTTGTGTACTAAGCCGTCACAAGCCTAAATATCTTCCTCATCTCTAAGGGCTCATCTTGCTTCCTTGTAACTAGGAAATTTAACATGTACTGAGTGCCACCAGTAGGCCCAGCACTAGTCTAGATGTTGAGAACATAGTGGAGAAAGTGCATGCGTGTACCTTTCTGGAGTTTATAGTTTACTTGGAGGAAACATACTATAAATTATTAACACAGTAAACAGTTCAGTGATAGAGAATGTTAGAAGGCACTTAAGGGTATGGGAAAACATAGGGCAGACTAAGGGCATTGGGGGTGATAGTGGAATGAGGAGTGGGCCATTTTACATAAGGTGGTTAGGAGGGACCTCAGCACCAGGCAGTCATTGAGCAATGACATGAAGAAGGTAAGGGAGTGAGCCTTGTAAACCACAGGAAATGCCTTGATTTTTGACACTGATGAATAAGTAAGGAAAGACGACTCATTATTTTTTGCTTTATTTATTTATTTTTTATTGTATTTTTCCATTATCATTTATCCTTCCTATACCTTCTTCCACCCCCACCCATCCCATAATCACCACACTGTTGTCTGTGTCCATGAGTTCTTTTTCTTTTTTTTCCTTTTTTGCTTGATCCTCCCACCCCTAACCCTTCCCCAGAGCTGTCAGCCTGCTCTGTGAGTCTGTCTCTATTTTGCTTGTTAGTTCAGTTTGTTCATTAGATTCCACATGGGAGTGAAATCGTATGGTACCTCTCTTTCTCTGACCGGCTTATCTCACATAGCATAATGTTCTCCAGGTCCATCCATGCTGTCGCAAAGGGTAAAATTTTCTTCTTTTTTTATGTCCAAGTAGTATTCCATTGTGTAAATCTACCATAGCTGGCTTTTTTTGGTTTGTTTCTTCCCCGTAGTTTTTTTGTGGAGTCTTTATTGTTTTCTTTATATAGAGTCATGTCATATGCAAATAGTGCTTTTTAAAAGATTTTATTTATTTATTTTTAGAGAGGGGAAGAGAGGGAGAAATAAGAAGGGAAACATCAATGTGAGAGAAAAACATCGATTGGCCACCTTCTCCCTGCCACCCCCCACCCCCCCCCCCCCCCCCCCTCCCCCACCCCCCCCCCCCCCCGCCCTGTATGTGCCCTGATTGGTGACTGTACCTGCAACCCAGACATGTTCCCTGCTTGGGAATCAAACTGGTGACCTTTAGCTTTGTGGGACAACATCAAACCCACTGAGCCATGCCAGCCAGGGTAATGTACCACAGCTGTTTTATCCACTTATCTATTGATGGGCACTTAGGCTGTTTTCAAATCTTGGCTATTGTAAATAATGCTGCAGTGAATATAGGGCTGCTCTGCCCTCTTTCCGCCAGAGCTCAGGGTAAGTGGCTGCAAACAAAATTTTGTGCATTGGCCCTTTAAGAGGGTGTCTGCATCTTTAGCCATCTCTCCCTGGATGACAGAAACCTCGCTGCTTTTCATGGATCGATGTTATGTGGGTGCCTTTCTTGGTTCTGGTGCTCTAGGCTGGGCAGCCTGGCTTGGGGTTTAGACCCCACACTTCTCCAGGGGAATCATCCCTACACCACTCCCCCCACCACCACCCCACAACTGAGAAATCTGACTGGAACTTCAGCTGCCGCCGATGGGAGCCCAAGTAGCCCTCTCAGACCTCTGCAGTTCCTGCCAGCCTCGATGTGGCTTCTTCTGTAAGACCTTGGTTATAAGATTTCTTCCAGCTAGTCTTTAGTTAGTTATTCAGGTTGACTTTTCTATAATTTAGTTGTAGTTCCAGTTTGGTCCTAGGAGGAGGTTAATGTAGCTTCCACCTAATCTGCTGCCACCTTGGACCCCTCATTTATTTTATGATCATATTTTGGGGGATATATACCCCAAACTCTTAGTAAACTATTTTGTCTCACAATGTAATCTTGTCTGCTTTGTTTTGATCTGTGAGAACTTTATTTTAAGGTCAGTCATCTGTCAGTATGGTGTAATGAAAAGAACCAGCCTGGGTACAGTTCTCAGATTCACCCCCAGCTGGATCATTTCTCTCCAGTGTCCAGTGTCCTTGACTATAAAGTAAAAATGTTGATCTAAATCAGGAGGGGGAACATTTGTTTTTTTGTACCAACTCTAGTTCCTTGATAGTGGTTGTGGAGGAGTCTGCATTCAGCTTTGGGCTGTGCAGTAAAATCTTTGTGATGGATTAGCAGTGTCTACCTTGGGCACAGATAGGAGGTGGTGGTGAGTGTGCTACAAGCAAAGAGGGTGTGAAAATTCCGTTATTCTTCATAGTTGGTTTTCAAGACAAGAACTACAGAATTTTCTCCCTCTGGACTTTCAGCTGTGCTCATCACAAAATGTGTGAAGACTGTGGCCAGAAGGAGAAAAAATTGGTAAGAAATGAATTGAAAAATAGGAGTCCTTTTTGTTCTTTTATGTGACAGTGAAAATCCTCAGTTATAAAATATGAATTTTCCTTATAAGATAAAAATAACACTTTAGGCTCTTCCTCATAAGTCAAGGAGATATATGGGACAGGTATTTTTCTAGTTTATAGGAAATTGAAACATAAAGCCAAACTAACTGCATAATAAATAAATAAATTATATTTAACTAGTGCTATAAATAATTACTCCTTGACAACAGGTATCTGGCTAGGCTGTTCCTAGGAAATGGAGATTAATGATTCTTTTAGTTTTATTTGAAGACTTGTGGTTGGTGCTTGGGTTGGGCAGAACTGGAACTCAGAGGTTTTTATTCAGAGCCATTCCCTTTTACCCAAAATTTGGATACATTAGGCATAGTATAGGACTATGATAATTGTAGCTACCAGTTTTTCTGTGCTTACTATGTGCTCAGTCATGCACAAAATGCTTATTGCATACATATTAATTTAGTTGTCATAACATTTTAGGATCAATATTATTCTTTTTATTTTATAGGTAATGAAATGAAGGCTGAGAGAGGTGAATTTAATTTTGCTGTTAAGGTCACAGAGTTAGTAAGGTCTATCTATATTCAGATCTGTCTCTGTGTATCCAAAGTTCAAGTTGAATCACAACTTTATTAATTAAAAATATTTGTATTAAAAATTCAATTTTTAAGGAATCAAGATAGTTGAGGAGTGAGTGGAAGTCACACTGATTTCCTCCCAGGACCAATCTGGAATTAAAACTAAATTGTGGAGAAATCGCCTGGAACAAACAACTGAACAACAACGAGAGAGGAGCCTTATAACCTCAGAGAGACAAAAGATAAGCTTTAGCACAACCTAACTGGTAAGGAGTGCAGTAGAGACTCGAGAAGGTGGATGGGGTGCCCACAGGTGGCATCACCAGAAGGATATTGAAAGGGCCAGTTGGATCCCCCTGAGAAGAGTGGGGTCTAAACCATAAGCAGGGATCTCCAGCCTATAGCACAAGAGCCCAAAAAGTACACAGATAACAGCCAGCTGCGAAATGCAGCAGGGTTGCTCTCTGCCAGAGACAGGCGGCTGGAGATGCAAAGAGCTGTTTAAAGGGCCAAAGCATAAATTTCTATTGGCAGTCACTTACCCTGGGTTCCAGCAAAGGCAGGGGCAGAGTCGGCTTGAGTTGCTTGATGAGAGACTAGAGACAGAGGCTTTGGGGAGAGAGCTGAGAGAGTAGTTGGTGGGATCCTCATGCTGACTCATTCCCCATATGGCAGCAGCCATCTTGCTCAGGCAGACCACTCCCCTGAGTGGCAACAAAGTGAGAAGACACAATAGCTCTGCCCCGAGGAGGGACTCTACCCTGCTGAGTATGGAGTGGCAGCCACACATAGTAGGTCCCTGACTAAAGGGGGCGCAGAGTGGTCTAGAGACTCTTGAGGAGTGACTGGAGATGGAGGCTTTGGGGAGAGAATGGAGAGAGTAGCTGGTGGGATCCTGGTGCTGATTCCTCCCTCATATGACAGCAGCAATGTGGCTCAGGCTGACCACACCCCTGAGCAGCAGCAGCCAGAGAGGACCCAATAACCCCACCTCCAGGAGGGACGCTGACCCACCCTGTGGTGTCTCTAAGCCAGCTTGCTGAGTGCAGAGTGTCTGGATTAAGAGCTGAAGGAGACAGCCATAAACAGTAGATTCCTGGAAGTCTCCAACAGATTGCCTAAGGTCAGACAGGGTCAACATCTGACATCATCAGAGGCAGATCCAGAAAGAAAAAACAGCAGTCTCCTGCCATAGAATTTCACACCACAAAGTCAGGAAATCAGGACAAATCAATTTAAGAAGCAGAAGGAAAAAAGAAGAGTCTCACAAATAATGGGAAGACAAAAAAACAACCCCCCAGTTGAAGGGAAAGGAGGAACACCCAGAAAGGGAAGTCAATGAAATAGAGGCAAATAAATGACCAGATATTGAGCTCAAAACAACGGTTCTAAGGAACCTCAATGAGCTCCGTGAGCTCAGAGAGATTTACCAAAAACTACAGGGAAACGACAAGGAACTTACTGCAAACTATACCAGCATGAAAAAGGACAGAGAAACTATCAATAAGAGACAAGAGGAAATGAAGAATACAACTTCAGAATTGAAGAACACAGTAGAAGGAATCAAAAGCAGGCTAGATGAAGCAGAGGATCGAATCAACGAGCTGGAGGATACGACAGAGAAAAGCTCCCAGAAAGAGCAAGAAATTGAAAAAAGACTCCAAAAGAATGAAGAGGCATTGAGGGAAATGCAGGACAACCTGAAATGTAAGAATATCCGTATAATAGGGATACCAGAAGGAGAAGAGGATGAGGAAGGGATAGAGAACCTGTCTGAAAAAGTGATGATGGAAAACTTCCCCAGCTGGAGGAGAGAAAAAGTCCCACAAGTCCAGGAAGCACAGAGGGTCCCACGCAAGAGGAACCCAAGGAGGCCCACTCCAAGACACATCATCCTGAAAATGGCAAATATCAAAGACAGAGCATCCCAAAGGCAGCAAGGGAGAAAGAGGTAGTAACATATCAGGGAGCCCCAGTACGGCTAGCAGCTGACTTCTCAACAGAAGCACTGCTAGCCAGAAGGAAATGGCAAGAAATATTCCAAGTCATGAACAGCAAAGGCCTGCAACCAAGACTGCTCTCCCCAGCAAGGCTCTCAGTTAAAATGGAAGGCTATATAAGGAGTTTCCCAGTCAAAGGAAGGCTAAGAGATGCAAAGAGCTGCATTACAGGGTATGCTAAAGGGACTCCTTTAAGGAGATGAAGAAAAAGAGTCTATGAACACTGAGTTCCTTTCACAGTCACCAATACTTGATATTACCAATATTTTTAAGACTTAATCTGATTGGGACAATGCTGTGTTATTTGAATCGTTCCTTTATTATTGGTTGAAACTAAACTTGTTTTTGTAGATTTCTTGCCTATGTGTATTATTATTAAAAAAGCTTTAAATGACTTTCTGGTATTCTTTATACTTTTTTTGATTAAATGTTTGTAGAACTTTTTCCGTAAAAAACAAACAAATAAGAAACTATTAACCTTTTTTTAGATGTATTTCGAACACTTTCCTATTCTATTACTTGTCCTTTAACCTTTTTTATGTGTATATTATTATATAGTCTTAAATGTTTAATATAGTCATATTATCAATATTTTACTTTATAGCTTATGGGTTTTAATATTTTACTTCAGGGTAAGGAAAATATTAGTTTGTATTTTCTCCACAAACTCCGTATATTCTACATATTGATTTTTTAACTCACCTAAATATTTCTTGTATAATGTGTAGAATAGGGCTCTATATTTGTTTTATTTCAAGTCATAGTGGTCCATGCACCTTATTTGTTGAATAAGCCTTATTCTCCCCATTGATTTGAAATATCAATTTAGTCATATATTACATTCTGAGACAGATATATACATTTGTTTTTAGGATGTTCATTTTATTTCATTGATCTACTTGATTATTTCTGTGCTGGTGTCATGTTTTAATTGCTGAGGCTTTATAATGGATTTAAATTTTTTAATATTTTATAATAAATCTTGACATTTAAAATAAATAAATAAATAAAATCTGCATTAAAAAAACTGGAGTGAAGAGGCTGAATCTTGGTCTTTGGAATAAGACTGGAATATAAAGTCAGAGCATGATTATCAGGAAGAAGAGCTTCATGTTGAATCCCATGACTGGTTGAATCAGAGATTCAAAAATTGGTCAGGGAAAGAATTGGCTTTCTGCCTTTGGAGTAGCTGAGCCTTCTGGTGAAGGACAAATGTCCCCAGCTATGGGGATGTGTGTGATGCAGGGAACTAGAAAGATCCTGGCTATGTCACAGAAGAAAATACGTGTGTGTGAGGGTGTATTTCTGAATGAGGGTAGAGGGACACACTTCCAAGCAGTATTTCAGGACAGAGGTTCAGAGCAGGCAGTGAACGTTGGAATTTTGGAATTTTGGATAGGATCACTGTGTTGCAGGTCTCCAAGATTTGTTGATTTGCTAGAAGGACTCCTAGGACTCAGTATAAAGTTGTATTGACAACCAAGATTAAGTACAGGGAAAGGAAAGCAAAATCAGCTAAGGAAAAGGCACATGGAGTGTGGAGGAAACCAGGTGCAAGCTCCTAAGAGTCCTCTCCCTGTGGAGTGTCCCAGAACATGCTTAATTCCTCCAACATTGAATTGTGACCCATGTATGCACATTATTTACCAGAGAAGCATATTAGCAAAAAATTCCAGGCTCCCAGAAGGAGAACAGCATTCAGCATAAACCACATGGTTTATTCAGACTCTGGTTTAGGCACATTGAGCTGCTCTCACCAGTTAGGGAATGGCAGAAACCCTCCTGAAATCCATGTTCCCAGATGTCAGCTAAGGGCCAACTTTGAAGCAGGTCTTTCTGTCTTCCTTTTTTTCATCCATAGTGTTTTTTTTTTTTAAACTGAATTTATTGGGGTGACATTGGTTAATAAAACCATACAGGTCTCAAATGTACAACACTATAACACGTCATCCGCATACCACATCATGTGCTTATGACCCAAAGTCAGGTCTCTCTCTGCCACCATTTATCCCCCACCCACTTTCTCTCTGGCAATCACCACACTGTTGTGTGTGTTCTTTCTTTCTTTCCTTCCTTCCTTCCTTCCTTCCTTCCTTCCTTCCTTCCTTCCTTCCTTCCTTCCTTCCTTCTCTCTCTCTCTCTCTCTCTTTCTTTCTTTCTTTCTTTCTTTTTTTTTGGCATAATCCCTTTACCTTTTTTAGCCAGCCTCCTACCTTCTCTCCTCTGACAGCTCTCAGGCTATTCTCAGTACCTGTGAGCCTGTTTTTATTTTGTTTGTTCATTTATTTCATTCATTAGATTCCACATGTAAGTGAATTCATATGGTATTTATCTTTCCTGACTGGCTTATTTCACTTAGCATTATACTCTCCAGGCCCATCCATGCTGTTGCAAAAAGTGAGATTTCCTTCTTTTTTTATGGCTGAGTAGTATTCCATTGTGTAAATATACTACAGTTTTTTAATCCACTCATCTCCTGATGGACACGTGGGCTGCTTCCGTATCTTGGTTATTGTAAATAACACTGCAATGAATAGAGGGTTTCATATACCTTTTTGAATTAGTATTCTGTGTTTCTTTGGATATATTTTCAGAAGTGTAATCACTGGGTCATAAGGCAGTTCCATTTTTAAATTTTTGAGGAAACTATGTCTTCCGAAAGATGGCATGCATCGTTGTGGCTGCACCAGTCTGCGTTACCAGCAACAGTGCATGAGGGTTCCCTTTTCTCCACATCCTTGCCAACACTATTGATGATAGCCATTCTGACAGGTGTGATGGTGATATTTCTTTTGTGGTTTCAATTTGCATTTCTCTGAGGATGAATGACATTGAGCATCTTTTCTCATGTCTACTGGCTATCTGTATATCCTCTTTGGAGAAGTGTCTATTTAGGTCCTTTGCCCATTTGAAAAAATTGGATTATTGTTTTATAGTCTTGAGTTGCTTGAACTCTTTATGAATTTTGGATATTAACACTTTATCAGATGTATCATTGGTGAATATGTTTTCCTATTGAGTGAGTTATCTTTTCATTTTGATGGTTTTTAAAAGTTTTTAAGGCTTTTTAGTTTGTGCAAAAACTTTTTAGTCTGATGTAGTCCCATTTGTCTAATTTTTCTTTTGTTTCCCTTGGCTGAGGAGATATATCAGGAAAAATATTGCTATAAGAAATGTCTGAAGTTTTACTGTCTGTGTTTTCTTCTAGGATTTTTATGATTTCAAGTCTTACATTTAAGTCTTTAATTCATTTTAAGTTTATTATTGTATATGGTGTAAGAAGGTGGTCTGGTTTCTTTTTCTGCATGTATCTGTCCAATTTTCCCAACACTATTTATTGAATAGACTGTCTTTATTCCATTGTATGTTCTTGCCTTCTTTGTCAAATATTTAGTGACCATAAAGTTATGGGTTTATTTCTGGGCTGTCCATTCTGTTTCATTGATTTATACGCCCATTTTTATGCCAGTGCCATGTTGTTTTGGTTACTATGGCCTTGTAATATAGTTTGATATCAGGTAGCATGATACCTCCTACTTTATACTTCTTTACCAAGATTGCTGAGGCTATTTGGGGTCTTTGTAGCAGGTCTTTCTAAGGATAGCAGTTCCAGGACTGCTATATTAAGCTGTCTTCTGCATAGCCACCTAAACCATAATTTTGTCAAATACTGATATGCTCCCCCTCCCCCAACCCTGCCCCATGTCTTAGGGAGTCTTGCAGATGTGAGGGATTCTTATTTTGGGTATCTACAAAGACTGTCCTAAGATTATTTCTGCATGATGCTTCCTGGTGGGGAAAGAACTTCAGGCATTTTGGGTGTTGTGGACCCAGATCACATGCCTCCTGGAGTAGTACATCATGGTTTTCTGTTTAATGTCACTGATTATCCTCCATGAAAATTGTCTCTCACTAACCACATTCATGTAGGCTGTAGTGGGGAGGTTTCCACCTTGGTTGGAGTGAGGCCTCTTGAATTCCACCCACCTCAGCCCCTGCCATTTTTGCTTTTAAGCGTTTAAAGGCAGGATCTATATGAGATTCACTCCTTTTAAATTTTTTTTAAATTACATTTTATCGTTTATGCTATTACAGTGGTCCCAAATTTCTCCCCTTTGTCTCCCTCCATCCCGTCCCGAACCTTAATCAGATTCATTCCTGATGCCCCTAGAGTACCTGAACAGGTACTTGCACAGGGTATATAGTAGGTGCTTAGCAAATGTTTACTGAGTCACATAGAGAGGCTTCCATGTATCAACCACAAAGGTCTCACTTGAAGAGACTAGCAGGCTTCAAATTTTGTGCCCAAAGACCCAATCATTTTGCTAAGACTATGAATGAGAAAAAAACCCCAGCTGAGTCTGAAATGAAAATGTAAGCAAGGAGAGCGAAAAATAAACAGCAATGTGGGATTCCTCAATTCAGTCATTCTGTGACAGTGCTAAGTGTCATAAAACTCTAAGCAGTGAAGAAGAGGAACAAATTTAGAAGGTTTAATGAGGGGAGATTCTATAACTGCCTGAAAAACATAAGCAAAAAATTGGAATGTAATTTTCCTAGATGGGAATGTGGTATTTCCTTCCCTCGTCCTTCAAACCCCTGGGCAATATGACATTCTTTCTTGCTTTGTAAATGCAGCCCTGTCACCGGTCCGTGAGAGAGTGAAGTCCAGTGTGTGGGAGGCGCGGTGTCTGACCCGAAACCAAGAATGGCTATTGGGAATGGCCCCATCTGCCCGGACTTCTGGTTTCAGGACATAAAGTCATCAACCTGGGGTATTAATGATGGAATCAACTTTTGAGTTATTAGTGGTTTTCAAAGCTTTTTAGCTATAGTAACCTCACATAAAATTTTATGCATAAATGCAAGATTCGAGGCACATGAAGCAGAACTTCTGATTGAAGCCAAGGTAGCTAACTGATTTTTCCCCTCCTCCAGTGGCCCTAAGTTATTTCCAAGGAACCCCTGGGAGTCCTGTAGGGCAGAACTGCTGTGTGCAGTTATGCAGCTTAGGAATGTAGACATCCTGCACGCTTGCCTCAGAACACAGTTTGAAAAGATTGGTGTGCTCTAACCGTTTCATTTATAGATAAGGAAGTTGAGGCCTGGGATGAAATGACTTGCACAATATCAAGAAATTAGTACAGAGGTGGGACTCGAACGCAGGGACAGTGACTCCCAATGTATTGCTATTTAACAGTCTTCTTGGCCTCTAGGGTCTCACTAGTCCACCCACACAAAAATAGTGTTAGAGCAGGAATCCTGAGTCAGGTGTCTCATACTTCTGCTTGAGAGAAGAAGCAAGAGGAAATATCCTTGTGGTCAGGGTGAGCTTTCAGAGGTGCCAGCTTGGTTGGGCAACCAGCAAATCTTCAATCCTTTCTTTAAGCAATGATGGTAAAAGAAAAGCTGAGCATCTCTCTCACTACAGGAGCATTAGCTTTCCAATAATAATACTATTGTTAAAACACTAATGCTTTCTAATAAGGTTACTATTAATAAAAGACTATGAGCATGACTTCAACTGTGGCTTTGCTTGCCACTGCAATTTTGTTTATGACAATGATAACGAGCTGCCAAGTACTGTATTAGGTATTATTTTTGGGTTGTCCACCAAACTTTAGGATCCACGAGGGCAGGATCTTTGCCTTTTCTGATGCGCATTGCATCTTCACTCCCACATACATGGTTGATGCTGAGTAAATATTGGGAATTGTTATGAGGTGAATTGTGCCCCTCCTTCAAGTCCTTATTACAAGCTAGATTGTGCTCCTTCCCCCAAGTCTGTTTGTTGAAGTCTTAACACCAAGTACCTTAGAATGTGACTGCATTTAGGGTTAGGGCCTTTAAAGAGGTGATTAAATGAGGTCATGTGGATGAGCCCTAATCCAATGACTGGTGTCCTTATAAGGACTCATGGACAAAGCGAAAGTGGGGAAGGATGGAGGGAGGGAGAGTGGGGAGGGGGCAGGGGAAAGTGGTGGGGGGAAGGCAGAGACAGATGTATTTGAAAAAATAATTAAAAAAATAAAAAATAAAAATGTAATTTTTTTAAAAAAGGAGGAGATTATGACATAAACATACACAGAGGGATGACCATGTGAAGACAAAGTGGAGAAAATGGCTATTCACAAGCCAAGGAGAGAAAAACTTCAGAAGAAACCAACCCAGCTGATATCTTGATCTTGGGTTTCTAGTCTCTAGAACTACAAAGGAATAAATTTCCATTGTTTAAGTCACCTGGTCTGTGGTATTTTATTATGGCAGCCCTAGCAACTTAATACTTGATTAAACACAGAATTCATAGTTAGGTGCGGTGTTTCTGCGTTTGTGGATTTAATTACTATTTGTAATAACATATTTGATATTGTTATAAAAAGAAAGATGATGGATAAAAACCTACTCATTTAGATGAGCTTGGATGGTTATTAATTCAAGGTTACCTTTAACAAGTCATGAGAATTCTGTTTTGAAACACAAATTCTAAATTGGATGTAATCTATAGTCATTTCCTCCTGCATAGCCCCTGACCTTTTGCCATTAAAATGTTTGGAAGTTTTTTGGTTTCCATATTTTAATTTTTTACAAAGCAGACAAAGAGGTGAGAAGCACAGGTAACAACATAACTATAAGACTAATTAACATCTCAGATTATAATTAGAAGGGGTTGACAGAATGGTCGGCTCATAAACGCTGTGAATATAAGGGCTTTGCTGCTGTCACTATTTTCCTAGAAGAAGCAGGCACTTCTTTCTGTGTCTAGTCTCCCAAAGTAACTTTAACTTGCTCACAATAAATTACTACATTAAAAAAAAGTTATATGGGAAACTATACTCTTTGCCAACCATTTTGGGGTAGATGACTAGAGACATCAGCACTGCTTGTTTCTGGCAGGTATTCTCTGGAACTGAACCTGCTCTTCAGGCGGGGGTGGGGGAAGGGAGAATGGAAGGATAGGGGCAGCGGCACATGCAGAGAAAACCTGCCTCAGATAATTGGCTCAGAGAACACACTTCATCATCACCAATTCCCTTTTAATATTTAGAGCTTCCCTGAAATGGGTCACATGGTTGAACAGGTGGCTCAGGATTAAAGTAAATCTGCCTATATGACCTAGGGTGTGTCACTACCCTTCTGCCTAAGCCTCAATTTCCTCATCTGGAATGAGTATAACAAAAGTTTCCACCTTGTAGGATTTTTGTGAGAATTAAATGAGGTGAGTACAGGAAGTTAAGACCTTAATAAAAGCTAGCAGTTTGGCTATTAAGTGAACTTCAGACAGTGCTCAAATATTGCAGGGATGGAGAATTTGCTAGCTTCATCCTTCGGTTCAGAAAAATAACACAGCAAACTGAGGGGACTTTAATTGGAGGCTCAGATACGTTAATTTTAAATAACAGTTGCTGGTTGGCATACCTCACAGGGTTGCTGTGAGGATTAAATGAGAGGATACATAAGGGAGTGCCTTGTAAACTGTGAAGTGCTATAGCAATTTATTTTTATTGCTCCCTTGAGACTGTGCAGATCAAAGCCTTGCAGCACAGTTGTTCTCGAGTTTGTCCAAATTTGGACATAAGGACACTAGTGTCCTGTAAATGTCTGTGAATTGCAGTGTGTTCTAGGAACATGGTATCCTATGAAGAAATAAAAGATATTCGTGGAGGAAGAGAGTTTCTCACTAAATAGGTTTGGCAAACCTTGGAGACCCTAACCTGCCTTGGAGATTCTCAAGGCCTATAATACAATATATTAAAGGTTCTGAGAAGTCCTCCATTAAAGAAATCTGTGGGAGTTTGTGTTACCCAAGTTCATAAAGTGTGTTTGTCCCCAGAACCCTTCTTCGGGGAATACCCGTTTACGTTTTGTAGGCCACTGTTTTGGAAATGCTGCCAACCTTTGACATATTTGGAAAGGCTTTGAGCATCCTGTGTCTTTTTCTGTCTCAGTATCATTCCTTTAACCGTGTTCTATGGTTTTGAGTCTTTTCTTTTACCACCATAATTTTTTTTTCCTACATGTCCCATGGCTTTATATTTCCTTTTGTCTAATGTGCACTTGAGCAAACAATTCTCGGTGTGGCCTGACAATCAGACTAGACAGGGATAGACACACAGTAGGATTCTAGACTTTTGTGGGGATAGAATGGAAGTGGGGTGGTATCACACTGGTCGTTGTCTCAATGTGTAGGTTTTCCTGAATCTTGTAGTACAGGCTACCACGATTCTTGAATCACCCTGTTTTTGGAACTGAGAAGCACTGATCTTGGCAGAGAAGCAAAGGTACTCTCCTTCTGTCTGGAAAGCAGTGGCCCCTAGAGGGCAGTGTGGTCACAGGAAAAGACTTGGAAGTCTGTTTTCCTAGAACTTTCTGGGCATTAAAGGTGCCCAGTGCTGCTTTGTGGAAGTGCTGTACTCCTTCCTTTTATTTTCTTCTTCTTTCTCACTGAATGCCTTAGGAAATAATCCAAATGTCACATGGCCCATCAATGCAAGCACTGAGCAAAGGTGGAGGCCCCAGAGGGAAGGCTCAGCCAGGGCCTCAAAGGGGAAAGTGGTCTGTGTGTGTCAGCCTCCCTGGAGGGTGGCTGTGGCTCCTGTGTCGTCATCGTTCTTGTATCCATGGCTGTTGTTATGCTTCTGATTTAGGGCTTCAATTATTAGTAAAGATTCATTCTTGTCTTAAGCTGGGACAAACTTCCTTTAAGAGCGACAAATACATCAATGTCCCTGGTGTCAGGATTTTAGAATTTGATCAAATTTTAATGCAAAAGGAAAGGGGACCTTTTATCAGTAAGTAATGAACTGTTGTATATCATGATTTAATCAATATACAGTCATTCAAGTGGTGAAGAGCAAAGGTTTAGCGAGGCCAAGTCACATCTTACACTTGCTACTTCCCTGTAGGGTAACCTGGGCAAATTATTTCAGCTCTGTGAGCCTCAGTGTCACTGACTACCCATGAGGAGGAAGATTGGCTACCTTAAAGGATTATGAGGCTTAAATATAACGATAAATGTAGAACACCTGTGTAACAGTGGTTTGCAAAATGTGGCCCCAGGGCTGGTGGCCTGGCATTACCTGGTAACCTGTTAGAAATGCAAATTTTCAGGCTCTGCTGAAAGATCTACTGAATCAGAGCCTCTGGGGGTAGAGCTCAGTGATCTGTGTTCTAACAAACCCTCCAGCTGACCCTGAGGCATGCTAAAGCTTGAGAAAATCTTGTACAGTAACTGGCTTATAAATACTCAAATAGTATTTTATCATTTGAGTATGAATTGTTGCTTGGAATACAAAATATGGATTCCCTTCTATAAGAGATGGGTAGGATTGTTGGAAGATCAAGGTGCAGAATGTGAAACAGCCAAATAATGTGATTATTGACAATAAGAGTAGAAAGTCTTAAGGAAAGAGCAATGCCTTTAGGACTGGTACGAGGACAAGCTTTGTGGCAGAGGTGGGCTGAGAGGATGCATGGTAGGAAATAGCAGATGGACACGAGCATGGCTTCTGGTTGAGAAAACAGCAATAGTGATAGCTATGCCCTGTTACAGTGGAGAATAATCAAGGAGAAGTTGTTACTGAACAAAAGGACCCGTGGGGGCTGATGCCCAGATGCCATTACTGAAACAACGACACCCTCCTCCCCCGGGACCCCTCGGTTGTGGGTCCTTTGCCCGCTGCCCTTGGAATTACGTCTCTGAATGGCAGAATTTGGTGAAAAGGAAAAGAAACTATTTATTCAAAAGTTATACAGGTTTGATTAATGGCTAAATGTCACCCTTAAACCTCAAAATCCCTTCAAAACAATCACCAGCACACACAGTCCTGCCTTCCCCCCTTTGCCCAGTTAGGCCAGTCAGGCCAGTCAGGGTACCGTCCTTCAGAAGAAAGAAAAGAACATTAGTCCGGGGCTCGGCTAGGCAGGCCTCTCGTGGGCCTCAGCACCATCCACTGCGTCACTGCGATCTCCAGCTCTTACTCCATAACCATGTGGCACCTTCTCCTGACCCACTAGCAAGAGTCCTTTCTCCCCTCTTTCTTCCCGCGTGGTCTTCACACTGTTCCCCGGAGTCAGTGTCCTTTCGTCTCTACTGCAGGCCCCTGTCTCTCCTCTCTCTCTCTCCCAGTTACATTCTGTATTAAGTCTTTGAAACCTTCGTGATTAGACTTGGTGATATGCAAAATAACCCTCTTTGCATATGAGGAATGAAGCTATGCTGTTATTGACATGCAAACTGACTCTCAACAGCCCTGCTCAAAGCTCCCATCCCCCATGGCGGCCTGCCCTGGGGTGGGGAGAATATATTTTTCTTGGACACCCCAATCTCTGGACCCTGTTACAAATACCCTTTGGGGGGGCCCTGGCTGTGCCCCGTTACAAACTGAGATAGCAGCTACCATAAGTCAGCATTTATTTAAAATTTCTGACCATCTAGGCCAGGCACTAGACTAGTACTGGGGATGTGGAGATGACAAAACCCTGGGGCAATAAATTCCTAAACACTCAGTAAGAACTGTGGAATTGGATCTCCTCCTCTATATCATAAATACCATGTACTGAGGACTTACTATGTGTGAAACACTGTTCTTAGTATATGAATTTGCTCACTTAATTATAACAATATTAATTAAAACCTGTTGACATGTGTATTATGATTATGATTATTTCCATTTTATACACAAAAAAACAGTGGCTTAGAGAAATTAAATAAACTGTCACAAGTCATGCAAGTAATTAAGTAGAACTGGTAACTGAACCCAGTTCTGTCTGATTTTAAGGGGCTCTTAAGTAAGTGATCAATTCTTCTTGAGGGCTGGAGGTTTGTGTGGCAGAGCCAGTAATGCTCACCCAATACTGCATTTGCTTCTCTACATTCCCCAGCCCTCCATCCAGGTAGGTTAGGACATACAACTAATTCATGTCAAAGAAATGTGAGAGAAGGTAGTGCATCACTTCTGGGCTTAGGCATTGCAAAAAAACCTACACATAATTCCCCAGCATGTCTTCCTCTGCATGGGTGACCTAGAGGGAAGATTTGTGTTCTAGATGTGCCATTAAAAGATTGCTGAGCCTTTGTTGGCCTGAGTTTCTGAGTAACTTTGTGGAGCAGTGACCCCTGGAGATCTCTGATGAATGTGTAGTTCAAGCAAGAGATACGCCTTTGCCAATTTAAGAAGCTGTGATTTTGGGGTTGTTATTGAAACAAAAACTTAGCCTATGCTAAGTTTATAAAAGAGGATAAAATTAGATATACAGACTAGAGAGAATCTTGAATTTTGGCCTAAATATTTTCCAGTGGAGTTTGTAGGCAAGTTAAATCTTGAAAGTTTTTTTTTCTTTTCAAGATATGGAAACTTTTTTATTTGTCTCTTTTAGGAACTGAGTTAAAGGTGGACGTAAGAGTGAATACATATTTTTTTTTTTTAAGCTAATACAGTTAGAAGTGTCCTTTCCAGCTTGATAACTGAGACTAATCCATCCCAGGAGTCTGAAAAATTCAACTTTTTGAGGTTAATTCTAAATTTTATGGGCTTCTTTACATACATAGAATCAATACATGCACATATGTATACACCAAAACAAATAAACCAAAAAAACAAAAAACAAAGTATCTTTCATATGCTTGTGTGTCCTAATTTTTAGTCTGGCAAAATATGATTACCTTAGACATTTTCTCCTACTTACCCTGGGGAATGTCTTCAGAGTTCAGTTCCATAAGCATCACTTGGTCTTGAAGTCTATATCCAGGTCCTTTTCTCCACTTTTGGCAGATGAAATGCGACAGCACTGCTCTCTGTTTGTCTGGCTGCTGGCATGTTGGATGGTATACCTCTTTTAGTTTCCCCTCTCCTTCAAGAATAGTCTGGGAGCTTCCAGATTCTTGGTGTGGGCTTGGAGCTCAGCAAAGGTCGATAGGATCCCTGAGCTGGCCGAGTGATTCTTTGTTGTTTATTTTTTAATGTCAAATTTATAATAAGAACCTCCAGGGCCTCAAGGGAAATATCTTTAAACAGAACGAAGATCTACTATAGTAGATCATTCAGCCAGGTAAAATACTGATGTGAAATACTAAGAGGCAGCCATATATTAAATAAATATGCTATAAGGGATGGGGTAATCTGTTCAGTCTATGTAAATTCTTGGCCAAATAGCTTTAGAAGGTCTAGGATAGAGGCTGGGTGTGTTTGGACCAGTGTGGCAGAGGGGCCAGGAAAGTGTCATATCTTGGGTTGGGACACCCTACACATGTCACTTAACATTAGTAGGCATCAGTACCCCAATCTGAGAAATGGAGATTCAGTTATGCATTCAATAAATATCTATGTGTCTTGAATTTTCTAAATGCTGTGGATACTGTGAGAGAGAATAAGATAGCTTTGGTCACACTCTCACATAAACAAATAAATCAGCTAATTTTTGTTATTAGTAGAGCTAAGAAAAAAAAAAACAAAACAAACAGGTTGAAATGGTAGAAAAGGAATGGCCCAGGGGTAAGGAGATAATTTAGGTTTGATTTGAATGACAAGAGAAGAAAGCTGTGCCCAGTTTTGGTGGGGGTAGGGTGGGGCAGAGGGAACCAAAGAGCGAAAATGAAGTAGCAACCGAAAGCACTGTGACTACAGCACAGTGGGCCAGGGAGGCGCAGAGGTAGGAGATTTGCAGAGAGGCCGGCTAGCAGCAGACGTCACCGGGACCTGCAGACAATGGTGAGTTCTTGGATTTTATTCCAAGTGCTCCGGAAGCCATAGCAAGGTTAGGCAGGGGAGTGACAGGATCAGATTTGCATTTTTAAAAGCCTCATTCTGGCTGCTTGTTGAAAATAGGTTACTGAGGAGATAAGAGTAGGAACAATGAGATAAATTAGGAGGTTTTTCTAATGTTTCAAGGTTACTTTTGAATCAGGGGAGGCAAAGGAATTTTAAAATAATGCACCCTGGTGTCTAGCTAAAATAAAACACCCCTCTTTCCACCCTTCACAGCTGAAAACTCACAGGGACCAAGAGTGTTCACTATTTGAGATGCATATTCTGTTTATTGAATCTGAGATGAAGTATAAAGTTATCAAAACTTATTAGTAAATGTCTCATTAATCGTGGTGTGAGGAGCGATGGTTCCTTTTCTTAGATAATGATTTAGCAAGGAAACAGAAATTACTGGAGTGTTTAATGTAGAAGAAGGTCTTTCATAGAGACAATTGGATACAATGTAATAGAAGGACTGAGATGCCAGGCAGGGGACAGTGAAGCAACCAGAGATAAGAGTAGTAGGAAGCCCTACCCCTAGGCCCAAGGGACAAAGGGAGGAGGTGGTACAGCTGGAGCCCAGGGACTGGGGGTCGCCTGAGGGCCTGTCTGGCATGAACTAGAGGCATGGCAGGAGAAGCAGGCACTGTTGAGGGGGAGGGGAGCCATACCGTGGCTGCTTTCTTTTTTGCCTTTCAGTCTTTTGCCAATGTCTCCCACTGGCCAGAGGTGCAAGGAGCAAGCTGAGGTGGGGCTTAGAAAAGGTGAGAATGGAGCAGGGGTAGGGGAGGAGTCGACCTGGGAGCAAACAGGCTCAGAACTGAATCTAGCCCAGCCTTCTGCCTCTGAATTAAAAAGCAGGTAGTGCCATTTAGAGTCGGGGAAGAATCGGTAGTGGAGGCAAGCAACCCCGTACAATTAATTGCCTTAGCACAATGAGAGCTTCCTTTGCTCTCACATAGCAGTCTGATGCAGGTCCCTGATTGATAAGTGGCTTTTCTCCACGAAGAAGTTCAGGGGGCCACCATACCTTGAGCTCCGAGTCCTCTTCATCTAGCCAGCAAGCAGGGAAAGAAACTCCATCAGTTTCTTTATTTAATCCTTAGAACAACTGTTATGTAGGGAGCACTATTATGCAAATGAAGAAAATGGGGTACTGAAAGGTTGATGACTTTGTCTAAGGTGACATAGCTATTAGGCGATGGAACCCAGTTCTTTGACTTAAAGAATTAGGAACTTTGTATGAATGGCTATCACAGCAAATTGGCAGTTGATACCTTGCTGAGAGTGGCTTACATCTCAAAGAAGAGAAAGAGATTTGGAAAAACAGCCCCAAGAATCCTAAATCAATAGGATGAAATTGAATAGGGGTATATATAGATACCCACACTTAAACTCAGAAAAACTACTGTGAAAATGTTATGTTTCTGCTCCTCCTTGGATCTTTGTGTAGATGTAAAGTTGTGTTCTGTTTCTAGACTGATAGTGATTTCTAGAAATCAACAAGTAATAAATTAAAAATAAATGCCTACATGCATATTGGATGTGAAACAATGGGTTTTTTGTTTTGTTTTGTTTTTGTTTTTTTTAGATCCTCAATCAAGGATATGTTCATTGATCCTAGAGAGAGAGAGAGAGAGAGGAAGGTGGGAGGGATGGGGAAAGTGATTGGTTGCCTCTTGTACGTGCTGTGACCAAGGATCGAACCCTCAGAGTAGTTATGTGCCCTGACTGGGAACCGAACCCTGCAACCTTTTGGTGTATGGGTTGATGCTCCAACCAGCTGAGCCACCTGGCCGGTGCAGGAACACTTCGTTCAATAGCAGCCTACAAGAAATAGATTCAAAGCTTTTAGTAGACTACAAGCTTAATATGAGTCAGCAGTGTGAGGTGGCTTTCAAAAAAAACTTCCATCTTGAAGTCACATCAGTATAAGCTAAGCATCCTAAAGAAGGCAGGTGAAGGTTCTCTACTTTGGCCCCAATTCAGGTGTTTGGTTCTTGAAGGTCACACTTTAGGTAGGATGCAGAAGAACTAAGATGTGTCCTAAAGAGGCAACAGTGATGGAGAAGGATCTTATATCCTTGTCATCTGAGGCTAGGTTAAACTCAGGAGGAGGAGAGCTAGAGAGAATGTGATCTGGAGAAATAATAGAATGAGCAGTAGGTTTTCTCTGCAGGGCTCCAGAGGATGAAGCCTAGAAATGGAAGCTGAAGGTATTCCAGCCCAATGTGAAGAAGAATTTTGTAACACAACAGAATACGCTAAGGGTATATGACCAGCCACTGGAAACCAAGACTGAATAGAGCTCATAAACATGGCTCTTCAGAATCCATGTGTTGCAATGCTTCTCCCTGTCTCGGCATTCCAGCCCCACTGGCCTTTTTCAGTCCCTGATATACATATGGATTTGTTCCACCATGGGCCATTTGCATGTGAGTTCCCTCTGCCTGGGAAGTTTTTTTTATTTCTGTTTGATGACAGCCATCCTGACAGGTGTGAAGTGATATCTCATTGTGGTTTTGGTTTGCCCTTCCCTGATGATTAGTGATTTGATATGAAATAAAGCAGTAACGTAAAGCCCTTTGAACAGTGCCTGGCACATGGTAAGCACTCCATCCTGCCATGAGACTTGCTGGTCTGCCTTAGATATTTGTTCCTGACACGTGACACAAAAAGTCACGCCACTCTTTAGAAACAGCCAGTAATTGCACCTCTGTTTCTTCAAAAAGAAAAGACCGAGTGTCTCTCTCCGGCAGCACCTTTGTGTGGAAAGGCCACAATCGTGGTCTCAAGACTGCAGCCATCTGCAAGAGTTATGCTGTGGTGCTTAGGCTGGAGAGCACCTCTCATTGCTTTTGAAATGTCTCTGGAAGAGAACTAGGGTATTCTGTATCTACCTCTTATAGCTACAGCTACATTTCAGGACCCGCTTGACATGATAGTACATAAATGGCAACATTTGCATAATGTATTGAATTTCCAGTTAAACCTTAATGATAATTGGTTGAACTGGATTGCCCCATAGGAAATGAAAATAAAAGGAGTGTTGCTCTCTTTGAGTCTAATGCTATACAATGTAAAGCAATTTTTGGGAAAAGTTTTTGTCTTTATTTAGCCCCCTCATCTATTCTGCTTTCATAATCTTTTCAATTAGCTAATGTGCACCAAAATTTCCCAAGGAATAAGCACTCACCCTGTGTCTAGAGCCTTAAGGACCTGAGCAGGCCCTAAGAAGAGCTCCTCAGTGCAAGGAAAATCTTGCATTTTCCTTGTCTTTACCTGTCTGATGAAGAGTGTAGCAAGCTTCCACTCTAATGTACCAGTAGAATAAAAACCTGTGTTTATTAAGATTTTTATATGTAGATTAAGTAACCAGTTATTTCAAGCAATATTTATAACAATAAATAAATAAATAAATAAATAAATAATAAATAAATTTGGGCAATCTCTTAGTGAACGAGGTCTCTCTCCCCCTCTTGCTCGACTTTTAAAGGTCTTAAGCTCAGAAAAAGATTGTATATCTCCACTTTAATCTCTATGTAGGATTCAAAGTAAAAACAACACTAACCTTTAAAACATGTATGATTATCCCCCATATGGGAATTCATGTACACAGCCATCTCCCTCCTGGGAGGGCCGTGATGATACAGTTATTAGTTGTCGCGGCCATGCTGTATGTTAGATTCCCAGAACCTATTCATCTCATAACTGAAGGTATGTACCCTTTGGTCAACCTCTCCCATTTTCCTGAACTCCCCCAGACCCTGGAATTTACCATTGTATTCTCTGCTTCTGTGAGTTCAGCTTTTTCAGATTCCACATATGAATGAGATCATGAGATACTTGTCTTTCTTTGTCTGGCTTATTTCACTTAGCACAATGTTCTTCAAGTTCACCCATGTTGTCACAAACAATAGGGTTTCCTTCTTTCTTATTGTAGAATAATATTTAATTGACTATATGAGGTCTGTCCTGAAAAAGTCCAACCATTGTTAACATAACTTGGCAGCCAAGGAGGGTGGACTGGAATGAGTATGTGTGAACAATGATGACTTCACTGTACTAGTCAGTGGGGATGCCAGTAGATGCCACTGAGTGAGCGTGTGTACTGTGTGGCTCTCACATTCAAAATGACTGAGTGAGTAGAGCAATGAATCTGCATCAGATTTTGCATTAAGCTTGAACATTCCTCTGTGTAAACTATTCAGATGGTTCAGAAGGCTGTAGCTATGGGCAACAGGTGATTGGCAGCTTCATCACAACAAGGCACCTGCTCATGCATCATGTCTCATGCAGAGATTTTTGGTGAAACATCAAATCATCCAGGTGACCCAGCCCCCCTACAGACTATATATGGTGCCCTGAGACTTCTGGCTTTTTCCAAAACTAGAATCACCTTTGAAAGGGAAGAGATTTCAGGCTGTTGATGAGATTAGGAAAATATGACAGGGCAGCTGATGGCCATTGGGAGAACTGAGTGGGATCCCAAGATGCTACTTTCAAGGGGACTGCGATGTCATTCATTGTCCTATATACAATGTTTCTTGTATCTTGTATCTTCTTCAGTAAATGTCTCCATTTTTCATATTACATGGCTGGATACCTTCTGGAAAGACCTCATATATCACATTTTCTTTATTCATTCATCCATTGACAAACACAGAGGTTGTTTCCAAGTCTTGGCTATTGTGAATGCAAGGAACATGGGAATTCAGATATCCCTTCTATATATATCCAGAGTGGGATCGCTGGATCTTATGGTGGTTCTACTTTTCATTTTTTGAGAAACTTCCATATTGTTTTCTATAATGGCTGTACCAATTAATTTATATTCCTACAAACAGTGCACAAGGGATTCTTTTCCCCACACTCTTGCCAACACTTAGGTTTTGTCTTTTTAATACTAGACATCCTAACAGGTGTGAGGTGATATCTCATTGTGGTTTTGATTTGCATTTCCCTGATTACTAGTGATACTGAGCACTTTTTCATATACTGTTGGCCATTTGCATGTCTTCCTTGGGAAAATGTCTATTTGGGTCATTTGCCCATTTTTAAATTAAGGTTTTTTTTTTTTTGTTATTGAGCTATATAAATTCCTTTTATATTTTGGATATTAACCCCTTATCAGATATATGGTTTACAAATATTTTCTCCCCTTCCATATGTTGCCTTTTCTTTTTGTCGATTGTTTCCTTTGCTGTACGGAAGCTATTTAATTTGATGTAGTCCCACTTGTTTATTTTCCCTTTTGTTGCCCATGCTCTTGGTATCATATCCAAAAAACATCATTGCCAAGACTAATGTCAAGGAGCTCTTTCCCTATGTTTTCTTCTAGGAGTTTTATGGTTTCAGTGTTACATTTAAGTCATCAATTCATTTCAATTTATTTTTTGTTAATGGTCTAAAATAAAGGTCCAATTTTATTCTTTTGTATGTAGATATCCAATTTTTCCCAACTCCATTTATTGATGAGATTATTTTTTTCCCATTGAGTATTCTTGGTACCTTTGTCAAAGACTAGTTGGCCATATATGTGTGGATTTATTTTTGGACTCTCTGTTGTGTTCTACTGATCTGTGTGTTTGTTTTTATGCCACTACTGTGCTATTTTAAATGTTGTAGCTTTGTAATATAGTTTAAAATCAGGAAGTGTGAGGCCTCCAATTTTATTCTTCTTGCTCAAGGTTGCTTTAGATATTTGGGGTCTTTTATGTTTCCATGAAGATTTTAGGATTTTTCTGTTTCTGTGAAAAATGCCATTGGAATTTTAATAGGGATAGCATGGAATCTGTAGTTTGCTTTGGGTTATGTGGGCATTTTAACAACATTAATTTTCCTAAACTATGAACACAGAGTATTTTTCCATTTATTTGTATCTTCTTCAATTTCTTTCACCAATGTCTTAGTTTTTGTTATATAGATCTTTTACTTCCTTGGTTAAATTTGTTCCTAAGTATTTTGTTCTTTTTGAGGCAATTGTAAATGTAATATTTTCTTGATTTCTTTTTTTGATAGTTCATTGTTAGTGTACAGAAATGCAATAGATTGTTGTATATTGATTGATTTTTATATTTTGAAATTTTACTGCATTTGTTTATTCTAACAATTTTTTTGTGTTTGGAGTCTTTAGGATTTTCTACATAAAATTATGTCATCTGCAAACAGAGACAATATAACTTCTTTTCTGATTTGGAGACTTTTAATTTCTTTTTCCTGCCTAATTGCCCTGGCTAGGATTTCTAGTAGTATGTTGACTAGAAGCAGTGAGAGTGGGCAGCTTTTTCTTGTTCCTGAAAGCTTTCAGCTTCACTATTGAGTATGATATTAGCTGTGGGCTTCTCATGTATGACCTTTATTATGTTGAGGTTCATTCATTCTATACCTAATTTGTTGCAAGTTTTTATTTTGAAAGAATATTGGCTTTTGTCAAATGCTTTTTCTCCATCTATTAAGATCATCAGATATATTTATCCTTTGTTCTGTTAGTATAATCTATCATGCTTATTGATTTTATATGTGAACCATCCTTGCATCCAGGGATAATCCCACTTAATCATTGTGTATGATTCCTATAATATGTCCTGTTGAATTAAGCTTACTAGCATTTTATTGAGAATCTTTGCATCTATGTTCATCAGGGGAATTGGTCTGTAATTTTCTTTTCTTATAGTGCCCTTATCTGACTTTGCTCTGAGAGTAACAATAACACTGGACTCATGAGTTTAGAAGCGATCCCTCCTCTTTAATATTTTGGAAGAGTTTGAGAAGGAGTGACATGAATTCTCCTTTTTTTTTTTTTTTTGAATCCTTCTTTAGGAGGACATACACATTTGATTGTCAGTTGCCAGTCTGTCACAAATTTCTAATAATTCCCACAAAAGTCTCTGAAATTAAGTCTTTGTCTAGTTTGGATCATATGCCCATTTTTGAATCAATAACTATGACTAAGGAACTAATATTCATTCATTCATTAATTCAGTCATTCATTCAACAATTACTTATGAAAGCTATCATGTGCCAAACAGTATTCTTGACTCTGGGAATATAGTAGTGAATAAAACAGAAAAGTTTCTGTTTCATGGGGTTTTTATTCTAATTAAATGGGTTAAGATGACTAATTAAAATACATAGCATTTTAGATGGTGTGAAGTCAATAATAAAAGTATAAAGGGAGATAGAAAATATTGGGGAGATATTCGAAGCTCAACAAAGGCCATAGGCAGTCACACATATTCTGTCTTCATAGCAACTATGCAGACCTGAATGTGGGGCTGAAATGCAGCACTGAAAGTGGGCCAGAAGGGAAAAAGGAATCAAGATGGCAGAGGAGTGAGAGGAAGTCACACTGACCTCCTCCCAGGACCAATCTGGAATTAAAACTAAATTGTGGAGAAATCACCTGGAACAAGCAACTGAACAATAGTGAGAGAGGAACCTTGTAACCTCGGACAGAGAGAAGAGTCAGCTTTAGCACAACCCAACTGGTAAGGAGTGCAGTAAAGACTCAAGAATGTGGGCAGGGTGCCCACAGGTGGCAGCACCAGAAGGATTGAAAGGGCCAGTTGGATCCCCCATAGAAGAGTGGGGTCTAAACCATAAGCAGGGATCTCCAGCCTATAGCACAAGAGCCCAAAAAGTACACAGATAACAGCCAGCTGCGAAATGCGGCAGGGTTGCTCTCTGCCAGAGGCAGGTGGCTGGTGATGCAAAGAGCCTTTTAAGGGCCAAAGCATAAATTTCTATTGGCAGTCACTTACCCTGGGTTCCAGCAAAGGCGGGGGCAGAGTCGGCTTGAGTTGCTTGATGAGAGACTAGAGACAGAGGCTTTGGGGAGAGAACTGAGAGAGTAGTTGGTGGGATCCTCATGCTGACTCATTCCCCATATGGCAGTAGCCATCTTGCTCAGACAGACCACTCCCCTGAGTGGCAACAAAGTGAGAGGACACAATAGTCCCACCCCCAGGAGAGACTCCATCCTTCTGAGTATGGAGTGGCAGCCACACATAGTAGATCCCTGACTAAAAGGGGCACAGAGTGGTCTAGAGATTCTTGAGGAGTGACTGGAGATGGAGGCTTTGGGGAGAGAATGGAGAGAGTAGCTGGTGGGATCCTGGTGCTGACTCCTCCTTCATATGGCAGCAACGATGTGGCTCAGGCTGACCACATCCCTGAGCAACAGCAGCCGGAGAGGACCCAATAACCTCACCCCCAGGAGGGACACTGCCCCACCCTGTGGTGTCTCTAAGCTGGCCTGTTGAGTGCAGAGTGACTAGATTAAGAGCTGAAGGAGACAGCCACAAACAGTACATTCCTGGAAGTCTTGAACTGACTGCCTAAGGTCAGACAGGGTCAACATCTGACATCATCAGAGGCAGATCCAGAAAGAAAAAATAGCAGTTCCCTACCATAGAAGTTCACACCACGAAGTCAGGAAATCAGGACAAATCAATTTAAGAAGCAGAAGGAAAAAAGAAGAGTCTCACACATAATGGGAAGACAAAGAAACACCCCCCAGTTGAAGGGAAAGGAGGAATCCCCAGAAAGAGAACTACATGAAATAGAGGCAAGTCAACTATCAGATGTTGAGTTCAAGACAACGGTTTGAAGGAAGCTCAGTGAGCTCAGAGAGATTTACCAAAAACTGCAGGGAAACTATGAGGAACTTACAGCAAACTATATCAGCATGAAAAAGGACATAGAAACTATCAGTAAGAGCCAAGAGGAAATGAAGAATACAACTTCAGAATTGAAGAACACAGTAGAAGGAATCAAAGGCAGGCTAGATGAAGCAGAGGATCGAGTCAGCAAGCTGGAGGACAAGGTAGAAAAAAGCTCCCAGAAAGAGCAAGAAATTGAAAAAAGACTCCAAAAGAATGAAGAGGCATTGAGGGAAATGCAGGACAACCTGAAATGTAAGAATATCTGTATAATAGGGATACCAGAAGGAGGAGAAGAGGAGCAAAGGATAGAGAACCTGTTTGAAAAAGTAATGATGGAAAACTTCCCCAACTGGAGGAGAGAAAAAGTCCCACAAGTCCAGGAAGCACAGAGGGTCCCATGCAAGAGGAACGCAAGAAGGCCCACTCAAGACACATCATCGTGAAAATGGCAAATATCAAAGACAAACAGAATCCTAAAGGCAGCAAGGGAGAAAGAGGTAGTAACATATAAGGGGAGCCCTGGTATGGCTAGCAATTGACTACTCAACAGAAACACTGTAAGCCAGAAGGGGATGTCAAGAAATATTCCAAGTCATGAACAGCAAAGGCCTGCAACCAAGACTGCTCTTCCCAGCAAGGCTCTCAATAAAATGGAAGGTGAAATAAGGCATTTCCCAGACAAAAGAAGGCTAAGAGAATACATCTCCACCAAACCAGCACTGCAAAATATGCTCAAAGGACTGCTTTAAGGATATGAACAAAAAAAGTCTATGAATACCCAGTTCCTTTCACAGTCACCAATACTCAATATTACCAATATATTCAATACATATTAATCTGATTGTGACAATGATGAGTTATTTGAATTGTTCCTTTATTATTGGTTGAAACTAAACCTGTTTTTGTAGATTTCTTGCCTATTTCTATTATTTTTAAAAAGCTTTAAATGACTTTTTGGTATTCTTTATCTATTTTTTGATTAAATATTTGTAGAATATTTTCCCTTAAATAAAAACGAAAAGCTATTAACCCTTTTTTATTTGTGTGGCAAATGCCTTTTTATTCTATTACTTGTCCTTTCACTTTTTGAAAAATATATTTATTACTATGTAGTCTTAAATGCTTAATATGTTCATATTGTCAGTATTTTACTTTATAGCTTCTGGGTCTGAATATTTTACTTCAGGGTAAGAAAAATATTAGTTTGTATTTTCTCTTAAACTCCTTAGATTTTACATATTGACTTTTAACTCACCTGAATATTTCTTGAATAGTGTGTGAAATAGGGCTCTATATTTGTTTTATTTCAAGTAATAGTGGTCCATGCACCTTATTTGTTGAATACGCCTTATTTTCCCCATTGATTTGAAATATCAATGTAATCATATATTACCTAGTTAGGTGTATACATTTGTTTGTAGAATGCTCATTTTATTTCATTGATCCACTTGAAAAAAAAGAAAATATTGGGGAGTTGCCGAGTGCAATTTTCAATTCAGTGTTACAGAAGGCTTAACTGAGAGGGAGGCACTTGAACAAAGGTTGAAGGAGATGAAGGAATGAGTCATACAGGTATAGGGGAACAGTACTCCAGGCAGTGGGGATGGCTAGTATTACACAAAGACTCTAAGGCAGGAGCAAGCCTGGCATATTTGTGGAAAAGCAAGGAAGCCAGTGGAAAAAAAGTCAGTTACGAGAAAGAAATAGGAGGAGAGGACAGAGATGTAAAGTTGGGCAAATCAGTAGGACCTCTACTGCCATTGAAAGTGCCTTAACTTTTACTGAGTGAGATTGCTGGTCTTAGGAGGGTTTTGAGAAGAGTGCCATGATGTGAATTATGTTTCAAAATGATCCTTTTGATCACTCTGATGGAAGTAGACTGTAGAAGAGACCAGGGAAACTAGAAAAGAGGAAAATCCAGTCATCCAGTGTTGAAATGATGTTGGTATGGACCAGGGTGGTGGAGATGGAAAGAAGTGGTCAGATTTTGGGTATTTTTGAAGGCAAATGACTTATGCTTATTGTCTAGGCTTGGATGACATGTTTTCTCCTGGATCCAGAAGAGTGAAGTCAACACATCTTAAGCACATTAGAGTCAGAGTTTTCCAATGTAAATTTGAGGGGCTCTCATAAGAGGAAGGGAAATAGAGATTGGGTATTTCTCAGCTTGGACGGACTATATTATGTTACAGTCAAGAACAAGCTCATGCCCTGAATGGTGTGGCTCAGTGGATTGAGCACCAAAAGGTTGCTGGTTCAATTCCCATTCAGGGCACATGCCTGGGTTGCACGTCAGGCCCCCAGTTAGGGACGAGCAAGAGGCAACCACACAGTGATGTTTCTCTCTCTCTCTTTCTCCCTCCTTTTCCCTGTCTCTAAAAATAAATAAATAAAACATCTAAAATAAATAAATAAATAAGTAAATAGATAGATCAAAGTTAAAAAAAAGAAAAAGAAAAGAACAACTTCAAACCTTAGTAGCTCAAAGCAATTGAGTTGTACTTATTACATCAGCTACATGTCCAACCCAGGTTTGCAGAAGACTTATGCTCATTACAGTAATTCAGTGTTTTATTTGGAGGTAAACCTTGAGTCATATATAGTGAGGCTAGATGCACATTGAGAGAGAAACTAGAAAAATTTTAGTTTTGTTACAGTCACCTCCCTGGTGAACACAGCACGTCATTCAGGGCCAAATGGGAAAGCACTGGGGTTGGTCAGGAGGGAGAGGATGGAGCTGCGGGCAGGAGTTCTATTGCGGTTTCTCTGGGAGGGAAAGGGTGAGGCAGGGCAAGCAGGTTTAGGATTGGCTAATTCAAATAATTTCAGTGGGCCCTGGGACATAGGGGCTGTCCTTGGATGTCTGGAACTTTGCCCTAGGGGGAGTTAGGGTGGGTGTATAGTGGCCTGGAGTGTGAGAGCCTGATAAGCGAGGTAGTTGGGGATGTGATCTTAGTTGGCTGCTTTAGAAGAACTGACTGGCTCAAAACTGAATCAAAGCAGCATTTAAAAAAACTCCCCCCAAACTATATTTACTCAGAGACTCAGGCTGATGGTAACTCCATCATCTTATGAAATCTTCATCTCATGATGAGACCTCAGGACTGGTTGAAGTTAAGAGAATGGTGACTTGCCCTGGCCAGTGTGGCTCAGTTGGTTGGGCGTCGGTCCCACAAAGCAAAGGGTTCCTGGCTGATTTCCTGGTCAGGGCACCTGCCTGGGTTGTGGGCCTGGTCCCCAGCTGGTGTGTGTGAGAGAGGCAACTGATCGATGTTTCTCTCCCTCTCTCCCTTTTTTCCCCCTCCATTCTCCTTTCTCTAAAATAAATTTTTTAAAATCTTAAAAAAAAAGAAAAGAGATTGGAGAATTGTGTATGACTTTTCAATGTTTTACCAAAAGAGATTCATGACATTTCCTGTGACAGTTAACTGGTCAAAGCAAGTCATACAGCCATATTTAACTTTAAGTCGTGTCTCTGGAAGGAGAAGAGAACCATAAATCTTGATGAGCACTGGTGAGATCTACCACAAGAGTCAAACCCAACAGATATCCACCATATATGTGCTCCATGTTTTCCAAAACCATAGTGTACGTTCACTTAGCTTACACTTCGGTTGTCCATCTTCTGCAGTCTACTCATCCTCTGAGACTTAGCACTAAAGACTCTTCTACTATATCTAATTCCTCTGTAATTGGCCTCTCTCTTCTCCCCAGTGAACATTTATTTCTCCTTCCTCTGTGCTCTGATGGCAGGTGATTTATACCATCTTGAAAGCTTCTTTTTTCTAGTTCTAAAGTTAGCTGAGATCCAGTTATCTGTTGCTGCCTAATAAACCACATTGAAACTTAGTGGCTTATGAAAACAATGATCACTTTTATTGCTCACAAATTTATGATTTGGCTAGTGGCCAGTAGGATTTCTCTCTTCTCCACATGGCATCAGCTACAGTGGGTCAGCTGAGGCTGGAGGACCTAGGTGGTTTACTCTCACAGCCAGCAAGTTGGTGCTGGGCTCCTGCACAGAAAGTTTGGAATTCTTCACAGCGTGGTGGCTGGGTTCCAAGAGCTAACGTCCAAAGAGAACCAGGTGGTTTAGCCTTAGGAGTCATAGAGTGTCACTTCAGCTAGAGTCACAAATCCACCCAAATTCAAATGTAGATGCCACTTTAAAAAAATTTTTTTTAGAGAGAGGAGGAGAGATGATGAAAGAGAGGGAGAGAAACATAAATGTGTGGTTGCCTCTCATGCACCCCCAACTAGAGACCTGGACTACAACCCAAGCATGTACCCTGACTGGGAACTGAACCAGCAACTCTTAGGTTTGCAGGCCGGTGCTCAATCCACTGAGCTACACCAACCAGTGCTAGATGCCATTTCTTGAAAGCAGGAATGTTAAAGACCTATTGTAAGAAGAGCACATGGGATAGGAGATTCTGTTGCAGAAATTTCTAAAAAATAAAATTGGCACAGTTCTTTACTACTTCATCTCTATTTTTGTAGTAAGCAGGGCAATAAATAATAGCAGTTGTTGAGTGGATGATTGTCTCACTGTGGGCTTCTTGTGAAGAGGGGCTGTGATTTTCCTATCTCTGTATGCCCCCTGCAGAGCACAGAGGTTGATGCTGGGGCAGACACTGTTGCGTACTTTATAGCCACTGACTGCTTGACCCTTTCTTCCTTACTATCAAAGCTCTCAATTTGTTTAGGCGGCACGGTGCTCCAGAAGGGTGGGCCCAGACCTAGGAAGTGAATCAAGATTAGTCTAAAGCATTTGTGGCCCTCATATTACTCTTTCCTGGCTTACTGGTTTAGGAGTGGCCATGTGATCTAATTCTCCCCAAAGATATATAAGAGAGAGTCTGTTGAGAAGACCTGTGGAAAAGATTCCCCATTCTAGCAAAAGAGAAAGAGTTGCTCATGGAGAAATCCCACCTTCCTTCTTACCTTTGGATGTTGTGTGTGGATGTTATGTTTGAAGCTCTGGTAATCATCTTGAAATCATGACTATATTTCCATGGGAATCTCAAAAAAGCCAACCGATATTTCTGGGGGCTGTTTAACTGCTAGATTAACCAAATTCTTGACCTGCCTCTCTCCAACTTCTTGTTATGTGAGGTAATTAATTCCTATTACTTAAAGCCTATTTTAATGGACTCTTCTGGCTGTTATTTGCAGCTGAAAGCACCCTTGCTGAAACAGAGCTAAGAATTAATGTTCTTAGAATTGAACCAAATTCCCCTAACTGGTCTGGCCAATTTACTTTGTATGCTGTGCCATGCTTAGGAATATGTACAAAGGACTGTAAAAATTTCTGTTCTGTGTACACTGCTACTTTGAGTTTCTTCTGTGAACCCCAGGGACTTCAAAGTCAGAGTGCCTGGAAGTGTCTCCAAACCAGAGCCTTTTGTCCCACATAAATCTAAGTAGTAACTCTCCTTAGGAAATTTCCTTTTTGGTCCAAACATTTAAAACACAAAAGGCCTCTGGGTGAGTTGGCTTCTTGGCATTCCCAAGTCTTGCAGCTGAGACATAATGACCAACTACAGGCAATTAGAGTAAAGTTGCTACTGAGGGCTCTGAATAAATGGAGAACACAGCTGGGTGGAGGCAGGTCTTTCTGGCATCAACCAGGGGAGGCTTTGCCAAAACACCTGTAAACCTTTTTGGGCTGCTCCAGCAAAACCTCCCACTCTTAGGAAAAAGTTCCCCCATGTTTGGAGCATGATACCTTGGCTATTGTATTTATTTGACTTTTTAAAGTCTCCACAGGCAGTTGTTATTTTTAATAGCACTTATTTACCTCTTTCCCCAGGGGTTTCTAAATAAGGCTCTAGGGCCTTCGTCAGAGTATTTCTATGATGGAGTAGGATGGTGATGAGGCCAAGTGCTATTGGTACTTGAGGTGTGGAACCAGGTGTGTAGGTTTTCATATCTTTAGTTTTTGTCATCCTCACACGTAGTATTGTCTTAATCTCCAGGGACCCATGATGACTAAAACAGTTCTTGTTCTAGACGATCTTTAGAGTCATGAAGACAAATGTGAATTTCAATCCCTACTAAGAAATTCTGTGTCTCTATGAGCCTTCATAGCAGTTTTACTCAAAACATTTGAGTTTGTGGCTGATGTGAAATCTTTACCCAGCAATTGGGGTTGTAAGATTTCCCATGCATCTAGACATGCTGGCAAATTACTGTGATTGGATGATTAGGAAAGTGTAGTTCTTTTGTTTAACGATTTTTAGTTTGGTTACTTGTCTGAAACAGATACTGTTGGTGCCTTGCCTGGATTCCATTTGCCCTGTTGATGTACCTGTCCCTTACCCGTTATGAATGTTGGTTGCTAATGGCTTATTGCTGTGTCTTTCCGTAAAGAATTTCTCTTGGTCAACAGGAGCAATGGGAACTGGTCAATGGGAAATAGCTGGGAGGTTTTGGTCCCATAGCCAATGATACACTATAAGGTCTGGTCCTGCTGTCTTAAGGTGGGACAACACAGTGATGCTGAAACTGGAAAAGCCAGCGTTTGGGCTACCTGTCACCTACCAGACCCAATAAGCAGAGACAGGGATTGAATCTTCATGCACGCTTTATTCAGATGGCTGGCAATCTGAGAAGATGGCGGGCTTGTACCCTAACGACTGTCTTACAGTTCCTTTCAAGCCAGCCTTTTTATAACAAGAGAACAAAGTGTGGAGTGGGGTTTGGAATTCACGGAAAATTAGATTGAAAAAAACCAAACTGCAGCATTCTTGCCCTGAGTGGTGATCTGTGCCCCAGGTGGGCATCTTTAGCTGTGCCCCAGGCAGTTGTCTGTCCTACCTGGAACACAATGGCTTGGATACCACCTTGATTGCTTATGGTCTCTTGTGGAGCACACAGGTCAGTCACTGTGGTCTCCTGGGGTCAGGGTGGGGTTGTACCTGCAGCTCCTGAAACAACAGCTTTTTCACGTGCATTTACCACTTAGGCTATCAACTCTTACCTTACAATTTTCCCACTCTCGAGTTCCCCCATCATTGCTATTCATACTCCAGAACTTCCTATGGGGTCAGATGGAGGCTTTTGCAGCTGAAACCACATCTTTGCTCTGCCTCTTCCGTCTCCCTTCCTTCTTTACAGGGTTTTCCATTAAAAAAAAAAAAATCTCTTATACAACAATCCCCATCTCAGGTTCTGTTTTTAGGGAACCAGACCAAAGACATGGTCTTAGAATAACTTGGATTGTTGAGTGGGTAAAATTCAGCAGTCAAGTATTTCTACTAATTTCTCTCTGAAAACATTGTGAAATCTAAAATTTAAGAAAGGTCAGTGTGTTGCGACTGTTCAAGGCTGGACAGGTTCACTCGGGATTCAGGCAGATAAAAGAAGATTCATGGAGCGATGGGAATGCCTGAGAGGGGGGAAATCCACACACGCTGCAAGCTGTGTGCTGCCATGTGTTGTGCCGGCAGGAATACCCAACTCCCTTATATACCAAATGCACACAAAGCTGGAAGGGTGCCAAAATATTGTATAACAGTGTGATTCTGCACAAGCTGACCCACTCAAGGCTATGGGGATGCTGCTTATCTTAGTTGTCGAGGCATCTGGGTGAGGGAGCCTGACTGACTCCATTTACCCTACAGTCAGAATTCAAAGTTTTCTTTCCATTTTATCTAGCCACATGTTGGTGTTTTCTCAATAAGGAATAGATTTACTTTAGTAACCTTTTTATTAAAATATATGGACTTGAGGCCCTGGCTGGTGTGGCTCAGTGGATTGAGTGCCGGCCTAGAACCAAAGGGTTGCTGGTTTGATTCCCAGCCATGGCACATGCCTGGGTTGTAGGCCAGGTCCCCAGTAGGGGGCACTTGAGAGGCAACCACACGTTGATGACTCTCTCCCTCTCTCCCTCCCTTCCCCTCTCTAAAAATAAATTTAAAAAAATATACAGACTTGAAAATATAAGCAACCTCCCTTACTGTATTTCATATTTGAAGGTGAACAGTGGACCCACTGGCAAGTCATTTCTATGGTTTTTCCAGCACAGAACATAAGAGTTTGAGGATTAAAAGAAACAACATGAGAGCAATATAGTAATGAGAATGATAATAATAGCAGTTGTCACAGGAGGAAGACTGTAGTGTAAAAGTTAGGAGCATGAATTGGATAATGACAAGGATTTGGCTTTATAATACCTCTGGATATCATTGTCCTACCAGCAAAATGGTAATGCTAATTGCTCAAAATTAACTACCACATATGGTTCTTGTAAGGAATTAAGGTGATAATTAATGCATGTCAAATGTTAGCATAGACACTGACCTGTAAATGCTCAGGAAAAGGCAGCTGTTATGAAAATGCTAGGAGAGAAGAATTCTTGTAAACAGAGAGGGTCTAGGCAATGGTGTATTAAAGCTACTTGCAAGAGCCAATAGTTACAGTTTCAGAAAATTTGTGAGCCTGTTGTTAAATTCAGTCATCTTTGAAATCAGCTGTGGAGGGAGTATTTACACCATGAGAGGCTAAAAATCAGGGCTTCCCACTCCTCCAAGAGCCGGCTGCTAAGCACAGCAAAATGCTTAGGATTGCTCAATTGATCATGCAGGTGTGTGTGCTCTAGGCTCTCTGTTTGCCAGTTTGCCCTGCTTTTTCCAGACTTGACATCTGCCGCTCTCTCTGCCATCTTTCTGACAGTCATGCTTCACTCCTTCCTGCAAACCTCCCTGTCCTTCTAGGCCCAGACCAAACATCCTCTCCTTCAAGAGATCCGCCCTAACTATTCCTGCTGTTTCCTGGTGCCCTCTTCTCTGAATTTCCTCTTAACCACAGACATCACCCATTTCTTGTGTTAACACTGTTATAGGTCAGGCCAGTCTCTCGAAAAGGTCTTTAAGCTCAGTGAAGGCAGAGGCCTTTCTTTTGTCCAACCCCTCCTCCAGTAGGCAGCTCCATGGCAATCAGGGTTCAAAGGGCCCTGCCTGTAAGTCAGATAATCTAGTTGTGTGTCTGTTCCCTTACCCTTAACCTCAGCCAATCAGTTTCCTAATTTGCAAAATGGTAGGTGGGACGACAGGCATACCTTGCTTTATTGTGCTTCACAGATGTTGTGTATTTTACAAACTGAAGGCAAGGCCCTCCACCAGTAAAAGGAGTATGGCTTATTTTATTTCTATACTCGCTTCATCGTGGTCATCTGGAACTGAACCCACAATACCTCTGATGTCTGACTGTTGCTGACTTCTAAATTCTCTTCCAAAACCATCCTTCTAACAGATCCTGGCAGAATTAAGCTAACTTCCCCTTGCAGGACTGTAAATCCCTCAACAACTTGGAGCTCAGATATGTAGTTATCCAACCCAATTACCTAGTAGGATCAGCTACACACAGTATGTTTTCAATGAAGGCTTATTAACCCCGGCAGAAAAAATACTGCTAGGTATATATAACACATAGGACCAATTATGAGAGGGCACTATCTAAATCAATGAGTAAGTCCATTTTACATCAGTGAATCCTATGCCTAACCCACTAATGTTTGTATAAATTTGCTGTAAGATTTCAGCCACTTCTAAATGATCTCATGTGAATGAATCGGGGGTCCCGGAGGGGCCTGGTATATGCAATCACGATCAAAACTGGTTGGTGGGTCACATCCTTTGCGAAGAATTGCTCCCGGGCGGAGAAATATGCAGCCCTCCAACTGACACACTGATGATCAGCATCTCATCTATGCGGTCAAAGCTCAGGGTCGCAGGAACAGAAGGCCTGGAGGCCAGAGCTGAAATCTGAAGTGTATTGAGGGGATGCTTGCTCCACGGGGTAGTTTTTATTCTTTCTTCTTGGGTAGGAAAAATCAATCACACTTTCTATATCTATATCCTGGCAGATGTACCTTTGGTCTCCCTCTCCTCTCTGAGAAGATTCATTATGATGAGGCTTCTGCCATGGAAATGTCAACATTTGCTTTCAGTTCTTGCTAAAGTTTTGAAAATAAAGTTTTTGTGAGGGATGCAAGACTTGGAAACTGCTCCCCTCTTTGAAATTCACAAGGCTGCAAGTGATATTTTTTATACACCAGCTGGTACTATGCTTTTCCTGGTCAAGAACCACAGGCTCATAGGACCACATGTCCTAGGCCTTTAACAATCTAACTCCTAATTCCTCAGCACTTTCTTCCCAGCACTCTCAAATGCATAGTCTCTGCAGAAGTTCCAGCATATTCTCACTCTCCCTTCTATCTGCACTCTTACGTGCCTGCCTCCTCCTTTCCCCCTCTCCTTTATTTCCTCCTTTACCTGCTGATGCATGGCCCTGTTGATGCAGTTTTGATACTACCCAGGCCTCCGGGAGCTTCCATTTTCTACTATTTCCCTGAACTGAAAATTCCCTCTCTTTTTTTTATGCATCCAAAGCTTTTGCTGAGCCCAGCTCAAGGTCTGACCCACCCACAATGTCAGTGGTTCATGTCTTTGTTCACCCATTCAAACAACATTTGCTGACCCTGCTCTGTGTAAGACTGTGCTATGTGTTTGCTATTCAGTGAGGAAAAAAGCAGGGGCTCCTGGTTTCATGGAACTTACACTATAGAGCAGGGAGAGAGAGAGAGAGAGAGAGAGAGAGAGAGAGAGAGAGAGAGAGAGAGAGAGAGAGAAGGAACAACTGAAATATAGATTAAAAAAAAAATCAGGTCTCAGTAGTGGTTCCAGAATCTCTATACTTGAAGGGGTTCATGTGTGGAAATTTGGCAGTGAAACTGTTCAGAATATGTTGACATTTCCTTAATCTAATTTTGCCTGGTTAGATTTAATGTTAAAAATTGATAAGATGTTGTCAGGACCTGGGAGGGGGAGGAGGGAGGAATGGGGAGTTGTTTAATGATATAGAGTTTTAGTTTTGCAAGAAGAAGAGTTCTGGAGATGGATGGTGGTAATGGTTGTACAACAATGTGAATATATTTCACCCTAGGGAAATGTATACTTAAAAGTGGTTAAATATATTGCTATGTGAGATATTGGAGATCTTACTGCCTGTTTTCTGCTAGGACTTTCATGGTATCACAATTTATATATTTGTCTTTTATCCATTTTGAGTTTATTCTGGTGTATGGCGTAAGTTGGTGGTCTAGTTTCTTTCTTTCTTTCTTTCTTTCTTTCTTTCTTTCTTTCTTTCTTTCTCTTTTTTTTTCTTTCCTTTTCTTTCTTTCTATTTGCATGTACCAGTCCAGTTCTCCCAACACCATTTATTGAAGCAATATTTTTGCTGATATATTTCCTAGGACAAGGGAAAAAAGGAAAAAAAAAATGGAACTACATCAAATTAAAAAGCTTCTGCAGGGCTAAAGAAACTGTCATCAAAATGAAATGGGAACCAACTGTATGAGAGAACAAATTTGCCAATGATACATTGGAGAAGGGTTTAATCTCCAAAATTATAAAGAACTCATATGACTCAACACCAGAAAGACAAACAATCCAATTAAAAAATGAACAAAGGACCTGAATAGACACTTCTCCAAGGAGGACATATACATGGCCCATAGACATGAAAAAATGCTCAACATCATTAGCCATTAGAGAGATGCAAATTAAAACCACAATGAGATATTACTACACACCTGTCAGAATGCCTACCATTAGTAAATCAACAGACAATAAGTGCTGGCGAGGATGTGGAGAAAAGGAAACCCTAGTGCACTGTTGGTGGGACTGTAGACTGGTGCAGCCACTGCGGAAAACAGTGTGGAATTTCCTCAAAAAGCTGAAAATGGAACTGCCTTTTGGCCCAGCAATTCCACTGCTGGTAATATGAAGTCTGTCCAGAAGATATCCAGCCATGTAATATGAAAAATAGAGACATTTATTGAAGAAGATACAAGAAACATTGTACATAGAGCAATAATGCCTCAGTCCCCTTCAAAGTAGGTACCTTGAGACATCACACAGTTCGCCCAGTCAGCGTCAGCTGCCCCATCATATTGTCCTGAATCTCACTGAGGGTCTGAAATCTCTTCCCTTGCAAAGGTGATTTTAGTTTTGGGAAAAGCCAGAAGTCTCAGGGTGCCAAATTGGGGTGATTTGATGTTTCACAAACAACAACAACAACAACAACAAAACCAAACTGTACGAGATGTGATGCATGAGTGCGTATGTTGTTGTGCTGAAGCTGCCAATCACCATTCGGCCATAGCTGCAGCCTTCTGTATCATCTGAATAGTTTCCGTGGAGGAATATTCAAGCTTAACACAAAATTTGATGCAGATTCATTGCTCTACTCGTTCAGTCATTTTGAATGTGAGGGCCACACAGTACACATCCTCACTCAATGGTGTCTACTGCCCCCACTGACAAGTACAGTGAAGTAGTTGTTGTTCACTCATTTGCATTCCAGTCCACTCTCTTTGGCTGTCAGGTTACATTGATGTCACATAAACCATTTCCATTATATTAACAATGGCTGGATTTTTTCTGGACAGACTGCATGTTGGGGGCCATTTTGAGTGGTATCGGGGACTACAGTCCTATGCAAGTTGAGGCCTGGGAGAGGACCCATAAGACCTGGCCGGAACACTGGTAATGCAGTTGATAGGCAGCACCTGATAATAATGCCAAGGGCCCCCGGGGGAAATCAGGCCTAGAATTACACTCCTTGAAGCACGCTTTGTTTCTCCCTCAAGCTCTGTTAATCTTATACCAGATAACCAGCTCAAGGCTGGGAAAGATGTTTACAAAATTCCTGGGCCCTGACCCAAACCCTACCTGGCGCCATACTGTTTGCTAATCTCAGACCCAAGTGATTTGGAGTGTTCCTGCCATTGTCTTCTTTAAACCTCACCTATTCTCTGTACGCTTGTTACTGATGTAATTAGATTACCTATACATTACTACTACCTGTCCCCCACCTGTAACCCTCTCAATAAAAGCCACTGAGTACAGGGGCTCGGGGCATTCCCCACTAGAGGGAATTGCCTTGCCCTTTCCTTGACAGGCAAAGGGTGTCTGGAATGACTCTTCCATCTGTGGCGAAATTGGGGGACTTCACGGGCTGGAGTTCGCCATAATCTCATATGTCATAAGAAGCCTGAAACACCAATTCAAGAGAACTTATGCACTCCTATGTTCATAGCAGCACTATTTACAGTAGCCATGTGTTGGAAACATATTAAGTACCCATTAGTAGATGAATGGATTAAAAAACTGTGGTACATTTACACAGTGGATTACTACTCAGAAAGAAAGAGGGAATTCCTACCTTTTGCAACAGCATGGTTAGAACTGGAGACTATTATGCTAAGTGAAACAAGCCAGCCGGTGAAAGACAAATACCACATGATTTCCCTTATAAGAGGAATCTAATGGACAAAATAAACTAACGAGCAAAACAGACCTAGAGACATGGAAACATGGAACAGACTTGACAGCTGCCAGAGGGGAGTGAGGGGCAGATGGTGGAAAAAAAGGGGAGGGATTAGTCAAAGAACATGTATGAATGACCCACAGACATGGACAATGGTGTGGGGATTGACCTTGGGAGTGGGGGATGATCTGGGAAGAGGAGGACAAAGGGGGAAAAGTTGGGACAACTGTAATGGAATAAACTACAATAAAGAAGATAGTGGTTAAGATTATAAATTTTACCCTGGCTGGTGTGGCTCAGTGGATTGAGTGCCAGCCTGTGAACCAAAGGGTTGCCAGTTCAATTCCTAGTCAGGGCACATGCCTGGGTTGTAGGCCAGGTTCCCAGTAGGGAGCAAGTGAGAGGCAACCACATATTGATGTTTCTCTCTCTTTCTTTCTCCCTCCCTTCCCCTTTGTCTAAAAATAAAAAGTAAAGTCTTAAAAAAAAAGATTGTAAATTTCATGTGAATTTTACCACAATTAAAAACAGTTAAAAACCAAAGAAATAGATAAGACAAAAAGTTTGCTATACTTTCCATATAAGATTGAGAAAATATCAATGGTCTGTATCCACAGCCATGATTGTGGGAACTGATTCCTTCATACCACCTATCAGAGAATGCTGAGAGCTGTGAGAAAATAAAGCAAGGTTGTCTATTGAACAGTGGCTAACTGATTGGCGGTCATAAAAACATCTTTTTACAAATGATAAACAGAGAGGGGACCAGGCAAGTAATGATTTGGGAATAGAACTGCCCGCTAAAGGAAACAGCTAATGTAAAGTCCCCAAGGGACCAAGCTGGAATGTCCCCGAGCCTGAACAAAGGGGCCTGTATGGCTGAAGCATGGTTAAAGAGGGGCAGATCGGTAGGAGATGGGGCCGTGGAGGTGAGCAGTCCTATATGAACACAGCCATGCTCATGTGTTTTCATATTGTCTGTGGCTACATTCAGGCTATTAGGGCAGAGTTGAATAGTTGAGACAGAGAACATATGACCAGCAAACCAAAAATATTTACAATATGGCCCTTTATAGGAACAAACGTGCTGACCTATGCTTTAGAGAGTTAATTGCAGGGAAGTGGAAATGTGGGAAGATCACTGTGATGCCAGGTGGAGTGTTCATAGCTGACCCTTCAGCCGTCTCCTACGTCAGGGTGTTCAGCTAGGCTGAGGACGGGGCACTGCTTTGTTCCCGGCGCAGGTTGGACATGAGAAAGCTGGGGCCAACAGAAGCCAAGGGACTTGCTTATGAAAAATTGAGGAAAAACTGCACTACTTAGAACTTTAAGTAGTGGAGCATAGCTTGGAATCTCTATTTAAGTGACTTCATAGCCCAGCTGGCTTTGATCAGAGAAGTATGAAATGCCTATGTACTCTGGAGCAAAACAGTAAATCAGTAAAAGGCTAGTGACAGAGAACATATGCATAAAATTGAGCTGTTTTTAAATATTGATTTTTGGTACAAAATGACCAGGAGTAGAGTTGACATCCAAATATTACACAATCCTCTGGTCCCTAGAAAGTAATGCGTTGTTTACACCAACAAGATAGATGATGATGAGTGGTACTTGACTGATATGGAATTATACTCAGAAATCTTGATTTGTTTTCTTTAAGCCAGCAGTAGATTGTGTTGAGTAACTTACATAATCAAAAGAACAGTATTCGTATAGTCTCTCTGCCAAGCTTGGCACCCCACAATATTTGAAATGTTCTAAGGAAGGAAGCTGAAATTACCAAAATGAAGAATAGAAAGAAAAGTTAGACAGTTAGGTCAAGAGGGAGATTTTGCCAGATCTAAAGCAGCAGGTAACATTTAGAGTGGATTTTTCCAAAAAGTGAGTTTTGGCTAGCGGTGGCAAAGTCATGAATCACAAAATAGTGACACTGTGAGCTGTAAACAGTTTTAATTTATACAGGTGATATTTAAAATGCTAATTAGACCTTAAGATAATTGCTAGGTGTTAAGAATTCCTGCTGGGAATTCTTCCATTTTCTATGGAAATGATTCAAAACACAACCAGATCAGTGAAGGTGTTTCTAACTTTGGTTTGGACTTTGTTTGACTGAATTGGATTTTGACTTTTTCAGATCCAAGGAATTCGGATTACTGACTCTTTTGGTAATTGAAATCTATAGACCCCAGTCTGTAAGCAGAATGAGAACTCAGCCCAGCAAGGGAAGATTTGGTCACTTTGCAGATAGGGATGTATCAGTACTAAGGAAATTTGCTCTTTTACCAAGTCTGATTTTGTGTATTGATTGCAGGTCACTTAAAAAAAATCACATGTAAGGTTTTTCCCCCTTTATTGACAATATATTCCACAATTTTTTAGGTACCGTTTTTGTTGAACAATCAGTGAAAGTTTGAGGGTCTGCCATGTGCCGAACACTGCTCTATGCCCCCTGGACATGGTGATAAATAAGGATGACAAGGTCCCTGCTCCGTGAGTTCATAGGGAGAGGGAGAAATTAACACAAAAACCTGATACCTACGTAATAGGTAATAGCAGAATTCTGATGAGTATTACAACCAGAATGAAGCAGGGGAGTAAGGTAGAGTGACATGTGAGATGAGAGGGGGAAGTTAGATCAGTTAGCAAGGAACCCTTGAGGAGAAGGTTGCATTTGAGCTGAGATCTGCGTGATAAAAGATCTCCATCTACCTGGATATCAGAGGCCAGACTTTTCTAGGCAGTGTGACCAGCAGGTGCTCCTACTAATTGCTGGGGTTAAAGGGATAAATAGGACTCTAAGGTTTCCATAAATTCTTTCTTTAAACCTGCTTGAAGACAGTAATACTGTATTTTTGCCATGTATAATGTGCACCCCTCTTTTTGGCCCAAACTTTCAGGGAAAAAAATCTTTCATTTTAATTTTTAAATTCAATTTATTTATTTATTATTTAGACACTTTTTTTTTGTATTATAAAGGAATTTTAACATTTATTTTTGAACATATTATGGTACAAGAAACTTTATGCAACAAGTATCTGTGGATAACAATATGTCGCTCTTCATTTCGTTGAATCATTGACTGAAAATGCTTTCATTGAAAGTTCATGGTAAATTCAACAAAACAAATTATCGATCGTATTCCAGGGTATTATTTTGCATACGAATATTGTCATTGCTTTCTAGAGTTACACCTTTAGCTCATTAGCATCAATAAAAGACTTAAAAATATTTATATAGATATGGAATTAGTACTACCTATGTATAATGGGCATTCTTATTTTTCCCTCAAAAATTTGGGCAAAAAAGTGTGCATTATACATGGCAAAATACAGTATAAATTCTTGTCTCAAATGCTTCTGAACACTTTTGTTGTTTTTTTGGTCAAGGGCATCATGTTCAGAGCATTTTTCTTGCAGTGTGGAGATTAGCCTTGCCATTTAAGTATCTTCCCACTCTCAGATCTTTCTCTTGTTTTGCTGTTTCAGTGGGCTTTGGAGTCAGAGCTCTAGGTTCAAGTCACACCTCTGAGACTTAATAAGCTGTGTGACCATTGGCAAGTTACTTAACTCCTCTGAGCTTCAGTTTCCTCATCTGTAAAATGGGGACAATAATAGTACCCACCTCATAGGGTTGTTGTAGGGACTAAATCCTATCATGAATTTAAATCTCTTAGCCCAGGGCTTGACATGTCATACTTGCTCAATAAGTATTAACGGTAGACATGTTTACTTAACTCCTCACAGTTTTCAAAGTGCTTTTACATTCTTGTAATTCATATGAAACCCAGTGAGATAAACTGAGGTTCTGAGCCACTGTCAGAATGAGGGCAGATGAGGGGGGTGAGAGGCTGTCCTAATGTTGGGACCCCAAAGGTCTGGAGGGGTCCTGGAGCCTAACTGTGCTCTAAGTTCTGTGTGTCGTTACTTAGCTCTGGACAGGGGACTTAACACATTCTCTTTCCTGGGCTGAACCTGGGACCTCTCCCACCCCCAGAAGAAGGTCCTCACTGGAGTCAGGGAGAGATCTGTGCAGGGTCAGACTTTCAAGGGTCACCAACTCTCCAGGTTTGCCTGGGGCTGAGGCATTTCCTGAAATGTGAGGCTTTTAGTAATAAAACTGGGACAGGACCAGGTAAATTGGGACAGCTGGCCACCCCTGACTTCCCAGGTGGCCACTAGAGACCTAGAGGCAAACAAAACAAAACAAAACACTTCAGTGGTGCTTGGCACTTTTTCTCTCTTTGGGTGAGGGTGATGCTATCTAATGCTGTGTTTAGCTCAAAAAGTAGGAGCCTGCAGTCCTTAAAAAGACGCTCATAGGTTAAGAATTTCCAGATTGTGATGCAAGCCAGAGTATAAGGGGGCAGCGGTCATCCAGTACAGTGGCTGCCAGCCACACGTGGCTCTTTCGAATGCGACAGACCACAGGGATACAGTGCTCATTGGATTTCTGAGCCTTAGTGCTAGGATAAAAAAAGATGTAAAAAAAAATCTCATTAATAACTTCTGTATTGATTGCATGTCAAAATGATAATACTTTGAATATATTGGTTTAAATACAATGTTAATAAATTTCAAAAAAAAAAAAAAAGGCAGTGACATAGCAAGAATTTCTTTTTCTGTACTTGCACCCAGAAAGTCACTGGTAGCCTCATGCACTCGGGGGAGCCAAGAGGCCAGGGAAGAAGAGTACCCAGAAAATCAGCTCCTGCAGACTCTTGGCGCAGCCATCTTAAGGCTATTAAGTTCTCAATTGTAGGCCCTGGCTCCTCAAAGTCAGCCTGTGGACCAGCCTGTGGACCAGAACTTGGAGCCCATGAGAAGTGCAAGCTCTCAGCCCCCACAACAGGCCAGCAGAATCAATATGAGTTGAAAAAGACCCCAGGTGAATCACATGCACAGTAAAATTTGAGGCACTCTGGCCCAGGTTTTTAAACTTTGGTGGGTATCCGATACTCCTGAGGAACTGGCCAAGTCTTAGGCCCTTTCCTTCTCCTACAAGCAGAGTTTTCTGTGAGCTTTCTTAGAGCTGCGGGTGATTTGGGTACACACCACAGTCTAAAGATCACTGACTTAAAAGAAGAGCTGTTTGCAGCAGGTGAAGGTGGACTCTTTTCAGTAGTCTGAAATTGACCTGCAGCTTGGCAGGTACAAAGATGGGGCTCAGGCATACTTTTGTCTGCCGTTACTCCGACATCACGGAAGCCTGTCCTACCTGCAGCAGCAAAGAGTCACTGTGCCCTGAGCCAGGACTTGTAAATCTGTCGCACCCGAAGTGCCAAATCTGTGAGTCTATCCTATAGCAAGGTGTTGCGAGCTGGGAAGGAGTTATTGGGAGGGGGAGGAATTTGGAGGTAGAATGTCTGGGATTTGTGTTACTTCTGGCTCACCCCACTCAGAGTTCAGGTCTGAGGGGCCTTAGGGCCGAATCTAAGGTGACTCCTTTACAGGGAAAATGTCTTGGGGTTTGGGATGGGAGGTCAGAGCTAACTGAAATGTTATATGCAACATCATAGCAGGCATTCACATTGGCGGAGCGGGGAGACCCAGGGTGTCAGGGAGTCAGGGAATGTTTAATATGAGAATGGAAACACGGTATCAAGGTTAAAGCCATTTAAATTACAATTTGCCTTTGGAGGTGTGGCAAATGTCTATGTTGCCCTGTTCTTCAACTCTGGGCCCACCTCTGGTTTTTGCTGCCCCAGTGACAGCCAGTTTCACAAACACTCAGACTTGCTTGCCACTGGTAGTGTCTTACCAAAGAGTTGGCTTTCTGCCCAGGGCTTCCTCCAGCGCAATACCATCCCAGCCTGGGAACTTAGGGGAGCAAATCCCCAAGGGACAGCTCTGAACGAGCGAGAGGAGAGCCAGTGGGTAAATGCTTTAGACTCTCGTCCTTCAGAGGCATTTCTGGAAAGTGCTCTGTGTTTATCAGTCCTGGGTGTGAAAATAGAGCTCCCAGGCCTCTAGCGACTTTCGTAGTGTATCCTCTATTACTGTTTTCTTTCCCAGCTCCCTCTTCTCACCTCCTCACCAGGCTTTCTTGGTTTATCTTTCCAATAAACTACCTGCCATGAAAGCAGCGCTCAGGCTCTGCTTCTGGGGCACTGAAATCAAGACAGGGGCATGCCCTAAGTCTCTTTACCTCTTTCTCCAACCCTCAGTAAGTTTCTACTATTAATACATCCTGCCACTGAATCTTCCCTAACCACTCTGTTTGGAAAAAGCATCTTGGGTTTCTACTCTTGCTTATAAGTTTTCTAAAGCCTAGTGTACTATAAACTGTTGTATGCTATTTCATTCATGGTTTGACCCATGCTGTAAAGACAAGCCAATGTGCGACCAAAATGGAGTGAGAAGCTGAGTTATCTGTTGTATTGGTAGAAAATGCTGATTCATAGAAGCAGCAATAATGAGAATTATCTCCCAACATCCCTCCTGCCTTCCTCCTTCTATTTTTCTTTCATGCTTTTTAATTTTTCTCTACATAATGTCACTTTTTATTCATTTGTTTTGGTTGCTGTTTTCTGTTGCTGCTTTGCTCTCTTCCAACCTCCCTATCAATGTTTCCCATGACTTCTCTTTGACTAATGGGACTCCTGGTATCTGTGGTCTGGTTTTAGTAACCATGTGGTTGGTATGGTAGGTGGAATCTCATGTGCTGGATCTATACCAGCTATGCAACCTCTGGAGTGCTGCCTCTTAGTGTGTGCATTTGTGTTGAAATGCAACAATGAAATGGGAAGTTCTGGGTCTCTCTATTTTGATTTCCATACACAGCAAACTAATATTTTTGAAACACCTGCTAAGATCCAAGTACTGCCTTGGGTGAGCTGGTTCACTCAGGTGTTTCCATTTATTCTTCAGTGTCACCATGAGAGGTAGGAGTAATTATTTCCATTTTATAGACAAGAACAATGAGACTTAACCTTATGTGACTTGCCCAGACCCATAAATCTTCTGATTGCGCTTGAGCTGAGGAGCATAGAGTGCTTGATAGAATAGTTCTTGAATTTGTTCCATGACTCCTGAGACCCACGTTGCATATTGTCCCAGTGGTGTAAATGTAGAAACTGAGGCAAGGGGTGACAGTGACTCCTGGCACGCCCAAGATCAGAACTTGCAATTGTTGAGCAGGCGTATCAAGAACTGGAGTTAGAGCATACATTGCAGGTTTTAGTTGCATTGCCTGGTTTTTGAATATGAAAGCTCTGAGGTGAGTTGAAAGATGAAGGCTTCATCCAGCTTAAAAAAGGCTATATGTGTGTCTAGCTGATTGCAGCCAATTCTTTGTTCTCTGCACACTGGGGTATTAAAAAATGCATGATGAACTGTACTTGCCCAGAGCTGATGTTTTATTCGGTTTCATGTGGTCTGTCTGATGCCTGCTTTATCATAAGAGGCCATTTCCAAAGGTGCCAAGTGAGAAATGATGTAATACAAAAAGGGCACTGTGTTGCTTTGTAAATCTGCTATAAGTATCCTCATTTGTTCAGATTTGGTTCCTAATGATCTGATCCCCTTTGATGTGCTTTCTGATCCTGGGTCAGATGTGTGTAGTCAAGAAGATATCAGGAGGGAGTTTTTACTTGTTTTGAGCTTTATCTCTTCTTAGTTTGGCCAGGTTTGGCAGGTGGAAACCAGGGCTTGTTCCTTCTTTTCTTGTGCTAACTGATCCAGGAAAGAATCAGAAGAAAGGGCTGCAGGTAAGGCAGGAAGTTCCCAGTAGCTTAGCAAGCCACAGCGGTACAGGAATGTATTGTGTCTGGGACTAGTGGTTGATTGAAAAATGAGGAACCACTGAATTCCAGTTACTTTGCCTGGGTGAAGTGTAAGGATGTGTGTATAAGAGAAAGAGAGAGCTGTTTTTAGTGAAGAGAAACTTCTTTTAAAAAATATTAAATTTATTGGGGTGACATTGGTTAATAAAATTATATAGGTTTCAAGTGTACAATTGTATAATACATCATTTGTATATTTGTCTTGTGAGTTCAACATCCGAAGTCAAGTCTCCTTCCGTCACCACTTAGCCCCTCTTTACCCTCTTTTACCTCCCTCCACCCCTGTTTCTTTCTGGTAATCGCCATTACTGTTGTCTGTGTCTATGACGTGATTTTTTCCCTGAATCCTTTCACCCTTTTCACTGAGCCTCCCCAAGCTCCTCCTTCCTGACAGCAATCTGTTCTCTGTATTAATAATCTGTTTCTATTTTGTTTATTAGTTTATTTTGTTCATTAGATTCCACATATAAGTAAAATCTATTGGTATTTGTCTTTCTCTGACTGCCTTATTATGGAAATAGCATGCTTTGCTATTGAAATAATACTTTACAGGTCCACGCATGCTGTGCAAAAGATAAGGTTTCCTTCTTTTTTATGGGTAGACAGTATTCCACTGTGTCAGTGTACCACAGTTTTTTAATCCATTTATCTGATGGGTACTTAGGCTGCTTCCAAATCTTGGCTATTGTAAATAGTGCTTCAATGAACTTAGGGGTGCATATATTCTTTCAAATCAGTGTTTCAGGGTTCTTTGGATATATTTCTGGAAGTGGAATTGCTGGGCCATAAGGCAGTAACATTTTTAATTTTTTGAGGAAACTCCATACTGCTTTCCACTGTGGCTGCACCAATCTGCATTGCCACCAACAATGCACAAAGGTTTCCTTTCCTCACATCTCCAGCACATATTGTTTGTTGATTTATTGATGATAGCCATTCTGACAGGTGTGAGGTGATATCTCATTGTGATTTTAGTTTGCATTTCTCTGATGATTAGTGATGTTGAGTATCTTTTCATATGTCTTCTGGATACCATAATGTCCTCTTTGGAGCAGTGTCTATTGAGATCCTTTGCCCATTATTTAATTGGATTCTTTGTTTTCTTGGTGTTGAATTGTACAAGTTCTTTATAAATTTTGGGTAGTAACCCCTTATCAGATATATCATTGGTGAATGATACAGTGGGGTATGTTCTCCCATTGAGTGGATGTTTTCATTTTGTTGATGGTTTCCTTTGCTGTGCAAAAGCTTTTAAGTTTGATGTATTTCCATTTGTTTATTTTTTCTTTTGTTTCCCTTGCCTGAGGAGACATGTCAGAAAAAATATTGCTGCTAGGAATGTCTGAGATTTTACTGCCTGTATTTTCTTCTCAGATTTTCATGGTTTTGAGTCTTACATTTAAGTCTTTAATCCATTTTGAGCTTATTCTTGTGTATTTTGTAAGAAGGTGGTCTAGTTTTTTTTTTTTTTTTCATGCTACCTGTCCAATTTTCCCAACACCATTTATTGAATAGACTGTCTGTGCCCTATTGTTTGTTCTTGCCTCCTTTCTCAAATATTTATTGACCATGAAGGGTGTAGGTTTATTTCTGGGCTCTCTATTCTGTTTCATTTATCTGCATGTCTATTTTTGTGCCATTACCATGCTGTTTTGATTATTATGACCTTGTAGTATAATTTGATAACAGGTAGTATGATTCCTCCAACTTTTTGTTCTTTCTCAAGATTTTTGTGGCTCTTTAGGGTCTTTTGCAATTCCATCCATATAAAATTTTGGAATATTTGTACTAGTTCTGTGACATACACCATTGGTATCTTGATAGAAATTGCTTAAATATATAGATTCCTTTGGGTATTATGGACGATTTAGTGATGTTAATTCTTCCTATCCATGAATGTGGTATATGCTTCTATTTATTTGTCTCTTCTTCAATTTATTTCTTCAGTGTCTTATAATTTTCTGAGTATAGCTCTTTTACATCCTTGGTTAAATTTATTCCAAGGTATTTTATTTTTTTGATGCAATTGTAAATGGGATTATTTTCTTAGTTTTCCTTTCTGATAGTTCATTATTGGTTTATAAAAATAGAACTGATTTATGGATATTTATTTTGTATCCTTCTACTTTACTGAATTCATTATTGGTTATAGTAGTTTTTTGGTGAAAATCTTGAATTTTTTGGAATAGTTTGAGAAGGCTAGGTATTGGTTCAAATTTGAATGTTTGGTAAAATTCACCTGTGAAGCTCTCCAGTCCAGGACTTTTGTTTGTTGGGAGTGTTTTGATTACTGCTTCAATTTCATTAGCAATAATAAAAAAAACTGCTAATGAAATCAGTCTCTTCAGATTTTCTGTAATCGGTCTATTCAGATTTTCTGATTCTTCTTGATTCAGTTTTGGAAGACTGTGTGTTTCTAGGAATTTATCCATTTCATCCAGATTGTCCAAATTGATGGCATATAATTGTTTGTAATATCTCTTTTTAGAATCCTTTGTATTTCTGTTCTGTCAGTTAGTATTTCTCTTCTTTCATTTCTGATATTACTTATTTCAGTCTACTCTCTTTTTTCCTTGATGAGTCTGGTTAAAGGTTTGTCAATCTTGTTTGTCTTTTCAAAGAAACAGCTCTTGGTTTCATTGATCTTTTGTGTTTTTTTTACACTCCATTTTGTTTTATTTCTGCTCTGGTTTTTATGATTTCATTTCTTCTAACTTTGGGCTTTTTTGGTTCTTTTTCTAGTTCCTTTAAGTGTAAAGTTAGATTGTTATATTTGAGATATTTCTTGTTTCCTGAGGTAGGCCTGCAGTGCTATGAATTTCTCTCTGAGAACTGCTTTCACCATGTCCCATAGACTTTGGATTGTTGTGTGTTCATTTTGTTTCAAGATATCTTTTGATTCTTTTCCCCCCTTGATCTCATTGTTAACCCATTTATTGTTTAGTAACATGTTATTTAGCCTCCATAATTTTGTGTTTTTTAGTATTTTTCTTTTGATTTCTGGTTTCATACTGTTATGGTCAGAGAGAGTGCTTGATATGATTTCAGTCTTCTTGAGTTTATTGATACTTGTTTGTGTCCTAACATGTGATCTATCCTAGAAAATGATCCATGTGCAATTGAAAAGAATGTATATTCTGCTGCTTTGGATTGAAAAGCTCTGAAAAGATCATTAAATCCATGTTGTCTAGTATGTCATTTAAAGATGCTGTTTCTTTGTTAATTTTCTCTTTGAAAGACCTGTCAGTTGATGCCATGGGATGGTAAAATCCTCTATGATGACTGTATTTCTGTTCTTCTTTCTATCTATATCCATCAAGATTTTCTCTATTTAGGGGCTTCTCCATGGGGTGTACACTTATTTACAAGGGTTATATTCCCTTGTTGGATTGATCCCTTTAGTATTATATAATGTCCTTCTTTGTCTCTTGTTATGGTCTTTGTTTTGAAGTCTATTTTACCCGATCAGGTATTGCTACTTCAGCTTTCTTTCATTTTAATTTGCATGGAATATCTTTTTCCGTTTCTTTACTTTTAGTCTTTGTGTATCTTTCATTCTGAGGTGGGTTTCTTGTAGACACTGTATATATAGGTCTTGTTTTCCTATTCATTCTGTCTTATGATTGAGACACTTAAATAATTTACATTTAAAGTGATTATTGATAAGTATGTATTTATTGACATTTTATTCTTTATAACTATGTTCTTCTGTTTTTTTCCTTTTTCTTCTTCTTTGTAGAGAAGACCCTTTAACATTTCTTGTAACACTGATTTGGTGGTAATGAACTCCTTCAGCTTTTTTTATTTTTTTGGTCTGGGAAGCTCTATTTCTCCTCCAAATTTAAATGATAGGCTTTCTGGGTAAAAGAATCTTGGTTATAGCTTCTTGCTTTTCATCACTTAGAATATTGTATGCCAATTTTTTCTGGCCAAAATGTTTTTGTTCAGAAATCAGCTCATGGCATGGTGGGAGCTTCCTTGTAGGCTACTATCATTCTCTTGGGGCTTAAACAAAGATTTTATTTATTTTTTTTATTGATTGGCCTGTTTGTAAAGAGTGAGGAGTGGGTGGTGACCCTCAGGCTGGCCGACTGTGAAGATTGACCCTGACCACTGTGTATAAGCTGCTGTGCAGGTGCCTACCACATGAAGCAAATTTGCCTCTGGAGGGTCTGGTCCCTGCAAAAATATGCCTTTTTGATATGCCATTTTTGCAGCTAAGTGGGTCCTTCTCTGATACTGTCTGAAGTTGGCCACTGGGTGACTTGGTTCTGGGGCCTCTTGGGAGGGACTCTGGTGCTGCCCAATGTCATACTGCCTGTGATTGGCCCTGGGCAACGTTTTTGGAGCTACAAAGTGACCCATAGTTTGTGGCTGCCTCTGCTAGGCCTGTGTGTGTATGGGAAGGACCAAACTGTGCACCAAGGAAGGCCTTTTACCAGCGTTGGGCCAAGGAGCAGGTCAGCAGAAGTCCTAAGGCACCCCAGGATTCACTTCTGCCTGCTGGCTGCCTTTTAGGCTCAGTCACTGAAAGAGCCTCTTGTGGTACTTGAGTTGCATGAGGTAGGTTCTCAGTGAGTTACCAGGTAGGGGTGAGCGGTGGTCACCAGACTGATACAGGTTAAAACTCATGCCAATGCTGAATCTGAGACCACTCAGTAAATGTCCCAGGGTATACCAATCCTCTGGGTACCTGCAAACATTTGTGATGGGACGGAGTCTCAAGGAGATGTCAGGGTGAGGCAGGCAGAGTTTATTGGACCCAATCAGACGAAGATTTGGCTGTGTGAAGGGAGGAGTGTGCACCTGTTGGACATGTGAGAAAAATATGGCCCCTTCCCTAGAGCCACACAACTCAGTCTGTCCAAGATTCTGCTATGAGTCTGAACTCAACAGGATGGGGCTGCTGGTATTTGGGAGGGTGGGGCTAGTGGATCTCTCATGTTGAGGAGTTACCTGTTAGCCACACAACTCAGTTTGTCTGGATTCTTCAGTCTGTCTGGATTCTGCCCAGACCTTGGCAGGGTGGGGCCACCAGAAGTTGAGAGGGTGGGGCTAGAGGATCTCTCATGAGGAGGTGGCGTCTGTTAGGTTCATGGCAAATTGAGGTAATATCCCCCACCACACAGCCGCACCATTAAGTCATTGACACCCCTTGAGTCTGCCCAGACCTTTACACCCCATTCCAGGCAGCTGACTCCTTAGCAGCATGTGCGCTCCAGAGTGTAGGGTGACAAGGAGTTCAAAGGGTGGAACTATTGCATTCTCCCAGGCTGATACCATAAGGAGAGGAGCGCGTCACCTAAGAAATGGGGCATCTGTGGTGTGGAAGAGTGACACAGCACAGGGATTTTAGTGGCTGTCCTCTCAGCCCTCTCCCCTGAGCCACAAACCCCAGCCTCTCCTCACATGACTCCACTATGCTCTGCCCGCCCCACCCCCGCTTGCTGGAGCTCTGGGTGAGAGGTTGCAAATGAGATTTTGTGCCCTTGCCCTTGAAGAGGGTGCCTAGTCTCTCCCTAGTAGCCAGAATCCCTGCTGATTTTCACAGCCAGATGTTATGTGGGTGCCTCTTTCTGGCTCTCATGCTCTGGGCTGGGGAAAACAGCTAGGGTGAGACCCCACATTCCTCAGGGGAAACCTTTGCAGCTGAGATATCCCTCCAGAATTTCAGCTGCCTGTGGGAGTAGGGCCATCTCTTCTTGAGTTTTTGCCCTTCCCACCAGCCTCAATGTGGCTTCTGTGAATCCTTGGTTATGAGACTTCTATTCAGCCTGTCTTCAGTTGGTTATTCAGGTTGATTGTATTTTAGTTGCAATTCCAGTTTGGTCTTGGGAGGAGGCGAGTGTAACATCCACCTACTCCACTGCCATCTTGGATCTCCCAGTGAGGAGTAGTTTTTAAGTTGTCTTAAATTAATGTTATCCATCCATTTATCCAATCACTTATTAATTTCTTCATTCAATATTTAATAAGTACCCACTATGGGCCAGGCATTGAGCTATATGCTGGGAATACAGAAATGAACCAGAGATGCAGCTTTGTCTTATGGGCCTTATAGTCCAGCAGGTTTATGGATTTGTGAACAAGGCTTGGTTCTGTGTAAGACGCACTGATAAGTGAGTAAATAAGCTTCATCTGAAGCTTGTCCTTTATAGAGTAGTGTTGGAACTTAATAAGAATACCAAGTAATCATAACATTATTTGTATTTAATCGGAATGTATTTTAAAATTTAAATTAAAATTTAATATATCTGTATTATATATACTATTTTGATTCAGCACCTTACTTTACCTTTCTTCCAACTCCTGGGTGGTACCTCATGCCCTCAGCCACAATTATTGGTCTGAGGGAAAGGACTGTGGCCTGAGCCCCTCCAATCAGAAATTTCCCTGGGATTTTCCTACTGAAATCAGAAGAGAAGAAGGACTCCTCTCTCTGGTAATGAAGCTGTAAGAATGACTCTAGAGCTATTTCCATCCCTTGCGATGGGAAGAATGAATTCTGAGAATGATGGGAGGGACCCCATTCCTTGCAGATTCCCCCCCAGGTTGCCATGGATGAAGAAATAAAATAGTTCCAGACAGTTCTCAGTCTGCCCGGAAAAGGGGATGGTGATTGCCTCTAGTGGAGAATGCCCTGAGCCCATCTCTTGAAGTGGCTTTTATGGAGAACAATATGCACAGGGGTACACAGCATGCATGCAAAGCTCATTAATCAATGTCAGAAGACTATGATTGAAGGAACACAGAGATTTGCCTCAGGTCAGGGTCTGGTAGACAGGGTGGTGCCCATTGGACCCTGAAACCTGGGAAGCTGATCACATTCTATGCTTGACCCCAAACACCAGTACTCATTAACTCAAGGACATTCTTAGCAGAGTAAGTTTCATAGGATTTAAGGCTTTCCTTTTCCAGGCCTAATTGTCCCTGGGGAATTGCCTGATCCGGTTTAGGGGTGTACTTGCCTTTAGTATTGTTTCACTGACCCGGTTGGGTGGGTGGAGCAGAGAAGCCAAGAGATAAGGAGACTTCTTTCAGAGAGAATGAGGACTTGGCCAAGACAAAGCCGAGGGGTGAGGGTCTTTTGCATCTTCTCCATGTCCCCCAAGTCCTTCCCTGATGGCCGCCATGTGACTGTGCCTGTCTTAGGTTTTCCCTGCCATCGAGGGGTCTTACCCATCATTGACTAACCAGCCATCCTCTGGGGCCAAGCAGGGTGATGTGAGGGAGGCAGGGGCTGCGCCCCTGCCAGGGGGACAGGCTTTGTCTCCTCAGTGGCCTATTTTCCCAAGGCCTCCTTGCTCAGCTCCAGCCTTGGGCCCTCTTGCCTGTCAACGAGGCCACAGTCCCTGAAACCAGGTGGGATGGTTCCCAACATGAGAAACCCAGCTGCCAGATGGGGAGGGACCCAGGGAGGGAGGGAAACACTTGGTGAGGTGAGACACAAAGCACACAGAGGGGAAGAGGGGTGGAGAGAGGAAGAGAGAGAGTGAGGGGGGTACTGGGTGAGGGAGAAAAACTGAGGGGTAGGAAGAGCGAGAGAGACTGGGTCTGGAGCAGGAGAGGAAGAGAGGGAGAAAGGTGCTGGAAATCGAGAACTGAAAGTCTAAGACTTTGTTCTCAAGGTGCTCAGCGTCCAGCAGGGGAGGGTGACAGGTCACCATGGATCCAGATGGTTAGTGCCACCATGAGGAAGGCCTGCACTGGAGTTTGCCCTGCATGGACGGGGTGGGGTTAGGGGAAGCCTTTGGAAGGTGAGCTGGGTCTTGAGTAAAGCATCGGGTGCCCCACAGTGTGAAGGTCAGGACTCTTGGTACATTCCTATAACTCCCAGAAGTGCAGACCAGCTGTAGCACAGGGTGTGTGTTGGAGGAACAAGGAGGCGGGTGAATGGGGCTGGGTGGGGAGCAGTTTAAGTAGTGTAGACTTTATTCCCAGGCATTAATCAGCATTTGCTGCTGTATGTGCTAGGCATTCCCCATGACCTATGACACCAGAGCCTGGAGAAAGAGTTGTGGAAATTGATGGATTTCCCCAGCTCACATTTCCCCTTTCCCAAGTGACATCTGAATGCCATATTTCCAACAAAAACTCCAACAGCATTCCTGAGTCAATCCACTTCTCAACCCAGTTACTAAAAAAGGTAACACACTATTCCTTGCCCTCAAGCCCCAAATCTAAGTTTGCAGTCATTGTCCAGGCAACAGAACAGTTTTCTAGTTTTTCTTTGCCATTTTTAATATTTTTCTTTTTTAAGTTAAGGGAATGACTTGCAGTTCTTGAAGCATGCTGTACAGATTGCATGTCTAATTTATTCTACTTACCCAGAGACACTTGAGATAATTACAGTGGGAAATTCCGTTTTCTGAAAAAACATAGACGCTAAGAGGGTTATTTTGCCAGGTTCTCTGTGGGACTCTTTGTCCTGTGGAAATAAAAGAGCACTTGAGGTATTTGCTGTGGTGATTTTTGGGTTCAAAAGCCTGAGCTTTCTCAGTGTTTCTGGAGATGCGAGGCTGATGCTATAGCATGTTTTCCAAAATTCAGTTTAGAAAACATATAACACATTCAGTTATATAAGGTAATTTCAAACTTGACATTTCTTTGCTATATTGCCAAGTTTCCAATATGTGAATACCCATTATAACCTTGGCAATGGGTTGCAATTAGAATAATGAATTAATTTAAAAGTCATTTTTATTTATATTTCTATCTTTATAAACTTTATAAAGGTCACATACTTATAGGAGGGGGCACAAATGATCAACAAACAGCTCAATGAATTTGTCACTAATTGGTTTACATGTGTCACCAACCCCCGGGTCAAGAAGAACATTGTCAGGCACACTCCAGAAGTGTCCTTGGGTCCCCACCACCCAGTTCCTCCTTCTAGGATGATCCTATCCTGACTTCTGGTACCACTGATTAGTTTTGACTCTCTCAGTAATATTGCTTGTAAGACTTGTCCATGTTGAATGTATATGTAGTTCATTTGTTTTCTTTATAGTATTTCAGTGAGTATAACTTACTTATCTAAACCACTGTCAATGGTCACATGGGTAGTTTTTGCGTATTATGGAGAGTGATGCTATGAGAATTCTTGTTCACAGCAGACGTGATTTTGTAAGTTTAGTCTCATCATCACTGTATTAGTTAGGGTTTTCCAGAGAAACAGAATAAAAAAGAGGGGTGCGTGTGTGTGTTTATTTATTTTGAGGAGTTGGCTCATCTGATGGTGGAGGCTGGCGAGTCCAAAATCTGGAGGGTAGTAGCAGCCTGGAAACCCAGGGAAGAGTGGCAATTTGGTCTTGGGGTAGAATTTCTTCTTGTGAGCAGGTCAGTCTTTGTTCTCCTATGACCTTCAACTGATTGAATGAGGCCCACCCACACTGTGGAGGGCAATCTGCTTTAACTCAAAGTTCATTGACTTAAATGTTAATTTCATCCAAAAACACTTTCACAGACACATCCAGAATAATTTTTGACTAAATATCTGGACACTGTGGTCCAGCCAAGTTGACACTTAAAATTAACTGGCAGTCACTTACTGAACAAATGGTATGGGACCTCTTCTGCACTGCTGGGGTGGGTACAAGATAGTGAGGGTGCCCTAAAATATAGTGTGTTATTAGAGAAATTTGAGGTATAATGAGGCCAACAGACCATTAAAAAAAGTTTGTTACACTTCCCAAGAAGGGAGGCCATATCATGGCCTCTGGGGGCGGGGGGGCATGGGGAAGAAGCAGATTTAGTCAGGGTTAGAGGAAAAGAGAGGAATTGTGGTAAGATTCTTTTTTGTGGTTTTCTGAGAGACAGGGTAAACAGGCTCAGGATTGGCTAGTTTGAACAATTTCAATGAGCTCTGGGGCATAGGGAGTGTCCCTAGTTTTCTGGTGCCTGGCCATGGGCTGATTAGAACAGGTGGTGGGTAGCCTAGAGTGTGGGAGTCCTATGAAGGAGGTGTTTGTGGGAATGGGCTCTAGCCTGGTTGGTTTGTACTAAACTTTATTGTACATCCTTTAATGAGTTGTTTGTGTCTCTAGGAATTGGCTGGCCTTGGGAGGGGCAGCCTCTCCAGAGTGAGCAAAACCCCAGATGTCAAGGCATCAGAATATAGAAAATAAAAGCCATGGTTAATACAGAGGGGCAGATAGGGGACGACAATCTAGTGGTAGGGTGGTTGGGTAGAAAGCATCTGGATCTAGATGCAGGGAACCTAGGATGCTTCATTAATGAATGATTCTTATCACATCTTGCTATAGCAATGCACATTTTAATGAAGAAACTGAGGTTCAGAGAAGTTAATCAGGTCACTGGTACTGAGGAAGAGAGGTGAGGCTGAAATCCAGGTCTCTCTGACTTGCCATTGTTAACCTTTATGCTTTTCTCCCTCCCATTATTGTTCAAAACATTTTATTCCTGCCTTTCTAACCTCAAAGAGTTATTGGAAGATAATGACTTTATATAAGTGAACAAGCTTTGTAACCAGCGAAGAGCTAGACAGATAAAATATAAAAATTTTATAAGGTAATATGACAGGAATGCTACTAGGATTCAACCTTAAAATATATAAATTCAATTTATTGAACCTTAGAACTGGGGGAGATATTTGGAGATCACTTGGGCCCTGTCTATTCTCAAACAGGTGAAATCCAAATGACGTGTCTTCTCCTGGAGGGCTGCCAGGCTCTCCCTTGGAGCCTTGTGTATTATCACTGTGATGAGACAAAGATCAATGGATGTTTCACAGTGACTTTGCTTAGTAAGTTACTTCTTCAGTGTACCCAGTAGCACCTAGTGATCTGAGTATTATTAACAAACCACCCAGAGATACCTAAATTAATCAAAAGGTGAGGCTTGAGATCTGGCTCAGTATGTTACAGATTCCCCAGTCTGGTGGGCTTAGTCATAGTCTCACAAAATTCATAGTTCTTTGCCGCAGGAAGTGGTGGCGAGTGCTCGAAGTACTACTCAGCTGCAAACTAGCTGGGTGATCTTGGATGGTGACTTGCTCATTTTGAGCATCACTTTCCCCACTTGTAGCCCAATTTTTTGGGTTTATATGATGTCTCAAGTCCCTTTTTCAGCAAGAGCATGTGACATTCGATCATTTAGGATTTGGTTGGTTAATGTCATTTTGACAGATGGGCAAAGTACTAATAAATAGCTGGGAAGCTGGTCGTCTTTGTGATTTCTGGTAGTTCATAAAATGGAGAAAGATTTACATGAATAGCCAAGTTCATCTTCTACTCTGATGCTGGCTATCTGCTGACTCCACTCCCTTGGTTAGTCCTGGCTTACCATAAATTAAACTTAACTGCTTCTGCCTGGGAATGATGCGCTCTGTAAATCAGCGCTGGAGGAGAGAGGCTTTGTCAAGGGAGATTTTCATGGGCTACTTTAACCATTGGAAAGACAACATATTATCTGGCAACAGCTTCTGAATATTACTTTATGTCTTGGCAATTGTTTTCTTAATAATCCAAAGCTGTCAATGAAGCATAGTTTACGTGGTTTGGACTCTTGTCTGCCTTCTCTGCCTGGTAGAGGCTTATTCATCATGTCTTCCTTGTTCCCCACTGAATTGTCTTTTCTGTATGTGGCACAGTGAAATGAACTGACCTATCTCCAGATAATTAGATCATTAAAAAATATCCCCCCATTTAAAAAAAATGAGATAATTTTATCCAAAATTAAACTGTATATTGGTGCCTGATTTAGTAATGTCATCCATATGGCTCTCCAATGTGGGCTCGCCCAGCATCTGTGAATTGATGATAATTCTCATCCCTGGTGCTTAGTCAAACATGCCCCTACACTCACAAATAATCAATGTTTTTTGTTTTAATTATCTACCAAAAAACATGCAAGCCATTTCAATGTCACTTCGAATATCCATCTTGTAAAAAAAAAGAAAAAAAATGACACTTCTGTGCTACCCATAGCTGGTTTGCTGAGCTTGAGGAGTTACTGGAGTTCGAAGAGTTGTCTCATTAAAACTAAAATTGGTGCTGATATTTCCATATAACCCTCACCCCCTCAGTCTCCCAATCCAACATATCATTGATAAGCTGAAAAGAGGCCTATGACAACTCCTATACATCTCTCGAACCTTCCTAAATTTACTCACAAGTAGCAAAGAAAGGTAAAGCTGTCTCTGCTTTGCCTTTTCAACCCACAAAGACTCAGCAAGTAATTGCAGTGGCTGTGAGAGAACAGCAGCAATTAGGTCATTTTAATGGGAAGGAGACACCCCTGCAATGAAAAGGGTGGCAGACTTAATCACTTCTCTGTGAGGAAAATGTCTAGGATTTGTCAGTACCTTACAGAAATGGAGACTTGTTCAGAGAGCTCTCAACAGAGAAAATGGAGTACTGTTGATTATGTTCACACTGCTTCCAAGGCATAGCATCTCCTCAGGGTGCCTCAGCTCTGCTGAAAGCCACATAGGCCAAGAAATCTGGACTCACAGGGTTTAGTTAGGAGGCATTTCATGAATAGCCAGGACACTGGGGTTTTCAACCTATCAAGCGTGCTTCAGGCTGAGAAGTGAGGTGAACAGTACTAAAGTGATATATAGATCCTAGAAGGAGATTTGTCACCTTTCTGGCAACTTTCTGTATCTGTGGTATGGAATTCAAATTGTTGAAGTCATTTTAAACAGAGGAATGCAATACGTTCTCCCTTGGGGGAAGATCACTGGTGGTGAAAGAGACTTTATGAAGTTGTTAGCATAGTGTTGAGTTTGGTGGCATAATTTGGATATAGAGGGTGTAGCTGACAGGGCCTGTGCCTCCCATAGACTCTTAGCACTAATTTATACACACAGAATACCTGTGACTACCTGTGTACACCTGTGGCTCTCCGCTCATGGGGGTTTTGTTGTTGTTAAGTCCTCTGTGTATGTGTGCATGTGTGTGTGAGAGTATGAAGCTGGAAGTGCTGGCACAGTGGCCCGGAGGTAGTTAATGGCAGATGAAGAGTAGGTAAGTGCTCCAGCTCCCCTGCAACTTGGTTGGGATAAGTGTGAGGCTTGTTCTCCTGTCTCCCAGAGTTCTCCAGTGAACTTGACCTCCAGCTGCTTAGAGCAGTAACTAGCTCCAAGATGCACCTTTAACTGACTTCCTCCTCATTCCCATCTCATTTCTCCATCCCATTGCCATTGTTTTTCAAATGAACTAATTCATTTATACCCTTGCCTCAGGCCAGCTTCTGGGGAAACTCAGCCTAATTTAAGGGGTGAGGTTGTCTTTAAGACAGGGTACTTGTTACTGGGATATAATATGGCAGTTTCCGCTCACCACGCTAATATCACAGAGGACAATTATTTAACATGAAACATGATGCAGCATATTTGTGTTTGCCTCATGGCGATAATTGAGGTCAGAGATTTTCTAATTCTTAGCAGAATGGAAAGTGAAGTGATAATGGATTTAGTCAGGCTAATATAATGCTAGGTTATGCTACAATAACAAGTTAACCAATTCATAGTTTATGTCCAGTTAGGTGGATCTCCTTGGTGACTTTCTTGTAGGAGTAACTCCAGAATTTGGTCTGTTTCCATCTGGGGGAGGCTGAGCCAACTGGCCATGCTAGGGAACAAGGCGAAGGCAGCAAGCAGCAGGCAGTGTTCTCTGAGGAAGGGGCAAGGTTTCAGGGGCAGGTAGGGGTGGGTGAGTCCTGGGAGAAGCATTAAATAGGCCCAGTACAGGCGGCAAAACTACTTGCAGGCAAGATGTGTGTTAAACATATGGGCAAAAACAAAGTTCTTAAATTATGGTACTCATCAGGATAAATGCCTACTTTGACTTCTAAAATATCAGGCATTCACACTCTTAGGTGCCCCAGCTCAGTAACTATGATGATAGTCTATACAACAACAGGCCAACTAGTACAGCTAGTCAAATAATGGGTAGCTGACCCACTGCAGCAAAAGTCAAACCAGTCAATTTGCATCTTGTAATTGGAAAAGACAATGGTGGTAAGATTGTATTTTTTACTTTGTAACTGGTAGAGTGTAGGCCTAGTTAAAACCTAGAGCTCTGAGTTAAATAGGGACACAGGAATAAAAATAATGCAAAATATAGTTTGAAGGATAAAGCCATAGGAAATTTATCAACTGCTGTTTTTTTTTTTCAATATGTTAAGCCCCTCCTAAGTAAGAAGTGACGTATTAACATAGGATTTTGAGTCAGAAAACCAGGGGTTGAGCCCCAGTGTTATTACATGTCAGTCGTGTTACTCTGAACAGTGACACAATTATTCTAATTCCTCCACTTCAGTTTCCTCCTGTCCAAAACTGGGATGGTAGTAGTACCTGGGTCTGAGACTTGACGTGAGGATTAAATGCCTTAACAGAACAACATGGTGTGCAACATGTGGCAAGTGTGTAACAATGGTAGCTATTATTTTTCATGTCCTGATGTGTAAAACAAGGTTTCAGTTATATTTTTGTGGTTTTGGTTACTTATTTATTGTTTCAACAAATATTTATAGAACATGTACTACAAGGGAATGTGCTAGATGGTCAGAATCAAATTGTGAATAAGAACAACGCCTGATTCTTGTTCTGAAAGTGTTCAGAGTCTGATCAACAAGATAGACCAGCAAACTGCACATGTTTTCTTAAAGGTCCAGATGGTAAATATCTGCAGGCCATAGGGTATCTGTCACATCCACTTAATTCTGCCATCATAGCAGGAAAGTAGCCTTAGAAAGTATGTAAATGAATGGACATAGATATATTCCAATAAAACTTTACACAAACAAGTAGAGGGCCAGATTTGTCCTGTGGGCCATAGTTTTCTGACCATTGAGATAGTCAATAATATACAGACATTGATATCTGCTATTTATTGCGTGATTACCATGTATTTGTTTATGGATTTAACAAATTCTTATATGTATAGCAGTTACTATGAGCCAGGCAATGATAAAATTACATACTTTAACTCGTTTAGTACTCATGATAACTTCATTTACAAGATGGAGTTGGTATAATTTCCATTTTACAGATAAGAAAACTGAGTCACCAGGAGGTTAAGTAAATGAGAGATGGGTTGGGATTTGGACCCAAACAATCTAGTGCCAGAGTCTGAGCTCGCAACCATTATACCACACTGCTTCCCTCACACAAACACTTCACTATGAACTCTAATAAGTGCATGAAGGGGTTAACAATAATGTCTCCTTCCCCTGCCACTTTGAGGTGAGGAGTTTGGTTGTATTTCTGAACTGCAGATTACAAGTGGGCTGGGGATGGCTTGTTCATAGTTCCTGGAAGTGGGACATGAGCCAGCTTTCTGAGACAACATCCCATTTCTCCTTTTAAATGTCTTCGAACTTGAGGAATAAAATATTGACATCAGTCCTCCTGCTACTTCGTCTACAGACAGACCACAGGAGATGGTTGTTATTGTTACCTCCATAGAGCAGTTGAGGAACCAGAAGCTCAGGAAGAGTTGGGGCAACGAGCCCGAAGATCACAGCTTAAAGTGGCAGAGGCGGGATTGGAACCTGGATTCTCTAATTCTGAGGCCTGCATTCTTTGTCCTGAGCACCAGAACATAACTGTCCTGTGTGGGTTCATAGTGTCCCAGATCCTATTCTTGATCTTATCAGCTGATAAGGTAGAGGAAAAGCGAGAAGAATTTGTTAAAGTGAGCATAGCTGGGAAAAAAGATGGCATTCATCTTATTCAGACAGTGTCTATGGAATACAAAGGATTTAATGCACAGCACCGTGCCCATCCTGATAATTAAAACTCCTGAAAAATAATGACTTGGCCTGGAGGTATAATTACGTAGAACACCGGCTTAGTGTCTCTTTCAAAACAGTGATATTTTTTATGTCCTGTCACAAATGATCACTTAAGCAGCTTGAAATGAAAATGGGGCACAATGCCCCTTGTGCTATGGAGTTTGCGTTAGAAAACTGAACTTGCTCTTGAAGAGGAATATCCACCTGCGCTGAAAATTTCCACAAACTTTCCATATTTTAATAAACAGTGGACTACAGAAAGCGTGTCTTGAACAGGAAGAGGAGGAAGCACAGGAGGTTTCTCTGCTGGGTGGAAGAGAGGGCAGATGGGCTCTGAGATGGCTTTGGAGACCATCTGGGCAGCGCTGTGGGCTGATTTGTGCCCTTCCCCCAACCTGAAAGATATGTCAAAGTTCTAACTCCTGACACCTGTGAGTGTGACCTTTTTTGGAAATAGGGTCTTTACAGTTGTAATTAAGATGTAAGTTGCGATGAGGTCATATTGGAGTAAGGTGGGCTCTTAATCCAGTTTGATTGGTCCTTATAAGAAATAGAGGGAGAGAAAGAGACAGAGGGAAGATGGTCAACTGAAGGTGACAGAGACAGAAATTGGAGTGATTTATCTGCAAGCCAAGGAAGGCCAAAGATTGATGACAGCCACCCCAAGTTGTAAGAGGTAAGGAAGGATTCCTCTTTATAGGTCTTGGAGGGTGAGTGGCTCTGCAAATACCTTGATTTCAGACTTCCAACCCAAAGAGCTTATTTTAAGCCATTCAGTTTGTGGTCCTTTTTATGGCATGGCACCCCTAGGAAATTAACACAGAGGTGGGGGTGTGTGTATATGTTTGGGGGGAAGAGTTGAAACACTGAATAGCTGTATTCATTCATTTCTTCATTTGCCATTCAAACAGGAGGCAGTATTATATGGTAATTAGAAATAAGGCTTAGGAATCAGAGAGAGCTACATTTGAATTTCAGCTCTGACACTTCTATGTTGAGTGACTAATAATAATAATAATAATATTAACAGCAACAATTATTGTTGAATTATGATATCCTAGGCCTTGTGCTTTGAGCTGAATGTGTGCTATATCCATTTTACAGAAAGGAAACTGAGGGACAGAAGAGTAAGTCACTTTCCCAGAGTTAAATAGCTCATAGGTGGTTGTGGAACCAGAGTCCAGGTACTCTAACTCAGACTTCTTCTATTAACTACTATGAAATACTTGAGACTCTGTTTCCTCAAGTGTTCAGTGGATAGGCTGAAAATACCTGTCACAGAATATTCATGAGGACACCAGTTAAAAGAATTGAGTCACCATATAGAGAAGGAAACTCTATTCTTTTAGAGAAGGAAAAAAATTTCACAGGAAGTTGAAAGAATAGTACGGTGAGGACCTGAGTACCTCACCGTGCTTCCCCCAATGATAACATCCTGTGTAACTGAAGTGCAGCGTTAACACCAGGGAAGTGACATTGGCTCAATCTACAGACTGATTCAGATTTGACCTGTTTGTGTGTGTGTGTTTGTGTGTAGTTTTGTGCTTTTTTATCATATGTCTAGATTTGTGTCACCACCACAGTCAAGACACGACTCTTTCTCACTACATGGGAACTCCCTTGGGCTGCACTTTCACTCATACAACTTATTTCAGTATAGTTGGTATGCGATATTGTATCAGTTTCAGGTGTATAACACAGTCATGAATATTTATATTCCTTACGGTGTCATCACCTTACTAAATCTAGTAATCATCTGTCACTGTGAGAACTTACTACAATATTATTGAGTAATAATATTCCCCTTCAACTTTTTCACCCATCTGCCTACCCCTGACTCTGACAACCACCACATTGATCTTTGTTTCTATGAGCCTGTTTTTGTTTTGTTTTGTTCATTTTTTAAGAGTCATGTGTAAATGAAATCACACAGTATTTGTCTTTCTCTGTTTGAATATTTCACATAACATAATAGGACCCTCTATCCACATTGTCACAAATGGCGAGGTTTTTATCTTTTATTGCTGAATAATATTCCATTGAACATATATGTATGTGTGTGTATGTGTGTGAATGTGCAAATGTGTGTGCACACACGCACATACATACATGTAGTCTGTCTACAAAAAGTCCAGCCATTGTTAATATAACAAGACCAGTTTCTGCAACATCAATGTTACCTGGCAGCCAAGGAGAGTAGACTGAATGCACATGCATGAACAATGATGACTTCACTGTACTAGTCAGTGGGGGCAGTAGATGCTGTTGAGTGAGATGTGTACTGTATGGCCATCACATTCAAAATGACTGAGTGAGTAGAGCAATGAATCTGCATCAAATTTTGTGTTGAGCTTGAACATTCCTCTGTAAAAACTATTCAGAAGATTTAGAAGGCTGCAGCTATGGACAACTGATGATTGGCAGCTTTATCACGACAATGCACCCATTCATGAATCTCGTCTCATACAGTTTATTTTGTGAAACATCAAATCACCCAGGCAACTCAGCCCCTCTATAATCCACATTTGGTGCTCTGTGACTTCTGGCTTTTTCCAAAACTAAAATCACCTTTGAAAGGGAAGAGATTTCAGACCATCGATCAGATTCAGGAAAATATGACGAGACAGCTGATGGTGACTGGGAGAACTGTGTGAGGTCCCAAGGCACCTGCTTTGAAGGGGACTGAGGCATCATTGTTCTGTGTACAATGTTTCTTGTATCTTGTATCTCAATAAATGTCTCAGTTTTTCATGTTACATGGCTGGATACTTTCGGGGCAGACCATTTTACACACACACACACACACACGCACGCATGCACACACGCACACACACATATTACATAGTCTTTATCCATTCTTGTATCTATGGACACTGAGGTTGCTTTCATATCTTGGCTATAGTAATACAATAAATAATGTTGCAATGCACATAGGGATGCACATATATTTTCAGTTTAGTGTTTTTGGTTTTTTGGATAAATACAGTGAGATTGCTGGGTCATATGATAGGTCTATTTTTAATTTTGAGGAACTTCCTTATGGTTTTCCATAGTGATGGCATTAATGTGCAGTCCCACCAACAGTGCATAAGTTTTCCCTTTTCTCCACATCTTCACCATCACTTGTTATTTGTTGTCTTTTTGGTAATAGCCATTCTTACTGGTGTGAAGTGGTATCTCATTGTGGTTTTGATTTACATTTCCCTGATGATTAGTGATATTGAGCATTTCTTCATATGTCTGTAGGCACCTGTATATCTTTTTTGGAGAAATGACCCTTCATATACTTTTCCCATTTTTTGACTGAGTTGTTTATTTTTTGTTGAGTTGCATTGTATTTTGGATATCAACCCTGTATAACATGTGATATTTGTGAATATATCTCTTATTTACCATATTTTGCCATGTATAATGCATGCTTTTGCTCAAGTTTTTGAGGGAAATATAAGGATGCACATTATACATGGGTAATACTAATTCCATATCTATATATGTGCTTTAAATTCTTTTATTTTATGCTTATGTGTTAAAAGTGTAACTCTAGAAAGCAATAACAATATCTATATGCAAAATAATACCCTGGGATACAATAATTGACTTTGTTTCTAAAAATAAATAAACAAATAATTCAATTAAAAAATTAAGACACAAGATTTTTTCCTTGATAATTTGGGCCAAAAACATTGGTGCACATTGTACACAGGAGTGCATTATACATGGCAAAGTATGGTAGTTGGTTATACTTTCATTTCGTTGATGGTTTTCTTTGCTGTGCAGAAACTTTTAATTTGATGAAGTCCCATTTGTTTATTTTTGCTTTTGTTTCTCTTGCTTGAGGACACATATCAAAAAAATATTACTCAGATTGATAGCAAATAGTTTACTACTCATCGTTTCTTCTAGGAGTTTTATGGTTTCAGGTCTCACATTTAAGTCTTAAATCCATTTTGAGTTATTTTTATGTACGGTGTAAGACAGTGATCCAATTTTATTTTTTGCATGTATCTGTCCAGTTTTCCAAACACCACTTGCTGAAGAGACTTATTTCTCCATTGTATATTCTTGCCTACCTTTGCGGTAGATTGAACATATAAGTGAGGGCTTATTTCTGGGCTCTCTATTCTGTTTCACTGATGTATGTATCTGTTTTTGTGACGACCTGTTTTGTGACTATACTGTTTTGATTATTATAGCTTTGTAGCATAGTTTTAAATTAGGGCATGGGATACCTCCACCTCTGTTCTTCTTTCTCAAGATTGCTTTGGTCATTTGGGATCTTTTGTGGTGCCATATAAATTTTGGGATTACTGTATTTTGCCATGTGTAATGCTCTCTCATGTATAATGTGTGCCCACGTTTTTGATGCAAACTCTCAGGAAAAAACATCTTTTGTTTTAATTTTTTAATTCAATTTTGTATTTATGTATATTTAGATACAAAACTAATGATTGTATTCCAAGGTATTATTTTGCATACAGATATCATTATTGCTTTCTAGAGTTACAATTTTAATGTATATGCATAAATAAAAGAATTAAAAACATGTAGATACAATATTAGTACTACCCATGTATAATGCACACCCTTATTTTTCCCTCAAAAATTTGGGCAAAAAAGTGAGCATTATACACAGCAAAATACAGTATATTGCTAGTTCTGAGAAGAATGCCATTGGTATTTTGATAGGCATGACTGAATTTGTAGATTGCTTTGGGTTATATGGTCATTTTAATGATATGAATCCTTCAAGTCTATGAGCATGGTGGACCCTTTCATTTATTTGTGTCCTCTTCAATTTCTTCAATGTGTCATAGATTTCAGAGCACAGGTCTTTCACCTCCTTGGTTAAATTTATTCCTAAGTATTTTATTCTTTTTTATGCAATTGTAAATGACATTTTTTCTTTTTAGATTGTATTTTATTGATTATGCTATTACAGTTGTCCTGATATTTCCCCCTTTGTGCCCCCCGCCCACCCAGTGGTCCCCACTCCCTCAGGCAATCTCCTGCCATTGTTCATGTCCATGGGTGATGCATGTAAGTTCTTTGGCTACTCCATTTCCTATACTATACTGTACATCCCCATGGCTATTCTGTAACTACCTATTCCTATTTGTACTTCTTAATCCACTCACCTCTTCACCCATTCTCCCACACCCACCTCCCAACTGGCAACCATCAAAATGTTCTTTGTATCCATGATTCTGGCTTTGTTCTTCTTGCTTGCTCAGTTTTTTAGATTCAGTTGTTGATAGATATGTATGTTTGCCATTTTATCATTCATAGTTTTGCTCCTCTTTTCTTAAATAAGTCCTTTTAACTTTTCATGTAATAATGGTTGGGGATGATGGACTCCTGTAGTTGTTTCTTGTCTGGGAAACTCTTGCTGTGCCCTTCAATTCTAAATGATAGTTTTGATGGGTAGATCACTCTTGGCTGTAGGTCTCCGCTTTTCATGACTTTGAATATTTCTTGCCAATCCCGTCTAGTCTGCAAAGTTTCTTTTGAGAAATCAGCTGATGATATTAATGAGAACTCCCTGTAGCTAACTAACTTCTTTTCTCTTGCTGCTTTTAAGATTCTCTCTTTAGCTTTAACATTTGGCATTTTAGTTATGATGTGTCTTGGAGTGGGCCTCGTTGCATTCATCTTGTTTGTGCTCTCTGTGCTTCCTGGACTTGCATGTCTATTTCTTTCACCAAATGAAGGAAATTTTCTTTCATTATTTTTCCAAATAGATTTCCAATTTCTTGCTCTTTCTCTTCTCCTTCTGGCTCCCTATGATGGGAATGTTGGACTTCCTGAAGTTGTCCCAGAGGCTGCTTACGCTATCTTCATTTTTTGGATTCATTTTTCTTCTTGTTGTTCTGATTGGTTGTGTTTTGCTTTCTTATGTTCCAAATCATTGGTTTCATTCTCGGCTTCATCCACTCTACTGTTGTTTCCCCTGTAGATTATTCTTTATTTCAATTAATGTATCCTTCGTTTCTGACTGGATTTTTTTTTCATGCCGTTGAGGTCCTCACTAAATTCCTTGAGCATCCTCATAACCATTGTTTTAAACTCTGCATCTGATTGCTTATGTCCATTTCACGGTAATGGTTCCAGTAAAAGTAGCTCTTTTACTGGAGTTTTGATCTGTTCTTTCATTTGGGCCGTGTTTCTTAGTCGTCTTCTTTTGGCAGCGTCCCTGTGTTTGTTTTTATGTATTAGGGAGAGCTGCTGTAACGCCCTGTCTTGGGTGCATGGACTAATGTAGCAGGTATCTGTGGGGTCCAGTGGCACAGCCTTCCCTATCACCGAAGCTGGGTGCTTGAGGTGCACCCTCCATGTGGGATGAGTACACCCTCCTTTTGTATTTGAGACTTGGTTGCTGCTGGCAGATCAATGGGAGGGATTTACTTAGGCCAGTCAGCTGCAAGGATTGGCTGTGACCACTTACCACCAACCTCCACCCTCCGTGTAGGATCAGCTGTGCAGGGGCAAGATGGTGGTGCGCTGACGTGGTCTGTAGCCGTCCACTGGTGGTTCTGTCCCTGGGGTTTCCCAGGTGGTGCAGGCCAAGGTCAGCCCCCACCTGCGTTCTGCCCAGGACCACCCTGCGTGAGCTTTAAAGCAATCTGAGATGGCTGCTACTCGTGCTGGGCTTGGAGGTTCCCAGGCAAAGCCAAGCTGTGAATCTAGGCTGGCTGCTGCTGGTGCCGGACCTGGGGCTCACTGAGGCCAGCTGTTGATAGGATTCGGGCCTGGTTTGATAGGATTTAGGAAGTTATGAAGCAAGAGCCAAGATCAGCTTTTTCATATGAAAGAGCAGCTTGTGTGGGCCTGTAAATTGGGTGGGGCAGAGCCTCTGGGGATCTCCAGTGGGTCAAACAGTGTTAGCCAGGTTGATGGAGTCTCAGATACAGTACCAGCTTGCTGTCTCAGTGGCTCTGTGGGGGTAGGGTTCAGAGAATGGACAAGGCTTTTGCTAGCCTTGATGTCAGACACTTCAGTTCATCTCCATATGCCACTGATGCCACTGATGCCTTTCATGCTGCCCCCTCAATGCTGGAACTCAGAGGGAGTGAGTGTCTGTGTGTGGGTTCTTTAAGAGGAACTGCTTGGGGCTCCAGAATTTTTTTCCACTGATTCAATCCGCACTGGTTTTTGCAGCGAGAAGTTGTGGGGACTTCTCTTCCTGGCACCAGAACCCTGGGTTGTGGGGCCTAGTGTGTGGCTGGGACTCCTCACTCCTGAGATATCCGTTCTGAATTTTTATCCACCATCCATGGGTTAGGGACCAGCCCATTCCATATCTGTGCCCCTCCTACCAGCCTGTATTGATGTGTTTTTTTAAACAATTTCATAGTTTTTAGATTTCCATTCAACTTGATTTCTGATGGTTCTGAGTGATGGTTGTTCTACAATTTACTTGTAACTTTGATGGGGTTGTGCAAAGAGACAAACCATGTCTGTCTACAATGCCATCTTGACCAGAAGTCATGACATTTTTCTTAATTACTCTTTCTGTTTATTAGTGTATAGAAATGCAAGGGTTTTCTTTACATTAACTTTTTATCCTGCTACTTAACTGATTTTATTTATTAATTCTTAATTTATTGATGGTTTCTTTAGGGTTTTCTATATATAGTGTCATGTCATGCAAATAGCGACAGTTTTACTTCTTCCTTTCCAATTTAGATGTCTTTTATTTCTTGTCTGATTTCTGTGACTAAGAATCTAATGCTGTATTTAATAATAGTGGTGAAAGTTGTTATCCTTGTCTTGTTACTGATCCTAGAGGAAAAGCTTTCAGCTTGTCACCATTGAGTATGATGGTAGTTGTGGATTTTAATATACAGTCTTTATCATGTTGTGGTAAGTTCCTTCTATACACACTTTGTTGAGAGTTTTTATCATGAATGTATGTTGAATTTTGTCAGATTCTTTTTCTTCATTTATTGAAAATATCATATGATTTTTTTTCCTGTTATTGATTCCAGAGAGGGGGAAAGGAAGGAGAAAGAGAGGAAGAGAAATATTGATGTGATTGAAAAGCAATCAGTTGCCTATTGCACACATCCTGAATGGGGACTGAACCTGCATCCCAGACATGTGACCTGACCAGGAATTGAACCCACAGCATTTCTGTTTATGGAACGATGCTCAGCCAACTGAGCCACAACAACCAGGTGATCATATGACTTTTATCCTTGGTTTTGTTGATGTGATGAATTACATTAATTGTTTTGCAGATATTGAACCACACTTGTATTCCTGGTATAAATTCCACTTAATCATGATGTATAATCCTTTTAAGGGATTGTTGAAATTGGTTTGCTAGTATTTTGATGAGAATTTTTTAATCTATTTTCATCATGGATATTGGCCTGTAATATATTCACACATGCACATGCGTGTGCTCTCTCTCTCTCTCTCTCTCTCATAGTGTTATTGTCTCATTTTGTTAACAGGGTAGTGCTGGCCTCATAGAATGAGCTTGGGAACATTTCTTTTTATTCATTTTTTGGTATAGTTTGAAAAGGGTAGGTATTAATCCTTCTTTAAATCTTTGGTAGAATTCACCTGGGAAGCTGTTTTCTCCTAGGCATCTGTTTGTTGGGAGTGTTTTTTAATTTTTAAAAATTTTTTTATATTTTAAATTTCTTTAATTTAATTAATTGTTCAGTTATGTTGGGTTTTTTTATTACTGCTTCAGTTTCATTGCTAGTAATTGTTCTCAGATTTTTTGTTTGTTTCTACTTTAGCTTAGAAAGTGATGTTTCTAGAAATTTATCATTTCTTCTAGTTTGTCTAATTTATTGGCATGTAATTATTCATTATGTGCTTCACTGATCCTTTGTATTTCTGTGCTGTTGTTTGTAATTTCTCCTCTTTCATTTATGATTTTATTTGGGCTTTTTCTTTATTATTCCTTGATGAATCTTGCTAGAGTTTTGTCAATTTTATTTATTCTTTCAAGGGATCAGCTCTTAGTTCCATCGATCTTTTTTGCTTTTTATTATTTATTGTCTTTATTTCATTTATTTCTACTCTGGTCTTTATTATGTCTTTCTTCCTACTTCAAGTTTTGTTTGTTCTCCTTTTTCTAGTTCTTTTAGGTGTCAAATTAGATGGCTTATTGGGTATTTTTTCTGCTTCTGGAGGTATGCCTGTGTAGCTATGAACTCTCTTCTTAGAACTGCTTTTGCTTCATCCTACATATTTTGTAAAGTTGTGTTTTCATTTGTCTCAAGGTCATTTTTGATTTATTTTTTGATTCATTGGCTGTATAGTAGCATGTTGTTTAATCTTCACATTAGCATGTTGTTTAATCTTCACGTATCTGTGCTTTTTTTCAGTTTCTTCCTGTAAACTGATTTTAGTTTCCTGCCATTTTGATCAGAAAATATGCTTAATATGATTTCAGTCTTCTTGAATTTATTGAGGCTTGTTTTGTGGCCTAATATGTGATATATCCTGGGAAATTTCCATGTGCACTTGAGAAAAATGTGTAATTTGCAGTTTTGGGAGGAAAAATTCTAATAATGTCTGTTAAGTCATTCTGGTCCAATGTGACGTTTAAGGCCCTTATTTTATTATTGATTTTCTATTTGGATGAGGCAAATGGGGTATTAAAGTCCTCAGCTATTATTGTATTACTGTTAATTTCTGGCTTTATGTCCATCAATATTTGCTTTATGTACTTGGGTGCTCCTATGTTGGGTGTGTAGGTATTTAGAATTGTTATATGGTTTTCTTTTTTTTGATTGACCCCTTTATTATTATGTAATGTCTTTCTTTGTCTCTTTTTATTTTCTTTGTTTTAAAAAATATTTTTTTCTGATATGAGCACTGTTACTCCAGCTTTCTTTTTGTTTCTATTTGCATGGAATATCTTCTACTATCCCTTTCACTTTTGTTCTCTGTATGTCTGTCAATCTGTAGATAGTTCTTATTTTTATTTTTATCCATTCTGCCACTGTGTGTCTTTTGATTGAAGCATTTAGTCCATTTATAATTAGAGTAATTATTGGTAGTTATATACTATTGTTATTTAGTTAATAGTTTTTGTTGTTCTCTGTTCCTTTCTTCTTTTCTTGATCTCTTTGCTTTTGATTTGCTGGTTTTCTTTAGCGTTTTGTTTGGGTTCCTTCTTTTTTATTTTTATTTTTGTAGGTTTTTGGTTTGTGGTTACCATTGGGTGGGTGGGTGTGGGTGTGTGTGTGTGTGTGTGTGTGTGTGTGTGTCTCCACCTATATCTATACCAGTTGTTTTAAGCTAATAGGTGTTTAAGTTCAAACTTTAAAAGAACTGAAATTTTACTTCCACTCCACTCTTTGTTTTTGATATCGTGTTTTACACCATTTTGTTTTGTGTATCCCCTGACTATTTATTGTATTAGTTGGAGTTAGTTTTGCTATTTTTGTTTTTGCTGCCTTTATATTAGCTTTTTAAGTGGTTGATTCACTGTCTTTATATTTGCCTTTACAACTGATATTTTTCTTCACTGTTTTTTTCTTATATGTGGTTATGGCCCTTTTTTTCCCTGCATTAATAAAAAAACCCTTTAACATTTTTTGCAAAGCCTGTTTAGTGATGGTGAACTACTTTAGTTTTTGCTGGTCTGAGAAACTCTCCCTTTCAATTCTGAATAATTACCTTGCTGGATATAGTATTCTAGATTGTAGGTTCCTTTATTTCAGAACTTTAAATGTTTCCTGCCACTCCCTTAGGGCCTGTAGAGTTGCTGGTGAGAAATCAGAGGATAGGCCTATAGGGTTTCCCCATGTATGTGACTTTTTGTTTCCTTCTTTCTGCCTTCAATAGTGTCTGTTTCTCCCAACTTTTGCCATTTTTAATTACATGCTCTCTTTGTGTGGTCCTCTTTTGCTTCATCCTGTTTGGAACTTTCTAGTCTTCCTGGACTTTGATATTTGTTTTCTTTTCTAGATTAGAAAATTTTTCAACCTTTATTTCTTCAAATATACTTTCTGCCCATTTCTCTCTTTCTTTTCCTTCTGGAATCCCTATAATGAGAATTAGAGTATCTGATGTTATCCCAGAGGTCCCTTATACTATCCAAATTTTTGAAAAAAATTGTTTCATTTTTCTCTTCTGCTTAGATGATTTTTCACTCTTTTGTCTTCCTGATATCTAATCCATTCTTCTGTATTAACTAATCTGTTATTGATCATTTCTCACATTGTTTTCATTTCAGTTATTATAGTCTTTACCTCTGATTGGTTCTTTATTATATTTTTTAACTCTTGGTTGAAGTGTTCTCTGAGTTCGTTTATTCTATTCTCAAGTTTGTTGAGCATCCTTATGACTATTTCTTGAATTCTTTATCAGGCAAATTAGTTATCTCTGTTTCATTAGAGTTTTTCTCTGTCTTTGGAAGTGTTTTTGATTCCTCAATTTGGGGCATACTTTTCTGTTTCCCCATTTTGTTTGACTTTCTGTGTTTGTCCCTGTAAATTGGATGATATAGCTGTCTCTGCCAACCTTGAAAAAGTGGTCTTATATAAAAGTGATCTCTGTATAGATTACATGCCAGGTGGTTTGTCAGGTTAGGTGGAGTCAGCATGGTTGTGTACAGTGCCCAGGGTGCCACCTGGCCAGAAGGAGCAGGTTTGAGTCAGGGCAGCCTGGGTGTGTAGGCTTTCCTGTCCCTGCAGACCAAGTTAAGCAACCCTGTACAACTGTTCTGCAGAGCCCTGCTGATTCTGTTCTTGATCTGGGTGCAATTGTCTGGGGGGGGTGTGTGGCTCACCCTATTGTTTTGATTGTCTGTTGCTGGTCTGGGCAGGAGGCCCTCTGAAGGCACATGCCACTGTAGCGCTCTGCCCTTTCCTTCTTACTCTCTGTGGGAGTTACTACTATGTGCATAGCTTGCCCTATTGTTTTTATTGACTGCTGCAAAAGACTAGTCTGAGCTGGACTGTTTCAAGTGTGCAATCACTGCAGCACCTCCACTTCCTCTCACTCTAGGTGGGGTTGCCCCCACCAGGTGGGGGTGCCAGTGTGCACACTGTGGCTTTCTTGTAGTTTTTGCTTTTCTTCCAGGCAAGGCATCCCAGTAGATGTGTGTAGCTGTGGCCTGGTGTGAGTGAGCCTGAGCACTCTATTGGGCCTGCTGGATCTGGCTGTGGTTGGTGTGGCTTAGGATACACTACTACAGCCTTGCGGGTTGGCCAGAACACTTGGCTAGATAGAGTTCGTGCCCATGCTATCCAAGGGTAGGGGGAATGTAAACAATGGTACTCACCAGCTCCTCTGATTCTAATGGGTTCCCTCAGATTCTGGGGGGCTCCCATGGTTCCCCAATCTTCTCTATGTGGTCTCTTACTTCTTTCTTGTGTGGAAATGGTTCAGTTGTCTTTTAGTGGTCTCTCAGGAGGAATTGTTTTAGATATGGGTGTGTATTCAGTGTGTTCATGGGAGGGGTTGAGCTCCGCATCTTCTTATGCTGCTATCTTGGACCTGCCTTCTACTTTGCATCTCACCCTTCATCCATAAGCCCTGCAACTACTACTATTTTCTTCATCTCTATGATTTTGTCATTTTGAGAATGTTACATAAATAGAGCCATACTGTGTGTAACTTTTTGAGATTGCCTTTTTTTTCCATTCAGCATAATAGCAAATATTTTTGAGCTCGTCTGTATGCCAGATACCATGCCAGAAACTGGGTACAAAGAAGTCAGTCCCCTCACTTTAGCTTCTGATAGTCAGCTTGCTGGTTTGCTTAGTTGCTGGTGGGAAAATGTTCCCAAATTCAAAAAAGATTGAGATCATTTTTTTTTCTGGTGTCAAACTGCCTCTTTTCACATTGGCTTATGTTTCCAATCCTTTTCATTCCTCAAGCCAAACATTCCAAGTATTGTTATTAAGGAATCTGTGGAGAGGCTTATATGATGGGAAAAATTCACAGTGGCAATATTTTAATCTGAACAGCTCTACAAACACCAAATCATCCCTTATTGCAGTGGTATACTGGGAACCTTACCTGAGACTTTCTGCATGTTGGCTGCTTTTGTGTTTCTACCTACACTCATCATAGCTGTGTAGTTTGGTGCATTTATGTACAGAAGTTAATTCCCTATGACTTGATCTATAGCAGGAAAGTGGAAAAAATTAACTAATATAAGTTGTTTGTTATCTGTTTGAAATATACTGAGAGAACTTTTTAGTTTATGGAAGTACAAGGCAGAGTACGGAACAGCTTCTTAGTTTGCGAAGAGATTGAGATTCTGGTAAATTGGTTCATAGCCTCCTCATTGTTACCTAGAAGCCTTGCTTCCTGAGCAAGTCAACTCATTTGGACCTCTTCTATGAAAGGAGGGCTTTGGATTATTTAAGCTTCAAGGTTTTTTACAAATGGGAAAAATAATTCTGTTTTTGTTTTTTGGTCTTAGTTTATATAGTTATACATCTCAGGACATCAAAACTAAGATCACTTAAAAAAAAAACCAAACCTTTGGAGGCCCTTATGTCCCATTCATTACCCAGCCCCCAAACCTGCCTGCATTGGTTCCCACTTAACATTGTTGAAGTCTTAACGGTGGTCCTCTGGAATGAGTGTCCCCACTGCTGTCAAAGAACCGCCTCTCTCTGAGTGCTTAAGGAGCTTTACGAGGTCTTTGTTCTAGCACTCCTCTCTCCCGCATCATTTTCTCTCCTTTCCTGGCTTATTGCCTGTAGCATATAAATGAGCTCTAGTTAATCTTAAAAAGAAAGCGCTCCTTTGATGGCATGTCCTCCTTTAGCTGCTACCCTATTCCTTTTCCTCCCTTCAGTGCAAATGTTTCGAGTCATCCACACTTGTTGTTTCCCGTTCCTCACCTGCCATTGTCCCTTCAGCCACCTCCAACTGGGCTGCCATGTTCACTAAGCCAGTGAGACTGGGCTTGTCTTCAACAACTTCCATGCGGTGAAAGCACCACATGGCAAAAGCACCACGTGACCCTTTTCTGTCTTCATTTTGGTGACTTCTCAGCATCCTTGATCCTCCTCTTTCCTAAATCATTGCTGTTTTGGCCTCTGCTCTGTACTTTCTTTAGGCCATTCCTCCTTATTCTCCTTTGCTGGCTTTCTCTCCTCAGGGTTTGGTTTTGAGCCCTTTTTACACTTCTCTCTACGCACACTCTCTAGAAGTTCTCATCCAATCATATGGTTTTGAAAACATGAATTCTGATGATCTGCATGTGCATATTTTGACCCGGTCTTCTACCTTAGCTCTAGATTTTTGTTTCTAATATTCTACACGACATCTGAATTTAAATATTTCATAGAAGTCTCAAACTTGTATGTGCAAAACAAAGTTCTAAGTTTTTCCTTCCATAATCTTTTCTCTTTGTCTTCCCTCCTAGTTTCTCAAACTGTCATGCTAGGTTCTAGGCCTAAATTGAATGTTTCCCTTTATCTCATTTACCATATCAAATTCAAATCATTTGGGCTTCATGCATTGCAAGTTTTTCCAGTTTACCATCTCCACCCTTGTTTCTCTGGCCAGTGTCATCTCCATCTCATCTGGCTTTTGTAATGTGTCCTAACTGATCTCTGTAATTTTTCTTTTGCCTACACTTCATTTTCTACATTCATTTTTGTGCATCACCACCTGTAATGATCTTGTTTTACTTATTTATACTTGTTTATTAACCATTTCCCCTGAGGCCACAGGCTTTTTCTTCCTCATTTATCATTCTATATTTCTAGAACAGAAATAAATTTTTGAATAAAATGAATGAATGAGTAAAGTGGAAAGGAAGTATTTTTTCCATCTTTACTAATATAATTGGCATATAGCATTATGTAAGTTTAGGGTGTACAATGTGTTGACTTGATAGGTTTATATATTACAAAATTATTACCACCATAGGTTAGCTAACAACTGTCATGCCACATAATTATTATTTCTTTTTTTTTTTTTTTTTTTGGAGAGGACATTTAAGATCTACCCTTTTAGCAACTTTCAACTATGTAATGTAGTGTTATTAACTATAATCACCATACTGTATATCAGAGCCCCAGTACTTATCTGTCTTATAATGGAAAGTCTGTACTCTTCTTCTTCTCCTTCTCCCTTCTGCCTTCTCCTTCTCCTTCTCCTTCTTATCCTCCTTTTCCTTCTTCTTTCTTCTTTCTGTTTTCTTCTTCTTATTTGTTTTTGGAAAGTCTGTACTCTGTAACCAACACTTCCCCATTTCCCTTTCCTCCTAGCCTCTGGTAACCACCACTCTCCTCTCTGTTTTTGTTTGGCTTTTTCAGATTATGCATATAAGTGATATAGACTGTTTGTCTTTCTGTGTTTGACTTATTTAACTTGGCATAGTGCCCTCAAGTTCCATCCATACTCATGCACATAGCAGGATTTTAAGGGGAAGTAATTTTAGGTATGAAAACAACAACAATAACAACAATGTTATTAATAATTGCTAACATTATTGCTTACTCTGGAGAAGGAGCTCAAGTTTTCATGCTGGGGAACTGAAGCTTGGCAATAACTTTCTAAAGGACCTTCAACCAGAAGGAGACAATTAGACATGTTCATTTGGACATGTTATGCTCTTAGCATTATTAATACTGACCCATTTTTTTTTCTAGGTAGCTCCAGGTTTTGACTCCAGTTCTACCTCTTAACAATGTGGCAGCTTTGAGGAATCACTGCATTAAGCCTCAGTTTCTCAGCTATAAAAAGGGGACAGTAACAGCTACCTCACAAGGTGTTAAAGAGGGTCTAATGAAATAACATAGTACCGGCACAATGTTAAATGCATGGGCATTTTGTAAAGTACTTAGCACAGCCACTGGCATGCTGCACTTATATTTATTAATATCTTTGGACTTTGGTTTCTGTCTGAGCTGAAGGCAAGTGTCATGAACTGAATTTGTGTCCCCTCAAAATTTATATGTTGAAACTTAACCCCAAAGGTGATAGTGTTTGAAGACGGGGCCTTTGGGAGGTGATTGGGTCATGAGGGTGAAGCCCTCATGAATGGGATCAATGAATGTCCTTGCAAAACAGATCCCAGAGAGCTTTCTTGCCCCTCTTGCTATGGGAGAACACAGAGAGGTCATCTATGAACTGGGAAGCAGATCCTGGTAAGATAGAGAACTAGATCTTGCTAGCACCCTCATCTCAGACTTCCAGTCTCCAGAACTGTGAGAAATCAATTTCTGTTGTTTATAAGCTGCCCAATCTCTGGTATTTTGTTATAGAAGTCTAAATGGGCTAAAACAGCAAGGATCATATCTTTCCTGAATAGGAGATTCACTGAAAATACATGGTGGGTCCCAGGGATGACCAAGAAACTGCTGTCCATTATGTGGCTACTTCCTCCCTTCCATGACCTTTTGCAGGCCTCTCCCTCGGGAACTTAGTTCCATGTCCTGAATTTCCGTACCCAGGTATGCTTCTTGCAATCCCCCTTTCCAAATAGCTTGTTCATGGCTCTTTAGGCTGGCTGTCATACTAGGAAGTAGTCTGATAAATTAATTCCATCTGGGGCCAAAGTTATGGATAACATTTAAAAGTGCTGCCACAGTGGCATTTTCATAGAGGTCTTGTGGAGAGGCAAGGTTTGAAAGCAGAAGGTCGTTTTGCTCCTGGTGAAAATCCCAGCCCAGTGCTAGGCTTGGGTGGGGATATTTTGGAACCAAGGAGCCTTCCTAGAGCCTTCAAACTACCCAACAGGTTGTTGCTGTCTCAGCTTTTCCATAGGACAGGCCCTATGCAAAGGGTGCTTAAGAAGTAATTTGCTGGTGATTAGGATGCTCACATTGAATAGTGGAAAAAATCATTCCTTTGCGCATCTGTTCTTCATTTGGTCCTGGGGAGCTGAAGATGGAAAGGTCTGCCACAATTACAGGTAAAGGACTATTGCGGTTATTTACCAGAAGCCAGCCAACCTTGAATGCTCAATTATCCAGCACTTGACTGCAGGCTGCTTTTTCCAGCAAGAGGAGCAGCCCAGGAAAAGCTATCAATTTCTAGTCAATTTCTGTTAGAAACTGATTTAAAAAGAAATAGCCAGCTTATATGTTAAAGTCCTGCAGGATTCACCTTTGTATTGTTTTGTTGTTCTTTGACAAACACATGTGAATGTATATGCATGTATGCATGTGTGTGTGTGTGTGTGTGTGTGTGTGTGTGTGTGTGTGTGTATAAAAGTTTTTATTTGGGAAAAATTTTAGACATAAACAGAAAAATTACTATGACACTACAAAGTTCCTGTGTTCTCTTCAGAAAGATTCCCCTAACGTTATACTCTAGATTTTTAGAGCCATAATGTTTTGCCCCAGAGAAGAATGCTGTTTATTTATCAATTTTTTTTGAGAACCTACTATGTGCCATGAAGTACTGTGCCCGTCACTAGGACTAGAACAATGGAGATGACAGGCCTGGCCCTGACATCATGGGTCTTACAGTTTAGCTTAGTGGTTTTTAAAGTGTGATCTCTGCAGACTCATAGATGGAGAGCAGGCTGACAGTTCTGGTGGTGGGGGGTTGCCGGGGGAGTTGGAGGGTGGAGGGATCGAGCAAAAATAGAAAAAGGACTCATGGGCATGGACAACAGTGTGGTGATTGTGAGGAGAGGAGGGTGTGGGTGGAAGTAGAAGAAGGTATAAAGGGGATAAATGGTTATGGAAAAAATACAATAAAAAATAAACTATTGAAAAAATAAAGTGGTCTCTGGACCATCAGCATCATGTGGAAACTTACTAGAAATGCAAATTCTCAGGCTCTACGCCACATTAGAATCAGCAACTCTAAGGATGGGGCGGGGCAATCTGTATTTTAACAAGCCTTCCAGGAGTTTCTGATGCATGGTATAGTTTGAGAACTCCTGTCTAGTGGGGGAAAACTAATACTAAATGAATAATTATAAATCTGTCCAAATTTTACCTTGGGAGGCAGAGAGTTGGGAGAAGCTTACCTTGTTGAAAGCGTAGGAAAAGCCTGGCAGAGGAAGGGGTGTTTAGATTGCCATCTGTAGGATGAGGAGGAATGAGCCAGGGGGAGTGGTGGCAGTGTGTTTAGGCCGGGGCGCTGCCTGGAACAGGGGTAGGAGACTGGGCATGTTAAACCTGGACTCTTTAGCCACTGCAAAATTGTGCGTCAGGAAGATTAGTTTTGGGTCCAAATCCAGTTTAATTAGAAATACTAATTAACTAGTTCTCTGCATTTCTTCAATATTTTAATTAATCAAGATTTAAAAAATCAAATCCATGTTGTATTTAGAGGATTTTCTGATAAGAAAAAGAAGAGTTTTGCAATAAGGGATGAGAAACCCATTGCAGAACTGACACTACCTACAGTAGCTCTGTCAGCCTGCTGTGCTCACTCGACTTTGCTAACTTCAAGTCCTTACCTGTGAAATGAGAGGCTTGGACCAGATCCTCCAGCCATTTCCCTTTTGACTTCATGATCCAGAATCAGCTGTAAATTTTATTATACTACTATTTACTTTTAAAAGTACATTGACATTTATTTCCTTCAACAGCTAATTCTACACATTGTCTATTGGTGACTTTGAGAGCTTTCCTTATTCTTTTCTCTGAAATTGCTACCGTAAGTTTATCCCACAAGAATTATATTACTTGCCCCAGTGATCTGGTAATTATTAGGTAATTAAATGGCCAACTGTAAGCATATTATTAAGAGCGGTTGCTGTATGGAATATTTTTGTCATGCAATTAGAAATGTTATATTTTAGTAATGCATAAGAAGTTACATGCTGAGGAGTATGAAAACAGAGCAATATCTTCCCATCTGTTGAAATAATTCTTAAACCCATGTATAGAAAAAAAAAACTAAGGAGCCTAATTCCATGGGCTAGTGCTTGGAGCCCCACCTTGTCTTGAGTTTACAGCGTGCCCTGCTGTTGTTGATTAGAACTCTTCTTTCAAGGAGAGTTGAGGATGTTGCTGCAAAGCCGGATTAGGCAGCTACATTTCTAAGCTGACCATCCTGATTTATTTTGTCCCTCTCAATCTTCTACTAGGGAATCTTCTTCCTTATAAGAGCGCCGATTCTGATGGGCAGAGAGTTTTATGCACAGAATCAAGCACATGACAGGGCCTTAGTAAGAATGAATTAATGAAACCGTAGTCAGACAAGTTTTGTTGCATATGTAGTTGTTTAATGAATATCAGAATGTGACATATGCATTATGTCATGTATCTGCATCATGATGAACTTGGTGCTGAATGTGGAGATTCACAGTGATTAATTTTGGTCTCAAATTTTTAACCTTTGATTTGGCAGCCCCAAACTGCCAAATATGACATAGTCTCAGAAATGTTTCACACGGCACATGAGAAGTTGCCATGTAGTTTCCCTGCTTGGGAACAGTCACTTTCTTCCCAGGGTCAGTTATCCCTGATCAGCACTGACGATTGTCTTGTGTGCCTCACTTTCTTTCTGCACATGTTATCACTTTACATTCTAGACTGGAGGCTCCTGGAGAACAGGATCCATATCTGACTCATCTTGGCATAATGATATCAGCTAACACTTGAGAGTGCTGACTTTGAGTCAAGCACTTGGCATGTCATTTGTTCTTCCTCATGCTCCTATTAGCAGGATGGAACTGTATGCCTAGCACACAGGTCTTTCATGGACCTCTAACGTCATGTAAACTAGGAAAAAAATTATGGGGTGCATGAGTGATTCTACGTCTAGGTTGTATGACAAGCTGATGTACAATTCTTGGGGAGTGGTAAAAATGCATGGGGGTACTAAGTGATGTATCCTTTGGACGTATGTAGACAGTAAGAGGTCTACGAGACATGCTTGTGATGTAAAGGAAATGAATGCCCAATTATCTGAGTAAACCAAAGAAACTACTGTATTGCTTGTTGTTCCTGTTATGTTCATAATCAACCATCTCTGGCAGGAGCAATGTTGCTCTTGAACTTGTTTGTTTTCTGTGTTGCATGGTTGATCACATCATCACTTCAAGTCTAATGTAATCAGACATTTTACCTGTTGTTAGTTGATTCTGATGCAACTACTTTGCCCAAGGTCATCTTCATAAGTTAGAATATTCAGTTATGGGGAGTAAAATTGCTGAGAGGGTTATCTGGCAGATTAAAGTAATCCCATTCTGTTCCATGGCTTGGCATGCCTTGCTCTGCCATTCCATCCCACTTTTGTCATGCTATTCCAGTCTATTCCACAAACATATCTTGAGTATGGCAATGGACTGAATATTTATGTCTTCCCTCAAATTCAAATGTTGAAATCCTTAATCTCCAATTAAAAGTGATGGTATTTGGAGGTAAGATCTTTGGGAGGTAATTATATAATAAATGTAGAGCCCTCATAAATGGGATTAATGTCCTTATAAAATAGATTCTAGGGAGCTCTCTTGCTCCTTCAGTCATGTGAAGACACAGTAAGAAGATGGCTCTTTGTGAACCAGGAAGTAGGCTCTCACCAGATGCTGAGTCTTATGGTGCCTTGATCTTGGACTTCTAGCCTCTAGAACTGTGAGAAATAAATTTCTGTTGTTTATTGGCCACCCAGTTTGTGGTATTATGCTATAACAGCCTCACTGGACTGAGATGGACTAAGACAGTGTTAGGTACTAATGACACATGGGGATTGGGTTAAGACATGTCCTCTACCTCACCTAACTTGGTGTCCAGTTGGGATATAGATAAGGAAACAGGCACTTACAGTGCAGATAGGTAAACCCTATGGAAGGGGTACTGCAGGGAGCTCTGGTTGCTGTAAGGGGTAGGGTTTGACATGTGTATCAAAGAAGGCACCTGGAGGGAGTGATTTCTTGGTTGTGACCTGAGAGATGGAAAGGAAATAGCCAGGCAAAGAGCAGTTATCCATTTAGTAAGAGCAAGCAAGTTAAAGGCAGGCACAAATTCTTAATTTTTCTTTTTTCAGTCTCTTTGCAAAAGACTCAGCTTGCTTGTGGCTTGAGATTTCTAAATTTGCCAAGCTAGAAGCAGGCCATATTTGTTTGACATTAGATTTGTGTTTCTTCTCATGAAACTGGGCAGTAGAGAATGGCTTATTATTAAGGGCTGGGTGATCTTCACAGAGCTCAGGGTATGGTAAGAGTATCAGGAAAATATCAAGTATTTTTCATATATCATTTCAATTAGCTTCCTCTCCCAAAGCTGTAAGAAGTGGGCATGGCTGATAATCAAGACTTACTTAAAGAAGTAAGATTATGATTCTTATTAGGGTGTAGTGACTTGTCTACAAGTATTACTTCTACTTAGGATGGAATTCAGGTTGTTGAGTTGTTAAAGATTGAACTGTTTTGACCAACATAATTTGATGTTTAACTTAAATTTTCAGTTTCAATGACTTTAATTCAAACAATAGTGATATCTTTGGTGTTGATAGATGTTCGCTCTAGAGGAGAAAAACACATTTGAATTTCTGAGCCCTTTGAGTGTCTAATATTTTTGAACATTACATTCAGAAATTATTTAGTGAAATATGTCCTTAAGATACCTTTAACAAATAAACTGATTTTGAAGAGCTAAGGAAAATAAAATACTTTTATTTTATTCAAAATTTTATCCCTCCTTTTAAACATATAAAATGCTCTGTGCATTTAGTAAAAGATTCAGGTTAAATGAGCAGCACTCAACTTTTGATAGATAAAAGAGGTGGTATTTTTAATATAGTTATCTACTTGACAATCTTGAAAGGCAAATAATTTTAGGATTAAAGACTTTGGCAATTCAAATTGTTACTGAAGCTTTATGGATAAAAATGGATATATAATTTCAATTAAGATAAAAGCAGCTCATCCCTTCTATTCAACAAAAGTGCTACTTGGATGTTTTTGCCTTTAAATCAAATTTATTAAAGTTGGGGCTCTCACTTGGCCAGTTAGAATTGATCAAACATAGATAGCATTTTTCTGTACAATCTTTAAACTTTATTTTTTGGATTTATTACAAATAGACTCCAGAGGCTAAGAGTATGACCAATTTTCCTTCAGTAAGCGAAACCCCTTCCTATGCAGCACTGCTGAACTCTTTCACATTAGAAAGAAGAACTGACTCAGGTCAACACAATGGGGGAGATAACGTTGGTCTTGACTGGTCTGCTATCCTCTTTGGGCCACCTCCTCATTTCATGGCTCTTGCTCTTCTCCCAAGGAATTAACTCTACTTGTCCATCCCCATATACCATCCTACTGTGGGTCAGGGCTTCAACATATGCATTTTAGGGGAACACAGTCATGCAGTCTATAACATATACATTTGATGAAATGCTTTTGTGGAAATGGAAAAAGATAAACAAAATACTAGTCCTATGGTTGCTATGGGCAATATAATATTGGCTAAGAGCTTTGGTCTTAGAGTCAGACAGATGTTGGGAAAGTCATCTTTCTAAGCTTTAGTTTTCTCTTCTGTCAGATGGAGACAATAAAGGGACTCTCCTCATGTAACTGTTATGAAGACTAAGCAGTATAAGGAAGACATATAAGCCATTTAGTATTGTGCCAGACACAAAGGAAGTACTCAATAAATTGTAGTTATTTTAATAATATACTAATTTTATTATCTATTATTCTTATGATATAATGAAAACATTGCTTAGAGGAGGAATCTTTTGTGTAGGAGGAAAGAAATCAAAATGAGATGGTAGAAATAAAAGTGAGAAGAAATAAAATTAGTAAACTCAAGAGCCACTATAGTGGTCAGCCACACAGAGTAGAGAAGCAGGGACAAGGTGAAGAGAGAAAGAGGTAGAATGAAACAATGGAACCAGCCACAAGAGCACTCCTAACCCCTGAATACTCCTAACTTCTTCCTCGACCTGCTGACTCCATTTGAGTCAGTGCAGGTAATAAATCACCAAAGTGTCTGTGTCTTCCTGTTCTTCTTATTGGTATTGTTGCTGTTCAGGAAACAGAGCGAGAAAAGGTGCAAGTGCTTTCTTCTTGTGCTTTGAAGGTTAGCTGGATTCGGGGCGATCTCAGAAGACTGTTCCTTAGTATTTTTTCCTTCATCCTTATCTATTCTAGGGAAGGATGGGCCGACCCACAGCAAGGAATATGCATATGCATGGTGAACCAAGCTCTTTGGTAGTTACCGTGTAGAGAAATATGATTTTGGGCTCAATTTTTGGATTTATTTGGAGAAAGTGAGTACACAGGAGGTACTTCTATACAGTAACACATCTGTATGGCCCATTCAGTGCAGGGTAAGATCCGTTCCTAAGTCTTACTGGAAAAGAGAGTGTTGCAGGAGGGATGAGTCAAAGGCCCCATCTTCATAGTGTTTAAGCCGACTTGAGTGAGCAGTGTCATCAAGGAGGGTTTTATTTGGAGCTTTGAGGCCCCTTTTCCCTCACTCCCTCCCGAACAAGCTGGTGAAGATTCTATAAACTTGTCTATTTTTTTCCCTTTGTCAGGCCCCTTTCTTTTCCTCCCCCACATTTTTGATTTCCACTGTCTTGTCTCTCAGACCCTAATATGTCCACCTCACTTCCTGCTTGTCTCCCTGGTGTACCCACAGCATAGAGACACATTTTATAATCAGAATTCTGCCTTTTAGTTTTGATTTCCCAGGAGACTTGCCATCTTGTTGAAATACAGTGATGACCATGATGTGAAGGTAAAAGGGACAAGGTACAAATTGTCCAGCCTTAATTCTTAATTTTCACACCCTTTAACAGAAAACTGAAGAAATTCAGGAGATAGTTTATTCTCAGCCTTTTTCCAGCCTATTTTAGGGAGTGAATTGGAAATGGTTCAGTAGTGGATGGAGTTCTATAATGGTCTGGTGAACTTAGATTAGGAAAAGTGACCTTTTGATATTCAGTGGATAAATTCATACTTTGGGGTAATAACTCTTCCACCTGCCTTCTCTGTAGGTTTTATTTTTCTAACAATATGCTAGCTCTCTTTTTCTTGTATGTCCTTGCTATGCTGTCTGGGAGTCACAGAGTGGGATGACCTGTAATCAAAGAAAGAGGTTAATTGAAAAGAGGCTCGCCTGAGCGGGGTGTAGTCAGCCTTTGGAAGGCAGTGCTCTGAAATGGGAGAAGGCCTAAGAACTGTTTCATGCTTTGCCCTGTACCAACTTTTTCCTTGGAAAATTCTCATGACCTCTACTGGTGTTAATTAAACTCAGAGCAAGAGAAGCAAGTCTGCATATTACTCTGCTCAGATTGTAAAGGGGATCTTTAATTGTAAAGAGGCAACAACAGAGGTATATGTTGAACCTGAGCAACTGAGAGTCTCTTATTCTGATTATGAACTGTGGTATTTCAAAACCTTCCTGTGTACTGTCGCTTCAGCTGCTGCTTCTTTCCTAGGTGATGGGTTGAGCAGTGCTGGGATATTTGCTTCTACTTTTCTCGTGATTCTCCTTTTAGAAGAAGAGAGAGAGCTGGGATGATTCATCCTTTAATTCTATTAATATGTTCATTTCAGTGTTATTCACGTGCAAAAAGTAACTTTTAAACATATCTTCTTTGTAATCAAGTTAAAAAATTAGCTAAGTATGCAGAGTAAAATATGAGAGCATCGATTTACCATTCTGATTTCTTTTTTCACTTAACCATCTTTTGCGAACACTTCTTGTATTACTTACCTCTGGATTTTGACTTCCTCTGAACCACATATACTGGTCATCCTTGCCAGTCTTTTTACACATTGCATTGTCACCTGTGTTTTCTCTGGGTTTGGATCTCTTTAGATTTGACCCATGCTTTTTATATTTAGGGAGACCTGGAATTTCTGGCTCAGAGAAAGCTTAAATGCAGGATTTTTTACCCAGCATATAATACCCAAAACAATAAACAATACTACAGATTTGTATAGTTTTCCAGTAACTTTTATGTTATTTTATGGAATTTTGAATATGCAGGATGGTGATTGCATATGCTTACTCTACATTCGACCTAATCTCCCCATCCTAATTTGGAGATGAAGTTTAGATTGCTTAAATGATTGACTCTAACTGCATTGTGTGCCTAGAATAGTGTCTGTTAAAGGTGTTCAGTAAGTTAGCTGATGAATGGTTAAGGTGTTCAGTCAAGACTGGAACTGGGTTTTTTATGCTTTGGTTTGTGTACTCTTTCCATGACAACATACTGAATCTAAGTTTTTTGTTTTTTTTTTATAAATTATAAACATTTCTTGGCTGGACACTGTTACTTGGAAAGTAGATACTTAAAACATAAGATCATGGTTTAAATAGCTATATGAATTAACATAGACTTGCAGTAACATAGTCTAAAAATTATCCAGGCCCTGGAGGAATTAGCCTCCTGACAAGTATGGTTGTTAGTAGAAATTGATCATGCAGTTGGAAGCTCATGTACAGCTCTTTGCTTTTTATATATATATTTTTCTGACACTTTGAACATGAAGATAATGCTAATCACTTCTATCTTTCATTACTGAGTTGTTTGAACCTATAACACTGACAGAGCACAAATAAAGCTAATGAGCCATAGGCAAGATTTCGATGTTCCTCATAGCAGATACATTAAATGAATGGCTGGGGGGAAGTGCATGGATTTGAAATTACCCGTGGTTATTTGTAGATTTGAGCTAAACTCTGCTAACCTATGATTGATAAGTTCTTTCATTTATTCAGCAAATATTTATTAAGCACCTACTATTTGCCAGGACTTGGGTGCATAGATTCCTAGGAATATAGCAGTGAACAAAAGAGATGTGGTTCTTATAGGCTTTCAGTTTAATAAAGGAGATGGACATTCAATGAAAAATTACATAAATATTTTGTTACAATTGTATTAAGTGATAAAAGATGAGAAGATCATCGTATGAGAATTTGGCCTATTCATGTAATAGAGAGAAATTCAGTGTGGCTGGAAGAGATAGTTAGGAACTGGGTCACATATTTTCTTAGTATAGCATGTCATGTGCCCCTTGCCACCAGTCTGTAGAGAATTTTGTAGACATCTGAGGGTAAGAAGATAGGACAGCATGTAGGTTTGAAGCTGGATGTATTGTTTCCTGCAGAATTTTCCTCTCTGAGAAGGAAGGTCAATTTTCAAAGAACAATGGGTGGCAATAGCACTTTTTGTATTCATCCAAAAGCCAAGTGAAGTAGATAGGGTTGTCTATATTGTTGATGTCGGAGTTAATATCTTCTAGGATTTCATTAAACAGTGTTTCCTTTATCTCAAGTATTGTGTTTCTTATACAGAATTTTGCTCAGGGTTAACTTGGTGATCTCTACCATGTTTAATTTATTCTGTTTTGGTATTAATCACAAACTGAATTATTTATGTAGCAATAATTTTAAAATCTGTGTTTTGCACCTCCTAGACAAAATTAGAATTACAGTATGTAAGCCTCACAAGGAAAGGAAATCTCTTCCAAATTAGATCCTCCTGTGAGTTTAAATGTGGAAAAGTAGGTGCTATTTTTTAAAAATAAACTTAGTTTTAGAATAGTTTTAGATTTACCAAAAAACAAAAACCAAAAAACCATGCAATATGTTTAGAGAGTTCCCATATATCGCCCCACCAGTTTTACCAGTTTATATTAGTGTGGTGCATTTGTCACTATTAATAAGCTAATACTGATAAGTACTATTAACCGAAGTCAGTAATTTATCCAGAATTTTTTGTCTTTTTGTCTAATGCCTTTTTTTTGGTTCCAGGATCCCATCTAGAATACTGTATTCCTCCTCAGACTCTTCTTGGCTGGGGTGGTTCCTTAGACTTTCCTTGTTTATGATGACTTTAAGGAGGTACAGATCAGGTATTTTTAGGATGCCCCTCACATGGGTTTTGTGTGATTTGTTTTTTTTCTCATCATTAGATTGGGGTTATAAGTCTTGGGGAGGAAAACATCAGAGGTAAAGCACCATTCTCAATATATCACATCAAAGGTATCAACTATCCACATGATTTATCACTGGTGATATTAATCTGCATCTTTTGGTTAAAGTGGTATTTGTCAGGCTACTTCACTGATACCCAACCTCCCTGCACCCCTTTCAGGTTTACTCTGTGGGAGGAAATCAGTATGTGTGGCCTGCATGTAAGGAATGGGGAGCCACAGGTCCAAGAACCATTTGTGCACATCCTTTAGGATGGAGTATCTGCCTACATTATCTGGAATTCTTCACAAAAGTTCTCTCTTCTTCCTTATTTATCTATTCAATCAATCATTTATTTATATCACTGTGGACTCACATATACTTAGTTTATACTTTGGGTTATAACACAACATTGCTCTATTTTGTTGCTCAAATTCTTTGAGCTTTGGCCATTGGGAACTCTTTCTATTGGTTTCTGTGTTCTCTGATGTACCCCCAGTATTGTGGGCTTTGGGGAATAGTCTTTTACTTTTTGGCTATTTGTTTCTAATCAAATAAGAATGCTGTGTTTATCGCAACCATTGATAGCTAAATGTATTATAAATCTTAATGTAGAAAACCCAAAATAACGAAAGAAATCCCTCCTCCCCACAATACCCTTGGAATGTTTAAATTGGAAAAATTATTCTACTGTGTCATATTTTCCTTGACCTTGGGCCATCCCTGTTGGAAGATACAGGTTTGTGAATTTATACTTTAGGTGCATTCCCTGGGGTGTCAGGAAAAATCCAGATCAGCAAATGTTTTCTCTAAAGGGCCAGATAGTAAATATTTTTAGCTTCATGATCTAGAATGTCTCTGTCATAACTAAACTGATCTGCTTTTGTAGTGTGAAAGCAGCAAGAGGAAATATGCAAATGAATGGGGTGGCTGTTTTCCAATAAAACTCTACCAAAGTAGGCAGTGGTCTGGGTTTGATCTGTGGACTGCAGTTGACTATAATCCCAAGTTAAGAGAACTGCAGACATGAGTTCAAGTATTATCATTTACTGACCATGTGGTCATAGTGATTTCCAACAGCCTCTAACCTTCCTTAGCTCAATGATGGGTATAAAAATAGCATTAATGCTGGTCTCCTATGATGTTTAGGGCTTAAGTAGGGCACTTAGCTCAATGCCTAGGATGTGCCTCTTAGCTATTATTATTAGCTATTATGTAATTTACTGCTAAACCAGGACTCTTGGGAAGGGCAAGAGGTGATATTAATAATTATGCTGGGACAACAGGTAAAAACAGACTGTCCAGGGTCTGCCCAAGCATGTGTGGCTATTCCAGCTATTATAATTAGGACCCTCTCTCACCAACTAATGGCTCTACTTTTCTGCAAATGTCTGTCCTCCTGCTTCCTACGGCAGGACCCAGCCTAGGGTAGAAAATTGCGCTTTCTCCTTTCTTCTTTTTCTTTAATCAGAAAATGACCTGATTAGATGAGTTTTGACTATATTACTTGATATGACTCAGCTTAGATAGTTTCTGTTAAAATGTGGTAAGTTTCTCCTCTAAGAATTGGCATTTTGCAATGAAATGTGATGCTCCATACATGGTAAAATTGCATAGTAGCAATTCTTTTATTTTTTTTTTCCCCTTCTGCTTGTACTGAATTCCCTAGTTCTTCTCTTGGGACTGGGATTTGCCATTTGTTTTGACCTCTCGTTACCCTGACCTGAGCCTCTTCGCCTTGGCCTTTGTGCCTGATTACCTTGTTCTGCCCAGTTTTTCCACTGAAGGCCCTCATTGGGAAGAGTGTTATTTTCAGGAGCTGTGAGTCTCTTTGGTGCAGTTAGCTATTCCTATTCTTTTGGTGTACAGAGAGGAAACGAAGGCTGGCTTAGACAGGAAGAAGAGGCATTTTAGTGTTTGTCAGTGTGGTCTTGACCTTGTGAGAGGAGCTAGATGCTCATTAGAATGCAGGATGCAGGGTGGCCCCAGCAAATGACTTAGATTCCTCGGGAGCCAGCATCCCACAAAGTACTCCTGATGATTCTGATGCCCCAGAGTTTGAGAACCACAGCCTTAGAGAATGCCTGAAAGGGGAGTCCAAATTACAAAAAGCTACCTGGTGTGTTATTTTGTAGACCATTCTCTCTGAGATCAAAGAGCTCTCTTTTTGTGTCAGAAACCACTACTGAAGCTCAGACCCAAGTGAAATTTCAAGACATTTTCTCTCTGATCACTCTCATCTTTCCTTTTTCTAAACTATCTGTTGGCTAAGGGAAGTGTGAAAGGGCCATTGAACAGGGAGAAAATAGTGGGGATAGGGTATTATAGAGGCTTTGAAATATGCGAGGCAAGATGGCTGGAAAAGTTCTCCAATGTGGGGGGTGCTGTAAATGTGATGGGAAGTCAAGAATAGAGAAGTTCATACTAAACTTCACGACAGCATGGATGGAACTGGAGAGCATTATGCTAAGTGAAATAAGCCAGGGGGTGAAAGACAAATATCATGATCTCATCTATAAGTGGAACCTAACCAACAATGCAAAGATGCAAGGAGAATATGACCAGCAACACTGAAAGGAAAAGAAGCCAACAGAGACATTGCAGAGACAAGAGGGAAGGCGGGGGCGGGGGAAAAGGAAGGGAAGGGGAAAGTCAAGGAACATATAGCAAGGACTCATGGACAACACCGAAGGGGAAGAGTTGAGGGTGGAGGGAGGGAGGGAGGGGGCAAGGGAAAGTGGTGGGGGGTACGCAGAGACAAATGTATTTGAAAAAATAAATAAATACATTAAAAAAAAGGAACTGGTTTTAAGGAACCTAAAAAAAAAAAAAAGAATAGAGAAGTTCAGTATAGGAAAGTCAAGAGTGTAAGGGAAGGAGGAGTTCAGGGGCAGATGTGGATGTAGTTTAGACCACAAGATGTGGATTTGTTTAAATCACAAGCTGAGAGAGATTGAAGGCCAAGTTTAAGTCATTTTTGGTGATGTTTCTCTAACAGGATTCTGAAGGGTGGCAGGGAATTATTGAGGGTTTTGTTTCTAAGGCATATTATTGGCTTAGTAATCAATAAATATTGGCCCAGATTTTCTTTCTATGATTATTTTGAGAGAGGAATTTCTAATATCTTTAATGGTTTATCTAGCAGAAGTTTCCAAAGATCATGGGGTTCAAGTTGAATAGCATCTGTGTTTATATTTTACAGTGTTTGTTTCTTTCTTTTTCTTTTTTACTTTTTAAATATATTTTTATTATTTGTTTTTTAATTAATTAATTTATGTTTTTCAAATACATTTGTCTCTGCCTTCTCCCCACCACTTTCCCTTGCCCCCTCCCTCCCTCAACCCTTCCCCTTCGGTTTTGTCCATGAGTCCTTGCTGTATGTTCCTTGACTTGCCCTTTCCCTTCCTCTTCCCCCGCCCCTCCCCTCTCCTTCCCTCTCGTCTCTGTTGGTTTCCTTTCCTTTCAGTGTCGCTGGTCTTATTTTCCTTGCATCTTTGTATTGTTGGTTAGGTTCCGCTTATATGTGAGATCATATGGTATTTGTCTTTTGCCCCCTGGCTTTTTTCGCTTAGCATAATGCTCTCCAGCTCCATCCATGCTGTCGCGAAGTTTAGTAGTTCTTTTTTTCTTTCTGCTGCATAGTATTCCATTGTGTAAATGTACCATAGTTTTCTGATCCAATCATCTACTGATGGGCATTTAGGCTGCTTCCAACACTTGGCTATTGTAAATTGTGCTGCTATGAACATTGGGGTGCATAGGTTCTTTTGAATTGGCGTGTTTCTTTATCACATCTGTAATGAGTCCCTAACTTATGAATGTACCGTGCTAGGCACTGATGGGGAGACACACAGACATAATTCCTCATCTTCAAAAAGTTTTTGTTTTTGGAGGACAATCAAGCAATGCACAGATGTTTCATCCTTCTTGGAAGTAGCTCATAGGGGATGGCTTCTTGAATGAGGTATCTTGGGATGGGCCTCAAGATGAATATGATGAAGGAAGGGTGGAGGAAGTGACTATCTTAGATGGGTAGATTGTCATCCAGGTGTGGAATAGAAATTGCACGGTGGGTCTGAGGAAGGACAAGTTGCTCCATCTGGTGGACACAGTAGGCTGTATCTGTTAACAGTGGGAGATAGCAGGAAACATCCTCTGGAGGTCAGATACAAAGAGTCTTAAATGCCAGCCTGTATACCCTGTTAAAGGTCATAGGGAGTTAGTTTAAGAGGTTTTGATGTCAGAGTAGCAATATTCTAAAACTGTATTTTAGATACACTTATTGGTTATATTTTGCCATGGTGGTAGGAAATTGAACTCACTAAAGAGAGTGAGGTGAATTAAGAGGGTCTTTTGATACTGTGAGCATAATAAACATCTGACAAAGGTGACAGTAGTGGGAACATGGAGAAGGAATGGGTGAAAACACATTGCAGAAGGAAAACCACTGTTTCCAGAACTATGCAAAGGTCCTCAGATGGTTTACCTTATTCATCCCCTCAACAGCTCTCTGAGGTTTTATTTTTATCTCCAGTGAATAAAGGGTATAGGACTGTGCAATTCAGTATGGTAGCCACTAGCCACATGAGGCTATATAATTTAATTAAAGTTAAATATTAAAAAATCAGATTCTTAGATGCCCATACCGTATTTTAAATGCTCAATTAGCCATATGCAGCTCTAGTGTCTATTAGATTGGACAACATAGGTACAGAATAGTTCTATTGTTGCAGAAAGTTCTGTTGGACAGATTTGAACCTACACATTCTAATTCATGAGCCCATGTTCTACTACCTACCAGTAACATAAAATGCTGTGGTTTCTGATTGGATAGCTAGCCCAAAGAGGAGAGAGTCAGATAGAACTAGTATAACAATTTAGGGGTTTCTTTATCAATGTATTAATGAAACTTATGAGCCTAATATCTTAAATTGTTTTCACTATGTTAAGTTAACTGAAATTATATTGGGAGAAAATAAGCTGGCATTAATTCAGGACAATGTTTACATGGTACATGACTTCGTCTCCTGAGAGGTACAGATTACAATCTGCTTGTAGTTGGGGCCTCAGTTCTTATTCAAAGATTACATTTGGCATGTTTGCAGCATGGGAAGGCAGCATAATCATAATCATGCTTATAAATCCTGTCCCTGTTCAGGTTTCTCCTGCAAAGTATACCAAAAAGATGGATGTCTTCCCTCAGCACAATATCAGTAAAGCAAGGGTGCCAATTATGTTGTGTTACAGGATCTGGGATAGTGTTAAATTCTAGGGACATTTATTTCCTTATTTCAAATGAAGATAGAGAACCTCACTGCTATTAAGGGGAGCTGGTATAAAATTTTTTTAGCAATTAGGATAGTGATCTTGCATTTCCTATGAAAATAGGCTTTTGGCCAAAATGTTTTACCAACTCATAAAAGGTCTTAGGGAGGCTGAACCTTTCTAAGTATGTGGCTGGGAGGGCCTTATCAGAATGCTCTGTTTGTGGGTTGTCTTTACTGGGAGGTGGTGTGCTGCCACTGTGGGTTGCATATGCAAGAATATTAAGCCTATAGTAATTTTGGGGCAGGTCTCCTCAGTTGTGCTTTCCCATGATTACCACAAGGCAATCATGCAGAATATTGGACTTCATGAGTGTACTGTGCAAGACTGGCTTCTCTGTTTTTATTGCTTCCCTTTAGTGCAGCCTTTTTCTAAGCTCTGAGTATACCACTGGGGTATGTGGTTGTTGGTGTTGCTTTGTAGTAGGGTTATAATAAGGCCAATTTATGGCATGGACTGGAAGAATGTGGGCTTCCTACTCCTAGGAAGCTTCAAAATACTTCCTGAGAAATAGCCTTTCTCTGTCTTTCATTCAGATTATGGTCATGTTTAAAGACCAGTCTGTAGTATGATTTTGGTTAAATATTGGACCATCATTTCATAATCATTGGGGAGAAATAGAACAGTTTTTGCCTTGGAGAGGATCATCCAGGAGGACAGGAGATATAAACACATCACTCCCACCCAAATTTCCAAAGAAGAGCAATGGGATATAAAGGTTGCCCAGAGGAAAGCTTGATGCATTTTCCTGGGACGATCATGGGAGAGTCTCCCAGAGGAGCTGCTATTTAGGTAAATATGGTAAAGAGTACTAGATATTAAAAAAGGTTAGTGATAGTTGGCAGGGCCTTTCTGGGTGTTTAAGTTTAAGTGCTTGATCATTGCTCCGCTAAGTGTCTTCTGTGAGGTCAGGTCTCAGAGATGAATCAGACATCCCTGTTCCCAAGCAGGGATTATGAGTCTTATCTATGCAGTCACAGGGAAAAGCCAGGGGAATGAGCTATTCTTGGTACCCTTCCTTTTCATCCCCTCCTTTAGCCTCTTTAGGGAGAGTAAGACTAAACAACAAGAGGGATTCATATAGGTGTCATGGGGGAGGAGGAAGGGTGCCTCTCTCTTCTTTTCCCCACCGGAGACTCTAAGCCTTATTACCAAGGCCCCTGGCTCTGAGGTCTCTACTAGAGATGAAGGGAGAGGACAATGGATCCTTGCTCCTGTAGTGGATGACGGCAATGGGGCTCTCTTTACTGCCACTCCTCCCTCCTGCCTTCTTCCTGCCTTCTCAGCAGGTATCACTGAGTTGATTACAGTACCTTCCTTGCTGATCTCAAGTGGGGCCTCACTATTCTCAACACAGTGCTTTGAATAGCCACTAATAATTGATCATGGATTGACATGTATGTTGAAATATTTTGGCTTTTATTATCCAAGAATTTTGAAAAAAGGGGTAACCAGGTGCTCATCTCATAAATTGTGAGATACCCTCCTCCATCCCCAGCTTATGGGGGTGGAAAAGCAGACAGGCTTAGGAAAAAAACCTCTTTCAGGACGAAATATTTAGGGGCGGTGCGTTCCCAATGGTTTTTTTCTTGGGAACCTATGCAGTCTGACGAGGTTGGATAGCACTCCTGCAGATTAAGGGGAAGAGTAACAGGCATTAGGGAAAATCAGCCAAGTTCAAGTTAAGTAGTTTACATATGGGAAACATCTTAAGTTTCTTTGAGTTGGAGGGCAAAAATATGTGTTGAAATTGTTTGCATATTCTCTGGCCGGTGTTGCTCAGTTAGTTGGAGTGTAGTTGTGGTCATAACCAAATGGTTGATGGTTTGATTCTTGGTTGGGGCACATGTCTAGGTTGCAGTTCGGTTCCCGGTCCAGGTGTAGACATGTGCGACCCCCAATCCAGGTGCATGCCATCCCCTGGTGGGGCTCCAGTCCTTGTTCTGGGTCAGGTGTGCACTGGAGGCAGCCACCTGGGCTCCTCTCTCTCCTGTCGATGTTTCTCTTTCTCCCTTCCTCTTCCTCTAAAAGCAGTGAAGACAAATGTTTTTGGGTGAGGATTAAAAAAAAAGGCACTTGCATGAAGTTCTTAAGTTAGAGATTTCCCCTTTTCCATGAACTCTCTAACATTTCCAAGTCTCACATGCCCAAGATGCCTTCATTTGACATTTCTTCCTCCTGGGGTCACTCCTGCCTCTGGTGCTTTGTAGTCTTATTCTCAGAAACACTCATCTGCACTGAATAACATATTATCCTGGGCCATTGGAAATGTTTTCTATTTCTAGGATGAATCCTTTCATCTCCGGAAACAATGGAGCCATTCCTCTCTGGAGCTCTCTCATTGTTGGTTTAAGACTAATGACTGAGAATTTATAATGTAGAGGAAGGGAGAAGACACAAACATGTGATTTTAGTTACCTAGGACAGGCCTTTCCTAAGGGTGTACTGGGAGGAGCCATGTTCATTTGTGACAAGAAGGAAAGAGTATGAAAAAAGCAAAATTTAATATTAACAGAATTAATAAGGCAAAATTAATAATTGTTACCATCTATTGTGCACTTGCCAGGTACTCTGCTAAGTACTTTACACACATCACTTCACTGAATTTTGTCAAAAATTTTATGAGGGAGGAATTATTTAATTTTCACTTTGTCAATGAAAAAATGGAGACTCAGAGAAGTTAAATAATCTGCTCAAAATTCATAGACAATAAATGGCGGAAGCTAAGACTCAAACTAAGTTCTTTTGAGCCTAGTGCCAAATGCTAATCATGAGATTTTTTATTTTAAATCTTAGAACCTCCCAAAGCTTTTAATACTTTTATATGCATTCGGAATCTCCAAGGGGAATGTAGAATAAACAGCATTTTTGCAAGCATATTTTCAGAAACCATTTTTGCCTGAAATTATCTTGCAAGACAAGTGTTCTGAGAAATATATCTTGGGATAAGTAGAATTCAGTTTTTATTATACATACAGTTTTATCTTTATTAACAAGCTTTTATAGTCACTGTATCATTTAATTCTTATAACCTTGGCACAAGGTACATTAAGTATTATTATAGCCATTACGCAGGGGGAGATTTAGATATATCAAATTCAAGTAACTTTCTCAAGTTTCACATTAAATCATGGAAGAGTAGCAGTTGGAATATAGTCAGTTAAGGGAGATCTAAGAGGATATAAAGTTAATTCTTGCTATTTTTACTACTGGTTATCAGGATACAGTGAATATTAAATGTATTTTGATAACAATAACCAACTTTCACTGATTTAAAAATGAACTTGGATATTTGTTAAATATTTCTTCTTCTACAGTTCTGCCATGCTCTTGAAACATAGTTATGTTAGAGAAGGGAAAGGAACCATTAGTGGAATGGAAATATGCTGTAGAGCTTGCCAATTAGGAGGGGAAGGAATAGACCATTAATAAATATGGACTATATTTTAAAGAAAAACTTTCAGTTAAACTCCCAATGTGCATTGGTTTGAACTAAGCCAAAGACCTGTGATTATACATTGGGTAAATGCTACTTTAACCTGGTTGTTTGAGGAAGATATATTTGTCTTGCCTTTGTTGGACATTTGATGAAGAACCATGAACAGAATTTTTAAGTGATAAACCCTCACTATAATGAATGGTTTTAAAAGTCTTTTTCCCAATATCATTGGTTTCATCATAAGTTTTTGTCCAGGTAGTAGCTTCTTAATGTAGTAAACTACCTTAATCTCTTGCTCTTTGATAAATATACATTGTTCAAGGCCAACTGTTAGATCATGATTCTTTGTTTATCATATTCATTTTTATGAATTTTTTTCACCTGCGTTCACAGTGACATCCTCTTCATTGTTACTAATGTCCTTATATTTACCTGTAAAATTTAACATCTTCATTTCCCAATTGCCCAAGGGAAGAATATCTTGTGCATCATGGGTAAAGCTCTGCATTTTTTCAATGACAGTTTCTCCTTTATAATTTGTTTTGGTAAGTAGTGTGGTTTGCTGTCTTCTTTTCATTGCATGCATGGGATCCTTCAAATCCTCACATACAAGCTCATTTTTAAAACTTCCTTTCCAAGATCTGTGCTAAGCATTTGTTCTGTTGATTAATCAACATTATTTCAACATTAAAAACAGTGTAAATGCCATCCTCAAGACTGATCTCTAAGGAAATCTTAAATCCCTTAGTTCCTTGTTCAATACAGCAAGCATTAATGTTTTAAAAAAGTATTTGTGTGTATTCTTCATGGACCATAAAATTTCTTGCTAATGGGGTTTTATTATAGATTATGGGGAAATAAACACCAAAACTTTATTTTTTCACCAGAATTCTGGGAGAGAGACATGCAGATGTATAATTTCCTTCCAGTTCAACTTATGCCTCTGGACAAAGTATTGTTGAATCTGACAGAAAAAATTTCTCTGACAACTCTCTATATTTTTAAAAATTATATTTTGAATATACTATTACAGTTGTCCTGACTGTTTGCCCTTTGCCCCAACTCCACCCAAAACCCTCCACTCCCCCAGGCCATTCTCACACCATTGTTCATGTCCACGGGTTATGCATATAAGTTCTGTGACTGCTCTGTTTTCTATTCTGTACTTTACATCCCCATGGCTATTCTGTAACTACCTATTCCTATTTGTACTTCTTAATCCACTCACCTCTTCACCCATTCTCCCACACCCACCTCCCATCTGGCAACCATGAAAAAGTGCTCTGTATCCATGATTCTGTCTCTGTTTATCTTGTTTGCTTAGTTTGTTTTTTAGATTCATTTGTTGATAGATATGTATGTTTGCCATTTTATTGTTCATAGTTTTGCTCCTCTTTTCTTAAATAAGTCCTTTTAACATTTCATGTAATAATGGTTGGGAATGATGGACTCCTGTTGTTGTTTCTTGTCTGGGAAACTCTTGCTGTGCCCTTCAATTCTAAATGATAGTTTTGATGGGTAGAGCAATCTTGGCTGTAGGTCTCCGCTTTTCATGACTTTGAATATTTCTTGCCAGTCCCGTCTAGTCTGCAAAGTTTCTTTTGAGAAATCAGCTGATGATATTAATGAGAACTCCCTGTAGCTAACTAACTTCTTTTCTCTTGCTGCTTTTAAGATTCTCTCTTTAGCTTTAACATTTGGCATTTTAGTTATGATGTGTCTTGGAGTGGGCCTCGTTGCATTCATCTTGTTTGTGCTCTCTGTGCTTCCTGGACGTGCATGTCTATTTCTTTCACCAAATGAAGGAAATTTTCTTTCATTATTTTTCCAAATAGATTTCCAATTTCTTGCTCTTTCTCTTCTCCTTCTGGCTCCCTATGATGGGAATGTTGGACTTCCTGAAGTTGTCCCAGAGGCTGCTTACGCTATCTTCATTTTTTGGATTCATTTTTCTTCTTGTTGTTCTGATTGGTTGTGTTTTGCTTTCTTATGTTCCAAATCATTGGTTTCATTCTCGGCTTCATCCACTCTACTGTTGTTTCCCCTGTAGATTATTCTTTATTTCAATTAATGTATCCTTCGTTTCTGACTGGATTTTTTTTCATGCCGTTGAGGTCCTCACTAAATTCCTTGAGCATCCCCATAACCATTGTTTTAAACTCTGCATCTGATTGCTTATGTCCATTTCATTTAGCTCTTTTACTGGAGTTTTGATCTGTTCTTTCATTTGGGCCGTGTTTCTTAGTCGTCTTCTTTTGGCAGCGTCCCTGTGTTTGTTTTTATGTATTAGGGAGAGCTGCTGTAACGCCCTGTCTTGGGTGCATGGACTAATGTAGCAGGTACCTGTGGGGTCCAGTGGCACAGCCTTCCCTATCACCGAAGCTGGGTGCTTGAGGTGCACCCTCCATGTGGGATGAGTACACCCTCCTTTTGTATTTGAGACTTGGTTGCTGCTGGCAGATCAATGGGAGGGATTTACTTAGGCCAGTCAGCTGCAAGGATTGGCTGTGACCACTTACCACCAACCTCCACCCTCCGTGTAGGATCAGCTGTGCAGGGGCAAGATGGTGGTGCGCTGACGTGGTCTGTAGCCGTCCACTGGTGGTTCTGTCCCTGGGGTTTCCCAGGTGGTGCAGGCCAAGGTCAGCGCCCACCTGCGTTCTGCCCAGGACCACCCTGCGTGAGCTTTAAAGCAATCTGAGATGGCTGCTACTCGTGCTGGGCTTGGAGGTTCCCAGGCAAAGCCAAGCTGTGAATCTAGGCTGGCTGCTGCTGGTGCCGGACCTGGGGCTCACTGAGGCCAGCTGTTGATAGGATTCGGGCCTGGTTTGATAGGATTTAGGAAGTTATGAAGCAAGAGCCAAGATCAGCTTTTTCATATGAAAGAGCAGCTTGTGTGGGCCTGTAAATTGGGTGGGGCAGAGCCTCTGGGGATCTCCAGTGGGTCAAACAGTGTTAGCCAGGTTGATGGAGTCTCAGACATGGCACAAGTTTGCCGGCTCTGTTAGGGGGAGGGTTTAGAAAAAGGACAATGGCCTTTTGCTCACCTCGATGCTAGACACTTCCATTTCTCCTTGTATACCACTGATGTCTTTCAAGCTTCTACCTGAGTGTTGGAGTTCAGAGGGAGTGAGTCTGAATAGATGGATCCGTGTGTGGGTTCTTTAAGAGAAACTGCTTGGGGCTGTAGAACTTTCTTCCACTGATTCAATCCGCACTGGTTTTTGCAGCGAGAAGTTGTGGGGACTTATCTTCCTGGCACCAGAACCCTGGGCTGTGGGGCCTGGTGTGTGGCTGGGACTCCTCACTCCTGAGATATCCTTCCTGAATTTTTATCTACTACATGTGGGTGAGGGATAAGCCCATTCCAGGTCTGTGCCCCTCCTACAAGGTTGGATGAATGCAGTTTCTTTAATTCTGTAGTTGTCAGACTTCTATTCAACATGATTTCTGATGGTTCTGAATGACGATTGTTCTATATTTTAGTTGTACTTTTGTTGAGGTTGTGTGAAGAGGCAAGCCGTGTCTGCCTATGCTGCTATCCTGATCAGAAGTGCTTATTGTTTCTTTTAACAGTATTATTGTGATATAATTCATTTATTATACAAAGCCAGTTTAAATTGTTCAGTAGCTTTTAGTGCATTCACACTAAATAGAGTTGGGCAACTCTCACCATATCTAGTATCAGAACATTTTCCTTATCCCCAGAGGAAACCATATCCCAATGAGCAGTCAGTCTCCATTCCCTCTTCCCCAGCCTCTGGCAACCACTCTTCTGCTTTCTGTCTCTATAGATTTGCCTGTGCTAGACATTTTATATCAATGCATTCCTATAATATGCAGCATTTTGTGACTGACTTATTTCACTTAGCATAATGTTTTCAAATTATAGCTATGTGTTGCATTTGGGATGCTGACTTTTTTCAGTTATTGCCATCTTTTTTCTTACAGCTATCTGAGCCACTGGCATATGCAAGCACTCACCATGTTTGTTGGCATTCTTGAGACCTACATGCTCTCTGTTCATGTTTTTCTAAGAACGCAGTGACAGTTCAGAGCTGTTCTACAAGCATTGTTAATTGGTTTAGGGCTAAGGTTTTCATCACATACTATCTTTGCAAATATGTCTGTATAACTTTCACAATTAGCAGAACCTTTTTCACCTTTGATTTCAGATATTTTATACTACTGGAGAACATGTTACTTTTCTGCAGCTGATATTCTGAAGGTTCACAATGTTCAATTCTTTAATACATTCTAGCAGGCTTCAGAGCCACAAAACCAGTTAATGGCATTATGTTTACTCTTTCATAAATAAAAACCCATTCAACACACTATTAAGATCTTCACTTTTTTAAGCTTTGCAATGTTTTCCCATTTATCATTAGTTCTTGTCATTATTACTACTGGTAAACTCCCACAACTTTTCTTTTTTCCTTGTCATAAGATTATTCACCCTATTCATCAGTAGATGTCTTACAGATAAACCTTGACTAAACTTTTGCAATGACTCTACTTTCTTACTAATGGCCATGATATTTCTTGTTCTTCTCATTGTTACCTCTTGTAGTATATTTAGTTCTTTCTGAGATTTTCATAGTGTAATTAAGACAAAAGTTAGAAAATAGCAGAGAACAGCAGAGACACTCATGACTGGCAGGGCTACCAGTACTCAACTGACACTCATTTCAGTTCAGGCTGGGTTTTGCCATGAGCGATTCTGGGCTAAATTTCAGGGGAAAAATCTTTCAGTTTTAAACTTTTTATTTCAGTTTTTTTCTATGAAAGTTCTATTATATATAAAGTGTCCAATGTGATGTTTTGCTCTATGTATACATTGTGAAATTACCACAATCAAGTTAACACATCCATCATCTCATATACTCGTGGTGTGTGTGTGTGTGTTGAGAAATCTTAAATCTACTCTTAGCAAATTTCAAGTATATAAGACAGTATTATTAACTATTGTCACCATGCTGTACATTAGATACCTCAAGCTTACTCATTCTATAACTGAAAGTTTGTACCTTTTGACCAACACCTATCCATTTTCCCCAATCCCTAGGCCTAGACCCTGGAAACCACTGTTCTTTTCTGGTTGTATGAGTTCAGCTTTTTTAGATTTCACATATAAGTGAGATCATGCAGTTTGTCTTTCTGTGTCTGGCTTATTTCATTTAGAATAATGTTCACAAGATTCATCTGTCTTGTTACAATTGGCAGGAATTCCTTCTTTTTTAATGGTTAAATAATATCTCATATATAAAAATATATAAAACATGTAATGATATACATATAAGTATATATGATATAAATATGATAGCCATAGGTATATACATATGATACATAAATACTGTATGTATAAAAGTGCAATATATATCACATTTTCTTTACCCATTTGTCTGTTAACAGATACTTAGGATATTTTTATATTTTGGCTATTGTGAATAATAATGCAATGAACATGGGGGTAAAGATATCTCTTTGAGATACCAATTTTATTTCCTTTGGAATCACCCAGAAGTGGGATTGCTGGGTCATATGGGAGTTCTATTTTTAATTTTTTGAGGAACCTGTGTACTGTTTTTTCATGTTGACTATACTAATTTAGATTCCCACCAACAGTGTACAAGGGGTTCCATTTTCTTAATACCTTTGCCAATACTTATCTCTTGTCTTTTTGTTAATAGCCATTTTAACAAGTGTGAGGTGATATCTCATTGTGGTTTTGATTTGCATTTCCCTGATGATTAGTGATGGTTGAGCACCTTTTATATACCTGTTGTTCATTGTCTCTGTAAAAATGTCTATTCAGGTCCTTTGCTCATTTTAAAAATTAGGTTGTGTCTTGCTAGTGAGTTGTAGAGTTCCTTATATATTTTGGATATAAAATTCATGTCAGATATATGATTGCAAATATTTTTCCCACTTTGTAGGTTTCCTTTGCATTTTCTTGACTACTTCCTTTGCTGTGTAGAAGTCATCTCAGTTTTTTAAACTTTCCTGGTTTCAGGATTAAGAATTAGGGATTATGGTCCTGTATTACTTTACTTAAATGCTTTTTGTTTGTGCTGCTATAGCCCTTCCTACACATCTTTATCATGGCTTATGGCACATTGACTTGAAGCTCTATGGTCACATGGCTCTTGTCTGTTTATGTGATAGATTCTGAGGAACTATGTCTTAATCATTTTTCCTAGCGCCTACTAATTAGGAGGCTCTCAGTAAATTTTTTTTTTTCATATTATTGAATAAATACATACTGCAGGTGATTTAGAAGTCTAGGAGAGAAGGACTGGTGTGGGCTATAGCAGACGAGGGAACACTGATGTTAGAATCAGGTTGTGTGTTTAGAACAAGGTTTCTCAACTTCTGCATTGTTGTCACTTTGGGCCACACAGTTCTTTGATGGGGGGTGAGAAGCTGTCCTGAGGGGTATCGCAGGGTGTTTAGCACCATCCTTGGCCTCTTCTCCCTGGATGGCAGTAGCATCCTTCCCTCATCTCCGATGTGAATCCAAACCATCTCCAGACATTGCCAAGTGTTCCTGGGGAGAAATATCACCAATTGAGACCTGCTGGCATATACAGTCTTGGACTAGAGAGTTGTACATACGGGTTGAGAGATTATTTTGTTTTACGAGCTGGGCAGTCATCCTATAAGAGCCTCATATATTTTATTTATAAAGTGGGGATAATAGCATCATGTATTTCCTAAGATGATTGTCAAGATTACGTTGAGAACATTAGAGCTCAGTAAAAAATAGCTTTGAAAATATCAGTAGCACCTGGATACACTCAGCACTCAGGTATAGGGTGAGTGGATCTGGATCTATAGTATCTGCTTTTCTCTATATGTCCCTGTGGGTGTCTGTGGTCTCTCTCTCTCTCTCTCTCTCTCTCTCTCCTTCCTTTCTGTCTTTTTGTAGCCTCTATCTATCTGTAAGTCACTTCGTGTATCTATATCTGCATGTCTCTCTGACAGTGTGTGTCTGTGTATCTCTCTCTGTGCCTGTAGGTCTTTGACGTTGTCTTTCTCAGTCTAAACCACTCCCCTCTCTCTATCTAATTCTTTTTCTATCTCTCTCTATCTCTGTGTGTCTATGTATTTCTAGCTCTGCATATCTGTGTCTCTCTTTTCTGAGTCTCTCTGTCTCTGTCGTGAATGTATGGGGGAATATACCAGCATGGTAGAGGCAGAAGCAGTGCACTCTGACTGATGTAGACAGGGCCAAATCACACAGTTTTGACTGCCTAGAGGTACGAGAGGAACAGAAGTTCCAGTCAGAGTAGCAGACTCTAGCAGAAATGTCAACACTTGATCCGATGAGACTTTGGGAAATATTTAAGGTTCTGAAGATGAGGATAGTAACATTTCAGGAGATTTTGTAGTCAGAAGAGATTGGGATTGTAGGGGCGAATCAGGATGTAATTGTAGCAATTTAGACTTGAGGTAATGAAGGTTGGAGTCAGAATGATATAGTTGGAATGGCCAATGCAAGAAATACTTGAAGAAAGAAATGCCAGAACTTTGTAACTAGTAGACCGTATGATAGAATGGAAAGAGTGTGGGCTTTGGAATCAGACAAATCAGAGCTGAATGACTGATTCTGCCTAATACTAGTTATGGGATGTGGGGAAAACTACTCAACTGCACAGAGCTGTGGTTTGTCTCTAAAATGGTAATGATAATGCCTTCTTGAGGGACGGTTGTGACAGTTTGAGACACTGTATGAAGTTTAACAGGATACATTAGACACTCAATAAAAGGCAGGTACAATTTATTGGGATCAAAGAAGGAGGGAGATAGGAGGATCAGGGTTGAGTTGTCTTGGAGTGCAAAGGAACAGCACAGATACGGAGTAGAAGCAATCTGATTTTATGTGGAGCAGCCTGATTTAAATGTGGTTGTAAGGATAAGTAAATTTTCTAAAACAAGGGAGGCTCTCAGCAAGCCGGCCTTACATTTTATAGCACCACTGGGTATCCATGTGCCCCAAAGCAGATCATTTATAGTTTTTATGAGCCTAGATAGATTTGGAACACTTTGGTTTGCACTTGAATAAAAAATCCACCCCTTAAGAAGTGCCATGAAATACGACTGAAGAAATCCCTGATACTGTTTATATTGTACTATGGTGTGGATGTGGAACATGACGAATGAGAGTAATGGCTGGTAACCAATATTAGATCATTATGACAAGGAAATTCATTGTTGGGAACTCTCCTATATAGGATGGATAGTACTATCAATCCATTTGCTCAGTCAGAAAGTTACTTTTTGAGAAATTATCCTTTCCACCTCCACTTTGCCTTTTCATAGTACTGTGGTTTGATTTAATGCCTCTTTCTTGACTCCTGCTTTTGCACAAAATGCCTTTCACTTTTCTAACGCTGTGTCACTCTCTGATGAGCATTAATTCAGAGTGCTGGGGCTAGTTGCAGTTTTCATTATGTATTGTGATAAATTTTGTATTTGTGTATTTCTTGGCTATATGTGTTTGTCTATGAAACTGGCATGACTTTCACAGTGGCTTTTGGCCAGGAGCCTTGGACAGTATATATACAACAGCTCTAAAGTCTCTTCCATCCATCTCTGGCCTCCCGTTTCACATTTATTTGCAGGTTTTTGCATTGGATTGGGATAAATGTGATGTGCTGAATAGCCATGGTTTCTGCCTGCCCTACAGTCCTTCCTTTGGATAAATTGCACCCTGCTTTTCTGTTGGAGGCCTACTGCCAACTCCATGTTGTTCTGGCTGTACTATTAATCATGATTCTGGGAAAGACATACCATTCATTTTGGCCAGAAAACTACATTTTCTGGTTACAGTGATGGGTTTATAGATTGACATTTTTGTTCATCTATTCAACAATATTTTTCTGAATGTCTACTGTGTATTAGGTGCTGATGTTTCTTGAGACTACAACAGTAAGCAAAAAAGGGTCCCTGTGATTACAGAATTCTAGTTGAAAAAGACATAAAGTAAAGCAGTAAACAGAAATATAATAAATGTTAGATAATGGTTATTCTTAAAAAAGTAAAAAGCATGTAAGGGAGTTGGGAGTGTTAGACCATGGTCTGAATAAAGTGAGGGGATAAGCCATAATAATATCTTAAAGAAGAGTAATTTTTTCAGCAGGGAGAGCTGCAGATGCAAAGGCCCTGAGGCTGTAGCAAGGAGGGCAATGTGACTAGAAAAACATGGAAAAAGGCAGAATGATAGGGAATGAGGACTGAGAGGTAGTCAGGGGCCAAATCAGGAGCCTGGTGTCACTGATGAGGATTTTGAGTGGATTGTGAAGAGAGGTGTTGGAGAGTTTTGAATACAGTGATGAAGAAGGGTTAATTAGACCATTCCCTCAGATGTGCTATGTGGGTGCTAAGAGAGGAAGGGCGCTTCTCTACTTTTATGATAATAAACTTTGAATGTGATACAAGATGAAACTTCCTGTAATCCCCTTCTGGCAATGCAGAGAAAGACCGTTGTAGCACTGAAATAAAGGAACCAATATAAAAAAAGGAAATAGAAGAAAACCTGATATAAGAGAGGAACAGGAAAAAAAAAGTACTCTATACATAAGACCCTGGATCCAGCCATTCCTGAAATACCTCTGCTTATATGAACCAATACATTTAATTTTTTTGTCTAAACTCTTTTGAGTGTTATTCAAGTGAGGTCATTTGTCACCTAGAGTCCTGAGTAATACTAATTGTTTTCTTTGTGGCTACTAATAATAGCCAACTTTTATTTATTATTCTTTCAGTTATGACTACTAAATAACCTCTAATTTTACATTATCTTATGTGAGTCTCAATAATATGGTGACACAGGCAGACAGTAAATAATCTCTGGCGTAGCGATGAGAAGTTGAGAACATTGGAACACATGCTTTGCTCAGTGTTAAGTAGACAATAATGGGCAGAGCCCAAATTTGAAAGAAGGTAGGTGTGACTATAAAGTCCACACTTTTCCTATGCCATGATAATTTAGCCATTTCTGTGGTGGCTTTAAAATATGTCTTCAAATGTTTTGATATTCCTCCTCTCAAGGAGTGGAACGTAATTGTCCTTTCCTCCTGTGTGGGCTGGACTCAGTGACTTGCTTCTAATGAACAGTAAAAAAAAAAAAAAAAAGCTCAGTGAGAAAGTGCAGTTTGGGAGCGCAGGTCATAAAAAACAGTGTGATTTCCTCGCTTTCTGTTGGATCACTGACAGGGAGGGAAGCCCACCACTGTATCACTAGGCCCCACAAGCAGTCAGTCCTGTGGAGGCCCATGCAGTGAGGAACCGAGGCCTCCAGCCAGCAGCCCTCTGAGCGAGGCTGGGCCTCTGGCAGCTGACCCTGCAGCCCCTGCCAGTCTCGGAATGGCTCACCAGTCACTGAGCCAGAGTCACTCAGCTAACCCACTCTGGAATTGGAATCCTCAGAAATCATGAGAAAATAAATGTTTGCTGTGAGCTGTTGTGTTTTGGGGGTAATTTATGTAACCATAGATAAGTAATACAGTTATCATCTCAGATTTCTCAGCCTTGATACCTTCATGGAGAAGATTGGTTTCAAGACTCTTTTGAGCATTTTAAAAAAGCTGCACCTTCCTTTTGGTGACCAGTTGGTGTGATTTCTAATGAAAGATAATGCCAAAGGTTTCAGTATAAATGATGTCCCTAAAGATTCCATTTCAAAATTGGTCTTTGCTGCTCTAAAGAGGAATGTTTTAACTATGATGATACAATTGAATGCCAACCAATCAACCTATCAGTTCGCCTCTCGTGAACTAGAACTGTAAGAAAAGGGCAAATAGCCATGTCTTAGGCATGACAGTTTGCATTACAGGTAATGCTTTTAGATCAGTAGATTAGAAAAACCTAGGTCTCAATTTCTGTAGATAACGTAACAAAAATTTAATCAATTAACTGAAGCATTGTAAATAACATGGAGAAATGGAATTGATATAAAAATTTAACACAGAGAAGTGGTATTACAGTCTATCAAATAATACCTGGATGAGTTATAAAAATGTTAAAATTTATAATGTGAAAAAATGTAGCAATGTGGGAAAATGTGTGAAACTCCTTCCAAATAAATAGCTGAAAATAAAATTGTAACTATATTAAGATTATATTTATATAACTTTATATAACTAGTCAATGAAAATATAAGGATAGAAAAGTAAAATTAAGAAATAATTTATTAGAGTAGTATGATTCTGTGTGTCTGAATCTCTGTACTTATAATATCATTGGTATACTTTTAAAATACTGTATTTAAGTTTGACTTAATTTTCCAGATGTGTCCTCATTAGTTGGATCATTGCCTACAATAATCTTGAGCCTGTAGTTTTATTAATTCATTGAGTTTTGAATTCCTTAGTTAGCTGCAGCTTGTATCTATGCTATGTATAATGTATCTCTTTTAGGCATAATCCTTGGGTCAAGTTCATGATATTTAACAACTGGGTTAATGGGGTCTGAGTATTTTCATGTGTGTGAAATCTATTGCTTTGGCAAAAGGACTGGGTACAATATTTTAAGAGTTTTTGGTCTAGAGTTTTTCAAATTTTAGTTACCCTCAAGAATTATGGCCACAGTCACAAGCCACCTATACTATTACTTACAGAATTTATTTTCTTATTATGTGATTTATTTTCTTTAAATTGAATAACGTGTTATTTGTTGCTGTTGCCCTTTGCAACCTCATACAGTTTGTTCATCCACTGTGGGCACCCACATGGCGAGCCCAGATGTGGCTCCAGAATCTGCGCCTCGCAGGGCCCCAGGGGGCCGCACTTCCAACCACTCTTCTAAACATAGCTGCGCGACTAGATCTCACCAAGGAAAGGTGAGCAAATTGGGATAAAGGAGCTTTTTTCCCCACCTTCTGCCCTAAGATGATAGATTGATGGCTTTATGAACTGCAAATGGAGATATCTGATGGAGAGTTAAATTTATATGGGTTGTTTCTAAGTAAGGTCAGATTGGATTTATAGCAAATACTCAAAGATCTTTGTTTCTTTTCCTTCCATTGTCCCTTGAGTAAAGATTGGTTTTAAAACCTGTTCAAGGTTTTTTTCAGGGTGCTTTGGAAATAAAAATTTCTGAGAGGTAGATTGTGGTTTTTTTTCAAATTTTTACTCCCTTCCAGTAAGAGAATGTTCTATCTGCACGCTTTGTCATGTGACTTTGGTTACAACAGCTAGCATCACACTATGGCATGCTTACTGTAATGTAGCAACAAAAATAATTACTTACTAAAACTGAAAAAAATCACTTTTATACCACCTTCTACCTTGGGTGCCACATCCAATAAGTGTAATGTGCTTTGGGAAATACTGTTCTGGTGCCTGGATGGACTGAGAAAATGTCAGGTGAGCAATATTTTCTTTCTTGTTTCCAGGTTCTTGCTGCTGGTTAACTAGATTATTCTTTTTCTTTTTCTTTTTTTTTTTTTTTGCTTGTAATGCACTGTTGAGATGTGGCTGACCTTGAATTGCTACCAAATCATGTCAGTGGTTTTTCTGATTCTTGGGAGGATGGCCGTCAAAGAAAACACACTCTTTTATTAATAAAAGGGAGTGACTGACAGGTCAAGCGAGACATGTGTCTCCTCAGCGTGCTTTCAAAGTGGAAGTTATTTAATTGAAAGTGTCCAGCTCTCTATCATTCCAAAGTGTTCACTTGTTCTATTGCTAAGCTGGGGTCACCACTCATGACCCAATGTGCTCACCAGAGGAATCTCCAGGAGTCTCCTAAGTCCACCCCGCTTTTTCTCTTATATTCCTTTTGCGACTTTCAAAATGGTTCCTGAGAAGGATTAGTTAACTGTTGTAACAGAAAAGTCCTTTCCAGTGACCCTGGCTGGGGGTCATCTTTCACTCTCGCGTTCAGAGGCTGGGGGCTGCTCTCTTGTTGCCCTGCCCTCCTCTGGGCCCTTAAAGTCCTTTTCACTAAACCGTTGGGTGCATAAAATGCGACTGTGTGTGTGGGAGGCTTTTTTCACAGAGATCTAGTGGTGAGCATTTTGCAAACTGTCCTTCCTAGCAAATGCAGGCAAACAACCACGTTGTTCTTAGCCTGCTGTGTGAACCCTGTTCTGCCATGCCAGGATTTCTGGCACAGCCCAAGTTCTGTGGGACTTTTCCCAGCTGCTCTGTTGTTCTAGAGGCCTCTCTGACTTTTCATTCTCATTACAAAGCTGCTGATGGGCCCATTGAACCGAGTCTTGGCTGAGTCAATTATGATATGGAAATGCTTACTTATTTTATTAGCATTGATCAATTATTTTCTTGGTATGGGCTCATTACAACATGCTTTCTTAAACAGAGATGGCACCAGGCTACAATTTTCTCTGTGCATAGGACTTAGCACCTGCCCTTAGTGCTGGGGTTGGTGATGGGGGAGGGGGCGGGATCTGTACAGAATCAGTTATCCAGTGTCTGGTGGGTAGAGCCTCATGGGAACCAACTTTCCTAGGGGGCTTCCTTATGTTAGAATTCTTCAAAGCTCAACAGCCTGAGAGGGTCCTAGGGGCTAAAGGCCTTTTGAGTCTGTAATACCTATGCCATTGGATACTTCTTGAGACATGACTGCCACCTGGGCTCCTATGACACCTTCATGCCACTATCCCTATCCTGAGATGTACCAAAAACAAGACATCCTGAACATGTTCTGTGTTTGCTCTCTTTGTTTCCTGAATGATGCTTGCTTCCATACATTTTTTTCTTCCTTCATTCTCTACTCTCTCTTATTAGCTTGTGACCTTATTGATCTTTGTATGAGGTGGCCAAATGGTGAAAAGCGTGGGTTCAGAACCCACTCAGCCAGACCAGGGCCCAGGCTCAGCCTCACTGCTTACTGGTGTGATTTGTGACAAGTTTTTTGTTTTGTTTTTCTTTTTAACCTTTTTAAAACTTAGTTTCCTTATCTGTATAACAGAGACAATAATACTTATATCATGGCCATCCAAATCAAATGAATCAATGCATATAGAAGATCTACCATATATTGGGCAGCAACTAAATGTAGCTATTATCATTGGTCATGCCCTGGCCTCATCCATTATAGATCTGGCTGAGACTCCTCTTCGTTGGAATTTCATTTATCTGCTATCAGCTCAGGGATTCGTAGAATGTTTGGGGAGGTAATTTTCCTGGATTAAGCTGGAAGTTGGAATTTTCTTTCCCAAATCTTCCTCATTAATAAACTTGATGATGGTGATATATAATAAAAACAGTAATGGATAATCTTTACTGAATGTTAATTATGTGCAAGACTCTGCAGAAAGCACTTGGTGTGAGTCATACCCTACTTGATTGCTCCACAAGTCTGTGAGCTAAGGATCATGATTTTCCATAGTACAGGTGAGAAAACTGAAGGTAGTCTGTTTACATACCTTGTGTAAGGCTCTACTAGTAGTGAGAGGCAGAGCCGAGATGTAAGCCCAAGTCTGTCTGACTCCCATGTACCTGTTCCTTTCTCTTAATTTTTTTTGTAATCCTCACCTGAGGATATGTTTATTGACTTGAGGGAGAGAGACGGGGAGAGAGAGAGAGAATATGATGTGAGAGGGAAATATCGATTGACTGCCTCCCACACACATCCCAGCTGGGGATCAAACCTGCAAACTTTTTGGTGTACGGAATGACACTCCAACCAACTAACTGAGCACCCAGCCAGGGCCCAGGTGCCTGTTCTTAACTGCTGTTGATATCATTTTGAAAAAGTGGGCAGGAGTCCTAAACCACTTCTTGGTCTTTCAAAAACATTTGCCCCTCAGCTGACCACCCCAGGTATCTCAGACTGAGGCGATGCTCCCCAGGGGATTGATCACATGGGATTAGAAGGCTGAAAGAGAGGAAAGCGGGGACACTGAAGTAGTACAGAAGTAACTGCAGGAAGCAGCTATTGCCCTAAGGAAAAAATGTTGGTACCAAAAGCTAAGTAATGGGGGGTGGGGTCGGGCAGGGGTGCTGTGGGGTGGGTGCTCAGACTCAGGGCGTGCCGTGTGTCTGGTACTCAGTTCACTCAGGGAGCCCCAGAGTGGGGTCATTTTGGGGCTGGTGCCCTGAATTGGGGAAGACATAGGAGTTCTGTGATGCTGTGTAAATAAGCCCCTCGGGGCTGGCCCCAGGAGAGCCACCCCTCCCCGTTCCTTTCACTGCAGAACCTGGGGTAGAGGGGCGCTGGGAAACAGGCTACCTTGGGAAGCAGTTTGAAGGCGCTCAGGCCAGCATCGCACACAGAATGGAGAAAGTGGGATTGGGCTGAGAGAAATGGGAAAATAACAGGCACGATTGATATTTCCATGGCTGAGGTGGAGGTCCCGACCAACATGGTGGTGGACACGTGCTTTGGAGGTCTAAGAGGGCAGCTGCCTGTGAAGAGAATAAACCTGACCAAGGTAGCTGGAGAGTTACTTTTCCTGTTCAACATGATTGATGTGATTTGAGGGCTTTAAGCCAAATGCAATCTTTCAGCGGTGACAGTCTTTGTGGTCTTAAATGGAGGGCCACATCAGCCTATTGGGTCACTTTCCTGAGTAATTAGCTCTATTGAGCATTTTTTCTTTTAGCTACAAATCATCATAGGAAAAGTGTAAGAAACTCCATGGCTGGCCCAGCACTATGTCTAATTTCCTGGGAGACTTTCCTTCTCTTTGAATTACCCATTTGCTCTTGTGAGAAAATGCTTTCGGGTGGAGGAAGAGCTTGGCATTGAATAGGGGAGAGGAGAGAGCCTGCAATTTGAAATGCTGAGTGGCAATTTCGCCTCAGCCAGGCTTGTCACAGGCCTAACAAATGGGTCCCCGCCAGCATGCTTGCTAGTGATGTTAAAATCCCCCTCAGGTCTAAGCCCAGGCGCACATCACCTATCTGCATCCAGAGACAGCAGGTGGTGCTGTGGTGTTAAGGGATGATTAAAGGAGGGTGAGGAAATCCGTGGAGGAGAAAGTTATGGAGAGGCAGGGGGTTAAAAAAGGACAAGATGAATGTGCGTTCTCATTCAGTGTCTTTCCAGTCCTGGCGAGCACTTTCCCTGTCAGAGCTGGAGTTGCATGGGAAAGTCCAGTTAGAGATGTAAGCTTTATTGGCTCTTTCAAGTCACATTGCACATGTATCAGTGACATCCCACTGCCTGGAAGTGCTGGGTATACCTCCAGCAATAAAGAGAAGTTTGGCTTCTTCATTTCCCTCTCTCCTGGCTTTGTTTCCTCACATTATTTTCTTTCTCACCTTACTATGTCCTACTCTATCATTTTCCTTTTTCATTCTGCTCCTTCCCGATACCTATTCAGTAACATTTGCATATTGCACTCTTTTCTGAGACACTGTGTGGGGGTATCTGGGGGAAAAGGGAATAAAAATGACGTTTAAAAAATAGAAATGAAATGGTCATTTCCTGTATATACTAAGTCTAGAAACTAAGCTAGGCACTTTTACACTTGTTTTATCTCATCTAACCCATTATTTATATACATATAACCAATGTTTTATGAGCACTTGCCATGTCCTGGGAGGGGCATGGCTGGTGTCACTGGTAAAAGGGAGACAAGAGCATTAAGAAGCCACTGGCAGGCGTGCAGAGGAGGGGGGGCTCCAGTGGCTGCGGGTACAGCGCTGGGTCAGGTGCTGCCCCGTAAGAGTGAAAACAACGTAGCATCTAACTCTGGAAATGGGTCATTGACTCTTATGACCTAAGGCTCATGTTGAATTTGGAAGGAAAAGTACAGATTTGACAAGATCAAAGCTGCAGGAGCATGGATGGGGAAGTACAGAGAGATGGAAGGATCTTGGATTTAGTTGACGATGCTTGGTGAGAAGATAAGCGCCCTTATGAGGATGCTGCAGTACCACTGAATGAGCTTCCTGAACCCGAACAGGACAACGGTGGCCCCACAGAATCTGTTAAAGAACAAGAGATGAAGTGGACCAACTTGACTGTCCAGGACCTGCACGGGAAGGTTCCTTCCATAGGAAACTGACACCTGGCTCCCTTTTCATGGATGGATTTTCTAAAAAAAAAAAAAAAAAAAAAAAAAGCAAACAAATACATAGATACAAAGGTTTTCTTTGAGTCTAATTCACATCTTTTAGTGCTAGATCAACACTCAAAAATGTACACTGTTTGTGGCAGCAAAGTGCCATGTGCAAATACCAGAAAGAGAAACTGATGGAAATTTCCCAGGAATCCAGAATATTTGACTCTTTGAACCTAAATCTCTTCATTCCCTAGCTTGTATTTAAACATGTTTGGTTAAACAATCGCCTAAACTCTAATTTTGCTTTACTGTCACAGTTCAACACTTCCTAACTGCTCATGTGTGTCCTGTGACAGGTGATTGAAGACATGAGAGGGAAGGCCTGGGAAGAGGAAGCCTACGTAAGGAGAATCACTAACCTCTCCTGTGTCCGCCTTGGAGAAGAGTCTGAGTGGGTGTAGGAAGCCTGGGAATGTAATAGATATTTAGAAGTGCGTCCATGGACTACTGGGATTCCCAAGATCACCTGTGGTGTTTTCAAACTTTGGCTACATTTATGGAGTAAAGAGTATCTAACAGTTCCCTCTGCTTGCCCTACCACTTCTTTTGCTGCTTCTAGAAGAGATCCTTGGCTAGATGGACTACTAGTTTTATCCAGTAATGGGATTTATCTTCTCAAAGCCCTCTGAGACATAACTGAAACTTCATGGAGTCAGTATTTAGTTATACATTTGTATGAGAGCTTGTATTTTGCAAAACATATTTATCTCCTGGAATTTGTTGCCTTAGTTAAGTGGTGTCTGTCTTGTTCTCTATGTGTAGATTGCAAACTCTGTGGGAGGAGGCCCAGGCTTATATTTTTGTTTCTATCATTGAAAAACAGAAAACACTGAATAATTGATATCTCTCTTCTAAAAAAGAAGGAGAAGGAGGAGAAGGAGGAGAAGGAGGAGGAGGAGGAGGAGAAGGAGGAGGATGAGGAGAAAAGAAGGAGAAGGAGAAGAAAGGAGGAGGAGGAAGGAAGGAGGAGGAGGAGGAAGGAAGAAGAAGAAGAAAGAAGAAGAAGAAGCAGAAGAAGAAGAAACAGAAGAAGCAGCAGCAGCAGCAGCAGCAGCCAACATTGACACTTATGTACATTTTCTCCTGCTTCATGCTCTGAATCCTGACACTTTAGCCATATATTTCATGTGGCTTTCTCCAAAATTCTGCAGCTCTGGAGTCAGGCTGCCTGGGTTCAAATACTGTCTCTACAACTATTTTCTAGCTGTCTGAAGTCGGGCAAGTTAATTAATTTCTCAGTGTTCCAGTTTTATTATTTGAGAAATGAGATAATAGTTCCTACTTCATAGGGTAATTTTGAAAACTAAATGAGATAACACAAAGTTTAGAACAATGACTGACACATAGTAAGCCCTCGTTAAACTTTAGCTTTAATCACTGTCATCAGTGTCTCCAAGTTATTAACAAAGTTACTACCTTTGGAAGATGTAAGGCAGCAACTTGTCTCCTTGCTGTGCCCCCAGCTGTGCCTCTGAGGTATGCGCCAGACAAAAAGGGAGCAATTCGCTTTTATCAGGAGTATCCAGGGAAGGCAGGCTTCAGGGAAGGCACCGAATTAGAGCTGCCCTTTCCTCTGGGGAAAGGCAGAGGCGAACTCCTGAATCCAAGAGGGCCGTCTACTCTCCAGAGTCAGATGAGACCTGTGTTCTTTGCTCCCTGTTCATTTCATACATGCACATTTTGCAGACAATTTCAGTGGGATCATAGGATCCTTGAAGTGAAGTATGGGTATTCTGGGGGCTACAGGCCTTAGGTTTAGGACCCTCAATTTGAAATCACGGGCAGGTTGAATGTTCTCTGTCAAAACACCATAAAACAATATGAGTTTATCTGGTGCTATTAGCACCCCACCTGGATCTCCTCTACCTGTTTTCCAGCTGCTGTGGATGTTGGCTGTTAATGGCTCATACCTGCACTTCTCTCCTGAGATTATCCTTGGCTGATGGGTGCCCCAAGCCAGGAGATACACCCACTCCACGCCATCACTCCCACACAGGGGTGGCCCTCAGCAATGACTGGCTGATGAAGGTGTGTAAAAGCCCAATTGCCTTACTGCTGCATAGTTTCAACTCTTTAATACAATTTGTATTTCTGAGCTCAGGGTGAGATCAGGCTGAGATCTCTCCTGAAAGCTCACGTTTCCCTAGCTTTATCTCCTGCCCTATCCCACCTCCCTCACACTCCTACAGGTTTCTCCTGTGAGTACTCTTTCATTAAAGCACTGGCATAAGCATCTTCCTCTGAGTCTGCTTTAGGGGACCTGAGCTAAGTTAGAGAGGAACTTGAGAGAGCTTATACATGAGGCACAGAGCAAAAGCAAGGGATAGGGCATCTGTACCGAGGCCCAGCTCCTCCCTTCCTTCCATATCTGCTCCTTCCTTCATCTTTCCTCACTGCTTCTACTGTCTGGTGAAACCCTAGTTGGCTCTAAATGTGTGGGACAGCTTTTTGGGGGGCTCACCAACAGCAAGAGGCAGAAGCGGTCACCTTGGAGCCTTTTGATTTTAGACCAGAATTTTTCTCTTAAGCCATAGAAAGTCTCCCATGCAGAGATGGTCCTTTAATAAGGCTGCTGAACAGCGATGATTAATGTATTAGGGCCGAGGAGCCCCTACCCTAGCAAACAGTTTCCTTTGACAGGCAGAGAACGGATTAGGCAGATAAGAGAAAAAGTACAGAATCATGTTTTGGTGTTTAATTTGGCAGCCCATTGCTCATTTTAATTACTCTGAAATAATTATCTCTGGCACACAGCTGGTTTGTCTTCGTGTACCTTGTGAGTCATTTTTCCACATTTGAATAAATCAAGCAGGTTGAAAGGAAGGGCTGGAGCCAAATGACATGTAAAAGAGGTTTAGTGGTAAAGGTTCAGGAAATGGCAAACTTTGGACCTGAAAGAGAAGATTGTCTGGAGACATTGTGTCTTTGTGTCGGAGACAAGCAGCACTAGCAATTGAAATCAGAAGCAGTGTCTCCAGGCTATTTTAGGAGAAGAGCTGTCAGAGCTGAGGGAGGAGGGTGGTACTGGGGGCTAACAGAAAAGGGCTGGTCACTACGGAGGGCTCTGTAGCATAGTGGTCAACAGCATGCATTTGGGGGTTAGACAGACCTGCATTTGAATCCATATTCAATCACTTACCATTTTAGTTACTTTGAGAAAATCATTTCATCTTTCAAAGTATCAGTTTAATTAAATTATAAAATTAGAAACGTTGTCTTTAGTGATATATCACCGTCCTTCCATCTGTGGCTTCTATCATAAACGCTGGATTATCCTGCCACTGCTAAGGGTTTAAGGAGAGAATGGGAGGCGGGTCACCTCTTCCATACCTATGCCATGACAGACATTGCTAATCAACCACAAATCTCTCTTAGTTGAGCCTTCCTGTGACATCAGAGTCCTCAGATAGCAATTCTAGCAGCTACTCCCAATCGGTCTTGAGCTGGCATGTTCATTGAAATAACAACTCCTGGATTGAAATATTCCTCTTCTTTGACGTTTGATATTTCCATCTGTAAAATTAGGAGTTTGAAGATGATCACTTTCTAATCTTCCTAATTGGATACTCTAGTATTTTAAAGGGCAGAGAAATGGGTCATCAGAGCTTGGATTATTTCACCTTCCATGCCTTATTTAATGCTCTGCCTATAATCAGTAACTCAGATTGTAAAGTTGGGGCTTCTTACAAGAGGAATGAGAAGTAGTCTAGGAAATGGGGGTTCAGGAAGCAAGTAAGGATCCCCCTGATTTTTCATCAATGAGCCTATATTGTTCTCGAAAGATCTATTTAACTATTAAGTTATATAGGTAACATTCCTTCATCACAGTAAAATTAGAAACTATAGATAAACAAAAGATAAAGTTCACTATTAAAATGTGGTTGTGTACTTTCTGTCCAGACTTTTTCTGTGTGTATTTGTATATTTAAGATAATTTATGAACATATTTTCATGTTTTTAAATATGTTCTTCTTTATTGTTTACAATGCCATCATTCTGATTTAATTTATCCTTTTTCTTGCACTTGACTTTTGTGCTTTATAGTCTCTATGTCCCCATGGGACCTAGATCTTGGTTGGGGCAGATAGACATGAAAGAACTGATTATGCTGCATCTTGATATGCTGTAGTAGAGATTTATACAAAATTTTACAGGGACACAGGTTGTCGAATGGTGAGTGGGCCTGGAAGGAAATGGGTCTTTCCGGGGAGAAAGTTATCAGCCAGAACCTGTGGAGATGCGTGGGCCTCTGAAGGAGCCTGGTGTGTGGAGAGTAGTGTATGCAGAAGGGCATGGTGGTGGAGGAGGGGGAAAGAGAAGCAAGCACTGTTAGTGTTTTGTTCATGACTATGTCCTCTGTGTTGCAGTAAGCCATCAATTAATATTTGATGAGTGAATCAATATTCCTAGTACTAATATTGCCCTCATCTCCTTTCTGAACCTTGGTCTCAAGACTAAATTGGAGTAGGGCCGCGTGTACCCAGTCAGGTCTCGGATTGCCTGTGTGGCAGAGTCTGTTCATGTCCCTCCTATAGCCCTTTTGGCCTTTTCATTGTGCACACTTTGCCCACAGTGTCAGAGAGGTAATGCCCCCTGAGGATCATCATCATCCAGTGATTTACTGGAGTTAGTTTGTAAATACCTTGCCTCTTTTACCCCTTGGGAGTAATGTGGAGGCACCCTGGCTCTCTGAGTGTCCCACAACAGTCACTTGCCCTTTATTGACTATTTTTGTTTCCCTGTCTCATTCTCCATTTTGCCACTGGTGTTTTCTAGAATTCTGTCCCAAACAAATTACTTGCACTCAACTCCTGTTTCGAGATCTGCTTCTTATGAAGTACCGGCACCATGTGACTCTCGAATAAGCCAAAGACGACTGGCTGGTCTTTCTGGAATCCTGTCTTAAAATAACCTGAACCAGAAATAAGTTCACAAACGAAGTGTTTCCTTCCAGACTCTCCTTCTTGAATACTGGCTCAGGGTGAGCTAAACGAACATGTATTCTTAGCTGGGGTGTTGCAAAAACAATTCTCTTTCCATGCATCATAATGTAACATAGATAATCATCAAAGTATCTGGTTGGATCTGAAACACCAATAAAGCCTCGGCTAGCTTCAAAATGGCATCTGCCATGCTTTCTTTTATAAAAAACAATTCTAGAAGTGAAAATATTACGTGTAACTACATCTTGGCTGGTTGGCAAAGAGGAGTTTATATTTGAGTTCAGTTACTTAAAGCCACAAAAAAAGAAAAATGTTTGAAATTTACATCTGAGACATTAAAATTTTTTAATGCAGTTTATTTTTATGTATTTTAATTTGTTTCTGCAGCACTTTGACTTTCAATATCCAGGACCTGTGGGTGGACAGGTTAAAAAATTAAGGTGTTCACTTTGGTCTGGGAAGCGACATGATAACAGTTTTTAAATCAGTGTGCCTGTGTGTTTATGTAAACGATTTCTCTTAATCACATCTTGCACTCTCTGACAGTGCATGTGGAAAATGGAATCTAGCGAGTGAGTGTTGGAGCTGGGAATTAAACCCTACTATATATAATTCTGATGTGTGTGGTATGCCCACCTTACCTAAGCGATTTTCCCCTAATACCTTAATAATGAGATTTTAGATGTACATTTCTCACTGTTCGAATGTTGTGCCCTTGGCATGGAAAAGAGACCAAAGTGGATGAACTAGTGCACTTTCCTCCCCTTTATTTAATATATTAGTATTGCAAGCATTTTGGGTCTTGAAAGTAAGAAATTTGAATTTTCTTCCAAGTGCAAAGAGGAACTGTTGATGTTTTTTTTGGAAGGGGCATGGTCTGATCTGATTTGTGTTTAAGAGAGGAGTTAGTAAACTCTGTTAAGAGTGCGATAGTACACGAATGAGGCTTTGTAGGTCACACTGTTTCTGTTGCAGCCATTCAATTTGCCACTGTATTGTGAAAACACATGGATAATACTTAAACAAATGGCTGTGTTCCTAATGCTTTATTTATTATGAAGACAGGTAGCTATCACAATTTTAAAAGGTCGCTTTGACTGCTTTGTGGAGCTTATGGGGAGGGGAAAGGATAGAAGCCTGAGACCAGTAGGAAAGCTATTGTAGTAATTCTGTAAAAGATAATGGTAGTTTACCTTGACCGGGTGTCTCAGTTGGTTGGAGCGTAATCCTGTACACCAAAAGGTTGTGGGTTTGAACCCCAATTGTGATGTGTATGGGAGGCAAAAGAGTCGATGTTTCTCTCTCACAGTGATGTCTCTCTCTCTCCCCTTCTCCCTTCCTCTCTTTTTAAAATCAATAAACATATCCTTAGGTAAAGATAAAAAAAAAAAAAAGAAGATAATGGTAGCGCCCCCTGTGGTGGTGATCAGTGAGATCAGGAGAGAGGTCTGCTTTGGGATATATTTTGGAGGGAGAGCTGAGATGCTTGGGCACATGAAGGAGCCTGGCTAGTGGAGGGTAGTGTGTACAGAAGAGCTGAAGGATTGGATGTGAGAATTGAAGTTAAAAAGAGAAACAAGGATGACTTTTGTTTCTGGAGCTTGGACAACCAAGGGATGGGTGCTGAGATGGTAAGCATGGAGGAAGAAGCAGTTCTATTACTTTCAAAGTCAAGTTCTGGTTTACTTCTAGCACCTCCAGTTGGGGATTTGGCAAGTTTGCTTTGTGTAAAATGGAAAACTGCAACTTTCAGATGAATGGACTTCGAACAGAATCACATAAAATGTTTTTGGATTGATTTCATGGGAGCTTCCAGCATGAGAACACATCACGGATGTTATGCTTTGATTTGAATATACTTAGGCATGTGAACACCAGCGCCCCTGCTCCCCTGCCAATCGGGAGCCACTGCAGTCAAGAGAACTGATGATGTAATGCTGAGTGCCCCATACCAGGTAGCACACTGCTTGCTATATTTAAAACAGATGCTCAGATATGTTAGAAAAAAGAGAACTGTTAAATAGGCTTTTGTGTCATATTAGAGATCATGTGGCTCTGATTTATATACAGTGGGTTTGGGGCTTCTGTTACCTTTGACTTTTTTTGTTCAATACATTCAGGATAAATGTAGTTACAATACTTTGAAGTGTAATAGAAGTAAATGATTTCCTTTACCTTTCACTCCCCCTGATATAATATTTGTGTGTGTGTGTGTGTGTGTGTGTGTGAGTTGAGCTGAGCTGACAAAAATGCCTCTAATAGTGTGCAGAGATCCTTAGGGAAAACATGCATCTCAAGCTTTGTGATCCTGAGCTAGGTATAGTGTGGCTGGGGTACTTTTTCCTCTTATTTCAGAAACAAATAATTTGGGGCAAAGTGTAAATGCTTTAATAATCCTTGGGATATCAAGACCCAGAAGACTAAAGATATATCAAAAAATGATTCTGAAGTATCATAGTAAAATTCTGTGAATTCAAAGTAAAAATCTCTTGAATAGAAAGTGCTATCCCTCCAGCTCTTGAGCAGCTGAGATCTTTAGGAAGACAGTGATGGCATCAGGTAAGATAGGTCTTTGTAGTCAGACCATTCTCATACCAGTGATGACTTTTGGAAACTTCTGGACTCTGGGGTAACTTAAAATATGGCAGACCCTATGAGGCAGGATCTCAGAAGAATATATTGGCTGCATGACACCCCAATTTCCACAGGAATCAAGGAATGAATACTCTTGTCCATACCGGATTCAGAAAGAGGAGTGTCTGTAATGGGGGAAGCCAGGGCCCCTCAAAAGGGGGTTTTAATGGGGTCCAGAACTTGGGGTATCCAAGAAAAATATAAAGATACTCTCCCCTCCAAGGGGGGCTCACATGGGGGATGGGAGACCTGGAGCCAGGCCATTGAGAGTTACTTTGTGTATCAGTAACAGGCCAGCTTCACACCTGAAGTGGAGCAGGGCCATTGAGAGTCATTTTGCATGTCAATAACAGGATAGCTTCAGACCTCATATGCAAAAATAGTTATTTTACATCTCAACAAAGCTAACCAGGAAGGTCTGAAAAACTTTAACGCAGGATGTATCTGAAAAGGGGAGACAGAGCCTGCGGAGAGAAAAAGGGGCACAGACTCTGGGGAACAATGTGAAGACCACGAGAGAAGAAAAGGCAAACCCTGGCTGGTGTGGCTCAGTGGATTGAGCACCAGCCTGCGAACTAAAGAGTTGCCGGTTTGATTCTCAGTCAGGGCACATGCCTGGGTTGCTGACCAGGTCCCTGGTAGGGGGCACGCAAGAGGCAACCACACATGGATGTTTCTCTCCTCCTTTCTCCTTCCCTTTCCCTCTGTCAAAAAAAAATAAAATATTAAAAAAAAAAAAAAAAAAAAAAAAAGAAAAGGCGAGGAAAGCACTTTTGCTAGTGGGCCATGAGAAGGTTTTGGATTAAGAACTGGGGATCGTAGCGATGCAGTGGATGGTGCTGGGAACAGTGAGAGGCCTGCCTAGCTGAGCCCCGGACTTATGTTCTTTTTTCTTCTGAAGGACGGTGTCCCTGACCTCCCTGACCGGCCTGACCGGGCAAAGCGGTGGAAGGCAGGACTGTGTGTGTTGGTGGGTGTTTTAAAGGGATTTTGAGATTTAAGGGCGACATTTAGTTATTAATCAAAATCTGTATAACTTTTGAATAAATAGTTCTTTTCCTTTTCACCAAACTCTGCCATTGAAGGCCGTAATTCCAAGAGTGGCAGGCAAAGGACCTGCACCCGAGGGACCCAGAGGAGGAGGGGTGGCGTTGTTTCGGTAACAACCCCTGGGGCTCCCCCAATGCAGGTCTATTATTCAGTAGCGTGTCCACTAGGATTTTCTAAGGGAACGTCCCCAGTTTCCCGTCTGATAGCTGGCTCCTCCACCATCATGATAAATAACAAAACAAAAGGGTCAAGAGAGAAGGTTTCTGAGTCAGGAACCTTGTTCACACAGTTTTTATCTTTGTTATTGCAAATGGTTCACAGCAGATTCCTCAGCACCCCATGCCTCTTACTGTGAACTCTGAAATTCCTAGATTTTATATGACAGAGTGTATGGAGACACTCATATACTTTTGCTTCAATACTTAATTCCCTGGATTACACCTTAATGTATTCATACACTAAAATTCCTGTTCTCTATGACTGTAAATAATCTTGAGGTCTAGAAGTATCTTTAACAGATTTATTCTAATATGCTTAACTGGAAATGAAAAGAATACGGGTAGACTTTCTGTAGCAAAGTGTAGCAAGGTGGAAAGTGGAAAAAGCAAGCAGATGAAAGTTGTTTGAGTTATGAAATCTTCATGTAATTAATATCAGATTGTTCCATGATTAATAATACTATTTTTCTACCTAACAGTAATGAAGTTTGGTGAGTTGAATTTTTATAATCAGATATTTTTAAAACTTTCAGCCTGGAAAAACATTCACTGGCAATGAGTGAAAGTCAGTTTCCTAGCAATATTGTCAGCTTTCAGCTTATATGAGTAGGCTTAAAGGTTTATGAGTTTTTGGCTCTTAAAATTATTAAATTGTTCGTGTAATCTCTTTTAGGCCTGGATTAATTTTGTTGCATATTTTGGGCCTGGTCACTTCTGTTAATCCACATGGTTGTGTTACTTTCTCATTTTACACTCAAAGTGAAAATCTCCCAGGGATTTACCTGCTAACCTTTTCTTTCCTAGTCCATAAAAATAACTACAGAACTGACCCAGGCTAGATATTCATTTAATCACTTAAATTGATGATTATTATTTTATCCTCACCTGAGGACATGCTTTGAGAGGGGAAGGGAGTGAGAGAAAGGAGAGAAATGTTGATGTGAAAAACATTGATTGATTGCCTCTTGCACGGGCCCCAACCAGGGACTGAACCTGTAACCCAGGAATGTGCCCTGACTGGGAATAGAACCCATCAACTTTCAGTCAGTAGGAAGACACTCCAACCAACTGAGCCTCACCAGCCAGGGCTATACATGGTGCTAGGTGGGTACCAGACCTATCAGGGAGATTACTTCATAAGTTATATAAATGTCTAACTACTATGCTGTATACCTGAAGTGAATATAATATTGAAAATGAACTGCAATTGAAAAATAAAAAAGTTTTAAAAATTGAAAAATGAAAAAAATTTATTGCAAAGACAATGTGAGGTCTACTCTCAATAGATTTTTAAGTGTACAATACAGTATGATCAACGACAGTACAGTGCTGTGCAGGATATCTCTAGAATTTAGTCATTTTGTATAACTGATGCTTTATGCCCATTGACTCAGGGTTTTTACTCAGTTGAGCCTCACTTCCATGTGATTTCTTTTTTCTTTTCTTTTTTTTTTAATGTTTGTTGAGGCTTGGTTAGAGAAGGTCATCGTTAGACTCTCCCCTCTGGGTGGATAGACATTGAGCCCTCAACAGTTTTTAAATATATTTTTTAAGTGAGCCATGAATCCTCTTAATCATATTTAAGTATGTTTGTGTTTATTTTGAGTAATTAATACATTCACATAATTTTTTAAAAATAAAAATGATCAAGAACCACATAGCACAAAGATTTTTCTTTTACCTCTGTCTCCCTCTATCCCTTTTTATTACCCGCAAACAAAGGTAGTACATTCTTTTATGTCCTTCCAAAGGGGTTTTTATGCATATACAACAGATAAAATGCCTTCTATCCCTCCTCACACAGTTGGGGACATTACATACACTATTTTAACCTTTAAAAATTTTTTTCCACTCAGTAACACATCTTGCAGCACAGATGCAGATTTTTATTGCCTACCTAAAAAGACCTCACTAATAAAAATAACTGTATGAGGCTCTCCCCTTAGCTAGCCTACATTACTTTGTCTTAGGTAGAAATTTATCATGATGGATTGTAAACAAAAAAAAAAGGCTGAAATCCTAATTTGTCTGAGACATTTTTCTGTTGCTCAAAAAATGTCTGTTGTGTGCATAAGAAGAAGGAGCATGCTAGGTGACCACCTGTAAAAAAGGCAGTGAGGTTGGTTTAGCTTGATTTAATTTTAGGGGAGCCATGATCTAGAGAGGGGTCCTGCTATTTCTAAATGCTCTCAAAACATTTTTTTAAATATTTCTCATGGAATTTTTGTGGACGACCAACCTCTAGGCCAGTGAATTTCAACCTGTGTGCTGCAAAAAATTTTAAAACATGCAATACCTACTGTTTGTTTAGTCAGGACACTGATGTCTTTTTTCCCTTAGATTGTCAAATAAAAAAATGAAAACAGCCAACATAACAATAGCCATCCAGAGTGAAAGAATCAAAATTATAACTATTTTATGTTGGATTGACAAAGGATATATTGTTTGGTGTGCCACAGAATTTAATAATTAGTTTGTGTGTGCCGTGAGATGAAAAAGTTTGAAAATCACCACTCTCGGAAATGGTCTCTTTTCAAAAATCCTCCTCTCAGTTCTTCCTGGAAGCTCCCCATTGCCCACGGACTTTCAGGGATTGCTGTAGTGCGCCTGCACACTGTTACCACAACTGTAAGCTCCTGCAGAAGCCTGGGTGTATGTTGTCTGTGAGCCTTGCTCCTCTGCCTTCCTGCCATATATGACTTCCTCAGTCATCTTAGCCTTCTATTCCCTCTGAACTGTAATTATTTTATTTTTATCAAACATAGACAATAATTTTCTGTTATAGCCCAGTGTGCAGTTGGGCAGGATGTTCTCTATTTAACTCTAGGTAATATCATTCACAGTGTAGCTTCCATAGATTAGTATATTTATGTCAGTAATGTAAATATTTTATATTTAATATATTCAGCTATTTAAAATCATAATATATGAGGGAGAACCACCTCAAAACTGGAATTTATTTATAAAAAATCGTGCATTTATTCTTACATGTTTAAACTTCAGTCACCTTCAAAGCACTCTCCATTTGATGCAATAACGCCTATCGAGATGTTTTTTCCACTGCTCAAAACAGTTTTCGAACTCATCAATTTTGATGCCTTTTAGTGTTTGTGCTATTTTTTGTTTCACCACTTCCACATCTGCAAGACATTTCCCTTTGAGGACTTTTTCATCTGGGGAAACAAAAAAATGTCACTCGGGGGGAGATTGGGTGAATAGGAAGGGTGGGGCACTGGGGTCATGGCGTTTTTGGTCAAAAACTGCTGAATTATTAGCATGGTGTGGGCAGGTACACTTGTAAATCGCATATCATGAAATGGGCAAATGCATTTAGCCTTCAAAAGAATTCATTGAAGCAGAACACAGCCTCTCACAACAACGCCAGCTGGTACACGGATACAGATGGGTTCCTAGAACACCCACATAGCAGGGGGGGAACCTATACTACAAGGGACCCATCATCTAGAAGATAATTATGTTTTTTTGGTCCCTCCTCATATGATCATTTATTATCATAATTATAGATGATGCTGTATTAATATATATTTATTGCAAATATATTTGATAAATTATACTATAGGCATACTATATGATATAAAATATGTATATAATACAGATTATGTCTAATAAAATATATATTAATTATGACAATTTTCCACTGGGGGTTGTCAAGTATCTTGAGAAAGGGAGGCTTTTTTCCAGTTTGCACAAACACTAAATAATAATGAGTAGTCACCCTGGCCTCTGTGGTAAAGAAAATGTGAGCAAGATGAGGAATTGATGTGCAGTCTGCGAGGATGGAGCACATAGTGCCATTATCTTTGCCCCAGTGCGCCAAGCATGAAGCATAGCCCTGTCTTGTTCTTGCTCCATACATACAGGGAAAACTCTGCTTTATTTTCCTTAAAATATTTTAAAGGCCTGACTTATTTCCTGCTTGTCTTTTTTGACATTCCTGTGGACCAAGTTAATTTTACGTGTTTATCTTCCATGATAGCCCCCATGCCATTTTGTCAAAGCTGTGAGGACTAGACTTTGTGCTGGGTCCTCTCTTGAAGTCTGGGTGAATCCCACAGGTATATGTCCTCTGGGAATTCATCAACAGTGTTGATTTTTTAAAGTATCTTCATATTGCTTTCCACAGTGGCTGCACCAGTCTCCATTCCCACCAACAAAAGGGTTCTCCTTTCTTCACATCCTCACCAGTACTTGTTTGTTGTTTATTGATGATGGTCATTCAGACTGTGAGGCGTTATCTCATTGCATTTCTCTGATCATTAGTGACATTGAGCATTTTCACAAGTCTGTTGGCCATCTCTCTGTATATCCTCTTTGGAGAAGTATCAGTTCAATTCCTTTGCCCATTTTTTAATTGGATTGCTTGTTTTTTTGGTGTTGAGTTTTGTAAGTTCTTTATAAATTTTGGATATTAACACCTTATCAGATGTATCAACAAATATGTTCTTTCCTTCTGTGGGTTCTTTTTATTTTGTTGGTAGTTTTGTTGGCTGTGAAAAACCTTTTAGTTTGATGTAGTCCCATTTGTTTATTTTTTATTTTGTTTCTCTTGCCTGAGGAGATATATCAGATAAAATATCGCTAATATTTTAATGGTAAATGGTAATGGGAAAAAATAAAATAAAAAAATAAACAGAAAAAAATAAAACCATGGTCTTGAGCATCCGTGACGGAAGAAATCCAGAGACTTGGAGGATAAACTAAATAGACTGCCCTGACCACTGAGGGGAAAAGAAGTGTTGCTCAGTGCTGCACTATAAATAATCATGGAGCACAGAGGCAGATGGAGTTACAAGTCTGCCATCTGAGTTGAGTCCTAAAGGAAGTGTAGATTTCAATGGGAGAAGAATGGTAGAGGCATTTAAGGCAAAGGCATGAAGATATGTGACAACAGTGATAAGCAATGTGTGATATAAGTGAAAGCATATGGCAGCAGAGAAGATGACACACCTGAAAAAACTGAGCTTTGCCTGATTTTAAAGGGCTAGAATGCTGTACTAAATCACTGGGAAACTTCCCTGAAGGCGGCTGCGGCAGGGAATCCTCTCAGAGTTTTAAGTTGTCATGTCATAAAATGAGATTTAAGTTTTAAACAGATAACTACCAATGCTTTCTGAAGATAATTGGACTGTCTTTGGACTTTGGTGCCACAGTGCAAGAAAGAAAACCCGAGTAGCTGAATTAGGGCAAGGGCAGTGGATACAAAAATAGGGAACCAATTCAAAAGGCAATTTTAAGGAAAAAGAATCAGTCTCAGTGACACAGAAAGTACATGCACATTAAAAAGAACTTAACCTCTAGACTGGGTCCCCTAAAAACCACTTTAGTATTTTTAGGTTCTTGCCTCTTATCATACCAAGGGGACAATTGTCAATTTTACTGTCAGAGTTTATTTTTACATGTCTTGTGCCATGTAGCCATTTTTTTTTCTTACAGACATCAAGTTTGAGGGATCACACCCACAGTTTTTTAGAATCTTTTAAATATACTATCCAAAGTCAGGGATGGAAAGCAATCCCAATAAAAGTGCCAACTAAACTGTCTTATGAAGTTAGATAAGCTGCTACTAAATTTCATGTGGAAAAACAAACATGCACAAATAGGAGGGAAAACACTGAAAAGAACAAGTATGAGGGTGGAGTAAGCAATGCTAGTTATGAATACTAGATACTTTGACTCTACAATAATCAAGACAGTGTGTTACTAGCACATGAGTGAATAAACAGACTAATATAATACAACCAGAACTACAGAATCAGACCCAAATATACATGGAAACTCAGCATATAACATAGGTGTCATCTTAAATCAATAGGATAAAGATCGATCTGTCAAGATCTTTCTGTAAATGGCTCTGGAACGGTTGCGTAGCTGTTTGGAAAACAGATAAAATTAGAATCACATTTCACACAATACACAAAAATAAACCACAAATAGATGAGAAACCGAAATGTAAAAAATGAAACCATGCAAGTACTAGTAGAAAATACAAGTGAATTCCTCTTTAATCTTAGTGTAGGAAAAGGCTTTTAAAAAAATTGAAATATATTTGACATACTGTGTAAATTTAAGGTGTTCGACATGTTAATTTGATACATTTACATATTGTAATATGATTGCCATTATAGCAATAATTAGCACCTCTGTCGAGTCACCTAAAATTATCATTTCTTTTTAGTTGCTGAAATAATTAAGATGTAGTCTCTTAGCAAGTTTGATTGTAATAAAATACTGTTGTCTATATCCACTATACTGTGCAATAGATCTCTGACACTTATTTACTACTCATTGTTGTTTGTACCCTTAAATCATGTCTATCCTATCCCCCTAACCCCTGGCAACTGCCATTTTACTCTGTTCTTGCAAGTTTGGCATTTTTAGATTCCACATGTAAGTGATATCATACAGCATTTGACTTTCTCTGCCTGACTTATGTCACTTAGAATAATGTTCTCGAGATCCATCCATGATGTTGAAAATGGTAGGATGTCCTTCTTTTTCAGTTGAATAATATTCCATTGTGTACACAGACCACATATTCTTTATCCATTCATCTGTTGACAGGCACTTAAGTTCTTTCTAAGTCTTAGCTGTTGTGATTAATGGTGCAATGAACATGGGAGTGCAGATATATCTTCAATACCCTGTTTTTATTTCCTTTGGGTATATACCCAGAATTGGAATTACTAGATGATATGTTAGTTCTATTTTTATTTTTTTGAGGAACCTTCATACTGATTTCCATAGTGGCTGAACCAATTTACATTCCCACCAACAGTGCATAAGTGTTCCCAGTTCTCCCTGTTCTACCCAACATTTGTTATTGCCTGTCTTCTTGATGATAGCCATTTTAACAGATGCTGAGGTTGTGGGGGATATACCAGAGGATTATAATACAGCTCTGTCCTCTTGAGCTTTGTCTTTACATAACAAAACATTTAAAACCCAGCTCAAGCAGTTGTGGTACAGAAGAATAGTTTTTAAAAGCGGATTTGTAGACTAATGCGAGGTTTTAAAAGATACAGATCTGAAAGTTACATGCTGATTCAGTAATTTTAAAGTGGTCCCTATATAAAGGACCCGTGGACAAAGCCAAAATGGGGAAGGATTGCGGGTGGGAGGTGGGGGGTGGGGGGTGGGGCAGGGGAAAGCAGTGGTGGGAAAATGGAGACAAGTGTATTTGAACAATAAAAAAAGGAAATTATATCAAAATAAAAGTTAAAAATAAGTGAAAAAAATGTTCTTCAGGTAATCTGGATGCATAGCAGATGCTGTGTTCTTTGGAAGTACAGTTTTTAAAAGACTTACGAGCTAGACAGGTCAGAACTGGTTTGCTTTGCTGAAATTTGCACTGATCTTTTGAAAATCTGGAAGGATTCAAATTTAATAGCTGAAGGAGAGAAGGTGTTCCTGGTGATGGAAACACTGTGGGCAAAGTTTATGAGGTTGTTGGAAAGGAAGTTTTCAAAATGAGTAAAGAGACTGATGTAGAGAAGAAAACAGTGCATGCATGGAGAGTGGAAACGAGATTGAGAGGAAACTGCTTGATTCCTTTAAAAAAGACTTTCCAAATGACTGCTGTGTGCCACTCCCATCGCAACACTTGTGGTCACAGTAGAGGGCATAGAGCAGTCTCTCCACACTTCTCAGCTCTTTGCAGTCCTTTGCAACTATTGCAGTTTTTCATGTTTGCTTTTTAGCAAAACTTTTTATTTTATAAATATCCTATTTTGAAGTCTTGTGAATGTTTTTGAGAAATTGATATGAAATACTTATTTCATATACTTGTATAAAATGCTTTATATAACTTTTTGCATGTAGACTATGACAGATCTATATGGTTTCTAATAATGATGAAGATTTTAAAATAGTAATTAAAAGAATTCATCATTTTGTTGTAACAGAATACCTCTGCTAGAAACAATGTACTGGTGTGTGTGTATGAACATGTTATTTATTTTTTAAACAGAAATTTCATTTGGATACCCGAGGAAATAAGTTTAAAATCTTTTACTCTCTCTTCCCTATGGCCCTACCTATTCTATCACTGTGTTTTTCTTTTATGAGATACATGAATTCTGTTTCTGAAATACACAGTTCATGATCTGATGAATACGAGGAAACAATTGTGTTGAGCTTGAGAGGGGAAATCAAGGGAGAAATCCATCCCTCCTCCCGCATTCTTTTCAATTCACCTTCCTTTTTCTCTTTCCTTCTTTCTTATTTTTTACTAGGCCTGGATATTGCATAGGTAGAAAAAATAAACGTGGTTTCTGCACTGGTGACAGTCACAATATGGCAGAGAAGGTTGATGTTAAATAAATATGTTATACAAATAGTTTTTTGCTGCTGCTGCTGTTGCAGTCACGGCAGGTGTTATGAAGGGATTACTTCATTGTCACATAGCAAATAACTTGGCATTTACCCTAGTTTCTAGAAAAAGGGAGGGACAGTTAACTTGAAATCTGTAAGATTAGTAAGAGTTAGCTAGAATTTGTATCTTAAAACTCATTCCTTTAAAGTGTAAAATGTAGGGGTCTTTAGTGTATTTACAGAAACGTGCAACCATCACCACTATGTAATTTCAGAACATTTTTTAAAAAGATTTTATTTATCTTATTTTAGAGAGAGGGGAAGGGAGGGAGAAGGGTAGAAACAAACCTCAATGTGTGGTTGCCTCTTGCACGCCCCCTACTGGGGACCTGGCCCACACCCCAGGCATGTGCCCTGACTGGAAATCAAACTGGTCACCCTTTGGTTCGCAGGCAGGCACTCAATCCACTGAACTACACCAACCAGGGCTAATTTCAGAACATTTTTATTACTCCTCAAACAAAACCATATATACCCATTCTTTACTGTGAATTTTCTCTTCGCCTGATTTTTGTGTCAGGGAAATGTGTACTTCATAGAATGAGTTGCAAAGAGTTTCCTCCGGTTTGTTTGTTTTTTTGGAAGAGTTTGTGAGGGTTTAGCACTACTTCTTCCTTAAATGTTCAGTAGAATACACCAGTATAGATATAGACACAAAAAGATACAAAGTGATGCACTACAGATTCAAAGACACATAGGTTGAAAGTAGAAAGATTAAAAACATATAATGCAAGCAGTGACTAAAGACAGCTGAAACAGCTATAAGAATATCAGACAAAAAGCTAAGCAAATCAACTTACTAAGGACCAAAAAAGGACATTTTATAACGACAGAGCGTAACTCTATCTGATCCTTTGGTAATATAATTATAAATACATATGCACAAAATGTGAAACAATGCTGACCAAACTAAAAGCAAAAGTAAACAGGGATAAATTCCATTTGATCATGGTGTATGATCTTTTTAATGTACTGTTGAAAAAAGTTTGCTAATGTTTTGTTGAAATTGTTTGCCTCCATATGCGTTAGATATGTTAGCTTGCAGTTTTACTTTCTTGTAATATTTTTGTTTGGCTTTGGTGTCAGGGCAATGCTGGCCTTGTGAAATGAGTTTGGGAGTGTTCCGTCCTCTTTAATTTTTTGGAAGAGGTTGAAGTAGATTAGCATTAATTCTTTTTGGAATGTTTGGCAGAAATCACCAGTGAAACCATGTGGACCTTTTTTTTTTTTTTTTTTTTTTTTTTTTTAATGTTGGGAGGTTTCTGCTTACTGATTCAATCTCCTTACTCATTATTGGTACCTTTAGGTTTTCTATTTTTTTCATGATTCAGTTTTTGTAGCTTGTATATCTCTAGGAATTTATCTGTGACTTGTAGATTATTTGGTTTCTTGGAATATCATTGTATTTAGTAGTCTTTTATGATCTTTTGTATTTGCATGGTATCATTGTAATGTCAGCTCTTTCACTTCTGATTTTGTCTTCACTCATTTTTTCTTAGACAAGCTAAAAGTTTGACAATTTTGTTTACATTTTTAAAATACTAGTTTGATTTCACTGTTATTTTCTATCATTTTTTTGTCTCTATTTTATTTATTTCTGTTCTGATTTTCGTATTTCTTTCCTTATGCTGACTTTGGGCTTCATTTTTTTCCCCCCTACTTACTTGAGGGGTAAAGTTAGGTTGTTTATTTGAACTCTTTCTGTTTTATTTAAAAAAACCCCTAAATTTATTGAGGTGACATTTGTTAACAAGATTATATGTTTCAAGTGTACAAATCTATAATATACTATCTGTGTACTGCGTTGTGTGCTCACCACCCAACAGCTAATCTAACATCACCATATATCTGACCTCCTCTATGCTTTGCAACCTGCTCTCCACTCTCCCCCTCTAGTAACCAACATACTGTTGTTTGTGTCTATGAGTTTAGTTTATTTGTTTTTCTTTGTTTGTTGCTTGGTGTTATTTATCCCACATATGAATGAAATCATATAGTTCTTGTCCTTTTCCATCTGAGCTATTTTTTTAGCATGATATGCTCAATATTCATTCATGTTTTTGCAAATGGCAGTATGTTGCCTTTTCTTATGGTTGAGTATTATTCCATTGTATGTTTTCTTGATCTAGGAATTTATTGCTATAAACTTCCCTCTAAGAAATGCTTTTGCTGCATTCCATAAGTTTTGGATAGCTCTGTTTCCATTTTCAAGTTTCAAGATTTTTTTTTCTTTAAGCCTTTTTCTTTTTTAAATTTATAAATCATGTTTATTCTATTACAGCTGTCTCAGTTTTTACCCCTTTACCCCCCTCCACCCATCTCACCTCCACCTCCCACTCCCACAGTCAATTCCCACTCTGTTGCCCATGTCAATGGGTCATTCATACTTGTTGTCTATTCCCTTCTCCTTCTTTCCACCATTGTCCTCTTTCCCCATCCCCTCTGGTCACTTTCAGTCTGCTCCATGTTTCCGTGCCTGTGGTTTATTTTGTTCATTAGTTTATTTTGTTGAATGGAGTCCACTTATGGTTGAGATCATATGGTATTGGTCTTTCATCAACTGGCTTATTTCACTTAGCTTAATTTTCTCCAGTTCTATCCATGTTGTCGCAAAAGGGAGGAGTTCCATCTCTCTCTCTTTCTTTCTTTCTTAAATGCAGATTGAGTTTATTTATTTTTAAATGTCAAAGTTAATTATAAAATATTAAAAAAAATTTAAAACCATTATAAAGTCTCAGCAATTAAACCAACATGACACCTGCACAGAAATAATCAAGTAGATCAATGAAATATAATGAGCATCTAGAGACAAACATATAGATCTGTCTAACAATGTAATATATGATTAAGTTGGTATTTCAAATCAATGGGTAAAATAAGACTTAGTCAACAAATAAGGTGCATGGACAACTATTACTTGAAATAAAACAAATTAGAACCCTATTTCACACATTATACAAGAAATATTCAAGTGAGTTAAAAATCAATATGTAGAATCTAAGGAGTTTTAGAAGAAATTAGAACTAATATTTTTCATGACCTGAAGTAAAATATTCAAATTCAGAAGCAATAAAGTAAATATTGACAATATCGCTATATTAAACATTTAACTATATAGTAATATACATATGAAAAAAGTTAAAAGACAAGGAATAGAATAGAAAAGTGTTTGCAACACATCTAAAACATGGTTAATAGGTTTTTTTTTTTATTGTTTCTTTATTGTTTTCGGGAAAGAAGTTCTACAATCCTTTAATCAATAAATGGATAAAGAATACCAAAAAGTCATTTAAAGCTTTTTTTAAAAAAATGATAGAAATAGGAAAGAAATATACTAAAACACGTTTAGTTTCAACAAATAGTAAAGGAACAATTAAAATAACATCATTGTCACAATCAGATTAATGAGTATTAAAAATATTGGTAATATCAAGTATTGGCAACTCTGGAAGGAACTGGGTATTCATAGACTCTCTTTCTTCATCTTAAAGCAGTCCCTTTAGCATATTTTGCAGTGCTGGTTTGGTGGAGGTGTATTCTTTTAGCCTTCTTTTGTCTGGGAGACTCCTGATTTTGCCTTCCATTTTAATTGGGAGCCTTGCTGGGTAGAGCAGTCTTGGTTGTAGACCTTTGCTTTTCATGACTTGGAATATTTCTTACCACTCCCTTCTGGCTTGCAGTGTTTTTGTTGAGAAGCCAGATGCTAGCAATACTGGAGCTCCATTATATGTTACTATCTTTCTCCCTTGATTCCTTTAGGATTCTCTGTTTGTGTTTGATATTTGCCATTTTAATGATGATGTGTCTCGGAGTGGGCCTCTTTGGGTTCCTCTTGAATGGGACCCTCTGTGCTTCCTGGACCTGTGGGACTTTTTCTCTCCTCCAATTAGGGAAGTTTTCTGCCATTATTTTTTCAAACAGGTTCTCTATCCCTTCCTCATCCTCTTCTCCTTCTGGTATCCCTATTATACGGCTATTATTACATTTCATGTTGTCCTGCATTTCCCTCAATGCCTCTTCATTCTTTTTGAGTCTTTTTTCAATTTCTTGCTCTTTCTGGGAGCTTTTTTCCTGCCTTGTCCTCCAGCTCACTGACTCATTCCTCAGCTTCATCTAGCCTGTTTTTGAGTCCTTCTACTGTGTTTGTCAATTCAGAAATTGTACTCTTCACTTCCTCTTGGCTCTTATTGATGCTTTCTATGTCCTTTTTCGTGCTGATATAGTTTGCAGTAAGTTCCTCATATTTTCCCTGTAGTTTTTTGTAATTCTCTCTGAGCTCACTGAGTTCATTGAGCTTCCTTAGAACCGTGGTTTTGAACTCAATATCTGATAGTTTACTTGCCTCTATTTCATTTAGTTCTCTTTCTGGAGACTTCTCCTTTCCCTTCGAGTGGGGCGTATTTGTCTTCCCATTATTTGTGAGACTCTTCTCTTTTGCTTCTGCTTCTTAAGTTGATCTGTCTTGATTTCCTGACTTTGTGGTGTGAACTATGGTTGGAGACCACTGTATTTACTTTCTGGACCTGCCTCTGATGATGTCAGATGTCATCCCTGTCTGACCTTAGGCAGTATGTTTGAGACTTCCAGGAATCTACTGTCTGTGGCTTTCTCCTTCAGCTGTTAATCTATTCACTCTGCACTCAGCAGGCCGCCTTAGACAGCTCAGGGCAGGGTAGAGTCCTCCTGGGGGCGGGGTTATTTGGTTCTCTCATGCTGCTGTGTATGGGGGAGGAGTCTGCACTGGGATCCTGCCAACTACTCTCTGTTCTCTCCCCAAAGCGTCTGTCTCCAGTCTCTCTTCAAGTGTTGCTAGACCACTCTGCGCCCCCTTTAGCCAGGAATCTACTGTCTGTGGCTGCCACTCTGCACTCAGCAGGCAGCTTAGACAGTGCAGGGTGGGGTGGAATCCCACCTCGGGGAGAGGGTCTTTGGGTCCTCTGAAACTGCTGCTGCTCAGGGGGAGTGGTGTCTGTCTGACCAAAATGGCTACTGCCACATGGGGGATGAGTCAGCACCTAGATCCTGCTGGCTACTCTCTCAGTTCTCTCCCCAAAGCCTCCTTCCCCAGTCTCTCCTCATGTGTCTCTAGACCACTTTGCCCCCACCTTTGCCAGAGACCAGGGTAAGTGGCCTCAAATAAAAATTTATGCGTTGGCTCTTTAAACAGTTCTTTGCGTCTTCAGTCGCCTGTCTCTGGCAGAGAGCAACCCTGCCGCTTTTCGCAGCTGGCTGTTTTCTGTGTACGTTTTGGGCTCTGGTGCTGTGGGCTAGAGATCCCCGCTTTTGGTTTAGACCCTGCTCTTCTCAGGGGGATCCAACTGGCTGTCTCAGTATCCTTCTGGTGCTGCCACCTGTGGGTGCCCTGCCTGCCTTCTCGAGTCTCTACTGTACCTCTTACCGATTAGATTGTGCTAAAGCCGATTTTTTTGTCTCTGAAGTTACAGGGCTCCTCTCTCACTGTTGTTCAGTTGTTTGTTTCAGGTGATTTCTCCACAATTTAGTTGTAATTCCAGGTTGGTCCTGGGAGGAGGTCAGTGCGCCCCCCCCACTCACCCCTCCACCATCTTGATTCTTCAAGACATTTTTTGATTTCCCTTATTATTTATTCTTTGATCTATTGGTTAAGAAGTGTATGTTTAATTTCCACATATTTCTGAATTTTTCAGTTTTCTGTTATTGTTTTTATACTATTATTGGAAGAATGCTTATGATGACTTCAAATTTATTTAAAAGATTTATTTATTTGATTTTTATTACTTATGCCATTACAGCTTTTTCTCCCTTTGCCCATCTCCCCCCAGCCCCACCCTCCCCACCCTCAGGCAATCCCCATATCATGCCCATGCCTATGGGTCATGCATATATGTACTTTGGTTAATCCCTTCACCTTCTTTCATCCAGTTGCCCCTCCCCTCTGACAGCTGTCACTCTGTTCCATGTATCTGTGCCTCTGTTTCTATTTTGTTCATTAGTTTATTCTGTTCATTAGATTTCACATATAAGTGAAATCCTGTGGTATTTGTGTTTCAGGGACTGGCTTATTTCACTTAGCATAATATTCTCCAGCTCCATCTGTGCTGTCACAAAAGGTAAGAGTTTCTTCTTTTTTATGCTGCGTAGTATTCCAGTGTGTAAATGTGCCAGTTTTTTTTTTACCCACCCATCTACTGATGGGCACTTAGGTTGTTTCCAGCTCTTGGCTATTGTAAATAACACTGCTATGAGCGTAAGGGTAAATATATATATATATATATTTTTTTTTTTTGTACTGGTGTTTCAGGATTCTTCAGCTATATTCCCAGAAGTGGAGCCACCGGGTCAAAAGGTATATCCATTTTTAATTTTTTGAGGATACTCCATCTGTTTTCCACAATGGCTGCACCAGTCTGCATTCCCACTAACAGCGCACTAGGGTTCCCTCTTCTCCACATCCTTGCCAGCACTTTTTGTTTGTTGACTTATTGATGGTAGCCATTCTGACATGTGTGAGGTTGTATCTCATTGTGGTTTTACTTTGCATTTCTCTGATGATTAGTGATGTTGAGTATTTTTCATATACCTATGGGCCGTCTGTATGTCCTCTTTGGAGATGTGTCTATTCAGATCCTTTGCCCACTTTTTAATTGGATTGTTTGTCTTCCTGGTGTTTTGTATTAGTTCTTTGTATATTTTGGAGATTAAACCCCTATCAGATGTATCATTGGCAAATATGTTCTCCCATACAGTGGTTTCCCTTTTCTTCTTGCTGGTGGTTCCTTTGTTTCCCTAGGAGATGTATTGGCAAAAATATTGCTATGTGAGATATCTGAGATTTTATTGCCTATGTTCTGTTCTACAATTTTTATGGTTTTGCAACTTGCATTTAAATCTTTTCTCCATTTTGAGTTTATCTTGGTGTACAGTGTAAGTTGGTGGTCTAGTTTTATGTTTTGCAAGTACCAGTCCAGTTTTCCCAACATCCATTTATTGAGGAAACTGTCTTTCCTCCATTGTATACTCTTGCCTCCTTGGCCAAATATCCGTTGACCATAAAGGTATGGGTTAATTTCTGGGTTCTCTGTTCTGTTCCATTGCTCTTTATACCTATTATACCAGTACCAGGCTGTTTTGATTACCATGGCCTTATAGTTTGATATCAGGTATTGTGATGCCTCCAGCTCTGTTCTTTTGCAAGATTGCTGAGGATATTCAGTGTCTTTTTTTGTTCCATATACATTTTTGGAATATTTGTTCTAGATCTGTGAAACATGCTATTGATATTTGAATAGGAATTGCATTGAATCTATAGATTGCTTTGGGTAGTACAGACATTTTAATGATGTAAATTCTTCTAATTCATGTACATGGTATATTCTTCCTCAATTTATTTCTTCAGTGTCCTATAGTTTTTCCAAGCACAGGTCTTTTATCTCCTTGGTTAAATTTATTCCTAGGTACTTATATTTGTTGTTGTTGTTGCAATAGTTAATGGGATTTAAAAAAAGTTTCTGATAGTTCATTATTGGTATGTAAAAAATGCCATCGATTTCTGAGTATTGATATTGTATCCTGCTATTTTTCCAAATTCATTTATAGGCATAGTAGATTTTTGGTGGAGTCTTTAGGGTTTTCTACACATAATATCATATTGTCTGTGAATAATGACAATTTTACTTTCTCCTTTCCAGTTGGGTGCTTTTTATTTCTTGTCTGATTGCTATGGCTAGGACTTGCAGTATTATGCTGAACAAGAGAGGCGAAAGCAGATATACCTGTCTTGTGCCTGATCTTAATGGGAATGCTTTTAGGTTTTGCCCATTGAATATGATGATGGCTATAGGTTTTACGTATATGGACTTTATTATGTTGAGGTATGATCCCTCTGTTCTCACTTTGCTCAGAGTTTTGTCATAAATGGTGCTGGATTTTATCAAATGCTTTTTCTGCATCTATTGAAGTGATCATTTGACTTTTATCTTTCATTTTTTTATGTGATGTATCACATTTATTGATTTGTAAATCTTGTACCAACCTTACAGCCTGGAAAAATCCCACTTGATCATGGTGCATGATCTTTTTAAAGTATTGGTGGACATGGTTTGCTAATATATTTTTTTTGAATATTTTAGCATCTGTGTTCATCAGGGTTATTGGCTTGTAATTTTCTTTCTCTATTGTGTCTTTATCTGGTTTTGGAATTAGGATAATACTGGCTTCATAATAATAGCTTGGAAGTCTTCCCTCCTCTTGAATTTTTTCAAATAGTTTGAGAAGGATTGGTGTTACTCCTTCTTTGAATGATTGGTAAAATTCACTTGTCAAGCCATCTGGTCCAGGACTTTTGCTTGTTGGGAGTTTTTTGATTACTGTTTCAATTTCATTAATTGTTATTGGTCTTTTCATCCTTTCTGATTCTTCCTAATTCAGTTTTGGAAGATTTTATGTTTCTAGAACTTTATCCATTTCACTCAGGTTTTCCAATGTCTTGGCATATAGTGTTTCATAGTATTTTCTTATAAGTCCTTGTGTTTCTGTGGTATCAGTTGTAATTCCTCCTCTTTAATTCCTGATTTTATTTATTTGGACCCTCTCTCTCTTTTTCCTTGATGAATCTGGTTAGAGGTTCGTCAATCTTGTTTATCTTTTCAAAGAACCAGCTCTTGGTATCATTTATCTTTTGTATTGTTTTTTAAGTCTCAATGTCATTTATTTCTGCTCTGATCATGATTATTTCCTTCCTTTTACTTACTCTGGACTTAGTCATTATTTTTCTAATTATTTTAGGTGTAGGGTTAGATTTTTCTTCTTGAGGTAAAGCTCTAGTGTTATAAACTTCCCTTTCAGGACTGCTTTCTCTGTGTCCCATAGGTTTTGGGTTGTTGTGTTTTCATTTTCATTTGTCTCCAGGTAATTTTTGATTTTTCCCCTTGATCTCATTAGCCCGTTCATTATTTAATAACATGCCATTTATCCTCCATGTATTTGAATGTTTTTTAGTCTTTTTATTGAGGTTGATTTCTAATTTCATGCCATTGTGATCCAAGAAAATGCTTGATACAATTTCCATCTTCTTGAATTGGTTAAGACTTACTTTGTGTCCTAACATGTGGTCTGTCTTTGAGAATGATCTATGTGAACTTGAGAAGAATGTATTGAGGTATATTCTGCTGCTGCTTTGGAATGAAATGTTCTGTAAATATCAATTAAATCCATTTGATCTAGTGTGTCATTTAATGTCACTATTTACTTGTTGATTTTTTTTTTTTTGGTCTGGAAGATCTATTCATTGATGAGAGTTGAGGTGTTAAAATCCCCTGCTATGACTATTGCTGTTATCCTCTTCCTTCAAGTCCACCAGGATTTTCTTTTATATTAAGGCTCTCCTATATTGGGTGCATATATGTTTACAAGGGTTATTTCCTCTTGTTTGATCGATCCCTTCAGTATTGTTCAGTGACTTTTTTTTTCATCTCTTGTTGTGGCCTTTGTTTTGAATCTATTCTGTTAGACATAAGTATTGCTACCCCAGCCTTTTTTTTTTTTTTTCCATTTCTATTTGTGTGGAATATTTTCCTCCATGCCTTTACTTTTAGCCTGTGTAAATCTTCCGTTCTGAGGTGGGTCTCTTGTAGACATCATTTATGTGGGTCATGTTTTCTCATCCATTCAGCTATCCTATTTCTTTTATTGGAGCACTTAATCCATTTACATGTAAGGTTATTATAGATAGGTACTTATTTATTGCCATTTTTATTGTACATATGTTCCTTTCTCTCTCTGTTTGTTCTTTTTCTTCTTAGAGCAAGTCCTTTAGCATTTTTTTGCAATCCTGGTTTGGTGGTAATGAACCCCTTTGAATTTTCTTTTGTCTGGGAAGCTATTTATTTGGCCTTTAATTTTAAATGATAGCCTTGCTGGGTAGAGTATAAATGGGTGCATGTTTTTATTCTTTATCATTTTGAATACCTCATACTAATCCCTTCTGGCCTGAATTGTTTCTGTTGAGAAATCAGCTGACAGCCCTATGGGGACTCCCTTGTAGGTAACTGACTGTAGTCTCTCGCTACCTTTAAGATTCTCTCTTTGTCTTGGCTCTTTGCCATTTTCATTATGACATGTCTTGGTGTGGATTTCTTTGGGTTCATCTTCATTGGACTCTCTGTGATTCCTGAACTTCAGTGATTTTTTCCTTCACCAGGTTACAGAAGTTTTCTGCCATTATTTTTTCAAACAGGTTCTCTATCCCTTGCTTACTCTCTTCTCCTTCTGGTACCCCTATAATGTGGATGTTGTTACTCTTGATCTTGTCCCACAGGTTCCTTATACTTCCCTTGCTTCTCTTAAGTCTCTCTCTCTTTCATTTTCTCTGGGTGGATACTGTTAATTTGTACTCTACTTTGTGGTTTCAACCCTCTGCTTCATCTAACCTGTTGTTGATTCCTTCTAGTGAGTCCCTTATTTCAGATATTATAATCTTAATTTCTGAATGGTTCTTGTTTATGGTTTCTATGTCCTTTTTAATGCTTACTATTCCTTTGCTTAAGCTCTCACTGAGATCATTCATTCTTTCCCTAAGATCATTGAGCAACCTTATAAGCATTATTTTAAACTCTGTATCTGGTATTTGGGTTCCTCCCATTTAATCTATTTCTTTTTCTTAATTTTTAATTTTAATTTTTTAAAAAATCCTGTTTATTCTACTACAGTTGTCTCAATTTTCCCCCCTTTTCCCTCCTCCACCCATCCCACCCACCCCTCCCCATTCTCACAATTAATTCCCACACTGTAGTGTGTGAATTTCTTTTAATTCTTTCTTTTTCTGGGGATTTCTATTATTCTTTTATTTGGGATATTTTTCTTTGTTGCACCATTTGTTCTCTGTGTGTTAGGCAGATGTGCTATGTCTCCCAATTTTGGTTTGATGGTTTTATGATAAAGGTGTCTCATTGTTGAGGTCAGTGGCACAATCTTCCAGAACACCTGACTGACACAGTCCAGGAGTATTTCTTGTGGGTTATGTGTCACCTCTGTTGTAGTTGAGCCTTAAATGCTGTTGGCCCTTTGGTAGTGGAGTTAACCCTTCAGGCTGGGAGACTGTAAGGGTAACCCTCAAACACCACTGCGGGATGCTGTGCAGCTGCTGCCCCTTGAGGCAGCGGTGTTTCCAGCAGTGTCTGGTGTCCACAGGAATCCTGTTTTTGGTGTACTGATTGTATGGGTAGTTGGGTCAAGCACTGGTGTTGTCTGAAGCCCACCACTGGTTTTGTTGATTTGGATCCACTTGAGGGGGTTCAGATATAGGTCATGGTCAGACATTCTGTGTAGTTGGCCTTGGGCTACCTTGCCTGTAGCTACTATGCTGTTCACTGTTTGTGTCTGTGTCTACTGGACCTGCTTGTGCCTATGAGGGTCCATCTTTGGAAAAGAGGCAGTTTCTTCCTCCCTAGAGCTGTGGCAGCTCTGTATAAGAGCCAAGGTTCCCTGAGTTCTGCCTCCACTTTTCAGCTACTTTGCCTCTCTTTGAGGTTTCCTGCTCTTCCTCCTGAGCCTTTTGATAAGAGTCTCGGATTAGCCCAGGCCAGTTAAGATAGGGCTAGTATCTTTTCCCCTACTAGTGGGTCATGTAATCTGTAGGGTACTCAGTGAGAAGGAATTAGCCGCTGCTTCAAAGCCAAACCCTTCAGTTTCTGCCAGAGACTCCAGCTCTAGTTTCCTCAGGGGAGCTCACTGCCAATTAAGGATCGGTACAGTCAGCTACCCCCTTTGCAGGAGCAAGCTCAGAAACCCTGCACTCCAGGTATTAGATGAAAAAAGTCTTCCATTGGGGCTGGTGCCAGCCAGCTTGCAGGAGGAGGCTAAACTCTTTGTCTCCTCTCCAGAGCTCAGGAGGAGGCTAAGTTCTCTGTGCCTCCGAGGGTCTCACACTTTGAAAGTCCTAATTCTGAGCTGCTCTTTCTTTCTCCCATAGAAATGTGCCCATTGGGGGAATCTGGGACTTGGCAGGGCTTATTTAAACAGTTTCCAGTTGGAGGTGGTGCTCACAAACCTGTAAGAAGGGGTGGGCATTCCTCCCCCTTCCCTGGGGTAGTGTCCGCCAAGACTGGTTTTGCCTCCCTGCAAAGTATCCAAGCAGTTCCACCCTGTCCCTCCAATTCCCAGACAGTCTGAAACTCTTCCCTCAGTGCAGCACTCAGCTGTCTGCCAAACCAAGCTGGGCGGGGCCAAATATCCCCTCCTTGCTCAGCACCCAGACAGCTAGCCTTAGCAGGGGAGGATTCAGTCCCAGCTTGGGGTGGTGTGACTGCAAAAAACTGCAGGACAGGCACAAAATTCCCAATTCTGCACAGCTCCTCTGTGCCTCTGAATTCAGCAGCAACAGTGGCCTAAAGGGGGGAGGGGCGGGGCACGACCTGTGCACTCAAAAAGGGGGAGACCAGTTCTCTTTTCCAAGCCACTTAGTTAAGTCACTATCTTGGCCTCCACTCAAAGCTTCTGCAGAACATAGATGTCTCCTCAAAGTCACTGCTGTCTGTAGCTTGCAGGTGCCTCTGTGGGAGCTGACTGTGGCAGCACGGCCCTTCTAGCAGCCTGAGCCTGTATGGTGAACTCTCCAGGCTGATGCTGCAACAAAATGGGAGGTCCATGCTGAAAGCGTGCACGCTGAGTCCCACAGGTGTGGTGGATCCCCAGTGATTCCCACTGCCAGACACCACACACTATCTCCTCTTCTGTCTCTATAGCTGTGGGTTCAGAATCCCTGCTTGGGGTTAAGGTCCCTTGTTCCTAGTCGTGGGGAGCTCCACAGCCATGATATCTGTCTGGTTTCTCAGCTGCCCCAGCAGCTGTGCACAGAAATTTTCCCTGTCCATGCTTCTACCCCTCTTACCAGTCTTTATGTAGCATCTTCTGTACTCCTTGGTTATAAAATTTCTTATCAGCTAGGTTTCAGTGATTGATCAGGTTGATTGCTGGCAGTTCCACTGTAAATCTGGATTGGGGGCAGGAGCAAGTAGATGCAGCTTCCATCTTCTCTGCTGCCATCTTTGAAAATCTGTTTTCAAATTTCTTATATTTGCCAAGACTTGTTTTGTGACCTAACATATAATCTATCTTGGAGAATGTTCCATGTGCACTTGAGAAGAATCTATATCCTGCTGCTGTTGTGTGGGGCTGTTTATATATGTCTGTTAGTTCTAAAATATAATTCAATTCCAATGTATTCATATTGGTTGTCTGTCTGGAAGGTCTGTCCATTGTTGTAAGTTGGGTATTGAAGGCCCGCCTCTTCTATTATTGTATTGTTATTGCTTAAGATCCATAGTATTTGCTTAATATATTTAAGTTTGTCTATGTTGGTTGCATATATATTTATAATTGTTATATCATTTGATGAATTAACCCCTTTATTATTATGTAATGACCTTCATCTCTTGTTACAGCTTTTGAGGTAAAGTCTGCTTTGTTTGATATATAGCTACTTGTGCTCTTTCTTGGTTTTCACTTGCATGCAATATTTTTTCCCATTCCTTCACTTTGGTCCCATGTGTATACTTAAAGCTGACATGAGTCTCTTGTAGGCAGCATATAGTTGGTTTTTTTTTTTTTTTTTTTGCAATACCCTGCACATATGAGTAAGCTGGACATTCACTCACATATTCTCATTTACCCTCATGGGATAAATCATGGGCTGAGAAGGTTCTCTTGGTAGTGAGCAGTGCTGTCGTGGGGCAGAGTAAATGACAAATTTACTCTGAGTAAAGTCAGTTGATTTTACGTGAGTAAAGTCAAATTGTTTCCCTTGTCTTCCGCAGTGCATCCAATCTTGGATTTTTAAAATTTTGCTCCAACAGTGTATTGGAACTCCTCCACTGTACTGAAGTTCCACAAAGACTGTCTTATCTGCGGGTGGTTGTCTCATCAGGGTTCTCCAGAGTCTCCTGGACTGCAGTCAAGAGGGGCTGGAACCAACTCATGAGCCACTTCAGGGTCCATAGCCAGGACCAAAGTCTCTATGTTTGTTACTTAATGCATGGATGGATGAGATTGCATTTGAGTCCCTAGGCATATGGCCATGGTTGTAGCTGGTCCCCGCAGTTTCCACAGGATACTTTAGTCTGTGGTTGGATGCCACATGTTGTAGTTGATGGAAGGATACAAGTGAGGGACATCTTATTTGGTCAGCTTGCTGATGTTACTCTTGTCCTTTTTCATTTTTAAAGATTGTTTTGCTAAATATAGAATTCTTTGTTAACAGTCTTTTACTTTCAGCATTTTGAATGTAATTCCGTGATCCTCTGTTTTTCATGGTTTCTTTAGAAAAAAATTAGCTAATAGTAAAGATCCCTTTTATGTGATGAAAGGCTTTTTTCTTTTCAGATTCTTTCTTTGCCTTTCTTCAGTTTGATTATAATGCTTCTTGATATGAACCTCTTTATGTTTATCCTACTGTGTGACTCTCTATATGTTTTATAGTTGGAGATTTTTAAACTTTTGGGAAATGCAGATTTTTTCCTTGAAATTTGGGAGAATTTCAGCTATTATTTCTTTAAATATTATTTCTTCCCCTTTCTCCCTCTCACCTCTTTCTGGTACTACCATTATACATATGTTGTTATGCTTGATGGTGTCCCACAAATCTCTGAGTTTCTGTAAATGTTTATTAATTCTGTTTTTCTTTCTGTTCCTTAGACTGGATAATCTAAATTGTTCTATCTTATATTTTATATATTCTTTTTTCTGCCATATTAACTCTCCTTTTGAACCCATCTTATTGCTCTTTTTAATTCTAGGATTTTTATTTGGTTCTTTAAAACATTTTATTGTTATTCTCTATTTGGCGAGGCACATTCTCATACTTTTTAAGTTCTCTTGTTCTTTGAAAATATTTAAAATGGCTAATTTAATTTAAAGTCTTAATCTAGCAGATCTAAATCTAGTCTACCTCAGAGGCAGTTTCTATGGGCTGCCTTTCCCCCCACATGTATAGGCTATACTTTCCTGTTACTTTGAATGCCTTGTAAATTTTATTGAAAACTGGACATTTTAAAATATTGTACCAACTCTGTAAATCAGATTCATTCACTAGATTTTGTTTTGTTGCTGTTTTTGTTTAGTGACTTTCCTGAAATAATTACATGAGGTCTTTATTACTTGTCATGCACAATCAGCTAACAATCTGAGGAGAGAGAGAGAAAGATTAGGCCTTCTTAAGATTTTCCTGGACATGGCCACAGTCTTGCACATGCATGTAGTCTTTTAGATCCCCAGGGATATAGCAAAATTTTTCAAAGTGTCTGATAAATGCACCATTTCCCAGCTTTAAAAAAAAAACAACAAACTTCAGTGTTTCTTGTTTTCTCAACTATTATTACCACATCAGGTAGGTGCAGTGTTAAACACTGGCTACTGATTGTTTTTGTCAAGCACCCCAGAGAAAAAGTTGTTTGCACTGAGTAAGCTCTGAATTAGATCAAATAAATACAAGACCTGTGAGAGAGTGTTTACAAAGAGCTGCCAGATGTGTAATAATGACAGTTCTCTGGAAATGGGGCTTTTAAGGAAAGTTCAAATCCATTTTGTCTTATCTAGTGGCTGCTAGGCTGATTTCCTGAGTTGGAATATTTCTTGCCATTCCCTTCTGGCTTGTAGTGTTTCTGTTGAGAAGTCAGCTGCTAGCCATATCAGGGCTCCCTGATATGTTACTACCTCTTTCTCCCTTGCTTCCTTTAGGATTCTGTTTGTATTTGATATTTGCCATTTTAATGATGATGTGTCTTGGAGTTTGCCTCCTTGGGTTCCTCTGGAATGGGACCCTCTGCGCTTCCTGGACTTGTGGGACTTTTTCTCTCCTCCAATTAAGGAAGTTTTCCATCATGTCTTTTTCAAACGTGTTCTCTATCCCTCACTCCTCTTCTTCTCCTACTGGTATCTCTATTATACGAATATTATTACATTTCAGGTTGTCCTGCATTTCCCTCAATGCCTCTTCATTTTTTTTGAGTCTTTTTTCATTTTTTGCTATTTCTGGGAGCTTTTCTCTGCTTTATCCTCCAGCTCACTGATTCGATCCTCAGCTTCATCTAGCCTGCTTTTGATTCCTTCTACTGTGTTCTTCAATTGAGAAATTGTATTCTTCATTTCCTCTTGGATCTTCTTGATATTTTCTATGTCTTTTTTCATGCTGATGTAGTTTTCAATAAGTTCCTCGTAGTTTCCCTGTAGTTTTTTGTAATTCTCTCTGAGCTCACTGAGCTCATTGAGCTTCCCTACAACCATTGTTTGGAACTCAATATCTGATAGTTTACTTGCCTCTCTTGCATTGAATTCTCTTTCTGGGGATTCCTCCTTTCCTTTCCATTGGGGACTGTTTCTTTGTCTTCCCATTATATGTGTTGTTTTTTGCTTCTGCTTGTCAAGTTGATCTGTCTTGATTTCCTGACTTTGTGGTGTGAATTTCTATGGTAGGATACCGGTGGGTTTTTTTTTCTTTCTCTTTGTGTATCTGCCTCTAATGATGTCAGATGTTGATGCTGTCTGACCTTAGGCAGTCTGTTTGAGACTTCCAGTAATCTACTGTCTGTGGCTGTGTCCTTCAGCTGTTAATCTAGTCACTTTGCATCCAACAGGCTGGCTTAGAGACATCACAGGGCAGGCCGAGTTCCTCCTGGGGGTATGGTTATTGGGTCCTCTCATGTTACTCCCACTCAGGGGCAAGATGGCTGCTTCCATATGGGGGATGATTCAGCCCTGGGATCCTGCTGGCTACTCTCTCCATTCTCTCCCCAAAACCTCCTTCCCTAGTCTCTCCCAAGGTTTCTCTAGCCCACTCTGCTCCTGACTTTGTTGCAGCCCAGAGTAAGTGGCTGCAAATAAAAATTTATGCACTAGCCCTTTGCATCTCCAGATGCCTGTCTCTGGCAGAGAACAACCTGCCGCTTTTCGCAGCTGGCTGTTACCTGTGTACTTTTTTGGCTCTGGTGCTGTGGGCTGGAGATCCCCACTTATGGTTTAGACCCTGCTCTTCTCAGGGGGATCCAACTGGCCGTTTCAATATCCTTCTGGTGCTGATGCCTGTGGGTGCCTGGCCTGCCTTCTCAAGTCTCTTCTGCACTCCTTACCAGTTAGTTTGTGCTAAAGCTGATTCTTCTGTCTGTCTGAGGTTATATCACTCCTGTCTTGCTATTGTTCAGTTGTTCCAGGTGATTTCTCTACAATTTAGTTGTAATTCCTGGTTGGTCCTGGGAGGAGGTCAGTGTGACTTCCACTCATTCCTCCACTATCTTGATTTCTCTGTCTTCATTTCTTTTATTCTACTATTAACTTCATCCCAGTCCTTGTGAATTTCCTAATTTCCTTTATCTACCATATTAAGCCCTCAACCCAACCCAAAATAACAGAAGTTGAGAGGGAAGGCAGAGAGTCTAGCAGAGAGGAATTTGAAGGACAGTACCCCCATTATTTTCCACCTGTTATCCCTGTTTTGAGGCATATTTAGAAACTAGTTTCAAAGCCCGGCCAGGTAGCTCAGTTGGTTAGAGAACTGTCCTGATATACCAACATTGCACTTTAGTCTCCAGTCAGGGTACATACAGGAAGCAACCAATGAATGCATTGATAAGTGGAAAAAGAAATCAATGTTTCTTTCTTTCTAAAAATAAATCAATAAAAAAGAAGCTAGTTTTAATGTCTTCTTAATATCTCTGTATTAAAAGAAGATTTACAAAGATGTTTCAAGATCACTTATGCAATAAAGGTGGTTTGTACTATATGTATTTCTCGCTCTATATCTTTGGCAATAACATAATGGAATATTACTTTGGAGGTGAGAAAAATGTGAATATTTTAAAAAGCTACTTTTATTGCCAATATCCTTAAAAGGCTACTGATACATTACAGCCATTGCAAAATGGCATTTCATGTAATTAAAGAAGACACATGGAAATTTCTGGGGGAATAGTGACAGCTTAGTGGGTGGAGTGTGCATTTTAGGGTTAGAAAGAGCTGCATTTCAACATCACTTTTCCCTGTATTAGGTATGTAAGCAATGGCAAATGTCTTAACTTCTCTGAGGTTCTGTAAATGGGAATAAGGAGGAAAAGAGGATTAAGTAATTGGTTAAAAATTTTCTGAGAGTTTACTCTATGCCTGCTGTTTCTTTAGCCATACTTAGCCTGCCCACATGGAATTAACAGTCTAGCTGGAGAGACAGATGAGTAAATGAATTGTATACAATTATTTTATTATAGTTGCAATAGGTGCTGTAGAGGAAAACTGCAGCATGCATGAAGAGTAAAACTAATAGAGAGTGGTTGTGCATGGCAGATACTAAAAAAAAATAGTATAAATTTATGAAATAAAAATTTACTCATTAGTATACATTTATAAAAGTTATTAAAAAATCTTTTTGAAGTTAGATTTGGAAAAGATGTTTAAACAGCACAGTGTCTTGAGTATTAGATTTCAAGGGTTTTTTATTACTTCACAATGCTGTGCTGATGCCATTTTTAAAAAGTGCAGAGTTAATGCTGAATAATGATTTTGAGTTGAAAGATAATGTGAAGACATATTCCTGGTAATATGCTCTTTTTTTAATTGTTGCATCTGACCAGCCTGGGCCTTATTTCTCTGCTGTCAACATTGGTGATTGGTGGGACATGAAAAAGATACTGATTAAGGAATTCCTATTAAGCGAATTCAAGTCAACAGTAATGAATATGCTTATCTGGAAGCAATAGAAATTCTCTCCAGATAGCTTAAGCCATTACAGGGAATCTATTATAAAATACACAGATCCTGAGCTCAGAGGTGGTATTTAGGCCTTAGAAGAGACTGGAAATAGGTGCCTGGAAGGCATTAATAACCAAAGCAGCATCTCTCTCCTCTCTCTGCTTTCTTCCAGTTCTGTTTCATTCTGTTCTCATAGCAGACAGTGGTTCTCTGCTTCTGTCTCCAGGTTACAGGAAGTTCCAGCCAGCTGCAGATACTGATTAATACATCTCTCCCAGTAGGGATAATCTGATCAGTCCTGCTTTGATCAGGTATTTACCTAAGTCCATCCATAATGGTCAAAACATGGCTGCCATCACCTACAGAAAAATTTCTGGTTTATGCATGTGTCTAGTGGGAATAATAACATTATATACATCATCAGGAATATTGGGGAATTAGATGAAGTTATGTATAGTGCCCAGCCCATAGAAAGCATCAATAAATGTGATCTGCTATCATGGTTGTTGTTATGGCTGTTTGACAGATTTCAATCTTTGTAAGAAATGTTTTTGCTCAGAATCACTGGAACCTAGAATAAAGAAAAAGTCTTATTCTGTAGCCAACTCTTAAGCAAGTTTGGGAGTAGGAGCCTGAATGTGCCCTCATTAGTATAGCATGTATTGGTCTTGGAAACATGGCTCACGTAATTAAATTTGTTATACTCTTTTCTGTTTTATTCTATTGAAGCAAACCAGATGGGAAGAATGCAAACAAAAAAGCTTATCATTACCAAGGGTAAAAAAATATTCAAGGCTAGCTCCTTAGACATTTCTCCACTTCTAATGAATAAAATAGGCATTAACAGTAATATAATTGTTGGTACTCATTGAAGTTTGCAGTTATTACAGCAGTAATAAAAAGAAACTCATCATAGCCAGTACATGGTTCTCCCACATTTTAGTAGGCATTTTCCTCTTCAGATAATTAAGGTCTGCCCATTAAATTTCAGATTAATAAAGTAAATGCAAATGAACATTTTAAAGTCAATATACACTGGCTGAAAATGTTTTTGTTTTTTCCCTTTTTCCATTTTTTCAAGTGTTTGGCTGATGGAAAACACTTCTATAGACCTCTGGATCTATAAAGTCAGCCTGTATGGTAAAAAGCTCTAGCATGTGTATGGTATTTCTGTTACCAGACAGGCACCAGCCCAGAGCATGTCTGCCTCAGGCCAGCCTGTAGTTTGTGGGTTCTTGACTTTGTGCAAGAGAGCTTTCACAACACAGGTGAAATCAAAACCAGGTGATTTTGAGAATATGTTTCTTAAGGCTGGGTACAGTGAAACAAAGGACAGACTTAAAGGAAAGACTTAAGGTAGAAGAAGTAACAGAAGAGAGCCTGGTTGGTATTCTGCTGGCTCCCTAGAAAGGATATAGGAAAGGAGTGAGCAATGGTGGTATTCTGCTGTTAGCTCTCCTGGGCAGTAAAGGTTACAGAGACAGAGGACTTACGGTAGAAGAAGAAATAGGAGAGAGCCTAGGTGGGGCTGCTGTGGCTCCCTAGAAAAGTTATAGGAAAAGAGTGAGCTAAGGTGAGGCTGCTGTTGGTTCACCTGGAAGTCAGAGAAAAGGGGGCCCTGGAGACAAGATCAGGAGGGAGCCTGGGTGGAGCTGCTGCTGCCCACTGCTTCCCTGGCTGCGATTCCCCTTGGGATCCTTGGGATTTAGGAGGAAATAAAAGGTTCCTGCCTGGGAAGGCGCATGGGCATGCTCTGGGGCAAGCCTGCTGCCAGGCTTCGTCCTGAGGGCTTTTTATCTTTTTTTTTTCATGCGGGTGAGAATTGGACATGGGGGTGGGTGGGTGGGTGGGTAGGGCAGGGGAGAGTGATGGGGGAAAATGGGGACAACTGCAATTGAACAACAATAAGAAAACAGAACCTTAGGGGAGGGTTTCAACAGAATATTCATTAGCTTTCAAGGTATAGTGTTTAATACATTAATGTGTCAAAATGAGTGCATGGGGGTTTTTGGGAATCTTTGGTCTGTTATGCTATTTTACTTTTATCTGGAGTCTGTCTGGCTTTTAGTGGGGTTTTTGTTCTTTGTTCCCCTGACTTTATCTGTTCTTGGGTTTAGCTGGCACAAATGACATTAATTGGGTGTCTGTTCTGTCTCCTAGGTAGGGAGATTTAAGCTATGTATCCTTTGGTTAGGCAGGAGAGGTATAAACCATTTACTCTCAAGTGTCCTTGGTTAGGGGAGATAAAGTTCTTGTGATTCACCAGCTGGCTCTGAGTTGCTCAAACTGGCCTTGTTTTATTTTCTTGTCTCAGTTTCCCCATTCTACTTGCCCAGGAATTTTCCTTGCTTCTTACTATCCTGCATTTCCATATTACATAATTAAAAAAAAATAAATGAAACTATCTTTTGACAATTAAGTGTGAGTAGTTTTTGTTCTTCTGAGGAATAAGATGATTGGGATTTGGGTCAATTTAGCAAGCATGGGCTAAGCCAGGCCTGGTGTCACTTCAGGGTCCTTGGACTGGCTGTTCCTCAGCCTGGGACCCTCCTTCTCTAGATATTTACGTGTCTCACCCTGTCCCCCTCATGTCTTCACTCCGGTGTTACCTTCTCAATGACATGTACTCTGCCCACCCTCTTAAAAATTACATTCCTCCAACCCTGCCTTCCTTAAACTCCTTATCTTGCTGGATTTTTCTCAAAGGACTTATTCCGTTCTAACTGGTTAGATAGCCTTACTTATTTATAATGTTTATTGTCTGTGTTCACATTGTTTTCATCTGTTTTCCCTCATGTATTCTCCGGTCTCTCAAACCCTGTCTGGCTTAGAGTAGAACATCACTAAATATCTAATACATGGGATATATACTATATATATATATATATATATATATGTTACACATATGCATATATATCTACATGTGAGTGGGGGTAAAAATATTTAGATGTATGTTATGACAGTACTTTTTTTCAACTTTCATCCTCTGTTCATCTTCAGATATTTTCGGAGCACCAAATCTTTTTCTCTGCAGCTTTGTTTAACCTCCCAGCCTCTAAAAAATGTTTATCGAATGGGATCAGAGCTACTGAAGGAGAAATATTGGCTACTGAGGGAATTCAGATAGCAGAGGTGGGCTTAAGTGCAAACTTCTTTGAGGGCAAATGATAGGCAGAATTATCCTAGCAAGGGGCCACGTCGGGGGTTTGGAGGAGATGGAGTAGTGGGTGCCAGGCATATGACAGGCAGAGGAACAGTGTGTGCACAGGGCTACAGATAGGAGAGACCGAGGTGCTTCCAAAGGAAAGGAAGTTTAGTATTGCTGACTACAGAGTGACAATGACTAGAATGGTGAGAGAAAAGGAGGCCAAGTCCTCAAACACCTTGTAAGCCCCATCGGTGAGTTTGAACTTGTCCTGAGCCAAAGTTTCCTTTGGGGGACACTTTTATCCCTGCTTTTTGTCCTTGTTTTTTAGATGGGGCACCACTGCTGATGCCAGAGGGGGAACGTAGGACCCTGTCCTATCAGAGCGCTAAATCCCTACAGGATTGGTCTAGATATGAGCGCATGACCCAGGCTAAGCCAATCAGTGTCATCCTTCTCTGTAGTCAGTCATTAGTTCAAGATGGGCAAGTTGGTTTAATGAAAGTGAGTTCATGAGTTACTGGGAGGAAAAGCTCTTTTTTAAATATTGGATTTGAACCCTGGAAGCTTTGGGGTCCGGAGATGCTGACGGCCACCTTGGCACCGCATGGAGCCCAATAGTTAAGCCAAATGGAGAAGAGCAGTGATCAGGGTGGGGACAAAGTGTGCAGTTTGCAGAAATGTGAGTTATTTTTCAGTTTTGCTTAAGAAGTTTGAGTTGGATTTTTGGTCTTTGCAGAGATAGGCATCCTGACTCTCACGGACTGCAGGAAATTTCCCTGCTGGGGGTTGCAGTGTTGCAGTTGCTGAAATGAGGTGCTGACACTGCTTGTTGACCATTATCGGCACTTGAAGTGAGCTGTTTCAATACAGTGACTTGAATTCGCTCTTGTTCTATACATTCATCATTGCTAATGTGAAAAAAAATGCTTCCTTATTCATTTTATCCATTTTTTCTATCACATTCTGAATTCTCTGACTTTTCACTTCCTCTATACTTGTTATTTTCTGAGATAACTATTTGAGAAAATTCCAGATAGCATCAATAATTCTTTACTTTTTCCTTGAACAGTAAGTATTGTGGCATGTTGATAAACTCTGATAGTTCTGCATCTAGCCACAACTCTAAACCTATGGTTAAAATGCATACAATACTTTACAGAGAGATTCTCAAGATCCCCCACTCCAACAGAAGCTATGGTTTATTGTAACCAAAGCAATATTTTCTCATTCATAATGGGAAGATTCAATTTTTAAGAAGTCTTTATTGACTGACTATTGATCAAATTGAAGCCAGTTTTTTCAAGAGACTTGAGTTGCAGACAGTTGTGAGCTTTAGTCTTTTGAAAATATAGTTAATTTCATTACTCATTACTTTTAGTATGCAAATAACAGGTGTTCCCTGTATGCATCATTGTTTACTTCAGAATTATCTCTGAGGTCATCTGCTTAGTCATTTGTTCACTCATGCATTTACTCATTTATTCAACAAATGCTTGTTGATCACCCAGTTACTGCTTTTGGTATTAGGGATATAGAGAAAATTAATTATAGTCTCTTTTCTTCTTTTTTTTTTTATTGTTCAAATTTTTTGTCTCCATTTTTCCACCATCACTTTCCCCTGCCCCACCCACCCCCACCTCTCACCCGCAATCCTTCCCCACTTTCACTTTGTCCGTGGGTCCTTTATACATGTTCTTTGACTTGACCCTTCCCCTTCTTTGCCCCATTACCCCCTCCCTCCTTCCCTCTCATTACTGTTGGTTTCTTTTTCCTTTCAATGTTGCTGGCTATATTTTCCTTGCTTGTTTGTTTTGTTGATTAGGTTCCACTTATAGGTGAGATCATATGATATTTGTCTGTCACCACCTGGCTTATTTTGCTTAGCATAATGCTCTCCAGTTCCATCCATGTTGTTGTGAAGGGTAGTAGGTAGCTCTTTCTTTCTTTCTGCTGCATAGGATTCCATTGTGTAAATGTACCATAGTTTTTTGATCTGCTCATTTACTGATGGGCACTTAGGTTGCTTCCAACACTTGGCTATTGTAAATTGTGCTGCTATGAACATTGGGGTGCATAGGTTCTTTTGAATTGGTGTTTTGGGATTTTTAGAATATAATCCCAGTAGTGGAATCGCTGGGTGAAAAGGCAGTTCCATTTTTAGCTTTTTGAGGAAATTCTAAACTATTTTCCACAGTAGATGCACCAGTCTGCATTCCCACCAACAGTGTATTAGGTTTCCCTTTTCTCCACAACCTCACCAGCACTTGTTGTTTGTTGATTTGTTTTTGATGGTCGTTCTGACTGGTGTAAAGTGGTAACTCATTGTGGTTTTAATCTGCATTTCTCTGATGGCTAGTGATGTTGAGCATCCTTTCATATGTCTTTGGACTCTGTGTCTTTCCTGGAGAAGTGTCTGTTCAGGTCCATTGCCCATTTTTTAATTGGATCTTTTGTCTTCCTGGAGTGGAGTTGTGTGAGTTCTTTACGTATTTTGGAGATCAAACCCCTGTCTGAGGTATCATTGGCAAATATATTTTCCCATATGATTGACTTCCTTTTCATTTTGCTGATGTTCTTTTTAGCCATGTAGAAGCTTCTTATTTTGATGAAGTTCCATTTGTTTATTCTTTCCTTTATGTCCCTTGCTCTTGGGGGCATATCGGTGAAAATATTGCTGCGTGGGATATCTGAAAGTTTCCTGTCTATGTTCTCCTCTAGGACTTTTATGGTGTCGTGACTTATATTTAAGTCTTTTACCCATCTTGGGTTTATTTTTGTTTATGGTAAAAGTTGGTGGTCGAATTTCATTTTTTTGCATGTAGCTGTCCAGCTCTCCTAACACCATTTGTTGAAGCATAGTCTCTCTTCTTAAGGAATTCACATAGATTGGATTTCTAATGCTTGTTTTAAAATTAAGGACTGGAATTGTAAAGAAATTTTATTTTAATGTGACTCCTAAGTAAAACATATTGTTCTGATAGATATTAGATAATAATAGTGGTTCTTAAACTTTTAATTCCGGGTCCCTATCCTTAGATACATTGGGGAGTAGGGCCAGGAATCTATATTTACAGCCAGCTCTCCAGAGTTTCTCTTCTAGGTGGTCAGCTGCTCATATCTGAAGAATCATATTTTTATAGGATTGCAGCTTTATTGGAAATTTAAGGAGCTTTTGAGAGAAGTGTATATAAAGACATCAGACAGAGGAGGAATAAGGGCAAAACCTTTTTGCCTAGAATCCAAGACCATAGATAATGTGACTCTGATTTATAACGCTAGCTTCATTTCTCACTGTGCCCCTAAAGAACCCTTTTCTTTAAGTAAAGTCCCTCCTAAGAACATATCAGTATTTTAGCTTATCAGACTCTTTGTCCCTTCTCTCCCCAACCACGGAATGCCCCTTGCTCCCCTCTTCTCCCAGAGTATCTGATTTTGGTTTATCACCAAGAACCTGTCTAGCTCAGTGCTCCTCAAACTTTAATTGGCACACACATCACCTAGGAATATTGTTAAAATGTATATTCTGATTCAGGTGTGGGGTAGGGCTTGAAGTTCTGCATTTCAGACAAGATCGCAGGTGTTGCTGATGGTGCTGATCTGTAGACCACACTTACAGTAGCAAGGTCCCAGCCTACAGTAAATTCTTCTCAGACCCCTCTTCCGCTCTGGAAAATGTCCAATTCTATGCCTGTCTCCTGGCATTAGTCATTTTTCCATATCCTTTTCTTCTCTAAAGGAACTAACATTTTCTATTTACTCACTAAATGTTAAACATTTCACATGTATTGTCTCTATTAACTCACTCAACTACCCTGATTAGATGGTCTCATCACCCCATTTTATAGATTAGGAAGTAGCCTCTGAGAGATTAAGGGATAGTTTACTTAAGATCGCACACAATCTTCTTAAAAGCTATTGAGATTATGATCCAAATTTCATGTATCTTTAACTTCATAACAATGCAGAGTGCATGGGTTTATACATGGTAGGAGTTCAATAGACTCTCAAACTCAGTTGATAAATCATGAACCCTCCAAATCATGATTTTAAATATTTGTGATGATTCAGAATTTTCACAATACATACAATATTGAGTGAAAACATCAGGACATAAAATGATCAGTAATACTGTCCCAATTTTGTCAAAAATGCATACACACATATGACAAAAGAGTTTGAATTATAATAAACTAAAATTTTATGTAGTGATTATTTTGGGGTACAGGAGCTGGTATGTAGGATTTCTGCTTTTATGCTTGGCTGTATTTCTGATTTTTTTTTCCAATGGGCAGGTACTGCTTTTTAACCAGAAAAACCAGTATATATAATGAGGTATAATGAATCTATTGCTAGGACCAGATGAGACCCATCCAGGCAGGAAGAGGGGCAGCCACATCAGGACTAGAGAGTGAGGCTGATGCACACCTGGGGCCAGCCTTTGAGGAGGCAAGTCAGGTTTTGTTTTAAACTGATTTATAGTTTTTGTTTTAAAACTTGAGAAGGATATTTATTATAGTTTAAACTTATTTTCATTGAAGCAAAATATAATGCAGAGAAGTTCTCACAATATGCTGCTATGTGGGTCTCTGTAACGTGACCACAGTCCTGTGAGCAGCAGCAGATCAAGAAACGCTGCTACCACAACGCCCAGAACTGCCTCGCGCCCCTTCTTATCACCTCTGCTCCAAATGCTCCATGGCTGCCAAGGTAACTGCCATCCTGACTTCCAGTAGCATGGATTAGTTTTGACTGTTTTTACTCTGTAAATCTGGAATCATACCATACGCCCTATTTTGTGTCTATAGTAATCTCCCCTTATCTGCAGGGGATACATACATTCTAAGATGCCTGAAACCTCAGGTAGGACTGAACCACACCCCCCCCCCCCCACACGCATGTATATACACATTTTCATTTCAATGCTTTTTCCATCCTAACTAAGTGCCTATCATGTACTGTGGACTTAACTTTTGTAGTTTGAGGTGTGACAGCAAAACTAGCACAGGTTTTTAAAAATATTTTTCCTTCACAGTTTCAAAGATAGATTTATTCTTACCGTAGATCTTAGCAGCCTCAGCATGTGATTTTTTTTTCCTTATAAAATTGAGAACTATCACACTTCCACTTAAAGAAATCATTTTACAGCTTCTCTTTAGCATGTCTGAGTTGCCAGCATCATTACTTTTGTGCTTGGGGCCCCTATTAAGTAAAATAAGCGTGACTTGAACACAAGCACTGTGACAGTATGACAGTGGATCTGATAGCTTAGACTATCACTAAGAGACTCCCGGGCAGGGAGCATACACGGTGTGGCTACACTGAACAAAGGGCTGATTCACGTCAGGGCAGGAGGAAGCAGATGGTGTGAGATTTCATCATGCCATTTTCATGGCACACAATTTAAAACTTATGAATTGTTTCCTTCTGGAATTTCCTATTTAATATTTTTGGACTGTAGTTGGCCATGGGTAACTGAAACTGTAGAAAGTGAAATCACAGATAGAACTGTAATTTATTTTATGCAGTGTTATTTTGTGAGATATATCAATATTGTATGTTCATGTGGATGTTTTGTCTTTACTGCTATGTAGTATCCCACTCCGTGAGAAGAACGTGTTGATTAATTCTCGATAGGCATTTGGGTACTTTCCAGATTTTGGTAATTATGTATAATACTGTTATGAATATTCTAGTATGGATTTTGGGCAATAGTATTTATTTTAATATATTCTGACAAATGTTTGAGATAGATTCTTCTGATGGATTTTGGTAAATAGTGGTATCTTAAAACTTTAAGGAGACCCGGAGAGTTATTGAGATAGAGTGATTTTGAGGCAGTATCCCTGGGGAAAGACTCTGGTCTCTGTGTTTTATCCAGGTGTTCTGTGAATCACATTTTAAGAAACACCTTTATAAAAAGAAAGAGTGTGGAACTGAGAGAGGCTATGGCTCTAATCTGCTTTTCCCACTTACTAACATGGATTTGTTAATTTGTTATCCACCTGTAATAATGCCTCCTCAAGTTAAGTGTCTGGTTCAAATGAAAGAAATGTGTGAAAATGCTGTCTAAAGCTATATAAAGAACTCTGTGAGATATTCTTCTTATTACCCAGAGCTTACCTAAGAGGGTAAAAAAAAACCAATATGGAATTAGTAATAATATCATCTGCTTAGGTGTCATGCCTCAAGGTTTTTTTTTTCTTTTTAATGGCATCATACTAATCTTAAAAACTGTGACTACACAGACAGATCTGATTCCTGTAGAGAACTGACTTCTTTTATCCTAGGATATCAAAGACTTTTGGAAAATAAGCAGTGTTCATGGGTAGGCCCACAATACACTGAGTTAGCAGATGATTCATTGTAGGTTAGTCAAGAAGGTGAAACTGAAACATTGTTTCATAATCCTGTAGCTCCCTAACAAGATATATCACAGGGATTTACATATTATAGGAGCTGATAAATAACCCTCCCTGATTCCTAATTTCCTGCCTCTCTTCCACCCTCTCTGTGCGGTAGCTTCATTGAACTTGGGGTCCTAAATGTCCCATGTTTATTCCAGCTTCAGCACTTCTGCCCATGCTGTCACCTTTCCATGGAATACTGTTCTCTTCTGTTTTCTGTCCAGCAAATATCTATTCATCTTTTGGTCTTAACTTAAGGAATATTTCACAGTGGGGGTCTTCCCTGAACTTTAAGTGGGATCTCTGGTTTCATAATCTCATGTTGTGCTCATATCACCCTGATTGTCTTCACTAGATCTCCCATCACACTGCTGACCTTTCATAGCTGATCTGTCAGGTGACTATAAACGCCATTAGAGCAAAGACTGTGCTTGCCTCATTAACTGCAATATCCTCAGAGCCCAGTAAATAACAGAAGATCAATAATTTTTTTTTCTTTTTTTGTGCTGCTGTTTCTCTTTTTGGAGCCAAGAAAGAACAGAACCTTGGAAGCTATTGATAAGAACATTAGTGCTTTGGAGTTGATGTTGGCTGCATGCTTTTGATACTTCACAATCTCTATTTTTATGGGGTGGGGAATCAGAAAAGAGGAGGCTCATGTTTATGTTGATTGAAAATTTTGGGCAGGCTTCAGAGAGTTGCTGGATAGGTATTTCTTGCAAGTAAATCTTGCCTTTTATCATACTATCAGAACTGTTTTCAAAAGAAAGGGATCAAAACTAGCTTTCCACATATGGCAGAGTGACTCACATCAGGTCATGAACTTACTGACTCACCCATGAATATACAGTTTTGTGTTTTGAATTCAAAATAGCTATTGAGAGAAGAGCCAGAATGAAAATAATGTGTATAGAGGTTATTGCCATTTGGATCTGGGAACGAAAACCAGCCATTATTTTTTTTTCTTTCTGTGTCATTTGCTACTTCCATCCAACCTTTGGCCTTTAAGATTGAAGAGTGGCAGAGATGGGGCCTGTTAGAGGTGGAGCTTCAGATTACCCATCTATCCATCCACCCACCCACCCATCCACCCATCCACCCATCCATCCACCCATCCATCCACCCATCCATCCATCCATCCACCCATCCATTGGCTAAATAGATGCAGAGTCCCTTATAGAGTTCCCACATCCAAGTTCTTGAGTTCAGAAGAGGCATTATGTCTATTTTGGAATTTCTTAAGATATCAAATTCATGAAAGACACAGTGATAAAAAGTGTAGCTAGACAGGAAGAGAAAAGGCAGAAGTACTGTTACAACTCAAAAGAAGAATTTTGACATTATGCTGGACCTAGAAAGTCTAGGTTGAAAAGATAGTTTAAATCACCCAATCTTGCCCTATTTTACATTCATTTGCTTTCTCATTCATTATTCATGCAGCTTAGTGGTTTGAACTGCTCAGACTCTAGAATTAGACTGCTTGGAATCACCTGTTGCTGAAGTCATGTAACTGGTCAAGGTGTTTAACAGTTCTGTGACTTTGTACATCTGCAAAGAAAAATGGCAATAATAGGAAGAAATATCTTGGGTTGTTGTGAAGATAAAATGAGAAAATGGATGTTGTAAGGATTAAATGAGATAATAGTTGTAAAGTATTTAAAGCTCAGTGCCTGCTACATAATGAATCCTCAATACATGTTTGTTTTTATTACTCATGAAGAGTTGTAATGGCCACTCTGTGCCAGATACTATGCTGGTACCAAGAATAAAGTAAAGCCCCATATTTGTGGAATTTCCAGTTCAATGACAGAGAAAAACCTCAAGTGATTATCTAATATTGTGGTAAGCCCAATAATAAAGAACAAATGGGACAAAGTGTGCTGTCAACTCGAGGCTGGAGCAGCTATATTTGATATGTAATTTTATATAGAAGAGGTAAAAGAGAGGTGTGGGAGACATGTTTTAGGCAAAAGAATTGTCCACAGAGATTTATAGCTCTGGAATGGTCAGAGAAGTCGGATGTGGCTGGCGCCGAGGTATGTGGATGATAGGACTGAGCCGTTAGGTGGGGAACTGCAAGCTCCTGTCCTGTCGGAGGGCCTGGTGGAGGGCCCTGCATGCGGTGTGTTGTTGCTGTTTGCTCTGTGTGCATCTTATAGACCTAGTAACTTCAACATTTGTTACTGAATATATCTGGGGGTGTATTAGACTCATTATTTATAAGGTCTTACCTCGAACTTTGACTTCGGAAGGGGCATTTCATCTATTTTAGGGTTTTGTTTTTTTTTTTAAGGTTGAGAACTGAGGCATATGGGAGATGTAGCTATATCCTACCATTGCTTTCACTGTAAGTTGACTGCTCCAAATCCCTCATAACCTTTGGCATCGTATGAAACTACTTTTAATGGATCTCAAAAAGCATTTTCTGTCTTCACAATCAGAGCAAATTGAGAGTGCTGGCATTAAACAATCATTGACTTGTCTTATTTAAACTCTACATTATCTCTCTCATCTTTACTGTTTTCTCTTCCATTTAAATTTTGTTTTTATTTTAAGCTCTCTTTCCATATTATTCCTTCCTCTGCCACCATCTCTACCTCTAACTCATCTCCTCTAGCTTCTGTTCAATGTGGTTTGAAAATTGTGTTCCACACTCCTTTTGGGGTTCTGTGGAGTTAACGTAGGGGCATTTTGGTGGAGCTACAAAATTCACTCCAACTTCTACCCTGATTTGCTTTGTATGTTGAGTATCTAAGTAAGGTTCCGTTTGGAGAAATGGTTCTGAGGTTATAGAAAGTTTAATATTATGTATGGCTTTAGGATACTGAGTCATAATTCATTTCCCATATTCTTTAACTACTTTATAAATAGTAAAACAGATTTGAGTTGGGCCCCTTTCAGATACTTTTATGTCTGTGTATTTTTTATTTTTCACAGTTGCTCTCCTGAACTATTTTTTTCCTTTATTATTTGCTTACAAGTGTTGGTATTTGATGTGCTTTTTCTGGGGGAATGTGCTGTTTTATAATCTTTCTCTGAGTTATACAAGTGTGAATGACATCCTTGAATCTTGCTTTTCAAAAGTTGTCATTGACTAGCATTATGAAGCACTATAAACCAATGCATATAAAATTCAAATGAAAGAATAATAATGTACATATTTGATATGATTTTCATTTGTTGTATAAAAGATACATTTCTTAAAGGCAGACAAATTCATATTTCTACCTTCTGCTGGGGATGAGGCCACCACCCTGTCCTGCAGTCCACATCAAAGGAAATAAGGAGAGACAGAAAGAAGAGGAGAAACCAGTAATTTGGAATTTATTAGATGGTAAAACTCTGTAGCTAAATGATACCTCTGTCGTATCGTTCTTGGCAGGGGAAGAAGGAATCAGAGTGGAAAAAGTGTCATTCATTCATTCATGACTGAGAAGGTGACTGTGGTTCCTCTTCTTTCTTTCTATTGTCAAATAATTAAGCCTAATATTAATGGAGTGAGATGAGGAGAATAGGGGGAAATGTGTTATAGGATTTTCTGTTTAAGACTTTGGTAAGCAGATAGAGTGCAAAACACGGTTTCTCCTTGCCGTTCTGATGTTTACTTCTCTCAAGCTTGGGGGCTGCTTGAGTTCCCTCCTTTACTTATAACTGAACCAAAGTATGCATACCTATTACCTTGAGATCTTACTCTGCAAATCCGATTCTCAGACATTTTGTTCCTTTTCTGAGCCAAATTACATTTGTCTGCATCATTCTCACCTTTAACACAATGTTATCAAATTCCATATAGGTCCTTTTCTTCCCTTGTGCTCTAATAAGCCTCTAAAAATAGTTTTGCTCCAAATATACTCTGTCATTGTCTCTTGGAGGTTTGCACTTTACTTCTTTTTGAGTTATGTGTTTGTGTGTGTACATATACATGTACATTTTTTTGTTGAAATAATTCTGAATTCGATAAACCCACCTGTGTTCATATGATTTTGTGGTGACTTAAATATTTCTTACAGTGAAATATAATTCAGAGCTTCTTTATATTCAAAAAACTAAAATGACCACACTTGGGAATTTAGCTTGAGGAACTTACTCAAAGTGTGGACAAAACCAAGTGCATAAAGAAGTTTGTTGCACTGAAATTTCTGAGAACGAAATAGGAAACAACCTAAGAATCGGGTAATGGTGCCTTCATTTAGGGTGTAATCCACTCAGTTAAATATCATGAATTCATTTAAATGAGGACTATGAAGATTGTGCCGCACCAGGAATAAAACAACATGCAACAAGGGTACCTGTAAATTGTTATTACACCTGAGTAAAATTATGCTGGTGGAAAAATACTGGGAGGGTAGGTATATGCTAAGATATTAATGGTTATGTGGCAGGAAAGGACAGTAATAATAAAATTTCCTGCCCCATTTGATGAAGGCCTTTTATGTATTAGGACTTATCCAAAATGGTTCCCTGTAATAACTCTCACACTGCTTTAATATAGCTATAATGATCCCCATTTGCAAATGGGGAAATCTGAGACTCAGATAGGTTAGGTGACTACCAAAGTCATACTTTCTGTAAGTTGCAGAGTTGGGCTTCAAAGAGAATTCCGTTTGAATTTGGATCAGAGTGCTGGAAACCGAACTAACGCAGTGGTCATGCATCCTGGATTCAAATATTAGTCCTTCCATCACTAGACAGCTGGACCTTGATCCACCAGTCCTCATTTGTATAATAATGGAGATTGAAATAGAACATCCCCAGGTGGCCTTCTAGTGTGGTGATTGTACATACCTAGGTTTCCAGGTTGCTGGTGTGCCTCTCTTACTCAAAGAATAACGTGGTTCCCTGAGATTGGGATTGATAGTTTTTACTCTAATTTCTCATTTCAGACACTGCCTGTGTCAGCTGGAAAGTGTGCATTTCACAGAGAGGGAAGTAGTACTATCAGGAGGTATTGTGGCTGGTGTGTGAATTGGAGGGGAAAGGACTCAGTGCAGTTCAGACCCTTTTGCTTTTGTTTGTCTAAATCAAAGAACGGGAATATGTGAAGGATGGTGACGTGATTGATGTGGAGCTTCAGAGCTCTGGCTGCTGCTTGAGTGTGGCTCATCAGTTCTAGAAAAGGTTTCCCATTTAGCTGGGTGAATAGTTTCATGGCACACAGCTGCCTGCACAGCTGGGGCACCAACCCTCACTCATCTGGTGGGATGCAGTAGGAGTGGCTCCTAGCTGGTAATATTCATGCCCATCTGTTTAGATAACACAGTGCCCTCGTGAACGCTCCATCCTCCTGTATCTCCCTCCAGCCTCTTCCCCCTGACCTCCCTTCCGTCCCCAGCCATGCTCATTTTCACTTACTTCGCAGATGTCCCTTCTGTCTGGATATACCATGCGAGTCTCTACACAGTCTAAGGAAATTGCCAGGTGTGCATCACAGTTAAAAATTACAAAACCTGGCAGCCAGAAAAGAGCTGAAGACAACATATGGCTCAGCCTGTTCATTTCATAGACTAGAAGGCTAAGAGTCAGAGAGGTCACATCACTTTCCTGTGTTCACACAGTTGGTCTGCAATAGAGGAAATGCCTAGTATTTCTTTTAATATATTTTTGGGACTTTCTACCAGTGACTCTGGTGTTCCTCCCAATATATTTCTAGAATTTTCTGCCAGGCATCCTGCAACTAGAGTTAGTAATCAAACATTGACCCTTATTTTCCTAGACACTTTCTAGAGTGTTTTTGTGAATGGCCAGGACAGAAGGCATCCCTGAACAGAACTGATGAGGGCAGTATCCCTGCTGGAAATCTGTATGGGTAGGACGATCACTTGCAAGAGAGAAATGCTGTTAAGAGAGCAGCAGGCATCACTAGATCCTCTAAATACCTAGAGAAAAGCAGTTCACTCACAGAGCCAATAGGCACTGTTGGAAGGAGTGGGTTGAGTACAATCCCCAGAACCAGAGGGCCAGGATCTATCGATTCCTTCATTCCTCCTCCTCTTTCTCCTTCTCTCCTCTCCCCTATCTTTTCTTTGATATCCTCCCCTCCTTTATTTTCCTTGCCTTGATTTTCCACTTCTCATTTGTCTTCCTTTTCATTTTAGACTCCTTTGGGGGAAGGATCACTTCTTGTTTGGAGGTTGAACTGAAAATGGATCCCACATTGCAGAGAATCATAACATTCCCGGTGTAACACCATGAAACATCCCCTGAAAGGTGTGGAGGCCCAGGACTCATGCTGTTTAATCACTTCATGTCCTTTATCAAGTAGGCTCCATTTCCATTTTTGACATCTCATTTAATTTCTACAACAGTTCTGAGATAGGGACAATCACCTGCATTTAACAGCTAAGGAGAATGAGTCTCATAGAGTTGAAGTCGTGGGATATGATTATGAGGTTTGTAAACTCCTGAGATTGCCTTTGGACTCTAGGTTTGGCGCTCTGTATCCAATTTTTTTTTTAATCTTTAATTTTTAAGTCACGTTTATTCTATTACAGTTGTCTCAATTTTTCCCCCTTTGCCGTCCTCCACCCATTCCACCCTGCCCCCTCTCCCACAGTCAGTTCCCACTCTATTGTCCGTGTCCATGGGTCATTCATACGTGTTCTTTGTTTAGTTTCTTCTCCTTCTTTCCACCATTGTCCTCCTCCTTCATCCCCTCTGGTCACTTTCAGCATGTTCCATGTTTCCATGCCTTTGGTTTACTTTGTTAGTTTATTTTGTTGAATTGATTCCACTTATAAGTGAGATCATATAGTATTTGTCTTTCACTGACTGACTTATTTCACTTAGCATAATATTCTCCAGTTCCATCGATGTTGTTGCGAAAGGTTATAGTTCTTTCTTTCTTTTCCCTTTTAAATGCAGATGTATTTATTTTATTTTTTTAAATGTCAAAATCCATTATAAAATATTAAAACATTTAAATCCATTATAAAGTCTCAGCAATTAAAACAAAATGACACCAGCACAGAAAAAATCAAGCAGATCAATGAAATAAAGTGAGCATTCTAGAAACAAATGTATATGTCTGTCTCACAATGTAATATATGATTACATTGATATTTCAAATCAATGGGGAAAATAAGGCTTATTCAACAAATAAGGTGCATGGACCACTATTGAAATAAAGCAAATATAGAGCCCTATTTCACACATTATACAAAATATGTTCAGGTGAGTTAAAAATAAATATGCAAAATCTAAGGAGTTTTTGGAGAAAATTCAAAATAATATTTTCTTATGCTGAAGTAAAATATTCAAACCCAGAAGCTATAAAGTAAAATATTGACAATATGACTATATTAAAATATTTAAAACTATATAGTAATATACATATAAAAAATTAAAGTACAAGTAATAGAATAGGGAAGTATTTTCAACACATCTAGAAAAGGGTTACTAGGTTTTTTTTTTTTTTAAGGGAAAAAATTCTACAAACAATCAAAAAATGGATAATGAATACCAAAAAGTCACTTAAAACTTTTTAAAAATAACAGAAATAGGCAAGAAATCTACACAAACAGGTTTAGTTTCAACAAATAATAAAGGAACAATTCAAATAACACATCATTGTCCCAATCAGATTAATAAGTATTAAAGATATTGGTAATATCAAGTATTGGCAACTCTGAAAGGAACTAGATATTCATAGATTCCTTTTCTTCATCTTATTAAAACAGTACTTTTAGCATATTTTGCAATGCTGGTTTGGTGGAGGTGTATTCTTTTAGCCTTCTTTTGTCTGGGAAACTCCTTATTTTGCCTTTCATTTTAATTGAGAGGCTTGTTGGGTAGAGCAGTCTTGGTTGCAGGCCTTTGCTTTTCATGACCTGGAATATTTCTCACCATTCCCTTCTGGTTTGTAATGTTTCTGTTGTGAAGTCAGATGCTAGCCATACCGGAGCTCCCTTATATGTTACTACCTTTCTCCCTTGCTTGCTTTAGGATTCTCTGTTTGTCTTTGATATTTGCCATTTTAACGATGATGTGTCTTAGAGTGGGCCTCATTGGGTTCCTCTTGAATGGGACCCTTTGTGCTTCCTGGACTTGTGTGACTTTTTCTCTCCTCAAGTTGGGGAAGTTTTCCATCATTACTTTTTCAAACCGGTTCTCTATCCCTCGCTCCTCCTCTTCTCCTTGTGGTATCACTATTATACGGATATTATTACATTTCAGGTTGTCCTGCATTTCCCTAAATTCCTCTTCATTCTTTTTTAGTCTTTTTTCATTTTTTTGCTCTTTCTGGGAGCTCTTCTCTACCTTATCTTCCAGCTCACTGATTCAATCCTCAGCTCCATCTAGCCTGCTTTTGCTTCCTTCTACTGTGTTCTTCAATTCTGAAATTGTATTCTTCATTTCCTCTTGCCTCTTATTGATAGTTTCTATGTCCTTTTTCATGCTGATATAGTTTGCAGTAAGTTCCTCATAGTTTCCCTGTAGTTTTTTGTAATTCTCTCTGAGCTCACTGAGCTCATTGAGCTTCCTTAGAACTATTGTTTTGAACTCAACATCTGATAGTTTACTTGCCTCTCTTTCATTGTAGTTCTCTTTCTGGGGATTCCTCCTTTCCTTTCCATTGGGGATTGTTTTTTTGTCTTCCCATTATTTGTGAGACTGTTCTTTTTTTCCTTCTGCTTCTTAAATAGATCTGCCTTGATTTCCTGACTTTGGGGTGTGAACTTCTATGGTAGGAGACCGCTGTTTTGTTTGTTTTTTTTCTTTTCTTTGTGGATCTGCCTCTGATGATGTCCGATGTCACCCCTGTCTGACCTTAGGCAGTGTGTTCGAGATTTCCAGGAATCTGCTGTCTGTGGCTGTCTCCTTCAGCTGTTAATTTAGTCACTCTGCACATCAGGCTGGCTCTGAGACACCGCAGGGTGGGCGGAGTCCCTCCTGGGGAGGCGGTTATTGGGTCTTCTCACACTACCGCCACTCAGGGGAGTGATTTGCCTGAGCAAGATGGCTGCTTTCATATGAGGGATGAGCCAGCACTGGGATCCTGCCAGCTACTCTTTCAGTTCTCTCCCCAAAGCCTCCTTCCTCTGTGTCTCCTCAGGCATCTCTACTTCCCCCGTGTGTCCTCAGGTGTTTCTAGCCCACTCTGCTTCTGCCTTTACCGGAAACCAGGGTAAGTAGCAGTTACGTTGTGCTAAAGCTGATTCTTCTGTCTGTCCAAGGTTATAAGGCTCCTTTCTTGTTATTGTTCAGTTGTTTGTTCCAGATGGGTCTTCCACCATTTAGTTGTAATTCCAGATTGGTCCTGGGAGGAGGTCAGTGTGACTTCTACTTATGCCTCCACCATCTTGATTCTCTTCTGTTTATTTTTTCTCTGTATCCAATTCTAATGTATACACACATCACTTGGGAATCTTGTTAAAATATAGCTCGTGATTTACTAGGTCTGGAGTCAGGCTGATGATTCTGCACTTCTAATAAGCTCCAGGATGATGCTGGGCTGCAGAACCCACTTTGGGTAGATTGCTTTATACCACACAATGCAGTTTTCTATCTTGGAATCATAAATCCTGGGGAGGTAATTGGATTCTGCATATAGTTCTGGATGTTGAATCTTCCTTTACTCTTGAGTAACTTTTTTTTCTCTCATTAAACTTTGTTTTAATGGATCTCAAAATTCTTTTTAATGGGTCTCAAAATTCTGTGACAGATTTTGGTCAAGTTGTTTCCATTAAAAAGTACTGATTTTAAAAACTAATAACTTAAAAACTGCCACATCTTGAGTAACTTGATCAAGTTCTGTACTACCACTAAAGAGCATGTGTGCAAGTCACAGGGCATACCAGAACATGATTGTACTTGCCACTTCATGATCATTGAAGGGAGTAGTGGATTCTTAGGACCACCGACTTCTCTCAAGGGTATAGGAGACAAGTTGGTTTAGGAATGGGGAAGAATGGGGCTGCCACCTCTCACCTAGCAAGACACTTGATCTCAAATAAGAAGCACCTCAAAGTCATTATCTTATTCAATCCCATGCACAGAGGAAGAGCTGTACAAGTGGCTGCACGACCAATGTCAAGGCTCTCAGACTATCTGGCATTCTTGCCTATAAGATGAAGTACATGGTGAAAACTCTGGGGGAGATGGCAGTGACTCAACAAGTGGTGCTCATGTTTATAAACAAGAAGAAAGGAGAAAATGTCATGTCCTACCAAATCCTGAGAAGCAGCGCTGTCCTGCTTGAGTCAACACATTCTAAAGAAATCTCAGTAAAAGGAAAGAATTAGAATAGAGACTAACATATGTCAGCATGAACCCCACCTGCCCAACAGCTTGGAGACTAAATACTTTACTTCCCTCCATAGGACCTTTTGATTTTCCAAAGATTGATATATATATTTGTATGCATGTATGTTGCGGGGAACGCTATGCAGGGCGCTCCTGGGTCTGAGGGTTAATGTCCCAAGCCAGCTGAGGGGGGAGTGGGGCTCTGAATCCTGCAGAGCCTATCCTGGGGGTGTCATGGACAGGGGGGATAAACAGCAGTAGTTGCAAACACTTCTCTGTTTGCCAGGAGAGGTGACCTGGCTCTCCCCTCCACTAGAGAGTGGAGAAGGCTGCAAACCCCTGTGTCAAAAGGTTTTCATTGAGAACCATATGCATTAGGGGTATGCATGCAAAGCTCATCAATCAATGTCAGAAGGTTATGCTTACAGAAAACAAATAGAGATCATAGATAACAACTGAAGGAACACAAGAGATCTGCCTCAGGTCAGGGTCTATGAGTAATGTAAATCTCCTTCCCAGTGTGAGCTGGTTATCATAGCTTTTGAGGGAAGAACAAAGCAAGATTCAAGGAACTTACTTCTAGGCCTGATTTTCCCCAGGAACTGCCTGATCCAGTTTAGGGCTGTACCTGCCTTTAGTCTTATTTCAAGCCTGTGGTGGGCAGGGCAGAGCTGCCAAGAGATAAGGAGACTTCTTTCAGATCGAATGAGGACTCCAGCCATATCAAAGCCAGGGGTGAGGATCTTTTGCCCTTTCTCCATGTCCCCCAAGTCCTTCTCCTGTGGCCAATACCGGCCATGTCTGTCTGAGGTCATCCCTCTTCGTGAGAGATTTTACCTGTCTTTGATTAACCAATCATCACAGGGCCAAGCAGGGTGATGTGAGGGAGGCAGGGCCTGTGCCCCTTCCAGGGGGACAGGTTTTGTCTCCTCAGTGGCCTGTTTTCCCAAGGCCTCCTTGACTAGCTCCAGCCTTGGGGCCCTCTCACCTGTTGGTGGAGCTATAGTCCCTGAAACCAGACAGGGTTTATATATATATATTTAATGATAATATATATTAATTATTTTATATAGAGAGAGCGAGAAAGAGAGAGAGAGGTGCCAAGGAGCCTCTGAAAAATGCTTTTAGAAGAAGAAAAGGATTTTGAATTTTCTTTGATTTTAATACCATATTCACAGAGGCAAGGCAGATATGTAAGAACAGGGGGTAGTTTTGAGCTTTCTGTTTTCTTTGTGATCAAAAGATGGGTCATGATAGGTTCCTGCATCCTCCTGGCTGGACCTTTGAGGGTGGACCGTTTAAGGTCCTATTATAAGTACTTTTCATTCCCACACTCCATAATTCCAGCTGAGCAACAAGATTAGAGTAGGCACGTAGGTATACCCCTTACCCCGTGCTTGGAGAATTGGTGTTTTCCCGTTTAATTTAGGTGATGGGGAAAAAAAACTGGAATATAAAAATACCCGATGACCTTTGTAATCCATAAACCTGAGCACTCTAAACTTCCAAGGAAACTCATAAAAATAAGGAGTTGAAGTCAGTTCGGAGAGGTCTGTACAGTGTGCTTTTCCAGCATTATCTCCAGCCACTCCTTCACTGCCACCCTAAACTCTTATACCTACTAAAATGTTTCTTATTCCTTAAACCGTTCATATTCTTTCACATTGCACTGTTTTTGTTCACCTGATGAACTCCTTGTTATTAAAAATCCTAGGTCATCAATTGCAAATCTCATACAGTAGCTTTGGAAAAAGCTTTGCCCATTTCTTATGAAGTTAAACATATACTTACCAATGACCCAGAAATTCCATTCCTAGGTATTATCCTAAGATAGAGGAAAACACAAGTCCACAGAAGGACCTGTACATGAATGTTCATAGCAGCTTTATTCTTAACAGCTTCAAACTGGAAACATTCCAAATGTTTATCACATATTGAATGGCTAAACACACTGGGGTATATCCACACAGCTGAAGACTGTTCAGCAATAGGAAGAAACGCACTACTGATACATACAACAAAATGGATGACTCTCAAGAGCCTTATGCCAAATAGTAGCAGCTAGACACAAAAGCCTGTGTACTAAACAGTCCCATTTATATGGCATTCAGAAAAAGGCAAAACTGTAGGGACAGAAAGCAAATCAGTGATTGCCAGGGACTGGGGTTAGAGGGAGGGAATAAACATTTATGGGTGACAACTGTTTTATAGTTTGATTGTGCTGGTGGTTACATGATTATATATGTTTGTTAAAATCACCAAACTATACATTTAAAAAAGATGAATTTTACTGTATGAAAATTGTTGCTCAGTAAAGCTAACTTAAAAAAAATGCCAGCTTACAGATCACCTGTGCAACAGTCAGTTGCAACCACACTACTCCAGTTTTGAGTCCTCCAGGATAGCACTCACCACTTTAAACTTGAATATACAAACATGTCTCCCAAAGACTGTGTTAAAATGTGGATTATAATTCACTAGATCTGGAGCAGGCTAGAGATTCTGCACTTCTGACCAGCTTCAGGATGATGCTGTGCTGCTGGGCTGCAGAACACCCTGTGAGTAGATGGCTTTATACCACACCACACAGTTTCCTATCTTGGAACCTCAAATACTTGTTAGATTATTGGGTTGCCTATGTGGTCCTGGACATTAAATATTGCCTTTCTCTTGAGCAACTTGGTCATGTTCTACACTTCTACTTGAGGGCACATAGAGAAATCATAGAGTATGATGATGTTCCTCTGTACCTCTTCTCTTCAATCCATTGTGAGCCCTTAAAAAGCAAAGTCTGTGTGTCGTTCATCATTTGCTTTTTTACACCTGACCTTTGGCTTCTAATAGGCATTTTGAAAAGCCCTGTGGAATGGATGGATGAGTGCAGTAACACCACAAATTAAAAACAGTGAGGTCCTCTTTCTAAACAGTAGTAGCTGGAAGAATACCAGGCTTTTGAACAGAATGAGTCCATTTAATGCAGGAACCAAGTCAGGAGCCCACACATTATAATCAGCACACACCGAAGTTAACTGGCACTTGTCCATCAGTAGGCTTGTGTGTTCCCTAAAGCCCTCTCCTTTTTTTCTTTTTGGCAGAAGCTGCCCCATATTCTTCTCTTCCACCCCTGGCTCATTGCTTGGTATTTTGTCACTATTATTATCAGCCTGTTGATTTTGAGATCAATGTGTCTCATTGCTGTGTCTCAATGTGACTCATATCCAAGCTGGATATCCAGAGTTGTAGGGATAGTTGGTCTTGCTATGCCTGGAGCTCCTGGCTAGACAGGTATAAAGGTGAGCTGAGTAGGAGTAGACAGTTAATGGACAGTCCATGGTCAACAAACCTAAGTTCTAGACCTGGTTACACCAGTAACTATTTTTGCGATTTGGCCATGTCATATACCCTCTTTAAGCTGACGTTTTTCTCATCTGAAAAATAGAGACTGGAGTTAACCAGATGATGGAAGGCCATTCTTCATCCCTAAAAGTTACAAAACCTTACCCATTTCTGCTGTGAGTAGTATGAGACTGTAAAAGTAGCTTAAATTCTTATTTAACTGGATAAAATCCAAGTCCAGATGGTTGGTGTCCATAGCGTGACATACTCTTTGCACACAAGAACTTGATGTGCCAAGTTTCTCCACTATTTTCGTGTCACATTCATGCCCAATAGATTTATTCAAGAGGGAAAGGCTTGTATGAAAATAATCTCAAAATAAGATTACTTGCAGGAACTTTTCTGGCCATGCTAATTATCAGCTTCAACCTTGTGTGGTTTCAGATGGACAGCTGTGTATGAATATTAATTTTTCTTTGAGGGCTTTAAAAAAAGATTTTCTTCAGTAGTTTTGTTTTTACAACACAATCAAGAGAATTAGTGATTCTGGAAAAACAGAAATTAAATGTGTGCCATATCTCAACTTGTAAAGCAATGTGAAATTACTAGAAACAGGACATCATTTTAAGTGGAATTGGTTTTTTTTTGGTCATATTATTGATTGGAACAGTTATGATCTTAGCTCTTCACTCTTTTTGAGCAATTTCCCTTGAGAGTCTTTCTTACCTTCTTTCAAGATTATCTTTCTACGGACCAAGATTCTATTTTTTCCCCATTACTTTGATTTAGCATGATTTAACAGATCCTAATTTTTTTAGTCTTTATTCCAATTTCTGTTCTTCACTTCTCTTTCACATGTTGGATTGTTTATAGATATCCCCACTGTAATTTTTCCATACCATCTGGTTAGGATGGATGGTCAACATATCATCTCCAAAGATACATATTCCCCTTCAGCTGGTAAGTGGTTTCCTAGGCAGGAGTACATTCCCCAGCACTCTTTGCATCAGGCAACTATAGGACTAGTTCTGGCCAATGGAATGTGAATGGAAGTGGCCTGTCACTTCCTGAAGAGCTTCAGAAGTAGGCTTACCTTCTCCATGGTCTTTCTTCATTTGTCATCTTAATGGGGAAGTATTGAAGGACTAGAGGAGGGTGAGGCTATAAGCAAAAATGAGGTGGTCTTAATGCATAGAGAACCATGTTGAAGGCCATTAGACACACTGACATTTGGCTCCCCATGAGAAGGAAACAAATTTCTATTATGCTCAGTCACTGAGGTTTCAGGATTTATCTGCTATAACAACTAATATCACCTTAACTAACACAAAATGTTACCAGATATGCATCTTTAATCCAAAGTTTTGTCTCCTGTTTTCAGAATGATATCTTTTAGGACTTACTGATTTATTTGAAGGTAGAGAAAATCTGATCCTTTCTCGTAACTTATAGTGAGGGACCCCCAAAGTGAGTCATAGCTCACTGGGGCTTTGGGGGCTTTGTACCAGGAAAGTGGTAGGCAGAAGAGAAGCACAGCAAGATAATTTTTAGTAGATGCTAGAGTTTACTGAGATGATTTGTTAGTTTTATTTATTGAGGAAAGGCCTAGAGGATTCAACACTGATGTAAATTTTTGGAGATAAATTCGGATCTTGCTGTGCTCAGATGTGTCCTGTTTTTCTCAGGTGTAAAAGGCTACTGGATTATTTTGGGTTTATGATCATAGGGTACAGGAGATTATAGTCAATTTAAGGGAAGAGTGTATCATGTGGGTACAACAGAGTGAAACGAAGAGTCAGGTAAGAGGGAAACAACCTACCCCTCAGGTCAGGCTCTGCCCTCCTGCCTCTATTACATTGGTTTGGTTACTTAGCTGATCTGTGCCTCAACTTCTTGTCTGTATGATTGGTATAATAACACTTTACTCCTACTCTTGTAACAGACCAAATGATACATTACTTAGTTGCTAAACACAGAGCCTGGAATATTTTGCCAAATGTCAGTTATTCATCAATCTCTCTTTGTTTTTAAGCAAAATTGGTAAATTACATAAACTTGTTAACTGCTGAGTCTTCAGTGTGTAGAACAGTGCCAGGCACATAGGGTTTCAATAAATAATGGTTATCTTAAAGAACAAATATACAGTTTTTATTTTGTTTTTCTTTTCATGTACTATTGTAAGCATTTTCCTATGTTATTTGCAAAAACCTGATTTTAGAATAGTTGCTCTGATCAATATTTAATAAACACTTTTAGAGCTCATATATCCAGTAGTGAGATTCTCTTCAGTGTTGTCAGCAGGTAATCACTTTATCTAAAGATGCTGATGTTGAGCAATATATTTTTGCAATTTCTCTTAGGGTAATATATCCAGAGCCTGCAGTATATTTTTTGAACACTGGCAAGGGTGGCAAATTGTCAACCATTGCAGGTGAATTAGACTATTGGAAATAGTCACAAGTCATTTTTGACCAAGTTGCTCAATATGAGGGATGATTTGGCTTGAAGAAAAAGTAAAGAGCCTAATGCAGAGATTTAAAAATGGCTTTAATTTCATAAAGAAAAACTCCAGAATTGCACTGAGCAGTAGAATTTATGTTGTAATAAATGGAGAACCACACAAGGTGGACGTTGTGAAGAAAAAAAATGACTTATTTGAATGTTTATCTTCCACAATTTTAAATCATACATCAGGTCTGGGGGAAAATGTTCAATTTTAAAGAAATATTTCTTGGTCCAACTTTCACAAAGTTTGCCTCTGAAAATAAAAACCTTTGGTTTGATATTTTGGTTAAAGAGCCTATAGGGGAGCTCTGTTGAGAGTTGAGTATAGAAAGTCTTCAATTTCTGGCTTCCAGAAGGCTACATGATTGAGAAAATCCAAGCACTCCCAAGCGAAGACTGTCAAGAATATACATGTGTATTTGGGTTCCTACTACTTAGTATGTGATCCTACAGTGATATCAAACAGATGGAAAGACCGTTACTTTCTGGAAAGTAAAAACTTAAGAGAACGGCAATATCATTATCAGTATATAATGCCTTCTAATAAATTTTAACAGTTTGACGAGTGAACCAGACAGAGTTCTCTCATTGCTAATACTCACTGCCACCTCCAGAGAGTAGTAAAATTATTTATATTCCTATCATGTGTTACAATTTACAAAGATTTCATATATTGTATCCCATTTGATGTCCCAATATGCTAAGTAGTTGTGATTATCTCTAATCACATGATATTTCAGATGGAATACATAACCAGAGGCTGGCAGATCCTTTGATTTGCCTCAGGTGACTCAATTCAATAGCGATTGATCTGGGGCACTAAATACTGACCGACGGGGGACACTAGAAGTAGTTCACCGTGTTCTTTTCTTTAATCTCTTTGAGACGTCTGAACATTTTGATTCATTGGTTTTATAAAACTGGCTTCAAAATGTACAAAATGATATAAAATGTCACCTGAACTACGTTTAGAAAAATAAGTAAAAATGATGTTATTGTTCTGCCTGAGTGCTAACTTTATCAAAACATAAATACTAAGATTTGGTAATCCAGAAAGAGGACTCACTGATATTTTACATTTTATGATTGATTGAGAATTAACAGTCTTGTTAAGTTGATTTCAAAATTCATCTCTTTTAGTCAGATATATTTTATTGTATCACCAGATGAGACAAATTTTTCCACTTAAATGATAGATGGGCAAATTTAGAGAATGGGATACTTTAAAATAGATTTATTTGCTACACAGTTCACCCAAATGCAAATATTGGGGTGGCCAAAAAGTTCGTTATATTTTTTCCATATGATGGCTGTAGTAGTGCTTAGTTGTCTTTAATTTCATTTGAAACAATTTTGTTACATTGTATTGTGACAGCTGTCATATCTGTGTGCATTTTTAAAAAACTTATTAAAATTGGTGAATTTTTGTGCAGCTCTTTTAATATTGAAGATGGAAGAAAATACGCAACACTTTTTGTGTATTCTGCTTTATCATTTCAAGAAAGGTAAATATGCAACTGAAATGCAAAAAAAATTTGTGCAGTGTATAGAGAAGGTGCTGTGACTGATCAAACATGTCAAAAGTGGTTTGCGAAGTTTCTCAATACTATTGACATTTTGGCCAAATAATTCTTTGCTGTGGGGCTGTCTTATGCATTGGAAGATGTTGAGCAGCACCCCTGGCCTCTATGCACTAAGAGCCAATAGCAGGAGATAGCCGACATACTCAAAATATCCAAATCAATAAAATTATTGGTGAAAATGAAAAATGTGTCTTTTATTTTACAGAAAAAATATAACAGACTTTTTAGCCAACCCAATAAAATTTACCTCACCCTGACCCCCACCCCCAGCACTTAATTGGGGGAAAGTGGCCCATACTCCAGAGCCATACCACTCAGCCTCTGTCAGAGCCTCAAACTCTATCTAGCTCCCCCAGGAAGAGCACATCACAGGTTCAGGTTGGGTGCAGCCAGCCAGCCCCACTGCAGGGGAAAGCTCAGCTGGGCCAGGGGGAATCGAAAGGACAGGCAGAGAGAATCACCAGGTGGGTGGAAGGTGGTCACTGCTTGCATATGAGAATGGGGCATGATTGGCACCATTCCAAAGCTACACAGCTGAATGACTGTCTAAGTGTTTACCAAGACTTTCTCCAGAAAAGAAGCTTACCAAAGGTCCCTGTTGGGTGCAGCCTGCAGACCTTTCTGCAGAACTCAAGCTTGGTGGGATGGTGTCCCCAGTAGTTGGAGAAATGGGTTAGTGCACTCCCCAGGTTGGTACTGTAAGAATAAGAATCCTCAACCCATGGAAGATGACGTCTGAAGGCCGTGTGGGATAGGCACTCAGCACGGGGAGCTCAGTGGCTGACCCTCCAGATCTCTCCTTGGGGCCATGCCACCCATGTCTCTTTATGAGTCCCATATACCTTGAGTTGCCTAACCTCTACTGGAGCCCTGGGTGAGTGAGTGAGAGAGCAAAATCCTGTGTGTCGGCCCTTTAGGAGAGTACCTGGGTTTCTTGTGGTTGCCCTTCTCTTCCAGGTGGGCAGAGTCCCTGCTGATTTTCACTGCCAGATGCTATGTGGATGCCTCTTTCCAGCTCTGATGCTCAGGGATGGGGATCCCAGTGTGGGGTTGAGACCCCACACTCCAGCTTTTGCAGCCAAGATGTCCCTCTGGCTTCTCAGCTGCTGCATATGGGTGCAGGGGCCAGCCCTTTCTGTGTCTCCATCCTTACCAGTCTCTATATGACTTCTGTAAATCCTTGGTTACAATATTTCTGGTCATCTCTTCTTCAGTTGGTTATTCCACCTACTCTGCAGCCATCTTGGAATCTCTTGCAGAACATTGTAAAATGTGGAAAATGGAATAGGATGTAAGCTTTCTCATGGTAGAATAAAAAGCATTTCATTGTGGGAACAAATACTTTTTTGAAAAGTGATTTTGATGACACTGGAAGCTTCCCCTCTTTGTTTTATAGAGCAGATGGCCACTGCATTCATTTAATGAGGCCATGTTGTTTTAGGAATATTAGATAAATTTTTCTTTGCCTTGAATGCTTGGTTTCAAAATACCACCTTTCTACAAGGGGCTTTATCTGTACTTATAATACTTTTATTCCTTGGAAAATAAATCTGAAGCAAATAAAGCAAGACATTGGATGGATTTTATAGTTGATATGCAATTGCTATATTTGTAACATTCATAACAATTGTAAAGTTTATAACAATTTTTTTTGAAGTGTCACTTTTTCCTGCAAAATAATTTTTCTTTTAATTCGTAAGAATTTTCTTTTTATTTCTTGATTTTTAGAGAGATAGGAGAGCGAGAAGGAGAGAAAGAGAAAGAGGGAAACATCCATTTGCTGTTCCACGTATTTATGCATTCATTGGTTGTTTTTACCTATGTGCCCTGCCTTGGGACTGACCCTGACACTTTGAGGTATTGGGATGACACTCTGAATAGTAGAGCTACTAGGCCAGGGCTATTACAAAATTATTTTTCATCATAAAATGATATTAACTCAAACATCCAGAAATGAGAGTATAAAATCCATAATTCGAATACCTAATCAGCCACAATTATTTAATATTATGGCAATTCTGATAGTCTAGTAGTCTGATAGATATGTGTGTATTTGCATAAGTTAATCAAAATATGCAAAATGTATCTCATTTTTTAATTTAACATATCATAAGCTTTCTCCATTTTATGCAGAATAGATGTATTTTGGTTCCCTGTACCACTCATTGACTGTGTGAGTTTCTGCTTCGTCATTATTACAAGTAGTGTTGCCATAGGACCTGCAAATACAGGTTTCCCCATGTTCATGATTATTATCATTTTTTAAATTTACATAATTATACTACAAAAATTTTAAAACAAAATGCAACATTCTAAAAAATCCAAAATTTGCTATTGATGCTACCATATGAAAGTCAAAAAATTAAAGAAACCATTAAATATTTACAAACACTTAACATCTGAAGCCTTAAAATTTGTAATAGCCCCTCAAAAACATATAACCTGCATTTTGAAAAAAAAGTATTTTCTCTACAAAGACTCTTATCAGCTATACAGAAATCTGTACAGTTTTTACACTGAAGCTGCACTTGAATCCATATTCTTCACAAAACAATTGCCTGAGCACACACACATATTCCACATACATCATTATAGGATAGCCTTTTATTTTCCATCTTCATCCTCTTCCTCCTCCTCATCCTCTTCCTCCTCCTTGTCCTCTTTCTCCTCCTCGTCATCTTCTTCCTCCTCATCTTCTGGTTTGTTCTTCTTTGGGCCTGTTTGCCTGCCAGGGTCCTTCTTTCCCACTTCACTTCTGCCCTTGGCACAGTATGCAGCAATATCCTTTTCATATTTCTCCTTTAGCTTAGCTGCTTTTTGTTTGAATGATTGCTTATCTTTAGTTGACCGTTCAGACCACATTTCACCCATTTTTTTTTTTACAATGTCCCTAATGGATAAAGCAGGGTGTTCATTTAATCTTTGGGAGATGTTCAGAGCAAAACAGGAAGAAGGGAGATGGAGGCCTTTTAGGAGAAGTGGGATCTTTTTTGTTTCTTACCATCATTGGGCAGAATATAATTTTTTATCTCCCTGACATAACGAGCTTTGTCACTCTTTCCCATATCTTTGAACTTTGACTTTTCCATTGCCGACATGGCCTTCGATTTCTCTGAACATTTCTTGAATTTGGAAAAGTTGACAGAAGAGCTTGGGTGTTTCTTTTTGTGCTCTTCCCAGCAGGGTTGCATGAAGAAGGCACATGAGCACATCTTGTCCCTTGGCTTTTTGGGGTCTCCTTTAGCCATGGTGACAGATGGCGTCTACCTGGTGGTAGGTTTTCCTCAGAGTCTCACTGCATGGATGGGTCCAACCAAGACACTTCCCTCACTGGGCTCCAGCGTGAACTGGTTTATCACTAACTCAGTCCTCAGGCTCTTCATGATTATTTTTTATCACCTTTATTTATTCCTTCAAATGGCTTATGGCATCATAAAATGAGAACTTGCCTCAGCAACTGCATCCAGATGGAGGCCAGGTGCCCTTGCTGGTCTCTTTGTTTAGAAGGTTCTTCACCTAAATCATAGTTAGGCCAACTAATTAAGGAGTTTGACTCAGACATCTCTTCCTCAGTGAGTTCTTTCTTACTACTTGTTATAGGTTGAGTTAGAATGTCTCTCCATTGCCCTCGAAGTATATCGAAGTTCTATTTTCCAATACACATTAAAAAATTATATTTTATTGATTATGCTATTATAGTTGCCCTGATTTTTTTCCCCTTTGTCTCCCCATCCACCCAGCACCCCGTGTTCCTTCAGACAATCCTGACACCTTTGTTCATGTCCATGGGTCATACATATAAGTTCTTTGGCTACTCTATTTCCTATACTGTATTTTATATCTCCATGGCTATTCTGTAACTACATATTTGTACTTCTTAATCCCCTCACCTCTTCACCCAGTCCCCCACACCCTCCTCCCATATGGCAACATCAAAACACTTTCTGTATCCATGATTTTATCTCTGTTCTTGCTTGTTTAGTTTGTTTTTTAGATTCAATTGCGGATAGATTTATATTTTTTGTCATTTTATTGTTCATAGTTTTGATCTTCTTTATCTTAAATAAGTCCCTTTAGCATTTTACATAATAGTGGTTTGGTGATGATTAACTCCGTTAGTTTTTTCTTGTCTGGGAAGCTCTTTATTTGCCCTTCCATTCTAAATGATAGCTTTGTTGGGTAGAGCAGTCTTGGTTGTAGGTTAATCAAGTTAAGATCAGCTCCTTAGGGCTGACCCTAATACAATGACTAGTATCCTTATTAGACAAGGGGAAAGGAAATTTGGGCACAGAGGGATGAGAGCCATGTGAAAACAGATGCAGAGATTGGAATTATACTGTCACAGAATACCAAAAATAAGGGATGCTTGAGGCTGCCAGACATTGGGAGAGACAGGGAAGATCATCCCCTAGAGGCCATAGAGGGAGTCTTTGTATCCCTAACAATACTTTGATTTGGATCTCCAGCTTGCAGAACTGTGAGAGAAAGATTTCTCTTGTTTTAGAACACCCAGTTTGTAGTGTTTTGTGGTAGTTGCCCTAAAATCTAATACATCCCTCTTCTTGAAGTAGCATCCATAATCCCCTTGCCCCATCGTGTTGTTGGATACCTGCCTTTGAACTGTGAGCAATGTTAATTTTTAAGTGGTAACCTTGGGTTTCTGAAAGGTGGATTCTGAAAACTTATTCAGTGCAGGTCACTGTAGAGGTTGGTGCCTTTGAATGGGGAGCTGAAGATGACATGAATAGGGATGAAATTATATCCAGAGAAAGCATGGAAGAGCACTACTTATCTCTTACCTACTGGATATTCTTGTATGACACAAACATGTAGATGATTGAGACTTACACAGAGACCCTGCCTCTTTTTTGCTGGACTTGATTTGGCTTTGAGTGTGGTAGGATAAGTACTAATCAGGGTGTTTCTTTGCTGATCCCATCCTCATTCAATATCTAATTTATACTCAGAGAATTTCCTTGAAATGTATGCTCTCACAGGTAGAACTGAATTGCTCTCTGTAGAAATGGGAATGGAGGTGGGCATTAGGTGTTACCATCAGACCTCAAAGAAGATTTTGGCCAAATAATGAGACAGAAACATTTTGTTGCATTCTTTAAGCAAAGTTTTCTATCCCTGTGATATATGGTTAAGGGGAAGTAATTACAGAAGGTGGGAACACTGTGGAGAGCCCACTCCTTCCCTTCCCCACCAAGAGTTCAGATGTGTCAAAATTAATACCAGGAAGCTGCATGGAACTTTGGGTACAGAGTTATCCTCCTCTTTGACAACCTCTGACCACCAGTAGTCAAGCTGCATTTGTCCAATTGGAAGTGACACTTCCCAGTTTCCTGTCTGACTCATCCTGATATAATCCCCTTTCTCATACTTGCCAAATTGAGGATGGCATAAAGAGAAAGTCTTGTTGATGAGATTATACAGATTATACAGATGAGAATATCCAGACTCCTTGTGATATCTCCCATTGAGCTAATATATCAGAAGAAACCACCATTCATATTCTATTAGCTTTAACATATTTCCTTACTAAGATCTATAAAATACATACCAACATGCACAAGTGTTAATTGTCATCTAAATAGTAATACCTGCCTCATAGTAGGTGCTCTGTATTTTTCAGATGCATGAATTGGTCAAGTCTGTGGTCATTAATATTCTTGGATGCTATAAACATGGGGATTTATTTAGTGGTGATGCAGTTCATTATGGAACTCATTCCATATGGTAACAAATGGTGTGCATTTAAAAGACAACTCCCCAGGGGAAAGAGGTCCCTCCCCTGATTAAAACCCTTATATGCTCTCTCTCCCACCTAATTCTCCATTCTCATCTCTGACCTTTCCTTTTCTCTACATCAGCAGAACAAGCTTTCCTCTGTTTCTTGAACCAAGCAGTCATTCTTGCCATATAGCTCTTGTATTTTTTGTTTTTCTACATGCCGCTGGAGTGCCATTGGAATGTTTTAAGCAAGGAAATGACATGATTTGTTTGATGAATGGATGGAGGAATTTACAGTGACTAGTGGTGGCTGGGAGTGGGAAAGAGGCATCACCCTTCTAACCCTTATGTATGACGCCTTTTCACTTAAAATATCCTAAAGTCATCGTTTTTTTGAATCAATCCCTTCAAAGATACTTGAGTTTTATGTCCAGAGAAATTGTCCCTGGAACATTGTACTTACATAGGTCCAGTCCAAGGGCTTTTTGACGGCTATTTGAGGAGGCTTGGCTCATTGTCATTTTGAATGGAGTTTCAAAAACCATGACTCAGAAAACATGCCAGTGCTGAAGCAGTTGTCTTTGGGGACTGTCCTTCTAACACCTGTGCTGTATCAAGACGCTCCTCCAGGAAGATGTACCAACATTTAAAGATGTGATAGAGAGGGGAGAGATTTGAGAATTCTCAAGGAGCCCAGTGTTGAGGGGATCACACTGTTCAAGTGCATTCAATTTATTTCCACCCAACAGCTAATTCAGTGTTACTAAGCACAGGATTTGGCAGGAATAGTCCAAATAAGCTATGCCTAAGAAAAAAAAATGAAATATTTCACAGTTTAACTGGGGATATTAAATTTCTGTGACTCTGACTGTGGATCAGAGATAGCTGTTCATAATGACAGTGCAGAAGGCTTTGTATTAAATTGGTCATCCCTCAGCTGTCTGAGGTAGCTGTGTGTGGAGTCAGAGCTGGTACTCTCAACTTACTCTGAACCATGATTTCAGGCATTGGAAAGGGCCTTCTGTTGCTGACCCAGCAAAATACTTTGCCTGCCTGCTCAGTGGTTTAGAAAATTATTTTAAGAGCAGACAGGTTTATGATAGACCCATACAATGAAATTCTGTAGATTGAGGATGATCTAGATTTATATTTAATGGCATGAAAAAATACCTAAGATACATTATCAGTTGAAAATAAAAACTATAAGTTCATGTAGTTTAATAAAAATTACAGACAAACATCTATTTTTTACAGCATTATGAGATATAGTTGACATATAACATTGTGTAAGTTTAAGGTGTGATGATTTGATATGCATATATATTGCAGAATGTTTACCACAATCAGGTTAGTTAACACATCCTTCATCTCACATAATTACCATTTTGTTGTTATGATGAGACCATTAAAGCTCTGCTCTCATAGCAACTTTCAAGTATGTAATAACACATATTGGTAAATATAGTTATCGTGCTGTACCTTTGGTCCCCAGAACTTATTTATCTTATAACCGAAAGTTTGTACCCTTTGGCCAGCACCTTCTTGTTTTCCTCAACCATTGGAAACCATTTATTTCTATGAGTTTGATATTTTCAGATTCCACATGTAAGTGGATTCATATAATACTTGTTTTTTTCTGTCTATTTCACTTAGCACAATATCCTCAAGATATATTTATATATTTTTGAAAGGATATGAAGGAGATGAGCTTGACTATTTTACACCTGAATGTTAGCAGGGATCATTTATGGGACATAAGTTACCTGTGCTTCCATGCAAGGGCAAGTCCTGGTGGCGAGTAATGCATAGAGATGGACATTTTCAAATCCAAGTTTTATCAGTCTGAAATGCTAATGTATAAGACAGGTAAGAGTGGAATTGCTCTCACTGACATGGCAGAGAGGAAGCAGATCTTTTTGTATACCTGCTCCTCTGTCCCCCATTCCCTCCCCTGCATTTGATCCCAGGCATCTCCTGGGAACAAGGAAATATGGGGAACACAGTTTAGATGTCACTGCCCTGGGGATGGGTGGAGCAAGCCCTGGAGTTGGGTCTTACAGCAATTAGCTTAAAACAAGCCATCTGTGTGATAAAAAATCCAACTAGCCTGGACTGTGTACCTTCAAGTGTGCTATGGTCACAACAGTCAAGGTATTAAATTGAAATATTAAATGAATGCTAGAGAATCCTTTATGGTCTAAGACTTAGTATGTTTGTGTTCCTTTGGTGCCAAGAAACTTTACTGTTTGTGTGGACAGACCGGAAGAGGCTTATGATTGCAAACCCAGCAGGATGTTGTGCAGCTGTTATACACAAGAACAAATCCTGTTACTCAGAAAGAGCTGGAGCACCATCATTCATTGCCTGTAGGTTGGAGAGGACCTTAGTTTGACCTTTGAGAAACTATGTGGAAAAGACTTTTATTTGCAGAGCTTCTGGTACAGTAGTGGCTGTGCTGTTTTCCAAGAGCGCAGATCCCAACAAGGTACTTGTGGGGACAGAAGAAGGTTAATGGCCTCGACACCCTGGGTGCCTCCCCAACTGAAACAGATGAGCTGTTTCCCTTTTATATATTGCTATGCCAATTAAGGCTTTATTTGAAAAGAAAAAAGTCTTCTGTAGAGAGGTACAAGTTTGAAAACTACTGCTTAACATAGCAGTCGTTGTGCTAAAATTGGAAGTGTTTCTGCTATTTGGTCAAGTGCTTATTTCTGTAAGTCCAAAATTCAAATTTAAGAGAGAAATATTTTTGGTCCATGAGAAGGAAAGGGAAAATTTTGTGCATTAATCTCTTGCCTTAGTTGTGATCATTTATTTGCCTCAGTGAACTAAGATAAAATTATGTCTGCTTTTAAAAAATAATTTTTTTTGTAAATTGCAGAAAGCTTGGAAAATGTCACTATGCATAAAGACAAAAACAATTCATCACATACCCGCATCCAGAGAAAACTACAAGGAACATTATTGGTGCATTTTCTTTAAGTCTCTTTTCTGTATACCCATCTATGTGCTTACATATTCAGATTGGTAGTATATGGAAAGTTTTATTTTCTGTTCCTATTGTTTTACATTATGTTGTGAGCATTTCCCCCATCATTCAAAGTTCCATTGTGTGTAAGTATCATAATTTATTTTACTACTGTGTTCTTTTTGGATATTTAGGTTGTTTTAAATTTTTTACTCATATGAATAATTCAGGGTACCTCTTTGTAAATGAATATTTAATAGTATCTTATACTTTCTATCAGATGGAGGCCTAGAAATAAGATTACTGAGTAAAAAGTTGGAAGGATTATCTTTAAAGCTACACACTCACACAGACGCAGTGCTCAACTGCAGAACAATGTCTCCACCCTTGTGCAGTGTGAGTTGTCACTATTATTGCTTCCTCCTCAGCAGTGCAGATTAGGGTTGCTATTTCCTTTCTTGGGGGGTGGCAATTTGATCCATCCATTTAAATATTCAGCACCAATTATGTGATAGTCCCTATTCTAAAAAACGGGAGGTAAAGCAGAAATGAAACAAAGTTCTTGCTCTCATTGAACTTACATCTAGCAGGGAGACTGACAATAAACAAATGCATAAATGTATAACGTACATCACTGTACGATGACAATAAGCGTTGGTGGGGGGCGGGGGGTTGTGGTGAAATCTGACACCAGTTCTCTCCAAGGTCCCTTTCAGACTCTTGCACAAAATGTATTAGTCATTTGGGCCACTTTATTTTGTAGTGAAGTACATTCATTTATTAGTTCATTGTTTTCTTCTACAAAATCCCTTTAGGATTTGCAGCCCCTTATTACATGTCCCCAAATTAGTGCAGTGTTTTTATTCTTTTATTTCATAATTATAATAATTTATATGCCACAAAATTTATGTAGCACAAAAGATTCAGTATGAAGAGTCAAATTACTTGAGATTTTTGCATGCCTTTTTCCTCTGTTTTTGTTATTTCCTTTCAATAGTGCTAAGGAATAGTATAGGAGCAATAGTACCTTCATGCCATTTTAGTGTTTGTCATTGCGTGGTTAGAGGACAAAAATGAGATTTCTGAAAATACTAAGTGTTTCACATATTCAGAGTATATATTTAACTTGACAGTAATGACAGATACTCTTACTGATGTTAGGAGTGTATAGCCAGTTTCTGCAAGTGTTCTTGACAAGGAGTCAAGAGACATACAAAGAGTTCTGCTGTGTTTAAGAGCATGCACGGTGGAGCCAGGCTGCCCATTGCAAATCCTGGCTCCACCTGAACAGCTCTGTGACCTTAGGCAAGTTGCTTCATCTCTCTGGGCATTGGACTGTCTCCATCTTATGGATTATGAAGATTATGTAAAGGTCTTAGAATGGTGCCTGGACCCTAAAAAAGGCTCAATAATTTTAAGGTGATGTTGTTTTTATTTTATGTTTATTTACCACTGTATCCCTGAGATCTGCTCCCAGACCCTTGGGCCAGAAGAACTACATATTAGGGTCTCTTTCTTACTCACTTTTACAACTAATCACATTCATCTAATTCATCTAATAGTTCTGCTCTCAAACTTCCCAGAAGATCTGATATTTGTCTCCACTCTCCTTTCTTAGAATCTTCACCTAATGTCTTTGATTTCTGGCTACAACAGTGTCTGCCTCCCTTTCCTAAGTCAGATACATGTTACACTCAGACATGATTTCTACTCTGCCCAACTTGCTTGGTTCAGTAGCCCTCTGGTGACCTCCACTATGTGACAACAGTGGCTTCACTCAATATGCAAGTGAGATCTGCTGAGGTGATAGATGTTCTCTCGTGATTGGTACATCTCCCAGGATTATAATGTTTTATGCATCCCACCAACATTAGCATCTCTCACCAGTTCTCCAATTATCCAGTGATTGGAAACATTCTGAAACATGAGTTCTTATGTAGGTTAATGAACTTTGGACATTTTGGGGGGGGAAAATCTCCCTTATGTTCACAAATAAATTTCCTAGATGTTTTCTCTTGTTTCTCGTTCCTCTTTCTCACACATTCCATGCTGGGGATTTTTCTGTGGACATGTGCAAAAGGTTGAGTTGGCCTATGGATTGATGATTTTTACTTTGACTGCAAGTTGGAATTATCTTCTGCAGTTTAGAAAATACCGTTGTTGGGTTTCCAGCCCCAAAGATTCAGATTTAATCTGACTGGGACAGGTTATCAAGGTGTGGTTTTGTGTGTTTTAACAAGTCTTCTGGTTGATTCCGATACATGCTAAAATTTAAGAGCAACTGGTCTTGGGCGTGTGGCCTGATCCTGGGGCTTTTCTAAATAAGCCGCCTCTGCATTGGTTTCCTCTGAAGCATGTAATCTTAAGAAGTATCAGCTTTTAAAAATGACTCAAGCTTTTAATGACAAGGGTTTTGTATAAACAAAAGTAAAATTTTCATTCATTTGTAAGTTCCTACTTGTGGATATAGAGTAGGTTGAATTATGAAATTGTTTCTGAATGAAGCTCAGCTTTCAGTTTTCTAATACAAGACAGCTTTATTATTGATCTATGGTGTCTTCTTCTGGAAAATTGTCTGTTATTGATAAAGCTTTGGCATGGGATATTGAATTAGGTCTATTCTTGCATTTCACTGTGTTCCTAATTAAGCCAGTTTATATGAAAGACTTGACAGACGAGACTTGGAGTTAAATGTATTGATTTGCATATTGATTTTCTTTGAATCTTGTGGTTTCCACTGTATATCACACCAACCAGAATCTGCTTTGTTTTTATAAGAAAGATAATTTAGACAGTTGGGTTTATTGTGTAGGCTGTTAAATTGCAAAATAAAATAAAAGTTAACCATTTTCTTTTAAGTCAGTTGGAAGAAAGGTTCAGATTAAAGTGACTTGGCTGAATGTTGACAGGAGGTATTTATTTACCCTGGACTTAACAGTTCTGTTTATCTCTTAAACATCCTCAGATAATTCTATAGCAGTGGTTCTCTACTTTATTATACATAAAACCCCCAGGAAGGCTTGCTGAACACAGATCCCTGGGCCATATCCCAGAGTTTCTGATTTAGTAGGTCTAAGGCGTGACCTGAGAGTTTGACAAGTTCCCAAGTGACATGGCTGCTCCCGGTGGTGGTAGTGGGGGACACACTTTGAGAACCATTGTTCTAGAGCATTTTATATTATTGTATCTCATTGTGCAATAGTGCATTATTACATAGGACATAGCTGAGGGAAAATGATAAAAATTATCTTTCAAATGTTATCGAAGAATGTATTTTATCATAAGGAGTAGAAATATGGTAGAATACTTCCAAAGTGTTTTCTTTACAAACAAATTTCATATTCTCCTAATTCTATTTGTACTATGTGGCCCCATAATAATATGAAACAGCTATCCAACTCAGAGATTTGTAAAGCATTTTTGACCTTACCATTTCTACTCACATGATGGGAATATTCTCTGCAATGTTGAAAGCCTAATTCAGAGGACAACTATTTCTGGAAAATGATGTTAGTACAGCACTGGGTCCACATGATAGTACCTTTTCAATCTCCTCCTAGTTTATATCCCACAAGACTTTATGTCAACTAATGACTAGCTAAGTCTATTTTCTCAGTCCTTGGCATCTACAGCTAGAGCACTCAAAATTAGATTGTAAAAATTTCCATTGCAACCGAGAATGCTTTCAGATTCTGGATGTCCAAGTAAACTATTACAAGCCCATACATCACCTAACAGGCAGCTTCTGTACCTAAAAATTCTAAGTTACCTAACTTATTTTAGAGAGGAAAAAAATGAGATTCCTACATCCTACATCCTAACTTCGGAGAGCCTACAAAACAATGCAGTACCGAAAGGAAGTGTGGTGCCTCCAGACCACTAAGATACTCTATTAGAGAAGCCAAATACCCATCATAAACAGGCCTACAGGCTCTGTTAAGGCTCTAATAAGTCTTTGTTACGAGAATACAGAGCTTAGAGTAAAGGTATCTTTTACAGGTTTATATATCTGTTTGTTGGGAGACAATTCTTCATGGCTCTCTCACATTTCTACATGCTTCTGCATGTCAGTGTCTTTTTTTTTTTTTTTTTTTTTTGCCTTTTTCTTTCTCAACTTTTTACTAAGAAAAATAAAAATTTACATAAGGAAAGCTCAAATAATACAATTATAACTCACATACTCACAATATACATTCTATAATTAACATTTTATCACATTTGCTTTATTTCTGTGTGTTTTTTTAGATCATCTGAGTATAAGCTGCAGACATCAAAACACTTCAGCTTGTATCTCTTAAAAAAAATCCTCCTATGTAACCAAAATGCCATTATCAAACCTAGAAGAAATAACAATACTTTTCTAATATCTAATATCCAGCCCATGCTTAATTTTCTACAGTAGTCCCCAAATGTCTTCTATGCATGTCAGTGTCTTGAACTTAACTGTTCCAGGCTAACTTTTCAAGGGTATATATTCAGTGAACCACTTTGGAATACAGAGATGGTTTCCCCCTCTGTAGCAAAGTGCAGGTGTTTATATTGCCTGTTATAAAAGATTTGGATTCCTTAAACTCTGCACTCATTTCCTAAAATGCAACTCCCCCCAGGGGCAGATGTCACTTGATCCTCTTCACATCACCTGTTGGAACTGAGACTTAGGGAAATGGTACAAAAATGCTGACACTATGGCTATAGCTGTTGCTGTAATAAACTGCCTCTTGTCTGGTGACCTTGGTATCCTTTCTTCTGCTCCAGCATCCACAAAATTGTGGCAGGCTCATTTGTTAACTTGCAAGTAGGGAAAATATCAGAACCCTTCACAATTCTCTATACTGAGTACCCAGCAAGGTTTGGTCCTTCATTACATGATCTCTTAGGGCTGTATTGTTTTCTTTTTGTAATCATACATTGTGTACATTCATAGTATGAATACTTGATTTATATTTATTTACTTAAATTAACTTTGTTGTAATTTATTCACTTTCAAAACTTGAGCACCCCATATAGAACCTGGTACATGGTCTGAGCTTAACAACTGTTAGAGGATGAAAGAAGGAATTGAGCGTTCTTTGGTTATCTCTTTTTGCAAGCTGGGTTCCTTAGGAAAGAGAGTCTGAAGCAGGGATAAGCATGCAGGATTTTATTAGGCTCAACACCTGTGGAAGGGAGGCGAGGAAAGTGGGATCGGGCAAAAGGATTCATTCTCAGCAAATTCCCACCCAATCCGATGGGAGCTCCCTTCATAACTGTCCTGAGCTGAGGCAACTTCAAGGGGCCAGGACCTTTATAGCCACTCATTGACCCTCTATTGGATGCGAGCTTCCTTGGATAGGTGCTACAACCATAGACGGGGCCGCTTTCTTCAGTGAGGGACATTTTTAAAGAGGGCTGACTGTCAAGGGCTATCTTCCAGTTATATTGCGGAATCTGGGGAAATAATTCCTTCATCGCTGAAGGGCAATCTGGGAGGCATATCACACAGTTCACCGCATCCTCCTTCTATGTGTCTATGTGTCCTTGGTACAGGAGTGAATGTAGGGATGGTCTTTCTCTTGCTTTTGCTCTGTGGCCCTTGTGAGCTGATCAAGGGTGGGTATGGTATCTTACTCATTTTTTCAAACTCTTCTTGATTTCAAGAAGCCTACTCTGTGTCCCATGTAATGTTAACTGGCACGTGCATACTAAAATGCTTGTTGTATAATAATCTGCTACTTAAGAACAATGAGATTGGAGTTCCTTATGACCACTCTCCTATGCAGGGGAGTTTTTGACATAAAGGGAGAGGGACTTGAATATTCATTTCTGATTTCTCCTTCACATGAGCTCTATGCTCCAAATGCCTTGTAACTGCAGAGAACACCTGACTCTTCCATGCATTGCAACTCTTGAATGTACTGTGTCCCTGGACTGGAATGCCAATGTCTCTACCTTGCTACTTGTATTCTGTTTTCTATCCACTTTGAAGCATTCTTTGAGACAGCTCAAGTGTAGCATCTATTGCAGAATATTTTGTGAATTTCTCCTCTGACTCTGCCGTCAGGTTTGTTTGTGCTGTGGATGGAGACGTCCCCTTAGTGCTTTTTACTTTGCTGTCATTTCTTTATTTGTCTCTCTCTATTATGGGACTGAAAGTTTCTTTTGGGCAGAGACTATATTTTATTCGCACAAGATCTGGCACCAGCAGTCTATGGGACTTGGTTCATAATGGCTTGTGAGTGCCAAATGTTAAATTTTAAGGAATATCGTGAGTAGGTTGTGAAATATAGCCTTTACTAAAAGTTAAATTACATAAAACTATAATTAAGTAAATTATATACAATGACAAAGAAAATAAATACTAAAAACTCATTCCTTAATTGTTTTTCTGCCTTTGGCTATTATCCTTGCTCTAGAAGTTATTAACATCTATGCTGTCAGTAGTGGAGAAATGCTATGCAGGGATGTGCACTGAGTATAGTGATGAGACACCACACTGGTAGCTTGAAATTGCCCGTGGTGAAGGAATTTTCCATGAGAACTGCCAAATGCTATGAACCAGGGCTCTTCCTCATCTAGGATGGCGGTTGAACATATATAAGCCACCACTGTCTGGCACAAGGTGGTGGTCAATAAATGTCAGCTGAATTTAGAGGTAAAGAGATTTTGGATAACTTTATTTAAGATGGGTATAAGAATTGGCAGTTAAGGAAGCCCAGGTGGAGGTTTGAGGAAACCCCTGTGGATCTGGGACAGTTGGGGATTGCTCCTAGGGGGACGAGGTTGTTATTGGCCACTATGATTACTGTTCCCATCCTACCTTCAATCTTGTCTTGCAATAAGCTATGTGTATGGCCTGGCTTGTTTTAAACACAGTCTTCAGGGCTTGCCCCTTTATATTCAGTTTTTTAGTTCAAAAAGCTGGTAATACCTGGTGATACCAATGAAATGTTAACTGAGGGAAAGAGAGATTGACTTTTTTGTATGTATTTTCAGCTGAAATCTCAAGACACATGCCCTGAGAGACTGCATGGTATTTTAATTGCAAATATTCATTTTGATTGCTCTATGGCTATATCATAATGTGTATTTACTTTTTCTAAACCGCTGGGTATGAGTCTTCTAAGGTGACAGATATGCTTAGTGATGCTGCTGTTTAGGTAATGGAAGGGACATGTCTTCCTAGATCTGCAGAGCCATGTGGATTGGGGAATACAAGCAATTATTTGTGATTCTGCCAAAAATGTCAGGGTCTGAGGAGGAAGGGCTAGTGCATGGGGCTGAAGTGGGGGCGGAGTCTCTACTTTATTTAAAAATATGGAGCTCCTCCATCCTCCCCTATATGGGGCAAAAGAGACATTTTATTTTTAAATTTTTTTCTTATTATAACAATTCCATACTTCTTATAAAATGAAATAATAAGACAATATAGAAAGAAATAAAATAAAGCTAGTTGTAAAGGAGATTCTTTTTCAGATGAGCATCACCTCTTCATACTCAGGACAATGCAAACGGCATTGAGTGAAGTAAATGATTACAAGAAAAGTCAGGCTGGAAAAGAGACTTCTGGGCAAGATAAAGGCATAGGTAAGCACAGGTCACCTCTTTGCATAACCACATCAAAATTATAACTAAACTATAGAACAACCATCACTCATATCTGTCAGAAATTGAGTTGAATGGAAGTCAGACAACTTCGGAATTAAAGAAACCACATCTGTCAGGATAGAAAGGAGGGGTGGAGACACAGAGATGCAGAATGGGCTGATATCATACCCATGTGTAGTGGATAAAAACTGAAAGAGATATCTTGGGAGTACCCCACACTAGGCCCCCTAGCCTGGGGTTCCAGTGCCAGGATGGTAAGTCCCCATAACATCTGGCTGTAAAAAAGAACAGGGATTGAGTCAGTGGAAGAAACTTTTGGAGTCTCAGGTAGTTTCCCTTAAGGGTCTGCACACAGACTTACTCAGACTCACGTCCTTTGAGCTCCACCATTGGGGTAGCAGCTTGAAAGGCACCAGTGGCATATGGGGAGGTCTGAAGTGTCTGGCATCAGGGTGAGAGGTGGGGGGCAGCTTTCTCCCAGAGAGAACTGTGGGCAGAGGCTATTATTCCTTTTCTGAGCCCTCTACCACACTACCACAGAGTCACAGGGTTCAAAGGCAGGTGCCATATCTGAGACTCCATCAACCTGGCTCACACTGTTTGCCCTGCCCTGGTGATTCCCTGTGGTCACACTCCACCCAACCTATGGGCCCACCTAAGCTGTTAACAGTGGCTTTTACATATGAATGGCTTGTCTTGGTTCATGCTTCACAACTTCCTAAATCCTCTCAAACAAGCAACAGCCAGCCTCAGTGAGCCCCCGACCACCATACCAATTGCTAAGTGGCCTCAGGCCTGGCATTAGCAGCTGCTTGTCTTGTTTACTGCCTGGCCTCACTTGGGTACCTCAAAACCCAGCACAGGTAGCAGCCATTTGCAGGTCACTCTGTACCTTATGCCAAGTGGCCCCTACAGAACACAGGCAGTGGGGAACCTTGGCATGCACCACCAGGGAAACCTCAGAGACTGCACATCAAGTGGACAGCTACAGGCCATGTTGGAGCACCACAACCACCCAACCACCTCCAAAAACAACATGCTAAAGGAGCAAGCTCAGCAGGCTCCAGAGCCAGGCTGAAGTCAAGTTCTGCTCCATGGACTGGGCCCTTGTAGAGCTGATCCTCCACGGAGGGTGGAGGTTGGTGGTCACTGGCCACATCCAGTCTTTGCAGCTGACTGGCCTGGTAAATCCCTCCCATTGACCTGCAAACAGCAATCAGGGCTCAACTACAAGAGGAGGGTGTACTCAGCCCACATGAAGGGAGCACCTCAAGTACCAAGCTTGGGTGATAGGGGAGGCTGTGCCACTGGACCCTACAGGACATCTACGTTAGTTCATGCAGCCAAGATAGGGAGTTATAGCAGCTCTACTTGATACATAGAAACAAACACAGGGAGGCTGCCAAAAATGAGGAGACAAAGAAACATGGCTTAAATGAAAGAACAGATCGAAACTCCAGAAAAAGATCTAAACAAAATGGACATGAGCAATCTATCAGATGCAGAGTTCAAAATAATGGTTATAAGACTGCTCAAGGGAGTTAGGGAAGACCTCAACAGCATAAAAACGATCAGTCAGAAATGAAGGACACACTAATTGAAATGTACAAATTACAGGGAATCAACAGTACAGTGGGTGAAGTTGAGAAACAAGTCATTGATTTGGAACATAATGAAGCAACCAGTCAGAACAGCAAGATGACAAAAGAATCTTAAAAAAAAAAAATGAGGATAGTGTATAGAGCCTCTGGGACAACTTCAGGTATACCAACATTCTCATCATACAGGTTCCAGAAGGAGAAGAGAAAGAGCAAGAAATTGGAAATCTATTTGAAAAAATAGTGAAAGAAAACTTCCGTAATTTGGTAAAGGAAATAGACATGCAAGCCCAGGAAACACAGAGAATCCCAAACAAGATGGATGCAAAGAGGCTCACACCAAGACACATCATAATTAAAATCCCAAAGGTTAAAGATAAAGAGAGAATCTTAAAAGCAGCAAGAGAAAAGCAGTTAGTTACCTCTAGGGGAGTTTCCATAAGACTGTGGACTGATTTCTTAAAAGAAACTTGCAAGCTAGGAGGGATTAGCAAAAAATATTCAAAGTCATGAAAAGCAGGGACCTATAGCCAAGATTGCTTTACCCAGCGAAGCTCTCATTTAGAATCGAAGGACAGGTAAACAGCTTCCCAGACAAGAAAAAACTAGAGTTCATCATCACCAATCCATTTTTATATGAAATGTTCAAGGGACTTATTTAAGAAAAAGAGGAAGATCAAAACTATGAACAGTAAAATGGCAAAAAATACATATCTATCAAGAACTGAATCTAAGAAATTAAATAAATAAGCAGAGCAGAGACAGAATTATGGTTATAGACAGCATTTTGATGGTTGCCAGATGGGAGGGAGTGGGGGGAATGGGTGAAGCAGTAAGGGGATTAAGAAGTACAAATTGGTAGTTGCAGAATAGCCGCTGGGATGTAAAGTACAGTATAGGAAAGGGACTAGCCAAAAACTTACATGCATGATCCATGGACATGAACAATGGTGTGCGGATTGCCTGAGGGGAGGTGGGGCTGCTGGGTGAAGAGGGGCAAAAGAGGAAAAACTGGTACAACTGTTAATAGCCTATCAATGGAATATCATTTAAAAAATAAAAAGGAAACTAAGAAATAAATCACCTGATACCCTACCACTTTGAGATAACTGTTGAAATATTTTGGTATTCATCTTTTTCAGATTTCAAATATATTCTTGGCCCTGCCAGTCTTTTGACCTAATCTTTTTAGATTGGGTTTAGTTTTATTTTCCACGGTTTATATTTTCAAACAATAAATTTCTTTGCAGTTCCTACATATAAAATGACATTTTAATATTATGTTTCTTAACACATTAACCTCATGGAGGTTCTGATGTATTGCTTAACTCTCCTGAAATATATAGTTCATGATTTGAAAGATTTAAAAGCTAGTGTGAAACTATCACTGTTTTTGGTATCATGGGAAATTATTGAGAGCACATTGAAGAGGTAGGAAAATGTGGGACCCATTGGCCCTTGAATGTCACAGAGTTCTTCTGAGAAAATTCCCTCTGACAGGAGGAGAAAACTGGAAATGCAGATGTGCTTTCATTTTGTCCCATTCATTCAGCAGACATCTGTACTGACTGTGTCAGCCACTGGTGTCCAAGAGATGAAGACGATGCAACCATAGTAGTGGCCATAGCCATGTAAACAAATAAATATTGTTCGGACGTGATAATTGCTATTATAGGGATTTTAAAGAGAGATATGTGGGGCCATAAAGGGTATGATACAGTGATTAATTTTTCCTGGAGGCACAGGGGAAATATATCAGTTATATATTTTTTTTCTTGCAAATGAAAACTCAACATAAACTTAAGCAAAAAAAAAAAAAAAAAAAATCCAAGGACTCAGTGTCATTAGAACTATGCCTCTTGTTCTCTTTGTCTTGACTGTTTCTTCCTCAGTGAAGGCTTTATTTTTCTGCAAGCTCTTTCCATATGATTGCAAAAATGGTTTATTGTAGCTGAAGGCTGACTTTTAATCATATTTTTAAATTCATGCCTTTTTCCTAGTAGTGCAGAGTCCTGGGGAGATGGTATTCTGTCCAAGCTGTTATTGCACGTTCATCTTTGAACCAGTCTCTGTGTCCAGGGTGATACCATTTTCAGTGGCTAGGTTTAGGTCACATGTCCTTTCCTATAGCGTCCCTTGAGCCCTGTGTGCTGAGAGTGGTGAAGGGATGTGTCCTAAACCAGCAGGAATGGATGCTAGCAGCTGTCCACTATAGAAACGGCTTCCCTGGAGGTGACACTTGGCTTGCACTTTGCGAAGAGGATGAGTAGTCCTTTACTAGGTAAAGGCTTTGAGTGTCAGAGGAATGATTGAGGTGGCTGAAGTAGAATATGCAAAAGAGAAGAGAGATGGGGTGAAGCCAGAAATAGAGGAGACATGAATCCAAATTGTGAAAGGCCTTTTAGACTATACTAAGAAACTTGTACATATCCTTCTAGGTATGAAGCTGTCAAAGGAAGCTTTTAATGTGACTGCATGATATAATTAGTTTTGACTCTTAGGAAGACAACTCTGGTGAAAGGATTGAAGATAGATTTGAATGGGCAGACTCTGGTTTTGTCAGAAAAAGGTATAAGTCTGTTGGCTGGGTGGGGAGCACTCCTTTGACAAGCCCAAAATGGCATCCAGGGCACTGGGCTTGGATGGTGGAGGAAAGAATGCCAGGGTGTTAGCAATGACTGTCATCTGAATGGGATGGAGGACGGTGGTTTATAGCTTATGTATTCAATGACCTGATTAAGCTATGGCAAATGAGGGATTGTTAGAGTTTCTTTCCCCTTTCCTTTTTCTTCCCTAAAAAACAGAACTTTTAAAAAACTTGCAGGTTCCTTATGCATTGATTTATGTATTTACACATTTATTTATTATTATCATCATCATTTTATTATTTGTTGACAATAGACTAGAATAAATCATATGAGGTTCCTCTGATATATCAGCGAAACAGTGAAACATTGCTATTTGATCCAATATAAACATAACATATATATAATTTTAAAATAAGACATTCCTGCTTAAAAGTGTCTTCCTGAGAGGGTTCTGGATACTGTAGACTACATGGTATTCCCTGTGGTAACACTGTCACGCAGCCCCTACTCTTTGATCTTGAGATATAAATTTTCATCTCATTTTTCATGGTCTGAGTTTTAAGGCATAATAATAGATGGCGTTGGATAGAATGGCTTCTTTTTATGTTTTCTACTCTTGGTACGTGGATGAATAGATGAACTTACAGTGCTATTAATCTGTTGCCCTTCATCAGCCATAAATTCAGTTTCCTACATTAAGGTATAATTCCAGAGGGAATAGGATAAGGACAGATCTCAGGTCATGAATCACAAGTTGTTCAAGTTACAAATGAGTGAGTGAAAGACTGTGAGGAACAAAATTAACTCATGGAATTTTTAAGTAAATATTTTTAAATGGAGAGCTAATCAGTATATTCTTCTTTTAAAAAATATTTTATTTATTTATTTTTAGAGAGAGGGGAAGGGAGGGAGAAAGAAGCAGCAGGGGGCGGGGGGAAGCATTGGCCTGCAACCCAGACATGCACCCTGACTGGGAATTGAACCTGAGACCTTTCGGTTTGCAGGCCAGCGCTCAATCCACTGAGCCACACCAGCCAGGGCTCAATTAGTATCTTCTTCACATGCATGAAAATAAGTGGTGCTACCAGGTTCTTTGAGATGTGATCCCTAACTAACCTTCAGCTTCTCTTGACATCAGCCCGCTTCTGCTTTATGCCTCTGAAATCACAAAATTTGTTTGCAGTTCCTTTGAATGTGTCATGCTACTTCAGAACTATGCTTCCATCTATGCTGTTGCCTCTATCTGGCTTTTTTTTTTTTTTTTTTTTTTTTTTTTTTGCCTACTTTGCCCACTTTCCATTTTTCCAAAGCCCAGTTCATTCGCCACTTGTAGGACCTTGATGCTTCTCTCTCTTCTTTCCTCCCTATACCTTAAACCTACTTCCATTATTTCACTCACCCTGCTTGTTTCCAATGATCTGTTTATCCAGCTGTCTTCCCTGCTTGACTGTGAGCTTATTTGCGATATGGTTCATACTCTACTTTGGTATCCCAGTATGTAGTGGGAGATCAATAAGTGCCTGTTGGATTGATGGCATGCCAGATTGATGGAATGTTACAAGTATCTCAGAAGACTCTTATGAGCCTCAGTATACAGCAGCAGAAAAAAACAACAACTGAGATTAGCTCCACCTTCTCAGCCTTGTAATGCCAGAGGCATGAAAGACCTAAATATGAAAAGACTTCTAATTTGAGAGGTTTCAGTGGAGTCCATTTTCCTCTTCATTTATTTTTGGAAGATTTGAAAAAAGAAGTTACTTCTGAAATGAAATAGTAAATCAAGGGTGTGTTATTCACTTACGGGATCATCTTTCTCTTCCTAAGTACCTGGGAACACGCACTGACTTGACTTCTTGCTGCAGTGGTGGTCCTGGGTTGGAGCCTTTCATTACTGACACTCTGTGTATAGCCTCCAGGGGATCATGTTCTGTTTGCTCTTTCTGGTAATGTTTTATTCATTTGAGTGTTGCCAAATGGAAATTATTTTTTGGCTGTTAACATGCTGTACCAATGTGAACTTCTCTATAAAAAAATGAGTTAGCCCAAGCCCAGGTGTAGAGATACAGCCATTTCTTCACTCCTGACTTCAAGATGGGACTGGGCAAAAATAGTGACATTTGCCAGTCATCGGAGGGTGTTCCCCTGATCATCCTGTATAAAGTGGCACTTCATCGTTGTCCTTTTCTTTGCCTTGCTTTATTTTTCCTCATAGCACTTAACCACCACATGTCCTATTCATTTGTTTGCTTGTTGTTAGCCTTTTTGTGCTAGAATGTGAACAACACGGTAATAGGGAATTTAGTTACTGCTGTATCTGAGCTCCTACAGTCATACATGGCACAGAAGAGGTGCTTAATGAATACATGCCAATTGCATGGAGGCTGATACTTATCACGACTACTCACAGAGCCCTTACCATGTCCCAGGCAATGTTGTAGCCACTGGATAGACATGATGTGTCCTTCTCATACCACCCACCGATAGGGTATTCTACCAGTTCAAGTTACTGTGAAGGAAATGGAGCTTAGAGAGGTCAAGTAAGTTGTTCAGGGTTTCACAGCTGGTATCCAATGAAGCTGGACAGTATCAGAGCCTAAATTTTGAACGAGTAATGTTGTTTGTGATGAGTTGGTCCAGGTTTGTGATTCAGTCACTGGGGATAGGGGATGTTTCTTGTGCAGTATTCTATCATTTTGGGTCTTTTTTCCTGTGTCAATTCCATTCTATCAGATTTAGTGGGGGGGTTTTTTGTTTTTGTTTTTTGTTTTGCCATGAAAATAATAACTTGCTAAGATTTACAATTTTTATATACCTAGATGGCTATCATTTGATCCTCACAATAATTCCACAGAATAGGTATCATTACTCCCCTTGCACAGATGGAGAGAGGAGATTCAGATAGGTTACACACCTTACCCAAAGCCAAGGTGGTGATAAATGGCACAGCTGGGACTTGAACACAGACTTTCTAGTCCCAGTGCTTGTTTGCTGACCCACAGCCCTGTACTGTCTCACCAGAAATTCCCTGTGTGGTATTTTATACACAACTGAAAGAATAATAGTGCCATTGTAAGCTGTATATTAATATATTCATGTCTGTGCACTGGAGGAATAATCTCAGGGAACTTCGATATGGTTGGGCCACATGTGGAGGAGTGTACACATTTTAAGGGGAGGTGTCACACCAGAAAGCATCCTATAGAGGGGAGAGATGAGGAGCTTAGGAACCCTTTATTTGTGGAATGGCTGAACAAGGTAGAGATGCTTGCCTTGCAGAAGGGGAGAAGTAGGCCAGGGATCATGATGGTTCAGAGATAGGATCTGAAGCATAGTTGGGCAGAAGAAGAAGCAGGCTTGCTCTTTACTGGGCGGCTGTATATCAAGGTGGCTGTAAGTTTAGGTCCTGGGTTTATCCTCCTACTAGCTGCTGTCTTTGGGCAATTTATTCCACCTCTGTCTCATTTGCTTCATTTTCTAAATAGGGGCAGTCCTACTTCATTGTGTTGAGACGAGAATTAATTCAGGTAAACCATAAAAAGCCCTTAGCATAGTGCCTAGTATGTAGTAAATGTCCAATATACGTTGGCTATTGTTATTGTTATTGATAGCTGTGGCTTCAGAGGACCAAGGGAGAGATGACTGCAATGGACAAGACCAGGAGGTGCTAGTGGTTTTAGGAGAATCTCTCAGCTGACTGGTTCAACAGCTTCATCTTATAAAAGAGATAGCTGAGCCTCAGAGAGGAGACAGCTCTGCTTTGAGATCATATAGAGAGTTATAAGCAGAATTAAGATGATAACCCTGTTCTTCTAACAAACACTATCTATTGTTTTTAAATATGGGTGCTGGCCATACTGACCACTAGCTCAAGTTCAGCAGTGGAGAATGATGCACTATCAGCCCCAGTGGGTGTGAGCCTTCTGTCAACACCGAAAGTGTTCTTGGATGGGGGCAGGTGAAACTGAATGATGTTAACCCTTTCATCAGCCTTTCTTGCTGATTTACTACCAAATCTATCCAGAGTCTGACTGCTTCTCCCCAGCTCTATTGCTGCCCCCTAAGTTCTTGCCACGATCATCTTTCATCTGCACAATTGCAACAGTCTCTAGACTGGCCTTCCCTGCCACTGCTTTGCTCCTATAACCTATTCTCTAGGCAGCAGCCAGAGGGATCATGTGACAAATAAATCCAATCCTGCTTCCACCCCTGCTCTGCTTAGCATCTTCCACTGGCTTCCTGTTGCCTTAGAACAGAACCCAGACTCCTCACCATGGCCTGCTGACGCTGCAGGATCTGCCCCTGCCTTTTTCTCAGCTGTTGTCCCCCTTCCACTCCCACTTGCTCCTAAACTCCCATCACACCGGCATTCTTCTTGTTCTCAAAAGTATAGTCTAGTTTCTGCTGTAGGACCTTTGTATATGTTCTTCCTCCACACATTTGAATGGATGATTTCTCCTTATTACTCATATTTCAGCTAAAATGTTTCTTCTCTAAAGACGCTTTCCCTATATATAGTGGCTCTGTTCTTCTTTCTTTCATCCCATCTTATCATCCTCGTGGAACAGACCGACCTTCTGAAATTATCCAGAAGTGTTTCTCTAAGTGCATCCCTTTACATTGGAGCCTTTTTTCTTGCTTCCTGCTATATCCTCACCCCCAAAACGATGTCTGAGTTTTGTTAGGTGCACCTTAAATATTCATGAAATGAGTGAATGAAGCCCTTGTGAATTAGAGTTTATTTCACCACAAGGAATCTGTGTTTATACTATGAATACAGAAGGCCGCATCAGGAGAAGGCACTCCAGATCCAAACTCAATCTTTCTGGACATTTCATTTCTCACTCCATCAGGAAGGATGAGGTTAGATCCCTTTAAACTCAGAATGTAGGATGTCAATTATTAGTGTGTAGGAGGGCATTATAGCTAAATGTGAGGGAGATTCTACATATCAGCTGCTCAGAGGTTGAGGTGATGGAGAAAGAGAGAATTGGAGGGTGGTCAATGAGGCAAGTATTTTATCATCTCTGCCAACATATGAAAATCCACCATTAGCCTCTTGCTTCTCCTTTTCAGCTATATGTTTGTTCCTTTTTCTCCCTTTCTGGGATCTTAAGGCGTGAAAAGTATGGCAAGTGGCCACTGGGACATGATCTTGTTCTGTTAGTTTCTAAGGCAGGGCCACAACCTCTCAAATGCTTTCAGCGGCCAGAGAAATAGTAATGGATGAATTTCTGTGTGTCGGTAAGGTGTGGTACACCTGGAGACAGGCGGGCAGAACGCCCACGGGCAGCAGCACCATAAGGGTATTGAAACGGCCAGTTGGATCCCCCTGAGAAGCACGGAGTCTGAACCAAAAGCAGGGATCTCTAGTCTACAGCACCAGAGCCCAAAAAGGACACAGATAGCAACCAGCTGTGAAAAGCAGCAGGGTTGCTCTCTGCCAGAGATTGGCAGCTGGAGATGCAAAGGGCCAATGCATAAATTTTTATTTGCAGCCACTTACCTTGATCTCTGGCAAAGGTGGGGGCAGAGTGGGCTAGAGATACATGAGGAGAGACTGGGAAAGGAGGCTTTGGGGAGAGGACTGAGAGAGTAGCCGGTAGGATCCCGGTGCTGACTCATCCCCCATGTGGCAGCAGCCATATTCCTCAGCAGAGAACACTCGCCTTGAGCGGCAGCAGCATCAGAGGACCCAAAAGTCCCGCCCCCAGGTGGAATTCCACCCCGCCCTGTGCTGTCTAAGCCACCTGCTGAGTGTAGAGTGGCAGCCACAAGCAGTGACCCTTCGGCTCACAGGCTGGCACTCAATCCACTGAGCCACACCAGCCAGGGCAGTACTTTTTTCCTTTTTTTCTTTTTTTTAAGTTGAGAGTATCCTAATTGACTGTTTTGTTTCATTCTTTCACCTAGGGACTTGTACCTCATACAGTGTGGTTAATTAATCAGAATTAAAGAAAAAATGTTTTTTATGTTATTTTTTTCCCCAAATTCCAAGGTCCCTGTTTTCTTAATATTATTTATGGATCCTCTACATAGATGTTCTTGTGGGGTATATTTGAGTAGAATATTTAGAATTGTTACCTAATGCTGCTTAAAAGAGGCTATAATGTACCTAATTATTTCTAATTATAAAATTATTATAGGAGCATGTCTATTTAAAAGAATGTTAAATTACCCATTATCTAATGATCAGCTGGAAGGGAGAAAGTATATCAGGGAAATGATAATAGTAAATTTGTTGTCGGGAGCAATTTCAAAATATATTTATTTTCCTGCTCCATGGGTACCCAATGTAGAAAACTTAAAAAGATTGGCTAGAACTGTGGTTTGTAATGACAAATTCACATCAGGCAAGGTTTGTACTAGATAAATTACCTAGCTATGAATCCAGATGATTTGAAAGTGAATTAATACTCATTGGCATAAATTAATCTCTGTTGGGTATTACAATGCCAATGGAAAGAGGCTTTGGTGCCACAGATCAACACAGGCCTTAGGCAGGTCATTGGCTCGCTAGTAAACAATTCCCATTCCCTGTGCAGATAGCTAATTCTAGCACAAGCCTTCTGAGGTCCAGTGTGAGTTATTGACCTCGTCTAGACCTGTCCCCTGGGTACTTCTTTAAATTTAGCTCAGTCTGAGAGTAACTGGGTTCTCCTGTCTAAGGGCTATCGAGTAGCCTATGTGAAATGGTGTGTGGCATGAGACCATTAGCACGCCGACAAGCTGTATATCAACCAGCCTTCTATTACTACCTCTTTTCTCTCTCAAGGCTTAGAGACTGGGACTAAAGAGGTGAAATTGAACTGGCCTTTCACCCCAAGAGTTCTCTTTGCAGTGAAGTTAAGGCAACGTGATAAGTAAGATGAATCTTTTGGAGTGTATATCTTTTCTCCTGACAAAAGTCCTCAACCTTAAGATCTGTTTCTTTTTTACATCTATCATTATGATAGCAAACCATTTGGAACATTTTGGGCATCTAGACTTGGTGCCAAGGGACAAGAAGGAGATGTGTATTCTTTAATATGCTGGTTCCTTTGGCAGAGTGCTCTGCACTCCTCTTCTGAGCCCTGGCTCCACTATCAGGTCCTGTGTTAGAATCAACCAGGAGCATGTGAACTGTGCAGTCTGAATCCTGTGTCAGACCTACTGGGTTGGAGTGGTCATGGGGGAAGGTTCAGGAGTCTGCGTAGAAGGAACAAGAATACATGTGAGGAACTAGTTGGTCTTCCCTCCACTGAGTTCTCATTTATCTCTTTCATCTGAATATGGCCGACATGGGAGGAGGTTTTATTCCTCTTACATTTTCAGTGAGTCCTACAGAGCTAGGACTAATGATATTGTTGACTGAATGCATGAATGCATTTTTAGTTCATTTGGTCCTGTCACTGACCATGGACATGATATATTGAGATTATGCTTTTGGTTTTAAACAGCAACATACCAGAGGGAAAAAGGGTAAAACTAGACCATTTTAGGAAAGACAGTTAAAATTTAAAACATAACACATTAAATGGGCTGGTCCTTTTTAAAAAACAAATGACAGGTGAAATGGCACAGTCATGCACAAAATAGATCTTCAATAAATATTTATTGAATGAATAAATAAGTGAATTAATAGAGGAATTAATACCTCCTTTTACTAAGTGGTATTTTACTGGGGTTTTGAGCACCTTCTTAGGGGCATGGTGCTGTAGGCTGAATGTCCATGTCCTCCCGTAGTTGTTATGTTGAAGCCCCAAATCTCAATGCAATGGTATTTGGAGATGGGTCTTGGGAGGTAAGTTTGTTTAGATGAGATAATGAGGGTGGGAAGCCATGATGGGATTGGTGCCTTTATAGGAAAAGATATGAGAGAGATGATCCTTCACAAGCAGCCAAATCAGCTAGTGCCTTGGTCTTGGACTTCTAGACTCCAGAATCATAAGAAATTTTTATATATATATATATATATATATATATATATATATATATATATATATATATCTCCAGATGTGTATATATACACATATATATACATATATACTATATATAATTATATATAATTATTATATATATAATTAAGAAATATATATATTTCTTAAGCTACTCAGTCAATGGTTTTTTTGTTAGACTCCAGAATCATAAGAAATTATAAATATATATTCAGATGTGTGTGTATATATATACAATATATAATTATATATACTATATATAATTATATATATAGTATATATAATTATATATATAATTATTATATAGTATATATAATTAAGAAAAAAAATATTTCTTAAGCTACTCAGTCAATGGTCTTTTGTTATAGCACCCCGAACTGACACATGGTCATGTGCAAGGAAGAGCTTTCCCAAAAGATAACTCCACTCCATGAGTCAGGGTATGGGTCTTCCTTCTTCTTTAACCTCAGAGCCCTTTCTTAGAGCAGGTGATAAATGAATGTTTATTGGAAGAATGATTGTTAATAAGTCTTCAGCCCAAAGGAGAAACTGAAGTTTGGAAGACTTCTACATCAGAATGACAGGGGCACACTGTGAAGAGCAGGGTCAACTCTGCGCTCAGAACTCTGACCTGGCTCTGCTTCCAGCAGTGAGTTTCTGGGACAGACTCCATCTGGGTTCCCGCTGAATGTGAGAGAAGACTTGAAAGTGAGAGGAGATGTGATGTGAATAATGAGACAGGCTAGGTGGACTTCATGGTCACTGTAATGTGTGTGAGCTTTAGGGATGAGTGGCTTCTGTGCCACCTTGGCCCCAGCAGTCACAGGGAATTCTTTGTAACCTTTCTCGTGGGGACTCATTTGTGAGGAGAAGCTGTTTTTTTCTGATGATACAGAACCAGCCTCTCCAAGAAGCAGGTTCACTGAGGTGGTTGGACATACAAGGAACACAGACAAAGAAATAGTTTGGAGTAAAATGTTAGCAGATCTGTTTGGGAGAAAGTCCACCGTTGGCAAATTCTAAGGTCATCCCAGTGAGTCAGCCTTGGTTTCTTCATCTACAAAATGGGATAATCATGTTGGTGGCATCTATCAGGTGGGATTGTGAGGATTACTTGGGATAATGCACATAGAAACACTTTGTATATTAATGTCCTATATCAGTACTATTATTCTGTTTACTTTCTAGTTGTGTTCATTCCAGTTCAACACAGATGTACTGTATGGAAGACATCGCATGTAGGGAAAAGTTGGATGCCCTGCTATCTAGTTAATCTCTACAATATACAGTAGAGAAATGAGTGTTTTAAGAAAAGAACCAGCAGAAAGTGCTGGGAGTTCAAAGGAAGGGAAAAAACAGCTTTTTTTGAGAGGAGTTGAAATGCTTCATCAAGGAGACTGGAGTGGCACTAGGCTTTGGGGACTGGGTAGGATTTTTATGGGCTGAAATATGGAGGAAGAAATTTCTCAGAAAAGGACCACCAACAAACAAGGCCAGGGAGTCAAAAAATGATGGAGCACAGCTTGGGAGTGGCAAGAAATCCACGTTGGATGTTGATGTGGAGGAAGCCAAAGATGAGATTGGAAAGGCAGCTGGAATCAGACTGTGGCAGCCTTTGAGACAGGTGAAGACCTTATCTGGCAAATAAAGGGGACCATTAAAGGCAGTTAAGGAAGGATGTCTTCTGACTTATAAAGTACTGTAGGAAAATGAAATTAATTGCAGCAGGAGAAGAGAGGAAGCTAAATGTACACATGATGGTTTTCATTAAATTCAGAGGTTATTTTAAGCCATAGAAAAATGTACAGGCAAGAATGCTATGGGATTCCAAACCTGCATCTGCAAAGGGGTGAGGAGCAAATGGCTTTCTAATTATGATCCAGGGGCAGTTCTGGAAACCAGAACAAGTTCTTTCAAACTCAAATATGAATTTGTGCCAGGCCAATTCAAATATAGTAGAATCTTACTTCTATAGAGCACTTCCCTATATTGGTAGTTCAGTTATTTTTTTTCACCCTTGGGAAGATTGCATTGTTTTTGATAACTCCTTGGAAATCTGTGAATGTAAGCGGCACAATAATGAACATGGGACTTGTTCTTCTCTACTGTGTGAAAGTGGGGTCCCTGTGGCTTCAATATTACCTTGATTTTATGATTTCAAAGTAGATGATTTCACAGATTAGAAGACTTCACATTACCTGCAAATAATATATATTAAAAATTAACATTTTCTGTTTTTGTTTCTAATAATAAAGGAATATCTTTTTAATGCAGCAAGGTTGGAAAATAGACATACCATTGTAAGGTAACCATTAATAAATTTTTCCCCTTATAGCCTCCCAGTCTTAAAAGGGTATGGATAGTAGGTATATATTTGTGTATGTAAAATGCACATGTGTTTGTGTGCATATACACCTGCAAATATCATATATAATTTCTATAACATTTTATAACATAATTTTTGTGTATACATACTGTTGTGTCTGTTATACGTATACCAAGAATATCAAATCATATGTTTTTTGGTGCCCAGCTCTGCTTTGTTTGAAGTAGGTTATGCACATTTTCTTCTGTCACAAAATATTCCCTGTAGTATGTGCTTTGATCCTCAGAAAAGCAAGGCCTCCAAAATCTTATAAAATCTTAACACTAATTGTGCTGTGATACAGTACTTAATAATTTCTTATATTTGTATAGAATTTTTATGTATATTATCTCTTGATATAAGGATTATCACTATTCCCACTTTGTAGATTAGGAGGCTGAAATTTCAAAAAGTTGAGACCTTCTCCAGGTTAAATAGCCAGAAAGCAAGAGTGTTGACAGTCTTCTCTGCTGTGAATAAGCCTTGAGTGTCCGAGATTAGACTCACATAGTAAAGCAATTTACAGCAGTGGTAAAGCACATGCTCTTTGGAACACACTAACTGGGTTCAAATTCTAGTTAGGCCACGTAATTGGCCAAGTTCCTCAACCTGTCTGAGCCAGTTTCTTTACCTGTAAAATGGGATATGGACAGGACCTTTATATCATGTGGGTTGTGATGATGATTAAGTGTATTAATTTATGAACTGCTCCTAGAATACACCTGGCTCATGGCACAGACTGTTGAGATGAAGGCTAGTGATTATTAAAACGAATCTTTTCTTTCCACTGTGCCAATTCTCTTTTATTTTTATTTATGTGACTGAACCTTAAACTCTTAAGTTTATTTCTTTTTTTAAAGCTGATCATTTTTTGGATAATACAAAAATTATCTTATATACCTTCAGCATTTATCAACAGTTGATCGAAATAAGAACAGGGTTTGAAAAGAGCCCAAAGGACAAGTATAACTATTATTATGACTAATATTTATTACCAGACAGGTAAAGACTATCAGACGAATGGGTTTTTAAGTTCAACATCAGTGTGGGCATACAGGTCTTGTCACTGTCTTGGGATAGCTGTCTGCCTTTGATGCCAGTGGCTTCTCATCCTTGAAGTCTTTGGTGTCTGCTGTTGGCACAGGCAAATGGCAAAGGCAGGGGTAGATGCCCATTTGCACTTAGGTGCCTGAGTTTATTTCTTTTTTTCCAGCAAAAACAATTTTGTTTAAGACTCTAATAATTGTAACAAAAGAAGCTTCATCCAAAGAAGGAATATACAGAGCTGTTACTTCCCTTCTGAGAGCATTCATTTCTTCCCCCCAGAGGTAAATGAGCATTTGACTAGATGAAAATATTTGTAGCATTGTCTTTAGGATTTTTGCTGAAGCTGAAAGAAATATTGGTCCTGGGTTTTGCATGGTAGAGGATCCAACTATATGGGGGGCAATTTTTGGCTTGTTTGATGTCCAACGTTGCCCCAAGTCCTGGGCATGTTGCTGACATTCTTGGTGAAAATTCCAAAGTTGAGGCAGCTTTGCTCTCTTATTAATCAGGATGTTTAATGCAAGAGATAGTGATGTGATATGTAACCACACTGCAACTGTTAAGCCATATGGCACTTGCTTGCTGTTATTTATGGTGAAGGCATTTATGCTTTTAGTTTCCTGAAGCACTGAGCTACATCTGAAATGATGCTCCAAAGTACTTTTACAGGTGGCAGGTGGTAGCTTCATGTCCTAATCCAACATTCTTGGGTCCAGTCTGTGACAGTGTGGGGAAAATGAGCATCCATGATATGTCTGAAGTGAGATACAGGATGTATGCACAATGGCACAGAGCAGGAGAGAAATGTGAGAACTCACTTAGAAGCAAAGCGAGACTGCAAGGCTGTCTACCAGGGCTCATGTGTTGAAAAGAGTGAAAATGATATTTTCTTGGTCTTTCTTTATATGGATGGATTTGGCTTACACAAACCTGAAAATTGAAAACCAGGTTAAAAAATAATATATATCTATGAGGTAGAATTTTATATTAATAAAATGAGAACTGTTATACATTAAACTTTTTATATGCTAGACCCAGCAACTTTAAGGGCAGGCCAGATATGTGCCCATGTGCCATGTGCCAGTCCCTGAGGGGCATGGAGACATCTCTCAAAGTGAGATGAGTGAAGAGACTATATTTACAGGTCTCCCTCACACCCACAGTGAGTGCCATATATGCTGTGTCACTTGGGTCATATACATACATCCTGCCAGATGCACCACTTGCCCATCATGGGAGGTGGTGCCCGAAAGGGGCTTATTCATCTTCATAGGACTGAAAGTAGAAGTACCGAACAGATGATATGGCATGGATGCAGACCAAAGCAGCTGTCAGCAGACACCAAGATGGTCTTGTTGGTACTTATCAGGTAAAAACCCTCCTGGTTTCAGGGAGCAGTGATTCTCAAGCAGGGGAGCTATTTTACCCCCACCCCAGGGGACTGTTGGCAATATATGGGGTAATTTTTGATTATTCCAACTGTGGGGTGGAGGATACTACTAGCCTTTAGTGGGTAGAGTCCAGGGACATCACTGTACATTCTACAATAGACAAGACAACCCCTTATTTCCTCCATAATCCTACCCCAAGTGCCCACCGTGCTGATGCTGATAAGCCCAGTTGTAGAGGGAGTCCAATGCTGAAGTTGAATTCTTTGCAAGAAGAGGGATTTGCCAGCAGGGTCCTCTTCTCCATCCTTCTCCAATGCAGCATGTAGCATGTCTTCTAAATAAATGTAAACAACATTTAAAGAAATTGTCAAAGAAACACTAATTAACTATCCTGTACAGGATGCTCCTATATCTTGGGCCAGTACTGGTTAGGTACTGTGCTAAGCACTTTAAATGTGTAATTTTTATTAAATCTGTTAAATAATCTTGTAAGACTGAAGGCAATATTACTAACTTCCACAAGGAAGCAAGACAGAAAAAAACTGAACCTCTACTTTTAAATCAATACCTCTTAGAATTATTTAGAACCAAATAACATGGCAATCAATACCTTCTAACATGGTTGGTTTTCTGGAAGATGGAAATAAACCCTATTCTGCACCTAGGAATGGACTAGGAAACTGATATTTTCTTAGTGATGTTACAAAGCCATTGATTTAAAAGAATTGAGAAATAGAATTATTTCAAGCCTGGTTATTATGGAGAGAATGAGCTCATTAATCCATGTATAGAGTGCTTCCTGCCAAGTAACTGCATGAGAGATGATGTACTGTCATGTGGTCTCCAGGTGTGTGCAGACACAATAGCCAGGGCCTATACATCCTGGACCTCAGGGCCTGATGTGTTAGCCGGGATGGTATTTCTTACCTACTTGGTTGTTTTCTTTTCAGGTCCAATTGTAAAATCAAGGTCTGATCCTGATTTTATAGACCATTAATTTTGAAATTAGGCTCTGTTCTAAGTATATTACGTATGTTCATTCATTCATGCATTATGAATATCTCCATTTTATGGACAAGGAAACTCAGGTGTAGGGAGATAACTGTTCAATGTCAAGTTAGGAATGAATCCAGATTGAACCCAGATTCCATCCATTATGATGTGCAATGCCTTTGTGCTAGTGTGTAATGCTATAGCTTGTTTGAACATGGCTTTGGAGTTGGCAAAATCCAGACTTTGCTACTTCCTTGCCAGGTGCGCTAACCTCTTTAAGCTACAATCTTCTTATTTGTAAAGTAGAAATAAAAAATATACCTCCAGTATTGTTGTAAATACAATGGGTCCTCATTATTCACTGTAGTTATGTTTTGTAAAGTCACTGTAAACACTGAATTGGCAAATACTGAACATAAGGCTCCTAGGGGAAATGCAGGGTTAGGTTCCTTTGAGGCTCTGATCACAACATTTTTGCTAACCAATGTATACATAACCTGTTTTATGTCTGTTTCTGTTTAAAGCCACCTTATTTAATATACACATATATTGTCGACTCACTAACATTGAACTCATGCCTGACAGCTCTATCACTTGTGCCTGAACGAAGCTCATCTAACACATGTATGTTTTCCACAAGGCACATCACAGCTTTTTTTTTCACTTTGGGAAACGAGACAGCATGTCAGCACTATGCTAGGGCCATTTTAAGCCATGAAATCACCAACAAAATGTGAGAGATGTGTGGTAGTCAATAAACTATGAAAAGGATACTTGTTTACACATGAGAGCTGAAAGAAGATGGCAGAGTGTCACCTCATTTGACCTCAGCTGGGAATATGAGTGTCAGGCAACCCAGGTTTTTCACTGTTCTGCACATGTCTGGGAATGACTGAAAATGTTTCATGAGTATTGATTTTGGAGTTACAAATAAATGTCAGCCAGTAGGCTTATTTGCATATATAGGATCTGTGAAGAATGGGAATGGATTCTATATACCTCCAGGCTTGCAGTAAGTACATATGAACTAAGGTGCATATATAGTGTGTAGCGTGTTACCATGAGCACATGGGAAGTCCTCAACATGTGGCAACTACTTTTGTTATTTTAAAAAAAGTATGCCATGAATTAGGTCCTTTCTGGATGGTTCCTTGCTGGCCCCCAGTGGACTTGGAAGGTTCTGTTCCAGAGGACATGGTATAGCTACAGCCTTTGAGGAAGTTACACTTGGTTCCCTCCCTCCCTCCCTCCCTCCCTCCCTCCCTCCCTCCCTCCCTCCCTCCCTCCCTCCCTCCCTCCCTCCCTCCCTCCCTTCCTTCCTTCCTTCCTTCATTTCCTTCCTTCCTTCCTTCCTTCCTTCCTCTTATCCAAAGTTTGGCTTTTCATTGCAGAAATAAACAAGTGTGAACAAAAGATCATATGAAATATGATTGTAATATGGTGACATCAGTTTGTTATTGATCTTTTTTAACAAACAGACGAAATATTATTATAGCCCAGGAACTCTGTCCTTCAAAGCAATGACATTGGAAGAGTGTATGATAATTCTGTGTATGTGGTAATTGCTCAGAACATTTTTTTATTTGAACTTATTGGGGTGACATTGGTTAATAAAATTATATAGGTTTCAGGTGTATAGTTCTATTATAATACATCATCTGTATATTGTATTGGGTATTCACCACCCCAAATTATCCTTCCCTTCCAAGTTTCCTTCCATCACCAGTTATCCCCCCTTTACCTCTTCTACCCACCCCCTCCCTTTGGTAATCACCATACTGTGTCCATGAGTTTTTTTAAATCCCTTTACCTTTTTCACCCAGCCCTACAAACCCCCTTCCTCCTCCCCCCATAACTCTCTTTCCCTCTCCCTTCTGACTGTTCTTAGTCTGTTTTCTGTATCTATGAGTCTGTTTCTATTTTGTTTGTCAGTTTATTTAGTTCTTTAGATTCCACATACAAGTGAAATCATATGGTACTTGTCTTTCTCTGACTGGCTCACTTCACTTAGCATAATACTGTCCCGGTCCAGCCACAATAGGTAAGATTTCCTTCTTTTTTTACAGCCAAGTAGTATTCCATTGTGTAAATGTACCACAGCTTTTTAAAAAAAAATCCATTCATCTTCTGATTTTACCTGCTTTTTTTACCTCAGGGTTTGAACTAAGCAGCCAAGAGATAGAATGTATTGGTTTTGGGGGAGTATATGGTAGAATGAGAGAGAACGGGAAGGCTAAGTTCAGTCCTTCACCTCTCCCTGCATCATAGGGTTTCCGGTTTATATTCCAGAGTTTTAGTTAATGCTTCTCAATGTCTGATCCCCAAACCAGCATGCAGCATCAACATTACCTAGGAACATGTTAGAAATAAAAATTTTCACCCAGATGTTCTGAATCAGAAACTCTGTGGACGGGCCCAAAATCTGTGTAGGGACTACCAGGAGGTTCTGAAGCAGGCTAGGGTTGAGACCCACTGCTCTCATCGAAACCCGCTGTTCAAATTATTGAAGTCTCTTGATCACTGAGTACTTTGCAAGCTACCAACCCCTACATTCAGTACTTCTTTGGTGATAGTTAAAATTTGCATGGATTTTTCTGGGATTGTCTGGGGCCTAATTTTTTTTGTCCAAAAAAATGGCTCCCTGTTTGGTTTATGACAGTTTCTGAAATGACTTTATTAGTGTTCAGATTCTTATTTAATGGCTAATAGCAGAGCTTCTTTTTTTATTTTGCATTCATTTTTATGCAAATGCATCCAGCCTCTAGAAAGCTAAAGTGTAAGAATAGATTTGTCTTCCAAGTTCTAAGGCATATGGATTGTCAAGGTTTTTCTTTCATTTGCAGAAAGTTTAGGCCACTTCATGCTTCTTTTCCCCCAACCTGTGCTCTAACAGAATTTCTTTATGAGTATTGTTTGATAATGCAGACTTTTCAGGTTGATGATATTCTGACTATTTTGAAAAGCTCCACTTATTCCTTCATTTCACAAATACTTATGAGACTGAGCTCCTTGTGGGGCACTCAGCTAGATGCTGGAGATCCACTGCTGAGCATAGCAGATATGGTCCTGGCCCTCATGGAGCATACCTGCTGGTGGGGGACAGATGCTCAACACCCGTAAAAGTAATTAGAACTTTGGGAACTACTGTGAAGAAGCACATGAAGCTCTGAGAGAGCACAGAATATATATATAAAACCTGGTGGGGAAATGTTTTCGTGTGCTTGACATTTGAATAGACTTTTCAACAGGTGAGTGAAAATTAACAAGGCAAAGGTAGGTGGGGGTGGGGGAAGTATGAGCATGTGTTCAGGTCTTCAGGGAGAAATAAAAGTGGGGCAGTGATTCAGAAGCTGAAGTAGAGAGTGGTGCCAAGTGAAGCTGGGCAGGTAAGCAGATGGCATTGTCTTGGCTAACAGAGTGCAAAAGATGTGGCAAACACAAATTCCAGCTGATAGTTCACACAAAGCATATTAAGATGATATTTTGATATTCTTGGGATCCTTGTATTGGAAGGGAAGGTGGGGGTGCTACTTTCCCCATAACCCTATAGGACTGATGACCTAGGAATATTAGTCAGAGCTGATGTTGGTCTTTATGATTTTGGTTGCCTTTTTAAATATTTAGCTGTTATTGAAGGCCTTTCATCACCATGGATAATCTAGGTGGATCACTTACTTATGATAAATCAGGAGTTGACAGTTTTACTAAATTTTTTTTCCAGTTTATCAGATCAGACCCAGGACAGGGAAGTTTTGAGAAGCTGAGGGTTGGGGAAATCTGTACCATAGACTGTTCCTGGGACTGTGACTCATGAAGCATGCTGAGAACCATGATGGTGGGGAGAGAAGGAGATAAGGAATGTTGAAGATGCACATTTTTCGTTTTGTCTGAGGTTGATTCTAAACAGGGGTCTTTTCTCCTTCTTCCTCATGCCCTGAAAATAATTATCAGAGCCTAAAAATCTCAGATGAGCAATCATTTAAAATCCCAGATGAAATAAGGGTAAGCTTTGTGTTTAAATAGAGCATGAGACTCTCTCAGTGTCCTACATATAGATGCTAGACACTCTCCTAAGTTTTCTTCCCCACCCTAGACATGACAGTGTCTAAATCTATGATATCAGATGGGCATCTCTCTTAAGCATAGCCCTGACCACTTTTTTACATAGGAGGAAGCAGAGCTTGAAGGAATGAGAGGGAGACTAGCCCGGTACATTTTGATGAGCAGCAGTAACCACCATGAAGTTGGAGGAGGAGGGGCCTGAAGAGCTGTGGTAGAGAAGCACCTGGGTGCTGGGGAGAGATTCACAGGGTCGGAACGCAGAAGGTAAAGAGCTGACTTCTCGATGTTGCCTAAACTCTTGTCCCTTTAACCAGTTCTATTCTTTAGGCAGCTTGTGTCCCCTTGAGACTTGAAACTTATGGTAGGCATAGACAGTAGTTTATTGAGACAATTTTGAATTATGACATTACTACTATTTTAAGATTTATTTACATCTCTTTGAGGTAAAAATCCTTATGTTTCATAATTAGGAGGGATTTTTTGAGGCCATCCAATGTAAGCTTCCATCTGCCTTGAGAATGCTTGTATAGAAGATCTTCAAATAATGTCATCTCTGTCAACATTGTTTTGTTATAACATTGATGGAATGCTGTAGGAACTTAACTCTTGTTTATACCAATGGACCAGGGGTACAACTGGTTTTGGTATATGTTGTTTCACTGCATTTTCAAAATCTATCGATGAGGTTGAGAACTCACTGCCCCAATATCTTTGACAAAGGTTTCCATGTGAAGTTGTTTTGGAGAAGCTTTGCCTGGTAATAATATATTTTCTGAAATTGAGCTGATTCTTGACTGTATGAAGAATGTTTGGTCTTCAAAAACCTACTGGACAAATGTAACTCATATATACATTAGAATTTCAGTTTATTTAAAGACAGCTATCATATTTCAACACAGATCTCTCCAAAGTATCTCTTTGTTTTCAGTAATCTGGTCAGTCCCTCAAGGTTCAAATATAACCTATCTGGATTACATTTGAGGTGATTGAACTCACTAATGAGAGCTTTCAGTGTTCATAAAATAACACCTCAAAATAACTGATTTTTATAACCTCTAGCACAAAATTAAAATTATACTGACTTTGAATAAATGTTCAAATAAAACATAACTATTAAGGCCTAGCAATTTTTTTTTTAATGTGCACTGTGCTGGTAGATACATTTTCATAGTCATAATCAAGATTTTTATTCATTTAGTCAACTTTTAATTTTTAAGTATATGTTATTGATTATGCTATTACAGTTGTCCCATTTTTTCCTCCCCTTTATTCCTCTCCGCCCTGCACCCACCCTCCCACCAGCATTGCCCCAACCCCGACCCTGCTTAGTTCATGTCCATGGGTTGTACATATAAGTTCTTTGGCTTCTCTGTTTCCTAATCTATTCTTAACCTCCCCCCTGTCTATTTTGTACCTACCATTTATGCTTCTTATTCCCTGTACCTTTTCCCCCATCCTCTCTTCACCCCCTCCCCGCTGACAACACTCCATGCGGTCTCCATTTCTGTGATTCTGTTCCTTTTCTAGTTGTTTGCTCAGTTTGTTTTTGTTTTGTTGATAGTTGTGAGTTTGCTGTCATTTTACTGTTCATAGTTTTGATCTTCTTTTTCCTAGATAAGTCCCTTTAACATTTCACATAATAAGGGCTTGGTGATGGCGAATTCCTTTAATTTGACCTTATCTGGAAAGCACTTTATTTGCTTTCCATTCCAAATGACAGCTTTGCTGGATAGAGTAATCTTGGATATAAGTCCTTGCCTTTCATGACTTTGAATACCTTGTTCTAGCCCCTTCTTGCCTGTAAGGTTTCTTTTGAGAAATCAGCTGATGGGAACTCCTTTGTAGGTAACTGTCTCCTTTTCTCCTGCTGCTTTTAAGATTCTCTCCTTAACTTTAATCTTGCGTAATTTAATGATGATGTGTCTTGGTGGGTTCCTCCTTGGGTCCAACTTCTTTGGGACTCTCTGAGCTTCCTAGACTTCCTAGAAGTCTATTTCCTTTGCCAGACTGGGGAAGTTCTCCTTAATTATTTTTTCAAATAAGTTTTCAATCTCTCTCTTCTTCTTCTCCTCCTGGCGCCCCTATGATTCAGATCATTTCCAAACGTTTAAAGTTGTCCCAGAGGTTCCTCAGCCTCTCCTCATTTTTTTTGAATTCTTGTTTCTTCATTCTGTTCTGGTTGAGTGTTTATTTCTTCCCCCTGTTCCAAATTGTTGATTTGAATCTCGGTTTCCTTCACTTTGTATAGCCGTCAATGCTTCCTCTATTTTGCATCCATACTCAACCAATTCTGTGAGCATCCTGATTACCAGTGTTTTGAACTCAGCATCTGATAAGTTGGCTATCTCCCCATTGCTTGGTTCTTCCTCTGAAGTTTTGATCTGTTCTTTCATTTGGGCCATATTTCTTTGTCTCGGCACACCTGTTATGTTGTAGGGGGCGGAGCCTTAGGTATTCACCAGGGCAGGACAACCCACTTGGCTGCGCTGTGGTGCTATATGTGAGGGAGGGGCCAGAGAGGGAACAATGCCGCTTGCTTGACTTTTGACCAGTTTTCAGTCACTTCCTCTGCTACCCACAAGCAAATTGGGCCCTTCTAGTGCTGATTCCTGGGTGTGTGGGTTTATGTATGCTTGAGGACCCGGTGGGTCTCTCCAGTGGACCCTCCCGTGAGGCTCGGAGTTTCCCCCACTGCCACAACCCCCACAGGTTTTTACAGCCAGAGGTCTTGAGGCTTTAGTTTCCCACACTGGAACCCTAGGTTGCGTGGTCTGTCTCGCCCTCCAGTTGTTGCTCACCGCTTACCCACACGCAAATGTGGGACTGCCCGGTCTGTCAGCTGCCGCCTCGCCCGCCTGGTCCAACGCCTTGCCAGGAGTCCTCTCTGCCCTGGCTTCCCGTCTCGTCTCCTCCTGTTGGTCTGGATGAGTGTTTCTTCTTTAACTCCTTGGTTGTTGGACTGTACAGTTCAATTTTCCAGCAGTTCTGGTTATGTTTTTGTTTTTAAATTTGTTGTTGTCCTTCTTTTGGTTGTGTGAGGAAGCAGAGTGTAGCTACCTATGCTTCCATCTTGGCCAGAACTCCATTTAATCAACTTTTAAATGAAACCCTTTTCAGTCAGTTTGGGATATAATGAAATATTTTAAATATCGTTCAATTCTATATTTTGTTTTGCTTTCATGGATGAATCATTTGAGACAATGTCTTGAGCTCCATGAATTCGTCTTTCCATTGCTTATTAAATAGAGGTAATGACATGGATAAATTAAACAGATTGTAGGAAGTCAATTCTACCAGACTTGTTGGATGTCTTTGGATTCATAGTACTGTATCTTTCTTTAAGTGACATGACAAGGAAGACAGTAGTGAGTTAGGGAGCCTGACTATGAGAAATATGAAGAGAGTAATTCAGATATTTTGGCTTGGAGGTGCAAATGGAGTATTCAAGAATACATAACCAATAGGCATTTGGAATCCTATCTGATGTTCAGGGAGAGAGCTGTTCTGGTAATATTGATCAGGAAGATTTCAGCATATGGATAATATTGAAAGTTTAGAAAGGTGATGAGAAAGAATTAGTCAATTGAGAAAAAAACAAGGTTATGATTGAAAACATGCATAATGCTGGCATTTAAAGGAGGGAAAAGGGAAAAAATGTGGGAAGATGACTGTGAAACAGCAGATAGAGAGACAGAGGAAAACAGGAGAGGGTGTGGGTGTCATAACCCATGCCCTGCTGCTTCCTCCTACCTCTGGCTAGTTCCCCTTTCACGGATTTTGTTCAGGGAGATAGCTGTCAAGGGAAATGAGGATGGAACAGTATTCATTATGTTTAGCAACAAGGAACTCATTGATAAACTTGGCAAGAATACTGCCAATGGAATCCTTTCTTTTATTTAATCATTTCTATTATGGAAATTTTTATATGCACACAAAAGTAATAGGTTAGTATAACAAATGCTCACAAATCTACAATCTAGCTACAACAATGATTTTCATTTTTGCATTCCTTTGAGTCCTATTATTTCAGCTTTTTAACATTAGTGTCTAGCACAGGGCCTGACACACTGGAAGCAGTCATTAAATATTTGTGGAATAAATTAATAAATAAGTATAAATGAGTCAACACTGTTAGTGTGCTGTGTAGAGAAGCAAGTATAAAACAAAAGGTGCATTGCCACCCTCAAGGAGTTTACAGACTGGTTGATTGAAGCAGACATAAAGTCATGGAGATAGGTCCAAATAAGCAAGGGGTATGGATTTCTATGCCATTGCAGTAGATCCAGGGAACATTTGTATATTAAATTCACTCTTAATTCCAGTGATACGTGAGGGACAATGGAACCAGCACAGTCTGAGCTGGATTCAGTTTTGACTCTACCCTTGTCCTGCTGTGAGAGTTTGGGTTAATCATTTAACTTCTCTGAGCCTCAGTATCATCATAACATTTTCATGGAGAAATGAAAAAATAATTAATCCTTTAGGTTTGTGTGAAAATTAAGTGAGCAGTGGATATACAACACCCAGCACAGAGTCTGATATATGGCTAATGCTCATTAAGTGGTAGCTGTCATCATCGTCATTGTCATCATTGTCATCATCATGCATCAGTCTCTTCTCCAGGAAGAATTCTGTTTTTCTAGTCTAGGCTTATTGTTCTTTTCTCACTCTTTCATGTACATTCTCATCACACACTCATTTTTCCTCATCCACTTCCCATTTTTATTCTTCCTGTCCTGGAATGCTGTTGGAATAAACATGAAAACTTAGCTTCAGTTTGCTTAAAGACTTTCCCACCTCCATCTACCAAATTAAATGTTGCTTTCTGTTCTGGCATTCGAGGCTTTCGTCAACTACAGCCCAGCCCACCACCACCTACTCCATCTTACCAGTCTGATTTCCCACTACTCCTGCACACATCACCAGACAGTTTTGCTCATTGTTATGAGCAAACTTGTTATGAATGCACTTTTGTGGGGCCTTTGTAATAATCACCTTTTTACTCAAAATCATCTTTCTGCTCATGTACATAATTTACCATGGTACAGCATCTATCCATCCTGATCTATTTGTGTACCACCTCTTCCATGAATATTTGCTAACTTTCCTGCAACTGAATATAATGGCTCCTACCTCTGATGTGTCTGTGGTACCCTTTGCTGCTCTCTTTGTATTTGTCATATATTCCTTTATATGTAAGGCATATGTATTTATCATTCTATCTTATGTAAATGTTTCAGGATTAAATACTGAAAAGGAGATGATGTACCTGGAAGTACTTAGTAAAGAATAAAGACACAACAAATATAAAGTATAACACATTTATCCTGCAATAATTGTGTGCTCACTAATAAATGCTAGGATGTACTTTTTCATTTAATCTTTATGACATTATGAGATTTATCCAAATACTACTTGTATTTTTTTTATAAACAATGACACAGAAATCTGGAGATATTAGGTATTTTGTCCGAGCTCACATAACTATTTAAGAGCAAAACTAGGATTCAAACTTGTGTCTCACAGCTCTTAAAACTGTTTTACTGGTTTTAACAATCATAGTCAGTATGACTTTACCTCAAATGAGCTAAATGACCTTTCTATTAAAAAATATAATTAGAGTGAGATTATACTCTTTTTTTTGTCTTAAATATATTTTCATCTGCTGTAATTATCTACTTTCCATTGCTTGTGAAGACCTGGCTAAATGAAGACATTTGTTGCTACTGAAATTGGAATGAACTAGTGTTAAAATTATGGCAAAACACCTAGCCCAGGGTTAGAGATGAAACCTTTAATATAAACACCTTTGATTACTTCATTTCATAGGCCTTCCAACTTGAATTTCACTATTAGAATGCATAAGAGAGCTAGCTGATCAATGCTCTAGTCATTAAAAGCAAATCACTATATTTGCATGTGGGCTTTTGTTGTTGTTGTTCACTGCTCATTTATGGCTTTTTTTTTCTTTTTGGAGGGGTGGTAATTGAGGACATAGAGCTGCCCCAGAAAGGGAGATGGAATGGTTCTTTCAATCTTGGTTACTGTTATGTTCACAGGTAAAAATTTCTACCTATTTATTTATTGACACTTAGGGATATTTACTTAGACTAGGTTCCCAGAAATATAATTACCAGGTCAAAATCTATGGACTTCTGAAATGGCATTTATTTTCTAAACACATTATAAAGTTGTAATCCAAATGGTCATGGGTGGTCATTACTGCAGCTATCCAATGGATGTTCCTAATCTCCTTCCAGTCCTCTCTTGCTTTTAGGGGGACCATATGACAAATTAAAGCTAAAGGGTTATGAGCAGAAGTGACACGTATCATTTCTGGGATGAAGCATTTAATGGCCAGTGCAAGATCTTCCAAGATACTTTTTCTTCTGCATGGGGACTGGCAGTATTGCTCTGGCAAACTGGATGCTGGATGAAGAGCCATTTAGAAGAGCCAACAAGATAGAGGCATAGGTAGCTACACTCTGCTTCCTCACACAACCAAAAGAAGGACAACAACAAATTTAAAAACAAAAACATAACCAGAACTGCTGGAAAATTGAACTGTACAGTCCAACAACCAAGGAGTTAAAGAAGAAACACTCATCCAGACCAACAGGAGGAGACGAGACGGGAAGCCAGGGCAGAGAGGACTCCTGGCAAGGCGTTGGACCAGGCGGGCGAGGCGGCAGCTGACAGACCGGGCAGTCCCACATTTGCGTGTGGGTAAGCTGTGAGCAACAACTGGAGGGCGAGACAGACCACGCAACCTAGGGTTCCAGTGTGGGAAACTAAAGCCTCAAGACCTCTGGCTGTAAAAACCTGTGGGGGTTGTGGCAGTGGGGGAAACTCCGAGCCTCACGGGAGGGTCCACTGGAGAGACCCACCGGGTCCTCAAGCATACATAAACCCACACACCCAGGAATCAGCACTAGAAGGGCCCAATTTGCTTGTGGGTAGCAGAGGAAGTGACTGAAAACTGGTCAAAAGTCAAGCAAGCGGCATTGTTCCCTCTCTGGCCCCTCCCTCACATATAGCACCACAGCGCAGCCAAGTGGGTTGTCCTGCCCTGGTGAATACCTAAGGCTCCGCCCCCTACAACATAACAGGTGTGCCGAGACAAAGAAATATGGCCCAAATGAAAGAACAGATCAAAACTTCAGAGGAAGAACCAAGCAATGGGGAGATAGCCAACTTATCAGATGCTGAGTTCAAAACACTGGTAATCAGGATGCTCACAGAATTGGTTGAGTATGGATGCAAAATAGAGGAAGCATTGACGGCTATACAAAGTGAAGGAAACCGAGATTCAAATCAACAATTTGGAACAGGGGGAAGAAATAAACACTCAACCAGAACAGAATGAAGAAACAAGAATTCAAAAAAATGAGGAGAGGCTGAGGAACCTCTGGGACAACTTTAAACGTTTGGAAATGATCTGAATCATAGGGGCGCCAGGAGGAGAAGAAGAAGAGAGAGATTGAAAACTTATTTGAAAAAATAATTAAGGAGAACTTCCCCAGTCTGGCAAAGGAAATAGACTTCTAGGAAGTCTAGGAAGCTCAGAGAGTCCCAAAGAAGTTGGACCCAAGGAGGAACCCACCAAGACACATCATCATTAAATTACGCAAGATTAAAGTTAAGGAGAGAATCTTAAAAGCAGCAGGAGAAAAGGAGACAGTTACCTACAAAGGAGTTCCCATCAGCTGATTTCTCAAAAGAAACCTTACAGGCAAGAAGGGGCTAGAACAAGGTATTCAAAGTCATGAAAGGCAAGGACTTATATCCAAGATTACTCTATCCAGCAAAGCTGTCATTTGGAATGGAAAGCAAATAAAGTGCTTTCCAGATAAGGTCAAATTAAAGGAGTTCGCCATCACCAAGCCCTTATTATGTGAAACGTTAAAGGGACTTATCTAGGAAAAAGAAGATCAAAACTATGAACAGTAAAATGACAGCAAACTCACAACTATCAACAAAACAAAAACAAACTGAGCAAACAACTAGAAAAGGAACAGAATCACAGAAATGGAGACCGCATGGAGTGTTGTCAGCGGGGAGGGGGTGAAGAGAGGATGGGGGAAAAGGTACAGGGAATAAGAAGCATAAATGGTAGGTACAAAATAGACAGGGGGAGGTTAAGAATAGATTAGGAAACAGAGAAGCCAAAGAACTTATATGTACAACCCATGGACATGAACTAAGCAGGGTCGGGGTTGGGGCAATGCTGGTGGGAGGGTGGGTGCAGGGCGGAGAGGAATAAAGGGGAGGAAAAAATGGGACAACTGTAATAGCATAATCAATAACATATATATTAAAGAAAAAGGCATTTAGAAGAGTGACCCCAGGTAATTGACTCATAATGGTCACGGAATGTGGGGGGAGGAGTAAACTTTTTAATGGAAGCTACTGAAATATGGGGCTAGGGACTATGGGATACCTAGTTTATCTTTACTGTTACCATGGTTGAATAATTTATGATGTCACTGCCAACATTTAAGTTAGTGTAAATAAAATGTAATCTGTATAGACTCTTCTGTAACCTTGTCTCCATCTTCTTGATTCTCCAATGTGCTCTACACTCCCATTTGCTTCTTAGGTGTTCTTAAAGAAGTTTTTAATGCATTTAAAAAAAAAGTTCATATTTTTATTTTTTCCTTTTACACAAAAGGTAGAGTACTCTACAAACCTCTCTGCACCTTGCTTTTAACCTAACATATTTTGGAGATATAACAAATATCTAGAAAGCTTTGTCATACTTGAAAGCTGCATTGTACTGCCTTGTATGAATACCCTGTTGTTGGACAGATAGTTCTTCATCTTAAACCCCTGCAACAATGATTCCACAGATAAACTTTATCCTGGATGATTTTGAACACGTGCAAGTGTATCTGTAGAATAAATTTCCAGAAGTGGAACTGGTAGCTCAAAGGGCATATGAAATTGCAATTCAGGTGGGTATTGTTGACTGCCCTTCTTAACCATGGTATCAGTTAATGCTTCCACAAGCAGTGTATGAGAGTGCCTGGTTCCCATAACCTGATTAACTTTTAAAAGCATTGAAAAATTTTCTTCGTATCAGTTTGATATATTTCTTGTTGAGTGTATATCTAGGCATTTTGTCTTTTGAGTTGCTATTATAAATGTGTTTTCTTCCATTATATCTTCTAACAAGTTACTGTGTTTATATATGAAAGATACTGGTTTCTAAATTTGACATGCTCTTAACTGACTGAATTTTCTTATTGCTTGTAGTAGTTTGGATTTTCCAGGTATGCAATCGTGTTGCTTGAAAATTGTGATAGTTTCCGTATTCTAATTTCTTTCTCATTTGATTTCACTGGCTAGTACAAGGTCAAGTCAAAGCAAAGATGGTGGGCATCCTTGTTCTGTTCTAGGGTTATATTACATTGCCTTTAATGTTTTTCTCTTAAGCTTGATGCCAGCTTTGGGCCTGAAATACATTTTATCATTTAAGAGTATATATACATCTTTCTCTATGTAACTGAATTTTTTTCATAAATTGTTGATTTTTCTCAAGTGTTCCTTTAGTTTGTTCCAGGGTTCTTTTTAAAAAATAGTTTATATAAAATTTTTAAGAATAACTTTGGTTTTTAGAGCTGTTTTAGGTTCAGAGCAAAATAATGCGGAGGGTACAAAGATTTCTCATATACCCCCTGTCCTTACACACTTGCAATCTTGCCCATTATAAACATCCCTCTCCAGAGTGGTACATTTGTCATAATGGACACATCATTATCACCCCAAATCCATAGTTTGCATTATAGTTCATTCTTGAAGTTGTGCATTCCATGGGTTTGAGCAAATGTATAATGACATGCATCCATCATTATCATATCATAACTTCTCTGTCCTAAAAAATTCTCTCCTCTGGATATTCATCTATTCCTTTCCCCTCACCCCTGACATCACTGATCTCTTTATTGTTCTTACAGTTTGCCTTTCTCAGAATGTCCTATTATTTGAATCATACAGTATGTAGTGTTTTCTATTGCCTTCTATCACTAAGTAATAAGCATTTAAGTTCCTCTATGTCTTTTTAAGGCCTGGTAGCATATTTCTTTTTAGTGCTAAATAATATTCCATTGTCTAGATGTACCATGTTTTTTAAAATTTTTTTTAAACGTATTTATCTACTGAAGGACACCTTAGTTGCTTCCAAGTTTTGGAAAATATGAATAAAGCTGTTAGAAACATCCATTTACAGGTTTCGTGTGGATATATCTTTAACTCCTTTGAGTAAATACCAGGGAGTGCAATTTACTATAGTGAGTATGAATTTAGTATAGTAAGAGTATGTTTAATTTTGTAAAAAAACCTACCAAACTGTCTTTGAAAGTGGCAGAGTGTACCATTTTGTATTCCCACAAAGAGTAAATGAGGACTCCTGTTGCTCCACATCGTCATCAGCATTTGATGTCAATTTTGGATTTTGAACATTCTAATGGGTATGTAGTGGCATCCTGTTTTAATTTGCATTTTCTTGACAAATGATGTGAAGCATCTCTTCATGTACATATTTGCCATATTATCCAGAATTTTTATATTGAGAATAAAAGGTCAGATTAGTGTATAGTTTCTATCTCTCTGTGTGTATACACATAATTGTTTCAAGGAAAAAGAATTTAGAAGTTTTTCCTTTAAAAAATTAAGCAGTTTAGGTTGATTTGGAAATGCATATTTTAAAAGAGTCTATTAAATTCCCTCACAAACTCATCTGGCCCTGGTGGGAGTTTTTAAGGCAGGGGCGGGGCGTGGTGAGGAAGGGGCAAGGATAGTATTTAACACTTTTACCTATTTCTTTAAAAATAGTTGTTTAGAACTATTTTTCAGAAAATTAGTTTGCTCAGATTTTTAAATCTCAGTTTTGGTAACATATTTGTAGTATAATTGTAGTTTCATCTTAAGTTTTCAGGTTTATTTAGATTAAATTCAACAATATCAACATTTTTAAAAAGGGAGTCTCCATTTTCTGATTGTTAGTGGTTTGTTATATTTTTAAAGAACAACTTTTTGGGATGTTTTAGAATGCATTTATTGGTTCTATTGTTTTCTGTTTATATCATTAATTTGGCTTTTTATGTTATTTCCTTCTGTTATTCTTTACATACTAAAAAATTTTTGTCATTTTTCTGATGTATAACATTGCATCCTTTGTTTCTTAATGATAAATATATTTAAGGCTTTGAATTTTCCTCCATTTACTCCTTTAGCTGTGTTCTTTCTATTTTTAAAGAAATGGAGCAACCTTAGTTTGCCTATCCTCTTTGGCAATGACTTGTTTAAGAGCAATTTATTTGATTTTTAAGTGAATGAAATGTATTATTTTCTGATGTTATTAATTTTTAATTTTACTAAACAATGAAAAAGTATTGCGTGTTTTAGTTTATCAAAATTTAATGAGATATTGTCTCTGACTTATATGGTCAATTTTAATGTTTATTATATGAATATTTGAAAAAAGGCATTTTTCTATTTTTAGGATTTAGCACTAAATATTTATCAAATATATCTACTTTATTAGTTATTTGTTTAAAATGTTCTATATTCTTATATTTTTGACCACTTGATGTGTCATTCATTGACTGATAGAGGTTAATTAAGGTCTATTTTTAGTATGTATTTTATCTATTGTGATTTATATCATACAGTACCTACCTTAGGAATGTTGTTGCCATGTTTTGTGGTTCACAGATATTTATAGTTATTTTAATTTTATAATGAATTGCTCTTTTACATTATAAACTGCCCATATTTGTTGTGTTTATACTTTTGTGTTATATTTCACCTTTTGGTATTATATTCAGAAGCTTTGCTTTCTCTTTGTTTGCATTCTTCTGGTATATTTTCCCATTTTTTAATTTTTAACCTGAATCACTTTTGGGAGGTGGTGGGGATGAAGATTGTCTCTTGTATAAGACTATGTTCTTAGTTCATGTCTAAGTCCCACCACCCAGCTCTATACTTTGCTGGAAAAAAGATACTTAAGGAACATCTCTAAGGAATATCACTACTACTGCTACTACCATTGTTTTTTATTAATAGTATCATTATTTGAGACCCTTGCTCTATAAAAGCATCTCCAACTTTTCTCTTAATTCCATATTATGCTTCTGAAATCTCCTAACTTGTTGCGGTGTATGTATGTGTGTTGCTGATTCACTCAATTGGCCATCCAATAACAAGCAAACAAATAATGGAGGCATTTTAGAGCAATTAGTTGGAACAAGTAGAAAAAGCTAAATAAAATCCTCTTTGTCAGTGTTGGACTTGTCATAGCGTTTCCCTTGAAGAGGATAATGTCAGAACTTTGATTTTTAAGCAAAACAAGATGCTAAAGTTTTTCTATCTCCCAGGTTCATTCTACTCCTATTTGAATTTCATGTCACTTTATGATTGATATTTGGTCTCTGTGCTATTAGGCCTCTATAAACTTAACTCATTAGCACTCCTCAGCAGTTGGTAGCATAAACTTGCTTTGGTGATGATTGGTAAAATGGTCTTCCATAGTCATTGATTCATCTAGTGTGAGAAACTGAGATTTTATTGTGATAAAAGTATAGTTAAGAATATTGAATCTGTTATTCAAGAGCATGTGATGTCAAAAATGCAGAAATATAGAGCTTTTAGGGGAAAAATATAAACCAAGGATATCTTCGTTGGTTTAGATTATAGATATTCTCTTCTTAATTTGTCTTATAAAATGCTTCACAGAAACTGTGGGTAATACATAGGTTTCCCATTTTCGTAACTTTAAAGAGATTTTCTGATTCTTCCAAAGCCAAAGTGCTTGCAGCAGCACATTTTTATCTTTGTGAGAATTCTAACAATTTAAATATTTGTATTCATAATCACATTATTCTTTTGACATATTAATGTCAAGAGTATGTTAATTTTTGATGTTTTTATCTTTTTTTGTCATTTAATTAATTGTTCCTCCCTAATTTAATTAAGTGCATACTATCATAAGACTAATTATATCATATCTCTGAGTGATTTGATCTGTGGAATGAGTTTAAAATGTGTTGTATTTGCTTAATTTTGCCTGGGGAAAATTGTGATAGAAGAAAGATGCATAACTATCTCAGCAAATAGAAATTATACTAAGAGTTCTGCTATCAGCTTAGTTGTTTTGGTGGAGATTAATTTGTGAAAGATTTCTTTTTTTTAAGATTTGTTGAAGAAGTGGAAGTTATAGAATATAAACATTGAGTGATTTTGGAGTTAATAAATGTTGTAAACTAGGAGATTTTGGAGTAAATAAATGTTGTTAATAAATGTTAGTAAAACTAGGCTGTTTTGGACCCCTGGCCCTTTGACCCTTCCCCAGGAAGTGCTGGGATGCTTTGCTTTGTTCCATTCCTCTTCAGTTTTCAGCTGGCTGTCAGTGGAAATGGGACCTACCATTTTATTTTCATTTGACTTTGAATTTTTCCACTCACCTTGTTAAACACATACACACATGTACGTGCGCACACACACACACACACACATACACACAGTATTAAAGCACAGTTTTGAAAAAGTACTGACCAGCTATGAAATCATCTAGGCTTAAAGTCTAATCATGGCCATACGGCTATGAATTTGCATTGTGTTTCACAATTTGCTAGAGTTTTTGAAATCTTAAGTTTTTAACTGTAAATGACAATTATAATACTAATCTTACAGAATTTCTCCAAGGATTATATTAACTATTTATGTAAAACATACAATATAGTACCTGGTACAAAGGGATTATTATCATTTTTACTGTTAATCAAATTTAGAAACAAATGGAAAAATTATTCTTAATTGTATTTTTTAATAAAATGATGTGTATTTTTATATTACAGGTATATATTTATGAGTTCATATTTAAAAGTTTATTTTTAAAATTTACAAAGCATTTTATTTTCAAAAATATTTTAAGTGGCTTATATGATTGGTCATTGTTAACTGAAAACAAAAGCAAGACACACAACATTTTGCTTTTTATCAAAAGCATTGTCTTTGTCTTGATTGTAGTCATTTTAAATGATTGTACAATATTCCATTTAAAATCAACATTGCATCCCTGGGTAGGTGTTTCAGTTGGTTGGAGCATCATCCTGTACACCAAAGAGTTGCAGGTTCAATCCCTAGTTGGGGTGCCTACAGGAGACAGCCAGTTGATGTCTCTCTCTCTCTCACATCTCTCTCTCTCTCTTTCTCTTTCCCTCAAAATCAATAAACATATCCTCAGGTGAAGATTAAAAAAATCAACATTCCATAACTTAATTAATGATCATCTGTTGTTGGATATTCACCAAACCTTGTTTGTTATCAATAAGAAAATATTAGAGAAACATCTATTTGTTTTTCTTCCAATGAATTATTTCTGTACAATAAATTCTCTTGACAGAAATTACTGATTCAAAGGGTATAATACTTTCATGACTTGCTATTACATTGTTGTATACTGGCTCTGAGTTTTTAAAAAGTGATTTATACTAATCTGACTATGGCTAAAGGCAACAAGAATTCTAGAGCAATAGGACAACTATGTTGCATGACTTGGAGTCCGCACAGTTTATAGTAATAACTTCCACCTTCTTCACAGGGGTTGTCTTGCAGCCATTTGGCACATAATCTCATCCTATTAGATTCAATTAATTCAACCCATTGGGCCCAAAACTCAAATAGAGCTAATGGGAATCCTTCCCTGGGAATCTGAAATTCAAGGGAAGAGATTCAGTGTCCCTAAGTGACTGAACCAGTAAAATATATACTAAGATGGAGAAAAAGAAGTCTTCTGAGAAAGAAAGAAAGAAAAAAAAGGAAGCAGGTGTGTAGAGATCAAATATTGAGTGGGCGTCTGAATACTTTCCAGGCTATGGTTTCAGTTCCTTCTTGAGGCTCTCATAATCCTTATAATAAACTCTGATGTTTTGTTTAGTTAACATGGGTTCCTTCCTACTATTTGGGACCAGGAGCCCTAATTCCTTCAGTGGAGCATCTGGTACTTCTCTCATATGTAGCTATAATAAGCAACTTCTGACATGGTGTGTGGGTGTCTAGTTAATACTATATTCACCTCTGATTGAGGTCCTACCATTAGAAAATAGAGAAGAGACATTTGTTCTTCACATACCATGCACTAGATATTTTCAAGAAAATATAAACTCTCAAATATTCCCATTGTGGTGTCAGCCCATTTTTACAGATGAAGGCATTGATATGTGGAGAGGTTATGAACTTTTCCTTTTTTTTGTACAGCATTTGAGGGGAACAAAGTGAAAGATATTTGGAGTTATAATGATATTAGAAATTTCCAGTGGTTTGTGTTTAATGCGTGAAGGGCTTAGGAATCCAGTTATGTCTGCATTTCAGCTTCCCAACCTTCATGTAAACTTGGTTTCTCTTCTGCTGAATCTGAGCCTGTAGAATCCCCAAACCAGATGATTAAATCTTTTTTCCTTATTCAAAATGGCGTTTTCTGTTTGAAAGACATTTATTGTAAGTATTTGTGTCAGTGTGTCCTTTGTTCCTGCTTCCCAACTGCAGTCTCTTTACCACATCTCCTCAGCATTGCTACCATATACGTAAATCTTCAACAAATATCTTAATTTTTAAAAAACAAATAAACATTTTCAAACACACTTGGTATCATGATATGCAGAGAAGTACATTATCACTTGCCCATCCTGTGTGAATTCATGTTAGGACTCATTCATGGCACTTGAGTAAGCTTTGGAAAACTTTGGCCTATCCACATAGTTTTAATTTTTAAGCTCCAATTTTAGCTTTCCTAAATTTACTCACCTTTCCTGCATTTCTCCTTTTTTTTCCTGGAAATTTATAACTCTAAAAATGGGTCCTCATAATTTAGTTCATAATTAAAAAAATGAAGTTGTATATTTTCTCCTTTGTGAAATTTAGATGTATTTCCATAAATGATTCTTTCAGGGTATGGTTTCTGTTTTATTTTCATATGTCCCTAAGTGTTGTACATGAAGAGCTTTCATTTTTCTTTTTTCTTTTATTTAATCTTTATTGTAGTTTTTTCTATGACCACTTAGTCCCCTTATATCCTACTCCCCCTAGCGATCGCCCCACTGTTGTCCATGTCCAAGAGTCCCTTTTCCTTTCTGCTCAATCCCTCCACCTCCTAAACTCCCCGACAACCAGTTTTCATCCTGTTCTCCATGTATGAGTCTGTCCCTGTTTCCCTTGTTAGTTCAGTTTGTTCATTAGATTCCACATATGAGTGAAATCGTATGGTATTTGTCTTTTTCTGACTGACTTATTTCACTTAGCATAATGTTCTCCAGGTCCATCCAATATTGTCATAAGGGTAAAACTTTCTGTATTTATGACCGAGGTAGTGTTCTATTGTGTAAATGTTCCATAGTTGTTTTATCCACCCATCTACTGATGGACACTTGGGCTGCTTCCATATCTTGACAAAAGTAAATAACTCTGCAATGAACATAAGGGTGCTCATGTTCTTTAGAATTAGTATTTTGGGTTCCTTCAGATACATTCCCAGAAGTGGGATTGCTGGGTCATAAGGCAGATGTATTTTTAATTTTTGAGGTATCTTCACACTGGTTTCCACAGTGGCTGCTCCAGTGTGCATTCCCACCAGCAGTGCATGAGGGTTCCCCTTTCTCCACATCCTCACCAGCCCTTTTTGTTTGTTGATTTATTGATGATAGCCATTCTGACAGGTGTGAGATGGTATCTCATTGTGGTTTTAATTTGCATTTCTCTGATGATTAGTGACACTTTCATAAAAAAGCATCTTTTCATATGTCTATTGGCCATCTGTATGTCCTCTTTGGAGAAGTGTCTATTGAGGCCTGTTGCCCATTTTTAAATTGGGTTGTTTGTTTTTTTGGTGCTGAGTTTTGTAAGTACTTTATACATTTTGGATATTAACTTCTTATCAGGTGTATTGATGAATATGTTCTCCCATTCTCTGGGTCATCTTTTTATATTGTGTATGATTTCTTTTGCTGTGCAACTTTTTAATTTGATGTAGTCCCATTTGTTTGTTTTTTCTTTTGTTTCCCTTGCCTGGGGAGATATCTAATAAAATATTGCTATGAGCAATGTCCAAGATTTTGCTGCCTATGTTTTCTTTTAGGATTTTTTTTTGGTTTTGGGTCTAATATTTAAGTCTTTGATCCATTTTGAATTTATTCTTGCATTTGAAGGTGTTCTAGTTTCATTTTTCTGCACAACTGTCCAGTTTTCCAAACACCATTTATTGAGTAAACTATCTTTAGCCCATTGTATGCTTGTTTCCTCAGTCAAATATTAATTGACTATAGAGCTGTGAGTTTATTTCTGGGCTTTCTATCCTGTTCTATTGATCTATGTGTCTGTTTTTACGCCAGCACCATGCAGTTTTGAGTACTATGGCCTTCAGTATCATTTGATATTGGCTAGTGTGATTCCTCCAACTTTGTTCTTGTCTCTCAGGATCTCTCTTTTGAATCAGGGCTTCTTGTGGTTCCATATAAAGTTTTGAAATATTTTTTATAGTTCTTTTAAATATGTCATTGGGCTCTTGATAGGAATTGCATTGAATCTATAGATAGCTTTGAGTAGTATGGACATTTTAATGATGTTAATTCTTCCTATACTATCCAAGAATATGATATGTGCTTCCACTTATTTGTGTCTTCTTCAATTTCTTTCTTCAGTGTTTTACAACTTTCCATGTACAGATCTTTTACCTCCTTGGTTAGGTTTATTCCTAGGTATTTTATTCTTTTTGAAGCGATTATGAATGGGATTGTTTTCTTAGTTTCCCTTTCTGTTAGTTTGTTATTGGTCTATAAAACTGCAACTGATTTCTGGATATTAATTTTATATCCTGTTATTTCTGAATTCATTTATCAGTTCTTGTAATTTCTTGGTGGAATCTTTTGGGTCATCTCCATACAATATTATGTCATCTGAAAATACAGACAGTTCTACTTCTTCCTTTTCAGTTTGGGTATCTTTTTATTTCTTCTTCCTTCTTGACTGCTGTGGCTAGGAGTTCCAGTACTATGTTGAATAAGAGAGGTAAAAGCAGACACCTCTGTCTTGTTTCTGATCTTAAGGGGAACTCTAGTTTTTGCCTGTTGAGTATGATGCTGGTAGTGGGTTTGTCATATATGGCCTTTATTATGTTTAGGTATGATCCCTCTATTCCCACTTGGCCGAGACTTTTTATCATAAATGGGTGCTGGGTTTTATCAAATGCCTTTTCTGCATCTATTGATATGATTATGTAGTTTTTATCTTTCATTTTGTTTATGTGGGGAATCACATTTATTGATATGTGAATGTTGTATCAAGCTTGCATTTCTGGAATAAATCCCACTTGATCATGGTGTATGATCTTTTTAATTAATTGATATGTTTGGTTTGTTAATATTTTTTGAGGGTTTTAGCATCTATGTTCATCATAGATGGGGTATTGGCTTATATTTTTCTTTCTTTGTAGTGTCTTTATTTGGTTTTGGAGTGAGGATAATGCTGGCCTCATAAAATGAGTTTGGGTGCCTCCCCTGTTCTTGAGTTTTATGCAATAGCTTGAGAAAGAAAGGTGTGTGTTCTCCTCAGAGAACAATGTTTGGTAAATTTCACCCATGAAGCCACTGAGTCCAAGGCTTTTGTTTGTTGGGAGTTTTTTTTTTTTTAATTATTGCTTCCATTTCACTAGGTATAATCTGTCTATTCAGATTCTTTGATTCTTCCTGATTTAGTTTTGGAAGATTGTATGGTTCTAGGAATTTACCCATTTCATCCCAGTTGTCCAGTTTATTGGAGTATAGTTGTTTATAATATTTTCTTACAGTCCTTTGTATTTTTTGGTGTCAGTTGTTATTTCTCCTGTTTCATTTCTGATTTTATTTATTTGGATCCTTTCTCTTTCTTGATGGGTCTAGTTAAAGGTTTGTCAATATTGTTTATCTTTTCAAAGAACCAGCTTTGGGATTCATTGATCTTTTGTATTTTTTTTTTTAGACTCGATTTCATTTATTTCTGCTCTGATCTTTATTATTTCCCTCATTCTACTCACTTTGGGTTTTGTTTGTTGTTATTTTTCAAGTTTCTTTAAGTATAAAGCTAGATTGTTTATTTGAGCTTTATCTTTTTTTTCTTTTTTTGAGATAGGCCTGTAATTTCCCTCTTAGACTCTTCTGTTTTGCTTCTCCTTCTTAAATTGTTCTGTCTTGATTTCCTGACTTTGTGGTGTGAACTTTTATGGTAGGAGACTGCAGCTTTTTCTTTCTGGATCTGCCTCTGATGATGTCAGATATTGACCCTATCTGATCTTAGGCAGTCTGTTTGAGACTTCCAGGAATCTACTGTCTGTGGCTATCTCCTTCAGCTGTTAACCTAGTCCCTCTGTAGTTAGCAGTCAGGCTTAGGCACCACAGAGTAGGGCAGAGTTTCTTCTGAGGGTGGTGTTATTGTGTCCTTTATGCTGCTGTCACTCAGGAGAATGGTCTGCCTGAGCAAGATGGCTGCTGCCGTATTGGGGAGGAGTCAGCACCAGGGTCCCACCAGCTAGTCTCTCAGTTCTTTACCCAGAACCTCCTTCCCCAGTCTCTCCTCAGGCATCTTTAGCCCACTCTGCCCCTGCTTTTGCTGGAGACCAGGGTAAGTGGCTGCAAATAAAAATTTGTGCGTTGGCCCTTTAAATGGCTCTTTGCATCTCCAGCTGCATGTCTCTGGCAGAGAGCTACCCTGCCACTTTTCACAGCAGGTTGTTATCTGTATACTTTTTGGGCTCTGGTGCTGTAGGCTGGAGATCCCTTCTTATGGTTTAGACCCCGTTCTTGTCAGGGGAATCCAAATGGCCGTTGCAATATCCCTCTGACACTACTGCCCATGGATGCCCAGCCAGCCTTCCTGAGTCTCTACCACATTCCTTACCAGTTGGGTTGTGCTAAGGCTGATTCTTCTGTGTGTCCAAAGTTATAAGGCTCCTCTCTCACTGTTGTTCAGTTGTTTGTTCCAGGTGATTTCTCCACAATTTAGTTGTAATTCCAGAGTGGTCCTTAGAGGAGGTCAGTGTGACTTCCACTCACTCCTCCGCCATCTTGATTTCTTCTGTAATTTCCCTCTTAGGATTGCTTTCCCAATGTCCCACAGATTTTGGATTGTAGTGTCCTCATTTTCATTTGTTTCAAGGTATCTTTTGATTTCTTCCTTGATCTTGTTTTTGATGTATTCATTGTGTAATAACATGTTATTTGGCTTCCATGTCTTTGTGTGTTTTTCAGTTTTCTTCTTGTGATTGATTTCTAGTTTCATAGCAGTGTGGTCAGAGAAGATACTTGATATAATGTAAGCCTTCTTAAATTTACTGAGACTTGTTTTATGCCCTAACATGTGATCTGTCTTAGAAAATGTTCTGCGTGCACTTGAAAAGTATGTATATTCCGCTGCTCTTGGGTGAAATGCTATAAAGATATCAATTAAATTCATTTGATTTAGTGTGTTGTTTAAGGCTGCTGTCTCATTGATTTTCTGTCTAGAGGATCTATCCATTAAAGTCGATAGGGTGTTAAAATCCCTGACTATGACTGTGTTTCTGTCGATCTCTTCCTTTATGTCCATTATGACTTGCTTTACATATTTAGGTGCTTCTATGTTGGGTGTTAAATGTTTATTAGAGTTATATCCTCTTGTTGGGTTGTTACCTTTTTCATTATGTAGTCCCCTCTTTGTCTCTTATTGTAACCTTAGTTTTAAAGTCTATTTTGTCAGATGTAAGTACTGCTACACCAGCTTTTCTTTTCCATTTGCACAAAATATCTTTTCCATCCCTTTACTTTTAGTCTATGTATTTCTTTCAATCTGAGATGGGTCTCTTGGAGTGTATGTGTGTGTGTGTGTGTGTGTGTGTGTGTGTGTGTGTGTGTGTATCTTGTTTTCTTATCCATTCAGCTACCTGTGTCTTCTGGTTGGAGCATTTTAGCCATTTACATTTAAGGTGATCATTGATAGATATGTATTAGTGTTATTTTATTGCTAGACTATTTTCCTTTATTTTTATTTCTCTTTTTCTTCTTCTTAAAGCAAGCTCTCTAACATTTGTTGCAGTACTGGTTTGGTGTTAACAAGCTCCTTTAGCTTTTTCTTGTCCGGGAAGCTCCTTATTTCTTGTTCAATTTTAAATGATAGCCTTGCTGGGTAAAGTAGCCTTTGTTGTAGGTCCTTGCTTTTCATCATCTTGACTACTTCATGCCACTCCCTTCCGGCCGGAGATGTTTCTGTTGTGAAGTCAAATGATGGTCTAATTGGTGCTCCCTTGTAGATAACTACCTGCTTTTCTCTTGTGGCACTTAGGATTCTCTCCTTGTCGTTAAGCCTTGCCATTTTTTGTTTCAACTTGTTTGGGACTCTCTGAGCTTCCTGGACTTGCATGGTTTTTTTTTCTGCACCAGATTAGGGAAATTTTCAGTCATTATTTCTTCAAATTGGTTCTTGATCCCTTGCTTGTTCTCTTCTCTATCTGGTATTCCCCTGATGTGGATGTTGTTACACTTCATGTCATCCAAAATGTTTCTTAAGCTCTCCTCATTTTTTAATTTATTTTTATTTATTATTACAGTTATTTTTGCTACTCTGCCTGGGTGTTTTTTCCTACCTCTCTTCCAAATCACTGATGCAATCAGTGTTATTGTTGTAGGCTGGGGAGTGTATCTTGGGGTTTATATCCCACACTTCTCAGGGAGAACTCCTCGACTGCTGAAATATCCCTCTGGAAACTTCAGCTGCCACCTATATAAACCCAGTCAGCCTTTTCAAGCTTCCTCCACACTCCTTGCCAGTCTTGTTGTGATGAAGTGGTTTCTTCTGTGTGTTTGTGGTCATAAGGCTTCTCTCCAGCTAGTGTTCAGTTGGTTATTCAGGATGGTTTCTCTACAATTTAATTGTAATTCCAGATTGGTCCTCGGAGGAGGTTAATGTAGATTCCACTTACTCCTCCATGATCTTCGAAGAGCTTTTATTGCATGTGAAAACTGCCTAGGTAGTCATGAGGAGCTGGCTGTACTTGAAATAGATGTTCAGTAGATGTGGTCCTGACCAGGAGATCTCGGATTGTCTATCTTTCTCATCCCCCTTTCCATTCTCATTGATCACACTTTAGTTCAAGTTCCAATCTCAATTTAATTTTTCTAGTTTATAAAAGACAATTTTTTTGTAAAGTCTCTTGAATTATTGAAGATTCATTCATTCATTAGCTGTCAAGTAAGTAATATGTGCCTGGCTCTGCACTTAGTGCTGGGTACAGCAGAGCAAAAGAGATGTGATCCTGGTCTGATGAACATTACAATCTATTGGGATAAAAATTTATTCAACACATACAATAATTATAATACTTTGCTAGTATCCCTTTTTTTTTGAATAAAGATTTTCAGTAGGTTTTCACTTTCCACAGGAGAGTACTTATAAAGGCTACCTAGCCAGAAGTTCGAAGTCCTCTAAACCATGGTGCAAGCCTCACTTCCTAGGATTTTTTAATTGTTCTTTCTTCTTCACTTGGACACCATGGACATCAGGTGCCTCTGAAAACTACCTGCACTTTGCTGCCTTTCATACACGGGCCTGACCTTCCCTTCACCTTGTGAGATTGCCCTGTTTCTACCAGGTCCTTGTTCCTTGGTCCTCAAAGGTCCACCTTGAATGCCATGGACTTCACAAAACCTTTTAGAACTTAAAGTGACCCCTTCTTCCTCTTGACCATGCATATCTTTGCATTTACTTAATGGCAACAGTTAGAGTTTTATGGAAACTTTCTTTGACCAGATTGTGAAGGTTGGGAAGGGAGGAATGTCACCTGTAGCAGTCAGGTTGTAGGAGGAAACAGATGGCAGACTTAGATTAGGATAGTTTGCTGAGAGTTTATTTACAGAGAAACCTAATTACAAAGGTTTGGGAAGAGTATAGGGAAACCACAAGAGATACTGAGGGAACCTGGGACTAAACAGTGAAGCTGTCACAATCCCTGGCATGGAGAAATGACGAAATAGAGAGATTTCCAAAACTAGAAAGAAGAAAGTTGTATTAGCAGCAGCCTCAAGAGGTCCAGTGACCTGTTGAAGATGCAGCCAACTTAAAGCAACCTCACAGGCCAGACAGCACTGTAATGTACTGATGCGATATAAATGTGTCAGCCTTTCTCAGACAGAGAGCAGGGTTAAAGGACAGCAAATGTTTCTGGAGGAGAGAAGAGAAGACATCTGGCACAGTGCTGTGCTCATCTTTCAAACTTTTCTATGCCTCACTTGAGCCTGGCATATTTTTGGCTCCAGTAAATAAATGTTTGTGGTACTGTATATTTATGCTTTTAGATTCAGGATAAGTTAAAACATTATGGAAGGTTTCTTATTTTTTTCTTTTAAAAATAATTGTATATTAATTGCTTTCTCCCTAAAGTGGATGAATCAAAGATTTGAGTCATGTATCAATGACAAATCAAATGATTTCTTTGATTTGGGATGTATGAAATATGGATGTGTCTACATCTCTATGTCTGTATATGTACACATACATCCATTATCTCTCTCTGTGGTGACTTAGTCCATGGAGAAGTGGTTGATGTTAAACAAAAAGAGGAGGGAAGTTAGTAGTCATATATATCAAGGGGAGATCTAATATATTTTGAATTAAAGAATAGTGCTAGTAGAAGGCTCATTTGAAAGACTTTTACATTTATACTAAAATTTATGCATCATGTATTTTGAAGATTAGAAGGATTGTAATGGTCTCCACTCAAGGAGGGGTAAACTGATTTGGATAATTAATAATTTTTAATATCTTCTGTGTCAGAGTATATCACATTCTGTCAGTCTTCTTAAATGCATAAGCAACATCACCAGCATAGCTTGAAGTTTAAATGCTGGGGACAGAGGAATAGCAGAAATATTTTTTTACAGATGCCTCATGAGAATTGACTCCAAACATATTGTGAGGCAGTGGCGTGATATGGCTGTGCAGAGATATGGTGGCTCTGGCCTCAAGGCCTTAACCAAGTTTCCATGTGGCAGTGAGCTTGGAAAAAATTTAATGTCACCTCACTCTGTCCTGAGCTGAAAACCAGTCCTCCATGCTCCAAGTGCAAGCAAAGAAGGAGCCTCAACCTCCACCCCCCAAATTTTTAGGACTTTGATTTCAAATCCTAATTAGTTTTACTTGGAACACTAGTTCCAAGCACAGACTTTGGCACTTACAATATGAGTTGACATTGAACTTGCTTTATTTTAGATTTTTAAAAAAGATTTAATTCATGTTAAATTAGGTTTTTCATCTCTTCCTTTGCTATTTGAACGTAAATCTTTAAACAATCCATCAACACGGCCTCTCCGACTTCTGGGATAAGTGTCCATTCTCTCACCCCAGTGACCAATGATTGGTTTTCATGAGCTTCCCAGTTTTCCACTGATGAAAATTTAAGAAGCTTAAATCTTTCCTACAAATTACCAGGTCATTTAAAAATAAATTGGGCTCATTTTAATCTAATTCCTAATGCACAACTGCCTGGGGAGTTATTTTCAGCTTCGTTTGTTGCAGTTTGCAATTATCATGCTTCTTTTAAAGAAAAGAAAAGTAACAAGGCTATATTTTATGTGAATTACCAATGATCTTTCACAGCAGCTCATATTTAAGCTAAGTAATAGGGGGAGTGAAAGGCAGAATGGGTAATGATGCAGACTTGACAAGGTACAGCAAAAAATAGAAATGGTTAAGGGATGTAGCACAGGTGCTAATATTTTACTTCTTTTGAGTCATGAAGATCCTAGGTCTGTACATAATGACAACTGATGCAAATGATTGAAAGGACTCGATAATTTTTCTAAGCCTGCTGATTCTCTGATTCCATGACTCTAAAGCTGCCAGCAAAATTCGATTTTGACTATTCCTGATTTTGAAAAGATGGGGGCTTGTATGCTTGGTTTCTGAAATGAACAGTGTAATTTGACCATTGATTAAACCAGAGGGAATTGCTCAGACTCACAGCACTAAATTACAAATTCAGAATTGATTTCTGATGCTTCCAAGTTCCGTGTGTTATCACAGTGTGGGAATCACAGGAATCATTTTCCCAGCGCAAATGGAAATGTCTATCTCCAATACCCTGTGCAGAGTCATTAGGTTCACTGGTTTAGAAGCACCTGTGAGGTGTAAATCAAAGATTATGGAAATTCAAAGGAAAAAATGATGCTGTTTGGGTTGGGAAGGAGATGGAATACTCTGAGAAGTCTTCATGGCATAGAGGACTTTTGACAGGGAGGTCGATCACTGTTAAAGAGGTGGTGATGTGGGTGCCTTGGACATGTGGATCAACAGTGGTTGCAGAGGGAGGGTAAATGAAATGTTCAGAATTTGGCAGGAAACTGTCTCAGACAGAGGCTAGTGGGCGGTGTGGTCGTGCTGCAGGTCCGCTGGGCCAGATGGCGAATGCTTGACTAAGGCATTTGGATTTCCTGCTCAAGGCTGCAAGGAGCAATTAAACAGTTTGAAAAATACAATTCTGAAACAGTTAAGACAAGCTTGGGAATCACTTTTATTTCTTCAAACCTTTCTGAACAAATAGTATTGTGCTGTTTTGCCACTTTGGCATTTTAATGGCAACTTTTAATTTCCCTCTTCCCCCAATTTAGAGTGAACAGCAGGAGCAGTACTTCTAAAATAATATTGACATATGAGCTAGCTTTCTACAAACATAAAAGAGGACAATTAGCAAACATATGTTTGATTCAAATTTAGATTAAAAACACATGTATTTAAAAGTGGATACCTTTCCATTTGGATGGCAAATGCAATAGCTCATTTTATTTTTTCTTCTAAATATCAAATACTGCTCCCTACGTACAGGAGATGATGATGATCATGATTGACCATAATAATGACAGCCAACAGTCTAAGCATAATCTAAGCACGTGTAATATTACTTTAATTCTCAGAACTCCGTGAGGTAGGTGCCTTTCCTGTTTCACAGACAGAGGGACTGAGGCACAGAGAAGCTGAACAATGTGGCACATGGCTAGCGAGCGGCAGACCTGCTGTTTGACCTGTCATTTTGGCTCCGCAGTCCGTGCTCCTAAACTCTTTTCCAGCTGCTTCTCCTAGTGTGGTAGGGATTCTAACCCAGGCTATGGAAACGGAAACTGAGATGTGAGAAGTACAGTGGCTTCTGTAAGGTCTCCTAGAAGCAGGACAGTGTAGGATTGCTAAATGTACTTTTGTTTAAATACAATAGTTTCTGGAAATGAGTGACATTTCCTATGAATTGCAGCAAGTAGAAATTCTTTTATCTTTAGTGGCCATTACTCATTTGAGAATTTGGCTAACGCTAGATTAAGTAGGAGTTTAGTAGGATGAGTGGATGGTTAGAGAGTGCAGTATATGCAAGTCAGTGGCACATGCCAAGGGGAAGAGCCTCCTTTGATTAAAATTGTAACAAGAGACAGATTTCTAAGAGCCCACCCAGGCCTGGAGTAGGTCATGGAGTAGTGTGACTTTTTCAGAACATAATACCATCATCTATTTTTCTGTCTGTCTTTTTCATTTCTTTGTGACTGGGTTTCTCAGCCTTAGCGCTGTTGGCATGTGTGCCAGATAACCCTTTGTTGTTGGGGCCTATCCTGTGTAGGATTTTAGTTGCATCTCAGTCTCTCCCACTAGATGACAATAGCATCACCCAAGTCCTGCCAATCACACGCACCTCAGACATGGCCAAATGTGACCTTGAGGTGCAACCCATCTCTGGCTGAGACATCCCATTTCTTGCTCTACCTTTAAGCAGGAGGTAGGGACTGGTTCTGCTCTCAGTCATGACTCGTATCTCCCAGGGTACACTGGCTCCTTGGCTAGAACAGAGATTCTTAACTTGGGGTCTGGATCTCTGTTTGTTAACTAGGGTCCACAGACAACTTGAAATTATATAAAAACGTTTTGTGTATGTAGTTTCTTCTCAGAAGAGCCCTTAGTTTTCAAAACATTCTCAAAAGGGTATGTGGCATATTAGATCATTGAAGGTATTCCCCTTGGAGCGGTGCTTTGGGGCACACATCAGAGAATTTTATCTCCAGTAGCCTTGACACACACACCTCTCTTAGGCTAACCTATACTGGTCAGGATGCTAATATTACGCAGATACAGATTCTTAAAGATTAAATCTTGTCCCCAAGGTGGGCCAGGCCTCCTTAAATGAGGACACTGTTGGTAAGGGAACAGTTGGTATTAGGGCATGTTCTCCCTGCCAGAGCAGGGGAAGGCAGACAGACGCTGACCCTCCGAGGGTATAGGCAGGTAGGTGAGTAGGCTGTTGACATACATCATGATGTGAGGATTAGGGACCTTATCTTGGATATTTTTCTCTTGCATTTTCAAAGATTATCTTAGGGAATAAATAGCATTAGTTCCAGGACAGAATCCTGAGCAATGTTTAGAAATGGCTACTGGAAATATTTCATTCTTTTCTTCCCATCACTTGTCTCATCTCTAGACCAAATCCTGAATATCTCAACATAGATGTGGTGGATTTTATATAAACAAGAGGTAGAATGGTGGTATGGGTAAAATGAAATGAGAGCAAGCTCCAGAAGTTGAAAAATGGTAGGAGGTTATAGAGACCTATAGATACCTATTCAGTGTCAGAAGGATTCCTTCTCTCAGAACTTAAAAATGTATGGGATCTCATAGATCAGCATATATATAAAATTTCTGGAGTGGGCAAAGGAATGGTATTGGTTTGCAACCCTGGGAACGCCCTTAGTGAAATATGAAACTGGTCCCTTACTCTGCTTTGTGGAGGGCAAGGAGAGAAGGAAGCATATCCCTCCAAATTGGTAGGTGGCAGGCTTAATAAGCAAGAAACCCTACCTACAAGTCTTGTCTTCGGCAGCCAAAAGATGAGTAGATCTCTGCACATGCCCACCAGAATCTTAAAAGTTAATATAATGGCCTTAACTGGGGCCAGTCACATTCGGTGAAGATGGTCTTAACTTCTTATTCTCTCTAGGCCATGTCTTTTTTTGGAACTGCTCTGGTTATGGGAACTCTGGGAAGCCAACACATTCCAAAGATGGGGGACGGGTTAGGAGTTTCCTATTTTCCAGGTTTAGCTCCCAGGTCAACTGGAGATCATGTCTTCTCAATGATCGTCAACAAAGGGGGACAGGATATTTTACTCTTTTGGCTTGGTTTGCTAGTCCTAGTGATCTAAAGCTCTGATTCTAAAAGTAAGAGCTATTTTCCACTGATGAGTTTCAGGGGTCTTTCCTCAAGTGACACAGAATAATCCATTTATGTAAGTAATTTCTTCAGTTCTTATAATGTAATGTCTTGCATTGTTGTGGTTCTCAATATTTATATATACCAAGGGCTGCTTAATTGTAACCCACTAAATGACTTATAAAAAGTTTATAAACTTAGGCATCTATCTGACCTAGACCTGAGCTAATTGAGACATCATTATCTCTGGGCCATGATGACTGGTTCAGTGAGGTGCATTGGGCCCAGTCAGAGCTGCAGACTCCATAAGGGTTTTGCTAGGACTTCAGGGCAACAGACTTCTGCTCCTCACTCATGTATTCAATGCTGAGAGAATGTAAGGACTGCAGCTGTTGTGAGCCATCTTCCCACTGTGAGGGGAAATCCTGTATAAGATGGGGCCAACTCAGAGGAAAATGGAGAGGAGATAGAGAAATGGTCCTAGGGACCCCCTTTGATTGTCTGTCACCTGCTAAGCATGAAGCAAATCCCACCCTTAATTGCCAGTCATAGAAGCCCATAATTTCTCTTTGTATTCTACCAGTTGGCGTTGACTTTCTGTCATTTACCTCTAAAATATTTCTAATGCCCTGCCACTCTGGCTGATATTATAATCTTGTTACCTTTTAAAATCCAGCAGGTCCTTCCTTCTCTTGAGAAAGAATACATGGCCTTGGGATGAGATAGACCTGGGTTTAAAGCCTGAGTCTTGTACTCATTATTTACGTTACTTAGGGATAGCGATGTAGCCCTGAGAGCCTCAATTTCTTTATTTGTAAAATGGGAATAATCTTATTTCATAGAGTTGTAAACAGCATTAAGTGGAAAGGTTATTAAAATTATTTATTAAAATATTTGTCCCTTTCTTCATTCATTTGACCCTGGGCCTCTAATTTTCCTTTTAATACCCATTTCAATGGACTTATCTCCAAATTAAAAAATAACAGGATAAATAGGTACAATTTTAAAAAATATTCACATTTAAATGATCACATGTAAGCAGTCGCATAGTCTTATATGAGCCTCCAAACAAATTTGTGAGGCTGTGTTAGATTTCCTCACTTTATAGATGAGGAGAGTGAGAGTAAACGTCTGGAGGGCGAGAGTAAACGTCTTGAATCTGTAGCCAGGAAGTACCAGAGCTGGGGCTCAAACCCAGGTATTCATAGAATTCTTTTTTTTTTTTGTATTTACAAAATATTATTTCAAACTTTTTATTGGGAATTTTAAATTTCTAACCAAATTAATTTCACTTGAAACTAAGTCATATGTTAATTCTTGATGCAGTCCAAAGGCAACCACAAGAATTTAAAATGTCACTGGTTCCTACTAGTGTTTCCAGGGTAAAGAGATTACTTCTGGATGAACTTTCATGGGGTCTGGGCCATCTTCTTACTCATTCCTTCCCAAGGAAAAAAATTAAAATAACTGATTAATGCATCTTCATTTAATTAACAGGTAGAGCTATTACAGAATTTTCTGTTTTTAATTTTACTGCTCCACTGCCCTCCCAAAATAAGAAGGAAGAGCAGACCTGTGTGATGGGAAATGACTGAAATAGATTTCCATCGTGCAGATAAGGCAAGTGAAAAAAAAATCCCCCTGAATGACGGAAGTGAGACTGGAAGATCTGAAAGTTAGAATTGTATGTCTCTCTAATGTATTTGAAAACCTCTGGGAGAAGAGCACAAAGGAAGAGCTTATTGCATGTGAAAATTCTGCTGATATGAAGCAGGGAGAAAGGACAAGAAAACTTCCTGTCATTTTTTAAAAATCTCTTTAGAAGATTTTAATTAGAAGCTTTTAATTCTCTTTGTTTGAGTGGATGAGTTAAAGCCCCAGGTGGGATGCAGGGTCTGCAGCATCCAGATCATAGTCTGTCAGGGCCTGTTAGAAGTTAGCAGCAGCCCTTGCTGTTCATGGTTGTTTTTTTTTTTTTTTTTCCTCCCTTCCTCCCAAGATGTAAATTACTCTACAGGATTCTGGAAAAATACCTGACAGGTAGATACAGTATTCTTTAGGATTGTAAAGATCCCATCTTTTCTATAGGACTTTGAAACTCTAAAATTTTTGAGGGCAATTTTCCAGCTCTGTAGTATTATGGAAAAAAAGGCATACATGCGGAATTGTCTGTTGTAGCAGAGACAGGCATATTGAGATAGTAGGTAGGCAGTTTCCCTGGCAACATTATTCACCTGAAAGTCTAATCCTCCACTCATTTTACCAGTCATGTATGATACCATTAGGAGACCTAGAAATGCAGAGTATTAAAGCCTAGAATAACACTGGAAGCATTATTTCCTTTGCTTTAAGATAGAGATTGAGAAATCCAAGAGAATTCACAGCACTCTGCTTATTAATACTTGTAACACCTTCTAATTTATTTCCGATTCTGTTTTAGAAAACCATGGTGTCACACTAGAGTGTGAATCCATAAATAGCAAAGATTTCTATGGCAGACACATTTTCCAATATTTTTAAATCTATGGGCTTTATTCACAAATACTGAGCATTGTCACTTTTTTCTAGCAAAATATGTGCAGCTTGGGGTGGGGGAGGCAACTTATCAATGATTACAGCTTCAAAATATCACCTTAATTTAATATTGGGTTGGCCAAAAAATCCACATAGTTTTTCCCATAAAATAAAAGACGCAGATTTCATTTTTACTAATAACTTTATTGATTTGGGTATTTTGAGTATGTCGGCTATCTCCTGCTATTGGCTTCTAGTGGGTAGAAGCCAGGGGTGCTGCTAAACATTTTCCAATGCATAAGACAGCCCCACAGCAAAGAACTATTTGACCAAAATGTCAATAGCACCAAGAAACTTCACCAACCATGTTTGGTCAGTCACAGCATGTTCTCCACACATTGCACAAATCTTTTTATTTTTTGTATTTCAGTTGTGTTTTTACCTTTCGTGAAATAATAAAGCACAATATGCCAAAAATGTTGTGTATATTCTTCCATCTTCAGTATTAAAATGGCTACACAAAAATGTACCAATTTTGATAAGTTTTTTAAAAAAGTGCATAGTGATATGACAGCTGTCACAGTACAATCTAAAATTGTTTTGAACACAATTTAAAGGCAACTAAGTACTAGAGCCATTGTACCGAAAAAAAACTAAACAAACTTTTTGGCCAACCCAATATTTAATATTTAATAAATTATCACTCAGTTCCATCTCTCTGGGCTGGTCATATCAAGAATTTGCAAGTTTGAAAACATGAGGCCCACCTCTCTTTTTTCTTTTAAATCGGTGACTTTATTTAAAATTTGGTCTGATATTTTGATGCATTATTTCTTATAAATCTTGGTTGGCAAGCAAGGTTAGGGCTGTTGTTAATTCTGGTCTGAATTTGTATTTGAGGAGTGCCTTACAAATTTGCAGGCAACTTTCCTGGCCATGTAATTACCAGGTCATGGTAGTATATTTCTATTTGTATGACTTAATAATTAGCACCTTTGAGTACAGAGGTTAACTGTGGGTTCCAAGGCTTCATGTAGGTCTCTTTTATACAAGTTGCAGAAGGTTGTCAAATTTAAGAAAAATATCCTGTACCAATGAAGGCTACTTTTTGAGAAGAGAAGTTGGCATTCATATATTTTCTGGAAAGGCTGTGTTGAAAGTCATTTTAGGAAGACCATGGACTATGTTCCCTAGATATTGAGGATTTAAGCACATCCTTTCCCTGTTGTTTCCTTGGTAACTGACAAACCCAGGGCCAGAAAGAATCAGAGTTTTTATAGACAGTGTTCCTCTGCTGGCTTGTGTCTGACTCCTGGATTTGATGTGGACACCAGTTCTCTCTCTGTAGCATGTCTGTACTAAATTCCATTTGGTTGAGTGGATGAGTTAAAACACCAGATAAAAGGCAGACTCAGCAGCTTCCAGATCACAGCCTAAGGGGATTTCTTTGAAGTTACCAGACTTTACTGGTCCTGTTGCTTTCTCCTGTCCTCCTACTCTATACATGCAAGCTAATCTGTAGGGTTCTGGGAGAGTGGATATAAAGGTTTGTGTGGATCGTGAAGAGTCTACCTTCTCTACAGGACTTTGCAAGTATAAAATTTTTGAGGGAAACATTTTATTTGAATAATGATGGTGTTCTCAGGTCTGATCCAAAACTCCTACTGAGGCAATTGATGGATATGTCATTATGCAGGACTTGGTTTTTGACATCATAAAGTAATATGGAACACAATCCTTATTCTTAGTGTGCTGGTCATCAAGGGGTGGCAGCAGGGACATTCCAAGAACTGAGGTCAGTGCTAGCCACTGGTGAGTTTGATGTCAGTTGTATGGAACAAAAAGGACATGGAGGGAATAGTGGGAAATATGGCTGGTAAGTTAGGTTGGGCCAAGTTTCAGAAGGCCTTAAATGAAGGATAAGAGGTTAGACACCCATTTCTTCAGGTAAGGGGAGCTTTGGGAGGTTTGATACAAAATACAAGTCCAACTGATATTTAAGGAAGCTATATGAGGTTAGGGGGACTACCTCCTTTTGTGTTCACCTTGCATAGAGCCTGGGATCCAGTAGAAATATGAAGATTAGGTGAATATGTGAATAAATGAGTTAAACTGTATTGTGCTCTTCTAAATATCCAGGATGAGATGGGAACTTGGGTTCGTGTGCAGGCAACTGGAATGGAATCGCCAGGGACACATATGAGAAACAGGGATTGGTGATTAGATGTGGAAGGGAAGGGAAGGAAAAAGAGGGACAAAGGAATGAATGAATGAATGGAGTCTAAGGTTGAGGATGAGATTAGGAGATTTTATTGTTCCATTTGAAAGAAATGGAGACTTTTGGAAGAAGAACATATTTGGGTTTAGATATGTGACCTTTGAGTTGAAGACTCAGTTGGTAGGCTGGCTAGATAGGACTGGTGGTCAGGCAATGACCTTGCCTGACTGTGGGGCTCTCTGAAGAGTGGTACTGGTTGAAGTAGGGAGGTTGTAGTCTACACAATTGACTTATATTTATGGTTCTTGTGGCAACATTCCACCGTAGTAGGAGCAAGATAAATGTGTAAGAGCAATATGGCCAATGTGGGTTGAAGAGGTGTCCAAATATGCATAAACCAGAGAGAAGAAAAATGCAACAATGTCCCTTCCCCCTTTGGACTACATAGGCACTAGTTTTTCAGGGCAAAATTAGGGGAAGAAAGTCAAATCTCATACATCTGATTTTTAATCCCAGTACTTCCATTTCCTGTGTTTTCTGAGAGGCAGTGTGGCCTAATGATTAAAGGCTTGAATTTCAGAACTGGAACATCTGCATGCACATCCTGGCCCCAGCACTTACTGTCTGTGGGACTTTGAGCAAATAACTTAAAGTCTTTGTGTCTCCATTTTTTCATCTGTTAAATTGGGATAACAATAGAACCTTCCACACTGGGTATAGGATGAATTGGGTTAATATAAATAAAACAGCTTTCTAAATACTGGTTAGTAGCAGGGTTCCTCTCTATTTAGGAGAATCAATAGTTTGAATGACGTTTAACATCTAGAGGACTCAGTATTCTGATCTGTAAAGATAGAGTAGGTAAACCTAAAACAAATACTCTTCCCTCTCTTTCAAGAGTGATAGATGTTGCATTCTAAGTAGGCTCTGGCCTTTACTTTGTATGTTTACTTGGGATTCTTCATGTCTTTTCAGACCTTATCATTTGACAATCCATTTCTTTTCCCCAGACTCACTGCTGAGAAGCCAATATCCAGATGAAACAGACTTTTGACACCTGTAACGTGAACCCCTAGTCTCTAGTGTGTTAGATTTGTTCAGCTGCAACTCACAGGAAAAAAAAAATCAAGCATACATTAAAAAGTGAATTTGGGGCTCATGCAGCTGAGAAGTCTGGGGTCGTTTTAGCTCCTGGTGTGGCTTGATCTGGAGCTCAAATGCTGTCATTGGGGGTTCATCTTCCTTGCTCTCTATTTCCTGCATATCTCTTCTCTCTGTGGGCTTCAGAAAAATATACTCTATGTTCACCAGTTCAAGAAAGGAATCTGAACTCGTTCTGCTTTAGTGATAAGCCCCACTCCTTGATCATTTATATTATCCAGAGTAGTGATATGCTGTGATTGTCCAGACCTGGGTCATGTGCCACTCTAGTGTCCAGGAGCCTGGCCTATAAGCAAAGCCAGATGAGGGCTTTGGGCAGCCTGGAAGGATATCTACTAAAATACATCATACCCACTCAGCTATCTACACGTGCAGGCTGGAAATGTTTCCCTCCTGATAGCTGGCTGCAGAAACCATAGCAACATTGTTTTTTCACTCTTCCTGTGAGAAAAAATATGCAGTATCTTCTAAAATGCAGTGCACCAACAATAGTGAAAGGCAACCAGATTGCGGTTCGAGCTGGGCCCTGGGGATTGGGTGTCCAGGAATATTTGAAGAATTGGGGCTTGTTGAGGCCACTTTAACTTTCCTCTGCTCATCTCCCATATGTTGACAGTAGATTGCTTTTCTGAACAACTCTGGGCACCTTGAAGATCAACAAATTAATGTTCTTGGCTACTTTAATATCCTTATGTCTGAGGGATTAAATACTTCCCAACAGTGCTTTCCTTTGCATTCTTTCATGGATAATTCCCAAAAAGGGATGGTTCTATTTTAATTCTAAGAAATCAAAGCTGTTCTGTTCACCTCATTTTTTTCTTTTCTTCTACTTTTTAAAATACACTATACATTTAGGCAGTGTTAATGTTAGTAATATTACATAACTTTGAGCACATGGTTCAGGTCGCTGGAAACCCTCCTCAGTTCCATTCTTTGTTCTAGATTTCAGATCCTCCGTGTCTGATGTATTATTCACTATATGATTCTCATGAACAAGATGCATTATTTACCAGGTTGTGGGATTTCTAAAATTCCACAAGCTTTCTTATAAATTTGTAAATAGCATGCTGAGCTAGTCTCGGTTGCTGAGTCAGGCCGGCTTGCACTGACATCAAGATATATGAACTTCTTTATTCTCTGGATATTTTGTTTTCAATTTTTGCATATTCTGGCAAGAGAAGCTTTGATGCTCTGTATGTTAATATGGCCTATCAATTCTATCCCTCTGTAATTTACAGAATTTATAGAATCAGTGGTATTCAACAATAGGTGTCATAAGCTAATCCAAGGACCATATGTGTGCGTGTGCATGTTCGAGTGTGGTACCTATAATTTGTTGGGTTGAACCCGATTTCTAGAAGAGCATACAAGGATTTATTTACCACTAGGGGGCAGTAGGATGATGCATTTTTGCATTTCTTGTAAAAAGATTGGTTCTAGAACTTTATTTTTTAATCATCATCTGAGGATATTTTTATTGATTTCAGAGAGAGAGGAAGGGAAGGAGAGAAGGACAGACATCAACGTGAGAAAGAAACATCTATTTGTTGCCTCCCGTACACATCCTGATCGGGGATCAAACCCGTAGCCTAAGAATGTGCCCTGACTAGGGATTGACCCTGCAGCCTTCTAGTGTGGGGAACAGTGCTCCAACCAACCAAGCCACTGGGCCAGGGTGGTTCTAGAACTTTAAAAAAAAAAAGGCTTGCATTCTTTGTCCCTGGACTGTGATGGGGCTAAGGCATGCTGAGATGTTAGTGCTCATGCTAATTCCAGTAATACTTTAGGTTTCTGTACCTAGTAGTGTGTTGGTAAGTGTTTATGAATAAGCTTGCTGGGAGAAAAGCCCTGATTTGTAGTATTTCTGTAGTGTAAATATTCTCATCATGGGTGATTTCAAGCTACTGATTTGATGTCATCACGTGTGGAGTTGGGAAGACATGTGCAGAATCAGAATATATAAACCAGCTTCAGCGTATCATGATGGGCTTTGGTCTCTCTCATTCAAAGTCTATACTGTTAGTTTTGTTTACAGATGTTCCTATCTTATGTCTTCTTTAACAGTCTAAAAGCCAGAGAACACATGCCTGATACTTTTTGTCTCTCCACACTGCACCCAGCACAATGCTTTAGACATTTTAACTTTTTAAATGAAAACCTTTTATTGAAGAATAATATACATACAAAGTATACAAATTGTCAATGGATTATCAATCAAATAAAAATGAATTTTCAGAATTAGTGTAGCCAGCCCCTAGATCAAGAAATGGTGTATTACCAGCATCCTAGAAGCCCCCATGTACCTCCTTCTGTTATTAAACTGCTGTTGTCCTGAGTTCTAACTCCACAGATTAATTTTATGTATTTCTGAAATTTCACATAAATGAATCCATATAGTATGTAGTATTTTATGTCTGGCTTCTTTCCATCATGTTATGGGATTCATTCATTTGGTTGCAGATAGTTGTACAGTAATCCATTGCATGACTATAGTGCAGTTTCTTATGCATTCTACTGTGGTTGATGATTTGAATTGTTTCTGGTTTGGGGCTATTAAGAATAGGGTTATTCATGGACATGGACAACAGAGTGGGAATTGACTGTGGGAGTGGGGAGTGGGGGTGGGATGGGTGGAAAGGGGCAAAGGGGGAAAAATTGAGACAACTGTAATAGAATAAACATGATTTAAAAAATAAAAAAGAATAAAAAAAGAATAGGGTTACTATGTTCATTCAAGTGTGTGTCTATGATGAATAAAAGTACATAGTTTTGTTGGGAATAGGCACAGGTGAACTGGTAGACAATCTGATATGCAAGTGTCATGAAGTTATAGATCTTCAAGACATCCTGGAGTTCCCAAATGGATAAATTTTTGTGGGACCACAGTTAGACTGAGGTGGGGGAGGATGGCTTTATGTTGACACTCGAGATTTGTCTCCAGCTATAAATTTGGAAAGAAAAGCCCATTAGGCAGGCGGAACATGGGTGGGGACTGCACTGATGAAATGGTGATTGTTCAGGGTGGCACCTCATATCCAGAAAACGCAAGATGATAAGTGGACTTTGGTGGAACATGGCTTTGAGGAGTCAAGGAAGTGTCAATAACTGGTTATTTAGGCAGATAAAAGATTAGAACCAGGGAACACATTCTTGAACTCAGATAAACATTTATTGTCTACCTACTATGCACCAGCTACTATCCTAGGTGCTGGTGATACTATAGTGGTTAAAACATAATTATGCTTTTAAGGACATTATACCCTAGTTACAGGGAGAGAGAAGCAGCCAGGCAACTACTGTTTAGACAGGTGGTGAGTACTTTGATGAGAGTACCACAAAGTGCTCTGGGAGAACAGAGGAAGTGGGTGCCATAACCCAGCCCAGGCTGGGGTAGGGAGTGGGCAAGGGGAAGGGTTCAGTGGGAAGAGGTATGAAGGTGAGTTCTGTAGGAGATTGTATAACATGTGAATTCAGATGGAGAGAATAAATGGGATGGAGAGGGTTTTTCAGGCTGAGGGAATAGCATGAGTGTTGGACCCGTGGTAGGGACGGCATAGTGGAGTAGGGAAATGGGAGATGATCTGCAGTGTGGCTGCAGCCTGATGTAGACAGGGTGGGCAGGGAGGGTGACCAGAGAAGAGACTGGCGTGGAATTTAGAGTCAGACCTAACTCTAGAGATTTGGTGCTCTGTTCTAAAAGACGTGGCAAGCTATTTAAATTTTTAAACAAAGTTGGCCAATCATTCTCCATGGAGCAGGTAATCAAGGCAGGGCCTGTTCCTCTCAAGGAAGAATCTTGAACCTAGGAATAAGGTTGCAGCCCACTTATGAGAACTGAGGTCAGTGATTATTGCTATTGTAATTGTGTCCTGATAAACTAACTCTCTGGTGGGAAAACAGGAGAAGTAGGGAACTCTGATTTATAGTGTTTGCTGATTTCCATGGTGTAAATATTTCTGTCTAGCTTGCAAAAATCTTGAAAACTTAACATCTGGGTCTTGAGCACCTGTATCAGTCTACTTCAGCACCATGACTGTGCTATGTGTACTCAGTTACAAAGCTCCTGAACATTGCATTGGAGATCTTAACCAGTAGCTTTCACTCTTCACTGTGCATCATCTCCTGGGATGCTCATTAAAGCATAGATCGATGAGCCCAACGCCAGGGTTTATGATTCAGTAGGTCTGGAGTAGGGCCTGAGAGTTTGTATTACTAACAAGTTACCAGGTGATAAAATGCTGTAGGTCTGGAGCCATGCTTTGTGAACCACTGTCTTTAAATCACCCCTTCATGGCTATCCCTGGATGAGATTGTTCCCAGATTCTTATGGAGGGGCTGGGCCATAGAAAATTGCTCCCCTTGTGTGGCGAAGAGGAAGATGAGACAGAGATGCATGCCAGTCATGATAGAGAAGACACTAAAGGCAGCCTGATGATGTAAGAGGGATCAGAATTTGTATTCAGAAGATCCGGATTGAGTATTGCCTTTGCCATATAAATGTGGGTGTGTTATCCAAACTAAATTATAGGTTATTCTCCCATTTTCAGAATTGGGACTCAGGTATCATTCATCTCATAGACTGGTTGTGATAATCATGTGAAACAAATGAAACAAATTGTCAGCTATTATATATTATTACAAACTGTAACCACAAACGACTGTACAAGTGTTAGCTCTTGTTTTTAGACATGATCATGTGGGAAGCTGAAGCTCAGAGAGGTTAAAATGATTATAGAGCTAGAGATGAGGCATGCTGATTTTCAGTTTTGAGTGCTTTCTCTTTTTTGAATGGTTTTCAAATATTTCTTTTAGCCTTTCTTCAAATGAATCCTAAGGAGGAAGGACAGCATTGGAAATGAGGAAAGAGGAGCTACTCCTACTAAAGCAGGAGAAAATAACATGCACTGGACACCTGAGGCAATGCCATGAACGATGAGGTGCCAAAGTCCAGGGCAAAAACCCAAACAGTTGCCTGCTGTTTTCTGGAGGCACCTTCTGTAGGTGGTGGCAATGGGCGGGGTCACTTGGCAGGAACTTGGATGGCTTTAGGGTAAGGTCAGCACCAGTGGGTCTCACAATGGCAACACACAACATCACCTGAGGAAGCTTTGACAAAATCCTCATGCCTGGGCTACTTCCCATGCCAATTACATCAGAATATCTGGGGTGTGAGTTGGTCACCTGTACTTTTACATTCCCTGGATGATTCCATTATGTGGCCCAGGTTGATAACCAGGTGTATTCCAGTGGTTCTCACTGTGTGCTCCCTGGAGCAGCAGCATCAGCATTGCTGAAACTTGTTAGAAATGCAATTTCTCAGACCCCACCTGAGTCTCTGCATCAGAAACTCTAGGGTCAATGCCAGAAATCTGTGTTTTAAGCAGTTTTGCTGGTAATTCTGATGCCTGATAATTTGAGAGTCATAGTTCAAGAGCAGACAAGCTCTTGATAATGGTGGGTAGACATGCCCATAAATGTTGACTGTCATTCCATCACCTGAGGAGCAGTTCCAGACTACACCCCTTGAGATTCTGGTAGGCTGTTCCTTAGAAGGTTCTCTTCTCAGTGTGAACTACTGGCCCAAAGAGCCATGGGACTTATTGGGCTATATCTTGTCTCTTGTTCTTTTGGGGAAGAAAACAGAGAAGACCATTTGTGAGCATCATGAGGATTGGCCTCTGTCTTTCTCCTTCAGTTCAGAAGTTTCCTCAATATGAACCTGGGATTTTAGCAGTTACAGGCCTGGCAGGGCCATGCTCCAGGTTTTCCTGCAGCCAGAGGTCAGCGGTGAGCTCTATGACTGACTTAACCTGGAGACCCAGATGGCTGGCTCTTAGTGTTCTCCAGATTGCCTAGGTGTTTTTTGTTTGTTTTCTTTTCGAAGGGGTGAGATTGAAGTAATACATATATTATGATTTTTGATTTTTTCTCAGTGTAACTAGAATTGCCATGAGGAGATTAGAAAATGAGGGAGATCATGCTTGCTAACTGGAGGGAAGATAGGAACAGGTCTAGATTTGAATGAGTTGAAGGAAGCATCAGGGGAGAAGTAGAAAGTTGAAAGCAGGTGACTCTAGAGAGACGGACACCTGATAGGAGCCTTCAGTGAATGGTTAGAGCTGGGAGCAGGGGAATAATTGTGCTCACCTTATTCATCCAGCCCTCTTTATCTCCTGCTGGGCCTCCCATTGGCTGAATCCCAGGAAAATCTGGAAACAAGAGAGCCTGTTGATGTATCTATGAATCAATCTCGGGGGCACACTGCAGGTAAAGACAGGGCGGAATGGGTTCTAGATGGGCATATGGGAGAGATCCCGTAAGCTCCTTCTCTGTCTCCTCATATCCCTTATAGCCTGCACTTCAGATTTGGCAATTACACATGCTCTTATTCGTGGTCTCTCTTATATAATTACTGTTTATTATTATTTAACTCTTCTATGTTGCTTAACATTTTAGGTATTAATGACCCCTTTTCCTAGCAGTATGATAAACTGATAGTGGATAGTGAACTTGTCTTATATATTTTTCTGTAACTGTAACTGAGCTTAGCCTAGCAGTTACTATAAAGTGGGCATTCCAAAAAAATTTGTTGATCGCACAAAATTTTTTTAAAAAAGTATTTATTTCTTGAGTGGTTTTCCATGAGCCATCAACCCCAAACGTACAAAGACTGTATTTATTTAATGCTAGATGCAGCCTGGTATACTTTAATGCAAACTGGACCTTATTTAGAGTCCCTTAGAGATGGAATGAACTGTTTAGAGGGCATCTGTCCAAACTCTATGGCATGAATTCTTTTTATAACATCCCTGATGTATTATTACCAGCAGGGGCTTTAAATGCCTCTAATAACAGGGACCCCATGAAGCAGTGTTCATTCATTCAGTAGCTGTGATAAGCAGAAAGTTCTTTTTCAGGCCAACCTCTTAGTGAGTCATTTACCTCTAGGCCCCGGCAATTGCTGATCTGTTGTCTGTCATACCTTTGTCTTTTCTAGAATGCTGCGTAAATGAAATCAAGTGTAGTATGTAAAATTTTTGAGATTGGCTTCTTTCACTCAGTATGATGCTTTTGAGGGTGAGCCAAGTTGTTGAGACTCAGTGGTTTGTTATTTTTTAGATTTTATTTATTTTTAGAGAGAGGGAGAGGGAGGGAGAAAGAGAGGGAGAGAAATAGAGGTGCAAGACAAACATCAGTTGGTTGCTTCTTGCATGCCCTGAACTGGGGACCTGGCCCACAGTCCAGACATGCGCCCTGACTGGGAATCGAACCAATGGCCTTTAGGTTTGCGGGACAATGCCCAACCCACTGAGCCACACCAGCCAGGGTGATAGTCTATTCTTTTTTATTGCTGTACAGTATTCTAACACATGCCGCTATTTGTTTATCTATTCATCCATCGAAGGACATTTGGGTTTTTTCTAGTTTTTGGCAATTATCATCCATATCTGAGGCCAAGCAGGGTAAGGACAGAGAGGAAAAGAGCCACGTATATTCACCCCACCCACTGGGATGACGGATTCTCTGATTAGGAGAGGAAGGCTTTCCCTCTTCAGAGTGTTAGGTTCTTGAGTGCCTCTTGGTGCTGCCGTTGCAGCTGCCTTTGTGACTGTGAAAGTGTTTGGGTGCTGCAGCACAGAGAACAGAAAAGAGAAAAACCACAGTGATTACTCTTACTTTCTCTGAGTGTCAGGTGACCCTTTGCCTCGTCCGGAGTGCCTTCTGTCAGCACCGATGCCAAATTCAGATTCCAGGCCAGAGGACACCAGGGGGAAAAATGGAAAACTCCCCACTGGTTTGGTGGTACTTCATATTCTGGCCTTCTCCCCCAGTTCTCCTGTCACTGTTTTCTTTTCAGAGTCTGCAAGTAGCCAGCTGACCCATTCATTCTGTCCAGGTTTTACAGCTTCGTTCAGTGGGAGAGAGAAGGTGGAGTGTGCTTGCTTACTCCTTCTTACCTGAAGCCAGATCATTCTTTGAGTTTTTAATATCAAGTATTATATGTTTATTACTAGTTTAATTTTTTTAAAAACCTGATGATTTAAAAAATAATTTCTTTATATTTGTGATTTTTTTCTTTAAATGGATATGAATGCGTATTTTATTTCAGTGTCTGATATTTCACTGTCTGAAATCTTTGTGAGTGTGTATCTGCTTATTTTTTGTATATTTTAAAATGAATCTATTTTAAGAATACACTTCTTAAAATATTGCCAGTGGGGATTCTTCAAAGCCTGGGATGAAAATGGATTATCCCAAGAATGAATTTTATTTGCTTCTGCCAAATGTTTCGGTCTGCTGTCAGAATGGGACCAATTTAAACTAAATGCTTAGCTTGAGGTTTTGCGGGCCCCCCATGTAGTGTGTGAATTCAGGCAGCGAGCTCACATGAAGGCTAGCCTGTGGGTTACAGATTCTGGGCATTTGTTTTTTCTTTCTCTCAGTGTCAACATTCCAGCAAGGCAACCTTCCTTTAGTCCCCTGGTGGAGAGCACAATTTTTCTAATACACCATTTTCTGAAAGTATAGTTGTTTTGGCTCCTAGTTTTATGGGGCAGGTCCAACCTGAGACCTTAGGTGTCCCTGAACTTAGTCTTTGGTCTTTTGAACTTGGCAGACACATGAAAACCAATGCTCAATTTCAGTAGATTTAATAGCTGTCCTAAAGGCAAAAGCTGACTTCAGTGTTCTACCTATCTTCATTGAGGTTTTGTCCTCAGTATTCCTTATTTTCTCATTCAGTCATCTTTGTGTTTAAGAAGATTTAAAAGTGTTTACCAGCATTTGGTTATTTTCAGGGGGAGGGTCATTTGGGTGATTTGTTCACCCAGTTCCTAGCAATGGAATATTCTCTCTATGACACCATGTACTGCAATTCACTTAGATCTCAATTAAAATAACTATGCTAAGTATACATAGTATAGTAGAAAGGGTTGGGATACTAATGTTGGAGTCTAGTGTTTTTACTACATTGCCAATTGAAACCATGTCCTCCCTCTGGACCTCAGTTTCCTTATGATGTGACAGGATTGGTTTAGATCACTGCTGAGACTTGGAAACTCTTTGATGATTGCTTATTAAGCCGTGTTTTGGAGGTTATTATAAAAGTTTCTTCCAATTTAATTTGTTATCATAGTCACCTCTTAAACAGTCCATGTTTAGGGTGTTGCAGTATCTCAGCTAGTGTAATCAGATGGATACTGAACAGGGCCTTGTTGAATTTTTTTTCCCAGTGGAGTTCTGAATGTTAAAATAAAATGATTCAGTATAACTTGATAGCATTATTTAGGCAGGAGAGAGTGCAATCAACTCCAGGGTTTGCTGCTACTGTATCTAAAAGTAATATTCTTAGTGAGCCACTGTAAACAGGTTCAGGAGGCTCACAGCAGTCATGGCGCACTTTTTGGCTCTGGGGTTTATGAGTGTCTTGGCATCTATGGGAAATACAGGATGGGACCATTTTTTCCAAAGTGAAAAAATTTTTTCTACCTCTTCAGGCAAACAGTTCACATGTTTAAAAAGCAGCAATTGTCTTCTCAGGTAGTAACAGCATTCCTGTTGAAAATATATAGGATACTGAATGACTTTCTTTTGAAGTGTTTGGTATCTTCTGAGATATATACAAATACCTCTGGACTCCAAATCAGAAGATGATTAGAAGTGACTTTTATAATTATATAAAAGATTATAGCTATGGCTTTTTAAAAAATTAATTTATTTAATAGATTATAGCTATGACTTTTATCGCTTCAGAGTTCTTTTTTTCCTGCAAAAATTCTTGGAATATCAATATATAAAACATTAAATTAATATTTTAATAACAAATTTATAAATTCAAGTTTTATATTTTTTAGTATAACATTAATACATGAAGTCCTTTTAATGAAATATATTTCAAAGTATAGAAACAGAATTTAGGACTTCATGTTCAACAAATAATTACTGATTTTCTATTTGGTGTGAGTTTCTGTGCTAAGGTTCTATTTTCCACATGCGCTCCAGGGGCCAGTGGTGGCAGTAGCAGTCTTAATGTCAGTCGCAGCATCTACAAAATTAAAATAAAAGTTGTGTAGATCCCCCAAAGCACCTCCATGAGACATCCCACAGAATACAATTTGAGTTGCACTGTTCTTATCCAATCCCACTGTTTTCTAGTCGAGAAAACAGAGGCCCTGAAAGAGTTAATAATTTTCCCAGAGGAGTAAGGTAAAATAAATTTATTGTTTGCCTACTAAGTGCTAGTAGTGAGAGGTATTCCAAAGATGCAGCCAATATAGCTAAAAATTTACCTTATTTTAATGATATTATTGATATTGATATTATTATCCCCATATTATAGAGGAAAAAATTGAAGCACCACCGGGCCAAAGAGATGGGTGCAGCCAAACAACAAAGGCCTTTAGTGGTATCAATGTCTTTGGCTATCAGTTTAAATGGGAGTGACTTGATTAGATGTGTGCTTTAAATACTGTGTTATGGACTTTACATGTTTTACTTTATAACCCATAAAAAAATCAAAGGAGATACACATGATTATATTATCCCTCTTCTACAAGTGAACGTACAAGGGACAGAGAAGTTGGTTGACTTGGCCTAGGGAGTAAGTGGCAGAGCTGGGACTTGAACCCCAGTGGTTCTGGCTGAGGAACCCTGTGCTTTTAGAGGTAAGGAGTGGTTAATGCTCTGTAGCCAAAGACTACCAGGAACATATCTGTGTTTCAACAAGCTGCGTTCAGTGGTGATTGTAACAAGGGAGCTAGCCATGGAGAATGTGCAGTATCTCTGTATGACTTAGAAAGGACGGACAGGACTAGGACTACTGGGAGATTTGAACCTGACACTGTCTTTGTGTCAGGTAATTCTATGATTGGGTTTCTTAATAAAGTAATCTTCTAAGAGAGGAGTGGAGTGAAGCTAGAGTTGTAATTGGTAAAGAAGCAGCAGTCATTGTTACCCAGGATGGGAAGAGGGGGGACATTTGGCCATTTTTGTGGTTTGGACAATGCTCATGTTTTGACATGATTATGGAGAGGTCTTGTTTTTGTCTTGATTCATCATGATCCATTGGATGATGTCTGATGTTGTTTTGTGAAATTATTATAGTCAATAGGAAACTACCCAGGCCTAGTTTTTAGAGCTAGGCCAGCTCCTAGCAACTCCAATATGTAGCTGATAGTGCCAGGGGTTATTCCCTCTTTTACAACATACAGCCTTTCAGTAAACATGTGACTTCTCTGATTGGTGTGTGGGGACTGAGCCTGGAGGGAGCAGAGAGGATGCATAGAGACCAGTTAGCATGTCCTTACTTGAGGTCAGGAGAGTTCTGTTGACAGCTTGGCCTCCATAGGAATGGAGAAGAGTGGGTGGACTTCAGAGGTGTTTAGGAGGTAGAATTGAATGTCAGTGAGGATCACATGTTCCCTAAGAAGCCAAGCTGTGATATACAGGGGTTGAGGCACAAAGCGACCTGAGAAAACACAAAATATTCATAAAAAATCTTACCAAATACTTTCTCGGGTTCATATTCCCCCAAAGAGTCTCAGGCCATTCAATTTTTGACTTCAGAGAGGCTGGGATTTAGAGAGACCCCCTTTTCTCCCAGATTACTTGGATTGTTTTTGTAAACTTCTTGAGACCTGGGAAAATACTTTTTACCCACTGAAAACCTCTTTTTTCATTACTGACACAATCCTCCCAGAGGACATATGGAAGTTAGATTCATGTTTGAGGATTTACCTTATTTGTATATGGTGAGAACAGGAACACAGAGAAACACACTTGATTCTGAGTATACTGGAGCATGTAAGTGAGGACTAGAGAGACTAGTATGTTGTGTGGAAAGGCAAGTCCTCTTAGAGAAATGTGCTCATGTAACCAGTGAGCCTGCTTGTCTTCTCAGTCCTCTGGGATTTAAAATACCCGGCTTAACGGAAGATTATAGTGTTCCCCCTTATCCATGGGGGATACTTTCTGAAACTAGATAGTTCTGGATCCTACATACTTATGATAAAGTTTCATTTATAATTAGGCACAGAAAGAGATTAACAACAATAAGTAATAATAACAATAAGTAATAATAATAATAAGTATAATGCAATGAAAGTTATGTGAGTGTGGTCTGTTTGTCTCTCTCTCTGTTCCCCTCTGTGACTGAGGGCCTGGGGGTGTCTACAGTGTGGAGACTGGAAAAAGGGATGATTCCTGTCCTGGGTGGGATGGGGCAGGATGATGTGAGATTTTATCATCCTACTCAGAAGGATGTACTATTTAAAGTTTATGAATTGTTTACTTCTGAAATTTTTCATTTATTTTTTTTGGACTGTGAGTAACCGCAGGTAACTGAAACTGGGAAGGCAAAACCCCCGATAAGGAGGGACTACTCTTTTAATGTTTTTTTCCCCTCAACTGCCTCCTACCCTTTGCCCTTTACTCAGAATACCCCACAAGTTATTGATCCTTCAAAAGAGCATGAAGCCGAGCAGTTAATACTAAGCTGTCATACGTATGGGTTCTACCTCCATATTTATGACAACTGAACTTGCGGGGATTTGTCAAGTCTTGTATTTGTCATGTTATAACCTCATCAGAAATGCAGTGTGACAGCCTACCTTGAATTCTAGAGTCATAACCATGTCGTAATTCTTATTTCAACTCTAACCAGGATTTTGATGTTGTAATTGTAGGGGTTTAAGGCACTCAAGGTATAAGACAAAGAAAAAAGTCAGGCAGAGCCCAAAATATAACTTTATTATAGCTAAGGTTAAGTAGTATAGAATATGCCCGATTTCTGCATACAAGTGGACTTTCTAATAAGCAACCCCAGAATTAGGCAGCCCTACCTCCTGGCATGGCCTCTGACTTCCTTTGTCCACGAGATCTGGGGAGAGGCTTGAGGTTTTGTTGGCAGAAGCCAAAACGTTTTATTTTTTGGAGGAAATTTCTGATCCATGTAAATACTCATCTTTTCAGTGGTCAGTTAAAAAATCACTTCCAAATAAGCTTCCTTGAGTTACCACCCTCTCTGTTCCTTCCTACCCCATGCCCTCCGTACTTCAAGTTGCCAGTGTGTGCTCTCCTAACGCGTGCATTTCCATTTTGCAACATTTGGGACATGAGTTGGTTATGTACTGAGTTACTTGAACTCTGGTTCCCTACTAGTTCTTTGAGAGCAGTTTCCATATTTCTCCTGTTTGATGTTTCTCCAGAGCTGAGAGCACACCTTGTATATGTTGGTGCTTGTCAAAAATATTTGTTTGTTTTTTTCCTCTGGTTGTGAGAATAGCACTTAGTGTAGTGTCTCACATTGGGCTCCCTGAAAACAGACTCTGAAGTGGCGAGTTGCACACAGAAAGTTTACCAGGGAGTGCTCTTTAGAGGTGAACCTGTCAAGAAATGAGAAGGCAGGATTGGGTGGAAGAAGGAGTGATCCCACAGTGGAATTGCATCCAAGGCCCCTCCATCTATCATAAGGGGAACCTTGGAGCTGGGATGTCCATTCAGGGTTATCACAAAGTAAGGCAAAAACTGGGGCTTCTGTACCCAAATGAAAGCCAGCCATTGGGAGGGGACAGGGTCCTGGGAGAGAAGATGCCTCCTTGTTGGGGCAATTCCCTGTGGCTGGGGGCAATTTGCAGAGAGGTTTGCAGCTTTGAGCTGAGGGTAGCCAGCATTTCCAGAAGCTGGAGGACGGTGGCGTGAGCCTGGGGAAGAGATCTTAGAGAGCCCCAGAGTATCCACCACTTATAATTGCCCTTTTCCAGGTGAAGCATTCTGCCGTGCAGCTCGTAACAGTTGAGTAGATGGGAACCAGGATTTCCAGATTCCCACACACAATGGTCTTTCCACTCCAAGTGGCTCTAAGTTATGTTTTACCCAGTAAGCATCTCTAATCATGGTGTGTGCTTAATGTGTCCTTAAATCGAGATACCAGGGGTATTCAGGGCCCCTGCCTTGTGATTCTGTCAGAGGTGGTAGCCAAGGCAGGTGGGTTGGAGACTTGGATTTAGAGTGATTGGTAACACACATCTTTTACCAAGTCCCAGACACTGTTTTAAGTCCTCTGCATCCATTAGTTCAATTATTCACCCACAACCCTATGTGGTAGGTACAGCCTCATTTTTACAGTGGAGGAAACCAAGGCACAGATAGTTAAATAATTTGCCCAAAGATGGTAGAGCAAGTGCCAGGATCAGAACTTGGTTTCAGAGTCTGGCTCAAGAGCCTATGCTCTTAGTCTTTTTTTTCAGGGAAAAAAGTCCATCCCTGATTTATTATGTAAAATATTATACTGTGTTGGGCACTGTGGTAAACATTTGCTGGCTTTATTTTGCTCCTGCAATCCTTTGAGAGAGGTTCAAATATTATTCCCATTTTAGGAATGAGGAAACTGATACCCAGGAGACTTATAACTTGCCTCAGTTAGTTCACACATTTAGAAAGTGGTGGGGCTGGGATTTAAACTCAGATCCCTTGCACTTCACAGTCCCTATTTTTAGCTATTGCCAATATTTTAGTTATTATTTAAGACATTTTTCTGTGAGGAAAAAACTTTATTTTTAAATTCAAATAAATGTTTTAATATGCACAGGTGCATTTCACATGATGACATTCTTACCCCTAAAGTTATTTTTTCCAAATATCATTTTATATTTTGATAAGAGGGCCAGCAAAGCCTCACAACAACTTGTTCAAGGTCTTATAAGGCAAAAATGAAGTTGTTTACAGAGCAGTTGGGGTCCTAAAGGACTGGCCTTATGTTTCCACAGATCCCAACCTAAGTGACTTTCTGTAAGAAGAAAAACATTTACAAGAAGGAAAGATCATTTATTGGACATTTCACAAATGCTTGATAATGTCACATATACTATCTTTCTATAAGCAACAGACATTAATTCTGACCATATGAAAATAATTATTACTCCTGGGGTTACTTTTCAGTAGGGGCAGGAGGAGGATGAGTATGTTCTGCACTGGGGTATGGAGCTTTTCTCTGGGATTTTGCTAACAGGGCCATGGGAGTCGGGGTGGGTTGAACTCCAGACTGCAACCTTTGTAACACTGGACTTGAAATAGCCAAGCTATTCACTGGTTTTATGTTTTATTTTTCAAATTTTATTTATTTTTTTGTTTGTTTGTTTGTTTAGAAACCCTGATTTATGCATTAATTGGTTGTTGTTTGTATGTGCCCTGACTGGAGATTGAACCCACAGCTTTGACATATTGACTTGATGCTCTAACCAAGTGAGCTTGGTAGCCTGTGCACTGTTTATTTATTTATTTGTTTATTTTAAAGAATCTAAGGATGAAAACAAGTTCCTTTGAAGATTTAGGGCAGGCGCCTTATAAGTATTTAAATTTTCTTCCAAACTTCAGAACACCAGATTTGAGCTCAGGATAAAGAAAATGCTGTCCTGTTGTGGTTCTCCCTTAAAAAGAGAGCCAGAGACAGAGCATTTCTCCTGAGCTGGAGACTAGCTGAGCATCTGCCTGATTCCTTTGCCTGGAGTTTTTGGCAAGAATGACCAGGCAGTTATTTACATGCATGTGGAAAGGGAAGTTGGCAAGAGTTTGTTCATTGAGCCTGGTGTGATTCACGTCAGGGAATGACTTTTGTGCAGACATCGGTGATTTCAGGTTTATGACAGTTATCAAGTATAAGTATGTGGAACAAGACCAAATTGTACCATAATAGCAATAAAAATCAGCCTGGAAGGAGAGAGACTTCCATCTGTTTTTCTCTTGCTTACGGAGCTTGATCATGGGCATTCCCGGCAGTGCTATGACTGAAGGGTCAGATTTTGTGATTCCCCATGAGTGAAAGATAGGGCAACGTGGGCTGCAGTGGTCACAGGGGACTCGGACTGTGATAACTGTTCCTTGGCAGGACATCAGCTGTCACTTTCACCGTCAACACTGATGGTTGCCTTCTTGGGTTTTAGAATGATCATTCTAATGGCCAAGGTGGACAGGATGAATTAAAAAGGGACAATAAAGGCATGAGAACCAACAAAAAGGCTTCTGTGTTAATCCTGGAGAGTTATGACAAGATCCTAAATTAAGGCATTAATTAGCATAGGGAGTGATGAAAGGGAACTGGATGTTGAGAAGGAATCAACCAGTCAGCACTTGAGTTATTGTGTATGGGAGGTAGCAAGGTATGGGCTCAAATATATTTTTTAAATTATTCATTAGGAAATATAGCATAATAGCAACAATAGTACACTGAGCACATGTTGTGTGCCAGGTAATGTTCTAAGTACAGTACATATAATGAATTAACAAATACAATCTTTGCAGAAACTCTGAGAGAGATGTTGCTTTACGGATGATAAAACTGAGTCCCAGAGAGGAGTAATTAATTATATGCCAAAGGTCACACTCTTGAAAAGTATAGGAGTCATCAAACTATAGCCCCTTAAATCGTTTTTTATGTTTCAAGAACTAAGAATGGTTTTTTATTTTTATTTTATTTTTATTTTATTTTTAACTTCAAATGATTGGAAAACAACCCCAAAAGAATAACATTTTGTGACATGTGAAAATGACATGAAACTCAAAGATGTATCAATAAACTTTTTTTTTGGAATATAGCCATACTTACTCATTTATATATGGTATTTGGTTGCTTCTGTGCTACACCTGCAGAACCCAGGAGTGAGAGAGAGCCCTGATGGCCTGCAAAGCTGAAAATATTTACTCTCTACTCTTTACAGAAAAAGTGTGGAGATGCCAGAATAAGTGACACAGTCAGGATTTGAATCTGAAACTCAAAGCCAGACCTGGTCCTCTGCAGGCAAAGACCACCCAGGACCTGGAAATGCAGGCATGAGGGATAGGTAAGTGAACAGCCATTTGGCATACTAGGTGGCTATTACAGTGGGTGAAATGGAGTTGGGTCTTAGGGTCTGAGAAACAGTGTCTACGTTGGGCTGGGCAAGGGCGCGATGTGTTAAGGAAGTTTAGTCAGGAAGGGAAAGGAGACAGGAAGCTCACAAAAAGGTAATGTGGTATGACAAATGGTATCGTAGCAGAAAGCTTTCCCTGCAGCCTGTTTCTACCTCCTTCTACATGTTCCTTGCTTCTTGGCTATAGAGGGAGCCCAAGATTCTGGAAGAACACCTGGTATGAAGGAACAGAATAAATTGCAATCAAAGGTTTGATATCATATTCTTGGGGAAAGCAGAGGCTCTTGTTTAAAATTGAAATTGAGAGTGGTTGCTGGGAGCTTCACCTGCTTTGTTTAACAGTAATAAGCTGGTGATAGATTGGACAGTAAAACAGTTTCTTCTATTCAAGCCTGCTGTGAGCAGCTTGACTCCAGAAACACTTTTCCTCCCAATACCTTGATCTGATCCAGTTTACTTTCAGCTGGGAAAAGGCTGAAGTTTAAGTGCACCTGCCCAATGTGTTCTGGTGAGAGCACATGCAGTCCATCTCGGCAGGTTCTCTTTGCATTGTTCCAAGTGCTACTGTCAGTGGCAGGTAATTAACATGAGGAATGCTGTCATTATATTTGTTAAGAGATGTTCCAGCAACTCTTGGACAGCCTGGCTTGCCTTTTAGGGCAGGATAATATTTGCTCATCTAAGAAATTAGGCTTAAAGTGAAAGGAGACATGAGATGAAGCTGGCATGCAACACTGACGAGAGCTTTTTGTGTCCATGTCAAGGGAAACCTCTAGTGTTGCAGCCTGCACCGCTCAGTATGCTGGAAAAGGAGCCTCAGGGGGTTGGAAGTGGCCTCGGGAGTCAGCGTTCTGCTTGTTGGCTGCCATTCTAGCAACTGGACCTTTGGTTCTCCTATTCAATAAATATTTACCAGTGCTTGCTTCACCTGTCCAGGCAATGGGAACACAGCCATGTCCCAAACCCAATGTGGTCCCTGCCACTAGGAGGGGGCGTGCAGTTGCATAGGGGTAGAAATGTCAATAACATAGTCACTCAATCAAATATAAACCATGACTGTAGTGAGTTCTACATGGAAGGAGAGGTTCCAGGGCTACCAGAGAGCATAACCAGGGAATTTGATCTGTTCAAGGGAGGGCAGGACCTTGAGAAAGTAGAATGTCTCTAGGATTTTAAGATGAGCATGAGTTAGTCAGATGAAGAAAAGAAGGAAGAAAGTTCCAGGCAGAAGGAGCCACATGTTGCCTCCCTTTGTTCCACAGGTCTACTTCTATTCTGTCTTGTGCCTAATATGAATTTATTTGTGGTCTAATTGAGTCATTTGGCTCATTGAGTCAGCAGTCTTTATTGAGAGCCATGTGCTGGGTTAGAATACCGAGATGGAAACACATAATTGTGATTAACATCCCAAGGCCACCACTTATTGATCTCCAACTTGGAACACAGTCAGACCTGCCAGTGCATTCCAAATGTGCCTTTTATGAGGCAGGTGGCCTGGGCATGATCCTTAATTTCTCTGAGATTTGGATCCTAATCTGTTTAAAATGAGAAAGACTAGTGATATTTATTTCACCTGATCATTAAGAGGATTAAGTGAGGTACTGCAACATACAGCATAGTTCGTAGAACAAAGTAGTAATATGCTGAGTATTTGTTGATAGGATAATGAAGTTTATCTTGGATGCCTCATGGGCTTTGGAGTCCAGCCTGAATCATCTCAGTTCATGCATATGGACCTTAACTTTCTTCCACTGCCTGCCTGGCAATCATCCTCCCTTAGAGTTTTATCCCCTTTTAAACTCAAGCCATTTTTTCCTGAATTATTAAAGAATCACTTATTTATATATTTTTAGCAATTGCATTATGACTAGGTACTGGGGGAAAAAAACAAAGATTTTCACACTATTACAATCTATGAGTATTAAAATGAGTTGGTGGTTTGGGAACTCAGATTATCCTTTTATGATGACACCTGACAAAAGAAATGCATGTCTAGCTCTGCCATCTTTCAGTCGTGCGTGCCATTTTGACTCAAATTCTATCTGGATAAAATTCTTTCTCTTAGTGTCTACAATGACATTAGCGTTGCCCACAAGAAGTCTATAATGTTTCATTTATTAGGAAATATGCTTGTGCCATGATGGAGCCATGCATTTTGTTGTTTGATGCCTCTCATTCCTAAAATCACACTATCCAGGTGCTTGCCTTCAGAATGTACCATGTACCTTTGTTGTATTTCAAAGAACTGTGGAAAATAAAAAGACACAGACAGTTCTAAACTTGGAGAGTGAAGTGGGCAGGGAAACGGAGCTAAGAGAGATTTTTGGAATGCAAAGCCTCATCTATTTGATGCCAGATTCCATGAGACGGATCGTGGATTTGCCAGAAAGTGAACCAGTGAATGGAAAGTCTCCCATGAGATAATCTATTCTTCCCACACCCCCCTTTCTGATAATAAATTGGCAATTGATGATTAGAAACTATCATTTTTTCTTAAATTTTCAGAAACTGTCATGGAAATAGTTTTGTGTAGTGTCTCTGAGCCCAAAGAGCCAGGGCTCTTTTCTCTCTGTGCTTACCCTAAGATCTTAGTTTCTCTGTGTTAAGCCCTTTGATTCTTAGAAGAACTGTGTTTCTTGATTCTATCCAAACAAACAACCCTTGTGTTTCTTCCTTCTGAATCGTTGCCTCTTAGACCCCATTTGGATTCAAATCCTGCCTCCTTTACTTAGTAGTTGTGCAACTTTTTTGAAGTCACTTGATCTCTCTGTGCCTATGTTTCTGATTTTTAAAGTGGGGGAAATAATATCTGCTTCATGGTATTGTTATGAGACCTTATGCATCAGCATGAATAAGATTCTCATAACTTATAAAGAACTCACATGACTCCACTCTAAGAAGACAAACAATCCTATTAGAAAATGGGCAAAGGACCTGGGCAGACACTTCTCCAAGGAAGAGATACAGGGGCACAGAGACATATGAAAGGATGCTCAGCATCACTAGCCATCAGAGAAATGCAAATTAAAACCACAATGACATACCACTTCACACTGGTCAGAATGGCCATCATAAACAGATCAACAAACAACAGGTGCTGGCGAGGTTGTGGAGAAAAGGGAACCCTAGTACACTGTTGGTGGGAATGCAGACTGGTGCAGCCACTGTGGAAAACAGATTGGAATTTTCTCAAAAAGCCAAAAATGGAACTGCCTTTGACCCTGCAATTCCACTGCTGGAATTATACCCTAAGAATCCCAAAATGCCAATTCAAAAGAACCTATGCACCCCAATGTTCATAGCAGCACAATTTACACTAGCCAAGTGTTAGAAGCAACCTAAATGCCCATTAGTAGATGAGTGGATCAAAAAACAATGGTACATTTACACAATGGAATATTACACAACATAAAGAAAGAGCTACTACCCTTTGCAACAGCATGGATGGAACTGGAGAGCATTATGCTAAGCAAAATAAGCCAGGGGGCAAAAGACAAATACCATATGATTTCACCTATAAGTGGCACCTAACCAACAAAACAAACAAACAAAGAAAATATAACCAGCAACATTGAAAGAAAAAAGAAACCAACAGAGTCAAGAGGGAAGAAGTGGGAGACGGGGAAAGGGAAAGGAAGGGTCAAGTCAAGGAACATGTATAAAGGACCCATGGACAAAACCAGAGTAGGGAAGGATTGAGGGAGGGAGGTGTGGGGGAGGGGGGCAGGGGAAAGTGGTGGCCGGAAGGTGGAGACAAATGTATTTGAACAAAAAATAAAAATTAAAAAAAGATTCTTATAACTTTATGGCACACAACAATGCTAGGAAAGTGTTAGTTTAAACATAAAAAGACCCCCAGCTTTCTCCTGTCCAGGATAAAATAATTGCAATTTAACTCATTCTTCTTCATAAATTCTCTTACGAAATTTTGACTTTTAGGAGATAGGACATTAAAGAAAGTAAATATGTGCAAGCAGCACTGTTTACAAACTTCCTTTAAATGGAACGTGTGTTTACTAAATTCTGCCCTCTCACAAAGAGGATTGGAATGATATTTTTTGAGAGCACAAGTTTTGGAGCTTTGCCTAGTTTTGGAGCTTTGCCTAGTTTTGGGACTTAGAGAAAAGATGAAACTTCTTCTTGTTCAAAGTCAACATGTTTTATAATTATGTATCAGTAATTTATTCTGGAGCAAAGCTAACTTTTTTTGGGAGAATCCATTGCTGCTTTCCCACCTTGTGCTTCTCTCCCCACTTTCACCTATTTGTCTATGATTTTTAATGGTTTCTTTAGGGGCATGCTGTTACAGCTCATCTCCTCCCAGACTTATCTGGTGACTCAACAGGTTGTTAATAAAAGCGATCCCATTTCATAGATAAAGAAACAAAATAGATGAGAAAATATGTATAAAAACATACATTAAATATTCCAGAGTCCTTATTTGCTCATGGTTTATTTCTTTCTCAAGAAGGTACCTACTATAATCTCCACCCTCATGAAGCCATTATCACTAAAGTTTTGGTGCATTCACCTCTTTTGGTTTCTGAGATGATACTTTTTTTTTTCTTCTGCAATGTAATTGAGGCATCGATTGACTACGTAAACAGGAAGGCAAAGCTGCTGGAGGCAGCCTGTGGGAAGCCCAGTGATTTGGTTTGGGTGATGGAGGGAGTACAAGGGGTTGTGAGCATGCGAAGGATAGACACAGGCAGTGGGGCACCGAATACCTGGGGTATCCCATGGTTCCCCAAGATAGAGGAAGTCCCTAGTTTTGTCAGACTACATTTTTCTCCATTGTGAATTTGACATGAGGCCCTGCAGTATGCTGGTGAGCAAGGAAGCCTGAGGTCTTAAGGCCTGAAGTGGGGTTGTATGGATAACTTAACTCTGGCTTAATTTAATTTCTTTGCTGTAGACTTAATTCTTCCCCTTGCTCCAGCCTAGGTCTTTTCCTCTAGCACTGTGATTCTCAGCCATGGGAGATGTCCCTCCCCCCAGGGAACATTGAGCAATGCCTGGAGCCATGTGGGCTGTCACAACTGCCCTGGGGTGAGGTACCATTGACATCTAAGGGGAGAGGCCAGGAATGCTGCTAAACATACTACAATGCATGGAACAACATCCAATAATGAAGAATAATACAGCCCCAAATGTTACTAATGTCAAAGTTAAGAAATTCTGCCCAATGTGACATATTTTTTCCTGCCCCTGGGTCTTTGTGCTGAGGGTTCCTCCCCCTGTACCATTCTTCCTCCAGACCTCCTCCTGGCTGGCTTTGGTGACATGCAGATTTCAACTCATGTGCCATCTTCTTGGAGGAGATCACTCCACTGATTTAGCCTGTCCTCTTCCATAGTTACTCTTTACCAAAGCTCCACTCATTTTTTTTTTCCATAGCACTTAGCCCTGTGAATTATGACTTGCTCAATAATGATATTTATTTTTGTGAATCATGCATTTTGCTTTTCACAAAGCTAGGAATTTACAAATGCATTTGAATTTTTGAAATGTCTTCTGTTTATTGCCTTTTGTTGTGCAGAAAAGTTTTCTAACGTCCACAAAACCCCTTTTTGCTTGTTGAAACTATAACCAAGCAAACTGGGGCTTATTCACAGGGCATCCTGATGCGTGACCCAATAATTAGTGTTGAAGGAAATAGGTTTTTATTTGCAGGATTCCAACATGGAGGGGGGAGAGCACTCCTGCTCAGAACACTCCTGTCCTTCCATGATGCCCAGCACCTCCCTTGCTCCCCACCAGACTGCAAGCCAAAACAATATCAAGAAGTTCCCCATAACCTTATCTGTTCTTAAACCAGCTGTGCAAACAGGTCTCCATCCCCTCTGGAAAGTACACTTGTGGGTTTCAGAATCCCCATCCTCTCATAGCAGCTCTCTCCTTCAGGATCTGGGGTAGGTTGTCTCCAGCCTCCATGTAATGTTTCAGGGAAACATGAACCGTGTTACACTGGATCATGGTGGAGTCCAGGGAGGCACACATTCCAAGAGAATGACTTCTCTGTATGTCCTTCACAGAAGCAGAAGTCTGCAGATCAACAGTCCCAGTTCAGCTCCAAGCATCTCCTATGAATCTGTGCTTGGTTAGGCAGGTCCCCAAACAGCTCCATCAGCTCTCTCCCATTATACCTTTTCCTCCAGACTGCATGGCGGCTATCTTACTACAGGCTGCTTGGCATCTTTCTCTTTACAGCCCCAGGCCTCATGGAGGAAAACCCCCCTCCCTTTCAGACTGCCCTTATTTTAAATGCTTGGCCCAGGACTTCCGATGTGAATTCATATCCAGCCCTTCCTATGGTGTGCTAGTTTTGCCAGTTCCTTCTTACCTTTTACCTTCTTTCAGCTGCCATCTTTAGTCAGGGCAAGAGTTCCCCATGACACATGGGTATCTGGGGTGGGCATCCACCTTCCCTGGCTATGTCACGAGTCACTGTACTCTCTGAAAGTCACTTACACCCTTTTCCCAGGGCAGCAGCACAGCTGTCAACTTGCCATCGCTATGCAAAGTGCCACCATAGTATGGTTCACTTCCCCGTTCTCCTAATCCAGGTTTGTGGGGAACATGCTCTGCCCTTTTCTGGAGCCCCCACTCTACACTGCATTACAAAAATACAAAATCATTGTGAGGCAGTAATTAATTTTTTTTTTGGTTTTTACCTAATTAAATTTGTGCAAAGAATGAGGAAAGTGCTTTATCATCCACAGGAGAAGCAGGTTTCTCACACCTGACTTCAATCACTCTGAGTAACTACTTCATTAAGACATAGGCAAGCCTGGTGACAGATCATTAATTTTCATGGATGTAATCTGGGAAGCCAAATGTTTATAGAAGGGGAACCTGGCAAGAAGGACATAAATGTATTAGCACTTATTAAAAATAAGCGGTAAGTCTGTTTACATGCTGCCTCTGTCATGTTATGAATTAATTGCTTAAATGTAACCACCATAAAATATGCTTATCTCAATGTGTCCAGAAAGGCAAAGTAGGTAGTATCTTCCTTTTCTAGCAGTCAGGGTCTTTTACATTCTTGAATTTACATTTTTTTGAGACTAATGGACAGAAATAAAATGGAATCAAAGCCAGAAACATCTGTACTCTTTCTTTGTGTAACTTGACTCTTTTTGCTATTTTGAATAGGATGTAATGGAGGGTTGTAGTTACCTGAAAAACTGTATTTTGTCTGTGGTGGAGAATGAAATTTACTCTATACTCAGACCCATCTGATGATTTTCAAACATAACTGTCTCAGTTCTTCAAAGGGAGTTTCAAAAATCAAAAAAAGCTAGAATTATTGGCAAATTCTACATTTCTTTGAATTAATAAGTTTTGAGGGAGGGATTTTTCTATCTCTGAATTATTATATTCTTTCTGAGGAATTGAAATCTGGGGAGACTGATACCACTGTGCTGATAGACTAATCCATTATTCTCACAAGAATATTGCATCAGATTAGATAATGATATCACAAACTATGAAGTACTTTGTGGACATTAGCTCAAATTAATAGAAAGGAATCTCTCCTTCTTCAAGGCCAAAATCTGTCTTCTGCCTCTTTTCCTCTTGGAAACTGGTACCTGCAAAGACCGACTCGATTTTTTGTTCAAAGACCTTGTTTTGTAACCTACATGCTGCCTGGACATAGAAATTGGACTGGGATTAAAATCCAATGGAATGACAACAGCTTTTAGATCAAAATTATGTCCAAATATTGGCTCTGTCATTTACTAGCCTAAATTGGTTGGGCAATTTAAGTACAGTCTTTGAGCATCTGTTTTTTCACCTGAAAAAAGGGGAACATTTATTAAGTGAGTTTATGTGATGCATTGGCACAGAAGATGGTCAATAAACTGTGGTTCCTATCCTGTAACAATTATCATGTTAGATATTGAGGTTTACTTTGGTGTGAATCTCATTTGTCCTTGTTTTTTTTTGTTTCATATTGGGTTATCATAATTGTCATTATTATGTTTATGGTAATTTAAAAGGGACTTTTTGATCATTACCAGAGGTTGTTTATTCTTTTGCTCAGCTTTTTAAATTTTGTCCAGAGATGGGAAGGCTGAGTGCTCAAGTTTGCTTCTACCTGTCTTTGATGGTAACTACATTTTCTGTACTCTAAGTGGAAATAAGTGACCTAATATTTAAAACTAGGAATTCCCCTCAAAAATCTCGGGTATATGATGGCTGTAGGTAAATGTATGTACAAAAATTATATTTATTTTTTCTTTGTCTTTTTAATCATAGTAATAGAGGTTCTTAGTGCTCCCTCTCCACAAACTTTCTGAGTAAATGAAAGAATGAAGAAATTAACTCCTATAACTAGAGATGATGGCTTTCTGTGTCAGCTTTATATCCCAAACAAGTTTGTCAAGGTAAAGGAGGTTGGAAGGTGGGTAATAGGAAATAGGAGATATAGTATATACATACATTAGAAGGAGACTGACAGATGGAATACTTGGGAGTCAGAGTAAGGTTTAAGTATGGGCTCTGTCACTTAATAGTCAAGTGAATTTGGACAAATTACAATACTTGGCCTATTTGAGCCCCATCTTCTTTATTTATAAGATAGAATCATCATAATTTCTTTCTCTAAAACTATAGTAAGTATTAGATGGGTCTTCATGATCATTTAATAACGTAATATAAGAAAAGTACTCAGTACAGTTCATAGCATAATGTAGTAAGCAGCAAATATTAATAACAGTAATAATTATTATTTTTGGATTCAAGGAAATTTGCATTCATGAGAGCACATTTTGGGGTAGAACACTACTCATTGTGACCCTCAGATCCCCCATTTCTCATTGAAGCCACCAATGTGATTTTCCTCTGAGGAGGACAAGCATGAGCACACCTGGGGGCAGCTTTGAAAGCTCTCCCTGAGACATGTCAATTGTTGGAAAGCTACAAGGCCAGCCTGTATTAGCTAAATTCCTTAGCTTTTGAGTCAAAGAGCCTGCCTGCATGATTGTTGAGCTTCACCAGTATGCTTATTTTACCTTTATATTTGGTTGAACATGCGAGAATATGATATTTATCTAAAAATTCCTTATGCCTATAGGTCGGTACTAAGAAATGAGCTAACAGTGAGATAGTTTTAAAATGTGTGGGCAACTTCATCTGATGGCATTCAACCACAGAATAAATTACGTTTGCGCCTTCAGCACTCTAAATATGTTGTTAGCCTGAGTCTCAAGTAATAAAACCACATTAAGGTTAAAAATAATCTCCTTTTTCACTTTAATTTTCCTCCACATACCCTAGAGGTGTGACCCCAAACACAAACACTGTAAGAGAGTGAGAGTTTCCTCACTCAGTTTATCTGTTCGTTTTTCAGTTTGCTGGACTCTTCCACCTGGCCTTCTCTCTTCCTTTACATAAGCATTGAATCTTTTCTTTTCTTCCAAAGAGTACTTGTAAGAGCAAGTGAGGTGTGAATTGCATTTGTAACATAGCATTGGCAAAGGGAAAACTTCCCATTATACTTCTCCTGTATTATTCAATTCAACAACAAATTTTTAATGGAGCATCTTCTCTTCCAGATTCTGAGCTGAGGATTCAGAGGTGAATGAGTTCACTTCTGTTCTAACAGCGGATTAATAGGTGCCTCTCGTGGCACCGTATTCTCACTCCTTGTGCTCATTTCTTAGAGCTGCCACAGCAAAGCACCACAAATTAGGTGACTTCAAAATATATGTAAATTTACTGTCTGTGAGTCCTGGAGGCTAGAAGTCTGACATCAAGTTTTCTACGAGGCCGTGATCCCTGTGAAGGTGTTAGGGATCTGTCCCAGGCCCCTCTCCTAGCTGCTGGTAGGTTTTGGCCTGTGATGACATATCTCCAGTCTTCCCATAGCATTCTCCCTGTGCATGTGTCTGTCTCTATGTACATATGAGTATTTCCCCTTTTTTGAAAGGACACCAGTCATGTTGGGTGAAGGCCCACCCTAATGACCTCATTTTAACTTGACTGTCTCTGTAACGATTCTATCTCCAAATAACATCACTTTCTGAGGTACTGGGACTAGGACTCTAACATATCTTTTTGGAAGGACACAGTTCAGCCCATAAAACCTGTCTGTGCCTTGCAGGCATTGCTAATCTATTATACAAGTCCCTCTTCCTATCCAATCCAAGTGTGCTGTCAGCACCCATGCTTGCAGTGGTTGTCATGCCGTTTTTGGTCAGACAGGATTCCGTTTTTGGAATTACCTCTGCCTGAGGCTTTGCAGAGTGAGACTATGTAATGGCTTGACTCCTGTGCTGTTTCTTTCCATGCAGTGGAAGAAGCTATAGCAGACCTGAATTCAGCTCTTTATTCTTTATGAACAAATGGCCTAACTTCACTGAGCCTCAGTTTCCATTGTTGAAAAAGTAGGTGTTACAACCTATCTAAGAAATTTTTTGTATAGGTTAATTGAAATACCTTGTATGATGATTGATTGAAATACCCCAGATTGATGGAAATATGCAATACTTTGTAGGCAATCACATAACACAAATATCCCTGCTTCTATATTCAGTAATTACTCTTTTTGTGGGAGGGGAGTGCACTGTGGAAATGAAGAGGCTCTAATCCCTATTTTAAAAATGGAGAAATAGAGAAACACACAGATAAATGACTTTCCCAGATAAAAAAAATCTAAACTCTTTCGCTGCTGTAGCATTTTGGTTAAATATCTTGAGAGAAATACTTCTTTTGTATTTGTTTTGCCAGTTAATAGAGCAAAATTTTAAGTGCTGGAATTTGGAGGATGATAAAAGAGATCCTTGTAGGATTTGTTTATAAGAGCTCAGCTATTTGATAAGATGCTTATAAGGTAGTGCCCCAAGCCCACCTTTGGGGTAGCTGTTGCTTTCTTTCTCATGACATATTTTTAAACTTTGACTCTAGTAGTAATTTTTATTTCAGGCAGGATTCATCTACCAACTTTTGCTCACTAACACTACATTTTATTCTTAACAGCTTAATAATTGTAAATGAAATTTATTTTAAAAAGTTCATCTCAAACAACAAACATTTATTATTAAAGTGATACTCTTATTATTGTTTTCATCTCTAACATATGATGTGAGTGGCTGCTTTGGGCGGCAGGAATGGGATGTGCTGACTGACCTGTAAACACAGGAACATTCACACCCATTTGGGCTATACTGTGTTTTACAGATTTATGTTTTCTTGCAACTAACCAGAGGCTAAATATATACTTGCACACAAAATACAAAATACTAAATTAGGAAAGTGGTGTTTATCTTTAAATTCCAAATCTAGTAAGAAAGCTGTACCATATAATCAGTAAGGATCACACTCTTCCTTTGCTCTACAGACTGCAATGCCAGTGAATATATATATCCTTTTGTGTCTTATGTCCCTCTCCAAATGATAGTTTTGGCCAAATACAAATTCAACTCTTATTGAGTCTCCAGGTGTACTCTGACTCAAAACAAGAAAAAAAAGAAATCTACCTCAGATCTTAATTTTTTAAGCATCTTATGCTTTTGCAAAAATCAATGGCAATTCAGAGGAAGAATGCACAGCCCTGTAGCCAACTGTGTTGTTGATGTTGAATCTGAATGCCCCTTCAGGTTCCATCTGGGACTGACATTTAACTTGACCTTCTCAGGACAAGAGGTTAATTTCTGAAGTACTAGAATTATGGAGATTAATTTGTGAGGCTGCTTATAATTAAGATGCCTCTGGCTTTTGCATCTGGGCTGGAGACAGCAGACTTTAATGATGATAATCCATTTTCTCCCAGGAATAACTGAGGTCTGCCATTTCAAGCTTAAACAATTTGTGGATTATCCTTTTTTTTTTTTTTTTTACTCTCCTGGAGAAAAGATTGGTGACTGCTAAGAACACAGCGTTCCCTCTCACCTGAGATGGAAAAGTCAACTTAAGGTCTTACTGAAGTGTATAATGAATCCATTCCTTCTCTTAAGTTAGCTGTGATAGTTGTGATAAGAATTTATTGTTGAGCCAGACTCTATGCTAAGCCTGTGACATAAGTTGTTTTTATTTATTCTTCCTGACAATCATTTAAAATAGGCATGTTATCTGGTGAGATTAAGTAACTTTTGCGGGATCACACAGTTTGTACACTGGTAGAACCAGGATCTGAAAATAAGTCTATTTTACTTTAAAGTCTGTTTTCGGCCATTATGCTCTCTTGCCTCCTGGATAGGTTGGGAAATAAGAATAACACTTACCATGTTACAGGCACTGTTGTAGGTGATTTAATATCACAACAACCTGATGTCCTAAGTAAAAGCATTAATCCTCCTTCAGAGCAGGGAAATGAAGTACAGGAAGATCAAATGACTTGACCAAGGCCGGTCAGCTAATGAGTAAATTGTAGGTGAGGGGATTTGCATGTAGGCAGGTTGGTACCAGACTCTAGGTTCTTAACCCCTCTAAAATTATTCCTTCTGAGTGGAAATTATTGAGTTTTTCTATAGAAAATATATCTTAATATTACATAGAGGGGAGAAATAGGACTGGACACTGCTGACTCTTATGGTCCTAGAAAAGGTTTTTCTCACACCAGGCTGCACATCAGAAACAACTGAGGAGTTCTCAGTTACAGAGATTTTCATTTAATTTGTTTGAATTGAGATTTGGTGTTTGCTGTTTTCTGAAATTCCCAAGGTGGTTCTAATGGAAAGCTGGAGTTGAGATTCACTGTTCTAGATAAGCAGTTCATCCATTTAAAAAAAATGGTCCAATTGGAGAAGAAAGATAAAACATTAGGTACCTTTGGCTAATGGTCACTGTCCTTTTAAGCAACGTTGGCTTGGGTGTCAATCAACACTCACTGCCCATTACATTCTCAAAAACAACCAAACAAACAAAACACACACACACACACACACACACACACACACACACACACACTCACACTGAAAAAAGGAAAAAAGTAGACTAAGTTTTAGAATTATATAGAAGGTGTTGATGTTGATTTAATTAGTCCACTTCCTAGAACCCTATTAATCTGGTGTAGTGCCTCTGACTGTAGTTATAAAGTTCCACCACTCCCATGACTTGTGGTTGATTGCTTTGCTAGGCCACAAGTGACTATGAAAAACCCAGTTAATAGCCTGACATTTGGACTGACCTCAGAGTTTTTTTCATTTCTTAGGATATGCCCAACCCCCCTGAGTTCTGTCAGTATTACTGGGGTCTGATGGTCTGAGGAGTAGCTTGTCTTCCTCGCACTACATTTCTCCTCCTTTTCTTCCTCTGCCTCCTCTTCCTCCAAGGCTTGTTTCATCTGAGAGGTTCAGCTAGAGGGATGAAATTATAAAATAGAATGGAATAAATAACAGCTCCATTGAACTTCTTTGTTTTGAAATAGGCATGAAAAGCCATACAGTTAAAAGAACACAGCCCTTTTCATATTAATACAACAGGTTTTGTGAATTGAACTCTTGGGTTTTTGAATTTTGAATTCTTGGGTTTTCCATCTTAAGACCTATTCATATTATATACTACTAAAAATTCTTACCTGCTTTGCTTACAGGATAGATAGTAGTCTTCATAGTTTGGTCATGTATGAAAAATTGTTTTTATATTTACTTTTAAATGTTACATTATTATATAAAGTGGTTTTATTTTAACTTACATGTCTAGCAATAGAATGAATAGCGATATGCCTCAGAGTTATTGCAGGTTCATTTCCAGATCACTGCAGTAAAGGGAGTCATAATCTCTTTGCTGGTGGAGAATCTTCCCTTCAATTTGTAAAAAAAATGCAACATCTGTGAAGCACAATAAAGTGAAATGCAATTAAAGGAGGTATGCCTGTATTAGCACTTTTGAAAAGTCAGGGGAGTTATAAAAACCAAATATATTAGGTTGAAATTAAAAGTACTGATACCAAGTTATACTGATGAGATTAAAGGGCAGGTAACCTGCAATTTTTCTGAGTTTTTAATTTCTTAATGTTATGAGCCTTCTGTCAAGGCTTGTGCACTCTAGTGTGTCCATATCACATTGAGATCCAGAGAAACACATTAACATCCCTTAGGACATGTCTCCTAATGTTCAAGAAAAACTAGGACAATATGAGAGATCATGCAGAAACAGTACAAAGTGCTGATGACCAGTAAAACTGGCTCTGGGACAGGCTTATTGTATGACATTGGATGGATGAAACTACTTCTCTATACCTCTTTTCATTAATCTATGGAATATTGTAGGAGAAGAAAGCAATGGTTTGGGCTAAATCAATGGTTCTTCACCTGTGATCCTAGGACCAGTAACATCAGCATTACCTGGGAATCTGTTAGAAATTTAGAGTCTTAGGACCCACCCCAGACCTACTGAATCAGAGTAGTCCGGGGTGGCGCCCAGCAATCAGTGTTTTAATAACGCACCCAGGGGATTCTTCTGCATACTATGTTTTGAGAACCACTGGGAAAAATTATCTTTGTGTGCTATAACTAACATTCTAGAAGGCTTTCACTGATTTTCAAATAAATTAGGAGCTAGTAAATATTTTAATTATATAGAAAACACTGTCTCTTATTTTTATTTGTGTGTCTTGGTACCATTTTGAACCTGGTTTATCATTGTACTGGATGAGCATGAACATGCCAATTAATACATGTTCCTAGTTGATACAATGCCAGCTAAACAAACTTAAAAATAGAGTTTTAAAATGTTAAAAAAAGGAAGCAACTGTAAAGGTACTTAGGTCAATTATCTTCAGCTGTCATTTTATAGCTGTGTAAACTGAGGCCTAGAAGGCTATATGACTTTGGTATCATCTTCTAGATGAGACATAAAGGCTTGGAAAAACTTGGCCCACAAGCTAGGAACTATCATTGCATTTTATTATTTGTGGCATACAGAAAACTAACCAAGCAACTAAACTGATTTTAAACCTGTTTGCACATACAAAACTACAATTAGGAAACAGTGTGTTTTGATTTTTGACATGTATAAAACTATACATCCAATTACTTATTAGAGGTCAACTTATAACAATCATTTCAAACAAAGCAGACCCTTGAATCTCTTCCTTAAGGACGTGGTTGACAGAATGTCAGTGTATTTAAACCTCATTTCACATTCTGGAGGTCAGATTTGAGAGGGTGAGCTAGAAGAGTAGATTGAAGATGTTAATTTATCTTAAGAATTTATCATTTGATAAAGTTAAAGTAAATTAAGGATTTATTATTTTAAAGGTTGCTTTCTTAAAAAACAACAATAACAGCAAAAAAACGCCACCACCCAATCAGTTAAATAACCAGTGTTCCCCAGTACGTTGTAATGGAAGAAATGCTTTTCTGAATATTCAGAGATATAAGTGCTAATCTTGTTTTCTCACTTTCCCTTGTTGTTTAATATTGTAGGGGCTTGAGAAAATTAGATCGCCCACTGGACATCAGTTGATTGATCTTATTAAATTGGCATATTAATATCTATAGTTCCTTAAAGCAGAGGTTATGACCAAGTGAAGCCTTGGGATGTAGGAAATTAAAGGGAGAAACTGAGTTCCAGAGGACTCCAGAAATCACTATAAATAAGACACTGCTTTTTGAACTAGAAAAATTACTGAATGAAGAGGCAGAAGAAATAAAAAAAGAATCAAGTTTTTTGATTTTTTAGGTTGAAACAAAAAGGTTACTGCCCTTATGACCTTTGGATCCTCAATGACAGGGAAAAATAACAGCTTTGCACATGAGTTGAAGTCAACTGACCTTCCACAAGAAAGTACCCAGTATGGTGTCCAGCATACTTGTCAGGTCATCAGTGAAATTAGTAGAGGCAGACAGCCCCATCAGAAGCCTGCGTGGAGACTTCCATTTGTGTCCATGAAGGACTGACTATTACAGGACTTGCCCTTTTGCCGTAAACAGGTAGAAAACTGGATAAAAACTGAAAGCAAGAGTTTTTGAATATTGGACCATAGGCAAAATAGGACAGTGATTTTTAAGGTATTGAAAGTAAAACAAAAACAAAAACTGTCAACCTGGAATTCTTACCAGAAAAAAAATATATTTGAAAAGTGAAGGCAAATGAAAGAATCGTCACATTGGATAAAAATGCAGGATATAACTATATTCTGTATGTAAGACACTTATTTTAAATATAAAAATACAAATTAAAGTAAAAGAATAGAAATGATAATACCATGGGAAAAATAATTATAAAAAATTTGGAGTGGCAATATTAATATTATGCAAGTAGACTTCAGAGCAAGGAATATTCCCGAGGATAAAAAGGACATTTAATAATCACAAAGGGTCAATGTTTTAACGAGACCAATAATCTGAAATACATATGTACGTAATAACAACTTCAAATACATGAAGTAGAACAGAAAGAAGTAGAAAAACCCACAATTATGGATGGAAATTTCAACTGTCTTTTCTTGGTAATAGGACATATAGAGCAAAAATCAGTAAGAATATTGAAAATTTGATCAACATTATAAATAAACTTGGCCAGATAGATTTTTATGGACCATTCCAAAGAACAACAGCAGAACACACATTCTCTTAAAGCATATGTGGAATAGTTACCAAGATAATCACATCTTGGGCCATAAAACAACTCAATATATTACAAAATTAAAATTATGCAGAGTTATTTTCTCTTACCAAAAAGGAATTAAATTAAAATAAAAAATTAATAACAAAAAATCTTGTATTATCCCCAGACATTTGGAAGTTAAACACATACTTCTAAGTAACCTGTGGATTAAGGAAAAATCACAGAAGAAAATAAAAATTATTTTGATAATAAAATAATAAAAATGAAAACAAAATACCTACTTTTGTAGGATGTATCCATATCAGTACTTAACAGGTATCTTTATAGCTTTAAATTGTAATGAAAAAGATCTCAAATAATAATTTGTTTTCATCTTAAGAAGCTAGAAAAAGGAGACCAAGTTAAACCCAAAGTTGAAAGAAAAGAATAGTAAAGATATGATGAAAAATCATTAAAATAGAAAATAGACCAATAGAGAAAATAAATGAAGCTAAAAGCTTGCTCTTTGAAAAGATCAATAAAATAAATAGCAAACAAACCAACCTAGTCAGAGTAATCAAAAAATAAAGTTACTAGTATCAGGAATGAACATGGGATATCACCACATATTCTACAGACAATAAAAGGATGAAAAAGAGATTTTACAAACAACCAAGGGTATGTCAATTTAACAACTTAGATGAAATGGACAAAGTCTTTGATATATATATATATATATATTCTTTTTTTTTAAATCAAAGTGACTCCAGAAAAAAATAGGTGAATAACCCTGTATCAATTTAAAAAATTTAATTTGTAATTTTAATGCTTTCTTTATTAAATGCAATGTGATATCTTGGATCTTCATACAGAAAAGGATGTTAATAGAAAAATTGGCAAAATCTGAATAGGCTATAGTTTAACATTAGTAGTGTTGTACCAGTATTAATTTTTAGTTTTTACAAAATAACATGGTTATGTCAGATGTTAACATTAGTGCAGTGATCCTCCACCAGGGATAATTTGTCCCCCAGGTGACATTAAGCAATGTTTGGAAACATTTCTGGCTGTTACAACTAGGGGTACTGTGTTACCAGCATCTAGTGGATAGAAAGCTCAGCATGCTAGTTAACATCTTACAATGCACTGAACAGTTACCACAGTAAAGAATTATCTGGCCTAAAATACTAGTTGTGCCAAGGTGGGAAAACCCCACACACAGAAAATAAAGTGAAGGATAAATGGTGACTTGTATTGTCTTGGGAGCTTGTCTGTAAATCTAAAATTATTTTAAAATGAAAAGTTTGTTTTAAAAATACTTCCAATAAAGAAAACTCTAGGTTCAGCTTGCTTTACTGGTTAAGTCTATCAAATATTTAATAAATAAATAAAATCAATTCTACACAAGGTCTTTCAAAACATATAGGCAGAGAGGACATTTCTACTCATTTTATGAGGCCAGCATGAACTTCTCTCCTTTTGTTTCCTCTTCCCTCTCTTTCTCTGACCCTGCAATTTCTTTTCTTATCTTCCTCTAAATATGTGGCCATTTTGTTTCACAGCAAGGAGTATCCTAATTACAGAGAAGGGAAGACAGTCAGTGGGCTTCCTCTTCATCATATCTTTTCCACTTATTTCATTTCTCTGAGTTTACCTACTTAGATAGCTCTGCCTCATTAATGGGGTCTTGGATTTGGCCTATGGGGTGTGGGTTGGGACCTAGTTGGTATATAGATATCTCTGGTCATATATGTCCAGGCATGTTGACAGTGGCAAGCACAGCCACTGTTTAACAAAGTCATTGACCCAGAGCAGAATATCGCGGGCAATGATTCTTCTCTCTTCTGTGCTTGGCTTCCTCTGCAACCTGACACATAGAAATTATAGTAGTAGAGAAATAGAATTACTTGGTATATATCTTTGTAAACAACATAATTATACAACTGTCAATGTGTCTGTTACCCTTGCAAAATTCCCTGAGTGTCTTTGAGTCATGAATTATTGCTAGCCTCCCCCACCCAATCTCCTTCCTACCTACCCACCCACCAGAAAAGCCTGTGGTATAGAATGAGCCATTGCCTGTAAACATTTCTCTCTCCCGCATCAACTCACCCATCAGAAACACAGAGCAGTGAAAGGTTTGGCATCTTCACTAACCTGGAAACTAGCAGTTTTCTCTGGGGACTTGAAAAGCGCATGGGTTAATGGGAGCATTTCATTATCTGGTGAAATCTTGGCGTGCTTGGGGACCAATTAGGGAACTCTTGAAGTCATCCTTCTCCAACCTAACAATAACTTCGATTGCAGTAATTTATAAAATTGCATACTTTATATATCAGCTCCCTAACTTTTTATGAAATGTGTTGCTTCATTTCATTAAAAGTCTGCATTTCACTGAAGCATACATATAATAGGAATGTATTGTAAACACATCCACAAAGTGTGGCTCAATGCCATGGCTTATCCTGATCCCTGTGATTTCCTGCTATTCTCTTTACATGCATTGCTGAAAAGTTATTGGTTTAAGTCTTTAAAGGAAGTATTCCAGGTCTACCCCAACTCACTTCATGTTCCCTTCTTACAGGACCTTGACAAGTTAAAGTTTTGTTTTAAAGGAATGGGGAAATTTGCAAACCATCCAAAGCATCATTCCTAGTCTCCAACTCTAGAGAAAACATGAGCTTATTCTTGTGGTGGAAAATAGTTCTGGGTTTGTTAGAATATTAGAAATATTGCACAAGGTCAGATAGAATTTGGGAAAACAGGTGAAAAGTATGCTAATGGAAATGTATGAAGAGGGATAATAATATGGAAAATTATAAAAGCATTATTTAAAGTAGAAACTCAAGAAGATCCTAGAAATGTTGGGTGAAAGAAGAGATGTACTCAACAGTGTTGGTCCACACACCAAGAGTGTCTGTGCTACTCAGGAACATGAGAAAATTATATATGAAAGCAATATATGCTAGTTCCCAGTCGTAAAGTACAGCCATTAAAAGATGGGGATACAATTTCACTTGCTAAGTGGAAATGGTTTTTGGAGTAACTAGATGAGTTGCTTTTCCAATTCAACCAAGGACAACTAAATAAATGATAAGCTGAGCCCCCGGTGGTCATTATAGAGGAATGCTACAGCTGGCAGAGAGGAGGCCTGTAGGTGTTTGGGATTGGTAAAGGCACTGGTGAAGGCCGAGAAAGAGTCTGCATGTAAATATTTATGAGAGTTTTCAGAATGGTTCATTCTTCCATTTTAAAGTTCCTGCTGATGAGTTATTCTGTCATGAATGGAATGACTTGTATAAAGATTGAGATGCAACCTAAAGCCATTGCTTAATTATCTGTAGGAAATGCATTTTAAGTTGGGCATTAAGGAGAGGATGGTTTTACACATTCTTTGGGGGATCTTCCCCTCCATTTGGGGGGAATTTGGATCAACTTGGATAAACTGTTTGACCATGGAATGGTGTTTGATCAGTGAAAAGCAAGTTCATCCCTTTGCATTTTACCAACTAGACTGATTATTACAGGGTTCTCTGATTATAAGAGACGATAAACATATTGAGTGACTTGGTGAATGTGGCAGTAGAACATGAGGAGAAATAACTTCACATATTGAAGAAAATATTTTTTAATTAAAATTTTTTATTGTTCAATTACAGTTGTCTCCATTTCCCCCCATTACTCTCTACTCTCTAACACCCACCTCCTACTTTCAGTCCTCCCCCAACCCCGTTGTCTTTGTCCATGGGTCCTTTATACATGTCCCTTGACTTGACCCTTCCCCTTCTTTCCCCCATTACCCCCCTCCTCCCCTCCCCTCTGGTCACTGTCAGTTTGTTCTTTATTTCCATGTCTCTGGTTCTGTTTTACCATTGGGGAAATCATATTTTTATAATCTAAACATTTTTGTAACATAACTTTCAGATTTAATAATTAAATGAAGTACAATCACTTTATACATTGTTCCACACTAATTTGAATACAAATCATGCCCACTGCAGGGGACCACGTTGGTGCCCACCTGCATCCTCTCATTCCCTCTTCCAGCCTCTGCATGTTTAGTTGCTAAAAGCCAGTGCCTGTGACCTTCTTCAGAGGATGCTTCTTGGTTACTAGAGCCCCCTTGCCCCTTAGGGAGAGTCAGAGATGCTTGATTGTTTACCTCCTTCTACCCTGGCCAACTGACTTTCTGATGTGTTAACACAACAGCCCAGCTCCACTGCCACCAGAGAGACAGGCTCTAAGGTTAAGATAACACTCTAGAGCCCCCAGCAGGATCAAGCTGAGTCTACACTTTTACCTGAAGTCATACCTTTCTTGGCTGCTGTTCCTTTTCCATCCTTGTTTTGCCACCCTTGTACTGGTTTATTCTGAGAGCATTTTAACACTCAAATCATTGGCTCAGGTTCTACTTCTGGAAGAACTTGTTCCTAAAAAACCCCCACAGTTAGAATTGGGAATCATGGTGAAATCCCACAGGGGTTCTTCTTTTACAATAACAAACTGGGTTGCTAAAGAAGTGGAAACTATCTTCTGCCCCAATGTTCTGCAGCCACCTGCCCTATTTTTGGCTTGTAAAACCAGTAGTGAATTTGCATAATGGACTCTAACAGATTCTGTATCATTTTGCTTATCTGTCAGGAAGATATTGTAGTTTATCTATTTAAAAAGGTTCAAATGGAAATTTCTTTCACTGAAGCACTGCAGTTGAGTCAAGAGCATGCATTTTTTAAGAATTCCGTAATATATGTACATCATGCCCAACCCTGATGAATTCAGTAAGTAACTCATACAATATCATGTCTACTCACTCTAGGGAGTTCTTAATATGCACTTTATGGTGATTTTAATAATTCCTCTTTAATAAAAGTGAAAGCAACAGTAATAGTGCATATAAAATGTATACAGTGAAATGTCTGGATTTCATACAAGGTTGTATTCTATACAAGGTTGAAAAATGTCAGGACTGGCAGTTCATATAAAAATTCACTTTGATCAGAGCTGTCCTGGAGGATGAATTTGCTTATGAGGCTCTAAAGTTATTTATCTGTTTGTGTGTTCAGTGGAATTAAAGAGAGTCAGAGCATCATTATTAGGACTCTTACAGTTTAGAATAAGACTTAGTGAAATAGAAAGGTAGAGTTTACCTTTGCTATTATTAAGAGAGATGCTAAATTATTAAGATAGTTGTAATAAAATAGATGAATGGGGGAATAGCTACTGACTCAACCAACATTGACTGAGACTTATTTTCTAGGACCTATGCTAGTCACTTTGGTGTATCTTATTTATTATTAATTACCACCTATGAGATAGGTACTATTTTCTCTATTTTGCAGTAAAGGAAACAAGTTTGAATAGGTAAGTCACCCCAAATCACACAGCAATAATGAGCAAAGATGGCATTCTAATCTGGGTCTATTAAGATCCCGTTTCTGTGGCATTTCCAGTCTTTTTAATTGCTTAAAAAATGGAAAATATGGTCTCCTACACATCTGTTTTGAGATAGACAATGCTTCTAAGCAGTTGAACTGGCCATGATCATTTTAAGCTGGATGTACTCTGGGCAATTTATATTGATATTTAGATGATTTTACCATTTGATATTTTTATGCCAGAATGCTGGGAGAAAGCTTCTAATCCAGTTTCCTCTCTCTGAGTAATACTTGGTAGAGAAAATAAATCACAGGGTAGAAGGTATTCATGTGCAACATTCTACCACTTATTTGTAGGAGAAGGAAACAATACATTCCAGCCACTAACAAGCATCAGATTTCTCTCTCCATGTTTATGCTGGCTTTATATCACTCAGGGAAGAAAAGTGCTAGCCTTGATTTATGTTCACTGACACTGAAATGTCCATGATGATTAATTACACTGCTCTGAGAGTTTGCTGTGGTGCTTACCTCTGTAGCCCCAAATCTGAAGCAAATGAATGTCTGTGTCTTGCCAAAGAACAGCACTTAAACTTACCGTTTTTTTTCCTTAACCAAGTGATACATAGCTGTATTGGATACAGTATTTTAAAGATTAATTTGTAATCTATATTTCTATTTTTAAGGGACAGGCATTCCTATTGGTAAAACAAGCACATGTAACTTTACATTTTTATGGGTACCTCTAATGTAGTATAGGTGATAATATGAAGGAATTTAGGAAAATATATTGTGAACCTCAAAACGTTCATACTCTAATTTCATTTTTGTGAGTCTATTCTAAAAAATGAAGCACAGTAAAGGATTTAAATACACAGATGATCATTTAAGCATTATGTTATAGGGATAAAGTGGAATATTCAAAAAGCTAACTATGAGGAATGAATACATAAATCTTGAAATGACAGCATGGTAGAATTTTACACGTGTATTAAAAATCATCATGTTTCTAACAGTTTTAATTATATAAGAATTATTTATAATATAATACTAAGTGTAAAAACCAGAATGTAAAATTGTTAATTTTTTAATATTCTCTGAAAAATGATTCATATGAAAAAAGGGGAATATGTTGATACCAAATCTCCTCTATTTTTGGATAGCGGAACTATATGTATATTTTTTATTTTCCTTTAAAAATATTCTCTTTTTCTGAGTTTTCAGCAATGTGCACATGTTGTAACAATAAACATATGTCACAAAATGTGACAAAAGGTTGGAGTATTTTCAGAAATTTTTTACGTTTAATTTTTTTCTGGCACTCTATGCACAAAGTTGTGATTCTGGGACAAAGGTACACAAACTGCCACCCATGGGCTGAGTTTCGCTTGCTGCCTTCTTTTGTATGTGACATTTTACTGTAACCCAGCCCCCATGACTGTTCATCTACTTATCATTCCAACAGCAGAATTGAGTAGTTGTGACTATAAAGACTAAAGAATTTACCACCTGCCCCTTTTCAAGTTAGCTAACCACTATTCTAGTAATAAAGGAATTTATAAATGAATTTATATTGATATATCAGTTTATTTTCTTTGAAAATATATTCCAATGTCATATGCTTATTCTAGATGCAAATACTTTAACTCAAAACAATAGGAGAAGGTAGAGATTCCTCAATTTGTAGCAGCTACACATACATACCAGCTCTATCCAGAAAGTATCCAGTCATGTACTATGAAAAAGAGACATTTATTGAAGAAGACACAAAGTACAAGGAACATTATACATAGGACAATGATGCCTCAGTCCCCTTCAAAGTAGGCATCTTGGCGCCTCACACAGTTCTCCCAGTTGCCATCAGCTGCCTGTTATATTTTCCTGAATCTCATCAATGGTCTGAAATCTCTTTCCTATGAAAGGTGATTTTAGTTTTGGGAAAAGCCAGAAGTTGCAGGGCACCAAATCTGGGTTGTAGTGGGACTGAGTTACCTGGGTGATTTGATGTTTCGCCAAAAAACTACACAAGATGTGATGCATGAGCGGGCACGTTATTGTGATGAAGCTGCCAATCACCAGTTGCCCATAGCTGTGGCCTTCTGAATCATCTGAATAGTTTCCATGGAGGAATGTTCAAGCTTAATGCAAAATTTGATGCTGATCCGTTGCTCTGATCACTCAGTCATTTTGAATGTGAGGGCCACACAGTACACATGCTCTCTCAATGGCAGTCTACCTTCCCCACTGACTGGTACAATGAAGTCATCATAGTTCATGCGCGCACATTCCAGCCCACTGTCCTTGGCTGCCAGTTACATTGATGTTGTAGAAACTGTTCTTTTTACATTAACAATGGTTGGACTTTGCCTGGACAGACCTTGTATATATACAGAGCTAGATCTTGGCACTTGATAAGCTGATGATTCATTTATTCCTGAAAGATTTTTCTAGAAATAATAACTTACTAAAACATTAAGTGGTTGTAATTAATGACATAATTCCATTTTATATATTATGCAAGGAAAAGAAATGAGGGCACCCTTCTGTGTCCCCTTCCCAACCTTCTTTTTGTTATGCATTGATTTTACATTTTCCAGATGTAGAATGTTAATGTTCTTTTATAAAAAGCACCATCCCCACTGTTTTTATGTTGCTTGTAGAATATTGTGAAGTCAGCCTTTTTCCACTGGTACTTTATTTACTTTTTCTTCTTGAATAACTTAAGAATTCTTTTTCTGTGCTTAGGATATATGTTAGACCAAGAGAGAATTCAGCATTGAATGTTCTTTGTCAAGTTTTCATGGAATGGACTATGGTTTTTTGTTCCAAATAGTCAAGACTCCACCCCATGTTCCTTTCAGTAAAATTTGTATTTATGGTGTACTTTCTGGGTTGTATTTATTATTTTACTTCAGCAACAACAATGATTTTTAAGTTAGATTCTTTGTCTTCCTGCTCTAATATTCTGGTCTTTTAAAAATATTTTCATTTGTTGTGTTTGTTACTGAACCTTTCCTAGTAATTAAAAATATACTTTTCAGTTACATCTTTTCTAATCCTTTTTTTTTCTAATTCATTTATTGGCCCAATGTTGATAATGTTTGTTGTCCTTAATTTGTTTCTTTCAGTCTGCATTTCTTTTTATTCTTTGTTCTATGACGTCCTCTTTGAAGTTTTGTTTTTAATGAGTTTGTTTTCTTATGATAGTTTTCTGTAGTGTAAAGCACTTGTGGAAATATTCTTTACTCCTATAGAGGTAAAGAGCCAATTTCATTATATCAAGGGTGCATACAATCAGCATAACTTAATCACTATTGATATTGACCTTGATCATTGTGTAGGGTCGTACTTGTCTGATGTCTCCACTGTAAAGCTATTCTTTTTCTCTCTTTCCATACCGTACTCTTTGGGGGAAGTCATTTTGCTCAGGACACACTTTAGAAGATAGTCCTTGAGGGTGGAGTTACTATATAATTTATTTGAAATTCTGCTGCATGGGAGATTTTTCTCTTTTACTCCATCTATTTATTCTATCATTTACTTATATCAGTAAGAGCTCATGGATGTTTATTTTATACTTTGGGTCATATTCTAATACTACCTTATTTTGTCCTTCAAGCTGTTCTAGCCATTGGGCCATTGGAGCCCTTTTAGTTGGCTTGTGTTCCCTTTTACCTTACCCCATTTTTGTGTGTCCTCCCCCTTCCCCCAGGAGTTCTATCTTGTATATTTCTCATCCCAGTTATAGAATCAGCTATTTCTCCAGGTAGGCCTGGTTCCTTTTATTGGAGAATAATATTAGGAACAAAGAACTGAATGCGAGTTGCGCTCATTCATTGCTGCTGGGGTATCATTGCTTCTAGGCCCTTTCAGCCGACAGAACAAGGACATAAATATGGATATACTAATTCATGTATATACAGATATCTATAAATATTTATATATGTGCATCTATATTAGGCAAAATATAAATGCATACTGATGTCTCCAGCTACAATACAATCCATTACCATATGGATCATTCTAGCCTCCTCCCCTGCTAATCTGTAAACTCACACTCCAACAGTGAGAAACCTGGCTCTCACCATTGGGCATCAATTTGTTTCGTTGTTCAATTTCATTGTACATGTCTAGCAATACCAGAATATTTATTCCCTACCAAGGAAACAGCTTTATCAGCTAGTGTACAGTGCTTACGTATATTTTCTTGTCTTGTTTCATACACATCACTCATTTCCACAGTCACTTAGGTCATTAACTTAGTTCCTGCTCCCCTTCAGTGGAGTTGTTCATACAAATGTAATACAAATGCAGATTGTTTTGTCATAGGCTGCATTCCAAACTGAAATTTCTCTGTGACCTCCTAAATGATACCCCTCCTAAGTTTCACTCTTTGTACTGTATAGCTCCATGGGTTTCCAAAAATGTATACTACCATGTAGCCACAATTACAGAATCATACAGAATAATTTCATGACCCTAAAAAATTCCTTGTGTCTCACCATTTTAACTCTCCCCCACTCCTGTACCCTTGGCAACCACTGTTCTTTCTTTTTTTAATGGTCTCAATAGTTTTGCCATCTCCAGAATGTTATATAATTGAAATCATATAGTATAATCCTTTTTATATTGGCTTATTTCACTTAGCAATATGGATTTAAGATTTAGCTATGCTTTTTCCTGGCTTGATCACTCTTTTTTTTTTTTTTTTTTTTTTTTTGATTGCTGAATCATATTCCATTGTATGGATATACCACAGTTTTTTATTCCCATATTGAAGGACATTTTAGTTGCTTCCAGTTTTGGCAGTTTATGAATAAAACTGTCATTAACACTGACATGCAGGTGTTTGTATGATAATACATTCACAAATCAATTAGATAAATATGTAGGAGCATGATTTCTGGGTTGCATGTGGGAAGCCTTTGTTTAGCTTTTACAGGTATTCAGGAGATTTATTTATTGATTTTTTGGTGTTTTCTTCATAGGCAATAATGCCATCTGTGAAAAAAAGTGCTTGTATTTCTTTCCTTGAATTTTATATCCTTTATTTCCTTTTCTTGTCTTATTGCACTATCTAGGGCTTCTGATATTATTTTGAATAGTAGTTGTTAGGAACACATCCTTGTTTTGTCCCTGATCTTAAGAAGAAATAGTTCAGTTTCTCACTATTAAGTATAATGTTTCCTGTCCATTTTTGGTGGGTATTTATTATCAAGTTGAGGAAGTTTCCCTCTGTTTATACTTTTCTAAGAGTTTTCATAATGAATGGGTGTTGAATTTTGTCAACTACTTTTTCTGTATTGAGTGATGTGATCACATGACCTTTCTTCTTTAGTCTTTTGATGTAGTGGGTTATATTGATTTTTTTTTTTTTTAAATATTGACCTAGGCTTTCAAAGCTGGAATAAATCTCATGACTTGGCCATGGTGTATAACTCTTTTTCACATTGTTGCTTTCAATTTGCTGATATTTTGTTGAAGCTTTTTACAACAATTCTTATGAGAGCTATCGATCTGTAGTTTTGTTTTCTTGTAATGTCTTCTTTTTTTTTTTGTATTAGAGTAGTGCTCTTCTTATAGAATGGGTTATCAAGTCTTCCTTCTGCTTCTGTTTTCTGGAAGAGCTTGTGGAGAATTGTCATAATTTCTTCCTTAAACATTTGTTGGAATTCACTAGCGAAACCATCTGGGACTGGTTTTTCTTTTTGGTAATGGTATTAATTATCAATTCAATTTGTGTAGTAAACTTAGGCTTTACTAGACTTTTTATTTCTCCTTGTGAATTTTAGTAGTTCATATCTTTCAAGTAATTGGTCTATTTCATTTAAAGTATCAAATTTGTAGCCTTTGAGCTGTTTATAGTATTCCTTTGTTATCATTTTAGTATCCAGGGAACCAGCAGTGATAACTCCTCCCTACTTTTAAAAAAGTGTTGATACTCTTACAGACATCTCCCATTTCCTCTGCTTTGTTTGTCCCTGCTTCCCTGCCACTCCCCTTTTGTTTTTATTTATAATTTGTCCTTCTTTTCCCCTTCTTCCCCCTCTCCTCCCCACCCTTCTCCTCTCCCTCATTAGTTTGAGCAGCGGTTTATTAATTCATTTTACTGATCCTTTTAAAAGAACCAACTGGTTTGGTCACTAGTTTTTTTCTACTGCTTTCCTGTTTTTATTTTTATTGATTTCTGTTTTATTTATTATTATTTCTTCTATAGCTTAAATTGTCCTTCTTTCTCTAGTTTCCTATTTGGAAGATGAGATTATTGATTTTTATTTTTTATTATTTTATAATATATGAATTTAATGGCAGAAATTTCCCTATGAGCACCACTTTCACTGCATTTTACAAATTTTGTAAGCTGTATTTTCATTTTAACTGAGTTCAAAATATTTCAAAATTTCTATGGAAATTTCTTTGACTCATTTACTATGTTGAGTTACTAGTGTTGAAAGCATGTATATTTGGGGATGTTCCATCTATCTTTCTGTTATGGATTTCTAGTTTAATTATTGATAGAGACAATACTTTGTTTATTTTAATTTTTAAGGTGTGTATTATAGTCCAGTCTATCTTTGTGAATATTCAGTATGAGTCTTAGAAGGAATGTCTATTCTGTCTTATTGGATGTAGTGTTCTCTAGATGTCAGGTCAAGTTGAATGATAGTGTTGTTCAGGTCATTTCTATTATAACTGATTTTCTGTTGGCTTGAACTATCAATTATTTAAAGAGAAGTGTTTGACATCTCCAGCTATAATAGTGTACTTGTTTATTTTACCTTGCAGTTCTATCAATTCTTGTTTCAAATATTTTAATGCTCTGTTATTAGGAGTATATGTGTTAAAGATTATTATAACTTTTTAGGGTATTGACCATTTTGTCATTATGTAATTCCCTTTATTCCTAGTAAGTTTCCTTGGTCTTAATTATGTTTTGTCTGAAAAAAATATAGATACTCCAGCTTGCTTTTGATTAACACTAGCATGGTGTATCTTCCTCTTAGTATTTTCATTGTAGCATATAAAATCTTTTAACTTATATTTTTACTGTTTATAAAATGATTTTTTATAAATATTTAGTGTAGAAAGTTAGGAAAATGCTGGGGAAAAACCCCAAATCATTAATAATTCCACTACACAGAAGTAACTAGAATGAAAATTTTGGTGTTTTTTTTTTTTTCCGGATTCCCTTCCCCTCTCCCATGAACACATGTAAATTGTATCTATGTTGGTGTTAAGATATAGCTAGGTATGTCCTGGTAAAAAAGTAGGAAAAGTCCACAAGAAGTTTCTATAAATAGAGGATGAAGAAACTTCAAATCCTGTTTGGTTTTCTGAATAGGTAACACACATACACTGAACCACACTTATAAGTGTGTTTGTTCATCTGAGTCTCCAAATAAGTTCAGGGTTCATTAGACTCTGAATTTTCCAAATAAGTTCAGAGTTCATTAGAGTCTGAACTGAATCTAATTCAGAGTCTAATGAACTCTGAACTTATTCTTCTTCCCTAGAAATAACAAGTGTAATACTTCATTGTATATTTGTATTTAGAACATAATGTATTCTGTGCATAGTTAATATTAGGCACTTTTTAATGTAAATGTATATACTATAAACATTGTCCTGTGGTAGTCCTTAAAATCTAATTATGTATCTCAGAGAATTTTCCATTTCAGTAGCTGAAGATTCCTCCTTTGAACAGTTGACAATTATTTTATTATATGTATGTAATATAAGTAATTTAACTGGTCTCCCATTGACATTTAGACTGTTTCCATGGTTTTGCTGTTAAAAATACTGCTGCAAGGACTATCTTGTACACATGATTTAAAGATCTGTGTATCTATTGCTATCTGTATATGTGTCTATCAAGAGGTATGTATATAGTATATTGCTAAACATAAGATTAATTGGTGAATGGGTATATGCTTTTAAATTTTGGTATATGAGGATGTCATTGTACTTCTAGCCAGTAAGAGTCTACCATATTACAGTCTCAAGATCCACATAAAAATACACTTTTCCATAGCCTTGTCAACATGATGTTTACCAAATTATATTATCACCCCACCGGGCAGTTTTTCTATTTCATTATAGTGTTATTTCTCTACAAGAATGTTTTAAGAACTATTTCATATGTGTGACAGCTGTATTTTTCTCTGAACCAGCTGTTTGTATTGTTTACCCACATTTCAATTCTATTCTTGGTTTTGCCTTGTGACTTGGAAAAATTATTTGTATAAATTAGTCTTCTGTGATACGAGTTGGAAGAACTTCTACAAATTTTTTTTGCTATGTAGGCATTTAAAATTTTTGTGTAGTTGAATTCAAATCCTTTCTTATATGTCCCTGAGCTCTGTGTCATACTTAGGAATGCGTTTTCCATTCTGGTGTTTTCAAAGAAATTCCCCTGTAGTTTCTTATGATACATTTATGATCTCTTTTTGTTTCATTATTTTGTCCATTATGATTTTATCCTTCTGTGAGGTATGAAAAAGAGATCCAACATTTTTGTCAGGTTGCTATTAAGTCTTTCTAGCATCATATTTGAAAATTAATATTTTTCATTTTGATTTGAAGTGCAACCTTTACTATATATTAAATTCCCATATATAAATGAGTCTATTTCTGGATATGGTATTTTGTTTTCTTGGTCTGTGCACATACCACAAAATTTTATATATAAATAAAAATATAAGTTATATGCTTAATATTTGTTTGGGATGCTTCTCTCGTTAATCTGCATGTTGAGACACAAATTTTATATACCTTCTTAGATTTCTTCAGCATTGCTTTCTTTAATTTTTTTTATTATTTATTGATTTTAGAGAGAGAGAAGGAGGAGAGACAGAGAGAGAGAGAAACATCAGTTTGTTGTTCGACTTATTTATGCACTAATTGGTTGATTCTTGTATGTGTCCTGACTGGGGATCGAACCCGCACCCTTGGTGTATCAGAATAATGCTGTAACCAATTGAGCTGCTTGGCTAGGGCCAGCGTTGCTTTCTGTGTTCTCTCTTCGGTTGTCATCCCACCTGCGCTTGTTTTCCTCTATTTTTGGACATGAATGAAACACCATAGCATGGGATTCAGATCCTCTTTAGTGGTCCTGAGGGGCTGGATAAAGCAGCCTTGAAGTGCAGAAAAGTTACCTGTCTCTGTTACCATTGTAAGATGGGAGAGAGTCAGGCAGATAAATTCCCTCTTTTGGCAAACTGTCTGGAGAAGTCCTCTGTGGATTTTTTGACTTGGGGTGAAGTGTAGCCACGTGACACAGTACCAGGTTGATGGCCATGTACATTGAATTTGTCCAAAAAAGTTATAAGGCTCTAACATTTTTATTTTTTAGGCATCATTGTGACATTCCTTGTTCTATTGGTTTTATAATGATGTTGGTGATATGCAATAAAGTTTAAATGTGTGCATTTACCAAAACAGGGTTTTATGGGGAAAAAAGGTTAGGTAGTCTTGTACAGGTTATGTGAATGTCTGGTTTTGAGTATTTCATGGAATGAGTATTTTACTTGCATATATATGGATTTCCCAGTGCCTTAGCAAAGATATTTGCTTTTAAGTCCTATAATCATCATGAGTAAGATATTCAATCCCCCATTCATTGGAAAGATCTGCTGTAATAATTGATATTGCTCATAGGTTGGACCATATTCACTGATATTTTTCTATGGGTTTGTCATCATGTTAGACATGGAGGAAGATGGTATTTAATAGGGAGTATAGATACTGTCCCTTTTTGTAGAGCATGAGGGAGTGTGCTATGGAAGCTCATTATATAGGAAGTGCTATGAGATTTTAATACTCTAGTGGCTTCTGCCTTATGAAATCACTTGTTATATGTAGCCACTTGTGATATTTTAGCCTGTCCTCTGCTAAACAGTGAGGTTGAGTATGAAGGCAGACACATTGACTTTATCAATTGTTTCCTTTTATAATGAAAAAAAATAAGCTTATATAACTGACTAGATACATCCCATAACCTAACGCAAGTGAGTTTTTAAAAAATATTTCCTCTCTTTTTATGTTTAATCCTTTAGATTTGAATCTTGAGAGGAAAACTTATTAAAAACCTACTTTAGTCTTGAACCTAAGAAGTCTTGCTATGCTTATTATTTAGTCTTTAAGAAACACCAATAGATCTTCCATGACATGCCCGAGAAGGTACAAAGTGAACCTAGTGAAGTGAGTGTTACAAAGTGAATTAGCTTAGCCATGCATGTAGTTTTATGACAGACATAAGAAGGAAAATGAAGTTCCATACTTTGAGGCAGCTAAGACTTGCAGTTTTTATCTCCTTTGGCTGTGTAAGAGAGCTTGACAAGGCAACTTTTCCATGAAAGGTGGTCCTTAGGTGTTTAGAATGATGGTGGCAGTAGGTCATAACTGTAGGCTTTGGGTGTATTTGTTTTCTAGGGTTACTATAACGAAGTATGACTGACTGGATGACCTTAACAGCAGGAGTTTGTTTCCTCACAATTCTGGGGGCTAGAGTCCAAGATCAACGTGTCAGTAGGGTTGGTTTCTTTTGAAGGTCTCCCTCCTTGGTTTGTTGAGGGCTGGCGTCTCTTGTGTCTTCACAGAGTCTTTCCTCTATGCATGTCTCTGTCTTAATCTCTTTTTCAAATAAGGGGACCATTCATATCATATTAGGGGGCATCCCAATGACCTCATTTAACCTTAATTACCTCTTGGAAGATCCTATCTCCAAATGTTCTTATGAAATGGGGGTTATGACTTCAACATATGAATTTTGGAGGACACAGTTCAGCTCATGACACTGGTGGTGAGGACTGAGGTCAATTCCTTTGCTAGTTGAGTTTTATGTGTTGTGGCAGCTGTGAGGTTAGAGATGATATGAGTTCATGTGAAATACATTTTGTTCCATCACATCTTGAGGTGGGTAAACCCACATCATCTGGTTTTTAAAGCTATGTTACTAACTCCCTCTTTGGTATTACTTGGGTGTTTTGTATCTACTTTTGGCATTGCTGTGATACGTATTTGCAATAAGATTCCACAGTGGCAAGATGAATTGTCAGGCTCACTCTGTCACCACTAAGAAACCACTGTTATTTTCAGTTGAATGCCAACATGCCTAAAATCCAGCACATGCACATTTCTTTACCTTTTCCTAAGTTATCTTTCAGTTACTGTCAGGCCTGTTTTCCTTGTGTACTTGGAAGTCCCTTTCTTTTGATCTCCATTCCTTTTTCTCTAGGGCCCATTGCTTTTTCTTATCTCTTTCCAGATGTTGAAGCCTGCATTATTCTTTTCATAGCATTGTCCCTTAAATAAATATGAGGGGCCCAATTTGACCCACAAGTATCCAATGATTACCACCCTTCATAGCCGAACTTTGATGTCTTATTATAACCCTTTGTCACCAGGGGCAAAAATAGAAAAGGATGAAGGGATAATGGGATCATAAAACCCAATCCTTCTACTCACATATAAGATTTTACTTACTTATTTTTAAAATTTGTGTATATGAATTCAAAAGGCAGGAACTGTGTCTGACTTTTGAGTTACTGGCATGTGACCTAGTAACTCAAAACTAGTGACCTAGTGACCTAGTAACTAGTTCATGACATAGTGAAAGCTCATTCAATGTTTGGTTGAACTGAACACAGCATTTATATTTTAGTGTTGAAAGAAGTCTTGCTATGCTTATTATTTATATCAGCTTGCTCCAAGTTTCCATGGACAACATATTTAGCAAGAGAGGGATTGTTAATTGATAAAATTCTTGGTTACAGAGCAAAGCAAAGATCTAGGTGATTTAGGTTCCTGGTATTTCCTATTTTGGTTCTTTATTGTCATATCAGAATCAGGAAGCATTTGGGTATAAGGAAGCCCAGAAAAAGCATAAATAATGTAATATCTTATCCCTACTCTTAGGGAGTCTCTGTCTGTCTGGGGAGGGAAGAAAGGGAGAGATCAATGCATGGTGGCTTCAGCCTGAGGAGCTAAGGAGAGAAGTTGTTAGTTTAACCTAAAGGCTCTATGTAGAATCTCTTTAGAGGAATTTGGAGGAAATCACAGCATTGATTAAGGTCATTGGCCTAGGAAATTAGGAGATTTATGAGGTAATCTATTGCTATTATTATGCCATAAAGCAACAATAGTATAACACATCAGGTGGTGAAGAATGGTCTTTCTTAGATATAACTATTTATACTTTTTTATAAATTGTATGTAATATTAATATATTATCATATAAAATTATAAAATAATTCATAAATATTATAAATAATCCCATTAAGAAAAGGAATAAGTAGAGAGTGTGAAAATACTTGAGACAGGACTATACTTATATTGGTAAAGTGGCTGATATTATTGTTGATTTCAGCCTACAAAGTGATTTCAAATAATATCAACTTCATAGCTGAATGAATATTGTTCTGGAGAGTCTGATCTTTGGGAAGATGATCAATTTTCATATATTTTATTAAAAGCAAGAAAATTTTGAGGTTATTGAGAACATTGTGTTATGCAATGAACTGTATCAAATTTCTATGTAGATTCTCTGCCTCAGTTTCCTCATCTGTAGAATGAGAATAATAAAAGTGCATACTGCAAAGGTTTGTTGTAAGGATCAAATATTTCAGTACAGAGAGAGCCATTGGTGCAGAGCCTCTGTAGAAGCCAGAAGGTGTGAGAGGTAAATGCTATTAGTTTCAATTCTAAGGCCATTTTGTCACATTTTCCTTGGTGCCTGTCAAATTCCAGCAATTGAGCAAGTGACACCAATTTCAAACTGGATGTCCATAAGTGTTGGCAAAGAAATTTGAAACTTAAAACTGCAAAAATAGTTCTCTAACATAGTAGTGCTTCCTTCACAAGAAGATGAGGAAGGAAAGAAAAGTAATAGTCTGAGAACATGCAGCTCAGATGAAACACGTAACTATAGAAAGTGACAAAAAGTGAGATTCATCTCAGGTTGTTAATAATTTAAACATCATTATAATTTTGACATTTGGAAAAGTAGATCCACTTTCTCTTTTCAGCTCTGCCAATAACTCTTTAAGTAAAACTAATGATATTACATCTACTACCTGCAATGCATTGTGTTAAGCGCTTTTACATATTATACCTTTTTATAAACTCACAACTAAGTGGACACAATTAGTCTGTTTTACAGGTAAGCAAACTGTGGAGTTCCTCTTGCTGCTGTCACAGAGCAAAAAGCAAAGTGGAATATAATCACTATGGGCCTTGGTTTCCTCATCTATAAAATGGTGAGACCATATCCCAAACTACCCTATTAGCACCAGTGTTGCTGGATTTTAGTCATTTTTCCCTTAACTACTGCTAAATTACCTCTTTTGCCACCTAGTGGACACTACAATAATGATCATATTTACATTTCAAAACTTGGGTTGTCTGCTTTCAATTGTAGAACAAAAGAGAAGGCCAAGTCCAGTTCTCTCTATGAACAGAAGAGAACACTGAAGGCTAGAAAAGAGAAGTTATTTTACAAGATACCAAAAATAGATATAAAAATCATGAGTCTTACTGTGATTACATATATTATTTTAGTTATGATAATGTCTCTGTGACGCTGGTTAATTGCTGAGAGGTGTCAAAGAATATTTGCAGAGTGTACACCGTTTGTTCTATTGGCAATGAGAGTTTTTTATTTGCACCATAATTACTGGCATAGATTGAAATAAGATAATTTCTTAAAAGTAAGTTATAAAAGGAACTGTATGGCAACAGCTTACGACACAATAAAGACTTTAGAGAAATTACTTTTTATTGAATACTGTAAATGATTTTTATGAGCCTTCGTACTTGATAATAAGTATTTTTATACTTAAAAGGAAATAGTGGCAATTTCTTATACTTCCTTTGCTCAAGAGGCTACATAAAGATTGCCTTCAGATTGCTGCTCCAGCTAGAAATGCTGAGAATTAAGTTTCTTCAATGAAAGTCATCTCATTCCTTTTTCTTAGCATGGGAAATCTAAATATCCCATTAAAAATTGCAAGGAAAGAGAAATGAGAGTGTCAAGCATGGAGCAGTTGTAGGATATTTTAATGCCCTTTGGGTCATAGCTCCGTCTCCCATCGAGGGAGATTTCTTAAGTTATAGCAGAAGGATGGAAGTGTTCTATGGATAGAGGATGCCTAGCTTATACTCAGACACAGATTTGCTGTGTGGCTTCAGGTAAGTTATCTAACCTCTTTTAAGCCTTTTTACTTAGGTGAGTTTGAAATAGTAGTAATTCTGCCTTATTTTATCGGGTTGTGGTGAGGCTTACATCAAATGATTCATATGATCGTGCTATAAAAAATAGCAGGACACAAGTCTCAGAAATTTCATAGCTAGATTAAAAAGTAGCAAGCAAGGCTGTTTGTATTTCACAAAATAATACTGGAAAAGAAAATATATTTATACTGTCACTGATTGATTTAAGAAGCTTATGCTCATTAACATTCCAAATAAAACTGTGTAGATAGATAGAGAGGGATGGGCTGTAGCGGGCATTGGGAAAAGTATTACAGAGAAGTTGGTGTTGAAATCTAAAGGCTCTGTATACAAGGCTTTATAAGATTTGTGTTTCCTATCTGGAGCCTAGACCAAAATTCAGACCTAGTTGGTGAGTGGTTAGACAACCCCAACAGAGGTTTTGCATTAGGTTCTTGGTTTTGGTTGAAAATGCTGGGATAAATATGGATGATCCTTGAGGACATTATACTAATTGTAATAATTCAGTAATAAAAAGACAAATACTGTCTGATTCTCCTTATATGAAATACTGAGAATCTTCAAAATCATAAATGGAAAGTAGATGGTGGTTGCCAGGGTTGTCAGGAGGGAATGGGGAGTTAGTAGTTAATGGGTGCAGAGTTTCAGTTTTGCAAGATGCAAAGAGCTGTGAAAATGATGGTTGTATAGCATAATGAATATAATATCACTGAACTATACATTTCAAAATGGTTAAGATGGCAAATTTTTTGTTATGTATATGTTACCACAATAAAAAAAAACATGGAAAGAAAAGAGAAGGACTTGTATGAACAAATAAAACAAATAATTTTTAAAAATTTAAAAAAACTAGGGAGGGGTTTTTTGAGGGACTGGGTCAGAGGCAGGGCTTTGGGGTAAAAACGTGGCATCTGTCTGTCCCAGCTTAGCCCAGCAGAGAGATTTTAGGGAGAATTTAAAGGAGCTGTTGTTATTATGAGGGACTTAGAATTGGAGGACAAATAGCTGCTTAGGTGACATGGCATGAATGCAGGTGGGGTGAGGAACCCTGGGTTGAAGAATACCACCTGCTATCAGGAGAACTGGCGGCTAAGGGAGTCTTGGCTGGACACACTGCTTTTGGCGTGGTGTTGGTATCTCGTGGTGGGTCCCGCCAGCTGGGTAGTAATGAAATTCCCTCTAGGGTCTTCCTGGGCAGAGGACAGGGCTGGATCAGGGAAAGGGACACTGAGGATACCTTATGGTGACAGTAGTTGACAGTCTGGACTTTGTAAACTTGTGAGATAAACTCTGCGGGCTATAGGTTCCCCAGGTGAATCATTACAGGTGACCAGAGATCCTGTATGAGCACAAGAGGGCATGAGCCACTAAAGTATGGATTTTTATTGGTGAATTAACTCTACCTACACCCTCATGCTTGGGGGAAACTATGAAAACTTGAGTGAGTTATAAATAAACAGAGGGCCCTATTCCTGAATAGACTGAGCAGAGGAAAGAATATTTACTCAAATATGACACCTGTTAATGAATAGCACATGAGTCCAGTCATATGAATGGGGACTTGATTTATAATGATGGCATCAAAGACCTATTTCTTTAAGGTAAAACATGGGGAGATAGCTCTTGAATGGAAATCTTTGCTGAGTGATTTATTGCAAGCTTCCTACTTTATGAATCGCAAAAGAGAAGAACTACCCCCTTTACAATCTCCATATAAATCATCTGGAATTATGATGGATTAAGTATTCTTTCTCCTAGTGATGGTAATAAATGTTTTGAGTGACTTTTAATGGTTAGAAAAACAGAAGAGATAAATATCAATTACTATTAGAGGAAGTGTATTTTTTTTAAACCAGCTTTCTCACTTTTTCATGGCAAAGGCCCATCAATAATTTTGCTTTATCTCTTTATCCAAGTAGTAAATGAATGTAACACAGGAGATTTTCACCATCGATATAATAAGAACGTATTCAAAGTATTTAAAAGTTTTGTATTCCCCTCAAAACTCACTTTTGTCTCAGCCACAGACGAGTGACTTCAATTATTAGCATGCATGTAACATTTTTACTTGGGCACCATTGTCTTATTTTTTCCTAGGACACTTCCCCTTCCTGACAGGCAACCTGTGCACGTGGCAGTGTGCATGGAAAGTGCCGTGGGGCTGCTGGATTCTGGCTGCTGAGGTGGAAAGAAGAATGGATGCACTTCTATCTTCTACTATTTGAAACTTACTTATTATTTGCATATAGTAAAATTCATTCCCTTGGTTTATGGTTTTTTGAGTTATAATACATGCAAAGGGTCCGTATCCACCACACAATCAAGATGCTCCCTCAAACTGCCACCTGGCCACTGATCTGTTCTCCGCCCCAGAGCGTTGCCTTTTCTCTCAGAGAGGACTTCTCCCTGCTCTTGCCTGCATGCGGCTGCTGTTGTTTGGCTGGTCATGTGCTGAGGTGGGGACTTCTGGGGTTCTCATGAAGGCTTAGTCTCAGTTGGCACCGTGTCCCTGGGTTTCCGATGTGAGCTCTTCAAGCTCCTGCTGTGACCCCAGCCTCAGCTCTGTCCTTTTCTGAGGAGTTGGGAGTGCTTTCTTCCATCCCCATCCCCCAGCTGCAGTGACTATTTCGTGGGGCCTTAAAGATGACAACCAGGCTGATTTTTTCCCATGTAGTCCCAGTACGTGCAGTGTCTGTTTACAGCCCATCATTCTTCTAGGGTTCCCCATAAATGCATTAACTTTAATTTATTTAAAATCAAAGAGGGCATGAATATAATAATAATAATGAGTATAGAATAATGTATCCAGCCTGGATTATGTTTATTTTTAAACAAACAGGGTTGTCAAACGTAATTTTATATGTATCTCTATATAAAAACATATATATCCATATATATAAAAATATATATTTATATGCATATATACACACACACAAAAAATATATATATATTGTGTGGAGGAACAGGCTCATGAAGACAAAAGGGCCTGAGTGCTGTCGTGGCCCCAGAACTGTGTGTGTAGCCCTTCCCAGTGTTGAATGGCTTTGGCTGCCTTGAGGAGAATGTTCTGGGTAGGGCTTTGAGGCTTCCTGCCTTCCTTTTGGGACTGCTGTTCCCTTCCCCAGGCCTGCTCCTCAAGGGACACTTTCTCAGGGCTCTTGTCATTTTTTTTTCCTACAAGCACGTGTGACTCTATAATCTCTCATTAGCCCACGCTAGTTTGTTAAACGTTTTAGATAAATACTTTTTACTGATGTCCAGGGGTGTCTTCCCTTGGGAAGCTAGTGCTGGTGTCCTGCCTCTGTTTACAGGTGATTGTATTTCCTTAAATTTTGGTTTAGTTGGTTCCCTATGACCTCAGTTATCTGAATTTTTGAAGAAAGTTACGAGGTTGCCACTTGTTCCATTATTCTTTTGTCATTTGGGAGCAAGCGATGCCCTTTCTGCTGACTGCATCCCAAGAGGAAGCCAGAGTCAACATATAGCTTTATCTTTAAGCCACTGTTATCCCTGCTGACATTCTGGTCTAGTTTCTTGCTGGTTTTTGTTGCTGTTGTACCAAGCAACATGCTTTGGACAGACAACATGCTTTGGAGTTTTCCATGTTGAGAAGTTTTCTCCATGGCCTCTTCATTCATGCCCATGAAAGAGGGAAGCAAAAAAAGGAAGAATTGCAGTACTATAAAAATTTATGAAATGCTCTCTGTAGTAACTTGAGAATATTCCATGCCACTACTCTGTCCCTAGTACTGGATCATTCTCTGTAACAATCATCTTGACCATCATTTGAAGAAAACAGAGAGACAAATGACTTCAGAACTTTCCTGAAATTCTTCACTGTTATTTTCCTGTCTGTGTTTGGAGGGGACCTGGGTGAGTGAGAGGCAGGAGGCTTGGGATAAGGTCGAAAGGCTGCTAACTGGCTTCACACACTGTGAACGGGGACAGGAACTGAGCATTTAATTTTTGTGGCCACTGTGCAGCACAGTTCAGTGATGTGTTCAGGCTAATGGCACAAATCCCTTCTGTCAGATTGTTGGCCTGTAACACTTCTCCATAGGAAGAAATGGGGCAGTGTCTTATTTTTCTGGTATTAGGCTCTTGTGCAGATCCATTAGCTGCCACTCTAATGTTAGGAGAAAAAAATAACATGTGTTCCCCCTTTCATTTCCAACAAAGGTCTGCAAGAATTATTGGGTGTAAAAGGCAATCCAGCCCGACATGAGATGTCTTCGGCTTGTTCCTACTAACTGGATTGTTTTATAGCTCTATCTCTCTTTCTAGTCATTCATCCAACTATCTATTAATTTTAAAATAAATATGTATTGAATGCCTTCTATACTGCTGACATGATAAAAGTAAAATATTATATAGATACCTAGCACAGAACCTGGCACACAGCAGGCACTTTAAAGATATTTGTTGAGGAAATGAATGAATGAAGGCATGATTCCTGTCCTGACATTTGCAGTCTGTTGGCAGTGGGGTTGGTAAATGAGAATGGTGAACAGAGGATATGTCAAGAATAAGAGGCAGGGGCTTTTGAATATGACTCGGTAACTAGGGAAGGTTCCTAAAGCAGGTGACATTTGTGTTGAGTTATGAAGAAGCAGAAGTTTGGTGAAGAAGGGGATAGTATGTATTAGCGTCATGGACTTCGTATTTCAGTGTATCAGGTTTGAGCTCCAGCTCTGCCACATGCTTATATTGATGCCCCCCGAAGCCCACCAAAATAACCTGTTGATTAAGCTAAGCCAGGTTTATCCTACTGCATAAAGAGAACATTACCTCATAGGAGTTTAGAAACCTGTGCTTTATTGTCCCAGTTTTCTATGTGATCATGGCCAGGTGACTCACCCTCTCTGAAACTCGGTTTCCTTCTCTGTAAAATAGAGACATTCCTTTTCCTCATTTCACAAAGGATTGTAAAGTTTTCTCTAGGTCTCTGAATAAATCTGGCCTGGAGCAACTTATCCTGTGAACTCACCAGGCAGGCACTAGTCTCTCCTAGGACCTGCAAAGTTGTTTTTTTTTTTTAAATAAATGGTTATTGTTATTATTTTTTAATCCTCACCCGAGAATAAATTTATTGATTTCCCATATGTGCCCCAACTGGGGATCAAACCTACAACCTTTTGGTGTATGGGATGACGCGCCAACCAACTGAGCCACCCAGGCAAGACAGGACCTGTAAAGTTTAATTGATGATTGCAGAAACATGTATGTTCTTGGCTGCTTGGGCCATTTCTGTACTCCTAAAGGGAATGTGAATACTGGCTGTTAAGCTGCTGATATTGAACATTCTACATCATTGGGGCCTAGATCCTATGTGACCCACTGGAATAGATTGTTTTAAAAAAAGAGAAATTGCGGCGGAACTCATGCATGCCCTGGTAGAAGGCAGCAGAATAGTGCTCAGCAGAGTAGCTGATAGCACCATCAAGAGCAAAAATCACTAACTTGGGATCTGAAAACTGAATATCATTCCCTCTCTGCCTTTCTTGAGCATATCACTGAGTTTCAGCTTTCACCTCTTAACAAATGAAGGTAATAATAATGAGACTGTTACGCTGCTCAAATGGAACAGTGAATGCTAATGTGCTTTTTTACCTACGACACTCTACCAACATTAGCTGATATTATTAGTGTTCACCTTCCACAAATATTTACTGAGTGTTAAGGACTAGTCTAAGACTTGGGAACATGGTGGTGAAGGAGGCAGGCAAAATTTCTCACCCCCAAGGAGTTGAGACTCATGGAAATCTTTGTTCTAAAAAATTAGTTTGAAAGAAAGCAGAATGGGCGCTGATATTTATTGAGCACCTAGTGCATGCCAGCTCTTGAAGATGCCTTCTCATTTACTCCTTGCAAAACCCAGTGTAAAAGGTATTCTGGTTTCCATTTGACAAGTGAGGAATTTGAGGTGCAGAAAAGTAAAGTCCATAGTAAGTATTCATTCCCAGGTCTGTCTGATAGCCAAACTTTGGTTGTTTTTTTTTAAAGACACATATTATATACATACAGTTCCCAACTTACAGTGGTTTGACTTAGGATTTTTTGACTTTACAGTGGTGCAAAAGCAATACACATTCAGTAGAAACCATACTTTGAATTTAGAATTTTGATCTTCTTCCAGTCTAAGTCTAGGGATATGCAGTAGGATACCCTCCCAGGATGCGGGGCCATGGCTGTGAGCCACAGCTCCTCGTTGGCACGCTGTCACAAGGGCAGGCAACAGGTACTCTACAGGGTCTTGTGCTGCTGGTGTGTTTTGGATTCTGTGTTTTGTGTTTTTGCATCCCATCGTGTCTACAAAATACCCATCTGTGTCCTCCTTCTGGTGAGAAGGAGGAAGGCACTTACTCTTGAGATGAAACTCAAGATAATTACTCAACTGTAGGCTAATGTAAGTGTTTTTGAGCACTTTTTTTTAAGATAGGCTAGGCTATGGTGTTCGGTAGGTGAGATGTCTTGGTTTGTGGTATTTTCAGCTTATGACAGGAGGGTTTACCAGGACATAGACCCCCTGCAAGTCGAGGAGCATGTGTACTCCTAGGCTTCTGAATCTGTGCTTTTGCTTGAACTTTTCCACTGTGTGGAATTTAGCTGAATCTTTAATAATGAAGCATTAAAATGTTTCCATGTCACTTTCTAATTTCTTCCAACTCTGCCTTAATTTATTTGTAGAGACATTGTGATTTCTTTGAAATATTGTGTGCATTTGCACTGACTAATCAGGGATAAATAGGCACCTAATAGGAAGAAAGCTCCTCAAGCTTATTACTAAATATTACACATCAAGTGTTCCAGAAACACTAGCTATTGCTGTTATCGTTAATAACATTATTTTTACCTATCATGAGTGTGGAACCTACCAGGTTGGCAGGAAGGCAGGGACTGAACACTGACAAATAGGTTTTGGGCTCTAGATTTGAAAGGCGATATAGTTGTTATGTGGATTTAGGGCTTGGGAATCAGCTGATAAAGCCCTCAAAATAAAGGCCATGTCCTCAGAGTGGCTCTTGGGAAGGACCCCTGGCATTCCTATTTGTGAAAGGGTTGTATCATCATTACATAAATTGGCTAAAAAGGCTTCTTTGCCAAAACAGGGAGGTTGTTATTTCATAAGAAAACCAGATAGTAGAGGGTTTTGCTTCTCCTGCCTTTGACTAGGACAGGCAAGTGAGCTGACATGTTGCCTGCCTATGGGTGGACTATGTTCTGAGAAAATAAAACATATTCACTTGGACATTGCAGCCAGAGAGAGGGAGAATAGCAAAACACAAAGGAAAAATGACGTCTTGAAAAAGAGAACCATTATAAGAGACATAATTTGAACAAGCAAATAATAGAGCACTTATGTCCATGGTAGCAGACACATACATACACTGTTCACTTTCATGGCTTTCAAACTAAAATATTAATCAAAAGGGAGGATGGTTAGTATAGAGACTGAAACTAGTGCTCTTGATGATTATGTGGAAGAATTATTGAAAACATAGATTGAAATTACAAACACATGGAAATTATAAGAGAAAAGCTAAGATACTTGGTAGTCAGATCCAGGAGATCTAACAAGTGAGTAATATCCCCTTTAGAGGGAGAAGAAGGAAATGATAGGGGAGGCATGTTATATACTTAATGGAAGAATATTTCCTTGAGCTAAAGACGATGTGAATCAGAGATTGGAAAGGCTCTCAGATTTGTAGGTAGGATTAAGAAGAGAAGGAACATACTCAGTAAAATTCTTCAGCTTTGAGCATGAAAAATAAAACTTAGAATCTTCTAGACAGAAAGAATATAGTATTTTCATAGAAAAGAGATTTAGACTGGCATCTGACTTCTCACTTGCTATGCTGGACATTAGAAGAAAGGATAATGCCTATAATTACTAAAGAACATGACTCCTTCAGGTTGTCAAAAAATCATTTTTTCTGTAAACTAAAGGAAGGGTAGTTTTAGATAAATGATTTAGATCTACCTCATGTACCTATTACAAGTAATTTGTTCAAAAAAGCACTTGTAACCATCCCTGGCTGGGTTGCTCAGTTGGTTGGAGTGTCGTCTGTACATCAGAATGTTGCAGGTTTAACCCCCTGTCAGGGCACATACTTAGGTTGTGGGTTCGATGCCGGTTTGAGGCTCCCCAGTTGAGGAGTCTACGGGAGGCAACCAGTTGATGTTTCTTTCTCACATCGATGTTTCTCTCCCTCTCCTTCCTCCCCTCCCTTCCTTTTGCCCTAAAATCAATAAATGTATCCTTGGGTAAAGATTAAAAAAAAGTACTGTATCCAAAAAAAATGCCTCATGGTACAGAAACCTTGAGATAGAGGAAAAGAGGGGTGAAAATAAACCTTGCAGAGTGTTTGTGTGTATTTAAATCTAATTAAATAGTAGTAAATGTCATAACAAGTGTAATATAGATGTTAAACATAAAGTCTCAAAATTACAATTGCTAGCCTAAGCATGGTCAGGAAGTACAGATACTAAACTCTATAGAATCGGGTTGGTATAGTTTTGAGCCTTACTTAGCGGAGGAAATATTTGTCTCAAAACAGCTTGTCTTTTAGCTGAATGCTCTTCTGAACAATTTAATATATTTTTGTCTTAAAGGAGAAAGGCAAAAATAGGATTTGGTGGAGAAATATGATGTCCAAATTTTCAAGAAAAATTTCTAAGCAAGCAGGTTATTTCCTAAGTCAGTGATTTTCAACATTTTTCATCTCATGGCATGCATAAACTAATTACTAAAATTCTGCAACACACCCCAAAAATATATTTTTTGCCCAGTTGACAAAAATAGGTATAATTTTGATTCATTCGCACCAGATGGCTGTTGTGTTGGCTGTTGTCATTTTTTGTTTGACAATCTAAGGTAAAAGATGTTAGTGCCTCTGACTACATAGTCAGGTATAGTGCATGTTTTAAAAATTCTTGTGGCATATTGCTGTCCTACGTTACTTGATATCTCTCTAAAACTTTATTTTAATAAGCTTTTAAATAGTTAGCATGGATTCCTGAATTTAAAACCTCTCATGAGGAAATCGGAGATCTCATACACTGCTGGTGGGAATGTAAAATGGTGCAGCATTTTGGAGAACAATCTGGCAGTTCCTTAAAATGATTAATATAGAGTTATATGACTCTGCAATTTCACGCTGAGGTATAGATACAAGAGAAATGAAAACATATGTCTACATGTAGCTTGTATATGATTATTCGCAGAAATGTTAGTCATAATATCCCCTAAGTGGAAACAACTCAAATGTCTATTGGTTGATGGTTCATGGACAAATGGAGTGTGTTATATCTATGCAATGGAATATCATTTAGCAACAAAAAGGAATTAGGACCTGAAAAATGCTATAATATGGAAAAACCCTATAAATATTATGCTAAGTGAAGGAAACCAATTGCAAAGGACCATGTAGTACATAGTTCTATTTATAGACTCGGCAATTCTATAGAAGCAGAAAGAATAGTGACTTCCAGGGGCAGGGGGGCAAGAAGGAAGTGAGGGTTCAGGGAATGGCATATTCTAAAATTGATTGTGGTGAGGATTGCATAACTTCACGAATGTAATAAAAGCCATTGAATTTTATACTTTAAATAGGCAAATTGTATGGTATGTGCATTATATCTCAATGAAGCTGTTAAAAAACCCAAAAACCTGTTACATTCTTCTCATAAACCATTTCCCCAGCAATTCATAGATTTTTTATAACTTTATTTTATTAAAGAAGACATAGTCAGATAATATGAGGAAATGTTCACTCTGATTGATAAACTTTGTGAATGGATCAGTTAGCATTTCATGTGCAATTTTTTTGAAACTTACCTTTCAAACTAAAAGGTAATTAAGGCTGACATTGTGAAAGGCCTTCAGTTAACATATTAACAGATCAAAGACACCAAAGTCATCTGCTACTGAAAGTATATTAGACATTTTCATTAGAACACTTTTGGATACCATGGAGAAAAATAAAATGTGGAAGGAATTTTATATCTTAGAAAGGTTTATACTAAGGGAAATTCCAAAATAAAGTGTTATACTGGGTTGGACATCAAGCCTCATGATTCTTTCCGAAACTAAGAGCTTTGGGCTGTTCGGCCTCTATTACCCCATTGATTCGATAGGCGTTTGAATTCACAATGACATCTCTTCAATCCAAGTGTGTTTTTCCCCCTCTAGTTTTATTTCCTTATACTCTCACTAACCTTTCACTTTCTGCCTTATTTTTATGACTACAGCTTGTCAAAAAATCTATTCCTAAAGATTTTGCATCTGATAGGAAAATAAGTTTGTTCACTAATGGAGACAAACATAGACAAACATATTTATATTAAATAGAATGCTTTCATTAACTGAAACTTTCAATTACCATACTAAACCAGAAACATTTCAGTTTGCTCTTTAAATTTTGTTGGAAATCTCTCTGAAAAGTGTTGATTCTCCTCCCTGCCCATGAAAATAAAATATGCATTCAGAGTAGCAGGGATAGCTGAAAGGCTCTGCAGCCCCCAGACTTCTCGCTGTCAGCAAACATTTACTGGCTGCTGACTACATAAGACTCATTGAATAGGGAGGATTGTGCTGAAGATGATATAAGAGATTGGGTGAGTGTATCCTGATCCCAGATATTTTAATGGATGATTCCAGTAAGTTAGAGTTTATTCTACACATGTCCTGATATGAAAATGTATCCAAATGCCTTTCCTCCAGACGTATATTTTTTCATCAGAAGCTGTAATCCACTCCCCGCACCCCACCCCGCCCCCGCATTTTTTTAGTCTTAAAAGAGGAAGGTTTGACTTGGTTCTTTAGAAATACTATAATCCTCTTCTGTATTGGTAAAGTATACAGTTATTCATGGCACTTGTTAAAGAATGGTAAGGCCGATTTTATTTAGAGAAACTGTTGGGATAGGTGTAGGGACCACTGCAATGAGGTTTTGTTTTAGAAAGAGGGAATTAGGCTCAACTCCAAATACCACAAGGAAATGTGGGAATTTATAGCCAAGGAGCAGGATGAAGGTCAGAGTATGGAAAAGTACTAAGAGGAAACACCATTGAAGAGTGGATTATGGCTCAACCGACCTAACAGGATTCTTGCTAAAGGCAGGTCCTGGTGATCAGACATCACCAGTCAGGTGGTGGTGAGTGTGGTGAGGAACCCAGTCAGATATCCAGGGTGATCACATACCTAAGGTGGGGAATTCTGGCTGAACTGTTTTAAGATTCTTGTTAAAATTGGGCTCTTCAGGGACATGGTTAAAGGTGGGGTCTAGTTGGGCTCATGAGAGCCTTCCTGGAGTTTGGTCATGGAGAGAATCTTATCAGTATGGACAGGTGGCTAATGAGGTGAAGAGACCACAGGGAGGATTATCTCCAAGGAAAAGTTCCCAGAGAGACTTAAAGATCCAGACAGGGGTTCAATACTGACTTGTCACCTCAATGTGGAAAATTGTTATAGAGACAAGGCTTTGGGAATCTGCATGTATTATATAGTGGGTCTTTTTTCATTATTAAAAAACAATTTGGCCCTCCCCCCTTTTTGAGGATTTTGACAAGTAAACAACTCATCAACTATTTAGTCCAGTTGTATTCAGTTAGGTGGTCACTAAGAAAGTCAAGAAAAAGTACTAAGATCAGTTATTGCCTTCATAGATCTTCCCAGTCAAGGTTGGATGACTCTCAAAAAAGTACATTAATTATTTTTTAATATGAACTTGAAAAAGGAGGGATGGCACCACATGCTTGAGGCCCTCCACTCTCTCTAATGCATTCATTCTTTCCACTCAACTAGAATCATCTTGGAATTCTAGATGGAATTCCAAGATGGAATTTGGAAGACTAGAATCATCTTGGGGTGAAGTGGATCCCATTACTGCCCTGCTTTAAACCCTTTAATAGTTTTGCATCAATTTAGGGTGAAGAACAAAACCCTTCAGATGGCCTTTAAGGTTCTGAATGAGTTGTGCTCTGTCAGTCTCTCCAGACAATGTTTTGTTTTCTAACTTACTTCATTTTGCACGTGAATATTTACTGAGTTGTTCTGGGTTTTCATATGGATTTGTACCAAGCAGTCTCTAAGTGAGCTGGTTAACATTGTGGTGATTTACAAGGATGGCAAAGGGGCCCTCCCTGAGGTTTAATATGTGCTTGGGTTCTGATGAATGTGGAGACTGTGATTAGAGCTGTCTTTAGTGACAGTGTCCATTTCAGTGGATGATGCACAAACATTCATGTGTTTGTAGATCACGCCACTGCTAGACCACTGGGTGAGTTGATGAAATTGGGGTGGCAAGACCAGGCTGCAAGCTTATTGAGATGCTTGATGACATTTTCCTCCTCTATCTGTCCTTGATGTTCCTTATCAACAAATCGTCCTCTGGTTGCTGTGAATAAAGATACCCAGATAGAAACCTGTTCCAGTTGTGTCTGTTTTTTTAAAGGAGATGCTGTAGAATGAAGAAGACCCTTGTTTCTCATTAGATGGCCCATCTTGACGAGTTTCTTTGATTATTGCTGTCCTAGACTATCCCACCATGTCTTCAGATTACTCACTGAAACACATTGGTTTTATACAACTGTGTCTTGGTGACACTCTTCTATGTCTTTCTAATAAACATCATTGTGGATATGTATGGTTTTTGATATGAGACTGGCCCTAGCCCATCATTTGCAGTCCTTACATAAACCTTATAAACAATTTATTTAAACAGATAAACATTTAATATGGACACGTCCTTGCTGCCCAAGGGATTCTCTCTGTGGAAAGTGCTTGCTTTTTTGAGAAACATTTTCCAGATAAGACTGTTGTATATCTGTCAGGGGTAAAAGCAGGCATTTACTGGGGAGCAGACAGAGCACTCAGCTGGTATCTTGGAGAATCCCTGGGGTCCCCAAGGGAATGGTGGTTGGTGATGATAACACTGAACCACAAATCTTGACTTAACTGGATAATTTCTTAGGGAATTCAATTCTCAGCTGTCATTACAAGGCCTTCCTCTTTCTTTCTCGTTGTTGATACTCTATATTCTGTCTTCCTCTGTAAAATCTACAATTTCAGTTAGTTTTTGCTGAAAGCTGTGATTGTTTTTATTATGCACATGAGTTTTTACCCCTGGAGAGAAAGAGAAGGAAACAAATTCTTACAGCAGAATTCAAATGGCTGTTGTTTATCTGGGTCAGTGGGCTGCATAGTTACAAAATCTTAGAGCTATGTGTGTAAGCGTCATTGACCTCAATGACTACTTTACACTGTGTAATGTCTTGGCATCTTTAAAATGACCATATTTTGGAGCACATGGTAGACAAAAGGCTATTTTCCAATTCAAGGGTTTGTTTTCCTAAAGAGTCTAACAAAGACTTAAAACAAAATGACATTTAGTTTTGACTTAACGAATTGGCTTTATGGAAAAGAATAAGGTTACATCCTGTTGGTGCCGACTTGGGAAATCAGAATGAATTAGTGCCTTCAAGAAGAGCTGAGAAGACACACATTGTTAATTACAGCAAAAAGACATTTGGAAGTAGTGTAGATATTACTAGAGCATGTCTCAGAGAACTTTACTGATGGAACCTTAATAACTTTAATGAATTCTAATATATTACACATAGAAAAACATTTCTTTGGTGACATACCCATTAATTGTTACATTGTGTTCTTTATCTGCATACATTGTGTTCTTTATCTGCATGCTTGATCTTGCAAGTTCTCTTAGCTGAGGTTTAGAGACATAGCAAAATGTTAACCTAAAATACAATTCAGGCATACCTTGGAATATTGCAGGGATTAATTCCAGACCATTGCAATAAAGCGAGCTGTAATCTTTTTGTGGGTGGAATGTCTTGCATTCACGACATGTATGAAGTGTAATACAGGGAAGTGCAAAAAAACAAGGTATGCCTGTAAAAAAAAAAAATACTATCCCAGGTGACTCGTGGCAGTCAGTCTATCAGTCTTGCCACATTCTCTGAAATGTGCCTGACCATTTGAAAAGTCTCCATATTGGCCACAGGAGCACTATTTCTGATCTATTAAAGTCATTTAACTAGCTTCTTGTAATTTTACGTGTGGCTAATCTGGTTTCCCTGAAATGTGTAAATCATAAGCAGAATACGCATAGATTTCACTGAGGATGACATCTGTTCCATGAACAGTCATTTTCAGCTCTTCTTGTAGACGTATATTCTCTGACCAGTCTGGATGAACGTGCCTCCTTTTGGCCCCAGGGACCCGTATTTACCCAACTGGGCCATAGCCCACAAGCAACTTTGCACATAATTGCTCCCTGGGTCTGTTGGCGTGGGTTATGTGTACTACATGGAGCTTCCTAACTCTAACAAGCTCCTTGTGAAGTCCTCTTCCCCTCTACTGCCCAGCGGCTGGAGCAGAATCTTGCACACATTAGATGCACAGTACATTCTTGTTCATTGACAGAGGTTTTTCTATCTAATGAGGGATTTAAGTGACTAACAAAGAAAGTGACTTATGTTAATGTTGCTCGCCATGTACTAAAATGAGATACCAAATGTATTGATGAGGAAAGTTTATGATTGTGGTATAGATAGGGATTATTTAAGGACATGCTTATTCTTACAATACATTTATAAAAACAATAGTATAGGAGAGGACTTTTGAAAATGTCAGTTACTGGGGGAGAAGATGGCAGAGGAGTGAATGGAAGTCATGCTGACCTACTCCCAAGACCAAACTGGAATTGTGACTAAATAGTGGAGAAATCACCTGGAAAACAATGGAATGATAGAGTGAGAGGAGCCTTGGAGCTGTGGACAGACAGTAGAATCAACTCTCACACATCCTAATGGGTGAGAAGTGCAGTGGAGGCTCGAGAGGGTGGGCTGGGCTCCCACAGGCACCAACACCAGAGGGACATTGAAATGGCCAGTTGGATCCCCCTGAGAAGAACAGTGTCTGAACCATAAACAGGGACCCCCATACTACAGCAGCTGAAACCAGGAAAACACACAGACAAAACACAACTGCAAAGAGCTTAGGGGAGCTCTCTGCCAGAGACAGGTGGCTGGAGATGCAAAGAGACATTTAAAGGGCCAATGCAAAAATTTTCAGTGGCAGCTGCCCTCCTTGATCTCTGGATGCACACAAAATCCCAGGGCCGGACGGTTTCACAGGAGAATTTTACAAAACATTTAAGGAAGAGCTAACCCCTGTCCTTCTCAGACTATTCCAAAATATCCAAGAGGAAGGAAGACTCCCAGACTCTTTTTATGAGGCCAACATCACCCTAATCCCAAAACCAGATAAAAACCCTAGAAAGAAAGAAAACTACAGGCTAATATCGCTGATGAGCATAGATACTAAAATCCTCAACGAATATTGGCAAACTGCATCCAGCAATACATTAAAAAGATGATTCACCATGATCGAGTGGGATTCATCCCAGGGATGCAGGGATGGTTCAATATACTCAAATCAATAAACGTAACACATCACATAAACAAAAGGAAAGACAAAAACCACATGATCATCTTGATAGATGCAGAAAAAGCATTCTATAAGGTACAGCATCCATTTATGATCAAAACATTCAGCCAAATGGGAATAAATGGGGCATACCTCAAGGTAATAAAGGCCATATATGAAAAACCTACAGCCAACATCATACTCAACAGGCAAAATCTAAAAGGTTTCCCACTAAGATTGGGAATACTACAAGGATGTCTGCTTCATACTTCTATTCAACATAGTATTTGAAGTCCTAGCCACAGTGGTCAGACAAGAAAAAGAAATAAAAGGCATCAAAATTGGAAAGGAGGAAGTGAAACTATCATTGTTTGCAGATGACATGATAGTGTACATAGAAAACTCTGTAGACTCCACCAAAATCTACTTGACTTAAGAAGTGAATTTGGCAAAACAGCAGGCTACAAAGTCAATATTCAGATATCAAAGGCATTTTTGTACACCAGCAATGAAATAGAAGAAGAAGAATTCAGAAAAAAGATACCATTCAAAATAGTAACAAGAAAAATAAAGTACCTAGGAATAAATTTAACCAAGGAGGTAAAAGACCCGTAAGCAGAAAAGTATACAACATTGAAAAAGAAATTAAGGAAGACACAAATAAATGGAAGCATATACCATGTTCATGGATTGGAATAATTAATATCATCAAAATGTCCATATTACCCAAAGCAATTTATAAATTCAGTGCAATCCCTATTAAAATACCAGTGACGTATTTCACATAAATAGAACATACATTTCAAAAATTTATATGGAAAAATAAATGATCCTGAATAGCTGCAGCAATTTTGAGAAAGAAAAACAAAGTAGGAGGGATCACAGTACCGGACATCAAACTATATTACAAAGCCACTATACTCAAAACAATCTGGTACTGGCATAAGAACAGACCCATAAACCAGTGGAACAGAATAGAAAGCCCAGAAATAAGCCCAGGTCTATATGGGCAACTCATATTTGACAAAGGGGGTAGAAGTATAAAGTGGCATAAAAATAGCCTCTTCAACAAATGGTATTGGGAGAGCTCAATAATTACATGCAAAAAATTGAAATTGGATCATCAGCTGACACCATACACAAAAATAAACTCAAGATGGATAAAAGACTTAAATATAAGTAGCAACACCATAGAAGTCCTAGAGGAGAACATAGGCAGGAAACTCAGATATCCCACACAGCAATATTTTTACCGATATGTCTCCTAAAGCAAGGGACATAAAGGAAAGAATAAACAAGTGGGACTTCATCAAAATAAGAATCTTCTACATGGCTAAAGAAAGCATCAGCAATATGAAAAGGGAGCCAACCATATGGGAAAATATATTTGCTAATGATACATCAGATGGAGGTTTGATCTCCAAAATATATAGAGAACTCACATGACTCCACTCCAAGAAGACAAAAGATCCAATCACAAAATGAGCAAAGGACCTGAATAGACACTTCTCCAAGGAGGACATACAGAAGGCCCAGAGACATATGAAAGGATGCTTATTGTCACTAGCCATCAGAGAACTGCAAATTAAAACCAGTGACATACCACTTCATACCAGTCAGAATGGCCATCATAAACAGATCAACAAACAACAGGAGCTGATGAGGCTGTGGAGAAAAGGGAACCCTAGTACACTTTTGGTGGGAATGCAGACTGGTGCAGCCATTGTGGAAAACTGTGGAATTTCCTCAAGAAACTAAAAATGGAACTGCCTTTTGATCCAATGATTCCTTTGCTGGGACTATACCCTAAAAATCCCAAAATGCCAATTCAAAAGAACCTATGCACTCCAATGTTCATAGCAGCACAAAATACACTAGCCAAGTGTTGGAAGCAACCTAAATGCCCATCAGTAGATGATTGGATCAAAAAACCATGGTACATTTACACAATGCAATACTACGCAGCAGAAAGGAAAAAAAGAACTACTACCCTCGCGACAGCATGATGGAACTGGAGAGCATTATGCTAAGCGAAATAAGTCAGGGGGCGAAAGACAAATACCATCTGATCTCACCTATAAGCAGAATCTAACCAACAAAACAAAGATGCAAGGAAAACAAGATGAGCAACATTGAAAGAAAAAAGAAACCAACAGAGTTAAGACGGAAGGAGGGAGGGGGGCGGGGAAAAGAAAGGGAAAGGGAAAGTCAAGGAATGTATAGCAAGGACTCATGGACAAAGCCAAAGTGGGGAAGAATTGAGGGAGGGAGGGGAGGTGGGGCAAGGGAAAGTGGTGGGGGGAAGGCGGAGACAAATGCATATGGAAAAAAATTAAGAAAAATAATTAAAATATTAAAAAAATAAAAAACAAAAAAGAAAATGTCAATTACTAATTAAAATATAACATCAATTCTGATGTTATATTTTGAAAATATCAAGTACCATTTGATAATAAGCCTTGGGGAGCTATCTTGTTTCTATTGCACTAAACCAAAAACATGATGTTTTCATCACTTGTTAAGTACCTGCCAACAATTTCTAGAAAATACATGTGAACAGTGATATTCTTGAGAGGAAAAAATAATCCAGAGTTATTTTCCTATGGAATATGTCACTTCTTAGATCCATTGTGGAGTCAGATTCTATTCACTTTTATTGAGTCCTGTGTTTTTATCACTTAATATTTTTAATTTGAATTAACATGTTGAGATAGATGTTTTCCTATCTTCCCTGGTTTTTACAAGATGTCGTGGTGAGACAGAATTCAAACCCAGATCCTCTGCTTCTAGGTCTGGTACTTGCCACAGTAGCTTTTATACAGTAAGTAAAGCCAGTTATTCTAGGTCAAGGTGATGTCTTTGCACAGTTGTTCAGGACAAATCTTTATTGTTACTCTAGTTTCTTTGAACCACATTCAACTCTGATTCATTACTCCTTGATCATCTTAATTTTATGTTTTAAAATCACAGACTAAGCCCTGGGTGGTATGGCTCAGTTGGAGCATTGTCCTGTACACTGAAAGGTTATGGGTTTGATTCCCAGTCAGAGTACATACCTAGGTTGGGGGTTCGATCTCTGGTTGGGGAGCCTGCAAGAGGTAACCAATCCATGTTTCTGTGTTACATCAATGTTTCTCTCTCTCTGTGTCTCTCTTAAAGCAATGAAAAAATGTCCTTGGGTGAGGATAAAAAAAGTAATTAATAGATTAAAACCTCATATTAATAGGTATGTAATTAAAAATAGTATAAAGTACAATCCTTTGTAGGATAATTCTCTTGAAGAAGCTCATGCTTGCACTCAAGAACTGGTGCACTAAGGAGCAAATTCAGTTAGTGAGCCAGTCAGGAACCTGTAGTCAATAAGAAGATATATATATATCATAGTGGTGGAGAGCACAGGATTTGGAGTAAAAAATATCTTGGTTTCAGTTAATTTCTCTATCATCCCTGAGCTCAGTTTTCCCATTTATAAAAGGAGGATAACAATAGAATCTGCCTCTTACGGATATAATGAGGGGTAATTGATACAATGCATATAATGTCCTGTACCTGGTACACAGGAAGTGGTCTCTTAAATGATTGCTGTTACTATCATTACTAACATCTCTGTTGCTATGCTGCCCTTGCATTACAAATCAATCATCCTGGCAGATCATTTTGAAAGGCCAGCCCTTGAAAGCTATGCCATGTCTTTAAGGCCACACAACACTGATGAGCAGATATACTGTAGCTTATACTGATATAATAGCAGGATTTTTGTGTCTTGAAACATGAGCATTTTCTTTCTTCTACTTTCACAGAAAGTTTTATATGAATCTTGCTCCTTTTCCCCCTAGATCACAGAGTGACAACTAAATGGGGTGGAGAAAACTATTTCCTTAAGGTCTTAACTTTGATAAAAGAGAATGAAAGTTAAAAACGGTATCTTTATCACTATTTGCTTCAGGAAATAAGAAAACTTTATGCAGGTCCCCATGACTCAGAGCCCACAGTAAATGATGCCAGGGCAGAAGGTTGGAAGCCTCTCTTTGGGATTATCATGAACATAATAGCCCTAACAATGGAACATAAGCAGAACATTTTTCTTTCAGTTAACAGTTGAAAGCTCAAGGACCCATTTGTTATATAACTTAATATGTTTACTTTCTGACAACTAAAAGCAGAGATCCTTGCTCCTACCTAATTGCATAATTAATATTAAGCTTCTTTTATGGCTCTGTAGTATTCACTGAATATACAGTAGTAGACAAGGTCAAAGTGATCCTTGACCTCATTGAAGTTACATCTTGGGGACAGAAAAAGGGGGCCAGACACTGGTTATTAAGCAGGAGTACATCAAATGTGATATGTGTACAATAATTGGGGAAGGACAGAGTACTATGAAGCTGTATAACCAAAGCACTTAACCTTTTCAGGGCTTGTGCTTGGGAAACACTTCTGGCAATTCATGTTTATGCTCAAACAAATAGGATGAATAGGAGAATACTAGGCAAAAATGAGGGAGGAAGGGAATTCCACATGGAGAAGGCAGCAGATATAAAGTCCTGGTAGTAGGAAGCCATGTGGATTGAGAAGAATTTCATGGTTGCTGGAGAGCAGAGGGTGTGTATGTGTAGGAGGAATGAGGTGAGGCAGATGGCATAGTGGAAATACCTTTAATAGTAGAAAGGCTTGTAGTGAGGTATCCCTAAATATTTCAGAGGAAGAATGGTGGGCTTGGAGAAGGAAAGATCATTTTGTTTTTGAACCATGGCTTTGGGTACAATCGATCTCCCTGACCCTAAGTTTATTCCTCTGTGAGGTAGAGAGAGTAATATTTGACCCACAGGGCTATGATGGATATGAAGGGAAATAAATGAAAGAGTAAACTGAAAGCATCAGGTATAATTCAGGTGCAAAGCTGGTGATCTTGAAATGTTAACACATATATGCAGAAGCAAATACACACACACATAGACACACAACACAGTGTTATTAGAATAACATGAGTTCAACTTGTTATTTCTTTGTAAGAGAACTACATTTTTTTTAATGCATGCACATGTGTATTTCTCTGTACACAAATCATTATTGGCTCAGTCTGTGAGGCAGAATGTCTATCTTTGTTACTGAAAGTAATGGGTATTTTCTCTCTCCCTGAAGCGAGAGGACATCAGGTAATTATGTTTCTGAAGAATAGGTCTGTATTAGTTTTTATTGTTCTTACAACAAGTTACCACAAATTTAAGGGATTGAAACAACACAAATTTATTATCTTACAGTTCTGGAGATCAGCAATCTGCAATGTTTCCCTAGGCTAAAATTAAGGTGTCAGTAGGGCTGTGTTCTGTCTGGAAGTCCTAGGGGAGAATCTGCCTGCACTCCTTGACTTATGGCCCCTTCCTCATCTCTAAAGCCAGCAGTGCAGTGTAGCATCTTCTAATCTCTTTCTGACCCTCCTATCTCCCTTTTATAAAGACCCCATGATTACATTACATCCACCCAGAAATCTAAAATAATCTCTACATCTCAAAATCCTTAATTATATTTGCAAAGTTGCTTTGTAATATAAAGTAACCATATTCAGAAATTCCAGGCATTAGGAAGTAGATATCTTAGGGTATTGTTCTGCCTATGACAGGGTTTTTCTTTTTCCTAGAAGAATTAAGAACCAGTATTCTTGTTGCTAATAATTGAGGCTTTGGTTTTCACGAGAATTAAGGCTCTTCCTGATAGGCCATCAAGGGCAGTTATGGGAGAAGAGACAAGAAGTCGGTTGCCCATCACTCCTGTTACCCAGCCTCTAATGCCTTCCTCTAGGTTTCCTGATGCACTGGCCTGGACCCTTGGGCTGAAATGCACTACCATCTTCACTTAGTTAACACCTCCTCAGCCTTTAGATTGTTTATCTGTAAGATCTTTTGAAGTTCAGCTGCTTCTGTTCTTGAGGATTAGACAGACTACACCATGCTGGAATAGTGGTGGGACCTTTCCTGACATAGAAGCCTGTTCACTTTGGAGCAAACATTGTGCATTGGGGTGACCTGTGTTGGGGTTGGCCTTGGGATGCATGTGGCTCTGGGAAAGGCAGCTCTCTATAGTGGAGGCAGACCCTAAAGTAGCTGATAGCTGGAGGCCTTCAGCTGATCAGACTCCCTGCCGTTAGGCAGCCAATTCCTCATTTACAGGGATCCTGGGAGGCACATCTCTTTGTGTCCACCAGTAGCACCCACTTGGTGACAAGAACTTTTCTTGGTGTGAAGGATATAGCAGGGAACAAAACAGATGTGAAAAAGGCAAAATTCCCACGCTTGTACCTTTTATATTATAGTAGGGAGAGATAGATAATAAACAAATGAATAAATAAAATATGAAATAGGTAGATGGTGATGAGTGCCATGGATAAGAATAGCACAAATAATGAGGGGATTGAAAGTGTTGAGGGGAGGGTTGTAATGTTTAGAATGCAGTTAAGGGAGGCCTCACTGAGAGGGTAACATTTGAGTAAAGACTCAAAGGTAGTGAGGGACAGAGCCATGTGGACATCTAGGAAGAGTCTCCAACGAAAGGGAAGTTGCAAGGTTCAAAGTCCAAGAAATGGGAGTAGTGAAGGAGGCCACTGTGGCAGGAGAAGGGGGCTGAGGGGGAGAGTTAGAGGAGGTGAGTTCAGAGGAGTTACGGGTGGTGGTAAGGCAAGATAACATAAAGCCTTGGGAGCTACTATAATGATTTTAGGTAAGATGGGAAGCCACTGGATGGTTCCGAGCAGAAGAGTGACAAGATGATTTCCAGTTGTTTTTAAAAGCATCTGTCAGTGGTGCTAAAGTGGTCCTGCTGTGAAGAAAAGAAAAATTAACAAAATTGCAGAGTCATCCTGGGGCAGCCTAAAGAGATTACTTGGAAACACCTGGGGAAGACACTAAATCCTCACACTCATCCAGGACGCTAGAGGAGAGCCCGGAAGGACCACAGAGTTGCTGAACGAGAATGAATAAAACCAAGGGGCTGACCAGGTGAATTCAAGGTTGAAACTTAGTGGATTAAAAGGCTTTCCCCCCCCCCTCTGGTTTATTCTGGTCAATTACCACACCTTTGACTCCTTTTCTGGGTAAAAGAACGTAGTTATATGAGAAGTCCAGATACTTCTGTATTTTCCTATTCTGGTTCTTGTTTGACTTGCTCTTCTTCAGTGTGTCTACTCATATTATAAGTGATTACCATACGGTGAGTTGATAATATACCAGTCAGAAAAGGATAATAGGTCTTTTTCACCTATGGAATTGTTGCATTGGATGGCTATAATTTTTTAGGATACATTTGTGTTACTTCAGTTTCTTTAGGGTTTGAAGTGATATATATTAGTATTTCTCAGTTTTGTTGATCTAACCTTCAATCAGCAATCAATCAAGGACGCTGGTAAGGCTTTTGGATACATGCTGCTGATGCAAGAATGTGTGCAGAACTAGGTGCTTGCTGGCTAAGGGCTGGTGGTCTAAAGCTGTGGTTCTCAAAGTGCCATCCTGGACCAGCTGCATCCTGGACGAGCTGGATCTTGTTAGAAATTCAACCTTCTTGTCCCATCTGAGACATACTCAGACAGGAGAGGGGCTTAGCAGCATGTATTGTAACAAGCCCTCCAGATGATTCTGAGGAGTGCCAAAAGTTGGGAACACTGGTCTGGACACGAGAAAACTAAAAATTTTAACCCAGTGGTTTCCCGGGAGACAGCCCCAGGTGCTGGGTGAGTCCAGAGGAGGTAGGCCTAACTTGACACAAAGGTGGTCCAAGAGGGCGGGCTGCCTGAGCTGAGCCTCAACAACAGTAGGGATTACCTAGGCAGAGGAGGTGGAAATGGACCTCTACACACAGGGGTCAGGCCAACCGTGGAGGGAAAAGACCATACCGCATGTAGTCCCCTATGCATGCAGGGTTGGTGCCTGGTGGGCTCTCATGATGAAGACAAAGAGGCAGGTATATATTAAGACCCTTACATACTGCTACTAAAGTTTTTTTCTGGCTTTATGCCCTCAAATAAGCCTACCGCTAAACTCTTGGTGGTAACAGCTGTGGCGGAAGATCAGGATCACCTTCTGAAGCTCTGTCCTCAAACTTCAAACCCTGCCATCATGGTCATGACTTGTGTCAAAGCGGAGAAATATTTGGTTCAAAATACTGCCTGAAAGGTCCGTCCTGAGGTGCAAAAAGGAGGAGATCTTGTTTTTCTGCCTTCTGGAAGTGATGCTGACATTATACTTCTTCTAACTGATTCCTCAGGGATGGTGGTGTTTGCAGGCCATCCATGGAAGTGCCTATGAATCAGACATTTATGCCGTGCCAATCCTTTCTCAGTCTCTGGCTCCCCAAGACTGCCTTCCCAGCAGGAGCTCTTAAAGCATTTCCCTGGGTTTTGGTCTGCCATACCTTTACTACTTTAATTCTTTGTCTGTACTGCTCCTCACTGTTCTGCCATTTGTTAGGTATTCTGCAGCTAAATTACAGTACTTGGAGAGGAAAGCTTCCCCAGTATTTTGCCCTATGCTGTGATAACTTCTCCAAATTGAGGTAAAGTATAAAATTGATTTTGAGATTTTGATTTTAAATAAATTGTGAGCTTCCAAATGATCTAACCTTGCATTTTCTGCCTGACATTTAAGTTACTTGCTTACCATTTTTTTTTTTTCAAAAAGGTTTTTTATTTTTTCTGTATGAACTTTTTATCATTTCCTTGAAGGGCTTCTGTTGAAAGGTATATTTTAACGTGTGATTTTTTAGTTGTAAAATTTTGAAGTGGATTTGTTAGATTTTTAGACTCTGGGGTTATAGTAAAGGACTCTTATTCCAAGATGTTTAAATGGAATTATTTGTTTGCTTTACTCTGTGTAGCCTTTAGCAGGTGGTTGTAATCAGAATGGCATAATCCTATAATTAAGTATTGGGGGAAGTTCATTTCCAAAATCAGGAGAGAATTCTGGATTGACTCTTAACTACATTTTGGTGACATTCCTTCTTTTTGCCTGTGCACCAAGGTTATGAGGGAGAGCAGTGGAGTATGCCACCAATATAAAAAGCTGTCAAGAGTGCGACTTTCCCATTAAGTATGTTCACCCTTCATCTGGACGGGCTGCAGTTATGCATTATGATTCTTTCAGGGGGCTTTTGGCTTCACAGTAGCCCCGACTTTTCTTTCCATATAAAACTCAATCTGATTGACTTCCAGAATGGCAATATGAGGGGCATAGTGGACCCTCTCCGCCCAGTGAAATAAACAGGTAACTGCTGAAAAATTATATATGATAAACATATACCTATAAATAGGTATAACAAACATGAAATCATAAATGTATTTATATTTTATATGATTATACATGAGAAATGTGTAATTATATGGGGGTGAGGCTAAAGTCGATTTACAATTCATGTGGAAAATACAATAATTAATAAATAATAATACAAGAATAAACTGTTTTGTGTACTCACAAAACTATAAACCTACTTTTGCCCCACTTTGTATCTAATTATAAACATAAATAAATATATTTTATATAATTATATATAATTTTAGCAGTCAAATGGCTGGCATTAAAAATCTCTGGAAATTATCCTAGAGGCCTGTAGAAAATGGAGAAATATTAAAAAATCTACTAAACCTAGATAAGGACAATGAAAATCTATAGCATTTGAGCCGTGACCTTCTCTCTATCTTTTCTCCAGCTCAGGGGACAGAAACTATATTATACTCCAGGCATGTGCATCTAGGGGATGAACTTCAGGAGGGGCGTGCACTGACATCTCTCATCCCGTCTTCCAGCTTCCTGTTAAAGAAGTTTTATTCTGGGCAGGTGCTCCTGAGGGGACTGCTCTCCCTTCCCGTATCCAGTGCACAGTTCTAGGATAGATGCTGTACCCTGGGCAGGGCAGGCCAAGAATACTGGGCACTAAAACGCCCACTCTGTTACTCTGGGAGAAACATGCCATTGTCCATGCCCTTTGCTGCACTGCATTTGCACAGAGATACTGCCCAGATGGACAGTCAGGTTATAAAAACAGAAAGCTCCATAGGTCTCCCTAAGGGGACTGAATTTACTTGGATCAAAGAATGGGCAAATTCATGCCCAGACATTGTTCAGAACAATGAAGATCTTGGCAGAGACCACTTAGTGGTGGTTCTCTTTGGCTCATAGCTCCATCATACTTAGAGTAACAAGCAGAATGGCAGAGCTGCCAGAAGTTTAACAACTGGTGAAAGAAACATCTAAAAGAGCCCTCCTGAGATCTGAGCAGTCTTGAAGACTGGCAAAACTCTACTCCTGAAAATGGGCCCTAACTGAATTGGGTAAGATTGGTGGCATATGCCCCAGAGCATCATCAAAAATAATAGAGGAATCAGATAGCAATTAATGGAGACAAACAGCTAGGTTTGATACCAGTTCAGGGCAGAGCAGCTCAGATACCCAGGAAAACTGTGTGCATGCCCAAGGCTTTACACTCTGAGGAGTGATTACAGAGGTTAAACACTGGAGGGAGAGGGGAACAGACTTTAATAAAGTAGTCCACCTAGGTCAGGAACAAATAAAAAGCAAGCAAGGAAATGATAACAAGCCCTGGAAGGGGTGGTGGTGGTTCAATATCCAGAGTTGCTAAAATATATTATCTAAAACATCCAGTTTTGCATGAGATATACAAAGAAATGGGGAAGTATGACTTATACACAGGGGGAAAAAAAAGCAGACAATGAAATTGCCTGGGAGGGAGCCTAGATTTTAAAGCAGAGATTATAAACATGTTCAAAGAAATAAGAGAAGATATGTCTCAAGACTGAAGCAATGCATGATGGTTATGACTTTTCAAATAGCAAATATCAATAAAAAAGATAAAAATTAAAACAGATGGAAATTTTGGAGTTGCAAAATATAACTACTGAACTGAAAAAAAAATTGCTAGAGGGCCTTAAGTATTGATTTGAGCTGCCAGAAGAAAGAATTAGCAACTTGAAGATAAATTGATAGTGATTGTGCAATCTGAAGAATGGAGAGAAAAAAGAATGAAGAAAAATGAAGAGAGCCTCAGAGAATTATGGGACATCATTAAGCATTAAGCATATGTGCAATGGGAGTCTCAGAGCAAAAGAGAATAAAAGAAGCAAAAAAAGTAGTCAAAGAAATAATGGCTGAAAACTTTTCAGCTCTGATGAAAAGCATGAATATGCACACCCTAGAAACTCAGAGACTTTCCGGTAGGATAAATGCAAAGAAATCCATAGTCAAACACATCATAGTCAAACATTGAAAGTCAAGGTCAACAATGAAAATTTAGAAAATAGGAAAAAAAAGACTCATTGTTTGACCAGAAAACTTCAGTTAACCCGTGACTTACCAGAAGGCGTGCCGCTGGGAAAGCACTGGGACGGCACCCTTACGGTGCTGAAAGGAAACCGCTGTCAGCCAATAACCCTCTGTCTAGTGAAGCCAATTTTAAAAAGTGAAGGTTAAACAAAAACATTTTCAGAAAATAAAACTGAGGGATTTACTGCTAGCAGATCCATAGTAGGAGAAATACTAAAGGAAGGTCTTCAGGCTGAAAGCAGCTGATACTAGATTCAGATTCAAATTTATATAAATAAGTAATGAACACAAGTGAAGGTCATTGTAAAAGATGGTATATAGTTGAGTATTTCTTCTACTTTTTTCTCTTAACTGATTTAAAAGGCAGTTGCATAAACCACACACACACACACACACACACACAAACACACACACATTGTTCAGCCCATAATGTGTAGAAATGTAATATATTGATATTTGAAAATAACAGCTCAGAGACAGTGGGTGGGAACTAAGCTGTTTTGGAGTAAGAGAATAATATCAGATGCTAATTGAATACATAGGAAGAAATGAAGACAACCAGAAATGGCAAATAATGAAGTTAATATAAAAAACTCTATAAATACATATTACCCTTCTTCTCTCAGCTTCTTTAAAAGCCATAAAATTACATAAATACTTATAAAACCATGTTGTTGGATTGTAACATGCATTGATGTGGTATGTATGACAACAGCAGGGGAAGAGAGGTGAGGGATAGAGCTATACAAAAGGAAAATTTCTCTTGCAAACATTTTGTTAGCGTGGAAGTTATGATGCATTTTGAAAGCTTTAGATCAACGACTAAGACTATAACTCAAAAACTATATAGTTAATAATCACTAAAGGGAATTGGAATTCTCATAAATTGCCAGTAGTATTGTAAAATGTATCTCTTATGAAGGCCTATGGTTCTCATTGCCACCCTTCTTGACTTGACCCTCAAACAACAAAAAATGATCCTAAATATTGGTTTTTATAAAGTTCTCAGAAAATATATAAAACTATAAAGAAGACAGTAAGTGAATGTCACCATCCAGAAATTTTTTATTTAATTGTCACCAGTTTTGCCTTTAGATACCTATGAATGCGTATTACTTTTTAACATAATTCAAATAATAGCATATATAGTGATATAGCTTGTTTTAAAAAATTAATATTATCCCCTTAGTAATTCCCTATGTCAGAAACATAGTTTAATAAATGCCTAATATTTACTCTTATGTATATATCATAATTTATTAAATGCTTTCTCTGTTGGACATTCAAATTGATTTAAGTTTTTTTTTTACTCTAAGAAAAGTTCTGTGTACATAAACTTTTGTCCATATTTGACTATTTACTTAGAAGAGTCGTCTGTAATATATGAAGCTTTAAAAGGCTCTTAATGTGTATAGGCAAATTGCTTTATCAAAAGATTACATAACTTTTTTTGTGTCAACCAAGCATTTATAGGGAAGCTGTAAAGGCTAATGGTGAAGTATGAAAGTAAAAAAAAATTGGGTTTGAAACCTGGCTCCAGCATTGCTAAGTGTATTAGTCAGGGTTCTCCAAAGAAATAAAATCAACAGAGTGAGCACGTGCACTTGTGTGTGTGTATTGAAAGAGTGAGAGGGCAGAAAAATAAGATTTAAGAAATTTGCTCACATAATAGTGGAGACTTGGTGAGACCAAAGTTCTTTAGGGAAGGCTGTCAGGATTGAGGCCCTGGGAAGAGCTGTAGTTCAAGTCTAAAGGCCATCATCTGCTGGCAGAATAACTTTTTGTTTGGGGGAGGACAGTCTTTGTTCTATTAAGGCCTTCAGTGGATTAGTTGATACCTACCCCCATTATGGAGCATAATCTGCTCCACTCCAGGACCACCAATGTAAATGTTAACCTCATCCCAAAACGCCACTAGAGAAACACTCAAAATAATGTTTGACTTCATATCTAGGAATTGTGGTCCAGCCAAGTTTACAAATAAAATTCACCATGACACTAAATGTGTGTCTTGTATGTGCTCTGGACTTCTGTTTCCTCATAAGTAAAATGAAGTAATGATGTATTTACTTTAAAGAGTTTGGAAAAAAATAAAGGAGTAAAATATATGAAACATATCTCGCACAGACTGATCACACAATAAATGTTAGTCACTATATTATTATAACACCTTGCCATCACTAACAGTACTTAACACTTGGAAAATTTTGCTAATTTATTTTATTTGTTGTGTAAGATTTACTTTTTTAAAAATTATAAATCATGTTTATTCTATTACAATTGTCTCAATTTTTACCCCTTTCCCCCCCTCCACCCATCCCACTCCACAGTCAATTTCCACTCTGTTGTCCATGTCCATGGGTCATTCATACATGTTCTTTGTCTATTTCCTTCCCCTTCTTTCCACCACTGTCCTCTTTCCCATCCTCTCTGGCCACTTTCAGTCTGCTCCATGTTTCCATGCCTGTGGTTTATTTTGTTCGTTAGTTTATTTTGTTGAATAGAGTCCAATTATAGGTGAGATCATATGGTATTTGTCTTTCATCATCTGGCTTATTTCACTTAGCTTAATATTCTCCAGTTCCATCCATGGTGTTGCAAAAGGTAGGAGTTCCATCTCTCTCTCTTTCTTTCTTTCTTAAATGCAGATTGATTTTATTTATTTTTTTAAATGTCAAAGTTAATTATAAAATATTAAAAACATTTAAAGCCATTGTAAAGTCTCAGCAATTAAACCAACATGATAGCAGTACAGAAATAATCAATTAGATCAATGAAATATAATAAGCATTCTAGAGACAAATGTATATATCTGTCTAACAATGTAATATATGATTAAGTTGATATTTCAAATCAATGGGGAAAATTAGGCTTATTCAACAAATAAGGTGCATGGATACTATTACTTGAAATAAACCAAATATAGAGCCCTATTTCACACATTATACAAGAAATATTCAGGTGAGTTAAAGATCAATATGTAGAATCTAAGGAGTTTTAGAAGAAAATGCAACTAGTATTTTTCATGACCTGAAGTAAAATATTCAAACCCAGAAGCTATAAAGTAAATATTGACAATATGACTATGTGAAACATTTAACTATATAGTAATATACATATAAAAAGTTAAAGGACAAAGAATAGAAAGTATTTGCAACACATCTAAAACATGGTTAATAGTGTTCCTTTTTTTTTTTAAGTGGAACCCCCCAAAAAGTTCTACAAACCTTTAATCAATAAATGGATAAAGAATACTAAAAAGTCATTTAAAGCTTTTTTAAAAAAAATAATAGAAATAGGCAAGAAATATACTAAAATATGTTTAGTTTCAACAAATAGTAAAGGAACAATGAACATAACATCATTGTCAAAATCAGATTAATGAGTATTAAAAATATTGATAATATCAAGTATTGGCAACTCTGAAAAAACTGGGTATTCATAGAAACTTTATCTTCAAGCAGTCCCTTTAGCATATTTTGCACTACTGGTTTGGTGGAGGTGTATTCTTTTAGCCTTCTTTTGTCTGGGAAACTTATTTCGCCTTCCATTTTAATTGAGAGCCTTGCTGGGTAGAGCAGTCTTGGTTGCAGACCTTTGCTTTTCATGACTTGGAATATTTCTTGCCACTCCCTTCTGGCTTGCAGTGTTTCTGATGAGAAGTCAGCTGCTAGCCATATTGGGGCTCCCTTCTACCTCTTTCTCCCTTGCTTCCTTTAGGATTCTCTGTTTGTCTTTGATATTTGCCATTTTAATGATGATGTGTCTTAGAGTGGGCCTTATTGGGTTCCTCTGGAATGGGACCTTCTGTGCTTCCTGGACTTGTGTGAATTTTTCTCTCCTCCAATTAGGGAGGTTTTCCATCATTACTTTTTCAAACAGGTTCTCTATCCCTTGCTCCTCTTCTTCTCCTTCTGGTATCCCTATTATACAGATACTATTACATTTCAGGTTTCCTGCATTTCCTTAAATGCCTCTTCATTCTTTTTGAGCCTTTTTTCATTTTCTTGCTCTTTCTGGGAGCTTTTTTCTGCCTTGTCCTCCAGCTCACTGATTCAGTCCTCTGCTTCATCTAGCCTGTTTTTGATTCCTTTTACTGTGTTCTTCAATTCAGAAATTGTATTCTACATTTCTTCTTGTCTCCCATTGATAGTTTCTATGTCCTTTTTCATGCTGCTATAGTTTGCAGTAAGTATCCCATTAGTTTCCCTGTAGTTTTTTGTAATTCTCTCTGAGCTCACTGGACTCATGGAGCTTCTTTTGAACCATATCTTTGAACTCAATATCTGATAGTTTACTTGCCTCTCTTTCATTTAGTTCCGTTTGTGGAGATTCCTCCTTTCCCTTCAACTGGGGGATGTGTCTTTGTCTTCCCATTTTTTTGTGAGACTCTTCTTATTTTATTCTGCCTCTTAAATTGATCTGTCTTGATTTCCTGACTTTGTGGTGTGAACTTCTATGGTAGGAGACCACTGTTTTTACTTTCTGGATCTGCCTCTGATGATGTCAGATGTTGTCCCTGTCTGACCTTAGGCAGTCTGTTCAGGACATCCAGGAATCTTACTTTCTGTGACTGTCTCCTTCAACTGTTAATCTAGTCACCCTGCACTCAGCAGGCCTCCTTAGACAGCTCAGGGCAGGGCAGAGTCCCTCCTGGGGTCAGGGTGTTTGGGTCGTCCCCTGCTGCTCCCCAGTGTGGGGAGGAGTCTGCACTGGGATGCTGCTGGCTACTCTCTCTGTTCTCTCCCCAAAGCCTCCTTCCCCAGTTGCTCCTCAGGCCTCTCTAGCCCACTCTTCCCCTGTCTTTGCTGGAGATAAGGGTAAGTGGTTGTAAATAAAAATTTATGCATTGGCCCTTTAAACAGTTCTTTGCATCGCCAGCTGCCTGTCTCTGGTCAAGTGCAACTCTGCCGCTTTTCACAGCTGGCTGTTTTCTGTGTACTTTTTGGGCTCTGGTGCTGTAGGCTAGAGATCCCCGCTTTTGGTTCAGACCCTGCTCTTCTCAGGGGGATCCAATTGGCTGTCTCAATATCCCTCTGGTGCTGCTGCCCGTGGGCGCCCCACCCGCCTTCTCAGGTCTGTACCGCACTCCTTACCAGTTATATTGCGCTAACGCCTATTCTTCTGTCTCTGAGGTTACAAGGCACCTCTCTCATTATTGTTCAGTTGTTTGTTCCAGGTGATTTCTCCACAATTTAGTTGTAATTCCAGGTTGGTCCTGGGAGGAGGTCAGTGTGACTTCCACTTACTCCTCCTCCATCTTGATTCCTCCTTACCCCAAATTTTGCTAATTTAAAAATCAAAACATATCACTGTTTATTAGACACTTGGGTTTTCTCCTCAAGTTAACTGTTCATATGTTCTTTGCTAATTTTTGATAAACATTTTTTATTTTTTTGTTGCTATGTATTATAAAATTGTGAAATTTTATAGGTTTTTAAGATCTATTAAAGTGAGATTTTAAATCTCTTAAATATATATGTTTATTTTATTTAATTTTATGAAAACTGTTAAATAAGTGGGCCTGCAGAGTTCAAACCAGTGTTGTTCCAGGGTCAGCTATATATGAAAAAGTCCATGGGAAATCCATGTTCTCCAATGTGAGCCTTTCTGGGCAGCTCCTGGAAAGACTGGAACCTTCATAGGTCCAATTGGATTGGACCTGGATTCAGGAATTGCAGAGGGCTGGCTCTCTCCTGGAGAAAGCTGAGTCAGCCACCAAAGATGTTGGAGGAGTGAATGGGAGTCACACTGACCTCCTCCCAGCACCTATCTGGAATTACAACTAAATTGTGGAGAAATCACTGGGACAAAACTCCCAACAATAGCAAGAGAGAAGCCTTATAACCTCAGACAGACAGAAGAATCAGCTTTAGCACAACCTGACTGGTAAAGAGTGCGGTGGAGAGTCAAGAATAAAGGCTGGGCACCCACAGGCAGCAGCACCAGAGGGATATTTAAGCGGACAGTTGGATCACCCTGAGGAGAGTGGGGTCTAAACCATAAGCAGGGATCCCCAGCCTACAGCACCAAAGCACAAAAGGTACAAAGATAACAACCAGCTGTGAAAAGCAGCAGGGTTGCTCTCTGCTAGAGACAGGCAGCTGGAGATGCAAAGATCCATTTAAAGGGCCAATGAATAAATTTTTACTTGCAGACACTTACCCTGGGCTCTGGCAAAGGAGGAGGCTGAGTGGACTAAAGACGCCTGAGGAGAGATGAGACTGGTGGCGGAGGCTTTGGGGAGAGAATGGAGTGGGGTCCTGGTGCTGAGTCATCTCCCATATGGCATCAGCCATCTTGCTCAGGTAGACCACTCCCCTGAGTGGCAGCAGCGTGACAGGACACAATAGCCACACCCCCAGGAGGGACTGTGCCCCACCCTGTGGTGCCTAAGCCTGAGAGCAGAGCATACAGTGACTAGATTAACAATTGAAGGAGGCAGCCACAAACAGTAGATTCCTGGAAGTCTTGAATGGACTGCCTAAGGCCTGTGGGGTCAACATCTAACATCACCAGAGGTGGATCCTGAAAAAAAAACAAACAAACAACAGTGGTAAATACTAGAGGCTACCAAGGTGAAATCCACTGTGGTCCTCTCCATGATTTGTGATATTTTCTTTACTACATAGCTTTTTAACATTCATTTCGGATCCATCAAGTTTGTGCATATTAAGTTATTAGATTTTATACTAATAGTTTATTTCTCTCCTTTCTTATAATAGTCTTAATCTCTTTACAGCCTTATTAATACTGATACATTTGCTGTTGATAGTGGGTTGCGGGGGGAGTTATTTTTGCTGCTGTGGTTTTGTTTCCTAGGCTTTGTGATTTTGTTCTGGCAGCACCTGCACAAAAACACACAAGACAGAGTGGGAAGAGTAACACTTAGTCAACCAGCTGGGGGGTAGGGATCACAAAGAATGACCAAGCAACAATCAAAACCCAGTTACTTCCAGAGAGTCAACATAAATGGCACAAAAAGGTTTCCAAAGAGCATTAAGTTCAGGAGATCAAGGAGACTGCACAACTGAATCTCACAGGTCTCCTACCATAGAAGATTACACCACAAAGTCAGGAAGTAAAAAAAAATCAATGAAGAAACAGAAGCAAAAAAGAAGTGTATCACAAATATTGGGAAGACAAAGAAACAAACTTCAATGGAAAGGAAAGGAGGAACCCCAGAAAGAAAATTAAATATAATAGAAGCAAGTAAACTATCAGATATTAAGTTAAAAGCAATGGCTATAAGGAACTCAATGAGCTCAGTGAGCTCAGGGAGAATTACAAAAAACTACAGGGAAACTATGAGGAACTTACCACAAACTATATCAGCATGAGGCAAGAGGAAATGAATACCATTTCTGAATTGAAGAACACAGTAGAAGGACTCAAAAGCAGGGTAGATGAAGAAGAGGATCGAATCAGTGAGCTGGAGAACAAGGTAGATAAAAGCTCCCAGAAAGAGCAAGAAAATGAAAAAAGGCTCAAAAAGAATAAAGAGATGTTTAAGGAAATGCAGGACAACCTGAAACATAATAATATCCATATAATAGAGATACCAGAAAGAGACAAGAGGGGCAAGGGACAGAGAACCTATTGAAAAAGTAATGATGGGAAATTTCCCTAATAGAGGAAAGAAAAATTCATGCAAGTCCAGGAAGCACAGAATGTCCCATTCAAGAGTAACCCAATGAGGCCCACTCCAAGACACATCAACATTTAAATGGCAAATATCAAAGACAAAGCAAGAATCTTAAAAGCAGCAAGGGAGAGATTGGCCATAACATACAAAAGAGCCCTGATGAGAGAAGCAGCTGAATTCTCAACAGAAACAGGATAAGCCAGAAGGGAATGTCGAGAAGTAATGCCCATCAGTAGATGATTGGATCAAAAAATTATGGTATATTTACACAACGGAATACTATGCAGCAGAAAGAAAAAAAGAACTACTAAACTTTGTGACAGCATGGATGGAACTCGAGAGCATTATGCTAAGCGAAATAAGCCAGGGGGCGAAAGACAAATACCATATGATCTCACCTATAAGTGGAACCTAACCAACAATACAAAGATGCAAGGAAAATAAGACCAGTGACACTGAAAGGAAAAGAAACCAACAGAGGCAAGAGGGAAGGAGGGAGGGGGGATGGGGAAAAAGGAAGGGAAGGGGAAAGTCAAGGAACATATAGCAAGGTCTCATGGACAAAACCAAAGGGGAAGAGTTGAGGGAGGGAGGGAGGGAGGGGGAGAGGAGGCAAGGGAAAGTGGTGGGGGGTATGCAGAGACAAATGTGTTTGAAAAAATAAATAAATTAAAAAAAAAAGAAGTAATGAAAAACAAAGGCCTGCAACCAAGACTGCTCTATGCAGCAAGGCTCTCAATTAAAATGGAAGGTGAAATAATCGGTTTCCCAGACAAAAGAAGACTAAAAGACTACATCTCTGCCAAACCAGCACTGCATAATATGCTAAAGGGACTGCTTTAAGATGAAGAAAAAGAGTGAGAAAGAGAGGAACACAGATAGAAAGGGAAAAAATGAGTAAGTACCTATCAGTAATAACTTTAAATGTAAATGGATTAAATGCTCCAATCAAAAGACATAGCATGGCTGAATGGATAAGAAAACATGACCTGCAAATATGCTGCCTACAAGAGACCCACCTCAGAACAAAGGGCCTACACAGAGTGAAAATAAAGGGATAGAAACAAATTTTCCAAGCACAATGACAGGGGAAAAAAAGCAGGGCTAGCAGTACTTATATCAGACAACATAGATTTCAAAACAAAGGCCTTAAAAAGAAACCCAGAAGGACACTCATAATACTCAAAGGAATAATTCAGCAAGAAGACATAATCATTGTAAACCTATATGCCGCTAACATAGGAGCACCCAAATAGATAAGGAAAATCTTGGAGGACTTCAAGAAAAATATAGACAGCAATACACTGACAGTAGGGGATTATAACACCCCACTGTCAACAATGGATAAATCTTCCAAACAGAACATCAACAAGGATGTTGTGGAACTGAATGACACATTAGATCAAATGGACTTAACTGACATTGATAGAACCTTTCATCCCAAAGAAGCAAAGTAAACATTCTTTTCAAATGCACATGGAATATTTTCAAAGAGAGACCACATGATGGGACACAAAACAAGACTCAACAAATTCAAAAAAATTGAAATCATAACAAGCATTTTCTCAGACCACAAGGGCTTGAAACTAGAAACTAGAAATCAACCTCAAGGAAAAAACTCAAAAACATTCCAACTGATGGAGACTGAATGGCAGACTGTTAAACAATGAATGTGTCAATAATGATAGCAAAGAAGAAATAAAAAAGTTTATGGAAACAAATAAAAATGAACACAAAGCAGTCCAAACCTATGGGACATAACGAGGCAGTCCTGAGAGTGAAGTTCATAACAATACAGGTCTACCTAAAAAAGATAGACACATTTCAAATAAATGACCTAACCCTACATCTTCAAGAAATGGAGAAACAACAACAAATAAAGCCTAGAGAAAGTTGAAGGAAGGAAATAATTAAGATCAGAACAGAACTGAATGATATAGACTAAAAATTTAAAGGATCGACAAATCCAGGAGTTCGTTCTTTGAAAAGATAAATAAAATCGACAAACCTTTAAGCAGACTCATCAATTAAAAAAAGGAAGAGGACCCACATAAATAATATGAGAAATGAAAGAGGAGAAATAACAATTGATACCACAGAAATACAAAGGATTGTAAGAAATTACTATGAAAAAGTGTATGCCAAGAAATTTGAAAACTTTGATGAAATGGACAAATATCTAGAAAAATATAACCTTCCAACAGTGAATGAAGAGGCAGCAGAAAGCCTGAACAGACTGAAAAAAGCTGGTGAAATTGAAGCTGTAATCAAAATACTCCAGCACACAAAAGCCCTGGACTGGACAGTTTCACAGGAGAATTTTATAAAACATTTAAGGAAGAGCTAACCCCTAGCCCTGAGACTATTCTAAAAAATCCAAGAGGAGGGAAAACTCCCAAACTTTTTTCATGAGGCCGGCATCATCCTAAACCCAAAACCAGAGAAAGACACAACAAAAAGAAAAGTACAGGCTGGTATTGCTGATAAACAGAGATGCTAAAATCCTCAACAAAATATGGGCAAACCACATCCAGCAATACAGTAAAAAGATCATCAACCATGATCAAGTGACATTTATCCCAGGGATGCAGGGATGGTTCAATATTTGCAAATCAATAAGTGTAATACATCACAGAAACAAAAGTAAAGACAAAAAACACATTATCATATCAATAAAGGTAGGAAAAGCATTTGAAAAGGTACAGCACCCATTTATGATAAAAACATTCAGCAAGGTGAGAATAAAGGGGGCATACCTCAACATAATAAAGGTCATATATGAAAAAATTACAGCCAACGTCATACTCAATGGGCAAAAACTAAAAGCTTTCACACTAAGGTCGGGAACAAGACAAGGATGCCCGCTTTCACCACTTCTATTCAACATAGTATTGGAAGTCCTAGCCACAGCAATCAGAGAAGAAAAAGAAATAAAAGGCATCCAAATTGGAAAGGAAGTAAAACTATCATTGTTTGCAGATGACATGGTAGTGTACATCGAAAACCCTATAGACTCCACCAAAAACTACTCGACCTGAGAAGTGAATTTGGCAAAACAGCAGGATAAAAGTCAATATTCAGAAATTGAAGGCATTTTTTGTTTAACAAATGAAATATCAGAATCAGAAATGAGGAAAAAATCCCATTTTGTATAGCAACAAGAAAAATAAAGTATCTAGGAACAAATTTAAGGAGGTAGAAGACCTGTACTCAGAAAACTTCACAACACTGAAGAAAGAAATTAAGGAAGATATAAATAAATGGAAGCATACTGTGTTCATGGATTGGAAGAATTAATATCTTCAAAATGTCCATACTACCCAAAGCAATTTATAGATTTAATGCAGTCCCTATTAAAATACCAACGATGTATTTCACAGATATAGAACAAGCATTTCAAAAATTTATATGGCACCATAAATGATCCTGAATAGCTGCAGCAATTTTGAGAAAGAAGAACAAAGTAGGAGGTATCACAATACCTGACATGAAACTATATTACAGGGCCACTGTAATCAAAACAGTCTGGTACTGGAATAAGAAGAGACACATAGATCAACAGATCAGAGTAGAGAGCCCAGAAATAAACCCATGTCTCTATGGTCAATTAATATTTGACAAAGGGTGCAGAAACATAAAATGGAGTAAAAATAGCCTCTTCAACAAATGGTGCTGGGAGAGCTGGACAGCTACATGCAAAAAATTGAAATTCAACCACCAACATACACCATACACAAAAACAAACTCAGGATGGATAAAAGACTTAAATATAAGTTGTGACATCATAAAAGCCTTAGAGGAGAACATAGGCAGGAAACTTTCAGATATTCCGTGCAGCAATATTTTCACCAATATGTCCCCTAGAGCAAGGGACATAAAGGAAAGAATAAACAATGAGACTTCATCAAAATAAGAAGTTTCTGCATGGCTAAAGAAAACATCAGCAAAATGGAAAGAGAACAAACTGTATGGGAAAATATATTTGCCAGTGATACCTCAGATAGGGGTTCGATCTCCAAAATATATAAGGAACTTACACACCTCCACTCCAGGAAGACAAATTATCCAGTTAAAAAATGGACAAAGGACCTGAACAGAGACTTCTCCAAGGAGGACATCCTCAGGGCCCAGAGACATATGAAAGGATGCTCAGCATCACTAGCCATCAGAGAAATACAAATTAAAACCACAGTGAGATACTACTTTGCACCGGTCAAAATGGCCGTCATTAAGAAATCAACAAAGAATGGGTACCAGCCAGGTTGTGGAGGAAAGGAAACCCTAGTGCACTGTTGGTGGGAATGAAGACTGGTGCAGCCACTGTGGAAAACAGTTTGGAATTTCCTCAAAAAACTAAAAATGCACCTGCCTTTTTACCCGACAGTTCCACTGCTTGGATTATACTCTACAAATCCTGAAACACCAATTCAAAGGGACCTATGCACCCCAATATTCATAGCAGCACAATTTACAATAGCCAAGTCCTGTAAGTAACCTAAGTTCCCATCAGTAAATGAGTAGATCAAAAATTTATGGCACATTTACACAATGGAATACTACACAGCAAAAAGAAAGAAAGTGCTCTTACCTTTCACGACACCATGGATGGAACTGGAGAGCATTATGCTAACTGAAATAGGCCAGGGGGTGAAATATAAATACCATATGCTGTCACCTATAAGTAGAACCTAATGAACAAAACAAACAAGCGAGAAAAATATAACCAGCAACATTGAAAGAAAAAACAAACTGACAGTAACGAGAGAGGAGGAGAGAGGCGGGTAACAGGGAAGAGAAAGGGAAGGATCAAGTCAAGGAACATGTATGAAGGACCCATTGACAAAGCCAACGTGGGGAAGGATTGAGGGTGGGAGGTGGGGGTGGGTAGGGCAGTGGAACGTGGTTGCGGTAAAATGGAGACAACTATATTTGAACAATAAAAACAATAAATTAAAAAAATAAAACCTATTAAGAATATAATTTATATTAAATTATTTTCCATGCATTCATTTTACATATACATATATGTATAAATATTAATATATGTGTTCTGGATCATTTTGCTCACAAGCTTCTTGTGGGCAGGGGCTATGACTTACATTGTTGTGTGCCTTACCTAAGCTAGTGGCAAATAGATACTTATTGAAGTTTTTGCTCAGGAGAATTGAGTTCAATGTAGAACTATACCAAGGACATTGAAAAGAGTCCCTCCCTGAAATCCTTTCTCCAAGTGAAATAACATTTCCTCCATCCTCATTTATTTCTCACCTCTGTGTTTTTTCCTTCTTCACGTCCTGCTGTCATTCTGTCTTCTTTCCTCTGCGCTGGGTTCCAAGGGAAGAACTAGCTGAATAGTGTTGATCGTGGCATTCCTGCAGAAACTTTTGATTAAATGATCATGATAATTGATGACAGATATCTTCTATTAAACACATATGCCATGCAGTATTCTAAGCACTTTACCTACATTAGCCCATCTAATTCTCACAATAGCTTTGTGAGGTACAGGCTTATTATAACTATGGTAATGAAGATAAAAGGCATGAAGCTATGTCAGAGCCAACAAGCCATTTCTGGATACCCACCCATTCATGCTAACTCCAGAGTTTATGCTGTTAATGACCACACAGTACAGCCTCCTTTAACATTATGGTGAAATCCTACAAGACATTTTGAAGTAAATGCTAAATGGAAGCAAGCCATTCTTTGACTGATCATTAATGGGGATGAAGAGGCAGAGCTCCAGGGAAGGGGCAAAGAGGAAGGGAAATGTATTCTTGTTTTACTTGAGCCAAGTTCTCAACTAGTAAGCACTACAACATAGGCCTTGATCTGAGAGCAAGAGCTATCAAGTAGGAATAAAGACAAAGCAGTTACTGTTAGGTGGTCTCCAACATGTCACCAGCAGAGTGGCTGGCCATCTGTGGGAAGCCATTGGTCCTGGCAATATTTGTTGGTAGTAGTAACTGGAGAGCTTTTAACCATATGCTGCTTAATTCCAGATTACAGGCTAAAATGGTTCTTGTTTGCACCTCCACAGAGTCCAAATTTTAGCCAGAAAATGGGAATGCCAACTAAAAATCTCAGTGCATTATGAAAATTATCTCCTATGATGGTTACAAAGTTTTATGGGGACATCATGCATTAACAGTCTAGAATCAAAGAATCACAGTGAAGGTTTCATAGAGGGGGTGATGTGTGAACTAAGTTATTGAGGATGAATAAAAGTTTATTTGACAGTCAAGGACAGACAGTCTATATAGTTGGAATGGTCAATGCAAACAAAAGATCAGAGCCCATTTGGAGAATCATGGTTCAGCATGACCTAGAATAGTGGAAAGAAGGTATTAGCTCTTAGGCCAACTACTTTAAATGGCAGGAGCTTTCGGAGGAACATTATGGTAGGTGGAATCTAAGGTTAATATGCACTCAGTTGGAAAGAGGACATTCAATGATTGATTGGTGATGTCTGCCATGAGTATAGGAGTGGAAAGTGTAGGACTGGTGGTAAGTTTTGTCATTGTTTTAGTTTGACACATTCACATAAAATAGGTTATGAAGGAAATTTCTTACCTGTTATGAAGTTTTAGTGTTATATGGAAAGTGAAAAAGCATCACTGACTTTTTAAAGATGAGATATGGTTGAAGTTACCCTTTGGAAAATAACTCTTGAAGTACTGTGGAACATGCCAGCTTTCTCTTCTAAGCATACAAAAACCGCTTCCCTCATCCCCACCTTGCACACACACATCCCTGCTTGCTTGTTAGAGAAGTAACGTGTAACAATGCAATGAACACACCCTTCATAGCTCATGATAAAAATCACCTCTTAGGGTCACCACTTTGGGTAACTTATAAATAAGTCTGCTCTTCAGCTACAATACATTAGTTCAGCTTGCTGTTGTTTAATATTAATATCCTTTTACGTTAGGCGGTGGCCATCCAGTCTCCCAAGTGGCCCTGGGTGAACACTACTAATCTGGCCACTGCAACTTCTCCCCCTAGAACCTTTCCAAAGTCAATTCACTGAGGGCATAAGGCCTGGGACATAATTGGATCTCCAGAATGCTGCTGCTGTGGGATTGGGTCTAAATCCTTGCTGATTTCTACACTGGCAATAAAATATATTGGCTGTAACTTCTGTTTAAGGATAAATCCAAAGCACTGTGGTTGTCCCACTTCAGAAAATTATTATGATTTTTAAAAAGACAAACCAAATCAACCAAAACTAAAGAGAAATAAACTCCTTCATTTTGGCAGTTTTGGGATAGGGTTGGAGCTTCACTTGTAATCCTATTTTCTTAGAGTTGAATGCTTATGGTTCCAAGGAGAGGATACTTGGGTGGAGATGGAACACTAGCAATAATTCTAAGCTCTGTAATGTTTATAAACGTCACTTGCGGCAGGCGGGGGCGGGGGTGGTGGTGGTAAAAGGCATGGATTCTGAACTCCACTATCAGAATCTGAATATGTTAGTCTTTTTTTAAAAAAAACATTTTTATTTATTTATTTTCAGACAGAGGGGAAGGGAGGGAGAAAGGGAGAGAAACATCATTGTGTGGTTGCCTCTCACATACTCCCCACTGGGAACCTGGCCTGCAACCCAGGCATATGCCCTGACTGGGAATTGAACCAGCGACCCTCTGGTTCACAGGCTGGTGCTCAACCCACTGAGCCACACCAGCCAGGGCTGAATATGTTAGTCTTATATGGTTTTTAAGAAGGTGATGTTATTGTTGTGATTATTTTTTAAAAATAAACAAGGCCCCCAAGTAATTATGTGGCAGGTGGTCGGCCTGTGAGTCACATTTTAAGAGGTACTGTACTGGAGAATGCCAAGAGTCTTGCTCAGTAAAAAATATCTCACTGTGCCTAAGTTGTGAGTATACCACAAATATGTAAAATATATAAATGCTTTCTGCTCAGAGAGCAGGGGTAGGAGTGTGTTAGTTAGAAAACAGGGTCTTTGACTTTACAAAGGTATTACTTCATCAAGGGTTTGTTTTCTGTTTAATTTTTTAAATGACCAAAATAATATGCACACAGTTAAAAAATTAAATAGTACTAAGAAATCCTGTTGGAACAGTTCCCTGCACCCTCTACCCTCACTTCCTCCAAATGTCTTACCTACTTTTCTGCTCCCAGTTTTTGTTGTACTAGTAATTTTAACATTCTGAAGGCTGATACCATTTCCATTCTATAGTGTAGCTTAATTGTCTGCTGCACGTATTCTATAGATAGATTCTAAACACTGCTCTCTGCAGAGCCAGGGAGAGTGTTTTGATGACATTTTCTTCTCTACAGTCCTGAAGATATAACTCCTATGCTACCAGCATAGAATGTCCAGATGGGGCTTCTTTCTCAGTAGGATCAGTTACCCTGAAGTTGTAAATCACTGTGAAAATGCCTAAATAAAGAGGCTGGCAAATTAAAACTGTGTTGCAGGGATGATCCTGACCAAGGCTCATTTGAATCTTGCAGCCTTTAAGTTTTACTGCATTGAAATAGCCACGTCCACTCTGATCCTCAAGAAATACAAAATTTTTATTGTCTTTGCATTTACACTAGGGTTATATTGAGAACTAATCGGTAGCTATATTGAGCCTTATGTATATTGAATGTATATATAGAACTATATAGTCTTTCTCTGTATTCCATGTGTAGCTACATATATTCTCTCTCTCCCTCCATATATATACACACATACACATGTGCACGTGTGTGTGTGTGTGTGTGTGTGTGTGTGTGTGTGTAAAGGATATGTATGGAGCCTCAGTGGGCTACATGTTCCTTCCACAGTGACCTCTGATGCATTGGATGAAAATTAAGATAAATTGTCACTTTTTTTACATATCAAACAGGATGCACTTATTTGTTTCACTTGGTCTGGACACATTTGCAAAGATTAATATATGGAATTTCACAAATAGGGTGATGCTGTGGGGAGAACTTATGGATTAACAGGTGATGCAGTAGACTCTTTGATGTCTGGGGAGAGGAATAACACTTTCTCATCTCCATAAAGTTCTCCTAAATTGGAACATCCTGCCTTCACCTACCCTCTTTGTTGTTCTAATTTTACCTGTTCTTCAAGGTCCAGTCCAAATCCCACATCTTCTGAGAACTCTGCTTGGTTGCCTCTGTCCATGGCAGCTGCCAACCTTAAACTGGCAAAACACTTTCCATTGTACATTAACTTCTTGAGTTATGCAGTAGTGAGTCCACGTGAGGATGAGGAGATAAAGACTTAGGGAGCTTACAAGAATTGCTCAGGCTTATACAGCCAGTGAGCGGCTAGGAATGAAAGTCGGGTCCACTGAACTTCATGCATGCTGTTCCTGGTGCTGTGAACTGTGGTCTCCTAGTCATCTGTCCCATAGGGTTTTTTTTCCCTACATCATTAATTTAGCACTGAACAGACTATAAATATTTTTTCATATGTGCTTGCTCTCTGAGAACAGTTACCACAGTTGACCTTTGAACAGACTTGGTTGTCTCTTGGTATCTGTGTGGGATTGCTTCAGGATCCCCAACATTCATGATGCTCAAGTCCCCTATATAAATGGCATAGATCAATGCATACAGTCAGCCCTCTGCATCCATGGACTTCTAACTGCAGATTGAAAACAGTAGTTATTTATTGAAAAAAATCCACACGTGAGTGGATCCGCTCACACCCACTGTTCAAATCCATGTTCTAGGGTCAACTGTATATCCTTGGCTCCTCAGCATTTCTGTTCTATACAGTATTTGGCACACAGTAGGTATTTAACAAATGTGACCACAGTAGGTTGTTTTTTGCATAAGATATAATGGAGATTCCCCTAGACCTTGGTCATTGCATAGAAGGAACCTCTCCAGTCCTAATCACTTCTGATCCCTCAGGCTCACCTGTTGGAGTGTATGTAGTTTTCTCAGTTCTGCAGGGACATCTCTTAGGCATCTCTAAATTAACATGTCCCAAACTGAGTTCATTATTTTCTCGCTTAATCCATCATTTCACCCTCATTTTAGCATTTCTCCTTATTTTCCAGTTGTTCAAGCCACAGACCCTTGATTTTTTATTTTCCTTCATTCCTTGTATAAGTTGATCCACAAATACTCTTGATTCTACTTCCAGAATGTAGCCTAAATCCTTCACTTTTTCCCATCTCCACCACAATGCTCAAACCCAAATTTCTAGCCTCTCATCCCTGAATTGCTATAATAACTTCCAAATGGTGCCACCTGCTGCTTCTTCCCTTTATGCCCTTCCTCACCTTCTCCTCCACAGCATAACTAGGGGCATTTCTTTAGAAGTACCAATCACATCTTGTCATTCTCCACTTTAAAATCTTCCATTGGCTTTCCATAACTCTTAGAAGAATATTCATATTCTTTGCCAAGTCTGTAGGGTTCCATAAGATCTGTTCCCTGCTAAACTCTCCACTTTACCATGCACCACTGTCTTGCTCACTATGTTCCAAGGATATGATTTTCTCAAACATCCTTTATTCAGTACTCTATTTGATGGACTGTTTTCTTCCTTTTTGTCTCAGCTAAAGTGTTACTTCCTTAGAGAAGCCTTCCCTGAGCACCCTCTCGAGCATGGTCATGCCTCCTCCCATTTTCCCTTCTATCGTACTCCCCTGTTCATATCCTTGAACTCTATAATTATCTCCCCTCCTGTTTAGAACATTAATCCCATGAGGGCAGCTGCCTTGCTGGGCCTGTTTAGCTCTGCCCCCAGGAGTTAGCAGGCTGCCCACGCCATCCAAAGTTTCTTGGATGGTGGGTGGAAGAAGCAAGGAGAGAAAGAGAAAAGGGACAGAAATAATAGCTACTTAGATTCTGATTACTAGTACATTTGGGAGGGATTCTCGGACAGAGGAGAAATCTTCACTCTCCTATCCCTACTTGAAGGGCATGGGGTTTCTTAGAAGTGGCCTAAAGCTCTGCTCCTTTAAGCCAGCTGGGTTTCCTGGAAAGATCCTGGAATGAAATTGATCAATTACATGGTAATGTTAAATTCACATGGAGTTGCTGCTGCTTCCCAAGGAGCTCATTTGCCTCCTGGAGCCTCTGAAAAACATCCCCAGACACAAGTGTTTTCTTACAAGTGGGGTTGGCATTCCTTCATGGGGTGGGTTTTGAAATGCCAGTGAATTCTCCACACCCTGCTCCCACCACACCCCCAGCAGCTGATGTGGCCAGAACTCAGAACAGGTTTTAGAATGCGCATGCAGTCCTGGCAGGGTAACAGCACCTGACCCATTATGAGTCTCTCTCTATGTTCACAGTTGCTCATTTGTTGGGGGAGTAAGGTACAAAATGTGTGCATTTTGAGGGAGAAGGTAGCCTAGGGAGGTCCTGGGAACTCTGAGGCCAGGCCAGGCTGGGAGCAGAGGGTAGTCCTTGCCATTTGGGGGGCCTCTGGTTGGGGAGGTGTGATTTCTCCAAGGAAGGGCACAAAAGGAAACTACTTCTCAACAGAAGTATAGGGATAGGCTTGGATACCCAGTCAGGTAGGTGGTGACTTTGCAGGTTCACTACCTGGATCATCTGTCTGGCATAGCTTCTGATGCTTATCTCCTTGAAACAGCATTAATGCCAGCAGTGTGGCTGGAATCTGGTGGGTATGCACCTCGATTCTGTGCCTTAAACTATGTCAGGTCACACAAAGAGAGCTCAGTAAAGACACTGGTTCTCTCAGAGAAGGCCAAGAGTTAGGAATCGAACAGAAACAGACCCTACAGCTCACCCTGTAGCTAAAGTTTCTCTTAAACATTAGTGGTTCTCCAGTGATCCCAGGCACTGGGTTTATGGGTAGGAGTACAGTGCTCTCTCTTGAGGATAATCAGGGTTTAATAATGCCTACTAAGCTATTTATAATTCACTTTCAACTTTACGTCTGAAAATCTTACTTCCTGTTCCTATTTTTGTCAGAAGTATAATGATACTCTTCTTACCCAGCGACTAACCTCTTGTCCCCTTCCTGGGTCTTTCTGTCTCATTTATAGACTGTATTTTTTTCTCCTGGCCTCATTTCTGTCTTTTTCTTTTCTCTATTCCTGTCATTTCCTATGCTTCTGAGCACACAGTGTATAAAATATGCCTTGCAAAAGGATTGGACTTTACCTGCAGGAGGTCAGTATGAACTGGCAATGGTGTTAAATTAAGAAAAACCACAAATATTTAAAAGAATGAAGCATTTCTGCCTTAAAATATTTGCAGTCTTGCTTGGGTTAAAGTCAATATTTACATAGGTCTAATTATAGAATTGTTGGACTCATTAATTTTATAAGTGTTTTTACATTTTCCCAGCTCCTTCTAGTTCAAGCTGGTTTTTTTTTTTTGTTTGTTTGCTAAACTACAGAATGTGGTGCATTAAAAAATAAATTAGTGTACCAGTGAACATTGATGTAACCTACCAAAAGATTACATTATTTATTTATCTATTTATTTACCTATCCTTATCCAAAGGTGTGTTTATTAATTTTAGGAGAGGGGAAGGCAGAGAGTGAGAGAAAGAGAGAGAGAGAGAGAAACATCAATTTGAGAGAGAAATCTCGATCAGTTGCTTGGCATATGCACCCTGACCAGGGATTGAACATGCAACCTAAGTGTGTACCCTGATGGGGAATCGAACCTGCAACCTTTTGGTGTGTGGGGCAACACTCCAAACAGTTGAGCCACCTGGCCAGGGCTACATTAATTTTTAAAAATATGTATGTGATCTGATCTGATTTTGAAAAAAAAAAACAACCTTCATTTCAAAAGAACTTCTATTTTTTTTCCATTAAATTATACTGAACTTGGTCATCTGGAGGGCTTGATTATCAGAACAAGGAGGCTTAGAACATTGCTTTTGTTCTCTCTTCACCTGACCTTTTTATTCTGCTATTGATTTATGGTCAGTTCTCTGGTGCAGGGAAGCTGTAAACTGAAGTGTCTTCATACCAAAGCATGTGCAGATCCCCCAGTACTTGCCACGCAATGCTACTCCCTTCTCTCCTTTAGCTTCATTTCTTATTTTTTTTAATTTTATTTTTTTAATTTTTAGGTTCATACCATAATGGTTAGACAATTATATAATTTAGAAAGTATCCTTCCTAATATTTCAAGTACTCACTCAGCATCCTACTTGTCATTATAATATTGTTGACTATGCTATACTTTATACCCCCATGACTATTTCATAACTACCAGATTGTACTTCTTAACCCCTTCACCTTTTTTACCCAGCCTCCTAAGGCCCCAGCCCTCTGGGAACCTTCAGTCTGTTCTCTGCATCTATGTGTCTGTTTTTGTTTCATTTGTTCATTTATTTTGTTTTTTAGATTCTTCATATAAGTGCAATCATGTGGTATTTGTCTTTCCCTGCCTGACTTACTTCACTTAATGTATAGCTAGCTGCATGTTATAAAAGTACAGTCTAAAGATGGGGTTTCCTCAGAAATGCCTTTGCCATTTTATGCAACTTTTATTAATATTGGTGAGTTAGAACTGAATGCTGATGCTAGGGTATGTACCTAAATCATAAGCAGATTAAAATAATGGTAGGTAACTGAGAGGTAGGAAGGAATAAGAAGAACCAATTATTAGTGATGCAGTTTAAAAACATCTGTCTATGCCAGCTTAATTAGGGTGATTAGTGAACTTGAAGCCCAAGTGGGACAAAGAGGTGAAAGTTCATCCTAAATCTGGCCTGCTTGATGTTGCAGGGTCGAGGAGAGAAGATAGAGGAACTCAGAAAGAGCAGCGTCATTCAAGTAACACATTCTGTTCTTTGTCATTGGTATTTTATCCTAAATGAGTTTTTAAAAAGGTTACTTTTTTTCTCTTGGAATAAAATGTGTTTCTTCTTTTAATGGGTTCATGAACATAGGACAAACATGCAAACTTTAGGAGAGATGCAAGGAATTATGTTGTTTGTAGGGCAGGGAAGAATAGACACCTATTTTCAATCCCATGTCCAGCTTTCTGCCAGACCATAGTGTGCATCTGTGTATAACCCTAATGTGTAAGTAGAGTCCTAATTGTCCTGTCTACTTGGTGTCACTTTCAAAGAAACATCCTCAGCTAAAAGTAGTTAAGAACCCTGAGTATTTATTATCTTGTATCAATATAATTGACTTAATTATATATAATATACTTTTTAATAATGGCTTATTTTGTCAACTGCCTCATGACATTCCTGAAAACATCCCAATTGGCTGCCACAAGCCAATATAAACCACCTCCAGCATGCTATCTTGTGATCAGAAACTCACTTTTCATATATGTCTCTAGTTCAGTTTTTCAATAAATTGATTACTAAATTTTTCTGATTACAAAGAAAAAAGAACCCTGCAGTCTTTACTGCTGTCTATCACAAATCTACTGAGGGAAAATACATCTCTATATTCATCCAAACATCTTAAAATTCTTTCCCTATTGCCTCCACTCCCAATGTCATTCACTTGGGAACCAGCTGCCCCACCAAAATGTTTGTCTCTACCTCACCCACTCAAAATTGCAAAAGAAACAGTTCTAAAACCAAGTACTTGCCAGTTGTTTCTTTCCTACCTCTGCCCCCTCTTCCCTCTCTCTTCTACTCAGTCTCTTCTTTTCCAAGGAAAATCTTAGCATTTTCTGATCTGATGTATAGCCTCATTCCTAATTCTTGAAAGTCTGTCTCTCCTTACACATCTTTGGCTCCGTATCATGAAAGTGAAGAAAGTGAAGTGGAAATACAGAATTCTTGTATAAGGGTTGAAATCCAAAATTCTTGGAAGAAGATTATGAAGATGGCAAATACTCCCATCCGTTCATAAGTTTTTCTCCTTAACTCATATGTGGAAACACTTACAGTATTCTTTGTACCAGGTCTCCAACTCTTCAAGCTTCTTTCTGTACCAACCCTGCCTAAGCCACTCAGCACACAATGTATTTTATTGTGATGGACAAAGTAAAATTTGTCTTCTACAAAGGCGGCAGAAGCATAAATTGGAGTAAAAATAGCCTCTTCAACAAATGGTGTTGGGAGAGCTCGACAGCTACATGCAGAAAATTGAAATATGATCACCAACTGACACCATACACAAAAATAAACTCAAGATGGACAAAAGACTTAAATATAAGTTGCAACACCATAAAAGTCCTAGAGGAGAACATAGGCAGGAAACTCTCAGATATCCCACACAGCAATATTTTTACCAATATATCCCCTAAAGCAAGTGACAAAAGAAAAGAATAACCAAGTGGGACATCATCAAGATAAGAAGCTTCTACATGGCTAAAGAAAACATCAGCAAAATGAAAAGGGAGCCAACCATATGGGAAAATATATTTGCCAATGATACCTCAGATAGAGATTTGATTTCCAAAATATATTTAGAACTCACATGACTCCATTCCAGGAAGACAAATAATCCTATTAAAAATGGGCAAAAATTCTGGGCAGACACTTGTCCAAGGAAGAGATACAGAGGGTCCAGAGACTTATGAAAGGATGCTCAGCATCACTAGCCATCAGAGAACTGCAAATTATAACCACAATGACATACCACTTCACACCGGTCAGAATGGCCATCATAAACAGATCAACAAACATCAGGTGTTGGCGAGGCTGTGGAGAAAGGGGAACCCTAGTACACTGTTGGTGGAATGCAGACTGGTGCAGGCTTGTGGAAAACAGTTCAGGATTTCCTCAAAAAGCCAAAAATGGAACTGCCTTTTGACCCAGCGATACCACTGCTGGGGTTATAGCCTAAGAATCCCCAAAAGCCAATTCAAATGAACCTATGCACCCCAATGTTCATAGCAGCACAATTTACAATAGCCAAGTGTTGGAAGGAACCTAAATGCCCATCAGTAGATGAGTGGATCAAAAAACAATGGTACATTTACACAATGGAATACTATACAACAGAAAGAAAGAAAGAGCTACTACCCTTTGTGACAACATGGATGGAACTGGAGAGCATTATGCTAAGTACAATAAGCCAGGAGATGAAAGACAAATACCATATGATCTCACCTATAAGTGGAACCTAACCAACAAAACAAACAAGAAAAGAAAATATAACAAGCAACACTGAAAGAAGAAAGAAACCAACAGAGTCAAGAGGGAAGGAGGGAAGGGGGTGCGGGGAAAGGGAAGGATCAAGTTAAGGAACATGTATAAAGGACCCATGGACAAAGCCAAAATGGGGAAGGATTGAGGGAGGGAGAGGGAGGAGGGAGGCAGGGGAAAGTGGTGGCGGGAAGGTGGAGACAAATGTATTTGAACAAAAAATTAAAATTAAAAAGAAAAAAAGTTTGTGTTCTATGCAGGGTTTCCAGATTTAGGAAAAAGAAAACAAAATGGAATTAAAAAAGTCAAACAAACAAATAAAAACTAGACTCTTTGTTTCGTGCAATATATGAGACACATTAAAAACTTATTTATCTAAAGTTCAAATTTAACTGGGCAACTTTCATTTTAATTAGCTATGCTATTTCTGAGGGAATGGTAACACTGGAGGAACTAGCTTAATTTTTAAAACTTTTTTGAGAAATACTTGACATATATAATTGAATATGTTTAAAGTGTACACTGTGGTGACTTGACATTCATTCTGGAGTGGTTACTGAGGTCAAGATAATTAACACTTGCATCACCGTGTGTGTGTGGTGAGAATGCTTAAGAACTTCTCACAGCAACTTTCAAGTATACAATACCATGTTATTAACTATAATCACCATGCTGTACATTATATCTTCAGAACTAATTTTTCTTATAACTGAAAATGTGTACCCTTTGCCCTACATCACCCCATTTCCCCCTTCCTCCCAGCCCTTGGCAACCACCATTCTATTGTCTGTTTCTGTGAAATGCTTTTTTTAAGTTTTAATATTCCATATATAAGTGATACCATGAAGTGTTTCTCTCTCTGGCTGCTGTCACTTAGTACATCTGTCCCCAACCATTTTGGCACCAGGGACCAGTTCTGTGGAAGAAAATTTTTCCACAGATGGAGTGATGGGGTTGGTTTTGGGATGATTCAAGTGCATTATATTCAAGGTTACCTCCTGCTCTGCAGCCTGGTTGTTATCAGGCATGGACTGCTACGGGTCTGCGGCCCAGGGGCTGGGGACCTCTGGCTTAATGTGATTCTCTCAAAGTCCATCTATGTTGTCACAAATGACAAGCTTTCCTTTTTTTTAATGGCGGAATAATATTCTATGAGATATAAATATATATATCTCATATGTTCAGGATCCTTTCTTGCATCAAGGTATGTTTAGGTTATTTCCATATCTTGGCTTATTGTGCAAAATACTACAACAAACATGATTGTGCAGATATCTCTTCAAGATACTAGTTTGTTCCTTGGGCCATACATCCAGGAGTGAGATTGCTGGATTATCGGGTTTTGCAGAGTATATTTAATTGGTAAATTAAAAGCAGCAAATAAAGACACTTGTGAAATAGTACTGACAGCATTCTGAACCAGGAGGAAATCCAGAAGCTTGATATATATAGAGCTCCAAGGATGGTGAGAGACTCCAGCATGAGTTTGTGAAGCCAAATAGTAAATAGGTTTATCCTGTGATTCATTCAGATTGCCTTTCAGTTACTATGCTTTGTTGCTTTTTCCATGGTGTAGGGAATTTAAGTAATTTTTAAACAAAAAGATTCAGCGAAAATATATGGAATAAGACAAATGGAATTTGGAACAAAAAACTATGTGAGAACCGAGTAACTGCTTATGGGGCAAGCTCAGATTCATTGCTTCCTGTTTGCCATCTCTGTTACCACCTCCTGCCTTTTTCTCTACTTCTAGGAGTCCTGTTTGCATTTTTCCCTGTAACTCATCCTCCCTTATTTCAAAAACATCTTTTCTATCTTCATAGGGATGTGCAGGAAAGTAACCTCAAATTCACTTGAACCATCATCACCTGCTGTTAAGTATTATGTGTCCCTGTGCTTGTAAATATGCCCCTCCCACATGCATTTAACAGACACAAACACTGTTTGTCTTATATATTAAACAGTAAGCAGGCTAAGGGCAAAGACCAGGTCTTCGCATCCTAACAGTGGCAGGAAGATGTTTAATACAGATGCTTAAGACAATGCATTGCTGTCTTACACATGCATTAGTGATGAGCTCACTCTGCTCTCAGTTGCTATAATTAGTTCAATACATGACTAATCACACTTCTCTGAAATAGAGCTGTCAGCAGTGAGAGCGGTGGTGGGCCCCATGAGAATAACTTCTTACTGTTGTTTTGCTAACCTGAATTTCCTTTCCCTGATCCCCAGAACTTAGGGAAACACTGTGCAAATCCAAGAAGTAATAGGAATTCTTCAGTTTCAGCATGATATTTGCTGAAAGATTAACACACCTGCCCGGTCTCTTTGGGGAAATCATGGAGGTCCAGTCTTCCGTGATTTGTAGCAGACATTTCCTTGAGAGATCTGCACATCAAAAGTGAACAGAAAGGTTGTCTTTAACATACAGCCTTGATAGCTGAAATTTCAACTGGTCTCAGAACATAACTTCTGCTTCTTTGAAGTGTTTGCCTGCTAATGGGGACCGGTCACTGGTATTTTACTAGATTTAATCCTATTCTGGATAAATGCCGTGGCTCTAAATTAATATAGTGGTTTTTTTTTTTTTTTTTTTTGTTTCCTCTTCCAGTGGAACCTGATTTTGCATCCAAAAAGTCATGATTTCTTCTCATTTTATTAAGCACTTTTCTGGTCCCTGAGCCAGGTTGGTCTGAATGATGTTGGTGAGATGGAGGCCTTGGGTTTTATTCTTTCCTGAGTCCATTCGTTTCATAAAATGGGGAAACCATAGCCTTGGCTATGTGACTCAACGCGAGGGTGTTCTAGTGAAGCTTGAGGTCTGGTGGAAGTAGTGTGGGAGGGCAGGTGGGAGTGGGAGGTTAGGTAGGGGTGGGATGGGAGTGCAGGTGGGGGTGGGGTCTGATGAAGGTGTGGTGGGCATGGAGGTAGAGTGAAAGGCAGATAATGGTGGTGGCCTTTCGATGGAGAGTTTGGCTTTTTAGTTTGAAGCACTGGGACTTCAGCATAGGTCCTCCTTAGAGCTGGCAGGAGTCAGTCTTACTGTACCAGTCCTAACATGCTGAAACTCAGTATTGCAGGCACCATCAAGATCTTCTCATTGAAATTTAAGCACAGATCAGTATGTTTCAAGCCTGAAATATACAGCAGCACATCCTGCTTTACACGAGCTGTTAATGTGGATTGACCATGATATGATTTCAGAAATACAAATTTATTATTTTGAGTCTGTGTTCCAGATTTCTACAGATCTAGTTTCAGCAGTGGAATTCCGCAGGTCCTTTGCTCATATCATATTGTTTGCTATTTTGGTGTTGAATTTTATTTTTATTTTTATTTTATTCATTTATTCATTTATCTTTTAATTGTTCAAATACATTTGTCTCCATTTTCCCAACACCACCTTCTCCTGCCCCACCTTCAATCCTTCCCCACTTTGGCTTTGTCCATGAGTCCTTCATACATGTTTCTTGACTCAACCCTTGTTGGTGTTGAGTTTTATGTGTTCTTTGTCAATTTTGGATATTAACCCCTTATCAGGTATATCATTGGCAAATACATTCTCCCATTCAGTGGGTTGTCTTTTCCTTTTGTTGATAGTTTCCTTTGATGTATAAAAACTTTTTAGTTTAGTCCCATTTGTTTTTCTTTTGTTTCCCTTTCTCAAGGAGATATGTTAGAAAAAATATTGCTATGAGAAATGTCTGAGATTTTACTGCCTGTGTTTTGTTCCAGGAATTTTTATGGTTTGGAGTTTTACTTTTGAACCCCCTATATTCATTGCAGTGTTATTTACAATAGCCAAGATTTGGAAGCAACCCAAGTGCCCATCAGTAGATGAGTGTATAAAAAAAGCTGTGGTACATTTACACAATGGAATGCTGCTCAGCCATAAAAAAGAAGGAAATCTTGCCTTTTACAACAGCATGGATGGACTTGGAGGGTATTATGCTAAATGGAATAAGCCAGTCAAAGAAAAACAAATGCCATATGGTTTTACTTGTATGTGGAAAATAATGAATACAACAAACAAACAAAATAGAAACAGACTCATAGATACAGAAAATAGACTGACAGCTGTTGGAGTGGGTGGGGTTAGGGGGCTGTGTGAAAAAGGTGAAGGGATTAAACAAAAAACCAAACCAAAACAAAAAAAAAAAAACCCCAAACCCAAAGAACCCAAACCCTCATAGACCAGACATCAATATGGTGATTATCAGAGGGAAGGGGGGATGGTGGAGGCAGGTAGAAGAGAGTAAAGGGAAGATAAATGGTGGTGGAATGAGACTAGATTGTGGATGGTGAACATACAGTGCAGTATACAGATGATGTGTTATAGAATTGTACACTTGAAACCTATGTAATTAACCAATGTAACCCCAATAAATTAAATAAAATATACATTTTAAAAAAGAAATACAAATTTATATTTCCAGGAAAATTTCTATTTCTCTTCCCTATGCAGAGACTTTAGGTGTTTATCTGAAATTTTAAAAATCATTCAGATTTGTCTTCCTTGCTTAGAGGATCATCCTTTGTTGTCAAGAAAATAGAGTGACTTACAGTTCTGGTGACTTTTAGTCAAATTGTAAACTGGATGAAAGTCACCTGGATTCATCTCACTCCCATCTTTTATATTGGATTCCCACTTTTATTTCTACCTAGGACTTTGGTCTTTAGTTTTTCTTGTCTTTCTCCATGTCCCAGTTGGGCCCTTATTTTTTTTCATGTTTGCAGTTTTCCACCTTCAAAATAATCTGGCTTTTGTTGGAATTCCCCAGGACACAACCAGAAGAAATCTGATAAACTACTTTTACTAAGATGGAATTGATGATAGGGGGCAGGTTCCACCAATAGACAGGATTTGCATTTCTCAGGGATCTGAAAGCAGAGTATCAAAGATTTATTTTAATGAAGAGAAAACTGAAACTTAGACAAGTTAGGAGAGTGATTTGCTCAGTAACACGGCTTTTTATATTTGCCATAGAATCAGAACCTAGGTTTTCTGTTTGTAATGCTGGTATAAGTTTCACAAAATCAGTGTTTCTCAGTCTTAAGTCATCCAAGTCACAAGTCATTCAATGCATTTTAATTAACCTTTTGTTATGTAAGTGTGTCTTAATATTTCTGAAATTATACATTTGAAAGTTATAGATTTTAACTTTAGATAAATGTAATTTATACACACATACACATGACTGTTCTAATATACACTAAAATAAGTAAGACTTCGCTCAAATGAAAAGAATAGTTACCTGTAGATTTCCTAAAATCATCTTGGGGACCACCAGTTGGGTGTGACTTTGTTACAGAACAAAAGGATCCATGGGAGGCGGGGCGGTGCCCAGATGCTATTACCGAAACAACGACACCCTTCTTCCGGGACCCCTTGGTTGTGGGTCCTTTGCCCGCCGCCCTTGGAATTACGTCTCTGAATGGCAGAGTTTGGTGAGAAGGAAAAGGAACTATTTATTCAAAAGTTATACAAGTTTGATTATGGCTAAATGTCACCCTTAAACCTCAAAATCCCTTCAAAACAATCACCAGCACACACGCCGTCCTGCCTTCCCCACTTTGCCCAGTTTGCCCAGTCAGGCCTGTCAGGGGTACCGCCCTTCAGAAGAAAAAGAACAGAATTCGGGGCTCGGCTAGGCCGGCTTCTCGCGGGTCTCAGCACCATCTACTGCGTAGCCACGATCTCCAGCTCTTAATCCATGTGGCACCTTCTCCTGGCCCACTAGCAAGAGTCCTTTCTCCCCTTTCTTGCCACGTGGTTTTTACACACTGTTCCCCAGAGTCTGCGTCCCTTTCTCTCTCCTGCAGGCCCCTGTCTCTCCTCTTTCTCTCTCCCAGTTGCATTCCTTATATAGTCTTTGAAACCTTCCTGATTAGCTTTGGTGATATGCAAAATAACCCTCTTTGCATATGAGGAATGGAGCTATCCTGTTATTGACATGCAAAATGACTCTCAACAGCCCTGCTCAAAGCTCCCATCCCCCATGGCGGCCTGCCCTGGGTGGGGAGAATATATTTTTCTGGGACACCCCAATCCCTGGACCCCGTTACAAATACCCTTTGGGGGGGCCCTGGCTGTGCCCCATTACAACTTCATCTTAGGAAACTAGGAAACATGAAATTATAGCTGTGATCTCTTATAATGTCTTAACCTCCTTCTCTGGGAATTTTTGACTGTTCGGTTGGTAGCCTGAAAAGAGGCAGAGAGAAGTCTCCTTGTTCAAAATACTTCACAGAGCTAGTGGTCCACCCTTTGGGGTCAGTCATTCTTGGGTTCTGAGTAAGATTGAGGCCAGGACAACAGACATAGATCAAAGTTAAACTGTGTGCCTTTCAAAGTAAGACCTTTCAGCAAATTTCTTCAACTAGAAGGTTTCTAAGAGAGAAAATCATTTGATTCCCCTATAAAGCTAGATACCAGATGGTACAGAACAGTGATTTTTCATTTAAGCTAATTACTAAAATTCTGTGGCACAGCAAAAAATGTTATATTTTTTTGCTGATCTGACAGAAATAAAGGTATATATATATTTTTTAATCCTCATCTGAGGGTATGTTTCTTTTTCTTTCTTTCTTTCTTCTTTCTTTCTTTCTTCCTTCCTTCCTTCCTTCTGTCTTTTCTTTCTTTCTTTCTTTCTTTCTTTCTTTCTTTCTTTCTTTCTTTCTTTCTTTCTTTCTTTCTTTCTTTCTTTCTTTCTTTCTTTCTTTCACCTTCCTTCCTACCTTCCTTCCTTCCTTCCTTCCTTCTTTCTCTTTCTTTCTTTCTTTCTTTCTTTCTTTCTTTCTTTCTTTCTTTCTTTCTTTCTTTCGCCTTCTTTCTTTTCTTTTCTTTCTTTCTTTCTTTCTTTCTTTCTTTCTTTCTTTCTTTCTTTCTTTCTTTCTTTCTTTCACCTTCCTTCCTTCCTTCCTTCCTTCCTTCCTTCCTTCTTTCTTTCTTTCTTTCTTTCTTTCTTTCTTTCTTTCTTTCTTTCTTTCTTTCTTTCTTTCTTTCTTTCTTTCTTTCTTTCTTTCTTTCTTTCTTTCTTTCTTTCTTTCTTTCTTTCTTTCTTTCTTTTTCTTTCGAGGTAGGGAGAGGCAGAGCAAGAGGGATCAACATTGATATGGAAAACATATCAGTTGCATCCTGTATGCTCCCTGGCTGGGGATTGAACCCACAATGTAGTTATATGCCCTGACTGGGAATTGAACCCACCACCTTTTGATGCATAGGACGATGCTCCAACTGACCCAGACAAGGCAAAAATAGGTGTAATGTTGATTCATTCACACTGGATGGCTGTTGTTGTGTCGTGTTGGCTGTTGTCATGCTTTTATCTGACCATGTAAAGGAAAAGAGGTCAGTGCCCCTGAGTAAATAGTCAGGTATTGCATGTTTTGAAAATTCTTGTGGCACACCAGTTGAAAACTGCTGGTATAGAAGGATGAATAAGACATGGCCTTTGTCTATACAAAGAACTTGTCTATAAGTGATGATAATTGCAGGTAAGTGGAGACAAGTTCCACTATAACTGAAGGGAAATGGGACACATTTAATAATTTTTTCACCCAAATACCATGACCACTCCAAGGACGGAAAGCTCATGATTCATAACTGGGCATGGAGGGAGCAGAGATGAGTTGCTGCAAGAGTTAGCATTAGAACTGGGCTGTAGGATGAGGTAGGGGGGCAGGAAAAGCTGTGCTGGAGGAACAGGTGGAGGTTGGGCTCCCTGTGCAACTTCCAATGCCTAGGACTTCATTGATGTGGTCCAGTGTAGGAAGACTCTGCTTTCAGATTATATATGGGATCTTCATATTGCGTTGAGAACTTGGAACTCTTGTATTTACTTCCTTAGTTTAATCAATAAATTATGTTCAAGCAGAGCTAGTAAGTGAGCAATTGGTTCTCCAGAGCTTCATGATACTGTGCCCAAGATCCTTATTTTTCCTTTCCTGGAAGTGCTCAGTCCTTCCTAGTCTGCTAAGAACTTTGAAAACTTGGCCCCCAAAGAAGAAAAGACTAGATTTTGAATCGTGCTATTTTGAGGACTCTCAGCATCATCACCTTTGTAGACTTCTTCATTTGTTCAATGTAGCATACACTACATAGTGCCTCTCACAGGCCAGGCACTCTTATAAGCACTTTACAAATAAAACCCCTCAGAGTAACACCACAAAAAAAACCCAAAAACTATTATTACTCTTGTGGCAGATGAAATCAAGGGTCTGTGCAGAACTGCCCTGCTCCCTTGAGCATCTTCGTGTAGACCAGCCCCTGGTGCAATGTTAGTCCCAATAATTGGCACTTGCTTCTATGTCATAGAACTTCCCTGAGGCTGTGGAGCCTGCTTTGCCCGTGTTTTTGTCAGAGTATTTGGAGGTTTGTGTCTCCTTTGCTCAGCCCTGTACCAATGACTGAGAGGTGTATAGATACTCCAGCTCTCTTGACCCTGATTAAGATGACTTCGAGGTAAGACCAGCACCATCTCCAGAGCTTCCCTAGGGTTTGATTCAAGGTTTCCCTCTGTGGATTCTTCTTGATATCACATGTGCCCGTTTCATCCCTGCTTCACTTCCCTGCTATGCTAATATTCTTAAGAATGCTTCCTAGTAAATTTAAATTTTCACCTAGATTATTATTTCAGAGTTTACTTCTGGAGAGCTCTACCTGAGCTGATCCTAACTTTGCAGTTAAGGAAACTGAAGCTCAGAGAGTTTAAGTAATTTGCCTAAAGCCACTCAGCTGGTAACTGGTAGACCTGGGATTCTAACTCCAGCACTTTGGCTTCGTTTTAACCTTGAGGAGTAGGAGGAAAGGACCATGAAGCCAGATGTGGCAGCGGAAGAAGCCTTCTTTAAGGAAGATGTTGCAAGGATGGTGATCTCCTAGGAGTACCAAAGCAGGGGTTAGATGAATTGGAAAGAATGCTCTAGAATCAAGTTGAAAGCTATCATTAGACAACAGAGAGGAGAATTTGACAATAGCGTAGTGGTTGCTTGAGGTTGGAGGGATGGAGAAATTGGAAATTGTGTTCAATGGACATAAAGTTTCAGTTGAGCAAGACAAATACTTTCTAGAAAACTGCTGTTCAATATTGAGCCTATACTTAACAATCATGTACTGTTCTCTTTAAAAATTTTGTTAAGGGTACTCCTGCCACATTAAAAACAAAACAAAATAAAAAAAAAATTGAGAAGCTTGACACCATGGCCAAGAGCACAAGCTTCAGGGTTATACAAAGCTAGCATGGATTCTGTCTCCGCACTGTCGAACTGCATGACCTTGTTTAAATCACAAAGTCTTTCTGAATTTCTGATTTTCCATCTGCGAAATGGGGTTAATGATTTCCACTTCACAGGGTTGCATGAAGTAGTTCACTCTATGCCTGGCACATACATAGGCAGTACTAAATACATTATAGCCATTATAAATTCCGTATCTTTGCAAAAGTTAGTGTGCTTATTTTAAGGACAGGAAGGTAGAGAGAAATGGAAAAACTTAACAGGGTTGGGAACAGAACGGATTCGTTATAACACTTAATTACCTCTTCCAAATGCTATGAGTATAGATTTTCAGGTACATTTGTCTTTAGAGAGTATCTGTGGTATTTTGGGGATGCCCTGGGAATCCAACCAGCATGCATTGCCTTATTTTTAATTGGCAAAGATACTCAAAGACCTAAGTAATGCACCTATAAATGAGATGTAAATTGAGGAAGGTTTGTTTATATTTTAGATAGTTGAGATCCACAATTATTTATCAAGCCATTTAACCATCTAGCCATCAACTTTATTGGACATAAAAGAAAAAATTGTTGCAAAACGATGCTGAGAATGATGACAATATGACATTTCCTAGGTGACCTGAAATTGTCATTTTATTCTCACTGGCCTCAATGATGCAATGTGAGGATACATTTGTAAAGCTCTGGGCGCAGTGCCTGCAAGAAGCTGCTCACTGGGTATTAATTGGCTTCCTTTACTCCTGCTCCATGTACCTGGGATTCTTGGAGAAGGTGTGTCCCTGAATTTTAGGGACCCAGGTGTTTGTAGTGTTGACATTTACTGTAAGATCTTTAGGTAGATTCTGTAGAGACTTCAAAGGGTATCTTGAATTGGATCTGTTTCAAAAGAGTGCTACAAATACTTTAAAAAAGGATGATAATCCTTTCAAAATGCCAAAAAAGTATTTGAAAATAAGACAGGTCATCATTGTGTCAATCTACTAAGCAGCTAACACCATCTCTACAGTAACTGAAAAGAGACCAGGAGGTTACTGTTTCTATGGATAAGCAAAATTATATCCTTTGATTATTTCCCTCAGTCTCTTAAAGCTCTTAAAAAGAATAAAATCATATGGAAATTATGCATAATTCAAGTGACCTCTCAGTGTCATTTTCTATAGAATAAAATTTCTATAGAATAGTAAATCATAAGACTTAGAATATTCATTTATCATTTGTACATTCAGGGTTTGATTCAACAAAATTGATAGTGATGTCCTTCATTTTCTTGTGCATTAATGTACTTAACAAGGAAAGAAATTCAATGATAATCATTCTATATTTTATTTAAAGTAATGGAGAAAATTCTGAGTTAGTGTTTTCAGAAAACAACACACACATTATTTCATTTGACATACAAAGAGCAAGCCATAGAAATGATTACATTTTTATGCAGATGCTGTTTATTTTCTGCATCTTCTCAGTCCCTTTTACCAGTGCTTTTTTCTGAGATTTTCTAAAGGAGATAGAATGGGACAGGTTGCAAATTTAAGCAGAGTGATAGAAATTTAACCAAATGGGATGAAAACTTAATCAGGGCTGTTTATTTATTTATTTATTTATTTATTTATTTATTTAAATTTTCTTTTTCAATTACAGTTCACATTTAATATTATATTAGTTCCAGGTGGGTTTGATATGGTTTGATAATCATATACTTTACAAAGTTTTCCCCTGATATTTCCAGTACCCACCTGGCACTGTACATAGTTATTACATTTTTATTGACTATATTCTCTGCGTTGTACTTGACATCCCCATGACTATTTTGTTACTACCAATTTGTACTTCTTAATCCCTTCACCTTTTTCACGCAGTTCCCTAACCACCTTCCCCTCTGGCAACTGTCAGTCTGTTCTCTGTAGCTGTGAGTCTATTTCACTTATTTTGTTTTGTTTGTTCACTTATTTTTTTCTTTAGATTCCACATATAAGTGAAATCATATGATATTTGTCTTTCTCTGACTGACTTATTTCACTGAGTTTAATAGCCTCTGGCCCCACCCATGCTATTGCAAATCGTAAGATTTCATTCTTTTTTATGGCTGAGTAATATTCCATTGTCAAATGTAACTTTTTTATCCACTTGTCTGTTGATGGGCACTTGGGTCACTTCCATAACTTGGCTATTGTTAAATAATGCTGAAATGAACCTAGGGGTGCATATATTCTTTTGAATTAGTGTTTTGGATTTCATTAGATATATGTCTCAAACTGGAATCACTGAGTTTCATGGCAGTTTCGTTTTTAAAATTTTTGGCACCCTCTATACTGTTTTCCATAGTGACTGCGCCAATCTGCGTTCCCAACAACAGTGCCTGAGGGTTCCCTTTTCTCCACAAACTCATCAACACTTGTTTGTGGATTAAGACAATGTTTAAATAAGGTCCATGTCTAGGGGTCAGCAACTGACCAGTGAGGCCTTTTACATACATAAAGTTTTATTGGAATACAGCCATATCCATTTGTGTCCCTAGTATCTGTTTCTGCTTTTATGCTGCTATAGCAGAATTGATTGGTGACAAAGAGAGTGTGGCCTATAAGCCTAAAATGTAAATCTCATGTTTTGAAGAAGTTTGCTGGTCCCTGGCCTGTGCCATAGGTCTGAAAATCGTCTTTGCTGATGGCCTCTAAAGAATTCTTGGATGGATAAGATGGAAGGATGGTATATGTCAGTCTTGGTCTCCAAGTTCAGGTTAGAGCTGTTACTGTTACAGAGAATGGGGCTGTGGATAATGGGCTGCTTAATTCAAGTGTTTGTGTTGTTTGGAACTTGTCATCAGCAGTCTAAAAAACTGATAGATATACTATTTTTTACCCAAATGCCATCTTATTGATATAAAAGCATCTGAAGATGCCCATGGAGAGCCCTGGTAGGGGTTAATGGGACCTTTTGTGGCCCTGATTGTTCTGGGGGATAAATATTTGAAGACCATCTTGCAACCTTCTTCCCATGCAGCAGGTCCAGAGAGGATCTCTATAGAGTTCCCCATGGGCTGGGCGTGGCTGGCCATTTATAGGCAGGAGTACCAGATTCATAGACTCTTGTGAGCTCTCATTGTATAGTTCAATATATCTACACTAGTAAAGAAAATTTGTGTTCTGTGAATTAAATCAAAGTATTCCACCATTAAAAGTGAATAATGAACAGTTTTAATTTAATAAGAAAAAATAATGGATACATTCATCAATTTCACATTTTTCCTTTAAAGTCTCAAAAATTTTTGGTGCCTGCTACATTTCCCTTTATTATTAATTCATGCATATATTCACTTATTCAACAAATATTTTCAGCAGGCCTTTTATGTGCATGTACCAGGTACTGTGTTAGAGGCCTAGAACAAAGAAATGAAGAAACAAGATATATTCTCTCTTCTCATGTAACCTAGCCCAGAAGGGTAGCTATTAGATAAGTTGTTAATATTTTTGAAGTTAGGATACCTGGATTCAAATCCTAATATCTCCACTAGCTAGTTGGGCAGCCTTCATCAAATTTCAAAACCTCCTCATGCATCTGCTTTCTTATATATAAAATGTGAAGAATAGCTTATAGGGTTGTAATGATTCTGACTCCAATTGCGATGCGTGGTTTTATTCTCCACACCAAGCAATTCTCTAACACTATTTAGCTGTTCTACAATTCAACTCAATTCTGACACTATCTACCTGGAGATACTATCAGGTCCCACAGGTTAAGGATTCAGTCCCACAGGATTCTCCCTCCCCCCATTTCAGATGCCAATCACAAAGCCATGTTGTCATCTGTTTTTCTGACCAGCTCTAGACTGGAGGTTCCAGTGACACCGCTCCCCACCCCCGCACTTGGGTTCCACTAATTTGGCTTACAGAATGCAGATATACATTTTATTTACTAGATAACTGGTTTGTTTTAAAAGGATATAACTCAGGAAGAGTGCATAGGGTGTAGGTAGGGGAAAGGGATGTGGAGCTTCCATGCTCTCTGAGTGTGCCCCTTCCCCTCCTCTCTGTGTGTCTACTGGCCTAGAAGCTCTCCAGGCATTGCTGGTGTGGCGGTTTATAGAGGCTTTAGTAAATAGGCATTTTTGCTTAAATCATTGGTCATTGATGATTAAACTCAATCTCTAGCTATTCTCCCCTTCCCGAGGTTGGGGTGGGACTGAAAGTTCCTACCTTTTAATCACATGCTTGGTTCACTTGGCAACCAGTTCCCATTCTTAGCTCCTTTCCCAAAATAACTTCGTTAATATTAATTCAGTTGTATTTGAAAGGAGTTTGCTATGATGATCAAGATACTTTTTATCACTCTTATCACTTAGGAAATTCCAAGGGTTTTAGGAGTTCTGTGCCAGGAATAGGGATGAAGGCCAAATACATATTTCTTATTATAAATCACAGTATCACAGGTTGTTGTGAGACTAAAATGAGCTATCAGACTGAAAGCATTTGGAAGGGAATATTGTTTGCACAACAGTAAGTGTAGGTTAAGTGGTAGTGCTTGTTGTTTTAGGTAAATGTACAAATAAATGTATAGTTTTGGATTGGGATACATGCTATGAAGAAAAAGAACAAGTTTCCATGAGAAAGTAAAAAACAGAGACCTACTTTAGATGGTGTGGAAATGGTGCTGTGAGAAGGACTGAGATTTGAAACCTGGGAAGCATGCAGGCAGAGTTGGGGCAGAACATTTTAGCCAAAGGGATCATTATGCACAGTGACCCCAAGGCAGAAAGTGAGTGGGCAGTGTTCCAAGGTCTGAAAGAAAGCCATTGCTGTCTACAACTTACTGAGCCTTCCTGAGGCTGCCATTTGGGAATATAATTAATACCCTTAGCCTGAAGATATTAAGAGGAAATACATGTAGAAGCATACAGAATAGGGTCAGACATAGAATAAGCATGGAATAAATATCAACCATTATTACTATTGTGGATATTATTTTTGTTGTCATTCTTATTATGGAATATTTTTAATTCCTCCTCTTGGACAACAATGGACTTCAGTTTTAATCTGGTTTTCCTAGGATTTAAATTGTCATATATTCAGAGAAAAGTATTTTCTGATATTTACAAGCAGTGATTTATAAACATTTGAGGACCACAGAAAAATTGTTCTGATGATAGTTGGTCTGATGAATGCCAAGAAACTTCTCAGAAGAATTCACATTTAACCAAGAAACATAAGTTTGCATTCAATCTTAGGCATTTCATTGGCCCCTAATTAGATAGTTCTGATTAATTATAGAACCAGAGTCATGGAAACATGGAACAGTCTGACAGCAACCAGAGGGGCGAGGGGAGGGGCATTAAGGTGGAAAGAAAGGGGAAGTGACTAGTCAAAGAACATGTCTGAATGACCTATGGACATGGACAACAGCGTGGGGACTGACTGCGGGAGCGGGGGTTGGGCTTGGTGGAGGAGGGCAAGGGGGGAAAAATTGGGACAACTGCACTAGAACAACAATAAAATATTTAAAAAGAAGAAAGTTTCTGAAAAACTGAAAACTTTATTTTCACTGAGTTAGTTTTTTACATTCTTTTTAAAACATATTTAGTCCGTGCTAAAATGCATATTTTCTCTACCTTAACATCTCAGATCCTGGGTTATTCCTTATAATTGGTACTATGTCACAGTCTAATTGGCAGCTTTTTCTTTCTTTCTTAGTGACATGTAAGACAATCTTAGGTCAGTGGAGTCTTGGATTTGACAAAATATGGTGCATGCTTTCATAAAGTGGCCTAGCAGATTTCAAGATGCCCAATTATTAGGTCTCAGTGCAATGCTTTTCATTCTTCAACAACTTCCTTTTCTCAAGATTTCAAAATCAAGTTTCCTTCCATCCATTGACAATTTGTTTTCCTCTAGAGAGGGATTCCTGGCAGGGCCACCCATTCTGATTGCAGGTTTGTACACTGCACCAGGTATCTTGCCAAAGGGATGCTGAAATCTGACCATCACCCCTTCATCAGCCATGGTCCTGGCCAGCCGTACCTGCCCACAGAAAGGGCTGTGTGTGTGTAATTTATCCATGGTGAATGGTTGCTGTTTGTAAGTTGTGTACCGAGAGAAGTCACCTTTTTATAATTCACACAAGGCATAGCTTATGCAAGCAACAGATCTGATTCCTAATACCATGGTCTTAATTTGCTCTCTTACCTACCCAGTCATCCCTCTGTCTTCATTGTGTCTAGGTGTTGTCTTATCTTTCAATGAGTCCACATTCAGAAACATTGTATCTGGTGGGTGTGAATTTTTTTTTTGTTTGACTTCTTGGCATCCATTTCTCCTTTCAGTCATTGTTCTCTGATTTTCCTGTGGACAGTCACTCCTGCTCACAAGTTCAACTCAGGAGATTTGGGAGGGGTTCAGGCAGGGATAGGAGCATCAGACTAGATTTTAGGTGGTCAGCACCTTAGGCTTCCTGAGGGGGTTCAGACTTACCCAGGATTAAAAAGATACTGTGGGATTTGTTCCTATGAATCCTGGCCAAGGGATTCTTGTTTAGTGGGATTTCAAAAGAAGAGGATGTGAGTCTGGACCTGCTATAGTGGCCTTGAGACCACAGTGGTGGAGCCTCTCTGAGAATGAAGCCAGTAGCCTGGAAGGCTGAACTGAGAGGATGAGAGAAACTGAGTTTGGATTATATCATTTAGGATTTGAAAATAGTTGTATCTGAAGCCAACCTATTCCTGAACTTTTTATGACCTGAATGGGTAAATTCCCATTTTTGCTTAAGCGTGTTTGGGTGGGTTGCTTTGTGATTTGCATTTGAAGAGTCCAGATACACCCGCTTTTGAAGCCCATTAGTCTGCACCTAGAACCAGTTCCCCCATAACTATAAATAGAAGGACCTTGGTTTGTCCTGCCTGTCTTCCTGGGTCTCTTTATCGCTCTGTCTCTCTTTTCATGTTTCTGCCTCTATTTATTGTTTCATTTCTCTATCTCTGTTTTTTTCTCTCTTCCTTTGGGAAGCTTTAACAAGCTAAAGCTGAGAGATTTTTTATTGTTGATGAGGTAGGAAGAAGGGTATCATCTATTAGCCCAAAAGATAGAGCTCTCTGGGCAGACTTGAGAGATTTTATTGTTACCTCTGTTCTGTTTTTACTGAGCACTCTCTGGTTCAAGTTTTTATAAATAAAAGATACCTGGGTCTAGAAAGAAAATGTTTTTGTTAGCTAGGTTTGTAAAATATGAATGAGCTCAGAATTCAGTAGAAGGATTAGTGATCACTTGCTGTTTCTGAATGAGTATTCTCAGAATTGGGGATATTGTAATCTTCAACAGTTAGGTGTCAATTATTGTTAGCAAATAAAGTTCTGAAAGTAAGGAACATTTATTGAATCAAGTCCAAATGCAGTAACTCTGGCTTATCTAGAATGAGTAAGATGATGGAATGTAAGCTCCATGAGGGTAGGGATTTTTTACCTTATTCATTGCTAACCAACTGCTGAATACATAGAAGACACTCAGCAAATATTGGTTGGTTGAATGAATGAAGAATTAGAATTCATGTGTTTTGGTTGAATGGACTCTGTTCTTCAGTTACCATATCCTCTTCCAGTTATTTTGTGAATTAAATGTGGGAATTTCTCAGTGGAAAAGGTGTGTTCATAATAAAATCTAAGCAGAAATTTCTGGTTTCTCTGTTTCTACCCAGGCCTTGTTGTAGTTTCAGAGTTGCCCGCCGTTGGGCTCAGTTGGGCAGCTCTGGTGGTGAGATGCCGTCTCACTATTATGGAACAACCTCTTCCTTTCTCATGCAAATGCCCCACCTGGAAGCATCAGTTTACCAGCAATTCTGGATTACTGTCTATCTAAATTATGCCTTAGGCCAACTTCATTCGTAGTTAAAGGAATAACTGACAACTTGTATATAAAGATATGACATTTTCTCTGTTGCCTGAAGGATTTCCTAATATGATTGTTTAGATCCACTCTCTTCAAACCCTATCACATCATACTCCTCTCTGTCACGGATGGCCCCAGCATCCTTCATTTTCTTCGGCATTAATTAGCCAGTGGGTAACTCTTCAAAGTCATGCTAAATCACTAAGCCACTGTGTCCCCATTTGGATTCTGAAGTCATTTAACACATTAGGTAAATATACATGGGATCTCCCAAGTTTTATACTGGGTAGTAATACTTCTTCATATGATTTTTCCTGTATTTCCATTTGAGTTGAAGGAAGTCTATGACTAGCTGATAGTATGCTTATACAGTTAATGCTTCCTAGGGCCAAAAAATAAGGGGGGAGGGCAAATATCTGTATGGTTTTCTTTCACTGGAAACTCTTATTTACAAAGTAGGTGCAGGTGCATACTTCCAGGGCGCAGTTTTATACCTGCTTCAATGGCATGATGTATAAAGTCTTCAGAGGGAGTCTTTGAACTACAGATAAACAATGAGTTATTTCCCACAGGGGATTTAAAATCACAGTCCATTATAGCTATTGACAAAAGACAGGTTATTCTTTTCCCTGTAGCTAATACAGGGAGCCAGGTGATTCAGACTCCTAAATTATATGCTTTTTTCCCTCCCCTCTCCAAAGTTACTTACTAGGAATTTAAAGTATAATGACTGTATATTGGGTGGTTATATAATTTTGTAGTCTTACTGAACTGCTCCCTTTTCATTTAAGGCTGAATTCTTAATAATTAAGGAGCTTTGCACATTTTCAGAAAGTGTTGATATCTGATCTTGCTTGGAGTGACTTAGACCTTAAATGTTTGATATGGTAGTCACTGCTTTTGCAGTGGTAATTGCATCAGCACCACACTGCATTCACTCAATCATTTCATGTTTTTATATTTTGAAACCCCTTGAGCTACATTTAATGATAAAGGCTCATAGTTTGAAGCATTAACTTTTGTTGTGTGATATACATTATCCATGGTGATCCCTTTACAGAAGATTAATCCTAACTCCTTGAGTGTCTATATGGGCAAAAGGAGTAGGAGGGTAAACAGAATTGTCTTGATAATTTCAGCCAATAACAACAATGTTTTTGTCTTGATGGTAAAGAGTGTTATTCGCAATCAAGATAAATGTATCTTTTGATGGAATTCTATGGATTGTGGTATGTTTCTCTTTGAAAGGCAGCCCAAGGTTGTAACACAGCCAGGGGGCTCATAGATTTCAGATTGACATCGTTTATATCTCTCTAACTTGACAGAACATTACAGGTGTTGTGATTGATTTTCATTGGATTTACAAAACTTGAAGGTAGCATCATCTGGGGAAAGAGAGTCTTCAGCTGAAAATGAGGGAACTTAACTCTCATCTGTTACTCTTTGGCAAGTCATTTAACTCTCCTTGTATTAGTTTATGATCTTTTGTGACTGTTCTGTTGTTTAGTGGATAACATGTACATAACCTCAGTTGGCTCAAGTGAACAGGAAGAGAGGAAACTCCCACTGATAGGCTAACAAGATAGGGCATAAGATTTAACAAATTTAGCATGAGATAGGTGGGTATAACCCCTAACCTACCTTGTTGTGTGACTTAACATTAGCAAGTTATTTAACCTCTTTGAACCCTATTTTCTCATTTATAAATGGAAATACTCTTTGGGAAAAAATGTTTGAAAAACGGGACTTTTACAAAATTTAATAATTGTTGTCTTCAATTTTTATACATGTGTGCAGATTTCCAAATATATATATAAACACATATTTGCCCTGTGTTTAACCTACAATGAAGCAAACATTTAAATGGAAATTTTTGTGCCCTTCCTTTTCCACTGTCCTTTTTATAACCATCCTATCCACAAATAGATATATAAGAACTTGTGTAACAGTTTAAAAAAATTCCCTCTAATGGGGGAAGCCTAGTAAGAGCCATAATATACTTGAAACTGGATTCAGTTGCAGATAGAGAAAGTGGTAAAAGAAGCTGAAAATACAGAGGACCCAGAGGCATTTGAAAGGATGCTCAGCATCACTAGCCATCAGAGAAATGCAGATCAAAACCACCATGAGGGACCACCTCACACCAGTCAGAATGGCCATCAGAAACAGATCAACAAACAACAGGTGCTGGCGAGGCTGTGGAGAAAAGGGAACCCTAGTCCACTGTTGGTGGGAACGCAGACTGGTGCAGCCACTGTGGAAAGCAATGTGGAATTTCCTCAAAAAGCTAAAATGGAACTGCCTTTTGATCCAGTGATTCCCCTGCTGGGACTATACCCTAAGAACACCAAAAAGCCAATACAAAAGAACCTATGCACCCCAATGTTCATAGCAGCACAATTTACAATAGCCAAGTGTTAGAAGCAACCTAAATGCCCATCAGTGGATGATTGGATCAAAAAATGATGGTACATATACACAATGGAATACTATGCAGCAGAAAGAAAAAAAGAACTACTAAACTTTGGGACAGCATGGATGGAACTGGAGAGCATCATGCTAAGCGAAATAAGCCAGGGGGCGAAAGATAAATACCATATGATCTCACCTACAAGCAGAACCTAACCAACAATACAAAGATGCAAGGAAAATAAGACCAGCAACACTGAAAGGAAAAGAAATCAACAGACACAAGAGGGAAGGGGGGGGCAGGGAAAGGGAAGGGAAGGGGAAAGTCAAGGAACATATAGCAAGGACTCATGGACAAAACCAAAGGGGAAGAGCTGAAGGAGGGACGGAGGGAGGGGGCAAGGCAAAGTGGTGGGGGGGTAGGCAGAGAGAAATGTATTTGAAAAAATAAATAAATAAATAAATAAAAAAGAAGCTGAAAATAGAAGTAGAGACAAATCACGGAGAACTTGAAAGTCAAACCTTAGTTTTGAGGCTTTGGCCAATAGAAAATAGCACTGAGCAGGTTTGAACAGGAAGGTGAAATAGGCAATACCTAGCATAGCCTGAAAGCCTGAAAACCTGTTTGGAAGGGTCTAGGAAAGTGAGTGTTACTGAAGCATTACATGGTTTATGGAACCAAGAATAGACTTTTTTTGTGTATTGTTCAAATACATTTGTCTCCATCTAGCCACCACCACTTTCCCCTGCCCCACCCACCCCCACCTCCCCCGCTCAATCCTTCGCTACCTTGGTTTCATCCATGTGTCCTTCACACCTGTTCCTTGATTTGACCCTTCCCCTTCCCCTCCCTGTTAGCCCCCTCCTTCCCTCACTCCCTTCCCTGTCAGTTTTTTTCTTTCTTTCAGTGTTGCTGGTCATATTTTCCTTGCCTGCTTGCTTTGCTGATTCGGTTCCACTTAATAGTGAGATCATATGGTATTTGTCTTTCACTACCTGGCTCATTTAACTTAGCATAATGTTATCTAGTTCCAACCATGCTGTCATGAAGGGCAGTAGCTCTTTCTTTCTGCTGCATAGTATTCCATTGTGTAAATGTACCATCTTTTTTGATCCACTCATTTACTGATGGGCACTTAGGTTGCTTCCAGCACTTGGCTATGTTCAATTGTGCTGCTATGAACATTGGGGTGCATAGGTTCTTTTGAATTGGCGTATTGGAACTCTTAGGCTATAATCTCAGCAGTGGAATCGCTGAGTCAAAAGGCAGTTCCATTTTTAGCTTTTTGGGAAATTTCATACAGTTTTCCACAATGGCTGCACCAGTCTGCATTCCCACCGACAGTGTACTAGGGTACCCTTTTCTGCACAACCTCACCAGCACCTGTTGTTTGTTGATCTGTTTATGATGGCCATTCTGACTGGTGTGAAGTGGTATGTCATTATGGTTTTAATTTGCAGTTCTCTGATGGCTAGTGACAATGAACATCCTTTCATATGTCTCTGGGACCTGTGTATGTCCTCCTTGGAGAAGTGTCTGTTCAGTTCCTTTGCCCATTTTGTAATTGGATTGTTTGTCTTCCTGGAGTGGAGTTGTGCAAAATCTTTATATATTTTGGAGATCAGACCCCTATCTGAGGTATCATTGGCAAATGTATTTTACCATATGGTTGGCTGCCTTTTAATTTTGCTGATGTTCTTTTTAGCTATGCAGAAACTTCTTATTTTGATGAAGTCTCATTTGTTTGTTTTTTCTTTTCTGTCCCTTGCTCTAGGGGACATATCAGTGAAAATATTGCTGCATGGGATATCTGAGAGTTTCCTGCCTATGTTCTCCTCTAGGACTTTTATGGTGTCGTAACTTTTATTTAAGTCTTTTATCCATCTTGAGTTTGTTTTTTTGTATGGTGCCAGTTCGTGGTCGAATTTCAATTTTTTGCATATAGCTGTTCAGCTCTCCCAGCGCCATTTGTTGAAGAGCCTATTTTTATTCCATTTTATCCTTCTGCTCCCTTTGTCGAATATTAATTGATCATAAAGACATGGTCTTTTTCTAGGCTCTCTATTCTGTTCCATTGGTCTATATATCTGCTCTTATGCCAGTACCAGACTGTTTTGATTAGTGGCCTTCTAATGTAGTTTGATGTCAGGTATTGTGATCCCTCTTACTTTATTTTTCTTTCTCAAAATTGCTGTGGCTATTTGGGGTCATTTGTGGTTCCATATAAATTTTTTAAATGTTTGTTTTATGTCTGTGAAATACGTCATTGGTATCTTAATAGGTATTGTGTTGAATCTACAAATTGCTTTGGGCAGTATGGACATTTTGATGATGTTAATTCTTCCAACCCATGAACACAGTATATGCTTCCATTTATTTGTGTCTTCCTTAATTTCCTTTTTCAGTGTTGTATAGTTTTCTGCATATAGGTCTTTTACCTCCTTGGTTAAGTTTATTCCTATGTACTTTATTTTTCTTTTTGCTATAGGAAAGGAGATTTTTCCCCTGATTTCTGCCTCTGCTATTTCATTGTTGGTGTACAGAAAATGCCTTTGATTTCTGAATATTGACTTTGAATCCTACTGTTTTGCCAAATTCACTTCTCAGGTCGAGTAGTTTTTTGGTGGAGTCTATAGGGTTTTCGATGTACACTACCATGTCATCTGCAAACAATGATAGTTTTACTTCCTTTCCAATTTGGATGCCTTTTATTTCTTTTTCTTTTCTGATCACTGTGGCTAGGACTTCCAATACTATGTTGAATAGAAGTGGTGAAAGCGGGCATCCTCGTCTTGTTCCCGATCTTAGTGTGAAAGCTTTTAGTTTTTGCCCATTGAGTATGACGTTGGCTGTAATTTTTTCATATATGGCCTTTATTATGTTGAGGTGTGCCCCCTTTATTCCCACCTTGCTGAATGTTTTTATCATAAATGGGTGCTATACCTTTTCACATGCTTTTCCTGCCTTTATTGATATGATAATGTGTTTTTTGTCTTTACTTTTGTTTATGTGATATAGTATGTTTACTGATTTGCGAATATTGAACCATCCCTGCATCCCTGGGATTAATCACATTTGATAATGGTGAATCATCTTTTTAATGTATTGCTGGATGCGGTTTGCCAATATTTTGTTGAGAATTTTAGCATCTTTGTTCATCAGTGATATTGGCCTGTAGTTTTCTTTCTTTGTTGTATCTCTCTCTCGTTTTGGGATTATGATGATGCTGGCCTCATAAAAAGAGTTTGGGAGTCTTCCTTTTTCCTGGAAATTTTGGAATAGTCTGAGAAGGACAGGGGTTAGCTCTTCCTTAAGTGTTTTGTAAAATTCTCCTGTGATACCATACGATCCAGGGCTTTTGTGTGCTGGGAGTTTTTTGATTACAGCTTCAATTTCCCCAGCTGTTACTGGTCTATTCAGGCTTTCTGTTGCTTCTTTCAGTGTTGTAAGATTATATTTTTCTAAAAATTTGTCCATTTCATCAAGGTTTTCAAATTTCTTGGCATATAATTGTTCATAGTAATTTCTTATAATCCTTTTTATTTTAGTGGTATCAGTTGTTATTTCACCTCTTTCATTTCTGATTTTTATTTGGATCCTCTCCCTTTTTTTCTTGATGAGTCTGCTTAAAGGCTTGTCAATTTTGTTTATCTTTTCTAAGAACCAGGTCCTGGATTGGTTGATCCTTTGAATTGTCCTTTTAGTCTCTGTCATTCAGTTCTGTTTTGATCTTGATTATTTCCTTTTTTCTACTCGCTCTGGGCCTTGTTGTTTCTTCACTCCTTGAAGCTGGAGGGTTAGGTCTTTTATTTGAAATGTTTCTATCTTTTTTAGGTAGGCCTTTATTGCTATGAATTTCCCTCTCAGGACTGCCTTTGCTGTGTCCCATAGGTTTTGGACTGTTGTGTGTTCATTTTCATTTGTTCCCAGAAGCTTTTTCATTTCTTCTTTGATCTCATTATTGACCCACTCATTGTTTAATAGCGTGCTATTCAGTCTCCATGAGTTTGAATGTTTTTGAGTTTTTTCCTTGAGGTGAGTTTCTAGTTTCAAGCCCTTGTGGTCCGAGAAAATGCTCGTTATGATTTTGGTTTTCCTGAATTTGTTGAGACTTGTTTTGTGTCCCATCATATGGTCTCTCTTTGAAAATGTTTTGTGTACATTTGAAAAGGATGTGTGTTTTGCTTCTTTGGCATGAAAGGTTCTATATATGCCAGTTAAGTCCTTTTGATCTAATGTGTCATTCAGTTCCATAACATCCTTGTTGATGTTCTGTTTGGAAGATCTATCTATTGTTGACAGTGGGGTGTTAAAATCCCCTACTGTCAGTGTATTGCTGTCTATATCCTTCTTGAAGTCCTTGAAGATTTTCCTTATCTATTTGGGTGCTCCTATGTTGGGTGCATATAGGTTTACAATGTTTATGTCGTCTTGATGGCTTCTTCCTTTAAGTATTATAAAATGTCCTTCTGGGTCTCTTTTTATGCCCTTGTTTTGAAATATATTTTGTCTGATATAAGCATTGCTAACCCTGTTTATTTTCCCTGTCCATTTGCTTGGAATGTTTTTTTTCCATCATTTTACTTTCATACTGTATAGGTTCTTTGTTCTGAGGTGGGTATCGTGTAGGCAATATATGTGTGGCTCATGTTTTCTTATCCATTCAGCTATCCTATGTCTTTTGATTGGGGCATTTAATCCATTAACATTTAAAGTTATTATTGATAGTTATTCATTTTTTCCCTTTGTACCTGTGTTCCTCTCTTTCTCACTCTTTTTCTTCATCTTCTTAAACCAGTCCCTTTAGCATATCTTGTAGTACTGGTTTGGTGGTGATGTACTCATTAAGCTTTTTTATCTGGGAATCTTCTTATTTTGCCTTCTATTTTAATTGAGAGCCTTTCTGGGTAGAGTAGTCTTGGCTGCAGGCCCTTACTTTTCATTACTTGGAATATTTATTGCCATTCCCTTTTGGCTTGTGGCGTTTCTGTTGCAAAATCAGCTGCTAGCCATATTGGGGCTCCCTTGTATGCAACTACCTCTTTCTCCCTTGCTGCCTTTAGGATTCTCTCTTTGTCTTTGATATTTGCCATTTTAGTGATGATGTGTCTTGGAGTGGGCCTCATTGGGTTTCTCTTGAATGGGACCCTCTGTGCTTACTGGATTTGTGTGACTTTTTCTCTCCTCCAATTAGGGAAATTTTTCATCATTACTTTTTCAAAGAGGTCCTCTATTTCTTGCTCCCATTCTTCTCCTTCTGGTATCCTTATTATGCGGATATTATTATGTTTCAGGTTGTCCTGCATTTCTCTAAATGCCTCTTCATTCTTTTTGAGTCTTTTTTCCATTTCTTGTTCTTTCTGGGAGCTTTTTTCTACCTTATCCTCCATCTCACTTATTCGATCTTCTGCTTCATCAAGCTTGATTTTGACTCTTTCTACTGTGTTCTTCAATTCAGAAATTTTATTCTTCATTTCCTCTTGCCTCTTATTAATAGTTTCTATGTACTTTTTTCACGCTGATATAGTTTGCAATAAAAGTTCTTCATAGTTTCCCTCTAGTTTTTGATATTTCTCTGTGACTTCATTGAGCTTGCTGAGCTTCCTTAAAACCATTGTTGTAAACGCTGTATCTGATAGTTTACTTGCCTCTTTTTCATTTAGTTCTCTTTGTGGAGATTCTTCCTTTCCCTTCGATTGGGGGGTAATTCTTTTTCTTCCCATTATTTGTGAGACTTTCCTTTTTTGCTTCTGTTTCTTAAATGATCTTTCTTGACCTCCTCACTTAGTGGTGTGAACTTCTATGGCAGGAGGGTCACTTTTTTTTTTTCTTTCTTCCTGGAGATGCATCTGATGATGTCAGATGTTTCCCCTATCTGACCTTATGCAGTCTGTTTGAGACTTCCTGGAATCTGCTGTCTGTGTCTCTCTCTTCCAGTTGTTAATCTAGTCACTCCGCCCTCAGTAGTCAGGTTTAGGCAGCACAGGGCGGGGCAGAGTGTGAGTCCCTTCTGTGGGCAGGGTTATTCTGTTCTTTCACACTGCTGCCACTCAGGGGAGTGTCTACCTGATCAAGATGGCTGCTGCCATATGGGGGAGGAGTCAGCTCCAGGATCTCCCGTGCTACTCCCTCAGTTCTCTCCCCAATACCTCTGTCTCCAGACTCTCCTCAAACAACTCTAGACCACTCTGCATCCCTTTTAGCCAGGGATCTACTATCTGTGACTGCTACTCTGTATTCAGCAGTCCCCTACTGCCCGGGTCTTAGCTGAGCCCCTGGGGGCATGGCTATTGTGTCTTTTCACACTGCTGCCGCTTGGAGGAGTCTGCGTAAGCAAGATGGCAGCTACAGAATGGGGCATGAGTCAGCACTGGGACCCTGCTGGCCACCCTCTCAGTCCTCTCCCCAAAGCCTCCCTCCCCAGTTTTTCCCCAGGCAGCTGCAGCCCACTCTGCCCCTGCCTCTGCCAGAGCCCAGCGTAAGTGGCTGCCACCACAAACCCTTGCGTTGGCCCTTTCATCGGCTCTTTGCGTCTCTAGCCGCCCACTTCTGGTAGAGAGCACCCCCATGCTTTACACAGCTCGCTGTTGTCCGTATGCTTCTTTGGGCTCTTGTGCTATAGGCTGGAGATCCCCGCCCATGGCTCAGACCCTGCTCTTCTCAGGGGGATCCAAATGGCTGTTTCAATATCCTTCTCATGCTGTTGCCCGTGGGCACCCAGCCCACCCTCTCAAGCCCCCACCTCACTCCTTACCAGTTATGTTGTGCTAAAGTCGATTCCTCTGTCTGTTCAAGGTTTTAAGGCTCCTCTCTCGTTTTCCAGGTGATTTCTCCACAATTTAGTTCCACTAAATTTATAATTCCAGTTCAGTCCTGGGAGATCAGTGTGACTTCCACTCACTCCTCTTCCATCTTTAACTTCCCCCAGGAATAAATTGTTGATGTGAAGTAAGTATGATCAGGATTGGGCAACTAATTGGAAAAAGTGGGCAAATAGAAGATATCTGTGTAATGTTCAGCCTCAAAAATTGGGAATATGTCATCACCATTAAGAGATATAGGTACTACAGTAAAAGTTTTTTTGTAAAGATGCAAAGAATAAAGAATTCAGACTTGATTATAATGGTCTCAAAATCAGGTTGGATCCCTGCACACAAAGAAGTAGTTTCCTCCAGCTACTGGTAGCTGCTATTAGAATTTCACATGTATGTTAGAGGTTCTGAAAATTTTTAGGTTAGTCCAAAATTATCAACATAGTAGAGGAGTAGGATTTTTAGAATAATCTCTGTAGTGAATTTTTTTATAGAAAAAAAGTTTTTATGATGTAGTATGTTTACCTTCAACTTCCCTGTTTTATGGCTTGGAAATTTTGCTTTATTGGGTTCAAACAATAGCAGCAACAACAAAACATGTCAATTTCTATGCTTGATTTCTGCCTGCCAAGTTCTTACCCCAGTTGATAGAACAAATACTGAGTAATGGGTGAAGTATCTCTTTTAAAAAGGATAATCTATTGATTTGGGAAAGATCTAACAACCCATTTTACAACTTATAAAAAGAACTGTTGAGGCCCAGCACGTTCTGCATCTCTTGATTTCTCAGGAAGTATCGGGCCACACTCTTTTTCCATAGGGAATAGGGACTGGGAAGAATTCTGAAAGTCTGGTCCATTAATCAGCATGTTCATGCTATGCAGGAAACACATGGGGTGGACAGAGATTGATAGGCCTTTGTGAAAACCTGATTAATGCATTTGTTCCACCAAGTTGCTTCTAATCTCTTTTATGGGTCAAGAAACTTTTATATCTTGCTGTCATCTCATAAAATGCATCAATATCTTCCTATTTCCTGAGTTTTTCTGAGCAATCCCCATTTTACCTCTGTAAGCACTGTTCATATTCCACTATCAGAGAATGGACTTCAGATTGTCTGTTATCTGAGAGCTTTGCCTAGGGAATGGTGAATAGAGATGACTGCTTTTGTGTATTTGGGAGAGTGATCAGTGTGAGGGAGGCAACAATTTTCTTTTCTTGGGGGTGGGGAAAAGGGTATGGGCAGAGTTGGAAAAAGTCTAATATTATTATTAAAAGTTGAGAATTGTATTCTGTCAGCCATCTTATAATTTCCTTATAATTACAAAGTAAGGAAAGTCCCTCTTCCTTATCTTACACTCTGGATGTTCAGTTTAAATCTATGGCACCCATTCTGTGTAAATAAAGAGATTCTGGATTAGAGGAGGGTAAAGGGCATTTTATTGAACCTGTTCTGTTTCAAAATGGAGTTTCTCTCTCATGGTTTTAGCCTCTTTCCTAGATATTTAAAGTTTTTCCAAAACAAAATTCTGATTATTTTCAAGTTTAAAAATAACCCAAAAGGACTTTAAAATCACAAAGATGCTTAGAAAGAATGAAAAAAGTGGATGCTTGCTGTGAGAATGGTTGCCTAACTTTTCAGCCACGCTTCTCATTCTGGCAACCATCCCAAAATATCAAAAAATACAAACTTCATTTTTGGATCAATCTGGAAAGAGATTCAAAATATTTGTAAAGCTTATAACAAACAAACAAATAAACAGAGTTTATTCAGAGACCACATGAGAAGAACTGGAGAAAAGCAGAGGACAAAGGCCGCAGTCTTGGTAGAGAACAAAAACTGACACCAGTTCTTAAAGACGATGAACACAATGTGAAAGGCAAAAAGCGCTGTTACCGTTGGGACATTCAGTGTAGAAACAGGTGAAATGGGTGACAGGAAACCCATCTGGACACAGTGTGGTTCTGAAAAGTAATAGGAATGAGCTTCCAGAAAAAAATCACATAAGTTTTTTCTTTTTCCTAGAAGTTGTTTTTTTAATGTGTGTGTTAGTGGGGGAGGGCAACTGACCACAATTAAATAGACATTTTGGTAGAAAAAAATAATTTGCCAAAAGTATCAGAGAGAAAAAAAGTATGTAATAAAAGCAGAGTGGTTTCCATAGAAGAAACAGAAATATGTCAAGATGATACCCATTCTAGTGTGCCAGTATAGTTTTACAGAGGGGGCTGTCGCTACTAAACTATTAAAGAAAAGAACATTATAATGGAATTTAACTAGTTTAAACCATAGAAAACATGATTACAATTTTTCATTTTTCTTAAAGGGAGAGTACAAAACTGTGTTTCAAAATCTGACACAGATTGTTGGAAGTAAAAAAATACTACAGATCACTAACCCCAATGCCAGCACCTATATCTAAATAATTATCATTCATAAATAAATAGTCACTACTGAAAGGTTTTCTTGTATTGAATTAGATTGGTCATGGTCTAAAGAGGTAAATCATGATTTTCTTTATGCATGCTGAAAAGGTATTTGGTAAAATTCAACTTCTACTCAGAATAAATTTAATAAACTTGTATGAATTCTTTCTTAAGTTGATAAAATATCATCGTAAGGAACAATCCATTTCATAAGCCAACATGATACCTCATGGGGAAAACACAGAAACTTTTCCACTGCAATCAGGAGCAGCTGGTATTTGGTGCTACCACAGCTATATTTCATGCTGTATTTCATATTACACAAGAGGCACTAGCTAATATAATTAGATCAAGAATAAAGTTAGAGATATAAAAAATGTATAAGGAGGAGATAAAAGCTTATTTATCTCCACATGATATGATTGTATGCTTGGAAAGTATAAGAGAATCAACTACTAGAAACACTAAGTTAGTAGGATTAAAAGTATGTATATTATCGATAATTTAAACAAACCAGTTAAAAATAAATTTTTTAAAAAAGTCTACTTTTAATTGCAACACAAACAATTAAATACCAAGGAATTCACAATAAATATATAAGAACTTTATGAAGAAAACATGAAGAATTGAAAGGAAAAAAGAAAAAAAGTAATAGATCAAAGTCTTAAGTGGAAAAAATAAAACTATAAAATTACTAGAAAAAATATGTGAGAATGTTTTAAACCTCAGGATGAGATGGCCTTTCTAACAGGAACTCAAAATCCAGGAGCCATAAAATAAAAGAATGGTAAAATAAGCTATATAAAATATAAAAATAAAATAAATTTCTGCTTTTCCCTTTCCCTTTCGAAAGGCAATAAGCAAAATAAAAGAAAAAAGAATATTTAAACTCATACTGTAAAAAAAGAAATAATATCACTAATATAAAGGAAGCTTATAAATTTATAATAAAAATGCCAAAATTTACAAATATACAAGTCAGAGACATGGAAATAAAAATGGCTCTTAAATGTTTGGATTGAAGTCCCACTCGTACTATGGAAAATGTAAATGAATCCACAGTGAGATATAATTCTTTACCTATCAAATTGGCAAAAGTCCAAAAAGTTCATCTGTTTTGTGGGCGAATTATTGAGAATGGGTAGTGATACACTGATACGCATTCTTGTTTAGAATATAAACTGGTACAGCCCTATGGAAGGTGGTGGAATATGTGACAGTTTATTTTATTTTTCCAAAGATGTTCATATCTTAATCCCTGGAACCTGTAAGTATGTTACCTTGTAAAGGCAAATATAACTTTGAAGAGGTGATTAGTGTAGGATCTTTTCTCTTCATATATATATAAAATTAATTATGCTATTACAGTTGTCCCATTTTTTTCTCCCCTTTACTCCCCTCCACCCTGCACCACCCTCCCCCAGCTTTCTCTGCCTGCCCCCTCCCTCCCGCCCTTACTTCATGTCCATCGTCATACACATAAGTTCTTAGGTTTCTCCATTTCCTATACTATTCTTATCCTCCCCCTTCCTATTTTGTATCTACCATTTATGCTTCTTATTCCGGGTACCTTTTCACCCATTCTTCCCTCTACCCCTCCCCTCTGATCTCCATTTCTATGATTCTGTTCCTGTTCTAGTTGTTTGCTTATGTTTGTTTTTTTAGGTTCAGTTGTTGATAGTTGTATAGTTTGAGTTTGTTGTCATTTTACTGTTCATAGTTTTTGATCTTCTTTTTCTTAGATAAGTCCCTTTAACATTTCATATGATAAGGGCTTGATGATGATGAACTCCTTTACCTTTGCCTTATCTGGGAAGCACTTTATCTGCCCTTCCATTCTAAATGATAGCTTTGCTGGATAGAGTAATCTTGGATGTATGCCCTTGCCTTTCATGCCTTTGAATACTTCTTGCCAGCAAGGTTTCTTTGGAGAAATCAGCTCCTAGTCTTATGGGAACTCCTTTGTAGGTAACTGTCTTCTTTTCCCTGGCTGCTTTTAAAATTCTCTCCTTATCTTGAATCTTGGGTAATGTAATTATGATGGGCTTTGATGTGCGCTTCCTTGGGTCCAACTTCTTTGGGACTCTCTGAGCTTCCTGGATCTCCTGGAAGTCTATTTCCTTGGCCAGATTGGGGAAGTTCTCCATTATTTTTTCAAAGAAGTTTTCAATTTCTTGCTCTTCCTCTTCTCCCTCTGGCACCCCTATGATTCAGATATTGGAATATTTAAAGTTGTCTCAGAGGTTCCTCAGCCTCTCCTCATTTTTTTGAATTCTTGTTTCTTCATTCTGTTCTGGTTGAATGTTTACCTTTTCCTTCTGCCTCCAATCGATTTAAGTCCTGGTTTCCTTCCCTTTGCTGTTGGTCCCCTGTATATTTTTCTTTATTTCACTTTGTGTAGCCTTCACTTATTCCTCCATTTTGTGACCATACTCCAATAATTCAGTGAGCATCCAGATTACCAGTGTTTTCAACTGTACATTTGATAGGTTGGCAATCTGTTCATCACTTAGTTTTATTTTTGGAGCTTTGATCTGTTCTTTCATTTGGGCCATATTTCTTTGCCTCAGTGCACCTGTTACATTGGGAGGGGCAGAGCCTCAGGTATTCACCAGGGCAGGGCAACCCAGGTCACTGCATTATGATGCTACATGTGGGGAAGAGGTCACAGAGAGAACATTACCACTTGTTCGGCTCTTGGCCAGCTTTCAGTCACTCCCCCTGCTACCCACAAGCAAATTGGGCCTTTCTGGTGCTGATTCCCAGTATATTCTAGGAGCCCATGGGACTCTCCAATGGCCTCTCCAATGGCCTCTCCTGTGAGGCTGGGAGTTTCTCCTGCTGGCACAACCCCCACAGATTTTTACCTTCAGAGGTTTTGAGGCTTTCTCTTCCTGCACTGGAACCTTGTATTGAGCAGTCTGTCTCACTCCCCAGCTGTTCCTCCCAGTTTATCCACAGGCAAATGTGGGACTGCCTGGTTCACCAGCCAGTGCCTTGCACTGTCTCCTCTCCACCGAAACTGCCTATCTCCACCCCTCCTACCAGTCTGGATGAATGTTTCTTCTTTAGCTTCTTGGTTGTTGGACTTCCATACAGTTCGATTATCTGGCAGTTCTGGTTATTTTTTGTTTTTAAATTTGTTGTTGTCCCTCTTTTGGTTGGGCAAGGAGGCAAAGTATATCTACCTATGCCTCCATCTTGGCCGGAAGTCTGATTTGATTCTATATGTGACAGTTTATAATGTGTAATGTATGCCCTTTGACCTAGCAAGCCTATCTCAAAAAACTTTTCCTATGATCATACACAAATACACATGAAATGATCTATGTTAAATCATTTGCATCATTGTAATAGCCAATGGTAGATAAGCCACTTTGGAAAGCCTCTCACAAATGAGTTTTATATGATGTTAAATGCAATATTGTGCATATTATACAGAAAAATCAATAAATTAAAGAAACTGGTCACAAAATAAAGATGGTATGAGCCCTTTATTTGAGGAAAGGGTACTGTGATCAGTGGATTAGTGCCTGGATAGATACTTAAAGAGCATTGTTGCATGGTCTAAGGGTTAATTGTGCCAATAGATTGGTCAGTGATTTCTCATATGAAGTGAACCAGTTTTTATGTCCAAGATTAGTTTTGGTGACTGCTCAAAAAGAAGCATCAGCCTGCCACAAATGGGCCCCAGCTATAGAAATAAAGGAGATTTGGGGACCCCAGAGAGTGGAGATGGGCTTGCTAATGGTGGTGATGCTTGCCCAAAACCTCCATCTACAGACTCACCCTGGGACTTAGGATGCAACTAAAAGGAAGAATACAGAAAGACAATTCAAGATGAAAACAGTAATTTGATTTTAGTGAACAGTAACTATTTCAGCTTCTAATGTTTTTAATGACCAATTGCTTCTTAATTGACCCAGTCCAGTCACTTATATGACACTGCATGCAGTGAAAAACGCAATAAAGTAAAGGCTTTGGAGAGAAAGCAATTTACTTTTTATTTTGCTACTGGGGGAGAAATGTAATTTACATAGTCACAGTCTCTTTTTATTAGTGAAGTTTAATAATAGTTACCATTTAGTCTCTGTTTATTATTTTGCAGGCATTGTGCTAGACACACATTTTCTCATGTAATCTTCCCAATGGCTTAATGATATAAGTATACTATTATCAGAAAGTGTGCAGAACTATTTAAGGGTAAAAGGGGGCAAGTCAGGCTGTGGAGCTCATGCAATCTGAATTCAGCTAACTTTGCTAAGAACTACCACTCTACTATGTGAATTTCTCTCTTTCCCTTCCTGAAATGCTACTAAATATATATGTGGGATGAATCTATATGGTATCTTATTTTTACCTTTGGACAGGACATTCTGGTGAGATGTTCTGGTGGCAGAACTGGGATTAGGTTGGCAAACAGGCACTCAAGAATGCATTGTGTGAGGATAAGGAAAAAAGGAAGGTCTCAGAGATATGGGCCCAGAATAGCAGAGATCTAGACTCATGGACCAGGACACATGGCAGGATTTGACTAAAAAGATTATGGCAATTTATCAGGCCCATGGGTGAATCAGAGGCTCAGCAACCAGATTTACTGATGTTCAAATACATTTGAGTTTAAGAACTTCTTAAATCTGTCATAACTCAAAGGTAATGAATCTCAGTGCCTAAACTGAGACAGAACCTACTTGTGGAAGCTAAATCAGGAAGGAAGCTATAGGAAGGTAACAAGCAAATGTGGGATCGAATAAATCACATAGATCATCTGAGTCAATGCATCTGTCTAAACTTTCATGGGACTCTTACCTTCAGTAAGCTGCATAATTAGTTAGGGGGAAAATCTGGAGAGTTGAATAGTTTTTTTCCTCTCCTAAATCATAGAAATATTATGGTCACAGCAGATACATATTTGTTAGTTGAATCCATTTATTCATTCAACAAATACTTACTGATACCCAGCAAGTGCCAGGCATGGTACTAGAGAAATGGTGATGAGAAAAAAGCAGTCTAATTTCACGGAATTTGTCATCTTTTGGGAGGGAAAGACATTATTAAAATAATTACACAAAAATACAAAATGATAACTAAGATTGGAGCTGTGAAGGAGCAGTGGTTGGTATCATAGAGGGAATTGACATCTTTAGTAAGGCCTGCTGTCAGAAATGAATTAAACTGACTTCTGAAGCAAGAGTGGGAATTAAATGGCAAAGAAGCATGGAGAAGAGTCTTCCAGGCAGAGGAAGCAGCATCCATTAGGTTGAACCGAATGAAATTGCTATTTTTAAAGGTCAAAAATGGTTGAATATAAAATATTTCATACGGTTCAACTTACAGGCGTGTTATGCACATAGAAACATCCAAAGCTCTATGGATAATAATAAGGTTTTTCTATAAGCTTCTGCACTCACATTTTTTAAAAATTCTCACCTGAGGACATGCTTAGAGAGGGGAAGGGCGGGGAGAGAGAGGAAGAGAAACATCCATGTAAATACTCCAAACAACTGAGCCGCACCAGCCAGGGCTGCGCTCACTTTTTTTTTTTTTTATCCCAGATGGGAGAATCAAAAACAGAAAAACAAAAAGTCAAATAACAGTGAAATAAGAGGTCATATGGAGTGAAGGATCCTTCCAAGAACATGAGTTCTAGAGAAACCAGGCACTCCTATGTCATAACCAGTTTCATTCATGTGCTTTCATCAGGGAAAAAGGCTCAGTGCTCCCCCGACGCAACACTGCTCTCCTCCACACCAAAGCTGCTGATGGCTTCCCATCAAGGGGGTGGGCACACTCTTGGGCTGAATACATAATAGTAAGTCCTCAGCCCTGGCCTCTTCCTGTTAAAGGAAGCAATAGTATCAAAATAAGCCTTATAAACCTGTCTGTTTGGCTATGTCTGCATAGTGTCCACTGACAGAGTATTGTAGGTCCATCAACTGACATGATGATGCAAGGGCTTAAATGGCTCATTGTTTTCTTCTAAAGGGAATTTGTTGGGCCTGATTATTTGGGAAGTTGCCCGAGATATTTCTATGGGATCAGAGACACAGGGGATTCCAGGTAATAAGCTGACACAAGCAGGAAAGATTTCTGTTCTTAAAAATGAGGAAATGAAGAGTCAAAGATTGATAGTTATCTGTGCTAGAAACAGGTTTCTATGGCACTACTTGCCTTAGTAAGTGAAATATAGGATTACACTGTGACTATCCATTTAGTAATCCTGATGTGCTATGAAAAATATTTTAGAGGCTGTTTTCTGATGAAAGAACAAGGAAGAGGAAAAAAAACTCTGTTGAGTAGAGGGAGTGGTTGGTGTGGTGGTAGATGTACACTTCTGTTTACTGGGGGAAAGCAGAACAATTTTCCAGTCTAATAGCACTGCAGGAAATGAGTTAAAATTATTAAGGATCAAAAAAATCCCATCCATCCATACTTTTCTTCTCAAAGCCATCCCTTATGAAATAAAATTTATTTTATATTCTTTAATTTGGTTCTTGGAAATGAGTAGGTAATTGAGTGATGTGGCGCATCATCCAAAATGTCAAAACCTTTCACGTTCCAGAATTTCTTTCAAATGTAGAGTTTGAGAGTAATTGCTTACATTTGTTTTGTACTTCACACTTTGATAAAGCTTTTTGTCTGCCATTATCACTTTCCACAGCTCCATGAACACCCTGTGGGATCCCACTATGCCATCTCCATCACTTCTGCCTCACCCTAGCCTGGCAGTGGATTGACGCTGGGCTGGTTGCCTGCTTTTCTCGGTAGCTCCCAATAACCCATTTTATTATGTCCTCCATCTACACGATGGGGAATGGTGCTGCCTTTTAAGATTCATTTTCATTTTCCAAGAAACTGAATACAAAGAGGCAATGTAGGTTAGAATTCAGACACATAAGAAGGATATTAGAAGAAGAAGGTACAGAAATGTCTTGTTTTTTTCTTTTCTGATCAGTGTAATTTAGACAGTGATGATAATCATTGTTATCAGCATGGAAATAATAGCATGTGGCCAACATTTAGTATTTGATGAGTAACTACTGTGTGCTGGGCACTGCTGAGTGTTTGGTATGGATTATCTTCGTTAGGCTTTATCAACAAGTCTATGGTATAGGTACTTTAAATTGTACCAAGATTATAAAGTAAGAATCAGGTACAAAGAGGTACCTTATTCAAGGGAACAGATGTTGTAGGGGTGGGGCTAGAGTGCAGACCCAGTCTATCCAACTCTTGAGCCTGCATCTTTGACCACTCAGTGTCACTGAGGGTGGTCTCTGGAATAGACACACTGGAATCACCCAGGGAGCTTGTTAAATGTGCAGAAACCTGGGCCCTACCCCTAACTCACAAAATCAGTCTTGGAGGTAAAACCCGGGGCTGCATTTTAACAAGCTCCTGAGATAGTTCTTGTGAATTTTGAAGTCTAAGAATCACTTCACATCCTGAAGAGCCATAGAAAAAGCGTGGTTCTGAAGTGATTATTTAACCCACAGGAGTCTGTCAATGTTATTACCAGGAATCTAAAAATGGAAGCTCCACTCAGGACATTCATATTCTGTGCAAAGTGGCATGTCCTGGTTTGTCCTCAGGGAATAGGGAACAATTTCTCCAGAATATGACAAAACACTCAACTTGTGGGAACAGGACTAGAGTTGCCCATGGCTTGCTCCTTTCTTCCCTCTTCAGTAACTCTGACAAATTCTCTCATGAATTAGGCCACTTGAGGTTATCTGAAAAATAGAGTAATAGCCAGCGCCACAGTAGTCTGGGTCACCTGCTTGCCTGGATTTGTGTCTTCTCTCTTTGCAGGTGGGTGCAGCACACTATATTTGTTAAGCAGAGGAGTCCTCCTAGATACAGCTGCTAATGCTGAACAGTTTAGGAGAAACGATGCTGAAGGTGTTCAGAATATTTGTTCTATAGGGAATAAATAATACCTATTACAGTGGTTCTCAAACTTGGGCATGCATCAGAATCTCTTGGAGGGACTGTTAAGAATGCTGGGGCTCACCCCAGAGTTTATGAGTCAGTAGGCTGGGAGCTGGGAGTGAGGATGCACACATCTAACACAACATCAATGTGCTGTGTTGATGCTTCTCATCTGGGGAGCACACTTTGAAAATCATTTGTTTATAGCTTAAGTGAAAGGATGTGGTGACAATTTCCCTATGCAGACTTGAATCCTGGGATAAACTATACAGCTAGAGCATCTGTATGTCCTGTCCTGGTAGTCAGAGATTAGGGATTGAAATTCAATTGTTACTACTGTTTGGCAATTAAAGCCTGAATTGAATAATGGTATATAGTTTGATGGTTGAGTGATGGGGCTCTGGAATCAGAACGGGTTTCAAATTTGGTCTCCAGTGAGTTAGCTAACATCTTTGAGCCTCTGCTTCATCACCTGTAATCCAGGAACCATAAAAATGCTTTCTGGTAGGGTTTGCCCTTGAGATCTTTTGTTTGCCTCTCCAGGTCCATTTCCCTCCCTCCACACTGCAATGTGCCCCAGGAAGCTGACCCATCCTCTTGCCACTTTGCTTTCCAGTTGGGCTCAGTAGGGAGGTCTAAATGCTGAAAGAGAGTGAAATGAGCAGTGTGCATTTCCCTGCTCTCTCCCTGGGCGGGCAGGACAGGATGGCTGTGGCCCTCCCAGGAAGAACACTGGCTTGGCTTGCTGGCAGGCACTCTCTTACAGCCAGACCTACTCCTTCTGGGGTCTTAGGACATCACTCAATCGCGGCCCCTTCTGCCTCAGAGTAGTGAAAGTTTGCACTATTCCTTGTTTATTCCCTTTAACCGTGCTGTCTCTTGTGTAAATACTGCCTCTGTGAAAGCCCATTTAACTGGGATATCTGTTAATCCAATGTCCCATCTCATGCAGGGGCCTGGGTGATAAATTGTGGTAGGATGAATGACAGAGTCTGGACAGCACTTGGCAGGGTACTACCAACTAGGGGGAACCCAGTAACTTTAATGATTATTACTGCTTTGTAATGTTTGGCCTCAATTGTCCAAATGGTTATCTATATCTATGGTGCCTACCTGTGCATAAACAACTCATTAATACATTTTTATCTTGTTCAGGAACCACTTAAATCATCCAGCTTATTTTCTTCAATCCTGGATGAAAAATTACTTTTTCAATTTTGGGCATCTATAGTATTAAAGTTATGCTTTCAGATATCTTTTTTCTGTTTAGTACAAGTTGATGTTAACTAGTATATGACACCTATTTTTACTTTTGTTGGTTAGAAATATTGCCGAATTCCACCTTCTTTTACAAGTTCATGGAAAGATAGAAAGGTAGAAGGAGCTGCGGTCTCTGATGGCATCAAAGAACTATTGTACCAGTTCTGAACTAATTTCCTCTTGATTTTTTTTTGGTATGTATGAGAAAAATAAACCTCAAATGTGTAAACCACAGTATTTGGGCTTTTTGCTCACTCAGGCAAATGGAATTCTACCTAATATACTGCTTATTTAAGGATCAAACTATTTTAATTTAGTTAGGATCATCAGGAAACAAATATTCAACAGAGTCACAAAAGTGTTGCTTTGATAAATGGATTCAACATTGAAAAATGCTATAGGTTTTTACATTTAGTCTGTAGGATGTGCAGGTGGTTTCCCCATAAACAAGGACTATCTCTCTCCTGGTCACTGATATGTTCAAAGTGCCTAGCACAGTGCTTGGCACAGAGATACTATTCACTAAATAAATGCTTACTGAATACATATACACAGTGTCTGTTTCATAGAGATTGTGGCTGACTTAATTTGTGAGCAGTGGCTTGAGGACAAAAATCACAGTAGAAAAATCACAGTAGTTCCCATAACTGTTTTTGGTGTCCAGAGTTCCTTCCCTGGAAAAAAAATAAAAGAGCAGGAAACTGGTGACATTTTTGATTCACAGGACTTAGGACAATGTCCCAAAAGTGGTAGGTTCTCAGAAACCAAATATGAAGAAAGAAAATGAAGAAATCAAAGGGCATAGAGAGCGGTTTCTGTCTGTCTGGAAAAGTATTGACTTAGAAATGTATTTTTTATACTTAAATTGCTTCTCCATTGTTTTTCTATGTTTTTTTTTTAAATTTAGAAAAATAAGAATGCAGAGAAACATCCAAAAGAAGATAAAATTATAATCCTGCCACCTAGACTTAAAGAAAAAACAAAACAACTTTGTGAGTGCTTTTGATGGATATTTTTTCCCATCAGCAATGATTTCTTCTTGGATTCTGATTCTTCTGTTTTTCTGCAACTTAGCTTGGTTATTGTGACTGACTTCCAAGTCTCCTCTGTTAAGATGGGATAATGAACAATATAACTTCTCATTTTTGCTTTAATTTATAAACCTTTAGAACATCCAGTTCTTTTTACTGCATTTTTGATATTGTAATTTACAACAACAACATGTCTTTATTCTGAAAGTAGTTTATTTAAAGATGCCTCATTTACTGTTTTTCTGGGTATGTTATTACTCCACAGTACTTTTGAACTTTATTATCCTTGTCATCTTTTGACATACATGTGCAATAGCTGATATTTTTAGTATGCTATTAATATTATCAAATTATATTATATTTTTAATCTGGCTGATGTGTTGTTACAGTTACCTTTCAAATTTATATCACAAAATTAACAAGCATTCATATTTTTTTAAATCATGATAACAAAATGCTAACAAGGTAATTAAAAATATAAATAAACCAAAGCCAAATGATTTTGAAGAATTTTATGACCTAATACTTGCTTAGGAAATGGAAAAGAAATAGGAATGAAGTCATTTTATGAGGTTTATTCTGCCACAGTATAGGAACACAGCTAGTTTATCTTTAGAACTCATAGGTGCTTTCCTCTGGTGAGAGAATATTACTGATAGATGAGAAAGTAACCTTACTTATATTTTTGATATTTATTTATTTATATTGAGTTATAACTGATGTAACATTGTGTTGATAGATTGACTATATATATATATGATCACCACCTCTATCAAGTGACATAATTATAATTTTTGTGGTAACAGCATTTAAGATTTAATCTCTTAGCAACTTTGAAATATGTGATAAAGTATTGTTGACTGTGACCACTATGCTGTGCATTAGATCTGCAGGATTTATTTATTTTTCTAGTTGCACATTTGTACCCTGTGACCAACACCTTCCCAACTCTCCTATCCTCCAGCCCCTAGTAACCACCATTTGACTCTCTGTTTTTTATGAGTTTGGCTTTTTTAGATTCTACATGTAAGTGATATCATATAATATTTGTCTTTCTCTGACTTATCTCGGAACAATGCCTTCAAGGTCCATCTATATTGTTGCAAATGGCAGGATTTTCTTCTTTCTAGAGGCTGAGTAACATTCTACACACACACACACACACACACACACACACACACACACGCTGTCTTTATTCATTCATTTTTTGATGGACACTTAGATTGTTTCTATATCTTCGCTATTGTGAACACTGCTACAATGTTTATGAGAGCACAGACATCTTTCTAATAGACTGTTTTCATTCTGTTTGAATAAATGCTCAGAAATGGGATTGCTGAATTATATGGCAGTTCTATTTTTAATTTTTTGAGGAACCTCATTTCATTTTTTCCCAGCAACTTCTCTTGCTTTTTCCTTCCCTTTCCTTTCAGCCTGAATAGGTATGGAAACCTATAAAACATTCTGTATTTTTTATGATGTTTATTTACTAATTTATTCAATGAACACATGTATTGGGTGCCCCCTTTTCTGGGAACAGAGTGGTGAGTGAGGCACAAGGGCTGCAATGGTGAGCAGGACTTGAGAATCGTCAAGCCTGCAATCTAGTGAAGGGAGACCAGCAGTCATCACCTAATCACAGTAAGTCAATAATTACAGATTGGTATTAGTACAACAAAGAAGTGTATCACAGTTTGATGAGAAAGTAAACTAATGTATACTGACCTTGGCTCAAGGTCAGAGAGAATTCTCCGAGAAAGTAAAGTTTGAGTTGAGAGTGTAGGGAGAGTAGAGGGTGAACGGTAAAAGGATGTGAGATGTAAGGAAACAGGGGAAAATGTTCCAGGTAAAGGGGACAGGATTTAAGCCCCATGACTGGAGAGGGCACAAAATAATAGAGGCATTGAAAGAAAGGCAGTGGCTAGCGCTCAGAAAGCAAGGGGTTGAGTGATGCCAGACATGGTCTGGTGAGGAACTGAGCCCCAGATGATGCGAAACCTCGAAGTCATATTAAGAATTTGGCCTTATCCTAAAAGCAGTGGGAGGAAGCCATAGACTTTGTTCTGTTCATTGGCCCTTAACTCATTCTCCCTTGCATTATTGTCTTTTTTGCATATGATTTATGGCTTCAGTTAGAATATTGTGGTGATTGTGCTGGTTAATTTTATGTGTCAAATTGCCTGGGCCATGGCGCTCAGATATTTGATCAAACAATGTCTGAAAAGTTCTTTGGTGGTGTTTTTGGATGAGATTAATATTTAAATTGGTGGACGTGAAGTAAAGCAGGTTGCCTTCCATAATCTGTATGGGTTTTGTCCAAACAGATGAAAACCTGAGTAGAACAAAAGACTGATCTTCCCTGATCAAGAGGCACTTCTGCAGCAGCTTTCAGACTTGAAAGCAACATTGGCTCTTGCTTGGGTCTCTAGCCTGCCAGTCACCCTGCAGATGATGTTTTTCTTGTCAAACTCCATTATCACATGAGCAAATTCCTTAAAATAAGCTGCTCTCTGTATTTAGAGTCATCCTATTGGTTCTATTTCTCTGGAGAGCCTTGACTGATACCTCCTTGAACACAGAAAATTGTTTAATGATCGTTGCATGTTCCTAGTACCTAGTCCTTTGTGAATAATGACTGATCAGAAATCTAACATTTCTTTTTAGGATATTTGTACTATGCCTAGGTGTAGCATCTTGTGGGACTTGTGTTTTCAGAACTTGTTTTGGGTAGCATTAGAGAAAATGTGTATTGAGTCAGAGAGTAAATAATTCCCTTTTACCTATACCTGGATCAACCTATTTTTGAGTCTTGTTAGTTCATTGGGGAGGAAAAGGTTTTGTTTTGTTTGGATTGTTAAAGTTGAGGAGACCTGATAATGCATCTTTGACCAAAACTTCAGTGATGTAGTCTTTGTTTTCAAGATGTTTTCTTATAATCAGATTTAAAAGACATATTCAGGAGATATAATTACTTGTAGAAAGTTGTCAAAATGTGTGTTGTAGGTTGTAGAGAAGAAAATACCTGTGCTATCTAGAACAGAGCTACACAGAGTTAAGAACAGATATTGAGAGTAAACATGAAGAATTGTGGGACAATTAACAAAACAAGTTTATGCCTGCTGATGTAATTTTATAAATTAAACATGCATTTCACATTCCTTTTAAAATATAAGTTTTCTAGTGGTTAATTTTAATTGAACATTACAAAAGTATTGGTGGATGATGAGTTGGACATTTAAATAATAAAACAAAGAAGCAAAAATCTTGTCAATTGTCACAGATAGTTTGAGAAGCACTGATCTAAGTTGGTTGAGAAAAACTTTCCGAGGAAGGATAACTGATCAGAAAAGTTCAGGGGTAGGAGGAGGAAATGTTATTTTTTAGAGGAAGAAACAGCATGAACAAAGGCAATCAGCCTTATCAATGAAAGTTTCTTCTTACATGGCGAAGTGCTATAGAGGAGCTACACTAGGGCACTTGGTCAAATTCTTTTAGCTCCCAAAAGATCATTCCAGCTGTGTGCCAATTTCTCAATGCATTGTATTGGTTCATTTCTAAATAAGAGTGTTAGTCTGAGGGTTAATTATTCCTCAGATGATTATGTGGCTATATCACTTGTTTTCCATTGGCTTGTGTTTATGGTAAGCAGGAAAGTGAATTCATTGTTGCTAGCAATCACTTCTTTGAAAGAGAGCACTCCCACTGTGCTCCCTCCTTACCCCTCCCTTCAAATCTTAGATGAACTTAAAGATACTACTTGATTTGATCTACTCTAGGAAATAGAGGACATTAGTCAAGTTCAAATAACTCCTGCCAGATTTGTATACTTTACAGTATGTCCACCACGTTGAGTTATAAATGTGATGATTTTCCTGGCAAGTATATTACCCAGTCTTCCAAGAGATTTAGAAGGTAATGTTATATTTCCAAACCAATGAAGAGGATGCTTATAAAGGTAATACTTTAGGAACTCCAAACAAGTGTCTGGAATACCAAGTGGGACAAATGTATTCATGGAAATGGCAGATAAATATTAGCAATGTGATAGTGTTTCCTTTAAGTTATTGAAGTGATCATTTGCTAAGCACAGACGATAATGCGAAGGGGAGGCACATTCTAGTTGGCCTCTCTTGCTGGTTGTTGCTGTGGTTGATATCTTAAACAGTTTTTCTTTTCTTTTATTCATGATGTGATGTCCTTGTCAGTATTTTTGTTTGTTTATTTCATTTAATAACATGCCTATTAATAGTATTATTCTACTGGAAGGCTCTGAACTATTAACTAGTCCAATAAAGATTAGTCAGTGATCTAGATTGTAAACATGTAAATATAGCTCTCAACTGTGGTTGCTCTTCAGAATAACCTGGGGGTGGAAGGTAGATGTATTTATGTATATATGAAGTCTGTCCAGAAAGTATCCAGTCATGTACTATGAAAAATAGAGACATTTATTGAAGAAGATACAAGAAACACTGTACATAGGACAATGATGCCTCAGGCCCCTTCAAAGTAGGCACCTTGGGACCTCACAGATCTTCCAGCATCTATTCCACTGTTCAAAACACTCTGCAAAATCCTTTGTTGGAATCACCATCAGCTGCCACGCCATATTTTCCTAAATCTCATTGACTCTCTGAAATCTCTTCCCTCTCAAAGGTGATTTTAGTTTTGGGAGAAGCCAGAGGTCACAGGGTGCCAAATCTGGTCTGTAGCAGGGCTAAGTCACCTGGGTGATTTGATGTTTTTCCAAAAAGCTCTGCATGAGACATGACACCTAAGGGGGTACATGGTCATGATGAATCTGCCAATCACCAATTGCCCATAGCTGTGGTCATTTTTGTCATATTGCTTCTTTCAACCAATGAAGAACATTGGGGCAGTACTCCTTATTAACCGTTTGGCCTGGTGGGGAGTACTCATGATGGACAACAGCTTCCCAATCAAAAAACACATTTAATGTAGTCTGGATCTTGCTGTGACTTTGTTGTGCCTTTTTCAGGCATGGAGGACTAGGTGACTTCCATGGGGATGACTAGATCTTCGTTTCCAGGTTGTAGCCATATAAGTAGACACACAAATCATTTCTGGTTATGACCTTCTTGAGGAAATCTGGTTATTGGTAGCATTTTGAATCAAGTCATTAGCAACTGCAGCATGATGTTGCTTCTGCTTCGGTAGCAGAAAGTACAGAACAATTTTGCCACAACATGTTTCATGCCAAGATCCTGCATTAAAGTCTCAAATGCAGCAGTTTTTGGAATCTCCAGATCAGCTTCTAGTTCTTGCAGTTGGTTGCCACCAGTCTTTGCTGATTGCAGTCCATACATGTTCAACATTCTCAGGTGTTCTGCTTGTAATAGGCCTTCCAGAATGTGTATCAATTTCAGTAGATTCTTGAGCATCTTTTTTTTTTTAAAAGATAAAAAAAATTTTTTTAATTAAAGATTAAAAAAAATGTGGATCAATTTCAATAGATTCTTGACCATCTTTTTTTTTTTAAATCTTTTTTTAAAAGATAAAAAAAATTTTTTTAATTAAAGATAAAGTATGAAGAGCATAGGGAATATTAATAGAGAATAATAACTACTAGCTACTCAATATATTAAGATAAAATAGACCTCACATTTGCAAGTATTAAAATTTATCTGGGTCTGTTTTGGAATAAACTACTTGGAATCCAAACATGTATATGTAACAATCATATTCAACTTGCTTTTGTGGTAAAGTGCATAAATATAAAATGTACACAAAACAAATATAATAGTAGATTCTTGACCATCTTTGAAGCATTTGTGACATACTTTTATTCCTGCTGCCCTCATTGCATCATCCCTGAAAGCCTTCTGAATCATACCAATAATTTCTGTAGAGAAATGTTCAAGCTTAATGCAAAACTGATGCAGATTCATTGCTCTACTTACTCAGTCATTTTGAATGTGACAGCAACACAGTACACATACTCACTTAATGGTGTCTATGGCCCTCACTTACTAGTACAGTGAAGTCGTCATCGTTCATGCATGCACATTCCAGTGCACTCTCCTTGGCCGCCAGGTTACATTGATGTGGTGCACACTGTTCTTGTTGTATTAACAATGGTTGGACTTTTTTCTGGATGGACCTCGTATGTATGTACAAATGAGTGTTGGTGTATTTATTTAAAAATAATTATACCTAAGCCCTACCTGCTCCTTTTAAAAACATTTTTTTTGTGCATTGGGATCTGGGCATAGATACTTTAAAAGGTATCCAAGATGGTTATAATATGCATCTCAGGTTGAGAGCCATTGCTTGAGAGCAGAGTCACTTGGAAGGCTTATTAACATCACAGAACACTGTCCTGCCCTGTTGCTTCCCCTCCTCCAGAGTTTCTATTTTTTTTTAACATTTTGTCTTTTATTAAATTTATTTGGGTGTCATTGATTACTAAAAATACATAGACTTTAAATTTAAAATCCTATGATTCATCACCTGTATACTGCATCATATACCGTCCAAAGTCAAATCATTTTCTGTCACCCTTATATTTGACTCCCTTTACTTTTCACTGCCCCTCACAACCCTTTCCTCTGGTAACCTATGAATTTTTGTTTATTTTTCTTGTTTTTTCATTTGTTGCTTTCAGTTTTATATCCCACATATGAGTGAAATCATGGTTCTTGACTTTTTTCTGTTTGACTTACTTTGCTTAGCACAATGTCCTCAAGATCCAACCATGTTATCACAAATAGCAGCATTTCATCTTTTTATGTCTGAATAGCATTCCATCATATTATGTACCACATCTTCATTCAGTCAGGCTGGGACTGGGGCCCTAGATAAATTTATGATCATGTCCCACGTCATGATGATGGTGGTCCTGGGACTCTACTTTGAGAACCATGGTGTTAAAGATCTGAATAGGCCCAGTATGACCTTGTTCATTCACATTTCAATTAGAAGCCTTGGGGGAGGATGAGCACCGAGGCTGGCTTTGAAGAATAAGTGGAACTTGAATGTGGGAAGTGACAAATATTTCAGCAGGAAGCAAAGATTTAAAAGCCAGATAAGTGGAGGCATAGGACTATTTTCCCCCCAAATTCACAGATTTATATTTACTAATTAATCAGCAAGATGTGTTCTTTTAGAGATGGTACCACTCAGTGATGCTTTGGTTTAAAATTCTGTTCTCTGTTTACACAATCAACATTCTTTCAACAAATGACACCCTACTCACAGAAAGTGCTAAAAATGAGAGCTTTTATATATTTTAATGATTTTATTAGTCATCTTCCTGTGTACCTCACCTGTCTTTACTCTCTGGCAGGTATTGTACCCGGTGCCAGATATATAGGAATTTTGAAAAGAGGTGTACAGATTAGTTCAGGGTCATCAAACAAACACAGAGGACAAAGGACCAGAAAGTAAATACGTTAGACTTTGTGAGCCAAGAGGAAAATGGAAGATATTAGGTAGATATTTACATAGCCACTCAAAATGTCACCAATTTTAACTCTCATGCTATACAAAAACAGGCTTTAGGCCAGATTTGGCTGTATACCAAAGTTTGTCAATCCTGGTCTGGTGAGAGAGACAAGCATTAACTAAATGCACATATAAATACATGACAAAAGAGCATTTTATTAAGTACAATAAAGAAAGATTATGGGTTCTATGAGGGACAGCCAGAGGCACTACTACCTAGTTTAGCATGAGAGGTCAGAGAAGGCTGCTTTGAGAAGGGTTGTTTGCATTGGGACTTGAAGGGCCGAGTTTGGGATCAAATAGGTCAATACTGAGGAGCAGAAGGCACAGAGCAGAGGGCAAAGTGTGAGTTGTAGGAACTGAAGAAAGGCTGACACAGTGGAGTAAAGTGGGGTTGGAAAGAAGGAAGGTACTGGATTTTGTGTTAAAACCTTATCAATGTTTTCAGAGATATCACCACCATTAAGAACTGGAGTAGGCGGCACAGGTTCTAAACTGGCAAAGCTTAGAGGAGGAAGAATTCTTGTTTTGGTGAAAGGATGAGGAGAAATCTTGAGTTAATAACCTGATTGCTTAGGTAACTTCCTGATGGGAAGGAAAAACAATCCCTCTTTTGCTAGACTTTGTGCAGTTGATAGGGAGAAAGGGATAGAGTGTAATGGGGGTGAAGCCCCATTTGTTTCATTCTGTGTAAAGCCCGGTGCTGCAACTTCAGTGCTTAATACCCAAGGAATATGCTATTATTGTCCCCATTTAGAGAGTAAAATATTGAGGCACTGAGAAATTTATTAAATTGACCAAGATTATACCATAGTATGTACTACAGCTGGGATTTAAACCTGTGTATTTGGATTCTAGAACTCATGCTATTTTTTTTATGGGTGAGGAGGAAAAAAATATCAAAAAACAAGAAGAATGAGTAGGGGAAACTGTGATTTGGTTCTTCCCTGAGATCAGCAAATCCTTTTAGCCTTCTAGAAGATGTATGTCCAAGATGGCAAGTATCTAGCAGATACTTATAAGTATTTTGTTTTTCTTTATTGCTGGTAAATAATGAAGCATTTATCTCATAATTACTATGAATTTCTGAATCTTTCTCCACAGAGAACTATGTTAATCTACAGATGATAAATGTTCATTACCCCAGCATAAATGACATGTCTGAATATTGTCATGAGGAAGTAAAAACTTGGAGTTCATGGTTGACATAGTTAACAAGCTCAGGAAACACCATTTAAGCTCGAGTTTTCACCTTTGCACCTGCTTTTCCTTCTTTCCCTTCTTCTCTATCTCCTGACAAACAGTTTCTTTTAGATCAGTGATTGGCAAACTATCTTCTGTAATGAGCTGCTGACAGTGAATATTTTCAGCTTTGCAAGCTGATCTCTGTTGCAACTACTCACCTCTCTGTTATAATGCAAAAGCAGCCATAGACAATATGGAAATGAACGAGTGTGTCTGTGTCCCAATGAAATTTTTAAAACAAAAAGTCAGGCAGGAGGCCAGATTTGGTCTGTGGGCTGTAGTTGCTGACCCATGTTCTAGACTCTGTAAATGTTAGAATGTAAGACTGTTGATATTACGTTATTGTAGTTTCCTCATGCTTTGTTTTTTATATCTTGGTAATATTATATATTGTATTAACTTTGCAAATCTGTCAAGCTGTTTTTTACCCTGTTATGTTGTTATCTAAGGCAGATACTGCCTTTTATATATGGTCAGAATAGGTCTCATAAAGATTTGTTGGTGTGTTGAATGAAACCACAGGAAATAATATTTCCCCCAAATGGTCAGAACAATATTTTCAGTCCCACATATCCTTTTCAAAACTTGCCACCCCTTAGCAAAGAAGGGTCTATTCCCCTCTCTCTGAACTCGGGTTGAACTTTGTGAATGCCTCAACAAATAGAAGGAGGCAGAAGCCATGCCACATGATGTCCGAGACTAGATCATAAAAGATGATAGATATGGTCTCTCTGTCACTCCTCCCCCTCTCTCTTTCCCTACCTCCCTCCCTTCTTACCTATCAGGGCTCACATCCTTAAATCCCAGCCCCTAGCTTCTACTGAGAGGTAGCCCAAACTATCTTAAAATGAACACAACTATGTGGAGCAGTCCTCGTGCAAAAGAACTGAGACCCTTGGTTGACAGCTCTGATCAACCTTCTGAGAAACAAGTTAATGAGCCTTTAGGGGCCACAGGGAGCCAAATCCAGCCAGCTGCCTGTTTTAGTGTATAAAGTTTTATCGGGACACAGCCATATACATACATTCACTTACGTGTTTTCAATTGCTGCTTCTACTCTACAATAGTAGAATTGAGTAGTCATGACAGGGACAGTATTTATGGCCCACAAAGCTGAAAATACTAACTGGCTCTTCACAGAAAACTTTGCTGACTCCTGCCTCCCAGCCTTGAAGTCTTCCATTTGAGGCCCCAAACATGTGGGGCATAGACAGCCATTCCTATTGTGCCCCGATCTGCAGAATTCATGATCATAATAAATGGTTGCTTTATATAACATGGTGCTTGAAAGTAATTTGTTGTACAATCCAAATACCTGGAACACAGACATAGTTCTTGGGAATGTCTAAGCTTATGTTTTCTCATAAAATATCAGAAGATCTAAGCCTCCCCCTTCTTTCCTGTTCCTCCATTCACCAACACACACATTCTTTCATACCAAGGAACATGACCACATATATTCCTCTCTAGTGCATTGGATATCAGGTTATATTTTCCTTCCAAAAAGCAAGTATTAGTTAGCAATCCTGATTAATCTTAAGAAATCATAAGGTTTTTCTCATGTAAAAAAAGTTTAGTTTCAATAACTATTTCCAGGTCTTACAAACCATGAAGTCTCTTTCACAGTTACTCTTTGCTTCTTGATCATCATAAGACTCTCCAATGGATGAACTACAACCTCCAGCTACATAACACTGATAATTGTGCCTCATAGTTTCTGTAGATAGAAGGTCATTAAAATATCCAGAATCATGTTATATATTTTCTCCTTTTGCCATTCATCACCATGAAATTTTTTTTATGAAAAGGATTAAAGGCCATAAAATAAGATATATTATAGTGCTCCCTTTGAAATGTTTTAAACATTATTAAAAATAGTGCAGTTTGAGGTAAAAGGTCAGCCAGTAATAATCAATTTCTTTAACATTGATGTGATTTTTATTAAACATTTATCATTGAGGTGTCATTTCAGAAGGCTGTGGAAATTATTTTTCACTTCTTGTATATCATTTTGAAGCCGTCAGTTGCCCAGCAGCAACAAACATTGCATCTCAATTCTTTTGTGCTTTATATTATTTTATGGACTTATTTTTCTGAAATTCTGTGATCTGAAAATTTATACAGTGGATACTTATAACATGCAACTGCTCACACAGTTTTCTGTAAGTTGTAGAGATATAAAAAGTTCTTTGATTCAGATTTTAACAAAATGTGAGAAGTTGGATATTGCTTTCTCATTTTCTTCAGTTTCTCTTAGTCAGCTTAGAGGACTAGAGGCTTAAGAAATGTTCTTAGGAAGCTTATTTTGAATATAACGTTCCTACATGATTTTATCTTTTATAACCTGTGAGATGAGGATGAAGAGTAGAGGTGTGTGTGTGTGTGTGTGTGTGTGTGTGTGTGTGTGTGTGTGAGAGAGAGAGAGAGAGAGAGAGCGCACCAACACAATGCACAGCGATTACAACATAGGCATATATTTAAATTTTATTAAAAAGCTCAGATTTGAGTTGTCCATTAGGGTTTTCATGAATATATTACAGTGCCAATCTTCTGCTTCTTTAATTATCCCTGCTATCTGATTACTGATTTGTTCTGTGGTTTTGAGCATTATGTAAGTTACTTTTGGGGGCAAGAGAGCATTGTGATGAACAGGACTTTGGTTTCACACTTGTCAGGGTTGGAATAATAAGTCTGCTACTTTTTAGTTCCTCCTTTTTGGTAAGTTCTTTCAACTTTCTAAGCCACAGTTTCCCTCACTCTTTATAAAATAGAGATAGCAATAGTTACCTAATAGGGTCATTGGGAAGTTTAAATGAGATCCAATTATTTAAGCATCATGCTATGCATGCTTGAGGCATAGTGGGCCATGATAAATGGCTACTACTAATTTTTCTACCGCTACCAAGGCATTAGTTGTGGCGGAAAGGATTTGATCATTTCAAAGAAGCCATTAAAAAAAAACTCTACCTACTCAAACTGTTTCTCTTGTTTTGCACTATGTTGTCTATAATTTGACACCGTTTTCACGAGTCATTTCCTTAAAACACAATTTCTGGGAGAGGCATTAATCAAAGTATGAAAGTTACCTGGTGAGTATCACATGTTAACATTCAGGTACATAGACTTGAAGGTCAGATGAGCTCTCTTTCTCACAGGACACATCAAGATACTCAGATAACCTGATCCTGGAAGCATACATTTTTCTGGAGGAGGAAGTGGTGAGGGGGCTACAAAACAGAGAGGACAGGTCTGGATTCTGTGGTACCTGGGTAGGTGTACAGTAGTGTAATGAAAACATGGAGGAAAGAGGTGCCAAGATATTCTAACTGCCTAAAAATTTCTTAAAAAGCTAGGTGTCATGAGCAATATTGGTGCTCTATCTAGATCCTGTGGGACTGCTATTTAATATTTTTGTGGACTCTTTCCTTGTATGACTTTGATTCTAACAACCAGCACCAACAGCTTATCTTTGGAGGTCTCCCTTCAGGTTAATGGAGCCACTCTGCACTCACAAATTCCCAGGAAGTGGCTGAGTGGCCCTTTGCCAATGACTCAGGTACTCCTTGGTGAGGACAACTCTGCAGCATAGCTAACGCTCCCTAGGCTGTGGGACTAGGCCTCTGAAGGACTTTGCACGAGATCTCACCTTTGTTTGGCTTCCTCCCCCTCCCTGTGGTGCTCACCAGTCTCCCCTGGAAACTCTTCCTGAATAAATTACTTGCACACAAACCTTCATTTCAGGATCTACCTCTGGGGAACCTGATCAAAACAAGGTAAAAATAAATACATCTTCTGTTATTTAAATATTTGGCACCAGTAGGGAACTTCAGTTGTTTAGAGAGAGATAAATGATAGAATGATCAGCTTCTCCCCTCCTCCTGGTGGGACATTGAAGGACTAGCACATGGTCTGCAAGGAGATCTTGACACAAACAAGTAGTTGAACTGTCCTGTATAATAAATGTATAGGAGCTTGAATGATGGGGCATACAGCAAGAGAGAAGGATTCAGGAAGATGGAGACATAGGACCAAACAATGCAGAGGATCAAACAAAATTCCTGCTGGAGTGTTGTCTCATATTCCCCCAAACAGGGATGTCTCTCATTCAGTTCTGTTATTTGATGTAATAGAAACCTGCCCTTCTTTCTGATGCCTGCCCCCTTTGTCTGCTATACACATAGCCCAATGCTAGTGGAATTAGGGGGAGTTAAATAATGGGTGGCATCCCTTATGGAGAGTCCTGGAGCAAAAAATACTGCAATTAGGAGATCTATAAACTGGACTAATTTCATTAGAATCGGGAATTTGCAGCCAGAGTTAAGAGAAATCTACATATCACTTTCCAAATTCCCAGAGCATTCTGGACAGTTGACAGGTGTCCTATTATTCATTAGATGGAGCTCTTACCAATTATATTTCAATTACCGAGGACTAGGGGAACCCAGCTGACATCTGGGCTCTGCTTGTGCCTCTGTTTTATTGAATGGTCTATAGTTAGCTCTGTAGGAAGTAAATATTTCTAGTCCTTTAACCTCAAAGTGTTTCCTTCCACCTATGTTTTTCATTGGCACAACCTTACAAAAGGGCTGAAAATACTGTAAAAGAGAAAACTCACTTTTTGGTAGTCTGTGCGGGGCAGAGGAGGAGGTTCCTTCCTTTCACACGAAGAGGAAAATTTGTGGATTTAATTACTATGATTAGAACCAATTAACTACCTAATTCTGCTCTTGAGAACAAAAGGCCATTTGTAGGGTTTCTAATGCCAAACACTTCAAACCTAGGTATAAAGGATCACTTCCAAAGGCAGAGGCTGCAATAGAAGTATTGGTGGAATCTATGGAAAGCGGAAACAATGTCCCCAGAAGTCATTAACACTCTTATAGTTGAGAGTCCCAATTACTTTCTCTTCCACAGGGCCTTTGGCCATTTGGCAATTTCTCCTCTCCAATCTCCTTTATAAAGTTGTCATAAGAATTAAAGAATGGGTGTGTGGATGAGGCCCACATCATAACTTTTCCAAGGAGGTAGTCAGAGGAGTGTTTCCACTAGTACTGCTGACCCTCGTTAGCACAAAACTGTGGCCATATAACTTTCTTTAACTTCTTTTCTCCGTCTCAAAATTCTGTTCTCATCATCTGTGTCATCAGTCAGTTTACCCTCATTCTAGAGGAGATATATCTATATCTATAACCATATAATATATTTTAACACATTGCATCATCCACAAATTTCTTAAAACAGAGACCATAGAAATCAAAGCATAGATCAATAATTGCTTAGTGCACATGCACGAAATTTCTTCACTGAAGACTACTTTCTCTGAGTTATTTAAGAAACATCTGATAAACTATAAGTACCTTTGTCAGGGTGTGTGTAGCTCATATGCTCTCTACCCAAGTGTGTACCAGTGGACAACATAACTAATTAATTATAAAATTCCTTTCCACTGAGTCCAAAATGCTGCATCAGAGCCTTTCTTGACACTGGAAATGACAAGATAATGGTCATAGTTCATATTTGAATAGAAGATTGATTGCAGTTCTTACTCTAAAACTTATGAATTGTTAGCACTACAGTAGGAATGGGTTTTAAAATTCTTTTCAACAGGAGAGTTCAGTAGGAGCATTTCATAGCAGGTAGGTGGAAGCCGCAGTAGATCACTTTTGACTTGAGATGGGGCGGGAGTTGCAAAGTAGTCCATAGTGGGATAATGCTCTTAGGTGAGAAGGACATTGCAAAGGGAGAAGAGGAAGGTCCGAACAACAGACTGGTATGAGTTGTTGCTTTAGAGCTACACTGTCCAATGTGGTAACTACTAGGCATATGTGGATATCGAAGACTTGAAGTGTGGCTTGCCTGAATTAGGATGTGCTGTTAAGTGTCAAATATACATTGGAATTTGAAGACTTAGAATAAAAAACTGTAAAAATAGCTTATTGACAATTTTTATATTGAATACATATAGAAATCATATATCAGGTTAAATGAAATACAGTATTATGCTTAATTTGTCTGTCTTTTGCTTCTCTAAATTGTGACTATTAGAAAAGATTACATAAGGTTACATATGTGTCATGCATTTTACTCCCATTAGACGGTCCTGGTCTGGAGCATGGGTTTCTATCTAGGCCCAGAGACCTTTAAAAGGATTCGCAGATAGAGTTTTAGAAGACTGGGAGATCTCTGAAATTGTATGCACCATGTTATGTGCAGATGTGTATGTATATCTTTCTGAAAAGATGTCGTTAGATTTTTGTCAGAATTTGTGATATTAAACATGGTCGCCACTGGTTTGGAGTCTTTCATGGAAGAATATGACACCTTAAAGTTAAATTTAGAAGGCAAAATGCAGGAGCTTTCCTCATTTCTGAAATCCTCAGAGAAATCTCAGTTTTGTTATTTTGGGGTTGAGACTATAATCTTGAAGTCAGTGCCTGGGTCCTTTTACCTTTTTATCTCCAGGACCTGCCGTGCATTGTTGGAATCCAAAAAGGCTTTGCCATTTCATGCCTTTGATGTCATCACCTGTAAAATTTAATTGGTTTTACACAGATACTAAACAGTTCCAAAATAAAAAAATGACACCTTGGAACTTGTTTGGAAAATGTATTTGCCTTACATGGATTTACCAGATTCTAAGGATTGAAATAAGGACATCAAAGTAGTTTAACTGTGAGGTAACCCAGGAAGCATCAGCAGGGGAGTGGGGAGGTGAGGCAGGGATGGAAAGGGAACCAGTTCAAAATAGGTTAATGAGCAGGTTATTGCTGTGGGTCCTCTGGGACATTGTGTAGATGCCTCAGAGCTGTCCCACATTAAGGACAAGGATGCTGCCAACTCCTGGGTATTATTGGTTGAAGGTATTTCCTGTGGTCGTAAACTCTGCAGACCTTCTGTTTTCCCCACATGAGGGCTGAGCAGCATTCTACAATCAAGGAAACCCCTTAGGCTTAGAGTTATGACCACATGCATTTAGAAGCTGTCCACAGTGTGGGAAGAGTGAGTGCCAAGGGGATGTGGGTGATATGTCAACAGTATCACTAAGTGTTGCACGAGGGGAGTGTGGCTGGGAGAAGCTGCCCTTCAATTATATTGGAGTAGACAGGGAGAACATACTTATGGGAGAGCAATCCCAATCTAGATGACTTGTAATATTGTGTAGGTAGGAGTTTTGTGAATATGGTTGTCTGCCTTCTGGGGATTAAAGAAAATTAATGCAATTTCTATACCACGGGTTTGCTTGTGTTTTAGACCCATCCAAACTAATGTTGTTTTTCAACTATTGTAATACAAATGCTCATAGGAAAATGGATCTTTGAGTGTTGTTGAAAAACCATTTGAAAAGCTGCAATTATTGTAAAACAATTTGGTATGGGTAAGTTTTATCGGTGGAAATGAAAAGCAGTATTGAGGCCAAGAGTTTGCTATTTTTCCACAAACAAGCTTAATGGAAAATAAAATTATTTTCTCTCTTTGGCCAACTTAAAATGTTTAAATGTTCTCTACAAGCAGTAAGTGCAAATTCTGTCCCATTAATATAGATAAAAGAGGTTTTTTTCCTAATACTGACAACCTCAAACTTTTAAAGTATTTTTAGAAGGACTAAAATACATATCAAATTGGAGGGAAAAAAAGTTGCCTAATAGATCACAATGTTTATTCTTCCAAAATCTATTCTCCATTAGAAAAACCCAATTGTTAGGATGAAAGTAGTATATAAGAAGAATTGTTTTCACTTTGCCTATCGGAAATCTGAAGGGAAGTCCTCCTTGAATTGTTTTTAGACCTAGAGGAAAACGTAGCGGTCCTTTCTCAAACTATTTTTTTCATTTTCAGGACCACTGGGCTCCCAGTCTTTCAGAAGCACAAACATGATCTAGATGGGCTTGCAGTCTTTGCTGCAAACAGGGCTGTTTAAACTTGTGAATTGACCTCCAGTACTACATTTGTAGGAGGCGATGGGGTAGGACAATAGACAGAAAATTGGATTAGATTTTTCAAATCAACTGATATTCCACCTTGTTTGTCGTCTAGTTTCTACCTGTAACCTTCCTTTGCTGTTCTAGGGTCCCTGCTTTGATAATCTCCCCCATATCTCATGAACTCAGCATGGAGAAGCTGCCTTGTCCCCACTGGTCCAGTCGAGTCCTTGTGTGTCTCCAAACCTCAGTCCCATGATTGAATTCCTGCTGTCTGTTGTAGGAACATTCTTTCTTGACCATGCTGTTACCCTTTGCTAGACTTTCCTTTCACTAACCACAGCTGGAACTCTCACCTGACATACTCTCAGGTTGTCATACCAACCCCATTAACTAGATTTCCTCTGGTTTTCATTGGCAAAGTGGAGGCTTTCAAATACATGGCCCATGCTGGAAAATAAATCCCTTCTACAAATCCTGGGACTGTCAAAAATAGCCTGGTTGGTGTCAACTGAGCTCCATGTCTGTCAAAACATGCTTCAAATTCTTCACTTTTATCATGTTTTAACAGTTTCTCTGCAGGCCAACATGACATTCTTTTGGACTCATTCAAAAAAGAACAGCATGTTCTCTTTGATGTTTGCATTTTCCAGAATAAATGACTTTCTCTCCCTTAATTTCTACTTTTAGAATCTTAATGAGCATTGAGTTTCAGAGACAGTAACCTTGTTTTCAAGTGTAGAACTTAATTACTTTAAAATGTCACTGTTAAAGGAATATCAGTACTCCATTCTAACTCATGAATTACCATTAACTAAAGTATGACAAAAACTATTATCAGTTCCTTCTAACAAAATGTCCTCTCTTTTTATGTGCAAAGGATAGTTCAGGTGGATCCTGGGGCAATTGCATGAAAGTCATTGGGGCAGGGTGAATTCTTAAAATTTCAGATTCTAGGACCCCACTATAGACCCAGTGAACAAGATTATACAGAGATCTTAGAATCTATTTTTTAAACAAGGCATTACAATGAATCTCAGATATATTAAAGTTTGTAAAACAATTTTGTTTTCATTGAGCACTGCTGTCTGGAAAAAATAAGAGCTGTTACCCTGATATATATATGTATGTTTGTTTGTTATCTGTGCTATGCTGATATAATAAGTACATTGTAAATGATACCTCACAAATAGACATTTTAAAAGGATGAGAGAAAAGATCAATATAAACAGAAGCTATATTTGCTTGCCATTTCACAGAGTGGGTCATTCTGAACACCCTGCAGGATATAAGTATTCTACTTTAGAAGCTGTTGTTTTACAGTTTTCAGAATATTAAGTTTGCCTCTAGGGTTGCCTTGTGTTCTATATTAGCAGAGAATAGAGCTAGCTTAGATGGGGAACAGCATCAGTTTTATTAAGGAATTATAGGGGAGATCCAGGTGTTTGGGACTTTTAGGAAGGAGTTCTGGGCATGCAAGAAACAGTTTAATCCCTGACTGGGTTAGTCAGTTGGTTGGAGCCTTGTCTTATGCACCGAAAGGTCGTGGGTTTGTTTCCTGGTCAGGGCGCATACCTAGGTTGCATGTTCAATCCTCGGTCAGGGCATGTACAGGAGGCAACCAATTGATATTTCTCTCTCACTTTAATGTCTCTCTCCTCTCTCTCTCTTTCCCACTTCCCCTTCTCTAAAATCGACAAACATATCCTTGGGTGAGGATTAAAAAAAACCAAAACAATTTAAGGACCCAGTTGGAGTGGGAGATCAGAGATGGCATATAGAAGAACTGCTAACAAAAGGGTTATATTTAAAGGAAAAGAGAGGGATGTTAAGCCACTTCTTGCAAAGCTCAGCCTGGATCAGCACTGTATTCTGTCTTACGTGCATCCCTCCTCTCTTTTCTGACCCCAGTATTGTGCTGCTTACAGTGGATGTGGTCAGAGAACCAGTGGCAAACCACAAACTCTTCCTGGCTCCTGACAAGGTAAGTGTTAGAAATTGAGAGTATTTAGAAATGTTTAGAGCATTGTTCACTGTTGCTCTGTCCTCTCATGTTTTACAGAAGTTTTGATCTGTAATGGATTGGAATTAAATGAAAAAACCCCACACTGGTCATTCCCTCTAGATTGTTTGATAAATGCTGCCCAAGAGGCTGCTGTGTGAGCCTGATTCTCTGTCTCCTTGCCCTTCAGTCATTAAAATCCAGGGTGCTAGTGCCTGCTTTTCTTTCAGGAAGGAGTCACCTGCCTTGACTTGTTAGAAGAGAATGGTACAGAGGGAACAATTGTGAGCTTAGCCATGTCACATGACCACTCTGGGACCTCTTTGTTGTCTGCAAATTGAGATACTGGAACCATACTCCACATAGTGTCCTGGATTCTAATTTTTTAACATCATGTTTAGGAATGAGTACCTCCTTTCCTTGTAGCTGTATGTCTTCCAGGGAAGTACGGATTATAAGCAATGAAGCACATATTCTGATTATTAGAGTCCAGTAAATGTTTGAAGACACTTAGTAGTCACATCTTTGCTGATTCATAGGTTCAGTTCCTGGTGAGAAGACGGTCAATTTCTCCTTCTGAATTTCTCCCTAATTACAATGTGCTTACATAGCTGCGGTTAAAAGGCCAGGATGGAAGAGCTATTAAAGGCAATAAATGTGGAATCTGATAGCACTGTGTCCAACCCCAGCTCAGTGACCTAGCAAATAATGATACAATTTCTCTGAGCCTCAGTTACTTCATCTTTTTAGTGGGCACAATAATTCCTATCTAATGGGGCTTCAGTGAGGATTAAATGAAATTAGTTTTGTAAAGCACTTGTGAGGGCTTATAGAGAATTTTAAATACATTGTATTGTTATTATCATGCTTTTTATTTAATGAATAGTTGAACACCTGCCATGTCCTGGGAATTGTGCTAATTACTGAGGGAGCTATATGATAAATTAAGCATGATCCCTGTCCGTAAGGAGCTTGTGATCTAGTTGATCCCAACACAACTCATTTTTGGTGAACTTCGTATTTTCAACCAGACCATAAACTTGATTTAGTTAGGGAGTGCTTCTGGTCCATCTCTGAATGCACAGTGGGTAGCGAGTGTAGACACATAGGATGTGCCTAAGAAATCTGTGCTGAACTGATCTCAATCATCTTCCCAGTCTTGGTTTGACGTGATGTGAGCCAAGGTTCAAGTGGAAGTCCTTTTTGTAGTAACTGCCACAGGGGAGTGGAGAAGTGAGACAGAGGAGGGAAGGAAGCCAATAAAGGGTGTTTTATTCTACTGCACACAGCACTGTGGGCAGCTAAAACTTAATCCTACTTGGTACATCGTGGGAGGTAAAGGGGTGAAGGAGCTAGGATATTTATTCATCAACTACCATACAATGAGAGCTTCCTGGGGGTGAATATTAATCTCTAGCACTTCCGCCCACATTGATGGCCAGAGGAAGTCCCCAGACACAGAATAACAGGGGCTGGCAGTTGAAAGTCAGCCTGCTCACATGGAACTGAGAAGTGCCATGAGTACATAGATAAGACAATATCTTCACCCTGTTTCTCAGCTAGTGTCCTAGAAACTTGTCACGGTCTTTCTTCCCCTCTTTTTCTCATTGAGAAATATAGTCATGGCTGAATTCATGTCTGCCACCTTCTCTAAGTCTTGCCCAGGCACTTTATTTTACAGAGCTTCCTTCTTCCTCTCCACGACTAGTTCACTTATTATTATTACTTTTGATAGCACTCCTTTTGGTTCGCACGCGCATACACACACACACACAACAGTATTTCAGTGCTCTGTGTGGGTATCTCACCTTCCCACTTCCATGTGAACACCTGAGGACAGACAGCAGGACTTGTTCATCCTCAGTTTTTGTCACATTCCATAGAACAAATGAGGCTTCTGCAGGAAAGTTAACTTTTAGGACTGGTGATTTGAGCTACTCAACTTCTATCTTTGCAGGGGTGTCCAACTTTTTGGTGTCTCTGGGCCACACTGGAAGAAGAAGAGTTATCTTGGGCCACACATTAAATACATTGTGATATGTAATCACACAAAAAAAATATCTCATAATCTTTTAAGTTAATTAATGATTTTGTGTTGGGCTGCATGTCATAGCCATCCTGGGCTGCATGCAGGCCATAGGCTGCAGGCTGGACACCCCTGTTAAACCATATCTTCTGTGCCTGGCACATTGCACTTAATATATCCTTTCATGTAAGCTTCAGAACAAAATTATTGTCACCATTTACAGATGAGAAAACAGTCTAAATAATTATACAACTTTCCTAGCATCATATAATTAGCAAAATTTAAGCTCAGGACTAACCCAGAATTCCATACTTTTAACCACTGTTTCTCAAGTATAAGAAACAGAAAGAAATTAGAAAATAACTAATGTATTGACTTATTCACCTATCAGTCCACTGTCCAACTAAGGAATCACCCAAATCCATTGAGTTTGTGTTGTCTCTAGACTGGGCTAGTCATAGACAAATGAGACTCATTCTTGGGAGACAAAATGTAGGAATTGTCTTGGGGGCCCCTCAGTGTCTAGGTTACTTTCCTCTTGTCTCTGTCTCTCAGCCCTCCAAACCCAGGGACACTCCATCTAGTTTGACTATGAAAAATTGCCTCTGACATCACATATTCTCTAAAATTTGTTTACAACTAGGTGCAGTTTTTCATAGACACAGAAAAATATATTGCTATAACATATACATATATTCCCTTATACATTTACCCCCTCTGGTTTTCTGCTCCTCTCTCTCCCTTGTACATTCTGTCCCTGCCCCCTTCACCTAGAGGATCATTGTTTGCCTGTGGTAGGCTTGTAGCCTTGCTCTGAGTCATTACGTGTGTTCTCAAGTCCAAAGTCTTTGCCAGGGCTTTTCTCTTTCCCTGCTGGACCTATACTCTTAGAAGGCAAAGCTAGGAAGCCATATTTTGTAGCTCTGCTTGTCTTTCTCTTCTTTGAACCAAGAAGTGAAGCCAGCATATCATGGATGAAAGGGGGAAGGGCTCCTGGGTATAAGATAATACAAGATCAAAAAAATTGCCCTTACCAGTGTGGCTCGGTTGGTTGGGCATCGTCCCAGAAGGCAAAGGGTCGCAGGTTCGATTCCTGGTAGAGTTCAGAAAAGAATAGCTTATGTTTTTATTTATATTTATGTTTACATATGTGTGGACATGGGTGTGTATTTATAATCTTTATCATTTATTGTTTTTGCCCATACTGACAAATCAGATTTTTGGTCCTCCTTATCCTGGGTGGAAAATAAATGGCAAACATGATTCAACAAAGAGTCACAAAGTGTTTAATTTCAGTTCTGTGTGGCTTGTTTAATGGGTATAGAGCCAGCTGCTTTATCCCACATGATTCTTGTATTAGCACTCCAATGCATTGCCCCCAAATGCTCTCCAAGTATGGAATGTGTGTGGAGTTCAGTCTTGTCTGAAATTTCATTAGAAGACTGTCTGATTAGCCTGAATCAGAAATTGCTTTTCAAATAGTGTATTGGAAAACATTAATGAATTGTCTAGAATTTTCTAAAAGAAAAACATGATTTATTGATTGTTTTCTGACTATTTTTCTTGTTGCAATAAATAGAAAATTATAGGGGCTTTGTTTGAATAACTGTAATTAAGATTGCTTTGTTGCTTTGGTGAGAGACCCCTATTTACTAGATTTTTGAATGGAAAAAACAATCTTGCCTTGGCAAACCCTTAAGTGTAAGGAATAAAAGGGAGAAATCCCAGGAGATTTTTTTAAAAAAGGAAATACATGGTTTGTTGAACTTTTTTTAGCAGCCAGGATATGGAAAAATTCCAGTTTTAGATATTAAGCTAATGTTTTGTGCACCTAAGTCAAGCATTTGAATGGGCTTTTCAGCCCATTAATCTGTAATATTTTGTCAGGAACAATTTTAAAATGACTGACAGCTTAGTTCACCTCCCTATATTGTTCTCCAGGACTAACAAGAAAGGCCCATCATTATACACCCCTGCTGCCCTCACACATGTGTACACCCACACAGATGAACATGGCATGCGCGCGCGCACACACACACACACACACACACACACTCCCTTACCAGGATTGCCCCACGTGAGCATTTCCGCTGAGATGAAAGCCAGTCTGAGCTCCATATCATCCATTATAGACTATCATGGGCATATTTTTACACTGAGAGGTTTTCTCCACCTAGACTTAATGGCTGTTTTCAGAATTATTGACATTTACCTCATCAGGGGCACCTTAATTGAATGCTTGCTTGGATGTCAGACACAGTGCTTAGCATGGAATGGTCATTATTTCAATCAGTGGTTACATGCATCGGATGCTGGGAGCAACTTGTATGATATAATATCTGCTTTGCAGATGAGAAATCTGGTGATCTGAGAACTCAAATGACTTGTTCAGGGCTACAGAGCTGATAAGGGACAGTGTTGGAATCCTGTACTCTTAGATCCTCTGCCATTGTGTTTTGGTGTAATTACCTAAAGTATAAAGATTGGTCCCCATACTCCTTGATAGTCTGTCTCTAACGTATATCCCCTACCCTACCTCTCAAAATACACTGATCCCTCTGCTGCAATTGTGAAATAACTGACATTTGTGTACATGTGGACTTACTCTTACTCAGGAATATTTTGATAGGGCAAGGACACCTGGAATTGAGTCAACTTTGGCAAGATAATTTTCCAGAGAAAGAAGGAGCCAGGACATGGTGGTTACTGTGGGTTATTATTCCTATAACCATTGGTACCCCAACTCTTTTCTACCAGAACATTTATTTACTCTTCTCTCATTGAACAGGCCCTTCAGGGAATCTGCCCTCTGTTCTAGTTTGCAGGGTAAATCTTGCCAGCCACTGACTGGTTAAGTGAGGGGAAGGTATTCAAGCTCTGAGTAATGGAATATGAAAATAGCTGAGTGGGTTTCTCTTAAAGGAATGTGTTAAATTGTATGTATGGTAAGTTGCACTAAGATATATCAATATGAAAAAGTATTATAGGTTTGAGTATATGTGTACCATAACTCTAAGCTCTACTTTGACATACTCCTAAATGAAATCCTGTGAAGGGGACTATGCACTTAAATCAATACATTGTTACTGAAATGTATTCAAGAAGGTTTGCTAGTTAATAAAGAGATGTTGGAAATAACTTTCATTGGTGAATGGCATGTGCAGTTGACTATACTATGTGTAGTGAGATTATATAGATTCCTTCACTATTGCATGAGCAAGGTAAAGAGTCTAGCTAGTCCAGATGTCCAATAACCTTGTAACAGCACTAGGGTCTGGGTCTCCATTCATTCTATATCCCATCCCTCCAAATCATAGAAAACTCTCTCATCTGATTTGACTATATGTTGCACTGGTATGTCTTCAAAATATTGTTGCATCTACCACATTGGAGAAAAATGTTCACATAAAGTTCTTACTGGAATGTCTGAAAACAACAAAGGGACATAAAAGCTTTTAAAACTTTTTGTGTCTGGTTGGTAATACTGATGAATTTATATTAAACATTAATTATTTGTACACATTTGGAATAACGTGCATGTAAGTGAAAAACTTGGTATTCATTTGATCTACACAAAGTTTGTAGATCTAATGCCCATCTGGCTTCTGGTAGCTCTATGGTCAAGACTGAGGGGAAAAATTTTGTTCACAAGGGGTGTTCACTGTGGATTAGATGTGATGAGTGCAGCAGTTATCAAAAGGGATGAGGCAAGACTCTTAAGTTTACTTTCTAGCCAACACATCCAAGTTAGGAAAGCTTTCCCTACTCAAATTTGAATAATATTATGCCATTTCTCCACCTTGCCCCAACATAAAGCACAGCTCAGTACCATATAGAACCAAATACATTCATTTATTATTCCAGAATGCATCTTAGGCATTTCTACCTCCTCACTTAGATTTCTCATGCTCTTTTCCTTCCCATAAATTTCTTATATATCCATTCCTGGCTAGCCCTCTTCTAACAATTATGAAGATGGAGGTCATGTACTACTCTACTCTCTCTGGGCAACCTTCCTGTGAATTAGCATTTATTTCGATTAGGGCCTACATTTTCTTGCTTGGATATAACTGTCCCTCTGTCTTCCTGGGTTCCATGTCGAGGATGATCATCTTGTGCTCCTCAGTAGACCCTAACTTTTTTTAAGAAAGGAATTTCCTCTTATGCTTTGTCGTGTGACCATCAGCTTCTGTGGGGTAAGTACTCCATAACAATTTGTTGATTTTTGTGTCATGACATTAGTGCAAATTGAGATATTAATATCAGGTTACAAAAATTAGACTAGTACAAAAACATGAAGTTCTATGGGGATCTTAATTGTGATCCTTAGAAAGGGAATGTTTGAATATAGTTGGAGGTATATTGATTTATTGGTGATGGCCATTCTAACTTGTGTGTGGTGATATCTCATTGTGGTTTTAATTTGCATTTATCTGGAGATTAGTCATGTTGAGCATCTTTTCATATGTCTCTTGGCCATCTGTATGTCTTCTTTGGAGAAATGTCTATTGAAGTGCTCTGCCCATTTTTTAACTGGATTTTTTTTTCATGTTAAGTTGTGTAAATTCCTTATATATCTTGGGTATTAACATTTTATTGGAGGTATCATTTGAGTATATCTTCTCCTATTCAGTAGGTCGTCTTTTCATTTTGTTGATGGTTTTCTTCACTGTGCAAAATGTTTCAGTTTGATGTAGACCCTTTTGTTTATTTTTTCTTTTGTTTCCCTTGCCTGAGGAGCCATACCCCAAAAAATATTTCTAAGAGTGGTGTAAAAAAGTTTTCTTTGACATTACTTAGGCAGAAAACTGCCTAAAATTTCTTCTAGGAGTTTTATGGTTTCAGGTCTTACATTTATGTCTTTAATGCATTGAGTTTATTTTTGTATATGATATAGAATAATGGTCCAGTTTTTTTTTGTATGTATCTGTCCAGTTTTTTCAATACCATTTATTGAAGATACTGTCTTTACTACATTATATATCCTTGCCTCCTCCATTGTAGATTAATTGATTATGTAAATGAGGATGTATTTCAGTGCTCTTTATTCTATTCCATTGATCTATATATCTGTTTCTATTCTAGTACCATACTATTTTGTTATTGTAGCTTTGTAGTATAGTTTGATATCAGGGAGTGTGATACCTACAATTTTATTCTTCTTTCTGAGGGTTGCTGTGGCTACTCAGTCTTTTGTGGTTCCATGTAAATTTTAGGATTAGTTCTATTCTGAAAAGAATGCCATTGATATATTAGTAGAAATTGCACTGAATCTATATAGGTAATAAGGACATTTCAACATATTAATCCTTATTATCCTTGAGCAAAGTATATCCTTCTATTTAGTTGTATCTTCTTCAGTTTGTTTCTTGAGTCTTAGTGTTTTCAGAGACAGGTCTTTCACTTCTTTGGTTAAATTTATTTCAGGTAAAGATTCATTCTTGGAAGCCAGTGCATCTCTCAGCTGTATCTCTATTTAACTCTGACTAACAGGAATAACTGAATTTTTGTTCAACCTAAAATTCAATGTTGAGGGTTTCTGTAAGAGGCACTTTTCTACCTCGTTCTTTATCTTTAGAGTGGAATTACTTTTACTGAGCTTAAGTTTTAAGGTAAAAATTTATTCGACAATTACCCTTTAGTGTTCTTTAGCAAGGTGCAAGAGGACAATGTAAACAATATGCAGCCCAGAATAACCACCTTTTCCATAAGTAATAGAATGAGTCATATTTTCTTTAACTTACTGCCCCCTAATGGAGTTGGCTTGTATTTAAGGGCCACTTTTTTTCTTGAAAAAATGTTTAATTAAATGCTAGGATTACACTTTTACATAACACTCAATGTAACAAGCTGCTCCTACTATGAGAGATACATGAGACCTGAGGCTCACTGGAGAGCATTAGACTCATGCTTCTTCTGGAGGCGAGTGCTCATCGAATGGAATGGTGGTGTCACCATTGTTCTTTCTCTCTGTTTCTATCTTTGTGTCATGTTTTTCTCTCTTAATCTCTTTTTCCTCTAGCTCCTCTCTCTCTCCACCTTAATTTGTATAATGAAATAACTAAATTGCCAAAAGGAAATGGGAAGAGGATGCAACCCCATTACATTTGCTTACTTTTTCATTGCCATACTTTTCTAAACTTCACAGAGTGCCTTTCATCAAAAAATCTGCCTCTTAAGGACCATGGGTTAGATTTCTATTGCAGCCATAAAAAATTACTACAAATTTAGGGGCTTAAAACAACACAACTTTCTTACAGTTCTGTAGGTCAGAAGTCTAACTTGGGTCTCATGGGGCTAAAATCAAGGTGTCTTCAGGGCTGTGCTGCTCTCTGGAGGCTCTTGGGGAAAATCTGTTTCCTGCTCATTCAGGCGGTTGGCAGCATTTGGTTCCTTGTGGTTATGGGGCTGAATTCTTTATTTCTTTGCTATCTATCATTTGTGGAGGTGTTCCCAGCGTTTAGAGGCTTCCTTGATGCATTGGCTAATGGCTGTGTTCCTCCGAGTCCCTCTTAGTGTCCAAATCCCTTCTGCCTCTTGTTCCTCACTGAGTCTCTCTCACTGACTTTCCTTCCCTTGTCTTCTACTCTAAAGGTTCCAAGTGATTACAATGAACTCATCTGAACAATCCAGGATAATCTTCCTAAAGACTGTAACCTTAACTGCATCTACAAAGTCCCTTTTGCCATGTAATGTAACATAGGCTAAGGTTCCATAATTAGGATGTGGAAATTTCAGAGGGTCAGGTGGGGAGGGAGAATAGGAGTATTATCCTCTCTATCATAGACCATCCAACAGAAGCTAATCATTTCCTTTTCTCCTAAAATCCAGGAAGCTTTATACTGTTAGCTTCTCTAAAGAATGATTTTTATGAACAGCTACTTCCAGGAGATGGTGACTAGGAGAGGTAGGGACTGGAAATGGCTCTGTTTCTCCTAGTGACCACATTTATCAAAATTACTGGACTAATTCAGCGTTTTCCTGGCAAGGAAGTAGTCATGACCCAGTTCCATAGGAAGTATTGTCACTGTTGGTTAGCTGAAGGGTAAGAGTACAAGTAGAGGTAAGCCAAGTGAAGGAGTGCTAAGGTTTATTTTGTTTTCAGGTACAGAAAAGTACTGCAAACTAGTCAAATTTCCTCTTTTTGGAGCTTGAAGAACTAAACATCGAATAAGAAAGCAGTCCACTGTACTGCCAGAGCAATGAGCTTCCCAAAATAGTTCATTAAGATATCATAGCTTCTTTGGTGGGCTGCTGTTTTGACATTTTTAAGCTTGCAATTTGCCCTTTGTGTATTACACAGTGTCTTATCCAGGGACCAACAAAATCCTGTTACAATAAAGCTGATATATTAGTGCCATCAGAAGTACATTCCCTTGGTTATTCACTCACTTTGTGTAAGTAATTAACTCCACTTCTCTTGATAGCAGGCTAGTTTTCAAAACCAGAGATGCGCAATGTTGGTTTTGAAGGCAGTTCCTTACTAACAAAGTGAATAGAAATGAGATGCAGGGATAGTGTCATTGGAAAAGGCAGAGAATTCAATTCAGGTAACATTTGGATGCTAGGGATTTGAGCTAGTTAAATTATTTTTCAGTTTCTCAGGCAGACTTGTTTATGCAACAAGAAGCAGGACTTTGAAATATGACACCTTTAAGGGTCCTGTGCCCCCTGAATACAGAGGAAGTGTCTCTACCTAATATGAGATTCCAGGAAGAGATAGTGTTAGCATGAGGACCCTTTTTCTTTACATCTCAGGAAACCTACATCTTTGAAATAAAAATGAAAATTCTAAGACATAGGTTAGATCATGTCCCTCTTCTGTTCCAAACCTTGCAATTATTTTTGTAAAACTTCAAAACTTTACTTGGACTCCCAATGCTTTAAGCCAATGCTTCTTGAGATGTGGTCAGTGCCAGTCCACAAACTCTTACTGGTTATCTATCTGTCCCAGAATAAAATCAACAATGCCATCAGTACTGTTTAATTTAGCTGATATTAAAATACATATAGTAGCAACACATTTTACACATTTTCAGTGAAGGAGGGGATGAATTGACATTATACACACACACACATACACACACACACAGATGTGCAGAGAGGTGTGTCTGGAAAAAATCCAGCCATTGTTAATATAATGACTGTTTGTGTGTCATTGATGTAACCTGGCAGCCAAGGAGAGTGGACTGGAATGTGCATGCATGAACAATGATGACTTCACAGTACTAGTCAGTGGGGGTTGTAGACACCATTGAATGAATATGTGTACTGTGTGGCCGTCACATTCAAAATGACTGAGTGAGTAAAGCAATGAATCTGCATCAAATTTTGCATTTAGCTTGAACATTCCTCTTTGGAAACTATTTGGATGACTCAGAAGGCCACAGCTATGGGTAACTGGTGATTAGCAGCTTCATCACAACAACGTGCCCACTCATGCATCATGATTCATGCAGACCCAGGTGACTCAGCCCCACTTACAGCCCAGAGGTGGCACCCTGCAACTTTTAGCTTTTCCCAAAACTAAAAAAAAAAATCACCTTTGAAAGGGAAGAAATTTCAGACTGGCAATGATATTCAGGAAAATACAACGGGGCAGCTGATGGCGACTGGGAGAACTGTGTGAGGTCCCAAGGTGCCTACTTTAAGAGGGGCTAAGGCGTCACTATCCGATGTACAGTGTTTCTTGTATTTTGTATCTTCTTCAATAAATGTCTCCATTTTTCATATTACATGGATGGACAGACCATAGTAAACATATGTGTGTGTATGCATACACATGTGTAGGGCCATATAGGCACATGTGGGAATTTTTTTTAATTTGCTTCTCTTGTTTGCTTTAGTCTTTTATTTAAAAGTCACTTAAAAAACACATATTCAGTGCGATTTCTCTGGCCCTGTATCTAAACTTTTACTACCATCATCTTACCTAACATTTGTTGTTCTACTTTCTTATTTTTTTCCTCCTTACCACTAATTGCTAATTATTTTTCTATATAGTTTATATATTTTTGTTGTTTATTGTCTTTCTCTAGAGGTGAGTCCATGAATGCGGAGATAAATATTTATTTTGTTTAATTCTGTATTCTAGTTTCTAGAATATACCTGGCACTGATTCAGTAAGTGTTGTTTGACTGAAAGATTGAATGAATGATTGGAGGAATTAATGGATTCATGAATACATAGATAAATAAATGGATGGGTGAAGGAAAATACATTATGCATAAGTAGGTAAATAAATGCGTGGGTAGGTGGGTGTATACATGCATGAATGAATGAATATATGACATTATACAACTTAATGTGGTCTACTTGTAAAAACCTGAATGTGGAACATCCAATCTCCAGTTTTAGCTGATTTATTCTCACCCCCAGTACTACAGCAATGAAGTGTTTTCTTGTAGATTAATCATCATATATGTGTGCTGGTTGTCTCCTGTTCTGCTATGGAGCACATTTCTATTACTTTTAAAAGAATAACGTATGATCTGAATGATAACAGTTCAAGAGCGTAGTTCCAGAGACTGCTGATACCCTAAGATGGACCCACTGTGAGTGGACAAAATCAAAAGGGCTGGCAGTGACATACTATGGCAGGATATGGGTTGTAATCTCTATCTTTTTTCCCTTATTTATTTATAAGCTGGCATTATTTTGTAATTAGTAGTTTGTGTTTAGTTTGTTTTTTAGTATTAAATACTTCTCATATGGCTAGCATGAGCTTCTTGAAGCTGGCTTCTGTATCCTTTCAACATATCCCCATGCCTTAACCTTTGTGTGAAACAAGAGGTCTATGCCTCTCCTGCTCCATTCCTGAAATTGAATGCTTCTTTACAAATACTTGGTTCCATCAAGTAGAAAAATGAAATGAAAACCTGAGTTCTAGATGTTATTGCTATTGGTCTGCCATTGCTTCTAGGCTCTTTCTGTAGAAAGAACTACAAAATACATACATTTCATTTCATATATAGATATATCATGATTTCATAATAATATACATATATAATTGTTGCATTGCATACTAGCGAGACGGGGTGTGCTGTTGCAGGGAAATGCCGCTCTGGTCTCCCTGGTCCGAGCAGCGACTGCCACCGGGGGATGGAGTGCGTCGTGGGGAGTGCGGCGCTCCTGGATCTGAGGGTTACCACCCAGGGCCAGCTGAGATGGGAGCAGAGCTCTGAATCCTGGAGAGCCCGTTCGGGGGTTGTCACAGATGAGGGGAATAAACATGAATTGTCGCCAACACTTCTCTGTTTGCTGGGAAAGCGGACGTGGGCACTTCCCTTTTAGTGGAGAAGTGCCCCACCCCCGGCCCTGCCCCTCTTTCCAAAGGCTTTTATTGAAAAGGGTATCAGTGGGGCTAGGTAACAGGAATGCACAGGTTATCTCTTTACATCAGTATGTTAATGTTCACAGAGAATGGGTGATGTTTTGAAGAAAACAAATGGCAGGAACACAATGATTTACGTGGGTCTTAGAGGAGACTATTAAACAAGAGAGGCGACTAAACATGAGAAGGTAGTAAACATGAGTGCCCAAGGGTATAGGGTTAGGGTCTGTGAATAATGTAAATTTCCTTCTCAGCATGAGCTGGCTAGAGCTTTTGAGGAAGGAACAAAGCACACTTTACAGAATTCACTTTTAGGCCTGATTTCCCTGGGAACCACCAGATCTGGTTTAGGACTGATTCTGTGCTATTGTTTCAAGCCTGAGCCAGGAGAGGGGAGGGAGCCGCCAAGAGACAAGGAGACTTCTTTCAAATGGAATGAGGACTCTGGCCATGTCCAAGCACAGCTGAGGAGTACGAGCTTTTTTGCCCTTTTTCCATGTCCCCTAATTTCTTGTCTGCTGCCAATATTCGATCGGCATCTGTCTTAGGTTGTATACCTCAGCTCAAGATAACTTACCCGTCATCAATCGCCAATCATCCGTGGCAAAGCAGAGAGGCAGGAGCTATGCCCTTGCCAGGGCAGACAGGTTATGTCTCCTCAGGAGCCTGTTTCTCCAAGGCCTCCTGATTATTTCCAGCCTCAGGGCCCTCCAGCCTGTCAGCAGGGTTACAGTTCTTGAAGCCAGACAGGGCGTTTCCCAACATTTATAATCACATATATTTATATATCAACCTACTTATCTATTCAAATTAAAAATACAAGTTAATACCATTATTTCAAAATCCAACACAATATCACTAAGTACATGTAAATATTCATTTGTTCAAGTTTAGAAGATACCAAAAGAAGTATCTACTGATGAGTTTAGTATGTGTTTATCATACTTTCCTAAGAGAAAATTTATATACTGAGAAATTTCAAATTTTTAGTATCCAATTCAATGCATTTTGACAAAAATTAGGTTTTTTAAATTCCCCAGGTGGCCCTAATGTATAATCAGAATGTACTAGTTATGCAATACCTAAGGATGTCTCCTTAAGTTTTAAATGGAAGTCAGCATGGTGAGAGATCTTGCAGCAAATCTTTAAAGGAGACAGATTTCAGATTTTTCTCTGTTTCTGGTACTGGAGATAAAGTTGCTAATGAAGCAAGTCAAGACCATTGACTTTGTAGCTGTTCCGCCTAGTATTTTTTCCCCATTAATAGCTGTTTATTCTTTAAAGAGGTATTCTAAAAGCTTTTTCATTTCTTAAAATTATTTTGACCATTTATGAAGTGACTCCTTTGCCACTCATGACCTGATAATTGCAGGATTCTATCAGGAGCTCAAGGAGGAGAGAAGCTGAAATGCCCACTCTGCTTTTACACCATTATCTGCCACTTTTGAACAACTTGTCTTCTCTCTATATTCTCTTTGGAGGTTTCTGGAGTTCTAAAAATATTCCTCCCAAGATACTTACAAAGTCATTTCAGCTCCCAAGGGTTGAGCTACTATCTTTTGTCTCCTTGAGGATGTAAAAAAAAAAAAAAAAATCACTTGAAACTAATGATTCTTCTACATTAACAGTGCCAGCAGACACCTGTGTTCCATATTTGGTGACTTGGTATCTTACTGTGAAAATCTTTTGTGACATGGTCATAAAGAGTGGTAACTTAGAGACCATCTACTTTTGCAGAAATTTGCCTGATAAGAAATGAGCTTAAATTGCTTGGTTAAAGCGACAGGGATTGTGTTGTAAGATCAACACTGAAACGTGTCCTTGAATCTGCCCTCTGTCAGGTTGCATGCAGGGCTCATGGTGATGATTGAACAGGTGCTATATGCATTATAATTTTAGCTGAGTAGTTGCAATATTCATAAAGTTAGCCAGGACTAGTTGCAATATTTATAAAGTTTTTGATGCTTTTATAAGGTAAAACTTATTATTATTTAACAGAAAAGTGTTACTCTAAACATTTTTACCCCCAAGATTGAATAATTTAAGAATGGGCCCATTTCAGGACCAGGTCAGATAACCAAATAGCATTGGTAGATTATTTGTATGAATAATGGTTATTCAAATAGGTATATGGAAATTGGTCATATTTGTGCTGTGTTCTCAATTATAATTATTGGTTTCTCCGCAACATAAGAAATTTTGCATAAGTATCACTTGTCTTTTGTTGGGTTGTTTTTCAAATAAATTTTAGTGTTAGGAACAGTTACAGATTTAGTTATAGAAAATTTGTGAAAATAGTACAGAGACTTCCCATAAACTCCCCACCCAGGCTCCCATATTATTAGCACGTTACATTAGTAAAGTATGTTTATTATAATTAATGGTCCAAATGATATATTGTTATTAACTAAAGTCCATATTGTATCCATATTCTTTTATTGGAGAATGGTAATTAGAAAAGATATAGGTACTAGGTGTGCTTCTTTCTGTTGGGGTGTTGTCACTTCTAGGCCCTCTCCAATGACAGAATAAGGGAATAAACATACTAACTTATGTGTGCATCTGTTTATCTATAAACTTCCCACATGTAACCATCTGTACCTACATTAAGCTAAACATGACTTCATAGTTATGCCTTCAACTATAATTCATTATAACATGGATCATTCCTGTCTCCTCCCCTACTTACATGTAAACCCTAATCCAGTAGTGACAGACCTGGCTCCTACCATCTGACATGCATTTATTTAATTGTTCACTTCCAGTTTATATACATGGAAGTATCAGAATTGTAAACCCACTGCCACATGTTATATGACTTTGACAATCAGAGTAGAGTGGCTTGTACAGTTTCTCTTTTATTTAGTCTTAGGAGGTTCACTGATTTTCAAGGTTACCTAGGCTATTACCTTCTCCTCAACTTTATTCACCAAAGTTGTTATATACATTTGGAAACAGTTGGTTTGTTTTGTCACATTCTGCATTCCATTTTAGGATTTCCCTAATATTCTAAATGACTTTTTAAAATGCATACATTAAAGGTCACTCTGTGTTATAAAGTTCTATAGATTTTGACAAATGAGTGATGTCATGTATGTACAGAGTATCAAAAAAAATCTTCATTGCCCTAAAAGATCCATGTGCTTCAGATATTCAACCCTTCCTTCACTCCCTTCAACCCCTTGGCAACCATTAATCTTTTTTAATAGTTTATTTTATTGTATTTTTCATTACCATTTATCCCCCCTATATTTCCTTCCACCTCCACCACCCGTCTCCCCCACAATTGCCACACTGTTGTCTGTGTCCATGAGTTCTTTCTCTTTTTTGCCCTATCCCTCCACCTGCAACACCCCCTCCCCCAGAGCTGTCAGCCTGCTCTCTATCTATGAGTCTGTCTCTATTTTGCTTGTTAGTTCAGTTTGTTCATTGGATTCTACATATGAATGAAATCATACGGTATTTGTTTTTCTATGATGGGTTTATTTTACCTAACATAATGTTCTCCAGGTCCATCTATGTTTCTGCAAAGGGTAAAACTTTGACCATTAATCTTTCTGATCTCTATAATTTTGCTTTTTCCAAAATGGCATATAATTAGAGTAATGCAATCTTTTTGGCTGCCTTCTTTCACTTGGCAATATGTATTTAAGGTTCATCTCTGTATTTTCATGGCATGATAACTCATTCCTTCTTATTGTTGAATAATATTACATTGTACAGGTATCCCTAGATTGTTTATTCATTCACTTGTTAAAGAACACCCTTGCTCACTTACAATTTTTGCTGGATATGAATAAGGCTTTTGTAAATATTTTTGTGCAGGCTTTTGTGTGGACATCAGTTTTTACATCATTTGGAGAAATAGTACCACTTATTTTTATCTTATTTGTCCAGTATTCATCTTCTGCCAGAGCTTGCTAATTTTCCCTTTCCATTTATCACTGATTTACATAGTATTGACTATGGGTTGTGAGACCATATTGTTCTGAGTTCTGGCATAGAGTAGGAGGTCCAAGTAGCTATTGTCCCTAACTCATGGAGCTTATAGTCCAGGAGGGTACACATGTATTAGCACAATAATCACATAAATAGATTTAAAATTAACTAAATCATCAAAGTTAATATCATTAATAATTGGACAAACCCTTATCATGTATCTTCTGATATAATACACCAAGAAGGAAAAAGGTCAGTTCTTTTATATTCCTGCCAAAATTAAATAACCAAAATGTGACCATAAGGAAACATTAGACAAACTCAAACTGAGGGTTATTTATTTATTTTTTTAAAAACTGGTTTGTATTCTTTAAAAATATCAAGGCTAAGAGCAATGTGTAATTATGGATTGGGAAATTGGTGAACTAGGAATAAAGTCTTAATTAATGATATGTTAATCTTTTAACTGTAGTTATGTAAGACAATTTTTTTTGTACTTAGGAAGTACACAAGTATTTAGGAGTAAAGTGGCATCATGGTTACAGCTTATATTCAAATGATTATAAAAATAATATGTATATATGCATAACAAGAAAATCATTTATGGAAAGTTTTAACAATTGAACAGTCTGGTTGAGAATTATATGGGAGTTCTTGTAGCTCTTTTGCTACTTTTATGTCGATTTACATTACATTCAAATAAGTCTACAAAGAGAAATAAAAAATTGCAAATGCAGTTAAGTTCTAAGAATGAGACAAAAATGATGCTTTGAGAGAAAAGTAGGAGTAGGTGGAAGAGAGGAAGGAAGAACGTTTAAATCAGTCTCTCAGCCAACAAATAATTATTGAACACTCACCATGTCCCAGGAACTGGCTCTGAGTGATGGGAGGACAATAGTGAGGAAGGGAGATAATTTCTATCCTCAAAGAGCTTTTATTAGAGGGGGACATTAAAGAATCTGAAATAAATTATGAAGATAATTTCAGGAAGTCCACCTAGGAGGTTATTTAGTTCATTCAGGGTATAAATGATTTCAGCTTGACCGCAGTGTTGGTGATGGAGCTAAAGGGCAATGAATGGATTCAAGAGAGATACTTAATAAATAAAAGAGTGACAGCATAAGATTGCAAGTTGATATGGCAGGATGGTGTCAAGAATTACTTTCCGGGTTTTCGATTTCCACCCTTTAGCACCTCTCAAATATACCATTATTAAAATGTAAACAACAGAGCATCCAACAGGAGCTTTTTTTTTTTTTTTCTGGTCACATGTTCCAAGAAATTTTCAAGTAATTTAGATTGACACTTCTTAAGCAAAATATTAGCTCAGTTGCTATTTCAATGACCAGTCTATGATGATGTTCTCCAATCCATTAATCCAGTTCCAGTTTCTATCTTTTTCTTAGTGTCTTTGAATAAATAATCTACTCAATTTTCCAAGCTCGCATCAATCCTCCCATCACTTTCTCTCCCATTTACCTACTTTGATCTGTTTGACTCTATCATTTCTCCAACTGTGCTCTCCTTCATACCATTTTTATTCTCTCTTCTCTTTACCATCCAGTGTTTCTCTTGTCTCTAAACACGTATTTCAGGAACTCTGCCTCAGCTCTCCTCATCCAATGAAAGATGATCACAATGTCCATTTTTATCTTTGGAAATTATTTACTTCCTTTAAAATTAATGTAATGAAATTAAGATGACAGAAGATTAGAAGAACCTGAGTTTTGATTGGTTTTTCTAATAAAAGCATGATGTTGCAAGAGATCTTAAAATCATAGAAAACCAGAAGCTCTTTAATTTAGCCCCTCCATAGGATAAGGGATTGCTTTTTATGTTCCCCAATTAAATATCTCTCGAGTGATGAGAAACTCAGTATTCCATGAGCCAATTTTGGATGTCTCTGACTATTGTAGGGTCCTAGTTATATTGAGCTGAAATATACCCCATTATTAATAAGGACAAGATAAGCCATATTTCAGTAATAAGCAACCCTCAAATCCCTTTAGCTTAACAATGGAAGTTCTTTACTTGCTTATTCAAAAGTTACATATCTGGATGATTGTTTAGGGCAGCCTTTCTCTATATGGTGATTCAGGATTTCATTCGATCTTCATTCCTCCACAAATGCCTTGACAGGGGAAGAAAGAGCTGAAGGATTACATACCAGTTCTTAAATGCTTCATCCCAGAAGTGAGACAGGTCACATCTACTCCCAGAACGATTCCTTTATTTCCACAAGTTGCAAGGCAGCTGAGAAATTGGGGGAGCACTGGGATATTCAGAGAGCAGTCACTATCTACCACAGATCTATCTGATTCTCTTTATTCCCTTTAACCACTCAGCACAGTCACCACTTCCTCATGGAGGCAACCTAAAATCCCACCCAGTCATTGCACTGATTCCATGTCAGGAATTCTGGGTGATGTGGCATTTTCTCCTTGCCATGTCCAATCATGGATACTTTTGTTAATAAGAACTAAAAACACAAGCATACCCTTCTTGCAGACTGAAAATATTACTAATTTTATTTCCTACCTATATGGAGTGGGGGGGGGCCCAAGATTGTTTTAATTCTTAAAAAGTCACAAGTTTAGTTTATACTGGTTATTTTTTGGGGGGGGTGTATTACAACTTTCTTAAAAAACTTAGGTTTTTCATCTATCTTCTTCCACTCATTAATTGTGGCAGTTACCAGGCCTACCTTTCTTTTTAAGATTTTCTCAAACCCTTATTTCTTTGTATTCTTACTCCAAAGGTTCACTTTCTTAAGTTAATGGGGCTATTTGAGGATGTTGGACTCCAGGTGAGGAGTTATTCCTATTGACATCCTCAGAGAATGCCTTTGACTGTGGCCAGCACAGAGTCCATTGAGTGTCTGGTACAAGTAAGTGCAAAATCTAGTTCACTTTTCCTGTGATTTATTTCATATGAATGACATGCTGGATGTTCAAACACCCTACCCCAGACACAGGATGGTGCCTTGTTTCACTTATATTTAGATAAAATTAAATAGTATAAGGTTTGTATCTCTGAGCCTAAAGAGTAGAAAACATGTCCCATACCCCATACCATTAAAGAGGTTTTTGTAACATCCTTGAGGGAAAAATAAACTGTGAGGATAGCAGGGGTGTGGAAATACCTGAAAATTCCACAGAATTCTTCTGAGGGATAAAGGAGAGTTTTATTCTGATATAATTTGCAAATCAGAGAACATAGCCTTAGTGATGTACCAAAGACACACTCTAAAGTGGGAAGAATAAGGCAAGGATTTTAAAGGTGAGAGTTGTGAGGAGTTGCTGATCAAACAGATGGGTTGCTACAGAAGCAAGACCATGAAATTACTCATTTTCTGATTGGTGGGTACAACTGGATTTTCAGGGGTCTGCTGACTCAGTGATCATCAAATGGGTAGAACAGTGAACAGTTTTTGTTGACTCATGGTCAGCAGGTAGAGACAGGATATAGCCAAAACTTGAAGTCATTAGACATGGTCAGTAAAGGAGCAAGGCACAAGGCAGGGGCCAACCCATTGGAGTCTGCAAAATAAACTAGTAAAACAAGTTTATGGTGAAACGGGCAATGCAAATGTTGTTTGTCACATAGACAGAGAAAGTTTTAACTGCAAAATGACCTAGTTACTAAAGCAAGGTCAGAGACCAACCTGCAGAAGAGTCCAGATACTCAGTCACAAAATTATGATATGAGAATTCTCAAGAGAATGGATTTGAGAGGTAAATAAAAGGTATGATCACCAGTATGTAGGCACTGATCTGTGCTATGATAATATGGTTTAAAAAGGAAATTCATGTGAAGATGGCATATTGAACATATACATATTTAATTTCACTCTCTCCAAAAATACACTAAAAATATCATAAAGATATTTTAAAAATAGATTTAAATCCATAATATTTTGGAAGTTGGAAAGCAGATAGAGTGGAAAAAGATTATTGGCTAAGTGAATGTGAGACAGTAAGATTCTAAGACCATCAAGATAGAACCAAGATCATTCCAATATGCTCAGCAGAATCCCTATTTAATGAAATTGAAATATCACTATAATGGGAGTTTGGGGAAGGAGAAACAGGAGGGTGATGGAAGAAAGCAACATTCTCATCTACCAAAGAGGAAGTCAAGAGATGATGCCTGAAATGCATGAATATAAAGATATTTAAATTTCAGAACTAATTAAGAGAATCTAGTCATTGCATATGGGGAGGGATGTCTTACAAATCTAATACTTTTTAAAACTGTGCATGCAAAGTACTGTGCATGAAGTACTTTGAGGAATTAATTAAGGTAAAAAGAAGTTTATGATCCACTTTCTGATTTGAATCTTTTATAGATAATAAGAATATTTATAATTGGAAGGCACCCAGGAGAATAAGAGGCCAAATCTGTCCTTTGACAGGTGACGAGATTGAGGCGTGACGTAATTGTGTCTAATCTTACAGTTCTGTGCACACAATCACTGTCAGAAATGTGTTCATTTGCATGTCTAAATTAGTTCTTGCTCCAAATAAGTCTCGGCCATCCTAGTAGGAGGCCAGGATGTGGTCATGGCAATTCAATATCACTGCAATGATGACTTCTTGGCATTGGGTCAAAATGGTAGATTAAACATATTAAAAACAAGGCAGGAAGCATTTTCTCAATGATTAGCCATGGTAACTGTCAGGAATAGACTGAAATCTAGATTCAGGGAAGGAGAAATATTTATGTATTTCAATGAGAGGGAAAGGAACTCACTGTGTATAGGCTGAAGTGAAAGCATACTAATGGGAGTGACAGTAATGAGATTATATGTATTATAAGCACTGACAATTATGCTGTCATTACTAAAATACACAAAGGGAATGAACACAATTATGTAGCAGACACTATGGGACAATGAATTTATTATATCATTGGCACTACAGTCTATAAAAGTTTGTTGCTAGATTTTATACTTCAGAGAGCAAAATTAAGCATTTTCCCTCCTACACCTCCATAAACTTTTGGGAAACAAAAATCTGAAGAAATTAGACTAGACATGGCCTCAGTCATCTCTAGTTTCCCAGCTTTCCTACTGTGTTCCCTGGTAATTTCAAGTGAGAGGTGAAGGGGAAGTGACAGGCATTCCCGGCCTCTTCAGCCTTCTTCAACCAAAACAAAGCCAACTTATTCTGCTTTATAAGTTGCTTGTTGCTATAATATTTTATATAACAACATGAGTCTACCGAAACAAAAAGGTTGGACTTTTTGTTAAATGGCTTGCCTAGATTCAGACTGAACTAGAATGAGAACCAAGTCCCTGACTCCTTGGTCTCTCCATGGCATTCCACTGCTTGTTCAATTACAAGTGGGTTATGGCAAGAACACGCTTTGTCTGTGATGACCAGCTCCTGGACAGACTTCACTCAACATGACGTATGTACTTCCCTGGCACTGGGGAAGTACCACTGTGCCTCCAGTGTGGGTCCATTTCCGGATCCCAGAGCAGCTCAGATGACCGTCCAGAGGTGATGCCTGGATGGGCTAGGAAAGGCCATATGTACCAGACCGTGCTAATTCATCTTGTTTGAAATAATTTATTTCAAGTACAACAGCCTGCAGTAAAAAACCAAAAGTACAAAAGCATTTATTAAGAACCTATGGTTCTTAATATGATATGCTAGTTACTGTACAAGTACTTTATGAACAGACTTATAATTAGTGCATTTAGAACTAGAGAAATTAATCTTTTATTTGAAATTGCCACCACCAGTTAACAAAGTATTTCCATTCAGTTCATGCAAGCTATGGCTTAATGTACATAAAGAATTAAAAAACAGCACAATTGAACTCAGGGCCATTTCCTTCTTGCAAGCTGCAGTGCAGATGGTTTTAGGAAGAGGCAGTAACTTAGGATCATAGAAAAGGTGGATAACCAACTCATTTTGATTCAGAAATGATTTACATCCCAGTTATATGCTGTCTGTCCACAAAAGCCAGTATCTCTGCCTGGATGTGGGGCCCTGTGGACAAGACCTCCTGGGCTTCCTTGCCAGCTGGCTTTCAATGGGAGGCACTGGCAGAAGTTTGGGGGCAGGAAGAGGGAGTGCATCTGTGTCAGTATATATGACCTTCCAAGACTGTATTTTCTCTGAGGTGGCAAAGTCTCCACAGTTGTTCTCTCTCCCTGAACTTTAGTAACAATATTTCCTCCCCTGTACTGTCACCTAATGGCTTTGTGATCTCAGCACAAGGAACTTGTCTAGTTCTGGGGTGCTTCATCATCCTTAACCCTGTCCCCACTTCTCTAAATTACTTCATCATTAAAGTCTTTTCATTTGAGCCATCCCGGATGGATGGTTTTCCTGATGGGACTGACAAATTGCAACATATGAATTTAAAGTCACAGGAGTGATTTTCTTGTGTGGCTTGATACTGGCTTTGATGACAGTGTTTACCGTGAAATTACCAAAATGTGGACGACCATAGCATAGCAACCCCACTGGCTTTCTGGAATGACCACTTAAAGAGAAGTTCTCTTTGGATATATTAGATATGAAAATTATGGCACATCTGTTAAAGCATTAAAAAAAATTTTGGCATAATTTTTCCTGTACAGTAAGCATGCTTAAAGAACATCTAGAGGTTTTGTATGATTTTTGATTTAGGAAGTGCCTAAGTGTAAGCACAGAATGACTTCCCACACTTTGTAATGGAACCACATTAAACTAAGGACATTAGCATAATGCTCTCTAGTTCCATCCACGCTCTCGCGAATGGTAGGAGCTCTTCCTTTCTTTCTGCTGCATACTATTCCATTGTGTAAATATACCACAGTTTTTTGATCCACTCATTTACTGATGGACTCTTAGGCTGTTTCCAGCACTTTGCCATTGTAAATAGTGCTCCTATGGACATTGGGGTGCATAGGTTCTTTTGAATTGGTGCTTCAGGATTCTTAGGGTATAATCCCAGCAGTGGAATTGCCAGGTCAAAAGGCAGTTCCATTTTTCGTTTTTTAAGGAAATTCCATACTGTTTTCCACAGTGGCTACACTAGTCTGCATTCCCACCTATGGTGTACTAGGGTTTCCTTTTCTCCACAGCCTCCCCAGTACTTATTGTTTGTTGATTTGTTAATGATGGCCATTCTGACCAGTGTGAGGTGGTATCTCATTGTGGTTTTAATTTGCATCTCTCTGATGGCTAGTGATGTTGAGCATCCTTTCATATGTCTCTGGACCCTCTGTCTGTCCTCTTTGGAAGAGTGTCTGTTGGAGAGTGTTATGTTAAGTGAAATAAGCTAGGCGGTTAAAGACAAATACCTTATGATCTCAGCTATAAGTGGAACCTAATCAACAAAACAAACAAGTGAGCAAAATAAAACCAGACAGGGAAATAAAGAACAGACAGTGATGAGAGGGGAGGGGAGGGGGGATTACTGGGGAAAGAAGGGGAAGGGTCAAATCAAGGAACATATATATAAAGGACCCATGGGAAAAGACAACAGCGGCGGGGGGCGGGGGTGAAGATTGAATGTGGAAGGTGGGGGTGGGCAGGGCAGGGGAAAGTAATGGGGGGACAAATGGAGACAACTGTAATTGAACAACAGCAACAAAAATTTATTAAAATAAAAGACTAAGGACAGAGACCTGGTACTCATTTCTTGCTGTCTGACTTCAGCCCAGCCACATGCACCCTCTGTTTACTTTGTTTTCTCTGTCTCTGTCTCTCTCTTTCTCTTTAAATTGGTGATAGAAATCATGGAGCTGTCTCTCTCAGCCCTACCAGTTTCAGTGATATTCCACTTGTCTCTGAATGCAAGAGTGTTCATATTCATATATTTGTGTGTTATTTTGCAAGTCTCTCAAGGAAGGAGAAAAAGGGAAGCTGAGTAGCCTAGCCTAGTATAGTATCACACACTGAATTCTCTTGGAAAATAGTGGCAGGGGCTGATGGCATTTGTGCACAGTCCCTTACTTTGCCAGCCTCTGGGGCAGTGTTTCAATCACAGAGCATTCAGTGCCTCTGGTAGCTGCAGATGAGATACCAAAACAGGTTCCACTGGAAGCACATGGCTCACTTTCAATCGTGCCCAGCTTTGAAGACAATCTGTTCCTCTTCCTTGCCCACCCGTGTCCTCTCCAGGCTCTGGCCAGCCTCCCTCCTCTGCAATCATTTCCCAGGCACGACTAGAGGGAGCTGCAGACTGAATTGCTTTCTCCTCTTGCATCTTTGTACATGTCAGAGGAGATCAGATTCAAGCCAGGTTCTGTTCTCTGCAGTGCTGATTCAAATCAAATAAAAATAGCTGTTACGTGGGACATAATTGAAGTTTATTTACTTTACTGTGTCCCCTAATAGTCCTGTCATCGGTGCCCCAGGCAGGGTTACAAGGGGAGCTGATGAATCAGAATTGCTTTTCCTGCTCCATCTTTTCCCTCCTCTCTGCTTCCAGGTTGGTCTCCACAAATAGCTTAACCTTAACAGAAGGAACGTGGGATGCACCTGGAACCCTTTCTCCAAGCTTTTACTTTCTTTGCTTTTTTTTCTTTTGATTTAATAATTATTGTATTTTTTTCCATTACCATTTAGGCCCCTTATGCCCTCCTCCCTGCAGAAATTACCACACTGTTGTCCATGTCCGTGAGTCCTTTCTTCTTTTTGCTCAATCCCGCACCTTCTAACCTCCCGCCCCATGTCATCCTGCTCTCCACCTATGAGTCTGTCTATTTTGCTTGTTAGTTCAGTTTGTTCTTTATATTCCACATATGAGTGAAATCATATGGTGTTTGTCTTTCTCTGACTGGCTTATTTCACTGAGCATAATGTTCTCCAGGTCCATACATACTGTCACAAAGGGTAAAAGTTTCTTCTTTTTTATGGCTGAGTAGAATTCCATTGTGTAATTGTCCCATAGTTGTTTTATCCACTCATTTGTTGATGGACACTTGGGCTGCTTCCATATCTTGGCAATTGTAAATAATGCTGCAATGAACATAGGGGTGCTTATGTTCTTTTGAATTAGTGTTTTGGGTTCCTTTGGATGTATTCTCAGAAGTGGGATCACTGGGTCAAAAGACAGATCCATTTTTAATTTTTTGAGGTATCGTTACACTGCTTTCCACAGTGGCTGCACCAGTCTGCATTCCCACCAACAGGGCACGAGGGTTTCCTTTTCTCCACATCCTCAACAGAGAGTGTATGTTGTTTGTTGATTTATTGATGATAGACATTCTGACATGTGTGACATTGTATCTCATTGTGGTTTTAATTTGCATTTCTCTGATGATTAGTGACATTGAGCATCTTTTCATATGTCTATTGGCCATCTGTATGTCCTCTTTGGAGAAGTGTCTATTCAGGTCCTTTGCCTATTTTTAAATTGTGTTGTTTGTTTTTTTGGTATTGAGTTTTGTAAGTACTTTATAAATTTCGGATATTAACCACTTATCAGGTGTATTGATGAATATGTTCTCCCATTCTGTGGGTTGTCTTTTTATTTTGTGTATGATTTCCTTTGCTGTGTAAAAACTTTTTAGTTTGATGTATTTTTTCTTTTGTTTCCCTTGCCTGGCAAGATATATCTGATAAAAAATTTCTATGAGCATATCTGAGATTTTGTTGCATATGTTTTCTTCTAGGATTTTTATGATTTCAGGTCTAACATTTAAGTTTTTGATCCATTTTGAATTTATTCTTGTGTGGAAAGGTGTTCTAGTTTCATTTTTTTGCACATACTTGTCCAATTTTCCCAACATCATTTATTGAATAAACTAGCTTTAGCCCATTGTATGTGCTTGCTTCCTCTGTCAAATATGAATTGACTATAAAGGTGTGGTCTTATTTCTGGGATATCTATTCTGTTCCATTGATCTATGTGTCTGTGTTTATTCCAGCACCAGGCTGTATTGATTACTATGGCCTTGTAGAGTGGTTTGATATTAAGTAGTATGATTCTTCCAACTTTGTTCTTATTTCTCAAGATTGCTGTTGTTATGTGGGGCCTTTTGTGATTCCATATAAATTTTTGAAATATTTGTTCTTGTTCTGTGCAATATGTCATTGAAATCTTGATAGGAATTTTGTAGAATGTATAAATGGCTTTTGGTAATATGGACATTTTATTGATGTTTATTCTTCCTATCCATGAACACGGTATGTGCTTCCAGTTATTTGTATCTTCTTCAATTTCTTTCTTCAGTGTTTTATAATTTTCTGTGTACAGGTCTTTTACATCCTTGGTTAGGTTTATTCCTAGTCCTAGGTTTATTCTTTTTGAAGCCATTGTGAATGGAATTGTTTTCTTAATTTCCCTTTCTGTTAGTTCATTATTGAAATATAAAAATGCAACTGATTTCTGGATATTAATTTTGTATCCTGCTCCTTTGCCAAATTCATTTGTCAGTTCTAGTAGTTTTTTTGTGGAATCTTTGGGGTTCTCTATGTTCAGTATCATGTCATTTTCAAATTGTGTAAACCTGTAGAATTCCCTTAAATTCTCCACAGTTTTGCCATACCATAAGGGGAAACAGTCCCTGAGGAATTTCTGCTCAACACCAAGAAGTTATAGATTTTTGTTTTTCTGTGCTGGTCATTTTAACTTTGTCTTTATCTGTCTTTGTACTTTATTTTGTTACCAGCTCCTTGAGCACTAATACTTTTCCTTTATAGAATATGAAATTAAGCTGAGCTATGTTAGGTACTCTCTGAAATCCACATGGTGTCTCTCTTTCTCTGGAAGAATAAAGAAGGTTTACCTAAATCTTGTTCTTTTCCCTTTATTCTGCTTCCACACAAATAGTGTTTTTTAATTTATCCTAAAAGAAACAGATTTTTAGATACTAAGGAAACTTTGTTGTGAAATCTTCTCTTATTATAGGCAGGCTGAAACAAAGTTTTGACTTCCTCCCATGATCACCTGAGATCACTTTCCAAAGGGCTGTATAGCCACAGGGTGATGGGACGTAGTACATGTGTCTGGGGACCCTCAGGAGCTGCAGTTCTAAGACTATGGAAATGTTGTTGACTGCATCTGAGAATCTTGGTCTCTTCTCTCATTCAGGGGTTTTTTCCATGAAGGAGTTCAAAGGGTGCTTTTGGCACTTCTCTGGTCTCTGCTACAAACTGTCTTGTTATTGGAAGAAACAGAATCAAGCAACAATTCTGCAATATCTCTGCTTTCTTATGTACCAGGCAGGCTCATTTCTAATATTACACTCCATCACCTGGAGAAAATAAGGAAGAGAGACAAAGTGACAGTGAAGAGTACTAAACAGCCCAGCAGGTGGCACCCAACAGGAGGATCTTGATGCATTTGACTTGGCTGTTCCTGTGACTGTAATCCAAGCACAGTAAGTGGGGATTTAGGAGAAGAGAAGGCACGTTGCCACCACCAATGCTCAGAACAATCCTTCATATAAAAATGAGCATCCAAACTGATCTGTGTTCAGACAATAGTAACCTCGGGCTGGTCTGTACATTCACTCATTTCCTATCCCCTTAGAACTGACTTAGGAGAACTCACTGGTCCTCATGTGAGCAGCCGTTTTGTTTGCCCAGTAGCCTTTTTGACTTTATAAGGGAGTTATCCAACCTCCTTTAATAAAGTTAAGGGAGGAACACTTAAAATCTTAAAGGGACTTTAAGTCAGGAAGTTCTCTTCTCTCTTCTAGTCAAAGAGTCAACATTGAAACCAAATTCTCATGGGAGTTTGATCCTAGAAGAGTGAACCAAAGAAGGAAAATAACAGATCCTTATTCTTCCCACTTGCTAAGCCTTGAAGAATGTTCCTATAAATTTCAACTTACCTGAATTTCCAGAGCTGCTTTGGATCAGGGCCTGTGCTATGCTTGGTCTTCACTTTCTCTTGGATTCTATGGCCCACCAAACATCCTTTCCATAAGTTAGTAACTCCTTTTCTTAAAGTAGCCCAAGTCAATTTTTATTGCTTACTCTCTTCTTTTTAATCATACTTGCTCTAATCTTCCTCTTTTTTTCCTATTTTTTAGCCCACCTTGCATATTCTTCTCAGAATAATCTCCATACCCACAGCAGATACATTCCTGCTAAGATCATCAAGAAAATCCTTCACTGGTCTATGTTTGAATCCCTCAGCCTGGCTTTTACACTTCTTATATGCTGTCTACTTTCCTTCAAAGGAAAACATTTGTCAAATAATGTGGGGAAATAATCAGAAAGGGATGAGAAAAGTAACAAAGGGGAATTGGTGATTGGCATCTCAATATTTTCCTCTAAAAATGTGAATTTTAAAAATAATAAGGTATAAAATCTTTTTCTTCTTTAATATTGTATGCTTCAAATCTTGTACCAACCTAATTTTTAAAAAGTATTGGCATGCAAATCTTGAGAAAGAAGGACAAAGTAGGAGGGATCACAATACCTGATATCAAACTATGTTATAAGGCCACTGTAATCAAAACATTCTGGTACTGGCATAAGAACAGACACATAGATTAATGGAACAGAATAGACAGTCCAGAAATTAACCCATGTCTCTATGGTCAATTAATATTTGACAAAGGGAGCAGAAGCATAGAATGGAGTAAAAATATCCTGTTCAACAAAGGGTGCTGAGTGATCTGGAATGGTGCATGCAAAGAAATAATAAAACTAGACCACCAACTTGCAACATACACCAAAATAAACTCAAAATTGATAAAAGACATAAACATAAGCCATGACACCGTAAAAGTCCTAGGGGAAAACATAAGCAGTAAAATTTCAGATATCCCTTGCAGCAATATTTTTGTTGATATATCCTCTAGGCAGGGGTATCCAATCCGCAGCCTGCAGTCTGCATGCAGCCCATGATAGCTATAAATGTGGCCCAACACAAAATCATAAATTTACTTAAAACCTTTTTTTGTTTTTTTGCTCATCAGTTTTCCTTAGTGTTTGCATATTTAATGTGTGGCCCAAGGCAACTCTTCTTCTTCCAGTTTTGGCATCCAGAGATGCCAAAAAGTTGGACACCCCTGCAAAGGAAATAAAGGAAAGAATAAATAAATAGGACTACGTCAAATTAAAAAGCTTCTGCATGGCTAAAGAAAACATCATCAGAATGAAAAGGGAACCAACTGTATGGGAAAACTTATTTGCCAATGATACCTTGGACAAGGGTTTGATCTCCAAAATATATAAATATAAAAAATACACAGCTAAATGCCAGAAAGACAAATAATCCAATTAAAAAATGGGCAAAGGACCTGAACAGACACGGGAGGACATACAGAGGGCCCATAGGCATATGAAAAGATGTTCAACATCACTAGCCATCAGAGAGATGCAAATTAAAACCACAATGACATACCACCACACACTGGTCAGAATGGCCATCATTAACAAATCAACAAACAATAAGTACTGGGGAGGCTGTGGAGAAAGGGGAACCCTTGTGCACTCTTGGTGAGAATGCAGACTGGTGCAGCCACTGTGGAAAACAGTATGGAATTTCCTTAAAAAACGAAAAATGGAACTGCCTTTTGACCTGGCAATTCCACTGCTGGGATTATACCCTAAGAATCCTGAAACACCAATTCAAAAGAACCTACGCACCCCAATGTCCATAGGAGCACTATTTACAATGGCAAAGTGCTGGAAACAGCCTAAGAGCCCATCAGTAAATGAGTGGATCAAAAAACTGTGGTATATTTACACAATGGAATAGTATGCAGCAGAAAGAAAGAAGGAACACTTACCTTTCAGACAGCATGGATGGAACTGGAGAGTATTATGTTAAGTGAAATAAGGCAGGGGGTGAAAGACAAATACCATATGATCTCACCTATACCAGGAACCTAATGAACAAAATAAACAAATGAATAAAATAAAACCAGAGGCATGGAAACAGTGAACAAACTGACAAGGGCCGGAGGAGACGGAGGGCGGGGGGGTAAGGGAGGGAAGAAGGGGAAGGACATAGTTAAAGAACAAGTGTAAATGACCTATGGATATGGACAGCAGGGTGGGGATTGACTGTGGGAGGGGGAAGTGGGCGGGGCAGTGGAGAGCCACAGGGGAAAAATTGCGACAGCTGTAATAGAACAACAATAAAAAAATTATTGGCATGCAATGGGAATATAGCAACTTGGGGCAGAGAATGCTATATACATACATATCTGGTTGCCAGTCTTTGGGCCTTTCTGCAACGAAGATATGAGTGTTAAATCAGTGTGCAAACAGAGAGAGTACAAATATATTACATTCCCGTGAGTGCCATTCATTCTGCCATTTGGCATCTTCAGGCTGGCTGTTCCAGTCCTGCTTTCATTATCTCTCAGGGATTCTGCTTGGATATTCCCAATCTCAAGTTTTACACCGCTTTCTTTTTTCTTTTCCTATCTGTTGCGTGCTTCAAATTCCATTGATCCAAGGCATATTCAGGGAGTTAGTTAGTACAATGAAGGAGGCTAGCGGAGACCGGCTTGCTTGGATGAAGGGCTGGTTTAAAGTGTTTGTGAACTGGTGACATCATCCTTTAAAGGATGTAGATGCTGATATTTTGGTGTGTGAGTTTGCCTTCTTTTCTAATGGCTCAATACCAAGTGTCATGCTAAACAGTTGCTTTCAAATTCTTTTTTAATTTGGTCACTTTTTTTCCTCCTCCTTTTTTTCTTTTGCTTTATCATCTCTGGATCTAGATAATTATTTAAACAGGTCTCTGCATTAATGGACTAAAAATAATGCATCTGTTAGATTTGAGATATTATCATGAGAAACCTCAGTCACGATAATAGAGAGGAAGTATATTTCTCCAAAATAAGTTTCTGCTTCACTTTCCCCTTGTCCTTTTCATTTCTTCCACCCTCTGATGACTGGTAGGGGTTTCATTTTCTATAAAGGGATGGCTCTGCGCTGTTTGCAGTGGTCCCTCTTTCCTATTCTCCGTCCCATCTAAAAACATCTACATTTACTTTTTTTCAGGTTGTCAAGTTATGTGGAATATTAACTAAAAATATGAGCACCAATTTTTCTTCCCCTTTGTGTTCATGAATGAAGCATGGTTTACATTAAAGTTACATTAACAGACCTTGCTGCTGGATGATCCATGCTATTTCATGCAATATAAGACATGTAAACTCCCCACTTTCTTTTAGGAGACAGTGAGATCCTTCGGGGTTGTTCATTCATATGTTAATTAAAGAAATATCTGTTGAGTGTCTACTATATGCAAACACTGTGACAGGCAGTGGGTATATGAAGTCTGTTCAAAAGGTAGCCAGCCATGTAATGTGAAAAAGACATTTACTGAAGAAGATATAAGATAAAAGAAACATTGTACATAGGACAATGACACCTCAGTCCACATCAAAGTAGGCACCTTGAGACCTCACAGAGTTCTCCCAGTCACCATCAACTGCCCTGTCGTATTTTCCTGAATCTCATCAATGGTCTGAAATCTCTTCCCTTTCAAAGGTGATTTTAGTTTTAGGAAAAGCCAGGAAATCATAAGGTGCTGAATCTGGGCTTTAGGGTGGCCTAAGTCACCTGGGTCATTTGATGTTTTGCCAAAAAAACTACATGAGATATGATTCATGAGCAGGTATGTTGTTGTAATGAAGCTGCTAATCACCATTTGCTCATAACTGCAGCCTTCTGACTCATCCAAATATTTTCTGAAGGGAAACGCTCAAACTTAATGCAAAATTTGATGCAGATTTGTTGCTTTACTTGCTCAGTCATTCTGAATGCGACACGCAGTACACATGCTCACTCAACAGCATCTACTGCCCCCACTGACTAGTACAGTGAAGTCATCATTATTCACACATGTGCATTCCAGACCACTCTCCCCTTGGCTGCCAGGTCACATATTGTTGCACAAACCATTGTCATTATATTAACAATGGCTGGGCTTCTTCCAGAGAGACCTTGTATATCTAGTAAGCACAGTTAACCTTCCTTGAACTTGATAGAAGAATATTAATCAAATAATTGTGTATGAGTTATTTATTCCTGTATAAAATTTGTTCCCCAAATCTAGCAGTTTAAAATGGCATACATCTATTAGCTCATTCAGTTTCTAAGACTCAGGAAATTGGGAGTGGCTTTACTGTGTAGGTCTGGCTGAGTTTCTTATGGGCATGTAGTCTAGCTGTTGGCTAGTGCTGAGTCTCTGAAGCTTTGACTAGGACTAGAATGTGCACTTCCAAGCTCACGCAGGTGGCTGTGAGCAGGAGGCTTCAGTTCCTCACCAAGTGAGCCTCTTCATAGTTCTCCTCATAATATAGTTTTCCCCAGTAAGAGTGATACCAGAGTAGGCAAGGGTGTGGGCAAGGGTAAGAGCAGGAGAAGCAAAGATGGAAGTGGTAGTTTTAGAACCAAAACTTAGAAGTGACTTCTGCCATATTCTATTTGTCACAGGAATCAATCATGGAACAATGTGCGTGATTCTCTAGTAGCCTAAGCTGTTGTTCTAGGTCTTGGTCTTCTTGTAAGCATGCATAATGGCTTATACTAATTTCCCTTAGTCTTTAGGAGCCTGTCATTGGAAATATGAATGGCTTGGTAGAAATTTAACCCTTCTAGAAAATGAACTTGATTACCCAGTACTCTGCCGGATGCTTAAGTTCAAAGATTTTATGTGATCACATGTAGCTCATAAGATTTTTGCTTTGTTATTACATATTTCATTGTAATAGAAGAATTTGAATTTGAAGGAAAGTTCAGGAATGTCTTTTGGGAAAAAAAAATCACACACTTTTACCTAGCCCGCATTGTTCTTTTTTTGGGGGGTGTGGTCTGTCTTACTAATATGACAAGTGATTGAAGTCATTTTAGAAAACCTCTTTTTAAAGGGTGAGCTCACTGTTGTCTTTGTGTCTTATGCAGTATCTCATTTTTAGAAGGAATTTGGTAAATATTTATGGAATATTAGTGACTATGATAGTGTTGAAAAAGGCCAATGGTCCTATTGCTAATTTGGGGAGTTTTAGCTTTCCTTTGTAAATTTATTATGGGAACAAAGATGATGTTGCAGTAAGAATTTTAGATATTTGGAGAATATTGGTAGTAATATTTTAGGAATTACCTAGAGTACAGATAGGTGTGTCCGACCTAGAAGATGTCAATAACAATATGCTGACTTAGCTATCATGTAAATGGTCTACCATAAAGGAATTGTGTATATTTTTATTTAATGAGTTCGAGGTCACAGACTCTCTTAAACTTCTGTTTTCTTCTTTCTCCTTTGGACAAACCAGAGGAAGAATTAGCATTTTATGAATTGATTTATGTTATTTTTGTATGAGAAGGGTTATGCTGTTCAGAATTATATTCATACCTGGGTGCTCTATAACCAGGAGTAATTTTTGCCCTGAAATTGGTCATGGAGCCAACTGAAATACCAGAATCATGGTCTTGCCTTCATTTGCCTTACCTTGCTCTATTTGGTAATCAGCCTCTGAGCCTGGGGGTGGGGGAAGTGATGGAAAGCATTAGAGAAATGCCTGCAGGTAAGTCTAGGAACCTACTTAAGCTTCTGAGAGACAGACAGCTAGTCCCAGGAGCTTTCACCTCTCCCAGGCCTGGATACATTTGTTGCAAGAACTTTGGATAACAGGCTCCAAATTTACTCTTTGAAACCTTGTACCAGCATAGTTCTCTCTTCTTTTACTTGCTTTATAAGCTAGAGGAAGAAAAGGATTTCTACCTTAGGAAAGAAATCATAATGTGACGTGCAGCCACTTTATCAGAACATTTGCGCATTTCTGAAGACATGGAGCCCCTCACCCGGGGACATTTTGTGAGAATATTGTTGACATAGATGTGGGCTCTCACTAACCCTCTCTGTCCTCAGGTTTCACAAGGCAGGCTGGCTGGCCGAGGCGATACCTGCGTGGTTGCATGCTTAGATCTCATAGAAGTTCAGAGCTGTTGACAGCATCACCAGCACTTTTTCAGGGTCAATGAAGAATGTAATGAAGTTTTAGTAAAATGTGTAATCTATATGTGTATAGAAAATTCATATAGTAACTCACTCTATATGTATTTTCAGTAAAGATTTATTACCTAATGCTTATATGCTTTATGAATTACTAAAAACCTATCACTTTTATAATTAAAATGTCATGTTACACTAATATATTTGTATGTGGCTATATTTCCTGAAACAAAACCTGGCATGTGTAATGGGACTGATAAGACTGTATCAGTAGATATAGGCCCATAAGGCGCATTTACTTGAAATTAGCCGAAAAAATCCAGGGCTTTTGAGCCCTGCTAATTACATATATGAATGTTTTGTTAGTCTCAGTTTAAATTTCAGGGATAAAGGCTAATTTAGTTCTTTTATTGTCCAGTGGTTAAATTGCATGCTGAGAAACACATTGTTACCTTATGACGTCTACTTGTTGGAATTGAAACCCTTCAAACTCACAAGTGATCTTTTAAAGATTGCAAATTGCTGAGGGGGTTTGTAAACACAGAACAACCTTTCCACATTCTAGTTGTGGAAATTCTGGATCTCAGATCTGACCTTAAGGCAGGCTGTGTGATTCAATAACAGGGTCAGCAGACTAACTAGCTTCACACAAGAGGCAAATCCTGGGGGGAAATCTCATCAGACATTCTGCAGTACAGGAGAATGGAAACCGATGGGATTCACAAGGAACAATGTTTTGTGACTGAACAACCAAGCTCTCTGACAAGCACAACACAAAGTAAAGCACTGATGCTACTGTCAAAGACATTAGTGAGCTTCGAGTGGATAAAGTGCAAACTAGTGAATACTCAAGTGTCAGAAGACTCAAAAGTGTCATGTGAAACAAGTTCGCCAGCCACAGTTCATACGGTGAAGACTCCTTTTTTCTCCAGGATAATGACACTCAGAAGCCCTGATTAGAATTTTACTTAAATTTGTCTCATTTTGAAATTAACATTAATTAATGGGATTGCTGTTCTATTTCACCAGTAAGTTCACATTTACAATATTAGAAACCTTATCCAAAGACAGTGTTTCATATATTGAATCAATCATTGTATAGGTTACTGAGCAAGCTGATTTTTAACATATTTGAGTATATTTAAATGTAAACATAAAACCATTAAAGTTTTTTATAATTTTGGAGTTGTGACAGAAACTGGTATTTGTGTACTCAAAAACCAAAAATTAATTTGTAAAGAAGATTCTCATCAGTGAATAGAAATCAACCAACATATTCTTGGGAGCATATACCCTTTAAAGAGTGGGAAAGAAAAGACTTTCATATATGCACTAAAATTTAATTTGAAATACTAGATTTTTTCTCTTTTGTTATCTTTACATCCTTTATTACTGGAGTTGGGCTTGCTGCTTATTTTTTCATCTCTATTCAGCCCAGAGTATGTACCTTTGAGTGTGTGTTAGGGTGGGACAAACAGGCTGAAGGATACCTTTTGAGTTTGAGTTGTAGAAAGAAAGAGAGGCACCCAGGGGAGAGTGAAAAGAGCCTGTATTTGCAGTGGCTGTTCTGGTTATTTATTGCTGTGTAACAAATCCTTCAACACTTAGGGACTTAACACAAATAATCAGTTAGTTTGTGACAATTCTATAGTTTGGACAGAGCTCAGAGAGAAGGAATTATTTCTGCTCAGATGGGATGACCGGAGTTGCTAGAAGCATCTCTCTCTCTTCGTGTTGCCTCAGGCATTCTCCCCATCATCTCTCCCTCAGCATGGTGGCTTCAAGGTAGTTGAACTTAGGGCTCAGATCTCCAAGGGTGCAAGCTGCAAGGCCTTTCATCGTCCTGCCTCGGAAGGCACTCTGCATCTCTCCTACTGAATCCAACAAGCTATTGTCATAGCTGTCCACTAAAGGTGTAAGGACAGATTTTAATCAGCAGTAACTATTGCAATAGGGAAAAAGAGTCCAGTGTGAACTGAACTCAACTTCAGTTTGTACAGAGGTGACTGGGTGTTTTAAAGGAAAAGTGAGGGAATAAAGAGAGGGTGAGTGAAGAGTCTCAGTGGTCAGGGAAGTGAACAATTACATGAAGCAGGCAGTGGGGGTTGGTTCCTGTGACACCCATCTGGGTTTGCTGACTGGTGCTTAGGGAAGTTAGACATTGAGACTAGGAGATAGGGACCTTGCCTTCTGGTGATGACTAGAATAAACAGTGAATTTGTTTTTAGTAGCTTTGAGTTTTCTCAGGTAAACACTTTGGGAGGGGGAGGGTCATCCTACAGATAAGGCCTTCAGGTGTTAGAGGTTATGTTAGTGTTTTAAAGTCTTCATAGGCCAAGTTGAGGCCTACTAGAGAAGGGACACAGAGGAGCCCAGCTAGCGGTTGGTTAAGCAGAGAACCTTTGTCATTACACAGGCCAGCTTTGATTTATGCAGAAAGGTGTGATTATCAGAGGGGCAGATTATTGGGGGGACTATGTTCAAGGTTACCACAGTGGTTAAAATCAGACTCCTGGAGCCAGACTGCCTGGATTCAAAGCTGGCTCAGGTCTTTTAAGCCATGTGACTTTAGGCAAATTACTTCTCTTGCTGAAGTTTGATTTCCTTGTCAGCAAAATGGGGGATAATAGTCATAACTACCTCATAGAATGTTATGAAGATGAAATGAAATAGTGCTTGGTAAGTAGTAAGTAAAGTGCTCAGTGAAAGTTAATTCTCATTATCATTGTCATAATACTGATATGATAATTTATACAATAATGTGAATTCTTAGGAACTAAAGGGCTTTCTTTATTGTAGAAGACCACTAAAATATTGTAAGCTTCCTTGTCTTCCCTGAGTAGAATCCAGGTTCCAGTAGCTATATATTTCCATTTCTGCCTTCTCATACTTACCCTAGAGGGGAACACTGAGGGGTGATTTTGCCATAAGGTAAATTAGGATGAGGTCATCCACTGTGAGAGTTCAGGCTAGATCACAGCAGCACCTGCCTGGTCCTATACTTGGACTCAAAAAGACCACTTCATGTGAATGTGAAATTCATACATATGTACTTTAAAGAAACTATTCAGTATAAATATGCATGTATTTTCTGCTCTTCTCAGAGACTGATATTGTGTTTTAGATGTTTCATCTGTAGAATCCACTATTTAGAACAAGACGATTATTATATATCACATATCAAACATGGTCAATGTTACTTCATAGCAAGAGAGCTCAGTGTAGTTTGTACTCTTGTCAACAGATACTTGATGTTGACAACAATCAGATCTTAAGTTGATTCAGTTAATCAGATCTTAAGTGGATTCAGAAATGTTCTAAGCATAAATAAGTGTTCCTTGATAGCACCAGTTCTGAGATCTCAGCAGCTAAACCAAAACAACTGCTGATGGTGTTGCCAGTGGAAATGGTGTTCTTTCATAGAGTTGCAAGAAAAGCATGGCAGGGACCCACGTATGGAAGGCTGTGGCATGGTAAAATTTGTTGAACTAAACACAAAAGGCTGTACCCGGTTTGGCTCCATCCCACTGTGGGAGAAGTTCAGTCTTCTCTTCATCAGGTCCAGAAATAGGGCCAGTGTCCAGACTTTTTGCACCAGCCTGAAGCTTAGTTCATGTCTGTCCCCATCCGGCTAGCTTAGTCTATTCCAGCTGCACTCTAGCTGGTGCTGTGACCTGGCCTGTGTGGTCTGCCTGGGCCCCAGGCAGCTGCTAGGGCCACATGGTTGCTATGGACAGAACACAGCAGCTAATGGGGTACGTGCACATTACAGAAAGAGAGTGCATGTGCAAGAGAGCGTGAGCGATTTGTTAAGCTTGCATTATATTACCTCAGGCTTGGGAAGGACCAGGTACCCCTTAAACTAACCAGTTAATTTCCTAAACTTTACCAGGATTCTGCTGGTTCCTCCCCATGACCAATCCATTTTTTGGATCTTCTGTGTCCATTATCCCATCATTCTTTCCCCAGGCTAGACTGACAGGCCTCTAGAGTTGCCATCTTAGTTCCTACTGCACATGCCTCCAAGTATAGGCACCTCCTGCACTATCTTGACTTCTATGGGGCAAATGTCCAGCAGAGGAATTTATCCTTTATTGTTCTATCCCTCCCCCCAGTAATCTGTGGGAACCGATGGTGGTTCCCTGAGGTGTGTGTAAAGCTGTAGCTTCCTAGTGAATCAGGCCAGATCATTGTCTGATTTAGTTCCCCAGTTTATTAGCCTTCTTATTGCCTGATTCCCTTTGCTTCCTTCCTTCATGCATACCTAGCTACCTATGCTAACAGTGAGAAATTTGAAGCAACATATGTCCATTTAAAGGAGCAGAAAATATTAACACATTTATGTTCAATTAGATGTCTTTTGTGAAACTGACCTGTGGTTTGAATGACTTTCACCTAGAACCTTGTTGATCCCAGATCACTTTTGAAAATGAAGATTCAAAAAATCCTATTTTCAATATCAAATAACCTACTGAGGGGCATTTTTCTCAATCTCTCTCTCTCTTTTCTCTCACCTTCTAAAAACCCAACATATACTACATTTCAAGATTTCACATTTACCCATGGACACATAATAAAACTGAAACAAACTGAGCTTCTAAAGAATTGTCTTATAAAATAGTTTATCACAATATTTGTTTGACTTTACCAAGAGACCTCCTTTTCTTTTATAAGAACTATAAACTTGGTTTGGCATTAATACCGATTATCTCTAAGTGCACACTTTTCCCACAGCTGAGGTGCAGAAGACCTATCAGTGCTGTTAATGAAGTACCTGAGTCCCAGAGGCACTTTGAATTATAATAGACTTGGAAATAAAAAGCCTATGAATAATTCAGTGTTGTGGGTCCTCTAGTGGTGGGATTATTTCCCTTAGTGTTACATAATAAGAAAATTTAGTGTGCTTTATGTTAGAGGTAGGCAGACTAATGCGCTGGAACCAAATGTGGGCCCTTTGGATTTAAGACTTTTAACAGTTCAAATAGAGAGAGATGAAGAGGTGATGCTTCTTATAGTTTGGTTGGAATACACAATCATGTTGTTACTATTATTTTGTTTTAATAATTAGGAAGTACTCAATCTGGTGGTTGTAATTAAAAATTAAAGCTTTTCTGATACCCAGCCTAAATGACTGATAGGGCCACTCATCTAGAGGGGAGTCTAAATAATTTTTCTGTGTGAACAGCAGGAGATTATGGCCTTTGTCATGTATGGTAATGCAGTTTTCATAGGCCAGCATTCCCGCTTGGAGTAGTGCTTTCCCAAGGCATAGGTTGGAAGTAGATTTCCATTTGGCAGAGCAAGAGGTGCTGCAGGATAGATTCTCTTTAACTTGCCAGACACATAAGCCTTTTAATTTGTTTTCAGCTGGATAGTTTCACCTAGATCACAAGGCCCTTGAGACATACTAAAGCAAACCTTTAAAAGGGGGTGAGTATGGGCTTGGGAGTTGTGATCAACTTTTAATTATTTTTTTTTACATGATACAAGTATAATCCCAATATACTAGCCTGTGACATCAAAAAAGATTACATTCCCCATGTAATCAAAAATAATGGTACCTTGGCCCTCCATTTGTGTAACTGCTTACAGTGCTCCTTCCAATATTACTGGGTGGCCCCAAAAGGTTATGCCATATATGTTCACAAACCAATTTGTAGGCAGAGCACTTGGGTATGTCTGCTCTATTCTTCCATTCTTGGTCTAGCTCCCAAATAACGGATTCTTTGTGGGAAGTAACTTGACAGGTTTCACTGCTTTATAGCTAGACCTCTACTACCGAAGTCAAGGATCATGTCTACACATCTCAAAACATTCATTCTTGGGTTGTGAATTAGTCATGACAGCTGTACTATGCTGCAGTAAACACATAAATCCCTAAGTCTCAATAACTTAACACAACAAATGTCTGTCTTTTATACAACAGTCTGATTTATGATAGATAGCTTTCCTAGCATAAATGGCGACTCAGGAATCCAGGAATTTTTCCATAAATGTGGTGCTACCATATGAAACAAGTGGCCTCAAAGGTTACAGGAGAAGGACGGGGGAGCTTTATCGCCACGTGCATCATGTCTGCCCACATGCCTTCCTCCCCGAACCCAGTTTCATGGCTCCGGCCTAACTGTAGTGAGGCTGTGGAAATCCAATCTTCCTGTGCATCCCACAAGAGGAAAATCACATATAATTAGGTAAGTATGTACCACAGGGTCTACTAGAGGGAACCAGTGCATTTCTGAGTTCTGAGCAGAAGGGGAGACAATGCAGCATACCCTCCTCTCTCTCCCCCATGATTCTGGCCATGCTATGTCTATCTCTACTTGAATAATGAAAAAGATCAGCCTGAGCTCAGAGTCTCACTATTGTTTCAACTATTATTTCTGGCTCTTAACTCCTGGGACTATAGAAGCTCAGACCAATTCCATGGGGCAGGACACCATACACTTTTCCTAATCCTCTTTCATTGTCTCCCTAGAATTCACATCCTTAAGCTAAACCCTTTCATCCTTTTCCACTTATAAAACCCAAATTCATGTTTGTGTTAATTTATGCAAACAAATACAGGGGGAATCAGTAGTGGTGAGGTCGCTTACACTAACACCTTAGAGTTCCAATTTTGTCACCAAAGGGGGTCTGAAACATGGGTTTGACCTTATTTTCAGCCTCTCCAGAAGCTGTGAGAATGTAGATATGGAGAGTTCCACTGCTTTCATCACCAAGTAACCAACACTTGAGCAACAGAGGCTTAACATAGTAAGGGATCATTTTCCTTCCCTCCTTCTCTGCTTTCTCATTTTTCTACTTACTTTTTTTTTTTTTTTTTTTTTTTTTAAGTCTGAATGTGGGTATTTGCTGGCATTGGTTCTGGTCTGTCTTGAATGATGCTGAGTCCAGCATTTGTGAAGTTTCCTTGTTTCTTTCCCCCTCATTTTTCTCAACCATGGTTCCAGAGGCCACCTGATATAGGACATTAGATCAGATTGAATGCAGCAGATATCAATTACAAAGATTAGCAAAATATAGAACAGTGCCATTCTTCTCACTACTTCTTTGCTTTAGAAAAAATATTTTAATACAAATGTTTCTATTAATAGTTGATGAGTTTATTTTTAAGTTAAAAATAAATATTAAAACATGGTTCAGATTTAACTTCCAAAATAGTATATATTTAATCCACATATGCAAAGTTGTTTTTGGAAGGGTCCTCAATGATTAGATATGAAAGGTAGTAGAGGGGTTCTGAGGCCAAAAAGTTTAAGAAAAACTGCTTTATAAAATAAGTCTGTCAATTCGGTGTGTGTTATGTTTTGCATCTGGTTTTCTCAGTTTCTTTGGCTTTTGTTTCTTGTATTTTTAGTTATGGGCCTTCTATTATTTTTATTGAATTAAATCTGTCATTTTAGTCCCTATATATCTCCTCTATGTCTTTCTACTATTTTCATACATGTATATATGCATGTTTATCTTTTTTAGTGCTTAAACACCTAGTGTTTTATATGCTGTAATATGGATATAACTCTTTTCTCCAGATATAAAGCCAACTGTCTCAACATCATGTATAGAATGTCATCATTTCCAACTGTTTTCATTTGATAAATTCAAATGTATATTCAGTATTTTAAGAAACTGCTAACTTTTTTGCTAGTCTTTTGGTGTTTCTCAGCTACAACCGGACAGACAGATCTTATTGCCATAGCTTTAAAATGATTTTTACATCCACCTTCTGTCAAAAGTGTTCCTCATTTTCCTTTCCTGCAATTGTATTGATTATTCCCATCCACTTATTTTCCAGATGAAATTTGGAGTAACTCTTAAGAAAAAACACATAGCAATATGTTGATAGAAATTGCTTTAAATTGTGCCTGCCATCGGGGAGAATTGACTTCTTTATATCTGAGTCTTTTAGAATTTATGCTCATTAGTTAGTCTTATATAAAATCCTACACTGTATGTTCTTTCTTATGGAGCTCACACTTCTTTGCTAGATTTATTTTTAGGATTTTACCGTGTTCTTTCTAACTTTGTAAGAATATTTAGGTACTTAAAATCTCCCCTCCTCCTAATGCCACTTGCCGCCCTGTTTTAAAGCTTCTCCACTTTCAGGGGCTTTTCCTCACTCTTTCCTCTGAGCTTCCAATTTCTCTGTCCATACTTACTACTATCATAATTCATCTTTTTTACACTTTTCTATCATGCATTAGGAAATCTGAGAGTGAATAATATTTATCTTCCTAACACAGATTTTCAGAAAATATTTCCAAAATGGATTACCATGCCCTATATCCCCAGATATCTCTATCCCTGAAACTTTTTTTACCTTCTAGTTCCCCAACAGACTCATGTCTTTTTTGAGGCTGTTCTTTTCTTTTTTACTTTTAGAGTATCTTAAGGTTGAATTGCTCCAAAGGGAATCGAACAGTTATATTAGATGCTGTGTTATGGATAACCTGAACTTTATGTAGTTTCCTGGAGTAAAGGGGAAGTGAATATAATACAACTTTTGCAGATTTTCAAAAATTATTTTCTTTTTTGTCAGCATTATGCAAAATTATCTGGCCTGTACTATTGGAGTGATCCAGACCTTGTGGAGAATATATAAATTTAGATACTTTAGCAAAAACTTCAGATATTGTTTGAGCTTTTTATTAGATGCCTTGAAAGAAATAGTTGTTTATTTTTGTTATTTGTAATTAAAGTATAGTTGTCATGCAATAATAGTTTCAGATGTGATTACCATTTAAGTTTAGAACCATCTGTCACTGTCAAAGGTATGATTATTGACTATATTCTGTGCTGTACATTATATTCATGGGACTTCTTTTATAATGTAAAGTGTGTATCTCTTATTTCCTTTTACTTTTTCTCCCATCTTCCCACCCTTATCCCTTCCAGCAACCATCAGCTTGTTCTCTGTGTCTGACTTTGTCGCTGTTTTGTTTGTTCATTTTTGCTTTAGCTTCCCCATATAATTATGAGTCACTTAATAAAGCTGATAAAAATCTTTAAAATTTACTCAGTTGATTTTTTTCAGTGCGGTGACAATGATGGGATCTGATGGAGGCTTCTGTTGGCTTTGGGGACAAGGAGAAACAAAGGGTGTTAGTACCCATAAACTCTTTAAGTTCTCTATCACTATTTCTGAGGGTAAATTTCTCTCTCAGAGTCCAGATATTCTCTCTTTGTGTTCAGCTCACTGTATAATTGTCTTTCCAGTCCAGGATTAATGAATCAGGCAGATGGGAGGCTCTAACAGAGCACCACTTCTTAGTCCAGGTTAGTCTGTGGTCCCAGTTCAGGGCTTAAGGGATCCATTGGTGCTGACAGATGTTTCCACCTGGAATCCAAGGCCTTTGCCCTTAGTTAGTTCACAGTCCCCCATCTATTGAGATCTGCTGGTCTGGTCTGTAGTTCAACTTTGGGAACTGCTGGCAGTATACACTTAAGGCCTTCTCTTTGCCAGTCCACAGTACTATCGTTTTGGTTACTGCTGGTTATATTTCCTTGGTTACTCTTGGTTTCTGTTAATATGCACAACAAAATGAAGGAACAATAGATCTATCAATAGGAATCTTGTAAGTCAAAGTTACAAAACTGGTGGGTCCAGCACCTGAAGGGTGTTAGAATACTTGCTACCCAACTCTAAGATTATTATTCTAGGAGGATTTGGTCAGAGTGGGTTAGATTTGACACTAGGTCAACCCATCAACCTCAAACAAATTTCCATGCAACGAGGTACACTGTAAAACACCACCCAATCCCAAGTGCAGTGACACTTCCCTCTTAAGTATTAATTTGTTTTCAAGAGACTCAGGCTTAGCCAAAAAAAATGGAATCCTCAAGTTTCAAAGAACTGATTGCTACAACTCCCAATGCAACAGCTTGTTTTATACCTGAGAACTGTGATCCAGAAGCCATAAATATCTACAAATACAGCAAATGGCAAAATCTTAATTAGACAACCTGGAATCACAATGGCCATTATAGGGAATGTTCTAATTAGACAAGATTGTTCATTTAAGAAGTGGACTTGAAAGCAAGGACTCCCAAATTAAACAAACAGAATGGGATACCTATTTTTAATTGTCATGCAGAAGCCTCCAAAAGATTCCATGATAGTTTCATCAAATGATTCATTGCAAAAGTCTAATGAAAAATTAAAAAGACAAAAGAGGTACCTGACACAAAAGACTTTGACTCAGTGTGTTGCTACTCTCCTCTCTTCTCCTTTACCTGAGTACTTACAGTCTACTAATTCTCTATCTGGATTGTCTTTTCACTTTAAAGAGGCTATAAGATCATAAACAAAAGTTGGCCAAGTTAGTTGCCCTACAGATACCTTTGAAGGATGGCCCCCATATCAGTTTCTTCCAGGGTTGATGAAACTAGTTTTTCTCTTAAAGAGCCAAGGGAAACAAATTAAAATTAAAATTAATGGATAACTTTGTCAAATTCTAGTACATATTTGGGCTCGACTCTACTCTAAAGCACACCCACTCTGGAGCCTGTAGATGTGATCCTGGGGAAAACAGGCAGAAACCAGCAAGGGGTGAAAATCCTTTCCAGAGTCCGCTCTTCTCAATCTCTATAGTGCCCAGATATGAGGAAGGTAAAATTTTACATCATCTCTTTCTTTCCAACTCCAGACCCACTGGTTATTGATCCTTTTTCTCTCTGGGATAGCCATTATCATCTTATTTGTTCTGTTTTGAGTTCTGAAAACTTGGCTTGCCAACTGTCAGGTTAGGGTCCCCCAAACTATGGCTGGACAGAAATGTGAGTTGCACTCTATTTGCATCTGGAGTTCTACCAACTGTTGCCAACTCTAATGGAAATTGTCTTTTGTTGGGCTGTCTTTTGAAGTAGCTCTAATTTGGAAAAATAGTATCTTTTACACTTCTTTGGGGACAGCTTGTTTATCCATGAAGTTATTCAGTACTGCTAGAAATATTTACTATTCTTGTAAATTTGTCACTGTGACAGATATTTGAAAGGATTTTTTCAAAGTAGCTCTATGGTTAGAAGTTAATCAAATCAAAAGCTGATATTCAGAGCCCAATAGGAACTTTTTAGAGGCCTTCTCCCTTAAGCTAAAATGAAAGTACTTATATGTATATACTCAGAGGGAAAGAAAAAGTCCAAAGACAAACAGTTCTAAATGTAGAACATAGGAATCTTTTTTTAAAAATGTTAGTTGAAGATATTCTTCTTGATAAAAAGAAGCAAACTGAAAATAGTGTAGTTGGATGGGTGTGTCAGCCTTTTAATGTTATTCAGGTTGCCACCCAACTTTCTGAGGAATTAAAAACAATTCTGTCTAAATTGACTCTTTATAAACACAGAAATGTACCTCTAGAAGCAATTCACAGCCCACCTCTCCCTTTTTAGCAATCCCCAAACCTCTCCTGCTCATTTCAAAAGGCTTTCAGATATTGTAAAAGATCTAGACTTAGGGTACAGAAGTCCTTGTTGAAACTTACATTTTTTCTGTGTGCCCTTTGAGATGTCAGTTTCCTACCAGGTATTCTTTAGGAGTCAAGATAATTCTTATCAAAAAGGAAAAAAGTCTATTTGAAAACCAGGCCTATGAAAAATCTTACAAATCTTTGCTACAAATATTAATAAAATATCTAAGCCATTTGGGCAAATAACCTGAACTTATTCCATCTTCCAGAAATGCAATTTGGATCAACAGTTGTCTTTTTTTTTAAACTAGTACATTACATTTTTAATTATCATTCTCATCAAACACTATAAGATCTTTTTTTGCATCTGCCTGTATGTGTATGTATATCTGTCTATCTCTCTCTATATATATTAGAGATGTGAGATTTTTTTTCTACCTCCAGATTGTGTTGTATAAATTGATGAGTAAAGAACTCTATTTTATTGACTTAAAGACAAATGAGCACTATGTAAATTAAGTATACTCTCAGAGATATAAAAACTAACCCATATGTTTTTCATATTCATGTGATCTAGGATAATCTTTAGTGAATAAATCTAGTTTATTTTTTGTGGTTTATTTAAAATAGAACATGTATAAAGGACCCACAGACAAAGACAATGGGGGAGAGTAATGGGAAAATGGGGACAACTGTAACTGAACAATAAAAAAATAAATAAAATAGTCATGTCTTTAGAGCTATAAATATTGGATCCACCATGGATATATAGCTTTTATTTTACATAGGTTCAACAAATATCAAATAAGTTCATGTTATCTGTTGCAGAATGTAGGTAAAAATAATAACTAAAAGATGATTCGCTCTTCAATGTCTCATGAATAGATGTAGATATGATGAAAGTTTATAAATAACTTTTAAACAATAATTACTTTTTATGGTATGTCTGCTTAGAAATAGTTTTCAGAATCTTTTTAGTAATTTGAAGCTTTAAAGGTGTTCTGAAATAAGTCAAATAATGAATATTTATTAAACATCTAGATCATTTTACAAATAAGATAAAATTCTGAAACATTAATTACTGAACATAGGTTTACTAACTTTTGACATCATTTTACAGAGGAACTAAAGGTATTTGGGTATATGAGTAATCATGTTTTATGCCACATTGAAAAATTTACTATGAGAAAAACTATTTCTAGAGAATATGAAATATATTTATAAGTTTGCGAATCCACAGAATGCTAGTGTAATAATAATTAGCAGTTGTTTACTTCTTAATTTTCACTAGGAATTAAGGATTCTTGGGGTTAAGAATTCTAATCAATACATGTAATTGAATTACTTAGAAATGATAAGGGTGAACGGAAACAACTGTGTATGTAAAGTAGGTAAGGAAACTAAAGTGACTGGCTGTTCCAGAAAAAAATAACATAAAAGATGAATGGATATCAAAAAGTTGTATAAAAAAGTTGTACAAGTTTTGGAGAAAGAGAATCAGGAAAAGAATTATATGTGTGGTCAAACTGACTAAGATTGGAATAAATTTAAGTTCAAAAGTACCTAGTACAAAATTAAAATCTGGGAGAAGGCAGATCCAAGTTCGCATAAATACTGAGCTCACCTGCTCACAAGAACACATCGAAGGCACACCTATATTTAGAGCAAATCATCGCGAGAGACAACTGAACCAACAGAGAGAGAAACTGAACCAACTGAACAGTTCCTATACAGCAAGCGAAAGACAAGGGACCAGATTAAAAAGATTGGGGAACCACAAGAACTCTTGGGAAGCTGAGGGAATGACACAGGACTGGAGGAACTGGTGAGTGCTATGTTTTACATTTCCCTCAAATATGGATAGCAGATGGGAGCTCCGTTCAGGTTCTCTGGCCCACCAGCAGGACACTGTAGCACGTGCATCCCCAACCACCTTTCCTGGAGCTACTGTAGATCCTGAAAAAACTGGAGGGTGCCAGAGCAGGCATACAAGGGGTCCCTTTACCCAGAGAGATTAATCTAGCAGGTGCCGCAGACTGATGCTTTGGGCACCCACTGGGATGCATGCAAGTGGGGCAACTCTATCTAGAGAGAGTGAAGAGCAAGAAAGGCACTGCCTGCTTGCAGGGCAGTTCTGGCCAGAAGAAGTACAGAGATAGTGGAGCACCACTGTTTGCTCGCATGGGGTTTTCACTCATGGATAGAGTATGAAGCTGGCAAAAGTGTTGCTGTACCCACATGCAGGGCTGTCCTGTCCGGAGAAAGTGCTGAGATAGTGGGGAAATGCTGCACATAGGAGGAAAGTGTGGAGCTGTCAAGACATTGTGGTAAAAACACACAGGGCTTCCCCATGTGGAGTGAGAGGAGTGCTGCTGGGAGTGCATGTAGGACTGCCCCAACTGTAGAGGGTGCAGAACTAGCAAAGTATGAATGCTGCAGTCAGAGAAAGGGTGGAGCTAGTAGAGTGCTGAGTAACAGGCACTCAGAGTAGCCCTAACCAGACCCCAATCTGACTGCAGACAAGGACAGTTAAAGCAGCAGGGCATGTTGTTTTAATTGCTGAGACTTTATAATGGATTTTAATTTTTAAATATTTTATAATGGATTTTGACATTTCAAAAACAAATAAATAAAATCAATCTGCATTTTTAAAAAAAGAGAAAGAAGGAACTCCTATCTTTTGTGACAACATGGATGGAACTGGAGAATATTATGCTAAGTGAAATAAGCCAGTCGGTGAAAGACAAATACCATATGACCTCACCTAAAAGTGAAATCTATTCAACAAACTAATGAACAAAATAAACCACAGGAATGGAAACATGGAGCAGACTGAAAGTGACCAGAGGGGATGGGGAAGGAAGACAATTGTAGAAAGCAGGAGAACGGACTAGAAAAAGAACATGTATGAATGACCCATGGACATGGACAAGAGAGTGGGAATTGACTGTGGGAGAGAGGAGCAGGGTGGGATGGGTGGAGGAAGGAAAGGGGGAAAAATTGAGACACCTGTAATAGAAAAAAACATGATTTAAAAATAAAATTAAAAAAAAATACAAAACAGGGCACACACACAGGGTTGTCCATGCAGAGTGAGAGGGGTGTGGCCAAACATGACAGGTAGTTCACTGCTTAGAGAGGGGACAGATGCAGGCCTGCCTCATGTGGAGAGGGGCTGGAGCTGGTGGGGCACTGAGACACAAGCATGCAAAGCAGACATGCTCAGACTCTGCTGTTGTCACAGACAGTTAAAGCAACCAGGCATGCCAAGAGCACACCAAGCAGCCCCAGGCAGCACCCGCCCCCACTGGCCATATTAGAAAGACAAGGAAGCACATACCAGACACCACATGTGCCTGTCCCAACTACAACCAGCCTGACAAAACCATTCAACACACAGTCTACACAGAGACAATTCTTTCAAGACTGGGAAAGATAGCTGTTCTATCCAAGAGGAACAAACAAAGTCAAACAAAAGGGGGAGACAGAAATATGCTCCAAATTAAGCATATTTACAAGCAAGAAAAAATTTGAGGAAAAAACCATATTCAAATGGAGATAAGTAAATTGCATGATAAGGATTCACCAAAACAGTCATAAAGATGCTCAACAAGCTTGAGAGTACGAGAGGAACTTAGGGAGTTCCTCAACAAAGAGATAGAAAATATAATAAACAGTCAGAGATGATATAATAACTGAAAAGAAAAAGTCATTAGAAGAAATTGATAACAGATTAGTTAGTACAGAAGAATGGATCAGTGATATGGAAGACAGTGGAAACTATCCAATCAGGACAGCAAGATGAAAAAAAAACCTTTAAAAGATTAGAATAGTATAAGCGATCTCTGGGATAATGTCAAGTGCTCTAATATTGGCATGATAGGGTTTTCAAAAGGAAAAGAGAGAGAAAAGGGCAGAAAGGATATTTGAAGAAGTAATGCCTATGACTTTCCTAATCTAGGAAGGAACCAGGCATCCAGGTCCAGGCAGCACAGAGAGTTCCGAACAAGATGGAGAGAAAGAAAACAACACCAAGACACATTGTAATTAAAATGACAAAAGTTTAGGATAAAGAGACAGTCTTGAAAGCAGGAAGAAGGAAACAAGTCGCATATGAGGGAAACTCCCATAAGGTAATCTGCTGATTTCTCAGAAGCAACTTTAAAGTCCAGAAGGGAGTGACAGGAGACATTTAAGTCGGTGAAAGAAAGGAATCTACAACTTAGAATACTTTATTTGGCAAGATTATTATTCAGAACTGAAGGAGAGCTAAAGAGTTTTTCAGACAAGCAAAACTAATGGAGTTTACAACCACTAAACCAGCTGTACAAGAACTATTAAAGAAAAGGCCATATTCAGAAAGAGGAAAATAGATGAAAGGAAGAAATTCCCACTGGTAAAGGCAAATACACAGTAATCACAGTGAATCAATCACTTATAAAGCTAATATGAAGGTGAAAAGACAATAGTAGCAGAATTAACTATAACTACAATATAATACTAAGGGGATATACAATACAGAAAGATACAAAACATGATGTGAAAAACAAAGAGTGGAGGGTAAAATGTTTGCCTTTAGAATGCAACTGAATTTAAATGCTTATCAGCTTAAAATAGACCGTTATAGATGGGCATATGAGAATCTCAAACTACAAAAATCAAAAACTACAAAAAAAAAATAATGAAGAGAAAGGAATTCAACCAAAAATAAAGAAAACCAGCACACCAAAAGGAAAAAGATTAAGAGAAGAAAGGAACAATGAAGAACAACAGAAACAACCGAGAAACAATTAACAAAATAGCAATAAGTACATACCTATCAACAATTACTCTAAATGTAAATGGATTAAATGCTCCAATCAAAAGACAGAGGGTAGCAGAATGTATAAAAAATATGACACATGTAGATGCTGCTTATAGGAGACTTATTTTAGATCAAAATACACATATAAACTGAAAGTGAAAAGAAGGAAAATATACCCCAAGCAAATAAAGACAAAAAGAAAGCTGCGGTAGCAATACTCATATCAGACAAAATAGACTTCAAAACAAGGAATGCAAAACAAACAAACAAGGACATTACATAATTTTAATGAGGTCAATCCAAGAAGAAGATATAATAATTGTAAATATAGCACCCAAGTATATAAAACAACTCAATAGGCATAAAGGCAAAAATTAAAAGTAATACTAGTTGGGAACTATAATAGACCATGTTCCTCAATGGATAGGTAACCTATACAGAAAATTAAGGAAATAATGGTCTTCAATGCTACCTTAGACCAATTTGATTTGACAGACATTTATAGAGCATTTCATCTAAAAACCACATGTTATTTTTCTCACATGTGCATGGTACATTTTCTAGAATGTATCGCATACAAGTCTATGAAACAAGCCTCAATAAATAGAAGAAGAATGAAAGTATATCAAAAGCATATATTCCGAACACAATAGCATGAATCTAGAAATCAACTATAGGAAGAAAACTGAAAAAAAAAAAAAGCTCCACAAAAAAAATACATGCATGCTTCTAAACAGCCAATTGGTGAAAGAGGAAATCAAACAGGAAATAAAAATATAACTTGAGACAAATGAAAAGACAGTCTTACAAAATATATGGGATAAAGCAAAGACAATTATAAGAGGAAAGTTAATAGCTATACAAGCCTACTTCAAGAAGCAGGAAAATCCTATATAAACAATCTAAATTTATACCTAAAAAAACTAGAAAAAGAGGAAAAAAACAAAACAAAGTAAGTAAAAGGAAGGAAATAATAAAGATAAGAATGAAAATAAAAAATGGAAAAACAATAAAAATTAATGAAACTAAGCTGGTTCTTTAAAGAAATTTGACAAGACTCTAGCAAGACTCATCAAGCAAAAGAGAGAATACAAATAAAAGTAATCTCTTGTATTTTATTCCTAATTTTAAACAACACCACAGAAATGCAAAGGATCATTGAAGAACACTATGAACAGTTGTATGCCAACAAATTCAATAATCTAAAAGAAATGGATAAATTTACAGAAACATATAACCTTCAAAGACTAAACCAGGCAGAAACAGAGAATCTCAACAGACCAATTTACTAGCAATAAAATTGTAGCAGTAATTAAAAAAAACTCCCAACAAACAATAGCCCAAGATCAGATGGCTTCACAAATGAATTCTATTAAACCTTTAAAAAAGAATTAGTACCTATCCTTCTCAACCTATTCCAAAAAAGTTGAAGAGGATGGAACACTTCCAAACTCATTCTATGAAGCCGCATTACCCTGATACCAAAACCAGACAAAGATCCTACAAAAAAGAGAATTATAGTCCAGTATCTCTGATGAAAACATGTAAAAATTCTCAACAAACTACTACAGACTGAATACAAAAGTACAGTAAAAGTATTACACACCACAGTCAAGTGGAATTTATAGCAGGGATGCAAGGGTGGTTCAGTATCTGCAAAACAATTAATGTGATTCATCACATCAATAAAACCAAGAATAAGAACATAGAAACAGACTTATAGATACAGGAAATAAACCAATAGTTGCCATGTGGGAAGGGAACTTGTGGGCCTGGGTGCAAAGGGTGAATGGATTAAGAAGTACAAATTGGCAGTAACAAAATAGTCACAGGATGTAAAGTATAGCATAGGGAATATAGTGTATAATACTATAATAACTATGTATGGTGCCAGGTGGGTACTAGGTTTATCAGGGGATTACTTTGTAAATTATATAAATGTCTAACCACTACGCTGTACACCTGAAGCTAATATAAAATAATATTAAATGTCAACTGTAATTGAAAAATTTTAAAAAATAAAAGCAAGGATAAAAAAATCAGGATTTAATAGATGCAGAAAAGCATTTGAAAAAATTCAACATCTATTTATGATAAAAAAAAAACCTCTCAACAAAGTGGATATGAAAGAACTTACCTCAACTTGATAAAGGCTATATATGACGAGACCACAGCTAACATCATACTCAATGGCAAAAAGCTGAAAGCTTTTTCTCTAAGATGAGGAATAAAAAATGAATGTCCACTCTCACCATTAATATTTAGTATAGCACTGGAAGTTTTAGCCATAAGAAGAAATAAAAGGCATCCAAATTTGAAAGGAAGGAGTAAAATTTTCACTATATGCAGATGACATGATACTATATATAGAAGACTCTAAAGAATGCACCAAAAATTAACAGAATTAATAAGAGAATTTAGTAGAGTAGCAGGAGACACAATTAATTCACAAAAATCTGCCATGTTCCTATATACTAATAACAAGAAGAGAAATTAAGAAAACATATCCATTTAATATTGTATCAAAAAGTATAAACTACCTAGAAATAAATTTAAACAAGCTGATAAAAGACCTGTACTCTGAAAACTATAAGACATTGAAGATCAAGAAATTGACTGGGACATGAAAAAAATGGAAGTATATTCCATGTTCATACACTGGAAGGTTTAATATTGTTAAAATAACCATACTACCCCAAGCAATCTACAGAGTCAATATAATCCTTATCAAAATACCAATGACATTCTTCTCTGAACTGGAAGAAATAATCCTAAAATTTATATAGAACCACAGAAGACCACAAATAGCCAAAGCAATCTAGAAAAAGAGAACAAAAGTTGGAGGTATCATGCTCCCTGAATTGAAATAATACTACAAAGCTATAGCAATCAAAACAGCATGGTACTGGCACAAAAACAGACACTTATCAATGGAACAAAATAGAGAGATCAGAAATAAATTCTTGTTTATATGGTCAACTAGTATACAACAAAGGTAACAATATACAATGTAGTAACAACAGTCTCCTTGGCAAATGGTATTGGGAATATTCAACAGAAACATGCAAAATAATGAAACTGAACTGCTCTCTTACAACAAAAACAAAAATAAACTCATAATGAGTTCAAGACTTAAATATATGACCTCAAACCATAAGAGTCCTAGAAGAAAAGATAGGAAACTATTTGACGACATTCTGAGTAATATCTTACTGGATATGTTGCCTTGAGCAAGGGAAAGAAAAGTAAAAATAAACAAATGAGTTTAGCTTTATCAAACTAAAAAGCTTCTGCACAATGAAGGAAACCATCAACAAAAGAAAAAGACAATGTACTTATTTGGAGAAGATATTTGCAAGTGATATAGTGGATAAGGGGTGATACTCAAAATACATAAAGAACTCAAAGTATACAATAATAAAAAATAAACAATTCAATCAAAAAATGGACAGAGGATATGTTTCTCCAAAGATGATAGGTAGATGGCCAACAGACATATGAAAAGATGCTCTACATCAATAATCATCAGGGAAATACAAATCAGAACCTCCATAAAATACCACCTCAAACAATTCAGAATTCCTGTTATCAAAAAAGTCAACAAATAACATTTTGGTGGGGATGTGGTGAAAAGAGAACTTCTATGCACTGTTGATGGGACTGCAAATTGGTGCAGCTACTATGGACAACCAGTATGGAAATTTCTCAAAAAACTAAAAACAGATATACCATACAACCTACCACTTCCACTTCTGGGTATTTATCTAAAGAAAATGAAAATGCCAATTCAAAAAGATATCTGCACTCCTATGTTCAAAACAGTATTATTACAATAACCAAGATACAATGTCCACTGATAGATGAATCAGTAAAAAAGATCCGGTAGATACGCATACAAGAGAATATTATGAAGCAATAAAAAAAGAATGAAATCATCTTCCCATTTGTGATAACATGGATGGACCTAGAGGGTATTATGCTAAGTGAAATGTCAGACAGAGAAAGGCAAATATGGTATGGTTTCATTTGTATGTGGAATCTAAAAAGCAAAACAAGAAGACTAATTGAGAGACCAAAGGGAGAAGGTGGGAGGATGGGTGAAAGGGTGAAGTGGAATATACTCAATAATATTGTGATAAGTTGGCATAGTGGCAAATGATTACTATAATTGGTAGGATGTTCACATTATAAGGTATAAAAATGTTGAATCACTATATTGTATACCTAAAACTAATATAAACTAATACAATATTTTATTTTAAAAAATTAACTGTACTTAAAATTTGTTTTTTTCTCCTTTAAAAGACTCAAGTTTTTTTGACTATTCCCTGATTTTGATGAGAGATTTTAAAAGTTTATTTACTTTTAAGTCATCTATCTGCATTGACAACAGATTTTTGTCTTACCAAAATAATTTAGTGTGTTTCATGTTGTCTTTATCCGATCTTTGATTACTTAAGAATATCAAGTCTTTTTAATATGTAAGAACTAAATTTTGTTCACTACTATGTAACCCTCTGTATTTGCCTTTAGCATTTTCTATTGTCACTTTGGTTAAAGAGTTAATTAGGTATTATTTTATAATGATCTGTGATGCTATTTAATCAAATATTCAAACGTTTTGATTATTTTCAAATCAAATTTTAAATGCTGTTTCTTTGACCTCAAACTAACTTTTTAATTTCCTGCAGAGTCCCTGGAAAAATATCAAAGGATCTGTCTCTCACCTGGTAGGATGTTAAAGTAATTATGTTTATTTGATATATTAAATTACATGAGAAGCATTATCAAATAAGAATGGATGCTAAACCTCCTTAGGTTATATTGGTATACATGCATGTTTTTAACATGTGTTCTATAAATTTTATAAAGTTCCTAATAATCTGATATGTCCTGGTATAATGTTATCAGTCATAATTCCAGTTACTATCTTAAAATGTTATATATCACAGAAATAACCAAGTTTCCTTGTCAATTCCCTTATAATAAAATCTCATCAGATCTTTAACCAAGGCATGTTTATGTTTTTTTTCTTTCACACAGAGTTATTGTTTTACTCTGATAGTTTTGCAAAATTGAGATTCATGGAAAGGACTCTACCAAATACTCTTGGCCACTAACACAGCTGCCACATTAGAAGGTGTCCAACCTTGGGTCCACATTTAACAACTGATGAAGGTTCCACCCAACATCTGTTCCTGCACAAATGCTGGAGACCTCAAAATGAAATTGACTAGGAAGAGAAGTAGCTGACATCAATGTAGACTGCTTCCTCCCAAGACATTGGATTAAGAACATTTATTTCCATTCTTCCTTCCCACTCTGATCATTTTCTTCCCTAATTCTTTGAAGACTTTTAAAATTTTTTTATCCACCTTTTGCCTTGATATGACCTAGAAACATAATTCTATTATTCAGATATCTTAGGTCACTACAAAGTGGGTTATCCAACCTCCAATCAATTGTTGGATTTTCGACAATACTGATGATCCTATAGTTTCATTCATCACAAAACTTCTCCTTGATTTCCAATGCCTCAGTTTTTCTGGAACAAACTTAAATTTCCTCACCCTGGGTGCCCATTTCCCTGCCTCTGGTTAACAACCCAGGGAACCTTGTATCTAGACTCTGTACCAATCTACAGACCCCAAAATTTACTGGCCTCTGTGGCTTCTGCCTTTCTAGTCCCAAGCCATGGACTCAAACAGGAAATATCAGAAGGCATTCATGATTCAAAATTACTGGCAGCTTCCTCTGGCCGAGCCCTATTCTCCTGGACAGGAGTAAGTACATGTGAGGCTACAATCAGGAACCTCTTCTTAACTCTTAAAGCTATTGTACAACCTGTTGCTAAAGCAATAGCAGCCCAATAAAACCCCCTCAATCTCTCTGGCCAAAGTTGTTCTTGATGATAGGATAGCCCTTGATTATATTTTCGCTGAGTAGGGAGGTGTCTGTGCTGTGACCAAGAGCATTAGCTGCACTTGAATTGACACTTCTGGGGAAGGTGAGACTCAGCTACATAAGATCACTGAATAAGCCAGCTAGCTTCCAAAAGCGGCTCCTTCAATGGGATCTCTCTTTGACTCACTTGATGCTGAATAGTTTGGGGATCATGGCTCTGAAGAGCACTCCAGACATTGGGAATTATCCTGCTTATGGTAGTCTCCCTGATGCACTGTATTCTCTCGAAAGCTTTAAATGCATGCTTACAGCCACTAACTGCCAAGCAAATGATTTCTGTAAAACTGTAACATCAGCAAAGGAATGAAGAGAATGAACTTAACGTGAGACCGACATCACGACCTGTGAATATACCACACAGAGATTCAGAAAAAAAAAGGAGGGAGGGTGGTGAGAATTGCAGAGTGGTAGCTGGGAAGAGCACTGAGACCTTAAATTTTGATTCCATCTGACAGTTAAGTCTGAGAGTCTCATCAAAGAGTATGGGCAGGGAATTGTTAAAACCAAGACAAAAGAGGCAAAGTAGAGTCACTTATACTAAGCCCCATGTCACCAAACCAAGATTTAATTGTAGTTTTGGCTCCCCTAGAAATAGAATCATAAACCAGTTAATCAAGAATTACTGGATCAACACTAGTTAGGTAATCTGCCTGACAGACCTCTGCCTTCTCCTAAGGAAAGCAACCTTGCAATAACCAACCCACGTTTTGTCTGGTATAACCTCCTTGTTCCTTTTCCCTTCTGCCTATAGGAGTTTTTTATTTCATACAGCTCCATGCTGCCAGATTCATGAATCATTGAATAAAGCCAAAAAGATTTTAAAAATTTACTCATTTGAAGTTTGGGTTTTTTTTTTAAACACTAAAAATCCATGATAGAAAATAATGTTCTTGATAAGGGGCCATGTTAGGAACAGGGAAGTTGGATATTATAAGTTTATAATATCCATGCAAAGGATACTCCAAAAATAATGACTTTATTATGATGGATAAAAGGAATAAAGAATATTAAATTTTGGGTTTCTCTATTTTCAAAAATAGAAACAGTTATATTTTTAAAGTTTTTATCAAACAAGTCACTTTTTAAATTATAGCTTAAATACAACTACTTTAAAAGTTCATTTGTTTTCTGAATGAATATTACACATTATATGAAAATAAACACAGTAGTACAATAAGGAACTTATAATAAGTTATAATAATCATTCTCAGGAAAGTGAAGGGTTTTAGATACATTTCTTCCTTGGGGGCAGACTATTCAACTTACACAAGTAAAAGAAGTTCAGCTCTGAGGTCTATTCATTATAGAAAAATTGACTCATAATTACAAGTGAAATTTGTATTAAATAGTTTTTCCAAAGGATTGACTATGTTCTAATAGCTTTGTTTACTTTAACAATAAAATTATCATTTAATGAGAAAGAAAAGTTGTAGCAATTAAAGACCAAAGTAATATACATACTTCATTTTTCAGCAATTAATTGATAACTTGCTTACCATGGCTATCTAACAATTAACCAGGGAAACATTTCTAGGAAATAGAAAGCATTAATGCAAATGTATTCTGGATTTATTCTTTTCTAATTCACTTACCACATTATCTAATCTGGCATGAACAGACAATCCCCTAGAAAGATTAATATTCAAAAACACCTCTAAAACTTCTGGATTTGGGAGCCCTAATTGTTTTGGCAACATATATTGTTAAAGCAAGGAGTTTCTAAGGATAGTTCTCACCCATCATAGGAGTCTGAGTGAAAAAAGGAAAATAAAAAGTTTTGTAGATGTTGTTCTTATGTTATGGACTGGCAGCTCTCAATATTTTCTTGATCAGTGTGACTATTGATGCTGATGCCCACATACCCACCACAAGTGGCTGGGACCATCTGTGGTTATAGGTCACATCTAAATACCACAACCACCACAAACTAAATTATGTAACAACCTAAATAACCAACTGAAGACTAGCTGAACAGACATCTTATAACCAAGGTTCCATAGAAGAAAACACCTTGCTACTAGTAGGAAGGGCAGACACACAAAAAGGGCTAGCCCTACACCCATATCTTCAGCTCAGAATTTGAAGGAAAAGTACTCCTTGAGGAACGTGGCAGGTCTCAACCCCACATTGGGCTTCCCAGCCTGGAGCACCAGAGCCAGGAAGAGGCGCCTACATAACATCTGGCTGTGAAAATCAGCTGGAGTTCTGTCCACCAGGGAGACATGGGAGTCTGCTAGAAACCCAGGTGCCCTCTTAAAGGGCCAGTGCACAAATCTTGTTCCTAGCCACTCACCATGTGCTTCTGTCTGGATAGATGAGCTTGTGTGCCTTCAAGGAAAGAGCTGAAGGGAGAGCCGTCAGGGTCCCTATGCTGAGTCCCTTTCCCACACTGCCCCCAGATGCCATCTTTTCTGGGTAGAACACACTGCTCCAAACTTCACCATCCTGGGGGAACAATACACACCCCACCCTCCTGCCATCCTGTTGCCCTGCCTAGCTGAACTCATGCCCTCGGAGGAGTCTGATACCTGAGCATGTGGTATAGACTTTCTTGAAGGGAACTTAAGGGCAGATTCAGGGAGAGGCCGAAACAGTTGTGTGGCTATACTGGGGATGGGGCCATTTCACCCCACCATGTGCCAGAGCTGCAGTGTCCCACTCCCCATGGGAGATCAATAGCCCTGCCAGGGAAGAACCACGAGCTCTACTTTTATGACTCCTGGTGGCCCCACCCTGCTGACTTGCACTCTGTAACATTGTTAGTGGGTTGTGCCCAGTATGGTCTCATGGTGCAGAAAACTCTCTAGGAGATCTGGGCAGATTCTGGGAAAAAATGAGTTGTGTGGGTCATTCAGTAGGGTCATTTTTCCTTTGTACACCAGACTGGTGTGCCACTGTTCCTGTGCAGAGCCCTCTCTTCACATGGCCAAATCCAGGTCCATTTGGCTCTGCTGAACTCTGCTGGCCTCACCCTGACAAATCCCTGAGACGCTGCCCTACTACAAATGTCCCCAGGTACGCAGTGGGTGGTGGCTGACATTGGTGCACCAAGACTGTCACTGAGTGGCCTCAGACCCAGCACTGGTGCTGAGTTTGAGTCTCTATCAACCTGGTGAACACTACTCACCCCATCTGATGACTCACTGAGTGCCTTTTTCATGCAGATTGCATACCACAAGAGGCTATTTCAGTGAATACGCCTAACAAGCAGCTAGCAGGTGGAGGTGGATCTCAGGGATCCTTGGGCCTTTTGCTGACCTGCCCCTGGACTCAGTGCTGGTGGGAAGCAGCGTTGATACACAGCTTGGCACTCCAATGTACATTCAGGACCAGGAGAGGAAGCCACAAACTGTGGATCACTTTGTAGCTCCAAAGTGGTAGCCCAGGGCCAGTCATATGCAGCACCTGATATCAACACACTCAGTCATGGGATTTGGATCACATCAGAGCATGACCCAATTAGTTCCACAAGTGGCAAATCCAAAGGGAGATCTCGGCAGGCACCAGGCCCTTTTCAAGCAAATTAGCGTCACAGAGCCAGCCCCCACATGGTAGCTCATATGGTATGGATAGGATCAAACCTCATAGCCAGCCAGAGGGACGATCTCACCCACAGATGGGACTATAGCAATTAAGACTCAACTAAAACAGGAGGGTTCACATAACCCACACAAAAGATCTCACCCACAGATGGGACTATAGCAATTAAGACTCAACTAAAACAGGAGGGTTCACATAACCCACACAAAAGACATTGCTGGAGCACCTAGCTCAGGTGATCAGGGAAAAAGAGCTACTGAGTCTACAAGACACTATATAAGCCACCATACCAAGACTTGGAGGCATAGCAAATCTACTTAATACATAGAAGCAAATACAGATAGGCAAAAATGGGGAGACAAAGAAACAAGCTCCTAAGAAAGAACAAGAGAAATCCCCAGGAAAAAAAAATGAAATGGAGGCAAGCAAGTTACCAGATACAGAGATCAAAACAGTGATTGTAAGGTTGCTCAAGGAACTTAGTGCTAACTTCAACAAAAAAATAGAAATCATAAAAAGTGACATGGAAACCATAAAAACAGTCATAAAAGAAGAATGCCATTATCTGAAATGAGGAATACAGTAGAAGGAATCAAGAGCTGGCGAGATGAAGCAGAGGATCAAATTAGCAGTTTGGAAGACAAAGTAGCAGAAAACAGCATATCAGAGCAGCAAAAAATAAATAATTAAAAAAATGCGGATAGTGTAAGGGACCTCTGAGACAACATGAGGTGTTACAGTATCGGCATCATATCATATTGGCATCATATTGGCATCATATAATGGAACCAGAAGGAGAAGAGAGAGAGCAATGGACTGAGAACACATTTAAAGAAATCATGGCTGAAAACTTCTCTAACCTGGTGAAAGAAAAGACACACATGTCCAGGAAGCACAGAGGATCCCAAACAAGTTAAACCCAAAGAAGTGCACATCAAGACACATTATAATTAAAATGGAAAAGGCAAAGACAGAGAGAATCTTAAGAGTAACAAAGAGAAAGACAGTTACCTACTAGAGAGCTTCCATTATTAGACTATTAGCTGATTTCTCAACATAAAGATTTCAGACAAGAATGGATTGGCATGAAAAATTCAAAGTGATGAAAAGCAAGGTCCTACAACCAAAACTACTTTACCCAGCAAGGATAGTATTTGAAATTGATGGTGAAATAAGTAGCTTCTTAAACAATAAAAAGCTAAAGGAGTTTATTACCGACAAACCAATAATGAAATCAAAGCAGTATCACAAGAAATGTTAAAGGGTCTTCTTTAAGAGGAATAAAGAGAAACATAAAGAATACAATGGCAATCAATATGCACCTATCAATAATCATAAATATAAATGGCTTAATTGCTCCAATCAGAAGATATGGGGTAGCTGAATGGATAAGAAAATGACCATATCTATGCTGTCTGTAAGAGACCCACCTCAGAATGAAAGATACACACAAACTAAAAGTAAAAGGATGGAAAACATATTTCATGCAAATGGAAATGGAAAAGAAAGTGGGGCTAGCAATACCTGTATTAGACAAAATACACTTTAAAACAAAGGCCATAATAAAGACAAAGAAGGACATTACATAATGATAAAGGGATCAATCCAACAAGAGGGTGTAACCTTTGTAAACATATATGCACCCAACATACGAACATCTAAATATATAAGGAAAATCTAGGTAGATGTAAAGGGAGGAATTTACAGTAATACACTCATAGTGGGGGATTTTAACACCTTATTGACATCAATGGGTAAATCTTCTAGGCAACAAGGGAACAGTGGCCTCAAATAATACATTAGACCAGATGGATTTAAATATTTTCAGAGCTTTTTACTCCAAAGCAGCAGAATATGCATTCTTTTTAAGTGCACATGAAACATTTTCTAGGATAGGCCACATATTAAGATGCAAAATAAATCTCAATATATTTAAGAAGTTTTAAAGCATATGAAACATCTCTGACCATAATGGTATGAAACTATAGGGATCAATCACAAAGAAAAAAAAAAACTGGAAAACACACAATGACATCAAAGCTAAATAACATGTTACAAAACAATGAGTTAACAATGAGATCAAGAAAGAAATAAAAAAAATTACCTTGAAACAAATGAAAATGAGAACACAGAAACCATAATCTATGTGACACAGTGAAAGCAGTTCTAAGAAGGAAATTCATAGCAATACCACCTTCCTCAAAAAGCAAGATATATCTGAAATAAACAATCTAATCTTACACCTAAAGAAACTAGAAAATAAAAACAAATCCCAAAGCAAGTAGAAGGAAGAAAATAATAATAATCAGAGCAGAAATAAATGAAATAGAATCTAAAAAACAATACAAAAAAAATGAATGAAACCAAGTGCAGGTCTTTGAAAAATAAAGAACATTTAATTGCTTTACCAGACTCATCAAGAAAAAAAAAAGAGTTTGGACCCGAATAAATAAAATCAGAATTGAAAGAGGAGAAGTAATGGCTGATACCACAGAACTACAAAGGATGGTAAGAAAGTGAGGAAAAAGTAGGTTTACAGTTGTTTCTATGGAAAATAGCACAATAATTAATAAATAATAATTCAAGAATAAACTGTGTTTCAAGTACTCACAATTATAAGCCTTCTTCTGCTCCACCTTGTATGCTAACAAATGTACAATCTGGAAGAAGTGGATAAATTCCTATAAACATACAATCATCCAAATATAAATCAAAAAGAAACAGAAAATATGAACAGATAGAATATAAATAATGAAATCAAAGCAGTAAAATGAAAACAAACAAATGACATCCTGGATCAAATGGCTTTACAGGTGAATTTGACCAAACATTCAAATAAAAACATCTTTCCTATACAAATTATTCCAAAAAGAGCAAGATGAGGGAAGATTTCCAAGTTCATTTTATGAGGCTCGCATTTATGCTAGTTTCAAAATCACATAAAACAGTACCAAAAATGGAAATTTTAGGGCAATATCCTTGGTGAATTTAGATAAAAAAATCTTCAACAAAATATCAGCAAACTAAATCCAGCAATGCATTAAAAATATCATATACCATGATTAAGTGAGATTTATTTCTGGGATGCAAGGTTGGTAAAATATCCACAAATCAATTAACATGGTATATATGTAAGCCGAATGAGGGATAAAACCACATATCAATAGATACAGAAAGATTATTTGAGAAAATTCATCACCATTTATGATATAAACTGTCAGCAAAGTGGGAATGGGGGAACATACTTCAATATAATCAAGACCATGTATGATAAACTCATAGCCAACATCACTCAATGGGAAAAAAAACTATAAGCATTTCCTTTAAGATCAGGAACAAGATAGGAATGTCCACTTTTACTACTCTTATTCAACAGAGTATTGGAAGTCCTGGGCACAGCAATCAGATAAGACAAATAAATAAAAGGTGTCTAAATTGGAAAGGAAGAAGTTAAAAATGTCATTATTTGCAGATGACATGATACTGTATATTGAGAACCATAAATATTCCATCAAAAAACTACTAACACTGATAAATGAATTCAGGAAAGTTGTAGGATATAACATAAATATTCAGAAATCAGTTGCATTTTTAAAATAATGAACTACCAGGAAAGGAATCTAAGAAAACAATCCTATTTACAATTGCATAACAAAAATACCTAGGGATAAATTTAACCAAGCATGTAAAAAACCTGTATTCGGAAAATTATAAGACACTGAAGAAAGAAACTGAGGAAGATACAAATAAGTAGAAGTATATACCATGCTCATAGATAGGAAGAATTTTAACTCTATAAAATGTTCATACTACTCAAAGCATCTACAGATTCAATGCAACAAAATACCAATGGCATATTTTACAGAACAAATAACCCCAAATTTATATGGAACCACAACACCCCCCCGCCTCAGCAAAATTAAGGAAGAAGAACAAAGTTGGAGAAATCACACTACATGATATCAAACTACATTACAAGACCATAGTAATCAAGAGAGCATGGTACTGGCATAAAAATAGACCTATTGATCAATAGAACAGAATATAAAGCCCAGAAATAAATCTACATCGATATGGTCAGTTAATATTTGACAAAGGAGGGAAGAACACGCAATGAGGTAAAGACAGTCTATTCAATAAATGGTGCTGTGAAATTTGGACGGATACATACAAAAGATGAAACTAGACCATGTTCTAACACTATATACAAGAATAAACTCAAAATGAATGAAAGACTTAAATGTTATACTTGAAACCATAAAACTTCTAGAAGAAAACATAGGCAGTAAATTATCAGACATTTCTGTTAGCTATATATTTTTTCTGATATATCTACTATGATATATCTACTTGGACAAGGGAAACAAAAAAAATAAATGAATGGGACTACATCAAACCAAAAGTATTTGCACAGCAAAGGAAACATCAACAAAATGACAAGACAACCCACTAAGTGGAAGAATGAATTAGCCAATGATACATTTCATAAGGGGTTAATATCCAAAATTTATAAAGAACTCACACTACTCAACACCAAAAAACTACCCAATTTATAAATGGGCAGATGACATTTCTCCAAAGAGGACATACAATTGGCTAATAGAAATATGAAAAGGTGCTCAGCATCACTAACTGCCAGAGAAATGCAAATTGAAAATACAATAAGATACTACTTTAAACCTGTCAGAATGGCTATCATCAATAAATCCACAAATGACAAGTGTATTGAAGATGTGGAGAAAAGGGAACCCTCATGCACTGTTGGTGGTAATGCAGATAGGTGCAGCCACTGTGGGAGTATGGAGTTTCCTCAAAAAATTAAAAACGAGGCTGCCTTATGACCCAGTGATTGCACTTCTGGGTATTTATTCAAAGAGTCCCAAAATACTAATTCGAAAGAGCATATGCACCCCTATGTTCATTGCAGTATTACTTAAAATAGTAAAGATATGGAAGCAACCTAAGTGCCCATCAATAGATGACTGGATAAAAGAATGGTGATATATATCTATATCTATATCTATATCTATATCTATATCTATATCTATATCTATATCTATATATATCTACACAATGGAATATTACTCAGCCATAAAAAGGAATAAGATCTTAACCATTTGAGACGTTATGGATGGACCTAGAGGGTATTATGCTCAGTGAAGTATGTCAATCAGAGAAAGACAAATACCATATGATTTCACTTATATGTGAAATGCAAACAACAAAATAAACAAACATAATTTAAAGACATGTAGAAACAGAGCAGAAAGGTGGTAGAGTGGAGAAGAGTTGGGGGACTGGGTAAAACATGTGAAGGGATAAGAAGTACAAATTAGTAGCTACAAAATAGTCATGGGGTTATAAAGTACAGCCTAGGAAATATAGTCAATAATATTGCCATGACCGTATGGTGCCAGGTAGATACTGGAAATATCGGGGGGGGAACACTTTGTAAAGTATATGATTGTCTAACCACTATGCTTTGTTTTTCCTTATTTCACTGCATATAAACACCTGAAACCAATGCGAAATAATATTGAAAGTATACTGTAATTGAAAAATAAAAAGTAACATATAAATACCACCACCACCAAGAATGCATACTGCAAGTAACTTTAAGACATTATTAACCTTGCCTCCTCTGTATTTCACATATAAAAGATTATTAAAATTGTTTATCTTAACCTTTTAACACTTATTAATTCAAAATTGAAAGTGACCTAATGTTGCTCACTGTGCTGTGTTGTCACACCGTGGCTGGAAGTTGCTAAATTAGAACTTACCTTTCCATTTCCTGTGAGTGGGATCCATTACATTTACCTCCTCAGGTAAAATGTTGAAGGCTCAGCTAACAGTCCAAGTCTTTAGTTAGGTACTGTGATGTTCAACTATTTGGGGAGGAAGGAAGAGTGGTATGCTGTAAGTACCTAGATCAGGGTTTTTCTACTTTGGCACTAATTATGTTTTTGGTATTTGGAGCAAGATAATTTTTTTTTTTTTGGAGGGCTTCCTTGTGCATTGTTGATGTTTAGCAGAACCCTTGGTTTCTGTCCACTAGATGCCAGTAGCAGCCCTCCAGGATGACAAAATGTCTCCAGACATTGCCCAATGGCCCCTAGTTGAGAATCACTTCCTAGATCATCAAACAAGTATGCACTGCTTATGTACACTTTAGATTATTATGTAGGCAAAGCCCTGGGAACTGGTTATTCAGAGTGATTTTCCCTTAGTGAAATATCATGTACTTATATACATATAATTGATTCTGACTTTACTCAAGTTCTTTGAAAGAAAGGGAAAATTTTCATAGAGTTTTAAAATCAAAGGTAATGGGCTATGATAAAAATCACCTACCAGAGGCATGTTTTCTCTTTTGCAGGGATAGCCAAAAGAGATATTTGACAAAGAAGTTTATAGGTTGCTATAAATTTTTGGTTCATTTTATGGAGGCAAATTGAATGTATTTTTCTGAATGACATGGTCTTAGTCATTTGGAAAATGTTCTTATATACAGGATATATCCTTATCCTGGGCTTTTAAAATACTACAGTCTCATGTGTTCTGTATGAAATTGAGTCTTGTGTTAACTTATAGTTCATCTGTTTATGGTATAATCTCCATCTGGGCCAAGAGTAGAGAGAAATTACATGAGTTCTATTAATGCTTAAACACTACCAATCTACACCAATTGAGCAGTCACAAAAAAGATAATTTTTCTCAATATTAACATTACTTTCAGTATGTATAAAATTATTACCTCCATCCACAGAAAACCAATGGAGCATTTAAATATTTATTTCACTCAAGCTGTCAAATTAAAACAGAGTGAAAATGCCATTAATTTATAGCTAGGTCTTAACACTCTGCTAGCATATCATAGCTAGAAACCTAAACACATAGTAGACAGCTTTCATGAATAAAAGAAAAGTAGCTGGCCAGGCTAGGTGAACCAAAATCTGTGTGAACATGCCATCACCAAAAGGAATTCACATTTACGTTTTCATTAAATATACTTTCCCCCACCTTTCATGCTTGTTAAGACTTGATAATCTGAATTTTTTGTTTCTGCATCCTCGAAGAGTTTATCACTGGACCTGGCACTGAGAAAGAATAGGCAACAAAATGTCGACTGGATAAATGGAGGAATAACTGCTAATTCTGTTTTTAACAGATAAGGTTTTAACATTATAACGATACAGCAATTTGACTCGAATGTAATGAAACAAAAAAAAAACACATCTGTCATTTTTGGTAAAAAAATTTAGCAAAATTGACATTTATTAAAATAAACACCTGTTTAATAGACTTTCATAAGATATAAAGATGCTTAGGAATAGAATCTCAGGTGAGGCTGAAACTAAAGAATCATTCAATGATGCAGTGTCCTTTTAAAACTATTCTTTAAAATATTTTTTATAAAAAATTCAAATATAGCACATTCATGTAGACCACTTGAAAATATAAAGTAGGTATTGTTAAGAAATTCTACTCATAATTCCATTTCATAGGTATAACACAGTTAATGTATTAGCTTATTTCACATAGAAATTGTTATAATCAGTTCACATAATCCAAAAAAAATATCTAATTATTTAAGGTAATATATTACTAAGATTTCTAAAGTGTTAAATATTCAAACACCTTCTTTTCAAAAATTGTGTTAAGATTTTACTATAATGTATATACTGAAATCGACATAATCATGTATCTATTACTGACTCTTTAGGGTATTTCAGTATTTCTCGGCTTAAAAAATATGTTATAACTTTTAACTTTTATCCACATATTTGTGTGCCTAGTACTTGGAATTAATATCTGAGGCTATGTCTATTTTTAAGCATCTTGTTATATCTCAACAGTGATGGCCTAACCTGTGTCACCTCAATTCATATATTGAAGTCCTTAGTATTTCAAAATGTGGCCTTATGTAGAAAAAGGACCACTGCAGATGTACAATAGGAAGATAAGATGAGGTGATACCAGCATAGGGTGAGCTCCCATACCAGTTTGACTGGTATCCTTCTTAAAAAGGAAAAACTGGACACAGACACACAGGGGAGAGAGAATATAAAGAGACAAGAACACAGTCATTGACAAACTCAGAAGAGGGGTCTAAACAGATCCTTCCCTCCCAGCCTCAAAAAGAACCAGTCCTACCAACATCTTGATTTTGGACTTGAGTTCTCCAGAGCTATGAGACAATAAATTTCCTATGTTCAAGTCTTTCACTTAGTGGTGGTATTTTTTTTTTATGATAGCCTGAGCAAACTAACACCCCGTCCAACACTGCAGAAAACTTCATACGTAAAACTCCTTCTTCCTAGTCCAACAACTCCTTCACTAACATTTAAAATAGATTTGTCAAAAATTTTAAATCTTTTATTGTCTTTTATTTCCAGGTCATTGTATATTTATCTCGGTGTCCTTACTTCCAGCCCATAGTCATTACAGAGGGCATTTTCTGAGCTTACCATTCCAATGGTCTTGAAATAATTAAAAATAATAACAATAGCTAATGTTGAATGCTTTCTATGTTCAGGTTTTATGCTAAATTAAACTTTTTATGTTAATTACCTCCTTTATTGACATGTTAATAGACTCATGGAAATAAAGTGTCATCTCTTTGTTTTGGTTTGTCATATAGGTGTCCTGTGCATTTTCGACATCCATTATATGTTAACAGCTTTGCTACTCTCATGTAAACCTTTAAAAATGATTGCAGCCCTGGCTGGTGTGGCTCAGTGGACTGAGTGCCGGCCTGTGAACGAAAGGGTTGCTGGTTTGACTCCTAGTCAGGGCACATGCCTGCGTTGCAGGCCAGGTCCCCAGGAGGAGGCGCACGTGAGGAAACCACACATTGATGTTTCCCTTTCTCCCTCCCTTCCCTTCTCTCTAAAAATAAATACATAAAATCTTAAAAAAATGATTGTAGCCTGATGTGGAGTTATAACCAACGGGACTCTAACTATAGTGGTACTCAGAAAAGCAAATTAGAATTGCCATTGGGGTGGCATTTATTCCAGAAACTGTAATTTTCAGTTGGAATTTCACTAGAATTTGGACAATATTTCAATTCATTGAATAACTCCTTCCCTCATCCCCAGGAGAAAAGCTGTCAAAAAAGACTGTTCAGATGGTCGGAAAGCCAAATAAGATGCAAATGTTACTGAGTTAGTAATAATAAGTGGCAAAGATAATTATGCTGAAATCTGAGGACAGAGCAAGAAGAAGCACTGGGTGGCAGGGGAGCAGAGACTGGCTGGTGGAGGCCAGGGTAGCAAGGAGGGAAGCCTCAGGCAGGTGACTGGGCACTGAGTGAGGTAAGTGGAGCTCGATTGGGCAGGCCTGAGTAGACCTGAGGGACAGGCCAACAGAACAGGGTCTGTGAACAAGGGGAGTGGAGAAGACTTTGTGGCAACGCAAGGTGGGCTCCTGTCAAGAGCAGAAAGGGAAGTTAATGAGAGAAGAATGGGCTGACAGCAGCTCTGGATTTCTGTCATTTAAGGCAGCAGCTGCTGGCTAACGCAGAGCTTATTTGGGGAAGATAGCTGTCAAAGCCTGGTGTTAGCAAACCTCCTGCCTAAGCACTATGCAATCACAGGAAGGGTGGAGTTCGACAGGAGAACAAAGTTTTTTTTTTTTAGTTTTTTCTCATAAGAAACTATTTCTTACTGTTAATGAGGTAAGAAATATTAGTCTTTGAATTCTGTAAGGGATCACCTAGGAATTGTGTGATCCTAGACTTAAAGAACTCTTGATACTTTGCCCTGGCTGGTGTGGCTCAGCAGATTGAATGCTGGCCTGAGAACCAAAGGTCACTGGATTGTTTTCCAGTCAGGGCACATGCCTGGGTTGCAGGCCAGGTCCCCAGTAGGGGGTGCTCAAGAGCCAACCACACATTGATGTTTCTCTCCCTCTCTCCCTCCCTTCACCTCTCTCTAAAAATAAATAAATAAAATCTTTAAAAATACCCTCATAATTTAAATAGAGTGAAGATGTGAAGAGGGTGGGGTCATGCATTTATTAATTCATGCCAATACTCTCTAACAAAAGTGTCTGGCCTCGGTTCTGCTAATGTTTTTAAAATTCTGCACCCAATTCCCACATATAGGGGCTTTCCCACACCACCAAGCAATTCCCTCACACCAGCTGGGTATCATACAATTCAACTCCACTGACATTATCTACCTGGATATAACATCACATTCCACTTTCACCAGTTAGGGGCACAGTAGCACAAGATTGTCCCTCTCCAGTTGCAAGTTCAGGTTGTCACCTGTGCTTCTGACTGACTGAATCAAAGGTTCCCAGGAGGCCCTCCTTGGGTTGTGTTAGTTGCCTAGAGTGGCTCACAGAACTCAGGGAACAAATTACTGATCAGATTACTGACTTATTACAAAGGATATTGAAGGATTTGGGTTTCTTTTTTAACTTATTTTTTTTACTGTTCAAATACATTTTTCTCCATTTTCCCACCACCACTTTCTCTGGCCCCACCCACCGCCACCTCCCACTCTCAGTCCTTCTGTACTTTGGCTTTGTCCATGGGTCCTTTATACATTCTCCCTGATTTGACTCCTCCCCTTCTTTTCCTGCCTTACCCTCCCCCTCCTCTCCTCTGGTTACTGTCAGTTGTTTGTTTTTTTTTCTTTCAGTGTTGCTGGTTATATTTTTATTGCTTGTTTGTTTTATTGATTAGGTTCCACTTATAGGTGAGATCATATGGTATTTGTCTTTCGCCCCCTGGCTTATTTCACATAGCATAATGCTCTCCAGTTCCATCCATGCTGTCTCAAAGGGTAGTAGCTCTTTCTTTCTTTCTGCTGTGCAGTATTCCATTGTGTAAATGTACCATAGTTATTTGATCCACTCATTTATTGATGAGCACTTAGGTTGCTTCTAGCACTTGGCTACTGTAAATTGCACTGCTGTGAACACTGGGGTGCATAGGTTCTTTTGAATTGGTGTTTCAGGATTCTTAGGGTATAATCCCAGCAGTGGAATTGCGGGGTCAAAAGGCAGTTCCATTTTAGCTTTTTGAGGAAATTCCAAACTTTTTTTCACAGTGGCTGCACCAGTCTATATTCTCATCAACAGTGTACTAGAGTTTCCTTTCCTCCACAACCTCGCCAGCACTTGTTGTTTGATTTGTTTATGATGGCCATTCTGACCAGTGTGAAGTGGTAACTCATTGTGGTTTTAATTTGCATTTCTCTGATGGCTAGTGATGCTGAGCATCCTTTCATATGTCTCTGGGCACTTCACGACACCACAGAGGAGAACATAGGCAGGAAAATTTCAAATATTCCACACAGCAATATTTTCACAAGTATGTCCCCTAGAGCAAGGGACATAAAGGAAAGAATAAACAAATGGGACTTCATCAAAATAAGAAGCTTCTGCACGGCTAAAGAAAATAACAAAATGAAAAGGGAACATATGGGAAAATATATCTGCCAATTATACCTTGGACAAAGGTTTGCTCTCCAAATATATAAAAAACTCACACAACTCCGCTCCGGGAAGACAAACAATGCAATTAAAAAGTGGGCAAAGGGCCCGAACAGACACTTCTCCAGGGAGGACATACAAAGGATTTGAATCAAGAGCCAGATGAAGAGATACACAAGAAGAGGTTTCCAACGAAAAAGATTCAGAGGATTCTGCTCTTGTGGACATTGGAACTTGGGATTGTTGCTCATAGAAGCTTTCTTGTTCACCAACCTGAAAGCTCCCTGAAACTTCTTCCTCCTTTTTGTTTTTCAAGGAGGCTTCATTACACACTCATGCTTGATTAAGTCATTAGCCCTTAGTGACTGAAGTGCGGGTGGGGGAGGACTGAAATGTCCAATTCTCTAAGCGCATGGCTGACTTCCCCAGAACCCAGCTCCCAACCAAAGGTATGACCAAAAAGGTGTCTCATTCACTTAACAAAAGATAGCTTCATTGCTGTCATCACTTAGGAAGTTACAGGGGGCTTTGGAACTCTGTGCCAGAAATAGTGTTGAAGACCAACTATATATTTCCGTGGATGAAAAAGGGTCTCTATAATAAATGTGACCAGCCAGTTATTGAAATTAACCTCTCAGAGTGGTCTGACCACAAATTCTTAACTGGATAGGTCATGTGGGTAGTAATGCCCTATGCCTATAACTTGTTTGATAAAAGGTGTATCTTTGCTTCAAGCAAGCCCTGTCCATTCTTTTTGTGCACCTACATTAACACACCTTTGAAATGCCTCTTTTTCAGACCCCTCAGAAACAGGCTTGCCCCTGCCACTATTCTCTATTTATTAAGAGAGCACATAACCTTGTTAACTATCCTGTTTTCTGATCCCTGCCTTGCTTTTTCTCACTTTCTTGTAATCTCCCTAAAATTTAAATGTATATAAGAAATTACAAATATATAAAAGAAACTGTCATTCTGTGAAGCATTTTCTCTGCTTATTGAGATGTTGTTTTCAAGACTGTTTTCTGTTTTCCTCAAATAAATTCTAATAAACTCATAAAATTTTCCTACCGGTTTGTATATTCTTATGTCAACATTTCTTACTACAAATCACAGTATCACACTCTTGGTTTAAGTTAATGCTGCTTCCTGCTTCATTTTTTTTTTTTCTGCTGAGGAAGCTACTAAGGTACTTTCCCAAGGATGTGGCATGGATGTTTCATGCCTTCACAGAAATATTTCCTGTCTGCTGCAAAAGGTCCAATGCCCTGTTATGTGCAATAAAATGCCTTTTTATGCATGAGGCTAAATATCAAATTCAGCTAAGCTTCAAATTTGGCTAAACTGCAACTGACAGCAACAGCCCTAATCCTGTGTGTATTTCTTCTGGGAGTTAGTTAATTATATTCACAACTGTTTAGCAGTAAAAGATTATGTATTTGGATTTCTCTAGTTCGAAATTCATACATCTTGTATTCTGGTAGCCCTCCTTATGCTTGCCCCTGCTACTATTCACTACTTATTTCTTCTCCAGTCACACCTAATCAAAAACCAAACATTTGAAAAACATTTGCCCAATTTACTTACCAATTAAATATTTATTTTGTATCCCTGTGCTTCATTCAGCAATGATTTTCTGCAAATCCAGATATGTAGAGAAAATGATTTTGTGAACAGCTGTTGCTGGTTGTTCTTCTATTCATTCCATCTGTAAATCAAAATCAGAGGTGGTTTTTTTTTGTTTGTTTGTTTTTTAAGAGGGGGCAGGTGCTATGCTAGGTGCTGGGAATATGGTTAATATGGTGGTAAGCAAAAACTGTCTTTGTTTGAAGGATATTTGTGGGATGGCACTCCACTCAAGTGATAACAGCTATAGACTTGAGGGTCTCCAAGGATACATGTCAGCTTGAACTATTGAATCATCCTCCCAAAGCTTTAAAAACAGGTCTCTTGGGAACATTGCAATTACCCACAGAAATGGCAAAAGTCTAGGTCTGGATTTTCCAAAGCCAGTGGCTTGTGTTTACAATGCTATCTACTAACATCTTACATGCAATCAAATCCATCTCCTTGAATTTCCTGATTGTACAGTCTGAGAATTGCTCCACAGCAGTTGACTCCTTTTTGAGTCAGAAAGGGGGTGTGTTCACAAAAGCATATTTTCCCCCAAAGAATGCATAGGATCAAGGTTGCAGTTCATAAATTCTACTTTGGTTTAACATTTGATAATGCCGTGGTCTCCACAGGAAAGCTTTTGTGGTTTTAACACACAGCAGGCATGACATTTGACTATAATGACCTGTAATCTTGAAGGAATTTTCTGGAGGCTGTGTTCGTTTGACCATTTAGTTCTGTGTGACTGCAGAACTGGCTCTTTACCAGGGATCGATGGACTCCTCCTGCCCTTCGGTCCCATTAGGGTGCCAAAGTCTTGAATCAAACCCAAGGAAAGAGCAGTCTCGCCTTCTTCCCTACCTCTCTCTTTCCCTCACACCTGAATAATTCCTTCTGTGTGCAAAGCACTCGGGGCACAAAGATCAATGAGGCACCGCTCTGACTCACTTAGTATACAAGAATGTACTCATTTAACATAACATAAAAAATAAAAAACAAACAAACAAATAATAGCAAAACCCAGAGCTTAGATTAAGGCTTTAGGACAATATGAGGTTTAGTGATAGAAGACCTGGGATTTACAAATGTCTGTACCTATTATCTGATAGTAACAACAGGTTGTTATACTCACTGTAAGTATAGAGCCAGATTCTGAAATAGGTATTAGAAAAAAAATGTCATAAAGTGATAGATGGCCCTTGAGGGAAGTCTGTCACGGCTTGGAGTCCTGTGGAATACAGGACTCATCTGATCAGTTCTCCTAGAGAGACTTCTTAGAGAGGTGACACTTAAGCTGAGTCTTGTGAGTTCAGCAGTGAATAAGAGAGTAATTTCAGGCAAAGGGAATAACATGAGTATAGTCCAAGATAAGACATTTGGGAATGAGGAAATGTTGATACATTTGTATAACCCCAGGTTGTCGTTTGATATGGTGGTGGATAGAGGACAGGTTTTGGGAGATATAATGGAGGCAAGAGCCAGATCATGGAGGATTTTGTATGTAAGATTGCATAAAGGAACCAAGTGAAACCATATTCACACAAATCAGAGGTCCTACTTAGCATCAGGGTTTCCTAATATTTAAAAGTACAGAAATAATCACAAGACACATGCACAAAAGAGAAATCTGAAATCATAAACACAGCTTTCCAATCCCTTCCTGCTATGGCAGGATGCATTCTAGCCTCTATCAACATATGAGGTCTTTAATTAATATATGTGGATACATTACTTACACAAACGACAGCTGTTTTGTACTTAAATTTTAATCTCAATTGTTTATTCACATGATTACATAGGTTATATGATTTTTTAGGGAGCCATGTTTCATAAATCCATGGTGTTTTGCTTACCAGAAACAGTTTTTAATAGAATGGGTATATCTTGCTAAAAGCATTCCATAGATAAGGGTTCTTCCACTTGCCAATACCATTACTATAGTTGATAGGAGATCTACTATTATGTTATTGGCTTGTTTATAAGGAGATTTGATGTCATTACTTTCTTTTCTCCCTTGGTATTTCTCTGCTTAACTTCTCCACCCTAGAGGGGAGAGACTGCTTTGTAGGTTTCCTACAAACCATTTATTCCTCATTATGCATTTAGACTACCATAAAAGTAGTATGCATGTATAATGCAGTTCTGAAACCACCTGAATCACCTGAGTTTCTTGGTAAAATGAGGATGAAGTCAGATCTCTAAAGCTGGGGTCCAGGATTTGATTTTAATGACTAACAAAGGGCTCAGATGGTGAGGTAGGAATATTATGAAGTTACCTCCTCCCAGGGACACACTGAACCCACAGCTACTTAGAGAATAATTTCCTACAGGGGAAAAAACTAAAAATAATCTGAGAAACAACTACATATTGGGCAAGTGAGAAAAACATATTTGTTCTTGTGCATCTAGGTTAACATAACCCTTTTTTTCAGACTCCTGAAAAGTGTAACCATCCTCAGAAAGGTACATAACCTTCTTAGCTACCCTGTAATCCAATCATAGGATTTTCCCAACTTGTTTTATCCACTTTCATATAATCTTCCTTACATTCCTTTCTTTATTCCAAATGTATAAACAGAACTGCAAAGCTTTCTTTCTCTGGAGCACTTGAGTTCTTACTTCCTGGCATGTCATCAGTTTGGCTCAAATAAACTCATAAAAATTCTTTACAGGTAAGAATTTTTCTCTACAGGGAAAAATTCTCCATTCTTACATTGACAAAAGAGATAGAAAATATAAGAAAGTAAAAAACAAAATTCACAGAGCTAAAGAATTCATAAACTGAACTGAAAAGATACACTAGAGGGGTTGAAATTCAAAGTAGAAAAAGAAGAAGAAAGAATCAGTAAGCTCAAATACAGAGCAGTGAAATTCACCCAATCAGAACAGTAAAAATAAACAAACAAGCAAACAAATAATTAAAAAGTGAAGATAGTTTAAGGGACTAATGGAATATCAAGCAAAATACCATGCACATGATAGAAATCTCAGAATGAGATGAGAAGGAAAAACTGCAGAAAATTTAATTGAATAAATAATGCCTGAAAACTTTCCTAAGCTGGGGAAGGAAATAGATATCCAGACCTCCAAAACACAGACAGTTCCAAATAAAGGAAACTGAAATAGACCCACACCAAGACAAATTAAAATTAAAATGTAAAAGTTAAAGAAGAAAAGAATCATAAAAGCAGCAAGAAAAAAACACCATATTTTGTATAAAGGAATCCCCATAATACTATTGCCAGATTTTATAGCAGAAACTCTGCAGGCCAGAAAGGAAGGGCCTGATATTTTCAAAGCACTAAAAACAAAATCCAAAACAAATAAACATACAAACAAAAACTTTCAACCAATAACCCTTTGTTAGCAAAGTTATGATTCAGAATTGGAGGAGGGAAAGTTTTCCACACAAGGAAAAGCTACAGCAGTTAATCACTAAACAAACCTTATAAGAAATTTTAAAGGGACTTCCTTAAGCCAAAAAGAAAGGACACAAAATAATAACAATAAAACATAGAAAGTATGTTTACCTTTATTGTTAAAATATTTACCTTTATTGTTAAAACACTAGTAAAGGTAAATAAATATTAAAGATATCACATTAACCACTTATAAAGTAAATTGAAGGTAAAAAGTTGAAAGCAGTAAAAATAATTACAACTAGTTAAGGAATGCACAAGAAAAGAGATGTAAGAGGTGATATCAAAAATAGAAATGGGAGGGGAGAATAAAAAGGCATAGTTTTAGAATGCATTCAAACTTACGTTGCCAACTTAAAATAGACTGTTATAAATTTTAATTTTATATTTAAGTCTCCTGGTAACCACAATGTAAAACTTAAAGTAGATATACAAAAGATAAAGAGAAAGAAACATAAGCACATCACTAATGAAAGTCACTTAACCACACAGAAGAGTAAGATAAGAAATAAACAAAGAATTACAAAACAGCCAAAAATATTTTAAAATGGCATTAACTATAAATAATTATTTTAATTTAAATGGGCTAAATTTTCTAATAAAAAACAGTGGCTGAGTGCATAAAAAGCAAGACCTAGCTATATGTTGTCTACAAGTAGTCACTTAAGATGTAAGGACATGCATAGCCTAAAAGTGAAGGGATAAAAGAAGATATTCCATATAAATGGATATCAGTAGACACCTGGGGTAGCTATATTTATATCAAACAAAAGTTACTTTAAAAACCCTATATAGGAGTACCTATAGTAGAAAAGAGACAGCAAGGGATCAAAAACCTATTTGAAGTAATGACTGAAAACTTCTCTAACCTGGTGAAGGAAAAAGACACACAAATCCAGGAAGCTCAGAGAGTCCCAAACAAGAAGAAGCCAAAGAGGACCAAGACACATAATAATTAATACTGTGAAAGTAAAAAACAAAGAATCTTAAAAGCAGCAAGAGAAAGACAGTGAGTTACTTACAAGGGAGCTCCCATAAGACTCTCAGCTGATGTCTGAACAGAAACATTTCAGGCCAGAAGGGATTGGCATGAAATATTCAAAGTGATAAAAAGCATGGACCTACAATCAACACTACTTTACTCAGCAAGACTATTACCTAAAATTGAAGGAGAAGTAGAGAGCTTCCCAGGCAAGAAAAAGCTAAAGGAGTTCAATATCACCAAATCAATATGACAAGAAGTGTTAGAGTCTCTTGAAGAAGAAGAAGGAGGAGGAAAAAAGGACATAGTTATAAAGATTAAAATGAAATACGTATATAATCTATTAATCATTTTAGATATAAAGGGCTTAACTGCTCCAATAAAAAGACAGAATAGCTGAATGGATAAGAAAACAAGAACCATATGCTGCATTTTGCCAAGTATAATGTGCACCCACGTTTTTGTACACATTATACATGGGATTGTTATACCCATTATTATACCCATGGTATGTAACCATTACATCTTTGTATAATGCACATCCTTATTTTTCCCTCAAAAATAGGGGCCAAAAAGTGCACATTGTACATGGCAAAATACAGCATATGCTCTCTACGAGAGACCCATCTCAGAACAAGAGATACACATACAATGAAAGTAAAGGGAAGGAAAAGCTATTCCATGCTTGTGGAAATTTAAAAAATAAAGCTGGGGTGGCAAGGCTTATATAAGACAAAATAAGCTTTAAAATAAAGGCCGTAATAAGAGACAAAGAAGGACATTATATATTGCTAAAGAGATCAATCAAACAAGAGGATTTAACCCTTGTAAACATACATGCACCCAATATAAGTGTATCTAAATAGATAAAGAAAATCTTGGTGGACATAAAGGGAGAAACTGAGAGTAATACAGTCATAGTAGGTAAATTTTAACACCCCACTGACATCAATGGACAGATCTTCTAGACAGAAAATCAACAAGGAAACAGCATCCTTGAATGACACACTAGATCAGATGGATTCAATTGATAGCTTCAGAACATTTCACCTCCAAGGAGCAGGGGACATTTTCTAGGGTAGACCACATTGTTAGGACACAAAACAAGTTTCCATAAATTTAAGATTGAAATCAATCAAGCATCTTTCTGACCATAACGGTAGGAAACTATAGAAATCCATCACAGGAAAAAACTGAAAAGCACAAAGACATGGGGGCTAAATAACATGTTAATAAAGAATGAATGGGTTAAAAATGAGATCAAGGAAAAAATCAAAAGATACATTGAAACGAAATGAGAACACTACAACCCCCAAATCTATGGGACACAGTGAAAGCAGTGCTAAGGGAAAAATTCACAACAATACAGTCCTACCTAAAGAAGCATGATAAATCTTAAATAAACAATCTAAACATACATATAAAGAAACTAGAAAAAGAACAACCAAGTAAACCCAAAGTGCAAAGTAAGGAAATATTGAAAATTAGAGCAGAAATAAATGAATGAGTCTAAAAAACAATACAAAAGAAAACTGAAACAGAGGTAGTTCTTTGATAAGACAAATAAGACTGACAAACATTTAACCAGACTCATCAAGAAAAAAAATAAATTAAATCAGAATTGAAAGAGAAGAAGTAACAACTGATAACACAGAAATACAAGAATTGTAAGAAATATACAAATAACCATATGCCAACAAATCGGACAATCTGGATGAAAATGGATAAATTCCTAGAAGATGCCACCTTCCAGAACTGAATCAAGAAGAATCAGAAAATCTGAATAGATCAATTAAAACTAATGAAATGGAAGCAGCACTTAAAAAAAACCCCAACAAAACAAAACAAAACAAAACAAAACAAAAAAACCTCCCAACAACTTAAAGTCCTGGACCAGATGGCTTAACAGGTAAATTTTACCAAATATTCAAAGGTGAATTTTGAAATAGTTTGAGAAGGACTAACCTATCCATCTCAAACTACTTCAAAAAATTCAAGAGAAGGAAAAGCTCCCAAGTTTATTTTATGAGGCCAGAATTATTCTAATTCTAAAACCAGATAAAGACACTACAAAGAAAGAAAACTATAGGCTAATATCCCTGATGAACATAGATGCTAAAATTCTAAACAAAATATTAGCAAAAGGCATCCAGCACTACATTAAAAAATCATACACCATGATCAAGTGAGATTTATTCCAGAGATGCAAGACTGGTACAATATCTGCAAATAAACAAATGTGATATACCACATAAAACAAAATGAAGGATAAAAATCACATGATTATATTAACAAATGTAGAAAAAACATTTCATAAAACCAGCATCAATTTATGATAAAAATTCTCAACAAAGTTGGAATAGAGGGATTATACCTCAACATAATAAAGGTCATATATGACAAACCCACAGCCAACATCACACTCAGTGGGAAAGAACTAAAAGTATTTTCCCTGAGGCTGGGAACAAGACAGGAATGTCCACTTTTACCAGTCTTATTTGACATAGTACTGGAAGTCCTTAGCTATGGCAATAAGACAAGAAGAAACAAAAGGCATCCAAATTGGAAAGAAAGAAGTAAAACTGTCACTAATTGCAGATGACATGATACCCTATACAGGGAACCCTAAAGATTCCACCCCAAAACTACTAGAACTGATAAATGAATTCAGTAAAGTAGCAGGACACAAAATAAATACCCAGAAATATGCTGCATTTTTACACACCAATAATAAACTCTCAGAAAGGGAAACTAAGAAAAAAATGTAATTTAGAATTGCATGAAAAAAGAAAACCTTTGAATAAATTTAACCAAGGGTGTAAAATAGCTGTACTTGGAAAATTATGATTAAAGAAACTTAAGAAAATACAAATAAGTAGAAGCATGAACCATGTTCATGGATAGAATTAACATCATTAAGATGTCCATATTACCCAAAGCAATCTGTAAATTCAACACAATTCCTATCCAGATACCAATGGCATATTGTCATAGAGCTAGAATAAATATTTCAAAAAATCATATGTAACTATAAAAGACCCTGAATAGCAACAACAATCTTGAGAAAGGAAAACAAATTTGGAGGAATCATGCTACCTGATAATAAACTATAGTACAAGGCCATAGTAATCTAAATAGCACTGTACTGGCATAAAAACCGCCACATAATCAATGGAACAGAATCAAGACCCCAGAAATAAACCCACACCTCTGTGGTCAATTAATATTTGACAAAGGATGTAAGAACATACAATGAGGATCTGTGGGTGGTCAATTAGTCCAAACTTGCAGTGATAAAATAAATAATTCACAGGGTATAAATGTATAGCATGCTGACTACAATTAATAACATTCTCTTGCATATTTGAAAGTTGTAAGAGAGATCTTAAAAGTTTTTATCACAAAAGAAAAATTTTTTGTAACCATGATGATGAAGGTTAACTAGACATATGATGGTTCACATTTTGCAAGAATATAAATATCCAATCATTATGTTGTATATTGAAACTGATATAATGTTAAATGTTGATTAAACTTCAATAAAAATAAAGAAGATAACAATATGATTTTTATGCAAGCTAATATTTGAAATTTCAGTAATATATGTTGGAGACATTTCAAGTGAGTTTCAAAGTTTGAACTGGGGGCAGTTCTGAGATCTCCAGTAGCTTAATCTAAATAAAACAAAATTTGCATTAAAAACCTAGAAATCAATCTAGGAAATAAGAAATATAATGTCCAGGGAATGGTAGCTGCCCAAGATTACTGGAGTGAAAAAGGTGCATTATTTTTATTCTAGTCAGAGCTCTGACAATGCTATTGGCTTTGAGGATATTAACTTTTTAGGAGGAACAGAACACACATTTATCACTAGCATTCTATGGTTATTCTTTATGACTAACTGAAATGTGCTATAATAGCAAACTCTATCCCTTTATCCCCCTAAACAATTGAAATATGCTTGGTACACAGTTTTTAAGATACATTTTAAATATTCTAGAGTGGATGTTTCTGAAATTTCCTTGTTGACTTATTTTTTAACTATAAAGATAAATCCATTTTTCTTGGGTGAATGACTATAGAAATATTGCTTAAGTGAAACAGTCATTAGACTCTAATACTTAGTCTATCATTTGTTTTAGTCCAGTGGCACTGAAATAAATTAAAACAGTAGTGATGATAAAATACATCATTAACGAAAAGATACATGGCAATCAAATTCATGGGCTTTGCAGCTAGTATGTTACAGTTTAAATTCCAGATCTACCATACTGTCATTGTGTGACGTTAGGAAATTTAATCTTTCTGGGCATTGTTTTCCACCTATGTGAGCTGGGGCTAATAATAAAACCTACCTTTATATGTTGAGAAGTTTAAGTGAAGGTATTCATCGTGTGATGATGGAGGGTTACTGCGTCCCATGCAGAGTCTCCCTGTGGGTCGCTGAGGATGGAGGAAAATAAACTAAGTCATTGGTTTAGACACCTTATATACATGGTCCGGCAGAAGTAAGACCTACTTGAATGTGGTTGGTAGGGTAATAATATAGGTGTAATAATTTATAATTTTAATTTGAGCATTTCACCTAAAATGTCATATGGTGTGCTTGAGTGTGATATTGTTATGTTACAGAATTACATGCTTATGATTTTGTACTAAAAGATTTTGTAATAAAAAGGGGCATTATTTGTGCCAAGCTGTGTATTTTACTTAACCTTTGAGTCTGCTTACATGTGGAGGCCTGATCTACATAGCTGGATGCTCATAAAAGAACCACTTTCTCATCTCCATAAGGCCTGGTTCCCAGGCCGTCAGATTCAGTCAGGAACTATACACTTGACTCACCCTGGTCTCCAGTTTGCCGAATCGCTCTTGCAGACCTTGGGACTTGCCACCTCCATAATCACATGAGCCAATTCCTTATAATACACTTATTTCTGTATATACACATCCTATTGGTTTTGTTTCTCTAAAGAATCCTGACTAATTCTCCTCCATTGAATTATATAGTGAAACATCGTTATCTAAATAAAAGGCATGTGATGCGGGGCCACACATTGGGCACCAGATGAGGTTGGTACCCCATTCTCACAGAGTCCCCCCAGGCTGCCACAGATGATGAAAGTAAAATAAGTCATTCCAGACACTTCTCCATCTGCCAGGAAAAGGGGGTGGTGATTCCCTCTAGCAGAGAATGCCGTGAGCCCGTTTTTTGAAGTGGCTTTTATTGAGAACCATATACTCATGGGTATACAGCAAAGCTCATCAATCAATGTCAAAAGGCTATGATTGAAGGAACACAGAGATTTGCCTCAGGTCAGGGTCTGGTAGACAGGGTGGCACCCATTCAGCCCTGAAATCTGGGAAACTGATCACATTCTATGTTTGACCCCAACCATCGGTACTCATTAACTCAAGGGCATTCATAACAAAGTAAGTTTCATAGGATTTAATACATTCCTTTTCCAGGCCTAATTATCCCCAGGAACCACCTGATCCAGTTTAGGGCTGTACCTGCCTTTAGTATTGTTTCACTGACCCGGTCAGGTGGGTGGAACAAAGCAGCCAAGAGATAAAGAGACTTCTTTCAGATAGAATGAGGACTCCGGCTGTGACAAAGCTGAAGGTGAGGGTCTTTCAGCCCTTCTTCGTGTCCCCCAAGTCCTTCCCTGATGGCCCCCAGATGACTGTGCCTTTCTTAGGTGGCCCCTGCCATCGAAGGGTCTTACCTGTCATTGATTTACCAGCCATCCTCTGGGGCCAAGCTGGGTGATGTGAAGGAGGCAGGGGCTGCACCCCTGCCAATGGGACAGGTTTTGTCTCCTCAGTGGCCTATTTTCCCAAGGTCTCCTTGCTCAGCTCCAGCCTTGGGGCCCTCTCACCTGTTGGCGAGGCTACAGTCCCTGAAATTAGGAGGGATGGTTCCCAACATCGTAAAGCAGAGAAATCAGAGCAGCATCGGAGATATGTAATAGACAACATGCCTTTTTTCTCAATCTACCACCTCTTCCCCAGTTCCATGTTTTCTTGGGAGGGTTGTAAATCAAGTTACCTCTTTTTCTCTCCTTAAAAAAAGGAGCTTGACCCACACAGATTCACTACAATCTCCTTACGAGGAAATGAATCTGGAGAACAGAAAATGTTTGAGGAAAAAATTGTTTTAATATAGTCCTTAAAAAACTTGTCCATAATTCCTTCTATCCTGCTCCTGTATTTCTACCCTTTCTTAGATTTGATGAGCTACATATTTTTATACATTAATTTGCATTTTCAATAGAATTGGTTTCTGATGTATAGCCAAAGGACCCTTGAAGTATCAATATTAATATTTTGATATATATATGTATATATATAGACTTTTTATACTGTTTATACAGTTTTTATAAATTACAGATTTTCACTTGTGTTTTTTTCCTACTCTTTACTGAGTATTATATAAATTTATTCTAGTAATATTAAATACTTGGCAAGCATAATTTTTAATGGCTACATAGCATTTTACTGCAGTTTACTTAACATTTTCCCTATGTTGGATATTTCAGATGTTACCAGATTTTGCTATTGTAAATAAAATATAGAAGTGTTTGATAACAAATTTGAGCACTACATCAACCTAGCCAATTTTAAATCTTCTGTTCTAAAGGTCAGAGTGAGTAAAATTGGAAATCTTTCAACCTTACACTAAACAGTGGCCCATACCCTGAAAATCACAGATTTTCTCATTTCCCTTTCATCTTCCACCAGTAAACTCAGATCACATGCTCCATTTATTCAGGGTTGACTATAACAAGAATTTAGACAAATACTTGGAAATGTTTTTACAATTAATAACATACATTTTAAGAGATAAGTGTTGAATGCTGAAATGTCTTAATAACTTTTGGAAATAGTCTTAATTAAAAAATTAAGATTATTAAAACGTTAATAACCTTAATTAAAAAGTTTATAGTCCTGACTAGTGTGGCTCAGTGGATTGGGTATTGTCCTGCAAACTGAAAGGTCAATGGTTCGGTTCCCAGTGGGGGCACTTGCCTGGGTCGACTAGTGCAGTGCAGTCATCATTGTTCACATATGCACATTCCAGTGCGCTCTCCTTAGCTACTAGGTTACATCGATGTGGTCCAAAACATTCTTGTTACATTAACAATGGATGGACTTTTTCCAGAGAGATCTCCTGGTTCTTACCTGAGTCACATGTTATAGCACTATAGAAATCCAAGGAGCAGGAAGGGGGAGGTAAGTGGAGGAGACTGAAAGCCACTTGATGGCCAGAGTAAGACACGAAACTAAGTATGTACCAGTCATGTTCGATATGCTGCTTTTGGCCTACTTACCTGACCATGGGCCTGTAGTCTTCATTAGGACCAACAGGTGAGGCTTCTGTCACAGTGTTAAGTCTTGGCCTGGCTGCCACAAGTATAGTGCTGAGGTGGAATCCCTGAAATATATGTAAAACTTCTCAACACAGAGTAGACACTCAGTCAATATGAGTCCTGTGAAAAGTTGCACATATCATAAAGCAAATCTAACTGAGCATATACACCAAGCCACTCTGATACAATTATAAATTTAGGAGAGAGTTAAATTTGTTAGGGTTGGCTATATGCGACATTGTGATTTATAATAAGAAATATATATTTGGTCTTCATTCTAGTTCCTGGTACAGAGATCCTGAAACCCTTGGAATTTTCTGAGGAGATCTATAAAAAGATCCTGTGTTATGTTAATGAGATGATTTTGGAAAGCACCTGAAGATGGGGCACTGGTTGTCAGGAGAACCAATGGTGTGATTAGATGGTTGGAGTTTTCAGTTCTACCCCTCAACCCTCACTTCCTGAGATGGGGAGGGACTGGAGATTAAATTAAATTTCCAATAGCCAATGATTTAATCAACTACATACTAGACTGATGTAATTAGGTCTTCATAAAAATCCATAAGGATGGGGTTCAGAGAGCTTCTGAATTGGTGCACACACACATGGAGAACTGGAGAGAGTGGAATGCTTAAATAGAACACGGAAACTCCATAGCTCTTTCCCATACTTTGCCCTATGCATCTCTTCCATCTGGCTGTTCCTGAGTTATATCATTTTATAATAAACTGGTAATCTAGTAAGTAAAGTTTCTCTGAGTTCTGTGAGCTGCTCTAGCAAATTAATTGAACCCAAGGAGGAGATTGTGGAAACCAATTTATAGCTGTTTGGTCAGAAGCATAAGTGACAACTTGGCCTTGAATTAGCAACTGGCTTCTGAAGTAGGTGTGGGGCATTGCAGTCTTGCAGGACTGAGCCCTTAACCTGTGTGATCTGACACTATCTTCAGGTAGATTTGTTGGAATTGAATTGAATTGATTTGTAGGACACCTAGCCAGTGTTGGAAAACCCCACACACTGAATTGATGTCAGAATTATACTATATGAAACAAACAAATAGACAACTCTACCAAAGCAACCAGCAAAATTTTTCATACCTACTACTTTTGGATGGTTTCATAAATTTCTTATTTTGTAAATATACATAGAAATAATAGCTAAAACTTATACTAATTTAACATTGGTATGTTCACTATGGATAATAGAGTGCCTGGACATTACTGAATTGTCTCCAATTCACACTAAAATATTACTCTTTGGCTTTAATGGCCCAATATCCTAACTTAAGAATGTTAAAAATTACCATAGTTTTTGAAACAGTAATCATAGTTTAGGAATTAATTTTAATAAGTTATTCAGAGATAAGTTCATAAATTTATGTATGGGAAAGAATTATTTCAATGTAACTCATAATCACAGAAATTTGGGAACAACCTAAATGTTCAAAAAACAGGGAAATTTTTAGATAGTTCATGGTAAATGGTATCATGAGATTTTTGTAGACATTAAAATATTGTTTTGAAAGATAAAAAAATCCTCATAATTGAAGTGACCTCTTATAAATGTAGGATATGAAACTGCATATTCAAGATAACAGTTGTGATGGAAAAAATAATAGAAACTAGCATGAAAAAAGGCATAAAAACTTTAACACTGCTTACCTCAAAGACATAGCATTGTGGATGATTTGTGTTTTATATTGTTTGCTGCCATGGGGACGGAGTGCACCGCAGGGAGAACATGGCACATGGGTGCTCCTGGATCTGAGGGTTGCTGTCCTGGGCCAACTGAGATGGGAGCGCGACTCCGAGCCCTGCAGAGCCCGTCCTGGGGTGTCACGGAGGGGGGAATAAACACAAGTCATCACAAACACTTCTCTATTTGCCAGGAGAGGGGGCATGGCTCTTCCCTCTAGTGGGGAAGGCCCTGAGCCCCTCTGTCCAAAGGCTTTTATGGAAAGGGTTATCAGTGGGGCTAGGTAATAGGAATGCACAGGTTATCTCATTACATCAGTATGTTAATGTTAATAGAGCATAGATGATGTTTTGAAGAAAAATGGCAGGAACACACTAATTTACATGGATCTGAGAGGAGACTAGTAAACAAGAGAGGACTAAACATGAGAGCATAGTAAACATGAGAGTGCCAAAGGGTATAGGGTTAGGGTCTGTGAATAATGTAAATTTCCTTCCCAGCACGAGCTGGCTATAGCTTTTGAGGGAAAAACAAAGCATACTTTAAAGAATTTACTTGGGCTTGATTTCCCCTGGGAACTGCCAGATCTAGTTTAGGACTGTGTCCAGTATTGTTTCATGCCTGAGACAGGTTGGGGAGGAAGCTGCCAAGAGACAAGGAGACTTCTTTCAGATAGAATGAGGACTCTGGCCGTGTCCAAGCCGAGCCGAGGGGTGCAGGCCTTTTTGCCCTTTCTCTATGTCCCCCAAGTCCTAGTCTGTTGCTCAAACCAGCTGATGTCTGTCTTAGGTTGTTTCTCCTTGTGAGAAAACTTACCTGTCATCAACAACCAACCATCATAGGGCCAAGAAGGGTGATGTGAGGGAGGCAGGATCTGCGCCCCTGCCAAGGGGACAGGTTTTCTCTCCTCAGTGGCCTGTTTTCTCAAGGTCTCCTTGATTATTTCTAGCCTTGGGGCCCTCTTGCCTATCAATGGGGTTACGGTTCCTGAAACCAGACAGGGCGCTTCCCAACAGTTTGCCAATATTGTATCTATTTTTTTATTGTGAATATGTGATACCTTATTATCAGAAAAAAAAGAGATGTTAATAAAGTAGTAGGAGGAAAAGCTAAAAAAAAAAGATGGCAAACACAGCTAGCCACTGTGACTGAGATAAAAAAATAATTCAAGAAATATTAAATATTTAACTCACTAGTCTACTTTTTATTGACTTCTTTCTGTCACACATGTCAAGTTTAGATTTTGTTAGTAATTTTTCTTCCACTAGAGTGCATTATAGTAGAGCTAATCAAAGCATCTGTACCATAACTTTCCTAGAAGGCTGCCTATCTGTTTCTGCACTTTTAAACTCTAACAGCTTTTTCCACCTGTGTAACAGACAAGAGGAAATTTTGGACACAGTTGCTAGTCTCCATGGTGAAGGCTTTTTCTCAGGCCCATTTAATGTTGTTGCTGCATGCAAAGGTCCCAGTGGGACACAGGTGCATTACATACAGCTGGAACAGAGTGCATAGGTGCAGTTATCAATACTAAATAAATTTGGTCTATTTTTTATATTAACACACTACTTTATGAAGAGACACTGCCATCACGCTCCCAGCTAGACAGACAGCTAGAAAGACAATCAACTGAGCCAATCTGCCTTAATCCATTACTAAATAAGAACTATATATTTCATGTATTTGAGTATTCTTTGCAATACTCAAATTCCAGAAGATAATTTAAACATTTATTTACTCTTCAAGTCTGCCCTCTGTCCATAGCCTGCTACATCTCAGGGCACCCACATGTACTTCTTGCTCAACCCTCTTTTTTCCTTCTTTTATTATACCTTTTCTCCTTAGATCTGGCTTCTTAATCCTGCTGTCATCTTTTACAGATGAGTTAGAAAGTTCCATACTAGCAATTGCCTCAGTAAAATCAATTTGCTGTGAGTGTACACATTTTTCACAGTAAACCCGTAAGACAAAACTTTCTCTTGCTAAAATTGATCACTTCTTCTAGAATATATTTTTGGAGCATAGAGAGGATATTACAGTACAATAATAGATAGCACCATTGTGTTAGAGACTTAATACAGCATTTCACTGAACAAACAATCCTAAAATTTGTATGGAACCACAAATGACCCCAAATAGCTGAAGAAATGTTGAGAAAGAAGAATAAGGCTGGGAGCATCATGCTCCTTGATTACAAACTATATTACAAAACTATTAATCAAACACAGTATGATATTGGCATAAAAACAGACATATAGATCAATGGAACATAATAAAGAACCAGAAATAAGCCCACACATAGATATCAATTAGTTTATAACAAGGTAGCCAAGAATATTCAGAGAGGAAAAGAGAGTCTCTTCAATAAATGCTATTGAGAAAACTGGACAGCCACATGCAAAAAAATGATATTGAACCACTCTCTTACACCATGCACAATAATTAACTCAAAGTTGATTAAAGACTAAATGTAATACCTGAGACCATAAAACACCTAGAAGAAAACATAGATGGTAAGCTCCTTGACATTGGTCATGGCGATATGCTTAGGATCTGAGACCAAAAGCAAAGACAACAAGTTGAAAAACAAACAAACAAGTGAGGTTATATGAAACTAAAAAGCTTTTGCATAGCAAAGGTGGGGAAAAATCCACAAAATAAAAAGTTAACTTACTGAATAGGAAAAATACTTCCAAGTCATATATCTGATAAAGTATTAATAGCCAAAATAATATATAAAGAGTTAATAAAACTCAATAGCAAACAATCTTATTAAGAAATGGGCAGACTATTTTAATACACATTTTTTCTAAAGAAGACACAGGTTGCTAATAGGTACATGAGAAGATGCTCAACATTGTTAATATTCACAGAAACACTAATCAAAACTACAGTGAGGTATCACTTCACACCTATTATAATGGCTATTATAAAAAAGAAAAGAAATAGCAAGTATTGGTGAGGTTATGGAGAAAAGGGAATTCCGTGTACTCTTGATGGGAATGATGATTGGTGTAGCCACTATGGAAAATAATATGGAAGTTCCTGAAAAACTGAAAAATATAATGATGATATGACCACTTCTGGATATTTATTTGAAGAAAACAAAAACTCTAACTTGAAATGACATATGCATCCCCACATTCATAGCAGCATTATTTACAGTAACCAAGATGTGAAAGCAATCTCAGTGTCCGTCAATAGATGAAAGCATAAAGAAAATATACGATGAAATATTATTCAACTATAAAAAGAAGGGAATCTTGCCATTTGCAACAATATGAATAAAACTTGAGGGCATTACACTAAGTGAAATAAGTCAGAGAGAAAGACAAATACTGTATGATCTCACATGTAGAATATTATAAAAAACAGGTTCATAAATACAGAGAACAGATTTATGGTTACTGGGTTTTGAAGTTGGAGGCAGAGATGGACAAAGTGGGTGAAAAGGTACAAAGTTTCATTTATAAAATAAATAACTCATGAAGATGTAATATTCATTATGGTGATTATAGTTAATAATTTATATTTCATATGTGAAAGTTGTTAAATATTCTATAAAAAAACCAACCAACCAACACACAGCATTCCATTTAAAATAGGACCTTGACTTCCATAGTCTCTTCACTTGATCAAAGCCATGATTAATGTTGCTTAAAGAAACATAATAGAATTCTGAATTTGCAAGAATGAACATTTCTCCATTAATGATGTGGACTAATTTTCTAAATATAACCTTTGTATGACATTTTGTGTGAAGAATTAAAAACTTGTAGGTTTTTATGTATAAGTTGAGCAACCACATTTAGAAACAAACTTATGATTGAAATCTCTTATATATACATATAATTTTTACATCCACCATATAATAAAGATACAATATAAATAAAGAGAAAGTACTATCATTTGATATTAGCATAATGGTTACTTATGATTTCTGAAATGTCAAAAACAAATGTTTTTGTGGATTTTCACCCCTCAAATATTTAGGATCCTCATGTAACAAGTGTAAAAAGCAGGCTCCTCTTATTGGGGGATGTAAACAAGAGACTGTTTTGTATTATCCAGTTGTGTTCTAATTATGCTATATTCTACACACTTGGGTAAAGGTGATATGAAAATGGAGGGACATCACCAGCATCCACTAACTAAAGGAGGCTGGACTAAAAAGATGCAGATTCTTTGAAATAGTCACAATTATAAGACATTTTGGTTGAAGACTGGTATTTGCACATAATGGATAGATGATGCCTCAGAATGCTCAATAGTATTTGCCTATATCACTTTTATGACTTTTGCTATCTTATACTTTATAGCATAGCTGTTGCTCTACTTTATCATATTCACTAGATAGTCAAAGCCTTGGTAACAGAACTATAACTGAGCTGTTGTATTGCAGTTAGCCCTAGACCCCTGGTATCTTAAGTGTTAACAAGCAGTGTTTCAGCGAAGAAGTAAAAGCCTATGTGTCCATCTAAAAAAAAAAGCTCTCTTTATGTGGATATACTTTTATCTTCAAGAATTTTATAATTTAGACTATTTCCTGTCTAGATGGCAAAGTAGGTTAATGCCGTGCTCACCTCCTCCCATGACCACATCAAAATTCCATTAAAGCATAATATAATCATCATTAAGAAGCACCTGATGAAACCACACATTTATCTACACCAAGAAATTCCAACATTGGATTCTTCACAAATAAAGGACAAAGTATTATTTATATACATAGCAAGGGGTGGCAGGGCTGTAACAAGAGAGTTTATAGTTTTCCCACAATTACAAGTCTACCACTTAATTGCCATTTAATTAAAATAAAATAAAATGCAATACAATTAAATAAAATAAAAGAAGAATAAACAACTTAAAACTAGCTGAAAGGAAGACCTATAACTAAGGATGTGAAAGAAGAAGCAATATAGAGACTGGTGGGGGCAGGGTGAGATGCAGAAAGGGTAGGTCCCCCACCCGTGGCGTAATGATTAAGAATCTCAGCTTCACAGGTTCCTTCTCAGGAGTGAGGGTCCCAGACCCATATCAAGCTCCTAGCCCAGGACTCCTGTGCTGGGAACAGGGGATCCTGTAACTTCTGGTTCTAAAAATCAGTGGGGATTGCTTCCCAGTGAGATAGAAGACTTCTGGGGGCTTATCTGCAGCAGGTCTTAAAGGGCCCAACCAGAGATTCCCTTATTCACATACTCACTTTCTCTGGGCTCTAGCACAGGGGCAGCATCTTGAAAAGTGTCAGGGTCATAGTGGGAGAGACTGAACTGACTTGCTTCAGGGCAAGTATTGTAGGGGCAGAGGTTGGGACTGCTCTCTTCTGGAACAGAAGTGCTGGTAGGTGCAATTATTCCTTTGTTGAGCCTTCCCCAACCCAGCCAGCACAGCATGGGCAATTACCAAATCTGAGCTCTCCATTAATCTGGTTAACACCATTCACCTCAGCCTGAGGATTCCTTAAGACTCTGTCTGCCCCACCCAACTCACAGACCCATAGGAATCTCTTCCAGAGGCTCCTCCATACAAGCAGCCTGCATTGACTCATGCTGCAAACTAAAATTTTTCAAAGGTCCACAAATAAATAAGTAGTAGCTTGCCTTGTTGTGTCCAGTACCACTTGCTAAACTATGCAAAGCCCAACACAAGTGGTGATCAGCCTCAACCTGTATTGTATTGTAACTCCCATTAGATAGCCCCAAATCTGGCATAAGCAGCATCTGGCCTTGGCTTGGAATGAGACTTAAACCAAGTGACCGCAAACCAGGCACAAGTGGCAGTACATCTCAGCTCACATTGTGGTGCCCACTGAAGACTCCCAAGCCCAACAATAGTGGCAGCGTGCTTCAGTTCACAGCATAGCTTCCCTCAAGTGCCTCCAAGCCCAGCATAAGTAAAAAACAACTGCAGATAACTTTTTGGCTTCTAGCAGACATCCCCAAGCCTTGCACATGTGGTGGATGACTTTGACCTGCATCAGAACCCTGCCTTAGAGGCTACAGAAGCAACACACAAGGTGACTAGCTTCAGATCACACCAGACAACCATTCTACAAACTTCACAAATGACAAACCCAAAGGGTGGACTTGACGGACACTAGAGCCCTACTAAAGTGACTCCAGCTTCATGGTGTCATCCTGCACACAACACCATGTGCAGTGTAGTCATGGCCATCCCTTACAGCCAGTTAGCCCTAGGGTCAATCCCACATACTGATGTGCCAGCAGCAATCAAGGCTCAATAACAGCAGGAGGGCACAAACAACACACACAGGGACACCCCTGGAATACCTAGCTCAGGTGACTAAGGAGACTATGTCACTGAACCCCAGGACACCTACCACATAAGGCCATTCTGCCAAGATCTGGGAGATGCAGAAAATTTAACTAATACATAGAAACAAAACCATGGAGCCAGTCAAAATTAGGAGACAGAGAAACATGTCCCAAATTAAAGAACAAAACAAACTCCAGGAAAAGAACTAAACAAAGTGGAGACAAGCAACCTACCAGATGCTGAATTCAAAACTCTGGTTATACAAGTCGGAAAGATTGCGGAGGAGTGAATGGGAGTCACGCTGACCTCCTCCCAAAACCAAACTGGAATTGCAACTAAATAATGGAGTAATCACCTGGAAAGCAGTGGAGCGATAGTGGGAGAGGAGCCTTGGTGTTGCGGACAGTGGATTCTACTCTCACACATCCCAACGGGTGAGAATTGCGTTGGAGGCTCGAGAGGGTGGGCTGGGTGCCCACGAGCACTGGCACCAGAGGGACATTGAAACGGCCAGTTAGCTCCCCCCGAGAAGAACGGGGTCTGAATCATAAACAGGAACCCCTAAACTACAGCAGCTAAAGTTGAGAAAATAGGGACAAAACGCAACCCCAAAAAGCTGAGGGGCGCTCTCTGCCAGAGACAGGTGGCTGGGGATGCAAAAAGACATTTAAAGGGCAAACACAAAAGTTGCAGTGGTAGCCACCCTCCTTGATCGCTGGGTACAGGCGGCAGCAGGGTGGGCTGGTGCCTGGGAAAAGACTGGCGAGGAAAACTTTGTGAAGAGAACTGACATTGTGGCCGGTGGAGCCCGGGTGATAACGCGCTTCCCACTCTGCAGCTACTATCTCGCTCGGGCATAAGGGAATCAATTAACCTGCCTTTTGTGCGCTCCGCACGCAGCTTGTACGCATGTGAGCTGCGGGGCTGAGTGCAGACTGGCTGGGAGAGCCTTGGGGGGAGACTGGAGATGAAGGCGTTGGGGAAAGAACAGGAGGAGGAACCGGGGAGTCCCGACTCCCTCCACGTTGGGTAGTCTCCATTGTGGGCTGGAAGGGCGCAACCCCAAAGAGGAAGAAGCGGGGCGCGCATGAACCAGACTGCCTGCGATTGAAACGCAGTCCGCACAGGGGGTGGATCCTTGGCCGAAGGGCTCACAGAACGGCCCAGAGGCCCCTGAGGGGAGACTAGAAACGGAGGCATTGGGGAAAGAACGGGAGGAGGAACCGGGGAGTCCTGACTCCTTCTCCTTGCCGTAGTCTCCATTGCACGGGAAGAGGCCACACCCCCAAAGAGCCAAAAGCTAAAAAGCAAACGTAGACACCCCCAAAACACCCAGAGCAGGAGCGCACACTTGCGCCGAGTGACCGGCGAGGGTTGGCGAGCGTGAGTGTGACCCACGTGGGCTGGCGAACGCTTGCACCTGCCGGCAAGGCCTCACACAGACTGGCACCCATACGGCCTGTGAGGGAGTGGACAGAGGGGCAAGGGCAGGTGTAAATTGACCTGCCCGCCATGATTGTGGAGCGGCCCACAAAATAAGTAGAGCTGCCCAGAGTCCCTGGAGGAGAGACCAGAAACAGGATTAACTGGAGAGTCCTAGAGCTGATTTCCTCCCATTTCCGTAGTCCCCATTTGGCGAGGGCAAGCAACGCACCCAAAGAGCCAAAAGCTGGGAAAATACACAATAGAAGACCCTAAACTGACCAGTGCCACGAAGCTCGCATCCCAAGGGGGGCCAGATGAGTACGCAAGGTCGGGAATAAGCCCCCTGGTCTGGGGCAAGCACATGCGAGCCCAGGCAGGTGGGGGACCCTGCCACGCTGGGAACTCGCTCAGGGAGCCCGTGTGACAGCGCAGAGAGATCCCCAAAAATAGCCCAGCCCTGACCGAAGGGGTCACAGAACTGCTCCAAGCAGGAGTCAGACACAGGCATTAGACTCCTGAAAGGCTCAAACAAACAACCCAAGGCCCTATAGGGTGAACAACTGACATCATCAGAGGCAAACCCAGAAAGAAAAGTAAAGGACAAAAATACTTAACAGACTCTCACAAAAATGGGAAGAAAAAGAAGTTCCCCCCAAATGAGTGGAAAAGGGGACTCCCCACAGAGAGCTCAATGAAATAGAGGCAAGGGAACTATCAGATATGGAATTCAAAACAATGGTTCTAAGGAAGCTCAATGAGCTCAGCCAGCTCAAAGATAACTATGAGAAACTGCAGAGAAACTATCAGGATCTTATGGCAAACTATATCAGCCTGGAAAAGGACATAGAAACTATCAAGAAGACACAAGAGGATATGAAGAATACCACTTCTGAATTGAAGAACACAGTAGAAGGAATCCAAAGCAGGCTGGATGAAGCCGAGGATCGAATCAGTGAGATGGAGGACAAGGTAGAAAAAAGCTCCCAGAAAGAACAAGAAATGGAAAAACAGACTCAAAAAAGAATGAAGAGTCATTTAGGGAAATGCAGGACAACCTGAAATGCAATAATATCCGTATAATAGGGATACCAGAAGGAGAAGAAGAGGAGCAAGGAATAGAGAACCTCCTCGAAAAAGTAAGATTGGAAAATTTCCCCAATTTGAGGAGAGAAAGGCTCTCATGGATCCAGGAGGCACAGAGGACCCCACTCAAGAAGGACCCAAGGAGGTCCACTCCAAGACACATCATCATTAAAATGGCAAATGTCAAAGACAAAGAGAGAATCCTCAAGGCAGCAAGGGAGAAGGAGAAAGTAACATACAAGGGGGCCCCGATATGCCTAGGAGCTGACTTCTCAACAGAAACACTACAAGCCAGAAGGGAATGGCAACAAATATTCCAAGCCATGAAAAGCAAGGGCCTACAGCCAAGGCTGCTCTACCCAGCTAGGCTCTCCATTAAAATAGAAGGAGAAATACGGAGTTTCCCAGACAAAAGAAGGCTAAAAGAATACATCTATACCAAACCAGCACTCCAAGATATGCTAAGGGGACTGGTTTAAGCAGATGAAGGAAAAGAATGAGACAGAGAGGAACACAAGTACAAAGAGAAAAGATGAGTAAGTTTCTACCAGTAATATCTCTCAATGTGAATGGACTAAATGCCCCAATCAAAAGACACAGGGTAGCTGAATGGATAAGAAAACATGACCCACACATATGCTGCCTACAAGAGACCCACCTCAGAGCAAGAGACCTACACATATTGAAAGTAAAGGGATGGAAAATAATATTCCAAGCAAATGGGCATGAGAAAAAGGCTGGCGTTGCCATACGTGTATCAGACAAAGTAGATTTCAAAACAAAGGCCATAAAGAGAGACCCAGAGGGGCACTTTATCATACTTAAAGGAAGAATCTATCAAGAAGACATCAACATTGTAAACTTATATGCTCCCAATATGGGAGCCTCCAAGTTTATAAAGAAATTGTTGGATGACTTCAAAAAAGATATAGACAGCAACACAGTGAGAGTAGGGGATCTCAACACCCCACTGTCAAAAATGGACAGATCTTCCAAACAAAACATTAATAAACATATCGTAGTGCTGAATGACACACTGAATCAAAGAGACTTAACTGACATATATAGAACCTTACATCCCAGAGAAGAAAAATACACATTCTTTTCAAATGCTCATGGCAGTTTTTCAAAGATAGACCACATGATAGGACACAAAGCAAGCCTCAGTAAATTCAGGAAAATTGAAATAATACCAAACATTTTCTCAGACCAGAAGGGCTTGAAACTGGAAATCAACCTCAAAGAGAAACTTCAAAAACTTGCAAACTCATGGAGACTGAACAGTAGACTACTGAACAATGAATGGGTCAATAATGAGATAAGAGAAGAAATCAAAAAATTTCTGGAAACAAATGAAAATGAACAGACAACTGTCCAAAACCTATGGGACACAGCAAAGGCGGTCCTGAGAGGGAAGTTCATAGCAATACAGGCTTACCTTAAAAAGATAGAAACATTTCAAATAAAAGACCTAACACTACAACTTGAAGAACTGGAGAAACAACAACAAATAAATCCCAGAGCAAGTAGAAGGAAGGAAATAGTCAAGATTAGAGCAGAACTGAATGACATAGAGACAAAAAGAACAATTCAGAGGATCAACCAATCCAGAAGCTGGTTCTTTGAAAAGATTCATAAAGTGGACAAACCTTTAAGCAGACTCATCAAGACAAAAAGGGAGAGGACCCAAATTAATAATATCAGAAATGAAAGAGGAGAAATAACAACTGATACCACAGAAATACAAAGGATCATCAGAAACTATTATGAACAATTATATGCCAAGAAATTTGAAAATCTGGATGAAATGGACAAATTTTTAGAAAAGTATAATCTTCCAACACTGGAGGAGGAAGAAACAGAAAGCTTGAATAGACCGATAACAGCTGGGGAAATTGAAGCAGTAATCAAGAAACTCCCACCACAGAAAAGCCCAGGGCCAGACGGTTTCCCAGGAGAATTTTACAAAACATTTAAGGAAGAGCTAACCCCTGTCCTTCTCAGACTATTCCAAAAAATCCAAGAGGAGGGAAGACTCCCAGACTCTTTCTATGAGGCCAGCATCACCCTGATCCCAAAACCAGATAAAGACACTAGAAAGAAAGAAATCTACATGCCAATTTCGCTGATGAACAGAGATGCTAAAATCCTGAACAAAATATTGGCAAACCGCATCCAGCAATACATTCAAAAGATTATCCATCACGATCAAGTGGGATTCATCCCAGGCATGCAGGGATGGTTCAATATATGCAAATCAGTAAACGTGATACATCACATAAATAAAAGACAAAAACCACATGATCATCTCGATAGATGCAGAAAAAGCATTTGATAAGGTACAGCACCCATTTATGATCAAAACACTCAGCAAAATGGGAATAAATGGGGCTTTCCTCACGTAATAAAGGCCATATATGAAAAACCTACAGCTAATATCATACTCAATGGGCAAAAACTGAAAGCTTTCCCACTAAGATCGGGAACACGACAAGGATGTCCGCTCTCACCGCTTCTTTTCAACATCTTATTGGAAGTCCTAGCCACAGCAGTCAGACAAGAGAAAAAGATAAAAGGCATCCAAATAGGAAAGGAGGAAGTAAAACTATCATTGTTTGCAGATGACATGATAGTGTACATAGAGAAACCTGTAGACTCTACGAAAAAAAATCCTCAACCTAATAAGTGAATTTGGCAAAACAGCAGGATATAAAGTCTACATTCAGAAATCAAAGGCATTTTTGTACACCAGCAATGCAGTAGAAGAAGAAGAAATCAGAAAAAAAATACCATTCGATATAGCATGAAAAAAGATAAAGTACCTAGGGATAAATTTAACCAAAGACGTAAAAGACTTGTATGCAGAAAACTATACAACATTGAAAAAAGAAATTAAGGAAGACACAAATAAATGGAAGCATATACTGTGCTCATGGATTGGAAGAATTAATATCCTCAAAATGTCCATACTACCCAAAGCAATTTATAGATTCAACGCAATCCTTATTAAGATACCAATGACGTATTTCACAGAAATAGAACAGACATTTCAAAAATTTATATGGAACCATAAACGACCCTGAATAGCTGCAGCAATTTTGAGAAAGAAACACAAAGTAGGAGGGATCACAATACCGGACATCAAACTCTACTACAAAGCCACCATACTCAAAACAATCTGGTACTGGCACAAGAACAGACCCATAGACCAGTGGAACAGAATAGAAAGCCCAGAAATAAGCCGAGGTCTCTATGGACATCTAATATTTGACAAAGGGGGCAGAAGCATAAAATGGAGCAATAACAGCCTCTTCAACAAATGGTGTTGGGAGAGCTGGACGGCTACATGCAAAAAATTGAAATTGGATCATCAGCTGACACCATACACAAAAATAAACTCAAGATGGATAAAAGACTTAAATATAAGTTGCAACACCATCAAAGTCCTCGAGGAGAACATTGGCAGGAAACTCTCAGATATCCCATGCAGCAATTTTTTCACTGATATGTCTCCACAAGCAAGGGACATAAAAGAAAGAATAAACAAGTGGGACCTCATAAAAATAAGAAGCTTCTGCACAGCGAAAGAAAACATCAGCAGAATGAAAAGGGAGCCAAACCTATGGGAAAATATATTTGCTAATGATACATCAGATAGAGGTTTGATCTCCAAGATATATAAAGAACTCACTCGACTCCACTCCAAGAAGACAAACGATCCAATCAAAAAATGGGCAAAGGACCTGGGCAGATGCTTTTCTAAGGAGGAGATACAGAGGGCCCAGAGGCATTTGAAAGGATGCTCAGCATCACTAGCCATCAGAGAAATGCAGGACAAAACCACCATGAGGTACCACCTCACACTGGTCAGAATGGCCATCATAAAGAGATCCACAAACAACAGGTGCTGGCGAGGCTGTGGAGAAAAGGGAACCCTAGTCCACTGTTGGTGAGAATGCAGACTGGTGCAGCCACTATGGAAAGCAGTGTGGAATTTCCTCAGAAAGCTGAAAATGGAACTGCCTTTTGATCCAGTGATTTCCCTGCTGGGACTATACCCTGAGAACACCAAAACGCCAATACAAAAGAACCTATGCACCCCAATGTTCATAGCAGCACAATTTACAATAGCCAAGTGTTGGAAGCAACCTAAATGCCCATCAGTAGATGATTGGATCAAAAAATTATGGGACATATACACAATGGAATACTACGCAGCAGAAAGAAAAAAAGAACTACTAAACTTTGGGACAGCATGGATGGAACTGGAGAGCATCATGCTAAGTGAAATAAGCCAGGGGGCGAAAGACAAATACCATATGATCTCACCTATAAGCAGAACCTAACCAACAATGCAAAGAAGCAAGGAAAATATGACCAGCAACATTGAAAGGAAAAGAAATCAACAGAGACAAGAGATAAGGGGGGGTGCAGGGAAAGGGAAGGGAAGGGGAAAGTCAAGGAACATATAGCAAGGACTCATGGACAAAACCAAAGGGGAAGAGCTGAGGGAGGGAAGGAGGGAGGGGGCAAGTTAAAGATGTCGGGGGGAGGCAGAGACAAATGTATTTAAAAAGTAAATAAATTAAAAAAAATAGTAATAAAACAATAAATATTTACTTAAAGTTTTGAAGACTTACCACTGTGAAAGAAATGTAACTTTTAAAACATTTTTTATCAGTTTTACAATAAGTAAAAGTGACTGCTACACAAAGATGCTTTAATTTTATGGATTAAGAAAAATTATGACTAAAATTATATCTGGGTCTACATAGTAAGGAGGCTGAGATACCATGTCTTCTGTTCATTATACAAGAGTTATCAAAAATATTCAGAATGAAAAATACTATTCATTAATTTTAAATGAAAACAATTTACTTTAAAAAATCCCCTTTTCCTTGGAAAAATAAAGTCTCATATAAAATTATTAAGGATGAAAATTCCACTTAAGTAATCCAGCCTTATGTTCATTAAACAAATTTTTAAAATGCACATATTTTATATTTATTGTGTTCACCCAGTTTCCCATAAAAATAGAAAATGATACAAAACTTCTGTAATACAATTATGCTGAGAAATACAACCTAAAGCTGCAAGAATGAAAAATAAAATGGTCTGTCATCAAAAAGAAAAAACAAAACAAAACAAACAAACTCTGGTTATAAGTATGCTCAATGAAATTAAGGGAAGAATAGAGGAACTCAGTGATAACTTCATCAAAGACAGAGAAAACATAGAAGTTGATATAAAAAACATAAAGAGGACCAGTCAGAAATGAACAATACAATGACTGAAATGAAGAATACATTACTGGGAATTAACAGAAAATTAGATGAAGCAAGAACTGAACCAGTGATCTGGAAGACCAAGTAGTGCAAAACACCCAATCAGAAAAGCAAAAAGAAAATATAATAAAAACCAATGAGGATAATTTAAGGGACCCCTGGGTTAACATCAAGAATACCAATATTAGCATCATGGGTATACTATAAAGAGAAATGAGTAAGCAAGAGACTGAAAACCTACTTGAAGATTTATTAACAGAAAATTTCCCTAACCTTGTTATAGAAATAAAAATATAGGTACAGGAAGCATAGAGATTCCCAAACAAGATGAACCCAGAGAGGCCCACACCAAGACACATCATAAAAATACCAAGGTAAAAGTCAAAGATAGAATCTTAAAAGTAGCAAGAGAAAAAGAGTTAGTTTTGTACAGGGGAGCTCTGATAAGACTGCCAGCTGATTTCTCAAGAGAAATTTTGTAGACCCCAAGGAAATGCTACTGAATATGTGATGAAAGACAAAATTCTACAAGCAAGACTGCTCTATGCAACAAGGTTATCATTTAGAATTGAGGGAGAGATAAAGAGTTTTCCAGATAGAAAAAAGCTAAAGGAGTTGATCTCCACTAAACCACTATATTATAACAAGAAATGTTAAAGGGACTTCTCTAAAAAGAAAAAAAGATGAAATCTATGAATAAGGGAATATAAGAGAAAAAAATGCTCACTGGTAAAAGTACACACTTAGTGAAGTAAGTGGATCAACCAACTATAAAACTAATGCAAAAGTTAAAAGTTAAAAACAGGAAAATCATGTGTGATTATGACAATAAATTAAGGAAAACACACAAACACACACAAAAAAGAAAATGACAAAAGCATGTGTGTGGGGTGAATAAAAGTTGTAGTGATTTTAAAATGTTTTTGAACTTAAAAAACCATCAGCTTAAATAGAGTGTTATAATAAATGTAGTTTGGTATATATGAAGCACATGGTAACCACAAACCAAAAATCTACAAGAAATAAAGAGAAAATAATCCCAACACAACACTATAGAAAGTCATCAACATACAAGAGAAGAGTGTAAGAGAATAAGAAAGGAACAGAGAAGAAGTGCAAAAACAATTAGAACATAGCAGAATGGCAATAACTACATGACTATCAAGAATTTAATATAAATGAATTAAATACACCAATCCAATGACATAGGGTGACCAAAGAGATGAAAAAAAGAAGATGTAACGCTGCCTAAAATATACCGATTTCAGATTGAAAGATACACATAGACTGAAAGTGATAGAAAAAATATTTTATGTAAATGGAATGGAAAACAAAAGCTGGGGGAGTAATACTTATACCAGAAAAACTTTAAAACAAAGATGGTAACAAGAGGCATAGAAGAGCATTTCATAATTATAAAGAGATCAGTCTTACAAGAGGATATAACTATCATAAACATCCAGGCACCCAATGTAAGAGTACCTACTTATGTTAACCACATAGTATAAGCATAAAAGCAGAGATTGACAGTAACAGTAATAATACCAAACTTGAACACCCCATTGACGTCAGTAGATAGATCATCCACATGGGAAATCAACAAGGAAACAGGCTATAATGCCACATTATGGAAGATGGATTTAATGGATATTTTTAGAATATTTCACCCCAAAGAAGCAGAATATACATTTTTTTCAAGCGCACATGAAACATTTTCCAGAATAAATCAGATGTTAAGCCCCAAAACTAGTCTCAAATATAATAAGATTGAAATCATAGCAAGTATATTCTCTGACCACAGTGATGTGAAACTAGAAGTCAATTACAAGAAGAAAAGAAAAAAAACACATAAACACATGGAGGCTACATACATGCCACTAAACAATAAATAGGTTAATAACAAGATAAAGGAAGAAATCAGAAGATAACTTGAGACTAAGGAAAATGTAAATGCAATGATCCACAATCTAAGGGACATTGCCAAAGAAATTCTAAGAGGGAGATTTAGAGCAATACAGGTCTACCTCAAGGAACAGAAAAACATCTCAAATAAACAATCTAACCCTATACCTAAAGGAACTAAAAAAAGAACAACAAATAAAGCTCAAAGCGAGTAGAAGGAAGGAAATAATAAAGGTCAGAGCAGAAATAAACAAAATAGAATGTAAAAAATAATATAACAGCAAACTTTTCTACAATAGGCCACACTATTAAGGTAGGGAGTGAAAGCAGCTCTATATTATACACAGAAACAAACACAGGAAGGCTGTCAAAATGAGGAGACAAAGAAACATGGCCCAAATGAAAGAGCAGAACAAAACTCCAGAAAAAGAACTAAATGAAATGGAGATAAGCAATCTATCAGATGAAAAATGCTGGTTATTAGGATGCTTAAGGAATTCATTGGGTAATTCAAATGCATGAAAGAGACCCAGGCAGAAATGAAGGTTACACTAAGTTAAATAGAAAAAAAATAAGAAGAATTTACAGGGAACCAACAATAGAGTGGATGAAGCTAAGAATCAAACAAATGTTTTGGAACATAAGGAAGAAAAAAACATTCAATCAAGAAAGCAAGAAGAAAAGAGAATCCCTCCCCCCCCAAAAATGAGGATAGGCTAAGAAGCCACTGGAACATGTACAAATGTACCAATATTCAAATCATAGGCATGCCAGAGGAGAAGAGAAAGAGCAAGACATTGAAAACTTATTTGAAAAAATAATGAGAGAAAGCTTCCCTATTCTGGGGAAGGAAATAGACATACAAGCCCAGGAAGCACAGAGCTCCAAACAAGATGGACACAAAGAACACACCAAAACACATCATAATTAAAATGCCAAAGTTTAAAGATAAAGAGAGAATCTTAAAAGCAGCAAGAGAAAAGCAGAGAGTTACCTACAAAATAGTTCCCATAAGACTGTCAGTTGATTTCTCAAAAGAAATTTTACAAGCCAAAAGGATTGGCAAGAGGTATTCAAAGTGATGAAAAGCAAGGACCTACAACCTAGATTACTCTATCCAGCAAAGCTATTGTTTAGAATGGGAGGGCAGATACAGTGCTTCCCAGACAAGTTAAAGCCAAAGGAATTCATTACCAGGCCATTATTACATGAAATGTTAAAGGGACTTAAAAAAAGGAGATCAAAACTATGAACATTAAAATGGCAATAAATTCACAACTATTGACAATTAAATCTAAAAAAAAAAAACTAAGCAAACAAGCAGCACAGAAACAGAATCTTAGATATGATCATTTGGAGGGTTACCAGTTGGGAGGGTGAAGGGAGAGAATGCAGGAAAAGGTGCAGAGATTCAGAAGTACAAATTGGTAGATACAGGAAAGACAAGGGATGTTAATGAATGTATAGGAAATGAAACAGCCAAGGAACTTACATGCATACCAATGAACATGAACTAAGACAGAATTGCCAGATGGAATATGAGGTACTACATAGAGGAGAGCAAAGGGGGAAAGAATGGGAAAACTGTAATAGCATAATCAATAGAATATATTTTTTTAAAAATCAAAGAGGCCAATCAATAAAAGAAATAAATCAAAAAGAAAATCAATAAAATTAAGAGCTGATTTTTTGAGATGATAAACAAAACTGACAAACCTTTAACCAGACTTATCAATAAAAAAGGGAAGAACCCAACTAAATACAATCAGAAATGAAAGAAAGAACTATTAAATGAAATCAGATAACTGACAGCAAGGAAATACAAAGGATTATAAGAAAATACTACAGATAATTATATGCCAACAAACTGGCAACCTGGAAGAAATGGATGAATTCCTAGAAACACTCAATCTTCCAAGACTGTATCAAGAAGAAGAAAATCTTTATATACTTATAATTACTAACTAAATTAAATCAGTAATTAAAAAACTCTCAACAGAATTCCTGGACCAGGTAGCTCCATAGGTGAGTTTTACCAAGTATCAAAGAAGAATTAACACTGATCCTATTCAAATGATTACAAAGAATTCAAGATTATGGAAGATTCCAAGATTATTTTGAGGCCAGCATTACATTTACTTCAAAACCAGAGAAAGACATTACAACAACAAAAAATTATTATAGGCCAATATCTCTGATGAAAATAGATGCAAAAATCCTCAATAAATATTACAAACTAAATTTAGCATTTCACTGAAAAGATCATAAACCATGATCAAGTGGGATTTATTCCAGGGATGCAAAGTTGGTGCCATATCAGCAAAGCAATAATGTGATACACCATACCAAAAAAAAAAAAAAGGATAAAAGTAACACAATCATATCAATAGATGTAGAAAAACATTTGATAAAAAACCAGCACCTGTTTATCCAAAAACTCAGCAAAGTGGGCATAGAAGGAACATACCTCAATATAATAAAGGTCATATATAATAAGCTGACACTTAAGATGATACTCAATAGTGAGGATTTTCCTTATGTCCACTCTCAATACTCTTATTCAACATAATAAGATATAGCAATTGTACAATAAAAACAGGGAAAGAAAGACGTAAACTCATTTGAAGATGATATGATACAATACAGCGTGGGGCAAAAGTAGGTTTACAATTGTGAGTATGCAAAATACAGTTTATCCTCATATTAATATTAATTATTGTATTATTTCCCATACAACAACTTTAAACCTAATTTTGCACACCATGTTTATAAAGAACCTGAAAGAATCCACCAAAAACTATTAGAACTGATAAATAATTCAGTAGATTAACAACTGAAGGAGACAGCCACACACAGTAGATTCCTGGAAGTGTTGAACAGACTGCCTAAGGTCAGACAGGGTCAACAGCTGACAACATCAGCGGCAGATCCAGAAAGCAAAATTAGCAGTCTCCTATCATAGAAGTTCCCACCACAAAGTCAGGAAATCAAGACAGATCAATTTAAAAAGCAGAAGAAAAAGATAGAGCCTCACAAATAACGGGAAGACAGAGAAACACCCCCCAGTCAAAGGGAAAGGAGGAATCCCCACAAAGAGAACTAAATGAACTAGAAGTAATCAGACATTAAGTTCAAAACAACAGTTCTAAGGAAGCTCAATGAGCTCAGTGAGCTCAGAGAAAATTACCAAAAACTACAGGGAAACTACCAAGAACTCACTGCAAACTATATCAGCATGAAAAAGGACATAGAGACTATCAATAAGAAGTAAGAGGAAATGAAGAATACAATTTCTGAATTGAAGAACACAGTAGAAGAAATCAAAAGCAGGCTAGATGAAGCTGAAGACCGAATCAGCGAGATGGGGGACAAGGTAGAAAAAAGCTCCCAAAAAGAGCAAGAAAATGAAAAAAAGGCTCAAAAAGAATGAAGAGGCATTTAGGGAAATGCAGGACAACCTGAAACATAATAATATCCATATAATAGGGATACCAGAAGAAGAAGAGGGTGAGGAAGGGATAGAGAACCTATTTGAAAAAGGAATGGTGGAAAACTTCCCTAATTGGAGGAGAGAAAAAGTCACACAAGTCCAGGAAGCACTGAAGGTCCCATTCAAGAGGAACCCAGTGAGGCCTACTCCAAGACACATCATCATTAAAATGGCAAATATCAAAGACAAACAGAATCCTAAAGTCATCAAGGGAGAAAGAGGTAGTAACATATAAGGGAGCCCCGATATGGCTAGCAGCTGATTTCTCAACAGAAACACTGCAAGCCAGAAAGGAATGGCAAGAAATACTCCAAGTCATGAAAAGCAAAAGCCTGCAACCAAGACTGTTCTAACCAGCAAGGCTCTCAATGAAAATGGAAGGTGAAAAAATGAGTTTCCCAGACAAAAGAAGGCTAAAAGAATACATCTCCACCAAACCAGCACTGCAAAATATGCTAAAGGTACTGCTTGAAGAAGATGAAGAAAAAGTTTCTATGAATAGCTAGTTCCTTTCACAGTCATCAGTACTTGATATTTCCAATATTTTTAATACGTATTAATCTGTTTGTGACAAGGATGTGTTATTTGAATTGTTATTTGGTGAAATTAAACCTGTTTTTGTATATGTCTTGCTTATTTCTATTATTTTTAAAAAGCTTTAAATGACTTTTTGGTATTCTTTACCATTTTTTTTTAAAGGTTTGTAGAATTTTTTCCTTAAAAAACAGAACTATTAACCCTTTTTTAGATGTGTTGCAAATACTTTGATATTATATTACTTGTCCTTTAACTTTTTTATATGTATATTACTGTATAGTCTTAAATGTTTAATATAGACATATTGTCAATATTTTACTTTGTAGCTTGTGGGTTTGAATATTTTACTTCATGGTAAGGAAACTATTAGTTTGTATTTTCTCCTAAAACTCCTTAGATTTCACATATTGATTTTTTAACTACCTGAATATATTTTGTATAATATGTGAAATAGGGCTCTATATTTGTTTTATTTCAAGTAATAGTGGTCCATGCACCTTATTTGTGGAATAAGCCTTATTTTCCCTATTGATTCGAAATACCAATTTGATCATATATTACATTGTTAGACAGATATATACATTTGTTTGTAGAATGCTCATTTTATTTCATCGATCTACTTGATTATTCCTGTGCTGGTATCATGTTGTTTTAATTGCTGAGACTTTATAATGGATTTACATTTTTTAATATTTTATAATGGATTTGGACATTCAAAATATAAATAAATAAAGTCAATATGCATTTTAAAAAAAGAAAGAAAGAAGGAACTCCTACCTTTTGCAGCAATATATATGGAACTGGAGAATATTATGCTGAATGAAATAAGCATTGGTGAAAGACAAATACCATATGATCTCACCTATAAGTGGACTCTACTCAACAAAGTAAACTAATGAACAAAATAAACCACAAGCATGGAAACATGGAGCAGACTGAAAGTGACCAGAGGGGATGGGGAAGGAGGACAATGGTGGAAAGAATGGGAGGGGTTAGACAAAGAACATATATGAATGACCCATGGACATGGACATCAGTGTGGGAATTGGCTGTGGGAGCAGGGAGGGGGTGGGATGGGAGGAGGAGGGCAAAAGGAGAAAACATTGAGACAATTGTAGTAGAATAAACATGATTAAAAAAATAAAAATAAAAAGAATCATAAAAATGGCAATAAATTCACAATTATCAACAACTGAATCTAAAAAAACATAAACAAAATTAAGCAAACGACCAGAAATGGAATAGAATAATAGATATGGAGATCATTTGGAGTGACATCAGCTGGGAGGGATAAGGAGGGGAACAGGGAAAAAAGATGCAGGGATTAAGAAGCATAAATAAAAAAGAACTGGTAATTCATTAAAGTACCAGGATACAAAACTAATATCCAGCAATTGGCTGCATTTTTATATACTGATAATAAACTATTGGAAAGGGAAATTAAGAAAACAATCCCATTTAAAATTGCATCAAAAGAATAAAATACCTAGAAATAAATTTAACCAAAGAGGTAAAATTCCACTGAAGAAAAAAATTGAAGATACAAATTAATGGAAGGATCTAGTCAGCTCATCCTACCAAATGCAATTTGTAGATTCCAGGCAATTATCAAAATGCCAAAAGCATTTTTTCACAGAACTAGAACTAATAATACTAAAATTTATATGAAACCATAAAAGACCCCATGTAGGCAAAACAATGTTGAGAAAGAACAAAGTAGGAGGAGTCATGCTAGCTGATATCAAACTATACTAGAAGGCCATTGTAATTAAAACAACATTGAACTAGCACTAAAACAGACACATAGATCAACAGAATAGAATAGAGATCCTAGTTCTACAATACATCTATACATTGTATTGTGTGTTCATCACCCCAAGCCAAGTCTCCTTTCATCAACATGTAGCTCCCCTTTACCCTTTCCTGCTTCCACCCATCTGTACATTGTATTGTGCATCCATTTTCCCAAATCGAGTATCCTTCTATCACCATTTATTCTCCCTTTACCCTCTCTTACCTTCCTCTATGAGATGTTTTTCTTTAGCTTAATCCCTTCACCTTTTTCACCCACCCTGCCTACCACCGCCCCTCTGACAGCTGCTAGTCTGGATTAAAGGTTTAAATATGAGTCAAAACCATAAAACTCCTAGAATAAAACTTAGGCAGTAGACTCCGTGACATCACTATCATGAATATATTTTTGGGATATGTTTCCTTGGGCAAGAGAAAGAAAAGAAAAAATAAACAAATGAAGCTACATCAAACTTAAAAGCTCCTGCACAGCAAAGGAAACCATCAACAAAACAAAAAGACAAGCTACTGAATGGAAGAAGATATTTGTCAATGATATAACCCATTATGGGTTAATATCCAAAATACATAAGAAACTCATAAATTAACACACCCCAAAACTCCAAACAATCTGATTAAGAACATGGGCAGAGCACATGAATGAACATTTCTCCAAGGAGGACATACAGATGGCCAACAGACATATGAAAAGATGCTCGACATCACTAATCATCAGAGAAATGCAAATTAAAATCACAATGAGATATTACCTTACACCTGTCAGAATGCCTATCATCAATAAAGTTAATAAACAACAACTCTTGATGAAGATGTGGAGAAAAATGAACCCTCATGCACTGTTGGTGGGATTGTAAATCATTAGAGCCACTATGCAAAACATTATGAGTGTTCCTAAAAAATTTTAAAAATAGGACTACCTACCATGCCACTTCTAGGTATTTATCAAAAGAAACCCTAAACACTAATGTAAAAAGACATATGAATCCCTATGTTTATTGCAGCATCATTTACAATAGCCAAGATACAGAAGCAACCTAGTTAGTTGTCCATTGATAGACAAATGGGTAAAGAAGCAGTGGTACATACATTCAATGAAATATTACTCAGCCACAAAAAAGAATGAAATCTTGTCATTTTTGACAACATGGATGGTATTATGCTAAGTGAAATAAGTCAGTCAGATAAAGGTAAATGTCATATGGTTTCATTTATGTATGAAATATAAAAAATAAATTAACACACAAAACAGAAACAACTCATAGGTAGAAAGAACAAATAAACGTTTGGCAGATGGAAGGGGGTTTGAAGGCTGGGTGAAAAAGGTGAAGAGATTAATAAGTACAAATTTCCTGTTATAAAAATAATCACAGGGATGTAAAGTAAGCATAGGGGATATAGTCAATAATATTGTAGTAACTATGTGTACTGTCAGATGGAGGCTAGTCTTACTGGGGCGATCGCTTTGGAAGTTATATAAATGTGTAATCACTGTGTTGTACAGCTGAAACTAATGTACTACTGTATACCAACTGTAAATGAAAAATACAATTTAGAGTAATAAAATATTGTATGCTGTTAATGAAAAATAAAAATTATTTAAGAATTTTATAATTTAATTGGTATAACCCACTTTGAGCCTGAGAATCTCTTAAAATGTACCAAGACACTGAAAGCCACAGTTAATTTGTTGTATATAGCAAAGAAAGTAAGTAAAGGCAAACACTGTCACACCCAGGCCTATTTTAGTCTATATGACACCTATGTGTGAATAATAAAAATAAGCTCTTTCCCTGGGTAGATCAACTCTCTTGGCCAGGGTGTACGCATTGGTGATCTAAGTGAAGTCTGGCAACCTGAATTACCTGGGTGCTTATGACAATTAATTAAAATATTTGTATATGTTATAGCAGATATCTGGCTCATAAGATTAAGAAGCCCTACTTAATTCAACTCTCCCACTAATTAGGGAGAACTTAGTACCAGAAATATCTCACTTGTTTGTGTGCCCCTGCTACCTAGTATAGTCACTGATACATAAAAGTAAACTGATATATATGTGTTACAGGAGTGATCCCATTTCTGTATATAAGACTCCACTCTTTAGCTTTCAAAAGTCCCTTTTCCAAAGGAGCTATGAGAATGAGGGCAGAAAGACAATCGTGTTTGATGATCAGTACTATTGTTAAACATTCCTATTATTTAAGTGGCATCTTGGAAAAATTGCCTAAGGTTAATGGTAGGAGATAATTGAATATTTATATTCTGAAAATACCTCTCAATTTCTGTGGGGGAGGATGACTGGGGAGACTTGCTTGATAAGCAGTTGAAAATTCTATTTCCACTCCCTATGTACTATAATTACAACTACTATCAGTGAGTGTCAAACTTCACATGTGAAGATATGCTTCTCAAGAGAACAGACCCCCACAGTTCTTTCAAACATCAATGGTAGTGACATGACAGATCAGAAACTGTCAGTTGCTTTCATTCTTTTTAAATACATATGACAGTCACATACCCACCAAATGATTTCAACAAGATTACTGTTATTTAAGTCAGCACCTAGAAATTAATCATTTCACCATTATTTTAGGGTTAACAAGACACTTCAGTGGAATCATTTGACAAAGAACATTAGCATTAAATTGAGAGGAAAGGCACAGATGTCAAAAGCTAACCAGCAGTGGACAAATTCTATAGAGGATTCCGAACAAAGTCTTAGACACTTTGCTTATGGAAATCTCTCCTTAGGTTACTTTATCTGGTCCTTCAGATAGCTCTCAAAATCCAGCCAGAATGTCACCTGCTTTGATATTCATGTTTTAGAGAAGACATTTTCAGAACCAAATTAAAAATCATTATTATCATCATGAAATCTATCAAACAATGATCAGATTATAGAAATTGAAGAGGTTTTCAATATGGCGGAGGAGCGAGTGGAAGTCACACTGGCCTCCTCCCAAGACCAGCCTTGAATTACACCTAAGTTGTGGAGAAATCACCTGTAACAAACAACTGAACAGAAGAGAGAGAGGAGCCTTGTAACCTTAGAGACAGAAGAATTGGCTTTAGTGCAATCTAACTGGTAAGGAGTGCGGTAGAGACTTGAGAAGGTGGGCACCCACGGGTGGCAGCACCAGAAGGATATTGAAATGGCCAGTTGGATCCCCTTGAGAAGAGCAGGGTCTAAACCAAAAGCAGGGATCTCTAGCCTACAGCACCAGAGCCCAAAAAGTAAACAGCCAGCTGCGAAAAGAAGCAAGGTTGCTGTCTGCCAGAGACAGGTGGCTGGAGACACAAAGAACTGTTTAAAGGACTGACACATAAATTTTTATTTGCAGCCACTACCGTGATCTCTGGAAAAGGTGGGGGCAGAGTGGGCTAGAGACCCTGAGGCGAGACTGGGGAAGGAGGCTTTGGGGAGAGAACTGAGAGAGTAGCTGGCAGGATCTAGGTGCTGATTCATCCCCCATGTGGTAGCAGCCATCTAGCTCAGGCAGAGGCCACTCCTCCTGAGTGGCACCAGTGTCAAAAGAGCCAATAGCCCCGCCCCAAGGCAGGAATCCACCCCACCCTGTCTGTCTAAGCCACCTGCTGAGTGCAGAGTGGCAGCCACAGATGGCAGATCCCTGGCTAGAGGGGGCACAGAGATGTCTGAAGACACTTGAGAAGAGACTGGGGATGTAGGTTTTGGGGAGAGAATAAAGAGAGTAGCCGATGGTATCCCAGTGTAGACTCCTTCCCATATGGAAGCAGCGGGAGAGGACCCAATAATCCCGCCCCCAGGAGGGACTCAGCCCTTCCTTGAGCTGTCTAAGGTGATCTGCTGAGAGCAGAGTGACTAGATTAACAGATGAAGGAGACAGCCACAAACAATAGATTCCTGAAAGTCTCGAACAGACTGCCTAAGGTCAGACAGGGACAATGTCTGACATCATCATAGGCAGATCAAGAAAGTAAAAACAGCGGTCTCCAAACAGAGAAGTTTGCACCACGAAGTCAGGAAATCAAGACAGATCAACTTAAGAATCAGAAGCAAAAGAGAAGAGCCTCACAGATAATGGGAAGACAAAGAAATATCTCGCCACTCAAAGGAAAAGGAGGAATCCCCACAAAGAGAACTAAATGAACTAGAGGTAAGTAAACTATCAGACATTGAGTTCAAAACAACAGTTCTAAGGAAGCTCAATGAGCTCAGTGAGCTCAGAGAAAATTACTCAAAACTACAGGGAAACTATGAGGAACTCACTGCAAACTAATTCAGCATGAAAAAGGACATAGAAACTATCAATAAGAGGCAAGAAGAAATGAAGAATACGATTTCTGAATTGAAGAACACAGTAGAAGGAATCAAAAGCAGGCTAGATGAAGCTAGATCAGCAAGCTGGAGGAAAGCCAGAAAAAAGCTCCCAGAAAGAGCAAGAAAATGAAAAAAGGCTCAAAAAGAATGAAGAGGCATATAAGGAAATTCAGGAAACCTGAAATGTAATAATATCTGTATAATAGGGATACCAGAAGGAGAAGAGGTAAAAGGGATAGAGAACCTATTTGAAAAAGTAATGATGGAAAACTTCCCTCATTGGAGGAGAGAAAAAGTCACACAAGTCCAGGAAGCACTGAAGGTCCCATTCAAGAGGAACCCAAGGAGGCCCACTCCAAGACACATCATCATTAAAATGGCAAATATCAAAGACAAAGAGAGAATCCTAAAGGCAGCAAGGGAGAAAGAGGTAGTAACATATCAGGGAGACCCAATATGGCTAGCAGCTGACTTTTCAACAGAAGTGCTTGCAAGCCAGAAGGGAGTGGCAAGAAATATTCCAAGTTATGAAAAGCAAAGGCCTGCATCAAGACTGCTCTACCCAGCAAGGCCCTCAATTAAAATGGAAGGCAAAATCAGGAGTTTCCCAGACAGAAGAAGGCTAAGAGAATACACCTCCACCAAACCAGCACTGCAAAATATGCTGAAGGCACTGCTTTAAGATGAAGAAATACTTTCTATGAATACCTAGTTCTTTTCAGAGTTGCTAATACTTGATATTACCAATATTTTTAATACTACTTAATTGATTCTGACAATGATGTTATTTTAATTATTCCTTTACTATTTGTTGAAACTAAACCTGTTTTTGTATATTTCTTGCCTATTTCTATTATTTTAAAAAAAGCTTTAAATGACATTTTGGTATTCTTTATCCATTTATCGATTAAGCTTTTGTAGAACTTTTTTCCCCAAAAAACAAACAAACAAACAAACAAACAAAACCTATTAACCCTGTTTTAGATGTGTTGCAAATACTTCCTATTCTATTCCTTGTCCTTTAACTTTTTTATATGTATATTAGTATATAGTCTAACTGTTTAATACAGTCATATTGTCAATATTCACTTTATAGCTTCTGGGGTTGAATATTTTACTTCAGGTCATGAAAAATATTAGTTCTATTTTCTTCTACAACTCCTTAGGTTCTACGTATTGATCTTTAACTCACCTGAATATTTCTTGTATAATGTGTGAAATAGGGCTCTATATTTGGTTTATTTCAAGTAATAGTATCCATGTACCTTATTTGTTGAATAAGCCTAATTTTCCCCATTGATTTGAAATACCAACTTAATCATATATTACATTGTTAGGCAGATATATATGTTTGTCTCTAGAATGCTCATTATATTTCCTTGATCTAATTGATTATTTCTATGTTGGTGTCATGTTGGTTTAATTGCTGAGACTTTATAATGGTTTTAAATTTTTAAAAATATTTCATAATTAACTTTGATATTTAAAAAAATAAATAAAATCAATCTGTATTTAAGAAAGAATGAAAGAAAGAAAGAGAGAGATGGAACTCCTACCTTTTGCGACAACATGGATGGAACTGGAGAATATTATGCTAAGTAAAATAAGATAGTTGATGAAAGAAAAATACCATATGATCTCACCTATAAGTGGACTCTATTCAACAAAATAAACTAATGAACAAAATAAACCACAGGCACGGAAATGCGGAGCAGACTGAAAGCGACCACAGGGGATGGGGGAAGAGGACAATGGTGGAAAGAAGGGGAAGGGACTAGACAAAGAACATGTATGAACGACCCATGGACATGGACAACAGAGTGGGAATTGACTGGGGGAGCAGGGGGTGGGGGTGGGATTGGTGGAGGGGGGTTAAGGGGTAAAAATTGAGACAACTGTAATAGAATAAACATGATTTATAAATTAAAAAATAAAAATTAATGTAAAAAAATTGTGCTTAGACTATTATATAGAAATACCATTATTGTCCCTATTTTCAGCTAAGAAAATAGGTACAGAGACTTAAATACTTTTGTTCAAGGTTAATTTATGAAGGCAATAGTGGGTGCTTTCTTACAAATCCAAAATTTCACCCTCAAAGCTGTTTCAGAACTGTTTCTATTATAACATGTTCCTTCTGCAGAGAAGAGCAAACTCAAGTTTTTCAAATCAAATAAACAGTGAGACAGTAGGCAATGTAGTTTAATTTTGAAAAGAGATCCACATATTTCTTTGAAATATTTCTCAGTTCTAGAATTTCCTTTGTTTCTTTTTAAATCATTTGTGTTTTTCTGCTAAGATTTTCCATCTTTTCATTAATTATGAGAATTTTTTTTTGTTTGTTTCACTGAGCATAGTTACAATAGCTACTCCAAAGTCACTGTATGCTAACTCTAATACTTAAATAATCTGGGGCTATTTTCTGCTGATAATCTTATTTTGAGTATTGGTCACACATTCCTGTTTCTTTCTATGTTGAATAATTTTGAATTATACCCTGAATATTGAAAATGTTATGTGTTGAAGTATCTGGATTCTGTTTTATTTCTCACAAGAGTAATAACTTTTTGTCTTAGCAGGTGATTAATGTGATTAGGCTCAAAGTGCAAACTTCAGCTCTTGGACAACAGCTAAAAACTCATTTCAGTTCTTTTACCCTGATCTGGATTGTTTGATGTCTGGCCCATGCATGTGTGGTCAGGGATTCACCAGGGATTTGGGCAGAAAATTGGAGGATTCCTCTCCTTGTCTCTCTTCTTTCCATGACCATCCTCCATCCATTCTTTACCTTTTCCAGATATTGAAGATGTCCCAAACTCTTTCCCCCAGATCTTGAGGCCAGAAACATTGTGGGTTTTCAGAGTTTTAGGCACCCTCCATGGCTCTGATTGTGAACTACCCTTAGTGAGTGAATGAGTGAGAGAGAACTCATTCAGTACTTTAGTTCCTGTCTTCCAAGTTTTGACCTCTTGCCAGAATCTGCCTGTTTTTATTTCACTCTTATTGTCTTTAGAAAGTTCTCTTCTCTCTCTCTCTATTTTTTGTGTGTATTTGCCCAGAATTTACAGTTGTTGCTTGTGAGAGGGTTGGTCTAATAGGTGCTTACTTGGCCATACTGGAAAAATTCTCTTTTGAAAATATGAACAAGCTAGAAATATTTCCCTAATAATCATAAATGTGAATGTGCAAAGGCATATATACATTCACTGTATATGAAATTTAGCACCTACTTTGATATTCCTGTTTTAGAGAATACATTTTCAAAACTTAATTAAAAATAATTATCATCATCATCATGAAGTTCATCAAACAATTATTAGGTTATAGAAATAGGGTTGGGGATTAATGAACCTCTGAAATCTATACTTATGGTGGATCTCAGGTCAAGATTCCCTGATCCCTTGCACCTGATGCTAAAATTACAAAGTTGACTAAATGTAGCCCCTGCCCTCATAAAGCACCTGTTCTAGAGCAAAGGTCAGCAAAGTTTTCCTAAAGGGCAAGAATAGTAAAAATGTTAGGCTCTGGGTTGGTCATATGAATTCTGTCACAACTGCTCAGTTCTGCCATTATAATGCAAAAGCAGCTATAGACAATACATAGATAAATGGGCATTGTTATATTGCAATATAATTTTTCAATAGGAAAATAGACCTAAGTTCATGGGTATTGTTTGCTAACCTCTGCTCTAGATGAGAGAATGAAGAGAAAGAAAATTATTTTAATAGTGACTTCAGTATTAAAGAAAACCCAAAATAATAAATTAAGAGAAACTGATTACCAAGGGAAGATGTCGACACTGTATTTACTTAAAAAGGCAAAAAAAAAAATAGCACAAAGCTTATAAAATTCTTTTCTCCTTTATAGAGCCAAGATCCAAATATCAAACAACAAAGCAAACAACCCTAGCCCTGGCTTATGCATAGGAGTTACTCCTTCATCAGTTCTACAAAATTCAAAAGCCAAATCTAGTTATAAATGAGCTGTGACATCCAGCTTCTCACAATCTTTATTCTCCACTGGAATGTGAGTTTATGGTATGGGTCGTGGGGGATATGTCATTTATTTATTTGATTATGTGGCCCTATGTTTAGTGTGGTGCTTGCCACATAGAGCTTGCTAAATATACATATATGAATAAATGATAGGGAAGAAAATTTTAAATAAATATCCATAACACAAAGTATTAATAACCTCTTAAGATATTTGCACATACATATATATGCACACATACATATGAATATATGTGTGTATATGTATGTATATATATGAGGTCCATCCAGAAGGTATCCAGCCATGTAATATGAAAAATACACATTTATTGAAGAAGATACAGGAAATATATATGTAGGACAATGTGGCCTCAGTCCCCTTAAAGTAGGCACCTTGGGAACTCACACAGTTCTCCCAGTCTCCATCAGCTGCCCCATCTTATTTTCCTGATTCTCATTCATGGTTGAAATCTCTTCCCTTGTAGAGACGATTTTAGTTTGAGAAAAGTCAGAAGTCACAGGGTGCCAAATCTGGGCTGTAGCGGGGTTGAGTCAACAGGGTAATTTGATGTTTCGCCAAAAAAGAAAACTACACGAGACCTGATGCATGAGTGGGCATGTTGTCATGATGAAGCTGCCAGTCACCAGTTGTCCATAGCTGTGGCCTTCTGAATCATCCAAATAGTTTCTGGGGAGGAATTTTCAAGCTTAACATAAAATTTGATGCAGATTCATTGCTCTACTTGCTCAGTCATTTTGAATTTGATGGCCACACAGTACACATGCTCACTCAACAGCTTCTATTGCTCCCACTGACTAGTTCAGAGAAGTCATCATTGTTCACATATGTGCATTCAGTCCACTCTCTTTGGCTGCCAGGTTACATCGATGTCATGCAAACCATTCCTGTTATATTAACAATGGCTGGACTTTTTCTGGACAGATTTCATATATGCACATATACACACAGTGCATTAATATTTCACAGGAGTGAAAAATCACAAGATCATGATTTTAGATTAATATCATAAATGAAAGGATCAGTAAGAATTCCAAAAGGGAAAGAATATTGAAAGATGAATTAAAAAAATTTTTATATTGTTTTTTTCTAACAATTAAAATGATACATATTTACATAGGCAAGAAGATTCCTTCTTCCTGACTCCCTAATCCAAGAATGCTTCTATTTGTTGATTTCTGGGTTCCCTTCTCTCACTTCTCTTTAGAAAAATATTTATTTGATGTATCCACCTGTATTAGTGAAAAGGGTCACTGTGAAAGGCAGAATCAAGCACTAATATTTTCCCATCCAGGTGGTAGAATACCAACCCATGTTGGCAAACCAACATGCTTATCAAGCACAGATTTTGATTTCTCTACTTGTGGTCATTGAGAAGGTAGTAATACTTCCAGATACCAAGATAGGCATATGAGAAAGCAACAGGACCTATTTATTTACCACTTGTACTAAATTGAGTAGTCCCAATCTAGCTTTATCTGAACCTAAATATAGCTAAGCATTAGTATAATTAATATTAATAGTAAAGTAGAATCTCATGTCCCACTAAATTACTATTCTTCAGGTGGAAATCCTCTTGGAAACTTGGCCCCACTGTTTGTCATAATACAATCCTGAAGGGGGATAAAACCAATCATTTGGAATTAGCTTGGAGTAAAATATATTTTCCATGTCTCTTGTGGCATTTCTGCCTGAAAACATATAGGTTCATTACCTTTATTTGGGCTTATTGAATATGCATTTTTATCATCCAACTATGACTTTTCTACTAGGGATACTTTGGAGCTGCAGAATCAGCATGGACCATCATTAAACAACTCTGTGGAAAGACTTACTAGGAAAATTCAAACAGTATGAAAATGGTCAGGAATCATAGAAGCGAAATTCAAAATTAAACACTTTAAATTTATTAGAAGTTCTTTGAAAATTCATTGGTAGCATTCAAGAGAATATCTTGGTGATCACTTCTTCCCCAGCAGTATATAAGGTTGTTTAAAGAACAGAGTTTTTTAGAAAACCAGTCAAAAAAGTTTGGTTTCATTTTTTTTTTTGATTAGTGACTAGAAAAGTATCAGCAAAGATGTAAGGAGTATGAAGAAATGAATCACTTATTTTTGAGTAAGACAACTATGATTTCCATAAAATTTGTGGAAAACATAAACTTATGACCTTAATTCCACATATCCTTGAACTTCATGCTGTTTTAGTATTAAACTACTAGGTGTTTTGTGATATTATATCATGGTTACTGTTACTGAAGACTGATGTTATTACTCTCCTGACTTATGTCCATAAATGGTTTATATACACTTTATAATTAGTTGTTCACACTGTAGCTCATAAATTCCCTGGACCAGAATATCACATAGCATACTTGTTGAAAATGCTGGTACCTATCTATTTATCCTGAATTTCTGAATAAAAAGCTCAAGGTTGGGGTACAGTGCTTGGTGTTATAACTAATTGGAATCTAAAGGAAATCAGTACAAGTTTTTTTCTTCTCATTGTATTTCCTTTAAGTATAGTTTCATTGGGTTCAATTTTTGAAGGTATTCAACAATAACAGGAATAAAGAGGAATAAAATAAATATTACTAAAAATCAAGAAGGTTAAGAAAATTGAAGCTTTTTTTGTTAGCCTAAAGTAGGTAATACATTTTTCAAAATCTGTTTTTGCTTTGTCTGAATGTAAAACAGGTTTCTTGTATAGTATGCTTGTTTTAATCTCAAATATAGCCAAACTAAATCCTCAAGCAAGGCAGAAATGTATGGCACAATCTGCAGGAAGATGACAATTTAAAAAATTTAAATGTCTCACATGAAAGTATTCAATAACACTGTAGTGATATCATTACTTATTGCAATGTCCATATAAATATGCTGTAGTGAATACTACTGCAGGTCTTAAAGCTCTTGTTTGACTCTGCCTTGGCAAAATAAAATAGGATTTTACAACATCTGATAAAAATGCATTTAGATTCTGATGACACGTTTCTGAGTATGACTGTCAGAGAATCAAAATAGGGTATAGAAAGTGACTATGGTGGTATCTAGAAAGGCAAATCAAAGTGGGGAGAAGGGGTAATTTTACAGATAATTTAATCAAGTGAGGGAAAAATACGGAGTTCTAAATTATTTATTTAGGCTTTCTGTGTTGAGTCAATCTGTCATGGTCATTACTCAATTTTACTTTTGCTTTGTAGCTGCAGGCTATGTTGTTTTTCTCTACTGTGATTCTAGTAGATTCGCAGTTAGTGGTCTGAATGAGTTTTAGCAATCTTCTCATTTGTATGCATTGATAATTATAGTAGTAGTAGTAGTAAACATTTACTGAACATTTATGTGCCAATCACAACTCTATATTACTGCTTATTCATCCTTTATAACAGCTCTATGAAGTAGATATTAACATTTCCATTTTATAGATGAAGGAACCAAGACCCAGACAGCTTAAACAACTGACACAGCGTCCAAACAGCACATCCAGGGGTCAAAATTTTGTATTTAATTCTAAAGCTTTATTTTTTATCAATTATACCATGATGAGGGCTTTGAAAAAAAGGTTTGATTCAAAAGCAACTTTGGTGTTGCTTTTGATTTCCATTGTATAGTTTGATTAATAGCAATTAGAATATAATAAAAAAAGGTTGGAATGAAACACATAGCACTGGGTATCAGATCTGGCTTCCAGGGAGGCCTCAAAGAGTCAGTTATGGCAGCCTGCAAGGATGTGAGGGCTTAAGCTTGCTAAATGAAAAATGTTTGGTGGGAATCAACAGAATTCTGGTCAAGATAGCAGAGTAGGTAAATACTGTGCTCACTTCCTCCCATGATCACATCAAATTTACAATTAAATTCTAGAACAATCATCATGGAAAACTACTGAAGACCAGCTGAACAGAATTCCTATAACTGAGGATATAAAGAAGCCACGTAGAGAAGGATAGAGATGTGAAATAAGCAGGTCCCACACCCATGGTGTTGTGATTAAGAATCAGGAGGGATATCTCAGGTGTAGAGCTGCCCCAGTGTGGAGCAAAGGCTCCCAAGCCTGGGACATTCATGCCAGGAAGAGGAGACCCATAATAACTGGCTGTAAAACCAGGGAAAGGGTAAGGGTTTGGGACAGCTGATTCCAGGGATAGAAACTCTTGCTGGTACCATTTTTTCTTTGTTGAGCCCTACCCCTACCCAGTTGGAAGGAACAGGTGGGCACCAAATATATGCTCTCCATTAACTTGGCTAAGCCTTCAGAGCATTCACCTTGCCCTGGTTATTCCCTAAGATCCTGTCCCACCCAATTTACACTTCGAGCCTGAGTTGCTTCCAGTGGCTTTCCACACAAATGTCCTGCTTTGGGCCCTGTTGCAGACTTTCCTAAAATGTCTCATAGGTTCACAAATCCAAAACAAATAGTGGTTTTCCTTGGTGCATCTTATAGCTCTTGCTAAGTTGCTCCAAACAAGCCTGACTTAAGTGGTGACCTTGCATCGTATCTCACATCAGGTGGTCCCAACCTGGCAAAAGCTGTGGTACATGCTGGCTTGGAACATAGCTTCAACTAAGTGGCCACAAGCTCAGCACAAGTGGTGGCTGGCCTCAGCTCACATTATGGTTCCACCAAAGAGGACCAAGCCCAGCATTCATGTTAACAAGCCTTGGTTCACACAGTAGCTTCTCCCAAGTATGTCCAAGATCAGCACAGCAGCAACCAACCATAGATCAATTTCCCACCAGGCAGCCCCAAAACAGCATAAACAGTAGTTCACCTTGGCCTACACCTGAGCCCCTCCTAAGAGTCTCCATAATTAACACACCTATTGGATGGCTTCAGACCACACCAGAGCATTATCCAACAAGTTCAACAAATGACACACAGGAAGGGCAGACTTGACTGGAATCAGAGTCCCACTAAAGCAAATCTTGCTCTGTGGTGTCAACTCCCACATCAAACCTTGTCTGCTGTAGTCACAGCAAGCCCTCACAGTCACCCTAAGAAGGGTCAATCCCACTGACTGACATGTCAATAGCAATCAAGGCTCAACTACAGCAGAAGGGGACACACAATCCACATAAGGGACAATGCTGGAGCACCTGATCCAGGTGAGCAGGGAGACTATGCAATGGGGCCACAGAGGACACCTACTACATAAGGCCATTCTACCAAGGCTGGGAGATGTAGCAGATCTACCTAATACATAGAAACAAGGGAGTCTGCCAAAATGAGGAGAAAGAGAAATATCTCCCAAATGAAATAACAGGACAAAGCTCCATAAAAAATGGAGACAAACAATATACCAGATGCTGAGTTCAAAATTCTAGTTATAAGGATGCTTAATGAACCTAAGGGAAGAATATATGAACTCAGTGAGAACTTCAACAAAGCAATAGGATACATAAAAATGGAGACAGAAAATGACAGAAAACCCAGCCACAAATGAAGTATACAATAGAGGAAATCAACAGAAGATTAGATGAAGTAGAGGATCAATCAGTGATCTGGAAGACAAGGTAGCAGAATACCTCCAATTAGAGCACTAAAAAGGAAAAAGAATTAAAAAGAATGAGGACAGTTTAAGGTACCTCAGGGACAACATCAAATGTTTCAATATTCACATTATGGGGATACTAGAAGGAGAAGAGAGAGAACAGGGATTACAAATCTATTTGAATCAATAATGACTAAAAACTTCCATAACCCGGCATAGGAAATGCACATTAAGGTCCAGGATACACAGAGAGTCCCAAGAAGACAAACTCAAATTGGCCTACACCAAGACACACCATAATTAACATGCCAATGTTTAAAGAGAAAGAATCTTGAAATAATATAAGAAAACCTGTTGGTATTATACAACAGAGCTACCATAAGAATAGCAGCTGATTTTTTAACAGAAACTCAGCAGGTCAGAAGGGACTAGTACAAAATATTAAAAGTGATAAAAACAAGGACCTACAATCAAAATTACTCTGTCCATCAAGGCCATCATTTAGAACTGAAAGCAAGAATAGGGTTTGCAAGGCAAGGGAAAGCTAATGGAGCTCTATACCATGAAACAAGTCCATGAGAAATGTTCTTCTCAGTAGAAAAGAAAATATAAAATACCAATTTGGAAATATAGGAAAGAATGTTTACTGAAAAAGGCAAACACCTAGTAAAAGTAGTGGATCCATCAACAATAAAGCTACTACAAAGATAAAAGGCAAAAGTAGGGAGACTGTGTAATTACAATAATACATTAAGGGTTACAAACAAACACAGATGCACAAAAGAAGTGAAGAGTGACAAGAAAGCATGGGGGATGAGAGTAAAAATTACAGTGATTTTAGAATGTGTTTGAATTTAAGCAAATGTTGACTTATTAAAGATAACTATAAACATAGCATATATGTAAAGTACATGGTAACCACAAACCAGAAATCTACAAGAGATATTTGAAAAATAAAGAGAAAGGAATTGAAACATAACACTGTAGGAAAAGAGAGCGAAAGAATAAGAGCTACAAAAACAACCAGAACACAATAAAATGGCAATAACTGTGTATCTGTTAATGACCACTTTAAATGTAAATGAATTAAATGCTCCTATCAAAGACATAAGATGGCTGAATGGATAAAACACCAAGACCTGTACATAAGTGTTCTACAAAAGACTCTTCAGATTGAAAGACACAAAGACTGAAAGTAAAGGAATGGAAAAGGCATTTCATGGAAATAGGAAAATTTTTAAAAAGCCGCAGTAGCAATATTTATAATACAAATAGACTTTAAAACAAGAGATGTAGTAAGAGACAAAACAGGAAATTTTATAAGGACAAAAGGACCAATTCAACAATGGGATATAATTCTCAGAAATGTTTACTCATCCAACATAGGGGTACCTACATATGTAAAGCATATATTGATAGATATCAAGGGAGAGATTGACAATAACACAGTAATAGTAGAGATCTTTAATACTTCTGTGGCATTAATGGATAGATTATAGAAAATCAACCAGGAAACAGTGGCCTTAAAGGATATATTACTCCAAGTAGACTTAATCGATATTTTTAGAACATTTCACTCCAAAGATTCAGAATGTACATTCTTTTCAAGTGCACATGGATAATTTTAAGGATAGACCAGATGTTAGGCCACAAAACAAGTCTCAATAAATTTAAGAAAACTGAAATCATATCAAGTATCATCTTCAATCACAATGATATAAAACTAGAAATCAATTACAAGAAAAAACCCCTGAAAAATGCACAAACACACGGAGGCTAAATAATATGCTACCAAACAATGAATGGGTTAGCAATGAGATAAAGGATGAAATAAAAAGATACCTTGAGAAAAATGAATATGAAAACACAATATCTCAAATCTATGGAACACAGACTAAGCAGTACTGAAAGGAAAATTTATAGCAATACAGGCCTACTTTAAGTAACAAGAAAAATTTCAAATAAACAATCTACCTACACACCTAAAGAAACTAGAACAAGGACAAAGTACCTAGGGAGGAGAAGGAAGGAAATAAACATAAGAGTAGAAATAAATGAAATAGAGTCTAGCTTCTGGTCAAGATGGAGGCATAGATAGATATGCTTCACTTTCTTACACAACAAAAAAAAAGGACAACAATGAATTTAAAAACAAAAAACAACCAGAACTGTCAGAAAAATCAAACTGTATGGAAGTCCAGCAACCAAGTAGTTAAAGAAGAAACATTTGTCCGGACTAGCAGGAGGGGTAGGAATAGGCAGCTGGGGCAGAGACGATGTGCAGCAAGGCAGCAGCTGGTAGACTGGGCAGTCCCACATTTGTGTGTGGATACATCAGGAGGAATAACAGGGGAGCAAGACAGATCACGCAATCCAGAGTTCCAGTGCAGGGAAATAAAACCTCAAAGCCTAGGGCTGTAAAAAACCAGTGGAGGTTGCAGCAGTGGGAGAAACTTCCAGCCTCACAGGAGAGTCCATTGGAGGAACCCACAGGATCCTAGAATATACACAAACCCGCCCAGCTGGAAATCATCACTGGAAGGGTCCAAATCATTTGTAGGTAGCAGGGGAAGTGACTGAAAGTAGGGCAAAAGCTGAGCAAGCATCACAGTTCCTTCTCTGACCACTCCCACCACCAACATACAGTGCCACAACACAGCCAAGGGGGTTGTCCTGCCCTGGTGAACACTTAAGGCTCCACCTCTTGTAACATAACAGGTATGTCAAGACATAGAAATATGGCCGAAATAAAGAACAGATCAAAGCTCCAGAAAAAGAACTAGGCGACAAGGAGATAGCCAACCCATCAGAGGTAGAGTTCAAAACACTGGTAATCAGGATGCTCACAGAAATCACTGAGTATGGATGCAAAATAAAGGAAGAAGTGAAGGCTATACAAAGTGAAATAAAGAAAAATATACAGGGAACCAGCAGTGAAGGGAAGGTAACTGGGACTCAAATCAAGGATATGGAACAGAAGAAAGAAATAAACATTCAGCTGGAACAGAATGAAGAAACAAGATTTCAGAAAAAATGAGGAGAGGCTTAGGAAGCTCTGGGACAATATTAAACATTCCAGCATCTGAATCATAGGGGTGCCAGAAGCAGATGAGTAAGAGCAAGAAATTAAAAACATATTTGAAAAAAAAATGAAGGAAAACTTCCCCAGTCTGGTGAAAGAAACAGACATGCAAGTCCAGGAAGCTCAGAGAAACCCAAAGAAGTTGGACCCAAGGAGAAACACAGCAAGACACATCATAACTAAATTACCCAAGATTAAATATAAGGAGAGAATCTTTTTTTTTTAAAGATTTTATTTATTTATTTTTAGACAGAGGGGAAGGGAGGGAGATAGAGAGGGAGAGAAATATCAGTATGTGGTTGCCTCTTGCAAGCCCCCTACTGGGGGCCTGGCCTGTAACTCAGGCATGTGCCCTGACTGGGAATCAAACCAGCAACCCTTTGGTTAGCAGTCTGGCACTCAATTCACTGAGCCATGACAGCTAGGGCTAAGAAGTGAATCCTACAAAGGAGTTACAATAAGACTATTAGCTGATTTCTGAAAAGAAACCTTGTAGGCAAGACAAGAATGGCAAGAAGTATTCAAATTCATGAAAGGAAAGGACCTATGTCCAAGTTTACTCTATCCAGAAAAACTATCATTTAGAATGGAAGGGCAGATAAAGTGCTTCCCAGATAAACTAAAGTTAAACAAATTCATCAACACTAAGCCCTTATTATATAAAATGTTAAAGGGACTTATCTAAGAAAAAAAAGATTAAACTATGAACAGTAAAATGACAACAACCTCACAACTCTCAGCAAATGAACCTAAAAAGTCAAAAACAAAAACAAACTAAGCAAACAAACAACTAGAATAGGAACAGAATCACAGAAATGGAGGTCACATGGAGGGCTATCCATGGGGAGGGGGGAGGATGGGGGAAAATGTAGAGGGAATAAGAAGCATAATTGGTAAGTACAAAATAGACAGGGGGAGGTTAAGAATAGTATAGGGAATGGAGAAGCCAAAGAACTTATATGTATGACCCATAGACATGAAGTAATGGGGGGATGCTGGAGGGATGGGGTGTGCAGGGTGGGGTGGGGATAAAGGGGAGAAAAAACTGGGACAACTGTAATAGCATAATCAATAAAATATACTTAAAAATGAAACAGAGTGTAAAAAATAGAAAAATCAATGAAACTAAGACCTGGTTCTACAACATGGATAAACCTCTTGTCACACTCACCAAAAAAAAAAAGAAGTGGGGGGGCCAAATAAAATCCAAAATGAAATTGGAGAAGGAACAACTAACATGAAAGAAACACAAAGAGTTATAAGAAAATGCTAGAAACAATTATATGTAAACAAATTGAACAACCAGGAAAAAATGGATAAACTACTGGAAACATGCAGTCTACCAAGTCTGAATCAGGAAAAAACAGTAAATCTGAACAAATTCATAAATACTAACAAATCAAATCAGTAATAAAAAGTTGTTCATCAAATAAAATTCCTATACCAGATTGCTTCATAGGTGAATTTTACCAAACATTCAAAGAATTAATGCTTATTGTTCTCAAATGATTCCAAAATACTGAAGAACTGCCCTGGTTGTGTGGTTCAGTGGATTGAGTACCAGCCTTAGGACCCAAAGGTCACTGGTTCAATTCCAGGTCACTACTGAAGAAGTGGGGGGGCTCCAAACACATGTCATGAGGATAGCATTACACTGATACCTGAACTAGACAAAGATATTACAAAAAAAATTATACACCACTGTATTTAAAGAACGTAGATGCAAAACTCTTCAATAATATATTAGCATTTAAAATTCATCAATATATTTAAAAGAGTATATACAATGACCAAATGGGATTTATTTACAGGATGCTAGGCTGGTTCAATATCCACAAATTGATTAATATGATACACTGCCTAAACAAAATAAAAAGTAAACATCATATGATCCTGTCAACAGATAAAGAAAAAGCATTTGACAAAATCCAACCTCCATTGATGATTTAAAAACTCTCAGCAAAGTAGAAATAGAGGAAACATACCTCTATATAATAAAGGCCATGTACATGACAAACATATAACTAATATCATACTGAATGGGGAGCCCTGAGAGCTTTCTCTTAAAGATTAGGAACAAAGACAGAGATGTCTACTTTCACCATTCTTACTCAATATAGTACTGGACATCTAAGTCATAGCAATCAGACAAGAAAAAGGAATAAAAGGCATCCAAATCAAAAAGGAAGATGTAAAACTGTCACTTGCAGATGACATGATACTGTATATAGGAAACTCTAAAGAATCCACCAAAAAACTATTAGAACTAATAAATTAATTCAGTAATGTATCAGGATACAAAATTAATACTCAAATAAGTTGCATGTTTATACACCAATTACAAACTATCAGAAAGAGAAATTAGGAAAAACAATCCCACACACATTGTGGGGGAATTATGCTAAGTGAAAGACAGAAAGACAAATCCATATGATCTCACTTACATGTGAAATATAAACGCCCTCAAAAATAAAACAGACAAAAAAACTGGGATCATGAATACAGAGAACAGATTGGTGTTTACCACAGGCAGGGCTGATGGAGTGGTGGGTGGATAGTGGGTGAAATTGGGTGAAGGGAGTTAAAAAGTACAAACTCTCAGGTAAAAAATAAATGTCATTGAAATGTAATGCACAGCATGGGGACCATAATTAATAATACTGTACCACATGTTTGAAAGTTGCTAATAGAGTAAATCTTAAGTGGCTATATCACAAGAAAAAAACACAGCTGTATTGGTCATGGATGTTAACCAGACTTACTGGGGTGATTATTTTTCAATATATACAAATATTGAGTCATCGTTATATACCCAAAACTAATATAATGTTATATGTTAATGATATTTAAATTTTTAAAAAGATATTTTTGACACATGTACAATTCTAAGTACTCTCTTAGTACAGTGAAGGTACTGTTACACTCCTGGCTTGTTCTTTTGCTTTAGAAATATCAGCTGCCAGTTCAATGCCATTCATTTGAAAGTACTAGAATATGTCTTTCTTCTTTAACTGATTTTAGGTTCTTTTCTTTATTTCTGTGTCCTGAATATTTAATTTGATGTATACAGATGTGGATTCAGTTTTATTACTATTTCTTTCCTTTTGTTGCATTGTGGAATCAATAAATTGTCCTTCATTTGTTTTGAAAAGTTCTTTCAAAAACTGTTTTCATTGTTGGGAAATGCCTCATCTGGTTTCAGGGACTGCAGTCCCAACAAGAGGTGAGAGGGCCCCAAGGCTGGAGCTAAGCAAGGAGACCTTGGGAAAACAGGCCACTGAGGAGACGAAACCTGTGCCCCTGGCAGGGGTGCAGCCCCTGCCTCCCTCCTGCTTGGCCCTGTGATGGTTGGTTGTTGATGACGGGTAAGTTCTCTCCCAAGGAGGGATGACCTAAGACAGATGTCAGCTAGTATGGGCAGTGGGACAAGGACTTGGGGGGACATGGAGAAAGATAAAAAGGCCCAGACCCCTCGGCTCAGCTTGGGCAAGGCCGGAGTCTTCATTCTATCTGAAAGAAGTCTCCTTATCTTTTGGTGGCTCTGCCCTGCCCACCTGGCTCAGGCTTGAAACAACACTAAAGGCAAGTATAGCCCTCAACTGGATTGGGAGGTTCTCAGAGTCAGTCAGGCCTAGAAATAAGTTCCTCTAAGCATGATCTTCCCTCTAAAGCTATGATAACTGGCTCATACTGGGAAGGAGATTTACATTATTCATAGAACCTGACCTGAGACAGATCTCTTGTGTTCCTCCAATTGTTATCTATGATCTCTATTTGTTTTCTGTAAATGTAGCCTTTTGACATTGATTGATGAGTTTTGCATCCATAACTCTGTGCATATGGTTCTCAATAAAAGCCTTTTGACACAGGGGTTCATAGCCTTCTCCACTAGAGGGGAGTGCCATGTCCCCTCTCCTGGCAAACAGAAACATGTTTGTGACTACTCCTGTTTATCTGCCTTATCCATGACACCCCCGGGATGGGTTCTGCAGGATTCAGAGCCCCTCTCCATCCTCAGCTGGCTCTGGACAGTGACCCTAAGATCCATGAGCACCCACGACACATCACCCCCCATAACATTTCATCGTTTCTTTTCTCCTCTCCTTTTGAAATTCTGATTAAATGTAATTTATATATTTCAGATTAATTTTTAGTCCTATTTTAAATTATTATATTCTCTGTTGCTAAAGTTCTATTTGGTTCTTCTCCCCACATCTCCAGAATTGCTTAGTCTTTTTGACTTCTTTTGCTCTGACTCACGTTCAATTTGTTTCATTTAGCACATTCATTTTCATTTATAATCTGTATTTTATAATTCTAATACAGATTTTATTTATTGTTCTATTTCTGTTGGGTCTTGCTCTGGTGCTATATTACTTGTGTGTTTCATGATTTTTTGAAACTTTAGAGTTTTTTAGGCCTCATTTGAAAGTGAATTCTCCCAGTAAGAATATATAATTTTTTAACATCTAGGAACTTGAGTTGAACCAATAGCTTGGGGAAACTTTTAAAAAGTTTTAGGCTTGAGATTTTTAGAATCAAATAGGAGGTAAAAACTGGGCTCAAAGAAATATGGATCTAACTTGGGCAAATAAACTTTCAGAGTACATTTATTTTTTTCTTACATATTGTAATATATTTTATGATGGGCAGTTTCTTTGCAGCCTCCTGTAGTGCTAAGGTCGTCCCCCTAAAATGAGGGTTCCGGCTTACTGCCAAAGGTTCCTATTAGACTTTCCTTTTCTCTGGTTACTTAGATGGGGCATTTCTGTCCTGTGCAACCTGAGAGGCTGTGACAACTGAAGCTCAGGTTCACCAAGTTCAGCCACTACCCTCGAGTTTAAAGCCAGCTTTATTCTATAATTTTATTAGCTACTGATCTTATTTTTTTGTCTTCCCTCTGCATCTAGCTTTTGGTCTTTTGAATATACCTCACTTTATTTTAGCTTACTGATACCTTTAAATTTTTATATAAAATATTTATATAAAATATAAATTTTAATCACAAATTACACAAAAACTGGAAACCAAAATATGTATCAACAGAGGCATGAATAAATACATTATCTTATATCCATGCAATACAATAGACTACAATGATAAAAAAGACTTAACTACACACAACAACCAATTGCTTATAACATAGAGGAATCTCACATTGTGTTGAGTGAAAAAAAAAACAACTAGATATAAGGAATGAATATTGCATAATTCCACTCACATGATATCCAAGAGCAAGCAAAAGCAATCAGTGTTAAGAAAAGCCACATTAGGCAGTTCCATTTTCAGTTTTTTAAGGAAATTCCATACTGTTTCCCACAGTGACTGCATTCATCTGCATTCATACCAACAGCGTACTAGGGTTCCCTTTTTTCCACAACCTCAGCAGCACTTGTTGTTTGTTAATTTGGTTATGATGGCCATTTTGACTGGTGTGAAGTGGTATCTCACTGTGGTTTTAATTTGCAACTCTCTGATGGCTAGTGAAACTGAGTATCCTTTCATATGTCCCTGTGCCTTTCATATGTCTCCTTGGAGAAGTGTCTGTTCAGGTCCTTTGCCCACATTTTAATTGGGTTGTTTGTCATCCTGGAGTGGAGTCATGTGAGTTCTTTACGTATTTTGGAGATTAAACCCTTGTCTGAGGTATCATTGGCAAATATATTTTCCTATACAGTTGGTTCCCTTTTCATTTTGCTGATATTTTCTTTAGCTGCACAGATGCATTTTAATTTGATTCAGTCCCATTTGTTTATTCTTTCCTTTACGTCCCTTGCTCTAGGGGACATATTGCTAAAAATATTGCTGCGTGGGATATCTGAGATTTTCATGCCTAGGCTCTTCTCTAGGATTTTTATTGTGTCATAACATATACTTAAATCTTTTATCCATCTTGAATTTATTTTGTATATGCTGTAAATTGATGGTGGAGTTTCGTTTTTTTGCATGTAGCTGTCCAGATCTCCCAACATCATTTGTTGAAGAGGTTATTTTTACTCCATTTTATGATTCTGTACCCTTTGTTGAATATTAATTGGCACTGCAATTCCACTATTGGGATGATACCCTAAGAATCCTGAAACACCAATTCAAAAGAACCCATGCACCCCAATGTTTACAGCAGCACAATTTACAACAGTCATGTGCTGGAAGCAACCAAATGCCCATCAGTAAATGAGTGGATCAAAAAACTATGATACATTTATACAATGCAATATTACGCAGCAGAAAGAAAGAAGGGACTCCTACCCTTCACAAGAGCATGGATGAATCTGGAGAACATTATACTAAGTGAGATTAGCCAGGTGGTGAAAGACAAATACTGTATGATTTCACCTATAAGTGGAACCTAATCAACAAAACAAAGAATGAAGCAAAATATAACCAGAGACATTGAAATAAAGAACAAACTGACAGTCACCAGAAGAGATGGGGGAGGAGATAACAGGGAGACAAAGGGGAATCAGAGAGTGTATATAAAGGACACATAGACGAAGCCAAAAGGGGGTAGGATCAAGGGTGAGAGGTGGGGATGGGAGAGGCAGGGGCATGGTGGGGGAAAGATGAACAAAACTGTACTTGAACAACAACAACAAAAATTTTAAAAAAAGAAAAGCCACATTAATGATACCCAGACTTGAGTTATAGGGACTAGTTATTGACTAGGGAATTCCATGAAGGAAATTTCTGGGGCTCTGGAAATATTCCAGGTCTTGATCTGGGAGGGGGATACACAGGCATAAAAACTCATCTAGCTGTACACTGAGGATTAATGTGCTTTGAATGATGTAAAGTATGTACATTATACTTCAATAAAGTTAAAAAATCCTTCAGTTTTAGTTGGTTTGGCCAGCATACCTCATCTGCCTTACTATTGTAATAATTTTCCAAAGGCTTTACAAATATAAGGGATTTATATTCATTACCTACATTTCCAGCATGAAGTTAGAAGATTTGATAATTATTTAGAGAAGGCAATGAGAACATAAAACTGCCACTTCTCTCTTTTTGGCAGTCAGGTTTTAAGTCTTTTAATCATAACTTTAACTCTGCACTTCATTTTACTTTTATAATCAGTATCTGAATGAGTGAAAACATCTCATAGAGAAAATGTATTAAGACAAAGTAGTAAGTAATATAATTGCAGATATAATTTCTAAAGGTATAGTAAAGCTATCATTTTTATCACAAAAGTCTTGAATATAAATGTACTTTCAATTCTTTAAAAAATGGTACGATGAAGACCACAGGCAGTTAGATGTGAAGGAATGTGATTAATTTTTCTAGTGTGTCATTTTTAGCTACCTATATTATTTCTACACTGCACACTCCAGGCATTTTTTCATGTCTACATGCAGTTTATGTAATAACTACATTTGTGTAAAGCAGTTTATTAATAGAGGAGATTTATTTTATTAGCAAAAGAAAAGGCGTAGTTAAATGGGTGTATTTATGGTATATTTACTTGTTTAATAGCCATTGTTTACACATTTGCTAACAGGATCATTAATTGTTTATGCAAATGAAGAGCATGAAGTGGGTAACAAATTGTAGATGATGCAAGATGCTTATCCACTGCATAGTGGAGCTTGCAACTAATGTTTTACTTGAGAAATGATCCATATGTCTTTATATAGCTTTGTCTCCCTCAGCAGGTTTAGCAAAGTGCTGAGCATATAATAGGCTCTCAACAATGTTTGCAAATAAACAAACAATAATTACCCATCCCTCCTTTTAAATCATATTTGTTTTTTAAAATTATGTCCTCATCCTTAGTGACTTTCAAATAAGTTTCACAGTAATGTGATAAGAAAAGAATAATATTATAACCATTGTTTTGATGGATCAAATATTAGAGTGTACTGCTGCCATTTTTTCCTAAAGCAAAAAATTGCCTCAGGGTTTGAGGGAATAATGCTTAACATCAATGGGAACCAACTGTTAACCACTTCATTTTAAGCATCAAAAATGGAAATCAACAGATAATTACTAAGTACAGTATTTGCAAGGCATTCAGCAAGGTGCAGGATCCTAATCTCATAAGACATTACCTCAATCAACTTGGGACCTGGATTCCTTGATATTCAGTGGTCTCAAATACCCTTTTGGTGTGATGTTTTGTAAGGTGATCTTAGGACAAAGCTGTCTCTTAAAATTTAGAAGTACCAGTTCTGCTATGTACAGAGCTCTAATCTGCTCAATGAGGCTACAGTGAATGACCCCTCAACGCATGATTTCTATACACCGAGGTGTATATTCATCTAATAATTGGTGGTGACAACTTCACAAGGTGGTTGTTTTAATTGAACAAAACTATTACCTATGTCAAGTGCCCTGCACTTTGCATTGAACATGACAAATATTTAATAAACATCAGCTATCATCACTACTGCCTTCTTCCTTGACATCTTTCATATTATTAAGTTGTGGCTAAGAGTCTAGATTTTGGAATCAGACCTGAGACCTTGTACTGAATCTGTCACTTGAGAGTTATACAAGCTTGAAAAATGACTTCATATCTCTTATCCTTAGTTTTTCCATTTTCAGATTAGGAATACAAAATAGCTCTTAATACATTCAATTACTGTAATAATTAACTGAGATGATGGATGCCAGTCAAGACTTCAGTGCTGAGCCTGGCACACAGTAAGTGCCCAAATGATTAAGTGATCATAATGCCTTCTATCTACAACATGATAAATGTCTCAAGGGCAGATTCTTCATCTTTATTATATGGTTCATCTCTGAATTTACAGGGTGGGGAACTGAAGAAGCGATATAGAGGAGAGATGAAATGTGAGATAGCCTTACATGTCATGAGAGCAGACACTTTTAGATCAATCAAGGAAATATGAGAGGATCAGCGAGAGAGTTCTATTTGAATAAAAGGACCTTGCAGAGAATTATTTACTGCAATATTTTTCTAGTCTCAGGAAGTCTTGCAGGGTCCTTCATAAAGGAATTTTATCAAACCAGCCAGGTTTAGAAAACATTAGTGATGGAATTATTGGGTTGGCCAAAAAGCTTGTTTTGTTTTTTCCATATGATGGCTCTAGTGGTGCTTAGTTCTCTTGAACTTTATTCAAACCAATTTTGTTAGATTGTATTGCGACAGTTGGCATATCAGCATGCATTTTAAAAAACAACAATTTTGTGCAGCCATTTTAATATTAAATATAGAAGAAAACACAACATTTTTGGTGTATTGTGCTTTATTATTTCAAGAAAGGTAAAAATGCAACTGAAATGCAAAGAAAAGATTTGTGCAGTGTATCGAGAAGGTGAGGGGGCTGATTGGACTTGTCAAAAGTGGTTTTTGAAGTTTCTTGGTACTATTGACATTTGGGCCAAATAATTCTATGCCATGGGACTGTCTTATGCATTGGAAGATACTTGGCAGCACTCTTGGCCTCTCCCTACTAGAAGCCAATAGTGAGTGATAGGCAACATACTCAAAATATCCAGATCAATAGAGTTATTGGTGAAAATGAAAAACGTGTCTTTTATTTTACATAAAAAACTAAATGGACTTTTTGGCCAACCCAATATAATAATATGTTGGAAAAAATGCACCTAAGGATCAAGCCATCTAAGAAAATTTTAGGTTCAAGACTAACTTTGCTTGAATTACCTGGATATTTGTCCCAGTATCTCATTTAAAGTGACAGCTCTGTGAACTGTCTGAAGATAAGTGTACGTAGAGCTACCAAAATGGTGGCACTGAGGACTCTGCCAAAAAGTAACAGAAAAACTGCAGGGAACAATGACTTACATTTATGGATTGGTTTTGTCTTCCTGTCAGTCCCCAGACTTTCATTATCTTAGTAAAAGGCAATTTATACAATTCATTAGTTGTCCTTTTTGCTTACATTCTTAGGTTGGAAATATTTCCCGACAAATGATGCCTCTGGGTTTCCATCTTGATAGCAAAATGCCTTCTTTTATGGCCTCTATAACTCTCCTGTCTCTTATTCCTCCAAATCTCATATCTTCTTCTCACTGTACCTACATTATTTAATAGCAGATGGCCTGTGGATAGCTTCAAAAGGTCATGCATATCAGATAACTCCTACCTCCCTAATCTCAAACATGCCAGCATAAACTTTATAGGATGCTGAGAAATAAGGAGGGCAGATTTGCTGTTGCAGGGCTGAATTCTCTTATTCTTGTCAGTATCTTACCCTGATTGAGAGGTTTTTATGCCCCTCCCTGCTGTCACTTTCATTTTCTCATGTCACAAAGGTAAACTTGGAAGACACACTAACCAGGGCTTCTCACTATCCTGTATTACTGATCTTATTGAAGAAATTATATCACTTGGAAAATGAATGGAGAGGAAGGGTTGTCATCTGTAATTCCTGAAAGCATTGTGCATCCTGGATATTTTATGGGGGGAAATAGGTTAGACAAATTAAAGAAGTAAAACACATTTTTTTTCTTTTTACTATTTGACTGCTGAATGCTTTATAGCTTTGTAATTTAGAAAGAGTGGTTCAATGCTTTTTGTGCCTTGCTTTATCATGTTATATAATTACATCTGCTAAGGCTCAGCATCTAATTCCGCTTTTCATGCATGCACATTGTACATCACTGTGAATGACGTTTCTTTTAGATATTGCTGGTTGCTTAGCACTTTTGTTTTGTACTTTTTCTATCAGTACCAATCCTAGTAATGAGTTTTACAAGGCATCTTCTCATTGTGACTTGCCTTCCTGCCATAAAGAAAACATCATTGCAAATAGTACACTATAAAGTCTGTATGCAGAGGTTTCAAAACATCCATCCTCCCGAACGTCTTCTCTTCCTCCCTTACTTTTGTCTGCTAAGTGTGATTATATTTTATACATATTACATTTGAATTAATGGCCAACATTTTGAAATTGGACATTTCAGCTAAAACTGAGTAGAGGTGGCTCATTCGATGGGGATGGTTGGGGCAGAAGAGGCAAGAATACTCCATTTTGCATAATTTCTATCTTTTTTTACAGACTCCCTGACACCTGGCTTGGTTAATTCACACTCCCTGCAAGGACTGTGAGGGCATTTGAGATTGTGATTCCTACTCTGTGGTGAAGTGAGACTTGCTATTCCTCTGTGTTAGCTTCAAGTTGAGAAACCCTCACACATGCTAGCTACCCTTAAGAGGTGAAATCCATCTGACAGGTTTTATACCTGCCCTGTGTTTCAACTTTTTGTTGAAACCATTGAACTCCAGCACTGTGACCAGAAAGGGGAAATTACCTGGCACTTTTGGAAAATAATACACTACAGAATCACAACCCTAATGGTGTTTGATCTCTTTAGTGCAGATATCCTACTCTTAGGAACTTAAAGCATGATTTCCCAAAACAAAAATATATAGGTAGGAAAATATTCATTGAAATATTTCTGTGACAGCCAGAAAGGTTAAAAAATGTTAATTAGAAATACTGTTGGACCATAAAAATATGGTTAAGTGAAAAAGGCACTTAGATCCAAAAAAATCCCTTAACTTAGTCTCAAAATGGTGTCATGCAAGTATTTCTTTTAAAATCAGCTGACATTTCTAAGTGGCATTTTACATTTACTCATTATTGGGAATGGTTTTAATTTCCCAAGACCAATTATACCAATGGGAGCAGGTTGATTACTCATACAAGCATTGGGTAACAAGTGGGATTCAGCTTGCTTTTAAAACTCAAATTGCCATGTATAATGCTTATCTGGATAGTGAAAATTGGCAGCAGTCAGTGTGAAAAGGAAAAAAACAACCAAAACTGAAAATGGCTCACAAATGATCTTTGCCAGTCTCCTGAATTGAGATTTCTAAGGGGAAAAAAAAAAGACAAAAAAGCTTTATATTTTATTTTTACATCAATTTCTAGAAGTAATGAGATGGGCTAAGTCAACTGAGATAAAACAGAGAACCAAGAGAGTTATTTAGTTAATTATTTCCAAAAGAAAGTTATTATGGAAAAGGAACATTATATTAGTTATGCCAATTTATTGAATTATCTATAAAACTTAGCCATTTCTCTACTGCTTTGCTGAAAAGAGACTGATTTTTGTGGTAAATTCGAACAGAGCTTGATACCATATAGACTTCGTAACTGGTGACTGCTATTACAATTGTTATGTTGATCAGGGAAAAAAACTATATTTCATTGATATATATCATATATAGATAGCATATGTTACACACACACACACAATTTTCAGGTAATATTTTATATGTTCTCTATAATATTGTATATATCGTGTATATATACATATAATAACTACATACCTATTATATACACATATGGAATGAATATATATATATATATATATATATATAAATGAAATAATTCTCAGGTAAGAGTCACATGGTTTAATTCACAGGTTAATTGAGACGGCAGTAAAAACTGGAGTTTTGGTAGTAAAGTGAAAGGTGTTTAAGCAGAGATGAAAAGGTCTGGACCAACGGCCACAGAATGTTTGCTGCCTGGGTCTCTATGTACCAGTCTATGCCAGCTTCATCTCTCTGTGACATGCACAGAGTCTCTGTCCAGTCATCTTTTTTCTTGCATGCAGGGTCCATTACTCTGGGCTGACCAATCTCCAAGGACAATGATTACTTACCATTCATGCATTTGTTTATTCTTCACATTCCAACAAACCAGTGTCCTATTATTCCATCCCTCTGAAGGCCCTTCAGTAGACTCCCTTCCCTCAGGTTCATATATTTGAGTGACTGTCAAAGGACATTATCCTCATCTGTAAAACAACAAATACTCATTTAAGGGGTTTGCTATAAGGGCTGCAGATGTTTCTCAATCTTTAGGGTATTTTCATTGATATAGTTTCAAGGACACTACAGTTTCTGGTTTTTGGGTTTTTGTTTGTTTTGGTATGTATTTTTTCCTACTTCATGGTTATTTTCTGTCTCATATGCTGGTTCTCCACTCAACTTTTAAATTTGGAGTGTTCCAGGGCTCAGTCTTTGAACTTAGGATTATTTCCTTCCTAAGTGAGCTCATGAGATCTCATGGGCTATAATGTTATCATAGGCTGACACTCAAATTTATTTCTCTGGTCTTGAGTGCTCTCCATCTCAGGCAGCTGCCCACTTGGGATTGCCACTTGACTCCCTCAGGTACATGTAAACCAGAAATAAAATAAAACTATTGATTCCCCTGACCCATACTCCTTCATATTCTTTTCCCTAGTTTTCCCATCTTAGAAAACAGCACCATCCTGTGCTCATGCCAAAAACCAAGCCATTTTGATTCTTTTATTTCACCCTTTCACATCTTTTTATACCATTAGTAAGTTATATTGATTCGATTTCCAAAATATATCCCCAATCCAAGTGCTTCCCTTCATATATACTGTTGTCGTTCTAATTGGAGCCGTTATATATTAAATAGATTGATAACTTAAAAGAAATTACCTCCTAACCAGTCTCACTTTCTGACTCTTGCCCTTGATACAATGTACTCAGCAGGCAACAGATTTGTAACATTCTCATAAAATCAAATTATCAGCTTCCTTAAAACCTTCTACCAACTTTGTCACTCCTGGAATAAATTGTAATTTCTTTCCATTCCCAATAAAAACATTAGCTGGTTCAACCTTTACCTTAAATGTCTTAAATTTCCATTCTCCATGTGTAGTGGCCCCACCTTATTTCCCTGCCTCAGTCAAAACACCTTTAGTTCTCTGTCAGTGTCTTGGCACTTGTTATTTTCTCTCCCAAGATGCTCTCAGTACAGTGTTTCCCACTGCTCAGTTCTCGCACTTCAGGTCTCCATCAACTGCTACTTCCTCAGAGAGGCTTTGTCCATGACTCCACATAAAATAAGAACTTAGTGATGCTCTATCTCATTTCCCTGTTTTATTTTGTTAATTTCATTCAATATCAGTAGAACCACAGGGAAACACTTTTTTGTTTAGATATGATCAATTTCTTATTACTTATCCCTTGTTATTGAAAACGTTTTCATTTTTGGGAGAAGAGACCTTGTCTGTCATATATCATGTGTTCCTCAATGCCAAGAACAATGCCTCCTATATTAGAGTTCAAACCTTACATTCCATGAATAAATGAATGAATGAGGATTATGAATTAGTATTAAGGGGATTTGGCCTAATCAGAGAAGTCAGGAGGTCTGCCGTGTGGAACTGAGATTTGAGAAGAGGTTTGATGATTTTGTAGGCATGGTGTAGTTCCCTATCTGACCGGGGGTGGTGGGGGAACAGGAAGTGGGGGAGTTGAGCATTTCTGGCAAGAGTGAGAGCACGCAAAGACGCAGCGGTAGTAGGAGCATTGGTGCGCTGGAGGAACAAAGGGCTCATGTGCCAGGAGCTCAGTGGGCAAGAGAGCTGGTAGTACAGGAGGCGACTTGTTTTCCAACTGTTTCTCAGTGAAATCTTTATTCGTGTGTGGATTTCTAATACATTTCTGAGGCCCACTCACATTTCCTGATATTTTTGTTCTGTGAGGACCCAGAGAGATCTGTGTAGTCTAATAATTAAAAACTACCAATTTGGAAAAGCATAAATTTCTTGTAGGTAAGGCAGACTTTCTGGGATTTGTTTATTGGGCTATACTCGGAAAGGGTGGTACCTACATTATATACAGTGCCAAGCCCAGCCCTGCCATTCCAGGAATTTGGTTCTTAAATGCTCTTGGGGAGCTGCGGTGATAGCTCTGGGCTGGGTATTGGAACAATGGGCTTTCATCTCAGCGTTGCCATATAAGATCAAGACCTTCATTCGTCAGTGTTAAAACACATTGAAACTCACTGGTCTGGTCTACCTCAATAGCTCATGCATACCCTACCACTCAGAGCTCCAGTTTTCCTAAAAAAAAAAAAAAAAAAAAAAAAAAAAAGCAGGAGAATATAGAGCTCATACATTATCCCAGAGGGAGACAGTGCTCACACTGAATCCCAGTTGTCAGTTATTACCAATATTACCATCAGCGAATGACCTAACCTCTCTGAGTTGTGAGAATTAAATGTAATATATATTCCCAAACTCAGAGGAGTGCTTGGTATACAGTGATAGCATAACTGAAATTATTATTATTCATTATTATTGTTGTAGTTATTAATATTTACCTTCTGTAAAATTGTTTCCTGAACTGGTCAAGACTTAATTTGGTGGTCATACCACAATAGTGAGTTCTGTGGTCACTCTAAAAGGGTGGTCCTTGACTGGGAGCAATTTTCTTCCCCTGGAGACATTTGGCAATTATGTAGATTTTTTTTGTTGTTATAACTTGGAGGTGGGGCTCCACTGGCATCTAATGGGTAAAGATTAGAGATGATGCTAGAATATACAATGCACAGAACAGCCCGCTGCCTTACCCCACAACAGACTGTCAATAATGCTGCTGGTATGAAACCTAACCCTACAAAATCAGTCCCTGTAACTTTCCATGGGAGCATATAGCTTGAGAATTTGTCTTTGTTTTCAAATTTGCTTACCTTCCCTGCTTCCCACTTTGCAAATACACTTTGCTTGGAATACAGTAGGCAGTAAATAATATTTTGATTAATTGAATGCATCTAAATGAATGGTTTTTCTTCCCTTACCAAAACACAGCTACCTTTTGGAAAAAAAATGGCTAAATTGAGAGTACATCTGTAATTAGTAACTCAGACTACAAGGTTTCAGGATTGAGTTAAATGGCCTGAGCCTCTTAATTAGTTAAGTATTTAGAAGCACATCAATTTTAGTAACTGCAAACCTCTTAAACAAAAATTTCATCTCTAGTGTATGTCATCAACTTAGCTACATAGTTAAATTGTTTTACTTTTTTTGTTCTGTTCATATCCCTGCAAGAAAGACACTTTTGGAAGAGAATTTATGCTTGAGAGAATGTTATAAAAGTGATCTGTCATATTCTTGAAGGGAGTTGCTGACTTAAGGGAAATGACAATTTCATGTTCAATACCTGACTTTTAAGAAACTCACCTGAAGTCAAGCGAGAAGCCTACTCTCAAGAGGCAGAGAGAAGCACTTAGGTACTAGTGAGGCTATAATGGGTGAGGGGGTCTGTGCTTCTCAAACCTAACTACACATAAAAATCACCTGGCAAGATTAAATTCCCCCACAACCCTTACAATTTTAGCAAAATCTCTGGGTTGTGTCTAGCTATCAGAACATTACAAAGCTCCCCAAGCAGTTTGTATATGCTGCCAGGGCTGAGAACCCGTAGCTTAGGTGAAGAAATAATAACCATTATAATAACATTTGAGATGTTTTGAAAAGGTAAATCAGGCAACATTGCTGGGTTTTTAATTTGCAATATTAATAGATGTCTTGCTTTGCAGGGAACCATCAAGTCTTACACAGCATTAGTAAAAATACCTTATATTTGTGTTTTTATTGCCAATTTGTAGAATCACATATATATCACCATTTAATTCACAAAGCTACCAGCAAGAGTAATCAGAAAAAGTATATATAACTATGGTGAAAAAATTAGCTCAGAAAGCTCACTTGACTTATCCAAATTAGAGTTGTTTGGGCCCTTCCCTCTTTCCTCCATTTATTTCTTCGATATCATATACTGAGTCTGCTATGATGGAGGCTAGCCATTAACTAGGGCAGGAATCATGGCAGCAAGACATAGAATTCCAGGCAGGAGAAGGCTCTATGGTGCCTGGAATGTAGCATCATCGAGCAACTGAAAGAACAGGTTTCCACTACTTTTCTCACAGAATGCTGTGGCAGCCCTATGAGTTCATTGGAACCAGGGTTACCTCCTCTACAGATTTTGCTTCTTCATCTTCAGTGTTTATACTCTTCTCCTCTCCTCATTCCAGGCATTTAATCTCTATTTGCAACAGAAAGCCTTCTTTGTTAGATACGTATTTTTTTCCACTGTGGTACTGACTACCTCTACACAACCATTAAAGTGTGCCTCTTCTCCCAGCCACCGTATCAAGCATGTGACAAAGGACTGACCAATTCCGGTAACCTTTTACTCTGTTCATAGTGACTGGTCTATAATGTGGGTGTTTCCAGTATGGCCAATCCTACACCTTCCATGTGATTTCACTTGAGGATTTGGGAAACTGCATCTCTCTTCTTCGTGGATCATGAACTGTGGGTGTTGTGCCCTGAACCCACATGTGCCTTGGATTTTCCAATTACTTAAGCCAATAAATTCCTCTTACTGCATCAAGGAGTGTGAGTTGTATTTGCTAGTTTTGTAATAGAAAATTATCTGACCATTCCACCACATGTCCTAAAGAGTTCGGGCATTTGAATGTGCTTTCAATCAACCAGTTTCCATTTAGAATGGAGTTGCTACACGTAATTGAAAATATTAAGGACAGTCCCCCTCTAATCATAGCATGCTTTATATTCCCTAACCTTATGGAGTTACCCTAAGCATTATGGAGTATAAAGCATGCTTTAGTGAGGTGATTCTGAAAGTGCACTCCTGGACCAGCAGCATCAGCATCACAGGGGACCTTGCTAGAAATGCAAAGTCTCTGGCCCTTCTGAGGACTTACTTAATCAGAAACTGTAGGTGGGCCCAGCAATCTGTGTTTTAGCAAGCCCTTCAGGTGATGCTGATAGATACTAATGGCAGAGAATGATGCTGGAGAGTCAAACTATGCCCCTACTTTTCTGAATGAGAGGTAGTCAAAGCATATTTTGAGAAATATTATTTGGGAGATGTCTAGGCCTGTTGAACAATTTGACAGACCTAGACAACCCGAAAATGGTTAACTTATTATGTTATTATTAACCTATTAACCTATTTATATTGATAATGGCAATAAACAGTAAAAATAACAATAGCTAAACTTCACTGAATGCTTATTATATACCTGGGATCATGCCACTGTTTTTTTGGGTTGTTTTTTTTTTTTTTTTTTTTTTTACAGATATTAATTCCCTTTTGAAAGATGACACTGTGGAACTTTTTTGTGTCAGTGTCCCTCCAGAATGAGTTCTCAGTCCCTTGGTAACCATTCCTGGGGTTGATGATTCAGTAGGTACCTCTCCTATATTTGTGGGGTGCATTTTTGTGCCCCTCTTATTTTCTCAGAAGAGATAATACCATCTGAAGAACCATGGAGAAATTTTTGATGGTGAAAAGGGGAAACTTTGGTAAAGAATATTACAGATGAAAAATCCTTGCAAATAAATAATTACTTGCCTATTATCATGTGGGCATGCCTAACCCAGGTAGAATAATGGTTACCAGCCATCTGTTTTCAATATGGTAACTTGAAGCTGATAAAAATAGTCTGGTCCTGTGGTGAAGAAATCATGTTATTTATTTGGTGGTGGTGGTTGTTTTGAGCACTTGAAAGAATATTAGAAAGTGTATACTATAGAATTTTCCAATGCTGACCCATACCACCCCACTGGGCATCTTAAAATTCCCAGGGGCTTGTGGAAAGTATAATTTTCTGAGACTCTGAGTCAGATGATTGGTAATGGATACAGGAATCCATAGTATATGAAAAGGCTTTTAAGCTAGATCAGGACCATTGTTTTACAAACTGTGCACTGATTGTTCCACGGGCATTGTTATATCTGCCAGTTTTATTCGTTTTATATTCTATATTTCTGTATAAGACTTCATTTGAAGAAAGGGGTGTGCTATACTTTTTAAAAATCAATATTTTGATTTATTCTTTGTTTAGGTTTGTAGGGAGATTGGGATTGGAGCCCAGAACTCCTGACTCCCACTAAGATGTTCCCTCTGCCAGCACCCAAGGGCCAATAAAGATCAAGGACCATTGAAGGAAAGACAGTTTTCTCAGAACTCTTTAACTTTCCAGAAATAAGACAATTTTAGGGGTATGATAACTTGGGTAGTCCTCTGTGGCTTCTAAGTTATGATACTCACCATAAAGTCTGACCCTTTGTGATCTTGGCTTGTTCCTTCACAGAAATCTGCTGAGGATTACACTGCAGCTGTGTGTGTTGGCCAGTGTTTTCTGAGTGACTGTTAGAGGGAAAATAGCTGAAGTTGTGGTAGGCTTAAGGTTTAGAGCAGAGAAAATTGCACCATTCTTCCTTCCTCTTTTGGGATCTCCTCTTGGATATGGCTGAGCACCTTTTTGAGGAGAGATATAGATCTTAAGATTCCTTTTTTGGAAGTAAAAATTTAAAAAGTCCTATTTTATAAACACACACATATGCATGCAATCTCACAGAGGATGTTTCTAAGTGTCCTTTGTAAATATGAGGCCAACAAAAGAAAAAAAATTGTTATAGTTTCTCTTATTAACTGGCATACCTTCTGTTTGTGACTACTTATGTTCATTTAGTAATCTATAAAGAACTGATTTTGTGCTCAACAGATGACAACAGAGCAATAGGGTGGTATAGTACTCCTTTTCTTGTGGGGCATTGCCAGTTTTGTTTTGTTTGTTTTTATTTTGTAAAAAGAAAAAAAGGTTAACCTAAAATAAAGGGTTAAGATGTTCTTTTACCAAAGGAATGTTCAAGTACTTGCCCCAAACAGTGCATAGTCAGAGTGTTAAGAGCATGCCTGTTGGGAACTGTCTCAGCCTTGTTTCAGGGACTGTAGCCTCACCAAAGCTGAGGAAGGCTGAGGAAGGCTGAGGAAGGCTGAGGAAGGCTTTTCCCAGGCTGGAGCTGAGCAAGAAGGCCTTGGGAAAATAGGCCACTTTTTCCAGAGAAGATAAAACCTGTCCCCCTGGAAGGGGCATAGTGCCCACCTCCCTCACATCACCCTGCTTGGCCCCAGAGGATGGCTGGTTAATCAATAACAGGTAAGACCCCTCGATAGCAGGGGCTACCTAAGACAGGCACAGTCATATAAGGGTCATCAGGGAAGGACTTGGGGGACATGGTGAAGGGGCAAAATACCCTCACCCCTCAGCTTTGTCATGGCTGGAGTCCTCATTCTATCTGAAAGAAGTCTCCTTATGTCTTGGCTGCCCTGTCTGCTGCCTGACTAGGTCAGTGAAACAATACTAGAGGAAGGTATAGTCCTAAACTGGATTGGGTGGTTCCCAGGGAGAGTTAGGCCTGGAAAAGGAATGTATTAAATCCTATGAAACTTTGAGTTAATGAGTACTGATGTTTGGGGTTGAGCATAGAATGTGATCAGTTTCCCAGATTACAGGGCCAAATGGGTGCCACCCTGTCTACCAGACCCTGACCTGAGGCAAATCTCTGTGTTCCTTCAATTTTTATCTATGGTTTCTGTTTTCTGTAAACACAGCCTTTTGACATTGATTGATGATCTTTGCATACATGTTTCATACCCCTGTGCATATCATTCTCAATGAAAGCCACTTCAAGAGAAGGGCTTGGAGCATTCTCCACTAGAGGGAATCACCATCCCCTTTTCCTGGCAGGTGGAGAAGTGTCTGGAACAACTTATTTTACTTTCACCATCCGCGGTGGCCTGGGGGGACTCTGAGGGAATGGGGTACCCCCTCATCTGGTGCCCAACGTGCGGCCCTCCATCACATGCCTCTTATTTAGATAATGATGTTTCACTATATAATTCAATGGAGGGGAATTAGTCAGGATTCTTAGAGAAACAGAACCAATAGGATGTGTATATACAGAAAGAAGTGTATTATAAGGAATTGGCTCATGTGATTATGGAGGTGGCAAGTCCCAAGGTCTGCAAGAGCGATTCGGCAAACTGAAGACTAGGGTGAGTCAAGTGTATAGTTCCTGACTGAATCTGATGGCCTGGGAACCAGGCCTTATGGAGATGAGAAAGTGGGTCTTTTATGAGCATCCAGCTATGTAGATCAGGCCTCCACATGTAAGCAGACTCAAAGGTTAAGTAAAATACACAGCCTGGCACAAGTAATGCCCCTTCTTTTTATTACAAAATCTTTTAGTACAAAATCATAAGCATGTAATTCTGTAACATAACAATATCACACTCAAGCACACCATATGACATTTTAGGTGAAATGCTCAAATTAAAATTATAAATTATTACACCTATGTTATTACTATACCAACTACATTCAAGTAGGCTTTATTTCTGCTGGACCATGTATATAAGGTGTCTAAACCAAACTGTGTTCTTTTATCCCCAGTGTAAGAAATTAAAGTCACAAAAAAATTTAAACTATTTTTTGTGTACTTTCACCTTTAGCATTCATAAGTTGGGCCTTTACTGGTTTGACACAACTTACCCAATAGTGGGTTCTAAAGAAATCACAGTTGTCTGTAAATTGTCCTAGATCAATGGGTATGATGGATGCAGGAGAGACTTGTTTCCCTTATAGGACAGTAACTCAATTTTACTTATACCTGTAATACATTGTTTCTTTTAATGGATTCCCAGTCCTAATTCTCAGTATAAAGCTCAGTATGTAGTTGGGGTGCCTGTGTCTGACCAAATTCTCTGTAGGTCTGAGAGATTATTTCTAAATACCTTTATTCTTTTGTGCCTGTTCCATAAATTTTTATGCTGCCAGACTCTGAATGTGGTCTACAAGTAAGTATCAACCTCCAAATAAGAAAGTAGATTCTGACAGAGCTATATAATCAAAAGTAATTTTCCTTTTGCAATCATTTCTACAAAGAAAAATAGAACATCTGAAGTTGTTCAGTTACTTTCATTGTCTTACATTAGTATTATTTTTTGAGAGATGTCATATAATGCTAGGGCAAAGCTGAAATAATAATATCCTGTATCATTTTATTTTTTATTTTTTGTATTTCTCGCCTAACTTACTGCCAGTCTCTTTTCAACATTCCCACCATCCTTTTATATTTCCTGCTGGGCCAATCTTTTCTCAAATCAAACAGTTGAATTTTCTTATTATGTTTCAAGTATCTTAAAGATGTTCTTGTATTTCCAGCTCCCCTTGCAGCTAGAAAACAGTTTCATGAACTCCAGCCCACATGGAAGAGAGGAGAGTGCATAGCTTGAGGGACTTGCTAAAGGAAGAAAAGATTTGAGTGCTAGGATCTCCCATATGCTGACTTTGACTTTGGATATGAGTGAACCCAAGGTAAAAATAAAGACAGGTTGCAACAGAGGCATCTGGTGTTATTCAGAGAACATAGTGCAAATTTTACACAGACAATTTCAACTGCACTTGCTGGTAGAGAATGCTTATGAGATGTGAGCACATTCAATTTGAAAAAGAATTCTTTGAGCTCTTATTCTGTGCATTGCACTGGGAATGATGGAGTATACAAAAGAAAAAAAAGACATCATGTCAGGACATATAATCAGCACATGTGGAACATTTCAGGGGAAATATAAGGCAGCATGTGGTGGGACTCAAGTGTGGTATCACTGTAAGCACCTAGGAGACCAGAGGAAGGAGGGACTGTGTCAGATGAAGTGCGGCTTAAATAAGTTCTGAAAGGTTAGGAAGTACAAGGGTAAAAAGGAGAACTGTAGGCATAAAAAACAGCCTCAGGCCAATGTGGAGGGTAGGTAAAACCCACATGACTTTTTAAAGAACAGTTGAGTTTGTTACTGGATATCTTAGTGTGAGCTAGATGGTTCCTGAAAATGAAATTATATATGAAGAGAAAATATTTATTAAATGCCTAATATATGCTGGATACCACTTTAAGCATTGGGTTTACAAAAATAGTATTTGATACTCTAGAATCTCATTGTCTCATGAAAGAACCAAATAAGTAAATCCATAGTCACAAAATTAGTGTAAGACATGCAATAATGAGGTGTTTTAAGATGTCTTAGTGGCAGTTAGGGTATCATCTCCGTAATAAGAAAGGGTATTATCTAGGTGGGGATTGCTAGAAATAAATATAGTTTCTTTTGCACTGAAGCATTTAGAGCAGAAAACTGGATTAAGGCAAATTTGTGTAGATGTTATGGGAACACTCCTAAATGGCAAAGATGTGTTCTTTCTGCAAACCAAGTTCCAATGGGTTCTGACTCAAAGGCAGTGGCTCTTTTCTGGACCATTCAACCTCAGTATGCTGCTGACAATTTGAAGGTTTGACAAACTTAGGAGGGAAAAAAAGGGCCTGGAATCAAAGAATGTTTTCAGCTCTTTAGGATGCATTTATAATAACACATCCCCATTTACAGCAACGTAAGTGCTGCAGATTCAGGCGTCTGTAGTGCGAAAGCCAAATGGATTGTTTGAGAGAATGTGGTTTCTGCTGATAATTGGAAGAAGGATAAGAAGGTTATAAATAAACAATGGGCTGAAAACTAAACAACATTTAGAGAACAATTTTATTTGGTATCTCTATTTCTTATAATTAAGCCTCAGCTCAGTAATTTATTTGAAACTCAGTTTTCAATAATTTTTTGCAAGTCATTGGTGCTAGGTCTATGAGTGTGCTAACTGTGTTAAGCTGACCTATGGAAGTTAAGGTTCAAGAAATATGAAAAGGTTGTGGTGAAGTTTTAACTATCACTTACCCCCTATGTTAAAAAAAATCATCATATGAGAAGAGGAGAGATAGGCTGCTTTATATGTAGGCATTACAAAAATTCAACATTCATTCATTCATCCATTCACTATCCAGTACCTTTCATTGGCTAGCCATCATGTTAGTCTTTTGTTAGATTTTAAGATTAGGCAAGTTTTGTCTCTGAAATCTAGTTAAACAATTTGCAATACTTGATAGTAGTAATAATAATGCTAGCTAACATTATTATGTTCAGGTACTTTTAACTTACTGTGTTCCAGGTACTCTTCTAAGCATTAACTCATTTAATAACCTTATATATTTTATGAGGTATTATTATTATACTATTCCTTTTAAAATTGAGGCAACTGAAGCTCAGAGGGAGTAAGAAATTGGCAAAGGTCACAGAGCCAGATATTATTCCAATCCAGGGAGCCTGACTTCAGAATCTAGACTTTTAAATATTTTGATAAATATAGTATATATCTTGTCCATCAATGAACAAGAATGTATTGAATATATTCACTTATCTGTAAATATATTTCTAGTGCAGAGACCATTTCTACATTATCTCCTTATGCTTAGCACCTAGCATGGAAACTCATAATATATAACCAATAGATATTATTGAATAAATACTTCAAAGAATACCGAAAATACAGAAGATAAGGTTCCTAGTTCAAGCTAGTCATAACCTAATTACCACTGTAACTGCACTTTATATTTGTTAAGAAAACATTCTCAAAACTTGGAAATAAGGCAAAGTGTGTATAATATGTCCATTGAAAGTCATGCTTTCAGGCCCATCAAGAATCATTTCATTCTTTAGGAAAATGTACCTGTGTTTGACTTTGCCCTTTACTAATTAGTTAGACTCAAATACTAAGAATTTATTTTCTTGTAGAGTTTTGTATGGTAGAGAAGATAAATGCAAAGGTTATAGTTTTATTGCCCTATAGGCCATTAACCAGCTTTTCAAGCAAACTGATTTCATGCCCTATAGGGCATTAACACACTTTCCTAGCAAACTGATTTCAACATTAATTTTTTAATGCTTGTAAACAATTTTTAAGTTATTTATGTGATCCTGGGGCCAGCTTTACAATTTGACTAGTTCCCTAATTAATGAATTAATAAATCTCTGTCACATAATCATTCTATATTTGTATAAGTCATGTTTTACACTTTTGCTTTGACAACTTCCTCATCAATAGTTAATACAAAATATAGAATATATTTCATCTAATATTTGTTTATATGATAATTATCATAGCTAACAATTATTAAGGCATTATTCTAAATGTAGTCTATGCATTATCTAATTAAATCATTACAATAGCCTTGTGAAGAAAGTGCTGTTATTATCCTCCTTTAGACATTGAGGAAGTTGAAGACAGAAGGTAAATACGATGCTTAAGATTACTCAGCTAATATTGGTGAAGTCCAGAGTGATTTGAAGTCAAACAGCCTGATTCCAGAAGCTACCCTATAATCCACTATACAAACCCCTCCAAACGTGACCTTTAATATCCCAATACACTAATCAGTGTTAATTACTATATTAACCTATAGACAATGGGCTAAATAATAACTATCACTCATTGAATGTTTACCATGTGTTAGATACTGTGTCAAAGGCTTTACATATAATATTACTTAATGATCACAAAGATTAAGATGTCATTATTCTCATCCAGATTTGACTGACACGGAAGCTAGGTCTTAGAGAAATTAAGAGTACTATCTCAGGTCACATAGGTGTGATTCACAGAGAATCTGGTCTGTGTGATGCCAAGGCCATCTTCTTGAACCCTTTTATTTGATTTTTGGAATTTCAGACACCACTTGATTAACTTTTAAAATACCTCATATTGTGAGAGCAGATTCCAGTAAGAAGGGTCATTCAACTAAACAGTTTTCATATTCGTAGAGCATTAGTTAGAGCCAGCTTAGTTGTTCATATTATTGCCTGAGCTTATTATAGAATTTAGATAAATGAGAATACTTATGGTGATTATTAAACTAGAGTTTTAGTAATTCATTATAGTATATGAGAAACTATAGGCAAAAATTTGGAGATCATTAGCAACTAATGACAAAGATATCAGAAACAAGAATTATTTTAAAATAATAAAAAAGAATAATTTTTAAAAAGTAAGGGTGATAAAGTGGAAGATAAACATTCAGGTTGTAAAAGACACTAGATATTTAAGAAGGCATAGAATTTACATTGTCTTATAACTACATCACATTTCCCTGTTTCCTGTAATTCCCTGGAATACCTTTGATTTCCATGTACCTTCTACTTACCTAAATCCTACCCTGTCTTCCAGACTTGATTGGAAAGCATTATCTTCCATGCAGACTTCCATGGGAACTCTAGCCCTTAATCATCTCCCTACTCCTTTATGTTCCTATGGCCAAGATTCTCTAATTGTTTAAAAATCCTGCTGGATGCTCATTAAAATGCAGATTTCCCTCCCTAGAGTTTTGAATCCATTGGGCTGAGGTAGAATTTCAGACCAGGAGATCTGGGGAATGTAACAAAAACTAGTCCTCCTGGTAATAACTGCTTTAGGTTATCTGAAAACCAGATTTTGAAGAGTACTATCCTGAGCATTTAGGATTCAGAGATGAGCTAGAAATATATTTATTTAATCAAAAAGTGAGTATCTCCAAGACTTCTCTCTTTGTTCTTTCTCCTCTATTTTTGACTGCCAGTTTCCCTGAATCAGGAGACTAGATAGCGATGAGACTAGAGAGGCAGAAGAAAAAGAGAAATTTCTTTGCTTAACAACCCACCCTTCCAAATAAAACAGAGAAAGATAAGACATAGGGAAAAACTAAGGCAATCTCTATAAAGAAAAATGGTAGAAAAGATGGGAAAGAGAAAGGCTGAAAAGAGAGAGCATAAAGAAAGAAGGAAATTAAAAGGAGGGATGTTTTGGGAAGAGAGATTTGAAGAAGTATTGCTGTAGGTTATGAATGGGCCCCCTTTGATAGGAAGATAATATAGAATGAGATTTCTTTTAAATTATTTTTTACTTTTAGACCACTAACAGTTTCTCAAATATAATTCTGTATAGAGAGTGAGCCACACAAAGGCTCCAAAATTTATTAAAGTTACAGAAAGAAACTGTTCTCAAGATATTCACTGTCTGGTTGTAGAGATAAGACATGAGTGCAAGTGAGTATACTCAAAGGTTCAGAAGCTGGCCTCACAGCATGGCCTTGGTGTAGCTAGTTGAAAAGTCCAGGGGGAGAGGTTGCCAACAGCTAGTCAGTCTCACTATTCTTTAACGTCTGTAGTTCTTGTCTGAGTGAATGTTGTGAGACTTATCAAGTTGTACTGTAATTGTTCTTGAGTAGAGGGACCATGTCTTATTCATATTTGCATTCCTACAGCCTAGAAGCATGCTTTAATGTCTATGCTTTCAGAAAATTATTGTTGAATCAATATCATAATTAATGTGAAGATGAGCTTCCTGTGAATCCTTTAGCCCTTGTTTCACTCTTCTCACAAAAAAGGGAGATATGGCAGTATTTTACATAATGACAGAAAGCTTTTTAATATCATAAAGAATTGAACAGAGACCCTCCAGTATCTGTTAAAAAAGCCATGGCTTCCATGTGAAAGCAGAGGAAAAGATTATAGTGTTAGATGGACTAGGACCCTATAACAGTAATAGTTCACTCAAAAGTGTGGTATCATTCTCCTCTTCACATTTTTTAACAAAGAATATGAATATCATAGCCATTGAATAAGATACATTTAATGACACCTTTATCAGTGCAATTACCAAAGACAATTCTTAACAAAAGAGACAGAGAAAGTAAGAGAGAAAAAAGAGAGAATATGCAGAGATAAACATTCTCTATGATTAATTCTTACCCAGGGCACATAATATGAGCAGCCTCTGAATCGCCTTAATTCATCTCTGTCTGTTCCTCTAATTCAGATGATAGAGTGGCTCAGTTAAATTGAAATTGAGTAAAGTTGACAACCAAAGAGTGGCATTGTTACTGGCTGAAAATCATTAATTTTGATGTGATAAATTCCTTTCTAATGGGGGCATTTTTATTATCTCTTGTGTTTTTGTTTTGATGACTTTTTCCAATAATGTTAATATTTCAAGTAAGCCAGAGGAGAAACAAAACAGCCTAATCCTTTTTATCTAATATTATTATATTTAAAAAACTCCTTCTTGTGCTAGTTTGTTTAATGTAAGGTGAAAAATTAACAGGACCAAGAACACAACAAAATCATGATTGTAATGTACTGATTAATTTTGAAGTTTTATCAACATATAAACATAGAAGAAGTGTGAAATATTCTACACTGGATATCAGTTGGAAGTTTAAACCAACTGAGAATAAAACCCAGCCATCTGACGATGCCTTAGCCAGTAAATGTCTCCCCTCCCTTTGGGAGCCTGCTGTATCAGTGTCTTTGTTTTCAGAAATTCAAGGATGCATACTTGTTTCGGCAGTGCAGTGGGTCATACCTTGGCTATATAATGTCATCTCTAGAACTTAAAAAAAAAACCCTCAAAACCATTGCTCCCTAGAGATTTGTGTTTAATTGTCCTGTGGTACAGCTGGGCAATAGGATTTTTAAAAATTCCTCAGGTGATTTACTATGTGGACAAATCCACAACTGAATGGGGGCTTGTCTTTAGATGTGTTCAGTTGTGAAATCAGGTTAGACTCAACATATTAACTAAGACATGCTTCACACCAATATAATGGTGGATGGGTCTCCTCCTGTATGGTAACTTGATAGATTGGTAGTGGCTGCCTGGAGTATATTTAAAAGAATACCAAAGCTACTTGTAGCCTTGGGAGAAAATGGTGCTATGATTTAGTAGGAACAGAAAGAGTGAGCAGTGCTGTAAATACCATGCATTGCCCAGTCCTCAGTTTGCAAATATAGGCGCTTAAATTATGTTTAATTCAGGTGGGATTCACATTTAGTAAGTGGTCCCAATTCACCAAGGAATCCCACATTCTTCTAATCCAGGTTTTTTTTGCGGCAAAAATTCTCTTTGAGCTTATTCTTTTTTGCTTCCTCTACCTATACTTCCATGATTTTGGCCTTGAATGGTGACAATAGAAAACATTGGTTAAAAGGGCTCATAGCACCCCCTTTGGACTGAGATTCTTGAAGTCAGAATTGTGTTTTATAATCTTTGTATCCTGAACACCTAAAACAGGGTTTGGCATGTGGGTGCTGATATAAATAGTCTGTGCATTTAAATGACTTCACTCAGGCCACTTTCTGAAATACACATCTTCATACCTTTAACAGCCACCCATTTTCAAACTGTAGTTCTTCTTTTTCCTTTGGGTCTGCCTACTTGGGCATTGTCTTGGCACTGTTGAATGGGAGGTATCTTTGGTCAGCAAAACCTTTATTTTTAGTCCGGTAATCTTTCTGTACTGTCCCAGTTTCCTATGTGTCCTACCACACTGCCTCCTGGGAGTCTGACTGTGAAGCAGGTAGTCTTTCCCAAACATGACACTGCATTTTCTCTCACTTTTCATGTTCCTTTGCAGTGTGGCCTGGTCACTCCTCTACCAAGAAGCGGGGTGTTTCACTGCCTCCTTGAATCCAGGCAGCTTCTGTTCTGTTTTGACTAATAGATATGGTGGAAGTGATGCTGTGCTTGCTTTGGGCATAGCCCATGGTTGTCCTCTCAGCTTCTTATCTCTCCCCCTTGAAGCCAGCATCTCATAAGAATTGTGTCTACCCTGAGGCTCCCTCATGAAAGCCCTGAGCTACTGTGGGAATGCAATGCCATTAGAGATAGAAAGGCCAAGATGTACCAAGGTACCAAGGTGCAAGGTGCAGATGGGTGAACGGAGAGACCTTGACAGTGGGTCTTCTAGCTCCAGCTACTAACTGATGCCACATGGTTCAGATCCAAACTGCCCAACTGAGTCCTTCCTGGATTTCTTGCCCATAAAATTCTCTAAATAATAAAAATAAAAATATATTTTAAGTCACTAAATGTTAGAGTAGTTTGTTATGCAATAATAGCTAACAGGGACAGGCTCTGATCAATTCCTGTTAGTCTGTGTCCCCTCCACAATGCACTGCTTTTTGCCCAATGACCTCTACTTAAAGACAAGTTTAAAATTTCTGAATGGTCAAAATATCTCTGGAGTCACAGTGATCTTCTCCTCTCCCAGACCACAAAATGTGTGGCCTTGGACATATCATTTTCCTTTTCTGAGCCTCAGTTTTCCTGTTTTGTAAAATGGAGTAAAAAATAGATAATAATAGAATTGCAGGTTAAGTAGGTATTGTATACAAGGTACTGAGTACAAGGCTAGACAGAGTTGTTAAAAATGGCAAAAAAATAGCAATTTTCCTGCCTTTTTTTTTGTTCTGCTGATTATTGGCCAAACTGAGTAGCTGTACATTATGTTTTATCCTGACTTCATCCTAGTTACCCTGGGACACTCACATTCTCAGGATCTGGAAATATCAGGCCCCCTTTGAAACATCAGCTCATGGATGGTTCCTTACTAGCCACTGAGCATGGCTCCCTGTCCCCATCTTTTAGGTGAGCATGAAGAGCTCCCAAGGCAGTTTGTCTTTTGGCAGGTTTTCCTTAAGGAAACATAAGATTATCTCCTCTATGATATTTTCTTCTTTATTATGCTATATAATATCCCCTTCTACCACAGATGTGGACAAGGGAGTTGACTATGTTAATATAAAAAAAGTTATGGCTGGCATTTAAGTTTATAATTGTTGTGTATAGGAGACATAGGGACAAACCGAGTGTGGATTTCAAAGGAAAGTGTTTGCTGAACTCTTTATTCTGTATTATTGGCTGTTATTTTAAGCATCTTATTCCTCAACAGACTGTGAGCACCTTAAAATTAGGGGCCATGCTGTTTATATTTTTTGTATGTTGATAGCCTTTTCACAATTCTGATTAATGAAATGTGTATTTGAACAAAAGATAAACTTGAATATAGAAACAGTGTCTGATGACAGCCAATTATATCTTAGACCATCACGTGTTATCTTATTTAAAGTACAGATTCTAAAGTAGGATCTTAAATAACACAGGCAGGATTACTATAGTAAGTAGACCCTGAACATACTATAATTGCTCATTCTAAGATGGTATTTCTGGTCAATGGGTGGTGAATGAAATACCCAGGCTCTTTCCATTTTGTATCTCCCTCATCATATAAGGTTTTGTCTATATATCCAGTGTAGCAGGAGGCCCCAGCCAATAAGCAGTCCACATCACTTCTGCTCACTTTCTACTTAGTTATATACTTACCTCACCTCACAGGGCAAAATTAGAGAGGGAAATAGATTTGAATAGTTCTTTATGTGGGGCAACGCCATGTAGGATGTTTTAGTCTCATTCTTTGCCTCTAATCACTGATGCCAGAAAGCCAGAAGCAGCAGCACCCCCCCAACCCCCGCCCCAAGCTGTGACTCCAAAAACTGTACAGATGTTGCCACATGTTCCCTGGGGTACAAAATGACCTCTGGTTGTGAACCTCTAATCATGTCTGGTGTGCAGCAGTGCGGCAGGGATAGGATGACCACAATGAAAACTCCCATTTAAATGGAAAAGGATATAGGGCAGGGGGCTCAGGGACTAGGTGAAAAATGTAAAAGGATTAAGAAGCACAACTTAGTAGTTGCAGAATAGTCAGGGAATGTAGAGTACTGCACCGAGAATATAGTCAATAATATTGTAACAACTATGTGTTAGGTAGGATAAATAGTAAACCAAAGCAGGGAGGAAGAGGGAGACATGTCTCACCCACTAACTCAGCAGTCCTGAGCCTGGTCTGATAATATTGCTAGGTGTTTCAATATGAAAATGCCATGCTAACACCTTGAAATTCTATATATCATTTCCACTATCTGGGAAAGAAAGCCTTTGAAACTGTGTATTCATCCCAAGGCCTTAAAGGAGGAAGAGGCGGGGTCTACAGTACCCAAAGAAAAAGCCCCAAAAACTTTGGTTAATTGCCTACTTCTGGTCACTATCTGTTTTATGAGGGAGTCCCTAAAAGAGCCTATAAATAACTTTGGGAAACTGTCTTAACCTTAAATAACTGCCTTCTGGTCACATATCTGTTTTACAACAAGATAACCAAATAGAGTCAACAGCAAGATAAGGATTCGGTCTGACAGGTCCCCACACATACCTAAGTTTGGTAGTCATGTCCCCCCATCAATCAATATGTAACTTCTTCACCCCCATCCTACCAACTATGTAAGTCCTCAGAACAAAGACTTGATGCTCTTGCCACCCCTTGTTCTTCTTGTCCCTGTTCTTGCTGCCCTTTCTTTTTGCTACCCAAGCTCTTGCTTATCTCCCCCACCTTGGCAAGGCACGTTTTCTTACATGAGAACATATCTCTAATAAACCCTGCTTGCATGCTGATAGACTTGCTGATCTATAATTCTTTACTGTGTCAGCAAGAAGAACTCAGTTTGTCTTGTAACATGTGTATGATGTGTATGATGCCAGGTCAGCACTGGACACGTGGGGTTGGGGGGACTTTGTAAACAATATGATCGTCTAATCACTATGCTATATAGCTGAAACTCATATAAAATAATGTTGAATGTAAAATGTAATTGAGAAGCAAAATTTAAATTAAAAAATAAAAGTAAAAGAGAAGGATGCAAAACAGTCATCAATCTGGTCTCACACCATGGTGGATCCTGGGAATGATTTGAAAAGTGGAGTTTCTTGACTAGAGTCATTGGATTCTTCGTTTGCAGTCTGGGAGGAACTCCCTCCGGCTTACTTTTTCTCCGCTGGTCACACCTGAAATGCATACAGGTGCCCATGCTGAGCATTTGGAGCCTGCTTGCTGCTGGTGCAAGTCTTGAGCCCTTGGGATGTTTTATGCCCTAAGCAGTTAAGCCATTTTTCAGACAGGTTTCATTGGCGATATAATTCTCTCAAAACCTTAGTAGAGTTTTGATCTATTTGCTTCTAGGGAGTTCTAGGTAGCAGGAACGGCATCCTAAGTTTTTGCCTCAATGTATCCTCCCTATTTCTTTCCTTCCTTGTCCCCATGCCTCTTTCTCTCAAATTAATAGCACTTACCTTGAGGCTATCTGAAACAAAAGACAACGGTAAAAACATAACAACATTTATCTGTCTGTGCCACAAAGCTGAGTTCCTATTTTGTTTAACCAAGAAGTCTTAATGTTTTTCTTTTAAATCGTCCCTTGTTCTTTGTAAACTATAAACAATCAGCTTCTAAAATCCTGTAAAGTTCTTTAATTTCTGCTTGCACACCTTTGCTTATAATTACTTGCTATAAGCAGCAAGAAACAGCCAGTAAGCACTGATATTGTAGCCTAGTCCATCTGCTGCTTCCAGAGCAACAGGCTCAGTATGTACTTGATCTTCCTTTCCAGTGATTGTAGATGGCAGTTTTACCAGACATGTTTCTAGCTTTCTAGACCGAGAAATTTATTTCTGTACTATTGTTGCAGGTCCAGTGAGTTCTATAGCTACATATTTTATCAGTTTTTGTTAAAGCAGTACTTCACTTGAAAATGCTAATTTCTGCATTAGGTAACGTAGATTGAATTGCTTTAATACACAGATATTATGTGGTAAATTTTTAATTATATTAATATTAATAACTATTAGTATATCTATCAAATATATAAATATATATAATATGTCTAAATTATATATAACATAAAATGTTTCAAACACACACTAAAGTTTATTTCTTAATCACATAACTATTCACAGCTGGTATAATTTGTGGGTGGTTTTGTTCCCTAGAGGGATTACAAACATTGTTTCCTATCATTGTGTTGTTAGAAATGGTGTAGGAAGGGAAAAGGAAAATGAGGAGTCACATACCATTTCCACTCAAACTACATTGGCAGAAACTTAGTTACATGATTATTTTTTCATATTTTTTCATTTTCATTCAAAATAATATGATTATTTTCCAGCTGCAAGGCTGACTGGGACTCTTAGTCTAGCTGTGTGACCAGGCACAGGGAGTGATAAGGATCTGGGCAGTGGCAGCTCGTCCTCCATGCCCTCTATATTCGAATGAGTCTTGATCCCACTCTAAATTTCTGACTTCACATTCAACTTGAAGGGTAGCAGAATATGGCACCCTGAAATATGATTTAAGGAGTTCAATACATGTCACCCCTAAAGATGCTGTTTTAGTATATTGACTATTTTGAGCTGTAGGCACTTGAAAAGTGGAAAATGCATGCTTTTTCTGAACTCCCCTTGTTTCCCTAAAGACAGATCCCTCCATAGGAACTCAGTTGTCATAAATTGTCTCTCTGGAAGTTCAACAGGAAAGATTGACTCATTATAGGGGAGGACTAAAAGTAGACACCAAACCAAAACACTTTCACAAACTATTGTTACAGGAAAAACTCGGCTCTTCTTGCTGACACAATAAAGAATTACAGATCAGCAAGTCTGTTACCATGCAAGCAAAGTTTATTGTGGAACATTCTCATGGAAAAGAATGGTCCTTGCTGAGGTTGGGGTGAAAGGTATAGCTTGGGTGGCAAAAAGCAAAGGCGACAAGAGCAAGGGCGACTAGAGCATCAGGTCCTTTGTCCTGAGGACTTACATAGTTGGCAGGATGGGGATGAGGGAATGACATATTGATTGGTGGGTAAAGGTGGTGTTAGCTTCCCTCAGGGTGACATGACTACCCAAACATAGATATGTGTGGGGGCTTTTTAACCCAGAATTCTTATCTTGCTCCAGACCACATTTGGTCATCTTGTTGTAAAACAGATATGTAACAGGAGGCAGTTAATTAAAATTGAGGCAGTTACCCAAAGTTATTTATGGGCTCTTTCTGTAAGCACTAGGGACTCCCACATAAAACAGATAGTGACCAGAGGTAGGCAATTAACCAAAATTATTTTATGAGCTTCTTCTTTGGGCACTGTGGACACCCTCCTCTCCCCCTTCTAGACCTTGGGATGAATACACAGTTTCAAAGGCTGTCTTTCCCAGATAGTGGAAATGATGCATAGAATTCCAAGGACTCGCCACCCCCTGTGTTAGCATGGTGTTTCTTGTGATGTTGGAACACCTGGCAATCCTACTGGACCAGGCTCAGCACTGTGGAGTTAATGGGTGGGACATGTCTCCCTCTTCCTCCTTGCCTTGGTTTACTATCTTTTCTACCTAACGCTTTCATACTTCCTATCTGTTCTTCTAAGGGCCCAGTCATCTTTCCTAAAAGTCACTTACTCTATGCTTAGAGGCTTATATCCCCTCTTTTCTTTGTCTACTAAGATGGCATTTACTGCTGAATTCTAATCCTCCTTTGGAGTTACACATTTTTCAGTGGGTGTCCCTCACGTATATATGAGGCACACATGTTAATAAATGTCTGTTTTTCTCTTATTAATCTGTCTTACATTACAGGGATCTTAACGAAAAACTCAGAAGAGTAGAGGGAAAATTACTTTTCCTCCCTGACAAACTTAAATGAGGTCTTGTCCTTCCACATTAGTAAATGGCATGATCGTGTACTTGGTGGCTCAAGCCAGAAACCTGAGTCCCTTCTGTCATTTTATCATCCAGTTCATTTCTCCTGTTTGTTCATTTTAAATACAGCTAAGCAAAATTATATTAATCATAATCCTTGATTCATGAAGCTCTCTGTGGTTTTTCCAGTAACATCTTCCAGGATCCCCCTCTGAAGTAACTGCTATCTCTGATCTTCTCTTTGCTTTTTCTTAAGATATTTTTTCACATCTATATGTATTCCAAAAACATTTTGTTTAGTTTTTTAATGTTTATAAAAAAGGAGTTAGGATGTTTGCAATCCTCTGGGAATTTAACTTTTTACTCAATATTGCAATGTTAATACTTCTCCATGTTATTGCATGTACCTATAATTCTAAAAAATATATTGACTGTTTCTTAATATTGCAAATATACCACATTTTATTCATATTCATTTCAGTGTGCTGCTGTTAAACTAGTATAATTTTGTACATGCTTGTGCACATCTACTGTACACATGTAAAATAGTCTCTGTTGGGTATGTACTTAGGATTTTTTGGTTGTAGGATATGAGAATGTTCAAAATTACATAATTATTTCTAAATTGTTTTCCAAAGTGATCATTCCAATTTACATTCCCATCAGAAAGGTTTAAAACAATCTCGATGATTTATTGGTCTCGCCAACATTTGGTATTGACAGATTTCTTAATTTTTATGGATGAAATTTGTATAAAATGATCTCTTACCATAGTATTGGTTAGCATTCCCCAATTACTATTTAGTTGAACATCTACTCATATGTTTGTTTTTATGTGGAATGCTTCTCAAAGATATAAGTAGAGATTCTTTTTGTGTTGCATGAAGATTATCATATTGTCTGTAAATAGTATACATTTTATTTCCTCCTTCTAATCATTATAACTTAAATGTCATTTTCCTGTCTTATTTTGTTGGCTAGAATATCCAGTACTATGTTGAATCAAATGTTGTAAATTCTTTTTTCAGTTATGATTTTAAAGGGAATGTTTCAAACATTCCCCTATTTAGGATCCATTTGTTATTGCTGTTATTGAATATAATCCATTTATCAGATTAAAGACATATTATTCTGTTTTGAATTTACTAGGATTTTCTTTTAAAGCATGAATTTAATCAAATAAATCATCTGTATGTTTGGAGATATGCATTATAGACTTCCAAATATATAATATACATTTCAGGCTGTCAGAGAGATAGGAGTTAACTGGGGGTAGAAAATACACAAAAGTACATGTAAATGCATATACATGATATTCCTGTAAAACAAATGAATTTAGTAGTTGTTCTTCTTTCAAGAAACCTACTTTGAAAAATTACCTTTTAGAAAGTAGCATTTAATGTAGGCCTTGAAGTATAGATGAATTTTAAAAGAAGGTTATGGGGTGGGATGAGAAGAAAGAAGGAAGATATATCAGTTGAAATGTCTATTATAAATTAGGGTATAGAACTGGGAAAACAAAAGTATAACTAATCATTTGACCATAACCAAGTTTGTAAAGTAAATAGATAAACTTGCTAGTATTACAAATAATACATTTCAAAATGAGAATTTTAGAAAGAAATCTCACTAAAACTGCATTTTAGAAGATAAACATTTTAGTTAGATAAATCTAACAAAATGTCCTGTGATCAAAAAACACTTGTTTCTCTCAAAAATAGATTCCTTTATCAATAAATTTAAAAAAATATTGCATACTCTATCCCACACTCTATATTATGATATGATAAGATCTAAGAATTCCTGAAGTAAATTATCTTTTTCTGGCCATATTTTTCAAACATATTTGACACTGAAAATCTTTTCCTATATAACATATTAACATAGATGGAAAAGACTGACTAATTAGAGCAGGGAGAGACTGACTGTGGGGAGGTGGGGTCAAAAGCAAGTTTAATAGACCTCAGGGCATGCACTGAAGAATTTTCTTTTAAAATAAATACAACTGGGAAGCCAATTGTTTTGTTAGGAAGAAGGAAAAGCAGGAAAGTATGTAAGAAATGTTCACAGATGATATCAGGTTTTGGAATGTGATAAGTGGGAAAAGTGGAGCCATTTAGCAAAACTAGGAAAATAACAATCCCATTCACAACTGCTTCAAAAAGAACAAAATACCTAGGAATAAATCTAACCAAGACTGTAAAAGAAATGTACTCAGAACACTATAAGGCACTGAAGAAAGAAATTGAAAAGATACAAATAAGTGGAAGCACAAAGTGTGTTCATGGATAGGAAGAATTAACATCATTAAAATGTCCATACCCAAAGCAATCTATAGATTCAACATAATTCCTAGCAAGATACCAAGGACAAATTTCACAGAACTAGAACAAATATTCCGAAAATTTCTATGAACCACAAAAGGCCTCACATAGCAACTGCAATCTTGAGAAAGAAGAATAAAGTTGGAGGAATCACACTACCTAATATCAAACTATACTACAATACCATAGTAAGTAATCAAAACAGCATGGTACTGGCATAAAAACAGACATATAGATCAACAGAATAGAATAGAGAACCCAAAAATAAGCCCACTCCTTTATTGTCAGTTAATATTTGACAGAGGAAGCAAGCACATACAATGGAAGATACAATTGAAGATAGTTTATTTGATAAATAGTGTTAGTTAAATTGGACAAATACATGCAGAAAAATGAATCTAGACAACTTATACCACCCACAAGAATAATTCAAAATGGACTAAAGACTTAAATGCTAGACCTGAACCATAAAAATCATACAAGAAAATATAAGCAGTAAAATCTCAGACATTGCCCGCAGCAATATTTTTTTCTGATATATATCCTCAGGCAAGGAAAACAAAAGAAAAATATAAACAAATGGGACTACATTAAACTAAAAGGTCCTGGCACAGCAAAGGAAATCATCAATAAAATAAAAAGATAACCCACAGAAAGGGAGAACACATTCACTGATACATCTGATAAGGGGTTAATGTGCAAAATTTATAAAGAACTTATAAAACTCAGCAGCAAAAATACAAACAATCCAATTAAAAATTAACTTTTTCTTGGACTGGATGTGTCATTTCTCATCATTTTCTCTTTGGGAATTCATAGTTAATTTCATTTTATCAGTTAGCTTTATATGAGTGACTTCCAAAACTCTATGCTATCTTGGAGGTACAGACATATATATCCAACTGTTTGCTGGAAATTCTCACAAGCAACTCAGGTGTGGGATAGCTCAAACTAAATAAAACTTTCCACCCCAACTTTCCTAGTTTTGCTTAATGGCTCCATCCCCCCCTCTCTATTTATCACATTCCAGAACCTCCTATCACCTATGAATCTTTCTTATATCCTTTCCTGCTTTTCCTTCTTCCCTAATAATGCAATATGCTTCCCAGTCCTACTTATTTTCAAAGGAAAACTTATAAATGCATCCAGACTCAGAGAGCAGCCTGACAGCTCTGGGCAAGGGGGAGACATAAAATACTCATGAATACACCTAGAGGAGAACATAGGCAGGAAACTCTCAGATATCCCACGCAGCAATATTTTTACCGATATGTCCCCGAGAACAAAGGGTATAAAGGAAAGAATAAACCAATGGGACTACATCAAATTAAAAAGCTTCTGCACAGCTAAAGAAAACATCAGCAAAATGAAGAGGGAACCCACTGTAGGGGAATATATATTTGCCAATGATACCTCGGACAAGGATTTGACTCCAAAATATATAAAGAACTCACATGACTCCACTCCAGGAAGACAAACAATCCAGTTCAAAAGTGGACAAAGGACTTGAACAGACACTTCTCCAAAGAGGAGATACAGAAGGCCCAGAGACACATTAAAGGATGCTCAGCATCACTAGCCATCCGAGAGATGCAAATTAAAACCGCAATGAGATACCACTTCACACCGGTCAGAATGGCCATCATAAACAGATCAACAAGCAATAAGTGCTGGTGAGGGTGTGCAGAAAAGGGGACCCTAGTATGCTGTTGGTGGAATGCAGACTGGTGCTGCCACTGTGGAAAACAGTATGGCATTTACTCAAAAAACTAAAAATGGAACTGCCTTTTTACCCAGGAATTCCACTGCTGGGGTTATACCTTAAGAATCCTGAAATACCAATTCAAAAGGATCCATGCACCCCAATGTTCATAGCATTATATATCATAGCCAAATGCTGGAGGCAGCCTAAGTGCCCATCAGTAAATGAATGGATCAAAAACTGTGGTACATTTACACAATGGAATGCTATGCAGCAGAAAGAAAGAAGGAACTCTTACCTTTCAGTACAGCATGGATGGAACTAGAGAGTATTATGCTCAGTGAAATAAACCAGGAGGTGAAAGACAAATACTACATGATCTCACCTATAAGTAGAACATAATTGACAAAACAAACGAGAGCAAAAGAGAACCAGATAGACGGAAATAAAGAACATACTGACAGTGACCTGAGGGGAAGAGAGAGTGGGATAACAGGGGAATGAAGGGGAAGGGGCAAGTCAAGGGACATGTATAAAGGACTCAAGGACAAAGACAATCATGGGGGAGGACTGAATGTGGGAGGTGTGGTGTGGATAGGGCAGGGGAGAGTAATGGGGAAAAATAGGGGACAACTGGAATTGAACAATAAAAAAAAGAATTCATGGATATAGACAACAGTGTGGTGATTGCGGGGGCAGGATGGAGGTGGAAGAGTGTGTAAGGGAGGATAAATGGTAATGGAAAAAAGTACAAGAAAAAAAAGAAAACATTCTGGGTGAGTAGCCCTATTTAGCGACACAAGGGAAAAAGAAGTGAGTGAAGTAGGAAAAAAAAAATGACAGCAAACAAACACATAAAAAAAACTTACCCAAGGAGGAAAATCTAGTGTGCAGTATCCTGGAATGGCTCCTGGAAGGTGACCTGAAAACCTGTATTTTTGAGAATACTCTATTTTTGTTGTGTTTGGGATCTGAAGTATGCTTTATTCTAAAGGCCCCTGTTACATTGTGGGTTATGACCTAACTCAGGATAATAGCTTATCCAATAGCTTATCCGCTTCTGTGACCCAACTATTTAAAATATAGAGGGGGAGAGAAGGAGAGTTCATTTACAGATGAAAGCCCTTCAATTCATTGTCACAGGGGAGTGCTGTACCATCCTGACACACACATGTGTATCTAAGGGACCTAATTTGAATTGGGAAGTTGAACTGTAATGACCCCTTGTCACTCAGAGAACATGAAAACATTAGTTTATCATCATCCATACAGTAACTTAAAGCTTTCCAAATAAGAGGAGGAATCACAAATGCATCTCAGGTACAAACTGTATGTTTTATGGATAAGCACTGGTCAAGGCAGCCTGGAAAACAGTTGAATAATTGAAACTAAACTTATCGCTGACCAGTAAACTCTCCATTCTCATTAGTGATACATCTCATAGACTTCTTGCTGGCATCCAAGTCGAAGCTCATGACCTCACTGTTGTGGTATGCATCGAGAAAGCCAGCCAATAAGGGACTCTCTGTGATATTTTCAACCCCATACGCTGTGTCAAATGATCCATTGGGGCCAATTTTATGAGAATGGCTCCCAAATTCAAGCATCATCAGCTGAGCAAGTAATGCACTGTCAAAACCTTCCAGCTCCCTGGGATCTAGGCAATTTATCTCCTGGGAAACTTTTTATAAATGAACGTATTTTTCCTATACAATGAAGAAAAATGAAATGTACCCTTACACTCATATCTAAAAAAAAAATGATGGAGGGGCTTACTTATGAGAAGAGATTAAAAGAGCTTAGAGACAAATACAGGGAGAAATAATGATAGCTTGTGAATATTTGAAAGAAAGAAAAACAGAAGAGAGTAAAATTACAGTATTTAAAATGGCCCAGTAGGGGATAACTAAGAGTAATGGGATGAAAATAATGGAAACACTTAGGCTTATTCTCAGCGACATCTTGCTGGCAGTTAGATGATAGACTCATCTCCTGAGGCAAGTGACGGAATTGCTGTCACCTTGGGAACTTGAATCTGGAGTGGAAAAATACAAAGATCTGGTGGCAGACAGCAACTGTGCACTGGGAAAGACATGGAGTCACACTCATTTGTTCTCAATTTTTTATATCTTGAAATGTTGTGATTCTCAAGACAAATAATGCTCAATGACTGTCCTTGTTTATCTTGGCATCTGTGTATGTATCATTTATAAAGCTTCATGTATGTCCTCAGAGAATGATTTGTCTGATTTATGCTCTTATAGATAATATTTTTCCTCATCAACAATACATCTTTGTTCTAGTTATTGGTTCTACATGCCATTTTTTACATGTCAGTTGCATGCTTTTGATTACAATATGTATCCTCAGATATGTGCAATGTACATAAGAGTGACACTACATAAACAATGGGGAGGGGGTGGCAAAGGACACTTTGGAACCAAAATGCCACTACTTGCAGAGACATGTGGCACACAGAGGAGACTGTCATCTGATGCCAGTGGGTCAACTTCAAGGATGCCATGTACTCCCTCAAGTAGTATGAAATATGTCATGTAAGTATAGGCTCTTTTTTTTTCCAGGGGGAGGGGCAATATTTGTAGCACTTTTCAGCTTCTAAAGAGGATGCACAAGACTCCAAATTCAAAAAAAAAAAGTGAAAGTGAATATTTGAACCAGATAGTCATTGAAATTCCATTTCTATGAGTTTTGATGATGCTGTGAGAAAATGTAAAAATATCTTAGAATTTATTTCTGAGGACTAAAGATATTTCCATTATTGTCTAGTTCTCCTGGTAATGGTCTCTGATCACAACAGTAGAAAGAGAAAATGAGATATCTGTATGCTCTCAGGATATCATCTGATATCATCTCAGAATTTGGGACGTACTTTACCTGATCACATTTTTAAAATGAATTTGTTTTTGTGTGAAACTGTTACATGCTCTCATTAAGGAATTAATGAAATGTAGAAAAGCACACAGCAGAAAATTTAAAACTCACCTAAACTCAATCCTACTCTCCAGAAATAACTATTATTACCATTTGGTGGATGCTATTCCAAAAGTCTCTGTGTATATATGAAGACAGACATATATTATTATAAACCAGAAAAACTCTGTAAAAATGGCATTATTATATAAATGCTAGTTATCAGAATGGTTAATTTAAATTTATGCAAATTTAACAAAAATAAAAGAAACTCAAAGAAACAGAAAGAATTGAATATTAAATAACTATTCACAATGCAATGTATTGTTTTTCTCAATGATCCCTCTAAAGTGAAAAAAATAGTAGTGTGAAAAACATTAAAAGATTGTTAGGATTATTCTTTTTAAATACTATTACAATTTTATCTCTTACCCTCCTTATTAAAATATTAGAAAACTAGTATTCTACTTTCTCTAACCACCACTCCTAGTTTCCTAATATAGTCATATTCTTAAGTTTATTTCAGCTCTGAAATTCCTTTTTATTTATTTAAAAAATTATCTTGGAGCTTGTGTTTTATTTAATTTAGTTAATAAGACACTCTCTAGTACAAAACATTTGTGGAGAACTTACTCCTGATCTTTGAGTTATTGTTTTATTTCATATTGCATTCATCGATTATTATTTCTATTTCTCTCTATTGGAAAATATCCTCAGTCTAGTTACTCAGTGCTATTTATATTGACCTTGCTTAAGAGTATGATTGATTTAACCGACCATTATTCTTCATGGAAAAGATTCTCATCATCCAGACTCTCTCATGTTACTTTCCAGTCTATACTGGCTGCTTTTACTTCTTGTGACTCAATCATTTGTGTTTGAGTTTGGGGTTACAGAATTAAAATTATGATCATTTTTCCTTAAGAGACTTCTTAGGGATGCTATACTCTGAATATACCATAGATGAGTGAAGTTAGAATGGCGTTCTTGATACAGCCTGCAAATTGCCTAATACCACTGGTCTTGATAAAATGCAGAAAAGAGTTAATAATTTTTTTTGTTATCATAAGTTTCTGATTTTCTTTTTTAGAAAAAGACCTTGTTTTGCAACTGCCATGAGAAAGCTGTGTCTACCCCATTCACTAAGTGATTTATAAAATATCTGGTTAATTGAATTCATACCAATAACCAATTTTCTGTTCATTAAAAAAATCATTAAATTCCACTTTTAAGACATCCAACTAGTTTAAAAGGAAATCATAACTTATACTATGATATAAAAATAATGAACTTTTAAAACTTTATTAAGGAATAATTGACCGATATAACTGCATACATTTTAAGTGTACAATGTGATGATTGGATGTACATATACATAGTGGACATTTTGATTATTAAAATGCACTATAGCCCTGGCCGTGTGGCTTGGTTGGAGTGTCCTTCTGTAACAGGAAGACTGATAGGTCGATTGACAGGGCACACGCCTAGGTTGTGGGTTCATCCCCAGTCGGGGCATGGGTGAGAGGCAACTGACTGATGTCTCTCTTTCATGTCAATGTTTCTCTCACACTATTCCCCTCTAAACTCAATAAACATGTCCTTGGGTAAGGATTAAAGAAATGGCACTATGAACTGGTAAAGGATCAGTTTAGTTGAGAATGGAAACAAAATATTTCTGAATACTTCAGATAAGCCAGCATAAAATGTGTTTTGTTTTTCATTATTAGGCTCTATCTAATGAATTACACAGAAAACCACTTTATCTCCCAACTCTATTTTGTCTATACAGAGAGCATGAGGATATTTGATATGGTAATTCTCACCCAGTTGAATGAAATGTACACAAAACTTTGGTGTTCCAATCTAAAAGGAGTCATGAATCCTCAGAGCTTTAGCCTGGAAACCATCTTACTCAAATACTTCTCACTCCAATGTGGAAACTGAGGCTCAGGGTAGAAAGCGACTTGTTTAGGGTGTATGAGGACAGAACCTGGCTGCTTTCATTCCTGATCTAGAATCTTTTTCACTCCGCCACACAAGCTTCTAGCTCCAATCAATGTTTTCTCAAATACAGAACACCCGAGAGGCTCTTCGGCCCTTTCAGGGAAATGAGTCTGTGAGTGGGTGATTTATAGCTGCAATAATGCTTAGCCTGAAAATGCCCAAGGAAGGAAAACAGACTGTGATAGGTAGTGCATGAATGAAACCCGAGGCCTATTTATACACCTAGACATAGTGGCTCCTTCATCAGAAAGGCGAGGATAGGGGTGGAGAATAATTTGGAGGGCATAGAAAAGATTACTGAGGGCATTTTGAAATATTGCTATTGCATGTTTTTATTCTCTTTGGTAGAAATAGAAAGAAAAAGAGACTCTCATATAGACTGGAAAGGCATTAATTATAGACACAACTGGGAGCAAATATCTGGAACACTTTTTCTAGCAGGTTTAATGTACCTAAGTCAACTTATATATTTGTGGTTAAAAAGTAAATCCTCTATAAGAAATAATAGCAAATTAAAAGGATAAAGAATTAGTATTCAAATAATTGTAATATCTACTGTTAGTTGAAAAGAATCACAATACAGAATATTATGTTATATATTTTTTATCTTATATTATATTAATTATATTATATTATATATATAGGAAGGTTGAAGAAAATGCGATGATATCTATATATGTATTTATGTAAATATATACAGAAATACTATAATATCTTTATATATGTATTTCTATAAACTTTATATACAGGGCCTGTGAGAAGTAATTCTTGCGTGAATGTGGTTGGTAGGGTGATAATACAGGTGTAATAATTGATAGTTGTAATTTGAACATTTCACGTAAAATGTCATATGGTGTGCTTTAGTGTGATATTGTTATGTTACAGAATTATATGCTTATGATTTTGCAATAAAATATTTTGTAATAAAAAGGGGCATTATTTGAAACAGACCTGTATATCTATAAAATACTGTAGTATTTATATATGTATTTATATAAACATATACACAAATTCTTATCTATTTCAATATATGTATAAAGTGTTATATATAAATGCATGGTAAAAAGTCACAAATGATATACTCTAGATTATAATTCTAAATCAGAACAGAGTTTACCCTCTCTGGGGACATTGAGCCATGTCTAGAAACATTTCTGGGTGTCACAGTTGAGGGCAGGGGGAAAGCTACTAACAGGTAGGGGATGGAAGTCAGGGATTCTACTAAACATTCTTCAACAAAGAATTATCTCACTTACAATGGCAGTCAGTCAGTTGTGCTGATATTCTGAAACCCTGCTCTAGATTGATCACAATGTTTGTCTCTGGAGGGTCAAGCGGCACCTAGGAACTGGAATGTTGTAGCTTTAAGCAGAACTTTCACTTTATTTGTACTATTTGTACTTACACTAATGACAATGCATTAATATGTTATTGGTACATTTTTTAAAAGTGAAGTTTAAAATACAATAGATGTCCAATGTATTGCCAAATTTAGATTTTTCCTTAAGTATATTAACATGAAACTTGGTGATAAACAACTTGGTGATAAGTGCTATTTTAATGGTACAGCCTGCTGTTTTGAGAGCAAAGCAAAACTGTGTTTCTCTAGGGTGAATGGCTTTTTATGGAATGTAAATGAGATTTATTGATTGGAAAACATTTCAAATCCTGTTGAAACTTTTGCAATTTCCAATTCTCATAGGGCTTATAAAGACATCTGTTTAGAGTCTCTATACTTGATTAATAAGACCCTCTCCACCATTACTCTGAAGTGTATATGTGTGTGCGAATGTGCTCTTTAAAGAATGTATTTGAGTCATTTGAGTGATGAGCCATTTTGCATGCCAGTCTTTTGTACTTTTTATTATAAAATATTACCAGTGGATGGAAGGTTCAAGGAAATACTAAAATAAACCCCTATGTAGATACCAGCTAGGATGAACAGATATTTGCCATATTGGATTCAAATTTCACTCCCTTTATTGATTGTTCTTTCTCTCTTTAGAAAATATAGCATTACAGGTAAAGCTAAAAACCTACTTATTCCCCCACATTCCCTACCCAGAAATAACCCTTGTTTTGAACTTGGTGTATAATCCCTCCTATCTATGTTTTTGACTTTGAAAATAGAATTAATCTATCACACACACATACTCCTAAATTGTGTTTTCTTCAAAAGTTTATGTGGATGGTATCCTTCTGCATTATCTTTTCTTTCATGATTACATCAATCCAGGTAGACACAAGCAATTCTAGTCTATACATTTGAAATGCTGCATGAATCATATTCTATCATGCAAAAATATTACAGATTATCCATTTCTATTTAGTTTCTTTTTCAAAAACTATTATAAATAATGTTACAATGAACATTACTGTTCATGCTGCCATGGTTATGTGGATGGAAGTTCCTGTAAGCAAACAGAGGGTAGCGCAAAAGTAGGTTTACAGTTGTTCATATGGAAAATAATACAATAATTAACAAATACTAATACAAGAATAAACTCTGTGTTTCACATACTCACAGCTATAAATCTACATATGCCCCACTCTGTATTTTCAGAAAGGAAATTGCTAAACTATCATAAATGCACATCCTCAGATGTTACTAGATAGTGAATAAATACTCTGCTCTTCAATTTTAGCTAATTTTTAGCCTCACCAACAGGGTATGTTCTTGTGTCATCATATCCTTGCAAACACATGGTTCTTTGATTTTTTGGCAAAAATTACTCTGATGGGTACAAAATAGTATTTCATTAATTTTTATTTTTCTAATTACTAGTCATGCAACAGCTTTACATCTTTTATTCTACACTACACTCATTCTCTACACTACACTATATTCTCATAGTGTACATTCTAGGTAATAAACTTTTGCCTATGATAGTGATATAAATTTATCAATTTTTCCTTTTATGGGTCATGATTTTGGCATCGAGTCTAAGATCTCTTTACTCAGTCTTAGATACCAAATAACTTTTCTTATTTTTTTCTCATATTTTTTCCCAAAGGTTTTAGAGTTTGGTGCTTTACACTTTAGTTCATGATCCGTTTTTAAGCTAACTGTTATATAATATGTGATAGTAAGGCCCCACATAGCAGCAGTGATTATGAGAAAGAAGAACAAAGTTGGAGGAACCATACTGTCTTTACTGCTTCCAATAAAAGACTATAAGGCCATTGTAATAAAAAGAAAAAGCATGGTACTGGCATAAAAACAGACACGTAGATCAGCAGAACAGAACAGAGAGCCCAGAAATAAACCCACACATTTATAGTTAATTAATCTTCAACAGACAGAGCAAGCATATACAATGGGCTAAAGATAGTTTATTCAATAAATAGTGTTGGATAAATTGGACAGAAAAGTGCAGAAAAAAGGAAACTAGGCCATCTTTTTAAAAAATATTTTATTGATTATGCTATTACAGTTGTCCCAATTTTTTCCTTTCTGCCCCTCTACCCTGTATTCCTCATTCCCTCAGGCAGTCCCTTCCCCGTAGTTCATGTTCATGGGTCCTGCATATAAGTTCTTTGGCTACTCCATTTCGTATACTATTCTTAACACGCCCCCTGTCTGTTCTGTACCTATCAATTTGTATTTATTAATCCCTGCACTTTCCCTAATTCTCCCCTTTCTCTCTCCCAACTGATAGCCCTCCAAATGATCTCCATATCTAGAATTCTGTTTCTGTTCTGCTTGTTTGCTTGTTTGTTTTTTAGATTCCAGTGTTGATAGTTGTGAATTTATTGTCATTTTAATGTTAATAGTTTTGATATTTTTTAAAAATAAGTCCCTTTAACATTTCATATAACAATGGTTTGGTGATGATGTACTCCTTTAATTTAGTTTTACCTTGTCTGGGAAGCACTTTATCTCCCTTCCATGATTCTAAATGATAGCTTTGGTGAATAGAGTAATCTAGATGGAAGGTCCTTGATTTTTATCACTTTGAATACTTCTTGCCATTCCCTTCTAGCCTGCAAAGTTTCTTTTGAGAAATCAGTGACAGTCTTATGGGAACTCATTTGTAGGTAATTGCCTGCTTTTTCTCTAGCTGCTTTTGAGATTCTCTCTTTATTTCTAACCTTTGGCATTTTAATTGTGATTTGTCTTGGTGTGGTCCTCTTTGGGTCTATCTTGTTTGGGATTCTACGTGCTTCCTGGAATTGTATGTCTATTTCCTTTAACAAATTAGAGGAGTGTTCTTTAATTGTTTTTTCAGTAAGTTTTTAATTTTTTGCTGTTTCTCTTCTTTCAGCACCCCTATGATTTGAATGTTGGTACGTTTGAAGTTGTCCCAGAGGCTCCTTACCCTATCCTTTTTTTTTGGAGGTGGGGGGAGGCGGTTCTTTTTTCTTCTTGCTGTTCTGAATGAATGTTTTTTTCTTCCTTATATTCCAAATCATTGATTTGATTCTTGGCTTCATCCCCTCCACTGTTGGTTCCCTGTACATTTTTCTTTATTTAACTTTGTATAACCTTCACTTTTGCCTGGGTCTTTTTATGCAGTTGAATTACCCAATGAGTTTCTTGAGTATCCTAACAACTAGTGTTTTGAACTCTGCATCTGATAGATTGATTATCTCCATTTTGTTTAACTCTTTCTCTGGAGTTTTGTTCTGTTCTTTCATTTGGGATATATTTCTTTGTTTCCTAATTTTGGCAGGCTTCCTATGTTTGTTCTGTTTATTAGGTAGAACTGTTTTGACTCTCTGTCTTAGTAGTGCAGCTTATTGTAGAAAGGTGCACTGCTAAGTTGGATGGGGTGGAGCCTTAGATAATCATTAGGGCATGGCAATCCATTTGAACCAGGTTGATGAAGTCTCTGATATGGTGTTGCTACTCTATGGCTCTGTGTGTTGGAGGGCTCAGAAAGGGGACAATGCTGCTGCCTGCCCTCTGGAGTTTTGTCCAGAAGGAAGTTGTTCTTGAGCACTTGCCTTGATGCTAGACACTTCAGTTTCTCCCAGCATGCCATTGGTGCCCTTCCAGTTGCTAACCTGGTGCTGAAGCCAGAGGGAGTGAGTCTGAATAAGTCTTAAGTCTGTTGCGGGTCCTTTAAGAGGAGGCTCCTGAGAATCCTGCAGTTTCAGCTGCCACCCCAACCCCCACTGATTTTATAGCCAGAAGCTATGGGGACTTACCTCCCTGGCAATGGAGCCCTGGGTTAGGTGGTCTGGTATGGGGCTTGGATCTCTTGCTCCTGAGGTACTCCCCCCAATTTTTATCCACCACACATTGGTTTAGGACCGCCCATTTCGTGTCTCTGCATCTCTGCCCTTCCTACCTGTCAGGATGACTGTGGCTTCTTTAATTACTTGGTTATTGGACTTCCAAAATGATGATTTTCTGACAATTCTGGGACATATTGTTTTATAATCTAGTAATTTTTGCTGTAATTGTGAGAGGAGGCAAGCAGTGTTTAAGTATGCCTCCATCTTGAGGAAAAATTAGACCACCTTCTTATACCACACACAAGAATAAATTCCAAATGGATCAGAGACTTAAATGTTGGACCCAAAACCATAAAAATCATAGAAGAAAACATAGGCTGTAAAATCTTGGACATTGCTCATAGCAATATTTTATCAGATATATTTCCCCAGGCAAGGGAAATAAAAGAGAAAAAATAAACAAATGGGACTATATCCAACTAAAAAGTTTTTGCACTGCAAAGGAAATCATCAATAAAATAAAAAGACAACACAAAGAGTGGGAGAACATATATGCCAATACATTTGATGAGGGGTTAATATCCAAAATTTATAAAGAACTTATTATCCTTTTGATGTCCTCAGTATCTGTAGTGATATCTCCTATTTTATTCCTGATTCTAGTAATTTGTACCTTTTCTCTCTTTTTAAAATTATTTGTCAGTCATGCTAGAGGCTGATCAGTTTTCTTTTTTTTAAAAACCAACTCTATAGATGAATCCAGTAAAGTAGCAGGATACAAAATAAATATCCAGAAATAGGTTGCATTTTTATACACTGATAATGAAGTATTAGAAAGGGAAACTAAAAACATTTCACTTACAATTGCATAAAAAATACCTTGGAGTAAATTTCACCAAGTATGTATATGACATGTACTTAGAAAATTATAAGACACTGAAAAAAGAAAATGAAGATTATACAAATAAGTAGAAGCATATACTGTGTTTAAGTATAAGAAGAATTAACATAATTAACATTTTTATACTACCCAAAACAATCTATAGATTCAATGCCATTCCTAGCAAGAGATCAATTACATATTTCACAGAACTAATACGAATATTCTAAAAATTTATATGGAATCACAAAAGACCCCATGAAGCCACAGCAATATTAAGAAAGAAGAATAAAGTTGGAAGAATCATGCTACCTGATAGCAAACTATACTACAAGGCCACAGTAATGGAAACAGCATGGTACTCGCATAAAAGCAGATCTGTAGATTAATGGCACAGAATAGAGAGCTCAGAAATAAACCCACACCTTTATAGTCAATTAATATTCAACACAGGAGGTAAGCACATACAAGGGGTAAAAATAGTCTATTCATTAAATGGTGTTGGAAAATTTAGACATGTGCAAAACAATGAAATTAGACCACCTTCCTACACTATTCACATGAATAAACTCAAAATGTATTAAAGACTTAAATGTAAGACTTGAAACCATAAAATCCTAGAAGAAATCAAAGGCAGTAAAATCTTGGACATTGCTCATAGCAATATATTTTCTGATATGTCTTCTTGGGTAAGGGAAACAAAGGAAAAAAATAAACAAATGGGACTAGATCAAACTAAATAATTTTTGCACAGCAAAGGAAACCATCAACAGAATGAAAAGACAACCCACTGAGTGGGAGAACATATACACCAACAATACATCTGATAAATTTATAAAGAACTTACACAATTCAACACCAAAAAAACTCCAAACAATCCAATTAAAAAAGGACAAGGAACCTGAATAGACACTCCTTTAATGAGGGCATACAGATGGCCAATTGACACATGAATTGAGGCTCAATGTCACTAATCATCAGAGAAATGCAAATCAAAACCACAATGAGATATTACCCCACTCTTGTCAGAATGGCTATCATTAATAAAGCAACAAACAAGTGCTGGCAAAGATGTAGACAAAAGGGAATCCTCATGCACTGTTGGTGGGACTATAGATTGATACAGCTACTGTGGATCACAGTATGGAATTTCCTCACAAAATTAAAAATGGAACTGCCTTATGACCCATTGATTTCACTTTAGAAAATACTCTTGTATCTGAAGAAACCCAAAACATAGGCACTCTATGTTCATTGCAGCATTGTTTACAATAGCCAAGATTTAGTAGCAGCCCAAGTGCCCATAGTAATGAGTGGATAAAAAAGCTATAGTACATGCATATAATGGAATATTACTTAGTTATAAAAAAGAAGGAAATCTTATCATTTGTAACAACGTGGATGGACCTAGAGGGTATTATGCTAAGTTGAAATACGCCAGTCAGAGAAAGATAAATACAATAATGATCTCACTTATATGTGGAATCTGATGAACAAAATAAAAAAGAAACAGAATCATAGATGCAGAAAACAGTAATTTGTCAGTCATGTTTTGTTGGTCTGTGTGTCAGACATGTTAGAGGAAAGGGGGTTTGGGAGGCTGGGTGAAAAATGTGAAGGGATTAAGCAAAAAATTAAAATAAAAAACAGTCATAGACACAGACAACAACAGTACGGTGATTACTAGAGGGAGATGAGATGGAGGTAGGTAGAAAAAGTAGAAAAGGGTAAAGGAAGGATAAATGGTGATGGAAGGTGACTTGACTTTGGGGGGTGAAGCCACGTTACAATATACAGATGATGTCTATAGAATTATACACCTGAAACCTACATAATTTTGATCAATGTCACCCCAATAAATTCAATAGAAATAAAAAACCCAACTCTTATTTTCTCTATTGTTCATCTGTTTTCAACTTCATTGATTTCTGTTCATATTATTTCCATCTTCCTACTTGCTTTTAGTTTATTTTTCTGTTTCTTGAGGTAGAAATTGGAGACATTTCTTCTTGTTTAATGTATGCAGTTAGTACTATAAATTTCCTTCTCAATCCTTGTATTTTAGCTGTATCCCACAAATTTGGAAATGTTGCCTTTTCATTTTCATTCAGATCAATGCATTTTTAAAAGCTTTCCTGAGACTTAATCTTTGACATATCTATTATTTATAATTGTGCTTTTTATTTTGCTTCCAATTGTTGGGAGATTTTATTGGTACCCTTCAGATATGAATTTCTCTTTGATTCCATTGTGGTCAGGGAAACTACATTATTTTAATTCTTTCAAATTGGTTGAAGTTTGTTCTATGGTCAAAGGTATATTTTTTTAAATAAAAGTTGTATGTATTTAAAGTTGTACTTGACCATCAAGTACAACATAATGTTTGTTACTCATGTACATAGTGAAATTATTAAAACATCCAAATTAACATATTCATCTCCTATTACAGCTTCATAATAATAATAATAATCCTACTTTTGCCTCATTCTGTATAATTTACATAACACTGTATAAGTTTAAGGTGTACAATGTGATATTTTGATACATATATATATTGCAAAATGTTTACCGTGATAAAATTAGTTAACACATTCTTCATCTCAAATAATTACCATTTTTATTGTTTTAATAGGGTGTACTTTAATACTCTACTCTGATGGCAACTTTCAAGTATACAATACAGTGTTGTTAACTATAATCATCATGTTGTAATGTAGACTCCCAGAACTTACTCATCTTATGCTGGAAGTTTGTACTCTAACCAACATCTCCCCATTTCCCTCACAATTGAGCCACTGGCAACCACCATTAATTTCTTTTTCTACCAGTTTGTTTTTATATTTCACATATAAATATTATGATAAAGTTGTATTTTTCTGTCTAACTTATTTCACTTAGCATAATGCCCTCAAGATCCATTCACCTTGTCCCAAGTGGCAAGATTTCCTTCCTTCTTTATGGCTGCATATTATTCCTTTGTGTGTTTGTTTATGTATATCACATCTTCTTTATCCATTAATCTGTCAGTGGACATTAGATTATATCCATGTCTTGTATTTCTGTGTCTCAGCTATTGTGAATAAAGATGCAATGAATATGGAAATGCAATATCTCTTTGAGAGAGTTATTTTATTTCTCTTGAGTATATACCTAGAAGTCGAATTGCTGGACCATATGTTAGTTTTAATTTTTTGAGTTAACTACATACTATTTTCCATAGTTTGTACCTAGTTACACTCCCAACAGTGGTGTTACAGGGTTCTCTTTTTTCTACACTTGCTATTTCTTATTTCTTCTTTGTTTTAACAGTCACTATAACAAGTATGAGGTTATATCACATTGTGGTTTTGATTTGCATTTCCCTGGTGATTAGTGATGTTGAGCATATTTTCATGGGTTATTTTTTTTCCATTGGTAGGTCTTCTTTGGAGAAATGTCTATTCAAGCCTTCTGACCATTTTTAAACTGTATTTTTTGCTGTTGTCAATTGAGTTACATGAGTTACTTATATGTTTTGGATAATAACTCATTATCAGATAGATGGTTTCCAAATATATTCTCCCATTCTGTAGCTTATGTTTTCACTTTGGTGATAGTTTCTTTTGAGGCAGAAGTTTTTTAGTTGGATGTAGTTCCAGTTGTTGTTTGCTTTTGTTGCTTGTGCCTTTGGGTCATATTAAAAAATCATTGTCAAGACCAATCTTAAGGAGACTTTTTCCCTGTGAGTTTTCTTCTAGAGTTTTATGGATTAAGTCTTATGTTCAATTCCTTAATCAATTTCAAGGTCATTTTTGTGAGTAGTTTAAGATAGGTGTGTGATTTTGCTCATTTTTTTGACCATCTTCACCCATTTTACACATTTTGAAAAGAATTTCATTATTTTGCATGTGGTTATCCAGTTTTCCCTACACCATTTATTGAAATTACTGTATTTCTCCCCTTCCCATTGAATATTCTTGGCTTCCTTGTCAAATATTAGTTGACCATATTTGTTTGGGCTTATGTCTGAGTTCTGATTCTGTTTTGTTGGTCTGTGTGTCTTTTTTTATGCCAACATCATATTGTTTTGATTAGTATAGACTTGTAACATAGCTTGAAATCAGGAACTGTGGTGCCTGCAGCTTCACTTTATCTCAAGGTTGCTTTAGCTGTTTAGAATAATTCATGGCTCCATACAAATTTTAATACTGTTTTTATATTTCTGTAAAATATACCATTGGAATTTTGTTAAAGATTTAGTGGAATATATATATTGCTATTGGTAGGATACACATTTTAGCAATATTAATTTTTTAATCCACGAACATTAGATCTTTCCATTTATTTGTGTCTTCTTTGATTTCTTTTATCAATGTTTTATAGCTTTCAGCATGCATATTGTTTACCTCCTTGGTTAAATTTAGTTGTATTTTATTCTTTTTTAATGTTATCATAAATGAGATTTTTTATTTCATTTTCACTGTTGATCTAAAAAGGCACAACTTATTTTTGTATGTTGCCTTTGTATCATACATTTTTACTGAACTCATTTATTTATTCCAACAGTTTCTTTTTTTTTATGAAATCTTTAGGGGTTTATACATATCGGGTCATAACTTCTGCAAATGACGGTAATTTTACTCCTTTATTTCTCATTTGGATGTTTTTACTGTTTTTTTTTTCTTGTTTAATTTATCTTGCTAGTACTTCTAGTACTATGTTGAATAAAAGTGGTGAGAGTGGAAATACTTGTCTTATTCTAGATTTCAGAGGAAAATCAGTTTTCCCCAGTATTGATGATGTTAACTGGTATTTTCACAAATGGCCTCATTGTGTTGAGGTAAGTTAACTCTATACCAACTTTTTAAAGAATTTTCATCATAAATGGGTGTTGAACTTTGTCAAATGCTTTTTCCGTATCTATTAAAATGACCATGTGGTTTTTATCTTTCAGCCTGTTAAGGTGGTATACTAAATTGATTTGTATATCTTAAACCAACCTTACATCCAGGGATAAATCCCACTTAGCCATTGTGTGTAAAATTCTGATATGTTATTGAATGTAGTTTGCTACTATTTCATGGACAATTTTTCCGTCTCTGTTCATCAGCCTGTAGTTTTCTCATAGTGTCTTTGTCTGGCTTTGTTATCAGGTTCATGCTGGCCTCATTAAATGAGCTTGGAAGTATTTCCTCTACTTATATTTTTTGGAAGAGTGTAAGAAAGATTGGTATTATTTTAATGCTTGGTATAATTTAGGTGTACTGTCATCTGGACCTCTACTTTTCTTTTTTGGGATGCATTTAATTGATATTTTAGTTTCCTTATTTGTTATTGATCTGTTCAGGCTTTCTATTTCTTCTTGATTTAGTCTTGGTAGATTGTGTATTTGTAAGAATTTACCTTTTTATTTTATCTAATTTTTTGGCATACACTTTTTCATATTTGTCCTTTATGATGGTTTTTTTTTTCCTGAGGCATCTTTTCTGATGAGTCCTGTTTTATTATTTTACTTTATTATGTGAGTTTTCTTTCTTTTGCTTAGTCTAGCTAAGAGCTTGTCTACTTTGTTCATTTTTTCAAAGGAAACGATGGTTTTTTATTTTTTTATTCTTTATTTGATTTTCTATCTTGCTATACAGTTTTAGATACTTGAAAATACTATGTATTCTGGTATTGTTTGATTGAATATTCTAGAAATATTGATTAGATCCTGTTCATTGATCATGCTTTGAGTTCTCCCTCATTGATTTTCTTTTTTAGTTTTTCTTTTTTTTTTCCCTTGAAAAATCCTAAATTTATTCAGAATTTTTTTAGTATTTCCTACACAGAAGCTGTTTTCTATTTTTTTTAAATTAATTTATTTACTTTTTAAATACATTTGTCTCTGCCTTCCCCCCACCTCTTTCCCTTGCCCCCTCCCACCTTCCCTCCCTCAGCTCTTCCCCTTTGGTTTTGTCCATGAGTCCTTGCTATATGTTCCTTGACTTTCCCCTTCCCTTCCCTTTCCCTGCCCCCCCCTTCCCTCTTGTCTCTGTTGATTTCTTTTCCTTTCAGTGTTGCTGGTCATATTTTCCTTACTTCTTTGCATTGTTGGTTAGGTTCCGCTTATAGGTGAGATCATATGGTATTTGTCTTTCGCCCCCTGGCTTATTTCGCTTAGCATGATGCTCTCCAGTTCCATCCATGCTGTCGCAAAGTTTAGTACTTCTTTTTTTCTTTCTGCTGTGTAGTATTCCATTGTGTATATGTACCATAATTTTTTGATCCAATCATCTACTGATGGGCATTTAGGTTGCTTCCAACACTTGGCTAGTGTAAATTGTGCTGCTATGAACATTGGGGTGCATAGGTTCTTTTGTATTGGCGTTTTGGTGTTCTCAGGGTATAGTCCCAGCAGGGGAATCGCTGGATCAAAAGGCAGTTCCATTTTCAGCTTTCAGAGGAAATTCCACACTGCTTTCCATAGTGGCTGCACCAGTCTGCATTCCCACCAACAGTGGACTAGAGTTCCCTTTTCTCCACAGCCTCGCCAGCACCTGTTGTTTGTGGATCTGTTTATGATGGCCATTCTGACCGGTGTGAGGTGGTACCTCATGGTGGTTTTGATCTGCATTTCTCTGATGGCTAGTGATGCTGAGCATCCTTTCAAATGCCTCTGGGCCCTCTGTATCTCCTCCTTAGAAAAGCATCTGCCCAGGTCCTTTGCCCATTTTTTGATTGGATCGTTTGTCTTCTTGGAGTAAAGTCGAGTGAGTTCTTTGTATATCTTGGAGATCAAACCTCTATCTGATGTATCATTAGCAAATATATTTTCCCAAATGGTTGGCTCCCTTTTCATTCTGCTGATGTTTTCTTTAGCCGTGCAGAAGCTTCTTATTTTGATGAGGTCCCACTTGTTTATTCTTTCCTTTATGTCCCTTGCTTTAGGAGACATATAAGTGAAAAAATTGCTGCATGGTATATCTGAGAGTTTCCTGCCAATGTTCTCCTCGAGGACTTTGATGGTGTTGCGACTTATATTTAAGTCTTTTATCCATCTTGAGTTTATTTTTGTGTATGGTGTCAGCTGATGATCCAATTTCAATTTTTTGCATGTAGCCGTCCAGCTCTCCCAACACCATTTGTTGAAGAGGCTGTTATTGCCCCATTTTATGCTTCTGACCCCTTTGTCGAATATTAGATGTCCATAGAGACCTGGGCTTATTTCTGGGCTTTCTATTCTGTTCCACTGGTCTATGGGTCTGTTCTTGTGCCAGTACCAGATTGTTTTGAGTATAGTGGCTTTGTAGTAGAGTTTGATGTCCGGTATTGTGATCCCTCCTACTTTGTGTTTCTTTCTCAGAATTGCTGCGGCTATTCGAGGTTGTTTATGGTTCCATATAAATTTTTGAAATGTCTGTTCTATTTCTGTGAAATACGTCATTGGTATCTTAATAGGGATTGCGTTGAATCAATAAATTGCTTTTGGTAGTATGGACATTTTAAGGATATTAATTCTTTCAATCCATGTGCACGGTATATGCTTCCATTTATTTGTGTCTTCCTTAATTTCTTTTTTCAATGTTGTATAGTTTTCTGCATACAGGTCTTTTGTGTCTTTGGTTAAATTTATCCCTAGGTACTTTATCTTTTTTCGTGCTATATCGAATGGTATATTTTTCCTGATTTCTTCTTCTTCTATTGCATTGCTGGTGTACAAAAACGCCTTTGATTTCTGAATGTTGACTTTCTTTCCTGCTGTTTTGCCAAATTCAATTATTAGGTTGAGGAGTTTTTTGGTAGAGTCTACAGGGTTCTCTATGTACACTATCATGTCATCTGCAAACAATGATAGTTTTACTTCCTCCTTTCCTATTTGGATGCCTTTTATCTCTTTCTCTTGTCTGACCGCTGTGGCTAGGACTTCCAATACGATGTTGAAAAGAAGCGGTGAGAGCGGACATCCTTGTCGTGTTCCCGATCTTAGTGGGAAAGTTTTCAGTTTTTGCCCGTTGAGTATGATATTGGCTGTAGGTTTTTCATATATGGCCTTTATTACGTTGAGGAATGCCCCATTTATTCCCATTTTGCTGAGTGTTTTGATCATAAATGGGTGCTGTACCTTGTCAAATGCTTTTTCTGCATCTATCGAGATGATCATGTGGTTTTTGTCTTTTCTTTGATTTATGTGGTGTATCACGTTTACTGATTTGCGTATATTGAACCATCCCTGCATCCCTGGGATGAATCCCACTTGATCGTGATGGATAATCTTTTGAATGTATTGCTGGATGCGGTTTGCCAATATTTTGTTGAGGATTTTAGCATCTATGTTCATCAGCGAAATTGGCCTGTAGTTTTCTTTCTTTGTAGGGTCTTTATCTGGTTTTGGGATCAGGGTGATGCTGGCCTCATAGAAGGAGTCTGGGAGTCTTCCCTCCTCTTGGATTTTTTGGAATAGTCTGAGAAGGACAGGGGTTAGCTCTTCCTTAAATGTTTTGTAAAATTCTCCTGGGAAACCGTCTGGCCCTGGGCTTTTGTGTGCTGGGAGTTTCTTGATGACTGCTTCAATTTCCCCAACTGTTATCGGTCTGTTCAAGCTTTCTGTTTCTTCATCATTCAGTGTTGGAAGATTATACTTTTCTAAAAATTTGTCCATTTCATCAAGATTTTCAAATTTCTTGGCATATAATTGTTCATAATAGTTTCTGATAATCATTTGTATTTCTGTGGTATCAGTTGTTATTTCTCCTCTTTCATTTCTGATATTATTAATTTGGGTCCTCTCCCTTTTTTTCTTGATGAGTCTGCTTAAAGGTTTGTCAACTTTATGAATCTTTTCAAAGAACCAGCTTCTGGATTGGTTGATCCTCTGAATTGTTCTTTTTGTCTCTATGTCATTCAGTTCTGCTCTAATCTTGACTATTTCCTTCCTTCTACTTGCTCTGGGATTTATTTGTTGTTGTTTCTCCAGTTCTTCAAGTTGTAGTGTTAGGTCTTTTATTTGAAATGTTTCTATCTTTTTAAGGTAAGCCTGTATTGCTATGAACTTCCCTCTCAGGACCGCCTTTGCTGTGTCCCATAGGTTTTGGACAGTTGTCTGTTCATTTTCATTTGTGTCCAGAAATTTTTTGATTTCTTCTCTTATCTCATTATTGACCCATTCATTGTTTAATAGTGTACTGTTCAGTCTCCATGAGTTTCCAAGTTTTTGAAGTTTCTCTTTGAGTTTGATTTCGAGTTTCAAGGCCTTGTGGTCTGAGAAAAAGTTTGGTATTATTTCAATTTTCCTGAATTTACTGAGGCTTGCTTTGTGTCCTATCATGTGGTCTATCTTTGAAAAACTGCCATGAGCATTTGAAAAGAATGTGTATTTTTCTTCTTTGGGATGTAAGATTCTATATATGTCAGTTAAGTCTCTTTGATTCAGTGTTTCATTCAGCGCCATGATATGTTTATTAATGTTTTGTTTGGAAGATCTGTCCATTTTTGACAGTGGGGTGTTGAAATCCCCTACTCTCAGTGTGTTGCTATCTATATCTTTTTTGAAGTCATCCAACAATTTCCTTATAAACTTGGGGGCTCCTATATTGGGAGCATATAAGTTTACAATGTTGATGTCTTCTTGATAGATTCTTCCTTTAAGTGTGATAAAGTGCCCCTCTGGGTCTCTCTTTATGGCCTTTGCTTTGAAATCTACTTTGTCTGATACAAGTATGGCAACGCCAGCCTTTTTCTCATGCCCATTTACTTGGAATATTATTTTCCATCCCTTTACTTTCAATCTGTGTAGGTCTTTTGCTCTGAGGTGGGTCTCTTGTAGGCAGCATATGTGTGGGTCATGTTTTCTTATCCATTCAGCTACCCTGTGTCTTTTGATTGGGGCATTTAGTCCATTCACATTGAGAGATATTACTGATAGAAACTTACTCATCTTTTCTCTTTGTACTTGTGTTCCTCTCTGTCTCATTCTTTTCCTTCATCTGCTTAAACCAGTCCCCTTAGCATATCTTGGAGTGCTGGTTTGGTATAGATGTATTCTTTTAGCCTTCTTTTGTCTGGGAAACTCCGTATTTCTCCTTCTATTTTAATGGAGAGCCTAGCTGGGTAGAGCAGCCTTGGCTGTAGGCCCTTGCTTTTCATGGCTTGGAATATTTGTTGCCATTCCCTTCTGGCTTGTAGTGTTTCTGTTGAGAAGTCAGCTCCTAGGCGTATCGGGGCCCCCTTGTATGTTACTTTCTCCTTCTCCCTTGCTGCCTTGAGGATTCTCTCTTTGTCTTTGACATTTGCCATTTTAATGATGATGTGTCTTGGAGTGGACCTCCTTGGGTCCTTCTTGAGTGGGGTCCTCTGTGCCTCCTGGATCCATGAGAGCCTTTCTCTCCTCAAATTAGGGAAATTTTCCATCATTACTTTTTCGAGGAGGTTCTCTATCCCTTGCTCCTCTTCTTCTTCTTCTGGTATCCCTATTATACGGATATTATTGCGTTTCAGGTTGTCCTGCATTTCCCTAAATGCTTCTTCATTCTTTTTTGAGCTGTTTTTCCATTTCTTGTTCTTTCTGGGAGCTTTTTTCTACCTTGTCCTCCATCTCCCTGATTCGATCCTCAGCTTCATCCAGTCTGCTTTGGATTCCTTCTACTGTGTTCTTCAATTCAGAAATGGTATTCTTCATATCCTCTTTTGTCTTCTTGATAGTTTCTATGTCCTTTTCCAGGCTGATATAGTTTGCCGTAAGATCCTGATAGTTTCTCTGCAGTTTCTCATAGTTATCTTTGAGCTGGCTGAGCTCATTGAGCTTCCTTAGAACCATTGTTTTAAATTCCATATCTGATAGTTCCCTTGCCTCTATTTCATTTAGCTCTCTCTGTGGGGAGTCCCCTTTTCCACTCATTTGGGGGGAACTTCTTTTTCTTCCCATTTTTGTGAGAGTCTGTTAAGTATTTTTGTCCTTTACTTTTCTTTCTGGGCTTGCCTCTGATGATGTCAGTTGTTGACCCTATAGGGCCTTGGGTTGTTTGTTTGAGCCTTTCAGGAGTCTAATGCCTGTGTCTGACTCCTGCTTGGAGCAGCTCTGTGACCCCTTCGGTCAGGGCTGGGCTATTTTTTGGGATCTCTCTGCGCTCTCACGAGAGCTCCTTGAGCGCGTTCCCAGCGCGGCAGGGTCCCCCACCTGCCTGGGCTCGCATGTGTTTGCCCCAGACCAGGGGGCTTATTCGCGACCTCCCGTACTCATCTGGCCTCCCTGGCACGCGAGCTTCGCGGCACTGGTCAGTTTAGGGTCTTGTATTGTGTGTTTTCCCCGCTTTTGGCTCTTTGGGTGCGTTGCTTGCCCTCGCCAAATGGGGACTACTGAAATGGGAGGAAATCAGCTCTAGGACTCTCCGGTTAATCCTGTTTCTGGTCTCTCCTCCAGGGACTCTGGGCAGCTCTACTTATTTTGTGGGCTGCTCCGCAATCGCGGCGGGTAGGTCAATTTATGCCTGCCCTTGCCCCTCTGTGCAATCCCTCGCAGGCCGTATGGGTGCCAGTCTGTGTGAGGCCTTGCCGGCAGGTGCAAGCGTTCGCCAGCCAGTGTGGGTCACACACACAGGCTCGTCAACCCTCGCCAGTCACTTGGCGCAAGTGTGCGCTCCTGCTCTGGGTGTTTTGGGGGTGTCTATGTTTGCTTTTCGGCTTTTGGCTCTTTGGGGGTGTGGCCTCTTCCCGCGCAATGGAGACTTCGGCAAGGAGAAGGAGTCAGGACTCCCCGGTTCCTCCTCCCGTTCTTTCCCCAATGCCTCCGTTTCTAGTCTCCCCTCAGGGGCCTCTGGGCAGTTCTGTGACCCCTTCGGCCGAGGATCCAACCCCTGTGTGGACTGCGTTTCAATCGCAGGCAGTCTGGTTCATGCGCGCCCCGCTTCTGCCTCTTTGGGGTCGTGCCTTTCCAGCCCACAATGGAGACTAGGAACGTGGAGGGAATCGGGACTCCCTGGTTCCTCCTCCCGTTCTTTCCCCAATGCCTCCGTCTCCAGTCTCTCCTCAAGGCTCTCCCAGCCAGTCTGCACTCAGCCCCGTAGCTCACATGCGTACAAGCTGTGTGCGGAGCGCACAAAAGGTAGGTTAATTGATTCCTTTATGCCTGAGCGAGATGGTAGCTGCAGAGTGGGAAGTGCGTTATCCCCCGGGTTCCACAGGCCGCAATGTCAGTTCTCTTCACAAAGTTTTCCTCACCAGTCTTTTCCCAGGCACCAGCCCACCCTGCTGCCGCCTGTACCCAGCGATCAAGGAGGGTGGCTGCCGCTGCAACTTTTGCGTTTGCCCTTTAAATGTCTTTTTGCATCCCCAGCCACCTGTCTCTGGCAGAGAGCGCCCCTCAGCTTTTTGGGGTTGCGTTTTGTCTGTATTTTCTCGGCTTTAGCTGCTGTAGTTTAGGGGTTCCTGTTTATGATTCAGACCCCGTTCTTCTCGGGGGACGCTAACTGGCCATTTCAATGTCCCTCTGGTGCCAGTGCCCGTGCGCACCCAGCCCACCCTCTCGAGCCTCCACCGCAATTCTCACCCGTTGGGATGTGTGAGAGTCGAATCCACTGTCCGCAGCACCAAGGCTCCTCTCCCACTATCGCTCCACTGCTTTCCAGGTGATTACTCCATTATTTAGTTGCAATTCCAGTTTGGTTTTGGGAGGAGGTCAGCGTGACTCCCTTTCACTCCTCCGCCATCCTTTTCTATCTCTTTTTTAGTTTTTCTATCCTTGATCAAAAGAGGAATGTTTAAATTTTTATAAGTAGTTGTGGATATTATATTTCTCCTTTTAGTTCTATCCATATTTCATCTCTGTTTTTTGATTCTTACACATTTTGGATTGTTATATCTTCTTCGTGAGTTGACTCTTTTTCACTTTAAAATGTCCATGTCTGTCTCTGATATTTTTATTGCTCTGCAGTCTACATTATCTGATATTAATATAATCAGTCCTGTTTCTTTAATTAATGTTTACATTATGCAATTTTTCTCATCCTTTTACTTTCCACTGGCTTACACTATTATATTTGAACTGAGTTTTTAATGAACACAACATATAGTGGAGTCATGTTTTTTAATCTAGTGTGCTACCTCAATCCTTTAATTGGTACATTAAGATCTTTTATATTTAATGTAATTGTTGACATGTTATGTGTTAGGTCTGGCTATTTTTTTTGTTAATGATATTTGTCATTTTTCTGATTTATTTTTATTTTTTGCCTTTTGTGGGTTACTTGAATATTTTTTAAAATTTCATACTGATATATCAATTATGTCTTTGTATAGTTTTTTGATGTTTGGTTACTATGTTCTGTGTACACAACTTATCACAGTCTGTTGATGTTGTCATTACCAGTCTGATCGCACTGTGAAAAATCTTAACTTCCTTTTGTTCCTTTATCCTTCCTTATTTAAAACATAACTGTGATAACTTTTTTACACATTTTAGAACCACATCAGACAGTGTTAATTTTCTTGCTTCTACTGTCAAACATAATTTAGGAAACTCTAGAGCAGAAGAGATGTCTACTGTATTTACTCATTTGTTTTTATTGTGTTCTTTGTTTCTTCCAGATGACCCAAGATTTTATTTATGTTTAGAAAACTTTACTGAATTATTGTGTCAGGGTAAGTCTGCTGGTGACAAATTTTTTTATTTGCCTTTTATTGTGAAGGCTTTGATTTCCCCTTCAGTCCTGAGGAGATTTTTGCTGGGTGTGTGATGTTGAGTTGTTCTTTTTTTTTTTTTTTTAAATTTTTCGGCACTTAAAATGTTGTGCTGCTTCTTTCTGGCCTCTCTGGTGAAATTTCCTGCCATTTGAATTATGTAAGGTACTCTCTTATGCTACTGTCAAGATTTTTATTTGTTTTTAGCTTTCAGAAGTTTATTATAATGAAGTGTGTTGATGTGGATTTGTTAGGGTTGATTGTGTTTGAAATTCTCATAGACTTTTGATTCTTTTTTATGCCTTTTGACAAATTTTGGGAGTCTTCAGCCATTATTTCTTTTATTATTTCTCAGCCCCACCTTCTTTCTTTCATCCTTATTGAATTTAGTGGCAAAATGGCAGATCTTTTGGTATAATCCCAATGGTCTATGAGGCTCTGTTCATTTTGTTTTTTTCAGTCAGTTTTCCCCAGTTGTTCAGATTAGGTAATTTCTTGTGTTTTATCTATAAATTCACTGATTCTTTCCTCTTTACCTTTCATTTTACTATTGAATTTGTCCATTGAGTTATGGTCTTAATTTTGGTGTTTATCTTTGAGTTCTAAAATTTCCTTTTTGTTTTCATTACTGAGATATTTTATTTCCTTGTGGAGACTTTTATTTTATTTGTTTTAAGAGTATTTGTAATTGCTTATTAAAGCATTTTCATGAAGACCACTTTAAAGTCTTTGTCAGATATTTTTAGCATCTCTGTCATCTTAGCATTGGTATCTACTTTTATTTTTTAAGATTTTCTTTGAGTTTTTTTATGGTTCTTAGTTGATGAATGATATTTGAATAGAACCTGAACATTTTGGGTATTATGTTATGAGATTCTGGCTCTTACTTAAAAGCATCTTTGCTCACTTTTTCTCACACTGATTCATCAGAGGAAGAAATGGGCACCATTTCATTCCTGCCAGATAGAGGTAGAATTCAAGATTCTCAGTTCTTTATCCATTGAAATCCAAAGAGTAGAGTTTCATTATTACTCCCTGAGAGTGGTGGGAATTCTAAATTTCCTTATCTTTCTGGCTGGTAGAAATAGCGTCTTATTATTTGTTCCTACATGGCTTCCACTGGTACCATAGAGGGTGTGGTTTCATTATAATTGGATTGTTTTGAAAGTCCTGAGTCTCCACTAGGCCTCCTCTTACCCCACCTTAGTGGGTGAAGAACTCTTCACAGCTTTTGAGTAAGGGTGAAAATCCCAGCTTCTCACCTGATCTCCATTGACAACTTGAGGGCATTCAAAGTGACTGCTCCTGACTCAACTTATTTTGACACCACCCTGGTGGATGGATTATGATGCCTTGTTACTCTCTGGAGCAAGTCAAAGCCTAGGTTTCCCTTGATGTTCACTAGCATGGGTGGAGGTGTGATCACAGGCTTTATTTTATTTATTTATTTTTCTTGTGGTATTTTGCTGAAGTAGACTAGTTATCTAATTTTTGTGGCCTTCTGTCCCTTTCCTGGTTGTTTGGTTAGAGAGAGTGAGCTTTTTTTTGACTGTGCTCATTGGGAATTCCAGATTGTTAGCTTTTTAGTCTTTATATCTTGATATATGCAGTGACAAAAAATCCAGAAACTTCAACACCATGTTATTCCTTGGTTACTAAGTTCCTGCCAATATATGTATTTCCACTTTTGAGAGTTTTTTTATACATACAAGTTCTTTCTGTATACAAAAAAACTTTTATGTATAAAAAACAATCAAACTTTTGATTGTTTGTTTTATATATAATGGCCAATATTTTTAGCTGTAATTAGCAGGAAGAATAATAAAAGTACATCTTTTCTTTATTTCCAGAAGTCTTGTTTGATTTTTTAATATTGTATCAAATTTGAAAACATAAAATAAACTTTACTTGTTTAGGACACATTGTTCATTCTATGTATACTTAGATTTAATTTCTAAATTTCAGGGGTGATTTTTGAATATAAGTTCTGAGAAGTATTAGACTATAATTTTCCTTCTCCTTATTGGTTTGTGGAATCAAGTTCACACTGGACTCATAAAACAAGTTGAGAAGGAAATTCCTCTATTTTTCTCTGTAAGATTTTGTGTCAGAATGGAAGTCTTCCTTATTAAGATTTTGAAAGAAGTTATTAGTGGAGCCTTATGCACCAGAAAATCTCTTATGGGCTCAATTTATTTTATTCAGAATTTCTCAGATTTTTAATTTTTTTTTGTATTAGTTTTGGTAGGTTATGTTTATCTGTGTTTTTAAAAATTTATTCTATATTTTAAGCTTTACCTACATAAACTTTTTCATAATAGTTTTCTTGTAATGACTATAATGACTGTATAGTCTCAGTGGTGTCTCTTTATTCTTTTTGTTAATTATAATTTGCATTTTATCTCTTTTTATTCTTGATTAGGCCATTATTTATATTACTTTTCCAAAAATAAAATTTTTAATGTATTTATATTCTACACTTAAATTTTGTGTTCAATTTTATTGCTTCCTATTTTATCTGTATTTTTTTTTCCTTGGGGGTTTAATTTCATGTCATTTTCTTGATGTGATTATTCAGTAAATCAGTTTTAGGCTATTATTTTAATATTTGTATTTACAGCTAAATATCATTGCAAATACAGCTTAAACATTATCACACAACTCTTAACACATTTTATTTTCATTAAGATTAAACAATAATTTTCACATTCTAACTTCCACTGTGATTTCTCTTTTACCCTTGAGTAATTTTGAAATTCATTATTTATTTTCCAAGCAGTTGGAGTTTTCTAGTTGTCTTCCAGGTACTGCTTTTCTGGTCAGAAAACATGTTCTGAGTGGTTCCATTTTTTTTTTCACATTTGTTGATACTAGCTTTCTGGCTTAGCATAATGTAAATTTTTATAAATATTTTATGTGTACATGAAAAAATATGCATTCTTTCATTGCAAAGTGCAGTTTTCTTATATGTGCTTATTGGTTGGTATTTATTTATATGTAATATATCTTTACTTTTTTTACTTATTCTGACAACTATTAAATATGTGAACATCTATTCTTATTATGGATTAATCTAATTATCCTTTATTTTCTTTATTTTTGCTATACGAATGTTTAAGATATATTTCTTAGGTGCCTACAAATAACATTTTAATTTTTATGGTTTTGTTTTTTTCTCTACATCTATATGGAATGTTCGTTATCTCAAGTATTACATTATGTCTTAAAGTCTAATTTGTTTAATTTTATTTACTTTAACTATTTTTAGGTTTTTATTTGCATGACAATGCTTTTCTCATTGTTTTACTTTCTGTGTTTCGCTTTTCTGTATTTAAGGTATGTCTCCTTTAAGTTAAATAGAGTGTTAGTTTCTTATCCATATTGGCATTCTTTGTTTTGTTCCCCTATCACTTTGGAATATTTGATCTGTTACATTTAATGCCATTTAATTTAAATGAATTTGTCTATCATTTTACTCTTTTTATATTTGTTTTTTCATGTTTTATGTTGTTTACCCCTCTTCTGCTTTTTAAAAAAAGGTTTTATTTATTTATTTTTAGACAGTGGGGAAGGGAGGAAGAGAGGGAGAGAAGCCTCAATGTGTGGTTGCCTCTTGTGCACCCCCTGCTGGGGACCTGACCCACAACCCAGGCATATGCCATAGACTGGGAATCAAATCTGTGACACTTTTGGTTTGCAGGCTGGCACTCAATCCACTGAGCCACACCAGCCAGGGCACCCCTCTTTTGTTTTGTCTTTGTTATCTAATCAAAACTTTTAAAAATATTTTATTTTCCTCTCTTTTTATTATTGATAAAGTCTTTTTACTGTTATTTAAATGTATATGCCAAAGATTACAAATATGTCTTTCATTTAGTAGAATACAAAAGATAGTAAGAGTTTTACCACTTACCATATAATTCTTACATGTGTGGACTCTGTAATTTTATTTAATTATTCTTGTTCCTTGTGTTATTTCTGTCTTGTATTTTAACTCTACACACAGTTTAATCAACATAAGGTGTATTTAATATTGCTTGTTAAAATAAGAATCCATTTAGATTTAGTAACATATTTATCTTGTTCAGTAATTTTTATTTCTTCCTTTGTTTTTGTGCTCCTGTCTGGGATGATTTTACTTCTGTCTGAAGTATTCTTTTTAGTATTTCTTATAGTGAGATTGTTCTGTTGACAAATAGTTTTTGTTTTCTTGGAAATATCTTTATGTTCCTTTTATTTTTAAGAGATATTTCACAGTCTTTATGATTGAATTGGAAGTTTGGCATTTATATTCTTTCAGCAAATTAAAATGAAATTTTATTTCCTTCTAGCTTTCATTACTTCTGAGAATTCAACTATCAGTCCTGTTGCTTAGTTGAAAGTGATGTTTTCTTTTCTGTGGCTACTTTCAAAATTTTCTCTTTTTAACAAATTATGGCTACGGACAAAATCTGGCCCACTGCCTGATTTACTGGAACATAACCATTTCCATTTGTTTACATGTTATTTTTGGCTGCTTATGGCAGAGTTGAATAGTTGCAACAGGGATAATACGGTCCTCAATACTAAAATATTTTCTACCTGGCCTTTTACAAAAATAGTTTGTATACCCCTAATTTATATTTTTTGGCAATTTGAATTATAATATGCACAGCTGTGTTTATTTAACTTCTAAAAAATTCTGTGTGAGGTTTATATAGCCACTTGAATATTTAACTCAATATCTTTCATAAGTTTTGAAAAATTTTCAAATACTGTTCTATACTATTCTCTTTCTTCACTCATTTTTGGACTTCTTTTCCCCACAGATCTCATACTCATTTCACTATCTTCTATTATTTTTTCTGTTCATTCAGAACAAACATTTTATTATTAATAAATTTTAATTAATATAGTCTGATTGATGACAAGTTTTTATATATGAGCATTTCTGTTTCATAATATTATTTTGTTCATGTTCTATAATTTCCAACTAATCTTTCTTTATGAATTCAACTTTTCTGATGCTTTATATTGCATGTAAAAAATTGTGAATATCTGAAGCTCTGGCTGATATTATTTTCTTCCAGGGAACATTTATTCTGCTTTCTAGTAGGTGAATAAACTAGGGACAGGATATCTAATTCAGTTTGGGATCTAGTTTGTTTGAAATAGAATTTCAGTCTTGTTCACTCTAACCTCTATGGAATAGCATTTTTAGAGTCCTAATTAAAAGTTTAGATCCTCAACAGACTCCTTCCTTTATGTTGGGTCCTCAATTCTATTCCTGTTTCCCCAGCCGTATGAAACTCTAGAGAGCTCTGCTCAGGTTTTCAGACCATTAGCCACTGCTCTTCAATCTATTTCCTAGGATCTCAGCTCTGTGCCACTTACATATGGGTAAATGCCTTAATCGGGGGGAAAAATGTCACAGATCTACCGAACTATCAGAGCTTTCCTTCTCTCTGTGCTGCTAAGTCCTCAAGTCCTGGTTATTTTTCTGGCTCTCCGACATCAACAGATTCGAAAACTGTCTGGGGTAAATTTTCCAGTTCTTGACAGAACTGATCTGCAACAAGCTACTGCACCATCAGTAGTAGTAGGAATCCTTTATCTTCACCGAGCTTTTCTTTAGAATTTAGACCAAGTAAATTTGGTGATTCTTATTCTGAATAAACTGTAAAATTGTATTTCCAGAACCTAGGGCATGTGTTTGTTTCTAATTAGAATACTTTGTAAATGATCAATGACCTTTTTCTGTCTGATATACTATTTTCAGTAATTTGTTACATACATAGATTTTATTCATTGTATTTTACATTGATTGTGAAGAAGCTCAAGATATTGCTGGGCAGTCCAAATTATTAGACAATTACAATTGATAAACAATCAGAATTCATGAGGTGAACAAATGATAAACATTTCAGAATTTATTTATTCCAATGAAAGTTTATCCCCTTTATTATAATACCAGAGTTGTAAACACTTATTCTAGCACTTCAGACTGATGCTTGAAACATTTTGGAATATTTCACTTAGAAAGGTGCAAATCCTTTTTCTTAGAAGTTGGAACTAATTGGTAGAAATAACCTACAGTTATCCAAGCTACTTCTGGCTAATAGTACAGGTGGTCAAACATTGCAAAATTTGGAAGTACAATTCTAAGAGAATTGTAAAATCAGTTTTTAATTTTTAATGTCTAATTCATTGACTTTTTTTAAATAAAAATTCACTGAGTGCCTACTATATGTCAAGCACTCTGTTAGATGCCAGAGAGAACAATAGTATACAGGTAATGGATTGAATGATTATTACTTCAAACAGTAAATTTTTTAACATGTTAAGAGGTTATATATACATACATAAATACATATATTACATATATAGTGCCACATATGCATGCATGTATATATGTGCATGCATATTTATGTATATCAAACTGCCATATGTTGTCAGGTATTTCTCATACTGATTTGACATGTGTGCCCCATTGGTTAGACTGTCAACCTTCAACATAGTTTTGTACCTTCTGATAGTCCTATCCTGGTATTTTACATATACTAAGAACTTTATTAGTGTTGACTACCTATAAATCAACACTTCTTAAAAATAAACTCAAATTGCCATAAGCACAGGAGTTGTTTTATTACAATATTTCATGTTGACAGTTTGTTTCTTCTGATAACCTATGAGCAAAATCTTTGCTGTGAATTATAATGTCTTGAAAATATGACAAAACTCTAATAGATGGTGGCCAGGCATCATCAGGGAAAATAACTAGCTTATGACCAATAAGAAACTGAATGAATCAAAGTACACGGGAATATTTATTACAATGAGTATTGATTGACTTTGACCCAGTATATATAGAGCTCAGTTTCATATGGGCTACTTTTCTTAAGAAGAGGGTATGTTAAAACACCCACATGCTTGGCACATGAATCATCCATATGTTCATCTTTAACAGTACTTATGGTCTTTTTTTTGGCAAACATAGTGAAAAAATACATTCTCTTTTTCTTAGCACTTTATTCTTAAAATAAAACAAATAAAATGGAAATCTAAAATGATACTCGGAAACAATGAATGGTTAGTGTTAGCTTGTTAAATTACATGCATCAGTTAGAAGTAGCAAAAGTAATACATATTTTTGCTTTCTAGTTTAGTTTTATATTTACTTTTCTAATGTAATAACTTAGTTGATATTTAACATTGAGATATGAATGTGTATGAGAAAGAATTTTTATAGTTATACATTTACCTATTTTAATGACTTTTTGTTACTGTAGTTATGAAATAAGCCCAAATCCTTAATTATTTCATTGAATACATCGCCCTTTCCTGTCACATACTTCATAAACTGAAAAATACAGAAGAAATTTTTCCAGATGCTGATATAAATTCCAAAAACAAAAGTATTTACTTTCATTTTGACAAATCTATGGTCTGCATACAATTGAAATAAAGTTGTTTTCTATAAAATGTAATAAGATAAACTTTTTATAAAAGCCACTTGACATTTGATTTTTTAGAATGTATACTTGAAGCAGAATTTTATGTCATTAGTGGCAAGGGTATATTATCAGAAGAAAATAAGATGACTGCAAATGGGGATAAAGTCTTCAAGGACCCAAGAATACTTTAAAAAAAAAAAAAGAACTGAGGTAGTATGTTTCACATCTCTGTGGGAGACAGGTAGGTTGTCAGTCGGTGAAGTTCTATCCAGTTCGAATAGAGCATTATGTATCTGTCAGGGCAGTTTTAAGTTTGCTTCAGTAACAAATGATCCCCAATCTCAATGACTTGTGACAATAAATCTTTATTTCCCACTTGTGGTTCAGGTGTGACTGCTTCACACCATTATAACAGTAGGTCCCCAAATGATAGAAATTTCCTATATGATTAATATTACTTGCCTTTGTGAAAGAGAGGGGAAAAAAAGAGCATAATGAAGCAAATTATGGCTCTTACTTCTTCTACCTAAAAGTAATACCTATCATTTCTTTTACATTTTATTGGTCAGGCAAATCAGATAGCCATGCCAAAGTTTAAAAGGTGGGGAAAGATAATCTTCCCTATGGAGGGGTAATGTATATTGATGAGAAATGATACTGTACCATGGTACCAGATAGTGATAAAGACAGGCATTACTGTATTTCAAAATGGTACAGACATAAATACCTAGGGGAGGGCACAGGGAAATGAGAATAGAGAAGTTGATTGAATGCCAGGATGGGAGACAAGTGGAAAAAAAGAATAGTAGTGGTTTTAGGACAAGTTATAGCAGACTCTGAATGTATACCCAAGATCTTTAGCTAGAAATGTTATTATGTAGAAACAGCTTTGTTTTAGGTTAGGTGTCCCCAAAAGTAGAAGCCTGGGGATTTCAAGGAATTTATCTGGTAGGTGATTCTGGGAAACAGGAGTGAGGGAATGGGACAGTGAGACAAGAAAGGAAGGATAGTCAATAATAGCAGGTGCATGATGGAGCTGATTGCTGATGTGAGCAGTCCTAGATCAATCTCAATAGCGATGAAATGAGCAGTTGTGGTATTCTGGGTCTTCCAAGGAAGAGAAATCAAAATTACATGAAACATGCCATCATTTTATTATGGAAAATGTCTGCAATATAAAATGACGATAGTAAAGCATTCCAGGCTGTCATACTGTCTAAAGAAATTTCGACAAGGCAATTGGGAAGTCCTTGAGTCAAAGCTGTCTGTCAAAGGATTCCCATGATCCACAGGAACAGGCCTGAAGTCAGTGGATGGGAGCACCTTGTGGAAAGCATGGTCTCTGTATAAGCATAGAGATATCAAAGCATAGAAGTTGGGGCCTTTGGTCAATGACACTCCTTACACTTGAGTTTCTTCAAGTTACATTTCCATTGCCACCAAAGGAACTATGTAAAATTGCCTTAGAATTAATTGTCCCTTCAAAGAGAGAGAGAGGCTGGAGCATTTATCCACTAATTCACTTTTTTTCATTGTTTAATGGCTGTTCCAAGGGCTGTTTATCTCCATTTTACCATGTGCACAGGATGAGTGAACATCTTCAACTTTGGAGAAAGTCCTGAGGATGAAAAGTGGAGAAAAGTGTTTAAGGCGGAGTGCTGCCAGAATTCACAGGAGCCACCTACCACATCCATGGCTGGAATTTAGGATGAGCCTATGGTTGTAATATAGGACCCCAGAAAGCATCTATTGAAAGGGTAATGGTAGGTTTATGATCAGATTGAAGGCAATTGAAAGCATATATTAGAATTCATCTACTTCAGGAAAACCAGAAAAGAGACAGAGTGGAGATAAGAAAACCATAGTTATTGTACAGGTATTAGGGATAGAATTATTGTGTAACTCTATAATCAGATATGCCAGGCTTGAATCCTGATTTCTAGACAAGATACTGAAATCTTCTAAAACTCAATTTCCTCATCTGTAAAATGGGAATATACTAACAGCTACCTGATGAGTTGTTTGGTGTGGGAAAAGCTGCTTAATTTTCTTTTTTTTAATGTCAGAACTTTTTAATAGTATATGTAAACTTTTTTTGTAGTAAAATATACATAACATAAAATTGACTATTTTTTAACTGTACAGTTCACTGACATTAACTACATTCACATTGGTATATCAGAACTTTTAAAGGAACATGTTTTGTGACTTGTATTTCTGGTTCCAAGGTTTAATTACAAATGTTTTGATTACTTTTACTACTCATCCAATTATGAAAATTAAACTAAGAGAATTCATAATTCATGGCCACCAGAGACAAACTGACTTGATATCTGACTGATTTTTCACTTGCTCAAGAATAAATGATCTCAGAACTCCATTCCTCAGGTAAGAAGAAGCCTACCAATTTGAAAACAAATAAAAACACCACTTGCCAATGCAGTGTCTTCTACACATTTGAATAAATTTCTTAATATTTTTATTTTTTTATTTTTTAAATTTATTTATTTATTTTTTCAAATACATTTGTCTCTGTCTTTCCCCCACCACTTTCTCTTGCCCGCTCCCTCCCTCAACTCTTCCCCCTTGGTTTTGTCCATGAGTCCTTGCTATATGTTCCTTGACTTTCCCCCTTCCGTTCCTTTTCCCACTCACCTCTCCCTCCTTCCCTCTTGTCTCTGTTGGTTTCCTTTTCTTTCAGTGTTGCTGGTCTTATTTTCCTTGCATCTTTGTATTGTTGGTTAGGTTCCACTTAAAGGTGAGATGAGATGGTATTTGTCTTTCGCCCCTGGCTTAATTTGCTTAGCATAATGCTCTCTAGTTCTATCCATGCTGTCGCGAAGTTTAGTAGTTCTTTTTTTCTTTCTGCTGCATAGTATTCCATTGTGTAAATGTACCATGTTTTTTTGATCCAATCATCTACTGATGGGCATTTAGGTTGCTTCCAACACTTGGCTAGTGTAAATTGTGCTGCTATGAACATTGGGGTGCATAGGTTCTTTTGAATTGCCGGTTTGGGATTCTTAGGATATAGTCCCAGCAGGGGAATCACTGGATCAAAAGGCAGTTCCATTTTCAGCTTGTTGAGGAAATTCCACACTGCTTTCCACAATGGCTGCACCAGTCTGCATTCCCACCAGCAGTGTACTAGTGTTCCCCTTTCTCCACAGCCTCGCCAGCACCTGTTGTTTGTTGATTTGTTTATGATGGCCATTCTGACCAGTGTGAGGTGGTACCTCATGGTGGTTTTGATCTGCATTTCTCTGATGGCTAGTGATGCCGAGCATCCTTTCAAATGTCTCTGGGCCCTCTGTATCTCCTCCTTGGAAAAGTGTCTGCCCAGGTCCTTTGCCCATTTTTTGATTGGATCGTTTGTCTTCTTGGAGTGGAGTCGAGTGAGTTCTTTATATATCTTGGAGATCAAACCTCTATCTGATGTATCATTAGTGAATATATTTTCCCATTGAGTTGGCTTTCTTTCATTTTGCTGATGTTTTCTTTAGCAGTTAAGAAGCTTCTTGTTTTGATGAGGTCCCACTTGTTTATTCTTCCCTTTATGTCCCTTGCTTGTGCAGTCATATTGGTGAAAAAATTGCTGCGTGGAATATCTGAGAGATTCCTGCCAATGTTCTCCTCTAGGACTTATATGGTGTTGTGACTTATATTTAAGACTTTTATTCATATTGAGTTTATTTTTGTGTATGGTGTCAGCTGATGATCCAATTTCAATTTTTTGCATGTAGCCGTCCAGCTCTCCCAACACCATTTGTTGAAGAGGCTATTATTGCTCCATTTTATGCTTTTGCCCCCTTTGTCAAATATTACATGACCATAGAGACCTGGACCTATTTCTGAGCTTTCTATTCTGTTCCACTGGTCTATGGATCTGTTCTTGTGCCAGTACCAGATTGTTTTGAGTATAGTGGCTTTGTAGTAGAGTTTGATGTCTGGTATTGTGATCCCTCCTACTTTGTGTTTCTTTCTCAAAATTGCTGCAGCTATTCAGGGTCGTTTATGGTTCCATATAAATTGTTGAAATATCTATTTCTGTGAAATACATCATTGGTATCTTAATAGAGATTGCGTTGAATCTATAAATTGCTTTGGGTAGTACGGACATTTTGAGGATATGAATTCTTCCAATCCATGAGCATGGTATATGCTTCCATTTATTTGTGCCTTCCTTAATTTCTTTCTTCAATATTGTATAGTTTTCTGCGTACAGGTCTTTGACCTCCTTGGTTAAATTTATTCCTAGGTACTTTATTTTTCTTGTTGCTATATCGAATGATTTTTTTCTCTGATTTCTTCTTCTTCTGTTTCATTGCTGGTGTACAAAAATTCCTTTCATTTCTGAGTATTGACTTTGATCCTGCTGTTTTTCCAAATTCACTTATTACGTTAAAGAGTTTTTGGGTAGAGTCTACAGGGTTTTCTATGTACACTATCATGTCATCTGCGAACCATGATAGCTTTACTTCCTCCTTTCCTATTTGGATGCCTTTTATTTTATTTTTTTTCTTGTCTGACCACTGTAGCTAGGACTTCCAATATGATGTTGAAAAGAAGTGATGAAAGCAGACATCCTTGTCGTGTTCCTGATCTTAGTGGGAAAGCTTTCAGTTTTTGCCTGTTGAGTATGATGTTGGTTGTAGGTTTTCATATATGATCTTTATTACATTGAGGAATGCCCCATGTATTCCCATTTTGATGAATGTTTTGATCATAAGTGGATGCTGTACCATATAGAATGCTTTTTTTGCATCTATTGAGATGATCATGTGGTTTTTGTCTTTTCATTTATTTATGTGATGTATTACATTTATTGACTTGTGTATATTGAACCATCCCTACATCCCTGGGATGAATCTCACTTGATCATGGTGGATAATCTTTTTAATGTATTGCTGGATGTGGTTTGCCAATATTTTGTTGAGGATTTTAGCATCTATCTTCATCAGCGAGATTGGCCTGTAGTTTTCTTTCTTTCTAGGGTCTTAATCTGGTTTTGGGATTAGGGTGATGCTGGCCTCATAAAAAGAGTCTGGGAGTCTTCCCTCCTCTTGGATTTTTTTGGAATAGTCTGAGAAGGAGAGGGGTTAGCTCTTCCTTAACTGTTTTGTAAAATTCTCCTGTGAAACCGTCTGGCACTGGGCTTTTGTGTGCCGGGAGTTTCTTGATCACTGCCTCAATTTTCCCAGCTGTTATCAGTCTGTTCAAGCTTTCTGTGTCTTCCTCCTTTAGTGTCAGAAGATTATACTTTTCTAGAAATTTGTCCATTTCATCAAGGTTTTCAAATTTCTTGGCATATAATTGTTCATTGTAGTTTCTGATTATCCTTTGATTTCTGTGGTATCAGTTGTTATTTCTCTTCTTTCCTTTCCGATATTATTCATTTGGGTCCTCTCCCTTTTTTTCTTGATGAGTCAGCTTATAGGCATGTCAATTTTATTTATCTTTTCAAAGAACCAGCTCCTGGACTGGTTGATCCTTTGAATTGTTCTTTTTGTCTCCATGTCATTCAGTTCTGCTCAGAGATTGATTATTTCCTTCCTTCTACTTGCTCTGGGGTTTATTTGTTGTTGTTTCTCCAGTTCTTGAAGTTATAGCGTTAGGTCTTTTATTTGAAATGTTTCTATCTTTTTTAGGTAGCCTGTATTGCTATGAACTTCTCTCTCAGGACTGCCTTTGCTGTGTCTCATAGGTTTTGGATTGTTGTCTGTTCATTTTCATTTGCTTCCAGAAATTTTTTGATGTCTTCTCTTATCTTATTATTGACCCATTCATTGTTCAGTAGTCTACTGTTCAGTCTCCATGAGTTAGCAAGTTTTTGAAGTTCCTCTTTGAGGTTGATTTCCAGTTTCAAGGCCTTGTGGTCTGAGAAAAAGTTTGGTATTATTTCAATTTTCCTGAATTTGCTGAGGCTTGCTTTGTGTCCTATCATGTGGTCTATCCTTGAGAAACTTCCATGAGCATTTGAAAAGAATGTGTATTTTTCTTCTTTGGGATGTAAGGTTCTATATATGTCAGTTAAGTCCATTTGATTCAGTTTGTCATTCAGCTCCAAAATATCCTTATTGATGTTTTGTTTGGAAGATCTGTCCATTTTTGGCAGTGGGGTGTTGAAATCCCCTACTCTCAGTGTGTTGCTGTCTATATCTTTTTTGAAGTCATCCAACAATTTCTTTATAAACTTGGAGGCTCCCATATTGGGAACATATAAGTTTACAATGTTTATGTCTTCTTGATAGATTCTTCCTTTAAGTATTATAAAGTGCCCCTCTGGTTGTCTCTTTATGGCTTTTGTTTTGAAATCTACTTTGTCTGATACACGTATGGCAACGCCAGCCTTTTTCTCATGCCCATTTGCTTGGAATATTTTTTTCCATCCCTTTACTTTCAATCTGTGTAGGTCTCTTGCTCTGAGGTGGGTCTCTTGTAGGCAGCATATGTGTGGCTCATGTTTTCTTATCTATTCGGCTACCCTGTGTCTTTTGATTGGGGCATTTAGTCCATTCACATTGAGAGATATTACTGATAGAAACTTTCTCATATTTTCTCTTTGTACCTGTGTTTTTCTCTTTCTCACTCTTTTCCTTCATCTTCTTAAACCAGTCCCTTTAGCATATCTTGGAGTGCTGGTTTGGTAGAGATGTATTCTTTTAGCCTTCTTTGGTCTGGGAAACTTCTTCTTTCCCCTTCTATTTTAATTGACAGCCTTTCTGGGTAGAGCAGCCTTGGTTGTAGGCCCTTGCTTTTCATGACTTGGAACATTTGTTGCCATTCCCTTCTGGCTTGTAGTGTTTCTGTTGAGAAGTCAGCTCCTAGGCCTATCGGGGCCGCCTTGTATGCTACTTTCTCCTTCTCCCTTGCTGCCTTGAGCATTCTCTCTTTGTCTTGGATAGTTGCCATTTTAATGATGATGTGTCTTGGAGTGGAACTCCTTGGGTCTCTCTTGAGTGGGGTCCTCCTTTCCTCCTGCATCCATGAGATCCTTTCTCTCCTCAAATTGGGGAAATTTTCCATCATTACTTTTTCGAGGAGGTTCTCTATCCCTTCTTTAGCCTCTTCTTCTGGTATCCCTATTATGCGGATATTATTGCGTTTCAGGTTGTCCTGCATTTCCCTAAATGCCTCTTCATTCTCTTTGAGTTTTTTTTTCCATTTCTTGTTCTTTCTGGGAGCTTTTTTCTACCTTATCCTCCATCTCCCTGATTCGATCCTTGGCTTCATCCAGCCTGCTTTGCATTCCTTCTGCTGTGTTCTTCAATTCAGAAATGGTATTCTTCATTTTCTGTTGTGTTTTCTTGATAGTGTCTATGTCCTTTTCCAGGTTGCTATAGTTTGCTGTAAGATCCTGATAGTTTCTCTGCAGTTTCTCATAGTTATCTTTCAGCTGGCTGAGCTCATTGAGCTTCCTTAGAACCATTGTTTTGAATTCAATATCTGATAGTTCCCTTGCCTCTATTTCATTTAGCTCTCTGTGGGGAGTCCCCTTTTCCACTCATTTGAGGGGAGCTTCTTTTTCTTCCCATTTTTGTGAGAGTCTGTTCAGTAATTTTCTTTCTCTTTCTTTCCTTCTTTCTTTCTTCTTTTTCTTTCTTTTTTTCTTTCTTTCTTTCCTTCTTTCTCTCTCTCTCTTTCTTTCTCCTCCCTCCCTCCCTCCCTCCCTCCCTCCCTCCCTCCCTCCCTCCCTCCCTCCCTTCCTTCCTTCCTTCCTTCCTTCCTTCCTTCCTTCCTTCCTTCCTTCCTTCCTTCCTTCCTTCCTTCCTTCCTTCCTTCCTTGCTTTCTTTCTGCTTCTGCTTCAATTGGTCTGTCTAGATTTCCTGACTTTGTGAATTAAACTTCTATGGTAGTAGGCAGGTCTTTTTATTTATCTATTTATCTATTCATTCATTCATTCATTCATTCATTCATTCATTCATTCATTTTATTTATTCTTTAGTTTTCTTTCTGGGCCTGCCTCTGATAATGTCAGTTGTTGACCCTATATGACCTTGGGTCATTTGTTTGATCTTTCCAGGAGTCTTGTCTGTGTCTGACTCCTGCTTTGGGCTGATCTGTGAGCCCTTTAGTCAGGGATCCACTATTTTTGTGGATCGCTTTGCACTCTCCCGCCGGCTCCTTAAGCGCACTCCCTGGCCGGACAGGATACCTGCCCGACAGGATCTCCAACCTGCCTGGGTGCTTATTCGCCCAACCTCCCGCACTTCTCTAGCGTGCCAGGGACTGGTCAATTTAGGGTCTTCTATTGTGTGCTTTCCCTGCTTTTGGCTCTTTGGGGGCTTCGCCTGCCCTCGCCAAATGGAGACTATGGAAATGGGAGGAAGTCAGCTTCAGGACTCTCCAGTTAATCCTGTCTCTAGTCTTTCCTCCAGTGAGTCTGGGCAGCTCTGTGACCCCTTAGCCCGGGATCCACTATTTCTGTGGACTGCTCTGCACTCGCGGGCCCGCGCAGGTTGTTTATGTCTCCCCTTGTCAATCTGTTCACTCCCTCGCAGGCCCCATGGGGGCCAACCTGCGGGAGGCCTCGCCAGCCCGTGCGGGTCCACACACACGCTTGCCAACCCTCACCGACCGCTCGGCAGGAGTGTGCCCACCTGCACTGGGTGGTTTTGGGCTGTCTATTGTGTGCCTTTTAGCTTTTGGCTGTTTGGGGATGTGGCCTGTTCCCGCGCAATGGAGAGTATGGAAAGGAGAAGGAGTTGGGACTCCCCGGTTCCTCCTCCCGTTCTTTCCCCAATGCCTCCGTCTCTAGTCTCTCCTCAAGGCTCTCAATGCAGCTGTGTGACCCCTTTGGCCAGGGATCCTCTATTTCTTCCAGCTTGTCTGCACTTAGCCCCCCAGCTCACATGCGCACAAGATGTGTGCGGAGCGCACAAAAGGCAGGTTAATTGATTCCCTTATGCCTGAGCGAGATGGCAGCTGCAGAGTGGGAGGTGAGTTATCACCGGGGCTCCACCAGCTGCCGTCTCAGTTCTCTCCACAAAGTTTTCCTCACCAATCTTTCCCTAGGCACCAGCCCACTCTGCTGCCACCTCTGCCCAGAGATCAAGGAGGGTGGCTGCCACTGTGATTTTTGCGTTGGCCCTTTAAATGTCTTTTTGCATCCCCAGCCGCCTGTCTCTGGCAGAGAGCGCCCCTAAGCTTTTCGGGGTTGTGTTTTGTCTGTGCGTTTTCTTGGTTTCAGCTGCTGTAGTCTACGGGTCCTTGTTTATGGTTCAGACCCTGTTCTTCTCAGAGGGATCCAACTGGCCGTTTCAATGTCCCTCTGGTGCTTGTGCCCATGGGCGCTCAGCCCACCCTCTCGAGCCTCCACCACATTTCTCACCCACTGGGATGTGTGAGAGTTGAATCCACTGTCTGTCCATGGCTCCAAGGCTCCTCTACCACTATCGTTCCATTCTGCTTAATTTTCTAACCCTTCATTTGTCCCTCTGTAAATGCAGATCTCTGAATGTACACCTAATTGCATTACTGTGCGAATTAAATGAGTTAATAGTGTGGCAAACTTTATTTGTTGCTCAACCAACATAAATTCTCCAGTTTTGCCTTTCAAAGAAAATCACATTTTGTGGGGTGAGGAAGACAGCTGTTTTCTGTTAGAATACTTTATCTTTCAGCTTCCTTTCATATAGGGGTGAATATTTGATGCAGTTGTGGTAAAAAAAATTGTAAGTGGTTAACTATTGAAAGTGGCTTTTGGAAAAGCTATTGGTTTACTAATACATGAGAAAGAGTCAACAACACACTCAGTGGGCACATACATTTCACCTTTTCCTCCTCTTTTTTCTTTCTACCTTAAGGCTTAAAGCCAATATGATGCCTGAAAGTTGAATAGTCTCCCTTCCAGATGAGTAGAAAAGATACATGTTAAAGATAATTGTTGAGAAAGAACCTGATTGTTTTTGACTTTCTCGACTAGTAAGATTGGCCTGGATTGGTATTGCCAATTTTTTTGTCACTTGAAAAAAGTAAGCCCGTGTTTGGTTCAAACCATTTTAGTTGGGTTTGTTATATGCAACTGAGTATAACCTTGACTAAAAACAATAGACAAAGTGCTTGAGAGTATCTTTTATGTACATATATACATATATGTAAATTATATAGAAACATTAGCTACCAGACTACTATGAGTGCATTTGTTTTATAATTGTCTTTAATAGTGAAATATAATTATAACTATGACCCAAGGATATAGGAAGATTGGGAGTAGAAGACAAGTAAGAGATATACAAAAGAGAAATCTGAAACATCTGGCAACTGATGGTTCTAAGGAAGAAGCCAGAGCCAAATGACTCAGACTTAAAAAATGGAGGACTGAAGACCAGATAATATTAATAAATGGCTTATTTTTGAGGGGGGGTGCTCACTACATGTGAGGCAAGTTCTAAGCTCTTTGTTTGTTAATTATTGAACAACGGTGCCACTAACAGATACAGGACAATTGTAGTAATGAGAAAATGATCACTTTGGGATGTGTTTACTCTAACAAGACAGAAAAATCTCTAAGGCAGAAGAAAATGTCCATCTGTTTCTTGGAACAATACTTAGAATTTTGGATATTTGTCTTGAGCATGACCCAAATATCCTAGAATGAGAATTAAAGAGAGTAATATAGGTGAGAGCGCTAGTGAAAATTCTAGAGACAGAAGGGTCCAGAAGAGAACCCATACAGCTGAAGTGTACAAGCTCATGGCTTTCCAGCAAAAAAAATGCTCTGGGTGAACTTGTTGCCATAGATGTAAGTTGCTGAGACCAGAATTCTGTGTCATTTTTCACAAAACACTATCACAAATGGTATTCCGAAAATCAAAAGAGAAATTCTCCCTTGTTTCAACACTTAATAAATTTGATATAGTAAGTGTAACTGTATCCTTATTTAAATATTTTGAAACTTAAAGTATGTCTAGATAGTCTTTCTGGGCATTTATAATATATGCCAAATACCTATCAGGTCCAAACTTTGAGAGATATTGAGGATTTACAGTAATTTGCAGGAACTAACATATATATGTTCTATTTTTAAAATGACTTGGCTCTTTGTCCAACATGGTGATTTGAGATGAAATTCCAGTTACTGGAGGAAATTCACTTAATTAGAATTTTGTTATTTTTAGATTTTTCCTTTATTGTTTTCTCACAATTTTGACTCTAGTGTAATGATGGTGGTCGGTTATGTTTACTATATAAATAATTGCACCTATTAAATTTTATGAAAAATTAATTAAATTTACTTTATCATATCTCATTGTATGTAATGTAATTAAAAACATACAAAAATACAGTATTTGTGATGGGATTTAATCCAATTTTTAAAATTTCAAATTGTAGAACTAACCAAAATCCTGATGGAGACAAGATAATTTGTTAGTGTTAAAAAAGTAATTTTTCTAGCTCCTCTAATAGGCATCATGCCCAGTGGTGTGCTAGCTGCTAACTGCAGGTGGAGATCCCTCATCAGCAAGTGCAAGTGGAAGAAGGGATTCATTTTCACTTTTTTTGTCTCTTTGAATAAAAATAATTCACACCCCTCACAGCTCCTGTGGATTTCACTAGCGGCACCTTTTAAAAATAGAATTACTAAATCTCAGCACTGGAAATAATTTCAGGGGGTCACAGCAAAAGCCATCATGCATTATAGGGAATCTCTTTTATATCTCTTGGTGCCTGTATGGCTTTAAAAACTCTAAAGGGGGTTAGTTCATAATCTTCATAGGTAGCCCATCTCATTTGAAATTCCTTCCTTATTTATAGCTAAAATCTGTCTTTCTGCAAATCAATAGTAGTGATAATTGGAGCAACAGCCGCTGACATTTGCATTTGTTGAGTGTTACATTTAGTTGCATCTAACAGAATCCACCCTTGCTACGTTCAATGAAAAAAAATTAAACAGAATTGGATACTGACAAAATTATAAAGGCAAGCAGAATAGGCTGTAGGCATGGTTTTGAGAACTATTTCCTCAAACAGTACTGAAAAACTGGCATAGGAAGCCTGCTTATTATCTTCTTCCAATTAGGAAGAGGGGAGCAAGCAGAAACCAGTTATTCCAGGACTGCACCACTTGCCCTTGACCCATGCCAAAACCAACAAAAAAACCCCCAAACAAATCAAATCCTGCACCTGACCTGTATCTAGATCTAGCTAGCTCTACTTCCTTCCACTATTTTCTGCATGTAAAAGTCTCCAGATTTTTTCTATATCTTTGTTGTTATTGTTTTTAACCCCCCACTGTGAGGTAGCTCAATGAGTCATGCATGCTCTTTTACAATTGTGCTGAGTGAAACTGAATACAGAAACATCTGATACAGCAAGTTGGAGAACTAATACTTTTTATATATCATGCATAGGTTCCTCAGTATTTTTACCAAATTTTGATTCTGTCTAAAAAGCCAACAAAATAAGCTTTGTTAGGGAAAGACAGGAGACTTGTATAGATGAAAATAAAGGTAATGCTTTGTTTTTGTGTATTTCCTCTAAGAATTTCAGTCTACTCTGATATCATTAATTAGTTACACCATATTTTGCTATGTATAATACACATTTTCTTGCCCAAATTTTTGAGGGAAGATAAGGGTGCACATTATACATGGGTAGTACTAATTCCATATCTGTATAAATGTTTTTAATTCTTTTATTTACGTTTGTGTGTTAAAAGTGTAGCTCCTTTAAAATTCTTTTATAAAACATAAAATAATAAAATTCTTTATAATACAAAAATCAAGTATCTAAATATAAATAAATTAAAAAATTGAATTAAAAAATTAAAACAAGATTTTTTTTCCTGAAAGTATGGACCAAAAATATGGGTGCATATTATACATGGAAATGCAACACACTGTAGTAAGTGGAGTTATATTAATATTAATTATGAATAAATGAAGGTCAATAAGATTAAGTGAATCCTAGAGATTACATACTCAATGAAAAATGGGGAATTAAACTGAGAATTCATTTTCCCTCCTAACCAACCTACTTCTGCCAAGAAATGGAAAGAATAGGCCATTTTTTCACAATTAAGAAATTGAAGATCACCACACTTTTGAGTCAGTGGTGTACATAATAAATTTGGCAAACAGAACAGATAATTTAAAAAAATTCCCTCTCCCTGTGGTGAGGGGGTAACAATTTAAGTAAAATTAATAATACTAATGATTAGAAAAAAAATCAGACCATGAAACATTCTTTGATTGAACTTATACATAAATGATGGTTTAAAAATATGTATATTATAGACACATGCACCAAAAAAAAAAAAGAAAGAAAAAGAAATGTAAAGGATTATATTCTTTAATATTTTTAAAAGAGAAAAACCTATATTTCATTTTGGTTTGCATTTATGAATAATAACAGAATTTTAGTTTTTGAAACTTCTGCAAATTTATCAATGACTTTATTAGAATAAATATTTGCATGATCATGTTTAATAGCATTGCTAAATTTGTCACTCTACTCACAGGCAATCAAAGCACATATTTAAATCAATTTTTATTTTGAAAAATATTTTTCATATAAAGTGTATATACACCAAAGGGAAAAGTCTTCTTTTTCAAATCTTTTTCTTTCTTTCTTTTTCTTGCTTTCTTTCTTTCTTCTTTCCTTCTTTTCTTTCTACCTTTCTTACCTTCCTTTCTTTCTTTTTCTTCCTTCCTTTCTTTCTTTCTTTTTTCTAAAAATTTTTCAAATACACTTTTTTCTCTACTTAATCGCCACGACCTTCCCCTACCTCACCAACCTGTACCTCTCTCCCTCAATCCTTCCACACCTTGGCTTTGTCTATGTGTCCTTCACACCTGTTCCTTGATCTGACCCTTCCCCTTCCCCTCCCTGCTACCCGCTTCCCTCCCGCCCTCTCATCCCAATCGGTTTCTTCTGTTTTACAATATTGCTGGTCATATTTTCCTTGCCTGCTTACTTTGCTGATTAGGTTCCACTTATAGGTGAGTTCATATGGTATTTGTCCTTCACCCCCTGGTTTATCTCACTTAGCATAATGCTCTCCAGTTCCATCCATGCTGTAGTGAAGGGTAGTAGCTCTTTCCTTCATTCTGCTGCATAGTATTCCATTGTGTAAATATACCATAGTTTTTTGGTTCTCATTTATTGAAGGGCACTTCAGTTGCTTCAAGCATTTGGCTATTGTCAATCGCGCTGCTATGAACATTGAGGTGCATAGGTTTTTTTGAACTGGTGTTTTGGGATTCTTATGGTATAATTCCAGCAGTGGGATCTCTGGGCCAAAAGGGAGTGCAATTTTTAGCTTTTTGAGGATATTCCAAATTGTTTTCCACAGTGGCTACACCAGTCTGCATTCCTACCAACATTATACAAGGGTTCCCTTTCCTCCACAACCTCACCAGCACTTGTTGTTTGTTGATTTGTTTATGATCTGGCCATTCTGACCAGTGTGAAGTGGTATCTCATTGTGGTTTTAATTTGCATCTCGCTGATGGCTAGTGAGGACGAGCATACATTCATATGTCTCTGGACCCTCGGTATGTCCTCCTTGGAGAAGTGTCTTTTCAGGTCCTTTGCCCATTTTTTAATTGGATTATTTGTCTTCCTGGAGCGAAGCCATGAGTTCCTTATGAACTTTGGAGATCAAACCCTTGTCCGAGGTATCATTGGCAAATATATTTTCCAATACGGTTGGTTCCCTTTTAATTTTGCTGAGGTTTTCTTTAGCAGGGCAGAAGCTTCTTATTTTGATAAAGTCCCATTTGTTCATTTTTTTCGTTATGTCCCTTGCTCTAAGGGAAATATCAGTGAAAATATTGTTTTGTGGAATAACTGAGAGTTTCCTGCTAATGTTCTCCTCCAGGACTTTTATGGTGTCATGACATATATTTAAGTCTTTTATCCATCTTGAGTTTGTTTTTGTGTATGGTGTAAGTTGGTGGTCAAATTTCATTTTTTGCATGTAGCTGTCCAAGTCTCCCAACACCATTTGTTGAAGCGGCTATTTTTACTCCATATTATGCTTCTGCCCCCTTTGTGGAAATTAATTAACCATAGAAACATGGGTTTATTTTGGGGCTCTCTATTCTGTTCCATTGATCTATGTGTCTCCTCTTATGCCAGCACCAGACTGTTTTGATTGCAGTGGCCTTGAAATATATTTTGGTGTCAGGTATTGTGATACCTCCTGTATCATTCTTCCTTCTCATAATTGCTGCGGCTATTCAGGGTCATTTATGTTTCCATAAACATTTTTGAAATGTTTATTCTATATTTCTGAAATACATCATTGGTATTTTAATAGGGATTGCATTAAATCTGTAAATTTCTTTGGGTACTATGGACACTTTGATGATATTAATTCTGCCAATCCATGAACATGGTAAGGGCCTCCATTTATTTGTGTCTTCCTTAATTTCATTCTTCAGTGTTGTGTGTTTTCTGAGTACAGGTCTTTGACCTCCTTGCTTAAGTCTATTCCTAGGTACTTTATTTTTCTTGTTGTTATAGCAAATGGGATTTTTTTCCTGATTTCTGATTCTGATATTTAATTGTTCGTGTACAAAAATGCTTTTGATTTCTGAATATTGACTTTGTATCCTGCTGTTTTGCCAAATTCACTTATTAGGTCGAGTAGTTTTTCGGTGGAGTCCATAGGGTTTTCTATGTACACTATCATGTCATCTGCAAACAATGACAGTTTTACTTCCTCCTTTCCAATATGGATGCCTTTTATTTCTTTTTCTTATCTGATCACTGTGCTAAGTCCCCCAATACTATGTTGAATAGAAGTGGTGAAAGTGAACATCCTTGTCTTGTTCCCGATCTTCGTGGGAAAGCTTTAGTTTTTGCCCACTGAGTATGATGTTGGCTCTAAGTTTTTCATATACGGCCTTTATTATGTTGAGATATAACCCTTTTATTCTCACTTTGCTGAGTGTTTTTATCATAAATGGAAGCTGTACCTTTTCAAATGCTTTTTCTGCTTCTATTGATAGGGTCAGGTGTTTTTTTGTCTTTCCTTTTGTTTATGTGATGTATTACATTTATTGATTTGTGAATATTGAACCATCCTTGCATCCCTGGAATGAATTCCACTTGATCATGGTGGACGATCTTCTTAATGTATTGCTGGTTGCAGTTTGCCAATATTTTGTTGAGGATTTTAGCATCTATGTTCATCAGCAATACTGGTCTGTAGTTATCTTTCTTTGTTGTGTCTTTATCTGGTTTTGGGATTAGGACGATGCTGGCCTCATAAAGAGAATTTGGGAGTCTTCCCTCCTCTTGGATTTTTTGGAATAGTCTGAGAAGGACAGGGATTATCTCGTCCTTAAATGTTTTGTGAAATTCTCCTGCAAAACCATCCGGTCCAGGGCTTTTATGTGCTGGAGTTTTTGATTACTGCTTCAATTTCACCAGCTGTTATTGGTCTGTTCAGACATTCTGCTTCTTCTTCAATCAGTGTTGGAAGGTTATATTTTTTCTAGAAGTTTGTCCATCTCATCAAAGTTTTCAAATTTCTTGGCATGTAATTGTTCATGGTAATTTCTTGCAATCCTTTGTATTTCTGTGGTATCAGTTGTAATTTCTCCTCTTTCCTTTCTGATATTATTTATTTGGGCCCTCTCCCTTTTGTTCTTGATGGGCCTGCTTAAAGGCTTGTGAATTTTGTTTATTGTTTTACAGAACTAGCTCCTGGATTGGTTGATCCTTTGAATTGTTCTGTTTGTCTCTATGTCATTCAGTTCCGCTCTGATCTTGCTTATGTCTTTTCTTCTACTCACTCTGGGCTTTGTTTGTTGTTGTTTCTCCAGTTCTTCAAGCTGGAGGGTTGAAATGTTTCTATCGTTTTTAGATGGGCCTCTATTGCTATGAACTTTCCTCTCAGGACTGCCTTCACTCTGTTCCATGGGGTTTGGACTGTTGTGTGTTCGTTTTCATTTGTTTCCAGAAGCTTTTTGATTTCTTCTTTGATCTCATTATTGACACATTCTTTGCTTAATAGCACGCTGTTCAGTCTCCATGAACTTGAATGTGTTTGAGTTTTTTCCCTTGAGGTTTATTTCTAGTTTCAGGCCCTTGTGGTACAGGAAAATACTTGTTAGAATTTCAGTATTCTTGAATTTGTTAAGGCATGTTTTGTGTCCTACCATGGGGTCTATTTTTGAAAATGCTCTATGTGCATTTGAAAAGAGTGTGTATTTTCCTTCTTTGGGATGAAGGGTTCTATATATGTCGGTTACATCCACTTGATCTAATGCACCGTTCAGTTCCACAATGTCCTTGTTGATATTTTGTTTGGAAGTTCTGCCCATTTTTGACAGTAGGGTGTTAAAATCCCGTACTATCAGTGTGTTGCTGTCTATATCTTTCTTGAAGTCCTCCAAAATTTTCCTCATATATTGAGGTATTCCTACGTTGGGTGCATATATGTTTACAATGTTTATGTCTTCTTGATGGATTCTTCCTTTGAGTATTATAAAGTGTCCTTCTCAGTCTCTTTTTACAGCCTTTGCTTTGAAATCTATTTTGTCTGATATTAGTTTGCTACCCCTGTTTTTTTCCCCTGTGCATTTACTTGAAATATATTTTTTTCATCCCTTCACTTTCAGTTTGTGTAGGTCCTTTGTTCTGAGGTGAGTTTCTTGCAGGCAGCATATGCGTGGGTCTTGTGTTTTTATCCATTCAGCTACTCTATGTCTTTTGATTGGACCATTTAATCCATTTTCATTTAAAGTTATTACTGATAGGTACTTATTCATTTTTTTCCTTTGTTCTGTGTCCTCTCTTTCTCACTCTCTTTCTTCATCTTCTTAAAACAATCCCTTTAGCATATCTTGTAGGTCTGGTTTGGTAGAGATGTATTCCTTTAGCCTTCTTTTGTCTGGGTAACTCCTTATTTCACCTTCCATTTTAATTGAGAGATTTGCTCGAGACAGACTTTCCTCAAGCATCTCTATACCACTCTGTGTCCCCTTTAGCCAGGGATCTATTCTCTGTGACTGCCTCTCTGTACTCAGCACCCATGCCTGTGCACTGCCTGGCCAGAGTTGAGCCTCCTTGGCACAGGGTTATTGTGTCCTTTCATGGTGCTGCCATTTGGAGGAGTGGTCTGCCTGAACAAGATGGCAGCTGCAGAATGTGGGGCGAGTCAGCACCAGATCCCTGCCATCCACTTTCTCAGTTCTTTCCCCAAAGCCTTCCTCTCTATTCTCTCCTCTGGTTGCTGCAGCCCATTCTGCCCTTGCCTCCCCCAGAGCCCAGGGTAAGTGGCTGCCAGTACAAATTTTTGCACTGGACACTTTAAATGGGTCTTTGCGTCTCTAGCCACCTGTCTCTGACAGAGAGCACACTGCTGCTTTTCACAAATGACTGTTACCTGTTTTTTGGGGACTCTGTTTGCTTTTTGGGCTCTGGTCCTGTAGGCTGTAGATACCCACTTATGGTTTCAACCCTGCTCTTCTCAGGGAGATCCAACTGGCTGTTTCAATATCCCTCTGGTGCTTGCCACCTGTGGGCACCTAGCAAACCTTCTCGAGCCTCTATCACACTTCTTACCAGTTAGGTTGTGCTAAAGCCGATTCCTTTGCCTGTCTAAGGTTTTAAGGCTCCTCTCTTACTATTGTTCAGTTGTTTTCCAGGTGATTTCTCCACAATTTAGTTGTAATTCTAGATTGGTCCTGTGAGAAGGTCAGTGTGACTTTCACTCACTCCTCTGCCATCTTGAAGTCCAAAAGCCTTAAATATAAAATTACATCTGTCAGAAATTCATGAATATTTTATTTAACATTAACTCCCCAATTTTTAACAAAAATAAAAGTTCAAGTGGTCCCACAAAATGAGAGAATAAACACAATGAAGGTTCTGTTTCTTCTCTTTTTCCCTAATCATTGTGCTTTGTAAATAAAAATATAGTTTAAATGCAGTAATAAGTAGTCCACAGGAATAACTGACAATGCCCTAAGAATCCTGAAACACCAATTCAAAAGTACCTATGTGCCCCAATATTCATAGCAGCACATTTTCCAATAGCCAAGTGCTGGAAGCAACCTAAGTGTCCATCAGTAAATGAATGCATCAAAAACCTGTGCTACATTAACACAATGGAATACTAAGCAGCAGAAAGAAAGAAGGAATTCCTACCTTTCGCAACAGCATGGATGGAACTGTAACATATTATGCTAAATGAAATAAGCCAGGCAGTGAAAGACAAATACTATATGATCTCACCTATAAGTGGAACCTAATCAACAAAACAAGGAAGCAAGCAAAATATAACCAGAGACATTGAAATAAAGAACAAACTGACAGTAAACAGAGGGGAGGAGGGAGAGGGACAATGGAGGAATATAGAGGAAAGGCTGTAAAGAAACAGGTATGTAGGGCACATGGACAAAGCCAAAGGTGTTAGGTAGGAGGGTGAGAGGAGAGGATGAGTGGAGTGGCAGGGAGTGGGGGGGGGGGGAAATAGAGACAACTTACTTGAACAACAATAAAAAAAAATAAAAAAGGAATAGTTAAGAAAAAAGAAATAAAAAAAACTGTGTCAAAATCAACTGCAAGCTAATATAAAGTATTGTGATCTTATTTTTGAAACAGCTTCATGTACATTGGGATACATCCATGTGCGTTGGGGATTAATTATGTAATTATACTAATTATACAATTATATAACTACTGGAGGTTCTCTAACTCTTTAAATGTCCATTTTCCTCCTATTTCTTAATCCAGATTTGTCCACCTAAAACATCGCATTTCCTAGCCTCATTTGTGCTGATATGATCATGCAACCAAGTTTTATTCAATGACATGTATGCAAAATCATATGCAGTACAGTGTTTGTGGGGGAGGTTCTTTAAAGCGGAAATGAAGTACACTTGGTTTTTCTTTCTTCCATTCTGGAGGTCATAGTCTAATGGCTATGTACTGGCATGTCTTTCTTGGTTTAATCTGCATTTCCCTGATAACTAATGATTCAGCATCTTTCCATGTACACACCCACTATTAATATCTCTTTTTTCCTTCTGTCATTCTACCTCTCTGTCTCTGTCTCTCTTCAGTAAAGTGCCTTTGAATTACTTTTGCCTTAATTTTTTTTGGTTTGTCTTCTTATTTTTTTAGTTGTATGAGAATTTTATATGTTTTTGATATAACTCCTTTAGTAAATACATGTATTGTGAATATTTTCCTCCCATCTGTGGTTTGCTTTTTGTTTCTTAAATGCTGTCTTTTGAAAGGAAACATTTTGAATATTGATGAAGTTTCATTTTTCATTTTTAAATGTTTTTAAGTTTTATTTTGATTTAATCTTTATTGTATTTTGTCCATTACCATTTAGTCCCCTTATACTCCGCTTCCCCCAGCAATCACCACACTGCTCTCCATGTCCATGAGTCCTTTCTCCTTTTTGCTCAATCCCTCCACCCCCTCACACCCCCACTAGCTGTCATCTGCTCTCCATCTCAGTCTGTCCCCATTTTGCTTGTTAGTTCAGTTTGTTCATTAGACTCCATATATGATTGAAATCATATGGTATTTGTCTTTCTTATACTGGCTAATTTCACTTAGACTAATGTTCTCAAGGTCCATCCATATGTCACAAAGGGTAATTTTAAAAGTATTTTATAGATGTACAAAAATCTTTCTAAATTCTAAGGTTGCATAGATTTTATTCTGTTTCATTATAAAAGTTTTATTGTCTTAGGTTTTACATTTAGGTCTATGATCCATTTTGAGTTAATTTTTACATTGTATAAGGCAAAGGTCTATTTTTTTAAAAATGTGTATATATATTCATTTGATTCAGGCCAATTTATTTATAAATAATTTTTTCCTTTTATTATTGAGTTGCCTCAGTACATTTGCCTTAAATCAACTGATATATATATTCCTGCATGTATGTGTGTGTATATATATAAAATATATAGATATTTCTGTTTATTTTGAGCTCTATTATTTCTTATCAATATATATTTATATTCTCACATATATTCTCAAAATATTCTAAATTTTTTTGGTTACTATGGTTTTCTTTTTGTTGGGTGTATTATTGGCATACAATATCCTATTAGCTTCAGGTATGCAGTATAGCGATTCAACATTTATATACATTACAAAACAATCCCCATGATAAGTCTAGTTACTATCTATCACCAAAGTTATTGTAATATTATTGATTGTATTCCCTATGCAGTACACTACATCCTCATGACATTTATTTTATAACTGAAAGTTTGTACCTCTAAATCCCCTTCATCTATTTTGCTGACTCCACCAACCCTCTTCCACTGACAACCACTACTCTATCTTCTGCATCTGTGAGTCTGTTTTTATTTTGTTTTGTCTTTAGAGTCTACATATAAGTGAAACCATACTGTATTAGTCTTTCTCTGCCTGACTTACATGACTTAGCATAATACCCTCTAGATGCATCCATGCTGTTGCAGATTTAGCAAGGTTTCAATTTTTTGGGCTGAGTAATACTTTATTGTATATATCACACCTTCTTTGTCCATTCATCTATTGATGGATACTTAGGTTACTTCCATATCTCAGCTACTGTAAATGATATTGCCATGAACATAGGGATACATATATCTATTTGAATTAGTGTTTCATTTTCTTTGGATAAATATCCAGAAATGTGATTGCTGGTTCAATGGGAAGTTCTCTTTTTAATTTTTTGAGGAACCTCCATACTGTTTTCAATAGTGGCTGAACAAATTTACCTTCCCACCAACAGTGCACAGGGTTTTCCTTTTTCTCCACATCCTTACCAATGTTTGTTATATTTTTTCATTTTGATAATAGTCATTCTAACAAGTATGAGGTAATATCTCACTGTGGTCTTGATTTTTATACGCCTGATGATTAGTGATTTTGAGAATATTTTTCATTAAAATCATTAGCCTTGTTCTTCATTTTATATTTTTAAATAACTGGTTGTATTACATCCTGTACATATTTTAATGTCATTTTATCAATTTAAAAAATACTTGCCCTGGCTGGTGTGGCTCAGTGGATAGAGCACCAGCCTGCAAAAAAAAGGGTCATTGGTTTGATTCCCAGTCAGGGCACATGCCTGGGTTGTGGGCCAGGTCCCTCATAGGGGGCATGCAAGGGGCAACCACACCCTGATGTTTCTTTCCCTCTCTTTCTCCCTCCATTCCCATTTCTCTAAAAATAAATAAATAAAATCTTTAAAAATATAAAAAATACTGCTGGTATATTGATTGAAATCCCATTGAACCAACTCATGAATCAATTTTAGGAGAATATTTATGTTAATAATATTAAGTCTTACAATCCATGAATTCAGTGTAGGTATTTTATAATTTCTCTCAGCAATATTCTGGCGTTTTCAGTTAAGCAATTTTAAATAGTTTTTTGTTAGATTTATTCATAGGTATTTTATGGTAATTATATCATGTGGAAATAAGAGAAAATGTCACTTTTTAATTTTGATTCCCATATTTTTTAAATTGAATTTATGGGGGGGCGTGTAACACAGACTGGTGTAGCTACTTTAGAAATCAGTATGGAGTTTCCTCAAAAAATTAAACATGGAACTGTCTTTTGACATAGTGATCATACTTCTGGGAATATATCTGAAGAAACGCAAAACTAATTCAAAAGAATATATGCACCACTGTGTTCATTGTGGCATTATTTAAAATAGCCAAGATTGGAAACAGCCGAAATGCTGATCAATAAATGAGTGGTTAAGAAATGCTGTGGTACATTTACGCAATGGAATACTACTCAGCAGAAAAAAGAAGGAAATCTTATCATTTGTTATCCACTTTTACAATGGCTGCCTTCTGTTCCTATGTTCTGCCAAACATAAAACAATTTGTTTATCATGCTCTCTTCAGATGAAGTTGTTACTCTAGAATTTGGTTAATGTGTTTATCTTGTGACTTTAGTTCTCTGATGGTCTCAAAAAAGTTATGATTTTATAAATTATCTGGCTTTCTCATTCTTAGATTAAAATAACATTTTGTTTTCTGTATCCAAAGGAAATGAAACTGTTCATAAATTTTGCTGTTATATTTTCATTGTTTTCAGATCAAAATAAATTTTAATTTTCATTTTGATTTTTCTACCAATTTATGAGATTCAAAAAATTATTGTCAACAACAGGTGCTGGCGAGGCTGTGGAGAAAAGGGAACCCTAGTCCACTGTTGGTGGGAATGCAGACTGGTGCAGCCATTGTGGAAAGCAGTGTGGAATTTCCTCAAAGAGCTGAAAATGGAACTGCCTTTTGATCCAGTGATTCCCCTGCTGTGACTACACCCTAAGAATCTCAAAATGCCAATTCAAAAGAACCTATGCACCCCAATGTTTATAGCAGCACAATTTACACTAGCCAAGTGTTGGAAGCAATCTAAATGCCCATCAGTAGATGACTGGATCAAAAAACTATAGTACATTTACACAATTGAATACTACTCAGCAGAAAGAAAAAAAGAACTGCTAAACTTCGCGACAGCATGGATGGAAGTAGAGAGTATTATGCTAAGTGAAATAAGCCAGGGGGCAAAAGACAAATACCATATGATCTCACCTATCAGTGGAACTTAACCAACAAAACAAAGATGCATGGAAAATAAGACCAGCAACACTGAAAGAAAAAGAAACCAACAGAGACAAGAGGGAAGGAGGGGGTGGTGGGCAGGGAAAAGGAAGGGAAACGGCAAGTCAAGGAACATATAGCAAGGACTCATGGACAAAACAAAAGTGGGGAAGGATTGAAGGAGGGAGTCGGGAGAGGGAGGCAGGGGAAAATGATGGGGGGAAGGCAGAGACAAATGTATTTGGAAAAATAAATTAATTAATTAAAAAAAAAAGAAAGCCATCCGAAAAAACCTAAGATCAATGATTTAAAAAAAACAGTGGGTGCAGAACTGTCGTATAGTTGGATCTCATTTGATATTTACAAAATAGTCACAGGATGTAAAGCATAGCATAAGGAATATAGTCAATGATATTGTTATAACTAAGTATGGTACCAGGGTGGTACTGGAAACATTGGGGGAATCACTTTATAATTGATATGATTGTGTCTTACTTACTATGCCGTACACCTGCAACTAATACAAAATAATATTGAATGTCAACTGTAATTGAATGATAAAATTAAAAATAAAATACTGAACTAACAAGCAAATATGGACAGACTCAGAGAGAGAGAGCAGGATGACAGCTAAGGTGCGGGGAGGTTAGGGAGTGGAGGGATTGAGCTAAAAGGAGAAAGGACTCATGGACATAGACAACAGTGTGGTGATTGCAGGTGGGAAGGGGTATAAGAGGACTAAATGGTAATGGAAAAAATAAAATAAGAATTTTTTAAAAAGGAAAAAATAAAGCATAAAGTAAAAATATATGTATAGAGTAGAAAATATGTGGAGAAATATAAAAAAAATTGTTCAGTTACAGTTGTACCATCATTTTTCCCCATCACTTACCCCTACCTCATCTTTCCTTCCTCCCATAGCCAATCTCCCCTCATTATCCATACTCATGAGTCCTCTATTTGTGTTCCTTTGCTTGCCCCTTCCCTTTTTTTCCCCTGTTATCCCCCTCCTGCCTCCCCACTGGTCACTGTCAGTTTGTTCTTTATTTTCAAGTCTCTGGTTCTATTTTGCTTATTTGTTTGTTTTCTTGATTAGTTTCCACTTACAGGTGAGATCATATGGTATTTGTCTTTCACAGCCTGTCTTATTTCATTTAGCATAATGCTCTCCAGTTTCATCCAAGCTATTGCAAAGGGCAGGAGTTCCTTCTTTTTTTCTGCTGCACAGTATTGCATTGTGTAAATATATCACAGCTTTTTGATCCTTTCATTTACTGATGGGTACTTAGGTTGTTTCCTGCACTTGGTTATTGTAAATAATGCTGCCATGAACATCAGGGTGCATAGGTTCTTTTGAATTGGTGATTCAGAATTCTTAGCGCATAGTCCGAGCAGTATGATTGCTGGGTCAAAAGGCAGTTCCATCTTTAGTTTTTTGAGGCGATTCCACAGTATTTTCCATGGTGGCTGCACCCAGTTTGCATTCTTACCAACAGTGTGCCAGAGTTTCCTTTTCTCTACAACCTCACCAGCAGTTGTTGTTTGTTGGCTTATTATGGATGGTTATTCTGATTTTTTTAAAAAAAGTTATGGTATATTTACACAATGGAATACTATGCAGCAGAAAGGAAAAAGAACTACTACACTTCGCGACAGCATGGATGGAACTAGAAAGCATTATGCTAAGTGAAATAAGCCAGGGGGAGAAAGACAAATACATATGATCTCACCTATAAGTGGAACTTAACCAACAAAACAAAGATGCAAGGAAAATAAGACCAGCAATAATGAAAGAAAAAAGAAACCAACAGAGTCAAGAGGGAAGGAGGGCAGGGTGGGCAGGGAAAAAGAAGGGAAGGGTCAAGTCAAGGAACATATAGCAAGGACTCATGGACAAAGCCAAAGTGGGGAAGGACTGAGGGAGGGAGATGGGGGTGGGGAGCAGGGGAAAGTGGTGGTGGGAAGGTGAAGACAAATGTATTTGAACAAAAAAAATAAATTAAAAAAAGCATTCCACTTAATTTATTTGATTGTTTTATATTTATTATTTTGTTATTAATTTTAGTTACATTCTATTGTGTTAGAGAGCAAATTTTGTATATTTTTGATTAATTACAATTTATTTAGGCCTGCTTTATGGAATATTGCTTGACTGTACTGGTAAAAACTTCATTTGCACTTGGCTAGAATATATAGTCTAAAACTGTTGGCTTAAAATAGAAATTAAGATAATTTAGTAGTTTTGTGCACATCTTCTATATCCTTAATATTTCAAGTGATTGTGTTATCAATTTGTCTATTTCTCTACCAGTTCTCTGTATATTTGTCTCTTGTATTTGAAGCTATTTATTAAATGCATACATATTAAATGCTCTATCATCCTGATGAATTAACCCTGCTGTAATTTTGAAGTATACTCTATCTCCAGCAATACTCTTATCTTGAAGTCTGTTATGTCCCACAGTAAGATAACTGTACAGTGGATTTTTTCTAATTAGTGATTGCATGGCAGATCTTTCTCACCTGCTAATTTTCAAACTACATGTATGTATTAGTCTTTGTTCTACTAGAGAAACAGAAGCAATATGAATAGTAATCATTAGAAATATTCAAATTTTGATGGCTTTGGGATCCTTTCCATGTTTTTATCCATCTATATATTAAGGGCCAATACTATAGCTGGCACTCAGAAACAATTTGGGAAAATATCAATGTCAATGGAAACTCCCCGCCATTAGAGTGTTACCCAGCATGTGGCATTACACAAAGATCCACTGACACACAGACTCAAGCATCTTAGGCTCTGTCCAAGATCAGCCACATTGCTAAGCTGTTTCCCACCTTTTCTGTAAAATCTTTCCTTTCTTGACAGAGAACCTCGCCTTACTGCTGCAAGTAGACAAGTAGACCCACAGTAGCTATTATTCTGCCATTTTATTCCTTACAAGTTATGTCAACCAACTGAGCTGAGAAAAAGAACCCTGAAGTTAATTAATGTAATACTTGCATACACTCTTGCATGGAGCAGACATAGTTAAATTAGTCAGGGTAAAATGTAGCTACAGGTACTTGTTCTGATCTAAAATTGAAAACATACTTGTAAGTCTGAAGTAAAAGGGAAGCATAGGTAGTCTTTTAAAAAATATAACATTACTTTAACTTCATAATTTAGGAGTAAGGTATGGAGTCATTAGTTTTTGCCCTAATAAGTATATTTAATAAACAGACTATAAGATCACATAATTACTATGTAGACTAAGAACATTTAATAGCCACATTACACATAGTTATTATGGTTTATAGTATGGAGTGGAGTTCAATTTTCATTTGAGAATTAGCTTTTCTCCCACATTAATTTAAATAATTGATTCTTTATTGACTCAACCGTTGTTTCCTCTTTTTCAGTTTTTGCAGCTGTAGCAGCTTACTTTTGATTAGCCTTAATGGCACTGACCCAACCCATCTTCACACTGTAACATTTCTGTGTTTGTAAGAATGTAAAAAGCTTTAGGCTAATTTTTCTTGAGTAGTTCTTATTTATTTATTTATTTATTTATTTATTTATTTATTTATTTATATTGTTTACATTGTTACAGTTGTTCCCGCTTTTTCCTCCTTTCCCAGCTCCATCCAGCCCTACCCTCTCCCCTCTCCAAGTCAATCCCCATATTGTCTGTGTCCATGGGTTGTGCATAAATGTTTTTTGGTTAATACCTTCATCATCTCTCATTATAAGATTTCCTGAGCTTCCTCAGGATCAAAGGGTCAAAGGGGCAACCAAGTAATGAACTTGCTCAGCAGTCATAGGACACATGTGGCATTGAAAGTATAGATAAACATAGCCCCTGTTCTTATAGAGCTCATACTTTGTAGAGTGAGGAAAAAATAAACAAGCAATAGCATTTTAGGTAATTATGATCCAAAGACCAATATCTAACTAACTAAATAAATAAATAGAGCAAGCAGAGCTGGGGCAAAAAAAAAAAAAAAATAAGCAACAGCATTTTAGATAATTATTATCCAAAGACAAATACATAAATAAAGCAGGCAGAGCTGGGGGATCCAGGGAAAAATAAAAATAAAGTCCCCCTTAATAAAAAGTTATTAAGAATTTCAAGATGACAAGAGCAGATCATTAAGCCAGTCCTGTGAGGGTGATTAGGATGGGTCAGTGGCAGAAAATTCATAAAGGATATTCTCTTTAGGAAAACTTTAGAAATTAAGATAATAAAGTGGAGCCATTCTTACTTGCCCCATTCAATGAACTATAACCTGCTTGAGAAACAGAAAGGTCTGTGCAGCTAAAGCACACGAGCCAAGGGAGAGAAGGATATAAGAAGCCCTAGAGAGAGCATGGGTGTGGGGAGTTCACGAAGGGCCAGTTAGGTTATGGCAAAGAATTAGAATTTGACAAGTAAGCCTTATAAAAAGTTTTAAGAATTGATAATACATCCTTAAGAATTGATAATAAATTAAATAAAATTCAAATATATTTATTCAAAGGTGGGCAATGCTGTGATTACATTTGGATCTCCAGAGAAATTGTAAAGCCAGAGCTAATTTTTCATCTGGTTCCAAAAATATTAGAAATTTGGTGTAACATGGAAACAAAATACTTAAAAGATCCATTTAATATATTTTGACCTGGTAAGTATTCAGAATGTTAGAATAAATGACAATTTCTGACTGCTGGGATTATACCCTAGGAATCCTGAAACACTGGTTCAAAAGAACCTATGCACCCTGATGTTCATAGCAGTGTTATTTACAACAGCCAAGTCCTGGAAACAGCCTAAGTGTCCACCACTAAATGAGTGGATCAAAAAAACTCTGGTACATTCAAACAATGGAATAGTACACAGCAGAGGAAAAGAAAGTACTCCTACCCTTCAAGGCAGCATGGATGGAACTGGAGAGTATTATGCTAAGTGAAATAAGGCAGGCAGTGAAAGACAAATACCATATGATCTCACCTATAAGTGGAACCTAATCAACAAAACAAACAAATGGGTAAAATAGAACCAGAAGCATAGAAACAAGGAACAAACTGACAAGGACCAAAAGCAGGGAGGGGGAAAAGGAAGGAAAGAAGGGGAAGGATCAAGTCAAGGAACCAGGATAAAGGACCCATGGACAAAGACAATGGTGGGTGAGGACTGAATGTGGGAAGTGGGGGTGGGTAGGACAGGGGAGAGTAATGGGGGAAAAATGGGACAATTGTAACTGAATACCACTAAAATTTTATATTTTAAATGACCATTTCATATGAGTAATTCAGAATGAAGGAAACTATCTCTTAAGCTCTCAATCAACTTCTGGTAATAATGGCCTGTCCTTATTAGTGCATGTAATAGTGTCTAGGCAAAATGAACAGTTTAGATAAAACACATAGAAATTTTATGGAAATTTGGAGATAACTACTTATTTTCCTGTTAATATGTCAATATAAATATTGTTTTTTATTTATATAAATTTTCTAGAAATTGGAGCATGGCATAAAAAGAAATATGATTGCTGTACTTGCTAGATGCTGACAGGTACAGAATCCTATGTACATCTTTGTGGAAGCAGTATAAGGTACCATGTGTACAAAGTCCTAAGAGATGGCCAAGTTTATAATCTCAGCTTGCCAACATAATGATCTTAGTAAATCACCCAACTTCTTTGTGGTTCAGTAATTTGGCCTATAAAATAAGGAACAATATAAAAATATATTTGTTGTGAGGACCAGATGGCGGAGGAATGAATGGAAGTCATACTGACCTCCTCCCAGGACCAGTCTGGAATTACAACTAAATTGTGGAGAAATCACCCAGAACAACTGAACAATAGTGAGAGAGAAGCCTTGTAACTTTGGACAGACAGAAAAATCAGCTTTAGCACAACCTGACTGGTAAGGACTGTAGTGGAGACTTGAAAAGGCTGGCTGGGTACCCACAGGCAGCAGTGCTAGAGGGATATTTAAATGGCCAGTTGGATCCCTGAGAAGAGTGAGGCCTAAACCATAAGTGGGGATCCCCAGCCTATAGTATCAGAGACCAAAAAGTACACAGATAACAGCCAGCTGTGAAAAGCAGCAGGGTTGCTCTCTGCCAGAGATGGGAGGCTGGAGGTGCAAAGAGCTGTTTAAAGGGCCAATGCATAAATTTTTATTTGCAACTACTTACCTTGGTCTCTGGCAAAGATGGGGGCAGAGTGGGCTGGAGATGCCTGAGGAGAGATTGGGGAACAAGGCTTTGGGGAGAGAACTGAGAGCGTAGCCAGTGGAATCCCACTGCTGAGTTATCCCCCATACCACAGTAACTATCTTGCTCAGGCAGACTACTCCCTTAAGTGGCAGCAGTTTGAGAGGAAACAATAGCCCCATCCCTAGGAGGGATCTGCCCTACCCTGTGGTGGGTAAGTCTGATTGCTGAGTGCAAAGTAATTAGAGTAACAACTGAAGGAGACAGCCACAGACAGTAGATTCCTGGAAGTCTGGAACAGACTGCCTAAGGTCAGATAGGGTCAACATCTGACATCATCAGAGGCAGATCCAGAAAGAAAAAAATAGCAGTAAATACTGGAGCTACCGAGATGAAATCCACTGTGGTCTTCTCCATGATTTGTGGTATTTTCTTTACTACATAGCTTCTTAACATTCATTTTGGGCCTGTCAGGTTTGTGCATATTAAGTCATTAGATTTTATACTAATAGTTTATTTCTTTCCTTTGGAATAATAGTCTTAATCTCCTTACAGCCTTATTAATACTGGTTCATTTGCTGTTGATAGGGGGATTGCAGGGAGGAGTTATTTTTGAGGATGTGGGTTTGCTTCCTGGGCTTTGTGGGTTTGTTCTGGCAGTACCTGCACAAAAACACACAAGATGTGGTGGGCAGAGTGACCCTCAGCCAACCAGCTGTAGGGTAGGACCCACCAAAGAATGACCAAATCAAAAACAAAATACTTCCACAGAGCTAATGTAAATGGCATAAAAGGCATCCAAAGAGCAGCAAGTTCAGGAGATCAATGACAGTACACCACTGAATCTCACAAATCTCCTACCATAGTTCATACCACAAAGTCAGGAAGTCAAGAAGCAGAAGCAAAAAAGAAGAATCTCAAAACAATGGGAATATGAAGAAACACCTCCCAGTGGAAGGGAAAAGAGGAATCCCCAGAAAGAGAAATAAATGAAATAGAGCCAAGTAAACCATCAGATATTGAATTCAAAACAATGGTTCTAAGGAAGCTCAACGAGCTCAATGAACTCAGGGAGAATTATCAAAAACTACAGGAAAACTATGAAGAACTTACTGCAAACTATATCAGCATGGAAAAAATTAAAAACATAGAAACTATCAACAAGAGGCAAAAGGAAAGGAAGAAAACAATTTCTGAATTGAAGAACACAGTATAAGGAATCAAAAGCAGGCTCGATGAAGCAGAGAATCGAATGAGCGAACTGGAGGACAAGGTAGTAAAAAGCTCCCAGAAAGAGCAAGAAAATGAAAAAAGACTCAAAAAGAATGAAGAGGAATTTAGGGAAATGCAGGACAACCTGAAACGTAATAATATCTGAATAATAGGATACCAGAAGGAGAAGAAGATGAGCAAGGGATAGAGAACCTGTTTCAAAAAGTAATGATGGAAAACTTCCCTAATTTGGAGGAGAGAAAAAGTCCCACAAGTCCAGGAAGCACAAAGGGTCCCATTCAAGAGGAACCCAATGAGGCACACTCTAAGACACATCATCATTAAAATAGCAGATATCAAAGACAAAGAGAGAATCTTAAAGGTAGCTAGGGAGAAACATGAAGTAACATACAAGGGAGCTCCGATAAGGCTGGATGCTGACTTCTCAACAGTGAGAAAGTGAGGAACACAAGTACAAAGGGAAAAAAGTGAAGAGGAACCAATTAATAATAAAAATGTAAGTAGATTAAATGCTCCAAAGAAAAGACATAGGGCAGCTGAATCGATTAGAAAACATGACCCGCATTTATGCTGCCTGCAAGAGACCCACTTTGAAACAAAGAACTCGCACAGACTGAGTGTAAACGGATGGGAAAAAATGTTCCAAGCAAATAGACAGCAAAGAAAAAGCAAGGGTAGCAATACTTATATCAGACAAAATAGATTTCAAAGCAAAGGCTGTAAAAAGAGACTGAGAAGGACACTTTATAATACTCAAAGGAAGACTCCATCAAGAAGACATAAACATTGTAAACATATATGCACCCAACGTAGGAATACCTCAATATATGAGGAAAATTTTGGAGGACTTCAAGAAAGATATAGACAGCAACACACTGATAGTACGGGATTTTAACACCCTACTGTCAAAAATGGGCAGAACTTCCAAACAAAATATCAACAAGGACATTGTGGAACTGAACGGTGCATTAGATCAAGTGGATGTAACCGACATATATAGAACCCTTCATCCCAAAGAAGGAAAATACACACTCTTTTCAAATGCACATAGAGCATTTTCAAAAATAGACCCCATGGTAGGACACAAAACATGCCTTAACAAATTCAAGAATACTGAAATTCTAACAAGTATTTTCCTGTACCACAAGGGCCTGAAACTAGAAATAAACCTCAAGGGAAAAAACTCAAACACATTCAAGTTCATGGAGACTGAACAGCGTGCTATTAAGCAAAGAATGTGTCAATAATGAGATCAAAGAAGAAATCAAAAAGCTTCTGGAAACAAATGAAAACGAACACACAACAGTCCAAACCCTATGGAACAGAGTGAAGGCAGTCCTGAGAGGAAAGTTCATAGCAATAGAGGCCCATCTAAAAACGATAGAAACATTTCAACCCTCCAGCTTGAAGAACTGGAGAAACAACAACAAACAAAGCCCAGAGTGAGTAGAAGAAAAGACATAAGCAAGATCAGAGCGGAACTGAATGACATAGAGACAAACAGAACAATTCAAAGGATCAACCAATCCAGGAGCTAGTTCTGTAAAACAATAAACAAAATTCACAAGCCTTTAAGCAGGCCCATCAAGAACAAAAGGGAGAGGGCCCAAATAAATAATATCAGAAAGGAAAGAGGAGAAATTACAACTGATACCACAGAAATACAAAGGATTGCAAGAAATTACCATGAACAATTACATGCCAAGAAATTTGAAAACTTTGATGAGATGGACAAACTTCTAGAAAAAATATAACCTTCCAACACTGATTGAAGAAGAAGCAGAATGTCTGAACAGACCAATAACAGCTGGTGAAATTGAAGCAGTAATCAAAAACTCCAGCACATAAAAGCCCTGGACCGGATGGTTTTGCAGGAGAATTTCACAAAACATTTAAGGACGAGATAATCCCTGTCCTTCTCAGACTATTCCAAAAAATCCAAGAGGAGGGAAGACTCCCAAATTCTCTTTATGAGGCCAGCATCGTCCTAATCCCAAAACCAGATAAAGACACAACAAAGAAAGATAACTACAGACCAGTATTGCTGATGAACATAGATGCTAAAATCCTCAACAAAATATTGGCAAACTGCAACCAGCAATACATTAAGAAGATCGTCCACCATGATCAAGTGGAATTCATTCCAGGGATGCAAGGATGGTTCAATATTCACAAATCAATAAATGTAATACATCACATAAACAAAAGGAAAGACAAAAAAACACCTGACCCTATCAATAGAAGCAGAAAAAGCATTTGAAAAGGTACAGCTTCCATTTATGATAAAAACACTCAGCAAAGTGAGAATAAAAGGGTTATATCTCAACATAATAAAGGCCGTATATGAAAAACTTAGAGCCAACATCATACTCAGTGGGCAAAAACTAAAGCTTTCCCACGAAGATCGGGAACAAGACAAGGATGTTCACATTCACCACTTCTATTCAACATAGTATTGGGGGACTTAGCACAGTGATCAGATAAGAAAAAGAAATAAAAGGCATCCATATTGGAAAGGAGGAAGTAAAACTGTCATTGTTTGCAGATGACATGATAGTGTACATAGAAAACCCTATGGACTCCACCGAAAAACTACTCGACCTAATAAGTGAATTTGGCAAAACAGCAGGATACAAAGTCAATATTCAGAAATCAAAAGCATTTTTGTACACGAACAATTAAATATCAGAATCAGAAATCAGGAAAAAAATCCCATTTGCTATAACAACAAGAAAAATAAAGTACCTAGGAATAGACTTAAGCAAGGAGGTCAAAGACCTGTACTCAGAAAACACACAACACTGAAGAATGAAATTAAGGAAGACACAAATAAATGGAGGCCCTTACCATGTTCATGGATTGGCAGAATTAATATCATCAAAGTGTCCATAGTACCCAAAGAAATTTATAGATTTAATGCAATCCCTATTAAAATACCAATGATGTATTTCAGAAATATAGAATAAACATTTCAAAAATGTTTATGGAAACATAAATGACCCTGAATAGTCGCAGCAATTATGAGAAGGAAGAATGATACAGGAGGTATCACAATACCTGACACCAAAATATATTTCAAGGCCACTGCAATCAAAACAGTCTGGTGCTGGCATAAGAGGAGACACATAGATCAATGGAACAGAATAGAGAGCCCCAAAATAAACCCATGTTTCTATGGTTAATTAATTTCCACAAAGGGGGCAGAAGCATAATATGGAGTAAAAATAGCCGCTTCAACAAATGGTGTTGGGAGACTTGGACAGCTACATGCAAAAAATGAAATTTGACCACCAACTTACACCATACACAAAAACAAACTCAAGATGGATAAAAGACTTAAATATATGTCATGACACCATAAAAGTCCTGGAGGAGAACATTAGCAGGAAACTCTCAGTTATTCCACACAACAATATTTTCACTGATATTTCCCTTAGAGCAAGGGACATAACGGAAAAAATGAACAAATGGGACTTTATCAAAATAAGAAGCTTCTGCCCTGCTAAAGAAAACCTCAGCAAAATTAAAAGGGAACCAACTGTATTGGAAAATATATTTGCCAATGATACCTCGGACAAGGGTTTGATCTCCAAAGTTCATAAGGAACTCATGGCTTCGCTCCAGGAAGACAAATAATCCAATTAAAAAATGGGCAAAGGACCTGAAAAGACACTTCTCCAAGGAGGACATACCGAGGGTCCAGAGACATATGAATGTATGCTCGTCCTCACTAGCCATCAGCGAGATGCAAATTAAAACCACAATGAGATACCACTTCACACTGGTCAGAATGGCCAGATCATAAACAAATCAACAAACAACAAGTGCTGGTGAGGTTGTGGAGGAAAGGGAACCCTTGTATAATGTTGGTAGGAATGCAGACTGGTGTAGCCACTGTGGAAAACAATTTGGAATATCCTCAAAAAGCTAAAAATTGCACTCCCTTTTGGCCCAGAGATCCCACTGCTGGAATTATACCATAAGAATCCCAAAACACCAGTTCAAAAAAACCTATGCACCTCAATGTTCATAGCAGCGCGATTGACAATAGCCAAATGCTTGAAGCAACTGAAGTGCCCTTCAATAAATGAGAACCAAAAAACTATGGTATATTTACACAATGGAATACTATGCAGCAGAATGAAGGAAAGAGCTACTACCCTTCACTACAGCATGGATGGAACTGGAGAGCATTATGCTAAGTGAGATAAACCAGGGGGTGAAGGACAAATACCATATAATCTCACCTATAAGTGGAACCCAATCAACAAAACAAACAAGCAAGAAAAACGTGACAAGGAACAGTGAAAGAAAAAGAAACTGAGAGTAAAGAGAGGGGAGTAGAGGGGTGGTAACGTGGGAAAGAATGAGAAGGGTGAAGTCAAGGAACATGTATAAAGGACCCATAGACAACGCTAAAGTAGGGAAGGATTGAAGTTGGGAAGTGGGGATAGGTGGGGCAGGGGAAAATGGTGGTGGGAAAATATAGATAAATGTATTTGAACAATAAAAAAATAAATAATAATTAAAAAATATATTTTTTGTGACACAATGACTCATCGAAGTGACAGACCCAGCTGTCTCATCTCCTCTTGTGAGGAGACACATGTTTTGTCAGCCCAGAGGCAACAAGGGAACATATATTTTAAGTGTTAGATAGTTATATCTGAAAGAGCCCCACCACTGTATTTCAATTGCTTCCCTCATTGTCCAATTATTTTTCATCTCACATCTTTGATATATATTAAGTTGGAAAATGTAAATGACTTGATTATATATTTACATACAAACCCAAATAGATTAGAATATAAATCAAACTTCAATGCTGGAAGGCTAACCAGCTGTTTTGCTGTTTTTAATGGTAATTTCCTAGGGCTAATTAAACATTGGATTATAAACTATGTATCGATAGCAGCTGTGTCTTATTGATCTTTCTATCCCCAGCACCAAGAATGAGGTTGGGTGTATAGAATGTGCTCAGTATATGTTTGGTCTGATGTAGGAGCTATGAGTAGCTCTAAGGGTAGAATACAAGGTCTGTCCAGAATGTATCCAGCCATATAATATTAAAAATAGAGACATTTATTGAAGAAGATACAAGATACATTGTCCATAGGACAATGACACCTCAGGCACCTTCGAAGTAGGCACCTTGAGTTCTCACACAGTTCTCCCATTGTCTCTTCCACTGTGCAAAACACTCTGCAAAATCCTTTATTGAAGTCACCATCAGCTGCCCTGTCATATTTTTCTGAATCTCATCAACGATCTGAAATTTCTTCCATTTAAAAGGTAATTTTAGTTTTGCTAGAATCCAGAAGTCACAGGGCACTAAATCTGGGCTGTAGAGGAGCTAAGGTATCAGGGCGATTTGATGTTTTCCAAAAAAAACTATGCATGAGATGTGATGCACCAGTTGCCCATAGCTGTGGCTATTTTTGTTGTATTGCATCTCTCAATGACAAAGAGCAAGTAATACTCTTATTACTTGTTTGGCCTGGAGGGCATACCTGTCATGGACAACAGCTTCCCAATCAAAAAACACAGTTAACATGGTCTTGATCTTGCTGTGACTTTGCTGCACCTTTTTTGGGTATGGAGAACCAGCCTACTTCCATTAGGATGACAGGGTCTTCACTTCCAGATCACAGCTGTAGACCCACAATTCATCTCTAGTTATGACCTTCTTGAGGAAATCTGGTTCATTGGTAGCAGTTTGAAGCAAGTCATTAGCAAATAAAGCATGGTGTTCCTTCTGTTCTGGTAGGAACAAATTTTGCAGGCCAAGATCCTGTGTCAAAATCTCAGACACAGTAGTTTTTGGAATCCCCAGATCATCTTCTAGTTTTTGTATTATCAGTTGCCTATCTTTGTTGATTGCAGTCCACACATGCTCAACACTCTCAGGTGTTCTGCTTGTTGAAAGCCTTCCAAAATGTGGATCACTTTCAGCAGATTCCCAACCATCTTTGCAATGTCTGTGCCACACTTTTATTTGTGCTGCACTCATTACGTCTTCCTCAAGTCATCGGAATAGTTTCTGCAGAGGAATGTTCAAGCTTAACACAAAATTTGATGCATGTTCATTATTCTATTTGCTCATTTTGAAAGTGGCGGACATGCAGTACACATGATCACTCAAAGGTGTCAACCACCCCCTACTGACTAGTACAGTGAAGTCTTGATTGTTCACACATGAATATTTCAGTCCACTCTCCTTGGCTGTCAGGTTACATCAGATGTGGCACAAACTGTTCTCATTATATTAATAATGGCTGGATTTTTTTCCGGACGCACCTCAGTCTATCCATGGTGAGTTTGTGTAAAGTCAATGCCAACTGTATGATGTCTTTAAGGACTGAGATGCATCTTACTCTCCATAATTTCTTCTGCCAGGCATTCCAGTAGGGGTAAAGGATCAGGAAGAGGGAGAGTTCATAATAGTAAGCATTACTGTCTGAAAAAAATCAGAGATTTGGAAACAGTTTCACAGTTTCATTGACTAATCAAAGCATTTGAGTTGAGACTGACTTTCCCATTTTCTATTTTAATACTCAATTTTTACATGAAGTGAGAAAGTCTATTTTAAAATCATTTCAAAATTTCCTAACACAATCTGGAAGCTATTTTGGAGATGTGGTATTCCCGGGAGAATAAAGTAGCTTGAGTAAATGCTAAATGAGTGTATTAAAAAAACAGATTGCTTTAAATGCATGCAGGTGTCACCACCATTTTGAAATAATCATTTAAAATTACAATTCACTTGTTTTACAAGTCAGGTTAATAAATGTGTAAAAGATGAATCACTAATAAGACTCTTCTTTTAATGTCATTTAAAAGAGAGTTGGCGCCATGTGGTAATGCAGTATTGGCTAACTAATATGTATTTTTTTTAGGGACTTGGAATGACAAATCCATTAGCAAGTTCAAAGAAATGGTTAGTTTTCAGTGGTCTCCCAGGACTCCTGAGGAATAAGGCCAGCTTCCTGGAAACACCATATAAAAGACCTGACCTAGGAAACTGATCACAGGAGGCTTGAAATTTTCTGTACTCTATGATTTTTAGCAGTAATTCTTCACCACAGGTATTTCCGATGTGCAGAAAGAAGCTTTACAAAGATACTCACATGTGGGTACATCTAGAACAATCAAATTAGAGTCTTTCAGGGTTGTGACTAGACATCAGTCTTTTTACAAACTCCCCAGGTTAATGTGTAGCTAATATTGAGAATCATTGACTTAGTTGGAATAAGGAAGGCAAGTCCATGACACCTGAATTATAATTTTCCCTGTCCCCTGAAAGAAGACATCAATATATCTAAAAACATTTATTTGTGCTGAAACCAGAAAAATTTTAAGCTTTTCTTCAGATAACTATATGCACCAATCAACATAGGTACTCCAATTAAAAACCTCCAATTTCAGATAAAGATTTGCACTAATTGCTGGGTGCACAGAAGATATGCAATAAATATTTACGGATTGATCAGATTGCCTTGAATATATAACAAGCGCATGCTTTTTTACCCAATTTTTTATTGACCTAGCTTGGACTAGTGTTTGTGAGCAGAATACAGATGAGGTATTCCTCTTTTGCTTCACAAATTTACAGGCCCTCTCCTAGAGCAATTTGGAACTATGAAGTTTTTTAAAAGTAATCTGTGACCCAAGCTAGAATCCTATTCTATATTTCTATTCGATACGATTAAAAGCTGTAAAATAATTAAAACTTGCATTGTTATTAAATAGGTAACCATTATAGTTAATGTTATGTTTCAAACGGTATAGTGGACCAAAAGAAAGGTAGCTTGAATTAAAATGAGGCATTTCTTCCATACTGTATAACTAATCTCTACATGAGGATTACTGAGTCAGTGGACACATCCAGGGCCCTGTGTTCCCTGCCAACGAATGAATATAGAACGCCAAAGCACAAAAGTTAAAAAAGCAATGTCCTCTATGCTTCCTCCACTGAAAAGTAGTCTGTATAAATTTGTTCCTTCTTATATTTAGAAATCTTTACCCTCAATTTTGACAAAGTTATACTGTCTCTCTTTCTCAAAATAATAAATGCAATTCCTAATTACTTCTCCTTTCAATTGCATTCTGTATTTCCTTAATGATTTCTATTTCAGTTGTTCTATAGTCTCCTTAATCACCTACAAATACAGAGGAAGCTTACAAATTTCTCATTAACTCTTGGCATAAGGAGTTCACAGTGTCCTCTTGATTGGCAGCCTTTATCATATTACACTGTCCAAGTTCTCCCACTTTTCCTTTTCTGTGGAGACAGGTTTTGGGGAAACCATGAATCTCTGATATAGGAGTGCTATTTAGCTGTAACAAGAAATTTAATATGCTTTATATGCTCAGTGGCATTCTTGAGAGACTTGTTAGTACAAATCCAGACTCTGAATCCACGTGTTTCTTTGAGACATGACAAATTTATACAACGTTCTGCAATTCATTTTAAAATGACTGATTCAAAGGAAGCAACTCTATCACTAGTTTATGCTCTAAGAAGTAGCAGATTTTGAGAAAAATTTCAAGCTCATTGTAGGCATCTTATTCTGAAATTGTAAGACTTAATAGCTAAAGGGAATGATTTTAGTGCACATTATCCTTAGGCGTGTCTGGAATCTCTTACCTAGCAAGCCACATCAAGCACCCCAGGAAGGAAGGGAGTCTGGTCCTCACTACCTTGACAGGAGCTGTGTCAGCCCAAGTCAGTCGCCTGCTAGTCTCCCACAGAACATCAGTATTTAACTGAGCTGATACTGTTTTCATCTGTTCATACTTAGGGTAGTGGGGTAATTAGACAGAGAGAAAAAGTACTTATTGTTTGCAGGTGATAAGAATGTCATGGCGAACTCATCTTCATAGAAAGAAGTTCTCTGCAGGTTGTTAGAAGAGATATCCAATGGAGATTTTTTTTCAGTTTTTAAAAGATCTGAACAGCACTGCTACTGTGTTTCAATTGCTCAAAATCAACATTTGTGGCCAAATGCCATCTAAATATTATTGTACAGGTGTTGTTCTTTCCTTGCTTGTTTCCATTAAACCAGTATTTCCAACTTTGGTCATGTGCACACAACCACTATTATTACCATTTTTGCATACAGCCTCTACTATTCCAAAGGCAATATTTTTTAAGCTCATTTTTTTGTTATATGGACTTATTTTTTTAAAGGTTGCAGCAATATGTATGGAATACTGTTATATATTTCTCTAATCTATAATTAAAATAAACTGTTAAAGCAAATAATGTTTCCTTAACGTTTCATATAAAACAACAGTGTGACTTACTGGGGATACAAAGAGCATCCTTTAAAAATTACTGAAATAAAGCAAATCACTTTTTATTCCTCTACCACTTCGGATTGATTTTATATTATAAAAAATCTACTTAAAGGAGGCCACTTTTTGTTTATACAGGTAAAATGAAGCAGAATAGGGCACATGCTTGGGCAATATAATCAAGCCAATAAGAAAAAAAGGTATTGAATACTTAAATTGTGTTTGGCACTACTGATCTTTCCTTTAATAGAACTCCTGATTGAGACATCAAAAAAGACAGTTTACTTATTTTGATGAGAAACCAAAATGGCATTTACATCAGTGCTATTGTGCTCCACACTTTTTTCTGTCCTTTCAAAGTTGGGTATGCCCAGGTAGAAGAAAACCCGCACTTAACTTTGTAAGGACAAGCAAGTATCTGCATTCCTTCCCAGCAGGTCTAAGTTTCACTTCTTTCCATTTCCTTATTATTCACTGGATGGCGCTGAATGTCAGGCCCCAGAAAAGGCTGGGGAGTGAATGTGACATCTGATACACTGAGGTTTTCTACATAGCCAAACATTCTAGTATGAATTTGTGAACTAGGGCAGCATCCCACCTTGAACACCAGATGGCATATTCTTAAATTATTGCCTAAGTAATTATTTCTGAGGACAGTCTTAGTCTAAACGAAGGAAAAGTCTCACGTGGTCACTTTGTTGTTGAAGAGTAGCGTTCTAAACATAATAAAAGTCTTGATATTCCAAAGCATTTAAAAATCTCTTTTACTCACCCCTCTCATTTGAATATTTGTGTGAGAAATGTAAATGACATCTCCTTTTGTGTTACTGTGTTTCATATTAGAAAAATTTGGTTGTAAAATTTAGGACTTATAAGTTCATAAATTGGAATGCATTGCCAAGAAACTTAAAAATCCTTAAGATCCAATCTGTAAATCTATTTGTAACAAGACTCCACATGTTTTGTTCATATGATTTAAATAATGAAAACTTGTTATTGCATACTTTTCCAGAAGATCTAAATTGCTTAATAGATTGTGTTCAATTTTTATAACTCTTTAAGATATGGGGAGGAGATAATTAAGCAAGTGTTTTACTAATCTTTTCTACAAATACTGGATAGCTTATCACTTTTTATTTTGGTTGAATTTGAATTGTCTATTTTTTAAAAAGATTTTATTTATTTATTTTTAGACAGAGGGGAAGGAAGGGAAAAAGAGAGGGAGAGAAAGATCAATGTGTGTTTGCCTCTTGCACACCCCCTACTGGGGACTTGGCCTACAACCCAGACATGTGCCCTGACTGGGAATTGAACTAGCAACTCTTTGGTTCACAGGCTAGTGCTCAATTAACTGAGCCACACCAGCCAGGATAATTGCCCTCTTTTTTAAAGATATAGGTATTGGAAGTTGTAGCCAATCATTTATTTATGTTTTGAGTGTAAATATTCTAAACATCCAGGAAACAGTGTATTTATTCTTGAAATAAATATTTTGAATCTGATTTTTGGATTGGCTTCTTGGCTATTTCTAATCAACAGATTGTAGAGAGACCATTCATAGTAAAGATGACATTACACATTTCCTGACTTAAATGTCCAGGGACTTTATTCCCTCTGTGCTCCTGTTTTTGTTTTTGTTTTTCCCCTTCACTTAATTAAATAGTAATTTTCCTCTATCATAGGACCTGGTGATGGCCTTGATCTCTCACAGAAGGCAGAGACTTTATCAAATGCATGTATATGTGGGGGAGAAGGGTGGAAAGATCATACAGAAGGAGATATGGTCAGCAGAAACTTTCATTTGTTTCCTAAAGGAAACCAGATAGCATGCTATAGAGTCCAAGGAATTTGCCAAGGCCATGTAGGAAACTTTGCCCATTTTGCCTAAGACAAGCTAGACACAACTTTCTGTCCTGTAAAATCTGTTTACTCTTTTGGGTCTTTTTCTGTCTCCACTACTGGACTGAGTACCTTGAAGAGGATTGATTAAAATTATAGTAGAATTAAAAGCTGTGCTTACCAGCTATCCACTACCACATTGTTTTGCTCTTTTTAAGAATCAGCAACTGGGAAGTACTTGAAGAAAATAATAAGGTGGGGTTTCCAGATTGGTGACTAATGTCAGATTAGTTTGCTATAGCTTGGTTATGTCTCTCCATGGAAACAATATGGCTGTCCTTTTTATAACAGTCCCAAAATCCTGTGCTGGAATGCTGGAGATAGAATTAGGCCATATACTACAACTAAATATAAGTTGACATTAGTTTATCTAACCATGTGCAGAGACATCAGAGACATAATATGCAAAAATTGTGGTCTTTTTATCTTAGAATCAATAAGAACATCATTGGTTGTATCATTGTCAGGTTTCTAAATATGGCCCTTAGATATTGGGTGAGATATTGGTCTCAAAGTCCTTGTGTGTTTATGTTACTATTTTGAACTCTCAGAACCATGTATTCCTGAACAAACCCTTGTCTTTGACATAGAACATGACTTGCAACCACTAGAGAAACAGAAAGCATCATATTACCATGGCCATTTCCCACCATCTCATTAAAACCAAGTGGTTTTCCTCAGGTATTATATTTGCTTTCATTGCAGACTGGTGAAGACAAATTGTCTTATCATTTAATAAATTATCATATTAATGTTTTGTTTTATCCATAGCCTTTTTCTCATTGGTTAGTAAGTTTCATATTCATGCCCACTGTCTCTTTTCAGTGTGTGTTTTTCTTGTCCTTTTGTTGTAGTTAAATATGAAACTCAATGGAGGGAAGATGTCCTGTATATGCTTATCTCTCCTAAATATCGTGAGAGCTGTAGTTTACCCTAGTCAGCAGTTCTCACCTCGTGCTCCACATTACAATCACCTAGAAAGCTTTTTAAGGCTCCAATGCTTGGACCCCACTTCTAGGTTCTCAATTAAATGACAACCTTCAAACACTCTCCAGGTCATTCTAACAGCATCAAGGCGAAGAGCCACTGACCTTGGTTAATTTTGTTAGATGTGCAACCAAATCACAGAAAACCGCTTTCCATACTTTGATGTGCACAAACTACAATGAAATGTTTGCTGGTACATATGTTACTCTTCTTTTTTTCTTTCTTGAGCATTTCATTACCTGATTTTTAAAATTTTTGTCAGAATGAAACTCTCTATCTGTAAAGAAGGTGATGAGAAACAAAACTGTCAGCAACTAAAGGTGTCAAAAGTCACAGCATTTTTTTTTTTCATCTGAGGCATGGGAAATGAAAGCACATGGTTCTTCAAGCTGGTGCTAGAAGAGTTGGAGTTTGCAGGAACAGCCACCCACCTGTGTTCCTAAACATCTAAATGTCCAATAATTTTTACTCCCAAGACCTTTCAATCCATAATCTCCCATTTATCTATATTCAGGCTTTCATTTATTAATCCATCAAACTGTTAGTAAATGCCTTCAAAGATTGGGGAAAATGGGCATTATGTGTAATGATCTGAAAGTCATGATCATGACATTCTAGTTCTAGGACCTGGGAACAAGTTACTTAAGTTCTCTAAACCTCAGTTTTTCAATATGTAACTATGACAGTACTTACTCAAGAAGGTTGTACAAGTTAAATGAAGCTGGGCATGGATGCAATTGTTTAAAGGAGCCCCAAGACAAATATCCTTGCTTTATTTTAAATAAGAAACAATAACTAGCTGCACAAAGTAAGAACTATGACAATTTACTGTAGGTTAAAATAGTTTAATTTCACAGAAGAAATTAGAGTAACCTGGATTGTGGAAGACACAGACAGAGATAGCCAAGGAGAATTCAGGGTGGAGGAACTGTATATGCAAAGGCACATGATTTGGAGCATGGAACAAAGCATAACAGGTGACTGCTTCCTGGTGAAACACTTAATAATAAAAAACAGCTGGCATGACTTAAATGCTAATTCTGTTCTGAACACTTGACTAGTGTCATCTCAGTTATCCTTAGAACACTGCTCCCATTTTAAAGATGATATCAGACATTGAAAGACTAAGTAACAGCTGTAAGTGAAGAGCTGGGATTTGCACTGAGATCTAAGAGTAGGAAAGCATGAGTTCTGATACTAATCTGCTACGATGCTTCTATATTAGTCATCAGAGTGTCCTGAGCAACCGAGAATCAACGGGAGGCATCTGACACTGGGGACAGAGGTACAGAAAAGGAATTCTGAAGGTGCAAGAATACACTTTTATTTTTCTTAGGGCTGACCCAACAAGATTTCCTTTGATTAGAATCCATGTAAAGAACCCTACTCTTTGGTTTGTATAGAACTTTATCAGGAGCAAAGTACTTGCATATGAGGAATTCTTTCATTCCAATCACACTTATGTTTTTAGTTTAGTTCAAGGCATTAATGCACATGCAGAGTCAGGGATCTCCAGAGAAACAGAACTAATAGGATGTGTGTGTGTGTGTGTGTGTGTGTGTGTGTGTGTATAAAAATTAGGAAATAACAAAACAACCATGAGCTATGACTGCATACCAGTAGTGGCCAAAATCTAGAACACTGACAATACCAAATGCTGATGAAGATGTAGATCAACTGGAACTCTCATTTACTGCTGATGGTAATGCGAAATCATAAAGTCATTTTGGAAAACAATTTGACAATTTCTTATAAAACTAAACATACTCTTAACATATGATCTAGCAATGGCGAGCCTTGGTATTTACATAAATGAGTTAAAAATTTATGTCCATATAAAAACTTGCACATGGATCTTAATAGCAGCTTTATTAATAATTTCTAAAACTAGGAGGCAACCAAGATGTCCTTAAGTAGGTAAATGAATAAACTGTGGTACATCCAAACACTGGAATATTATTCAGTACTAAAAATGAGGTATCAAGCCATGAAAAAACATGGAGAAATTTTAAATGCATATCACTAAGTGAAAGAAGCCAATCTTAAAAGGCTGCATGCTGTTTGATTTTAAATTTGTAACATTCTAAAAAAATAAAACTATGGAGAAAATAAAAAAGATCAGTGTTTGCCAGGGGCTGGGGGAAGAAAGGATGGATAGGTAAAACACAGAGAATTTTTAGGGCAGTGAAACTATTCTGTATGATACTGTAATGGCAGATACCTGTCATTATACATTTGTCAAAACACACAGAATGTACAATACCCAGAGTGAACTCTAATATAAACTTTGGTCTTTGGGTGATAATAATGCATCAATGTAGGTTAATAGATTGTAACAAATATACTATTCTAGAGTGGGATGTTAATAGTGGAAGAGGTTATGTGTATGTGAGGGCAGGGAGTATATGGAAAATCTCTGTACTTTCCATTCAATTTTTCTGTGAATCTAAAACTGCTCTAAACAATAAAGTCTAAGAAAATGTCAGGCAAGAAAAAGCTGAATATCATTAAAAACATAAGAACAACAACAATGAAAATATGTTCATAGCAATATTTAGACTGGTGTTTGAGCAAATACCTGGGTATCATGGCCTAGTTAAGTTGACACATAAAATCACAACACAGGTATTTGATTGCCTGTGAATCAGAAGTTCAATAAGAGGGCTGATAGGACTTACCTCAGCCACATGAATAATTAAGTGGAGGCTGAGAAATGTACTATAATGGCAGAAGAACTGGTGAGGGGAGGGTACAATTTAGTTTTAACATGGGACAATCATCTATTTCAGGATTTGGTTTTCCTTCAAGGACTGAGAACTTGACTTTGTTTGAGCGAATGATTTTAATAATTGAATAAGTATGATGTTTTGAATGCAGATGGATTCTTGTTCACATGGAGCAGATAGTCTAGTGAGAGAAAAAGATAATTAACACAGAAACAAATACATGAATAAAAAGATCATATAAGTTCTATTTATGAATAAACAGGAATTGGGGAGATTATGATATTGGCTTGCTTTGGAGATGGGATCAAGGAGGCTTCTCTGAAGAGGAAGCATTTATAGGAGTGAGTTCTGAAGGGGAAAGGTTGAGAAGGAAATCTACCAAGTGAAGAGACAAAGATTCCAAGCTAGTTAGGCAGTAAGAGTAGAATGAAAAAAGAAGGAAAGCATGATTCAAACCATTCAAGGGCCTTATACGTTATATCAGAGTTTAATTTTAAACAAAATGTGCAGAAAATGAATTCTGGCAAGAGTGGAGACCCTGAGACAAAATAGAGGCAGGAACTAGGGACTGGAGGTGAATGTTCAGGGGATAAAAGGGGTACAAAATGTATCTTGGAGAATTTATTTGATAAATTGCATATGTGGAGTGACAGGGAGGAGCTAAAACTCATTCTTTGATTATTGCTTATAATCCAAGTCCCTCCCTACAGAAATTTAGAGGAAGAATAATGGATTAAAAGTCTTGGTCCAGGAATTAGTTTTTGACTGCCAACAAATATAAGCAGTGTAGGAGCATACTTTATTGGTTTGAGTTGACAACCATCATGAGTACAAGTTTAATGACTTAAGTATATTTGCACCATTTATTTAAAACTCACATTCTGGAAGGATTGAGTTTATTTGGTGATAAAAATAAATCAAAATCAAAAGGCTAATAATCATTGGGTCCACTAGGTCATGGGTAGGCTGATGTGAGGCTTTGGAGCATTATTTGGTGACAGCATTAGTATAGGCTGAGGTGTCTCAGATCTGGAGAGTCAAGTAAATCACGTCAGTTATTTATATGACTCACATGCACCAAGACAGGTCACCATGCACACCCCCAAAGTCACTGAGGGTACAAATATAGGAACCTATTTCTTCTCTTCCATATATTGGCTTCATATGGTTATTTATTTTTTTTTTTGCTTTACTTCACTCACACACAATACTCTCACTCAGCAATTAATTATCTTTGGCTCCTTTGAAATTACTCTCCAATCAAGTAAATATAAAAGGACAGAGTGTTACAAAAAATAATTCCTATCTGGTCCTCTCATTAGGTACCAATTAAATAAACCAAATATGATTTGTTTCTTGGATATGAGTTTAGCAGACATAAAGTCAGGCTGTCTCCAGGCTATTCTGATAAATGTCCTGTTGTCTCTCAGGGATTTTACTATGTCACATGATAATCTTTCAACTTATTGTTCTCTCAGCATATGGTACCACAGCCACTGTGTAGCTCAGATGTGAGATTCTACTTAAAAAAAAAAATGTGTCTGCCTCCAAGGTCGTATAATCTTGTAGATTCATTTGAGTCTCTGGAACATTGCAAAATACCATAAAAAATTGCTTAATGAACCTTTAAAGCAGTATATGATTTTCAGAATTTTAAAGATAGTGATAGGTAATAGAGACAGGAATATATCTTTATTTGTAATAGAACAAATGCCTAGATATGTAGGAGTTATGCTTCCTGCATTTTAATGATTGTATTATATTGGTAACACTGATGAAAATAAAAACTATTTTCTACACCTGAGAAATGACAACCAAAGGTAGAAGGTCAGAACGAACTAGATTCTAGCAATAATATTAGTAATAGTACTATCATTGATATTTAACAATTAATCATTTATAATGCCTTTTATTCTCATATTTTTTGGAACTTATGTTAAGTGACCTGTCTCAGAAAATATTGCTTCCAAATATGGAATTAGAAATAGAATGGAGCTTTCAACTTAGGGTTTTTCTTAATATGCTATGAGTTATGCCCAGGTTAGCTACTATAATCTAAAGAACTGGAGAGTTGGGCCCACCATCTTTTGCCATTACTTTTTGTTTTTCTGTGGACTTAGTTATTTAAATATTGCCAAAGTTGGAAAAGAAGCTAGGAATAAAGTTTGTTTTCAAATTTTATTCTGAATTATCTGGTTGCTAAAGCTAAGGCCTGAGTTGAGGGTGGAAAAATAATTGTTGCTCTATAGTCATATCAACTACAGAGATGCAATCACACCTAATATATCCACAGCAGGATCATACCCAACAGTTAAAACTGGAGTTATACAGAGAGGCCAATTAATCTGACCTCACCAGAGTAGATATGACTATAAACTTCTTTGCAAATTAGATAAGAAAAAAGATGGCGGAGGAGTGAATGGGAGTCACGCTGACCTCCTCCCAAGACCAAACTGGAATTGCGACTAAGTAGTAGAGAAATCACCTGGAAAACAATGGAACAATAGAGGGAGAGGAGCCTTGGAGCCGTGGACAGACAGTGGATTCAACTCTCACATATCCAAATGGGTGAGAAGTGCGGTGGCGGTTCGAGAGGGTGGGCTGGGCACCCACAGGCACCAGCACCAGAGGGACATTGAAACAGCCAGTTGGATCCCTCTGAGAAGAACAGGGTCTGAACCATAAACAGGGACCCCTAGACTACAGCAGCTGAAACCAAGAAAACGCACAGACAAAACACAACCCCGAAAAGCTTAGGGGTGCTCTTTGCCAGAGACAGGCAGCTGGGGATGCAGAGACATTTAAAGGGCCAACGCAAAAATTTGCAGTGGCAGCAGCCTTCGTTCATCTCTTGGTAGAGGCAGCAGCAAAGTGGGTTGGTCCCTAGGAAAAGATTGGTGAGGAAAACTTTGTGGAGAGAACTGAGATGGTGGCCGGTGGAGCCCTGGTGATAACTCACCTCCCACTCCGCAGCTGCCATCTCGCTCAGGCATAAGGGAATCAATTAACCTGTCTTTTGTGCGCTCCGCACACATCTTGTGCGCATGTGAGCTGGGGGGCTAAGTGCAGACAAGCTGGAAGAAATAGAGGATCCCTGGCCAAAGGGGTCACACAGCTGCATTGAGAGCCTTGAGGAGAGACTAGAGACAGAGGTATTGGGGAAAGAACGGGAGGAGGAACCGGGGAGTCCCGACTCCTTCTCCTTTCCATACTCTCCATTGCGCAGGAACAGGCCACATCCCCAAACAGCCAAAAGCTAAAAAGCACACAATAGACAGCCCAAAACCACCCAGTGCAGGCGGGCACACTCCTGCCGAGTGGTCGGTGAGGGTTGGTGAGCGTGTGTGAGGACCTGCACGGGCTGGCGAGGGCTCATGCAGGTTGGCCCCCATGGGGCCTGCTAGGGAGTGCGCAGATCAGTGAGGGCAGGCGAAAAACTACCGGCGCAGGCCTGCGAGTGCAGAGTGGTCCACAGAAATAGTGGATCCCAGGCGGAAAGGGTCACAGAGCTGCCCAGAGTCCATGGAGGAGAGACTGGAGACAGGATTAACCGGAGAGTCCTGGAGCTGACTTCCTCCCATTTCCATAGTCTCCATTTGGTGAGGGCAGACAACGCACCCAAAGAGCCAAAAGCAGGGAAAGCACACAATACAAGACCCTAAACTGACCACTCCCGGGATGCCCACCGGGCACGGGCGCTAGATAAGTGTGCGAGGTTGGGCAAATAAGCGCCCAGGCAGGCTGGAGATCCTGTCGGGCCGGGGATCCTGTCGGACCAGGGGAGCGCGCTCAAGGAGCCGGCGGGAGAGTGCAAAGCGATCCACAGATATAGTGGATCCCTGGGTGAAGGGGTCACAGAGCTGCCCAAAGCAGGAGTCAGACACAGACAATAGACGCCTGGAAGGCTCAAACAAACGACCAAAGGTCATATAGGGTCCAACAACTGACATCATCAGAGGCAGGCCCAGAAAGAAAACTAAAGAATAAACAAACAAACAAACAAACAAATAAATAAAAAGACCTGCCTAATACCATAAAAGTTTAAGTCACAAAGTCAGAAAATCTAGACGGCCTAATTGAAGCAAAAGCAAAAATAAACAAACAGATAAATAAATAAATAAATAACTTAACAGACTCTCACAAAAATGGGAAGAAAAAGAAGCTCTCCCCAAATGAGTGGAAAAGGGGACTCTTCACAGAGAGAGCTAAATGAAATAGAGGCAAGAGAACTATCAGATATTGAATTCAAAACAATGGTTCTAAGGAAGCTCAATGAGCTCAGCCAGCTGAAAGATAACTATGAGAAACTGCGGAGAAACTATCAGGATCTTACAGCAAACTATAGCAACCTGGAAAAGGACATAGACACTATCAAGAAGACACAACAGAATATGAAGCATACCATTTCTGAATTGAAGAACACAGGAGAAGGAATGCAAAGCAGGCTGGATGAAGCCAAGGATCGAATCAGGGAGATGGAGGATAAGGTAGAAAAAAGCTCCCAGAAAGAACAAGAAATGGAAAAAAAACTCAAAAAGAATGAAGAGGCATTTAGGGAAATGCAGGACAACCTGAAACGCAATAATATCCGCATAATAGGGATACCAGAAGGAGAAGAAGAGGAGCAAGGGATAGAGAACCTCCTCGAAAAAGTAATGATGGAAAATTTCCCTAATTTGAGGAGAGAAAGGCTCTCATGGATCCAGGAGGAACAGAGGATGCCACTCAAGAGAGACCCAAGGAGGTCCACTCCAAGACACATCATCATTAAAATGGCAACTATCAAAGACAAAGAGAGAATCCTCAAGGCAGCAAGGGAGAAGGAGAAAGTAGCATACAAGGCGGCCCCGATAGGCCTAGGAGCTGACTTCTCAACAGAAACACTACAAGCCAGAAGGGAATGGCAACAAATGTTCCAAGTCATGAAAAGCAAGGGCCTACAACCAAGGCTGCTCTACCCAGAAAGGCTGTCAATTAAAATAGAAGGGGAAAGAAGAAGTTTCCCAGACCAAAGAAGGCTAAAAGAATACATCTCTACCAAACCAGCACTCCAAGATATGCTAAAGGGACTGGTTTAAGAAAATGAAGGAAAAGAATGAGAAAGAGAAAAACACAGATACAAAGAGAAAAATGAATAAGTTTCTATCAGTAATATCTCTCAGTGTAAATGGACTAAATGCCCCAATCAAAAGACACAGGGTACCTGAATGGATAAGAACACATGACCCACACATATGCCGCCTACAACAGACCCACCTCAGAGCAAAAGACCTACACAGAGTGAAAGTAAAGGGATGGAAAAAAATATTCCAAGCAAATGGGCAAGAGAAAAAAGCAGGGGTTGCAATACTTATATCAGACAAAGTAGATTTCAAAACAAAGGCCATAAAAAGACACCCAGAGGGGCACTTTATAATACTTAAAGGAAGAATCTATCAAGAAGACATCAACATTGTAAACTTATATGCTCCCAATATAGGAGCCCCCAAGTATATAAGGAAATTGTTGGACGACTTCAAAAAAGATATAGACAGCAACACACTGATAGTAGGGGATGTCAACACCCCGCTGTCAATAATGGACAGATCTTCCAAACAAAACATTAATAAACATATTGTGGCGCTGAATGACACACTGAATCAAAGAGACTTAACTGACATATATAGAACCTTACATCCCAAAGAATAAAAATACACATTCTATTCAAATGCTCATGAACGTTTCTCAAGGATAGACCACATGACAGGACACAAAGCAAGCCTCAGAAAATTCAGGAAAATTGAAATAATACCAAACTTTTTCTCGGACCAGAAGGGCTTGAAACTGGAAATCAACGTCAAAGAGAAACTTCAAAAACTTGCAAACTCAGGGAGACTGAAAGTAGACTCCTGAACAATGAATGGGTCAATAATGAGATAAGAGAAGACATGAAAAATTTCTGGAAACAAATGAAAATGAACAGACAACTGTCCGAAACCTATGGGACACAGCAAAGGCAGTCCTGAGAGGGAAGTTCATAACAATACAGGCTTACCTAAAAAAGATAGAAACATTTCAAATAAAAGTCCTAACACTACAACTTCAAGAACTGGAGAAACAACAACAAATAAATCCCAGAGCAAGGAGAACAAGGAAATAGTCAAGATTAGAGCAGAACTGAATGACATAGAGATAAAAAGAACAATTCAAAGGACCAACCATCCAGGAGCTGGTTCTTTGAAGATAAATAAAATTGACACGCCTTTAAGCAGACTCATCAAGAAAAAAAGGGAGAGGACCCAAATTAATAATATCAGAAATGAAAGAAGAGAAATAACAACTGATACCACAGAAATACAAAGGATTGTCAGAAAATACTATCAACAATTATATGTGAAGAAATTTGAAAATCTTGATGAAATGGACAAATTTTTAGAAAAGTATAATCTTCCAACACTGAAGGAGGAAGAAACAGAAAGCTTGAACAGACCGATAACAGCTGGGTAAATTGAAGCAGTGATCAAGAAACTCCCGGCACACAAAAGCCCAGGGCCGGATGGTTTCACAGGAGAATTTTACAAAACATTTAAGGAAGAGCTAACCCCTGTCCTTCTCAGAGTATTCCAAAAAATCCAAGAGGAGGGAAGACTCCCAGACTCTTTTTATGAGGTCAGCATCTCCCTAATCCCAAAACCAGATAGAGACCCTATGAAGAAACAAAGCTACAGGCCAATTTCACTGAGGAACTTAGATGCTAAAATCCTCAACAAAATATGGGCAAACTGCATCCAGCAATACATTAAAAAGATTATACACCATGATCAAGTGAGATTCATCCCAGGGATGCAGGGATGGTTCAATATACACAAGTCAATAAACGTAATATATCACATAAATAAAAGAAAAGACAAAAACCACATGATAGACACAAAAAAAGCATTCGAGAAGATACAGCACCCATTTAAGATAAAAAAACTCAGCAAAATGGGAATACATGGGGCATTCCTCAACGTATAAAAGGTCATATATGAAAAACCTATAGCCAACATCATACTTAACGGGCAAAAACTGAGCTTTCCTACTAAGATCAGGAACACGTCAAGGATGTCCGCTTTCACCACTTCTTTTCAAATCATATTGGAAGTCTTAGCCACAACAGTCAGACAAGAAAAAAAAATAAAAGTCAACCAAATAGGAATGGAGGAAGTAAAGCTATCATTGTTTGCAGATGACATGATAGTGTACAAAGAAAACCCTGTGGACTATACCCAAAAACTCCTCAACCTAATAAGTGAATTTGGAAAAACAGGAGGATACATAGTCAATATTCAGAAATCAAATGCATTTTTGTATACCAGCAATGAAATAGAAGAAGAAGAAATCAGAGAAAAAAAATTTGATATAGCAACAAGAAAAATATACTACCTAGGAATAAATTTAACCAAAGAGGTCAAAGACCTGTATGCAGAAAACTATACAACATTGAAGAAAGAAATTAAGGAAGGCACAAATAAATGGAAGCCTATATCGTGCTCATGGATTGGAAGAATTAATATCTTCAAAATGTCCATATTACCCAAAGCAATTTATAGATACAACGCAATCTCTATTAAGATACCAATGACATATTTCACAGAAATAGAACAGAAATTTCAACAATTTATATGGAACCATGAACGACCCAGAATAGCTGCAGCAATTTTGAGAAAGAAACACAAAGTAGGGGGGATCACAATACCAGATATCACACTATACTACAAAGCCACTATACTCAAAACAATCTGGTACTGGCACAAGAACAGACCCATAGACCAGTGGAACAGAATAGAAAACCCAGAAATAAGCCCAAGTCTATATGGGCGACTAATATTTGACAAAGGGGGCAGAAGCATTAAATGGAGCAATAATAGCCTCTTCAACAAATGGTGTTGGGAGAGCTGGACGGCTACATGCAAAAAATTGAAATTGGATCATCAGCTGACACCATACACAAAAATAAACTCAAGATGGATAAAAGACTTAAGTATAAGTTGCAACACCATCAAAGTCCTTGAGGAGAACATTGGCAGGAAACTCTCAGATATCCCACGCAGCAATTTTTTCACTGATATGTCTCCTAAAACAAGGGACATAAAGGAAAGAATAAACAAGTGGGACCTCATCAAAACAAGAAGCTTCTGCACGGCTAAAGAAAACATCAGCAAAATGAAAAGGGAGCCAACCATATGGGAAAATATATTCGCTAATGATACATCAGATAGAGGTTTGATCTCCAAGATATATAAAGAACTCACTCGACTCCACTCCAAGAAGACAAAAGATCCAATCAAAAAATGGGCAAAGGACCTGGGCAGACACTTTTCCAAGGAGGAGATACAGAGGTCCCAGAGACATTTGAAAGGATGCTCAGCATCACTAGCCATCAGAGAAATGCAGATCAAAACCACCATGAGGTACCACCTCACACCAGTCAGAATGGCCATCATAAGCAGATCCACAAACAACAGGTGCTGGCGAGGCTGTGGAGAAATGGGAACCGTAGTCCACTGTTGGTGGGAATGCAGATTGGTGCAGCCATTGTGGAAAGCATGTGGAATTTCCTCAACAAGCTGAAAATGGAACTGCCTTTTGATCCAGTGATTCCCCTGCTGGGACTATACCCTAAGAATCTCAAAACACCAATTCAAAAGAACCTATGCACATCAATGTTCATAGCAGCACAATTTACACTAGCCAAGTGTTGGAAGCAACCTAAATGCCCATCAGTAGATGACTGGATCAAAGAATGATGGTACATTTACACAATGGAAACTACGCAGCAGAAAGAAAACAAGAACTACTAAACTACGCGACAGCATGGATGGGACTAGAGAGCATTATGCTAAGTGAAATAAGCCAGAGGGCGAAAGAAAATACCTTATGATCTCACCTATAAGTGCAACCTAACCAACAATACAAAGATGCAAGGAAAATAAGACCAGCAACACTGAAAGGGAAAGAAACCAACAGAGAGAAGAGGGAAGGCTGGGACAAGGAAGGGAAGGGTCAAGTCAAGGAACATATGTCAAGGACTCATGGGCAAAGCTAAAGGGGAAGAATTGGGGGAGGGAGCAGGGATGGGTGGTGCGGGAAAGGCAGAGACAAAAGTATTTGATAAAAATTAATAAATAAAGTTAAAAAATAAAAAAAATTTAAAGAACTTCCTTGCAAATTATACAAAAATTAGAATAAAACAATTCGGAGTGGTGTGAAAAGGGGAATTAAGTAGCTGACATAGTGGAGAAGTCCAGGGAGCAGATTCAGATATCTGTGGTTGGATACAGGACTCAAACTAGGCCATCAGAATCCAGTGTCTTTTTCCATTTCTCATCTCTAGTTTCTTTAGTTCTCTGGCACCTCCAGATTTACATCTTCACAACATCAGATCAAACATTCACTTTGGAAAGTCAAAGGATTTGGTCTACTGTCCTTACACGCTGAGCCCTAAATTCCATATTTTGCCATGTATAATGTGCAATTTTTTGCCCAAATTTTTGAGGGAAAAATAAGGGTGCATATTATACATGGGTAGTACCTGTAAAGCCTTGTATCTATTCTTGTGTTTTTTAATTATTTGTTTCATAAAATTTCTTGTACCATAAATTAAAAAATAAATGCTAAAATTCCTTTATAATACAAAAAACATGCATTTAAATATAAATGAATAACAATTAAAAAATTAAAATGGAAGATTTTTTTTTTCCTTGACAGTTTGGGCCAAAAACGTGGGTGTGCATTATACATGGGAGCACATTATCCACTGTAAAATATGGTAGTCATGAACCATATGCCCACCAGGGATCCCCATACCACTCCCACCCAAACAATATGAAACAAGAGTGGATGAGAGGGTGGATCCCTAAGTAGCACAGGGCATTGTTTTAGAAGAAAGAAAGAGAAAGAAAAGTGGATGCTCTGTTCAGAAGATGTCCTGAAGTCTATGGCCAAGAAGTCAAAAAGGATCAGGAACCAATGGCCATGTAAGAACTAGAGCATTCATACCAGTTTTATGTCCCTGACACCTCACAGGCTCTATGGAGAATACAAGGTTGGAGGTTCTCAAATCCCCACTGATGCAGCCTTTTACAATTTTTCTTGAGATATAGAAGATTAAGGACAATTGATGGTTTATAGGACCAGCTATGTGGTAAAGGAAAGTGAATATAGTGTGAATCATGTGAAGTTATAAATAAGCTTGAACTAGATTTGACTCATAGAGAGAATTTTCTTCACTGACCTTCCCATAATATGAGTTATGACTTTCACTTATATAAAAGATTCCTTCTAGAGAGTTAGGGATAAACATAACTTTTCTCTGAGCCTGTCTCTGCTTTGTGTTGTCTTGAACCAATAAAATACCCATGATTGTGGACAGAACAATCTAATCCCTCTTTTCTTGTCACATTAAGAATGGAGTATCTGATATCTGTCTCCCTTTGCCCCCTCAGTTTCTGAGTCTCTGTTTTACTGTTTCATTTGTCTGTCTTCTGCAGAAGTCACCTACCAAAACTACATTGTGGCAGACTAAATGATAGACTTTATTACTCTTTCCTGGCAGCTGCCTGTGTTATATTTCCTTTGGGGACCAGGGAGGAGATTCATTCTCACCCAAAATGTTCTTTGCCTCTCAGGTTTAAGTATGAGAGGAGGGCAGGAGAGGAGCAGGCAGAGTGTGTCATCCTATTATCAGGGGAGGCAGGAGTAAAACAGAACTAAATCTGCCCATAATTCTGATCACTCCCAAACCCATGGTGGTCTTCTTTCAGCATTATGGAGTCCTCATCAGGCATCTCTATTCTGAATTCTATCTGTGAAAAATCATCAGTTATGAGCCAGCTTTACTTTGAGTTAGTAGTCAGGTTTATTACAATGGCTTTGCTTACAAAATAGATCCCGGGTTTTAGCACCTAAGTTATCTCTGATTAGAAGTGAACTGTATGCAAGAAAATGCAGATATTTCATATTTGGTTTGACCAAAAGAAAAAAGAAAGTAGATTTGGCCTACTTGATTTAGAGATCCAAACTATTATTAGTCTGGGAGAGTCTTGAAAGTTTTACATGGAGTCAGAATATTGGCATTGTTCCTTTGAAGCTTTCATTTTACAGTGACCCAAAAGAACATAATGGTTTTGTGCAGATTGTATTTTACAAAAGTGATCACAGCAATATTTTACATGTTTTTTCTGAACTTTGGAACTACCCACAGAAATATGGCATCTCTTCCCCTCCTCTTGAAACTAGGAGGGTGTTTGTGACATCTCAATGACTAGAATGGGGCAGAAGTGGACTGCATGACTTGAGGCGTGACAAAAGGCAATACAGGGTTTCCTTGCTATATCAAAGTAGAGCATTCATAAGGAAATGTTTTTAAGCTGAAATGGAGTCAAGCAAAGAAATAATCACCATTAATTTATATGGAAATTTTTCTGAGCATTTACAAACCTAAAAAATAACTTACCAAATATGCTTACTTACATCCAATTTTACTCCAAGCTTAATATCCTAAGGAGATCTCTTAGGTTTTTCTGATACCTTAGGACACACCTTGCTAACAGATAAATAAAATAAATGGAGATAAAGCATAAATGCTCACAGATGCAGTTCAAAGCTATGGTGCTTGATGCTGAGATGCTGGGTGTACTTCAGGGGGAAGGAACTTGGCAGGGCCGCTCTTGCTGCTCAGGGTAGGGGTGCCTGCTGCCGCTATAATGGCTGCTGCAAAACATGAATGCTACTTTTTATTATCATCTTTTTTTTTTGTAAAAGTGAAAGTTCTCTTCAGATTTCTTTCAGTGAGCCACAACTGGTCCTGATACAGATCTTTTGTAAAAGGAATATGGCATAAAGTGAACTTTTGAAAGTGGGGGAGACCTGTACCATTTTCTCCTGGGTCACTTAGGACACTTGCTCTTAGAACCCAGCCACCATTTTGTGAAGATGCTAATGCAACATGGGGAGGCCATGTGTAGGTGCTCTGGCCACAGATCTAGCTGCGGTCCCAATGAACAGCCAACATTAACATTAGCCATGTGTGCAAATATTTAGATAATTCCAGCCCCTAGTCTTTGATTCATCCCATCTGGTGCCACGTATAGCAAAGAATAGTACCTATCAAGCCCTCTCAGATTGCTGATTATGGCAAATGTTGTTGTTCTAGCCACTATATTTGGAGTAATAAATAATTGGACTGGATTTATTTTTTTTAAACAATGAAAAGATGTTATATTGAGTGTCATAAATTTGGAATTAATATTTAGGGAAAAAACATTAAACTCCTGTATTAATGTTAAGTTTGACATATTATTTTCCCTCCTTTATTCTTGTCTTCCCTCTCTCTTTCCCTCCCTTCCCTTCCTTCCCTTCTTCTCCTCTGTCAGGGTGGCCCCTTTGTTGCTAGAGATAATAGGAAGAAAACATCATCAAAGTTCCCTATTTTCCTAGGTGTGAATAAGACAACTTGGTATGGGACCAAAGTGTCCTGAAAGAAAGAGTTAAAGAATCATCCCCAAATATATTCCACAGTAGATATATTTTATAATACTTCCTGACAGGCATAAAGATGTAATTTGGTTATTGAAAATAAGGTATTTTTCTTCTCAGTTTATTTTCTGAAAGAGTTTATTTGATATCACTTCTTCCTCTGACATCTTTTTTTCCAATTTCAGTAAACCCGTATGTGTATTACTGTGAAACCACCAAAAGGACAGTTTGGAACATTTTCCAAAAATAAACTTTTCTGTTAGAATCAACCATTTATCCATCCATCCATGAATTCATCCACTTAATACATATATATTGAGTTTCCATTATATGCAAGGTACTGGAGACCCTAACATAAAAATTAGACAACCTACCCTTACAAATCTCACAGTCTTATTAGAGAGACAGAAAAGTAAACATATAAATTAATTGATTAACACAATAAATTTTTATTACGCTGCTGCTGTATTACAGGCATTAATGATATTAATATTGATATTAACGATGTAGTTCTTAATGACATTAACGGTATTGTTAGTAAATATCCAGTACTAACAATAGTAAAGAAGGGAAAAATATAGCCTCTGTTCTACAGACCAGGGATTAGGACAGAAAACCAAATAATAGTGGTGCTGAACTAAATCAAGAGTTCAGGTAAGACCTCCTAAGGAAAGTGAAGTATGAACTGAAACCTGTAGACTGATTTTAGTCAGCCAGGTGAAAACAGATTTGGAAAGAATGCATGTGTTACAGAGGCAAGCAACTGCAAATACCCAGAGGTGAGGGAGAAAATGGAACATATGTTAAAAAACAAAAAGAAGTTCAATGTGGGAAAAGCAATGTGTTGGGAGGGCAGGATGGTGGGAAATAAACCTGGGCAGGTAGACAGCGCCCAAAGGATCTTGGTCAGAGTTGACAGTGCCTTGGATGAAGATTGTAGCAATAGCAGTGAATAAAAATGCACATTTTTGAACTTTTGGAGGTATAATATATGGGAAATGTTTATTGACAGATTAGATGCCAGGGATAAAGATAAGAGAAGGGTCAGAGTAAGTTCAAGGTTCGCAGGCTGTACAACTGGGTTGGTTGTGGCGCCACTAAGTAAGGATACCTTTCTCAGGAAGGACTTTCAGTTTGGAGATAAGACAGTGTCTGCAGTTTGTGTTACATTGAACTTGAGGTTCCTTTAAGATATCCAAGTCAAAATTTCAATATATATTCAATATAGCTAAGTAAGGATCCAATATATAGATCTGGAACTAAGCAGGAAGAAATATACTGAAGATAAGAATCTGAATACTAACAACATATAGCAGACAACATAAGTGCTGGGAGTGGAAAAGATGTCCAAAAGTGAATGTACGGGGGCAAAGAAAATAAGGCCTAGGAGGGGAAGGATGCTGGATCTGGATGGAACCAGAAAAGAAATCAGGAGAATATGGCACCTAAAAAATCAAATGCATTGCAAGTACATTAATAAATATATATTCAGAACATGTATAATTAAGTTTCAGGAGCATCATATACAAGAAGTTTAGGACCCTGGTCTAAACTAATGACATTGGTGACAGAGAACAGAAATATTTCTTGGAAGATAAAATGGGAAGGTCTCAGAAATGGTTGCCTTGTAAGGAATAAAGGAGAAGAAATATAAAAAGAAATCCTTGTTTGTTTCAGGCGTCAGGGAAAATTATGAAGGCTTCCCCACCAGTCAAGTCTTATCAGTGTTTGTTCACCTTGAGTATTTTTAAAGAACACATAGAGTGTTTATATATCTCTGTAGGTCCTTAAGGTGGGACAGCTGTAACTGAACAATTTTTTTTTTTTTTAAAGAGAGAGTCTGCTTTTAACATGGCCTATTCTCACTGTGTGACCTTTGCAATATTAAAAGATTTACATAGTGAGGTACTTAAAGGTGCTCTGTAGAAAGGGCCTGACAAAAACTGCATGTCTCTAAATGTCATGTTTCCTGACAGTATATTAAGTTGGCTTTGGAAACGTTGCATCCCAAACAACACAATATGTTCTGCTGTCTGCTGACAGCCAAATATAATTTTTCAAAGATAAAGGAATTGTTTGTGATTCCTCCACACAGCTTGTCCTTCACATGCTAATTTGGACTAAGTTAAGAACTTATTTGACCCTAAGAGCTAGAGAGCATTCTGAATTTCTCACAAGTTTGGGTCTAGTTGTCACAAATTTGAGACATGGAATTTCTCTCTCCTTTCCTCCGTCCCTCCCTTTTTCCCTTCCTTTTTTCTTTCCTTCCTTCTCCTTTTTCTCCATCCCTAGCCCCTCTCTACTTCTCAATGGTCATAACTCTGTTACAATTTAGGTAAACAAAACAGAGCAGAGGAGAACATAGCCTTACATACAGAAAGACAGAACGGACAGCCTCTGTTCTGATGAGTCAGAGAGCACAACCCTGAGTTTGGCTACTGTCTTTGTTTCAGATGGAAGACTTGGCATCCACTGCATTGAGCACATTTGCAGGAATTCATGTAACTTTAAGACAGCCTCACTTCAGCATTCTGTTCAGTCAATTAAGCCAGAAGATGGTTTAGCAACTAAGCACATAAAGTATTCTAACTTGTCTGATCACAGAAGTCAACTTTATTGTCATCCATCCTTAAAGGAGGAGAGAATTTGCCTTACCGATCACCACTAACACTCAGAAATCTTTGCAAACCAAAGCCCTGGCTGGTGTGGTTCAGTGGATTGAGCTCTGGCCTGTGAACCAAAGAAATCTTTGCAAACCATTATTCTCCTCCATAAATAACAGGTAGTCCAAGATCACACTCTTTAAGATTATTTCACTTTGGGACTAGACATTTTGTTGTATCCTTGATCAGTGCCTATTTTTTTAAATCAGAAGTTACATTAAATTTCAGGAAAAATGAGCAAAAAGTAGATTTTGCACAATCTCTTTTCACATCCATAATCCACTTCATATATTTACTATGAATATCATTATAATAAACACTTCATGGCTTGATGACTTTCCTGGGTTGCCAAATAAAAGGCCTTATTAGACTGGATTTTTAAAAATCACTGCCTACTCTTTCTACAGTTTATCAGGCTTTCTTTTCTATCCTGAACTAAGTCAGTCCTTGGCAACTTGAACTCATCATCTCTTCCAGCCTCAGTGATTTCCTAAGTGCACTGTGGGCAGAAAGAGTCATGAAATTCTACTGTTTGCAAAGCTTATGTTGCCCAACAACAGAACTAAGAAAGTATTGCCTTGAAAGTAGCAATGAGTTATGTTTAGTGGGTACACCAGAACTCTCTTCCAGAAAGTCAAACAAAAATGAAAAATGAAAACCAAGATGGTTGGAAATAAAAAAAATTAAAATGTAAAACACCTTGAATACATTTGAAAGAATCTAAAATTTAAGTCCAGTAAATATTTGGCAAAATTAGTTCTTTTTTCCTGATGAGGCCAATATATTAGAATAAAATAATTTTTTAGGTTTGGTTTTGATCTCATGGGGTGTATTGAAGGAGATATCTACTTTCCATTCCTGCTATATTGGAATAACTTGTGAAAAGAATATGAATGAGTGCCTGAAGTGTAAAAGTCATTTGTTCATTCATTCATGTATTCAATAAGTATCTATTGAATGCTACTTTGTGTCAGACCCTGTGTTAGGCACTGGGGGAGCTGCAGTGGACAAGAGTGTCCCTACCATCATGGAGCTTCCTTTGTATGAGTAGTCAACAGACAATAGTGAAGTAGACAATAGATACAGTATTTTAAGAGAGCAATAAATACATAAATTAAATATTTTAAGAGAGTGATAGTGGGATGAAAATAAAACCTCATTGACTCCTAACTTCCATCCCACTTAATCCATTAGCAAAACCTAAGAGTCCCACCCCCTTCAAAATATATCCAGAATATTACTCCTTCTCAACCCTGATCATCTCACTCTGGTCCAACCCAGCATCCTCTCTTAACAGTGTTAACACAGTAGCCTCCTAATGGCCTCTCTGTTTACGTTATTGCCTTTCTTATAGTCTACTTTCATGTAGCCAGAGTAACACTTCTAACACCTAAGTCAAATCATACCACTCAGTTCAATGACTTTTGACTTCTCTTCTTCTGCTCACCACTTCTATGACCTGATCACCCAATGTTCTTTTTGCCCACACTTATCTAGAACACTGGCTCTCTTGTTATTCTTCAACACAGGGGCTTGCTTCTGCCTTAGGCTCGATAGTACACAAAATTCCAAGATGCCTCCCCCCAGGTTCTTGTGTCCTGATGTACACATACCATCTACCAATTATCTAATCAAACATGAAACTAGGTAGTTCAATAAAGGCATTTTACAGAATTGAAATCCCAAATCAGTAGATTTTAAGACAGGGAGATAATCTAGGTGGGCCTGATCTGATTACATGAGCCTTAAATTTGGGTCTAGAGGACAGAGAGAGAGAAAGAGATTCAAGGCATGAGGAAGATTTGAGGAGTTCTCTTTTGCTAGCTTGAAGACGGAGGGGGCTGCATGGCTATGAATCTGAGAGGCCTCTTATTGCCAGGAGCAGCACCCAGGACAGCCAGCATGAAAATGGGACCTAATTCTGGTCATGAACCGAATTCTACAAACCACCTGAATGAGGTGGGAGAGGATCCTGAGCCTCAGTTGACACAGTAGTCCCACCAACACCTTCATTTCAGGAGTATGAGACCCTGAGTAGAGAATCCAGTCATACTGTGCCCAGACTTTTGATCGATAGGAGCTATAAAATAATGCATCTTCATTGTTTTAAGCTACTATGTTTATTTTCATTTCTTATGCAGCAATACAGAACTAATATAGGTTATTTGCACTTGGTTTTTTTCTTAGAATGCTTTTCCTAGCTATCCCTGTGCTTGCTTCCTCATTTCCTATAGGTTTCTGACTAATTACTGTCCTCCCAGTGAAGTCTTCACTAACACTCAGGCACGTGGCACTTATATATTTGGTAATTTGACGATTTGAATAAAGTGACTCTAGAGGAGCAGGCAGGTTTTAGAGAAGCTACAGGGGAAAATACAGTATCCTAGGATTAGTGAAGAAGGGCTCAAGGGAGAGAAACAATTATGAGAACTTGGGGCATGACTACATGATAAGGACTATGCAACATGAGTTGTGACCTTCCATTTAGGCACGTAGCCAGCTTTTGGCAATGCCAGAGGGTGCAGGCCAAGAAAGTAATACTCCCCATAGCTCTCCTCCCTCCCTGTTTATTGTCTAACACTTTCATGAGAATGTAAGTATCATGAGGACAAGTGCTTTGCCAAGTTCATTCCCTGTTTTATGTGCATAGACAAATCCTGGAACATAGAGCTCAACATTCATGAAATAAATGGAGAGAGAAATGAGTGAATGAATGAATGGAGAGCAATGTTATGGTAGAATGGGTAACAAAGAGAGGCTTCTCCAACATTTAAGCTGAGACAACTGATGAGAAGAAGCTGGACAAAGAAAGAAAAAGGAGTTACAATTCCAGAGAGAAAAAATAGCAAATGCCTTAACCCTAAGGAGTAAATTAGTTTGCAATGTTTGAGGAGCAGAGCATCAATGGCAGGTATATTAGGAGTTGGAGTGTTGAAGATGGCTTTTGATGTTAAAGAGGTAGACAGGGATTGGGTCATGGTAAGGGGTCTGCATTTTATTTCAAATGCAATGTACGGATACTGCAGAGTTTAAAGCTGAGAAGCGAAGTGACATTGAATATTTAGAGTTTTAATATCCAGGGAAAATTCAAAAATAAGGAAATAACTCAATTGTTGTGGTTATGAATCTATTCTTTGCATTTTTAGTCTACTATATCACTTTTGGGACATAGCATCTTTATGGAGTCTCCCAATTTTTATATGCTTTTGTCTTCAGCATTTTCCTATACTCTATACCTAACAGGAGAATCCATGTGGGCTGGACACTGTCATTGTTTAAATAGAATCTTCTGAGTTTACCCTTCAAATTCCCTACAAGTGTTGTCCTTGGTGCTGCACAGTAGAGGCAGAGATGTCTTCTTCTGCTTTATGTCAGGGTCTAGAAGAATGCTAACTTCATTGGCTGGGGCGTAGAAAATTCTCAGCACACATTTACTATTAAGATATTTTATTATTAGCTATTATTAGTCCAACTGAAGTGTGAATTAGTAAGAATAAATTAACTAGAGTTGGGAGTCTGTGGTCAAATCCCAGCTTGGGATCTTTGAGTGATACAACATTGGCAAGCCTTCAATTTCTCCGGGTTTCAGTTTGTAGTCTACAAAATAGCATGAAAAATATTATTTCACCGGTGAGTTGATATATTACATGAGAAGATATCTATAAAGTGTTTAGTATATAGTGGTAATCACTAAATTTGAGACATTGTTCTTGGCTGTTATTAGATATTGCAGGTGGAACATAGTGAGTTAGGAGAAACAAAAGGTCACTTTTATGTCTTTAACCAACTCACTCTCACTGACAAGAAAGGAGCTGGCATTTATATTCCTAGAGGCTCATTGAGAAGAAACAAGAATTCTCTTAGAAAAAGATTCCATGGAGGAAAAGGCAAAGTGGGAGGAAGTAGAAAGAGGGCAGGAATCCTGGAGCTCCCGCACACTGGAAAGGGCTGTTTCAGTCCTGGAGTAGTGAGCATAGTGTCCACTCCCAAGAGCACTACTTTAGATGTGATGTGGGAGATTGCGGCTGCGGGGGCCTAAATTGTAAGAGATGTGGCTTTGATGGTTTTATTGAAATAGCAATGCATTATGGACCAATAAACGGCAGCCCATCTCCAACCGGCACCACGGGCAAATTCACATATTGGTGGTTACTGTGACTTGATAAAGATTACAGGCCTTTCATTTATTTTCCAAACACTGCCTATTTCCCTGTGTTCTTATGTAACTTAAAAAGTGTCCCAGACATCTTACAAATGTGAGTTACTGTTTTCTTATCATCCTGATTAGTGGGATCTCTAAGTTAGATTTAATTTAATGTAGAAAAATAATATAGTAGAGAAAAATTAAAAGCAAAAGCATTTTAATAATGATGGCACTATTGATAATTTGCATTACTTAATTTTTCTGTATGCCATTTCAAACTTTAACCCAAAATTGTTATTGTGGGCTGATAACATTTGTAAATCTCAGAATGAAATATTTCTGAAGAAAAGGGATTCATATAGAGCTAATGAATGGATGTGGTGGCTTTCTTCCTACCTACTCTTTTTTATTATAGGAACATAGAGATGGAAGGGATCTCAAAAGGCATTTTAATCTCTCTACTTGTCTCCAAGAATGGCTGAGAGCATTATTTCTTCCTGGTGCTTTCCTCTGGGATTAGTCTGCTTACTGAAATCTGCTATTTTCTTTATAGGTTTGCACAATAAAACCATTTAGATGAACCACGTGCAGTTCTTTTAAAATATGTGTAATTCAAGTTGGGTTTTTAAATGGCTGTCTCTGAAATGCAGAGATGCATAACAAAATCAACAATGTTTCAAAGGGTGGAAATATTGAACATTCCTTTGTTACACTGGGCATCTTTGAAAAATTGAAATACATTTACAGTGTTTGGCAGTCTCCCCAGAGACATACATCAAACAGTGCTCCCTATGGTGGGCTGGTTTCATGACATAGGAGCATTCTTATGTTTGAAGCGTCTCAGTAGTTTCATAAATAAAAAATGTGTTTTTTTTCTTTTAGTGAAGAAACAGTTATTGTTTTCTCCCAATGACTTCTGATCTAGTTTATGAAGTTCTGGGACTAGATTACTTGAGACGGAACTTTTCAGCTTCTAGATTATGTAGGACAAGGATCAGTGCTTCTGCAGACTTCAGAAGGTGATGTACTGAGAGGTGGCTGTGGGGCTGGAGTGCCTGGATTTGGAATAGAGCTGTACCATGTTCAAGCTGTATAAACTTGCATTCTTCTGAAAGCTGACTTTGAGACAGGCACTTAGATGCAGGTAGTTCATCTGAAAGGGGATCCTGGGAAGCACAGCTGAGGGAGCAGGGAGAATGACACAAGGTAGGGAAAACGACCAATGGAGATATGTTAAGCAGTCCAGCCAGGGACTCTCTGAGGTTCTCCGTAGAATGTGCTTTGGAACTGTCCCATGGAAGATGAGGAAGCTGGACCTGTTTTTCATGAACTGAAAGTTCCTTTCCCTCAATGTGTTAAATCTCAGTTTTTCCCTGACTGCCCTGCCTAGAAGTTTCATAAATTCCTAGAAAGCTCACAGAAGGCAGAGAGTCAGAGAGAGACTAGTACTTGGTGGACAGGGGTTTTCAGCGTGAACTGGTGAATTCAGAAGTGGGTCAGGGGATATGAGATGTGCATTAATATTGTCTGCTATAGGATTTTACAAACATGAAAATGAATTTATTGAGATCAAGTAAATTGATAAGGAAAGTTATATACAGTATATTCTAACTTCTAGACAATACCTGTAGGTAATACAGCATTGTGTTTGCTGTCTGAAAAATTCAGATCCAGTATCTAATGCTTTCCCATGAACATATGTTGCAAGGGAATAAAACTCATCTAGTTAGAAGTGTGATAACACTGTCTTTTTTTTTTTTTAATACAGTATGTCCTGGGATATTGAACTTATGTGTCAAAATGCTCATGAATGACCCTAGAAGGTGCTGAGTCTATCTTTTTAGCAGGAAACTGGTACTGTAAAGCAGTAGTGTGGCATCTCTGTTTTCTCTCTGCATGGATCAGAGTTGTTCTGTTCTGTGACTGTGAGCTCCACCTGCTGTGTTGATGGGCTGCTGAGGCAGGGAGAGGCCTTTAAGATCAGAGAAGAATTGAAAATGGTCTCCCCTTCCATGCAGCTTTGAACACTTTGTATAAGACCATTAACCATCTTGCCTGCAGCTTCAGCTATGAGGCAGCTTGGGACTGTTACTAAGAACTTCATGCCTCATATAGCGTGGGCTGATTCTGTAAGCATGTCAAGTATTATTAACACTGTTTTACAAATGAGGCAAATGAGGACCAGAACATTGATACCTGGCTCAGAATCAACTGCTGGGTGCACTAAAACTGATGGCTGGGTCCTACCCTCAGAGTTTCTGACAGCAGATCTGGGGTGCACCTGAGAATTTGCATTTCCAATAAGTTTGCTGGTAATGCTGCTGCTGCTTAGGGGACCACGCTTTGGGAAAATATTCATTTTTTTAAATTTACTCTTTAAAATAGATTTTATTTACTTATTTTAGAGAGGGAAGGAAGGGGAAAAGAGGATGAGAACCATTGACGTATGAGAGAAACATTCACCAGTTGGCTCCCATTTGCTTCTTGACCAGGAACTAAATCACCCTGCAACCCAACTATGTGCCCCAAACGAGAATCCTTCCAGTTGCCAGAGGGCCCCAAACCAACTGAGCCACACCAGTCAGGGCTGTTATTTGCTTTTCAGTTAAGTTTAAATCCTCAAGGGGTACAGCATTACATGGATTCTGTGTCCAATGGCCTTAGCAGGAAGGTTGCTTCGGAATTTAGCATGGACCATGCCACTCTTTCCATGAGCATGAGTTACCTTTCCCCAGATGACTCTGGTTTTGTTTGGTTTACCACCAGGAGTCACTGTGTTGTTCTTTGCTTTGTACACATAAGCACATCTCTTGCCCAGATAGAATTCAATTTCATCTTGAGCATAAACACCTTCAATTTTAAGAAGAACTATGTGTTCCCTCTGGTTCCAGAGATGCCATTTAGAGCCAGCGAAATGACCTTGGACCACAGCCTTTCAGACATACTTCGTTGTAGAAGTCCTGTTCCCAGCAGGCCCCAAAGTTCAGCAGCAGGAATCGGGAAAATATTCTGTATATAGCTGTATCTCATTTAATGTTTACCTTTGCAGCTAGATGATCTAAGCTCTGGTGATCATATTTATCTTATTCATGGATCTTTTGGTATCTCAGGCTCTGGCACCTGGCACCAGAATAGTTGTTGAATGAGATGTCTGAATCGACGATCAGGGTTAAATTATTGTTTGTGAACAGAGAATTTGTCTCTGTGTCTCCACATAAAATGTCCAACTTTTGGAGGTCTGGTTTCGCAGACTCTACTCTTCTCCTTAACATCGATACCTGCTCTTTAAGCTGACTGTCATTTTAGATGGCTATTAACTTTCTTATCCTTTACATGACTTATTTCCTGTGTGAGTTGAGCTCAGGTATCCCTCTTATTTCTCTTGACTTACTTTGCCTTCACATCCACTGTCTCTAGTCTTTGGTCAAAGTATCAGCTCTTGTCTCCATTGAACCTGTGGCTCCTAAGGAGCATAAAAAATTGATTTCAAAAACTGCAGCCTGCCTGTATCTCATTCCTAAGAGCTCATCTGAATAAAACAGGGAAGAAGCCAATGATTCTCTACTCCTCTTGACTTGAAAAATGAAAAAAAATTGGCTTTTATTTTTTTATGCATAATTGTCAATGCCCTTAAACTTTTTTTTAATAAATCATGTTTATTCTATTACAGTTGTCTCAATTTTAACCCCTTTACCCCCTCTACCCATCCCACTCTCAACCCCTACTCCCAGAGTCAATTCCCCCTCTGTTGTCCATGTCCATGGGTCATTCATACATGTTCATTGTCTAGTTCCTTCCCCTTCTTTCCACCATTGTCCCCTTTCCCCATCCCCTCTGGTCACTTTCATTTTGTTCTATATTTCCGTGCCTGTGGTTTATTTTGTTTGTTAGTTTATTTTGTTGAATATAGTCCACTTATAGGTGAGATCATATGGTATTTGTCTTTCATCAACTGGCTTATTTCACTTAGCTTAATATTCTCCAGTTCCATCCATGTTGTTGAGTTTCATCTCTCTCTCTCTTTCTTTCTTTCTTAAATGCAGATTGATTTTATCTATTTTTTTAGATGTCAAAGTTAATTATAAAATATTAAAAAAATTTAAAACCATTATAAGGTCTCAGCAATTGAACCAACATGACATCAGCACAGAAATAATCAAGTAGATCAATGAAATATAATGAGCATTCTAGAGACAAATGTATATAAACTATCTTTCAAGACAGTGTTGTGTTGAAGAAAAATCCAAACATATCAAGACTCTCCTCCTCACAGTATTTTATGAGGAAGACATGATTTTCCTGAAGTGTGGGCTTTGGAAGATATTCATAAAATCACCCATTGATGTCTGCAAATGCAGATCCCTGGGCCTCCACCTAGGACAGAGGCTTATTGAATTAGAATCCCCTCTCTATGGAGGGTCCCAGAAAACTCTGTTACAGCACATCTAGTGTCAAACTGCTGTAAAGTGTGAGAAGAACTGCCTTTCATCCCCTTAGAAGGTTACCAATCCCATCATGGGGGTTTCATTTCCACGAACTCATTCAAATTTAATGACTTCTCAAAGGTCTTGCCTCCAAATACCATGATTTTGAGGATTAGACTTCAACATATGAATGTGTGTGTGTGTGTGTGTGTGTGTGTAGGGGGTGGGGACACAGACATTCGGTCTGCAGCAAAGCCTCTTAGACAAATAGACTTTGGTAGTTAAACTATAAAGCAGATTGTGAGGCTTTACAATGCTTTTGTTACTTTTCATCAAAATCCTAGATGGTACTGTTTTGAGAAGATGCAGAATCATGTCTGTCCCTATAGCTCTGATGGTATTGACCCCAACCCTGGCTCTAAAGGCCTATCTGTGCCTGAGGTCTATTCCCTGGGCTATATGATTGATGTTGTATTGGATATAACAATCCAATCAAAGCAAATGATGTTGTCTAATTCAGGAGATGCTGGGACCAAAAATAGGTCCTCTACACTGATAGATTTGAACCTGATAAAATGCAAGGCTGGAACTTTAGCAGCTATTTGGGTGGTTCAATGGCAAGTGTCTTTAAGAAAAATCAACCCAACTCATGGATGGGGGGATGAACAGAAAGGACTCATCAGACTTGACTGAAATCTTGCTTATAGTGATTCTAATCTCCTGCTTTCCCATTACATAAGCCCATACATTCAGCTTAACCAAATAAAGAATGCATTTTCTTATATAACTAGTAAGATTTTTTCATCACTTAGAATTTATAGAGTCCTAATCTATAGAACCCCTTTCTGGTTCAAATATTCTAGAATTCCTTGACCTTGGAACCATCTCTGCAAACTGGTCCATGAAGTTAGCTGTTCCTGGTTGCACTGACCTGAGCAAAAGTGGCCAGAATTTAAGAAATGTAACAGAAACAACTGCATTCAGAGACATACTGCTATTTTTTCTATTATAATGACAGTTCATTACTCCTATCCAAACGGCATAGGCAAATATAAGATACAGTACTCTTATTTCCTATAAATGCAGAAATTGGCTGCCATTAAAAAATAACAGAAATGGATCCGTAAGGTCTCAGTTATCACAGAGGGACCTGTGGAGATGGGAAGGAGAATGACATTCATTCACTTAATTAAGTAATGTTGTCCTATATCATAGATAAGATTTTGTTTTCTGAAAAAGAAAAAAAAAAGAGCCTGATGCTTGCTTTGCACACATGCAAGCCTTTTTATTTTATTTTTTTAAGACCTATTTGTAAGGACCATTTGTAACTTTTGCGATGCTTATGAGAGCAGATATCTTTGAACACTAGGGAGAGCTGTGAAAAACAAAATGCACAGTTAATCCAAACCATCCAGCTTCTCAAGTACAATTAAATTGAAACTGACTGTGAAGTAACATCACAGCCTGCAAGCCGTTTAGCCTTTGGCCCTGGAGTAGCCAGTGAAATAAGATGGGTGAGCACTTGTCCTGATTGTTTAGACATTGGCCGTACATTGTACAAGGGCTGATATTTGAGCAAAGCACCATGTCCTCCAATTCTGCTCTAGATGGTCAGATTCCACTGAAATGGATTTTGAAACTGAATAACACAGCAGCAGGTTTTCTCCCTTAATTTTATACTCATAGTAATCAATGTAAAATAAGGATAACCTGGATTTTGTTTTTTAACATAGATTTTTAATTTTCATACTCTGTGATGATGAAGACACATGAAGAAGGAAGTATATGTTCAGAGAGTAGCATAAATGCTACTTGAATAAATGTCAAATTCTAGTATTCTCTAATATTGTTCTCCCTACCTGTCCCCCTTTTCCCTTCCTGGAAAACTGCTCTTGGTCATTCAAGACGAAACTTAGAGGCAAGTTTCTCTGCAAAGTTTTCAGCAATTTTCCACCAACATAATTGTCTTCTTTCCCGCTGTGTTCCCATGACATTCTGTGTACACTTGTAACTTTTATTATTATTTAAAATAGGAGAGAGTAAATATTAGTTTTTACCTTCTGTTTCAAAGTGTGATCTTCTTGAGGACACTGTGTTATTTACTTTTAAACCTTCACATAGAATGGTGTTTGCCTCAGAATACTTACTCAATATGTGCAGTATTAGTTAGTTAAATAAATAGATCATTAGGATGCTGTCTGTAGCATTTAACAGCTTCTGTATGGTAACTGCAGAGCACAAAATATAAAAATGAAAATTGAAACTTAATTTAACAATAATTTCCACGTTTACATTGAAGTAAACAGTTGTAATGTAGTTACATGTTACTACATTAGTAACACATTACTAATACAATGTAGAAAACATGGAAGGACATGTTACACTGTTAGTGTTTTCTTCCATGTTTTCTACATTGTATTAGTTAACTGTTGTGTAACAAATTATCCAGAAACTTATTACTTACAAACACAACAAATATTTACTGCATCTCTGTTTGAGTCAGCAATCCTGGAGCAGCATAGATGGATAGTTGTGGCTCAGAGTCTCTCCTGGGGCTGCTGTCATCTGAAGGTTTATCTAGAATAGAATCCACTTGTAAGAGGATGTACTCATGTCACTGTTGGCTGTGGCCTCAGCTCCTCGATTGTTCTTGGCAGAAGGTCTCAGCTCCTTACCGCATGAACCCCTCCATAGAGCTGCCTGAGAATCCTCACAACATGGCTACTGGCTTCCCTCAGCAAAATCAACTCAATATGAAGAACAAGGCATTAGCTATAATGTCTTTTATGACCTAGCCCTGAAAAGCACATGGCAGTACTTCTGTTACATTTTGTGGGTCACAAGACCAATCCTGATACTATGCTGGAGGGAACTATACCATGGCATGAACATCAGGAGGCAGGTGACATTGGGAGCCATCTTGGAGGCTGGCTGCCACACATATAGACATTTTGTGGTATTGTTCTTATAAAAACATAATCATGGTATCTACATGTATTTGCATGCTTTTTTTTTCACATAAAAATACTTCACTATTGTTCCTCCAAGTTGGAATATAAGAATTTCAGTCATTTTTACATTGTAGCTAACATTAGATTCAATTTAATCTAACCTTATTATTCAGGTTGTCTCCAGTTTTCTATCAGTATAAATAAAGTAATAAATATCTTTGTACATATATTATTGGTTTCATTTCTATGGGGGCAACCAAAATGGGATTGCTTGATCAAAAATCAGTATTTTACTTTTTTATGTCCACAGACACTGCTAGATTTCAAGAGGGATAGCGTTTACTTTGCACTAAAAATGCATGAAAATACTTATTTCCCCATATTCTCCCCAGCACTGGATTTATTTATATAAAATTTTGTCATTCTGATGGGCAAGAGAAATGTTATTTCATTTTCCATTTATTATTTTTTTTTGATTTTTAAAAAATCATATTTTATTGTTTATGTTATTACAGTTGTCCCAATTTTTCCCCCTTTGTCCCCCTCCACCCAGGAACCCTCACTCCCTTTGGCAGTCCCCCCCGCCCCCCACCATTGTTCATGTCCATGGGTCTTGTGTATAAGTTCTTTGGCTGCTCCATTTCCTATACTGTACTTTACATCCCCATGGCTATTCTATAACTACCTATTTGTACTTCTTCTTTTTTTTTTTTAATTAATTTATTTACTTTTTAAATACATTTGTCTCTGCCTTCCCCCCACCTCTTTCCCTTGCCCCCTCCCACCTTCCTTCCCTCAGCTCTTCCCCTTTGGTTTTGTCCATGAGTCCTTGCTATATGTTCCTTGACTTTCCCCTTCCCTTCCCTTTCCCTGTTTAATTTACATTTTTTTCTTAGTAGTGAGCTTGAGCATCATTTACTGTGTATTATTAGCCTCATGCCTTTCTTTTTGCAGAAAATTGACAACTCACAACTTTTCTTGGATGTGTGTTTATTTTTCTCATCAACTAATGGGGAACTTTTGGTATTTACATATAACTAGAAATATAATTTCTGGTTTGAGAAGTTCACAATATAGTATTTCACTAGGTTTTCATTTTTGTTATCTTTTTTACTTGATATATCTAAAGGTCCACCAGGGTTCATATAGAGATCAAACATAAACAAAATATTGAACATATTATTTCTGAAGACCTTTAAAACTATGTGAGAAACTGGCTGGAGACATTACTAAACTGATACCTCTGCCCTAGAAAGCAGTGAATTAAGCAGTCTGTTGACTTTAAGATTACCTTGGAGATAGATCACAGAACTTGAAATGCAGTCACTCAGAAAGCAAAATTGCTTGGGAATAAAAGGCAATAATTACTATCACTCTTTCTGTAACTAGTAAAATAAGAAAAGGGGGATAAAAACCTCCCACTCTAAACTTCGAAACCTCAGCAAATATCCAGAGACTCTTCAGATTGCATTTTGAGATTAAAGCTGCAGTCCTTAGGGTAAGCAAAAACTTCAAACTTCCCTCTCTCTGTGTGTTTTTAAACCCAAGCTACTTTGATTACTTTTCTGTTTAAACACAATAAACAACCTTGACCTTGAATTATACTGTTAAGGAGATAAAAATCTTGTATCTGGAAGAGTAGTAAAAATGAATTCCTTGCTCTCTGGCATTTTAATGAACTGTGTGGCCAATAACATATCAATAAAGATAGTATGACAAGCTAGGATTGAATGATTTTTAGATGAAACCCCCAATATAATCAATGTTTATTATGCTGGATATCTAGAAGCACATCTCTTGGATTACTAGTGCATTATTTAGAAATTAATTTCAGTTAATTAACAGTAGGGAGTTTTTGGGAAAAGAGCAGACATTAAATTTTTTTATATTCCCAGCAATACTTTAAAGATATCCTTAAATTTCAAGTTCTTACTGTGCTCTTTTGGGAAATTTGCTGGTAAAAAATACCGTGGATTTAATTATTTGGCAAACATGTTCTGTATTTTCATAGAATAGTTTCATATACGTTATCATTGAAGATCAGAGAGGCCTTACTGACAATCCCTCTTTTCTACTCTAACCACTGTGTCATCATAGGACAGTGCAAGAAGACTGAACTATTGTTCACTAATTTGTTGCCTTTTCAGTGTTCCAACAGAAAACAGATGGTGTACCCAATTTAGGATAATCCAGGTGTTGTTATTACAAAGGGAATATTTACAAAGGGTGGAATATAGTTTTAAAAATAATCTAAAAAGCTAGGATCCAAAATACGGAGGAGCTGTTACTAATCTAAATGTAAATGGATGAGGCGAGGGAGTAGGGGCCAGAACCTGAAAGGAAGGAATCCTATAAAGAAGCCTTGAGTGAAGCAGTGATCTTAGCTTGGAAAATACAGCAGACCAGGGGTTGCATCACAGACAGGTTGCCAGGAGGCTAAACACCCTGACCTGACTTCCCTTCCTCCCTCCAATATCTCAGAGGAAATGGGAGCCCATTGATAGAGTTTATATAAGGCCTCTGGGGCAAAAAACAAAACAAAACAACAACAAAAAAACCCCTGTGTGATGGATGGAGAAGGCTGTGAAGTGGCAAATGAAAGATGGAACACTGGGGACATTTGTACATTCCTTCATACCCCTGACATTAGACTTGGCTTTTGTCTTGCTTTGCTTTGGTCAATAGTGTGAGAATGAAAATGATATGTGTAGCTTCTAAACAGAAGCTTTAAGAACCACCATACGTAGCCCCTGTCTGCTTGACTCTACTTTCTCTGAAATGCTTGTCTGGAGTGGACCTCTATCAGCCTGAGTTCCTGAGTGCCGGTGTTCAGCTGAGCCCTGTTCCCCATCTTCAATGGAATGAAGTGAGGAAGAAATATGCTTACTTGTTTGAGACTTTGAGATTTGTGCAGCCTAACTTTGCCCATACGAATGCATATAGCCTGCTATTAAATTTCTGAGTCTCACTTTTCCAGTTGTGAAAGCAATCCCCTGTAATAAATACCAAACTGCTTCCTAACTATTAGAAAGGCTATTATTAGTAAATATTAGAAAGTAAATCTAAGCAATTTCAGGATGCAGGTTGGCACTTGTGTTATTTTAAGATAGTCTATCTGGGATTATCATAATATTTAAAACACAGAGTCAATAAAAGAAAATGATTGTTTTACAATTTTAAAAAGTCTCTTCCCTGGCTGGTGTGGCTCAGTGGATTGAGTGCCAGCCTCCGAAACAAAGGGTTGCTAGTTCAATTCCCAATCGGGGTATATGCCTGGGTTGTGGGCCAGGTCCCTGGTGCGGGGTATGCAGGAGGCAACCACACATTGATGTTTCTCTCCCTCTCTCCCTTCCTTCCCCTCTCTGTAAAAATAAATAAATAAGATTTACTAAAAAAATAAAATTTAAAAAAATATTTAATATACTGTTGAAGATTTTCAGGGCTCCTGTGGATAAGTTATTTTGAAATTGCATGTTTGTAAGCTCTTTTTAAGGCTAATTTCAAACTGAAGATATACTATCTAACCATGAGTTGAATTCTGTCTCAAGCCACTGAGGTCCTTCTGTGCCTACTGTATAACAATTAATTTTAAGAAGCATGATTCTCATCCAGGATGCATGAAAAGAGGACTCAGTTCTTGTGTGGAGATGATTCTAATACAAAGAAAAAGATATTCCCTTCCTTCCTTACAGCTCTCTAGTCTGCTTTTAAATTGCTGATTGTGGCAGTTCCATATGTGAACTTTGAAGAACTTTTTTGGAGAAAGGCCTGACATCCTGACTGTTTTCATGTTGGTTTGTTTCCTCGTTTTTTAAATGGGAATGAATGTGCATTATAGGTTAATGTGAGAGTTAAATAAATATATATTTGTTAAAGCTTGTAGAACAATGCCTGGCAACTAGTAAGTTCCTACTAGATGGTAGGTGTGATGCTGCCACTGCTGGTATTCCCTTGAAGGTTAGGATTCTATGTAGACTCTTTCTAAGTGCATAGCATTGCCACTGAAACATACATGGCAACCTGAAAATAACCTGATTTCTCATACTTGAAACACACAGTATAGAGGAAGATAACTGAAATACGGTTTATGGGTCTGGTCTGACTCATTCAGCTGAGTCTGATGTCTGCCACACTGATTCATGCCTTTCCTCCTAAATATTGATTGACCATATATCTGTCAATATCCCCAAATCTCTTAAGGGTCATCTTGAAGAAAGACTACTAAGTTACTAATTGCTAGGGGAGAAAAGCAATGCATTTGGTCCCTGTGATAAATGAGGGAGGGATCTTACTTTTGGGCAAGGAACTGTGTTGGTGTTCCCTGTTGATGAGATTGGAAACAGAGTTCTAAAACAGACTCTCAGGGGCCCCTTGCATGTTAGTGGACTCGGTCTCCAGTGGGCTCTAAGCCTGATGCCTTCAAAGCATTGCCACTTATAGCACTGCAGCTCCTAAACTTTTAATCACTACTAAGAGACAAATGTGGACACTCACCAAAGGCAAGCTGTATTTCAATAGCGTGAGCCTTGGTCTCACATTGTAACTGAACATAGTTCTGGCTCCCTACTGCTACAAAAGCCAATACTTGAGAGAGGGGTGCTGATGTAAAGGAAAGTGGTTTATTTGCAGGTGCTGGCCATTTGCAATATGGGGGACTCATCCTCAAAGCCCATCTCCCGCAAGGATAGGGGAATCACGTCTCAAAGCCTATCTCTACTTCTCAGTGGAGGCAGAGGTTTTTATAAAGAGGGAATGGGGAACAGAACAAAGAAGATCAAAGGAGGGGATTGAAAAGCTCTCTATGTGCAGACTAGCATAGTCCATTCCAATAAAACAAGTGATGGTTCAGTGTGCATCATCCTGGTTTAGTCATCCCAGCTTCACGACATCCTGGATTCACAGTTTAAGGTCAGCAAATTTCCCAGAGCTGGGATGCCTGAAGGTTGAATTTTGTATCTTTTGAAATTAGTTCCTAGGATTCTTATATAAACATGCTCTTCACTTATAAGCTACATGTTAGTCAGAGTCAGCACTTACAGATACAATGTCAAAAGAATGATGGGGTGGATTACAATTTCTCACCATTACAATTTTCCACTGTTAGAACATAGGTCTCACAAATGACTTCATATAATACTTGTAGTGGGAGGTCTTAGCTTATTAAAGTAACTTATCAGATCCTGAATAGACATTAAACTAGTACTTGTCACACATACACACAGACACACACTCAAAAAGAATTAATTACAGTTCTCTTATAATTATTTTCAAATGAGCCTGAAACATGGTCATCTGTTTCCTACTTTGAATCTCTAATGGATTTAAAGCTACATAAAATATTTTTAATGCCTTCAGTTTTCTCAGAGGAAGAATTTTTTATTTTTATAGTAATAAAAAGTAGTGTTTTGAAATCAGGAAAATGACCTCACTTCTTCCAGAGTTTTGTTCCTTGACTATTCATTAGGAGTTTGGAAACTTTTATTAGACCTTAACTTTTGGAGACAGCTAATGCCCTAGTTTGTTTTATGTTAACATAGATATCTTCCTTTGTGTTTTATCTGGGAATCTGCTGGTCACAGAGAGCCAGCTGTCCATTTTGTGTTGCACAAAATCAGGGGCAAAATGTGTGGTTGGTAGGACACAACTTAATATGTGGTATAGAAATGGAAGATAGATCTGTAATATTCAGGTTAAGCTAGTCTATGCTGGATAACAACAACTTTCAAAATTCAGTGGCTTATCACATAGAAGTGTGTTTCTGTTTCACAAAATGTATGCTTTGGGTCCTGCTGCTATAGATCACCTATCATCAAAGAAGTTCACATCAGCTTCCATCTCATCATACCATCTTCTCAACACTTGACTTTCAAAGTTGCTGTTGTTTTCCGTGGTCCTTGGATCCATCCTCTTAGATATCCTTTCCTTCCATTATCCTTCTTGGCCACATTTGACCTTGACATTATGCTCTTTTGGAGGCCACACAGATGATCTACTTGGGGCCACACAGCTTTCTCATCCCATGAGAATTGGTAACCCAAAGACCATTTAATGCTTCATGTTAAATCACAGGCTTTTTATTTTAACTCAAGGCTCATGTTTCTTTGGCAACGAAATGATCTAAAAAAACTTGTAAAGTTTTCAAATATCTCCTTCCAGTATGTGCCAGTGACCACACATAGTATTTGTTCAAGATAGTCTTAAGTCTTTAAATTTTTTCTCTCTCATACCCATGCTTCTCAACTTAATAATATTATTGAGCATTGGAGTTTGAATTAATTTATACACACACACACACACACACACACACACTCTCTCTCTCTCTCTCTCTCTCTCTCTAACCAAAATTCAGCCTTTGGTAGCACCCAATAAATGGTAGCAATTATTGTTATTCATGATTTTACTTAAATAAGCATGGGATTCAGAATACCGGAAATGCCACACTCTTTACTAATGATGGAATAACTATGTTAATACCAAAAGTAATTAAAGTACATAGAAAGGATATCAATTCTATAACTGGTAAAGACATTCCCATACCATCTCTATCACCATCACCATCATCATCACCAAGACATTCATAGAAATAAAAGTTAACAGCATGGATTCAGAAATTCTATATTACAAATAGTGTGCCCTATGTGGTTGATATCCTTAAACATCAGTAGCACCACTATCAGAAAACTGATATCCAGAAAGTTTGAATAATATGCTCATATTGGTTAAAGAACTATTCATTTATTCCCACAAATGGTGCTCAATTACTTTCTAGTACAAAATGTGGTATATATTCATATATAAATGCATGTATGAATACCAATGATGAATGAACGAATGAATAAATGCATGAGTGAATCTGTAAAGTCTGGATATTGGATACATGAGATAATCCAAAATACAGAAGAAGACATAAAATAAGAATAAAGACTGTGGAAAATGCTGATACATGATACATGAAGATAGAAACTTCAAGGACTGAAAATGTATTCCACACATTTTAATAGTAGTTTAAAATGATACCAGGCCTAGTGGATCTGGTGATCTGCTGGTAACTAACCCATTGATAAGTTGGTACTTGCAATGCCTTTGCTTTGAGCTCAGAAAATATTTATTATAATAAGAGTAGTAGGCCAGGAGCTTACAGTCTAATGAAGGGGATTAGCCAGGGATATAGGGAACTATAACACCCAACAGATTAAGGTAAATGAAGTAAGGGAAAAGAAATAGGAAGTATCACAAAGACTCTAAGAAAGGAAAATGTGTATTTAAATAGTTGGATCGATTGAATAGTGCTGTTCTTTCAACTTGTTCTGTCTCACCACTCACTGAAGGGATGCAAATTCAACCATGAACCCCTCTCAAGGCTTAAAAACAGAGGTAGGCAGTGGCTTCTGTCTACTCCCTAGCCTCATGTCTTGCCACTTTTCTCCTTACCTTTCTAATATCAAGCTGCACTGGTCATCTGCAGCTCCTTGACTATACTACCACTTCTTACAAATCTTTTGCACAGGATGAATCTACCATATGGCTATTCTCTTTCACCCACACTCCCTTTCCCCCTTTTCACTAGTAAATACTTTACATTCTTTGCATCTCAAGTCTGAACAACTTCTTCAGTGAAGCCTTCTCTTGTCTCTAGTCTAACTCAAGTACCTTTGTTATTGTTTGTGGGACTTTATTCATTTCCTTGCTAGCTCTCATCTCCATTTATAATTACATGCTTGTAATCAATATAAGAGTGGGATAGACTCAATATGATGCCAACAGCCCCTTCACAGTAGGCTATAAATTTGGAAGAGATGGACATCTATTTCAACCATTTGGCACCTGATGATGGAAGGGCTGAGCATTCATGCTAGATGTTTTCATCAATCTTTACATTTACTCTCCCGACCCCTGCTATACATGACTTTTCCTCCCCATCTATGTCCCACCCACTTCTCTTTGGATCCTGCTGTGGAATAACCAGTGGGGTTTTACTCTAACTGTTGACTCCTCTGCCTAGCCCTCTTGAATACTTTGGTTTCTGTCTTGTCTTACACTGTTTACTGCACCTAAAAGACCTTACCACCATCTTCACGTATCAAAGTCCTACCAAGTTCAGTTTTCAGCTGATAGCAACTAAAATATCAGGGGAGGATCAGAAAAAAGACAAGAGTTTAGAATGGCATGGAGAACTAAGACAGCCAATCTATGGCACCAATTTAGGGACAATATCCACCAAATAAAATGAAAAACCAATTACCTCTATGATATAGCTCCAAAATCATGATTCATTTTTTGTTTTTGATGAATTAAATGTAATTCATATCATGCCACTGGTCTTTTTGACTACCCATACAAATAATCATGTTAGGTTTCTATAGAGCCATTAACCTAGGGGAAGCTCAGAAAATGGCAGAGGAGAAGAAACCCTGAAGGTAAATTAACCTGAATTCAAGCTATTGATTACACATAATTTTTAAAAATGTGCCAAGTTCAACTGCCATTAAATTACTGAAGAAGCATTCAATCAATATATTTCATTTGATGCTTTCAATTAGAGGAGGAAATATATAAATAAAAATGTTTAGTACATGATTTTTACTTTAGCTTCTATATCTCATCACTGTACTAATTTCAGCTCTGTGGATAACAACCTTGGATACAAAAATTTTTGAAGAGTTACTGAGAATTCCAGCTTCAGAGAAGAAATGCACCAAATAGAACTTCTTTAATTAGAAATTGTGGCTTTAATATCTATAGCAGTTTTAATTTAATTTTGTTGGTGGTAAATAATGAATTTTCTTTATAGCAACAGTTGGCTACATTTCTGGATAATTTGAGTTCTGGATACAGTAGATAGAGCTAAGCTATTACAAAAGGAAAATTGCTGTTTAAGTTAAAAATACATTAGTTATATTTTTCAATAGTTCTTTAAATGCAGTATGTTAATTTAAAACCTTTGCTGCACAATATACTCTTAAATTGCATTATTCCACATGATAAGGATTAGGAGTGCTTAACAAATATTGAGTGAGTAGTGGGTTGAATGGTCCATAAAAAGTTATATCCATGTCCTAACTTCTGTGTATGTGACTTTATACTGGGTTGCGGGGTGTGGGATAGGGGAAAAGGTCTTTGCAGATGAGTTAAGGACATTGAGCTCAAAAATCATGATGGATATTTTCAGGCTTATTATCTGGGTGGGCCTTAAATTCAAAGACAAGTGTCTTTTTAAGAGAAAAGCAGAGGGAGATTTGAGGCAGAAGAGGAGACACAAACACAGGGGAGGCCAGGTAAAGGCAGGAGAATTCTCCCTCTATAGCTTCTGGAGAGAGTACAGTCCCCCCAACACCTAGATGTTGAACTTCAGTCCTCCAGATCTGTGAGAGAATAAATTACTGCTTTTACTGGTTTTTTTTTTTAAAGTCTTCAAATTTGTGGCAATTTGTTATAGCAACCCCAGGAAATTAACACACTACCTATACTATATGCTCTTGTAGGTTTTGATTTCATGCTTTGTTATTATCCCTATTATTATATTTAAAATATAATATTTACATGTAATTATTATTATTAATAATATTAAATATGCTCTTATATTTATGTATTTCAAAATGACTTTGCAGCTAGAGTAAATAATAGTTTAAGATGTATTCATTCAAAAATATTTACAAAATGTCTACTATGTACCAGGCCCTTTGTTAGCTGCTAAGTAGCCAACCACAGGCAAAAACAGCCACAAGCCCTGCTCTCACTGAGTTTACATGTAGTTCATTGCATATAGGTGGAGAAAACGAGACTTATTGAAGTAACAATGTACAGCTCAGTAGTTGGGAAAGTTGGTTAACCTGGCATTTTCTGCATGAGTTTCTTCCAGGATTATTAGAACTACAAGCAAATTACAAATCTTAACAGTGGCAGATAAGGCATAGACATACACATTGTCACTGAAAAGATAGTCAGCAAGCCAGCCAAAACACTGGTTATTCAAACTCTACTGCATGGATATCAATTTCTAAAGTAACTAGTTAGACTCCTGTCTTAATACTGCCACTCTCTCCTTTACTTAAAAACCACAACTCCTACAAGTAATAGTGCAGGAAGGAAAATTTATCAGATTGCACACAGTATATTCTGCAAGATGTACACCCAATAATTAATGAAACAGCAATGAGAAGCAGAGAACAAAAGCATGTAACTAATGGGGGGAAGCCTTTTATACTAATTCACGGTAGTCATGTTAGATCAATATTGAATCAGGGAAAAATGCATAAAAAATATTACAGTGGATTTGGAAATTCATTAATTAAGCATGTCCTTTGGGCAGAGCACTGTTATAGGTGTGTCAGTGCTGAAATTATACTCATGGCTCAAGAACCAGTCAAATTACGTATTTTACATGGCAGCTTTTCTTTCTGTTCAAATAACTTCTATGTCTTATCATTATAAAGAATACTTGTGATCTATGCAACTAGTCAAGCACTCCCCAGATGGCAATCCTTGGTGTTAGCAAAGAAGATACAGAATCAGAAAATTGTGGCTTAGGTTCTGGTAATGGATATGTGAGGTATGTCTTTGCACAATAACTCACCCTTTGGAGAACTACTATCTCACTATACATAATCTATGGGGTGGTCAATACACCATCCTACAATTTTCTAGTAAATAATATGCATCCTGAAATGTTTGAGAAAAGGCTACTGATTTTTGCAAATGACTTTGAAATGTTTAAACATGAGAAGGACTGATGCGTGGATAGGGAGGGGGAAAGATGGATAGATATGTAGAAAACAAGTTTGGTAAAATATTAATGGTAGAACATAGATGGTAGGTATTTTTATGTTTACTGAAATTCTTTCAACTTTGCTGCATGCTTGAAACATTCATAATTTAATCTTGGAAAAATTCTAGTTGTGCCTTTTTTGTCATGATTTGAATTGTAAGTGATATTGTTTCTTAAATATCTGATTTCAAGGAGAAAAAAATGAAAATTTCTCTCAGAGAAGTTATTCTCTGGCTTCAATTAAATGACCACAAACAGAAGAATTATTTATGAAGGGTAATTATGAAGAAGAAGGAAGCACCTGGTACTTTGTTTTTTGATTTTCTGACAATGATGATTTTGATATTCATACAAATGGTACAAACACTTAAATTTGTTGCCACTTCCTGATACTTTTCAACAACAAGCTGACCTAGTTTTGATGACTTCTTCTGAGGGAATTTTTAGTAGATTTAAATAACAGCCCTCTTGGTACCTAGTAGGGACCCCACAAATCCATGCAAAAATAGCCATTGCAGGGCTGGGTTATCTCCAGGGAACAACTGAGAATCTGCCTACAAATGACTGGCTCTTTGAAGTTAAATAATAAAACCATTCTCCTTGAAACATTGGCTGTACTGGAAACTTATGTGCAAAGCCCCATTCTAGACATTGGGAGTTCAAAATAAATCAGACATTGATTTTGTCCTTTAGTACAATTCATGTAATAGCCTAACTATGCTACTTATAGCAGATAGACTGTTAATTGGGCCATGAGTGAAAAATACTATGGATATGTTGAATACATTAATGACAGGAATCTACATGCCCCACTTTTTATCTCCATTTCCATCCATATTTCTAGAAATTTCCATCCATTTTATTCATATCTCCTATCCAAAGAAAGTTGGGAATATTTCCCCAATTTGCAACTCTATGTCCATTTAGCTTCTACTATGCTAGTTCTGGGTTTCCATACAAAGGTTGTACCTGGAAACATGTAATCATATCCCTTTGTTATTTGCAGAAACTTCAATGACCTAAATCAAACTCTTGACTCATATAAAATGAGGAATTAACCCATTGAAGTAAAATTACTCATTCAGGTCATATAAGAACTTCTTTGCTTTTCAAGTTGTTATGCTCTATGAATGAGTAAACAAGATTTTAAGGTTCCAAAGTAGAATTAAAATCCATGAATGGACATTTTAAATTGCTGTAACACATTTCAGATAAAAATTGTTGCATATTATTATTGTTAATTTGATTCTATGATCCCAAGGGGATCAGATTAAAAGTGATTGGTTATTAGCTGATTTGTTCACAGATGGCATATAACCTATGCATTATAACAAAACTGGCTAGAATTCTGAAGTTTGTCTTTCTCATGGACTATAAGACTGAGAAAGTATAAAATCTGAAGCTGACGTAGCCTTTTAACCAAGTTGAGGGAAAATTTGCAATGTGGCCAAAATTGAAAAAGGCAGATGGAAGAGTAGCCAAATATCAATGACACCATTTGAGCCCTAAATCCAACTGTACCTAAAGGTGGAATCACTCCCTGGCAACCCAAAGACCCATAGAAAAGATAGCAAAAACAGGATGTATTTTGTCCCACCATGGCAGGAGCAGGGACTAAAACAGATGGAGAGTTGGAGGCAGCCTGGGGATTAGACAAGATGACTCAACATGATTTGGTTCTGTGCCTAGGAAATGGAATAAAAAATCTACACACTTTTATGATTATACTTGTTCTATAGTCTCAACTTGGATTGGTGGAGCAGTCAGGCAAGAAGCTACTTTTTCCACTAAGCTTTTTCTCTTCTGAGTTCTTAAGTGAGAATCTAAATTCTGTTAATGAACATGGTAAAGTATGCACTAAGGTACGCTTGCTCTTCCTGATGTTCAACAGACATAAACTAAATGCCTCCAATGGGTCAGGAACTGTCTAAATCCAGATAGATATATGTATTTTCTCTCTGTCTTCAAAGAATAGATAGGCTGCTATTAGTGGCTTTAGTGGCTAAAAGCATGCTTTAAAACTTTTTTTTTTTTTTTGCTTTTAACCCTGGCTTGACCATTTACTAGCTACTTAACATCTCTATTGCTCAGTTTCCCTACTTTTAAAGCAGGGTTTACAACTGGCCCTACCTTATAGATTCGTTTGTTATAATGATTACATGAGCTATACATAAAGCACTTGGAAGGTTGCCTGGCACATACCCTATATACAAGGATGTCATATAAATAATATAAATATAAATATAAATATAAATAAATGAGGACTCTTACTCTAGAAGAGGAGAAATGGCCAGTGTTTTGAATATTTACTGTATGCTAGGCACTATTATCAACGTTTTATTTACATGATCATGTTGATCTCTTCGAAGTGGGTTGAATTTCAGAAGAAAAGTTATACATTGGAACACAAGTCATGCAAAGTCCTTTCCAAACCACATTGTGAGCATTAAAGTTTTATTATCAGTGTTTTGGGGGCAGCGAGGCCATTGAACCTGAGGACTGGCTTTCCCTAACTTTCACCAATACTAAGAATAACATCTGTGAACTTAAATTCCTCTTGACTTTCATTGTAATTTCATCTCATAACTGTGGTAACTTTAGAATACAGATTTTCTCATGAGTTAGTGGAGTTTATTGTGATAAAACCCACCCACTCCTTCTGGCTGTGAAACAGTGTTTGAGTTTTGCTTCAGCCCCTTGTGCTGTCTCTGTCTCAATGTTTTGGTAACATTTAATGGGTAACCAGAGACCATTTTCGTTGACACCCACCTACCAGAAGAACATACCTGTTAAATGCTCCGTCTCCCTGCTGCTTCCAGGACATTTTTGCTGTCCCAAAAGGTATTGCCTTTCATGTCCATGCACTGCGAAGTAGAAGCTGAGCCTGAATGGCCTTCTAAGTGCCGATTCTGAAGTTATTCTCTGGTGCTCTGAGGCAAGAGTGGCTGGCAGCCCCTGATGGCAGCATCTGCACTGGGGCTCCCAGCTGCCATAATCAGCTTTCATGCCTCTGCTCTGCCTTAATGAGGATACACCATATTGGACTTCACCCACCTGCCACTTTGCAGTGGGACAGGCTCTCACTCCACATAAGGTTGATCAAGTGAAAGCCTCAGCAGCTAAGCAGAGGAGTTGTGAATAGAATAAGTCTGTTGGAAGCTGAAGCAGGTCTCCCATGTGCAAAAAGAAGCAGCTGCAGGTTTACAAAGGGCTCATAAACACAGGGACCAGGGAACTTTGCCTCAACCTCAACTTTAGTGTTAAGTCCTTATTCTGATTATTAAGACTTGAATTCCTGGATGATCTATTTGTGCATCTCTCATTGTACATTTCATTCAATTGAATCCTTATCTGAAACTGTTACTTTGGCCACAGAACTTACGTTTATTTTGTGCTTTTAATAACACTTAATGTTTATTCAGTGCTTACTGTGCATCCAGTATGAATCTTAGATTTTAGTTCTCTAAGCATCTTTATTGTTCATAGAAACCATATTCAGTAGTGATATTATCATTATCCCCATTTGAAGATGAGATAATCTGAGTCATATCGCTAACAGGTGGTAGACCTAGTCCTCAAATTTAGGTTGTCATCTTCAATACTAGTAAACTTAATCACAATGCCTCAAAATGAAGCCTGATGGCTATTTTGAAGCCTGATGATTTTACACCACGTAAGATGGCCAACATATCTTCTCAAGCCACGTCCTCTTTCTCAGACTTCCCTCAGATAACAAACTACTCCCTTCAGGTGCATCTGATTATGCCAGAAATATGTACTTGACCCAAGTTATCCCAATCCAGTTCTCTGTGCCAAGAATTTGGAATTAAGAAATAAACATTTGAGTTAATTAGATGAACACATCCTGTAATTATAAGGTCTGGTGGAGATGAGGTTTTGGTTCAAGATGGAGACAGTGGATCCTGAACTCACATCTTTCCATGAACACACTGACTCTACAGGTACATATGGAACAATTTTCTCTGAAAAATAAACTAAAAACTGGCTGAGTGAATCCTTCACATCCAGCAAACGTGTTAAGGCCCACATCCTAGTGGGTGGGAGAGGCTGGGGCACGATCTCACCATAAACTCCATCCCCACGCAGTGACCAACAGTTGGGAGGAACTCAAAACCCAGCGCTTTTCCTGAGGAGTGAAGGATTTGAACCCAGCACCAGCACCCCCAATTTTTAAGACTTGCATCTGTGAGCTGAGCCCTCAAAACACCTAGCTCTGAAATCCAACGCGGCTCGTGTCCACGAAACCCACAAGAGTGTACGGATTGGAGAAACGCGCTTAAAGGGCTCTCAAGTGCCGACTCACCGGCTCCAGAGTCCACGGGAAGCTCAGGGTCCAGTGGAAGAGGCCGGATAAAAGTGAGCTGGACTTTGCATGGTAGAGACTCCTTCGCTTCTTTCGGAGAGCGCCGCCTGAGGGACAAGCATCTGATTTGACACATATTCAGGGGCCTGCTGGGCTGCTCCCCAGGGCGGACACTGGAGGGCGCCTTCTTCTTTCTTCCCGGCTGCCGCTCCAGAGCACCCGAATGGCTTCGAGGGGAGCTTTTACATACGTCTGGTGCCCACTGTTTGCTGCCGCTACCAGGGGACATTTCTACATCGCTTCACTCTGGTGGCCATGGAGCTAACACTCCTGGGTTACACAGAACTGTAACCAGCGGAGGAAGGACTCTTCAATGGTTACCATCCTCAGGGCACAGCAAGGGGTCACAGAGCCTGGAGCTCTATCTTCCTGTGAAAAAGGCCTATAAATTTATCATTATAGATGTAGCCGGAGGGGCAGGCTTCTAATTAGCGTCACATTCAAGGTCTGACTGTGAATGTTTACAGAGACCTCCAGACGCCAGGCGCCATCTTCTGCCCTCCTTCGGAGGCTCCAGAGCTCGGGCATTCCGGGAGGGGCTGCGCTTTTGGGTCCCACGGGACTGGTATGATTGAAGAGCCGGTTCTTGACAGACTCCGCCTCCAAGGCACTGCGCAGATAGCTGACTAAAACACAACCCTTATTTTTCTGTGGAAGGAGCCTATTTGCTTGTTCAGGAGCTTCAGCCTGAGGGGCAGGCTTTGGGTTTGGGGCACATCTAGGTGCCTACAACGTGCTCTCCGGAAGCGGACAGAGCGACCGCTATCTTTGCTCACAGCTTCTCCCACGTTTCCCTTGAAGAACCTTGTATACTCTCAGGCCCGGTTTTTTTCAACCGTTGGAGGACTCATACTTAGATGACCTGGCACTGGTGGCCAGCAGGGTCTACAATTGTAATCTCACAGGACTATATATATTTGCATACTTTAAACCTACTGGAGCAAGGTCCGGATTCCAATCAGGCGGAATTTAGATGCTGGCTGAAATCCTCCCCTTTGGACACTGACAGATTTGGCACACCCTCAACTACTGAGAACTTTTAAAATTAAAATGCACTGTTTGGACAATCACACTCAAGAGCTAGGGCAGCTTTGGATGTAAGGTTCCTCTCCTATGCGAAGCTACTCCTTCAAGACTGGTGGTTTCCTGTAATACAAAGAGTCCAACACAGAAGATTCAAACAAAATGAAGAAAGAAAGGAGTATTTTCCAAACGAAAGATTACATGGAGATGGGAATGGAGTCAGCATCTTTGTATTTCAAAACCACTGACAAAACATTTTTGGGGGAAGGTATCAGAAAAGACATAAATAACATTTCAGTGACAAGTTATACAAAAATAAAAGTAAAAGGAGTTAAAACCCCCAATTTTATCAGCAAGAGAGTGACCATTCTTATTCCTAGGATAAAGAAGAAATTGACCTGTAAAGAAAAAATGATACAGATGTAAAGACAGGAGACTATAAAATCCTGTAGATAATCTCCTTATGAAACTCCAATTCTCATATGAGACCCAACTTTACTTGATATACTTCTTGCCATCTGGTTCGTGAAGGTTTTTCTTTAGACTTTCTGAAGTCACCTCTAACTTAAACCAGCTCAAATGACTTCTGTTTCTTGCAGCCATGTAATGAATGACTGAGATACCCAGTATAAAATTTGGTAAGTTTTATTTAGTCCTAATATTCCATGTTAAAGTTAAATCTCCAAGAATGAGAAATATAATTATGTTGTATTTTCTTGGTATTCAGTGGAATATTATGTTTTCAGATTGACTTCCATTTTTTAGCATGATTATTAAGATCTTGGTGATTTTGGGCAACCCAGTGTTTATTTACATTATTAGTGGTACCAACACCTTTCAGATTTTAGTTGGGGATTCACCATCTTCATTTCATTCCCTCAGGTTTGGAAGGGCTGAATGTCCAGTTCAAAGGGCAAAGCTCATTGAGAATTTACACAGCTCTATCTATTGGAATTTGTTGAAAGTCAAGCAGATCATCTAAGTCGGTTCAAACTACGTGTAAGTGTGAAACTATAGGAACTATTGGGATAAAAGTACTAACACTTCTGGCAGATAAAAATAAATCAGCAGAGAAGGAAACCTGAGTTTCCAAAGGCTACTTTTTGCCCCCTTAAAGGAAACGCTTACCTAAGAATCATTCTAGAAGGGAGGGATAAAGATAAAGTTGATTAAGTCTCTATAACCAGCCATACCTGAAGCTATAGTTTTTCACTGGAATATTCAATGATTTGAGCCAAAATTATTTCCTTTTAACATTTTATGACATTTAATTTGGAAGAGTTTTCACAAAGAAAGATGTAAAGTACATATTATGATCTCATTATAATAACACAATATCACGAAACCACCTCTCCCTCTTTCTGTTTTTTTTTCTCTCATCTATCTAATCATCAAAAGCTGCACATCAAATTTTTAAAACATTGGTATCTAAGTGTATGTGTTGCTGCAGGTGGTGTTAGAGAAAAAGGAGGCATGGTTGGGATTGTCATGATGAATTATCCTGTGATGATAATCTCATTTATACATAACCATTTGTAATTGCACGTAGCTGTAGAGAGAGATATATGATAGTATGAACAATGAAATGTTGATTGTGGTTGTCCCAGGGCCATGGGATTTTAGCTGATTTTTATCTCTTTATACTTTAATGTATGTTAGTATTTCTTAACAAAAAAAAAGATAATATATTCAAAAGTATCAGCCAAACATGGGGAAAATAGGCAATGTACTAAATGTTCAACACTTTATTTTTAATCAACTGTTAATTTTTCAATTTATTAATAGCTCCTTTAGCAACACAAGCTTAATAATGCTTCATGATGATTCTTTGGAAAATGTATTGGTCAAATACTGAGTTAAATGAAGTTGAATACATTTCCTTACAGACTATATATAATATGGATGAACATTATAATTCTCCAAGAGGAGGATTGAGTGTTTAGCAGTTCTTAAATTTATTGGACCGTGGAATATCCCATGGGAGTAGTGTGATATAGAATTTGGGAAACAAAGAGAAAATAAAACAAGAAAATGGGGGAGATATCATGCTTTTAAAGTCATATACTCTGGAGTCCCATGCAAGACAATTGAATTACTTGATGTGGACTCTTGTCTTTTCATACCTCATGGGCCAGATAGGTCTCCTTCCCTGAGTCATTGTGAGAGTCAACTGAAACGTATATGATGGGTAATTAAGGAATTGTGCATTATAAACAAGGAACCTTTGATGTTTTTTAATCTGATTGTTCTTGAGGTTTGAGATCTTTCTTTGTGTTTATTGGCCACTTAGGTTGCTCCTATTCTGTATTGCCTGTTCATCTTCATGGTTTGTGCTTTTTGTGTCTTTAGGTATATTCTGAATTCAGGGCTTATTCATATTCTGCTTCTTAATCTTTTTGTTGTACAGGGCCAGATTTCCTATTCTGACCACTTGATTGTTTATTTGTGAAGCACATCTTGTTATTACCTTATTTTTGTTGATTTTATTCATGACAAGAATTGTCAGTATGGGAATACATGTTTTATGCAACCAACTTAATAAAGAAGTTAAAAGAAAAAAATCTTGTGGATTTGGAGTTTATCTATATTCTTTTCTTTTGTTGTATATTTTTTACAACATACAACATAAGAACTTACAACATAAGAAGATGATTTAAATGCATTTTGTGTTATTTTGTACACCCTGCCCTGCTGTGGCTAACATAACACTCTCCCCACACATAAACAAGACAAAAACAAATATATTCAAACGTTTTGTTCAGTTTTTAAATAACAACCATTGTATTATTTTATGTGGGGCACAAAGAATAATTTATTTTTACTGGGACTGAAAAATGGAAATCCTTGAAAGAAGCAGTCAATTTTATGAATTAGTGGGGAAAAGAAAAGTGGCAAGAATAATTGATTTGTTTATTTAATTTGGTCATACCAAACAGAAACTTAGTTAAATTGGTTTAGGCAAAAATGGAGGAAATTATTTTAAGGACTTGGGACTGCTCTACTAAACCAAGGCAAGATGTTTATATGGTCCTCTTGAAGGCAGGAAATGGAACTGGGCAGCTTGCAAACAAATGCACAAAGGCACAAAGGCATTCTCTGAGATTCCTGCACAACATCTTCTTTCTAATCCTCTTTATTCTTCCCTTTTTTGGAGGGCTTCCTTTGCTTCCCTATGCATAAGGCAGCTGAGGGCTCCTGCACAGCTGTACTAAAGAAAAGTCTGCATTTCTTTAATTTAGGTGACCAAGAAAGACGTTTAACTCTGCTGGCTTCAGTTAGAAATTCCCAATGGATTGATTTTTTATTGGTCCAGTTGAGGTCAGTGTTCACCTTGATCCAGTTAGCCATAGATAGGCATGTGTCAGCAAATATAGGACATTTAGCTACTATCTGTGCCCACTCAAGTGTCTTGGGCTGGTCAAAGGCTAAGAGAAGTATGTTTGTGTCTTAGGCACCCACCTAAAACGGCATCTTACAACTGTCAGTACTTTCCCTAATATTAGCCTCTATCTTCTCTCTCCCTCATTTTGGATGGGGGTACATGTTTGTTGGTTTGTCTGTGACCTTTCAAATCAGTGAAGTCTTGTCAGGATGGGGACAGGACTGTAGCAATAATCTAGATTCTCTCTTCCTAGTTCATATTTGTCCAACTATCAGTAGAAAATATGGTTAACTATCAGTTCACCATAGTAGTGGGAAAGAAGCAGTGACTAATTAATTAAAAGAGCAAGAGATAATCTAACATCCAGTTTCATTGAGATTTGAGTGCAGTTTTTGAGTATTATATTGGCAAAAGTATTGACAACTGTACCAATTAATTTGTATTTGCTAACCTGCAAACCAGGCATATAATACCACAGACATTTGTAGTAAAAGGAATACAGACTCATTATTTGTGATAAAGGATATGTAATGGAAAATTAGAAAGAAATCATTAATAATGCATAGTTAGTCAAATAAATATATATTTCCTGAGTGCTTAATATATGCCAGGCATGGTGCTAAGTATCTTATATGCATTGTCACATTTAACCATTACAGTAATCTTATGAAGAAAGTGTCATTTTTATTCCCATTTTATATATAATGAAACTGAGGCTAAGATGTTCAGTATCTTACCTAAGGGCATACATACAGTTTTTTTTTTTTATTTTTCAATTACAGTTTACATTCAATTATCTCACTTATATGTGGAATCTAAAGAACAAAATAAGCACACCCAGTTTTTTGTGGATTGGAACCCAGCTTGGTTTGGGTCTAGGTCTTAGCCCAGATAATTGAGAGAGAATTGGGAGCTAACTGCTATGAAGGACAATGATCTGAGTCTCTGCAAAATGAGAATGTATTGGAATTCAAGTGAAGCCGCACATAGTATTTGTCGCAAATTTCTATGATACCCCTTGATACTCTTGACCCCTCTTCTACAGAGGCTAAACTATGGCAGCCATGCACACATTGGCTAAGCTATGCTGTTTAGAAAGTTGACAACTTATTTCCCTCATTGCTACCAAGTAGACTGGGGAAACAAAACAAAATAGAAAACACTGCAGTTTGCCCAAAGAAACTTCGATTCTAAGATTCTAATTCAGAAACAAGTAATAGTTTAAGATAAAAACAGAAAGAAACAGTACCCAACTTAGTTCTATACCACACAGGAAAGATGACTTAGAAGTAGAACCAGATTCATTGCGTGAGGTTAAAGTCTAATGAGGTAAAGCTCTGAGATGTTACAGGCAACATTCCTAAAGTATTAATGTCAGAGCATGAGAATGTTGTGTTTAGTGCCATCTTAATGCAGCCACTCTGAATGTGAATCACTTTAAGTACTTTGTCCCATATAAGTAATAGGACCATGACTGTAGTTCACAGTGAATAATATAAAATGTTAAAAAACCTTTTAAAAGTTCAGAAGTAGCAGTATATTCAAATTATACTTTTTATAGTCTATAGTATTTAGGACGCTAAATCACATAGATTATTATTTGTATTTAACTCTAACTGACCTGCTAAAAATGGCAAAAGCCCAAATTCTATTTAGTTGGATGTTCAATTATATATTTAAATAACTATTTATGCTATGTGCTTTTCTTTCTTTGATTTAATCATTAGTGTTTTCAATTAAAGGGGCTTTGAAATATCTGACAATTATAAAAAATTAATTGCATATTTCTACTTTCCCCCTAAAAATTACACTAATTTTGGCCCAGTGTAGTTTAAACTTTGCCTTTTTCCTGGGCACATACTAGATATTTTTAAATTGTTGTTCAATTACAGTTGTCCCCATTTCCCTCCCCCTGCCCTGTTACTCTCCCCTGCCCTACCCACCCCTCAACATACTAGATTTTTTAAAAAGCCTATATTCGAATCTCTCAGTGTGCTAAATAATGTATATAATTGCCTTCTGTTTATCTATGGCTAGCTTATATATTAAGTAGAAACTCCACTACTGATTTCATATAGCAGATAAAGATCTATCTTTTTCTCTTTCTCTCTCTCCCTTTCTCTCCCTCTCCTCCTTCTCCCTATACCTTCTCTTTCTCCTCCCTTTTCTCCTTCAGTTTTTTGAGCTCAAGAATTCAAAGGATTGTGAGTAATTAGGTAATTTATTTACATTACATAAATGCCAATCCAAATATGAACTGTCTTTATATTATCTTCTCTTGAAACTTTAACAGTGGAAAATCATAATTGGAAAGTGTAACCTATACCCTACCATTCCTTTGACGTTCTTTCTGTAAGTGCTGACTCTCATAGGTAGTAGCTTGTAGATGAACAGCACATTTCTATAAAAATCTTAGGAACTGACTTCAAAAGATACAGGCCCCAACCTTCAAGTATCCCAGCTCTGGGAGATTTGCTGACATTTAGCCATGGAGGCAGGATGACATGAAGCTGGGATGATGTGAAGCCATGATGACAAACCAGGATTATGCACACCAGATCTTCACTTTTCTTGTTGGAATGGACTGTGCTAGTCTACACATAGGGAACTTTTCAATCCCTTCCCTTCATCTCTTTGTCTGTTTCCCATCCCCCACTTACAAAAACCTCTGACTTCACTGAGATGAGGAGATGGGCTTTGAGACATGAGTTCCCCATCTTCCAGATGGCCAGTATCTATTTGCAAATAAACCACTTTCCTTTACATCAGCACCTGTCTCTTGAGTGAGTATTGGCTTTCATAGTGGCAGCCAGCTGGACCTACTTTCAGTTACAGAACCACAGTGTCTATTATCAATATTTGATTGTATGATCAAATGGCAGCCAGCATTTTTTCTGTTTTTTTTTTTCAGAAGTTGCTCCCACATCAAAGTCTATTTCTGCTCAGATTTACCCAGATAAATTTCTCTCAAATTTATTATATCAACTAACTTGCCTTATATGTTTATTTCTAAAATAAATGACTAGGATATCATATTCTGGTACCAATTCCAACATGAGGGGGGGCAGGTTCCCACCTACACATACCACAAAGCATTTGTCAGACACCTGCCGGGTATCCAAGAATTTAACTCAACTTGACATATCTACTGGGCAATTGCATTATATTCTACAAGTAAAGGGGCTCGGTCCTACAAGCCTGCCCCCACATCCCAATTCAGATGCCATCCCAAATATAGATTATAAACTGGGCCTCTGACCAACTGGCTATAAGATAGAGGTTCCCATGACCCTTTCCTTTGTTCAATTAATTTGCTAGAGCAGCTCACAGAGCTCAGAGACATTTTACATTACTATGTCACTGGATTTTTTTGTGTGTGAAAGAATCTAACTCAGAAACAGCCATATGGAAGAGATGCATAGAGCAAGATACAGGGGAAAGGGTGCAAAGCTTCCTCTCCAGGTGTGCCACTCTCCTAACACCTCTACATGTATACTAACACAAAAGCTCTCCAAACCTCATTCTTTTGGTATTTTATGGAGGCTTCATTGCATAGGCATGGTTTATTAAATCATTGGCCGTTGGTGGTATAACTCAATCTTAGGCACCTCTCCTATCCCCAGAGGTCAGAAATCGGGGGCTAGGGACTGAAAGTTCCAACTCTCAAGTCACTAGGTTGCTTCCACTAGCAACTGGTCCCCATGCTTAACTAATTTTCAGTCACCTCATTAACGTAGCAAAAGACATCTTTGTTACCTTCACCTGGGAGTTCCAAGTATTGAGGCTCTGTGCCAGAAATGGCAATGAAGACCAAATATTTATTTCTTATAATAAATCACAATAACTCACATACACACACACAAAGTCACTGGATAAAGAGGCATTAAATTTTAAAATCCAGAATTCATTAAATAATTCAAAGCTGTGATCTGATCTGAGCTTTAAGATTTATAGACTTTCCAGGAAATGTCATCCTCCCCTTTTATAATATGCTTTTGACTTAACCATTTTTAAATGAGCAATTCCAAGTTAATTAGAAACTAAAATCTTCAAGAAACTTGTGAATAACACTGAAGGGAATACCTAAGGACTATTCTGTGACTCAGAGAAAAACACATGTCCCTGTAAAAGATGGCTTTATTTTGACAATGCAGCAGGTGGAGAATCTAGAGTCATTCCTCATTTGTAAATACATGATTCTGTCACTGAAGCCATAGTGGCTGGTGGAGCGTAGCTATCTCTTTTCACAGGTGGCATTACCCTGAAAACTGGGTGAAATACAGGATGGCTTTCTATTTTCTTTCAGGAAACCTAAAGGCAAAGAATATCACCTTCTGTCCTTCTTGTTTATGAATCTTTCTTCAACCATGTCTGAACTTAGAAATTGCTAGTTTATAGTTCACTGTAAGTGGAAGCTTCTGAGTCACTGTGTACTATTTTTGGTAAGAAGTATTACCTAAGGGGCCTTGTGCTTTCTAATGTGAGGGGTGAATTGCAGTCTATATTTAATAAAAGCTTCTGACTACCTTGAATTATTACATTAACACATTATTTGGGAACTGAACTTGACTTTTTTTGGCCCAAGTCAATTTAACAAATGCCTCCAGCACTATCTTTTTCTAATACCTTCCCCATTGCCCCATCTACACATTTGCTTTTCTGGAATTTCTTTAGTATCTGTGATTCTCACTAAGAAACTACTACTGAATGCAGTTAGAAACTAGGTGAGAGAATCAGGAAAAAGGATGAGCCAGAGAATTAGCAAATGAATCCACTTGTAAAGTGAAATTTGTCCTTAAGTTTCTTCATGAATCCTGTAAATTTCTCTTATGGAATCTAAAATCAAGGAGGTTGGTTCATTTATTGTGTGAGAAGCTACCTTTGCATGGTTCTCTTCTATAAGAAGACTCAGACTGAAAAGGTTCAAATTAACAATGCAATTAATAAGCACTGCTTTCCTTTAAGAGATTGTAAAAGGATGAATCTTATACTTTTGACATTTCTAGAAAGTCGAGTTATATGATTAAATCTTTAGTAATGTTACATCTGACAAGAAGACAAATTCCTCTTCCAAAACATGTTTTAGCAGAGAAAATATAATTAATTTTTACTTCCCTTCTCTTTTCCCCAGCCAATAAGTATCTTTCTGTAGCTAAGAAAGCATCAATAACATGAACTTTTCCCAATGTGACCCATAGGAATAATACATTTTCTTCTGCATATTTGCATAGAGGTTGTTCCAATTGAAGGCAGAGGGCCTAAAAGACACAAAGGGGTAGATAATAAGAGTAAACACATTTATTAAATACTATTTGCTAGGTACATATGTAAGCTATGATCTTTGAAGTTGCAAGTAAGAGGAACAAAAGAAATTTTCAGGCTGATACAACTGAAAATACATGGACAAGATTGGCACCAGAGACCACTAGACCAAGGATTCAAATGGCATAACTAGGGCTGGGGTCCATCTCATGGTGTGTTAAGGACAGGCGGGTTGGAGGACTGAGATGACTATGACAGCTTGAACTTCACATGCTTGATTTGAATCTAGTGACAAATGCCACTTTCCTACAATTCAAGAAAAAGCTAGGGTTAGCTAGATGAGCCCTTTGACTTAGTTTTTGATCATCATGCTGATCCCTAAAGCGTGTAAAGGATACAGTAGTGTTAACCTAAAAATAATAAGCCAAAGCGACAATCAACAAGCATTTTTTTTGAGATCACAAAGAATAGCTATTTAGGAAGCACTGATTTAGGCAGAAACCCAAATACTGTTCTGATTAGGGGGTGGTGGTATGAATTTCTATGAGAAAGGGAAGAGATTTCTGTATGTGCAAATAAACTTATTTGGTATTAATTCCAAAGAATGTCTTTAATTTTCCATCTGCTGGCAGGATGTCTGCTCTCCTATTAGGTTTGCAACAGTTGTCTGAAATGAAATGTTGGTTTGGTTTAATCTAAGGAATGTGTGAAGAACGTCTGCCACACAGGCTCAGAAGGACATGTTGGTATTTTTTTAGGACTTAGATATAATTTTTAAAAATCTAAATGAGGTCCAGGGGAGTGTACTAAATCAGAATCTTTCTAAAGGTGGTCATTGAGGACCTGAACCACCCATAACTCAGCCTGGATACTGGGAACCAAAACCACACCCAACTACCTGCATTGACATCACTTAAATATTCCTCCATCTTCATCAGCATACTTTGTTTTTCTACAGCTTTCCTTTCCATATGAATGGTTTTATTGTTCATCACAGGAACTTCCAAAAATACCTGCAGACCATTCAATAGACATTTTACCCTAAGGTTCTTTGAATCCCTCACCTCAAAATACCTATAATTCTAAGATACTTGATTTTGTATGAATTAACAGGCAGAGACCTCATTTAAATTGGGGTTAGGGGATAGGGGTTGTAGGGAAAGCTCTCATTCCGTCAGAGCCTTAGAGGAAAAACTATTGATTTATGTCTCCTAGCTTCTTCTTCTATGTAACAAGAGTTTCCTCTGCTTTATTTCTTATGACTTGTGTGGTTGGCCATTAGACAGCATGTTGTGAATTGCAATTCCTTGTTTTTCCTGCATAAACCCATTTTACAGGAGAAATATCAGGCTATCTATTTGTTTAATGCCACTTTTTTCCACTATTTTGGAACTGTTGTATCATGATGCTTACCTAATCCTAATCAAGTTTCTGCATTGAAAACCTCACCATAAATCGAACTTCCAATACCCAACGAATTTTGACATCATGATCCTCTGCTGAGTGATGCTCAAATCTTTGTAAGGTGGGTATCTCTCTTACTGTAGTAAGCAATAAACTCAGCTTTGCCTTATCAACATGTTGTACTGGTGACAGTTGGGGAAACATCTTTTGACATAGCATATAACAGTGGTTATCAACCTAGTAGGACCAAATTTGTCTCCCTAAAGACATTTGACAATGTGTAGAGACTGGCAGGAGGGGAGAAGGGTGGTTGCTGCTCATATCTAGTGGGTAGAGGCCAGGGATCCTGCTGAACATCCTACAATGCACAGTCAAGTCTTACAAAACAAAGAATTATCCACCCAAAATGTCAACAGTGCCATGGATGAGAAACCCTGGCTAATAATAATTCATGGACCTTCTGCCTCCTCTATATAAGTTAGTTATATATTTAAGCTACCTCTGTGAATATATATGCTATTCTAAGTGCTAATGTGATGGTAAGCTATTGGTGGCTCATTCTGATTTCATACAACATCTCAGTTTTGTCCTCAGAGGAGCTTGGTTGAGTTGTCAGAAATTTTAAGTTGAAGAGACTTTTAAGATAGCACCCTTCAAGGTCAGATATTGTGGGAAAAATAGAGATGTTAGCAGACACCTGAATTCTAGTCTATGATTTGCTACAAATCAGGGAAAAGTCACTTTGGGACCCTAGCCTGTAAAAATGAGGGCTTTGGTATCACTGGTTTTCATAAACCCTAAAAGTTTCAGTACCTTAAGATACAATGAGTCAGCTGATGGTTTGACAATGTCTAGGGCTCATGAATAAGGACTTGTGGTTTTTCCTGTACAGACTGAATCACACTAAAGATATCTCCTGAGTCAGTGTAACATAAAAGAGAAGATGACCTGGAAAAGGCAAATACTTGTAGTATGTGACCCTGTTTTTGTCTGTGCCCCTGATGTTTCATAGCCTGGGTATATATTTTAGGTCAAGCTTTTATCCCTGAAATGATTAAGGTCCTTTTTAGTCACATGATTTTTTTAATTAAAAATATTTTTAAAAAGTCTCAATTCCCAAACTCCAGACCCATTCCCAACACACACGTCAAGATATCTTCTATCTCCTTAATTGGAACCAACCCAGGATAGCAAATACAGAGTGCACATTTTGCTATTTCTTCTTCAGTACCCTGGTAGAATTATGCCTTTTTCATTTTCTCAGTATTTTTAAATATATTTTTTAAAGATTCTACTTATTTTTAGAGAGAGGGGAAAGGAAGAAGAAAGAGAGGGAGAAAAATGTCAATGTGTGGTTGCTTCTCATGTGCCCCCTACTGGGGACCTGGCCTGCAACCCAGGCATGTGCCCTGACTGGGAATCAAACCAGTAATCCTTTGGTTTGCAGCCTGGCACTCAATCCACTGAGCCACACAAGTCAGGGCCCTCAGTATTTTTTGAACACATATTTATATATATGACAGTTCCTCTTAGACTGAGTGATAGGTAACAAAAAAAATACATAAATAAAATCACTTTTTTTGCTAGTTTCCTGAAGCTGTTACACTTCTCCAGGAGGTGATGAAGATTTCATATGAACAGATAAAAAACTATTTGTAGGCAGAGGATGGGGGCATTATAATGGGCATTTGATTATGCCAAAACTAAGGCCACAGGCTATTCTGGAAACAAAGTAGCAAAAATGAGAAGCTAAACTATAGTATAGTGTCATCTAAAGTGTTGTCCTTCTTAGGTGAGGAAATGGTTATAATATTAGTTGACTTTGGGTTTCTACTAAGCAGAGTGAAAATAAGGGGACATGGAGGAGATGAGAGAAAATTCATTGATTTACACAGAAGTAGGCTGTAGAAAAATGAGTGCAGAGGTAATATCTGGAAAAATGCTGTGGGGAGAGAACAGATGGAGGACTTCTAAAAAAATGTATGGCTGATGGGCTAAACATAGTCAGGAAAACATATCTGATATGAGGTTTTTCAGTCTTTCTTGCATTGTAATTTTTGTCATTCAGTAAATTTTGGTCTTCTCTGAAACCTAGTGGAAGTGTTACTGATGCTTGAAGAATTAAAAGAAAAGCTTTGTCCAAGATGAGTCAAGTAAAAAATAGAATTATTCCATGGTAATTATAGGATAGCCAGAATGGTAGGAGAAATAGTTGGAAGAATTTTATCATGAGATGAAAAACAATTAGAGCAATGCAAATTGTTTTATAGGGATGATCTGAAGCACTTGGGCAGGGCACTGGACTTTAATCAGTCACATGGCAGGTAGAAGCAAACTGTGGTCATTAGGAAATTAAAGAGAGGGGAGACCCCAGAATTCTGGGACACTGTATGGTTTTACCTTCTTCTTTGCTTATGGGACTTGAAATACTACATGTGCTCAATAATCATCTATTAAGTAAAACAGAGAGAAACATATGAATGCAAAAAAAAAAATCAATACTGAATTTCCAGGACCATCTTGCAATAATTAAAACATTATAGGGGTGGATAGGTAGAGGTAGAAGATGGTATAAGGGGGATAAATGGTAATGAAAAAAATACAACAAAAGTTTTTGGGAAAAAAACATTATTTATAGTGTGCAGTTATTTCTCCTGATTAATAAGCTATCTACAAAACTAATTGTTTTCAAGAAAACAATTATAAGAAAATAGATAAGTATGAATAGGTGTTGACATTTACTTACCAGGTCTTCAGAAATAAGAATGAAAGGAGAAAGGACAGACTGCAAAAAGCAAGGCAAAGGACAAAGGAAATCAAGGCATTTACATTCTTGGCTAATTTCTCAGACATTTCTTGGTCCAAAGGAAAAGGCAAAATCTCCTCAACCATATAAAAGTGTTCCATAGATTTGGTGAGTCAAGTGAACTTCACCTTTAAAAACAAAAAGACAAAATAAAAAAAGAAAGAAAAAAGAATGTATACTTACCTGAAATTGGATGATATTTTGCATCATGGATTAGGTACACTGGAAAATTATCAATTTTTAAAAATTTTACCAGACTAGCAGAACCTGAAAGAGACTAAGCCAAGCCAGTTTACGTTAGGTGACTTAATAACCAGCAGCAAGCTAATAGTTATCTGACAAAATTAAGATGTCTGACATTGAAAAATATCTATATTTTGATTACTAAAACTAGAATTTAAATGCCTGTAGATATTCTCTCCTTGAACTTCATGAGGGAAAGGTCCATGTCTATGTGGTTTCATTGTTTAAGCCAGAGGTAGGCAAACTACAACCTACCAGTAGTCTGGCTAGACAACCATTTTTATAAGTAAACTTTTATTGGAACATAGCTATGCCCATTAATTTGCTTATTCTCTATGGCTGCTTTTATACTACAAAGGCAGAGTTGACTAGTTGTGGCAGAGATAATGTAGCCCAATAAGCCTTAAGTGTGGCTCTTTGCAGGAGGTGTTTTCTAACCCTTCGTCTAGTTTCCTGCTACTCAAACTATGGTTCATTGGCCAGTAGCATAAGCATCACATGGACTTTGTTGGAAATGTAGCATCCTAGGCTCCAACCCAGACCTGTTATATCAATATCTTTTTTTTTAATCCTCAGGTTATTCACATAGAGTTTGAGAACCTGTGATCTGGAATAAAGTCTGGGTCTTAGTAGATCCCAATAAATAATTGTTCAATGAGTGAATAACTAGGTCAATCTGCAACCATTGAACTCAATCAATAGATGTTTATTTACTATGGACGATGTACTAGATCCTTGGCTAAATCTTGAAAAGGAGCCAGAGAAATGGTGTTTGTCCTCAAGCTGTTTAAAATTTTATCTAGGCCAAAAGAAAGTAGCACATGTAAAACAATTTGAGAATATTAGAACAAGGCTTATATGACAGTATACTGATTGTATGGTGCAAATGATAAGTGATGAAGCAGAAATCATATTGGAATCTGAAAGGAATAGAAAATGCATTAGGTGTGAATGGCTTTAAATGGAGTAGGGCAGTATCTCAGATTTGGTTCATAAACACAAAACTGAGGAATGAAGTGTCCCTTAGTTTATTCAGGGGTTTTTTGAATTACAAAGAAGAAATGGAATATGCTCAGACAAATGGTTCTAAGACTCTTAGTGAAGTGGATAAATGCATGAGCACATGCGTTTTTATGGCAAGTAAATTGGGCTATAAATCAAGGAACAAAAGATAGAGCTGAACATTCCAGCAGTTAAAATGTGAGAAAAAAATACCTGAACAGCCTTTGATGAGATAATTGATATGACATGGTGAATTAAATATCTATAGTAGAATTAGCTATGGCAAACCTCATCTTTTTTCCATGTTAAATGCTGATTTCCTAAGAATAAGACAATTACAAAGTCACAATCCTGCTACCTTTTGTTTTTGCTGTTGAGCTCTTTGTAAGCACTAAGTGGTTTGATGTCAAATTCTTTCCTCTCAGAATAAATAGCATTTCTCAGAAAACTCAGATTCTTTTTAATCTTCATAAGGCTATTCTCTACTTGACATAATTAATAATATTCAAGAAAAAGAGAACACCCAATTTTTAGGTAGAGAAGCCCCTACCAATCTATTTGTTTTATATTTGTTTAAGTAAGGTACTGAGACTAAAATTTTGCATTTAGAATTTCAAAATGCCACTAATCACTGTGTCCTCTAATTGGCTTTCTAAATTGAGGAAAAAAACCCTTTTTTGTTGCTTTTGTAATCAGGGAGGAAGAAAAAATTCATTGGGGTACAGGTGGTAAGACAAACCTGATTCTTAACTCCCATGGATCGGACAGCTCTAGAGTGACTCACAGACTTCTCAAATTTAACATTCCAACAATTTCAGGTCATTTACTGTGCATATATTCTAGTTTTATGAGCTGTGAAACTCTATGGCTGAGGCAACAAGGAAATGGAGTGAGTCCATCAGTTTGTAAACTGGGAGTGAGCTTTTACATTGTGAGTACTGAACTCGTAACAAGCATCATGCTTCAGCTTCACCTACTTCCATTAGCCTGGCTCAAAGGGTGTGTGTATGTCTGGAGGCTGAATATGGTGGTCTGAGACTTCTAATTCACTCTTATCACCTCAGCTTTCTACTCAGAAGATATGGACCCAATTTGAATACTAATATTAGAAATTTAGAATCTTGAATTCAGGACAGGGACCCAAGAGATCTTGTGCCTCTCACACCTGTATTTCTTTCTCCTCTGTTTGAATTTTGGAACTCACTCCTAGTGAGTTTTGTATCCCACAAAAAGTAGGGTTTGTGTGTTTGGGGTACTGACCAAGTTTGATAGTATAGTATCATGGGGGGAATACTTGAGTTCTGATCCTGGTGACCATAAAATGCCATCCTCTCTTATAGAAGCAAGCTTTCCACTGGGTGTTGGTTTCCTTCTCTGGGAAATTAAGGCGGTAGACAAAATGCAGAGGTATTCAAACTGGCTCACCATCAGAATCACCTGAGGGTGTCCCTTGCCCTAATACCTCTCTCCCAGACCCTCACCCCAAGATTTTGATTTGTTTGTTCTTGGTAGGGCCCCAAAATCTGTATTTTTAAATGTGCCAGAGTGTTCCAATTTTCAGAAGGATTTGGGAATCCCTGGATTAGATGATTTCAGTGATTTCCTTTACTGATAAAAATATCTGTCATGATTTGATTTCTGTGAACTAAGCAGGTCTAATGAGTATGTTTTTCAACATTTCTAGTCCCATGTTATGTTGAGCTCTGTTACTTACATTTTTTCCATGCATAAATTTCCTAGAAATATAGTTTTTTAATATTCGATATCATATCTGTAATTTAGACATTGTCTGACTTTCTTATTTATCACTGAAGAAATTAAAGAATGAATGCAAAATGACAGCTATAGTTTCCTGATTTCAAAGTAGTTAATGACTTATGTTTTCTATGAAATTCTGCATCCTTTTAGTCATTTAAAAATATTTAATGGGTGCTTACTGTGTGCCAGGCACTTTTTTGGCACCTGGGCTGTTAATAAAATAACCCAAAATTCCTACTTTTACTGAGCTTATATTTTCTTTTCTATTCTATTCTATTCTATTCTATTCTATTCTATTCTATTCTATTCTATTCTGTTCTGTTCTATTCTATTCTATTCTATTCTATTCTATTCTATTCTATTCTATTCTATTCTATTTAGCTTCCCTATGCACAAATTACAGACAATGTTATTCTGCCACCAAATATCCTTGGGCCATCTCCTGCTTACTTGTTTTTGTACCATGATTTGACTCTGGGTCCTCTTAATTTCTATTCTCCCTATTTTCTGGTGACTTCATTTTCCAATGACTGCTACTACTGACCTCTCTCCATCTTTCTCAGGCCAACTTGCTTTCTGAAGTTTTTCCTATGCTTCTGCTCCAGAAGCTCGAGTTCCTTTAATTTGCTATCTACTAAGTGAAGCAACTTATATTTTTAAGAGATATTTAGATAACATGCTGTATAAGTCAATCCTATTTATGCTTAAAAGTAAAAAACCCCTCAATTTAGTCTGACTTATGCACGAAAGAGGATTCATTGATTCAATAACAGAAAAGTCAGCAACTGAGTTTGGCTTCAGTTACAACTTGATCTGAGTGACTAAGGAATGCATTTGGGAATCTGCCTCTCTGTATCTCTTGATTGTTTTCCTCTGCATTAGCTTTGGTCTCACATAGACTCTCCCCGTGCGGTTATGCATTAAGTATCCCCCAAGACCACCCCTAGCTTCAATGATTTGCTATGAGGATTCACAGGTATCAGAATATAGTTGTCCTCATGGTTACACTTTATTGCAGCGAAAAGATACAAAGCAAAATCAGCAAAGGTAAAAGCTGCATGGAGCAAAGTCCTGAGGAAACCAGGTCCAGAGTCCTCTACCAGGGGAGTTACACTAATGATGCACTAATTCCCCTTAGCACATTTGAGATGTGGTCTACCAGGGAAGCTCACTGTAGACTCAGTGCCTAAGGTTCTTTGAAGGACTGGTCAGGTAGATACTCTCTGACTAGCACATGCTAAAATTCTAAGTTCTCAGAGGAAGGCAGGTGTTGAGCATAAACCACATTGTTTCTTACAAATATTTGAGGCCCCAGGAGTTAATCTTACCTCTTAAAAGAGTGATAGCCTTCTGAAACCTAAGTTCCTAGGTATGCTCCAAAGGCCAAGGGCTAGCCTTGCAAGCAGGCCTCTGAGAATAAGCAGTGTGAGGCCTGCCTGTTAACTCTGCACAGGTGGTACCAGTGGCTCTGGGTATACAGTCTCCAAGACTGGCAACTCCTCCAAAAAGATGAATACTTTTTCCAATAAATCTAGAAAAGTCTCTATGTCAGAGACTGTCCAGATATTCCTCAAATCCAATTTCTTTCCTTCCTGGCCCACAGGGAAGACTATATTTATGAGCCCCTTCCAGAGTCAGCCATAAGCTAGCATTCTAGTCAATGGAATGTGAGCAGAGATGGTGCACATTATTTCCAGGCCAGTCTATAAAATCTCTCCACATGTGATTCTCCATGTTCTTTCCCTTGAGGCCCATGTGAGACTTTGGATGCCAAAACACGGAGCCAAAGTCCCTGACTCACTACTTTGTGAAGAACTGCCTTCAATCAAGAATCCGTTTTGGACTTTATTTGTATAAGACATAACCTTTAGTTTGTTTGAATCATTCCATATTTTTGGATCAATTTGTAATAGTAGTTAGCATTATCTTACCTAATACATTTGTAAATCATTCTTAATTGGCTGGTTTGGGTCACATGCCTCTCCTAAAACAATTGCAATTTCTCATTTGTGACTATGTTGGGGATGTTCTCTCATCAGCTAGGTTTATGTCATGTGCTCATTCCTGAAAATGGCTCAGTCCTTCTCATAACATCTGAAATGAGTATAAGTGAAGAGGGAATGGGGAGGTATTTTTCCAAAAGGCCATTGAATCATATTAAGAAAAACACAATTTAAGGTAGCTTGAATGACAAGTGTCCAATATACAGATTATACATCCTCAAAGTCCACTGAAGCCTATGCTCTGTTTTATCCTGCAGCCCTTAGTAATGTTGGCATTCAGTAAATTTGTTGAATGCATGAATGCATGTAAAGAAAGAAACCAGAAAATCTACTCAAAAACCTTGCATTTCCCTCAAATACAGAATTATTTAAATAAATTTGAATACCTCTCAACACTTTCTTTCTCCGTTTGCCTTGTTCAAACATAAACTAAACTACACTTATAAACTAAGCATGAATTTAATGAATCAATACGAGTCCTTTTACAGTCTGCTTAGGTTTGGGCTGTGTTTATAGTGTTCAGATTCTCAGGCATCTTTGGAACTAAGGAATGAGGACACAAGCATGGCAAACAACTGCAGCAATAAATGATTTATATTGATAAATTCAGTGTTGGTATATAAAAAAACTGATCACAGTATATATTCTGGCAATTTGTGTTTTAACTTACAAAAATTATCATTAATAATAACACAAAGAGGAAAATAATAGTCATTCATAAACTCACTACCAGAGGTAAGCAATATGAACATGTTGGCCTAGTTCCTTCTAGTTCTTAGTCGTCTGTGTATGTATGAGTGTGTTTCTCCTAGTTATTATGTTCCACCACATCTGGGAGTTAATGCTGGCACAATCTATTACCAGAAAGATCTTAATCTCCCTAGGAGCTGACAAGTAACTATCTTATAACCCAAAGTGTGGTACAAAAATATTTTTTTATTCTTCCCTTATGGAAGTTCTTCAGTTGATATTAAATCTCTTTAATTAGGTACTCAAGAGATTCTTTCTGTTGGATTTCCTTTTCTTTCCCTCCGTGTTTCTTCTTTCCCTCCCAAATACACTCAGGGCTCTAGATCCTTCCCATCCTTTGTACATCTTTTGTGTACATGTTAACTTCTTAAAATGGCCTCTCTAATATAGAAAGGCAACAGTAAATACCTACAGTTTTCAGAGTGGAGAACCTGTAAGATAAACACATCAGATAAAAATAGGAGTAATTTCATAAGTTTATTATGAGTAATTAAATGTAAAACATATAAAATAGTGTTTAGCACATTGTAAGAACATTACTATTATTATTATTTTTGCCCTTACTATTGCTTTCTTTTATAACAATATTTTAAATTGCCTCTACTCCCTATGTTGATTTCCTTTAATAACAATTTGAATGCATTATTGTTCTAAACTCTCCCTCCTTCTCATTGACAATGATGGGATAAGGTGATAAAGGGAGCAGAAACTCTTATTTTTTCATACATTTATATTTTTACATAGTTTGGTTCATACTGAGTATAAAAATGTATTTCATGAATTTTTATTTGGGCTTTTCATAAGCATTTTATCATGTAATTGAAAAATCCCCATGTGAAGTCTCAAAATCCAGCAACAATGGTTCTTTAGATATTTAGATGGAACTCTGAAATCCTATCAGTTTGAGAGTCAGAGATTGTCTATTTCCAGCAGTAAGAAACCATTCAGGAATTACTGCATACCTTAGCCTTAATCAAAAACCAATGCATTTGTTATATTTGTGCATTTTCATTCAACTAATATTAATTAACCCTAATTATATGTTGGTTACCATGGTAAGTACTGAGCATATCAAAGAGAGCAATTTAAATATGGGTCCTACCTCTATGAAGCTTTCATTTTGAAAAGAGAGTGAGTCATCAAATAATGACATAAGTATATTGCAGTGGAGGGAAAACACAGAGTAGTAACAGGTAATGCTTTAGAGACCTTGTGCTAACCCTGGAGCTGAAATCATGGAAGTGGATGATAAGGAAGGAGACTTTACAGAATTATCTCCAGAAAGAGATATTTGAACTGAGAGTTGGACAATGAATAGGGGTAATCAAGCTACAGGAGCTGGGAGAAGATTTGGGGTAGAGGGGAGATCATGTGCAAGGTCTCTGGAATGGGAAACAGGAAGCCTGTTTGAAAACCTGAAATAAGGCCAGGGTAGTCAAAATTTATAGACAAAGGACAGAAATGGGGTGTGCATGGAGAGGAAGAATCTTTGTTAGCCCCATAAGGGATTTTGCACTCTCTTCTCAAAGCAATAGAGTTCTTTGAATAATTGCACACAGAAAGTATACCTGTGCAAGATACTATCAAAGGAATTCAGAGAAGAGAACCTATTTCCTTTGAGATTGTGTAGATCATATTGGATAATGAAGAGCTATTTCCAATATGTACTATGTTTCTGCAAGAAACCATAAGTACACACACAAAATGGCCACCAAAAATTGTAATTATTAAACAAAAATGCTGGGGGAATAATTGGTCACTTGTGTAAATCAGAAGTTTGATGTACCTCTTTATTATGTCTTTAATGGATCTAAGAAAACAAAATTAGTATTGCTTAATAGATCTTGCTAGACAAAATCCTACAATTAATAGAGTCATTTATGGGAATAGGAGAACATAATTAAATGGGATGCTCAATGACGAACAAAGTTTGGGAAACACCAATGTACAATGAGAATCCAGTTGGGGAAGGAAGTTGAGAGATGTTAGAGATTGTTTATTTTTTTGTGTTTAAAAATAGAGGTCAACCAGCAGAAGGCAAGAGGATGAAAGCTACCTATAGATTCAAGCAATTCCCCAGTGCCTAGGTATTTTAAGATTTTACCTATGGCTAGTCACACAGTTCTTTAGATAAAACTGCCCTTGGCATTCCTCAACGTAATAAAGGCCATATATGAAAAACCTACAGCTAATATCATACTCAACGGGCAAAAACTGAAAGCTTTCCCACTAAGATCGGGAACACAACAAGGATGTCCGCTCTCACCGCTTCTTTTCAACATCGTATTGGAAGTCCTAGCCACAGCGGTCAGACAAGAGAAAGAGATAAAAGGCATCCAAATAGGAAAGGAGGAAGTAAAAATATCATTGTTTGCAGATGACATGATAGTGCACATAGAGAACCCTGTAGACTCTACCAAAAAACTACTCAACCTAATAAATGAATTTGGCAAAACAGCAGGATACAAAGTCAACATTCAGAAATCAAAGGCGTTTTTGTACACCAGCAATGCAATAGAAGAAGAAGAAATCAGAAAAAATATTCCATTCGATATAGCACGAAAAAAGATAAAGTACCTAGGGATAAATTTAACCAAAGACACAAAAGATCTGTATGCAGAAAACTATACAACATTGAAAAAAGAAATTAAGGAAGACACGAATAAATGGAAGCATATACTGTGCTCATGGATTGGAAGAATTAATTCATCAAAATGTCCATACTACCCAAAGCAATTTATAGATTCAACGCAATCCCTATTAAGATACCAATGACGTATTTCACAGAAATAGAACAGAGATTTCAAAAATTTATATGGAACCATAAACGACCCTGAATAGCCGCAGCAATTTTGAGAAAGAAACACAAAGTAGGAGGGATCACAATACCGGACATCAAACTCTACTACAAAGCCACCATACTCAAAACAATCTGGTACTGGCACAAGAACAGACCCATAGACCAATGGAACAGAATAGAAAGCCCAGAAATAAGCCCAGGTCTCTATGGACATCTAATATTCGACAAAGGGGGCAGAAGCATAAAATGGAGCAATAACAGCCTCTTCAACAAATGGTGTTGGGAGAGCTGGACGGCTACATGCAAAAAATTGAAATTGGATCATCAGCTGACACCATACACAAAAATAAACTCAAGATGGATAAAAGACTTAAATATAAGTCGCAACACCATCAAAGTCCTCGAGGAGAATGTTGGCAGGAAACTCTCAGATATGCCACGCAGTAATTTTTTCACTGATATGTCTCCTAAAGCAAGGGACATAAAGGAAAGAATAAACAAGTGGGACCTCATCAAAATAAGAAGCTTCTGCATGGCAAAAGAAAACATCAGCAAAATGAAAAGGGAGCCAACCATTTGGGAAAATATATTTGCTAATGATACATCAGATAGAGGTTTGATCTCCAAGATATATAAAGAACTCACTCGACTCTACTCCAAGAAGACAAACGATCCAATCAAAAAATGGGCAAAGGACCTGGGCAGATGCTTTTCTAAGGAGGAGATACAGAGGGCCCAGAGGCATTTGAAAGGACGCTCAGCATCACTAGCCATCAGAGAAATGCAGATCAAAACCACCATGAGGTACCACCTCACACCGGTCAGAATGGCCATCATAAACAGATCCACAAACAACAGGTGCTGGCGAGGCTGTGGAGAAAAGGGAACCCTAGTCCACTGTTGGTGGGAATGCAGACTGGTGCAGCCACTATGGAAAGCAGTGTGGAATTTCCTCAGAAAGCTGAAAATGGAACTGCCTTTTGATCCAGCAATTCCACTGCTGGGACTATACCCTGAGAACACCAAAACACCAATACAAAAGAACCTATGCACCCCAATGTTCATAGCAGCACAATTTACAATAGCCAAGTCTTGGAAGCAACCTAAATGCCCATTAGTAGATGATTGGATCAAAAAATAATGGTACATATACACAATGGAGTACTACGCAGCAGAAAGAAAAAAGGAAGTACTAAACTTTGCGACAGCATGGATGGAACTGGAGAGCATCATGCTAAGCGAAATAAGCCAGGGGGCGAAAGACAAATACCATATGATCTCACCTATAAGCGGAACCTAACCAACAATGCAAAGAAGTAAGGAAAATATGACCAGCCACACTGAAAGGAAAAGAAATATACAGAGACAAGAGAGAAGGGGGCGGGCAGGGAAAGGGAAGGGAAGGGGAAAGTCAAGGAACATATAGCAAGGACTCATGGACAAAACCAAAGGGGAAGAGCTGAGGGAGGGAAGGTGGGAGGGGGCAAGGGAAAGAGGTGGGGGGGGGGGAGGCAGAGACAAATGTATTTAAAAAGTAAATAAAAAAAAAAAAAGAAAAAAAAACTGCCCTTGGGCAAAATTAATGCAGATAGTGTTCTTGGGGTGTACACGATGGTGGGTGTCTATTACAGACAATAGGTTAACAGGAAGTAACTCCTCATTTATATAATTTTGATAGATAAAAATCTATACCATCATCCAGATGTCTGTACTATTCAGTTAAGAACACATGGATATTTGGAAATAACTGGTGGAAATATGTTTTCCTATTTTCCTGAATATCTGATTTATATACATAAATGTCTATATGACCTTATATGCTTTTTCTTTGTGATAAGACATTCTTAGAAAGATCCAAGTTCATTTCATAGATCCTGTCAGATACCTAAACACCAGGAACAGTGGTTCTTGCCCTTTTATGTACATCGGTATCACCTAGATGTGCTTTATACCAACACACTAGCGAGCATCATCCCTAGAACCTCTGGTTTAGCGATGGCCAAGTATTTCCATTTTTAACAAGTTTCAAATGATGTTGCTGGTCTGAGGACCACACTTGGAATATGATTACCCTAGAAACTCTTTACTTTTGCAATCAGCTGAGGAAAAATTTGAGGTCCAGGCAGAAACGAGGGGACAAGAAAATGTTCTTGTGAGCTTTAATTCTAAGACTCAGGGAGATTATTTAGCACAGAAGTGATTTACATTCTAGTTCAAACACATTTTATTCAAACATAAGACTGATTTTACCAATCACATTTGCTCTAAATGTACTATATTTTAAAAGTGGAGATGAATTGAAGTAAATTTTATTTTGAAAATGTCATGGAACATTACAGAGGTGTTACAAACCAAAGTCTGAGAATCACCATGACAGTGACTCAGCTTCCTGTTAAAATAAAATGAAAAACATTTGTCCCACATCTCCAAATTTGGAGGATTTCTTTTGAATCCCTGAACAAGTGTTTTTATTTATAAGCATTTAGATTACTTTTGTTCTGAGGCATTGCACAGGCAGTCCCAATAATAGTTTTGGTTTATTGCTTAACTTGACATAAGATATCTAATTTAATATATGAATTTAATATATGAAGATAGAATTGAAACAAATTATGTGTCTGAAAATAATATTGATTTTTTTCCTCTGAAAAGCTCTATTTCTACAACAGTTTAGACAAAAGAACAAATGGGGGAAACTAGGAAAATGCTGTGGCTTTAGAACTGTAAATATACACCATTCTGTTTTTTGCAATATAGAGTATTCTTGTTTTGCTTTGTTTTTTAAGTTCTATTTTCAGTATTATTTTTGGGAGCATGAGCAACTTTGGAGATCTGTTTTAATTTTATGATGTTGAAATTGAATTAAATTGATTTTTAAGTTTTACTCTCCTCTTAGCATTCCATATTTTTCCTTTCTTTAAAAAATATTTTATTAAAATTAACTTCCAAGTATCCTACTGCTCTACCACACTTGTAAAGAAAATTTAAACATTGTTCTTAACCTCAGAGAATTTACAACCTAGCCTGATATTACAACTATGTTATTTCTGAATATATTTTCTACAAAAATTCTGTAGTCAAAATTGCATCAATAGGAACGCAAATAAATGGTGTGCTAGCAAATGTTTAACAACCAGCTTTCTGAAATAAAGAGGTGATAGAAGTGGATAAAAAATACTGATTTGCTGATTTCTGTAGATTTGTTAATTTCTATGGCATAAATACCCCTACTGTGGCCATTTTCAAATTACCAATGTGACATTGCTGCCCACAGAGAGGAGTGCAGTAGAACATCATTACATAGGGTCTGCCTCATTAGAAATAACTAACTTGAATAGCATAAGTAATAGAAAAATATAGTAAAAAAATTAGAAAATCATAAGTTTTGAGTATTTATTAATCTTATTTTAATACAGTTTAATTATAAATGTATATAATTTAATTTTTTATAGTGGACTATTTAAAAACTAGCTTGCAAAATTCCTGAAAATGTAATTGTTTGCTCTCACAGGCTTGTATGATTTGGCTCTAGCACACCACTTGTCTTTTCTCCAAGCAGATTCCAAGGTAAGATAAAATGTGCAAGAAATTTATTGAGAAATATACCTACTAAGAAAATAGGAAAAGAGCCAGAGGAGGCTGGGAGAATCATCAGACTGTGATGCAGATTTGACCCCTAGTTAAAGCAAGAGAGAAGTTGTGAGAAGTGTCCCAATATGCCCTGCATCTAAGAATAGTTCTGTGAGGCCATCAGGGAGTCTTTGAGGCAAAGTCAGCCATTAGAGTTGTTCATGTTTCCAGGAACAGGACTAGCTTGGTATTCCTGCCATGGTCAGTCATTTCCTGTGAGCAGCCCATGGGAACCTTGGATTCAAGGTAAAAGCTAGGAAGGATTTCAGAGGAAGCTGGGGCCCTTGGCCCGTTCAGCTTCCTGTTCTTCAGTATCTGTGATGCACAATCCTATGGCTGTCATACACTCAATACTACTGTGTCTTATGTCTTCTTCACCTAGTCTATCACCATAAGTTTCTTTTTAGTACATGTATATAATCATGTTTTTCCTATCCTCAAGTTGAGTGGCTCCCAATTACTTTCAAAAAGTCCTCAAACTTTCCAACACAACAGAGGCCTTGCAATCTGACCTAAGCTTTTCTTACCATCTCCAACTCTCTTCACTTTCTAGGCTTTAACTTTACCAGACTTCCTTTTCTCCATTATACCATTCCCACCTTGTCTATCTGTCTGCCCATCTATCTAAAGGGTATTTTGTGAGCATGATATATAAGTAAAAACCTTGCTGACCATGTTGTTAAATGAACAGCTTAGAGACTCATGGGAGAAAGATACAAGTAAGCAGATTAATTTAAGAAAGGTGAAAACATTATTAGCTAATATAATCAGGATGGATTTTTAGTCATTTGAGTAATTTTTTATTAAGGAATGGATTAATAGAAATTTTATATACACTCATACATATACATACCACATACATATTATATATATATATACAGACACATATACACATATAAATGTATGTGGAGTGTGTGTGTGTATATATAATTTCTATTAATCAACTCTTTAATAAAAATTACATATATTTTGTAAAACATTTTATTTTAGGTTAAAATAAACATATGTGCAAACATTTGTTATTTTTCTTAGTGTAAGTCTACTGATTGGGATTCCACATCATTTCTGGTTGTCTTACTCTTATTTACTTTTCAAACATGTTTTGAGCATTTATGCTAATTTACATTCTCATAGTTTTGGCACTTTTTTCATTTCTTTTTCAGTTTATCCACTGAGTCAGTAGGTGGAGTTTGGCTAAGAGGAAGACTGTATTGAGCAGTGGCCAAGAACACAGACACTGCAGATAGTCTGTGTTTGAAATGTAACTCTCCTGTTTAGCTGCATGACCTTGAGAAAGTTAACTACTATATGGCACAATTTTCTCTTCTATAAAATAAGGAAGTAATTATAATAATAGTTACTTTACAGGTTTGTAAGGATTAAATGTGTTAATGTGTGTAAAGTTGTTAAAAAAAGATACTTGGCACACAATAAATTCTATATGAGTATTAGTCATTATCATCACCATCATTGTAATTGCAAAACAGAAATAACTACAAGTTGCTATGGAAATACTGAGGCGGGACCAATTTTAGAATATCAAGGAAAGCTTATAGAAAAAGAGACACAAGAGCTGAGACCTTGAAACATAAAAGCAAGAATATATCTTGATTGTGTTTGTGGCTGCCCCAGGGCCTATCACATAGCATGGCACGCAGCAAAATGTGGGTAAGTGTCTATCAGTTGTTATCTGAACAAAGTTGGAAACCCAGAAAAGACTAGTAGCTAAGACAGGACCAGGAGAAAATGCAAATGAGTCCTAAACAGCAAGAGAAAAAATAAAATATTATAAAATAATAAGGGAGTAGGAGAAAAACACTGACATTATTCTGTTCTACTAAAGCATGACATTTTACTCAGTTATTTTCAATAAATTTTCTTTCATTTGCTAAATGCATTGTTAGACATTAATTGGTTCCATACACCAATTAGAAGCCAAATTGCACAATGCCACCTCCTAAGAAAACTAATTTTTCACATGGATAATTGCCATCGGGTTGGATTTGTTCTTTTTAGCACAATTATTTGGCTTGTATTTGCAATTCAAATAATATTTCATAATTTCTTTGCCTGTGCAACCATATAAAATTAACAGAAGAGAGATGAGGTTTAATGCTTAATTGAAAAGTATCCCTTTAATGGATTTGGACTGTAATTTTATTATTTGATGATGCCTGTTTGACTAAAAACTTTATTTTACATCTCAAAGCAAACTTCATAACTAACAGTAAAACTTATTCATTTTCCATACCACCATTTTTGTAGAGACACCAAATGGAAAAATTTGTTCTTTCTAAATTTAGGTAATGTAAGTATAAAAGATGATTTCCCTGTATTTCAAAATGTAATCTTTCACACAATCTTAGATATTAATTAATTTGCATCTTAGAGTCAATCTTTCATAGCTTGATCACTTGGGCTTAGTTAAAGGGGCTTAAGGTGGAATTAAATGAAAAGAAAAAGTAGAATCTAAAATAGCTGAGTAATGATTCTAAATGATCTTACTAATTGAACAATATCAAGAACAGGTTGAAAAATCACAGCAAATCATTGTCAAAACTTAAAACTTTCAACTTATACTACATTTAGTGATTGTGTTAATCTTTAAGCAATTGAAACCATTGAGTTTCATTCCATCTACTGTGGTCAAGATGTATATTAACAGAAAAAGGTTATGCCATTACCTTTTTTAAAACTTTGTATCTGAGAATTGCTTAGATCATCTATGTAAGAGAATTCTCCAGTAAAGTGTTCTGAATTTTTATTCCAATTACATTATTTCTTAGTTTACTGGCTCTATAAAACATTATGTACATAAAAGCTGGCATTATAAATTATCATTGTCATCCTTATGGTTTTAGATCAGATACGTATATGTCTTAAAGAAAGGAAAATGGTTGTGAATTTACAATATATTAAGGTAATTGTGGTAAAAAAAACACATCTATTCAGAGTAGAGAGCTTTAATTTGGATAGTGCTTAATGGTTTAGAATATGATTTCCACTTTGAGCCTTACCACAACTCTGGAAGGTATGTGAGGTTCTTTTTGTCAATGTTGCCATGTCACAATTGAGAAAACTGACATCAGTGAGCTTTTGCATTATTGAAACTCTTTTGATTTCAAGTGAAAAAATTAAACATAAATTTTCATAAAGGAATTCATTGGCTTATGTAGCTAAGAATCATATTGAGACAGCTCTAAGATCAGGGAAGAGCTGTATGCATGGGTGCCTTAACGACTAGAACTGGGAACTCAATTCATTTTGAACATTCTCCTGTCTCTGTGATTCTTTTCTACTGCAAAGGGGACTTTTGCACATGGAGAGTTTCTTTTAGTGTAATATATAAGTCCCAGGGAAGGGTGCTGACTCAGCCTGCTTGGGTCACATGATTGCTGATACCAAGGAGATGCTTCCCTGTGATTGGCCAGGCCTGGGTCATGTGCTTCCTTTGTGGTCAGGATTGGAGATCTGGAACCAGTAAAAGTGAGATGTAAAATTGCTGGGCAAAGGGTAATTACTGAGTGTCATGTCCAAGGTAACCAGTGTGTGAAATGTGGTAAAGCCAAGATTGAGGTCCTTGTCTGACCTCACATGCACAACCATTTCCTCTTCATCCTTGTCTATCCCTTCTTGTCGTTTCTTCTCCACTGCCATATCTTTCCTTCAAACTTCAGTTATTTTTCCTGTAGTCAAGTCTCTAGTTAAGAAGATGCTGCTTTCTTCACAGTAATCCTTTGTAAGGAATGTTGCCACATTGTTCTTTCTAAATAACAATTTCCTGCTTGAAAATCTTTTAGTGACCATGAAACTAAAAACAGTCTTTTTACCCTTGCATTCAAAGACCTCCAGAGTATGACTTTACTTTAACTTACTACTTATTTTACCCAGCAACTCCATCTTTCTATGAAACTGAACTAGCTATTAGGGCCTAAATGTAATTTAAGTTTGTCTGTCTCCATATTTCCCCTGGTTGCTCTTCTTTCCCCCTAAAATATAATTTCTCTAATTAATACTCACTTCAAATTATTCCTTAATGCAAATAAAGAGGACAGTTTAATCCAATTTGCTAGTGAAACCAAATTTTGTTAAAAGGAAATTCTTGGATTTAAGATATTTCACAATCTGTAAGCAATCATTGCCAAATTTATAAAATGAGTATTTATTCCATTTTGTAACTTTTAATGATTTTCTCCAGTTAATTTTATCAAGTTCTTTGGGCATTTTTGATGGTAAGTTGCAATTTAGTATTTCTATAAAACTCATATTCTTTTCTACTATCCCATTTTCTTTAATTTAAAAATGTTATTGTAGCCTTGGTCGGGTGGTTCAGTTTCTTGGAGCATCATCTGGTACACCAAATGGTCATAGGTTGATTCCCTTTCAAGGCACAGGGCATATTCCTGGGTTGAGGCTTTGATCCCCAGTCAGGATGGGTACGAGGGACAACCAATTGGTATTTCTCTCTGTCTCTTTCTTGCTCTCTCTCTTCCTACTTCTCTCTCTAAAATCAATGAATGTATCTGTGGGTGAGGGTTTAAAAAAATTAAAAAATTATTGCAGTTTATTCTCTGAATACTTTATACTTAAGAACATATTGTTTATAATCAGTATCGGTGCCTGTACACATGATCATTGATATTTTACTTAGAATATATTTATACTATTCATTTCTTCAGTGAATATTTAATTAGTGCCTTAAAAGTATCAGATTATATTCAAAGTACTAGGGAGAAGACACAAACAAGACACACAAGGTCTCTACCCTCCTGTGGGGAAAATTAGAAACAAACAAATCTATTATTTCCTTTGATACTTTAAACTGATGTAACACCCTTCTGAGTTAATACAACTAATAAATTCTCTCAAGTTAAAGTTGGATACTGTCACTTGGAACCAAAAGCATTCTGACATACATATCTTTCCTCAGTTATGACATGTCAAAGATGATAATTACTGCTCTCTAAATTGCCAGAGGTTTTGGTAAATATTGAATAATAAATCACACCAGAATGAATGACTACAGCCTTTATTTTAAAAAAGATAGTGTCATTACCAATAATAACAATAATATCTCTTTACTGTATTTTTTATTTTTTATATAGCTGTAATATGAATAAATACACTCAGGACATGCGTTTTGAACATAGATAGGGGACCACATGGTAAGTGATATATAGAAGCTACCTGATAAGTGAACAGAGTCATCTTCCTATCTTCTATTCCTTATTGTTTTGTTTTCTTTAAACTCCAGGATATCACAGTTAGGAATGGTCTGGGAGACTATCAACCTCATTGTTTTAGTCATATTATTTTAGTTTTTATACCAAATCTAGCACCCACCCCAAAACCCAAGCAGGACATTTGGATCTGTTTCTAATTGGCTCTTGCATTCGCTCTCATCGTAGTCGGGTAAGCCTTCCATCTGAGACAGGCCAACTTTATCCTAACCTCTTCACTCCCACCCATGTGGCATCAGACAAGGATTAGGCTAGCCAATGTCTTTGAAGTCTAGAATGTGTACCTCCTCGTTTGTCCACGTTAAGTTTCTCTTTCAACAATCAACATATTGCCATTCTCTATTAGTCTTTTTTCATTTTTTTCCATGGGATTTTTATCTTAAACCATAGAGTTTCATTCCACCTGCTGTGGTCATTTTTTATCTTAAAATCACATGGAAAAAAATGAAAAAAAATGCTAATAGAGAATGACAATATGTTGATTGTTGAAAGAGAAACTTAACCTGGACAAATGAGGAGGTACCCATTCTAGCCTTCAAAGACGAGAATGGTTCTCGGTGCCGACTCTTCCCCATGTGGCAGCAGCCATCTTGCTCAGGCAGAGACCACTCCTCCTGAGCGGCAACAGTGTCAAAGGACCCAATAGCCCCACCTCCAGGTGGGATTCCACCCTGCCCTGTGCTATCTAAGCCATCTGCTGAGTGCAGAGTGCTGCCACAGATAGTAGATCCCTGGGTAAAGGGGGTGCAGAGAGGTCTGGAGACACTTGAGGAGAGACTGGGGGCGGAGGCTTTGGGAGGGAATGGAGAGAGTAGCTGGCGGGATCCCAGGGCTGACTCCTCCCCCATATGGCAGAAGTGTGAGAGGACCCAATAACCCCACTCCCAGGAGGACTCTGTCCCGCCCTGAGCTGTCTAAGGTAACCTGCTGAGTGCAGAGTGACTAGATAAGAGCTGAAGGAGAGAGCCACAAACAGTAGATTCCTGGAAGTCTCAAACAGATGGCCTAAGGTTAGACAGGATCAACATCTGATATCATCAGAGGCAGATCCAGAAAGTAAAAACAGTGGTCTCCTACCATAGAAGTTCACACCACAAAGTCAGGAAATCAAGACAGATCAACTTAAGTATCAGACGCAAAAAAGGAAGAGACTCATAAATAATGGGAAGACAAAGAAATACCCCCCACTCGAAGGGAAAGAGGAATCTCCAGAAAGGGAACTAAATGAAATAGAGACAAGGTAAACTATCAGGTATTGAGTTCAAAACAACAGGTCTAAGGAAGTTCAATGAGCTCAGTGAGATCAGAGAGAATTACCAAAAACTAGAGGGAAATTACAAGGAACTTACTGCAAACTATATCAGCGTGAAAAAGGACATAGAAACTATCAAAAAGAGGCAACAGGAAATGGAGAATACAATTTCTGAATTGAAGAACGCAGTAGAAGGAACCAAAAGCAGGCTAGATGAAGCTGAGGACTGAATCAGCGAGACGGGGGACACGGTAGAAAAAAAGCTCCCAGAAAGAGCAAAAAATGAAACAAGACTCAAGAAGAATGAAGAGGCATTTAGGGAAATGCAGAACAACCTGAAATGTAATAATATCCATATAATAGAGATACCAGAAGAGGAGGCTAAGGAAGGGATAGAGAACCTGTTTGAAAAAGTAATGATGGAAAACTTCCCCAATTGGAGGACAGGAAAAGTCCCACAAGTCCAGGAAACACAGAGGGTCCCATTCAAGAGGAACCCAAGGAGGCCCACTCCAAGACACATCATCATGAAAATGGCAAATTGCAAAGACTAACAGAGAATCCTAAAGCAAGCAAGGGAGAAAGAGGTAGTAACATACAAGGGAGCCCCAATATGGCTATCCCCTGACTTCTCAACAGAAACACTGCAAGCCAGAGGGGAGTGGCAAGAAATATTCCAAGTAATGAAAAGCAAAGGCCTGCAACCAAGACTGCTCTACCCAGCAAGGCTCTCAATTAAAATAGAACAAATAGAAGGGGAAAAAAGGAGTTTTCCAGACAAAAGAAGGGTAAAAGAATACACCTCCACCGAACCAGCATTGCAAAATATGCTAAGTGGTCTGCTTTAAGATGAAGAAAGAGAGTCTGTGAATACTCAGTTCCTTTCACAGTTGCCAGTACTTGATATTACCAATATTTTTTAATATGTTTAATCTGATTATGACAATGATGTGTTATTTTCATTGTTCCTTTATTCTTTGTTGAAACTGAACCTGTTTTTGTATATTTCTTGCCTATTTCTATTATATTTAAAAAGCTTTAAGTGACTTTTTGGTATTCTTTATCCATTTTTTGATTAAATGTTTGTAGAACTTTTTTCCCTAAAAAAACTCCCAACAAAACAAACCATTAACCCTTTTTTAGATGTGTTGCAAATGCTTTCCTATTCTATGACTTGTCCTTTAATTTTTTTATGTGTATATTACTGTACAGTCTTAAATGTATTATATAGTCATATTGTCAATATTTTACTTTATAGCTTCTGAGTTTGAATATTTTACTTCAGGGTAAGAGAAATATTAGTTTGTATTTTCTCCTAAAACTCCTTAAATTCTACATATTGATTTTTAACTCACCTGAATATTTCTTGAAAAATGTGTGAAATAAGGCTCTATATTTGTTTTATTTCAAGTACTTGTGGTCCATGCACCTTAATTGTTGAATAAGCCTTATTTTACTCATTGATTTGAAATATAAACTTAATCATATATTACATTATGAGACATATATACATTTGTCTCTAGAATGCTCATTATATTTCATTGATCTATTTGATTATTTCTATGCTGGTGTCATGTTGGTTGAATTGCTGAGACTTTATAATGGTTTTAAATTTTTTAATATTTTATAATTACCTTTGATATTAAAAAATAAATAAAATCAGTATACATTTAGGAAAGAAAGAAAGAAAGAAGAGAGGGAGAAAGATGGAACTCCTACCTTTTGCAACAACATGGATGGAACTGGAGACTATTAAGCTAAGTGAAATAAGCCAGTTGATGAAAGACAAATACCATATGATCTCACCTTTAAGTAGACTCTATTCAACAAAATAAACTAATGAAGAAAATAAACCACAGGCACAGAAACATGGAGCAGACTGAAAGTGACCAGATGGGATGGGGAAAGAGGACAATGGTGGAAAGAAGGGAAAGGGACTAGACAAAGAACATGAAGAATGGCCAATGGACATGGACAACCGAGTAGGAATTGACTGTGGGAACAATGGGTGCGGGGTGGGATGGGTGGAGGAGGGTAAAGGGGTAAAAATTGAGACAACTGTAATAGAATAAACATGATTTATAAATTAAAAAATAAATAAAGTTGTTTAACTCAATTACCCAATTTACTGATTATGGAAGCTTTCCTCTTTTTCTCCGCTACCTGTACATATTAACATTCTTGGAATCCAAGTCAGGGAATTTAGATCATACAGAGACTCTGATTATTTCATGAATATTTGTTTTATTTCTCAATTTAATTCTCAATTTCTAGAAAGGGTGAGGGACACATCACATTTCTCTTCAGATCTTTATTGGTGGTTAGTTCACTGGCTAAATGCAGCATGTAATCAGCTGATTATAATTGATTATTGAAAGCATGCAGAAGCATCTTATTGATTGAGCAGAGTTATATTAAGGACTGACCCTGACTTTGGATTTTAAATCAGACTTTACCACTAATTAGTCACATTATTTTAAATAAATGACTTATTATCTCTGATAATTACTTAGTGGCCTATATAATGGGGGACCTATTTATACACTATTTAGATCTAGTGTTCTAAAAAGCCACTTAGCAGAAGGCCTAGGTGCTTGACAAATGTTGATTCTCTTTTTTGTCTAAAGCTCAGTGAAAAAAAATTGTTAGTGAGATGCATTCTTACTTTCTAAATTGCATGACTAAATTCAGTGGCAAATTTTTTTCTTGTTTTAAATAACAAAATGACCTAAGTCTGTGGCTTACCATAAAAACAACTCAGGAATTTGTTAGATATATCAATCCTTAGACATCACCCAGATGTTCTAAATCCCAAACTCCAGGAATTGGGCCTCTATGTTAACAAATTTTCTAAATGACATTATGTACTGGTCCATGTCTTGCTTTTGGGCTTCCTGATCTATGTGCTGGAATGGATAAATCTCCATTTACCTTATTGATTCCCCATGTGTTAACACAGTCATAGTTCATTTCTTTAACAATCTAGTCATTAAAATGTACAAACCTGTCTTTAACTTTAAGTATGGTACAAGAACTAATGCATTTATCTCCTCTGGTTACTGCTGACACTCCAATAAAGAGCAACTAAGGGAATTAAATAAATATAGACCTACCAGGATGAGAAAGGGAAAAGAGACAGTAGCAGATGAAAGCTGTCAACATATATTGGATGATGGAACAGAGATGAAAGAATGGACTTGATGAGAATGAAACATAGGAGAGAAAGCAGAAAAGACTAAGTGCTTGCAGAGGAGGATCCTGATGAAAAATGGAAAGTTCATTTTTCAGAAACTCAAAAATGCTCAGCAGTTGGAAGCACCAATTTGTATAAAGAAATTAAATATAAAGAAAAGTTAAATACCAAGACTCCATCTTCACTTCTTGATGCTAAGTAACTACCCCCCCCCCCCCCCCCGCTTTTTTTCCTCTCAGAGAAGTTCTGGGAGACCACATAGAGTATGGCATGATTGAGGCACCAGTCTGATGAAAGAGTCAGACGTATATCCAGAGTTCAAAGATTCTCTAGCCCTCCTTCCCTAAATGCCATGACCAGACCATATTCCCTAGAGATACCTCTGTGCTCTCCAGTAGAAGCATTTGCATTACCAGATCACTGTATTGGTATATACTAGTTCATAGGTTGGCCCACATACAATGGGGGTCTAGTTTCTTTTAGTGTCTTCCTATTAAAATTAAGTGGATAGCAAAAATACCACCAAGTATTTGTGTTAAGCCTTCAATATGAAAGAGGGAGATCAAAGCATACAAAAATCAACAGGAAAAGAAAAATCAAGAAGAATAAAAGTAACAAAGTAAATTGCATTTTAAACTGATGTTCTTGGAGAAATAAGAAAAGATTATCCATCCATGAAATAAGATAACCTTTTGAGAAAAAAATGAACTCTTGGTAATAATAATTTTAGCAACTAAAATTTAAGATAGTAAAAGGGTTGGAGGAAAATGTCAAAAAACATAACAACAAGGCTGTAGTAGAGAAAATGTGAGAGTTAATTTAGGAGCTCCAACATCCACCTAATAATGTTATAGGAAAAGAGATGGAGAAAACATAATAGGGAAATGTCAAGGAACAAGAAAATATCTCAGACCTGAAAAAAACAAAGATAAAAAGATGATTATACTTTAACAGAGAGGAAAGAAGGACAATGAAGAAATAGCAATATGTACAAAAGATTGGGTATCAATTGCACTCAGCAAACACTGAAATATAAAAAATAAAGAGAAATACTCTATATTGAGTGCAAATATTGAACTCTGGCTTAAGAGAATGTATTTAATAAGGACATTTTAAGAAAAGGAAAATTTTAGACATTTTTACTTGTTGCACCTGTCCCAGGAGGCTATAGATATATTCTCTATTAAAATAGGAAACACACCAAGTGAGAAGAAAACATGGAATTCAGGAAACAGAGCTTTCTCAAGGGGTACATTTCAGTTGATAGTGATGGGAAGTCCCAGAATAAAAGCTCTGTAGCAAGCCTAGAGGAACACCAGGACCATTTGGAATGGAAAGGCAGAAGGCCCCAGGGGGAGTTCCCTAAAGGGAAAAATGGAAATTTTGTATTTGACATCATGAAAAGCCATATGGAGAGGCTTCTGTATGTTGTGGGAAAAACTAGCATAGCTACACCCCAAAATTTGAAGGTATAAACATAGATAACCAAATTCTGATGATTTATTTAATTAGTAATTATGATATAAATACATTAGAAGAATGAGTCTATGGTTAACAGATATTCATGGAGATGGTAAAATGTGACCTAAAGAAGGTAAACCTTTATGTACTATAATATAAAATCAATGTATAATGTTTACCATGAATAAATTCAGAAATAGCAATATGAACATGTGATGATGACTAGGTGGATGAGAAGGGTGATAGAGGGTAGTTGAATAAAAAATCTTATTTCCAATATAGCTTTTGTTATTGTTTCTTACTATTACAGATTCTGTATATTACTAAGATTAAAAATAAAATTTATTTAAAATACACAAGTCCATTGCTTAGTAGTATCATATACTCTATTTCACTTTCTTGAAAAATATAAAAATAAGAAGAAAAAAGGGAATCATGAAATTTCACTTTTTCTGGGAGGTTTTCCAAAACCTGCTGGTGTGTTGATCTGCATGACAGTTCACAGCATTAGAGATTCGGAGAATTAGGTTTCTGTGCTGTATTTATTTTTTGACTATCTTAAGATCTTGTTATAAATGAAAAAAATATTTCAATGGGGACTCTTAAGGCAATTGTTCTTTGCAGATGATATCTACAAAATGTGATTATCTCTAATGACATTATCCTATGAGGTAATAAACCAGAACAGGGCTCCTACTGAGAGACTTCTTTAAGGTGATTTAGGGAGGAAGATGCATATGGTTATCTCTAAACTAATGGAGGAAAGGGTTTAAAAATTGGTCATTCAAGGCACATAATGATTCTCTTCTGAGTTCTGGAAAGCAAGATTGAAAACGAGGTGAGGAAATGGAATCAATGAATACGGAATGGCAAGTTGATTTAAAACGTAAGCTTCATTATTATTCAGGTATGGCCAGGCTAACAGATCAGGAGACAATTGCCTTTGCAAAGATCATTTGTTACTCACAGTTCCCAAGAGGAGAATCATGCCATTCTATGCAGAGCAAATGGGGAAAGCACAAGGGCCACTCAGGAGACAAAGGGAGAGGGGGGAAGTATGAGCTGGAACATTTATTGTGGTTTCCATTGGGAAGGCAAGATAAAGGAAGGTAAGCAGGCTTAGGATTGGCCAGTTGGAAAAACTGTAGCAGGCTGTGGCATATTGGGTATATCTCTACTTATCTGGTACCTGGTGCTAAGTGATTAGGAACAAAGGAGTGTTGGCTCCTGGAGTGTAAGAGCCAGATAGAGAAAGTAGTTTGGAGTATGGACTCTGGATTGGTTAATTTGCATGTGAAAAGCACAATCCCAGGGTGTGTTTCTTACTATTTCTTTCTTTTTAAAAAAATTTATTGAGGTAACAATAGTTTATATAGTTATAAATTAATATCTGTAAGTACTGTATCATGATTACCAGCAAAAGTCTAGTTTCCATTTCTCATCATACATTTAAGCACCTTTACCCATTTTGCTTTCTTTTCATCCCCCTTCCTCTCAGTAACCACCACTCTGTTGCCTGCCTCGGTAAGTCTGTTTTTGTTTTGTTTTGTTTGTTCATTTATTTTATATTAGTTTTTGCTTTTATATCCCAATATAAGTAAAAATCATGCAATATTTGTCTTTTTCATCGGACTTATTTTACTTAGCATAATGCAATATGTGTCATCCATGTTGTTGCAAATGGCAGGACTTCACCTTTTTATGGCTGCATAATAGTACACCAAGTTCATATACTTGATCTTATTTATCCATTCATCTATACTCTTTGGTTGTTTTCATTTATTGGCTATAAAAAACCCTAAAGACTCCACTAAAAAACTATTAGAAAAAATAAATATAGTAAAGTTGCAGAAATAAAAACAAAAAACTCTATATTTGGGACTACAGAAGACCCCAAATAGCCAAATCAAACTGATAACAAACAATAAAGCTGGAGGGATCACACTCTCTGATTTCAAACTATACTACAAAGCTATAGTAACCAAAACAGTATGATACTGGCAGAAAAACAAAACAAGGATCAATGGCATAGTTATTTGTTATATCTAAGAATTGACTAGCTTTGGGAGGCCCAGGCTCTCCACAGTTGGTGAAACGCCAGATGGCAGAGCATCAAAAATACAGAAAATAAGAAACTGTAGTTAATATACAAGGGAATCAGAAGGATGACAAAGATGCAGATGTAGAAAAAAAGGCAAGAGGAATAATTATAAGTTTTAGGAGTCTTTCAGAATTAATTAGACCTTCACCTTTGAAGGCATTGGTCTGATCAGAGCAGAACTGCAGATGGGGGTAAAGAGGACCCAGTCAAGGTCCCTTGAGTAAAACCATTTTGGCTCAGACATGAATCAGTTCCAAAGTGAAATAAGAAATGAATTTATTAGACATTCAAGATGGTGGAGGAGTGAGTGGAAGTCACACTGACATATTCCCAGGACTGACATCTTCCCAGGACCATCTGGATTTACAACTAAATTGTGGAGAAATCACCTGGAAAAGAACTGAATAGTAGTGAGAGAGGAGCCTTAAAACCTCAGACAGACAGAGGAGTTAACTTTAGCACAACCTAACTGGTAAGGAGTATGGTAGAGCCTCAAGAAGGTGGGATAGATGCCCATGGGTGGCAGCACCAGAGGGATGTTGAAATGGCCAGTTGGATTCCCCTGAGAAGAGCAGGGTCTAAACCATAAGACGGAATCTTCAGCCTATAGCACCAGAGCCCAAAAAGCATACAGATAACAGCCAGCTGTGAAAAGTGGCAGGGTGCTCTCTGCCAGAGACAGGTGGCTGGACATGCAAGGAACCATTTAAAGGGTCAGTGCAAAAATTTGTAGTGGCAGCCACATCCTCTGGTCTCTGGCAGAGGTGGGAGCAGAGTAAGCTGGAGCTGCCTGAGGAAAGACTAGGGAAGAAGCTTTGGGGAGAAGTCTGAGAAAGTGGCCAGTGGGGTCCCGGTACTGACTCACCCCCAATTCTGCAGCTGCCCTCTTGCTTGGGTGGACAAATCCCCTCAGCAGCAGCGGTGTGAAAGGACACACTAGCCCTGCCCCCAGGAGGCTCAGCCCCAGCCTAGGTTGGGCAAGCCCGACTGCTGAGCATAGACAGCAGTTACAGATGGGGACACAGAGTGGTCTGGAGACACTTGAGGAAAGTCTGGACATGGAGGCATAAGGGAGAGAACTGAGGGAGTAGCCAGGGGGACCCCAGGGCTGACTCCTCCTCCATACAGCAGCAGCCATCTTGCTCAGGCAGACTACTCCTCTGAGTGGCAGCAGTGTGAAAGGACCCAATAGCCTTGCCCACAGGAGGGACTCAGCCTGGCACTGACTGCTGAGGGCAGAGTGACAACATTAACAGCTGGTAGAGACAGACACAGACAGCAGATTCTTGGAAGTCACTTAAAAACTGCTTAAGGTAGACTGGACAACAGCTGACATTGTCAGAGTCAGCTGCAGAAAGAAAGAAAAAAAAAAAGGTGGTCTCCTACCATAGAAGTTTACATCACAAAGTCAAAAAGTCAAGACATCAACTTAAGAAGCAGAAGCTAAAAAGAAGAGTCTCACAAATAGTGGGAAGACAAAGAAATATCCCCCACTCGAAGGGAAAGGAGGAATCACCAGAAAGAGAACTAAATGAAATAGAGGCAAGTCAATAATCAGATACTGAGTTCCAAACAATGGTTCTAAGGAAGCTCAATGAGCTCAAATAGAATTACCAGAAACTACAGGAAAACTATATGGAACTTATTGCAAACAATATCAGCGTGAAAAAAGACATAGAAAGGAAAAGAAATCAACAGAGACAAGAGGGAAGGGGGGGCGGGGAAAGGGAAGGGAAGGGGAAAGTCAAGGAACATATAGCATGGACTCATGGACAAAACCAAAGGGGAAGAGCTGAGGGAGGGAAGGAGGGAGGGGGCAAGGGAAAGAGGTGGGGGGGAGGCAGAGACAAATGTATTTAAAAAGTAAATAAATTTAAAAAATGGAAAAAAAAAAGAAAACCATTGAACTTGCTGTATGCTATATATAAAATTTCCTTAGACACATATTTATATAATTCCTTCACTTATTTTTTTTTCAATAAATCCATGAAGTTTTAAATGTGATGTGGAATGAGAATAAAAACAAAGATTGAAAAAAATAAAAAAAAATAAAATAAAATAACAACATAACCCCCCCCCCCCAAAAAAATAGAAATTCTCAATAACAGGCAAGAGGAAATGAAGAATAGAATTTCTGAATTGAAGAACACAGTAGAAGGAATCAAAAGCAGGCTCAATGAAGCAGAGGACTGAATCTGAGATGAAGGAGATGAAAACTGACTCAGAGAGAATGATGAGGCATTCAGGAAAATGCAGAACAATCTGAAATGTAATAATATCTGTATAATAGGGATACCAGAAGGAGAAGAGGTAAAAGGGATAGAGAACCTATTTGAAAAAGTAATGATGGAAAACTTCCCTCATTGGAGGAGAGAAAAAATCCCACAAGTCCAGGAAGCACAGAGGGCCCCATTCAAGAGAAACCCAATGAGGCCCACTCCAAAACACATCATCATGAAAATGGCAAATTGCAAAGACAAAGAAAGAATCCTCAAGGCAGCAAGGGAGAAAGAGGTAGTAACATACAAGGGAGCCCTGATATGGCTAGCAGCTGACTTCTCAACAAAATGCTACAAGCCAGAAAGGAATGGCAATAAATATTCTAAGTAATGAAAAGTAAGGGACTGCAGCCAAGACTACTCAACCCAGAATGCTCTCAATTAAAATGGAAGGCAAAATAAGGAGTTTCCCAGACAAAAGAAGGTTAAGAGAATTCATCTACACCAAACCAGCACTGCAAGATATGCTAAAGGGACTGCTTTAAGAAGATTAGAAAGAGTGAGAGAGGAATACAGATAAAAAATGAAAAATGATTCAGTACCTATGCATAACAACTTTATATATAAATGGATTAAATGCCCCAATAAAAAGACATAGCATAGCTGAATGGATAAGAAAACATGACTCACACATATGCTGCCTACAAGGGACCCACCTCAGAACCAAGGACCTACACAAACTGAAAGTGAAGAGGTGGGAAAAAATATTCCAAGCAAATGGACAGGGAATAAAAGCAGGAGGAGCAATTCTTATATCAGACAAAATACATTTCAAAACAAAGGCTGTAAAAAGAAACCCAGAGGGACACTTTATAATACTCAAAGGAAGAATCCATCAAGAAGACATAAACATTGTAAATATATATGCACCCAAAATAAGAGCACCCAAATATATAAGGAAAATCTTGGAGGATGTCAAGAAAGATATAGACAGCAACACACTGATACTAGGACTGTTAACAATGTCATCACTGTCAACAATGGATAGATCTTCCAAACAAAACATCAACAAGGATATTGTGGAACTGAACGATGCATTAGATCAAATGGACTTAATTTACATGTATAGAACCTTCATTCCAAAGAAGCAAAATACATACTCTTTTCAAATGTACATGGAACATTTTCAAAGATAGACCACATGATAAGACACAAAGCAAACCTCAACAAATTCAGGAAAATTGAAATCATAACAAGCATGTTCGCAGACCACAAGGGCTTGACACTGGAAACCAACCTCAAGGAAAAAACTCAAAATCATTCAAACTCATGGAGACTGAATAGCATGCTATTAAACAAGGAATGGGTCAATAATGAGATCAAAGAAGAAATTGAAAAGTTTCTGAAAAAATATGAAAATGAACACACAACCTATGTTGCTGAGTCCAAAACCTAAGGGACACAGCAAAGGCAGTTTTGAGAGGAAATTTCATAGCAATACTGACCTACTTTTTTAAAAATATAGAAACATATGAAATAAACCACCTAACCCTCCAGCTTCAAGAACTGGAGAAAAAATAACAAACATAACTCTGAGTGAGTAGAAGAAAGGAAATAATCAAAATCAGAGCAGAAGCGAAGGTCATAGAGACTGAAAGAACAATTCAAAAAATCAACCAATCCAGAAGCTGGTTCTTAGAAATGATAAACAAAATCAACAAGCCTTTAAGCAGACTCATCAAGAACAAAAAAGAGAGGACCCAAATAAATAATACCAGAAATGAAAGTGGAGAAATAACAATTGATAACACAGAAATGCAAAGGATTCTAAGAAATTACTATGAACAAATATATGCCAAGAAATTTGAAAACTTGGGAGAAATGGACACATCTCTCAAAAAATATAATATTCCAACAGTGAATGATGAAGAAGCAGAAAGCCTGAACAGACTGATAACAGCTGGTGAAATTGAAACACTAATCAAAAAAACTCCAAGCACACAAAATTCTTGGCCCAGACAGTTTCACAGAAGAATTTTACAGAACATTTAAGGAAGAGCTAACCCCTGTCCTTCTCAGACTATTCCAAAAATCCAAGAAGAAGGAACACTCTCAAACTCTTTTATAAGGCCAGCATCATCCTAATCCTAAAACCAGACAAAGTACAACAAAGAAAGAAAACTACAGGCCAATGTCACGGATGAACATAGATGCTAAAATGCTCAACAAAATATTGGCAAACTGCATCCAGCAATACATTAAGATCATCCACAATGGTCAAGTGGGATTCATCCTAGGGATTCAAGGATGGTTCAATATTCACAAATCAATAAATGTAATACCTTACATAAACAAAAGGAAAGACAAAAATCACATGATCATATCAATAGATGTGGAAAAAGCATTTGAAAAGGCACAGCACCTATTTATGATAAAAACACTCAGCAGAGTGGGAGTAAAGGGGGCATACTTCAACATAATGAGGCCATATATGAAAAACCTACAGCCAACTTCATACTCAAAGGGCAAAACCTAAAAGCTTTCCCACTAAGATTGGAAAAAAGACAAGGATGTCCACTTTCACCACCTCCAGAGACCAGACAAGAAAAAGAAATAAAAGGCATCCAAATTGGAAATGAGGAAGTAAAACTATCATTTTTTGTAGATGACATGATAGTGTACATAGAAAACCCCATAGACTCCACCAAAAAACGATTAGATCTAATAAATGAATTTGGCAAAACAGCAGGACACAAAGTCAATATTCAGAAATGAAGGCATTTTTGTACACCAACAATGAAATATCAGAAGCAGAAATCAGGAAAAAAATCCTGTATGGCAACAAGAAAAATAAATTACCTAAGAATAAATTTATCCAAGGAGGTAAAAGACCTGTAGGCAGAAAACTTTACAACACTGAAGAAGGAAATTAAGGAAGACACAAATAAATGAAAGCAGATAACATGTTCATGGATTGGAAGAATTAACATCATCAAAATGTCCATACCACTCAAAGCAATTCATAGGTTCAGTGCAATCCCTATTAAAATATCAATGATGTATTTCACAGATATAAAACAAACACTTCAAAAATTGATATGGAACCATAAACGACCCCCTATAGCCACAGCAGTTTTGAGAAATAAAAACAAAATAGGAGGGGTCACAATTCCTGACATCAAACTATATTACAAGGCCACTGTAATCAAAAAAATCTGGTACTGACATAAGAAAAGACACATAGATCAATGGAACAGAATAGAAAGCCCAGAAATAAACCCATGTCTCTATGGTCAATTAGTATTTCCAAAGGGTGCAGAAGCATAAAATGGAGTAGAAATAGCCTCTTCAACAAATGGTGTTGGGAGAGCTGGACAGCTACTTGCAAAAAAAGTGAACTTCAACCACTAGCTTACACCATACATAAAAATAAACTCAAGGTGGATAAAAGACTTAAATGTAAGTCTTGACACCATAAAAGTCCTAGAGGAGAAAGGACATAGGCAGGAAACTCTCAGATATTCCACACAACCATCTTTTCACCAATATGTCCCCTAGAGCAAGGGACATGAAAGAATAAACAACTGGTACTTCATGAAAATAAGAAGCTTCTGCACAGCTAAAGAAAAACATCAGCAAAATGAAAGAGAGACAACCATATGGGAAAATATATTTGCCAATGATACCTCGGGTAGGGGTTTGATCTTCTAAATATATAAAGACTAACATGTCTCCACTCTGGGAAGAAAAATGATCCAATTAAACAATGGGAAAAGGACCTGAACAGACACTTCTCCAAGGATGACATACACTGGGCCCAGAGACATATGAAAGGATGCTCATTACTAGCCATCAGAGAAATGCAAATTAAAACTATAATGAGATACCGCTCCACACCAGTCAGAATGACCATCAGAAATAAATCAACAAACAACGGGTGCTGGTGAGGTTGAGGAGAAAAGGGAACCCTAGTACACTATTGGTGGGAATGCAGACTGTTGTAGCCATTGTGGAAAGCAGTGTGGAATTTCCTCAAAAAGCTAAAAATGGAACTGCCTTTTGACCCAGCAATTCCACTGCTGGGATTATACCTGAAGAATCCCAAAACACCAGTTCAAAAGAACTTATGCACCCCAGTGCTCATAGCAGCACAATTTACAATAGCCAAGTATTGGAAGCAACTTAAGTGCCCATCTATAAATGAGTAGATCAAAAAACTACGATGCATATTTACACAATAGAATATTATGCAGCAGAAATGAAGAGTGAGCTACTACCCTTCGTGACGGCATGGATGGAACTAGAGAGCATCATGCTAAGTGAAATAACCCAGGTGGTGAAAGAATTACCATATGATCTCACCTATAAGTGGCACCTAACCAGCAAAGCAAGCAGGCACGGAAAATATGGCTAGCAGCATTGAAAGAAAGAAGAAACTGACAGGGACTGGAGGAAGTGTGGGAGGGAAGGCGGTAGTGAGGAGAAGGGGAAGGTTCAGATCAATGAACAGGTGTGAAGGACACATGGATGACCAAAGTGGGGAAGGATTGAGGGGGGAGGGAGGAAGGGGTGGGTATGGCAGGGGAGAATGGTGGCAGGTAAATGGAGACAAATGTATTGGAATAATAAAAAATTTAAAAAAATAAATGAATTTTTTTACATAAAGAGAATGTGAGGTTGGGCAACTCAAACGAATTCAACAGAATTTGAGCACATATGGTATGCCAGACTCTACTAGACACTGCAGGAATACAGATTTGAGTAAATGGAGCCTATTCTTTCATGGAATGTGAAATATGTTCAAAGAAGTACAACACAGGTCAAAACTGAACCAAAACAAGCAGTTGAATAATTCAAATGTCTTTGTGTTTATATAAATGGGAAAAAATGGGTAGAGATGGAAAATAGATGCTGTCTTCAATTCTAGCGCCCATGGAAGACATGACCAATTGATCATGATGCTCCTTATCCTTCAGATATGATCTCTGACTTGTCTCAACAGTTTCTTTGAAGCCACTGCCAATGAATGAAAGTGAACACACTTGCCATTCTTCAGTTGATGCTCTCAGGTGGGAGACTGAGGACCAGAAAAACCTTCCTGGATGAGTAATGTTTAAGTTTGTCTAAGAGGATGAATGAGTTTTCAGAGATATCCTAATTGGGATTTGTGGGTAGAGCGGGTTTTTTAAAAAAAATCCTCACCTGAGGATATGTTTATTGATTTTTAGAGATAGAGGAAGTGAGGTGGAGGGAGAGGGAAAAAGATAGATAGATAGTGAGAGAGAGAGAGGGGGGAAGAGAGAGATATTGATGTGAGACAGAAACATTTATCGGTTGCCTCATGTACGTGCCCTGACTAGGAATCAAACCCGCAACCTTTTGGTGTATGGAATGACGCTCCAATCAACTCGGCCACCCAGCTAGGGTAGGAGAGGTGGTCTTAATAGCCCGGGCAGCAGAAACAAATATATAGCAGCTGGACAGCTTGGATAGACTGATGAATAGTAATTATGCAGTCTGGCTGGAATTTGGGCTATATATAAGAATGGGATGACATAAAAACCCAGAAAAGGATGGTTGGGTCACACTGAATGCCAAATGCTAGAGTTATAAAAGCAAAACAGCTAATATTTCTGTGTGCTTGCAATATGTCAAGCAGTTTAATATTCTAAGATACACACATATACATATATAAATATAGCAGACATATGTAAGTGAAATATATATTTTATATTTATTATTTAAATATAGTTTGATAATATTATATGTTAAACATATATCTTATTATATAATACATTTATATGAAATATGTCTGGAAAAGCCTTGACATTTTTAATATAACAAGAATGGTTTATGCGACATCAATGTAACCTGACAGCCAAGGAGAGCGGACTGGTATGTGCATGCGTGAACAATGAGGACTTCACTGTGCTAGTCATTGGAAGTGGTAGATGCCAGCTGATTGAGCATGTGTACTGTGTGGCCATTGCATTCAAAATGACTGAGTGAGTAAAGCAACAAATATGCATCAAATTTTGCATTAAGTTGAACATTGCTCTGCAGTAACTGTTTGAATGATTCAAAAGGCAGCAGCTGTGGGCAACTGGTGATTGTCAGCTTCATCACAACAACATACCTGCTCATGCATTACATCTCGTGTAGTTTTTTGGTGGAACATCAAATCACCCAGGTCACTCAGCTCCCCTACAGCCCAGTTTTGGTGCCCTGTAACTTCTGGATTTTCCCAAAACTAAAATCACCTCTGCAAGGGAAAAGTTTTCAGACCATTGATGAGATTCAGGAAAATACAACAGGGCAGCTGATGGCAATTGGAAGAACTGTGTGAGGTCCCAAGATGCCTACTTTGAATGAGACTAAGGTGCCATTGTCCTGTGTGTAATGTTTCTTGTATCTTGTATCTTCTTCAATAAATGTCTCTATTTTTCATATTACATGCCTAGATACCTTCTGGACAGATCGTATACATATATATGTATATATATAATATACCTCTTACCTATATATAACATTGTTATAACTACCTAAAATATTTAGACAAATAAACTGAAAACCAAGAAATAAAATAACCTACTTGAGTGTACACAGGCAATAAAGGGCAGGGCCTAGATTAAAAAGCAAGCAGTCTGACTCCAGAAGCCTTACCCATTATACCATACTACATCCTAACGTTTGATAGTAGTATTTCATTTGCAGAAACTGAGAAGTTGTTGATTTCCAAGGTAGTTACTGATGCCATTGAACATGGGCTTTGGAAAGATCTGCCTGGAAGCAGTATATAAATAGGTAGCGATAGTGATGGAAGAAAAATCACTGAATTTTTGCCTTTTATGAGTTTGTTAGGCAGTAATATAGAAGTGTTTTTATGAATTATCTTATGAATAATTAAGAAGCTCCAAATTCTATTTCCCCAGAAGTACTATTGCATGCATAAACATAGGAGCAAGAACTAGTAGCACATACTTGAAAACGGAATCGAAAAGCATCTATTATATCTATATGCAACATGAAGTGGATTTCTGAATCTCTGAACTTCTATTCACATGAGCAAGATTTGTGGCCCCTGAGTTGGCCTCTTAACATGATTCATTCAGGTAGATGAGTAAGCCATGGTGGGATAAAGGATGGTTCAGCCAATGTTTGAATGTTTCTTGTCCCAATGGAAGAAAACCTTGTTCAGATATTTTGCTTAGATGCACACATTTAAGAATGCCTTTACTTTGACTACCTGCTCGCATCCTTTCTTGACACCAGGTGAGTGAGTGCAGGTAGTTGTCTTTCCTGGCAGTTTTGGACAGCTGGAGCCATAGCTTTAATATATAACAGATATTATTTTAAATATTTTCATGTAAAGTGGTATAACCCTGTTGAGATGTACCCTTTTATCTCCCACTCAAACAAGCTTATTTGAGTATAAGTGAGGACATATTACTACAAAAATAATTCTGAATTTATTTTGATTTATTAAGTGATAGTAAAACACTCACAAACTTCAGAAATTTGTCATAAAAATAGTTGGAGCACATTTCCTAAGTGATTGCAACTTATGGACATACTAGTGAGTCAGGATGTGAAGAGCTGCTAAGTTCTTCAGAGTCAGGTGACACATATGATTGTATCCATTCATGTCTCTTATATTCACTTTTTCTACCACTGCATCTCTAAATCTTTTCACATCTGTCACAGAAACTGGTTTTCCACTCACTACAGATATTTCTTTATCAAGCCTACAAACAATTATAGCGATACTTTCTAACTGAAGAAAAACTTGCATTTTTGATATTCTGTATGTCTCTTCATGGAGTGTCCATTGCAATTTTTAAAAGAACCCACCTTTCCCCTGCACAAACATTAATATAGGCACTGATATCCCCTTTTAATTTTAAAATAGAAAATTGATGAAGAGTACAGACCTTTCAATTATGACTTTTTCTCTTTCATTTTTCTCTTGGTGATCTCATTCATTACCTTCATATTTTTCTTTTTCAATTATATTTTATTGTTTATGTAACTACAGTTGTCTCAATTTTCCCCCTTTGACCCCCTTCTACCCAGGACTTGCCCACTCCCTCAGGTAATCCCCTCTATTGCCTATGTCCATGAATCATGCATATATGTGAATATTCTTTGGCTACTATATTCCCTATACTGTACTTTACATCCCCATAACTATTCTGAAATGACCAATTTGTACTTTTTAATCCCTTTGGCATTTTTTGCCCATTCCCCCCAGACTCCTCTCCTATCTGGCAACCATCAAAACATTCTCTGTATCTATGATCCTGTTTCTGTTATGCTTGTTTGTTTATTTTGTTTTTTAGATTCAATTATTGATACATATGTATTTATTGCCATTTTATTCATATTTTTGATCTTCTTAAAGAAGACCCTTTAACATTTCATATAATACTGGTTTGGAGGTGTTGAACTCCTTTAGCTTGTTCTTGTTTTGGAAACTATCTGTCCTTTGATTCCAACTGATAGCTTTGCTGGATAGAGTAATCTTAGTTGAGGGTCCTTGCTTTTCCATCACTTTGAATATTTTTTTCTCAAGGTAGAATTTGTCAAATGAAACAGGACTTTTTTGGTTGGTTGGTTTGTTTTCCTTAGAGAATGAATAAAATTAGAAGGGAGTTTATTATACCATAAATGCTTATTATAGCCTGTGGGATTCAGTAAAAGTATTCCTTGAGTACTTACATGTTTTTATTCAGAAAAATAACCTCAAATTCATAAAAAGCCAGACTCAATTTATGCTCTACATTTTATGTTTCACATTGTAGTAAAATTTGAATGGGAATGCAATCACTGACTATACTCTTTTTAAAAAAAGTTTTGCATAAAGTTCAACGTAGAACTTTTATGCTTAAGCGGGCAAAGAAGGCATGTCATCCTAATGGTGGTGTTGGTGAACCACTTCCAATTAACCTTTCACCTCCTGGACTTGATTCAGCTTTTTATTAAATAGTCACATATTCATTAGCTGGCTGAGTGTTTGTGGTCTGCAAGACTTCTATGGGGGCTGATAATTCCAAATACAGTGTTCCCTTTCTCGCTTTTTCCCAGGAAATAAGAACCGGGACTCTGTTGACCATGAACTTGGAAGTAATATTCTGAACCTTGCCGGTGAAAAATAGGCTCAGGAAAAAAAAGTTGCATAAGCCATTTAGCATTTGCGAAGTTTTATTTAAATTGTGGTTGTGGCTTCTTGAAAATTTGTGCTATGCAACTCATTTATGGTCCCTGTGTATTCCTCTTTGGTCCTAATAAGGATGTTGGTAATCACAGGTCTATAAGAACTATAAAGTTCCCTTTTTTGTTCATATGTTGTATATTTGCCTCCCTTGCAGATTCATTTAGAGTTAAACAGTTTAGTTGTTTTTACTGATGTGTTTACCTAGTTTCTGGACACCAAAATGCTGTGCCAACATATGTTAGTGCCTCTGAGTAACTACATGGTATACTTTTTTTTCCTTCTTTTTCTTCTTTTTAAATTTTATTTTAATTTATTTTTTCAAATACATTTGTCTCTGCCTACCCCCCACTACTTTCCCTTGCCCCCTCCCTCCTAACCAAAGTAGTGATTTAGAAAGTTCTAATTGTTCAAAGAATGTACCTGGGGCATTAGAGGCCATAATTGCTGGTTAAAAAATATTCTGGACACTTATTTAGCCTATGCTGATAAAACTAATTTGAAAGATAATGGAAGATCTGTTTAAATGAAATGGATTTCAAGCTTAGCCAACCCCTGTGGGAGAAATACAGGGTGGTGGTATGAAATACGAGATTAAAAATTAGTGGCCTCAATACATGATTTTGACAAAATGACATTATGGCTTTAAATTAATGATACAAAAAATACTGATACAGTCATATTAAATTACAAAAAAGTGGGCTTAGCTTCAGTCCTCAGTCCATTTATTTCTCCTTTTATCTCTTCACAAGCACCTAAAAATCTTAATTCACTATCCTTAAAAATCTATTAATTTCCCATTGCCTCTCTATGCCTCAATTTGTTAATAAAGATTTTCTTTCCCTTGACTTAACCCTAATTGTTTCTGCACTTTCCTTCCATTATTCCCCTACACAAAGTCTCCCCTTTAGTTAGGCCCTGTATGAGTGGTTCTACCTCCTCTACTTGGAATGTCATCTCCAAAAAATGTCCATCTGGTAATGTTCTGCTCAAGATGCAACTCTCTGTTTGGTTTTCCTTTACAATTCTCAAGCCCATGTTGCTTTCTTATTTGTGAGTTTCTAGAACCCTAGTCTGTTTGTCTTTAAAGATAAAGTCTTACCCATAATTTTATCCCCAGAATTGGGCACAAGACTGCAGATTAGAATGCATTCAATAGCTATTTGTTGGATGAATTAATGTATTTATGTATTTGGCACATTTTTCTGTTCACTAATTTGAGTAGTGTATCATCCAGAATAGGGTAAATTAATGGCTTATAAAATTAGGGGGCATGCATGTTTTGATATTTAATTGTTGGTGTACAAGAATGCCTCTGATTTCTAAATACTGACTTTGTGTCCTGCTGCTTTGCCAAATTCACTTGTTAGGTCAAGTAGGTTTTTGGTGGAGCCTGGAGGGTTTTCTATGTACACTCGTATGTCATCTGCAAACAATGACAGTTTTACTTCCTCCTTTCCAATATGGATGCCTTTTATTTCTACTTCTTATCTGATCACTGTGCTGAGTCTTCCAATACTATGTTGAAGAGAAGTGGTGAAAGCGGACATTCTTGCCTTGTTCCCGATCTTCATGGGAAAGCTTTTAGTTTTTGCCCGTTGAGTATGATGTTGGCTCTAAGTTTTTCATATACGGCATTTATTATGCTGAGGTATAACCCTTTTATTCTCACTTTGCTGAGTGTTTTTATCATAAGTGGAAGCTGTACCTTATTAAATGCTTTTTCTGCATCTATTGATATGGTCAGGTGTTTTTTGTCTTTCCTTTTGTTTATGTGATGTATTACATTTATTGATTTGTGAATATTGAACCATCCTTGAATCCCTGGAATGAATCCCACTTGATCACAGTGGATGATCTTGATGTATTGCTGGTTGCAGTTTGCCAATATTTTACTGAGGATTTTAGCATCTGTGTTCATCAGCAATATTGGCCTGGAGTTTTCTTTCTTTGCTGTGTCTATCTGGTTTTGGGATTAGGATGATGCTGGCCTCATAAAAAGAGTTTGGGTGTGTTCCCTCTTCTTGAGTTTTTTTGAATAGTCTGATGAGGATAGAGGTTAGCTTTTCCTTAAATATTCTGTAAAATTCTCCTGTGAAACCATCTGGTCCAGGACTTTTGTGTTCTGGGAGGTTTTTTTTAAAATTTATTTTTATTTTTTATTACTGCTTCAGTTTTACAAGTAGTTATCAGTTTGTTCAGGCTTTCTCCTTCTTCATCATTCACTGTTGGAATATTACATTTTTCTAGAGATATGTCCATTTCTCCCAAGTTTTCAAATTTCTTAGCGTATAGTTTTTCATAGAAATTTCTTACTATCCTTTGTATTTCTGTGGTATCAGTTGTATTCTCTCCTCTTTCATTTCTGAGTTATTTATTTAGGTTCTCTCCCTTTTTTTCTTGATGAGCTTGCTTAAAGGCTTGTTGATTTTGTTTATCTTTTCTAAGAACCAGCTGCTGGATTTATAGATCCTTTGAATTGTTCTCACAGTCTCTATGTCATTCAATTCTGCCCTGATCTTGGTTATTGCTTTCCTTCTACCTGTTCTGGGCTTTGTTTGTTGTTGTTCCTCCAGTTCTTGCAGACGTAGGGTTAGGTTGTTTATTTGAAATGTTTCTATATTTTTTAGGTAGGCATATATTGCTATGAAATTCCCTCTCTGAACTGCCTTTGCTGTGTCCCATAGGTTTTGGACTGTTGTGTGTTCATTTTCATTTGTTTCTAGAAGATTTTTGATTTCTTCTTTGATCTCATTATTAACCAATTCATTGTTTAATAGTGTGATGTTTAGTCTCCATGAGTTTGAATGTTTTTGAGTTTTTTTCCTTGAGGTTTGTTTCTAGTTTCAGGCCCTTGTGGTACACGAAAATGCTTGATACAATTTCGATTTTCCTGAATTTATCGAGGCTTGTTTTGTGTCCTGTCATGTGGTCTATCTTTGAAAATGTTCCATGTGCATTTGAAAAAAAAGAAAAGTGTATTTTGCTTCTTTTTGGATGACGGGTTCTATATATATCAGGTACATCCATTTAATCTAATGCATTGTCCAGTTCCACAATATCCTTGTTGATATTTTGTTTGGAATATCTATCCATTTTTGATAGTAGTGTTTACATCCCCTACTCTAATTGTGTTGCCACCTATATCTTTCTTGAAGTCCTTCAAGATTTTTCTTACATATTTAGGTGCTACTGTGTTGGGTGCATGTATCTTTACAATATTTATGCCTTCTTGATGTATTCACCCCTATTGTGAGGTGTCCTTCTGTGTCTCTTTTTATGGCCTTTATTCTGAAGTCTGTTTTGCCTGATATAAGTATTGCTACCCTGTTTTTTTGTTCTTTTTTCCATGTGTGTTTGCTGGGCATGTTTTTTTCCAATCCCTCACTTTCAGTCTGTGTAGGTCTTTGGTTCTGAGGTGGGTATCTTGAAGGCAGCATATGTGCAGGTCCTGTTTTCTTATCTATCCATCTACCCTCTGTCTTTTGATTGGAGCATTTAATCCATTTACATTTAAAGTTATTATTGATAGGTACTTATTTATTGCCATATTACCCTCCTTGTACCTGTGTTCCTCTCTCTGGGTACTGTATTATTTAGAATAGGGTAAGTTAATGGTTTATATAATTAGAGGACATGCATGTTCCCATGGATTGATTCACCTTGTGTTTACTCCAGATCCTAGATTGTTGGAGCAGCTTGTACTGAAAACATTTTTATTGTTGTATCAGAAGGAAAAGAAGCATGGAACTCACATCCTGGCTCTAGAGCTTCTGCTTGGAAAAAGATAGAGTTCATTTCAGCCTTTTTTGAGTAAACAAAATGCAACCTGTTGGGTTCAACAGAGTAGACATGTTTAATTCATCCTCAGGGAGGAGCATACTAAAGAAGGAGTTTTTGGAAACTTAGTAATACAATCTACCATATAACATAGTGCCCATTTTTAAGTCACTTTGATGGTATTTATCTTACATATGCAACTATAGTATGAAATCAGGGGCCTAAGTGAGCAAGTTTCTTTCAAAAATTAGCAGCAGGCTGTCTACAATGAATAAATAACAAGAACTTAGAGAATTATGAATTAGGGTAGGTTACATCATTTCTCATAGTCTGGACTATAAGTTTCATAATATCCCTCTGATGAAATATAGACATAGGGGCACTGTTGCTTGCATTTTTGTATGAATAACCTTGTTTCTGACTTCATATATTCCCAAATCTGAAAAATAGGGAGTTGAATGAACTACCTTGCTTGATGACTTTCCAGTCTGGTGCATTTCTCCACAGTCTACTCCCCTTTCGATTCTTGCTGTTCTTATTAGCACAGGCCATTTCGGATATCTGAACATTGAAGCAAAAATTTCCATATTGTAGGACAATAAACAATTAAGTCCCATCATCGTTTGTCTTTTCTTCGTCGATCTGTGTTAGCATCATTAGCTTTAACCTAATAACACCATCTTTTATTATTGAATGCATTTAGAATTCACTTTGTTGGTTTAATTTTTTATTTTTCCTTTTGCAAAACATCCAGAATGGTTTGTTAGAATATATTGAGTTTCTTATGCCCACTTTACTTCCTTTTTTAAAATTTCTCCCTCTCTTTTTCCCTCCTTTTCCTCCTACCCACCTCCCTCTCTCTTTGTCTCTTCCTTTCTCTCTCTCTTCTGAATTCTTTCTTGCATGCCCTTTATTCCTCCCTCCATTACACATCCTGTACCTTAAAAATCTATTAATTTCTCTTTTTCTCTCTCTTTTTTTTTAATGGCCAACAAATAGGAGTTGAGCTTGTTAGAGTCTTTCGTTTACTGAATGTCTAATTAATACCAGATACTTTGCTGAGGATATTGGGGCTTTTGTAATATTTAGGTCAGACTAAATATGGCACATTTTTGTACACAAAATATTGGTTCTGCTGATTGTAAACTTGTAAGTGAAAGGCATTTGAGACCTTATCTGGAGAATTCAGACATCCTTATTTCTCTTAGTCATCCCCAGCAAGAAGAAAAAGGGAATGACTTTACCTCTCCATGTGTACTTATTCTGAATATCTGAAATAAGTTCTCTTTAACAGGTCCAAGCAGCTCACAAATTTGATTTCATTACTGATATTACAGCTCTAGCACCACCTTGGGCCCTTTAAATAGTAAAAAGTACCAGACTCTGTACAGAGTTCCACTGAAGGCTCTTTTAAAGCAAAGTAATAGCAGCAGTCCTTTAATGGATTTCAAGCTGATTATGAGTGCTCCAGTCTTTGTTTATCCTCAGACTTGTAAATATGATAGTGTTAGGGTTTACATACAATTCCTCCTCTTATCCAGATGCATGGCCTTATTCTGTCTTTTCAGGATCTCAGTGTAGTTCATGTTCTGAGAAGAATTCATATGCTCATCCATTCATTCCACAGATATTGTGGAGCACCTCCTGTCAGGTACCCTGTTAGGTGCTGAGGCTCTACAGGTAAAGACGCAGTTCCTGCCCTCAAGGAAATAATCTTATTGCATACAGAGGTATAGATGCTACAATCCAAATAAGCCCTTGGGTAAAGAGCCATCAGATGGAGAGAGACCTCTGTTGGTCTATGGTGTATATACTACTGCCATTATTTCTCTGGCTTGATGCAGTGTTCCTTAAAGTGTAGTAATGAGTCTTTAGATTCCATGTAGGAAAAAGACGCAATTTGTTGCTAGTGTGTATGTTTGCAGAGAAGTTTTTTAAGCAAACATGTCTTTGAAATGTATCATATATACAAGAAATGCATAATAGTTTATAGCTTGATGTATTACATGGAATAAGCATGCTGTGTCCTGGACCTGGATCAAGAAACAGTAACTTACCAGCCTCCACAAGTTCCCTCATACCTGTGCTCATACCTAGGAAGGGCTATCCTGACTTCTACTACCACAGGTTAGTTTTGTCTGGTTTTGAGCTTTATGTAAGTGCAGTGCCATCACACACCTGGTATTATTTTCTGTCTGACTTTTCTGAGCTGACTTTATGTTTGAGATTGATCCATTTTGTAGGATGCAGTTGTAGTTTATACATTCTTTTTGATTTATAGGGTTTGATCTCATATTTCATTGTATGAATACTCCACAATTTATTTATTTATTCTGTGTTGAGAATTATTTGGGTTCATGGGCTTTCAATACCATTATAATCTCTGTTTTGGTTCGGAGACTTGGCAAGCAATGATAAACACCTGGATCTGAATGACATTATTTTCATTTTCTTATATTTACTTTTTTGGTTACTTTTTGTTTATGACAAGTATTATTAGTTTTTGTTATGTTAAGTGGTGATATAAAGTTTTATTTTAAGTAACTGGATTGAAATAAATAATTGATTTAATATATTTTAATATTAACAGAGATTTAATATTATGACAAATATCATGGAGGTGGAATTCAAATAGCTGAGTTTAGGATAAAAAGGTTTAGAGCCTTGGTGTTTTTTTGTTAGAAAGTAATAATTTACATGGCCAGGGGATTTAACAATCAATGTTCTCAACCAATTAGTTTAATAACTTATCAGAATATGTGGGATTAATACAGGCTTGCTTTGTTTTCTTTTTAATTTTTTTAAATTTATAAATCATGTTTATTCTATTACAGTTGTCTCAATTTTTACCCCTCCACCCATCCCACACCCTCCCCCCACTCCCACAGTCAATTCCCACTCTGTTGTCCATGTCCATGGGTCATTTATACATGTTCTTTGTCTAGTCCCTTCTTCTTTCCACTATTGTCCTCTTTCCCCATCCCATATGGTCACTTTCAGTTTTCTCCATGTCTTCGTGCCTGTGGTTTATTTTGTTCACTAGTTTATTTTGTTGAATAGAGTCCACTTATAGGTGAGGTCATATGGTATTTGTCTTTCATCAACTTATTTCACTTAGCTTAATACTCTCCAGTTCCATCCATGTTGCAAAACGTAGGAGTTCCATATCTCTCTTTCTTTTCTTTTTTTCTTTCTTTCTTTCTTTCTTTCTTTCTTAAATGCACATTGGTTTTATTTATTTTTTTAATGTCAAACGTAATTATAAAATATTAAAAAATTTACAACCATCATAAAGTCTCAGCAATTAAACCAACATGACACCAGCATAGAAATAATCAAGTAGATCAATGAAGCATAATGAGCATTCTAGAGACAAATGTATATATCTGTCTAATAATGTAATATATGATTAAGTTTATATTTCAAATCAATGGGTAAAATAAGCCTTATTCAACAATTAAGTTGCATGGACTATTAGTACTTGCAATAAAACAAATATAGAGCCTTATTTCACACATTATTCAAGAAATATTCTGGTGAGTTAAAAATCAATATGTAGAATTTAAGGAGTTTTAGGAGAAAATACAAACTAATATTTTTCTTTTTTCTTTTCTTTTCTTTTCTTTTTTTTTTATTGCCTGACTAAAACGTCACTGTAAAAAAGCTGACCTGCAAGCTCTGGATACTTCATTTCTAAATGTCACAATAATCACGACAATTTCATGTATAAAACTCAAGAACAATGTACATTTTGGGTCAATGTCTATTGTTAAAAATATTAGATTTAAATCCATAGTTCAAAGATGCTTCATTATAATTTCTAATTTTTTGGACTATTTTTTGTCTGATTTGACTAGATCATCATTTTGTCTCTCTTTCTCTTTTTAAAATTAATTAATTAATTAATTTATTTATTTATTCAAATACATTTGTCTCTGCCTCCTCCCACCACCCTCCCCTACTCCCTCCCCCAACTCTTCCCCTTTGGATTTGCCCATGAGTCCTTGCCATATGTTCCTTGACTTGCCCCTTCCCTTCCTTCCCCCCTACCTCCTTACCTCTTGTCTCTGTTGGTTTCTTTTCCTTTCAGTGTTACTGGTCTTATTTTCCTTGCATCTTTGTATAGTTGGTTAGGTTCCACTTATAGGTGAGATCATATGGTATTTGTCTTTCGCTCCCTGGCTTATTTCACTTAGCATAATGCTCTCCAGTTCCATCCATGCTGTCGCAAAGTTTAGTAGTTCTTTTTTTCTTTCTGCTGCATATTATTCCTTTGTGTATATGTACCATTACTTTTTGATCCAATCATCTACTGATGGGCATTTAGGTTGCTTCCAACACTTGGCTATTGTAAATTGTGCTGCTATGAACATTGGGGTGCATAGGTTCTTTTGTATTGGCGTTTTGGTGTTCTTAGGGTATAGTCCCAGCAGGGGAATCACTGGATCAAAAGGCAGTTTCATTTTCAGCTTTTTGAGGAAATTCCACACTGCTTTCCACAATGGCTGCACCAGTCTGCATTCCCACCAACAGTGTACTAGGGTTCCCTTATCTCCACAGCCTCACCAGCACCTGTTGTTTGCCAACATCATATTCTATGGGCAAAAAATAAAAGCTTTCCCACTAAGATTGGGAACACGACAAGGATGTCCGCTTTCACTGCTTCTTTTCAACATCGTATTGGAATTCATAGCCACAGCAGTCAGACAAGAAAAAGAAATAAAAAGCATCCAAATAGGAAAGGAGGAAGTAAAGCTATCATTGTTTGCAGATGACATGATAGTATACATAGAAAACCCTGTAGACTCAACCAAAAACTCCTCAAACTAATAAGTGAATTTGGCAAAACAGCAGGATACAAAGTCAACATTCAGAAATCAAAGGCATTTTTGTACACCAGCAATGAAAGAGAAGAAGAAGAAATCAGAAAAAAAAATACCATTCAATATAGCAAGAAGAAAAATAAAGTACCTAGGAATAAATTTAACCAAGGAGGTTAAAGACCTTACGCAGAAAACTAAACAACATTGAAAAAAGAAATTAAGGAAGACACAAATAAATGGAAGCATATACCATGCTCATGGATTGGAAGAATTAATTCATCAAAATGTCCATACTACCCAAAGCAATTTATAGATTCAATGCAATCCCTATTAAGATACCAATGGCATATTTCACAGAAATAGAACAGACATTTCAAAAATTTATATGGAACCATAAACGACCCCGAATAGCCCCAGCAATTTTGAGAAAGAAACACAAAGTAGAAGGGAATACAATACCGGACATCGAACTATACTACAAAGCCACTATACTCAAAACAATCTGGTACTGGCACAAGAACAGATCCATAGACCAGTGGAACAAAATAGAAAGCCCAGAAATAAGCCCAGATCTCTATGGGCATCTAATATTTGATAAAGGGGGCAGAAGCATAAAATGGAGCAATAACAGCCTCTTCAACAAATGGTGTTGGGAGAGCTGGACGGCTACATGCAAAAAATTGAAATTGGATCATCAGCTGACACCATACACAAAAATAAACTCAAGATGGATCAAAGACTTAAATATAAGTCGCAACACCATCAAAGTCCTAGAGGAGAACATTGGCAGGAAACTCTCAGATATCCCACGCAGCAATTATTTCACTGATATGTCTCCTACAGCAAGGGACATAAAGGGAAGAATAAACAAGTGGGACCTCATCAAAATAAGAAGCTTCTGCATGGCAAAGGAAAACATCAGCAGAATGAAAAGGGAGCCAACCGTATGGGAAAATATATTCGCTAATGATACACCAGATAGAGGTTTGATCTCCAAGATATATAAAGAACTCACTCGACTTTACTCCAAGAAGACAAACGATCCAATCCAAAAATGGGCAAAGGACCTGGGCAGATACTTTTCCAAGGAGGAGATACAGAGGGCCCAGAGATATTTGAAAGGATGCTCGGCATCACTAGCCATCAGAGAAATGCAGATTAAAACCACCGTGAGGTACCACTTCACACCGGTCAGAATGGCCATCATAAACAGATCAACAAACTAATATTTTTCTTACCCTGAGTAAATATTCAAACCCAGAAGCTATAAAGTAAAATATTGACAATATGACTATATTAAACATTTAAGACTGTACAGTGTTTTTTATATATATACATAACTTTATATATATATATATATATATAAATTTAAAGGACAAGTCATAGAATAGGAAAGTATTTGCAACACATCTAAAAAAGGGTTAATGGTTTGTTTTGTTGGGAGTTTTTTTAGGGAAAAAAGTTCTACAAACATTTAATCAAAAAATGGATAAAGAATACCAAAAAGTCACTTAAAGCTTTTTAAATATAATAGAAATAGGCAAGAAATATACAAAAACAGGTTCAGTTTCAACAAAGAATAAAGGAACAATGAAAATAACACATCATTGTCATAATCAGATTAAACATATTAAAAAATATTGGTAATATCAAGTACTGGCAACTGTGAAAGGAACTGAGTATTCACAGACTCTCTTTCTTCATCTTAAAGCAGACCACTTAGCATATTTTGCAATGCTGGTTCGGTGGAGGTGTATTCTTTTACCCTTCTTTTGTCTGGAAAACTCCTTTTTTCCCCTTCTATTTGTTCTATTTTAATTGAGAGCCTTGCTGGGTAGAGCAGTCTTGGTTGCAGGCCTTTGCTTTTCATTACTTGGAATATTTCTTGCCACTCCCCTCTGGCTTGCAGTGTTTCTGCTGAGAAGTCAGGGGATAGCCATATTGGGGCTCCCTTGTATGTTACTACCTCTTTCTCCCTTGCTTGCTTTAGGATTCTCTGTTAGTCTTTGCAATTTGCCATTTTCATGATGATGTGTCTTGGAGTGGGCCTCCTTGGGTTCCTCTTGAATGGGACCCTCTGTGTTTCCTGGACTTGTGGGACTTTTCCTGTCCTCCAATTGGGGAAGTTTTCCATCATTACTTTTTCAAACAGGTTCTCTATCCCTTCCTTAGCCTCCTCTTCTGGTATCTCTATTATATGGATATTATTACATTTCAGGTTGTTCTGCATTTCCCTAAATGCCTCTTCATTCTTCTTGAGTCTTGTTTCATTTTTTGCTCTTTCTGGGAGCTTTTTTTCTACCGTGTCCCCCGTCTCGCTGATTCAGTCCTCAGCTTCATCTAGCCTGCTTTTGGTTCCTTCTACTGTGTTCTTCAATTCAGAAATTGTATTCTCCATTTCCTGTTGCCTCTTTTTGATAGTTTCTATGTCCTTTTTCACACTGATATAGTTTGCAGTAAGTTCCTTGTAATTTCCCTCTAGTTTTTGGTAATTCTCTTTGATCTTACTGAGCTCATTGAACTTCCTTAGAACTGTTGTTTTGAACTCAATACCTGGTAGTTTAATTGCCTCTATTTCACTTAGTTCCCTTCGAGTGTGGGGGGTAGTATTTCTTTGTCTTCCCATTATTTATAAGTCTCTTCTTTTTTTGCTTCTGCTTCTTAAGTTGATCTGTCTTGATTTCCTGACTTTGTGGTGTGAACTTCTATGGTAGGTGACCGCTGGTTTTACTTTCTGGATCTGCCTCTGATGATGTCATATGTCTTCCTTGTCTGACTTTAGACAGTCTGTTTGAGACTTCCAGGAGTCTACTGTCTCTGGCTGTCTACTTCAGCTGGTAATCTAGTCACTGTGCACTCAGCAGGCCACCTTAGACAACTCAGGGTGGGGTGGAGTCCTCCTGGGGGCGGGGTTATTGAGTCCTCTCACACTGCTGCCATATGGGGGAGGAGTCAGCCCTGGGATCCTGCCAGCTACTCTCTCCATTCTCTCCTCAAAGCCTCTGTCCCCAGTCTCTCCTCAAATGTCTCCAGACCTCTCTGCACTCCCTTTAGCCAGGGATCTACTGTCTGTGGCAGCACTCTGCACTCCGCAGACGGCTTAGACAGCACAGGGCAGGGTAGAATCCCACCTGGAGGTGGGACTATTGGGTCCTTGGACGCTGTTGCCGCTCAGGAGGAGTGGTCTCTGCCAGGCAAGATGGCTGCTACCGCATGGGGATGAGTCAGCACTGAGGTCCTGCTAGCTACTCTCTCAGTTCTCTCTCCAGAGCCTCCTTCCCCAGTCTGTCTCAGGCGTTTCTAGCCCACTCTGCCCCCACTTTCGCCAGAGTCCAGGGTAAGTTGCTGCATATAAAAATTTATGCGTTGACCCCTTTAAACAGTTCTTTGTGTCTCCACCCGCCAGTCTCAGGTAGAGAACAACCCTGCCACTTTTTGCAGCTGGCTGTTTTCTGTGTACTTTTTGGGCTCTGGTGCTATAGGCTAGAGATCTCTGCTTTTGGTTTAGACTCTGCTCTTCTCAGGGGGATCCAACTGGCCATTTCAATATCCTTCCAGTGCTGCCACCTGTGGGTGCCCCTCTGGCCTTCTCGAGTCTCTACTGTATTCCTTACCAGTTAGATTGTGCAAAAGCCAATTCTTATGTCTCTGAGGTTATAAGGCTCCTCTCTCACTATTGTTCACTTGTTTGTTCTAGGTGATTTCTCCACAATTTAGTTGTAATTCCAGGTTGGTCCTAGAAGAAGGCCAGTGTGACTTCCACTCATTGCTCTGCCATCTTGATTCCCCCAGGCTTGCTTTGTTAAGGTCCAGGGAATATCTGGAGTCAGAATGCCAAGAATTTGTTTGAACAGGATCAGGTAAGACCCAGAGCAAGACATCTGAGCACCAGGAAGACAGAGAGTAATGCAAAGATGGTGACCATTTGGGATGGGGTTCATGGACGAGTGGGCTGGAGAAGCAATGCTAACTGCATAATTCTTTCTGCATCCTGAGACTCTGATCTCCCATTTGTATTAGGAATATCAAATAATTGACTTCATTCTTACTTCCTCCTCCTCCCCTTGTTACTTAATTATAGTACTTGCAAATTATAATGCACTTATTAAGTGCAAAGCACTTTGTATAGTTTATGCCATTTAATTTTACAAGCCTACAAGGGAAAGTAGCACAGTGTATGTACTATGGTAGACAGAATATGACCACTGAAGCTGTCCATATCCAAATCCCTGAACCTGTAAATCAGTTACTTTACCTGCAAAGGGGAATAAAGGCTGCAGATAGAATTAAACTTGCTGAACAATTGACCTTAAAATAGGGCGGTTTTTCTGAATTTTCTGGATGGGCTCAATGTAATCACAAAGGTCCTGAAAAGCAGAAGAAAACAAAAGAGAGAGTGAGAGTAACCTTGTTGCCTTTGAAGATAGAAGAAGAGGCCTGAAGATGGAAAAAGAAATGGGTTCTCCTTACAGGAGACAGAAAGAATCACCGCCCTACAAATGCCTGCCTTCATTTCAGGGCAGTGAGATCCATATCAAACTTCTGACCTACAGAAATGTGAGATAATGTTTGTGCTGTTTATGCTGCTAATTTTGTGGAATTTGTTATGAAATCCAGAGAAACCAGAACAACTACATCAAAGTAATTGGGGTGGAGGCAATGTAAGGAACTGATCTCAAGTTGATAACCTAAAAGACTGCATTGATAGCCTGATCTATATGACTCCAAAACCAATACTCCTGATTGTTAACTCCAGTGATTCAGGACTATAACACAGGTTGAGTCATTTTGTCACTTTGATATTTTTATTTACCCACTGGATGGGAGAAGGAAAATCAGATAGGCTCTAAAAGTCTAAGAATTAAAAAGAGTTGATTATCATATGTATGAAAGAAGTTTTGGACTTAATGGACCCAGTGCACTTTTGTATAAGTTGCTATTTATAAGATAGTTCATGATGCTCATAACAGAGAAACCAACTCAAACTGGCTTAACAATAATAGAAAAATTTTAGAAAACATAAAAAAACCCCAAAAGTTCACTGCTTTTCCAGCTTCAATTTAGACTTAATGCAGCATTGCAGTGAGGTCAAAGTTACTTCCTTCCCTCCCTCCTTCTTTCCTCTCCTCTCCTCTCCTTTCCTTTGCTTTTTTCCTTCCCTTCTTTTTCTCTTTTCTTCTTTTTCTCTCTATCTTCCTTGCCTTTTCTTGATTACATTTAAAATCTAGCTTTCCATGGATTCCAAGATCACTGTCTGAATCTCCTAGGGCCATGTCTTTCCTTTGCACAAAAAAATGAGAAATAAAGAATGCCTTTGTACCACAATTCTCAAAAAAAGGGGGGGAAACAAAACAAAAACAGAATTGAAAAAGGAAAAAAAATAAATTTTCTGAAACCACACTGATTCCCATACAGATATTAGGAACCCCCAGAAGGGAGACTGATTCTTGTATGACAGAGAGGCAGCCAAATAAACACCTGAAGGAGGGAAAGCGATTCTACCAAGGAAGTGGAAATGATATATAATACCAAAAATTCATTTCCTTCTCATTGGGGAAGCTAAAAACTGAAATCCATTTCATTTACAATTACTCTGGCAGAGCAATTCAACCAGGTGGTAGCTGCATAAAATATAATGATTTTATTGGCACTCATGTTGCTTCCATATCTTAGCTATTGTTAATAATGCTTCAATGAACATAAGGGTGTATACATCTTTTTAAATTGGTAGTTTTGGTTTCTTCAGACAAAAGTCCAGAGGTGGAATTACTAGGTCATATGGTAGTTATATTTTTAATATTTTGAGGAACCTCCATACTTTTTTTTATAGTGGCTGCACCAATTTACATTCCCACCCACAGTGTCTATTTATAGATGAATGGATGAAGGATGATAAAAGGAATGAAATAAAAAGGAAGGAAATCTTGCTACTTGTGACAACATGGATGGACCTAGAGGGTATTATGCTAAGTGGAATAAGTCAGATAGAGAAATCAAATACCATATAATTTCACTTATATGTCGGATCTAAAAAGCAAAATAAATGAACTAACAAAACAGAAACGAACTCATAGATAGAGAATTAATTGATGGTTGCCAAATGGGAGGGGGATGGAGATGAGTGATAAAGGTAAAAGGATTAAGAAGTACAAATTTGCAGTTGTAAAAATAGTCGTGGGGATGTAAAGTACAACATAGGGGATATTACAATAATATTGTAATAACTATGTAAGATGTCAGGAGTAATATATTTATCAGGGTGATCACTTTGCAAATTATATAAATGTCTAATCACTATGTTGTAAATCAGAAATTAATATAATAGTATATCACCTGTAATTTACAAATAAAAAGTATTTGTAGAGTCAGGAACTTCTGGCCAAGATGGAGGCATAGGTAGATACGCTTTGCTTCCTTGCATAACCAAAACAAGGACAACAACCAATTTAAAAACAAAAAACAACCAGAACCACCATAAAATTGAACTATATGGAAGTCCAACAACCAAGGAATCAAAGAAGAAACATTAGTCCAGACTGGTAGGGGACCCACAGCAAGGCAGTAGACTGTGCAGTTCTGGGTTGGCTGGCTGACTGGGAGACTAATGACTCAAAACCTATACCTGTAAAATACTGCAGGGGTTGCGAAGGCAGGAGGAACTCCCAGTCTTATATGAGAGTTCATTGGCAAGTGGGGCTGGAGCAGAGCTAGTGAGTGGCGTTGTTTTCTCTGTGACCTCTCTCCCACAGAGAGTGACACAATGCAGCAGGGCGGTTTACCCTGCCCTGGTGAATACCTAAGGCTCCGCCCCCTTGCAGCATAACAGGTGCACCGAGACAAAGAAATATGGCCCAAATAAAAGAACAGATCAAAACTCCAGAAAAAGAGCTAAGTGATGAAGAGATAGACAAACTACTAGATGCAAATACTGGTAAATCAAAACTCTAATTTATTGAGTAGGGTGGTAAATCAGGATGCTCACAGAAATTATTGAGTACAGACACAAAATAGAGGAACAAGAGAAAGCTATGCAATGAGAAATAAATAAAAATGTACAGGGAACTAACAGTGAAAGGAAGGAAACTGGGACTCAAATCAAGGATTTGGAACAGAAGGAAGAAATTAACATTCTTCCAGAACGGAATGAAGAAAGAAGAATTAAAAAAAAATGAAGAGAGGCTTAGGAACCTCTGGGACAACTTTAAACTTTCCAGTGTCTGAATCAGAGAGGTGCCAGAAGGAGAAGAGGAATAGCAAGAAATTAAAAAATTATTTGAAAAAATAATGAAGGAATACTTCCCCAAATTGGTGAAGGAACTAGACATGAAAGTCCAGGATGCTCAGATAGTCCCAAAGAAGTTGGATCCAAGAAGAAACACATCAAGATACATCATAATTAAATTACTCAAGATTAAAGATAAGAAGAGAATCTTAAAAGTAGCAAGAGAAAAGGAGAGAGTTACCTACAAAGTTCACATAAGACTACCAGCTGATTTCCAAAAGAAACCTTGCAGGCAAGAAGGGGCTGGAAAGAAGTATTCAATGTCATGAAAGGCAAGGACCTGTATCCAAGAGTATTCTATCCAGCAAAGCTACATATACAATGGAAGTGCAGATAAAATGCTTCCTGGATAAAGTCAAGTTAAAGGAGTCCATCATCACCAAGCCCTTATTATATGAAATGTTAAAGGGACTTATCTAGAAAAAGGAAGAAGATCAAAAACTATAAACAGTAAAATGACAACAAACTCACAGCTCTCAACAAGCGAATCTAAGAAAACAGAAGCATAAACAAACTAAGCAAACAACTAGAAGAGGAACAGAATCACAGAAATAGAGATCACATAGACTGAGATCAGTGGAGAGTGCGGGAAAGGAGGATGGGGGAAATGGTACAGGGAATAAGAAGCATAATTGGTAGGTACAAAATAGACAGGGAGAAGTTAAGAATAGTATAGGGAATGGAGAAGGCAAAGAACTTATATGCACAACCCATGGACGTGAACTAAGAAGAAGGGGAATGCTGGAGGGAGGGTGTGTGTAGGGTGGAGGGGAACAGAGGAGAAAAAAATGGTACAACTAAAATAGCATAATCAAAAAATATATTTAAAATATTTTAAAATCAAAACACAAATCAAAAACATTTTATGGGATCTTGATCTAAGCAGTATGATACAACCAGTGAAATACTCAATGAAAGGACTCTAGATTTGTTTATTGTATTTTCTTTCTGGGTCTTTTTTTTCCTTGGTCTATTTCAGCAATTTTCAACCAGTGTGCTATAACAGGCACACTGGTGTACCACAAGAGTTTTTTAAAACATGCAATACCTGACTATTTAGTCATGGGCACTGACTACTTTTCCCTTAGATTGTCAAATGGAAAAAAGTAACAGCCAATGCAACAATAACCACCTGTGTGAACGAATCAAAATTATACCTACTTTTTTTTGTTAGAGAGGCAAAAAATATAATAGATTTTTCTGGTGTGCTGTAGAATCTTAGTATTTAGTTTATGTGTACCGTGAGATTAAAAAGTCTGAAAATCACTGGTTCATTGAATAGGGTATTAAAGCATTTCTTGAAAAACATTATTTGGCAGGACTCCATATAAACAGCCAATCTCTTTATTTACTTAGCAGCTATTATTTCCTCACCAAATTATAGATTTTTCTCTATTGCCTTAAAAAACTTAGTAACTGAGCAGTGAGAGAGTGACAGTCTTCTAGATTATATTTCTGTTTATAAGAACATTCATGTCCCCATTACATTCGTAGCCAAGGAAATATTAATTAGCTGCCAAAAAATAGTTCTGTCATGGAGTTCACATGTTTCTCATCAGAAGTAACATATGCTTGAATGAAAACTGCAGAACTGTACCCACTAGAGATAACATTTTTTTATTGAGTTTCATTATGCTTTTCTTTTTGTTTTTTTAATCATGTCTGAACTACCAGTTAAACATATGTTATGGATTGGAAGAATCCATCATCAAACTGTCCATACTACCTAAAGCAGTTTATAGATTCAATGCAATCCCTATTAAAATATCAATAACATATTTCACAGATACAGAACAAACATTTCAAAAATTTAAAGGGAACCATAAATGACCCCGAATAGCCACAGCAAGTTTGATAAAGAAGAACAAAGTAGGAGGGATCACAAAATTGATATCAAATTATATTACAAGGCCATGGTAATCAAAACAGTGTGGTACTGGCATAAGTACAAACACATAAATCAATGGAACAGAATAGAAAACCCAGAAATAAACCCATGTCTCTATGGTCAATTAATATTTGATAAAGGGGACAGAAGTATAAAATGAAGTAAAAATAGCCTCTTCAACAGATGATGTTGGGAGATATGGACAGCTACATGCAAAAAAATTGAAATTTGACCATCAACGGACACCATACACAAAAATAAACTCAAGATGGATAAAAGGCTTAAATATAAGTCAAGACACCATAAAAGTCCTAGAGGAGAACAGGGGCAGGAAACTCTCAAATATCTCACACATCAATATTTTCACCTATATGTCCCTTAGAGCATATGTCTCACAGAAATGGTTGAGTATGGTTGCAAAATGGAGGGAAAAGTGAAGTCTATGCAAAGTGAAATAACGAAAAATATACAGGGAACCAACAATAAAGGGAAGGAAACCAGAACCCAAATCAATGATTTGGAGCAGAAGGAAGAAATAAACTTTCAACCAGAACAAAATGAACAAGAATTCAAAAAAGAGCAGAGGCTTAGGAACCTCTGGGACAACTTGAAATGTTCCAACATCCGAATCCCAGGGGTGCCAAAAGGAGAAGAAGAAGAGAAAGAAATTGAACACTTTCTTTTCGGGTGAGGAGAGTGGGGAGAGTAGGGGAAAAGGTACAGGGAATAAGAAGCATAATTGCTAGGTACAAAATAGACAGGGGGAGGTTAAGAATAGTATAGGAAATGGAGAAGCCAAAGAACATATATGCACGATGCATGGACATGAACTAATGGGGTGGGAAATGCTGGTCGGATGGGGAGTTCAGGGCAGAGGGGAATAAAGGGCAGGAAAAAAATGGGACAACTGTAATAGCATAGTCAATAAAAAATACATATGCAAAACAAAAACATTTGAAAATACATTTAAAGTATTTAGTACAGTGCTTAGTATATAGAGAGCATGCACTTAGCATAGCAAATATCTTTTTTCTTTTTTTTAAATCGAACCCTCATACCAGGTTTTACAAGTGAAGAAACTGAAAACTGAAGTTTAGAGGTTAAATAAGTTGTTCAAACTTTCAAAATCGAATGAGTACCAGATTCATATTAGTTTCCCAAACACTTTTTATCTTGTATGGGCATTATACACTTTTGGCATGAGCTATTTAGTTTCTAGGTCTAACTGTATCTGTCTGCCATTGAAAGCAAGATTTATAAGGAAAAAAAACTGATTGTTTTTGCACTGTTTTCCCAGGATTTAGCATAGATCTTGTCACATAAGACATCTCCAAAAAGAATTTATTGAAAAAAACCAATGAATTTTACACACATAATTTTCCAATCAAAGAAAACCATGATTGATACCCATAATAATTATAAAATGATGAACATATTATTTTTTTGAAGTATTTCATATATGACTTATAGGCACATTCCATATATTATACAATTAGTCTTTAGTCATTCATGGGGTGTATGTTAATTCTGCACACCCATTTACAATCATTGAATTAATTGTGAATTATAGCACTGATTTTAATGAACCTGGCTGCCCCAAATGTTAACAGTTTGCTCTTGAACAGGATTTGTGGTTATTTCTGCTGACAGACTATCTGAACTAATACTTCTTAATTTGCAATCCGGCAATGTAGAGAGAATTTTTACTGGTGTGTGAATATTCGTGATGTAACATTATATATGCAAATAAAACAAATGTTGGCAAAAATAATTATTGCTGCTTAGGGGAAGATTAATAGTCACAGTCTGCCCTGTTTTCTGTTAAGGTTTAATTTAATTGTATGGCATGTATTAACTAAGAAAATTAATTTGGGTTTAATTATTGTGTGTGGCTGTTAATGTGCACACTTTTGATGAATATTTACACTGAACCAGCAACCCAGCAACTATGCTTATGCTAATCTGCTCATAGGGAGTATATGATGGAGGAGGTGGCTTGTACTGGATGGATTACAAGTGCACTGTTATCAGTAGTTTAGTAGTTGTGATACAAGGGGAAAAGCACTGGTCTTGGAGTTGGAAGAGCACAGGATTTGGGTATTGGTTCTGCTATTAAGAAGCTATGTATAGCCCCACACTTCAACTGGAGAGAGGTAGAAAACCAATTTACCCTAGGAATTTGTGTTGAGAATTAAATGAATTAGAAAACAGATTTGTGAACTGTAAACTGCTGATTTAAATGATTGCAATGTCTATAGTAAACTTTTCATCTACATACACATTTAATGACAGATTTATTTAAAAAGTCAAAAAGGAATAAACAGTTACCTACGGGGCACTCAAGAGAGCATTTGTTGATGAATAAAATGTTGATTGAGATTATATACAGATGAACTTCCATCCCTTCACCACAAATATTACCAATATTACCATGAATAAAAAATTCATGCAACAAGAATTATGGTCAAATCATCTGGAGGTTTGTTCATTTCAAGAAATAATTAACACTGTGAAATTCCTGTATGGTTATAGTTAAAGATTAAGATACATGCATTTTGGGACTAGACTGACTTGATGTAACAACAGCAGCTGAGTGATTGGGCTGTTTATTTTATGTATCTGAGCCTCAGTCTCCTCATCTGAAACCTGGGGTCATAACTCTTCCAAGGGCCATTGTGAAGATTAAATGTGGCAATGTATGTAATGTGCACAGACATCAGCCCATGGAAGTTTCTTCGTAAATGTTAGCTGTGCCTCCCATAGAAAAGCTTAACATTTTAATACATCTCTTTGCAATGGCATATAACTCTTGAAATAGAACAACAAATATCTCTATATGAAAAATGAAGATTAACTCTGGGCCTGGATACATTTCATGTTCATATACTCAAGACCTTTTCTCCTCCTGTTCTCTCCTTTCACCCTGGCCTATGAGGTTCCTTTAAGTGAGTAAAAGAATAATGTTGAGTTGTTTCATCACACACTAGAGTTCAGTTAGCTCAAGAGGGGCAGTTACAGCTCTGTTTCTCCTTTGATTGTTCTACTCATCTGTATGATGTCAGGGAAATAAATGTCTCAGAAGAAGTGATATATAAGAGGTGTTCTGGGACAGGCTGACCTCGGGTTAATGACATCTGGGTTCTTTGGAAGAGAATACATTGCTGTAGAAGCCTGCTGTATTCATTCAATAAAGAGGCTTTCTTCCTCTCTTCACATGTGTGTGATTCTCATTTTCTGACACCAGACTGAGGGTCCCAGCAGCACTTTACAAATGCAGGTCAATTGGACAGAGCCTTCCATGCCTTTTACACTTGTCTGTCATGGAGGAGATTTGGCAGGTAAAACTTTACCTTCATAGAAACTCATGCAATTAATCAGCAAATATTTATTGATTGTGTACTTTGTGCTGGTTACTATTCAAAGTGTTGGACAGTGGAGAAAACAGACAAAATTAATACCTAACTTGTATTGAGTGCTCTTACATCACTGTGCTCAGGCTTAAATAGCTAATCTTCACAAAGTTTGTGGGGTAGCTCTCATTAGTTCTCATTTATAGTTGGGGAAGCTGAGACTTACCCAGCTTAAATAACTTGCTCAAGGACATATAGCTAGTGAATGATAGAGCTGGAATTTGAAACTACCAAATCTAACTTGCATTATAAGCATCATGCTGTATCCCCCACAATGGGAGCTAAAAAATAGCAAAGAGATGTTATAAACCAAAAGTCAAATGACACTTTTGTGGCTAAGCAGACAGCAGCACATTTAAAGAATTTATATATATATATATATATATAAAATATATATATTTAATATATAATATATATAAATATATATGCACACACATATATAGACACATTTATATACACATATATACATATATACAGAATATACACACAGATTTTTCAGGATTCAATTTCTTATGTTTTAAAGGTTCTGTAATACTCAGTTGACAGTGCATCTTGCAAAATATATTTGCAAAATATTAACATCTCTGAGTGGCATTTTATTTAGTAAAATGAAATATTTTATCCACCCACAAATGGTTCAGAGGTAATAATAGGTATTAAGTGCTCAATGCAGTGCCCAATACATCTTTGTTAATCAAAGTTATTCCCTTCCTTGGGGTTATTATTTTTCAATACAGACGTGTTGTTTTCCTTTGCTGTATTGAGTGAAAATCCCTTATGAACAAGGACCTTATAATTATTTTAAACAATCCCAACATTTCTAACCTTTTTCTTCATGTTCACCCCCCTCTAGTGCCTATTCTAGATTTGGAATACCTTGCAAAAATTAATTTTTTTATCCTATGATGCAAAATACTACTTGACTGCATTTTTACTTTTACCAGGTTTGGTAGAAATAATCTTACATTTTCTCAAATTCCTGAACACCAGCCTTATACCATAGAGTGTGGAATTGACCTGGATGAAGAGCTCACTTGATTATTTTGATCATTAAAGATAATTTCTAAAAATCTTTTTTGGTCCCTAGATTTTCTGATCTCTCATTTCCCAGACAAAATTCAGTGTTACCACATTTTCTCCTCTCTCTGCTTGTGAAGACAAAAATTGCTGTCATACTTGAGTCTGGGATTACAACCCATGTTTGAGTGTCATTTCCATAAATGGCCAAAAAAATTTTTAAACCATTTTACTGAGGTATTATCAAAATGTAAAAAAAACTGTACATATTTAATGTACACAACTCAATGAGTTTGGGGCCAATTATATACTTGTGAAACCATCACCATCATCAAGACCATAAACATTATCTATCGCCTCCCAAAATTTCCTCCTGCTCTTTTAATTATATTTGTCCATGTATGTAATAGGAACATTTAACATAAAATATACCTCTTTAGGAAATTTTCAGTATATAATGCAGTGTTACTGACTCTTTCAGCACTGTGCCATATATATATATATATATATATATATATATATATATATATGTATAGTAGATCTTCAGAGCTTATTTACCTTGCATAATTAACCTATGATGCAAATTAACCTATGATCACCTCCACATTTTTACCTCCATCCAGCCCCTGGCAACCATTCATTCTATGAGTCTGACAATTTTCAGTTTTTTCCCAGGTTGTCTTCCTGACCCTCCATGGATCTTCTTTAGGAGTTGCCTGACCAAATGCTAAAACTACCTGCAGCTAGTGGGATGGATTCATAATAATACAGCAAATATCGCTTCACTTTCCTGAGCATTTAAAGAATAATTCTCTCCTCCTTTCTTTCCTTTAGTGAAAATGCGAACTGAGCTTGTTAAAAGGAATAGGCAGCATCTTCAAAAGCTGAGGCCCCCTGGGCCTTCAGGAACTTGAGCTTTGTCGAGTAGCTCACATTGTCTTATGAATTCTGATGAGGCCTTTGAATTTGAGAAACCTGAAAACCAAATCCCTCTTACTTTTTATTCCTTTTTATTAACTTAAAGAAATTTTTATTCCTTTTAGTTTTTAACACTCTAAACTACACAGATTTCTGTAGTTTTGTTCTGTGTCTTGCTTATGTGGATAGTACACTGAGAAATACAATTTTGAGAATTGAAACTACATTATCAGAGATCTACTTTCCCCCATTCAGAAAAGACATATACCCTTGATTTCAAGTCTTCTTAAACCTATAAACAAACATTTCCTTAGTTCTCACCTTTTCCTGACAATAAACATAAACAAACAAAGAAACAAACAGAAACTCAGAGCATTTGGGTGCTTGGAAAAATTAACGTGTTGGAAATGAAAACATGATATATTGGGAAAAATATTAAAATAAAATGACATTCATTTATATCCTTCTAGTACTCTTACCCATCAGGTTATTGTCACAAATGGACTATCACTGACCTCCTTTCCAAATTAATCAAAAAAGCATTCCAGATTCTAAACTTTAAAGCAACTATAAGAAAACATACCACTTAGTCAATTTACTAAGGTAACTGTCATGACATTAATCATGTAAATGATTCCTTCTTTCCTTCTTTCTTCCTTCTCCAAGCAATTATTTAGAACTTCAAATGAGGACACATAATAAACCTGAGGATGTGGACAAGGCATGCAGAACCTTAGGAAAGGCTTACATGGGAGATTCCAGGGCTCTATGACTTTACCATAAATTTCTTTTAAAAATAGAATGAGGAACTGCCCTGAGTGGTTGCCTCAGTGAATTGAGCACTGAACTGTGAACTAAAAGGTTGCCAGTTCAATTCCCAGTCAGGGTACATGCCTGGGTTGTGGGCCAGGTCTCTGGTTGGGGGTGTGCGAGAGGCAACCAACTGATGTTTCTCTCACACATCGATGTTTCTCTCCCTCTCTTCCCTTCCCTCTGAAGATAAATAAGTAAAATATTTAAAAAATTTTTTAAAAATAAAATAGAATGAGGAATTACTGCTGGCTTCCCATTTGCTACAATTTCCTCCCTGAGGAAGCAGTCAAGTGGATGGAAACATACCCCTCCTTTGACTTGTAGCCCAGTTGCTAGAGCAGGCTAGCAGGCACCCTGTTGAAGTTAGCAATCACTGTTCTATCCTCTGCCACAAAAGTTCCAAGGGAACTCATTGGTTTTAGGTAATTGAAGGCTTCCAACTTCCAATACAAATAGGGAGCATGGCAAATAATTTGTCATGACTTGACATTGGATACCATAAAAAATAAAGGGATTTTTAATAAAAAATTAGCATGAGGAAGAGAATGAGGAGAAAGTGAGTGAGAGATATTTTTAAGCTTGGGGAGATTGAAACATTTGAATATGAGTACATCTTATCAGAAACAGGTAATGAAAATTAAAAACTACCTTGATGTCACCCTCCTATAAAAACATAAAGAAACAATGAACTGCAATGATCATGGAACACATTTGTGACTTTGTTATGCTTGGTGACTTAAAGTGTGGCTTATGTTGACCATGGAACCAAGGGAAAAATATGATAACACTGGGCTTGAAGCGTTCAGCAACAGATAAGAAAATGTGGGAGCTGAACTTGGTTATTTTGTTCATTTCTCTGTCTATATGTCCTGATATTTAATTCTATGGAATTAACTTGAGAGAAAATCTCACCTAAATGGGGCTGTTACGATAAATTTTCATAGATCCTAAAACAGAATTTGGAAAGAAGAATAAAAACAGTTGAATTATTTAGCTTGGAGGAGTAAATAACTAAGAAATGGTTAATAATCAAATAGCTGGAGCAATCCCCTTTTATAAGGGGAATAAATAAATATCTTTGTGTGTGCATGTCTTTATATGTATATATACACATGCAAACATATATCTATACTATATTTACTTGCAAAAGAGGCAAAATGAAAATGTATAGTAGATTCAAATCAAAATCAGTTAACACCAATAAAATTAATTAGATTTAAAGGGAAAACCATGAAGATTATTCCACCTTTTTTTCACAATTTTTAAACCCTTCTAGCAACAGGATATACTTATTCAACAACATATGAATAGGGACTTATTTTATGTGAGAAGAGAAAAACTCTGAAAGATGTCAGGGCTTTACTTAAACCCTGAGGAGAAGAAGGGTGTTGTCCGCAAAGTGAAATGGCTGGTTTTAGGCATTTAATGAAACTTGGAGGCAAACAGTTTATAACCCTGGAAATATTTAATTTAGGGAGGTTTATGTTAAGATAATAAAATAATTAGCTTTTCCTCATTAGAGGCATGCGGGACAGTAGGGTGATGTGTTCTGGAAAATTACATTTCTGCTCTTTCACTGACGTAACATGTGTGGATTGATTCAGATCAGATAGCTAACTGACAGACGCTTTAACATATTTACCTTGTTTTAACTAATTGCCTGTTCAGAGTCACTGAAGGTACCATTTTAAATTAATGACTTCTAGGTAATAAATGCAAACATGTATCTACTGAGAACTTAGAAATGAATAACAAACTCTTTGTTGTTTTTCATCTACGTTCTCAATTCTGGGTTGCCTGATACATACATTAAAGAGGCAATGGGCTTTATGTCAGATCTGACCCACTGCCTGTTTTAGTAAATAAAGTTTTATTGGAACATAGCCATGCCCACTCCTTAGTGTTATTTGTTGCTGCTTTCCCATGACAAGGGCAGAGTTGAGTAGTTTCAACAGACACCATAAACCTACACAGCCTAAACTATTTACTGTCTAGCCCTTCCAGAAAAATATTTGCAAACTCTTGTCTTAGAGAATACCCACCTCATTATGGTATTCTGGAGTTCTTGGCCAAACATTGTTATAGCTCTGTTTCAATGAACATACGAAAAAGGTTACCAATGGAAAGTACTCATGCTTAGAAAATACAGTGCAAATGTGGCATTTTATTTCAGTCATTATTTTAGTCTATATGACTCCTTGCACATTTCTTTGGATACAGTCTGTATGAGTTGATGAAATTCAGGATTAATTTTGGTGACTAATGAAATATGGCTTAATTTGGCTTTTCTATGTTTCACAATTCATGCTTTTTTGCCACTTGACTATATTTAAATTATTTTCTTGGCTTATTACAGCTATAAGGAATTGATAGAATATCCACATTGTCCATTCTTTCTTACCCCAAAATATTGTTAATGTGACATGAAAAGAGGAAAATAATTTTAATTCACTCCCAAACTAGAATCTTTGCATTTTGCCATTTTTCTTTCCGAGTAAAGAAGAGCACTGGCTTCGCTTGCCCCTAAGGTCTGTGTAATTTTCAAATTTTGAAATAGAGGAATATGGCTGAGAGGGGAGACCTTCTTGTCAAAAAGCAGAACAAAACATAGAATTCTATGCTAATGAATTGATGAAATGTCTTATTTAGTTTTTCTTAATAATTTTTCTGTCATTTCCAAAGGAACTTTATTTTTATTTGATTGACCTACTCTTTTTAAAGTAAATGTCTTATTGTTTTATTTTATGAGTCTACTTTCTTTGCTCCACCACATACAAACTACCTAATCCCAGAAAAGTTTTATTTATTCATTTATTTTTTATTAAATTTATTGTGGTGACAATGGTTAGTAAAATTATTTGGTTTCAAGCATACGATTCTATGATACCTCATCTGTTTTTGCATTGTATGTTTACCACCCAAAGTCAAATCATCTTCTGTCACCATATATTTGACCCCTTTTCCCCGTAACTAATCCCTAGCACCCTTCCTTTTGGTAACCACCATACTATTCATTGTCTGTGTCTGAGTTTTGCTTGTTCTGTTTTGTTTGTTGACTTATTGCTTTCAGTTTTATATCCCACTTATGAGAGAAATTATATGATTCTTGACTCTATCTCTGACTTATTTTGCTTGGCATGATATTCTTAAGATCCATCTGTGCTGTCACAAATGGCAGCATTTCATTTTTTCTTATGGCTGAGTAGTATTCCATTGTTTATATGTACCACACCTTCTTTATTCAATTATCTATTGAGGGATACTTCGGTTGTTTCCACGTCTTGGCTGCAGTGAAAATAGGGGAGCATATATCTTTGCAAATAACTGTTTTCAAATTTTGGGGGTAGAGTTGCTGGGTCATATGGTAACTGTATTCTGAATTTATTGAGGAATCTCCATACTGTTTTCTGTAATGGCTATACCAATTTACATTCCCTCCAGCAGTAAATAAGAGTTCCTTGTTTTTTACCACCTCTCCAATACTTGTTATTACAGGTCGTGTTGTTAATAGCCATTCTAACAGGTGTGAGGTAGTATCTCACTGTAGTTTTGATTCGCATTTCCCTAGTAGCTGGTGAAGTTGAACATCTTTTCTTATATCTATTAGCCATTTGTATGTCTTCTTGAGAGAGGTGCCTATTCAAGTCCTCTGCCCATTTTTTAATTTGATTGTTTGGGGTTTTTTTCCTGTTCAGTTGTATCAACAAAGTTAAAAATGGTCATATCGCTCAAAGAAATATATAGATTTAATGCAATCCCCATCAAGATCCCAATGGCATTTTTTGAAGAAATGGAACAAAAAATCATCAAATTTGTATGGAACCATATAAGACCTGAGTGGCCAAAGTACTCCTAAGGAAAAAAACACAAAACCAGAAGTATCACACTCTCTGACTTCAAATTATACTACAAAGCATCAGTCATCTAAACAGCAGGGTATTTGCAGAAAAACAAGCAGACTAATGGAACAGAATTGAGAACCCAGAAATAAAGTCATACTTGTATAGGCAACTAATTTTTGACAGGAACCAAACACATACAATGGACAAAAGAAAGCCTCTTCAATAACTGGTGCTGGGAAAGTTGGAAAGCAACATACATGCAAAATAATAAAATTAGACTACTATTTGTCCCCATATACAAAAGTTAACTGAAAATGGATCAAAGACCTAAATATAAGACCTGAAAGAATAAATCACATAGAAGAAAACATATATACTAAACATATGGACCTTGGTCTTAGAGAGGGTTTTATGAATTTGACCGCACAGGCAAGGGAAGTAAAAGCAAAAATGAATTAATGGTGCTATATTGAAATGAAAAGCTTCTTCACAGCAAAATAAACCACTCACAAAACAAAAAGGCAGCCAATTGAATATTTGCAAACAACAGTTCTGAAAATGGCTCAATATCCAAAATATATAAAGAACTCAGAGAAGTTTTAAAACATCTGAGTTCTTAGGCACAGCTTCTCCTTTCATTATTTAAAAAATTTCTGATTCATTATACAACAGACCCTTCTACTAAAAACTAAAATTTATTGTCGTAGTAAATACACAAGAAGCCCATTTTCATTTTCTAATAACTAGAGTTCTAGATTTTCAGTGGAAAAATGAAGAACACTTACTCTTTAAATCAAGTTCATATCTAACTTTTGACCACAAACAGGGACTGATTGAAGAAGTACAGATAATTCGTATCCTGGGAGAAAGTAGAGATGCCACCTAAGAGTTCCTTAGAATTAATATTAATTTATTTCATTCTTTAAAAAGAATAGTGAACATTAAATGCCAGGGACTGTGCGTAGTGTTGAAAATAAAAGGAGAAAAACACTGCATCTGTTCTTAGTGCGCTCAGTCTCATGGGAAGACCTGTACTCCAGGCTGAGAGACTGACCAAGGTGATGACACATGTATTTAGAGGATGCATGTGGGATAGAAAGAGGCGAAGAGGCCTGGAGGAGTAGGCAGGGGCTAGATCTTGCAGTTATGTCTACACTAATAAAAACAATCTGTAGTATTTAGAAAACAGTAGGTTTCTGAGAGGTACAGATCACATTGAGAGTGAATAGTCAGGAAGGTAACATTCAAATAAGAGACAGAAAAACAGGTAGTCAACACATTTTGTTTGCCTTAAATGTTTATGGTACTTGAATAAACAGTACAATTTATATAAAGTTGTTTTTTATCATCATGAGGATGGCAAAACACAGAAGAAATATGGACATCTTTTGAATATTTATTTGTAGGATTTATTTTACCAGAATCTAAATCTCCCTGTGAGTCTAAGTCCTTCATTTCATGCCTTTGCTTGATTGATTTTTGTCTTTCATTCTCCCTGGGGACATTTTTGGTGTCACAGCTGGGAGAGGGCGTGTTTCTACTGCCATCTACTGAGTAGAAGTCAGGAGTGTTGTTTAGCATCCCCCAATGCACAGGACAGCCCCAAGACTAACAGCTATTCTGCCCAAATGTTAATCGTGATAAAGTTGAGAAACTCTGATTGAGAATTGTATTTTCTGAGTCCATCCTGCTCACTGTGTATGTGGCCCAGGAAATATGAACAGGGTTGAAGGCTCATGCTAGATACCCAGTACAACCTACAAGATTAAAAGGAATTAAAGTCCTCTAAATGCACAAGCCTAATTTAGAGTTTGTGGTTTAACTTTTCAGTCCCCAGTGGCCAAAGGAAATGAACCCTGTCCACTTCCAGAATTCAACTTTTTATATCATTATGATTAGGCATAGCAGTTGTAGGGCTTTTGTTGCAGAGAATCACCTTCATAATTCACCTGAGCACCATTTCATTAAAAAAAATATGGTTCTTCAGTGACCAGAAGGGAGGAGAGAGGGGGATAAAGGGGGAAAGAAAGGGAAGGGGCAAGTCAAAGAACATGTATAGAGGACCCATGGTCATGGACAACTGGGTGGGGATTGACTGAGGGAGCTGGGATGGGGGCAGGGGAGAACAACAGGGGAAAATGTGGGACAGCTGTAACTGAACAGCAATAAATGAAATAAAATAAAAATAAAAGGCAAAAAAAAAGAAAGAAAAATTCAGTTCTTGGAAGAAGAGTACACTTAACCCAGTACACATCTGTGTTTGCTTATGATGTACTTCCTTAACCAAAATATTCACAAGGTCTTTTCTATGCTACATGATATTTCCCAAGTTAACCCTGTATCCTTGTGTTCATAGTTTTGTTATGAATAGATTTCCCTGAATTTTCTTGCTGCAATGGAAAGTTGCTTTATGTTTTTATCCCTCTCTAAAAAGAAATGTGTTTCAGAGTATTTAGAAATTGAAGAATTGTATTTTAATGCCTTGGAAAGAAAGGACTGGTGGTATTCTGTTTAAATATATATCCCATATAATTTATTGCATTTCTGGTTTACCTCAAGCTAGATTGGAGAAATGATGAGCAATTAGGAACAATAGAGCAATAAAGGCACAGGCGTAATCTTTCATATAGGACTCTTAGGGGAAGTGGTATGAATTAGTTCTGCAGAGTTAGACAAATGACAATGGCAGAGCTGTATCCCACTCTACAAAAAATAAATTACAAAAGAAAAGCCAAAAAATTGCCCATAAAAATTCTTGTGATAAAACACATTCAGCATTCCATCCCAAATAAATGCAAACACATCTTTTAGAGCATTTTTCTTACATCTCTGGATATTTTAGCTTCTTTTAAATGCATTAAAATCATTTTTCCTCACAAAGAGGCCAGTTCTTAATTTTGGAACCCTATGGATGGAACAAATGGTAACCTCCAAGGAGAACAGTGGGAGACTTTCTGAGAGGAGTACACCCCAGGGCACATACCCTCATCTGGTTGAAACTCTGTGAAACAGCATGTTCTACCCTCATCATCTGTCTGATTTTCTGTTGTTCTTCTTTTCTTCTTGGAGAGAATGATAATAACTTCTTAATTTATTTCTCTGCCTCACAGGATATTTAGAAATGACATTATACTTTTCTTTTTCTCCTGCAGTCCAGACTGTTAGAGACTACTAGAGTCTACAAATATACAGAAAAAGTATAAATGAAAATTCAACTGATCCAGTTCTTTTCAATTTGCAAATGAAGAAACTGAGGTTCAGTGGGGCAAAGCAACTTACTCAGGACAGCAGAACCACAGGCAGATACACGTGTTTGATACTGTGGCATTCTCCCAATGGAGCCTTGCTTCTCAGACCTTGGGGACAGGCTTGCCAGACAGATATGGCAAAACAAACACAGAATGCTTGGGACATAATTATCCTAAAATATATATATTCATTTTTTCCTAAAATTCAGATTTAACTGAGCCTTCTGCAAAGCAGCCTGAGATTATAGGAGCCCTGTGCCCTTAGTTAATGGGAACATTTAAATGTATACACACCATTGATTATGTCCCAAACCCAGAATTTTCTCTTGATAGTTGTGTGGGTTTTTGTTTTTGTTTTTATTTTGTTTTGGTTCCATGGATTGAACACCAAAGATAGAGCAAATGTTGTAAAAATAATTGAGGGTGCACAGGGATATACTTTCAGTTAGATGCAGTGGATTCATTAGGTGAATCCTACCAATGAATCTCCATTGCATGGATGCACCATTCTGCAGTCCCATGTAGGGTGGGGGAAGCAAGCACTGTGGTATATCCTGATATGCATTCTTAAGAAATTCTAAATTCTTTCAAGAATTGTATAATTGTTATTTATTTTGCTTCATTAAAAGATTCTAAATTCTTCTACAAAAAACATTAATAATCACTTAAGAAAATAGAAATTTGAAAAGAAAAGTTAGTTCAACCTTAGTCATTTATAGTTTATTCATTTATTTATTCATGTATCCTACAATCATTATCTCCATGCTTTACCAAGATAATATGATACTTGGCTTCTACTGTAGAAAAACTTGCTCATTAATGTTGCTAGAACTAGTATAACATGAATGTGGCTTTTGTTAATTTCTAGTGCTTCTAGAGTAATCAAGTATCTTTCCAGGAATAAATTATTTAATTACCATGTAGACAAATTGCTAGCAACGCTCCATAAATGAAAACCTGATTTATGTTCTAATATCTTAGGTAATCTTTCCAAATGTAATATTGCCCAGTCCCTAGAAATGAGAAACTAATCTATTTGTACCATTTAACTTTTGTTAGTGGCATGATGTGGTTAAGAGTACAAAATTTGGAGCTAGGATGCTGGATGTGATCTTGGGTAAGTCACTTAGATTCTGTATCTCTGGTCCTGTTTTCTCATTTGTAAAGTAGGGATAATAAAAGTGCCTCCCTCATAGCCTTCTTGTAAGGGTTAAATAAGTGCCTATTAAATATGTTACCGATAGAACTGAGCAAGGCTCCTAAACAGCCTGATGTAATCATTAGCTGTTATTATTCTTTTGTCTCCTTCATTCTGTCTGCACATCATGACACCTAGGACCTTTGGAATTTTTTTCCTTGCTTACTTTCAAGATTTTCTGTGGTCACAACATTCCCTTTGCATTGAATGCTGACTTTGGGATATCTGTGAGCTCCAACTCCACAGCCATGAGCCTAACTTTAGCCCACTTTTACACCAGGCCATAGCTCATGGGACAAAAGGGCAGGTCTAACTCCTAGGATCCTTGCTTACATAAGGAGTTTAGTAAGGTGAACTCCTGTCTGTCCTGTTCATCACTCTATCCTCAGCTCCTAGACTTTGTGTGATTAGGATATAACACATATTTGCTGAATCAAGAAAGAAAGAAACACTTTTAAGCACTTAAGATTGAGGCAGTATTTTTCCTAGACCAGGAGAAGCTATTATAGTTAATTGGATGCATATCATTATAGAAAACAGAGTAGATGATCAACCTCCTTCAGATCTGGAATGTGGCATGTGCATATGGAAAGACTCTTTGACCATTTCATTTCTCACTTCATATAATTGTATGATATCACTCAAGCAATGGGTTTTCCCAAAGTCATTACAATTCTCATTTCCCTTTACTAAAAGAAACACTAACATTGAAAATAAAGTTTTCTTGTGTAGGTATTATTGCTTATTTTCTTTTTTTGTTTTCTTTTTAAATATATTTTGATTATGCTATTATAGTTGTCCTAATTTTTCCCCCATTTGTTCCCCTCCACCCAGTACCCCCTTCCTACAGCAATTTCCCCTTTTTAGTTCATGTACATGGGTTGTGCATGTAAGTTCTTTGACTTCTCCATTTCCTATACTATTCTTAACATCCCCCTATCTATTTTGTACCTACCAATTATGCTTCTTAATTCAGTACCTTTTCCCCTGTACTCCACCTTTTTGCTCCCCACATCATAATAAACCTCCATATGATCTCCATGTCTATTAATTCTGTTCCTGTTCTAGTTATTCACTTAGTTTATTTTTGTTTTTTAGGTTCTCTTGTTGAGAGTTGTGAGTATATTGTCATTTTACTGTTCATAGTTTTGATCTTCTTCTTTTTCTTATGTAATTCCTTTTAACATTTCATATAATAAGGGCTTGGTGATGATGAACTCCTTTAGCTTTACCTTGTCTGGGAAGCACTTTATCTGCTTGCATTCAAAATGATAACTTTGCTGGAGAGAGTAATCTTGGTTGTAGGTTCTTGCTTTTCATCACTTTGAATACTTCTTGCCTCAAAGTTTCTTTTGAAAAACCAGCTGATGATCTTATGGGAACTCCTTTGTATGGAATAATTGATTGAGTTTTGATTTTTCTCTTTCACTGATCTCATCAGAGGCTATCCTCCAGACTTCTTTCTTGAGCAAAGATCTGTTCTTAGAACTCCTCTTTTCTATTAAGTCATTCTATTTCTCATTACTTTCATTATTTCTTTTAATTAGAATTATAGAGCTTAAACATTTTTTAAAGATTTTATTTATTTTTTAGAGAGAGGGAAGGGAGGAAGAAAAAGGGAGAGAAGCATCACTGTATGAGAGAAACATGGATTGGTTGCCTCTCGCATGCCCTTTACTGGGGTCCTGGCCCACAACCCAAGCATGTGCCCTGTCTGGGAATAGAACTGGTGACATTTTAGTTCACAGGCTGATGCTCAACCCACTGAGCCACATCAGCCAGGGCCACATAATTAAACATTTCGTGCTAAACTTTCACAAAAGTTTTTTTTAATCAAAATATAAAAGATCTATGACAATGCACTCTAATATGAAAATGAGCTTCTTAAATCTTAGTATCACTGGTAGTTTCAAGTTAAATTTAAAATTAATCTCTTCTTTCTTTTGGTCTTATCTCTCCTATTAGCTCTTAAGTAAGTGGAATGCTTGTCATTTCAGAAAGTTCTAAAGGAATGTCAGTCAGGTACTTGAGTTTATTGTTTAGCTCTACAACTAAAGGTAGAGTGTTTTTATCTTCTAATCCTAGCTCCATATATCTTCTTCAGTCTAGCTGGTCCTCCTGCTATAAACTTTGTGATGAAACTATTATTATGCAATGGAAGTACTAATTAAGGAGGTAAGAATTCAGTGAGCACCTGAATGCAATTCATCCCCTCTCCATCCAGAGAGACCTATAATTTCTCAGGCTGATAACATTATCTTCCTTAAGTCATTTTCTGGTACTGCATCTCAGAACATCTCTCTAACTCAGGGTAGATATTATGGTTGTCTGTTGGTTATTTTTTTTTGAAATATTTATGAAGGCTCCTCACAGAAGGTGTAGCTCTCTCTTTCCATGAACATAATAGCATTAAAATTTTCCTCTTCCTTTAAAATTACATGTGACCATGTGACTTGTTTTGATCTTCTATCAAAAGTAACATGAGGACTATGAAAGTGAGTCCAAACTTTCTTCAATTCTGTTCTCCCTCTTCCAATCTTTTTGGCTATGCTCCCACAGTGGCTGTTCTGTCAACCTGGGTTCTGGAGTGATGGCAAGGATGACATAGAGTAGAACTCTCAGCTGCCAATGATGGAAGGTAAACAAGAAGTAAGTGTTTGTTGTTTCAGGCTACTAAGATTTGGTGATCATTTGTTACCATAAAAAAAAAAACTACCCTTTTCTGACTAATACAGTTCTGCAACGTCTATTCCCCTTTTTCCTTCTTGTTAGCCCCTGATTTTTATTTGTGGTTTCATGTAGTTTCCGAGAAATCGACTTCTTCCATACTTCAAGACTGGAGTATATGATTGGTCTAAAACAATTGGCACATTCCATCCCCTGAAGACAAAAATTGATTCAGGATTGAGCACATGATATAAGATTGTCTAATCAAAATACATCTCAGGAGAATTTAAAAGATCATTGTAATGATGCAGCTTTCTTTACTATTCAATGTGAAAGAGGAACCATGTATTTCTAGATGTTTATGTTTTCCTTCTTGGGATATTGAAAGGACAGGCTTTGGGATTAAAAGGACACTGTAGGTAAAGAAGAAACATAGAGAAAACCAGATCTCAGAGACATCATTAATCTGGAAAGTCAAGGTTTACTGAAAGTCAACCATTACAATAATTTTGCATGCCAATAAATTGCCTTCATTATTTGATCTACTTTGAGCCTATTTTTCTGCTACCTGAGACTATAAAGACTTAAGCCGATGTGGTGTTTGAGTGTTAGCTCTCTGATGGGATATGCCTGAAAGATGTATAAACATCACCACTGACCTCCAAAACCAGACTATCCTGTATTATAGCAACTAGGAAGAACTGATCAGTAAGGTATGGTGAATATAGATGGAGAATGAGTGGCCATCACACCAGAGGCAACATGAAATGCCATAAAGAAGTATGTTCAAATCCTGTATTGTCTGCTACAAATCAAGCTTGTGTTCTTGCAAAATTGATTTGGCCTTGCTGTGCCTCAGCTATCTTATCTATAAAATAGTGATTATTTGCTACAAGTTATAAATGTGATAAAGCACATAAAGTTCTAAGTATGTAGGATAAGTTATTTTTACTCATGAACTTTAGGAATCTTTCAGTCCCAGTGGACACTGCTAACTTTAAAAGAGCCATACTGCCTTTTCTATGGCAATAGAATAAAGAGACTTTTATCACTTGTACCTCAGAGAATATATAGTGGAACCCTTATTACCTTGTACCTTAGAATAAGTTACTCCACCTAAATGAAAGCCGTCTTTTAATTACTTAGGATATTATGTGTGTGTCTGCAGAGACAATTCCAAATGCTGGAAAGACAACTGGAATATAGTTTAAATACAATATTTTAAAGCCAAAGTTCTACTTATGTGCTCAATCTCCTGTACGTCAAAACCAGGGTGTTATCTCTGGTGCTTTCCTTACTTTATCACATTGATTGATTTGTCTAAGCTTATTCTAAAGGTCTAAATACAAGGTAGAGAATTCCTATAACAACTGTGATTACAAGTATTTCATGACCATTTCTTTCTAACCCTTTTATCTCCATATACGTAAGGTGGTGATCTCTAAGGAATTCCAAGCTAGCAAAATTTGGGTTTTGTTAAATACATACTTAGAAAAGATCAAAAATTATTTCATTCAAAAGCAAAGCTGGAAAAAACTTATTTTTCTCAATTTGACCTTTATTATCAAGTCTTCGTAGAGAGAGCCGCAAAAGGAAAGTAGAGCGTAATTGTGCCATAACAGAGTATAGCAATCCTCTGCTCACTTTAATTAATTTTGCAGTCCCATGGGAGCCATTAAACTCCTCAGAGTCATCAGAAAATCCTATAATATTTTATTTCTGTTTCATAGTAACATGGAAATTGGTTTGCTTATCCCATGGGACCTGAGACATTATACACAAGGGATATAAAGGACCATTAAAATTAATCATTTTGAAATATCAAACATTACTGAAAGCAGTGCTGTTGTTCTGAAGATTTATTAACTGCTTGGTACATAGTCATTACATACATGCAGAGTCACACTGGGTTTTTATATTTCATACTAAACATTTCTTATTATTTTCTTAAAATTATTATTAGAGCATGGATAGAGTTCAATGCACATTAAATTAAAATAATGTGATGAGGCACATTTGCCTTATAGCATTGGTTGCCCAAAGATGCATACATCATATGAATTAAGGAATGAATACATTGGTGAAGAGACTCCAGAATCTAATAGTAAAGAAAAAAAGTTTAAGATATTGGACTTAGATGGCAGAGAGATTGGAATATTAAGCCCTTGGGCAAGCCTCTAACTTCTCTAAGCTTTAGGTGAGAATGTTTCCCAGTATTCCTTGAGGAAGATCTAGAGCTGGGGTCAGTACTTTTTCTGTTAAGGGCCACCTTTTGAGTCAGCTTGGGCTGGCATAACAAAAATACCATAGGCTGGGTGGCTTAAATAGACATTTATTTCTCACAAGATGGGAGTCTGAGATCAGAGTGTCATCATGGTTAGGTTCTTGGTGAGAGTTCACTTCCTGGCTTGCAAATGGTTGCCCTTCTTGTGTTTTCATACAGCGGGCGGAGCAGTGGGGGTGGAGTGAGAGTGCCAAGGAGCTCTGGTTCTTTTCTCCTCCTTATAAAGATGCTAATCCCATCATGGTAGTCCTACCCTCATGACTCCATTCCACTTAAATTGTAATTACTCCCAAAGGATCCACCTACAAATACTATCACATTGGGTGTTAGGGCTTCAACATGTGAACAGTACATTTGAAGGTGCACATTCAGTTCACAACAGCCAGAGAATAAATGTTTTTGGCTTTGTGAGTCATACAATGTCTTCAGAAACTCCTCAGTTCTGCCTTTATAGTACAAAAACAGCTTCTGACAATATGGAAACAGATGAGAAGCTGAGTTCCAATAAGGCTTTATGTAGGGACTCTCAAATAATAAATTTTTATTCCACAAAATATTATATTTTTCATTTGTTTCTACTACTTAAAATGTAAAACATATTCATAGCTCATGGATTATTAAAAGCAGTTGGCAGCCCGGTTTAGCCCACAGGTCAGAGATGGCTGATCCTGGCCACAGTCCATTCTGGACTCTCCAGATGGAAGGAGACTTTGGGCTCTGAGTCACCAAATGGGGGAAAACTGCCAACAAACCAGGAACATCTACCTGATTATTTTGGTGAGAAATAAGTCTCTATTATATGATACTCTGAAATTATGAATTTTATTTGTGAGAGCTTTTAGCATTACCTTAACTAACATACCACATAAAAGGTGAATATGTTAGGATACAATAGAAAAATGGATAAAAACAGTGCAGTGGTAGCACATATTGAGGAGTTTGTTTTTACACGTTGGCAGGCTAAGTTCACATGAAGGCACTAAACCCATCAACTCTGAGATGACATGCCAAGTTCAAAAAGTTCATGCATGGGTAGTAACAGATACTCATTAGAGGGCTTCCCAATCTTGATTTAGGAATGTCCTAGAGCCTGGACATTCTGGTTTAAGATAAAGTTTCATCAAGGGTGACTTTATGTTCCTAAAATTTTAGGATGCAATGTTGTCAAAAGGTCAAGCTCCCCTTATCATACCTAGCACACTTATCCATTTTTGTAGCATTTTTTAGTACAAGTCATGACTTATTATAAAATTATATTTAAAAGCAATTTATATGTAAAAAGTTATGTTTCATTATTTTTTTCATACATATTCTTACAATTATCACATTCTAACAATTATAATCAGATGTTATGCAAAATCATAGGAACCTTGATACCTTACTGCTGCATTTCCTTACAGGCAGAGTTTAATGTATTCACCCTTTTCCCAAACCAATTCAACTGGCTCCTAAGCAAATTTCAGTCTTACTCTTATAGCTTTATTATTTTTTTTACTGAGAGAAATTAGTTATCTTCAAGATATATTTATAAAACAATAATTAAAAATTGGTAGGATACATTTGCATATCACATCTATTTGTACCTTTTTGCTCAGTTTGCCAGTCTGATGATACAAATATCTCAGTAAGTAATATGAGAAAAAACACTAAGAGAGAGTGAGAACTTGGTCTCTTGGTCTGCTTTTATTACTTGATGATGATTTAAGAAAATTTATGGATGTTTTTTATACTCAATTTTTTTAAAATCTATAATTTGGAGACTATAACACATAACCACAGGTGTGTAGTTAAGATGAAATAAAACTATGCTTTTGAAAGTGATTTGTAAACTACAAATAATCATTGTGATGTGAGCAGCTGTTTTGCAGTAAAAAACTTACCAGTTTATAAGTTTATAAGGTCTGCCTTCCTCCCTCCTTCCCTTCCTTCCTCCTTTCCTCCCTCCCATCCCTCCATCCCTTCCTTCCTTCCTCGTTCTCTCTCTCTCCCCCTTTCTTTCTCTCTCTCTTTTTCTTTCTTTTTCTCCTTCCTTCCTTCCTTCCTTCCTTCCTTCCTTCCTTCCTTCCTTCCTTCCTTCCTTCCTTCCTTCCTTCCTTCCTTCCTTCCTTCCTTCCTTCCTTCCCTCCTTCCTACCCCTCCCTCCCTCCTTCCTTCCTACCCCTCCCTCCCTTCCTTCCTTCCTGCCTTCCTCATCTGAGGACGATTTTTTAAAATTGTTTTTAGAAGAGAGAGGAAGGGAGACAAATACCTATGTGAGAGAGAAACATTGATTGATTGCCTCTTGTGCGTGCACTGATCAAGCCAGGATCAGGGATCATACATCAGACCGCAACCTAGGTATGTTCCCTGACCGGAACCAAGCCCGCAATCCTTCAGTAATGGGATGATGCTCCAAACAACTGAGCCACATCTTAATCAGATACTCTAAAAATGGATGTTTTGTTTTGTAGAGAATAAAGAGAGGAGAGAGTAAGGAGGGAAACAGTAGAGAGAGAAGACACGGGAGGGAAGAGGGGAGAGAAATAACATAAACACACACGCAGAAACACACACCAGTGCTGCTTTGGGAAAAACATTTTGTCCAAAGCAACTTCTGACAATATTTCCTCTTTCTCTATGGGTGGAGTAAGAAGAAATATGTGGATAAGGATATTGAAAAATGAGAACAGCTGACTGAATGTTGGCATGCATTTACTGAAGTTTTATTCCTTTTGTGCAAGTCTAGAGAATGTGGTTTGCTAACAGGCAAAATTCAGTTTCTCCAAGGCTTTTGGGAATTAACAGTTTGAAACAATATATCTGTGTTGGAAAATGCAATAAGAAGTAGATAGGCCGTCAATTCTGGAGCTCTTTTAAGAATTAGATGTTGACAAAATTACTCTTTTCCCATATTTTTTCTACATCTTTATCTTCTCTGCAATTCTTCCAGGCACTAACTTTAATGTATCTCCTATACAAAATGTCATTTGGTAATTTTGAAATTAGTAAACCATGTAACCTTTACTTATTTATTGGGAATAAAGAATCCCATGGTTTTGTATAATGTGAAGAAAGCTTATCAAATTAAACCCAGTGGTCTGTTTTTAGCTTTAAATCCACCATTAAAACACCTAACTGGTCCAGGCAAAGGAGTGATGGCCCTGATACTGGTGTTGAATGAAGGGACAGCTCTTGTGTGCTGATTTCAAATAGGAGTCCTTTATTTGAGAGGACCATTTCCAGCTATCTGAGATCAAAGCTATCACATCTGAATCAGTTCTTCGAAGGAAGAGCCTGCCTACTTGAATCACTATGGGAACTGGATGCTCCCATGGTGACTCTGTGGCATTGGTTTCTACTGCCTCAGAAATCTAATCATTTTAAGATATCATTAATAGCCTCCTGCAGCTAAGGGAAGGGAAGAGAAAGGAAGATGCTGTGCCTGTACTAGTCTAATGTCAGTAGTTCCAAGAACTTAGTGCTTCCCTCTCAGTTTTATTTTTCTGGTTGTCACAATAACTGGAATGGGGAAGTATTTAATGGATGGAGGCCAGGGATGCTAGATGTTCTAGAATGGATGGAGCAACCAGAAACAAAACAAACAAACAAACAAAAAAAACACATTGTCTTCCACTTTGAATGACTTTTTAATATTACCTAAACTACTCTGTTTATAATCATCTGAACCAGAATCTTAATCATGCATATAAACAGAAAATATTTTGGCCTGGTTTCAAAATATCCTGAATTTTTTAAGAATGGACTACTCTGTCAACTGCGGTAAAATTGTCTTCATTTTTGCTTGGGAACATTAGCAAGAGCTGTTCTTTGTTACAGAAAATCATGTTACCAATAATAATGCTGTTTGTGGGTTTTCAATCACTGATACAATACTCTGGAATTAGTTTGCATGTGTTACTATCACACGTATGATTCTACTTGTAGGACATGCATCTGACTACTTCTGTGTGTTTTAGTGTAGTTGTATCCGTTGATTTACATATTGAAATGCATATTATTTTATTATTAACTGGTGTTATTTTTTCCCTTGAGTACAGTTATCACATTCTTTGTTTTGAGATTATGCATATAGGTAGGGTGTATTATCCCCGAACCTAATTTTAGGATAGCGAAAGAACATTACAAGAAATTTATTATCAAAAGGAGGCATTGAATCCAAAAGATTGAGAAACATTGGGATTCACTGTGCTGAATATAATGCTCACATTTCAGGGGAAATTCAATGGGACACAAAACTTTAATCTAGGAATGCAGCCATCTTAAAAAACCCCAAATCAGCCATGTCTGGGTGGATTAGTTGGTTGGAGCATCGTCCATTACATCCAAAGGTTGCAGGTTCAATTCTCAGTCAGGACACATGCCTAGGTTGCAGGTTCAATCCCTGGTTGGCGCTTTTATGGGAGGCAACCAATAGATATTTATCCATCTCTCTTTGTCTCTCTCTCTCTCTCCACCCCTCTCCCTTTCCCTCTTTCTCTAAAATCAATAAACTTATCCTTGGATGATGATTTAAAAAAAATCCTCCAAATGAAACAATATCATTGTATTTATCATTGGTAAATACAGACTGGGTTTATAGTATAGTGGCTACCCAGGTATCTCAGGGAAAATGTATTTTCTCTCTTTGGCAGCCAATAGCTTTTGCAAAAAAATATTTAATAATAGACTCTTGTATCAGCTTCTTACAGGGAATAGCCACAGAAGACATATAAAACAATCTTTCTTACAGGAGAAGAAACTCTTAAGCAACAGTACCTATAAGTCCAAAAGTTGTTGCTTTAATGTTTCCAGGGATGGAAGAGTTACTATCATACAAGATGATTTGTTTTCAATGTTGAATGCTTCTTTTTTGAAAGGTCAGGCTAAAGTCTCTCTACTTAAAATTCTACCCTCTAGTTCAAGTTGAGTTCTCATTAGGAATACAGAACCAGTTGTTTTTACCCCTTACAGAGCAGCTCTTCATGTGTTTGAAAAGAATGCTCATGTAGTGATGGAAGGAAGCCAGTGCGGCAGTCAAGGTATCCTGCGAAGCTGTGAGCACTATGCTGGTAGACGTGGGGAGTGAAGGCTCCCCAATATAAGTCCAAATTGAGGCTGCCAGCCAAAGGAAAGGGGGCAATGTTCTTAAACTCCAGCATCGATTGCTTTAGCAACTTTTCCTTAGAGTTGAGATAGCTAACTCTACCTCCTTAAGGGTCAATAGGAAATCTCCAAAGAGACAATTTAGTGAGAAGAAGGAGCAAGCATATGGGGAAAACATATACGTAGAGACTTTGCACTTCATGTGGCTCTAGCCTCTTGTATATCAGATCACTGTGCTTTCCATGAAAGTCAGAAGGCACAGCTCTATCTGTGTTGGATATCTTTGGGAGCTCATCAACTCCACTACAGAGGGAAAAGAAAAAATTCTCTTTTTTTGCTCATCTTTCCTAATATCCAAGAACCCAAATCTTACCTAAGCAAATAGAATTTTTTCCCTAAATTATACAGCTCATCCCCTTCTCAGCACTGTTGTTATAGCTGGGCTCCCCTACCTGAAATGCTTTTCACTCCTGTCCAATCCTTGCATGTCAGGCTGTGTCTTCTCATGCAGTTGTCAGCTTAAATGTTAACCCCCCAACAAGACCTTCCTTGGCAACATTTACATAAAAAAGTTTCCCTCAAACCCAGTCCTTTTGTATTTGATTAGCTGTTTACATCCTTTATAGCACTTAGTAAGGTATGAAGTTTATTTAATGATCTGTTTTATCAATTAATTTTGTTTTCTCACTAAAATTTAAGTTTCATGTAAGATTGGAACCCATTTGTCTTGTTCACCGCTGTAAATAGTACCTGGTACATGATACATATTCAATAAATATTTGCTGGATAAATAAATAAGTAAAGAGAAAGAATAGAACTCTTTATTTTGCTGTTGTGGCATCTTGTTGAATTTCAGGTTGAGGTCCATTTTTTTAAAATTATGCTGATATTTTAGTCTTTTCTCCAGGTTGTATACTCTCAGTTTCTTGCATGAGACACTTTTAGTCTCCCATCTCTAAAAATGCTCCACTTTTTCTTCACTTTTGTTCTTAAAAGAGGACTCATAGCATGGGGACAACATGGTTTCAGCATAGAATATGCAGATGCTATGTGTCAGACTTAGGTTCAGAAGGATTAGTGAGAATGTGGAACTTGCCAGTTTTATCCCTAGAAATACTTAAATTCTGGAAACAACTGATTAAGTCTAGCCTTGTGCTTTGTTATGCTTTTTATATGGATTGATTTTAAATTATTTTAGTGTCTTTTTGTATTTCCAGACTCTCTCCCTTTATGTATCCAAATTATTAGCTATGAGTTCATTTAAGTAAAATAGTTATTATTACTTATATATACACACACAGTAGTAATACCATGTGTCTGTGGCACCAACAAAGATACTATATTTTGATTCATTGGGAGAGAACAACAACAGACAGAAGGCTTAAATATTTACATTAATATTAACAAGTCCATTTTTGAGATTCACATAACAATGACAACTGTCAGACCATTCTTCATATGCTTTATAGCAAGACTTCTGATTTGCTATTGCATATAGCTATACTATGTCTCTGTAATTTCCCATGCTTTGCATTGTCCCTGCTAAATGACTTTTGGTTTTGTTTATTTCCGAGGCCATGGTATGGATCATAGCATATCTGATACTGATTAAATGGTCAGCAGAGCAGTAATGCCCAATCTTATTCTAGAACCACCCAAATCAGAAAACATCAATTATTTGGTCTGATGTCTCATTATCAAGTGCCCTGCATGCTACACTTGAAAGAGAAGTATTAATTATATTGCATCAGAAAAGATTCAGGAAAGATAAGTTGGGTTGTGCTGTTGGTCTATCACATTTGGCCACACGTTAAGACAAGAGCTGTGCTTACGACTCTGTTCCCATATTCAGACAAGTACTGGCAGAAGCTGGAAGTACAAAGTAAAGGTCCATCAAAACCAGCTAGGCTTATTTTATTTCAACTTAAAACAATACTACCTTGTTATAAAATTAATAATTCTGAAAAATGCTAGGACAATAAATTCAGGGCAAACTGGGATATATGATTGATCTACCTAGCTACACTGAAATAGAGAAATGAAACTTCTTTTTGCTCTGACCTGCCAACCACATCAAAGATGAAAACTGAAGCATCACCTTTGCATTCAGCCACATGATAATTTTCTCCATTATTACTTTGTTTTGATGCTCTTCCAAAAATGCTTTATTGGGCATAAAGATTGAACGTCAGTCATAATAAATATAGATTTACCATACAGCAATCTTTCAAGGACCTCTAAGAGTTCATCAGATAAACAGCAGACACATCACTATTTCCTGCTCCTACAGGTATGACAGACATCCCTAAGATACCCTGATATATCTTAGGGTATCAAGGCCCAGTCTGATGTTTTTTTCTTTGATATATTTTAACTAGTTTGGCAATGTGTTTCTGAAAAAAAGCCTTTGTGTAGATTAATTTTGTTAAATCAAACCACACTTTAATTATACAAACATTTCACTATTGAAGTGAATTCCACTGTGAATATGTTTGTAAATAGTCACCAATTAATTTTATTTTTATGTAAATTTTTCTTAAAATGAATTCAATCTCTAAGGCATAATTATAAGTAGTATGCCTCATTATTAAACAGCCAGATAGAGGAGGACCAAGAACATCCTAAAAAGATCAGAAATTCAAACTGTGCTTTTGCTAACACTTCTGTCTGTAGTTTTATCCTTGCAAAATTCCAGCAATGGCCAATATGTCTCTTACCTGTGAGCAAGGCAGTATATCCTTTCTACAATAATTCTTTCTTCATTTGAAGATTCCAATTCATTAAAATGATATTTTATCTCATTTAGCATAACAAATACCATATGATCTCACTTGTATGTGGAACCTAATGAGCAAAATAAACTGACAAACAAAATAAAGACAGAGGAATGGACACATAGAACAGATAGACAGCTGGGCAGAGGTGGGAGAGTAGATGAAAGAAGGTGAAAGGATTGGCCAAAGAACATACATGTATAACCTACAGATACAGAAAACAGTGTGGTGATGGCCAGAGGAAAGGCGGGTAAGAGATGGGAGGTTTGGGACATCTGTATTAGTGTCAATGATAAAATAAAGGGAAAAAGAAAAATAATATCTGTTGAGGTTAGTAGATATTGGTATTTGTATTTATTCCTTTAATGCTTATTTATTTTATAGACCCAACCATTTAATGAATTATTAGAACCTATAGGTCCTTTATGAACAACATTTTAGACAAAAAACGGGCGTTGGTACTGACACATTCTCCCAATTTGTTGAATGTGGATTTAGAAACTGATATGCTTCCCTTTAACCTTGAATGTAATCCTGAGTTGACACTAGGAGTTTCCATCTACATACTGTGTCACAAACTTCATTTTTTTATAGAACAAGTTGCCTACAATTTTAAAATATTCAGGGCTAAGAATTCCTTCAGCATCATTTCTATATTAGCATCTGGATACATCCTACAGATACTTCTGTCCGATTCCACACATGGAAAACCTTTTTGTGTCTATCTTCCCTTACTATGGTCAATCACTTTTTATGAGTTTGACCTTATTTATAACTTCATTGACCTGGAAAAATCCTTCCTTTTTAGTTAGGCATTTTTTTTTCTCACCAAACTTCCCCTGCCTGCTAGTTTAGGTACATTTGGAGGGATTTTATTAGAAGACTTAGCCAGGTGTTTCCTAAAATCATGTCCTTATTCTGGAAGAAATAGTTTTTATTGATCACCTACTATGTGCTCCTCAGTGTGTTAAATTTTTAAAATTGATTTTTCTCAATTAATATTCCTATCCCTATAGAGTAACAGAAATTGAATATGTAAGACATACATTCAATGTCATATAGCTAGTTTATAGCAAATCTTGGATTAAAACAGGTAGTATGACTCAATGGCTGTGACCATGTTAATCAAATTAAAGCTATTAAAGTCCCTACAAACATGGAGTAAGTAGTAAGTGGATGTGTAAACACAGATATGGGTGGTTTTTATCTTTCAGTTAGGACAAAGTTAGTTATGATGCGATGACAGTAACTTGATTGAACTCTATCTTGGATGATATTGGAATCCCATTTCAGGAGGAATTATGACCTATTCAGACCTAAAGGGTCTTCAAAAGATGTCTGAATATTCTACCCTCTTAAAATTTCAGTCAACAAACATTTGTTGAAAGCCTACCAGCCATTCAACATTGTATTCCACACCAAAGTTGAAGAATAAGATCAGTGTCTAGAGGATCCCACAGTCTAACTAAGGAAAATACAAAGTATGTAGGCAATTAGAGGAATATAAATTGGCACAACTATTTTGGAACACAATTAAATAATATTTCATAAACACCTATTAGGTTCCAGTCTCTTGAGATACTTCAACATGTTTAGTTTTCATAAACTTGCTGAAATGCAGATAATAATCCCATTTTAAGGGGTAATAATACTAAGATTAGTGGTATTTAAGCATCTTTTCCAAAGCCATTCAACTGAGGGATAGAATAGTGGTAGTGGTATGGAGTCAAGATTTGAATCAAAACCCAGTTCATAATAAGTGCAATGGATTTTCTCAAACTAATAAACTAAAGTATAGCTGCTATTGTAAAGATGCAGAGTTTATCAACAATTAACATCTTGTCCCAGATGAGTTTATCAGGGCCTTCCAAAAGCTTTGATCCCATTGGGAATTAGACAAACAATGAGAAATAAAGTTGAAGTTGAGAAGGGTGGAATTGAGCTACCTTTTTAAGAAGGCCAGTTGGGGTGGGTAACAGGGGCACTCAGTACCTTGGTATTTGTGTAAGATCATATAGAAGGAAGGGCCAAAGAGGTGTAGAAAATAGAAGAGAAAGTTTATTAACAGAATTCCTGCCTCTTCTTTTTTCCGCTAGGAACTCTAAGAAAGGAAAGGAAACAAGAGGAAAGGAAATACAATTCAGTTACCTAACTTTTTTTTTTACCAACCTATTTTCCCTGGTTTCTTTATCCCTTTGGTATGTCTGCTCTTGCTGCATAACAAACTACCCAAAATTTGGTAGCTTAAAACAGTATTCATTTTTCTCAAATTTCTTTAGATTACCTGAGCAGTTCTTTTGATCTAGAAAAGATTATCTGAGAATGGGTGGTTTTAGTTGTGCACAGTCCGGTGCTTGGGGCCTCAGCTGGGTCATCTGTACTTCTCACTAGATAGCTTATTATCTTCAAAGTCACTAACCCAGCCTTATTTACATGTCAGCTGTGTTCCAAGAGAGCCAAAGCAGAAACTTCAAGGTTCTTGAGGCTGAGGTTAGAACTCATACAAAATCACTTACTTCTGCTTCATTCTGTTAGTCAAAGGAAGTCATAAGGCCAGCCCACCTTTAGTGGTTGGGAAATAATATCCACTTTTGATGGGAGAAACTGTAAAGAATCTGTGGCTTCTGGCAATATACAACACTTTGGATGGAGAAGTGAAGATTCCTGGTCCGTTATCAGTAATTGCCAAAGGCAAATGTCTCCTTGACTGCCCAGCTAATCGATATCACTTCCAATAACTCTGTCACTAAAAAACCTCAGAAAGCAATGTTTCCTGTGCACAATGATGAAAAATTTTCTACAAAAGAAAAAACATTTGCAGCAATAAATTTTTATAATCAGCCACATTATAGTTGAAAGTTTAAAGATGGTTTTACATTTTAACCAAGTTTTTAAAGTGTTTGACATTGATGAAATGTTACTTTTCTATAACAAGGTTTTTTGAACTATAGAACTGAAGCATGAATTTTATACTCGGTTGACATGAGATTTTCAAACATTTCTTCTAAATGTGAACATTATCTCTTGGAAATTCTGAAAAATTCAGAGCTTCAAGTGAGCATTGAAAACAAGCACAAGTTTACTTTCCTAGATTGTTGGAAATCCAAGAATGAACATTATGAGATACTAAAATTCCAGAAATAAGTAGATGTAATTAGAAACTCGGCCATTATTTTCTCACATTTTCAAGTTTTGTGAAATTAATTAAGCTGCCGGTCACCCTACCACAAGTTTATTGCCAAAATAGCTCCCTAAGAATGTCTTGTAACTTAGGTGATTACTGCCAAGAATACTTACACCTATGCCCAAACACCAGTCTGTCTTGTGTTTTGAATGAGGTCCCACTTCATATTCCACATCGCCAAGTCTTTTAGAGAGAATTTATCACTTGCACTGACCACTATGAGAATGCCAATATCCCTACTAAGAATCCCATCTCCGGAGGGTCCACAAACTTCTAAGTTCATAGATTTCAAAAAAGTAATGGGTCCTATTTAGAGGTGGAGTGGTTGGACTCTGACAACTATGTGATGCACTTTGCTACTCGGCTTCAGAGTAGCTCTGCTTATGGACCCACAGTTCATTTTAAGCAGTTCCTTCGACTTTCCCACCTCTCTAACTCTCCTTTATTATGGTTTAACAGTCCAACAAATAATTTGATTGAGCACCAGCTGCATGGCAAATAGGCGGTGTCCAAGATGGTGGAGATAGAAGTGGGCAAAAGAGGCAAGCAAGATCTTGCCCTTGTAGATGTTATATTTATTTATTTGCCCTCTTCTCCTCCCTGTCCTAAGCCTGATGAAAACTTCCCTCTGCTTCCCTGGATACCAAAGAAAATCTCCTATAGATTGAAATGGATATAAAAGAATGTAGGGGGAAATGATTGTCATGATTTGCAGATGCAGTCTCTGGCTTCCAAAAATGCCCTGCTACATTTATGGGTCCACAACTTAACAGATTTAGACAGGATATACTTAAATAATGTCAAAGACATTGGTTGAAAGTTGGAAAATACAGCTTGTTTTATTTAAAAGACTGCAAATGTTCAGTTTAAATGCACCTTCCCCCACTTAATTTGGATAAATGCATGGAACATCAAGTAGCCACAGTTTGGTAATTTGATTGAGTTAAAACACAGCACATAATAAAATACCAAACAAATGGGTAGACTGCATTTTTCACTTTCCATTTGGGCGTCTGAGAATTTTATTGTAAGAATCAGGGAATAAGCCTAACATAACTTCAAAACAACTGACCTGCTTTAAGTCTCAGAGCAAGTTATATTCATTGAGTTAGGCAGTAGTTGGAGGACAACTTAACAGTTTGGAAGAATTTATATGAAGTCTCTCAACAAAGTGGCACCTATAAATATTTTATTGGAAGAAACATGAGAAAGTAGAGAATCTGACTTGGGATTAGCAAGGAAACAAGATTTTTGTCCAAGATAATTATTTCTGAAATTAAAAAGAAAGAAGGTAGATTCTTTTGCTATGTATTCACATATACAACCTCAAGAGAACAGGGTAGGTTTTTAATTTTTATTTTTTTCCTTTTACTTGCCATATTGCCCACTTACCATACACTAAAATTTAATGCTGGAAAGTGCATTATAATCTTATTATATGCCCACAGCAAATGAAGACATAGATGCTAGTATCCCTATTTAGCATGTGAGGAAACTGAGGCCCAGAAGTTAAGTGGCTTAACAAAGATTGCACAGTCTCCAAGTGATAAGTCTTTAATTCAGAAAGAGAAGACTTAGGTTTCTAAACCATTATTTTTAACCACCAGTGAACATTTCACTCTGAAATGTGAATTTCTAAAGCTGCAGGTAGCATCTTCTACTTTATGAAGGTAGATTGGATTTCAAGCCCTGTATCCTTGAGCTCTGGTTCCCGCAGCTGTAAAATGGAAACAATTTTTGAGCATTGAGAGTTCTATGATGAAAACTGAGTTAGACTTGAATGCCTATTTTGAGAATAAAAATGAAACAATGTATATGGAAAAACAAATTCACTTTTCCGATACTATTCACAGGATCTGAAAAGACAGTGTATGATTCAAAAATATTTATTAACTTGAGTATGACATAGAGGGACCATTTCACACCATTTTTTTTAGTCAAGTTTCAAGGGGATGTTGGAATAAAATCATAGACATAGTGGCCTCACATAGTGACCTTATCTTGAACACTTATATCTATGCCAAATCTAAAGTGAACCTAGTGAACCCAGGGATCAAGAATCTTAAGAAGTGCCAAAGATAATCCACCCCACCAAATTCAGTGGAATTCAGAAGGGCTATTTGATGAAAAAGATAAAATAATATAATGACTATGATTTACCCTGTTCATAGGGTAAGATCTCCCTTATAACAGATATTTGTTTTATAAATTGGAGCGTGGTATACTTGACTTGGTTCATAACTGCATCCCATGAAGGATGATACAAGGTACCAGTGACATTTTGCCTGGAAAGGAGAAGTTTTAGGGGACACAAGAGTTTTGTACAGAAACTTGAAGCACTGTCATATTACAGACAGAATCTAGTTTCATGTGGCCCCAAGGAGTAAAACTAGGATGCTGGATGGCAGCCACAAGATGACAGATTTGAGTTGAACATAAGGAAGAGTTTTCCAACAGTTTCACATGTCCAAAAATGCCTCAGGAAGTAGCAGATTACCAATCTCAATATCTGGATCTGTTTAAGTAGAAGGGATTCTGGCAGCGAAGGGGACGTTGTGTCCTCAGTGCTTCAGGACCTCTGCAGAACTTATTCCACAGCCAGAAGCTGATGGAAGGTTTCTCCACTTTGTCCACTGTGAACACATAGTAACTAACCCTAAGAGAATGCTGGTGTTTGGTTTTGGCTAATAAATCTTTTGTCCTAGAATATAAACCCTTTACTAGCCAAATTTTTCAAGCTTGTTTGGATAGCTTTCCTGATTTATCTGACTTTTACATATTATTGTTCCTTACAGCTTATCTTTGTGACTCTTTTTCCATTCTACCTTTTTAACCTTAGTGAGTTTATATACTATCACAACTTTAAATACAACCTACACCTTGAAGACTTCACATTTATGTCTTCTGAGTTTGAAGCCCATATATACAACTGTCTATTTGTCATTAATATTTGGATATTTTGGGAGCATTTTAAAGATTATACATGGTGCTGTATTTATTCTGGCTGATTTATGGTTGTCCTCCAGTAATATTGTTTCTCTTCTAATTGATTCCTATCAGGAAATGGTACTATTCAAATACCCATGTGGGAAACATGGGAGGTCCCTTTTAATAAATCCTTCTTACTCATCCTCCTCACAAAGGCTCTACTTTCAGCATATATCTCAAATACACCCCTTTCTTTCCACCTCTACCTCTAACACCTTCACCAAGCCACCATTTTCTCTGGCCTGTACTACTGTGATAGCTTCTTAACTGCTTCCCATGGTTCCATTTTTATGCCTCCCCTCAATTTCAATTCTTTTTTTTTTTTTATGATTCAGTAAAAAGAATATCTTCTTTTTCTTTGTGCCTCATTTAAAAAAGAGAAGAAAAAAATTTTAACTTGAAATAATTACAAACCCACAAGAAATTGCCAAAACAATTCCAGAAAGATTCCATTTAAAGTGATATTTTTCAAATGCATAACTTGTAATGTTACTATTTTGCTTGAAGTCCTTTAGAGATTTTTATAATTGTTTTAGGAATGTAAACATTGCTATTGTAGCCTGTAAATCTCAGTATGATCTTTGCTTTCTGTTTCTTCAGATTCCATTTGATTTGCTTTCCCTTTCACTCATGGTGCTTTATTTATTCTGGCTTTCTGTTTCTTGTCTATCAGAAATTTCCTTCGGCTTAATGTCCTCTCTCCATATCTTGTAGGTAACTAACTGCTTCTAACATCAATATAACTGTCATACAATCAACTCATTGCTTACTAACTCTACAATCTAAATTAGATCCCTCTGTTATGGCCTCTCATTTATGTCTCACTTTCTTACATAGTACTTATTAACATTATTTGCATAATTACTTGTTTAACATCTGTTTCTCTAATCATCTTGTTCATTGTTCTAAGATTATTACCTTGCAAATAGTAGATTCTTTACAATTTTCAAGTAAATGAAGTCTAGTGTATCCAAAAGAAAGAGTTCTGGTTGATTGGTACTCAGAATGTCTTTTTGAGCATTGAGAGTTCTATGATGAAAACTGAGTTAGACTTGAATTCAAATATTAGTTCCATCAATTACTTAATGTGTATCTTTGATCCAATTATTTAAATATACGGGTCACCAGTTTAGTCATCCATAATAACATTGCCTTTAATTGGTTCTAGCAATGATTAAGTGAGTAAAGGCAGAAAAGTGTCTAGCATGGTACCACTGGTTCTGCCAAATCTTAGACCCAGTGGATATTAAACTCTGCATGTTAGGAAAGCAGGCAAATGCAGGACAACATATATACAAAAACTCAACAACACTGTGTCTAAATATTCCCCAGAATACAGTATATCCTTTTCCTTTACTCTCCAAATGATATCATCAAGATTTGTGATTCTAAATTGTTTGTCATTTATTTGTATTGTTCTTTTTCTTCTATTTTTTTGGTATAAGTTATTATGAAGTTTTATTTGATTTTATTGTTTATACTATTACAGTTATCCCAATTTTCCCCTTTTGCTGCATCCACTCAGACCAACCACCACTCCCTCAGGCAATCCCCACACTATTGCCCATGTCCATAAATCATGCATATATGTTCTTGGGATACTATATCCCCTATGCTGTAATTTTTATCCCCATGGCTATTCTGTAACTACCAATTTGTTCTTCTTAATTGCTTTACCTTTTTGTGCCCATTCCCCTGATCCTCCTCCCATCTGGCAAACATCAAAACATTCTCTGTATCTATGATTCTGTTTCTGTTCTGCTTATTCATTTATTTTGTTGTTATATTCAATTTTTGATAGATCCGTATTTATTGCCATTTGTTGTTCATCATTTTGATCTTCTTCTTCCTCCTCTTTTTAACAGAAACCCTTTAACATTTCAAATAATACTGGTTTGGTGGTGATGAACTCCTTTAGCTTTTTCCTTGTCTGGGCATTTTTTTGTCTCTCCTTCAATTCTAAAAGATAGCTTTTCTGGATAAAGTAATCTTGGTCATTGGTCCTTGCTTTTCATTGCTTTGAATATTTCTTGCCAAGCCCTTCTAGCCTGCAAAGTCTCTGTTGAGAAATCAGCAGACAGTCTTATGAGAGCTCCCTTGTAGCTAACCAACTACATATCTCATGTTGCTTTTAAGATTCTCTCTTAACTTTTGGCATTTTAATTATGTTGTGTCTTGGTGTGGACCTCTTTGGGTTCATCTTGTTTGGAATTCTATGTGCTTCCTGGACTTGTATGTCTATTTCCTTCACCAAGTTAGGGAAGTTTTCTGTCATCATTTTTTAAGATAGGTTTTTAATTTCTTGCTTTCTCTTTTCTTCTTCTGGCACCTCCATGATGTGAATGTTGGTACACTTGAAGTTGTCTCAAGGCTCCTTACACTAACTTCATTTTTATGGATTATTTTTTCTTCTTGCTATTCTTATCTTATTGGGTGTTCTTTACTTTCTTATATTCCAAATCGCTGATTTGATTCTCAGCTTCATCTACTCTACTGTTGATTACTTGTAAATTGTTCTTTATTTCAATTAGTGTATCCTTCATTTTTGACTGGATTTTTTTTTATGATGTTGAGGTTCTCACTAAGTTCATTGAGCATCCTTATGTCCAGTGTTTTGAACTCTCTCCATCTAGTAGGTTGCATGTCTCCATTTTGTTTAGCTCTTTTTCTGGAGTTTTATTCTGTTCTTTCATTTGGGCCATATTTCTCTGTCTCCTCATTTTGGCAGCCTTCCTGTGTTTGTTTCTATGTATTAGGTAGAGCTGCTACATCTCCCAGACTTGGTAGAGTGGCCTAATATAGTAGGTGTTCTATATGGTCCAGTGGCACAGCCTCCCCTCTCATCCAAGCTGGGTACTCAAGGTGCACCCACTGTGTGAGCTCTGTACACTTTCCTCTTGTAGTTGAACCTTGATTGCTTTTAGCATGTCAATGGGAGGGATTTACCCAGGCTGATCAGCTGCAAGGACTGGCTGTTACTAGTGACCACTAACCTCCCACCACCATGGAGGATCAGCTGTGCAGGGGCCCATTCCACAGAGCAGGATCTACTTCAGCAGGGCTCTGGTGCCCACTGAGTCTGCCCCTTGAATGTGTCACTTGTGGAGGTAGTTGGGTGGTAGTTTTCCAATGTGGCCTAAAGCTGTCCACTTAGTGTGCAGGCCCTGGGGCCTTCAGGGAGGTAGGGTCCAAGGTCAGCCACCACCTGTGTTCTGTCCAAAGTCACACAGTGTACGCTACAAAGTGACCTGCAGATGGCTGCTTCTTGTGCTAGGTTTGGAGGTGCCCAGGCAATGTCAAGCTATAAACCAAGTCCTGCTGCTGATAGTGCTGGGCCTGGGTTCACTTAGTGAGAGGTATGGGGCTTGCTGAGGCCAGATGCTGCTTGTTTGAGAGAATTTAGCAAAATGTGTAGCATGAAGCAAGACAGGCCAATCATATGGAAAAGCCACTGAAAACAGCTTTGGTGGGCCCAAAAGTTGGATGGGGCAGGGCCTCAGGGAATCACCAGGGTGGGGAAAACGATGTAAGCCAAGTTGACAGAGTCTCAGATATGGCACCCATCACTGGTTCTGTTGTGGAAAGGGCTCAAAAAAGGAACAGTGATCTCTGCCAGTGCTTCTGTCTGGGAAAAAACTGCCCCTCCAAGCTCTCGCTCTGATGGAAGACTACTTAGTTTCTCCCTGTATGTCTCTGGTGCCTTTCAATCTGCTATCCCAGGGCTGGAACTCAGAATAAATGAGTCCAAATAAGTACATGTGTGGGCCCTGTAAGAGAAACTTTCTGGGACTCCAAGATTTTCTGTCTTTCACAGCCTCGATCCCCACTGGTTTTAACAGCCAGAAGTTACGGGGACTTAACTTCTTGGCACTGGAACCCTGGTCTGGGTGGTCTGGTGTGTGGCTGGGACTCCTTGCTCCTGAGATACCCTCGCAGTTTTTATCTACCATACATGGGTATGGGATCAGCCTGTTGGCATCTCCACCCCTCCTACCAGTTTTGATGTAGTTTCTTCTTTAATTCTGTAGTTGTAGCACTTTAATTAAGCTCAATTTCTGGTAGTTATAAGTAATGGTTGTTCTGTGGTTTAGTTGTAATTTTGATGTGGTTGTTCGATGAGGAGAGCTGTGTTTACCTACACTGTCATCTTGACCAGAAGTCTTTCTTCTACATTTTTAAAGGTTGGTTTTAATATGTAAAGTACATCTTTGGGCTTCTTTTAGTCTTGCCTTCAACTGACTCCGAAATGCATGATAAACAAACATAAATTCTTCTGGGTAAGATTCTTGTCTATATTTCCAACATAAATAAGACTATTTCCTTTGAAGACCCTTGAAGGTCAGGATTTGTAAAGATCCAGTGTTAACCCTTACAGAGAGACAATGAAAAATCTTAAGAGATGGAAAATATGGCTATTATATAGAAGCCAGTTTTTATCCTTGTCACTGGATTAGAGACTTTTTTTCCAACAATGGTTAAGGTGATAGCAACAACAATGGCAGAGAAGTAAGTTCTGAAAATCCTGTCTTCCATAAAAGCAAAGAGAATGTTGATTGTTTTAAAAAGTCAGAACCAAGGTTTTCAGAACTCTGGAAATTAACCAAAGGCTTTCAGCAATCTAAGGAGTGTTAATTCAAGAAAAACAGCTTTTTGAATAACCAAAGTAAGAAAAGAAGGCTTTGTGGCATTTAACTTTCCAGTTCTTAATCCTCCTCAGTTCTGCAGGAGTCTTGGAAACCAATAACCCACAGTCATGATGAAAATCAGCATTCTGCAAGCCATTGGAGGTGGCAGAACAAAGTATGTTCTCTGACCACAGGGAAATCAAATTTTAAATCCATAGGAGGAAGTTTGGGAAATTTGCAAATATATGGAAATTAAACAACTACCACTAATTTGCCTCATATAGAAATTCATAAGTAATTAACTAAAAACTATTAGAGATAATCAATAAGCTCAGCAAGGTTTCAAGATACGAGATGAATATACTAACATAAATTATAGTATGTCAATGAGCAGTCCAAAAATAAAATTTAGAAAATAATTACATTTATATCAAATAAAAATAATAAAATATTCAAGAATAAATTTAACAAAGGAAGTGAAAGACTAGTACACTTAAAATACATTATTAATATAAGTTAAAGAAAACCTAAATAAATAGAAAGACTTCCATGTTTATGGGTTGAAAGACTTGATATTTTTAAGATGACAATAGTCCCCAAGTTAATCTATAGATTCAATATAATTTCTATGAAAATTTCAACTGCTTTATATGGAAGTTAACAGGCTAATTATAAAATCTTACAGAAATTCAAGGGACCCAGAATAGCCTAAATAATTTACAAAAAGAGGACAAATTTGGGTGTCTCACTTTAGCTGATTTTTAAAATTTACAAAGATAAGATAATTAAGACAGTGTGGCAGTGGCATAGGATAGACATATAAATCAACTAAATGGAATAGTAAGTGTAGAAATAAACCCATATATATGGGAAATTAATTGATTTTCACCAAGCTTCCCAGAAAAGAATAATCTTTTTATCAAATGGTTCTGGTATAACTAGATATCTACATTGCAAAGGATGAAGATAGGCCCCTTCACTACATCATATACTGAGATCTACTAAAAATGGACCAGAGACCTAAATAAAAGAGTTAAAACTATAAAATACATTTAAAAAAGCACAGGTGTAAGTTTTCATGATCTTGGATTAGGCAGTGTTTTTTGTTACATGGAACACCAAAACCATGAGCAATAAAATAAAAATTAGATAAAGAAAACTTCATCAAAATTGAAAATCTTTGAATATATAAATAACTCTTACAATTTAGCAATTAAAATACAATTAATTTAATCAAAGAAATGGATAACATATTTGTATAGCTCTTGCTTCAAAGAAGTTACAAATAGCCAATAATTAGAGGAATACATTTTCAAAATCATTACTTATTTGAAAAATGTAAATAACATAAATGCAAACCACACTGAGATACTATTTTTAACCCCCAAAGATGGCCATAGTAAGAAAGATGGACAATAACAAATATTGATTAGGTGGCGGGGAAATCAGAACCTACTGGTTTAACATAAAATTAGGCATTTGATTTGGGAGTTTGACAGTCGCTCAATAAGTTTAGACAGTTTCCACCTGACCCTATTTATATACTCAGGAGAGATAAAAACATATGTCTACATAAATACTTTTACCCATCTGTTTATTGTAGCATTACTCACAATAGCCAAAAAATAGAAACAACTTAAGTGTTCATTAACTGATGAATGAAGAAAGAAATGTATACACAACCAAGGAAATATTATTAAACCATAAAAATGAATTAAGTACTGTCTCATTCTACAACATGGACAAACCTTGTATATATTATGCTAACTAAAGAAGCCAAATACAAAAGGCTATATGTTGTATAATTCCATTTACATAAAAATTCTAAAATACACAAACCCATACAGAAAGTAGACTAGTGTTTGCCAGAGGCTGGGAGATATTAGAATTGATTACTAATGAGTAGGAGGCACTAAATAGATTTTTAGGGTAATAAAAGTGCTTTGGAATCACATTGTGATGATGTTTGCATAACTTTGTGAATTTACTGAAAACTACCAAATTATTCACTTTAGGTGGGTGGAATATACTTTTATGAATAATTCACTATTAGAGAATACACTAATAATGAGCTATGATAAAGTGAAATTATGAAAACAATCCTATTTATAATTACATCAAAAATAATAAAATACCTAGGAATAAATTTAGTCAAGGAGGTAAAAGATCTGTATAATGAAAATTATAGATGATTAATGAAAAAAAGAATACACAAATAAAAGATATTCAGTGTTCATGGATAGGAAGGATTAATATTGTTAAAATGTCCATATTACCTAAAACAATATACAGACTCAATGCAATCTCTCAAAATTCCAATGACATTTTTCAGAGAAATAGAAAAAATAATCCTAAAATTTGTTTTTGAATCACGGAAGACCTCAGATAGCAAAAGCTACTTGAGAAAGACAAATAAAGCTGGAGGCATCGTGCTTCCTGATTTCAAACTCTCTTACACAGCTATAGTAATTAAAGCAATATGGTATTAGCATAAAAACAGACAAATAAATCAGTGGAATAAAATAGAGAGCCCAGAAATAAAACAATGTTATATGGCCAATTAAATTATGACAAATGAAACAAGAATATAGAGCAGGGAAAAGATAGTCTGTTCAATATATGAGGCAGGAACAATTGGACAATCACACGGAAAAGAATAAAAATGGACTATTATCTTGTACCATATACAAAAGTTAACTCAATATGGATTAAAGACTTGAACATAAGACCTGAACCCATAGCACTCCTGGAAGAACACATGGGCAGTAAACACCTTGACATAGGTCTTGATGATAATTTTTTTAATCTGACACCAAAACAAAAATAAACAAGTGGGACTACATCCAACTAAAAAGGTTTTCTTGGTCTTAGTAGGAAAGGTCTTAGTTTTTGCATATTGAGTATGATGATGGCTGTAGGTTTCTCATACATGGCCTTTATTATGATGAGGTATACTCCCTCTACTCCCACTTTGCTGAGTGAATTTTTCATAAATGGGTACTGTACCTTATTAAATGCTTTTTCCACATATTGGTATGATCATGTGATTTTTGTCTTTCCCTTTGTTTATGTGATGTGTTATGTTTATTGATTTGCAAATACTGTACCATTCTTGAATCCCTGGGATTAATATCACTTGATCATGGTGGATGATCTTTTTAATGTATTGCTGGATGCAGTTTGCCAATATTTTGTTGAAGATTTTAGCATCTATGTTCACCAGCAAATTGGCCTCCAGTTTTCTTTCTTTATTGTGTCTTTATCTGGTTTTGGGATTAGGATGATGTTGCTTCAAAAAGAGTTCAGGAGTTTTCCCTCTTCTGGGATTTTTTGGAATAGTCTGAGAAGGACAGGGATTAGCTCTTCCTTAAATGTTTTGTAAAATTCTCCTGTGAAACCATCTGATCCAGGGCTTTTGTGTGTCAGGAGGTTTTTTTTTTTTTAATTACTACTTCAATTTCACAAGCTGTTATCAGTTTGTTCAGGCTTTCTGCTTCTTCTTCATTAAAATTTGGAATATTATATTTTCTAGAAGTTAGTCCATTTCACCCACGTTTTCAGATTTCTTGGCATATTGTTCTCTGTAGTAATTTCTTATAATCCTTTGTATTTCTGTGGTATCAGTTGTATTCTCTCCTCTTTCACTTCTGATTTTATTTATGTGGGCCCTCTCTCTTTTTTTCTTGATGAGTCTGGTTAAAGGCTTGTTGATTTTGTTTATCTTTTTGAAGAACAAGCTCCTGGATTTATCAATCCTTTGAATTGTTCTCATAGTCTCTATGTCATTTAATTCTGCTCTGATCTTGGTTATTTTCTTCATTCTACTTGTTCTGAGCTTTGTTTGTTGTTGTTCCTCCAGTTCTTGTAGATGTAGGGTTAGTCTGTTTGTTTGAATGTTTCTGTCTTTTCTAGGTAGGCCTGTATTGCTATAAACTTCCTTCTCAGGACTGCCTTCACTATGTCCAATAGTGATTGTTGTGTGTTTATTTTCATTTGTTTCCAGAAACTTTTTGATTTCTTCCTTGATCTCATTATTAACCTATTCATTGTTCAATAGCATGCTATTCAGTCTCCATGAGCTTGAATGTTTTTGAGTTTTTTCCTTGAGGTTTGTTTCTAGTTTCAGGCTCTTGTGGTACAAGAAAATGCTTGATATGATTTAAATTTTCTTGAATTTGTTGAGGCTTGTTTTGTGTCCTGTCATGAGGTCTATCTTTGAAAATGTTCCATGTGCATTAGAAAAGACTGTGTATTTTGCTTCTTTGGGATGACAGGTTCCATATACATATATCACTCAAGTCTACTTGATTTAATGCATCATACAGTTTCACAATATCCTTGTTGATATTTTATCTGGAAGATCTATCCATTGTTAACAGTGGGGTGTTAAAATCCCCTACCATCAGTGTGCGGTTGTCTATATCCTTCTTGAAGTCCTCCAAGATTTTCCTTATATATTTGGGTGGCACCTAATCAACAAAACAAACAAGCAAGCAAAATATAACTAGAGGTATTTAAATAAAGAACAAACTGATAGTTACCAGAAGGGAGGGAGGAGGGAGATTACAGAGAAAGAAAGGGAAGGGTTGTCAAGGAATATGTATAAAGGATACATGGACATAGCCAAAGTGGGTAGAATTGAAGTTGGGAGATGTGTGTGCTTGGGGCAGGGGAGACCTTTGAGGGGAAAGTGGAGACAAGTATACTTTAACAAAATAAAGAATTAATTAAAAATAAAAATAAAGAGCTTTTCCATAACAAACAAAATCATCAATAAAATGAAAAGGTGACCTACTTAATGGGTGAAAATATTTATAAATCATATATCTAATAAGAGGCTAATTTTTATAATATATATAAAGAACTCATACAACTCAGTATCAAAAAAGAAAACAATCTGTTTAAAAATGAGAAGATTTATTTGAATAGACATTTTTCCAAAGACATACAGATAGTGAAAAGATACATGAAAAATACTCAACATTATAAAGCATTAGGGGAATGAAAATCAAAACCACATTGAGATATCATCTCACATCTGTTAGAATGGCTGGTTAAAAGATAAGAAATAACAACTGTTGGCAATTATGTGGAGAAAAGGGAACCCTTGGACACTGTCAGTGGATAAAGAAATTCCGATATATGTATATGTTTTATATATATATATATATACACACACGTATATTGAAATATTATTCAGTCATAAAAAGAATGAAAGAATGAAATTGTGCCATTTGTGATAACATGGATGGACCTTCAGCAATTTTTGGGGAGATTGGATTTCCCACATAATATAGAGGTTCCAAGGATGAAAGGGGAAGAGAGTTAGTGGTTGGAGTGAGGAGAAGAGACATTTTTCTTTCCTCAATGGTTGTTGATGTGTTAGTGGTAAAAATCTTGCAAAAGTGATAGCATGCTATATTCCCCCCAGATCTCCTTTATTTCTATTGAATTTATCATTCATTAGTAGAAACATGTTGGCCTATCACTTTGCACAATCCAACAGGAATTAATTTAAACAGAAAAATGACCAAATGCAGGCAATGATTTTCTATCAACAAATGTTGTCACTTTCAGAAGAAAATATGTGAGAAGACTATTGGTGGACTGTCTATAAATACCAAGTCAGCATTTGGCAAAACCCATTAGCTAATATCTGACCCTGCAGGTGTTATGACATCTTAGATAATTTCAGTTTCATATTTTGCTTGGAAGATATTACCTCAGGTGGGTGAATACCTTGAGGGCTACCCTGGACCATTCCTTATGTACTGTCTCTTAGTCACCAATTTCCATTCATTTTGATCTCTTCTCTGGAATCAAAAACTTGGAATTTGCTTGTCTGATATTTTGGCTGTTTCCTTGCTCAGGTAAATTTTGTGCAACGTGTTCCCAAGTACTCTTTGAAGAGTAAAACAGTGGAAAAATTCCTTTATAAGTTTAAGCATTCCCCATGAGGTAATAAATTATTTAGCCAATATAATAAATGACTGCATTTGTTAAAACAAATACTGGTATATGACAGAATAGTCAGAATGTTTTAGGTTGCAAGTAACAAAACATAAGTGACTCAAACTTACCTAATGATAAGAGCAAGTTATATTCCAAAACAGGATATTCAGAGGTAAGACAAGTTCTACGCATGGCACCAATACTGGCTTAAGGATGCCATCAAAAACAAAGTTGTTCATGTCTTCAGCTCTGGCCTCAATCTAAGGCTGGCTCCCTCTCATAGTTGCACAATGGCTGCAGACATTTTATTCCCTGTAGTCTCACTGAGCCAATTTAGGACATACAATATACTCTCACCCTAACCTCCACCAATCAATAACAATTGCCAGGGAAATTCATGTACTAATTGATTGAACCTAACCGGGCTTTATTTCTGTGCCTGAGGCAATCTTTCCTTGAGTTACTAATTTTATTTTATTTATTTTTTAAATTTAATATTTATTGTATTTTTTTCTATTACTAATTAGTCCCCTTAACCCTCCCTCCCCCCAGCAATCACCACACTGGTGTTTATGTCCATTAGTCTTTTTTTCCTTTTTGCTCAATCCCTCCACCCCATAACCTCCGCCACCCCCGCTAGCTGTCCCCTACTCTTCATCTATGAGCTGTCTCAGTTTTGCTTGTTCAGTTAGTTTGTTCATTAGAGTTATTAATTTTAATACCTAAAAGAAGAGATTTGAATTGATAATCAAAAAGTTTTTGCCACATATGGTTTTAATTCTTCATTTGAAAACAGGAATTTAAAGTTTGAACTGATTGAGATAAAATGTCTACATGTGTATATGTAAGAAAGAAACTATTAAGTTTAAGCTTAACTAAATTCAAGTTTAGGCTTAATCCTGAATTTGGAATCCAGGCGAAATCAGATTGAACTCATAGAGACATTTCCTTTTATAACTTGAGAGAGAGTACTCTGTGATAATTTTGCTTATTTTGAAATACTAAGTTTCAAATATGTTTGCACTCTTTACCATCTGCATAGCTGTGGGTGAAGTTACTTCAAACCTCAGTGTTCATATGTGTAAAATGGTGAATTTATGCCTAATTCATTTTTTGATATTTGACAATTGTCAAGTTGCTGACACATAAAAAGTTTTCCCATTTTCCACGTCTAAGGACTGAACCAAAAATCATCTTCAGTGTTAGGGATCCTCTGTTAAGTTCATTTAACAGGTAGTTGAGACTCCCTGGCCTTCATGTAATTAACTTGACAGGGAAACTCACATGGTTCCCGTGTAGAGCAGAAACAGATTTGCTTTTTATCACAAGGACTCTGACATGTGAACTATATACAAATTCTCCAGCATTTCCTACAGAGATTTCAGGGGAGAGGGCAAGGAAAGCAAAGCTCCAACTCACAGGTGGGTGTTATTTTGACATATCTGGCAAGTTTTGTGCCTCAGGTATCAGTGAAAAGCAAAAAAAGTGGTCAGGCTTTAAATTATATATATAAAAGAAGATGCTTTGCAACATGGATCCAGGGACATGGACTACTGTTTTCTTTCTTTTTCTATTCATTCAATTAACAATAACAAGAATATGTTTTGTTTTATGTATCACAGAGCAAAAATTTTGTTTTGCAAATTATATTAATCCTAAATTTTGCCCATATTAAAAAATTTGTACCCTCCAACCAATGTGTGGGGGCTGCGAGAGATTGGCTTTTACATGGTGGCTTATCAGTTCTTTATTTGGGGAACAGTCATGTGAATGAAGTCTAATAAAACTAGGTATAATTTAGTAATTACTTAAAACTGGTTTAAGCCTCAGTTGGTATAATAATTTAAAAGTCTGTAATCTATTACATTGAAGGTATTTTGCATGAGTGATTTGCTTTGACACACTAAATTGTTCAGCTAAATATGAGACCCCAGAAAGAAAGCATCGTATAATTTAATGGAAGGAGATACTACTTCAGATGTTGAATAACAGTCTTCTCCTGTTTCTGAAATTTAACCTTCTGTACAACTAATTAGGATTAAAAGGATCCATGTAGCACTAAAGTCATAGACACTTACTGCTTTTCATTCTGTTTTGTTGGCAATGATTTTGAAGCATAGAGTTGTCTCATTATTTTCAGCAGCACCCTGTTATTGGTAGTAAAATATTTATGTTCCCCTGACTTTGTTCTTTGCCTAATAATACTTGTAAAATATTAAAAATTAATTGATTGTTTAATTTTATATCTGTATAAATCAGCTAAATGTGATCTTCCATAACTGAAACATTAAAATATATGTATATATTATAGTTGTATATGTATCATATAGATCCATACACATGTATTCTCGTATTCTCAGAAAAATTAAGGGGAAGTAGAATATATCAGAGAAAACTAAACATAAAAAGGGTGTCTACTTGTCTGCTAACACATGCTAAAACATGAGTGAACCTTGAAAACATATTAATCAAAGAAGTCAGGCACAGAGGACTGTATATTGTATGATTTCACTTATACAAAATACCCAGAATAGGCAAACTGATAGAAACAGAATGTATATTAGTGTTGGTTGAGGCTACAATAATGGCTAGATTGGAGGATGATGGCTAAACTGTATGAGGTTTCTTTTTGAGATAATGAAAATATTCTAAGTTTGTGGTGAAGTTTGCTTAAAGCTCTGAGCATACTAAAAGCCATTGACTTGTATTGTATTAGAATGTAGAAATGAAATCATTTAAATTTTAGTAAGCCATTAATTAAAAATAATATTATTGAAACTTTAGAAAGTTAAATCATTTAAAAATCTTTAACTGTTGAGAAAACAAAATGAATCATGTCTGTGAGTGAGAGCGACCTCCGTGGGTCAAAAAATTGCAACCTCTCCTCTAAAGGCTTCTTTGATTTCTTCAGAAAATAGACACTGATTTTGGTTATTTGGGAGGTTCAGTGAGGTATCCTCAAACAACTTGAGAAGTACAAAAATTTGACTATTTTGTACACAAGCTAGGAGAGGAGACGTATTCAAAGTAAGAAAAATCTGGTGTGAATAAAATGAAGAAAATTCAATCATTGCTATGACTCTCAAAAAAATAGCAAAAGCAAAATACGATCTTTGGACTCTGCATGAGCTTGCTGAAGAAAGATTAGAATAATCTAATCTAAATATCTAATCTATGTGTGTCGGGAAAATAACACAGTGGATGAGAAAGAAGAAACATGGCTCAGTAGTGAGTAGAAAAACTAGGATTCAAATCAGGTATTTCTGACCCCAGATGTCCTTTCTTCTCATTTTAAAGCCTTGCCTATGATCCCTGCATATCAGCAGTATTGGAGTAGTACCTACAGATTTGGGTTCTGATTCTATGTTCTTGTGTGATCTTAATCTCTCAGAGGCTTACACTTATCTTTTATAAAATCTATACTTTTGCATTAAATAATTTTAAAGGTCTCTCTCCCAGGTTTGATAAGTGAAGTTTTATTCAGAATACTGATACAAAAGAGTTAAATTTCAGAATGACTAGTGCTTTTCATCACCACTGGTTTAAACTGTCTTAAGGATTTAAGAAACACTTTCAAGAAACACAGCCATTTAGATAGTTTAAATTTATGTTTGACAGCTATAAGCTTTTTTTCTATTTAGGATGCACTTTGGGTAGGAAACTGAACAAAAATTCCTGAAGGGAGATTGTATCTAAGTTTATCTGACCCAGACTTGAAAGTGACATGACAAGGGAAAGATGAATAATAATGTTTGCTCTTGAGAAATGAAGTATCATGATTAGAGACAGATTTGTAATGTAAGCCAAAGAGGTTGTACAAAAAGAAAATTTGCAAGGTCAGTACCTGGAGGATAAGTAATTTCCTCTACATGTGAAACTGGTGTGAAATGGTATTGAATGCAAACTGTAGTTGAAAAATAAATTAATTAAAAAAACTAATGAGTCATTAAATGATGTACTATTTACATTTGGGAAATAGCTGGGTTAATGTACTTCTTTAATTAAGCACTTTTTAGAGATTTTAATATGCTCACAGTCGTGGTAATATTCACAAAGGGGTTATTGTATGAAGGATTTCTCAAATTTATTTATTTATTTATTTATTCTTTTAATTTATTTTTTTGTTCAAATACATTTGTCTACGCCTTCCCACCACCACTTTCCCCTGCGCCCCTCCCCCATCTCCCTCCCTCAATCCTTCCCCACTTTGGCTTTGTCCATGAGTCCTTGCTATATGTTCCTTGACTTGACGTTTCCCTTCCTTTTCCTACCTACCCCTCCCTCCTTCCCTCTTGACTCTGTTGGATTCTTTTTTTCAGTGTTGCTGGTCTTATTTTCCTTGTATCTTTGTATTGTTGGTTAGGTTCCACTTATAGGTGAGAGCACATGGTATTTTTCTTTCGCCCTTGGGCTTATTTTGCTTAGCATAATGCTCTCTAGTTCCATCCATGTTGTTGCAAAGTGTAGTAGTTCTTCTTTTCTTTCTGCTGCATAGTATTCCATTGTGTAAATGTGCCATAATTTTTGATCCAATCATCTACTGATGGGCATTTAGGTTGCTTCCAACACTTGGCTATTGTCAATTGTGCTGCTATGAACATTGGGGTGCACAGGTTCTTTTGAATTGGTGTTTTGGGATTCTTAGGGTGTAGTCACAGCAGGGGAATCACTGGATCGAAAAGCAATTCCATTTTAGCTTTTTGAGGAAATTCCACACTACTTTCCACAATTGCTGCACCAGACTGCATTCCCACCAACAGTGTACTAGCGTTCCCTTTTCTCCACAGTCTCGCCAGCACCTGTTGTTTGTTGATCTGCTTATGATGGCCATTCTGACCGGTGTGAGGTGGTACCTCATGGTGGTTTTGATCTGCATTTCTCTGATGGCTAGTGATGCTGAGCATCCTTTCAAATGTCTCTGGGGCCTCTGTATCTCCTCCTTGGAAAAGTGTCTGCCCAGGTCCTTTGCCCATTTTTTGACTGGATCATTTGTCTTGGAGTAAACAGCAGGATACAAAGTCAATATTCAGAAATCAAATTTATTTTATGCCCATATGTAGCTAACATTTGTTGAACATTTAATTCATGCCTAGTACTATTCTAAGACCTATGCGCCCTATGTCTCATTTAATCCTTGCAATAATACTCTGAGGTAGCTATTATTGTTATCCACATTTCACAGTGGGAAATTTAGGCACAAGGAGGTTAAGTCACATGCCTGAGGATGTATGGTTTAAAGTATAATACATGCTGGGTTTCAGACTCAGGAGGTTTGACTCCAGTAATAATGTTCTTAACTAGCATATTACTTTTTGATGAGTTTCTATTAATCAGAGAACCATTTTGGGGAACTTTACTTGGTAGGAGTGCTCTAAAGAGCATGTTGGGAAGCACCTATAAGATGCTTGGCCATTATTGTCAAGAGTTTTGTTTGTAAAACTCTTGTGTCAGTGAGAGTCTGCTGGGAAAATCACTATAAGTCAGGTATCTCTTAATAGGGTGGTTTCCACACTGATCAGTGTGGCTCAGTTGGTTGGACATCATTCTGCAAAGCAAAAGGCTGTCCCAGAGAGGGCACATACCTGGATTACAGGTTTGGTCCCCAGTCAGGGTGTGTGCAATGTTTCTCTTCCTCCTTTCCCCTCTCTCTAAAAATTAAATAAAATATTTTTTTTTAAAAGAGGTTGGTTTTCAACTTTTGGGTCCTTTAGTTCAACTAAATTCCATCTTACTTAGCCCTAGCTATGTATGGGAAAGGACAACTTCTCCTATTTCCTAACAGAATTCCAGACCCAAAGCCTACACGCAGAGACACCTCATGGCCATAGATTGTAGCCTAGGGACATTTACTGGACACATTCTGATAATGACAAAATGTGATCTCAACATCTTTGGCAGTGGGGATCAATTCATTTCTATTTCCCTAGGGTCTCTCCTAGGTAAATTTTCCAAAGCTTAAATTGTCAAAAGACTATTTAGTCTTAGCTATTCCTTTTTGTTAAAGGTTCTACGTATATGTTCTACATTATGAATTCCAAAAAATATGCCACTTTCTATCTCAGTGATAAGACAGCTTCAATATAGGGGATATAGTGTGATGCAAAGGTGCCACGAACTTTCATATCTCTGTGATTGGTGATAAAAGAGGTTGGAAGTGTTCAAATGGGAAGGCAAATCTTTATATCTCTGTCTGTCATTTGTATTTGTTTTTGAGTTACGATAATGTCACTTTTGGGATAAGTTTTAAGCATATTAATTATATTTCTATATCTTATGAAAAACTATCAAATGCATTTACTTATTTTAGAAATTCAACCAGATTTAAGTTTTATTTAGAGAGTTAACTAGGTGTGATTTGTGCAGTGCTTTGAGTAAGTTTAAGACAGATTTGGACCACAGATAAATTAAAGTTCTCAGCTCTGACACATATTTAAAAAATTACTTCTCTGAACATAAAATCCCACAGGACACATTTGTTGTTGTTGCGATAATGTCTAATGTACTACAAACTTGTAAACAGCTAACAATGTATACTATCCAACATCTTTAATATTGAGTATAAGATGAAAAGCACAATTATTCCCCTTAGACTTATTATACTATATGTTTATGAATTAATATCAGTCTTAGGAACATAGACCAGCTTTATTCTGGAAGCATTATTTATAAAAAAATTATAAGATTTTGTCACTCAACAGGATGGTGAAATAAATATTTAATTCAAAATTATATGATTATTAACTTAGTATGAACAGGCATGTGGGATAGATATACCTCATTATCTTAGAAATTCTACTTTATTAAAAATGTCATTGTTATTAAACAACAAAATATAATTTCCTTTAAACATTTTATTTTCTGACATTAGAAAATATGCAGACCTATTTGAAATTCTTCTACAATATAGTCCCAGTATACATAAATCTGTATGTATGTATGTATTTTACTGAGATTTAATTGATATAACATAAATTGAAGCTATACAACATGTTCATTTCATACATTTATATGTTGCAAGCAAAATGGGTATCACTATACCTTTAACTAACACTTCTATTGTCACATAATTATCATTTCTTTTTTCATGGTGAGAACATTTAAGATCTAATTTCTTAGTAATTTTGAAGTGTATAGTACAGGATTGTTTACTATAATCACTGTGCAGTACATTAGATTGTCAGGATTTATTCATTTTACAGTTGCAAGTTTGTACTCTTTAACAGCATCTCCCAATTCTCCCACTGTTGATAACAACTTTTCTATTCTGTTTCTACTTGCTTGGCTTTTTTAGATTCCACATGTAAGTGATATAACACAATATTTGTCTTTCTAGTGTGGTTTGTCCCACTTAGCATGCATACTCTAAAGGTCCATCCATGTTTTAGTAAATTTCAGGATTTCCTTTTTTCCTCATAGTTGAATAATTGTATCTATACAAAGCATCTTTTTTATGTTGAGAGATTCTTAGGTTGTTTCCATTTCTTGGCTGCTGCAAGTAATGCCATCATATACATCAGAGTGCATTTCTCTTCGATATCCTGTTCTCATTTCCTTTGTTTATGTATCCAGAAGTGGGCTTGGATTGCTGGATCACATAGTATATGTATGTTTAATTTTTTCAGGAACCTCTGTATTGTTTCCAAAGAGGCTGTACCAATTTACATTCCCAGCATTCTCTCCAGCATTTGTTATCTCTTGTTCTCTTGATGGTAGCCATTCTAACAGGCCTAAGGTGATATCCCATTGTGGCTTTGATTTGTATTTCTTTACTGATTAGTAATGTTGAGTATTTTTTTAGGTTGGCCATTTGGATGTCTTTTTTGGAAAGATGTCTATTCACTTCCTCTATCCATTGTTTTAATCTGATTGCTTGAGTTTTGTTGTTGTTTCTGTTATAATGAGTTATATGACTTCTTTATATATCAAAAATTTTTATTGTTATTTTTTCATTAGTTGAAGACTGTTGTTCATTGTTCAAGTGAAAGCTTTGGCTGAAGTCTTGTGAGCATTATTTCTTTGATAAATTATAATTACAGAACCTTTAGGAAAAAAACACCAAAAAAATAATTTTCCTCTGTTCAGTCTCTATTGACCACCCAATTACTGGTAATGGTTTGAGTTTGACTCCAAGAGAGATAAAAGCCATGTATTAAAGAAAATTAAAGAGCACAAAGTTTAGGGAGAGAGGTAATATCTGAATGTTAATCATCATACTTCAAAGTATAAATAATGTAAATGCTACTAGAAGGACAGAGATGAATGCCACAGGAATTTATAGAAGAGAACAATTATTTTGAACTAGAAGGAGACAAGAAGTAATTACACTTCTTGTAATATGAATATTCTTAAATTGTCAATTGGTAAAATTTGTGATTAAAGCCAAGGTTGGTGACATGAAAATTTAAATATTATATAAAATGGATCCTTGTTTTGAGATGCAGTAATTCAAACACAGTGAAATCCTTAGTGTTCGTTATTTATCTGGGCTGAGAGTAAACTGACTTATATAAGCAGTGTTGTGTATATATTTATAGTATGATCCTTAAAATGGGATAAAATCAGAAAATTTAACACTAATGTGAAGTCACTTGATCATTATTACCACGAATGAAAATCAAGGATTGGTTGTCGTACCATTGATTTAGGTGACATTTGAGAGTGTACCCCCATCATTTTGTGTACTATTTTCTTTTTTAAATTTTATTTTAATTTATTTTTTCAAATACATTTGTCTTGCCAACCCCGACCAATTTCCCTTGCCCCCTCCCTCCTTCCCTCCCTCAGCTCTTTCCCTTTGGTCTTGTCCATGAGTCCTTGCTATATGTTCCTTGACTTTCCCCTTCCCTTCCCTTTCCCTGCACCCCACTTCCCTCTTGTCTCTGTTGATTTCTTTTCCTTTCAGTGTGGCTGGTCTTATTTTCCTTGCATCTTTGCATTGTTGGTTAGGTTCCACTTTTAGGTGAGATCATATCGTATTTGGCTTTCGCCCCCTGGCTTATTTCACTTAGCATAATGCTCTCTAGTTCCATCCATGCTGTCACAAAGTGTAGTAGTTCTTTTTATCTTTCTGCTGCGTAGTATTCCATTGTGTATATGTACCATTACTTTTTGATCCAATCATCTACTGATGGGCATTTAGGTTGCTTCCAACACTTGGCTATTGTCAATTGTGCTGCTATGAACATTGGGGTGCATAGGTTCTTTTGTATTGGCGTTTTGGTGTTCTTAGGTATACTCCCAGCAGGGGAATCACTGGATCAAAAGGCAGTTCCATTTTCAGCTTTTGGAGGAAATTCCACACTGCTTTCCACAGTGGCTGCACCAGTCTGCATTCCCACCAACAGTGGACTAGGGTTCCCTTTTCTCCACAGCCTCGCCAGCACCTGTTGTTTGTGGATCTGCTTATGATGGCCATTCTGACTGGTGTGAGGTGGTACCTCATGGTGGTTTTGATCTGCATTTCTCTGATGGCTAGTGATGCTGAGCATCCTTTCAAATGCCTCTGGGCCCTCTGTATCTCCTCCTTGGAAAAGTGTCTGCCCAGGTCCTTTGCCCATTTTTTGATTGGATCGTTTGTCTTCTTGGAGTGGAGTCGAGTGAGTTCTTTATATATCTTAGAGATCAAACCTCTATCTGATGTATCATTAACGAATATATTTTCCCATATGGTTGGCTCCCTTTTCATTTTGCTGATGTTTTCTTTAGCCGTGCAGAAGCTTCTTATTTTGATGAGGTCCCACTTGTTTATTCTTTCCTTTATGTCCCTTGCTTTAGGAGACATATCAGTGAAAAAATTGCTGCGTGGGATATCTGAGAGTTTCCTGCCAATGTTCTCCTCGAGGACTTTGATGGTGTTGCGACTTATATTTAAGCCTTTGATCCATCTTGAGTTTATTTTTGTGTATGGTGTCAGCTGATGATCCAATTTCAATTTTTTGCATGTAGCCCTCCAGCTCTCCCAACACCATTTGTGGAAGAGGTTATTATTGCTTCATTTTATGCTTCTGCCCCCTTTCACATTTTAGATGCCCGTAGAGACCTGGACTTATTTCTGGGCTTTCTATTCTGTTCCACTGGTCTATGGATCTGCTCTTGTGCCAGTACCAGATTGTTTTGAGTATAGTGGCTTTGTAGTAGAGTTTGATGTCTGGTATTGTGATCCCTCCTACTTTGTTTTCCTTTCTCAAAATTGCTGCAGCTATTCGGGGTCGTTTATGGTTCCATATAAATTGTTGAAATATCTGTTCTATTTCTGTGAAATATGTCATTGGTATCTTAATAGGGATTGCGTTGTATCTATAAATTGCTTTGGGTAGTATGGACCTTTTGATGATATTAATTCTTCCAATCCATGGACACGGTTTATGCTTCCATTTATTTGTGTCTTCCTTAATTTCCTCCTTCAATGTTGCATAGTTTTCTGCGTACAAGTCTTTTATGTCTTTGGTTAAATTTATGCCTAGGTACTTTATTTATCTTCTTGCTATATCCAATGGTTTTTTTTCTGATTTCTTCTTCTTCTATTGCATTGCTGGTGTACAAAAATGCCTTTGACTTTTGAATGTTGACTTTGTATCCTGCTTTTTTGCCAAATTCACTTATTAGGTTGAGGAGTTTTTGGGTAGAGTCTACAGGGTTCTCTATGTACACTCTCATGTCATCTGCAAACAATGATAGCTTTACTTCCTCCTTTCCTATTTGGATGCCTTTTATCTCTTTCTCTTGTCTGACCGCTGTGGCTAGGACTTCTAGTACAATGTTGAAAAGAAGCGGTGAGAGTGGACATCCTTGTCGTGTTCCCGATCTTAGTGGGAAAGCTTTCAGTTTTTGCCCGTTGAGTATGATGTTGGCTGTAGGTTTTTCATGTATGGCCTATATTACGTTGAGGAATGCCCCATTTATTACCATTTTGCTGAGTGTTTTGATCGTAAATGGGTGCTGTACGTTACTGAATGCTTTTTCTGCATCAAAGAGATGATCATGTGATTTTTGTCTTGTCTTTTATTTATGTGATGTATCACGTTTACCGATTTGCGTATATTGAACCATCCCTGCATGCCTGGGATGAATCCCACTTGATCATGGTGGATAATCTTTTTAATGTATTGCTGGATGTGGTTTGCCAATATTTTGTTGAGGATTTTAGCATGTATGTTCATCAGCGAAATTGGCCTGTAGTTTTCTTTCTTTGTAGGGTCTTTATCTGGTTTTGGGATTAGGGTGATGCTGGCCTCATAGAAAGAGTCTGGGAGTCTTCCCTCCTCTTGGATTTTTTAGAATATTCTGAGAAGGTCAGGGGTTAGCTCTTCCTTAAATGTTTTGTAAAATTCTCCTGTGAAACCGTCCGGCCCTGGGCTTTTATGTGCCGGAGGTTTCTTGATCACTGCTTCAATTTCCCCAGCTGTTATCGGTCTGTTCAAGCTTTCTGTTTCTACCTCCTCCAGTGTTGGAAGATTATACTTTTCTAGAAATTTGTCCATTTCATCAAGATTTTCAAATTACTTGACATATAATTGTTCATAGTAGTTTCTGACGATTCTTTGTATTTCTGTGGTATCTGTTGTTATTTCTCCTCTTTCATTTCTGATATTATTAATTTGGGTCCTCTCCCTTTTTTTCTTGATGAGTCTGCTTAAAGCCTTGTCAATTTTATTTATCTTTTCAGAGAACCAGCTCCTGGATTGGTTGATCCTCTGAATTGTTCTTTTCATCTCTATGTCATTCAGTTCTGCTCTAATCTTGACTATTTCCTTCCTTCTACTTGCTCTGGGATTTATTTGTTGTTGTTTCTCCAGTTCTTGAAGTTGTAGTGTTAGGTCTTTTGTTTGAAATGTTTCTATCTTTTTAGATGGGTCTGTATGGCTATGAACTTCCCTCTCAGGACCGCCTTTGCTGTGTCCCATAGGTTTTGGGCCGTTGTCTGTTCATTTTCATTTGTTTCCAGAAATTTTTTTGATTTCTTCTCTTATCTCATTATTGACTCATTCATTGTTTAATAGTGTACTGTTTAGTCTCCATGAGTTTGCAAGTTTTTGAAGTTTCTCTTTGAGGTTATTTCCAGTTTCAATTCCTGGTGGTCCGAGAAAAAGTTTGGTATTATTCAATTTTCCTGAATTTACTGAGGCTTGCTTTGTGTCCTGTCATGTGGTCTATCCTTGAGAAACTTCCATAAGTATTTGAAAAGAATGTGTATTTTTCTTCTTTCGGATGTAAGGTTCTATATATGTCAGTTAAGTCTCTTTGATTCAGTGTGTCATTCAGCGCCACGATATGTTTATTAATGTTTTGTTTGGGAGATCTGTCCATTTTTGACAGTGGGGTGTTGAAATCACCTACTCTCACTGTGTTGCTGTTTATGTCTTTTTTGAAGTCGTCCAACAATTTCCTTATAAACTTGGGGTCTCCTATATAGGGAGCATATAAGTTTACAATGTTGATGTCTTCTAGATAGATTCTTACTTTAAGTATTATAAAGTGCCCCTCTGGGTCTCTCTTTATGACCTTTATTTTGAAATCTATTTTGTCTGATACAAGTATGGCAACCCCAGCCTTTTTCTCATGTCTATTTGCTTGGAAAATTTTTTTCCATCCCTTTACTTTCAATCTGTGTAGGTCTCTTGCTCTGAGATGGGTCTCTTGTAGGCAGCATATGTGTGGGTCATGTTTTCTTATCCATTCAGCTACGCTGTGTCTTTTGATTGGGGCATTTAGTCCATTTACACTGAGAGTTATTACTGATAGAAACTTACTCATCTTTTCTCTTTGTACCTGTGTTCCTCTCTGTCTCATTCTTTTCCTTCATCTGCTTAAACCAGTCCCCTTAGCATATCTTGGAGTGCTGGTTTGGTAGAGATGTATTCTTTTAGTCTTCTCTTGTCTGAGAAACTCTGTATTTCCCCTTCTATTTTAATTGAGAACCTAGCTGGGTAGAGCAGCCTTGGCTGTAGGCCCTTGCTTTTCATGGCTTGGAATATTTGTTGCCATTCCCTTCTGGCTTGTAGTGTTTCTGTTGAGAAGTCAGCTTTTAGGCATATCGGGGCCCCCTTGTATGTTACTTTCTCCTTCTCCCTTGCTGCCTTGAGGATTCTCTCTTTGTCTTTGACATTTGCCATTTTAATGATGATGTGTCTTGGAGTGGACCTCCTTGTGTCCCTCTTGAGTGGGGTCCTCTCTGCCTCCTGGATCCATGAGACCCTTTCTCTCCTCAAATTAGGGAAATTTTCCATCATTACTTTTTCAAGGAGGTTCTCTATCCCTTGCTCCTCTTCTTCTCCTTCTGGTATCCCTATTATGTGGATATTATTGCGTTTCAGGTTGTCCTGTATTTCCCTAAATGCCTCTTCATTCTTTTTGAGCCGTTTTTCCATTTCTTGTTCTTTCTGTGAGCTTCTTTCTACCTTATCCTCCAACTCACTGATTTGATCCTCGGCTTCATCCAGCCTGCTTTGGATTCCTTCTACTGTGTTCTTCAATTCAGAAATGGTATTCTTCATATCCTCTTGTGTCTTCTTGATAGTTTCTATGTCCTTTTCCAGGCTGATATAGTTTGCTGTAAGATCCTGGTAGTTTTTCTGCAGTTTCTCATAGTTATCTTAGAGCTGGCTGAGCTCATTGAGCTTCCTTAGAACCATTGTTTTGACTTCAGTATCTGATAGTTCCTTTGCCTCTATTTTTTTTAGCTCTCTCTGTGGGGAGTCCCCTTTTCCACTCATTTGAGGGGAACTTCTTTTTCTTCCCATTTTTGTGAGAGTCTGTTAAGTATTTTTGTCCTTTACTTTTTTTCTGGGCCTGCCTCTGATGATGTTAGTTGTTGACCCTATATGACCTTGGGTTATTTGTTTGAGCCTTCCAGGAGTCTAATGTCTGTGTCTGACTCCTGCTTGGACAGCTCTGTGACCCCTTCGTTCAAGGCTGGGCTATTTTTTGGGATCTCTCTTCACTCTCACCCGGGCTCCTTGAGCGCGCTCCCCACGTGGCAGAATCCCCACCTGCCTGGGCTGGCATGTGCTTGCCCCAGATCAGGGGGCTTATTCAAGACCTCGCATACTCATCTGTCCCCACTGGCCGGTGTGCTCCCTGGCACTGGTCAGTTTAGGGACTTCTATTGTGTGTTTTCCCAGCTTTTGGCTCTTTGGGTGCATTGCTTGCCCTCGCCAAATGGGGACTACGGAAATGGGAGGCAGTCAGCTCTGGACTCTCCGGTTTATCCTGTCTCTGGCCTTTCCTCCAGGGATTCTGGGCAGCTCTAGTAATTTTGTGGGCTTCTCCGCAATCCCGGGAGGGTGGGTCAATTTATACCTGCCCTTGCTGCTCTGTGCACTCCCTCGCAGGCCGAATCAGTGCCAATCTGTGGAAGGCCTTGCTGGCCGGTGCAAGCGTTCGCCAGCCCGCGTGGGTCACACACACGCTTGCCAACCCTCACCGGTCAGTTGGTGCCAGTGTGCGCGCCTGCACTGGGTGTTTTGGGGGTGTCTATGTGTGCTTTTTGGCTTTTGGCTCTTTGGAGGTGTGGCCTCTTCCCGTGCAAAGGAGACTATGGCAAGGAGGAGCTGGGACTCCCTGGTTCCCTCTCCTGTCCTTTCCCCAACGCCTCTGTTTCTAGTCTCTCCTCAGGGGTCTCTGGGCAGTTCTGTGACCCCTTCAGCCAAGGATCCAACACCTGTGCGCCCTGCGTTTCAATTGCATGCAGTCTGGTTCCTGCGTGCCCCTCTTCTTCCTCTTTGGGGGTGCACCTTTCCAGCCCACAATGGAGACTACCGAATGGGGAGGGAGTTGGGGCTTCCTGGTTCCTCCTCCTGTTCTTTCCCCAATGCCTCTGTTTCCAGACTCTCCTCAGGGGCCTCCGGGCAGTTCCCTGACCCCTTCGGGCAAGGATCCACCCCCTGTGCGGACTGCGTTTCAATCGCAGGCAGTCTGGTTCCTGCGCGCCCAGCTTCTGTGTCTTTGGGGTCGCGCATTTCCAGCCCATAATGGAGACTACCGAACGGGGAGGGAGTCGGGACTCCCCGGTTCCTCCTCCCGTTCTTTCCCCAATGCCTCCTTCTCCAGTCTCTCCTCAAGGCTCTCCCAGCCAGTCTGCACTCAGCCCTGCAGCTCACAGGCATACAAGCTGTGTGCGGAGCATACAAAAGGCAGGTTAATTGGTTCCCTTATGCCTGAGCGAGATGGCAGCTGCAGAGTGGGAGGTGCGTTATCACCGGGGCTCCACCGGCCGCCCTCTCAGTTCTCTTCACAAAGTTTTCCTCACCAGTCTTTTCCCAGGCACCAGCCCACCCTGCTGCCGCCTCTGCGGAGAGATCAAGGAGGGTGGCTGCCACTGCAATTTTTGCGTTGGCCCTTTAAATGTCTCTTTGTACCCCCAGCCACCTGTCTCTGGCAGAGAGCGCCCCTAAGCTTTTCAGGGTTGCATTTTGTCTGTATTTTCTTAGTTTTAGCTGCTGTAGTTTAGGGGTCCCTGTTTATGATTCAGTCCCCATTCTTCTCGGGGGAAGCTAACTGGCCATTTCAATGTCCCTCTGGTGCTAGTGCCCGTGGGCACCCAGCCCACCCTCTCGAGCCTCCACCGCAGTTCTCACCCGTTGGGATGTGTGAGAGTTGAATCCACTGTCTGTCCGTGTCTCCAAGGCTCCTCTCCTACTATCGTTCCGTTGTTTTCCAGGTGATTACTCCACTATTTAGTTGCAATTCCAGTTTGGTCTTGGGAGGAGTTCAGTGTGACTCCCATTCACTCCTCCACCATCTTTTCTCCTTGTGTACTATTTTCTACTCTCCAATGTCTTTTGAAAGTATTACAGAAGTGAACTCATCATATATAATATAATCTGACATTATATAAGATATCACCACCTCAAACTAGATCCTTTTATTTAATACCATGTGCACTTAAGCTTATCCTGATAATACAGAGGAGGCCAATGAAATTTTAAATTGTGAGAACATTGAGAGCAGTTTCATTCATCACTAAGTCATTTTCATATTTTATTTATTACATGTCTGGCATAGTTCAATCTGATTTCTACTTTTCAGAGATTAAAATATTAGCTATTTTCTTTTTCCAACCCCTGCCAGAAGCATCAATTATTTTAAAGTTTTTCAAGATTCCTTTAGTACTATAATTTTTGTCATCAGTCAGCTAGCCTGGAACATTGCCAGTAGATGTCTATGTCATGGAAATGGCTTCATATCAAAAATATAGGAAAAGGTTGAATTATGGATGAGGAGTTTCTTATATTTCAAATGCTCTAACAAAATTAATGTGGAAAAAACATCACATGTTTAAAGGCAGTGAGGAACAAAGTGAGAATAATCACTTCAGAATCCGAGAAACTTTTATTATCAATAACCACCACATATTCAATGCTTATTAGGTGTGAAGTACCCTGCTAAATTCTTTATGCATCTTTGGTCATTTAAATATATTCACTGTTACTGATTGAAACACCACCTGAGAGTGTTCCTCCTCCTGCAACCTATGTGGAGTTTGTCCTCACAATCATGTCCTCCAATTCATTGAATCCATACTATGTGGGAGGTATTATGTGAACATGTAATGTGTGTAGAAGTGACCACATTTTCTGTACTCCAAATTAGACGAGCTGAGGTATTTAATATTTAAAATTAGGTAGATTTCATGTTGTCATAAGAAAAAAATACAGGAAATCCTTATTTTGCATAGTGCATCCACTGAAGACTCTCTGCGTTGTTTCCATTTTGGGATATTATGAATGAAGCCACTATATACATTTGTATACACGTTTTGTGTGAACCTAAGTCTTTATTTGTCTTGGATAAATGCCCAAAAGCTCATTTGCTCTGTAATGATTGTCAATGGTATTGTGTTTTTAATTTCAGGGGTTCATGTGTTCATTCCTATATAGAGAAATGCAATTAATTTTTAGATGTTTATCTTGCATACTATGACCTTGTTGAACTTGTTTCTTAGTTCTAGGTGGTTTTTTTTTGCAGTTTATTTGGGATTTTCTATGTAGACGATCATATCACATGCTAATAGGAATAGTAATTTCTTCATTTCTTATCTGTGCACCTTTTTTCCTTTTTCTTAATGTTTTACACTTGCTACAACATTTAGCACTGTGTTGAATAAGAAATGTGAGAATAGACATCCTTGTTTTGCTCCCAGTCTTAGGCAGGAAAGGATTCAGTCTTCCACCCTTAAGTATGTTAGCTGCAGGTTTTATATATGTTCTTTGTCAAGTTGAAAATAATTTTCACTTTTGCTATTTTACTGAGAAGTTCAATCGTGAATGGGTATTTTGTCAAATGCTTTTTTTGTACCAATATATATCATCATGTGGTTATTATGTTAATATGACTGATGACATTGATTGATTTTAAAAAATTATTAAACCTGCCATGAATCCTTGGAATAAACTCCACTTACTGCATTAGCAAATTACATTTGTTGATATTTTGTTAATGATTTTTTGTCTAAATTCATGAGAGATATTTGTCTGTTATTTTTTTTTTGTACTATCTTTGCCTTGCCTTTTGGTTATGCTGGCCAAATAAAACAAATTGAAATGTATTTTTTCTCTCCTATTTTCTGGAAGAGATTATACAGAACTGGTGTCAATTCTTTAAGTATTTGGTAGAATTTTCCCTTGAAATCATCTTAGTCTGGACATTTATTTTGAGGAGAGTTTTAAATTAAATATAAGCCAGCCAGAGAAAGATAAATACCATATGATTTTACTCATATGTGAAATCTAATGAACAAATTACCAAGCAAAAAGGAGACAGACTTAGAGAACAGGCTGACAGCTCAAGGGTGAAAGGGTTGGAAGGTGAAGGGACCGAGCCAAAATGAAAAATAACTCATGGACATGGACCACAGTGTGGTGATTACAGGGAAAAGGGCGTGGATGGAGATAAAAGAGGGTATAAGGGGATAATGGGAAAAAATACAATAAAAAAATAAACTATTAAAAACATGTATTCAAATACTTTGAGACATATTTTTAGGTTTTTTTTCATCCTTACCATTTTCCCTCTTTCTACAAACATGTGCTATGTACTAAGAACACTGCAGTGCACCCGGGACAGAGAGGACGAAAATGCATCATTACCTTCCTAGAGCTTATGGTCAAGTGGTAAACATAGGCTCTTTTTAGTAGAAAAAAATATTAAAGATTTGGTGCTAATTTATTTTTCTCTACTATTACAAACATAAACCATGACACAAACTGCAAATATTATAGAACTATGTAGTAATAAAATAGAAGCACAATATAAATTCAGCATTGCTTCAAAAATGCATAAAATATAACATAGACCTAAGGAAACAAATGAATAATAACAGTGATATTCATGACATGACTTTGATTGAGCACTTACCACATTGCCTACCCACATTATCTTCTTGAGTCCCCTGACAGCCTATGAGGTTGTTGCCATTATTAACCCTTTTGGAAATGAAGACATTCTTAAATTTGAAAGATGCATCCCACTCCAGGAATGTGGAGCATCTTGCTCCATAAAAAGTGTTCCCTTTTTATGTGCTTCTGGGGACTGGAGGAAAGTAATGTTTTTCAATAAGTTGGTATGTAGTTAGGATTTATTTGCTAAGTACTTATGCTTATATGTATAATTCTGTGATTTATAACTGAGGCTGGCCCTGCTTGCCTCTGTCTCCACAGCTGCTATCCATAAACTCCCATCACCATTCCTGCCAACAGGTCAAAAAACTTTCAAATTTTCTTCTACCTTGAAACCTCTCAAAAAATGAGAACGCTTCTTTAACTGCATTCAGTATGTTTTCTCTTTAGGATAGATGGTTTGGAAACCTTGCTTTTTTGTTATGGAATGAATTTTTTTATCTTCACCTAAGGACATGTTTTCTTTTTGGGGGGAGGGGTAGGAGGAAGAAAGGGAGAGAAATATCAATGTGAAAGAGAAACATGAATTGGTTGCTTTTTCAAATGTGCCCTGACTGGGGACTGAACCTGTACACTAGGCATGTACCCTTGTGCCCTGACTTGGATCAAACCCACGACCTTTTGCCCAACCAACTGAGCCACACTGACCAGGGCTAAATGGCTTTACAGTGATACTTCAATACTCATTGATTCATTCCAGAATTCCTGATGAGTGCCGAAACCAATGAGCACTGACCAAGTGATGAGTGATGAAGCATTTTCTCTTTTGGGTGGCGTCGTAAGTCCTACAAGTTCTAGCAAGTGAAATGAGTCCTGAGCAAGAGCCAACTGCTGAAACATTTTTTTCTCATCAAAATATGATGAAGACGGGGTTTGATGAGTTCTGAAGCCAAAGAGTACCAAGGTATTGCTGTATTTCTTTTGTAAAACAATGTGGAATATGCTGAAGGAACTGCGTACATCCAATGTCTAATATTTAAGAATCTATGTAATTTAGCCCCAATCTGCATTACCTGACTCCCCTTCTGCCATGTGAGTCTCCATTGTCCTCTTGTTTCTAACTGCATTAGACAACAGGCTGGTCTGTAAACACACCTTATGTGCCCCCATCTCGGACCCATCTCATGCCATTATTTATCCTGTTAAGAATTTTGTTTCTCATTTTTGTCTTTCATATCCTGGTTCAAATGTCACTACTGTTACAAAGTCTCAAACTTGCCAAATTGAATTTGTCTAACTAATGATAATAGTTTGTTCTATCACAGTATGATTTGTTTTATGTGCTTGGGAACCTATTTGACACCAGAACTTTATATTCCAAACTTCAAGCATAGTGCTTGGTTCATAGTAGTTGCTCAACAAATGCTTGTGGAATTAAATTGAGGAATATTTTTCAGTGACAGCTGGGGTACCTGTCCCAGATGTATTTTTACCACTCTATTGTTATCCTCTTTACTCTAGGCCTATATGCATTTCAGTTATTGAGCAGAATCCAGAGGTGACTGTTTTAGGTAATATGTTCACTCTTTTTCCAGCAAAGATATATTACTTTCCTTTAATAAACAAAAATTTCTTTGTTGATGTAAACTTGTTCTAGGTTATTTCTCCCAATGTATATGTCTTTTATCAAATTAACTTCTGGAAGAATGGACAGAGTGAAACTATTAAATTGCAAGTTCAGCAACTAAGTATTAAATGCTTTTGTAATATTTAAGTTGTACTTAAACCCATCAACTGAAGAAAGCAAATATTTATTTATATGACAAACTAAATGGAGATTCAGAGATTTTTCAGCACCTGTCAAACTATTATAATCAGCAAATGCTGAATACTTTGGTGGAAGTAAGCCCAAGAAAAAGTACTTTAGGCATCATATACTCATTTGCATGTTTTCATTTTCTGAGGAGGAAAAAACTGACATTTAAGATGTATAATTGGGTGGGGGGGAGGCAGAGACAAATGTATTTAAAAAGTAAATAAATTAAAAAAAAAAGATGTATAATTGCCCAAGATAAATGTCATTCCAAAGCTTTAGTGTCACACAAAGAAGACCAAAGTTAAAAACATCTGAGATAACATGTTTCCATCCTACTTATGATTAGATGTACCTAACTAAAGAGAAACACTTGTTTATTAAACTCTCAGGTCATAATACAGTCTGGTTACCTTCAATGTTCTCTTCATGAGCAACAGTATGCACTTTCAAAGGGGAATTTCTATAAAAATTCAAACAGCACTCAACAAAGTTGTATTTTTTATTTTATATTCCCAGTTCATTCTTTGGTAGAATGGCTTATTAATAGTGAATTGGTTCCTGAGACAAGAATTAGCCACATTTGACTTAAATAGATGTTAATAAATATTAAACATACACTCACAATAATGACTTAGAAGGCCTGACTTAGTATATAGGACATCTCATACTGAGTTTGGACAATGTTGCTTAATTTCTTTCAGAATTCTACTTCCCTCAGCTATTGAGTGATACTAATAATACTCTCACTTGCTACATCACACAGTTGCTATAAGAATCCAATGAGATGATGGCTTTAATGGCTTATTTAATGAGATATGTAGAAATATTTTCTGCTTACTAAGTATGGTATATTTATGTATAATTACTGTTATGTGGAGATTTTTTGCAAACTCTAAAGTCTATAAAAGTGAGGTAACAATATTCTCTTAAATTTTTTTCAGGATATTACTCCAATACCCTGGCAATCCTATGCCATTGCCTGACCAGGAATTCTGCATACAGCAGATATTCCAGAAATGCTATCAGACTAAGTTCTGTCATGGCTATCCCATCTTTACTAAGGATCTTCCATTCTTCATACAACTTACATTTAAAAGCCTTCCCTTCCTTTTTCCTTTTTCTCTGTCATAATGATGAGCTAATCTTTTTGTAGGACTCTCTAGTTATTTATTTGATCATTATATTATCTAAATGTAAGTTCTACTAGAGAGAGACCTCATCTGTCTTGTTTACTATGAAATCCTTAGTACTGTCTCAGTTCTGGTCACAATAGCCAGAATCAAATAAATACTGCATGAAGTGATGGATAGATGGAAGGAAGGAAGGAAAGAAGGAAGGAAGGAAGGAAGGAAGGAAGGAAGAAAGGAAGGAAGGGAAAGTTTCCCAATAAGGCTATGAACTAATCAAGAGCAGAGCTGGCCTTAGTTAATGTCAATTCAAGTCACCCACAAAAGAGCAAATGTTATAGTTTACCTCCCTTGGTAATTATTAGTTCATTTCTAATTAAGCAAATTAATACCTTAACCCAAAAATAATAGTTAAGAGGGAGAAAATTTAAAGCAGATCTGTCATATAAATATTTTCTTTTTCCACATCGGATCAGGGCCACTTGATATTTTTAGCTCAGTGTAGAGATTACTCAGAATAGTCAGAATGACTATTGCTATCTTTAAAAATGTGATGAAATGTTATGAGGAAAAGATCATATTTATTCTGCACGGCCTTATCTGCAGAAACTATAAGGCAGAAAATTGTTTAATGTGAACATAAACCTTGTAACAATTATAACTCAAACAATTATCCTGAAGTTAGTGAGTTAAATATGAGTTACTCAAGTAGAAACTGCTTGACCATCAGGTGGTCTTCAGTGGTATGTTGTAGGGGGCTGACAGAGGGTGAGACCAGTTGGTCTCCAAATGTAGTCCTAGTGAGAAATAACTCACCATAGTTAAAGCATCAGAAAAACAAAATTAAAAATTAAAAAACTCTATTTTTGCTGAGCTAATAATAATGAAAAACTTTATTTCCATGACTTTGACTACATCAAACTATTTATTGGGATTTCTCAAATTTTACTAGTACTATATTCCGTTAGCTTGATCCTCAAGTTTGGCAACTGCAGAGACACAGCCACTGATAATTATGCATTATATAAACAGTTGGAGAGACATGAAGAACTGCGAAGAGTTGCCTACCGCATACAGGCATTCCTCAGAGATATTGTGGGTTTGGTCCTAGATCACTGCAGTAAAGTAAGTATTGCAATTAAGTGAGTCATGATCTTTATGCTGGTGGAGGGGCTTGCCTTCAATTTGTTAAAAACCCAACATCTGTGAAGCACAATAAAGCAAAGCACAAGAAAATGAGGAATGCCTGAATCATTTCTTTATTAAATTTAGATGAAAATACCATTTTGCTTTTATTCACCTCTTACAGTGTGGAAAAGTTGTATCTCTGCTATATAAATTTTTGATTAAGAGGAAATAATAGTTTGAGTATTTCTCAACAGATTCTGATGATACGGTATAATAGAAAGCTCTCTAGAACTACTGCAATGAGAGCCCCATAAAGGATAAATTCTCTCTCAGTATTATATATAGCAGCCAAAGCAGTATCTGGAACATAGTAGATGCCCAATAAATATTCAGTATTTGAGAGCTATAACTATAATATATTAAGTAGGCTATAGCTTTAAAAAAAAGTCCTAGGAGCTTCAATAGGGTTTTTATTTAGCCATTTTCTTCTTCACTAGATAATGCCATTTAAAAGAGTATTGGTTATAGCAGACAAACACATGAGGACCATCCACCATCCTGAACACCAAAAGTAGCTTCAGGTGAGTGGGAAGGCAGACCAGGAAGCCATGGTGTTATGATTGTTTCTTGGATAGTATGTCCCTTGAACAAAGGTACCTGCTGGCTTCAAGAGGACTCTGAGTTGGTTACCAAAGGACTTGGGAAGAGATCAAGGGAGAAATTTCTCATCAGATGAAGTCACACTTGATCCAAGCTAATAGGTATGGTCAAGATGGCTGTCACACTTTGATTGGGGATGACTTATTTTTTTATTGGCTAATTCCAGTTGTGAAATTGGCCAGATGGGCAGGTGGCCTTGTTTCTATTTTAGGCTTTCCAGGTATAACCCCCAAAATTCATGCATATTATATACTATTACTACCAATACATTTCAAATATTATTCATATAAATTGTCAGAAGGATCAACTTTTACATTGGAAACTCAGTACCTCTTAGGTATATAATTGAGAATTATATACACAATTACTATTTACAGTTATACTCATTATATTTGAGTAATATTCAAAAACTCCTGCTACTATGTAGTTTAATTCTGTTGATCAAAGCAATGTGTTTATAATCTCAAAGCTTATTGATGATCCTTGAAAAACATCTTTGGGAGAGAGTTACACATTTTTCTTCTCAGGAGTAAAACATTGAGTCTGTGAATTGCCTGGAATCGCCCCAATGTGAGCAAAATCTTGGCTTCTCCTCCAAGTTTTGCCTCTCACTGTTTGACCTTACATAAATCATTTAGCCTCGCAAGGAGTCTTCCTTTATTTTTAAAACAGATTGGAGAACATAGACCCCCTAGATCCTTTTAGCTCTAAAGCTATGATTCTGACTTATCTCACTCAAAATGGTGATCAAATGGTACTCTGATGGGTTCAAAGTGGAATGAGCAAGTGTGAGCATTCACTGGAAGAAGTGCCTAAGAGAATATTAGTAAGCTGATGCTAATATTCTTTTAGCAGTGGATGTTCAAATAGCTCTTGAAGACATACTTCAGTCTAACAGAGTTTCAATATATTGTTATTTTTAACAATGACATTAGTGGAGGACATTAGCACGGTTTTTCTGTGCTGTCAGGGTTATGGAGGGATTTGTTGAGCCGAGCAAAGGAAAAAAATGACTGACTGGTACATTTAATTTATTACCTTTATTGACTTCTGTAGCTCCAGTGCAGTTGTACTCAGAAGGCCCATACTAGCTAATAAAATAGGACTTTAGAATTGATGTAGCAAATAAAATGCCAAATAAGAATGCCATTGTTATTAAAATGTAGTGACACTATCGATTTAAAATAAATATATTAGCCAGTTTGCTGTGCATTTAGAACTGGACCCAGCCGTTGAAGGCACCATTTAGGTTGCAGTTTTACATGACAAATGAAAGACCTCTTACCAGAAGGAGTAATGCAGTTTTATGTACCAGAATTGCCATGGAAACAGAAATAAATCCCAAAGCTAAATAGGGTCGTGAATACCCTGTCTTCTGTGTTCAGCTCTCCATGTTCCATAGAAAATATTCACAGGAAGCTTACCATGGTTTCCCTTTTAAATGAAAAATTATAGACTTGGTATTTCTCAATTCATATCATTATTGAACGTTTTCTTCTCACCGTAATTGATGTGAGGATGGTAGGCTTAGACAAAACAAATCCTGCTCTGCCTCTCACACCTCTGCTCAATTTTCCTCTCTCTCTCTCTCTCTCTCTCTCTCTATCTCTATCTCTCTCTCACACACACACATATGCACACACCCCTCACACTTCCGCTTTGCCATTCCAGGTAGTGTATAATCAAGCATTTTTTCTGTATAAAGTATAATACAGGCATTGTCCTGAATGGTTCTGAGAAATATATAGCTTCTTAAATGCCGGAATTATATGTTAATATGTTAATCAGAGTCTATATATAACTACCAGGGACCATCCTCACGTGAGAGCAGTAAATTTCCCTGCAGTTAAGTGTGTTCTTGATATGTGTGTGTGTCTGTGTGTACCATTTTCATAAAATGGCCAAAAATTAAAAAAATATATTAAGTTCTTGGTATTCTACTCTTTTTAATTCAACTAATTAAGAAAACCTGATGGTTGGCTTGTTTTTCCTCCTTTCTTTGGTTTTGAATACCCTTAGATTGGCATTTCTTCTGTAAATAAGTGCCCTCCAACTTTGATTATCTGCTTAAGATGTCTTTTCAAAGGCAGCCAGAAAAATCTCTTAGGACAGATTTTTACCTTTCTACAATGGCTCAAAGCCTTAAATAGTAGCCTGGAAACAGGTCATTTTCCTTTAGGTCTTTTTAACCTCACCCCAGTGCTAGATATGATGAAGGTCTTACTTGCCTCCATGTAGGTAAGAATAAAATCTATCTTATTTGTCACTGAGGCAACAGTGCCTGAAACTGTGATTGTCACATAGGTATATGATGACTATTTCTGGCATGAATGTATTGAGCCATACATGTAGTTTTAGCAGTAGACTGCTTTTCTAACAACTTCAATATTCATAGAAATAAAATGGAATACTGAGATAGTCTACAAGCAAAGATTGCTTGGGGTAGTTGCTGTGGACTGAATATTTCTGCCTCCCCCCCAACAATTCCTATGTTAAAACCCTAATCTCAGTGTAATGGTATTTGGAGGTGGTGACTTTGGTAGGTATTCAGGTCATGAGGAAGAAACTTCAGAAATGGGATTATTGCCCTTATTAGAAGAGGCAGAGTACTACCTAGCTCTCCTCCTTTTAAGAGAGGGTGCAACTAGAAATCGTCAATCCACCACCTGAAAGGGGATGAGCCCTCACCAGAACTCAACCGTCCTGGCATCCTGATTCTGGATTTCGAGTCTCCAGACTGTAAGAAATAAATTTCTGCTGTGTAAGCCACTCAGTCTAAGAAATTTGTTATATCAGCCTGAACTAAGTAAGATAAGTAGTCTTTATTTCTCGTTGCCTATTAAAGTGGGAGTGCAACTGCAGAGCTGAAGTAATTGTGTGTCTTAACTCAGTTCCCAGAACGAATTTTAGAGTATAAGAAATCCTTTCCCTAGTCAACAATTGTTCAGTGGAGACAAGGTCAAAGACAGTCTCCTCCCCGTGAAGTATGTAAAGAAACTGATTCTCTAGCAGCTTCCAGCCTTGTACCTTTTATCTCTGTTATTTATGTATTTTGGGTGTGAGGGTTAAGAAGAACAAGAAATATTCAGCAACATTTCCCTATTTTCTAATTTGCTTTGAACAGCTAGACATGGTCTTGAATATATAAACTATTTTGCTATTGTGTGGATCTAAAGTCAACAGTGGTTTTAAAAATACATGAAAATCAGGTTTACTGTTCTTTCTCTACATTCCAACATATAGTTTTTGCATAAAATCACACTGAAGTTTTACTCATGACTATAATCAGTAGGTATCTCAAAATAATTTTTGACCTTAAGGTGATGAATTATCTTATTTCTTTTAAATAGTAGTATTTTAAAAATGCAATTCAAAATATAATTTCTGAGTGAGGGTTTTTAAAATTAATTGACATTTGCTTATTATGTGTCAGAAACTGAAGTCACTGAATAGAGAAATGCTTGTAATCTCAAGCACACCTAAAGCATGTGAGCCCCTACATATACCAAGCACAGTGATTTATGAGGAAAGTTTAAGATGCAGATATGTGCTGATAGTTCATGAGAATGAGACAAAACATGAAGTGATGAAATCCATGGTTGGCACTGATTAAGCTCTTAAACATCTTTCATAAGCAGGATATTTGATGTTACTGTGGTTAGAAATTCTATCAAGAATGTCCCCCATATCCCTTATAAAAGAGATCTACTTTTCAAATATGTTGCAATGCAACTGAAGGTAAATTATTTTCAGCTTTATAAGAAATGAATATACCACATCTGGCAAAATAATGCCCCTTTTTCGTACAAAATCATAAGCATGTAATTCTGTAACATAACAATGTCACACTCAAGCACACCATTTACCATTTTAGGTGAAATGTTCAAATTAAAACTATAAATTATTACACTCATATTATTACCCTATCAACCACACTCAAGCAGGTGTTATTTCTGCCTGTATTTTATAGTTGGTTGTCTTCTTGAGAAACCAGTATTAGGTGTTTTGTAAGAAGCCATTGGCAGGAGGATTGAATAAAAGTCAGAGCCTTGTCTAAACTCACTAGGAGGAGCATAGACACATTCTGAGTTTCAGTTTTGTGAGCTAAATGTTATATATATATCTGTCTTTGGAAGCTGGGATCTGAGCCCAAGTATTTGTAGGCCTTAACTCAGTACCCAGAAGGAAGAGTCCTTTCATGAAAGCCATAAACGGGTTAGCAAAAATGGCAGTGTTTTCTCGGGGCATGTCAAAGAAGAAGATAAGCTCACCAGTTAGGGCTGTTTCTGCTTTGTAGGAAAGGTAGGGAGAGCAGTCTCAAAAAGAAGCTATGGAAGATGACAGGTGAAGGGTAGGTACATAGTAGAATAAAGTAAACACTGGAATAGGAGTCAGGTGAACTGAGTCAAGTGCCAGCTCAATCAGATGATGCTGAGAAGATATCCAAATGGAAGCACAAGATTCCTTGTGTTTGAAAAGATAACAGTACCTGCCTTATAAAAGTTGTTCTGACTGTTCAAGAGAAAATTGCAGGTGTATGTGTGTGTGCATAAATGTACATACATATACATATAAGCACAAACACATGTCAGTTTACACACACACACACAAATATACTGCTGCCTTGCCAGTAGTCAGTAATCTTTTCCCCTTTCTTCTTTCAACCACAGTCTGTTCATTTTTCAAGGAATAATACATGACTTGCCTCCCTCACTAATAGAGCTTCTGTGAATTTCTTACAGAGATATAAGGCACTTAAAAAGGTGTTTGTTGTATTTATTTAAATTTATGCTTTTGAATCTCTATGTCTGGAGCACTAACTTAGATCTGTAGAAGTTACAGTTCACAGCAAAATCCCTGTCCTAGAGGACGTCATATTCGCTTGAGTAGTAATCCCTGTGGAGTTAAACAGAAACATGAGAATAAAGTACCGATGTAGGACTACCATATCCTTTCTATCATATCTGCAAAATACTCCAGACCCTTCATAATCTGATCTTCAGTGCATTGTCCAGCCTTTCTGGACTTCTATTGAATACTTGATCCATAAGGCTGGTCCAACAACCACATCATATAGTTTTATTTCTTAAGGTTATCCTGACCTTTTGGACTTGAAGTATTTCCTTACATTGTGTCCTCTGCCTCTGATTCAGATTGAGGAAATCCTGCCCTTCAAAAGAATCTAAGTTTGAATGCCATCTTTGTCAGGAGTTTTCCTCTTCATTCTGCATTATTTAGAAATAGTCTTCTTCCTTTGAACATATTCTATGACTTTGTAGGTCCTGAGGGATTCCTCTTCTATAAACTGTCTATTTATGCCTATTTTCTTTCTGTATTTGTTTTATTTTTGTCCTGCAGAGTATGGCTATTGATTCCAGTTCCTCAAATGACCACCAGAAAAGCATGTTGATAAAGTGAAACTAAGTGCAGTAGACCTACTTTCTAAGACAGAATACACATTGGCAGGGTGTTAGTTGGGTCTCAGAAGAAGGATACCAGGGGTTACAGTGTTTTAGAACCTGCCCTGAACAAGTTTAAGACAGATCTTCCAAGGTGGGAAACTCATAACTAGGCTGAGTTTATGAAATAATGATTGTTGAGTTTCTTGAAGTGAATATGGGTAAGCAAGCTGTCAGTTTCGAATAGGTACCTGTTTTATTTAGTTGAAAGTCTTATCTTCCAGAAGTGTATTTTCTAGAGACAGGAGCTAAGTTATTTTCTCTTGTCCTCAGTTTTTTTTTTAACATAGGGACAGTAAAAATATATGATTAGTTTTGTATCTCAACCCTAATAGCCCTATGGCTTTGTAAACTTTGTAAAAGTGCACCTTCTATTTTTTTTTCTTGTTGCTCCCTCCTCCAAGAGATAACTTCAGGGAAAAAGGAGTAAATGAGCTGTTTATATTAAAGGTGATCCATTTGAGAGACTCTGAGTCTCAAGCAAAACTAGGAATAACTTTAAGTAAACCTAAGTGTGGTGTGATTTTGGGAAGTTTTCATCTCAGAAAAAGAAGACAGCAAAGGGTTAAAACTGGACTGGCCCCTAGGGAAGAATGGGTTGGTGAAAAGGGAAGTAGATGGGAATTCAAAACAGGACTTTAGTAAGGCATACTTAGCTCTGATTAAAAGGTAACCCAGGCCTTGACTAGTGTGGATCAATTGGTTGGGCATTGTTTTGCAAGGCAAAATGCTGCTGGTTAACATTCCTGGTCAGGGCATATGCCTAAATTGCGGGTCCCGGTCAGGTGTGCAAGAGGCAGTTCATTGATGTTTCTCTCCCCCCAACATCTCCTTCCCCCTCTCTTTGAAAATAAATAAATAAAATCTTTAAAATAAAAAAAAGAAAGGTAACCTAGGAATGGGGCAGAATGTGAACAGTGTAAGTTAGCGTATCTATTGGTCTCCAAGTGATTTTCTGTTTGGCTATAAATAGGTTCTTTCTGGTGATGACTAGCTTGCAGAGTGTCAGTATTATACAAATTAATCCTAATTTCTTAGGAATAAAATTGATACCTCTTGAAAGCATGGTTATAACAAATGTATACAAATGTAAATGAGAACCATGACATAGCTCTCTAGCTTGCAAATATTGTTTGGAATAAACTAGTGATTATTAGCAGTAATTTTTATAAAATATGTCTCTGATTGAAGTTCTGTTGAAATATACCTGGGATTATCTAAACCTTTCATTAAATTGGATTTTTTAAGTAATTAAACATGTGCAATAATCATACAGCAACTTTTAAAGTACTGGAGGCCAACAATGCTTTAACTTGTGTGAGGCTGTGCAAGCTTCAAGATGAAACTTCTGCCATTTTGAAGCATATTTTTAAGTTTTTATTTATTTTTAAATGTATATATTGATTGGAAAAGTTGTAGAAACTTTTTATTGTAATTTTTTTATCTTTTGCATATTAATTCACTTCAAAATTGCATATCCACTCACATAAAATTATGCAGTTCATGGGCATTACATTTCTTAAAATATTATGCAAAACTCAGGCACATTATCTGTGTTTTACAAGTGCCTTGTCTGTACATGTCAGCTTGTATTCTGTTGAATTTCAGCATTTATGTTAACTTTTAGTACTTCTCGTATAACTTACATTTATGAAATGAAATGTGTTAGATGCTTTTAGTAGACATGTTTGAAACAATAACCCAAAATACTGTTACCATTTCAGGCATCGAATTTAGTTAATTGAAGAATATTCTATGATTGCAAATGAGTTGTTAAAAATATAGGAAAGGAGACCCCATTACCATTGCCAAAGAGTATATACAGTATAGCACATATGGAGAGTCTTAAACTACACAAACAAAACACAGTAATTGGAATACTGAGCCCAAAAGAAACTACAGTTTTTATCCAAAGACCCAAATTAAAATTTTGTGTTTATTAAGTTTCCCAATTTTGTAAATGATGCAATGGCATAATTTATAAATGCTTTTCTCCTAATAGAATAGTTTTCCCCTATTAAGACTTCGGTGAGGAAAAAACATTTTTTTCCATGGAATATTTAAAGATCACTGGGCTCTGTGGATGGAGTAAGGAGAGTCTCTCTGACCCTAACTACACCGCAGGGGTGTGCGTTCAATTGAAGAGATGTGACAGAGCTGTGGAGAAATAACATTCCAAAAGGCCTGCTTCTGGCCTACGCTACATGATCTATAATATTTTAAAACAGTCTTTCTCAACCTTGATTGCCAATTGCCTATTCTCTAGGGAGCTTTAAAATACATTGATATCAAAGTCTCAACCCCAGAGAATCTCATATATTCGACTTGGTACATAGACTATATACCAGGGCTTTTTAAAGTTCCCTGATTGTTCTGACGTGCAGACAAGGCTCAGAACCACTTTTTAAATAAATGGTCCTTAATGCCATTAAAAGTTGGAATTGTATACAGGTAAAAAAAAATAAATTAAATTAAAAAAATAAATTATCAGGCTCCCACATGCCTCAGTTTCTATTTGTACTAAAGCCTCTGTTGAAGCAGAATGTTAAACTTACAGTGATAGTCAAAAAGTATAACATAATAGTTAAATTTTATTGAGGTTTTCTAATGTGTCAGGCACAGTACTATGGGCTGTACCTACTTTATCTCAATTTATCCTCTTAGGAACCCCATGAGGTAGTGATTATCTGTATGTTACTGGTTTTTTAAAAATTGAGGCACAGAGAAATTAGACTTACACAAGATCACCCAGCTAATGATTGGTGGTGCTCGAGTTTCAGCCTAGATCTATTTATTCCATCTGAATTTCTGATTGGAAAATACTGTCTGGTCTGAAGTCATGTACAAGATAAAACATTATTAAACAGTGCTTAACAAAAATATCAGGGAATGTTGGTAAGTAAAAAGAGAAGCCTCATCTTTCTGAGGAGAAACTAACTTGTTTCTCATGAGAAACCACGTGCTTGAGCAAGTCTTATTTCCCATCAACTAATACCCAGGAGGGTCACTGGGACATCTATATCAACTTGAATGCTGATTTAGAAATTAACCATGATAAATAATCGGCATTGACTAAATGGCAGCAAATATTAATCAATGCCTTTTATAATGCCTCACAAGAGACTTTGCTACTAGTTTTCTAAATCCTTAAATTTCAGAAAGGTGGACTAATCAATATTATAAAAAACAATGCAACCAATATGTCTTTGTCTTCATGTAACAGCTAAGTAGATATACGTGAAGTCCTGCCTCCTGATCTGGAAATTAATGCCATTCTCACTTGGTAGGGACGGTTCTGGAGAAGTTAGAACCGGAACAGTCCATGTCAGTGTTAGTTTTTTTTCCTGCCCTATTCTTTCGGTGTCTTTTCTTTCCACTTCCCCTACTCCTATTGATTTTTCCTTAAAAGTTTTATTTTTACTTTAGTTGCATCTTAAACCCTCTTACCTCTCTATGTTTGAGGCTTAATTTAAAGAACAATGGTGTATGTGTGGGAGGTATTTTCCTCATTGTTAGACAATAGTGTATATGCCTGGACTCAAGTTATTCTTCATTCTGAAGACAGTATCATAAACTTTGACCACTATTGTGAGGGACAAAATTGAGTTTAACCTTTTAATGGCCAATGATTCTGGAGGAAAGAAAATAAAGGGATGTTTCCCCTTCCATCTGTGGTTTTTGGGTTGTGTAATACTAGAACAGCAGGGGCAGCTATTCTGGCAGTTTCTGAAGATCAGGGATGATAACCCTTCAAAGAAAATCCCCTGTTTTGAAACTAAGACATGAATTTCAGAGTGTGCAGTTGGGTAAGATACAGGTTATGACTCTCTGACTGTAGGTCAAACAGGCCAGGAATGATAAATTCAGAGAGGTGCACCTGGTTTATATGATAGTGATCTGGTTGCCATGGTTCTTAGTCATGATGAGAATTGAGGAACTTACAATAAGCCAATTACATGTTATTATTTCTTTTTTATTGAATTTATTGGTATGACATTGGTTAATAAAATTACATAGGTTTTAGGTGTACATCATCTGTCCATCATCTGTAATTGTATTGTGTGTTTACCACTCGAAGTTAAGTCTCCTTCCATTACCATTTATCTGCCCTATACCCTCTTCTACCTCCCCTACCCTCTTTTCCTCCAGTAATCACTATACTGTTCATCTGTGTCTGAGTTTTTTCTTTTCTCTTTTGCTTAATCCCTTCACCTTTTTCATCCAGCCTCACAACCCTCCTCTCTGTAAGCTGTCAGTCTGTTCTCTGTATCATAAGTCAGTTTCTATTTTGTTTGTTGGTTTATTTTGTTCATTAGATTCCACATATGAGTGAAATCATATGGAATTTGTCTTCCCTTGACTGGCTTATTTCAATTAGCATAATACCCCCAGGTCCATCAGTGCTCTTTCAAAGGATAAGATTTCTTCCTTTTTCATGTTATTATTTGTGATCAACCGGCCTCTGACTATCAAAACTCTGCCAGAAAAGAAAACATTCTTTACATAGCAGGGGATCTTTTGGTCAGATCAGCGCATTTGTTACTTTGCAAAAACTCTTGGATAATATAGAAAAAAACTGATTCAAGATGCACTACCATTTGAACCTTCATGGAAAGGACTCATGTATTAGATGTTATTTAGTTAGGCACGTGACTCTGGCTACTAATCAAAAGTTCAGTTATCTTCAGAAATAGCTGTGTGAAAGTATAAAAAGCTTTATACCAAGGGTCATAGTCTACAGATGTCACTAGTTGGAGAGCCCAGAAGGGACACTTATTCTCTCTGAACTCTAGTTACCTGAATTGAAGGGACTCCTCACAATCTACTTTCAGTAGACTATTTTACAAAAAAATCAAAAGACAAAAATGCTTTATAACCTTCTACAAATGTAAAGCAGTATTTTTCATTGATAACTAATGGAACTCACTATGTGATAATTTTTCTAAGTAATATCACGATCACAAGACAAATCAGTGTTAACCTAGTTAGCTAACCCAAGAAATCCATGTATGAATGCAAAAGTCTATCTATTAAATGAGAGTTCTTGACCTGTAAAAAAAAACAGGTGCCAACATTCTTATCTTTATTCTTTGAGAAGTACTGTAATGTTGGGAAAAATTGACAGAGGAGGACAGAAGTTCTGGACTTTCTTTAACTTTGCCATTAATTTATTTTGTGACTGTGAGTCCACCACCTCCCAATGTATAGAACCCCCTGAGTCTGTACCCGTAAAGCCAAGATGCCAGAATAGATCACTCCCATGGCTTGTTTCCACCTCATAGGTTGGACTGAAAACACAATAGTTTCCAGTGGTAAACGTGGAAGTCAAGGTGCAGCAAACACGCACCAAGCACCCCACTCATCCTTTCACTCCAGTCTTCCTCAATATGTGAATAAAATGCCAAGAAAATCCTGTTAGAATATTTTGACAGATGAGATGCCCCCTTCAATTCTGCCTAAGCACAGTGAAAGTATCATTAAACTTGTACTTTAAAAAGTTGCTTTGTGTCCTAGAAATTTGATCTAGAAGCAGCATTCACTAAATATAAAGAAGAAAATATGAATATTGAATGTTTGAGCCTATTATTTTCTTAAACAACTCAGGCAGACATTGTTACTCTGTAGCATATTAATTTATCCTCCTTGTGCCAGTTCCATGTGGATACAAAATGCTCTGCAGGAATTAGTAGTTTTAAATTACAGCATTAGTCAGGCAAATGATACATATTTTTCACTTCACCTTCTCTTGACTCTAACATTAGACACATAAAGGGAATGATAATGCCCATTTCACATGTTTTCCAAAGTATAAGCCATTTTTATTTATGGAATTTCCACTAATAATGTGTATTAGATGGGGAGATTTTCACAGACATTTTCCCAGGGGACTCTGCTGCACTTGTGGCCAGAACATTTTAGTTTTAAGCCTAAACACTTTATAAAATAGGATAATTGTAACCCATGAGGAAAGGGATTATATTTCTTTGACTTGTTTCATACAAACAGGCTAGACTCAATGTTCCTCTAAGTGAGCTCTGTGGACCGCCCAGTATCAGAAACTGTAGGCATGGTTATTAAGAAGTCAGATTTCTGGGCTTTATCCAGATTCAAAATCAGAATATCTGATAATAAGACTAGAAAATAGAATTTTAAACAACTCCCATGTGGTTTATAGAACAGTAATGTTGAATGAACAAGGACAAGAAGTAAAGATTATGGATGGATCAAAAATGTGAATGTAGAAAAACCCCCAAAAACCCGCAGAAGAGAAAAATCAGGAAACCTCTGGCCAGCTTTGTGGCTGTTTCAATGAGCCTAGCTAAATGCCCTTGCCTTCCTCTGTATAATGAGTGGCTAGATCTTGAAATATGCTTTTTGCCTCTTAAACATTGCTTCTGTGGCTGTCAGGCATTTTCCAGAGTGTTCTACCTGCTCATCACCAAGATTCTTAGGACTGGCATGCGATGAGGCTGTTACTTTTATTTCTACTTTATAAGCAAGAAAACAGAGGATGAGAGAGGTAAAAGTAAAGTGACTTGCTAAAATTTGCAGCTATCAGTACCAGAGCAGAAAGCAAGCCATTGTTCTGTGACTTCAAATTTCATTTTGTAGAATATAATAACACTTTGGGATTAAATACAAGACTTATTGTTTGTGGGGCACCACATATTTAAATTTATTTTATTGCAGGATTTTAAATTATAGTTTTGTTTATAGATTCTGCCCCCCAACTGCCGATTTGGGTTTTCAGATTATTGCTGGTGGATGTATGATGAGAGCAAAGAATGATCCTGAGAACCTGGTTCAGCAGCCCAGGTATCCACAGCCCGGTGTTCAGAAGGAGGCCGGAATTACATGTGTAGGCACACATGCAATCTGACTCACTGGAAGTTATCTTTATGAGAATCTGGTAAAAATGTAAAATCCAGAGGGAGATGGAGTTCTATGACTTCTGTGCTCATTCTCATTTGAAAAAAATGGGAGTAAGCATTTTGATATTTATGTTTTAAGTGATAGAAACTGAGTTCAAAGAGACATCAGTGAAAAGATTTATTTGTGCTCATTACATAAATATCTCTGATTAAGTGGCTTCAGATATGGCTGCTTTCAAGAGCTCATGGGCTAGAATCTGAAGTCAATTTTATTCCTTGGTTATAGTGTCCTCTGCTTCATCCCCAGACAAGTTATCCCTGTGATATGAGGAGAGGCATGCCAGCAAGTCAGACTGGTAGCCTCCCCCTTGTCAAATGGAAGGAAGAGAAGAATTTATTATTTACATTATCTCTAGGAAAATCATCAGACCTTACTTGTCAGGAGGATGGAAATATGCACATTAACCAGGCCTAGATCAAATGTGCACCCCCACTGTGGCAGGGACAACCTAGACCACCCTCACTGAGGAAGGAAGGGGAAAGGGTGATGTTGGAAGGGCAAGCATCTCAGATGACCACGGCTGGCTACAATGGCTTCTGGCATGGAGTTAGTGTTTGTTCAGTATTAACTTACTGTTATTTTCTATTTCTAATATTATCACTATTATACTTAAATAGCAACTAGTGCTAGTAAACTTCTTTAAAGGTTCTGTTTATGTCTTTGTTATAGAAATAATTTTAATAAAACAATGGAAGTAAAAAGGTTTGATTGTTAGATTATAAATGAGGACTATACTTTGACTGGATATATAAGATCTATCATCAGTTAGACATGTATTATTAGATTTAACGTCAATTTTGCCTTTTCAAACCTGGTCCATCTGTCTAGACAGGACTGCAGGTTGACTTGATTTTACTTTGTAACATCTGGGTTCTCTATATCCTTCAAACCCATAGAGAGGTTTTAAAAATATTTCCTATAAAATAAACTCTCATAAATGCAGTGTGATGTGTATACCAGATTGATGAAGAAATAAGAGAAAATGTAAATTCTTAAACAAAACCTACACCTCTGGAACTTTTATTTTCTCATGTCACTGCCCTTGGAATACAAATTTGGTATTATTACTCTTCATCCTTTCAGATGAGAAAACCTCAATATTCGTTCACTTGGTTATAATGTAGTGAGCGTACTCTGGATGGCAATAGTAAGATACTACTGATAGTGCAACTTTCCACATACACTCATCCCTGCTAAACCATGGAAGACCTAAGGTAATAATGTGGGTATCCTGACCCTGAGAACTCTGTTACTTTTTCCAAATCACTCTGCCACTGAGAACAAAATTTGGAGATTACATGTTAATGAAAATCACTTATATTCCCTAGAGAGGCTAGCTCTGTTCATAGCACTCTCTGACAGCCTCCCATAGGTACAATTATTGCCCTGATCTCCTTAAGAAATTAGTTTCAGTTGAATTCTGTGTTTCTTTCATCAGAGAACTAACACAGAAAATTAGTCAACAAATGTGTTGTTGTTGAGCTATTGATTCTCTGACTGCCAGATGAAGATCTTACCAGACAGTGCACACAGTAGAATTGGGGTAGAAAGGAGGGCAGCTAAAAGGCCTTGGTTCTGACAGAAGCTTCCCTAAAGAACATCATCAGTTATTAAATATTTGTCTGAATAATTTGTACATGTTTGTGTTGCAGCCTCTCTAGGCTGGGCAAGTCCACTCGAGACTCAGGTAGATGGAAGAAGATGCGTAGAGTCATGGGGATGCTTGACATGCCTTTATTCGGGATAGCCTATGTCTCTGCTGGCGCCCAACTCCCTCCCTTGTCTAAAGCGCCTACCCCTTAAGTATTAGCCCCAAACAAAACAGGCTGCAGTCCAGAAAGTGAAGTAACCTAGCATGAGCTGCACATGGGAACCTATTCAAGGCTACAGGGCTGTTTATTGCACCCAGCTCAAGACCATGAGACCTAGGCTCAATGCTGTGAGAACATTGCTTTATCAGACTCCTTCAAGGTTGTGAGAAGCTGTGCCCTCCAGTTACCCTTGCATCTGGGCGAGGGAGTCAGACTGCCTCCACTTACCCTACAATGTTATAAAATGTTTCATAAAATGTGTATGTTGCTCTCACATTATCCTACACTTTGGAATAGTAATAATACCTAAAGCTCTGTGCCTGGCTCTGTGCTATATCTTCTCCATGGCTTAGTTCTATGGTCCCCAACATTTTTGGCACCAGGGACTGGTTTCGTGGAAGGCAATTTTTTCATGGACCTGGGGGTGGGGAAGATGGTTTCAGGACTATTCAAGCACATTACATTCAAACCGACCTCCTGCTGTGTGGCCTGATTCCTAACAGGCCCGGACCAGTACTGGTCTGACGCCCAGAGGTTGGGGACACCTGCCTTAGTTTACACCCACAACAATCCTATGCACTAGGTGCTACATTCATCCTGTGAGCTGAACATCACTTTGCAGATGAGGAAATTAATGCACAGAGGGGTTGTATAATTTATGCAAGGTCTCCTGTACTAAGTACATAGTAGAGCTGTGGATCCAGCTGAGGAAACTTCTGTCTACAACTTGAGCTCATAAATCATCCACAGCCTGCCCTCCTGCCCCCCCCCCCAAAAAAAGTGATGTTTTTGTTTTAGTATCAGTTTCTGCAGACTTGGTTACATACAATATTTTAAGTTTTTTCTAATGTGTTTAAATGTCTTACATTAACAAAGGAGGAAAAAGGCAGAATGTTAGATTCTTTAAATAGACTCAGATCGAAAAGAAACATATTTGCTATGACAATACTTATCTTTAACGATTGTGTCTTTTCTGGGATATTATAGATTTTTCTGAGAAACTTTGGTTTAGGTTTAATTTAGGAAGAAGATGGGTGACTTCAAAAATCTAATCAATCATCTCAGTATTCATTCAGCAACTATTTCAGGGACATCTACTATAATTATATGTAAATAATGGTCATGGCAGATACATACAAATCCATAAGTTCATTGGTTGCTCTTAAGAAGCTTAAGTCAATGACAGCATGATAAGGGCAGTGTCCTGTACCTCTTAAAGGTATACATGAGCACACACTGGAACATGTGTGTAATCTCTCTGGGCATATTACAGGGGTTTGCCATAACTTGAAATCTAATAGATTACTTTAAAAGGAAAAAAACCATGATTGCTTGAGGAAGAAGTTAATACAGAAGTGGAAAGGTGTTGGCTCATGTATGACTATGGGGTTTATCTTTAATCAGAGAAGAGCTCAGGGAGCAAGAGACACAAATGGATCTTTATGTCCTTTCCCTCCTTTTTAGTCTCCTAAAACTAGACAATGCAAATCGTAGAGACAAAGGTAACATTCAGGCTAGGAGTTTGTGGTGTCTAGAATAGCCCATTCTAGAAAGCTTTCATTGAGAGAAAATAAATTCCCACCCATGGAAGACAAAAATATTGAAAATAAAGGCATGTGTAACTAGTAGTGAGACAGTGCTGAGCAGGAATTCATTTATATTATTCTTTCCCTGACTAAGTATAAATGTATTTGTAGCGTACTGCTATGCTTTGATCTAAAGAGAGTATATTGTTATTTGAGTGTTCAAGTCCTTGGATCATACAAAGTATATGTTAGAAACCCAAGGTGAGCACAGGGCATTTGAACATTGGAGTAAGGGAATAAGATACATCGTTTGACGTGTTACTAGACCTCCATCATGTGGTGAACAGGGTTGGCCAAAAAACCTGTTTAGTTTTTACAGAAAAGTAAAAGACACATTTTTTCATTTCATCAATAACTTTATTGCTTTGGATATTTTGAGTATGTTGGCTATCTCCTCAGTAACATAATGTTGATTATTCTCAATTAATGTCTCGATTTGATCACTATCAACTTCAACTGCTTAACCCAACCGTGGAGCATTGTCCAGCGAGAAATCTCCAGCATGAAACTTTGCAAACCACTTTTGACATTTTTGACACATTTGATCAGTCACAGCATCTTCTAATGTAATTGTCTGACTAATGTTAGATTCTGCACGATATTTTTAAACCTATTCTCCCAGAGATTCTCTGGACACAAAAGTTTCAGACTTTTTTAATTGAGGTATAATCAACATATAGAATTGACATGTAACATTATATTAGTTTCAGGTATGCTTCACTATTTGTGTATATAATCAACATTTTAAGTATAGCTAAAGTTTGCTACCATATATAGTTACAAATTATTTTTTCTTGTGTTGAAAACTTTTAAGATCTACTTTCTTAGCAACTTTCAAATATGTAATACATTATTATTAACTACTGTCATGATGTACATTATATTCATGTGACTTATTTATATTATAACTGGAAGTCTGTACCTTTTGACCACCTTTACCCACTTTCTCCATCCTTCACCTCCACCTCTGGCAACCACCAATGTGTTCTTCATATCTGTGAACTTGTTTTTTTTCTTTCATTTTAGATTCCACTTCTAAGCGAGACTATACATTATTTGTTGTTCTCTGACTTATTTCATTTAGTATAATGGCCTCAAGGTCTATTCATGTTGTCACAAATGGCAAGATCTCATTCTTTTTTATGGCTGAATAGTATTTCATTGTGTGTGTATACCACATTTTTAAATCAATTTATTTACTGATGCACACTTAGGTTGCTTCTATATGTTGGTTATTATAAATAATGCTGCAAATGAACATTGGAGTGAATATATATTTTCTAGTTAGTGTTGCTCTTTTCATCAGATAAATACTCAGAAGTGGAATTACTGGATCATTTGGTAGTTCTATTTTTGATTTTTTAAGGCAAACCCCCATACTGTTTTTCTTAATGGCTGCACCAACTTCTCTTTCCTCCAACCGTATACAAGGATTCTATTTTCTCCACATGCCTGCCAACAATGACCTCTTGTCTTTTTTATAGTAGCCATTCTAACAGGTGTGAGGTGATATCTCATTGTGATTTTGATTGGCATATCCCTAATGTTTAGCGATTTTGAGCATCTTTGAAGGTACCTGATGTTTGTCTCTTTGTCTTCTTTGGAAAAATATCTATTCAGGTGTTTTTCCCATTTTTTAATCAAATAGTTTTTTGCTATTGATTTCTATGAGTGTTTTAATATTTTAGATTATATATTTTAATCTATTTTTTAAAATATTTCAATAAAAATATATTTTTTATATTTTAGATTAAATTCCTTTTCAGATACCCAATTGGCATATATTTTCTCCCATTTAGTAGATTGCCTTTTCATTTTGTTGATGGTTTTCTTAGCTGTGCAGAGCTTTTTAATTTGATGTAGTCTTATTTGTGACAGTGTTGATATATCTACAGAAGTAAATTCATCTGATTGTGAAAACTTGGTGTTACATTTTCTAATGTTATTGTTTGACCAATGTTAGATTCTGGGTAATTTTTTCCTTTGTATTGAATTTATTGGAGTGACACTGGTTAACAAAGTTATATGGGTTTCAGGGGCACAATTCTATAACACATCATGTGTACACTGTATTGTGTGTTCACCACCCCAGGTCCACCATATGAATTCACTTATATGTGGAATCTAAGGAACAAAATGAAATAATAAGCAAAATGGGACAGTCACATATATAATCTGAGAGCAGGCTGACTGTTGGGGGAGGGGTTAGAAGGTGGGGAGGGACTGAGAAAAAAGAGAAAAAAACACATGGACTCAGACAACAGTGTATCTGTCAATTGCCAGGGGAAGGAGAGGATGGGGAAGTGGAGAAGGGTATGGGGAGATAAATAGTGATGGACAGAGATTCTGGGTAATTTTTCTTTTGCCTGCATCAGGCTTTTAAAACAGAATACGTATATTTCTGATGTTCAAAGACTTGTATTTTACAGTGACTTAATGGGAGTTTCCACAACACAGTGATCCTTAGAGCTGTGGCAATTCTTGGTGATGTTTTTGAAGTTGTGAAGACTCAGCAAGGAAGCAAACTAAAGGGTACTATCTGTCTAAATGCCTTAAGAACACAAGGAGAGAGGATACATTTTTTTGCAATGAAAAGAACAAAGAAAGATCATTAGGGAATTTACATTTAGTTTTCAGCTTCAAAGGGGATTAGCATAATATGACAGAAGTTAGGGGTCTATATGAGCGATGTTTACTCCTTGGAAAATGTATGCTACATTTTATTAATGGGTTAAACACTGGGATTAAGATATTAGTGTTTCATATAGATGTATCCCCAATTGAAAAGATATATATATATATTTGGCCAAAAAATCCCTTTAGGTTTTTCCATAAAATAAAGGACACATTTTTTAATTTAATTTAATTTTATTTATTTATTTATTTATTTTTTCAAATACATTTCTCTCTGCCTACCCCCCACCACTTTCCCTTGCCCGCTCGCTTTTTCCCTCCCTCAGTTCTTCCCCTTTGGTTTTGTCCATGAGTCCTTGCTATATGTTCCTTGACTTTCCCCTTCCCTTCCTTTTCCCCGTCACACCTCCCTCCTTCCTCTTATCTCTGTGGGTTTAATTTCCTTTCAGTGTTGCTGGTCTTATTTTCCTTGCATCTTTGTATTGTTGGTTAGGTTCCACTTATAGGTGAGATCATATGGTATTTGTCTTTCGCCCCCTGGCTTATTTCACTTAGCATGATGCTCTCCAGTTCCATCCATGTTGTCGCGGAGTTTAGTAGTTCTTTTTTTCTTTCTGCTGCGTAGTATTCCATTGTGTATATGTACCATTATTTTTTGATCCAATCATCTACTGATGGGCTTTTAGGTTGCTTCCAACACTTGGCTATTGTAAATTGTGCTGCTATGAACATTGGGGTGCATAGGTTCTTTTGTATTGGCGTTTTGGTATTCTTAGGGGATAGTCCCAGCAGGGGAATCACTGGCTCAAAAGGTAGTTCCATTTTCAGCTTTTTGAGGAAATTCCACACTGCTTTCCACAGTGGCTGCACCAGTCTGCATTCCCACCAAGAGTGGACTAGGATTCCCTTTTCTCCACAGCCTCGCCAGCACCTGTTGTTTGTTGATCTGTTTATGATGGACATTCTGACCTGTGTGAGGTGATACCTCATGGTGGTTTTGATCTGCATTTCTCTGATGGCTAGTGATGCTGAGCATCCTTTCAAATGTTTCTGGGCCCTCTGTATCTCCTCCTTGGAAAAGCGTCTACCCAGGTCCTTTGCCCATTTTTTGATTGGATCGTTTGTCTTCTTGGAGTGGAGTCGAGTGAGTTCTTTATATATATTAGAGATCAAACCTCTATCTGATGTATCATTAGCGAATATATTTCCCCATAGGTTTGGCTCCCTTTTCATTTCTCTGATGTTTTCTTTAGCAGTGAAGAAGCTTCTTATTTTGATGAGGCCCCACTTGTTTATTCTTTCCTTTATGTCCCTTGCTTTAGGAGGCATATCGGTGAAAAAAATGCTGCGTGGGATATCTGAGAGTTTCCTGCCAATGTTCTCCTTGAGGAATTTTATGGTGTTGCGACTTATATTTAAGTCTTTGATCCATCTTGAGTTTATTTTTGTGTATGGTGTCAGCTGATGATCCAATGTCAATTTTTTGCATGTAGTCGTCCAGCTCTCCCAACACCATTTGTTGAAGAGGCTATTATTGCTCCATTTTATGCTTCTGCCCCCTTTGTCACATTTTAGATGCCCGTAGAGACCTGGGCTTATTTCTGGGCTTTCTATTCTGTTCCACTGGTCTATGGGTCTGTTCTTGTGCCAGTACCAGCTTGTTTTGAGTATAGTGGCTTTGTAGTAGAGTTTGATGTCCGGTATTGTGATCCCTCCTACTTTGTGTTTCTTTCTCAAAATTGCTACAGCTATTTGGGGTCATTTATGGTTCCATATAAATTTTTTAAATGTCTGTTCTATTTCTGTGAAATGTCATTGGTATCTTAATAGGGATTGCATTGAATTTATAAATTGTTTTGGGTAGTATGGACATTTTGATGATAATTCTTACAATCCATGTGCACGGTATATGCTTCCATTTATTTGTGTCTTCCTTAATTTCTTTCTTCAATGTTGTACAGTTTTCTGTGTACAGGTCTTTTACCTCTTTGGTTAAATTTATTCCTAGGTACTTTATTTTTCTTCTTGCTATATCGAATGGTATTTTTTTCTTATTTCTTCTTCTTCTATTGCATTGCTGGTGTACAAAAATGCCTTTGATTTCCAAATGTTGACTTTGTATCCTGCTGTTTTGCCAAATTCACTTGTTAGTTTGAGGAGTTTTTTGGTTGAGTCTACAGGGTTCTCTATGTACACTATCATGTCACCTGCAAACAATGATAACTTTACTTCCTCCTTTCCTATTTGGATGCCTTTTATTTCTTTTTCCTGTCTGACCGCTGTGGATAGGACTTCCAATACGATGTTGAAAAGAAGTGGTGAAAGCGGACATCCTTGTTGTGTTCCCGATCTTAGTGGGAAAGCTTTCAGTTTTTGCCCGTTGAGTATGATGTTGGCTGTGGGTGTTGCATATATGGCCTTTATTACATTTAGGAATGCCCCATGTATTCCCATTTTGCTGAGTGTTTTGATCATAAATGGGTGCTGTACTAACTGAAAGCTTTTTCTGCATCAAAGAGATGATCATGTGATTTTTGTCTTGTCTTTTATTTATGTGATGTATCACGTTTACTGATTTGCGTATATTGAACCATCCCTGCATGCCTGGGATGAATCCCACTATATCGTGGTGGATAATCTTTTGAATGCATTGCTGGATGCGGTTTGCCAATATTTTGTTGAGGATTTTAGCATGTATGTTCATCAGCGAAATTGGCCTGTAGTTCTCTTTCTTTGTAGGGGTTTATCTGGTTTTGGGATTAGGGTGATGCTGGCCTCATAGAAAGAGTCTGGGAGTCTTCCATCCTTTTGGATTTTTTGGAATAGTCTGAGAAGGACAGGGGTTAGCTCTTCCTTAAATGTTTTGTAAAATTCTCCTGTGAAACCATCCGGCCCTGGGCTTTTGTGTGCTGGGAGCTTCTTGATTACTGCTTCAATTTCCCCAGCTGTTATCAATTGTGCAAGCTTTCTGTTTCTTCCTCTTTCAGTGTTGGAAGATTATACTTTTCTAAGAATTTGTACATTTCATTAAGGTTTTCAAATTTCATGGCATATAATTGTTCATAATAGTTTCTGATGATCATTTGTATTTCTGTGGTATCAGTTGTTATTTCTCCTCTTTCATTTCTGATATTATTAATTTGGGTCCTCTCCCTTTTTTTCTTGATGAGTCTGCTTAAAGGCTTGTCGATTTTATTTATCTTTTCAACGTACCAGCTCCTGGACTGGTTTGAATTGTTCTTTTCATCTGTATGTTATTCAGCTCTGCTCTAATCTTGACTATTTCCTTCCTTCTCCTTGCTCTGGGATTTATTTGTTGTTGTTTCTCCAGTTCTTGAAGTTGTAGTGTTAGGTCTTTTATTTGAAATGTTTCTATCTTTTTAAGGTAAACCTGTATTGCTATGAACTTCCCTCTCAGGACCGCCTTTGCTGTGTCCCATAGGTTTTGGACAGTTGTCTGTTCATTTTCATTTGTTTCCAGAAATTTTTTGATTTCTTCTCTTATCTCATTATTGACCCATTCATTGTTTAATAGTGTACTGTTCAGTCTCCATGAGTTTGCAAGTTTTTGAAGTTTCTCTTTGAGGTTGATTTCCAATTCAAGCTCTTGTGGTTCAAAAAAAGTTTGGTATTATTTTAATTTTCCTGAATTTGCTGAGGTTTGCTTTGTGTCTTATCATGTGGTGTATCTTTGAAAAACTGCCATGAGCATTTGAAAAGAATGTGTCTTTTTCTTCTTTTGGATGTAAGGTTCTATGTATGTCAGTTAACTCTCTTTGATTCAGTGTGTCATTCAGCACCACGATATGTTTATTAATGTTTTGTTTGGGAGATCTGTCCATTTTTGACAGTGGGGTGTTGAAATCACCTACTCTCAGTGTGTTGCTGTCCATATCTTTTTTGAAGTCATCCAACAATTTCCTTATAAACTTGGGGGCTCCTATATTGGGAGCATATAAGTTTACAATGCTGATGTCTCTTGATAGATTCTTCCTTTAAGTATTATCAATTGTCCTTCTGGGACTCTTTTTACGGCCTTTGGTTTGAAATCTACTTTGTCTGATAGAAGTATGGCAACCCCGGCCTTTTTCTCTTGCCATTTGCTTGGAATATTTTTTTCCATACCTTTACTTTCAATCTGTGTAGTTCTCTTGCTCTGAGGAGGTTTCTGATAGGCAGCATATGTGTGGGTCATGTTTTCTTATCCATTCAGCTACCCTGTATCTTTTGATGGGGCATTTAGTCCATTTACACTGAGAGTTATTACTGATGGAAACTTACTCATCTTTTCTCTTTGTACTTGTGTTCCTCTCTCTCTCATTCTTTTCCTTCATCTGCTTAAACTAGTCACCTTAGCATATCTTGGAGTGCTATGCTTAGATATGCTTGGTTTGGTAGAGATGTATTCTTTTAACCTTCTCTTGTCTGGGAAACTCTGTATTTCCCCTTCTATTTTAATTGAGAGCCTTTCTGGGTAGAGCAGCCTTGGATGTAGGCCCTTGCTTTTCATGGCTTGGAATATTTGTTGCCATTCCTTTCTGGCTTGTAGTGTTTCTATTGAGAAGTCAGCTCCTAGGTGTATCAGGGCCCCCTTGTATGTTAGTTTCTCCTTCTCCCTTGCTGCCTTGAGGATTCTCTCTTTGTTTTCGATAGTTACCACTTTAATGATGATGTGTCTTGGAGTGGGCCTCCTTGAGTCCCTCTTGAGTGGGGTCCTCTGTGCCTCCTGGATCCATGAGAGCCTTTCTCTCCTCAAATTAGCGAAATTTTCCATCATTACTTTTTCAAGGAGGTTCTCTATCCCTTGTTCCTCTTCTTCCTTCTGGTATCCCTATTATATGGATATTATTGCGTTTCAGGTTGTCCTGCATTTCCCTATATGCCTCTTCATTATTTTTGAGTCATTTTTCCATTTCTTGTTCTTTCTGGGAGCTTTTTTCTACCTTATCCTCCATCTCCCTGATTCAGTCCTCGGCTTCATCCAGCGTGCTTTGGATTCCTTCTACTGTGTTATTCAATTCAGAAGTGGTATTCTTTATATCCTCTTGTGTCTTCTTGATAGTTTCTATGTCTTTTTCCAGGTTGATATAGTTTGTTGTAAGATCCTGGTAGTTTCTCTGCAGTTTCTCATCGTTACCTTTGAGCTGGCTGAGCTCATTGAGCTTCGTTAGAGCCATTGTGAATTTAATATCTGATAGTTCCCTTGCCTCTATTTTTTTTAGCTCTCTCTGTGGGGAGTCCCCTTTTCCACTCATTTGGGGGGAACTTCTTTTTCTTTCCATTTTTGTGAGTCTGTTAAGTAAATCACTTAATTATTTATTTATTTTTGCTTTTGCTTCAATTGGGCCATCTAGATTTCCTGATTGTGGATTAAACTTCTATGGTAGTAGGTGGGTCTTTTTCTTTGTTTCTTCCTTCCTACTTCTTTCCTTCCTTCCTTCCTTCCTTCTTTTCTTCCTTCCTTCCTCCCTCCCTCCCTCCCTCCCTCCCTCCCTCCCTCTTTCTTTCTTCCTTTCTTCCTTTCTTCCTTTCTTCCTTTCTTCCTTTCTTTCTTTCTTTCTTTCTTTCTTTCTTTCTTTCTTTCTTTCTTTCTTTCTTTCTTTCTTTCTTTCTTTCTTTCTTTCTTTCTTTCTTTCTTTCTTTCTTTCTTTCTTTCTCTCTCTTTTATTATTTTTCCCTTTACTTTTCTTTCTGGGCCTGCCTCTGATGATGTCAGTTGTTGACCCTATATGACCTTGGGTTATTTGTTTGGGCCTTCCAGGAGCCTACTATCCGTGTCTGACTCCTGCTTGGGGCAGCTCTGTGACCCCTTCAGTCAGGGATGGACTATTTCTTTGGATCCCTCTGCACTCTCACGTGGGCTTCTTGAGCGCGTTCCTGGCGCGGCAGGATCCCCTGCCCGCCTGGGCTCGTGTGTGCTTGTCCCAGCCCAGGGGGCTTATTTATGACCTGGCATACTCATCTGGCCCCCCGGCCAGCAGAAACCCCGGCACTGGTCAGTTTAGAGTCTTCTATTGTGTGCTTTCCCCGCTTTTGGCTCTATGGGTGCTTTGCTTGCCCTTGCCAAATGGAGACTACAGAAATGGGAGGAAGTCACCTCCAGTACTCTCTGGGTAATCCTGTCTCTGGTCTCTCCTCCAGGGACTCTGGGCAGCTCTGTGACCCCTTCAGCCTGGGATCTACTAATTCTGTGAGCCGCTCCGCAGTCACGGGCTGCAGGGGTCAATTTACGCCTGCCCTCGCTGCTCTGTGCACTCCCTCGCAGGCCATATCGGTGCCAAGCTGTGAGAGTCCTTGTCAACCCATGGGAGCCCTCGCCAACCCTCGCCAGCCACTCGGCGCAAGTGTGAGCACCTGCACTGGGTTGTTTTGGGGTGTCTATGTGTGCTTTTCGGCTTTTGGCTCTTTGGGGATGTGGCCTCTTCCTGCACAATGGAGACTAGGGAAAGGAGAAGGAGTCGGGACTCCCCGGTTCCTCCTCCCTTTCTTTCCCCAACGCCTCCATTTCCAGTCTTTCCTCAGGGGTCTCCGGGCAGTTCCATGACCCCTTCGGCCAAGGATCCACCCCCTGTACAGACTGCATTTCAATCGCGGGAAGTCTGGTTCATGTGTGCCCGCTTCTGCCTCTTTGGCCGCTCGCCTTTCCAGCCCACAATGGAGAGTACGGAACGGGGAGGGAGTTGGGACTCCCCGGTTAAAGGACACATTTTTCATTTTCACGAATAACTTTATTGATTTGGATATTTTGAGTATGTTGGCTATCTCCCATGCAGTATAATGTTGATTGTTTTCAGTTAATATCTTGATTGCTATTAACTTCAATTGGTCTACCCAAGTGTGGAGAATCGTCCAGCAAGAAATCTCCAACACAGAACTTCACAAACCACTTTTGACACATTTGGTCAATCACAGCAACTTCTCCATACACTGCATGGGTCTTTTTTATGTTTCAGTTGAGTTTTTACATTTCTTGATTTCAGCATAAAGCATAATATGCTGAAAATGTATATTAAAATGGCTACACAAAAATTCACCAATTTCGATGTTTTTAAAAACACACATTGATATGACAGCTGTCACAATACAATCTAACAAAATTGTCTTGAATGAAGGCAAAGACAATTAAGTGCTATTAGAGTCATTTCATGGAAAAAACTTTTGGCCAACACAATATAATGTCTATACAAACACGTATCCTCTCACCTGGGAATCAGGAGTTCTGTGCAATCTTGTCAATATTCTCCTCTTAATCAGTGATCATGAACAAATCAATGTGGTATGAGGTGCATATTACCTGGTTTATCAGGCCCTATAAAGTTACATGTGGTTTCCAGAATGTACCACGCTCGCCTATGCTGCTGTGCTTTTTTAAATGTGATATGAGTGTTTTGTTTTCTTTGTTTGTTACCTGAAATACTCTTTCCTTATATCTTCATCTTCCTCATTAATTTCTGCTTGCCTTTAAAGACAACATTGATATCACTGATTCTTTTTTGTGCTATAGTTCTCAACCTGTAGTTACAATTTTTTAAGACTCTGGATTAATTTAGAAAAGATACAGGTTGGTCTCTTGGGAGACTTTATTGATATTGAAAAGCATCCTTGCCTCATGAAAGGGCAAGCCATACCATGTCCCAGGCTTAGCTCAAAGGAGACAGAAAGAAAGAGGTTATAAATAATGTCTTGCCCATTATTCCTATGTCATGCCTATTTGTATTCCATTACCATGACGACCTGCCTCCCAGGAGGAGAAACTGATATTTAACCAAAGAGACAGGAGGGACGGGCTGGGGTAATTGCCTTTTTCTGTTATTTCTGACTGCCAATGGAGTCACAGCCACCAATCTCAGTGTTATTTTAACTCACTACCACCACCACTCACACCAAAAATTATACGAAATTTTTACAGACTGGTTTAATTATTTTCGGTATTAATCCATTGTGATTTTGAGATTTTATGTCATCGCAACATACTCTAGCCTGCACTGATTGATACAATGGGTGGGATTCTTAAATTTATGCTTTTAAAAGCTTACAAGTTTACAGACAAAACAATTGAGTTTCTCAGAGGCTGAGTGGCTTGTCCACAGACAAATTCCTACCTCATCATGGCATAGAGTGATGGAAAAGTTTATTCTCCTGATTCTTTACACCCATATTTGACATTGGGACATAAAAGTCTTAATAAATGGTGCAGCTTTTCTTTTTGCAGCCAAAGAGATCTGCAAATTGATGTTTAAAGAACAATTCACCAACACTTTAGGATAGGAAGGAAAGGGATTTAAGAGAATTATAAGATTTAATTTTAGTTACTGGAGAGTTTAAACAAAATACCAATGTTCTAATTGATTTGACCAACAGTATAACACAATTCACAATTATTGTATTTATGCAATAGGTCATTGAATAGATTATTTGACCTCTCTGTGCCCTAGTTTTCTAATTGGTAAAATAATGATTAAGTTCAGTACATACTACATTGGGATTATTTTCATCAGTCTGATGAATATTAAGGTTTTTTAGAGCAGAGAAAATTGTTCACTCATCACTCTACCTCCAGTGCCTAGCCCAGCATGAACACTCAGTAAAATGCATAAAAGAGATGAACTAAGAAACCAAGGTACATCTAACATTACTGAACAGTTTATTTAAAATAATATCAAGATAGAACTTGAATAGAACTATCATTTTGGCTAGAAAGAAATGAATCTAATAATCAGGGAGAATTGAAACCAATTCACGTATAGTTAAAAACTGCATTTCAGAAACTTGGGGACATGCTCAAAGGTAAGACCTATTTTGAATTTCATGACTTTAGAAAGAAGTAGACATTGAAGCAGCATCTCAAGAATGAACAAGATGGTGGTGCAAGTGTTTGTTAGAACACATAAACCCTGAGAAAAAGGATGGTCTACCCCCAAATTAAATGAAAACAAAATTCAAGCAATGACCAAAAGATATTTTACTAAAAAAATGATCAGGAATGAAAGAGCTAATATTTGAAGTGTAGAAATATGCCAATGGTGTCAGAAGAGACTTAAAAATGCGTAGGCTCTATAATTTCATAATTTAGGGAAAGTGAACTGGTCAGATAGAAAAGACCCATCTGTACACAAAAATAATCTTATTTGTTGTACTTTTAAAATGCAGGGAAAACAGCCCTGGCTGGTGTGGCTCAGTGGGTTGAGCACTGACCTGTGAACCAAAGGGTTGCTGGTTCACTTCCCAGTCAGGTCAAATGCCTGGGTTGTGGGCTGGGTCCCCAGTAGGGGGCACTTGAGAGGCAACCACACATTGATGTTATTCTCCTTCTCTTTCTCCCTCCCTTCCCTTCTCTAAGAATAAATAAATAATTTTTTTTAAAAAGGAGGGAAAACATTTTTGACGTATCACTGTAGATAACTGATAGATAAGGAATATGACAGAAAAATGAAGAATGAAGAATTCATTAAGGATAATAAAAGTCTCAGATTTGAATTTCTAGAAGAGCTGGATTTAAATTTTAACTTTAGCACTGACTAGCAGAGTGATAATTCATATCATTCCTAATTTTTGCAGTGGGAAACCTAAAAAACATTGATATACATTATCATATTTAATAATTATATGTTAACTGTCTATTTCAGTGCCTTAAATATTCTCAATAACTAAAATCTTTTAGTTGAATATAAAATACATATTTTTTCAATTGTGAGATTTGCATGTATTTAATGTTTTTTAATAAAATATTTTTAATAATATAAAGAACATTTTAAAGATTAGATTTGCCTAATAAATAAAGAGCTATTTAAGATTATATTAACCTTATACTTCTAACATTGGAAGTAGTCAAACAAAGTCGCAATAAAAAGGATTCTTATTAATGGTAAACTTTATGATATTAGTAATGAAATTTGCAGTATTGATTTACAGACCATGAGAATATTTTCCATACTTTTTTATTATATGGGAAGTAGAGTGGAGGGGTCAGCTTAAGTGATTTATGAAATTATTCCCCAAATATTATAATTCTCAATAATAAAGTTTCAATATAGTCTCCAATAACACTTAAATTCTTAACAACTAGATGCCATTACACAAGGTATATAAATTAGGCTGTCTATAAAACAGAAGCAAGCAAACTTTTCACATAAAGTCTCATAGGAAATATGACTTTGTGGGCCATAACTCTGCCATGGTAAGGTGCAAGCCATTATAGCAAAAGGCTGTAGCTGTTTTTTAATAAACTTTATTGACAAAAACCGGCAGTCGACGTGATTCGACTGCTGACCCTTGCTATAAACCTGTGTGTTTCCAACATCTATCTTAGTGTCTTTTTGGTATTGGAAGACTTGTCCAAGACCTCATGCCCTGGGTCACCTATCTAGTAGATGTGTGTCATAGAGCAGGAGACACAGCTTTTCGGAGCCTCATTTTTTTCATGTTAAAAATTGGAAACATGCTCTCTGCCTCAATGTTTCACAAAGCTCAATGGACAGTGCAAATGATAGAGAAAAAATTACAAAGGGCAAGGTGCTACACACATCCAGATTTCTTTGCCCAAGGCAGCTATGGGTGGTGATTTTAGGAGAGATGGAAATATGACAAAGAATCTCTTATCTTCCTTTATGTGTGAGGAGAAAAGAGGAGGAGCGAACTTCATTCTGATCTCATTTACTTCTGTAATGACTGGATCCTTGAGAGCAGGAGGCCTTGAGAAAAGAGATTAGCAAAACAAATCCTTCCTGCAAATAATCTAATGACTTCACATAATTCCTAGTTGTGTCAATCCATGACAGAACTTTAATTTTTTTTTTAAAAGGAGAGGGATGTAGAAATTAGAGAAATCAGTAAGAAAAATAAAACTTTTATCATTGTAGATATTATCAATATTGGAAACAATCAGTCATTAATAATTAAACCTAGCTTTATGGAGGCTTACATCCAAAAAAGAATAGTTGGTTAAATTTAATGAAGAATGTCTATATATCTATGATTAATTTTTCTACAATGTGTACCAGTTCAGCTATTAGAGCTTTCTTAAAATTTCACACACACACACATACACACACACACACACACATGTAGCCTGTCATATTTTTATTTCCTCTTATTAAAAAAAGATACTTTAAAAATTTAAAAGCAATTTTTCAATGACCCAAGGGCTGGTAAATGAGCTCATGAACTTTAAATTAAATCTCACTGAGTAAACAACTGAACTTCATTCTGTTGCTAAAGCCAATTTGTTCAATTCTCTCTGAGAATATGTATCTGCCTGCTTTCATGAGGTGTGATGGTTCCTATTTGGCTGAAGAGAAGAGCCAAGTACACAAATTATGAAGATATTCTAGGCAAAGATCTTGAGATTCAAGCTTGAAAAAAGACTAGAGGGAAGCCAGCCAGCAAAATATGCCATGTGGAATCAAGTATAACAGATAATTCACTCCTAAACACTTGGAGAACAAAAAATACTGCAAATATTTGTTGTTTCTTAAATCAAATTTAGCTTTGAATCCCTAATTACCAGAGATAGCACAAACTTTAGTAGCAGGTCTTTTTTTAGTAATGTCATTCAGCTGAAATTTATTTAGACCATTATGATATTGTTCTATAGTATTCAAGTATTTATTTTATTAAATAAAGTTAAATAAAATTATAAAAAAGGAATATAACCTGTTATATTAAGGAAGTATTACAGTCATAACTGTAATAAGAAACCACACAGTGATTAAGAGCTCCAATCTTAACCTTGGTACATTTACTAGCTTTGTGATGTTGGAAAAGTTTTTAACTTCCCCATAAACAGTGTAAAACACAGAAATTTGATGGTACTTGGTAATTTATTGCAACATATTACAATTTTAATTTTTACTAGATCTCCATTTGACATTTCATCACAAATTAAAAATTACAAATATGAGCAAAAAAAGAACGATTTTTCTATTGCTATTGCTTTATTTGGAAGGTGCTAACCCAAGGCAGTAAGAGTGAGATAAAAAAGAAAGCAAACAAGGCAGGATGGGAGGCAATATCAAGTAATGTGCTATTTTCTGGACATTATGTTTTAACAAACCATAGAAAAGTAATAATGTAGTTTACTGTTCAATTACACAGGCACAGCCTTGTGTTGTGTCTTAGGGGAAGTGTAAAACGAGGCCATGTCTACAAGCAGTCCACTGGAAAAGGGAAAGGAGAAGGAAGTTATCTGTTCATTTCCCTTATAATTCCTTTCATATGTCAGTCAAAATTTGCACCAGCGGGAGGAAACTCCATCTTTCATGGTCAATATTCCCTAAATATTCCCTCCTGAAATTATTTTTATAAAAATTCCAAATATCATCTCCTAGCATCTGTAAACATTCAGTTACTTTGGTATTTTCAATTTGGCCATAAAAGAATATTTCATAATTACAAAATGTGGACAAAACATATGAAGGTACTATTTAAAAGCTTTGGAAAATAACCAATAGGAAGGAAAGGAAGCACATAATCAGCTATCTTCTTTGGGTTTTCAGAAAGGTACATTGAATTTAACGTCAAAAATCATACCCAAGATCTCTGACCAAATTTTGGACCTTTTCCAGTGTAGTAAGTTTTAAAAGGCAGCCATGTTTGGTGACCCCAAAAGATATGCCCCTATCCTAATTTCTAGAACCTGTGGATTTGAACTAATTTAAAAAAGGGATCCTTGCAAATGTAGTTATTTTAAGGATCAAGAGACCAGATCATCTAGGATTACCTAAATGGGACCTAAAACCAATGACAAGTAACTTCACAGAAGACCAAAGAGGAGAAGACACAGAAGGGAAGACAGTGAGGAAGATGGAGGTTGAGATTGGAGTTGAAGCCATGGATCATCCGGAGATACCAGGAAAAAAGAGGCAAGGAAAAATTCTTCCCTAGAGACTTTAAAGGGAGCTTGTTCCTACTGATGCCTTAATTTTGGAGTTCTAGCGTCTAGACTATGAAAAAATAAATTTCTTTTAGTTTAAGCTACCCATTTCTTGTCATCTGTTACAGCAACCTTAAGAAACTAATACATCCAATCATTCCTATCTCACTAAATGTCCCAGGGAGTCAAAATTTATACACTGCTTGCTTTTATCCCACACTCTCTCCCATGATACATCACTGAGCCCTCTTGATTTTACCCTCTTTTCTCTACCTCCTTCATTCATGAACCCTCACCTGGAATATTAGAATACTCATAAGTGATTTCTCACTTCCACTGTCCACCCCTGCTAGGCTTTTCTTGATACAGCAGACAGTGATACTTCTTTGAAAGACAAATATAATCATGCTTTTCTCCTTGTCGCTGTGAACATTCATTAGTTTATTGCATTTAGGGGTAAGACAAAATTTCTTAAAGTAGTCTACAATATCTGGCATGATATTGGTCATGTAGCCTTTCTCTTATTTATTTCTTTATTTTTGGAATAGTATTAGGAAAAATTAAAGGAAAAGTACTGAAAGTTCCCATATACCCTTTTGTCTCTTCCCCTCTTGCATGTAGTTTTTCCCTGTCTTTAACATTTTGCATTATTATGGTATGCTTTTCACAACTGAACCAATAATGATACAATATTATTAAGTGAAGTCCATAATTTACATTAGGGTTAACTTTTTACATTATATAGTTCTATGGATTTTGACAAATGCATAACGTTATGTATCCACAATTATAGTATCACATAGACTAGTTTCACTGCCCTGAACATGTCTTATGCTTAACTATTTATCCCTCCTTTCTCCCTCCAAATATCCTGGCAACCACTGATCTGTCTACTGTTGCCATTGTTTTACCTTTTTCAGAGTATCATATACTTGGAAAGATACAGTATGTAACGCTTTTATATTGACTTCTTTCACTAAACAATATGGCTTTAAGTTTCCTCCATGTCTTTTTGTGGCTTGATAGCTCATTTCTTTTTATTGCTGAATAATATTCCATTGTCTGGATGTAGCCATTGGGGAAATTATGAATAAAGCACTATAAATATTCCTGTGCAGGTTTTTACATGGATCTAGATTTTAAGCTTACTCAAATAAATAAATATCAAAGAGCATGACAGCTGGATCATATGGTAAGACTATGTTTAACTGTAAAAAACTGCCAGAACCATCTTCCAAGTAACTGTACCATTTCCACCAGCAATGAATGAGAGTTCCTGTTGCTCCACATCATCATTTGGTGTTATCAGTGTTTTGTTTTTAGCCATTATAAAAGGTATGGATGATATCTCTTGTTTTAATTTGCCATTTCCTAGTGACATGATGATTACTATCTTTTCATATGCCATTTCCCATCTGTCTTCTTTGGTGAGGTATCTGTTCAGATTTTTTAAACATGATTAAGCTGGGTTATTTATTTTTCCATTGTTGAATTTTAATAATCTTTTGAAGATTCTGGATAAAATTCTTTATCAGCTATGTGCTTTGTGTTTCTTTTAACCTGTGGTTTCTTTTCAGTCTCTTACCAGTGTCTTTCAGAGCAGAAGTTTTTAAAAGTTAATAAAACCCAAAGTATAAAATTTTTCTTTCATGAATCATATTGTGGTGCCTTATCTAAAAAGTCATCACCAAACTCACAGTTACCTAGATTTTCTCCTTTGTTATTTTCTAGAAATTTTATAGTTTTACATTTTACATTTTTGTTCATCATCAATTTGAGTAAATTTTTGTGAAAGGTATTAGATTTGTGTCTAGATTAATGTTTTTTGTTTTTTTTTTTTTAGTATGAGGGTGTGCAATTGTTCCAGCACCATTTGTTGAAGGTACTGTATTCTTTTTTCCTATGCAATTGCCTTTGTTTCTTTGTCAAAGATTAGTTGATTTTATTTGTGTGGGTCTATTTCTGGGCTCTCCATTCTGTTTCATTGATCTATTTGTCTGTTATGTCACCAATACCATTCTGTTGTGTGGTATACTAAATCGAATACTGGGACATTTTATTGAATGGAAAACTGCACCTGTATACTGGGTCTTGAAATCTTATGACTTCATTCTTTCTTTACATTATTGCATTGCCTATTCTGTGTCTTTTGCTTCTTCATATAAACTTTAGAGTCAGTTTGTTGATATTCACAAACTAACTTGCTGGAATTTTGGTTAGGGATGTACTGAACCTATAGATTAAATTGGAAAGAAATGACATCTTGCCAATATTGAGTCTTCCTAATCATGAACATAGAATGATTCTTCATTTAGTTAAGTTCTTCTTTGATTGTTTTTCATCGATGTTGTAGTTTTTCACATGTAGATAATGTACATATTTTGTTAAATATATATGTAAGTATTTCATTTTGTGTGTGCTAATGTATATGGTGTTGGGGTTTTTTTGTTGTTGTTGTTTTCAATTTGAATTGTTCCTTGGAAGTAAAAAAGAAAGCAATTGTCTTTGTGTATTAACCTCATATCCTGCAACCTTGCTTTAATCCCTTATTAAAGTTCTTAGCAGTTCTTAGTTCTAGCAGTTCTTAGGATGGAAACACTAGTTTCTCACCATTAATCATGTTTTAAAATAACTAACCAAGGAGGCCATTAGATGGAGGAAGATTGCATGCTTTGATAACCAACATAAGCAAACAAAAACTTAAGCCAAAAGTTAATGCATTTGAATCTAAGTAAATGAAACTTAAGAACAACCAATCACAAGCAGCCAACTAGACTTTCTCAAATCAACCAGCTGATTAAGCTGTAGCTGATCCAATATTTTCTTGCTTTATATCTCTGTCATCTCTATAAACACCTATCTCCTAGCTCCTGTTGGTAAAGTGCCCCTAACCACTTCAGTTTGGTACTACTAGATTAGAATTGATTTATACTCAATAAACTCTTAAAAAAACAAACAAACAGTTGCTTGCCTTGTCTCTTCAGACTGTGTTACTTGCCTTTTAGCATGCTTTGAAATTTGTGTTGAAAGTCAGACATGGTGTATTGGTAGAAGGTAAACAGGACTTTGATGTGATCTTTAAGTTCATCTGGACAGTAGTTATCCTGTGTTTACTCTTTGTTAAACCACTAGGTGTTGGAGTATAACATTTCTTCTACATTTATTTATCTCCCTCACTATCTTTGTGTTTTTCTACATGCTTCTGAACTATGGAATCTGAGCCTCACCACTGCCTGTCCAACAGAGTATCTGTCACATGGTAGGCACAGGATAAATATTTGGCAAATGGGCTCTTTTTGGTTTCTTTTTTTTTAATTAAAATTCTAAATGTCTGGATTTAAAGTTATATAATACTCAGTATCCTTATTAATGGTTACTCCATTTCAGTGCAAGAGAGCTAAATATATGCACCCCAGGAAAGCTCCCCACATTGTCATGCCAATCAAACCTAAATTGAAATTACAGAGTTCACGAATAAATCCATCACCTTAGGGTTGGGGTGGTAAGTAATTGGAATAATTTTTTTCCAAGTTGAATATGTGTGCAATTTGACTTCCCTTTTAAAGGTTAATGGAGTTTTCCTTTCCTACTGAACCATCAATGATTTTGGGTATATTGTATTTGTAGAGTTAATGCATTAAAATTGTCTTCCAATTACAATATAAATAAGCATGTATTTACCTGTGTGTGGATTGATTTTTCCCCTGGGCATTTTTTGAGATCTTTAAACATTCCATACTCTTGACATAATAAAGTCTTAATAGCAATGATTGGAGATTTATTAAGCAGAAAAAGGATTAACATCAATCAGGCTTAATACATGCAGTAGAGTTACTCAGTCTCTTTTCTTTAATTAGCAAAGTATAAGGAGACTAATTACACTTATTTTTTTGTGGGTTACTACAGATATTCATGCAATTTTATTAACCATAATGACATTTTGTTCCTATACTGTTTCTTTCCTCTGGATGTCTCAGAAGATTTTACAAACAGAAGATTTTGAATTTTATACAAAACACTTTAATATAAAACTTGTAATTCCACATTCAGTTTATAGTCAGCCATATTATTGGAGGACCTTGGGAGGGGAGTCCAGGGGAAGGGTCTTCGTGATGCACCCTCATTGGGAAATCCTCAGGCTCTGAGTGGTCCTTGATGTTCCTGTCAATGTTCTTCGCTATTTTTTACTCTTGTCTTTCTTTATCTTTTTCTTTACTTACAAATTTGAAGCATAAATACAAAATAAATGCAAACAAAGGTATAAATCACATGAAATTCAGATAATCATCACTAATTAGCTGTGACAGATGATCCTGTTTGGCTGAAACAAAGTTGCCCATGTTGGGATTAATAACAGAAATATAGAAACTTAATTTATTTCTGTGTTTGTCCTTGAACAATACTAATGCTTGCTTGTATAGTGTGTGATATAAAATATTATGGATAACCTTAAGGTTTTGTTAGCTAGGTTTGAATATTCATATTCATTTTTAACCCAAGCTCTACCACTAACCAGTCCTCAGGTGCCACTTTCACAGTGATAATTCCATATAGTAATCTTGTTTACTTGAAGGTATCATTAATGTTACTGTGCTATTAAAATCCAAATTAAATTAATATCCAGTCTAATTAATGAGTGAATTAAAGACAGAAAAATTCTTCTTTGTGTACAAGCATTTATTACCACATTTTCTATTAATACTGTATGTTTAGTTGGCACAAAAGCCAGAACAACTTGGTTTATCTGTTGCTATGTGAATATGGTACTGACTGCTACAGTGCAGGTTATTAAGTACTTGTCATATATGTACTCTAGAGCTTTGATTCAATTTTCCCATCAATTTTTCCTTTTCCAGATTATGATGGCATAAAGACCACTATAACATAAATACAAAGATAGACCTCAAGTGGCTATATACCAGGAATCAGCAAGTTTTTTTTTCTGTTACTACATAATAAATATTTCAGGCTTTGAGGGTTATATGGCTTGGTCACAACTACTGAATTTTGTCATGATGGCATGAAAATAGCCATAGACAATATATAAAAAGCTAGTCATGGCTGTGTTCTACGTAAACTTATTGACCCAGGGCAGTAGTTTGCAGACCTCTGATCTAGATGTTGTATTGTCCAGTATAATAACATGTGGTCAAATTACACACGTGTCTGTTGACATTAAATATAAATTAATTAAAATTAAACATAATTATTTTTGTTCCTCTGTTCACTAACCATGTTTCAAATGAACTACAAATGGTTAGTGACTACTATATTGGAACAATGAAGATATAGACTATTTCCATATATAATATTTATATCCTTACAGAATTTTTTTTAGCTTACATTGATAGAGGATTTCAAACATGCTTATATGTTTGTCTCTAGTTATCATTGAACTGAAGACACAAAACATAAGAACATGTGTCTAGGAGAGCTCATAAACTCCTAAACACATTCCCAGATGTCCCAGAGGTAAACTAACTCCGATATTAGAAACATCTTAAATGAATTAAGAGTCTTGGCTCTAGTAACACATTTTTTAAAATTAATTAATTTATTTTTTCAAATACATTTGTCTCTGCCTACCCCCCACCATAGTAACACATTTTTGATTGTAGGAAAGTTTGAGTCTATGTCATCTTATCTCTTTTATGGAAAATATACAATGGCTGCCAAGTTTGCCATGATGTGGTGTTGAAGAGGAATTCATCTCTTGGAGGAAACTGGCAAATATTTTAGAATGAAATAAGAGCTCATGGAAGCAAGAATATGTTTGGAAAAGCAAATTAGTGTGATTTCTAAGGTTATGGGAAGAGATAGTTGGGGATTCAAATCCTGGTTTTGTCATGCTCCATGTGAACTTCAGCCAGGTCTCTCAAAGCCACTATTTGCTTATCATTAATTTCCTAGGTTTTTTGTAAAAATCAAATAAGGTAATATAGTTTAAGTTGTTTAATGCAGTGCCTGGTTCATAGTAAATCCTCAGTAAATGACAGCTATTACTGTTGCATGCTGAAGAACGAAGGAGAAAACATCAGAACACTAGACATGAAGATTTCCTGCCACAGCAGAAGTATCCAAGTGTAGAATCACATTACAAAAAAATAAAGGTAAGAACAAAAATCAAACTAGACACATTAGAGAAAAAACGAGAAGGGAAGATAACAGAATTTTAAGTGTACAGTGACTGGAGAAAATGGAAACCGTACCAACTTAATAAGGAATGGATAAAAATAGATAAAATTTTAATCTTTTGTGATGTAAAATATGAGACGGTCAGTTAAATGAGACAAAGTTTCTGGAAACATCTTTATGCAATAAGTGCTGCCCAAACATAATGGATTATTACAGATTTCTTCTCTAGTTATAGCTACCATTGGCACATGCAGACCAGGCTCTCTGGAGATCTTCAGGTGAAATGAGGTAGCTGATTTTTGGGTTATAATGACTTATCATCTATCCAGCCCTCTCTGTTCTTTGAATTGGGCATACCCAGAGATTTTTGGGTGAAGTTATAAAATAGAGTGGAGCCCTATCTGTCTGGTAAGCATAGAGTGACTATCCCCATTTGCCCAGGATTGAGGGGTTTCCCGGGACAGAAGAAGTTCAATGCCAAAGTAGGGCAAACCAGGGGCGGATGTTCTCACTAGTAGCTATCAGGGATCTAGAAGGAAGAATACTTGGCTTGGACACTTGATAAAACAGGGTGATTAGCCTTAATCACCCTGCACCCTTTCCTCCCAATATATGGTGACAATACTGGTGAGAATTAGGAGTGTGCAAGCACCAGTTAAATATTTCTAACCTTCAATTGAGTAAGTTGATTAGTTTTTTTATAGAATTCTGCAATCCCTGGAAGTTAAATTTAGAAAAAAAATAGACATTTTCTAGCCCTGAAATTTTAGAACCTTAAAAAGTAGCGGCATTCTGTCTTGAAACAAAGACCCAAGTGAGAATACAAGTATTTTATGGAAAAAGATAAAAATGGCTAAAGGTGCCTGAACCTTATCAATTCTTGCTTCTTTTGCCCTTTTCATACCTTGCAGAATGTGTTTTCAGAAATCATAGGGGTTCCCAAGAGCACAGTTGGAAAATCTGATATACTCCAATTTTATCAGGTTAAAGAGGAAAACAGCTCTCAAGATATCACTTTGTGCTTAAATTTTCAAAGCTGACACATGTCAGCACAGGAAATCAAGCTCATGACTTGTTTACTGAGAAATGAAGAATTTAAAATTTTTGTTGAGGCCATTGGTTCTCCAGCTTGGTTACACATTGGGATCATCTTGAATGTTTTAAAAAACCATAGATGCCTGGGTCCTATCCCCAGAGATTTTGAATGATGGTGCCTTGTTGTGTCCTGGGCACAGAGATATTTAAAGGCTCCCCAAGTCATTAAAATTCAAGCCAAATTCGAAAGTCGCCATTGGCTTCGGCTGAGGAATAATATCAAACAAACCAACCAACACACACGTATACATAGGCAAATACGTACTTTATTCAGGAGATGTGGGAGATTTCAGCTCTATTAATGATTGGTTTGTGACCCTGACCTGTCCTGCACTCTGTGCTTCATAAGATAATGGTCAGATGGTTTGAAACATTTTAGAGCCATAGAAACCTCCTTCAAGTGAAAATGTCATGGAAGACTGATATAACCCACACATAAGAGCAGACTTACTTTGGTTAAACAGGGAAAAGGGCCAGGAGGCTCAAAATTCTGTCTGGATGTTACCAAATGATACAGAAGCACATTTCAGAAGGTTCCATGCTCTAAGGAACCCATAGGGCATTATGATTTCTAGATCTCTATTTTGTTTCTAAATTGTTATTTGATTGGCTAAACTTGCATATTTATTAGGAGGTTTGCTTGCACCTGATTCTATGTGGCCCAATTTACAAGCAAGTTCTGTTTCTATTGTCCAATAAAAAGAGTGCTGACCAGAGATAAGTTTTACTGATGAATAAAGTTGTTTCCTTCTCACCAGGCAACTGCAATACTATGAGAGAATTTGCTACAATGTATTATGTTTCACAACAGTAGAATAAATTATGTTTTAATTGAGGGATAGTACAATTTGTTTCCCCTAGCCTGTCTCATAAATATTTTATATCACAATTGGGGATTAAGGGTGGACTTTGAAACTTTAAAAACTTGGGGTACAATTGGCTTGACCTGAGTAAAGGCCTGACAGGCCACATCATCAAGAAATTGGTCTCCATCATTGTTTATAAGAACATAGAGGCAGATGTGCAATTGTTTCCTGTATAATTTTTTACATGAAATATAGCGTACATGGGAACAATGTCAGATGGCATAATGTGCTACGTTTATTTCAGAGATGGAGTCTTTGTTACGCTTCCATTATGGTGAGTGGATGGCTGTCTGTTCTATTTCCTTTGAAAATATCCAATGACTTTCAGAGTGTTGCCAGTGTCTTGTTTTGTTTTCAGTGTGTTGTTCTTATATTTATTTATTAATTTTCATGAACTTATCTTTGACATTAGCAAAAAAATCCCCCCAAACATAAAGCTTTTCATCAGAGACTATCTCTGCTTTCAACAGAGACTATCAGTTTTCTGAAATCTACCAGTCTAGTAGTTTCACATTGTTTTGTCTATGCTCATGTCAAGTGACTCCTTATCCTGTCTTCCCAGCATTCTCTCTATTTGAAATAAGTGCAGAAATCTAAGTATTTATATAAACCGGTTAATTTTTTTTCCTCACAAAATCTTTACCAGTTAAAATATGGAATCTATATCAATAGAGACCTTTGTCTTTTAAGATAGAAGGTAAAATTACCTGGTTCACAAAACCCAGTATAAATCATCCATGTTGCACAATTTAACTTGGAAAGAGGACTTTTTATCAAAAAAAAAGCAAAAACAATATATTGGGGCCTCTTTGTGGGGTATGGGGAATTATAGCCCCACAAGAGCCAGGCTCTGAGAAGGGCCTGTAAGCCTACCCTGGAACACCAGGAATGCTGGGAGGTAGGCATGTGAGCACAAGAGTTCCCGTGGGAAATCTGGCCTAAGTAATGTATTGTATCCACTAGAGCTCACTTTGCTTTTCAACACCCTGATAAGGAACAACCAGGTGCATGACTTCAAGGCAGGAGAGAATTCCTGAGTCCCTGGACCATGCCTTAATGACCATCTGGCGTCTATGTGTCTAGCAGACCCTAATACCTAAGGCTGACCTTTATGTTTCTTCTATTATTATCTGTGATCAAGGTCTGTTTTTCATTAACTGTAGCCCTCGGACTCTGATTGATGAGTTATATATGTATGCTGTATAGCCCTGCGCAAATCTCCTCAATTAAAGCGGCTTCAGAGAGGGACTCAGGATTCTCCACCAGAGGGAATCACCACCCCTTTCTCCTGGCAGACCAAGTGTGTCTGGAACGACTTATTTCTTCATCCGTGACAGCCTGGAGGACTCCACGGGATGGGGTCCCCCTCACAAAAATAGAAAGGTTTCCATGGATAAAGACACAGACAAATTTAGAAATGTAGAGATCTAGCTTCCTTTGCTGTTCATTTCCATAATTGTAGAGGCACTCTTGCCTTGTCTTTTATTTCCTCATGATTAAAGTTTTCAGATAACCTTATGTTTGTTTTTAAGAGACACCACGGCTGTGTCATTCATATATACATATATAGTTCTTATTATTTATAAGTAATTGCTATATGCTATATATGGATTTTTAAATTTTTTTATAAAGATTTTATGTATTTATTTTTAGAGAGGGGAAGGAAGGGAGAGAAACATCAATGTGTGGTTGCCTCTTGAGCGCCCTCTACTGGGGACCTGGCCTACAACCCAGGCATGTGCCCTGACTAGGAATTGAACCAGTGGCCCTTTTGTGCACAGGCTGGTGCTCAATCCACTGAGCCACACCAGGTAGGGCTAAATTTTTTTTTAAGTAAAGTATATCTGTATGAAGCTTTCTGGGTATTCATGATATCTTTCCTCCTGTTTCTCAAAATTGCCCATACAGGTCAAATATCTATTCACTGTGCAGGTTTCTGGATTACACTAGAAGAATAATTTACTAGTGGTACTATACTCCTATATTAATATTTAAATACTTTTTCCCATTGCTTATAGTATTATTTTTGATTTGATATCTTAAAATGTGGGACAGTGTGTATCTTACTGTATCGATATAGAATAATTTTATAGTTCCTTTGTACATTTAAGACAGTGCTTTTTTTATTTTTTTCAAACTTTTATGGAATTGATGATCTTTACACTATAGAATATATAGTATTCATGTTTCTCTTTTCTTTTTAAAAAAACTTTCTTCTCTTTTTAAAAATATTTTATATTTTTATTGAGATGTAATTGACATGTAACATTGTATCTGATATATGTATAAAGAATATGAGCCTCTTGAGGGCAAGGGCTGTTATTTCAAATGTGTGTATTCTTATCATTAATTATAATTCCTGGTTATTAAGTGATTAGCAATAAATAGTTTATGGAATTACTGAATATATGTAAACATTTGTGCAACATTTGAATGGGTCTAACAATCCTGAGGAGAAATAAATGGATTAGGACTCCCTTCCTTAATTATAGCAGATTAATAGATGGCTAAGATTGTCCTGGCATCTGCTCCCCCCCGCCCCTGATGATTCTAGAGGTGCTTTTTTCAAGATTCTATGTACCAAATTTGTATCATAACCAAGGATAGATCTTCTGAGCCTCTGTCTTCACTAACCACAATGTGGGCTCTTTCTAAGGCAGGATTAATCAGCATCCATTTTTTCCACGCTTGGTAAGATCTATCTCTTTCTGAAGTCCAAGCTATAAGAGTCATATAATCTTGGAGCTTATGGGAAACATGTTTTCTATCATGGCAGTAAATCAAGTCAAAGAAAGATAAGCAAGGCAGAAAGGTATGGAGGTAAAGGAATACTAAGAGAGATTGCCAAAAAGACAGAGGACAGAGAAGAGAGAGAGGGTTAATTGAGGACTCCTCAAGACTTGCTTTAAATACCTGGTTATAGCTTTGACTGTATCCAGGTGCTCAAATAATTCACAATGCTGTTTGTTTAATTACATTAGTGAAATAATTTATTTTTTTCATTTTTTCTCTTTTCCTCCCTCCCTCCTTCACCCATCTCCTCCACCTTCTTCTTTCTCTCTCTTCCTCCTTTCATTTGTATTTTTTTTAAAAAAGAATGTGGTTTGCATTTATGACCCTGCAAACAAATGGAACTTGTTAATAATAAAATATTTAATTATGGAAAAATTTAAAGAAAGTTCAGATGTTTGTTTTTAAAAATGGATAATAGCACATAGACTAAAAAACTTATCTGGGATGACGATAATGATGGCAAAAGTGGTATTTTTTGAAATGCTGCTTTTTTTTTTGCCCTTTAAGACTATTTCAATTTTGTTTACCCAGAAATGTGAAGTCGTTGGCACAAAACATTTAGGCATGATCAGAAGAGCCAAATAGCCAAACAAGTGACCTTGGCCAGTAAAATAGATGACTATTTTCTTTAGGCTTAGAAAACACATATGTTTTTCCAGTTTATTACTTCTCCTTTTTATAATGATCAATGACTATCGCTCTAACTTCAAGATAATTTATCTTTTGAGATAATCACTCTAGAATTAGAGGATCTTAGTCTTGTGGACTAATAAAAAAATTAATATATGTGAAAAGTATTTCCTTAATCTAACTGTCTTTCCTCATGGTACATCATGCACAAAAAGCTTCATTTCTCTGGAATCAAGTAATAGATCTCAGCAAAAACTACATCTTGGAAAAGAAATCTTCTCAAATAAGTTAAAATGAAGGTGCCTTTTTGGTGTGTCCTTGTCTTCTCTTCTCTCCTTTTGTTATACTGACAATCCTTAACATTTCATTGTTTTTCAAGATATAGTAAAAAAAGAAAATAAGCCTAATATACAGATGGAAAGAAATGGCTGCTATCTTCAGACAGGTTGGGAAGTGGATGATGCAATTTTGTTTTGTTTTTTTGTCTTTTTGTTTTTAAATTCTACTCCCTTTTCTGCACTCAGTCCATTCAGAGGACCATTGTGTTCCTTTCTTGTCCACACTGAGTGAAGTATTATCATAACTAATAATCTTTAATAATCTCAGTTTGATGTATCAACATCCGAGAAATTTTATCAGGAGTGCTTCTTTTTCCAGAGGGAGGCAGAATAACACAGTGGATACAACTATGAACTGGAATCAGACAGGTAGAGGTGCACGTTCAGATTTTGTCACTCCTTACTTAATGTGTGATTTTAAGAAAACAACTTAATTTTTTAATCTTCAGTTCTCATTAAAGCAGTAATAATGGTATTCCCTAATGGATAAAGTTATTTAGAGGCTCTGATGGCAATATTTAGTTAATTAGGCATAAGATCTAACATGATAAGCAATCAATATATTAGGTATAATTATTTACAATTCCCCCCTTCTTTCTCCTCATTCCCCCTCCTTTTTCATTGTTGTCGTGATGTATTATTGAGCTACCAGTATCAATGAAAAGTATCATCATTCTTCAGGTGAATTGAGGAAGAAAGAAACTTGTAAACCATTATAATAAACTGAGCCCCATAAAGGAGCTGAGCCCCATAAACTGAGCCCCATAAAGTGAGCCCCATAAAGGAGTGGTTAAATGTTACCACTCTAGAAACTTCTATTTAAAACACAGGAGTTTGAATATGGGAAAGCCTTAATGCAAAGGCAGGTGGAATAGATGGGCATTTCCTCTTAATTAAGTCATACCCCATTGATTCTCTAGGAAATAATTGTTTTGTCTTCAGCAGGCAGGTGTGACTATTTCTCTTTTGCCTTGAATTACACCTTAGACAATGATGTAGGGCCTAGGAACTCATGCACCTTGCTGCCGCCTCAAGAAAAGCTTAAACCCAAATCCATACATCCTAGGATGTATGAACCTGTCTCCTGAAGTATGCAAAAAGATTGGTCTAATTCTTTTGATAAAACAACTAACCAAATGGTTCTTTAAGCAGGATCTGTCTGTAATTCACTGTAACTCTATTATATGCTTGAATGAACCATGAAACAATACTGTTCTACTTTATTCAGAGAGTTATGCATGATCACACAAAGAAGAAGAAGTATCAGCAATAACCTCTGCATAAAGTATTATTGCCTTATTAATGTATTTACTAGACATATGCAAAGTATGAAAAGTTCAGCCCAGATGATCTGCTGGGGAGGGAGATGAACACTCTGCTTGGTATGCAGTCAGAATCTGGCCAGGTAAGATCTATTGCAGAGCTCACAATTTGGCTGTTGAGCAAAACATTCAGTCTTTGAATAGATGGAAACATCCCCTTTTCTCTCTACTTTCTTGTAATGCTCAGACACCTTTGGACTTGCCTATTGGTTTCTAGACATGGGTCTGCATACTGTAAAAGGGTCTTCTAGGATGGATTGCTGTTTCGACATTAAGAATGCAAACTATATAGTCTGGTGTTTGAAGCTCTTTATAATATTATGCCAAGCCCCCTTTTCAGAGTTATTTTCACTGCCCCCTTTCTGGACCCTGCACTCCAGCTATGCTGGCACCTTCCAGATCCTCTCCGCTAAGTTTCATTCATTCCCTTCTCTTCTCCTAGAGTGTCCTTATCATGCTTTTCCATTTGAGGAGATCTTGCATTTTTGAGGACCACTCCAATGTCATCTCATTAGTCTGAGAAAGAATGGTAACAGAAATGGTCAGTCACTCTTAGGATACTGGGGAAAGGAAACTGGAAAAAAAAATAATACACACTTCTCCTCCCAGGGGAAAGTCCAGGAATATGTGTAGGTGGAACTACAATGGTAGGTAGAACTGGGGATTTGAACAGGCCACACCATGATACCAAGAACACAATGTCTTCCCAAGACTTAAGGTTAACCAGATCCTCAGGATTCCCCTCTGCTCCCCAGCACTAGGCTAAGAAGCATCGGTAACAAGCAGCCATGGGATGCTGTCAGGAAAGGTGAAATATATAGACGCTCATTGAGGGGAAGGGAAGGCCTAAAAGTGAAATTTAAAGAGTTATTAAAACTCTCTGGAAAGCCAGCCCATACCCTAAACACAAGATATTTCTAGATGTTTTTAAGCCTGTGATATGCTGAGTGTAAGCATAACAACAACAAACCTTAAACCCATACTAACTTTTGACCAGGAGTTAACAGAAAAACAAACAAATAAAAAAACACCACAAAACCTAACACTAAAGTCCTAGCAGAAGAAAAACCATGACCATTTCCAAGCATAAAAACTATTTTCCTCTCTCTGCACTACTGGCACAATCTGTCGGACCTGCAACACAACAACAACAAAAACTACAAGCAGAGCCCCAGGCTTGCAGTCCCTGCCACACGGCTGTCCTCACTCCTGCTCACTCAGAAGAGCTCAGCCTACCCCTCTTTCCTATATTTTCATCCAGAATTCCATGCAGGATGCCCTATTACACTTAGCTGTTCCATTCTCCTTACAGAGTTCAAACTGTGGTGACTTTTCACAGTCCGCAGTTCAATGCCAGCATGCCTTCTGACATACCCCAGGCAGGAGACCCGTTTGTAGAGTGCCTTCACCTCTCAGGGGCTCTCTAGGTTTTTAAAATAGTCATGTGTATTTTTTTTTTAGTGTAGATTGTTTTAATATTGAAAGATTTCAAGCATTTTGTATTTTATTATGTCAGACTTATAATTTCGTTCAAATACCTTTTTTTATTTTAATGTTTTATTTATTCATTTTTATTTTAATTTATTTTTTCAAATACATTTGTCTCTGCCTACATCCCACCACTTTCCCTTGCCCCTTTCGTCCCTCCCTCAGCTCTTCCCCTTTGGTTTTGTCCATGAGTCCTTGCTATATGTTCCTTGACTTACCCCTTCCCTTCCTTTTCCCCGCCCCTCTCCCTCCTTCCCTCTTGTCTCTGTTGATTTCTTTTCCTTTCAGTGTTGCTGGTCTTATTTTCCTTGCATCTTTGTATTGTTGGTGAGGTTCCACATATAGGTGAGATCATATGGTATTTGTCTTTCGCGTCCTGGCTTATTTCGCTTAGCATAATGCTCTCCAGTTCCATCCATGCTGTTGCGAAGTTTAGTAGTTTTTTTTTCTTTCTGCTGCGTAGTATTCCATTGTGTATATGTACCATTACTTTTTGATCCAATCATCTACTGATGGGCATTTAGGTTGCTTCCAAAACTTGGCTATTATAAATTGTGCTGCTATGAACATTGGGGTGCATAGGTTCTTTTGTATTGGCGTTTTGGTGTTCTTAAGGTATAGTCCCAGCAGGGAAATCACTGGATCATAAGGCAGTTCCGTTTTCAGCTTTTAGAGGAAATTCCACACTGCTTTCCACAGTGGCTGCACCAGTCTGCATTCCCACCAACAGTGTACAAGTGTTCCCTTTTCTCCACAGCCTTGCCAGCACCTGTTATTTGTTGATGTGTTTGTGATGGCCATTCTGACCGGTGTGAGGTGGTACCTCATGGTGGTTTTGATCTGCATTTCTCTGATGGCTAGTGATGCTGAGCATCCTTTCAAATGCCTCTGTGCCCTCTGTATCTCCTCCTTGGAAAAGTGTCTGCCCAGGTCCTTTGCCCATTTTTTTGATTGGATCGTTTGTCTTCTTGGAGTGGAGTCGAGTGAGTTCTTTATATGTCTTGGAGATCAAACCTCTATCTGATGTATCATTAGCGAATATATTTCCCCATAGGGTTGGCTCCCTTTTCATTCTGCTGATGTTTTCTTTTGCCGTGCAGAAGCTTCTTATTTCGATGAGGTCCCACTTGTTTATTCTTTCCTTTATGTCCCTTGCTTTAGGAGACATATCAGTGAAAAAATTGCTGTGTGGGATATCTGAGAGTTTCTTGCCAATGTTCTCCTCGAGGACTTTGATGGTGTTGCGACTTACATTTAAGCCTTTGATCCATCTTGAATTTATTTTTGTGTATGGTGTCAGCTGATGATCCAATTTCAATTTTTTGCATGTAGCCATCCAGCTCTCCCAACACCATTTGTTGAAGAGGCTATTATTGCTCCATTTCATGCTTCTGCCCCCTTTTTCAAATATTAGTTGCCCATATAGACTTGGGCTTATTTCTGGGTGTTCTATTCTGTTCCACTGGTTTATGGGTCTGTTCTTGTGCCAGTACCAGATTGTTTTGAGTATGGTGGCTTTGTAGTAGAGTTTGATGTCCGGTATTGTGATCCCTCCTACTTTGTGTTTCTTTCTCAAAATTGCTGCAGCTATTCGGGGTCATTTATGGTTCCATATAAATTTTTGAAATGTCTGTTCTATTTCTGTGTTATGTCATTGGTATCTTAATAGGGATTGCATTGAATCTATAAATTGTTTTGGGTAGTATGGACATTTTGATGATATTAATTCTTCCTGTCCTTCTCAGACTATTCCAAAAAATCCAAAAGGAGGGAAGACTCCCAGACTCTTTCTATGAGGCCAGCATCACCCTGATCCCAAAACCAGATAAAGACCCTACAAAGAAAGAAAACTATAGGCCAATCTCGCTGATAAACATAGAAGCTAAAATCCTCAACAAAATATTGGCAAACTGCATCCAGCTATACATTGAAAAGATTATCCACCACGATCAAGTGAGATTCATCCCAGGCATGCAGGATGGTTCAATATATGCAAATCAGTAAACGTGATACATCACATAAATAAAAGAAAAGACAAAAGTCATTGTGTATCTTTAATGTGTATGGCCTTTACATTTTAATTTGAAAACAGGTAAATATATTTTAAATATAAGTGCTAAAACATTTGTTTATTTTTCTTTTTATTAAATTTATTGGGGTGGCACTGGTTAATAAAATTATATAGGTTTCAGGTGTACAATTCTATAATATATCATCTGTATATTATATTATGTGTTCACCACGCCGAGTCAAGTCTCTTTTCATCACTGTTTATCCCTCTATACCTTTTTTTACCTGCAATCATCTCCTCTTTCCTCCTGGTAAGCACAATACAGTTTTCTGTGTCTATGAGTTTTAGAACCTATGGAAAACCATCAAGTTCCATGGAACAGAGTCTGAAATCCAGTGAGCTGGAGAATCTCTGTTATTTCCAATTCTCACATTCTAGGATACCAGATACCAGATACATAGGGAAAATAGGTTTTCTCAACACAAATTTATGTTTATAGCCAAGTTTAATAAAAATAAATCCATTCCAAAAGACAACAAGAACTCAAAGAAATCAAATTGCAAAGTGTAGCCCTACAGATATCCTGATTTTGAATTTGTGGAACAAACCTACAAGAAAGAAAAGCTTTCACAACTGCCTTCTTAGTATTTGCTGCAGTGGCTCTTCAAGTTTTTGTTCTTGCCTTTTCCTATGAAGCCTGAAAGCATTATCCCTACAATAAGGTAGAAAGTTCTGCTTGTTTGAAGTAGAGAAAGAGATTACATGCTTATCTCTATGATCTAAGCACTCTACAAGTTGGGGAATTGAATACATCCATGTACAAGCATGCATTTTGTACCATTTACCCACTCTTTCTATTATGTTCTCAAAAATTAAGTTACGACTTTGTAAAAAACAAATGGTTGCTGAGATTAGTATTTTACTGATCCTAACAGAGTAGACTATAATCAAGCATGCCCCTTTGATTTTACAAGGAAAGCACAAAAGCCCATTGAAAGTAAAAGCAATTCAAACTCCCTCTATGAATACAATTAGGAAGATGGATAGTAATTAATAAACAGCCCTTGGAGAAATTCTCTGTGTTGTATTTATATTATTTTTCTCAAACTAACCAAACAATAATTCACAGAGAAAGAGTGATATGTATCTTGGTGAGTTACAAAACCACAGGTATTCTGATTAAGAAAAACTCCCTTAATGGCTCCAACATGTATTTAGTTATGCATAGTTTTTTTAAAAGATTTGGATTAGCAAGATCTTTGTCTTTTAGAATCATGTAATATTTTTTCATCAAAAAATCTTCCTGATTACTACACTATATTCTTTTCCTTGTTTGTCCTGGACATAGAAACTCTAAGGATGGTACTTTAGCCAGAACTTTGCACCTGCCCTTTACAAGTTTACAAAGTATGGTGTTGTAGGTAGTTTACAGTTATATAACAAATTGCCCCAAAATTTAGTGGATTAAAATAACTTTTTTTCCTCATACTTTAGAGGGTCAGGAATCTGGAAAGTCTGGTAAGCAGCAACGCTTTCTTGGTGTTTCTCATGTGGTTCTAGTCAGACATTGATTAACCTACCCTCAACTGAGGTTTGACTGGAGTAGAATGTTCAAGATGATTCAATCCCACAGCTAGCAGTGGATGATGGGCTTGTTGGTTGGTGCACCTATATGTGACTTTTTCACGGGTAAGGAGCGTAGCACAACACGAGAGTTTGGTTCAAAGAGCAGTGGCCTTAAGGGGATGCCACCCCCTGGAAAACAAGTTGTTTAAGAAAATCAAAGCAGAAGCTGCTAGGTTTCTTCTAACCTAAATTCAGAAGTCTTACTACATGGTTCACATCCAAGGGAAAAAGAGATTGTCTCCATCTCTCAATGAGAGGAATATAAAAGGATTTAAAACTACCTTTAATGTATTAAATATGGTGTTCCTTACATGACAGCTCGGACATAAAATATTTATCAATTTAGATAAGAATTATCAATGTACTATCATATTTTATTATAGCACTGTCAAAAATCTTCTTTATGCTCACTTTCTTTCTAGTTTCCCAGCTCATTTTATATATCTTAACAAATATAATTTAAAATATACATACAGGGGTTGGCAAAATTAGGTTTACAATTATTCATATAAGAAAATACAAAAAAAGAAAGAAAGAATAATACAGGAATAAACTGTATTTAACATGCTCACAACTGTAAGCCTAACCCTGTATATAATGAATAACATTTATTGTAAAAAATGCAAAGTAACAAAAAAATCAATAGAGAATAAATGTTACTTATAACCCAATGAAGTGATAGCCATATTTTGCATTTTTGTTGAATTCACTCACTTTATATACTTTTGTAAGATTGCTTTTTAAATTTAATAGACTTAAACATTTCATGACAATAAAATTATTTTACTTTATTTTCATAGTTTTAACATTTATATTATATTTTTTAAATCTTGCATTATCTTGCTAATTTCTTAAATAGTATACAGAGCAAATTTTAGCCTGATTCTCTTAAGGGTCACATTTATTATTGATATGATAATGATAGTGATATGATAGAAATGTAGATAAAGATGACAGGAAACCTATGATTAAGTGAATCATTTTGTCACAGAAATAGTACTGATAACAGTGTAGATCCAAAATTCTAGGTCTGAATTTTAAAATTGAAAAAGAATCTTAAAACCAAATGTTTTGTTTTGTTTTTATAATTTATGTCAATAATGACTGATCTAATCTGGTGAGAGACTATAATCTGTATATGTATCAATATTGTGTATGTTCATATCTTCTGCTATAGAATATTAATATTTAATTATGGGTTGTTGCCTAATACTCCCACTGATGACTTATATACTGTAATAATTTTCTGAAATCTGATCCTTCCTCAATGTTTTCTGGGGAAAAATAGCAGCGATTTTTATCAAGTTTGTATTAAACACTATTCTAAGCTATTAATATATATATATTTATTTTGTCATGAAAACAAATATCAATGATTTTTCATTTCTCAGATGATGTTAAATAACTACCAGCAAGTGAGAGGACTATGATTCAACTTGATCCCTAAGCTTCTGGGCTTATCTTTTACATTACTTTGCTTGAATTATTTATTGTCAGATGTCTTCAAAACCATACTAAAATGCCTTCAACAAGGAAAAGTGATGCCTTTAGCATTTATCCCCTGCCCCTGTTGAGTATTTTCTAAATTTCTATAAATTCAAAGAATTCCAAAATAGAGCCGTGCCCTGCTTTTACCCTTTTAAGATGGTCAATCCTTATTTTTTTTGATGTTTTTTCTTTATCTACAATTTCTTAAATTTTAACCTCCCCTACCACATACATTGTCTAATTCTATCTTCTTTACCCTGTTTTGTTCAACATAAATATGGCAGGCCACCTTAATATAATGTGTCACATCCAAAAATAAATTCAGATGGAAATTCATAAGGCCTTCAAAAATAATGTGAGTATTCACAAAGGTATTATGGATGACATCACAAATGAGAAATTACATCATAGAGCACACAGAGGTCTTTCTAAACACTTTTCTAGGAAAGGACAAATCCTTCTCCAGTTGTACTTCTCATGGTAATTGTTTACTTCTCTTTCTTCATTTCTTTACGTTCCTTTGTTTATAGTCATCTGGCTCCATTTTTTTTTTTTTTAAATCAGCTTCCCAAACCTTCTTTTGCCGTATTTCCTCTTTGTGCATTTTAGACCTATTATTTCCTTCTCCAGGTCATCCCGTGTCATTTCTTATGTCAGGTGACTCACCTCTTCTTTCAAAAAAAATTTTCTTTGAGGGTTGAAGTAGATGTTGAGGAAGTTTGTTTTGGTGTCTGTATTTCAGACATACGTTTCTCTCTTGGGCTATTGTGTATGCATTTCAGTTTATGAACTAGCCAACATCAATGCATATTGATAGCCAGTCAAAGCATTCAAACTCTAACTCCTAGTGATTTCTGTTTTTTCTCAAAAACTTATTGTCTTGATATCCAGTCAGGCCTATAATGCTTAGCAAAAATGTTATTTGCTTATTTTATGTATAATTATTCTAGTTTGACTGTGATTATCTCATTGAGGATATAGGGGAATTTATAAGAATGAAGCTGACTTAAAAAGGGATGTGACAATTCCCAAATCTCTTCTTACTCATTGAACCACTCCCAATGTTATTCTTTTGGAATGTCCACCATACGTTCCCCAGACCAGCTGCTCAGCAAATATTTGAACAGATACCGCATAGCATTAATTCTCTCTTAAAAGGACATAGGCCCATGAAATTTGCTTGTTAGCCAAATTCTAGTTCATTCTAATTGTTCATTCACATTTTACTATTTACTATTTATACTATTATATATTATTTCTGAATATTTAAAAATATTTTATTTACTTATTTTTAGACAGAGGGGAATGGAGGGAGAAAACTGGAGAGGAACATCAATGTGTGGTTGCCTCTTGCGTGCCCCCTACTGGGGACTTAGCCTGAAACCCAGGCATGTGCCCTCACTGGGAATTGAACCAGTGACCCTTTTGTGCACAGGCTGGTGCTCAATCCACTGAGCCACACCAGCCAGGACTGAATCATTTTTAAGCTCATGAGGCAAAAACTATATAGTTTTGGGGATGCCACAGAGTTTATGATGGGCATCCCCAAAACTATATAGTTCATAAAAGGCAGGTGGATTGAATATGGTACTTGTGTCTGACTATGATACTCATATTGAGGGAAATCTGCTAAAATCTACATTCCCAGCTGTCTGAAATATTGATGACAGCAAGTTAACCTAACAAAGTGGTCCATTCTACGTTATTGGGAAGGCTGTGTTTCCTGACAAACAGGAAGAGCAACAAAATGTATATCAGGATTTGAATTCTGATGTCATTTCAAACTCACTTTCTCCAGCCCCCTGAAGACCAGAGTAACATACTTTGTGGTTCTTTATTTTGATGAACTGATATTTATTTTTGTTAAAGATTTTATGTCTTTACTTTTAGAGAGAGGGGAAGGGAGGGAGAAAGATAGGGAGAGAAAGATTAATGTGTGGTTGCGTCTTGTGCACCCCCTACTGGGGACCTGGCCCAGAACCTAGGTATGTGCCCTGACTGGGAATCAAACTGGTAGCCCCCTTTGGTTCGCAGGCTGACACTCAATCCACTGAGCCACACCAGTGGATTGATGAACATAGCCAGGGCTGATGAACTAATATTTAATGCAAAGTTGAATTTGTAATGTATTGTGAGCTTGGAATGTGACGGGGGCAGAATAATGCTAACTAACTTATATATGCAGTTTAAAAAAATTTTTTTTTTGTATTTTCCCTTAACATTTATTCCCCTTATACCTTCTCCCACTTCCACCCACCCCTCCTATGCCCCGTAAACATCACACTGTTGTTCATGTCTGTGAGTACTTTTTCTTTTCTGCTAGATCCCTCCACTCCCAAACAGACCCCAAGAGCTGTCAGCCTGTTCTCTGAGAGTCAGTATCTATTTTGCTTGTTAGTTCAGTTTGTTCATTAGATTCCACATGTGAATGAAGTCATATGGTATTTGTTTCTCTCTGACTGGCTTATTTCACTTACCATAATGTTCTCCAGGGCTATCTATGCTGTCACAAGGGGTAAAATATTCTGTATTTATGGCCAAGTAGTATCCCATTGTATAAATGTACCATAGTTGTTTTATCCACTTACCTATTGATGGACACTTGGGCTCCTCCTAAATATTGGCTATTATAAATAATGCTGCAGTGAGTATAGGGGTGTTTATATTTTGATTTTTTTCCCTACCAAAATTCTCTACTTTATAATCAATATATTCCCCTTGAATTCCCAGGACACTTCCTAGAGTATTTCTTTCTTTCTTTCTTTCTTTCTTTCTTTCTTTCTTTCTTTCTTTCTTTCTTTCTTTCTTTCTTTCTTTCTTTCTTTCTTTCTTTCTTTCTTCTTTCCTTCCTTCCTTCCTTCCTTCCTTCCTTCCTTCCTTCCTTCCTTCCTTCCTTCCTTTCTTTCCTTCTTTCTTTCTTTCTTTCTTTCTTTCTTTCTTTCTTTCTTTCTTTCTTTCTTTCTTTCTTTCTTTCCCTTCCTTCCTTCCTTCCTTCCTTCCTTCCTTCCTTCCTTCCTTCCTTCCTTCCTTCCTTCCTTCCTTCCTTTCTTTCTCTTTCTTTTTATGACAATTAAAACTATTTTGGATTCTTTATCAATCTGGTTTCTAATATAATCTTAATTAAATGAAAGACATTCACAAAGGATATTAGGCATATGTACATGATTCCCTTTGTTCATTCTAGTTAACATGCTGCTGCTTTTAGGCAGTGAAGTTCTGTGTTATTTCACAGGGACGGAATCCTAACTGACTTTACAGAGAAAATATTTAGCCTGACTTTTCATAACTCTAACCTCCATAGTCACCATGCTCATTGAATAAACAAAAACCCCAAAGAAACAAAGCTCAGAATCAGTGACACTTAGAACTACTTCTGGGCCACTGTGGTCCAGCATCACTAGGAACAAGCCAAGGCTCGGAAACAGTGCAGACCCTCCACGGAGACCTGGTCAGAAACCACGTCTTCAAAAAGAAAAGTTTCTTTTTTAATTGTTCAGATACATTTGTCTCCATTCCCCCTCCCCCCGCCCCACCACCACTTTCCCCTGCCCAGCCCATCCCCACCTCCCACCCTCAATCCTTTCTCACTTTGGCTTTGCCCATGAGTCTTTTATACATGTTCCTTGACTTAACTGTTCCCTTATTTTCCCTGTTTCCTCCCTCTCTCCTTCCCTCTTGTTACTGTTGGTTTGTTTTTACTTTCAATGTTGCTGGTTATATTTTTCTTCCATGTTTGTTTGGTTCATTAAGTTCCACTTATAGGTGAGATCATGTGGTATTTGTCTTTCACCGCCTGGCTTATTTCACTTAGCATAATGCTCTCCAGTTCCATCCATGCTATTGGGAAGGGTAGTAGCTGTTTCTTTCTTTCTGCTGCATAGTATTCCATGGTGTAAATGTACCATAGTTTTTTGATCTACTCATTTATTGATGGGCACTTAGGTTGTTTCCAGCATTGGCTATTGTAAATTTTGCTGCTGTGAACATTGGGGGTGCATAGGTTCTTTTGAATTGGTGTTTCCAGATTCTTAGGGTATAATGCCAGCAGTGGAATGGCTGGGTCCAAAGGCAGTTCCATTTTTTAGCCTTTTGAGAAAATTCCAAACTGTTTTCCACAGCAGCTGCAACAGTCTGTCTGCATTTCCCCCAACAGTGTACTAGGTTCCCTTTTATCTACACCCTCACTAGCATGTGCTGTTTGTTGATTTGTTTATGATGGTGTGAAGTGGTATCACATTGTGGCTTTAATTTGCACTTCTCTGATGGCTAGAGATGCTGAGCATCCTTTCATATGTCTCTCAGCCCTGTGTATGTCCTCCTTGGAGAAGTGTCTGTTCAGGTCCTTTGTCTACTTTTTAATTGGATTGTTTGTTTTACTGGAGTGGAGTTGTGTGAGTTCTATATATTTTGGAGATTAAACCCTGGTCTGAGGTATCATTGGCAAATATATTTTCGCATACAAATACATTTTTACATATGGTTGGTTCCCTTTTCATTTTGCTGATGTTTTCTTTAGCTGTGCAGAAGATTCTTATTTCAATGAAGTCCCATTTGTTTATTCTTTCCTTTATGTCCCTTGCTCTAGGGGACATAAGAATGTGAAAATGTCCCCTAGATGGTAAAAATGTGGCTGCATGGAATATCTGAGAGTTTCCTGCCTATGTTCTCCTCTAGGACATTTTTGATATCATGACTTATATTTAAGTCTTTTATCCATCTTGAGTTTATTTTTGTGTATGGTGTAGGTTGGTGGTTCAATTTCATTTTTTTTTTTTGGCATGTAGCTATCAGGATCTTCCAACACTATTTATCAAAGAGGCTATTTTTACTTGATTTTATGCTTCTTCCCCCTTTGTCTAATATTAGTTTTCCATGGAGACATACATTTATTTCTGGGCTCCCTATTCTGTTCCATTAATCTATGTGTCTGTTCTTATGCCATTACCAGACTGTTTTGATTACCATGGGCTTGTAATATAGTTTGATGTCAGGTATTGTGATCCCTCCTACTTTGCTCCTCTTTCTCAAGATTGCTGTGGTTATTTGGGGTTGTTTATGGTTCTATATAAATTTTTGAAATGTCTTTTCTATGTCTGTGAAATACATCATTGTTATTTTAATAAGGATTGCATTGAATTTATAGATTGCTTTGGGTAGTATGAACATTTCGATAATGTGAATTCCTCCAATCCATGAACATGGTATATGTTTTCATTTATTTGTGTCTTCCTCAATTTCTTTCTTCAGTGCTGTGTAGTTTTCTGAGTACAGGTCTTTTACCTCCTTGGTTAAGTTTATTCGGAGGTACTTTATTTTTCTTGTTGCTATAGCAAATGGGATTTTTTTTCTTGATTTCTACTACTGATATTTCATTGTTGGTATATAAAGTGCCCTCAGTTTCTGAATATTGACTTTGTATCTGCTCTTCTGCCAAATTCACTTATTAGGTGGAGTTGTTTTTTGGTGGAGTCTATAGGGTTTTCTATGTACACTATTATTATTTGCAGATGACAATTTTACTTCCTCCTTTCCAATTTATATGCCTTTTACTTATTTTTCTTGTCTGATACATGTGGCTAGGACTTCCAATACTATGTTGAAAGGAAGTGGTGAAATCGGACATTGTTGTCTTGTTCCCGATACTAGTGGGAATGCTTTTAATTTTTGCCTGTTGAGTATGATTTGGCTGTAGGTTTTTCATATATGGCCTTTATTATGTTGAGGTATTGCTCCCCTTCACTCCTACTCTGCTGAGTGTTTTTATCATAAATGGATGCTGTACCTTATCAAATGCTTTTTCCACATCTACTGATATTATCCTGTGATTTTTGTCTTTCCTTTTGTGTATGTGATATATTACATTTATTGATTTGTAAATATTGAACCATACTTGCATGCCTGGGATGAATCCCACTTGATCATGGTGGATGATCTCTTTAATGTGTTGCTGGATGTGGTTTGCTAATATTTTTTTGAGGATTTTAGCGTCTATGTTCATCAGTGATATTGGCCTTTAGTTTTCTTTCTTTGTTGTGTCTTTTTCTGATTTTGGGATTAGGAGGATACTGGCCACATAAAAAGAGCTTGGGAGTCTACCCTCTTCTTGGATTTCTTTGAATAGTCTGAGAAGGACAGGGGTTATCTCTTCCTTAAGTGTTTTGTAAAATTCTCCTGTGAAACCATCCCGTCCCGGGCTCTTATGTGCCTGCAGTGTTTTGATTAGTGTTTCAATTTCACCAGCTGTTATCAGTCTGTTCAGGCTTTCTGCTTCTTCTTCATTTGGTGTTGGAAGGTTATATTTTTCTAGAAATGTGTGAGGTTTTCAAATTTCTTAGCATATAATCGTTCATAGTAATTTCTTACAATTCTTTGTATTTCTGCGTTATCAGTGGTAATTTATCCTCTTTCATTTCTGATATTATTTATTTGGGTCTTCTATCTTTTTTCCTTGATTAGTCTTCTTAAAGGCTTGTTGATTTTGTTTATCTTTTCAAAGAATCAGCTCCTGGATTTATCAATCCTTTGAATTTTAGTCTCCATGTCTTTCAATTCTGCTCTGAACTTGATTATTTCCTTCCTTCTACTTGTTCTGGGCTTTGTTTATCCAGTTCTTGAAGCTGTAGGATTAGGTTGTTTATTTTAAATGTTTCTCTTTTCTAGTTAGGCCTCTGTTGCTATGAACTTCCCTCTCAGGACTCCCTTCGCTGTGTCCCATAGGTTTTGGACTGTTGTGTGTTCATTTTCATTTGTTTCCAGAAACTTTTTGACTTCTCCTTTGATCTCATTATTGACCCATTCATTGTTTTATAGCATGCTATTCACTCTCCATGAATTTGAATGTTTTTGAGATTTTTCCTTGAGGTTTGTTTCTAGTTTCAAACCCTTGTGGTCTGAGAAAATGCTTGTTATGATTTCAATTTTCTTGGATTTGTTGAGGCTTGTTTTGTGTCCAATCTTTAAAAATATTTGGAGTACATTTGAAAAGAATGCGTATTTTGCTTCTTTGGGATGAAAGGTTCTATATATGTCAGTTGTCTATTTGATCTAATGCATCGTCCAGTTTCACAATATCCTTGTTGATATTTTGTTTGGAAGATCTATCCATTTTTGACAGTGGGGTGTTAAAATCTCCTACTATCAGTGTGTTGCTCTTTGTAACTTTCTTGAGGTTCTCCAAGATTTTCCTTATCTATTAGGGTGCTCCTATATTGGGTACATATAGGTTTACAATGTCTATGCCTCCTTGATGGAGTCTTCCTTTGAGTATTATCAAGTGTCCTTATGTGTCTCTTTTTATGGCTTTTCTTTTGAAATCTATTTTGTCTGATATAAATATTGCAACCCCAGCTTTTTTTTTTCCTATCCATCTTCTTGGAATTTTTTTTTCCATCCCTTTACTTTCAGTCTGTAGGTCCTTTGTTCCAAGGTGGGTCTCTTGTAGGCAGCATGTGTGGGGGTCATGTTTTCTAATCCATTCAGCTACCCTATGTCTTTTGATTGGAGCATTTAATCCATTTACATTTAAAATTATTAATGATAGATACTTATTCATTGTTTCCCTTTGTACCTGTGATCTTCTCTTTCTCATTCTTTTTCTTCATCTTCTTAAAGCAGTCCCTTTAGCATATCTTGAAGTGCTGGTTTGGTGGGGGTGTATTCATTTAGCCATCTTTTTTTCTGGGAAACTCCTTATTATCCCTTCCATTTTAATAGAGAGCCTTGATGGGTACAACAGTTTAGGTTGCAGGCCTTTGCTTTTACTTATTTGAACATTTCTTGCTATTCCCTTCTAGCTTGTTGTGTTTCTGTTGAGAAGTCAGTTGCTAGATGTATTGGGGATCCCTTTTATGTTACTGCCTGTTTCTCCCTTTCTGCCTTTAGGATTCACTCTTTGATACCTGCCATTTTTATTATGATGTGTCTTGGAGTGGGCCTTATTGGGTTCCTCTTGAATGGGACATTCTGTGCTTCCTGGACTTGTTTGACTTTTTCTCTCCTCAAATTAGGGAGGTTTTCTATCATTATTTTTTCAAACAAGTCTCTATCTCTTGCTCTTTTCTTCTTCTTCTGGTGTCCCTATTATATGGATATTATTATGTTTCAGGTTGTCCTGCATTTCCGTAAATGCCTCTTCATTCTTTTTGAGTTTTTTTCCATTTTCTTGCTCTTTCTGTGTGCTTTATTTCTACCATGTCTTCCGGCTTGCTGAGTCGATCCTCTGCTTCATCTAGCCTGCTGTTGATTCCTTCTACTGTGTTCTTCCATTCAGAAATTGTATTCTTAATTTCCTCTAGCCTCTTGTTGATAGTTTCTATGTCCTTTTTCATGCTGATATAGTTTGCAGTAAGTTCATCGTCGTTTCCCTATAGTTTTTGTACTTCTCTCTGATCTGACTGAGCTCATTCAGTTTCCTTATAACCATTGTTTTGAACTCAACATCTGATAGCTTACTTGCATCTATTTCATTTAGTTCTCTTTGTGGGGATTTCTCCATTTCTTTCAATTGGGGGAGTGTTCTCTGTCTTCCCATCATTTGTGAGACTCTTCTTTTTTGCATCTGTTTCTTAAATTGGTCTGTCTTAACTTCCTGACTTTCTAGGAGACCTGTGAGATTCAGTGGTAGTCTCCTTAATCTCCTGAGCTTTTTGCTCTTTGGATGCCTTTTATGCAATTTCCATTTGGTCTCTGGGAGTAATTGGATTTTGCTTGTTGTTTGGTCATTCTTTGGTGGGTCCTTCCCTCCAGGTGGTTGACTGAGGGTCACTCTGCCCACCATGTATTGTGTGTTCTTTTGCAGGTGCTGCCAGAAAGAAAACACAAAGCCAAGGAAACAAACCCACAGCTTCAAAAATAAATCTCCTCTGCAATCCCACTATCAACAGCAAATGAACATGTATTAATATGGGTGTAAAGATATTAAGACTATTATAAGAAAAGAGAGCAATGAACCATTAGTATAAAATCTAATGACTTAATATGTACAAATTTGATGGACATGAAATGGACATTAAAAAGCTATGTAGTAAAGAAAATATCACTAATCAAGGAAAAGACCACAGTGGATTTCCTCTCAGTGGCCTCTAGTATTTTAGTGCTGTTGTTTCTTTCTGGATCTGCCTGTGATGATATCAGGTGTTGACCCCGTCTGGCCCTAGGCAGTCTGTTAGAGATTTCCAGGAATCTACCATCTGTGGCTGTGTCCTTTATCTGTTAATCTAGTCACTCAGCACTCACCAGTCAGGCTTAGGCACCAGACAGTCAGTGCAAAGTCCTTCCTGGGGGCGGGGGGCTATTGTGTCCTCTCATGCTGCTGTTGCACAGGGGAGTGGTCTGCCTGAGCAAGATGGCTGCTGCTGTGTCGGGGATGAGTCAGCACCAGGATCCTGCTGGCTATTCCCTCGGTTCTCTCCCCTAGGCCTCCTTCCCTGGTCTCTCTTCATGTGCTCTAGCCCACTCTCCCCCTGCCTTTGCTGGAGCCCAGGGTAAGTGGCTGCAAATAAAAATTTATGTTGGCCCTTTAAATGGCTCTTTGCACCTCCAGTCACCAGTCTCTGGCAGAGAATAAGCCTGTTGCTTTGTGCAGCTGGCTGTTATATGTGTATTTTTGGGTTCTGGTGCTGTAGTCTGGGGACCCCCACTTATGGTTTAGACCTCACTCTTCTCAGGGGAATCTAACTGGCCATTTAAATATCCCTCTGGTGCTGCTGCCTAGGGGTGCCCAGCCAGCCTTCTTGAATCTCCACCATACTCCTTACCAGCCAGGTTGTGTTAAAACTGATTCTTCTGTCTGTCCAAGGTTAAAAGGATTTTTTCTCACTATTCAGTTTGTGCTGGGAGATTTCTTCACAATTTAGTTGTAATTCCAGGTTGGCCTGGGAGGAGGTCAGTGTGACTTCCATTCACTCCTCCACTATCTTGAAAATTCCTCCAATAGTTTCTGAGACTAATATGTTGTCCTGGCAATTAAAAGCATTTCCCTGTGTTCAGGGCCAACTACATAATATATGGGACCTCTTATAAAATTAAAATGCAGATCTTGTTTTAAAAACAGGTAAAAATTTCTATTATAGACACTAAAGCCATGGCTGGTGTGACTCAGTTGGTTGGAGCATCACCCCATACACTGAAAGGTTGGGAGTTTGATTCCCTGTCAGGCACATGCCCAGGCTGTGGATTCAATCCCTGGTTGAGGTGAGTGCAGGAGAAATTTGATCAATGTTTCTCTCTCTCTCTCCCCCTTCCCCTTTGTCTAAAAATCAATGAACATGGCCTTGGGTGAGGATTGAAAATAAAAGACACTAAAATATCAAGTTTTCCCTCTTCTTTTGTGGTCTATCTTGTTTTTAATATTGTAACAGTAATATGATATTTGAGTTGTCTTTTGTAAAGAATAATTAAAATTTTATATTAACATGAATTTTATCATTCATATTTATATCAGACAGTGCTAGTTTCAAATTAAAATACAGGAATATTTAACTCATAGGTAAAAACCATAAAAATTATGCAATTCCTGTTTTGTAGCTCACATATGCATATGTATTTCATTCTTAATAGAGCAATAGAAACACTGCATAAAACTAACTTAGCTGTTTTAATTCTCTTCTTGAGAGATGCACATTCTGCAAACACTCTCTTTGGCTTAGAGTGAGTAAGGAGGGGGTAAAAGTAAAAGAAACTCTGAGTTGCCAAATGCTTTCCTTTTCTTCTGTGTCACCATTTTTGCATAAGAGGTTGGCTGACACAGGGAAGTAAAGAAAGAAAATATATGATAGTCTCTTTTAGCTGTTCATGTTTTTGAGAATGATATTGTCTTCTTCCTATCTTGAAATTTGAACAGAAAGTATTGTCTCTCAGAGCTGTCAGCACACTGCTTACTCAGTCATAAAAGGAACATGCTTACTTTGTACTACCTTTGAGTCTTGCTGAACTCCCATGCATAGTGGAGCCACAGAATTTTGTGTTTACGGAGCACCAACACTGCTATACACAAACAGAATGTCAAGGAATAGCAGCTGAGATGCATATTGTGTGTATCTCCTCTTTTCACATGTGCATTACATTGTCTCAGGGAACCTCATCATAAAACACAAGTAGAATGATCAAATTAACAATAAATTCCAGATGACAACAACAAAGTATTAAATCATAAATGAGGCCCTTTTGAGTGTAAATTACCAGGTTGCACATCCATGGACTCACCTCTGTCTGCATTTCACTCTTGTTTTCTGCAACAACCCTAACTCAGGAATGAACAATGGAGGATAGAAAGGAAACAATGTGACCCCAAAGCTTGGGTCTCATGCCAGGATTTTCAAATAATGCGGACATGCGTCCACTGCTCAACCCACATTTCATATTCAACTAAATCTTACTTTGAGAAAAATCTGTCTTATCCTAAAGAGAATGAATAAATAAATAAATGCTACTTAGAAAATATATGCTGCATAAACAGATATTGCCTAAGTGGTAAGCTTAAAAATATCATTAAAAAGGGACATTAAGATGGTTTCTAAATTATAAACATAAATTCAAATGACATTTAAATTTTTTTAGTTTTTCTCTTCTCCCTAGTAAATTCCTAATCCTGCAATAACCATGTACCTGACTCACAAAATTCCTCCTACCCTAGATATGAATTATGTTTTATTTAATGAGATGCATCCACTGAATGAGGGCAGGTGGCAGGGGAGTTGTTTAGAGCAATGACTGTCTAGCCAGATTTTGCCTGCTTATTTGGGCATCTCTTATCCATGATTCTGAAGATGGATAGTAATCCAGGAATGGATTTGTACCTTTTACACCTCATTAGATTATGTTCTCCCTGCTTGTCAGGCAGGACAAAAATTTATGATTCAGGAATTCTTTGCCTCACTGCTTCTCTTTCCCTCTTGGGGATTCATATTTATTTTTACCTCCCACCTTTGACCATTGAATTTGACTCGGTGAAGCATGTATGACTGAATCTTCGTATTACACTTGTGTAGTACTCCACCTAAGTATGATCTTTAAAGGGGCAAAGTGGTGATACAAATATTAAATGGCATAACATGCCAGTTCAATAAATTTTGGAATCTTCTCTTTGGGGTTACAGCAGCACAGTTTGGAGAATTTATCTTGCCTGTGAAATCAAGACTAGTGAAATGCAGGTTCCTAGATAGATAATGTGTTAGGTCTTAAGTTTCAAACATTCAGGCAGTTTTCATTTATTTCTCTTCAGGGAAGTCAGTTTTCTTAGCTTACTCAAAATGACAAGCTATTCTGAATAACTTTAGTTCTTCAATTTTCAAGTGAAAGTTGAGGTAGTTGAATTTATATCAAGTTTTTGATATGAAATATTTATTAGCTGTAGCAAAATTCTGTTGCATTTGCAGTAGTTCAATAATCAAAGTAACTCAATCCTATTTAGTGCCAAACAAAATTTTTAGCTACAGTGTAATGGCAAAGGAATAGCGTGTCAATTTAGAGACAATGTTTGAGACCCAGAGAGTCATTATGCTGCATCAGCCTTTCAGAGCCCCAGTGGTCTTGTCCGCTAAAATGTTCATAATAACTCAGACCTTGGTTGTGAACAATGAAGAAAGATTGTTGGACAATGAACATCAAAAAAGACAGAGGCTTTGGCATATACACTTGGCTGTCCTCATGGACTAAGGATGGTATGTGCAGGAAGACATTTGACCCTCACAACGATCCCACAAGTTTGGTTCAGTGTGCATAGCCTCCATTTTAAAAGGAGACTAAAGTACAGAGAAGTTTAGTAAACTTCCCAAGTTCACACAAATAGAAAATGGTAAGACTGGATATTTTGTTTGATTCTATATTCTGTAATCATGCCTTTCATATTACAAAAAAGTTAAATGCTAAATTTTTTCTTCAACCTTCAGATGTAGTTTTGTGCTCATTCCAAATAAACAGCAGTTCTATGTTTCATAGGCATTTGTTAGTCCTTTCCTTCAGTAAAACATGACCATAAAACAATTTATTTGTTAGAAATCCACAATGGGGAGGTCAGATGAATGCAATAAATTAGGATTCCAAATAGAGCAGGATACCAACTACAAATAAATTGGTAGTTGTTTATCTATATACATTTAATAGTCAGTATAATTTCATGAACACAATTTTTGGTTTGTTCATAGATGGGATGACATTTTATATTGACTTTCTCACTTGTGAAAGCAGTCCTGAAAAATAGGTAAGCAGAATATTCCAAAGTACATTTTTCATACATAAGCCATTTATTCACATAGGTGTAAACCTCTTTGAAGTCTGTGTGAAATAAATGTTGGCTATTTTTTAGAGCTGGAGTGAAATGGTTAAAAAGGACTCATTTGATGTGAATACATTTTAAATTTTAATAAACTGGTAATATGTCATTTACCTCAAACTAATGTCAAATATCATGCCATAAGATGTGGCTTGTCTAACACTAAAACTGAAACCTCCTGGAGAAGCATTTCTGTGACAAAAAAAGTGTACTCATATTTTGGCATATTTATTTTAGCCTGGAAGTACAGTGGGCTCTAAGAGAGGTTGTAGAAATAAGAAAGGTCACTTGAATTCTGCTATTTTCTCTATTATTGTCAATTGCACATCATTCATTTACTACCTTGATAAATACTTATTGAGCAGTGGTGTGCTAGACACTACAGAAAATGGACTAATAGACATGAATCAAGGGGATGTAGTCTTAGTAAGTGGTATTTTAAGACAGGGGACATGATAGGCAGTGGGAGCAGCTCACACGGGTGCAGGCAGTAGGTGGGTGTATTGTATGTAAATAATTAAAAAACAAGAACAAAAGTTAAGATAATTGGTCTGTTTTTAATCATGATATTCTAACAACTCTATTCAATGTTAGGTTAAAATAACCCTTACTGTTGGGAACAGACTTTTCTATGTACCCTTGCTCCGCTTTTTGTAAAATCATTGAGTACTTTATTTAAAAAAAAATTGAAACAGCCCAGGTATGGAACAACAGGTGAATAGATAAACTATAGTATGTACATACAATGAAATACTACTCAGCAATAAAAAAGAACAAATTACTGTCACATATATAATATGGATACACCTGAAAAATATGATTAACTAGAAGAAACATTGCCTTCTGTATGATTTATTTATATAAAGATCAAGAACAGGAAAACTAGGCATTGTGGGAAATTATTAGAAAACATTTGTCTCTGGAGTAGCATGGGTAGAATTCAGCTGGGGAACAGTATGAGAAATCTTTCTTGGATGCTGGTTATATTGAATGGTCTTTAGTTACAGAGATTTATGCATTTGTCAAAATGCAACAAATTTATACTTAAGATTTGTGCATTTTATTGTCTGTAAATTTTGTATGAAAAGAAAAAATCATAATCAAATAATCAATTCATTTAAATAAATGAGTATTATTTATGGTTAAATCCATTGACCTCTGAAATTTATTTTGAAATACATCAAAAATAAGATAGATTGATGGGTATACAGAAGAACTGATATATGATAAAGTAATAAGATAGTAGTGGTAGAACATATGTGGTAAGGATCCAAGTTTAGTGTAAAATTCAATAGCTTTTATGTTTGATACTTTTTATAAGATATTGTTTGGAAAAAATAGGTGGTAGATAGATGATAGATAGATATATAGGTAGATAGATGATAGATAGATATAGATTATAGATAGATAGATAAATAGATAGGTAGATAAAAATTACCTGCAGTTCTGGTAATTATTAAAGCTACTAAAAATTACCTGGCCAGGTAAATTCCAGATACCGATTGTTTAAGGATCTGAACAAGTACTATTTCCAAAAAGTATGGTTTCTATTCATTGGTTTAGGCCAACTGTCATCTATCCCAGACACAGGGTGATATTCCTCCAATGCCCACAGCAGTCCATTATATTTCCTTTTTTAAAAAAAAATTTTATTCATCAAATACGTTTGTCTCCATTTTCCTGCTATCACTTTCCCCTGCCCCACCCACCCCCACCTCCTACCCTCAATCCTTCCCCACTTTGCCTTTGTCTACTGGTCTTTTATACATGTTCCTTGACTTGACCATTCCCTTTATTTTCCCCTTTACCTCCCTCTTTCCTCCCCTCTTGTTACTGTCAGTTTTCTTTTACTTTCAGTGTTGCTGGTTATATTTTTCTTCCTTGTTTGTTTGGTTCATTAGGTTACACTTATAGGTGAGATCATATGGTATTTGTCTTTCACAGCCTGGCTTATTTAGCTTAGCATTATGCTCTCCAGTTCCATCCATGCTGTTGGGAAAGGTAGTAGCTCTATCTTTCTGCTGCATAGTATTCCATGGTGTAAATGTACCATAGTTTTTTGATCAACTCATTTATTGATGGGCACTTAGGTTGTTTCCAATACTTGGCTGTTGTAAATTGCACTGCTAAGAACATTGGGGTGCATAGGTTCTTTTGAATTGGTGTTTCCAGATTCTTAGGGTGTAATCCCAGCAGTGGAATTGCCAGGTCAAAAGACAGTACCATTTTTAGCTTTTTGAGGAAATTCCAAACTGTTTTCCACAGTGGCTTCACCAGTCTGTATTCCCACCAATAGTGTACTAGGGTTATTTTTTCTTCACAGCCTCGCCAGAACTTGCTGTTTATCGATTTGTTTATGATGGCCCTTCTAACCGGTCTGAAGTGGTATCTCATTGTGGTTTCAATTTGCATTTTTCTGTTGGCTAGAGATGCTGAGCATCCTTTCATATGTCTCTAGGCCCTGTGTATGTCCTCCTTGGAGAAGTGTCTGTTCGGGTCCTTTGTCTACTTTTTAATTGGATTGTTTGTCTTCATGGAGTGGAGTTGTGTGAGTTCTTTATATATTTTGGTGATCAAACCCTTGTTTGAGGTATCATTGGCAAATATATTTTCCCATACAATTGGTTCCCTTTCATTTTGTTGATGTTTTCTTTAGCTGTGCAGAAGCTTCTTATTTTAATGAAGTCCCATTTGTTTATCGTTTCCTTTATATCCCTTGCTCTAGGGGATATAAGAATGAAAATGTCTCCTAGATGGTGAAAATGTTGCTGCATAGACTATCTGAGAGTTTCCTGCCTAAGTCTTCCTCTAGGACTTTTATGGTGTCATGACTTATATTTAAGTCTTTTTTTCACAATGAAATATCAGAATCAGAAATCAGGATAAAAAATCCCATTTGCTGTAGCAACAAGAAAAAATAAAGTACCTAGGAATAAACTTAACCAAAGAGGTAAAAGATCTGTACTCAGAACACTGCACAACACTGAAGAAAAAAATTAAGGAAGGCACAAGTAAACAGAAGCATATACTGTGTTCATGGATTGGAAGAATTAACATCATCAAAATGTCCATGTTACTCAAAGCAATTTGTAGATTCAACGCAATCCCTATTAAAATACCAATGGCGTATTTCACAGATATATAACAAACATTTCAAAAATTTATGTGGAACCATTAACAACCCTGGATAGCTGAGACAAATTTGAGAATGAAGAACAAAGTAGGAGGGATCATAATACCTGACATCAAACTATATTACAAGGCCATTGTAATCAAAACAGTCTGGTATTGGCATAAGAACAGACACGTAGTTCAATGGAACAGAATAGAGAGCTCAGAAATAAACATGTTTCTGTGGTCAATTAATATTTGACAAAGGGAACAGAAGCATAAAATGGAGTAAAAATAGCCTTTTCAACAAATGGTGTTGGGAGATCTGGACAGTACATGCAAAAAATTGAAATTCGACCACCAACCTACAGCATACACAAAAATAAACTCCATTTTATTTTGGAAAATATTTGTATTCTCTTTCTGTAGCATATTTTGTGTGCCTTCAGCTCTAACACCCATTCACCTCTCAACCCAGGAGACAGAGAATGGTGAGCTTGGTTATCTCCATTTGCAAGTTGAGGGATCCATAGGTTTTTAGGACAGGATCATCCAATGAACTGAGTGGTTCCTCTCAAGCTGCTGGTTCTCACTTGTCTTTCAACTCTCTGAGTCAGGCAGCCTCGGGGTGGGGGGGTTGGGGGAGCAAAAGAAGATTTTTCTATTTTTCCTCAAGTTCTGAGAGTGCCTTTACAAAGTTACCAGTCAATGATTCTTGATCTTTATATCTTTCCTTTTCAGCATTTGTTGTATGTAGCTCAAGGTCTGAAATGGAAACTCAGCAATCTCCAACTCCCTAATGACCCCTTGCTGGCTTTTGTTAGTTCATAGAAATAAACCCCATCATTCAGCAAATCACATCTTGCTGGCTGGACCAGGCAGGCTTCAGGATAAATAGATCTATTAGTTTCCTGGAGATGTCCTTTTGGTTGCAAAGACTCTAAAATATGTGCCTCAGTATGTTTCCAGCACCGGAAATCCTGAACTGCCTTTGGCCACTTCACAGCAATATTTTAGAGTCTGCATGACATCTTTGTTTCACATTTGAAAGCTTTATCTTTACTAAATATAAACTACTTACTGACAACATACTTTTACTTGGAGAAATGGTTTGGGAAAATTTTAAATATAAGCAAAATTTATCTCTGCCATCCCTTTCTTAACAAAAAGTTTTTCTCTTGTACTTGAAGAATTGTTTCATAACATAATGTGTAGGAGAATATAACTATGTCCCAAAATTTTTAATGGACTATGTATTTTTGTGTGTACACTTGTATCTTACATTCAGCCAAGTCCTCCAAAATGGGCAGAAATGCGGAAATGAGGACAGTGCTGTTCTGCTTATTGCAACTACAGGGTTTGGGGACTCAGAGTTCCATTTTTACATATTTATTTTTTTAATGGGTAAATCCTACAGACATTTGTCATTTAACTGACCAGTACTGTACTAGACTCCATGGGACAGAGGTTAGGAATAGTTGTAGGCAATAACCTACAATAACAAAGGCTTTGACACTTAGCATAAGAATCATCTGGGCAGTTTATTAAAAATACAAAATTTTAGGCCTCAAAAAACTCCTTTGATTTGGTCCAGTAGGCTAGAGGCGAGCCCTGAATCTGAATTTTTAACAAGTAGCACAGCTGATTCTGATGCAGGTGATTTCAAGGGTTCTATTTAAAGGAATACTACTTGAAGTCCAGTTCAAAGTCAGTAACATAAGAGTTCATTAAAATCAAGGGCAGGAGTTAGGGAGAGAGAGAACTAAGTCTGCATTCTAACTTTTTCATTTATTTTTAAGAGATAATGACTAAATTATTAGCCCTCTGAGCTTTGTTGTCTATAGTTTTATCAAAGGAAGAACGGTGTTATTTGTCCCACAGCTTCCTTAGATGATTAAATGTGATTAAACATATAAAACACAATGCCAGTAAGTATGTATTACTTTTTATACACAGAAACAAATTTAAACTGGAAATATTGATCTTTAATTGGTAACAATCTACTTCTCCAGAATCTAATCTGACAAAATTTCTGAAGGTACTGGATTGTGAACTGACATGGAAAAGAAGGGGAAAGAAATCTATAGATCATTGGGCACATCATTATATTTTTAGATGTAGTGCTGGACACTGTAGAATAGTTACCTCATTTTATCAACACAGTATTATCGTTATGCAAGGAATACAAGACACAAGTTAAAAAACATGCTCTAAGTCTCATATCTAGCAAGTGGCATAATAGTCTGTTTTACTATATGAGGGGGAACCCCCTCGCAAATGGCATTATCTTCTGGAAGGCAGGTCCATTATAGTACAGACTTCCCCACTAGGTGAATGTTCATTTGTATCAGTGTACTAGCTGGTTTTGTTGTGAGAGGTTGCTTTGGCTTCAGTGAATTTTTTTTGAAGACTCTTTCAATGTGTTTGCCCATTTCATAATGGGTGATTTACAAACACACCTGCCCACACCTCGCTGGGTCTTCAGCAGTTTTTGACCAAAAAACAGCATGATCCCCATGCCCCACCCTCCCTATTCACTGGATCTGGCACCAACAACTTTTTTCTGTTGTTGTTTCCTTGACTGAAAAAAGTCCTCAAAGGGATACATTTTGCTGATGTGTAAGAGGTGAAATAAAAACAGCAGGAACACTAAAAGGCATCAAAATTGACAAGTTCAAAACTGTTTTGAGCACTGGAAAGAAACATCTCAATGGGTGTATCACATCAAATGGAGAGTACTTTGAAGGTCACCGAAGTTTCAACATGTAAGAATAAATACACAAATTTTTATAAATAAATTCCATTTTGGTGGTGCCCCCTTGTACATTTGATTCAAAAATTCTTCAAATAATGGGAAGCATTTCCCCTCCCAGACACATTAGCAATTTTGAAGGGCTCGTCCTAAGAAAGGAACCCCCTTGGACTTGAGGCATTAATGCAATAGAATAGAATAGAATAGAGAAGCCCCAGGACAGAGGTAGAAGGGTGAATGAAGCTTAATATGATATCATAATATGTGTCTACAACAATGGTTTACTCCATCATTTCTTCCTCGGGGGTGCCCATTTAGTCTAGGCTCAGTCAGAGAGAAGTGGTATACCAGTAGATTCTACCCCCATCATAGAACAATAATAGTATTTCAGAGGGGTCTTTAACATCTCCCACAAGCCAGTCTGAGTCTCAGCTGGAAACCATGAGACTGTCTCTGTCTCAGGACTTATATGGAATGGAGTGTCCTGTTAAGTATGTGTTCTTTAGGGTCATTCCCAATCTACATTCCTATGATTTACCATGGGAACAGGAGGCTGAAGAGGAATAAGGTGAGGGGTAATTATGAATCATTTGAAAGATAGAAAGTTTAAAATTGTCATGTTTTTGTGATTATTTCCAGGAGTAAACCCAGTTTGTCAATGCTAATTTGTTCTTGTTTGAAGTAGATTACGTTGGAAAATATACCTGGCTGACTACAGTCTGATCATTTACTGATGTGACTCAATTGACTAAATGAGCTCTTTTTGTTTCATTAGGAGAAAACTGATTTTTTGCCAAAATTCTATTTACATCCAAATTTTCCTGTTTTAACTTTCAGGATTGAGCACACAGATTAGTCCATGGGACAATCACAATCTTTTCTGGAATGTCAGTTTTGTTTGAATATTTTGGAAGAAATTGATTTTAAATCAAACAAAGGAGAATTATGAAGTGTGGTCAAATATAAAATTTACCTGAGCATAGAGCTGTGCACTCAAATGCTTAATGTTTGGTTTATCCATTTTTGTAGCAAAGGCTTACTAAGAACTACTCTTTGTCAGGCAATGTAGTGAATGCTCTGCTTGTCCCATTTTATTTTACCTTCCCAAGACAATGAATTAAATACTATTGTTACTATAATTTAACAGATGATGAAACAGGTTTACAGGCCAAAAGAATTTTCTCACAGTTATGTATTAAATATCACTGTGTTCTTAACTACTGAGTTATAGTGAATGTTGATATTACCAGTTACACTGTACCTATAATGTAAGAGTTACTGATTTAAGTATGAAGGAATAGCTAGCTATACAAGTAGTTTCACTTCTGGAAAGGCTGTGTGAAGCTCATCTTTTAATTTCCAGAGGCTCAATTGATACATATCTTTGTTTAGGCTTTAAAGTCCTATTGGGAGGATTGAAGAGAAACAAAGCATCTTTCCTACTCTGCCTTAAAAATCAGCCACCTATTATTTTAGGAAAGACAAATAGTGGTAACCCTATCGGGGACTGTCTTCTTTTTCGGAAACTGAGATATACAATGGTTTCTGGTTCATAATCAATGCATTATCTGTGCAAAGAGAATTTTATGGTATTTCTCACAATGGGGGATTTCAGAGTTAAAACATACTTTTGTCAGCATATGGAGATTATTGCTGTATTTTTTTTCCCAAAGCAATTCTTTGTGTCCCTCTGGTTTCCTGTTTCATCCAAAATCCTTGAAAGTCAAAGACAAATAGCTCCTCTGTTTCAGAACTAACTGTACACTGTTATTTTCTAAATTATACTATGAGATCAAGGTGTGAAAAGACACAATTACATCTCAAAAGTGGTTTTAGTCTCAATTATATCTGGGCAACAAACACACCTCTTTGAGTCTGCCTACAGTTGGAGGTTTCAGGTAAATTACCTCGTTCACTACTGGCAACAATCCTGGGAGGTCTGTTATGATTATGCACATTTTATGCATGCAGATAAGTTAACAGGCACCTAAAAAGTGGAGAGGGCAGTCACAAACCCCGGTCTTTTGATTTCAAGACCGGCTTTTTTCCTAAATCCTTTCTTCCAATTCTTCTTTCTGCCTGACAGAAGTAGACAGAATGCGTTGTGTGATGAATGCTGTGACTGATGAAAACTTAACTTAGTCTAAAGTTCATCAACTGGCTGATATGAGAAAGAGTACGATGGTTGATTTTATGTCAACTTGACTGGGCTAAAGGATGCCCAGATACCTGCTAAAACATTATTTATAAGTGGGTTTGTGAGGGTGTTTCAGGAAGAGATTAGCATTGACTCAATAGAGTGAGTAAAAATATCTGTGGTCATCATATGGGCAGGCTTTTTTTTTTTAGCAAAAGCAGGTATTAACGTATCTTTAGCAAAAGTGAAATGGCTTAGATCACAAACTTTCAGAGAGAGGGGGATACCTTTGTGTATATGTAGATCTCCTGTTGGTTCTGTCTCAATAAAGAACCCTGACTAATACAAAAAGAGTTATCAGTGATTTGTCTTTTTTGATCTTTTAAGTCTTCTCCTACCCCATCACATTTATCCCTGCTGCTGGAAGCATATATTGGCCTTAGTTGTCCTGGGAGTATAGCCTGTTGGTAATTCCTTCTCTCTGCCTTGCTAGCGTCTCCTTTATAGAGTGCTGTACTTTCAAATATCCATCTTACTCAGGATATTGTCAACACTAACAACTCAATAAATATTAATAATTTCCTAGCAAAGTATTTGCAACAGATGATATAATCATGATGATAATGATCAGAAGATGCCTAGAGACTATAATGACTTGACCCAATAACATAGATCATAATGGTTTCTTTCCTTCCTCTCTTCAGTCCTTTCTCCTTTCTTTTCTCCTTCTCTTCTTGCCATCTCACTCAATTTCTCCCTCTCTCCCATATCCTTTCTCTCCCTTCTTCCTTCCTATCCATCAAGAAATGAATATATTTTGCTAACAATTACTAAACATCGTACACATGCTAGGTGATGGGTCAAGTACTATGGATAAAAATGTGAAATGACACAGACACAGCCTGGAAGTCTGCTGGAGAAGACAGCCATGACTCACAACCATAATACATATAAGTGTCCTGGTGGAGGAGCTCTTTGTTGACTTTCATGGAGAGACAGTCATCAAGGATTAAAAATAATAAATGAATTCAGATTTTAAAAATTGCAAATTAAGTGGAATATAAATACTATGAATTAATAAAGCACCAAATATAAAGCACAAGAGACGTGTGGAACATGTTTTTTGGTGTTAGGGAACTTTATTTCTTTATGATAATGCCACAGTCATTGTAGCTAATTACCCTTGTAGAGTTTAAATTGTGGGTTTCTCTCTCTCTCTCTCCTATAAGCTCAAATGGTCCCAGAGAGATTACCTGGAATCACTTGGGAGAAGTTTTTTCTTAGAAGAATAGATAGCCTATGAATTACTTAAAATAACCTTCCTTACAAAAGTGGGCCCATTAATAAGAAAATGGGTATAACTGATGCAGGAGTTTTGGGGTCCTGGGACCTGAAGGTCCATAACCCACTGTTTCTTGGCATCACATAGGAAAGAATTCATAGATAAGCCAGCATAGAGTTTAAAGTGAACGAGTTTATTAATGAAGCAGTAGAGACGCAAGTGGCCACTACACAGAGAGAGCTGCCCCTCCGTAATGGGATTTACTTCTTTTATTGAGGCTCATTTAATCAAGGGGTGAGGCATTCAATAAGGAGGAGGAATATTCAGGATTTTTCTGGGAAAGTGGGGAGATTTCTTGGAAGAACCCTGTGGGCCATTTTGTGTCTTTATATGGCCTTTCCATTTTCATTTATGGCAGCTGAAGGGGGGGATTGTCATTTAGCATGCTAATGCATTACAATGAGTATATAATGAGGCTAGGAGTTACTGCAAGGTAAAATCAGTCAGTTGCCTGTTGGATCAAGCTGGTTTACTGTTGGTTCTAAGCCATAATATATTAGGAGTTGGTCTTACTATCTCTGTGATAGCCTTTGTAGCCCTTATCAGCTACAGCTGTTTTACACATACCCTATCTCACTAGTAGCCCTATTGGGTTATTTTTGTTCTTTTATTCTTTTCTTTTTAATTTTTCAAACACATTTGTCTTCATTTACCTGCCACCACTCTTCCCTGCCCCACCTACCCCCACCTCCCCTCTCTATACTTCCCCTCCTTGGCTTCCTCCATGTGTCCTTCACACCTGTTCCTTGATCTGACCTGTCCCCTTCCTGCTACCCCCCTCCCTCCCTTCCTCCTTTCCTCCCTCTTTCTCTTCTTCTCTCCCTCCCTCCCATCCCTGTTGGTTTCTTCTTTCTTTCAATGTTTCTGGTCATATTTTCCTTGCCTGCTTGCTTTGTTGATTAGGTTCCACTTATAGGTGAGATCATATGGTATTTGTCCTTCACTGCCTGGTTTATTTCACTTAGCAAAATACTCTCCAGTTCCATCCATGCTGTAGCAGGAGAGCTGGACAGCTATATGCAGAAAATTGAAATTCTACTGCCAACTTACACCATGCACTAAAATAAACTCAAGATGGATAAAAGACTTAAATACATGTCACAATGCCCTATTGGGTTTTAAATGTAGAGAAGAAAAATCTTATTGGCTTCTGCAGATGAATCCCTAGGGATAAAATGGAGGCAGGAATTCTGAGTCCATTAGGTAAAGAATACAAACATCAGTCCTTTTTCTGTCCTGTTTGCTTCCTTGACCTGCTGGTATTAGTGTGAATTGAAATAACTAAACAAATTGAGTTGGGACTCCTAGAGTTCTATTGTAGGGCAGCTAGGTGTAAGTTTGGCATTGAGGAAGTTAGATTGTCTTTCCTTGGAGAATCATTGAATATTTATGTGGATTTCATATCACTGAAGTGTTATTTCAGTAGTGAATTGTCCTATCTGGGGTTGGATAGAGTCCATAGACAACAGAGGAACTTTGTGGCAGCAAAAAGCAAAGTGATAGAGAACTGAAGAGATATCTTTGTGAAATTTTTCTAATGGGGTATAGAGGCCCAATTGACTCCTTCCCCCCACACAAAGCCTATTGTAGATTATACAATTTAAAAAGAGGGAAGCCCCAACAGGTATGTAATCCACAGATAAACTACTGATATGATATGGAGAATTTTGATTACTAAGATTAGTAAAATAATATGACTGGCTCTTTTTTTTTAGTGCAAGCGCTTTAGTATTTGTTTATTATTGAACATGATGTATTTATGATTGGCTCTTTAAAGAAAACAATTTGTGAAATGGTTCAAACAAGTTAGATTTGGGGTCAAGCCCATAACTTATATCTCCATGTCCATTACCTTCATTATGGTAGTTGATGATTTCTACCATAGAAGACAGTAACTGGTCTGGAAGGATGTGAAGTAGATGATAACATATTCTAACTTAATATTTTATAAGGGACAAATTACATTTCTTTTTACATAAATTGGCCTTCTGGAAGCCTGGCATGTATCATGTAGTTAAAGTATAAAAAAGGCCTAAGGAGGTGAGAATACCTAATCACTCAATTATGATCCATTGCAATTACTTTTAAATGTTAATTCCTATATAAGTGGCTCTGACTAGAGATATTCATCTCTGCCATTAACCCTCATAATATGCAGTAATGAGAAGAAATATGCTGTGGCATATTTCGTTTTCTGACAGGCATTATTTGATTGCCTCATTTCTCTTTCATTGGTTTAGGGCATTTTGTTTTGAGATAAATGAAAATGTGCAGTGCCCACGGGTCTAGGGTGAGAGTTGGACTTGTAATATGTAGAAAGGAATTTAGGGGTCATCTTTCATAATAAACAAAAAAGGTGCTTTGTGGCTGGATTTTTTTGGATTCACTGAAGGAAAGCTTTACAAAAAATAAAAACAAAACAAAACAAAAACTCCTTACCCAATTCTGAACAAAATGAATGTGTAATTAGTTACCTTCTCAATACAAGTGTTTCAGAAGAATTTGTCTTGCTGTATCTGGTGTAGGGCATTGTGTAGCAAAGAACTGTGAATATAGCAATCTCTAAACTGCTTACCTATCTCTGTTCGAGGCATCTTTAAATAGTTCCACCTAATTATGGCATGCTCATAAAGAGCATGACAAAAGTGACTAGTGTATATATCGTTGATATATTTTTCTCTCTCTCAATCATTAACAAGACTTCTTGTTTTGCTAGTGCATTTTCTTCCTGACACCTGTTCTTCACAGATAGCCCTTTCTGGACAGATTTGTTCTGTGGGGTTAATGAAAAGTTGAGGATTGTGTGTGGGAAACAGGATCAGATAGGTAATAGAGAAAGGGTAGAACTTAACAAAATAAGTTTTCAATATATTTATTTAGAGTGGGAGAAAGATTATTAAAAGTGGGAGTAAAAGATAAGGAAGAGTTAAAAGTACAAGGACAGAGAATAGATAAGGGACTTTCTAAGATTTTGAAAATAGAGCAGTGGCAAAGCACCTGCAATGTGAATACAAAGTAAAAGAGAGAGATATCAGAATTTGTTGTGATATAAACCTTCCTGTTATAGAATTAAAAATTCAAGTTAAGGATTTATTATTTTAAATTTATTTTTTGGTTTCTGAATTGTCCCATCCATTGCAACATAACTCTAGTTTGGGACCAGGTAAGTGATGCTCCTAAAAGTTTACATATAATTATCTTTCTAGTGGTTGTTTAATTAAGAAAAGGGGTCTTTAAAGTACAGGGACTAGGCCGAATTCAGTTTTCTGTCTGTTTTGGTAAATAAAGTTTTAATGAAATACAGCCATGTTCATTCACTTACTTGTCTATGTTGCTTTCACACAGCATGGACAGAGGTGAGCAATTTTATTGGAGACTTTATGCCTTACAAAGCCAAAAATATTTATGGCTTTTCTTTCTTTAAATTAAACTCTTTAATTTGAGATAATTTTTAATTCATGTGCCATTATAAGGAACAATACAGAGATATGTCAGGTAGCCTGTAGCCCACTTTCCCCACTCGTAGTGTCTTTCACCACTATAGCACAATATCACAACAAAGAAAAGTTCCATCACCAAAACAACGTAACATGTTACCCTTTTATCACTGAATCTCCTTCTTTTTCAGTCTCCACCCCTTTCTTCACCTCTGAAAACTGATAATCTCTTCTCCGTTTTTATAATGTCATTTTAAGAATATTATACATGTATGTGGGAATTCTGTATATGGGAATATACAGAATTTTAACTTTTTAAAAAATTTATAAATCATATTTATTCTATTATAGTTGTCTCAATTTTTACCCCTTTACCCCCTCCACCCATCCCACCCCCACCCCCACTCCCACAGTCAATTGCCACTCTGTTGTCCATGTCCATGGGTCATTCATACATGTTCTTTGTCTAGTCCCTTCCCCCTTCTTTCTACCATTGTTCTCTTTCCCCATCCCATCTGGTCACTTTCAGTCTGCTCCATGTTTCCATGCCTGTGGTTTATTTTGTTTGTTAGTTTATTTTGTTGAATAGAGTCTACTTATAGGTGAGATCATATGGTATTTGTCTTCCATCAACTGTCTTATTTCACTTAGCTTAATATTCTCCAGTTCCATCCATGTTGTCGCAAAAGGTAGGAGTTCCATCTCTCTCTCTCTCTTTCTTTCTTTCTTAAATGCAGATGAATTTTATTTATTTTTTTAGATGTCAAAGTTAATTATAAAATATGAAAAAAATATAAAACCATTATAAACTTTCAGCAATTAAACCAACATGACATCAGCACAGAAATAATCAAGTAGATCAATGAAACATAATGAGTATTCTAGAGACAAACGTATATATCTAACAATATATGATTAAGTTTATATTTCAAATCAATGGGTAAAATAAGGTTTATTCAATAAATAAGGTGCATGAACCTTATTTGAAATAAAACAAATTATTTCAAATTACTTGAAATAAAACAAATATAGAGCCTTGTTTCACACATTATACAAGAAATATTCAGGTGAGTTAAAAATCAGCATGTAGAATCTAAGGAGTTTTAGAATAAAATAGAACTAATATTTTTCATGACCTGAAGTAAAATATTCAAACCCAGAAATCATAGAGTAAATATTGACAATATGACTATATTAAACATGTAACTATATAGTAATATACATATAAAAAAGTTAAAGGACAAGGAATAGAAAAGTATTTGCAACACATCTAAAACATGGTTAATAGGGTTTTTTTTTGTTTGTTTGTTTTTAGGGAAAAAAGTTCTACAACCTTTAATCAATAAATGGATAAAGAATACCATAAAGTCATTTAAAGCTTCTTTTTAAAAAAAAATAATAGAAATAGGCAAGAAATATACTAAAACAGGTTTAGTTTCAACAAATAGTAAAGGAACAATTAAAATAACATCATTGTCACAATCAGATTAATGAGTATTAAAAATATTGGTAATATCAAGTATTGGCAACTCTGAAAGGAACTGGGTATTCATAGAAATTTTTTCATCATTTTCAAGCAGTCCCTTCAGCATATTTTGCAGTGCTGGTTTGGTGGAGATGTATTCTTTTAGTCTTCTTTTGTCTGGGAAACTCTTTATGTTGCCTTCCATTTTAATTGAGAGCCTTGCTGGGGAGAGCAGTCTTGTTTGCAGGCCTTTGCTGTTCATGACTTGGAATATTTCTTGCCATTCCCTTCTGGCTTGCAAGATTTCTGTTGAGAAGTCAGCTGCTAGCTGTATCGGGGCTCCATTATATGTTACTATCTCTTTCTCCCTTGCTTGCTTAAGGCTTCTCTGTTTGTCTTTGCAATTTGCCATTTTAATGATGATGTGTCTTGGAGTGGGCCTCCTTGGGTTCTTCTTGAATGGGACCCTCTGCGCTTCCTGGACTTGTGTGGTTTTTTTCTCTCCTCAAAATTAGAGAAGTTTTGCATCATGACTTTTTCAAACAGGTTTTCTATCCCTTCTTCAACCTCTTCTCCTTCTGGTATCCCTATTATATGGATATTATTACGTTTCAGGTTGTCATGCATTTCTCTAAATGCCTCTTAATTCTTTTTTATTTTCTTCCTCTTTCTGGGAGCTTTTTTCTACCTTGTCCTCCAGCTCGCTGATTCGGTCCACAGCTTCATTGAGCCTGCTTTTGACTCCTACTGTGTTCTTCAATTCAGAAATTGTATTCTTCATTTCCTCTTGTCTCTTATTGATAGTGTCTATGTCGTTTTTCATGCTAATATAGTTTGCAGTAAGTTCCTCCTAGTTTCCCTGCAGTTTTTTGAAGTTCTTTCTGAGCTCACTGAGCTCATTGAGCTTCCTTAGAACCATTGTTTGGAACTCAATATCTGATAGTTTACTTGCTTCTATTTCATTGAGTTCTCTTTCTGGAGATTGCTCCTTTCCCTTCGAGTGGGGCGTATTTCTTTGTCTTCCCATTATTTGTGAGACTTTTCTCTTTTGCTTCTGATTCTTAAGTTGATCTGTCTTGATTTCCTGACTTTGTGGTGTGAACTTCTATGGTTGGAGACAGCAGTTTTTACTTCCTGTATGTGTCTCTGATGATGTCGGATATTGACCCTGTCTGACCTTAGACAGTCTGTTCAAGACTTCCAGTTATCTACTGTTTGTGGCTGTCTCCTTCAGCTCTTAATCTATTCACTCTGCACTAAGCAGGTCGCCTTAGACAGCTCAGGGCAGGGCGGAGTTCCTCCTAGGGGCGGGGTTATTGGGTCCACTCACCCTGGTGCCATATGGTGGAGGAATTCACACTGGGATCCCACCAGCTACTCTCTCTGTTCTCTCCCCAAAGCCTCTGTCCCCAGTCTCTCCTCAAGTGTCACCAGACCTCTCTGCGCCCCCTTTAGCCAAGAATCTACTATCTGTGGCTGTCACTCTGTACTCATCAGGCAGCTTAGACAGCACAGGGTGGGGTGGAATTCCACCTGGGGGCTGGGCTATTGGGTCCTCTGATGCTGGTGCTGCTCAGGGGGAGTGGTCTCTGCCTGAGCAAGATGGTTGCTGCCACATGGGTGATGAGTCAGCACCAAGATCCTGCCGGCTACTCTCTCAGTTCTCTCTCCAAAGCCTCCTTCCCCAGTCGCTCCTCAGGTGTCTCTAACCCACTCTACCCCTGCCTTTGCCGGAGACCAGGGTAAGTGGCCTCAAATAAAAATTTATGCGTTGGCCCTTTAAACAGTTCTTTGCATCTCCAGCCTCCTGTCTCTGGCAGAGAGCAACCCTGCCGCTTTTTGCAGCTGGCTGTTTTCTGTGTACCTTTTGGGTTCTGGTGCTGTGGGCTAGAGATCTCCACTTTTGGTTTAAACCCTGCTCTTCTTAGGAAGATCCACCTGGCCGTTTCAATATCCTTCTGGTGCTGCTGCCCATGAGCACCCTGCCTGCCTTCTCAGGTCTGTACCGCACTCCTTATCAGTTAGATTGCTTTAAAGCCGATTCTTCTGTCTCCAAAGTTACAAGGCTCCTCTCTTGCTATCGTTCAGTTGTTTGTTCCAGGTTATTTCTCCACTATTTAATTGTAATTCCAGGTTGGTCCTGGGAAGAGGTCAATGTGACTTCCACTCACTCCTCTGCAATCTTGATTCTCCCAGAATTTTACCTTTTGAGATTGGCTTTCTTCACATAGTAAAATTCCCTGGAGATTAATCTAATTTATTGTATGGATCAAAATTTTATTCCTTTTTATTGCAGAATAGTATACCATTGTAGTATATGTACTACAGTTTATTTAACCATTTCCATTGAAGTATATCTGGGTTGTTCCCAAGTTTTGGGTATTCAAATAAAGCTGCTTTAAACATTTGTGTAAAGGTTTTGTGTGACATGTGTCTTTATTTATCTGGGATAAATGCCCAGCTGTGAAATTGCAGGGTCATAAGGTAGTTGCATGTTTAGTTTTTGTAAGAATCTGCCAAACTGTCTTTCAGAGTTGCTGTACCATTTTCCATTACTGTAATCAATGTACAAATGATTTCATTTTTTTGCATCCTTGACAGCATTTGTTGTTGCTAGTTTTCATTTTAGCTATTCTGATAGGTGATAGTGTTGTCTCATTATGATTTTAATTTGCATTCCTATAATAGTTAAATATATTTGATTTCCTTCTATATGCCTTTCTGACATCAATATATTTTCTTTGGTGAAATTCTTTATGTCTTTTGCATATTTTTAAATTAGATTTTTTACTATTGAGTTTTTGACATTTATTTATTCCAGATACTATTGCATTGTCAGATATGTTGTTTAAAAATATTTTCTCCCACTTTATAGCTTGTTTTTTTTATCCTCTTAACAGGGTGTTTAACAAAGCCAAATTTATCATTTTGATGAAGTCTGTAGATCATGCTTTTGTTCTCATGTCTAAGAACTCTTCATCTATCCCTAAATCCCAAATATTTCTCTCATGACTTTTTATTAGAAGTTGTATATTTTTACTTTGATCTGAGTTAATTTTTGTATAAAGTGAGAGTTTTGTCTAGTTTTTCTCTCTCTTTTTTATGTTTATAGATGTTGAATTGCTCCAGAACCATTTGTTGAAAAGTACAGCTAGACATTTTATTTTATTTTAAATTAAAAAAATATGTTTATTGATTTGAGAGAGAGTAAACAAAAAAATTGATGTGAGAGAGAAACTTCAGTGGGCTGCCTCTACTACCTGCACTGACCAGGGATCAAACCCGCAACCTAGATATATGCCCTGACTGCGAATCGAACCCCGAACCTTTTGGTGTATGGGACATCATACCGACCAACAGAGCCACAGTGGCCAGGACACTGCCAGACATTTATTAGAAAGGATTTGCTGACTTTTGATCAGGGATACTATGAAACGTGTTCTAGGAGGTACACTATTGAAAGAGAACCCAATCTAATTTACTATAGATCAGTATAAGCATAAATATACTCAACAAACCTTAAAAAGGTATATTATGAAGTTTTTATTAAAATAACTGTTCCTTTTTCACTAATAAATGAGGAGAAAAAAGACAGTTATATCAATAAAATAGTGCCTGATTTCATTCATTCCATATTTCTTTACCAACATTATTCTGGTTCAGTCGAACAACTTCTTAGGACTCCATGGGCATTTCCTATTATATTATGTAGGACTTTGTTATTTTATTGTATTAGGATCATTTTCAAGACTTGAAAAACCTTTTTAAAAATTCCTCCATTTGTTTGTGTTCAAAGTTCAATTTGACCTCTGGGTTTTTGTCACCAAATGTTTAACTGAGTACATGAAACTCTGAAAAATGTGATCTGCCTGCTTCATTAATTTCCCAGGATGGCTTTACCCTTTTCTAATCTGAGTATTCTGACATCTTGCATTCGAATTCCCCTTACTGCATTGCCATGAAGGAGATGCATTTAAAACTCCTTGACAAAATGGATAGCCCTTAGATAAAAACATGGGCATCATGACATTTTGCGTAAACATTATTAGTTATTTTCTTCCAATCTTAGCTATAACCCTCCAAAAGATATTCCACATCAACAATTTAATAGCTAATGTTATGAAAGTCATAGTCTTATTATCAACTATTTTATTTGTCCCAGGAAAGTGGGCTTTTATGAGTGAGTTTTCCAGATACTCAGTGCTCTAAACACCACAACTTTCTCTCACATTAAACATTGATATGGAAATCTTTCCCAAAGGAATGTTACTCTTTTCTGTCTTCTTCAAGAGAAGATGCTGTATGAAGTCTAACCGTCCCTTAAGAATCAGAAATTATTCTCATATACAGCAGTTATTCTACCAGATGCTAACACAATGATTCTCTCAACAGCCATAGAAGTATACACAAGATGTTTACCTCTCCACTAGTTATCCCCAGAGTCTTAGGATTTTGAGATCTTAAAACTTATTTCAATAGTTTTACCAGCTGCATTTTCATTGACACCTTGTTGCTGTCCTTGTCCTGGCAATCCAATATATTGCTTCTACACTACTGTGGAGTTGGGGATGGGGGAGGGGGCCTTGGAATAATGACAACAAAAATAAAATAAAATTTCTCCTGCAAAGTTTAAGAGATTAAAAAGAAAAGAGGTAGGTAGATACACTTTGCTTCCTCACACAACCAAGAGGATAACAAATTTAAAAACAACAACAACAAAAATAACCAGAACTATCAGAAAATTGAACTGTCTGGAAGTCTGACAACCAAGGAGCTAAAGGAGAAACATTCATACAGACTGGCAAGAGAAGTGGAGATAGGCAGTTGGAGTGAAGAGGACATATGGCAAAACAGCGACTGGCATACAGAGCAGTCCCACGTTTTCCTGTGGGTAAACCATGAGGAACAGCTCCAGAGCAAGACAGACCATGGAATCCAGGGTTCCAATGTGGGGAAAAAGAAAGCCTCAAAACTTCTGGAGGTAAAAACCTGAGGGGATTGCGATGGCAGGAGAAACTTCCAGCCTCACAGGAGAGTCCATTGGAGAGACCCATGGGGTCCTAGAATGTACACAAAATCCACCCATCTGTGAATCAGCACCAGAAGGGCCCAATTTGCTTGTTGGTAGTAGGGGAAGTGAATGAAAGCTAGCAAGAACCATGCAAGGGACATTGTTTCCTCTCAGTCCCCTCCCCTACATACAGTGTCACAACACAGCAACCTGGGCTGCCTACCCTGGCAAATATCTAATGCTTGGCCCCTCCCAAGGTAACAGGCACACTGAGGCAAAGAAATATGGCCCAAATGAAAGAACAGATCAAAGCTCTGAAAAGAGAACTAAATGATGAACAGATAGCCAACCTATCAGATGAACAGTTCAAAACACTGGTAATCAGGATGCTCACAGAAATGGTTAAGAAAGAAGAATTCAAAAAAAATGAGGAGAGGCTTACGAACCTCTAGGACAACTTTAAATGTCCCAACATCAGAATCATAGGGGTGTCAGAAGGAGAAGAGGAAGAGCAAGAAGTTAAAAAGTTATCTGAAAAAATAATGATGGAGAATTTTCCCAGTCTGGCAAAGGAAATAGATGTCCAGGAGATCCAGGAAGCTCAGAGAGTGCCAAAGAAGTTGGACCCAAGGAAGCACATACCAAGGCATATCATAATTACATTACCCAAGATTAAAGATAAGGAAAGAATCTTAAAAGCAGCAAGAGAAAAGGAGAGAGTTTCCTACAAAGGAGTTCCCTTAAGACTTTCAGCTGATTTCTCAAAAGAAACCTCATAGGCAAGAAGGGGCTGGAAAGAATTATTCAAAGTCATGAAAGGCAAGGACCTACATCCAAGATTACTCTATCCAACAAGGCTATCATTTAGAATGGAAGGGCAGAGAAAGTGCTTTCCAGATAAGGTCAAGTTAAAGGAGTTCATCATCACCAAGCCCTTACTATATGAAATGTTAAAGGGAGTTATCTAAGAAAAAGAAGAAGATCAAAAACTAAGAGAAGTAAAATGACAACAAACTCAGAACTATCAAAAACTAACCTAAAAAAACAAAAACAAACTAACTAGAACATGGTAAACAACTAGAACAGGAACAGAATCATAGAAATGGAGACCAGAGGGGTGGGAGAGGTGGAAGAATGGGAGAAAATGTACAGAGAATAAACAGCATAGATAGCTGGTACAAAATATGGAGGAGGAGATTAAGAATAGTATAAGAAATGGAGAAGCCAAAGAATTTATATATATGACCTATGGACATGAATTAAGGGGGGGCAGGGGAGGATGAATGCTGAGGGGAGGGGCGGTGCAGAGTAGAGGGGAATAAAGGGGAGAAAAAATGGGACAACTGTAATAACATAATCAATAAAATATATATTAAAAATAAAAAATATAAAAAATGCTCTTGCTGTCATATTTTGGAGACCCCAAATGAAAAAAGTAAAGAAGAAATTTACATTGTGTTATTATTATGGTTATATAAAAATTAGAGTGCCTACTTCCTAAAGAACTTCTAATTAAACGAGAGAGAGAAGTATGCCTGGGCCAGCTGGCTCAGTTGGTTGGAATGTCATCCTGTGCACCAGTGGTTTGTAGGTTTATGTCTCCATCAGGGCACATACTTAGGTTGTGGACTTGATTCCTGTCAGGGCATGTGTGGGACGCAGCCAATCGATGTTTCTCTCTCACAAGTTTCTCTCTCTTCCTTCCTCTCTCTAAAAATTAATAATTACATCCTTTTGTGAGGATTTAAAAAATATTTTGAAAAAGAGAGAGAGAGAAGTATGAACTGGCACTAGTTTCTTCTTTTCCTTCTTTCTTTATATCAATAAATTATACTCTCCTCTTGGGACATGTCCTGGCATTACATGCTAGTGTAAGTAGAAATCAAGGATAGGTGCACAAGTCCTTTCACAATTCAAAAGAAGCTCATATCACTTTCTTTCATAGAGACAGGTAATATTAATAAAATATTAAATGTCAATATTGCTATCAAAGCTTATAAAATTTACATTTAACATATAAACAATTTTAACAAAATATAATACATGATGATAACTATGCAATTCACAGGATAATTACATAATTCTTGAAAATTATTTCTAGTACAGTAACAGGGTCAGGTAATGGAACACATGCTTAAAAGTGTATGATGAATATATCATCCTTCATTTCCACAAGTGTATTAGACCTGTAAGTATATTGCCAATTTTGGAGAAAACGTCAACATTGTAAATTTGAAACCCTGTATAGTGTGAGGTCCAAGTTGGTGGTGCTTGACCTGTTGGGATTCAGTTCAGCCTCTATAGAACTGGGGGTTGAAGATGGAGTATAAAATCTACAAGCAAGCAAATCCCAAGAGACATGAGGATAATCCCCCCAGTCATAAGTAAATGCAAAAGCAGGTTCAAAATTCCTAGGAAAATAGCCTTGGGGGCAGAACAGGAAGAAGACAATTCAGCAGGTGGAGAGATTGGATGCCTTAAATGGAATCCTCCCTGATGCTGCCTGTGGGACAAGGTGACACACCTCTAGGGACAACTGAGGCTTTTTGGAGTTGGTACTTAACTACAGTGACTCTTAGAAGCTAAATCCTAACAAGTATCTCTATGCCAGTTTATTCAGTAAGTATATACGCAAATTGAGATAGTACAGCTTACCCATTTAGACTATTACATAGTAGATGCAGGTCGACCTGGGTTCATATTCCAGTTTTGAACTAACTCACAATGGATTCGACATTTTTGAGCAAACATATTTTATAATCTGTAAAATGGGTATATTAATATTGCAGCCTACCTTATTATTTTTGTGTGAATTAAATGTGATTCTTCATATAGAGCATTTAGCACTGTGCCTGGCACACACACACAAAACAACATGTAAGATATAAATTATTTATGATTATTATTACTATCACATTAGGGCTTTTAACATTTTAATAAAATGGATTTTTGCTGAAGTGTGAACAGGCACTAAAATGACTATTTATAATTTTGTATAATTTTGCAATTCATTGATTTATGGGTAGATTTATTCAACAAATACTTATCTAGGATTTATCTATTCAGAAACTGTACACATGTAAAAGACTACGTTTTTAAATGTAGTTTTTACTTTTGTTTTTCAAGTTTATTTTCTTTACTTTGTGATGTTTATTTCTATATAAATGTCCACCTTTGCATTTCTATTGGATTTAGAAAAGCTTGAGATTTAAAAATAGTTCACTTGTCCTAAAAAATGAGGAAGACCTTATTTTCAGTGGTTAATAGAATTATCAGTTTAAAGTAATAAGCCATTTCCCCATATTTTAATGCTTTAATTATTAAAATGCAACCATGATACAGGTGCCTAAACCAGATTGGGCCTACCACATATTGGGCATCTAGCCAAGTCACAGGTTTGTCTTAAAGGCATATTTTTTTTCTTTTTGCCTATTTGGACATTCTGGTGATGCCTTCCAAATCATTCTTATTATGTCTTATAGCTCCATGCAGCTTGAAGCTTGAGTTTCAGTGGAGGAGGTAGAAATCAAGGGGAAATGTCTTTCCCTAATGAAGCCTAAAGGAATGGAAATGCAGGAATGCCTTCTGCACCTGCTTCCAAAATGACAGAACCACAGTGGTGGCAATTTCCAAGATGTGGTGCTTCTGAAAAGCAGGATGCCTGGAGTTTTCCAGTGACTTGTGCAACACACATTTACATGGCAAATTACTTTTCTCAGAGCAACTATGCAAATAGGAGCAAAGAATCTCAAAAGGAACTGGAATTTAAGTTTATTTTCTGAGTAGGAAATATCAAGGTATATAATAAAGCTCTCAAAATTGGTAACTATTGCATTTTAAAGAAATCCTGGTCAATATTTTAACAGTTTGAACACCAGTTTTGACAAGTTATTGCAGGAAGACAGTGTTTAAAAAGAGACCTTGAAAGAGAGAAACTAAATGGAAAACAAGGAGGAAAAAAAGCTAGAGATAGTATAGATATAAACACAATGGACATATTCTTAAATTTGACAATGACATACAACTAAGCCTGATAGAAAAGGCAAGTCTTAAAGATTGGAAGGACTTGAGTGAATTAGCAAGATTTTTCAATCTCGGCACCAATGAGGTCTGCCTTGTGTAATGCAGGATGTTTAGTAGCATCTCCAGGCCCTAAGTACGAGATGTCAGTAGCAATGCTTAACCTCAAATTATGACAACCAAAAATGTCTGCAGCCATTGCCACATTCCCCTGGGGGACGAGTAAAATCATCCTCATAATGATAAAGCCATCTAAAAAATATTAAAAGAGGGCCATTGTCTCTTTTTTACAAACAGCAAACAGCATAGTATTAAATTACTTAGGCTCAAGGCCTGGCTGGGATTCTATTCAAGCTCAGAATCTTTAGTTAAGTTAAATTTTCTGACATGTAATACCCTTATTTTATAAAAGGATTATGATACATTGCTAGTACATGATTTTGATAAATTGATAAATCAAATGACACAAAATAGTACATAAAAAGCATTCCATATTCCATATTATATATAGCCTGGCATATTAATGTTCTCTACTCTGCACTTGCTCTCTCTCTCTCTCTCTCTCTCTATATATATATACACACACACACATATATGTGTACATATGTCATAAATTTTATATATGTATTCCCTTGCATATCAACACATTTTTTTGTTTGTTTTAGAGTTCTAGTATTTAAGAATGCTATTTTTCTTTGGGACACAAAATCTGCCACCCTATAAAGTTCACCCATTGACTCTTGTCTAACTTTTAGAGTTGGTTAAAATGTCTACTCGTTCTTTAGTAAGAGAGTTGGTACAGTTCTAAAAGCTTCTCTGTGTTGGCTTCATTGTGGCTTTTATGGCATATGTCACAAAATCTTCACTTGCTAAAAGTTTGTACTTTATTTAGTTTCATGTATATGTATAGATTATTCTCTTTCTCAGAATGATCCTGAGGAATGGATATGGACATGGCTTCTATTATTTTTGATAATGATATTAATAGTAACAAAACTAACAATCATTTCAGGCACTAAGAGGAGCACTTTTCATGTATGAGCTCCATCTTTCTTCATAGCAATCTTATGATGTAGCTGTTCATTATCCTCATTTTGTGTTTTATTAGTTAGGAAACTGAAGTACAGATGGTTACAAAACTCTAAAAATAATGCCTAAAGTAGCAAAGCCAATAATGAAAGCAGTTCTGCTTGGTGCTGATACTTGCCCTTTTAACCACTCTTGCTATTTTGTCCTGTCTGGCCAGTCTCACTGAAGAAGTGGGTGCTAATACCAGAACCAGAAGGGCATCATCTCAAGGTCTGAAGCAAAAGCTTTCATGTGCTAGTCACAGGAGCAGGATGCAGTATGGGAGAGAAATCCCACACCCAGACAGCACTGGTCATCCAAATGGGCTAGATTTTGTCTCAGAAGCAAATATCAGGGTGGCTTTTCATATTCCTTCGTTATTTCTCTTTGAAATAATTTTGTTCTCTCTCACTCTTTAGTAAAAATTATTTTAAAATTAAATACCAACGTAGTTTCTGCTGAGATCATGGATAAAGTTTAGGGTTTTATTTGTTATTTTTTTGTGGATTTTTTCTATCCTTACGGATGTTTGAGTTTTGCCTTAACTATCCTGGATCTAAGAATGAAGACAGTGTTCTAGAGAGCACTGAGAAACAACAGCCCCTCCCTAAACTCAAAGGTCTGAGTGCATGCACATGAGCACACATACACCTGTACGTGTGCACACACACATGCATGCATGTCCCACAAAGGGAACAATTCCTTCTGTTTTTCTGATCCGAAGAGCAGGGCTTCTTAGTCTCTGTTAGAAAAAAAACAAAAACAAATGAACAAAAAACCTCTTTACTTTTATTATTTTAATAATTTCTTGTAGACTGATCCTTTTATAATATATAAAAAACATAAAGTAATAAAATAATGAAATTAAAACTTGGTGCATAAAATACAAGCCAATGAAATTAAAACTTGATACATAAAACAAACATTTTTATTCTTACATTGAAAAGACATAAATTTACTATGTCAAATTATAATAGGAGTTTCTAAACACAGCTTTGTTTCTGTCCTTATCGATAGCTAATACTTTATGTAGCACATTATCAGAGGTTTGTTTCAGAGTTGGCACATCAATATGTTTGTGTGTAAGCTATGTAGAAAAATAGCTTGATTTTAACTCTGTTTCTTATTCCTAAGTCCTATGAAATATGATCCAGGGCAAATGAAAAAATATATATACAAGAAAGAGGAGAAATGGGACCAGCATTTCCACCTTTTTTTTAAAAAAAATATTTTTTTCTTTTCCTCTTTTTTTATTCTCATTTCTATTCCTTATTTCCCAGTCATAATTCTTCTGCTCTTGACTACTTGCTTTCTTCTATACTACGACGCTTTTCTTTTTTTCCCTCTCATTTTCTTTCTTCTTCACTTTTATGTTTATATATAAAACATTTCAAATATGAAAAAATGTCTATAGAAATAGAGAACAACAAACATGGACCTACTCTAGCTTTAAAAATATTAATAGTTTACAAAATTTCTTTTTTTAAATTTATTGTTATTTGGTTACTGTTATTCCACCAAACCAATTTTGTGGAGAAAGAATTGTAGAGCTTCAAATAATAGGAGATGTGGTACTTGTAAAATTTGGAAAAAACTGGGTTTATTAAATATTTTTATTTATAAAAAATTTAAAAAATAAAATTTTTATATACTATTTCTTACAAATGCCTCAAAATAAAATTAAAATGTCTTATAACCTAATTTTAATGTTTTAAAAATGTGTATAACCTTATGTGATAATCTGTATCTTAATATCCTTAAAATATTAATAGTTATTATTATTTTTTATGATGTTTTAAAGAAATAAAATATTTTGTACATAGAGCAAAATAGTTTAAGTTGCTTTTCATGCCTTTCCTGGTAACTACTATGCTGAAGTTGAAAATTTCCTTCTTGTCTAAGTCTTCGATTTTACTACATAAGGGTAGAAATATAAAAAGGTGGATAATTGATGCAAAATTAGTACTGAAGAAATTTCTCCTTGCTTTTTAAATATTAGATGGGAATACTTTACATAGTATTCTTCTATTAGCAGATGAGTAAATAAAGTCTGAAACATACATTTATTGCCTTCTTACTAAATACTAGAAACAACCCTGTGAGAGAACTGTTACAATTCCCATTGTTTGACACACAACTTCAGTCCCAATTCCCTATGCACTTGCAGTTAACTCTTCCTTTTCTATCCCACTCAAGAAAGCAAACCCATGAATAAGATAAATATAAAATGAAGCGAATTATGTCAAAATTGAGTTAGAAAAGAGAAACCTACCCTACTTACTATTTATAAAACCTGTAACATTTTTGACAATGCATGGCATTTAAAATCAAAATTCAGAAGAAAATTACTTCCCATATATTGTAAAAAAAAATTCAAAGACTGATTTTGAAACCTAAGCAACACAAATTGCTTTAATCCTCAGAAGTTGGTTAATAGAAACAAATTTCTGATGAATCAGTAATTTGGTAAATGGTTCTTCAGTAAATTGATTGCATAAGACAAATCTATAAAGAGGTTGTCATTCTTTTCATTACTATTTCCACAAATGGACTTTGGCTAATTGCTTTTAATGCACGGATTATTTGGTATACTGGTTGAATTACCTCTACATGAATATAGTATACTCCCATTTACCCCAGTCCTCACTAAATTAGTTGTATTCATTTATCTTACCTGCCTTTTCCCTGTCAGCACTGGACTTTCAATGTTTGTCTTACACTATTTTAAACATGATCAACAGATTTAGATTTTTAAAATATACCTTAATATTGTCCAATAACTGAATATATCATTATAGTTTCCAAGATTTCTGTTGTTGAAAGGCAGTTAGAGAACTTACTGTAGTAAAACTCATTTATAGTCATAACCAGCTCAACTTTAACAATACTCCCCTTTGAAATAGTTGAAGTGCTCTGTTATTAAATGATTATAAAAAACATTTTAAAAGAAAACATACTTTATTGAATAATTTTGAGTTTGTGGTAAATTAAACCCAGATTTCTTGTTTGTTTTCTTCAAATAAATTGCTACCAAAACACAAAGTCTCCTTAGTCCTGCACTTACTAATTTTTTTTTGATATTATAGAATGGATTCTTTTTTGTTCTACTTTCTTCTAACTTAAATTACTTATCTGATTTAGATTTTGTCCATTTATGTATGTCATGTATGATTCAGTGGAATACAGTATTGGCAATTCATAATGTATAAAATACACTATTCATGTATTCACAATGTGATAGAAAGTTAGGGTTTGAAAGAATCCTTTGAGACCATTTTTGCTCAAAATTCTCCCCCATAAATATTCCTGTAAATCCTTTACAAATGGTCAATACCATCTCTCTCCCACTGAATTCTAACATCTAAAGAAGGCAAAAATTTTGAGAGAAATAATATGAGTTTTGAAAATATGTAGAAATGCCTGGGTTGAACTCTACTTCCATTGTTAGTTTCATTCGTAGTTAGATTTATTCTCTTGGTCTAGTTTCTATATATTTACAAGTGGACATTCTCAAACCCTATGAGTATTACTGTGAAGGTTACCATGAGGTAAGGACATAAATGTTATACATGTAATAAGCAGTCAGTAAATATTAGTGTCCACTTTTATTTCTTCTCATCTGCAATGTAATGCAAAAAGGTCAACACGTAAGATTTTGTGAGCCCATTCAAATGAAATGATTTCACTTAAAAACAGTGCTAGGGTCAAAGCTAGCAATTTTATATGTTTAATGGTAATACAACAGAGTTGCATATGAATTAGATAAGAATAAATGTGGAAATTACATGAGGCACCTCATATTAACATAAGAGGCTATCTGTTTAGAGTGAATTTACTTTCCTGCCCCCCCCCCCCCCCCGGGTTATCAATAAGGAGAAGCTGAGAATCAGTGTTGAGAAACTATATTTTTTAATCAGTATCTAGAGAGACATTGACAACTTGTTCCACTTTACTGTGATAAGAAGGAAGGTAATGCAGGCAATGCCCAATGAAGATTCCTCAGTAAATAAATAATCGGGCATCAAATAGCCCACAGGTAGAGGAAGACTTGTTGAGTCTCTCTATATTTTATGTGTGAAGAAGGTAAATTGTATAGGCATTTTCCTATTGTGAAAATGATAATATTGTTTTCTGAACCCTACCTAATAGACCCTAATAAAGGAAATATTCCCTACTGTGTATTATTTCTCATGTCTTCAGCAATGGGTCAATTATCATTGAAATTAAATTGGGAAAAGAAATCTACCAATGGCAGCACATCAATAATAGATCATAAAGTGGTGTGCAAATTTTTGTACCTTGTTCCTTCAAGGGTGATATGTGGACCAGCAGCATGGCCATTACTTGGGGGGCTTGGAAAAAGAAATCATCTCATGGCTTACCGCAGATGTCATGAATAAGAATCCCCATTTTTAACAGGATCCTCAAATAAGTAAAACCTTAAGTAGCTATACTGGACACCCTACCTCCCCTGTACACACATGCGATTTTACTTTGATGATTCTGGCATAAGACTCAGGATTCTGCACATTTTACAATGAAAGTGTTCTTCTGATCACACTTTGAAAAAATCTGTTTACATACCAGTCACTCTACGCTATAGTATGGGCAATTCTTATGGGAAAATTTGGAAGACTGGCAACTTAAGATGTCTCTACTTACTGCTCAGCCCCACAGCACCATTGTGTACACAATAGATATATGTATTAGAAAGCAACAGTGACATATATATCTGTTTATGTGTGTGTGTATACATATCCACATATATTCATTTGGTTTTATTTGCAAATTCTCTGTTACTCTAAGGTAACAGAAACATGATCTTTTGGAGAAGATAAAGCTCTGTTAAATAAATAGACACATTTCTTCAAATGTTGGAAGCTCCCTCAGAGTCTGTGAGTGTCAGTAGAAGAAGCAGCACTTGTCTCTGCAAAGTAAATTCAATGTGTTTAATCAGTTACTCCAGAGAGATTCACCAGCTAGAATGCAGTGGGAGGTGACCTTATAACAGGGCTTCTGTTTGCTTGCTAATGCTTGTTCTGCATGTAAGTGTGTGTGTGCTTTAAGAAGAGTGGCAAAAAACAATTGATTTTGGAATATCTATGCCAGTTTTCATCCCCAACTATGAAGAGCACTGCCAAGTCTTAAGGGGAAATGGAGCAGGGGAATCAAAGGGGAAGAAGAAGAAATGCATTACCACAGAGAGAAACCTAAAGGAATTATACTGAGAAAATGTGGGGAAGGGTAAATCTATTTACTGTGAGAAATGTTTTATTTAATTTTTGGAAAAGACAAGTGTGTGTGAAAGAATATACCCCCCCCATTTTGCATATTTAAGAACAAAAATGCAATTTAGAATATAGAATGTCAAAGGTGGTAAGGTGCTTAGCTGTGGGTCCATCTTTTTTCAACAGGTAACTGGAGCCCCAAAGAAGTGATCTCACTAAAGAGATCTAAGAATTTAAAAGTTGAGTTAGAAAATGAATCCTTATCTTCTGGGGTTATTCTAGAAATTTGAGAGTCATTCTTGTCTCCTTTCTCTCTCTCACAACTATTTAATCCATTGGTAAGTCCTGCCACTTGGATTTCCAAACTTACTTGTGGCTGCCACTCTCTATACTAGGACCACCTAAGTTCTACCTACCTTATCTCCACTGTAAGCTCCAGTCATATAGAATGCTCTTCATTTCCTCAAACTGGCCACACTATTTATTACCATAGGCCTTTGCATAAGCTATTTCCTTTGCCTCCTTGTCTGTTAACCATACTTTCTCTGCTGGTTCCTGCTTATCCTTTAGCTTAAATATCACTTCTTTATGGATGTTAGCACTGCAATACTTTATTGTGTTTTCTATCAGTGCATTCTCACCATTTATTGTTGCATTTATTTCAACTTACTGTATATAATTTTCAGTCAATTTTGCAACAAGAGATTGGTAAATAACAAAATAATTAAAATGACCGTAAAATGTATTGTTTAAATTCAGATATTTTTTGAGAATAAAGGCATGTTCTTAATACTTATGCTGAGGCAGCAGGCTTAAGTTAGAACAAACTGGGATATACAAACTGGTTAGTCTTAATGGTATTCTAGTGAGGAAATAGTGTTTGATTATATATGATTTTGGAGGGGGGGGGGCAGGCAAGATGAGCCAGAATAACTGAGTACCAGAGCTTAATACTTTACCAAGAATGCAAAAAAAGCTCTGAGCTTTGCTGCTGCACAGAAATGGTTTAGCTCTGTTAAAGCCAAGGGCTTTTTAGTTGAAGGGCTTTAAGGAAAATAGGAATGTTTAAAAATAGATGCCGGCACCCAGTCACCCTCCTCACAGAAGTGCAACCCAATAACCTTGCATGGCTCTATGCTAAAGGCACGTTCCACTTACTCCAGGTTTCACCTCAAGGGCAGCCCTGCTGATGCAAAGCTCTATTTATCTCTGCTTTTGTTCATTGCCTGCAAGCCACCACCCCAAGACTACTGCTTTGGGTGTACCTTTAAAATGCTTCAAAGTATCTTGTCTTGTTGAGACTAAATTATCAATGAGGGTATGAATTGTTTTGGTTATTGATCTGGTTAAAAATATTGTATAGGTTTTGAGTGATCTGGTTTGATTTTTACTTTCCCTATAAGACATCTTTTTTTTGAGCCCATATACTCCACTGGTTTTCCAGTATTTTGACCACAATTCTTAAAAAATTATTTTGTACCATGACTCATCACACATGTATATATGTTCAAATGTTATATATAAACATATACATATTTATGCATAAACAGGGTGGGGAAAAAGTAGGTTTATAATTATTTGTATGGAAAAAGTGATGCAGGTTATAATTATTACAATAGCTTTTTTTAACTCTGTGTTTCATGCAGTCACAACTATAAACCTACTATTGCCCACCCGGTATACATATACAAAAATATGTGTGTGTGTGTGTATATGTTTATATACATTTATAGAAACACACACACACACACTACACATATATAAACAGAATGGTTTTACCTCAAAATTTACCCTTGATATATATGAGGGGACCCAAGGGAAGAGGAGAGGAGCTTTTATTACATACGTTGAGTTGAAGTTATGGATGGATATCCAAATGGAATTCTCTAGCAGGCAATTGATGAAGGATTTGGGTTGGTACAATTTGTGGTACAATTCAGCCTGTAAGATTTGATGAGATCTCAGTGGGTGAGAGCAGAGGCGGGATAACTGAAACTTGGGAAATATTTATGTCTGGGTAGTGGTAGAAATAAGAGCCAACAAAAGAGATGAGTATATGAGAGGCATGATTGAAAGGTAGAGAGAAAAAAAATGCGGTTAATAAAGAAATCATTTTAGAGGAATGGAAGAATCGGCATTATCAAGTATGTATTCATTCAATAAGTGCTGAGCATATAAGCTCCTTGAAAGCAGGGCTCTCTTTTAATCACTGAAAGTATTCAGCACATCGCAGAAACTCCCTCTTTGTGTCTCTGTCATTTCTGTCTTTTTACACACACACACGCGAAAACACACGCGCACACACACACACTTTTTTCTTCTTTTTGAGTAGAGGAAAAATTAAGTGCCATTTTGAATTTGGCATCAGACTAGATATTTAGGAAGTAGGAATAAATAAGAAATGTTACAGCCTTTAAGTCACCTTGATCAAGTGGAAAATGAAAATGTCAAGGAGGGTGTCCAGGATATTAAACTACAGACACTTCAGATTTATGCTACCACATATACACTTCGCTTTGTGATGCTAGGGCTGGCAGTTTGCAAACCACATTTCTGCCTTTCCATCTGGATCTCTGTTAGGCTCTGACTACTGGGTGTGCGAGAGGGAAAGAGGGGACTTATTCCTCCTTTTCTGCTTCTTTATAGCTTTCAGCAGACTTCATGTCTGTCCCCTGTCACCATCATCCCCCCCTCCATCCCAGCCTCTTCACCCCAGCAATGTATATCCATTCCGAGAGAAGCATCTGAGCCCCACTAACACTTGTTTTTAAAATGTGCAGATCCAGCCTCAATGTGCATCTCTCACAGGCATCAGCATTAGTCCTTCTCTGATCCTCAATGAGGGAGTCCTAGCCCCATGGGCTCATTCTCCAAGCTCAGAGGCAATAACACAAACTGAATGATGCCTCTCCCTCCTCTCCCTTGGAGGCCTGTCTTCTTTGTTTCCCCAGTTCTAAGGATGACTGCCATTTCCTTCATGTGTTACCTCCATGATATATTGGTGTTTTCTTTTTGCTGTCTTAGTTACCTAGAAAACTATTCCATCCTTAGTTAATTTTTCATTGTAAATTACCTCTATCAAAATAATAAGTGTGATTTTTGTACTGTGATTGAATCTTGACTAATACAGAAATTGGGAACAGGAAGGGTCCTAGGAAATAAGATGCACAGATGCACCAAAAAAGAAGTTTCTGTAGAGACAGGAAGTTAGTAGTTTCTGAAGTCAAATGTAGTATTTATACCAAGGAAAAGAACAGAAAGTTTTGCATTTCTGGATATATCTCTTTAATGTATATGTCTGCAAAGGTAGTGTTAATGTTCAGTGCTCTAGAGGATATAATGTAGAACAAATTCTAAGACAATCAAAATGACATAATTGTATTGTTAACAATAAGCAATACCTATCAGATGATTTTTGACAAATGAATACATAGTACAACTTTTACTGCCTAAATAGAATCTAATTGTTGGTTTTAATTAAAATGTAAAAACTATCCCATTTACATAATATTATTTATAACACTGATTATTTTCATTATTACTTGCATAATCATTATCTTAGAATAAGAATTGTATAATCATTTACACATTTGAGCTGTGTGCGTGACATGAAATGATCTGACACAGGTCGTGATGGCTGATCACCCTAGGTAGAGGAAATTGCAAATTATTCCTCTGCTTCAGTCTCCAATTCTTTTAAATCTCTCTCCACTTGTCAACTCTTTTAATGAGAATTTCTGTATCTTCTCAATTATATAGAAAGAGAATACAAGTTTTTATTGTGTGGATTTTACCCAAATATTTTCAGCTACTCATCAATTTTTTATGGGACCTGTGTATGGCATTTAATCCTGGCTTTTGCTACAGCCCAGAAAACAGATTGGTATCTGTTTGGTTGCTTTTTTACTTTATCTAGTGATAAGGAAAATAGTACTATTCCACTGGTAGATTATAGAGGCAAGTACTATGTTTTGTAATCAGAAAATACTCTTTTCTGTTTTACTTCTACCCCTGAATGGATTGGCATTAAATGGCCATGGGCATGTAATTTAACCTGCAACTCTCAATATTGTTATTATTTTTAATGTAAATATTAACCTCATATTATCTCATAGTTTTTTATTTTTATTAATTTTCCAATTACATTTGACATACTATATTTTATTAGTTTCAGGTGTATAACATAATGATTAGATATTTATATACCTTACGAGGTGATCACCCCTGTACCAACTTGACACCATGCATGGCTATTACAATATGATTTACTATATTCCCTATGCTGTACTTTACATCCTTATGACTATTTTTATAACTGGAATTTGTATTTCATAATCTTTTTACTTTGTTCCTGAAGGATTCATTCAGAAGATTTATGTGAATACTATGAACAAAGGTTGACATGGAATAAGTGCTCAATTATTATGAAATAATATTATATTATTTTGTCACTAAAATCCCAAGGAGTTTATTTTTTTTATAACAACCAAAATCAATCAGTAACTAAAGGCTTAGCTAATCTGGCAGAAAACTCACTGAATTTCATTTATTCACATTTATTTTTTGATTCAACATGGTTTCTACCACTTAAACTTAAAATATACTGAGATTAATGTATCCAAAAATAATGTAAATTATGATAAAAGGAAGTTAATAGTTTGTGAACCCTAAGATACCAGAGGAAAGAAAATTCTACAGAGGTGATCAAGATATTTTTAAAGAAAAACTAGCTTATGGGTTGAATCTTGAAGGGTGGATATAATTGTATTAGACAATTGGAATAAATTACAAAGAATTGTTTGATCAAAACAAATATACAAAAAAAAGGCATATACTTTTTTTAAGGTAACTTGAGGGGTACTATGAGAAATGGTGCAAGACCTTGAAAACTTTTTTTCTGGAATATTTTATACTCTGGTTTCATGCGTATCTATTAAAATCCAACCAAATAGGACAGTGACCATGTAAACTAACTTCTGAAACATGTATAGTAGTATCGAAAGTACACAGGAGTTTATTTCTTAATATTATTAACATCCTTTCAACAAGAATACTTATTTAATAACTATTTCATCTCTGAGCAACTCCAATGGATTAGTAGGAACTAGATGTGGAACTGTGTAGAGATGGGTTCTGGAGATCAGTAAGAAAGAACATTAAAAAAGAGTAACAACTGCTATGTGCACAAAACATGGGAACATTTGTCTTTATATGTCCAGAAATCTGAGTCCATTTCTAGTTCTGCTATAATCAACGGAGTGGTAGTTTCATTAGTTGAGCCAGTAATCAATGGAGTAATATTGGTGGAATTATTTTTCCTGCATATCTACATCACATGGAATGCAGACAAAGATGCCCATTGTTCCCTATCTGAACTTCTGACCCACAAATTCTTGAGTAAATAAAGTTAAGCCAATATTATTGGGGGTAGTTAGCTTTAAAACAACGTAAAACTGAAACAGAAATTGGAGCTACTAGTAGGGTACTGTGGTAACAACCTGGAACATGTGGTGTTGGCTTATGACTAGGGAAGAGGTAGAGTCTTGAAGGGCCACAAGGAGACTGGAAATGGAAAGGCAGGGTGTTTATTGCTATAGGAATTATAAAGAGATGATCTAGGTGATGTGCTGGAAGAACAAGTAGTAAATTAGAATCAGTAGGAAGCATCAAAACCTTCTCTTGGCTGCCTATGGTAACATATGAATAACATGACAGGAGGAAAATGAACTAACTTCAAGAAGCATAATTAGAGGAGAGAGCCAGGACTTGGTGGGTTTTAAAATAAAAGTGTTTCTCATCCTCAATTTTGTCCAAAAAAGACTCTAAAAATCACAATGGATTCAATGCAAATATCAAATACAAAGTGTTGCCATTAAAATTGGATTCTTAAAGTAAAGGTCAAATCAATGTTCCAGTTATAAATGTCTTTGTTGGAAGCTCAGAAAGTTTTCCCAGCTAGACAAAAGAGCTTTTAAGAATCTCAAAGTTATACTTTACAGACACATTGGGAAAATAGCACTTCTGATAGTATTAAGAGCATTTTCCTAGGGTACCTTGACTCGGAGTCCAAAGTAGAGGGGGGCTATCATCAAGAAATCCTGTTATTTTTTGCTAATGGAGTGTGTTATAATTTAATATATAGAAAACAATTTCTTTTTTAAAAGACTTTATTTTTTATTTATTTTTAGAGAGAGGGGAAGGGAAAGAGAAAGGGAAAGAAACATCAATGTGTTGTTGCCTCTTGAGTGCCCCCTACTGAGGACCTGGCCTGCAAACCAGGCATGTGCCTGACTGGGAATTGAACTGGTGACCCTTTGGTTTGCAGCCCGGCACTCAATCCACTGAGCCACACCAGCCAAGGCTACATAGAAAACAATTTCTAAGTAAATTATATCAACTTGGACTTTTAAAAAACCCAAATAAATAGAAACAGTACAAATTAAAAGAGGTGGTTACCCTACAAATTGAATAAACAGAGAAAGGAACTCAGGTATAAACATGGGACATTGTTTGTGTTACAGTTAATAATGCAATTTCTTTCATGAATATAGGACTATCCAGATTTTTGTTTCATTTTGTGTCAGTTTTAATAAACACTCTTTTGCAAGAAATTTAATCAATTTCATCTAATTATTAAATCGTCACCAAAAAGGTGTTCAAACAATATTTATTTTTTTTGCTCTATGCAGTATGTGAAGTTACATATAAGTATTTTTATTTCTGATATTAGGCATTTTGCTGCTTCTCTCTCTCTCTCTCTCCCTCTCTTGTTCTTCATAAGTATTTCTAGTAATGTTTATATTTTCTAACTTTTGATGTGCTAGCTTCATAGTTTTCTCTGTTGGTCTATTTTATATTTCTTTGATTCCTGCTCTTATCTTTATTATCTCCATTTGTCCAACTGACTTTGATTTTTATTTGCTCTTGTTTTCTAGCTAATTAAACTGAAAGCAGATTATTGATACTAAATATTTCTTTTTTCAAATATATACATATAAAACTATAATTTTTTCCACTAAGTAATGTTTTAACCTATATCCTCAATTATTGTTTAATTTTAATTATTAATTAGTTGAGATCTTTTCCAACTTCCTTTTTATTTTTATATGTTCTCTTCTTTTATATTTACTACCTATTTATCATTTCTGATGTGCATATATATACACATATATTCCATTTTATATTATTCCTGTTCATCCTTCATCCTTTTGTTATTTAGAAGTGTCTGGTTAAAATTCCAAATATTTGGGGCTTTTCTAAAATTCTTATTCTATTGATTTTAAACTTTGTAAATTGTATAAAAAAAATGTATTATATAAGATTTCTATCTTTGGGATTGATTTGCACTTACTTTATGGCCCGTCATTTGGTCTATCTGATGAATTCTGCATATTTCCTTCAGAGTAATTTGCATTAGAGTTTCATGGCATCCATGAAGGGGTAATTGCTGTCAGATTTGTCTGTCTATTATAAACAAGTAAAACATAAGGTGAATTACGCGAAGTAATGGATTTCAGAAGGGGGACAACAGAAAGTATAACAGTGTGAACGATGCAAGAAGGGAAATATGACTCACCAAGCTTATATATCTAGACAGTTGTCAGGCTATACAGGCAGATGAACCAAAACAGTCAACAGTGATTCCAATATGTATCTGAAACATATCACCATCCACTTAGGTTTAATAATATACTAGATCTCATAAATAAATTGATTCTTATTTTCCCCATCTTATGTGCCTTTTTTTAATATAGTCACATTTACACATATATACCTCATAATATTAATAAAATGTTATAATTTTTAAAAATCAGCAATTTAGAGAAAGAAACACAAAGTAGGAAGGATCACAATACCAGATATCAAACTCTACTACAAAGCCACCGTACTCAAAACAATCTGGTACTGGCACAAGAACAGACCCATAAACCAGTGGAACAGAATAGAAAGCCCAGAAATAAGCCCAGGTCTCTATGGGCATCTAATATTTGACAAAGGGGGCAGAAGCATAAAATGGAGCAATAATAGCCTCTTCAACAAATGGTGTTGGGAGAGCAGGACGGCTACATGCCAAAAATTGAAATTGGCTCATCAGCTGACACCATACACAAAAATAAACTCAAGTTGGATAAAAGACTTAAGTATAAGTCGCAACACCATAAAATTCCTCGAGGAGAACATTGGCAAGAAACTCTCAGATATCCCATGCAGCAATTATTTCACTGATATGACTCCTAAAGCAAGGGACATAAAGGAAAGAATAAACAAGTGGGACCTCATCAAAATAAGAAGCTTCTTCACGGCTAAAAAAAACATCAGCAGAATGAAAAGGGAGCCAACCCTATGGGGAAATATATTCGCTAATGATACATCCAGATAGAGGTTTGATCTCCAAGATATATAAAGAATTCACTCGACTCCACTCCAAGAAGACAAACGATCCAATCAAAAAATGGGCAAAGGACCTGGGCAGACACTTTTCCAAGGAGGAGATACAGAGGGCACAGAGGCATTTGAAAGGATGCTCAGCATCACTAGCCATCAGAGAAATGCAGATCAAAACCACCGTGAGGTACCACCTCACACCGGTCAGAATGGCCATCGTAAACAGATCAACAAACAACAGGTGCTGGCGAGGCTGTGAAGAAAAGAGAACCCTAGTCCACTGTTGGTGGGAATGCAGACTGGTGCAGCCACTGTGGAAAGCAGTGTGGAATTTCCTCTAAAAGCTGAAAATGGAACTGCCTTATGATCCAGTGATTCCCCTGCTGGGACTATACCCTAAGAACACCAAAACACCAATACAAAAGAACCTATGCACCCCAATGTTCATAGCAGCACAATTTACAATAGCCAAGTGTTGGAAACAACCTAAATGCCCATCAGTAGATGATTGGATCAAAAAGTAATGGTACATATACACAATGGAATACTATGCAGCAGAAAGAAAAAAAGAACTACTAAACTTCGCGACAGCATGGATGGAACTGGAGAGCATTATGCTAAGCGAAATAAGCCAGGACGCGAAAGACAAATACCATATGATCTCACCTAGAAGTGGAATCTAACCAACAATACAAAGATGCAAGGAAAATAAGACCAGCAACACTGAAAGGAAAAGAAATCAACAGAGACAAGAGGAAAGGAGGGGGGGCAGGGACAAGGAAGGGAAGGGGAAAGTCAAGGAACATATAGCAAGGACTCATGGACAAAACCAAAGGGGAAGAGCTGAGGGAGGGAAGGAAGGAGTGGTCTAGGGAAAGTGGTGGGGGGTTGGCAGAGACAAATGTATTTGAAAAAATAAATTAAAATAAAATTATAAAAAAAAATTTCAATATTCACTAGACCTTTAAAGGAATTGAGACAAAAAATTATTTTGTCATCTACCAATATATCATCTCTTATGTTTTTTATAGCTATATATGTGGGGGACCCTACAAAAAACATAATTATCTTCTGGATCATGGACCCCTTGTAGTACAGGCCTCCTGCACTAGGTGGTTGTTCTAGAAACCCATCTGTATCAGTGTACCAGCTGGCATTATCGTGAGAGGCTACATTTGACTTCAGTGAATTTTTTAAAGACTTTTTCAACATGTTCATCCATTTCATGATGGGTGATTTATGAGCACATCTGCTCACACCAAACTGAGTGTTTAGCAGTTTTTTGACAAAAAACCGCATGACCCCCATACCCTACCTCCCTATTTACCCAAACTTGCCCATCCGGAGGAATCGAACTGGTGACCCTTTGGTTCACAGCTCGGCTATGTTGGTTTTTTTTTTGTTTCCCTGGATGATGAAAAGTCCTCAAAAGGTAATGTTTTGCTGATGTGGAAGAGGTGAAACAAAAAATGGCTGAAGCACTAAAAGACATCCAAATTGATGAGTTTAAAAACTGTTTTGAGCAGTGGCAAAAATGTCTTGATAGCCATATTGCATAAAATGGAGAGTACTTTGAAGGTGACTAAAGTTTAAACATGCAAGAATCAATACACAATTTTTTATAAATAAATTTGTTTGAATCCCACTTGCACGTGTGTGTGCGCGTGCGCGTGTCTCTGTGGTCTGTCCAGAAAGTATTCAGGCACGTAATATGAAAAATAGAGGCATTTATTGAAGAAGATACAAAAAACATTGTACATAGGATAATGACACCTCAGCCCCCTTCAAAGTAGGCACCTTAAGAGCTCATGCAGTTTTCCCAATTGCCATCAGCTGCCCTGTTGTAATTTCCTGAATCTCATTGATGGTCTGAAATCTCTTCCCTTTCAAAGGTGATTTTAGTTTTGGGAAAAGCCAGAAGTCTCAGGGCCCCAAAACAGGGCTATAGCAGTGCTCAGTTACCTGGGTGATTTGATGTTTTGCCAAAAACCTCTGCGTGAGGTGTGATGCATGAGTAGGCACATTGTTGTGATGAAGCTCCCAGTCACCAGTTGCCCATAACTGTGGCCTTCTGAATCATTTGAATAGTTTCTGTGGAGGAATGTTCAAGCTTAATGCAAAATTTGATGCAGATATGTTTGCTCTACTTGCTCAGTCATTTTGAATGTACTAGCTACACAGTGCACATCCTCACTGAATGGTGTCTACCACCCCCTCTGACTAATTCAGTGAAGTGGTCATTGTTAACCCATACACATTCCAGTCCACTCTCCATGGCTGCCAGGTTACATCAACGTTGCACAAACCATTCTTGTTATATTAACAGTAGCTGGACTTTTTACGGGCACAGGCGCACACACATATATATGCATTCCCCTTTATCCTGAAGAATGTTCTTTAGCATTTCTTGGACTACTGCTTGACTAGTGACTGGTTCTCTCAAGTGTAGTTTTACTAAAAATCTTTATTTTACTTTGATTTTTAACTAGGTTTTCCTCTGTACGTAGACTACTGGGTTGATGGTTCTAGATTTAAAATATTCTGTTTAATTGTCTTCTGACATTTACTCTTTCTGATGAGGTCAGCTAAACATTCAAATTGTTTTTTCCCCTGTATGTAAGAAGTCTTTCTCTGGCAACTTTCAAGAATTCTCTCTTTGTCTCTGGTTTTCAGTGTGTGTGTGTGTGTGTGTGTGTGTGTGTGTGTTACACTAAAGTCTTTCTTTGTGTTTATTCTGCTGGGAGTTTGATAAGCCTCTTGGATTTTCAAATTGGTGTTTTTCACTATTCTTTTGCCATTGCTTCTTTAAATATTTTTTCTGCTATTACTCTAATTTGTCTCCTTTTAGGTCATTGAATGCATGCATATTAGACCATTTAAAATTGAATGTGGGAGGCGGTGGGTGTGTAGGGCAGGGGAGAGTAATGGGGAAAAAATGGGGAAAACTGTAATTGAACAACAACAAGAAAAAGAAAAAATCCAATATATCTCAAATAGAAAAATGTTGTCATTAAAGGTCACTGATTTATTGTTGTTTTTAAAATTCTTTTCTCTCTTTGACTCATTACTTTATCTTTGTTGACATTCATTATTCTGTCTTTTTAATCTCTATACTGATTCTAACCCTATCTAAATTTTTTAAATTTAAAATAATATATTTTCCATTCTAGACTTGCCATATCATTTTTTTTATAATTTCCTTTTTTCCCCTAAAATGCTATCAGTCCCTTATCGGTCCATGATTCTGTCAAAAACCTGGGCATAATTCTAATCACTATTATAAAGATTTTTTCTGATAACTCTAAAATGTGGAGCTTCTTAGTGTCCATTTTGTTGACATTTTCCCTCCTTAACGTGTCACACTTTTTGCTTCTTTGCATGTCCAGTAATTTTTAAATATACAGGGTGTGGCACAAATAATACCTCTTTTATTACAAAATATTTTATTATAAAATCATAAGCATGTAATTCTGTAACATAACAATATGACACTCAGGCACACCATATAACATTTTAGGTGAAATGCAAATTAAAACTATAAATTATTACACCAATATTATTACCCTACCAACCACATTTAAGCAAACCTTACTTCTGTTGGACCCTATATTCTAGATATTAAGAATATTGTGAAGGCTGAATTATCTTTCTATGAATGGAGGTATTTGAGGGGTTTTGTTTTTTGTTTTTTACTTTCTCTTTTCCAGAATTTAATTTACTAGATAATCACCTTGAACTAAGTTTAGTTTTATATTTTTTGTTAGGTAAACAAAATTCAAGTCATGTTTACCAAAACAATATAACATAGCACAATTCAAACTATAGTTTCTGACTGCAGCTGTGGGCAGCAACTGAAATCTCTGTAATGTTTATTCAGCCTTCCATCTGTGTGTTTTTGTTTTTAACTGTATTTTTTCAATTACTGTTTATCCTTCATTTATGCTCTTCCAACTCCACCCACTTTCCTCCCCATTGCACTCAACCCACTGTTTCCATGCCCATGAGTCCTTTTTCCTTTTAGCTTGATTCCTCAACACGCCAACCCTCCAGAACTACATCCCTGCTTCCTATCTATGAGTCTGTTTCTATTTCGCTTGTTAGTTCAGTCTGTTAACTAGATTCCACATATGAGTGAAATCATATGGTATTTGTCTTTCTCAGACTGGATTATTTTACTTATTGTAGCATAATATTCTCCAGGTCCATCTATGCTGTCACAAAGGGTAAATTTTTCTTATTTTTTATGGCCAAGTAGAATTCCATTGTGTAAATGTACCATAGTTGTTTTATCCACTTATGTATTGATGGACACATGGGCTGCTTCCAAATCTTGGTGGTTGTAAGTAACAATGCAGTGAATATAGGGGCACTTATATTGTTTCAAATTAGTGTTTTGGGCTTCTTTGGATAAATTCCTAGAAGTTGAAGCACTGGGACATAGGCAGTTATATTTTTAATCTTTTGAGGTAACTCCATACTGCTTTCCACAGTGGCTATACCAATCTACATTTCTACCAATGGTGCAAAAATGTTCCCCTTTCTCCACATCCTCTCCAGCACTTGTTGTTTGTTGATGTACTGATGATAGCCATTCTGACCAGTGTGAGGTGATACCTCATTGTGGTTTTAATTTGCATTTCTCTGACGATTAGTGATGTTGAATGTCTTTTCATGTATCTATTGGCCATCTGTATGTCCTCTTTGGAGAACTGTCTCTTCAGGTCCCTTGACCATTTTTTAATTAGATTTTTTTTTGGTGTTGAATTTTATAAGTTCTTTATAAATTTTGGATGTTAACCCCTTATGAGATGTACTGGCAAATATGTTCTCCTATTCAGTGGGCTGTCTTTTTATATTGTTGATGGTTTCCTTTCCTGTACAACAAATTTTTAGTTTGATGTAGTCCTATTTGTTTATTTTTTCTTTTGTTTCCCTTGACTGAGGAGATATATCAGAAGAATATTGCTACAGGCAGTGTCCAAAATTATACTGCCTATGTTTTCTTCTAGGATTTTTATGGTTTTGGGTCTAACATTTAAGTATTTAATCCATTTTGAATTTATTCATATGTGGTGTAAGCAGGATACAAAATGAATATTCAGAAATCAGTTGCATTTGTATATGCCAGTAATGAACTATCAGAAATGGAAATTAAGAAAACATCCCATTCACAATTGCTTCAAAAGAATAAAATACCTAGAAATGAATCTATCCAAGGATGTAAAAGATCTGAACTCAGAAAATTATAGGACACTGAAGAAAGAAATTGAAGAAAATACAAATAAGTGGAAGCACATACTATGTTCATGGATAGGAAGAATTAACATCATTAGAATATCCATACTACCCAAAGCAATCTATAGATTCAATGCAATCTCTAGGAAGATACCAATGATGTATTTCATGGAACTAGAACAAGTATTTCAAATATTTATATGGAAGCACGAAAGTCCCTGAGTAGCAACAGTGATCTGGAGAAAGAAGAATGAAGTTAGAGGAATCATGCTACCTAATATTAAACTATACTAGAAGGTCATAGTAATCAGAACAGCATGGTATTGACATAAAAACAGACACATAGATAAATGGAACAGAATAGAGAGCCTAGAAATCAACCCATGCTTTTATAGTTAATTAATATTTGACAGAGAAAGCAAGCACATGCAATGGGTTAAAGATAGTTTATTCAATAAATTGTATTGGAAACATTGTACAGAAATGTGCAGAAAAAGGAAACTAGACCTCCATCTGTTGTTTCCCATTGAGAATTTTTTAGTATCTCACACATGTGAAGAGTTAGTACAAGGGACAATCAAGATTTTGAGAGGCCTTTGGGCTCCTCTCAGCTGTTTCTTTCTTTTCAGGGTTTCCTCCTATCAATATCAATGTTCAGGTACTTTGGCAGCACAAACTCTATGCTCTGATATGCCGGGTAAATCAAGACTATAGTTTTGCTTAAGATTAAGCTGTTTTGTTTTGTTTGCAGTGAGCACTGGGACATCTTTAGGGGGAAAATTATATAAAGGCAGATCTCTCCCAGTGGTCTTCACTTCTTTCAGGGATTGAAAACCCTCCAATTTCTGCCTCCTTTTGTTTGCTCTTTAGTCACTTTGAAGAGTTATATTTTATATTTTATCCAGAGTTTATAATTGTTATCTACAGTATAAGTAATCTAACAAAATATATTGCCATTAGCAGAAATAGAAGCAGGAGTTAAGCTGGTGTTTTTTTATTCTCCAGATCTCTAGTGCTAGCAAGGTACTTCATGATTAATAGATCGTCAACAAATGTATATTGAGCAAATGGATATGTATTTGTGTAAAAAATGACCTCATATGGGAGGAAAGGATGTTGTGGAAAACAATGCAATTCCATTTCACTGCCAGGTCTTCTTGCAACTCACTGCAGGACTAATGATACCATTATAGACTACTGATATACTTTATACCCTTGGATCTCCCAGTAGTTTCATTTTGGACAATTTCTCCTATTTGGGCTTTTCAGTTACTTTTATAAACTTACAGACCATCCCTCTCTTTCACTTTGCTATCTGTGAATTGAAGAGACATTCCAATTTTCAAATGAACCTTAGATACAGACATAAGAACTACTCTTCTTACTTGAATAACATGGAAATTCTCAAGGGGGAGAGAAGTGGATTTAGAAAACCTTTTGATTCCTTTTGATTCCTTTTTACAACATCAGTGGTAAAAGTTTAAAAAAGAATTTGTCCATCACTTTGCCTGAGGTTTTGTTCAATGGAAAGGCTTCATATCACTTTGCTTTACTTAAATGAATCAGCAGTTTGGGGTGAAATTGGCTCTTGAATTTTGTGTAGAAATCCAATTTCTATTTTCTCCCTCAACTGCCACCCTTTTTACTACCTGTAAGCCTATGTTATTTATTTCATCCCGTTCTTGTGAACAATCTAAATTTATATCATTGTTTTCTATATTTATTTGTTTACCTGTATTCTTGCCAGTTTTGTCTATAATAGATTTATAATTCCCAGAGATCACAGAAAATGTTAATCAGCTTGCTTTGTAGATTGCCTTGCAATTGAATTATGCACTGAAGTTCATGAAAATTTTAATAATGGCTTCTAGGATGTAAAAAAATGTAGATGACTTAAAATTAACCTTTTCCTATCTCCACTCTTCCCTTTGAACCACCTGTACCCTGCCAATGGGTTAAAGTTTCTAAGCAAACTCTTTTATAATTTATTATTTCATTATATATTGAATATTCTCTCAACAAATATTTATGAGGGTTTATTTTCTATTAGTCATCATTCTAGGTATAGAGGGCTCAGTGATGAAAGATACTGAGTTCAGTATCGTTATCCACTGAAAAATGAAATATAATATTGAGACTCTCATGCTTGATAGAAGAAATTTGAAATAGAAAAACATACAAAAATAAATAGGAATTTTAAGAAATTGACACAAAGAGACCTCAACTATGATCAACTCTACACAAGGAGACTCCCAAAAGAGGCACTGATTGAGTTGCAACTTAAACATAGCTAAGTTTTTAAGTTAAGGCCAAGCCAGGTTGATTTTTGGTCAGTGAATCTAGTGAGCATATATTTCTATGGTGGTTCTCCGTGGCATATATGTTTATTGTTTGAAGTATGAATGAAATGGGGAAGGGGAGTGAGGATGTTATTTGGAGGACATTATTGTTCTTGGAGGGATAAGAACAGAGAGACAAGGATGAAAAAAAAATAGATGGCAAACATTAGTCTTCCCTTCTTTCTCTGAGACTGTTGGGCTACTTCTGATTCATTTTTGAAAAAGGAGTTAAGTGTCTATGGAAGAAGTAGAGTTCATAAGATAAAAGACTGTGAGACCCGGGGCACAAATGGTGGTGCTTTGAAACAATAAGGAACAGCCATTATTTTTGACTCTCTCACCTCCATTTACTAGTTTTCTGATGTGTTCCCAGTTTTCCTTTTTTTTTTTTTTTTTTAAATTTAAGAAGCAATTCTCTTCTAGCTTTAGGCTAAATGCTTTGGCGGGGGCGACTCATCTACCCCTATATGCTTAGGTGGTACATGATACAGACCTATTTAATCAGCATATTCAATTTCTACTATCCTTGGTTTAGGATATCAAAACATATAGTAGAGATCATCCAGGTGCACCTTTTGAGTGCCTGTGGTGAAGACACTCTTCTACAGCCAGTGATGTCACCTCTGTCTATGCCTGAATCTATGCAGACAAAAGAAAAGCAAAGTCAAGATATGGAATCAGTGAGCAAATTAAGTTCTGATGACATCCTATAAGCTGCAGACTCATCCATGTCTGAATAAACTTTTCAGATATGAAAGCCAGGGACTTACTGGCATGGCTTAATAATTTTGAGTTAGGTGTTTTAAAAGATGACTTAAGTGAGAAACTTTAATACAGAATCAGCAAAAATACTTGCTATTCCATATCACTCCTGCTCCATCCCCACTACTTCTAATTGTGAAACACTGCAGAGCTCTGACCCTTTGAGAAGTTAGCATGGCCACTATTGAATGATTGCAAATGATAGCTCAGTGCAACAGTGGGAGAGATGATCTCCCTAAAAGCAGTTGTCCTGTACATAACAGATCAAAATCAAAGAAATTAAAAATAAACATGCCTCATAAAAACCCCTCAGAAATCTCTGAAAAGACATTGAGGGGTGCTGCTATCTAATAATCATATAGATGGGCTAAGTACTCTGGTAGTTTGAGCCTTGATGTTACATATTACATTTATGTTACATTTGTACTCAATGACAGTTTGGCTGGAATATTTGAATTACATAACATGGTGTGACCAGTCAGAATGGCCATCATAAACAGATCAACAAACAACAGGTGCTGGCAAGGCTGAGGAGAAAAGGGAACCCTAGTACATTGTTGGGGGGAATGCAGACTGGGGCAGCCATTGTGGAAAACAGTTTGGAATTTCCTCAAAAAACTAAAAATGGAACTGCCTTTGGACCCAGTGATTCCACTGCTGGCATTATACCCTAAGAATCTGGAAACACCAATTCAAAAGAACCTATGCACCCCAATGTTCATAGTAGTACAATTTACAATAGCCAAGTGTTGGAAGCAACCTAAATGCCCATCAGTAGATGAGTGGATCAGAAAACTATGGCACATTTACACAATGGAATACTATGCAGCAGAAAGAAAAAAAGAACTACTACCCTTTGTGACAACATGGATGGAACTAGAGAGCATTATGCTAAGCGAAATAAGCCAGGGGGGCAAAAGACAAATACCATATGAGCTCACCTATAAGTGGAACCTAACCAGCAAAACAAATAAGTAAGGAAAATATGACCAGCAACATTGAAAAAGAAAAGAAACCAACAGAGTCAAGAGGGAAGGACGGAGGGGTGGGTGGGGGAAGGGGAGGGAAGGATCAAGTCAAGAAACATGTATAGAAGACCCATGGACAAAGCCAAAGTAGGGAAGGATTGAGGGAGGGAGGTGGGGGTGGAGGGCCGGGGAAAGTGGTGGTGGGAAAGTGGAGACAAACATATTTGGACAAAGAATAAAAATTTTTAAAAATGCTGTGAGGTCAGCAGGTTACAAATTGGAAAAGGCATTCCAAAGAATAAGAATGGTATTGACAGATAAAGCATGAGAGAACATGGTGCATGTGGGTAATAGTATTTAGCTGGGTATGAGTGAAGCAATGGGGTTATGTTTTTAAGAGAAGAGGATGTATGTAGCATTACAGATATGTGAAGCTAGCTAGCTCACTTTCCCTTTTCCCAAAATATACTAATGTCTAAACTGTACTCTTTAGCCTGGTATCCAAGATTCATTTTCATGTTAAACTTCTCCCTTAAACTTTTCTTCACCCAAAATCTCCTTCACCCTCCTTCACTAAACTGGTGAATTGCTTTCTCCTAGTTTTTGCTCAACGCCATTCTCCTCATTTAGAGTGTCATTCTCCAGCAGATGCAATCTATTCCATTCACCTAATGCTACTCATAAATTGCTGTGTATGGTCATTCACCTTTTAAAAATGCATCCACGTTATCTTATCAAGTTAGTTTGTAAGGTCATTGAGAGGCAAAGGAGAGAGCATTATGTTTCTCATTTTCCATCCCCTAAAGGGCCTAGTGTAGTCCTCAGAATGTCGTGTCCACTGAGCAAAGGTGTGCTGATTTGTGTATAAGATCAGAGACTATCAGTGTGTAGCTTCCCTTCAGTTTTTTATGTTTCATGGAAATCCCAGGATTAGGCTGTATGCCAGGATATCATGTGTTCTTAAAAGTGATTTGGAAGGTATCACATTGATCACAATCCAGAGACACACACCCTTGTTCTCACCATCCTAGTGTATCCTGGCAAGACCTCAAAAGCACCCTGTCACTGTTCAGTGGATCATATGTAAGAGCTTTTAGAGACTAGCAGCTATGAAGAAGGTCCCATGGTGGGAAGCTTGTGGCCTACCTGCTAGTGACTGTACTATGTCATAGAATTTTCCAGGAGTGGTTGTTTTGTTTTGTTTTTTCCCCAACCTGTAAAGGCTTCACATGCTTCTCTTGCAGTTGATTCTAACTGTGTGACCTGCTAAAAATCCCAGAGTCATTTCCTCCTGGGACCACTTCCCAGTACAGAACTGAACAGGCAGGGAAAGGGCACTTAGGGAGAAGAAGTGTTATTGTTTGGATACCCATGAGCTGTCATTATAGAGGGCAAGGGTCTTGCTTTTGTGGCTTCTGGGATTTAAAGACTCATTTTGGGAATTGTGTTTTTCCTTTTGTGAAATACCTTAACTACCCCTTTCTATTTCAGATACTGAAAAGAACATTTAACAACTTAATCATATGAAGTATCAAAAGAGGACTGGCTGACACCTTGATGGATAAGAATAATATAGAAAATTGTTTCCCAAATTATGTGCCTTAGATAAATAGTTCTGTCAGAGGCTAATGTCTGTTATGGGACAAGGGGCTTCTGTGATCAAATAGCTTAGGGAATTTATGGGTTTTCTTACTATAAAATGTCTTACAGCTTATAATTTGCCTATGAGCCTGATGAATCTCTAAAAGGTGGTTATAGTGTACAGTATTTGCTAAATATTCTTGAGCATACAAAACTTTCTATGAAAAAAATAACAATTCACACCTTCTGGCATTAGCATGTATGGGAAAAGCCATTCTAGATGTTCTCATGTGCAGGAAGGACAATTATAGTTCCCTTGCTAATGAAGTACCTGCTCTTACATTATCTTCACAGGCAGTAAACAAACAGTCCCTTTCTGTTTGCATATGTATCTGTATGTATATTTATTCCCTCATTTATTCATTTGTTCAATAATAATTCAGAGTGGCAGATAATACTATATGGGGCTTCACTTTTCCACTAGGCCCATTGTAAGTCCCCCATAGAGTTTATAACAAGACTTTTCCTCTCTGGTTTTATTACCCCCATATCATAGAAAAGATCTGTTGTAGAGGTATATGACCTCCTTAAATGATGATATTTGATTTGTATTTTTATATGTTGGTTGAGAAACTATATAATCACAGGATATTGTGGACTTATTAAAATACTGCATTCATGCTTATTCTAAGCAGTATGCTATGTCATATTTTTATGAGATGCATAATATGTTGGTTTACAAATAGTACTTGTTGCACAAGTAGATGAAAGGATCTTTAAAAATAAGTCCAGTATCTCTAAATCTTTCTAATACATAGAATAAAAAACATTGCTCTAGAGTACAGTTTTGTGAATCAGGAAGAAGTACGTTTGAATATGAACTCAGTCACTGGTAAGCGGTGTGACTGAATAAATTAAGTAATTTCTCTAAGCCTCATTTATTAGAATGATTTGAGGACTGGATAAGTTAACATAAATAGACACACTGTATATAGATGGAAGATCTCTTAGGCTTCTCTTTCACTGAAAGCAGACATAAAACAAAACTGGTTAGAAAACACATTTTGAGGCAAAAATGTCATTGTTCTAGTTGTCTTTATTTTTTCTAGTTCCACAGCAAACATCGAAAGATATAATTCTCATAATTATTTGAATTTTAAATAAATAAAACAGATGAAATTAAATAAATGATATTGAGTACTGTGTGCCAGATTTTATTGGAAGTCCTTTATGTGGCTTTAAAGCATTTGATACTCACAGAAATCTTATAAGGCCTCTTTGTTATCCCCAATTTTAAAGATGCCCGAGTTTCCACATCTAGAAATTGGTACTTCTAGCTTTCAGACTCAAAGTGTATTTTTCCAGCAACTATGTTCTTGTATTTTCAGATGTACATCATGTGGAGGCCTCATTTGCCACATTTTACTAACTCATTGTTTTCAACAGTCTCATGGCATTGGAATATTGACAGGCCCTGCTGTTTGCCTAGGAAGAGTAATGCTTTTGTTAGGAAATTTGTATATGTATTTACTTTTTCCAGCCCATTGCTGTGCTAAAATGCAGAAACCGCTATACATCATGCTAATAAATGGTTATTTTTAAGCAATATTAAAGCTAGATAATAAACATTCCTAAAAACTTGAACTGCATTACTCTAGTGAAGTGTTTCAATGTTTTAGATAGCTAAAGACCTTTATCAAGGAAGAATGAAGTTAGGAGATACTCAAAAGTTTATCTTGCTTATTCTTCTGAGGATTTGCTGCCAAATTTATTCAACAGTCTTACTCAGTGCTTCTAAGACTATGCATCCAAGACTGCTAGTACTGGAGACATGAGAAGAATAAAAAACTATCCCTCTCTTTGGAAAGGTCAAGATTTAGAAAGTGTAACAGGTAGGTAAGTAAATCATGATCTTGCCCTGCTATTAGATGTATTCATGAGAAGCCTATCAACACAGAGGAAGACAGGAATATCAATAAATAGTTCAAAATATCAGAGTGGACTTCACGATTTTATTTGATAACTGTTAATGGCATATAATGATATGTCTAATTGTAAGTAGTTTGTTTTTGAGCACAGTCATACTTGTTCTTGATTTTATCATTGGTGTTTTGAGATGTCTGTTCTCATGAACATAATAATATAGTAGTTAATGATATCTGCTCTGGAGTTGGGTGACATGGGTTTGCATCCACTTCCATCAATTAATAGCTCTCTGGCCTTGGGAAAGTTACTTAGCTCCCTCTAAGCCTTGATTTCTCCACCTACAAAATGGGAATAATAAATGAGATAAACCATACAAACATTCAATACATGTTAAACGCAGCTTTTCTATTGTTGGTGAGAGGAAAATGATGAAGTGTGAGATTAACAACAATATATTTGTACATTTAGTTTAAAGCTTATTTTAATAGACAATAAGAAAGGAAAGAGATTTTTTATATGTAAATTCAAGCATGCATTTGAGAAAATCTGGGCACTTCTCCTCTGATGCTAATCATATGCATGTGGTTAATAATTGACGTAGTTGCCTATCTATGTTGTTCACTGCTCACTAATCAGAATCACTGTGTGAGAGAAACCATAGTCTCATTGTGGAAGAGGCCCATTCTTCTAGAGTGGTAGATGAGTTGGCCTGGGATTAAAATAGTCATGAAATCCTGTTGCTTAGTTTGCTCTCCCTGCCCTTGCCATGGTCCAGTCCCTCCACAAAAGGGACCAGAAGGGAGTCAATTGTTTTAAGCATTACATATGCTTGTCCTGGTAGCTTTGTTTTAGTTTGACATACACAGATTCTGGGTACTACCTAGATAGTTTGGACTTGAATATTCATGCTTGTGCAAGGTTTACCAAAAATTCTTACCAAGAGGGGAAAGAGTAATTCAAGCCATTTAGCAATTTGGGACTAGCTATAATGATCCAAATGTGGTTATCAGTGTTCTTTAAAATATAATTTGTAGCTTAAATAATGAAATCTACCAAATGTTTTACACTTGGTTAAATGCATTCTAATTAGCCAATCAGCACAAGCAACTGATTAAATCACTTGCCAAAAAATTTTCATTAAACAAACAACAAAACAGTTCATGCAAGTGTTATTTTTTAATTTTTTCCTAAAATGACGAAGTTGTGAAGGGAAATCACAGGTGAATATCCACTCATAGTCCTTTTGTCATCTCCATATGACCTAAAACATTACCCTAGAATGGCTTTAAAATGTTGATAAAAAATGAAAATTTTAAATGAATGGACCATAGTATTCAGAGAACTTTGGTAATAACTCTGTGTGTACAGTATTGTCTTGTGCACTACAGATATATTTTTAAAAATAGGGATGCTATATCTTAAACTTACACAGAATGTTTATATATGTGATCATATATAAGATCCACATTCAATAATATACTATAATAATTAACTTCTTATATTTGATGCATTCAGATAAACTCTACACTTGTCATAACACCCCTGTGTGCTGAAAGACAAGAATCATTAACCCTTTTTTAAAAATGACAGATCTCTGTCACAGAAATTGAATGACTTCCTCAATGTCATTCAGCATGGGAAAACTGGGATTAACCCAAGATCTCTCAGGTTTTAGCCAGTAATTCTTCTCACTTATGTAGCTCAATAGCTAACATCAACTTTGGTATAACATTTGAGTCATGCAGAAATACTTTAATGTTTTTTTTGCCCAATCTTTGTAACTTTGCACACTTAAGCTCACCAATAGAAATTCAGGTTTTCTAGTTAGGCAGGCAGATATATGCCTAAGATATTAGCTCTGTTTGTGACATACATTTCTGCCTAATTATTTAAAAAACAATTCTTGCTAAGTGTTGATATGTACAAAAATAAAATTAAATCAGAATGAAAAAATTACATTATTTTATGGTGAGAGTTAATAGACCTCTTGCTAGAATTCCGGAATTACTAGATAAATCTATCATAATCATGAATACGAAATACGGATGCTGGTGGCTGAGATTTTTCCTTTTGAGAACACATATAATAAAGCATTTTCACTGTTATTTCAAGGAAATAAATACAAAAGCACATTATATGTGTAATCTTTTGGTGGTGGGAATATATATGGATTTTGTTTAATTCCTTTCTATTTCCCTGTATTCTCCACATTACTGTAATAGTTACCTATTAACTTTATTATTAAGTATTCAACAAAATTTATTTTATGGAATAAGCAGCTCTGAACTGGTCATTTTGTGAGTTAGCCATTAAGTGTACACAATTGTAAGGCACATACACTATTTATTCTTGCTTAAAGGTCTCCTCTGTAGCAGAACTAACTGATCCCTTTGCCAGGAATGATCTTTTCCTATACGCTTTCATGGTTAGCTTCTCATAATTTAGGTCTCATCTTATCACTAGAGGTCATCCTCATGAGTCCTCATTGTCCATTCCATAGTAGTTCTCCAATTTCCATCACATCACCACATATTATGTATATCATAATTATTATGACAACCTAATATTTACCTTTTTGTTCCTATGTTAGATTTTGGTCTAATAGAATTTAAGCCTCACAATAACATTGACCATATACAGTTTTATTTAATACCACGTCCTCAATGCACATGGCAGTACACAGTACATAGAAGATGCACAATAAATGTTTTTTGAAGAATTGAGTCAAAATTAACTTGATGAGTGAATGACTTAATTGAGCTAAAAATGGTTATCTACTAACCTTTGGACTGTATTGCCTATTCAAACTCAAAATCTGTGCTTAGAGATGGTTAGGTTACTCCAATGGACACCGTCATATCACAGAGTGACAGAGGATGTTGTCTTGTATTGTGACGCCCCTTGCTGTGCTAGTGAGGGCTTTACTGACACAGTGCTTTTTGAATGAGGCACTGACCATCCCAAGCAGATACGTGATTGATAATCTATATTACCTGGGGGAAAAAAAGGAACATTTCATAGCTTAGAAAGCTGTTGGATTTGGACTAGTAAATATGAAATTAAAAGCTATAGGCTAGTCTGTAAATTGTCAATTCAATAGAACATAGTTAGTGTAACCATAGGGGATTTTTCACAAACTCAGTTCACAAAATGGAAAATCTGTGCAGTGCAGCCAATTTTCCACTTCAGATCCCATAATAAAAGCTTTCAGAACTGACAACTTATACTTTATTAAACAGAATGCAAAATAATAAACACACACACAATCTTGTGGCTAATTGTATTTACTAACATTTCATGGTTAGACAAGAGAGAATATCTCTGAGAAAAACTTGTGATTTGCTTTCTTTTTTAATTTTTATTTATTTTTCTTTAATTTTTATATGCCTACTTATTGCTGTATTCTTTAAAGAATGTTCATACATTTTTTTAAATTTAATAAATATGTATTAAAAACCTACAATAAGCTTGGAACTATTCCAGATGCTAGGGATACTGCACTGAAGGAAAAAATATATATATACACACCATTGATTTCTCTTTAGTGGTATTTATGGTCTAGTGGGTAACGGGAGACAAATATAAAAAATGAAGTACATCAGATAATGCTAAATATTAGGGAGAAAAATAAAGCAGGGATGGGAGTTATAAACTGTCAGCAGGGGATAAGGAGGAGGTATACCTTCAATGGCTCTCAGGTTGAAACATTTTTAGAAGTTTGAATCAATAGCAGTGTAGTTGGAACTGATCAAGAGAGTAAGACAGTAGTCAAAGGTGAGTCATGGAGGCATTGTAAACCAGATCATAGCGAGCATTACTGTAAAGACTCAATTTCTGAGGTAAGAAGGTATGAGAGAAAGAGCATCAAGCTGAATAAAAAATTTTTTGGCTGAATCAATCAGAGACAGAGAGTTTGTAGTTTCTGAGATGGGAAATATTATTGGGGGGATCAAGTTTTGGTGGAACATGAGTGTTGGGAGTTTGATTTTAGACATATAATATTTTGAGAAGCCTCTAAACAATTGGTTGTATGAGTCTGCAGCTCAAGAGGACAGGTCTGGGAATCATAGGATAGAGATAGTATTGAAAGTAATGAGACTGAATGAGATGAGCAAGAGAGTATTGAGTTCCATGAATGTAGCCCCAGGCACACTGAAGTCTGGACAAGGAGTAGCCAGTTAAGTAGGAAGAAAATCAGCAGAATATGGTGCTAGAAGCTTGTCAAATGGTTTGGAGAATGGAGGGATTCGCCCTGTGTTGCTATTAGATTAGGTATGAGAAAATGAAACAGAAACTGAAAAGACCATTGAATTTAGCAGGATAGAGTGTCTTGGTGACTCTGACAAGAGAAATTTCAATTGAGTGTTGGGAATAAAAGTTCAGTTGAATGAATTCAGGAGAAAATGTAGAGATGGTGACAACTCTTGAGAAGCTTTTCTATAAAAGAGAACTAAAAAGAGCATTAGTAACTGAAAGGAAATATGAGAGTCAGAGAAAGAAATTCTAAAGATGAAAGAATTTACAGCATGTTTTTATGGTAATAAGAATGATCAGGTAGAGAGGGGAAATGGAAAACTTTGTATAAAGGAAAAGGACTCATGAGCATATACAACAGTACGGGGATTGTTTGGTGTAGAGGGAATATAAGGGGACTAAATCTTAATGGAAAAAAGACAACAAAGATTTTTTAAAAGGTGATAATTGCTAGAGTGACACTCTGGAGTGAATGAGAAAAAAGAAGACCTAGATAGAGCAAATATGAGGATGCATGTTTATCTGTAGTAAGAAAAAAGAAATTGTTAATCAGAATTGAAATTGTTGATTACATTGGTATACACCAGCAATTTTCAACTGATGTATTGAAAGAATTTATAAAACGTGCAACACCTGATTATTTAGTCTGCAGCACCGACCTCTTTTGCTTTAGATTGTCAAATGAGAAAAAAAATTACAACATCCAATATGACAACAACTATTTAATGTGAATGAATCAAAATTATACATATTTTTTGTCAGATTGGCAAAAAAATATATTTTTTGGTGTGTTGCAGAATTTTAGTAATTTGTTTGTGCTATGACATGAAAAATGTTGAAAATCACTGGTATAGAAAATAGAAAAAGGAATGGTGGTAACATGTGGATCTTCCATGTTTACTGCTTCTTTTTTCTTTCTTTTTTTTTTTTTTGAGATATTATTTGTTATTTTATTTTATTTTTTTTTAATTAATTTATTTACTTTTTAAATACATTTGTCTCTGCCTTCCCCCCACCTCTTTCCCTTGCCCCCTCCCACCTTCCCTCCCTCAGCTCTTCCCCTTTGGTTTTGTCCATGAGTCCTTGCTATATGTTCCTTGACTTTCCCCTTCCCTTCCCTTTCCCTGCCACCCCCTTCCCTCTTGTCTCTGTTGATTTCTTTTCCTTTCAGTGTTGCTGGTCATATTTTCCTTGCTTCTTTGCATTGTTGGTTAGGTTCCGCTTATAGGTGAGATCATATGGTATTTGTCTTTCGCCCCCTGGCTTATTTCGCTTAGCATGATGCTCTCCAGTTCCATCCATGCTGTCGCAAAGTTTAGTACTTCTTTTTTCTTTCTGCTGCGTAGTATTCCATTGTGTATATGTACCATAATTTTTTGATCCAGTCATCTACTGATGGGCATTTAGGTTGCTTCCAACACTTGGCTATTGTAAATTGTGCTGCTATGAACATTGGGGTGCATAGGTTCTTTTGTATTGGCGTTTTGGTGTTCTCAGGGTATAGTCCCAGCAGGGGAATCGCTGGATCAAAAGGCAGTTCCATTTTCAGCTTTCTGAGGAAATTCCACACTGCTTTCCATAGTGGCTGCACCAGTCTGCATTCCCACCAACAGTGGACTAGAGTTCCCTTTTCTCCACTGCCTCGCCAGCACCTGTTGTTTGTGGATCTGTTTATGATGGCCATTCTGACCGGTGTGAGGTGATACCTCATGGTGGTTTTGATCTGCATTTCTCTGATGGCTAGTGATGCAGAGCATCCTTTCAAATGCCTCTGGGCCCTCTGTATCTCCTCCTTTGAAAAGCATCTGCCCAGGTCCTTCGCCCATTTTTTGATTGGATCGTTTGTCTTCTTGGAGTAAAGTCGAGTGAGTTCTTTGTATATCTTGGAGATCAAACCTCTATCTGATGTATCATTAGCAAATATATTTTCCCAAATGGTTGGCTCCCTTTTCATTTTGCTGATGTTTTCTTTAGCCGTGCAGAAGCTTCTTATTTTGATGAGGTCCCACTTGTTTATTCTTTCCTTTATGTCTCTTGCTTTAGGAGACATATCAGTGAAAAAATTGCTGCGTGGGATATCTGAGAGTTTCCTGCCAATGTTCTCCTCTAGGACTTTGATGGTGTTGCGACTTATATTTAAGTCTTTTATCCATCTTGAGTTTATTTTTGTGTATGGTGTCAGCTGATGATCCAATTTCAATTTTTTGCATGTAGCCATCCAGCTCTCCCAACACCATTTGTTGAAGAGGCTGTTATTGCCCCATTTTATGCTTCTGCCCCCTTTGTCAAATATTAGATGTCCATAGAGACCTGGGCTTATTTCTGGGCTTTCTATTCTGTTCCACTGGTCTATGGGTCTGTTCTTGTGCCAGTACCAGATTGTTTTGAGTATGGTGGCTTTGTAGTAGAGTTTGATGTCCGGTATTGTGATCCCTCCTACTTTGTGTTTCTTTCTCAAAATTGCTGCGGCTATTCGAGGTCGTTTATGGTTCCATATAAATTTTTGAAATGTCTGTTCTATTTCTGTGAAATACGTCATTGGTATCTTAATAGGGATTGCGTTGAATCTATAAATTGCTTTTGGTAGTATGGACATTTTAAGGATATTAATTCTTCCAATCCATGTGCACGGTATATGCTTCCATTTATTTGTGTCTTCCTTAATTTCTTTTTTCAATGTTGCATAGTTTTCTGCATACAAGTCTTTTACGTCTTTGGTTAAATTTATCCCTAGGTACTTTATCTTTTTTCGTGCTATATCGAATGGTATATTTTTCCTGATTTCTTCTTCTTCTATTGCATTGCTGGTGTACAGAAACGCCTTTGATTTCTGAATGTTGACTTTGTATCCTGCTGTTTTGCCAAATTCACTTATTAGGTTGAGGAGTTTTTTGGTAGAGTCTACAGGGTTCTCTATGTACACTATCATGTCATCTGCAAACAATGATAGTTTTACTTCCTCCTTTCCTATTTGGATGCCTTTTATATCTTTCTCTTGTCTGACCGCTGTGGCTAGGACTTCCAATACGATGTTGAAAAGAAGCGGTGAGAGCGGACATCCTTGTCGTGTTCCCGATCTTAGTGGGAAAGCTTTCAGTTTTTGCCCATTGAGTATGATATTGGCTGTAGGTTTTTCATATATGGCCTTTATTACGTTGAGGAATGCCCCATTTATTCCCATTTTGCTGAGTGTTTTGATCATAAATGGGTGCTGTACCTTGTCAAATGCTTTTTCTGCATCTAGCGAGATGATCATGTGGTTTTTGTCTTTTCTTTGATTTATGTGGTGTATCACGTTTACTGATTTGCGTATATTAAACCATCCCTGCATCCCTGGGATGAATCCCACTTGATCGTGATGGATAATCTTTTGAATGTATTGCTGGATGCGGTTTGCCAATATTTTGTGGAGGATTTTAGCATCCATGTTCATCAGCGAAATGGGCCTGTAGTTTTCTTTCTTTGTAGGGTCTTTATCTGGTTTTGGGATCAGGGTGATGCTGGCCTCATAGAAGGAGTCTGGCAGTCTTCCCTCCTCTTGGATTTTTTGGAATAGTCTGAGAAGGACAGTGGTTAGCTCTTCCTTAAATGTTTTGTAAAATTCTCCTGGGAAACCGTCTGGCCCTGGGCTTTTGTGTGCTGGGAGTTTCTTGATGACTGCTTCAATTTCCCCAACTGTTATCGGTCTGTTCAAGCTTTCTGTTTCTTCCTCCTTCAGTGTTGGAAGATTATACTTTTCTAAAAATTTGTCCATTTCATCAAGATTTTCAAATTTCTTGGCATATAATTGTTCATAATAGTTTCTGATAATCATTTGTATTTCTGTGGTATCAGTTGTTATTTCTCCTCTTTCATTTCTGATATTATTAATTTGGGTCCTCTCCCTTTTTTTCTTGATGAGTCTGCTTAAAGGTTTGTCCACTTTATGAATCTTTTCAAAGAACCAGCTTCTGGATTGGTTGATCCTCTGAATTGTTCTTTTTGTCTCTATGTCATTCAGTTCTGCTCTAATCTTGACTATTTCCTTCCTTCTACTTGCTCTGGGATTTATTTGTTGTTGTTTCTCCAGTTCTTCAAGTTGTAGTGTTAGGTCTTTTATTTGAAATGTTTCTATCTTTTTAAGGTAAGCCTGTATGGCTATGAACTTCCCTCTCAGGACCGCCTTTGCTGTGTCCCATAGGTTTTGGACAGTTGTCTGTTCATTTTCATTTGTTTCCAGAAATTTTTTGATTTCTTCTCTTATCTCATTATTGACCCATTCATTGTTTAATAGTTTACTGTTCAGTCTCCATGAGTTTCCAAGTTTTTGAAGTTTCTCTTTGAGTTTGATTTCGAGTTTCAAGGCCTTGTGGTCTGAGAAAAAGTTTGGTATTATTTCAATTTTCCTGAATTTACTGAGGCTTGCTTTGTGTCCTATCATGTGGTCTATCTTTGAAAAACTGCCATGAGCATTTGAAAAGAATGTGTATTTTTCTTCTTTGGGATGTAAGATTCTATATATGTCAGTTAAGTCTCTTTGATTCAGTGTTTCATTCAGCGCCACGATATGTTTATTAATGTTTTGTTTGGAAGATCTGTCCATTTTTGACAGTGGGGTGTTGAAATCCCCTACTATCAGTGTGTTGCTATCTATATCTTTTTTGAAGTCATCCAACAATTTCCTTATAAACTTGGGGGCTCCTATATTGGGAGCATATAAGTTTACAATGTTGATGTCTTCTTGATAGATTCTTCCTTTAAGTATGATAAAGTGCCCCTCTGGGTCTCTCTTTATGGCCTTTGCTTTGAAATCTACTTTGTCTGATACAAGTATGGCAACGCCAGCCTTTTTTTCATGTCCATTTGCTTGGAATATTATTTTCCATCCCTTTACTTTCAATCTGTGTAGGTCTTTTGCTCTGAGGTGGGTCTCTTGTAGGCAGCATATGTGTGGGTCATGTTTTCTTATCCATTCAGCTACCCTGTGTCTTTTGATTGGGGCATTTAATCCATTCACATTGAGAGATATTACTGATAGAAACTTACTCATCTTTTCTCTTTGTACTTGTGTTCCTCTCTGTCTCATTCTTTTCCTTCATCTGCTTAAACCAGTCCCCTTAGCATATCTTGGAGTGCTGGTTTGGTAGAGATGTATTCTTTTAGCTTTCTTTTGTCTGGGAAACTCCGTATTTCTCCTTCTATTTTAATGGAGAGCCTAGCTGGGTAGAGAAGCCTTGGCTGTAGGCCCTTGCTTTTCATGGCTTGGAATATTTGTTGCCATTCCCTTCTGGCTTGTAGTGTTTCTGTTGAGAAGTCAGCTCCAAGGCGTATCGGGGCCCCCTTGTATGTTACTTTCTCCTTCTCCCTTGCTGCCTTGAGGATTCTCTCTTTGTCTTTGACATTTGCCATTTTAATGATGATGTGTCTTGGAGTGGACCTCCTTGGGTCCTTCTTGAGTGGGGTCCTCTGTGCCTCCTGGATCCATGAGAGTCTTTCTCTCCTCAAATTAGGGAAATTTTCCATCATTACTTTTTCGAGGAGGTTCTCTATTCCTTGCTCCTCTTCTTCTCCTTCTGGTATCCCTATTATACGGATATTATTACGTTTCAGGTTGTCCTGCATTTCCCTTAATGCTTCTTCATTCTTTTTGAGCCGTTTTTCCATTTCTTGTTCTTTCTGGGAGCTTTTTTCTACCTTATCCTCCATCTCACTGATTCGATCCTCAGCTTCATCCAGCCTGCTTTGGATTCCTTCTACTGTGTTCTTCAAGTCAGAAATGGTATTCTTCATATCCTCTTGTGTCTTCTTGATAGTTTCTATGTCCTTTTCCAGGCTGATATAGTTTGCTGTAAGATCCTGATAGTTTCTCTGCAGTTTCTCATAGTTATCTTTGAGCTGGCTGAGCTCATTGAGCTTCCTTAGAACCATTGTTTTAAATTCCATATCTGAGAGTTCCCTTGCCTCTATTTCATTTAGCTCTCTCTGTGGGGAGTCCCCTTTTCCATTCATTTGGGGGGAACTTCTTTTTCTTCCCATTTTTGTGAGAGTCTGTTAAGTATGTTTGTCCTTTACTTTTCTTTTTGGGCTTGCCTCTGATGATGTCAGTTGTTGACCCTATAGGGCCTTGGGTTGTTTGTTTGAGCCTTCCAGGAGTCTAATGTCTGTGTCTGACTCCTGCTTGGGGCAGCTCTGTGACCCCTTCGGTCAGGGCTGGGCTATTTTTGGGGATCTCTCTGCGCTCTCACCAGAGCTCCTTGAGCGCGTTCCCAGCGCGGCAGGGTCCCCCACCTGCCTGGGCTCGCATGTGTTTGCCCCAGACCAGGGGGCTTATTCGCGACCTCCCGTGCTCATCTGGCCTCCCTGGCACCCGAGCTTCGCGGCACTGGTCCGTTTAGGGTCTTCTATTGTGTGTTTTCCCCGCTTTTGGCTCTTTGGGTGCGTTGCTTGCCCTCGCCAAATGGGGACTACGGAAATGGGAGGAAATGAGCTCTAGGTCTCTCTGGTTAATCCTGTTTCTGGTCTCTCCTCCAGGGACTCTGGGCAGCTCTACTTATTTTGTGGGCTGCTCCGCAATCGCGGCGGGTAGGTCAATTTACGCCTGCCCTTGCCCCTCTGTGCAATCCCTCGCTGGCCGTATGGGTGCCAGTCTGTGTGAGGCCTTGCCGGCAGGTGCAAGCGTCCGCCAGCCCGCGTGGGTCACACACACGCTCGCCAACCCTCGCCAGTCACTCGGCGCAAGTGTGCGCCCCTGCTCTGGGTGTTTTGGGGGTTTCTATGTTTGCTTTTCGGCTTTTGGCTCTTTGGGGGTGTGGCCTCTTCCCGCGCAATGGAGACTACGGCAAGGAGAAGGAGTCAGGACTCCCCGGTTCCTCCTCCCGTTCTTTCCCCAGTGCCTCCGTTTCTAGTCTCCCCTCAGGGGCCTCTGGGCAGTTCTGTGACCCCTTCGGCCGAGGATCCAACCCCTGTGCGGACTGCGTTTCAATCGCAGGCAGTCTGGTTCATGCGCGCCCCGCTTCTGCCTCTTTGGGGTCACGCCTTTCCAGCCCACAATGGAGACTACCGAACGGGGAGGGAGTCGGGACTCCCTGGTTCCTCCTCCCGTTCTTTCCCCAATGCCTCCGTCTCCAGTCTCTCCTCAAGGCTCTCCCAGCCAGTCTACACTCAGCCCCGCAGCTCACAGGCGTACAAGCTGTGTGCGGAGCGCACAAAAGGCAGGTTAATTGATTCCCTTATGCCTGAGCGAGATGGTAGCTGGCGAGTGGGAAGTGCGTTATCACCGGGGCTCCACCGGCCGCAGTCTCAGTTCTCTTCACAAAGTTTTCCTCACCAGTCTTTTCCCAGGCACCAGCCCACCCTGCTGCCGCCTGTACCCAGCGATCAAGGAGGGCGGCTGCCGCTGCAACTTTTGCGTTTGCCCTTTAAATGTCTTTTTGCATCCCCAGCCACCTGTCTCTGGCAGAGAGTGCCCCTAAGCTTTTTGGGGTTGTGTTTTGTCTGTATTTTCTCGGCTTTAGCTGCTGTAGTTTAGGGGTTCCTGTTTATGATTCAGACCCCGTTCTTCTCGGGGGGACGCTAACTGGCCGTTTCAATGTCCCTCTGGTGCCAGTGCCCGTGCGCACCCAGCCCACCCTCTCGAGCCTCCACCGCAATTCTCACCCGTTGGGATGTGTGAGAGTCGAATCCACTGTCCGCGGCACCAAGGCTCCTCTCCCACTATCGCTCCACTGCTTTCCAGGTGATTACTCCATTATTTAGTTGCAATTCCAGTTTGGTTTTGGGAGGAGGTCAGCGTGACTCCCTTTCACTCCTCCGCCATCTTTTCCTCCTCCCTATTTGTTATTCTCTTTTTTCTAAGTAAAATAGGAAACATGGGCTTCAGCTGTAAGTAAGGATCAGGGAGGTACTGTTGAAAAGTTGAGGAGATTTAAAATTGCCTTCTAGAAACATGGGAGAGTGAATGAATGAGAAAAGAGGTTGGCAAACTTTTTCTATAAGGGATCAGATAGTAAATGTATTAGGCTCTGGACCATTTAGACTCTCATAATTTCTCAATTCTGGTTTATAAGGAAAACAGCCATAGACAATATTATTGGTAAAAAACATTGAGCTGGATTTGACTGTGGGGGCCACAGTGTCAGAGACCTCTCAGAGTAATGGTCATGAAAAAGTAAGGCCATTGGATACACTGTGTATTTTTTCAACCAATTTTTTAGGTTGAGTAAATGGAAAATCTGGCTTAACCAATGTTGAGGTTTTGCAAGGTAAGAGTAACAGAGTGAGGTAAAAGGGAATTGAGCATGTGTACAAAGTAACCATTATAATAATTAATAGTGGGATCTAACTAGGCTCATTAAAGAAGAAAGGACAGGAGGGTGAGGAAGAGTAGAAAAATAGTAGTAGGCTCAAAGGATTGTGATTGCAGAAATATTAGAGTGAGCATATTAGAGGCAGTCAATTTAAAAAGATAGGAAATGTTCTAACCACCAAAAAGAAATGGTAATGTGATGTGAAGGAGGTGTTAGCTAATGCTGTGGTTGTAGTCATTTTACAAATATGTGTATCAAATCAACATATTGCAGACCTTAAACTTACCCACAGTTATATGTCAATTATATCACAATAAAACTGGAAAAATATAAAATAGGTGTTACTTGGTGAATGAGGTAGTTAAATTGATATTATTGAGGGATTGCAGTTGCTAATAATAACAAGACCCAAGAAATTTCAATGAGAGTGAGGGACTGTGTTTGGGAAGGACAAGATCTCTGGAGTAAAGGAAGTCAACAAATGGAGAGGCCAGGGAATTAAAAGAATCATTCACAGACATACTTAATTCACAATAAAATGAGATGGGTAATTTTAGATAGTGACAGTAAACCAAATGATAAAATCTCCAAGGAATAATATTGTGGAATGACCAAGAAAAGGATGGGTAATAGGTCATGTAGTCTGATGGATGAAGCTTCAAATCTGTAAATGTATTTTGGAAAAAAAGGAGGAAGGTGTCTGAAAGCCACAGTGAGGAGCAAGGAGGACCCTCACATACCTCTGAGAAGAAACAGGGATGTGGAAAGAAGAAAAAAAGTCACCACTGCAAGTCCTGTAGGGAAAGAGAATCCTCATAGGAGAATAAAGTCACAGAGCAAGAAGGTGAAGATAATGTTCAGAGAGATGTTGGAAATATAGAAGGTTTTGCTCATTTCTTACCTTCAGGTCCAGCACACTGGAGAAAGGATTTGGGAGTTGGAGCCTGCCAGCAAAGGACACAGAAAAGGATATGCATAGAGTGAAACTGGAAATGAAACTGCAGGATTAAGTGGGATTTCTAGTAACTGACTAAAACAAGAATACAAGGTACAATGAAATTGGTCTTGATATACAAGCAGGTGGTGATGAGGAGTGCTTGCTGGAGGAAGGAGGAATGTTGGTATTGCCCAGATGTACCTAAACAAGGGCAACATCACATTCCTCAATATCATCGGACATTTGATTCTCAGTTCCGGTTTGCAGCTTTGCATCATAGGATTTTTGTCTTCTGCTCAAGACCTTCAAGAAATTTTTAATGTGAAGAATTATTTGCTTTAATCCTTAAAGTGATCTAATACTTAAAAGTCCTCCTGTCCTCCCTGACCAGGGCTGGCGTTCTCCCTCACTCTTTTTGGTTCACTTTTGTCCATGACTTTGCTATCCCTGTGGAGATGTTGGCTTTTCTTGTTTTTGACAGGCAGATAATCTTATGTTGAAAGCCACTGCAACTCTGCAATGACAATAGAGTTCTAAAAGTCATGCATTTCAAGAATGAGGATTATGCTGAGCTGTTTTTTTTGTCCTGTGTCTTAATCTTTGGAGACTTTGTGAAGTTTGTCCTGTTTCACTTTCAAAATATTAAAAAAAAAATCCATCAGTCTGTTCCCTCAGGTTGTTCAAAGGTAATAAATACTTTTTATAACAAATGGAGAACTTGGATGTTAATGCTTATTGGGGTAAAACATTTCTTATGATGGGAAAATGAGCTCATGATATAATAATAACCTATTGTATGTTTAGAGCGAGGGGGACTATATCATTTATCATCCATTCCAGGGCCCTTTTTAAAGGGGGTGCTGTGAATAATTAATCTAGTAGGCACTATATTAGTCATGCTGCTAAGCTGCTTTAATAAAGACATCCCAAAATACAGAGGCTTAAATAACATAGAAGTTTATTTCTCTCACATAATGTTCCAGAGGGGAGAGTGTGAAGATTGCAGAATAGCCTGTATTCTTTTATCTCTGTAAGTCTAAGGGCTGATCCATTTGTAATAATTTTTCAAAAAACAGGAGGAGGGAAGAGAGAGTAGAGGCAAGCAGCAACTTTTTAAGAACTTGAGTAAAAAATTACACACCACTTTATTCATATTGACTGACATGTACCATTGGACAGAAGGCAGCCATATGGCATACTTGATTGCATGGGAAGTTGGTGGACTTTTATCTTAAAAGAATAAGAAATTGTTTGGATATGGCTGTCAACCACCTGTAAGTGGTCCATTTACACATGTGTGAGGTAAATTTATTTTTAAGATATATTTTATTTATGTATTTTTAGAGAGAGGCCAAAGGAGAGAGAAACATTGTTTGGCAGCCTCTTGCATACCCCCAACCAGAGTCCATCTCACAACCCAGGCATGTGCCCCTAACAAGAATCGAAATGGCTGGTGTGGCTCAGAGGGTTGGGCATCATCCCACAGACTGAAGGCTCACTGGTGTAAGGTAACTTTTGTCCTATACATCTAACCTGTGCTAGAAGAGTGACCATCTTATCCAAATGAAAAATCAGATGATAAATATTTTAGTGGTGATATTGTCTTTGTCACAACTATTGCACTCTGCTGTTGTACTTGGAAGCAGCCATAAATAATACATAAATGAATGGACATTGATGTGTTTCAGTAAAACTTTACAAAAATAGGCAGCATCAGCCTTTGGTCTGTGGGCCATAGTTTACCAACTCCTGATATAGCCAAGTCCTCCATTTTTTAGGTGAGGAAAAAATCCAGTGTTTTAGTCATGCCTTCAAAAGGAAATTTTTTATTTTATTCACCCAGGCACTATCTTTACATTTTACCTTCTCTCCACACCCTTGTATGGCATAGTATGCCTCTATTTAGTGTTGTCCCCTCATTTCAACCATTAGATAGCTGTGGTAGAACATAATAATCAGTCACTTGACCAGAAAGCGTGCTACCAGCTAAAGCAAAAATACTAAGTATTACCATGTACATACTTGATAAATATACATCTGTGTATACATATCTATAATGCCATATTTGCATTGAAAATCAAAATTAATAATATGTTTACACCTCTTTTTCCTTACTGGCAAATCATGAGAATACTGAGGTTATTAAGACCCATGGAATTATACCCCTTTCACCTATGAAGACACTGACATTTGAATTCTCTCAGCATTTTACCTAGGGGCCACACAGTTATTACAGGGCGCAAGAATATCCTACTCCATAAAAACTCTTTCTTTTGAACATGAAATTAAAGTTTGCCTTAAGAGGCTGTTTGTTGTTTGTTTTCTTTCCTGGGAAATAGAAACAGATCGCAGGCTCATAGGATTCTGAGGTGGAAGGGAATTTAGGGATCACTTGGTCAATATCCCTAATTTTATAATTGGAAAAACAAAGGCACCACCATGTTAACATCTTCCCCAAATTTTTTGAGCTAATTAGTGCTAGAAACAGAGAAGAAATCACACAAGATTCCCTAATCCTCTTGCTTATTTAGCTCTTTCTGAAGTCAAAACACTGAGTAACAATACCATAGTGACATCCAAGTGGCTGGCTCTGTTGTTCTGTTTTGTACCCGTGGTTTCTCAAATTGGCTTCAACAAAGAGACCATTAAACACTTGAAGCATTACAAAAGAAATAAGTGCCTTATGTCATGTTTTGCAGACCTAAATAGTACAGTTATTTCAATACTCTAATATACTTTAAAAATTGTGATAAAGTATACTGCCTGTTCTTAACTTGAGATTTCTACCATAAACATTTCAATGAAAGAAAAATGGCTTAACAGGTATTTTACATGTTTTAAAGTAAACACATACACACAAACATAAACACATATATTAATAGCTTTTATGGGCTTCTGGAATAAATTATTGAGGTTGTGGCTTTTTATCTTTTAGATAGTATATGTTTTCTACCTGAGTTTATTTCTTTCCAACATGAGTTAAAAAAGGCATACCATTTAATCCTTTGGATTGTACAAATTTAATCAATAACATCATGCTTTGAGCCAGAGAGTTCATGCAGGGAAACAGCATATGCCCTTTAAGGAAAAGTGCTATTCAGAGACCCAAGAACAGCACTACAACTTACAAAGATAATGCTGAGCATAATCTTAGATATGAGTGAAAAATCACTCAATGTGTGTGGTAGTGAGAAGTATTTGCCCTCAAGTGGAAGCCACATCTCTACAATCAAAGCCAAGTTGAACATTGAGAGTAAAATGAGAGCCTCCAACTCAAGTTCCATGAGGATCATTTCTACTCAAGTGGAATGAAAGCAGAATGGCTTCATGGAAAATTTACTGGAATTGGCTTTGAGACAGGGTTCCTCTACTTATTTTGGGAAACAGGCTCAGAAAAAAGAAAGAACTCCAGACTTTCTGGAAGAGAGAAAAGCTTACATTGACTTTTAAAGATCAGCTCAAAGAAGTAAGAACAGGAAGAATAAAAGAAAGAGAGCTGAGTCACAGAAGTCACATTGTTAGATAAGAGTAGTAGGATGGAGGCAATGTGAAACATGGGTACAGAGGAAATGAGGAGCAGGTCAACATTAAGTGCTAAAGATATTAAAGAAATTAAAGAGAATCTAAAATATACTGTCAATGGTGAAAGCATACACAATTACTATTTGTCTTTTATAGGGAGTTTGTCTGCACTTTCTACATTTTCTACAATGCAAATGACTATTTCTACATTATGAAAAATACAATAAAATTTACTACATACAAAGGGACAAGAATATACCATGGAATGTAAGAATAGTAATTAAAATTGAAAGCCTCACAACATGAGAGGTGCTTGCAGTGATTATACATTTTAAACCAAAAATAGAATGTGTAGTTAAAAATACACACACACAATTTTTCAGGCATTTACTTGAAAGAACTTCTGATGTTATAAAAATTAAATCTAATTTAGTTCTACATTCAGAAAATTCAGTACAAATGGTGGCTATATAAGCTCTGTCTTCATTTATCTCACTGATTTCAATGAACATAAAGTTTATGGTCCAATAATACTGAATATATGTGTGTGTGTATGTGTGTGTGTGTGTGTGTGTATCAAACCTTAAGAAGTCTTGTATAGGATGATAATGTTCAGAAAACTAAAGAAAATTTAGAGAAAGAAGAACAAATTAGGAGGTATCACAATACCTGATAACAAATTTTATTACAAGGCCACTATAATGAAAACAGCCTGGTACTGGCATAAGAATAGACACATAGACAAATGGAACAGAATAGAAACCCCAGAAATAAACCTATATGACTATGGTCAGTTAATATTTGACAAAGAGGGCAGGAACATAAAATGGAGTAAAAATAGCCTCTTCAATAAATGATGTTGGGAGATCTGGACAAGTACATGCAATAAAATGAAACTAGACCATGAACTGACACCATACACAAAAATAAAATCACGATGGATAAAAGACTTAAATATAAGTTGTGACACCATAAACATTCTAAAAAAGAACATATGCAGGAAAGTTTCAGATATCCCATGCAGCGATATTTTCACCAATACATCCCCTAGGGCAAGGGATATAAAGGAAAGAATAATCGAATGGTACTACATCAAACTAAACAGCTTCTCCACAACCACAGAAAACAGCAACAAAATGGAAAGGGAAACAACAATATAGGAAAATATATTTGCCAGTGATACCTCAGACAAGGGTTTGATCTCTAAAATATATAAAGAACTCACGTGACTCCACTCCAGGAAGACAAACAATCCAATTAAAAAATGGGCAAAGGACCTGAACAGACACATCTCCAAGGAGGACACACGCAGGGCCCAGAGACATATGAAAGGATGCTCAGCATCACTAGCCATAAGAGAAATACAAATTAAAACCACAATGAGATACCACCTCACACAGATCAGAATAGCCACCATTAACAAATCAACAAACCACAAGTGCTGGTGAGGTTGTGGATAAAAGAAAACCCTAGTACACTCTTGGGTACTAGGCAAACTGGTACAGCCTCTGTGGAAAACAGTTTGGAATTTCCTCAAAAAGCTAAAGATGGAACTGCCTTTAGATCCAGGGATCCCACTGCCGGGACTATACCCTAAGAATCCTGAGTCACCAATTCAAAAGAACCTATGTTTCCCAATGTTCATAGCAGCCCTCATTACAATAGCCAAATGCTGGAAACAGCCCAAGTGCCAATCAGTGAATGAATGAATTAAAAAACTGTGGTACATTTACACAATGGAATACTATGTAGTAGAAAGACAGAGGGAACTCCTGCTCTTAATAGCATGGATGGAACTAGAAAGCATTATGCTAAGTGAAATAAGACAGGCTGTGAAAGATAAATACCATGTGATCTCACCTATAAGTGGAACCTAATCAACAAAACAAACAAGCCAGCAACATAGAACCAGAGACTTGGAAATAAAGAAAATAAAGAACAAACTGACAGTGACCAGAGGGAAGGGGTGGAGAGGGATAATGGGGGAAAGAAGGTGAAGGAGCAAACAAAGGAACAGGAATAGAGGACTCATGGGCATGGACAATGGGAGGGAATTGACTGTGGGAGTTGGGAGCAGACAGGGTAGAGAAGAGCAATTGGGAAAAAGGCAGGACAATTGTAATTGAACAGCAATAAAAATAATTTTAAAAAATCACTTAGCATAATACTCTCCAGTTCCATAGCCTTTGTGTTGAAGCCTGTTTTGCCAGATATAAGTATTGCTACCCCATCTTTTTTTTTGTGGGGGTCTATTTGTTTGGAAAATGTTTTCCCATCACTTTGCTTTCAGTCTTTGTAAATTTTTTGTACTAAGGTGGGTTGTTTGTAGACAGCGTATGTATGGGTCATGTTTTCTTATCCATTCAACTACCCTATGTCTTTGGATTGGAACATTTAATCCATTTACACTTAAGGTTATTATTGATGAGTATTTATTCATTGCCATTTTTTCCCTTTATATTTATGTTCTTCTCACTCTCTATTTCTTCTTCTTCTCAAAACAGTACCTTTAACACCTCTTACAATCCTTGTTTGTTGGTAATGAACTCCTTTACTCGTTTTGGGTCTGGGGAGCTCTTTATTTTGCCATCAGTTTTAAATGATAGGCTCGTTGTATGGAGTAGCCTTGGTTGCAGGTTCTTACTTTTCATTACTTTGAATACTTCATGCCAATCCCTCCTGGCCTGTCGTGTTTTGTTGAGAAATCAGTCAACAGACTCATGGGAACTCCCTTGTAGTAACTAACTTTTTCTCTCATGCTGCCTTAAGATTCTTTGTCATTAGACTTTGCTATTTTAATCATGATGTGTCTTGGTGTGAGTCTCTTCAGGTTCATCTTGATTGGGACTCTCTGTGCTTCCTGAACTTGTGTGACTTTTTCCTTCACCAGGTTAGGGAAGTTTTCTATCATTATTTTTTCAAAAAGGTTTATTATCTCTTGCACATTTATTTCTAATTCTGGTAACCCTGTGATGCAAATATTGTTATGTTTCATGTTGTGCCAAAATTCCCTTAAACTGTCTTCATTTTTTTGAAGACTTTTTTGTTGTTGTTGTTGCTGTGACTGGGTGTTTTTTCCTACCTTGTCTTCCAAATTGCTGATTTGCTCTTTTGCTTCATCTAGTTTCTTTTTAAATCCTTCTAATATAGTCTTCATTTCAGATATTGCATTCTTCATTTCCAACTAGCTCTTTTTTTTTTAGAATATTTTTTATTGTTGGTCAAGTACAGTTGTCTCCATTTTCTGCCACCACTCCCCTCGCCCCACCCATCCCCACCTCTCATACTCAAACCTACCCTCTTTGGCTCTGTCCATGTGTCCTTTATACATGTTCCTTGAGGGCCCTCCCCCTTTTTTCCCCCAAATATTCCTCTCCTCCCTCCCCTCTGGTAATTGTCAGTTTGTTCTTTATTTCAATGTATCTGGTTCTATTTTGCTCACTTTTTTGTTTTGTTGATTAGTTTCCAATTACAGGTGAGATTATATGGTATTTGTCTTTCACAGCCTGGCTTATTTCACTTAGCATAATGCTCTCCAGTTCTATCCATGCTGATGCAAAGGGTAGGAGCTCCATCTTTCTTTCTGCTGCATAGTATTCCATTGTGTAAATGTACCATAGTATTGTTTTTATTTACTCATTTACCGATAGACACAGGTTGCTTCCAGCACTCCAACCGATTCTTATTCATAGTTCTTATGTTCTTTTTCATGCTGACATAGTTACCATCAAGTTCCTTGTAGTTCTCACTAAGTTCCTTGAACATTCTTATAAATATGGCTTTAAACCCTATATCTGATAAATTGCTTGCCTCAATTTCATTGAATTCTTTTTCTGAGCTCCTTTCTTTCTTTTTGGGGCTGTTCCTTTTTCTCCCTATTCTAGCTGTCTATTTTTGTTTTTTTCCTTTGTATTAGATAGAATTGCTTTAAGTCCCTATCTTCATGGCGTGGTCTTATGGGGTATGAGTCCTGTGGGAACCAGTGGTGCAAACTTCTTGATCTCCTGAATTGGATGCTCTAGGAATGCCCCTTGTGTGGGTTTTATGTGGGGTTGTATTTGGGTCTTGATTGTTGTTGGCTCATTCACTGGCAGGATCTCTCCTTCAGTGGCTGACTGAGAGGCTCAATCCCAACCATGCCTTTCATGCTGCTATACAGGTGCTGACAAAAAACAACAACAACACTAAAAAAGAAAAGCAAAATACCCCCTACAACAGCAAAATCAATAACAACATTGAAAAGAATAAAAAAAGAGAAAAGAGAAATAGAACAGTGAAAGAAAAAAGAATATGAGCAGACCAAAGAAAGTAAAAATGATTTTGAGAGTAGAAAATTAGGAGAAATGGTAAGAGTAAGGAACAGAAAGAGGAAAGCAGCAAAAGCAAACAACAACAAACAAGAAAGAGGAGATATACAAAAAAGAAGGAAAACAATAGTTTAAAAGAAAGTAAAATAAGAGATATAAAAATAGAGAAAAAATAGAATAAAAGTAAAATATAAGAAAAAGGCTATGAAAAATAATGAAAAAGAACAAAGTGGAATCCATCTCAGCAGAATTTAGTGCCTGCCTGGTGGATATGGCTATGATGTTTTCTGAAGCTGCTGTAAGCCACTGTCAAATGCTATCCCCACTAACCCTCGGCAGCCTGTTCAAAGCTACAAGTGATTGCGGTTTGTGGCTCTCTCCTCCAGGCTTGACTGCTCATGGGACAGACCAAGCTCTGCTGCAATGCTGGCTTTTATCAGCATATAACCCAGGGCTGGGTCAGCCAATGTCCCAAAGCACCTCAGGATCCACCTCCTTCTGCCTCTACCTGCTGACCTGCTGTCAGTCTTAGTTTCTGACCTGAGTGTTTCGGAGAGGGCTTCTGATAGAATTGGGAGGATGACACCCCTGGATCTGTCATAGGAGGTGGCACCACTCAGACTTTAGGGAAAATGGTAGGTGAGTTTCACTGCCCCTGAGCCAAAAGTCTGAGTCTATCTGATTGTTTTCCTGAACTCAGCAGGTCGAATTCCCTATTAGAAAGCTGGGAGGGCCTGAAGAGCCCAGAGTTTGGGTCTGACAGAAACCAAGAGATTATTTCTATGGCTCTCCTGTGGCAGGGTGGGGAATGCCAGTGTAGTTCTTGGGAAAGTGTCTCTAGAGCCAGTCTTTGACATTCCCTGAGCGAGTCTCGGACACCCCTTGTGTCTGCCTATGTTGCTATCTCCTCAGCAGGGGTTAAGATGCAGGGTTGGGGGAAAAAGATACAGGGTGGGGCAAGCAGGATTCCAGAGGGTGGGGTGATTATTTTTTTTTCCTGGGTGGGACTTTTTCTTCTCGAGAAAAATGGCTGTTACAGTACTGGGGGATGTCCTGGCACAGGGATCCCAGTAACCACTCCCCCACATCTATTCCCAGTGTCTTCTATTCTAGACTCTCTTCAGGTGCCTCCAATCTATACCACCCTCGCTTTGCTAGAGTCCAAGCCCAGTGGCTGTGAACAAAAAAAAAAAAAAGCCCTGTACTTTGGTCCTTTGTAATGCAGGAGCTCTAAACCAGGGAGCTGCTTAAGTGTTCATAATATTCAAAGAAACCACCCAGAGGACTAGCAGATACAAACATGCCATTTATTACTCACATTACAGGGGAATGCACCAATGGTAGTGGGTCAGTCTCTCATAGACTGCACCTCCTCCAGTCAGAGGCTCATTATAAGAGGTACCAGACAAAGGAGGCACGTGTCCTGTGTATGACTCTAAACTACATCACCTCAGTTTGTACGTACAGAAAGAAAAGGTCAAGAAGCAGTCACAGGACGAGAAGCCACTCTGAAAGGAGATGAGGAGGGAGTTATAATCCATTCCCAAAACAATATGCTGAGAGAATCATGTCAACATTGACCCCACACCACTTAAAAAAATAGTGGCTTTGTTTCCCATGGACTCTGTCCTCCCTACCAGACTGATACCCTGCAGCCTTTCACTGCTGGACGCTACTTGGGGTGCTGTTCCATGCTTGGGATCCAAGTCTGAGGTCCAGGCTTCACTCTCAGGGGAAAGCCCCACAGCTGCCATACCTCAGCCCACCACCTGTGGGACCAGAGCCAGCCCCTTTTGGGTTCCCAATACTCCTACCAGTCTTGAGGTGGTTTCTGCCCATCCCTGGTTAACAGTTTCCTCTTCAGGTAGCCTTCAGTTGGTTATTTCAAGTGCCTGTTTCCCTCTTTAATTTTGTTTCCAGTTTGGTTCTGGGAGGAGGTATGAGAAAGACACTCCTACTCCACTGCCACCTTGCAGCCCATGATAATTTTGAAGATTTTATCTTGATATCTGAATACAAGTACCTGGAAACATTGAGTTGTAACTAACATTTAAACTCATATAATCAGGGTACTTTATTCCTAAAAAGTTAACTGGTATTTGTTTTATTAAAGATTGTATTCATTTATTTTTAGAGAGAGGAGAAGGGAGAGAGAAAGAGGGAGAAAACATCATGTGTGGTTGCTTCTCATGCCCCCAAAAGGGGACCTGGCTTGCAGCCCAGGCATGTGCCCTGATTAGGAATTGAACTGGTGCCCCTTTGGTTCACAGGCCAGCACTCAATCCACTAAGCCACACCAGCCAGGGAGTGGTATTTAGAAATTATACCTGTTACGTATAATTTGATTTAAATGGAAATGTTTCTTACATAAACAGACTTAGGCAAAATTGTTCAGGAATACGCTAGTACCTAGCATCAGTCCCCTTCAGTGTAGGCACCTTGGGACCTCACACAGTTCTCTCAGCATTTCTTTTGCTGTTCAAAACACTATGCAAAATCCTTTGTTGGAATTTCCTTCAGCTGCCCAATCATATTGTTTTTGAATCTCATCAATGGTCTGAAATCTCTTCCCTTTCAAAGGTGATTTTACTTTTGAGAAAAGCCCGCAGTCGCAGGGCACCAAATTTGGGCTGTAGAGGATCTGACTCACCTGGGTGATTTGATGCTTCACCAAAAAACTCTGCACAAGATGTGATGCATGAGCAGGCACACATTGTCATGATGAAGCTGCCAATCACCAGTTGCCCATAGGTGTGCCCATTTTTGTTGTATTGCATCTCTCAACCAACAAAGAACTTTGAGGCAGTACTCCCTATTAATTGTTTGTCCTGGAGGGGTGTACTCATGATGGACAGCATCTTCCCAACCAAAAACACAGTTAACATGGTCTTGATCTTGCTGTGACTTAGCTGCACCTTCTTTGGGCATTGAGCACCAAACAACTTCCATTTGGATGACTGGGCCCTTGTTTCTGGATTCATAGCCATAGGCCCACCATTCATTTCTGGTTATGACCTTCTAGAGGAAATCTGGCTCGTTCCTAGTGATTTGAATCAAGTCATCAGCAACTTCAGCACGATGTTCCTTCTACTCTGGTAGCAAAAGCCATAGAATGAATTTTGCCATGACACATTTCATGCCAAGATCCTCTGTAAAAATCTCAGACATAATAGTTTTTGGAATCCACAGATCAGCTTCTAGCACTCACATGGTCAGTTGCCAATCTTTGCTGGTTCCAACCCATACACATTCAACATTCTCAGGTGTTCTGCTTGTTGCAGGCCTTCCAGAATGTGGATCCCTTTGAACAGATTCTCAACCATCTTTGAAGTGTTTCTGCCACACTTTTATTTGTGTTGCACTCATTGTATAGTCCCCGAATGTCTTCTGAGTCATATGAATAGCTTTCGTGGAAAAATGTTCAGGCTTAATACAAAATGGGAAAGTCAAGGAACATATAGCAAGGACTCATGGACAAAACCAAAGGGGAAGAGTTGAGGGAGGGAGGGAGGGGGAAAGGGAGGGGACAAGGGAAAGTGGTGGGGGGTAGGCAGAGACAAACGTATTTGAAAAAATAAATTAATTAATTAAAAAAAGAAAATGAAACAAAAAAAAATCTGATGCAGATTCATTGCTCTACTCACTCAACTATTTTAAATACGATGGCCACACAGTACACACACTCACTCAGTTGCATCAATCACCGCCACTGACTAGTACAGTGAAGTCATCATTGTTTACCCATGTGCATTCCAGGCCACTCTCCTTGGCTGCCAGGTTACATTGATGTCGTGCAAACCATTCTCATTCTATTAACAATGGCTGGGTTTTTCCAGACAGACCTTGGTATATATTCAAGGAGATTCTTTATTACTTTTTCTCTTCATCTGATTTCTTTTCTATTATCTCAAATATGATGTCAACATATAATAGACTTCTACCACATTAGAAATGAAAAAATCTTCAGTTATGTCTTCTGTAGACGTTAGTATAAATTATACTATAATTTACAATTAAAGCGTAATATAGTATATGATTAGTATATAATATATTATGGAATGTATTAGATGGTTAAGTGTGTAGTCACCTACATTATATAAAATGTATAAATTTCCCTTGAATAATAACCAGTTGTAGAAAAATATGATGTTTTGTTGAAACAAAATTTGTAGAAAAGCAGATTTTTTTGCTGTATATGACTATACGGTATACAGTAGCTATGTATACCGTATAGTCATATGTTTATGTTAAGCTTTTTTTTTAATTTTTTAATTTTTTTTCCAAATACATTTGTCTCTGCCTTCCCCCCATACCTTCCCCTGCCGCCTCCCTCCCTCAATCCTTCCCCTTTGCTTTTGTCCATGTGACCTTGCTACACGTTCCCCGACCTTCATTCTCTTTCTTCTCACCGTGCTCCCCTCCCTCCATCCCTCTCTCTGTTCGATTCTTTTCCTTTCAGTGTTGCTGGTCTTATTTTCCTTGCATCTTTGTATTGTTGGTTAGGTTCCACTTATATGTGAGATCATATGATATTTGTATTTCGCCCCCTGGCTTATTTCGCTTAGCATAATGCTCTCTAGTTCCATCCATGCTGTTGTGAAGTTTAGTAGTTCTTTTTTCATTTCTGCTGCATAGTATTCCATTGTGTAAATATACCATCATTTTTTGATCCAATCATCTACTGATGGGCATTTAGATTGCTTCCAACACTAGGCTATTGTAAATTGTGCTGCTATGAACATTGGGGTGAATAGGTTCTTTTGAATTGGCATTTTGGAATTCCTAGGGTATAGTCCCAGCAGGGGAATCACTGGCTCAAAAGGCAAAATTCCATTTTCAGCTTTTTGAGGAAATTCCACACTGCTTTCCACAGTGGCTGCATCAGTCTGCATTCCCAACAACAGTGTACTAGTGTTCCCTTTTCTCCACAGCCTCACCAGCACCTGTTGTTTGTTGATCTGTTTATGATGGCCATTCTGACTGGTGTGAGGGGGTACCTCATGGTGGTTTTGATCTGCATTTCTCTGATGACTAGTTATGCCGAGCATTCTTTCAAATGTCTCTGGGCCCCCTGTACCTCTTCCTTGGAAAAGCGTCTGCCCATGTGCTTTGCCCATTTTTTGACTGGAGCATTTGTCGTCTTGGAGTGGAGTCGAGTGAGTTCTTTATATATCTTGGAGATCAAACCTCTATCTGCATGTATCATTAGCGAATATATTTCCCCATAGGGTTGGCTCCCTTTTCATTTTGCTGATGTTTTCTTTCGCCGTGCAGAAGCTTCTTATTTTGATGAGGTCCCACTTGTTTATTCTTTCCTTTATGTCCCTTGTTTTAGGAGACATATCAGTGAAAAAATTGCTGCGTGGGATATCTGAGAGTTTCTTGCCAATGTTCTCCTCTAGGACTTTGATGGTGTTGCAACTTATATTTAAGTCTTTTATCCATCTTGAGTTTATTTTTGTGTATGGTGTCAGCTGATGATCCAATTTCAATTTTTGGCATGTAGCCGTCCTGCTCTCCCAACACCATTTGTTGAAGAAGCTATTATTGCTCCATTTCATGCTTCTGCCCCCTTTGTCAAATATTAGTTGCCCATATAGACTTGGGCTTATTTCTGGGCTTTCTATTCTGTTCCACTGCTCTATGGGTCTGTTCCTGTGCCAGTACCAGATTGTTTTGAGTATAGTAGCTTTGTAGTATAGTTTGATGTCTGGTATTGTGATCCCTCCTACCTTTTGTTTCTTTCTCAAAATTGTTGCAGATATTCAGGGTCATTTATGGTTCCATATAAATTTTTGAAATGACTTCAATTTCTGTGAAATACATCATTGGTATCTTAATAGGGATTGCGTTGAATCTATAAACTGCTTTGGGTAGTATGGACATTTTGAGGATATTAATTCTTCCAATCTATGAGCACAGTATATGCTTCCATTTATTTGTGTCTTCCATAATTTCTTTCTTCAATGTTGTATAGTTTTCTGCATACAGGTCTTTTACCTCCTTGGTTAAATTTATTCCTAGGTACATTATTTTTTTTGTTGCTACATCAAATGCTATTTTTTTTCTGATTTCTTCTTCTTCTGTTTCATTGCTCATGTACAAAAATGCCCTTGATTTCTGGATATTGACTTTGTATCCTGCTGTTTTGCCAAGTTCACTTATTAGGTTGAGTACTTTTTTGGTAGAGTCTACAGGGTTTTCTATGTACACTATCATGTCATCTGCAAACAAGGATAGTTTTACTTCTTCCTTTCCTATTTGGATGCCTTTTATTTATTTTTCTCGTCTGACCGTTGTGGCTAGGACTTCCAATATGATGTTGAAAAGAAGTGGTGAAAGCGGACATCCTTGTCGTGCTCCTGATCTTAGTGAGAAAGCTTTTAGTTTTTGCCCGTTGAGTATGATGTTGGCTGTAGATTTTTCATATATGGCCTTTATTACGTTGAGGAATGGTCCATTTATTCCCATCTTGCTGAGTGTTTTGATCATAAATGGGTGATGTACCTTATCAAATGCTTTTTCTGTGTTTATCAAGATGATCATGTGGTTTTTGTCTTTTCTTTTATTTATATGATGTATCACATTTATTGACTTGCGTATATTGAACCATCCCGACATTCCTGGGATGATTCCCACTTGATCATGGTAGATAATCTTTTTAATGTATTGCTGATGTGATGTGCCAATATTTTGTTGAGGATTTTAGCATCTATGTTCATCAGCGAAATTGGCCTGTAGTTTTCTTTCTTTGTAGGGTCTTTATCTGGTTTTGGATTAAGGTGATGCTGGCCTCATAGAAGGAGTCTGGGAGTCTTCCCTCCTCTTGGATTTTTTGGAATAGTCTGAGAAGGACAGGGGTTGGCTCTACCTTAAATGTTTTCTAAAATTCTCCTGTGAAACTATCTGGTCCAGGGCTCATGTGTGCCCAGAGTTTCTTGATTACTGCTTCAATTTCCCCAGCTGTTATTGGTCTGTTCAACCTTTCTGTTTCTTCCTCCTTCAGTGTTGGAAGATTTCTAGAAATTTGTCCATTTCATTGAGGTTTTCAAAATTCTTGGCATATAATTTTTCATTGTATTTTCTGACACTCCTTTGTATTTCTGTGGTGTCAGTTGTTATTTCTCCTCTTTCATTTCTGATATTATTTATTTGGGTCCTCTGCCTTTTTTTTTTTTTTTTTTTTTTGATGAGTCTGCTTAAAGGCTTGTCGATTTTATTTATCTTTTCAAAGAACCAGCTCTTGGTGGTTGATCTTTTGAATTATTCTTTTCATCTCTATGTCATTCAGTTCTGCTCTAATCTTATCTATTTCCTTCCTTCTACTTGCTGTGAGATTTATTGTTGATTCTCCAATTCTTGAAGTTGTAGTGTTAGGTCTTTTATTTGCAATGTTTCTATCTTTTTTAGGTAAGCCTGTATTGCTATGAACTTCCCTCTCAGGACTGCCTTTGCTGAGTCCCATAGGCTTTGGGCTGTTGTCTGTTAATTTAATTTGTTTCCAAAAGTTTTTTGATTTCTTCTCTTATCTCATTATTGACCCCTCATTGTTCAGTAGTCTACTGTTCAGTCTCCATAAGTTAGCAAGTTTTTGAAGTTTCTCTTTGAGGTTGATTTCCAGTTTCCAGCCCTTGTGATCTGAGAAAAAGTTTGGTATTATTTCAGTTTTCCTCAATTTGCTGAGGTTTGCTTTGTGTCCTATCATGTGGTCTATCTTTGAAAAACACTCATGAGCATTGGAAAAGAATGTGTATTTTGCTTCTTTGTGATGTAAGGTTTTATATATGTCAGTTAAGTATATTTGATTCAGTGCATCATACAGCTCCACAATATCCTTATTGATGTTTTGTTTGGAAGATCTGTCCATTTTTGACAGTGGGGTGTTAAAATCCCCTACTATCAGTGTGTTGCTGTCTATACCTTTTTTGAACTCATCCAAGATTTTTCATATATATTTGGGTGCTCATATATTGGGGGCATATAAGTTTATAATGTTTATGTTTTCTTGATAGATTCTTCCTTTAAGTATTATAATGTGTCCTTCTGGGTCTCTTTTTATGACCTTTGTTTTGAAATCTATTTTGTCTGATATAAGTACTGCAACTCTTGCTTTCTTCTCTTCCCCATTTGCTTGGAATATTTTTTTCCATCCCTTTACTTTCATTCTGTGTAGGTCTTTTGCTCTGAGGTGGGTCTCTTGTAGGCAGCATATGTGTGGGTCATGTTTTCTTATCCATTCGGCTATCCTATGTCTTTTGATTGGGGCATTAATCCACTTACATTGAGAGTTATTAATGATAGAAACCTATTCATTTTTTCTCTTTGTACCTGTGTTTTTCTCTTTCTCTCTCTTTTCCTTCATCTTCTTAAACCAGTCCCTTTAGCATGTCTTGTAGTGCTTGTTTGGTGGAGAGGTATTCTTTTAGCCTTCTTTTGTCTGGGAAACTTCTTATTTCCCCTTCTATTTTAATTGAGAGCCTTGCTGAGTAGAACAGCCTTGGTTGTAGGCCCTTGGTTTTCATGACTTGGAATATTTGCTGCCATTTCCTTCTGGCTTGTAGTGTTTCTGTTGAGAAGTCAGCTCCTAGGCATATCGGGGCCCCCTTGTATGTTACTTTCTCCCTCACCCTTGCTGCCTTGAGGATTCTCTCTTTGTCTTTGATAGTTGCCATTTTAATGATGATGTGTCTGGAGTGGACCTCCTTGCGTCCCTCTTGAGTGGGGTCCTCTGTGCCTCCTGGATCCATGAGAGCCTTTCTCTCCTCAAATTAGGGAAATTTTCCATCATTACTTTTTCGAGGAGGTTCTCTATTCCTTGCTCCTCTTCTTCTCCTTCTGGTATCCCTATTATGCGGATATTATTGTGTTTCATGTTGACCTGCATTTCCCTAAATGCCTCTTCATTCTTTTTGAGTCTTTTTTTCCATTTCTTGTTCTTTCTGGGAGCTTTTTCCTACCTTGTCCTCCATCTCACTGATTCGATCCTCGGCTTCATCCAGCCTGCTTTGGATTCCTTCTACTGTGTTCTTCAATTCAGAAATGGTATTCTTCATATCCTCTTGTGTCTTCTAGAGAGTTTCTATGTCCTTTTCAAGGCTGATATAGTTTGTTGTAAGATCCTGATAGGTTCTCTGCAATTTCTCATAGTTATCTTAGAGCTGGCTGAGCTCATTGAGCTTCCTTAGAGCCATTGTTTTGAATTCAATATCTGATAGTTCCGTTGCCTCTATTTAATTTAGCTCTCTCTGTGGGGAGTCCCCTTTTCCACTCATTTGAGGGGAACTTCTTTTTCTTCCCATTTTTGTGATAGTCTATTAAGTAATTAAGTTATTTATTTATTTATTTTTGTTTGTGCTTCAACTGATCCCTCTAGATTTCGTGATTTTGTGAATTAAACTTATATAGTAGTAGGCGGGTTTTTATCTATCTATCTATCTATCTATCTATCTATCTATCTATCTATTTATCTATTTTTTCTTTAGTGTTCTTTCTGGGCCTGCCTCTGATGATATCAGTTTTTGACTCTATATGACCTTGAGTCCTTTGTTAGAGCCTTCCAGGAGTCTACTGTCTGTGTCTGACTCCTGCTTCGGGCAGCTCTGTGACCTCTTCGGCCAGGGATCTACTATTTCTTTGGATTACTCTGCACTCTCACACCAGCTCCATCAGTGTGCGGGGGATCTCCTGCCCACCTGGGCTCCAGAGCGCTTGCCCCAACCCAGTGGCACTTATTTGTGACCTGGCTCACTCGTCTGGCCCCCTGCCCGACAGGCACCCTGGCAGTGGTCAGTTTAGGGTGTTCTTTTCTGTGCTTTCCCCGCTCTTGGCTCTTTAGGGGGTGTCGCCTGCCCTGAGCAAAATGGAGACTATGGAAATGGGAGGGAGTCAGCTCCAGGACTCTCCAGTTAATCCTGTCTCCAGTTTCTCCTCCAGGGTCTCTGGGCAGCTCTGTGATCCCTTTGGCTTGGGATCCACTATTTCTGAGGGCCACTCTGCACTCGCGGGTCACTTGGGCCGGTTTATGCCTACCCTTGTGGATCTGTGCACTCCCTCACAGGCCCTGTTGGCGCCAACCTGTGAGAACCTCTGCCAGCCCATGAGGGTCTGCACACATGCTTGCCAACCCTCGCCAGACACTTGGCGCGCGCCTGCACTGGGTGGTTTCGGGCTGTCTACTGTGTGCTTTCAGCTTTTGGCTCTTTGGGGGTGTGGCCTGTTCCAGCACAGTGGAGACTACGGAAAGGAGAAGGAGTTGGAATTTCCCGGGTTCCCCCTCCTGTTCTTTCCCCAATGCCTCTGTCTCCTGTCTCTCCTCGAGGGTCTCTGGGCACTTCTGTGACCCATTTGGCCAGGGATCCACTATTTCTGTGGACCGCGTTGTATTCGCAGGCCATCTGGCTCCCGCGGGCATACTTCTGCCTCTTTGGGGGCATGCCCTGCCTATGCAAAATGGAGACTACGGAATGGGGAGGGAGTCAGGACTCCTCGGTTCCTCCTCCCATTCTTTCCCCAATGCCTCCGTCTCCAGTCTCTCAAGGCTCTATGCAGCTGTGTGACCCCTTTGGCCAGGGATCCTCTATTTCTTCCAGCTTGCCTGCACTTAGCCACCCAGCTCACACATAGCACAAGCTGTGTGCGGAGGGCACAAAAGGCAGGTTAATTGATTCCCTTATTCCTGAGCGAGATGGTAGCTGCAGAGTGGGAGGTGAGTTATCACCGGGGCTCCACTGGCAACCCTCTCAGTTCTCTTCACAAAGTTTTCCTCACTAATCTTTTCCCAGGCACCAGCCCACTCTGCTGTCGCCTCTACCCTGAGATCAAGGAGGGCGGCTGCCACTGCAAATTATTTGCATTGGCCCTTCAAATGTCTCTTTGCATCCCCAGCTGCCTGTCTCTGGCAGAGAGCCCCCCTAAGCTTTTCAGGGTTGTGTTTTGTCTGTGTGTTTTCCTGGTTTTAGCTGCTATAGTCTAGGGGGTCCCTGTTTATGGTTCAGACCCTGTTCTTCTCAGTGGGCTCCAACTGACCGTTTCAATGTCCCTCTGGTGCTGGTGCCCCTGGGCGCCCAGCCCACCCTCTCGAGTCGCCACCGCACTTCTCACCTGTTGGGATGTGTGAGAGTTGAATCTACTGTCTGTCCACGCCTCCAAGACTCCTCTCCCACTATTGTTCCATCGTTTTCCAGGTGATTTCTCCACTATTTAGTTGCAATTCCAGTTTGGTCTTAGGAGGAGGTCAGCGTGACTCCCATTCACTCCTCCGCTGTCTTCCTTTCCCCAACTGGGCTGAAAAGTTGAAGAAGAGAAAGTCATGATAGAAGATCCGAGAATCCTGAGACAAGGGGATCACACCTGCATTTCTCATCGTTCTCTATATGGACTGAACTGATCTCTCCCTATAGAAATAGGTATGACCACTAAAGCTGGACAGGATTAGCTGGAAGGTTTAAGCAGGTCTCTGTCACATCTCTGGAGCCTTAGTGCTATGGTTGAGTAGGGTGACTCTATATTAAGTCTTTTTGTTTATTTGTATCTTTATAACCAATCGGGAACTGCTTTTCACCAGAAAAAATGTTCTATTTAAATTATTAGCATTTTATCATATGTATTAAATTATTTTTATATACCACCCAACATTAAATATAGATGAGTTAAAAAATTAAATCAGTAAATAATTGCAAAGCAATAATTATTTTGTTGCTTGAAATATTGGTATAATGTGGTCTGTATCAATGGACTATGCTGTTTGAAATCATTAATCAACTGAACTATCACCCAATTGCCATCACATTTGTAGAGTGTCATCTGTCTATCATGTATCTACTAGGCACTAAGCACCCAGTAAGAACATACCAGGGAAGAAATGAGGAAATTAAGCCATGCTTTCCAAAATACAGGGCAAGAAATAGGGTTTTATGTTCCTATAATTTACCTTATGTAAAAAGCCCAGAGTTTTCTGGCCTAAATTTATTATAATGATATTGAGTTGGTGGGTCTAAGTATATGATGAATATGCTTGTTGGCATAACATTAAAATATGCCTATTACCAGAGGGAACATTTTAGGCTTTCTTATGCTTAACTACATGTTTCTCCAATATTTCTTCCTGTCAAAGTTTGTTCCTGCTTTGACATTTTCTCATAATGTACATTATCCCATCATGTATTCATGTGTTACAGGAAACATATTTAGGTGGTTCTAAATATCCATTACAAATTTTCTAGTTTGTAGGTTTTGAGTCATTTTATTTTGTATGTGTCATATATTTTACCAATTTAATAATATTTTACCAATTTAAACATGTTCAGCAATTCACAGCCCCAGTTCACACATTTTAAGAAACCTCACAAATGTACTTTATGTTGTTTCCTTTTAATGGCTCAATGCTAAATGATGTTGAACTTAATTGACAAGATCTTTCATTGATTTACCTAGTTTTGTTGTACTCACATCAAAAGCATAGCCGCCTTCTTTCAGGCTTTATATGTACTATTAGTATTTGTTGCCATTTTTTCCAAATCCAAATACCTTATAATATTCTTTTTACTCTTAATTTGAATTTAAGTAGAGAGTTTTAGAATGCAATTTCATCTCTGTTTTTTTTTTTGCCTCTTTCACCTTGCTGTCAGTGATTTTTACAACACCTAAATGTAGCTATTAATCCTTTATTGTATGCTTTTTCATTGAATCATTTATTTGTCTCTGATGACTTTATTTTCCTGAAGGAAGGAGAAAGTTGTCTTTTAGAAAGTGGAATAAAATTTCCTGCCTTTTTTATAAAGCACTGATACATACATTCTTTCACTTATATTAAGAGTTTCAGAGGGGAGAGTTATATTTTTAACATTGCCCTCTATTTGAACACATTGAAATTTTTCATGTAGACTGACATCACAAATGCTTTTTTTTTAAGTGCCCTTTTTTTATTGCCCTTTAAGATCATGGCTCAGTCTTTAGAAAGGGTAATAATAGGGGAGATAGAAAACTGATTTATTGTACTTGATAAAGTTAGACAAATAAAAGAATGTCAGGCAAAAGAGGGTGTTTTATTTTTAAGAGCATTTTTTTGCTAAAAGGAAGACTACCAAGCACCTTTCTTCCCCCCCTTCCTCACCAATGCTTTCTGGTTTTTAAAAATTTTTTTTTAATTTTAATTTTTATTTCAATACATTTTTCTCCATTTACCCATCACCACTCTCAGATGTTCCACTTCCCCCTCCTCCTCTCTTCAATCCTTCCCCACCTTTGCTTCGCTCAGGTGTCCTTCACACCTGTTCCTTGATCTGACCCTTTCCCTTCCCCTCCCTGCTAACACCCTCTCTCCCTCCGGTCCCTGTCAGTTTCTTCTTTCTTTCAATGTTGCTAGCCATATTTTCTTTGCCTGCTTGCTTTGCTGATTAGGTCCCAATTATAGGTGAGATCATACGGTATTTGTCTTTCACCGGCTGACTTATTTCACTTACTATAATGCTCTCCAGTTCCATCCATGCTGTCATGAAGGATAGTAGCTCTTTCTTTCCTTTTGCTGTGTAGTATTCCATTGTGTACATGTACCATAGTTTTTTGATCCACTTTTGTTTATGTGATGTATCATGTTTATTGATTTGCGTATATTGAACCATCCTTGTATCCCTGGGTTGAATCCCACTTGATCATGGTGGATGATTTTTTTTTTAATGTGTTGGTGGATGCAGTTTGCCAATATTTTGTTGAGGATTTTAGTGTCTGTTCATCAGCAATTTTGGCCTGTATTTTTATTTCTTGGTTGTGTCTTTCTCTAATTTTGGGATTAGGATAATGCTTGCCTTGTAAATAGAGTTTGGGAGTCTTCCTTCTTCTTGGATTTTCTGAGAAGGACAGGGGTTAGCTCTTCCTTAAATGTTTTGTAAAATTCTCCTGCGAAACTGTCTGATCCAGGGCTTTTGTGTGCCAGGAATTTTTTGATTACTGCTTCAATTTTACCAGCTGTTACAGGTCTGTTCAGGCTTTCTGCTTCTTCTTCATTCAGTGTTGGAAGATTACATTTTTCTAGAAATTAGTCCATTTCATCAAGGTTTTCAAATATCTTGGCATATAATTGTTCATAGTAATTTCTTACAATCCTTTGTATTTCTGCGGTATCAGTTGGAAAGAGGTATCTCGTCTTTCATTTCTGATATTATTTTTTGGGTCCTTTCCCCGCCTTTTATTTTTTATTTTTGATGCGTCTGCTTAAAGGCTTGTCGATTTTGTTTATCTTTTAGAATAACCAGCTCCTGGATTGGTTTATCCTTTGAATTGTTCTTTTAGTCTCTATGTCATTCAATTCTGCTCTGATCTTGATTATTTCCTTTCTTCTACTTCCTCGGGGCTTTGTTTGTTGTTTCTCCAGTTCTTGAAGCTGGAGGGTTAGATTTTTTATTTGAAATGTTTCTATCTTTTTTAGGTAAGCCTGTATTGCTATGAACTTCCTTCTCAGGACTGCCTTTGCTGTGTCCCATAGGTTTTGGACTGTTGTATGTTCATTTTCATTTGTTTCCAGACACTTTTTTATTTCTTCTTTGATTTCATTATTGACAAATTCATTGTTTAATAGCGTTATATCCAGTCTACATGAGTTTCAATGTTTTTGAGTTTTTTCCTTGAGGTTTGGTTCTAGTTTCAAGCCCTTGTGGTCCGAGAAAATGCTTGTTATTATTTCAATTTTCCTGAATTTGTTGATGCTTGTTTTGTGTTTTATCATGTAGTCTATCTTTGAAAATGTTCTGTGTTCATTTGAAAAGAATGTATAATTTGCTCTTTGAGATGTGAGGTTCTATATATGTCAGTTAAGTGCATTTAATATAATGTGTGGTTCAGTTCCACAATATCCTTATTGATGTTTTGTTTGGAAGATCTATCCATTTTTGACAGTGGAATGTTAAAATCCCCTACTATCAGTGTGTTCCTGTCTATATCTTTCTTGAAGTCCTGCAAGATTTTCCTCATATATTTGGGTGTTCCCATGTTGGGTGTGTATATGTTTATAATGTTTATGTCTTCTTGATGGATTCTTCCTTTGAGTATTATAAAGTGTCTTTCTGGGTCTCTTTTTATGGGCTTTGTTTTGAAACCTATTTTGCCTGATATAAGTATTGCTACACCTGCTTTTTTCCCCTGTCCATTTGCTCAGAATTTTTTTTCCATCACTTTATGTTCAGTCTGTGCAGTTCCTTTGCTCTGAGGTGGGTCTCTTGTAGCACCATATGTGTGGGTCATGTGTTTTTATCCATCCAGCTATCCTATATCTTAATACTGAGTCATTGAATCCAATTATACTTAAAGTTATTATTGATAGGTACTTACTCATTTTCTTTTTCTTTTTAATTTATTTACTTTTTAAATACATTTGTTTCTGCCTCCCCCACACCACTTTCCCTTGCCCCCTCCCTCCTTCCCGCCCTCAGCTCTTCCCCTTTGGTTTTGTCCATGAGTCCTTGCTATATGTTCCTTGATTTCCCCCTTCCCTTCCCTTTCCCTGCACCCCCCTTCCCTCTTGTCTCTGTTGATTTCTTTTCCTTTCAGTGTGGCTGGTCATATTTTCCTTGCATCTTTGCATTGCTGGTTAGGTTCCGCTTATAGGTGAGATCATATGGTATTTGTCTTTCGCCCCCTGGCTTATTTCGCTTAGCATGATGCTCTCCAGTTCCATCCATGCTGTCGCGAAGTTTAGTAGTTCTTTTTTTCTTTCTGCTGCGTAGTATTCCATTGTGTATATGTACCATAATTTTTTGATCCAGTCATCTACGGATGGGCATTTAGATTGCTTCCAAGACTTGGCTATTGTAAATTGTGCTGCTATGAACATTGGGGTGCATAGGTTCTTTTGTATTGGCGTTTTGGTGTTCTCAGGGTATAGTCCCAGCAGGGGAATCCCTGAATCAAAAGGCAGTTCCATTTTCAGCTTTCTGAGGAAATTCCACACTGCTTTCCACAGTGGCTGCACCAGTCTGCATTCCCACCAACAGTGGACTAGGGTTCCCTTTTCTCCACAGCCTTGCCAGCACCTGTTGTTTGTGGATCTGTTTACGATGGCCATTCTGACCGGTGTGAGGTGGTACCTCATGGTGGTTTTGATCTGCATTTCTCTGATGGCTAGTGATGCAGAGCATCCTTTCAAATGCCTCTGGGCCCTCTGTATCTCCTCCTTAGAAAAGCATCTGTCCAGGTCTTTTGCCCATTTTTTGATTGGATCGTTTGTCTTCTTGGAGTGGAGTCGAGTGAGTTCTTTATATATCTTGGAGATCAAACCTCTATCTGATGTATCATTAGCAAATATATTTTCCCATAGGTTTGGCTCCCTTTTCATTTTGCTGATGTTTTCTTTTGCCGTGCAGAAGCTTCTTATTTTGATGAGGTCCCACTTGTTTATTCTTTCCTTTATGTCCCTTGCTTTAGGAGACATATCAGTGAAATAATTGCTGCGTGGGATATCTGAGAGTTTCCTGCCAATGTTCTCCTCAAGGACTTTGATGGTGTTGCAACTTATATTTAAGTCTTTTATCCATCTTGATTTTATTTTTGTGTATGGTGTCAGCTGATGATCCAATTTCAATTTTTTGCATGTAGCCGTCCAGCTCTCCCAACACCATTTGTTGAAGAGGCTGTTATTGCTCCATTTTATGCTTCTGTCCCCTTTGTCAAATATTAGATGCCCGTAGAGACCTGGGCTTATTTCTGGGCTTTCTATTCTGTTCCACTGGTCTATGGGTCTGTTCTTGTGCCAGTACCAGATTGTTTTGAGTATGGTGGCTTTGTAGTAGAGTTTGATGTCCGGTATTGTGATCCCTCCTACTTTGTGTTTCTTTCTCAAAATTGCTGAGGTATTAGGGGTCGTTTATGGTTCCATATACATTTTTGAAATGTCTGTTCTATTTCTGTGAAATACGTCATTGGTATCTTAATAGGGATTGCGTTGAATCTATAAATTGTTTTGGGTAGTATGGACATTTTGAGGATATTAATTCTTCCAATCCATGAGCACGGTATATGCTTCCATTTATTTGTGTCTCCCTTAATTTCTTTTTTCAATGTTGTATAGTTTTCTGCATACAGGTCTTTTGTGTCTTTGGTTAAATTTATGCCTAGGTACTTTATCTTTTTCTTGCTATATTCAATGGTATTTTTTTTCTGATTTCTTCTTCTTCTATTGCATTGCTGGTGTACAAAAATGGCTTTGATTTCTGAATGTTGACTTTGTATCCTGCTGTTTTGCGAAATTCACTTATTAGGTTGAGGAGTTTTTTGGTAGAGTCTACAGGGTTCTCTATGTACACTCTCATGTCATCTGCAAACAATGATAGTTTTACTTCCTCCTTTCCTATTTTGATGCCTTTTATCTCTTTCTCTTGTCTGACCGCTGTGGCTATGAATTCCAATACGATGTTGAAAAGAAGCGGTGAGAGCGGACATCCTTGTCGTGTTCCCAATCTTAGTGGGAAAGCTTTCAGTTTTTGCCCGTTGAGTATGATATTAGCTTTAGGTTTTTCATATATGGCCTTTATTACATTTAGGAATGCCCCATGTATTCGCATTTTGCTGAGTGTTTTGATCATAAATGGGTGCTGTACCTTATCAAATGTTTTTTCTGCATCTGTCGAGATGATCATGTGGTTTTTGTCTTCTCTTTTATTTATGTGATGTATCACGTTTACTGATTTGCGTATATTGAACCATCCCTGCATCCCTGGGATGAATCCCACTTGATCGTGGTGGATAATCTTTTGAATGTATTGCTGGATGCTGTTTGCCAATGTTTTGTTGAGGATTTTAGCATCTATGTTCATCAGCGAAATTGGCCTGTAGTTTTCTTTCTTTGTAGGGTCTTTATCTGGTTTTGGGATCAGGGTGATGCTGGTCTTATAGAAGGAGTCTGCGAGTCTTCCCTCCTCCTGGATTTTTTAGAATAGTCTTAGGACAGGGGTTAGCTCTTCCTTAAATGTTTTGTAAAATTCTCCTGGGAAACCATCCGGCCCTGGGCTTTTGTGTGCTGGGAGTTTCTTGATGACTGCTTCCATTTCCGCAGCTGTTATTGTTCTTTTCAAACTTTCTGTTTCTTCCTACTTCAGTGTTGGAAGAGTATACTTTTCTAAAAATTTGTCCATTTCATCAAGATTTTCAAATTTCTTGGCATATAATTGTTCATAATAGTTTCTGGTGATCATTTGTACTTCTGTGGTATCAGTTGTTATTTCTCCTCTTTCATTTCTGATATTGTTAATTTCGGTCCTCTCCCTTTTTTTCTTGATGAGTCTGCTTAAAGGCTTGTCAATTTTATTTATCTTTTCAAAGAACCAGCTTCTGGATTGGTTGATCCTCTGAATTGTTCTTTTTGTCTCTATGTCATTCAGTTCTGCTCTAATCTTGACTATTTCCTTCCTTCTACTTGCTCTGGGATTTATTTGTTGTTGTTTCTCCAGTTCTTGAAGTTGTAGTGTTAGGTCTTTTATTTGAAATGTTTCTGTCTTTTTAGGTAGGCCTGTATTGCTATGAACTTCCCTCTCAGGACCGCCTTTGCTGTGTCCCATAGGTTTTGGACTGTTATCTGTTCATTTTCATTTGTTTTCAGAAACTTTTTGATTTCTTCTCTTATCTCCTTATTGACCCACTCATTGTTGAATAGACTACTGTTGAGTCTCCATGAGTTTGCAAGTTTTTGAGGTGTCTCTTTGAGGTTGATTTCTGGTTTCAAGCCCTTGTGGTCCGAGAAACAGTTTGGTATTATTTCAATTTTCCTGAATTTGCTAAGGTTTGCTTTGTGTCCTATCATGTGGTCTATCTTTGAAAAAGTTCCATGCACATTTGAAAAGAATGTGTATTTTTCTTCTTTGGGATGTAAGGTTCTATATATGTCAGTTAAGTCCATTTCATTTAGTGCATCATTCAGCTCCACAATATCTTTGTTGATGTTTTGTTTGGAAGATCTGTCCATTTTTGACAGTGGGGTGTTAAAATCCCCTACTATCAGTTTGTTGCTGTCTATATCTTCTTTGAAGTTGTCCAAGATTTTCCTTATATACTTGGGTGCTCCTATGTTGGGTGCATATACATTTACAATGTTTATGTGTTCTTGATAGATTCTTCCTTTAAGCATTATACAGTGTCCCTCTGGGTCTCTTTTTATGGCCTTTGTTTTGAAATCTATTTTGTCTGATACAAGTATGGCAACGCCAGCCTTTTTCTCATGCCCATTTGCTTGGAATATTATTTTCCATCCTTTTACTTTCAATCTGTGTAGGTCTCTTGCTCTGAGGTGGGTCTCTTGGAGGCAGCATATGTGTGGGTCATGGTTTCTTATCCATTCGGCTATCCTATGTCTTTTGATTGGGGCATTAATCCACTTACATTGAGAGTTATTAATGATAGAAACCTATTCATTTTTTCTCTTTGTACCTGTGTTTTTCTCTTTCTCTCTCTTTTCCTTCATCTTCTTAAACCAGTCCCTTTAGCATGTCTTGTAGTGCTTGTTTGGTGGAGAGGTATTCTTTTAGCCTTCTTTTGTCTGGGAAACTTCTTATTTCCCCTTCTATTTTAATTGAGAGCCTTGCTGAGTAGAACAGCCTTGGTTGTAGGCCCTTGGTTTTCATGACTTGGAATATTTGCTGCCATTTCCTTCTGGCTTGTAGTGTTTCTGTTGAGAAGTCAGCTCCTAGGCATATCGGGGCCCCCTTGTATGTTACTTTCTCCCTCACCCTTGCTGCCTTGAGGATCTCTCTTTGTCTTTGATAGTTGCCATTTTAATGATGATGTGTCTGGAGTGGACCTCCTTGCGTCCCTCTTGAGTGGGGTCCTCTGTGCCTCCTGGATCCATGAGAGCCTTTCTCTCCTCAAATTAGGGAAATTTTCCATCATTACTTTTTCGAGGAGGTTCTCTATTCCTTGCTCCTCTTCTTCTCCTTCTGGTATCCCTATTATGCGAATATTATTGCGTTTCATGTTGACCTGCATTTCCCTAAATGCCTCTTCATTCTTTTTGAGTCTTTTTTTCCATTTCTTGTTCTTTCTGGGAGCTTTTTCCTACCTTGTCCTCCATCTCACTGATTCGATCCTCGGCTTCATCCAGCCTGCTTTGGATTCCTTCTACTGTGTTCTTCAATTCAGAAATGGTATTCTTCATATCCTCTTGTGTCTTCTTGAGAGTTTCTATGTCCTTTTCAAGGCTGATATAGTTTGTTGTAAGATCCTAAGAGTTTCTCTGCAGTTTCTCATAGTTATCTTTGAGTTGGCTGAGCTCATTGAGCTTCCTTAGAGCCATTGTTTTGAATTCAATATCTGATAGTTCCGTTGCCTCTATTTAATTTAGCTCTCTCTGTGGAGAGTCCCCTTTTCCACTCATTTGAGGGGAACTTCTTTTTCTTCCCATTTTTGTGAGAGTCTGTTACGTATTTTTGTCCTTTACTTTTCTTTCTGGGCTTGCCTCTAATGATGTCACTTTTTGACCTTATAGGGCCTTAGGTTGTTTGTTTGAGCCTTTCAGGATTCTAATGCCTGTGTCTGATTCTTGCTTGGAGCAGCTCTGTGACCCCTTCGGTCAGGGCTGGGCTATTTTTTGGGATCTCTCTGCGCTCTCACGCGGGCTCCTTGAGCGCGTTCCCAGCGCGGCAGGGTCCTCCACCTGCCTGGGCTCGCATGTGCTTGCCCCAGACCAGGGAGCTTATTCGAGACCTCGCGTACTCATCTGGCCCCCCTTGGGACGCGAGCTTCGCGGCACTGGTCAGCTTAGGGTCTTCTATTGTGTATTTTCCCCGCTTTTGGCTCTTTGGGTGAGTTGCTTGCCCTCGACAAATGGGGACTACGGAAATGGGAGGAAATCAGCTCTAGGACTCTCCGGTTAATCCTGTTTCTGGTCTCTCTTCCAGGGACTCTAGGTAGCTCTACTAATTTTGTGAGCCGCTCCGCAATCGTGGCGGGCAGGTCAATTTACACCTGCCCTTGCTGCTCTGCGCACTCCCTTGCAGGCCGTATGGGTGCCAGTCTGTGTGAGGCCTTGCAGGCCGGTGCAAGCATTCACCAGCCCACACGGGTCACACATACGCTCGCCAACCCTCGCCAGTCACTCGGCGCAAGTGTGCGCGCCTGCTCTGGGTGTTTTGGGGGTGTCTATATGTGCTTTTCGGCTTTTGTCTCTTTGGGGGTGTGGCCTATTCCCATGCAATGGAGACTACGGCAAGTAGAAGGAGTCGGGACTCCCCGGTTCCTCCTCCTGTTCTTTCCCCAATGCCTCCGTTTCTAGTCTCCCCTCAGGGGCCTCTGGCCATTTCTGTGACCCTTTCGGCCAAGGATCCACCCCCTGTGCGGACTGTGTTTCAATTGCAGGCAGTCTGGTTCCTGCGCGCCCCGCTTCTGCCTCTTTGGGGTCACGCCTTTCCAGCCCACAATGGAGACTACTGAACGGGGAGGGAGTCGGGACTCCCCCATTCCTCCTCCTGTTCTTTCCCCAACGCCTCTGTCTCCAGTCTCTCCTCAAGGCTCTCCCAGCCAGTCTGCACTCAGCCCTGCAGCTCACATGCGTACAAGCTGTTTGCAGAGCGCACAAAAGGCAGGTTAATTGATTCTCTTATGCCTGAGCGAGATGGTAGCTGCAGAGTGGGAAGTGCGTTATCACCCGGGCTCCACCGGCCGCCGTGTCAGTTCTCTTCACAAAGTTTTCCTCACCATTCTTTTCCCAGGCACCAGCCCACCCCGCTGCCGTCTCTACCCAGCGATCAAGGAGAGTGGCTGCCGCTGCAACTTTTGCGTTTGCCCTTTAAATGTCTTTTTGCATCACCGGCCACCTGTCTCTGGCAGAGAGTGCCCCTAAGTTTTTTGGGGTTGAGTTTTGTCTGTATTTTCTTGGCTTTAGCTGCTGTAGTTTAGGGGTTCCTGTTTATGATTCAGACCCTGTTCTTCTTGGGGGGAGCTAACTGGCCATTTCAATGTCCCTTTGGTGCCAGTGCCCGTGGGCACCCAGCCCACCCTCTCGAGCCTCCACCGCACTTCTCACCCGTTGGGATGTGTGAGAGTAGAATCCACTGTCCGCGGCACCAAGGCTCCTCTCCCACTATTGCTCCACTGCTTTCCAGGTGATTACTCCATTATTTAGTTGCAATTCCAGTTTGGTTTTGGGAGGAGGTCAGCGTGATTCCCATTCAATCCTCCACCATCTTCTCTCTCCTCATTTTCTCACTTTGGATCTGTGCTCCTCTCTCAACCTTTCTCTTCATCTTCTTAAAGCAGTCCCTTAAGCATACCTTGTAGTTCTGGTTTGGTGGAGGTGTATTCTTTTAGGCTTCTTTTGTCTGGGAAACTTCTTATTTCACCTTCCATTTTGATTGAGAGCCTTTCTGGGTAGAGTAGTCTTGGCCACAGGCTCTTGCTTTTCATTACTTGGAATATTTATTGCCAGTCCCTTCTGGCTTGTATTATTTCTATTGAGAAGCCAGCTGCAACTGGGTCAGGGCTCCCTTGTATGTTACTACTTGTTTCTCCCTTGCTGCCTTTAGGTTTCTCTCTTGTCTTTGATATTTGCCATTTTAATGATGATGTGTCTTGGAGTCAGCCTTATTGGGTTTCTCTTGAATGGGACCCTCTGTGCTTCCTGGATTTGTGTAATTTTTTTCTCTCCTCAAATTAGGGACGTTTTCCATCATTACTTTTTCAAACAGGTTCTCTATCCCTTGTTCCTCTTCTCCTTCTGGTATCCCTATTATACAGATATTACTGCGTTTCATGTTGTCCTGCATTTCCCTAAATGCCTCTTCATTCTTTTTTGAGTCGTTTTTCATTTTCTTGCTCTTTCTGGGAGCCTATTTCTACCTTGTCCTTCAGCTCACTGATTCAATCCTCTGCTTCATTAAGCCTTCTTTTGATTTCTTCTGTTGTGTTCTTTAATTCAGAAATTGTATTCTTCATGCCCTCTTGCCTCTTATTGATAATTTCTATGTCTTTTTCTTGCTGATATAGTTTACACTAAGTCCCTCATAATTTCCCTGTAGTTTTTAGTATTTCTCTCTGAGCTCACTGAGCTTTTTGGGCTTCCTTAGAACCATTGTTTTGTACTCAATATCTGATAGTTGACTTGCCTCTATGTCATTTAGTTCTCTTTGTGGGGATTCCTCCTTTTCCTTTTATTATGGTGTGTTTCTTTTTCTTCCCATTACTAATGAGACTCTTCTTTTTTGCTTCTGCTTCTTAAATTGATCTGTCTTGACTTCCTGGCTTTATGGTGTGAACTTCTATTGTAGGAAGCCACTTTTTTCCCCTCTCTTTCTGTATCTCCCTCGTATGATTTCATTTGTTGACCCCATCTGAGCTTAAGCAGTCTTTAAGAGACTTCCAGGAATCTACTTTTTGTTTCTATTTTCTCCAGTTGTTAATCTAGTCACTCTGCTTTCAGCAGTTAGGCCCAGCAGAGTCCCTTCTATGGCGGAGGGTCTATTGGGTCCTTTGATGCTGGTGCCACTCAGAGGAGTAGTCTGCCTGAGCAATATGGCTGTTACCATATGTGGGAGGAATCAGCACCGGGATCCCTCTGGATACTTTCTCAGTTCCCTCCCCTACGCCTCTGACTCCAGACTGTCCTCAAGCATCTCTAGTCTACTCTGCATCCCTTTTAGCCAGGGATCTACTATCTGTGACTGCCACTGTGTACTCAGCACCCGGGCCTGTGCAACATGGGGCCGGGCCCAAGACTCTTTGGAGCAGGGCTATTGTGTCCTTTCACTTTGCTGCTGCTCAGGGGAGTGGACTGCCCTAAGCAAGATGGCTGCTGCTATTTTGGGGGAGGATTCAGCACCAGGATTCTCCCAGTTACTTTCTCAGTTCTCTCCTCAACACCTCTATTGGCTCTGATGCTATAGGCTAGAGATCCCTGCTCATTGTTTAAACCCTGCTCTTCTCAGGGGGATCCAACTGGCTGTTTCAATATCCCTCTGACGCTGCCACTCATGGGTGCATAGCCCACCTTCTTGAGCCCCTACCATACTCCTTACCAGTTAGGTTGTGCTAAAACTGAGTCCTCCCTCTGTCCAAGGTTTTAAGTCTCCTCTCTCACAACTGTTCATTTGTTTTCCAGGTGATTCTTCCACAATTTAGTTGTAATTCTAGATTGGTCCTGGGAGGAGGTCACTCACTCCTTTGCCATCTTGAATCTCTCTAACGCTTTCTTATTATGATATGTTTTTCTGTGGGTAATGCAGAAATTCTTTTTTACTGGTCATTTTCAAGGAACCTTCTTGATCCTGCTCCTCTATAGGTATTTTTATGTGGCAATGCTGACCATCCATATACAAGATACCCATGAGGTGTAGATAGGAAGGCCTTTAGTCTTCCTATTGGCTATGTTTTAGTACTATAATTTGTTCAAGAAATTCTGCTTATGAAGCTGGTTTCTTATATAATAAAATTCCACAAAATTACTCTTTCCAAGAAATAACATTTTCTTTAACTGAACACAAAAACATCTTTGATGTTCTCATTCAGTTTTTTTCAAGGGAAACTAATGTTGATGACTTTCAGTGCTTCAGCATTTGACTGTTTCTGTTGCTTTGGGAGTTGTAGACTTTAAAAATAATTAATTATGGGTTGTTTTTACCCATTTGTTGCATGTACTTTATACAAGTTGAACTGATTTTTCCCATTTAATTTGTAAGTCTGCAGACAATGCATGCTTTTTTGCATGGTGGTTCGAAAAACTCTTTGTAGCTCTGAGATGTTCAGTTGACTCTGACAATCCTAACAACATATTTCCTTTCTTCCTTTCCTAATCAATTAACGTTTGATTACTGCATACTAACTGCTGTAGATCATGAAAGGGATGCAGAAGATGGTCCATTTCCTTAAAGAAATGCACAATTCAACTGAGAAGATAAGGTGCCATTTTGTTTAAAGAAATTTTTGGCAGGGAATTAGAGAAGGCTTCCTTTTTCTTGCCGTGCACTGCATCCATTATGGCCTTTGATGAGTCAGAGGGTGGTAGTTAGGAATGCTCAAACATTCAGCAAGCATTCCCAGAAAATTTTTTGCAAATAACTCAATAATCACACATTATTCTTTGTTGGTGAGTTCTCTTTGTCTTTCTGCTTCAAGTACCTATGTATAAAATCCAAAGGAAGGATCTTTCTATTTCCCTCTCTAGAAAAAAAAAAAACAAAGAGATAGTTTATGAGCTTGTGTTTTATTTACATGTGCATGTGATGGTTAATTTTATGTGTCAATTTGACTTAGCCACAGGGTGCCCAGATATTCAGCTTACTACTATTTCTGGGTGGGGCTGTGTCAGTGTTTCCAGATGAGATTAGTATTTGAATTGTTAAACTGAGTAAAACAAAATATTCTCCCCAAAGTGAGTGGATCTCAGCCTATCAGATATGAGCCTGAACAGAACAAAAAAGCAGAGAAAGGGAGAATTTACTCTCTCCTTGCTTGATTGCTTGACCTGAGACATTGATCTTCTGCCCCTTGACTGAAACTTACACCATCAGCTCTCCTGGTCCTCAGTCCTTTGGACTCAGACTGGAACTATACTGCTGGCACTCCTGAGTCTCCCAATTGAAGAAGGCAGATTGTGGAAGGCTAATTTTTGCATTCGTGCTTGCAAGACACTTCTTGCCTCCATAATCGTGTGAACCAATTACTTATATATAAAAAAAAACTCTCTAAATCTCTCTTTCTGTCTGTATACACAGAGAGAACATATATGTTCTGTCTCTCTGGAGAACCCTGGCTAATACAGTAAAAATACAAAATATATCATTTTTACATTTATGTGGAGAATATACATACATATATTTGTTTTTGTACATATATAAATTTTTATGTACATATGAAATATATATAAATGTTTATTCTTATTTCCAGATTATGAATCACTTGACAGTGATATATAAAATACATAGAATATATGAATGTTCCATATGTACATGTATTTAATTATGAATATGTTCTGTTTATATTTATAAGATATAGAAGTATTCTAATTTTGTATAGTATGTGAATATCATATATAGAGAGAATATTATATATAACATATACAATATATATGCACATATTCTAAACCCAGTAATTTTGAATTTTTCTGAACATAAAATTTACCTAAAACAATTGTTAAAAACACAAAAACACAGTCCTAAGCTCCTCCAGTCCAGACCTACTTAATCACAATTTCCAGGAAGAAATCCTGGTTATCTCCATATTTCATAATCACCCCAGATAATTTTTATCAGGAAGATTGACAGCAAATATACCATATTCAATTAAACTTATTCATGGGCTTTCTAAGATGGCTACCGTTCAGTTTTCCAAAATTTTCTCTTGTGGTTCCCTTCATCTATGTTCTCACACATAGCACAAGACCTCACGGTGTCCATACTTTCAAGTCTTTGCACCTGATATTTTGTCCTTTTAGAATGGTCTCCCCTTTCTCTTTTTTTAGTAATCACATCAGCCCCTATTATTATTAAATAATAATAGCCACTAACTTTTTAAGTTGTCATAGACCATCAATATATACTTTGCTAACTACTTTACTCACATTTCCTCATGAAGCTATCTATCATGACCCTCCATGCCTATGTATTGGTATTTTCCCCATTTCACAAATGAGTCTTATAATAGTTTACCAAGTTCATAGGGCTGTAATGATAGACAAAGAACTTAAACTCTGGACTACCAGATTCTAGATGTCTGGGTGTCTTCTGCTGGGTGTCTTAATACTGCACTTTGGAATATTGTAAAACAAACAAACAAATTTTGAAGAATGAGCGACACATATTAATATCATCATTGACCAAGACTCACTAACTCAATATCTGATAAAACTTAGGTAATGGGACAAATGCTGTTCTATGTGATGTCAATATACTGTTTGCAAATTATGCATAAAGAATTGGATGTCTTTGTTCTGTTCCTGATTTGATACTATACTGTGATACGACAATGAGAAGTTTGAGGTGGAAACTGTCTCATAGTTTATATGTTGAGCATATAATGTTCCTCTTGCTGCTGTAGTATCAGGATTGTTCATCCTGAAATTAGTGAGATTTAGGTCTAAATTCTACCTCTATTACACAATGTTTATTTTCACTTTGACTGATAAAGTCTACCAAATTCAATTTTTTATCAGTATAATGAGTTCAATAATTTAAACTTGGCTTATTTTTTTGTAATTTAATTTTTTTATTTTGGAAAATTTTAAACATATACAAAATTAAATAGAAAGATATAATATAATTTTACTTGTCCATAACCCAATTTAAACAATTATCAGCTCATTGTCAATTTTGTTTATCTCTACCTTCAAAATTAGAGTTGTTTGAAGATTAGATTTAATAATTCTCTTAAAGGTATTTAAAATAGTGCCTGGCACATAGATAGATACTCAATTCAAGTTGAATTAATTTTATTTTAGGGGAATGAGCATTGCATGTTATTTCATGGCCCCATTTTCAAAACCATTTTCTGTTTCTATTAAAAAAAAAAATTGACCTGTCTGATGCAGCTCCATGGCTTGGGGGACAGTCTGTGAACCTGAAGATTATTGGTTCAATTCCCACTCAGGGCACATGCCTGGGTTGCTGGCCATGTCCCTCGCTGGGGACATGCTAAAGGCAACCAATCGATGGTTCTCTTACACATCAGTGTTTCTCTCCCTCTTTCTCCCTCCCTTCTCCTCTCTCTAAAAAATACATAAAATCTTTAAAAATATATAAGAAATTACTTCAAAATTGAAGAAAAAGGAAGTAAATGTCTGGGTGTCTTCTGCTTTTTTATCCCTTTTAGTCAAAGGCGAGTCAAACCAAGCTCAGGCACCCCACATAAAATTGGCTTAAATTGAATATAAAGCATACGTCAGAACTATAAGATTTTTTATATGATTTCCTTTTTAAAAAGAATTGATCAATTTGAGAGAGAGAAACAATACTTTGTTGTTCTACTTATTATGTATTCATTGGTTGTTTTTTTGTATGTACCCTGACCAGAGATCATACCCATAACCTTGGCATATCAGGATGATACTCTAACCAACGGAGCTAGCTGACCAGGGCCCCAGGTCTCCTTTTAACATGTGTTTCTTATCTTCATTCTCATTTTCTCTGCCAGGACTTTAGCTTTCCATTTTTGGCTATTGCCTTCTCTTCACACCCCTGGCATGGCCCCTAGCTCTTCCTACTATTCCTCATGACCTCTCTATGCTGTGGGTCTCCATTTTTTTTCCTGCACCTACATTGTGTTATGGACTATCATGCCCTTGCCACCTATGGTGTGTTTTCTTATTTTCTCATTACAAATTGGGCCGAATTCTCCAATAAAAACTCTCCATCTATTTCTCATTTTCTCATCTGTTCCTTGCACCCAGTACTAAGAGCCCTACATGAGAGACACTGTCTCTTTTTTTCTGAAACAAAATTTTATTCTGTGTCCTAAATATACTTTTCATGTTCATAATACACCAAATGTTATAGAGAATCAAACAGACAGAGGAGGGCTGTTTTGTAACTAGATGCCAGAAACATTTTGCTTGTACATGTATAATGGATGTCCAAAGAGCATGCCAGGAGTTACTGAATCAGGACATGAAATTACTAAAAGAGAAAAAAGTAATTTGACTGCATTTAACCTTCTTTCCTTCATAATTATTTTGCTCTAGTTCATAAAGCTTTGACATACATTGTATATATCCTCTCTGACTACTGAAAAAGTCTCAAGGCAGTGTTTGACACAACAGTGTGATAATGTTCTGTACTTTTAATAGTCATTTTTCTTATGTAATAGTGTCCAAGTGTTCATAGAATGAGATCATAAATCTGAATGAACCCTAAGCAAAATTTTGCAAAAAGCGTTTCTTTTCAGCTTCTAATCATGCTTAATTCTTCTACATCCCAATTTTACTCCATTTTAGACACTTACTGAGCATTCATAGGGACCTTGGTATATTTATTTGACTTCTTTACCTCTTTGCCCACAACCTATCAAAATATGAAATCAGAATGGAACAGACATCAGAATTTTAGCTTTGGAATCAGATAGTTCTGGTTTCAATACAAAGTCCTGACAATTGGTATGACCCATAGTAAATAACTTGCTCCACTATTTAACTTATTTAATGTTTATTATAGTTTTATTATTTTCTTTCTATAAATGGGAACAATAATTGTACCCAGTTCTCAAAACTATTATAAGGATTGCATGAGATATTATATGCAAAGTTCCAGATACTGATGTGACTTGGTTGTGAAGGAGAAGATTTGATTCTTAACCAGAATCTTTCTTTTCTCAGAATATATAAGCCTGTAATGTGTATGGTATTATAGTATGAAGCCAAGAAATAAAGAGAAGGCTGAAATTCAGAAAGGCTGCAATGGATGAATTAGGAAAGAACCAATAGCAAAGATGTGTCATAAGAGACCAAGGCTAAGATCATCCACACCCTTGTATTCCCAATTACCCTGTATGGAGACAAAAGTTGTATGTGAAAGTTAATAGGAAAAAAAATGATTCACGTGAAATTTGGGTTGGAGGCGAGCTCTGAGAATACCCTGTAACACCAAAAGACAAACAAGTGAGTCCTAAGCAAGTTAAGCCTGAAATATCACTGGAAACAAAAATGACAGAACTGAAGCTATCCTACTTCAGGCACATCATGAGAAGGTCATTGTTTGAAAAATCTTTAATGCTGGGAAAAATAGAAGACAGGAAAAGATGAGGAAGAACAAATAGATGATTGACTGAATCCATAAAAGAAGCTGTAGACATGACCTACAGGAGCTGAGTAGGACTACTGAGGACAGGACATTGTGGACCTTACTTGTTCATAGGATTCCCAGGAGTCAGAGCTGACTCAACAGCATGTAAAACACACATAATATGTATATAGTATGTAGTATTTAACTACACATTTGCATATATGTGTATATACCTATACACACACATGCGCATATGGTATGTATATTGTATGTGTATAGCACATGATATATAGTATAGTACATAGTATATACATATGCATACATGTATACATACATTTATAGATGAATATATATGTATAGGTATATTTATATATAATCCTGTATACACACAGCCAGGTACACATATATGCTTATTTTTGTTACAATAAAAGGGTTTGGCATCTCCCTTTTCAAAGATATTGATGGCTCTTTATGTGGCTGGGGCTTTTTTGATATTGTTATTGGAAGAGATTAGTCCTGTTTCATGTATCCCCAAAAGCACACATTATAAAGCTCTATTCATTTCTCTTCTAAAGAAAGCTTATTTCTTTTGTATTGTTGTCACACTTAATTTGTATGTTCAAAGTAAAAATGGCTTTAACAGTGAGTGAGAAAAATTACTACCTTTAAAAGGAATATCATAGAATGGGAAAAGCATTTAAAAACAAATGTGTGGGAATATTTTCATCATTGTGTAAGTTTGTTTTTAAAAATATTAAGTATATCACCTATAATACCTGTCATATCTGCATACTTTTCTCAAAAATGGGATTTTGAAATTTTCTAAGCTGTTTCAGTATCTTCTACATGAGAAGTTTTAATGGATTTGATCACTGGATCATAGTTTAAAAAATATACATTCAGACTGGCTAAAAATACATTTGATGATAACAAGAAGGATGGTAGAAATCTATTTTTAATCAAAACCTTATATTAATGATAATTGAGGTTAAAAAATCAGTTCCATGTTTTAGTAAAAACATTCAACAAAGTCCTTTTCAACAATGGTTTTATATATCTCCATGAGGTGACTTTCATAGTTCTAATAGTCATTAAGACCAATTATTGGAGCCCTGTAAATTTGAACCAAGGCTTCTCAAAGCCTTATGACAAAGTTTTAAAGCAAGATATTAAAAAAAATTTTAAAGTACATACCATTTGACTTCTCTCATTGAAAATGCTATTATTTCATACAATGTGTTCAGTGAGAAAAATGGTTTTATGTATATATCAATCAATATTTCTTTGTTCATCTTTATTTCATTCATTAATTACTATTTTTATCTTATTAGATGTCTAATAAATGTCAGTGAATTGAGCACTTATTTATTGTATACATAGATGAGTATAAATAGATGGTAGTATCTACTCATTTTTATAATGATCAATTTAGAAGATCAAAAGTGTTTCAAAACAATGTCTTGACATAAGCACTACTTATATTATTGTCAAGACAGCATTAAGACAATTTATAAATTCCCTTTAGGGGAAATAAATTAATGGTCAAGTGAAGAAGAATGCATGAGTCTGTCCTCCATTTCTTCCACCTGCCTCCCTCTCCTACGGTATTAGTGTCTTAAAGCTGCCATAACAAAGTACCATAAACAGGGCAGCTTAAAACAAACAAACAAAATTATTCTCTGACAGTTCTGGAGACTAGAACTGTAAATCAGGTATCAGTTGAGCCATTTTACCTCTAAAAGGCTCTGAGGAAGTATCCTTCCTTGCCTCTTCCTAGCTTCTGGTGGCTTGTGGCATTCCTTGGCATTCCTTGGCTTGTAGCTGCAATACTCCAATCTCTGCTTCCCTTGTCACATGACCCTCTTCCCTGTCTGTCTCTGTTTATAAGCCATTTGATTTAGGGCTAACCTATATACAGTATGACCTCATCTTATCTTAATTACATTTGCCAACACCCTATTTTCAAATAAGGTCCTATTCTTAGATACTGGGGATTAAGACTTGAACATAGTTTTGGGGATACATTCAACCCACTACATGTTCTCTTTCAAATCTTTCCTCTCTTTTATTTCTGCCCCATCATTGCTTGACTTTTGTCTTAGTAACAATAGGGGCCACTGATTTTTCTGTGAGTTCTCCATATGCAGAGAGTCTTTGAGAAGTACCAAAAGGCCATGGACCAAGTGGAACATGAGGCTCTTAACTGAGGGAAGGGTTGGGCTAGAGCAGGTCGTGGAAGGGTTATGTGGTATGATTTAGGGGTCACAATTTGCTCATTCATCCACTGCATGTCTCTGGGATCTAGAACCTAAGGGACAGCAACTGAATATCTCTTCTCTTCTCTTATTCCATTGTGGCTTCCCTCCAGAGCACCAGAAATTATGCCATAGAACATGACACTGATAACATGAGATACCTGAAATTCAACTCCAAGGGGGAACCAGTCATTCTTTCTGGTTACATGCAGTGGGAATTGGATCAACTACATCAGCCAACCTTTAATCTTTGTGTCTTGAAAAATCCTACCACCCATCCCAGCCTATAAGATAGAAGTGTTCCCATTTCCTAGGTAGTCTGAAGACATTTTTACTTCAGTTAAACATTTCCATGCACTTTAGTCATCTAACACTTATTGTGCATTCACAAGTACAGGCTTGATATAAATACTGCATAAAAATACGTGCCTTGCCCTGTCTGGTGTGGCTCAGTTGGTTGGAGCATCATCCCATAATCAAAATTTGCAGCTTCAATTCCCAGTCAGGCACATACCTAGGTTGCAGGTTCGTCCCCTGGTCCTGGTGCCTACAATCCCCCATCCAGGTGTATACAGGAGGCAACCAATCAATGCTTCTCCTTTACATTGGTGTTCCTCTCTCTCCCTTTCTTTCTCCCTGTCTCTAAAAATTTCCTCAGGTGAAAATAAAAAAAAAGCCTTAATTATTATGCTTAAGTTGATGAGTTTTATTTTTTAGCCTCTAGAGTCCTGTGCTATATTCTTTAATTTCCCATTTTCTTCTTTGTTATGACTAGGTCTCTGATACTCATTCTGGCAATACATCAGATTTCCCTGTTTCATAATTTTTATTCCTTCCCCTCTTTCAAACAGTAGTTCCCCCATCCCTGCTTTCTGTCTCATCTCTCTGATTCATGTCTTTCCATTATACAGAATCTATCTTGCCTAATACCATTGTCAATTTATCTCATTTACTTTTTTTTCCCCTCTGTTGATGCCCAGTCATTCCATGTTTTATGCTTTGTTTCAACTAATACATTAGACCTGAGCATTTTGGTAATGCCAAATTCACTTGTAGATTATATTTCCAGTGTAGGCCCAGGGGAAATTGCTTTTTTGTCCTCCTTATCTTTGAGACTACCTTACTATTAATGATAGTCTTAATAGCTGAGCCTGCTGGCCCAAAGAGATAATTTGAGAGAACCAATAGATGGCAGACATTTGGTTTTATGAAAAGCAGAAATTGTTTCCCAAGTAGAACACAGAGTTCTTTCAGCAATAGAATGCAGTTTTACTTTTCGAATGCTAAAGAACATGTCTGTTATTCAGCCCAATTGTCATTTATGCTGTGACAGAGTCTGCCTCCTATGCTGTAGTAATAGTGGAATTTTTCACAATACCATTGCTCCTTCACACATTTTTTTTTTCTGTGAACTCTTTAATGAGAGAGATATATACAGGGTGGGGCAAAAGTAGGTTTACAGTTGTGAGTACACTAAACACAAGAGTTAATTCTTATATTATTATTTTTATTGTATTAGTTTCCATATGAATAACTGTAAACCTACTTTCACTCCACACTGTATTTTTTAGATTAGTATGCATAGGATAAAATTATTGGAGGCATCTTATATATATTTCTTTATATTTTCAACCTTTAAACCAGAAGCATAAATAATAATTATAAATTATTTTGCTGGCCTCCACCTTTGTTTCTATTTTCCCACTGGCTGCAGGAAAGGGTTAGTACCTGTTTTTCTTTAAAAGTTTCAATTCCCTATTTTAGCTTGCCATCTTCTAAGAAATGATCTGGTAGCTGAAATACTTACTTGCAACTATTCCTAGTTTCTTATTTTCAAGCTTACTTACTGCTTATAGCCTTCTACTGCTTTCTTCACTTTCCTCTATAATCTTCATAGTTTTTCTGTCTCCCTCCTTCACACTTGTCATATTTCTTCAGAGTGTATCAAAAAAGAGTATTAGAGTGTGTTTGTTTTTGTTTAAATCATTGCTCTATTGGCCACATGTAGTCATTCTTTTAGTGACTGTCATATAGCAAATCTCTGCAAAAGCTTTCTAGTTTGAATTCAACAGCAGGGATATTTTTCAGTACCTGGTGTTTCCTGAATCCTCATGTAGTTGATCGGCTTTGACTCAAGGACATTGCTATATTTCCCTTGTCTTCAAAATGGCCTCCCATGAGCTTGCTTAAACACTGCAAACTCTGTATGATGTATGGTGGTCAGAGCTTTTTTTTTTTTCACCAGTGCTCCTGCCTTGCCTTAAAAGCCTGATTATTTTTTTCCTTTTTGCAAAAAGTGCATGTTCATGTATCTGTTATTTCTACCAGTTAATGGTATTATAACAAAGATTGGGGAAACTGAGATATTTGGAGTCTGACACACCTGAATGTGTACTCTACCTAGCTTTGCTGCTGATTTTTTGGGAGATCTTTAGCAGTTAATTAACTACTGTTATCCATAAATTCTTCATTTGTGAAGTGGGAATAATAATAGCATCTCAAACACAGGGTTTGCTGGAGAACTTTATGTGACTGTGTATGTGACTATGCCAGACACATAGGGAATGTTCAATAAATGTTGCCTATTATGTTTTACAAATAAATCTGGAACTTTCTTCAATATATTACAGTTTATATTTTTGTAAACAAATGAAATACATGCTCATATTATATCAATGTTTTTTTTTGTCCTATCATAACTCATCTAGTTAAGCCTGGCAGTTTGTTCTTATCTAAGTGTGTATGTGTTTCTACTCTTTATAAGTAGATATTTACATAATACTTTAACATTCTTTATTTTTTAATAAAATATTTTAAAAATACTGAAAAACCAGACAATTAAAATTACCCATAATTTAATCGTGTATCTGTATCTGTGTATGGTATATAGGTATGAGGGGGACCCCCAAAAAACAAAACTTATTTATAAAAGATTTTGTATTTATTCTTACATGTTTAAACTTCAGTCACCTTCAAAGTACTCTCCATTTGATTTAATACACCTATTGATATGTATTTTCCACTGCTCGAAACAGTTTTTGAACTTGTCAATTTTGATGCCTTTAATGCTTCTATCGTTTTTTTGTTTCAACTCTTCCACATCAGCAAACATTTTCCTTTGAGGACATTTTTGATACAGGGAGACCAAAAAAAGGTTTCTCAGGCTGAGACTGGGTGAATAGGGAGGGTGGGGCATGGGGTCATGCTGTTTTTGGTCAAAAACTGCTGAACACCCTGCGTGGCATGGGCAGGTGCACTCGTAAATCACCTATCATGAAATGGGCAAATATGTTGAAAGAGTCTTCAAAAAAAATTCACTTAAGCTGAACACAGTTTCTCACAACAATGCCAGCTGGTACACTGATACAGATGGGTTCCTAGAATGGTCACCTAGCAGTGGAAACCTGTACTACAAGGGGCCTGCCCTCCAAAAGTCAACTCCAGGTTTTTTTGGGTCGCCCCTCATATGTAAGTATATTTGGCATATGTGTGTACATATTTATGGATATACATAATTATACTTAAAATTATACTTAAATGTATGTAAAAAGATATCGTCCTACAACTCTACTGTCCCTCCAATGACATCACCAAGAGAAAACTCTTTTTCACAAATTTAGTGTGAACCTGGCCAGTCATTTTGCTATGCTTACAGGTATATGTTATTTGCTCCTGTACTTTTGTTTTAAAATATATTTATATTTAAACTTCCAGCCAAAATGGAGGCATAGGTAGATATACTTTGCCACCTTGCACAACCAAAAGAAGGAAAAACAACAAATTTAAAAACAAAAAAGAACCAGAACTTCCACAAAATCAAACTGTATGGAAGTCTGACAACCAAGGAATTAAAGAAGAAACATCCATACAGACTAGTGGAAGGGGCAGAGATGAACAGCAAGGACGGAGAGTGCAAGTGGCAAGGTGGCCCCTAGAGAACCTTGCAAGCAAGATGGTGGCTGGTTTCATGTGGATAAAGTGGGAGGAACAGCTGGGCAGTGGGACAGACCATGCAACCCAGTGTTCCAGAGAGGGAATACAAAGCCTCAAAACCTCTGGCTGTAAAAATATGTCACAGTTATGGTTGCAGGAGACACTCCTAGCTCATAGGAGTGTTTGTTGGAGAGATCCATGGAGTCCTAGAATGTACACAAACCCACCCACCCAGGAATCAGCACCAGAAGGGCCCAATTTGCATGTGGGAAGTGGGGGAAGTGACTAAAAGCTGGCCAAGAGCCAAGCAAGGGGCATTGTTCCCTCTCTGACCCCTCCCCCACATATAGCGCCACAATGCAATGATGTGATTTTTCCCACCCTGGTGAATAGCTAAGGCTCCGCCCCTCCCAATGTAACAGTGCACCACAACAAAGAAATATGGCCCAAATGAAAGAACAGATCCAAACTCAGATATAAAATTAATCCACAAAGAGATAGCCAACCTATCAGAGGCACAGTTCAAAACACTGGTTATCAGGATGCTTACAGAAATGGCTGAGTATGGTTGCAAAATGGAGGAAAAAGTGAAAGTCTATGCAAAGTAAAATAAAGAAAAATGCACAGGGAACCAACAATGAAGGGAAGGAAAGCAAGACTCAAATCAACAATTGGGAGCAGAAGGAAGAAATAAGCAATCAACCAGAACAGAATGAAAAAACAAGAATTCAGAAAAATGAGAGGCTTAGGAACCTCTGGGACAACTTTCAACATCTCAACATCTGAATCATAAGGGTGCCAGAAGGAAAGGAGAAAGAGCAAGAAATTGAAAGCTTCTTTGAAAAAATAATGAAGGAGAACTTCCTCAATCTGGCAAGGAAGTAGACTTCCAGCAGATCCAGGAAGCTCCGTGAGTGCCAAAGAAGGTAGACCCAAGGAAGTACACACCAAGGCACATCATAATTATGTTACCCAAGACTCAATATTAGGTGAGAATCTTAAAAGCAGCAAGAGAAAAGGACAGAAGTTACCTACAAAGGAGTTCCCATAAGACTATCAGCTGACTTCTCACAAGAAGCCTTACAGGCAAGAAGGGGCTGACAAGAAGTATTCAAAGTCATGAAAGGTAATGACCTCTATCCAAGATTACTCTATCCAACGAAACTATCATTTAGAATGGAAGGGCAGATAATGCGCTTCTTAGATAAAGTCAAGTTAAAGGAGTTCATCATCACCAAGCCCTTATAATATGAAATGTAAAAGGGACTTATCTAAGAAAAAGATCAAAACTATGAACAGTAAAATGATTCAAACTCACAACTACCAACAACTGAACCTAAAAAAAAACAACAAAAACAAACTAAGCAAACAACTAGAATAGGAACAAAATCACAGAAATGGTGATCACATGGAGGGTTATTAGTGGGGAGGTGAAGGGGGAAGAATGAGGGAAAAGGTACAGGGAATAAGAAGCATAAATGGTAGGTTCAAAATAGGCAAGGGAACTATAAGAATAGTATAGGAAATGGAGAAGCCAAAGAACTATGGATATGAACTAAGAGGGGGAGTCCAGTGGGAGAGGGGGTGCAGGACAGAGGGGAATAAAGGGGAGACAAAATAGGACTCCTGTAATATCATAATCAATAAAATATACTTTAAAAATAACAAAGGATATGTATAGCAGCATGATTCATAATAGCAGTAAAGTGGAAATGACTGTAATTCCCAAAAAGTGATGAATGGTTAAAGAAAATGTGGGCTATCCATGCCATGGAATATTGTTCTGCCATGAAAAGGAATAAAGTACCAGTAGTGATACATGCTACAGGATGGATGAACCTTGGAAATATTATGGTGAGTAAAAAAATACAGTCACAAAAGAGCATATGATTCCATATGTAAAATCCAGAACAAGCACAATAAATATATATAAAAAATAATTTCCTTTATATAAATAATTAATGCCTGTTCCTTAGGCCATTTCCCCTTATCTTTTGCTTCATATTGATACCATTGAATACTTTCCTGTAAGCCTTAAATAATTAATTATAATGCTAAACTTAAACATATAAGGCATGTACGTTACAATTTAGAATTTAAAAAATATTTTTCATGTACGTTATCTCACGTACGGCTCACTGTAAATTGGGGAAAAATGTCCCTATAGAACGAGTAAAGGTATTGCAAGTCATAAGTGCTCAGTAACTGGGCACTGTCACTCCCAAGCTAGATATGGCCCCCGGAACTCAAATCCCAGGCCTCCTGTTGAGGCAAGTCCATAACCATACCAAAGTGCTGGTTGTATGTTTCCCCACTGTCTCCTACAGCCTGCCACGAAACTGACACTCCATCTTTTTATCAGCTATATCACTTTATATCTAAAATTGTGTTCAGTTAATTTTCAGGGTCTTTCCAAAACTTCTCTGTCTTCTCAAAATTAATTTTTACCATACCAAGATAGAATCAGAAATGAAAGGATTGCCTCATTTTCTTAAATCCAGCAGTAGCTGTATTTTCTGTAAACAGAGCTCATTTACATTGTTTGCATTTTTTAATGTAATATAAGAATTTGGGAGTAGGAAGTAAAATAATGTATCAATTATGATTACACACTCTGGAGCTCCATTGCTTAAGATAAAATCCCAGTTCTGAGATGTCTTAGCTATTAACTTTTGAGTGATCCTCAATTTTCCTGTCTGTGACATAATAATATTATATCCTATGATCATAGAAATAATTGAAGACTTGAGATTTTAAAACATTTAACAGTTTTAAAATTATTATTAAAACTTCAATATCATTTGGCTCTAATGAAAATCTTTAACCAAGATTACTGCTATGATGAATATAGGACACAAAGTAGTCAGGTAGCTTTCTCAGGTAGGATTAAAGATGGCCATAAAGATCATTTCACATCCAAGCCAATGTGCTTCTCACTGATCAGTTTTGTATTGTCTGTCTTATAGTGAGCAATGATAGTTCTGCAGAGAGTTAATGTCAAAACTTTTACTGTACTTTTTATTGTTCCTGACATTGTAAATAAACTGATAAGTCTGCCTTCAGATATTTGAACATAATAAATCATAGTTACATTGATATAGTCAATGCCCAATATATAGCCCAATATATAACCTATATATTATTCATGTATTAACACACTTATTTTTGTGATTGCTACATTCTTTGGAATGTCTGACAAAGCAAATTTTGATAAACAAGTGATACTACAATGTAATGTAGACTTCTTTCTAGGATGATGAAAGTATATAGAGAATGTTGTGGATATGTGAGAAAAGCAGGAGGCTAGAAGATGCGGGGGTTCTATATGCCCCTAAATGTGTGATATATTTGACACATGAATGAATATATTTAGTTCTGTTTTTTGCCTCTTAACATGGCAGGTCTGGGATAGGTTATTTCCAAAATAACTTTCCACATCTTAGATTCTGTCTGAATAATTTAGAACATCATAATTATGATTATTGATAAGTGTAAAGTAGGTAGTGGAAGCATTGTCTTAAAATTCTGATCCTGAATGGCAGAGGGTCTAGAGGAGGTTCACTTCTTGGGAAGATATCTGTCTACTTGATTTGACACACTAGCATCTAGTAATTGCCACCCCTCACACTTCATTTAAAACTCTGAGATAACTCTTCATTTCCCTGAGGAATAAAATGTGTCTTAAACCAACTGCTAGGCAGCACAAGCTAAATTCAGCTAGATCTCCAGTCTTATTCTCTGTCTACGGGCCTCATTATACCCTCAGGAACATAAAACCCCTTTCTACTCTGGACTCTTACTAACGCTCTTCACTTCTATTGAAATTCTTCTCTCCTCATCCGACCCACTCCTGCCCCTAACTAAACTCACCCTTTTAGCATCGGCTTAAATATAGGTAACAGACTTCCGTGTTTAATCACAGTGTTTCATGTGGTAAAGACAAGATTACACACAAGAATCCATTTTAGGCATCTCTTTTAAAATGAAGACCTGGAAACATTTGGGTCCATGTTTTTGCCCAGCATCAGGAATCATTAGCTCATAATAACCTTTTAAGGCAGGTCCTGTAGCTTTAGAACTAATATATAAATTCATATGCACTTGGAACCCTGATCCTCACCATCGTCAGTTTCTCCTAAGGAAAAAGGACTATTTGTTTATATAAGGAATTTGCTTCTAATAAAAAACGTTTTCTGCTACATCCAATCTGAGCAGGTATTCTTATCCTGCTGGTTCTGCAGGGAGTGCAAATATTCATCATTAATGTATGAATTAGATTCAATTCTCCAATTCCTTAGTTAGAAAAACTGATCTTTATGTCCTCAAAGTCCTTTGAGGAAAGGAAATATTTACTGTATGGTTTTTGTAGACAACCTGGTTTGTCCTCTAAACCAGATTTTGAAAAGCTTTCCCATTCCAAATGGACAGTTGTTAAGGACACTAGGAGCAAAAAATTCTGATCTCCCCCAAAGTATCATCTCCTGTGAGATTTTATACCTTTTTATAGATTTCATTTTATTTAAACCTATCGAAATCTTTGAGAATAAGGTTGTATTCTACAATATGTCTAAATGCAATAGAAATTGCTTAAACCATGATTATGCTTATTTTTTATAACACTGAGTTTTAATATTCACTTTATTTTGGAGGGACAATTTAAAGGCATATTACATACAAAATAGCTGTTTGACTGACTACATGGTAAACAGTTTTAATGTCAGGGTACTTGTTTGATCATTATATTGTTAATTGCAATTACAGATCTTCAGAACTGAATAGGACCTCAGAGGTTATCTGGTGTATTTCCCCATCTGATGCCTAAGATGTCTCTAAATTTCTCTAATATCTTCTTGAACACCCTGAGTGACCTAGGACATATTACCTTATTTGGCAGAATTTTCTGAATCATATAGCTTAAATTTTAGATAAAATTCTCCAGTGGGTAAGATTCTAATTTTTTTGAGATGTTTGTGATTAAGTTTTGTCCTGTCTCTTACGGTGATACGGAATAATCTCATAATTCTTTCACATCTTGATGGAACACAATCACTGTAAACTACAGTAAACCAGTGTTAAGTAGTTTAGCAAAAAGATTATTTGTTGATTCAAGTCAGGACTCAGTGGAATTTTCTCCTAAAGTATATGGCATAATTAGGGATTGGGCTTCCTATATGGAAAACTCTCCCAACAGAATGACAGTCTTATTCATGGAAAAAAATAGTCATACTTAATATAATTTTAGCTGTTTTATACACTGCTAAATTATTGAATTAACAGTAAACTAAAACCATTATGTTGGCATTTTTCTTCATGTTTTTCTCTTATATCAATCTTAATTTTTGTTTATGAATTTTGTTTTAGAACAAAATTGTAAGGCTTATAGTTATTATATTTATTTTGTATAATATAGAGAATGATGATAGCTGATAAATATCTTCTGGGATTTTCATGCTGCCATTCAATACATTAGTCACTTCTCTCAGGACTGGATCATTATAAATTTTATGAATATACAATTATGACATTAGATGATAATAGTGCATATAGCTTACCTAATGTTATATTGGTGTATATATGCTCAAAGAATATTTGAAGCAAATTATACTTTCATTCAAGCCCTTATTAAAAGGGCTGAATGGGATGGAGCATAAGATAAGGCTCTGTCACATAACTTTAGTCTTAGATACCAATCTGACATTAAACTAATCATTGTACCGTCAACCGTAAACCCCATTCAGGCTCTCTTTTGCCAGCACAGGATTAAGCAAAAGACTTATCAAATGCCTGGCTGATACACACAAACACACATACACTCATTTACACATAAATGCATACACTTTCTTTTCCATTACTATTTTATTTTACTCTTCAAGTGAAAAATATTTTATCTTGGGTTTAGTATTGTTTGTAAACCAAAGTTTCTTATTTAGCACATTTAAGCTATTATATTCAAAGAAAATAGAAATGACCACAGATTGCTGCTGGCAGTCTTCACCTGTCAGCCCAGACTAGAAATTTCTCTCAGTTAAAGAGGGCTGCTTGGCCCAAAGCCATGCCCTTTCTTGAAGGCAGCCTTCATCTACAGACTCCTCCACTCTGCAGTACAAAGATACACCCTCTGTGGCAAGGGGGTAATGTGACAGGCCATTCTAGCCTTGCAGCTCTCCCTGAGCTTAACTGAGGTCTTTGTTTTAACTGCTTTGCAGGCAACTTCTCTTTCTGCCAAGCCTGACTTCTTTCTTCCTGTTTTACTTGTGCTGATGCCAAGAGTAGTTGCTAATAAACTTTGATCACGTTACTCTCCATCTCACAGCCTGCTACCCAGGACACTCAACTCAGACCAGTTTCCCAAACCAGGTGTGATTTCTCATCTCTAAATTCTCAGAGCAATGACATTCCATGTTCACCCTTTAACTCTCTCTAGTCTTAATTGAAATTTACTTCTTTCTTACATGATTTGGTTCAATTTTAGTCATATCTGAACACACAAAAAGCATTTTTAGATCACTAGAGATTATTGCTACTGGATAGCTGAGGAGGAATGTTACTGAAAGTTTTATTATCTCAACTTTTTGAGATACAACGGCATGGATGAAGATAGTGGGTCAAAGAATAGACATAGTATGGTTTCTAGGATATACTAGTTTTTTTAGTGATGTCATTCACAGTTAGCATCAGGCATTTGTCTCTCAAAAATCAATACCATATATTCAGTTAATGAAAGTTATTAACTTAATACAATTTATTCATTAAATGTTTTTAAGCTATTAGAATTAATTAAAACTCCAATAACTGTTTATAAAGTAATTTATAATTTTCTTAGATAACAAAAACAACTAGTTTTAAAATAAAATTTCAGTAAAAGATCTTAGCCAAAGTAAAATTCAAATTTAAAATATCTAATAAAAATACCAAGGCCCCATGTGATAAAAACTATAAAATTTTATGAGGTGCATGAAAAAATGAATATGTAAGGAGACAAAGGTTATGATAGAGAGGATATTTTGGAAAAAAAGTATTTTTAAAAATTAACCTGTATTTATGTAATTAACAGACAGTGATAAAAAAATTGGTGCATTTTTTATTTGACAAATTTCAGTTAGGTTAATACCTGTGCAAGGGCACTCAGACAATTTAATTAAAAGAAGAGTAATAAACAGAAATTTTTCCAAAACATAAATTAAAATGTTTTTTTATATTACAATGTTTTAGGTTAATAAATGCAGCATTTACAGTAGAAACATATACATTTAAAATGATAGCTACTAAGAGGATAATAACTGATACACAAAGCATTTCAAATCAGTAAGACAAAAAGTTTAGGCACAGTTATCTTGTCATTTGTATCTAATCTTATTTCTTGAACCACTTCTCTTCAATGCTACCATTAACCTTGTGGAAGAGGCTGAACATAGTAACTGGAAGTGGGTATAAGGGGGACTCTTGGGTACCAATATTTTATTTAAATATGATATAATTAATAAAAAGATAAGTTTAAAAAGTTAATTTTTAAAAAATGTTTGAATACCTACTATGTGCCCAGTCCCTGGAACTTAGCACAAATCAGGCAGATTTTGAGAATAGAGTAGCACAAAAGCAGATACAAGGCCAGTAATTCCTTTCCTTTCCACACAGATATACTTTACATAAGGTAGGTAATATACTTTCTCCCACTCCCTTATCTGACAGCAGACTAAATAGTATTTTATTTTTGAGAAAAATTAACTTTACCTTGCATTTCTCAAGAATTAGCCCAATAGTCTACAGGAGACAATTCAGTTTATGTATTATAATCTTGTCATTTTTATGATTTAAAGTAATGTACAGGGAAAAACTAGCTTCTAAGAAGGAGAATTTCAGTTTAAATATTTATAATATGTGCATTATATAGTATATGATGATGAAAATTTTATATATAAATGATACATATAAAGTATGGTAGCTGTATTATGGTAAAAATAGTCAAAAGTTTATAGAGTTTTAATTTAACAAGTAAACTTAAACACATTATTATTAATATTCTCCATTTAAAATTATAATATATTTTTAGGAAAAGACATTTTATTTAGGCCCAGCCCACTTAACTAGGAAGAATATTTAAAACTATTTAGTTTATACACTGGATCTTAAAAAAACAAAATAGGATATACGGCACTGATGGTTCTCTCTAGTTTTTTTTCTTTTAATTTTTACATTTTAATTTCTATTGTATTTTTTCCATTACTATTTATCCCCTTTATCCCCTCTTACACCTTTGCTCAACCCCCACCCCCGTGCAATCACCACACTGCGGTAGATGTCCATGAATCTTTTTCGTTTTCTGCTCCATCCCTCCTCTCCCTAACCACCCCCCAACTCAGAGCTGTCAGCCTGCTCTATATCTGTGAGTCTGTCTCTATTTTGTTTGTTAGCTCAGTTTGTCCATTAGATTAAACATATGAGTGAAATTATATGGTATTTGTCTTTCTCTGAGTGACTTATTTCACTTAGAATAGTGTTCTCCAGGTCCATCCCTGCTGTAGCAAAAGCACCCCGCTGTCATTAAAATGTTCCATTTAACCAATATTCTAGTTGTTTCATACACCCATCTACTGATAGATACTTGGGTTGCTTCCAAAAATGGCAATTGTAAATAATGCTGCAATGAACATAGGGTACTTATATTCTTTCAAAATAGTGTTCTGGGTTTCTTTGGATAAATTCCCAGAAGTGGAATTGCTGGGTCATAAGACAATTTCATTTTTAATTTTTTGAGGTAACTCTATACTGCTTTCCACAGTGGTGGCACCAATCTGTAGTCCCACCAACAGTGCAAAAGCGTTCCCCTTTCTCCACGTCCTTGAAGCACTTCTTGTTTGTTGATTTATTGATGATAGCTATTCTACTGGTGTGTGCTAACATCTCATTGTGGTTTAAATAGAATTTCTCTGATGGTTAGTGATGTCAAACATCTTTTCATATGTCTATTGGTCATCTGTATGTCCTCTCTGATTCAATACCTATTCAGGTTCTTTGCCCATTTTTTAACTGGATCATTTGTTTTTTGGTGTTGTGTTTTATAAGTTCTTTATAAATTTTGGATATTAACTCCTTACTGGTTGTATCAGCAAATATGCTCTCACATTCTTTGCGTTGTCTTTTTATTTTGTTCATGTTTTCCTTTGCTGCAAAAACCCTTTTTGGTTTGAAATAAAGTTGTTTTTTTTTCTTTTCTTTCTCTTGCCTGGGGAATTCCACATTTTTCCATTTTCTTGGCATATGATTGTTTATAATATTTCTTACAATCCTTTGTATTTATTTGGTGTCAGTTGTTATTTCTCCTCTTTTATTTCTGATTTTTATTTATTTGGGTCTTTTTTCCTTGATAAGTTTGGTTGAAGGTTTGTCAATCTTTATCTTTTCAAAGAACCAATACTGATAAAATATTGCCATGAGCAATGTCTGAGATTTGTCTGTTTTCTTTTTAAAAAATAAATATTTTATTTATTTATTTTTAGAGAGGGGAAAGGAAGGAGAAAGAGAGGGAGAGAAAAATCAATATGTGGTTGCCTCTCACTCACCCCCTCCTGGGGACCTGGCCTGCAACCTAAGCATGTACCCTAGACTGGGAATTGAATTGGCGACGCTTTGATTCTCAGGCCAGAATGAATCCACTGAGCTATACCAGCCAGGGCAGCTGCCTATATTTTATTCTACAATTTTTATGGTTTTGGGTCTAATATTTAAGTCTTCTTTAGATCTTCTGTACTTGCTGTTTCTTAAGCTCAGAAGTATTAACTACATACACAGAGTTTATGAATTGCAGTATATATTAGATAATCAATGGATACAGAGTGGGTGAATGGATTCTATTCCTAACCTCTACTTTGGTAATAATGTCTATAACATAAAAATACCTGTTGACCTTTCTCTGGAAACAGTCTCTTATAACCCCCTCATGTATTTGTTTTCCTGAGTCGTATCTTTTATTGAATGGATACATTTAATAATGTTCCATCTCATTTTTCAAGCCAAAAAAGTAAGGCTCTGGAGGAAAACAATTTTGCATTTATTATTAATTTCCATCACATAGGATTTATTTAGTGTTAGACAAAATTACTTAATGCCTCAATTTTTTTTACCTATTAACCTGCCATCTAATTTATCTACATATACCCAGTAGTTATTAATATATTACTGATATTATTATAACTTGATAGGGACAGATTTGTGAGTGAGTTCTTATTCCAATTTTACATAGGAGAAAAATGAGGCTTAGAGATAAAAAGTAAGTTAATCCAGGTCTCCTAGATGGTAGATGATACATAAAAACATCCCTTTTCTTTTCCAAACTTAGTACTATGAGTATAGAATGTTTGTTTTCACTTATGTGGTTCATTTACCATAGCAGCACCTACAAAATAAAATATTTGATTATCATTTTGCACCAGTTCCCATTAGCAAACAGCATATTGACCTGTATTCTATAACATGGGTGCAGAAAGGACTTCTGACTAGAATTCCTGGTAGGTGCACTCAAGATCAGTTTGAAATATGGCAAGCATTATCCTTTATGTAGAGACTATTTAAGTCCATTTCCTTTGAAAGAAATTTTTCTTGGGACATTTGACTCAATGTTAAAAACTTTTAAAAAACATGTTAAAATATTTCTGTCCCCAGGAAGATGAAGTATGTACACTTCTCCTTATTTTTCTCACTAAGTGTGTAGTTATTAAAAAAACAACAGGAGAGAGTCTTATGATAATAGAAATATTCTGTATCTTGACTGTACCAATGTTACTATGCTGGTTGTTATATTTTACTATAGTTTTGCAAGCTGTTACCCCTAGGAGAAACTCGGCAAAAGATATATGAGATTTCTCTAAATTATTTCTTACAAGGTCATGTGAATCTACAATTATCTCAAAAATTTAAAAGTGTAATCAAAAATTGATATGTGTACACAATGAATTAAACTATAACAGCTCCAGTATATTAATGACAAAATCATGAGCACCATATTATACTATGAGAGCATAAATGCCTGGGTAGTGTAGCTGCCTCCACTACTCATTAGCTTTGTGTCACAGGACAGAGCACTCAATTTTCACAAGCCCTGGTCCCCTGTATCAAATGTAAACCATACTGTCTACTTTATAGAGTTAATGTGAGGAACAAAAGAGACATCGATCCTCTAAAACATACCGCTTGGTTTCCTCAATTGATAATGGCTATACTTATTCTTCTCAGAAGAGTGTGTATATATATAACACAAACACACATGCACACAGTACCATATTTTACTGAAAAATTGTCAAGTTTTCAAAGGTTTTGATCAACATTATCAAAAAAACAAGAGTTTATAAATGCTCAACAAATAAGAGAATTATGAAATTTGATATGTTGGCCATTTTATGACATTATTTTAAATGATTTTATAATGTAGAAAAACATTTGATGATATTAAAAATATTCACCTTATATTGACTAAAATGTTTATAAATAATACTGTATGCAGTATGACTTTAAACTTAGATACCAAGATTGAAAGTTCAGACAAACAAAAAAGAAATATATTCTAATCACAATAGCACAGTAGTAAATTAGGTACACAGACCTTCAAAACTGTGAAAAGAATAATTGCCATTTTGTATTTGAAGGGGTGAAGATATAAATTCTAGTGAATAGCAGCTATATAGAAGTACAACTGCTGTTCTATAATAGGCAAAGAAACAAAACATAAGTGTGTTAAAGAGGATTACATAGAAAATCATGTTTGAATTCGAAATAGAACCACAGGGGGAATAATGACAATGGGAACATATTCTGTGCCCTAACTGGCACTTTTATAGTATATTAAGCAAACTTGTATTATATTACCCCGTTGCCTAAAAATCTCTGGGTACTCTATTCACTCACTGTTGATTATAAATACTGTTTTTACTTCCATGTATTTATTTCCCCCACTGAAAGGTTTTTTATTTGTTGGTTGTTTTTTTTAATATGTTTGTGTAAAAGGTAAGTATTCTAGAATATTACTGAGCTTTGTTAAGAACAGTGGCAATAAGAGGTCTCTGTTAAAGGAAAAAAAATAATTTCCCCTCAGTTTAGTTACACTTGGTGAAATCATTTGTATAACAATGGCTATTGGTTGAAGAAGTTTTTGTTTCTTTTTTTTTGTAGAAAAAGATTTTTGAATACTTACCTGGCAGGGGAGATACTATGATCACAAAAAAGTTTTTTGTTCCATATTGTGAAAATAATGTAGAGAATTGTGCATTTCACCCACAAGTCAGTTTAAGATACAAAAAATTAATCAAGTAATCAAGTAAATAAAATGGGAAAAAAGTAAATCCCCTTAAAATAAGTTTGAAGACAGAAATATTTAACCATTAATCAGCAACAAAAGATATTAAGTAGCAAAACATGAACTAACATAATTAACATTACTAGCAGAAAAATACATATCTCTCAATGTAACATAGTCACTATAACCTCATTTTAGTGATATGTTTCACAATGGAATATTCAATGGAAACAAAGTTATCAAATTTTTTTATGGGAGAAAAAGCATTCATTTACTAACACTTGTTACATAAAGATCCCCCTCTTCAATTCAATGTATTATAAAATGTTTCTGGATTTTTCAGTTGCATATATATATGTGAGAAACATTTTGCAAACCAACGATAAGAAAACCAACCATACCCTTTATAATGAAAAGTCTTACAGTTTTGTCCACTATTTGATGAAATTGGTAAGGCATATATTAGAATCAGGTATATTTTCAATCCACATTCCAAAAATTCCTAGAGGTTATTTAAATCAGTTTGTCCCAATCAAAATTATTTTCCTAGTCAGAGAGAAAAAGGGAAAAAGAAAAGAAGATAGAGCAAGAAATAGCCTTAAATCAATGCTTATCAAGAGAGATTGATAGTGAACCAGTAATTTCCTCCTACCGTCTCCCATCTGTTCTGCATTTTCTAGGCCAAGTGCTTCATTGATCTTTGAATTTTTATCCCTGGGAGTGGGTGAAACTTTATTTCCATAAATTCTGATAGAATCTTTAAGATTAAACAGGAAGAAACCTAAACACAATTGAAGTTGTTTTCTCCCCCAATAAAGTGCACATACTTTTACATACAGAAAAATTCACTTTTCCCTTAGACTTCATTATATATTAAGTATCAAAAATTATAAGTCAGTACTTTTTGATCCCTATTCTTGAGCCTCCATTGACAATTTAGAGTGTATATCAGCATTTATCACTATTAGGTATAGTGACATCATTTTTTCCTGTGTTAGCTATCCTTTCTTCCTTCCTTCAGTTTCTTTCTTTCTTTCTTTCTTTCTTTCTTTCTTTCTTTCTTTCTTTCTTTCTTTCTTTCTTTCTTTCTTTCTTTCTTTTTCTTTCTTTTGCATCAACTGCACAAGACAAACTTCTTTCAATGGTCTGAAAGTTGTTTCTTTCAGAGAAACAAAGAACATAATTTAGATTACACAAGACCTATCAATAGAAATAAAACAAAGGGATTTATTTTTGTGTTCATGTATATGTAAAAGTAAAGAACAAATGAAATCAAAATGCTTAGGGCAGACCAATTATCTCTTTTGTCTGAAGCATACTCAAACTGTCTTCAAAAACACAGAATTTACATTGTTTGAGTCAATAAATTACTCAGTACAAGTGCCTTGCTCTGCTCTTCACACAACATAATTAGCAAACTAAACAGGGTATGCAGTTGATCCAGGTGTAGAGATGATGTTTAATTAAAAATGGGAATACTTCCAATGATTTGATTTGTTTTGAATTGTAATTGTTGAGCCTTTGCACTGTTGCTCAGTGAAATCATTTAAAGAAGGGTTAATTTTGCTTTTATGAGAGTGAATCACTTTAGTCTTGTTCCCAATGAATAGTCTGTATTTTCTTTTTAATATATTTTTGTCAGAGCAGCATGATTTGTTATAATACTTCCATTTTATTTAGAAATATGTAATGTTTCTACAGGTCATTCCTTTATTAAATAATTTATTATTATATGCCAAGCACTGGGCTAGATATGGGAGATACAATGGTAAAAAGGATATATGTGGTCTCTCTCCTCATGAAACTTGTATTAAAGTAAAAGTGGTAGAAATAATACATGTATAATTAAATACAAAACCAATCTGTGAAAACTAATAATTGGAAGGAGTCACTTCACATAGTGTAGTTGGAAAAAAAAAACATTTTGGGAGACATTAAGCTGATCTTGGATGGTTCACTATGAATCAGTTATATAAAAGAGGGGGTGGGAGGTTTTACTGGGATAAGTGCGAATGCTTTGAATCAGGTAAAGGTTTGGCATGTTCTATCAATTTCAGAAGGACATTGTGGATAGTGGAGAGTGAGCATAAAAAGAATGGTCCTGTTTTAAGTTGGTGATGTAACTATTAGTCAAAGCTCAAAAGAAATTATATATCATCGTTAAAATTTGGGATTTTATTCTAAGAGTAATGAGAGGCATGAAGTTTTGTTTTTAACTGTGGAGGAACATGCACTGGATTATGGCTATGCCTGGAGAGTGCACCAGTAATAGTTCAGGTAATGTATGGCAGTAGCTTGGTTATAAAAAAATAAAGAGAACTGAATACATTCTGGCTGTGTTATCAAAGAAATTATTACAACTAAACTTGATCCTATTTGAAGATAGGATATCCAGCATATAGTTATTATTCTATAATAAAGTTTTTCAACAGTAGCACTATTGGTATTTTGATTCCGACACTTCATTGCTATGAGGGTTTGTGTGTGCATTGTAGCATACTTTCCACTTTTTAACTTTTCAAGATTTTATTTATTTATTTTTAAAGAGGAGAAGGGAGAGTGAAAGAGAGGGAGAGAAACATCAATGTGGTTGCATTTCACGCACCCCCTGCTGGGGACCTGGCCTGAAACCCAGGCATGTGCCCTACACTGGGAATTGAACCAGCAACCATGTGGTTGGCAGGCCAGCACTCAATCCACTGAGCGATGCCAGCCAGGGCCATTGTAGCATTCTTGACCTCTATGCACAAGATACCAGCAACACACACAATATTTTTTTTTGTTTTGACAATAAAAAATTAGTCAAGGCATTGCCAAATGTCCTTTAGGGACAAAATTTCTGCCAGAAGAGAATCACTTCTCTACACTGATAGTATCTGGCTTGCTGAATGAAGAGAAACAAGCTGGGAACACAAAATATTAGAAAACACCCAGTCAGAACAGCAAAAAGAAAAAAAAAGAATCCCTCAAAATGAAGAAAATTTGAGACTTCTAGGCAAAATCAAACATGCTAATATCTGCATCATAGGGGTACCAGAAATATAAGAGAGAGGGCAAGAAATTAAAAGTCTATTCAAAGAACTAATGATAGGGAACTTCCCTAACCAGGGGAAAGAAGTAGACATATAAGTCCAGTAAGCACAGAGAGTCCCAAACAAGATGAACCCAAAAAGGCCCATTACAAGACACATCACAATTAAATTGCTAAAGGTTAAAGACAAAGAGAGAATCTTAAAAGCAGCAAGAGAAAAGTAATTAGTTCTTTAGAAGGGAAATTCCAGAAGACTGTCAGCTGACTTCTCAGCAAAAACTTTTCAGGCCAGAAAGGAGTGGCAAGAAATATTCAAAGTGATGAAAAGCAAGTACCTATACAACCAAAATTACTCTACCCAACAAGGCTATCATTTAGAATCAAAGGATAGACAAAAAGCTTCCCAGATAAGAAAAAGCTAAGAATTCATCACCGTCAAATCAGTATTACAAGAAGTGTTAAAAGGACTTCTTTAAAAAGAAGAAGATCAAAAATATAAATAATCACATGGCAATAATTACATAATTATGAATAATTAAATATAAATGGATTAAATGCTTTAATCAACAGTCATAGGATAGCTGAATGGATAGGAAAACATGACCCATATATATGCTGTCTACGAGTGACCCACTTCAGATTGAAAGACACATAGACTAAAAGTAAAGGATAGGAAAAGCTATTTCATGCAAAGGGAAATGAAAAAAAAAATGCTGGGGTAGCAATACTTATAATCAGACAAAATAGACTTAAAAAAAAAAAACAAAGGCTATAACAAGATACAAAGAAGGACCTAGCAATTCCACTTCTGTGTATTTATCTGAAGAAACCCAAAACACTAATTTGAAAAGATATATGCATCTGGTATGTTCATTGGAGCATTATTTTCAGTAAGCAATATATGGAAGCAATTTAAGCATCTATTGATAGACAAATGGATAAAGAAGGGATGGTACGTATATGTAATGGAATATGACTCAGCCATAAAAAGGTGAAATCTTGCTATCTTCAACAACATGGACTTAGAGAGTACTATGCTAAGTATAGTAAGCCAGACAGAGAAAGAAAAATACCATAGGATTTCACTTATATGTGGAATCTAAAAAATAAAATAGATGAACAAACATAACAGAACTAAATTTACCATGAATTTGTTTCACCTGAAACTAATACAATATTGTATGTCAACTGTAATTGAAAAATAAAAAATATTTTAACTTTTTAAAATTATTCATTTCTCTGAAAATCATTTAATTGCATCTTTTTATCCCATGTATTGTTGCTAATAATGGAAGAATTCTTTAAAGATTTTACTTTAATAATCAAAATATTATCATCCACAGTCTACTAAGTTTTTGTGTTGGTCAAATCTCATGGACTTATATTTCATTCTTAACAATTATGATGTGGAACTAATATTTATTGGATTTTAACCTCAAAATAAAGAGAGGAACAACAGTTTCAAGCACAAAGTAGCTATTTAATAAATCATTTTGGAATTGATTTGCCTGGAATAAAGTTAAATTCTAGATAGCTCTTATTTTTATTTATGTCTTTAAAGAAAAATTCTACATAAACACCTGAAAAATTCCAAACTACCGGCTTTAATAAAATATCCATCTGATAAAAGCCAGTTATTGGACTGAAATTGTCAGGTATTTTGTGTTTAGCCTTTCATTTTATTATGACTTCAGAACCTAAGTTAAGAGGTGACTGATGGGTCATTGGGTTATATGTAGATCTGCTGAAGTCCCTTGTGGATACCTGGTGGTTCTCTGAAGGCTGCTGTCTAATGACCTGGAAAATTAGAAAGAGATGGATATATTGGTGTCTTGGGACTAACAGAGCTGCAGGCCCAAAAGCAGAGAAACTGAAGCTCTGATGCAACAACTGAGAATACCAAGACTGGCCTCCTGGGTCATTTTCTAAACCTTCAAACAAGGCACACAATTAAAAAAATAAAAAGTAAAAAGCCCTTCTGGCTTTCTTATTATGTATTACATTCAAGTTTATCTTCAAAATAAGAAAGACTTAAAATAAAGGTGTTAGGATCCGGGGAATCAGAGATTAGAAATTGTCACCAGAAAATCTCACTCTGCCTAGTAAAGCCCACCAATCACACATCAAGCCGTGTGCTGATTTAGCTTGTCCCTAATCTGAAAAGCATATCTGTTTCTTCTATGTAAATTCATGTATTTATTTAGTAGTCATGCATAGGGACTTGCCTCTCCTTTGCAGTGTGCTAGATCCTATAGTGGTCAAGGGTGGTGACTAGATAGATGCAGATACAACAACATATAATGCATAGCTGAGAGACTAATAATGAGAGTTGAGAAATAGTTTATAGTGCTCAAAATATAGACTCAAATTCTAAAATTCAACTAAAAGGAAACTGAGAGAACTACTTCAGTTTCACTCCATCCAGAGACTAGTTAAACTGAGGCGTATAGAGATAGTTAGGAACAAGGATGAAAAGCAGTGATTACCAGTGTCAGCTCTGCAGCAGGAGTGACCGCAGTTCTTGGTGACCTTCTCTGCAGATAACCCCAGAAGCTTTTGCCACTGAAGAAACCAATAGCCAGCACAGCCACCAAGGACCCACTGCAGGTTTTACTGGTTTTGCTACACAGTTACTTGCATTTGAAGATGTCAGGCGCCTGAGTCTCCTCTCACTCCCTCTCCACCCTTGCCCCTGCCACAGAACCCGGGTTCTGCACATGCAGCCAGCCCTGAACTCTTGTAAGTGCAAGACATCAACCTAGACCCCCTCAGCTGCCTCCCGTTGCTGTGCACACTCTCAAGAATAGCTCCTCCAGCTGTGCACTTGCATGCTGCCAGTCTGACTCTTACCATCACCCTCTCTTGCCATGTGCCTGCCATGGAAAGATCCCACAGCCACAGAAGTGCATGCAGACAGCCAAGGACCCCACAGCTATTTGTGGGCACTGATTTGGCTGTATCTCCAGTCACTGGCCTGCACCACCAGGCTGTTACAATAGACTCCTTAGCTGTAAGCATGCACACCCCCTAAGCCAAATCTTATCATTGGCATCCAGGGCTGTGCACATATTGGTGGGTTGATCCTGAAGACAAAGGAGTGCACACTGACACCCAGGGTCCCAATAGTTGCTAATGGGACTGGATCAGGACCTTCCTCCTAGCACTGATCTGCGCCACAGGGCTTGTCTGCAGCTAACCTCTCCAGCTGTGCACCAAAAAACTCTTGGTCTGATCCCTATCACCAACGATAACTGTCATGCATCCATGGAGAGACCCTGGAGTCATGTGAGTGCACACCAATAGGCAGGGACCCTGCAAGAGGTGACTGTTTCAAATGTGCAGACGCCTAAACAAGGTTACAGGGATTATGAAAATCGGGGAAACATGATATCACAAAAGAAACACATTAAACTTCTGGAGGAGGAGGAGGAGAAGAAGAGAGGAAGAAGGAGAAAAGGAAGAAGGAGGAGGAGGAGGAGGGAGAGGAGAGGAGGAGGAAGGAAGAAGAAAAAGAAGAGCATGAAGAAGAAGAAAGGGAAGGGGAAGTAGAAGGAGGGGGAAGAGGGGAAGAAGGAGAAGAAGGAGGAGAAGAAATAATTTTGGAGTTGAAGAATACAATTACTAAACTGAAAAATTAAAGCTACATTAAGAGGAAGAAGGAATCAATGACCTCAAATACAAATCATTTGAAATTATCCAATCAGAGAAGCAAAATGAAAAACAAATGAAAAAGAATGGAAAAAAATGGCTGCTGGGTTCAGGGACCATCATGAAGAGAAAGGAACTAGGCATCCCTGGAGTCCCAGAAAGGGAAGAAAAGGAGTAAGGAGAAGGAAACTTAGTTAAAGAAATAATGACTGAGAATTTCCGAAACCTGGGCAGACATTTGGGCATCCACATTCATTAAGCTAGTAGGTCATGTCAAAATTTTTACCCAAGGAACATATAACAAGGACTCATGGACAAAACCAAAGGGGAAGAGCTGAGGGAGGGAAGAAGGGAGGGGGCAAGGGAAAGTGGTGGGGGGTAGGCAGAGACAAATGTATTTGAAAAAATAAATAAATAAAAATTTTTACCCAAAATGATCTCCTCCTCCAATATATATTATAATACAACTATCTAAAATTTTAAGAATAATTTTAAAAGCATAAAGAGAAAATTTTTTTTTCATACAAGAGAACTGACATAAGGTTATCAGCAAATTTCTCAGCAGAAACTTTGCAAGTCAGGAGAGAATGAGAAAATATATTCAAAGCACTGAAATTTAAAAAAAAAAATATGAATCAAAAATATTTTATCTAGCAAAGTTGTTCTTTAGAAATAAAGGTGAGATAGAACTTTCCCAAATAAACAAAAGCTAAGGAAATTTGTTAGTACTATACATGCCTTAAAAAATATGCTGAAAGGAGTTCTTCAAACTTAAATGAAAGGGTCATCAAGGAACATGTATAAAGCACCAATGGACAAAGCCAAAGCTGGGTAGGATTGAGGATGGGAGGTGGGGGTAGGTGGGGTGGGGGAAAGTGGTGGTGGGAAAATGGAGACAACTGTACTTGAACAACCATAAAACAGTTTAAAAAAGAAACATGAAGGCATGTGAAAATGTATAATATATTGGTGAAAGTTAAGTATATAGTCAGATTTAGCATACCCTAATACTGTAATACAATGGTATGTTAACCAATTAACTCTAGTACATGTGTTGAAGGACAAAAGTATTAAAATATATATAGCTAAAATAATTTGTTAATGTATACAAAGTATAAAAAGATGAAAAATTTATAACATCAAAAACATAAAATGGAGGGAGAGAAGAAAGATACAGTTTATATACAATCAAAGCAAGTTGTTATCAGCTTAAACTAGATTTATATCAATACACTTTTTAAAGTAAGCTTCGGAGTAAGCAAAGAACATAAATCTATAGTAGAAAAACATAAGATAAAAGAAGAGACTCAAAATATACTATAGTGGAAAATCATCCATCCACAAAGGAAGACAGAATAGTGAACAAAGGAAATACAGAACAGCCAGAAACAATTAACTAGATGGTTAAGAATAGAAGAATAAGGGGTTTAAAAAAATATTTTATTGATTATGTTATTACAGTTGTCCCATTTTTTTCTTTCCCTTTATTCCCTTCTGCCCTGCATCCCCACCAGCATTCCCCTCCCCCTTAGTCCATATCCATGGGTCATACATATAAGTTCTTTGGCCTCTCCATTTCCTATACTATTCTTAACCTCCCCTGCCAGTCTATTTTGTACCTACCATTTATACTTCTTATTCCCTGTACGTTTATCCCCATTCTTCCCCTTCCCCCCCCTTCTGATCTCCATTTCTATGATTCTGTTCCTGTTCTAGTTGTTTGCTTAGTTTGTTTATGTTTTTTTTAAGTTCAGTTGTTGATAGTTGTGAGTTTGTCGTCATTTTACTGTTCATAGTTTTTTTATCTCCTTTTTCTTAGATAACTCTCTTTAACATTTCATGTAATAAGGGCTTGGTGAGGATGAGCTCCTTTAACTTGACCTTATCCACCTTTCCATTCTAAATGATAGCTTTGCTGGATAGAGTAATCTTGGGTGTAGGTCCTTGTCTTTCATGATTTTGAATACTTCTTTCCAGCCCCTTCTTGCCTACAAGGTTTCTTGTGAGAAATCAGCTGATAGTCTTATGGGAACTCCTTTGTAGGTAACTTTTCTTTTCTCTTGCTGCTTTTAAGATTCTCTCCTCACCTTGAATCTTGGATAATGTAATTATGATATGCCTTGGTGTGTGCGTCCTTGGGTCCACCTTCTTTGGGATGCTCTGAGCTTTCTGGATCTCCTGGAAGTCTACCTCCTTGGCCAGATTGGGGAAGCTCTCGATTATTTTTTCAAACAAGCTTTCATTTTCTTGCTCTTCCTTTTCTCCTTCTGGCACCTCTATGATTCAGATGTTGGAATGTTTAAAGTTGTCCCAGAAGTTCCTAAGCCTCTCTTCATTTTTTTGAATTCTTGTTTCTTCATTCTGTTCTGGCTGAATGTTTATATCTTTCTTCTGTTAAAATTGCTGATTTGAGTCCCAATTTCCTTCCATTTACTGTTGGTTCCCTGCATGGTTTTCTTTGTTTCACTTTGCATAGCCTTCACTTTTTCCTCCTTTTTGCAACCATACTCAACCATTCCTGTGAGCATCCTGATAACCAGTGTTTTGAACTGTGCATCTGATAGATAGGCTATCTCTTCATTGCTTAGTTCTATTTTTGGAACTTTGACCTGTTCTTTCATTTGGACCATATTTCTTTGTCTCAGTGTGGCTGTTACATTGTAAGGGGCAGAGCCTTAAGTATTCATTAGGGTGGGGCAACCCAGGTTGACTGTGTTGTGTCACTGTATATGGGAGAGGGGTCCGAGAGGGAACAGTGCCACTTGCCTTGCTCTTGGCTGTCTTTCAGTCACTTTTCCCGCTTCCCACAAGCAAATTGGGCCCTTTTGATGCTGATTCCTGGGTGGGTGGGCTTATGTATGTTCTGGGACCCTGTGGGTCTGTCCAATGCACTCTTCTGTGAGGTTGGGAATTTCTCCTCCCACTGCAACCCCCACAGGTTTTTACTTCCCGAGGTTTTTAAACTTTCTTTTCTCACACTGGAACCCTGGTTTTCTTGGTCTGTTTTGCCCCCGAGCTGTTCCCCCTAGTTTATCCACGTGCAAATATAAATGTGAGACCACCTGGTCCGCCAGCCCCTGCCTCGCCTGCCTGGGCCTCCAGCTGCTGTTTTGCCGCACATCCTCTCAGCCCCAGCTGCCCCTCACCACCCTCCTACTGATCTGGATGGATGTTTCTTAACTCTTTGGTTGTCTGACTTCTATACAGTTTGATTTTATGGAAGTTTTGGTTATTTTTTTGTTTTTCAGTTTGTTGTTGTCCTTATTTTGGTTGTGCAAGGAGACAAAGTATATCTACCTACACCTCCATCTTGGTCGGAAGTCAGGTTTGTTGTTTTTTTTTTTTTTTTTTTTTACCTAAATTCTCCAGTCAAAATACATACAGTGATTGAATGGATAAAAATACGAACCCAATTATAAGTTGTCTACAAGAGACTCACTTCAGCCTTAAGGATGTACATAGGCTCAAAGTGAAGGGATGGGGAAAGATATTCCATGCAAATGGAAACAAAGAGAGAGCAAGGGTAACTATAGCTGTATCATACAAAATAGACTTTAAGTCAAAAACTGTAACAAGATACTAATTCAGTCATTTTATAATATAATTAAAGTGTCAACTTATCAAAAGAATGTAACAATTATAAATATTTATGGACCCAAAATCATAACACTTAAATATACAATACTAACATATCTAAAGGGACTAAGAGAAAACAATATAATAAATAACAATATAATAAATAAATAACAGGGTACTTTCATCAATGGTAATATTATCCAGAAACAAAACAAATAAGGAAATATTGGACTTTAGGCTAGGTAGTCTTAACAGACATTTATAGAATATTCCATCTAATAGTAGCAGCATACACATTGCTTTCAAGCACACATAGCACATTGTCCAGGTTAGATCATATGTTAGTACACAAAACAAGTCTCATAATATTTATAGTGACATGAAACTAGTTATCAAAAACATGAGGAAATCTGGAAAATTCAAGAATTGTCAAAATTGGAACACTCCTGAAAATGTGTGAAATATGAAATCCAAGTGCAAATCAAAAATGTGTTGGAACAAATGACAATGGAAACACAACATACCAAAACTCATGGGATGCAGCAAAAGCAGTTCTGAGGAACATTTATAGTAAGAAATGTGAATATTTACAAAAAAAGAGAACTATCTCTAATAAACAACCTATATTCACAAGAAAGGAACTGAAACAAGAACAAATTAAGGTGAAAGTTATCAGAAAAAAAAGTGTAACAAAGATTAGACCAGAAATAATTGAATTAGAAAATAGAAAAACAATATTTTTAAAAAATCGACAAATCTAAGAATTGCTTTTTTGAAAATATAAACAAAATTGACCAATTTTAACTAGGTTTACCAAGGAAAAAAGGAAGATTTGAATAAAAATAGAAATGAAATGGGAAACATTAGAACTAATAGCACAGAAATAAAAAGGATTATGAGTACTATGGAAAAGTATACGCCAACAAATTGGAAAACTTAGCAAAATTAGAAATATTCCTAGAAACATACAACATACCAATTCTGAATCAGGAAAAAAAATATAGACCATATCGGCAAATAACAAGAAAATGGATTGAATTAGCAATTAAAAAAAAAAAAAACAACTCTCAACAAAGAAAATTTAAGGGCAGGTGGCTTCATGCTTGAATTCTACCAAACATTCATAGAACTGAACCCAGATCTTCTCAAACTCTTCCAAAAAATTGAAGAGGAGGGAACACTCTCATTCTTATTTTATGAGGCCTACTTAGATATGAGAACTACTCTGATATAAAATCCAGGTAAGGATACTACAGGAAAAGAAATCTATAGGCCAATATCTGATGAAATAGATGTAAAAATCCTCAACAAAATACTAGCAAACCAAATTCAAAAACACATTAAATGAATTACATACCATGATCAAGTGGGATTTATCTCTGAGGTTTAAGGATGGTTCAACATAAGCAAATTAATAAATGTGATGCACCACATTAATAGAAGGAAAGACAAAAATCATGTTATCATTTCAATAAATGCAGAAAAAGCATTTGACAAAATACAGCATCTTTTCCTGATTAAAACTCTCAATAAATTTGCTGTAAAAAGAACATAACATAATGAAGGCCATATATGAAAAACCCACAGCTAACATCATACTGAATGGTGAAAAGGTTGAAAGCTTTTTCTCTAAGATCATGAACAAGACAAGGGTAACCTCTCTCACCACTGCTATTCAACATAGCATTGAAAGTCCTGGACATATTAATTGGGCAAGAAAAATAAGTAAAGTTATTCAAATCAGAAAAGGAGAAGTAAAATTGTCTTTGCCGATGACATGATCTTATACATAGAAAATACTCCAACAATACAAAGCAAACGACTCCACCAAGTACTAAAAACTCCATAAATCTGTTGAAACTAATCAATGAATTTTATAACATTGCAGGAGACAAAATTAGCATGCAAAAAGCAATTGTATATCTATAAACTGAAAATGACAAAGAAATAAAGAAAACAATCTATTTTAAAATAGCATTAAAAACAATAAAACACTTCAGAATAAATTGAACCAAAGAGGTAAAAATATATACACTGAGAACTATGAGACATTGATGAAAAAAAATGAAGCTGACACAATAAATGGAAAGATCCTGTGTTATGGATTGAAATAGTTAAATTAATGTTGTTAAAATGTTCATACTCCTCACAGTGATCTACAGATTAAAGGGAAATCCTATCAAAATTCCAATGATATTTTTCATATAAATAGAAAAAAGCAATTGTGAAATTCATAAGGAACCATAAAACACTCTGAATACCCTGGGCAATTCTTAGAAAGGGAACAAAGCTGGAGGCTTTACTCTTCCTGATTTCAAACTATATTATAAAGCTATAGTAATAAAAACAGTATGGTACTGGCATAAAAATAGACACATAAGCCGATAAATTATAAAGAACACAGGAACAACCCTCACATATGTAGTTATATTAAAACAGATGCCTTCTTCTCAAGACCACAGTTGCTCTTTCCAATTTCTGGAAACTTTCGTGTGCAAATTCACACATCTGAAACAATTCAACCTTTGCATCCAGGCCCACCTGGGACCAATCTGGTCCCAGTCACCAACTCTGCCTGTACTTGGATGGCTCAATATAAGGTCCTGTCTATTCAATATTCTTTTCCTTGTGTATCCTTTTCCTTGAAACTACATTTTTGTAACTGGAATTTTAAAAAATTTCATCTCACCTCCACTATTCCTGCTATGATTGTTACAATACTAGATGTCTCCTTTGTTTATTTGAGCTAGAAATTATGTTTGTTCCAAGAAGAATCAAGCTCCGTCCTGACCCTAAAATGCAGGATTTAAGATTTAACCTCAATCCCACTCATCAAACACCAATGTGCAGCCTTCTTAGACCTAAGCCAGTCTCCCTTGTTATACTGTATTCTCCGTGCCAGCTATAGTTCTAAGGCTTTGCATAAATTATTTTGTTTAAACCATACAATAGCCCTATAAAATGTTTACTTATTTTGAACATTTCAACATTTTTTTAACCTGTAGGTATTGAGGTATATAGAGGTTAAGTGACTTGCACAAGTAACAATGCTCTTAAGCATGCTTGCAATGCTCTTAACTGGCAGGGCCAATATTGTAGTCCAAACACTTTGGTTTAGCAGCCTAGACTATCAGGCACAATATTGTCTCCCTATTCTAGGTGAGAGCAATCTACTGAAATTCCTTGTTATCTTTGATGACCCACAACATGTGTATTTTGATTTCTTCTGCCCTCTACTTCTGGCTCTTTTCTGATTCCCTATCTGCCTTAGTACAAGGTTGGGTTTTTCATTTGTTTTTTGTTGTGGTCCCTTATGATCTCCCCCAGGTCTCCTCCCACATGTACTGTGACTTGTTTAAGAGCTACATCTTTTGTTTCCACAAAACATAAAACCAAATTGACCAAGTTATATTTTATGCAAAACATGTAAGTTGTTCAAACTCTCCTCTCTGAACATTTTCACTTGATCATGTACTTTGAAATCACATTATCTACTAACCATATTCAATGTAACAGCCACTAATCACATAATATATAGTATGCAAAGTTGTATATGTTGTCAGGAGCTTTAATGCTTGTGAAGAACATACACAGGCAGAGGGAACAAAAAATAATAAAATACTACATGTGCAGTGCTAATAAATTTATTTTTAACTTTAAAAAAATTATACCATTGTGATGTAAAGACACTCAAGAAGTCAGAAATTGGTTATATTTAAATGGGTTAATGTCATCAGGAAGTTTCATTAAGGATGCAGTATTTTTGGTGTTACTGGTTTTCAAACACCCTGTGGTCTAATTTCTGGATTTTGACCTTGCTTGTGTCAGCCACAATTCTCATTCTCTACTGCCAAATACTTTACATTTATCAATTTGGGAGTTAAAGAGAGTTTGTAGCATTCTTTATTCCAACAGAATCATTCTAAATATGTTCTGACCTTGACACCAAAACTGAGGAAATGACCCCAGCATACCTGCTAGAACCAGACAATAGTCTGTTGTCCCAAGTTGCCCCAATGAAAATATATTATTGATGGGGCACTCAAGATTTGGCAAATTTTAGCTTAAGGTAATAGTTAGTAAGTCTAGTAGTTAATGCATGTAAAAAGCTATTGTTTCAGGAACTGCAGGTACAGCCCACCCTGACTCCAGGAGACCAGAAGTGACTGACCTTTGTGTTTCAGAAAAGACCATAAGCAAACAAGGTGGTATTGGAGCCATTGTGTTCCAGGGAGAGACAGTTCACTGACCAGGACACAGACAAAGAAAATCGCCCAGGACCCAGGAAACACAAAGAAAATGACTGATCGATGGATGAAAGGATGTTAGGGAAATTGCCAGACTGCAGCTTTTACCTGGTTAACCTCTTTCCTGAATTCCAAATCCCTTACCTATACTTTAGCCCCCTTATAAAAAAGGCTGGCTTAAAAGGAAATGTAAGATGATCTGTTAGGGTACGAACCCCCCATCTTCTCAGATTGCTAGCCATCTGAATAAAGTGCTTATAAAGATTCAATCCCTGTCTCTGCTTATTGGGTCTGGTAGGTGACAGGCAGCCTGAACTCCAGCATATCCGGTTTCATTACCACTTATTTGAACTTTAAATGGAAGTTAAGTGGCATTTTACAATTTGCAATTTATACTCAGAAGATATGTTTCTTGGGAAGAAATAAAAAGTAAAGTTGGAATGATTTATTTTTATTGATATGATTTTTAATAGCACTTTCACTGTCTAAAATTGCATAATTATTGGTTAGTTTACATTATTATTGATTAGTATATTTCTTAACTATTTCTACTCACTAAAATGTAAGCTCAAAGAACATCTAGATTTTTTCTAACTATCCTAGAACCTGAAAAAGTAGATGTAGGACACAAGTATTTGCTAAATTAAAAAAAATCTAAATTAGTGAAACTGCCGGGGTTTTTTTAAAAGAGGGATTTCTTTCTTTGTGTTTAAAATACTTTAATATAACAGACATTGGAAATGTTTATTCTAACAACTGCAAGAGTATCTTTCATCTTTCCTAAGAAAAACGTAGCATTGCCTAAAAGTGTTATTCTCAGTTTAATACTCATCACCACCCTCCTGCCCCGAAGAAAATAAGTCTTAATATAAAGAACATAGTAAAGCAACAAATTATTGTATCTGGATGTCAGGATTATTAATGCTGAATTCAAGTCAATCTCCAGGAATAATAAAAAAACAAATTTCACATTAAGATATATTTGACAGACAGCTGGAAAGGAAACAGAAATCATAATCAAGTCTCTGTCCTCTCCTAATCTATACTGCCGCCTATGCAACACAAGCTTGGGCTTCATTTCAGAGTGCCTTACTTCATGGTCTGACATAATGCATCATATTTTTTCAAGAAAATACCTTTTTATTCTGTACTTTGCCAAAGCTTCATGGGGGCTGTGGATAGCAGAGTGCAGCTGGAGAGTGCTGATTACTTGGAAAACTATGTTGTCGTCCACACCTGTCTCCTTTGCCTTCTGGGCTTGGGCTTTCTATGGGGAAAATAATGTCCCTTTGTTAGCCTTGGGATGACAGCTTAAACAAATGCCTCCCATCACTCTTTACCAACAAAACCCAATTTCTTTTACATTCAGATTTTAAACACCTGGAGGGAAAAAAAAAAGTTTTATAAAGGAAGACTGCTCATTTGTTATATGGGACTTTCTTTCCCTGAATTCATGCTTTGTTGATAAAAATCATTTTGTGTCCCTCTGGTAGCTTGAAATATTGAGAATTGGGACAGCCACAACCTGATTCTAGGCTTTTCAGTTCTAGGAAGCTTGGAATGGGGAAAGGCTAGTGTTTTATCACTGTGATCAATTTCCATGGGTGTGTGTGGTTGAGGAATTTTCCTGCCACTAAGCAAGTCTACTGACTCCTTCACTAGTCTGGCTATTACAGCTGAGTCTGATGTAATGGGACACGACAGGTAAAGAACGTGGACTCTGGGGTTCACATTGCCTGGGTTCAAGACCTGAGTCCACTCTGTATTAGTCATATGTCCCTGAGCAAATGGCCTAATCTCTCCGTGCCTCATTTTGTTTAACTGCAAAATGGGGAATAATATCTGCCTCACAGAATTTCTATAACAAATAAATTACATAATACTTATCAAGAGTTTAGAATAATAACTGACATATTGTCTTTAGTCTCTAATAAGTGTTAGGTATTTTTCTTTTTATTAATATCAGATAAAATTTATGCAGAAAATAATATATAAAATTAAAAGGTACTTTGATGTTCTTAAGCACTGAATCCCAATTCTACCTTTAGCCTTAACAATGTCTTTTATTCCAGCCTTTAATATGGGAAGTAGGTAATTTTTCTCTTGGGTAGAAGAGGGGAGAGGAGCAGAGAGTTTGAATATTGTAAGTAAGTGAACGATGCCATAAGTTTAGTATGTGAGTGGTATTTCAATGAAATTTTTATCATAATAACTTCAAAATAATACTTGATGTGTGACTAGTGTTTATTTCAAGAATTCATTTGTATTTTGTTTATATAGAGACAGGATTTATGATGGCTAAAATGAAACAATTGTTTTTATACCTAGTATATCTATTTTTTTATTTTTTAAATTTTAAATACAGAGATTTAAAGTGATTTTGAAGCATTCTTTCCTATAACTGTAAATATATCCACCAAAGAACCTGTTTTTCTTTGATTCTAGTCTCTTTTTAATTATTAAGTCCTTTTCACTCATAATCTCCCCAAATCTTCTTTATCCCTAATAACTATAATTTTTTTTAGTAGTGTAAACCAATATAATTAGATTATAAGACTTAATGAGACTATCAAATATGGCTAAAATATCTACTACTTTTGATTTAATGAGGAATTAAAACTTGGATGTTTTCAGACTGCATTTTATTGCAGAATGTTTCCAGACACATCTGGAGAAAGAAGCTCTTCTTTGAATCAGCAGTCCTTGACCTTATTTATATGTCTTAGTTTTGTTCCTATCATTAGTAGAGCTGACATTTGGAAAATGAGATAATAAACAAGTGTATGGAAGTGGGTTTATTCTGCAGAACGGACACCAAACTGAGGGTCAGGACATCTAGATTTTTGTTTTAACAGCCCAATGGGGCCAATTAAAATTTGAGTGTAAAATAGGAGCCAGGTGATCCCTAGTTTTCATTATCTCATTTAATGGAAGCAGTTGACACTAAGTAATTCCTCAGGCAACAGGACTGCTAGCCAGCCTTGTGATAATGGGATGAACAGCCTAACTGCCTCAACTTCCAACTTTGTTTATGTGATGAATCAGGTCAAATGATATCTATAGAATAATTATTCCAATGGTTAGAAGAGATAATGTATGTGAAACTTCTCTAAAAGCTACTATGATCATTGTTAACATTTGGTACTTCTTTTGTTCCAGGCACAGTGTTGTTCCCCTTTATTTTATTTAATCTCCCCGAAGCCCAGCAAGATGATTATTTTAATACTACCATTTTATAGATGAGGACCCAGATTCAAAGAAGGAGTAAGTGACTACCCCATGGCTAAGGGCTGGTATGACAAAGGAGCAAGCAAAGAGACCCAGATGTGTCTGACTTGATCCAAATTCTTAACTACTCCTCTTTACTGTCCCTTAAAGCTGATATACTCTAGAAATGTTATTTGTATATGCAGCCAATTCCTTGAAGATACATAATATATTTAATGAGGTTGAAGAAAAGGGACTCTATCTCCTTAAATACTGTAAGTGCCTATTATGTACCAGGAACCCTGTATTATGACTCCTAAAATAGCTCATCCCCTCAGTTTAAATAGGAAAGATAGACCTATAGTAAAAATAAAAGTACTACTACTACTAATAATAATCAGCTAAGTATACACAGATATTTATATTATAAAGGTATATATAATTATTTAAGTATTCTTAGCAAATTAAGTTTCATAGGATTTAATGCATTCCTTTTCCATGCCTAATTGTCACCAGGAACTGCCCAATCCAATTTAGGGCTATACTTGCCTTTAGTATTGTTTCACTGACCTGGTCAGGCAGCAGAGCAGGGCAGCCAAGAGATAAGGAGATTTCTTTCAGATAGAATGAGGACTCCGGCCATAACAGCTCCGGCCATGACAAAGCCAAAGGGTGAGGATCTTTTGCCTTTCTTCCATGTCCCCCAAGTCCTTCCCCTGATGGCCCCCATACGACTGTCCCTGTCTTAGGTTGCCCCTATCATCAACAAGTCTTACCCATCATTGACTAACAAGATCTATCCAGAGGAAGTCCAGTCATTGTTAACATAACAAGAACAGTTCGTGCAACATTAATGTAACCTGGCTGTTGGGAACCATCCTTCCTGATTTCAGGGACTGTAGCCTTGCCAACAGGTGAGAGGGTCCCAAGGCTGGAGCTGAGCAAGGAGGCTTTGGAAAAATAGGTCACTGAAGAGACAAAACCTGTCCCCCTGTCAGGGGCCCAGCCTCTGCCTCCCTCACATCACCCTGCTTGGCCCCGGAGGATGGCTGGTTAGTCAATGATGGGTAAGACCCCTCAATGGCAGGGGCAACCTAAGACAGGCAGTCGCTTGGGGGCCATCAGCGGAAGGACTTGGGGGACACAGAGAAAGGGCAAAAAATCGTTACCCCTCAGCTTTGTCATGGCCAGAATCCTCATTCTATCTGAAAGAAGTCTCCTTATCTCTTGACTGCCCTGCTCTGCCGCCTGATTAGGTCAGTGAAACAATACTAAAGGCAGGTACAGCCCTAAACTGGATTGGGCAGTTCCTGGTGACAATTAGGCATGGAAAAGGAATGCATTAAATCGTATGAAACTTAATTTGCTAAGAATGCCCTCGAGTTAATGAGTACTGATGTTTGGGGTCCGAGCATAGAATGAGATCAGTTTCCCAGGTTTCGGGGCCAAATGCCTACCCCGTCTACCAGACCCTGACCTGAGGCAAATCTGTGTGTTCCTTCAATTGTTATCTATGATCTTTACCTGTTTTCTATAAACATAGCCTTTGACATTAATTGATAAACTTTGCATGCATGCTGCATACCCCTGCACATATCATTCTCAATAAATGCCACTTCAAGAGAAGAGCACTGGGCATTCCTCACTAGAGGGAATCACCACCCCTTTTTCCTGGTAGACTGAGGGTGTCTGGAATGACTTATTTTCCTCATCTGCAGCAACCAGGGGGACTCTGTGGAATGGAGTAGCCCCCTCATCTGGTTCCCAAACAGGGACCCCACACCTGGCAACCAAGGAGAGTAGACTGGAATGCACATGTGTGAACAATGACAACTTCATTGTACTAGTCAGTGGGGGCAATAGACACAGTTGAGTGAGCATGTGTACTGTGTGGTCATTGTATTCAAAATGACTGAGCGAGTAGAGTAATGAATCTGCATCAAATTTTGCATTAAGCTTGAACATTCCTCCATGAAAACTATTCAGATGATTCAGAAGGCTTTCAGGGATGATGCAATTACTGTAGTGGAAATAAAAGGGTGGGACACATGCTTCAAAGATGGTTGAGAATCTGTTGAAAGTTACCCACATTCTCAAAGGTCTGCAACAAGCAAAACACCTGAGAATGTTGATCCTGTACAGGCTGTAATCAATAAAGCTCGGTGACCTAGGTGACTCAGCCCCTCTACAGCCAAGATTTGGCGCTGTTACCCCTGGCTTTTCCCAAAACTGAAATCACCTTTGAAAGGGAAGAGATTTCAGACCATTGATGAGATTCAGGAAAATTTGACCGGGCAGCCAATGGCGATTGGGAGAACTGTGTGAGGTCCTACGGTGCCTGCTTTGAAGGGGACTGAGGCATGCTTGTCCTATGTACAAGGTTTCTTGTATCTTGTATCTTCTTTAGTAAATGCCTCTATTTTTCATAGTACACAGCTGGATACTTTCTGGACAGACGTTTTATACATATACATACGTATACTGTATCTTTGAAAATTAGCTTTAGGTATTAATATGTATCAGTTATATGTCTGTGCATAGCAATTACACCACCATTTTGCAGTTTAAAGCAACATTTATCATCTTACATTGTGGGTCAGGAATCCAGGTGTGGCTTTACTGGGTCCCCTGGCTCAAGGTCTCTCAAAAGGCTGCAGTCAAGATGTGGAGTGAGATTATGGTCCTCCTTAAGCTCCACTGGTGGGGTGGAGGGGCTTGTTTCTAGGTTTACTCAGATGGTTGTTGGAAGATTCAGTTCTTAACAAGCCGTGGCCCAAAGTTCCTGACCAGGTGGGCCTCTCTATGGGAGAACTCATAGCATGGCAGCTGCATTCCGTAAAAGTGTGCAAATGAGAAAACTATGGTGGGTGAGCAAATTAGAAATTGCAGTCTTTTGTAAGCTCATCTCAGGAGTAACTAACATCTCTTTTTTTTTAAATTGAGATATAATTGAAATATAACATTGTGAAAGTTTAAGGGGTATAACTCATTGATTTGATACATTTATATTGCAATATGATTGCCATTGTAGTGTTAGCTAACTGTATTTGCTTGCAGCTGGTAAGCATATATCAATAAATCTTGGAGATCTTTTACACAGTACAGTGATTGTCAACATCTTGTTACTTTCGCATTCTATTTATTAGGAGCAGTTCACTAGGTCCAGCCCACACTCAAGCAGAGGCATGAATACCTGGAGCTGGGAATCACTGGGGACCATCTTAGAAAGCAGCCAACCACAAAGAGTCACACATGTTTTTGTTGTTGGAGTTGTTGTGAGAGAGGTGGGAGAGGATTTCAGCTGAAGATCAGTGATGAGTATTACTAGCACAGCTCTCAGCCTACTACATCTGGTAAAGATTCTATAAGAGATCTATCCTCAACGTCAATTAGCCTGAGTGCCTGTTCAGGCTGGCAGCATGCCAGCCCATTTACTTCTCAGTCTGCTTCTGTTAATAGTATCTGGAATGCTGAGAGATCTGACAAGGGTTCTGAACATTAGCTTAGAGGAGGAGATCCATAATATGTCATTAAATATCTTCACTCTGGTTTCTCATAGAAACTTACAAACTTAAAATAAAAGAAATAATCTCAATTCTCTTTAAATAAATATATATGCAGTGAAGAGATGAATGGATGGCAGAATGAAACTGAAATGAAAGGACAAAGAACAAAAATTGTCAATTTACAAAATGTCACTCAAGCTTCAATATCTCAGATTGAAACCTCAATATATTAAATGGTAGAATGACAAATAATAACAATACATATGTTATATAACAACATATATCTCTCCAATGACTAATGAATTAGGATTAAGTTTTGTGGTGAAAACTTTGGAGGTACAATAAGGAAATACGAATTAGTGGAAGTTTCATTCTGACAGCAATTGATCCTCATTGGGAATAAATGAGAGTGAAGGAATATACAGACAAACTCATATACTATTTTTTAAAATGACACTGAAAGGATTTGAGATTGAATTATTGACAACCAAAATTTTAAAACATTTGAAAGAAAGGGAAAAAAATGAGGTTCAGAATTTAAAGAACACTCAATAAAAAAATTAATCTATTAGCTAAAAAAGGCTGTTCTTTCCCCTTCTCTCTCTCTTCCTCCCCTCCCTCTTTTTCTCTTTCTCCCTCCTTGTTTCTCTGCCTCTCTTTCTCCCTATCTCCCTCCCTCCTTCCTTCTTTTTCTCCCTCTCTTGCTGTCCACCTATCACTTCATGAATGTTAGAAGACAGAATTGCAGAAGATTTGTTTGGGAGTGGGGTTAGAAGCAGTCTCTGGTACTTCCTTGTTCCCTGCCTCTGCTCTCTCTTCCTTGGCTAATTTCTCTACCCTCCCAGCCCTATCTATTGTGTTGGATTTCACAGCTTTGTAGAGCTCCCTCACCCTTACTAAGCTGAGGGCTATGGCACCCATAGGAGAAATTGATGGTAGAGGAAATGATATTTTTCTGGCAGGCTGTGTATAGGAAGTATGAGCCAGAGGGATGCTCTCAGATTATAACAGACACCATATGTGTTGATTACTATGTTGATGCAAACTATTGATGCTTTTGATTTTTAATGGTTTAAATGCTTGTTTTTAAAAATATAATTTTTTTGCAAACCACAATTAGTTCTTAAAACATTACTGAACTCTCAGAAATGAAGATTTCTTGACCACATTACATGAGAACTAAAGAAAGATAACACATTCTGAGATAACATTTGCAATGCACTAGTCAAGTACCAAATAATTTGTGTGAATCCTTTCTTATCATGCTGCAAGTTTGTAACTTCAATCTTGCCTCCCCCAGAGAATGTTTAAACAACATAGTCAGACACTGGTTTAAACTTTAAACAATAGTTCCTCTCCCACACCAAGTTTAATACTAGACTCTCTATCTTGAGTAGAAATACAATGCTCAATGTTGATATTTTACCTATATTTGTGCAAGAAGAGAAAAAAAACATAGTAAAGTTCAAAACCATTATTATTTTCCTGATTATTCAGCTACAACTAACTTATTCAAATAGATAAATAATATATATTCAAATAAAATTCAGGCTATCAAGTATGATTTGTGTGGGGAATATTTTGTTTGACAATAATAGGGTAAAAAAACTAGGAGAGCGGTGTTCAGAACAAAGTTTAGAACTCAGAAGTTTATATATTCACAGTTTCCAAAGATATCCCATGGAACGTGTTCAAGATGTTCAACATATTTCATTTGGGATGCTTTTGAAAATCTCAAGAAAAATAAAATGTATCATTTCACACCATGAAATATGACTCTAAGTGTCACATGATACAGGTGTTGGCACTATTTCTTTGTCTTCCCTTGGTATATAGATTTTCTCCTCAGGCTTACCCCTTTTGTAGTTGCAAGATGGCTACAACAATTTGAGCCATCACATCTAAACAAGACAAAGTTCATAGAAATAAAGAGTTCAGTTCATATTTGTAATTTTTTGTAAGATTTAAGAAAATGTCTCAGAAGCCCTAGCCAATATCCACTGACATCTCATTGGGTGAAAGTGCACCACATGACCATGATTATCATAGTCAAGTAGGACATAGGACCAGGCCTGGGATGAAGCTGGCCATGCCTGAACAAGGTCATGAGGAAGATGGATGAAATTAAAGTTAGGAAGAAAGATGATGAGGGTAGGGGTGAAAGTAGATGTTAAGTATACACATAACAGTGCTACCATAAGAGCAAAGTTTAGGAAATTCTGGGCTTAATTTAATTTAATTTTTTTCTATTTATTCCATTACCATTCAGTTCCCTTATAACCCCTCAGTCACCACACTATTGTCCATGTTCATGAGTCCTTTTTCATTTTTGCTCAATCTCTTCAACCCCTACTCTGCCACCCACCCCCCACCCCACTGCTTTGCAGTCATCCTGGTCCCTATCTATTAGTCTGTCTCTCACTCTGGGAATTTTAAGGCACTTTTTATGTTTATGTGCATTATGCATCTCCAAGGCAGATATAATGTATAGCATTTTCCTACCTTGTTCTATTAATTTGTTTATTTCTATCTGCTGTTTCATAATCACCACATGTAAGTTCATTATATTGTTGTTTTAAACTCACATAACAGCATTCCATGGCCTATGAAATGATGCCATAGAGCTGTAAGGTAAACATTGTGTTCATTTTGGCATCTGAGGATTTGAACTCTCCCATATGTGTAAAATTCTTCAACTCATGAGGATTGGTTAGGTCTGTCCAGAAAGTACCCAGCCATGCACTATGAAAAATAGACATTTATTGAAGAAGATACAAGAAACATTGTACACAGAACAATGGCACTTCAGTCCCCCTTCAAAATAGGCACCTTGGGACCTCAAACACTCCCAATCACCATCAGCTGTCCTGTCATATTCTCCTGAATCTCATCAATGGCCTGAACTCTCTTCCCTTTCAAAGGCGATTTTAGTTTTGGGAAAAACCAGAAGTTGCAGAGTGCCAAATCTGGGCTGCAGAGGGGGGCTGAGTCACCAGGGTGACTTCGTGTTTCACCAAAAACTCTGCATGAGACATAATGTGTAGAAGGGCATTTTGTCTGGATAGAGCTGCCCACCAGTTGTCCATAGTTGTGGCCTTGTGAATCATCCAAACAGTTTCCATGAAGGAATGTTCATGCTTAATGCAAGATTTGATGCATATTCATTGCTCTATTTGCTCCGTCATTTTGAATACAATGGTCATACAGTACACATGCTCATTCAACAGCATCTACTGCCCCCACTGACTAGTACAATGAAGTTGTCATTGTTCATGTACACACATTCCAGTCCACTCTCCTTGGCTGCCAGGTTACATTGATTTTGCACAGACCATTCTTGTTTATATTATAATGGTTGGACTCTTTTTGGACAGACCTCATATATCTTCTTTTATCCTCTCTCTTTTCCTCTCTCTCTCTCTTCTCACCAATTAATGATTTGAAGTATGATCTGGGTTTGTTTTTCTTTTTATGACCACTTAACCTTAACCATAGTTTTCTCTTCTTCCTATTAATTCTGTGAGCTGTCCAATTACTTTTTAATAAATCACTTCTCAGATATTTGAGGGAGAACCACCTTCTGTGATTGTAACTGAGAACTGGAATAATAAAAGTATTGAAGTAGAGAATAGTGGCCAATAAACAGTAAAAATAACATTTTAAAAGAAGAATTAACTATATTAATAAATGTGACATGTAAGGATTAGTCATCATAGATGGTGATGATTTATTCTGAAGAATTGGGCTAGCAGAGAATATAGATTAAATTCTGAATTGTCAAGAAAATATTCATATGTATAAAAGTGTTTGTGATTTCCAGTCAGTTTGTATATTTGCATAAAACAGCTTAACCAAGCATTGCCCATGAATAATAGAATACAGGGAAAACATATTTTCAACCAAAATGCTAAAGATAGGTAATTTCAAATGAAGGTAAAATAACTCTAAAATGATTATATAGGTCACTAGAAAAATAGATTTGATTAATATAAACCTATTTAGGATTGTATAAATTTTATAAATCAAGACAATTGAAATGATTAAATTTGAAGGAATGTATGCAAGAGTTCCAGAATTACATTAAATACCCAATGCAATAATTTTTATACTCTTCCAAGAAGTTCACATAATTTAACCATGCTATTGTGTTTGAAAAGTTAGAAATTATTCTCTTTATAAAAAGTTTCATTAGCCATCTGTTTAAATTAAATTCAAGAAGTTTTATTCATTTTCTTAGGACAGTTTTTTTGAGAGAACTAAAAAATATGTTTACAGTTTTGTATTTTACCTCCTAGCTAAAAATTTGCCACACATGAGTCTGTATATCAGAATAACTAAAACTTAACAAGTTTGTAGAAAGTGGCAAATAATTCTTAGCATGGAGCTTAATCTGTCATAGTTTGGTTAATTTCTAATGTTGAAATAACACTAAATTACACAATTTTCTCTCTATTTTACTAAGATTAACCTTATAAAAACAAACTTATGATTTTTTAAGCACTTTTTCTTTGGACAAAAATGAATTTCTTCTGCAGTTCCTCATTAGGCAATGTGAAAAATATTCACCTAAAACATGGACTTGGGTCTGACTATCCAACCAAATAAAATTATTTCAAGCTGGGAGGAAATAATGACTTGGAGATGATAGCTGTACTGAATCAGATGACTTATGCAAATCTTTTCTCATTGGTAACTATTTGAGTCCTGTTCTGATTCTTTTTCCTTTTCAGCACTGCATTAATAAAAGAAACTCATTATTCGCAGGTCAGATTAGGTTTTTATTTACAAAACTTGAAGTCCTAATCTTAACTGATTACCTAGAAACATATATCAAGAAATTATGTTGCTACATCAGAGTTTGACACAAAATCAGATCAATTTCAATTGGAGTCTTTCTTTATGTTTTATTGATTTTCTATCAACAGTCACAGATTTTTTAAACTGAGTTCTTAATATGTATGTATGCATGTTCTCAGTTGGAAGTAATTGTTCCCTCCCTCATTACCATTCTTATGTCATTTTTCAGTTTTTATTTTGCAATATTCTTATCTTTGCATATATTAATTCCCCTACTCCAGTGAAACCTCCATTTTTCATCTATCATTGCACCCGCCTGCTAACACATAATTGGCTATTGATACAACATGCTGCCTGGCACATAGGAGATATCAATAAATCTTTATTGGACAAATAACTCAATAAGTAATAAAATAAAATAAAATACCTTACTGGTTTATGTTTTCTTCAATACCCTAAAGAAATAATCCTAATAACAGAAGTAATCCCATGGATTTTTTCTCATTTACAGTAAACTGTTACAATAATTTCAATTAAATACATTAATGCATATTGCTCATCTGATCTTAGCATCTAATATTGTATATCATTTTGCTTCTCAAGTGTGGGTCTAAAGGAGTAGATATTGACCTCTTAGCGCAATCCGTCTTCTTTTGAGTCTAGGATATTATTAAAGGTTGAGTTGGCCCCAATTTCTCCACCTCCTCACTCTCATTGACATGTTTTGCCATATAATTTTTAAGTCCTTCCCACAAAAGGAACAGCTATACTTCACTGTCCTATGTCTTTAGATAGGTTGTATAGCTTGCTTTCATCAATAATATATTAGTAGTCATGCTACAAATGGGAGTTTGAACTATGTTTGCATAGTTGGGCATACTCTCTTTTCTATTTTCCCCATTGCCATGAGAAGAACACGGTTAGCTGGCCCACTGACCAGGAAGGAGGACAAGAAATCTGGAGCAGAGTCATAGTAGCCAGCTGGATCATAAATCACAGCCATCCCAGCTCCAAGGTATGTAGCAGAAATACCCCATCCAGCCTGCATTTGTGAGTAAGAAAAACATGTAGATAATTATATGCCAAGGAGATTTTGTAGTTTCTTGTTATGCAATAACAATGAATAATAGAGAAATGATTGAAGAGTATTGAGTCACAACATTTCTAGATCCAACTGCTCCTGAGAAAATTGGTAATAAAGACAATAATAATAAGAATTACCACTTATTAGTGCCTATCAAATGCCAGCAATCACTAGATGCTTTGCACACTGTAATCCCATTTCATGAGTAGAAGACTCATAAAATAACTATAAAGTGAACAATATTATTCCTATTTCATTCCCAGGAAATTAGGACTCGGAAATAATTTGTAACTTGCCCGAAGTCACAAAGATAAGAAGTGATAATTTCAAGCTTATAAGTCAATGACTTGAGACTAAAAAAGTTCTACCTTTTACATGGTGCCAGAATGACATTTCACCTATAGTATTCTCAATCTTCCGTTGTGTTACTCCATCTTCCCCTTTTCATTTCCATCTCCCATTTTTCAGCCCTTAAATTTCCTATTGAGATCAGTATCTTTATGCTATTTAACTCTAGACTTTAGGATATCTTGCATGGCCTCCTAATTTTGGTAGTGGGGAATGAGTACAGATAGATGAGGTAAGGAAATACTTTCATATATTTGTGGAGTGCTCATAGCCAAACAAAAAGAAAAACAAAACAAAACAGAATAATACAATAATAAAGTTATTGGAATAGATTATTCTGTCAAATAAAAATTTAAGCAAATCATCCAGATTTATTGGATTTGTATGGACAATAATTAGAAACAAAACAAAGGTTTGCATAATGAGCACAAACTTAGGAACAATGGGGATGTCAATTTCCAATCTCAACATTGTAGAATTCTAATGTCACTTGATTAAGAGCCAGAGCATCCCAGGTGACTATTTAAAAATGCATTCTGATGATGTAACTCTAGTAAATAGAGACAGTAATCCAATAAAGAAAAATGTTTTAAAAAGGGATACATGTTTGGGAGGAGATAAAGAAATATAGCAAGGTAAGAGAGATCAAATATTCCACTTACAATATTTGGCTGGGCTAAGGTTAGACCATATGGAGGAAGTTCCATTGAAAAGAAGTGAGCCAGGTACACAGATGGGAGAAGAGAATTTCAGGCATAAGGAACACCCACTGCAAAGGTCTGTAAGGTCAGAGTGCATACAATATGTTTCAGAACCATTAAGAAGGTCAGTACATATGAAAAGCATGAGTAGGAAGAGGACAGTAGGAAATAAGATTAGAAAGGTAAGAAGCATCAGATCACTAAGGTCTTATTGGTATTGTAAGAACTTTGGCTTTACTCTGGGTAAAATGGGGAGATTTTGAAGGTTTATAGATAAGAATAAACTAGGGGAGAGGAACACAAGCAGAAGTAGGGAGACAAGTAACAAGAGTCTTACAAGTTACTAGAGGAGAGATGATGATGGCTCAGACCAGCAATTTGGCAGAGGAAGTGGTTAAGAGGTAATAGGAGTTTTGAAATATTTTGAAGAGAGCACCTACATGATTTCCAGAAAAATTAACAGTGGGGATAAGAAAAAGAGGGTTGAGAATAACAACGAAGTTTTCAGCCTGGACAATTGGAAGGTTGGAGTTACTCTTAACTATGAAGGAGAAGGTTACAGATGGATCAGGTTTTGAGGGAGGAATATTAAAATATCAGCTTTGGATATGTTTATTTTACATTATAATTAGAGATTCAAGGAGGGAGATTAATTGACTAATTTGGAGTTGGAGAGAGATAAGATTAGGGCTGAAGATATAGACATAGGAATCATTTTCATACTGAATTTTAAGCCTATAGCCACATAAAGAAGTAAGGATAGAAAACAAACAAAGGATATCCAAGGAATAGGCCAAGGCTCTCCAATAATAATGTATGTGGGTGAACAGGAGAAAGACAGATTAGACCAAGAAGAAATGACCAGTGAGTTAATAAGAAAACCAGATTTGATGTAATTAAACCAGGTGGAAAAAAAATGCACAAAAAGAAGAAATTGATGAACTCAATAGGTTAATAGGTTGAGTGAGATGAGGATTGATAATTGGCCATTAGATTTAGGAGCATGGGGGTCATTAGTACCATTCTTAATAGAAGTTATGGTAGAATGAAAGCCTGATGAGAAGAGAGGAATTTGAAGCCATGAGTCTAGATAATTCTTAAGGGAGATCTGCTATGCAAGGCAGCAATGGAATGAAGCAGTAAATAATGGAGAAATAGGATCAAGAGTATAAATTGTAATAAGCCTTGACTAGTGTGGCTCAGCTGGTTGGGCGTTGTCCTGCAGAGCAAAGGATTTCTGGTTCAATTCCCTATTAGGACACATGCCTGGATTCTGGGTTTGGTCCCTGGTAGGGACACACACAAAAGCAACTAATGGATGTTTTTCTCTCACATCAATATTTCTTTCCCTCTCTCCCTCCCTTCTCCTTGCTCTAAAAATAGATGAATAAAATCTTTTAAAAAATAATATAAATTATGATAGGTGAAGTAACAGTCAGTTGTATGCAGATGGGAATAATCTGTAAGAAGGAAAACAAATGACCATAAAAGAGAGAAAGTGACATTATCAAATGAAAAATTGTTAGTAATGTTCTTACCTATGCAAGAGGAGATGGAATCTCATGCACATGTGGACAATTTGGCACTAGGTACAAGCTATGAAAATTTATAGTACCGGTTTATTGTCAGTTGTTTAACATGTGTCCTACTCACAAGCTATAAAGCCCTTGAAGGCAAAAACCATGTCTATCTTATCAACCATTGTATGCCCATCGCCTGCACATTACTTGGCCAACATGTAGCTGTTAAAAAGAAATGGGCAGGTCAATGAATATATAAATGAATGACCTTTTCTCAGAAATTAGGCTCCTCTCCCAATCCAGGCTCAGTGTTTATTTGCATTCTACATATGGGGCAGTAACTTAGTTCTGAGTCTTTAGAAATATTACATAAAGTAATTCTTAACCAACTAGTTATCTGACTATAACCAATGATAGAGAAAGGCAACAATATGGCCCCATGCTCTCAGTTCAATGAAAGACAATATTGAAGTAGTTTGTGTTATTTTAGATGACAATTATCATTTCTGATTTTTGAGTAAAGAGTGGCCCTGAGAGTTGTGTGTATTTATTAAATAGCCCCATGGAGTCCTTAAGAGACTTAAGCTAACTATAAAACAGAACCTCATTGTATCCTAAAACCACTCACGTATTTATTTTAAAACTGCTAAACTTAACTGTTTTTGCATCTTTCAGTGCAACCAGCATTCTTTAAACATGGTTGTTTTAAAAATAAGTAGAGTGCTCTTCAGTCTATTGAAAATCACAAAGTAAACTTGGATTCTTATTGGTCATGAATGAGATTGGAAAAGCATGAAGCTCTATTGAAATACCAGTAATTTTCTCTTAGCAAGAGGCAAATGAAGTTCAAGGAAAATGAACAATTAAGTAAAAATTTGACCTGTTACATTTTCATTACAAACCATTTTTGTGGGGTTTTTTTTGTCAGACATTGACTGAAATTGTAATTAAAACATATATATAAATATACACACAAACATAAACACATATACACATATAACCAAGCAAACATGTACCCATATACATCCATGATTAATTTTATTCTATATATCTAGAGCAGAGTTTTACAGAATTAAGAAAAAGTGGAAGCTCAGAAAGTGAGCATATCAAGTTGGTCAACATAGAGAGCCTCACAGCCTTCTCATTATTTCCTTAAGAAAAAAAGAAATAAAGTTCTTCTCTGTAAAAGAATTATCTGGTTAACTGCTCACCCAAGTCTCTACTTTAATTTGTTTTTGTACATATAGTTTGATTACAGTACTTCTGGGGATAAAAATGAAAAATCAACACAAAGGTTGCAATATATATTCTTTTCCCCTTAAACACTTCATAATTTTTCATATAGGCTGATGCAAACCACATATTATTATGCATATATTGGTTTACAAATTGTCTCATAGGATTTCCAACTAGAGAATATAACATTTATTAAAGACAGATACATTGTGCTATAAAAACTTGCACTACACTAAACTCAATTAGACTCTTTCGTGGTAAGGTTTTCCATGTTACTCATCAGGCATACTATAAATTGGTCAATGCTCTCATGTTGTTTCTTTTTTTTTTCAGATAAACATTTATGAATGCCTATAAATAAAAAGCTTTTTTCAAGATATTTTCCCTAGCTATATTTTCTTAAGTAATGTGGTACTATTTATTATATTGCTTGTGGGTAGGTTCATTATAAGGGAAACATAATTTTTATAATAAAAAATATTTTTAGTGTTTGTTAAACATTGTCTTGAAAGTGAAAATTTTTACCATATTCATCAAGTAGTATGGTCTGACAATTCATATTTTCTCAGTTCCATGTTAACTTGGATAATTGGCTTAATTTTTCTTTATAATTGTTTTTCAAATGGCTTGGCTTTAATATGGGAAACAATATCATCAATACTATCATTTAAACAGTGTCCAACAGGCTGAGGTACAAATTGATGCCTTTATCTGCTGAACAATAGGCAGAGAAATCAAGGAACTATGTGTAATGTGTATGTTGTGACAATGTATTTTTCACCTGTCAAAAACCCCCAACCAACTCAGTTGTTTCTGATGTGAACAGAGTGCTGGGAAGCTCTCTGAAGCCTCTGCAACCCCAGGGCCAATCTGCAAAGGTTTGCTTAAATCTTTTTAAAATATTTACATAAAAATTATAAATAAAAATACTATGGAATAATATGCTGTTATTGAAATGCCAGACAAGTCACATATAAAAAGTGTTGTTCTGTACTTTATCTCAAATATGCTATTTATATTTCTGTTAATTTTTAAACCAGATTTTGGGTCAAGAGCAAAATCTACTCCTATAGTAAACAGGATCTGATATGAATGAATAGCAGTAGTTTTTTTTTTCGTCCCAATGTCTAGGTTTTAAAAATTACAGGAAATTCTACCTACAGAATTAGATAAGAACTTGGATATTACAAAGGGCATTTATCAGTCTATTAAAGTCATTATAAATATGTAATATATAGAAATATTAAAATACTTTGAATTCTGAAGATATAAAGATCCTTATAATTTTATTCTATCTCCTTTCTTTCATTACCAGCTAATAATGTTGGCAAATACCAATGATTTAATATTAGAGTGTTAGCCTTTTAGATCTTCGAAGGGTATTAAGTTAAGGACAATGTACTGATTAGGTTTTGCCCAATCTGTATGACTGTTTAGGTTGCTTTCCTAGTCAGAATAATTTCATTTTGTCTTAGTGTTATATGTGACTTGGATGACACCTATCAAGAAAATTGCTCATTTCCTTAGCTTATTTTCATTGCTTCGTTGACTGTATTGAGTGCCCACTTGAGACAGAACAACCTAAAATAAAGCAAAAGAAGCAGCACCTCCATCATGATATACAGCAAAGTACCTCACTCTTTTGTGCCTTTGGCAAATTATGATTGCTGTTCTGCTCAAAAAATACAGGTCATTGGCCTTTCAGCAAACTCTCTTCATCAGTAGTCTGAATGCTTCCTTTTGAACAACAGCAACAACAAAAAAGAAAAAGACAATGTGTAAGTTTGCTTTATAAACTGGCAGGTTATTTATTTTGACATTGCGGACAGGGAATTTTGATAAGAAAACAGTTTGAAGAAAAAGGGAGCTGCTTGAGGGTGCAAACCTATGTGTAATATGTTAATGATGAGGTCAGAAACTGTAATAAAAGGGCAATGAGTATCAGATAACTTTGTGGTCTTCACGTAATGGAGACTTGAGAGGGACACTGTGAGGTATGGTATGTAGACACTAGCAAGCTTACAGAGCTCAGCTTATGTCTTACTTTCTCCTGAAACCTTCTATTTCAAACCAATAGTGATATCTTCCATATCTGTTCTCCTACGACACCTAATACAGTGACACACACATACTCGTACCCCATTATAAAATCCTTGAGTACATGGGCCCTTGAATTACATTGATCCAGTACAGTATACTGCAGAAGCTTGGACTGTCACAAAAGGATCACATGATTCAATTTGGATTCTTGCATTTACTATCTTAGGGTTCATGGATAAATTACTAGAAACCTGGTGAGACTTCATTTCTTCCTATGTATAAATAAGAATTATAATTTTCACTTCATGTCATGTAATGCCTAAGTTGTATGTGAAATGAGGAGCAAAATGCCAGGCTGCCTGCTGCACTCCTATCATACCATAGTGCTTCACGCAGTGCTCAATCAATTGATTTTGTGTTGATGTTGGAGAAACAGCATATTCTCTCCTCCTTCCATACCGATGCTAAAGCATGAAGTAGGTATTTCATTTATTTTTCTTCTATCATTTTTCTCCTGGAAAAGACACTCCTGGCAAAGGAGCTGCAGCTTTCTGTCCTCTCTCTGACATTTCCCAATGTAATATGATTTTTCTGTTTAAGAATTTGGTGAGAGTCTGCATCAAAGTAAATATTTCTGTATTGGGTGAGGTTCATATATTAATGGCTAGTACTTACATCCTTACTTAATTATGGCTATCGATTTAAGATTGCCTACTTATGGGCCATAAGAATTTTATTCCTAATTGTCTTCTTTCCTTGTGATAAACTCTGGATACTCTCTACCCGTGTAAGAATCAGGTAGGGGAAGGGGAATTCTACTATGGAGTATTCTAGTTTCTTTGACTGGGATTAGGGGTTATCTTAACTCAGAGAAAGCATAGTTTATCAGCTACACTATATAACAAACTATCCTCAAATTTAAGCATCTGAAAACAATAATTTATTTTTATTATTTCTTAAAATAACAACCACTTACTAGCTGCTTGCCTCAAGTTTGATTCTGTTTCACTAGCTAAAGTCAGTCTCTTGTCCAAGCCCAGAATCATTGTGGGAAGGCACAACCAAAGACAGAGATTCAGAGAGACATGAAAAACTGTGGATTAAATTAATATGCATTTTGTTTATTGATTAATAGAAATTACAGTTTGGTCACAGGTGCAACACATGTTTTCCTAACTGACTTCATCTGCATCAAGACCAGTATTTGTCTCTGTCTCTAGTATTTTGTTCCAATCTGGTTCAAAACCCTCACCCTAATACGTGATAAACATAAGAAAGATTTGCATAACAAGACAAATGATTTGTGCTGTTTGTTATTGTTGTTGTTGTTGTTTGGATGGGTTTTTTGTTTGATTGCGTATTTGTGAATTATCTGGCCAAGCTACTTGTGCTGGCACAATTTACAGGAACAGATATCAATCTAACCAGACAATTTTTATTATATTGATTAAAATCCAAGAAACTTAAAGATTTCAAAAAGTTCTAAAAGAATAGAAATATCAACGCACGTTTTTTCACTAGTTTGAAATTCTGAGTAGAGAAAATGTATAAATTATTAAGTTAATGATTTCAAACAAAAAACATGTAATAATAAAATCTTTGTTAGAACCTGACTGGGCTATGTTCTCACATTGTGTAAGTCTCATGATCTCTGTCACCTGCACCGTGTTTAAAAAAAAAACCAAAAAACAACTTTCTATTTTAGAGGTATCTCTAGAAGAACTCTGTTTTGGGAGATGCTTTGTAAACTTTTAAAATGTTATAAAACAAAACAATATGCCCTCCAAAGACATCCCAATTTTATTGGTGTCATAGATGTTTTTATTACATAAGGAACTTTAGGGAGTGTTTCAGTAATTATCACTATGCATGGAACATGGCAGGTTCTAGGGCAGTTAACCCCTAATTTGGCTAATTAATGTATTTATGACCTATCAGTCACTCTTCTAATACCAAGATAACTATTATTTTCATTTTCCTGAAAACATATTAGAACATACGTTTTGGTGAGGATCCAGAGACTTTTCTGAATATGTAAGTCATATTCTGAAGAGGGTAAAAAGAACAATTTATTGGTAAATGATAATCTATTTCCTGGTGGTCAGTGATAGTAAATAAAGTTCCATTTGGGACTCTGAGACAATGTAGCCAAACCTAGATTTTAATTTAAATTGTTAGATGCAAAGTGGAACTAGGGAGAGAGAAGTGAGAGGCCAGGGAGTAATGTTTAAGGAGGCGCTCATTTTCAGGTGTGGACACTGTACTTGTACCACACTGAATTAAGAGCCTACTTAAATTCTGCACCTCAAGGGCTTTGTTTTTCTTTCACTAGTCCAGTCCCTGGTTAGGACATGTAAAAAATATTGGACACTATTCATTCCACTGTAAAACAGGACTTCAATTCAATGAGCAGGTGAGCACACCAGATATTGCCAAAATAGACTAAAATGTTTCAACATGTATAATTTAGAAAATTATTAATAGGATTAATCACATAGTATTTAAATACTGCAAAGAAATAGGTAGCAATGTAAACAGCAAGTAGGACTTTTTATGGCATGTCTTTGGTTCCTCACACTTAGTCAAAGTTGCCCATCTAGGCTGCCATTTTTACATATTTCTTTAGGTGTTCAACCTCACCCCTTGCCTGATATTCCTTTAAATTTTCCTTTAATTCCTTTAAGATCAAAGGGTACCCCTTTAAAAGAGGAGGAGGAGGAGAAACTGAGTGCCTCCTATGTACTCACAACAATGGGTAACTAAAGTTGAACAGACAGAATGGTGGCTGCCTAGTACTGTCAGCTTTAATGTTCATTCTCTTCCACATTTATATTTTTTCACAGTAGATGAGAAAGATCTCCCCTGTTAAGACCAATATTTTGAAAGGTAACATAACATAGTCAAAAAGAGTAGAATTCTGTGTCCAACAGACATGAGTTGAGTTGTTTCACCAATATTACTTATAGTGCTGGGGAAGTTTTAAATTCTCTGAATTTGTTTCCCCTTCTAAAGAACAAAGGGTAATACTTACTTCATAAAACTATTTTGAAGATGGGATTAGAAAAAGAATATTAAATATTAGGCAAAGTACTGGAACAAACTAAGTTCTCAATTTGTAATAACTGTTACAATTATTCTGTTATTATTTAATTAGTAATAAAAATTCTGTCTTCTGTCAGGCATTAATGTAAATCCTCCAACAATGAAGAAGTAAGGCAGGATTGCTACCTACCCTCAGGGAACTCTCAGTGAAATAGTGAGAATGCAGAAGAGACAGATGAATACACATTGAGGAGTGACTGGGGCGCACAGAGCAGAAACACCAGGCTATAACCTCTGTTTTCAAGGAAATGTCCATCTAAGCTGAATATCAATGAATGAATAGATATACTCTGTGGAAGGAAATGGGAAACACATTGAGGTTGGCAGAGGAAACAGCCTGCAATGTACCTACTTGTTATTGAGCAGGCTGGCTGAAGCAGAAGGTAAGAAATGAAGGAGAAGCAGGAAAGAAGACTAGAGAGAAACAGAGGCCAGTCCTCAAAAAGTTTTAAAGTCACACCAGGGTGTTTCAAATATATCTCAAGGACAATAGGAAGAGGAATTGAAAGAGATCAAGTTGAGCCCTGGCTGTTGTGGCTCAGTGGATTGAGGGACAGCCTGAGAACCAAAGAGTCTCTGGTTTGATTCCCAGTCAGGGCACATGCCTGGGATGTGGGCCAGGTCCCTAGTTGGGGGCGCCTGAGAAGCAACCACACATTGATGTTTCTCCCCCTCTCTCTCTCCTTCCCTTTCTCTTAAAAATAAATGAAAACATAAATAAATAAATAAATAAATAAAATCTTTAAAAAAAGAAAGATTAAGGTGACAGATTTTCACTTTAGAATGGTCACTGGAAATTAAAGAGTTTAGAGAAGTCAAGGTGACAACATTTGTCCTAGTCAGCAATGAAATTACCCTGGAATGGCCAAAGAAGTAGACAGATTTCAAGAATGTTGAAAAAAATGCCTTGTTAAAACTTAGTAAATTAGTGTGAAATGGAATTCACCAAGGTGATAACCCGATAACAGGGATAAAACCACCCCAACCAACTGTGTGGCTAAAATTAGTTATTTTGAACTTTCATCCTGAATACATCTCCTCGTCTATCAGAAGTTGAAAGGAAAGAAATTAATTCTTTTCTTCTTTGAGTTCTCATATGAAATAAATTTTGAATACGCTCTCTATATAATTTTCACAATTTTCTTCCTGTTAATTTCCATGGATAAGCAAATTAATTCTATCTCATTTCTTCATGTCAACTATATTGGCCTGTTCATGGGTAATTGTATGGTGTCATCTTTGCCTTCCCACACCACTGTTAACGTTAGAATTAACATTAATGTTACATGTGTAATGTTGGAGTTGTAAATGTTAGCATGCTGACTATTTAGCAGAAGGATGCATTTTTCTTTTATTATTTTTTTAATCTTGAAGAACTCTCACTGGCCTAATTTTCTTATGTTTCCCACTTTTATCTGAAACTTTATTATGTCTCCCATGCCATACAACAAGTATCATTATGAATAGATAACTGATTGTGACTATTTATACTGAATTTTAGCATAATTTTACTTCTATTTACTCCTGAGTTATTCAGAATATCTCTTCTGCTTACCTCCCAGCTTCTCTCTTAACACTCCACTCATTTCCCTTGGTTTTAATCCAATTCTGTTTTCCATTCTCCAAATCTCCACTGACTTGCAGTCTTTGTGTATTATCTAATGTTCCTTCTGCCAATGAAATCTCTTTCCACTTTACACTTATTTAGTTAACTATGAGTTATTTTTCTTATCTCCTCCTAGACATCTAATCAGAAAGGGTTTGTGAACACACATGGGTCTTATTTATGAAGGACATAATTTATAATGGTATATAAAGGATACGAAGCTGAACAAAACAAATTTGGCTATGACCAGGTAGAATTAAAAATATAGCTGAGCCCTGGCTTGTGTGGCTCAATAGATTGAGTGCCAGCTTGCACACCAAAGAGCTGCTGGTTCGATTCCCAGTCAGGGCACATGACTGAGTTGTGGGCCAGGTCCCCAGTGGGGAGCATGAGAGAAGTAACCCCACTGATATATCTCTCACACATCAATGTTTCTCTCCCTTTCTTTCTCCCTCCCTTCCCCACTCTCTAAAAATAAATAAATAAAATTTAAAAATAAAAATAAAATATATACAGTTGAGAAGACCAGTATTAACATACACATACACATATATGTTTGCACATATGTAGAGGATATACAGGAAGAGGTAGAAAATTATTGTCCCTGGAGAAATGAAATTCTATTGGGGTGTCAGAACTAAAAGTGAAGACTTTTGGAGAAGAAATTTCTTTCAGAATTTTTAAAATATATACCAGATGCCACTTGTCCCAGAATCAATTAATTAAAAATTCAAAAAATGCCCTAAGTACATAACCAGGTAAATACAAAAATTTAGATTTTTTTTTTAGAAATGTCCATATCAATGTATCATTGTTGCACCATTCAAGTACATGATTAATTGACTAAAATCACTGAAAAGAGTATACAGACCAGTTTGCATGAGTTACATGTGGTATGAGCTGGGTTATTTTCACATACAGAACACTACATATTGGTCTGCGTTGGGCTGAAAATAAGAAAAAGTGATCCTTGATCATAGATGGTATGAAAAACACTGATATAACTTATAAAATTCACTTTGTGGAGTCCTGTGGACTGGAGTATTGGAAAGGATGCATAGCCATCACCATGGAAACTGAAGCTCAGATACAGCTAAAGGTCTATGTGACTTAAAAAAGAACAGTAGAAGCACAGGAACATGTTACAAACAGAATAATGCAATCAGTGGTTTCAAGGATCAACCTCATATTAAAATTACACAGGTAAACACTTGAATTTCAGGTGTGTTCTTATTGTACTGAGCTACTACTTACACCGGCAAATCTAGGCAGCAAGTTCCAGGGTGAGCAGAGCATCAGGCACTATTAACGCAGCAGATGTCAGTCTGCAGATGTGTTTCTATTCTTTTACTTCCTTTCCTTTACAGTCACTTGCCACTATCATCCTTGGTCTCCACTGCAGAATTACAGTTTTGTTTTATAAATGTCTCTGGTTTGGCAACATGAATGTGTTTAGAGTTATGTCCTCATGTCACTACTCTAAAAACTAAGTTGCCATTATATTTTGCTTTTGGTTCTTTTTCCCATAAGCCACAGAAAGTCCATAGAAAGAAGGAGAAGAAGAAAAGAGGAGGAGGAGGAGAAACGGAGTGCCTCCTATGTACTTACAACAATGGGTTACTAAAGTTGAACAGGCAGAATGGTGGCTGCCTAGTACTGTCAGCTTTAGTGTTCATTCTCTTCCACAGTTATATCTTTTCACAGTAGATGAGAAAGATCTCCCCTGCTGAGACCTCCATTTCAGATACCATAATACTCACTGCTATGTGATTATACAAGGTCAACTGTATGCAGTGGAAGGATGAGGGATATGGTGATTAAATCAATAATGCTGTGTTGCTCCTTGTTGGCCAGTGAAATAATTTTATCATTTTGTTAATAGGATAGTTATTTTCTTTTACCTCAAATCAATTTAAATGTAATTGGGATGTAGATTGTATGTTTCCCTTGGACACCAAATTAATCCAGCTGTAATTGCAGTCTCTTGAGAATGGACACAGACCAGGACTTTTATTCTATTCATCCACTTGCTTTTAAAATCAGTGCAAGAGACTTAATGGTTTCTTAATTTAAGGTGTTGTCTCTTTTATTTTTTTTCATTTCTCCTCCTTTAATTGGATTATCAGAAGTACTCCAATGGATAAAATTTCTCTTATGATATTTACAGTATGAAATACACCAGAAAATTTGGTGATATTCTCAGTTGTGCCCTTCCTTTTGAGGGAATAAGAATTTTGATATCAAATACCTCATATTATCTACCCTTTATTAGCTATGAACAGATGTGCTGGTATGAGATTTCTTTTCTGCAACAATCAAGCAGTGTGAACAAATATGGTGCAAGGGCTTATCCCATGTGTCATCAAAAGCTACATTGGAGAGTCAGGGAGGTGAAGGCAGTGACTCTGAGTGCATCCTTGAACAGGGATTTTTCACAAATACCATTGTACATTTAAAGGTAATATGCTAATTAATCCTTTTAAGAACTGTAATGAAAATATATTTGATCAGCTGGCAAATATTTGTTCTATATTCTATACTTGGCTGATTGGTCTGCCTCTGAAAACATCTCTATGAAACACATTTAATAAGAAATTCACAGCAAGTATTGGATAGTCAAATAGATGTCTGTTCAGGAAAGCTGGCCCTTTCTTCAGTTTTTGTGGAAGCTAATCTTTAGTTTTGTAGATGATCTGGTTAAGAAAGGTTACACACAGCAAAGTGTGCAGTAACTATTTCTGTATCTGGAAAAATACTTATGTAAGTGACATTTTGTCATCTTAAATTTTGTACTTACTACTTTCTAAAGATAATTGGTTCTCCACTGTAAGGTGTAACAATATTAGATTTATATTAGAAGTAAACATTAATTACCCATGCAATATCTAGGAAAGCAGATACATATAAAATGTTTGAAAGAGAACAAAAAGTACTAATGGGAAACAAAGAGAATTCTTAGGCACTTCAAGTCTGGGCGGGTTCCTTGTAAAATTTTGCATTCATTTATGCCTTCAATCATTAGGAACCTATTCAGTGCTTCACAGCTGTATACAAGTAGTGAAGGTGTTTCATTAAACACTTGCCCCATTGCTTGAGAAAATAGGAACATATATTAAAATTGTAGGTTTTCTAATGCACTGTTACTTATCTCTTACAAGAATGTTCTCAATGAACACAATTTTTTTGTGGGGCTGGGCTGGTGAGTCACTACTGGGACTTTGTGATGAGTTGTGGACTTTGAGACCTACACAATCAGTTACAATTTTGTTAGAATTCACTTTTTTCATTTTTAGGTATTTCAAGGTTAATTCAAAGTGGCAGATTTTGTAGTTCTTAAAAATTTTACCAGGGGGTAATTTGTCTATCCTGACATGATTTCTGTGAAACACCGAGAGTTCAAAAATTTTGTGAATTAAAATAAAAGGTGTTTAAATGCCCCATCCTGGTCCTCTGTGTAAGAATCCCCCCTCCTTATAAGCCACTTCCATTCCGTGTAGAGAATGAATGATCCATTATAGATCATCCAGAACTGACAGAGTTTGCCAATTAAGATTGTATCTCTGTAATTCTATGTTGACCTCTGACCATCAAAGCATTCTGATATTCCAGGAACCTGAAATATTTTTTCCCATTTGTCAGTGTTTCAAAATGAAAAGTCCCTGTAGTTATTTTGTTAAAGGTTAGGTATTTTGTTAAAACACACACACACACACACACACACACACACACACACACCCCTTCTGAGTTGGTGAACAGTAACAGGGAGCATCCTACACTAATGGGATTAGCACTGGGCAAAGGAAAACATGATTGGAAACACTGAGAAATATCTTGAAGGTTTACAAAAAAAAACATGGTAGTCAGGGCTTCTCAACTTTGCACCATTGACATTTGGGGTGAGATAATTCTTTGTTTGTGGATCTCTCCTGTGCATTGTAGGGTATTTAGCAGCATCTCTGGCCTCTGCCTCATTGTGACAATCAACAATTTCTTCAGACATTGACTAATGTCTTCTCCAGGGACACAACTGCCTCCCCACTCCCACTGTGAACCACTGAAGTAAATAAGAACCAACAGGAGTAATAAAAATGTTTCCTTAAAGAGCATCAGTTTCAAGTGAGAGTAGACTACCTATTTATGGGTAAGTTTAGTACATTTAAGACTAATATATTTTCCCAACTTCTGCTCCCGTAGAGCTATGGAATGAAACTGATACGAAGTTTACGGGTTACTATTGTAAAATTCTTAATACTTCACTAACAGAGGGATTTAATATAAGGGTTTAAATAGTTCAGCTTGACAGAAATTTGGTTCTATATTTGGAACCAAAGCAGAGAGATGAAGCAGATTCTTCATAAAATTATTCAAAATTCTACAGCTAACTGAGTCTAAAAGTAGTTGGACCATTAGAATTTGTTTATAAAGTAATTGACTCCATTCTGTAATTCACACAATGTAAATTTGATTTGTAACTTGCAACACAGTACCTTCACTATTAAAAATATATCTATGTTCATCCCCATGAACCCATTTTATAGATGATGAGTCCGATGTATTTAATTTTCCTAAGATCATATTTCTCTAGTCACAATCTTCTGAAACTTAAATTGAATCTATGTTTTAATTTGGTTTGTTTCTTCAATGCCCACCTATAAAGCAATTCAGCTTATTCTTTAATTTACATAATATCACTGATGTTGATTATTTATTTACTGATTACCTAAATTGACTAAATGTATAAATCCTCTTGAAAATTTGGCCTGCATTATTTGTCCATCACTTCACTCAGAATTAAATTTTTATGTTTACACATAAATATGCAATATAGAGACATATTTAAAATGTAAATTACTTATTCTAGGTCTTCTTATTGATACATGATCTTAAATTGAATACTAATTATCCTATTATTGAGCTATTTAAATGCCTATTATAGTTCTAAAAACTTTGTAAAGAGGATAAACTAAAATTCAGATTTTTTGAATAATTCCCATGCAAATCTGTGATTTTAAATTTTTAAATTAATTGCCTTCTTTTTACATTTTTCTATGAGTACTATAAAAATCATAGTTTATAGGATACTTGCACTATTTTTCTTATGGCAAATGCAAGGCACAATTATAATCAGAATATAATAGCATCAGTGTATTTATACAGATGTTAAAATAAATTCATCAACATTTATTCCATATGTCTGCAATCTAGCTTTCTCTTATATGTCAAATCAAATAATTTTAAATTAGGATTTTTTTACCAGTATCTTTTATACCTTTATATGTTGTTATATCAGATAGTGCTGTATCATGTCATTGAAGTTGATGGTTATAAAGTTAGAATTTTGGTTACCATGGGTTGCTAGAGATGGCAGAAATTTAGGACACAGTCTGAATTGTCTTGCTTTAGAAACTGTCACAGGGAAAAGATGTAGTGACAAATAATGGAAGTGATTATACGTGATTCTATGGGGTTTGTGTAGATTTCTGATCCAAAATATTCGTCACCAAAACTAGAGAAATCCTTTAGGGAAACACTGAAACCTCACATCAAATGATAGTGTGCATGCCTATGTTTACACTGTTCTGATGGCCCAAAAAACATTGGGTAAATTAAAGAAAAGTAACTTTACTGAAGTGAGGGGAGTGGGGCAGAAAGGCTTTGAAACCTCTAAGTTTTGACTTTACATTGACATTAGCCCCTTTGGAGATTCCCTAAGTGAATGGCCCTATGAATCACGGGGTGCCTGATGGTAAGATGAGTTGCACACTATGACAGAGAAGCATCTTTTGGCCTTTGGAAATAGCAAATATAATCAGAAATCCAGAATATCTTCCCAGATAATGTTAATTAGCTTTGTTCTTCAATATTTCCTTTGCTATTGTTGGTATACTTTACATTTCTTTTCCTTTTTTTAATACTTATTTTTTGCCAAAAATAAAGTATTTATTATTTATTTTAAGTATATTCTATTGATTATGCTGTCACAGTTGTGCTGATATTTCCCCGTTTACCTTTTTCTACTCAGCGCTCCCTACTCCTTCAGGCAATCTCCCCGCCATTGTTCATGTCTATGGATCGTGTGTATAAGTTCTTTGGCTACTCTATTTGCTATACTATACTTTACATCCCTATGGCTATTCTGTAACTACCTGTTTGTACTTCTTAATCCTCTCACCTCTTCACCCAGTTCCCCATACCCACTCTTATCTGGCAACCTTCTGGTAATGAAATTTTTTTCTCTTGCTTTTAAGAGTCTCTCTTTATCTTTAACCTTTTGTCTTTTAATGATGATGTGTCTTGGAGTGGGTCTCTTTGTATCCATTATAATTGGGATTCTCTGTGCTTCCTGGACTTGTATGTCTATTTCCTTCACCAAATTAGGGAAATTTTCTTTTGCTATTTTTTTCAGGTAGATTTCCAATTTCTTGCTCTTTCTCTTCTCCTTGTGGCACCCCAATGAGGCCAATGTAGGACCTCTTAAAGTTGTCCCAGAGACTGTTTATACTATCCTCATTTTTTTGGATTCTTTTTTCTTCTTCTTGTTCCGCATAGTTGATTTTTGATTCCTATGTTCCAAATCATTGATTTGATTCTTGGTTTCATCCATTCTACTTTTGTTTCCCCGTAAATTGTTTTTTATTTCAATTAGTGTATCCTTCATATCCGACTGGGTCTTTTTCACGTTGCTGAGGTTTTCTCTAAGTTCCTTAAGCATCCTTATAACTAGTGTTTTGAACTCTGCCTCTGATAGGTTGCCTATCTCCACTTCATTTAGCTCCTTTTTTGGAGTTTTGATCTGTTCCTTCATTTGGGCCACATTTTTTTGTCTTCTCATTTTGGCAGCCTCCCTGTGTTTATTTCTATGTATTAGATAGAGCTGCTTTGACTCCGTGTCTTGGTAGTGTGACCTAATACAGTAGGTGTCCTGTAGGGTCCAGTGGCACAGCCTCCCCTATAACCCAAGCTGGGTACTCAAGGTGGTGTACCTTTCATGTGGGCTGAGTGCACCCTCATCTTGTACTTGAGGGTGTACTGTTGGCAAGTCAATGGGAGGGATTTACCCAGGCCAGTCATCTGCAAGGACTGTCTGTGACCGCTGACCACCACCTCCGCCCTCTGTGGAGGATCAGCTCTGTGGGGGCAGGGTGGTGGTGCTCCGACATGGTCTGTAGCTGTCCACTGAGTGGTGTAGGCCAAGGTCAGCCCCCATCTGTGTTTTGCCTGGGGCACCCTGTCTGAGATGTAAAACAATCTGAGATGGCTGTACTTGTGCTGGGCTTGGAGATTGCCAGATGAAGCCAAGCTGTGACTGATCTAGCTGCCACTAGGGCTCATTGAAGCCAGCTGTTGCTTGTTTGATAGGACTTAGGAGCCAAGATCAGCCATCCTTATGGAAAAGCAGCTTGGATGGGTCCATAAATTGCGTGGGGCAGAGCCTCTCAGGATCTCCAAGGTAGGTCACACAGTACTAGCCAGGCTGATGGAGTCTCAGACATGGCACAAGCCTACGAGCTCTGTGGAGGGAGGGCTCAGCAAAGGGACAATGGCCTCCGCTTGCCCCAATACCAACACTTCAGTCTCTCCCTGTATACCACTGGTGCCCTTCAAGCTGCCACCCCAGTGGAGCTCAGAGGGACCACATTTGAGTAGGTGAGTCTATGTGTGGGTTCTCCAAGGGGAACTGCTTAGGGTTCCAGCAGCCTCCTCCACTGGCTTCACTGGTTTTCACAGCCAGCAGTTATGGGGACTTATTGTCCAGCCATTGGAATCCTGGGCTGAGGAGACTGGTGTGGGTCTGGGATTCCTCACTCCCCACGTACCCCTCCTGAATTTTTATCCACGTGGGTGTGAGGCCAGTCCTTTCTGTGTCCATGCCTCTCCTACCAGTCTGGTTGGATGTGGTTTCTTCAATTCCGTAGTTGCCAGATTTCCATTCAACTCAATTTCTGATGTTCCTGAGTTATGGTTGTTCTCTATTTTAGTTGTAATTTTGATGTGGTTGTGTGAAGAGGGGAACTATGTCTGCCTACATTGTCATCTTGACTGGAAGCCTACTTTGTATTTCTATATAAATTTAAAATGACCTGTGGATATTCAAAAATCCCATTATCCAAAAATTAATCATTAGAAGCTCTTCTTCTAGTTGGGGTTAAGAAGTTTGATAGAAATCTTTACCCTTGCTGAAACATAAAATTACTGGATGAAACAACAATTATACATGTTTAAAGATAATAAAGAGCTGTATTCTCAGATAAACCTAGAAGAATAAAAATCAGAGAGACAAAGCATTCCTAAGTGATCAAGGGAAGGAAGAAGGTTTGGTACATGCAGATTGTGGGTGGAGTACACAGAAGAGAAAACCTCTCAGAGAAGGACAAATGTTGCTGTATACAGGCGAAATCAGAAAAGCTTTTGATGAACTTGTGGCCTGGCATGTTAATTTGAACTTGAAGGAGGCTTGAATATAAAGATAATATTCATTGCCAGCCATTGTCTTACTTGAGAATTTTTCTGAGTAAGCAGAGACTGAGCATCAGCACATCTCTTTCAATCCTTTTGGAATGTGCGGCATCTACTTAAGAGACAAAACTTGTTGCTGACTCCTTAGGATCTTCTAGGGGTTAAGTATGATTATAGGTCTGAACTCACTGAGAGATGGTGTGTGTTTAGGGGAGGGAATTTAAACTTGGAAAGGATCAGCCATACCCTGCGGTGTAACTACCTCAGAAATTCCATTACATACTCTTCAGGCAAAGAGAAACTAACCTCAGACAGAGGTGGTTAGGCTACCTTGGATGGCAAAAATTAATTGATCAAATTTAGCAGTGCTCAGCTTCATCAGAATTTGCCCAGTGTCCTCATGCCAATTTTTAAGGCCTTACAGCTTTCTGCTCATTACTCTGACTTTAACATAAGAGACCTTGTGAAGTTGTGAACTCAAGGTGCACTATAGTTTAACAATCTGCAAGATTAGATTTTGGTTTGGCTTTCAGGAATTCTGTCCCTAAAGTTACAGTAAATTAATATTAGTTCATGGTAATCAAAGCTATTTATTTGTTCCTTGCAGACCCCTGAACTGGGGATGTGAATTTATAAGGTCATCATTTTTTATCTAGCTTCTGTGAAACACTTAGAAACATGCGATCAACCCCACTATAATTTTTATTTCACCAAATATTCTACAATGACAATAAGCACTTTGCTTTTTTGAAGCAATTGATTTTAGGTGATGACTTAAATAATTATTTTGTGACTTTATGCCTTGACCTACCAGTATTTCCTTTCTACTAGCAGTAGTGTCATTCATGCCTTTAAATCTTTAATCAGATAAAATAGATAATCCCAGGTTTCCATCCTTTCTGCTTGTTGGTCATAGAACATTTTTTTTGTACCAAAGAATGAATTGGCTACTTTCCAATCAGAAAAACAAAACTATAATGAGTATTATGAAATAAAGAATTTATTAGAAATTTGACTTTACATAATTAGAGGAGATTTGAAGGCCCCAAAGCAGGAATTGACAGATCAGAAACAAATTGCTATCAAGCTTTAGAGCATCTGAACAAATCAGGGCTAGCAGGGATCATGCCCTGGCTGGGTGGCTCAGTTGGTTGGAGCATTGTCCCATACACCAAAAGGCTGCGTGTTTGATCCCCTGCTGGGGAGCATTGGGGGAGCAACAGATCAATGTTTCTCACATTGATGTTTCTCTCTCTCTTTTCCTCTCTCTATAAAATATCAATAAATATACCCTCAGGTGAGGATTTAAAAAAAGGTGATCATTAGATAAAGAATAAATGAAGGTAAAATTATCTTTCCTTTTCTTATTAATTTATCTTCTAGAAAAAAGTGTTCAGTAAATAGCTACAATGTATTGGGTGATTATAGCATATGTATGAGTAAAATTAGGAGAAAAATTGGGAATATTTTTATAAGGTACCTGCACTACCTGTGAGGTAGTATAGTCTTATTTGAAAGTGGACTTAGATTAGTTTTTAATGTATATTGCAAAATCGAGGTCAACCACTAAACATTTATTTAAAGTGTAAATAATTCACAGATGAGAGAAATGTATAAAATATTCAATTAAAACTGAAAAAGACAGAAAATAGGGAATTTATTAAACAACAGCAAAAGATAAGTTTAATGTATAAACTGTACAAGCATGGTAAGTACTACTCAGCTATATCAATAATGACTTGATGAATGGGCTAAGCATACCAATCAGAAGACAGGTAATGCCACAGTGGATAAAACAACTGAAAAATAAGATCCTAGTATATGCCATTTAGAAGAAACCCATTTTAATAAACAGATACAGATATATTAAAAGTGAAGTGATAGAAAAGATACATCATGCTAAGAGTAATCAAAAGAGAGAGATAGAAAGAACACACACATTACTAATGTTAGAAATGAAAAAAATTATCATTACTGATCCCACAGAAATAAAATGGATAATGAAGAAATGTTATGAACACCTTTATTCTATAAACCTAATAACTTACATGAAATAGGCCAATTCCTTGTGAGAGAAAAACTATCGAATCTTATACAAAGAGAAATAGATATTCTGAAGAGGCCTATGTCTATTAAAGACATTTAATCAATAGTTATTAAGCCTCTCCCCCCAAAACACTTGTTCCAGATAATTTCACTGCTGAAATCTACCAAAATTATAAGGAAGAAATGATACCAACTTCCTAAACTCTCATTAAGAAGACAGAAATAGAGGGGACATTTTCTAACTCCTTCTATGAAGTCAACGTTACTCTATTATCAAAACTATATGCACAGTCCAAAAAAGCAATATTACACATCAACCCCTCTCATCAACAGAGATGTAAAAGTCTTCAAAAATTATTAGCAAATTTAATCCAACAATGTATAAAATAATTATAGACAACTACCAAGAGAGGTTTATTCCTGGCTTGCAAAGTTGATTCAATATTTGAAAATCAATTAATGTAATCATCACATCAACAGGTTAAAGAAGAAAAACCATATTCATTGATTCATAAAAAGAATTTGACAACTTCTCATAATATTTCTCCACTCATAATATTTGAAGAAAAAGAAAAACCTCTCAGCAAATTAAGAATAGGCACTAACTTCCTCAACTTGTAGAAGAACATCTAGAAAAGCACAATAGCTAACATCATACTTAATGGTGAAAACTGGGTGTTTTTCCCTTAAAATCAGGAACAAGGCAAAGATGTCTCCTTTAACTATTCTAGTTCAACATCATACTGTAAGTACTAGCTAGTGCAATAAGACAAAAGGAATTAGTGATATACAGATTGAGAAAGAAGTAAAACTGTTCATGGATGATGTAATTGTCTCTGTAGAAGTGTCAATAAAATATCCAAAATACCATCCTAGAATTAATAAGTAATTTTAAAAGATTTCAGGATATGAGCTTAATATGTAAAAGCAAATTACATTTCCATATACTAGCAATGAATACTTGGAATTAGAAATTTAAAGCAGTACCATTTGCAGTATCCCTAAAAAAAGTGAAATGCTCAGATATAAGTTAAAATATACCCAATATCTATAGGGAAAATAACAAAACTCTGATTAAAAAAACTCAAAGAAGGTCTAAATAAATGGGAAGATATTTCATGTTCAAGGATAAAAAGACTCAATATCGTTAACATGTCATTTCTTCCCAACTTGATCTATAAATTCCATGCAATTCCCATCAACATCCCAGCAAGTTATTTAGTAGATATTGAAAAATGGATTCTTATGTGTAATGGGAAGGTAAAAAGAGAAAAATAGCCAGCACAATACTAAAATAAAATAAAATAAAATAAGTCAGAAGACTGACACTACTCAACTTCATCTTTCTACAGAGCTACAGTAATCAGAACAATATTATAGTGGTGAGAGAATAAACAGATAAATGGAACAAAATAGAAAGTCAAGATATAGACTCACACACGTATAGTCAATTCATATATGACAAAGAAGCAGAGAAAAGTTCTTGGCGAAAAGAGAGTTTTCAATAAATTGTGCCATAATAATTGGACATCCATATGCAAAAAATATATACACAGGAATCTAGATATGGTCCTTATACCTTACACAAAAATTAACCCAAAATGCACCAGGGATCTAAATGTGAAATATAAAATTTCAAGAAAATAACAGGACAAAATCTAGATGACCTTAGGTGTGGTAATGACCAAAGCATTATAAATGAAATAAAAAATTTATAATTTGGTAAATTAAACTTTATTAATCTTAAAAACTTCTGCTCTGCAAAAGACACTGCTAAGAGAATGAAAAAAAAAAAGAGTAGCCACAGACTTGAAGAAAATATTTGCAAAATATATGTCTGATAAAAGACATACAAAGAAAACTTAAAACTCAACAAAACAAAAATGACTAATTAAGAAAAATCTCATTTAAGAAGATATATGGATGACAAATAATCATATAAAAACATGCATAAATTATATTATTATGTGTCAAATGAAAACAATGAGCTACTGTTATAACTACTCACTTATTTGAATGGTTAAAATGAAAAAGCAAAAACAAAAACAAAAACTGACATCAAATCCTGGTAAGAATGCAGAGCAACCAAAACTATACTTCTGTTTTGTTTTGTTTTACAAATGTCACTGGTTTGCCGATATAAATCTTCATTGCTGGTTAGAAGGCAAAATGTTATAGCAACTTTGAAAGAGAGTTTGCTAGTTTCTCAAAAAGATAAACATAGTTTTACTATACAATCCAGTAGTTACACTCCTCATATTTACCCAGGTAAGGTGAATTCTATGTTTATACAAAAACTTGAACATGAATGTTTATAGCAGTTCTATTCATAATCAACCCAAGCTGAAATTAACCAAGATATCTTTTAATAGGTGAGTGTACAATATAAAGAAATTGTGCTATATCCATAAAATAGATATGTGTATTAAAAATAAAATAAAATAGCATGTGACAAGGAAACACTGAGGAATCTTATATGCATAGTAAAGTAAAAGAAGCCAGTTTGAAGATCACATACAATATGACTCCAACAATGTAACATCTGGAAAAGGCAAAACTATAAAGACAGGAAAAAAAATCATTTGGTTACCAGGAGTTTATGGGAGGAAGGATGAATGGGTGAAGTGTAATGCATTTGTCAAAAGCCATAAAACCACATTATACAGAGTGAGCATTAGTATAAATTATGTACTTAAGTTAATAATAATGTATCAAAGTTGGTCAATTAAATATAAAAATTGTACCACACTAATGCAGATGTTAATTCATAATAGGGGAAACTATTGAATATATCTGTGGGAAGTCTGGGGTAGGTATATGGTAAATATCCCTATTATCTGCTCAATTTTTCTGTAAATCCTAAATGGTTTTTAAAAAATAAAGTCTAGCAATTAAAAAAGAAACTACTACATAGAGCTCTTGTGGACATGTATAGCATTTTGAATATTTCCTAGTGCTTAACACCCAATAAAAGTTAAATTCTAATATTATTATTAATATCATTGGTGTGATCTCACTTTTAAAATATTTTAAAATTTATTTTTAATTACAGTTGGCAAACAATATTATATTAGTTTCAGGTGTACAATATAGTGATTTATATACCTTACAAAGTGATCATCTTGATAAGTATAGTACCCATCTGGCACCATATGCAGTTATTAAAATCTTATTGACTATATTTCCTATGCTGCGCTTTACATCCTTGTGACTATTTTTCTAACTGAAAATTTCTACTTTTCAATCCCTTTCACTTTCTATTATTATTAATATTAGTGTTAGTAGTAATAGTAGTGATAGATATTTTAACAGAACTATGTTCTCCAAAATTTTTTTCTTTAATATATTTGTAAATTTAGAAATTGACAAATGGATACAAAATAAAATGTCATTGCTTACCATAAAGAAAAATGTTTTCCTGTACAATTAAATAAAAAGGGAAAATAGCTTTTATGTTCTCATACACAAACTGACAATGTCTATGAAATTTTGTTACAGCAATTACTTTGTAGTACAACTACAAAGAATTATTTATTAAAAAATCACAGTTTTATGTGTTACATTTTTACACTTGCTCATATACTAAAAAAAAAAAATCAACACAACCAATACATACTGCTATGAAGAGCCTGTAAAAGGTATTTTCTATTAAAATATTTTCCCCCGCACTAAAGAAGCAACTTGCTGTTACTCATCAATCATCTTTTCCCATTTATTTGTATGAGCTAAAAATATATATAGAATATCTTTATATCCAGTGGTGCTTTAAAAGATATGAAAGATGTATCATTCATTAAGTGACTATAAAATTTTTAAAATAATCGGATTTTGATAATGTTAAATGATCTGAACTTTGCTCTTTCCTTTTTTCTGTTTCAAAATTCTGGACAGTTCCCTGGGCCAGGTGTCCTAGCTAGTTAGAGCATCATCCTCTACATCAAAAGGTTGTGGATTTGATTCCGGATCAGGGAACATACCTAGGTTGTAGGTTCAATCTTGATTGGGGCGCATATGGGGGCAAGTGATAGATGTGTCTCTCTCTCATCAATGTTTCACTCTCTTTCTCCCTTCCTTTCTCTAATATCAATAAACATATACTAGGGTTATGGTTAAAAAAACTTTTTTGGAAAGTATTTATTTTAAAGTGAAGAATCTATCACTTGGACAATAGTCATTTCTATACCAAGAAGTCTTGTTTGCAACATAAATTCAAGAGTTTCACCTGAGCAATTTATGACCTAATTATTTCAAGAAAAGTACATCTATATGATTAATTATTTGATGGTAGGTAGAAAAAAAATACTTAATTGGGTCATTGATCTTTTCATTATTGTTCATCCTACAAAAGCACTTTTTTTGACAAATTAATTTTAAAAACATTTACTGAAGTCAAAAAAGAATAACTTACTTTTTAACACTTTATAACCTTTTATAATGAACATTCTCAAAATATATTCATTTGTCAACAAACTGAGGAAGTCCTGCTTGAGTAACATCTGTGAATATATATAAAGGTCATTACAAAGATGGCTTTTATTTCATAGTATAAGCTAAAATAATTTGGCTATGTCCATATGGAAAAAGAGATATTGATGGATGCAAATTTTGAAATTAATTTAGTTCATACTTGTACTTTTTTTCCTCCAATTTTATATAACTTATTTGTCCCATCTAGTTACCTAAATTTCAATAGATGGTTAGCAAAAATCACAATAAGCCTTTGTCTTCTACTGTTGGACTTCTATAACTTAGAACAATGCTTGCAAGGTCCATCCATATTATCACAGTGGCAGATTTCCTTCTTTCTTATTGCTGAATAATGGTCCTTTATATATGTGATATTCTATATTTAGAATGTATATAGTATATTTTCAAATTTATATGAATATCACATTATCATATCTCCACATCTTCTTTATCCATTCATCTGTTGACAGACACTTAGATTGTTTCTATATCTTGGCTATTTTAAATAATTCTGCAGTGAACATGCAGGTGCAGACAGATCTTTAAGGGAGTGATTTCATTCCCTTTGGATGCACTTAGAAGAGGAATTGCTGGTTTTGAGGAAACTCCAAACTGTTTTCCTTAGTGACCCTACCAAGTTACATTCCCACCAACAGGGCACAGGGTTCTCTTCTCCAAATTCTCACCAACACATATTATCTCCTGTCTTTTTAATAATAGCCATTCTAAAAGGTGTGAGGTGATAGCTCATTATGGTTTTGGTCTGCATTTCCCTGATGATTACTGATGTTGCATCTTTTCATATACTTGTTCATCATTTGCATGTCTTCTTTAGAAAAATGTCTTTTCACATTATTCACTCACTTTTAATTGAATTATTTTTTGCTATTAAGATGTGTGAGTTCTATATATATATGGGGTTAATATCCTATATATACACCTATATATGATATATAGGATCTATATATATAGGGTTAATATCATATAGATATATATATATATATATCCATATCATTATTAACCCCATATCAGATATATAGATTGTAAATATCTTCTATTCTGCATGGTGCCTTTTAATTTTGTTGATTGTTTCTATTGCTGTGCAAAAGCTTTTTAGTTTGATGTAGCCCCATTTATTTATTTTTCCTTTTGTTACTTGTGCTTTTGGTATTATATCCAAAAAATCATTGCAAGACTAGTGTCAGGGAGCTTTTATTATGTTTTCTTCTAAAATTTTTATGGTTTCAAGCCTCACATTTGTCTTTAATCTACTTTGAGATAATTTTGGTAAATGGTATAAGATAGGAGTCTTGTTTGGCATATGAATAATCAATTTCCCCAATATAATTTATTGAAAAGACTATCATTCTTGTGTATTCATGGCTCCCTGTCAAATGCTAGTTTGGCGTGTAAGCATGGGCTTATCATTGGGCTCTGGATTCTGTTCACCAGTCTAGATGTTTTATGCTATTACCAAAAAAGAATGCTTTTTTGATTACAAAAGTTTTGTAATATAGTTTAAAAATCAGGAAATGTGATGTCTTCACCTTTGTTATTTTTCAAGGTTACTTTGGCTATTCAAGGTCTTTTGTGGTTCCATATAAATTTAATCATTTTTTTCTATTTCATTGATAAGCGCCATTGACATTTTGGTAGGGATTTCCTTGAATTTACAGATTGCATGGGTGATGAAGTCCTCTTAACAATGTTAATTTTTCCAATTCATGAATATGGATATGTTTTGTTGGTTTCTTTGTCAATTTCTTTTCTCAGTGTCTTATAGTTTTTAGTGTATAGGTCTTTTACCTGTTTGGTTAAATTTTTTCCTAAGTATTTTACTGTTTTTGATACTATTGTGAATAGGATTGTCTTTATTCCTTTTTCAGATAGTTTGTTGTTTCTTCACAGAAATGCAATTGACTTCTGAATATTGATTTTGTATCCTGCAACTTTACTGAATTCACTGGTGAGTTCTAACAGTTTGTATGTATGGGGGGATGTGTGTAGTCTTCATGTTTTTTAGTGAAGTCTTTAGTGTTTTGTATATACAAGATCATGTCATCTGCACACATTGACACAGTTTTACATCTATTTCATATTTGAATGCCCTTTATTTCTTTTTATTACCTGACTGCTCTGGCTAGTATATCCAATATTATGTTGAATATGGGTAGTGAGAGTGGGTATCTCATTCTAGTTCTGTTTGTGATCTTAGAAGAAAAACTTTCAAACTTTCATGGTTGAGTATGATACTCACTCTGGGTTTGTAATGTAGGCCTTTAGTATGTTGAATAATGTTCCTTCTATACCCAATTTGTTGAGAATTATCATAAAAATTCAATTTGTTGAATTTTGTCAGATGTTTTTTCTGCATGTATTAAGATGACCATATGACTCTGTCTTTTAATATGGTATATCAAAGTTATTGATTTGCATATGTTTAACTATCCTTGTGTCTTACAGGCTGGGCTTCATGATCATGTAAGCCACTGTTCAGACTTGCTGGTTTTGCAGGCCCAGAGGCTAAAAGCTGGGCAGGGCTGCTAGTTTGGCTCCCTACCTAGGCAGGAAGTCAGATGTGCTTTGTGGCTGCCTGGCATCTAACTATACTTCTGAGAAAGGTGGGACTGGAATCTATGCTTAGCAATTGTGTAGGGCTACAGATTTGCTTACCTAGAAATATCTAGTAAGGCCCTACCAGCCCATTCAAATCAGGCAGAACAGCCAAGAGACCTCCCTATCCAGACAGAAGTTCAGCTCAGCTTCACAATGGGCAAATATGCTGGTTAGGATCTCTGCTTGGGCCCCATTGCAGCAGGAACAGGTCCAACAAGATATGAGTAATGGTGTTGTAAACCCTATCCCCCTCGTTCACCTCTTTCTAAAGGCCAGTGGTGGAGCTCTGCAGGTTACTCCAGTGATCTCTGTGAGGTGACACCTAAGTGGGCCTCCTGAGGAGTATCCTTAGGAAGTTGGATGTCTGCCTTGGGTTCTCTTCTTTTTACGCTAAAGGAACCATAGGTGCTGGGAGGAGCTCTTGGTGTAGCAATGTGTCAACTTTGAGGAGGGACAATGCAGTCAAAATGTTGCCTTTCCTCTTACCCTTCCAATGGAATTCTTCTCAGTCTCCTTTGTCCAGTGTGGTTCTTCAGTCTCAGCCCCAGGTTCTGGGAATTTTACATTGATGTCTTTTCTATGAATAGTTGTGTGAGGGGGACTGAAGTCAGGAATGACATATGTTACCACTTTGATGATGTCTGATCTCTTCATTTGAGAGATGAATAAACTGAGACCAAGAAACTTATTTTATTGAAAACCAAGCTACGATTAAGTGATAAATTAAGACCAAACTCCAAAGATAATATTAAAATTTATAATTATGAAAATCTAAAGTTATTACTATCCTTAGGAATACCAGCCCTCTCCAGTCTCTTCAGTGTTAGTGAAATAATGAGAGCTGCAAGGACTCTGCAGGCACTGGGATGGAGTCTGTGCTGGGAGGCAGCACAAGGTCACAGACTGTGGTGTCAGAGATGTGTGATTTTAAATATTGTCTCTACCACTCCCTGGTTCTGTGTACTTGAGTTTCTAAGATACAGAGCCTTAGTTTACACATATACAGAATGGGGTTTACACATATCTCTATTGGTGTTTGATCAGTGTCTGGATGCCATAGCCTAGCCCATGTGACATATACAATCAACCATCACAGGGTAATGATATTAATTTCATATTCATGAGGATTACATGAGATAATGACTTTTTAATAATTAGCATAGTGTTTGCGACATAGTTACTCAGTAAATGGTTGTTACTATTGTTTTTATTGTTACTACAGTTAGTTATTTCCATGAAATCTGTGAATTTATGGTCTTTTCTGGTCAGTATGGGTTGCTTGGTTGGGGCATCATCCCATGCAACAAAATGCTGTTTGATCCCCCATCAGGGCACAAATGTGAGGCAACTGATTGATGTTTCTCTCTCACATTGATTTCTCTCTCTCTCCTCTCTCTAAAAGTAATGAAAAAATGTCTTGGGTGAGGATAAAAAACTTTTTTAAAATCTATGAATTTATGGTCAACCTCATGTATAAGTTTCAAAAGTAATTCTTAGTTTGTGGTGGTTATTGGACAAATGTTAATTTTTACTTCAATAAATGTCCTATCTGTTATGTAGCTTTACAAAATATTTTAACAAACATGTCAACAAAAAATTGCTTTATAAGTACTTAGAGAATAATAAATTTGAGAAGTCTGGAAAAAATATGAGCAATACTGTAAAACAATGAATGCCCAATAAAAATTTAAATGGAGAAAACATATTTCTGTTCTATAACTAAAGCAAATATCATGAGAAAATTGTCAAGTTTTGATTATTAAAAACTATATAACTGAAAAGTGCCTTGGAAGATGAATGTAGGTTATTAAGAAATTTCATTATCCCTGAGGTCATGCATTAAAGTTTCAAGATACCACTGGGATAATGCAGTAAGTAGCTCCTTTGCTAGAAAAAGCAAACAAATGAATGAACAAACCTTGTTGAAAGAGATAAAGGCAAACATAAATGAAGAATACAATTGTCCCTGGCCAGGTAGCTCAGAGTGTTGTCCTGTACACCATAAGGTTGTGGGTTTGATTCCCAGTCAGGGCATATACCTAGGTTGTAGGTGCAATTCCCAAGGCATGTACAGAAGACTGATGTTGCTCACGTAGATGTTTCCTGTTCTCCCCACTTCTTCTCCCTCTAAAATCAATTGAAAAGAAACCATATCCTTGGAAAAGGATTAAAAAGGAATACAATTATTTGGTTCTGAAATATAGAATAAGTAATTGGGCATATATGTGCTTGGCCACAATTTAATAGTGAACCTGTCTATGGCAAACATGAAAGCAAATTCTAGAGATGACAGAAAGGAAGAGACCCTCAAAAGAGTGTTTTTCACTTTTTGGACGATTAAGCCTTTCAAATCATGAGATTAAGGATAAGAAGTAATAACTTTAGATGAGGTGTTTTTGTTTCAGATATGGAGCATAAACTTTCCCTCCTTCTCTTTCCTCTGCCTTCTTTTAGTTAGTAGATTGTGCACTTTAAAAACATTTCAATTTAAAGAACATTTTAAAAACATGTCTTGCTTTTCTACCTTGAGTACAGTGAAAAATATGGCATTTAGAAACAAAATCATCACTTTGTCTTTTATACAAATTTATATAAATTATGTAATTTTGCAGAAAGCAGAAAAAAGAAAAAGCAAGACAAAACCAAAATAAAACAAAGTTGTTGCTTTTCTCATTTTCTAACATATTTCTGGGTAAAGAATAAGAATCAGAGTAACTCATATTTTGGTTTTCACGGTGCTCTTTAGTATTGGTTATTGAATATGTATATACACATATATATGTATTTGCATTGTCATTGAACTTAACCTCATTTTTCCCATCAATATATTGTACATATAGTGAAAGTTAACTGGGTAAAGCTCAAAGATATAAAATCAAGTAAGGTTTATGTCACATATCATGTGATATTGCACAAGTCTCAAAGTCTCTAATCATCAGTTTCCTCATCTATAAAACAAGGATAAAGTCTGTCACTGCTATCTCACATTGAATTATATTAGAAAACACTTTTTAATGGGGGGGGGAATGGGGACAACTGTAATTGAACAACAATAAAAAAATAAAACCCTTTGTTAGCTGAAAAGCATGGTATAAGCATAAGCTATTCTTACCATTCTAACTGGGGTCAAGACATAGAAAGTGCTATGTGATACAAAGATACATAGCTCTGGCTGGTGTAGCTCAGTGGATTGAGTGCCAGCCTGTGGAGCAAAGGGCTGCTGGTTTGATTCCCAGTCAGGGCATATGCCTGGGTTGTAGGCCAGGTCCCTAGTACAGGGCATGCAAGAGGTAAACACACATTGATGTTTCTCTCCCTCTCTTTCTTCTTCCTTTTCCCTCTAAAAATAAATAAGTAAAATCTTTTTAAAAAAGATACATAAAGCACTGTTCCTGCCCATCTGGGAGTTTACAGTCTAGTAAGAGAGAGGTAAATAAATAACCACAACACCAAGCTGTATGTAATGCATGTCAATGACCAACAGAGGTGATTATGTAAAGGACTTTGGAGGAAGAAGAGATCACTTCTGTTTAGAAAGCTTATGATAGCTTATATGGAAGATGGTGATGTTAAACCACACTGAGACTATGGACAGGTATTTATTACCAAGTACTTGCAATGGACTCATAATACTTTGACCAGTACCTACTAAGATCTTACATTGATTGCATCATTTAATTATAAAAAATTTAATGAGTACAGTACTATTTTTATCTCTATGTTGCGAAGTAGGAAACTGAGATTCAGATGTGAAGTGACTTTCCAAAGTCACATAGTAAGTTGCTGAGTTGGGATTGGAAACCACATGTATCTTTCTCCAGATGCCAAGATTTCCGTAACCATGATAAGACAGTAGTAAACTAGAACTTGTGCTGCACTTCTATGAGCAAGAAAAAGACAAGCAGCAAACATCTAGCTAATTTAGATGATTATCATTTTTAGTGTAGGAGAATAATTCACTGACACAGGTATTTCCAATGGCTATATTCTCCTTTTCTTCTCTTTGCTGTGGACTATAATGTTTTGCTTTCCTGCAAAAAGTACCTAACTCCTTGTGCTTAAAAGCCAAGCCTTGCTCTATTGAGCTGCACTAGTATGATCATGAGCATCCTAATGTAAAATAGCTTTTCATTGTCCCCCCCACCGAGTCCCTGCAGGCTGGAGCCATATCTTCAAACATAACAATTAAAATTGTTTTAAAGTTATCTCCTGAAAAAGTGCTGAGGGAGAAGAGACAGTGTGTGCATCCAGATTTGGCTTTGACTGCTACTTCTTACATAATCACTTTTGACAGCTTGTCTTCTAAGGTAAGATCCATATGCAAAAACTTCAGTTGGACTTACAAATATCATTCTCTAAACTTAACCAATTGTCCCCCACCAAAGGCTCACAGGCAGTCAAATGGAATCAGCCATATGGCTATTCTAGTTTCTCATTTGTGAGCCTCAAAGTTTCATTTTCTAGTGTGGTCCATCTATCATACCCTACTGCTCAGGAACAGGCTCTCTGTAATATTCAATAATGTGAATTCAATGGATAGTATGAAATACCTATTTTAGCCAGTTTTCTAGTTCTTTGTAAGAAGCCCAGAGTCAGTCGAGAAGTCTATCATACATGTGCCAAACTACATAAACTATGGTAATTTCTGTGATGGGACCATGGACTATAGGAGCTCATGGTATTATAACCTTGCAGCTCAAAGTATGGCCTATAGACCTGCAGTATTAGCGTCATCAAAAAAAAATGTTTAAAATGCAACTGAATAATCAATCTGCAGGTAATTAACCAGATCCTCAGGCGATCTTGTGTATGTTAAAGTTTGAGAAGCATTGCTTTGGAGCAATACTTGTCCAACTTTGCTCATATTGGAATAACCTGGAAGCCTTTTAAAATTCTGGCATCCAGGCTGTGCTCAAGTGCCGTTCATTCAGAATCTCTGTGAGAGAGTTACAGTCTTAGTATTTCTTTTTAACTCCCCTACCTTCACCCGTGATTCCACTGTTGGTATTGCCAACTCTGAAGGTCAGTCATCTTGTAAGGAATTGTCTAGTTAGCATCTATATCTCTTTTTTAGGAACACAGGTTATTCATTTGAAGACATTGTTGCCTTCAGCCCAGCAACCAATCTTCCCATTTCCTTGTTAATTCTTAGAAACTTTCTAATATCTGCTTTCCAGGAATTAGAGGCTGAGGGGCTGAATCTTCAGTTATACTCTAAGTCAATTATGGTAAGTCCATCTCCCTTCCAGTGACTGGCTTAAAAATAAACATATGATAACCTCTTGACCAAAATAAAAGAAGAGATAATGGGTTCAGAACCTCCAAGAATGCATTTGTCACTCTTCAAGAAGAGCAATAGAAAAGGATGCATTCTGTGTGTCTTTTCCAGCCTTTAAATGCTTTTGTGTGATATCTAGAGACACTGGAGACAGCCCATGGCCATGAGACTGAGAACACATTTGGGGGAAGAGGGATTCAGGGCAGAAATTAAGTAAGATGTGCTTTCTGTAGGTTGACCTGCTGAAATATCCAACACTGATAACTGTCTCTCTCCTCTTATCAGAAATAGTAAATTTTCACGTTTGTTAAAACATTTTAGCTGAGTCTTCTCTTACTTTTGGTTGAAAGCATCTTAATAGATAATATTTATCTAATAGATGGGGAATAATAATACAGGGTTGGGCAAAACTAGTTTTACAATTGTTTTTATGGAAAATAATACAATAATTAATAAATAACAGTACAAGAATAAACTGTGTTTTGCGTACTCACTGTAAATCTACCTCAGCCCCACCCTGTATATGGTATGGAAAGTCTTAGAAGCACAACATGAATTAAACTTTCAATACAGAAAGGGACCCCATACACCATCTATTCCAACTGCTTAAGTAATTTAAGGACAGCACTGAAATAGGTCATGCCTTCAGCAGAAGAGTAATAGAAAATTTAGAAAACTTGCTGATTTTGTATTTTTGCAAGACTTATTTTCTGTCTCCAACTTGACAGATAGGAAACATGCAGAGAAATAGATTGTTTCTGCCTGAAGGGGCACAAGGTGCACTGCTCATGGACACATTCTTATGTACAAGGCATGTACCTCCCTGTGAAGAGCATTGCTTATTTGAAAATGGAAGAACAATGAGTGGTCCACTAAAAGTTATCCAAGTTTTTCTCTACTGACCATCTTTTATGTGGAATCCAAATCTAAAATTACTCTGAGGAAAAGCTAGTAAATTTAAATTTAATAATAGATATACTTTCCAATTGGCAGTAATTAGAAAATTAGTAAATTAGAAAATAAGTGCATGTAGTCTGGTTCCAAAGTTACTTGTGATCACATCTCATGAGGGCAGATATTTTGGTCTGTTCCATTCATTTCAATATCCCTAATACCTAAAGGAGTACCTGACACACAATATCTGACACACTTACAAATATTGGTTGAAAAAAATGAATGTATAACTTTCTTAATCACTATTGTATCTTAGCTTCTAGGTTAGGACTTGAAGAAGAGCACATGCTTAATAATTAATAATTATTATTAACAAAAAGTATCTTTATGAATAAATGAATATAAGTTATATATTAAAACAAATATTAGTAGGGATTAGGGACAGATTTTTGGTAATATATTTTATAAAGATTTTATTTATTTATTTTTAGAGAGAGGGGAGGAGGGAGAAAGAGAGGTAGAGAAACATCAATGTGTGGTTGCCTCTTGCGCACCCCCTATTGGGGACATGGCCTGCAACCCAGACAGGTACCCTGACTGAGAACCAGCAACCCCTTAGTTTACAGGTCAGCATGTAATCCACTGAGCCACACCAGCCAGGGCATGTTTTTGGTAATGTATTTTACTTGATTACTTTTATTGCCATTATACTGAAACCTATAGTCTGGGTTTAGTTAAGTTTCACCCAAGGAAATAAGAACTTCCTATGAAAAATAATGTAAATGGAGGCACTTCAAAATGGAGAGTTGCCCTCCCAGAGGAACTGTTTTGCACATCTCACTCCTCAAGTCACTGGATGTTTGAATTGAAAACAAAACAAAACAAAACACCTTTGAACTGGGCCAAAGAAGCAGAATCTTCCAAACAACTTTTTGTAAAGCTAAGAAGAAAATAGACCTCCTGACTCCAGGACTGGAATTAAAAGACAGTCTTTAGCATTAACACCATTATGTATAGCTAAAGAATATGTTAGCTTATTTTCACCTATAGAAATTCCTTCCTTGGCTTATTAACACCAATAGAAATTTCCTCTTTTTATTCATGTAATTATTCCCCTTTTCTTTCTCATACAAACCCCTTGCTTTTACTCCATAATCAAAATGCTGTTTGGGTTTCTGCCTTAATCATGTCTTCCAGAATTGCAATTCTTTTAGTTATAAAATAAATATTTATCTCTCAACTTGGCCATTTATTTTTAGGTTTTCATTCCTAATAATTTCTCTCATTAAGTTGCTATTTGCAGATTGGTTTTTCTAAAGCTTACCCACTTACCAGATAGTTATTCATCACCTTTTGTCATTCCATTAAATCATGATCAGACAATTTCTTCCTTTTCTTCTGAGGCTTTCAGATTTTTATTCCCAGGAGGAGAGAGAAGAAGGTGCTGATGCTAAACAAGGAAGGAAAATGAGAAAGAGTCTTTCACAGTATTTACCTGAGTCTATTAGGAAACAAAGTGTCTTTGCTGGGCTCATCTCTGAGAGAAAACAGGGATAGAGAATGTAATGATATCTAAGCTCATACTGTTCACCACACAACAGCCAAAAATGCTGAGTGACAAGTTGTTGGGACAAGGAAAGTGATTTTATTTGGAAACCAGCAAGCCAAGAAGATGGCAGACTAGGGTCGTAAAGTACAGAATTCAATTTGGGTTTGTTTTTTTTTTTAATGTCCAGAAAAGGAGGAAAAAGGGGAAAGTGTTACAGATCCCTGCCAGTGCTGTTTTGGAACAACTGTGGGGTTTGATCGCCCACTGCCAAGAAGTGTGACTCCCGGTGCAAGAGTTTGGTGAAAAAGGAAAGGAGTTGCTCATTTAAAGGTTATACAGATTTAGAATAAGTGGCAGATTTCTGCCATTGAGTCCCGCTCCTTTTAAAAATGCCCCTAGTCCTGCCTCCCATTGCCAAACCAGGCCAGTTTTAGAATACACTACTCAAGAGGTAACATCTTTCAGAAAGCAGAAGTCTGCAGATCAGCATTCCCGGTCACAGTTCAGCTCTAAACATATCTCATGAATCTGGGTGGCTGGGTGGTGGAATCCGCCGCCACACAACGAGCTCTGGCAACTCACTGTGTTACGGAAAGCCAGACTCAAGAAACGATTCAGGGAACGGAGTAAGCCTTTATTCACACGCGCGGGCTCAGAGGAGGCAGTCTCCAAATTCGGAGCCCTGAATCGGGGTTAGATAGGGGTTTATAAGCCCTAGCATTCCGGCGGGAAACGGGTGGGTGGAAGGGATTAACATTCAGGTGGGAGATTGATGTGCTACCCCAGGCGGGGGAAGGGATGTGAAAACGGGCTACAGAAGCAGATAAGCAATGCTTAACAGTTAACCTGGGAGGGGGTCTCTGGCTAGGCTGCTCCTCTTAAATCATCTTGCCCTTAGCAACTGAACTTCTGACTTTCAGACCTCCTCTCTTGCTCCAGACTTCGTGGGCTTTTTTTTTTATTTTGTTTGTTTGTTTGTTTTTTTCTTTTAGACTACCCTGATTTAAATGCTCAGCCTGGAACTTCCAGTGTGACATCATATCCAGCCCTTCCTATGGTGTGTTGGTGTCCACAATTCTTTGCCAGTTCCCCAGTATTTTCTACATTCCTTTGGCTGCCATCTTTAGTCAGGACAAAAATTCCCTGCCTCCTGATTCTTACACAGGTGCAGTATGAGATCTCTCCAGGGACTATGTCCCTGAATATTCTCAGTGGTTTACACAATTTGTCCTGGGCAGCAGCCCTCTTCCCTTCAGGAAGGCACAGCTACTAACTTGCCATTGTTATGAGATGTATCTTAAATACCTTCCATTCACTCTTCCCCTCCCTCAATAAAGGGTTGTGGGGGTTATGCCCTGTGTCTTATACCCTATTACAAGGGGAGGGGCAAGTGGTGACTGACAATTGAAGATATCTGGGCACCAACAGGGGTCTGAGAAAGATTGTGAAACCTCTTTGTTTTTAATCTGTTAACTCTAATTAATGTGAGTTTGGTCAGGAGTTTCCTGTAAAACTTTGATAAATAATAATTATTTTTTATATACTTTCGTTATTGAGGCACTATTGAGACAATAACAAAAGTATATTGTCTCAGAGAGGCACTTTCTAGTAATAGGCTGTTTTTGTTAAACTCAAGCCACAAGCAGAATTCCTCTAACAATTAGCATGTCTGTATACAAGACTAAGCAGAAGGTATTAACTCGAAGGCCTTGGGAACAAAGCAGACTTGAACAAGACGGAGTCAGAGAGGCCAGGCATTTCACTCCGTTAAAAGAAGGAAGATTCTCATCTGCTGTAATTAACACCCACAATATCAGCTTCTTGGGCTTTTTTTTTTTTAGCTTGGTGAGGAATTGCTGGTGCATTCCTCCATGACCTGCATTGTAACCCATTCACAATGTCTCTGTCTTGTTCTCTCATGTCATTCAAGGGGCTGTACTGGGTGAGAGGCAAATTGCCTCTGGATCAAAAAGTCTCTCAAACCTAGTCTGTCCCTTTCAAATGCAAGTGGATTTAATTGAGGGCTCACAGGCTGAGGATCATTTGAAGTTTAAACTCAAATATATTTCATTTTTTCCTCAAGAAAATTGTGACCTAAGTTTGCAAAGATAATTGATTAAATAAACATATTCTAATGTTGTTAGAGAACAAAATCTTCCTTTTCCATTTGTTAAAAAAAGTCCAGCTGAGTAAATTTGAAGATCTAATTGGTTTTATTAAGCAATTCGTGAATTGGACAGTATCCAATCTAGCAATGAAAAGAGCTTGAGGCGTTGAACTAAATGGAAGGGTTTTATGGGAAAAGGGTGGGGCAAGGGAGGCATTAACAAAAGAAAAGAAAGAATTATGTTTAGACCAGTAGATCTCCTTTTGGGGGGAAGAAAATAACAAGGGTTTTTATCATACAAATTGCCTTTTTTTTCTATGGGGGAGAGACACAAATTAGGTTAGGGTGCAAATCTAGGTTAGCTATCAATCCTAAGCTTTCACACAAGTGACACCATTTAGGTTCTGTAGTTTTCTCTTTCAACTACTTTAAGTTTCTTCCGTTTTTTCTAACTTACTATTTACATCTGTGTGTATTGTGTGTTTATGTGGTTTCCTCCTCTGTTCAGTCTTTGACCTTCATTGATTTACTTGTTTTTTAAAAATTTTCATTAGTTGATTAGTTGTCTTCTTTTTAAAAAGTTAATACTAACCCATGTTTCTTGAGCTGTCATCAGTATTTATTTTGGGGATCCTTCTCCCCTAGAGTTTATGACATAGAGCAGGGCATTTGTAAACATTTAATTAAGGGGCCAGACAGGAAGTGTTTTAGACTTTGTAGGCCAAGATGCATAAATGAGACTATTATATGTATAAATACTGACCAATAAATACACCACAGGCTGGATTTGACTCATGAACCTATTATTTTCTAGCTCAATATGTGGAAAGAGCAATGAACTTGAACAAGGTGATGAATAAATGTAATCTGCACAGTTGCCTGTGATGGTACACTATGGTTGCTGGTTTTATGAAACAGGACTTTAAAAAAAAAAAAAAAAAAAACCTTCTGCTTACATCATAAGATTAACTGGAGATAAAGTTGATTGCAAGATAAAGAGGTGCCTTATAAATTCTGAAGAACAGGCATAGAAGTGAAGGATGCATAACATTAAAACAAAAACAAAGTTTTAATTATGGTCTAAACCAAGTGGACATTGGAAGAAAGAAGCCTATTGCTTGGAGCAGATGGTAAAATTATAACATAAAATAGAATGAAAGTAGACTTGTTCAACTTGATATACGTTCTGCTTTTTCTTTTCAGAAGTCTGCTGCATGGGAAAAAAGAGAATGGACTTTGATGAAAAAGAATTGATGTTGAAAATACAGAAAATTATGGGAGTTCTCCCCATTGACTCATAAAATTAATTTGCCTAAATCTCTCTTACTATCTTTCAGGACAAAGTTGAAGAAATTCAGACTAAGTGAAATGTATTTAGATCTTTCTAAAAACTTCCTGAATGATAAAATCCAAATAATAATAATAATAATAATAAAGCTACCTTATCAAGGGCAAACATCTCTGGAGACATGCCTCAAAGCTCTGGCTTCAACCTGGTCCTTCTCAAAATATTTATTTGAAATTTAAAGATCTCAATTACAGACTTTTATACTGTTAAAGAGAAAACAACAAGACCAAAATAGAATCTCTTAGTCTAAAGACAATGGCTCCTAACCAAAACACAAACTGACTTAATTCATGTCAACCTTCTCAGGAATGTAGTCTTAATTGGTCAATCTGAAATTTTCTGGTCAGTATCAACGAGGTAATCTGTCATTTGGGCTCTCGCTAGCCACCCCGCAAAAGAAGATGAAGAAATCCACCTGATAGGAACCCCTACCACCACCATTTCCCTTAAGAAATGGAAGATAGCTTGCCTGAAATAATTCTTTCTTTTCTTTTGCTGATAACTTTTTTTGTCCCACTCAGGCTCTGCCTATGAAAGGCTTTCATACTGTATAGCTTCTCAGGACTTCTCTCTACTTACTAGATGGGATGCTGCCCCCTTAGGAATCACTCAATAAAGCCAATTAGATCTTCAAATTTACTCAATTGAATTTTTGTTTTTAACGCTATTTTATAGATACCCTGAAGGTTGGAGTGACTAAATGATGTGTAAGAGTCTTTCAGCTCTAAAATTAAGCAGTTTAAATATTGTTAAGAAAAGAAAATTCCTTGTACCTGAGCTAAAATCTATTCTGAAATAGATGTTTAAGTATTTGAAAGTAGCTATGGTCTGCTATGCCATTTATTGTCTATAATATAATAAATGAACATTCATAAGGAAAATGTAAGATGCATTTCCTATCTTAAACTTGAACAGACTTCTGTTTGCACTACCCAGTCTTAAGAATTTATACATTGTTCCTACTTAAATTGCATCTCCTTCATTTTTGGTATTATGTAGGCAGACCTGTCAAGATTGTTTTGAATCACAATTCTGTTATTAATAGAGAGATGCAGAGAAGTGAATGATCATCTAAAGTAAGGAAATGATTTAATGATAGAGGACAATGTACAAAGTACTGAGACTCACTTCCAAAGGAATTAGATTATTTATGGTTAATTGTGGAGCTCAGATATCAATTGGCAGCGTTTGAGGTAGTTGGGAATCAATTTTAACTCATTATAATAAAGTTGTTTTTTTTTTAATCAATGAGTACTTTTCAAGAAAAGATAAAATACTGTATATTGTTCTTCTCTAATGTAGTAAAAAATTGCCTTGGTTATTGCTTAGGGCACTTAGCTTCCAATGTCAGCTTTAAATGATCAAGATCTCCTTCATTTGATATCTATAGTAAAAATAAATATGGGGTTGAGAGTCCCCCAAATTACAGAATACTATTTTCAACCTTGTTTTTTCCTGGAGAGTTCAAACCAGACAATAGAGGCCATTGAAGGTCTGGCTAATTGCCTTGACCAAAGAGCTTCATATTAGGATTCTAAGTTACCTTCTTGGCCAAGGTGCAAAAACTCTTTGCTCTTTTCACAACCCATGATGCAATTGCAGTTTAAAAACTGATGACCATTATAATAACTAAAAACCTTGTGCAAAAGAAGAAAAAATTCCCTAAGAAAGAAAGGGAAAAAAAGTGAAAGACAAGCTGGGAGCCTTAGAATGAATAAAAAATTTTCTCTTCTACCCCTAATTAAAAAAGATAAAGCAAGCCAGCATTATATCTGAATGACAAAGAAAGCAATGCAAACAGAAATTGGCTCCAGATTAATCTCTTTTTGAGATTCAAAGTTAAGGAGGGATATAAAACAGGAAATCTTGAAAATTTAATTTGTCAGAAATATGTGGTCTTCAAGGATTAGTCCTCCAGGGGAAAGAGGTATGCTTGTCACTGAGACCTGCAAGACCTTATAGGACAGCACCATTCACTTATCTTTGCTCTCACATTTGTAAACCATCTTCCTTTTTACTCTGACTTTGTAGTTTCAGACTAAGAAATTTTTATGTTCCTGTTGATATATAAGTTAATTTTTACTTATAGGCTTCCACAGTGGCTATCTGTGCCAGTATTGAAGTTCAAAGACAATATAATGATGCTAGCATATTGACTTAGTGTCTGTTTCAGGTTGAGGTTAATGCCATTTAGCTGATCATTTTTTATTAAGAAACACCACTTTATTATCATCTGGTGAATCTTACATCATTTCTGCTGAAGTGTAGTCTGTGAACCAGTGTTAGTCTTTAAGCTATTGGACTATAGTAAGAGAATTTAAGAAATTGAGAAATATTTATAGGTACATAGCAAACTCTTAGTGGTTTTATTTCTAATCAATATAATAATTTTTTAACTGTGTAGTAGGGCACAGCCAGGACCCCCCAAAGGGTATTTGTAACGGAGTCCAGAGATTGGAGTATCCAAGAAAAATATATTCTCCCCGCCCCAGGGCGGGCTGCCACGGGAATGGGAGCCTTGAGCAGGGCCATTGAGAGTCAGTAACAGGATAGCTTCATTCCTCATATGCAAAGAGGGTTATTTTGCATATCACCAAAGTTAATCAGGAATGTTCAAAGAGACTTAATACAGAATGTAACTGAGAGAGAAGGAGGAGAGATAGGGGCCTGCAGGAGAGACAAAGGGACACAGACTCTGGGGAACAGTGTGAAGACCACATGGGAAGAAAGAGAGGAGAAAGGACTCTTGCTAGTGGGCCAGGAGAAGGTGCCACATGGTTATGGAGTAAGAGCTGGAGATCGCAGCGACGGAGTGGATGGTGCTGGGAACTGCGAGAGACCTGCCTAGCCGAGCCCTGGACTTCTGTTCTTTTTCTTCTGAAGGACAGTACCCCTGACTGGCCTGACTGGCCTAACTGGGCAAAGGGGGGAAGGCAGGACTGTGTGTGCTGGTGGTTGTTTTAAAGGGATTTTTAGGTTTAAGGGTGACATTTAGCCATTAATCAAACCTATATAACTTTTGAATAAATAGTTCCTTTTCCTTTTCACCAATCTCTGCCATTCAGAGCCATAATTCCAAAGGCGGCGGGCAAAGGACCCACAACCGAGGGGTCCCAGGGAAGGAGGGTGTCGTTTCAGTAATAGCACCTGGGCATCCCCCGCACAGGTCCTTCTGTTCGGTAAGAAATGGACCATGCAAAATGGGGTGCAAAGCAGGGGTCCCTGAGAATAGGAGAATATTTCTCACAGCCCATGGCTGGGGGATAGGGGTAGTGAAGGATATAGCACTTACGGAAAAGCCAGACTCAAGACACGATTCAGGGAACGGAGTAAGCCTTTATTCACACGCGCGGGCTCAGAGGAGGCAGTCTCCAAATTCTGAGCCCCGAATCGGGGTTAGATAGGGGTTTATAAGCCCTAGCATTCCGGGCGGGAAACGGATGGGCTTCCCAGGTGGGGGAAGGGATTAGCATTCAGGTGGGAGATTGATGTGCTACCCCAGGCGGGGGAAGGGATGTGAAAACGGGCTACAGAAGCATAACAGTTAACCTGGGAGGGGGTCTCTGGCTAGGCTGCTCCTCCCAAGTCATCTTGCCCTTATCAATACTATTCATAACAATAGCAAGTTGATATCTAGTTGATAGCTATGCTGCCACCCCAGGAAAAAGATCTAGAGACTTTTAAAGCATTCAGTGAATCGTGACATAGCCAGGGCAGGTGGCCTGCCCCCAATGTCTGTGTGTCATGGAAGACCCTTGCCCTGACTAAACATATCAGCCAAAAGATATAGGGGAACTGACAAAAGTAGCATATGGTAGGAGGGGCTGAATATGAGGACACGTAGGGAGTTCTGCGTCAACATTTAAAAATAAGGGTGGGCTAAGAAACAGGAGGGGTAGCAGCCATGTGGTTTGAAAGGTCTAAAAGGGTCCTCAGCCCACCATGAGGTTTGGAGTAGGAGGTGTAATGGGGTTTTGGATTAAGACCTGGAGTAAGGAAGAGGAGACTCACTGGGAAGCCTACCTGGAAAACACAGCGGCAAAGCAGGTGGAACTGCTGGCGAACCTGCCTAACCAAGCACAGAGTAGTGGAGGATACCTGGAATGCTGAACTGTGACCAGGAATGCTGATCTGCGGACTTCTGCTTTTCTGAAAGACAGTATCCCTAACTGGCATATTCTGAAACTGGCCTGGTTTGGCAAAAGGGGGCAGGACTATGTGTTTTTGGCTGTTTCAAAGGCAGTGGGATTTAACAGCAGAAATACACCATTATTCTAAATCTGTATGGCCTTTAAATAAACAACCCCTTTTCTTTTTCACCAGACTCTTGCATTGAGAGTCATGCTTCTTGGCGGCAGACAATTGAACCTCATCATTGTTCCAGAACAGCACAGGCAGGGTTCTGTAACACATGTGTTTGTATAACTTTGTTTTTATTTCATTTTCCTAGTAATTTATTTTTATTTGTTTATTTATTTATATTTTTAGAGAGAGAGGAAGGAAGGGAGAAACGTTGATTGACTGCCTTCCCATATACACCCCACACCCTGACTAGGGACGGAACCCGCAACCCTGGCAAGTTCCCTGGCCAAGAGTCGAGTAAGTGACCTTTCAGTTTGTGGGATGATACTTAACTAAATGAGCCACACTGGCCAGGAATTTTTTTATTGTATTTTATAAATTTGTCAAACATGAAATAAAAATTGTTAAATGATTTTTTACTATAGAGGTCTTGAAAGCCCTGCTTTAACTACCATAGAATTTAAGTTCAATCTCTTCCTGTTTACTCAGCCAATTCTCAGCAAATATTTATTCATTCAAACTATACATATGCACATTTTTGATAGGTTAATGATTTGCACTGGAAAAAAACCCAAAAGCAATAGTAATTACTACAACCACAATTATAATTATTGCTGTAAATATTCTAACTTAATATTGTTTATAAACTAATAGGTGTGGGAGACAGTGACAGCTGACGTCAAAAGCAGGTTGAGTGCCTGGCAAAGCCACGCTTGATGGCTTGCATTTGCAAAGCAGAGCAAGCTGGCAGCTGATGGCAGCCAGAACCCAGGGGGGTTGAGAAGGAAATAGTTAATGGCAAACTTCAGCTGAATGTGACTGCAGCCTTGGCAGAAGAAAGTTTTATTGTTTAGGCAGCCTGGGAAATGAACGATCTTCCCCTGCAGCTGCAAAACGTCCTTGAGCTTCATCTAACCAACCTCCATAAACTAAATGCTGAGACAGTGTTCAGGGTCATTGTCTCTCCATCAGAGGACTATGCCCCACCTGGTCCCTGCTTTTCCTTAAAACGTCTTGTGTTGTGTCTTTGTGTTGTGTTGTGTCTTTCTCAATTTCCTGTTGTCCCCACTCAGGGACCTCCACTCCGCATGGGTCACAGCAAATGGGCACCTACAAGAGGACAAGGGGCTTCTCTCATTTAATAATGCCAGAGAATCTGCGTAAGTTATGATTTTTTCTACTCTACAAATGAGGAAAATGAAATTCAAAGAGTTAAATAATGTCCTAAAAGTTAAAATGCATGACTCTCATACAGACATGTGTAGATATTAAAGGTTTTTTATTTTAAAAACTCATTAGTAATAGAACCAGTAGGATTATAAAGCTATTTCAAAGGAGGAATCAATGAAATACAATGTTGAAATAATATTGAAAAATAGTTACAAAACTGATAAATGTCCTACAAGACTGTAGGACAAGACTACGATATTTAGGAAATCTTTTCTACTACACCAAAATTGTTTTCTTTTCTCAGGATTAAAAATTATTTGAATATGCTGACCTTCTACAAATTTAAATTTATTTTTCATAGTGGGAGCTGCAATTGATAGTGTTTGGAAGCCAGAATGAGAGCTAACCCTCATGCAGGTCTGCTGGATGTAGGTACAGAAAACAATTCCCTTATTCTCTTCTAGTTTCTTTGGCTGTTCTAATTAAATTGACATAAGATAGATTAACGGGATAAAAACAAACTTAATTTCATATGTACAAAGCTCCATAAAAATATGAGATTCAAAGAAGTGACCAAAGCAAGTAGCTTTTATAACTTTCAAGAAAACAATACATTTTTTAAGAATTGACAAGACAAATGAGTGTGGGCTTGTGACAGTAAATTAGTGAAGTAACAAGATTTGTTTATATAAACCTCTTACCTCTAAATTCCCTATTTCTAGTGATACGGATGCTTTCTACTCTCTTAGCACAGGGAGCTAGTCTCCTAGCACTTTTCATATAGGAAATTTATCTTCTGTTATCATCTGGGCAAAGCAGTGTCACACTATACTTCTTGAACTGGCTGTTTCTCAAATAACTTTAATTCAAAATAATTAATATGCCAAAGTGGCATATTTTGGGGGGACATATTCTGTTCTCCTTAATGGGCAATGCTCCAGGATCACATTAAAAAGATGCACAATCATCTTTTCCCTTTATTTCCAGGTTTAGATATTTTATTAAAACATTTTTTTTTAATCTTTTAGTGGCAGGATTCAAACCATGTTCCTTCAGCTCCATATAACCTTTTTAAATCATCTGCCAGCTCATTGACAGAAGGTTACTGTGAAACTGGCGAGAGGATCAGCTGCTGTTGTTCTTTTGGCTCCTACATTTAACACAACATCCTGCTGCTGGGCGCCCCCATAACAAATGCTAGTGCCCATACAATGACTATTCACATATGGGAGAATTTATTTTTATACCCATGTCTACCAAATGTATAATAATGATTACATACATAAAATAGATGTGTATGGGTCCCTCCTTGGATGCTGCTTACTGTCATTTCTTAAATTCTCAGACTTTAGATACTGCTTTGGATGCCAAATTGAAAGCCCAGCTGCATTATTTACCAGCAGTATGACTGGGAGCAAGTGATTTAACCTCACTAAATGATATTTTTCTAATTTATAAATGACATGTGAGCAGTACCTCAGGGAGCTCTGGTAAGGATTATGTAGGAGAATACATGTAAAAACTATGGACAGCACCGAGAATACTTTTTCCTCATTCCTTTTTTTTCATTCCTGCGATATGTCCCATGAGTGTATATAACTCCTGGCTTTGCTTTACCTTCTCGCAGAGTATGCCCTAGAGTTGTGGGAAGATATTTATCTGAATAGTGACTTTGAAAGAAACTGGGCATGCATGTGCTAACCTCTTCTTTCCTTTCTTTTTTTCATGTGAGCCTGCTGCCTGCAGGTGACTCACGTTTTTATCTTGTAAGACGAGTTCATTTGCCTGAGAATGTAAACCAGCTTCTCTAGCAATCATTTTATTAATATTGATATTGATAAATACTTCTCAAAGGATTTAAAATCTGTCAAGAATGATTTTTATTCTCCCTTGAACCTTATAATTACCTATAGAAAATGCTATAAAAGTTAACTTTTATTATATTTTATTTTTTAATAGGTTACTTATCTTCCCTGAGCTTTATTTCTAGGTAGGATAGTATTTATCAACTTCCCCTGCATGTTATTGTAAACCTGCAAAAAAAATTTGCATGTAAATGGCCTGACCCCCAGCCAATATTTTATCTTGTAGCCAGAATTTGTGCTCTAAGTTTTGGTCTTGAGACTGCAGATACTGTATAGAGTATAGAGTACAGTTACTGTATAGAGGTCTGTTCAGAAAAAGTCTAGCCATTGTCAATATACCAAGACATCAGTTAGCGTGACATCGATGTAACATGGCAGCCACGGAGAGTGGGCTGGAATGAACACGCGTGAATAATGATGACTTCACTGTACTAGTCACTGGGCGTGGTAGAGGCCATTGAGTGAGCATGTGTACCATGTGGCCATTGCATTCAAAATGACTGAGCGAGTAGAGAATGAATCTACATCAGATTTTGTGTTAAGCTTGAACATTCCTCCACGGAAGCTATTTGGATGATTCAGAAGGCAGCAGCTATGGCAGCTTCATCAGGACTATAATGAGCCTGCTCATGCTTCATGCCTCATGCAGAGTTTTTTGGTGAAACATCAAGTCACCCAGGTGACTCAGCCTCCCTACAGCCAAGATTTGTCACCCTGCAACTTCTGGCTTTTTCTAAAACTAAAATCACCTTTGAAAAGTGATTTCAGACTGTTGATGAGATTCAGGAAAATACAACAGGACAGCTGATGGCGATTGGGAGAACAAGGTGCCTACTTTGAAGGGGACTCAGGCGTCATTGTCCTATGTGCAGTGTTTCTTATACCTTGTATCTTCTTCAATAAATGTCTCTATTTTTCATATTACATGTCTGGGTACCCTCTAGACAGATCTCCTATAGGACCACTTAAACATAATAACTAAATGGTCATTTTGTATGAAAAATACTATCTCTTGGAGAGACAAAAAGAAAAGAAAAGGCAGTAAGGAAAACCTAAAAGAAAACTAAAGAAAAAGTTTTCTTTACTGCCTTCAAATAATTAGAATAGCAGTTGTCAGTCATTGCTTTGATTTTGTAAGAAATTTGAAAAGTACATTTGGACTCAGAGTTTTTTCCTTATGTCTAATATTAGTCAAGATGCATTTTACTAAATCAGGTATTCAAATTTAAAATCCTGTGCTAACATAGAGATGTGAAAAACAAACTGTTCCTGCAGTACTAAAAAAGAGTATTGAAAAAGTACTGGAAAAACTTATCGTAAGTCTAAAAAGACTTCTGTAGTAAAGGACTGTGATCAAACTGCTGGAGTTTATCTTTATGGTAAACATCCATTAGAAAAAAAATGGTGGCTTTAAAAAGATATAAAGCTGTCTTTCATTATGGAAAAATTAAGTAATTCATAGACAATTTCACTTCAGTGTTTTGTTGATTTCTAAAAAAATCCAACTAGAATCAATTCATCACTCACAGTTTTTTCTGTACCACCTTTATTTCAAATATTATTATGTAATTCTAGACCCTGTGGGCTATTAAAGTGTACATTATAAAACCTGTAAGACTGTGGCCAGAAAAGGTAGAGGCATAGGTAGATACACTTTACCTCTTCACATAACCAAAATAAGGGCAACAACAAGTTTAAAAACAAAAAAATAACCAGAGCTGCCAGAAAATTGAACTGTAAGGAAGTAAGACAAGCAAGAAGCTAAAGTAGAAACATTCATCCCGGCTGGTAGGAGGTGTAGAGATGGGAAGTTGGGGCACACTGGGTGGTCCTGCATTTGCATGCTGATAAACCAGGAGAAATAACTAGGGAGTGAGACAGACTGCACAACGCAGTGTTCCAGTGCAGGAAAAGAAAACCTCAGAACCTCTGGAGGTAAAAATCCGTGTGGGTTGGGGCAGCAGGAGAAACTCCTAGCCTCACAGAAGAGTTTGTTGGAGAGACCCACAGGGTCCTAGAATGTACACAAACTTGCCCACCTGGGAAGAAGCACCAGAAGGGCCCAATTTACTTGTGGGTAGTGGGAGAAGTAACTGAAAGCTGACAGAGAGCCGAGCAAGCAGCATTGTTCCCACTTGAACCCTTCCCCCACAGACAGCTTCACAACTCAGAGACCTTGGTTGCCCCGCCCTGGTAAATACCTAAGGCTCTGCTCCTCCCAACATAACAGTTATGCTAAGACAAAGAAATATGGCTCAAATGAAAGAACAGATCAAAGCTCCAAATATAGAACTAAGCCACGGAGAGCCAATCTATCAGATGCATGGTTCAAAACACTGGTAATCTGGATGCTCACTGAATTGGTTGAGTATGTTTGCAAAATGCAGGGAAAAGTGAAGGCTATGCAAAGTGAAATAAAAATATACAGGGAACCAACAGCAAAGGGAAGGAAATCAGGACTCAACAATTTGGAACAGAAGAAAGAGACAAACATTCAACCAAAACAGAATGAAGAAAAAATAATTCAAAAACATGAGGACAGGCTTAGGAACCTCTGAGACAACTTTAAATGTTCCATTATCCAAATTATAGGGATGTCAGAAGGAGAAGAGGAAGAGCAAGAAATTAAAAACTTATTTGAAAAAATAATGAAGGAGGACTTCCCCAATCTGGTAAAGGAAATAGACTTCCAAGGATGTCCAGGAATCTCAGAGTCCCACGGAAGCTGGATCCAAGGAAGCACACACCAAGGAACATCATAATTACATTACCCAAGATTAAAGATCAGGAGAGAATCTTAAAAGCAGAAAGAGAAAAGGAGAGAATTTCCTACAAAGGAGTTTCCATAAGCCTATGAGCTGGTTTCTCCAAAGAAACCTCGTAGGCAAGAAGGGGCTGGAAAGAAGTATTCAAAGTCATGAAAGATAAGGACGTACACCCAAGATTACTCTATCCAGAAAAGCTATCATTTAGGATGGAAGAGCAGATAAAGTGTTTCCCAGATAAGGTCAAGTTAAAGGAGTTCATCATCACCAAGCCCTTATTATATGAAATGTTAAAGGGACTTATCTAAGAAAAAGAAGATCAAAAACTATGAACAGTAAAATGACAACAAACTCACAACTATCAACAACTGAACCTAAAAAGAAACCAACAAAAAACAAACTAAGCAAACAACTAGAACAGGAATAAAATCATGTAAATGGAGATTACATGGAGAGTTATCAGAGAAGTAAGGAAAGAGGGGAGAGTGGGGGAAAAGGTACAGGGAATAAGCAGCATAAATAGTAGGTACAAAATAGGCAGGACGATGTTAAAAATAGTACAGGAAATGAAGAAGCCAAAGAACTTATATGTACAACCCATGAACATGAACTATGAGGGGAGGTGCGGGGGGACAGTACAGGGTGGAGGAGAATAAAGGGGAGAAAAAATAAGACAACTGTAATAACATAATCAATAAAATATATATTAAAAAAATAAAACCTGTAAGACTTGTTTAGATTATTTTGGGTGATAGAAAAGAGCAAGGCAAAAGGATTTTTTTTTTTTTTGCCTGATCTGATCAGTGCTATACTTGAAGAATGGACATGTATTAATGGTCCTGTCAGTAATTCTATAGTTATGCCTTTGAAACAAGCACCATTTTCTTGCATTTCTGGAAAACTATATTTTGTTTGCTTTCTTTTGACAGTGGTCTTGTTATAACTGGATTGCTAATAACTCCCTAAAGCAAGCAAGTTTGCTGAGCATTGCAGTTTGACAAATGCTTATTAGTAAAAGCTATATTCTCAACACTACTTGACTGAAATGTCCCATTGATTGTCATTAATTATCATGTTTATTCACAAACAAGTTTCTATGTTCACTTGTCACTTCAGCAATTTAGATATTGATTGGATCTATTTGGATGTGTAATACCCAAATTGAGGCTCTTGAAAACTTGTCAAAAGCTACAATAGATTATACTGACAGTCAACAGAACAGAACACAACAGCATTATATTTAAGTAGTTAATCATTTCTGGAGAAGAAAATGCACAGGTTTCCAAAAAGAATGAGACAAAGAATACAAGGCGGTAGCCAATGGAAGGAGTTGGGATGCATTCTTGAGATTTAAAGTAGGCATACTGGTAGTTAGTTAATAGCACTTTTGTGTAAATTCACCTCATTAAAACGTATTTGTTAGGCCTCAAGCATGGGTTGCAAGCCTTGCAGGCTAACACCCCGTCAGCATTAGCTTTTAAGCAATGCAAGAAACATCTATCAAATGGCATTGCTCTCCACAGAGGCAAGATGGAAAAATACTGGATGAAAGTCACAAATCCCATGTCATGCCCCAGACTCTGTCACTTAGCTGTGTTCTTATTAGGACCTTGGGCAAGATATTTACTGAATTTTATCTCATTGTAAAACACTGACAGACCATGACACACACACCATTGTCAGGCGAAATTTCTTAGATGCTAAATGTATAAAAAGAAATTGTCTTAATAATCAAAGAAATATGGCTATTGCTTTGAGCCTTGATGTAATTACTTATCTGTAAAATAAGTGGAAAGGACTGTATTAGATCAGTAACCATTTAACATAAATTCCTTGGTATATTAATAGATATAGTATCAACAATACTGTTTTGCAACAAATGATATCCAAGAATACTAGTTGGTATTTTTTTTATACAATTACTTTATAAAAATAATGAAAGCAAGACTAAATTAAAGCTATGATATCTCATTTACTCTTGGGTGCCTTTGAAGACTTGTTCACAATTCATGGTTCTGGTGTGGCCACTAATTACAAGTTCTACGCTCTCCAGTCTACACTGTCCCCACTTCATATCTTCCATAGAGAGGTTGAAATATAACCCAGGCCACCAAGTCCCTCTATCCTTGTTCATAGTGATGATCCAGAGGCCAGCTGATAAACTAAAGAAGTCTAATTAGATCCTTCCTTGAGGTTGTATATGAATTTCAAGAGAGAGAAAACCACTTGATGGTTGGGTTTCTCAACTGGGAGTGACAACAGCTATTTTACATAGCAGTTGGAAAAAGCCAAAAGGGGAAAGGAAACCAATTTAGAATAAGATGTGAAGAAGAAGCAATAGCTTTGAAGACATTGTTTGAATCCTGCTTCAACTAAGGCTTAACCAACACTGGCCAATGAGTCAACACATTTCCTTTGTGAATAAATATTTTTGACTTTGTATGTTTTATTTACAATTAAAGTGCATTCAGCAAGCTCCACATGGTCAAGGTCAGGTACGCTTTCAAAGGGACTGGTTTTCAAACTAACTCGGCTTTCATACAGGGATATTTTCTATTACATTTTGAGTTTATTAAGAGCAGTGGTGACTAGTTATCCATTTGTTTTTATGTGTATTGCTCAGCATACACTGAGCCTGGTGCACAGTCATTACTCCATAAAATTTTGTTGAACAAATTAATTGCATGGGTTTGAATGTTTGAGTGGGAAAGAGGTAGAGCAATGATGAGGGTATGAGGTGGCGTGATTCACTTAATTTGAAAAAATCATGATGTATCCGAAACATAATATGTTAGTCATCATTTTCCAACATGCAATTTCAGGATTGCTAATTAATTTGGAATTAATAGGTGTTTTCCAAAACAAATGACGTGAGCATATTACCTAGAATAATATCTATCATGTAGTAAATGATCAGAATATAATTTCTATGCTTGAGCTCCTAGTGGCCAATTTATCTTGAATTGCTTTCATGAGAGTAAAAAGAGATCAATGACTACACTTGTCTTATCCCATACTGTTTGGTTTGCACTATTCCTCAATTCTTCATTAATTACAACGTAGAGTATTTTTCCTCAATCTACTTAACTTTCTTCTCTGACTTCATAAGTAGTTCTGTGCTGTTCAAAGTGCTGACCCCCTAACTGTTACTAGTCCACCACCACTACTGCACCTCTTCATTCATTAGAGAAAATGCTAGTTGAATTAAGCAAGGTGTGTGGTAATGTGACTGATTAATCTTCTCAAGTGGAGCTTCTCCTTGTCAAAAACCAGTAACAAACGATTGGTGGACCTGTACTTAAAGCAGCATTGATTTATAGAATAGTGTTTAGGTATTATCAAAAATGTCTTGGAGTAGCCTGAACCTGAGGCAAAGGTCCTTCAAGATGTCTATACTGCTGGGCTCCTTCTCAGTGTTCATGACTTCCCAGAGACAGCCTGAGCAGTATGTGTGGCTGTGGGTGTTAAATTGTCCTCTCAAAGCTGCAGTTCACAGTGGCCCATAATCTGGTATCCTAAGTACATTTGTCACCCTTTTATTTCCTGATGTGATTTTGTCCATGTTAGTTCCACATGTACATGACAGTTTCACCATGAGTCATCTCTTAGCTACGTATAACAAAAAATATATTATCTAAATCTCTTACAAAAGGGCATGTTTATTCCTTTGGAATTATTTTACTGTATATTGAACTTGGATTCATAAATGCTGTTTATTCAACTTCCTTTATTAAACATGGATTAATTTTTCCAGAGACAACATTGTTAGATGGGTCTTCTCTTCCCTGAAACCAAGCAAGATCTTGAGAACTAAATGTTATCTGTACCTTTTGTAGCCTCACAGTAGACAAATGGTCATTTCTTCAATAGACAAAGGGTCTTCTTCAGCTAGAATAAAAGGAAATTTCCATATGGTCTTAGCCCTCTGTGCTTAGCAGGAAGTTCTGAACTAAAAGGAATAAGCCACTTTTCATCACATTAGTAGTTTTATCCTGTGCACAATAGGATAAATAGGAATTTATCCTTATGCAGTCTAGATGTGATTTCTCAATCCCTTCTATCTGTACTCTCCTCCCATGTTCAGTCTTTCAAATCTCTTACATCAATGGATACATTGATGTGCTCAATTTCCATTCTTTGTCCATTTATTTTACACTGACCTAAAGGTAGTTATTCACCTTCAATTCTATCAGGTAGTGGAAACGTATATAATGTGTTATGAAATAGTATATAATGTGTTATGAGATAGTAAAGGAGAAAAATAGACTTATAGTATTAATTTTTTAATATATTCCAAATTTAAAAAATGACGAGCCCAAGAAAAAATATTTTCTTAGGCAAGAGGTAATAAGAAGTATGATGATCATTTATTAAGTGGATTCTCTATACCAGTTCCATGCTGAGCATGGGGCTTATGTATATAACTTGATATTCACAATAGCCCTATAATGTGGTGTGGGGAACCGTCCTGCCTGGTTTCAGAGACTGTAGCCTCCTTGACAGGCAAGAGGGCCCCAAGGCTGCAGCTACTCAAGGAGGCCTTGGGAAAACTGGCCACTGAAGAGACAAACTCTGTCCCCCTGGCAGGGGTGCAGCCCCTGCCTCCCTCCCATCACCCTGCTTGGCCCTGTGATAGTCAGTTGTTGATGATGGGAAAGTTCTCTCAGGAGGAGGGACAACCTAAGCCAGACATCGGCCAGTATGGGTAGCAGACAAGGACTTTGGGAGATACAGAGAAACAGGAAAAAGGCCCACACCCCTTGGCTCAGCTTGGACATGGCCAGAGTCATCATTCTAACTGAAAGAAATCTCCTTATCTCTTGGTGGCTCTGCCCCATCCGCCTGGCTCAGGCTTGAAACAATACTAAAGGCAGATACAGCCCTAAACTGGATCTGGTGGTTCCTGGAGACAATCAGGCCTAGAAGTAAGTTCCTCTAAGCATGCTTTGTTCTTCCCTCAAAAGCTATGATAACTGGCTCATACTAGAAAGGAGATTTACATTATTCATAGACCCCGACCTGACACAGATCTCTTGTGTTCCTTCAATTGTTATTTATGATCTCTATTTGTTTTCTGTGAACATAGCCTTTTGGCATTGATTGACGAGCTTTGCATCCATACCCTCGTGCATACAGTTCTCAATAAAAGCCTTTGGACATGGGGATTCAGGGCCTTCCCCACTAGAGAGAAGAGCCATGTCCCCTCTCCTGGCAAAAAGAGAAGTGTTTGTGATGACTTCTGTTTATTCCCCCCTCTGTAACAACCCTCCCTCCTCAGCTGGGCACAGACAGTAACCCTCAGATCAAGGAGCACCTGTGCCCCATGCTCCCCGCAACATGCCACTCTCTGCGACAATGTGGGCTTTATTATCCTCATTTTACAGTTTAGAACACTGACATTCAGAGGTTAAATGACTTGCCTAGGTTCATTCAGCTTAAGACTCAGCAAACCTAGGGCTTTAGCTCATATTAATCTATACTATCTATCAATGACATCAAATGAGAAATGCATTTCCTTAGCCATGTTCGTAAATGCAACATTCTCTAATTTGTTCTGAATTTACAACCAGGTATTTCCTGAAGAAACCTGCGTTTAGGAAGTATTGTGGGTATGTGCTTCTCTATCTGTCTCCATCTGAATGATCTAATGTTTCAAACCATACCTGTAGACTTAAGGTAGAAATCTTAATGTACAATTAAATCACTGTATTAAGAGAAAATGGGAACAAGTCTGTATTCAATCCAAAGAATATTGATTAAATAACATGCTTCATTTTTTTTTCTTTTTTGGTAGCATAATGGGAGAATAATCAATGTGTCGCCTGAGTGAGATTTTTCATAACTGGGTAATTTCTAAAATGCAGCTTTATAGGAATTTTCTCTTTTCCTGTAAGTATTAGTTAGATATTTACAATTATTACCATATTTGAGATGATAGAGGGATTTCAGGGTGCAAGTCTTCTGTCAAGATATTCAGGGCTTTCTTTTCCTCATCTTCTTTCTAGGCCTTGGTGCCATATTGAGAACTTATAATTAGGTTCCAACGTCAAGCCTGCCAAGAATTTATTTTCAATTTCTGTGCTTCATTATCTCAGCTGTTTTAAATTACATATATCCAAGCTGTAGGAAATGTGTTACCCTAAATGTTCCAGAGATTGATTTTTCTGAGTATTTCCAACCATTTGTTTAGGCATCACGAGAGTTAACTGAAATCAATGAGAGCTTAACTGGGAGAATCCCATCAGTGATCGTGGACATTCATCAAGCTCTTATTATAAGTTAGCACTATACTGGGCATGGTTAGTATTCACTTCATCAAATCTTCACAATAATTGTATAATTTTGGTACTAATGACCTCCTTTTAGGGACGAAAAAATCTGACCTAGGGCTGTTAAATATAAATTACTAGTTACTCTATTTTATGATTTGGTTTGACTACTAATCAAGCTTTTAAGCACTAGAGTATGCTTGTGCAAAATAATTTCAGACTTCTGGTTTATCATTTCTCCTTTTATTTCTGGAGGGAATTAGTATTACCTCTGTTTTGTGAATGTAGAACCTCAGTCTTTGCAAGATTATGTGACCTGCTCAAGATTAAGTACCCGAGACACGGGAGAGTTGCAACAATTATTTTCTACTTTTAAAATTTTTGTAAATTATATAGTAGCTTGTTGATTATTAGATTCCTTATAAGAAATTAGAATATATTTGAAAATCATAAGATTAAGGTACAAGACACATCCCTGAATTATAATCTTGAGAGTGTGCGTGTGTGTGTGTATATATATCTATATATATATCTATATATGTGTGTATGTATGTGTGTGTTTATGTGTGTATGTATATATATATTTATGTATATATATATATAAAATCAGTCTATGAAACTAACACACATGCATACCAATAGAATGATCCAGTAGCACAGGCAGCCCTTAAGCCACTGAAAATTAAACAAGTTTTATTTCCTTTGTGTTAGAAACACAGGGTAAATGTAGCACAATTAGTTTATTTGGAAAACTTAGTGAGTTTGCTTTTTTCCCTACAGAGAGACATAGATCTTATGGATCTGGGTACCTAGTAGGGTCAAGCTGATGTACAAACCCAGGTCTACGCACAACAACAACCTACTTTCTCAGCATCTAATACTGGCCTCACTCCAGGGTATTTGGGAGTCCCTGGATTTGAGCATTAACAATACATAACTGCTAGGTAACTAGGGCAATTTGGACTCAGTCCAGAATACAGGGGCTTTGGGAGCCCATGTCTACATCCACAAATGGTCTCTGGTTCCCCTCTACCATTCTTCTTTCTTCTCCTACTTTTTTCTATCTCATCTTCTCTCTTTGTGCATTCCTACAAAGGACAACAATAACAAAGAAAAAAAAGAGAGTGTGTAAAGTAAAAAAAGCCCACACATTTTTTAGGAACTGGGGGAAAATATTGCCTTTTTTTTTTTACTCTTGCTAAAATTTTTTCCAATCATCACTTTGCACTGAAACTCTTTGCAATTTTCCACCTAATTTTTTTCCTTAATTTACCTAAAATTTTTCCTTAATTCTCTCCCTCCTGCCCACAATAAAGGACATCCTGAAACATATCAAAATGTGAGGATGCTATTGAGTGCTCCTTTTCAGTCCTCAGTTGTTTCTTTTCCTCTTCATGCTAACAAATGAAAACCAACTACCAAAATAGCTTTGTACTTTATCAATTGTCAAGATTCTGTCAGCTATAACTGAAAACATTACAATGGCTTAAACATTAATACAATATACTGTTCTATGGTACACGTGCTGAGGAAGAGCAAGCTGGATGTGCAAAACCATTAGAGAACATGTTCCCTTTTTCTTTGCTTTTCTCAGTTCTTTTCTTTTTAGTGAATTAGCTTTGGCTTTATCATGACTTCTCTCAGGTGTCGTAGCAGCTGAGGCAGCCTTTTGTATTTGTATATCCCATCTCTGATTCTACAGCTCTAGCCATATGTACATAGATGTGTATATGAATAGATATGGTGGATATAGATATATCATAGATTATAGAGAATTAGATATATAGAAACATAGGTACACAGATGATAGATAAATGACAGATAGATAGATATATAGATAGATAGACAGATAAACGATAGAGTTCTCCTGTTGTTACATCTGTATATCCAATATCTACCCTAGAGTATTACACAGAGTGAGCGTCTATGCATTCTTACTGCATGAATGGACAAAGAGGGCTACGTTAGACTCTTTATCATAGACGGTCATTTTTTATTTCCTGTTCTCTAAATGAAATTTGACTTCAAACTGAGTGTCAATACCTTTCCAAATTAGTGAAACATCAATTGATTAAAAAGTCTGATGATAATTCACACTTTGTCTTTCCACATACCAGTTTTAAAGAGCTCATCAATCTACTATGCTGTGTGTGTGTGTGTGTGTGTGTGTGTGTGTGTGTGTGTGTGTTGGGGCAAAGAGAGTATATATTATTTAATATTGAATTCAAACAATCTTCTATTGGAAAGGCCATGAAAGATATGGATATTTTACAATTTCTCTACAAGGGATTATTGATTCTTTTTGGGATTACCCCTAACAAAGACAGTTTACCAGCTCCTGCATCTTTGAGAAAACCTGAATATTGGGGAGTTCTTCCACATATTGAGTTCAAAACTATCTTGCTATAATTACCCATTTATACTGCTTTTATACTGATATAGTACTTCTCTGTAGTAGAAAGAGATAAATGCTAATTGGAGGATTATTATCCTTACTGTACAGCAGAAGTTTCTATTTTTGGATTCCCATTAAAGCATCTATGCAGTTCTTCATAAGCCTGCAAGGATGATCCCTAGGGGACAGAACATTTAAAAACAAACATTCCAAAACAGAAATTGCCCAAAACACTCTGCTACAGGGACTTCCATTATTTTATTTTGAAGAAATGCTTTTTACTCCACTTTCTTTCCTCCCCTTTCTGGGTAAGATTAAATGAGACCTCAATGCCCTGCATATAATGGCAATTCCAAATTTTCCTCAGAAGGAGAAAAATCTGTAACCCCTGCCCTAAATTTCTGACTGATGTAAGGGGGAGATTGTTGTTTCTGTCTTTGTGTCTGGCTTATGCCAGGATAGGGGACCTGGCAGGGAAACTGCAATCAAAATCTTGTAACAGAGGCACAAGACAAATACGATTAATGACATTTGCCGCACACTCATGGACTATAAGAGGAGCTTCATAAACATTTATTTCTCCAAACATAAGAGAATCATAAAGTCTCTGCTCACTAAACTGAACAGCACTAATCTAATTTCATTACTTGCCATGGAACAATGGGGCTAAGAGGCTATTAAGGTTGTCCAAGCATGATAATTTCTCATGATAAATAGCCAGAAAAAAAGGGAGTGCTGCTCAGGGACCTGGAAATGGGAGACCAGGGCCACCACAATCGTGGGGCTGTCATAACCTGTATACAGTCATGTTAGGTTAACCCATCCACTACCTCTTGCACTATTTAAGGGTTCCACAGAAGAACTCCAAAGGCTTGCACTTGCTTCAGAGTCTCATTTATTTTTATTAAGAGCAGATGGAGGTGGAAGTCCGCTGAGCACTTTATTAGTGTACTATCGTTCATTGAACAGCAGCCAGTAGAGCACAGAATAGAGATTCTGTCCATCTGTTCATTTGCTTCTCCCTCTGGTCTCCCATGGCAGAGCAAGAAATTGCATCTTTAGTGTCAATGAACACAATTAAAGGTCTGACATGTTTTGTAGTACTGTACTTTCACATAGACTGCACAATGCCATTGAGAATCATTTCTGACACATCTAAATGCATTTAGCATATAAATATATTATTGTCTTATTGTACAGACATTGTTAATTTGTTTATCACCTGTAGCTAAGTGCAATCTCAAAAAAAAGTTTCTTTTGTTTTTATTTTATGTTCTATATATATTTCAAGCAGTTACTTTTGCTCCTTGGCCATTTAATAGGCTTGGTAGGCTCTGTTTATTCAACTGAATACAAAGTTAAGTGGATAGAATATATTTTTCATCTTCAGCAGATTTTCTTTGTATTTTTCAGTGTGTTTCTGTGGTCAAAATTGTGTACATTTGCCAAAGGAGAATTATAAAGTTCACATGAATAATTTTTTTCCAGGGAAGAAATCCTCTTATTTTTATATAATTAATACTTGGGCTACACAACATAAAATATTTTCATTGCCCAAAAAATCAACATTGATATTGGCCAGGTGTGTTTCTGAACAAAGACAACGTCAAATATTGTATAAACCAATCAAAAAATATATCTAAATAAGACATAAAATATAAGGTTATTTGATCACGTAGAATAATTAAATGATATTTTGATGTTTAAAATATAAGCACAAACATGTTACAAAGGTATATAGTATGTATGGCTTATAAAAACCTGGCTTATCTAGTTCATAATGAATATATCAACACATTGCTTCTCACTTTGATGAGTAACAATGAAAACTCATATTCTGAAATGATTTTTCTTGCTGTGCTAGCCCTCCTGTGGCTAAAATCGTGTAGGGTTGGGTTTGTTGTTTTTATTGTTGTTTTGGCCTCAGGCATAATCCTTATCCATTTAAAATCCTGGATGGATTAATGGCATCTCTGATATAATCACAATCAGCTTTGACTTCAAGAGGGAATTCCACTCTTCTTCAGGTGGCCATAAATACCAGCTAGTTAAGAAATAATCTTAAACATTCTCACTGAGGATGTTGGGAGCAGGGAAGAGTATAAATTTTACATGAGTTATGAAAAACCTACTCAGGTAGGCCTTAGGCTATGAAACATTTTTTTGGAAGGTAGTTTCCTTTACCTGGTAATGACTTTTTCAAGTTTAAAAAGTAAAGAGCTTCATTTTATAAAGTAATTGGTAATGTATGCAAGCCAGCCAATCTTCTAGGAGTCTGGCACTGTGCCTTGAATTTTGAGAGTTCAACCACTAGGAGACAGGTATCATGCTATATACATTAAAGGACTGAAAGACTGTCGAAAATGTGTATTTTTGATGCTTAGTTTCTGGTGTTTATGCTCACTTGAATGAAACAATGAGCATGTGCAGTGAGAAAGGGAAATTGTGTCCAGCACTATTATCCTAGCAACATACCAATTTCAATATTAGTATCATTCCATTGTGTTACAAATAAGAACTGATCCTATGAACCACTGAGTTTCATCACTGATATTTATCGAGCTCTTACGTTTCAAGGAAATAGGTGTGTGTGTGTGTGTGTGTGTGTGTACCATATAGTGTGCATGCATGTATGTATGCTATGGGTACTAATCACCAACTTTTAGCCCCTGGGTGCCCACCTACCAATAAACAGGCATATAGGTGTGGTAAATTTATATATGCATGAAAAACAGAAAAAAAATAAGATGGTGTTCTTTGAAAATATAAAAATTTACACTTTTGACCTATAGCCTGAAATGGTTAAAACTAGACTTATGCTTCTGACCTATCAGTCTACTTAATGTTTCATAAAGCTTTAGGAGGCTTTTAGAGAAATAGAGCTTAGAATTCTCAGTGGTGAAGCTGTCTGTGGATTTCACTTTGAGTGGTGACATTCCTTCCTGTATCATCCTCATGAGCTACCAATAAAGGAACTTATATATGAAGGAATGCTTCCTAGGAGAGCACTGCATCTGTGCAGAAGAAATTATTAATAAACCTCCCAGGGGAGAAGCTGAGATAGCCAGGGAACCAGAGGTGTTCTAATTTTCCCGTGTGAGACAAAGCGATCCGCCCTTGGCTTCAATTCCAGGATGGAGGAAGAACAAGAAAGGCAGAGCAAGGGGATGGGCTAGAAGCTGGGGGCAGTTGGTGGACTCTTAAGTCTACTCTAAAGCAACTTATATGATTATGAGTTTGTGATGAGTGAGGGGTGTAGTCTGAAATAACATCTAAGAATTAAGGAGGTGAATGCAGATGCTATTGCAAAACAGATAAGAGACTAAGGAAATTAGAACTGTGACTTTAAGGCCAAATGAAACTGGATGTGCACCTGGATCCCCTTTGCGCTCATCAAGTTAGTAGAGTGCTGGCAATCTACTGTTCCTCTTTTCCTTCTCCAAAGGTGCTTTCCTCATGCTGTTCCATCTCTTATAAGGGCAAAATCATCCATATAATTGTCAATGCTAGAAACGTTGGCACTTTCTCCATCCGGACTGGATTCATTCAGTCCTTTTATCCCAGCCTCCCACCATCACATTCTCTGAATGGGTGGGCCTCTCTTCTCATCTTCACTCTAATCCTAGCTCCCCTTGTTACCAGAAAGGGACTGGGACTGAGGCAGGTCTACCCCAGCATGGTTTGGAATGTGTGGGTTCTTGACTTCATGCAGGAAAGATTTCATCATATGAGCCTAGGTGATTTTGAGAGTAAGTTTATTAGAGCTGGGGACAGAATCAAAGGAAGGGCTTAAGATAGAAAAGGCAAGATTATAGCAACAGGAGTGAGCCTAGGCAGAGCTGCCTTGGCCCTCTGGAAATGTGAAGAAAAGTTGAGCCTATGCAAGGATGCTTTGGCCCTTTAGAAAGAAAGTCACAGAAACAGAAGAAGTGAACCAGCTGGGCTGTGTGGACTCAGGAAAAAAGTTGCAGAGACAAAAGGAGGGCCCTTGGAGGCAATTTCAGGGGGTTAGCCTGGGACAAGCTGCTGCTGCCCGCTGCTTCCCAGATTTTAAGTCTCCTGGAAGCATTTAGAGTTTAGGAGAAAGAAAGCAAAGATACATGCCTGGGGAAAGCAGGGGAGGAAAGGCATGGGTGTGTGCTTAAGGGACAGTACATGCTGACTGATATCCTTTACCTTGAGGGTTTTTATCTGTTTTCTAAAGGCAGGAATTTTAGGGGAGGTCTCATGGGAGACTCTCAATAGAATATTCATTGGCATTACAGGTGTGTCCTTTATGTGCTGATGTATAAAATGAGCATATGAAGGGATTGGGGTCACTCTCCTGTTCTTTTCACTTTCAAAGAATATTACTGGATTGAGATGGGGACTAAGGTGGGTCTGCCCCAGCAGGGTCTGGAATGTGTAAAACATTTAATTCTAAGTGTTCTTGGCTAGGCAAAATAAGACCTTGTGATTTATTAGCTGGCTGTAAATTGGCTGGCCGTTTTTAGCTATCTGTCTCAGTTTCCCCATTCCTCTTGCCAAAGAATTTTCCTAGCTTCTTGCTAACCTGCCTTATCATCAGCTTTTTCCTGGAGCATTCAGCAAGCTGGTCTTTCCTTCTCAGTTTCTTCTTTCTTTACTCCTCCCGAAGGTTGCTCTTCTGTATAAAACACAGATCTATGCATGTCCTTCTCCTTCTTAAAAACTTTCCATAGGTTCCCAGTGCCCTTGAGAACCCCATTTAAAGACACCGAACATTCCCAGACTCCCCAGTGCACCCTTTGCCCTCAAGTTTTGCTACTTCACTTCTCAAACTCCCCACCCTAGCCAAATGCGAGGTTTTGCTGTGCCTCCTAAAGGTCTTGTCTTCCTGACTCTTTTTTGAACTTCTTTCTTGGAATTTCCCTTACCCTATCTCTACAGGCCAGTGTGCCACTGCTCCTTCAAAGTCTGTCTCATCCATCCAGTAGGCTGTAACCTTTCCTTTGTCTGAACTTCAATTATGATCTATACTGAATATTTTTCAAGATTTCAAGGCCTAAGATGTACATTTTGGCCTAATGTCTTTCTCAGCAATTCTTCCTCTGCAGCATCTTTCCATTTTCTCTTGAATTGGCTGCTCCCTCCTTTGTGCTATCATAACACTTCATGTACCCCTCTATGGTCACCTAAGGCACTCTGCAGTATAATTCATTGTCTTTGTGGTAATTGTATCAGAGAACAAATTATTTCTCCTTGAATGCAAGTTCTTGGGCTTATTCTTGTTCACAGCTCTGGAGCCTATCACAGTCCCTGGCACATTGCAAATACTTAGTTGTTTCATAAATGCATTGAATACATAAATAAATAAATAGGTGGATGTCAGAGAAGGAGGGAGAGAGGGAGGGAGTAAAAACAAAAGTGCTGTTGTATATTTTTCAACTTGCCAGGCTACATTTCCATATTTTAAGTACCAATATTGTAGAAATTTTTCATTTTCTTCCTAGCCTTGAGAAAGGGAGATTTTCTGTTGTTTGATATGTTCACCAGTTACTAGCTTTGAGACAAACCTTAACAAACTGCAGTTAATCAGGGAATTCTAATGACAAATCATCTCTGAAATTGTGCTCTTCCAGTAATTTTTAACACCTTTGAAGGCAGGTGAAATTTGCTATGTAATTTTTATTAACTTTCTAAGAATGAAACATGAAAAATAGTAAGAGTTCAATAAATGATTGACTAGTTGTCATTAGAATGGAATCTATTCCACTGAGGTAGGGTAAGGTAAGATTTGACATAATTTTCTGGTCATTTTTAGGACTTTTACCATGTAATGTCAGCATGTAGAAAGAGATGTTTCCAAAAACACTGAGTATATGCCATAATCCGTTTTTTGCAGACTTGTAACAAAGTTGTAAGCAGCCTAACACCAGGAGAAGCTATTTGAGTTTATCTGGATTCAAATGTAAATAACAATCAAAAGACCTTTTTTCAGCAAGGATAACCTATTGACACATATGAAAGGATGATAAATCAGTTCCTAAAAGGCCTAAGGTTGTTTTTCCTGTGAAGAATTTTAAATGATAAAAACTGAGAAAGAACTAATGTGGCCATTTTAGTTCAAGTGTCATTGTCATTATCATTAAGAATATAGAAAACATCATGTAAATTTATTAACTGAACTGTGCAATAAAAATGAGCAAGCCAGAGGGAACAAATGTCCATATCCATAATTTGTATACTTTATGTGGTATTTGGAGATTGTAATTTGAAGTATTTCTGTTACTTGTGATCTGTAATGCTTGAGAAGCCTGTTACTGATTTACTTAATTTTCACTGTTTAATCTGCAATAATTGGCTTTTGTTCTTTGATTCAACAAAGATTTACTGAGTGTCATAGATATTAGTCACTATATTTTAAATTTTTATTCTTTTTTATTCTATTACAACTGTCCCAATTTTTCTCCCTCTGCCCTCCTCCCAACCCCCGCTCCCACAATCAATCCCCAAACCATTGTCCATGTCCATGGGTCATTCATACATGTTCTTTAACTAGTTCCTTCCCCTTCTTTCCACCATTCTCCCCCTCCCCACTCCCCTTTGGTTGGTGTCAATCTCTTTCATGTTTCCATGTCTCTGGTTCTATTTTGCTCATAAGTTTATTTTGTTCATTAGTTTCCTCTTATAAGTGAGGTCATATGGTATTTGCCTTTCACTGACTGGCTTATTTCACTTAGCATAACATTCTCCAGTTCCATCCATGCTGTAGGAAAGGTCAGAGCTCCTTTTCTTTCTGCTGCATAGTGTTCCATTGTGTAAATGTACCACAGTTTTTTGATCCATTCATCTATTGAAGGGTCCTTAGGCTGTTTTAAACACTTGGCTATTATAAACAGCACTGCTATGAACATGGAGTGCATAAGTTATTATTTTTTATTTTGAGTCTCATCAAAATGTATAACATTGCATTATTTTGAAAAGTGACCCATTTAAGTAAGTGTTTAGTATAATTAGGATATTTATTAATTGGAACCCTTTTGATTGCAAAATACAAAAACCTAACTAAAAAAAATGATTATTTATTGAGTAATATAACTAGACAGTTCAAGAAAGAACTCCCATTCTGGCAATATCATATCCAGGATCGGTATCACCATTAGCTCTTGTCTGCCTTCCTTTTGGTTGGCTCTATTACCAGGAAAACCCTCTAGATATATATTCCATCTCCAGGATAAAGAGAACAAAGTTCCACCAAACTTCATGTAATGAAGTTTGTAAATATCATGTAATGAATGCTGATCAGACCTTTCTTGGGGCTTACATGATTTTCTAAGATTACTACAAAGTTCTGGAGGGTGGAATAGACTGATGGATCACGTATCTAAAACTTGAACCCAGGAGTAAATTTAGCTCCATCTAAACCACATGGGTTGAGAGTAGGAGAGAGATGGTTCCACAAAAGAATGCTGGGTGAAAGGCAGGGGATAAACTTTACTATATAGGTAGATAGTTGGATGAAAAAGGGGCCATATATTAAACCTGAGAAGCTCAGGGGAGGCCTTCATGGTGGGCCTTACAAACTCAGAGACCAAAAATAACCACATAAGATGGTCTAAAATTAAAACTTTCTAACGAAAAGTGAGTCATGGCAGGTAGTCATGTCCTAAGGTTGCATCTTCCCTGAAAAAGGTCACTCTTTATTTTTAAAGACTGAGGACATTTTTTCCATTGCTTTTAGAGAGAGAGGAAGTATGTGGGGGGTGGGAGGGCAAGGGAAAGAATCTATGTGAGAGAGGAACATTGATTGCCTGCTTCCTGTACACATCTCGACCAGGGATGGAACCCGCAGCATTTTTGTTTACAGGAGGATGGTCCAACTAACTGAGCCACCCCAGCCAGGGTACAAAGGTCACTCTTTACCTTAACTGAACCTGTCTATGTCTTTTTGTATCTCTGATAACAGACAACATACCTTTGGAATGTCAGGGTAATTTCCTTTCTTCCAAACTTCTGAAGGCACAATCTCCCACCAAAACACAAGACTACAGAGCCCCTCACTGTTATCATTATTATTAGCTATTAACTGTTAACTATCCTATATCCACCAAAGTAAAAGAAGTACAGGTCTATTTGTTTTATTTTTTAACCCAAATCCAGTTATCTTCCCCATACTTTTGCTTTCTCCTGCCTCCCTAATCTATCACCAATGGATTTCATGTAATCCTCTTTGTACCTCTTCCTTTTATTCTGATGTATAAAATAAGTGGTAAAACTATCATTTGCCAGAGCATTTTCTCAGTCCGTTGAGATTTTGCTTCCCGGAAATTGTCATCAGTTTGGCTCAAATAAACTCATAAAAATTCTTACAGGTTTAGACATTGCTTATGTTGACAAGACGATATGTTGATAGATAGATAGATAGATAGATAGATAGATAGATATCAGTTATCTCCATCTATATAATATATATCTATTTATAGATATCTTCTGTGAATATGATATACTGCTATTTCATTTTATAAATTGTGCTCCAATACCAGAAAGGCAGAACACATTTAAATCACACAAAATATTTATAGTTAGCATATTTTGTGTTTTGAAATAGATTTTAATTCATTATTTTAGATTAGAAATGAAAACAGATTAAAGGCATTTTTCTCTACAGTTTGTGTAATGTGAACAGCCTTAAACCAAACAAGGAAAAAGGAGCATGATCATTTTGGAACTCAATGAAGTAGAATTCTGTAAAGGGTCTCTGAAATTGTACTAATCATTTCCTGTTTCACCCGAGCTAGATGTCAGTTTTTCTACCTTTGAACTCTCTTGGCACTTTCAAGATCTCCTGTGGCAGTTACATATTCTAGCTTGAATTGAAAATAACTGTGTACATACTCTAGTGCCCTAGGAGATGATACTTGAGACTCAGAAAGTATTTTCTTCATCTATTGTGTGCATTCTCTATTAATACTTGATATGAGCTTTATGTACCACTAGGTTTCAAAACATCATGTTAAATATAATTTATTCCTTTTTCCAATAAATCACTAACACTATAAAATACTAGGCGTATTTCTTTATTATGAGAACACATAAAAGTTTTAGCAAGTTCTTACTGAGTATGCACTGTATGCCAGGTATGGCCTAGACATGTATGGTTTTTGTCATTGTTGTTTTTATTTTATTTTTCTATTACAATTGTCATTGAATATCATTTTATATTAGTTTCAGGTGTATAGCATAGCAATTGGACAATTATATAATTCAAAAAGTGATCCCATCAATAATTCTAGTGTCCACTGGACACCATACATAGTTATTTCAATATTATTAACTATATTCCTCAGGTTTTTTATTTTTTTTATTTTATTTTTTTACATCCCATGACTATTCTGTAACAAACACTTTGTACTTCTGAATCCCTTCACCTTCTTTACCTAGTTCTTAACCCCCTTTCCCATCTGGCAATACTCAGTTTTTTCTTTGTATCTATGAGTTTGTTTCTATTTTGTTTGTTCATTTATTTTGCTTTTTTAGATTCCACATATAAATGAATCATATGGTATTTGTCTTTCTCTGTTTGACTTACCTCACTTAGCATAATACCCTCTAGGTCCATCCATGTCGTTGCAAATGGTAAGACTTTCTTCTTTTTTATGGCTGAGTAATATTCATTGTATATATGTACCACATCTTCTTTATCCACTTGTCTATTGGTGGACAAGTGTTACTTCTATATCTTGGCTGTTGTAAATAATGCTGCAATGAACATAGGGTTGGATATATCTTTTCAAATTCATGTCTTTGATTTTTTTGGCTGTATATCCAGAAGTAGAACTGTTGGGTCATAAGGAAGTTCTATTTTTAATTTTTTGAGGAACCTTCATACTATTCTCCATATTGGCTGCACTAATTTGCAATCCCAACAACAGTTCCCTTTTCTCCTCATCCTCGCCAATGCTTGTTGTTTATTTATTGATGATAGTTATACTGATAGATATGAGTTATACTGATAGATATAATATCTCATTGTGGTTTCAATTTGCATTTCTCTGATGATAAGTAACATTGAGCATATTTTCATGTGTCTTGGATATGTATATTTTTTATCATCACTTTGATTTCCTGGACTGTCAATAATAGCATCAAAGGGGAAGCCTTGTCTGTGTATTTTCAATTGGAGCTTTCTCAGGGCCTAGCACATGGTAGACTCTCATTGGTAAGTAGATGCATTAAACAACTTTTCATAACAAACCTTAGACAATGGTCCTCAACAATGGGGTATTTTGCCCACCAGGAGACATTTGACAATGTCTGGAGACATGTTTCATTGCTATAAGTATGGGGAATGCTATTGGTTTCCAGTGGGTAGAGGTCAGAGATGTTGTTAACCATCCTGTAATGCCCAGGTCAGCTCCCCACAACCAAGATTTATCTGGCCTAAAGTGTGAATGGTTCCAAGGATGAAAACTCCTGGTTTAGACTATACATATTTTCATTGATATATATGATAAAACTAATGCTCAGAAGGGATATAAGTTTTCCTGACTCATACTAGTAATAAATTATGAAACATAAATTTTAACTAAATTTTTCTGATTTCCTGTTGCAAAATTAGATATCAGTTTGCATAATTATATGTAAATTTGAGCCAATACTGCTTGACATGATTTAGAAAACAAAATAAGATGTTTTCCAATTAATTACCACTGATGTTTTAAGGTTAAATGCTATTTTGGGTTACTCTATTATAAACCAGATAGTATGTCTTAAAATCAAACTGGTGGACAGGTTTAAGGAAAGAGTTTTACACTAAAAGTCTGTTTGAGTTTTATGTTTGATCTAAAAGCCAAATTGGCCTAAAAAAAGGCAATATCTCTTTTTAGAGTTTTATCCTACTCCTTCCTTTGAGGACTGAATTTATTGGAGTCAGGCTATACTATTATATCAAAGTTCCAATAGGATTTCCTGAAAGGTTTATGAAGCTGGGGATAAAGTCCTAACATTCTTTACCAATCAAGTTAAAGAAACTATTTATCACCTTTCCAGAAGAGATTACATCATAGGTCATATTTGGCATATTCATAGTTCTAGGGCAAGAAATACTATGGAGATAAGAGTTATTCATTAAAGGAATAGAGTGTTAAGACAGTCCATCATAGCCATTACTACAAAGAAAGAAAAGAGGTCCATATCTCTTTTTAATGTGTCTTTCCCACTTTCTTCATAAGTCTTAATATCTAAAAGTTAAATCAGATACCAGGAGGATCAAAAAAGTTATATTAAGCAGCACAATAGGGGAAACAGCTATAAAATATTTAGAGATTATTATCATAGAATGAAGATAGTGTCATTGTTCATTGATCTTTATAAATTTTAAACATGCTATACATAGTAGCAGAACTTGAGGATAAAAGATGTACTGGGGTCAGTCTCTGAAGGACATTCAACATCTTTTGAGGGAGTTCTCAAGGACCACATGGAGCGATGGAAAGTTTTTAAGAAGTAGAGAGACATGTTCAGATCTGTGTTTTATATAGTTCGCTTCAGCAACCTATGGAAGAAGCAAAGAAGGGTACACTGAACAAAATTAATGTGAGTGGCAACTGTATCTTCCAATGGTTCTATTTGAATGTGTGCATATGTAGATTTATTTCTTGGATTTTCTTTGGTTACTATCTATATACACACTAGTGCCAAACTTCTCTAGTCTATTCTCAAAAAAGAAAAAGTTTTCCATGGTTCATGCACATTTAATGATTACTTCTATAGGTCTTTATCATAAAACTAATGTGGACTAATATGTATTAATAATAATCAGATACTAGCACATGTATTATTTATAATGTTTCTGTTAGTGTAGTGTACCTGTATACAGGACTGTAATATGTGCTTAAGAACTTTTTGAAAGCCCTGGGTGGTATGACTTAGTTGGATGGGTGTCTCTGGCAAATCGAAAAGGCATGGGTTCAATTCCTGATCAGGGCATATGACTAGGTTGTGAGTTGGGTCCCCTGTTGGGGCACTTATAAAAAGCAATGAATTGATGTTTCTCTCTCATATCAGTGTTTCTCTCCCTCTCTTTTCTCCCTCTTTTTCCATCCCTTCCCCTCTCTCTAAAAAAAAATAATAAACAAAAAAACCCCAACAACCTTTTTGACAGAGAGACAAACACTGGAAAAATATGAAGCATAAATTCAGAGCACTACAAAAATGAATGAATAACAAGATAATCTGACCTAGATTAGGAAAGGAGGCTTGATAAAGTCCTCCCGACGTGGCTGATAGTAAAGCTGCGGTGAGAAGGTCAAGTAGAAACTGATGAGAAAGGGAGAGGAAGGCTGAGCATTCTAGTTCAAGTATGGGCATGTGCAATGGCCCTGAGACCTAAAGTATTAGGAATTGAAGAGAAGTGGAAGCTGTACTTTTTCTGATGTACCCTCTAAGAAAAGAATCCCTCCTCCATAACATAATCATCTTACCAAACAAGCTAGACTTTAGTTAGAAAGCATAAAATAACTTTTTTTTTCCTGGACTACAAACTTGCACTCTTAATGTGATCCTTTTGCTTCCACTGAATGAAACATTGGACAGATTCCAAAACTTTTTTGCTTCCTCTAGGCATAAGAAGAGTCTCATCTCAGTCACTAAAAGATCTAACCCAGAGCATTAATTAGAACTTCAAGGTAAAAATCAAGTTATTGTACCCCTTTTTCCAGTTCTGAACTAACTCAGGCTTGTATGCCTTGAAGTGGCAGGGTTACTTCCTTTGCCATTTCCTAGTCATAACCCTACATTTCAGCAGGAAATTTAGCCACTGGTGCAGTTTTTATCAGTCTGTGGTTTCTCTGGAAACATCTAACTTCTTTCCCTCATTGTGGGAGAGTGGTGGAATTCCCAGCAGCCCAGCAATACTTTTTAAGCGAAACTTTGATTTTTCTCTGTCATCACTGATGCTGAAAGTTAGGCTGACAAAACCAGGATTTTTGCATGTCCCACTTAGATGTCTAGCATTTCGCTTCAGGGTATGGATGTACTTAGCCTTTGGTGTTTCAGCCAAAATTGAGGCAGCAAGACTTCCCTACATAAAGTCCTCACTCCTTTAGCAAGGTGCGTGTGACAAAAACTGTGGGTGGGGACCAGACTATGGTTTTGCAAACATAATATATTTTTTTTAGTTTATTTTTTTGTTCAAATAAATTTGTCTCTGCCTTCCCACAACCACTTTCCCCTGTCCCCCTCCCCCCTCTCCCTCCCTCAATCCTTCCCCACTTTGGCTTTGCCCTAGAGTCCTTGATATATGTTCCTGGACTTGATCCTTCCCTTCTCTTTCCCCAACCTTCCCTCTTGACTCTGTTGGTTTCTTTTTTCTTTCAATGTTGCTGGTCATATTTTCTGCAAGCATAATGTTTTTAAAATGCTAATACATACTAACTTCTACACTGAAATTTAGCACCTCCCAAATGTTTTTGACAGCACTTATTTTAAAGGAACAATCAGTGCCATTTACTTAACTACATTGCACTTTAATGACTAGTATGGCCATATTAAAAAAATTGGCTCTAGAAAACATCTAGGAACATCTATATATGTGTAATTCAACCAGACTATCTTTTACTGCAATGATAATCAAAATAAAATGGCTCTACTTAAAACTTTAAAAGATTAGTAGTTAATAAGAGAATAAATATAAACCAAGTAGATTTGCTAAATGATACTTACAGATTTAACCCAACTACTTAAGTGAGCGATCATTATCATATGTTTATTAATTTAGCATGAAGTTTCTTGATAGGAGAGTCTCTATTAGCTATAATTTTAGACCTATACTATGCATTAGAATTTAATTTTTAGCAGCAATTTTTAGCTGTATGTGGTAGAGGAGAAAAAAACTTGGTTTCCAGAAGACTACAGCTAGTTCAGATTTGGCTACTGACTGTGCCATCATAGACTACTTTAATCTCTGTATCCTCAGTTATAGATATTGGGTAATGAAACATTTATATGCTTACTCTAATAAGTTATTGTGGTGGAGAAATTATATGTTTTCATGAACACACTTTAAATTATGAACCCATGTAAATAAGCATTAAGTAAATGGAAAACATTTCCCTCATAACATTTCAAAATTAGTTCTATATTTGTGCCATGTTCTGCTTTCTTTTAACTACCCAGTTTAATTTTCCATATATCAAAGACAAGTATCTTCATTGGATTTTGAAGGGTCTTATCTGACATGAATAGCTAAGAAAACACTGAATGAATCATTATCTTTTCCTTCTTCAGTGATAAAATTAGATTTTAGTTTTGATTACAATGACCTTTTTACTTAATTATATTCTAAAATAATTTGTTGGATACAGAGCTAGAATTTTATCTTCATTATGTGAATTAAATTTGGGATAAATGAAGAGTAATTAAAAATTAAATCATAAATCATAGAACAAAGAAGTTAGTATTAGCTTTGTGTGTGTTACATGGAAGTTGAGGGGAAACCTACAGATAATAATTTTCAAAGTTCATGTCAATTAAAAACAATAATTTCTTTAGCACTTGACAACTAAAGGAGTTATTAAGGTCTTTGAATTCAGCTTTTTTATTGTTTAAGAGAAAACTGAGATTCATAGAAGAAAAGTTTGCCTCAAATCAGAAGGAATGTTATGGGTGGACCTGGTGCCAGAAACTATGTCTCCCAACTCTGTTGAATAGTTAGTATTTATTGAAAAATGTAGAAATAAAAGATTGAAACTTCCCTTTAGAAATCATGTCTATTAATTGTCATTGCTTTATATTTATAACAATGGCCAGCTAAAATACCTGAATCTATGAAATTTTGCACAGAACTCAGGCCAAGTTTCATAAAATTCACAAAAATTTAGATCAGCAGTTCTTAAAGTTTTATTCACAGGACCTCTTTGCATTTTTAACAATTATCAAGGACCCCAAAAAGTGTTTTCACATAGGTTATATCAGTAAAGATTTACTGGTCAGAAATTAGAAATTTTTAACAGCTTTCTTGAGATATAATTCATATAATATAGAATATACCAATTTAAAATATTAAATGTTTTAAATATATTCACAAATATGGAAAACCATCACATGGTAAATTTCAGAATATTTTCATCACCTAAAAAAGAAATCTTATACCCTTCAGCTACCACTCCCCTACCCCTTCACCATCACTAATACCACTCCCGCACCAATCTGCTCTGTCTCTATAGACAGATTTCCATATTCTGGGCTTTTACATAAATTGAATCATATAGTATATTATCTTTTGTGGCTGGCTTCTTTTATTTAGCATAATATTTTCAAGGTTCATTCATTGTGTAAAGGGCATTAGTGTTTCAGTCCTTGTTATGGCCCACTAATATTCCATTGTATGGATATACTACATTTGTTTATCTATTTATCTGCCTGTTGACAGGCATTTAGGGTGTTTCTATCCTTTGGCTTTTATGGATAATGCTGTTATAAATGTGCACGTATAAGCTTTTGTGTGAATATAATGTTTTCATTTCTCTTGGATATATACCTAAGAGTGTAATTGTTGGGTCATGCGAAACTCTATATGTAATCATTTGAGGAACTTCCAGATTGTTTTGCAAAGCTGCTGTACCATTTTATATTCCTTCCGATAGTATATGAGGCTTTTTGTTGCCCCACATCCTTAGTAACACTTGTTATGTGACATTTTGATTGCAGACATTCTAGAGGGTGTGAAGCCGTAACTCATTGTGGTTTTGCTTTTTATTTCCTTGGTAACTAATAACATGGGGAAATTTTCATGTGCTCAGTGGAAATTTAGAGAAAGGCCTATCAACCTTTTGGTACATTTTTAAATTGGATTATTTATTATCTTATTATTATAAAAGATTTTTTTATGTGTTGTAGATTCAAGTCTCTTATCAGATATAATTTGCAAATATTTTCTCCAATTTTTGTAACATGTCTTTTCACTTTATTGAGGATGTCCTTGGAAAAACAAGAGTTTTTAATTTTGATAAAATCCTCTTTGCTTTAGCTCTTATAATTAGGTTTTTAATTTAATTTTTGCATATTGTTTAAAGTAAGAGTACAATGTCATTCTTTTTCATGTGGCTATCAACTTGTCCCAGAGCTATTGAATATTTGTTGAAATGACCATTTTTTTTTCCTAGTGAATGGTCTTTCAACCTTTGTCAAAAATCAGTTGACCATAGATGTATAAGCTTATTTCTGGACTCTCAATTCTATTCCATTGATATCCATGTTTATACTCATGCAACTACCATCCTGCCTTGATTACCACTGCTTTTAATAAGTTTTGAAATTGCAAGTGTAACTCTTTCTACTTTGCTCTTTTTCTGTCACACTGGGCATCGGCTAGACGGGGTCCACCACAACAGAGGAGTGCAGCAGGGAGTGCGGCGCTCCCTGAACCTGAGGGAAACTGGCAGGGCCAGCTGAGGTGGGAGCAGGGCTCTGAATCCCACAGAGCCTGTCCCAAGGCTGTCACAGATGAGGGCGATAAACACAAATTGTGGCAAACCCTTCTCTGTTTGCCGGGAGAGCTGACGGAGACCCTTCTCTCTTGCTGGAGAAGGCTGTGGTACATCTCTCTAGGGGAGAAGGCCCCATTGCCTTTTGTTCCAAGGCTTTTATTGAAAATCTTATCAGTGGGACTAGGTAACAGGAATGCATATGTACTATCGTTACATTACTAGGTTAAGTTTCACAGAGAATATAGGATGCTTTTAAGAAGTGACAGGAGTACACTGATTTACATGGGTCCCAGAGGAGACTAGAATAAACAATAGAGGCTATAGATAAGGGGAAAGTAGACTTAAAGGTACCTTAAAGATATAGGGTAAGGGGTGTAAATAAAGTAAAGGTCTTAATAATATAGGGTAAGGGGTGTAAATAGAGTAAATGTCCTAACAATATAGGTTAAGGGGTGTAAATAAAGTAAAGGTCCTTTGCAGCAAGAGCTGACCAGAGATCTGAGGGAGGAACAAAGCACACTCTAAAGAATTTACTTTTAGGCCTGATTACCCTGGGACCCACCAGATCTGATTTAGGGCTGTTTTTCCTGCACTGTTACAAGCTTGAGCCAGGCTGGGGGAGGGAGCCACCAAGGGATAAGGAGACTGCTTCTCGGCTGTAATGGGGACTCCAGCCCTGTCCAACCCAAGCCGAGAGGTATGGGGGCCTCTTTGCCCCTTCTCCGTGTCCCCCAATTTCTTGTCTGCTGCCAATACCGACTGGGACCTGTCTTAGGTTGTTTACCTCAGCTCAAGATAACTTACCCGTCATTGATCACCAGTCTTCCACGGCAAAGCAGAGAGGCAGGGGCTATGCCCTGCCAGGGAGGACAGGTCAAGTCTCCTCAGGAGCCTGCTTCCCCAAGGCCTCCTGATTATTTTCAACCTTGGGGCCCTCCAGTCTGTCAGCGGGGTTACAGCTCCTGAAACCAGGCAGGGCGTTTCCCAACATTTTTCAGCACTGTTTGGCTATTTTTGGCCCCTTGGAATTCCATATGGATTTAAGAATCAATTTGTCAATATCTATAAATAAGTAAACTGGGATTCTAATACAAATTATGTTGAATCTGTAGATCAGCTTGTCATCTTAACAATGTTAAGTCTTCTGATTCATGAACATGGTATGTGATTGCATTTATTTAGATCATCCTTAATTTCTTTCCACAATGTTTTGTAGTTTTTAGAGTACGAATTTTGTACTACTTTTGTTAAATTAATTCCTATGTATATATTTTTTTGATGCTATTGTGGATAAAATTGGTGTGTTTTGCAACCTTTTAAAAACTTGTTAGTTATAATAGGTCTTGATTCTTTAAGGTTTTCTAAATACAAGATTATCTCATCTGTGAATAGAGATAGTTTTACATCTTTTTTTCTAATCTGAAGGCCATATCTATGTATATATTTTTATATGACATATGTATGTATTGTCAAATTGCCCTGGCCAGAACCTTCAGTGTGATGCTGAACAGAAGTGATATGAGTAGACACCCTTGTCTTATTCTTTATCTTATGGCAAAAGCATCTAGTCTTTCATCATTAAATATGATATTAGCTGTGGGTTTTTATAGATGCCCTTTATTAACTTAAAGAAGTCCCCTTCTATTCCTAGTTTGTTAAATATTTTTATCATAATAGAAGGTTGGTATGTTTTGTGAAATTTTTCTGCATCATTGTGATTTATTATGTTAACTGATTTTTAAAAAATTCATTGAGGTATCATTGACATATAACATTATATTAATTTAAATTATACAACATAATGATTTGATATTTTAATATATGTTTACTATAATAAATTTAATTAATATCTGACTCCACATATAGTTAGAATTTTTATTCTTGTAATGAAGACTTCTAAGATTTACTCTCAGCAACTATGCTGTACATTATATTCCATGACTTAATTATTTTATAACTGGAAGTTTGTACCTTTTGACTTCCTTCACCCATTTCTTTACTCCCCCTCACCTCACCTCTGCTGATCACTGTTCTGTTCTCTCTGAATCTATAAGTGTGGTCACTTTGTTGTTGCTTAAATTCCAAACACACACACAAAATAAATTAAAAATAAATAAATAAATAAATAAATAAATAAATTCCACATACAAGTGGGATTATATAGTATTTATCTTTTAGTTATTCGCCTAGCATAATTCCCTCAGGTCCATACATCTTTTCTCAAATAATAAGATTTCATTCTTTTTTATGTTTGCATTTTATTGCCTACAATACCACGTATTCTCTCTCCATTTATCCATCAATGGGCACTAAGTTTATTTTCATATGTTAATTGGTTTTTGGGTATTAAGCTAACCTTACTTTTAGGGATAAATTAAACTTGGTTATGTTGTATACTTTTTAAGTATGTTGTTAAATTCAATTCAATTTGCTGGAGTTTTTTGAGGATTTTTGCATCCGTACTTGTAAAGTATCGAGGTATAAGTTTTTTTTTTCTGTAATGTCTTTTTCTGGCTTTGATTTTGACGTAACATTGGCCTTATAAAATTAGTTGATTATTTTTTCGTCCTATTGTTTGGGTGAGTTTGTGGTAGTCAGTATTTATTTTTCTTTAAATGTTTGGTAGAATTCAATAATGAAACCATTTGGGCCTGAGCTTTGCATTGTGAATAGTTTTTCCTATTACTAATTAAATCTGTTTACTTATTATATTTCTATTTAAATTGTCTATTTCTTCTGTGTCAGTAGTTTTTAATCTCTTTAGGAATTTGTCTATTTCATTTAAGTTATCTAATTTGTTGAGGTATAATTTTTCATAGTATGCCTTTATAATTCTAGTTTGCATCTGTAAGGTTGCAAATGCTTCTCCATTTATTGTTGATTCTAGTATTTTGCATGCATCTTTTTTTCTTAGTGATTCTAACTGAAGGTTTCTCAATTTTGTTAAACTTTTCAAAGCACCAGTTTTAAGGTTTTATTGATTTTTTCAATATTTTTTCTTTTCTATATTTTATTAATCTTTACTATAATCTTCATTGTTCCTTTTCTTATGCTTACTTTAGGTTTAATTTTCAATTCCTTTTTCAGTGTCTTAAAATGACAGTTTATTGATTTTAAATCTTTTTTCTTCATATAGGCAGTTGAGGCTCTAAATTACTAAGGATTGATTTACGGGCATCTCATACTTTTGTTTCATTGTACTTTCATTTTATTCATCTCAAACAATTTTCTTATTGTTATTTCTCTGTTATTTGACACATAAGCTATTTAGAAGCATTATTTAATTTCCTTATATTTATGAGTTTCCCATTTTACCTGTTTTTAATTTCTAAATTATCTTATTATTGTTGGAAAACATATTTTGTGTTATTTTTATTTTTAAAAATTTATTGAAATTTATGTACAGTCTAGCATAAGATTTATCTTTGATGTACTGTGTACACTCAAAAGAAATGTTTATTCTGTTAAGTTGGAGTATCAATGTCTGTTATGTCTGTTTGGTTTATAATGTTGTGCTATTTGTCTGCATCCTTGTTGATCTTCTACTTGTTCTATACTTTGTTGACAATGGGATAGCAAAGTCTCCAACTCTTATTGTTACATGTCTAATTCTCCTTTTATTTCTGTCAATTTTGTTTCATGTATTTTGGTATTTTTTTTCTGGTACATATAAGTTTATAATGGTTATAACACCCTGATGGATTGACCCTTTTATCATTATCAAAATGCCTCTTTTTCTCTAGTGACAAGTTTTTGTCTTAAAGACTATTTTAACTGGTATTGGTATAGCTACTTCATATATATTTGCATGATATATATTTTTTCAGTTTATCTTTCAACATAGTTGTAGCTTTAAACTTTTTTATAGACAACAGATAATTCAATCTCTATCCAATCTGACAACCTGTCCTTTTAATTATATTGCTTGATATTTTCACATTTATTTTTATTAATGTATTTGTTTTATATTTTAATTTTCCTTTAGGTTTTCTGTGTGTCTTTTTTTACTTCTCTATTTCACATTTACTGCTTTCATTTTTATTAAATAAATATTTTCTATTATTTTAATTTCATTGATTTTTTTCACTATATTTTTAATATGTAATTGATAATGTCTACTTGTTGCAACATTGTCATCACACCTTCCTTTATTTTGTTAATCAAGTTTCCCTTTAGCTCTGTAAACCTGTTTATAATGGCTAGTTTGCAATCATTCCTGTTAAATCTTTCTTTTGGTCACAATTATAAGAAGTTCCTGTTATTTGCTTCTTTGCCACTGTATAGGTCATATTTTCCTGTTTCTTCACATCCCTAAATTTTTTTTTTAATATAAACTGGACATTTCCAATAAGATATGGAAGCAACTCTGGGTACTTATGTCCCCTCAACCCCAGGTTTGTTATTATAATTTACTTCTTTTTATTTTTTTTTTAATTTTTTTAGTGACTGGCTGAATTATTTCTGTAAAGTTGATTCCCCACCTCACCCTCACATTGTAACTGTCTTTATCCTGAACTTTCTCACGAAAGTTCAGCTTATGATATGCTCATAGGCACCAACAGTGGTACTGGTAAATCGCTCTTCCTAGATTCTCTGAAGACACTCATTTTTAAACTCTACTAGTTGCCCAAGATTGTTATTATTTTCAACAATAAATTGTTGGAGCATAAATTCTCTCTAAATGAGTTGAATCAAATTGTGACTTCTTCAAAGGAATAGTTTTAAAATTCATTGTTATTTGTTCTGATGTTAGGAAAAGTCCTCCAAGTTGTCTTCTTCTTTGGTTCTTCTATAAACTAGCCAGCCTATAGTCTAGGCTGTAAATTTATTAGATCCAAATATGTTTTTCCATTTGCTTTTCACCACAACCTCCACTGTTCTTTAGTGTAGTTTAAAATTCTCTGCATTTTTTTAAAAAGAAAGTCAGTTCCTTTGGGAGGACATTGGGGGCTATTTGTTTTGATGCTCATTTCCGCACCCCCCTCCATGCAAAATATCTGAGCCAGAGCTCCTAAGCTGTGTGTGGGGACAACATCAAGCTCTGTCTGAGTGAAACTGCCATTCAGGAGCTGAGTGATAGTGGAAGAAGTGTTAGATAGAAACCGACGTTCTCTCAACTTGCTTTTTCTGGTATTGAATCACTTCCACAGGAGCCAGACGAGAAGCTCTCAGGGTTCCAGCATCCTCAGTGGTACTGTTTTGAGGTAAAGCCTCCTTTCCATTAAGCGGGGGTTAGGTAGAAGAAGGTCCATCACTTCCTGTTTGGATCACTTGGGACTTAGCCTCAGCATCAGGCACCTGGGAGCAGGGTGAGAAATACAAAAGTTTCTCTTCTCCTAGGAAGGAAGTCTTCTGGATGGGATCTTGGAGGAAAGGGAGCCCTGTGCTTTTAATTGCAACAGTCTGGAGTGCAGTTGGAGAGGTAGCAAAATAAAGGGAAGGAGCAGACTTGGTTTGAATACCACAGACTTGAAACTTTCTTACCAAATTCTCATTGATTTTCTTGCATAGATATTTTTTCATTTGCTGTCCACTATTTTTGGCATTGCTATTTTTGTAATTTTTACCATTTCACTGAGCAGCAGGTCAGAGGAGCTCCTCGGACTGCCATGCCCATAGTGGATCTCTTTGTTCTGCACTAGAAATTAAAACAGATTTTTAAAAAACTTAAATACATATTTCTTGAGCTGTCAGGGGGATATTATCATCATATGTTATAAATCTTGTACATGTTCTCTTACTGTATTCACTGCCTCCCCTGTAGAAGCATGAATAAAAGTAAAGAAAGTAAATAACTTCTTAATACCACCATAAAAATAACCTTGACCTTTCTACCCCCTGCTGCATGTGTCATGGAGGTTCCTACTAGAAGCTGAATCACAATTGGAGAAAAACTGGTCTAGATTTTTCTTCTCTGAAATTTATAACTTTTAATGAGAAAGAAACCTAAGATATTATTGATTAAGGCTGATATCCAAGTTTTATGAAACTATTTCTGGAACCATTTCACCAATATATTATGTAGCATACTTTGGACATTGATTCATTTCATTAGTACAGTTTTGAGCTGAGCACAGAAAATCAAACTGAAGCCATTTTTTCCAAGAGTGCACTGAAATCAATTTATATGTGAAAAACAAATAAGAATAAGAAAATAAAATTCTCAGAAAGATGATTTTTATATATGTATACACACACATACACACATACGTATGTTTTAAAGTATGGATTAATATCGCCCAAATATTCTTTAAATATCAACAATAGTTTAAGTGAATCACTAGATCAGTCTTTCATTGGCACATTAATGAGGAAAAAATGGATTTGAACTCAATAGAATATTTAATAACCTTGACATTAAAATATGAGACCCAATCATGAAAATTTACTTTAATTTTCAATGAAGACATATGGAGAATTATTTATGTAGAAAAACTGGGGCAAAAGGACATTTGGATACTGAATTTATATTTGACGAGATGAATCAGGCAGCTGCCCTTAACATCAATTTGTATGCAGAACATGAGTTTAACCAAGGAGAAAAGCTCTCAAAGCCAGTATATATTACTTAATGGCCAAACACTTTGGATCTACAAAAACTTTAGAGATAAGAAATTAGCAACTCAGGGGAGCATGCAGCTAAGAGAATGCTAATTCATAGCTCTGAAAAAAGAAAGAGCAAGGAGAAGAAAGCATGAAATGACACAGTTAGCTTAGATTCCAACTCTTCGGAAAACTGGCAGAAAAAAGAGTTGCCAATTACTCTCTTTACTTCCTAGAAATGCAGACAAAATGAACTTTATTACTAGAGTTAGGAAGCATTAGACCACAGTTAATAGGCTGAAAAAATGGTAATGTTTGTTGAAGAGAAAACAGAAAGCTAAATTGTTAACTGAAATAGAAATAGCTCCTCAGTCAGACAGAGAATCCAGTGTTCCTCTAAAAGCAAAACTGGTACAATATGTTTTGTGTACATGAGAAAGTTCACCTGTAAAAGTCTATAAATATAAAAAATTATTACAGAACTATTAAGGTTTAAGAGACACTATAAAATCACTTCTTTGGTATCTTTAAAGTTTTTGTTGTTGGTGGTAATCAAATAAAGGAAATTTAAGTAGGTCTCCCAGAATTTAGTGATCTAGAGAAAACAACTGGAAAGTAAAAGTGAAGAATCAAATTCTTATTACCACTCAATATCCAGTAATTATGTTTATTATTTTGATGTTAGGTGTGAGTACAATGTTTTGGTTTATTTACTTTTCTACATATGAATTTCTTATAGAACACAATGGCTGTGAAAAACACTTATTGGAGTTGATAAATTCTTTATGCTTATTAGCAAAGCTGTGTTACAGAACACATTATGAAAATATGGCAGGAGAATCTGTACAATTTTAGTTTTCTTAGAGTTTTCATTAAAGACTCAAAGTGAATATTTTAAGTGCTTTATTCTTGCTCTTCCTTAAAAATACTCATGAATATTTATAAAATCAGGTCTATAGTAAGGGGCAAGTTTCATTTTATGGACAATGTTCTATTTGTAGATAATGTGTCCAATGCAGTAGCTTATTTTAAGAGCAATATAAGGGAAATATTAATGAAATATGTTAGGAGTCTTATAATCTGTTTACCCTCCCGTACAGGAAAAGATGCTAAAGCAATAGGTATTCTGGGATCCTCAGTGAATGACAGAATCTAGGGAATCTAAGACTTCATTGTAAACACAGTTGGTATTCTATGTCTTCCAACTTTTCATTAGTTTCTCTGTTCATTTCTTCTATGATTCTCTTATTTAGCAGTCAAATACTAGGGAATGAAGAAATCAGGAAACAATAATTCCTATCCTTTTTTCACTCATGGAGATAATCAAGAAAAATTGGTATAGGATTCTCTGGGACACAGATAAAAAACAAAAAAAGGACAAATTTCCTGCAGTGAGAATGTATGAGCTGAGACTGTAATATAGAAAAAGGGGTTATCTTCACTATCATTTTGAAATGAGAGAGAATTTACCTGTTGTGGAAGCAGAATATCCCTTGAGGCAAAGAGTAAAAGAATATTAAGATATCTCACTTGCTTTTTTCTCAGGGAATGCAAACTTGGATGTGGATTCCCTTTAAGTGATGCATACAGTTTTAGACATTAATCAATCAGCATTCAAAGCCCTATCCACCTCTCTGGGAGCTTCCATTTTCCATTGCAGCTCAAGCTGCATCTCTCCTCATTACCTTCTAATATGTCTCTTGGGCCCTCTTGAATCTTGCACCTTTGTAATATCTTCCTCATAACTCTCCCAATATGGAGTATCTGGGCTTGGGTGATGAAATCAAAGACTTAATGAGAGATTTTTTTTCCTTGGGTACTAGAAATTTCCTGAATGTCATCCAAATTTTACCTCATTTTTTATGTAACTTACAAAGTTTCATTTTATTCTTTATTCTTGTCAAATTTCATTTAAATGTGAAACAAAATTTCAGGTGTAGACTATTTCAAAAATATTCTTAACCTTTGATATCTGTGTCTTTTCAAATAAAAATGTGTTGTTTGAGCCATTATTATCATTCCAATCACAAAATTATCAACAGCCAATATAATACAGGGTCCAGAAGAAGTAACTCCAATGAGTGTGGTTGGTAGGGTACATGAATGTCTCACAGGAGATGGACAGCAATTTGAACATTTCACTTAGAATGTTGTATGGCGTACTCCAGTGTGATATTGTTTTATTACAGAATTATATGCTTATGATTCTGTAATAGAAGATTTTTATGTGATAAAAAGTGGCGTTATTTGTGCTGAACCCTGTATTATCCTATGATATCTTTGAGTAATTTTGTTAATACAGAGAGCAATATGAACTGAAATGTTCTGAGGGCTCTCCATGTGCCAGGCAGTGTGCCAAATAGATAATATACATGGTTTCACACAATTTTCACAACAACCCAATAGAGTGGTCCATTTAGTAAATGGAAAAGCAAGGCTACAGAGTTTAAGGAGATTGTCTACGCTTGTCAGTGTTGGAGCTGATTTTAAAATAAGACCATCTGACTTCAGACATTATACCTTTATTATGTTCTCTTTCGCTATTGTCTCTTTCACATTTGCTAATAAGAAAGAGTGATGGAGGAAGAGAGGAACACAGAAGACAGAGAAGGAGGAAGGGAAAAAAGGAGGAAGGAAGGAGAAAGGGAAAGAGGGAAGGGAAAATAATAAAGGAACAGAGGTAGGGAGGAAAAGAAGAGAGGAAGTGAAGAGAGGAGAAAAGATGTAAGAAGACAAAGAGGAGGGAAGATAAAAGAAAAGAAAGGAAGGAAGGATGGAAGGGACAGCCAGGCTAGATTAGCACAAGGTTTAATATGTCTTGTATTTTAGGAATTTTAATTTTAATTCTCTTTTTAAAATACCCATGAAATATAAAAATACTTGTTTTTTCAATATAAGGACATGCACATTTTGGTAAGAAAGCTATATTCCCACTCAGTTTGCCCTGTTTGTGAAACAAGAAAGCTTGCTAATGGGCTGATACATCAGTCATTCCCAGCTCACTAAATATGTTGCATGAGAAACAGAAACTTAAAAATACTATTTGCCTCTTTGAGTTTTTAAAAATTCATCTAACTTCTTTATTATTCCCTAAATCATGGTGGTTTGACTGAGATTCCCGCTCACCTTTATGATGAGAAACCATTCCTATGAGAAGGTATTTTCTTTTTCTTCCCCTAAGTATTCTGCAACTCTAGTGCTTAGCATTGGTGAATAGAAGACTGGTTGTGAAGAAATGGAAGTCAAGGTGTTTCAGCTTTAAATGATAATTTATAAAAAATTGCCAACATAATGCTGGTTTCTTGAAATAAAGAAATCATCTGGTTTGCAGCTCAATAAGTATCAAGATGTCATAATAAAACATGAATAAACCAATTTTATTTGTCTCATTTTATTGAAACAAGTGTTTTATAACAGAAATAGTATATTGCTAAAGCATCCCTAGGCACATGTGACTATATGTGTTCTCATGTGTGAGTATATGAGTGCATGGGCCTGTGAACAGGTGCACATGAATGTGTATTTATGTATATGTTCCTGTCACCATGGAGGACTGTGCTGGCTCTGACTTAGGTCAAAGGATCACAGAGTGAAAGCCTGAAATCATATCTAGAGCCAGCATGTGGCTCTCATAGCCCAAGGCCCAGTAATCTCCCCCTACCACCTTTTTTTGCTACCCTCCCTTAAAGCATCAATAGCAACAGACCCTTTTCCTTACACTTGGAACATAAAGGAGGATATGAGAAGCAAACATTTACCCAAATAAGGGATGTATGGATTAAATGGCACAGTTGCAGGCTGTTTCCTGAAGTTCTCCATCATATGCAGGTCTCCTCTTTCCTGTTCTTCCTTTGTCTTTCTCTTGAGGCCAGACACAAGAACAAGAGCCGACCATAATTTTTCTCTGCAATATCTGTTTTATTAAAGATTATCTTTGCAATATCTGATGTCTGAGCTAATTACTTCTTAATCATGATGTTTTCCAATTAGATATCCTTTCAACAGGAACAGAAAAGTAAGTGAATAGGCCATGGCTGGTGTGACTCAGTGGATTGAGTGATGGCCTGCAAACCAAAGGGTCACTGGTTTGATTCCCAGTCAGGGCACATGCCTGGGTTGTGGGCCAGGTCCCCAGTTGGGGACCTATGAGAGGCAAGGTCCCCAACACATTGATGTTTCTCTCCCTGTCTTCCTCCTTTCCCCTCTGTCTAATATAAATAAATAAAATTTTCAAAAATTTCTAAAAAAAAAAGAATAAAGTGAATAGAAAGGTCAACTAAACTAGAATCCAGAAAAACAAGTGTCACAGAAAAGAAATAATGAATCAGGTCGTCCATATTGAACCTCTAGTGTCAGTTTTCCTAAATGCCCTCAATTCTAATTTTAGCTAAATTATCAGGTTGGATTTTCTATAGAGCACCAATTTGAAAATTAATTGTCAAACTTCCTTATTGTTTATCAAAGAGATGATTGGACTTGTGCAGACACATAAACAGTATAATCACTTTCATTTTTGTTACTACAGCCTATAGCAAAATTAATAACAACATTTATTGAATACTTATGCCAGATATTAATCTATGTGTTTTACATCACATTTCATTTAATCATTATTTTCACTGATTACAATCCATGTAAAGATGACAGGTGTGAAAATTAAGGCCCTGAGAGATTAAACAACTAATTTCATCACTTTTATATGATGAAAGCAGAGGATGCATGAAACAAAATGGCCCTAGAAGTCACTGCTTGACTGTACATCATATTCCTGTGCTTCACATTTGTCATATGTTCTGCAGTTTATAAGAATCTTAAATTTTCCCATATGGTTGGCTCCCTTTTCATTTTGCTGATGTTTTCTTTTGCCGTGCAGAAGCTTCTTATTTTGATGAGGTCCCACTTGTTTATTCTTTCCTTTATGTCCCTTGCTTTAGGAGACATATCAGTGAAAAAATTGCTGCGTGGGATATCTGAGAGTTTCCTGCCAATGTTCTCCTCTAGGATTTTGATGGTGTTGCGACTTATATTTAAGTCTTTTATCCATCTTGAGTTTATTTTTGTGTATGGTGTCAGCAGATGATCCAATTTCAAGTTTTTGCATGTAGCCGTCCAGCTCTCCCAACACCATTTGTTGAAGAGGCTGTTATTGCCCCATTTTATGCTTCTGCCCCCTTTGTCAAATATTAGATGCCCATAGAAACCTGGGCTTATTTCTGGGCTAATGATACATCAGATAGAGGTTTGATCTCCAAGATATATAAAGAACTCACTCGACTCTACTCCAAGAAGACAAACGATCCAATCAAAAAATGGGCAAAGGACCTGTGCAGATGCTTTTCCAAGGAAGAGATACAGAGGGCACAGAGGCATTTGAAAGGATGCTCAGCATCACTAGCCATCAGAGAAATGCAGATCAAAACCACCATGAGGTGCCACCTCAAACCGGTCAGAATGGCCATCGTAAACAGATCAACAAACAACAGGTGCTGGCGAGGCTGTGGAGAAAAGGGAACCCTAGTCCACTGTTGGTGGGGATGCAGACTGGTGCAGCCACTGTGGAAAGCAGTGTGGAGTTTCCTCAAAAAGCTGAAAATGGAACTGCCTTTTGATCCAGTAATTCCCCTGTTGGCACGATACCCTAAGAATCCCAAAATGCCAATTCAAAAGAACCTATGCATCCCAATGTTCATAGCAGCACAATTTACAATAGGCAAGTGTTGGAAGCAACCTAAATGCCCATCAGTAGATGATTGGATCAAAAAGTAATGGTACATATACACAATGGAATACTACGCAGCAGAAAAAAAAAGAACTACTAAACTTCGTGATAGCATGGATGGAACTGGAGAGCATTATGCTAAGCAAAATAAGCCAGGGGGCGAAAAACAAATACCATATGATCTCACCTATAAGCGGAACCTAACCAACAATACAAAGATACAAGGAAAATAAGACCAGCAACATTGAAAAGAAAAGAAATCAACAGAGACAAGAGGGGAGGGGGGGGCAGGGAAAGGGAAGGGAAGGGGAATGTCAAGGAACATATAGCAAGAACTCATGGACAAAACCAAAGGGGAAGAGCTGAGGGAGGGCAGGAGGGAGGGGGCAAGAGAAAGTGGTGGGGGGGAGGCAGAGACAAATGTATTTGAAAAAATAAATTAAAATAAAATTTAAAAAAATCTTAAATTTATATTATTTAACTTGAACCTGAACTGTCTTCCTTGAGATGGACAATAGAAGCAGTTGTGAATGACTTCACAATTTGTAGGTGCTGGATTTAGCATCAAAACCCAGGTTTACTTGCCCAAAGTTCAGGAGTTTTCTATTACACTATCATTCCTTTAAGCTTCCTAGTTAGACCCCAATTACAAGAGGCTTAGGAGTTCTTTTGTAAAGCACTTTTTGCACTTCCTATAGGATATCCTTTTTATCACTTTTCCTTCTACTTATTTCCTTATTCTTTGTTCACAGTTCCTATCCTGTCCCAAACTATCTTTTAAGACCATTATGAAAAATATTCTGATGCAATGTATACTCTGCTCTACAGACATTTATACATGACATTCATAAACTAACATTTATCCACAGTAATGCAAATATCACTTTGTTACATACTCAAGTAGGTTTCCTATCTCTACTTTTTACATTTGATGTCAACATCACATTTTAAAATGAAGAACAAAAAATTAGCTAACATGCCTTTATTTATTTTTTTGCAGGCTGCTAATGACAAAAAGGAAGGTGATTACATTTCTACGTACCTGCACAAACCCAATCATGTCTCTGGTAAGCAATGAAGAAGTTCTACAATTAACTTTAAAATGGATGCTCCATAGAAAAGCCAACCTGATAATTTAGTTAAGATTAGAATTGAGGATGTTTAGAAAGAGTGACACTGGATTTTTAATATGAATCATTGGATTCATTTTTTTTGTTGTTTTTATTTTCTTTGATTTTTCTTTGACTAATCTTCCAAATCACTTCCAGTGTTTCTGTGGTCATCCACTTGGCCCCTTTCCCTATATTTGCTTTTCTCCCCTCTTTGTTCCTCACCCCCTTTCTTGCTCATATTATCCCGCTGAGGATAATAATTTTAGGAAAAGAACACCGCCATACCAGGCAGCGATTCATCACATCCCACATTGAAGGCAATGAGGCTGCTACAAAAATCAGCGCTTGGGCTGCTTTAATGCTGTGGGTCATTTCACAGCCCGACAAGTAAATCCTACAATAATCCATCTTGTCATGACAGGGAGATGCAGTATCTTACATTTTAATAATGTTCCAAGAAAACAGAACCCTACAACTCAGTGGAAGAAAAAGTACAAAATCATTCCTAATTAACCCAGAGCATTAATTTGCATGGCATGTGGTAGCTCCCAATGAATAACAGATTCTTTCATATTTATTTTTTGAGCATGATTTTAATCAATATTAAAAATGTATATATTTGATTCTTTTTCTGATTTAAATAGTCTGCTTTCATTGATGGAGTAGAAAACACAACAGAAGTGCCTGCCTACTTGATGCTTGTCATTAAATCTGTTTTATAATCTTTCAAGTAACTAATATTTTTTTAAGATTTAACTGTATGTCAGAACTGCTCAAAGTGCTGAAACTTAGAAAAGGAGCATATTATTTTATCCTTTTTGGTGCTTACTATTTTACACAGAAGATATGTTAACTTATAAGTTAAGGAAATTTTCCAGAACATGGCTAGAGTGTTGTGAGAACAAATTGCAAAAGAAATAATCTAAGGAAATTTAATTCACAAATACACTTCATTCAAGAAAACAAATTAATGTACTGTATTATTTATCTTTATGGAATGCCCTCACATGTGCTTAAAAGCCCTTAAAAGGATTAACTTTTTCTTTGACTTTTTCTCGAGGGTACAATAAAAGTATAACCTTTTTTCTAGATCACTCTTAACATTATCACTAATTCTACTGGAAAAAATATGTGTAGTCTGCTTCACATGATAGTATCTCTTTTTTGTTATTTTGCTTTGTTATCTTTTGTTTGTTTTGTGAAAATAGGTGTCAGAATTAAATTTGCAGTTGAAAGGTTTGGTCTCTAAGATGAAAATGTTAGAGGGTGACTAACTTCATCTGTCCACCTTCAGCTGTTCTGTATTTTTTTTTTGTTATGGTGAAAATTGAACAACTTTATAATATGTGTTTGTGACAGCCCTCTAATTTGGTCTGACAAGAAGCTTTGTCTTATTGATCTAAGTTAGTTGCTTAGTGTATTATAGAACTGCATAGTAATTACACTACAGATGCTACACGCAAATAGGGTGGCAAGACATGCAGATAGGCACGTGATTATATCTCTATTCATGTTCATGTTCCATTGTTTAATTGGATTTCATATAAAAAACACATTTCAAAAATACAGTTCCTATTATTCCTTTTGTTTTGGTCAATTGGTTGTTATTTTCTATTATAATGCCAGTATGTATATCAACTTCTGTACAATAAATTTTTCTTCTCTCCAGGGTTGGGGTGAATTATGCAAAAATAGGGGTAATTAATCACACTATGTGAACTTGTAAACTTGCATTTAATTAAGGAATGACCAAGTGGCTTTATCTCACTATAAAACTTTTGTCCATTAATGGTGGTTGCCTATGTTGCAAAGAACCATAAAGCTAAATCTGAGCTCTGTAAAAAAAAGGTGCCTGAATTAATTTTGAATGCCTGACATGAACAAAGAAGACATAGTATCAGCATGCACACCAAATATTTGACATGCCTGCTATAATTCTTTCAGGATTATTTCATAACTAAGAAGTAAGTTTTAAATTTTCACTCCTTTGGACTAGGACTAACAGAAATTGTTCTCCATTTTTGAAACAGAGATATTTGCTATATCTCATCTAGTCCTATTTTTAATTTTCTAAAAAATCCGTTGTTCCTAAAAATAAATCCCCCCAAATCTATGTGGTCCTTTAAATTTTTTCCTTCTACTGCAATAGTTTTAGGAAAAAGAACAATAGGGTTATAAAATAATTTTATAATAATAATTACTTGATATGACTTAAGAGTCAAAAGGAACATTTTATCACAAGGTAGAACATTTACTTTCTATTCAAGTTCATATAGATAGATATAGATACACATATAGATGATATAGATATAGATATATAGATATTTATCTCCTATACTGTTAAGGGCTTGTGTGAAGGCCAATGGGACCATGGAAATAAAAGCACTTACGAAAATATAAATATGTAAGATATTTTATTATTTATTGCACCACCACTGACACAGGTGAGATGAAGAATTTCTCAACTATTTCTGAAGACACATTATGTTTGATGGGGGAGCAATCAGTATGAAGCTAACCTTGCCAGACTAAATTATGGGACACATGCACTGATTTTCACATGAATTTACATAGTGCCATGATATAATATTGCAATATATATGGTTTTCTTATGATCTATCTCTATTATAAACGGGAAGGATGGTTTGGTAAGGTCCAGGGGACATCTTGACATACTCAACAGAAAGAGGAAAGTCATGTCCCAGCTACCACCCGGCAAGGAAAGTTCAGCCCTTCTCACCTTCCTATCAGGCACACAGAATCCCAAGTCAAAAATTACAGCAATCTGCCTACAAATTACACTTTCTCCAAATGTTGTCAACACATTTGTGTTTTCCTTGACTCTTCTAAAACCAACCAAACAAAAACAATAAAAATAACAAAAGAAAAAATTAGCAAGGCAGGTTTAATTTTCCAAAATTTCTAAGATAGGAAATAAAGTTCAGGGTTACTTCTGAATCTCATTGGCATATCTCTAAAATTTTATGTAAATTACTTGATAGCACTTAACAGGCCATGATATGGGGGCATAAGGATCTGTTAAACACTACTGAGGAAAACGAGGCAAGAGGCCCGGAATGCAGGAGATCATTGGGAGCGCATGATGGTATTACCACCTAATTATTGGGAATGCATCATTCTCTCCTTTTTTTTTTTTTTTAATTAAGCTCTACAAGGTCATTTGTATCCATCAATGTATTTTTAATGTGCTTTTCCCTTGAATCAAGCCAGGCTGAGTTTTCTGTCCATTAATGAGATATTATAAAGTAAATGTGCAATTCAAGAGAAGTGGGGTATTTTAATATAAAGTAATAACCTTAACTAGATGTTTGTATCTAAAAGATGCTAAAGGAGATAAAGACAATCATTAAACTCCCAGAGTAGTTGCAGACCATGTGTTTTTAATCTGAAGTCCATAGGTGAGCTAAAGAGATTTCATAAACACCCTGAAATTCTAAGCATAATTATATGTAATTGTATTTGAGTTTTTTCTATGGGAACTGTGTCTAGAGCATTCATCAATTTCTCAAAAGAGTGAATAAAAAAATCATAACCACAAATTTATATTCAAATTGTAAAATTGCATTTCTTCCATCATCCGTGCTGTAAAACAAATAAAATTGTCCATTTTGTTTTACTTTCAAGATTTGATTTAATCTTTCAGGCCATGGGCTGAAATGGGGTGCAGGAAATGGGAAATAAGTATGCCACTTACAGGTGATGTCATGGGATCAATACATGCTGAGGAATAGCTCAGCTTTAATTATAACTGTAATTATAATTGATGCTTTTTCTAAACTGATTCTAAAAATTGAAGTATTTGATTATAATAAATTAACAGTATTGAGAGTATTGTTATTTTATGACAATTATTCAAAACAGGAAGTTTGATAACACCTGTATAATTTGAAATCACTCTTAAATCACAAAACCTGTGTGAAATGTTCTTTTCATCATACTCTCATGCTACAGTTTGTTTCTTCTTGGGATCATGACTTTACTGGAGTTTTCTGTTTTGTTTTGACTTTTTGTTTGTTATTGTGTTTTGTTTTTAATAGTGGTTGTTTCTAGTCAACTATGTTGTGGAAGAAATAACTACCTAATTATATCTATGACCTGCTAAGACATTTGTCTTTTCATAACATGGTGAATCTCCCTTCCTGGCTTGCTTTTCTAATTTGGACTTGCTGGTTCCCAGGCCTGCTATAAATCAGGACCCCAGGAAATATAAATACATACTTGTAATGCATGTCTTTTTATTTCCTTACTCTTTCTAGGGTTCCTCTACACTGAACACTCAACTGTTATTTTTAAAAAGTTAAATTTTCTGAATCATTGAATTCTTGAAAATATATTTATCTTGTCCTTATTTGATTGCCAGTGTTGCTGAGAACTGAATTCTAGGTTAATAATAATATTTCTTAATATCCTTACAGGCATTTAATCCTGAAGATATTTTTCTTTATTAAAAAATTGATTTTATTCTTATCAGTATTCCGATTCTTTAATATGGACATTTTTATTAATTCATCTTGCCTTATATTCAGTTGGCCTTTTTTCTTTGTGAAGATTTTGGACATTCTTTAGCACAGATAAATTTAAAAAATTTTACATGAAACTTCTTAAGTGAATTTGTCTGTATATTTCTCCTCTTGACTTTCTTTGTCCAATTTTTCTTTCAAGGTCTTTCTAGACTTACAAAATAAATGTGGGAAAAGTTGGCTTTTCTCTTTTTTCACATTCTTTGAGACAGTTACCAAATTTGGGGAATTTTGTAAAATTTAGCTGTAAAATAGCATGGTGACTTTTGTGTCTGTGTGTGACTGAGCAGAACACACAGCAAATATATTTTGACACCAGTTCAATTTTGTAAAATGTTTACTCTGTCATAGGCAATTTAGTATTTTTGTAGAAATTTCCTTTTCATTTAATTTTTCAAGTTAAAAGTAAATATGAGTTTACAGAATCAATCAAGACATTTGAAAAGGATTAAATAACTATAGATATGTAACTTTTTTCAATTGAGTTATTTTATAATTATTTTTATTATTTTATTATATTGCTTTACATAATAATTTTATTAAAACATAGCATACATACAGAAAACTGTAAAAAGATATTGTCTAGTCCAATGAATTTTTAACAAGTCAACACACCTATGAAATGACCACTGAGATCAGGAAAGGGAATATTATTAGACCCATAAGCCATCTGTGGGGCCCCTCCATCAGCTGATACCATTAGATTCTATATATACTCTTAATTTATCACAAAATAATTTTATTAATTTTTGGAGATACATTCTTTTAATATTTTAGTTTGTCATTTTTTCTAACAATTTATGGGCATTATTGTTAACTTCCATGAAAAGGCTTTTGTGTATAATAATATTCTTTATAGTATGACTGTTTCTATTTTATGAATTTGAATTTTTGTCACTATTGTCTTTCTTATACTTAATATGGATTGATTTGCTGTTATTTTTATAATATCCTGAAATATAAATTGTTATAATTGATTTTTAATCTCTTCTCCCTAATGTATACATTTAAGATAATAGATATTCCTCTAAGGAGGATTGTCTCTATCCCATAAGCTTTGATATAGTGTATTTTCAGTATAATTCAAGTCCAAAATATTATCTCACTCCCATTTTTTATTTCTTCTGTGATCCATTTGTTATGTAGAAATGTGCTTTCCCAAGTATTTGGGGATGTTTTTTCTACTTCTTCTTTCTCCTGCTTCCTTGTCAAATTCCCTTCCTCTTCTTCTCCTCCTCCTTTGTCTTCTATGTTACTGATTTATAACTTAATTCATCTCTACACAGGGACAATACTGTAAATATTTTCAATGTTTTTATATTTGTTGAGAATTATTTTATAAGCCAGAATAAGTCTAATTTTAAAAATATATATCCATTTTTAAAAATACATATTTTGTTATTGAGTATTACATAGTCTCTGAGTGTTTATTAATTTTGTTATTCATATAGTTATATTGAATTTTTTATTTTTCAATTATAATTGACATTATAAATATTTTTATTTGTAATGTAAATATTTTTACATTATACATGTAAATATTTTACATTAGTTTCAGGTGTAAAGTATAATGGTTAGACATTTACATAATTTACAAAGTGATCCCCCTGATAAGTCTAGTACCCACCTGGCACCATACATAATTATTATAATATTATTGATTATATTCCCTATGTTGTTTTTTTTTCTCTTTTTTTGTCTCTCCCAGCAGGAGAGGGGTTCTTTTTTCTCCTAGAAGCAGCAAATATCCATGTTTTTTTTAACTATTTATAAATAATGCCTCAAGAAAAGGAACTGCCAGCAGCCTCTCGCCAACAGTCAGTAAGAAACTGGAGCCCTTAGCCATAAGGAAAGGAATTTTACCAACAACTTAAATGAGCAGGTTCTTCCCTAGCCAAAAGGTAAATGACACTATGATGGTTAATTTTATGTGTTAACTGAGCAAAGGAATGCCAAACAGCCAGTAAATTATTAATGCTGGGCATCTATGAGGGAAGAGATTAGCATGGGAAGCAGGAGACCCAGTAAAGGAGATTGCATTGCCTTCACCGACTGGAAGGTGGGCATCTTCTAATCTGTTAAGGGCCCTAAGAGAACAAAAAGGTGGAAGAATGGTAAATTCACTCCCTTTCTGCTTGAGCTGGAGCATCATCCATTTCTCTTGCTCTTGGACTGCAGCACTCCTGGTTCTTGGTTGTTCAGACCCAAATTGGGAATTACACCAAAGACCCTCCATTTCTCAGGCTTTCAGACTCAGACTGAATTACAGCACTGGCTTTCCTCATTATCTGCCTTGCAGATGGCATTCATGGGACTTGTCTCCCTCCATAACCTTGTGAGCCAATTCCCATAATAAATCTCTTCCCATCTGTCTTTCTATTATCATCCGTCTATCTACCTACCTACCTACCTATCATCTATCTATCTATCTATCTATCTATCTATCTATCTATCTATCTATCTATCTATCATCTATCTATCTATCATCTATCTATCTACCTATCTATCATCTATCTAAATCTATCTATCTAATTGATTTGTTTCTCTGGAGAATGCTAACACAGGCACCTTTATTTGAAAGAAAATGCCTATTAACCCAGAAACCCATATTCAGTGAAATAACATTCCAGACAAAAAAAACTCAGGCACTTTATTTCCCTCATCAGTCTCATTGATGAGGTGATAATGAAGCCCAGCCAACATCTTGATAGCAGCTTGGTGGAACTCTAAAGTAGAAAACCCAGCTAAACCATTCCTAAATATTTGAGCCATTCCTAAATTTGTGTTGTTACAAGTTGCTGTAATTGTGGAAATTGGTTTGCAATAATAGAAAAGTGATACATCATTGCATGAAATGTGCTTCTTTATCTCTACTAATGGTTTTCACTTTAATGTCAATAGGATTTTTGTTACTATATCTAAATCATCTTATTGTTTGTAGTGTTTGTTTGCATGATATATCATTTTACATTCTTTTACTTTCAACAACTATACCTCAAATTTTAAGAGTATTGTAAGAAACACATAGTTTGCTTTTGTGACTATTTTGTTGTTACTTTTTCATACAGTTAAGACAATTCCATCTTTTTTTAGAGTATTTAGTCTATTTAAACATTCCTAAATTTCATTATGTTCATTATTTCCTTTATGGCCTCTTTTTTTTCTTAAAACTTTTTTTCCCCCAATGTTCCTCTGTATTCTTTTTACTTAAACATTTTACTCTTCCTAGATATCCATTCTTGAAAAATTATAATTTAATATAAATTAGTGCTCATTTCCACGCAATTCCATTTATCATTCTCTTGCTGTTTCTGTGATAGTCTCACATTATAATTTCACATATATTTTATTTATTTTTTAATTTAATCTTTATGGTATTTTTTTCCATTAACCATTTACTCCCCTTGTTCCTCCCCCATCCAGCAATCACCATACTGTTGTCCATGTCCACGGCTCTTTTTTCCTTTTTGCTCCATCCCATCAACTCCCCACACACCCCCATCAAGCTGTCATCTTGCTCTCCATCTATGAGTATGTCCTGCCTTCCTTGTTAGTTCAGTGTATTCATTAGATTCCACATATGAAACCATAGGTTATTTGTCTTTCTCTGACTGGTTTATTTCATTTAGCATAATGTTCTCCAAGTCCATCCAATATTGTCTCAAAGGGTAAAATTTTCTTCTTCTTTATGGCCGAGTAGAATTCTATTGTGTAAATGTCCTATAGTTCTTTTATCCATTCATCTACTGATATATGCTTGGGCTGCTTCCACATCTCAGTAATTGTAAATAACACTGCAATTAACATAAGGGTGCTTATGTTCTTTTGAATTAGTATTTTGGGTTCCTTCAGACCAGAGATGGGTAGGTTGAGTCAAAAGGCAGATCTATTTTTAATTTTTTGAGGTATCTCCATACTGCTTTCCACAGTGATTGCACCAGTCTGCATTCCCAAAACCAGTGCAAAAAGGTTCCCCTTTCTCCACATCCTAGCCAGCACTGGTTGGTTGTCAATTTATTGGTGATAGCCATTGTGACAGGTGTGAGATGGTATCTTGTAATGGTTTCAATTTGCATTTCTCTGATGATTAGTAATGTTTAGCATCTTTTCATATTGTCCTTTTTGTATGTCCTTTTTGGAGAAGTGTCTGTTCAGGTCCTTTGCCCATTTTTTAATTGAGTTGTTTGGGTTTTTGCTGGTGACTTTTCTAAGTTCTTTATAAATTTTGGGTATTAACGCCTTATCAGATGTTAAGGTGGATAGGAATATGTTCTCCCATTGCATGGGTTGTCTTTTTATTATGTTGATGATTCCCTTTGCTGTGCAAAAACTGTAGTTAAATGGAGTTCCATTTGTTTATTTTTCTTTGTATCCCTTGCCTGGAGAGATGTGTTTGATAAAATATTGCTACCAGCATTGTCCAAGATTTTGCAGGCTATGTTTTCTTGTACAATTTTTATGGTTTCCTGTCTAACATTTAAGTCTTTGATCCATTTTGAGTTTACTCTTGTGTGTTGTGTAAGAAAGTGGTCTAATTTCACTTTTCTGCATATAACTGTCCAGTTTTCTCAATACTATTTCTTGAATAAACTGTCTTTGGTCCATTGTATGTGCTTCTTCCTCTGTTGAATATTAATTAACCATAAAGGTGTGGGTTTATTTCTTGGCTCTCTATTCTGTTCCATTGATTTCTGTGCCTGTTTTTATGCCAGTACTATGCTGTTTTGAGTACTATGGCCTTAAATATATTTTGATATTAGATACTGTAATTCTTCCAATTTTGTTCTTCTTTCTCAGGATTACTGTTGCTTTGTTGGCCTTTGGTGGTTCCATATACATTTTTGAAATATTTGTTCTAGTTCTATGAAATATGTCATTGGAGTCTAGATAGGAATCACATTGATCTATAGGTTGCTTTGGGTAGTATGGACATTATAATGATGTTAATTATTCCTATCCATGAACACAGTATATGCTTCTACTTACTGTATTTTCTTCAATTTCTTTCTTCAGTGTCATAATTTTCTGAATACAGGTCTTTTACATCCTTGGTGAGGTTTATTCCTAGCTATTTTATTCTTTTTGGAGCTAGTGTTAATGGGATTGTTTTATTAATTTCCCTTTCTGTTAGTTTGTTATTGGCATATAAGAATACAACTGATTTCTGGATATGAATTTTGTATCCTGATACTTTGCTGAATTCGTTTATCAGTTCTAGTAGTTTCTTGTTGGAATATTTTGGGGTTCTCTATGTGTAGTATCATGTCACCTGCAAATAATGACAGTTTTATTTCTTCATTTACAATTTGGATGCCTTATATTTCTTCTTCTTTTCTGATTGTTGTGACTAGGACTTCCAGTACTATGTTGAATAAGAGAGGTGAAAGCAAACATCCCTTTCTTTTTCTCAATCTTAAGGGGAACACTTACAGTTTTTGCCCATTGAGTATGATGCTGGCAGTTGGTTTGTTAAATCTGGCTTTTGTTAAGTTTAGGTATGTTCCCTCTATTCCCACTTTACTGAGAGTTTTTATCATAAAAGAGTGCTAGATTTTATCAAATGTATTTTGTGCATCTATTAATATGATCATGTGATTTTTATCCTCCATTTTGTTTATGTGGTGAATCACATTTACTGATATGTGAATGTTGTACCACCTTGCATTCCCAGAATAAATCCCATTTGATCATGGTGTATGATCTTTTTTGATGCATTTCTGTATTTGGTTGCTAATATTTTTTTGAGGATTTTAGTGTCTATGTTCACCAGGGATATTGGCTTATACTTTCTTTCTTTGTAGTGTCTTTATCTGGTTTTGGAATGAGGATAATGCTGGCCTTGTACAATGAGCGTGGGAGCCTTTCCCCCTCTTGAATTTTATAAAATAGTTTGAGAAGAAGTGTTACTTCCTCTTGGAATATTTGGTAAAATTCACCTGTGAAGCCATCTGTTCCCTGGCTTTTGTTTGTTTGGAGTTTTTTTATTATTGCTTCAGTTTCATTAGGTATAATCTGTCTATTCAGATTCTCTGATTCTTCATGATATATTTTTGGAATACTTTATGTTTCTGGGAATAGATCCATTTCATCCAGGTTGTTGTTTGTTGGAATATTATTGTTCATAATATTTTCTTACAATCCTTTGTAGTTTTTTGGTGTTAGTTGTTATTTGTCCTCTTTCATTTCTGATTTTCTTTTTTTTGGCTCCTTTCTCTTTTTTTCTTGATGAGTTTGGTTCAAGGTTTGTCCCACTTCTTTATCTTTTCAAAGAACCAGCTCTTGGATTCATTGATCTTTTATATCATTTTTTTAGACTTGATTTCATTTATTTCTGTTCTGATCTTTATTGTTTCCTGTCTTCTACTCATTGTGGGCTTTGTTTGTTTTAAGTGTAAAGTTAGATTGTTTATTTGAGCTTTTCTTGTTTTTGGAGATAAGCCTATAATGCTGTGAATTTCTCTCTTAGGATTGCTTTCCCAGTGTCCCACAGATTTTGTATTGTTATGTCCAAATTTTCATTTGTTTCAAGGTATCTTCTGATTTCTAACTTGATCTCGTTGTTGAGCCACTCATTGTTTAATAAAGTTATAAAACAATGCATGTTTTTCAGTGTTCTTCTTGTAATTGGTTTCTAGTTTCAAAGCACTGTGGTCAGAGAAGATTCTTAATACAATTTCAATCTTCTTAAATTTATTGAGACTTGTCTTGTGTCCTAACATGTGGTCTATCCTAGAAATCATTCCATGTGCACTTGAAAAGTATGTATATTCTGTTGCTTTTGGGTTAAGTGCTCTGAAGATATCAAGTAAATGCATTTGATCTAGTGTGTCGTTTAAGGCCACTGTCTCCTTGTTGATTTTCTGTCTGGAAGACCTGTCCACTGAAGTCTTTAGGGTGTTAAAATCCTCAATTATGTCTGTATTTTTGTCAGCCTCTCCCTTTATGTCCACTGTGATTTGCTGTACATATTTAGGTGCTCTTATGTTGGGTGCATAAATGTTTACTAGGGTTATATCCTCTTGTTAGATTGTTCCCCTTATCATCATGTAGTGTCCTTCTTTATCTCTTACTATAGCCTTGATTGTAAAGTCTATTTTGTCAGATATAAGTACTGCTACCCCAGCTTTTATTTATTTTCCATTTGCACAAAATATCTTTTTCCATCTCTTTACTTTTAGTCTGTGTATATCTTTTGATCTGAGATGGGTTTCTTGGAGGCAGCTTATACATAGCTCTTGTTTTCTTATCCATTTAGCTACCCTATATCTGTTGGATGGAACATTTAAGCCATTTTCATTTCAGGTGACTATTGATAGATATGTACGTAGTGTCATTTTATTCTTAGACTTTTGTCTTCTGTTTTTTTCTTTCTCTTTTTCTTTTCTGAGAAGCCCCTATTTTCTTCTTTGATTTTAAATGATAGCATGCTGGGTAAAGTAGCCTTGGTTGTAGGTCCTTGCTTTTCATTACCTTGAATATTTCTTGCCACTCCTTTCCTGTCTGAAATGTTTCTGTTGAGAAATCAAATAACAGTCTAATTGGTGTTCCCTTGTGTATAACTAACTACTTATTTCTTACAGTTCTTAGGATTCTCTCCTTGTCTTTAAGCCTTGTCATCTTAAGTATGATGTGTCTTGGTATATGCCTCTTTTGGTCTAACTTGTTTGGGACTCTTGAGTTTCCTGGGCTTGTGTGTCTTTTTCCTTCACCAGATAAGGGAAATTTTTGGTCATTATTTCTTCAAATAGGTTCTTGATCCCTTACTCGCTCTCTTTTCCTTCTGGTATTCCCATGATATGGATGTTGTTCAAAATGTTTCTTAAGCTCTCCTCGTTTTTTTTTAAATGCTTTTTTTTATTTTTGCTGCTTTTCTTGAGTGTTTCTTTTTACCTTGTCTTCTAAATCACTGAGTAAGTCCTCTGCTTCATCTAATCTACTGTTTATTCCTTCCAGTGTATTATTTATTTCAGATATTGCATTCTTTATTCCTGATGGGTCTTCCTTTTTTATGGTTTCTGCATCTATCTTCATGCTATTGAATATCTTTATAATCATTCGTCTAAACTCTATTTGATAAATTGCTTGCCTCTGATTCATCTAGTTCTTCTGGAGAGTTCTCTTGCTCTTTCATTTGGGGTCTGCTTCTTTGTCTTCCCATTGTATTCCCTCTCCTCTTGTGTTAGTTAAAGTAATCAGTGATATAGTCTCGAGCTGTAATCAGCAGCCAGGCTTAAGCATTACTACAGGGTCGGATGGAGTAGTTTCTGTGGGCAGGGCTGTTGTTTCTCATGATGCTGATGTCACTTGGAGAGGAGTGCTTTGCCTGAGAAAGATGGCTTTTGCAGTATGGGGAATGACTCAGCACAAGGATCCTGGTGGCTGTTCCTTCTGTTCTTTCCCCAGAGCAACCAACCCCAAACACTTCTCAAGCATCCCTAATCCACTCTGCCCTTCCTCTACTTTGGCCAGGGTAAGTGGCAAATGAAATTTTGTGCTTTGGCGCTTGAAGAGGCATTCTGTGTCTCTAACCCTTTCTCCTTGGCAGACAGAACCTCTGCTACTTTTCACAGCTGGATATTATTTGTGTTCCTTTCTGCTTCTGGTGTTTTGGCTGGGGACCCTGGCTTGGGGTTTAGACCTCACACTTCTCAGGGGTCCCCCACCAGCTGCTGAAATATCCCTCTGGAACTTTAGCTGATGCCCATGGTAGCCCAGCTATGCCTCCTCTGGACTCCCTACCAGCCTTTTTGAGGTGCAGTGGTTTATTCTAACTGTTTGTTGCTATAAGCCTTCTTTCCAGCTAGTGTTCATTGGATATTCAGGATGATTTCCCTGCAACTTAGTTGTAATTCCAAGTTGGTCTTGGGAGGAGGTTAGTGTAGCTTCCACTTACTCTTCTGCCATTGTGGATTACCCTAATTTTACATACATTTAAAAATGTAGTAGACATTATTAGCATTCTGTATAGTCAATTTTCATTTTAGATTTACTCAAATAATACAATCTTTTCAATCAATATTTATTTCCTTCTCTAGTTCTCTGTATGGAATAGGTTCCTTTTGCCTGAAATGCTTTATTTATTTATTTTTCCTTTGAAATAAGATTGATGAAAAAAATTTCCATTCTTTTTGTTTGCCTAGAAATGTTATTTTCTTGAATATGAGTTTTTTTGGTTGGCAGGTATTTTCTTTCAATTAAAGATGCAGTTTTATTTTCTTCTGGCTCTTTTGTGTTTTGAGAGTTAGCTCTCAGTTTCAGTGTTGCTGCTTAAAAGGTAATAGGTATTATTTTCTTTTTCTTCATTAAAGAATGCTTCTTTATTTTTAAGTTTAAGCAGTATAGCATACCTTGTTGTTATTTACTTTCTATTTATTCTGCTTGGGCTTCAGCATTTTTTTGCATCTATGGTTGATGCATTTCATTAGTTGTGGAAGGATCACTGCCATCATCTTAGTAAATGTTACTTTTCTAATTTTTTCTCCTCTATTTCCTCTGAGATTCAAATTACATATATGTTAAATGTTCTCACCATGTCTCATAAATCTTTTACACCTTTTATGTATCTTCATCTTTTTTTGCTTTTCATGTCAACTCTGGATATTTTCTGATGACTTCTTTTTCATACATTTATTCCTTCTGTTAATGAGGTAAACTCTAAGTTCTTAATTTCAATTATTTCAGTTTTCATTTCTGCAGTTGGATATTTTTATATAGCTTACAATTCTCAGTGAATTCCTTTATGTTATCATCTATTTTCTTGAAGTAATAACAGTTATTTTAATTATAGTTTAATAACTATAAAGTCTATGCCATTTGTATTTTTATTTGTGTTCACTCTCTTCCCCCTACTACATTTATTTATTCATTCATTAGTTCATTCATTCACTTATCCACTCATGTATATATGCATGCATATACATATCTGCAAATATTCACTCAGCATGCCTGGCAATTTGTGTTTAAATACCAGATACAGGTACAACAATTATAGAGGCCATGGGTAATTTTTTTCTTTCTCTAGATATCTTTTGCTCTATAACCTGGCAGGTAGCAAGTGGATGAATAGATTATCTGAGTATAGTCAAGAATTGGTAAGTTTGTAAACCAAATGGCAGTGTTTATAAATCTTATTTCTAATCTGAGGGTGTAATCCTCTTGTTGTTTCAAATAAAATATTTATTGACTAAAATTCTTCTTTATGATTGATCATGATTTTCAATTTCTGTGTCCAGTACTATGTGACTGTCAAAAAATTCACTATGGTTTTTAGCCACTTTGTATATGACATCTTAATATCTTGCTCTGTGCAGCTTATAATAAGCCAATGCTCTAGTATGAAATTGTATGCCAGATATTGGACTAATTCATTTTTTGAACTTTATTTGTTGTTGTTGACACTATTACAGGTGTTCCCATTTGCCCTCCCCACCCTGCCCCTTTGCTCATCTCCACCCAGCCCCTGACCCCTTCCCTCTGTCCATTACCTCACTGTTGTCTGTGTTGTCTGTGTCTATGGGTTATGCATATATGATCTTTGGCTAATCCCCTCACCTTCTTCTATGCCGTTCTCCCTCCCCTCTGACAGCTTTCCGTCTGTCCCATGTATCCATGGGCTAATTATTTTGTACCTTCTTGTCTGTGATAAGGCCTGGTTACCTTCACATCTGAACTCCATTTTTTTCTCCTTATCTGAGAGGACTTGACAACATTTTTAATGGTGTCCTGCCTCTTAGAATCTATTTTTCTTCTTATCAACAAAGCACCAGAAATAGGTAAATATTTCAAAAGGTAAAGCAATGTACAGAAACCTGGACTCAACTCCACAAGCTCTCTTCCTCTCCAGGGTCTGGCCCCTTATGTCCTGGCTCCTTTAACAGATCCTCTATGATTTCAGAAAGATTCATTTCTGTTTCATACCACTTTCCTGATAGCTTCTATTGGGAGAATTCATATGCTGTAAGCTATGCTATCATTGGTATAAGTAGAAATCACCTACAAAAATACTTTTACTTTCAAAAACTATTTTTAGTTCTTTGAATTCTTTAGTTTTATGATAGTCTTCTCTATGTTTAAATAGACAACATGATCTTAATCTTGCTGGAGATACTAATTAGAATCTTGAGTTCTCTTCTGCTTATTGTACTGTATCTGTTTTTTCTTACATCAATTGTTTTCTGTATTCATCATTATCTTTCAGTTTCATGCTTTAAATATTTAATATTTTGGTTCATTGTTTATGTATATTTTATGGATAAGTAGTAGGGGTTTGTTTTAAACACTTGTGTATATCTATTTATTTAAAAGATTTTACTGAATGGAAAGGTTGCTCTGGTCTCTGTGGAAGCTGATCCATTGACAGGATTTTTTTTTATGGTGGTTGAGTATGGAATAGAAAGGTTTTATTAGGACTCTTGTAATTGCTCAAGTAAGAGATATTTTCTCTGCGTGTGAAGTGCTTTAATATGTTTTACTTCTATTTGAAGGTCCTTTTATTTCTTCTCTGAATCTCTTTCGGAGGTTTGGACAGCTCCTCTCAACAGCTCCATTACCCACACGGTGGATCATTCCCAGAAAAATAATCACTCTTCATGGAAAGCATTCTGTTTAAATCACCAGCTAGGGACAAAGCCTAGAGGCAAAAGAAAGAATGGTCTCTCAAGTTGTACAGGACACTCTATTAAAACAACCTGCAGTAATTCCTCAGGGAACCATCCCAAGAAGTTTCCATCCATCCTCTGTTCATAGATGTTCACTTATTTGGTTGCTTCTTGCAGATCCAACTCTCAGAATCATCCTCAGGTACATATTCTCCCTTTTTTTCCATCCATTTAAACCCATCTGCTTTTGTTCTTTTAAGTTACATCAGTGGGTTAAATTCAATTTGGTCTGACAAGTTGCACTTTTTGTTTTATGGTTACTCTTAATATTAAGAATCTATCATTTGTGGCATCCAGGTTTAAACAGGGGAAAAGAATATGCGGTGCATTTTCAATTTTAGCTTTTAAATAACATACAGTTGACAATAAATTGTGTCAATATTTATTTTATAAATTTATGTAGAAATAGGTGAAAAAAATAGTTTCACATGAACTATTTGCTTATCCTTAACCCTCTAAAAATCATATATAAGATGGCCATGAATTCATAGCATTAAGCTAGAATTAGAATATTTTTATCCTTTGAACTCGTGATTATATATCATGACATAAATATATGTATACACACACACACGATCACTTTGCTTTAATGATTTCCCAATTTTATTTATCATTAATGAAATTTGCAGACATCTTGCTTTTCATGCATCTCATCTTATCTATAAAAAGTTTATTATATTTACTTTGTACAAAATATATACTTAATATATCATAAATATTATGATATTTTTATCTTTATATATTTAAAATATTTTATTTATTTATTTATTTATTTATTTTCAGAGAGAGGAGAAGGAGGGAGAAAAAGAAGGACAGAAACATCGACATATGAGGAAAACATTGATTGGATTTGTTGCATCTCACACACCCCCAGTAGGGGTCGGGCCCACAACCCAGTCATGTACCCTGAGCAGGAATCAAACCAGTGATGTCTTGGTTTGCACGACAATGCACAACCCAATGAGACACACCAGTCAGGGCTATACTTATATTTTTTTGCTGACTGTTTATTCACTTCATTTTTATTACAAAGTTAATTAAGAGAGTTACACATAACTGACTTTGGTTTTCAGTGAGAATTAGGAAACTTTTAAGAAGAAAATTTTTAAAATAACAAAATACATTTAAAAAGCATACTATGTACATTTACACAATGGACTACTATGCAGCAGTAAAAGAAAGGAACTCTTGCCTTTTGTAATAATATGAATGGACCTGGAGACTATTATACTAAATGAAATAAACCAATCAGTGAAAAACAAATAACATATGATCTTACTTATATGTGGAATCTAATGAACAAAATAAACTAATGAGTAAAATAGAATCAGCGGCATAGAAACATGAAACAGACTGTAAGTGGGATAGGAGGAGGTGGAGACTAGTTTAAAGAAGATGAAGGAATTAGCCAAAATACATATGTGCATGACCAATGGCCATGGACAACAGTGTGGGGATTGCCTAAGGGTGTGTGTGGGAGGCTAGGTGGAGGGGAGCAAAAGGAGAAATATTGGAACAATGTTAATAACATAAACAATACAATATTAAATAGCAATAGCTAAAAAGCATAGTATGATTAGAGTAGCATGCAGAAAGTAATAATATATAAAGCAAAGGTAACCATAAGATATGTAATACCACCCCATTGTTATTTTAATTTTTGGATGTATCTAATTTATTACAAATGTGTATTTATTAAGTACTTTGTAGGTACATAATATTCTGTAGGCGATATGAAGGACTGAGAAAATAACAAAAGTCCTTTCTCTCTTTATTCTTTTTTTTCAGTTTTATTGAGATATAACATATATACAATACCCTCTCTCTTTAGAAACACTGGGCTAGGTTTTAGAGAAGAATGATATGTAAGATACAGGGACAGGCAAGCACATAAATATGCAACTTGAGTTTAATGTATTAGGATTTCAATAGTAATGAACAGAGGGTCCTAAGATGGCACAAAGCAATGATATCTAGCGTGGTCTGGAAAGTCAGAGTGGGCTTCTCAGACAAGGTGATATGTAACAAGGGAGCTCACACCATAAAGTACTGTGAAGACATATCCATGGAATTCCTTAACTCATTTGTCCTTTGACTATCTTGTATTTCTAATCCTATCACAGATATTTTCTGCCATTTATTTGTCTATGTATGGTTTGCTTGTATGTTTAAATCATACAAGCTTGTATGTTGGTTCCACTTTATTCATTCTGTCTTACATCCACCAGGCCTTTTTTTTTGTAACTGAGGGTTCAATGTAGGGAGCAAAAACAGTAAGAGTTATACAGAATACAGGATTTCTTACAGGGCTAGGACCTATGCGATTTGGAGGCTCACTAAGCAGTTGGTGCATGCCTGTTGCTTCTGTGCCTGGTGCCAGGGCTGAATCAATGGGGCAAGTGGTCAGGAAGGAACAGTAGAAGAAAAGCAGAGAGGAGCAAGGGCAAGCTGGCACCAACCTGGGAGGAAAGTTGAAACCCGGAAGCCCCTCTCAGCACTGCCAAAGCCTCTAACTTCAATGCTGTAGACGACCTGCAAGAGTGGCTCATTTTCTCTGTCATGTAGCTGAACACACACTGGCCTAGGAGATACTGGGGAAGGAGAGGCGATGGCAGGAGGAGCTGCAGGCTCAGCTGATGCCCCAGGGGCTGAACTTGGTGACTCAGGATTTGGAAAATGAGGTCGAACAGGGCTCTGAGGGCAGGGTCACTGCCCCATGCCAACCATGGGAGCCTCAGGTCAGGGACAGCATGCCTGAGCTGGGCATGCCTCAGAGCCCTGCTTGACTGCCAGAGGTAAAAAGAATGTGGCCAGTGCTTCTCTCCCACCTTCCAAATGTCACACAAATTTCCTGTTAGTGGCCTGAACTATGTAGAGAAGGAAACTCTGGAAAGTGTAGCCCCAGTTTACTAACTTGGTGGTCCTGCTGCTTCAGAGCCACTCACAATCTTATATTCATCTTAACTCAACCACGATCTAATGGACACCCCTGTGCAGCTGCCAAAGGTTTCCTGCCGGGTGATGTCTCAACATCCAACCTGATTCAGCCTGACAGTTTATCATCATGGATGAGGGGGAGAGATTTATAGCAAGCCTGGATTTCAGTCCTGAGTCTTTCTTACTGTATGATTGTGGCTGCATCTTTTTTCCTCTTTGAGCCTCGAATGCTTATCTGTGAAATGTGGATAGAGCCTCTACCTCCCACTCCTGTGGGGCTGTTTTAAGGATTTTGCTGAAAATTACCAAACTTAGTATCTGGCGAATTGTTAAGTACTCTGTGAATGTTACTTCAGCACTTATATTGGAATAGTATTTCAGTAAATAACCTTGCTTCTGACCTTATTAAATTGAATTACTTCAAAATTGTTCCTCTATATTGCAAAATGTCTCCTAATTCTTATACCTCCAATCTCATGGAAAAAAAAATGTTCCTCTTTATTTCTAAAGGAAACTCTTCCTTTTGTTTTCTAAGTTTCATTTCTCTACCCTTTTTTGCTGATTTATCCTAAAAATGTTAATTTATTGCTTATATAGGGGTTCTGAACAAGTTACTCTGAAATGTGCCTCTGATATGCAGATTATTTTGAATTAAAGGCAACTGAGATCCTGCAGGCTCAAAAGAAATATCTGATATGCATCCCCTCCCCCACATACACTTGGAACTATCTAGAAATATTTAAAATGTGGGGCCTTAGTCATAAGAGTTATCACCATAAATAACTTTTTATGATCTATCTATAAGGTGGGGCAAACTTCTAATTACTGAATAGCTGCTCTTTTTATTATCCTGCTAACAGCCTTCCTCCCCTCTGAAGTCTTGAGGGCTTTACCTCATTCTTAGTTAATAAAGTTTTTTTTTACATCTTATTTTCCTTTTCTGTCTCTGATCCTCTCATGTATATGGGGTCTCTGATTCTCTCACATACGTATGTAATTAAATTTGCTTATTTTATCTTGTTAATATGTCTCATGTCTATTTGGCTTCAATTATTATCTTTGCCTGGATTGCCACAAATCTGAATCTTTAGTCCTGATAATTTTCTTGTATTGTCATGTTTCATTTCTAAGAACTTGCTGGCTAATTCTACCTGGATGTCACTTAGGTACTGCCAACTATATAAACCAAAAGGTAAATTATTATCTCTTCTTTAAGAATCTGAGTTCTCTATTTTTGCTTATGGTGATTTTACCACTTGAAGTTGTATAATTATCTTTAATTCCTTTCTTCTTCCCCTTCCTCACCCTTAGCTTATTAGCTTTCCTTATATGCTCTGAGGAAAAAAATCTTGTACTGTCTTCTATATCTTCCCACCACCAAGTCTCCAAGGTTCCCCTTCTCTTCCTATGCTCACCTTTTCTTCTTCCACCTACTAGAGCCTCCTAGAAGGCTTCTATACTCAGCTTATATTTTTTCTCTTCTGAATCTTCTGATGGGAATTCAGATCATTCCCATCAGAATATGAAAAGGCTTTTTACCTCCCCCATTGAAACAAAGGCAATAATAAATGACAAAACATCAACTGAAACAAAATAAACCCTTCCCCGGAAGCTGCCCTTCTGTATCTTCCCTATTTCTCAGGCTACATTTAAAGCTTAACTTCTAGAAATAGTTATTTCTATAAAAATGTCTCTAATTCTTCACTTTCATTTATTCCTAATCTTTTGAAAGCCTGGCTTTGCCCACAACTCCATTGAAACTACTTCTTTTCAAAACCCAGTGACATTCATGTGGTTAGGTAAAAGGCTCAATCTAATTTTTTCTTGATTCTTTCAGAGACAGTGCATTTGACTGTGTTTTCCTCCTTGAAGCATTGTCTTCTCTTTGTTTCTGGTCCACTCCTTTGACTCTTTGGTTTTCCTGCTATCACTTAAACTAATGCTGTTTAGGCTTTGATAGTTATTACTATTATTTTTTAATCATCTAGAAGTTTAGCATTCAACCATGCAACAGATAAAAACCCAATATTTTCTTCAAAGCTTAACATAGTATTTCTGAGTCTATAATCAATTTCCCCTCCCCCATGTAGTAGAAATTAGAATAATAAGTCTTTTCTGCATTGATATTCAGTCAGGGCAGAAGATTAAGGGTTAAACATGGAGTATTAAGGCATTCATAAACCTTGTGGTAGAATGGAAGAGCTTTATAAGGGAGATGTAGTATATGAAAAAGTCTTTGCTGCCTTCAAAACATAAACAAAGGTGTGAATAAGAAGAAATTCTTAATGTTCTTTAGACAGTATGCTGAAATTAAACAGTTGTGCTTGTTTCCTTAGGGTAGCTTCTCATCCTCTCATTAACTCACACAATGAAAATGTGTCTGAGCTCCTTATATGATAAGAGCCCCAAAGAAAATAACCAAACTCTGTTAAACAGAAACTTGGCTGCAGTTAATTTTTAATTTCCCTTCAAAACTTTCCAGTTTAGAAGTTTTGTGAGTACAGGGCTAGGTTTCTTTTTGACTTGCTGTAATTATTCTGTCTCCCCATTAATTTCTGGTACATAATGCCCAATTTTATTTTATTTTGTTTTTAATATAATTATTTGTTGAGAAATAAAACTAATAACTTTCTGTTTCTTGACTTCATAATAGAGAGGGAAGAGTGGATTTTATGGTTATACATCACTTAGAACATAGCCTCTGTTGACCATAATATTGATCTACAAAATTTTAATGACACAAATTTGCTTTGTTGTGTTCATTTGTTTTTTAGCCTGACAGTATATAATGGAAGCAACTAATGGGGATAGAATTTGCAGAACTCTTGTTTAAGGTCACATTTTGACAAATAATTCTTTGATTCTTCTGAATCTCTTGTTTTTCCTTCTTTTATCCCTATTTTATCCCAATAAAATTATTTGATTTATTACTTCTGGACATAAGATAAATTATTTTGCCTGGTATACCTTTAAATCAAAGTCAAATAAGAAAAACTGATTTAATATTTTTTCTAGACTTACTTATCTTCATAACCTTTGGCTTAGCCCTGTCAGGAGTGACATGTCAATGATATTCTTTTGTACAGTATTTATTACCTATAATATCCCATCTTTTTAAATTTGTGGAGTGTGACAGAAAGTGCTACAAAGAACATCCAATGAATTAGACTATGAAACAGTCTTCCAATTGCTATTTGATTCATTTTCTTTAGTTTGCCTTTAATTATAGTACCTATCTCCTCAATTACTAGTAAACATGGAATAAAAATCTCACCTCCTCTATTTGACATTCAAGGCCTTCTAAAATTTAATACCAACAATGAATATTTATTGGCTTTTCTACACAATATTTTAGGGAACTAATTTTTACTTTCAGCTGATGTAGATTTTATTCTCGTGGTTGACTTTGCCTCTAGTTCTTGGGTGGATATGTGATTCAGACCTGGTCCATCAGAGCATCACATCCCCAGGTTTCAATGTTTTTTTCAGAGATGAGTAAAGGACCCAGTCAAAGCCTAGAAAAGCCATTTAAAGACTTTAAAAAGAGAGATTACTTTCTTTATCCTTGAACTTGGATTTGTGAAAATGTCAGCCTGGAGCTCTTTAATTCACCTTGTCCTCTTACCTTCACAAGAGAAAAAAATATACCTGAGAATGAAACCACCAGAGGAAAAAAAGAGATCACAGAGATGGATAGAAATAAAGTTTGGTTTTGATGACATTTATTTAATTTCTTGATGAAACCATGCCTGAAAGTGCCTGAAGCTTTTGAATTTTGTATTTATGTGAGGAAATAAATTCTCCCTCTCTTCCTTTTTAAAAATGTTGACTCCTAACTCTGACATTTCAACACTATGAGCTTTTTCTTGCTCTAATGGCCAAAAAGTTCATTCTTTTTTTTATATGATGGCCCTTAGTTGTTTTTAACTTCTTTCAAAACAATTTGTTAGATTGTATTATTACAGCTGTCATATCAGTGTACATTTATAAAAAGGGAAGGGAAAGGTCAAGAAACATGTGTGGAGGACCCATGGACAAAGCCTAAGTGGGAAAGGATTGAGGGAAGGAGGTGGGGGAGAGGGGCAGGAGAAAGTGGTGGCAGGAAGGTGGAGACAAATGTATCTGAACAATAAAAAAAATCAAAATTTGTGATTTTGTGTAACCATTTTAATATTGAAGATAAAAGAAAATAAGCAACATTTTTGGTATATTTTTGCTTTATTATTTCAAGAAAAGTAAAAATGCAACTGAAATGCAAGAAAAAAATTGTGCAGTTTATAGATAAGATGCTGTGAATGATCAAACATGTCAAAAGTAGTTTGCAAAGTTTCATGCTGGAGATTTCTCACTGGATGATGCTCCACGGTCATGTAGAACAGTTGCAGTTGATAGCGATTAAATTGAGACATTAGTTGAGAACAATCAATGTCATACCATGTGGAAGATAGCCAGCATACTCAAAATATCCAAATCAATAAAGTTATTGGTGAAAATGAAAAATGTGTCTTTTATTTTATGGAAAAAAACTAACTAGACATTTTGGCCAACCCAATATAATATACTATATATATATATATATATATATATATATATATATATATATATATATAAATATATAATATACATATTATATATAATATATATAACTTTAATTCTCTTGGTCTCTCTCATTTGTTTATGCCAGTTAGTACTGAATTTTTCACCACTTACTACTAAAAGTATTTATCTATCAAATGTTCAAACATTCATAACTGAATGCTCTACTACATAAAATACCTGTTTTTTGAAATAGTTTTTTACATTCTCTAAACATAGTGTTGACTTTCCCAACTCTGGCATTGCACCATTATAAGCTTTTTCTTTCATTTTGGATTATTTATTTTGTTTTCTGAATTTTGGATACCTGAACTTAAATCCAAATATATTTGGATACTAGAGTTACTTTTATGATATAGTCTTTGGAAAAAAGTCTAATGTTGTTTTAAACTTTCATTTATATATCGTGCCATTGGTCAGTATTTCTAATTTGTATTGTTACAACAGTATAGTAGATGCTGCTTAATGACTGTATCTTGTATTTTGTTCTATCCCTCATTGCACCTAAGAATTTTCCCTGCCTACTAGAACTCAGTGAACACTTCTTAGCTTATTAAAAGATATACATAAAATAAATTCATATGTGGGATATTATAAACCAGAATTTCTATACCTAAATATTCACAGTGGTAGAGAACAAAATAAAGTTAATAGAAGACCTTAGGTGCTAAGCTATTATAGTATGTGTAACTTTAACAGTGGTTTAGGCACCAGTTGTCCTTTCAAATTCATTGTCCTTTAAAATACTAAAGCTATGTGCCAGTCAACTACAATGGCCAAACTAAGACGGAGCCTGCCTACTCTAGCCCTGTGCTGATGGCCAACATCTTTATAGAAGGTACCCCCCCCCAACTTCTCTAGATTTCAAATGCTAATGCTGTACTTCTAATATTAAATTTTGTAGACCCCAACTTCCCACCCACAGATATTCACTGATATCAGAATGAATATTCATCCTACTGTAGAAATGATATTATATCATCTAAAATACTTGAAGGGTTTATTGTAATTAAAAATGTATATGTAATGGGGTTCTGAATCACATAACTTGCATGTAATTTAAAATGGAATTGTTATGTTAAAACAAGCATTGATAAATATATTAAGTAGACTACAAATTTTGCATTAATTTGCATTAATAAGTTTAAGAAGATTTTTCCACCTAGTTTCACATTTTTAAAAACTCTATACCTCCTCTGTCTCAATCAAAGAAAACATTCAATCAAAAGATATATTTACCATCCATTCATGTTCTACTCTCTATAGCTGTTAGGTTTACTTTGGTGAAACTATCAAGAAACTGTCCTGGAATTGCACATCTTATATTTTCCTGGGACACTTCAAGATTATCTAAATATTTACTGAATTACAAGCTCAGATTTATGCTACCTTCAGTCAGTTCAACTGAGTATTGTCTCCACTGCACTAGGACTTGTATTAAGTGCTGAGGGATTACAATAAAAACACCCCAGGCTTCAACAAACATATCAGTTACTTGTGGGGAGAGAATGAGTGAACTTCAATAGACCCATGGCTGTCCTGCATTAAAGGCTTATGTTTCCACACATATATGGCATCCTGGAAAGTCCACATCATCAAGGCCTTCACAGTCTTGTTGAGGTTGACATTTGGATTTTATTATGTGTGGCTAGTCATTGATTCTACCTGACCTCCCACCATTTATAGCTTCCTCCTGCCAAAATTTATTGTATTTCATAAGTAAAATGAGGTGCTTTGGGGCATTATTGAATGTGTGAAGGTTTCGGGATATACCTACCACAACTGTCAGTGGTTTCCTCCACAGAGATGTAATGAACACTTTGAGTAAATTAAGGCTTCTGAACTTTAGGGATTTATATAGTGTTATAAAGTGTTAATGCTTTTATCCCCTCCAAGTTTACTCTATCCATTTCCTGTATTCTACTTGTTTTCATTTAAATATTGAGAAGTGTTTCCCAACATCCTTGTCTTTTTTTCTGTTTGTTCTTTATCGATAGTTTGGAGGATGGGGCTTTAGAATCCTGAACATGGCTTTGAGAAACTCCTCAGCCTGGTCCTCTCTTGGTATTTGAAGAAGGGTCTGGGTTTATTCTAGGCTTACATATGTATTCATATTTATGTGATTGTTTAATGCACAAATGGACAACTAAAATAAGTCTTTATGTAGGAAAATCTTCACTGTGGCAATTTCAGTGGTGGAGGAGGGGACAGAGTCCCAAGAATTATAAAGCTTTACTGGGAAGATTCAAGTTTGCCAAGCTCCATGCATATCAATTGACTTCCTAGCATGTGTCACGGGCAATGAAAGAGATAGTGTGATTTATACATAAGACATAATCACACCACCCAAAGCATGGCTATCCCCAAGGATTTGACAAATTTCTCAGTATGTGTAGTTTGAGTGACAGGGACATGGAATTAAAAGAGTTTTAAATCTCATCTCTGTTGCTTTTTAGCCATTACTTAACCTTTGTGATGCTATTTTTTTATCTTTAAAATGGTGGTAGTTATTATAACACCAGTATCATAAGAATAAAGTTATAATAATTAGAAGTTAAAAGGACTAATAAAGTACCTGGCACTTACTAGGAGAAATGCATAAATCCAACTATTCCTCTCTCCTTGATAGTCATATTTAGAAACACTAGAGAGAAGCCTTCCCCATTGCCGGTGCTGGCCTTATGTCTTGGAAGTACTTCGCTGACATAAGTCACGATCTTTAAGAACAAGATCGTGAGCAGCACCATGAACAATACTACCATTGTCCCCAGCACTGTGGGCTCAGGGTCCAGCAGCAGGCCGGGTGGCAGAGGCGGCAGAATCGGAGGTGGCAGCATCTAGGCAATCCAGGTGACTGATGTCTCCCAGAGCACTAGCTCTGAGCAGATGTGGACCCTCTTCGGTTTCCTAGGCAAGATCAGCAAACTGCGCCTCTTCCCATTGGATGATTCACCTTTTCCAGTCTCATTCCATGTGTGCTTTGTTAAGTTCCATGATATAGACTCAGCAGTTGTGGCACAGCATCTGACAAAAGCTATTTTTGTTGACAGAGCATTGATAGTCGTACCATAGGCAGAAGTTATTCCTGATGAGGCTTTGTCTCTGTTGGCACCAGCTAATGCAGTGGAAGGTCTTCTGCCTGGTTGTGGACTCTTGCCTATTCCTAACTCACTTACCTAGACTTGCACTGTTCCATTGGCTGCCTTGGGAGCTCCTACTTTTTATCCTGCCCTTGCTGCACTTGGGCTTCCTGGAGCAAACTTGAATTCTCAGTCTCTTGCAGCAGATCAGTTGCTGAAGCTTATGAGTACTGTTGATCCCAGGTTGAATCATGTAGCTGCTGGTCTTGTTTCACCAAGTCTGAAATCAGATACCTCCCGTAAAGAAATAGAGGAAGCCATGAAGAGAGTACAAGAAGCACAGTCCCTAATTTCTGTAACCATAGAACCAGATAAAAAGAAGAAAAACAAAGGCACTCAAGATCAAGATCACACTCTAGGAGGAGGAGGACTCCCTCATCTTCCAGGCACAGGTGATCAAGAAGCAGATCGCGAAGGAGATTACATTCAAAGTCAAGAAGTAGGTGATGATCGATCAAAAAGTCCAAGACAGAGAAGATCTCATTCCAGAGAGAGAGGTAAAAGGTCAAGGTGTATATCAAAAAACAGAGACAAAAAGAAAGAAGACAAAGAAAAGAAACGTTCCAAAACAACACCAAAAACTTATAGTATGGCCCAAAGGTCCAGAAGTGCAAGCAGAGAGAGATGATGAGGATGAAGCAGGAGCAGCACAAGATCTAAGAAGCCTACGTCTCCAAAAAGAAAATTGTCTCTCTCACCCTCCCCTCAGAGGCATAAAAAGGAGAAGAAGAAAGATAAAGACAAAGAAAGAGGCAGAGATGAAGAGAACGATCAACAAGCAAGAAGAAAAAGAGCAAAGATAAGGAAAAGGATCGGGAAAGAAAATCGGAGAGTAATAAAGATGTAAAACAGATTACATGGGATTATGATGAAGAGGAACAGGGTTATGACAGCGAGAAAGAGAAGAAAGAGGAGAAGAAACCAACAGAACCAAGTTCCCCTAAAACAAAAGAATGTTCTGTGGAAAAGGGAACTGGTGACGCACTAAGAGAATCCAAAGTGAATGGGGATGATCATCATGAAGAAGACATGGATATGAGTGACTGAACGTTGCCTCTTTGGGAAGCCAACTATACACATACATCAGTGTCATTCCTATGTGATTTCTTAATGCTGTATTTGTTTATCTCAAACCTGAGCTGTATACAGCTCTGAGCTATAAATGGTTATAAAGCTTCTGAACTGATATTACTTACATCCAAAAGCTTTTTAGAAGATGATACATGGGTAACCAATTCTTGACATGGTGAAATCTGATTGATTAACAAAGCAGTTTTACTATTCTGGTGCCGCTTTGTAACAGAAGTGAAAAACTGTATGCCTCCACAGCAGGCATGGATTGTTTTAGTTGTATGATCACCTTTAGATAAGTTGACTTATAGTATTTATATTTTGATTCATTGCCATAATAGAGCCTTGTAGGGAATGTACTCATTGCATGTTAATTGTGGCAGGAATATCCTAAATGTCATTAAAATCCTCCAACATGATGGATCTACCTATGGTCTTGATTGTTGACATAACAAATTAACATGCTTATAATTACATCTGGAAATAAGCATTTGAAAGAAATAATCCTTTAAGCCCTGTAGCTGAATTTTTGTGGCTTTAGTTTTGACTAGCACTACAAGATATGCCAAAGGAACTGGTTTAAGAAGATGAAGAAAAAGAGTAAGAAAGGGAAGAACGCAGGTAAAATGGGAAAAAATGAATAAGAACCTATCAATAATAACTTTAAATGTAAATAGACTAAATGCCCCAATGAAAAGACACAAGATAGCAGAATGGATAAGAAAACATGACCCCCACATATGCTGCCTACAAGAGACCCACCTCAGAACAAAGGACCTACACAGACTGAGTGTAAAAGAATGGAAAAAAAATACTACAAGCAAATGGACAGGGAAAAAAACAGGGGTAGCAATACTTATATCAAACAAAATAGAATTCAAAACAAAGGCCATAAAAGAGACCCAGAAGGACACTTTATAATACCCAAAGGAAGAATCCATCAAGAAGACATAAACATTGTAAACATATATGCACCCAACATAGGAGCACCCAAATATGAGAGGAAAATCTTGGAGGACGTATAGAAAGATATGGACAGCAATATATTGATAGCAGGAGATTTTAACACCTCACTGTCAAAAATGGATAGATCTTCCAAACAAAACATAAAAAAGGATATTGTGGAACTGAATGATGCATTAGATCAAATGGACTTAACTGACAAATATAGAACCTTTCATCCCAAAGAAGCAAAATACACATTCTTATCAAATACACACTCAACATTTTCAAAGACAGACCACAGGATAGGACACAAAACAAGCCTTAAAAATTCAGGAAAATTGAAATAATAACAAACATTTTCTCAGACCACAAGGGCTTGAAACTGGAACCGAATCAAAGGAAAAACCTCAAAATCTTTCAAAGTCATGGAGACTGAATAGCACACTATTGAACAATGAATGAGTCAACAATGAGATCAAAGAAGAAATCAAAAAGTTTCTGGAAACAAATAAAAATGAACACACAACAGTCCAAATCCTATGGGACACAGCAAAGGGAGTCCTGAGAGGGAAGTTCATAGCAATAGAGGTCTAAGTAGAAAAGAGTTCATAGCAGCACAATTTACAATAGCCAAGTGTTGGAAGCAACCTAAATGCCCATCAGTAGATGATTGGATCAAAAAGTAATGGTACATATACACAATGGAATACTACGCAGCAGAAAGAAAAAAAGAAGTACTAAACTTTGCGACAGCATGGATGGAACTGGAGAGCATCATGCTAAGCGAAATAAGCCAGTGGGCGAAACACAAATACCTTATGATCTCACCTATAAGCGGAACCTAACCAACAATGCGAAGAAGCAAGGAAAATATGACCAGCAACACTGAAAGGAAAAGAAATCAACAGAGACAAGAGGGAAGGGGGGGCAGGGAAAGGGAAGGGAAGGGGAATGTCAAGGAACATATAGCAAGGACTCATGGACAAAACCAAAGGGGAAGAGCTGAGGGAGGGAAGGTGGGAGGGGGCAAGGGAAAGAGGTGGGGGGAAGGCAGAGACAAATGTATTTAAAAAGTAAATAAATTAATTTAATAAAAAAATAAAGAAAGAAAGAAAGAAAGAAAAGAAAAGAGAAACATTTCAAATAAACAACCTAATCCTACAGCTTCAAGAACTCGATAAACAAAGCCCAGAGCAAGTAGAAGGAAGGAAATAATCAAGATTAGAGCAGAATTGAATGACATAGAGGCTAAAAGAGCAATTCAAAGGATCAGCCAATCCAGGAGCTGGTTATTCTAAAAGATAAACAAAATCGACAAGCCTTTAAGCACACTCATCAAAAATAAAAAATAATAAGGGGGGAGGGAAAGACCCAAATAAATAATATCAGAAATGAAAGAGGAGAAATCACAATTGATACCACAGAAATACAAAGGATTGTAAGAAATTACTATGAACAATTATATGCCAAGAAATTTGAAAACCTTGATGAAATTGACAAATATCTAGAAAAGTATAATGTTCCAACACTGAATGAAGAAGAAGCAGAAAGCCTGAAAAGACTGATAACAGCTGGTGAAATTGAAGCAGTAATCAAAAAACTCCCAGCACACAAAAGCCCTGGACCAGATGGTTTCACAGGAAAATTTTACAAAATATTTAAGGAAGAGCTAATCCCTGTCCTTCTCAGACTATTCCAAAATATCCAAGAGGGAAGACTCTCAAACTCTTTTTATGAGGCCAGCAGCATCCTCATCCCAAAACGAGATAAAGAAATAAGAAAGAAAGAAAACTACAGGCCAGTATCGCTGATGAACATAGACACTAAAATACTCAACAAAATATTGGCAAACTGCCCCCAGCAATATATTAAAAGGATCATCCACCATGGTCAAGTGGGATTTACCAGAGCTATACAAGGATGGTTCAGTGTTCGCAAATCAATAAACATAATATGTCACATAAAAAAAAAAGGAAAGACAAAAAGCACATGACCACCTCAATAGATGTGGAAAAAGCATTTGATAAGGTATAGCACCCATTTATGATAAAAACACTCAGCAAAATGGGAATAAAGGGGACATACCTCAACTTAATAAAGGCCATATATGAAAATCCTGCAGCCAACATCATACTCAATGGGGAAAAACTAAAAACTTTCCCACTAAGATCAGGAACAAGGCAAGGATGTCCGCTTTCAACACTTCTATTCAACATGGTATTGGAAGGCCTAGCCACAGTGGTCAGACAAGAAAAAGAAATATAAGGCATCCAAATTGGAAAGGAGGAAGTAAAACTATCCTTGTTTGCAGATGACATGATAGTGTACATAGAAAACCCTATAGACTCCACCAAAAAACTACTTGACCTCAGAAGTGAATTTGGCAAAGCAGCAGGATACAAAGTCAGTATTCAGAAATTGAAGGCATTTGTGTACACCAACAATGAAATATCAGAAACAGAGTTCAGGGAAAAAAATCCCATTTGCTATAGCAACAAGAAAAATAAGGTAGCTAGGAATAAATTTAACCAAGGAGGTAAAAGACCTGTATGTAAAAAATGATACAACTCTGAAGAAAGAAATTAAGGAAGACACAAATAAATGAATGCATATGCCGTGTTCATGGATTGGAAGAATTAACATCATCAAAGTATCCATACTACCCAAAGCAAATTATAGATTCAATGCAATCCCTATTAAAATACCAATGACAGACATAGACAGACATAGAACAGACATTTCAAAAATTTATATGGAGCCACAAATGACCCTGAAGAGCTGCACTAATTTTGAGAAAGAAAAGAAAAGCAGGAGGGGTCACAATACCTGACATCAAACTATATTACAAGGCCGCTGTAATCAAAACAGCCTGGTACTGGCACTAGAACAGACACATAGACCAGTGGAACAGAATAGTAAGCCCAGAAATAAATCCATGTCTCTATGGTATATTAATATTTAACAAAGTGGGCAGAAGCATAAACTGGAGTAAAAATAGCCTCTTCAACAAATAGTATTGGGAGAACTGGACAGCTACGTGCAAAAACTTGAAATTTGATCACCAACTGACACCATACACAAGAATATACTCAAAATGGATAAAAGACTTAAATAAAAGTCATAACACCATAAAAGTCCTAGAGGAGAACTTAGGCAGGAAACTCTCAGCTATCCAACCCAGCAATATTTTCATCGATATGTTCCCTAAAGCAAGGGACATAAAGGAAAGAATAACCAAGTGGGACTTCATCAAAATAAGAAGCTTCTGCATGGCTAAAGAAAACATCAGCAAAATGAAAAGGGAGCCAACTGTATGGGAAAATATACCTGCCAATGATATATCAGATAAAGGTTTGATCTCCAAAATATAAAGAAGTGAGAGGACTCCATTCCAGGAATACAAACAATCCAATTAAAAAATGGACAAAGGACCTGGACAGACATTTCTTTAAGGAAGAGATACAGAGGGCACAGAGACATATGAAAGGATGCTCACCATCACTAGCCATCAGAGAAATGCAAATTAAAACCTCAATGAGATACCACTTCACACCAGTCAGAATGGCCATCATAAACAGATCACCAAACAAAGGGTGCTGATAAGGCTTTGGAGAAAAGGGAACCCTAGTACACTGTTGGTGGGAATGCAGACTAGTGCAGCCACTGTGGAAAACAGTTTGGAAGTTCCCCAAAAAGCTAAAAATGGAACTGCCTTTTGACCCAGAAATTCCACTGCTGGGATTATACCCTAAGAATCCCAAAACACCAATTCAAAAGAACCTATGCACCCCAATTTAATAGCAGCAAGTGCTGCCAAGTAGCAAGTAGCCTAGTGCTGGAAATAGCCTAAGTGCCTATAAGTAAATAAGTGGAACAAAAAACTATGGTACATTTACACAATTGAATACTACGCAGGAGAAAGAAAGAAAGAGCTACTATCCTTCGTGACAGCATGGATGGAACTGGAGAGCATTATGCTAAGTGAAATAAGCCAGGGGGCGAAAGGCAAATACCATATGATTTCACCTAGAAGTGGAACCTAACCAACAAACAAACAAGTGAGGAAAATATAACACGCAACATTGAAAGAATAAAGAAACCAAAGAATCAAGAGGGAAGAGGAAGGGCAGGGAAAGGGAAGGGAAGGGTGATGTTAAGGAACATGCGCAGAGGACCGGTGGACAAAGCCAAAGTGGGAAAGGATTGAGGGAGGAAGGTGGGGGAGGGGGGCAGGGGAAAGTGGTGGCAGGTAGGTGGAGACAAATGTATTTGAACAATAAAAACATTAAAATAATGCTAAAAAATAAAAACACTAAATGAACTGTAATAATGATACAATATATCAAAGATATTTATTTGAAGTCCTGGCTAGGTAGCTCAGTTAGAATGTTTTCCTGACATGCCAAGGTTGGGGGTTTGATTATTGGTCAGAGCACCTACAAGAATCAACCAATGAATGCATAAATAAGTGGAACAACAATTGCCCTGGCTGGTGTGACTCAGTGGATTGAGTGCCAGCTCTGTGAACCAAAAGGGTCATTGGTTCAATTCCCAGTCAGGGTCTATGCCTGGGCTGCAGGCCAGGTCCCCAATAGGGAGCATGTCAGGGGCAACCACACATTGATGTTTCTCTCCCTTTCTTCCCTTCTCCTATTTCTAAAAATGAAATCTTTTTAAAAAAAGTGGAACAAATTGATGTTTTTGTCTGTTTCTGTCTCTTCCTTCTCTCTCTCTAAAAAAAAGCAATAAGTAAACATTTTTAAAAAGACACTTATTTGATAGAGTATAATATTTTTCACTCTTACCCAACATAAAGGTCATTTTAACTCCAAATATCATAGGTATATATTTTTTATTTACTTATTTTTACAGATATAGGAAGGGAAGGAGAAAGAGAGGGAGAGAAACATCAATATGTGGTTGCCTCTCATGTGCCCCGTACTGGGGACTGGGCCCACACCCCAGACATGTGCCCTGACTGGGAATCAAACCAGCGACCCTTTGGTTTGTAGGCTGGCACTCCCCCCTTGAGCCACCAACTAGGGCCAAGTATCATATATATCTAAATCATTTACTACATTTAACTATTTGAGCTTTCTACCTGCTACTCCTTTACCACTCTGCTCAGGGGAGTTCCTCATTCTTTTTGTTTTACCTAGGTGGACGCTGTCTGCTTTGGTTCAATACTTTATTTTGACTGACAAAAACTTGCCATGCATGGTACCATTTGTAGATGGGAGTTTACCTCAAAAACTTTATATTTATTATAGTTGCTCCCTGTGGGCTCACATAGCACATTTTTCATAGCTCTAACGTATTCTGTACATTGTATTTCTTAAAATTGGTATATCTTTGAATATCAATTGATAATTGATATTTCTGGGTAAGAAAATAATATAAAGCCACTATAAAATAAGATGTGGAGAATACAAGAACATAAATATGCATGTCACAGGACGTTTATGGCAGTGGTTCATATAAGGGCAAAACAAAAAAAGAAAAAAATGGATAAAAAAGATTGAATAACTCATGGTGCATTTATGCAGGGGAACATGGACAGCATCATCAGAGCCAGACCTCTTTTATGCATGCTATAGCCCCAAGGCTGCACAGTTCTCAGCCAGAGGAGGTGCTCAATAAACATTTTTCGGTGTTTTTAATTTTAATGAGTTAAATCTATATCATTTGACCTGGGATAATGTCCACAAAAACTGAGAACTGTGAGCTGCATAAAAACAAGGCAAAAATAAAGGTTTGTACATACCTGTATTAGGAGGCTGAAAGATATTGAAAGGTGCATAACAGAATGTTACATTGGTTGTGTGGGGCTGGGGTGGTGTGGGGGTGGGGTGGAAATGGAAATGGTAGAAAGGGGAGAAAAGAAAAGAGAAAACAAGCTCAAGTTTCATGTTAAATGAAAGTGAAAATGTAAATCTCTTCTTAATATTTTTCATGTATGTAAACATTAAATGATCATATGAAAAAGGACAAAAGATGAAAAACAAACTGCTGATTTTATTTGCTAAAGGCATCATAAGTAACTTTTGTCTAAAAGTTATTATTTAATTTGTAATAATGTGCATTATTTGTAAAGATTTTAAAGTATAGAGAATACATTAAAATATATATAACCTCAGCATTCAGTTATTTACATGGCTAACATTGCTTATTTACTTCCAGGTGCTTGTTTTATTCTCTTTCTTTTCTTTTTTCTCCTTTTCCTCCCTTTTTTCTTCATCTAACTATTTATCTATTTAATAGAACTGGTATCACACTGAGGTGCCTAGTTTTGTATTACTATATTGGTATTATAGTGAAAACGTTTTAATGTAACTTTTAATATCCTTTAAAACGTGTTCTTGTGTTGGCTGCTTTGCTGCCTGTCATTTGGCTATATCACAAGTTCCTGTCTTCAAAGGTTTGGGCATTTGGCTTTTACTGCATTATGTTGAATTTTTATTGTTTTGCAAGTGACCATGATCCTCTTCAAGACAGGGTGTGTGTCTGATTTATCTTTGTATTTCATGCTTCTAGAATAGTAACTGTATACAGTTAGTGCTCAACACTTGTTTTTCTGAATACTGAAGTAAGTTGACATGTTTTTCTGTCTCGAATGTTAACTATGTAAACATGAAAACAATTATGGAATTTATAAATTAGGACTGTGTCTACATGTCTATCAAACAGTAGTGCTTCTTTGGAAGAAAGTAATATTCTTCTGCTTTGATAAAAGTTCTGCATGTTTTTAGTAAAAAAGAAATACATTTTCCATTTCTTTATTTATTATTTAGTTTTACATGTCCTAGTATTTTACCAGGAAGCCCTGGTTTAGAGCAACAATTGAACATTCTGTCATCTATAAACAATATGTTCAGTCAAAATAGCAAAATATCATTTCCTTCTCTATAGATAAATAAGTTTCTGATTTTTGAATCTGTATGTTTATGCTATCAACATGAGCCCATATCTTGCCTTTTATCTGTGTATATATGTATAAATTAGTTTCACCATTTTTACTAAGTGACAAGTGGAAGCTATTATTTGCCTAAAGAAAAGTTTTTGCATTGTAACTAAGGATATGCAAAGTGTTCCCTGGATCCAATTCGAGCGTCGGGGGTGTGAGGGGTGTCCTCACACCAACAAATAATTCTTGGGTGCCAGCTGGTTGTCTGTGAGGTCAACTCAATTCTGGTACTATATACCTGGAGATAGAATCAGATTCCATAGGTAAAGGGCTCAGTCTGATAAGACCACCTTCCACTTCAGACACCAGTCACTGCCTAGGTGCTCCTGATCTATCCATATAAATCAGAGATTTCTACACCTCCTTCGTGGGTTTGATTAATTTGCTAGAGTGGCTCACAGGACTCAAGAAAAAAACATTTCCTAATTAGATTACCAATTTCTTACAAAGGATAGTAAAGGATATGAATCTCAGTCAGATGAAGAGATACATAAGGTGAGCTTCTGTCCTTGAAGAGATTGCAGAGCTTGGGGCTCAGCGTGGTCCTATCTGGAAGTGTTCTTGTTCCCCAATGTGGAAGTTCTCTGAAGTAAAGGACTAAGGAGCTGTGCTCCTGGGTGTTTAATGGAGCTTCATCACATAGTTATGATTAACTAAGTCATTGGCCATTAGTTATCAAACTCAGTCTTCAGCCCTCTCCCCTGTCTGGAAGTCTGAGGGTTGGGACTGAAAGTTCTAACCTTCTAATCACCTGGTTGGTTCACCTGGAAATTGGCACCCATCTTTGAGTAGGGACCAAAAATCTACCTCATTAACCTAACAAAAGACACTTTTATCAGTCTCAGCATGTAGGAAATTATGAGGATTTTGGGACCTGTGAATCAGGAATTGTGGATGAAAACCAAATATCTTATGTCAAAATACCACTAGGGAGAACTTACATTGATAGAAAATCACTAAATGAGGATAGAAATATGTTACAATAGCTGTAGTACTTGAGTCTTACTTTTTAGTATTAAAGTGAAAAGTTAAAAAGTATTTATAAACTTTTAAGAAGAATGAAACATTTATGCATATTGTCAGGGATTTGAGGCCTAAATTATTTAGAGTATTTATCTACACAGTGCTTATTCTCTAGATATTTGCTTAACACTACTTTGCCTGATAAAGATTTGTCAGCTTGACTACTTTGGACTGGGTATCCAGCATTCAAAAGGTTGTTAATTCTCTATTTCTGCTGAAAGAAAATGAAATAATGGAAAACATATTCAAATACTTAAGAGGTTCATAACAGAGAATGCATAAGCATTATTAAATAAGAATTTTATATCCCTAGGGAAATAAGAACTGGCTACAGGTCCTCAGAACAATGAGCTGGTAAATATGTATCTAGCTGTGTGATATTTAGCTGCATGTGGACAAATATTTTTTTAAAAATTTGTATTACCAGATTTAAAGTTGCTAGTGAAATGAATTAGTTATTCAAGTTTCTCAGTTACTCAGAACTTTAGAACTATATTTTCATTTCTATTGTTTATTGTTTTGTATTTTTCTGTGGATTAGTTAATGGTAATATTCGCATTTGCAAGACTGGTCTGACTGATAGAATAATGCATATATCTGTACTAAATTGTAAAGTGCTGTAAATATTTGTGTATTCTTATTGTGTGTACATTTCAAGCATTATATAACTGTACACATTACAAGCAATTCTGGACAATCCCTAGCCAATATCTGTAGTCATTTAAAATGTATAGAAATGATTGACACTCTCAAATATAATATCCTGTCTATGAGGTACAGATCAATGGGAAAACAAAATAGTGGCTAGTTTATGTCCATGGCAAGAAAGAATGACAAAATTTGTCTCCTGTGCATCTGTTTATTTTTCTGTTTCCAAGGTTAATAGAAAGATTTTCCAATGCACAATTTTACATACTGACTTGTTATTTTAATACTATAAATCAACCCAACATATATGGTTAAGCATTAAATATTTTAATAGGAAATTATTTAAATTGTAATTGATTCAGAAAACATGGATAAGCTGATCAATTATTCAAGAAATTAAATTATTTTCATTTCTGTAAATATTAGCCAGATTTATTTTTTTATTTTTAAACTATATTTTTTTATTATGCTGTTACAGTTGTTCCAGTTTTTATCCCTTTGCCCCTCCTGCTCAGTACCTCCGTTCTTCCCAAGAATATGCCCCCTTAGTTCATGTACATGTGCAGTGCATGTAAGTTCTTTGGCTTCTCCTTTTCCGATACCATTCTTAACATCCCCCTGTCTATTTTGTTCCTACCAGTTATACTTCTTGATCTCTGCATATTAGCCACATTTAGATTCAACAGACAAGCTTATCTCAGTTTCGGCTCTCTCTCATTGTTTCCCTTTTAAGTTTCTTAGCATTAAAAGTCATATGAGTCTTTGATACTTATTGACTAACTTGGGTGAACTACAATATTTAGCATTTACTCCATTCTAAAATATAAACTTGATGTAAAGAACACAAATATGGCTTTTCATATATACATTCTTGTAAACATAGAACTTTATTTCAATTTGGTAAAATATGAAGAACCATTTTGAAACAAATAGCTATTTGTGGGAATGTCAAACTTTTCAAAATGAAATGTACTTATGAAAGAAAATAAATGTTTAAGAGACTAAATCAGATAAATATATATAATTTATTTTCATGTATTTAAATGTGTAATGAGTCCTCTACATATCATATCTTTTTGATATGTTTTCATTGGAAAACTGACTTAAAGTACTCAAAGTTAAGATGAATTGTTGGTACTATCTGTCCTCAGTGAACACTGATATTTTGACTCAGACTTGTAGACTGATGAAGAAAGCAGATAATCCTGTGTTGATTTACAGAGCAACAGCTATCTCTGCAACCAGAGGGCCAGAAGTAAAAACTTTATCTTATCTTAAATAATAAAAATTTCTACATATTTGTGGAATAAATCAAAACAAAATATCTGCAAGAGGACCTAAATTTCCAGCCACAAGATCCATATTTTTGGCAAACATTCCCGCTGTTGATTCTATCTGGAACTCTTCCATGCTTGCCCAGCAGGTCATCAATTTTATTCACTAGTTTGAAATCTGCTTCTGATACAGAGGATGCCAGTGGAGGAAAGATGACTGCATGTGCAGGATTATGAATACTGGAAGGAGATATCACAAAGCAGCAGAGACAGAAACAAACAAATATGTTCTTTATAATCATAAATCAAGTGGCTAGTACCCAATTAACAGTGGGCATTAGTTAATATATTGCCAGATTTCTGGGTATATGTTATATTCCTTTTCAGGACTGGTAAGGAAAGAAAAGAAACTGAGTTAATTTCCTTATTTTTTCCAGGCTAATCCGTATCCATTTTGATTGCTTTTTGCCATTCCTCCACTGGGAAAAGGAAGACTCAAGATGGATCAAAGGGGAAAAGAAGGGAAGAGTGTTCAAGCTGAATGCCATGGTTTGCCTTGCTCAGCATCCCTAGGGGTTTCGAGAGACTTTTGTGTTCTTCACTTACTTTCAAGTGTCTGGCAAAGCTAACCAGTGGAATGATTTTAAAATGCTCACAAGCCTGGAAATCAAGTTGTTGTGCAATGTAGTATGGGTATGGACAAACACAGCATAGTGCCATGGGTCAAAAGTATAAAATAGAATTTATTTTTAGGAAAAACTTAGAAGCAGAAAACACTATAAACGTTCCCCAGTGGTCTTATTATTTCCCACCAAGATGTGCTTAGACTGGGTGTGGCTGAGCTGGATGCAACACAGAAAAGTCTTCAACAAGTGAATCCTACCCCATCATGTTCCTCATGTTGATAAGAAAATAGGGCAGGAGGCCACATCCATTCAACTCTGTAACAACAGAAATTTCCTGGCTAAGGAGTGTCACCATTAGTAAGGAGAAATATCTGGAACCCTGGCTGGTACTGGTGAGATCTTCTGTTCATCTGTCCTAGCCAAGCTGAGCTCATTCTGCTTGCCCAACAAAATGGGGAAAAAATGAGCTTCTAATACCATCTGGATTCGTCTCTCTGTACTGCCCCAACTCCTTGGCACATTCTAGTGGAATGAAAAAGTTAATTTAGAATGCATCTCCATCAACAAGGCAGCTGTGAAAACAGCTCCCTGCTCAAAAGAATGCTGTCCATCTTCTATTCACAAAGCCGTTGGCAGCCCCAACCAGCAACAGAAAGTTACCCTATAGAGTTTGGAAGATGGCTGTTGAAAACCCATTCTGTATGTCACCATGATATATCACTGTATCTCAAGGATGCAACTATACCAGGACAACCAGTTGCTGAGAGGCAAAGCTCTTCATTTGAAGAGCTAGACGAAGGCAAATTTAATTTCCTCCTGGAGAAAATGTCACTGGTAAGAGCAGAGGCTTTAGGGTGAAATTTGGCTACATCTTCACATGAAGTTACTCCTGAAAGAGAAAGACATGATTTATGACCAAAAAGCCAACATTTCCCCACAGGGGGGTTATTTCATTTATGAAATAAAAGGGAAAGATATTTAAACAAAAAAAAATTGCTAGTTTTGTTGATGATCAGAATAACTTCCCTGCCATTTTGGCTGTAACAAAAGTAAATAAACTGAATTTAAAAAAGGAGATTTTTATGCCAGTGACTGAGAGGCAGGTGATTATTATCTCCCCAAACAAGACCCATGAATGACACTTTCTTCCCCAAACAAGGGAACAGTACTTGGTTTCTAGATACCAGATTTTCTTTCACATTTCTTAACAAACATTGAATTTCAGGTCAACATGCGCGCACACACACACATGATTTTGAGTAAGATTAGAATTACTAAGTGCCCTTATGTCAAGGAAATCTCCTTGTAAACATTTTATTTGGAAACATCAAAAATTGGTTATTTTATTAAGGACATGATTTATTATACTAGATTCTTTAGAACCAAAGAAGTTCAATAAAGCAAACAAAATAAGTAAGAATATCGTTTTTTTCTTTAGTAATGATTTGATTAGGCAGTTACAATGTTTTTATAAAGATGCTTGGCCAAGTATGTTCTTAATTTGATAAATCATCATGTAAGCTCTGCTTTGATCAATAAAATATTTTCTTCATGTCAGTTCCTGCAGACATGCAGGCAGCACATATGCATAAAACATAGAAATGTAAACTCTAGAGCTACCTCACTCTGTTGTTATAAGAATTAATACATTTGTATTAACTTAGCTGATTTAGTTGCTAGTATTACTACTACTCTTTTTAAAAATTTAAAGTGTCATCCCTTTTATTGTCCCTCAATTAAATGTCACTTTATGAATTTGGCTCATTCAACCCACTTTGCCCGATCTGTTTTTAAATCTTCCATCTAACCTGTTTGTACCTATCCCAGATTTATGTTATTTTCCTACTTGATGAACACTGCAAAAGGTCATGTTAGACAAAACAGTCTTGATGATAGTGCTTTGTTAATTTATGGTTAGAAACTGCCTTTAAAATAAAATCTACAACCCCCCCCCCCCCCCCCAAAAAAAAACCACCATGGCCAGTGTGGCTCAGTGGGTTGAGCATAGGCCTATGAACCAAAAGATCACCAGTTCGATTCCTGGTCAGGGCACATGCCTGGGTTGTAGGCCAGGTCCCCAGTAGGGGGCATGCAAAAGGCAAATGGTGGATATTTCCCTGGCACATTGACATTTCTCTCCCTCTCTTTCTCCCTTCCTTCCCTTTCTCTAAAACTAAATAAATAAAATCTATATATATAAAAAGAAACCACAATTACCTTACCTGAGTAAACAATGTTACTTTATTTGTTCAACATGTCATGTTATCTAACTACCTATCTGCATTCTTCTCCTTGCTGTAGTACTTTACCATATCAGTAAGAAAACCATGAAAATGTCATTAAATACACTGGGACTATGCCATCCTTCCAATCTACCACTTTAAAAACTCTACACAAAAGAAGAAGAAACTAAAGTTAAAACAAGAAAACAAAATGTAGGGAAGAATTTGCTTAAAGTAAAATTTACAAAAACCAATTAAACATAATCCAGTGCAGGAATTGTAATTCAGTTCAACAAATATTTATTGCATTCTGGAAAGTAGTGAGCCTCAGGAAAAAAAGGGGAACCCATCCAGGAGTTTTAATACTTCTGAAACTCTTTTTTGGGCCAGCTCTGTTATACTTTCTATACAGTACCTGACACAACTTTGATTTCAGCCATGTTACTTTCTGTTTGGTTCTTGTCTGTGTCAATTAATTGTGTTATTCAATAGCACTCAAGGGCAAAACTCTTGGCAGCCCCATAATATTTGCCAGTATCTGCTCCCCTGTCTTATAGACACATGGCCTTAGTTAACAGACAATGGGAGTCCCATTTCAGAAGGGACTGTATTTTTTTATTATGATGATATTTTATTGATTATGCTATTACAGTTGTCCCAATTTCCCCCTTAGCCCCCTCCACCTAGCACTCTCCACTCCCTCGGGCAATCATCACATCATTGCTCATGTCCATGGGTCATGGTATAAGTTCTTCGGCTATACCATTTCTTATAGTGTATTTTACATTCCCATGGCTATTCTGTAACTATCTATTTGTATTTTTTAATTCCCTCACCCCTTTACCCAGTCCCCCTTATCCCTCTGGCAACCATCAAGATGCTCTCCATATTAATGATTCTTCCTCTCTTCTTGTTTGCTTAATTTGTTTTTAGATTCAGTTGTCGGTAGATATGTATTTATTGCTATTTTATTGTTTAGTCTTGATCTTCTCTTTCTTAAATAAGTCCCTTTAACATTTCATATAATAATGGTTTAGTGATGATGAACTCTTTTAGTTTTTTCTTGTCTGGGAAGCTCTTTATTTGCTCTTCAATTCTAAATGATATCTTTGCTAGGTAGAACAATCTTGGCTGTAGGCCCCTGCTTTTCATGACTTTAAATATTTCTTGCCAATCCCTTCTAGCCTGCAAAGTTTCTTTTGAGAAATCAGCTGACAGTCTTATGATAATTCCCCTGTAGATAACTAACTGCTTTTCTTTTTCTGCTTTTAAGGTTCTCTCTTTATTTTTAACCTTTGGTATTTTAATTATGATGTGTCTTGGAGTGGGCCTCTTTGGATCCATCTTCTTTGGGATTCTCTGTTGCTTCCTGGACTTGTGTATCTATTTCCTTCACCAAATTAGGGAAGTTTTCTTTCATTAGTTTTTCAAATACATTTCCAATTTCTTGCTCTTTCCCTTCTTCTTCTGTCACCCTTATTATGTGAATGTTGGATAGCTTTAAGTTTTCCCAAAGGCTGCTTACGCTATCCTCATTTTTTTAAATTCTTTTTCCTTCTTGTTGTTTTGATTGATTGGTACTTGCTCCTTTATGTTCCTAATCACTGATTTGATTCTCAGCTGCATCCACTCTACTGTTGTTTCCCTGTAAATTGTACTTTGTTTCAGTTAGTCCATCCTTTTTTTCTGACTGGATATTTTTTATGATGTTGAGGTCTTCACTAACTTCCTTGATCACCTTTATAACCAGTGGTAAGTAGTGATTGGTGGGCTATCTATAAATTTCTGCTTTGAAAACTTGCTGAATCCATTTTCAACAAGAAGATAATATTTTATTGTTCAGACTGATATAATCAAGCCATGACAATAATGGAAACTCTTAGAAAGTAAGGAGTAGGTAAATTTAACTACAGGCTGAGTTATATTTTATACAGGTAGTAAGTGGCCATTTTTTGAAATGGGGCAAAGCTGATCACTTCATTATTTGATTAGATTATTCTGATTATACCTAGTTGATCAGGTAATTCTCTGCTAATTCTCAGAATACATTGGAAAATCAAACTAGGATACAAAGAATAGAAATCAAACAACACTTGCCTATTGTGTACATAGAGTGCTAATTGACCATTCTCCTGTTACATTCAAGGTTATTAAGGAAGATAATTGTATCTTAAGAAACTTTGGACCAGCTAGAGAGAAAGTAACAGTACAGATGTAGAGAGAGGTATATTTTGCCTTGAAAAACTCGTTATATTATTTGTGAAGAGGTCTCTGTTATCCTGTGAGTATGTAATTTTTACATACTCACATTCCTGAGTGGAATGTAATTTTTACAAATATAATGACATACAAGGCATATTATATAGTTTGTAGGAAATTTCTTATTTTCTGGTAGATCTTTTATAGTAAAAATTAGGTGAGTATCTATGATCTCCATTCATTTATTTCAAAGAGAAGCATGGTGGCTTCTATTGTGGAATATTTCTGAGGGTCAACCTACATATTCCTCTGATTAATGCCATGCAGGCAAATTTTTCCATTTGTAAGAGAAAAATGATCAATGTTTCCTGTAGGAGCTATTGAATTTACCTCACAACTTTCAGCAGGCTCAATTCTTGAACATTAAGAACCTGCATACCACTTGATTTCAGAATTCAGTGAACTGAATCCCACTGACAAGAAACTGTAGTCACATAATCCTTTGTGTCTAATCTTGAAGCAGGCAAAATGACTCAAGTTGTTGTGGTGCTGTCAGCAAGAAGGCTTCTTTTTTCCCTCAGGTCTGAGAATATGCAGTAAATCTTTCTTGGCTATAAAGAAATGCAATGTTCTGTCCTGCCTCTATCCTTTTTAAAAAATAACAATTTGGGAAGCCCAGAGAAATTTTGGTATATATTTATTGAGTGAATGGAAATGATTAACTCAAGACTTTTATGAGTATAAAGATGGGGGATTAATAGAAATACTCGAAAGAAAGGAGGTCAGGAAGAGAATGATGTTAGGGGATGAAGGATCTGCTGAGACACAAGTAAGAAACAGTTTTCAGTGGGAAATTTCAATAATAAGGCACCAGATGAGAGAGTGTTCTTGGATCCCTTTTCCTTATATATCACTGGAGCAATATATTCAGACTGAGAAATATAGCCCCAGGATGCTAGAGATAAAAGAGAAATGACCTTTTAAAAAACTTTGTAAATTTGGAAATCAAATTTGCAAAGTAAGAGCATGGTTTTGAAAAGAGGTAAGGAACCCTTGTTTTGCCAGATAATAGACGTGGGACTTAGCTAGGCTGCCAGCTCTCCCTGAGTTTCTTCATCTGATAATTGGGCTAATAATAGCGCCCTCATGAGGTTATCCACTTAACACTGAACCCATACACTACACATACATTTTAAATACTTGTTATTGTAGTTTGTAAAATTTACACAATAATATTGAAATGTTATAAATAATTTTTTAAAAATACATAAAATTAATTGAATTTTTAAAATATTTCACCCGCTATTTATTAAGCATTTAATATTTACTAAGCACTGCTATCTGCTGCAGATGCAAAGAAAAATAAATAATGGCCCCTATTCTGAAGAAAGGCACAACTTAGTAACATAGACTGTTAGCTCTTATTATTTCCTTCTTTCCCTCCGTTTTCATAGATGTTTTAATATGATAGTAAATCTTCTGCACATATTTTTTTCTTTGCCTTTTTAATATCTCATTTTTCCTTTACTCCTAATTTTCTTGGAATGAAGTCAGCTATTTCTTCCCTGTTAATCATTTGACTTGATATTCAAATTCCAAGTATTCTGGGTATCAACAATTACAACAAAACCCTCAATCAATTTAAAATATCAACAAATGTCAAAATATTAATGAGGATTAAATTAAATGATTATTTTGGGAGATGAAAGAATTCCATTTCCCCAGGAATAAATTTAGTTCAAGATTAGTTGCAAAACAACAAGAATGATAAAGAAAATGATTTTGTTTTTTATTTTGTCCTCTCACATGTCAAGGTAGCATGAATGGACCCAAGCATAAGAATCAATTTTTTTTTAAATTTAATATTAGATGGAAAAATCTGAGAAAAGGTGAAATAGCATGGATGCTTTTTCTTTGACTATATAGAAAGTAGCGTAACAGTAGTAGTATGAAAAATATTGCCGAACTAACATTTTAGCAAACTACGTAGTGGTGCTTTTCTTTTCTTTCCCAGTTTTTTCCATTTTTTTTTTTTTTTTTACAAAAGATGGGGCTTACGGAGGATGCGTAGCGGGGTGATATGACTTAAGTGTACTCCACTGAGGTCGAGCAGGACAGTGCTGGAAGAGGACGGAAACAAGCTTAGAAACCCTGTGCCTTGTCCCTGAGTGTTAGAAGGAGACCAGACCTAAAAAGTCTGAATCTTGCTCAGGGATCTAGATGACGTCTCGTAACAACCAGGTATGACGTAGTGCTCATGCCTCGCTGAGACTGCCCAGAAATGTGGTCAACCAGCTCATCAGTTACGAAATTGAAACTTAAAACTCAGATTTCACATGTAAGCTCTGATCAATCTGAGAAAACATTAAAGTATTGTTTAAAAAAATGGAAATTGTATTCTTTTGAGTTTCTAATAAACTTAGTTACCTAAAAATAAATAAATAACCAACCAAACAAATAAATAAATTTTAGAATAGTTCTAGATTTACAAGAAAACATACGTGGGGGGTTTTGAAGTAAAAAATAATGTTTTGGCGTCCCAGATTCCAAGGGTTGAGTGATTTCATTAAAGATTTAAAACTTGTAGTTATTTTACAAATTAATATGTAATAAACTTCCTGAAATTGCTTGATGTCTTTACACAGTAAACTTGTAGATGAGCCTTAATCTATCATTATGAACAAATAATTTCTACTGTTAATTTTCATTAAAATTCAATTGCCCTGCTAAATAACATATGATTACCTCCTAATCTCCACCAGATTTTCTCTTCAAGAGTCAAACACAGGCAGAATCAGTGATTTTATCAAAATATTCTAATCATCATCTTTACTTCTGCTATAATAGTAATATTTACTTTGTATCATTCCTGATGATCCTATTTAGGAAATATCACAATGATTACACCACTACTTGTAATTACAATAAGAAATATTCATATGAGCACTTTGCAGTGCTCACTTCTGGTCCCTACCACCACGTACACAGGGGCTCCAACAGACTGTGTGAGCTTATTGCTGGTTCTAATTCCATGATGTGGCAGTTTTTCACCCAAATGTGAACTGACTTACTTTTAAGAAACAGTGGGATATTTTTCACATTTTGCCTTCAGAGTTAAGCAGGGCACTCTTGACTCCTGTTCATTTTTGCGCCCATTGGCCAAGAGGGTCTTGATTTGCTATTGAGTGTACCATTATGGTTTAGAAAGCTAGTAGAGAGTTCAAGCAAATTCCTGCTCTGCCATCGCCTGCCTCATTGCATTGGTCATGACACTCAGCCTCTCTGAGTCCAATTTTCTCATCTGTAATAATAGTATTTATCGTTCATGATATTATTGGAAGGACTACATGAGATAACACAGCATAATTCTTAGTTCATAATATGCTTCTGGTATATCCTTATAAAGGTTGTAGAAATACAGACAGAAAAAATGGAATTCAGAAAGAGAAATCACTTTTAAAAAGGGAAAATACAGAATCAATTTTATATTTGTGTCTGAAAATTTTTTTTAATGGAAAGAGAAAAGTCTAACTGGTTCCTTCAATTTTGTATAAGGTAAAGTGACCTCTTTAACTTGGAATTTGCTGAATAGGAAAGTGCAACCAATAACCTCTAGCTCACAGTGTTGTTATAATGATTAAATGAGGTGATATATATAAAGTGGGTATGATGGTATCTGTATATGTGTGCACAAAATATAATCTTTCAGTAGGTTGTAGCATAGTCGTATGAATGGGTACAGCATACTCTAGAAAATAAAGACTGGAACTAAGATAAAGGCACCCAGGTTAAAGACATAAACTTGGGAATCTAAAACACTTATTTTTAAAAAATGTAATAACATCTAAGATAGCAAGGAAATAAAAATGGCCTTCAATCTTTATAAATTAAGATTCCTACGTTCTTACTCAAACCTTATTCATTCTGATTCAGAGTCTTCAGGGTGAGGGTCACAGGTGAGGGTCAATTTCACATTTGAGCATTAAGATGGAATTTAGGGGATGATCTTTACATTCAAAAGGATTCCTAAGAAGAATGCCCAAGACACCTGAAAAGTTCAGATGTTTGTGAGGCGGAGTAAGGAGAGGAAAATTTTAATAAAGGGATGTACAACAAAATCATATTTTACTAAAAAAAACGGGGTCAAAAATGATTAAAATGAAGCACAAGTCTTAACTGATTTTACATGGCACACCATTTTGATTACCTTTGTGTAAATAAATCACACATATGGATAAGTTTCCCTTGCTGGCACAAGTGGGAAAAGTCAATACAAGAAAATATATTTGCCAAAAATATGCTTCTTAAAAAACTCCCCTTTTTAGCTTTGGGCCATGAAAACAATTTGATAAAAAAGATGGGATATACAGTGACCCTTAAATGCACCTGAATCATGAACTCATGTATCAAAAAAGAGAAACTATTAGAAAGTCCAGATAACTGTATCACATCACAGATATAAGCAGTGGCTGCTCACAAAGTATGAAAGAAAGAGAAGTTCACTTTTTTATAGCCCTTGTAGTGCCGTGCAAGGTATTTATTTTCCTGGCCATTTGAGACATACAGGGTTAGAATTTCAGTAATTCCTTATTCTGTTATTTCCATGTTGAAAGTGTATTGGATGAAATGACCCACTCAAAATGCAAGAATCAGAAGTATACTTTCTAGTCTCACTTTAGGAAAATAGTTTAAAGGACGAGTCATTAAATGCAAAACCTGCTGTAGAAGGGAGGTTTTACATTGTAAAAATTATCAGATCCCTTCACTGTTGTTTGGCCTTTCTAGGTGCATGCATACGCACTCACCTTCTACCACTGATCTATGCTTCTGGAGGAAATACTATCCTGACTAGTAAAGACCTCTCTGTGACCAGAATGCTCTACAAGCAATTGACAGTACATGTTTAAGGATGTATCATTCATAGGCCCTTGGGGAGAATGTTTAACATTTCCTTAAAACTGGCATGAGTTTCTACTAGGGCTACTGTCATACCAGAGACAGATATCACAGAGTACAAGCTTGCATAAAAAAACAAAAACAAAAACCCTTTTAACCTGTCATTATTCTGATATACTTATCAGTGTAGACACTGCAAGATAATCTAGTATCAATTGGCAATGCTTTCTAAAATTTAAGTTCTAAAGTGTCTCTAAAGTATAGTTTTTTAAAGCTAAACTGAGTCTGTATGGAGCTCATAACCATTGTTTAATTGGTCAAATTGCAGGTTATCTAATTTATGAATATGCTTCAGGTGTAACGTATGATTCATTCTGAAGTAACTATCATCATGGTGCACTCTGGTTTTCTGGAAGTTTGACTAAGCAGCTATACTTTTCCCTGTTTTCAAGGAGATGACATACTATAGTCTTCCCGCATGAAACCCCTTCTTCCTGGACAGCCCTTATGTTTACTCTAATTTATAATCTGGTTTAGCCTCTAATTCAAAATACCCACTATTTTATGTTAGCCCAGACAAAGAGCCTTCAAAGCTCTAAGTATTCAACCTACCTGTGTATTTTTAGACATGACTAACTCTTTAAGAGAGTGAAGGCTTTTGCTGCCGTATTTGTTCACAAAAGTTAGGAGTGAGTGTCAAAGCAACTTCTATGAGAAAAGATATATCAAACAATTAAACACTATAGATTTATTTTAACTATGTGTTCTGTGAACTCCTTATATAACTTTCTACCAGAACATGCCACATCATGTTTTAATTTTTCCCTGTGGCCACAAGCACTGGCATAAACACTTCTTTATAATCCAAAGGTGCTTTGTATGAAGTAGGTGATTAATAATATTTGATAATTTCATCAACTTGTTATTCAACTTCTTTTGTCACTTAAAAAGATTTGGTGCATCCTTTCTATATCCCTATTGATAATCTAACAACAGAATATATAGCCATGATATAATGTGGCAAAGTCCCTGTCTTCTGGAAACCTCCATTCTGTAGAGGTAGTATAGGCATAGAAGAAGACAGAGTGACAAGCAAAATAAATAACATAATTGCAGACAGTGGTAAAAGTAAGAAAAAATATAGTTAATATGAATAAATAAATGAATATATGCAAGAATGAGTAGCCTGAAATTACCTGATGGGCACCTTTACTATAAGCTGTTTTCTTGAGTGACAGTAAAAAAAAAAATAATAATAAGCTTAAGTTAAAACACATTTTCTTTTATTTATTTTATTATACTTATTCCTCTTCTTATTTTTATTATTATTTTGAATTATATTAAGGCTAGATATAGGAACAGTTTGCTAAACACTAAACTGGGTTACCAAAGTGTAGTTACATAATACTGATTCTTGAGCTATTTAAAAATAGACAGTACTTTTGTGAATTGCTTGGGTTAGGTTCTAATCTGCCTAGAGGCTGAAAGATAGAGAGAACTCAGAAGGCCTCCTCCAACCAAGACTTCTTGTTTCTACACTCAGCATTTAGACCAACTGCAAACTTCGATGAGCCAGAAACACCAGGTAGCAAAGGAGGTAAAGTAGGAGTAACAAGATAGAAGGAGTAAACAAGATAGAAGGATTAATAAGATAGAAGGAGTAAAATTATCTGACAGCGGTGTGTGTGAACAAGGAGTGCCCTTTCTTTCTATGCATCCTGCAACATCAATTCATGTGAGGACCAATTCCCTTTTCTCCCCAATATATATTTCAATTAGAAGTGCATTAGGCAGCATACAGCGATAATCCTGTGAATTAGTAGGAGAGGGTCGTCAACTTGCCAGGTTCTCATACTGCAGCTTCCTTCATAAATCATCACTGAGAGTAAAGTCCAAAGACCATGGAAACGTGAAGGGATGTTCTGTGGCCCTGGATTACTGAGTGTCATGGCATTGGGCAGATCCATAGACCATTGATATTGGTCATCCATTTATAGTACCAATGAGACACCCATCGTACCTATCTCCATGGAATCTTGAGACATAACTTTGTTGCTTTGGTGCTCTGCTTGGGAAAAAGGCAATTATGGGAAAACAGAAAGTCCCTCTGCCTGGCCTGCAACGTTCTTACAAACACCATAAAACCATCTCTTCAGTTGTTGCCGAGGCCTAAAGGGACCCATTTTCTTTGGCTTATTTTCTTATTTCCCCATCTCCAATGTCTTTTTAGCCTTAGGAAAATCTCTTTATCTTTCCTTTTCCTGCCATTAAAGGTATTCACTAGCATAGCTGTTTTAAAATTCTTATAAAAGATAGGAAAATAAATTTTAAGTAGTTTGTGTTTTGCACTCTTAAATGTCTGTGACTAAGCACCTACATTCTAACTTGCAATGAGAGAAAGGAAAAAGAGAGGAAGAACATCTCTCAGTAAATTATTCTCACACAAACATACCATAAGTACAAGGAGAGGAGAAGAAAGAGAAAGAACATATGATTTAGTCAAATTCAAAAGGACTAGGAAAATGTAATACAGGTATCTTACTTAATAGTTCATATTTCCCTTCTTCACTATTTTCAACTATATTATCTATCCATATCTGAAATGCACGCATCTCCCTTTTTCCTATCCATTCTTGCCCTAAAATGTACTAGAACAGGAAAAACCTAATGCAGGTTTTTATTGAAGTAAATCATCCAAAAATATCTATTTGCAGTGCAGTGAAAATCTATTCTAGGCTGAAAACAAGAATGTTTCCAGCCAGCCTTCTTCAGCTGCAATGCACTGGCCCCTCTCTGCAACATTCTGTACCAAAAATGTTGCAGCAGGCCAAGAAGTGTGGCTGCTGAAACAGAAAAGCCCATGAGTGGGTCCCCACCTGTCAGAAACAGAAGCAGCCCAGGAAAATTTGGCAGTGGCCAGAATTCTGAACTTGAGGAGCTCTGTTTGTACCTGGGAAAAGAACCTGCCACTCTGCAGGTATGTGAAAAAAGGATGTGCAGCTCTTGGCACTGAGGTCTGCACTATAATCTCCTGGGCTGACTCAGAATCTAAGGCGTGGACCATAGAATTTTCCTAATTGCATTTCTCAAAGGGATAAGAATAAAAAAATTACAAGCATCCTACTGCTTACTAGTGATTCTGAATTTGAAATCCAACTTGAGGTAGCCATCATTTAATCAAGGTCAAAAAGGAGTCTAAATAATATCTTGCTCTGAGGTGATGTTAATGTAGCACACACTCTCCAAGGTCAAGACAATCAATATGACAGGGTTCAGCTTTGTGACCAGTGAGTCAAACTGTTAAAAATATAAGGATGCTAGCCTTAAGATACCCTAATACTTGTTCTTGGTCAGAAAAGGACTCTGAAAAGAATAACATGTTTCTCTAAAAATAATTAAACCTATCTGGACGAGGGATTGACACACTTTCTCTGTAAAGGTCTGGATAGTAAATATTTTAGGATTTGTAGGCCCATACATTAGCAGTACTCCCTCTGTTGCATATTCTCTGTTGTTTATTTTGTTTTATTTTAGGTACAACACTTTAAAAATGTTAAAACCATTCTTACTTTGAGAATTTTATAAAAAGCAGGCCTTGGACCAGATTAGAGCCACCGGGCATAATTTGCCAGCCTCTAATCTAGAGCATTTCAAACCCATGCTGTATGTGACCTTAAAAGCACATGCTTATTAGGATGCAATGATGAGTAAGAGTGGAAGGAGATACTTAAATACTCTGGAAGGTCACACTTTAGGGGCATGTGGAGCAAAACCACTGCATGAAAGTTTCTTTTAAATGCACTGAGTATCTTGGTTTTCACAGTGTCAGAAATAGCACAGGAACAATTGCCTCAAACTGAGGAGATAGCACCAGGCCCGGTGCTCAAAGGAAAGTTGGTTTTTGCAATGGGCATATGTCATGAGGGTGGCTATTGATCTCTCATTCGTGGCGTCATCTAGTAATTCCAATTCATGCCTTTTCTTTTAAACTTTCACAAGAGGTTTTTGTCAGTTTTTTCTCAGTAACAGATAAACCTGACTCTGGGTGGACCCTAGTTTCCTACCCCAAAAAGAGCCCCTCGACAGAGGCAATGCATGGGTGTATTTAACTGCAGTTAGTCCATTCTCCCTCCCCCCACCCCCATCACCCAAATAACATCCTTTTCCACTGTCCTGTTAAAGACCCAATGAAATACCATTTTATTTTTTCTTCTCTAGACAATTCAATTGTTTACATAAGTTTGAAGATGACTCCTCTCCTCCTGGTGTCTTGCTTTTCAAATGCAAGCTACATAATTTGTGAGACCCAATGAAGATGTGGGACCCTTTATTAAACATTATTAAGAATTTCAAGCATTATTAGAGTGATAAGCCATGCCTGGGGCCATTCTGAGCCCCGGGTCCCGTGCGACTTCTCAGGTACCATGTCCACACAGCCGGCCTGAATGGAGGTAATAATGCACACCTGCTCTCACAAGCTTCACATGGGAAGATGCCTGTGAAAATACTTAGTTAAGCACAGTGTGAAAAACTAATTTACCAGGATTTTTAAAATCTCAATAAATTGTTGTTATAAGCTCTGAATGTGTTTTCTTGTTTATTTTAATTTTTTTACTATTTTCCATCTCTGTGTTATAAATAAACTAAAAACCAGGAAACTGGTCTTTCTTTCATAATCCTCCTTGCCTAGGGCTGATGTCTATTATGATGTTGGTAATCTAATAGGGCCCAATAGATGGGCTAACTAATATATGAATGGTCAGAGAAAAAATTCTTCTGCTGTGATGTCTTTAGATTCAGGCAACATAGAAATGCACTCAACTTTTCATGTTTGCTTTGATTGTAAAAATTTTATAAGCTTCTCTAGAATTAAATTAATTTGCACATTTCTATTCATAGTTGATTTATTTAAATTTTTAAAGCTTGTGCTAATACTAAACAGAAAGTTATTTTTTGCAGTCAGAAGGAATTCTTGTAGTTCAACTACTGTGTTACTGAAATAAAATAAAATTCAACAACTAATTGAATTACTGGCTACCTCAAAGCAGATATTCTGTGAGTTCCTGTGAAAGTGATTCATACCCAAACACTATAGGTCTGTTTGAGAAGTTAAGGGAGTAAATAGATCATGAGGAATTTCAGTTAAATTAAACTATGCGTGCAAATAAGAATGTAGTTAGTGTCAAAGGTCTATATTTGTCAGGAAAAAACTGCTTTTTCTCTTTTATGGTTGTAGGGAGAACTGCTGACATATACAATAACCATTCAAAGTCTAATGTGCTATTAAATGAAAATGAGCTATAAACATAGAGCTGGAATTCCTTTTCAATAATCCTATTGGCTTTCCTGATTCTGTTACTGTATTATTATTATTATTGTAGCCTGTAGGATGATTAGTCTACAAACACAGTATTTTTAGTACAGCACAGAATACTTGCAAGTAAAGTTAAAACCAAGTATTGCTGATAATATTCGTATTGTTAATTAATGCTTTGAGGAAATATGGCAGCTGTAACCCTGTGTGCTTAGTGAACCTCTGAATGTATATCCACATAGAATATTCAGGTTGTTAAATTAATGAAACTCCCTTGTGAGACTGATTTTTAAAATGTGTATGATTTTCACAGTTAAAAATTATTTCTGCCTCAGAGTGTGGAAAATTCTCTAATTCCTAAGTGGACAGGTATATTTGCAAGAACTCTGAAGAAGTAGACACTTCTAATTTGCTTTAAGCAAGTAGAAAGGTGGCTATTGGTATTACGATCTTGGACATAAATTCATTTCTTTTCAGTAAGATTTTTTTGTAATCCATTTTTTGACGTTCATTTATTTATGGTTTTAACCACATAGAATTGTTCAAGTAATTCAACCTACACTCGAAATGTCCTGTGATTCGTAACTCAGCTTTTACTGTGCTTATTTTGTATTCTATAACCACAAATTACATATACACAGAGTAGAATCAGAGAAGAGCTGAAACTTCTCTATTTAGTATTGCTAAATGAGAGAACTAAAGCAAACCAGTAATGAGTTCGAAGCCCTTCATTCACGGGGGAAGAGAACCCGTGGGTGCGGGGCACAGCGTCTCACCAGCCGTGCAGCACTCATCTCGCGGGATTTGGGACCTGAGCAGGGCTTTAGAAGCGGCCACTCTGTAACAGCGCGTGGTGGTCTAGGCTTGTTTATCGGACCTTATTTAGAAAACATGAGGAGCACGAAACCAACAATTGAGCCCAGAGCTGGCTTTGCGTTTGGGGATGGGCTTACTGGATACACTGCGAGTGCGAGGCACTTAAAGCAACGTGGAAGTTTGATTTGCTGACGTGGCACGAGTGACTCCAACGTGGGCCTAGGACTTTATTTCAACAGGCCCCTCAGATTGGTATTAGCGTCTTCCCAGTACGTTGTGGAAGGCACACAGGCCGGGGCTGAGGAGATGATCTGCCGCGGTGCAAGTGCAGGAAGCCGAGCCTGTCACTTCATGGCACTCACAATTCCTGCAAGGAGACCGACACTTAACCAATTAACTGGGACACTCTGCTGAGTCCACAGGTGACGAAGCCTGCACTCTGGAAGCTCAGGAGCATGGCCGATTAATTCTTCATGTAGAGGTCAGGACAATCATTACAGAGGAGGTAATATTTGAAACAGGTTTGGAAGGAGTGGAGTTTCACCTAGCAAAGATTAATGGCATTCCAGTCAGAGTGAATCGTGCGAGCAAAGGCAAGGAGACCTGAAACTACGTGATATTTTTCTTGATTTTAAGTCTGGAAGTTTCTTTTATTGGTAATCTGAGCTTTTTGTGCCTGTGAGAAAAGGTTTTAACAAAATGATGAGGGGCTTGGGTCAGAGTTCTGTCTTCTCCCTCCCCTTCAGGTCTAGCTGGAAGCTTCCATCTTGGTTACTTGGGGGGATACATTTTGAACTTTGAGCTGTCAGTCCAGGTGCCTTGACCTCTCAGAGCTGGAACCTGTGACAACGAGATAGGCTAACCAGGCAGTGTCTCCCAGAAATCCAGCTCTCCAGCATAAGTGACACAAAAAAGAAGCAGGGATGAAATCTTTCATTAAGCTGGTGTATCCTCAGAAAGACCATCTATTTGGTTATGCTCCTTGGAAGGCCAAGGAACTAGTTGGGAAACTAGTTCCACCTGATCCTAACAAAAAATTATTTGTTTGTTGGTGTTAGCTAGAGATGCTTCTTGTTATCTGCAATTCTGATACAGTAAGAAAAGAAATGACTTCTCACAAGTTACAAGGGAGGCTGCTGAATGAGGTTATGGCTAAGCACCTTAGAAGCTTAGAAGGAATGAGATTACAGCTAAGTCAAGGTTAATGTGAAGGCTTGAAGTAAAATCACAGCCAGCCAAGGTGGTAGAGGCTGTTTGCTGGACTTTTAGTTAATTCTTCGTTTATTATAAAGTGGCTAGAATCAGAGCTATGAACCTAACAGGTGAGGTTCAGATAACATCAGATATTTCTCTATCAAGTAGCTCAATATGGAGACTCAATGAGTATTGACGCAGTCTTTATATTTTAAAAAAATCTGTAAGATTTGTACATTTTAACATATCTCACTGAAATGGTTTCAAAATAAAGTTAGAGGCTATGAATTCAATATGCAGTTTCTCTCAAAATTTTACTACTTACTAGCTTTCATTCTCCTTTGATTCTTCTAGACAGACTAAGTAAGTCTAAATTTGACTTTTATTTTTGTTAATTTGTCTTAAACCAATTTTGATTGAGTCATTAGTTATTAATGTCACTGAAATTTTCCCCTTCTTTTGAGATTCCAATTTGGTAAACAAGTCTCTGTTGTACGTTTGCTTTAAAGTGTTTGAGCATTTGATTTTTGAATAAATGCATGTATAAAAGGAGAATGAACTTTTGAACAAGTACAAATAAGTATTCAAGAAAAGCTAGCTATTTGAAAATATACTGCTAATTTGTATATATTGCAAGTATAGGGAATGATTTGCCTTAGTTTATATGAATGGTGTTTTTTCTTTCTGAACAAAAATTAAAGGGTATTTTTTTTTTTGAGCCAATGTATTACTTCATAGTTACTTGTTTTTCACTTACAGACTGAATTATTTTATAACACATATTGATGTAGATTTGGGGGGAAACTTTTTATTCATTATATTGTTATGGAAAGCCAGACTCAAGACACGATTCAGGGAACGGAGTAAGCCTTTATTCACACGCGCGGGCTCAGAGGAGGCAGTCTCCAAATTCTGAGCCCCGAATCGGGGTTAGATAGGGGTTTATAAGCCCTAGCATTCCGGGCGGGAAACGGATGGGCTTCCCAGGTGGGGGAAGGGATTAGCATTCAGGTGGGAGATTGATGAGATTGATGTGCTACCCAGGCGGGGGGGGGGGGGGGAGGGATGTGAAAACGGGCTACAGGAACAGATAAGCAATGATTAACAGTTAACCTGGGAGGGGTCTCTGGCTAGGCTGCTCCTCTTAAATCATCTTGCCCTTATCAATATGATGTGATAAATTAATATTTTGTTGAATACTTGATATGACATATGAAATGCTTTTGCAGAGGTAAAAATGAACAAGACACAATATTGTCTTCAGACAGCATATACTACAGTATGTAAGAAACTACAACTCAATTATTTATAACAGATCGATGTGTGATAGCTCATAAAACTGGTAAAAGTCTTATATAGGAGTGAGTTAGAGAAGGCTAAATGGTTTTATAGTTTTGGACAGAGGTCATGAGGAATGGCTTCTTGAAAGGAATTGCATTTATTTCTTTTTTTGCATTCTATATATTTTTTTATTTATTTTTTCAAATACATTTGTCTCTGCCTTCCCCCCACCACATTCCCTTGCCCTCTCCCTCCTCACCCACTCTCAATCCCTTTGGTTTGTCCATGGGTCCTTGCTATATGTTCCTTGACTTGACCCTTCCCTTCCTTTTCCCCGCCCACCCCTCCTTCCTTCCCTCTTGTCTCTGTTGGTTTCTTTTCCTTTCAGTGTTGCTGGTCTTATTTTCCTTGCATCTTTGTATTGTTGGTTAGGTTCCCCTTATAAGTGAGATCATATGATATTTGTCTTTCGCCCCCTGGCTTATTTCTCTTACCATAATGCTCTCCAGTTCCATCCATGCTGTCGCGAAGTTTAGTAGTTCTTTTTTTATTTCTGCTGCTTAGTATTCCATTGTGTATATGTACCATCATTTTTTGATCCAATCATCTACTGATGGGCATTTAGGTTGCTTCCAACACTTGGCTATTGTAAATTGTGCTGCTATGAACATTGGGGTGCATAGGTTCTTTTGAATTGGCATTTTGGGATTCTTAGGGTATAGCCCCAGCAGGGGAATTACTGGATCAAAAGGCAGTTCCATTTTCAGCTTTTTGAGGAAATTCCACACTGCTTTCCACAGTGGCTGCACCAGTCTGCATTCCCACTAACAGTGTACGAGTGTTCCCTTTTCTCCACAGCCTCGCCAGCACCTCTGGTTTGTTGATCTGTTTATGATGGCCATTCTGACTGGTGTGAAGTGATATCTCATTGTAGTTTTGATCTGCATTTCTCTGATGGCTAGTGATGCCGAGCATCCTTTCAAATGTCTCTGGGCCCACTCTATCTCTTCCTTGGAAAAGTGTCTGTCCAGGTCCTTTGCCCATTTTCTGATTGGATCGTTTGTCTTCTTGGAGTGGAGTCGAGTGAGTTCTTTATATATCTTGGAGATCAAATCTCTATCTGATGTATCATTAGCAAATATATTTTCCCATATGTTTGGCTCCCTTTATTTTCTGCTGATGTTTTCTTTTGCCGTGCAGAAGCTTCTTATTTTGATGAGGTCCCACTTGTTTATTCTTTCCTTTATGTTCCTTGCTTTAGGAGGCATATAGGTGAAAAAATTGCTGCATGGGATATCTGAGTTTTTCATGCCAATGTTCTCCTCTAGGACTTTGATCCTGTTGCGACTTATATTTAACTCTTTTATCCATGTTGAGTTTATTTTTGTGTATGGTGTCAGCTGATGGTCAAATTTCAGTTTTTTGTATGTAGCCGTTCAGTTCTCCCCACACCATTTGTTGAAGAAGCTATTATTACTCCATTTTATGCTTCTGTTCCCTTTGTCAAATATTAGTTGCCCATACAGACCTGGGCTTATTTCTGGGCTTTATATTCTGTTCCACTGGTCTATGGGTCTGTTCTTATCCCGGTACTAGATTATTTTGAGTATAGTGGCTTTGTAGTATAGTTTGATGTCCTGTATTGTGATGCCTCCTAATTTGTTTTTCTTTCTCAAAATTGCAGTGGCTATTCGAGGTCATTTATGGTTCCATATAAATTTTTGAAATGACTGTTCTATTTCTGTGAAATATGTCATTGGTATCTTAATAGGGATTGCGTTGAATCTATAAATTGCTTTGGGTAGTATGGACTTTTTCATAATATTAATTCTTCCAATCCAGAGCATGGTATATGCTTCCATTTATTTGTGTCTTCCTTAATTTCTTTCTTGAGTGTTGTATAGTTTTCTGCGTACAGGTCTTTTACCTCCTTGGTTAAATTTATTCCTAAGTACTTCATTTTTCTTGTTCCTATATCGAATGGTATTTTTTTTTTATGATTTCTTCTTCTATTTCATTGCTGGTGTACACAAATGCCTTCAATTTCTGAATATTGACTTGGTATCCTGCTGTTTTGCCAAATTCACTTCTTAGGTTGAGTAGTTTTTTGGTGGAGTCTACAGGGTTCTCTATGTACACTATCATGTCATCTGCAAACAATGATAGTTTTACTTCCTTCTTTCCTATTTGTATGCCTTTTATCTCTTTCTCTTGTCTGACTGCTATGGCTGGGACTTCCACTATGATGTTGAAAAGAAATGCTGAAAGCGGAGATCCTTGTCATGTTCCTGATCTTAGTGGGAAAGCTTTTAGTTTTTGCCCGTTGAGTATGATGTTGGCTGTAGGTTTTTTATATATGGCCTTTATTATGTTGAGGAATGCCCCATTTATTCCCATTTTGCTGAGTGTTTTGATCATAAATGGGTGCTGTACCTTATCGAATGCTTTTTCTGTGTCTATCGAGATGATCATGTGGTTTTTGTCTTTTGTTTACGGGATGTATTACGTTTATTGACTTGCATATATTGAACCATCCCTGCATGCCTGGGATGAATCCCACTTGATCGTGGTGGGTAATCTTTTCAATGTATTGCTGGATGCAGTTTGCCAATATTTTGTTGAGGATCTACGTTCATCAGTGAAATTGACCTGTAGTTTTTTCTTTGTAGGGTCGGTATGTGGTTTTCAAATTAGGGTGATGCTGTCCTCATAGAAAGAGTCTGGGAGTCTTCCCTCCTCTTGGATTTTTTGGAATAGTCTGGGAAGGACAGGGGTTAGCTCTTCCTTAAATAGTTTGTAAAATTCTCCTGTGAAACTGTCTGGTCCAGGGCTTTTTTGTGCCGGGAGTTTCTTGATTACTGCTTCAATTTCCCCAGCTCTTATTGGTCTGTTCAAGCTTTCTGTTTCTTCCTCCTTCAGTGTTGGAAGATTATACTTTTTTAGAAATTTGCCCACTTCATCAAGGTTTGCAAATTACTTGGCATATAATTGTTCATAGTAGTTTCTGACAATCCTTTGTATTTCTGTGGTATCAATTGTTATTTCTCCTCTTTCGTTTCTGATATTATTAATTTGGGTCCTCTCCCTTTTTTCTTGATGAGTCTGCTTAAAGGCTTGTCGATTTTATTTATCTGTTCAAAGAACCAGCTCCTGGACTGGTTGATCCTTTGAATTGTTCTTTTTGTCTCTATATCATTCAGTTCTGCTCTAATCTTGACTATTTCCTCCCTTCTACTTGCTCTGGGATTTATTTGTTGTTGCTTCTCCAGTTCCTGAAGTTGTAGTGTTAGGTCTTTTATTTGAAATGTTTCTATCTTTTTTAGGTGAGCCTGTATTGCTATGAACTTCCCTCTCAGATCTTCCTTTGCTGTGTCCCATAGGTTTTGGCCTGTTGTCTGTTCATTTTCATTTGTTTCCAGAAATTTTTGATTTCTTCTCTTATCTCATTATTGACCCATTCATTGTTTAATAGTCTCTTGTTGAGTCTCCATGAGTTTGCAAGTTTTTGAAGTTTCTCTTTGAGGTTGATTTCCAGTTTTAAGCCCTTGTGGTCTGAGAAAAAGTTTGGTATTATTTCAGTTTTCCTGAATTTGCTGAGGCTTACTTTGTGTCCTGTCATGTGTTCTATCTTTGAAAAACTTCCATGCACATTTGAAAAGAATGTGTATTTTGCTTTTTTAGGATATAAGATTCTATATATGTCAGTTAAATCCATTTGATTCTTTGCGTCATTCAGCTCCACACTATCCTTGTTGATGTTTTGTTTCGAAGATCTCTCCTTTTTTTTCAGTGGGGTGTTAAAAATCCCCTACTATCAGTGTGTTGTTGTCTATATCTTTTTTGAAGTCGTCCAATATTTTCCTTATATATTTGGGTGCCCCTATGATGGGTGCATAAAAGTTTACAATGTTTATGTCGTCTTGATAGATTCTTCCTTTAAGTACTATAAAGTGCCCCTCTGGGTCTCTTTTTTTTGGCCTTTGTTTTGAAATCAGTATTGTCTGATATAAGTATTGCAACCCCTGCTTCCTTCTCTTGCCCATTTGCTTGGAATATTTTTTTCCATCCTATTACTCTCAATCTGTGTAGGTCTTTTGTTCTGAGGTGGGTCTCTTGTAGGCAATATATGTGTGGGTCATGTTTTCTTATCCATTCAACTCTCCTGTGTCTTTTGATTAGTCCATTTAGTCCATTTACATTGAGAATTATTACTGATAGAAACCTACTCATTTTTTCTCTTTGTACCTGTGTTTTTCTCTTTCTCACTCTTTTCCTTCATCTTCTTAAGCCAGTCCCTTTAGCATATCTTGGAATGCTGGTTTGGTAGAGATGGATTTGTTTAGCCTTCTTTTGTCTGGGAAATTCTTATTTCCCCTTCTATTTTAATTGAGAGCCTTGCTGGGTAGAGCAACCTAGGGTGTAGGCCCTTGCTTTTCATGACTTGGAATATTTGTTGCCATTCCCTTCTGGCTTGTGTTTCTGTTGAGAAGTCAGCTCCTAGCCATATCGGGGCCCCTTTGTATGTTGCTTTCTCCTTCTCCCTTGCTGCCTTTAGGATTCTCTCTTTGTCTTTAACATTTGCCATTTTAATGATGATGTGTCTTGGAGTGGGCCTCTTTAGGTCCCTCTTGAGTGTGGCTCTCTGTGCCTCCTGGATCCATGAGACCTTTTCTCTCCTCAAATTGGGGAAATTTTTCATCATTACTTTTTCAAAGAGGTTCTCTATCCCTTGCTCCTCCTCCTCTCCTTCTGGTATCCCTGTTACGTGGATATTATTGTGTTTCAGGTTGTCTTGAATTTCCCTAAATGCCTCTTCATTCTTTTTGAGTCTTTTTTTCCATTTCTTGTTCTTTCTGGGAGCTTTTTTCTACCTTATCCTCATCTGACTGATTCCATCCTCAGCTTCATCCAGCCTGCTTTTGATTCCTTCTACTGTGTTCTTCAATTCAGAAATGGTATTCTTCATATACGCTTGTGTCTTCTTGATAGTTTCTGTGTCCTTTTCCAGGTTTGATATAGTTTACTGTAAGATCCTGATAGTTTCTCTGCAGTTTCTCATAGTTATCTTTGTGCTGGCTGAGCTCATTGAGCTTCCTTAGAACCATTGTTTTGAATTCAATATCTGATAGTTCCCTTGCCTCTATTTCATTTAGCTCTCTCTGTGGGGATTCTCCTTTTCCACTCATTTGGGAGGCAGTTCTTTTTCTTCCCACTTTTGTGAGAGTCTGTTGTTTGTTTGTTTGTTTGTTTATTTATTTTTGGTTGCTTCAATTGGGCTGTCTAGATTTCCTGACTTTGTGGATTAAACTTCTATGGTAGTAGGCGGGTCTTTTTATGTATTTATTTATTTTTTCTTTAGTTTTCTTTCTGGGCCTGTCTCTGATGATATCAGTTGTTGCCCCTATATGATCTTGGGTCATTTGTTTGAGCCTTCCAGGAATCTACTGTCTGTTTGACTCCTGCTTTGGGCAGCTCTGTGACCCCTTCGGCCAGGGATCCACTATTTCTGTGTATTGTTCTGCACTCTCAAGCGGGCTCCTTGAGAGAGCTCTGGGCCTGGCAGAATCCCCCACCCACCTGAGTATGGGTGCTTGCCCCAGCTGGGGGTGGGGAGGGTGGCAGGGCTTATTTGCCAGACCTCACGCACTTGCCTGCCGCCTGGGCTTGTTGGGCACCCCGGCACTGGTCACTTTAGAGTCTTCTATTGTGTGCTTTTCCCGCTTTTGGCTCTTTGGGGGTGTGACCTGCCTGCGCAAAATGGAGACTAGAGAAATGGGAAGTAGTCAGCTCCAGGACTCTGGTTAATCCTGTCTCCAATCTCTCCTCCAGGATCTCTGGGCAGCTCTGTGACCCCTTCGGCTCCGGATCCACTATTTCTGCGGACCGTAATTGCAGGCCTTCGGGCTCCCGCGCCCACTTCTGCCTCTTCAGGGGCACAGCCTGCCTGGGCAAATGGGTACTACGGAATGGGGAGGGACTCTCCTCCCGGGATCTCAGATAATCTTCCAGTTCTTTCCCCAACCCCTCCATCTCTAGTGTCTCCTCAAGGGTCTCTATGAAGCTGTGTGTCCCCTTTGGCCAGGGATCCTCTATTTCTTCCAGCCAGTCTGCACTCAGCTCCTAGGCCCACACGCCCACAAGCTGTGGGCGGAGCATGCAAAAAGCAGGTTAATTGATTCTCTTATGTCTGGGCGAGGTGGTAGCTGCAGAGTGGGAGGTGGGTTATGACTGGGGCTCTGCTGGCACCGTCTCTGTTCTCTTCAGAAAGTTTTCCTCGCCAATCTTTCCTCAGGCACCAGCCCACTCTCCTGCCGCCTCTTCCCAGAGATCAAGGAAGGCGGCTGCCATTGCAAATTTTTGTGTTGGCCCTTAAATGTCTCTTTGCTTCTCCAGCCACCTGTCTCTGGCAGAGAGCGCCCCTAAGTTTTTTGGGGTTGCATTTTGTCTGTGTGTTTTCCTAATTTCAGCCGCTGTAGTCTAGGGGGTCCCTGTTTATGGATCAGACCCTGTTCTTCTCAGGGGGATCCAACTGGCCGTTTCCATGTCCTTCTGGTGCTGGTGCCCGTGGGCGCCCAGCCCACCCACTTGAGCCTCCACCACACTTCTCACCCATTGGGATGTGTGAGAGGTGAATCCACTGTCTGTCCTCGGCTCCAAGGCTCCTCTCCCTCTATCGTTCCATTGTTTTCCAGGTGATTCCTTCACTATTTAACCGCAATTCCAGTTTGGTCTTGGGAGGAGGTCAGCGTGACTCCCATTCACTCCTCCACCATCTTAAAACCTCAAGGAATTGCATTTAAAATGGTTCTTAAAGGGTGGGTTTGTTTTCTACCACCAGAGAAAAGAGAATAGGCAATGTAGAAGGAGCACACAGAACACACCAGCCTTCATAGACATAGTCTCCCAGGTGTCACTAGGGTAAGGCAGAAATTGCAATATTTATAGGGTACTTCAGGTCAGCTTCGCATGCCATTTGCTATAGCATCTGTAAAGGAATAGGCTGTTGTGACAAAACATCACTGTAATCACCTCCCATCTTCTCCTCCAATTGTACCCGCCTCCCCAAAGTTCGCACACATTGGATTTGGCACATAAGAATGAGAAGAGTTTTCCTATCTTAGCCACAAACAACTTGAATTCAGAAAAGTGAGGATATGGTTCAGGAAAAAAGAAGATAAACCACTTGCACTAGAACATACAGAGTATTTAAAAATAATTAGAGGAAAGCTGGATTTTTTTTTCCTATTGTACAGTGGCACTATGAGCCTGTAATGTCAACAAATTTGACATGTCCCTGGAATTTTGGGAGCAGACTCATATTAAGATTTGTGATTCAGGAAGACTCATATTACCAAAATGTAGGTTGTATTGGAGGGGAACAGTAATGGTGCTGGTTCATATTTGATGTGCTTACATGTAGAAGATAATATTTTATTAAGCATCCAGGCTCAATAATACAGACTTAATTTTGTATAGCATCACTGTTCATAATGGATTTTCCTATGCATTTCCTGCTTCATCCTCACAATATCATAGTTTGATATGTGATAGGGATAGCTTCCTTTTCTCCAAAATAAAAGTAATACTGATATTAGAACATAAAAGTATCGAACTAGTCACTCAGCTAGTTGATGGTTAAGACAAGTTGTTAAATTGCTAATCTAGCTCCATTTCACTACTCTCTGTTTTGATGTCACGGAAAGGTTGTTTGTCATTATGTGATAATTACTATCTCCCTTTGCTTCCCTTGCCCTAAATAAAAGTGATTTCTGTATGTGTTAATTAAAATTATAGAATTGTTAATATATGTACATTGTACACTCTTCAAATTATATAAAAACATGTACACTGAAATATAAGTGTCCCTTCGTCTGTCCCATGTCACTCAGTTCTCTTCTTAAAAAATGTTGCTAGTATCTTGCATATTCCTTCAGAAATATTCTATATATTTGTTTTTTAAATATATTTTATTGATAATGCTAGTATAGTTTTCCCAATTTTTTCCCCTATACCCCCCCACCTGGTACTCCCATCCTTCACTCCTTAGTTCAGGTCCATGGATCATGCATATAAGTTCTTCGGCTACTCCATTACCTATGCTGTTCTTAACATCCCCCTGTCTTTTTTGTACCTAGCAATTTGTGCTTCTTAATCCCTGCACCTTTTCCCCCACTTTCCTCCTTCTCCCTCCCAACTGATAACCCTCTAAATGATCTCCATATTTATGATTCTGCCTGTGTTCTGTTGTTTGCTTAGTTTGTTACTTGGATTCAATTATTATATTTTTTATTTTTTTTATTCAAATACATTTGTCTCCACCTTCCCACCACCACTTTCTCCTGCCCCCCCCCCCCACCTCCCTCCCTCAATCCTTCCCCACTTTGGCTTAGCCCATGGGTCCTCCACACATGTTCCTTGACTTGACCCTTCCCTTTCCCTGCACCCCCCCTCCCCTCTTGATTCTGTTGGTTTCTGTTTTCTTTCAATGTTGCTGGTTCTATTTTCCTTGCTTGTTTGTTTTGTTGGTTAGGTTCCACTTATAGGTGAGATCATACAGTATTTGTCTTACACCCCCGGCTTATTTCACTTAGCATAATGCTCTCCAGTTCCATCCATGCTGTCGTGAAAGGTAGTAGCTCTTTCGTTCTTTCTGCTGTGTAGTATTCCATTGTGTAAATGTACCATGGTTTTTTGATCCACTCATTTACCGATGGGCACCAAGGATGTCCGCTTTCACCACTTCTATTCAACATAGTATTGGAAGGCCTAGGCACAGTGGTCAGACAAGAAAAAGAAATAAAAGGCATCCAAACTGGAAAGGAGGAAGTAAAACTATCATTGTTTGCAGATGACATGATAGTGGACATAGAGAACCCTGTAGACTCCACCAAAAAACTACTCAACCTAAGAAGTGAATTTGGCAAAGCAGCAGGATACAAAGTCAATATTCAGAAATTGAAGGCATTTGTGTACACCAACAATGAAATATCAGAAATGGAAATCAGGAAAAAAAATCCCATTTGCTATAGCAACAAGAAAAATAAAGTATCTAGGAATAAATTTAACCAAGGAGGTAAAAGACCTGTACACAGAAAAATATACAACACTGAAGAAAGAAATTATGGATTCAATTATTGATAGTTGTGAATTTATTGCCATTTTGATGTTCATCATTTTGATCTTTTTTCTTATGTAATTCCCTTTAGTATTTCATATAATAATGGCTTGGTGATGATGAACTTCGTTAGTTTTTTTACCTTGTCAGGGGAAGACTTTGTCTGCCCTTTGATACTAAATGATAACTTTGCTGGGTAGAGATAATCTAGATTGTAGGTCCTTGCTTTTCCTCATTTTGAATACTTCTTGCCAGTCTCTTCTAGCCTGCAAAGTTTCTTTTGAGAAATCAGCTGACAGTATTATGGGAATTCCTGTGTAGGTAATTGTGTGCTTCTCTCTTGCTGCTTTTAAGATTCTCTCTTTATCTTTAATCTTTGGCATTTTAATTACGAAGTATCTTGGTGTGGTCTTCTTTGGGTCCATCTTGTTTGGTATTCTCTGTGCTTCCTGGACTTGTATATCTATTTCCTTCACCAAATTAGGAAAGTTTTTCTTTCATCATTTTTTCAAATAAGTTTTCAATTTCTAGTTCTTCCTCTTCTCCTTCTGGCATCTCTATGATTAGGATGTTGATACGTTTAATGATGTCCCAGAGATTCCTAAACTTCCCCTCATTTTTTTGAATTGTTTTTTCTTCCTGCTATTTTGATTGAATACTTTTTCCTTCCTTGTGTTCCAAATCGTTGATTTGATTCTCGGCTTCATCCTCTCCATTTTTGACTCCTTGTAGATTTTTCTTTATTCACTTAATGCAACCTTCATTTCTGTCTGGGTGCCCAATGAGTTTCTGGAGCATCCTGATAACTAGTGTTTTAAACTGTGCATCTGATAGGTTGCTTCTCTCCATTTTATTTCTTTTTATTATCTTCTTCTTATTTATTTCTCCATATTCTTTTTTCTGGAGTTATGTTCTGTTTTTTAATTTGGGCCATATTTATTTGTCTCCCTGTGTATGTTCCTGTGTATGAGGTAGAGCTGCTTTGACTCTCTTAGTGCACCTGTTAAGTTATATGGGGCAGAGCCCTAGGTAATCAGCAGGATGGGGCAATCCATCTCACCACTCTTTTGCTCTGTGGGAGGGAGGGCTTGCAGAGGGGACAAGGCTGTTGCCTGGCCTCTTGAGTTTTACCTGGGAGGAAGCTGTCTCTCCACTTGCACTTCACTTTCTTCCCATATGCCACTGGTGCTCTTTCAGCTATTGCCCTGGTGCTGAATTCCTGGTCAGTGTGAGTCTTAAGTGTATTAATAAGCCCTTTATTAGGATGCAGTTTCTTCCATCACTCAAATACCTCTCACTGGCTTTTCCAGCCAGAAGTTATGGCTGTATGGTTTCAAGTGTACATTTCTATATTGCATTGTGTACGCATCATCCGAAGTCAAGTTATCTTCTGTCACTGTATATTTGGTGCCCCTTTCCTTCACTAAATTAGGAAAGTTTTCTTTCATCATTTTTTTCAAATAAGATTTCAATTTCTAGTTCTTCTTCCCTTCCCTCTGGTAAGCAGCATACTGTTGTCTATATCCCAAATATGAATGAAACCATATTGATTTTAGATTTTTCTGACTGACGTATTTCACTCAACATAATATTGTCAAGTTCCATGTGTGTTGTTGCAATGGCAGTATTTTATCTTTTCTTATGGCTGAGTAGTGTTCCCTAGTATATGTATGAGTATAAGTGGCCAACAAATACATGAACAGATGTTCAACTTCATTAGCTATTAGGAAAATGCAAATCAAAACTACAATGAGATACCTACCACCTCACGCCTATTAGAATGTCTGTTGTCAACAAGGCAGATAACTAACAAATGTTGGAGAGGTTGTAGAGAAGAAGCGACTCTCATTCACTGTTGGTAGGAATGTAAACTGGTACAGCCTCTATGAAAAACAGTATGGTAGTTCCCTCAAAAATTAAGAATCGAGTTACCATATCACCCAGCAATCCCTCCACTGGGTATCTACCAAAAAAACTCAAAAACATTTATTCACAAAGATATATGCACCCCTATGTTCATTGCAGTATTATTGACAGTGGCCGAGACTTGGAAACAACCAGAGTATTCTTCAACACAAGACTGGATAAAGAAGATGTGGTATATATTGGATATATTCTTGGAAGAGGTGTCTGTTCAGGTCCTCTGCCCATTTTTTACTTGGATTTTTTGTTTGTTTGGTGTTGAGTTGTAGGAGTTCTTTATATATTTTGGATATTAACCCTTTGTCAGAGCTGTTTTTTTGTAAATATTACCTCCTATTCACTTGGTTGCCTTTTTGTTTTGTTAGTGGTTTCTTCTGCTGTGTAGAAGCTTCATGTCACCAATCCTCCATGACAACCATTAGGGTTTTTTCTGGCCTTTTGCTAATATAATTCATGAGGACATGAATATCTACTCACAATGTCATTTTTGCACTTGAACTAGTTTATGTGCGGGTGAAAATTATTTTTAAAACGCAAGTTCTAAAGACTCCTTTGATTAATCATTTGCACCTAAGTGAGTAAGTAGCTCATTTTTATCCTGTGTTTTAGTAGGTAATAAATATATGACCAGCAAAATATTTTTAGTTTAGAATTACAATTTTTCTTATCTTCTGTATGCAATCAGTAAGTTCTATGTTCAGTTTGAAGGTTAAGATTGGAATGGTTATCACATAATTATCTTGGTCATCGTAGCTTCTTTTTAGCTTCACATTTCTCAAACTTTAATGTATAAAGGAATCATGTAGAGATGTTGTTAAAATGCAGGTGCTAGCATGTGGCCTGAGAGTCCCTATTTCTAATAAGCTCTAAGTGTGGCCAACACTACTGGCCTACCGTGCATGGAACAGAAAGGATCTAAGGATAACCTAGGAAGTGGGATGGTAGGAGAGTATAGTGTGATCATAGATGGGCCAGAAACAAAAGAGTTTTAGGTTTAACTTTTCCACTCATTTGAACTATGGCTTCTCAAATTAGCTACTGAAGTCTCAATTTGCCCATCTGCTCAATTGATACAAAAATTCCAGTTTGCACAACATACATCAAGGAGTTGAATGGAAACAATGGAAAATACATGCATTCAATTAGTAATATGTTGGAGAGTTAAACAAATGTCTGAGGCAATAATATTGATTTTGTAGAGTAACTTACTTCTGAAAAAAAGATGATGTGAGCATTATGAAACTCCTGAATCTTAATCTGCTTTATTAATATGAAAAATGTAACAGCATACAAACTGTGCACATGAGAGCTCAGCTATGCAGATGTGATTACACAGAAAAAAGCTAGAAGGAAGGGGTTTTTACTGAAGTTCTCTCTGGAAGAAAGAATTATAGTTGCAGGTTTTTATTTTATTTATGATAGTTCTTCATAGTTTTATGAATTTTATAAATGAATGTGTATCATTTTTATAAGGAAAAGTAATTAAAAGTTAAATAGATTCTAAAATGTGGTCAACCCCTCTGTATAGATTTGGGATATGTTGTGGTCTTGTGTCATCATAACAGAAAGAGATAATAATCAGCTAATGTTTATTAAATTTCTACTATATGCCAAACATTGGGCCCTGGCCTTTACAAATGTGAGCTTTTCAGCGTGGCCGTGTAATTTAGCCCTATAATAGCATCCCTCTGCAACAGGGAGAAGTCTTTTTAATATACAAATAAATTCTCATTTCTCCCTTGTGTGATATACCAATAATCTTCCACATCTTCATAGTCTACAAGGACTGCTGGAAGCCAGCCCCTGCCTGTCTCCTACCATATCCTTTCCTGCTAACTCTGGTCCAGCTTCAATATCCTTGTTCTGTTACTAAAAATCCCATCAGCTTTCTCCTCACCATGGAACCTTTCACCTGTTACTGAATTTGCCAGAATATTCTCCCTTCCCAACATGCACAGTTTAGATCCCTGTTCCATTTGTAATCCTCCAAAAAATAGATTTTGGTGGGATTCAGAACACACTGCCCCAAAATATGGTACTTTGGCATATTGAATATTTGAAACTGAAGGAATCTGAGAAAGAGTAGTTGTATAAGGACTCTCTGACTGTCCCCTTCACCCCTGGGGTAGGTCAGTGGAACCTTGTGTGAGAGGTGCCCCTCCCTATACCTGGAAGAAAGGAGCATGTTTATCTCCAAAGACGGAGCGATGCTATGGGGGAAGAAAATAATTTTTCTAAATTCTCCTGACTGGACTAATAATCAAAATGACATAAGGCAGATTAACAGGAAAAAAAAAATCAAGTTTTTACATATACACAGGGAATTCATATAAGCATGAAGATTAGAAAGACAGGTAAAAATGAGGCATATATGTCAGTCTGGACTAAGGAGGGGAAGTAAGGGTCTAGGACTTCAAAGGGAAGAAAGGCAATTTACAAGGAGATGAAAAGAGTTAATGTTTAGTAAACAAATGCTTGTTGGGCCATCTTGGAACAATGGGACACAGAGAGGACTCTGACCAAATGGGCCTTCCTAGGTTCCTCTCTGCCTATCTCATACAAGTTCATATTAAACTATAGTTATTTTTGATGATATCTTTCTTCCTGCAGCAGATCCTCTATCCTAAATTATTTTAGGCAGTTTAGGGAAAGATTAAAGGTTTTTCATGAGTCTTTTTTTTTTCTTTAAAATAACCAGCTTAAAATAATCAATATCCCAAAGGACATTTTGGGGCTGCAAGCTCTGCTTCCCCTCAGTGCCAAGAGGAATCCCAGCAAACAGTCCTTGCTAAGTTTTCCCAGTTCACTCCTCTTATACCCTTTGTACTACCCCATTTTTTCATGACTTTTTTGCTCTTTATCAACCTAGCATAAAAATGCTCAGGTTCAACCATTTTCAGGTCTTCATTGCCTTTCGAAGGCTCCCATGTCACATAAAACATATATTAAATACATTTGTATACTTTTCACTTATTAATCTGTCTTTTGCTGAGGCCAAACTGCCTAGAAGGATAGTACGAAAAATAATCCTTTTCTCCCTCAAGGTCTTATTTTTTAAGATAACATCCTACCCTCCTTAGTGTTTTTAATTTTATTATGGAAATCAGAACTTTTAAAAATTAAATAGGTTATTTGTTTGCTTGTTTGACATCTTTATCCTCCACCAGATTGTGAGCTTCTGGAAGGCAAGGACTTTATATGCTTAGCTAATGACCTGATACAGAGGACCTGGACTCAGAGCCCATGTGGGTCCTTGCTTATCATGGATTCCAATCAGTTAGGATGCAGACTTATATGTATGTATGGGTGTGCATTTCAAACAGTCCTTGGGAGAGCTCAAATGTGCCAGGCTTACAATGCGATGAAGATGGTAGATAATAGAGAAAGGGGAGTTAATGTTGTATCACAATGTCACTGGGGTGTGGAGAAAGAAAAATAGTGGGAGAAAGAGTACAGTGTCAACGCCTGTAAGACCTCTTTGCATTTACCTTGCCATGCTGGTATCAGGAATAGATGTGTTTTGCGTACTTCCAGGGATTAAAAAAAATTTTTTTTAATCGTTTACTCTTTGACATTTTAAATGCTTTCAGGTGAAATTAGTAAATCCAGTTGCCTTTACCTTTGGAATGTTCTCTAACCCTTTTATGTGTTCTGAATAACTTGAAACATAAGAATGTATAGCTGAATATAAAAATTCTGCTTTGGTTGTTTTTAGAAAGAGTTGACAAAACATTTTCTTGTGAAAGAGCTATGATAACTGTGACTCTTTGTTCAAGGAAACATATCACTTATTGGCATTTCTGGGGCTTCTGGGATACTCTAAAATGAAAATAATTCCTTCTAAATCTTGTGGTGTATAGACTCATTATATTGCTGAAATTTTAATGTCAAACAAGATAATCAGATGTATTTTGATGGTGATTCTGTTACTGGAGGAGGTCCAGTGTGGAAATAGGTTCTTGCAGTATCATGGGAAAAGCATTTCAGGGACACTCTTGAATGAGGATTTGAATAGTGGCAAGGTTTATTAGAAGGGCCTATAGATGCCCTTGAAAGGCTGCTGCACTGGAAGAGGTACTTCCCTGATGGGTCCAGCAGCAGAAGGTCTTTGAAGTTTTCAGTCTGCCCCCAGATACACCATGCCTGATGCTTTATCCACTACCTGGCAGCAGAAAAAAGTCCCACTTCTGGGGCCTTAGACCTGCTCCTACCCCAACCAAACTCAGAAGGAGGGCCAGAGCACAGAGCTGCCATGCCTTCCACTGGCATCCGAGGCTCTAGTAGTCTAGCTCAGTCTATGTTTCAGGTTGTGCACTGGTCCGGGTGCCAAAAAGAGACTGGAGACTTTGTTAAGCTTCCCTATATTTCCTTGGCCTTGGAAGAGAGCAGGTGTTCTTTCAAACTTTCCAGTCTCTTTCCTGGCTTTTGCCAGGCTTGTGTCCTTATCCTATCTGATCTTTTTCCTAGATTTTCCCAGGTTTGTCTCTTCCCCTTCATGGCTGCCATTTTGGCTTCTACTGCACATGCACCCATGGAAAAGACTTTCCCCTGCACCATCTTCTCCCTCCCCTTGTTAGTGGGGCAGTTGGAGGGCAACTGTGATGTTTAATCGGGATTACTCAGATAACTTCTTTTGATTGGTTCACTCCCTCCCTTTTGGTGACTATCTACCTACGGTAACAATTATTTATAGGTCTTGGAGTGAGTTGACTGGGGAAGGATTTCTATATGTATATTTAAATATATGGTTTGGAGTAGCATACTGAGGAAGAGGACTTTTGGAAGAAGAATTAGAGAAAAACATTATTGCTATAGGGCTATATCCTTGAAACTCAGTGAGCTTCCAACGAAAAGGCTGCAAGCAATAAAATATGCTTTTGCATTCCTTTTAGCATCTTCTGCAGTGAGAATCACTTAGAATTTTATTCAAGAATAAATTTCAACTGGCATATTTTATTATATTTACTTAGCAGCATAAGGGATATGAAGAGTGCTAACATGTTAATTTAACAAGAGGAGATAGACCAGCTATCTAAAGCATACCAGACAGTGAACTCCACATTCCAGGACTGAATGATAAATATTTTTAGTATCTATCACACTGTCAAAGATCCCTTTGCTTTATTAAATTGCCTGAACAATTATGGATTACCTTTATCATGATGAGATGAATCTTCTAGACATTTCATAAAGTCTCCACAATCCATAAACCACAATAAAGCTCTTATTTATCTTCTTGCAAATCCTCCATTAGTTTAAAGACCTTTCTTATAGTCATTTAAACATTTAATAAGACATTGGTGGTTGTAATAGCCTTGAAGATAAGTCATTTGTATTAGCCCACCTCAATTTGTTGCTGGTACAGTTTCTGTCAAATGGTGTACAAACTGGAATGCAAGATAATCAACTTCTAACCCAGTCAGCAAAATAAAGTTTTAAACCTTAATGAAAGTTGTAGATAGACTGAATCTTTATAGCTCCTTTCAAAACAAGGCTTTTAAAGGATATATTTACTGTAAGTGTCAAACAGATAATAATCTTGCTTCCTTTTTAGTGTTTTTACAACTTTAAATGAAAGAGAATAAGTATGTCAGTTGGGATTGTTTTCAGTAGCAGGCAATAGAAAACCAGATTAACTCTGGTTTAGACAGATAAGGACTTACTTTTCTCACATAAGAAGAGATTGAGCAGGCCGACTGCTGTAAGTGTTCAGTGGTACCATCAGGGTCCCAGCTCTCATACCCATCTCCTTCAACATCCAAAACACCATGGCATTTGACTTCACATTCTCAAGGTGACTGCTTCACCTCCTGACTCTGTGCTGTGTTTGAGACTGAAAATGACTAAAGATGAAAGCAGTGATGCCTGCTTTGCTAGGTGCTCTCCAGTTGATACCCCCCCTACTTCTTACAGCAAAGGATATGTAACTGAGCCATTTCTTGCTACAGGTTAGTTTTCTAGCCTCTGTAACAGAGAAATGAAAAGGAGAAGGGTGTTGCAAAATGGCTTTTAGATGTCCAATTAGCCTAAAGTTTGGCACACTGTTTTCGTAAAAGTGTCAGATGCTTATTATGACAACAGCAACGCTGTTTATGACTTTACTGTGTAATTGTTACCAGGATGACTTTGATTTGGATCCCATATCAAATAAAATGTAATGATGATTTTAAATAAGGAAGTTAAATAATAATATAATAATGCATATTGAATGTTTACTAACAATATTTGTCCTTCATTTTATTTGTATTAACCAAATAAATCCTCACAACAACCCAGTAACAAATGTAGTTGCAGTGTCTCCATTTTATTAATGAATGGGCTGAGGCTCAGAGAGGGCATGGCAGTGGCCGTACTGGGGTGTCACATTAGGGCAGTCTGGACCTCCGAGTTTCTGTTCTTAACCACTACACTAAACTGTGTGTACAAGACAATTTCCTGTGACTTAAAAATTAATAGGACTTTGGTTCTAAGGTGAAGCAGCATGGATGGATCTGGAGCATTATTATGCTAAGTGAAATAAGCCAATCAGAGAAAGACAAATACCATATGATCTCACTTATATGTAGAAGCTAATGAACAAAATAAACTGAAAACAAAATAGAAACAGAGGAATGGGTACTTGGAACTGATTGACAGCTGTCAGAAGGAAGGGGACTGGATGAAAGAAGGTGAAGGGATTAAGCAAAAAAAAATATGTATATACATATATACACATACGTGTGTGTGTGTGTGTATGCGTGTATATATATATCGCACACATAGATACAGACAAGATTGTGGTGATAGCTATAGAGAAAGGTGGGTGAGTATAGGTGGAGGTGGGCACAGGGTGGGGGAATGGGTATGGAAAGAGACTTTTCTTGAGGCAATGGACACATGGTGCAGAGTGCAGATGATGTTTTATTGAGTTATACATTTGAAACCTGTATGATTTTTGAACCAATGTCACCCCAATAGTGTAAATAAAAAATTTTATTTTATTAATGGAAAAACTGATGCCTTGAGAAGGAACTGTGGTAGGCAAGGTCACCTACATTTTTTAGTTGAAAATAGTTTGACATGGAAGTAAAGTTCTTCACATATAGTTCACAGTCATTTTCTCTACAATATGCAAAAATTCTAGGTTAATTTCCAGCTTAGCTGTGAAAAGAATAGTAACACTCATTATCCAAATGATTAATCATAATTTTGTGTATACCTCAAAACTATTTTTATCAAGTTGTTATTATCAGGTTATTTCATCAAGCAACTAATTAGAATTGGTAGTTGAGTATAAAGACTTAAATAGATTCAGGTAAAAAAATGTTAGGCGAGAACCTTTCAGAAGTAATCCTGTGTATTAACATTTGTCGTATCAAAAGGATATAAAATCAGGTTGCCTTACTCTTAGTGGTACTAATTTTGGTCATGTAAGTTACAGTAGTGCCAACAAAGTTTTATATTCTAAAGCTTTATTTTCTTGTAATGAATAAATACAAAGGAAGTGGATGGGAGATTTCTCTGGTCCTGGGCTGACATTTGGTTCTGCAATCTTTCATCTAATTTTTTTTTTTTGCATCTGTTGGTTGTCCTTTCCTCAATCAGTGATTCCTTTGATATTATAGAATGGTGGTTTCCTAATTCTGTATTTTCCTCTACATTTACAGACTGCAATATCCTATAAAGAAACACCTTTACTCATAATCAGGGATAAAATATAGTTTCTCCTACACACACACACACACACACACACACACATGGTTATTTCCCTTTGATTAGAAATTTTTGAAGTAAAAGATTAATTTTTACTTTGGTGATGGTTTGTTTTTTGCTTTTGCTGTCTCCCTCTCTTTTGTCTCTTTTCCTAAGAGTATTACTGTAGACTCATGAGATTTTATTTATTCAATGTGTTACAATCAATTAGGCTTCTAGGGCATACAAGAAAGAATGAATACACGCAATTAAACAATTCCAGTTACAGAATGTCCTTTGAAATAACTGTCATGATCTATCCAGAAAGTCAATATAATGAAAAAATGAAATAGATACATGTCATAGAATAATAAAGACCATAAAGAAATTCAAAGCATGAGTTTGAGAGTGGGTAAAATTTGAATGTAGACCATATATTAAATATTAGGAAAAAATATTCCTAATTATTTTTTGTGATGTAATAGTGGTATTTTGTCATATAGAAGAATGTCTTTATTTTAAGAGGAGCATACCAAAGAATTTAGGGATGAAGGATCACAATACCTGCAGTTTATGTAGAATTAATTCTAGAAGAGAAGCATTTGTAAACACACACATAGTCACACTGTATAGACAAAGCAAATGTGGCAAAATATTGTGTTGAATTTATTTGTATATAGGTGATTATTATTTTATTAATTCAAGTTTTCTGCATGAGAAAATTTATAAAATGTTTTAAGAAAAAAATAAATGACTCTGGCTACTTTGGAAATGTAGGATACTTACAGAATCTGCAGTCTGGAGCAGTGTTTTGCCTGGGAAGGAAGATTGGATCAATATTTAGTCAGATCTGGTTCCCTTTTCTTCACTTTAAATAGGACAATTAGATTTCTATCTGATTTAAGTTTTGGAAGTCATTTTACAATTCTCTGTGAATCCAGGCTTCTGGTAACCTTAAAAAAAGTGTAATATTCTAGGAAGGAAGTTGTTAAATTAGTCACAAATTCCTTCATGAGGTTTGTCCCAGAGCAACCAAGCTTTTGCAAAATTTGACAGTCTCATAAAACCAATGATTGTATACCCTATTAAGAGTCTATAACAGAGTTTGGCAAAGGACAATATGATAATTATTTTAAATAGGCTATACAGTCTCTGTCACAACTACCCAGTTCTGTCATTTTAGTGGAGGAGCCGCCACATGAAATATGTAAATGAATGGGTGTGGCTATGTTTCAATAAAACTTTATTTACAAAAGCAGTTGGAGGGCTTGATTTAACCTGAAGCAATAATGTGTAGACCTTTGTTGATCACATCAAAATATTTGTGCTATTACAAAAATATAGGGATAGTTTTAGTTTTTTTACATGATACAGTGACCTTTGCCTTCTCAGGACCTATGCACATTGTTAAACAGAAAGCAGAGCATACCTCTAGTTAAAGAAGTAAAAACAGATTTTAATCAGGAACTATAAAATGTGGACAGTAAGGATCTATAAACAAGAAGCAGAGTGGGATCAGTGAATGAAAGTTTACTAAAAAGAAACATTAGGTGTAAGAGAGGATTCTGGCTGAACCAGCCTAAAAGGATTGTTGCTGAATGCAACCCACAGTGATCAGACATGCCCAGAGGATGGTGGAGAATGAGTTTGATCAAATGTCAAGGTCAAGGATTCTGACTAAACTTAGCAGGATTCTTGTTGAAATTGGACTCTTAGGGACTTGACCTAACATGTGTCCTAGTTGATTAGTGGAATCTATCTACAGTTTGGTCCAGTAGAGAGTCTTTACCAACATACTGCTTAATTTCTGTGAAAATTTCTCTTCTCTCTTCTCACTTAATTATTCCTCTATTCCTTTTTAAAATTTCTTCTCTTAAGCATCATATTCCCCAGGGAAGATTTCTTGATTAAGTCAATTCCTGAACTGCATGATTTATTTCTAATTCACAGCGTTCATTAATCATGTATGTACATGATTAGTCTTATGATTATTGATTAATGACCATTTCTAAGATGTAAGTCATTGAAGAAAGGAACAATTTATTTTTTTATTGTGTGGTTGTTAGTTAATTACTTTTGTTTTTGCCTTTTGTCTCTGTATTTTATCATCAATCTGGCAAGTCACCAGGCACTTAGTAGGCCCTTAAATATTTGTTGAATTATTTGTTGAGTGGATTAACCAGTACCTTTCAGACTTGTTATTATAATGTAAATATAAAGAATAATGATGCATGTTCAAAAGATATGGTTAATGAATGCATTAATTTATAAGCTATGATGTTGTTTTTCTTTTTTAATCCATTGTCTTTTAAATGCCAGCAAAACCAGAAAAGAAGTAAGGTATAAAACATATTAGTAGCATCTTAAAGGATTAGCTTGATGTTTTGGGGGATTTTCTAACTTCTCACCATATTTGAAAATAGTTTTAAAGCTTAAGTAATGAAGTAGCCAGAGAAGTCTTAAGGACTGACATATATCTTAAGGACTGGCTTAAAATCATTTGAGCCCCTTTTTCTGAAAATTTTGGCTGATTTCTTGTGTTCTATCTGGCCCCAATATCTGATTCTAACCATTAACCATTTATTTTGTTATTCTGTGCATATCTGTTTTTGTGAAACTGATTTATTTGGATTTTGGATCTCATCTTTGGATTTTTCTAACTCTGTGACATTTTTTTTTAAGATTTTATTTATTTATTTTTAGAGAGGATAAGGGAAGGAGAAAGAGAAGGAGAGAAACATCAATGTGTGGTTGCCTCTCGTGCACCCCCTTCTTGGCGGCCTTGGCCACAACCCAGGCATGTACCCTAGACTGGGAATCGAACCAGCGACCCTTTGGTTCGCAGGGTGGCACTCAATCCACTGAACCACACCAGCCAGGGCATTTCTGTGACATTTTTCAAAAAGGTTTATTTTATTCTCATTTGAGAACATGTTCATTGATTTTTAGAGAGAAAGAAAGAGGGAGAGAGAGAGACAGATATTCAAGTGAGAGAGAAGCAGTGATCAGTTTCCTTCCATATGTGCCTAACTGGGGATCGAACCCACAACCTAGGTATGTGTCCTTACCAGAAGTTGTTTTGAACTGGTGACCTTCTGATGTATGAGGCAATGCTCCAATCAACTGAAGCACATCAGCCAGGGTAACTCTGTGATGTTCTATATTCTGAAATTTTAAGTGAGTTTTCTTTTTATCTCGATTACCTTGCAATTTCTAAGTTAATAAAACTGCTTTTTCAAGCCACTATTTTCCAATCAAAACATGAATTTTTTTCACACAATTATTTTATTTTTGTACAATTTCTTATGTGATATAGGCTATATAGTGGGCAATTAGAAAAACTATTTTAAATATTTAGATGATTTGGGAAGGAAATCTAGATGAAAAAGAGGATTTTTAATAGCTCCTATGCATTTGTGATAAATATGTCTTACCAACCTGGGCTATCCTACAGTTAAACCATAATTTAGCCAGAATGATTTTTTTGTCCTTTAGCTTAACTTGTATAAATATCTACCAATTTTTATATTTTTAATTAAAATTAACTAAGATTTTATGTTGGTATATTGGCAGTCATATAATATCTGTGAAAGTAGCACTTCTATAGTTCGTCTGCATAAGAGTTGATGTTCGGCTGATGAGGGATGATTAAGATACTTCCCCAAATAAAATTTGTATTTGTTCAGAAATTAGAAACATATCAAAATGAAAAAAAAAAGGTCAGATTCATTAAAATGAGCTCCATCTAAATAAGATAAATATAACTTTCTACACATTTATCCTTAATGACTGGAAAAATGAAATTGTACTTCTTGTTGCATGCTAATAGAGCATAAAGAGAGAAAGGCAGGTACAGCACAGGGCAGTGTATTTGCATATTCATTCATAGAGATGAAATGATCCATCTCTGACTAAAGCTTCCTCGCTGACTGGGATGTGAGGGGAAGGTAGATGCCTTTGTTGAATTATTCTAAAATGATTTAACAATTACTGAATTCTAATTTCAGATGGACACTTCATTTTTGTTGAGTTGGATTCTATATCTAAGGAGAAATTAGGCAATGATTTGAGCTGATTTTCTGAATAATTCAAGCCAAAACACTAGCTATTGAGACAGTATTGTTCTAAGCTAACTGATAACTCCTTGAAAAGACATTTTAAGTGTGTATGTATCTGTGTTCATTACCATAAATTTGTATGCTATCCCGTGGCTTTAATTTTTGTATATTTCTTAAAATGAATGTTGGTACATTGCTTTATGAAATGGCAAACCAAAGGTTTGAAGTTAGAATTTAGAATGTCTGATTTCAGGACAGACTAACAAAATGTAGCCCCCAGTGAGAGTTTGGTACATGAAGCAGTGGGTAAAGGGAGATAACCATGAACCATTTGCCTCAGGCCTCATTGTGAAAAGTATAAAATACAAAAATCATTAACTTTAGTTTATAGAAAATTGTGAATGATTATAGGACAGTGACATCAAGGAATCTTTCTTATAGCATGGTAAATCTGAGGATAGCATGGGGAATATGTTATGGCAGGAAAGCCCTGGGAACTAGAACCATAGCAGCTCAGCTGTCAGTGTGATACACCAATGGTAAGGAAGAGAGAAGATTCAACTAACCATTCATCATTTGGAAGTCTTGGCTGTTAAATGGTGACACTCAGGAAGTCCATATATAGTAAAGGCAAGACTGATTTTTCTATAGCCATGATATTTCTACAGTTCATGATTTTTTCTACAGCCATTTTTCTACCTCCACATTTCCATGCCTGTGAGTATCTTGACTCAAAACACTCTTTCCCCAAATTCTACATAAGATAATCAGTTTGCTATGCTAAATGAGGCAATGCCTAAGTACTGCAGTACACCCTCACTTAAGTAAAGCAATATATATATATTTATTTATTTATTTATTTATTTATTTATTTATTTATTTATTTTACCTTTTTCTTGTTCAAATACATTGGTCTCAATTTTCCAGCCACCACTTTCCCCTGCCCCCCACCCCTCGCCCTTCCTCAGTCCTTTCCCACTTTGGTCTTGTCCATGAGTCCTTTATACCTGTTCCTTGACTTGACCCTCTCTTTCCCCGCCTCCCTGTCCCTCCTTCCCTCTTGAATCTGTTGGTTTCTTTATTCTTTCAATGTTGCTGGTTATATTTTCCTCGCTTGTTTGTTTGTTGTTTAGGTTCCACTTATAGGTGAGATCATATGGTATTTGTCTTTCACCCCCTGGCTTGTCACATTTAGCATAATGCCCTCCAGTTCCATCCATGCTGTCGTGAAGGGTAGTAGCTTGCTCTTTCTTTCCACTGCGTAGTATTCCATTCTGTAAATGTACCATAGTTTTTTGATCAACTCATTCACTGATGGGCACTTGGGTTGCTTCCAGCACTTGGCTATTGTAAATTGTGCTGCTATGAACATTGGGGTGCATAGGTTCTTTTGAATTGGCGTTTTGGGAATCTTAGGGTATAATCCCAGTGGTGGAATCACTGGGTCAAAACGCAGTTCCATATTTAGCTTTTAGAGGAAATCCAAACTATTTTTCACAGTGGCTGCACCAGTCTGCATTCTCATCAACAGTGTACTAGGGTTCTCTTTTCTCTACAGCCTCGCCAGCACCCGTTGTTTGTTAATCTGTTTATGATGGCCATTCTGACTGGGGTGAAGTGGTATCTCATTGTGGTTTTAATTTGCATTTTTCTGATGGCTAGTGATGCTGAGCATCCTTTCATATGTCTCTGTGCCCTCTGTATCTCTTCCTTGAAGAAGTATCTGTCCAGGTCATTTGCCCATTTTTTAATTGGATTGTTTGTCTTCTTGGAGTGGAGTCCTCTGAGTTCTTTGTATATTTTAGAGATCAAACTCCTATCTGATATATCATTGGCAAATATGTTTTCCCATACAATTCGCTCCCTTTTCATTTTGCTGATATTTTCTTTAGCCATGCAGAAGCTTCTTATTTTGATGAAGTCCCACTTGGTTATTCTTTCCTTTATGTCCCTTGCTTTAGGGGACATATTGGTGAAAATATTGCTTTGTGGGATATCTGAGAGTTTCCTGCCTAAGTTCTCCTCTAGGACTTCTATGGTGTTGCACTTATATTTAAGTCTTTTATCCATCTTGAGTTTATTTTTGTGTATGGTTTCAGTTGGTGGTTGAATTTCAATATTTTGCATGTAGCTGTCCAGCTCTCCCAACATCATGTGTTGAAGAGGCTATTTTTACTCCAGTTTATGCTTCTGCCCCCTTTGTCAAATATTAATTGACGATAGAGACATGGATTTATTTCTCAGCTTTCTGTTCTGTTCCACTGATCTATGTGTCTGTTCTAGTGTCAGTACCAGACTGTTTTGATTACAGTGGCCTTGTAATATAGTTTGATGTCAGGTATTGTGACCCCTCCTGCTTTGCTTCTTTCTCAAAATTACTGTGGCTATTCAGGGTCATTTGTGGCTCCATATAAATTTTTGAAATGTCTGTTCTATGTCTGTCTATGTCATTGGTATTTTAATAGGGATTGCATTGAATGTATAATTTGCTTTGGGTAGTATGGATACTTTGATGATGTTAATTCTTCCAATCCATGAACACGGCATATGCATTCATTTATTTGTGTCTTCCTTAATTTCTTTCTTCAGTGTTGTATCATTTTTTACATACAGGTCTTTTACCTCCTTGGTTAAATTTATTCCTAGCTACCTTATATTTCTTGTTGCTATAGCAAATGGGATTTTTTCCCCTGAACTCTGTTTCTGATATTTCATTGTTGGTGTACACAAATGCCTTCAATTTCTGAATATTGACTTTGTATCCTGCTGCTTTGCCAAATTCACTTCTGAGGTCAAGTAGTTTTTTGGTGGAGTCTATAGGGTTTTCTATGTACACTATCAATCATGTCATCTGCAAACAAGGATAGTTTTACTTCCTCCTTTCCAATTTGGATGCCTTATATTTCTTTTTCTTGTCTAACCACTGTGGCTAGGCCTTCCAATACCATGTTGAATAGAAGTGTTGAAAGCGGACATCCTTGCCTTGTTCCTGATCTTAGTGGGAAAGTTTTTAGTTTTTCCCCATTGAGTATGATGTTGGCTGCAGGATTTTCATATATGGCCTTTATTAAGTTGAGGTATGTCCCCTTTATTCCCATTTTGCTGAGTGTTTTTATCATATATGGGTGCTATACCTTATCCACATCTATTGAGATGGTCATGTGTTTTTTGTCTTTCCTTTTGTTTATGTGACGTATTATGTTTATTGATTTGTGAACATTGAACCATCCTTGTATCGCTCCGGTAAATCCCACTTGACCATGGTGGATGATCCTTTTAATGTATTGCTGGGGGCAGTTTGCCAATATTTTGTTGAGTATTTTAGTGTCTGTGTTCATCAGCGATACTGGCCTGTAGTTTTCTTTCTTTGTTGCGTCTTTATCTGGTTTTCTTTCTTTGTTGCGTCTTTATCTGGTTTTGGGATGAGGATGCTGCTGGCCTCATAAAAAGGGTTTGGGAGTCTTCCCTCTTCTTGGATTTTTTTGGAATAGTCTGAGAAGGACAGGGGTTAGCTCTTCCTTAAATGTTTTGTAAAATTCTCCTGTGCAACCATCCAGTCCAGGGCTTTTGTGTGCTGGGAGTTTCTTGATGACTGCGCCAATGTCACCAGCTGTTATTGGTATGTTCAGGCTTTCTGCTGCTTCTTTATTCAGTGTTGGAAGGTTATATTTTGTAGAAATTTTTCCATTTCATTGAGGTTTTCAAATTTCTTGGCATGTAATAGTTCATAGTGATTTCTTGCAATCCTTTGTATTTCTGTGATATCAGTTGTTATTTCTCCTCTTTCATTTCTGATATTATTTATTTGGGTCTTTCCCTCCCCCCTTTTTATTTTTTATTTTTGGTGAGTCTGCTTAAAGGCTTGTCGATTTTGTATATCTTTTAGAATAACCAGTTCCTCGATTGGTTGATCCTTTGAATTGCTTTTTTAGTCTCTATGTCATTCAATTCTGCTCTGAAATTGATTATTTCCTTCCTTCTTCTTGCTCTGGAGTTTTTCATTGTTGTTTCTCCAGTTCTTGAAGTTGTAAGGTTAGGTTATTTATTTGAAATGTTTCTATCTTTTTGAGGTAGGCCTGTGTTGCTATGAACTTCCCTCTCAGGACTGCCTTTGCTGTGTCCCATAGGTTTTGGACTGTTGTGTGTTCATTTTTATTTGTTTCCAGAGACTTTTTGATTTCTTCTTTGATTTCAGTATTGACCCATTCATTGTTCAATAGTGTGTTCAGTCTCCATGAATTTGAAAGATTTTGAGGTTTTTCCTTTGATTGGTTTCCAGTTTCAAGCCCTTTTGGTCCGAGAAAATGCTTATTATTATTTCAGTTTTCCTGAATTTTTTTAAAGCTTGTTTTGTGTCCTATCCTGTGGTCTATCTTTGAAAATGTTGAGTGTGTTTTTGATAAGAATGTGTATTTTGCTTCTTTGAGATGAAAGATTGTTTTTATACCAGTTAAGTCCATTTGAGCTAATGTATCATTCAGTCCCACAATATCTTTTTTTATGTTTTGTTTCGAAGATCTGTCAATTTTGACAGTGGGGTGTTAAAATCTCCTACTATCCGTGTGGTGCTGTGTATATCTTTTGACGTCCTCCAAGATTTTTCTCCTATATTTGGGTGCTCCTTTGTTGGGTGCATATGTGTTTACAATGTTTATGTCTTCTTGATGGATTCTTCCTTTGAGTATTATAAAGTGTCTTTCTGGGTCTCTTTTTATGGGCTTTGTTTTGAAATCTATTTTGCCTGATATTAGTATTGCTACTCCTGCTTTTTTTCCCTGTCCATTTGCTTGTGGTATTTTTTTTTTCCATTCTTTTACACTCAGTCTGTGTAGGTCCTTTGTTCTGAGGTGGGTCTCTTGTAGGCAGCATATGTGTGGGTCGTGTTTTCTTACCCATTCTGCTATCCTGTGTCTTTTGATTGGGGCATTTATTCCATTTATTTTTAAAATTATTATTGATAGGTACTTATTCATTTTTTCCCTTTTTACCTGTGTTCTTCTCTTTCTCACTGTTTTTCTTCATCTTCTTAAACCAGTCCCTTTATCATATTTAAATTAATAAATACCTTATAAATAAATTTAATTTGAGTTTTTGTGTGGTACCCTTTCTTAACAGTGGTTTCCCCATTTTATTAATACCTTCTCTCAATCTTCCTATATTCTTTTAAATTTCCTTATTTCCATTCCTTTTAATTACTAAACTTCTCAAAAGAGTATATTTGATGCCTTTATTTTCTTGGAGTCTATTTTCTTCTCAATTGTGTGCAGTGGAGCTGCCAAACTCTATCTGATTTTTAATTCTTTTTTAATTGATTTTTTTCAGAGACCAGGGGTAGTAGAGGGGGAGAGTGAAAGAGAGAGAAACATCAATTGTTGTTCCACTTATTTATGTATTCCTTGGTTGATTCTTGTATGTGCCGTGAATGGGGATGAAATTTGCAACCTTGCTTTGTTGGGACAGTGCTCTAACCAACAGCTATCCAGCCTGGGCATTAAAAGTTTAATTCTTGATGTTTGACATCCAGAATCTTCTAAATCATCTTGAGCCTACTTTTTACCAAATAAAATTTCACTACATTTTTTACTCAAGCTAACCTAGGCTTGCCTTTTCTCTTTTGATACCACATGGACCTCAAGCTCCTGTATATTTTCTACCAGCATTCTTACCTTCTAGAATACCCTCCACCTTTTTTCCCACATAGTTAAATCCAGGCTATCTTTCTTTCTACTTTTTTCCTTGAGGCTATCTTTGATTCCCTACATCAGCCTTACTTCCTAAGTTTAACAATTGTATTAAATCACTGGTGTCCTGAGCTTGTGATTTAACGGGCAATTTGCCAAAAGCAGACCACTCTCACACAAACATAAAAATATGGGGACCAAACAGTGTTGATAATATTCTTTTAACGATCAGTTCTGATGAAACAATCACCTATTAGCCCCATGACTTAATGAAATACATCTCATCACCAAATTATGATGGAAAGCTTAAAATAAAATGTTATTAGGTGGCACACGACAATTTATAAAATGACTTCAGAGGTGGTGAGTAGAGGGGAAACAAAAAAGAGGGTGGGGCGGGAAAGAAAAACAATCAGTAAGAGCTGACTGGTTCCTTCCCATCATGATTTAGAGAAGGGAGTGTGTGTCTCTTAATAATATTAGGTATCCTCCTTCAAAGCTTGATAGGGAAGAGAAAATAAAAGTGAAAGGCTGTTGCTTTGGCCATCCTGCCCGGCATGAGAACCACTGATCTATAATACTGACTTATCTATATCTATCTGTGTCTGTATCTATATCTATAGGTATATTTATTTGTATTCATAGAGAGATAGATACAGAAATGTATGTATAGAGAGATAGATATAGAGGTATCTATCATCTATCTATCACCTATCTATCTAAATATCAATCTATCTGTTATGTTTTCTGGGAACTTCAAGTTGACACCTGCTTCTGAAGTCCATTATCTCCACTATAGCCTTAGATCTCAAATTGAGTTGAAGCTACTTCCTTAGGCTCTCCTGCTCTGACATCTTCTCATCCCATTTAGGAGTTTTGATATTCTCATTTCTAATTTTTGAAACTGAAAGACAAAGCTAGAATGCTTGTTTTTGAATTGTCTCTGCTTTTCTCTTATTCTCTCTCACCCCATGAGATAAAAATGATATAAAACATTCAGGAATAAAATCATTACTGAAGAAGGAAAATGCATTGGGAGATATTTTTTAAAAGATTTTATTTATTTTTAGAGAGAGGGGAAGTGAGGGAGAAAGAGAAGGAGAGAAACAGCTATGTGTGAGAGATACATGATTGGTTGCCTCTCACGCACCCCCAACTAGGGACCTGGCCTGCAACCCAGGTATATGCCCTGACTGGGAAAGGAACTGGCAATCTTTTGGTTCATTGGCCAGCACCCAACCCACTGAGCAACACCAGCCAGGGTGGTATTTTAAAAATATTATCCCCATTAGTTTGTTTTAGTGTTTTGTGGTGTTAATGATTTTATTTTCCCAGAACGTTTTACTTTCCTCACCTTTATTGTACATTAATGGAAGGCATAAAGAATGATTTGTCCTTTATACTCGTCATTGTCATCATGGTGCCTTGCAGGAAGTAAAAGCTCAGCTATTATGGGTTTAGGCTAAGATGCTAATTTAATGACTATAAAGCAGTGATATTTGGCTTCTTGGGTAAAAAATTGAAAATACAGAATCAACAGAAGTATATGCTGCCTAAGACAAGAAATTCCTATTTTCTTTATCTTTACATTGGGAATATCAGCTGCTCAAGAAGTTGTTTTTTTTTTAAATCAAAGAAATCAATATATGAAGCTATAATTTTAAGCTGTAATTTGACATTCAAAGTATTATATCTATAATAAAGTAAATGAAATAAAGCTAATATTAAAGAACCACACAAATGAATCAAATTAATAATTTTTGGTAGTTTGTCAGTATAGTACTTTTCAGTTTACAAGCCTATCTTTAAAAAAAAATTTGGTTTTTATTATGTATCCATTGCATGATGTGGTTTTCATTTCCATTTGGCATTTTTGGAAATTTTTCAAGAAACTAAAATGGTAAGAAAATATTATTTTGCATTTTCTACTAAATCTCCTTAGATTTTACATATTGATGTTTAACTCAGCTGAATATTTTTTGTATAATGTGTGAAACAGGACTCTATATTTGTTTTATTTCAAGTAATAGTGGTTCGTGCACCATATTTGTTGAATAAACCTTATTTTTCCCATTGATTTATAATATCAATTTAATCATATACTACATTGTTAGATATATACATTTGTTTCTAGAGAGCTTATTTTATTTCATTGATCTACTTGATTATTTCTATGCTGGTGTCATGTTTTAATTGCTGAGACTTTATAATGGATTTAAATTTTTTAATATTTTATAATGGATTTTGACATTTAAAAAAAAGAAAGAAGGAAGGAACTCCTACCTTTTGCAACAACATGGATGGAACTAGAAAATATTATGCTGAGTGAAATAAGCCAGTCGATGAAAGACAAATATCATATGATCTCACCTATAAGTGGAATCTATTCAACAAAATAAACTAACGAACAAAATAAACCACAGGCATGGAAACATGGAGCAGACTGAAAGTGACCAGAGGGGATGGGGAAGGAGGACAATGGTGGGAAGAAAGAGAAGGGACTAAACAAAGAAGATGTATGAATGACCCATGGACATGGACAACAGAATGGGAATTGACTGTGGGAGCAGGGAGAGAGGGGCGGGATGGGTAGAAGAGGGCAAAGGAGAAAAATTGAGACAACTGTCATAGAATAAACATGATTTAAAAATAAAAAATTTAAAAAAAAGAAACTGAGGTGGTATATTTTGGTTCCCAGAGCCAGGAAAGAAAACCTAACTCCAGTGACCGAGAGGAAATAGGTTTTGAGATAAGAATAAAATACCAATGATTCCTTTAATATTTGTCCATTGGAGCTTATTTTTTGTAATTCCATAAGCCACTTTTCAAATGCCACTAAAATTTATACTGCTACTGGGCATAGAACTTAAAAGCCCTTTAGAAAACTCAAAATAGTGCATATCTGGCTTAGTTAAGCCCAAAATAGGTTTTAAAAGCATTGGTTGAAAAATTGACTTTCTGTGCCAGTTCCATGTTTACGTGTGTTTTAATAGCTTATTTTTATTTTACTTTATTTTTATTATTTAATAATAAAAATAATTTTTATTATTAAATAATGTTTACTGAACTTCCACATTGACAATTTTATTGTTCTATGTCCCAGATTTTTGGGATGAGTAGTTTTGTCATCAGTGTTCTTCTGAGAAACAGAACCAATAGCATATATGGATATATCTGTATGTTCATACTACACATTGACTAAGCAATTAACTCAGTTCTAACACTACCTAATAATAGTGTCAGATCCCACAGATTAAGGGCCCAGTCCCACAGGACTGCTCCCCACCACACACATCATACATTTCAGCCCGGAATTACGAGTCCAGATTGTTATCTGATGTTCTGATTGACCAGCCGTATTTCAGAGGTTTCAACGGCCTCCTCCTTGGGTTTGATTAGTTTGTTAGAATGGCTCACAGAACTTAGAGGAACATTTAACTTCCTAGATCACTGGTTTATTATAAAGTGATATAACTCAGAAACACTTCAATAGAAGAGATGAATAAGGTGAAGGATGTGGAAAGGAGTACTGAACTTCCATGATCTCTGAGTGTGCCGCTCTTCAAATTTTCATAAGTTTGCAAAGCCAGAAGTTCTCTGAACTCTGTTCTTTTGGGATTTTACAGGGGCCTCATTACAAAGACACAGTTGATTAAATCGTTGGCCATTGGCAATTTATTCAATCTTCTGTCATTTTCCCCTCCCTAGAGGTCAGAGAGGGTGGGACTGAAAGTTGCAAACCTCTAATCACGTGATTGTTTCCTTTGGCAACCAGTCTTCATCCTCAGGTGCTTTCCAAATGTCACATCATTAACATAAACTCATGGATGGTTGAAAGTGATTTGTTATGACTATCAAGACACTTTTTATTACTTCTTTCACTTAGAAATTCTAAGAGTTTAAAGAGCTTTGTGACAAAAAGTAGGACAAAGACCAAACATGCAGCAGGTCCTTGAATAATGTCATTTTGTTCACCATCATTTTGTTATAATGTTGATGAGAAAAAAAATTTGATTCCAGCCAGGGCTACTGTCAGTGTGAAGTTTGCATATTCTTCCCATGTCTGTGTGGGTTTTTTCTGTGTCCTCTGGTTTCCTCCCACATCCCAAAGATGTACATGTAAGGTGAACTGCCATGTCTAAATTGTGCCAGTGTGTGTGTGTGCACATGTGCGCGGCCTGTGATGGAAGGGTGTCTGGTCCAGGGTGGGTAGTTCCCAACTTGCTTCTTGAGCTGCCAAGATAGGCTTTGCCTACCTGTGACTCTGAACTGGAATAAGTGGGTTGGAAATTTATCTTACTTATTTTTATTAATCTTTCTTAATTGTATATATTATAACTCACATTTATTTCAGTGTTTAATATTAGAAGTGTTTTGGTTTTTATTTGAAAGTTGGGTGATGTTTTTGTGACCAGAAATATGCCTAGGAATGTAACTCTTGTTTATATCGATTAATCTAAAGTACAATTGTTTTTTTCTTATGTTATTTTGCTTAAAGTATTGGTTTTCAAGAATCTATTGATGATGGTAAGTGAGGGCTTACTGTATCTTTTTTATTATAAATTACAATATCACATTAAATATACTGTATGTAAAGGGATTTATAATGCCAAATTCGATCATGTAATTATCAGGCTGGCAAGCCCAAAATCTGCAGGGCGGTCAACAGGCTGGCAGCTAATGTTTTAGTTTCAGGCTGGAGACACAGGAGGACTAATGTTCTCATTTGAATCTGAAGACAGTCTGTTGTACAACCAGAAAATGCCATGTTACAGATGAAGTTCACAGGTAGTCTTCTGGAATATGTTCTCTAGCTCAAGACAAGCTAGTTCTTTTGTTCTATTCAGGCCTTCAACTGACTGGATGAGGCCCACTCACATTTTGGAGAGCAATCTGCTTTACTTTAAATCCACTGACTTAAATGTTAATCTCATCGAAAAACACTTCACAGGAATGCCTTCCTTACCTGAGTTTGATACAGAAAATTAACCATCATAATTGGTAACAAATGATTTTGCAGGTGCATGTTACATGTCTCCCAGAAAGCAAAAAACATTTTATTTTCCAGCTCCACAACTCATAAAGCCAGTTACAAATGAATGATAGTCTGGTGTTTGGAAGAGTAAATTCTTTTTTTTAAAAGAAATTTATTTTTATTGTTATTCAAGTACAGTTGTCCCCATTTTTCTGCCACTACTTTCCCTTGCCCCACCCACCTGCATCTCCCACCCTCAAACCTAACCCCCTTTGGCTTTGTCCATGGGTCCTTTTTACATGTTCCTTGATGACCCTTCCCCTTTTTTCTCCCATTACCTCCCTTACCTCTCCCCTTGTGTTACTGTCAGTTTGTTCTTTATTTCAATGTCTCCGGTTATATTTTGCTTGCTTGCTTGTTTTGTTGATTAGGTTCCACTTATAGGTAAGATCATATGGTATTTGTCTTTCACTGGCTGGATATTTCACTTAGCGTAATGCTCTCCAGTTCCATCCATGCTGTCTTGAAGGGTAGAAGTCCCTTCTTTCTTTCTGCTGCGTAGTATTCCATTGTGTAAATGTACCATAGTTTTTGATCCACTCATTTACTGATGGGCACTTGGGTTGCTTCCAGCACTTGGCTGTTATAAATTGTGCTGCTATGAACATTGGGGTGCGTAGGCTCTTTTGAATTGGTGTTTCAGGATTTTTAGTATATAATCCCAGCAGTAGAATGGCTGGTCAAAAGGAAGTTCCATTTTCAGTTTTTTGAGGAAATTCCATACTGTTTTCCACAGTGGGAGTAAATTCTTTTTGAAGAGAAAAGTAAAGGCAATTTTGTCCACATCGTATGTTAGAGTTTGCAAGGCACTTCCATGTACACTAGAATTCTTAATCAATCAGCGCCTTTCTTTTCAAAACATGTGTTGCAGTTCCTGCCACCACGTTATTGGCTATGTCTAATACACAACAAGTGAAACCAAGGGTCACGTAATTATGCAGTGAACCTGATCCATAGAGTAAGCCAGTGTGTGTGTGATTCAGCCAAACACAATCTCGTCCTTAACTGAATCTTCTTTTGTGTGAATTATGTGGACAAATGCCTCAGTCTGGCTATGCCATTTTGCAGAAGATTATAATACCCACACTGGAATAGCTTCTTATTCACTTTTGAATTTCCAAAATCTAGAAGCATCACTGGAACATAGTAGTTAAATAAAAACATTTTTAGATGGTAGGGTGTGAGAACTTGTTTACTTGTCACTGAATTTCCAGGTACTGGCACCTGCTCCTGTTTCCCATTTAATTCCTTTTGAAAGGTTTTCCAATTTGGGTTTGAAATAACTGCTGTTTTACAATGTCCCATAATCTTTGAATGTCTAACTAAGTAGCTTTGTTTTTTATTCACCTTTACTCAATGTCTCTATGACTAAGGCACTTCCCCTCTCCTTTTCTATTTTGCTACTACATTCATCCTGATTTGTATCTTATGCTTTTGTGTTAAGTCCTTCCGCCCCTGAGCTCTACCATTTTCAGTTCATTCTACCCATTGCTTTCATGGGCATCTTTCTACAGCATGGTCATTATCATTACCTTCCTACTCAAAATAGTTTACAGATTTTTAAAAAGTAATACTACAATATGAAGAGAAGACAAATGCACAGAAATAGGGAAACAATCCTGTTACCAATAGTGGGCATAAGTTTAATTTGACTTGGAAATTAAGTCCCTAAACTGTTGACCTCAGAATCCTTCAGTTATACCTGGCTAAAGACAGAATGAGTCCTACAACCTGAGTGAAGACTATATCCAGAGATAAGGGATCAACTCTCTCCCATTGTGAAGGGATAATAATTATGAGCCAGAAGTAAAGAATGGCATTCTGTGTTTGTTGTACGAGGTGATAACGCTAATGATCTGTGGTAGTGATGATCTGCCATATTAAAGTATACTGTGGACATAAATTTAAACATGAAAGTATTTAAATACCATCACCCACTTTGCAATATTCTTTCTGTAGTTTCTTAACACAAATCTTAAATGATTTTAATTAAATTTTTTATTATAACACAGCTGTTATAATCAGATATTATCTAAGGCCTAACTAATTGAATGAAAAAATTTTAATCACCAAAATCATTATTACTTCTCAATAGAATTTGTAATTTTGCTCCAGTCCCCACCTATTTCTGAAGCCATGAAATAATAACTTGAGTTGTTACATCAGATACTATTCTGATCACTAAGGAATTGCCATTTTAGCATAAAAAACTCTATTCCTTCCCCACATCCCTCATGTTTAGTTTCAGTAAAAATTCTTCATGTCAAATAAGTAAAAAGCCAGAGGTGATTATTCTGTGCCTTTGCTTCTAGGTGAGAAAATGCAAGTTCAAGAACAACAACATTGCCTGGTCCTGAAACCCTGTGGCTTAAACAAGAGCCTAAATTACCTGTTCAGTTCCATTTGGAACCATTCTTATGTTAAAACTAGCTCTTTAGGAAAAAAAGGCAGTCTGACATAGATTAATTTTATAGCATTTAAAACATTGAGTGTCTTGCCCTGACCAGTGTGGCTCAGTTGGTTGGGCTTCATCCTGCAAAGTGAAAGGTTGCCAGTTTGATTCCTGATCAGGACACATGCCTGGATTGTGGGTTTGGTCCCCAGTTGTGTGTATATGAGGGGGAACCAATTGATGATTCTCTCACACATGGATGTTTCTTTCCCTTTCTTTCCCTCCTTTCCCATTTCTCTCTCTAAATAAACCCCAAAAAAACAAAAACAAATAACAAAAGAAAAAGCATTAAGTGTCTTATTTGTTACAGAATATAGCATGGTATGTGAAGAAGCTGAACACCAGATAAAGAAATAAGAACATAACACAGCAATCAAAAAAAGGAAAAAAAAGTTTTTCAAGAGACACTACAGTTGTCTCCCAAATTTATTTTTGCAATTGATCACATTTATGAAAATAACAGTTTTAATGCAAGTAAGGTGGTTACAATATAATGTAAAGAATTTTCTCCATATACTGTTTTGACAACTTTATTTCCACTACAAACTGGTTTTATAGTGCACATAAGTTATTCTGCAGCACAATACTACTCATGGATTATGTTACTATATGTTATTTGTTATAAGAATAGCATTAATGTTGCAGAGTATTTATTAAAATACCTAAACACAACTGGAAAAAAATGACTTTCTCTCATAAAACAACTATATGTCTATATGTTCCATACTCATCTTGACCATTACTTTAAAAAATTATTTATTTATTTGAGTGAGAGAGAGAGAAGGAGAAAGAAACATCAATTTGTTGTTCCACCTACTTATGCATTCATTGGTTGATTCTTCTGTGTGCCCTGACTGGGGAGCAAACCTGCAACCCTGGTGCACTGGCACAATGTTCTAACCAACTGAGTTACCCAGCCAAAGCAATGGCCATTATTTTTTCATTATTAGTTTCTGGGGTGACTCTTCCCCAGCTGACAGGTTTTCAGAACTGTAATTTGGAGGAATAAAAGTAGTTATCGAAAGACTACATTTAAATGTTGTAGTGTAGATTTCCTTCTCTTCATTTCACATGGGAAATGTTCTCTTCCAATAAAAAGGATTCTTCTGAACTTGAATTGTTTCTTTGTTCCTGATAAATTGGATATCTTTAGTAGGTTCTTAAATTTCATGATGTAAATAACTGTCTCGATGATGCTAAAAACTGAGTTTTTTGGAATTTTTATTATCAATACATCCACTTTTGTGTGTGTTTTAATTTATTTTTAATAAGAACCATATGAGCAAACTGAGGTTTATAAACTTACCCACAATCCCAGGGAGTGATGTTTAAATTCAAATATTGAACCCATTGAACCACTTCCATTCTTATTGGTTAGTCCAGATGGTTAGGACTATCCTCTGCATGGGTTTATTTATCAGAAGTTGTTAAACTTGCTATCTTTTTATTCTGAGAACTTTGCCTGCCTCTTGAAAGAGAGAACTTAAAGGTTGGATAGCCGCAAATGACATGGCATGGGAACTGTTAATCAGCAGCTATAAATATCTAGTGGTTTATCTGGGTGCACTGAGTAAACCACCAAGATTTCTTCCAGTTATGACATTTCCATCCCTGTTCATAAACTAACATGATCATGGAAGCAAGTAAGGAACTAACCAAATCTACTAGACATAAAAGAGTAGGTGCCTATTGACATTTTATGCCAGTTATAGGTTATACCAATTTTATAATTAGTTCTGATGTTTAACAGCCTCATCTTTATTGGAAAGTTTAATCTTGTTATTTATTAACATTTTACAATCTAGTAACCTCCCAATCCCCATTTTTCATATCCAAGCTGCTTACTTTTTGGATAAATCTATGCATTTTACAAAAACATATTGTTACATCTTATCAAAGATTACTGATGATGTAAAACAACATTGTATGTGGTAGGAATCTGTACACATGTGACAGAAATCTAGAAGCTTAAGTTCCACAAAAGTGTTTTGAGAAAAATGTACCATTACCATTTGTATTTTTAAACTGTAGGTGTCATGCAGATTCTTACTGATATTTTTAGTACTTTGGAGAAAGCAAGTAGAAATGAGGACACAGGAAAATAAAACTGAAGCCAAAGAACAGAAGAAACACTTACTGGATAAGAAAAATTCTATTTCATTTTTATGAAGTGATTTAAAAGTCCTAGGGAGATTTTTTTTTTCTAACCTCTTACATTATATTTATATCCTATGCTACTGAGGTAATAAAGAAAAAAAAAAGGTTAAGAGGAGAGAACAGAGATATATATTCTTTCCTCCTTGAAGTCTGTTTCTTGGATACATATAAATGCACCACAATGGCCAAAAGAAACATCAAGTGTTAGTGGTAAATGGATTTTAAAATAAAAGATAAATAGCTACTTTTCCAAGCTCTATTTCCAGCTCATCAACATCACAGTAGATTTTTATGACGAGATATTTTAAAAAATGAAAATTATTAAAATATTGCAATGGAAACTTTTGTGAATCCATACTATTATGTTTTGAGATCTCATAATTGTTAAAATGTGCCTTTTTCATTATTTGTCTGCTTTGAGAGTATAGCTTACCACAATTATATGATTAAAAGGATTTTATTTTTCAACGTAAAAATAACACTCATTTTGGTGATCTGAGTTCTATCGCAAGTTAATTAACATTTTAAATTATGCCCATTTAATGTACCACTGCCATGTTTATCAGCCCCTCCATTTGTTTATCAATTCAGCAATCACCTGGTAAATCTCTTTCAGGAACATGACATTTTGCTCAATGCTCAGAATATAACACTGAATTAATATTTTCTCATCCTCTAAAATTTTATGGCTTAATAAGAGGTACTTGTTGGGGTTGGGAAAGTAAAGAATTTGTCTTTTATCTTGTAGTAATTATACATATCTAAGGCACGACCCCTTATTTTGACAATTAAATCTGGACTCAACCCAGCCTTTTTAAAGTCTTTTTCTCTTTGGATTATTTGGGATTAATATGATTGTCCTGATTTTTGTGGGTCCCAATTAAGAATATTCAAACCTCATACTCTGATATCTTCAGTTTTTTAGCCTAAGTTCATCTCAAGCTTTATTTCAAAACGCAATTTGTCATCATATTGTTGAAGTGAGTTTAGTAATGAAGAAATGATACAGCTAATCTGTCAATCCTCCATTTTTAATTCCTATAGTTAAAATTTGGCATAATTTTTCCTAATATTTTAGTTGAGATTTTTAAAAATTTCTGGTACTCTGTTATTCCCTATATCTCAAAATAAATTTATATTAAAAATTGGATTATTGTCAAGTGTTCAGCAAGAAAGCTTTTACCCAGTGAAATTTATTTTTTAGGAAAAAATTACAAGCAGGCCAAAAAAATAGTTCAACCATCTAAACTTGATATGTAAAACATTTTTAGAAATATTTACATCTGTGTTTATAAATAAAACTCTAAAATTTTTGAGAGAGTAGAAATTTAACAGTTTAAGAGAAAATGTAGTTTATGAGTTTAATGTATTTGGTTTTACTGTGTGGCCTTAACTCTTGGTGCATTGTGGTAGTTGGAAATTTTTAAGGTCCTTAATATTATTTAAACATCTGCTTTTGAGGAAATGTATCCTCCTTTTCCATATATAAAATATCCCATCTGGGCTGAATGCCAGGGATACACCATGCTTAAGTAATAAGCCCAATTATCTTGCTAATAAACAGCAGCTAGTAATTGAACTCCTGTTGGCAGATATATAGGATACTTAAACACTAAGTGGGATTAATTAAAATCTAAAATGAGTTACATTACAAACACATATAATAATAAATCATATATAAATATTAAGTATAGCAATTATCTCATTTCCTTTTCTTCTTAGTTAATGAAGTTTATGTTTTTGAGCAATAATGAAAAGAGGGTTTCAAAATTAGTGGAGAGCTTACTTACCTTCAAGGATCTTCTGAGATAGAAATGTCAGATCCCAAAGTGATTAAAGATAAATGTGATAATGAATATTTCACTCTCAATGCCAAGGGATATGAGTATGATAGTCTCAAAGTTGATGTAGGCTTTAGGTACATATTTGTACTATTCTGTGCCAAGAAAAGTTTTGGGTGGGAATGTAGTGGAGAGTAGTTGCGATGGTTTAAGTCAAGTATATATAAGAATGAATTTTAATCAATGTAATATATTTACTCAGAAATGTATTGTTGACTTTTCTACAATTTCTTTTATAATTATTTTAAAGCAAACAAGTTGACAGAAGTGCAGACTTGTCTATATGAAAATGTAAGATTTTTTTCTTATAAATAACAACCCATTTTGTTTGAGGTCATTCCAGAATTTTGTTTGAGATTGTTATATTCATAAGGGAGTCATAATTTCTAATAACAAATAAAATACACAATTTGGGCCTATACTCTTCTTTCCTCAATAATATGTAATGAAATGGAAGGGATGAGGTACGTCTCCCCTTCTGTTACAAAGAAACACAAACAAACAAATGCAAAGAATAACAACAATCAAGCAAGAAGTAGGTCATGACTTATGTCATACATTTTTTAAAAGGTAAAGCCCTTAGTTCGTTTGGGCTGCTATAACACAATACCACAGATGGGGTGGTTTATATACAACAGAAATTTATTTCTCATAGTCCTGGAGGCTGGAAGTCAGAACTCAGGTGCCAGCACGGTCAGGTGAGGGCCCTCTTCTGACTGCACACTTCTTAATGCATCCTCATATGCAGTAGGGATGAGGGAGCTCTGTGGGATTTTATAGGAACACTAATTCCATTCATGAGAGCTCCACGCTTATGATGTAATCACCTCCCAAAGGTCCTACCACCTAATACTGTCACATTGGGCATTAGGATTTCAACATAAGAATTTGGAGGGGGGCAGGGAGGCAAAAGCATTTTAAACCAGAGCAGTGACCAAGGAGATATGGAAAATTTCAGGACAGCATTGTGTTATAGTTATGATATCATATTTTGCATCTGCATTGTTGAGTTGACAAAATCCTGGAAAATTCTAATAACTTCAGCTCTCAAGGGAAGGAAGTATTATTTCCCTTCATTTTACTATATAGTGTGTTGGAGGTTAGTACAAACTGCTGATGGGGTGAGAAATATGAAAATAGGTATTAACAAGGTAATCTGAATGTTTCTGGTAAATACCTAAGCTCTTAAGTAAGTCTGCTTTGTTGGCAATAATTGTCACTAGGAGTGGAAGCAGTGGGTTTTTCTTCTCAAAGGCAGAGCTCCATTTAGTTGAAACAAATGTCAGAGTGTAGCTAAGTCATCAGAAAAGAGAATACAGACCTAGTCTTTCCACAGAGAATACCCAAGATGCCATCTGAGCTCTTAAGTCTCCTCTGTCCCATATAAGAGGGAAATGTCTGCAATACTCATCTATCAAATTGTAACTCAGAAAAGCCAGCTAAATGGCAGGCCAATTTAAAATGCAGTAAACAAAGTTAATCTTAACTCTCAGAAGATATAGAAATTCTGGATAGTTACATGTTAGGCAAGAAGAAATGAATATCATGAAAAAGAAGTAGACATGATATTTCATTGGGGTGGGTAAATAAAAAGAGAACATAATATTCCAAAAACTGAAAAAGATTTTAGTTGGAATAAAATGTAATACAACAAATTAAAAAAATATTCCTGTGAGTGCTTTTTTTCTGCGATAGAACTTAAATAGAAAATATTTTCAGTAAAATAATAGTCAAAGATGAGATGACATAATAATAGCTAACACAATGATTATGTTTCTCTTCTAAGCAGTTTAGGTATGCTAACATACTTTTTCCTCATAATAGCCCTATAAGGGGTAGACTTTATTCCCATTTTACAGGTGTGGAAATTGAGTCACAAAGAGTTTTAGCATAAGGCATCAAGCCTTACAATAAATAAGTGCTGGAACTAGAATTTAAGTTTAGGAAGTCTGACCTCAGAGTCTTTGCTCTTAAATGCTTTAATACAGCCCTGGCTGGTGTGGCTCAGTGGGTTGAGTACTGGCCTATAAACTGAAAGGTCACCGATTTGATTCCTGGTCAGGACACATGCCTGGGTTGCAGGCCAGGTCCTCAGTTGGGGTGTGTGAGAGGCAACCAGTTGATGTTTCTCTCCCTCTCTTTCTCCCTCCCTTTCCCTCTCTCTGAGAATAAATAAATTTTTTAAAAAGTGCTATGGTACATTGCCAATTAACATAAAATTACCCAGAAAGGTATTTTGCAGATATAAGAAAATAAAAATGATGAGTAAAAAGAAGTAAAATACAAAGTTGAAACAGCAAGTAGAAACTAATCACCTTGAAGTTGAGGAATAAAATGTAAAGATTAAGATGAATAGCAACTGAAATAGTTTCAGTTACATCTTCTTGCATAACAAACTGCTCCCAAAGTTTATCCACAGAAAACAACATTTTATTCCATGACTCAGTAATTATGGCTCCTGGGGATGGAGGATGCAGGGTGGCCTCAGTCACATGTGTTGGACCTTGATGGCTTCTTCATGGCCTCTCTCTTCACATTGTTTTCCATAATTCAATAATTTAGTGAGTAGATTTTAACAGCAAAAATGGAAGCTTAAGGCTGAGGCCAAGAATTAAGTCCTGCCATATTCTGTTGCTCAAGGTTAGGCACAGGGAGTAGGCCATATGAAATAGATTCCATCTCTTTTTTAAAAGAGTGACAAAGGTTCACTGCAAACGGTCATGCAGAATGAAAGAGATTGTTGTGGCCATCTTGGAAACAACACAATCAGTAAAGAGAATTGTACAAACTAGTAATTAATAGCCAGCACTCAATAAATGTTTGCCTTTTTTTCCCCAGACTCTGTTAAACACTTTACATTTATTCATTTGATCCTCACAAGAACTCTTAACAGGTTGATACTATGTTAATATCCATTTCCACTTTACACATTAAGAAAATGAAGAACATAGCATTTTCTTAGATTTCTTGAGAACATGGGACTTGTAGACAATGGTGCCAGATGTCAAACCAAGGCCTTCTGACTCCAGAGGCTACACTAATGATCTGTCCCATTGCTGCATTTCATAAGACATTCTTTCTGAATAAGAAGAAAGAACCAAATCTGTATTGAAAATACACACTAATTCCAGGAATCGTTTATTAGTGCAAATGCTAGTGAGAAATAGTTTAGTGAAATTATTTAGTTTAAAAATTGATGAGGCAGTTCCTTAGCTGTCTGGGCAACAAAATAAAATCACCTATAAGGAGAACACCAGGCTGCCCTAGAAATCTTCAAAGCAATATTCAGTGCCAGAGGCAAGGCAGCAATGTCAACATTGCTGTAGGCGGTAGAAAATACAGCATAAAACAACACTGCAACCAGTTAAAATGAGATATGCATTGGCCAATAAAGCATATTTAAAATGCTCAACATCAGTAATAATTCAAGGAATGAAATAAAAATCACAACTAGGGTCATCACTATGAAAATACAGACAATTGGAAGTGATGGCGAGGATATGGAGAACTTGGAATCCTTGAGCACTCTTGGTAGGAATGTAAAATGGTAAAGCCACTATGGAAAATAGTATGGAAGTTCCTCAACTAATTAAAAATTCTCATTATTATATCAAGCAATCCGACTTCTGGGTGTATATCCAAAAATATCTAAAAAAGAATTTTGAAGATATTTTGTCACAATGTTTATGGCAGGGTTTTAAAAATAGCCAAGAGATAGAAGCAACCCAAATTTGCCTATTGACCGAAGAACTTATAACAAAAATCTGGTATACATACAAATAAATATTATACGGTCTTAAAAAGGGAAGGAAATTCTACTATATGCTACAGCATGGGTAAACATCAAAGACATTATTCTAAGCAAAATAATCCAGACACAAAAGAATGGATAGTATGTATGATTCCACGCATGTGAAGTTACTAGTTAAACTCATAGAAACAAAAAGTAGAAAGGTGATAGCCGAGGGCTGGGAGAAGGACCTAGGGGGAATTAGTGTTTAGTGGGTCTAGAATTACAGGTTTCAAGATGAAAAAGTTTTAGAGGATCTGTTGCAAAATTTTATAAATATACTTAATACTACTGAACTGTACACTTAAAACTAGTTAAGATGGTAAATTTCATGTCATATATATGTAATATATATTATTTTTATATAAACATATATTTTATTATATGTATTTTATATAAATATATATTTATATAATTATTATATGTGTTTTACATATGTATACACACACACACATATTTTTACCAAGTACACAAAAAATACAGACAATCCAGGGGTTTTCTAATATGTGGCAACAAAAAGAAGTTACTGAATATCAGGGAACACTGAGAATACTACACCCATGGGTCCCTCCCTCCCCTCAGGAAAAAAAAAAAGAAATTTGATAAGGAAAACTGACATAAAGATAACAAATCAAAATGAACCTCAGAGAATAAAGAACATGAAGTTTTTTTGTTCAAATGAAATACTAAGACTGAACATGCACTCTGTAGAAATATAATGGAATTATACTTTTTACAGAAATTTATGGTTATAACTTTTAAATAAAAAGCATTAAATATGTTAACTAATTTATCTATGGTAATCACTTCATAACATATATGTATACCAAAATAACATAATAAGCATTAACTTTGGATGTGAAAGATAAGAAGTAGAAATTACTAATGTGAGAAAAAGTAGTTGCTTTGGGGGTACAGGGATCTCTCCAAGCCAGTATTGCCAACATAGGTTTTGTTTTATCTGTTTGTTTTTTTAATTGCTGTGGCAAAGGTTAACTTACTCTGGGAAAATTACCTCCTGAGGACAGCATAAGAATGCAGAAATAAGTATTTTTTAAACCATTTAGATTATATATTAAGCTTTCCTAAAATTGACAATAGTTCACCTAATTTTTTGCAATAGTCCTGCAAGGTATACAGTAATATTCCCAATAATCATGTAATATTTTAATGAACCATTAGTTTTTATCTCAATTCAAGCTTTTATAGCTTTAGTTGTTTTACTTTTCAAACATTAGTTCATCTGAGTTTCATAAATTTTATGGTGTGAAAAATTGTGTGTGTGAGTGTGCAAACTTTTTCCAAAATGGACAATCGGAGGTTCATTTAGTATGTATTGAATAGTTATTATTTCCTCATTGCATGAAAAATTAGCTTATGTTTTATAAGATTAAATTATTCTGATGGAAGGAATATTTTTTATTTTTTAACTGAGCCTCATGTCTGTGGAGCTGCACAATCTCATGCTTAATTATTGTAATTCTACTTTTTTTTTTTTTTTTTTACTTGGCATTACTGTTTTCAAGAGTCTCTGCTATTCTTGCATACGCATTTTTAGATATCAACTTTAAATTAGATATGGCAAAGTTTCCTTACATATTGTCATTGAATATTTGATCAATAAATCATTAAATTCATAAATAATTTTGAGGAAAATTACATTTCTACAATATTAAGAATCCTGTTTAGAGTTATGGTATGTCTGTCAAAAATCACTTATTCTTTGCTTTATATTGGTTTTAATATTTTGTGGTTAATTTAAATCTGTATTTTGAGGTTTTATTTGCTTGTTGAATTATAATTTTTTTTAGTACATCAATTTTCACTTTTTTTGCTGCTCTATAGAAAAGATATTGCTTTTGTGAATGGTTTTTGAAACAGCTAGTTTACTATATTCTTATCAAAATTAATGTATTTTAATATTATTCTCATGGCCCTAATCTGAAACTACTTATATGTTCTTATATTTTTTATCTTATTTCTTACTGTTTAGTATTGCATTTGCTAGACATGTCAGAATAATATTGAAAAAAAATAATATGTGCTTTGGTTTTGCATGAATACTTTTAATTATACACAGTTGTATTCTGTATTTAGTCAAATCATAAATGCTGAATTTTATAAATTATTTTACTCTTTAAAAATAGTCAGATATTTTCCTTCTTTAGTTTGTTAACATAATTAACTATATTATTGATTTCCTAATGTGGACTCATTCTTGCATTCGCAGAACAAATCTTTCTTTTGCATAGTATATTATTTATAGTTTAGTGTTCAATTTATTTACTATATTTATATATAATTTTCATCCATACTACCAGGTTAAATAAATGTATTGCTTTCTTATATTGTTTCACTTTTGTTTAACTTTTGTCATATTGTGATATTGAATTTTTCTAAGCCTTAGAATATGATTTGAGACACTTTCTGTCTTTAATCTAATCTTAATCACAGTGCTTACCACATACGTGTCTTAATGATTTGAATAAGCATTTCTACAAAATGCAAAATTAATTCAAGAAAAACAGCATTATCTAAATGCAAAAAGTCACTACCTATATTTAAAAATAAAAAGCATTTCTCTCCAGTACTATCCATGCTGTCACAAAAGGTAGAAGTTCCTTCCTTTTTTCTGCTGCACAGTACTCCATTGAATATACCACAGTTTTCTGATCCACTCATTTACTGATGGGCACTTAGGCTGTTCTAGCACTTGGCTGGAGAGAGTTATGCTAAGTGAAATGAGCCAGGCTACGAAACACAAATACCATATTACCTCACCTATAATAGGAACATAATGATAAAAACAAATGAGGAAAATAGAACCAGAGACATAGAAACAAGGAACAGACTGATAGTGGCCAGAATGAAGGGGAACAGGGGAGAAAGGGGAAAGAAGGGGGAAGGGTCTAGTCAAGGAACATGTATGAATGACCCACAAACATGGACCATAGGGTGGAGATTGACTGTGGGAGCAGGGGGTGGGTGGGGCAGGGTAAAGCAGCGAGGGGGGAAAATTGAGACAGCTGTAACAGAACAGAAAAATTAAGAAAAAAAACTGCTTAAAATAAATTTCTGTATGAATAAAAAATAATGAAATAAGAATATAAAGCATTTCTGATTTCTGGTTTCATCTCTGATGTTCAAAGAACCTAGAAGTTTCTATTACCATAAATAATCACAATAAGAACTAAACAAGCTAAACAAGCTGAAAATCAATGATTTTCCTTAGATCTATCGGAGGATTAATGTCACAGGTGAAGCCATCCCCAAATCTGGAAAGAGAGGCAAATACCAACTCTCAGTGCCAGGTCAGCTAACACAGAGCAGAAGCCACTGGACATTTAAACAGTTACTGATAAATAGATTGAGGGTGAGTGTGGGCTATGTAGACTAGAGTTAAAAAACACATAGCGACCCAGTAATAAATGGGAGGGCTCACACTTACCTGGGTTTTACCTTCAGTCGCCCAACCCACTTCTTATGGTGATGAAATGAAGAAATTATCCTTCTATTTTAGGCACATGCGGAGGCAAGTAACCATTTTGATACAGCTTCAGGAAAATATTTATCATTTTGAAATATTGACAGAATATTCTCCTTAAAAAAGGCCTGCCCTCCAAGGGAAACTAAGTTACCAGAGCTCTATCTGACTTGGGAGGAGAGTACTGTGATCTCAAATAAAAAAATCAAGGATAAGTTTTTCTGGATTTTTTTTTTTTTTTTTTTGGAATGATGCCAGGAAGATGGCAGAACAGTAAGTCCCAGGGCCTCATTCCTCCAAGGGAAAAAAAAATTATATATATATCTAAAACAAACAAAATGTTAATACCCTAAAACAGGCTAAATGAACTTTATAGGAACTCTAAAAACAGTCAAAAGTCTACATTAACCAAGTGAACAGCCCAATCAGGAAGGAAAAAAAAATAGAAAATGTCATAGATTTTTTACTAGCTACTATATCTTTTCCTTTCCTGCTAGAGTATGGCCCAGTCTGGAGAAAGAACATTTACAATGTTCTAACCTGCCTGGAAGTTGCCTGAGGGATTAGTCTCTTTTCTGTTTAACTTTGAGCTTAGAAGTGGAAGGGCTGCATAGCTGGGGTCTCAGGCTGGGGAAAGCCTAGGAAGTAGCTCTTGAAACCTGCAGGGGGTATACAGTCCTGCTGATACCTGGGTCAAGAATTCACATGTAGAATAATAAAATGCAATACCTAAGGCTGCAAAAAGGACCAGAGGTTATACTATTTTGAGACACTTAGCTATTTAAATGCAGTAATATATAGAGATGGATTTTCTTTTTTTAAAAAAGCACACCCCAGGGACAGGGATATGTATATCCAGAAAAATAACTTAGAAGATCTTAAGCATTCATGCTGGGGAAATACCAAGACATATAACATGCCATGCTAAATAGAGGTCTTCCTTGACAGTGAAAAATCTGGGGGAGAGGGCTGGGTTTTTTGAAATATTCAATTTTCACCAAAAGATCACAAGGCATACAAAGAAACAGAAAAATATGGCCCATTGAAAGGAACAAAATAGATCATCTGAAACCATCTCTGTAGAAATCCAGTCATCAAACATTCTAGATAGACAAAGCCATTAACTGTCTTAAATATACTTAAAGGACAAAAGGAAAATATGAGTACAGAATTAAAAGATAACAGAAAGCAACATATGAACAAAATATCAAAAATAGATACAAATTATTATAAAGAACTATACAGAAATTATAAAATTGAAAAAGAAAAAAATGATTTAAACATTAGAGGGATTCAGCAGAAGACTGAAATAAGCAGAAAGAAAATCAACCAAATGGAAGACAGGTCATTTGAAATTTTTGAGTATAAAGAGCAAAATGAAAAAAGAAGGAAGGAAAATGAACAGAGCCTAAGGAAATTATAGGATACCATCAAGTAGACCAATATATACATTATGGGAGTCTCAGAAGAAAAAGACAGAAAGGAGCAGAGCGATTATTTGAAAAATAAAAGTGGTAAATTTCCCAAATCAAAGGAAAGTAATGGGTATAAAAATCTGTGCATCTCAATGGATGCCAGGTAGAATAAACTTACAGAGACCCACAATGAAATGCTTTGTAATAAAACCGTCAAAAATCCAAAAGCAAAGGAAATATTGAAAGCAGCAAGAGAAAGCTGATTTATCTTGTACAAGTGGTCCTTAATATGTTCATCAGCAAACTTCTTATCTGGAATCTTGGATACCAGAAGACATTTTCTTCAAAAATTTGGAAAAAAAATAACATTATTAGGTAAAGAGTGGTAGTTATTTCATTTAGACCCGTCTTACAAGAAAAAGCTAAATGGAGCTCTTATAGTTGATATCACAAGATAGTAGACAGTCTTTTATAGCCATACAAGAATACAGAGTTCTTTGGTGAAGATGAATATGTGGAAAAATATACAACCAATATTATTTCAGTCTTGGTTTGTATCTCTGCCTTTTATTTTACAAATTTAAAAGGCAAATGCATAAAAATGACTATAAGTCTATAATGAGCATACAATAAAACCTGTACTTTGTAACATCAATAACATAAAGAGGAGTGTTGCTTAAAAATGTAGTTTTTAATATGCCAATGAAGTTTAGTTGGTAGCACTAAAAATATATAGTTATAACTTTAGGAAACTACCTGTAGTTCCCATAATAAACACAAAATATCTACAGACTATATATAAAATAAAATGTGAAATAGAACAAAATGTTATTACAAAAAATCAAATACAAAACAAGGTGGTAATGGAACAAGTGAAGATACAAAAACCAACAAATAAAAGACATAATAAAATGGCAAATGTAAGCCCTTCCTATCAGCAAATACTTTAAATGGAATAATCTTCCCAAAGTTTCAGTAAGCAGAATATATTTTTAAAAGATCCAGCTATCTGTTGAGGACATTCATAGTTTATAACTGAAAGGATTAAAAAATATTTTTTTGCAAATAGTAGCAAAAAGAAAACGACCACTATTCTAATATCTGAAAAAGTAGACTTTAAGTCAGAAACAAAAAGACAAAGGACAACATATAGTAATAAATAGTGCCAATTTACCAAGAAAATTAGCCAATTTACCAAGAAACCACATTCTATACAGATATTAGCCAAAAGAGAACAAGGGTGGGCATATTAATATCTGACAAAATAGACTTTAAGGGAAAAACACTTCCATCAGACCAAGAAGGACATTATATATTGATAAAATGGGTCAATTTATTAAAAAATAACAAGTGTAGGCATGTATGCAGCAAACATCAGAGCTTCTAAATATATGAAGCAAACATAGAGAAAATTTAACGTCAGAAATACACTTCAATAATACATCATCCCACACACACTAATAGGATAGAAAAATGAGACTGAAGATTTATAAGGAAACAGAGGAATGAACAATATTATAGACCATTTGGAACTAGCAGACATTTAAGAAACAATTCAAGTATAAATACTTTTCCAGTGTACACAGAACATTCTTCAGGATACATAATTTTTAGGCTACAAACGAGTCTTAATACATTTAAAAAGATTGAAATCATACAAAATATCATTATTTTTTATTTATTTTTTAAATTTTTTTAAATTTATTTACTTTTCAAATACCTTTGTCTCTGCCTTCCCCCTACCACTTTACCTTGCCCCTTCCCTCCCCACCCCCCTCAACCCTTCCCCTTTGGTTTTGTCCATGAGTCCTTGCTATATGTTCCTTGACTTTCCCCTTCTCTTCCCTTTCCCTGTTCCCGCCCTTCCCTCTTGTCTCCGTTGATTTCTTTTCCTTTCAGTGTTGCTGGTCATATTTTCCTTGCATCTTTGCATTGTTAGTTAGGTTCCGCTTATAGGTGAGATCATATGGTATTTGTCTTTCGCCCGCTGCCTTATTTCGCTTAGCATGATGCTCTCCAGTTCCATCCATGCTGTCGCGAAGTTTAGTAGTTCTTTTTTTCTTTCTGCTGCATAGTATTCCATTGTGTATATGTACCATTACTTTTTGATGCAATCATCTACTGAGGGGCATTTAGGTTGCTTCCAACACTTGGCTAGTGTAAATTGTGCTGCTATGAACATTGGGGTGCATAGGTTCTTTTGTATTGGCGTTTTGGTGTTCTTAGGGTATAGTCCCAGCAGGGGAATCCCTGGATCAAAAGGCAGTTCCATTTTCAGCTTTTTGTGGAAATTCCACACTGCTTTCCATAGTGGCTACACCAGTATGCATTCCCACCAACAGTGTACTAGGGTTCCCTTTTCTCCACAGCCTCGCCAGCACCTGTTGTTTGTGGATCTGTTTATGATGGCCATTCTGACCGGTGTGAGGTGGTACCTGATGGTGGTTTTGATCTGCATTTCTCTGATGGCTAGTGATGCTGAGCATCCTTTTAAATGCCTCTGGGCCCTCTATCTCCTCCTTAGAAAAGCAACTGCCCAGGTCCTTTGCCTATTTTTTGATTGGATCGTTTGTCTTCTTGGAGTGGAGTCGAGTGAGTTCTTTATATATCTTGGAGATCAAACCTCGATCTGATGTATCGTTAGCAAATATATTTTCCCATACAGTTGGCTCCCTTTTCATTTTGCTGATGTTTTCTTTAGCCGTGCAGAAGCTTCTTATTTTGATGAGGTCCCACTTGTTTATTCTTTCCTTTATGTCCCTTGCTTTAGGAGACATATCAGTGAAAAAATTGCTGCGTGGGATATCTGAGAGTTTCCTGCCATTGTTCTCCTCTAGGACTTTGATGGTGTTGCAACTTATATTTAAGTCTTTTATCCATCTTAGTTTATTTTTGTGTATGGTATCAGCTGATAATCCAATTTCAATTTTTTGCATGTAGCCGTCCAGCTCTCCCACCATTTGTTGAAGAGGCTATTATTGCTCCATTTCATGCTTCTGCTCCCTTTGTCAAATATTAGATGTCCATAGAGACTTGGGCTTATTTCTGGGTTTTTTATTCTGTTCCACTGGTCTATGGGTCTGTTCTTGTGCCAGTACCAGATTGTTTTGAGTATAGTGGCTTTGTAGTAGAGTTTGATGTCCGGTATTGTGATCCTTCCTACTTTGTGTTTCTTTCTCAAAATTGCTGCGGCTATTTGGGGTCGATTAGGGTTCCATATAAATTTTTGAAATGTCTGTTCTATTTCTGTGAAATACGTCATTGGTATCTAAATAGGGATTGCGTTGAATCTATAAATTGCTTTGGGTAGTATGGACATTTTGAGGATATTAATTCTTCCAATCCATGAGCATGGTATATGCTTCCATTTATTTGTGTCTTCCTTAATTACTTTTTTCAATGTTGTATAGTTTTCTGTGTACAGGTCTTTTACGTCTTTGGTTAAATTTATCCCTAGGTATTTTATTTTTTTTCTTGCTATGTCGAATGGTATTTTTTTTCTGATTTCTTCTTCTTCTGTTGCATTGCTGGTGTACAAAAATGCCTTGATTTCTGAATGTTGACTTTGTATCCTGCTGTTTTGACAAATTCACTTATTAGGTTGAGGAGTTTTTTGGTGGAGTCTACAGGGTTCTCTATGTACATTATCCTGTCATCTGCAAACAGTGATAGTTTTACTTCCTCCTTTCCTATTTGGATGCCTTTTATCTCTTTCTCTTGTCTGACCGCTGTGGCTAGGACTTCCAATACGATGTTGAAAAGAAGCGGTGAGAGCGGACATCCTTGTCATGTTCCCGATCTTAGTGGGAAAGCTTTCAGTTTTTGCCCGTTGAGTATGATATTAGCTGTAGGTTTTTCATGTATGCCCTTTACTACGTTGAGGAATGCCCAATTTATTCCCATTTTGCTGAGTGTTTTGATCATAAATGGGTGCTGTACCTTATCAAATGCTTTTTCTGCATCTATCGAGATGATCATGTGGTTTTTGTCTTGTCTTTTATTTATGTGATGTATCACGTTTACTGATTTGCGTATATTGAACCATCCCTGCATGCCTGGGATGAATCCCACTTGATCGTGGTGGATAATCTTTTGAATGTATTGCTGGATGTGGTTTGCCAATATTTTGTTGAGGATTTTAGCATCTATGTTCATCAGCGAAATTGGCCTGTAGTGTTCTTTCTTTGTAGGGTCTTTATCTGGTTTTGGGATCAGGGTGATGCTGTCCTCATAGAAAGAGTCTGGGAGTCTTCCCTCCTCTTGGATTTTTTGGAATAGTCTGAGAAGGACAGGGGTTAGCTCTTCCTTAAATGTTTTGTAAAATTCTCCTGTGAAACCGTCCGGGCCTGGGCTTTTGTGTGCTGGGAGTTTCTTGATTACTGCTTCAATTTCCCCAGCTGTTATGGGTCTGTTCAAGCTTTCTGTTTCTTCCTCCTTCAGTGTTGGAAGATTATGCTTTTCTAAAAATTTGTCCATTTCATCAAGGTTTTCAAATTTCCTGGCATATAATTGTTCATAATAGTTTCTGATGATCATTTGTATTTCTGTGGTATCAGTTGTTATTTCTCCTCTTTCATTTCTGATATTATTAATTTGGGTCCTCTCTGTTTTTTTCTTGATGAGTCTGCTTAAAGGCTTGTCAATTTTATTTCTCTTTTCAAAGAACCAGCTTCTGGATTGGTTGATCCTCTGAATTGTTCTTTTTGTCTCTATGTCATTCAGTTCTGCTCTAATCTTGACTATTTCCTTCCTTCTACTTGCTCTGGGGTTTATTTGTTGTTGTTTCTCCAGTTCTTGAAGTTGTAGTGTTAGGTCTTTTATTTGAAATGTTTCTATCTTTTTTATGTAAGCCTGTATTGCTATGAACTTCCCTCTCAGGACCGTCTTTGCTGTGTCCCATAGGTTTTGGACTGTTGATTGTTCATTTTCATTTGTTTCCAGAAATTTTTGATTTCTTCTCTTATCTCATTATTGACCCATTCCTTGTTTAATAGTGTACTGTTCAGTCTCCATGAGTTTGCAAGTTTTTGAAGTTTCTCTTTGAGGTTGATTTCCAATTTCAAGCCCTTGTGGTCCTAGAAAAAGTTTGGTATTATTTCAATTTTCCTGAATTTGCTGAGGCTTGCTTTGTGTCCTGTCATGTGGTCTATCGTTGAAAAACTGCCATGAGCATTTGAAAAGAATGTGTATTTTTCTTCTTTGGGATGTAAGGTTCTATATATGTCAGTTAAGTCTCTTTGATTCAGTGTGTCATTCAGCGCCACAATATGTTTATTAATGTTTTGTTTGGAAGATCTGTTATTTTTGACAGTGGGGTATTGAAATCCCCTACTATCAGTGTATTGCTGTCTATATCTTTTTTGAAGTTGTCCAAAAATTTCCTTATATACTTGGGGGCTCCTATATTTGGAGCATGTAAGTTTACAATGTTGATGTCTTCTCGATAGATTCTTCCTTTAAGTATGATAAAGTGCCCCTCTGCGTCTCTCTTTATGGCCTTTGTTTTGAAATCTACTTTGTCTGATACAAGTATGGCAACGCCGGCCTTTTTCTCATGCCCATTTGCTTGTAATATTATTTTCCATCCCTTCACTTTCAATCTGTGTAGGTCTCTTGCTCTGAGGTGGGTCTCTTGTAGGCAGCATATGTGTGGGTCATGTTTTCTTATCCATTCAGCTACCCTGTGTCTTTTGATTGGGGCATTTAGTCCATTCACATTGAGAGATATTACTGTTAGAAACTTACTCATCTTTTCTCTTTGTACCTGTGTTCCTCTCTGTCTCATTCTTTTCCTTCATCTGCTTAAACCAGTCCCCTTAGCATATCTTGGAGTGCTGGTTTGGTAGAGATGTATTCTTTTAGCCTTCTTTTGTCTGGGAAACTGCGTATTTCTCCTTCTATGTTAATGGAGAGCCTAGCTGGTTAGAGCAGCCTTGGCTGTAGGCCCTTGCTTTTCATGGCTTGGAATATTTGTTGCCATTCCCTTCTGGCTTGTAGTGTTTCTGTTGAGAAGTCAGCTCCTAGGCGTATCTGGGCCCCCTTGTATGTTACTTTCTCCTTTTCCCTTGCTGTCTTGAGGATTTTCTCTTTGTCTTTGACATTTGGCATTTTAATGATGATGTGTCTTGGAGTGGACCTCCTTGAGTCCCTCTTGATTTGGGTCCTCTGTGCCTCTTGGATCCATGAGAGCCTTTCTCTCCTCAAATTAGGGAAATTTTCCATCATTACTTTTTCGAGGAGGTTCTCTATTCCTTGCTCCTCTTCTTCTCCTTCTGGTATCCCTATTATACGGATATTATTGCGTTTCAGGTTGTCCTGCATTTCCCTAAATGCCTCTTCATTATTTTTGAACGTTTTTCCATTTCTTGTCCTTTCTGGGAGCTTCTTTCTACCTTGTCCTCCATCTCACTGATTCGATCCTCGGTTTCATCCAGCCTGCTTTGGATTCCTTCTACTGTGTTCTTCAATTCAGAAATGGTATTCTTCATATCCTCTTGAGAGTTTCTATGTCCTTTTCCAGGCTGATATAGTTTGCTGTAAGATCCTGATAGTTTCTCTGCAGTTTCTCATAGTTATCTTTGAGCTGGCTGAGCTCATTGAGCTTCCTTAGAACCATTGTTTTGAATTCCATACCTGATAATTCCCTTGCCTCTATTTCATTTAGCTCTCTCTGTGGGGAGTCCCCTTTTCCACTCATTTGGGGGGAACTTCTTTTTCTTCCCATTTTTGTGAGAGTCTGTTAAGTATTTTTGTCCTTTACTTTTCTTTCTGGGCTTGCCTCTGATGATGTCAGTTTTTGACCCTAGAAGGCCTTGGGTTGGTTGTATGAGCCTTCCAGGGGTCTAATGCCTGTGTCTGACTCCTGCTTGGAGTAGCTCTGTGACCCCTTCGGTCAGGGCTGGGCTATTTTTTGGTATCTCTTTGCACTCTCATACAGGCTCCTTGAGCGCATTCCCAGCACGGCAGGGTCCCCCACCTGCCTGGGCTCGCATGTGTTTGCCCCAGACCAGGGGGCTTATTCGGACCTCGCGTACTCATCTGGCCCCCCTGGCCGGCGAGCTCCGCGGCACTGGTCAGTTTAGGGTCTTCTATTGTGTATTTTTCCTGCTTTTGGCTCTTTGGGTGCGTTGCTTGCCCTCGCCAAATGGGGACTACGGAAATGGGAGGAAGTCAGCTCTGGGACTCTCCGGTAAATCCTGTTTCTGGTCTCTCCTCCAGGGACTCTGGGCAGCTCTACTTATTTTGTGGGCTGCTCTGCAATCGGGGGTGGGCGGGTCAATTTACGCCTGCCCTTGCTGCTCTGTGCACTCCCTTGCAGGCCGTATGGGTGCCAGTCTGTGTGAGGCCTTGCCGGCCGGTGCACGCGTTCGCCAGCCCACGCGGGTCACACATACGCTCGCCAACCCTTGCCGGTCACTCGGTGCAAGTGTGCGCGCCTACTCTGGGTGTTTTGGGGGTGTCTATGTGTGCTTTTCGGCTTTTGGCTCTTTGGCTGTGTGGCCTCTTCCCGAGCAATGGTGACTATGGCAAGGAGAAGGAGTCGGGACTCCCCGGTTCCTCCTCCCATTCTTTCCCCAATGCCTCTGTTTGTAGTCTCTCCTCAGGGGCCTCTGGGCAGTTCTGTGACCCCTTCGGCCAAGGATCCACCCCCTGTGCGGACTGCGTTTCAATCGCAGGCAGTCTGGTTCATGCGCGCCCCGCTTCTGTCTCTTTGGGATCGCGCCTTTCCAGCCCACAATGGAGACTACAGGACGGGGAGGGAGTCAGGACTCCCCGGTTCCTCCTCCTGTTCTTTCCCCAGCGCCTCTGTCTCCAGTCTCTCCTCAAGGCTCTCCCAGCCAGTCTGCACTTGGCCCCCAGCTCAAGGGCGCACAAGCTGTGTGAGGAGCGCACAAAAGGCTGGTTAATTGATTCCCTTATGCCTGAGTGAGATGGAAGCTGCAGAGTGGGAAGTGCGTTATCACCGGGGCTCCACCGGCCGCTGTGTCAGTTCTCTTCACAAAGTTTTCCTCACCAGTCTTTTCCCAGGCACCAGCCCACCCTGCTGCCGCCTCTACCCAGCGATCAGGGAGGGTGGCTGCTGCTGCAACTTTTGCGTTTGCCCTTTAAAAATCTTTTTGCATCCCCCGCCACCTGTCTCTGGCAGAGAGCACCCCTAAGCTTTTTGGGGTTGCGTTTTGTCTGTATTTTCTTGGCTTTAGCTGCTGTAGTTTAGGGGTTCCTGTTTATGATTCAGACCCCGTTCTTCTCGGGGGAAGCTAACTGGCTGTTTCAATGTCCCTCTGGTGCCAGTGCCCATGGGCACCCAGCCCACCCTCTCGAGCCTCCACCGCAATTCTCACCCGTTGGGATGTGTGAGAGTAGAATCCACTGTCTGTGGCACCAAGGCTCCTCTCCCACTATCGCTCCACTGCTTTACAGGTGATTACTCCATCATTTAGTTGCAATTCCAGTTTGGTTTTGGGAGGAGGTCAGCGTGACTCCCATTCACTCCTCCGCCATCTTCTCTCCCCCAAAGTATCATTTTTATCACAATGGAGTGGAACTAGAAATTATTAGCAGAAAAAGAACTGGAAAACACATTATTAAACAACCAATAGGTCAAACTAGAAACTACAAGGGAACTTTAAAAGCATCTTTAGTCAGATGAAAATAAAAACACAACACAAGATACAAAAAGTTACAAGATGCAACAAGAGCAGTGTTTAGAGGTAGCAGTTGTTTAATGGGTACAAAGTGTAGTTGGGGGAGGAGGAATATTTCTGGTGATAAATGATAGTGGTGGTTGCAAAATAAAGTGAGTATACTTAATGCCACTGAGCTATACATTTAGTAATGTTTAAAGTGGTAAATATTATGTATGTTTTACTACAGTGATTTTTTTTTCTGAATTACAAAAAAAAAAGGGAAAAAAGAAGAGAAAAAAAGATCACAGCTCAGGATTAAACCCACAAAGAAACAGATTAACTCATTGATTATAAAGTGATTTCCTTCCCCAATATCTTACCCACATGTCAACAGAGCTCTATTAGAATAATTGTAAATTACAACTTAGACACTATTTAAGAACAATTTCTTAGAGAAACCCAAAGACAACAAGGTAGAAAAAAAATGAAACTAGTATAAACAATTCTCTTGTACTTACAGCTACAGCTAATGTAAAACATAGACAATACCTATTCAGATTAACAAACATCACACTAAAAGACTATCTCAATTCTTATTATCTAATACATCATAATGAGCTTTTAGTAAAAAGTTACAAGGCATGCTAAAAGGAAGAAAATAAAAACCGTAGCTGGAGAAACAAAACATCAGAATCAGATACGGCACAGTTTGTGGAATTATCAGATACTGAATTTAAAATAACTACGATTAATATGTTAAGATCTGTAATAGGAAAAGCAGATAGCATGAAAAACATATGGCCAATATAAATAGAGAAATGGAAATTCCAAGAAACGTAAGTGTTAATTAAACACTGTAACATAATGGAGAATTGTTGTAATGGGCTAATTAGTAGACAGAACAGAAATGAAAAAAGAATCAATGAACTTGAAGATACGTCACTAAGAATGTCCTGAATTGTAATAAGAGAAGACAATGAAAAAATGAAACAATATTCATGAACTGTGAGATAATTGGAAAAGGTGTAACATATGCATAATGAAAAAAGAAAAGTAGAAAAAAGCAGAACAAATATTTGAACTAATAATGACCAAGAAACTTCCAAAAATAACAACAAACACCAACAAACAATCCAGGAAGCTAGAGAATACCAAGCAATCTAAGTTTTTATTTTTGTTTTTTTCAATTTAATCTTTATTCTATTTTTTTCCATTACCATTTAGTCCTCATACATCCCCTAGACCCCAGCAATCGCCGCACTGTTGCCTCTATCCATGAGTCCTTTTCCCTATTTGCTCAACCCTTTCACCCTCTAACTTCCCCCTACTAGCTGTCACCTGCTTTCTATCTATAAGTCTGTCTCTGTTTAGCTTATTGAGTTTGTTTAGATTCTACATATGAATGAAATCATGTGGTATCTGTCTTTCTCTAACTGGCTTATCTCACTTAGCATAATGTTCTCCAGGTCCATCCATACTGTCACAAAGGTTAAAATTTTCTTTTTTTATGACCAAGTACAATTCGATTGTGTAACTGTCCCATAGTTGTTTTATCCACTCACCTGTTGATGGACACTTGGGCTGCTTCCATATCTTGGTGACTGAAAATAATGCTGCAATGAACATAGGGGTGCTTATGTTCTTTCAAATTAGTGTCTTGGATTCCTTCAGATATACTCCCAGAAGTGGGATCGCTGGGTCAAAAGGCAGATCCATTTTTAATTTTTTGAGGTATCTCTATACTGCTTTCCACAATGGCTGTGCCAATATGCATCCCCAACCAACAGTGCAAAGGGGTAACCCTTTCTCCACATCCCCATCAGCACTTCTTGTTTGTTGATTTATTGACTATAGCCATTATGATAGGTGTGAGATGGTATCTCACCATGGTTTTAATTTGCAGTTGTCTGATGATTAGCGATGTTGAGCATCTTTTCATATGTCTTTTGGCCATTGTATGTCCTCTTTGGAGGTGTCTATTCAGGTCCTTTGCCCATTTTTTAATTGGGTTGTTTGTTTTTGGTTTGAGTTTTGTAAGAACTTTATACATTTTGGATATTAACCTCTTATCAGATGTTTTGCTGAATATGTCCTACCATTCTGTGGGTTGTCTTTTTATTTTGTTGATGATTTCCTTTGTGCAAAAACTTTTTAGTTTGATGTAGCCCCATTTGTTTATTTTTTCTTTTGTTTCTCTTGCCTGGGGAAATATATATGATAAAAAATTTCTATGAGCAATGTCTGAAATTTTGCTCCCTATGTTTTCTTCAAATATTTCTATGGTTTTGGGTCAAACATTTAAGTCTTTAATCCATTTTAAATTTATTGTGTATGGTATAAGGTGGTGGTCTAGTTTCATTTTTCCGCATGTATCTGTCCAATTTTCCCCACACCATTTATTGAATATGCTGGCTTTCTTTGTCAAATATTAATTGACTATAAAGGTGTGAGTTTATTTTTAGGCTCTCTGTTCTGTTCCATTGATCTATGTTTCTGTTTTTATGCCAGTACCATGCTGTTTTGATTACTGTGGCCTTATAGTACAGTTTGATATTAGGTTGCATGATTCCTCCAACTTTATTCTTCTTTCTCAGGATCACTGTTGCTATGTGGGGCCTTTTGTGGTTCCATATAAATTTTTGAAATATTTGTTCTAGTTCTGTGACGTATGTCATTGGAATCTTGATAGGAATTGTGTTGAATCTATAGATTGCTTTCAGTAGTAGGGACATTTTAATGATGTTAATTCTTCCTATCCATGAACACAGTATGTGTGTCCACTTATTTGTATCTTCTTTACTTTCTTTCTTCAGTGTCTTAAAATTTTCTCTATATAATTCTTTTACATCCTTGGTTAGGTTTATTCATAGGTATTCTATTCTTTTTGAAGCAGTTGTGAATGGGATTGTTTTCTTAATTTCCCTTTCTGTTGGTTTGTTATTGGCATATAAGAATGCAACTGATTTCTGGATATGAATTTGTGTCCTGCTCCTTTGTTGAATTCATTTATCAGTTCTAGTAGTTTCTTGCTGGATTTTTTGGGGTTTTCTATGTCACTCTGAAAGAAGAAGAAGAGAAAGAAGAAAACAGAGGGAAACAGTCTAATAATAAAATGGCACTACATATGTATCTATCAGTAATCACCTTAAATGTAAATGGCTTAAGTATTGCAACCAAAATACATAAGGTAGCTGAATGGATAAGAAAATAAGAACCATATATGGGTCTCTCTCCAAGAGACCCATCTCAGATCGAAGTATACACACAGACTAAAAGTAAAAGGTTGGAAAAAGATACTTCATGCAAATGGAAAAGAAAAAAAGCTGATTTAGCAGTACTTATATCTGACAAAATAGATTTTAAAACAAAGGCTATAGTAAGAGGCATACATAATGATAAAGGAAACAATCCAATAAGAGGATATAACCCTAGTAAACATTTATTCACCCAATATAGGAGCACCTAAATATGTAAAGTAAATCTTGATGGCCATTAAGGGAGAGATCAATAGAAATACAGTCATAGTTGTGGAATTTTACATCCCATTGGCTTCAATGGACAGATCTTCTAGACAGAAAATCAACAAGGAGATAGTGGCCTTAGTGACACGCTGGATCAAATGGATTTAATTGATATCTTGAGAGCATTTCAGCCCAAAGAAGCAGAATATGCATACTTTCCAATTACACAAGTAAAGTTTTCTAGGATAGACCACATGTTAGGACACAAAATAAGTCTCAATAAATTTAAGAAGATTGAAATCATATCAAGCATCTTCTCTAACCACAATGCTGTGAAAATAGATAATCACAAGAACACTGAAAAACATGTGAAGACATGGAGGCTAAATAACATGTTATGAAACAATGAATAGGTCGATAATGAGATCAAGGAAGAAATCAGTAGGTGCTTTGAAACAAATGAAAATAAGGCCACAACAATCCAAAACTTCTGGGACACTGGGAAAGCAATCCTATGAGGAAAATTCATAGCATTATAGGCCTATCTCAAAAAAACAAGAAAAAGCTCAAATAAACAATCTAACATCACTTAAAGCAACTTGAAAAGGAACAATGAACAAAATCCAAAGTGAGAAGAACAAAGATAATAATAAAGATCCAAGCAGAAGTAGATGAAGTAGAGTCTAAAAAAATGATACAAAAGATCAATGAATCCAAGGGCTGATTCTATGAAAAGATAAAGAAGATGGACAAATCTTTAACCAGACACATGAAGAAAAAAAGAGAAAGGACCTAAATAAAATCAGAAACAAAAGTGGAAAAATAACAACTGACACCAAAGAAATACCAAGAATTGTAAGAAAATATTATGAACAATTAAATGCCAACAAACTGAACAACCTGGACAAAGTGGATAAATTCCTAGAAACATACAGTTTTCCAAAAAAAAATCAGGAAGAATCAGAGAATCTGAATAGACAGATTGCACCTAACAAAATGAAGCAGTAATCAAAAAACTCCCAACAAACAAAAGCTCTGGACCAGATGTCTTCACAGGTGAATTTTACCAAACATTCCAAGAAGAACTAACATCTCTTCTTATCAAACTATTTTATAAAATTCAAGAGGAGGGAAGGTTCTCAAACTTATTTTACAAGGCCAGCATTATCCTAATTCCAAAACCAGATAAAGACACTACAAAGAAAGAAGATTATAGGCCAACATCCCTGATGAACATATACACTAAAATCCTCAACAAAATATTAGCAACTGAATACAGCAATGCATCAAAAAGATCATACACCACAATCAATTGTGATTTATTCTGTGACTGCAAAGTTGGTACAACATTCACAAATAAATAAATGTGATTCACCACATTAAAAAAATGAAAGAGACAACCCACATGATTATATCAATAGATGCAGGAAAAGATTATGATAGAACCCAGCACCCATTTATGTTAAAAACTCACAGCAAAGTGGGAGTAGGCAGAATGTTCCTCAACATAATAAAGGCCATATATGACAAACCCACTGCCAGCATCATACTCAATGGGCAAAAAGTACAAATGTTCCCCTTAAGATTGGAACTGAAAGAAACAAGATGGTGGAGGAGTGAATGGAAGTCACACTGACCTCTTTGCAGGACAAATCTGGAATTACAACTAAATTGTGGAGAAATCATCTGGAACAAACATCTGAACAGTAGTGACAGAGGATCCTTATAACCTCAGACAGACAGAAGAATCAGCCTTAATGCAACCTAACTAGTAAGGAGTGCGGTAGAGACATGAGAAGCCGGGCGGGGCTCCCATGGGTGGCAGCACCAGAAGGATATTGAAATGGTTGGTTGGATCCCCCTGGAAGAGTGGGGTCTGCACGATAAGAAGGGATCTCCAGCCTACAACACGAGAGCCCAAAAAGTACACAGATAACAGCCAGCTGCAAAAAGCAGCAGGGTTGCTTTCTGCCAGGGACAGAGTGGGACATGCAAAGAACCTTTTAAAAGGCCAATGCATAAATTTTTATTTGTAGCCACTTACCTTAGTCTCTGGCAAAGGTAGGGGCAGAGTGGGCATAAGATGCCTAGGAAAGACTGGGGAAGGAGGCTTTGGGGAGAAAACTGAGAGAATAGTTGGTGGGATCCTGGTGCTGACTCCTTCCCCATATGGCAGCAGCCATCTGGCTCAAGCAGGCAACTCTCCTGAGTAGCAACAGCATGAGAGGACCCAATAACCCTGCCCCAAGGAGGGACTGTGCCCCGCCCTGTGGTGCTGAGTGCAGAGTGAGTAGATTAACAACTGAAGGAGACAGCCATAGACAGTAGATTCCTGGAAGTCTCGAATAGACTGCCTAAGGTCAGACAGGGTCAACATCTGACATCATCAGAGGCAGATCCAGATAGAAAAAAACAGTGGTCTCCTACCATAGAATTTCACACCACAAAGTCAGGAAATCAAGGCAGATCAATTTAAGAAGGAGAAGCAAAAAAAGAAGAGTCTTACAAGTAATGGGAAGACAAAAGAAGACCCCCAGTCAAAGGGAAAGGAGGAATCTCCAGAAAGAGAACTAAATGAAATAGAGATAAGAAAACTATCAGATATTGAGTTCCAAACAACAGTTCTAAGGAAGCTCAATGAGCTCAGTGAGTTCAGAGAGAATTACCAAAACTTACAGGGAAACTATGAGGAACTTACTGCAAACTATATCGGAATGAAAAAGGACATAGACACTATCAATAAAAGACAAGAGGAAGTGAAGAATACAATTTCTGAGTTGAAGAAGACAGTAGGAATCAAAAGCAGGCTAGTTGAAGCTGAGGACCGAATCAGCGAGCTGGAGGACAAGGTAGAACAAAAGCTCCCAGAAAGAGCAAGAAAATGAAAAAAGACTCAAAAAGAATGAAGAGGCGTTAAGGGAAATGCAGGATAACCTGAAACGTAATAATACCCATGGAATAGGGGTACCAGAAGGAGAAGAAGAGGGGCAAGGGATAGAGAACCTGTTTGAAAAAGTAATGATGGAAAACTTCCCTAATTGGAAGAGAGAAAAAGTCACACAAGTCCAGGAAACTCAGAGGGTCCCATTCAAGAGAAACCCAATGAGGCCCACTTCAAGACACATCAGAATTAAAATGGCAAATATCAAAGACAAACAGAATCCTAAAGGCAGCAAGGGAGAAAGAGGTAGTACATTTTGAGGGAACCTCGGTACAACTAGCAGCTGACTTTCAGCAGAAACACTACACGCAGAGAGAATGGCAAGAAATGTTCCAAGTCATGAAAAGCAAAGGCCTGCAACCAAGACTGCTCTACCCAGCAAAGCTCTCAATTACAATGGAAGGCAAAATAAGGAGTTTCCCAGACAGAAAGAAGTCTAAAAGAATACACCTCCACCAAACTAACATTGCAAGATATGCTAAAGGGACTGCTTTAAGAAGATGAAGAAAAAGAGTCTATGAATACCCAGTTCCTTTCACAGTCACCAGTACTTGATATTACCCATTTTTTTTAATACTTACTAATCTGATTGTGACAATGATGTTATTTTAATTGTTCCTTTATTTGTTGAAACCAAACCTGTTTTTATATATTTCTTGCCTATTTCTCTTATTTTTAAAAAGCTTTAAATTACTTTTTGGTATTCTTTCTCCATTTTTTGATTAAATGTATAATTTTTTCCCTAAAAAAATGATTACCCCTTTTTTTGATGCATTGAAAATATTTTCCTATTCTGTTACTTGTCCTTTAACTAAATATATATATTTATATATATGTTACTGTATAGTCTTAAATGCTTAATATAATAATATCAGTATTTTACTTTATAGCTTCTGGGTTTGAATATTTTACTTCAGGGTAAGAAAAATATTATTTTGCATTTTCTGCTAAATCTCCTTAGATTTTACATATTGATTTTTAAGTCACCCAAATATTTTTTGTATAATGTGTGAAATAGGGCTCTATATTTTTTGTATTTCAAGTAATAGTGGTCCTTGCACCTTATTTGTTGAATAAGTCTTCTTTTCCCCATTGATTGGAATATTAATTTAATCATATATTACATTGTTAGATACATATGTTTGTTTCTAGAATGCTCATTTTATTTCATTGACCTACTTGATTATTTCTGTGCCGGTGTTGTGTTGTTTTAATTGCTGAGGCTTTATAATGGATTTAATTGTTTTAATATTTTATAATGGATTTTGACATTTAAAAAATAAATAAATAAATAAAATCAATCTGCATTAAAAAAAAGGAACTTCTACCTTTTCCAGCAACATGGATGGAACTGGAGCATACTTTTTAATTTCATTTTTATTTTTACTTGTATATAGAAACACAATTGTTTTTTGCATGTGAAACTTGCTATTACCATGATATTGATTCTAATAGATATTTTGTAGATTTCACAGGAATTATTGTATACATGATCATGTCAGCTACCTATAAATAAAGACAATATTATTTATTTTATTGTAGTCTCTATGCCTGTTTTTTTCTTGCCTTATTGCACTGGTCTGGACTCCATTACAAAGTTGAACTGACATAGTAAATATTGATACTCTTGTGTTGATCCATCTTTTAAGAGTAAGGATTCCTTTCTTCCATTAAAAATGTCTTTATGTATAGGTTCAATTGTAGATATTCTTCACCAGTTTTAAAAAGGTATCTTTTATTTATAGTTTTATAAATATTTATTTTTACCCTAGATGGATGTTGAATTTTGTTATATATTCTCTTTGCTTTTACTCAATGATAATATGGCTTTTCTCTTTTATTTTTTTATTGTGGTAAATTCAATTTATTGGTTTATAATGTGAATTAAATCTTATATTCCTGAGACAAGCCTTACTTCATTATGATATAATATTTTTATGTATCATTGGATTTAATTAGCTAATATTTGATAAATATTTTTATCAATGTTTCTGAGAGTTTTGGCCTGTAATATTCTTTCATTACAATATCTTTGTCCAATTTTAATGTGAGGGTTATAGTGGTCTCATAACATAAATTACAAAGTGTTACCTCCATTGTTCTCTAAAAGTTTTTGTGTAAAACTAATGTGACTTTTTTTCCACAAATAATTCACAAAAATCAATAATAAAAGCACCTGGACCTATTGCTTTTTGATAGATTAAAATTCTTTAATAAGCATAAGGGCTACTTGGATTATCTTGGCTTCCTGAGGCAGGTTTAGTAAGTAGTGTTTTTCAAGAGATTTTTTTTTTTTTTTACTATTAGAACTGATGTTGTTTATTTATTTATTTTTAGTTATTAATTATTCTGTTTTATTGTTTTTCAAGTACAGTTGTCTCCAGTTTCCTGCCACCACTTTTCCCTGCCCCCCACCCGCATCTCCCACCCTCAGTCCTACCCACCTTTGGCTTTGTTCATGGATCCTTTATATATGTTCCTCAATGACCCCTTCCCCTTCTTTCCCCGTTATCCCCCTTCCACTCCCCTCTGGTTACTGTCAGTTTGTTCTTTATTTAAATGTCTCTGCTTATGTTTTGCGCACTTGTTTGTTTTTTTGAATAGGTTCCACTTACAGGTGAGATCATATGGTATTTGTCTTTCACCACCTGGCATAATATTTCACCTAGCATAATGCTCTCTGATTTTTTTTGACCTCATGTATATTTTCAAATTCATTGGCATAAAATTGCATATAGTATTATTATGATATTTTGATATCTTTTGGATGTGTGGTAATATCTCTCATTTCTGATATTTGTAATTTATAATTTGTTTTTTTCTGTCTTTTTTCCTTGATCAATCTTGCTAGAAATATATCAATTTTAGTAATAATTGATAATATGTAACTTTTATCTTCATTGATTTTTCTCTATCCTTTTGTTTTCATTTTACTAATTTTTATTTCTATCATCATTCATTTTCTTGCATCTAATTTTGTAGGTTATTAAGTTGGAATCTTAAAATTGATTTTGACCTTTTATATTTCCAACATAATGTTAAAGGTATACATTTTTTGTAAGCAGAACTTTACATTCCACAAATGTTGATAACTTCTGTTATTATTTATAATTAGTTCAAAATATTTTTATAATTTCTTTGATAATACCTTTTGACATACTGGTAGTTTTTAATCTTTTGGTCATTTAAGATGTTTTGTTTTATTAAGTTTCCAAATATTTGGTGCTTTTCAAAATAATCTCACATTGATTTTTTTATCATTTATTGTTTTTATTCTATTACAGTTTTCCCAATTGTTCCCCCTTTGCCCTTCTCCACCCATCCCACCACCCTGTTCCCAGTCAATCCCCACATTGTTGTCCATGTCCATGGCTCACTCATACATATCCTTTGACTAGTCCCGTCCCCTTCTTTCCACCATTATCTCCCTCCCTCCCTCCCCTCTCAGCACTATCAGTCTCTTCCATTTTTCCATGCATGTGGTTTTGTTTGTTCATTAGGTTCCTTTTATAGGGGAGATCATATGGTATTTGTCTTTCACTGACTGGCTTATTTCACTTAGCATAACATTCTCCAGTCCCATACATGCTGTTACAAAAGATAGGAAGTCTTAATTTAATATGTTGTGGCAGAAAACATACTCTGTAAGATTTCAATATTTTTTGAATGGATTAAGATCTATGTTTTGTCACAATATATGAAATCCCATGTGCACACAAAGAGATGGCATAAATGTTGCCACTGTGGAGTGCTGGTGTTGGTCAAGTCCCAAATTTTTCTGTGTATAGTGTGCATTTTTTGAGAGAAAAATTTTTGAGAGAAAAATAAGGATGCACATTATACATGGTAGTACTAAGTCCATATATATAAATGTTTTTAATTCTTTTATTTATGTTTATGCATTAAAAGTGTGACTAGAAATCAATATTAATGTCCATATGCAAAATAATACCTTGGAATACGATAATCAATTCTGTTTCTAAATATAAATAAATAATTGAATTAAAAAATTAAAACAAAAGATTTTCTCCCTAAAAGTTTGGGCCAAAAATGTGGGTGCACATTATACATGGGAGTGCACTATACACAGCAAAATGCACTATTCTGTATACTTATTTTCTATTTACTTATCTATTTGATGATGTTTAAATTTTTTTAATGCTTTATTATTTTCTGTCTGCTTTTTATATCAGTTACTGAGAGGAGAGTGTTGAAAGATCTAACTATACTTGCATATTTATCTATTGCTTCTTTTAATTCTGTCAGGTTTTGCTTAGTACATTTTTAAACCCTGTTAGTAGGTGTATACACATTTAGGATTGTTATATCTTGTTGATATTATGAAATATCCCTCTTTATCTCTGCTACTAATTTTTATCCTAAACTCTCTTTTGTTTCATGTTTGCACAGTCCCTTAATTACATAATGTCTCTTCTATCTATTTGTTTATTCTGTTTTTATATTGAAAGTTCCTTTTTTTGTAAACAATATATAGTTCATTCTTAATATTTTATCCAGTCTGATACTCAGGCTTTTATTTGAAAATTTTAGACTACTTAAATGTCATTATTGATGTGGGTGGTTTTATGAACTCAAATAAATTTTAGATATAAGTTTAAGAACTCAAAAGTAAAATATTTCTAAAGGAAACCATAGAAAACCTTGAGTTTTGCAAAGATTTCATATAATAGTCTATAAGTAGTGAGAATTACAATAGAAAAAATATTTGCACTTTAACTGAATTAAAAACTCCAGTGCTTGGAAAGTCATTGTGATAAAAGTGAGAAGAAAAGCCATAGACTGGGAGAAACAAATAATTTCAGATATTTTAAAAACAATTATATCACAAAGTACCTTTAGTTAGATTACATAAAGTCTTAAATTTCAATATAAGATTAACGAGCCAATAAAAAAATGGGCGAGACATATGAATAGACATTGCATCAAAGATAAACTTGAATAACGTGTAAGCAAATAAAAAGATGCTCAGCATCATTAGGAAAATACCAATTAAAACTCAATGAAGAACCACTGTAAAACATTTGTCTAAAGTTTTAAAAGACCAAACAAACCAAATTGGAGAATATATGGAGCAACTGCAATTTTCTTACACTGCTGGTGGGCATATAAAATCATATAACCATATAGGAAACTATTTAATAATTTCTTAAAAAGTTAAACTTATATCTACTATGATTTAGCCATTGCACTCCTAGACATGTATCCACAAGAAAAGAAAGCATACATTCATACAAAGGCATGCACACAAATATTCATCATAGCTTTATTTATAATAACACAAATTGGAAACAACCCAAATGCCAATCAACAGACAAATGGATAAACCTATTTTGATATAGCCATATACAATGAAATACTCATCAGCAACTATAAAACAGTAACTACTGATGTATGCAACAAGATGGAGTGGTACATGTATGATTATGTTTTTTGCAGGGCTTCCTATCACTTGTGAGTGACTCCAGACATATGAGTAATCCTAGCAAAATAGAGAAGAACCACTCAGCTGTGCCCATACTAAACTGCTGACACCAAGGGTCATGAGCAAAATATATATTTTAAACTACTAAGTTTTAGGGCATGTTTTACAAAATAATAGCTAAATCACAGTTGCAAGCTAAAATATAGAATAAACATTTATCATCTCTGAGCAAAATTTTCCTAATTTGTAAAATGGATGTGGGGAAAATTGTACCACCCACTCATAACTCAAAAGCCACATGACTCAGGCTTTCGGTAAGGAGCACATGAAGTAACATAACATATGAATGTCATTTAAATTGTAAGATTAAAAAATTACTATGTGAATCTATATTATTTTTCTAGTATAAAACCTTTCAGGAATACTTACCAAGCATGGTGAAAGATATTGGAGTTCAGGATCTGAAATTCGAGAATCACATGTTTGTTATTTTTTGTCTTTACCATTTGAGCATTTGAGCATTTATCTTTGAGCATTTCATGGAAATGATGCCAGTAATGATATAAATAAAACAAGCTAGTATAATTATTCAAAGCAATTTTAAATTAATATAACCTATTGTGTTATCTTATGTCAGAAATTCTAATAATAATAAAACTAAGCACTGTTATTTTAATAATTTAATTAAGCATTTAGAACTCCTCTCAAAGTGAAAGGTAAGGTATGAAAACCATCATTGTTATTGCCTGTAAAAATTCTTTTTTAAAAAAAAAATCATCACTTTAAAACCAATATTTTATTTATTTATTTATAGAGAGACGGAAAGGGAGGGAGAAAAAGAGGGAGAGAAACATCAGTGTGTGGTTGCCTCTCGCACACCCCCCACTAGGGACCTGGCCCACAGCCCAGGCATGTGCCTTGACAGGGAACCGGACCCTTTTGTTCGCAGGCTGACACTCAATCCACTGAGCCACACCAGCCATGGTTAAAAATTCTTATATATGAGCACATATAACATAATGCAGTTTCAATGTCAAAACACAAGTTTAATTTTTTATTTGAGGTGTTTATTTATTTCTAAGACACCCTTATGCAAGCTTCAGTCACTGTTTTTTCTGTGTAAATAATGGGCACAATATAAAAATAGTTTCCAGCTTTTGTTCAAAGACAGTTTATATATACTGGTTCTAAATAAAGATTTGAAGAATACTTGCAATTGCATAGTCTAGAACACTTAAAAAACATCTGTTAAGTCATTGAAGTCCAATAATTTCTTGAGAAACAGAGCTAATATAAGAATGCTTTAATAGGAAAAGATGAGGTTCAGGTTCAGGCAAGTTTACTTTCTCAATGTTACATAGCAAGTAGAATTTACTAAAGAAATTTAGAACCAAGTATATTGATTATTCCAGAACTTTTTCTTTGCCAGAAAGCTGAGTATGTGTTCATCTTATTATACTCATTTGATTAATTAATTTACAGATCTTATTAAATTTAAAATAGAAGCATTTATAGTTTTTGCCTAGAGGGTAAGTACAGGACAGAGGAGGGCCCCTGTTATCAAGAAGAGGCACACCTTGATGCACATATAACCAGTTACATAGCCATGTTACCAAGCAGGAGAAGACAGACTACATGCTCAGCAAAGCTATTGTCTTTCCCTGGATACAGGGCTAAATAATGTTTCCATGCTCCTGCATCTATTTGGGGCTACATGACTGGTTCTGGATGTTAGAATGTGGCCATAAGGGACACATGCCCCTTTTGCCTAGAGAATATGAGAGACAGTGTACCTTTTTCTACCCCACCCCGCTTCTGCTAGCTAGGTGATATTTCCTAAAGAAAAATTAGCAGCTACATATTCAAGGTGATAGAGTCTATAATCCCTACTGACTTTCTTTGGACTGTTATATGAGCCAGGAATAAATCTATTTCTGTGTTAAGCCACTGAAATTTCAGGGCAATTTATTATAGCTCTTGGTTTATGCTAATTCTTAAATACACATACTTCATTGACTCAACAAATAAATATTTACTAAGTACCTACAAGGTGACAGGCACTGTGCTCTAAGAACTCAGGGAGAGAGGAGAGAACAAGACAAACAAAATTCTACACTCACCATGCATACATTCTAGTGTGGGAGACAGAAACATATTCAAATAATGGAAATGTTACTGATGGTGACTTGAACCATGCTTGCAGAAGGAGGTAATAATGAAGCTTGATTAAATATGAAAGATACCAGTAAGAAATAAGAGTCTGGAGAATAAGCCTCCTGGCAAAGGAAATATTGGGCACAAAGAAGCTGTATCTGGAAGAACTTGACATGTTCTGGAAACTGAGAGACTTGTATGACTTGAGACTAGGAAGAGAGAGACAGAGGGGTTTAGATTGGAAAAGCATACAGTAACTTATTCACATAGGATTTTGCGGGTCCTTTATTTGTTTTTATGTGTATCATAAATGCCATAGATACGCATTGAAGAGTTGTTGCAAGGGAATGATATGGCTTAGTCTAATTTAAGTGAGATACTGTAGAAACTCTATAGATGTATTAAGTCATACATACATGCTAGAGGTGGTACTAGTGACTATTGTTATCTCTTAAATTAAACACTGGATACTGCAGCACATATAGGTGACATAAGGAGGCAAGAACGAAACTAGAGAGACCAGTGAAGCAGTTATGGTGTACGAGATGATGACATTCATTTGACCTGATGTGGTAGAAGAAGAGATGGAGAGAAGTAGATTGACTCCAGATATGGATTGTAAGTGAATATGGGAGTGATGGAAAGGGAGAAGTGAGGAATATCTCTTAGATTTCTGGCATTATTGTTAAGAATATGGTGGTATTATTTGTTTGGAATGGGGGAGAGATGAAATAGGAGTCAAAGATTTCATTTTAGTCATATCCAACTAATGGAGATGCTAATGGTACCTCCAGAAGAAGAGGTCAAATAGGCAGGGGAATATTTGAGTCTGGAACTCTGAAGAGAAGTTTGGAATGGAGACATAGATTTGAAAAGTTCTATTGAAAAGATAAGCTTAAAGTCCTGAGGCAAAATTAAATCACTAAGAAAATATTATGAATAGAAAATAAAAGTAACCAAGAACTAGTCTTTAAGAAAACCAAGATTTAGAGGTTTTAAATAAAAGGAGAAACACATAATAAAACTAAACTCTATCCATCAGTTCATGCCAACACATAAACTCGAACTGCTGTTTTAACTACTGTTCTACAGTTCTACCTGAAGTAAATTCCTGAAACAAGCTAAGCAGCCCTATACTTGAATATTTCTTTTTTTCCCAGTTCCTTACCATCAATGCCTGTTCATTCTGTCAATCACTGTGGGTTGGCAAATCTCTTTTTATCCTTTCTCTGGTTTCTTGGTATCTTCTCTCCTTTTCTTGCCATTATCTTGACAGTCAAGTTTCTGTTCTCTCCAATAAAGATCCCAGAGGACAGTATCCTTTGCTTGAGCAAATGGATCCTTTAGTTACAAGTGGAATTTGAACATAGTATGTAAGTGACAAGTCTGGGAAAATAAATCCTTTTTAAATTGAAGTTATTTAATCCCACCATTCCATATTTACCCAATTAAAACTCTCAGAGATTTTCTATCCTTCCCTTTTTTACCTTGATCACCTGTCTGAGAAATGATTAATGAGCATCTTTCAGAAGTCGTGCAGAGGCATGGAAAGAAATGGCAGGTGAAAAGAAAGTGTCCAGATATGACAGATGGGAACTGGCTAGAAAAATATCAAATCTTGGTTGTTTTTACCAAACTTACCCAGTTGTACAAGTATTCCTGTTTATTGCCCAGGGGCTCGGATAAAATGGAGAAAGGAAGATCTGTTTCTATATCTATATCATCTATATCTAGTTATATTTAATCTACATCATACACACACACATACACACTTTGTGATTAAATGCAGAAAAAAATAAATGCAGCCTATTGGTGATGCAGGAGAATTGCCCTCACTTTGCTTTTAACTATGGGATTTTTATTTGTTTGTTTACTTATTTTATGTCAGTTTATTTGTTTTTATCACTTACATCCTGCTGGTTGAGGAAATTTTGTATGAAATATTTGAGATAAAAAGATGTTTATTGGACATAGGAATAATTTTTTTTCCCTGATTCTGGATGGCCAGTGACCGAAAATAGTATCTTATATTTGGACAATCATGTTTGTAAACCAGTGACTCTCACTATATGACTCTGGCATTTTATTTTATTTTTTTCATTTAATTTATTTTCTTTATTTTTTCAAATACATTTGTCTCTGCCTTCCCCCTCCTCTTTTCCCTGCTCCCTCCTCCTCTCCCTCCCTCAATCCTTCCCCTTTGGTTTTGTCCATGAGACCTTGTTACACATTCTCCAGGCCTCCCATTCCCTTCCTTTTCCCCGTCCCCCCCTCCCTCCGTCCCTCTTGGCTCTGTTCGTCTCCTTTCCTTTCAGTGTTGCTGGTCTTATTTTCTTTGCATCTTTGTATTGTTGATTAGGTTCCGCTTATAGGTGAGATCATATGGTATCTATCTTTCGCCCCCTGGCTTATTTCGCTTAACATAATGCTCTCTAGTTCCATCCATGCAGTCATGAAGTTTAGTAGTTCTTTTTTTATTTCTGCTGCATAGTATTCCATTGTGTAAACGTACCATCATTTTTTGATCTAATCTACTGATGGGCATTTAGATTGCTTCCAACACTTGGCTATTGTAAATTGTGCTGCTATGAACATTGGGGTGCATAGGTTCTTTTGAATCGGCGTTTTGGAATTCTTAGGGTATAGTCCCAGCAGAGGAATCACTGAATCAAAAGGCAGTTCCATTTTCAGCTTTTTGAGGAAATTCCACACTGCTTTCCACAGTGGCTGCACCAATCTGCATTCCCACCAACAGTGTACGAGTGTTCCCTTTTCTCCACACCCTCGCCAGCACCTCTGGTTTGTTGATCTGTTTATGATGGCCATTCTGACTGGTGTGAGGTGGTACTTCATTGTGATTTTGATCTGCATTTCTCTGATGGCTAGTGATGCCGAGCATCCTTTCAAGTATCTCTGGGCCCTCTGTATCTCTTCCTTGGAGAAGTGTCTGCCCAGGTCCTTAGCCCATTTTTTGATTGGATCATTTGTCTTCTTGGAGTGGAGTAGAGTGAGTTCTTTATATATTTTGGAGATCTTCTTATTTTGATGAGGTCCCACTTGCTTATTCTTTCCTTTATGTCCCTTGCTTTAGGAGGCATATCGGTGAAAAAATTGCTGCGTGGGATATCTGAGAGTTTCCTACCAATCTTCTCCTCTAGGACTTTTATGGTGTTGCGACTTATATTTAAGTCTTTTATCCATCTTGAGTTTATTTTTGTGTATGGTGTCAACTGATGATCCAATTTCAACATTTTGCATGTAGCCGTCCAGCTCTCCCAACACCATTTGTTGAAGAGGCTATTATTGCTCCATTTTATGCTTCTGCCCACTTTGTCAAATATTAGTTGCCCATATAGACCTGGGCTTATTTCGGGACTTTCTATTTTGTACCACTGGTCTATGGGTCTGGTCTTGTGCTAGTAGTAGATTGTTTTGAGTATAGTGGCTTTGTAGTATAGTTTGATGTCCGGTATTGTGATCCTTCCTACTTTGTGTTTCTTTCTCAAAATTGCTGCGGCTATTCGGGGTCGTTTATGGTTCCATAAATATTTTTGAAATGTCTGTTCTAATTCTGTGAAATGTCATTGGTATCTTAATAGGGATTGCGTTGAATCTATAAATTGCTTTGGGTAATATGGATTTTGCAAATTGCAAAATGCAAAATTTGCATTTTGATGATATTAATTCTTCCAATCCATGAGCATGGTATATGCTTCCATTTATTTGTGTCTTCCTTGATTCCTTTCTTCAATGTTGTATAGTTTTCTGCATACAGGTCTTTTACCTCCTTATTTAAATTTATTCCTAGCTATCTTATTTTTCTTTTTGCTGTAGCAAATGCGAATTTTTTCCTGATTTATGCTTCGATATTTCATTTTTGGTAAACAAAAATGCCTTTGATTTCTGAATATTGACTTTGTATCCTGCTGTTTTGCCAAATTCACTTACTAGGTTGAGTAGTTTTTTGGTGGAGTCTACAGGGTTCTCTATGTACACTATCATGTCATCTGCAAACAATGATAGTTTTACTTCCTCCTTTCCTATTTGGATGCCTTTTATTTCTTTTTCTTGTCTGATCATTGTGGCTAGGACTTCCAATATGATGTTGAAAAGAAGTGGTGAAAGCGGACATCCTTGTCGTGTTCCTGAATTTTCTGGGAAAGCTTTCAGTTTTTGCCTGTTGAGTATGATGTTGGCTGTAGGTTTTTCATATGTGGCCTTTATTACATTGAAGAATGCCCCATGTATTTCCATTTTCCTGAGTGTTTTGATCATAAATGGGTGCTGTACCTTATCGAATGTTTTTTCTGCATCTATCGAGATGATCATGTGGTTTTTGTCTTTTCTTTTATTTATGTGATGTATTACATTTATTGACTTGCGTATATTGAACCATGCCGGCATCCCTGGGATGATTCCCACTTGATCTTGGTGGATAATCTTTTGAATGTATTGCTGGATGCGGTTTGCCAATATTTTGTTGAGGATTTTAGCATCTATGTTCATCAGCGAAATTGGCCTGTAGTTTTCTTTGTAGGGTCTTTATCTGGTTTTGGGATTAGGGTGATGCTGGCCTCGTATTACCAGTCTGGGAGTCTTTCCTCCTCTTGGATTTTTTGGAATAGTCTGAGAAGGACACAGGGGTTAGCTCTTCCTTAAATGTTTTGTAAAATTCTCCTGTGAAACCGTCTGGCCCTGGGCTTTTGTGTGCTGGGAGTTTCTTGATTACTGCTTCAATTTCCCCAGCTGTTATCAGTCTGTTCAAGCTTTCTGTTTCTTCCTCCTTCAGTGTTGAAAGATTATACTTTTCTAGAAATTTGTCCATTTCATTGAGGTTTTCAAATTTCTTGGCATGTAATTGTTCATAGTAGTTTCTGACAATCCTTTGTATTTCTGTGGTATCAGTTGTTATTTTTCCTCTCATTTCTGATATTATTCATTTGGGTTCTTTCCCTTTTTTTTCTTGATGAGTCTGCTTAAAGGCTTGTCAATTTTATTTATCTTTTCAAAGAACCAGCTTCTGGCTTGGTTGATCCTTCAATTGTTCTTTTCATCTCTATATCATTCAGTTCTGCTCTAATCTTGACTATTTCCTTCCTTCTACTTGCTCTGGGATTTATTTGTTGTTGTTTCTCCAGTTCTTGAAGTTGTATTGTTAGGTATTTCATTTGAAATGTTTCTATCTTTTTTAGGTAGGCCTGTATTGCTATGAACTTCCCTCTCAGATCTGCCTTTGCTGTGTCCCATAGGTTTTGGACTGTTGTCTGTTCATTTTCATTTGTTTCCAGAAACTTTTTGATTTCTTCTCTTATCTCATTATTGACCCATTCATTGTTCAACAGTCTCCTGTTCAGTCTCCATGAGATTGCAAGTTTTTGAAGTTTCTCTTTGAGGTTGATTTCCAGTTTCAAGCCCTTGTGGTCCGAGAAAAAGTTTGGTAGTAATTCAATTTTCCTGAATTTTCTGAGGCTTGCTTTGTGTCCTATCATGTGGTCTATCTTTGAAAAACTGCCATAAGCATTTGAAAAGAATGTGTACTTTGCTTCTTTGGGATGTAAGGTTCTATATATGTCAGTTAAGTCTTTTTGATTCAGTGCATCATTCAGCTCCACAATATCCTTATTGATGTTTTGTTTGGAAGATCTGTCCATTTTTGACAGTGGAGTGTTGAAATCCCCTACTATCAGTGTGTTGTTGTCTATATCTTTTCTGAAGTCATCCAATATTTTCCTTATAAACTTGGAAGCCCCTCTGTTGAGTGCATATAAGTTTATAATGTTGATGTCTTCTTGATAGATTCTTCCTTTAAGTATTATAAAGTGCCCCTCTGGGTCTCTTTTTATGGCCTTTGTTTTGAAATCTCTTTTGTCTGATATAAGTATTGCGACCCCTGCTTTCTTCTCTTGCCCATTTGCTTGGAATATTTTTTTCCATCCCTTTACTTTCAATCTGTGTAGGTCTTTTGCTCTGAGGTGGGTCTCTTGTAGGCAGCATCTGTGTGGGTCATGTTTTCTTATCCATTCAGCTCTCCTGTGTCTTTTGATTGGGGCACTTAGTCCATTTACATTGAGAGTTATTACTGATAGAAACTTACTCATTTTTTCTCTTTCTCACTCTTTTCCTTCATCTTCTTAAGCCAGTCCCTTTAGCATATCTTGGAGTGCTGGTTTGGTAGAGATGTATTCTTTTAGCCTTCTTTTCTCTGGGAACTTCTTATTTCCCCATCTATTTTAATTGAAAGCCTTGCTGGATAGAGCAGCCTAGGTTGTAGGCTCTTGCTTTTCCTGACTTGGAATATTTGTTGCCATTCCCTTCTGGCTTGTAGTGTTTATGTTGAGAAGTCAACTCCTAGGCGTATTGGGGCCCCCTTATATGTTACTTTCTCCTTCTCCCTTGCTGCCTTGAGGATTCTCTCTTTGTCTTTGATAGTTGCCATTTTAATGATGTTGTGTCTTATAGCAGACATCCTTGGCCCCTCTTGATTTGGGTCCTCTGTGCCTCCTGGATCCATGGGACCTTTTCTCTTCTCAAATTGGGGAAATTTTCCATCATTACTTTCTTGAGGAGGTTCTCTATCCCTTGCTCCTCTTCTCCTCTTTCTGGTATCCCTATTTTGTGGATATTATTGCTTTTCAGGTTGTCCTGCATTTCCCTAAATGCCTCTTCATTCTTTTTGAGTCTTTTTTCATTTTCTTGTTCTTTCTGGGAGCTTTTTTCTACCTTATCCCCCCTCTCACGGATTCGATCCTCGGCTTCATCCAGCCTGATTTTGATTCCTTCTGCTGTGTTCTTCAATTGAGAAATGGTTTTCTTCACATCCTCTTGTGTCTTTTTGATAGTTTCTATGTCCTTTTCCAGGTTGAAATAGTTTGCTGTAATATCCTTATAGTTTCTCTGCAGTTTCTCATAGTTATCTTTGAGCTGGCTGAGCTCATTGAGCCTTGTTAGAGCCATTGTTTTGAGTTCAGTATCTGATAGTTCCCTTGCCTCTATTTCATTTAGCTCTCCCTGTGTGGATTCCCCTTTTCCACTTATTTTGGGGGAACTCCTTTTTCTTCCCATTTTTGTGAGAATCTATTAAGCTGTTTATTTATTTATTTATTTGTTTGTTTGTTTATTCTGCTTCTGTTTCAATTGATCCGTGTAATTTTCATAACTTTGTGGATTAAACTTCTATGGTAGTAGGCGGATCTTTTTATTTATTTATTTATTTATTTTTATTATTTTCCTTTTCTTTCTGGGCCTTCCTCTGACTATGTCAGTTGTTGACCCTGTATGACCTTGGATCTTTTTTTTGAGCCTTCCAGGAGTCTACTGTCTGTGTCTGACTCCTGCTGGGGCAGCTCCGTGACCCCTTCAGCTAGGGATCGACTATTTCTGTGGATCGCTCTGCACTCTCACGCCGGCTCCTTGAGTGCACCTCCTGGCCTGGCAGGATCCCCCTCCTACCTGGGCTCGCGTGTGCTTGCCCCAGCCCAGGGGGCTTATTCACGACCTCACATACTTGTCTGTTCCCCCAGGCTGGCCGGCACCCCAGCACTGGTCACTTTAGGGTCTCCTATTGTGTGCTATTCCTGCTTTTGGCTCTTTAGGTGCGTTGCCTGCCCTCAACAAATGGAGACTATGGAAATGGGAGGAAGTCAGCTCCAGGACTATCAGGTTAATCCTGTCTCCGGTCTCTCCTCTAGGGACTCCGGGCAGTTCTGTGACCCCTTCCACCCGGGATCCACTATTTCTGTGGACAGCTCTGCACTCGCGGGCCTGTGCGGGTCGGTTTTCACCTGCCCTCGAGAATCTGCGCACTTCCTTGCAGGCCATATCAGTGCCAATCTGTGGGAGGCCTTGCCAGCCTGTTCGAGGCCTCGCCAGCCCACGCGGGTCCACACACATGCTCACCAACCCTCGCCTGCCCCTTGGTGCGAGTGTGCACACCTGCACTGGGTGCTTTTGGGCTATTGGGTGCTTTTCAGCTTTTGGCTCTTTGGGGATGTGGCCTGTTTCTGCACAATGGAGACTATGGAAAGGAAGAGTCAGGACTCCCCAGTTCCTCCTCCTGTTCTATCCCCAGTGCCTCCGTCTCCAGTCTCTCCTCAAGGGTCTCTATGCAGCTGTGTGACCCCTTTGGCCAGGGATCCTCTATTTCTTCCAGCTTGTCTGCACTCAGCCCCCAGCTCACACACGCACAAGCTGTGTGCGGAGCACACAAAAGGCAGGTTAATTGATTCCCTTATGCCTGAGCGAGATGGTAGCTGCAGAGTGGGAGGTGAGTTATCACCCGGGCTCTGCCAGCCACTGTCTCAGTTCTCTTCACAAAGTTTTCCTCGCCAATCTTTTCCCAGGCACCAACGCACTCCCCTGCCACCTCTACCCAGAGATCAAGGAAGGCGGCTGCCATTGCAAATTTTTGCATTGGCCCTTTAAATGTCTCTTTGCATCCCCAGTCACCTGTCTCTGGCAGAGAGCGCCCCTAAGCTTTTCGGGGTTGCGTTTTGTCTGTGCATTTTCCTAATTTCAGCTGCTGTAGTCTAGGGGGTCCATGTTTATGGTCCAGACCCTGTTCTTCTCAGAGGGATCCAACTGGCCGTTTCAATGTTCCTCTGGTGCTGGTGCCCATGGGCGCCCAGCCCACCCTCTTGAGCCTCCACCACACTTCTCACCCATTGGGATGTGTGAGAGTTGAATCCACTGTCTGTCTGCGGCTCCAAGGCTCCTCTCCCTCTGTCATTCCATTGTTTTCCAAGTGATTTCTCCACTATTTAGTTGCAGTTCCAGTTTGGTCTTGGGAGGAGGTCAGTGTGATTCCCATTCACTCCTCCACCATCTTAGCTTCTCCGACTCTGGCATTTTAATACAGGTTTCCTTATAGTGTTATTTTGTGGAAAGAATAAGAAACACATTTATTGCATTGCTGGTTAGAATTTGTGATTCTTCCTTCAAGAAACTATTTAACTATTTTCTCCTGCAGAAAATTATATTACTGGTTAGCACAGAACAAAATCTTTGGCCTTGCTACCAACAAATAATACACTCTTTGCAATACTCAGTTTTTATCATTTGAAAAATTAGTCTAAAGTGTTATTTTAACATTAATTTCAAAAAGTTGTTTTTCTAAATCAGCAATATCCTTGTAATATTGAGATGAAAATTGTGGTCCTACCAACAAAAAATATCACCTCCCTTGACAAATACATTCTGTTTTTCTGGTAGCCTATGAATATTAATTCATGAATATTTGGTTGTTTCAATGTATGTTGAATGCATATTAAGTAGTTATATATTACACATTCATGTGTCATACTGTATTATGCTGTGTATAATGCACACTTTTGATAAATGTAATACAGGTACACATTAAAATCAATACAATTTTAAATATAAATAAACTCCATGCAGGTCTCATCCAGGAGCTTGGGTTTTATACATTGCCAATTTAAGAGAAAAAATTTCAGACTGTGTATGAATTCATGAATGTCACATTTCACAGGGAAGAAGTATTCAAGTGCCTCCGCCTGCAGAGTTAGTTAATGGTCGGCCTACTGCTCAGCTCCTGCAGTGCTGGCCCTGTAGCTCCCCAGCAACTGTGTTCACAGAGTGGGTCTCTGTGGAACGGGTAAGTAGACCATGAGCTCTTGCTGTGTGCCGCCTTGTAACACAGAAGCTCTCTCTCAAACTGAACAAAAGACACAGCTATGAGGAAAGGTGTTATAGGCGTTGGGGACCTTGGAGTTTAATAAGGTAGTAAACCTCTTTGAATGATGATCATGGTGTTTTCTTTCTTTTTTTTTTTTTGTTCGCCTATTTTAATATAATAACAGAACTCTTTATTTTCTTTTGGAAACAAGCCTTCTTTCATCTCTCAGTCATGTGGTTTATGTGTGATTGACAGCCTACAGCCTGCCCTGACCGGGGTAGTCGTATGACTCAGGCCTCGTCATTCAGATCACAACACCCATGTTGATTAATCCTGGGTGCTCAATCTAAGCAAAACCATTGAAGCCTAGAGAATTTTTAAAAATTTTTACTTTTCTAGATTTACAACATTGTGCCATTTTGCATTAACATCAGGGGCTGAACCCTTGAAGTTTATAGTGAACAATGCTTGAATTACAGTGAGCCAATATTAGAGACAGTGTTTATTCCAAGTGCTTAATTATGTTAGCCACAATTAGAATCAGTGGTAACAGGTTGATGAGATATTATAGTAATACTATAAATACAATTTGATAATTGAATGTACATGATAGGTAAGGGAGAGGGTATACTCAAAAGTGATTTCAGGTTTTTTATTTGGGTCAAATATGGATAGTTTTAACTGTCACCCAACTTGGTCACATCAGAAAGACAGAAGGAATGAAAAGGAGATGCTGCTCCCTGAATAGCTCTAATATCAAATGGTCAAAGAAAGTGGGAAAGGCAGTTAAAGAATTAAGGCTAATTCTTATTAAAAGAACCCAAATTCTAAATGAATCTGATATAAAGGGTTAATTCTTCTTTACCGAAGCTAAAGGCTATCTTTCCAAGGACATGTTTTTATTTTCCTAGAATATCAGAATGGAGTAGGATCCTCTTCTAACATGGATTTTGAACTATTAGGTTTCAGGGAGGTCAAATAACAGAGTTTCTACCAATAAAATTTGCATTATTTGAAGACAGTGCAAACTGAGACAAGCTGAAAAGAAACAATTTGATTGATATAAGGGTATCAATAATTCACAGATAATGACCAAAAACAAACCACCCATGTTGGTCTGTAAATCAAAGCTGTATGTACCACACAGCATTCCATAGCTCTTCATCAGCATTTTTATACATTACAAAGCAACTTTTATCCTGTGTTGTCAATAATCAAATCTACTCATATGGGATTTTGCTGCAGTTTCTAAGAACAGAAATCCATGTGTGGTTCTAAACTATTAAATGCAATTTAAAAGTGCTAAATGTTCATTTTCTTTCTCAGAAAAAACCTTGTTGACAGTTAAGTGGATTTTATTAAGGTTACAAACTAATATTTAAAAACACAAAGAGCAAATAGAATGAATCTACCATTCATCTTAGAGTTAAAAGGAAAGTGGTGAGGGGGGAGGGCATGGAGGGCTTCAGAACCTATGCTCACAACCTTTTGTTGGGAACAAGGAATCAATAGAATATAGGACTCTGACAAAGATGGGAAACATTGGAGCCATTGTTTTCACCCTTTTTCACAGATGAATGGGATATGAGCAAAGAAGTGTAGGTTTGTATATTTTCCAATGACTTATGGATTTAATCAAATAGGAAGAAAACCCATTTATCCTTTTTATGAGTCTCCAATATGTATGTTCAGAGGTAGAATTATAAGAAATAAAGCATTACATGTTTACTCACCACTTTATTTTAATTGCATTCTTCTAATAACATATTTGTTTGAATCATTTTTTTTCTGATTGCTGTTCCTTTTAGTAGTATTTCCCTCCCTCGCTGGCAAGATTCACATGGAAAAATATTAACTATTTCTCATGTACTTCCTACTTTATTTAATGAAAAGTGTTCAAGGGTGGCTTTGAGGGTAGAAATTGGTTTAATCACAGAATGTCTTATTGTATCTAATTGTCTTCCTTACCTCCCACTACCTCATAAAGTCAGCAAGGCACCAACTGTAAGGAAACAAGAGCTGTACCCCGGCAATTCCTCCTAAAACTGCTGTTAAATTACCTAGTAGAGCAGATAATATGTGCATATCTTCACATCTTTTGGAGACAACTATAAAAATATCCTCAGAACAAAAGAAATAGGTTTGCGTTTTGAGAGCAATCTTTCATTTGAAATTAAAATAATTAATGTAGTTATAGAATGCACCCAATAAAGATGACTTCAGTATAACAAATTTAAGTCATTACCTTTCAAGGGTATTTGAGGTCCACAGACAAATACTGATTTCAAATTGAAAACCAATCAGGAATTGCATTTCTATGTCCTTGTTATTTCCAAGAAAAATAATTCCTTCAAAAACATTCATTGAGTTTCTAACACATGCCAGAAACCCTACTAGAAGCTGAAAATCTAGCAGAAATACAGAGAAACATTTTCTCCTGTCTTGAAACTTAACAGCAAACACAAAGTAGCCTGAACAAACCCTGCCTTGCTATCCACCCATTTCCTTTTTATTTATGGGAAGGCCAATCTCTATAAGAGAACCTGAAGGCCACTCAACAAATTTTCTGCTGTATCGTCATAATTAGACCCAACAGAGAAGTAAGCCTTGAAAGGAGTTTAAAAAAATCACCTTGGATACTTCCACTTATTGGCAAATGGAATGGACATTTTCCCTATTAATTCTGATAAATACAAATAAAATTCTGTATACAAAACAATATTTTTCTATTTTGAAAGGTGGAGAAAAGAGCACAGACCAGCTGGGGACCTACTGAAGAAAGGCATGGTGATAATTTCCCTGGATTTTCTTTTTTGTGCTATATGTCCTTGACTTGGCACCAAAGAAGGGAGCAACTCAGAAACACCAATAGGCACAGACAAAGAAGCATATCAGAGTCTGTCCATCTAGCCATAGGAACAAAATGATGAAAACCTAGAAGGACAGAAAACATTTAGGCAAGCACGTCTTTATTTCAGCCAAATGCCACAGTAAAATTTGTGGCCCCATTCATGCCCACATGAGCAAAGGAAGAATGGAGAGTGTAGACTTCTATGTGAGGCTGTTAAGAGAAACCCCAATTCTCCTGCAGGGGGAGTATCAGAAAAGGTCAAATAGGTTGACTAGCTACTAAAGATCACCCCCATGTAGTAGGAGTGAAGAACCTGTGGTGAGTCTGGACTTCTGCTCTCTCTCTCCACTGTGGTATCACGAGAAAAAGACTGCATTATCACTCAGCAGTAGCAAAGTAACTGCTGGCACAATGTCAGTTGAGACCATAACAGGAGGCCCACTCCAACCTCCACCCCAGCAGTAATGAGGAGCACCCTTCTCATGTATCACCAGAGACTGAGTGAGAAACCCAGACTTCCACCTTGAAACAACGCTACTGAAATAGTGTCCTCTCGCCTTTCCCTCAATGGAGCTATATCAAAAAATACAATGGAAGCAGAGGGTGTAAGTAAGATCCAGAGACCCACATAATACAAAAATGTCCAAGTAGTTTTAAAAATCATTCATCATGCCAAAAACAGAAAAATTGAAAATTGAATGAAAAAAGATCATGATATATACAAACACTAAAATGATAGAGATGTTAGAATTATTTGACAAAGATTTTAAAGCTGCCATGACAAAACTGCTTTAATGAGCACATACAGGCACACCTGAAACAAATGAAAAACTAGAAAAATAAAATATCACCAAATAAAAAAGACAATACTAAGAAAAGACAATTAGAAATATTAGAACTGAGAAATACAGTCATTGAAATAGAAGGCTCAGAGTATGAGCTCAATATCAGAAACCCAGAAGTGACAGAGGAAAGAATCAGGAAACTGAAAGATACAACAAAACAACCTAATCTAAACAACAGAGAAAAAATTGATTGAAAAAAATAAATGAACAGGTTATCAGGGAATTCTGAAACAACTACAAAAGGTCTAATATTCATGTCATCAGAGTCCTAAGATTTTTTTAAAAAAAAAAAAAGCTTTCTAAATTTGGCAAGAGACATGAAACTATAGATTTCTGAGCAAATTCAAACAGGATAAACCCAATAAATATATACATGACAATTCATAATTAAACTTCTAAAAACTATATACAAAAGAAAAAAATAACCTTAAAATTATCCAGGAAAAAAAAACATACTTTTAGGAAAAAGAATTTAAATGACCTTGGATTTCTCATCAGAAAACATGGAGACCTGAAGACAGTACAGTGTCACAACATTTTTCAAATGATGAAAGAAAAGATCTTTCAACCAAAAATCTTGTCCTCAGTGGAAACATCCAGAGGATGGAAGAGAAATCAAGATATCCTCAGATGAAGGAAATTTAAAACAATTTTCTAGCAACAAAAAAGTGGATAAATAAAATAGGTTTTCCTTTTCCTATTGAGTTTCTAAATTATGTTTTATGGTTGCAGCAAAATTAATGCTATCTAATGTGACTCTGAGTGTATGCAGAGGAAATATTTAAGATAATTATAAATAAAAAGGGTAAAAGGTCATGAAAGGAAGTAAGGTTTCTATACTTCACTTAGTCTGATAATATGACCCCAGAAGCTTGTGATAATTTATGAATATAAAATTTAATACTGTGAAGCTAGGGGACCCTTTCTTCTAACACAATCTACAGTGTCCAAGAATCCCCCAAATCACTTTCACTTCTAACATTAATTATAAGTACAGTGGTCCCTAAGATTACCTGCAAGTTTAATAATTTGCTAGAAAAACTCATTGAAATCACTTAAAGCTGTTATACTTATGGTTACAGTTTACTACAATGAAAGGATACAGATTGAAATCAGCCAAGGGAAGTGATAAAAGGGGTAGAGTTTAAGAAGCTTCCAAACATCAAGATCCCAGTTGTCCTCTTGTAATAAAGTCATGGACAATGTTTATATGTGGCAGTGTACATAGAGTGTTACCATCAGGAAAGCTCATGTAAGTCTCAGCTTATGAAGTTTTTACTGGGTCTCAGTTACAGACCCAGGAGACTGACCACAAAGCTAACTTCAGACTTCAGCCCCTCCAGAAGTCAAGCTGCTACCTTGTGATCCAAAATTCCCATCATAAACACATTGTTAGTCTGTTCGTTATGGCCCAATCTACCTATCCTAAATCACTGCATTATACTCTTATGAGGCATAAAATTCCAAGGGCCTAGAGATCACCTCCCAGCAGCTGAGGGCAAAAAGCAGAACTTTCCTTAGGTAAAGTTAATCAATAACTACAAAAACTACGGAGGTGGTTAGGAAAAAAAATCAGAGAAATTAAAAAAAAACAGGTGACAAACAGAAAACACTAAGTAAATAATATGAAATTCAGCCTTAACATAGCAATAATTACATTAAGTAAATATAATAATTAAAAGATATTGTGTAAAACAGCTAATGCAATGGTGAGAAGAAAATATGTAACACTAAATGTATACATTAGAAGAGAAAGTTTCAAATTAATAATCTAAGCAACCATCTCAAGAACCAAGAACAAGACCAAAGTACACAGAAAGCTCAGAGCAGAAATCTATAAAATTGTAAACAGAAAAACAATGCAGGATTCTAGAGAACAAACCTGTTTTTTGGAAAATATTAATAAAATTGGCAAATGTTTAGTAAGACTGACAAAAATAAATACAACTTACTAATATCAAATAAAATAGAAGCTCTCACTATAGGACATACAGACATCAAATGGATAATAATGGAGTAATACTACAAAAAGCTCTACACATATAAATATGACAACTTAGATGAAAAGAACCATTTCATAAAACCACAAATTATTATAAATATTAAGGGAATTAAATTTGTAATATAAAAATTCTTTCCCAAAAAGTTTTACTAAACAGTTAAAACATAATTAATACCAATTCTACACATTCTTTTCCAAAGAATGGAAGAGGAGAGACATTTCCCAAATCATTTTATGAAGGTCAAATTACTTTGAAAGGAGATCCAGACAAAGATGGTACAGAAAAACAAACAAACATGTCAATAACTTTTATGAAGTTCAGTGTAAAACTCACAACCCAGAACTAGGTCCATACAAATATGCTCAATTATTATTTCATAAAGGATACAAAAGCAATTAAATGCATAAAATACAGACTTTCCAATAAATGGTACAGTTTCGATTGGACAACCATAGGCAAACAAACAAACAAAAAATAAGAATGACTTTCAGCTAAGCCTCACATTTTAAACAAAAATTAAACAACCAAAATGTATTATGGTAAATGAAATAAGGCAGTCACAAAAAGAAATACCGTACAATTTCATTTACATGAGGTATCTAAATTAGTTAAGTTCATGAAAACCAAAAGCAGAGTGATGATTACTATAGGCTGAGTAAAAGGAGAACAGAGGAGTTGCTGTTTAATGGGTATAGACTTTCAAATGTGCAAGATAGAATTCTGGAAATCTGTTTTGAAAGCAATGTAAATATAGATAACACCATTAAACTACACAATTAAAGTGGGTAAAATGGTAAATTTGGTGCTATTTTTCACAAAATTAAGGTAAAACAATATGGATCACAGACTTAAATGTAAAGTGTAATATAATATATTTAGCAAAAAAAAAGGAATTTTTGATGATTTAGAGGTAATCAAAGAGTTCTTAGAATTGACATTAAAAACATGACTCAAAAAGAAATATTGATATATTAGACTTCATCAAAATTAAAATATTTTGCCCTATGAAAATCCCTGTGGGAGAAGACAAGTTGCAGATGTGAACAATATTCACAAGCCATATAGCTAACAAAAACTAGTATTTAGGATATATAATGAACACTTGAAACTCAGTAGGAAAAGACAATTCAAATAGAAAAATAGGCAAAAGAAAGGAAGAGGAATTTAAATATACAGATAAGAAATAAGCACAAGATATTCAACATCATTGGCCATCAGGAAATGCAAATAAACACTACAATGAGATAGCACTAAATACCCATGGTTAAAATTAAACTAGTGACCACACCAAATTGGATGGCTAATACATTGCTGGTGGAAATGTAAGCTGATAGAGCCAATTTTAAAACAATGGTGCAATTTATTAGAAAACTGAGCATGCAACTACCTTAGGACCTAGCAATTGTATTACTGAGCATTTATCTCAAATAAATAAAGGCATGTTTATAAAATACCTGTACATGGATGTTTATATTAATTTTCCTTATAATAATACAAATAGTGGCAAATCCCAAATGTCCTTCAGGAGGGGAATAGTGAAACAGTCTGTGGTATGTCCATGCCATAGAATACTACTTTCCGTATAACCTATGATGTGTGAAAATGCCAAGCCCAAAAGGTTATACACTGTATGATTTCATTTACAAAAAAAAATTACAGAAATAACCAAATTTTAGAAATAGAGAACAGATTAGTGATTTCTAGAGTTAAGGAGAGTGTGGTGATGATGGAAGCAAAATGGGTATGGCTATTAAATGGCAACATTAGGGATTCTCATGGTGATGGAGATGCTGTGTACCTTGACTGTATTAATGTCAACATCCTATTTGTTACAACTATTACAATTTTGAAGATGTTACCATTGAGAAAAATGGATAAAGGATACACAGGCTCTACTCCTTGTATCATTTCTTTAAAGTGCAAGTTTAAGTAAAAAATAATCTGAGTACTTGCGGAAGTCAGATTAGTAAACATGAAGATAGGGCTCCAGCTAGAAATTGTCAGTATGCAACCGTCATGATAAAGATTGGAACAGGCATGATGCTCAGTATACTTGGAAATGTAAATGAGGATTGAGACTGTAATCTCACACTGTCTCCCCATAGACTGTTAATAGCAAGACAGGAAAAAAGTACTTTTATAATGGAGAAAACAGGAAAGACCTTCACTGTGTGATCAAAATTATCACCAACAATGAGTCCCAGATGGATACTGTGTGCCTGAGAAGGACAGAGCATCTTCATGTGGTGTTTTAGTTGAGAATGTGAAAAATCAATCTAGCCATGAGAAAACATCAAACAAAAATGAGAAATATTCTATTTAAAAATAAAGGAAGGGGAACAGTATTGTTCAAAATGTCAATGTTATTAAAAAACGAAGGCTGTGAAAATAATTCAGGCCAGAGAGGCTTAAGAGACATAGAAAAGAAATGTAATAAATGATTCTGGACTGGCTTCTGGAAGGGTAGGGTGGAAGGATTCTATAAAGGACATTATTGAGTAACTGAAAAAGTGAAAGATGTGATATAACTTAAAGGATTACATCCATGCAAATTTATAAAGTTGATGATTATACAATGACATGCTCATGTAAGAATATGAGGAAGGACCCCCCCAAAATGGAATTTGTTGATAGAAAATTGTGTATTAATTTTTTACATGTTTAAACTTCAGTTACCTTCAAAGTGCTCGCCATCTGATGCAATACACCTATTGAGACTTTTTTCCCACTGCTCAAAACAGTTTTTGAACTTGTCAATTTTGATGTCTTTTTGTGCTTGTTTCATTTTTTGTATCACCTCTTCCATGTCAGCAGATCATTTCCCTTTGAAGACTTTCATCCGGGGGAACGACAAAAGTCACTCAGGGCAAGATAAGGTAAATAAGGAGGGTGGGGCACATGGGTCATGCTGTTTTTGGTCAAAAACTGCTCAACATTTGTGGAGAGGTGTGCTTATAGATCACCCAACATGAAATGGACAAATGCGTTGAGTCTTCAAAAAAAAATGCACTGAAGCTAAACGCAGCCTCTCACAACACCACCAGCTAGTACACTGATACAGATGGGTTCCTAGAACACTCCCCCAGCTGGGGAAGCCTCTACTACAATGGGGCCCATGCTTCTCCGGGTTTTTTTAGGTCTCCCCTTGTATATCAAGATTTTTAGAAAATGCACACTGACTTATCTAGGGATAAAGGACCACAACTACATATGTAACTTATTTTAATAGAGATCAAAAATAATTATTTACCTATACAGGTATTCATAGAATTATTGTACATATATATATACACACACATATATTAGAAGAATGACAGGAGGAGACAGAGGGATAAAGCAAATTGGCTTAAGTTATTTATACTGATGAATCTGAGAAAACTATATATGATTTTTCTTCATACTATTTGTATTATTAAATTTTTTAAAATTGAAACTATTTTCAAATTATAAAAAAATCTAGATCTGAAGAGAAAGCATTCCTCTATTTGTAATCTCTGCTATCAGAGGACACAACAAAACATTCCTGCATGTGTGAGACTTTCAAAATGAAGCTAATGGTGAAAACTAAAAGGAACTCACATGCTCAGTCGAAAAAATCGGGTTTCCTATTTTTTAGACTTCAAATTCAAATGCAACTTCAGGCATTTTGAATCTTTGGATTCCAACCGTGTCACAGAACTTTGTCACTCTTTGTCCTTTGTGTTTTCCCTTATCTTTATCCTTTCAGATACTTACAATCCCTGTGGTAATGCAGGAAGTCCCCCACTACCTCCTAAATTTAAGTAATCCATATTACAACTAGTGATTTCAATGAAAAGATCCAGCATTTTTCCTACTAAGTCCAGAAAAATAAAAATTAACAAAACTAAAACCAAAAAAAAAGAGATTCTATAGGTTTTCAATGGCTTTTCTTGAACTGAACACCAAGAATTAATCACCATGGGGAGTCTGTTGCAGTGATCTGACCTACTAGGCCTGAGTCACATGACTACCTATGATTCATGGGGGTGGGGGCAGGGTGTAGGTTGTCAATTACACACAAACCACATGATTGAGAGATGAAAGAAGGCTAGTTTCCAAAAGAAAATGAAGAGTTCTGTTACTATATTAAAATAGGCGAACAATAAAAACAAAATGCCATGATCATTATCCAAAGAGGTTTACTACCCTATCAAACTCTAAGGTCCCCTACGCCTGTAACACCTTTCCTCATAGCTGTGTCTTTTGTCCAGTTTGAGAGAGAGCCTCTGTGTTACAAGGCGGCACACAGCAAGAGCTCACGGTCTACTTACCTGTTCCACAGAGACCCACTCTGTGAACACAGTTGCTGGGGAGCTACAGGGCCAGCACTGCAGGAGCTGAGCAGTAGGCCAACCATTAACTAACTCCGCAGGCGGAGGCACTTGAATACTTCTTCCCTGTGAAATGTGACATTCATGAATTCATACGCAGTCTGAAATTTTTCTTCTTAAATTGGCAATGTATAAAACCCAAGCTCCTGGATGAGACCTGCATGGAGTTTGTATTTAAAATTGTATTGATTTTAATGTGTACCTGTATTACACTTACCAAAAGTGTGCATTATACACAGCATAATACAGTATGACACATGAATGTGTAATATATAACTACTTAATATGCATTCAACATACATTGAAACGACCAAATATTCATGAATAAATATTCATAGGCTACCAGAAAAACAGAATGTATTTGTCAAGGGAGGTGATATTCTTTGTTAGGGATGGATTATGATATTTATCTCAATATTGCAAGGATATAAATTAACTTTTTAAAAATTTTTTTAATTTAATGTTAATATAATACTTGTCAGGTAAGAAGTGAAAAAGAAATTCTTATAAAACCTGTTATTTTCTGACAGCAATGCTAAAGACTTGTTTCTCTGCTAACTAGTAAAATTATTTTCTGAAAGAAGAAACACAAACTCTTAACTAGTAATGCAATAATGTGTTTCCTTTACTTTTCACAAAATAGCACTAAAATGAAACCTGCATCCAAATGCCAAAATCATACAATGATAATCCATGGCTTTATAAATATGATTGTCCAAATATAAAAGTGTTTTAGGTCACTATTCATGCAGAATCAGGGTGACAAAATTATTATTTCCATTTCCAATAAAATTCTCTTTTGCTTCAAACAGTTCATGTCAAGTCCCCTAAGTAGAGGGTATAAGCAGTAAAACAAACAAAAAATAAAATAAACATAAAAATTCCATATTAAAAAAAAATGGGGGCAAATCCTCCCACTCCACATGTAGGGACACATTTATTTTTCCTCTATAACCACAAAACATATGTACAGGAGTAGACAAACATAGGTTTACAGTTATGAGTACACAAAACAGAGTTTATTCTTTTGAGTTAATAAAACTATTGTAATAATCACAACCTGCTTGTCTTTTTCCATACAAACAACTGTAAACCTACTTTTGCCCAACCCTGTATATCTTACTTTCTCCTTTTTTGTCAAGCCCTGGAACAATAAATGGAAATATTTGTAGATCTGGGGAAGTTTGATGCAAGTCATCAAGTTTAGGTATTTTTCTAGTGCTTTCCATATTTTAACATCTCATTTATATTTTACCTCCATGTCCATCTGTGTCTCTACAGGACTTCAAGATGGTCACTAATCACTTCTCAGACAGGCGATCAAGGTGAAAAGGGAAGGATAGAAAAAGTCTAAGAGTTTTGGTACACATGGAATGATGGGATTAAATCATTTTAATTTGTTAAGTATTTGTTTTCCTAGCCTTGCCAATTACATACTATGTTCAAAGTCCTCTTGTGGCTAAAGGATTCGTTTGCTGAGCCAAAAGATACTGGGCTACTTTGTGCAGAAAGGAGCACTGATTATAACAGGATGGTTACCATCTATACACTGGTAGATGACTCATGAGGCGGACTGTCAGGACGAGTTCTCCCCAGTAATCAGAACAATGGCAATTAGCGTTGTCAAATAATAGACTGGTTCCTTCTGGGATCTTGATTGGAGAGTGGAGGATACTGGGCAGTTAAAAATGGCAAGTAGAGGAGAAAAGGTAACAAGAAATAAGAGAAAGGCTAAAAAGGGATTTGCAGACCCACAGGGAATAACAATAAACAGGCATGGATAGGCAAGGAATTGTGGACAAATGGAAAAATACATTCAAGTTATGGAGCTGCTTAGTTTGTTTCAGAAACTTACACTAGTTAGGACTTGTGTAGGCATGAAATGAACATCGGAGTTCAGTTTCAGTATTTGCTGCTTTTATTCAAATTGATACAATTTTCTAAGACTAAAGTACACAGATTTTGACCTGATTGTCAGAGGAAATCTACGATTAAAAAAAAATATATTGATCATTCCTATTGCAAACTGTCTTCTGGCACAAAGCTTTAAAAGTATTTAGGTTACTATGTACAAGTCTGTATAAATGTCCCTAGGGGACAGCTCATCTGTGCAAAAGGATATTTTATACTAGAGCAGAGAACAATTACCTCTTGGTATATGAGATATTTTAACAGTTATATTTGAATAATTATTCTCTTTATTAATTTTTGATTTTGCTTATCCAGAATCTTTATTGAACCCAAATCCCAATCAATAGAGTACTAGTTGAATTAATAATGTTCTACCTAGAAAGTTAAAGACTATATAACCATTAAAGTAAATAAATCTATCTGGCTTTGCATAGAAAAATGTCCAAGATTGATTGTCAAATAAAAATAAATTTGTGGAAAGGGTTTAGAGTAGATACACAATTTTGAAAAAAATAAGTGTGTGTGTATATATATATATATATATATATATAAAAATATGTACATGTGTTTCTATAAAAACTAAGTCTGGAAGGCTGTACCCCAAATTGTTAAAGTAATTACCATTCAGAAGTAAATTTAAAAGATTTTTAAAAAAATGTATACAGTTACCTACTGGGTGAAATTTTCATTAAAAACATGCCATACTTCTACATGCAAAACCAAAATTTTAAAAATGACATGTATAATAAGTTTGTGAACTATATAAGTAAGCCCAAAATTAATATTCAGGGCTCCTCACAATTTGGCCCCTGCCAGTATTTCTGCCTTGTTGCTCACTTCATTATGGTGAGGGTGAGATAAGATGGCCTCCAAAATTATTTGCAACTTACTTTTGTGGTTTATTAATTCTGTTTTGGCCAAAATGATCTCCCTCTTTCTTGAATGTGCCTCCTGTGAGTGTGTGGTGACCTCTCTGAACACCTCCATTCACAGGGATGAACCTGGCTCCTTTATTTTATTATTTTTCTTTTTTTTTTTTCAGGGAAGAGCACAAACACAGTCCCCCACTACCACAAATTATGCAAGCAAGTTTCCCACATTTGGGGAGATTTCAGGGGGTCAGCACATCTGTAGTGCAATGGGGAAGTTTCACCCTGGGAAAACTACCTTCGTGATCATGTATCTCCCCTGCCAGGTAAGTATGGGCGCCTTTAAATACCACCAGGTGCCTTCCATCTTTCATCATGTTTTCACATATCTAACGCTCCTGCCAACCGATGTTGAGAACAGAGTTTTCTGAACTTCAGGGATTGTGTGTCCTGTCATAGTTTTTGCCAAACCCATGTGCAACCTGTAATATCACGTAATTTATTTGGATTGCTCCATATTTTCTGTAGTGTTTTTATAAGGATAACTTTATACAATTATGAAATGAAACCAATGATATGTTGAGTCAGTTTTGAATTTACTTTAATGGCTATTAGAAAAAAACTATTTAAATATCTCACATACTAAGAATGATGATTATTTTCTGATCTGTGATAACATATCAATGATTCTGATACCAGTTCTGATGTGTGGTTTTTACCCCCCAAAAAGAAATTCTCTGACACCAGCTGGGTATCCTATAATTCAACTTATTTCTTATACTTTCTACCTGGAGATAGAAAGTGTCATATCTCACAGGTTACAGGCTCAGTCCTACAAAACTGCCCCCAATGCCAATTCAGGTGCCAAGTGCAAGTCCAGGCTGTCACCAATACTTCTGACCAATAGGCTATGTATCAGTGGTTCCAATGACACCCTTCTTGGATTTGATTATATTGCTAGAGTGGCTTACAGAGCTCAGAGAAACAGTAACTTCATAGATCACTGGTTTATCATAAAAGGAATAGCCAGGTGGAAGAACGAGGTATGGAGAAAGGGCACAGGGCTTCCACTCTCTCTGGGTGCATGATTCTCTCTGAATCTCCACATGTTAACCAACCTGAAAGCTCTCCAAACTGCATACTTCGATTTTTTATGGAGGCTTTATTATTACATAGGCATGATTGATTAAGTTATTAATCATTGACAATTGATTAAACCTCCCGGCCCCTCTATTATTCCCAGAGATGGGTGGGGGAGCACATGGGTCTATGTTGAGGACTGGGGTTTTGGAGGGTACAGTTTAGGAAGAGACTGGATTTTGGAGGGAACAGGAAGCAGTTTGGAGATAGCCTTCCGGAGGTTCCCAGTCTCAGCATACATTCCCATATGCATTCATGTCATAAATCCAATAGCTGTTGGATTATGGGCCTGTACAATAAGGATGTCAGTAATAGCCGCAACAGACTGTAATGTGAAGCCATTTTTCTATAAATGTCCTAAATTATGGTGGAAACATGGAAAATAATATGCCCAATAATGGCAAAGATTGGAATTTTCCACCAGCCCAATAGGCTTTTGAGGCTAAGACTTTAATATAATTTAATTAAATGAAATTAAATATTAATTGAAAATTGATCATTCTTATATACACTGTAAAGCTAGATTCACAGGGTTCACCAGAGGTATTGGGTGCTTTTATAGGCTTATTTTGTTCATGTCAAACTGTGATATGAGCCTCCTAATGATTCAGAAGACAGTTTAATATTTAATAATCTGAGCTCCAGGATCCATCACTTGTCATCTTATAGCCACTCATTGGAGGAAATGTGAATGGCTTTTTACTAGGCTTCATTCAAGGGTGAGTCTTAAAAAGTTCTGGAAACATAAACAGTACGAATTACACTGCAAATAGTGCAGAACGAACACACACTAAATAGTAAACTAGAAATAATTTGAAAGAGTGAATGTGCTCATTTTGAATTAAAAATTCTAAACACAGTGATGGACGGGAGAACAGCAAGTGAAACATCGTTTCGTCACCATAGACTCCCTAATGAAGCATAAACCTTAATTTTGTTGCAAGGATGAAAGTAAGACTATTCTCCCTTAATGGGAGCAGCAGACCAAAGGTGTTTAATCATCTCTTCCAAGAGTAAAATCACTGGTGGTAAAGTCACCTCATCATCCTTATGAAGGTTAGTTTCATTTACACAAATGTAAAGCTACCCTTGACAAACTGGCTCTTTTTTAAATTTCATTAAATGCCAGATTTTGCTCATTCAGCTCACCTCAGGCTATACACATTTCGCTTCCATGAGTATTCTGGGAGGACAGTCTCTGTTATTTGCCAATATCCCAGCCAACATCCACATAATAAAATGCAATCACCATGTAACATGGGCTGAAAAACAATCCATCCTGTGTTTAGTAAGTAACATTAGCATGCCCTTAAAAACACTAATAACAAGTTTAATTACTATTCATCTTAGTGTGAATGGCAGCTATCCAAAACATAACCTCTTACTAAGTTCATTTTAGTGAAAGCTGAAAATGACAAAATAATGACTATAATTGTGAGTTACATCCAGAAGTCAGACTTAATATTATAACATTAACTCAGAAGATAAACATCTTTTTTTTCTGATTGCAATTTTTTAGAAACCCCTTTTTTCTTACCTTGGCTTTCAAACTGATATTGTCTTCAAATTAATGTTGATTGTTTTATTTTAATTGTGATTAAATGTTCTGGACCAAATTCCAACGTCTGTGTGTGTGTGTTGGTTTGGAGAACAGGACCAATAAAATAGTGTTGGTCTGGTCAAGATAGCATAAAGTATATAAAACAAAATGGGGTCACTAATATCAATGAAGAGGGCTGCCAGCCAGCCATGACACTTTGGTCCCAGAGGGAGACTACCTAAGTCATGCTAGACACGTCTGGCAGGGAAACGCACTGAAGATATCTGCACACGTGATCAGAACAGCCATGTCTGCAGAGCGGGACCACCCATAGATAGGCTCCTGGGGAAGTTCTCTACTTGCCATCAAGGGTGCCAAGACACTTATCAAGAGACCCAGAAGGGTAGATTTTGATCATAACTAAAGTCCTCAGTTATACCAGTTTTTAAGGTAAAACCGAGGCAGGCTCCAGACCACTGCTGAGACCGTTGAGCTCCACACACCAGAATGCTGCTCCACACCACGCTGATCTCCCTTTGCATCAGCTGCAGAGGCTCTGCCCTGCTGAACTGAGGACTTCCTCTACCCGGCTGACCACCTTGTTTTGGAGATCCTTCCCTGCAAGATGCTGACAACTCCCCTGCCCATCGTGCTATCTCCTGGACCTGCAGACTGAGACTCTGGGACTTGGGTTCATTATTCCCCATTGATTGCTGTATTTGTGTTATTGTTCTCTTAGATTGTTAGAGTGTGAGTAGGATATTATGTATGTTGATGTTCTACTTTGAGTGAACCTGCATTCAATAAATGCTGACTGAATAGCATAGTTACCTTGTGTGACTCTTGTCTATTCCTTGTTGCTGGGTTGCTCAGTAGGCAGCTAGTGGAGCAGTTGCCTACTCACCATACCACCAAACAATTCTCAGACACCAGCTGGGTGTCCTACAATTTAACTCAACGCTGACACTATATACCTGAATATGGTGTCAGATTCCCCAGGTTAAGTGTTGTCAATGTAATAACATCCAAACCTATAGAAAACATTTATAACAGTTTATTTGAACCAAACTGAGGACATGCCAGAATTGTAGTTTTGCAGTTCTTTTCATATATTTGTAATAAAAGGGAGGAAGTAAGGAAGATTACATGAAATCTATTAGTGATAGATTAAAAAGGCTGAAAAAAGCAAGGTAGGGAAATCCTTATGATTGGATAAAAAGTAAAATGGGAAGATATATTTCTTTTACATTTAACATTCACAGTGAATAGGGATGGTATACAGGTAATAAAATCATGTGCTCCCTTGAGGGTGGTTACTCCTCCTAGGGGACTGAAAAAGAAGATTATTCTGGCATTGGATTTTTTGAAATAAAAAGCCAAAAGTGGGATTGCTGGGTCATAAGGTAGTTCAGGTTTTAATTTCTTAAAGACCCTCCTTACTGCTTTCCATAGTGGCTGTCCCAGTCTACATTCCATCATCAGTGCACAATGGTTCCCTTTTCTCTACATTCTTTTCAAAACTTGTTTGTTGATTTATTGATGATAGCTATTCTGACAGGTGTATGGTGATATCTCATTGGATATTGTGCTAAGTCAAATAAGTCAGACAGAGAAAGACAAATACCATATGATTTAACTTATTTATGGAATCTAAAAAGCAAAGTAGATGAATAAACAAAACAGAAACAAACTCAGATTCAGAGGACAAACTGATGGTTGCCAGATGAGAGGGGGCATAGGAAGTGGGGTGAAAAAATGGAAGGGATAAAAAAGCACAAATTGGCAGTTACAGAATAGTCAGGGGATGTAAAGTACAGCCTAGGGCATATAGTCAATAATATTGTAATAAGTACTTATGGTGCCAGCTGAGTACAGGACTTATTGGGAGTAATCACTTTATAAGCTGTTAAATGTCTAATCACTATGCTGTACACCTAATACTAATACCATATTGAATGTCAACTGTAACTGAAAATAAATTAAATTGAAGTGAGAATGGTACATTAAGTGCAATTGGAGGAAAAAATGCTTAGTTTAGTTTGTTATATCAATGGTGTTTTTTATGGTAACAGCTAGCTATTATTCTAGAAATATGAACTTAGAAGCCTGTTTGTTGTTGTTGTGCTTTTTGTTTTTTTTTTTTTAACTTAGAAGCCTTGATTATAGTGCTACAATTTAGAAAAGGTACTCTAATTGAAAAATGTAGAAGATGATAGAATTTCTTAAGGTAGATAAGTTTTTTAAAGGTAGATAAAAAATATTTAAGAATTTTTTAAAGGTAGAAGTAGTTAGAATCTCTGGCAGAGAAAAACAGATTTCACAAAAATGTAATGGAAAAAGACAACTTTTTATAAGTGCATCTAACTAGAAGGGAAAAGTCAGTGGAGGGAAGCAAGTTCTCCCCTGGTTTTATAGCTGATTAAGGGCTGGGAAGATGTCAGGAAAGATGTAAAATGGTATGCATTCTTCCTTTGTCTCTCAAAAATGCTTTAAAAGTTAAAGTCAAGGCTGCCTTTTGGCTAGGTAAATTAAATTTTTAAATATGACATAGGCTCAGATTTGGATTGATATTATTGACTAGTTCTTTTTCTGATTCATGAAATACCAACATCAGTGTTTGAATATGGCCTATTAGGTTGTAAGGAGGAAAAGTTCAGTCAAATTATTTCAGGGAGCAAATGGTTTTCCTATTCTTGTAATAGATATAGGGACCTTGCTCAGAACTGGAAGGTTAGGCATAGAGACAAATATATTTCTCAGCCTCTCTGAGTCTTGGTTTCCCTGTGTCTGTCCACTGTATTCCCTATTCCAACATATGAAACTTGTCTTCTTACTCTAGTTTTCTATATTGTCATTGTGTAACTTGCCTATTTGCATATTTTTTTAGATTATAGTTATCACCTTTCTACAACACACATATTTTCTCTAACTTTAATATCATCTATAAAGTAGGAATCTTGCTTCTTTTGGGGAGAAGGAAAGCATTCTCTTCTCCTCTCCCAGAGCGGCCTCCTTCATTTGTGATTATGTGACCAATATGACTGAGAAAATTGGGACCTGGGCTACTGAACATTTACCACTCATTCAAATTTTCATTCTCTTGTTCTCTGTGTCTCAATATTTTAAATTCATTGAGAAAAATGAAATCTTGATCTTCAATTCCAAACTATATTCTGTTTTTACTAGAATCACAGCTATCAAAATTTTTCTTCTGGTTTCTGTGTATATTGATCTACCGATTCAGGATCCATAAAGCAGTGATTCTTAACGCAGTGATTTTGATAGGTAGGGCACATTGACAATGTCTTAAAATATGTTTGATTGTCAGGACTGGGAAGGGAATTCTACTGAAGGGGATTGGTTGATTCCAGGGATGTTGCTAAACGTTGCACAATACATAGGAAAATAATCCACATTAAAAAATAATAATTATGTGGGCCAAATGTCAACAGTGCCAAAGTTAAGAAATCCTGCCATAGGGAAAATGAAGGGTTTGAGGTTATTTTATTGCCTTTTTACTTAAATACTCTTTTATTACCTTTTCTAATGACTTAATCTCTCAATTACACTCTTCCAGAATCCCAGAAAAATATATGATTGGTGAAGCATGTTTTTGAACTAACCTCCACAGAGCAGAGACTTTTGCCAGTCTAAGGATTCATTTCTCGTAGTTCAGTCCAAATGAGTATGAACCATCAAGCTTTCAGCTGTAATGTATAAAACATGGACAAATTAGCATTCACCTCTAAAAAATCAGAGCGATTTTTATTTATTTATTCATTCATTTATTTATTTCAATATACTGATTATGCTATTAAAGTTGTCCCAATTTTTCCCCCTGTGCCCCCTCCACCTGGCACCTTCCTTCCCTCCAGTAATCCCCTCCCCCACCTCCTTAGTTATGGTCCATGGGGCATATAAGTTCTTTGGCTTTTCCATTTCCTATACTATTCTTAACATCCCTCTGCCTATTTTGTACCTACCAATTATTCTTAATCCCTGCACCTTTTCCTCCATTTTTCCCCTTCCTCCTCCCAGCTGATAATTCTACAAATGATCTCCATATCTATGATTCTGTTCCTCTTCTGGCTTTTTGCTTAGTTTCCTTAGGTTTTTCTTTTAAAGATTCAGTTGTTGATAGTTGTCAACTTGTTGCCATTTTAATGTTCATAGTTTTGATCTTTTTAAAAAATAAATCCCTTTGACACTTCATATAATAATGGCTTGATGACGTTGAACTCCTTTAGCTTTATCTTGCCTTGGAAAACATTTACTGCCCTTCCATTCTAAATAATAGCTTTGTTAGACTGAGTAATATAGGTTATAGGTCCTTGCTTTTCATCACTTTGAATACTTCTTGCCTACAAAGTTTCTTTTGAGAAATCAGCTGATAGTCTTACGGGAACTCCTTTACAGTTAACTCTCCGCTTTTCTCTTGTTGCTTTTAAGATTCTCTCTTTATCTTTAACCCCTGGCATTTTTAATTCTGATGTGTATTGGTGTCGCCCTCTTTGGGTCCAAGTTGTTTAGGAATCTCTGCATTTTTGGGACTTGTATGTCTATTGCCTTTGCCAAATTAGGGAAGTTTTCTTTCATTATGTTTTCAAATAAGTATTCAATTTCTTGTTTTTCTTCTCCTTCTGGCATCCCTGTGATTTGGATGTTGGTATATTTAGAGATGTCCAAGAGGCTTCTTAAACTATCCTCATTATTTTGAATTCTTGTTTCTTCTTGCTCTTCTGGTTAAATGCTTATTTCTATCTTATGTTCCAAATTGTTGATTTGAATCCCAGCTTCCTCTCCTTCACTGTTGGTTCTCTGTAGATTTTTCTTTATTTCACTTAAGTGTAACCATTTCTTCCTTTATGTTGTTGCCTTACTCAATGAGCTCTTTCAGTGTCCTGATTACCAGTGTTTTGAACTCTGCATCCAATAGGTTGGTTATCTCTGTTTTGTTTAGTTCTTTTTCTGGAGTTTTGTTCTGTTCTTTCATTTGGGTCATATTTCTTTGTCTCCTCAATTTGGTAGCCTCCCTGTATTTGTTTCTGTATTAGGTGGAGCTGCTTTGACTTTGTCTCAGTAGCGTGGCCTATTGTAGAAAAGGCACCTGTAAATTGTGTGGGGTGGAGCCTTAGGTAATCAGGAGGGTGGGGCAACCGGCTTTACCACTTTGTGGCTCTCTGTGGAGGGAGGGCTAGAAGAAGGGACAGTGCCACTTCCTGGCTTCTGGGGGTTTGCCCAGCACTTGTCCCATCTTCAGTCATTCCACCCACTCTGCATATGTGACTGGCACCCTTCCAGGTGTTGCCCTGGTGTTGAATCCCAGAGTGGGTCAGTTTGCATATGTTCTAAAACTGTGTGAGCCCTTCAAGCAGAGTCTCCTGAAAACCTGGTGGTTTCTTACACCACCCCAGCCCCCATTAGTTTTTAGTCCAGTTGGTCCCCACTGGAGCCAGAAGTTTGGGGATTTATCTTCCTGGTTCTGAAACCCTGGGCTATGAAGTCTGGACTGGGGCAGGGATGCTGGCTCCCAGAGTGTCCCTCCCTATTTTAATCCACCACATGTGAGTGGGGGAATGCCCATTCTGCTGCCACCACTGCCACCTCTCCATGCCACACCACACCTCCTCACCTTTCCACCTATCTCCATGTCTTGGCCCCTCCTACACATCCGGATGAATGTGGCTTCTTTAAATCCTTGGTTGTCAGACTTCCATACAGACTCCAATTTCCTGACAGTTCTGAGTGTTATTTGTTTTGAGTTTTAGTTGTAATTCTCTCTGTGGTGGTACAAGGAGGCAAAGTGTGTCTACCTACACCTCCATCTTGACTAGAAGTCCAAAAATTTTTAAAAATTAAATTAAAAAATATACCATTAAAAAAATTCAAGGAATAAAAAGCTGGGACTTGAACCCAGGGAGGTGGGGCTTTTCAAGGGACCCTCAAGGAAGGACTGCACTTCACAGGAGGCCCTCAGCTGGCTGTCCACGTTGTTCCGACAAGCTTCATGTTCTTTACGTGCCAACTTTGGACTTAGCCCGCAAGCCATGGAATAGCAGCAGAGGATGGAGAGCAATGATGAGGAAGTTGCCGCGAAGCATGGAGTCCACGTATGCGCCATCACTCTGCACAATGCCACCCCTGCCTTGCTGCACCTTCTGCTCTGTGAGGTCCTGGTTAACTGGCCCGCCCTCGTGGGGTGTTTCTTCACCATGGTCATCCGTCAGGGTCCTGATTGTGAACCTAAAAAAATCAGTGCCATTTTTAGAGGCACTGTGGTTATGAAGGAATTCTAAAACATTTTTAGAGTACAAATAAAATATAACCACCTCAATATTTGATGACTTTATTGACGATAAAGACACAAGTGGATCTTCTATCATATATATTTCATTAGGTGATATGATTCAAGAATGTTATTTTAGATATACAGTTCTCATATTTGCAAGAACTCTTTAAATTTTATGAGCCATGAGAAAAAGTAAAAAACCAAAACAATGACATACAGGGGTGTGCAAAAGTATATTTACAGTTGTGAGTACAAGAAACATTCTAAAATTATTAATTGTATTATTTATTTGTATTACAACTGTAAGCCTCCTTTTGCCCACCTCTGTATTATATTACTGTGTGTTTCCTGTTCCTTAGGTACCCTTGGGGGTCCCTGAGCCTTATTTCCAGGAAATTTTTGTAAGCTTGCTTTCTCCCAGAAACAAGTCTCAGAGCAGGAGTGCAGAGGCACAGCAGACCAGACGTCTTAGATGCTTCACTAGAAGAGGAGCAAGGGAACTTTTTTTTCCAGGGAGTGAGAAGGAGTTTCTGACACAGAGTCTACTGTATCTTTAATGGAACTGGTGTGTGCCATTCCTGCACAAGTTGCTGAGTATTCGCCCTTGAGAATATAGTCTTTAAAATGAAAGATGTGCTGGAATTAAAACACTCTTTGATGCTGTGTTTGGGAAATGCTTGCTCATTTGAGCCCTGTTTTCCCTTGAGATAATGATTAAGTAGAGAGGTGCCACTTTCTTGAGAAGACAGATATAAGGATGGTCTCTCACATGATTAAGCTCATAAGGTTTTTGGAAGAGCCCGAATCATGAATTTGGAAAGGATCATCTCAGAGTTGATAAAAGAAAAAATTCCTGCAAACAATTTACTGATCTAGTAGGCTCTTTTTTCAGTGATTCATGAATCAGGAAGTATATAATCTAGCAAATAGAAAGGAGACCCAGAGAGCTATGCAAGGCAAGATATTTTAATAGAGAAAAGTGAGCAAGAACAAGGAATTTATACCTGGCATTTGCTAATTGGTTAAAGCAAAGTTCCTTTCCTTGTAAGGAGAAAAGAGAAGTCTTGGAGTCAAGGGTAGGTAACTTGTCCTGAGCAGGCAAGCACTGGTTGGTTGACCTTGGCCTTCTGTTTATGGGAGAGCTGAACATAAAAACTTAAGTTATGGTTCTGCTGATGTGGCACTTAGCATAAGTGACTCCATCTTTGGCCTAATCTGGTTACTGTAATAGAGTCTTTTGGTCTCGCAAATAGTCTTTGACTATGCCAATAGGGTGAGTCACTTCTGCATTTTGGACCTTCATCTCCATATCTTTATATTTGAGATAATACCTGCTTTTCAGCATTGCAGTCACATTTTTAAGAGCTTTGATTCTACTTTCACCATTTACCAATTCTGTAAATGCTATTATGTTCTGGAATTTGTGCCTCAATTTTGTAAATTGGGCAAGATTACATGTGCCTCACTGTTTTTTGTTTTGTTTGTTTGTTTGTTTGTTTTTGAGAAATAAACTAGCTAATGCCTGCAAAGCACTTGTAATAGCACCTGTCACAAATGTTAACTATCATCATTAATGCATTTCTTGACACCTGACGATTACTCAATCTATGGTAACTATTTTTATATGATGTTGGGTGTTATTGCTTGAAACAAAAATAAGGACTTATGGTAAGGTAGAATCCAATGAATGTGCTATGAAGTTTGTTGCCTAAATCAACATATGGTTTATGGTAGTAGTTAGGGTGGGTAGGGAGCCAATATTCAAGCAGGATAGATGAAACAAAGGAAACTTTTCAATAGACATGTAAGTGGTTCTAGTGAATTTGATGACATTTTGACTGGAGACAAAGTTTGACAATAATTGAGCTCTCCCCAAATATCATTCGTAAAGTAAATCTACTTTATTACTGTTAATTGGCAGCATAAATCCCTACTCTATGGAAGTTTTGCACATTTGTGGATCCATTGCAAGGTTTAAAGCAAATCAACAGAATCCTTCCATCCCATTCAGTTATAATGCAACTTGTACTGCTACCACAGTGGTAAAATAAATTCTTTTCATGTACCTGCTGCTCACAAAGCATGGATAGAGGTATTTTGAAATAGATTTTTTAAATGAGGAAATGAAGATCTAGGGGTTTAGTGGTGAGTTTATGACAATTATGTCAGTTTTTGGCCCAGGATTTCGTTTTTCGGAGTACATCCTCATAAATAATCTCCTTGTATCTACACAAATAAATAGAATATAAGATATTATTTTCATATTACACATTAGAAAGTTGTTATTTCTCTATCAGATGCACACTCAGCCTAACCTATAATCAGCGATTCCAGCTCTTGCTGTGATGTGTGGCTTCTTTTACTATCAGTGTTAAACCTAGGGGATTCCCCCAGCATGGACTTTATTCTGACCCCTTTAAAATGAACTCCAGCTGGTCTTTCTTGATTAGATGCTGTTAGACCTAAGAAAATAATTCTAATTATTCTTCTTCATCAGCCCTAAAGCTAGTGGTACCTGCAGCACTTCTGAGTTACTCTTTTTCTCTAAATTTAACTTTCCCTTAATAGGTCTGACTCTATCATGAATTCTAGAATTTTAAACTCATCATCCTCCAGATAAATGTTTATTTACTTCCCTGAGGAAAAAAAAATATTAAGTCGTTCATTCAACTAATAATGACTGATGGCCAACAGTGCTATAATCTTTTCTGTGTGTTTATGGGCAGCCATGAACAAAATAAGATAAGATCCCTGAGTTTACTGAGATAATTGGCATATTAAGGCAGGTGAGATAGGTGTTAGACAAGAAATTAAATAATTTTAAAGTTTATTTTTTTTATTCAATTACAGTTGTCACATTTTTGGCAATAAATTTCTATAAAAACATTAAAATATAAAATAAAAAGCATTCCCTGGAGCATTATATTATAGTGAATGGGGGGTAAGAAGCCCTCCCTTAGGGCCTTTGAATGACAAAAAAGGAGCCAGACATTAAAAAGTCTGGGACAAGTGGGAGCCAAAAAAAGGGTAAAGCTTGTGTGACGCTTGCACAAAATTGTGTGTACAAAGGACAAAAGGAATTTCAGTAAATGTAGACCAAGTTTAACTAGGGGCACATAGGGAAGAACAAAGTTGGAAACAGGGGCACATTTATGGGTCCTTATAGTTTAGAATTTGGATATAATTGTAAAACCTAATGATAGCTATTGTTTTTACATATGGAGGGGTTTGATCTGATAATACTGTTTTGTTTTCTGGACAGTGGATTTTAAGAAGCAAGAGGGGACAGTGAAGCCCTGACTGGTGTAGCTCAGAGGGCTGGGCATTCCATTCCTGGTCAAGGCATATGGATGGGTTGCAGGCCAGGTCCCCAGCTGGGGGCCTGTGAAAGGCAAGTGATCAATGTTTCTCTCCTTCTTTCTCTCTCTCTCTAAAATAAAATAAAATAAAATCTTTTAAAAAATCCACAAAACAACCACAAAAAGAGGGTACAGTGCAAACTAGTGTTGAGTTTTTCAGAAAACATAAAATACAATTTTCAAATTAGAGTTGGTACAGTGGAAGTTGAAAATAGATCAATATATAAGTTAAACAACTACCAAGGACTTGACGATGCATTTTCTTGTCTTAGAGTTTGGGTAGATGGTGATTAAAAGAGAGTTAGATGTGCCCTATTGGGGAATTTGAGTAGCGGAGTGGATACCATTCCCCTTGCCTGAAACAGGAAAGATTTGGGTTGACAGAAAAAGTTTAGAGTCTGGCATAAGAATGGATATTTCTGTTTTTAACAATTTACTTCTAGAATTTAAGTTTTGTTTTAGGTGTGCTTGTGTTTACATGCAGTACTGTGCAACTATAGTCTTCTGTGAACTTGAGACTTTATTTCTATTATATCAGCCTCAGGCTCATACTGAACCCCATGCCTTTTTCACAGGACCTGTAGTTGAGTTGGGTTTCCCAAATTCTGCATTTGATACTGTGGCTTTAATACATTTCATTTTGCATGATGCCGATTTTCCTGGAAAATTCTGGATTCTCATGTGAAACAGCTAGATTCAATTTTGCCAATACACTTATGAATTCAGAAGTCAAATATACCTCAGCACCAAGAACATTATATTTTCCAGGTGGAAGGGAACATTTCTTAGCTGTTCTAATCATCAGTCTTTGACCTTCTACAAGCCTTTTAGTAAAATTTCAGACACTGATGAACAGCAGAATTAGTTTGTCATTAATGAAAAATATCAATGTGTGTTTCCAAGCAAATTTATGTGTTGCCTCTATCCTCTGAAGCATATACTTTAGTGACTAGGTTCTGAGAGAATGTACTTAAAGCTATACTCTAAACCTATCTTTTAAAAATTATTATCTCTGACTCATAAATTGGAGTTGTTCATTTTTGTCTTGTTGAAGAGGGGAAAAACAGACTTCACTGACAATGAAAAACACATTTAATCTTTTGCAAAATTCAGCTTCAATATTTAGAAAATTGTGATTCATAACAAGGTATTTCTAATATTTACAGTCTAGTATCTGGGCAAACACTTTTCCTAATCATATAATATTAATTGACTCTGTGATATCATTTGATGTATAAGTTATTAACATTCAAAATATTAAATCATGGACATTAAAAAGGCAACATTAATTTACAAAGTCTAATCTGTTTATAATAAATTTTTAAAATATTATGCCAAGCCTGGCATATTTTAATAGATATTTTAATATATTTTAAGTCAATTCTTGAATGTGAAATGTGACTGTTGTAGAGGAATTGTAGATGAGACAGAACTTTTACTGCAAAGTGGAAATCTTTAAGACTAAGGAATTGATAGTAATATACCTTATGTACTTACAGCATCTATGAGAACCACTTGCATAAGTAAGATCAATCAGTGATCACTGACTCTGCCATTATGATAATACAAACTCAAGTCTTACACAAAACTTATTCTTAGAGTTGAGATGGATGGTGATTAAAAGAAAAGAATTAGATGCTTCCTAGTTTGATGATTTGAATAGCTGGGTGGACACTGTCGTCCTTACCTGAAACAGGAAAGACTTCGGGTGAGAGAGATAGTCCTGGGACTGTGGTAAGAATGAATTGTTCTATTTTTAATAATTAGGTATGTTCTTCCTTGTGCTTTCTTGGCTGTAGGTTTTTTTATACATGGCCTTATTATCTTGAGGTATGCCCCCTTTATTACCATTTTGCCTAGTGTTTTTATCATAAGTGGGTGCTATACTTATCAAATACTTTTACGGCATCTATTGATATGATCATATGATTTTTGTCTTTACTTTTGTTTATGTGATGTATCTCGTTTACTGATTTGCATATATTGAACCATCCCTGCATGCCTGGGATGAATCCCACTTGATCAGGGTGGATGATCTTTATAATGTATTGTTGGATGCGGTTTGCCCATATTTTGATGAAAATTTTAGCATCTATATTCATCAACGATATTGTTTCTTCTTGTGTCTTTATCTGATTTTGGCATGAGGATAATGATGACCTCATAAAATGAGTTTAGGAGTCTTCCCTCTTCTTGGATATTTTGGAATAGTCTGAGAATAGTCTGAGCTGACAAAGGTTAGCTCTCCCTTAAATGTTTTGTAAAATTCTCCTGTGAAACGATCAGGAACAGGGCTTTTGTGTGCCAGGAGTTTTTTGATTACTGCTCCAATTTCACGAGCTGTTATTGATTTGTTCATGCTTTCTGCTTCTTCCTCATTTACTGTTAGATTGTATTTTTCTACAAATTAGTCCATTTCACTGAGGTTTTGAAATTTCTTGGCATATAATTGTTCATAGTAATTTCTTACAATCCTTTATATTTCTTTGATATCAGTTGTTATTTCTTCTCTTTTATTTCTGATATTATTTATTTGAGTCCTCTCCCTTTCTTTTTTGATGAGTCTGATTAAAGGCTTATTGATTTTGTTTATATTTTAGATAACCAGCTCCTGGATTGGTTGATCCTTTGAATTGTTCTTTTATTCTCTATATCATTCAATTCTGCTCTGAACTTCATTATTTCCTTTTTCTACTCACTCTGGGCTTAAGCTGGAGGTTTGGGTTGTTTATTTGAAATGATTGAGATAGGTCTGTGTTGCTATGAACTTCCCTCTCAGGACTGCCTTTACTGTGTCCCATAGATTTTGGACTGTTGTGTGTTCATTTTCATTTGTTTCTAGAAACATTTTGATTTCTTCTTTGATCTCATTATTGACCCATTCATTGTTTAATAGTGTGCTATTCAGCCTCCATGAGTTTGAATGTTTTTGAGGTTTTTTCCTTGAGATTGGTTTCTAGTTTCAAGCCCCTGTGGTCCAAGAAAATGCTTGTTATGATTTTGATTTTCATGAATTTGTTCAGGCTTGTTTTGTGTCCTATCATGTGGTCTATCATTGGAAATGCTCTGTGTGCATTTGAAAAGAATGTGTATTTTGCTTCTTTAGAATGAAAGGTTATATATATGTCAGTTAAGTCCATTTGATCTAATGAAGCCTATTTGATCTCGTGCGTCATTTGGTTCCACAATATCTTTGTGATGTTTTGTTTGGAAGATCTATACCTTTTTAACAGTGGGGTGCTGAAACCCCCTACTACCAGTGTGTTATTGTCTATATCTTTCTTGAAGTCCTCCAAGATTTTCCTTATATATTGTGGTGCTCCTCTGTTTGGGTGCATATACGTTTACATGTTTATATCTTCTTGATAGATTCTTCCTTTGAGTATTATAAAGTGTCCTTCTGGGTCTCTTTTATGGCCTTTATTTTGAAATCTATTTTGTCTGATATAAGTATCGCTACCCCTGCTTTTTTTTCCCTGTCCATTTGCTTGGAATATTTTTTCCATCCCTTTACTTTCAGTGTGTGTAGGTCCTTTATTCTGAGTTTGGTCGCCTGTAGGCAGCATATGTGTGGGTCATGTTTTCTTATCCATTCAGCTATCCTATATCTTTTGATTGGGACATTTAATCCATTTACATTTAAAGTTATTATTGATAGGTTCTTATTCATTTTTCCCTTTATACCTGTGATCTTCTCTTTCTCACTCTTTTTCTTCATCTTCTTAAACCAGTCCCTTTAGTATATCTTGTAATGCTGGCTCAGTGGACATGTATTCTTTTAGCTTTCTTTTGTGTGGGAAACTCCTTACTTAGCCTACCATTTTAATTGAGAGCCTTGCTGGGTAGAGCAGTCTTGGCTGCAGGCCCCTTGCTTTTCATGACTTGGAATATTTCTTGCCATTCCCTTTTGGCTTACAGTGTTTCTGCTGAGAAGTCAGTTGCCAGCCATCTTGGGGCTCCCTTTTATGTTACTACCTGTGTCTCCATTGGTGCCTTTAGGATCCTCTCTTTGTCTTTGATATTTGCCATTTTCCTGATGATGTGTCTTAGAGTGGGCCTCATTGGGTTCCTCCTGCATGAGACCCTCTGTGCTTCCTGGACTTGTGTGACTTTTTCTCTCCTCCAATTAAGGAAGTTTTCCATCATTACTTTTCAAACAAGTTCTATATTCCTTCCCCCCATTCTCCTTCTGGTATTCCTATTCTATGGGTATTATTATGTTTCAAGTTGTCCTCCCTTTCCCTCAACACCTCTTCATTCTTTTTGAGTGTTTTTTTACTTTCTTGCTCTTTCTGGGAGCTTTTTTCTACCTTGTTCTCCAAATCGCTGATTCGGTCTTCAGCTTCATCTAGCCTGATTTTGATGCCTTCTACTGTGTTCTTCAAATCGGAAATTGTATTCTTCATTTCCTCTTGCCTCTTATTGATAGTTTCCATGTCTTTTTTAATGCTGATATAGTTTGCAGTAAGTTCCTCATAGTTTCCCTGTATTTTTTGGTAATTCTCTTTTAGCTCACTAAGCTCACTGAGCTTCCCTAAAACCATTATTTTGAACTCAGTATCTGATAGTTTTCTTGCCTCTATTTTATTTAGTTCTCTTTCTGAGGATTCCTCCTTTCCCTTTGATTTGGAGGTGTTTCTTTTCCTTCTCTTTATTTTTGAGACTCTTCTTTTTTACTTCTGCTTCTTAAATTGATCTGTCTTCACTTCCTGACTTTGTGTTGTGAACTTCTATGTATGGTAGGAGACTGCTTTTCTTTTCTTTTCTTTCTTTCTTTCTGGATCTGCCTCTGATGATCTTAGCTTTCGACGCTGTCTGACCTCAGGCAGTCTTTACGAAACTTCCAGGAATCTACTTTCTGCATCTGTCTCTCCCTGTTTTTAATCTAGTCACTAGCCCTCACCTGTCAGGGTGGGGCAGAGTCTGTCTTGTGGGCAGGGCTATTGTGTCCTTTCATCCTGCTGCCACTCATGGGAGTAGTCTGTCTGAGTAAGATGGCTGCTACCCTATGGGGAAAGAGTCAGCACTGGGATTCCCCCAGGGACTCCCTCAGTTCTCTCCCTAGTGTTTCTGTTGCCAGACTCTCCTCAAGAGTCTCTAGACAACTCCGAGTCCCCTTCAGCCAGGGATCTGCTATCTGTGTCTGCCGCTCTGTACTCAGCACCCAGACCTGTACAACACTGGGTCGGGGGCAAGCCTCCTGCAGGCAGGGCTATTGTGTCCTTTCATGGTGACGATGCTCAGGGGAGTGTTCTGCCTGAGCAAGATGGCAGTTGTGGAATGGGAGGTGAGTCAGCACCAGGACTCCATTGTCCTCTTTCTCAGTTATTTCCCCAGAGCCTCTCTCTCTAGTCTCCTCAGGGAGCACCAGCCCAGTCTGTCCCCACCTCTGCCAGAGCCCAGGGTAAGTGGCTGCCACTACAAATTTTTGCATTGGCCCTTTAAATGCCTCCTTGCATCTCCTGCTACCTGTCTCTTGCAGAGAGCACTGCTATGCTTTTCGCAGCTGGCTGTTGTCTCTGTGCTTTTTGGGCCCTGGTGCTGTGGGCTGGAGATCCCCACTTATTGTTTAGACCCTGCTCTTCTCAGGGAGATCCAACTGGCCATTTCAGTATCCCCCTGGTGCTGCCACCTGTGGGTGCCTATTCCACCTTCTTGAGCCTCTACTGCACTCCTTACCAGTTAGGTTGTGCCAAAGCTAATTCCTCTGTGTCTGAGGTTTTAAGGCTCCTCTCTCATTATTGTTGTTTTCCAGGTGATTTCTCCACAAATTAATTGTAATTCCAGATTGGTCCTGGGAGGAGGTCAGTGTGACTTCCACTCCTCTGCCATCTCGAAGTCTCTCAAAAATATGTTTTTAATGACTAAAATTTTTGCTGGAATTTGTTGCTCTCAATTAACAAATGGACATTAGTTGATTATGTTTTTCTATTCATGTTTATGAAAATTAACCTGTCCTACTTTCCATTTCTGTGACAAGAGCAATTGATGTTTGAATCCTCTTTTAACTGTGCTGACATATTACTGTTCAAGGTATGAGAGGAAAATGAAGTTCAAATGTATGTGTATTTTTCAAAAGTAATATTTATTTAACAAGTAATAATAATTAATTATATAATAAGTAGTAATAAGGAATAGGTTGTCAAATGAGAGTGCAATAACTGTGAAGCAATCCAAAATGATATTTCAGTAAATAAAAAGCTTGGGAAATGATACTTGAAGTATGAGACATGGTATGTATTGAAACATAAAATTCTGTAGGCATTCATTGATAATGACTGTCTTCCTTATAACTTAGTATTTTTTAAATCCTCACCCAAGAATATGTTTATTGATTTTAGAGAGAGAGGAAGGGAGAGACAAAGAGAGAAAAGTTAGAAGGGAAACATTGATGTGAGAGAGAAATATTGATCAGTTGCTTCCCATATATGCCCTAACCAAGCATTGAACCTGCAACCTAGATATATACCCTGACTAGAGTTGAATCTTCAACCTTTTGGTGTATGGGACTATGCTCCAGCCAACTGAGCCACCCAGTCAGGACATAACTTAGTAATTTTTAAAAATTATTATTTTAAAGTACTTATGTGCACTTAAAAATATCAGTTTTGTATTTTATCACTAGTTTGAAAAAAAAAAGGCTTTCTGCTAGTTTTCCTTTGGGTTGTCATTTTTCCGGGGGCAGAAACTGTGACAAATTATCCAGTTCCACACAAAACCTAAGCTAGTCCACCGTTCTCTATTCAATCAAAGGCACAATTCATCTATAAAGTGTTCTCATTGTGTGTTTCATGTAGAGAAAGAAACTAATATGTCCTAAGTGTTCTGCAGTTATTTTCCATTTCTTCTTGTTTCTGAAGCAATAAAAGGAAAAAAAGAGAGTTAAACATTTATTTACTTGTCAGACTGGACAAAATTCTTCAAAAAGAAAAATTATATGCTACCTGAACCACTTTAGCAATTTCAGCAATGTAAAAAAAAGAGATTGATTTCTGTTTAGCCTCTTTATTTTTTTATTCTGTAGGTAATACTTTTTTTTGTTTTTCTAGATATTTTCCTCTCTCAAAATTAAGGGGTTATATTAGAACCATTTTGCAATATTTATTTTTGAAAAACTGAAGTTCTTTACTCCTAAAGTTAAGTTCTTTATTGCCTATTCTGTACTTGAAATATATAAGTTCTGGCTATGTCTGGAGGTATTAAGGTAATAGGTACATTCTGTTTAAATGCTTTTTAGTGAGTTGATGTCCTTAAGCCTGGAAGATACACCTACAAAAAAAATATGTAAATGGATAATTTAAGCCAGAAAGATGCATTTATGATGCATGTATTAGCATTTATGATGTATAAGATTGTGTTCACTTTTAAAATATCTATTAATTTATAACATTTGGAAAATAACACTCTAATTCTAGAGGCAGACCATAGGAAAGGCACATTGTCTCTCTTTTAAAGTGTTCATTTCTCTGATGTGAAGAATAACTAAATCAAAGGAAAAACAATATTTGAACATGAGACATGATATTTTTCATAGCCAGCAGTAGAGATGAAATTTCCCAAAGATAGGTTCTTCCAGTTCAGTTAGGCTCCTTGTACATTTAAGAAAGTGTCATTTTCTGCAATTTGCATTTTTAGATATTTTCAGCATTCTATGGAAAGTGACTTCTTGGTTGAATTAAATTTCAGGCCTTATTAATCAGATCTTTTCTTACAGATTGCCATCTGCAAACACAACACACCTGTAACTGGATCAATGCTGTTCTGATTAAATTATATTGACTATTTTTTCTTTTTAAATATGGAAGGTGAAGACCTAGGAGAGCAACTGGAAGTGTCTGAGTTTTAGATCAGCATTATCCAAAATAGCATTTCCAAACTGACTGCAATGGAATTGGCGACTACTTTCTAATGTAGAATTTTAAATGTAAAGCTATATTATCTATATGTGCCAATTTTTGTGTTTGAGACAAAGAATAACAAATCATTTAAGTGTTCACATGAATATACTAATCCTCTATATCAAGAGTAGAGAAACTGTGATCTGTGAGCCAAATCAAGGCTGCAGCCTATTTTCCTATAGCCTATGAGCTATGAATTATTTTTACATGTTTTACAAAGCAAACAAGCAAAAACATACCTGAAAACAAAGAGGATATATGATGGAGACAATATAGCCTGCAATACCTAAGATATTTACTATCTGGCCATTTAAGAGAAAGTTCAGCAGACCCCTTCTCTATCTGAAGGTAAATATATACACAGACATACAAAGTATTCTTCTTTTGCAAGTCTCTAATTTCTAGCTCACACATTTTTGCCTTAGGTTTGTGACCTACTACTCCTTTCTTGTGTTTCAGTTTTTTCTTTTGAGTTCAGGTGCATAATTACATTCTTCTACAGTGTAAATTAAGTGAACTTTAAAATGACATCTGCTATGGGCACCAATATGAGGAGCATTTTGCCACTTATGTATGTAATCAAATGAATTTAAATGAATCTGCCCTTTGTTTTGCACTTCTCTTTGTTTACTTAGTGATCTTTGTGATTTATCTTATTCATTCTAGCCAGCAAATATTAATAAACTACTTATGTGTACAGGAAATAAGATGCAGCCTCTGACCTCATATACTTATAGTTTGTAAAGAAGACAGAAATTAAATAGACATTACAATAAAGATCATAACTATTCCATAGTACTATATATTATAGAGTAGGTCATAGTAGGGAGACAAAATCAAATGGTGAATATTATGGAAGGCATTTGGGAGACTTATGCTCTGCATTCGGAAAGCCTGCATGAAATTGTCCAATTGCAAGAGAAATACAGGAAGGGAAACATCTTTTGTAAAGTTACAGGGGCAATAGAGAAATGGTCAATTCTAGAGTAAAAATAATATGGAAACTAATGGGAAAGCTTGTCATTCATACCCAACTCCTAGCTTCATGGAGCCCTAAAGGGTGACACTGTGATTATTACCTCAATATTTTCAAGAAAAATCAAATAACGTTCTAGTAGTTGTAGCCTGTTATTACTTTAAAAAGAGAGAGAGGGAGAGAAAGAGAAAGATTGTGTAAAACATGTATTTTCATGACAGCAAATCTTTAGGCTTTTTGAAAAGCCTCTTTAACTGAAAAGCAATTGTTCCATTTGAAAGTAAAGCTTGCTAGCAGTGTCATTTTGAACATATAAGCAAAGTCAGTTTTCTTCACTCAGGAGTAGATGGTCAGCTTTGCAAGTCTTAGCAGTAACCAAGCACTTCAGACTCAGGGACCTGGAGACTAAAGAGTGGAATTTTATTATATTTTTTTAGTATGTTACAACTTCATTAACTTGAAAGTTAAAGCAAAATGTTTGGTTTCAGTTTGCTTGCTCAAGCTGTGCTGTCCCATTTAGTAGCCATTTGCCAATATGACTTTAAGTTGGATTAAATTAGATTAAATTAAAAGCTTAGTTTCTTATTCATTCCTGACACACTTCAAATGCTAAGTAGCTACATATGTCTAGTGGCTACTCTGTTGGACATTTTCATCATGACAGAATGTTCTATTATAAAAGACCTATGATTACATTAATCACATTAAAATCATATCAAGTTGTCTAAATAGCAGTTATTTGTCATATACCCATTCAGACCACTTCTTTCTGTAATTGTACTTTAAGGGTAAGTCTTTGAACTTTAGCTCTTCTTGTCTTAGCTAGATATGAACTCTTCCAAAGTTTTGGGCCTCAAATGGGATCACATAATGCAAAGCAGTTACAACTGCTTTTTCTGTTTACTTCTCAGTTTTTAGATTTTAAGTGTTTTTATTGAAGTTAACAAAAGTAAGAGTGCATGTAGTTCAGTCAGTTATCTCAGAATAAACACACTCATGGACCCTCACCAAGGGCAAGAACAGAACATTCTTTACTATAATTTTACTTACTGAGTAATTAATATTTTTGAAAGAATAGATGTTTAGGTTCATTTTATTTTATTATTAAATTTATATGATTAAATTATCAATATTATTTTTATTCCGAATTTTCTCCATGATGTTCATAATTTTGTCCTTTTTTGTTAATTATATTAATTCTCTCCTTCCCCAAGCCATAGTCAGGGAATGTAGATGAAGTTAAGGGGGAACTAGCCAAGGGCCAAATAATAAAAAATTAAAGTAATCATCTGCTGTCATTTGATACTTTGTCAGTTAATACTGGCCCCCTCTATGCTGAAGATCTGAAGCACACATCTAAGTGATAAACTGTACCACACACTAAATGATAGTGGCCCTATTTTTATTTTTTAGAGTAACCTTTTCATTGAAATGTGAGTCATGCAGAAATGTACACAATCAGAAATTTGTGACTTTTCGTGTCATTGAATATTCTTCCATGTGAATTTTTAAAAGACTGTAAGGTATTCCACCAATAAATATACCATCATGTAAATAAGTAATCCTTGCTGTAGGATTTCTGGCTTCTTTTCCTAGTCCTTTTACCCCTCCTGCCCACAGTGCTTCAAAGATAAATTTACCTGTATATAATATTTTTGTGCTTATTTTCAATTATTTTTTCTTAGAATAAAATTTGTAGAGGCAGAATTTCTGCATCAAAAGACATGTGCATTTCTTAAAATAAACTCTTTTGTTTTAGAATAGTTTTAGATTTACAGAAAAATTACAAAGGTTCTACAAACAGTTCCTATATACCACACATCAAGTTCCCCCTATTACGATTTCACGTTAATATACCACATTTGTCACAATTCTCATGAACCAACATTGAGACATTATTATCAGCTAAACTCCATACTTTATCCAGATTTCTTTAGTTTTTTCCTAATGTTCTTTTTCTGCTGCAGGGTCCCTTTCAGGACACCACATTTAGTTATCATGTCCCACTGGACTCCTCTGGGCTGTGACAGTTTCTCAGACTTTCCTTGCCTTTCAAGAGCTTGACTCCTTGGAGGAGCACTGGTCGGGGATCCTGTAGAATGTCCCTCAGTTTGGATTTGTCTGATTTTTTTCTTTCTTTTTCCTAAATTGAGATATAATTGACATATAACATTGCATTAGTTTTAGGTGTACAATATAAACTTACCACAGTAAGTTAACATTCATCACCATACATAACTACATTTTTTTTCTTGTGTGGAGAGCTTTTAAGATCTAACCTTTTAGCAACTTTGAAGTATACAATATAATAATATGATTATTACTATAGTCATCAGGCTGTACATTACATTCCTAGGACTTGTTTATATTGTAAGTGGAAGTTTCTACCTTTTTACCCCTTTCAACCATTTGGCCCACACTTCCAACCCCTGCCTCTGGCAACCATCTGTGAGTTCAGTTCTTCTTTATTTCTTTAGATTCCAGGTATAAGTATTATCATATGGTATTTGTCTCTCTCTAGCTGACTTATTTCATCAAGCATCGTACTCTCAAGGTAAATTCATGTCATTGCTAATGACAGGATTTCCATCTCTTCTATGACTGAATAAATTTATTTTTTTATATATATATTTTTTCATATCTTCTTTGTCTACTCATCTATTGATGGGCCCTTAAAGTGTTTCCGTGTCTTGACTATTATGAATAATGATGCAGTAAACATGGAGTGCATATATCTCTTTGATACCTTATTTTCATTTTCTTTGGGTATATATGCAACAGTGGAATTGCTAGATCATATGGTAATTCTATTTTTAGTATTTTGGGGATTCTTCGGACTGTTTTCCATAGTGGCTGTACCAATTTATATTCCCACCAACATCGCCTAAGTCTTCCTTTATTTTCTTTTTCAAAATTATTTTGTTTTTATTTTTATTTTTTCAAATTTCAAGCTGTGGTTTAATCCCGATGGGTTTTTTTTTTAAGAAGTTACTGTTTATGCTGTTACAGTTGTCCCAATTTTGCCCCTTTGTCCCCCTCCCCCCATTCCCACACTCAATCCCCCCACCATTGTTCATGTCCATGGTTATTTTTATTTTTTATGTTGTTACAGTTGTTTCACTTTTTCTCCCTTTCCTTGCCTCCACTCAGCCCTCACTACTCCCCTCCCTAAGCCACCCCCATGTCGTCCTTGTCCATGGGTTGTTCATAAATGTTCTTTGGTTAAACCCTTCACCATCTTACGTCCCATCCCCCCTTCTTTCCAGCAGCTCTCAGACTATTTTATATATTTAAACTTCTATTACTATTTTATTATTGGTTTATTGTGTTCATTAGATTCCACATGGAAGTGAGGTCATGTGGTATTTTTCTTTCCCTGACTGGCTTAATTCAATTAACATAATTCACTTAACATAATTTTCTCCAGATCCATCCATGCTGTTGCAGAACGTAAGAGGTTTTTTTCTTTTTCTTTTTTATTGCTGTACAGCGTTCCATTGTGTAAATGTACCACAGCTTTTTTATCCACTCATCTACTGATGGGCACTCATATTCTTGTCCATATAATTAATTTGGTTGAATTCTGTGGCATTGCTATTTGAAAATACAAGGTTTGGTCAATATGGCTTCGAAGATATTTTCTAAATTTGATGTAATAAAATCTATAAATAGATTTTTTTGTGGCATGGAGAACAAATGTATTTCATAGAGTTGACACCCATCATTCATAATTTAAAATGCTTCTGTCCACCAACTCAGATACATAAGTATTCTATAGCAAGTCCTGAATTAACTAGCTGTTAAATATACACCAGTGAATAGATGGCTTTGTTCATATTCATTTAGCCTTTTCATGCATCAGTTATGTTTTTTGTTATGTATTTTAGCAATGACAGGCTGCTGTATGCCCTGTGAAGATGACAATGAATGATAACTTTTTTTTTTCTTAATAGGTAAAGTAATATACTTTTATTCCCTAGGAAACAATATCTAAAATAAAATTTCACTTAGTCTGTTTGAGGAGTAATCCAGTCTTAATTATTAGTTGCTTAAGATCAATGTTATTTTAATAATTTCAAGTAAAAATTAATTGCAACTGATTTCCAAAAGTTCTCATCACAGTTTAACTTATTATGGAAACAGGGCCCTTAACTTATAGACTCTTAGAATAAGCTGTAGAATATTTGAACTCCCTTCAATAGTATGCAAAACTTCTTGGTTGTTTATATATTGGGATGATCCATATCTTTGATCATGTTGAGTAATCTAATTATATTTTAAATTTGTCCTTTTTGTTCATTCTCTGTGACTACTGCCCTTTTTTCAAAGCCTCAGCATCCCTTACACAAAGTAGTCTTTTGGACCCTGGCTTGCAGCACTAAAGCCATCTCTTACATAACCATTAGACAGCATTGTCAGCTATTGAAAATACAAGGTGGAGATCAATAGAAACATTTGATATGATTATCTTGTCAATTCCTTCTAATGGCTCACATCTGAATTCTTATGCATGTGAAGAAGGGTCAGTATTATCTACTCCAGCTGGTAAAATTCATCCCTTGCTTCTCTTCACTGGAACTCAGAGTGTCCCTGTTCTTTGGAATATTCTTTTTTATTCCCTTTCATGTAGATAACTCATTTATACTATATATTTGATTAAGGGATTCCTTCCCATTCCTGAATTCTTAACAGGCTGGATAAGTTATTTTTTGCTGCCATTATAATTACCACAGCATTTGTGTGGAACTTTAGTGTTCATGTGCATGTGTGTATGTGTGTGCAGTGTGGTTTCTCTTGATAGTGATCTTGCAAGTACACCTATGTTATTAATTATATCCTTAGCATCAAGGGATATTAAGGGCCTGGTAAACCAAAGGTTTAATATAAATGTATGGCAAGTGCGTATGAGTGACTAAACAAAATGTTTTTTCAGGTCCACTCATTAATTAAAAATATTTTGCTTGGTAAGTTTTTATATATATACACACACATTAAAGACTTGATCATTTTAATTATGATAATTGGACCTCTGAATTATAATACCTTTATTAACTTCCTTGGAAGACTTTTATGGTAAGAACATAAAAATCATATAGTCATACCAGGCTGGGCCCCTTTATACCAGCATTTGAAGAGAACAGAAAGGCCAGTTTTACAGTTGGGGAATGAGGGGATTAAATTTGGTAGGCAGGTGTGAGGCAGCCTGGTGCTGTATCACCTAGACTGACCAGTACTGTACACCTGGGGAAAGCTATTGGATGTCTTTCATCCTAGTTTTCACCCCTTTAAGGTAAAATAACAATGACCTTGACCTGTTTATAGAAAACCACTCTGTTTTGGCATATTGCCTACAAACTTCCTCCAATGTGGTTTCCACCGCCCCTCGGGGAAGAAAAGGAAAGGAAGGTATAAGGAAGGAAGGCAGAGAATGAGAGTAAGAATTAAAGTTATAAAAATTACAAAAATAGTAGAATATAATATTTGCTGTTTTTTATTTCACTATCTTCACTTTTTAAAACACATGTTTATTGATTTTAGAGAGAGAGAGGAAGGGAGGGGGGAGAGAGAGAGAGAGAACATTGATGTGAGAGAGAAACATCAATCAATTGCCTCCCGAGCCTTCCCTGACTAGGGATTGAACCCACAACAAAGGTATGTGCTCTGATCGGAGATCAAACCTGTAACCTTTTGGCGTAGGAGACAACGCTCCAACCAACTGAGCCACCCTGCCACTTTTAAGTACACTTCACTTTTTAAGTACAATATTTAGTGACTGCATAGTATTTCTTAACATGGCTATACCAAATTTATTTAACAGCTTTTCTGTTTGGGGATAATAAGGAAGTTTCTGTTTTTTCCAAGTGTATTCAGTGTGGCCTTGAGCGTGGAGCTTTTTCTGTATTAAGAATCATATCATTACTATTGATTCCCAGGAAGAGAAGTTTTTTTCTGATACACAATCCTAAGGCTCTGTACTTATTTGCATTACTAATAGCACTGTATTGACCACTCTTTCACCAACAGCTCTCTAACAACTTACTACATTTTAGAAGACCTAGCTTCAAAGAGAATGAAAACTGCCTCATCAATGTTCATGCAATAGTTGGACCTTCTTCTTGTGTTCATGGGAAATTTTTGAGAATTGACCATCTATAGATCCCCTCCTAAAAGAGATCCAGTTAGTCTGGGTGGCATTTCTGACATCCCAGAGAGAAATAGCTATATTTGAAATGATGAAGCTAGTGGCTGAGTCAGGTGCTTTTAGGACTCGAGCAGTAACAATCATATACAGTAGACAAGTTTATGTCTGTGTGTAAATTCATATGTGATTATATTTCCCATACACTCAAAATCTTATTTATTTTGATGATATTATACAGATGCTGCTATCTGCAGGGTGCAGAGAAGATACCATGCAATATGGCAACCTCAACACCTCAATAGAAATAACTTGTTTGCTTACCATGTTGTGCATATTGGGCCTTATTTTTTCAAGTGCTAATTACTCCCTCTCATGGAATTTCCACTTTGAGAGAATCATTAACTCTTTCAGGATACAGCAGATCAGTTACCAAGTTTATTAAACTAAAATTCTAAATCCAGAAAGGAAAATGAAAGTTCTATATTCCATCCTCTAGTCTTTGTACAGGATCATCTCAGTCAGGAATGGGGAAGGGTATGAATTCTAGGGAGTAATTTCTGGATTCAAATTTTTTCTCTACAATGCACAAAACTTCTCTGTTCCTCAGTATGCTCATAGGTAAATAGTGTCTACCACATAGGTTTATTGTGAGGGTTAAAGTAATCTATACATACGAAGTACTTAGAACTTAAATACTCATAAGCACTCAATAGTTGCTAGCTATTATATTATTAGTGTTATTATTATTATCATTATTAATTTGGTGAGCTTCAGGAAAAAAAGTATATCTGCATTTGTTAAGGTTGAGACCGGAGTCTCCTGCTTAAGACTGGTACTCTCTGAAGTAGTAAATGACCCTGGGAAAATCCAGTTAGTAGACAAGAATTATGGCCATTAATTTAAAAAAAAAAAAGAGCAGTGCAGCTAATCCCACCTATACAGGTTTTTTCTTGTGTCATTCCATTTGAGCTCCTAGGAACAGAAAGCTTTAGCTCTCTAGTCTCCTAAAGAAATCAATTGTTAAAACAAGAAAATAGCTGCAATTGATAGGGTCCTTATTACCTTATTGGCTTTTGGCTTTGTGGATATAAATGCTGAGCAAAGATTTAGGAAAGCTGTGTTCAAGACAAGGTCTTCATCTTAGTAGAGTGATCTTGGACTACTCGATACCTCTATTTTTCAAATTGTTATCCAGATTGTGGGACTCATAAGTTCTCAAGATGCTTATGAAAAAGCTAAAATCCTGTGATTTATTCTAAAAGGAATCATGCTTTAAAGATTAGAGAATGCATTGTGCTTTAAGTTCCTCAGATAAACAAACCACTGTGGTATCATAAATTGTCAGGAAAATTATTTTAGTTATATTTGCCATAGAAGATATAAGCTGTTGAAGCATTTCAGATGGGGCACAGATTTTTTGGACTACACCAAAAACCTGTTGCTGGGCTAGATGAAGTTCCTGGCATGCTAAATTAGTAATAAAATATATAAATATATATATATATATCAGAAGTGAGTTAGCTACACAGAGAATTGGCAGTTGCAGCCAATATTAGTCAAAGTTGACTTGGTAACCATTGTTCCCACAGGGATCACCCACTCAGCAATGCCATTATCTCTAGAAATCGATATTTCTAGCTTTTAGAAAATCACTTCTTTGTAGCCAAACTCTTCAATATACAATGTTTCTGACATCATTAGAGAAGAGCTTAAACCATAACCTGTCAAGTTCATGTCTGTGAAATTAGAATATTTGGAACTTTCTGGTTCTTGATACAAACATGGTGTCAACAAGGTCATTTCTTCATTGAAGAGGAAAGGGCCATTCTGTTGCCCAGATTTGGCTGGTAAACAGTTCCTCTGCTTTCAGCCTTTTGTGTCCTGGCACAGGCTGTTTACTGCGGGACCAAGACGTGCTGGTTGAACCTCGGAGATCATTCTTATTCCTGCATCTCTTGCTTTATGTTGCTTATGAATAGAGACAAAAAGGTGCTTTCCATCAGGACATTGTGATTCAAGTAGAACAGTATTTTGATAATCTGTTGGCACCTTGATTACAATGGAGCCCTGTCTGATTCAGCAATTAGGGTTTAAAGTCAGCACTTAGGGTGAAAACCTTATCAAGTAAAATTTGCCTTTAGCAATCCTTTAAGTTAGACATAAAGTGCAGTGTAAATAGATTTATGTGCAACTCTATGCACTAAATATGTATATGAAAAATGCATATTTTTACTCTAGAATCACACTCCACACATACTGTAAGATAATCACACTGAGAGAGGTTCCCAAGGACTGACAGAGTTAATTTGCATCTTTCTGTTTATGACCCTCCTGGTAATACTCAGTTCATGGAAGCACAGGCAGAATCACTCAAGCTACTTCAATTTTTGTTTTTCCGCTTCTCTCTTTATCTCCCCAAATTGTACACTTAGAATATCGTGTGTTAAATGCACAAGTGATGTTGCTTCTCTGTAACTAGGTTAGCTCTTTATTCATAGAGGGAAAAGATAAATTGAAAGATGTTTTAATGATAAGTTGCTGCAGCAAATGTTTAAATTACTTTTAGATACATTAAAAACAACAACAACAACATTTACTGAGAACCTATTATGGACTGAATATTTGTGCCCTCCTCCAAATCCTCATGTTGAAACCCTAACCTGCAGTGTGTTGGTATTTAGAGCTGGGGTCACTGGGGAGTAATTAGGCTTAAATGAGACCATGAGGATGGGGCCTTCATGATGGGATTATTTTCCTTATAGGAAGAAAAAGAAATAGCAGAGTTCACTTCAGCACACAGCTAGAAGGCGGCCATATGCAAAGCAGGAAAACCTCTTGCCAGACACAGAATATGCTGGCACCCTTGATCTTTCACTTTCCAGCCATCAGAGATTTGAGAAATAAATGTCTGTTTTTAAAACCACTGGTCTAGGGCATTTTGTAGTGACAAACTGAGCTAACTAAAGCAATACAGATTTTTGTAAACCAGCCAAAGAATGCTGTTACTTGCATGTGAATGTGAACATGACACAATAGAAATAGAGTATTACAAATCAGCGATGAAAGAATAGAGTGGTAAATAAATTATCTGGAGACAGTCTGCTATCCAAATAGAAAAAAAATCTGTATCTTTCAAATACACAAAAATCAATTGCATGTAATTTATAGGCCTAATTATATACAGCAGCTATTAAAATTTTTTTAAAAATGTAGGATACTTTTTTATAAACTCAAAGTAGGAGTTTCTTTAATGAGATAAAATTATGAACTAAGAGTTCATATATTAGTCTACATTAAAAAATGTTCAACAAAAATACTATGAACACTCAGTCAACTCATAAACTGGTAGTAAATGTTTGTAACATATATAAATAACATAGGATCCATATTTCAGGTTTATAAAGAATTCCTACACATTAGCACAAAGAGAAGACAATGACTATTAGGAAAATAAGTAAAGGATTCAAATAAGCAATTTCAGACTCGACCAATGGATAATTGACAAGATGCTCAAATTTACTAGAAATTGGTGAAATGTATGTGAAATAAGGAGATAACATTTCCTATCTATGAGATTGGTAAAACATTTAAATTCTTATGATATTTAAGAAAATATCATAAAAAGCCTGGTAAAGGTGTCAGGAAAGGGAAATTCTTAGACCCTATTGTCCTCTGTATAGCTTGCTAAAGCCAACTTACAGAACAATTGGGTAGTATCTATAAAGTGAAATTGTATACATTTGCGCACCAGCAGTTCTGCTACTAGCTATGATTCAAGAAGAAATCCTTCAATGATGAGCAAGGAACCATATATACACTGTTATGGAATTATTTGTATTAAAAAATTAAATACAGTACATGTTTATTAGAAGGTCTTTCTTTTACTTGTCTTTTATTTATTTGGTTTACACAGTCTGCAGACATAATCACTTTAAACCTCCAAATTACCTCATGTCCATTAAATAGAACGAACAATGCTGAGCCTATTTAAGTTATAGAAAAAAAAATTATACCAACCCAGTATTTCACAAAACAACTAAGTAGGTCAAGGGGGTTTGTCATGGGAAGGGCATTCCTGAGCTGGTGGCTGGATGCCAAGTATTTCTGGGAGAGAGAAGGAAAAAGGTGCTTTCAGATAGGAAGTGCTTGATTGTCTTTGTGGCATATTCATACAGTAGAGCCCGATGGCACAGCTAAGTGAATTAACCAGAACTACATATCTGAACAGACTAAATCTCAAATACAATGCCACAAGGGAAAAAAGCGTGCTGGCATATCTAAAAGAATAACATTTATTGGGTGCTTATTCTGTGTTAGGCATATTGTAAATGTATTTTGTTTAAAGTTTAAAGTAACAGGCAAAATGTTACATGATATCATTCAGTGAAAAGTATCTTTGTAAAAGAACAATAATATAGATGATAATAATTAGCAAAACATTCAAGAGAGTGCGTACCCAGGAAAGGGGTGTTGGGGGAAGATTATGATTGAGCAGCAGTTCACAGAAAGCTTTAGCTACATCTGTAAAATCCAGCCCTTAAAAATAAGTTTTAAAGCAAGTTTAGCAAAGTGAAGCTATGATATGGTATGTAAATATATATTTCCCCCTAGATAAATTTGGGTATATTTGGAATATTCCAAATATTTAGAAATTTTAAAAAATGCTACTGCAGTTACTTTTGCAGTGCATTAAGTTAGCAGCTCTGTGAAATGTTTGGCAACAGGGTAAATTGCCCTATGCTTAATATTTGCAATGATAGAAATACACAATTTAAAAATTTCACCCAGAATTCACCTCCATAAACTCCTCACTAAGTCACATAGTTAAGTTCAGGACTTTTATATTTATCAGCTTTCCCTTGAATATAATTCAAAGATTAGTTCTAGAGAAATACACATCTGTAGGAAACTTAAGTAAACTAAGAAAACTCAGGTCATTTATAGATTTGCTGCATATTTACATTTTTATATGGTTACACTAAAAAAAAGTTAAGCTGCACAATAAAAGCATTAAGAAATATGTTTAAAACTTCCAGTTGAACAAGCAGTGCTATAAACAAACTTAGTCAAGTCACACATTGATTTTTAAAGTCAATAAAACTAAAAGCATGATTTCCATTTTCTTGAGTTTAGTTAGAATAGTTCAAGCTACTTGATATGAGTTTTCAGATTTAAATTGGAATAAAGAAAATCAATGGAAAACGTGTACGAAAATTTAATTGATATCCTTTTTGTTTTTCTATTTTCTCTGGTTACGTTTAGGTACTGTCTTATCACCAAAAGAAAAAAAAAAAGAAAAAAGAGAAAAAAACAGAACAGAAAACAGAGATTTTTTAAATGGGAGAATTCATAACTTTATTATTAAATATGTAGCCAGTTGCTTCTTTTCAGTGGCCTTCCAGCTAGAGTCCCTGCTGAGTCCCCCTGGACCCCTCCACACCCATGTTGAGCATGCAACCATCAAGCTTGACTCAAAGGTGTTGGATGGAGGAAAAAGAGGGTGCAATCCAAGGGATCCATCTTGTTGAACCAGCCCTGGGGACAGAGGAGGGGTCAACTGCATCCTTTATGCCCCAACCACTCACACAAGCAAGGAACTGACTTGAGCCCTTGCCAGGTGAGCACACAGGTACCCCAAGGGCCTTGTACATAGTAGGCGGCCAATAAACACTTATTGGGGGTCTTCTAGTCAAGATAGAGGCATAGGTAGACACGCTTTACCTCATCAGGCAACCACAGAGAGAATTACAACTAAACTTCATAACAAATAATGCCCAGGACTGTCATAAAATTGAACTGTATGGAAGTCCGACAACCAAGGATTTAAAGAAGCCACATTCATCCAGATGGGTAGGAGGGGCAGAGACACAGAGACAGGTGGAAAGGTGAGGAGATGCAGTACTGTGCTAAGAGGCAGTGGCAGCCGTGGAACTGGTGGTCCCACATTCACATATGGTGTATAAAAATCAGGAGGGATACCCTGGGAGCCAGCAATCCCAGCCCCAGGACAGACCACACAGCCCAGGCATCCAGCACCAGACAGATAAACCCTCATAACTTCTGGCTATAAAAACCAGTGGGGTTTGGGGCTGTGGAAGAAACTACCAGATTTTCAGGAGACTCCTGCTTAAAGGGCCTCCAAGGTCTTAGAACATATGCAAACTGACCCATTCTGAGATTAAGCACCAGGGCAGCAGCTGGAAGAGCCCCAGTCACAGGCAGTAGGTAAACTGACTGGGAACAGGGTGGGTACTGGGCAAATTTCCAGAAACCGGGCAGTGACACTGTCCCCTCTTTTAGCCCTTCCCGCACAGAGAGCCACAAACTGGTAAAGCAGGTTACCCCACCCTGGTGACTACACTGCCCACAATTTACAGGTGCCTTTCCTACAATAGGCTATGCTACTAAGACAAGGAGTCAAACGTTTCTACCTAATACACAGAAACAAACACAAGGAGGCTGCCAAATTGAGGAGACAAAGAAATATGACCCAAATGAAAGAGCAGAACAAAATCCCAGAAAAAGAACTAAACAAAACAGAGAGAACCAACCTATCAGATGCAGAGGTCAAAACACTGGTGATCAGGATGCTCAAAGAAGTCATTGAGTATAGTAACAACACAAAAGAAGGAATTAAAGTTACACTCAGTGAAATAAAGAAAAATCTCATGGAAACAACAGTGAATAGGAGGAAGTCAGGATTCAAATCAACAATTTGGGACATAAGGAAGAAATAAAGTCAACCAGTACAGCAAGAAGAAACAAGAATTTGAAAAAACAAGGAGAGTATAAGAAAAATATGGGACATCTCCAAATGTGCCAATATCTGAATCACAGGGCTGTCAGAAGAAGAAAAGGAAAAGCAATAAATTGAAATCTTATTCAAAAAAATAATGAAAGAAAACTCCCTAATTTGGTGAAGGAAATAAACATACATGTCCAGGAAGCAGAGAGAGTCCCAAACAAGTTGGACTAAAAGAATACCACACCAAGACACATCATAATTAAATTGCCAAAGGTTAAAGATAGAACCTTAAAAGCAGAGAGTTAACTGCAAAGGAGTTCCCATAAGACTCTCAGCTGATTTCTCAGAAAAAACTTTGTAGGCAAGAAGGAACTGGCAAGAAGTATTCAAAGTGATAAAAAGCAAGGATGTACAACTTAGATTACTCTATCCTGAAAAGTTATCATTTAGAAGGAAGGACAGATAAAGTGCTTCCCAGATGAGGTAAAGCTAAAGGAATTCATCATCACCAAGCCATTATTACATGAAATGTTAAAGGGGCTTATTTAAGAAAAAGAAGAAGATGAAAGCTATGAACATTAAGATGGCAAAAAATTGACAACTGTCAACAACTGAATCTAAAAAATACCAAACTAAGCAAACAACAAGAAGAGAAACAGAATCATAGATATGAAGACCATTTGGAGGGTTATTAGCTGGGAAAGAGTAAGGGGAGAAGGGGAGACAAGGTGTAGGGATTAAGGAGCATAATTGGTAGCTACAAAATAGGCATATTTTAAGAATAATATTGGAAATGAAGAAGTCACATAACTTATATGCATGACCCATGTATGTGAACTAAGGTGGAGGGATTGCTGGAGGGAAGGAGAGTACCAGGTGCAGGAGGCACAGGGGGGAAAATTGGGACAACTGAAACAGCATAACCAATATAATATATTAAAAAAATAAAAAATATATATATTCAGTTAAGCAGTGGCTTATTTATTATTTGCTCTGTGCCAGGTATAGTTCAAAATGCTGAGTAAGGAGCAGTGAACAAAATAAACAGGAAACCCTGACCTCATAGAATTTCCATTCTGTGGGAGAAGGGGAGGGACTTTCTTATAGTCTAGTGCCCATGTGCTATGGCAACTTACTAAATGGTAATTGGGAATCTGTGCTTTTAGAAAGAAAGGGTTGGGGAAGTCCACTGAATGGGCTTTCTTGGATAACCTTACTATAATTTAAGAATTACAGAAAGAAACCATGAGCTGGCCTTTTATTTTATATAAATGAAAATGTTTATGGTAATTTTACTGGGAATGGCAGCCTCGAATGTTTTAAATGAAGTAGAAAAATAAATGGTCATGTCAGCTTTTCAGCAGTGCCAAAACTGCCCGTTTAACTATTTTCCTTGGCAACTCTACTGAGCTTATTACTTGATTGATGTGCTTACTTTTTATGTCTTTTTTTTCCCAAAAGAGCAAATTATGAATGTCTTTATTCAGTAAGGAATGCAAATAAAATTTAAATCACTTTTTATTCAACTGACTCTTTATTCGTGAGACCTCCTGCATGTGTCAGACATGGTATCAGGAGCTGTGTGTTCAGAAATGCACAGCTCCTTGTCCAAGCAGCCTAGGGTCTTACAGAGCCAACTGAGAAAACCAGTTGTCAGACAGTGGGATGAGTGTTCTTACAGAAATGTAGACACAGTTCCAAGTAAGCACTTCCTTTCTAACTGGGGTTAAAGAAGCTTTTTAGTTGGAAGTTAGGTTTTTGTTGGTTCTTCAAAAATGGGTAGGATGCTGAGTATCCTTTCATATGTCTCTGGGCCCTCTGTATATCCTCCTTGGAGAAGTGTCTGTTCATGCCCTTTGCCCATTTTTAATTGGATTGTTTGTCTTCCTTGTATGGAGTCACGTGAGTTCTTTATATATTTCGGAGATCAAATCCTTTTCCAAGGAATCATTGGAAAATGTATTTTCCCATACTAAAACCACAAGGAGATACCACTTCACATGGGTCATAATGGCCATCATAAACAAATCAACAAACAACAAGTGCTGGCAAGGCTGTGGAGAAAAGGGAACCCTAGTACACTGTTGGTGGGAATGCAGACTGCTGAGGCCGCTGTGGAAAACAGTGTGGAATTTCCTCAAAAAACTAAAATTGGAACTGCCTTTTGAGCTGGCAGTTCCACAGTTTGGATTATACTCTACGAATCCTGAACCACCAATGCTAAAGAACCGATGAACCTCAATGTTTATAGCAGCACAATTTACAATAGCCAAGTGCTGGAAATGGACTAAGTGCCCATCAATAAATGAGTGGATCAAAAAACTATGGCACATTTACACAATGGAATACTACACAGTAGAAAGAAAGAAAGAGCTGCTACCCTTCATGACAGCATGGATGGAACTGGAGAATATTATGCTAAGTGAAATAAACCAGGGGGTGAAAAACAAATACCATATGATCTCTCCTGTAAGTGGAACCTAATCAACAAAACAAATAAGCAAGCAAAATAGAATGAGAAACATGGACATAAAGAACAAACTGACAATGATCAGAAGGGAGGGGAGGGGGATAACAGGGGAAAGAAGGGGAAGGGTCAAGTCAAGGAACATGTATAAAGGACCCAAGGACAAAGACAATGGGAGGGTGAGGGGGAGGATTGAATGTGGGAGGTTGGGGGTGGGTAGGGTAGGAGAGAGTAATGTGGAAAAATGGGGACAACTGCAATTGAACAACAATAAAAAACATAAAAAAAGAGAAAAATGAGTGAGAGTTTTCCAGATAATGAAGTGTGAGGCAGGCATTTTAAGCAACTATTAGCAACTAATGATACATGTTAATGACCCAGTGCATTCATTGCCTCCAGGTGCCTTAACTTCTGCATGTCATTCATTGATTTGATCATTAATTCATGCCATCACAATTAGTATATTTATAAGACACCTTCTGTTGGATCTTTGCTAAGCAATGATGAAAAAGATAAGCAAGATAGATTCCGTATTTACTGTCATTTTAGATGTCAGCACCAATGGCTAGAGTTATACTCATATAACTGTTCTAATCCAAAGGTTTTTAAATTGAAAAATATTTGAGTTATTATAGTTGGATGGGTAACATGATTTGGTTTGGAACAAAAGTACTTAGTCGTATTCTACACTGAACAAGAGCATTTGGAGGTTATATAATGTATGGGACTGTACTATAGAACATGGTCAGAAAGCCAAATAAATAAAATTCTTCTGGAGCTTGATTTATATACCTGTTTTCACACTATCCAAGTAATTCTCATTAACTGTAATTTTAGGCAAGCACAACACTAAACAGAACAATTTTAGATAAGGTATCTTGTTTCGTCCTGACAGCATCCTTGTCAATCATGAAATCATGGGAGTAGTATGTGGCAGAACTCTAAGCAGACTCTAGCGTTCATTCTACCTGCACTAGTGCCCACTGAGAAAGCTCTGAGATTCCTGGATGCCTCCCATATTTCTTTTTTTACCTTGTGATATATGTTTTTATTAAATATTTTTTTGAAATTTAGCTTTTCTTTAACTAGAAGGCAAGTTGTTTTTTCTTTTTTTTTCCCAGTAAAATAAATAAAACAGAGGAGTAATGTAGATACCAATATAAAAATACATGCTTCTACAATATGGTAGATTTGGGCAACTTTTAACATAACTTTTATGTGTTTGTGTATGTGTGTAAATGTAGCTTCAGTAAATTATAGTCACAAATACAAAATTAAATTTTTACATATATTTTTAAAATTGTACTATCTACTTGATTTTCAAAGCTTCTCTATCTGCTATTTCTTTTTTAAAAATACTTTATTTATTTATTTTTAGAGAGAGGAGAGGAGAGGGAGAAAGAGGAGAGAAACATCAATGTGTGGTTGTCTGTCACACTCCTACTACAGAGGACCTGGCCTGCAACCCAGGCATGTGCCCTGACTGGGAATGGAACCAATGACCCTTTTCTTCTCAGTCTGCCACTCAGTCCACTGAGCCACACCAGCCAGGGCTGCTATTTTTACATATATTGATATTTCACTTCATTGTATGCTATATCCAAGAGCTGAAAAGAAAATGAAATTAGAATTTTCAAGGACAAACACAAAAAATATTGGGTTGGCCAAAAAGTCTGTATGGTTTTTTTCATAAAATAAAGGACACATTTTTCATTTTTACCAATAACTTTATTGATTTGGATATTTTTAGTATGTTAGCTATCTCCTTCTCTTTGCTTTAAGTGGTTAGAGGCCAGGAGTGCTGCTAAACATCTTCTAATGCATAAGACAACCCCACAACAAAGAACTATTTGGCCAAAATGTTAATAGTACCAAGAAATTTCACAAACCACTTTTGACATGTTCAGTCATTCACAGCACCTTATCGATACACTACACAAATCTTTTCTTTTTATTTTTTTTGCATTTCAGTTACATTTTTACCTTTCTTGAAATAATAAAGCATACTACACCAAAAATACTGAACATCTTCTTCCATCTTCAGTATTAAAATGGCTGCACAAAAATTCACCAATTTTGGTTTTTTCTAATGCATGCTGATATGACAGCAGTCACAATACAATCTAACAAAAGTGTTTCAAATGAAATTAAAGACAAATAAGCACTACTAGAGCCATTGTATGGAAAAAAACTAAACAAACTTTTTGGCCATCCCTGTATAATCCATCAATGGTTGTAATTTTTCCTTGCTGGTGAATCCCTCCCTTTTAGCATATTTGCTTTTGCCAAAATGACTAGACTTAAGGCATGATAATGCAAACATAAGTGTAGAATTTAGAGAAACTTATTTTCTCAAGTGGAATAGTTGGGGAGTAGAAAAAAGGAAGCAGGGAGTCATTGACAAAAGTTTGGTGGAACTGGAGAAGGGCTTTCAAGAAAGCTCTGGAATCTGGTGAATGGAAACAAAGTTATTGAGAGCTGTGAGGAAGGTTTAGCAATTATTTATTAAACATGTGTTTCTACAAGACCCAGTACTTGGTGTTGCAGACTCAATAGAATTCTCAAGATTACTGAGGTCTGAAAAAGACATGATCTCATTGAATGAGGAGATAACAAGAGCCAAAAAAGAAGAAATTGAGTCTGAGAGGTAGACTAGAAATTGAAATTTAGGACTATTATTGATAATAACAGACTATGGGCAACTTTTTGAAGGCTTATGGGAATACTGTTTGGCTCACTAAGAAAAACTATTGTAAAGAAAGAAATAACTAATCATAACCTTAAGCTTACACATAACTCTTGGCATGCTATTCCCTCATTAGAACAACAATAAATTGCAGAAAAGGTAAAACAAAGATGCTAATCTTGTCATCTTCTAAATGCCACAGCAGCTGGCACACAGTGATAGTATGTGTATCAATATTTCAAACAAATTATTTTGACTGTCTTAATGTCAGGATCTTCACTTTAAGTCAATGTTAGTTATTTGCCCTAAGAGAGGATTACAGAAAGCATTTGTTTCCTTGTGACTAAAGAACAGTTGATTTATTTCAACTCACTTTTGCTGACCATGTACTTACTATGTGCAAAAAACAGTATCCAGTCCATAAATCCTAGAGTTCTCCACCGTCATAACCACTAGAGGCTGCTGATGTTTCAACTCACCAATGAATCTTTAGAAACAAAATAATCCCAGCCACAATGAATTAGTAAAGGATTTCTGGGATTTTTTTAATTGATATATAACTTATCTCCTGTGAAACACACAGCTGAGTACTCTTCTTCTTTATGATTTTTCCCCCCTGGAATTCTATAAAACTAGACTTCCCTGGTCTTTCTCCTGCATCACTGGCTGTTCCTCCTTCCTCTCCATTATGGGTACCATTATGTTGCTTTCATTAACCATTTGTATGCTTATTAGCACCACATTACATATCTAGACTATATCTCCCATCTGCCCTATTTTTTTTTTACATATCCAACACACAATGAGAAATCATTACTTAGTGGTCCCATAAGAACTTTAAATTGTCATGTATAAAGCTGAACCCATTACCTCTTACTACAAACATGCTTTTAATTATGTTTTCCTTTTATATTTATTTCCACTAATACACACTATTCAAAACAATTCAAGGAATTGAGCACCTTTATGTGACAAGGTATTAGACAAACATTACGGATTAGGTGACTGTATTTTGGGGGAACTAGTAATTAAGTCATTTATTCAAGCCAAACCCACACATCATCTGTAATTTGCCTTCATCCTCATTGAACCCATCCAAAATTTCTCTCAAATTCTACCTCCCCATAAGTCATCATGGCTCCTTGACCCCTCCCCTGGAATTTCTCAAATCTGTCCCTTCCTTCAATCACTATTTCTGTCAAAATCCTCATACTTGTTTCCCAGAACTTTCACATAGAAAGTAGTGTTATAGCAGTTTCAGAATTTATACCTTAAGCATAAAGGTAAGGGAAAGATGAATTCTAATTGGATACTCATCAACCATATTTTGAGTTTTTATTAGATATAAAATTAATGTATAAAATAAAAACATAACTATAATTGAACAAAAAAGTAGATATCTCATAAGAAAATCTAAATAATACCTTTTTATTCTATAAATTTTTTTTTTGCCAATTGATTTTATGTTAATCTTCTAAACAGATTATTATTATTTTTTCCCTAGAAAAAAAGGATTAAACTCTTTGGAGATTGATGTAGAGAGTTTATCAAAATGAACCCTATGATTAAAAATAGTAATAGTTCATATTTTTTCTTGTTTTTTTTTTATTGTTCAAATACATGTGTCTCCATTTTTCCGCTGCCACTTTCCCCTGCCCCACCCACCCCCTCCTGCTTCCCTCAATCCTTCCTCACTTTGGCTTTGTCCATGGGTCCTTTATACATGTTCCTTGACTTGACCCTTCTCCTTCTTTTCTCCATTACCCTGCTTCTTCCCTCTTGTTACTGTCAGTTAGTTTTTCCTTTCAATGTTTCTGGTTCTATTTTGCTCACTTGTTTGTTTTGTTGATTAGGTTCCACATATAGGTGAGATTGTATAGTATTTATCTTTCACTGCCTGGCTTATTTCACTTAGCATAATATTCTCCAGTTCCATCCATGCTGTCATGAAGGGTAGCAGCTCTTTCTTTCTTTCTGCTGTGTAGTATTCCATTGTGTAAAATGTGCCATAGTTTTTTGATCCACTCATTTATTGATGGGCACTTAGTCCATTTCCAGCACTTGGCTATTGTAAATTGTGCTGCTATGAACATTGAGGTTCATCAGTTCTTTAGCATTGGTGGTTCAGGATTCATAGAGCATAATCCAAGCTGTGGAACTGCCAGCTCAAAAGGCAGTTCCAATTTTAGTTTTTTGAGGAAATTCCACACTGTTTTCCACAGTGACCTCAGCAGTCTGCATTCCTACCAACAGTGTACTAGGGTTCCCTTTTCTCCACAGCTTTGCCAGCACTTACTGTTTGTTGATTTATCATGGCCATTCTGATCAGTGTGAAGTGGTCTCTCATTGTGGTTTTAATTTGCGTCTCTCTGATGGCTAGTGATGCTGAGCATCCTTTCATATGTCTCTGGGCCCTGTGTATTTCCTCTTTGGAGAAGTGTCTGTTCAGATCTTTTGCCCATTTTTTAATGGGGTTGTTTGTCTTCCTGGAGTGGAGTTTGTGAGTTCTTTATATATTTTGAAGATCAAACCCTTGTCTGAGGTATCATTTGTAAATATATTTCCTCAAACAGTTGGTTCCCTTTTCATTTTGCTGATGTTTTCTTTAGCTGTGCAAAAGCTTCTTATTTTGATAAAGTCCATTGGTTTATTCTTTCCTTTATGCCCCTTGCTCTAGGGGACATGTCGTTATTTTAATACTCACTTCTGATTCACCTGAATTTTGTCCCCTGAGACTAATATTTCCCTGGTCTTAGGCTATTTTGGCAGAAACTTTCTCTAGGCTTCCTTTTCCAGATGCTGTTTTCTTATCTCTGCCTTATACCTGTCTGCCCACAGCCCCAAATTGCTGCACTTGAAAGTCTGTTCGTTCTACTTAGTATAAATTAGAGGAATTCTGTATTTGGCTTTTCAAGCCTACTGCATCACAAAAATCTTAGTGAACAAGAAGTTTTGAGGATATGTCGTTAAATTTTCCAACCAGTACTGAGATTGCTCTGAGCTCTGAGATGCTATCATTTTGTTAGCTCACATAACAAAAGAGGCAAAAATAGCTAAATGATACAGCTGAGAAACATGTGCAGATCACCTAACAATAAAAGTCACCTAAAATAAGCCATGTGCTTTCTCTTTTCTATTTCCTCATTTGTTCATTTCTGATGTTTCTCATTTCCTATTACTGTGTATAGTGATAAACTTATTACCTCCTGCCCTTCATTCTGATGAAAGTGATATGATTTTGATTCTTTCCCATTGGAGACAACACATTGGATCCCCTTGTGCATTCTACCCCTCAAGTGCTTTCCACTATTAGAAAAGGAACAAATAATACTGGAGGGAATCATTTGGTGGTATCTCTAAAGTTACTTTCACTGGTGGAAGTAATTTCACTCTCTTTTTGCCCCCACTCTTCATGGTATCAAAGTACCTATAGGTAGACCCAATTATGACTCATGTACTTTCCTGCTGACAGAGGCAGGCCAAAGTCTCCCAGTTTCCTTCAGATTCACTCCTCCTTGAAGGAATTCCAGGATTCTGGATTTAAGGATAAAGAAAAAATAGAAAGCCTAATTCTGGCCATGCTCAAGATGAATTCTCAAATCCAGCTTTACACATAATGAAGTTTCTATTTTGATAATGCGTCACCTCCACCCTATTACTTGTTGTTTCATTTGGCTTGGGATTCCAGGGGAGCCTAAGCATCATTCCTCCCCTCCAGATTTTGAGCCGGCTTGGCTTGTGGGCCGAACTGCAGTGGGAGAGAAAGACAGAGAGGTAAGAGAGCCATAAAGATAGTGATAGGTAGATAGAAAGAAAGAAAGATGGAAGGAAGGAAGAGAGGGAGAGAGGGAGGAAAAGAAAGGGAAAGGAAGAGAAGGAAAGGGAAAGGGAGGGAAAGAAAAGGAAAAGGGAGGGAGAGGAAGGGGAGAAAGGCAACTGACAAGGGTACATGCAACATTACATCAAACTCATTAACCCGCTTCCAGTTGGGACCCATAGATGCCTTGTCCTCGATCGTTTATATTTATATCATATGCATTTACCTGAGCAATAACTCCATGACAGGCATTGTGCTAGACACCAGAGATTCTACAGTGAACACAGGAATACATTCCCTAGTTTTATGAGGCCTATATATTTATACTATAAAAGGAAAGATAAATAAGTAATGTAGAATGAGCTTCACAGTCAGCCAGGCCTGAAATAAAATTCTAATTTCATAAATTATTAACTGTGGTAAAATACATTTGGTTGGTTATTTTCTTAATAAGTTATCATCCTGGGTAGCCATGGTATAACTATCATTTTTTATTATAGAGTCAGAGCAGTATAGTAAAGAGCACTGGATTAGGAGTTAAAAAACTTAAGTGCTAATTCAGTCCCATGAACAACTTGCCTCTGCAAAAGTCATTAGTTTTTCAGAAGCTCTCTTTTCTTGTCTGTATTTTGGAGAAATTCACAGTACTTTGATGATGATTACAGGAGATTGTGAACGTAAGGAGCCAAATTTTGGTACATACAAGCTGTGTAGTCTATGTCAGTTCTCTCTTCTCTCTACTGGCCCTTTGTACCGTATAGTTTTCTCCAATCTTATCACAAGCAGCATTGAACTCTTGTGAACTTTTCAGGTTTTTAAATGGGTTACTAGTAGAAGGGAAAATAGAACCATTTTTTTCCCCTAAGGGAAAAGGATCTCGTGATATCAGTTTTGTTCATATGCCTCATAATAGTTGTACATCCACAGCTTTTAACATCAGAAAATATAAGCTGTGCCTAGATTTTTAAAGTACTTTTCAAGATGTAACTTATATTTAAACTAAATATGCCAAGCCTTCGCAGAATATGGGTAATTTCATAACCAAACTATTTGAAAATCTAAAGAAAATATTTATAACATGAAAATTGCTGACATTTGCCAATATATTCACAAAATGCCAGTAGAGCCAGAGGGAATTAGTATATAAATGTTCAAATAATAAATTCCTTGTATTAAGCAACTCTAAACCATAGTTACTTGTAGGATCCTGAGGTTTGCCTACCTGATTTAACAACACTTCTTGATCCCCAGTGTGGAAAGAGAAATGAATCTATTTCTGTTGGAATTATTCATGATGTTTACCCAATTCATAATTCAAAAAGCCTATTGAGAAGCCTTTCACTTTCTGATATAATAGAACTTTATCTTAAGATATTTCATAGATTAAGTTATAAAGATATCTACTTATTCAGATCATCCCTAGCACTCTTAAAATGATAGTCATTGAGGATTATTTATATTCCAGAGCTTGTTCTAAGGTCTATAACATAACTTATTTTTCCTACTAATTCTCATTTTGAAGTTGAGGGAATTTTCATTTAATGAGTTAATGAATTAACTTAATGAATTAAGTGGATTGATCCAAAGTCACATGTGTATAAAATAACAGGAAAAATAAAGATAAAAATCTTCAATTCCAAGCTATTTCTTCCAACCATATTATGTTAGTAACTACTTACAACAGTGAATCGATAAGGTAAGTCAGTTCTAGAGGTAATTTAAGTGTAAAAAACATCAATTCAACAAACCTACATACATGTTACAATAGTGTGTTCTCTCCATAGTCCAGTCGCTCATGGATTCATTCTATGAAATCAACACCTACTATGTGCCAAGGAGACAAAGTATGCACTTGAGACACAGATAAGCAACACTGATCTTCATCACTCACTATTCTTGATAATTCACTGGATGAACAGGTATGTTCCAATACTATATCATATAGTCTTAATAAAAATCAAGAAGCTCCACCTCTTGATGTTTTAAATCACATTTTTGTTAACTTTAGAGGGTTACCTTAAGAAAGTTTATTTCTTCAGATGAAGAATATTTGCAGTTCATCAATTACTGTATCCTTTCTTTAATATTTTCTTCATCTGTCAAGTTTAAGTAAAACTAAATTTACTCTGAAATTATTGTAGAATGATCTCATTTTTACCTGTTTGATTATCTCTGTGTCTTTTTCTTTTTTATCTATTCACACTTATCTGTCCATTCACATGCAATACATATGCACATTCATTCACATGCAATATATATACATCCATTCACAGGCAATATATAAATACATTTATTTTTGTATTTGCATAAGCAAGACCTGAAATGTTGTAAACAATATTAATAATTTTTAAAGTAAAGGATTTTTTTTACTATTTTGTATTTTAGGATCATGATTTTTTTTACTTTAGTATTTTTACAAAAAATCTACTTTTAATGCAAAGAAGCAAGGCAAATATGACCAGCAACACTGAAAGGAAAAGAAATGAAGGGGGGGGGGGAAAGGGGGGGGGGGTGGACTATAGGGATGGGGGGGGGGGGGGGGGGGGGGAGAGACAAATTATTTAGTATAAAATAAAATAGCTATTTTTAAAAAAAATGTAATTTATCCTCACTACATGAATACTTAGATTTAAAAAATCAAGTGTTTCTGAATTAATGAAATGTATATAATATACATTCCAGATATAATACAGAAACTCTCAAGACCTGAATGGATTATAAAGTAAGTTAGATACAGGTAACGTGTCAAATAACATAAGTAAATAGAAAATGTACAATATAATCACTCCAAGTAACATTACAGTCTTACATTTCTCTGTTGGATTGAAATATTTATATTGTAATAAGCAAATATGTACCACTAATGGATTGAATGAGGTTTTACTAAATTAGAAACTAGGCTAGTACTCTATTAATGACCAATGCTTTTGCGTAAGAATTAAATCCTAAAAAATTCCAGCATACATTTTCCCACTCACAGTAATGTTTATTGTATAGAAGTCAAAATATTTCTTGAAAGTTGAAAGGAATATCTATATACTAGTTCTTAATAATCCCTACCATTTATTGAGCATTACTAAGTGCTAAGCCTAATGCTTCATACTTTATAAGAACTTTCTCATCTAATCTTTTCATCAGCTGTACGTAATACATTCCATTTTCAGATAAGGTAACAGGTTTTAAGATTTTTAAGCAATTGATTCAAGGTTATACAAACTTGAAAATTGAACAAGAGCTGTCTGAAGCCAATGTTTACCCTAGCTTTAATCTATTCCCCTTTCAAAAAAAATTATAATACTCCCAAGAGCCTGTGATAGTTAAATTTTATATGTCAGCTTGACTAGGCTATGGTGCCCAGTTTTTTAGTCAAACAAGAGTCTAGCTCTTGCTGTCAAGGTATTTTGTAGATGTGATTAATATCTACAATTAATTGTCTTTATGTAGAGCCGATTAACCTTTAAATTGTGATTAGGCCTCTTTCAGTCGGTTGAAGGCCTTAAGGATAAACACTGAGGTTTTCCTAAGAAGAAGCAGTTCTGCTTTAAGAATATAACAAATCCCTGCTGAATTTTCAGACTGCTAACAGCCCTACACACTTCTAACTGAAGTCTTAGTATCAGCTGAGCTTACAGACTGCTATGGATTTCAGACTTGCCAGTTCTTAACAATTACATGAGCCAATTCCTTAAAATAACTTTCTTAGAACATATACACAGCCTGTTGGTTCTGTTTCTCTAGACAACCCTCTTATGGGGACTATGCAATATTTTTTATTAAGCTAGCTTATTTTAACTTCCTCAAAATATCATTTTTCTAATTGCTCAAAAATAACTAATGTGATTTTGTTTATGTATGACATATTTGTACGAAGTGTTGTCTCATTATTTCTGCAATAAGAATTCATAATCACTTTTAATGAATGGTTACAAATGGGAAAACATTTAGGAAGTATTACTCTTCCCCATTAAAAATAAAAATATTTTCTTCATTTTGATTATATCCTTGAACCTGGCTTCTGAATAATTTTTTGTATTTATTTTGTTGCTAATTGAATTGTGTTACACATGCATTTAAGTTGTACATTTTTAAGGGATGGGATGAATAGAAATCTCTCACATACAGACACATGCTCCTATAACTATAGCATAATAACCTTCACTTTAAGTTATGCAGTTTTAGAAATAAGTTAATTTCATTTATAATCTAGTTCAGCATTTCTCAATCTATATTATTTGAATACTACTTTACATTGTTTTGCCCTAACCATTGACACCTATACTCTTATTTACTTAATATTATAAAATCATGTCACATTTTATACAAATAAACTTATTAAGGAGTAAAACTTACATTACTGTCATAAAATTTAGAATGATATTCTATAAATAAGAGGTAAAGATGCAAAATGAATAGGAAGATAACAATACAATGTAATTGTGTTCTAGTGAATTATGGTTATCCCTGAAAAATGCTGAGTGTGAGGACTGCTTTCTCCTGGTTATAAAGAAGAATATAAAGTGTTAAAATCATACTGGCCCTCAACTGAGTCTTTCCCTCATTGGGACTCAGGAAGAGTGAATAACTCTTCTATTTAGTTAAAGTTATTTAACACTAACAACTTAAAAAAACCAAACACTCACACATTAGTAATGAATAATTTAATTCAGTTCTCTTCCCCATTACTGACTTTCACTTGAACATATTTGATAAGTGTCTACCCAGCATCTCCCTGATCCCTTCGGGGACAAAGAGTTCATGAGAAATTACATTCTCTTTTATTATATTGCTTCAGTTGTGAGAATGTTCTCTCTTCTAGGGAAACATCTATTTTGGTACCCCCTCCATTTTAGATCAGCCATCTCTATCCAGATCAAAAAAATGTAATCTCTTGTTCATAAAAGAGTCGTTTTTTCTTTAACACCTCTATCTTCTCTACCTTACACTTTTTCACATGCCATGACACCCACCTTGTTGGATTCCTATTAAAGTTACTCTACAGACCACATAATGAATATCCAAGAAGCCAAGAGAAGCAACATCCTTGGCAAAGAGCCTTTATTTTCGGAGCCAACATTTTAAAAAAGTCTTTGTTTTGTTTTGTTTTTCCCTAGAAGGAAATCTATTTTTATTGTTTTGGGATATTATTTTAAGAAGCAAAATAATAAACACGAAAAGGTAAAAATATACTCATGATAGGAGTGAACCAAAAGGCGATATTATGGCATTCATTACTCTGGAATAGATATATCTCTGCTCCGATGGGTGAGTTTGGTAAAATTTAGTACCAAATAGCCTAGTACAGAGAAAACACTCATTAAAATGTTGTTGAATGAACACATAGGCCCTAAAAGACTCATTATATTGAGTTTTTTAAATTTAACAATGAATTTTATAGTTTTCCTGTATGAAACACTCTTACACAGACCTGTCGTTAATTGAAGTGTGTGTGTGTGTGTGTGTGTGTGTGTGTGTGTGTGTGTGTGTGTATTTCATGGTGGGAAACTAATTAGCACACAGTTTATAATATAATAGTTTACCATTGACTATCACAGCAAGATGAAAGTCCTGAAGTAAGTTCAACAAATGAACTATTTGCCCACATGAACAATCTAATGTCCCAAATAGGAGAACTACTTTTCTAGAAGAAAAAACTTGTTCAGATATATTGGTTTGTAGAATTTACTGAAGCAAAACAGAACAATATCTGTTGGTTTTCAACCTTATCTTCCTTCTGGACAACAATGCTATAGAACAAGTGCTTAAGTAACATTGACAGAAGTATTCTCAGTTCTCAGTCATGTTGGAATGCAGATGGTCCCAACTGTGATACCTTTGTAACTTCTTTAATACTTACTGTTCCCCAGTTGAACAAAATATTTATTTTCTGGTAGGAGATGACCCTTTTCTTTGTAACAAGGTGTTTTTTTATCTTCTCTTTTGTGGTTATACTTTTTTTGTCAAGTATAACTACACATGAAATGCATCTTCTTAGAGAATAAGGATTTATTTTTCTTTTTCTCTCTACCTTTTAAACCAAAGCTAAACTTTATGCATATAAGGTTCTTCAAATTTTTGTATTGCATTTAAACTTGATTACTTGTTTTGCTTTTCCATGAGCCCCTCATATTTATCTCATATTCCTGATCTAATCTTCCCTTAATACAATGAATACTTCTTGGACATCTATTTTTTACCAAATATTATGCGAAGCCCAGATATTCTTAAATTTGTATTCCATTTGAATCACCCTGAGAGCTTTCAAAATAAAATACCAAGGAGCTTCATGAAAATAATGATAGCCAGATCAGTGGCCAGAGTTTCTGGGCATTGTAACTGATCTGGAGTGTAGCCTGGGCATTAAGGTTTTTTTAAATCTCGCAGGTAATTATAATGTTCAGCTGAGACTTAATACCATGTGATTAAAAATACAAATTTGGTTTCAGGGAATTTAGTGGAGGAATAAACACATTGCACAAATACCCACAATAATAATTACTTGACTAAAATTGTGGTAAGTTTAATGAAGGAAAACTGTCATGAGAGCTCACAGCATGGTTACCTAAATTTACTTTTAGGAAAAAGAGAAGAGAACATCCTGGGAAGGAGACATTTAGGAAAAGAGACACTGAGACTTAAATCAAAAATAACCAGATGATAAAGTAAAGGAAAAGAAGGACATACCTTGACACCGAAAAGATCTTGAGTTAAAGGATCAGAGAGAAGGCCATCATGGGCGGAGTGAAATGAACAGGGAGCGGTTGTAGTATTATGATCCTGTATATGTAAGCAGGGACTAAATTATTCAGGGCCTTGCAGGGCAGTGAATGATTTTTTACTTCCTTCTAAGGGTAATGGGAAGTTATTGAAGGTAGATACTTGATCCAAAATGTATTTTAGAAAGCTGTCACTCTCAGCAAATCATAAAGGGTTACATTTTGAGAAGAAGAGATGAAGTAGGAGGCACTGTGGAAGCAAGGATCTGAGGCTGTTGCAGGCCATGTGGGAAATGCCAGATTTGATCAGGCGCCATAAAAGTGATTATGGAGACAAATGGAAAGATCTGAGTTATTCTTTGGTGAAATAATCAATATTTCAATGGCTTGGATATGGCTATTAATAATTGGGCTTATAGCATGGACACCACTAATTCTACTGGCACTCCCATTCAGTACTTACATCATTTTCATTTATTCAAAAAATCTTGAGTCATGCACATTTAAGCATGATCTAGGTTTATCTGAAGTTCTTGACTGTTCCAAGTATTCCAGGTACTTGGTCAATTTAGTACATTTTTTGGATGTTTTAGGGGAAAAATTGAAGCTCACGAAACTAAAACCCCTAATATATATCCAATAAAATTCTATTTTTTAAGTGCCAGTACCAAGAAAGGTGTCTCTTTTCCTACATTCATACACTCAAATTAAGCTGACCAGTGTGAACGTGGGAGATTGCTCTACCTAAGTGACTTAGCACAGGACATTTTAGATTAATAAAGATCATTTTTTTTACAAATTAACCTCCTTAGTTGAATCATTTTACTTTTAAGAAGAAAGCATAATGAAAAGGTCATCTTTCCATTTGTAGCAAATATAAAATTCAGTCTATTTCTTGCTCTAATGTTCACAGGTCTGTACTGAACAAATAGTATTTATTAAAATATTAATATTTACCATAGAAACATTTTAGACTCACTCTGGACTCCCATGAAAAATTCATTATTTATATGTTTAAGCATGTTTACTTGGTATTGAAACGTATACATTTTCTGAAGCAAATTTTAAAATAATACGTAGAAATCAATTGGAGGTTTTCAAAGGTACACTTGTGGGCTAGTACTGATTGTTTTACAAATTTTTACAAATTCTTCCTTAACATTTCACTAACTCTATGGCAGCCCAAGATTTCTGATAGCATGTAGAGATACTCTATCTTCTAAGACAAATTCCAGTCAGATTTGCAATTGGCAACTAACTCAGAAATAGAATTTAAATGCAAGCAATAACTATAATGATAGGTATGTGTCATTATACATTTATCAAATCCCACAGAATGTACACCAAAAGTGAACCCTGGGATTTGTGATAATGATGTGTCAATGTTGGTTCATCATTCATAACAAAAATATCACTCTAGTGGGAGGTAGTGGGGATAGACGTGGGGCTGATGCTGTGGAGGGGTGGTAATATGGGAAATATCTGTAATCTCTGCTCAGTTTTTTGTGAATATAAAAATGCTCTAAGAAGTAAAGTGTATTAAAAATGCAGGCAACATTAAAATTGAAGTGCTCTGTTGAAAGCTTTGCTAATGGAAGTGGAAGTCAGAACTAGGAAAAGCATAACAGAATACACATGTCCCAGTCAAGAAGTCCTAGACTAACCTCGGCATTGTCCTCTGGAATTGAAGCCTGATATACTCTTGTGGGAATGATACTCCTAACCTGTCTCAAGTGTTTTTTGTCTTGGCACTGGATTTTATTAAGAAATCCACACTTCCTTGGGACTCTCTGAGTTTCCTGGATTTGCCTGTCTATTTCCTTCACCAGATTGGGAAAGTTTTCCTTCATTATTTTTTTCAAATAAATTTTCAATTTTTTGCTCTTTCTCATCTGCTTCTGGCACCCCTGTGATTCGGATGTTGGAATATTTAAAGTTGTCCCAGAGGTTCCTAAGCTTCTCCTCATTTTTTGAATTTTTATTTCTTCATTCTGTTCCAATTGAAAGTTTATTTCCTCCTTCTGTTCCAAATTGTTGATTTGAGTCCCAGTTTCCTTCCCTTCATTGTTAGTTCCCTGTATATATATTTTTATTTCACTTTGTATAGCCTCCACTTCTTCCTGTATTTTGCGTTTGTGCTCAGTCATTTCTGTGAGCACCCTGATTACCAGTGTTTTAAATTTTGTATCTGATAGGTTGGCTATTTCCATGTCTTGTAGTTCTTTTTCTGGAGTTTTGATCTGTTCTTTCATTTAGGCCATATTTCTTTGTCTTGGTGCAACTGTTACACTATAAAGGGTGGAGCCTTAGGTATTCACCAGGGCAGTGCAACCCACTTCTCTGCATTGTGGCACTGTATGTGGAGAAGAGTCAGAGAGGGAAAGATGCCACTTGCTCGGCTGTCACCCCACTTTCAGTCACTTCCCTGCTACCCTCAAGTGAATTGGGCCCTTCTGGTGCTTATTCCCAGATGGGTGGGTTTGTGTACATTCTAGCACCCCGTGCATCCCTCCAACGGACTCTCTGGTGAGACTGGGAGTTTATCCCACTGCCAGAGCTCCCACATGTTTTTACAGCCAGAGATTTTGAGGCTTTATTTCCCCACACTGGTGCTGTGGGTTGCATAGTCTGTCTCACTCCCCAGTTGTTCCTCCTGGTTTGTCCACACGTGAATGTGGGACCTCCTGGTCCGCCAGCCACCATTGCCTCACCCACACAGTCTGCCAGCTGCCACCTTGCTGTGTGTCCTCTCTGCCCTAGGATGTCCATCTCCACCCATCCTACCAGTCTGGATGAATGTTTCTTCTTTGACTCCTTGGTTGTCAGACTTCCATACAGTTTGATTTTCTGGCAGTTCTGGTGGGTTTTTTTTTGTTTTGTTTTGTTTTTAAATTGGTCGTTGTCCTTCTTTTGGTTGTGCAAGGAAGCAAAGCATATCTACCTATGCCTCCAACTTGGCTGGAAGTCTAACAGCTGGGTTCTCAAAAGAAACCTTACAGGCAAGAAAGGGCTGGAACGAAGTATTCAAAGTCATGAAAGGCAAAGACTTATATCCAATATTACTCTTTCCAGCAAAGTTATCATTTAGAATTGAAGGGCAGATAAAGTGCTTCCCAGGTAAGGTAAAGTTAAAGGAATTCATCATCATTAAGCTCTTATTGTATGAAATATTAAAGGGATTTATCTAAGAAAAAGAAGAAGATCAAAACTATGAGTAAAATGACAAAAGACTTATAGCAATACCTGAACCTAAAAACCAAAAACAAAAACAAACTAAGCAGACAACTAGAATAGGAACAGAATCACAGAAGTGGAGATCACATGGAGGATTATCAACGGGAGGGGGTAGGAGGAGAAAATGGGGGAAAAATACAGGGAATAAGAAGCATAATTGGTAGGTACAAAATAGAAAAGGGGAGGTTAAGGATAATAAGGAAATGGACAAGCCAAATAACTTATATGTACAACTCATGGACATGAACTAAGGTGGGGGAAAGCTGGAGGAAGGGAGGGTGCAAGGCAGAGGGGGAAAAAGGGGAGAAAAAATGGGGCAACTGTCATAGCATAATCAATAAAATATACTTTAAAAAAAAGAAATCCACAGTATGTCATGACTGGTGTGGCTCAGTAGGTTTGGCATCATCCAGCAAACTGAAAGATTGCCCATTTGATTCCCAGTAAGGGCACATGCTTGGGTTGGGGGCCAAGTCCTTGGATGGGGGCATGTGAGACAACCAATGGATGCTTCTCTCTCTCTTTTTTCCTTCCTTCCCCTCTCTCTAAAAGTAAATTTTAAAAAATCTTTTAAAAGAAAAATCCACAATACTTTTGACCCTTTCAGAGTTACATTATGCAATAGAACTATGGAGAGCTTGGCATGGGGGTGTGTGTGTGTGTATGTACATGTATTATATATGTGCATGTATATATGTATGTGTGTACACATATGGTATGTGTATGTATGTTTGTGTATAAGAGAGATTTTATAAAGATTAAGAGAGTCTTAGCTGATATGGTTCAGTGGATTGAGTGCCAGCCTGTGAACCAAAGAGGTACTGGTTCAATTCCTAATCAGGTCACGTGCCTGGGTTGCAGGCCAGGGTCCCCATTTGGGGGTGTGATAGAGGCAACCACACATTGATGTTTCTCTCCCTTTTCCCCCTTCCCCTCTCTTTAAAAATAAATAAAATCTTAAAAAAAAGATTAAAGAGAAAAATTGCCTAGGATACAGTTTTCATTTCAAAACTCAGCTGTGCTATTTTCTGTTCTCTTTCCTTAAGCAAAATTAGTTGACTTTGTGTACACTCGTTTCTCATATATAAAATTGTGATATCACTGCCTCTCAGGGTTGTGATAAGGATTAAGTGATAAAATCCTTACATTTGACTTAGCACTGTGGGTGTCATAGAATCAGTACCACTCACTGTGTGACCTTTGTTAAGTCCCTTAACTGCCTGGAGTTTCCAGATCTCCATCTGAAAAGAAGGTCATTGCATGAAATTCTGGTTTGATTCCTTCCAGCTGTAAAATGTCATGATTCTTTTCAATGCTAACTGGACCTCAAGGGAAACAACACCGTGACATGACCTATTTCTCATTAATGCCTTTTGGTAAACAACAGGACTACATATTCTACTAAACTGGAAAAATCAAAACATCATTATTTTACAGGTGGGTTTTTATTTTCCCTCTAGAAGTCTGGCAGATGTTGGAATACTGGGAATACCAAGAAGGTGACTGCCATTACATGTCCTGTGGTAGTAGAGAGAGAGCAAATTCTCTCCTCAGTCAGATAATTGTACAGGTGTAGCTCTCTAAATCCTGAAACCAGACCTGGCCCAGGTCTGGAACTTCCAGATAAAATTCAGTATTCTCTGGTGAATTTGAATTTCAGATAAACAAGAAATTTTTAGTAAAAATATTTTCCAAATATTGCCTGGGATGTACACTAAATATTTATTATTTGCTTATCTGAAATTCAAGCATAGCTGGGAATTCTGCATCTTCATTTGCTAAATCTGACAACTTTATAATCACATAGCTGTTATTTAAAACTTCTACCAGGAAAAAATAGTCACAGCTACCCTCGATTTTCTCCCTTCCTGAATATCCCCACTGACATTTGATTAAGGTTGTGTTACAGACTGAATGTTTGTCCCCTTGCCCCAAATTCATAGGTTGGAGTCCTAACCCCCAAAATAAATTATATTTATATTTTTATTATTGGATAAACTAGTAGCTAGGACCACCTATAAGACAAAGACTATATTTCATATATCTTTGTACAAAACAATGTAATGGTATAGTAGGTACTCATACATTATCTCCTAAGAAAAAAACATACAAGGCATCTTTTTGAATATAAATGAGAAAATGTCCATCTAAAATTTTATTAGCTATAAAATGGTATATAGGCATAAGAAGGATTTTGGGAGATAACTATAACTAAATAAAAATTAAAATAAAAAAATCAGTGAATTATTTAATGCTATACAAAATTGTCTTAAGAAAGTATGTGGTTATTTTAACCATTCTAAGGCAGTTTTTGAATTACTTCTGAAAAATATAAGGGTAAGGAAAAAGAAAATATTAAGGGCTAGCCCACAAATATTTCTTGGAGATAGGGCCTTTGGAAAGTACATAGTGCCAGGTTAGGTCATGAAGTTTTACTCTTTGTAATGGGATGAGTACCTCATAAAAAGAGAAAAAAGAGCTAGCTCTCTTTCTCTTTCCTTTAAATGAAGATAGAATAAAAAGGAGGCCATCTGCCAGACAGGAAGTGGACCCTCACCAGGAAGCCAATTGGTTGGCATATTGATCTTGAACTCCCAGCCTTCAGAACTGTTAAGAAATGAATGTCTGTTGTTTAAGCTATGCGGTTATGGTATTTTGGGATAGCAGCCCAAGCAGACTAAGGCATGCTAGACTATCTCTAAGGCTGAAATCCTCAATAACTTTTCAATCTCTATACTTTTATTGTCTCCTTCATTTAGTTTCATGAAAGTTTCTAATAGAAAATGCTACAGAGATTGTTTTTTTCAAATCTACAAAAAGTCAAAAAGTCATGCTACTTTGCCCTTTAATATCCTTCAACCTTTTCTTGTTTTCTTCTAAATTCATTAAGATAACATATAGATGGTAAATGATTATGGGGACCATCGAATTTCAGGGATCTACCATTTCCTGCTGATGGGACCTTTGTTTTTTTTCCTGTGACTTGGTTATCTCATTTGTAAACTGAAAACAGTACTACCTAACATATATGCCTGTTGATATGAGGCACATCGAATGAATGAAATATGTTGATAGGTTGAAAATACTGAAGACAGGGCTTGGCACAGAATAAAGTCTTAAAAAATATTAGCTGTAATGCCAATTTCATAAAAAGATCTGGCCCTTCCCCCCCACCACCTGACTGGACTTTCTAAGTTTATTTACCACCTTACCTCTACACCAGGAACAGGTATGTTTTTGCTATGCCTCTCATCCACTGCAAATGCTGTTGTCGTTACCTGGCATGCCCTTTCCCCTAGAATTCTTGTTTTTAGGTATCTTAAATATCATTTACTTGGGTAGTCTGACCTTGACCTTCCATAAATACTAGTCCCTGTATAAAATTGTGTGTCTCAAAATATCTCATTGACTTCTAAACTTATTTATGAGAAAAACAGTATCAGTTCTTTCTCTAAAATGTTCATTCTGGCAAATCATCAACAAAATATAGATTTTTTTTTTTTGGTTCCTTAGGGGCAGAACCTGAGGCAGGGATTTAGGTGCATTATGATTTTGAAGTAGTGCTTTTCAGGAAAACACTTAAGAGTGAAGGAAACAGAATAAAGAAGTAAATCAGAGAAATCATGTGGTATCCCCTAAAGTCTGGCTTTAGTCTGATGCACCGGGGATGAGGGGGTGTAATTTGTACTGGAGAATAATTTGTACTGGAGTTGTTCCATTTTGTGGCAAGAGGCTGGGTTTTGTGTCCTGTAATCACAGGCTACCTGGAGAAGTGGGGATTAGAGGAGTAGACCTACATAACATCCCAAAGAGTATCTCCCCCACTTGGCAAAGGGCCAAGAGAAAGTCACAGATTTGAGCCTTCTTTGCAGGTCATCTGCAGGTTGGCTATACTGGTCTGAAAAGGGGATCCAGGCAGGGCACCAGATATCTACTAGAGTCTTTAACTGGAAAACACTTAGGACCCTCCAATTTAATATCTTTATTTTACTGCTAGAGAAATGAAAATCTAGAATGATCAAGTGACTTGTTCAGGTCTAATTGTAAATTAATATCTGAGCTGGGACTAGAACCTTGCTCTTTTATTTTCTACACCCAACATCTTTTAATTACAAGAAAGAAAAGCATTTGCTTGTATTGTTTTCTATTAGTAAATAATACTGCATATTCATTTATTCATTGCTGTGCCTTTACCCAAACCCTGGGTTTCCAAGCCATGCTGACTGGCCTCTTTGGAAGGTACAGCCTGTGACCATGGCCAGGAAACTCGACTACCTGACTTAAAAGAAGTCAAGCTCTCAATGCACATGGAGGGTAGTTTCAACTTGTTATTATTCCAAAGTTAGCACCAACCAGGTTAATGAGGTCAAAATTTCATTGGTTGGGTCAGAGAATGAAGTGGTGTTTAGGTGAAAAGAAAATTGTTAAAACTGACAAAGAGAGCTCATGCTAATGAAGTATTTAATGGTGTGATGGAAGAGAGAGACAGCTGTAACACTCTCTTAATGGAAGTTTAAATTATTTTTGCTGAACTTTCTCCTAACTCTTTTGCTCTTGCATTATGTATGATTTATCACAACTAAAACTCTCAGCACAGTGGATAAACCAGGATTTTTGAGATATTCCTTCAGGTACTCTTTAATCAGTCCCAAGGTTTTGTTATGCTCAAGCTCCCTTTCCTCTTGAAAGTCAACATAAGCAATATTTATCAGAATCCATAGAATCTTTATCTTTCCAGAAAAGAAATTTCCGCAAATGAAAACCTAGACCCAGATAAGTGCCAGATTGGGTTCTAACAGCTGTTCTTTAATCTCAGTTGATTATTTGTCATTTTTCTTCCTCATAGGGTAGCATAAATTGGGGGTCTCAGCTTAAACACTGGTCATTTTTCACTTCTGTCCTTTTAAAAGCACTTATATCATTTTAACTTTTTCTTTTTTTTTCAGTTAATATTCCCATTCAGGTCTGCACTTACATAAATAGTCCAGCATGCTTGTACCTTGAAATACTCATATGCTGACATGGTCCGCAAGATCTAACACTGCTCTTCAGTTGATCTTATGGGATTTTAGTTACCCAAATACCAAAGGTAGCAGTGAATGAAAAATCTGGTTACTAAAAAGTAATTAATATCAGACTGTGAAATCTTCAGTAAGATTCTTAGGGGAGACTAGAGAAGAAAACACTTATTAATCAACTACTTGGTAGACATTGTTAGGCAAACAAAAATATCTTATTTTAATATGTAGAAAACCTTTTGAAAACATATCTTTCTGTCTAATTTCTGGATTAAAAAATTTATAGATTACTATGTATTAATAAAAGTCAACTATTTATTGAATTCCTATTATGTACCAGATATTCTTCTAGTTGAATGGAATATATCAGAGAACCAAACAGACAAAACTTTCCTACCTCTGTAGAGTTTATAATCTGGTGGGGAGAAGTAGAATAAACAATGTTTACATGTATATTAATATCATATATTGTATAAATATGATGATATAGGCTATGAAAAAAAAAAGAACACTTAGAACCACATAAGGGAGTAGGTAGACCAGGTTGCTGTATTAAAATGGTAATCAGGGGAGACAATGAAGATAAGAGATTTAACACTTGAAGAAGGTGAGGAATTATGTCCTATGTTTGTCTGTGGAAGATTGTTAGAGGCAGAGTCCATTAGTGAAGACCATGCTAGCTGGCACATTTGGGCATGACTGGAGAGACATGGCAACCAGGATTTTGAGAAGAGACTGTCCACTGAGGGCAAGAATAAAATCATGAACAACATAAATCAGTTAGGTAAATTATCCATGTCATGTGGCAAGAAGGTAGCAGAATTGAAATTCAAATCAAGATTTCCTGACTCTCAAACTCCTCCTCTTTCTACAAGGAGAATCATAAATACATTGCTGCTCTTTTGTGCCAGGGATTTTTCTGACTCAAGGTTTGTAGTGTTTGAGATGAGGAATGAAGATATTTTTCCCCCAGATTGAACCCACCTCCTAATTACTTTCCTGTTATCTACCTCATTTCCCTCTCTTTTCCCTGGTTTGATTCAAAGACAGTGCCAGAGAAATCTTTGGAGCTGCTTCTCAACAGACATAAAATTGTATCACAAGTAAGACCTTGAGTTCAATTATCTTAGCCTTTTCCACTTCAATCTGTGTTTCAGATTCCCATCAATAATTTTGCCACCTTGCCCAGTAAAATTACATTTTTATATTCAAATATTGAACTTTCTATCAATCCAATTGATTTTGTGGAGCCCAGCTGAAAGATTTTCCCAGTGAGAGAAAAACAGTCTGACTGGTATCTGGCACACTTTCTTTATTGCTACCTGCAGTATTATGAAATAATTTAAAAAGATATGTAAATAAATGCAGTTCCAAAGGGAAGCATGGAAAAATTGACTTTAACAAAACACCTCTAATTACGGCATTAATTGTAATGAAGCTTTGTCTGAAACCTAATATAGCTTAGATGTAGGAGTTTCCTTATAGAATATATTCAGTAGAAGAATTCAAAAGACTCTGTGGTACTGAAGGTAGTATGTGGTTCTTAACCTTTTTGGCAACTCATGGGCCCATGGACCACAAATTAAGAACCCATCCTAAAATATCAGTTTTGGAGAGATCAAAAATGTCCAGTGTACTTTGTTATAAACTCTCGGAAATTATGTGAAAATTGCTTTATGTGTGTACTCAATACAGTGTGGGGCAAAAGTAGGTTTACAACTGTGACTATGCAAAACTGAGTTTATTCTTGCATTATTATTTATTATTATATTATTTCCCATATAAACAATTATAAACCTACTTTTGCTCCACTCTGTATTTTAAGAGATAAAGTCCACAGATTTCCTTACTTTTTATCCCCCAAAATGTAATAATCACTGATCAAATAGCTTTCTTATGACTCACTACCTCATGAAAAAATCATATTTTATATTTTTGTAGTAATTTTCAGTTTACAAAACATTGATATGTATTTTATCTCAGTGTTGTAAGAGTCCTGTTTGGACATCACATTCTAAGTCTATGGAATAGAGCAATTCATATGTAATTTAAGGAAACTCAATAACAACTTGGCTAGTTACTGGCTTTATTGAGACCAAAATGTTTATGTCAGTATGACTGAGTTTCCTGAAATATAAAAAGTCAAACTAATTTAACCAATGAAGGTAATTAGCTCAGATAACAGAAAAATAGAGAAATAGTTTGCATTTAGGTGTGGCTGGACCCAGGAGTTGATCATGTCATTAGGGCTCCAGCTCAGCAATTCTTTTGGCTTTGACACTTCCGTGGGTCAGCTTTCTCCTCGAGCTGGCTCCTCTAAATGCCAATGGCTATAGCAGTTTCACTCAGCATGTTGTTTCAGCAAAGTGAAAAGAAAGGGAACTTCTTGATCAGGGTTCCCCAGACAGCCCGAAGATTCACTCTGTTGGGCTAGCATGTTAGTTCACATGTTGACTGCTGACCTCAGTCATTGTGGCCAGAGAGCACTCCCTGGACTGGTGTGGTTGCATGCTCTTCTGGAGGAGCTGAGAGTAGAGTCATCTTGCTTGGGGCTTCATGGACACCAACATGGAAAACTGGTGATCTTAGAAAGGGGAACAAAGGTACAAATACTGGGAAAGTGGAACAAGGGCACATGGAAAAGAGAGAGTATCAACAGCAAAGGCAATTTTTAAAAAATCTGGTGAAATAGTAAAATTAAGGCCATTTTAAATGAGGAAGCAGAAACCCAGAGAGTTGGAAGAACAGCCTAAATGCTCACAACTGGTAAGTGAAGGAATTGGGGCTCAAACTCTGAACTTCTGACCCCCAATCTATTGCTCTCCCTACTATATACTGTTACTTCCACAGGTTCAAGTTATTAGAGTAGTTGAATTGCAAAGCAATTTTGGCTGTACCCATGGGAATTAACTGTTGGGTAATGTATGGCAAAGACCAAATGACAGCTGGTAATTTTAGTTTCAGTTCCATATAGTCAGAGAGTTCAGAATATGGGTAGTTTTCACTTGCAGGGCACGATAATACTTTATTCTCAGAGGCTTTTCAGCTGAGACTGTCAAACGTCTCCATAGAGATGAATCATCTGCTACTTGATAATTGAGGAGCCAGAGGCAAAGGGTGGAGAATTAGCCAAGCTACCCCTCCAGCTACACAGATAGCCTTGGTCTTCAATGAGCGGTTTATAGCTGTTTTCTAGTATAAATAAGTACACACACAGGAGCCTGAGAGTCTAAAGATCACAAGTTACCTGGGCAGACTTTGATTAATTTTGTTATGGCTGGAGAGAGAAAATAGAAAAATTCAGTAGCAAAGTAAATTTTTGCTAACATGGTATTGTTGAAAAGTACCTGTGACTCAGACCAGCAGATTGAATTTTGCTCTTGGCTCAGGAAGAATGTGACCTTGGGCATATTAGTGTTCCTCTGACTTTAAGATGAGTGTCTGGTCTAGATGAAGGACCTTTCAGTTTTAGAAGCTTGTATACTTTGTTTTTGATCTCCTATCTCAGCAACTGGGCTATGGAACAAATGATGATTTAAAGCCAAGGGGACAGACAGTTAAATGACATTAGATTAGTGCTCCTCATACCACATGTTCAAAGGGATTACTAGGGAATCTTATCAAAATGCAGGGTCCCATTCAGTGGGATTGGAGGGAACCCAAGAATTTGCATTTCTAACAATACTTAGCAATATTGTCCATTTCCAGTCCATACTTTGCACACTTGGAGTAGAGAGGGTTTAGAGTTCAGTATGTTTCTATCATAATAAATCCAGAAAAGAGAATAGAAGATGAGGAAGGGGATGGAAAAAGTGGCGACTCTGTCAATAAAAAACTATAGCATTTACAAGTCAAGTTTGGGGAATATGAGGTAGGTTTTAAATTCTCCTTGGGGGTCAGAGGTTTATTTTGTAAGTGGCCTAGGGTTGTACTTTCAATTAGAGATACAGGCTGGGGCAAAAGAAGACTTTCAATTGTTCCTATGGACAATAATACAATAATTAATAAATACTAATACAAGAATAAACTGTTTCATGTACTTAAAACTGTAAACCTACCTTTGCCCCATGCAGTATATTAAAACTTCCCCCTGGATTCCTAATTCCTGGCCCAGGACTGTTTCTATTAAATGGCATTTATCTTCAAATTAAGCCATTTTTTTCTATGGCCTATATATATGTTTTTCCTTTTTATGTTAATGGAATCATTATATTGCTACAATAAAATGCAAATCATTTTCCTTTAAGTAATAGCCATGGTGATCCTAAAGCTCTTTGTGTGGCACCATTCATCTGTTTTTCACTATAATTTCAGTAATGAATATAAAAGGATCTGCACAAAATAATTTACATGGAAATACCAACATAAGGCCTGTCAGTGACTCATTTCACAAACTCTTTTCTTTCCCTCATTCTTGTTCCCGGGGTCACTGATGCTCTCACAATGAGCCACGTTATAACCCTTGCTTCATATGTTCCTTCTTGCATGGGTTTCAATAAAAATAATTAGAGCTTAAAATAAATGCATGTCATAGAATGAATGGTCTGTTCTTTAGTCACCAGGCTGAAGTATGATTCAAGATTCTCAATTTCTTCATTGCCATTATTATGCTGCACATCCTCTTTGTTCTTGGCAATGCTTTATCGACCCCTGTCAGGGTGAAAAGAAGCAGATAAGACAGGCAGCCAATCAGGAGCCAAGAAGCATGTGCTGTGTGAATGCCACCTGGCCCTGGAGGAACAGTGGGCTACAAGCTTGGGCATTGCTTTCTCTCTTCTTTCAGCAGATTGTACAAGTACATTAGATTACATATTGACTTATAATAAAATTGCCTTCATCTCTTTAATTTGGAAGAGCATTGGGAGGAAAAATCATTCTATTGGCCACTTTCAGATATTCTCATTACCTATTTCAAGTCTATTAGATTCCAGGAAAATATTGTTTTAGTCACTAAAAACCATTATCATTAGAGTCATAGGAAGATGCTTGGTATTTCTCAAATACAGGCAAAATCCTTAAGGACACATGTGTTATTTAGCCCAACAACAGTAATATTAATGGTAGCGATAGCATTTATTGAAATTTTAAATATCCAGTTGTATAGTTTAAAATATTATCTCAATTAGTCTTCTCATTGAAACTATAAAGCAGTTATTACTCTTTTGCATCACCATCACCATTATCATATTATTATTATTATCTCTTGTCTTTCCATGAAAGATATTTACCCTCAGGGAGATTAAGTAATTTATGAAAGGTCAGTCATTTATTAGTTACAAAACCAAGCTTGAAACTCAGCTCCAGAAATTACACTTGTAACTTTCAAATTTGGGCTTCTTTGGCTTAAGGCTAGTATCCCTTGTTCTTTTAAATATACTTCCTCATTGCAGATCCTCCCTGAGAGCAACAGCCCTGACATTTCTGTTCCCTGTACTGGTACCAGCACTTAGAATAGTTCTTGCCACATAGCAAGGATTTAATATCTAACTGGAGAAAGAGAGAGAAAGAGGCAAAAGGAGAAAAAAGGAAGAAGGGGGAGAGGAAAGGAAACAAGAAAGCATGGAAAGTCTTAAATTGCATGTTAATTTTTTATTTTTTTATGTTTTGCTCTAAATATCCCAGGAAACCACTTAAGGGAAGGCAGAAAGATGACATGATAATGATAATGTTCAAGGAAAATCAAAATCAATTTGGCAATACTATAGGCAAAATATTGAACTATTAGGTTTAATGTGAATAACATTCTATGAAATACTTATTTAAAATGTCTCATTAATTGAGAATATATTTCAGAATGCTATATGTGTGATATGGTGTGTGTATGTGTATAAACTGACATTTTTATTAATTTATTTTTAAGAGTAGGTAAATAAGTTTGTATTCTCAATAGTTGCAATCCTTCTTTTAAAAATATAACTAGGCTGCAGCTGCTCTTAGGCTCTTCTCTGTTCTTTTCTGCTCTACTCTGCTCAGAGTTGGCCTGCTCCCATGTTCTGTGTGGCTTAATAAATCTGCTTTTTCTCGCTTTCTGCTATAAACTCTGTGTGTTCGATTCAATTTTTTGTCTGCGTTCACCAAGAACCTGGTTACCTGTGCCCACCTATGACAATTCTACCAAGTACCATATGCTGTAGCTTTAGCAAGAAGACCTCTCACAAAAGAGAAGATGGCAGAGGAGTGAATGGGAGTAACGCTGACCTCCTCCCAAAACCAAACTGGAATTGCAACTAAATGATGGAGTAATCACCTGGAAAGCAGTAGAGTGATAGTGGGAGAGGAGCCTTGGTGCCACGGACAGTGGATTCTACTCTCACACATCCCAACGGGTGAGAATTGCGGTGGAGGCTCGAGAGGGTGGGCTGGGTGCCCACGGGCACTGGCACCAGAGGGACATTGAAATGGCCAGTTAGCTTCCCCCGAGAAGAATGGGGTCTGAATCATAACAGGAACCCCTAAACTACAGCAGCTAAAGCCAAGAAAATAGAGACAAAACACAACCCCAAAAGGCTTAGGGGCACTCTCTGCCAGAGACAGGTGTCTGGGGATGCAAAGAGACATTTAAAGGGCAAACGCAAAAGTTGCAGTGGCAGCCACCCTCCTTGATCTCTGGGTAGAGGTGGCAGCAGGGTGGGCTGGTGCCTGGGAAGAGACTGGTGAGGAAAACTTTGTGAAGAGAACTGGCACAGTGGCCGGTGGAGCCGCGGTGATGGCACGCCTCCCACTCTGCAGCTACCATCTCACTCAGGCATAAGGGAATCAATTAACCTGCCTTTTGTGCCCTCCGCACACTGCTTGTACGCATGTGAGCTGCGGGGCTGAGTGCAGACTGGCTGAGAGAGCCTTGAGGAGAGACTGGAGACAAAGGGATTAGGGAAAGAACGGGAGGAGGAACCAGGGAGTCCCGACTCCCTCCCCTTTCCGTAGTTTCCATTGTGGGCTGGAAAGGCGCGACCCCAAAGGCAGAAGAGGGGCGCGCAGGAACCAGACTGCCTGCGATTTAAACACAGTCCGCACAGGTGGTGGATCCTTGGCCGAAGGGGTCACAGAACTGCCCAGAGACCCCTGAGGAGAGACTAGAAACGGAGGCATTGGGGAAGGAATGGGAGGAGGGACCGGAGAGTCCGGACTCCTTCTCTTTGCTATAGTCTCCATTGCACAGGAAGAGACCACACCCCCAAAGAGCCAAAGGCCGAAAAGCACACATAGACACCCCAAAAACACCCAGACCAGGCGCGCACTCTTGCGCCGAGTGACCGGCGAGAGTTGGTGAGCGTGTGAGTGACCCGCGCGGGCTGGCAAATGCTTGCACCGGCAGGCAAGGCCTCACACAGACTGGCACCAATATGGCCTGCGAGGGAGTGCGCAGAGCGGCAAGGGCAGGCGTAAATTGAACGCCCGCCTGCGATTGCGGAGCGGCCCACAAAATTAGTAGAGCTGCCCAGAGTCCCTGGAAGAGAGACCAGAGACAGGATCAACCGGAGAGTCCTGGAGCTGACTTCCTCCCATTTCTGTAGCCCCCATTTGGCGAGGGCAAGCAACGCACCCAAATAGCCAAAAGCAGGGAAAATACGCAATAGAAGACCCTAAACTGACCAGTGCCGCGGAGCTCGCCGGCCACGGGGCCCAGATGAGTACGAGAGGTCGCGAGTAAGCACCCTGGTCTGGGGCAAGCACATGCGAGCTCAGGCAGGTGGAGAACCCTGCCGCGCTGGGAACGCGCTGAAGGAGCCCGCGGGAGAGCACAGAGAGATCCCAAAAAATAGCCCAGCCCTGACCGAAGGGGTCACAGAGCTGCCCCAAGCAGGAGTCAGACACAGACATTAGACTCCTGGAAGGCTCAAACAAACAACCCAAGGTCTATAGGGTCAACAACTGACATCATCAGAGGCAGGCCCAGAAAGAAAAGTGAAGGACAAAGATATGTAACAGACTCTCACAAAAATGGGAAGAAAAAGAAGTTCCCCCCAAATGAGTGGAAAAGGGGACTCCCCACAGAGAGAGCTAAATGAAATAGAGGCAAGGGAACTATGAGATACTGAATTCAAAACAATGGTTCTAAGGAAGCTCAATGAGCTCATCCAGCTCAAAGAGAACTATGAGAAACTGCAGAGAAACTATCAGGATCTTACAGCAAACTATATCAGCCTGGAAAAGGACATAGAAACTCTCAAGAAGAAACAAGAGGATATGAAGAACACAGTAGAAGGAATCCAAAGCAAGCTGGATGAAGCCGAGGATCTAATCAGTGAGATGGAGGATAAGGTAGAAAGAATCTCCCAGAAAGAACAAGAAATGGAAAACGACTCAAAAAGAATGAAGAGGCATTTAGGGAAATGCAGGACAACCTGAAACGCATTAATAGGGATATATAATCCCTATTTTATATCCGTATAAGGGATACCAGAAGGAGAAGAGGAGCAAGGAATAGAGAACCTCCTCGAAAAAGTAATGATGGAAAATTTCCCTAATTTGAGGAGAGAAAGGCTCTCATGGATCCAGGAGGCACAGAGGACCCCACTCAAGAGAGACTCAAAGAGGTCCACTCCAAGATACATCATCATTAAAATGGCAAATGTCAAAGACAAAGAGAGAATCCTCAAGACAGCAAGGGAGAAGGAGAAAGTAACATATAAGGGGGCCCCAATATGCTTAGGAGCTGACTTCTCAACATAAACACTACAAGCCAGAAGGGAATGGCAACAAATATTCCAAGCCATGAAAAGCAAGGGCCAACAGCCAAGGCTGCTCTACCCAGCTAGGCTCTCCATTAAAATAGAAGGGGAAATACAGAGTTTCCCAGACAAGAGAAGACTAAAAGAATACATCTCTAACAAACCAGAACTCCAAGATATGCTAAGGGGACTGGTTTAAGCGGATGAAGGAAAAGAATGAGAGAGAGAGGAACACAGGTACAAAGAGAAAAGATGAGTAAGTTTCTATCAGTAATATCTCTCAATGTGAATGGACTAAATGCCCCAATCAAAAGACACAGGGTAGCTGAATAGATAAGAAAACATGACCCACACATATGCTGCCTACCTCAGAGCAAGAAACCTACACAGATTGAAAGTAAAGGGATGGAAAATAATATTACAAGCAAATGGGCATGAGAAAAAGGCCTGCGTTGCCATACTTGTATCAGACAAAGTAGATTTCAAAACAAAGGCCATAAAGAGAGACCCAGCGGGGCACTTTATAATACCTAAACGAAGAATCTACCCAGAAGACATCAACATTGTAAACTTATATGCTCCCAATATAGGAGCCCCCAAGTTTATAAGGAAATTGTTGGATGACTTCCAAAAAGATATAGACAGCAACACACTGAGAGTAGGGGATTTCAACACCCCACTGTCAAAAATGGACAGATCTTCCAAACAAAACATTAATAAACATATTGTGGCGCTGAATGACACACTGAATCAAAGAGACTTATTGACATATAAGGAACCTTACATCCCAAAGAAGAAAAATACACATTCTTTTCAAATGCTCATGGCAGTTTTTCAACGATAGACCACATGATAGGACACAAAGCAAGCCTCAGCAAATTCAGGAAAATTGAAATAATACCAAACTTTTTCTCGGACAACAAGGGCTTGAAACTGGAAATCAACCTCAAAGAGAAACTTCAGAAACTTGCAGTCTCATGGAGACTGAACAGTAGACTATTAAACAAGGAATGGGTCAATAATGAGATAAGAGAAGACATCAAAAAGTTTCTGGAAACAAATGAAAATGAACAGACAACAGTCCAAAACCTATGGGACACAGCAAAGGCGGTCCTGAGAGGGAAGTTCATAGCATTACAGGCTTACCTATAAAAGATAGAAACATTTCAAATAAAAGACCTAACACTACAACTTCAAGAACTGGAGAAACAACAACAAATAAACCCCAGAGCAAGTAGAAGGAAGGAAATAGTCAAGATTAGAGCAGAACTGAATGACATAGAGATGAAAATAACAATTCAGAGGATCAACCAATCCAGAAGCTGGTTCTTTGAACAGATTAATAAAGTTGACAAGCCTTTAAGCAGACTCATCAAGAAAAAAAGGGAGAGGACCCAAATTAATAATATCAGAAATGAAAGAGGAGAAATAACAACTGATACCACAGAAATGCAAAGGATCATCAGAAACTATTATGAACAATTATATGCCAAGAGATTTGAAAATCTAGATGAAATGGACAAATTTTTAGAAAAGTGTAAACTTCCAACACTGAAGGAGGAAGAAACAGAAAGCTTGAACAGACTGATAGCAGCTGGGGAAATTGAAACAGTAATCAAGAAACTCCCAGCACACAAAAGCCCAGGGCCAGACGGTTTCCCAGGAGAATTTTACAGAACATTTAAGGAAGAGCTAACCCCTGTCCTTCTCAGACTATTCCAAAAAATCCAAGAGGAGGGAAGACTCCAAGGCTCTTTCTATGAAGCCAGCATCACCCTCATCCCAAAACCAGACAAAGACCCTACAAAGAAAGAAAACTACAGGCCAATTTCGCTGATGAACATAGATGCTAAAATCCTCAACAAAATATTGGCAAACCGCATCCAGCAATACATTAAAAAGATTATCCACCACGATCAAGTGGGATTCATCCCAGAGATGCAGGGATGGTTCAATATTGCAAATCAGTAAACATGATACATCACATAAATAAAAGAAAAGACAAAAACCACATGATCATCTCGATAGATGCAGAAAAAACATTCGATAAGGTACAGCACCCATTTATGATCAAAACACTCAGCAAAATGGGAATAAATGGAGCATTCCTCAACGTAATAGAGGCCATATATGAAAAACCAACAGCCAATATCATACTCAACAGACAAAAACTAAAAGCTTTCCCACTAAGATCGGGAACACGACAAGGATGTCCGCTTTCACTGCTTCTTTTCAACATCGTATTGGAAGTCCTAGCCACAGCTGTCAGACAAGAGAAAGAGATAAAAGGCATCCAAATAAGAAAGGAGGAAGTAAAGCTATCATTGTTTGCAGATGACATGATAGTGTACATAGAGAACCCTGTAGGCTCTACCAAAAAACTCCTCAACCTAATAAGTGAATTTGGCAAAATAAGTGACTTTGGATACAAAGTCAACATTCAGAAATCAAAGACATTTTTGTACATCAGCAATGCAATACAAGAAGAAGAAATCAGAGAAAAATTACCATTCGATATAGCAAGAAGGGAAATAAAGTACCTCAGCATAAATTTAACCGAAGACCTAAAAGACCTGTACGCAGAAAACTATACAACATTGAGAAAAGAAATGAAGGAAGACACAAATAAATGGAAGCATATACCATGCTCATGGATTGGAAGAATTAATATCCTTAAAATGTCCATACTACCAAAAGCAATTTATAGATTCAACGCAATCCCTATTAAGATACCAATGACGTATTTCACAGGAATAGAACAGACATTTCAAAAATTTATATGGAACCATAAACGACCCCGAATAGCCTCAGCAATTTTGAGAAAGAAACACAAAGTAGGAGTGATCACAATACCGGACATCAAACTCTACTACAAAGCCACTATACTCAAAACAATCTGGTACTGGCACAAGAACAGACCCAGAGACCGGTGGAACAGAATAGAAAGCCCAGAAATAAGCCCAGGTCTCTATGGGCATCTAATATGTGACAAAGGGGGCAGAAACATAAAATGGAGCAATAATAGCCTCTTCAACAGATCGTGTTGGGAGAGGTGGATGGCTACATGCAAAACATTGACATTGGATCATCAGCTGACACCATACACAAAAATAAACTCAAGATGGAAAAAAGACTTAAATATAAGTCGCAACACCATCAAAGTCCTCGAGGAGAACATTGGCAGGAAACTCTCAGATATCCCACGCAGCAATTTTTTCACTGATATGTCTCTTAAAGCAAGGGACATAAAAGAAAGAATAAACAAGTGGGACCTCATCAAAATAAGAAGCTTCTGCACGGCTAAAGAAAACATCAGCAAAATGAAATGGGAGCCAAGCATATGGGAAAATATATTCGCTAATGATACATCAGATAGAAGTTTGATCTCCAAGATATATAAAGAACTCACTTGACTCCACTCCAAGAAGACAAATGATCCAATCAAAAAATGGGCAAAGGACTTGGGCAGACGCTTTTCCAAGGAGGAGATACAGAGGGCCCAGAGGCATTTGAAAGGATGCTCTGCATCACTAGCCATCAGAGAAATGCAGATCAAAACCACCATGAGGTACCACCTCACACCGGTCAGAATGGCCATCCTAAACAGATTAACAAAGAACAGGTGCGGGCGAGGCTGTCGAGAAAAGGGAACCCTAGTCCACTGTTGGTGGGAATGCAGACTGGTGCAGCCACTATGGAACGTAGTGTGGAATTTCCTCAAGAAGCTGAAAATGGAACTGCCTTTTGATCCAGGGATTCCCCTGCTGGGACTATACCCTAAGAACACCAAATGCCAATACAAAAGAACCTATGCACCCCAATGTTCATAGCAGCACAATTGACAATAGCCAAGTGTTGGAAGCAACCTAAATGCCCATCAGTAGATGATTGGATCAAAAAGTAATGGTACATATACACAATGGAATACTACGCAGTAGAAAGAAAAAAAGAACTACTAAACTTCGGGACAGCATGGCTGGATCTGGAGAGCATTATGCTAAGCGAAATAAGGCAGCGGGCAAAAGACGAATACCATATGATCTCACCTATAAGCGGAACCTAACCAACAATACAAAGATGCAAGGAAAATAAGACCAGCAACACTGAAAGGAAAAGAAATCAAGAAAGACAAGAGGGAAGAAGGGCAGTGGGGCGGGGAAAAGGAAGGGAAGGGGAAAGTTAAGGAACATATAGCAAGGACTCATGGACAAAACCAAAGGGGAAGAGCTGAGGGAGGGAAGGAGGGAGCGGGCAAAGGAAAGTGGTGGGGGGGAGGCAGAGACAAATGTATTTGAAAAAATAAATTAAAATAAAATTTAAAAAAATATATAACTATGATGAGAACTAAAGTTTTATGGAACATAAAGGTACTTTTATCACTTGGCCATAATAGTCTGCACAAATTATTTTTTCTCTTTTTCATTTTTTCTTTCCTGCTTGCTTTTCTCTTATCTTCTCTTCTTCCCTCTCCTCTCCTCTCTCTTCTTTCTCTCTCTCTCTCATAAATACTTCTAGTGCCAAAATATACAGTATTAAAGAAAATACTACTAATTATGGTATTTAACCATACATACTGTATTTTGTTAAGTTATACATACTGTATAATTGCTTCTCACCTTCCTATTCCTATTCCCCCTAAACTCTAAAATTATAAGAAGCTGTCTAGGAAAAATGATTTGATTTCATGATCACCCAAAACAAAGGGCAGGGAACCTGTCTAAAATGCTCCAGAATAGGGAATGCTTAGAATGGGAAAAGAGGATAAAGAGTGCACACATATATAAACCCTTCCCTTGCTTATACCGTTTTAAAAATGTAATCTTTTGTTTGTAAATTTGCCAGAGAAGGTTATTTTGGCTTATCTTGTCTCCATCTGGGATTGTGATTTCCAGCTGTGTTTTTATGACAAACTTACATCACAGTAAACATTCCAGATGCTGTAAAAGGTTTAGATATAATGGAATTTGATCTATATCAATTTTTCTTTGTGTGTTTCATATAGAATTTTTAATCCCTTTCTCTTAAAAAACAACATAGGTATGTACTGCTCCCTATCTTCCTCCCTCCTGAGCCATTGTTTAATCACAGTTATAGAGAAAATTACTCATCATGTTTTCATTAACAGGGATCTATTCTCTGTTTTGATTACTACAACGAAGTGAAAATTATCAGGAATAAGTATATACCTAAACTAAAATTTTTTAAATCCCTAAAGTCATATGAATTAGACTGTAATTCTGAGTTATGTTTTTCAGTTACAGCCACATACAAAGACAGTCTGAGATCCTGAGATGTTGAAAAAAAAATATTTTTTTTCAATAGAGAAATCTTTGTACTCATTTGTATATATGCACACATAGACACACAAATCCCTTTGATCTAAAAATCTCCTTTGTGTCTTCAGGGGAGTTTTAAAGTACTATTCTTAGTAGAAATATCATTTCCAAAACTGACTCCAGAAAAAACAGTTTTTTTCCTCTTACTTGTCACTTAAGCCAAAGAGCAGTAGGGTTATTAGAAAAGGAATGGAAAGGGGTGAAACTGCACAAGTGAACATGATTTAAAGAAAACTTACTTGGAAGTTTCATTAGTTTTTTTTTTATTGTTGCTATTACAAATTACCACAAATTTAGTGGTTGTTCTCTTACAGTTCTGGAGGTCAGAAGTTTTAAAATCAAAATGTCAGCAGGTCTGCATTCCTTATGGAGACTAGAGGAAAATAAAGTTTCTTGTCTTTCCAGGTTCTAGAAGCCACATACTTTCCTTGGGTTGTGGTTCCTTTCTCATATCACACCATCCTCTGCTTGTATCATTACATCTTCTGTGACTCTGATCCTCCTGATTCCCTCTTATACAGACCCTTGTGATTACATTGGTCTCACCCAGAGAATCTAGGGTAATCTCTCCATTTCAAGGTCCTTAATGTAACCACATGTACAAAGTCCCTTCTGTCATGCAAGGTAACATATTCATAGGCTTTAGAGATTAAGACATGGACATCTTTCAGGACCTGTTATTCAATCTAGCACAGAGTACTGAATCTACTGATAGCATTTGCAAGGGAGACCACAATAAGCATATTGGTTTGAGAAGCCTCATTGGCAACATGGGCCTGCGAAATCCTTTCCCAGAAACATCAAGGAAAGGGGAGGGCACATCTCACAACCTAGTCCAGGAAGCATGGGTCAGGTCTCCCTAGACAAGGGTATCCTGCCATAGCAAACTCCCAACAGAGAAACCCCCTGAAGTCCTGAGTCTTCCCACCTGCACTGGGAGACACCAGCGAGGGCAGACAGAACTGGCAGAAGGGACTCAGGTATGGAGGGTGTTCTGACCCACAAGGTTTCTTTTCCCCCGTGCTCCTGAGACTCTTTCACCCAAAGAAGAGAGATGGCAACAGCTGGAGAAGGAGAAGCATTGATAAAGAGATCAACCACAAAAGGGCATCTGGCCAGGAAATGTCTTCTCCCTGCTGGACCTGGGAATCCTTTACTCTACCAGAGACACACATTGGCCCTATCTGAGTAAACCTCTTAGGTTCCTTTTTAGGCAGCACCAGTAAGACACAGTGGGAACCCCGGGGACATCAAACCAAAATAACACCACAAAGGCTGTAAAACTTAAACTGTTAAGGGAACCCAGACCCCAAAGTAGACTAGGAACAATTTGTTATGAACAAGGTGACTGCCTGCTCATATGAATGACTTAAATAGGATCTAGACTCTCTAAAACAATAAACAACATGTACAGCATACAATACAAAATGACCCATCATATGAGGAACAAAGAAAATGACAACTTGAATGAGAAAATACAATTGACAGATATCATCATTGAGATGAATCAGTTGTTGAAATTATCTGATGAGGATTTTAAATCAGCTGTAATAAAAGCCCTGGACAATCAATTACAAGTCCTCTGTAACAAATAAAAAAAAATAAAAAATATCACCTAAAACATAGGTGTTAAAGACACAAGAACCAAATGTAAATTATAAAGAGAGAAAATACAGTACTAGAAATTAAAAACTCAATGTATAGACTCAGTAGTGGAGTAGAGATAATAGAAGATAAAATCAGTGAACAACATGAGATCCAAGATAGTGGAGGAGTAAGTGGAAACTATACTAACCTTCTCCCAGGACCATTGTGAAACTACAACTAAATTGTAGAGAAATCATCCTGAATAACCAACTAAGCACCAGCTGGAGAGAAGCCTTATAACGATGGAAAGACAGAAGAAACAACTTTATCACAATGAGATTGGCAGGGGGTGTGGAGGAGGCACAAGAGGGCTGGCTGGATTTCCACGTACCATACCTAAAATTCCAAGGGATATTTTACCATCGGCCTTGCGGGGGGGGGGGTGCGGTTCTTCCTGAGAAGTATGGCATCTAAACCCCAAGCTGGTCTCCCCAGCATACATCCAGAAAGAAACCCAGATAACATCCAGCTGTGGAAAGTAGCAGCGTTTCTGCCTGCCAGGAGAAGGTGACTGAAGATGTAAAGGGCCTTCTGAAGAGCCAATGAACAAAATATTGTTTGCGGCCACTTACCCTGGGCTCTGGCAGAGGGAGGGAAGAGTGGACTAGAGACACTTGAGGTGAATCTGGGGTTTGTAGCTCTGAAGAGAGAACTGAAGGAACAGCGATCAGGATCCCTGTGCTATCATTCCTCACACTGCAGAAAGCCATCTTTCTGAGGCAGAGCATTCCTCTCCAAGAGGCAACATCAGAAGGGGACACAATAGCCCCACTCACAGTAATTACTCTGCCACATTCGGTGGTACTTAAGCTGTGCTACTGTTTATAGCTTGAGGCTATACCATTATTTAATAACTAAGGCAGAAATTACAAAGAAGCAGGCAAAATGGGAAGACTAAGAAACAGACCCCAAATGAATGAACAAGAGAATCCTCAAGAAGAAGAACTAGATGAAATGGAGGCAAACAATTTATCGAATAGAAAGTTTAGAGTAATGATTATAGGATACAAAACAGCATGAAAGAAAGACATAGAAACATACAAAAGGACCAGTCATAGATAAAAAGTGCAATATCTGAAATAAATAATACACTGGATGGAATAAACAGTAGGTTAGATGAAGCAGAGGATCAAATCAGTGCTTTGGAAGACAAGGTTGAAAAATAATCCTAGGCAGAGCAAAAAAAAAAAAAAAAAAAGAGCTTAAGAAACATTTTGGACAACATGAAACATAACAACATTTGCATCATGGAAATACCAGGAGAAAAAAGGAAGCAGGAATCGAGAACTTATTTGAAGTAATAGTGACCAAAAACTTCCCTAATCTAATGAAGGAAAAAGACACACAAGTCCAGGAAGCTCAGAGTCCCAAAGAAGTAGGGCCCAAAGAGGCCATCTAAACACATCATAATTAAAATGACAAGGCTTAAAGACAACTAGAGAGTCCTAAAAGCTGCAAGAGAAAAGCAGGTACTTACATACAAGGGAGCACCAATTACACTTTCATCTGATTTCTCAATAGAAATGTTTCAGTCCAGAAGGGAGTGGTATGAAATATTCAAGGTGATGAAAAGCAAGGACACACAGCCAAGGCTACTTTACCCATCAAGGCTTTCATTAAAAATCAAAGGAGAAATAAGAAGCTTATCAAACAAGAAAACGCTAAAGGAGTTCGTTAACTTCAAACCAGTACTGCAATATATGTTAAAGGGCTTACTTTAAGAAGAAGAAAAAGAGAAAAAAAAAAAAAACAGAGGAAAATAGTCTAACAATAAAAGAACACCAAGTGCATATCAATTAATAATCACCTTAAATTTAAATGGCTTAAATGGTCCAACCAATAGACATAGGGTATCTCCACTTCACACCAGTCAGTATAGCCATGATAAACAAATCAACAAACAACAAGTACTGGCGAGGTTGTGGAGAAAAGGGAACCATAGTACACTATTAGTGGGAATGCAGACTAGTGCAGCCACTGTGGAAAACAGTTTGGAATTTCCTCAAAAACCTAAAAATGGAACTATCCTTTGGCCCAGCAATTCCACTTCTGGGGTTATACCCTAAGAATCATGAAACACCAATTAAAAAGAACCTATGCACCCCAATGTTCATGGCAGCACAATTTATAATAGCCAAGTGCTGGAAGCAATCTTAAGTGCCCATCAGTAAATGAGTGGATCATAAAACTATGGTACATTTGCCCTGGCTGGTGTGTCTCAGTGGATTGAGCACCAACCTGTGAACCAAAGGGGCCAGTTCAATTCCCAGTCAGGACACATGCCTGGGTAGTGGGCCAGGACCCCCTGGGGGACAAGCGAGAAGCAACCACACATTGATGTTTCTTTCTCTCTCCTTTCCCCTCTCTCTAAAAATAAGTAATTAAAATCTTTAAAAAAAAATCTATGGTACATTTACACAATGGAGTAGTGTGCAACAGAAAGGAAGAAAGCTACTGCCCTTTGCAACATCATGGATGGAACTGGAGAGCATTATGGTAAGTTAAATAAGCTAGACAATGAAAGACAAATACCATACGATTTCAGCTATACGTGGAACCTAATCAACAAAACAAACAAGCAAGAAAAATATAACCAGTGACATTGAAATAAAGCACAAACTGACAGTAACCAGAGGGAAGGCTGGAGGGGAGTAATGGGGGAAAAGAAAGGGAAGGTTCAAGTCAAGGGACATGTATCAAGGCCCCATGGACAAAGCCAAAGTGGGGAAGGATTTAGGATGGGGTGGGTGGGGCAGGGGAAAGTGGTGGCAGGAAAATGGAGACAACTGTACTTGAACTACAGTAAAAAATATATATATATGTATATTTTAAAAAAGACATAGTGTACCTTAAGAAAACAAGACCCATATATACTGCCTCCAAGAGACCCATCTCAGATCGAAAGATAAACACAGATTAAAAGTAAAGGGATGGAAAAATATGTTTCATGCAAATAGAAAGGAACAAAAAAACCTTTGGTAGCAATACTTCTGTCTGACAAAAGAGGCTTGAAACCCCAGGATATAGTAAGAGACAAAGAAGAACACTACGATATGATAAAGGGAACAATCCAACAAGAGGAAACAACCCTAGTGAAACTTTACACACCCAAAGTAGGAGCAGCTAAATATGTAAAGCAAATCTTGATGGACATAAAGGGAGAGATGAATAGAAATACAGTCATAGTAGGGGATTTTTAACACTCCATTGATTTCAATGGATAGATCTTAGACAGAAAATCAACAAGGAAACAACAGCCTTAAATGACACATTAGATCAAATTGATTTAATTGATATCTTAAGAGCATTTTATCCCAAAGCAGATTCTATATACTATACACTTTTCAAGTGCACACAGAACATTTTCTAGGGTAGGCTACATTTTAGGACACAAAGCAAGTCTTAATAAGTTCAAGAAAATTGAAATCATATTAAGCATTTTCTCTTACCACAATGCTATGAAACTACATATTGATCAAAAAAGGAAAAATACAGAAACATGGAAGCTAAATAATATGTTATTAAACAATGAATGGGTCAACAACAAGGTCAAGGGAGAAATCAAAATATACCTTGATACAAATGAAAGTGAGGACACAACAATTCAAAATCTGTAGGACACTGGGAAAGCAATCCTAAAAGGAAAATTCATAACATTATTGGCCTATCTCACAAAAGCAATAAAAAGCTGAAGTAAACAACCTAACTTCACACTTAAAGGAACTTGGAACAAAAAAATCAAAGCCCAACGTGAATAGAAATAAAGGAAATAATAAAGATCAGAGCAGAAATAGATGAAATAAAGTCTGAAAAAATGATACAAAAGATCAATGAATCCAAGAGCTGGTTTGTTGAACAGATACAGAAGATAGACAAAGCTTTAAACATAATCATTGAGGAAAAAAAGAGAAAAGGCCCAAATAAATAAAATCAGAAATGAAAAAGGAGAAATAACATCTGACCCCCAAGAAATACAAAGGATTGTAAGAAAATGTGAACAATTATATGTGAACAAACTGGACAACCTGGATGAAATGGATAAATTCCTAGAAACATACAATCTTCCAAACCTAAATCAGGAAGAATCAGATAATCTGAATAGACAGATTGCACCTAATGAAAGTGAAGCACTAATCAAAAAACTTCCCAAAAACAAAAGCCCTGGATCGGATGGCTTCACAGGTGAATTCTATCAAACACTCTGATAAGAACTAACACCTCTCCTTCTCAAACTTTTCACAAAATACCAAAGGGGGGACAGTTCCCAAACTCATTTTATGAGGTGAGTGGTATCCTCATTCTAAAACCAGATAAAGACACTACAAAGAAAGAAAAATATAGGCCAATATCCCAGATGAACATAGATGCTAAAATCATCAACAAAATATTAGCAAACCAAATACAACAATGCATCTAAAAAATCATACACCATGCTCACGTGGGATTTATTCTGGGAATGCAAAGATGGTAAACATTTCCAAATAAATGTGATACACCACATAAACAAAATGAAGGATAAAAACCACATGATCATATCAACAGATGCAGAAAATGCATTTGATAAAATCCAGCACCCACTTATGATTAAAAACTCTCAGCAAAGTATGATTAAAGGAAACATACCTAAACATAAAAAAGGCCACATACCACAAACCCACTGCCAGCATCATACTCAATGGGCAAAAATTACAAATGTTCCCCTTAAAATTGAACAAGACAGGGATGTCTGCTTTCACCTCTCTTATTCAACATAGTACTGGAAGTCCTAGCCACAGAAATCAGACAAGAATAAGAAATAAAAAATATCCAAACTGTAAAGGAAGAAGTAAACCTGTCTTTATTTGCAGATGACATGATACTGGACATGAAGAACCCCAAATATTCCACCGAGAAATTACTAGAACTGATAAATGAATTCAGCAAAGGATCAGGATACAAAATGAATACCCAGAAACCCATTGTACTTTATTTGCCAATAATGAACTAACAGAAGGGGAAATTAAGAACACAGTTGCTACAAAAAGAATAAAGTACTGAGGAATAAACCTAAGGTTGTAAAAGACCTGTACTTGGAGAACTACAGAACACTGAAGAAAGAAATTGAAGAAGATACAAATAAGTGGAAGTACATACCATGTTCATGGGTAGTAGGAATTAACATTATTATAATGTCCATACTACCCAAAGCAACCTATAAATTAATTGCAATTCTGATCAAGATTACAATGACATATTTCACAGAGCTAGAACAAATATTTCAAAAATGCATATGAAACTGCAAAAGGCCCCAAATAGCAATAGCAATCTTGAGAAAGAAGTAAAAAGAGGAATCACACTACCTAATATGTAATTAAACTATAAGGCCACAGTAATCAAAACAGCAAAGTACTGGTGTAAAAACAGACACATAGATCAATGGAACAGAACAGAGAGCCCAGAAATAAACCCAGACCTTTATAGTCAATTAATATTCAATAGAGGAAGCAGGCACATACTATGGGCTAAAGATAGTTTATTCAATAAATGGTTTTAGGAAAGTTGGACAGATACATGCATAAAAATGCAACTAGACCACCTTAACACCACACACAAGAGTGAATTCATAATGAATCAAATACTTAAATGTTAGACCTGAAACCATAAAAATAATAGAAGAAAACATAGACAGCAAAATCTTGGATATTGCTGGTAGCAATATTTTATCAGATAGCTCCCCAGGCAAGGGAAATAAACAAAAATAAAAGAACAAATGGAACTACGTCAAACTAAAACATTTTTGCACACACAGTAAAGGAAATCATCAACAAAATACAACCCACAGAATGGGAGAAATATTCACTGATACATCTAAGGGGTTAATATCCAAAATTTAGAAAGAACTTAGAAAACTCAACACATACAAAAATACCCCAAACCCAATGGTAAAAAATGGGCAAAGGACCTGAATAGACACTTCTCCAAAGAGGACATACAGATGGCCAATGGACATATGAAAAGATGCTCAGTGTCACTACTCATCAGAGAAATGCAGATTCAAACCACAATGAGATATCATTTCACAACCATCAGAATGGTTATTATCAATATATCAATGAACAAGTGCTGGTGAGGATGTGAAGATAGTTGAACACTTTTGCACTGTTGGTAGGAATGCAGACTGGTGCAGCCACTGTGGAAAGTGGTATGGAGATACCTCAAAAAATTAAAAATGGATCTGCCTTTTGAACCAGTGTTCCCACTTCTGGGAATATATCCAAAAGGAACCAAAAACACTAATTTGAAAGAACCTAAGCAACCCTATATTCATTGCAGCATTATTTACAATTGCCAAGATATAGAAGCAGCCCAAGTGTCCATCACCTGGATGGATGCATGGGTAAAACAACTATGGAAAATTTACACAATGGAATATTACTCGGCTGTACAAAATAAGAAAATTTTACCCTTTGTGATACTAGGGATGGACCTGTAGAACATTATGTTAAGTGAGATGAGCCAGTCAAAGAAAGACAAATACCATATGATTTCACTCATATATGAAATCTAATCAACAAACTAAACTAACATGGAAAATGGAGACAGACTCATAAATAAGAGAGCAGGATAACAATTAAGGGCAGGGGACTTTAGAGGATAGAGGGACTGAGCAAAAAAAAAAAAAAAAAAAAAAGGACTCATGGACATGGACAACAGTGTGGCAACTGGCTGCAGGATTGGTGTATAAGGGTACTAAATGGTAATGGAAAAAATGCAGTGAAGATTTTAAGAAAAGAAACAATGAAATCAGTGAAGACATCACATCTAGGTTAGAGATTTATGAATGGTTATTACTGCCTTTTTAATACTTTAAAAATATACCCCACATTTTCATCTACTATCCTGTTATTATTGTAAGAAAAAACAATAGTAAAATACAAAAATAAGATAAAATCAGTGACCACGAGAGCATATCAATATAATTAATCTAAAAAAAAAAACAAAAAAACAAAAGTGGGTATAAAGAAGGAGCAGAAGCCCTGGCTGGTGTGGCTCAGTAGATTGAGTGCCAGTCTGCGAACTAAAGGGTCTCTGGTTGGATTCCCAGTCAGAGCATGTGCCTGGATTGTGGGCCAGTGTCCCCAGTAGGGGGTAAATGGGAGGCAACCATACATTGATGTTTCTCCCTCTCTTTTTCGCCCTCTGTTCCCCTCTCCTAAAAATTAAATAAATAAAAATCTTTTTAAAAAGCAGCAGAAGAGGAAGAGGAAACACAATAAAAGGAGGAATAGGAGAAATCAATCAATATAATCCAATATAGCAACAAACTCAAGAAGAAAAATGACATAGCTTTATTAGCTGACACAGAAAAAGTACTTGAGAAAGTTCAACACCAAAGTTCAAGTTAGGAATAAAGGGAAATTACCTCAGTTTGATTAAGCGCTACTGTAAAACACATACAGCTAATTCATACTTAATGGTAAAAGTCTGAATGACTTTCCTCTAAGAATGGAAACAAGGCCAGGATGTTTACTCTTACCACTCTTATTTAGTATATTACTGCAGGCTCTAGCCACTTCAGTAAGGCATACAAATTAGAAAGGGAGATATAAAAATGCCTTTATTTGCAGATGACATGATTGTCGATATAGAAAGTCCCAATTAACCAACAAAAAACTCCTAAAATTGATAAGTGAGTTCAGTAATATTTCAAGATAAAAGATCAACACAGAAAATTCAAGTATATTTATATATACTAATAACATGAAAAAACTGAAAAATAGAAAACATAATACCATTTCCATTTACAATCATCCCAAAGATAAAAGAATACTTATATGCATCTTAAAATATTTATGTTTTATATTCTAATTTTTATGAAGTGTTCCTAAAAAGAAATCAAAAGAAAACCTAAATAAATGAAGAGATAGTCTCTATTTTAGGATAAGACTCAACATAAAAGTGTCAACTACCCCCAAATTCATCTGTAGGCTTAATGAAATCCCATTAGTTTTTTTTTTTTATAGGTATGGACAAGTTTTTCCTAAAATGTATATGGAAAAGTACAGATGTAGAATAGATAAGACGATCTTAACAAATAAGAAAGTGGGAGGGATCACTCTCTTTAGGGCTATTATATAACTGCAATATTAAAAATAGTGTGGTATTGGCAGAGGGATTGATGCATAGGTCAACAGAACAGAATAGAAGACCTAGAAATAGTCCCACACAAATATTCCCAACTAATTTTTTAAAATTTTCATTTTTTTTTATTTTAAAGAGAAGGGTGGGGAGGGAGAGAGAAACACTGATTTGTTGTTTCATTTATTTATGCATTCATTGATTGATTCTTGTATATGACTGGGACACATATCTGCAATCTTGGCATATCAGGATAACACTCTAACCAACTGAGATACACAGCCAGGGCTCCAACTAATTTTGACACAAAATACAAACACAAAATATGGATGATAGCCTTTCAATAGAAAAATGTTAGATGATTAGATATCCATAGACAAAATAATAAACCTGACCCAGTTGTCACATCTTATATAAAAGTTAACCACTAAATATAAAGCAAGAAGTATAGATCCTTTTAGAAAAAAATAGAATAAAATAGTCAAGATTTAGATCTAGGCAAAGAGTTCATAGGCTTGGCAGCAAAATCATAATCAAAGGGAGAATTCCTACATTGGACCTCATTAAAATTAAAAATTTTCCCTTGCCTGGGTAGCTTAGATGGTTAGAGCATTGTTCTGATATGCCAAGTTGCAGATTTAATGCCTGGTCAGATCACATACAAGAATCAACCAATGAATGCATCAATACATGGAACAACAACTAGGTGTTTCTCTCTTTTTCTCTTTCTTGTCATCTCTTTCTAAAATCAATACATATATGAAATAAAATTAGAAGCTTTTATTATATAAAAATTTATATGAAGAGGATGAAAAGACAGTCAGCAGATGGAGAAAATATTTGCAAAATACACATCTGACAGAAGTCTAGTATCTAGAATATATAAAGAAGCTGTAAAACTCAACAACATTAAGACAAAACAACAATAACAAAACAATCCAATTTAAAAAGAAAATATCAAGAAAACATAACAGATGGCAAATAAGAACATGAAAGGATGGTCACCATCAATAGCCATCAAGGAAATGCAAATTAAAACAATAAAATTTCACTACACACCAAACAGAATGGCTAAACTAAAAATAGTGACAACAAAAGTTGACAGGAATGCGGTAACTGATCACTCATATATTACTGGTGGCAACACAAAATGATACAGTTACTGTGGAAAACAGTTTGCAGTTTCTTACAAAGCTGAACATGTAAACATGCAATCCAATAATTAATTGTACTGTTGACAATTATCCCAGAGAAATAAAAATTGAATGCTCACATTAAAGCTTGTAGACAAATATTCATAGCAGTTTCATTTGAAATAGCACCAAAATGAAAACTACCCATATGTCCTTCAACAGGGGAGTGGTTAAAAAAGAAATATGGGAGAAATTCAAGATGGCAAAGGAGTGAGTGGAACCCACACTGACCTCCTCCCAGGACAAATCTGGAATTACAACTAAATTGTGGAGAAATCACCTGGAAAACAACTGAACAATAGTGACAGAGGAATCTTAAAACCGTGGACGCACAGAGGAATCGGCTTGAGCACAACATAACTGGTAAGGAGTGCAGTAGAGGCACGAGCAGGTGGGCTAGGCACTGACCGGTGGCAGCACCAGTAGGATATTGAAATGGCTGGTTTGAACCCCCTGAGAAGAGCAGGGTCTAAACCATAAGCGGGAATCTCCAGCCTACAACACCAGGGCCCAAAAAGCACAGAGACAACAGCCAGCTGCAAAAAGCATAGCAGTGCTCTCTGCAAGAGACAGCTGGCTGGGGACATAAGAAGCTGTTTAAAGGACTAAAGCAAAAATTTGTAGTGGAAGCCACTTACCCTGGTATCTGGCAAAGGTGGGGGCAGAGTGGGCTAGAGACGCCTGTGGAGAGACTATGGAGGGAGGCTTTGGGCAGAGGACTGAGAAAGTGGACGGTGGGGTCCCAGTGCCGATTCACCCTCCACTCCACAACTGCCATCTTGCTTAGGCAGACTACTCCCCTGAGCAGAAGCAGCAGCATGAAAGGACACAATAGCCACACTTCCAGGAAGCTCGGCCCCTGCCTGGTGTTGTGCAAGCCCAAGTATTAAGTATAGAGTGGCAGTCACAGATAGTAGATCCCTGGCAAGAGCAGACATGGGGTGGTCTAGAGACACTTGAGGAAAGTCTGGAAATTGAGGCGTTGGAGAGAGAACTGATGGAGTAGCTAGGGGTATCCCAGTGCTGACTTGTCTCCAACAAGGCAGCAGTGATCTTGCACAGGCAGACTACTCCCCTGAGTGGCAGCAGTGTGAAAGGACCCAATAGCCCGATGCACAGGAGGGGTTCTGCCTGGCCCTAACTGCTGAAGGCAGAGTGACTAGATTAACAACTGGAAGAGACACTCATGGACAGTAGATTCCTGGAAGTCTCAAACAGACTACCTAAGTTCAGACAGGATCAACAGCTGATATCATCAGAGGCAAAGAAAGAAAAGAAAAGAAAAGAAAAGAAAAGAAAAGAAAAGAAAAGAAAAGAAAAGAAAAGAAAAGAAAAGAAAGAAGGAAGGAAGGAAGGAAGGAAGGAAGGAAGGAAGAAAGCATTCACCTACCATAAAAGTTCACACCACAAAGTCAGAAAATCAAGACAGATTAATTTAAGAAGAATCTCACAAATAATGGGAAGAAAAAGAAACACACAGAAATCAAAGGGAAAGGAGGAATCCCCAGAGGAGAACTAAATGAAATAGATGCAAGTAAACTATCAGATATTGAGTTCAAAACAACGATTCTAAGGAAGCTCAGGGAGCTCAAAGAGAATTACCTAAAACTACAGGGAAACAATGAGGAACTTACTGCAAACTATATCAGCATTAAAAAAGACATAGAAACTATTAATAAGAGACAAGAGGAAATAAAGGATACAATTTCCGATTTGAAGAACACCGTAGAAGGAATTAAAAGCAGGCTTGATGAAGCAGGGGATCAAATCAGTGAGCTGGAGAACAAGGTAGACAAAAACTCTGAGAAAGAGCAAGAAATTGAAAAAAGACTCAAAAAGAATGAAGAGGTGTTGAGGGAAATGCAGGACAACGTGAAACATAATACTATCCATAGAATAGGGAAACCAGAAGGAGAAGAGGAGGAATGGATAGAGAAACTGCTTGAACAGTAATGATGGAAAACTTCCTTAATTGGAGGAGAGAAATAGTCAAACAAGTCCAAGAAGCACAGCAGGCCCCATTCAAGAGGAACCCTGTGAGGCCCACTCCAAGACACATCATCAGGAAAATGGCAAATATCAAAGACAAAGAGAGGATCCTAAAGGCACCAATGGAGAAACATGTAGTAACATAAAAGGGAGCCCCAAGATGGCTAGCAGCTGACTTCTCAGCAGGAACACTAAAAGCCAGAAGGGAATGGCAAGAAATATTCCAAGTCATGAAAAGCAAAAACCTGCAACCAATACTGCTCTACCCTGCAAGGCTCTCAATGAAAATGGAAGGTGAAGTAAGAGTTTCCCAGACAAAAGAAAACTAAAAGAATACATGTCCACCAAACCAGCACTACAAAATATACTAAAGGAACTGGTTTAAGAAGATGAAGAAAAAACATGAGAAAGAGAGGATCATTGGTACAAAGGGAAAAAATGAATAAGAACCTATCAATAATAACTTTAAATGAAAATGGATTAATGTCCCAATCAAAAGATATAGATAGCTGAATGGATAATAAAACATGATCCACACATATGCTGCCTACAAGAGACCCACCTCAGAACAAAGGACCTACACACACTGAAAGCAAAGGGATGAAAAAAAATATTCCAAGCAAATGGACAGGCAAAAAAAGCAGGGGTAGTAATACTTATATCAGACAAAATAGATTTCAAAATAGAGGCCATTAAATAGGCCCAGAAGGACACTTTATAATACTCAAAGGAAGAAACCATGTCTAGAAATAGACATTGTAAACTTATATGCTCCCAACATAGGAGCACAAAAACATATCAGTAAAATCTTGGACGACTTCAAGAAAGATATAAGCAGCAACACACTGATAGTGCGAGATTTTAACACCTCACTGTCAAAAAAGGCTATCTTCCAGACAAAACATCAACAAGGATATTGTGGAACTAAACAACGCATTAGATCAAATGGACTTAACTGACATATATAGAACTTTTCATCCCAAAGAAGCAAAGTACACCCTCTTTTCAAATGCATACTGAACATTTTAAAGATAGACCACATGATAGAACTCAAAATAAGCCTCAACAAATTCAGGAAAATTGAAATCATAACGAGGATTTCCTCACACAACAAGGGCTTGAAACTAGACTCCAACCTCAAGGAAAAAACTAAAAAACATTCAAATTCATGGAGGCTGAATGGCACACAGTTAAACAATGAATGGGTCAATAATGAGATAAGAGAAGAAATCAAAATTTCCACACTGAAAATGAACACACAACAGTGTAAAACCTGTCGGACACAGCGAAGGCAGTCCTGAGAGGGAAGTTCATACCTATACAGGCCTACGTCAAAAAGACAGAAACATTTCAAATAAGTGACCTAACCCTACACCTTCAAGGACTGGAGAAACAACAACAAACAAAGCCCAGACCAACTAGAAGAAAGGAAATAATCAAGACCAGAGAAGAATTGAAAGACATAGAGACTAAAAGAGCAATTCAAAGGATCAACCAATCAGGGAGCTGGGTCTCTGAATAAATATAAAAAAAAAAAAAATTGACAAGCCTTTAAGTAGATTCATCAAGATAAAAATGGAGAGGACCCAAATAAATACTATCAGAGATGAAAGAGGAGAAATAACAACTGATACCACAGAAATACAAATGATTGTTAAGATATTACTGTGGAAAATTATATGCCAATATATTTGAACACCTGGGTGAAATGGACGAATTTCTAGAAAAGTATAACCTTCCAACACTGAATGAAGAAGAAGCAGAAAGCCTAAATAGACCAGTAACAGCTGGTGAAATTGAAACAGTAATTAAATAACTCCTTGCAAAGAAAAGCCCTGGACTGGACAGTTTCACAGAATTTTACAAAACATTTAAGGAAGAGCTAACCCCTGTCCTTCTCAGACTATTCCAAAAATCCAAGGAAAGAGAAGACTCCCAAATTCTTTTTATGATCCTAATCCAAAAACCAGAGAAAGACACAACGAAGAAAGAAAACTACAGGCCAATATCACTGATGAACATAGATGCTAAAATCCTCAACAAAATATTGGCAAACCGCATCCAGCAATACATTAAAAAGATTATCTGTCATGATGAAGTGGGATTCATCCCAGAGATGCAAGGATGGTTCAATATTTGCAAATCAATACACGTGATACATCACATAAACAAAAGGAAAGACAAAAAGCACATGATCATCTCAATAGATGTGGAAAAAACATTTGATAAGGTACAGCACCCATTTATGATAAAAACAAATCAGCAGAGTGGGAATAAAAAGGGAATACCTCAATAAATAAAGATCATATATGAAAAACCTACAGCCAACCTCATACTCAATGGGCAAAAACTAAAAGCTTTCTCACTAAGATCGGGAACAAAGCAAGGGTGTCCGCTTTCACCATTTCTATTCAACATAGTATTGGAAGTCCTATCCACAGTGATCAGACAAGAAAAAGAAATAAAAGGTCTCCAAATTGGAAAGGAGGAAGTAAAATTATCATTGTTTGCAGATGACATGATAGTGTACATAGAAAACCCCATAGAATCTACTAAAAACTTCTCAATCTAACAAGTGAATTTGGCAAAACAGTAGGATGCAAAGTCAATATTCAGAAATATAGGCATTTTTGTATACTGACAAGGAAATATGAGAAGCAGAAATCAGAAATAAATCCCATTTTCTATAACAACAAGAAAAATAAAGTACCCAGGAATAAACTTAACCAAGGAGGTAAATGACTGGTACGCAGAGAACTATACAACAATGAAGAAAGAAATTAAGGAAGACACAAATAAATGGAAGCATATACCATGTTCATGGACTGGAAGAATTAACATCATCAAAAGGCCCATACTACCCAAAGCAATTATAGATTCAATGCAATACCTATTAAAATACCAATGATGTATTTCCAAGACATAGAAAAAACATTTAAAAAATGTATATGGAACCATAAACAACCCCAAATAACTGCAGCACTTTTGAGAAAGAAAAACAAAGTAGGATGGATCACAATATCTCACATCAAACTATATTACAAGGCCACTGTAACCAAAACAGTCTGGTACTGGCATAAGAACAGAGACATAGATCAATGTAACAGAATAGAGAGCTCAGAAATAAGCCCATGTCTCTATGATCTATTAACATTTGACAAAGGGGGCAGAATCATAAAATGGAGTGAAAATAGCCTCTTCAACAAGTGGTGTTGGGAGAGCTGGACAGTTACATGAAAAAAATTGAAATTTGATCATCAACTTACACCATACACAAAAATAAACTCAAGATGGATAAAAGACTTAAATGTAAGTCACAACACCATACAAGTCCTAGAGAAGAACATAGGCAAGAAACTCTAAGGTATCTGACGCAGCAATATTTTCATTGATATGTCCCCTAGAGCAAAGTACATAAAGGAAAAAATAAACAAATGGGACTTCATCAAAATAAGAAGCTTCTGCACGGCTAACAAAAACATCAGCAAAATGAAAAGGGAGCCAACCATATGGGAAAATATATTTGCCAATGATACCTCAGATAGGGGTTTGATGTTCAAAATATATAAAGAACTCACAGAATTCCACTCCAGGAAGACTAACAATCCAATTAAAAAAATGGGCAAAGGACCTGAAGAGACACCTCTCCAAGGAGGGCATGCACAGGGCCCATTTGAAAGGATGCCCATCATTACTTGCCATCAGAGAAATGCAAATTAAAGCCACAGTGAGCTACCACTTTACACAAGTCAGAATGGCCACCATAAATAAATCAGCACACAATGATGGTGCTGACAAGGTTATGGAGAAAAGGGAACTCCAATACACTCTTAATGGGAATACAGACTGGTGAAGCCACTGTGGAAAACGGTTTGGAATTTCTTCAAAAAGTGAAAAATGGAACTTTTTTTTTGACCCAGCAATTCCACTGCTGGGATTATTCCTGAATTATCCCAAAACATCAATTCAAAAGAACCTATGTGCCCCAATGTTCATAGCAGCGCAATTTATAATAGCCAAGTGCTGGAAGCAGCCTAATTGCCCATCAGTAAATGAGTGGATCAAAAACTATGGTACATTCACACAATGGACTACTATGCAGCAGAAAGAAAGAGCTACTACCCTTCATGACAACATGGATGGAACTTGAGAGCATTTTGATACATGAAATAAGCCTGGCGGTGAAAGACAAATACCATATGATCTCACCTATAAGTTGAACCTAATCATCAAAGCAAGCAGGCAAGGAAAATATGACTAGCAACATTGGAAAAAAAGAACAAACCAATAGGGACAGAAGGGAGGGAAGGAAGGGGATATGGGGGAGAGGAAAAGGAAGGGTCAGATCATGGAACAGGTGTGAGGGACACATGGACGAAGCCAAAGTGGAGAAGGATTGAGTGGGGGAGGTGTGAGTTGTTCGGGAAGGGGAGAGTGGTGCCGAGTAAATGGAGACAAATGTATTGGAACAATAAAAAAATTAAAAAATTTAAAAAAAGAAATCTGTTATATATGTCCCATAGCATACTACTTAGCAATCATAAGGACAGAGGTACTGATGCAAATAACAACTTTGATGATTGTCCAGGGAATTATCCTGAATGAAAAAGACCAATACCAAAGATTACAAGATTACATACTATCTCATTCTACTTATATAAGATTTTTGAAATGACAAAAATTTTTTTAAATAACTAAAAAATGAATGGTTCCCAAGAGTTAGAAATGTTGGGATAGGGACAAGAATAAGGGAGGTGTTATAAATGAACAACATTAGATATCTTGTGGTAATGGAAGTCTTCAGTGTCTTGACTTTAGTGGTGAACAGACAGACATGCATATGTGATAAAACTGTAGGGAATTAAATATGTACATGAATATAAGTAAAACTGGGGAAATCTGAATGAGATTGGTGAATTACATCAATTTCAATAACCTGATTGTGATATTGTGCAAAATTTTTTTATAGTTTTTTAAAATTTTTCTGCAAAATGTTATCTTTGGGGGAAATCAGGTATCGTAGGCAGAAATGTCATCCCCCCAACATATCCATATAATAATCCCTGGCACCTGTGAGTATGTTCTTTGAATGACAAAAGGGACTTTGCATATGTGATTAAGGATCTTTGAACAATGAGATTTTGCTGGATATTTTGGGTAGGTTCAATGTAATCACAAGGTCTTTATAAGGGAAAGAGAGAGACAGAAGAGTCAAAGAAGTGAATGTGACTATGGAAGCAGAGATTACAGTGATGCTATTACTGGCTGAGGGCCAGGAGCTAAGGAATGAGAGCAGCCCCTAAAGACAGAAAAAGGAAGAAAACAGATTCTCCTCCAGAGCCACCAGAAGGAATGCAGTCATGGAAATCATTTTGATCTTAGCCTAGCCTAATAAAACCCATTTTGGACTTCTGACATGCAAAATGATCCAATACTAAATTTGTGTTGCATCAAGCCACTAAGCATGTGGTTATTTGTTATAGCAGCAATAAGAAATTAATATACTGGATAAAGTGCATACATTCCTATATTAGTCCTCTGTATTATTCCTTAAAATTTCACATAAATCTATACTTAGCTGAGCAAAAATTTCCATTAGAATAGTATGAATCTAATTTCTGATATGAATAATGTTGATTTGAGTTGTCTTAAAGCATGAAACCAAGACAGAAAGATAATGTGAAGGGAGAGAAAAGAAAATTTCTCTCTTGTTTGGTGAGACTTATGACAGTGTCTGACTTTTTCTTCTTGAAATAAATAATTATTTATTGCTGGCATTTGTATAGCTCCTTTTCTACACTTCCTACATTCCTCCTTCTAGTACAGTAAGTATAGTAATAAAATATGGGGGCTGGGGTTAAAATGCCTCAGTTAATATTCTAGCATCATTCAAGGGCTGTGAAATCTTGAGCAAATTTTAGGTTTCTCCATTGTAAATTAGTAATTGTATCTCCTTCAAAGGCAGTTCTAAATAATTATTTCTGGGAACATTGTTGTGGTATATCAGAACCCAGTTCTGTGTATATCCCTAAATTCTCCAGGACCTCTTAATCACTCTTTTTCCTTCTAGCTTCTCATCTTCAAAAAATCTGTCTATAACCCTGTAGTAAAACACTTTTGAAATGACTGTCAATAACATGCTTCCTAGTATCCATACCTTTTGTAGCCCCCTGCCTTAGAGTGAGCTCTGGAGGTGGTGACTTGCTTTTATTGAAGAGAGTATGGCAAAATAATGGGATGACACCTCAAATATTAGTTTATCTGGTTGCTTAAATTTTGAGTGCCCTGTCTCTTGCTCTTCTTATCTGCTCATGCTGACAAAGCAAGGTGCCGTGATATCAGCTGCCCTGTGGGGAGGCCATGAGGCATAGAACGGAGAGCATTCAGCCAGAGAGCAGATTTCCATCTGCTGCTGTTGCTTCAGCACTCATACCACTCAACAAGGTCTCCTCTGAAAATGCGAATGTCCACTAGTATTAGTGGCTTATTGGAAAAATAGAAGGCAATGAGTACCTGAAACCCTTTGTCCAAAAGTCCACAAGGAAATGAATCCTGCCAAAAATCATGTAAGTGAGCATGGAAGGAGAATCTTCCCCCCCTAGAGACTTAGGATGAGACAATAGCCATGGCCAACTCCTTGACTGTACCCTGCAGGAGATCCTGAGCCAGAAGAAGACACAGCTGAACCACACTGAGAACCCTTACCTACACACACCATAAGATAATACATGTTGTTTTAATTTATGACATTCTGGGGATAATTTGTTATGCAGCAATAGATAAATAATATGATCTCCATCTTTATAGTATTCATGGGCATTAAAGAAGAAAACAGTGGCAAAACCAAACAGTTACTTTCTTCATGCAGTAGAGAGAAGTGATCTGAATGAGTGACCTCTCGTTCTGTCTAGAAGCTGGAAGTGTCAAAAGTATAAATAAACATATTTATGGTAAATAGCATAGATCTGTGAATAAATCCCGATAAAAATGGTCAGAACTGTCTATATAAAAAAGAATTAACCAAGATTAATCTATCTTTGGTGGAATTTCAATCAGAGTAACAACATAGAATATGTTAGGTGAGTTTAATGATTGGGAAGGATTTGGTAAATAGATAGACTGCTATATATTTGCAGATCTGTCCAGAACAAGCTTCTTCTAGTCAGTTTTCTTCACAGTTTCTACTTTTTTTTTCTTCTGAAACCGCATATTTTTTCCGAAGAGAAATTATTTTTCCTTGTGTGTGGCAGTGGTATTTATCTTGGGTGTGGGGTGTGAGATCTTCCTGAAAGAACAACGGCTGCCATGTTTGTGTGATGAATACTGACACTACATAATTTCTTAGTGTTATAAAAATAGGCATTCTTTTATCTCTTTTGCTATATAACAAGATTTGCCACTGAAATACCTCTTAGCATTTGCGATAGGTTTGTACTCCTTCAACAACTTTAGGTACAAAATAAGGTGTCCTTTTTTTAGAGGTGTAAATTATTGTGATTCAGAGTCCAGACCATTCGTTTCTCCCAAGGACCCCAAAGACTTAAGTATGAGAACTATACAAGGACTCAGTGGAGTTTATATTGTTAACTACTTCCTTGCTGAAAAAAAATTTCAAAAAGAAAAGTAATATTATTCCACCAAAGATCTTTCTTTTTTTCTCTGCTCTTTTTTTTTAAATCATTTTATTCTATTACAGTTGTCTCAATTTTTTCCCTCTTTGCCCTCCTCCACCCATCCCACCTGGCCTCTCGCTCCCACAGTCAATTCCCACTCTGTTGTCCATGTCCATGGGTCACTTATTCATGTTCTTTGTTTAGTCTCTTCTCCTTCTTTCCACCATTGTCCTCTTTCCCCATCCCCTCTGGTCACTTTCAATCTGCTCCATGTTTCTTCCATGCCTGTGGTTTATTTTGTTCGTTAGTTTATTTTGTTGAATAGATTCCACTTATAGGTGAGATCATATGGTATTTGTATTTCACCAACTGGCTTATTTCACTTAGCATAATATTCTCCAGTTCCATCCATGTTGTTGCCAAAGGTAGGAGTTCCATCTTTCTTTCTTTGTTTAAAAAAAAAAATGCAGATTGATTATATTTATTTATTTTTTTAATTTCAAGAGATTAATAAAATATTAAAAAATTTATATCCATTATAAAGTCTCAGCAATTAAAAAAACATGACACCAGCAAAGAAATAATCAAGATCAATGAAATAAAATGAACATTGGAGAAACAAATGCATATGTCTGTCTAAAAATGTAATATATGATTAAGTTGATATTTCAAATCAATGGGTAAAATATGGCTTATTCAACATATAAGGTGCGTGAACCATTATTACTTGAAATAAAACAAATTATAGAGCCCTATTTCACACATTATACAAAAAATATTCAGGTGATTTAAAAATCAATATGTAAAATCTAAGGAGTTTTAGGAGAAAATACAAAATAATATTTTTCTTACCCTGAAGTAACATATTCAAACCCAGAGCTATAAAGTAAAGTATTGACAATATGACTATATTAAACATTTAAGACTACACAGTAACATACATACAAAAAATGTTAAAGGACAAGTAATAGAATAGAAAAGTATTTGCAACACATCTAAAAAAAGGGTTGATTGTTTTTTTTTCAGAAAATAATTCTTCTCTGCTTGTCCTATTCTTGTTTTTCTATTCTTGTGGCACTGATATCACTAAACAGGGTCTCTGGTGAAAATAATAGTGCTTACAGTGCAGCAAAAGTACCTGATTTCAAGGACAGAGATGGAGATTTTGAAGCTGTCAAACCTACTCATAATTTGAGTTGCCATCTAAATATAGCTCTGTGTCAATGGCAAGAAATGTGCAAGCAATCAAAGACAGTTATTGGTTGGTCCTCTTCCCACTTCTATTCTCAGTGTTTCTTTCCAGTGCAGGCAAGTCCCAGCCTCTTGCTCTTCCCTTCTTGCTACAATGCATTTGTGGCCTGTGCGACTGGGTACTGTTGTGAAATTTTGTGGCTGAAGGAAAAGAATATCTAAGGGGAGACAGGCTGTTTCTTAGCATTTGTAAGACTACCCAAATAAGATATATGCAAGCAACATGAAACAGCAAACTGGGTGCTAGGTCAATTTAGTAATAAAAGACCTCCATAAAAATACCTCCTATGGCCAAGGCTTAGAACTGACACAATTGCCTTTTTTGCCTGTAACAATTGTCTAAAGCAGATCATAGAAAGAGGACAATCTGAACAATGAATTCAGAGAACATAAGCAAAAACCCACTTTTCTTCTATATTGGGTGTATGAGAAACTGAAATATTTATACAGTTGTATCTACTATTTACTGCCCATTTTCAGGAACCATAGAGAAAGAAGGAAAAAATGACTGAAATGGCCAAAATGAGATTTGAAATTATTTATCAATTTTATTTACATGTTGTCACAGATAAACTATATATTGCTTCTTCAAACTCCCAAGTTTGATATAAGCCTAATTTGGTAGAGAAAATTTTTTAATTAGACTAATTTACTTTCAGTACATAGTTGTTACACAGGAGGATCTGGAATCTTATTTGAATAGTACTTTCATTAAAGGTATTATATTACACATATACGGTATACCAATTCTATTATGAAGTTTGCTGCAATATAAAGCCAGTTAACTTTGTTGTAGGCATTTTGTCAATAAAATTAAACTAATGAAAATTAAAACATATTCAATGTAAGTTATTGAAAATTATTTTTAAAACAGTGTTAGCTTCTCCTAATTTAATGTTATGTTACCACTATCATCATATTTACCTTAATGAGATAATTATACATAAAGTGCTTGGAGAATCCTATGAGGTCTTAGCAATGTGTATTATGTTGCAGTCAAAGATATTTATCCATTTAGTCCAGTGGACTGGCGAAACATTCAACATAATAGTTTATTTTTTAATATATATATTTTATTGATTATGCTATTACAGTTGTCCCATTTTTTTCTCCCCTTTGTTCCCCTCCACACTACACCACCCAACCCCCAGCATACCCTCCTCCCTTTAGTTCATGTCTATGGGTTGTACATATAAGTTCTTTGACTTTTCCATTTCCTATATTATTCTTAACTTCCCCCCTGCCTATTTTGTACCAAATATTTATGCTACTTATTCCCTATACATTTCCCCTCAGTTTTCTACCTCCTCCTCCCCTTTGTTTTACTGTTCATAGTTTTTTTATCTTCTTTGCCTTAGATAAGTCCCCTTAGCATTTCATATAATAAAGAGTTTGGTGATGATGAACTCGTTTAACTTGAACTTATCTGGGAAGTACTTTATCTGCCCTTCCATTCTAAATGATAGCTTTGCTGGATAGAGTAATATTGGATGTAGGTCTTTGCTTTTCATAACTTTGAAAACTTGCCAGCCCCTTCTTGCCTGCATGATTCCTTTTGAGAAATCGGCTGATAGTCTTATAGGAACTCCTTTATAGGTAACTGTCTCATTTTCTCTTGCTGCTTTTAAGATTCTCTCTTTATCTTTAATCTTTGTAACTTAATTATGATGTGCCTTGGTGTGTGCTTCCTTGGGTCCAACTTCTTTGGGACACTCTCAGCTTCCTGGACTTCCTGTAAGTCTACTTCCTCTGCCAGATTGGGGAAATTCTCCTTCATTATTTTTTCAAATAAGTTTTCAATTTTTTGCTCTTCCTCTCCTCTGGTACCCCTAACATTCAGATGTTGGATCGTTTAATGTTGTCCCAGACTTTCCTAAGCCTCTCCTCATTTTTTTAATTCTTGTTTCTTCATTCTGTTCTTTTTGAATGGTTATCTCTTCCTTCTGCTCCCAATTGTTGATATGAGTCAGGGTTTCCTTCCTTTTACTGTTGGTTCCTGGTATATTTTTCTTTGTTTCATTTTTAATAAACTTCACTTTTCCTTCCATTTTGTGACCATACTCAAACAGTTCAGTGAGCATCCAGATTACCAGTGTTTTGAACTGTGCATCTGATAGGTTGGCTATCTGTTCACCACTTAGTTCTGTTTTTGGAGCTTTGATCTGTTCTTTCATTTGGGCCATGTTTCTTCGTCTCAGTGTTCCTGTTTCATTGAAAGGGGCAGAGCTTTAGGTATTCACCAGGGTGGGGCAACCCAGGTTGCTGAGTTATGATGTTGTATGGGGAGAAGAGGTCTAAGAGGGAACAACGCTGCTTGCTCAGCTCTCGCTGGCTTTCAGTCGCTTTTCTCTCTACCCACAAGCAAATTGGGCCCTTCTGGTGCTGATTCCCCGGTGGGTGGGCTTGGGTGCGGTCCAGGACCCCAAGGGTCTCTCCAACAAACTCTGCTGTGAGGCTGGGGGTTTCTCCTGAAGCTACAACCCACACCGGTATTTACTTCCAGAGGTTATGAGGCCTTATTTTCCTGCACTGGAACTCTGGGTTGCTCAGTCTGTCTTGCTCCCCAGCTGTTCCTCTGGTTTATCCACACACAAATATGGGACCTCCCGGTCTGCGAGCCATTGTTGCGCCTGCTTGGTCCTCCAGCAGCCACCTTGCCACGTGTCTTCTCTGTACCAGCTGCCTGTCTTCGTCCCTCCTGCTGGTCTGGATGAATATTTCTTCTTTAGCTCCGTGGTTGTCAGACTTACATACAGTTCGATTTTCTGGAAGTTCTGGTTATTTTTTTATTTTGAATTTATTGTTGTCCTTCTTTATGTTGTGTGAGGAGGCAAAATGTGTCTACCATCTTGGCTGGAAGTAAGTCCTAGTTTTTTATTTATATATATTTTTTAATTTATTTTTTTAGTTTTAAATCATGTTTATTCTATTACAGTTGTCTCAATTTTTCCACTTTTACATTTCTCCACACATCCCACCCCATCCCCCTCTCCCACAGTCAATTCCCACTCTGTTGTCCATGTCCATGGGTCATTCATACATGTTCCTCGTTTAGTCTCTTCTTTCCACCATTGTCCTCCTTCCCCATCCCCTCTGGTAAATTTCAGACTGCCCTATGTTTCCTTGCCTGTGGTTTATTTTGCTCATTAGTTTATTTTGTTGAATAGATTCCACTTATAGGTGAGATCATATAGTATTTGTCTTTCACCGACTGGTTTATTTCATTTAGCTTAATATTCCCCAGTTCCATCCATGTTGTTGTAAAAGGTAGGAGTTCTTTCTTTCTTTTTTCTTTTTAATGCATTTTATTTATTTATTTTTATTTCAAGAGATATTAATAAAATATTAAAAAATGTAAATTCATTATAAAGTCTCAGCAATTAAAAAAACATGACACCAGCAAAGAAATAATCAAGATCAATGAAATAAAATGAACATTGGAGAAACAAATGCATATGTCTGTCTAAAAATGTAATATATGATTAAATTGATATTTCAAATCAATGGGTAAAATATGGCTTATTCAACATATAAGGTGCGTGAACCACTATTACTTGAAATAAAACAAATTATAGAGCCCTATTTCACACATTATACAAAAAATATTCAGGTGATTTAAAAATCAATATGTAAAATCTAAGGAGTTTTAGGAGAAAATACAAAATAATATTTTTCTTACCCTGAAGTAAGAAACCCAGAGCTATAAAGTAAAATATTGACAATATGACTATATTAAGCATTTAAGACTACACAGTAAAATACATATAAAAAATGTTAAAGGGCAAGTAATAGAATAGGAAAGTATTTGCAACACATCTAAAAAATGGTTAATACTTTTTGGGGATTTTTTTTAGGAAAAAACTCTACACATATTTAATCAAAAAATGGATAAAGAATACCAAAATGTCATTTAAAGCTTTTTAAAAACAATAGAAATAGCCAAGAAATATACAAAAACAGTTTTAGTTTCAACAAATAATAAAGTAACAAGTAAAATAACACATCATTGTCACAGTCAAATTAAGTATTAAAAATATTGGTAATATCAAGTATGGTGACTGTGAAAGGAACTGTGAAAAGAACATAGGTTCTTTTTCTTCATCTTCTTAAAGCAGTCCCTTTAGCATATTTTGCAGTGCAGGTTTGGTGGAGGTGTATTCTCTTAGCCTTCTTCTGTCTGGGAAACTCCTTATTTTGTCTTCCATTTCAATTGAGAGCTTTGCTGGGTCGACCAGTCTTGGAGGCAGGCTTTTGGTTTTCATGACTTGGAATATTCTAGCCAATCCCTTCTGGCTTGTAGTGTTTCTGTTTAGAAGTCCGCTGCTAGCCGTATTGGGGCCCCCTTATAAGTTACTAACTGTTTCTCCCTTGCTGTCTTTAGAATTCTCTGTCTTTGATATTTGCCATTTTAATTATGATGTGTCTTGGAGTGGGCCTCTTTGGGTTCCTCTTGAATGGGACCCTCTGAGTTTCCCGGACTTGTGTGACTTTTTTTCTCCTCCAATTAAAAAAGTTTTCCATCATTACTTTTTCAAGCAGGTTCTTTATCCCTTGTTCCTCTTCTCCTTCTGATATCCCTATTATATGGATATTATTATGTTTCAGGTTGTCCTGCGTTTCCCTGAATGACTCTTCATTCTTTTTGAGTGTTTTTTCATTTTCTTACGCTTTCTGGGAGGTTTTTTTCTACCTTGTTTTCCAGCTCACTGATTCGATCCTCTGCTTCATCAAGTCTGCTTTTGATTCCTTCTACTGTGTTCTTCAATTCAGAAATTGTATTCTTCATTTCCTCTTGTCTCTTATTGATAGTTTCTTTTTCATGCTGATTTAGTTTGCAGTAAGTTCCTCATAGTTTCCCTGTAGTGTTTGGTAATTCTCTCTGAGCTCACTGAGCTCATTGAGCTTCCTTAGAACCATTATTTTGAACTCAGTATCTGATAGTTTACTTGTGTCTATTTCATTTAGATCTCTTTGTGAGGATTATTCCTTTCCCTTAAGTTGGGGAGTGTTTCTTTGTCTTCCCATTATTTGTGATACTCTTCTTTTTTGCTTCTATTTCTTAAATTTATCTGTCTTGATTTCCTGACTTTGTGGTGTGAACTTCTATAGTAGGAGACTGCTGTTTTTTTCTATCTGGATCTGCCTCTGATGATGTCAGATATTGACCCAGTCTGACCTTAGGCAGTCTGTTCAAGACTTCTGTTGTTTGTGGCTGTCTCCTTCAGCTGATAATCTAGTCACTCTGCATTCAACAGGCTGGCTTAGAGACACCACAGGGCAGAGCAGACTCCCTCCTGGGGATGGGGTTATTGGGTCCTTTCACGCTGCTGCTGCTCAGTGGCATGGTCTTCCTGGGCCAGATGGCTGCTGATATATGTGGGAGGAGTCAGAGGATCCCGCAAGCTACTCTCTCAGTTCTCTCCCCAAAACCTTCATCTCAGTCTCTCCTGAAGAGTCTCTAGACCACTCTGTACCCTCTTTAGCCAGGGATCTACTATCTGTGGCTGCCACTCTGTACTCAGCAGCCCCGAGTCCCTCCTGGGGGTGGGGCTATTGTGTCCTCTCAGTTTGTTGCCACTCCAGGGAGTGGCCTGCCTGAGCCAGATGGCTGTTTCCATATGGGGAATGAGTCAGCACCGGGATCCTGCCAGCTACTCTCTCAGTTCTCTTTCCAAAACCTCCCTCCCCAGCTTTTCTTCAAGCATCTCTAGCCCACTCTGCCCCTGCCTTTGCCAGAGATCACGGTAAGTGGCTGCAAATAAAAATTTATACATTGGCCCTTTAAATGACTCTTTGTGTCTCCAGATGCCTACCTATGGCAGAGAGCAACCCTGCTACTTTTCGCAGCTGGCTTTTATCTGTGTACTCTATGGGCTCTGGTGCTGCAGGCTGGAGATCCCCACTTGTGGTTTAGACCCCACTGTTCTCAGGGGGATCCAACTAGCTGTTTCAATATCCTTCTGGTGCTGCCACCCATGAGTGCCCCCTCCCCTTTTCGAGTCTCTACTGCACTCCTTACCAGTTAGGTTGTGCTAAAGCTGATCCTTCTGTCTTTCCGAGATTATAAGGTTCCTCTCTTGCTATTGTTCAGTTGTTTGTTCCAGTTGATTTCTCCACCAATTAGTTGTAATTCTAGGTTGGCTCTGGAAAGAGGTCAGTGTGACTTCCACTTACTCCTCCACCATCTTGATTCTCTCCCCCTTAGTTTCTATATAATATTTTATAAATTGACTTTTGTCACCATTTTAATACCATATTAATATGACATAATTAGCATTAACAGCATATACCACATTACTATGCAATCCATTTGATATGTTCTCTTCCTATTAAAAAAAAAAAAAACCTTAGGACCATCAATTTCTTCTCTTCCAGAGAGCCAGGGTGCAATAGAGTACAATTGCAATGGCACAATGTAAAATCGTGTAGTCTTGGTCATCTTTGCAGAGGAAAGAGAGGAAGAGTTATCCCAGGTCCTTTTTAATGTCTCCTTTTTCTAGCTTCATTTTATAACACATAAAAGGAACCCAAATAACATCTGTCTAAAGAATAAGTCCAATGATTTCTTCTTACTTTCTAACTTATTTGACTGCTGTGTATCATTTAATTCTACAGACCATTTTAGCAGACACTCTTGATCCTAACTAAAACCTTCCTTTGTTTCAAACATACTTTTTGTCAAAATCCCAGTTTAGTTCATTTCTGTTACACCTTGTGATCTGCAAAGATGGTAGATCTTTATCAAGTTTAAGTGATTCATAGGTGAAATCCATTCTCCTTACCATTGATTGGTTTGGGTAAAAAGCATTTGACTATGACATGGCCAATGAGCAGTGAAAGAGATTGAATGTGGGCAGCAAGGGGTATTTTGTCTGGGAAAGGCTTTCTGTGAATAAAAAGAGACATGAATGAAACACCTTTTTCTCTACTAGTCATCACGATGTCTATACGTTACATATGGATCATCTGAAACAAACTTTCACATTCTGAACCCCTCCAGCTATTCTCTCAGTTCTCTCCCCAAATCCTCCTTTCCCAGTTTTTCCTCTGTTGTCTCTAGCCCACTGTGTATCCATCCTTGCTGGAGACTAGGGTAAGTAGCTGCCAATAAAAATTTATGCATTGACCTTTTAAATGTCTCTTTGAGTCTCTAGCTGCCTATCTCTGGCACAGAGCAACCCTGCCATTTTTGCAGCTGCTGTTACCTCTACACTCTTTGGACTCTGGTTTTGTATGCTGGAAATCCCCATGTATGGTTTAGACCCTGCTCTTCTCAGGGGCATCCAATTGGCCGTTTAACTATCCCTCTGGTGCTGCTGCCCATGCATTCCCATCCCGCCTTCTTGAATCTCTACTGCACTCCTTGCCAGTTAGGTTGTGATAAAGGTGATTCCTCTGTCTGTCTGAGATTTTAAGGCTCTTCTCTCACTATTGTTAAGTTGCTTTCCAGGTTATTTCTTCACAATTTAGTTGTAATTCCAGATAGTCCTGGGAGGAGGTCATTGTGACTTCCATTCATTCCTTTGCCATCTTTAAGTCTGAGTTAATTTTCTTTTTTTTATTTTTGAGGTTCCTTTTTTATTTTTGCTTATTGTATTTCAACATATGGTGGTCTCCAATTCTTATATCATAAAATTAATATTCTTTTTCTTTTTGTCTCATGTTTAGGGATATATTTTATATTTGGAAAAGTGTTATTTTTTTAAAATTTTATTTAAATTTATTTTTTCAAATACATTTGTCTCTGCCTCCCCCCGACCATTTTCCCTTGCCCCCGCCCTCCTTCCCTCCCTCAGCTCTTCCCCTTTGGTTTTGTCCATGAGTTCTTGCTCTATGTTCCTTGACTTTCCCCTTCCCTTCCTTTTCCGAACCCCGCTTCCTTCCCTCTTGTCTCTCTTGATTTCTTTTCCTTTCAGTGTTGCTGGTCATATTTTCCTTGTATCTTTGTATTGTTGGTTAGGTTCCACTTACAGGTGAGATCATATGGTATTTGTCTTTCACCCCCTGGCTTATTTCGCTTAGCATAATGCTCTCAAGTTCTATCCATGCTGTCCTGAAGTTTAGTAGTTCTTTTGTTCTTTCTGCTGCGTAGTATTCCATTGTGTATATGTACCATTACTTTTTGATCCAATCATCTACTGATGGGCATTTAGGTTGCTTCCAACACTTGGCTATTGTCAATTGTGCTGATATGAACATTGGGGTGCATAGGTTCTTTTGTATTGGCATTTTGGTGTTCTTAGGGTATAGTCCCAGCAGGGGAATCACTGGATCAAAAGGCAGTTCCATTTTCAGCTTTTTGAGGAAATTCCACACTGCTTTCCACAGTGGCTGCACCAGTCTGCATTCCCACCAACAGTGGACTAGGGTTCCCTTTTCTCCACAGCCTCGCCAGCACCTGTTGTTTGTTGATCTGTTTAGGATGGCCATTCTGACTGGTGTGAGGTGGTACCTCATGGTGGTTTTGATCTGCATTTCTCTGATGGCTAGTGATGCTGAGCAGCTTTTCAAATGCCTCTGGGCCCTCTGTATCTCCTCCTTGGAAAAGCGTCTGCCCAGGTCCTTTGCCCATTTTTTGATTGGATCGTTTATCTTCTTGGAGTGGAGTTGAGTGAGTTCTTTATATATCTTGGAGATCAAACCTCTATCTAATGTATCAGTGAATATATTTTCCCATATGGTTGGCTCCCTTTTCATTTTGCTGAAACAAGTGGTACCTCATTAAAATGAGTTAATTTTCTTCCTTTTGAAATTTAACTTGATTTTTTCTATTTTTTTAAGATCCATGAAGTATTCTGAAGTATCTCTAATAGTTTGCCTAGATTTGAATTGCCTTTTGTTTTTCATGCTTGAAATGTATTTTACACCTTGAATCTTAAAATGCATATCTCTTCATCAATTCCATATCATTTCTTAATATTTGCTCTTTGGATTCTGAGGTGATTTTATTATTTTCTTTCTGAACAAGTTAGCACTTGACATTTTTCCATCTCTACATACCACTGTATGAGTGTCCACTGAACATTTTTCTCACAAAAATTACATTTTATTTAACTGCACTAAATTTATAAAAATCTACTACAAATAGAAATGTGGTATCCAGAGTCACAAAAGCAATGGTTCAATGTATTCATGTATGTTAACATATCTTACTATCACAACAGCCCTTTTCCCACTATTATTATTATCCCTGTTTTATTAATAAAGCTAATGTGGCATGTAGGGTGAAATAATTTGTCTTTGGTCATAACGCTCCCAAATAGTAGAATCAGCATTTAAAAATAGGTTTCAGTATTTGTTAGTTATGAAGACTACATTCAGTGGTCACACATTGTACTATTCCAATGTGTTTCTCTTTTAGGGTTCTCAGATATTTCTTTGTGAACTAAAAAATAATTTAGGAACAAGAATTCAATTTTATTTAATTAAAAAAAATGAGAAAATCAATGCTAAGCAGTGGGCAAATGAAAAGGTTTGCCGAGAAATTGGCTCAATAAAAATAAATAAAATAAAAATCTGCTTCCAAAATGAGTAAAAGAGATTAAACCAATGAACATATAGTTTTGTTTTTAACAGTGTTTTAGGAAGTTTAGTATGACACAACTAAATCAAGTAAGGAATATTTTAGTATCTTTATATCTAAAATGTAAACATCATTGTAAAGTGAAATTGAGGTGTACTTTTAAGCTTATTAAAAGTCACAGGCATTACTGAATCTGTTAAGTGATATTAACGTGATGCTATGTCCTGCTTTGAAAATGCAAATTTATCTTTCTCCTTGTAGAAGCCTGAATAGAAGCCCCAGTAGACCTTTTCATAATTTTTAGGAGATCAGGCACTTTCACTTCTTCCATTCACGATAAGAAAGGTGGTAAGCTGACAGAAACAATTTCTTTTTATTTACTGGCCATTACAGTTGTAAAATACTGCAGACATGAGCCAACATAAATCAGTTCCCCTCAGTTGAATGTGCCTTTGTAGAGGCTTTCTGCCAAAGTTTCTTCACCTCAACCATATCTCTCTGGAGAATTCTTGTTCCATCTTTGGCAGCCCTTCTGAATTTATTTTGTTCTTAATTCTGAATAATCCTCAATCAGAAGACAAATAGACAGAGGCTCAGAACTTTGGAGTTGAAAGGGACTTTGGGGTTATATCAGTTAAGTCATCTAAATATATCAGGATTCTTTCTGCTGCAAGCAGTAGAAAACATGACTCAGACTCACTCAAGGAGGGAATTAATCGTCCCTATAAATTAATAGTCTGATTATAAGTCAAGTCTCAGATCAAGCTTGATCTAGTGGTTCAAAATCTCATTAAGGACTGAATCACTTCTCAATACCCACTCTTTATTTGTACAATTAATTATCCAATATGTGCTTCATTGTCAGATTCTTCAAAGTCCCCATCACAACAAGATGGAATGTGTTGATTTACTTTAGGTCTGTAGTCAATCAGAGTCCACCCCTTTATTTGTCAGAATAGCCAATCCCACCCAAACTATATGACTTCTTTACAAATGGAGACTCACAATGTTTAAAGAAGTGGGAAAACTGGATGCTGGGAAAGAAGCCAAAATATACCTATATTACCAACCTCATTATTTTACAGATGGGAGATGTCTCTGAGCCACAAGATGGAAGGAAACCATCACCTATTGTACAACTAAATTTATATAACCATAAATAAATGTTAATTTTATTAAACCAGTGAGATGTCAAGGTTTATTCCTAACAATGGGAAAATGCAGATTTTTGTCTGTTCAGTTATCTTTTTAGCATTTATTTTGAGCTTCAGTCATTGAGCTAAGGTTCTGGAGGACTCATCTTTGACTCTTAACCTCATTGGTCTTTAGATTCCCGAGTGACTAAGGTTTCTGCTTAGTAAAATGGGGACAATGACAAACACATGTACCGATGAAAGAAAGAAGGAAATTACTCACTGATTAATTAGATAGTGCATGCCAACTACTTCTTGAAGTAATACAAGGAAGGTTTTTTGCTTTTTTTTTTTAAACTTGGGAGTATTCCTTTATTTATTATTTATTTATTTACTTATTTTAATTATTTTTATTGTTCAGTTACAGTTGTCTCAGTTTTTCCCCATTGCTCTCCCTTGCCCTGCACCATCCCCCCACATTCAATCTACCCTCCCCCCACATTGTCCTTGTACATGGGTCCTTTATACATGTTCCTTTACTTGACTCTTTCCTTTCTTTCCCCTCTTATCTCTCTACCCCCTCCCCTCTGGTCACTGTCAGTTTGTTCTTTATTTCCATGTCTCTAGTTCTATTTTGCTTGCTTGTTTGTTTTGTTGATTAAGTTCCACTTATAGGTCCGATCATATGGTATTTTTCTTTTCACCCCCTGGCTTATTCCACTTACATAAATAGTCCCTAGTTTCATCCATGCTGTTGCGATGGGTAGAAATTCCTTCTTTCTTTCTGCTTTGTTTTATCACATCATCAGTACAATGTCATGCCTTTTCACTATAAATTCACCCACAGGGCAGATATTCAGCTGGTATCTGTAGCTATCAGCTATTTTTTTATGGAACTCATTTATTCAATAATATTTATTAAGAGTCTAATATACATCAGGCAGTCTTCTGGATAATTGGAGATATATGTGTACAAAGTGGACATAAATTCCTGCCCTCATTGCATTTCCATTATAATGACACAGAAAGAAAATAAACAAGTAAGTAAAATATATAGTGTAGCAAATGATATGAATGCTATGGGGGAAAAATGCACTAGAAGGAGATACTGAGGGTGGTATGTAATAGATTTTTGCCAGGGTTAACAAGCTAAGTGACAGATTTTCAGATTATAGTCTGGTTTAGTTATATGATTCTGTAATTCTAAGACATAGTCTCCTTATTATGGGAATTTGTCCCAATAAAATAAGACCTTAAGTGTTGGAATGCTTCTAGGTAACCTTGCTTCTTAAGATACCTTGGGGACTTCCTCCTTCTCCCTCTTCAATTCTTTGTTAAGATGTTACTGTTTAAATATGTGTATGCAAACCAGTTCATTTACAATGATGTTACCTGCTCACATACTTCTCATTCTTGTTCCTTGCTCCAATATTATTTCATAACTTATTACCTCTGAACATACTATGTAACATATATATTTGTTATGTTTCATGGGTATTTTTCTCTCCCTTCACATAGGAATTTAAGTACCACAAGAAAGGGAATATTTGCTATCATCGTATTACTGTATCCTAGGTGTACTAGGTGTACCCCAGCACCTAGTAGGCATAGGCACTCAATAAATATTTGTGGAAGAAAGACAGGAAGGGAGAGACAGAGAAGCAATGAGTATAATAGTCAGAGCTATTGGCAGCTATTGGTGATTGGCAGTCTTATTTCAAGAATGCCCTTGGTTAGTTAATACCTCTTTGAGCCTGATTTTTGTTACTATAAAATGCAAGTCAATAATGCTATTCAACTGAAAAAAAAAATCACTTTAGGAATGACAAAGTAAATTTGTAAAGCGGTTACTCTATTTCTTTTTTTTTCCCCAAGCATTTCTTTCTTTCTTTCTTTCTTTCTTTCTTTTTAAATATATTTGTCTCTGCCTCTCCCTGACCACTTTCCCTTGCCCCCTCCCTCAGCTCTTCCCCTTTGGTTTTGTCCATGAGTCCTTGCTATATGTTCCTTGACTTTCCCCTTCCCTTCCCTTTCCCTGCCTGCCCCTCTCTCCTTCCCTCTTGTCTCTCTTGATTTCTTTTCCTTTCAGTGCTGCTGGTCATATTTTCCTTGCATCTTTGTATTGTTGGTTAGGTTCCGCTTATAGGTGAGATCATATGGTATTTGTCTTTCTCCCCCTGGCTTATTTCGCTTAGCATAATGCTCTCTAGTTCCATCCATGCTGTCGCGAAGTTTAGTAGTTCTTTTGTTCTTTCTGCTGCGTAGTATTCCATTGTGTATATGTACCATTACTTTTTGATCCAATCATCTACTGATGGACACTTAGGTTGCTTCCAACACTTGGCTATTGTAAATTGTGCTGCTATGAACATTGGGGTGCATAGGTTCTTTTGTATTGGCGTTTTGGTGTTCTTAGGGTATAGTCCCAGCAGGGGAATCACTGGATCAAAAGGCAGTTCCATTTTCAGCTTCTTGAGGAAATTCCACACTGCTTTCCACAGTGGCTGCACCAGTCTGCATTCCCACCAACAGTGGACTAGGGTTCCCTTTTCTCGACAGCCTCGCCAGCACCTGTTGTTTGTTGATCTGTTTCTGATGGCCATTCTGACCGGTGTGAGGTGGTACCTCATTGTGGTTTTGATCTGCATTTCTCTGATGGCTAGTGATGCTGAGAATCCTTTCAAATGCCTCTGGGTCCTCTGTATTTCTTAAATAAATTAGAGATGCAGCTATTGACTTAATTATATTCTGCCAATGTTATTGTTCCACTATTTGACAGATATTTCTTGGATGCCTAATAATTTACTGGGCACAGTGTTAGGCAAATCCTGAGATCAACACATTTCCAAACCCTCTCTGCTGGTCCCATATTCCTGGAGCTTCGGTTCCTATTACAGAGATTTGTTTCCAGTCATGGATTCTTCTAAAGTAGTGAATCTTAAATCTGATTATGAATTTCAAGAGTTCAGAGGATTTGTTAAATACACAGATCCATGGGGATGGAGAGGCCCCTGGGGCAATTCTTACAGATCACATATGGAATGGAAAAAGGTGACAGTATACATTTAGCAGTTCAGAATGACTCTTTTTTTTAGGTAGCTTCTTTTTTAAGACAAAGTTTTAGAAAACACTACCTTGAAATATACCCAAAGATTATTTTTAAATGGTCCCAGAAAAAATTATTTTCACTCTGGTTGTAAACTTCTGAGATGTCAATGCTTATTAGAAGCAAGGAATCCATCTTTAAAAAGATAAGTAATTGTAACAGGAGAGGTTTTTAAGGAAGCAATGGAGTAAAGAGAAGCAAGATAGAGCCAACTTTCTAAACTCCCCAAATACCATTTCATAGAAGATTTCCTTCTTCTGTCTAGCCTGGAGTTAACTATTGATGCCTTTCCCAGCTTTGAGGGTATTTTCTCTCAATTAAAAGGAAAGAATCTCTAGTCCCTGTAAAGGTGTGCAGAGTTTGAAAAAAAACAAACCTTCCTCTTATGCCAAGTGGGGATCTTTTGTGCTTAGGCAATTCATCTCTAGGGCTGTACAACACTCTGGGCCCTCATGGAAGTCTACTGAGAACAAGAGAACTAAAGGGTGTTGTCTTTATTTTTCATATCCTAGACTTGGCACAACTTGGACTTGGAGCAAATACGTCATAGTCAACTCAGAAGTTTTGGCTATAACTTTGGGCCTTCTGAAATCCTGTGTCAAAAGATACTCAACAGGATATTTTGACTCCATTAAGACTTTAATCTAGAAAAACTACTTGGAAGAAAATGCCAGCACAAAATTATTTTTAAAACACTTTTTAAGAAGAATCTATCTATCATCTATCTATCCATCTATCTATCTATCATCATCTATCTATCATCATCATCATCTATCTACCTGTAGATATAGATGTTAAATTGGATTATTACCTAATGAGGGAAGGTAGTACTTGGGCATTCAGCTTTCTCAGAGGCAGAAAAGAAATAATTTATTGAGGGGACAAGAGATCACTTATTACAGGGAAAGTATTTTATCAGTAGGAAAGAATAAATGAATATAGGGATTCTTTCTCCATGAAGGAAAATGGGAACTTTAAAAAGAAAGATAAAGATGATGCAGGTGATGAGGAGACTAGGGAAAACGACTTATAATGAAATTACAGAACCAAGAGAAATACATAACTGAAAGAAGAACCTATGAAATAGTGACCTGGTTAACATTTAGAATATTAAAACAATATGCTAGAGAGATAAAAAGACTGATCACCATCATTGTGTTCAAAGAATTTAATAATGATAAAAACAAACAAACTTGATGCCAGTTTGGAAAATAGCACTGGTAAAATTACCTCCTACATGGGGAGGATATTACACTGTGGAGCTCCAATACTAATATGCTGTATATCCAGAGATAAAATTACAGACTTACCATCTGTTTTACTGGGAATGCAGATTCATTTGGACAGTCCTGTTTATACCAATGCCACACATTTGCAAGATAGGGGCTGGTGGTTTCTGTCCATTCCTGTGGCTCCAGCTAATACAGAACTCATTTGCACAAGCTGGTTTCACCCATAAGATATGATGTATCATGTAATAAAGATGGTAGATTTTTAGAAAGAGCTTAGCAACTAAGGACACATGATGGGTCTTAAAAGAATTATTTTCAAAAAGCAGCTTAACTGTCTATACAGAAAACTGAAAACAATGACTTTCTCATTTTATTTGCTATGTGGGTTTAAGCCAATGGTTCTCAATTAATGAGACTTTTTGTTCTACAGAGGACACTTGTCAATGAATGGGGATATTTTGTTTTTTACAGTTTAGGGAGAGTTGTTACTGGCATGTAGTATGTAGAGGCCGGGGTGAGCTGTGAACCATCCTGTAATACATAGTTCATTTCCCACAATTAAAAATTATGTGGCCCCAAATATCAAAGGTGTTAAGATTGAGAACTCTGGTTCAGGCTAATATTTTATTTCTTCTCAGTCTTTCCCCAACATTATCCTTATACAAGGATAATTTTTACAGGGTTAATATAAAGAATTAATGAGGTTACATACATACAAAGGTCTGTAAAGTGGTAGAGGTTTACTAACTTTTGGTGATGAATGTTTAAAGATGACTTTATAAAGTGATTCTAAAAGCTATAAAGTGGGTTGGAACAGGGTTTTTTGAGTGTACAAATGTTGGCTTCAAATTATATGTGACACTGAACTGCACTATTTCAGGGAGGAGAATTGTATAAGATATTTATTTTATGTATTTTAGATATTTATATAATTATTTCCTACTCTGTATCATGGACCAGTGATTTTTATTAGAAGTGTGCATTTCTATGCCATTACCTTCCAAAATATTCCTTATGAAATGTGTATGAGCAATTTAATATAAATATATTTATATTGAAGAACATCATTGTTTTTCATAAGCTGCAGATATTGTAGAGAGGATATGGTATTTTCTAAAAGCTATTAAGGCAGAGCTGTTTTTCAAAACCTTTTAATATTTCACATTAAAGTAAGTTATTTGACAAAAGTTTGGGAAATGCTGAGGTGAAGGAAAGAAGGAATGACAGAAGAAGGCATAAGGAGTGAGAGAAAAAGAGGGAGGGAGTAGGCGGAGGAGGGAGAGAAAGAGAAAAAAACAAAGAGGAAGAAAAATATACATATTCACACCATCCCAAAGCAGGTGAAATGATGATAATCTAATGAAATGATGTAACAGTGTTGAGGTATAATCGTGTGTCATTAAGAGTGGATAGCCACCATCTGGAAGAGGAAGGAATGTCAAGGTAAAGAGCTGAACATTTGATCCAGAAAACCCATTGGGTACAGATACTTAAGTTCTCCTCCCCTTAATTATGTTTAGCCAATCAAATGAAACAGTACTGAGAATTGGATTTGGAAACATGATTATAATCAGGAAAAGTTACTCATCACGGTTATAATATTCCTCTTCTCTGCCTCATATGCACATTCAGCCAAGCTGCTCTTTCTGGTCATTTTTTTTAAAATTGTTCGAATACATTTGTCTCCACCTTCCCACCATTACGTTCCCCTGCCCCCTCCCCCACCTCCCTCCCTCAATCCTTTCCCACTTTGGCTTTGTCCATGAGTCCTTTATACATGTTCTTTGACTTGACCCTTCCTTTCCCTTCTCTTTCCCTGCCCCTCCCCACCTTTCCTCTTCATTCTGTTTGTTTCTTTTTTCTTTCAATGTTGCTGGTTATATTTTCCTTGCTTGTTTGTTTTCTGAAGTCTGGAAATTTATTCTCAAACTGAGTCAGAGAATGTGAAGGAATTGGAGTAGCAGAAGATGTCTTTATGTTTCCTCAACTTGACTGCATATTGAAATCATCTGGGGATCATTAAACAGCACTGAAGCCAATTTCTCTGCCCTACCACCTCTAGTAGAGATTCTAATTTAGTGACTCTGGGGGAAGATGGGCCATCAGAAGTTTTCTATCACCCCAAGTCGAATCTGTGGGTGCAGCAACCTATTCAATGCCTAATGTAGAATGCATAAAAATGAAAAAGCAAAGATAAAAGACTTCTCTCTTTCTTTTTTCTCTCTCTGTGCCATGATAAGAAACTATGGAGACATCATTGACAAACTGGATTGGAGTAACTCTTGAATAAAACTAATGATAATGAAAATATATGATAGTGACTAACATTTACTAAATGCCTACTCCTTTCCAACTTTGTAATTGTGTTTTACCTTCAATAATACATTTAAGTCCTCCAACAACTCTGAGGCAGATGTTTTAATGCTCAATGTGGTAATACATTACCTGAACAAAGAGGTTAACTAACTAAGGAAGGTCACTCAGTAAGATACACACCAGTGTTCTATATTCTGAGCTCAGAAATTTAAAAGTAAGTTCTTGGATATATCAGAACCTGACCTTAACAAAAAACGTCTAGTTCTTAATTCTGGATGCACACTAGGCTTTCCTAGTGAGCTTCAGAAAAACACTCTGGGTGCTTTTTAGGGAGTGAAAATATCCTGTGTGATATTTTGCTGGTGGATACTTGACACTATGCATTTGTCAAAACCCATCTAACTTTACAATTCAAACACTGAACCTTAATGTATGCAAAGTTAAAGAAAATCAACTAGAAGTCCAGAAAATCCCAAAAGGGAATGCAGGCTGTAAAGAAAGAGTCTGGCTGTATTAGGAATGGGTATCCTCACTGAAGGAGGTGGAGGCAAGGAGGGCTGCAGTAAGTAACTCTGGAACTGAGTACAGACTCAAGACTAAAGGCAATAGGAACTGTTCATCAGCACTTACCTCTAGTTGGTAAGGTTATTTCCTATAAAGACACAGGTTAAAAATTCTGAAACAACTATAAATATATAATGAAATTGAGCAATTAAGTAAGTAGATGATTAATGGTAGGAGCCAGGTTTCTCATTGCTAGAGGAGAAAGCTGGATGGTTCACAGGGTAATGGATAAGACTTGGAGACATCAATAGGAATTCATGTTTAACTTACTATCAATGCATATATATTTATGTGTTAGCAGTACACAGATATTTCCTAACTCTGTCCTCTGAGAGAGCCTAGAAACAACACCACCTCAAAAGCAACAAGCACACCAAACAAGTTTCCAGATATTGATTCCTAATACCATTCTCCAATAAAGGGAACCTGATTTTCTTGAAGAAATGGTTGAAAGCTAGGTCAGAAAATATGCAAAATGAGTCTGATGCTCTAAAAAACAAAATGATGGGTGTGTAAAGTAGACACAGGAAACCCACCCCCAAAGAAATAGTAGATCTTGTAACAATTTGAGCAGCAAAATAAATAACATAATATTAGAGTATAATGTAAAGTATAAAATAAATATCCATGAGGCCATATTGATATAAATAAATAAAAAAATAAATAAGCATAGAGAAACCTCCTGAGTAGAAGAATTACAGCTAATTTATGTAGCTATTTCCCCTTGATAGAGTTGAAACATAACTACCTTCCCCATAAATGTGGGCTGCACATGGTGACTTCCTTTTAATCAGTGCATTATCAAAGGAGGAAGAAATTGTAACTGTACAGTGGAGAAACCTGATAAATATTATCTGAGCCAAGGTCAAGGTTAATACCAATAGTAATGTCATATTGATGCATGTACTCTTGATGTGATATGATGAGAATGGCACTTTACCTCTGTGGTCTTTCTCCCAAAAGCCTATAACCTCAGCTCAGTCATGAACAAAAAATAATTTTTTAAAATCAGACCAATTTCAGTTGAGGGACACCCTAGAGAATACCTGACCAGTACTCCTCAAAACTATCAAAGTCATCAAAAACAAAGAAAGTTCGAGAAACTGTTACAGCTAAAAGGAGCCTGAGGAGACATTATGAGTAAATGTAATGTGGTTTCCTGGATGGGATCCTGGAATACAAAAAGGACATTGGGTAAAAACTAAGAAAATCTGAATCAGGCATGGGCTTTAGTTAACAATCATGTATCAATTTTGATATGCTAATTGTAACAACTATATTCCATTAACGTTGGATGATACTAGTAGAAACTGGGTGTGGGGTACATAGAGATCCTCCAAATTATCTTTGAAACTATTTGTAAATGTACAACTCTTCTAAAGTTAAAAGTTATGTAAAAACCAAAACAAAACACCTATGTCTTGGGACACCTCTAGAGATGCTGGTTTAATTTTGTCTAAGGTGGAGCTTGACTGCATTTATGTTGTCAAAGAGCCCCACGTGGTTCTAATGAGCATCAAATGAGGATTAATATTTATTTAAGACAGTCCCAAGACACAACTTTTTCTTTCCAACAGATTCTAAAATTTGCCTTTTAGTCCACAGATCTGCACTATCTCCTAGCCTGCAGGGGTGTCTGTCCCATGGCCCCATGATCCACATATGGCCCAAGATGGCTATGAAGGTGGCCCGACACAAAATCATAAATTTACTGAAACGTATTTTTTTCTCATCACTTTTCGTCAGTGTTTGTGTAATTAATGCATGGTCCAAGACAACTCTTCTTCTTCCAGTGTGGCCCAGAGATACCAAAAGTTTGGACACCATTGCTAGAGGTTCTTGCCATGAATGATCAGCAAAAGCATCTCTATTTTTGAATCAAAATTTCTGACCATCCAAGTCTGATTGCTTTGAGAAAATTCAGATATTTCTAAATTTGATAGTATGCCACAATGTCAATTAACAAAAATGCATGCAGTCTCTTAATTAAACAAAAGATTTAAAATTTATCAACTGAGATTATTGTACAGAAGAATCGTTCAATACCTTCCGGACAATATGGGGCCTCAAAAGTTGCTATTGAAATGACTACCTGTTTTAGTACAAGTTACCTGTGGTAAACTTTGTTTCTTTCTGTACACAAGTTTTGTTTTGAAATCACAGCAGGTCAATAACAGATAGCAATTAAAGGGAAAGCATCATAAACCTTTGCGATTATCCAGTCTGGTGGTTTTACTCTGTGCCACATGTTATTTGGGAGGCTTCCTTGGTGTTTAGGTAGGATGAGTTCCATAACTCCAGTCTGGTTCAATCAAAGGAGCTCAAATGTAACCATTTTTCTTTCTTTCTCCCTCCCTCCCTCCCTCCCTCCCTTCCTCCCTCCCTCCCTCCCTCCCTCCCTCCTCCCTCCCTCCCTCCCTTCCTCCCTTCCTCTCTCCTCCTTTCCTTCCTTCCTTCCTTCCTTCCTTCCTTCCTTCCTCCCTCCTCCTCCCTCCCTTTCTTTCTTTCTTTCTTTCTTTCTTTCTTTCTTTCTTTCTTTCTTTCTTTCTTTCTTTCTTTTTTCTTCCTTCCTTCCTTCCTTCCTTCTTTCCTTCCTTCCTTCCTTCCTTTCTTTCTTTCTTCTCTTTCTTTTTTGGTGTTTCCACATAGTATTTCATTTTAAAAAATAGTTCTGATGTAGAAAAAAAAGATTAAGTCACCAAAGTAGTTTGGTTCCTGGGATTTCAGATGAAAAATGTGTGCTCAAAAGAGTCAGGGCACATGGTTCTTATGTCCAGTTCTGTGTATGGTATGTGTGCAATGACTCCTAGCCTTAATCTGAACATGAGTGTCAACAATGGCAGCCAATCCAAACTTTGTAAAGTTTTATATTTGTGTCTTTCTGATAACCAGGTGAGCTTGGTTTATAACCTCAAACATATATAATTGTTAACACTAAATGTTTTTATTTTTTGTCCATCTTTCATCCTTCTCAGGTATCAGATCATGTCATTAAAGGACAGGTTCTATTATGTTTCTTTGGTGTGAATAACTATTTAATTGGATGTTGGACCCAATTTAAATGAGACCTCTGTGTATGTATGCGAATCCTGCATATCTGACTGTACTGATTTCACGAGTAAAACATAGCCTAAAGTCTTCTAGTCATGCCTGGGGATTAGTAGAGAGTGCTGATCTCAGGTTATGTTCCTCTCTATAAGGAGAATTCTTTTAAGCACCACCCATTTTAAGATACTCAGACTAGACCTAACCCAATTGGTCTCACAGTTGTCAGCATATATTGCAGAAAACTCTGGGAAAATGGCATCTTAGAAATGTTACCTACTCAACCCAATAAAGTTTGAAGCTCATCAACTTCAACAAGATAATTCAACTCTTTACACTCAAAAGTCTCCTTGGCTTAACTTTTAACCAACATGCCAATGCATAATGAGCTTTGGCCTGTCTGGTGGGTACATTTCAAAAAGCTTCAGTGCTTGAAAAACTCTCAATTTCACAAACACAGCCATATTTTTATTATTACCAGTTTCTGAATATGGCTGAGGAGAGAAAAATGCACTGTATTTTTTTAAAACCCTGTAATGAAATAGAACTAGCAGATAGGATATGGCCCTGAGGTGCCTTAACTGTATAACTCCTTTAAAAGTTCTCAAGACTAAATTAAGCTTAGTCTTTGACTCAGCATTTTACAAGCTAATACTAGAACATCTACTTAGGCTTTATTAAAAACCCTTGAGAGAACTGTAATCGTGTTTCTGAAAAATTTTAAAAGAATTTAAAATGTCTGGAAAGAAAAAATACTGGGCACTGTAAGTACATTTTGTTGAAAATCTCATTTAATTTTACTCAACATGAGCTGAGTTGTAACTTAGAAGTAAAAATTAGTCATCAAGTAGAGAGAAACAGCAATGCTTCATTGCTCAGAAAATGTGCACCAACATGTGTAGGTTTTCTAGATAATTGAGCCTTACAACCTTATAAATTACTGCTTCATTCCAAGTAATTTTGATATAAAAGGACATCTGCAACCACTTTCACAGAAGGTGGTTATCATAATCATACCATTAACATGTTGAAGGCATGTTCTTATCTCATAATGTCTGGGTTCAAATTCTAGCTCTGCAACTTGCTAACTCTGTAAGCTCTGTCACTTTATTTACCCTCTCTATGGCTTTAAAGTCCTCATTTATAAAATCGAAATAAATATAATACCTATCTCACAGTTGTGTTGTGAACACTGGAATAAAATAATCTGTGCAACTACTTAGTGCCTGGTATGGAATATAAAAGCATATAGTAGAGGGAAGCATGCAGTGCCTATTAAATATAAAATTGCTGTTGCTATTTGTATGGTTATGTTGTAATATATAGACCAATTCTGTCTTCACCTGTCTGTCAGACTGTAAGCTATTGCTTTTTTTGCATTTTTCACCATTCTCCATACCTCATGTTGCATCCCCAAATCCTTCTATAACCTGCTTCTAATCTTCCATGGATTGGAAAACTAGATAAGAAAGTCCACTGAATATAATAGATTCAAATTAAGAATTAAGCCTTTGGTTTTAACATCGGAGTTCAGACCAAGTCTTTTGGCCCTGAGCCAATCCTTATTTTAGAGTTTTGGTATATGGACGTTGCTAGAAATTAAGTTTGCTGTTAAATGTGCTTAATATACATATACTTATGCATATACAACTGAATTCTACATGGTTACTCATTATCCATAGCCCACACATTTTATTTTAGCAATATAAAACTGAGGTGCTTATTTTATTTTAATATATAATTACTTACAGTTTTAAAACAACTGTGTTATACAGAATAATATGTATTGTATAAAACATTTTTAGATTTTTAGTAATATTACAGAACTCATTTTTTCATATAAAAATGAATATAACAACAACTTTTAAAATGATTTGAAAAATGAGAGAAAAAACTTACAACTAATTTTACCACTCTAACACATGGATAATTTCTGGTTTTATATATTCTCTTCTGAAAGTTCTTATGCATAAACACGTAAACTCATATCATTTTGATAAAAGAACAGAGATTTATAAAGGCTAAGATTATCAAGTTTTTCTTACAATGTCTGAAAAACATTAAGCTGGACATTATAGACTTGAATGTAAAGGATTATTTTCAGTCACGAACTCAATACTTAGCCAACAAGATGTTCACTTTTCAGTGGATTTGTTAATTTCAAAGAACAAAGAGTAAGAAAGAATGACAGTCAAAATAGTCCATAAATATGAAAGCATATTTACAACCATCTTCTGTCCAACCATTCTTCTCTGCTTATGCATGCTTTAATCACATACACCAATTATTTGCTAAAAGATCAGAAAAATATTTTTATTAAAGGTTATTAGTATCACACAGTGATTAATCAAATTGAAATAAATTAAGACACTGGAAAGTGATTATAGTCAACTGGCACATATATACATACATACATAATACAATAGAAATTTTAATTGTGCCAATATTTTTTTAACCTCATGGATTTTTTCCATGGCTGACTGAAAACTTTTTGTTTTTCAATAGTCATAGTTTATTGTCACTGAGTTGAGAATGGCTTTGGCTTGAGTACCTACCTCTGTTCAATAACATTCTCCCTGAAGCACTGAATATTCTAGACTGACAAAATCCTGACCTAGATATTCTAATATGCATATAAAATAATAAGAGAATGGGGCATACCACTGTACTAGGGTTAGATGTAAATATCTATAAAAATAGGAGGTGAATGAGTCTCATTTACTTTTTAATTCTTCAGGCTTTTAGTTTGTTATTATTAAGTAAAAATAATAAGGTGACTTATATAAAAACTATGAACGATTTAGAAGAGCTATTAACTAAAGGCTGCATCATATTATAATCAACTGTGTTTATAATAAATAAGCTCTAAACATTTTTACACATATTACCTATATTTAGTCTCATTTGTTCTTAATTTAAATGTGTCTTTAACAGTTGGTGTTTAGGTGATTCTAATTCCACAGATTGCCATTGTCCATCAGTGTGTTCAAGAGTTCAGAGCAACTCAAGTATTTGCCCTGACTCTTATGGACCATGAAGGGTTGTGGTCTGAGAAGTGTTTTCTTTGGTGCCAGGAGTCAATAAAGTATACTTTCCCCCTGGTCTCTCCTCCCAGATTCTTCCTTCCTATCTTGTCCCTTTGACCTCCATCTTTATGACTCTGGTCTGGCTACATCATCTTGACTACCTTGATTCCTAACTGAGTCTTCGTTTAGTAGTTTCACTTCTTCATTTTTAACTCTGAATTATAACCAAGTCATCCAGTCATCACTGTTCAAATTGAAAAGCTATAGTCCCTTCTTTTAGCAACTTTCTTCTTTAAATTTGCCATAAGTCTGTTTTCTCTTTGGATAATAAATGACATAAAATCCACTTGTACTACTGAAGCTCACATCAGTGATCCTCTAGTCCAGCTGAAAACAACTCTATGATTCACCACGCTAAATTCATTAAGCAGGCATATTTCAGGTCATAAGTTTCCGATAAAGTGAGTCCATGATGAAAATATAATTAGACCTGAATTTTTCACACTCTGGAGCCATCTATAAATATTAAATAGCTGCTTTTCACAGCTCCCAGTCCTCTACCTTTCCATATTAGAATTTACAACTGCTATGCAATCTACAAATGAAATATCCATTTTTTTTTATCACATTTAGTCTTTTGACCAAAGAAATACTCCATAAAGTATCATCATTGGTTTGGCACATACAAAGGCTAATTTGATTCTTTTTATCAGGTCACTATGCATCATTTCATCTCAGTCTTGACTTGGGGATTACTAAGGGGATCAAACTATCAGATTCTTCTCCCCCTCACATTTTATTGTAGAAATAGTTGTTGGCAGTAGAGATATCAGCACACTTACCCAATGATTTCTTTTTCTTTTGGGGATTTAATAATGCAGATTCTATTGCATTTTACTCTCCTGTCACTATTTAGCCATTGCTTTTATTTTCCATCCAATTTCTTTGCTTTTTATTTCCTGCATCCTTCATGTCAAGACCACTTTACAATCATTTATTGTTTTGCTAGTGCCAGGATAAAGGCTCATCCAGTTATAAAAAGGACAATACATGATGAAACTCAAAGGATAAATAAAACTACTGTATTGGAGAAGATCATTGGACCCTGCTCATTCAGTCTTATTAGGTGTGTGGAGCATAGTTAGAAAAGAATGCAGCAATGAGAAATAATCAGGTAAAAACCTGCATTCAGAAAAGTCTGGCATAAAGGGTAAGAAAAAAACCATGGAAACTGGGTTTAGAGGATAGATGTTTGTATTTACATTGAGCCATGACCACTTTTCAGGAGAAACTAATGTCAATAAATAGGATCTTAGGCATCAAATAAAATACAAGAGTGTCATGGGGAGATTGATAATAGAAATGGCCACAGTTGTTTCTGCCTCCCTGTATCCATGCTGTCTGCAATGTGACTTTTCAAATTTCTCATCAAGAATTAGAGTTCATATCACCATCTCTTGAATCTGGTTTGACTCTGTGTCCTGAGACTTGCTTTGACCAATAGAATATGGGTGAAGAGACAGTGGGTCTGTTCTAAACCTACCAATCAAAAGACCTTGCATATTTCTTCTTGCTCTCCTTGATCCCTGCATACTGCCAGGTGAACAGTTCCAGCATAGCTTGCTGCAAGGTAAGAAACCATGTGGAGGAAAGCAGGCTGTGCCTAGACCATCCAGTCTCAGCTGAGCTATGAGCAGATCTCATGTGTATTAGTAAGTATAAGACTAGGTGGACCACCTAGTTCAAGTTTCCAACTGCAGAATCATGTGCTCAAAAAATGATGCTTTATCATATCCTTAAGAAATGGCCATTAAGTCACTAAATATTAAGGTGATTTGTTATGCATTATAGCTAATTGCTACAATTCCACTTACTGAAATAAGTTGTACACAGTTTGGATTTTATGCTAGAAGATGAGATACATTCAACATCACTGTGATACCAAATTAATGTTGACCAAACTATTAGAATGAGTCCATTTTTTCCCCGCAGAGTATGGGTCTCATTCTAGATTCAGAATGGATTTATAAGGCACAAATCTAGACTCTAGAATGTGGAAGAAATCATAGACATTATTACTGAAAGATGCATTTTGAGAAAACCAAGTCAATACCTACATCCATTTATTAACACTATGTATTAAAAAAAAGAGAGGTGGTCCAAAAGAAGTTAAATGGTAGAAAATTTTACTCCAAGATTTTAAATACTAGTTAAGGATTTTGCGCACCAAATATGTTTATAAAACAAAAGATGGCAAATTTGACAAGGATGTGGAGAAATTGGAATGCTTGTACAACCTTTTTAGGGATATAAAATGGTACAGCCACTATGGAAAATTAAAAATATAACTACCATATGATCCAACAATTTCACTGCTGGGTGGATATCTAAAAGAACTGATATCAGGATCTTGAAGAGATATATACACTGTCTTGTTTATAGCAGTGTTATTCACAATAGCTGAGATGTGGAAACAACCTAAATGTCCATTGACAGAAGAATGGATAAAGAAAATGCAGTGTATGCATACACTGGAACATTGTTCAGCCTTAAAGAAGAAGGAAATTCTACCATATGCAAAACATGGATGGACCTGGAGGATATAATGCTAAATAAGCCAATCAAGAAGGACAAATAGAGCACTATTTCACTGATATTAGGTATCTAAAATAGTCAAACTCATAAAAATAGAGTAGATGGATTGTCAGGGATGGGGGAGAGAGAAATGGGGAATTGTTCAATATTTACAAAGTTTCCATTATCCAAGAGGAATAAGTTCTAGAGATCTGCTGTGTAACATTATGCCTTTGGTTAACAATACTGTATTGTGCACTGAAAATTTTTTAAAGAGGGTAGATTTAATGGTGTTTATATTACAATAGAAAAAATTTCAAAAGGAGATCAATATAAACAAATATGAGATTTAACAGTTGGAAATATATTATCATTAGTTTTCAGACTAGAAAAGGCTCATAGAAATTATGAAGTATAGTTATATCATTTTGTAATTGCTACAAAGGGTCCTGGTTAGATCCTATAAATAGTAAATAGTGGAACTTACTGTAACACTCACTCATTTCTCCTCATTTGGTGCTTTGCCTATATAATCTAATGAGTTGTTTCAAAAGTTAAATTAGTAGAGAATATTTACCTCCAGGCAAAAGTAAAAACAGATATGGGTTTATTTTACAGAAATTGCCTACCTTGAAATTTCTTTCTGTTCTTCCTCAGGCATGATTATTATTACTATTCAAATAGCAAATTTTATTGCTAATACATTTTCCCCTAAAATATTTTTAGAGCCTCAGGATCTATTGCTTACTAATTAGTAAGCCACAACTTAGATTAGTCTTCGGAAGAAAGAACAGAAAATCATCACAATTTTTATTTTCAACCTAATGAAGAGAAGGCTACTGGAGTAATTTAATAATGTTCTCCCAGATCATGAAGCATTCATACATTAGCATTGGTGACCAAATTTTGTCCTCTTTTTTTGGTGTATATACATAAGCATGGTACTAGGCACAAAGAGAGGGGAAAAAAAGAGCATGAGACTTAGTGCTATCTGGCAACTTGTATGTCAGTTAGTTGTGGTATGAAGACATAAGCATGAATAAATTATGCTACTCTCTTAGTTCAGGCTTCTATGACAAAATATCATAGACTGGGCCCAGGGGGAGGGTGGATTAAACAACAAACATTCACTCATTTCTTACTCTTCTGAAGGCTGGAAAGTCCAAGATGAATGTGCCAGCAGATCCAGTGTTTGTTCCCTGATTTTCAGATGACCACCTTCTTTTATCTTCACATGGCAGAGAGCAGGAGAGGAAGCAAGTGCTCATGTCTCTACTTATTGGGACATTACCCCATTCATGAAGGCTCCATTCTCATGACCTAATTACCTTCCAAAGATCCCACCTTCTAATTGGAGATGTCAGGATTTCAACATGAATTTTGAGGTGGGATACAAATATTCAGATAGTAAAAGCTACTACATATAGCTTTACACATGGAAAATCTGAAACACATACAGCAATTGCAATATGACAACATGAGATTAATATAACCTAGAGTAGCTTAAGGAACACTTTTTTTAAAAATGGGGGAGGGGGTTGATTCTGAAGGAAAACTGGAGAAAAGCCATCATTAAGGAACAAGGACTAGAATTCAATTCCAGGAGAAGGAAAATGTAAGTGCAATATTTAGTCTGTCACTGCTAAATATTCAATGAGATAATAGGGAGATCTGTTTGAATAGAGCAGTATGAGAAGAAATAACATTAAATTAGCAAGAATAGACAAGATTAATGTGACTATTTCTATGCCAGCATGAATTAGAATATAATTTTATGAGCAAACATAACCTGAGCAAATGGATCCTGTAAACCAAGTTAATGCAATTCATTGGCAGACTAATAGTTTCTCACCACCTCTAACATACCCTAAGCTTCACTGATATTTTAGTCATTAACAATGTGGTAGTTTATTCTTCTTCCCTCATTAAACCTTATCAGTCTAAATATACTAATGCAATTAAAGACTCCAAGAATAACTAACATTTAGACCAGCTGTACCATCTCCCACAGTGGACCGTGATACTTGTGAAGGAGAGAATCACCTTATTTCTAAAGGCCCCTGGTGGAATTCCTTTAACTTGGATAAGCTCTCATCTTTGTCAGTCTGAAAAAGCAGAGATTTCATTTTAGATTTTCCTGATATTTCATTGACTTTTCCATATTTTTCACTGATCTGTCAGGTGTTTTTTTAAAATTCTAGTTTTGCTTTTAATGCTACCACTCATTCTGATACAGAGGAGACACTCACTAACTGTTGAGTGAACTGTAGGGTGTAGGTTTCTTTAGGCAGGCATGGTGTCTATTACTGCTGCATTCTCCTGGGCCTTTATCATATTGCTGCAAAGATAGTGAAAGCTCATTGGAGAGCTGTCAAACTGAGTATATTCAGTGACCATGGGATGTTAGAATAGAAGGAAAATAAAATTCTGACCTTTTCTGAATGAGCTTTAAGAATAATATTACACATAGGAGCATCATTATATATTTAATCTGAGTAAATCCTATTATTAGGTAGGTACTGGAGTAATTATCTAATTTATCACAGACATTTATCTACTGACATCTTTGTCTTAGTGCTTTGAGACTCTCTGGAATAATTCACACAACTATAGGAACAACTTACTGAAAAAAAATGCAGTTTTTATTGTAGCAAAGCTATAGAAGTCAGCATTTTGTAGATCCTTGGCTTTCCCAAATGATATGTTCACTCAGTGCTCTGCACCTCTCATTGCTCTCTCTAGACTCATGATTCAGAAGTTCCAGGTGAGTTAGGATAGCTAATGACTCAGTTTCTGAGATTGCTCAGGAGCAAATGAGTCATCTTGCCACATTATGTCTTAACATTATGTCCCACAAACCATAGGCCCCAGCCTACAAGTAACAAGAACCACACTAGGTTCTTTATGCATTTGTCTATTAATATTTGCTCTTGATTTGAGAAGAGCAGTCAAATGATACAAATAAAGCCTTACCTGACAGCCTTGTGTAGCTGGTGCAATGATATATAATTATCACAACTGCCCGCTCTGTGTCAGAATTTTGGGAAACCACATTTTGAGTATTATCTTACAGCAGGGAGCAGGATAGTGTAACAGTTAAAAATGGTAGTTTAAGAGTTAAATTGTCATTAAAACTTAGCTCTGAAATATATTAGTTATGTGGCCTTGAGCCAGTCGTTTAAACTCCTCAGTTTCATCTTTACAATGGGTATAGTAATAATTGTAAAGATTAAATGAAGTGTTTGGCATATATTAAGCATTCAGTAAGTGCCAGCTAGTCCTGCTTTTATAATATCCAGTTAGAATTAACATGGCTTTTAAGTCAAAGAGGCCCAGGCTGAGATCCTGCTGCTACTTTTGAACATTATGATGGTTTTTGCACTGATAGCAAAGGCAAAGGTGAGCACAGGTTAATTTACAAAATGTTACCAACACTGAATTAGAGGTGTACCTACTATATGGGGTTATCAGGGTGAATGTGTTAGCCAGGCCACCAGATGCGTGAGTAGTGGATGTTCATAGTCAGCATCCATTCAGGTTAGTCAATGCTCCTTGCACTGATTATGTAATAGGTTGACTTTCATGCCAAGACAGAGTCAAAATAAATTTTGTTGTTATTAATGTTATTTGGATAGAAATTGAGATGTTCAAGACATTTCAAAGGAGAGAAAAAGTTATTGTGATGTTACCCATAGGCGGGAAGCTTCAGAAACCAATTATTCTATGAGCCGGCTATTCATTCTTTTCTCAGAACACACATGGATTCTTTCCATGGAGCTTCTCCATCTTCTTGACATACTACCTATGTTTCATGGCTTTCTCAAAATTTTTTTCTTTTTTTTCTTTTTTTCTTTTCAAGAGTACCTTCTGTTCTCTATTCATCCTGTATCTCTTTCTCTTCCCCTGAATTGTTTTTATTCCTCCATGTTATTTAGTTCGGATTTCTGAGGAGATAATCAGAGAAGCCAAACTTATTTCTTTCAAAAGTTTGCTAATCTATATATATTGTTCATCTTTTATTAACTGCTCATGTCAGCTCTGTAGCTGAGGCCAGGGAGCACTACTGCAACAAAGGTTATAAAATGTGATCACTATGAATAGGATGGACAGAGGTGTTGGCTGGAAAAAGCATAATGGCTTCTGTGGGTCAGTGATAATGTCTGTGAGCACCATACTTACCTTGGTTGGTTGATTGACATTTTAGTAGTTTACTTATTTCACCAGTTCTATAGATATGAATGATTGATGATTCTTGTTGGTTTTTTTAAAGTATATTTTATTTATGCTATTACACTTGCCCAATTTTTCCCCCTTTGTCCTGCTCCACCCTCCCTTGCACAATCCCCACACTGTTGTCCATGTCCATGGGTCATGCGTATATGTTCTTTGGCTACTCTATTCCCTATGTTGTACATTACAGCCACATAACTCCTTTGTAACTACCAATTTGTACTTAATCCCTTCACCTTTTTCAGCCATCTGCCTGAACTGCCTCCCACCTGGGAACCATCAAAGTGTTCTCTGTATCTATGATTCTGTTCCTGTTCTGTTTGTTTGTGTATTTTGGGTTTTTTTTTTAGATTTAATTGTTGATAGATGTATATTTATTGCCATTTTATTGTTCATATTTTTGATCTTTTTTTTTTAAAGAAGGCCCTTTAAAATTTCATATAATACTCATTTGGTGGTCATGAACTCCTTTAGCCTTTTCTCATCTGTGAAGCTCTTTATATGTCCTTTGATTCTAAAAGATAGCTTTGCTGGGTAGCATAAACTTGGTTGTAGTCCTTGCTTTTCATCACTTTGAATATTTCTTGCCAATCCCTTCTAGCCTGCAAAGTTTCTTTTGAAAAGTCAGTTTCCAGTCTTATGGGAGCTCCCTTGTAGGTAACTAACTCATTTTCTCTTGCTGTTTTTAAAGTCCTTTCTTTGTATTTAACCTTTGGCATTTTAAATTTGGTGTGTCTTAGTGTGGGCCTTTTTGGGTTCATCTTGGTTGGGACTCTTTGTGCTTCCAGGACTTCTATGCCTATTTGCTTCACCAGGTTAAGAAAGTTTTCTGTCATTATTTTTTCCAAATAGATTTCCAATTTATTGCTTCCTCTCTTCTCCTTCCGACACCCCCATAATGTGAATGTTGGTATACTTGAAGTTGTCCCAGAGGCTCCCTACACTATCCTCATTTTCAATTTTTTTTTCTTTTTACTGTTTTGATTATTTATTTTTTGCTTCCTTATATTTCAAATTGATGAGTTGATTCTCAGCTTCTTCCACTCTACTGTCGATTCCCTATAAAATGTTCTTTATTTCAATTAGTGTATTCTTTATTTCTGACTGGATCTTTTTTATGCTGTTAAGGTTCTCACTAAGTTCATTGAGCATCCTTATAACCAGTGTTTTGAACTTTACACCTATAAATTGCTTGTCTACATTTTGTTTAGTTCTTTTTTTAGAATTTTGTTCTGGAATTTAATTGGGCCATGTATTTTGTCTCCTCATTTTTGCAGCGTCTGTGTCTGTTTCTATCTATTATTAGGTAGAGCTGCTATGTATCCCAGGTTTGGTAGAATGATCTAATGCAGTAGGTGTCCTGTAGGGTCCAGTGGCATAGCCTTCCCTATTACCCAAGTTGAGTACTCAAGGTGTGCCCACTGTATGGGCTGTGTACACCCTCCTGTTATCATTGAGTCTTGATGACTGTTGGCATTTCCAAGATCAGCCACCACCTGTATTCTCTCTGGGGCCAAACAGCATAAGTTACAAAGTGATCTGCAGATGGCTGGTACTTGTGCTGGGTTGGAGGTACCCAGGCAAGGGCAAGCTGTGAACCAATGCCAATCACTGCTAGTGTTGGGCCTGGGGCAACTTAGCAAGAGTCTTCTCTGCTAGACTCTTGCTAGAGTCTCACTGAAGCCAGATTACTTGTTTGAGAGAATTTAGGGAAGTCCAAAGCATGAGCCAAGATAAGTATTTGTATGGGAAAAACCACTGGAAACAAATTGGATGAGACCAAAAGTTGGGTGGGGTAGAGTCTCAGGGAATCACCAGGGTGGGGCAAACATTGTGGGCCAGGTTGATGGAGTATCAGATATGGATCTTGCCTGCTGGCTCTGTGCTGCTGTATGGAAAGGGCTCAGAAAAGGAACAATGACCTCTGCCAGAATTTCTGTCTGGGAGAAAGTTGCCTCCCCACCTAGGTCTCTCCCTCTTGCTGGGCAATAGAGTTCCTCCTTGTATGTCTCTGGTGCCTTTCAATCTGCTGCTCTGGTGCTGGAGATCAGTGGAAGTGAGTCCAAGTAAGTCTCTGCATGGGCTCTTTCAGAGGAATTGTCTGGGAATCCAGCAGTTTCTTTCTTCCACAGCCTCAATCCCCGCTGGTTTTTACAATCAGAAGTTGTGAAGACTTACCTTCCTGGCACTGGAACCCTGGGCTAGGGGTCCTAGTGTGGGGCTGGGAACCATTGCTCCTGAAATATCCCTCCTGACTTTTATCTTCCACATGTGGGTGTGGGACCTGTTTGATCTGTGTCTTTGCCCCTCCTACTAGTCTCAGTGTGGTTTCTTCTTTGATTCTACAGTTGTTGGACTTACATTCAGCTCAATTACAGAAAAATCAATGATGATTTTTCTATAATTTAGTTGTAATTTTGATGTTGTATGAAGGGGCGAACCATGTTTACCTATGCTGCCATCTTGATCAGACTGTTTTTTTTCTTTTTTTGAGGACTGGCTATCAGAACCCAGAATATAAATTGAATCAGGCACTGTATAAATGGTCCTGCCAGAAGAAACTTTTAAAGAGAATTTTGATCACCTCCTTTAAAACATTGTTTAACTAAAGAAGACACTGGTCCAAGAATGAATTTTTAAGTCACATGGTACTGTACCAATACTGTTCATGGTATGGCAAACAAAACCAAATAGAATTAACACACAAATAAATTATTAGGATATGCCATTGGATGTTACAATTTTTCAAATATATGTGTGTGTGTTTGCGTGTGTATATGTGTGTGTGTATTCAGAAAGACTTAGCTGCAGTTTTGTAGCATGCCTGAAAGAAAATTTTTCTTTGACCATAGAAAAGAAATTCTGATATAGTCATATGCTAACATGTAACAATCAGTATCTTGAAATATTTAATAATGAATGCTAATAAAAGAAATATTATTTAAACTATGGAAGAATAAGCAAATACCATATGATCTCACCTATAAGTGGAACCTAACCAACAATACAAAGATGGAAGGAAAATAAGACCAGCAACACTGAAAGGAAAAGAAACCAACAGAGACAAGAGGGAAGGAGGGGGGGTGGGGGAAAAGGAAGGGAAGGGGAAAGTCAAGGAACATATAGCAAGGACTAATGGACAAAACCAAAGGGGAAGAGTTGAGGGAGGGATGGAGGGAGGGGGCAAGGGAAAGTGGTGGGGGAGAGGCAGAGACAAATGTATTTGAAAAAAATAATTAATTAATTAATTTAAAAAATAAACTATGGAAGAATAAGAATCAATCGTTTTATTCCAGTATATGTCCTTGGGCTAGGCATACTAAATTGTTAATAGATTTACCTCTTTTTTGTTTCTTACCTTTAAATAAATTCTTGTCAACAAAGTAGGAGTTTGGGAATCATCAGAATACTGAACTTCCTTGTTTGACTTCCCAAATTCAGCAAGACACCAAAATAAGTTTCATGTGGTTAGTTAATAAAATAATTAACTCCATATTTTACAAACCTTTGAAGGTAGCACATGTAGATTCTTTGCATGTTTAAAAAGTATAAGAAAAGTGTAATGCCCCAAAAGCAAATAGAAGAAAATAATAAGGTCTGTTCAGTAAGTCATATTGTATAGGTCTTGGCCACCATTGGTCCTATTGTGATGACATTTTTTGTCCCTTTAGGATTTTATTCTCAATTATTCTAATTACCAGGCTCATAGTATCCATGTTTAAAATGAGCTTCCTTAGCATTAAGGACTAACTTCAATTGTGTCAGACTCATCAGATATCCTTGGAAATGAGCACACTGAGTAGAATAGCTTACCCCTTTAGCTCATGGATAATTGTAGATAATGCTGAGTTGTTTAGTAGGTTTCTGTGCTTCATATAATGATCTACAAAAATATGGTTTGTCTTACACACATTAATCTTGAGAAAAATTAAAATTAAAACAAAGTAGCTTCACACTAGTCTTGTTTTTAATTCTTCCAAACAAAGTTTTGTGTACTTTTCTCAGTTCATCATAAATAACTTGCCTTATTTAACATGTCCTTGGGATTTTGTCTGTTTTCTTTGACTTTTTGAAAATCTTATTTTAATTTTTTATTTGTTACCTAAGCAAAAAATAATGCATAAATTATTCTTAGTCTTTATATATCTGGTAGTTGAAATATGAAATATTTAAGTGCTTTTCAAATGTTTTAACAAAACACCTGGCCTGTGACTTGTGGATCAAATGAGATGACTGTGTGTTAACAGTGCCAGGGAGTAGTCTGTGTAGGGTTACATGGAGTTAGCAAAAACTGGAAGCATGAAGCACAGCCAAAAGGCTCTTTTGACATTATGTAGTTGAGATCTGAATTAGAATGGAGATTCATGAATGGGAGGAAGTGAGGATTCTAAGTGTCTGTGTAGAAAATTTAGCATAATTTGCTGATGGTTTGGGTAGTATGACCAAAGGACAGATAAAGATTGCAGATATATCCAAGATTCTATGTAGGGAAATCTAAACAACACCTATTAAGCACTTAGCCCTAAATATGTGTGTGTGTGTGTGTGTGTGTGTGTGTGTGTGTGTGTATTTTACAGAACATGGCAAATGGTAGAAAAAGATCACCATAAATAAATGTTTAGTTCCATCATATTTAGATTCTAGTACTTGAGATCAAAAGAGAAGTCTGTGACTTGCGCTTGAATTTGAATCCAATAGGATATGGATAGTGTTAAAAATCCTCTCTAAAGTGACCTCAAATGACTCATACTTTTGCATGATCTTTTTTCCTTGAAAAAAAGATCTAATTTACTTGCTTCTAACCCATACCATATAGCAAAAATGATGGGATACAATTTTATATATATGAACCTGATGTCTCATTTCCTCTTCACTAATGAACTGATGTAACTGCTGCAGCTTCGTGATATTTCCATATGTAGTAGGGCAAAATCCCAGTCCTTATTCTGCCACTTCAAGATTATGACTGACCTGGTACATTCATCTTTCCTTCCTGCTTCTCTGGCTTTATGAAGTCCCAACCTCTTGATAAAATTCACAGTATGCTTTCTAGTCTGATAATCTGAATCTAAAATCAAATACATTTGGAGATATTTTATAAACTCTAGGAGACATGCAAATGTAAGTTGTGTACACCTCATAGGTAGTTGCATTTCACATGAATTCTCACTCAACTTAGGTATAGGAGGGAAAAAATGTAACTTTCATATATTGTCTGTAACTATTTGTATTTGCCTCCCACAACGTCTTCCGCAGGTTAATTAAAAACTTACCCAGTATGTCATCCATTACATTTTCGAATTATTTAGATTACTTGAATATAATTGTCTACTTTCATTCAAAGACTGCTCTACCCCAGACATCCTGCTTCTCTCCTAAAAATTGATGTCTAGGTCCAGGGAGAGGACATGCTTATGTTTCTTCTCGCCCTCCTTTCTTTACCCTGGTCTCCAGAGCAATATCCTTAGTCCATCCCAGAGCTGTCGGCTATGCTAGCCTTCGGGGCTGTAGTCAGCATCTTTTCTCTGGGTGTAGATAGAGTCACGAGATGCTTCCTGGCTATCTTGCCATCACTTGAGCTCTTTCTGGTGCTGCCCAATCCCTGATTGTCTAACTGTGAATCCCATTTAGTTTAGAGTCCTAGGAGTAAAATGTCTAAGGTGAATTCCTCTGCCCTACATCACAGTCGTATGCTCAGCTGCTCTGGATATATCTTTGCTGCATTAAACCCAAAGGCAACCAGGAAACTAACTCCTTGCAGCCCTCTGCTTTCACATGCCTGCCCTGCACAAGGATGTGGGTGCAACCTACAAAGCAACCCCTCTTAGATTAATCAGTGGGTGGCAAAGCAAGAACCCCTGACCTTCATAATTTCCTAAACTATCAAATGTACTTTCCTAGTGGGGACACCCACATCTGTGTAAGTACTATACACAGTCTCCTCCCCTGACCTTCCCTGACATTTATACCACCTAGAGGGCAGCAAAAATTGTTTCCCTTTGACTTGCCTTTCATCATATGCTACTTCTCCTTGACACCAACTGAATTTAATGCAGAACAGAAATATTTCCTTGCATACTGTACAGATTTTCTTCTATGTAATGGCATCCCCTGGAGAAAACCATTGAATACAGTGAGGATAGTGCCTCCTGGAGCTATGAAACTTGGAGGCCATGATCTCTACACAAAAAGGGAATTTTGCAGTGAGTCCAACTAGGTCACTCTTGCGAAGTTAAAAGAAGAGAGAAAACAATTTAGCAAATCTCTTATGAGGACAATAGCCTGGTTTTCAAGGCAATTGTTCTCCTGAATTTTGAATGTCACTAGCAGTGTCTTCCTTTTGGAATTCCTTCTATAGTAAATTCTATGAGGCAGACAATACCTAGAAAAGACCAGGAATAAGATGAAAGTCAGGTGCAGTAAAATGTTTAAAAAAATATAAAACAGGTAATCTGCAGTATTAACATTAGAAGAACACTGGTCTCGAAGTCATTGTCATCCAGAGTCTCAGGATTTGTATTTAGAAAAAGGTGTAATATCACCTCTCCTCACTCCTGATAAGATTTAAAAATGAACCTGAAAAGTATCATGTAAACTCTAAAGGGCCTGTACTGTTACCAGACAGGGGCCTGGCTCTGAGTAGGTCCGTCCAGGGCCAGTCAGTAGTACGTGGGTTCTTGGCTTCAAAGATTTCACAACACAAGTCAAGGTGACTATGAGAATATGCTTATTATTTCTGGGGAGAGTGAAACAATGGAGGGCTTAGCATAGAAGAAGCAACAGGAGAATGTATAGGCTGCCCTAGCTCACTGGGAAGTCAGAGAAAAGGGAGCTTTGGAGACAGGGTCAGGGGATTAGCCTGGGAGAAGCAGCCAGCTGCCCATTGCCTGACATTTAGGAGATGCGTGGCTGTGGGGAAAGAAGTGGGGAATAAAGTAGAGGAAGAAGGGAAAGGGAATGGTGCTGGTTTCTCCTCAGAGGGAGAACTTGTGCTGAGTCCTTTGTCTTGAGGCTTTTAGCATTTTCTTGCAGGTGGGAATCTTAGGGGAGGTGTCAAGAAGGTATTCAGCAAGATATTTATCCCTTTTCCAGGTGTGCTGATTCAGGGTCCTGGCCTCCACTGATTGGAGGACAGTGACAGGGAAGGGTGTGTTTTGTCATTGCAGCTGGTCCTGGTGTCACCCACCTCATTTTGCTGCTTTTCTGGTCTTGGAGCTGAAATACAACTGAGATGTTATGTCTAAGGAGGTGACCGTTTGTATCTGGTAAATTGCTCGGCCAGTTTATTCAGGCCATTGTGTTCCACTATCTGTCCCAGTTTCTCTCTTCCACTTGCCCAGGAATGCTCCTAGTTTCTTATTATCCTATCTCAGTACCACTAATCATATCTCTAGTCACTATCCCCTCCTCTCTTTTGCATTTCATCTCAGAGACTGATTTTAAGCACAAATTAAAGACAAAACTCTTCAGTTAAGATCAGTTCATATTTCTGAAGCCACCAGAAGTTGAGTGGCAGGAAAAAAGAAAGCTAACAGGTTTTGGAAAGTTATCAAATAACTGACATTGTGCTTATAACTTTCCATATTTTAGTTTGGTTAATATTCACAAAAAGACTCATCTGTTTCACAGATGAGAAAACTGAGGCTTGAAGGACTCTGAAAATTTTTTCATCTCATAAACTAGCGAGCAGCAAGGACAGAATTGAAACCCAGCCATAATGAGCTGCAAAGCTATTCCTCTTTCTGAGGCACTTTGTACTACTAAGAGAATGTTTCAAACAATTGAAAAAGGTACATCCTTGCTTGTTAAAGAGTTATGTGAATAAGAGTTGTATGAAGGATGAATGTCATGCTGTTCTTACTTCAATATCAGTTTTTGGAAATTTCAGTTCCTGTGGGTTTTGCCCTAATAACTTCAAGGTTAGATGTAAGAATAAGTCAGTCAGTCAGGCTGAGTTTTGTAAGAATAAGTATCTGCTGGTCTCTTAAGTGTGTTTTACTGCTACCAAACATCACAGCTCATCTCCTTCCCCTCTTCTGCATACAGTACCAGGGTTTAAATTTTATGATGTCTGTATTCTCTATTTTTTATTTAACTTTGGCTTAGATCTTTATTATTTCCAGGAAAAAGGTGACATACATTTTAGAAATACCTAGATAGATTTAGGAATGATGTATTGCATTTTCAAACTCATTTAATATTCAACTTTACTTCCAATTTAATTTCCCTGTCATTTCCAAATATGATAGGTGACTAGGACTGTGCAACTGTGCATTCACTTCAAATTTTATATTGATCCTTCTGACCTTATGTATCATGCTTCATGTCTTTATTACATTTTATCAGAACTGATCTTATCATAGGATGTTTCATTTTCTCCTTTAACTAAGATTTACTGTACCCAACGGTTCTCAAATTTAAGGAGCTATTTTATATTAATTTTGTGTCATTTTTTGAAACAAAATCCATAATACATATGAAGCTTTGTTTTGAAATTAAATTTTGTCAATTTCCTTTTGAAACTGGGCCAAGCTTATCTGACACCAGGTAAATAATTACTTGAATGGTTAACTGGAATGTCTTATTTGTGTCCTAAGTGCCACAACTATTTGTTAAAAAAATTCAGATACAAAGGAAATAATGTTTTGAAGTTAGGTACAGTCATATTCCTTAAATGCAATAGACATTCCATTTTTATTTGAATTGATTCTTACCAGGTTTTTCTGTAGGACAAGCTTTCTCATTGGCCTCTAAACTCCTCTGAGCCAGTCCGTAGCTCTTCCAATGTTTAGGAGCTGCTGAAATAAGACTATTTGTAGATATAATAGGTATATTTGTAGGTCAATTTTTAATATCCTATGGAAATAATTTCCAGTAAAGGTGCTTAGCATTTTTTGTTAGCCTAAGCTCTCATAGGAATCATCTGCTTTAGAGACAATGGCAGACTTTAAAATAGATAAACCAAGAAGAGAAATAGTCATGTTCACAGAACTTCTTTTCTCCTATAACTTCAAAATGTGAGCCAAAGGAATAATCAGAGACACACTTAATGATGTATTAAGAAGTTTCTTGTGGCTTTTTAAAAAATAACAGCAAATATGTTAGAAACAATAAAAATACCCAATAGCAGGAAACTGATAGAATATGGATTTTTCTATAATAAGCTCCACAGTCCTTAAAAATTATGAGTTTAATGACAAAAATATCATGAGAAGAAAGGTGAAGGAATTAAGCACAAGTTGGTATTACATGATAGTCACAGAGATGTAAATTACAGCATAGGTAATATATTCAATAGTATCACAATAAATATGTATGGTGCTAGCCAGGTGGGTACTTGAAATATCAGGGGAACCTGATATTTCTCTAGAAAGTACATGATTGTATAACTATTATTATAAACACATGAAACTAATAGAGAAATATATTGAATATAAACTGTAATTGAAGAATAAAAAATGACATGGAAAACGGTGCATGAAGTTAAGATTAAAAATAAAATATAAAAGAACAAAGTAAAATATGACAAATAATTAAAACTCTCTATAGTTATAATGCCAATTAAATTATTATTTTTATGCTGAGAAAAAATATTAAAATGTCAGCCCCAAATGATAGTAGTGGTGTAGGACAGTTGATGGGATTAGGAATGAATTTTAATTGTATTAAATTTTAGAAGAAAGAATTTCTAATTTTTTTAACAATGAAAATTATTCCAGGAACTTTGCAAAAAATCCAGGAGACTCTTTTCTCCAGAAGAGGCTTAATTTTTATTATTTTCTTAAGACAGAAAACAAAAGACTAAGAAACACCAAAGGTATTTCATTATGCCTTTTTTCTTCACTCAAAATAATACTTCTTTTATCCATCTGAGAGATTACCTACCACATACATTCTATCAGATATGAATCTTTCTCTCAGTAGAATTTTGTGGCCACCAGTCACTTGTGTCAGAAATGGGGGACTTTTAAACAATCATTCTGTGGGCTAATATATAGGAAGTGATGACATTCAATCATTTGTTCATTTAAGGCCACTCCAATAGGCAGGACATTCTCTGTACCTTAGTAGCATTAGTTAAATAGTAAAGAAGCATGGTTTCTAGTGAGTTTTCAAGAAACCTTGAATGGATTGTTTTTAATTGCATTTATTGCATAAAGTGAAATTTAAGTATTTTTTACATGTGCCCAATTCCTGATACAACTTCCTTGAGAAACGTTGTAAGTTTTAAGCTCTTAATATTGTTCTTCAGATCCAATCTTCCACCCCTCTCACCTCCCCTCCAATCCCTACTACTGAGATGCCTGGGCCTCACTCTTCATCAGCAAACTTGCCTCTATTGTGAACCACACTGACTCTCACTGAAACCTGCTGTCCCCCGGGTCTCTCTGCTTTACTTCTCCAGTGATGGCTGTTTTTCTTCCCACATTTTCACAGCAGAGGATCTGGAAGTGGAATAGACTTCCTCCTATCCCTTTTGCTTTTCACTGCAACTAGCCCATGTTTCTCTCTCAAAACTCCTGCTTCTCCTGCTTTTTTTTTCTTGTTAAGGGAATGTAATCTATTGACAGCTCCTGCTCCATCTCCACATTTTTTTTAAAGCTTCTGCGTTCAGTCATCGTGTTTTCTGTTGCTTCTTTTTCAGTATAGGTTTCATGGCCCATCAGAATACGTATTTTTTTATTGTTGTTCAATTATGGTTGTCCCCATTTTTGCCCCATTACTCTGCCCTGTCCTACCCACCCCCTACCTCCCATGTTCAGTCCTTCCCTGCCTCATTGTCTTTGCCCATGGGCCCTTATTACATGTTCCTTGACTTGACCTTTCCCCTTCTTTCCCCCATTATCCCTTTCACCCCTCCCCTTTGTCACTGTTAGTGTGTTCTTTATTTCCTAGTCTCTGGTTCTGTTTTGCTCACTTGTTTGTTTTGTTGATTAGGTTCCACCTATAGGTGAGATCATATGGTATTTGTCTTTCACAGTCTGGTTTATTTCACTTAGCATAATGCTGTCCAGTTCCATCCATGCTGTCGAAGAAGGTAGGAATTCCTCCTTTCTTTCTGCTGCGTAGTATTCCATGTGTGAATGTACCATAGTTTTTTGATCCTCTCATTTACTGATGGGCACTTAGGCTGTTTCCAGCACTTGGTTATCGTATATAACACTGCTATGAACATTGGGGTGCATAGGTTCTTTTGAGTTGTTATTTTAGGATTCTTACACATTTCTTTTGTAAACACCTGCAATTCCCTTCCACCTCTCTCTATCATGTTCTCCTAGCAGGATCCCAATCCTCACTACATCTAAATTTCTACTTACTCTGTGTCTACATATGAGCAGTGAACAAGTTGGCTGACTGATGCCATTTAAATTTCTCCCATGGATCTCAACTGAGTCCTTAGATGTCTTATCCATTTTTTCGATGATTTCCTGACTTCTAGAGGACAAATTCATATCTTCTCTGTCCTCCTTCTGCAACTCACTTTACTAGAGATATGGTCATCTTAACTCATTTTCTGTGTCACTTCCTTCAATACAACCTCGTTGTTCCTTGACCAGATATCCCCATGCACCTGCCTTCCCTCCTGCTAGAATGGATGTATTTCTCCTTGTCTCAAGTAAACACAAAATTAATACCTTGCTCCTATCCCATTGTGCTTATTCAAGAAATTCTGTGACCTCTCATTCTTGAATCCTTTTCAATATATAAACATAAGGAAAAATTAGCTTTCATATTTAAAAATAAATCCCATTTTAAGATCCACAACCTCTTCTAACTACTCTCTCATTTCCTGTTTTGCTGTATGATAAAGATCCTTAAAAATGTTGACTGTACCCACTCAATTAACCTGTTCTTTGTTTCTCAGTCACCTGCACATAAGCTTTGGCCTCCTTCATTCTACTGAGACAAACCACATTTGTCAAGTTTAAAAAGTGAGTTTTTTGTTTGTTTGTTTAAAGAAAATAGGATGTAGTTCATAAATACTACTAGAAATACTATTCAGCCATAAACGAATGATGAAATATTGCCATTTGCAACAACATGGATGTATCTTGAGAGTATTATGCTAAGTGAAATAAATCAGATGGAAATGTACCATAATATTTTATTTGCATGTGGAATATCAAACAGAAAGCAACAATCAAGACAATAAAACAAACAAACTCATAGACACAGACAACAGCATGATGGTTACGAGAAGGGGAGGGAGATGAGGGGAAGGTGAAGAATTGAGTCAAGGGGGTCAAATATGTGATGATAGAAGGAGACTAGTCTCTTTATGGTGAGCACACTATGTAATATACAGATGTATTATTATAGAATTGTACACCTAAAAGTTGTATAATCTTACTAACTAATGTTACCCCAATAAACTTAATATTTTTAAAAAAGAGAGGTTAGGAAAAAAATGACATGGAAGCTGTTGTTTATTAAAGGGAAGCCTGTTCAATGGTCTCCTAGGTTTTCTCATTATTGGTGAGAAAGAGTCAATATATTATAAAATTATTATCCTTAAGCTATTAAAGGCAAAATAAATATAGATAGCCAGTGCTTATTTCTTTTAACCTTCAGTTTGGGGGTAACAATCCATAATGTACAATGTAAACATTACTAGATTTTAGTTTCTTTTCACATTGACAATTTGTAGGCAGGGATTTTTAAGTCTCAATTTTACTAGTAATTTATTCAATCTATTTCCTTATTGTTGAATTGTTTAATTTTTAATTTTAGTAACACTCCATTTTGTAGAAGTTACATTTTGCCAAGTATATTTTATTTTATCTAGATTAAAAGATTTTTATTACCACTAAATTATGTACTTAAAAACATGGTTAAAATGTTAAATTTTATGTTATGTGTATTTTACCACAATAAAAAACTTAAAAAAAGAGATTTTATAAGCGGATTTTTTCCCTCAATTAGGAAATAATTAGTGTATACTCTTTAGACTTAGTATTATTTTTAGCATTTTTCTCTTAATCCTGTGAATATAATTTTTGTTTATAATAAAGTGAATTTAATATCAAAATTAAATAGGTAGCTAGACAGACTCCATATATTTGAAAATTTAAAGGAAACTATTTAATAATTAATGGGTCAAAAATGAATCATATTAGATATTAAAAAAATTTAGCACTGACAGAAAATTAAAGTAGCGCACAGAAGAGCCAGCAGCTTGAAACTAAAGTTATATGTACAGGAAAATGGACTGCCTGAAATACTTGTATCAGAAAAGAATAAGGTATAAGCAATGTTAACAATGAACATAAAGCCACAAGCACACAATAAAAGGACATATGATCAAAGTTATTCCAGCAATTTTTAAAACTGATTAAATAGACATATTGCTGAGGGGAAAAAAGACATCTTACCAAACTTATCTCAAAAAAGAAATTGAGAAACCAAAAAACATTATTGAATCAATGAAGAATATGAATCAATAGGTTAAAATTTTTTCTCAGGAAATGACCAGACCCAGAGAAATCTAGAGGCAAATTCTCCCAAATACATAAAAAAAGAGGTCATTGGAATGTTACACAAATTTATCCAGAGAAGAGAAACAAACAAAAGGAACTATATCCCCAGCTTATTTTAAGGGACAAACATGGTCCCAATGACAAAAGCAGACAGCAAAACAGAAAATTATAAGATGCTTACAACCTGGACATATATGCAAATCTTGAAATAAGATCAAATTTTCTTTTCAAAGCAGTGTATATAAAAAGATAATATATTATGACAGATAGGTTTATTACCAGGACTGCGAGTTTAGTTTAATATTAGAAAATCAATTAATGTGGTTTATCTCAATAATATATTAAAGGAAGAAGACTCTCTGATAATGCTAATAGATGTTGAAGGAAGCATCTAATATAATTCCACATCAATTTATGTTAAAACTACTTTAGCAAATAGGAAATAGAAAGGGAATTCCTTAACCTCATAAATGAAATACACACATATACAACATACATTCAGTTAACATCATTTTTAAAAAAACTTATTGAATTTATTGGGACATTGATTAATAAAATTATATAGGTTTCAGGTGTACAAGTCTATAATACATCATCTGTCCTGTGAATATGTTATTACGTTGCTGACTATTTAGTATATAATTTATTATACCAATTGTTCTGGCATGGACTCTTTCTCCCCTCCCCCTTGCTCTCTCTCGTTAGTTTTTCCTCATAGTGTGTTCTTTGAAGGGAAAAAGAGAAGGGGAGATGATTTAGGTTGAATTACCACAGGCATTTACTCTTATTCCAGATACCTGGGTCAGCCATAGTACAGGAAACCACCGGTTAGTTCAACAATCAGAACTCCAGTCAGCCTTTTAACTGGCAGGAATATAAAAATAATAACAGGCACACACAGTCTTGTAAATTCATGATAGAGAAATATAAATGAGGTTTTTTGTATCCTGAAGCTTTTTCAGGTGGCAAATAAAGTGCATTAATATAGGTATGAAAAAACTAGAAAATACCTATTAAAACTATTTAAAAAGATGATAATGGAATAATATTTCTTTTGTATCTAAAAACATTATTTGTTTCTTGCTTATCTCTTATTTTATGATTTTTCCCTCAGGAATAAATCACACAATTTTCAAAATTATTTGAAATTTATTTTTTAAGCAGAGAAATGTGTTGTGTGAAAATATATCTCTAGCTGTTATTTCAAAGATTTGAGGGGATAAAATTGTAGTCAAGGGTATTAATTTGGAGGCTATAGCAGTATTTTTGGTGGACTACTCTTGGTATGGGTGTGTTTGTAAATTTTTTTTTTCTGAAAATATATTTTATGCAGGCCAAGTCAAACACATGGAAGGCAGACCTCATTATGTAATTAAATTTGTTCTCTATGTTTGTCATTCTTAGTTCATAGGTGCAGGGATATGTGTCAGTTTTGTTTGTTGGTTGGTTTTTTCCTACTGCTTTGTTACCATCAGCTAATGCAGTATCTGCTTGGAGTGGGCTCTGAATAAATATTTGAACATTGGACACAGAACTCCAATAAGATAAAGTATAAATATCAGAGTGATGATATATCCATCGTTTTCTATCTGAAACAACTTTGAAAACAAAAAGAGACTAAAAAATATACTAGCAGGTACTTGAAAATCTCAAATGACAATACCCTCCAAAGATTAGGGAGTGCTATGGGAAGAAAGGACCCTTGAGGTGCGGGGAGGCACTGAAGAGAATCAGGAATGCAGCTGAATGCAACAAAAGTTGGCAAGGTACCCAGCCCCCGATACAAGGGGACTAAAACAGCAATACTCCATTCCTCACAAAAGTTCAAGACACAAAGCTACCTACATAGCTTTCTGTTTGGAACCTTGATACCACAGAACTACAGGGATTAGAGGATGCGGATAGGATTGAATAAGGTAACAGGTCAGTTTTGCTGGGAGGAGTCTGTCCCTGAAGTCAGGTCTTAAAGGAAGATTCAGAATGGTTAGCAGACCTGAGGCTGTAAATCTCTGGCAATTAGGGATAAGTAGAGGCTAAAATAGGTCTGTCCTCATTTCTCCCTCACGCTCTCCTCTCTCTCTCTCTCTCTCTCTCTCTCTCTCTCTCAAATACACACACACACTGTGCACCCACACATGTCATAAGGCCTCCACTCTGAATCAGAGAGATACAGTGCACATATTGCAGATCTGGGCTCTCTCCATTAAAGTTGAGAAAATAGCTGACCAGGAAGGACTCACCTAATTCAAAGTGAACAATATTCCAAAAGGAACCAGGATATCTATAGACCGGTGAGAAGATATACAAAAAAAAAAGGGGAAAAAAAGAAAGGAATGGAGCCAGAAAAGCAAAAGGCAAACAAGGCAAATACAGCAAAATATTGTCATGGTACACAAGGTTATTGTGACCCAATGCATCGCCATGAAGTCAAATATCTTAAAGAAACAATCCTATTTTTTTAAAAAAAGAATTAGATGCTGAGATATGATTTCAGGCAAGAAATTATAATTACGTTTCAACAAAAACAGATGAAAACTGAGTAGGCACAGCTCAGGAAAAAGTTGGAACAGAAAAATAAGACCATCACAAATAGGAAGACCTTATTAAAAAAGCAAAACAAAACCAAGAAAACAAAATACCTCAGGGACTATTTAAAACACAATAAAAATATAGAAGACAAAACAGATTGAAGAAAGTGAACATACAGACCAGATACTTATATTAAATTAAATAAAGATATAAAAAGGATAGATACTGCTAAATATACATTTAGCATCCTTGAATTTAGGAAATCTCCTTACCAAAGTGGAAACTGAAAATGTATTCTGTAATATCATTCAAGAATACATTCTAAAAATAAAAGATTTGAAATTACATCATACCTAAAGAAAAACTAGTAAAGTATGGTTAAAACTAACACAACCTATTAGAAGTTGTAATGAGTTTAAAACATTAAAATATAATTTGAGGAGCATTCCAGCAAAAAGATCAAATAACTTCTAAAGGAGAAATATCAAGCTGGCCTTAAAATTAACACAAATATATCATTAGAAAATAGTAGTAGTGATAAATACAAAATACTTCAGAAAATAAAAGATGAGCAAAATGTTATACCTAGACAAATTTTTGAAATAGAAAGGCAACAGCAGTTACCTTCGATCATTTAAACATTAAAAGAATATACTTCCTAAAAACCCACCTTGAAGAAACTCTTAAAAATAAACCTCAGTTGAACACTGGTTAAGTAGAGCCACTGTAACAAAAGAACAGGGGTGTTAAATCCATTTAACTTTAAAACTAAGGAAGAAACAATTCTTGGAATCAGTTTCAGTATATAATGTGAATAGAATGACAAATGGAATACTACTCAGCAGAAAGAAAAAAAGAACTACTACACTTTGTGACAGCATGGATGGAACTAGAGAGCATTATGCTAAGCAAAATAAGCCAGGGGGCAAAAGACAAATACCATATGATCTCATTTATGAGTGGAACCTAACCAACAAAATAAAGATGCAAGGAAAATATGACCAGCAACACTGAAAGAAAAAAGAAACCAACAGAGTCAAGAGGGAAGGAGGGAAGGGCAGGCGGGGAAAGGGAAGGGAAGGGTCAAGTCAAGGAACATATAGCAAGGACTCATGGACAAAGCCAAAGTGGGGAAGGATTGAGGGAGAGAGATAGGGGAGGAGGGCTATGGAAAGTGGTGGGGGGAAGGTGGAGACAAATGCATTTAAACAAAAAAATAAATTAAAAAAGAATGACAATGAAGAAACAATATAATCAGTAAAAGTCAGGAGGAAAATTAGTTCTGTAGAATATTAATTATTTCATCTTTATAGTTAGAAGTCTAAAAGCCTAATTTATACCTTATAATTAACAGCATAGGTAATATAGTTAATAATATTATAATAACTATTCCTGGTGCCATTGGATACTGGAAATATCAGGGAACACTTTGTAAAGTATATGATAGTCTAACCAATATGGTATATACCCAAAACTAATGAAAATAATCTTTAAAGTAAACAGTAGTTACAAAAAATTTAAATAAACAAATAAATAAAGCAATGGAGGTTAGAATATAATTTAGGGCAGTGATTTTCAACTGGTGTACTACAAAAATTTTTAAAACATGTAATACCTGACTATTTAGTCAGGGACACTGACCTCTTTTCCTTTAGATTGTCAAAAAAAAAAAAAAAAGACAATGGCCATCTGTTGTGAATGAATCATAATTATACCCATTTTTTGTCAGATTTACAAAAATCATGATAAATTTTTTGGTGTGCCTCACAATTTTAGTAATTAGTTTATATGTATCATGATATGAAAAAGATTGAAAATCTCTGGTTTAAGGTATAGGGTAACTATTAGAAGAACTAATTATTGTAGCAGCATATACTAAACTGCTTGTTGGAGAGAGGCAATTGAAAAATGATAGATATCTATCAATCTATCATTTTTCCTAGTGTCTGCAAAATAATAGATTAAGTACACTAAACAATATTACAGAGATGAAATAAAACTCTAAAATGACCTGACACAAGAGAAAAGGTTTCCAAAGTAAGTTATCCAACCCACATACCAAAAAAGCAAAGAAATTATACAGAACAAAGAAAAAAAGAAAGCAATAAAAGAGAATACATAGCATAAAATATGATGCTGGAATGAACATAGATTATATATTTTTAATATAAATGGATACAATTATTAGGCAAAAAAAAAATTCTCAAACTGCATTACAAAGCAAAGCCAAGTAGTCTTGTATATACAGGGAGGTCAACAGTAGGTTTATAGTTATAATACAGCTAAGCAATACAATTAATAAATAATAATATAATAATAAACTTTGTTTCATATACTCACAACTGTAATCCCACTTTTGCCCATCCTTGTATGTAGTAAATCTGAAGCAGAAAAATTAAAAGTAAAAGGTTTATAACAATCTACTAAGCCCACGCATACTAAAGTTTATGCTTTTAATATAGACAAAGAATAATGGGGAGAAAAAAATTTAAATGTTATAGAGAAGGTTTTATGGGTTGAATTGTGTTCCTCCTAAAGGATATGTTCAAATCCTAATCCCTGGTACCTGTGAATATGACCTTATCTGGAAATGGATTACAGATGTAACCTAGTTAAAATAAGATCATACTATGCCCTGGTGGGGTAGCACATTTTCTTACAGCATTGTCCCATGGGGTATGCCAAGTTTGTGGGTTGGATCACCAGTCAGAGCATATACAAGAATCAATCAATATATGCATAACTAATTGATGTCTCTCTCTCTCTGTATCTTTCTCTTCTTCTCTCTCTAATAAATAAATAAATAAATAAGGAAGGAAGGAAGGAAGGAAATAAAATGAGGTCGTACTGGATTAGAGTTGTGCCTAATCCAATTACTGGTGCTCATATAAGAGAGAGCCTTGGACAAAGGCACACACAGAAGAATGCGTGAAGTGGGAGACAGAGACAGGAATACCAAAGATTACCGTTAACTGCCAGAAGGTAAGATGAGGCAGGGAGTTATCCTCCCCTAGAGTCTTTAGAGTAGGCCTGGCTTTTTAGGCACTTTGATTTTGGACTTCTGGCCTCCTGAACCAAAAGACAATAAATTTCTTTTGTTCTAAATGACCAAGTTGTTAGTACCTTTGTTACGGCAGCCCTAAGAAATTAATACACAAGGGAAACATAATTCCTATTAGTATAGTTCATAAATAAAAACATATAGTAAATCATTAAAAAATAAAAAAAAAACGCTGATCACAAGAGAAAATCATTTTCCTACCTCAATTCATGAAAGATCAAATATTCAAAAGATAAGTACACAGAGGGCTAAATGGCAGTTGGTGAAGTGGATCTAATATATTGACATCTATATTCTGAAATAAAATTGTCATACCTTGGTACTTGTTGGCTTCAGAACTCATCAAACCCTGTACTCATCAGATTTTGATGAGAAAAAAAAATGTCTTAGCACCCAGTGCTTGTTTAGCCCTAGATGCCTGTCTCTCACTATAAAATAGAGGTCAATGGGCGTCAGTCTCATGGTAGCTCAGGGGCAGTTCAGTACTCATCAGTTTCAGCATTCATCACGTGTTCCAGAACTAATTAATGGTGACTACCAAGGTACCACTGTTTACCTGATTTTCCTGTACCAATTAAATATTTATTAAAAATAAATTACAAAATATAGATATGTTAAAGTCAATTACATCTAAATCCAATAGAGTAAAACTAAAATTAAATCAAAATTAGAAATCATGGCTAGCTACCTGGTAAAATGAGAGAGTGGGTTGGGTGTGGAGAAAGAGAGGGAGAGAGGGAGTAGATAGCACAGATAGAAAGATATAGATGGATGGATGAAGAAAAAAGGTCATAAGCACATGTCATTTTTTATATTTTAGATCAGCAAAGAAATCAAAATAAAAACTTCATGAAAAGGGAACCAACCATATGTGAAAATATATTTTCCAATGATACCTCGGACAAGGGTTTAATCTTCAAAATATATAAATAACTCACATGACTCCACATCGGGAAGACAAACAATCCAATTAAAAAAAATGGGCAAAGGACCTGAACAGACACTTCTCCGAGGAGGATAGACAGAGGGCCCAGAGACATATGAAAGGATGTTCAGCATCCCTAGCCATTAGGGAAGTGCAAATTAAAATCACAATGAGATACCGCTTCATACCGGTCAGAATGGCCAACTTAAACAAATCAACAAACAAAAAGTACTGGTGAGGTTGTGGAGAAAAAGGAACCCTAGTACACTGTTGGTAGGAATGCCGACTGGTGTAGCCACTGTGGAAAACAGTGTGGAATTTCCACAAAAAAAAACCTCACCTGGAACTGCCTTTTGACCTGGCAATTCCACTGCTGGGAGTATATACTAAGAATCCTGAAACACCAATTCAAAAGAACCTATGCACCTCAATGTTCATAGCAGTGCAATTTACAATAGTCAAGTGCTGGAAACAGCCTGAGTGCCCATCAGTAAGTGAGTGGATCAAAAAACCAAGGTCTATTTGCACAATGGATATTATGCAGCAGAATGAAAGAAGGAACTCTTACCCTTCATGACAGCATGGATGAAACTGGAGAGCATTATGCTAAGTGAAATAAGCCAGGCAGTGAAAGATAAATACTATACAATCTCACCTATATGTGGAACCTAATCAGCAAAACAAACAAGTGAGCAAAATAGAACCAGAAACATTGATATAAAGAAGAAACTGACAGCAACCAGAGAGGCGAGGGGAAGGGAAAAATGTTAGAAAGACGGGGAAGGGCCGTCAAGGAGCATGTATAAAGGACCCATGGACAAAGACACTGGGGGAAGGATTGAATGTTGAAGGTGGGGTATGTAGAGTAGGGGGAGAGCAATGGAAGGGGACAACTTTAATTGGACAACAATTTTTTAAAAATTAAAAAATACTACATAATGGAACTTATAAGGCACTATAAAAAGAGTATTCAGAGGAAAATATATAACCTTAAATATTTACATTGTAAACGGAATGAGAGTCAATTCTTTGAACACTCAAATGAAAAAGCAGACAATTAATATATGCACATGAAAGTGTTCCCTCAATGTTGATGGCCTCATGGAAAAATATTATAACTTTCCACTGAAGCTAGGAAGAAGAAGAGGATATCCCCTATCACAAAATATAAATGTGACGATAAATATTGGAAAGAAGAGTATAATGTTATCATTATTTACAAAAGATAGGGCATAATGAAAAAGCACGAGAAAATCAGCTGGGAGCTTATTATACCACATGAAAGAACTCAGTACGATGTCTGAGAACAAAAGAACTATACAAAAATCAATCACCTTGCTACATACAAACAATTATACTTTAAAGTGGCAAAGACATTCCATTTTTAATAAAAATAGAGAGATAAAATACCTATGCATAAACTAAAGATATTGAAGACATATTTATTGGAGAAAACATTAAAAAGATTTAAGACACCACTGGCCATATAGTTGGAGCATCATCCCATATACCAAAAGGCTGAGGGTTCAGTTCTTGCTCAGGGAGCATGCAGGAGACAACCAATGGATGTTTGTCTCATATCAATATTTCTCTCTCTCTCTCTCTCTCTCTCTCTCTCTTTCTCTCCTTTCTTTTCTCTCTAAAATCAGTAAATACGTCCTTGGATGAGAATAAAAACAGGAAATAAAACATCTGAAATACAATTGACTGGAGGGAAAGGCATATTAATCCTGGATAAATAGTCTTTATTTAATGACGATTTTGATTTGTCCTACATTAGTCTATATATACATTTAATGTGATGCCAATAAAAATGCTAACAAGATATTTTTCTATCTGGAATTAAGAATCAGATTCTAAAAATTACTTGCAAAACTAGTCATGTGGTAATAGAAAAAATATTTCAAGAGTTTAAAGATAAAAGAATAAAGAACTGAGAACCCAAATGATACTACAGATATCAAACTAAGGTAATAAAATGTCAAACACATTATTGGAACACAGTACAGTTCATTTGTAGACCCAAATACATAGGGGATGTTTATATATGTCAAAAATGGGGCATATATTAAAGAAAAAAGAAGAGTTTATTTGATAAATGCCATAGAGAAAACAGAATAAAAATATATATAAATAAAGCATGAATGTGCTTGATTAAAACATGGAAGCATTATTATTATTTTAGAGTGAGGCAGACTTTTAGCATGGCTCAAAATCATAGAAGCCATACCAAAATAATTGATAAATTCAATTATGCAAACATTTTGCTTGGACTGGGGAGGAGCATTATGAGAAGTGTCAAAGGACAGGAGAACAAATGAGGAAAATTTCCAATAAGTACCATAATATAACTATGTTCATTTGAATTATAAAAGAGAGCTTTTTATGTTTATCAGAGAGCAAACCAATGGGGAAAAAATAGGCATAGGATAGACAAAGTTTACAGAAAAAATAAAATAAAATGTCTTTTAAATTTTTGAAAAGATGCTAAAATTTGCTTACATAAAAAATATAAATGCTACGTTGAGGTCCTTTGCCCATTTCTTTAAATTAGTTTGGGTTTTTTTGGTATTGAGTTTTGTAAGTTCTTTATAAATTTTTAATATTAACCCCTCATCAGATGTATCAGTGACTATATCCTCCCATTATGCGGGCTGTCTTTTTATTTTGTTGATGATTTTCTTTGCCATACAAAAACTTTTTAGTTTGATGCAGTCCCATTTGTTTATTTTCATTTTGTTCCCCTTGCCTAGTGAGATATATCCAATAAAATATTGCTACAAGCAATGTCTGAGATTTTGCTGCCAATGTTTTCTTCAAGGATTTTTATGGTTTTGGGTCTAACATTTACGTCTTTGATCTGTTTTGAATTTATTCTTGAATAAAAGTTTCTCCTAAGAGGATGTACAGATGGCCAATAGACATCAAAAGATGCTTAGTGTCACTAATCATCAGAGAAATACAAATTAAAACCATGGTGAGATAGCATCTCACACCTGACAGAATGGCTATCCTCAATAAATCGACACACAACAAGTACTGGAGGTGATGTGTAGACAGGGCAACCCTTTTGCACTATTGGTGGGAATGCAGATTGATGCAACCATTGTGGAAAGGAGTGTGAAGATACCTCAAAAAATTAGAAGTGGATCTCTCTTTTGACCCTATGATCCCACTTCTGGAAATATATCCAAAGGAACCCAAAATGCCAATTTGAAATGACAGAAGTACTCTTATGTTCATTGCAGTGTTATTTATCAATCTTAATCACCAAGATATGGAAGCAGCCCAAGTGCCCATCAGTAGATGAATAGGTAAAACAACTATGGGACATTTACACAATGGAATACTACTTGACCATAAAAAAGAAGAAAATTTTACCCTTTGCAACACTATGGATGGACCTGGAGAACATTATGCTAAGTGGGATAAGCTAGTTAGAGAAAGACAAATACCATGTGATTTCACTCATATGTGGTATCTAAAGAACAAACTGAACTAACAGAGAAAATGGGCACAAACTCATAGATGGAGAGCAGGATGACAGCTGGTGGGGGTGGGCAGAGATTGAGTAAAACGGACTCATGGGCATGGACAACAGTGTGGTGATTGCTGGGGGAGGAGAGTATAGGGGGACTAAATGGTAATGGAAAAATATCATAAAGAATCAATAAAAAGAACTACATTCAGACCATGTTTCACATATCAATAAAGGGAAAAAAGAAAACATTATTGTCAACAAATTGTAAAACTTTAGAGGTCAGCTTGACTATAAATTTGATAATATGTATCAAAATATAAAACAGCGACTTTCTGATTCAGCAAATTTACTTCTAAATTTAATAGGTATACTCAAAGGCATATGTATGAGAATAGTAATGGAAATAGTTGCAATAATTAGAAATATTCCAAATGTTCAACAATACAAACCTGAATTTAATATTATGATAGAGCTTGATTATATTACTATTTGTGTGCTGATAGGTTTAGACTATATCTGGAAGAATTCACATGAAGTAGAAAATAGTCTTTACAGAGAGGGAAGGAAACAAGAAAACAAACAAGTGGGGAAGGGTCTTACCTCCCCTATATATGCATCTGTAAATTTTGATGGTATACCATGTACTTATATTACCCATGCAAAAAAGAAACAGAAAAAAATGATAATGTAAGTGAAAGTACTGTAGGAGGTATTTCATATAAGTAGTTTATACTGACAAACTTAGTATAAATTTTTTCTTCAAAACTTCAATGTTTCATTATTGTGTGTATTAGAATAGTTCTGTCTATTTTTGGAGACTAATATACACGTTACATATACAAATAAGCATTAAAAATATTTAGACTAAGTCAGAAAGTCATCAGTTCTTTCATCATTGATTTGGTAGCATATTGATGCTTAGTTAAGATATGAAAAATTCAAGATAATTTTTTTTTCTAACTCACAGTTGTCAAATCACTGTATCCTGTAGGCTTACATATTTATATATTTGAATCAGAACGGCTGAACTATGCCCAGTTGAATAAGTCAGGTAATAAACTCTGTAAATATTTAATTTGTACACAAGATATTTCTAACCCAGAGAAATTTTGACTTCCAATCTAAATCTGTTGATTTAATTTGATATCGTATTTATTTTAGAACAGTTTGAATGTTTAGTACAAAGATTGTAGTTTTCATTAAAATCCCAACAGGACCTTTTCACTCACTCAACAAATATTTACTGAATCTTTGGGAGCATGCGGTATGGAGGGATATTTATATAAAGATAGTGAAAGAGAGAATCACATGTTCTGAAATGTCTTACAAGCCTCTGATATTTTTCTGAAATGTAAAATCTTTATATTTACATTCAAATTACATTCATTTTTTAAAAGATTTCATTTACTTATTTTTAGAGAGAGGAAAAGGGAGGGAGAGAGGGAGAGAAACGTCAATGTGTGGTTGCTTCTTGAGCGCCCCCTGCTGGGGACCTGGCCCACAGCACAGGCATGTACCCTGACTGGGAATCAAACCAACAACCCTTTGTTTCACAGGCTGGTGCTCAGTCCACTGAGCCACACCAGCCAGGGCAAACTACATTTATAGAATGACAGACATTAGTATATAAAAGTAAACGGTTACTAGACTCAGTGTGGTCATCACATTGTTAGGTACAAAATGTTGAATCACTGTATTGTACACTTTAAACTAATGTAATATTGTATTACACAGTATTTCAATAAAAAGGTGGTAAAATAAATGGCCCATTGTAACTGATAATCTAGTAGTGTACAGAGATACATGAATTATTCATTATAATGCAGTTTGGCAAATGAATTTATGAAAAGATTTACATGAACAATATGGAGAGAAGAAGGAAAATCTTGCTGGAGAAATGGTGACTCTGAGTTTGAAGAGATGAATTGAACTTAACTGGAGCAAAAACAGAGAATATTGCATACTGGTAAAGAACTAATTTTCTTTTATTTTTATTTTTATTTTTTATTGTTCAAACGCATTTGTCTCCATTTACCCCCCACTACTTTCCCCTGCCCCTCCCACCCGCACTTCCCTCCCTCAATCCCTCCCCACCTTGGCTCCATCTCGGAATCTATAACTTACTAGCTGAATGACCATGAGGTAAGTTACTTAATTTTTCTGTTTAAAATGGTATATAATAGTTCATTCCTGTCAGTGTTGTTTGATGATTAAATGAGATAATTATAAACGTAACTGGAGTATAGTAAGTGCAGTCTAAATATAAGCCATTATTTTTATTATTAATTGGCATGGAGAAGGAAGGGGAAGGTAAGAGCTTTGCAAACAAAGAAGTAATGTGTATGAGGGCACAGAGACACAGAAAGAAAAACAGTTCTGTTATAGGATCAAAATCAAGGGCAGGATGACAAGAGATGATGCTGGAGAGGTAGGCAGGGACCGGATAACTGTGACCTTGAATGTCATCTTTAGGCACTTGAAAATCATGCTGATGTGGGGATAATCTCTGCAGAGGAATATTGTGGCGAGATGGGAAAACCACGGGTCATATGGATTCAGGCTTAAAACCAGGTTTTTATGGTTACCAGCAAAGAAGAGAACATTTGTGGTAGAGAGAAGATAAGTGAGGGTGCAAGAGTTAAATGGCATTACTCACAGTCCCTTTCCCCATTTTTTTGAAGTCCAAAATCTCTAAACAGTGAAGACTTTCAAGTTGCTAAAGTATCAGCTCAGCTGAGCATTATGGAGAAAAAAGAAGTGTTAAGAGTCTTTCCCTGACAAATTATGCTTCTCTCTGTCTATGTAAATGCCCCCTTAAATCACCCTTCGATTTCTCCTCTATTCCTGAGGAACTGGTCGGGAACTGAGCAGGCTATAATAATTTAATCTCTACATAAATTCATAAAATGGAAGTGACAGGACAAAGTTTCACCCTACTATATTCTGAATGTTCACATCTCATTTTTAGATGTCTCTGAATCTTTATCCATTAAAAGAGCATCAGATTCATAAAAATCTAGTAATTTTCTTTTTTATTTGATTTGACGTGTCATTTTGAAGAGATTCAAGGCATTTTTCCATCTCTGCTTTTATACATTTGAATTCTGTATAGATGCTTTCAAGATCTTAGTTGCTGAATCTGCATTGTTAAGATGAAATCATGAGCCTTTTGATTTAATGTAAGAGCTTCATTATTCTCAGATGTGTCATTTGGTGCCTGTGTCTCTTCTGCTTGAAAATGCCATCAGAATTCATCAGAATAAACAAAACTCTCTTAAAATTTACTTTCTGCCTGAGAACAATAGGAAAAGTAACAGGAAGGGTAAAAAGTCTAAAGAGGATGCACAATATAAGCAAGGGACTGAATGAGAATAAAATATGTACATATATTTCTTCTTACCACTTTGTTTCATGTCAACATTTTGAAAATTTCTGATAAAATCAGAGATCAACCCTCAATTTACTTCCCATAGAAGGCGAGTTCAGATTAAAGATGTTAGTGTAGCCCTGGTTGATGTGGCTGACTTGGCTGGGCATCATCCTGCAAATCAAAAGGTTGTTGGTTTGATATCTGCTCAGGGCACATGCCTCAGTCCTCATTTTGGGCATGTGCTAGAGACAATCTGTCGAGGTTTCTCTTTCTCATTGATGTTTCTCTCCTCTTTTCTCCTATCCCTCCTCTCTAGAATCAATAAAATAAAAAAATAATAATAAATATGTTAGAATAATTTTCTATTTTAGTGTGTGTTTACTTTGTATTTCATAAAGTTGAAATGGATGCTTATTCTTATGATTGGCATATCTTCATTCATTATGTACCATCTACACATAAATCAAATTTAGTACAATATATCAAAGAATATGGAGTAAGAATCTCACACAACTATACCTATGCAATCAAGGTTAGAAATGGAAAAAAATGTTTCCTTTTCCATAACATGACCTTACTGCTAAAGTGACTTAATCACTTCAAAAAAAAGTTTTTTAGAGAAGTAGCCTGGGAGATTACCTAAGACTTATATTTTCATTTAGGTATAATGCTACAGGAGGACTAAATTATATGGAAACATATAGGGAAAACACCCTGTTTTAATTTTCTTCTGGCGATTCTGTTTACTTCACAGCAGTGGTGTTGAAACTGTATCGTGGATGTCATGAGAGCTGATTGTTTGCATCTCCTGCCATCTATGTCTAGACATGTCATCTCAAGAGCTTGAAATTGGCCATGGGAGTATTTACACCACAGAAATCAAATTGCTACAAGTCACCCTCCTTCTGACAGTTGTTACGCATAAACCAGCCGTCACCAATGAAAGGAATGGCTAACCTGACTTTAACAACTGGGACCCACACCCCAGAGCCTTCTCCGTGCAGGTAGACTCTCTGACCACCATTTTCCTCTCTTTGCCTTTAATTTTAGTGTCTTTAATTTAGGCCAGAATAATCCTGGTTAGGCCTTTACAGTAATGAAGTGTCTTTCTTCTTTTTAAGGATTTTTAAATTGTTTTTCAAGTACAGTTGTCTCCATTTTCCTGCCACCACTTCTCCCCACTACCCACACCCACCTCCCACCCTCAATCCTCCCCTTCTTTGGCTTTGTCCATGAGTCCTTTATATTTATTAAAATCAATTAATAAGAAGGATGAGCCCAGTTTTTAAAAAGTGATAATAATATAGATGGTATGTAAAGAAAGCAAAATTAGGAAAGTGGTGCTGGTAAATTTGGGCGCATAGCTCTGAACAATTTCTAGTATTTATTACCATACAGTCAATGGTAATCCCAGCCACAATTTCTACCCTAATAAATGGGCGAGGAGGAGTAAGGCCAGGGTATCAAAGAAATATGCTTGCTGTCTCTCTTTACCTTTCGTGTTCTTTGTCTTTCTCCACCCCAGTGCAAGCTTCTGTGAAAACCAAAATAAGGATTTCTCTTTTCCTGAGGCTAACCACGTCTTACATGGCTCTTTCTCAGCGTTTGTAGTGATTCTGCAACTGTCTACCTTAAACAAAGAACTCTATCCTCCTGGTTCTTTTGTTAGATCTTAGGCTTCTTTCTTGGGCTTATATCGTGAGGTTTGGAGTAAGGATTGATGACTGGGGAGGGGAAACGTGTAAAAAATTTTGTAGCTTCAGAGGTTTTATTTGTGGTATGTTTTTCTATTTGTTTGCATGGAAAGGTAAGTAGATAGCATGGGGTTTGGAGACTAAACTGTGGCAAGTATATTATCACTGTAATCGTGACTTTGATTGCCTCCTTTTGACTGTTTTATTGATATCTAAGACATATAAACAAGACCAACTCCTTCCCTTAACTCAAACCAACAGCTGATTTATCCAATGCTATATAGTGACTTACTGACATGAGCATCAATGGCCTGAAAGAAATGTGCTATTTAATCCCTTTCTGACTGTCATTCTCTTAAAAAACAGTATTTTTGGGACTGTACGAAGGTGACAATATAAGAAGATGTGGAAAATAGTTTTAAAATTTGTCAATGTGCAATACAGGGTGTTGCAAATGTAGGTTTATAGCTTTGAGTTTGTGGAACAGTTTAGTCTTGCATTATTTTTATTAATTATTATATTATTTTCCATATGAATAACTGTAAAGCTTCTTTTACCCCACCTGTATATAGAAGTCAGAATTTGTTATTCCTCCTTTCAAAAGACTTTTTTCTTCAATATTTAGTCTCCTAGACAAGTCCAGAATGGACAAAAAATAATTTAAAAAAGAGTTGAAATAGAGGATAATATTAAACCCTTGTTTGGATAATATTTAGAAAGCAATAAATTTTTATGAAACATTTCATCTTGATTTCCATTTTCTCTTTGTGTAAAAATAAATCGAGGTAGATAGGAGCTTAGTCACCACTCAGGCATAAGACATTTTACATTGTCTTTCAAATACAATCACTGGTAAAGTGGCAATTACACACATAGAAAATGCTTGTGTTGCCTTTCGCCTTTGTTTAATAGACAGCTGCTGTGAGTGTATACATACCACGCTATAACTCAATTTGCTTTTCCATTACACCACCACCCAAATCCTCTGTCCTTAACAAGAAAAACATCTATTTCAAAATAAATATTTTATGGTCAAAATTAAAAAGAAATGAATGTGGAGAAATCTCAAGTGGTCATAATTTTCAGACACCCAGCGTGTTTTCTAAAGCATTATCTAACATTCATATGCTTGGATGAGAACTTGAGAATTATATTTTGAAAAGGAGGAATGCAGACTGAGTAACAGGGAAGAAAAGAAAGGAATTAATTCTCTCATTATAGGATCATTAAATGTTACATCTTATTTCATATCATGTCATGTGTAATAGCATATTGTTGTAAGAATATTAAGAAGTCATAGGTTCTTCCTTTTAAAGAAGACACTGGGACCCAGAGCAGGAAGTAGCTTGCTCAGGCCACACAGTTCTTCATAGGCTTTAGAGCAGAATCCAGTTTCCCCATACATTTTCCCTGTGGGCATTTGGCTTCTCCTATATTTAAAACAAACATTTAATGTGATCCTAGCAACCATGAGGTTGTATATGTTGCTTATTTGTCAACAACACACATTCACTATGAATCTACAAAAACAGAAATGTATTCTTTTTTACTTTATAATTCTTCGCACAAATGAATACCCAATCAAAACATAATACTAAAAGCTGCTTGCACTGACTCAGACACATATTAGATGTTTAAAATAATTCATACACTAGGGTTGCTTGTCTGCCCTGTCATTTATAAGGTGTGGCAAGTGTGAACTTAAAGGGACATTTTCAAACTGTGCAAGTGTGGGCCCATGTTCTCCTTCTGTACATCTCTGAGAAGTAGACAGAAATGTATTGAAGGTGAAGAAGATCTGAATAGGACCTTTCCCCAACCACACAGCACTTCCTCATGTAGCCAACTGGGATATGTTTCTTCTTTAATGTTTTTAGGCCAAACACTTTCAAGAAGATTAGATGACTCTTCCCTGGGTCCCATAGCATCCCGTGCCTATATCTGATGCATTGCATTGGACTAGATTACAAATTCCTTGAGCATTCCCCAATACCCATTATAGCTCCTGACACAAAGCGAGTCTCAGGTACTGCTTGGTGAAATGGCTATACCAAAACAACTCTTCCCAGTATAAAACTGTCTCATTTTCTGCTATCTTTTGACATTGCCAAAGAGAGAATATCAAGCTTCTTTCTAGCTTGATTGCCCAATATTCATAGTTTAATTACATAATATGATTTGGGACCGCCTAAGATTACACTAAACATGTGACATGTGCTTGTGTCTGGCCATGTGGAGTAGAAATCAAACCCTCGAGCTAACAGGGACCTGGGTTCCTATCCCACAAATGCCTGTTTTATTATCCAGGATCAGCTGTCTAGTCTCCCAGAGCTTCAACCCCTTTACATGCATAATAGGAAAATGTGCTATCCTCAGCATCAGCAAGTAAATATAATATACAATAGAATACAATGAAATATAATAATACAAATATTTAATTAATAGCAGTCAGTATGTATTAAGCTGTTACTCTGTACCAGTCACTGTATTAATTTCTTTATATATATTACCTCATTTGATCATCACAACTCATAATCCCAAGTTAAATAGATCTATGATTCAACTGTAGCATTTTGAATCTAGACCTCACAATTTTAAACTAAGTCCAATATTGTTCACCCTCAAATGAGACAAAATATATTAATAGTTTGAAGTATAGCAAAATGACTTACACATATATGAGACAACGATGATGCAGATACTTCATGTCACTAAAACAGATGCATAGGCTTAATCTTTAATTAAGCATGAAAATAGCTGACAGAGGGAAATCCAAAAAATTTAGGAAATACAGTCTCCCGACGAAAGGCAGAAGAAATATCATCAGAGACATACGTGAAGGGAATGAGCTGGGGAGATGATTAACTAATACAGAATTACTCCCTCTGGTACTTACCTTCCTTTTACCTCAGGAGGTTTTCTCAACGTATCCCATACCCATTCTTTCTCTTCCAGTACCTTCTCTAACCTGGTCAGAAAATTTATGGTCCTTTGAGGTTCAGTCCAAGAACCCCAAACCCCTGATTTTTTTTTAGTTGCCTGAATAGCTTTCTCAAAACTAATAATTTCTTCTCAGCTCCCGCAATCCCCTGGTTTGTTCCTCTTATTTCATGGTGTCTTTGCTTTGGCCTTGACACTTTGGAACAGATAAGCCTTTGTTTTGGAGACTCTTTTGCATTATAGGGAGTTTAGCAACACCTTTGGTCTCTACTACTTGGATGCAGTCACTTCCCCATAGTGACAGTCAAAAATGTCTCCAGCCATTGTCAAATGCCCCTTGGGGAGCAAAATCATCTCTGATTGAAAGCTATTTGTCTCTTAGCCATTGTAACTAAATAACCCAGTTTTTAAAAGGAGTCTTATACCTGAGTATATTGTTACAGATTTCACTTTGGAAAATACTTTTATTATATTTTGTGTTTCTCAAACTTTTATGGTCATTAGAGGCACCTGAGTGGGGGTGGGGGGGTCATCAAAACACATATTGCTGCCCTCCTCTTTGCCATTCCCAAAGATTCAAATTCAGTTAGTATGGTTAGGTTCAAAGACTTTTTCTTTCTAAATAAAACTTTTCTTAAAACTCCAAATGATGTTCATGCTGCTGATTCAGGGACCACACTTTGAGAATTATTGACGATACCGGGGCTCAGCACTTCTTGCCTCAGCTTTTGCTGGTTAGATACTTGCTAGGCAGGACCATACTTTCTTTGTTGTTCTTCCCCGCCCCTAACTCTGTGCTTTGCACATAGTAAGCCTTCATTGAATATAACCAATAAATCAGAAAGTGCCTTACAAAGGTTAAAAGGATTTACATACACAAAGTGTCATTAGTAAGGTAGTGGAACATGCAAGGTTCTTGGGTCAGGTTTCCAGAAGCGGTTTTGACAGAGCACTAAATGAAATGCCTCCAGTGAATTTCAATTCATTGTGAGTCAGACAAAGGGTTGCTGTAAATTATTCTGTTGTCATGGCATATCAAGGAAATTGATGGATAAAAGGACATACTAATGAGACTCAAAGTGACAGTGTAAAATGAAATCAACAGCCTCTAAGAGACTTCCTTTGAACAAAGTTGGGAAGGCAGCTATTCTCATCATTACTGATTATCAGGATAACTAAGCTTTTGAGGAGGTACATCAACTTGAAAAGATCTTGTTCTCCCAGATCATATCTGCCCAGATATTAGAAAAAAGGTGGTGAGAGACTATTTTGGTGAGTATAAAAAGTGAGAGGAGCCCTGGCCAGGTGTCTCAGTTGACTGGAGTGTCATTCTGTGTACCAGAGGGTTTTGGGTTCAGTTACAGGATAGGGCACATACCTAGATTGCAGGTTCCATCCCTGGTCAGGGCACATATGGGAGGCAACTGATCACCATTTTTCTCTCACATTGTCTCTCTCTCAAATCAATAAATATATCCTCAGGTGAATATTTTTTAAAAGAGGAGTTATTATTCATAATAATTTTTACTGCTATGCATTCTACAGCTATGTTTATCTTTTCTAAACATTTTTATGACTAATACCTTCTGCAGTCCCCATATAACCCATTGCAGGTAAGTAAGGCAATGATTTTTCCCATGTTTTAAAAGAAAAAAAGAAACTGAGGCACAGATTCTTTAACTGAGTGAAAATAAAATTTCAAATGAAACACAACTATTCAGAAATAGAGCTAAGGTGAGAAGATTATTATCTTGATTCTATTAAAAAGACATCCTTCTAAATAGACCACACCATGAATGCTGAGTATATCTTCCTTTTTCAATTAAATAATTTATTCATACTTTTACTTGTTCCTCCTATCCTTTCCTCAGGCATGTCTCTTTTTAAAGCCTGGAATCCTCTTCTTGCCCAGCTTCTTCAACACTGGTTCTTTACTATTCAGACCTTTGCTCAAATGTCATCTCTTCTCAGAGGCCATTTCTGAGCACCCTCATTTAAGTCACATGGAGCCCTCTCAGATATATCATCCTGTTTATTTCATTCATAGAGCTAATCACAAGCTGACATTGGCTTGTGAATTTTTTCACTATTTATTGTGGGTCTCTTCTCACTGAAATGTCATCTTCTCAAGGGTAGGGGCATCCTTTGTCTTATCTACCCTTGTATTGATAGCATCTTAGCACAGTGCTTCAACATTAACACGTACTTAGTACATATTTACTGAATTAACTCATTCTCCTTTGAGTTCCTACCATGGACAAGGCACCAATAATATTAAATACACTTGTTGCCTCAAAGAAAGTAATCCTTGATGCCTTGAGATTGTCTTCCAGGTGGGCCCAATTTCTGATTTCCTCTTGTTGCACATTAGTCTTTTTTTAATTCTGCATTAATGATCTTGCAGCATCTACAGAGATGCCCATGGCCAATAAAATCAGTTAATTTAATAGAAGAGAACAGAGCATAATAGCTGACAGAATGGACTGTAGAGCCAGATTGCCTTGTTCATTTTCTGATTCTGCCATTTGCTACCTGTGTGGTTTGGGCAAGTTATATAAACTCTCTGAGCCCCAATTGCCTCATCTGAAATGAAGATAATAAAATACATTTTTGTTCTAAGAACTTAATATGTGTAAGGTGCTTAAAATAATGCCTCAGCTATATTGAGCACAGTATAAATATAACTCATAATTATATGTAGCCACAGATGAGAATTCCCTTCAAAATCAGATTCCATATAAAACAGGTACTGAAATTTCAGAGGTAAAACAGAAAAGCCATGATCACCACTGAGAAATATAAGGGATGCAGAGTAAGGATAGTTTAGACATATGAATGTTAAGCTAATATATTTTGCCTTTATTTTACCCTCAATCCATTTAGATTACATATCGAGAATGTGTTTCAATTTCAAAATAAACAAAATGAAATTAGGGAAATTAATAGCTTTTATAAGATGTCGTGTAATAAAGCATAAAGTCACCTCTGTTAAGTTTGTGCCGGAAAGGGTGATGCATGATCCCATGTATGCTAAACATGCTCAGAATGTTTCAGAACAGCTTTAACAGCCCAGGGAGGAATAAATAAAAAGCAGCAGCCACATCTCAAACAGGTGTTACGAGCATATCATAAGTGGTGCCTTAGCGGCAATAGCATTTGGCTTAAAGGATTATACTTGGATCATTCAGAATCACAACCAAACAGAGAAGAAATCAAATTGGAAACTCAATATATGAGCAAAAAGCAATTTAAAAGTTTAAAGAAGATGCACAATAAAAAGATTGGTCAGTGTAAACACTAATAACCCCATAAAAGCAAGAAATGAGTCCAAGTGAACAAATCCTTTTAAGAAATAGCAAACATCTTTTTTATATCACTTTATTTTGTTAATCCATTACTTCTGTCAAGTGAAAATATTTGACATAGCTAAACCAAAAATTAAGGGTCCTGGGAAAAGATGATGATAGCAATAATAAGTTAGCTTATACAGCCATGTGACAGATGACATTTTGGTCAATGATGGACTGTATATATGATGGTGGTCCCATAAGATTAAAATGAAGCTAAATTTCCTGTAATAATTATGGAAGAATATGTGGCTCAGGAGGAATTTTTTTGTTTCTAAATAGAACGATATCTATGGGGCTTGGCAATGGATTCCATCTCACTCCCAAAGCCTCAATTTTGTGTGCACAGATTACATCCCAATCTGTCAGTCACTGTCCTGTTTCAGCACAGAGGAACCTGGTCCTCCAGCACTCCATACTCAAAGGCCCCTACAGCCCTCCCAGATCTAGCTCGATGGTCTTCAGAATACATCGCTGTAACTTTGTTGAGGACCTACGATCTTCCACCACAAGGACGCAGGTCCACAGGAGCTACCGTAACATGTATGAAGTATCACTGCCACTTTAATAAAAATATTCTGTGATATGGGAGCCAACCTGTCCCTGTACTTTGGAAATATTGTCAGATTGTAATGATGTAAAACATAGTTAAGTTTTATTTCTCCCATCAATTCAATGCCAGAGAGAGCCCTTTGTGCCCAATAGTGTCAATGGGACCAGAGACAAACTTCCAAAGTCAAAATATTGAGTTCTAAGTTCTACACTTTCTCTATGTTAAACTCACTCTCTCTCTTTTTTAATGAATACCACAAAGTTCCTTACTTTGACCACTGTTCCCACATGCAATAGCGAAATTACGTTGCCATGACAATCCTCTACGTTTCTTTATCTCTCCATCTTGATTTTATTTTATTTATTTTTTGCTACTGGTCCTCAGGCCACCTTTCACTCCCTCCTGACAGTTACTATTATAGTGATCTGTGCCTTACCCAGACATTTTCTCCTCCATATTTCCAATCGATCCAGCCCACATTCCTGTTTATGAAGTTGCATTGAAAGCTTTGATGTTTTATTTTTGACCTCGTTGGAAGGAAGCAGGGAAAGGGCTCATGGGACGGTGTTGTTAAAATCTACAGTAGTGTGCGGTAATGTCCTAGGCCCTTGCACACTCACCACTCATTCACTGACTCATCCAGAACTGCCAGTCTTATAAGCTCCACTCACGGTAAGTATCCTACATAGGCGTGCCATTTTTTAATCTTTTATATTGAATTTTTATTGTACATTTTTTATGTTTAGCTACACAAATACTTACCATTGTGCTATAGTTGCCTGCAGTATTCAGTACAGTAATACGCTATACAGGCTTGTAACCTAGGCGCAATAGGTTATGACATATGGCCTAGGTGTGTAGGAAGCTACCCCACCTGGGTTTGTTTAAGTGCACTCCGTGATGTTCGCAGGATGACTAAGGAGCCTAACGGCACATTTCCCAAACATATCCCATTATTAAGAGACATGACTGTATAATGCAATAGCACTGTATTTGAAATATGTATGCTCATATTAACCAGAGAATAAGGTTTCTAACCTTAATTTTGCACGTAAAGTGTCTATCTTTGGTCAAATGTTCCTCAAAACCTTTTCCAGATTGTTAGAAGTCATCATGCTATAACTTGAGCTATATAATCTTGTTTATTTTCTCTTTATGTAGCAGCCACTAGCTGTTCTCACTTTCTCATTTCCAGACCTTTCACAATTATTGCCAAAAAGTATAGCCATTTGACTGCTCTGTTGTAATTTTGCTACTTGTTCTTTTATTATACTGCTTGATCTCATTCCTACTCCTGAGGAATTCAGACTATTAATCTGCATCTTTTAGCTGCTCTATTAACCTACAGATGACATTTTTCTCCCAACTTTGTCTATACTTCACCATCTACACCTTCAGACTCCCAAATGCCAACTTATCTTGCTCTCTAAAAATCCCATACTTGTCATTTTTGCAACAATTTAATATAAAATTATGCTATTTAATGGTTCTTCTAGATTTCTTTATTTCTTAAGAAGTATCAGAATATAAGTCCTTAGCATGAAGAGATATCAAGCACCTAATGTGTAGTTTTTAAAAAATGATCATAAAGATTAAGGCATTATAGAGACTATCATCCTATTTTTATTAAAGGTAAAAAAATATATAGTTTTTGCATAAAAAATACTTACCAATGGTCTAGATAAACCAATTCACTGATTATCTCTTAGAAATCAGATTTTGAAGAATTTTCTATTTTTTATATTTTATTTCTATACTTTTTCTTTAATTGCCAATATGCACCAGTTTTATTTTATTATCATAATGATAACAAGACTTTTTTTTCTTTTGAAAAAAAGAACAAAAGAAACATCTGTTTTTAATGAAAGAAAGGAGATAAATGTGAGAAACGTTACATCAGTTTCATGGTGATAAACGTTTAGTACCAGTTACATACAGTTATCTATAAGACATAAGAGTAACAGAATAGAAAGAAACGAAAGATAGGATGCAAGCATTAAGGTGCTTGGCATTAAGCTAGACAATGCAATGAATGATTCAAAAGTCAAAACCTTATTTATTCATTTATTTAAAAATATTGGAACCCTTTTTAGTCAGTTTCGGGGACTCTTTTGGCATGAAGATGCCCTCTGAACTATCAAATCCTTTTGTTTCTGCAGCTGTCATTCTAGCAGAGGAGACAGGCTACCAACAAATGAACCTACTACCTACCAATAAGTGTTATGAAGAAATACAATGCAGGGTAAGACAGAGGGTGACATTTCAGATAAGGCATTAAGCAGAGGTACTATGAGAAAGAGAGGTTTTAGCAGACAGGTGGCCCTCTCAGAGAACAGCAGCGGGAATCGCCAGTGCAAAGGCCCTGAGGTAGAACATGTCAGTAGTATTGAAAGTACCCCAAGAACCGTTGTGGCTACTGGACAAAAATCAAGGGTTGATGTGATGGGGAATGAAATCAGACAGAGAGGGTGAAGTGGAAGACAAATCATATAGAACTTTATAGAGCAAAGTAAGGATTTTGAATTAAAAAACAGTCATTACAAGAAACTATGGAAAGGTTGAGAGAAATGGAGTGAAGTAATTTTAGTTGTAGTAAAAAGAATCATCTAGCTCTTCTGTGCAGAACAATGGACTCAAGAAGGCAGAAAGAGGATCTGTTTGCTGAGAGATGGTAGTTCATACCAGTTGGTTGGCAAACTCTTGCCCATAACCACATGTAGCTCACTAAATATTTCTATTGTTAAGTCTGAGAGCTAAGAATGGTTTTCACATTTTTAAATGATTACATTTTAAATTATTGTATGAGTACCTACATAATATGCTTGATTTTGCCTCTTAATCTAGTCCTTTGAGAACCGGTTTGCCAAATTCTGGCTTAGGCAACAATGTTAGGCCTTAGGCCCATGCAATTTAAATATTTATTATTTCTCCATGCAAAGTTTTATTCTGGAAAAGAGAGAAATGATTATTGGCAGATGGAATGTAGGACAGAATGTGGAGAAGAGAGTATTTGGATTCTTGAACATATTTTAAAGGCCAAATGATAGGATTTGCTTATGGATTGAATGTGACAGGTGACAGGCATTAAAGATGACTCCAGGAGTTTCGGTTTGAGCCCTTAGGTAGATGATGGTGCCCATTTCTGTGCGGGCATTGACTGAGAATGAAGAAGGTGAGCATTGAGAGTATGCTGTTCTGGACATGTTAATGTTGGGATCCTACCTAGATGTCATTACAAGCGTAAGTAATGGATGCCGAGAAGGCGATGCAAATAACGTATGTTAGGGAATTTCAGAAGAAGGCTGAGAACATGTAGTTGGCATATGCATAAGACTAGCAATTATAATGAAGATGGCAATAATAATAATAATAATTATAACAAGGCCTTAATCTATTTGAAGCATTGTGCAAAGTACATGAGCATGTACCTGACAGAGCTCCAATTAAAAGGAACATAACTGACCAAGAATGCCAGAGGCCGAGCCCTGAAATCGTTACCCTGGTTGCACTAAACCACTCATCCCGTGGATGATTCAGTGTATTCAGTGAAGGACTGAGCTGGGCAGGGGGCCTGAGGCAAGCAGAACTCTTAAATGGCTGACTTAATAGTGCCTCAGGGCACTGCTCAGTGTGGCTGAAACTATGAAACCGTGCAGCTGTGGAGGACACTTCTAGCCCAACCTTCCTTCCAGAATCAGACAGCGTCACTGATCCAAGACTCCGTTCTCCTAGGTCCTATACCTTCACCTCTCACACAATCATTTCCCCTAATTAAATCCTTACAAGTGTAATTGTATCTGATTTCTGCTTCAGATAACCAAACTTAACCTTGTACTTGACATATTATTTCACTTAAATCCCATTAAAGGCCATTTAAACAGCTTTTTAAAAATAGGTTGTTATTCTCACATTAGACACCAAAAAACTAAGAATTTAATGGGTGAAAAAAATTTTTTTCTATAGTTTTAGCCTTTATTTTCACTAGTTGTTATTTAATGCCTGCTGTTGTCAGAAACAGGATAGAGCTGACTTTCTAACTTGAAATCCTATGGATTACCAATATCTTACTGCAGTGGTTCTTAGTTGGGAGCAACTTCCCCAGGGAATATTTAACAGAATCTGGAGACGTTGATGATTGTCACAATAGGGCAGAGATGGTACTAGCATCTAGTGGGTGAGGCCAGGAATGCTGCTAACCACCCTGCAAGGCACAAAACAGCCCTATCTGCAAAGGATTATCCAGCACCAAATAGCAATAGTGCTGAGACTGAGAAAGCCTGCCTGACACTAGTAGAATCTTATAGAGTTAGAAAAGAAGGCAGAACCCCAAGATTTAAGAGTAATAAGAGAAGCAGGATGGCAAGGTAGAAAAGTTAAAAATAAACAAATAAGCAAGCTCACTCTCAGTATCTAAATAAAGAAGAAGGAGCAAAAACAAGTTTAATAAATTAAGAGTTAAGTGTCTACTGTGTGAAAAATCTCACATTCTGCATGACCAAGAAGACTCGGTGCCAGGAAAACATAATTGGTTTGGGCTAATTTTAAAACCAATTGACTTTCAGTAAGTAAATACCATTTGAACATTGCCTGGAAAAAAGCTACTGTATATGTATTTGCATGCTTAGTTATCTGCCAGGCATTTATGCTAAGCAGTTTATAAGTTACATACTATCATACTTTAGAGATGAGAAAACTGATACTCTGATTTAGTATGTAATTGAACTAGAGTAGAGCCAGGAGCCTGAACCTGGAGACCTGTGCTCTAAAACTTTATTCTGGAATACCTGTGAGAGATAGAAGTGACTTGGTTAGAAAGAACATTCTTTAAATTTTAAGAAAATTGATAGTAATAATTCACAAGAAAACATTCATTTTACTGATAACTATCCTTTATTTTGATTTCTCTTTGTACCACCATTTTCCCTACTTTCTTGTACACATTAACAAGTAGCTCTCATACTTTTATTCAACATTTTATTTAAAACAAACCAGCAAATAAAAAACAAGAAACAAACAACGCCAGCACTTTATTTTGGCATGCATGCATAATGTGTTGTGTTATATGTATTACATATGAAGAATAATAATATGTTATGGGTTAAAACTTGGTGCCAAAGAGTGGTAGAAGTATATTATGTTGATTAATTTTTACGTTTTTGAGACCCAAAAATATTTTGTACAATATAGAGAATACAGATTGGCAGTTATTTCTATTTCCACTTGTAGATATTAGTTGGTTAATGAAAACTTCATATTTAATCTATTACTTTTGTAGAAATGTGCATTTTATATGTTGAATGGTTGCTTAATGTTTTCCTGAAACCATTGTTTTCTACAGGAAAGAGTTTCCCTAGAAGATTCTAAAACTCTCCTTTTCAGAACAATAAACAATGGCTTTGTCATTTCTTGTTACAGTACTGTACAGTATTTCTGTTGTAGAGAAAACATGATAATCATTAATACAAATATTTGCTAGAATATTCCTAGAGAACTCAGAAGCCGTTTGAAAAAAATCAGTATCCAGCAGTGAGAGAAATATTTTGGTCATTTCTTTCTGGGTACTCCCCCCACATTATACTGGGTACTAATTCTCTTGAATGAGTTTTATTGGATGTTGTGCAATTAAATTCCCATGCATATTCTGTTGGGAAACGCCCAATCTGGTTTCAGGAGCTGTAACCCCACCGACAGGCGAGAAGGCCCCAATGTTAGAAATTATCAAGGAGGCCTTGGGAAAACAGGCCACTGAGGAGATGAAACCTGTCCCCCTGGCAGGGGCGCAGCTCCTGCCTCCGTCACATCACCCTCCTTGGCCCTGTGATAGTCGCTTGTTGATGATCGGTAAGTTTTTCTCATGAGGAGAAAACAACCTAAGACAGACATCGGCCGGTGAGGGCAGCAGACATGGGCATGGGGGACACAGAGAAAGGGCAAAAAGGCCCGCACCCCTCAGCTCAGCTTGGACATGGCTGGAGTCCTCATTCTTACTGAAGGAAGTCTCCTTGTCTCTTGGCAGCTCCTTTCCCCCAACTGGCTCAGGCTCAAAACAATACCGGAGACAGCCCTAAACTAGATCTGGCGGTTCCCAGGGAAAATTAGGACTAAAAGTACATTCTTTAAAGTATGCTTTGTTTTCCACATAAAAAGCCATGATAACCAGCTCATGCTGGGAAGGAAATTGATATTACTCTCAGACCCTAACCCTATACCTTTTGGTGCTTTTATGTTTACTACGCTCTCATGTTTAGTCCTCTCTCTTGCTTACTAGTCTCCTCTCGGGCCCATAAGAGATTGGTTCCAACCTAGCCATTTAACATATTAAGAAAAACAATGCAGAGTTTAGTTAAGTAACTTGTTCAGCTCGTAATTGACAGAAGTGTCTTACAAGTCCAGGTGATCTGACTCTGGATTATAAGATCTTGACCAAAAGAACTGCATGAGTTTGTCCTTTTCTGCTGTGTCTCTCTTTGAACCTCATATAGTGTGACCTTCAATTAATAAACAATGCAAAATGACAAATACCACATGAACTCTTTGGAGTTAAAAATTTGGTAGACTAGGCTCTAACCTATAGGATTAAGAATTTTGGAGGGCAATTAAGCTTACTTCTTTGGGTCTGAGGAACTTCAGCTATAAAACTGAATAAAGTGCATTATATAATTTCTGAAGTACTTCCTCAGGAACTCCAAATACTGAAGGAGAATTTCATAGGGTTCCATCATTCTTCATGTCTCTTTAGGTGAATTCTGAATGCACAGAACTAATGTCATTCTTTGAAGTTAATGTGTGATATGTGAAGTTTGTAGATCTTTTCTTATAGATGGGGTGCTGTTCTGGGCTGTCTGTTAGGAAGCACAGGAATAAAAATTAGTTATCTGCTCTGGTAACCTGATGCCAAAAGGAATAATTAAATATAAGTTAGCAGGAGCAAGGCCCAAAAATATAATTTATTCTAGTATGAACTTCTACTCCTTCACAGTGTGTGCAAGGGCCTCAGTGTCACAGAGCATACATGAAAATGGCTACAGCAAAAGGTAAGATATATCGGGTGAAGGGGTCTTTCTTTTTTAGGATTTTATTTATTTACCTCTTAGAGAGAGGGGAAGGGAAGGAGAAAGAGAGGGAGAGAAACATCAATTGGTTGCCTCTCGCACACCCCCAACTGGGAAACCTGACCCGCAACCCAGGCATGGGCCCTGACTGGGAAATGAACCTGTGACCTTTTGTTTTGCAGGCTGGTGCTCAATTCACTGAGCCACACCAGCCAGGACAGGTGAAGGAATCTTCCATGTGCCAGGCACCTCCATCTGTCTTATGGTACAGCCACATTTTTATAAATTAAACCATGTAAATATAAAATAGTGAGCTACTTAAGGATATCAAAATACTCTTTATGTATAAAATTTGAATAAGGCAATTTTCCCCAAATTAAAAGTAGAATCCTATCATTCAAAACTGACTGCACCCTCCACAGAGTGGAGCTAGTTTAAGTAGTAAAAATAAATACCCAATTCGCTGCCTCACAATTAACCTTGACTTATTTGACATCACCTGGGCCACCTCTCTGTCTCATAAGGTTACAGTCTTGTATCTCATTCAGTTACAACATGAGCCCCTGACTCAATGTCTAGGAATTCTCTTATAAATATAACTTGATATTGTTTCTACCTAACAGTTAAAGTTCTGGGGTTGATCTGTAGAGGAAAAGGTGTTTGAATTTATGAGCATGAAGTTTATGTGTGCAGGACTTAGTCATCACTTAGCATGTCCTGAACTGACCGCATGCAATTTTTCTTGCATCTTGCACAAGACCTTATTTAAACTTGAAAGTGACTATCTAAAAATCTATACCTAACAGGTGAAAACTGAGCTACAGTATGGATTACTTTTTAGGCATAACAGTGAATAAACATGTTCAAAATTACATAAAATTGCTTAGTGAGGAAGGAATCCCATAGCAAAATTCTCATACAGTGCAATCTATCAGAAACTGTTCTTTAAAGGACATACAATACATATCAAAGTACACAAGCTTCTATAAAAACTACATTGCCTTTAAATGTAGGTAATTAAAAATAAAACAGAGATTTACTGGCTATTTTCCATCTTTAATATTATTGACATGAAAATAATTATTCAGAATGTTCATAAAAATTGCTTTCCATGTTTCTTATGACTAAAAACAGTTCCTTAGCAACTGGATTAATCTTAATTCTCAGAAATCTTTGTCAGAACTTTGAGATAAAAAGAAAACATTCTTATTATGTGCCCCTCTTGAGAGAGCAGTAGAGGCAAGGTCTGAGTCCAAAATTATTCATTTCTGCTTCAAATCTTTCTTAAAACGTTTTCCATAGCTGTGGTGTGCAAGAAATAGCTAGAGAATTTATATCTCCACCCCCTCAAGTAACAAAAATCATCCACTCTCCTTTTTTTTAAACAAATATGAAAGAGGGAAACTGTCCGTGATGGTTTGTGGAGAGTAGGTGTGTGTGAGATCTGCTATTTCCATGGCTGGTTCAGAAGCTGGTGTCACGATTGCTTCCTACACAACAACATGGGAAACCACATTAGCAGCAGGAATCCCAGTTGGCAGAATTGCCAACTGTTAAGAATTGTACCTGTTAAGTAGGCAGTTATTTGAGGGAGGAATCCTGAGGAAACCTTAGAAAAGCCAGTCAATGTTTCATTTAGAAATTAGAATCTCCTAAAATGGTATTACATATTTCAAAGTCTTTAGGAAGTAAAATGTGGCACAACAGTAATTAGTTATTATCAATTATTATCACCTTTATTATTATGTCTTATAGCTTGGTACAAGTCTTTCAATAAACACAAAATGTCAGAAAGCAAGAGTTTTGTTCAAAAAGAACATTGATATTAAAAATTAATATTAAATTAAACATTGTAGAAGTTACCTGGAGAAAATTTGGGGTAAGAAATGATGCATGAGGGTAAATTGGAAAATGGATGCTGAGGGGATCTGAGATGACTGAGCATTATGTTGCTAGCAGGTCATTTCACTGGTTTGGCATTGAGACTGAAATACCCACCTGCATTAGTGAGTAATAAGTAGAGTGAACTACTGGTGATAGTGTGACAGCAGCAGGGTCAATGGTTTGAACAAACTCTAGAGGATCCACTTATGCATTTGTTTATTCCAGAAAGTACTATGGGAGAAAAGATGCTAGAAAGAGAAAGCTATTTGGAAAGGCCATCTTGAGAGATTTTTCATAAAATGAGTCCTGGTATACAAGATATACACTGAGATCGCTGTCATTTGGTCCTTGCTCTCATAACACCTCTGTGTAGATGTCTCTTCTCTCACCCCTTTTTTATCACTATATTTTGACATCAAATGGATCTTCCAAGGTGCCCAGCTCCCCGATGTCCATGGAGGCTGATTGTCTCTTCTGAGAAAGTTGGCAGATTTGCTTTGATCCAGGCAGTTTTTCTGTTGTAACAAGTTATCACTAAATTGAATTTCCAGGTAATTTTTCAGGTGTTTCAAGAGCAGCCCAGTGGTTCCCTTGGAGGCCTTGGAACTGAGCATGGCCCAAAATTGGGAACTATTAATGTTACAAATTTAGGTGCTTTCAAGCTTTGTCTTAACTGAACAATCATTTTTTCAAAGAAGTACTTATAATGATGTCTGGTAAATAAAATAAAGAGGAAGAGCTGCTATTGCTGTGTTTTGGATCCTTGTCTGCTCATTACTTACATCCACCTGGTACTTTTCTTGGTCCACAGTAGCCACTGAGAGAATTCCACTTGAACATCTAGGACACTGTCTTTTCCAGTGTGGGGGGAAAAAACCCCCCAAAAAAACAAAAAAAAAACCCCACTGCTTAGACAAAATCTGTTTATTGTCTTTACTTTCTGGAGGTCTGTTATTATGTTATCAGCAAATGTTCTGTCTGCACTCTAAAAATACTCTCTGATTCCCAGTAAAAACTGGCATTGCGATATTGATCTGTACCTGTAGAGTTGTACCTATTCAAAAGTCTTTAAGCAAGTGGCAGAGAACCAAAATCAATCATAAGGGGTTCCATTGGCTGATGTAATTATAGCACAAGGTTCAAGCACAGCTGGCCTCCAGACAGCTGAGAAGAGGCAAGAGTCCATCTCCTGTTTTCTTTCTCTTTCCCTGTCATCACCTCACTCTCCTTTATTTGTAGTGTTGGCTTTATGTATGGGCAGGCTTTCTTCATATAGCAGCCCCCTCCCAAAGTCTTCAAGGTGCTTTTCTTTTCTAGTAAGTCTAATACAATATTTGGAATCGCGATTCATTGGACGAGTTGTTTTTAATTAATAGGCTTTATTTTTAAAAGCAGTTTTAGGTTTACAGATACATTGAGCAGAAAATATAGAGTTCCCATGTACTCTTTTTCCCTACATACACGGTTTCCCTTATTAATATTTTTCATTATTGTGGTACATTTACTACACTGGATAAACCAGTATTGATTTATTATTAACTAAAATGCATAGTTTGCATTAAGGTTCACACTTTGTGTTGTACAAATTGTATGGGCTTTGACAAATACACAATGTCATGTACTTGCCAATACTATCATAAGAAATAGTCTCACTCTCTTAAAAATCCCTTATACCTCTCCATCCTTCCTTCCCTCCCACTGAACTTCTGATAACCAGCGATAGTTTTGCTTTTTGCAGAATGTCATATAGTTGGAACCAGAGTATTTAGGTTTTTCAGACTGGTTTCTTTCATTTAACAATATTGATTTAAGGTTTCTCCATGTCTTGTTGCGGCTTGAAATTCCATTTTTTTTATTGTTGCATAACATTCCATTGTATGGATATACAACAGTTTATTTATTCATTCATCTATTGAAGAACAACTTGAATGCTTCCAAGCTTTGGCAGGTTTGAATAAAGTTACTATAAACATTTGTGCACAGGTTCTGTGTGGACATAAGTTTTCAAATCATTTGGACAAATACCACAGAACATAATTTCCAGATCATATTGTAAGAATCTATTTAGCTTTATGGGGAGCTGCTAGACTGTTTTCCAAAGTGGCCGTACTGTTTTGCATTCTCGGCAGCAATAAATGAGAGTTTCTGTTTATCCACATTCTTGTTGTTTCAGTGTTTGAAGCAACACTTAGTATTTCAGTGTTTGAGATTTTAGCCATTCCAAAAAATGTGTAGTGGTATTTCATTGTTGTTTTAATTTACAATACCCTAATGAGGGTGGACCTGTCTTAATTAGTGTACATACTTGAAACAGTCCCTGTAGTCAAAGGGATGGAATATGTTATTATTTCAGATCTATGTCTCAGGTCTGTCACTCAAGTAGAGGCCACAGGATAGAGACAGATGTGCAGTTATCAAATTTACAAAGGAGAAATGATTTGCAGTTATCTAAGAAAAAGAATTTGATGACACAATGATAAACACATGAGATGTACATACAAAAAGATAAAATTGACTGACAAAAATATAATAATTTTATAGAGAATGTTCATATTTAAATAAATCTCAGATGAAAAAATATGATGTTCTTTTAAAATGTCAAGGAAAGAAGTAATGTATGTATGTAGTGGAAGTTGGAATAAGTGGCAATGGAAGTCTTGGGCTTAATTTCTACAATTTAAAGAAAAGAATAGCTCTGACTGGTGTGGTTCAGTTGGTTGGATCATTTCCTGTAAACCAAAAGGCTGAGGGTTTGATTCCCAGTCAGGGCATATGCCTAAGTTTTGGGTTCGGTCCCTGGCCAAGGTACATAGGAGAAGTTATCAATCAATGTTTCTCTAACTCTCCCTCTCCCCCTCTTCCCCTCTGAAAATCAAATAGCATGCCCTTGGATGAGGGTAAAAAAAAGAAAAAAGAATAAAATACATTTGTTTTCAATAATAATTCTTTGTTTTGCATATTCATTCATGAGTATGTATAGCTCCTTTCTGTATGAAACATATCACATAGTGGAAAAGAAATAAACAACCCACAAGAGATCCTTTACAATTTAAATTAAGCTATTATTCAATGTAATTACTAGACTGAGTGGTTTAAAGTTTCACTAAATAAGAACTATGAAGGTTGTTTACTCTACAAAATGGTTCATTGAACTTATGAATAATCAGCAACGACTGTGAGTTGATCACATAGCGTATGTTTTAGTTTAGAACGTATTTTTGGCAATGGATATACAATGCCTGTTAATTCAGTCAAATAGCTTTTTACATATGTTGATTCAATAAGGGTTTTTTGAAAATGAATATATTATCCAATTAATAGGTTGTCACTCTAAATCCAATTGATGAGTTTGAATCTTCAAGTAAGAAGGAATAGCATGGGTTAAATGGGTAAATATTGGCACAAGTTAATGATGTGACTTCAGGAGAAAATAAAGGAGTTAGTGTAAACATTCCATGGTTTCATAATGATATTTGTCCAATGATTGATTTAATCTTGGAATTGATCATTAGCAGAAGTGTAAGCCATATGGCAACTGATGTTAACAAATGTGCTTTTATCAGTCATTTTTATCTGTTGAGGGCAACAATTTAAAGATGCAACATTCTGTAAGGTTTTTAATGCAGTGTTTTAAAGATTTCACTCAGTTAATACATTGTTGGAAAGAGTCTACTGTGTAGAATGTTCTACTGTGCAGAATCTTTGTAGTATCATGAAAGAATAGTGTTGAAAGAATTTAAGTTGATGATAAGTTAATTCCATTCAAGAAGTTGTATTTATTTCACCCAAAATTCTGATAATATTAACATTTGGTGTTTCCTGGAAATGCATTGGGAAAAAAATAGAAAATAAGAATCTATATAAATGGAGGATATAGATTTTTACATACTATGTGAAAAAGCAGATTCATCCTAAGTCAAATGGCCAAGAAATGATGATATTTGCTAAACAGAGAAAATGTGATATATTTATATAAATTTCATCAATATTCATTATTGCATTTTAATTTATTGATATGATAGGATTTGTGAAGGGTGAGATCTGAAGTACCTACCCATTACACCAAAACCTGCCACAGTAGTTATTGGCTAAATTAGCCAGCCTTTGTATTGAAAGGAGAAAGGCTATTTTTGCATCTATAACAATAGGTATATAACAAAGGACCATATTTTCTGACTATGAATTGGAGAACATAGTTTTAAGTTTATCCATTCATTTATTCAAGTTATTTAAATTTTAATTTAACTATGATTTAAGGTATCATTTAACTGCCATCATCTAATAATGTTAGAACCTTATTATAATATTTTATTATCACTTTCACTATCATAACTAGTGGTGTTATCATTGTCATCATTAACTTTCCATTTCCATAGCAGTCAAATTACACATTACCAAAAATAGTCAAATCAAACATGGTGTCATATTTTGATCAAAAATTGCTTTTGGTTCTAAATTTATAGGAGAGACACAGGGAGAATCTAGATTGAAATGAATTGATTTAAAGATAGAATCCACCATCTTTAATTACCAGAATAGTTCATTTGGATCACTGTGTTTTACTATAGGTAGAACACAGTGTTGAGGAAAGTAAGGCTTAATCATTAAGTGATTTTCCAAAATCCACTGAATCATTCTGAGCCCTTATTCCCTCAGCTGGAAAACTGAGACAGCAAAATAGAATGAAGTCAACATAAATACTTAGCTTATGTAGCCACTGTCTTTAAAAATGGAATTGAATTTTCACAGTGGAATGTCACTTCACTTCACCTGACATCTTTATCACTATGTCAGTTTCTGAAATAGTTGCCAACTCTGTGCAACTCTTCCCACTCTACTCTGGGTTATATAGCAACCTGGCTTTTGATTCTCTGTCCAGAACAAGATTCAATTTTTTTTCCCCTGGGCGCTTTATTTTAGAAGATTCTAGCTATGGAAAAAACCTACATAAAAAGACAACTCAGATATCATCAGAATATAGTTTTTAAATGTCTCCAGTAATAAATGTTTCTAGAAAAGAGTGCTCTTAAAACTTGCTGCTGGTAATATGTTCATCTTCGTTTGTTCAATTTGGTCCAGAAGGGAGGGTTGTAATTTTAAGAGCAAATATGGAACACAATATTTCATTTATTCAGAAGGGGGCACACTTGTGCTTTTAATAACAGATGTATTCAGATTTGCTAGTATATGAAATTTATACATAAACTTTTAGGAAATGACAAAACCATTCTTCATTATTAGGATTTCTCAAAATACACATATATCTATTTGGGAGGCAAGGACGTTTTTAAAAAGTGCAGTGTCCTATTAATTTTAAAACTTTATAATTTTGTTTGATAATTATTTAAAATGAATAGCCTCACTATTCACAAAGACTTCTCTCACCACGGAAATAACATGCTTTTGACAACTTCTGATAATTTTAGTTTATCAGAGTTTAGCCTCTGAATTTTGGCAACCCATAGCCTTAAAAAACATTCCTCCCACTGATCTTCATTAATAGTATGTCATCTTTTGTATGCAAATATGAAAGTGGCCTACTTGGATAAAGAAGACTAATGCAATCAGTTATCTTTTGACCAGCGGGCTTTCTTGTCCTGAGTCATAATCATCTTTTCAGGAATACAAGGTAGACCTTGGCATGGTCCACCTAGGATTAAGAGTTCAATCTAGCCTCAGCTGGTGTAGCTCAGTGAATTGAATGCAGGCCTGTGAACTGAAAAGTCATGAATTTGATTCCCAGCCAGGGCACATGCCTGGGTTGTGGGCCAGGTCCCCAGTGGGGGCATGCAAGAGGCAACTGATTGATGTGTGAACATCGATGTTTCTCTCCTTCTCTTCCTTCCTCTTTCTCTAAAAATAAATAAATAAAATCTTTAAATATATCTTTTTAAAAAAGAGTTTGCTCTGAAGCTTTTAAAAATCATATTTAGCCCCCAAAACTTTGACTTCAATATTGGTATGCTCTACCTAATTTAAGCATTTGATCAAGAATGATAAAACTTAAACAGTTTAAATCATGCAGAAATATCTGTAATAAATACAGAGAGCAGGAGAAGATAGAATATAATTAAATTTTGCTTTGTGGTTTTGTTAAAAATAATCTTGGTTTAATCACTATGACTATATATGACAAAGGGGTATATGTAATATATAAAAAGCTTTTACAAATTATTAAAAATATTTAAAGTACAGTAAAATGTATAAAAGATGGTCATTTGACAATTTACAATAAGAAGGATGAATTAAAAATGTTATTAAGTAAAAATATCAATACAGGTGTTATGATCTCACCTATAAGCAGAACCTAACCAACAAAACAAAGATGCAAGGCAAATAAGACCAGCAACACTGAAAGAAAAAAGAAACCAACAGAGACAAGAGGGAAGGAGGGAGGGGTAGGCGGGGAAAAGGAAGGGAAGGGGCCGTCAAAGAACATATAGCAAGGACTCATGGACAAAGCCAAAGTGGGGAAGGGTTGAGGGAGGGAGAGGGGAGAGGGGGCAGGAGAAAGTGGTGGGGGGAAGGCGGAGACCAATGTATTAGAAAAAATAAATTAATTAATTTAAAAAATCAGTGCAATTTTTCTGTTTTTGTTTGTGATTTTGGTGTCATATTTAAGAAACCATTATGTAAAAGATATATACTTCTATATTTTCTTAGAAGAGTTTTATAATTTTAGCTCTGACATTTATGTCTGTGATCATTTTGAGTTTATTTTTGCATGTGGGTATAATAGAGGGCCCAGCTATCATTATTTTGCATATGGAGATCCAGTTGTCTCAGCACCATTTGTTGTAAATATCATTGTTTTGCTGTTGAAATATCTTGGCAAAGTTGTCTAAAATCAGTTGACCATAATTATGAGCTTATTCTAATTCTCTCAGTTACACCATAGTTATCTACACATTGATGTTTATGCAATACCACACTGTCTGCACTACTGTAGCTTTGCAGTGAATGTAGAAATCTGGAAGGGTGAGCCCTCCAACTTTGTTCTTTATAAGATTGTGTTGGCTAATCTCAGTCCTTTTCATTTCAATATGGTTTAAGGATCAGCTTGTCAATTCACACATCAAAACAAAAAATCAATCAAACAAACAAACAAACATACAGCTGTGATTTTTATAGGGATTGCATTAAATCAATAGATCAATGTAAGGATTATTTTCATTTTAAAAGGAATGTCTCACAGTCCAAAGTACTGCATATCATTCCATTTATTTAGGCCTCCTTTAATGCCTTTCAAAGATGTTTTGTAATTGTCAGTGTACAAGTCTTGAGTTTATTTTATTAAACTGATCCCTAAGTATTTTCCTCATGCTATTGTAAATGAAATTGTTTTTCTAAATTTTCAAGTTGATTATTACGTTTGTATAGAAATGCAACACACTTGATATTGGTCTTGTGCTCTGCAAAGTTTCTAAGCATGTTTGTTAGTTCAAATAATTTTTATTTGTAATTTCCATCTATATTTATTTCATCTGTGAATAAAGATAGCTTTTTTCTCTTCCAAAAAAATATATTGTTATGTACCTAATATCTCTACAGTATATATTGTCTATGTTATAATCCAAAAACTCCACTTTAAACAATGAGATTGAGTTTTGAACCTGTGTGAATGACTGATTATTTTAATATTAATAAGAAATAATGATTTATAGGTTAGTAAAAGAGTATATGTGTAAATGTCTATATGCCAGTATAAAAATACATATTGTAAAGTAAAAAATGTCTTTCATGTATGTTTAAATGGATTTATATATACATACCCTTTCAAGTTATTATTTTTATTTTTCATTATTATTAAATCATTTTATTGTTATTCCATTATAGTTGTCCAAATTTCCCCCCCCTTTGCCCTCCTCTGCCCATCCCACCCCTAACTCCCACAAAGTACCAGAAAAAAACGTGAGAGGTGAGAGAGAAATTTCTTAGTTTTTGGTTTCTAGCTGGGTATGAGCCCTACCTCAGTAATCTCTCTTTTTTTTTCATTTCCCAGCCAAGTGTTTATCACTTCACACCTTCCTTGAGTATATTCTCAGTCTTCTGCCTTCGCCAACTTTTCTACCTGAGATTGATAATGTTGATGCTGGTGTAAATTGGAATTGTCATTCTGGGTGATAATTTGGTAGTATAGATCCCATTTCAAGGAGTATAACCCTTGACCAGCCATTCAACATCTCTCTTAGAGGAAATAATTGGACATTTTAAAAAGCTAAATGTATAAACATGTTTATTGCCATGGTGCTTAAAATAATGAGCAGTTGGTAACCACCACATAATTGTCTATCAAAGGGAATTAGTTAAGTAAATTGTGCTGAAATCCTTCAAATGAATATTTTATAACCATTAATACCAGAAAAAGATTCACATATGTTAATTTAAAAAGTCAAATTATTTTGGTAAATTGAAAAAGTAGGTTAAAACAGAGATTATGGAGTGATTTCAATTATATGAGAGAAAAACATACAATTATGTAGGTTTCATAATACATACTCCAAAATTCTCTTAACAGTCATTTTCTTGGCATTGTAGGATTATATATGTTCCTTATAATCTATCTTACTCTGATGTTTTAAAATCATGTCTTTAACATATGTTGAGAAAATATAACAATTGTTACTAAAACACAACTAATCTTAAACTCAGATTGCTTAAAGTTTTCATGGAGAGAAAATCAGACTAAAAATTAACTTTGTAGTGAAAGGAGCAATGAATAGAAGGGCAGGAAAAAGATGAGGGGAAATGTAACAAGGTAAGAATTTAAAAGCCCAGATTCTAGGCATACATAGCCCACAGAGTGTCTTGTTTTAGAGAACAGCTGATGTTATTCCCATGATTAAAGCCTTCCAACTTACTGGTCAGAACAATTTGAATAAAATCTAAATCTTAACCTGGCCTAGAAGATCCTCCGTGATCTGTCTCCTGTCTAACTACCTCTTGTCATATCATTCTTCTCCATTGTGTATAGGAGATCTTTCTGACCACTGCACATAGCGGACTCACTCTCACCTTAGGGTCTCCTAGCGGAGCTTTGCTCTGCCTGCAAGTTACCTTCCTGAGAACTGTGCCTGCCTCCTACCGCTGATTATTTAGGGCAGAGAACAAATGTTATCTAAAAAAGTGGCCTTCCCTAATTATCCTAGGGTAGTATCTCCAAGGATCCCCCTTTTTTGTATCCCATGGCCCTGTTTTATTATCTTCATGGTACCATTTCCCCTCTGAATCACCTCGTTTATTACTTGGTTTCTTAGGTTATGGGCTTTCCCTACTCTCACTCATATATAAATTTGCTAAAGACAGGGACATATTCTGTCATCTTCATTGCTCTCTCCTTATTTTATAGAAAATACTTTGCTTTTACATAGTTTGTTGCTGTTGTTGTTGTTTTTAGGCTGCACATCTCTCACTGAAAGGTCATACGGACCACAAGAATGTCTCTTGAAAATTAGTAAAGGGGACGTAAAGCCGGTCTTTGATGAGAAAGGGCATACAGATCAGTAAAAACAGCCACAGAGAATATAGGAATGAAAAATTCAGGGTAGAATTTGGCCTACTGGCCCAGATGGTGAGGGAATAAACTACTTGTGATGTTTAATGTGAAGCTATATAAAAGTTAATGGGTTTGTGAACAAATGTCCCAAACTCTCAGCTCAGGGTATGATTTCCCAATTCAAGAAACTTTTCTACCTGGAGGGTTAACAATTTTTGCTTAGCTTTTGTGCAAAGAATCTGCCACTATTTCGTATTTTCTTTTCTTTTTCTGTTTTCTTAATGAAAAGCATTTAGTATTACTTGGTGGAATTCTACCCTTTTGTTTCTTATCATGACACTTTCTTCCAGGCAGTTTAATGTCTTGTCACTGGGAACAACTGTTACTAATCAGAACAGTGTATGATACCAGGGAGTATGCTAGTAAATTGAGTTATATCTCACATTCTTACATGATTCACAAACCAGCTATTTATTTGTTTAGGGCCTTTTATTTTAATGGGAGGCCTTGTTTTTATGTGTGGTTTCTCATTGCTCCTGGAGCAGTAACTACATAATGCTGAAGAAGCCAGTTTCCTATTTGCAATCCCTACCCCAAGAGCTACCTTTGATCTTATCTGGTGTTTGCATTCTGGGAGTCATGGAATAAAAGCCTGTTATTGCTACTTCATGTACAAGCATGTCTGATTCAGGGGCTTCATGTAAGCTGCCTATGAAGTCGAGGCCACTTTGAAGGAATCTGGTCAGCTGTGACATTCCTGGAAGAACAGGATGTTCAGAGAAGTCTTCAAATTAAACATCCACATCAGAGTTTTGAGGCCAAAGGGAGTCAGGATGATACTTTAACATTCAGGGTATCCTATCTCAGCCTTTGGGTACTAGTCTGGGCAGGTGACTAGTCTGAGCAGGCTACACTTTCATTGACATCGTCAGGTTGAACAGACAGAGAGAACCTTGTAGTCATTTTTCTTGGCAGAATCTACAACCTGGCCCAAGTTAATTATGTCTGAGGACCTGCAATATTCAATTTGGTACCTCATTTTCCAATGTGAAGTATTCTATCAAGCCACGTGAATACATATAACTTCACAAGGTCCTTTCCTGGTTTCACATCAGTCCATCAGAACTCAGAATTTAGAAACTTTTATATAACAGTTTACTAAGAACTTCATATGTGCCAGTGCTGATTAAACAAACACTCTATGTGCCTCCTGTAATTTAATCCTCATAGTAACCCTGTGAAGAAGGTATTATCGACCCCACTTAGTAGTTGATAAAATTGGGGCTTAAAGAATATTTTGCCCCAAATCACACAACGACATGCTTGAATTGGATTTACTCCTGGTTATAATGCGTGCCACACCTTGGTGAGTTTCTGAGGGAGCCGTCCAGAGCTTAACTTGTCATTGAGAGAGGAGGCATGAGACAGGCTTCTAGGTTTTGAATATCTGACTTTATTCATATCCCTTTGAAGATTCTAGTTGAAGGACCTAATGTAACTTCCTAGGAGAATTTGCTTTCTGGGCTCCAAATACAAAGGTTCAAAGGGGTCTGTTCTGCTTTAAAAGCGCACATGCAAAAATAAACAAAGTACCTTGAAATTGCTGGTGGAGAGGTCACCTTGAAACCTACAGAGTAAAAAGCCTAAGCTTTAGAGGAGGAAAATTTGTTTAAAATAAATAAATATCTATTATAGCTCCTTAAATGCCATTTATCAGAGAAAATGAATCAACAGGGACAAAAGACTTTTTATTGAATTTATTGAATTTATTGGGGTGACATTGGTTAATAAAATTATACAGGTTTCAGGGGTACAATTCTATAACACATCATCTGTATATTGTATTGTGTGTTCACCACCCCAAGTCAAGTCTCCTTTCATTACCATTTACTATCACCCCTTTACCCTCTCCTACCTCTCCCCATTCTACTTTCCTCCTAATGACCATACGGTTGTCTGCCTATGAGGGGTTTTTTTGTTGTTGTTTGTTTTTTGTTTGTTTAACCCCTTCATCTTTTTCACCCAGCCCTTTTACCCATTCCTCTCTAACAGCCATCAGTCTGTTCTCTGTATCTATGAGTCTGTTTCCATTTTGTTACTTTATTTTGTTCATTAATCCATATATATGTGAAATCATATGCTATTTGTCTTTTTAGACCTTGAATAAGAATCTTTTTCATGTATACTTGAATAAGAATTTTATTCAATTTGTGGTGCTATTAAATAGTTTAAAATTTGAAGTAGTATTCTTGAATTCAAATATGTAAAAACAATTCTTTATGTAATTCATATGGTTATACTGAAGTGGTTCTGAAATGGTGAACACTCTTTATGTAATACTTTTCCTAAAAGATTAATGAATTTATCCTTATCCATTCTTAAACATTCAAATATTATATAATATTCATATTTTTCTCCAAAAATTAAGAATGTAATTTTCCAGCCTTCATTTTAACTCTAATTATATGAAAGCTAAAAGTATAAGATTATAACACTTTTTTTAAAATTCTTGTTTATTCTATTACAGTTGGCCCAGTTTTTTCAGCTTTGCCCTCCTCTATCCCATTCCATCCCAGGCTGCCACAGTCCTTCCCTACCCTGTTGTCCATCTCCATGAGTCATTCATACATGTTCTTTGACTATTCCCTTACCCTTCTTTCCACCATTCTCTCCCACCTCCTTTCCTTTGGCAGCTGTCAGTCTGTTCCCTGTTTGACATCTCTGATTCTGTTTTGCTCTTTAGTTTATATTGTTCATTAGATTCCTCTTATAAGTGATATCATATGGCATTTGTCTTTTTCATTGACTGGCTTATTTCACACAGCATAATAGTCTCCAGTTCCATCCACTGTCACAAAGGGTAGGAGTTCCTTCTTCTTTGCTTCTGCTGCATAGTATTCCATTGTGTAGATGAACCACTGTTTTTTTGATCCATTCATCTACTAATGGGCAGTTAGTCTGTGTCAAATCTTGGCTGTTGTAAATAATACTGCTGTAAACATCAGAGTGCATAAGTCCTTTCAAATTGGTGTTTTGGGATTCTCGAGATATATTCCCAGCAGTATAATCACTAGGTCATAATGGAGTTCCATTATTAATTTTTTGAGGAAATGCCATACTGTTTTCCACAGTGGCTACACCAGTTTGCATTCCCACCAATAGTGCAGAAAGGTTCCCTTTTCTCCACATCCTTGCCAGCACTTATTATTTGTTCATTTATTAACGATGGCCATTCTGACAGGTGTGAGGTGATATCTCATTGTGGTTTTAACTTGTATCTCTTTGACGCCTAGTGATGTTCAGCATTTTTTCATATGTTTATAGGCCACCTGTATGTCCTCCTTGGAGAGGTGTCTACTCAGGTCCTCTGCCCACTCTTTGATTGGATTGTTTGTCATCCTGGTGTTGAGTCGGGAGAATTCTTTATATATTTTGGAGATCAAACCATTGTCCAATGTATCAACAATGTAAAATATATTCTCCCATGCACTTGGTTCCCTTTTCATTTTGATGATGGTTTCTTTGACTGTGCAGAAGCTTTTTAATTTGATGTAGTCCCATTTGTTTATTTTATCCTTATTTCTCTTGTCTTAGGATATATTATCTTTGAAAATATTGCCATATGAAATACCTAAAATTTTATTGCCTATGTTTTTCTCTAGGACTTTTATGGTATCACAACTTATATTTTAGTCTTTTATCCATTTTGAGTGTACTCTGATGTATAGTGTAATTTGGTGGTCTAGTTTCTTTTTATTTTCATGTACCATTCCAGTTCTCCCAACACCATTTATTGAAGAGGCTATTTTTATTCCATTGTACATTCCTGCCCCCTGTGTCAAATCTTAATTGACCATAGAGACATGGGTATATTTCTGGGCTCCCTATTCTGTTCCATTGATCTATGTGTCTGTTCTTATTGTACCAGATTCTTTTGATTACCGTGGTTTTGTAGCATAGTTTCATGTCAGGTATTGCGATCCCTTCTACTCTATTCTTCTCTCCCAAGATTGCTGTGGCTATTTGGGGTCTTTTTTGGTTTCATATTAATTTTTGGAGTTTTTGTTCTAGATCTGTGAAATGTACCATTGGCATTTTAATAGACATTGCATTGAATATATAGATTGCTTTGGGTAATATGGACATTTTAACAGTGTTAATTCTTACAATCCATGAACAGGGTATATGCTTCCATTTATTTGTATCTTCTTCAGTTTCTTTCTTCAGAATTCTATATTTTGCTGAGTATAGTTGTTTTACCTCCTTGGTTAAGTTTATTCCTAGGTACTTTCTGTTGTTGTTGCTATTGTGAATGGAGTTTTTTTCTTTGTTTCTCTTTCTGATTGTTCATTGTTGGTGTATAAAAATGCCATTGATTTCTGAATAGTGACTTTGTATCCTGCTACTTTGCCAAATACACTTATTAGGTCAAGTAGTTTTTTGGTGGAGTCTATAGGGTTTTCCATGTATACTGTCATGTCATCTACAAATGACAGTTTTACTTCCTATTTTCCAATTTGGATGTCATTTATTTCATCTTCTTGTCTGATCGCTGTGGCTAGAACTTTGAATACTATATTGAATAAGAGTGGTGAGAGCAGGCAACCTTGTCTTTTTCCTGATCGCAAAGGAAACACTTTTAGTTTTTGCCTGTTGAGTATAACATTGGGAGTAGGTTTTTCATATATGGTTTCTATTATGTTCAGGTATGCTCCCTCTATTCTCATTTTGCTGAGTGATTTTTTTTTATCATAAATGGGTGCTGGATTTTATTAATGCTTTTTCTGTATTTATTGATATAATCATGTGATTTTTATCTTTCATTTTATGTGATGTATCACGTTTATTGATTTGCAAATATTATGTCATCCTTGCATTCCTGAAATAAATCCTACTTGATCATGGTATACAATCTTTTTAATGTATTGTTGGGTCCAGTTTGCTAGTATTTTGTTGAGAATTTTCACATCTATATTTATCAGGGATATTAACCTGTAATTTTCTTTCTTTGTTGTGTCTTTATCAGGTTTCAGAATTAGGATAACACTGGCCTCATGAAGAGAGTTTGGGAGTCTTCCCTCTTGAATTTTTTTGGAATAGTTTGTGAAGGATTGGTGTGAGTCCTTTGCATGTTTCCTAATATTTGCCTGTAAAGCTATATGGTTCAGGGTTTTGTGTCAGTAGGTTTTTGATTACCATTTCAATTTATCTTGTTCTTATTGGCCTATTCAGGTTTTCTGCTTCTTCCTGATTCAGTTTTCAAAGATTGTATGTTTCTGGAAATTTATTCGTTTTGCCCAGGTTGTCCAATTTTTTGGCATATAGTTGTTTGTAATAATTTCTTATAATCCTTTGTATTTCTATAGTATCAGTTGTTATCTCTCCTCTTTCATTTCTCATTTTATTTATTTGAGTCCTCTTTCTTGAGTGTGATTAACAGTTTGTTAATTTTGTTTATTTTTTCAAAGAATCAGCTCCTAGATTTATTGGCCCCTTGAGTTGTTTTTTTAGTCTCTATGTGTCACTTAATTCTGCTCTGATCCTGATTCTTTCCTTCCTTCTGCTTGCTCTGGGCTTTGTTTGTTGTTGTTCCTCTAATTCTTGTAGATGTAGGGTAGGTTGTTTAGTTGAGGTTTTTTAAAAATCTTCCTTAGGTAGACTTGTATTGCTATGAACTTACCTCTAAGTACTGCCTTCTCTGTGTCCAATAAGTTTGGGGTTGTTGTGTGTTTGTTTTCATTTTTTTCCAGATACTGTTTGATTCCTTCCTTGATCTAATTGGTAATCCATTTATTATTTAATAACCTGTTATTCAAACTCCGTATATTTTAATGTTTTTTGAAGTTTTTTTCTTGAGGTTTGTTTTTAGTTTCAAGCCTTGTGACCCAAGAACGTGCTTGATATGATTTTAATTTTACTGAATTTATTACAGTTGTTTTTGTGTCCTACCATGAGATCTATCTTTGAGAATGATCTGTGTGCATTTGGAAAGAATGCGTATTTTGCTTCTTTGTGGTGAAACTTCCTATAAATATCAATTAAGTCCATTTGATCTAGATTGTCATTCAATTCTGAAATATTTTTGTTGATTTTTTTGTTTGGAAGATATATCCATCATTGATAAAGGGGTGATAAAATCCCCTACGATGATTGTATTGCTCTCTATTTCTTTCTTAAAGCCCTCCAACATTTTCTTTATGTATTTAGGTGGACCTGTGTTGGGAGCATATATGTTTACAAGAGTTATATAAACTTGTTGGGCTACTCACTTAAGTATCATGTAGTGACCTTCTTTGTATCTTGTTATTGCCTTTGTCTGGAAGTCTATTTTGTCTGATATAAGTATTGCTACACAGGCTTTTTCTTCATGTCCATTTGTGTGGTATATTTTTTCCATCCCTTCATTTTCAGCCTGTGTGTATCTTTTGCTCTGAGGTAGGTCGTGTTTACTTATCCATTCAGCTACCCTATGTGTTTTCATTAAAGCATTTAATCCATTTACATTTAATGTTATTATTGATAGGTTCTTATTCATTGCCATTTTTTCTCTTTGTACCCGTGTTCCTCCCTTTCTCTCTCCCTCTATTTCTTCTTCTTAAAGTAGACCCTTTAGCATCTCTTGCAATGCTGGCTTGATGGAGATGTACTCTTTTAGACTGCATGGGAAGCACTTTATTTTTCCTTTCATTTTAAACAAGTACCTTGCTTGATAGAGCAGTCTTGGTTGCAGGTCCTTGCTTTCATTACTTGAAATATTTATTGCCAAACCCTTTAGGCTTTAGTGTTTCTATTGAGAAATCAGCTGATAGCCTTATCAGAGCTCCCTTGTATGTTACTAGCTCTTTCTCCCTTGTTGCCTTTAGGATTTTCTGTCTTTAAATTTTGCCATTTTGATTGTTATGTCTCTGGGAGTTGATCTTGATTGGGGCCCTTTGTGCTTCTTGGACTTGTGTGATTTTTTCTCTCACCAAATTAGGGAGAAAACTCCAAATTAGGGGCCCCGAAAGTCCCACAGCAGCTTCCCCTAATTTATTTTTTCAAACAGGTTTTCTATCCCTTGCTCCTATTCTCCATCTGATATCCCTATGATATAAATATTATTACCTTTCATGTTGTTCCAAAGCTTCCTTAGACTATCCTCATTCTTTTTGTGTCTTTTTTCATTTTGTTGCATTGACTACGTGCTTTTTTCCCACCTTGTCCTCCAACTCACTGATTCAATCCTCTGCTTCGTCTAGACTGTCCTTAATTCCTTCTAGTGTATTCTTCATTTCAGATATTGCATTCTTCATTTCTATCTGTTTTTTGAAGGTTTCTATGTCCTTTTTCATGCTGATATAATTCTCACTTAGTTCCTTGTAGTTCTCACTAAGTTCCTTGAGCATCCTCATAACTATTACTTTGAACTCCATGTCTGATAAGTTGCTTGCCTCACTTTTGCTTAGCTCTTTTTCTGGATATCCCCCCTTCTTTCATTTGGGTGTTGTTTCTATGTCACCCACTTTTAGTTGTCTCTTTGTGTTTGTTTCTATGTGTTAGATTGATTTTCTTTGATTCTCTGTCTTGTGGAGTGGCCTTGTGCATTAGGAGTCCTGTGAGACCCTGTGGTGCAGACTCTTTGATCTCCTGATCTCAATGCTCTAGGAATGAACTCTGTGTGGGTTAGGTAGAATTTCCTGTTGTATTTGGGTCCTAATTATTACTGGCCCATTCATGGGTGGGAGCTCCTCTCCATCTGGCTAGCTAAGAGGCTCAACCCCCAGCATGTATTGTATACTGTTGTAAATGTGCTTGCAAAACAAAGCAAAACAACACAAAACAACACCAAAACAAGCAAACTACCCCCTGCCCACCACAGCAATATCAACAAAAAGAGAGCAAAAAATAATGAAAGGGAAGAAATAAATGGAATAGTAGGGAAAGGAGAAAAGGAAAAAGAGTATGAGAAGAACAAAGGAGAGAAAAGTGATTATGAGAGGAGAAAGGGAAAGAAAGCTACTACTCATAATGAATTGAAAAAGAAAAATGGGGGAAAGGAACATATTTTTGTCACCTTTATTTTCAAGGTAACAAAAATAATAAGTGGAGAGAAGATGGAAACAGTGGAGTACTCTAAGAGAAGAGTAGAATAGAAGATATGAAAGAAAAATTAGAGCAACAAAAATAAATGAAAAAGAAAAAAATAGATAAAAAGTATAAATAAAATGGTTATGAAAAATAAAAAATAGTTAAGATAATGAAAAAAGAACTAAGTGGATTTGTTTCAGTACAGCTTAGATCTTGCTTTCTGGTTGCTCCCTTTGGATGCTGCTCTAATGTCTGAGTCTGGTGTAAAACAATGTCTGGTGCTGTCCACATCTGGCCCTTGGCAGCCTTTTCAAAGCTACAGGAGATCCACATTTTGTGGCTGATTTCTCTGGGCTTAGTTGCACCAAGGATGGGCCCAGCTGCTTTCCAAAGCTGGCTTTTATCAGCACAGTATCCAGAAGTGTGTCAGCAAATGTCCCAAGTCACTACAGGATCCACCTCTGCCAGTCTCTGCCTGCTGGCCTGCTGTAAGTCTCAGCCTAGTTCTAGCTGCAGACCAGACTATTTCTTGGAGGACTTCCCGTTAGGATTCTTGAACCTGGATATTGGGTCTGCTAGACACCAGAAGTGTGTTTCTGTGGCTCTCCTATGAGGGTGGAGGACCAGTCTGTTTCCCAGGATAATGTACGGATTGGCTGCACCCTACAGCCTCTTGAGTGTTTGTGTTGCTCTGTGAGCATGTGTATGTTGCCCTCTCCAAAGCAAGGGTAAAGATGCAGGAAAGGAGAGAAGGCAGGGGAAAAAAAGAAAAACAAAAAACAAAAACCCCAGGACATCAAAACAGAGCAAAACTGACAACAGAGGGGGAAAAAATGTGCTGAATGGAGAGAACAGGTTTCCAGAAGCTGTGGTGACAGGGTTTCTAGAGGGTGGGGGAGCAGTGTCCCACAGAGTAAGGTGATTGATTTTTCCCTGGGAGGGCTAGCTCTTCTCAAGGAAGATGGTTGTTGTGGAGCCCAGGTATTCTGGGGCCCCAAAAGTCCCACAGCAGCTTCCCCAAAACTCTCCCCAGTGCTTCCCACCAAACCCTCCTCACCAGACTCCAGACTGCACCACCCTCCCTTCACTGGGATCCATTATGGGTAGTTGCACACACAAAATCTGTCCTTCAAACCTTTAAGGGAGGGGAGAAAAAGGTGGTGGGTTTGTCTCCAGCGGTTTTGTCTCTCCCCAAGGCAGAGGACCTGTTCATTGGTGGGAGCTCCCTCACCTCCGCCCCTCCCATCTGGCAGACTAAGAGGCTCAGTCCCAACCTTGACCTCCAGTGCCTTGAGAGTGCTTCTGGGTGTGGACTGAATCCCCAGTAGGGTCCTACAGGAGGCCACCCATCCATGATTCTCTCTCACACCCTCGTCTCTTCCCCTCTCTCCCAAATTAATAGATTATGCCCTGTAGTATTGTCTTCTTTCAGGTCTCATCATCCTGATGGGTGGGAGTAGGCAGGGAGAGCCCAGCAGCTGTATTATAACCAGGGACTGTGGCAGGCGGTGCTCATACCACTTCCCTCCGGTGAGTCAGCCTCAAGCTTCTGCCGCTGAGCTGGTTCCCCCCACCACTGAGCTGCTGCAGCTGTGCTGCTGTGCTCCCAGGGGGGTCTCTGCCTCCAGTTTCCTCAGTCAGATTCTGAGCCCCCTGCCCCCACCATGGGTTGTTCCCGTGGTGCCCTGGGTTGGGAAGATGACAGCTCCCTCCCCAGTAAGTTCTGCAGTCTCCAGACCCTGGCTCCTGGTGGTAGCAGTATGCGCAGCCCTGCCTGGGGCAGAGGGCCACTGAGACAAATCTGGGAACCCAGGTATGGGCTCTCTGGAGGCTTCTTCCTGAGTAGAATATTTTAAATTCCTCAAAATGGCTCCCACACCAAATCTGCATGGCCACAGGCGCTGGGGCTGGGCAGCGGGGCGGCAGCAGCTGCTCTACCAGGAGAGCCCTGGCCACAGTTTCACAGGTGCTACACTCTCTCCCACGTACATGCTCACTCACACATGCTCTCACTCACTCTTAGTTGGATTTTGTAGTTGATTGCTGTGTGATTTAGCTGCAAGGCCAGTGCGGGGCTGGGACCAAGTGGACAGAGCTTGCAGCTACTCTGCACCGTCTTTGCTTATTGTAGACTGTAACACTTTTTTAAAAGATTGTAGATCATTTTTTAAAAGCCATTCACCTGTTAAACCATTCAGTAGATGTATGTATCGCTATATTCCAAGCTCTGGTCATTTGGTTCCATCTTCCATTGAACCTATAGTCTAGTGAAGGTTCAATGTGAGAAAAAGTTAGAATTTTTGTAAGGATGAAAGAGGAATTGGGGATAATAAATAAAACTGAGGTGGTAAACTGAGATTGCATCATAAAGTTTCTTTCATTAACAAGCAATATGGCTTTCCTTCTAAGAGCATTGGGGATTTCATGGTAAGATTTTAAACCTGAAAGCAGCCTGGTCAGGTTCACATTTTAGAAAAGTCATTTCAATGTGCACAAAAGGTCATGAACAGGTGAGAGCAGCAAAACTAGAGGCCGAGGTATCTGCATTCTAGTCGAGAAGCTAAGTAGATTCTGGAATCTGCAACAGTGGTAGCTGGGTTCCATTTCCAAAGGTAGAAACAGAAATTTGCAAGTGAAGGGTAATGAGATAATTTGGGGGCATGGAGAATTTTATATTTCTGTGGGAGTCCAAATGAGATGGCTAGCAGGACTTTGAATATATAGATTTTGAGTTACAGATATAAATCCTGAAGTTTTCAGCAGGTAGATGGCAATTGAGCATATGGGAGTGGGTTATATTACCCAGGGAAGATATTTAATAATGATTCTCTATCTTTGGGGTCAGATGAATTACACGAGACCTAGTTAAATTCAGAATCCTGGGTACCAACTCCAGAGTGTCTTATTACGTAGATGTAAAATGTTACTCAAATATCTACGTTTTTGACAAGTAGAATTTCATCCCATTATTTTGAGTCAGATGATTCTCTGACCTCATTTTGAAGTAAAAGGGGAAGAGGGTTTTGCATAGATGCCTGGGTAGTATCAGCACATAACAGATGGGCAGAGGAAGAGAAACCCAAAAAAAGGACTGAAGAGGTAACCAGAGGTATCAAAGGAAAACCAGGAGAATAAAATATCCACATTCTATGGAAGAGAGTGGGTGTAAGAGAAGGAATGGTCCACAGGGTCAGAAGCGTTGAGAGATAGAGCTGAAGACTGAAATACACCCACTAGATGTAACAAAAAGGAGGTCATAACAAAGTTGGCAGGAACAGTTTCAGTAGAATAATGTGGGCTGAAGCCATATTGCAGTGGGTTGAGGGCTGAATATGAGATGAGGATGAAGAGACATGAAGCAGAGATGAAATCTTTTAAAAGAAGCTAGGCTGAGAAGGGAAGGAGGTTGCTGCAGCTGAATGTGGAGCGGAGTGTGAATGTTTTAGGAAGCAAGCACTTGAGTCAAAGTCTTATCTCACACCTGACATGCTCCATTCCTAACTTTCTCAAAGGTCTTTTTTAAGAAAAAATTGTATTAAAGTAAAACTTAAGTATTATAAAATTTGTCCATTTGAAGCATATATTTCAATGGCCTTTAGTAAATTAAGAAGTTGTACAACCTTCATCACATTCCAGTATTAAATAATTCCTCATGCATTTACAGTTTGTAGCCAGCCTCAGACAAACTCTCATGTATTTTCTGCCTTTATAATTTTGCCTATTCTACATATTCTATGTAAATTACTTATATAATATGTGGTCTTTGTGTCTGGCTTGTTTGATTTAGTATTTTATTGATGAGGTTCATCCATGTTGTAGCATATTGTTAGTATTTTATTCCTTTTTATTGCTGAGTTGTGTTCCATTTATAGCTGTACCACCTATTGTGTATCAATTCATAAGTTGACAGACATCTGGATCCTTTCTACTTTTTAACAGTCACTCATGAATGGTACTGCTACGAGCACTCTCATGCACACCCATATGTAAAAGTATGTTTTCATTTCTCTAGGATACTTATCTAGAAGTGAGTTTGCTGGATTGTATATTAAATTAATGTTGAACTTTCTACAAAACTATCAAATATTTCCAAAGTGGTTGCTCTGTTTTACATTCCTACTCTCCCACTCCAGCCCTACTGAAGCTCATACTTCATTTATACTTATTTATAACTGCATTCATTTAGTTAGCCTAGAAGGAAAAAGAGCTGTGCTTCCTTTGGTTAGTGTGGAGCAAAGTAAGGTGCTGCTTTGTGTTTTGTGCATTAAGGTTATTCCAAAAACTATTGAAACATGTCTGAGTATTATCCTGCCCCCTGGTGGTGGTCTGAATACATGGGCCAAACTTGGAAATGAGTCTCTCTACCCTTTGCATCCCGTACTCGCCTTTCCACCTCTATCCTTTCTTGGAAATACATTAACAGTAGATAGCTGGTTTTCATATGCTCCAACAAATTCTGGGAGGTCTGGTGGGACGGAAGGATGGACGTCCCTACATCCTGCTATCTACTTGAAAAATCAGTAGCTGCTATCATAGCTTAAGTGTCACCGGTTGGGGGACTTTGGGAATGCTATTGAATTCCATATGAACTTAATTTTATCATCTTTACAATGAAGATTATAATACCTACCTTTGAGGGCTGTTGTGATGATTAAGTGAGATTGTGTATAGAAAGCACCTGACACAGTTCAAACCAGAATTGGCATTCAAGAAAATTTCAGACATTCATATATTATAATTATAAAAATGTTCAACATCATAGTCAAAGACTACAATGCAATTTTATTTATAAAATTTATTTGTTTACTTAGTTTTTCTTGTTTGCTCATACTTCATGTTAATGTTCTCTATTTTAAATTGAAACCTCTATAAATTTAGAACTAGATTGTTTTTATTTAATGTGGATACAAATTACAACAGTACCAATAATAATGTTTTCCTTATATTAGAGTAACAATATATCAGAACATTTGCTAAACTTTTCCTTATGTAAAATTTAATACTGAAACAGTTTTATGAGGTAGGCAAAAGATCTCAGGTGTTTTGTGTCGATGGAAAGATTTTCACCTGCATCTTTCTGACCTTGACCCTACATCTTGACTATCTGCTGTGCTAGCCCTGCCAGTGGGAATGATAATATCAGTTACAGCTGGTTGGTACTAAGAAGTATAAGGACTAGAAAAATTTCTTAAGACGTGGCTCAAGAGTATCTCCTGAGTTTTTATTGGTCTGGCAAAGAGAAGAGTCAAGAGCAAGAATGCCCAAATGTGATGACTATTACAATCGGCATTTCAGCAACACACATTTCCTTTCCCACTGTAATAGGTGAATTTTGTCCTAGAATAGTCAAAGGTTATGTTCCACAGTTTGTCCATGTAGATTTACTTAATATATAAACTTTTTTTAACTTTTAATAGTGCTATAGACTGTGATTTTTTAGAATTTATTCTCTGATGGCAGTTGTTAAGTTGCTCATTTTATTGGGGTGTTTTAAAGTGTTAACAAGAAAGCTCTCTCCCAAGCAGACAGCATGGCTCTAATATGGAAATCTGTTGCTGAGAAAGAACAGTTAGTAAAACACTTTGGGCAGCCCTCAGAGTGTTCAGACACACAGTGCTTGCATGGAAAATAAGAAAGCAACTTCTTGTACAAATGAGACCATCACCATCCAGACTTACACATCCCATGCCTCAGGAGTCATGGGTGCTCTTCAGTATTCGGTTACTTATAGAGGGAGATGTGTAAATTAAAGTAGCGACAATCATGTTAACATACACGTTAGGCAACAAAATAGATGGCACTGGGGCAGATGGTGTTACAAACTGTATTTTCAACTTGGGTGTACATTTGAAAACAGGTTTCTACTATTTCCTTCAATTTCATCAATTTTCATGCCTACTATTCCACCTAATTTTTAAGCTGCAAATATATTCCAGTATATGAAAAAAAATCAAAGTGATTCTTAATTCCAGAGACTGAAACTAGTTTGTTATACAGGCAAAAAGTAGTCACGAGTTTATAGATTTCTAAATTATAGAGCACCCAATTCAGCCATCATTTAGCTTAGAATTCTTAAACTAATAGAAACTGATGTGAGAATAAGTTTATCTCAAATGACTTATAAAATATGTGTGACCAAGCATGTAAATATCAGGATATTTTATTTTATTATTATGTTTTAATCCTCAGTCTATTCATTGATTTTAGAGAGAGAGGAGAGAGGAAGGGAGATGGGGGGGGGTACAGAAAGAGGGAGGAGAGAGAAACACACACACACAAAGAGAGACATTGATTTGTTGCCTCCCATTTGCACCATGACCTGAGATCAAACGCAACCTAGCTATGCACAATGGCTGGGAATCAAACCCACACACTTTTGTTGTACAGGATGATGTTCCAAGCAACTGAGCCACTCTGCCAGGGAAAATATCAGGAGATCTTATATAAAAAAATTTTATTTGGGATTCTCTGATAAATGAAAGATTTTATAATGTTGAGTAGGACTATGGAGAGGTAATGCACACATAAAACCCCTTATTTGCTCAAGTGATCCTGGCCACTTTTGGCTTTTGCTTAATATCAATTGAATTTAATCTACTGAAATATTTTAATCCATTTAACTTTCTTTTCCTTGTAGAAAATCAAATCTAAATTTAAAGATGCTTTCATAATGCAATCCAGCCAAAACTTTCAATTCATTTTAAAGGTAATTTCGAGGCAAACCTAAAATTGTTTAATGTTCTACGCTGCTACAGAAATGATAATACTTAACCGATATTAGATACTTTGTGCCAGGTGCTGTAGTTTACATGTATTATTTCATTTATTTCTCATAACAAGACAGAAAACGGGTGCTAAATACCATTATTAGTTTAACAACAACAATACCTACAATATGAACCTCAGGGAGGCATGCACATTGCCCAGGGTCACAGAATTTGCAAGGGGTTGAGCTGGGAAAATTCCTTAACCATTCACTTTCTTATTCTGTGTTACTCTGACATTTATATTCTAAACTAGTTTTTAAATGTATCTGTAAATTAGAAAAACATATTTTAAATACAGATACTTAAAAACACATAAGTATATAAATATATACAAGATACTGATATAAAAACTATTTGTTCTCCTACTGAATAAAGTGCTCCAGATAATCTCTGCTCACCATGTCCCCTTTGAGGTCACCAAGGGTCCTCTTTTTATGAATCATGCATCAAAGGGGTCGGGGCGGGGTAGCATTCTCCCCTAGTATTTCCCTTTTTCCCTATTGTAAATGAATTATGTATACACCCTGAAGCAATTAGCAAAACACGCTGTTGTTCAGCTGAATTTTAAACTAATTAATCTGACCTAATTCCTGTCAAAAATAATTAGGATAAAATATGTCCTCCCTAAGCAACTCTTTCAAGCTAAGATGCTTAAAGCACAGCATCTCCTGTGTATGCACTATGCTAAAATTGAGAGGGCTGTTTATTTAATGGTTTTAGAGGAAATGCAAAAATGCTACTTTGTCTGAAATGCCAACTGGGCATCACCTCCTCTGTTTCCACATCTGAATAAAAACAAGAAGCCAAACTAACAACGGGATTGTGACATAAGCAATATCAATGACCCCTTAACATATTGTGATTTGCAATTAAAATTTATGGACTAGCCTCTCCTAAAAGGCTTTCCAATGAAGATGTGTGTTCCACTTTTCAGCCCATTCAATTCTCTTAATATAAGAGCTATTCAACTGTCTTTTAAGTCTCTGCCCGAACCCCTACTTGTCTTTTAATTAAATTAATTATTATTATTTTTACATTTAACATCCTTAGTGATCTACTAAATTGGAAAAACGTCTTATGTAATAATCAAGTCCTAAGCTGTATGTTTCTAGGAAGATAATTTGGGTAAGTAACGAGGTAAGCTTTACCTACAGTTTGTCAACAAGTTGAGATGACCTCCACATGACTGCATGTGTGAATATGATGGCGTTTGCGATCAGTGATTGCCCGGAGCCTTGCCCACACCTGCACCTCTTCTCCTGTATGACCTTGCTTTCTGATAGATGAAGAAGCTCTTGGTGGAGGAGGTCTCTGTAAAACATATACATCACATTGCCAAGCAGTTCAGAGTTAATGATTTCTTTATTAAACCTATGAACCCTTCATGTTTTGTAGTCCTCCCTCCCCAACCCCCTTCCCAGTTAGTTTCTAAGCAACCAATAAGCACTGAATTACATTAAGCTCTTTGTTTCAAGGCTGCAGTTCAGGATTTTGCTGCATATTTGCTAGCTCATTTATGGAGACTGTAGCATAATATTTATTAATTCTGTTTAATCTTCAATACTTCAGCGATTTGGTTCTAAACCACATTACCTGTACCTGTTTTTCATGTTTAAGTTACCCCAGTACTGTGATGCTGTTTTATATGTTAATTATGCCAAAGGTTCTGTGAGCTCTAATGTAGAATCACAGAAGAAAGTAGAATTTTCACAATTTCTAATTCTTGGTGATCCTTCAACACTTTCAAGTAGCCTATTAAGATATTAAAGTTTTCAAAATTTCCTGTCTTGAATGGCCAACATGCCTATAGTTGAATTTTAATAAGAAAGAATATATAGTTTAGGGATAGTCTGAAAAAGTAGTAAGCATTTGCAAATGGAAGGATATTGTTTGTTTTAACAAATTAAGGTTTTTGATTTAAATGGGAATGCTTGGAAATATTCTTTTATTGATGTGAAGCCAGGAATCGGGGCTGTAATTTCAAATTTCACCCAGCAGTACCTGAGAATGAAGATTAATCTTTCAGCAGGACTGTTCTCTGTTTTGAATGCTAAGTGTTTTGAGACATTTATTTCAAAAACTCTGAGCAAGCACTTCTCTCTCTCTGATTGTCTCTCTGTCTCTCTGTCTCTCTGTCTCTCTGTCTCTCCCTCTCTCCCCCCCACGTACATTTAGGTCCTCACAACTGAGAAAAAAATATAAATTATACATTTACTCACTCTCTAGTTTTTTAAAACACAAAGTAATTATCAACACTGGTTACAGTGAAGGATTAATTGGAAGGAGAAAAGTAAAATTCTTCAAAAACCAACCCAACCTCTCTCTTCCTTCACCCGTTTAAAGTCTAGCTGGTGGAGGTGAGTGTATAGGATGGGTGAAAAAGTGAATTCAACAGTCTTGTAGCTGGCTCGACCAGCTGTTCACCGCAGAGTCACTGTGGACAAATGTTTCAGAAGGTCTCACTTCCAAGAAGGACTCCCCAGAGAAGGACTACACTGTACAGCCTCCTTCACAACTATTAGGTGCCATTTTACAGGGTTTTCTATGTTATGGGCAGAATGATGTATGCCATTCCCAGACTTGTCACAAAATCTTCCTGTATGATCCCCCATGTGCCTCTCTCTTCTCCCTCTGCCAATTGGATACCTGTAACCATTCTGCTTGGGGCACAGTTAGATGTCTTCGCAGAGCCTCTATCCTCAGTGACCACATGGGAGCATGACTACAGACCCTGCCAGTAAAACTATTATTAATCACTGAGAATTTGGGTGTATCTGTTCTAATAGCTAATATTACTTTAAGCACTATGAGCTCTGTGATAGGATGACTTCAGGCAGTAGAACCATCATTAGCTGCTTGCTGTGTGCCGCACACAGCAGATTCCAAGGATTCAACAGTAACCAAGACACGAAAGTACACTAATCCCATTCAGTTCTTAGACTAGCAGGAAAATAGACATAATTCAAACTGTTTCAATGAATTCATTAATTATATACATGTAAAGAAATGCAAGGTGGAAATTCAGTGACTATGCAACATGATGTCAACAAACTGAGTCCCGAATAGACTCATAGACTCCATAGGTTAAATTCTTTCATAAAATAGTTTTTTCCCCTTTGAGTTATAAGGGTACTTAGAAACATTTTGCTTAATCCTTCCTTTCACAGATGAAGAGAAATATCTTTCCCAAATTAACAATACCATCTGCTTTAATAAATAATATTTAATGTGTGCCAAGAACTGTTATTCTCTATTTTTGACCAATATTTTTATTGTGAGATTTAGCATCCACATAGATGAGTCTGCCATGAAAGATATATAGGTCAGGGATTTATTACAAAAATAACACCCATGGAATGCCACTCAGGTCAAGAGATTGATGATCGCCTGCTCTCCAGAATCACTAAATAGTCCAGCCCACTCCCAACTGCTTTCCTTCCCACCCCTCTACTGCCCTTCCTTGCAGGGTCACAGTTTGTACTTTACTTTTCCTTATAGTTTTACCAAATTCACATGCATCCAAAAAAGATATGTTATAGTTTACTTTTAAGTTCAAATAAACTGAATCATAATAGTATGTATGCTTTTATGTTTGTTTTCTTTCACACCACTGTACATTTGAGATATCATTCATGTTCTTATTTGTAGTATACTTTGATTATTTTCATTTTATTATATAAATATGTCACAATGCATTCTACTGTATAAATATCCTAAAATTTATCTGTTTTAGAATGAACACCATTTAGTTGTTTGATGCTAGGAGTAGCGCAGCTCTAAATAGTTGTGTACCTGTTTCTTAGCAGACACATACATTTATTTCATTTCCTAATTCTCAAACTTTGTTTGATTTTATGTTATATCAAACATTCATGTGTGTGTAGAATTCAAATATCTCACACTCAGGAAAAATGTTGGTGTCATCCTGCAAACCAAAAGGTCACCAATTCCATTCCTGGTCAGGGCACATGCTTGGGTTGCTTACCAGGTCCCCAGTAGGGGACATGAGAGAGGCAACAGATGGGTGTTTCTCTCCCTCTCTCTCCTCTTCCCTTCCCCTCTCTCTAAAAATAAATAAAATCTTTAAAAAAAAGTAGGGAAGAAAAGGTTGAAATAACATATTGAAACAGATATACTGAATTTGTTACCTGATTGCAGTCTACAGATTTTTAGTTCAGTATTTAATGGGTTAATCTGAGTTCTATCATGTATCACTGAAACGAATGAATAAAGAAAATAAATCATCAGTGTCCTCTTTCAAATGGCATTATTCCTTTTTTACTTTTTTGGTTTAATCTTCGGTAACGTGGATGAAATTCAGTGCCTTCTTCTTGCTTTCAAGTTTGACTTTATTATTTTTATTGCATTATTTCTGTCCTTTTGTCAAGCCAGGTTTTTCTCACATCACAGCACATGCTGTTCTCTTTGCCTGGAATGCTTTCATGTAAAGCCTTGTGTATTTAGCTCCTTTTCTTATCATGATCATTTTGACTCAGTCTTTTCTGCCAGTCCTACCTGTCCCCTGTCACTTGATACTGCATTACTTTTTATAATTGCTCTTAGAGAATTTATCATGATTAATGATTATTCTGTTTGTGGTTTTCTTTTTTCTGGTCCCTCTTTTTCCTGCCTTTCTGATAAATACACACAAGGAACCTGATACGTGTATACACACCATATATGTGTGTGTGTATTTATATATACATATATACATATATATACATAAATAAGCCAGCTCCAATGACTTGAACAATAAATGTTTAATGAATAAATAGATGACAGAAAGAAAGAACGAGGGATGCCAGGCAGTGAGAGGCTATCCATGTATTACAAAAATTATATAATTCTGTATGTAAATTACATGTAAATTAGAGGAGATTTGTGGACTCAGATCTTGTAAGGAGACTCAATCTATAATATAGCAATAATCCACCAAAGGTTAGAAAGAAGCAGGAAGCCCAATGTTTTCCTGCTTCTGAAAGCAGGAAAGCAATAAGGTAAACCAAAGACACAAGAGAGTGTGTGACTGTCATTCCAAGTTTCTACGTATATCTGTGCAACATTGTGTACACATGAATTCTTAACTCTCTAATGTTCACCTCAAAGAAAGAATCTGAGTCAAAGCCACCTCAGGGTTACTAGCTGTGAAGACAGAGGAGTTAGAGTGCGATCATTAGAAGCTTTTGCAAAAGAACAAAGGAGGAACAAAAAAGAAGAAACCTAGTAAGCAAGGATTTGGTATTCTCCCACATTCATTTGGAGGAAATTGGCTGACATCCAACGTTTAATGTGAGCACCGCCATAGGGTAAGCCTGGGAGAACAAGTCATCTTGGCAGGCTCTGCAAAATGGCTTGTTTATAACCATTGTAATAACAGACACAAACTGTCAGTATTTACAAAGGTCGGTGAGAATGTGTAGTAAGATAAGTCTGGGAGGGATCCCTAGAAAAATCACAGACCAATAAGGCTCATCTCAGGTTATATGTTCCAGGAATTGAACAAACTGCTGGCAATTAAATGAATGTATATTTGACATATAAGGAGAAGAGAGACAATTACTACTGTAAGTAGATTCAGTGTAGTCAGTAGATTGCAGAGAGGAAAAATGTGAGCATTTCTGAGCAAAAATAAAATAAAAAAGACTATGATGTGATGACTATGGCACTTAAATGGAGCAGAGAATCTGGAACAGAGATCTACGCCTCTCATTTGTGAGAGCTCAAAAGGGAGAGTTGCTCTGAGTTATTTTGCTTGGCAATCAATTTAACAGCACCCTCCTCTTCCCTCAATTAAAAAAAAAAAACTGTAAAATTAAACTAGGTAGCAGAGCTAGATCATCTCCCTCCTAAAGACAACTCAGCATTGCATAGCACTTATATATCAACTTTCAAAAACCGTGATATAAAAGTGGAGTTCATTTTGCAACCTTGCAAGAGAAGCTTCAGCTTTCCATTTCTCTTATTAGTGTTTCACATGGTGAGCAGGTCCTGAGTGGATTATCCCTGAGCATCAAAGAGACCCAAAAAAGTGGTAATGACATCTCAACCCTGACCTCTGTCTGCCCTAAGAACTGCCAAGCCATGTGGGCCTTGAAAAGTTTGGTTTTTTTCCTGCACCAATTGCTAGAAACAGAGGTGTGACTCTGTCACCAGGGTGTCCCTCAAAGATCCAGAGTATGTGATGTATTTCACTAAAGTGGCACAGGAAGCCCCTAACTCTAAGAGAAGAAGAAGCCAATCGCAGTACAACTCTATGAAACTTTTATCTTCTAGTCTAGTGATAGGCAACTTCTTAATTCCAGCTTCACTTAGAGATTTTTCAGGTCAGAAAATCGTAGAATTCTGGGGCCTAAGGGATATATTCCTGGCCGCCTACTGACATCTCCTCATCTGGAGGATGAGGGTATTATGGGCCAAGTGGGAGAAGTGACTTGCATAGTTCATTCCTTCATGCATTTATGTAACATCTATTTACTGAACAGCAACCATACACGTGCCAGATGCATCATTAGTGGTTATACAGATAAAATAGTGATTAAGACTTGATTTTTGCCCTCATAAACTTGCCACAATTGGGTAGTTAAGATAATGAAACTGAGGATGATAAACATTGCAATAATATAAAAGAGGACAGTGCATGCGTTGGTTAAGAGTATAGACTGTGCATTGAGGCAACCTGAGTTCAAACACAACACCACTGCTCACATGTTTATGGCCTTGGGCATTTGAGTTCATATCACTGTGCTTCAATTTATTTTTCTGTAAAATGTTGGTAACGTTAGCATTTATCTTGTAAGGTTGCTAGATGATTAAAAGAGAAAATACATATAAAATGCTTAGTTGAATATTTAAATTAGTACTAACTGATCAATGAATTCATTAGTAGGAGTAGTTGTAATAGAGTAATAATGTCATTATTATAATTCTTAGAATCCAGACCTGTAAGTTAAAAAGAAAGCTTCCCAGCAGTTGGATGAGTAGGTGAAGGGTATAATAAGGTTTAGCAAGAGGGTTCTGGCAAGGGGATTAAATCATTTTCTGGGTTTCTGGTTCTGGTTTTCTGGACTGTGTCACTGCCACTTGGGCCTTTCTGAACGCCAAGTTTTAGCCTAGGCCATAACTGCACTAACCACAACCCTAGGAGTATGTCTCATGCTCATGATGATCTTATATTTTTATCTCATGCATTACAGTAAATGGCAGTAAAGTAATTGCATGAGGAAGGAATTCACACAAAGGTGTTGTCTCAGTTGGAAGTGTGGCTTTCTGGGGCATTTTTTTCTTACCCACTAACCCAAACATGATGAACTATATAAAAACACGTGTATGCAAGATATGTTATATATAAAAAACATGTTTTATATATATATATATTTATATATTATAACAAAGACTGTCGTGTGTTTGTGTGTGTGTGAGTGTGTGTGTATAAAGTTGATAACATTTTCTATCTTCCACTACAGGCTGTAAGTGCTTTGAAGTCTGGGATGTATCAGTTATTTATTGTGGAGTAACAAATCACTCCAAAACTTAGCGACTGAAACAACAGTAATTATTGAATCAGAAATTTGAGCAGTGCTCAATGGGGATGACTTTCTCTGCTCCATACATCATCCTGATTTTACAAATGAGAAAACTATCACACAGCCTGTGAACTGATTTGTTTGAGGTCAACAAGGTATTTTTGTCTGTCTGTCCATCTTTATATCCTGTCCATTTCCTGTTCACCCCTAAATGTATATATCTATCCCAACCTGTTGGTCATCTTGACTTGTATGTTTCAAAGGCTCAAACTGGACGTATCCAAAATGGAACCCAGGTCTCCCTCCAGGCCTGGCCACCCCCAGCCTTCCCTGTCCCAGCAGCTGGCATTTCATCCCCTTCTTGGATTCTTCCTTATCCCTGATCCTGCCATCAGAATCATCACCCAGTGCTGTTCTCTCTGCCTGCGCGTCTATTTCGAACCTCTCCAGGTGTCTTCATCTCTACTACCACCTCCCTAATCTAAATCACCGCCGCCGTCTTTTACACCTTGCGTCTCTTCTCCGCTCAATGGCTGGCTGGCCTTGTAAAAGCAAGTCTGAGCATGTTGCTCCCTTCTCTAGATCATTCTTCTGTGAATCAGACATTGGGGTCTGGCAGCTCCGTGTGACCCCTGTCTCCTTCCCACACCCTGTTTTCTCGCTCCTGTGCCTGTGATGCTTCAGCCACATCGGCATCATTTTAGTTTCTTTAAAATAATAAGTTCTACAATTAAATGAAGATTGTGCATGTAGTATTTTCAACTATTAAAAGGTCTTTATTGCAAAACTACATATATTTTCAAATTAAAATACAATATTTAAGGAGAGAATAAAATATAAAGGTTCATTTAGAAGACTAAAATATAAATAATGCTTACAAAACACTGAGAAATGTAGTTTGATGGAAAACCAATTTGAGTAAAAGATACATCTCTTCAGTACAGCATTTCTTTCATTGCCACTGAGAAAGAATCCAAACATTCTGTGACTGATCGGCAGTCCCTCATTTCTTGGTGTGTTCCAGGAAGTCTCATGTTCTTTACATTTGGAGGGATTGTCCAGGCAGGAGCTGACTGCTGTGTGTAGCATGGGCCGGAGGAGGGACTTCAGCACAGGGAGGGGCTCCCCTACAGCCACGGGCCTCAGGGATCCCCTGGTGGAGGTGGTGGTGGAGGTGGAGGTGGAGGTGGGCTGCACAGCTGGCGACAGGGGAGGCCCACGTGGAGAGGAGAGAACAGTGCTGCTGCTTTAAGACCCAGGTCCACTCCGGGGGAGGGGTCCACCAGGGCTTATTAACTCTTGGCCTCCTGGCAGGTTTGGAAAAGCTCCTTGTGAAGTGATTTTCATGACCTCTTCCAGGGACTTGAGCGTCTTTAGCATCTCTGCCATCTCCTGTTCTTGCCTGGAGCGTTTGGATCTCTCTTCCTTCAGTTCGTGAAGCAGGGAAGTAATTTCCTGCCTCAGCATCCAGTAGGTCGTGGTCCCCTTTCTGTAAGCGTCCATGAGGCTGGGTATATTTAATGAGTCCTCCTTGGGTCTGGCATTGGCTGAGGATTTCTCGATCCTCGCACACTCCCTTCTCGCTGTGCTCAACTTGTCAATGAGTTGGCATTTCTCCTCAATCTGTGTGGCCAGAGCTTTTGCGAGCTGCACTTCCCGTCTTACGTAAAGTTGACTCCAAAGAGACCGAACAAGTCTGACTATAAATACGAGGCCCACCAAGAAGCCGGTGACAGGTGGACACGCCAGTGTCTCCCACTGGAGGCCGTGGACAGTGAGGAGTGGACTCGGGCCATTGGGCAGCAGCTCCAGCACCACCTTGCCCAGCTTCCCAAGGACGGGCCCAAAGCCCAGCTTCACCGCCGACCACAGCCGCTCCATCTGCGCAGGGACTGCCCCGTCACCATGGCGTCTCCAGCCACCACATTCCACCCGGAACTGGCCAGCGAGGGCAATCCTGATTGGTCACCAGTGGTATGGTTGGGCAGGGGGAGATTTGTCCATAAAAAGTCCTTGTCTTCCTGGCTACCTAATGACCATTCTCCTTCATTTCGATTTCTATGTTTTTTTGTATCAGTATAAATTAAAGTATAGTGAAAATAGGGAGAAAAATAAAGTTCTGATCGCCACAGAACTTTCAAATGTATTCCTCCACCTGGAAACTCCTTTTTATTAATTAGTTCCTCTCTTAAATGTCACCTCCTTTAGGCGCTAGCTAATTCCTCTACCTAAAAAGTTCTCCCATATTTTCCTGTATCATTGTACCCAGCTTTTTTCTTGATGGTGTTATCTACAACTGTTTATTGCTTAATTTGATTATTTCCCTTACAGACTGCCGTCAGGGAAGGGTCTCTGTCTGTTTTGCTCACCATGCGAATCCCGCCTTGGTCTCCAGCTCATCTCCTATCGCTCTGCCCCTCCCTCCTCCGCTCCAGCGACACTTGTCTCCCTGCTGCTCCTCAGACGTGCCGGGCTTGCTTCCGTCCCAGGGCCTTTGCACTTGCTGGGCCGGTGGTCCAGAAAGTTTTTCTACCCAGATACCTGCATGGCTCATTCTCATTTTCTTTATTTAGCTCTTTACTGAAAGTCACCTTTTTGGCGAACGCGTCTCTGGTCTTTGTGTCTATAGCACCCCCTCCCCGACACTTCACAGTGCCCTCCTCCGCTTTGCTTTTCTCCGTTGTTGTTAATTACCAGTGTCTATTACATGACACATTTTACTTATTTATCTTATTTATTGTCTGCCTCGCCCACCAGAATGAAAACTCCATGAGTTTCTGTTTTTTTTCTATTATTTTATTGCTATATGCCAGTGTCGTTTTTTTTAAATCCTCATTTAAGGATATTTTCATTAGTTTTTTTGAGAGCGAGAGAGAGAAAGGAGAAGAACAGAGAGAGAGAGAGAGAAACATCGATGTGAGAGAAGCATTGATTGGTTGCCTTCACATACACCCAGACCAGAGCTCTGAGCCTGAACCAGGGATGAACCCCCCCAACCTAGGCATGTTGACCTGACCAGGAATCGAACTTGCAACCTTTTGGTTACAGGACCACGCTCCACCCACTAAGCCACAGCCTCCACGGCCGTATGCCCAATATTTTCAATATTTTGGGGCACGGGCATACTATAAATGTTTGCTGAATGAATTAATAATTGCATGAAAAATATATGCTGAGTGAATGGTACAGAGTGGGAACTCAATACACTTCTGTTGTAGTGAGATATATATATATATCTGTATATATATACACATATATATATACATATATATATAAAATGTACCATTTTAACCACTTTTATTTTTTTATTGTTGTTAAAGTATAGTTGTCTCCATTTTCCCTGCCACCACCTTCCCCTGTCCCACCCACCCCCACCTCCCACCCTCAATCCTTCCCCCCTTTGGCTTTGTCCGTGGGTCCATCATACATGTTCCTTGATGAATCCCTTTCTTTTCCCCTTTATCCCCCTCCCTCCTGGTTACTGTCAGTTTGTTCTTTATTTCAATGTCTCTCATTATATTTTGCTTGCTTGTTTGTTTTGTTAATTAGTTTCCGCTTATAGGTGAGATCATATGGTATTTGTCTTTCACTCTTTCACCTCCTGGCTAATTTCACTTAGCATAATACTCTTCAGTTCCATCCATGCTTTCCTGAAGGGTAGTAACTCCTTCTTTCTGCTGCATAGTATTCCATTGTGTAAATGTGCCATAGTTTTTTGATTCACTAATTTACTGATGGGCACTTAGGTTGTTTCCAGAACTTGGCTATTGTAAATTGTGCTGCTATGAACATTGGGGTGCATAAGTTCTTCTGAATTGGTGTTTCAGGATTCTTAGGGTATAATTCTAGCAGTGGGATTGCTAGATCAGAAGGCAGTTCCATTTTTAGTTTTATGAGGACATTCCATACTGTTTTCCACAATGGCTGCACCAGTCTGCATTCCCACCAATAGTGTAGGGTTACCTTTCCTCCCTAGCACTTATTGTTTATGATGGCCATGTTAACCAGTCTGAAATGGTATCTCATTGTGGTTTTAATTTGCATCTCTCAAATCGGTAGTGATGCTGAGCATCCTTTCAAATGTCTCTCAACCCTGTGTATGTCCTCGGAGAAGTCCCTGTTCAGGGACTTTGCCCACTTTTTAACTGGATTGTTTGTCTTCCTGGAGTGGAGTCATGTGAGTTCTTTATATATTTTGGAGATCAAACCCTTGTTTGAGATATCATTGGCAAATATATTTTCCCATACAGTTGGTTCCCTTTTCATTTTGCTGATGTTTTCTTTAGCCGTGCAGAAGCTTTTTATTTTCATGAAGTCCCATTTGTTTATTCTTTCCTTTTTCTCCTTTGTTCTAGGGAACATGTTGGTGAAAATTTTGCTGCATGGAATACCTGAGAGTTTACTGCCTATGTTCTGCTCTAGGACTTTTATGGTATCACAACTTATGTTTAAGTCTTTTACCCATCTTGAGTTTATTTTTCTGTGTGGTGTAAGTTGGTGGTCAAGTTTCATTTTTTTGCATGCAGCTGTCCAGATCTCTGAACACCATTAGTTGAAGGGGCTATTTTTATTCCATTTTATGCACCTGTTCTTTTTGTTGAATATTAATTGACCATAAAGACATGGGTTTGTTTCTGGGCCCCATATTCTTTTCCATTGGTCTATGTGTCTATTCTTATACCAGTACTAGACTATTTTGATTATAGTGACCTTGGAATATAGTTTGATGTCAGGTATTGTGACCCCTCCTACTTTGTTGTTCTTTCTCAAAATTGCTGTGGCTATTTGGGGTCATTTGTGGTTCCACATAATTTTTTTAGATGTTTGTTCTATATCTGTGAAATACAGCATTGGTATTTTAATAGGGATTGTGTTGAACCTATAAATTGCTTTGGGTAGTATGAACACTTTGATGATGTTAATCCTTCAAATCCAGGAACACGGTATGTGCTTCCATTTATTTGTGTCTTCCTTAATTTCTTTCTTCAGTGTTTTGTGTTTTTCTGAGGTCTTTTACCTCCTTGTTTAAGTTTATTCCTAAGTATTTTATTTTTCTTGTTGCTATAGCAAATGGGATTTTTTTCCTGATTTCTGCTTCTGATTCATTGTTGGTATACAAAAATGCCTTCAATTTCTGAATATTGACTTTGTGCCCTGCTGTTTTGTCAAATTCACTTATTAGATCAAATAGTATTTTGGTGGAGTCTGTGGGGTTTTCTGTATACACTATCATGTCATCTGCAAACAGTGACAGTTTTACTTCCTCCTTTCCAATTTGGAAGACTTTTATTTCTTTTTCTTGTCTGACCTCTGTGGCTAGGACTTCCATACTATGTTGAATAGAAGTGGTGAAAGCAGACACCCTTGTATTATTCCTGAATTTAGTGAGAAAGCTTTTTGTTTTTGCCTACTGAGTATGATGTTGGCTGTAGGTTTTTGATATAGAGCCTTTATTATGTTAAGGCATGCTCCCTCTACTCCCATTTTGCTGAGTGTTTTTATCATAAATGGGTGCTGTACCTTATCAAATGCTCATTCAGCACCTATTGATATCGTAGTGTGATTTTTGTCTTTCCTTTTGTTTATGTCATGTATTCTATTTATTGATTTGTAAATATTGTACCATCCTTGCATCCTTGCGATAAATCCACCTTTATCATGGTGTATGATCTTTTTAATGTATTGCCAGATGCAGTTTGTCAATATTTTGTTGAGGATTTTAATATATATATTAATATATTAATATATATAAGCAATATTAGCCTGTAGTTTTCTTTCTTTGTTGTGTCTTTATTTGGTTTTGGGATTGGGATGATGCTGGCCTCATAAAAAGAGTTTGGAAGTATTCCCTTTTCTTGAATTTTTTGAAATAGCCTGAGAAAGATAGGATTTAGCTCTTCCTTAAATGTTTTGGAAAATGTTTTGGCAAAACCAAAGGGGAAGAGCTGAGGGAGGGAAGAAGGGAGGGGGCAAGGGAAAGTGGTGGGGGGTAGGCAGAGACAAATGTATTTGAAAAAATAAATTAAAATAAAATTTAAAAAAATGTTTTGGAAAATTCTCCTGTGAAACTGTCCAATCCAGGGCTTTCGTGTGCCAGGAGTTTTTTGATTACTGTTTCAATTTCACCAGCTGTTAGCGGTCTCTTCAGGCTTTCTGTTTCTTCTTGATTCAGTTTTGGAAGATTACATTTTTCTAGAAATTTGTCCATTTAACCCAGGTTTTCAAATGTCTTGGCATATAATTATTCATAGTAATTTCTTACAATCCTTTGTATTTCTGTGATATCAGTTGTTATTTCTCCTCTTTCATTTCTGATATTATTTATTTGGATTCTCTCCCTCTTTTTCTTGATGAATATGCTCAAAGACTCATCAATTTTCTTTATCTTTTCAAAGAACCAGCTCCTAGTTATGTTGATTCTTTGAATTGTTCTTCTAGTCTCTATGTCTTTCAGTTCTGCTCTGATCTTGATTATTTCTTTCCCTCTCCTGGATCTGGGCTTTGTTTGTTGTTGTTCCTTCAGTTCTTGTAGATGTAGGGTTATTAGGTTGTTTGTTTGACATGTTTCTATCTTTTTTAGGTAGGTCTGTATTTCTATAAATTTCCCTCTCAGGACTGCCTTTGCTGTGTCCCATAGGTTTTGAACTGTTGTGTATTCATTTTCATTTGGTTCCAGAAACTTCTTGATTTCTTCCTTGATCTCATTATTAACCCATTCACCATTTAATAGCATGCTATTCAGTCTCCATGAGTTTGAATGTCTTTGAGTTTTTTCCTTGAGATTGGTTTCTAGTGTCAAGCCCTTGTGGTCTGTGAAAATGCTTGATATGATTTCAGTTTTCTTGAATTTGTTGAGGCTTGTTTTGTGTCCTATCATGTGGTCTATCTTTGAAATATTCCATGTGCATTTGAAAAGAATGTATTTTGCTTCTTTACTTTTCCCCCCATTCTATCCTTCCCTCTCACTGTTGATAATTCTCCTTGTGATCTCTATTTCTGTGTTCTGTTCCTGTCTAGTTGTTTGCATAGCTTCTTTTTCTTTTTATTTTTTATTTTCAGTTGTTGATAGTTGTGAGTATGTGTCATTTTACTGTTCATAATTTTGATCTCCTTTTTCTTAGGTAAGTCCCTTTAACATTTCATTTAAGAAGAGGTTGGTGATGATGAACTCCTTTAACTTTACCTTATCTTGGAAGCACTTTATCTGCCTTTCCATTCTAAATGATAGTTTTGCTGGATAGAGAAATCTTGGATGTAAATCCTTGCCTTTCATGACTTCAAAAACTTATTTCTAGCTTCTTTTTGCTCATAAGTTTTCTTCTGAGAAATCAGCTAATAGTCTTATGGGGATTCCTTTGTATGTAACTGTCTCCTTTTCTCTTGCTGCTTTTAAGATTTTCTCTTTATCTTTAATCTTGGGTAACTTAATTATGGTGTGTCTTGGTGTGTTCCTCTTTGTGTCCAACTTCTTTGGAACTCTCTGAGCTTCCTGGACTTATATGTATATTTCCTTCACCAGATTGGGAGAGTTTTCTTTCAATAATTTTTCAAATAAGTTTTCAATTTCTTGCTCTTCCCCTTCTCCTTCTGGCATCCCCTATGATTCAGATGTTGGAACATTTAAAGTTGTTCCAGAACTTTCTAAGCCTTTCATTTTTTTGAATTCTTGTTTCTTCATTCTGTTTCAGTTGAATGTTTCTTTCTTTTGTTCTAAATTATTGACTTGAGTCCCATTTTCCTTCCCTTCACTGTTGGTTCCCTGTATATTTTTATTTATTTCACTCTGCATAGCCTTCACTTCTTCATCTATTTTGTGTACATACTCAATCGTTTCTGTGAGCATCCTGATTACCAGTATTTTGAACTCTGCATCTGACAGAATGGCTATTTCTTCATCCCTTAGTTCTTTTTCTGGAGTATTGATCTTTTCTTTCATTTGGGCCATACTTCTTTGTCTTGGAGCACCTGTTACATTGTAAAGGATGGAGAAATATTTGCCAGGGTGGGGCAACCCACTTCACTGCATTGTAGCTTTTTATGAGGGGAAGAGATCAGAGTGGGAATAATGCTGCTTCCTCAGCCCTCATCCTGTTTTCAGTCACTTCCCCTGCTTCCCACAAGCAAACTGTATTTTTCTAGGTGCTTCCCTGGTTCTGGGTCCCATGTAGGTGGGCTTGTGTACATTCTAGGACCCTGTGAATCTCTCCAATGAACTTTGGCTATTTCTCCCACCACTGCAATCCCCACAGGTTTTAGTCAGAGGTTTTGAGGCTTTTTGCCCCTGGTGCTGGAACCCTGGATTGCATGATCTGCCTTGCTCCCCAGTTGTTCCTCCTGATTTATTCACACATGAATATGGGATCTCTCAGTCCACGGGGCCTGAGAGGTCCCATATTCATGTGTGAATAAATCAGGAGGAACAGCTGGGGAACCATGGTGCCTGCCCAGTCTGCCAGCCATCGCCTTGCGGCTCATCTGCTCTGCTCTGGCTGCCCATGTCTGCCCTTCCTATCAGTCTAGGTGAATGTTTCTTCTTTAATGCCTTGGTTGTCAGACTTCTATACAGTTTGATTTTCTGGAACTTATGGTTGTTTCTTGTTTTTAAATTATTTGTTATCCTTCTTTCCTTTTTCTGGTTGTGGGAGGAAGTGAAGCATATCTACGTATGTATGCATCTTGGCTGGAAGTCTAAATTTCTCCTTTCAATTGTCTAATTTTTACTTTAAATGAAAATAAGGAAAAGTTTTTATAATTTTTTTATTAAGTATAAAATTCTCAAACTTCAGCAGAGAAACAATAGAATGTTGTTGATCATGTCATTCTTGATTATTTCACCAATATGAAGTGTTTTGGGGATATTTCCAGAATGGTTAACATTCTCCCAACTTTGAAGTTTTATAATCCTTTTCTAAGTTTTTCTTATAGGAGATGAGTCACACTCACAGGGATTTAGCTTCTGAGTGTCACAAAATATTAAGAAAGCGGTATCATTTCCTTATCTTCTTCGTGAACCAATCTGCCTATTGTCAGGGTGAGAATGACTGATAATTACCTTGTTAGGTATTTTTTCCTTATTTTACTGTACTAAAATAAATACATGATGTGGCTGAATGGATTTGAGAGAAAACATACTTTAAGTATGTGATGAAATTTATACTTATTTACATATTAGTATGGGATTTGGACACCATGATTTTATCTCTGGCTTTAAAAAATAGTTAACATATTCTTGAATTAGCATCAGATTTGCTGTGGGAACTTTAAAATGTAATATATTCTAAATTTAAGGGCTAAATATTCAAAGACATTATTTAAAAGTTTTCTTATATACTTTAAATTATGCTCAAATTGATATTGCTTGCTAAGTAGAAAAGTGATTTTTTGTGTGTGTATAAATAAATGGGAGTTTAAAAGTAAATACATGGTTTCATTAGCATAATTCAGACTCTCAGATTAATGTGTCTGAAGCACCTTGACATTAGCCTAGTAGTGGAGATTCCAGGTATGATTAAACCCTTACCACACATCAAAAACACTACATTTCAGTACCCTGGCTATCTCTTCAAAGGGGCACCAAACCTCACCACTTAGTTTGTGAAGGTAATCACATAAAAGGGAGAAAAATAGTTCATATGGGGCTGTAGCTACAATAAGATACTGACCCATTAATCTTTTTACATGTCCCATAGAGATGTTACTCCTTTAAATAACCTTTATATCTCAAGGTAAATTTCATGCTGTAAAGTCCTTGATAGAGTCTTGAGGCATCTGGTGGAAAGGTATGACTAAAATCTAGCAATAATAATAATAGGAATAAATAAAATCTAACAAGCCATCTCATCTTTCAAGTAGTGGCATGAACCTCCAGGGTAAAACATAAACATTTGGCTGGACCAGGTTTTTTAGTAAAAAAGAGGAAAAATAGATTTTTCTGTTCATTTATGTTTCTTTCTTTAGAGACTTCTAAGGTAAGATGAGACACACATTACTTGACTGTGAGTTTCTTTTTTGTCCCCCTGTGTGTGTTATAGCATCTGGCATGTCACTTTGTTCATTGAAGGCCTTCAACAGTCTGGTGACTTGAATTTGGCAACTTTTTTTAGAGGTAGGTATGGGGGGAAGAAGTAATTGAGTTTAAAGTTTCCACTCTCTATCCTTGAATATTTAATGCTGACAGTAGCACTTTTGAGCTGTGTAATCTTCATTGAGTAAGTTGAACATTCAAACTCACAGTCTCTTCATTTATGAAATAAAATTGTTGTGTTTGATAAAAGGATTCAATCTTTGTGAAGCTTTTGGAACAATACCAACATAATGCATGAATATATATACACACCCTCCCACAAATAGTAATTAATTATTTATTAGCAAATGCAAAATAAACTTTAACCCTCTAAAATAATGTCCTAAACTTTCACAAACTGCTAAAGCCAATATAACTTTGGCATAAAAAGACAGAGCAGATCTGATTGAACCAAGTCACATATTTGGTACCTCTCAGGATTTTTTTTAAAGGGTGTTTTAAAAATGTCTTTTTTTTCAATATCCATTACACAAGAGAAGGTGAGACTTCACAAGCTTAGCAGCAGAAATAGATCAGAACTTTTTTTCTAAATAAAGACCTTATTTTCACGGTGCCTGGTTTCTTTGACCTAAATTGCAATAAGTCAGTGTGTGTAAAATTACCTTTTCTAGGACAAGAGATCATATCAAAATAGAGAGACTAAATGGCAAGACAAAGAGAAAAGAATATACAATATAGGCAAGAGTTCAGGCTGCCTAACAAAGAGCCTGGGATGAATAAGAAACTAAGTAGTTATAACAAAGAGAGCTCAGAGAGGCAACGACTAATGAGAAGACTAGCAATTATCTTCACTGAGCAGCCATGATTAGGGGGTGAGAATGTCTTTAAAGAACTAACATAAAATGATGTTGAGGCAAAAGAATGGCATTTAATTGAGTTCTGTATTTCTGGGGCTTATTTTATTAAACATTTTTATCACTTCCAACTTCATGGTGATGGCATAGCAGATTTATTTCTGTAATTAAATGGATTGTTATTTACTAGCAGAAATAAAGCTGGCATAAAAAGACACATGATCAGTAACATAGTTCAGACTTTATGAATTATTACTAAGGGCTGATGAATGGGATAATTATTTCTTTCCATAACAGGTTAAAATTGTGTCTCAGATCTGAAGGAACATTGGGAGCAAATCAGAAAAGACCCGTTACCAGCCATTTGTGACAATTTGTGACCATCCAAATTTTTTTGTTTTTTTCCCTCTTCTTGGTTTCAGAATAAGCCATAAAATATAATCTTTTCATAGTGCTGTGGTCAGCACTTGAACAATGTGAGTTACAGTCATAATATTATCACTGGTAGGTGTTATGTTGTGGGTTGGGTTTTGTAAACAATGATTCCATGTGTGGGAGCCTCCAACTTGGTGCTGGATTCCACATGGTAGGGGTGGGTGGTATATGAACAGACAGGTTCTGAATGAGTCAGCCTGACACAGGCTTGGCATTTTTACATGGCTAAGGAAACTTCTGAAAGATAATGATAACTTGATAAAGATAACTCTCAAGGACCTTGGAGCGTTATTACATTTAAAAGGATCTTTAATTGGGCTACAAATATTACAATGGGGTAATTCTGTTTTCATGACAGGGAAACAAGATAAAAACACAACTGCTGGGCACAGCATCTATAGTACATCTCTGCTGCACTTTTATAATCCAGACTACCCCTTTAGAGTATAGATGTTTAAATGATAACACTCACAAAATCTACCCAAATCAACCAAAGTTAGTTTAAGAATGAAGGATAAAAGGACATTCAATTATCAATTTAAAAAGTTTAGTAAGCCTCTAGCAAATTGTGTTTAGAAAAAGATCAAATGTCTCCCTTTCTTGTAACAGTGATAAACTAGTGGGAGCAAACCTCTTGAGCTTTATGTACCTAGAAGAGTAAAAACAAAAACAGAATTTTTGGTGAGACAGTCATTTTGCTAATATAGCCCCCATGTTAGTCAGGATGGGTAGAGTCATACTGTGTTAACAGACATCCCACAAATCTCAGTAGCTCAAAACAAAAATGGCCTTTTTAGGGTCATATATCCATCTTGGGTTAGCTGGAGTATGGTTCTCACTTTCTTCACTCAGGGGCAGAGTTTAATGAACCCTCAACTATTGGAAGATCATTTATCACCTTGGATAATGCAAGGAAAGGTAAAAAAATTGTGTCAGTTCATAAAGATCCCTACTCACATATTATAGCCCTAAGCAAGTTACCCACAGGCCCAACTTCAAGTGTAATTTGACCACAGGCCCAGAATAAAGGAAATAAGAAATACATGGTAAAGAGCCATAGTGAGTACCACAGTAGAAGACCCATCTTTCCTTGATTAACTGTGTTCCTCTGGAAATATATATTTTAATAATACCCAGTTCCCCCCTTTTCACCCTTACTGTTTTAAGTTATCCTAGCAAACATCCTTGGATTAGATGAAGGATATAGTTTCAGAAACACTGAGCTTTGGTGTTAGGTCTTAGAGAATATTTTACCCATCCTCTCACTTTGCAGATAAAATTGATGAAGAAAATGTGACCTAGCTATGTTAAATTACTTATCTAATTGCACAAACTGAGTTAGTGATGAAGATGAGTTTTGATTCTCATTCAACATCTTTTCTGTTACATTGCCCAATATTCTTTGAGGTACTATAATAATAACTAAAGTTATTGAAGAATTCCAACTGGGATTTCAATGATATTCTACAGAGAAAGTAAAGTATTTTCATTTTTTGTTTTTGATAATGCATTGCACATATCTACATGCTAGCAGTTACAAACCCTCTTTGCTATAAGTTCATGAGAATGGAACACTTGTATTTTATTAACTATTAGATTCCTAGGTAGAACAGTACCTGGCACACAAAAGAAATTTAATTAATATTTATCAATTTTTTACTCGTTTGATTTGTGAATGTCCATTTGCCCCACTCTTTAGTGAGTTTTACATAAGAATTGTTTTTATTTATTTGTGTACTATCACTACTAAACATTATGCCTAAGCAATAGCAAGTAGTCAAATTTTGTGATGCGTTATAAATAAAAGGAATAGTAAGATATCATTGATATCATGAAGACCCCAGTGCAAACCTGACTTAGCAGAAAGGCTGAACTAAAATATATTTTATAAATAAATTTTATTTTATTTAAGTTCATAAATGATAACAAAGCTAATGCTGCCATTGAAAGGCTTCTCTTTCTTGAAACTTATAGTTTATATGCAGAAACTTGTCTACTCATTTATGAAATGAAGTTCTTGTAGATTACCCAATAAATCTGCTTTAATAAAACTATTATTCTTAGCTCATATAGCAAATAATTGCAATCAGCCTATTTTAGATATTTTTAAACAACCAGATTGACCATTGACTAGTAAATATGTAGATGGACTTTATTTGAATTTATTGTAGTTATCATATTAACATCTGCCTTAAGCAGCTGATTCACACATGCTTAAGTATAGTATTCTTAAATAATTACTACAATTTTCTTTTCAGTATTTTATTTTTCAAAGTGTATAAACTGTTCATCCTTTCTTCAGCAAAATGTTCAGATTTCAAGTCAAATAGCTCAGGTATCCAGTTGACACATAAACAAAAGATTAAAATGTAAGTGCAAATCTCAAAGCAGTCTTTTCAAATGAGTCTTCCACAATCCCCACTTTATTTTATTTAGACTTTCTTTAACATACAGCAGATCTTATGTAAAAACACTGTGTTCTCTGACCAGCCTGGTCCCTTTAGGGATATGTTGGTTTAGTATTATGGTGTACTGAAATTTGTGTGTGTGGTAGGGCGAAGGTGGATAGGGAGAGAGGTCGATTAAGTACCTTTTATTTGCCAGTTGCAGAAAGTTAAAAATCAAAAGTGCTGATATAAAAGGCATATGAACCTGACTTCCTTGGGACTGCCTGGAGCAAATAACACTGTTAGCATCTGTAACCAGAATGTGACAAGTTCCTGCCTCACCACTGTCAGATGAGCAAACATCAGCATTTTGACATATACTAGAAATAACCAACTCTATATTAAAGAGAAATGGGTATTTTCTACTGTTTCAGGAAGACCCATGAAAGACAATCTATATCAGAAATCAAATGGACAAACTTTTTTCTTTTAATTAATTAATTTATTTTTTCAAATACATTTGTCCCTGCCTTCCCCCCACCACTTTCCCTTGCCCCTTCCCCCCTTCTCCCTCCCTCAATCCTTCCTCTTTGGTTTTGTCCATGAGTCCTTGCTGTACGTTCCTTGACTTTTTTCCCTTCCTTTTCCCCTGCCCACCCCTCTCTCCTTCCCTCTTGTCTCTGTTGGTTCCTTTTCCTTTCAGTATTGCTGGTCTTATTTTCCTTGCATCTTTGTTTTGTTGGTTAGGTTCCGCTTATAGGTGAGACCATATGGTATTTGTCTTTTGCCCCCTGGCTTATTTCGCTTACCATAATGCTCTCTAGTTTCATCCATGCTGTCGAGAAGTATAGTAGTTCTTTTTTTATTTCTGCTGAGTAGTATTCCATTGTGAAAGTGTACCCTAATTTTTTGATCCAATCACCTGCTGATGAGGATTTAGGTTGCTTCCAACACTTGGCTATTGTAAATTGTGCTGCTATGAACATTGGGGTGCATAGGTTCTTCTGAATTGGCGTTTTGGGATTCTTAGGGTATAGTCCCAGCAGGGGAATCACTGGATCATAAGGCAGTTCCATTTTCAGCTTTTAGAGGAAATTCCACACTGCTTTCCACAGTGGCTGCACCAGTCTGCATTCCCACCAACAGTGGACTAGGGTTCTCTTTTCTTCACAGCCTTGCCAGCACCTGTATGTTGATCTGTTTATTATGGCCATTCTGACTGGTTTGAGGTGGTACCTCATTGTGGTTTTGATCTGCATTTCTCTGATGGCTAGTGATGCTGAGCATCCTTTCAAATGTCTCTGGGCCCTCTGTATCTCTTACTAGGAAAAGCTTCTGCCCAAGTCCTTTGCCCATTTTTTGATTGGATCATTTGTCTTCTTGGAGTGGAGTCGAGTGAGTTCTTTATATATCTTGGAGATCAAACCTCTATCTGATGTATCATTAGCAAATATATTTTCCCATAGGGTTGGCTCCCTTTTCATTCTCCTGATGTTTTCTTTAGCCATGCAGAAGCTCCTTATTTTGATGAAGTCCCACTTGTTTATTCTTTCCTTTATGTCCCTTGCTTGTGGAGACATATTGGTGAAAAAATTGCTGTGTGGGATATCTGAGATTCCTGCCAATGTTCTCCTCTAGGACTTTTATGGTGTTGTGACTTATATTTAAGTCTTTTGTCCATCTTGAGTTTATTTTTGTGTATGGTGTCAGCTGATGATCCAATTCCAATTTTTTGCATGTAGCTGTCCAGCTCTCCCAACACCATTTGGTGAAGAGGCTATTATTGCTCAACTTTATGCTTCTGCCCCCTTTGTCAAATATTAGTTGCCCATATAGACCTGGGCTTATTTCTGGGCTTTCTATTCTGTTCCACTGGTCTCTGGGTCTGTTCTTGTGCCAGTACCAGATTGTTTTGGGTATAGTGGCTTTGTAGTATAGTTTGATATCCTGTATTGTGATCCCTCCTACTTTGTTTTTCCTTCTCAAAATTTCTGTGGCTATTCAGGGTCATTTATGGTTCCATATAAATTTTTGAAATCTCTGTTCTATTTCTGTGAAATACGTCATTGGTATCTTAATAGGGATTGTGTTGAATCCATAAATTGCTTTGGGTAGTATGGACATTTTGATGATATTAATTCTTCCAATCCATGAGCACGGTATATGCTTCCATTTATTTGTGTCTTCCTTAATTTCTTTCTTCAATGTTGTATCGTTTTCTGCATACAGGTCTTTTACCTCCTTGGTTAAATTTATTCCTAGGTACTTTATTTTTCTTGTTGCTATATCTAATGGTATTTTTTTCTGATTTCTTCTTCTTCTATTTCATTGCTGGTGTACAAAAATACCTTTGATTTCTGAATATTGACTTTGTATTCTGCTGTTTTGCCAAATGCACTTATTAGGTTGAGGAGTTTTTTGGTGAAGTCTACAGGGTTTTCTATGTACTCTATCATGTCATCTGCAAACCATGAGAGTCTTACTTCCTTCTTTCCTATTTGGATGCCTTTTATTTCTTTTTCTTGTTTGACTGCTGTGGCTAGGACTCCAATACGATGTTTAAAAGAAGTGGTGAAAGCGGACATCTTTGTCGTGTTCCCAATATTAGGGGGAAAGCTTTTAGTTTTTGCCCATTGAGTATGATGTTGGCTGTAGGTTTTTCATATATGGCCTTTATTATGTTGAAGAATGCCCCATTTATTCCCATTTTGCTGAGTGTTTTGATCATAAACGGGTGCTGTACCTTATCGAATGCTTTTTCTGCATCTATCAGATGATCATGTGTTTTTTTTTTCTTTTTTTATTTATGTGATGTATTACGTTTATTGACTTGTGTATATTGAACCATCCCTGCATCCCTGGGATGAATCCCACTTAATTGTGGTGGATAATCATTTTGATGTATTGCTGGATGCGGTTTGCCAATATTTTGTTGAGGATTTTAGCATCTATGTTCATAAGCGAAATTGACCTGTAGTTTTCTTTCTTTGTAGGGTCTTTATCCAGTTTGGGATTAGGGTGATGCTGGCCTCATAGAAAGAGTCTGGGAGTGTTCCCTCCTCTTGGATTTTTTGAAATATCTGGGAGTCTTCCCTTCTCTTGGATTTTTTGGAATAGTCTGAGAAGGACAGGGGTTACCTCTTCTTTAAATGTTTTGTAAAATTCTCCTGTGAAACCGTCTGACCCAGGGCTTTTGTGTGTAGGGAGTTTCTTGATTACTCTTCAATTTCTCCAGCTGTTATCGGTCTGTTCAAGCTTTCTGTTTCTGCCTCCTTCAGTGTTGGAAGATTAAACCTTTCTAGAAATTCGTCCATTTCATCAAGGTTTTCAAATTTCTTGGCATATAGTTGTTCACAGTAGTTTCTTACAATCCATTGTATTTCTGTGGTATCAATTGTTACTTCTCCTCTTTCATTTCTGATATTATTCATTTGGGTCCTCTCCCTTTTTGTCTTGATGTGCCTGCTTAAAGTCTTGTCGATTTAATTTATCTTTTCAAAGAACCAGCTCCTGGATTGGTTGATCCTTTGAATTGTTCTTTTCGTCTCTATATCATTCAGTTCTGCTCTAATCTTGACTATTTCCTTCCTTCTACTTGCTCTGGGATTTATTTGTTGTTGTTTCTCCAGTTCTTGAAGTTGTAGTGTTAGGTCTTTTATTCGAAATGTTTCTATCTTTTTTAGGTAAGCCTGTATTGCTATGAACTTCCCTTTCAGGACTGCCTTTTCTGTGTCCCATATGTTTTAGACTGTTGTATGATCATTTTCATTTGTTTCCAGAAATTTTTTGATTTCTTCTCTTATCTCATTATTGACCCATTCATTGTCCAATAGTCTACTGTTCAGTCTCCATGAGACTGCAAGTTTTTGAAGTTTCTCTTTCAAGAAGAGGTTGATTTCCAGTTCAAGCCCTGTGGTCTGATAAAATGTTTGGTATTATTTCAATTTTCCTGAATTTGCTGAGGCTTGCTATGTGTCCTATCATGTGGTCTATCTTTGAGAAACTTCCATGAGCAAAGGAAGTTTTCTATCTTTGAAAAGAATGTGTATTATGCTTCTTTGGGATGTAAGGTTCTATATGTGTCAGTTAAGCCTATTTGATTCAGTGCGTCATTCAGCTCCACAACGTCCTTGTTGACGTTTTTTTGGAAGATCTGTCCATTTTTGACAGTAGGGTTTTAAAATCCCCTATTATCAGTGTGTTGCTGTCTATATCTTTTTTGAAGTCATCCAAGATTTTCCTTATATATTTGGGTGCACCTATGTTGGGTGCATACAGATTTACAATGTTTATGTCTTCTTGATAGATTCTTCCTTTAAGTATTATAAAGTGCCCCTCTGGGTCTCTTTTTATGGCCCTTGTTTTGAAATCTACTTTGTCTGATATAAGTATGGCAACCCCTGCTTTCTTCTCTTGCCCATTTGCTTGGAATATTATTTTCCATCCCTTTACTTTCAATCTGTGTAGGTCTTTTGCTTTGAGGTGGGTCTCTTCTAGGCAGCATATGTGTGGGTCATGTTTTCTTATCCATTTGGCTATCCTGTGTCTTTTGATTGGGGCATTTAGTCCATTTATGTTGAGAGTTATTACTGATAGAAACCTATTCATTTTTTCTCTTTGTACCTGTGTTTTTCTCTTTCTCACTCTTTTCCTTAATCTTCTTAAACGAGTCCCTTTAGCATATCTTGTAGTGCCGGTTTGGTAGAGATGTATTCTTTTAGCCTTCCTTTGTCTGGGAACCTTAGTATTTCCCCTTCTATTTTAATTGAGAGCCTTGCTGGGTAGAGAAGCTTTGGCTGTAGGCCCTTGCTTTTCATGACTTGGGATATTTGTTGCCATTCCCTTCTGGCTTGTAGTGTTTCTGTTGAGAAGTCAGCTCCTAACTGTATTGCGGTTCCTTTGTATGTTACTTTCTCCTCCTCTCCTGCTGCCTTTAGGAATCTCTCTTCGTCTTTGATAGTTGCCATTTTAATGATGATGTGTCCTGGAGTGGGCTTCCCTGGGCCCCTCTTGAGTGGGGCCCTCTGTGCCTCCTGGATCCATGAGACCCTTTCTCTCCTCAAATTGGGGATATTTTCCATCATTACTTTTTTGAGGAGGTTCTCTATCCCTTGCTCCTCTTCTCCTTCTGGTATCCCTAGTATGCAGATACTATTGCATTTCAGGTTGTCCTGCATTTCCCTACATGCCTCTTCATTCTTTTTGAGTCTTTTTTCCATTTCTTGTTCTCTGGGAGCTTTTTTCTACTTTATTCTCCATCTCACCAATTTGATTCTCGACTTCATTCAGCCTGCTTTTGATTCCTTCTACTGTGTTCAATTCAGAAATGGTATTCTTCACATCCTCTTGTGTCTTCTTGATAGTTTCTACGTCCTTTTCCAGGTTGAAATAGTTTGCTGTAAGAGCCTGATAGTTTCTCTGCAGTTTCTCATAGTTATCTTTGAGCTGGCTGAGCTCATTGAGTCTCCTTAAAGCCATTGTTTTGAATTCAATATCTGATAGTTCCCTTGCCTCTATTTCATTTAGCTCTCTCTATGGGGATTCCCTTTTTCCACTCATTTTGGGGGAACTTCTTTTTATTCCATTTTTGTGAGAGTCTATTAATTAAGTAATTAATTTATTTATTTATTCATTTATGCTTCTGCTTCAATTGCTCCATCTAGATTTCCTGACATTGTGGATTAAACTTCTATGGTAGTAGACAGGTCTTTTTATGTATTTATTTATTTATTTTTGTTTACTTTTCTTTCTGGGCCTGCTTCTGATGATGTCTGTTGTTACTCCTATATGGCCTTTGGTCGTTTGTTTGAGCCTTCCAGGAGTCTATTGTCTGTGTCTGACTCCTGCTTTGGGCAGCTCTGTGACCTCTTCGGGGGGATCCGCTATTTCTGTGGATCACTCTGCACTCTCATGTCTGCTCCTTGAGTGCACTCCTCTGCTGCGCGCCCTTGCCGCAGCCTGGGAAGGGGAGCAGGGGGGCGTTGGCTTATTCGCCCGACCTTGTGCAGTTGCCTTACACCTTCGCCCAGCGGGCACCGTGGCACTGGTCATTTTAGGGTCTTGTATTGTGTGCTTTCCTTGCTTTTGGCTCTTTGGGGATGTGGCCTGCCTGCACAAAATGGAGACTAGGGAAATGGGAAGAAGTCAGCTCCGGGACACTCTGGTTAATCCTGTCTCAAATCTCTCCTCCCAGGTCTCTGGGCAGCTCTGTGACCTCTTCGGCTAGGGATCCACTATTTCTGTGGACTGTAATTGTGAGCCTTCTGGCTCCTACACCTGCTTCTGCCTCGTTGGGGGCACAACCTGTCTGCGCAAATGGGGAGGGACTCTGCTCTGGGATCTCAGATAGTCCTCCAGTCCTTTCCCCAACCCCTCCATCTCTAATCTCTCCTCAAGGCTCTCTATGCAGCTGTGTGACCGCTCGGCCAGGGATCCTCTATTTCTTCCAGCCACTCTGCCCTCAGCCCCTAGTCCATTTGCCCACAAGCTGTGTGTGGAGCGCGCAAAAGGCAGGTTAATTGATTCTCTTATGCCTGGGCGAGGTGGTAGCTGCAGAGGGGGAGGTGAGTTATGACTGGGGTTCTGCTGGCCACCGTCTCTTTTCTCTTCACAAAGTTTTCCTCGCCAATCTTTCCTCAGGCACCAGCCCACTCCCCTGCTGCCTCTACCAGAGATCAAGGAAGGCGGCTGCCATTGCAGATTTTTGCATTGGCCCTTTAAATGTCTCTTTGCATCTCCAGCCACCTGTCTCTGGCAGAGAGCGCCCCTAAGCTTTTCGGGACTGCGTTTTGTCTGTGTTTCCCTAATTTCAGCTGCTGTTGTCTAGGGTTCCCTGTTTATGGTTCGGACACTGTTCTTCTCAGGGGGATCCAACTGGCTGTTTCAATGTCCCTCTGGTGCTGATGCCCATGGGTGCCCAGCCCACCTTCTCGAGCCTCCACCACACTTCTCACCCTTTGGGATGTGTGAGAGTTGAATCCACTGTCTGTCTGTGGCTCCAAGGCTCTTCTCCCTCTATCATTCCATTGTTTTCCACGTGATTTCTCCACTATTTAGTCACAGTTCCAGTTTGGACTTAGGAGGAGGTCAGCGTGACTTCCATTCACTCCTCCGCCATCTTTTTCTCTCCAAATGGACAAACTATAAAAACACTCACATTTTTTTCTAATTTCCTCTCTCTTCCCACATCTCTATACAAACAGTTCCTTATCTTTCCTTTCTCTGTAGCCTTTGCAGTCAGCCAAGCTGTTTTCAGCTTTCTTAATCCTCCTATCTCTCTTATGCTCACACACACACACACACATACACACACACACACGCATGCGCACACACACAGCCTGTTCTTATCTCAAACAAATTCTCCCCCCTGGTTTCTTTAGTAAGGATTCCCATCTTTGCTCCATTCAGAAATATACAAGACATAGTATTTTAGGAAGCAAGAAAAACTGTCTATAGCAAAGAATATTTTTCCCTCATCATTCATATAGGAACTGGCATTCTGTTCTTTGTCAAGCTTTGTCTCACACTTGAATTAAGATATTCATTCATTTGGTCAACAAATATTTACTGAGTGACTACAAATGCCAGACATTTTTCAGAGAATGAGCTCAATATTTAATAATGATTCTCAAATTTATGGTTTGTTTAACCAAAAAACGTTGGTGTCATTTGCAGTAAGTATTTCTGGTGGTGATGGTCATGGAGCATTACCGTAGGTGGTGTTGGGAGGAGGAAAGGAGGCTTATGACACTAAGAAAAGAGAGCTGGCTCTCTCAGACCTATGCAATTGATAGGGGAAACTTTAGCATAATAAAAATAAAGCATAAATGTCCACATTTACCTTTGGATGCTTATTTCTGGACCAAGAGTGAAATTTAAGAGTTTCAAGGGCATGAAAGAGAAAGTGAGATAAAGTGTCAGACTAAATGGGCATAACAGGAGATAAAAGTTGGGATGGACCTAGAAATTATAAGGCCCAAAGTCCTCTTTATGTTTGAGAGAAGACATATTGGTAAGACAAGTCACGGGCAAGGATAGCCAACATCCTAGAAGTCCTAGGAAGCTCCTCACAGTCTCTTAACAAGTCATGTTCCATTTTAATGAACCAGAAGAGGTTGCTGTGGTGTGGGCTTCAGAACCCCAGGTTCATGGTATATGGACAAGAGCATAAACTTTGATGTCAAAAAGTCATTTCGGTTTCCTGAATCTCAACCTTTCAAGCTATGCAAGTTAGAATAATAATAATTATCTTACAATGTACTAGTGAGAGATAAGTGGTGTGATAAATTGTAAAGTTTGAAGTGCTGATATCTTATAACAGGAATATAGCAACATACAGCCTCTCTAACCCAAATATTTCTTGGAAAAAAAATCAAAGTAAGTGATTCTTTACAAATTTTCAGAGAAAATAAAAATTAAACACTGACTTTATTTTGTTAGGAATGGGATTACCAATCTCTTTCTGACAAAATCTGCAGTCAGAACTCTACTTTGGCCATTATCTTTTACCTCCAAGTAATTTTCTGTACTCCTAAAATGTCATTTCTTAATCAATAGAATCATAGGACAGAAAGCACTTAAGAAGCACTTACTGAACATGACCTCCATCACCAGAAAGTTTACATGTTATTTCAATCAGTCCCTAAACCTGGTATAAACTTTCTTAAAACCCCCATTTATTAAATGAGATTCAAAGAGGTAAAAATGGCCTGCTGAAGTTTAAATATCTGATAAACAAGGGTGTTTGAAGCCATGTCTTTTGATTTCAAGTCCAGAACATTTTTTACAATAATGAAATAAATGTTTCCACCTCACCTCTTTTCCATGTGTAATAGGGGAAGATATCTATCAGCTTTGTCAAATTCTTGAGACATTGAAAACAAGAAGTGGGTGTTACTTCACTCATCTTTGAAATATAGTATACATTTATCACTTTGTTCTTCCTGTTTCATAGTGAAGTAAACTCAGTGTAAGCCAAAAGGGGAATAATATTCCCTATTCATTTCAATTAGGGCAAACCTACTTCCTTTTGACCCAGCGATTCCACTGCTGGGATTATACCCTAAGAATCTCGAAACACCAATTCAAAAGAACCTATGCACCCTAATGTTCATAGCAGCACAATTTACAATAAGCAAGTGCTGGAAGCAACCTAAGTGCACATCAATAAATGAGTTGATCAAAAAACTATGGTACATTTATACAATGGAATACTACTCAGCAGAAAGAAAGAGCTACTACCCTTTGCAACAGCATGGATGGAACTGGAGAGGATTATGCTAAGCAAAATAAGCCAGGAAGTGAAAGACAAATACCACATGATCTCACCTATAAGTGGAATCTAATTAACAAAACAAGCAAGCAAGACAAATACAACCAGCAACACTGAAAGAAAAAACAAACTGACAGTAACAAGAGGGGAGGAAGAGGGGGATAACAGAGAAAAGCAGGGGAAGGGTCAGGTCAAGGAACACGTATAAAGGACCCATGGACAAAGCCAAAGTAGGGAAGGATTGAGGGTGGGAGGTGGGGGTGGGTGGGAAGATGGAGACAAATGTATTTGAACAATAAAAAAAAATTTAAAAGAATTATTTAAAAAGCATTGTTTCCATCTTTTGCTATAACTTCTTGCCTTTATAGGTACTCTGGTAGACTCATATAAACAGTGTTTTACTTCTAACAGCTAAGCAGTTTCCTCATCTGTAAAATGAGGATAATATCAGCATAGATGTCATAAGGCTTTTGTAAGAATTAAATACTATAATGCAAACATTTATAAATACTGCAAAGCATTTATAAGGCAGACAGTGCTCAAATTGTGTTAAATGACTTTTAGAAAAAGAAAACATTACTTGAATTCAACAAATATATGTATATATACAGGTTCCCTTCACTATTTGAAAGTAGAGCATTACTATGAAACCTTTTGTAAGCCAAGAGTGCAAAGTGAAGCATTGACCTTAGGGCACATCTTGCTAATGGAGGTGCAAAATATGTCATGAGAAAGCACAGACACTCCTAGAGAAAGTTCAAAGTTCTGGCAGTTTGATGCTGAGATACTGAGTGTCTTTCCCAGGGGAAGAGCTTGGTGGGGCTACACTCACTCAGTGCTCAGGTTGCTTGCTGCCTCTCTAAGGTTTCCCAGCAAAACAAACACAAAGTACTAATTTGCATTATGCCTTTCCTTCCTAAAAGTAACAATCTTCGATTTCTTTCAGTTAGCAGAAACAGGTGTTAACATAGGTCTTTTGTGAAAGTGAAGTGGCATAAAGCTAACTTTAGAAAAGTGGGAGTTACCTACCTATAATATAAACATATCATATTATATATACTTAACTTTTATATAGAAATAATTTTATAAGTTATATATAATTAAATATATTTATACATTTTTATATAAATGTATATCTTACAAAAGAAAATCCCTCTGTGAAGTTACCTCTGTGGGGCTTCTATGGCACCTTCCAGGGTCTACAATACATCTGCTTTTCTAATTCATAAACTACAATTTTACCGGTAGGGCCGTTTGTCTCTCAGAGTGCAGTCTGTAGTCCATCACCGTCAAAAGTAATTGGATCTTGTTAAACAAGCTGATTTCTAGGCCCCAACCAAACCTACTGAATTATAATCCCTAGGGATTAGGATTTGGCAATTTGCTTGTTTCATAAGAACTCAGTGAAATCTAAAGATTTTTTTTCATTGTTCTGGCTCTGCCAGTTGCCTTGGGTAAGTTCATGTAAGCTTTCTGTATCTTATGATTTCATAGAAAAGAAAAAGAAACCTTTGGTCTTGGAGATGTAGACCCACAATCTGTACCTGAATCTGCCAGTTTCTTCACTGTGTGCCTTTGAGAAGAGCACATGTAGCCTCTTTTTTTTGTAATGTATACAATGGCAGTTCAGCCTATGCATGGTTATTATGAAGACAAAATTAGATTAATAGAAGTAAAATTTTGAAACTCTAAGGGCTATAGAAATGATGGCATTTTTATTTTCTGTAAAGTAGAAAATAAATATTTCACAGATATGATGTGAGGGCAAGTTTTAAGATTATTTAGGAAATATTTTGAATTTTTTTGCAAAGTTAGGTGTTTCTAAAAGGAGCATGTATCTTGGGTGAATTACTTATAATCCTTATATGTTTTATTATTTTACATTGGATAGTGGCAATAATTTATTAAGTGGTTCAGAATTCTCAAATGGAATTTTGGCATAATTGCCTGTTTACTTTTTATGAAGACTGAAATAAAGGACAACCTATTTTTTTATAATTAATAATGGTCTGTTCAGATTAAATGACAAATCTTTTTTGTACATTATTCTAAGCCCTTCCTGCCTGAGTTTGGCACAGGGCTAGAGGATTGTGGGTTAATTTACCAGAATGAGGTCCAACCCAGCTACTAGTTTTAATGTTCTCTAGAATGAAAAATAATTTTTCCTTCCACTCTTCTTGAGATTAAACTAGATTAGGTACATATTCCTCTAAATCTATTATTTATACCAGGACCTTGACTCTTCATTCACAAAAGTCTTTCCTCTCATAGTTACTGTTTTGTGCCAATAATCACAAAAATGCCCTTGGAAGCTCAAAAAAAGCTGGAGTTGATGTTTTAGCTACCATGATATTATCAGTCGGGCCTGTAATTCCTTACTTTTTGCTGATGCAAATGGTTAAGGATCTCAGGACAAAAAGGAAATTCAGGGTGAGAAAATCTCAGGTCATCTCTCAAAATTTATCTGAGACACTACCTGTGACTGGGGAACCAAATGATGTTAGGGCATGAAAGTTAATAGCACCACATTTGTCACTTACTTTGTGCTCAAAAAAAAAATCTTTTTCCCTGAATTCACTTTCTTCCCCCTTCCCACCCGGTTCCTTCTTTCTTTCTATTGTGTTTTCACATTTTACTTCCTCTTTTCCATTCTGTATGGTTTCCTCATTTAAAGACACATTCTTAAATGTATTCTCAATACGAGCATGCATTCCCTTGAATGAAAAGACATAATGATTTAATTCATCATAAAGTGTAAATGACTACTAGCAAATCCTTTTTAGAGGGAAGAATTTTCAGGGTATTTAGTAGATAAAGGGGCATTACAATCCAATTGGAAATGCAACTTCAGAAAAAAACACGAAATATTCTATGCACCTTTCTTGCAAGCAGAGAATATTTTTTTAAGATTATCTGTAAGTGATTATGAGGTCTCTAACTCGATACACTCGGATTTATAGTTTTTAATTCAAATCATCATTACCCTTGGATCACCCCAGGCAGAAGTTTCCATTATATTGTCCAAGTTAATTATCTTACCAAAAAAAAAAAAAAAATGAGAATGGCTGAACATTTCTGGTGAATAGGGAATTTTCCAGTTTCTAATGGAAAACCAGCCATAGGGAGTTGGCTATTCCACTCCACAAATGAGAAGGAACACACCAATTTCTGAGCTCACTCCAGGATATATGACAGAACCATGAATCAAAGATCAGAATTTTGCTTGATTCAGTCACCAGATGTCACTCAATTCTCAGTGTCATATAGCTATGACACCTGGATCTCTGCCCATCCTGACTCCAGCCAAGAGATAATTGCTTATACTCAAGTCTAGACATGCAGTGCACATTGGCCTCCTGGTGGGATTATAGAGAGAGAGTGTGTTAAGAATTTAAAACTTTGATTCTAATGTAGCTCTCTTTTTCTTTTCCTTCTTCTATTTGATTTTCTTTTCATTTCCTTTTTTCCTTCTTCTTTTTCTTTCTTTTTTTTTTTGTCATTCTTGGTATGAAAAATCACTTGCTCCCTGCAATTTTTGGAATAATAAGAATCCATGACATAATTCATTAGAAGTCTTCTGTAGAGATACCTATAGACTGCGGCAAAGACAAAAACAAGGCAGGCAAAGAACAGGTATACTTTCTGGGCTCAGCAAACTGTTTGCTCTGTTTATATTTAATTTATGTACTGTTATTGCCCACTTCAAATATATATTCTTTATTGTACATCTGCAATTAAATTTCTGGTGAAACTCACCCCAACTAAGAATTTGAAAAGTTTATCTTATGTTGGAAAATAGCTTAGGCAAAGCACTTGAAGGAAAAGGATAAGAGAGGATGTCTCTAAAAACTAAGTATCTCCATTAGTAGAAGTTACAACCACCCCACTAATCTTTTAGTAATCTGACCTAACAAAATGAATAGTAGGTAAACTAATAAAATATAATTATTAAACTCCTGTGGTTATTAAGTGTAAATATAATTAATGAATACAAAGGACCTTCAAACTCATTATACAGGGTGGGGCAAAAGTAGATTTACAGTTGTGAATATGTGAAACAGTTTGTTCTTGTATTATTATTTATTAATTGTTATATTGTCCAAATGAACAATTGTAAACCTACTTTTGCCACATCTTTTATTTTACAATTTTTATAATGGTAATAAAATGAAGATAAAAACCTTGGGTGATTGAACTTTTATTAACTATAAGATTTTATAGTGTTTGCAGTTATTGCATTTTTCTTTGTTTTATTTTTCACAAAAACAGGTTGAAACCTCTAATTTGTTTTGTTAAATGCCAGATTTTATAAGAGTCTATGAACTGATCATGATTTGGCCCACACCAAATTTTAGATATTTCTCAGAAATGAATTCCACTTAAAAGTTTCATTAGCACAATTATTTCTCAGTGTTCTTGAAAAAAATTTAAATTAATAATCTTTAGAAAAATGAGATTTGGGAAAATGAAGAAAATTGTAAAATTCATTAATAGACTATAAAATAGGTTTGTCAGTTTACCTCAAAGAGGAAGAAAGGTTGAAACATGGACTCAGAGTTTATAACAGAGGAGAAAGGCAAATATAGAAAGTCATTACAAATACAAATGTATCATAGTTGTTAGAACCCATGGCTTGTGACGATTATGAACCTAAATTAGAATGCTAGAGTAGATCTGGTGGTAGGCCTTCCTTCCTTCCTTTTTTTTTTATACCTATTTTCCTCCTTTTGTAATTAGTCCTTTCTCACTTTCAGGTCCCACCTGATATGTCACTTACTTAGAGATGCTTTCCCTGCCCTGCCTACCTCATCTAAAATAGGTGTTCCTACCTCAACCCAGATGTTTTCTGCCCCAATATTGTATTTTCAACTAAGATCTAATAAAATGAGAAATCATTTTTTTTTGTTATTCATTCCTTTTTGTCTCCCTCCTCTATTAGAATGTAAGCTATGTAAGAACAAGAATGGTTTTCATTTTATGCAAGGATGAATTACCATTAAATAGCAGAAATTGAATATATCATTTCTGGGGGGAGAAGGAAAATAAATGATTGGATTTAACAGCTATAATAAGAACCAAGTCAATATATAATGCTATATTTCTGTGCCATCCTAGTGACCTCAGGGAAAGCCATTACTACCTGGGAAATGTAGGATTAGTGAAAAAGTAAGCCTTTATTTCCACATTACATCAAGGAATAAAATATGTTTGGGAATAAAATCAAATATAAGCTAGAGAATGTTGTATTTATTGTTGTCTAGAAAAATGGATAAGAATGATAAAAAAGTACAAAAACAATTTCTTCAAGCAAAATTAACATAGTTGAAAGAACTTCCTTTGGATTTTTCTGCACTTAATCAGGAATTCTCACTTATGCCTAATAGGATATAACTGATTCAGGGTTGCATATCTCCTAGAAAATAACCAAACACTGTTAAAATGAAGGCTATGCAGAGAGATAATAGCCAAGATATTTTTCTTAAACAAGAGCATATCCCTAGTTTCTGAATTTGTTTCAAATTCCCTGATACCTTTCTCCAACTATACTATATATGACATTTTTTATGGAGGAAAACAATGGGTTATTTAAGAATAAAAGGAAGCCAAGCTGGAAACTTGAACATGGAAGAGTCTACTCCTCTGACGCTAGAATAAAAATCTCAATTTCACTTTCAGTTAATAGATAATCAAGATGTAAGTAATTTTAGGGAAAAATTATTATTTCTGTACCATGATGATAGAGCTGTTGACTTACTAAATATTTGGTTCTTTAAAATGTACATTAATGCTCACATGAAGACAGAGTCTGATTCATTAGGACAAACATTATACATTTCATCAAACTTTTTATCCCTGGCCAGGTAGCTCCATTGGTTAGAGTGTTATCCTCATACAACCAAACTCTCCTCCCTCCAAACTCAATAAAAATTTAAAAATTAAAAAAAAACAGAACTTTTCAATAAAATTACCTTCCTATAAAATGGTGTTAATTTTATTAAATGTGTTGGCCTGATTCATCAATTGTGAGCTTTGAAAAAAATCAGAAAATGAGACCAAAATTAATCTCATACATAAAATAATTCTCCACAGCTCTAGTGCTGACATATGTTTTTAGGTATTGATATTTACATATATCAGAATGATTAACACTGGGACATGAGTTCTTATGACTGTCTAAAAACATTTTGAGTGTGTATAATAAAGAATTTCTGTTTTTCAAAACTGCTCATGAATCAGTTTAATAAGTAATACAAAAACAAGAGCTACACATTTTCATTCATTGCCATTTTCATATAGTGAATGGTACAAGTATTACTTTCTCTGCAAAAAGATCAACATGGTTTTCCTCTCAGAGACTTTTATTTTTATTTTGTATAAACACATACAATTTTTTGTATGTGTTTATATCTTTTTGTATTTTTGAGGGGGTATTTAACCTTTTCTTTTATTGTTGTTCAATTACAGTTGTCCCCATTTCCTCATTACTCTCCCTTGCCCTACCCATGCCCACCTCCACATTCAGTCTTCCTCACCTCCATTGTCTTTGGCCATGGGTCCTTTATACATGTTCCCTTGATGACCCTTCCCATTCTTTCGCCCGTTATCCCTCTCCCCAATCCCCTCTGATTACTGTCAGTTTGTTCTTTATTTCCATGTCTCTGGTTCTATTTTTCTTTCCCGTTTTGTTCATTAGGTTCCACTTATAGGTGAGATCATGTGGTATTTGGCTTTCACTGCCTGGTTTCTTTCACTTAGCATAATGCTCTCCAGTCCCATCCAAGCTGTCACAAAGGGTAGGAGCTCCTTCTTTCTTTCTGCTGCATGTTATTTCATTGTGTAAATGTAGCACAGTTTTTTTTTAATTATTTTTTATTCTTTTATTGTTCAAATACATCTGTCTCCATTATCCCACCACCACTTTCCCCTGCCCCATCCACACCAATATCAGAAATGAAAGAGGAGAAATTACAACTGATACCACAGAAATACTAAGCGTTGTAAAAAATTACTATGAACAATTACATGCCAAGAAATTTGAAAACCTGGGTGAAATGGACTAATTTCTAAATGTAGCACAGTTCTTGATCCACTCATTTCCTGATGGGCACTTAGGCTCTTTCCAGCACTTGGCTATTGTAAACAATGCTGCTATGAACATTGGGGTGCATAGGTTCTTTTAAATTGGTGTTTTGGGATTCTTAGGGTATAATCCCAGCAGTGGAATTGCTGGGTCAAAAGGCAGTTCCACCTTTAGTTTTTAAGGAAATTCCATACTGTTTTCCTCAATACGGTGGCTACACCAGTCTGCATTCCCACTAATAGTGTACGAGGGTTCCCTTTTCCCAAACAACAGCACTTTTTTATTCATTTTTTTAATGATAGCTGTTCTAACAAGTGTAAAATAGTATCTCTTTGTGGTTTTAATTTGCATCTCTCTGATGGCTAGTGATGCTGAGCATCCTTGCATATCTCTCTGTGCCCTCTGTACATCCTCCTTGGAGAAGCATCTGTTCAGGTCCCTTGTCCATTTTTTAATTGAATTGTTTGTCCTCCTGGAGTGGAGTCATTTGAGTTCTTTCTATATTTTGGTGATCAAACCCTTGTCTGAGATATCATTAACAAATATATTTTCCCATATGGTTGGTTCCCTTTTCATTTTGCCGTTGTTTTCTTTAGCTGTGCAGAAGCTTTTGATCTGATATAATCTCATTTGTTTATTGTTTCCTTTATGTCCCTTGCTGTAGAGGACAATCGGTGAAAATATTACTGCTTGGAATATCTGAGAGGTTCCTGCCTATGTTTTCCTCTAGAACTTTTATGGTTTTGTGACTAATATTTAAGTCTTTTATCCATCTTCAGTTCATTTTTGTGTATGGCATAAGTTGGACGAATTTCATTTTATTTGCATGTAGTTGTCTAGGTCTCCTAACACCATTTGTTGAAGTCTATGTTTACTCCATTTACACCCCTCCCCTCTTTGTCATATATTAATTGACCATAAAGACATGGGTTTACTTCTGGGTTGTGTATTCTGTTCCACTGATGTATGCATCTGTTCTTATGCCAATACCAGACTGTTTTTGATTATAGTTACCTTGGAATATAGTTTAATGTCAGATATTGTGACCCCTCCTACTTTGTTCTTCTTTCTCAAAATTGCTCCAGTTATTTGGGGTCATTTATGGTACCATATGAATTTTTAAATGTTTGTTCTGTATCTGTGAACTATGTCATTGGCATTTTAATAAGAATTGCATTGAATCTATAAATTGCTTTGGGTAGTGTGGACACTTTAATGATGTTAACTCTTCGAGTCCATGAATATGGTATATGCCTCCATTTATGTTTGTCTTCTTAATTTCTTTCTTCAGTGGTGTGTAGTTTTCTCAGTACAGGTCTTTTACCTCCTTGGTTAAGTTTATTCTGAGGTACTTTATTTTTCTTGTTGCTCTAGTAAATGAGATTTTTTTCCTGATTCCCATTTCTGATATTTCATTGTTGGTGTACAAAAATGCCTTTGATTTCTAAACATTGACTTTGTATCCTATTGTTTTGCCAAAATCACTTACTAGGTAGAGTAGTTTTTTGGTGGAGTCTATAGGGTTGTCTATGTATGCTCTCATGTCATCTGTAACCAATGACAAATTTACTTCCTCCTTTCCAATTCAGATGCCTTTTATTTCTTTTTGGTGTCTGAGCACTGTGGCTAGAACTTCTAATACTATGTTGAATGGAAGTAGTGAAAGCAGGCACCCTTGTTCCTGATCTGAGTGGGAAAGCTTTTATTTTTTGCCTGTTGAGTTTGATATTAGCTGTAGGTTTCTCGTATATGGCCTTTATTATGTTGAGGCATGCTCCCTCTACTCTTGTTTTGCTAGATGTTTTTATCATAAATGGGTGCTGTACCTTATCAAATGCTTTCTGTGTATTTGCATAAAAATGTATACACTCTCACTCAAATGTGGAAAGAATAAAATACAACCTCTTTCTTTCTCCATAAGTGAATTTCTGTAGCTCATTATGAGTTCAATATTAAATCAAGCCAGTCATAGTTCATACTTACTATCAAGATTGTTAATCCCGGCCCTGGCTGGTGTTGCTCAATGGATTGAGCACCAGCCTGCAAACCACTGGTTTGATTCCTAGTCAGGGCACATGCCTGAGTTGTGGGCTAGGTCCCCAGTAAGGGGTGCATAGGAGGCAACCACACATTGATGTTTTTCTCCATCTCTTTCTCCCTCCCTTCACCTCTGTCTGCAAATAAAATAAATAAAATCTTAAAAAAAAGATTGTTAATCCCATCTCAAAGGGTGTTCTATCTTTCCCCTTTCAAATGTAGTTTTACTGTGGGTACACAGAGATACCTACCTATGTCCATAGATTTAGGGAAGGGGCATGCTCTTCTCTTTCTGGCTTCAGATAAATTCTTGATGGTCCCTAACTTGTCTTAACTAGACCGAGTCACTGTTTCACATTCTGCTCTACTTGTTGTTGGATGAAGTGCCACAAGGTTGGTATAAATCATGGTCTGTTCTCTTTCCTCAGTAACTTGGTTCCATCTTGGTTATCATTGATGATTCAGATCCTGTAAATCTCAGAAGTGCCCTCCAGGTCCTGGTATAGTCATGTCAGGGCATCCATCTCAATGCTCCTACTCCCTCACTATGGTGGTCCCAGCCTCATGGCTAGTTTGGCTCTCAGTCCTCAGCTCTTCCACTGGAATTGTACTAGAATGTCTAGGTTGCTCTTCCATACTATGCGGGCCTGATACTATCTCATGTCTACTTTCTTCTCGGACATCCCAAGCCACTCTCCTTCCTCAGCTGCAAATGACCACTAGCAAATCCTTTTCAGAGGGAAGAACTTTCATGGAGTTTAGCAAGTGAAGAGGCATCACTGCATGATTTAAAAAGCAGATGTCTAAAGCAAAAGGATTTCCTAGGTCCCTCTCTTGTGAGAAGAAAAATTTTTAAAGGCTATCTTTAAGTGACAGTGAGGCTGCTAACTAAGATACACCTAATTAATATATTTTTAAAATCCTACTTTGGCTCCTACTTTGTTAAGTACAACATTCATTGAAATTTTGAGATTCTTTTTTAAAAAATTTGGTGCTTTTTTCTTTTTTCCCTTTTCTTCTTCTTCTTATTCTATTACAGTTGTCCTATTTTTCCCCTTTGCTCTCCTCTGCCCAGTCCACCCACACTTCTGTAGTCATTTCTCACACTGTTGTCCCTCTTCATGGGTCATTTATACGTGATCTTTGACCAATCCCTACCCTTTCTTTCCATAGTCAGGGTATGAAGATAAGTTTTCTCCATAGGAAAAAACAAGTCAACATTGAGACCTGAGGCTGGGCAGTGACTATGTTATTCTGGACTGTCCTTGCCCTAATTTCACTTGAAGTAATAAATTTCATCAACAAGTCTTTGCGATAAGTGAATACAAAGAAAGAATTTGACTTATTAGTAGGAGGATGTACCAGAAAAGTATTTTAAAAGTAGACTTCTGGTATTATATATTATGCTTAGTTTGCTATGATATATAATATTATGCTTAGTTATTATGCTATAGAGTAGAAATCTTACATTTACCATGACTGGTCTGATTGGTCAATTAATAACAAACATAATTTCTAAAAAAGAGTCATTTTAAATGTTTAATATAGATGTACTATTTTAACTGTCATCCATTTTTTAATATTTTGAAGTAGGGCTATATTTTGTTGTTTTTTTTCTTTTGTTTTGTATTATTTTTTAGCATGAGTTTGCTGATTGAAAGGCTATGCTCCTTATCTTGTATAAACTCTATCATTAGTGTATTGGCTTTTATTTCCAGGTTGTCTTTTTAAAGTGAAATGGGAACTCAAACATATTTATAAAACAATCCAAGACGAATTCTCATAGAGTTTGCATTCCCCACCCAATCTTTATTTGTGTCTTTCTAAATATAATTCAGGACTCTTTATTGCAACTTGCTTAGGTATTTTTGAAAACATTAAGAATAGTTTCAAAAGAACTGCTCTCATTTCATGCTCACATTCCATTAGGTGGTACAAATAATGAAGGAAGTAATAAAAAGTATACATAAAAAATAGATTTTGGAAAAAGACACAAATTTTTCTTAGTAGGCATACAGCTTATCTAGTGGTAGCAGAAATGGAGAATATTAGACCATAATTTAGTAGCCTTGAGCATTCCATGGATGCTACATGTAACGAGTTACAAGTTTTGCAAAGGAAATTGAAAATCTTAGTTAATCTAAAAGGTCAGGTAAGTGGAGGTGTTAAAAGGGGCTTCTACCATATTTACGTACCTTTTATTTTTTTGTACAGAAATACCCATCATACATATATTACTTATTTCTTTTTATTTTTTAAAATATATATTTAGTTTTCCTTTTTTTAGTTGAATTCAATAGCCTCTGGAACCCCTCCTCCTGGTAGATACATACTGGTAGATACATACTCACCATGGTATTGGGAATACCAAGGTGAACAAGGACTGGATCCTGAATGCAATGAAGGTCTAGATGGGGATGGTAAACATTAATCCATATTTTATGTATTAAAACCCAAGTACAAAAATTAGAAGTATATGGCTTCACCTATTACAAATATGCCCACATATTATTTATTTTTATGTCAGTTTTTCTTCCAATACTTTATGTAATATTCTACTCCATAATTTAGAGCAAGTTACACTAAGTGAAATTAGCCAGCCAGTGAAAGAAAATGATCTCACCTACAAGTGAAGCAAAGCAAACAAATGAGCAGAAAGAACCAGAGGCATGAAAACAAAGAACAAGCTGACAGTGACCAGAGAGGAGAGGGGAAAGAGGTAATGGGGAAAAGAAGGGGAACATGTACAAAGGACCCATGAACCAGGGCAGGGGGATGGGGATTGTCTTTGGGACCAGGGGTTGGACTAGGCAGGGGAGACGAACTAAGTGGGGGAAGAGGGTGGGAGTGGGGACAGTGTAATTGAACAACAATAAAAAAATAAATTAAAAAATCAGCTGGATGAAAGTGTATGACATCGTCACTAATTGTCAATCTACATCAGTTATTATTTTTTAAAAATTCTTCACTCCAGTGTGAGAAGGGCTAAATTTAAATCTTGATCTCCTGAGATTTCTGGTGTATATTTGCAGTTCTGCAATGCTGTGAGCAGGACGTCACCCAATACTTTGGCAGATGCTTTTTACTCATGAATTGCTATGTGCAATATACCTCATTCATAACCTCTGTTAACTCTGATAATGAGTAGATATCATTATTTTGCCTTCCAGCATTGATAGTTGATTTTAGGCCAATATTGCTTTATCATTTTCCCTCATCTTTTCAAAATTTATGATAAACACAAAATAAAATAATTATTTAATGGTTAACATAGTACCATTTTTTAAAAAAAATCTTCCTGATTATTTTTAACTAGGATAGATTTTGTTATCACTTTCAAAATTATAAAAATATTTTAGCATTACACATTTCTGTTGTGTTTCCCTTCACAATGAATCTAGGAGTTTTTCAGGTCACTTTCCAAATTCCTTTTAGTTTCAATTAAGATTTGATTAAACATTTTTTTAAACTCATACATAAGAGAATATAACACTTTAAGTGGAAATACAAATCACATTTTTTTAGAATTGTCTTTCTTCTTAAACCTAGTAATTTTTATTCATTTTAATAAAATTCCTAGCCTGGTGCCAAACACATGTTTGGAACTCAGAAAAGGTATTAAATTAATGCATTTGAGGTGAAATAATGGTTTAGTTAAGGCTTCTGTGTTTACAGTGTTTGTCTTACAAGATGTTTTCCATTTTTAAGGAGAAATAATAGAGAATTTAAGAAACAGAAAGGTAGTACTACTAGGAACCACAGCAATTATTTAGTCCATCTTCTCCAATTTTCAAATGAAAATTACAGCCAAAGAATTACTGACTTAAATCAGTCGCAAGTTAAACTGACTTAAAACTTTTAGCTGTATTACTAAGCTGTATAGTTTATTTAGTTTGAATGACTGATATAATCAATGTGTATTAAGTATGTGTAATGATGAAAGCACTCTAATAAGTGCTGAGCTTTAAAATTATTTTTTAAAAGGAATGAACCACAAAATTCCTACCCACAAAAAAATTTGTAAACTCTGGTTTGGGAACAACTGAAATTTCATTCTCAGACTCAGGGCTGTAGTCTGGGCTGGAGATATTTATTTCAGAATCATTATCATCCAATTGTCATAAACTGAAGATATAGTAAATGAGATCCCACAAGAAAAGGAAATAAAAAAAAGAGAAATAATAGAAAGCAAGATGGAGTCTTGTTGGAGACTTATTTATTAGTGATACAGAGAGAGTTGCAGGGGAAAATGTTACAGGAAGAGAATCAGAAAATAACATGTTATTGAAAATCAAGGTACACAGAGAATCAAATAGTGAGTGACAATTGGTTTCATAATCAATGCAGAAAACCCAATTAGGAAGAAGAAGACTATTAAAATCAGAAATTCAGAAACATTGCAGATTCCGGCAAAAGTGCTTTGCTACTAGGGGAGTAGCATATTAAGGACCATAATGCAGATTGCAAATATTTTGAAAAGAAGAAAAGACAGAGAAGGAGGATACAAATCAAAGACAAGCTTTTTCCAGAATGTGTTCTGCTAACATCACACTTTTTAATAGATATTACTTGAAAAATATAAAGGAGGAGGTTGGGACAAAGTTCAGTTGTGCAATATCTTGGGGAAACAATTTAAAAAGTTAATTTTACTCCAGAGATTCTCAGAAAATTCATTTGGCAAAGGGGAATGGAGAATACCCACAAGGGAGTATATTTGGTCATCTACTTTCTAAAACAGCTTTAAATAATACATTTGTGGGTTAATTTTCTACATAGTCACTTGGGGCATTTTGTTTCAGAATAAAAAGGAAAACCCAAGATATTTAAAACTAACAGAAATAAAGAAGAAAAGAGTAGGGATTAAAACAAAATTGTTCACCATTTTATTGAGATATAAATTTAAGGTGTATAATGTCCTGATTTGATGCACTTATATGTTGCAAAATGATTACCATCATAGGGTTAGTTAACATCATTACATCACATAACTACCATTTTTTTGGTGTGTGCTGAGAACATTTAAGTTCTACTTTCTTAGCAACCTTTAAATCTGTTAAACAGTTTTATTAACTCTAATGACCATACTGTATATTAGATTCCCAGAACTTACTCATCTTAAAACTGGAAGTTTGTTACCAACATCTCCCCATTTTCCCCACCCCCCTGTGCTTGGTTACCACCATTCCAGTCTCTGTTTCTATAAATTCAGCTTTTTTTAGATTCCATATATAAGTGACATCATATGGTATTTGTCTTTCTCTGTCTGAGTCATTTCCCTTAGCATAATGTCAAGGTCCATCCATATGGTAGATTGAGAGAAACTTTATTTGTGTTGAGGAATGAATCCCTTCTCCCCAATATAAGTTTTATCAGATTTGAAATCTAAACATATTGAACTTTCAATATGTTTAAAGTAAATAAAGCACTTTTGAAGTCGAGTATAGACTCAAAAAAATGACAGAGCCATGCCACAGAATATATTCATTTTCTTCACAAAGCCAGCAAGGAAATATGGAACAAATGGAGAAGTTAACAAAATCTTAAATCAAATATAATTGGTAAGGCTGATTAAATGGAAGAGAAAGCATGGAACAAAGAAACTTAATAAGTACTTTTTATACCTCAGGTTTATTGAGATATAATGGATATATAATTTGTGTAATTTTAAGGTGTGCACATATGGATTTGATATTTTTTAAATCTTTATCCAAGGATACGTTTTTATTGATTTTGAGAGAGAGGAAACATCAATGTGAGAGAGAAACATCAATCAGTTACCTCTCATACACATCTTGACTGGGGATTGAACTCGCAACATTTTGGTGTAAACATGATGCTCCAACAACTGGGTACCCAGACAAGGCAATGCATTTATATATTGTGAATTGATTAGCTAACACCCAAATTGTGTCACATAATTTCCATTTCTTTTTTTACAGTGAAAACATTTAAGATATACTCTCAGCAACTTTCAATAATATAACACAATATTATTAACTATGATCACTATGCTATACATTAGACCCCTAGGAATTATTCATCTTATAACTAGAAGTTTCTACTATTTGACCAACATCCCTCCTCTCCTCCCATCCTCTGGTAACCACTGCTTTGCTCCCTGTTTCTACAAGTTTGTTTTCTTGAGATTCTACATACAAATGACATCATACAGTATTCTTCTTTCTGTGTCTGACTTATTTCATTTAACATATGGTTTGTCCATGTTGTCAAAAACGAAGGATGTACTTCTTTCCTGTGGCTGAATTTTATATAGAGGGTCTGCCAGCAGTAAGTCCTGCTTGAGTACAGTTGGTAGGGTAATAATATGGGTGTAATAATTTATAGTTTTAATTTGAACATTTCACCTAAAATGTCATATGGTATGCTTGAGTGTGATATTGTTATGTTACAGAATTACATGCTTATGATTTTGTAATCAAAAGGGACATAATTTGGGCTGGATCTTCTGTGTGTGTGTGTATAGATATGTAAAATCTGTATCTATCTATATGTATTCCCTCATCCCCTCATTTTCTTTATCAATTTGTCTGTTGAGAAACATTTAGGTTGTTTTCAAGTCTTGGCTATTGCAAATAATGCTTCAATACATCAGTGTTTCATTTCCTATAGATAAATACCCAGAAGTGGGATTGCTGGCTCATCTAGTAATTCTATTTTTATTTTTTTGAGGAACCTTCAGACTGTATTCTACAGTGGCTGCACCAATTTACAATCCCATCAACAGTGCACAAGCATTCCCTTTTCTCAACATCTTCTCCAACACTTTTTCTGCCTTATCTTTTTAATGATAGTTATTCTAACAAATGTGATGTGATACCTTATAATTGTGATTTGCATTTGCCTGGTAATTAGTGATGTTGAGAAGCTTTTCATGTACTTGTTGAACATTTTGATGTCTTCTTTGAAATAGTTTAAGATTGAAGTCCTATCAAGTACTTTTTCTGAATACAATGGTGTAAAACTAGAAATCAATTATAAGAAGAAAAGTGGAAAATTTATAATTATGTGGGATAAACCAACATGTTATTGAACAACCAATGGGTCAAAGAAAAAAGTCAAAAGAAATTAAAAAATATCTTGAAACAAATTAAAATGAAAATAAAACATATCAAGACTTATGGAGTGCTGCCAAAGCAGCTCTATGTGCTGTTTACAGTGATAATTATCTGTAGTATTAAGAATATAAAAGATTTCAAATAAACAACCTAACTTCATACTTCAGGTAACTATCAAAAGAAGAATAAACTGTGTCCAAAGTTAGTATAAAACAATAAATAAAGATCAGAGTTAAAATAAATGAAGTAGCAACTAAAAACACAATAAAAATACCAATAAAAGGACAATAAAAATATCATTAAAAATATCAATATCAATAAAAATATCAATAAACAGTTGCATTTTTAAAAAGATAAAATATATAAGCCTTTAGCTAGACTTAGTAAGAAAAACAAGAGGTGATTAAAATAAAATTATAAATTAAAGAGGAGATATCATAACTGATGCCACACATGCGAAGAAACATGAGAAACTACTGTGAATAATTAGACACCAAACAAATGGACAAACTAGAAGAGTTGAATACATTTTTACTAAGTACTTTTGTTCATAATTGGTCTTCATATTTTGTTCATTGTTGGTCTTATACTAATGCTCATTTTCTAGGATTCCAAAATCTTACTAACAAATTTTGGTGTAAACATTATTAGAAGAGTGGACTGGTTAATAATTAAATTGTTTTTTTTCATTAAATGTTAATAAATTCTTTCTTAATGCAAAAGGAATTTTGTAGGGGGTCATCTTCCTTTTCTGAAATATGGTTTGCTTTGTGGTTTTGCACTAGAGATGTCTCTTTTAGGCCAGTCTTGAATAAGCCATCTTCTCACATAATTTGACAGAAGCAAAATACTATCCTCACTGAAAATGTCACCTGTACTAGATTGGCATTATTCTTGAGATGATAAGTATTAGAATAATTCCCAAAGAGATTTTTGTGTTTATTTCTGAAAAGTTACTACATGATGGTATCTAAAAAGATAGATTTGAGTATTTCTTTAGGTCAAGCTTTAATCCTTGATAGAGAGCAAAATATTATTAAAATGGGGCCAAGTACAGACAAGTTTTTCTTTAGTAATTGAACATTAGAGCTGGAAAGGGAAATAGAGTTCAATGAATTCAGAAAATGAATTTAAAAGAATCCCAGTTCCAGAATCACATTGGTGGGAGGAGTGAGCGAAATCAGTTGAGTTCCTGGTTCCTCAGTTTTTTTTCTTTCGTAACGTTTCTTCAGGGGTCTTTGTATATTGTGGTCTTTATTAAATTCAAAAAGTATTTTAAAACAATGATTAAGTCTAAACATTTCATAATGAAAAGTTGCAAAATTACTTTATAAGGGACAAAATGATTTCCCTAATTATGTCTTCTAGGAAAAGACATAATTGAAACTAGAAGTACGGTTTCTTGAGTTTTAGTGCATAGTGATTTTATTTCACTTTCCTATTCCATTCAAGATCTGTGGAACCCAACTGGAATGCCATAATAGGTCATGATGGCTTAAAAAATTGAGAATGAAAGAAAAGGATTCTAAAGAGGATTGAAATCATCAAGATTATCCTTGCCTCATGAATTTTGCCTTCATATACTTATTTTTTTTTCACCTGTTTGAGTATGTATGGATATTGGAAGTGATAAAGAACTAAAATAATAAAATAAAATTTTGTTCAAAAAGCATGAGGTTATTAATCTATTTCAGAGTTCTCAACATCAGCATTATTGGAACTGGGAGCTCCAGCTTCCTTTGTTATTTCTCCCCTGTGTATTACAGGACGTATAGCAGCATCCTTGGCTTCAGCCAACTAGAAACCAGGAGCTGTATCTGTCATGACAATCAAAAATGTTTCTAGACAATGCCAAATGCCCACTGGGGGCAATATCACCCCTGGTTTAGAACCACTCACCTAGATAATGTAGAATCTAGATCAGAATTGAGAGACCTAACTGAAGATATCTTACCATGTTAGTTATTGTGTATGGACATCTGTTCAGTGAGATATTTTGGAAATCTTAAGGAAAAAGATTGGAGCTGTGGCAAGTGAGGCAGGTGTGGGAGTCAGGCTTAGAATAAAGAGTTGAAGTATGTTGTACCAAGTTGACCATATGCTTGTTGGATGTGGTGTGGTGAGCCAACAAAAATACTTAATATTACCATTTATGATAACTCAGTTCTTGCTAACTTCTTTATGGGGCTTCACAAATAATGGGAACCAAATAGTTAAATATTTGTCTTTGATGTCTGAGCAGGGCAGTCAAACTCTAGCATAGAGCATGGTATGGGGACTGGGTTCTTTAATGCTTGCTAATTTGATGCCTAAGTGTGTTTTGCAATGGAAAATGGAAAAAGTCATGAAGAAAGGTCTGTTTTGGTGTGGGCTATATCACTCTATGCCAATTTCTACCTTAAACCTACTCCTTTACTACTAAAACCAAGAAGATCTATAAATCAGCTTCCCACCATTAAAAGAGAGTACTTTTTTATTTTAATGGTTTATTTAATAAACCAAATTTATTGGTTTATTTTTTAGTTGTTTTTACTTTGCAGTTAGTGAACAACTGCTATTTCCAGTGTGGAACTGCTTTCTCAACCACAGTGGCTGATCACTTATCCACGCAAAGCATAACTCAGTTTTACCCAATCAGATATTTTATGATGTTTTTATATTTGTTCTATGTCCATTGGCATAAAAATCTCTTACTTTTGAATTTTGACAATTAATGATTCTGTGAGGTGGCTGGACTGCTAATACGAAGAACCTGGCCACAATAGGAGATAACAAAGCCAGAAAGCAGAGAAATACAAAGGCAAATAGACCCTGAAAGACAAACAGCTCAAGACTTTAAGCATCTTGATCAAGTCATATATGAAGCTAGTTTTTCCCTCTTGGACGTCCAGCAACAAGAGTCAACAAAATTACCCTTTTTTTCATATAGTCTGTGTTAGGTCTTCATCACTTACAAATGAAAATGATCTGCTGAGTATAGTGAATATTCCCACTTAGCAAATGAGGGAAAGGCATTGCAAATGCAAAAACATAGCAAGGTGACAGCTTATAGAGATGAAAGACCAACAGTATAACAGCAAGAGGTAGAAAATCTCATGAACCTTAATGCAGGAATAATGAACTGATAAAGAGTGAATGTGCAAGTTATCTTGCAAGCCTGTTTCTCAAGGACAATAGAGGCATTGAAGAAAAATGACTTCACAATAGATTGAAATAGAGATGGTAATGGAGGAGGAAAAAGTTCAGAATCAAACCAGAGACATTGTCCCTTTATTCACCTACTGTTTGCAAATTCTGATGATGGAGGACCAGTAGTTCAACTCACCTGTGTAAGAACTATATAACTTATCTATTCAACCAAAATTTACAAATAATCAATAAAGAGGGAGAATTCTGGCTTGATAAAGACCAAGTCTCTGGACCTTAGTCTTGATCAGAGATTTTGGTCTAGGGAGAAAATAAACAGGTCAAGAAACCTGCACACTATGATAACTATTACAGTATACCTAAGTGCAGAATGCAAATGGGAAATTTATTCTATTACTTGTGCCTTCAGTTGTGACAGATAAAAAAACAATTCAAACTAGTTAAAGTAGGGAAATAAAAACTTGCATGGGGGATGCATTCAGGCGCAAATAGACCCAGCAGATCAAATCATAGCACCAGAACTCTGTCTTTCTCTCAACCTCTTAGTTTTGTTTGCTTCTGATTTGGCTGTATCTATCTGCAGGGAACGTCTTTCCACACCGTGGCAAAGGCGGCCATTGAAAGCTCTGGGTTAAGATCATTAGAAGTCATGAGTCCAGTGTCATCTTCCCCAAATGAAACTGGCTGACTTTGCTTTAGTCTGAGGCTCATTTCTGGGCCAATCTCTCTATCTAAGAGGATGTGATTACGCCTTTTCCATGTTCCACTTCTGTAGCTGGATGCTGGCGCCACGGACTGACCAACTCACTAAAATAAGGAAGAGTGATAGAATTATCTAAAGTATAAGAAACTATGTAGTCAATAGCACTTATTGTTGTTAATATTAATGTTAGTCTTTACCATCATTATTGTAGATGTCCTTCAGTCTTCTAACACATCCTGGGTGGGATCTGGAAGTGGTTAGGTGACATCTGAGCTAACTGTTAAAGAGTAAGTATTCATATGATCACTACCTATGAAAAGGTTAGGATAAGCTTTAAAAAAATAAAAAGGACAAATTAGTGTAGAGGATTCAGTGTAATTACATAGGCATGTTTTGGGAAAATTTGCTCATGTCTATCTGTGCACAAATATTATCTATCATTTATTGAGTATTGATTATATGCCAGATAATTATGAAGTAATCTCTTTACTTGGTCATCTCATTCATTCTCCCAACTTTTATAAGGTAAATATTACTATCCTTCTCAAATTGCAGATAATGCTCAGTGAGGTTAAATAACGTAACCAACGAGCAAGTGGCAGAGATTGAATTGAAACATAGGAAGTGTGAAACAAGAACTTGAATATTTACTATGACTTTGTATTTAAGGTGACCATATAATTCAGTTTATGTCTCTTGTCCTGACATAATTATTAATAACATCCCTTTCTACTCCAACAAATGGCCAGACTTAGTGAATTTTATGATCACAATAATACTACCTCCTTCATGGACATATATGAATGCCCATATGTTTTATATACATGTCTTGCATTCAAAATGATTTTAAAAAACTTTTTAAAAATTTTATATGAGGAGCTTCAGACTTACAGAAAAGTTGCAAAGATAGTTGAGTGTTCTGCTATACACCCACACTCAGTTTCTTCTATTATTAGCATTTTATACTAATTTGTCACAATTAATGATCAAATTGATATATTACTATAAACTAAAGCCCATACTTTATATATGTTTTCTCAGTTTTTACCTAATGTCTTTTTTCTGTTATAGGACCCCATCCAGGACACCACATTACATTTACTTGTCATGTCTCCTTAGGTTCCTCTTAACTGTGACAGTGTCTCAGTCTCTTCTTGGTTTTGATGACATTGATACTTTTGAAGAGTGCTGGTCAGATATTTGTAGCCTGTCTCTCAACTGTCTCTCATGTTTTTCTCACAATTAGAGTTGGATTATAGGTTTTGGGGAGGAAAACAACAATAAAGTGACAATTTTATTTCATCACCTCAAGGGTATATACTATTAACATTGCTTACCACACTTGATAATAGCTTTGATCACCAGCTTGAAGTATTTTTTAACATGTTTCTCACTGTAAAGTTACTCTTTAAAAATGGTTATTAACCTTTTCAAGGTATGTTTATATGGAAAAAATCTGTACATTTTAAGTGTATGAATTCATTAATTTTAACAGATATATTTACCCATGTAATTATTATTCCAAACAAGATGTAAAACATTTCCATTGACCTCCTAAAGTTGTTTTAACTTTTCTTAGTTAAATATTTTGATTTTAAAGAATCATTTCAGTTATAATTGAGTCAGAAGTGCCCCAACTCTAGAAGACATATCACACAATTTTGAGATGCTCTGGAAATAAATAGTCATGTTGTTAACTATACTTGATTCTACCTGATTACCTTTCATAGATTGGCTATCTATCCATACGTATATCTTCCCTGAATGGAGTAATAGAAAATGCAGCCTTGCTATTCCTTGGACTTAAAATTTTGTCCTATAAATAGAAACTTAAGGATGAACCTTGTGCTATAGTAGAAACATGGGGTTGAACAAATCTCCTAAGAAAAGAAAATGTATTTTTAAAAACAACAAGGAACCAACAGCTTCATTTGTAACTGCTGAATGTGTGACAAGATGTGAAAAAACCTGACATGATTTTGACACCTATGTTATAGAGAAGGCTATTTCAGATAAAATCATGGAAAGCTACCTTCTGAAAAGCAGGAATGTAAAGCAAGAAAATCAAGTGGTATTTTATATTCCAAATTTGCTAAGAAAAGAGTGGACCTGAAGTACGAGTAAGAAAGGTGGGATGTTAACATCCTAAGCAAGACTTTATATCGGTGTTGGAAAGAAAGGTTTCTAAAGTGCTTATACCAATGCCTTTTTGAAAGTGTTAGTCACAACATTAACCACTGTTAGATTTATTAGAAAGGTAATGTTTTACAAGAAGCAACACAAATATAAATATAAACATTTATGGAGAGACATTATGAAAATTTACATTTTAACAATAATTATAAAAATCATGGCATATAATTAGAACTGAAGCAAATGTTAAAACTCAGAAAGCAAAAAATAAAAATCTAGTGAACTTACAGATGATAAAAATAGGTAAGAGTTCAATAATTTGCCCAGATCCTGATATTTTTTTAACCTTTTATATCAACTTGGTTGAGATATAATTTAAATAAATAAAAATGCACATAGTAAGTGTATCTCAATTGATGTGTTCATAAATACATAAACTGAGCATAAAACCTTATTATATAAAAACACCACAATGAGGTTATAGAACATTTTCATCACTCTGGAAAGGTTCCTTTTACACTTATTTACTCAATCCATTCACTAAGACTCAGGCTGATCTTCTATTACTATACATTAATTTTGACTTTCTAGAATTTCATTTATAAGTGTGATAACACGCTCTTTTAGGTCTTTCTTATTTTACTTAGTATAACATTTTTTGAGATTTATCTGTGTTGTAGCATCAGTAGTTTGTGTCTTCTTATAGCTGAATTCTGTATAGCATACTGTATTTATCTTTTTAATGGGAATTCAGGTTATTTTCCTTTGTTGTTTTGAATTACACCACCATAAACATTTACACAGAAATTTCTGTGCATGCACATTTTTATTTCCTTGAATAGGAATGGAAATGTTGGTTTGCATATTAAGTGTACGTTTAACTTTATAAGAAACCAAGAGTTTTCTAAAGTGGTTTTACCATCATACATTCTAACTAGCAGTATATAAAAGTACTAGTTTCTTTACATCCCTCCTAACACTTCATATTGTCAGATGTTTTAATTTTAGCTGTTCTAATAGGTAATGGGGTCTCATTGTGGTTTTAACTTGCTTATCCATGATAACTCACAGTGTTAACCATCTTTCCATGTTCCTACTGCCTTCTGTGTATCTTCTTTGGTGAACATATATATTCTTTATGCTGTGTGTGTATTACATAGTCTTCTCTATATACAACTCCTTTATCAAATATTTGTTTTGTGAAATTTTCTCTATTTACTCTACCTTCTCTTCTATTTTCTTAATCTGTGTAAAATTGAGGTTTCCTATAATTATTTTCTTAAATTCACCAGGGAAGCCATATGGATCTGGAATTTTCTTTGTGGGGATGTTTTTATATTATTTTACCTTACTTAGACATCTTTATTTAGATATATTTTTCTTATAAAATCCACCAATTTCAAGTACATTTTAATGTATTTTGTAATTGTAGTTTGTACATTTTAATAACTCAACAGTTTTACCAAGTTTTGTAACAATCAACATAAATCATTTTTAAAACATTTTAATTCCCTTAAGATATTTTATGCCTATTTCCAATTAATTCCAGTTTCCACCACCAGCCGAAGGCAACCATGGGAAGGTTTTAAAACATAATGGAAATTTAGGAGACATAAACTTTTTTATATTTTTATTTTTGAATCAGTTCTGGTAATTTGTGTCTTTCAATAAATTTGTCCATTTTATTTAGTTATCAATTTTTTGATATAAAATATTTCTCTGATATTTTTTAATCTTTTGTTTTATATTAACTTGAGGTGACATTGTTTAATAACATTATATCGATTTCAGATGTATAACATTATAATTCAACATCTATATACTCTACTGCATGCTCACCACCCAAAATCTAGCTTTCTTTGATTACCATATATTTGACATTCTTTATTCACATTCCTCTCTTACCAATGCCTCCCACCTTTCCCTCTGGCAAGATATGCTAATTTTTTTATTGTTGTTCAGTTAGAGTTGTCCCACTTTTTCCCCATTGCTCTTCCCTGCCCTATCCCCTCTAGTCCCACAGTCACTCCCCATTGTCTGAGCCCATGAGTCCTCTATTCATGTTCCTTCACTATATTCTTTCCCTTCTTTCCCCCTCCCATCCTCCTCTCCCATCCCCTATGATCATTGTCATTTTGTTCTTTATATCCATGTCTCTGGTTCTCTTTTGCTCATTTGTTTGTTATGTTGATTAGGTTCCACTTATAAGTGAGATTGTATGGTATTTGTCTTTCACCAGCTGGCTTATTTCACTGAGCATAATAGTCTCCAGTTTCATCCATGCTGTCTCAAAGGGTAGGAGTTCCTTCTTTCTTTTTGCTGCATAGTATTCCATTGTGTAGATACACCACAGTATTTGATACACTCATTTACTGATGGGCACTCAGGCTGTTTCCAGCACTTGGCTATTACAAAAAATGCTGCTATGAACATTGGGGTGCATAGGTTTTTTTGAATTGGTGATTCAAGATTAATATGGTATAATCCCAGAGTGGGATTGCTGCATAGAAAGGCAGCTCCAGCTTTAGCTTTTTGAGGAAATACCATACTGTTTTTCACAATAGCTGCACCAGCCTGCATTCCCACTATCTTTGCACTAGGGTTCCCTTATCTCCACATCCTTGACAGCATTCATTGTTTGTTGATTTGTTGATGATGGACGTTCTGATCGGTGTGAGGTGATATCTCATTGTGGTTTTAATTTTCATTTCTCTGATTATTAGTGATGTGGAGTGTATGTCTATGGGCCTTCTTTGTGTCCTCCTTGGAAATGTGTCAGTTCATATCTTTAGCCCATTTTTTAATTAGATTGTTTGCCTTCCTGGTGTGGAGCTGTGTGAGTTCTTTATATATTTTGGAGAGGAAACCCCTGTCTAAGGTATCACTGGCAAATATGTTTCCCCATATGGTTCATTCCATTTTCATTTTGCTTATGTTTTCTTTAGTCATGCAGAAGTTTTTTAATTTGATGTAGTCTCATTTGTTTATTTTTTCCTTTGTCTCTCTTGCCCTAGGAAATGTATCAGCAAAAATATTGCTGCGTGGTATATCTGAAATTTTACTTCCTATGTTTTCCACTAGAACTTTTTTAATATAAGTCTCATGACTTATATTTAAATCTTTTATCCATTTTGAATTTATTCTGGTGTATGGTGTAAGTTGGTAGTCTAGTTTTATTTTTGTGCATGTACCAGTCCAGATCTCCCAACACCATTTATTGAGTAGTCTATTTTTACTCCATTTTATGCTCCTGCCCTCTTTGTCAAACATTAATTGACATTAGACACATGGGTTTATTCCCGGGCTCTCTATTTTGTTCCATTGAATATGTGACTGTTTTTATGCCAGAACCAGACTCTTTTGATTACTGCAGCCTCGTAGTATAGTTTCATATCAGGTATTGTGATCCCTCCTACTCTGTTCTTCTTTCTTAAGATTGTTGAGACTATTCAGGAACGTTTTTGATTTCATATAAATTTTTGAAATATTTGTTCTAGGTCTGTGAAATATGCCTTTGATCTTTTAATATGGATTGCATTGAATCTATAGATTGCTTTAGGTGGTATGGACATTATGATGTTGTTATTTTTTCTGATCGATGAACACAGTGTATGCATCCATTTATTGGTATCTTCCTTAATTTCTTTCTTCAGCATTCTGTAGTTCTCCAAGTACAGGTATTTTGCCTCCTTGCTTAAGTTTATTCCTAATTATCTTATTTTTCTTGTTGCTATAGTAAATGGAATTTTCCCCTAGTTTCTGTTTCTTGATATTTTGTTGTTGGTATACAAAAATGCCTTCAATTTCTGAATATTGACTTTGTATCCCACTATTTTGCCAAATTCATTTATTAAGTTGAGTAGTTTTTTGGTAGAGAATATTGAGTTTTCTATATACACTATCATGTCATCTGCAAATAATGACAGTTCGACTTCCTCCTTTCTAATTTAGATGCCTTTTATTTCTTTTCCTTGTCTGATTGTTGTAGTTAGAACTTCCAATATTGGGTTGAATAAAATGGTGAAAGTGGAACACCCATGTCTTGTTCCTGATATTAAAGGGAAATCTTTTAGTTTTTGCCCATTGAGTATGATATTGTCTGTAGGTTTATCATATATCACATTTATTATGGTGAGATATGCTCCCTCTATTCTGACTTTGCTGAATGTTTTTATCATAAATATGTGTTGTACTTTATCAACTGCTTTTTCAGCATCTATTGATATGATCATGTAATTTTTGTCCTTTATTTTATCAGTTTTCAAATATTGTACTATCCTTACATCTCTGGGATGAATCCACCTCCATCATGGTGTATGATACTTTTAATGTATTTCTGGATCTGGATTGACAATATTTTGTTGAGGATTTTAGCATCTATGTTCATCAGAACTATTGGTCTGTAGTTTTCTCTCTTTGCTATATCTTTATCTGTTTTTGGAATTAGGATAATACTGGCCTCATAAAACAAGTTTGGGAGTCTTCCTCCTTCTTGAATATTTTGAGTAGGATAGGAGTTCTTATTTAAGTGTTTGGCAAAATTCACCAGTGATCCCACCTGGTCCATGGCTCTTGTGTGCAGGGAGTTTTTTGACTACTACTTCAATTTCTCTAGTTGTTATCATTCTATTCTGACTTTCTGCTTCTTTTTGACTCAATTTTGGAAGCTTATCTGTTTCTAGAAATTTGCCCATTTCACTCAAGTTTTCAAATTTCTTGGTGTATAGTTGGTTGTAGTAGTTTCCTACAATCCTTTGTATTTTGTGGTATCGGTTGTTACTTCTCTTTTGTTCTGATTTATTTATTTGGATCCTCTCTCCTTTTCTTGATGAGTCTGGTTAAAGGTTTGTCAAATTTGTTTATCTTTTCAAAGAACCAGCTCCTGGATTTATCGATCCTTTGAATTGTTCTTTTAGTCTCTATGTCATTCAGTACTGTCCTAATATTGATTATTTTATTCCTTCTGCTTGCTCTGAGCACTGCTTGTTGTTGTTCCTCTAGTTATTGTAGATGTAGTGTACTTTGTTTATTTGAAATTTTTCTATCTTCTTTAGGTAGATGTGTATTCCTATGAACTTCCTTGTCAGGACTACCTCTGTTGTGTCTCATAAATTTTGGGTTGTTGTGTAATCATTTCATTTATTTCCAGAAACTTTTTTATTTCTTCCTTGATCTCATTGTTATTTATTTATTCATTCATTATTTAATAGCATGTTATTCAGTTTCCATGTATTTGAATGTTTTTGAGTTTTTTGTTTGAGGTTGGTTTCTAGTTTCAAGCCATTGTGATCCGAGAAGATACTTGATATGATTTCAATTTTCTTGAATTTGTTAAGGCTTGTTTTGTGTCCTACCATGCAATCTATCTTTGAAAATGTTCCATGTGCATTTGAAAAGAATGTATGTTTTACTTCTTTGGGGTGAAAGATTTGATATATATCAATTAAGCCCATTTGATCTAGAGTGTTGTTCAATACCTCAATATCCTTGTTGATTCTTTGCTTGGAAGATCTATCCATTGTTAACAGTGAGCTGTTAAAAATTTCCTATGATGACATGTTGCTCTCAATATCTATCTTGAGGTCCACCAAGATTTTCATTTTATATTTAGGTGATGCTCTGTTGGGTGTATATATGTATACAAGGGTTATATCTTCTTGAGGGGTTGCTACCTTAAGTATTATGTAGTGTCCTTCTTTGTCTCTTTTTATTGTCTTTGTGTTGAAATATATTTTGTCTGGTATAAGTATTGGTATCCCAGCTTTTTTTTTCATGTTTATTTGCACGGAGTATTTTTTTTCCATCCCTTCACTTTCAGTCTGTGTAGCTCTTTTGTTTTAAGCTGTGTCTCTTGTAGACAACATACATATTGGTCATGTTTTCTTATCCATTCAACTACCTTATGTCTTTTGCTTTGATCATTTAATTAATTTACATTTAAGGTTATTATTGATGGGTACTTATTTGTTGACACATCCCCTTTTTACCTGTGTTCCCCCTTTCTCTCTCTGTCTGTCTTTTTCTTTGTCTCTTAAAGCAGTCCCTTTAACATGTCTTGCAATGCTGGTTTGGAGGAGATGTATTCTTTTAGCTTTTTTTGTCCAGGAAACTCCTTTTTGCACCTTCCATTTTAAATCAGAGCCTTGCTGGGTAGAGTAGTCTTGGTTGCAGACCTTTGCTTTTCATTACTTGAAATAGTTCTTGCCATTCCCTTCTGGTTTGTAGTGTTTCTGTTGAGAAAGAGCTGATAGCTGTATGGGGAGCTCCCTTGTACGCTATTAGCTGTTTCTCCCTTGCTGCCTTTAAGATTCTCTCTTTTTCTTTAAACTTGGTCATTTTTATCATAAGTTATCTTGGAGTAAGCCTCTTTGGGTTCATTTTGATTGGGACCTTCTGTACTTCCTGGCCTGTGTGACTTTTTCCCTCATCAAGTTAGGGAAGTGTTCTGTTAATACTTTTTCAAACAGGTTTTCTATTTCATTCCCCTTAATTTAACTTAGCACTATTTCTGGGTATTTTTCCTTCATTTTGATTGGGGGTTGTTTGTTTGTCTCCTGGTTTTAGCTTACTCTTCTTGTTTCTTTTTATTAGATTGATATGCTTTGGCAGGGTTCTTCATGGTGTGACCTTCTGTGGTAGGACACCTGTGGGACTCAGTGGTACAGTCTCCTTGACCTCCTGAGCTGGATGCTCTTGGGTGCTTTTATACCCTCTCTGTGGGCTCTTGGTTGTAATTGAGTTGTGGGTTTTTTAGATTATTCTTTGATGTGTCCTTTCTTCCAGCTGGCTGACTGAGAGTCACACCATCCACCACATCTTGTATGGTTTTGTACAGGGGCTGTCAGAACAAAACCAAACAACCCAGAAAACAAACCACACCTGCAAAAATAACCCCCACCCACAACCATACTATCGATAACAAATGAACAAATGTTAATACAGGTGTTAAGAGATTGAGATTATTGTAAAAAAAAGAAAAATGATTATGAAATGACTAACTGAAAGAGAAATGATTTTAAGAGGGTTGAGGGTGGAGAAATAAAAAGAGTAGGGAATGGAAATAAGATAAAGAAAGATAGAAAATAAAATTTACATGTATAAATAAAAAAGGGAAGGAAGAAGGCAGAATGGAGTAATAAAAGGGAGTAATAAAAAGGAGGATAGTATTAAGTTTAAACAAAAATTTGAAAATAATATAGTGAAAAAAACAGGAACAAAATTGGAGAAAAAGATCCACCACAGCAATATCAACAACAGTTGAACAAAGATTAATGTAGGTGGGATGGGAATAAGAAGGAAAAATTAAAGAAAAGCTTATGAGATGTCTAGAGGAAAGAAAAGTGATTTTGAGAAGATAGAGGGAAAAGGAATACCAAGAGTGGGGAATGAAAACCGGGCTAAGCTGGGGAATACTAATATTTAAAACAAAAATAAAGGACAATACAGGAAGAAGACAAAATGGAGTAGGAAAGGGGAATGTTAAAATTTTTAAAGATAAAAATAGTGAGGATCTATAAATAAAAATTGAAGAAATGCAACCACCATATCAACAACCAGTGAGCAGAGATTAATAAAGGGGGAGAGAGAATAAGGATGTTATAAGAAAGGGAAAAAGATTATGATATGACTAATGGCAAGAAAAATGGTTTTAAGAGGATTGGGGGGAATAATAAGAGTATGGAATAAAAACAAATAATAGCAAGAGAAAAATGAAATTTAAAGCAAAAATAAGAAGAAAGAAGAAGGTATAATTGAGTAAAAGAAGGGAGAAGCAAAATATGCAATTTGAAATAAACTAAAATATAAAAGCTAGTGAAATAATAGGCACAAACTTGAAGTAAAAGAAATGAATGTTAAAAAGCTATGCAGGACAGGAAATAACACAAATCATGAAGAAGACCACAGTGGAATTTGTCTCAGTAGAATCCATTGTTTATCACTGTCTTCTTTTTCTGGATCTGCCCCTGGTAATGTCAGATGGTGTCCTAAGTCTGGCCCTAAGCAGCCTGTTCCAGATTACAAGTGATCTACAGTGTGTGGCTGTCTGCTTCATATCTGGCTAGTCCCTGCTTCTTTTCTATCAGCCCTGGGGCCCAGGAGTGGTTCATTTAGTAGCTCAAGAGAACTGCCAGTACTTTCTCCACCTGCTACCAGAGGAGGCTCCTAGTGTGACTGGGAGAGTGGGAACCCTATGTCACCCCCACAGGGCACTGTTCAGTCTTCATGGAAGATAGTGAGAGCATTTCCCTCATCACACATCTTGGTTTGTCCCAGATTCTTTCCAATTATGAATGGTTTCTGGTGAATTAGCTGTCCTTTTCCTGTAAGGGGCCAATCTGTGTAAAAAGGGAAGCTCTTTCTTGCTTGGCACAGACAGCAGCTCTGTCTAGGCAGCGAGGCTGGGAGGAGCCCTGAACAATCCTTGTTGTGCCTGTCGCTAATCTCTAAGCCTTGATCCCGAGGAACATTGTTGCTCATAGTGTCTGATAAAGGGCCCTTTCAGAGCTTTGTCTTTCTCCTGTGGAAATGCACCCAGCTGGGGGCTCCTAAAGCCTGGCCTCACTCATGTGCAGAACCTGTAATCCCTCCCATGGGGTTTGCACTAGCATGTCTGTGAGGGGACCTGCCTGGCTGCAGCCGATCTCTGGCATTCAGCTCCTGGCCATCCAGTCCCCAGCCTGCCTCTCTGTCATTGGAGACTCAGCCTGAACTTTCCACTATATATGGTCCCCTGCTCACCAGCCATGCTGGGTTGGGTCCCACTGTCCCTTCAGTGTGACCCTATCCCTCTAAGTTCTTTGTTTGCATGGCCGCTGTGCATGTGCACACATGCATACTAGCACTGGGTTCCTGCCAACTCTCGAGTCTTGCCTCAGCTCCTCTTTTAAAAGTTTCTCTGTGGCCCCCACACTGCAGTGCTAGCCCTGGGAGGCAGATTCTCAATGTGCTCTCACCCCCACCCCACCCAAATCACTGTCTCTCTTGGTCAGGGCTGGCCACAGCCTGTTAGAGCCTCTGGAAACTTTAGATAGAGTTTCTCTCTGGAGATCTCCCAGATGGCAGTGGGAAGGGTCACACAGCAATACCTTAACATAGGGTGGTGGTGGGGTGCACTTGCTGCGCTTGCTGCACTCACCATATCCTCCACTGGCTCTCATTAGCATTGGGCAGGCCCAATCCCATCTCTCTCTGCTCCCTGGTCTCACAGCTCCTGAGCCCCTCCATAGGCACCCCTACCCCACCTTAGAATTTGCACAGCCAGAGGGGTGGGCTGAGCTGTGGGTAAATGACAATTGCTCTGCTTAGGAGAGCCTGGGCTCTCTGCTGCCAAGAGCCCTGCAGGCTGACAGGCTCTTGCCCACTCGTGCACACTCCCCTCACTCTCGTCCATGCATGCACTCACTCACACATGCTCTCACTCACTGTCTACTAGATTTTCGAGTTGGTTGATCTGTGGCTCAGCTGCAAGATCAGCCCAAACCTGGAAGCAAGTGGATGAGGCTTCCAGCTACTCTGCTGCCATCTTGGATCTCCTGGTTGTTTTTATACATTCTACTTCTCATTTTGTTTGTATTTTCCTTGAATTCTTGAACACATCTACACTAGCTGTTTACATTCATTTTCTGTTTCTGTGTCACAAACTACCACAGATTTAGTGGCTTAAAACAACACTCATTTATCTCATAGTTCTGTACTCAGAAGTATGGGTGGGCTTAGCACAGTTCTCTCCTGAGGCTCTCCCAAGACTAAAGTCAAAGTGTTAGCCATGCTGGGCTATTACCTAGAGGCTCTGGGGAAGAATCTACTTCCAGGCTCATTCAGGTTATTAGCATAATTCAGTTCCTTGCAACTGTAGGGCTGATATCTCTGTCTTCTTATTGGCTGTCATCCAGCTACTAGGGCTGCTCTCAGGTATGCCATTTGGCTTCTTCTTGCTCAGCAACAGAGAACCTCACATGTTGAGTCCCACTCACACTTAGAATCTCTCTGGCTTACTCTTTTGCAGTCAGCCAAAAAAAAGTTTCTGTATTTAAAGAATTTATGTGATTAGGTCAGGCTCACCTAAATAATCTCTCTCTGAGTCAACTGATTAATAACCTTAATTATATCTGCAACACTTCTTTCACCATATTTTATAATATGATCATACAGACTATTTTGGAATTCTGTCCACCACACTGTTCTATTGTACTTGTCTGTTGATTCCAAAATATTTCATTGTTATATCTGTTTTTATTGACTACATTTTTTTACCTGTCTTTTCACATACCTTATAATGTTTATTGGATTCTACAAAAGTAAACATAACATGGTGATGTGTCTACACTTCACTTCCTTTAAAAAGTGTTAGATTTTGCTTTGGCAGTTATTAAGTCACTTGCAGATCAACTTGATCCTTTTGAGGTTTGTTTTTAAGACTTTTTTGGGTTGATATTTAGCCTTGCTACTAAAATGTAACCTTTCTGGGTCTCTACTGAATGTTCTGAGTATTCAAGATCTCTTCCCTATAGAAGGTCAGAATTCCACTGTCTCCCAACTCTGTGTGAGCTCTGTTACAGTTTCCCCATAGTTCTTGTATTCCTGAGATCCCAGCTCCTCATCCTATGTTTTCACAGTTGTTTGTTGAGCCAGAATTCAAGGGACCACCATACAGATTTCTGGTCCTCTCTCTTTTGAGTAACTACTTTCTGGTACTTTTCTCTGCAAATTAGAACCTACTTAGCCTCCCTGAACTCTGCTCTCTGTCCCCTCAAATTACACAATCTGCAATGCTCAGCTTTGGGTCTGAAAAATAGCACTAGGCAGAAAATTAGGACATTTTTGGCATTCTCATCATTAGTTTTCCTTCTTCAAGGATCACCGTCCAGAACTGCAGGTTACCAATGCCTTAAAAGAGTTATTTAGTATATCTGTCTAACTTTCTAATAATTGGCAATAAGAGGGAAAGTCTGAGGTCAATTACTCCATCATGACTAGAAGCAGAGGTCTTCAATGAATGGCTGAATGAATGTCTGTAAGAGCTTAGTTGCTACCTTCTCCCAACAAAAGTTAAACTTGACTCTAATTCTGATGCTTTTGCTTTTTTATGTCATGGGATGTCCTGAGGAATGGAAAAATCAGAATCTTTATAGGCCTCTAAAGAACTTACATGGCTAAGACACTAGCATTAACTTGTGTTACATAATTTCAAAGCAGATGTAATCATGAGGAATTGCCCCACATTACAAAGAATCAAAGCTTGCAAAGAACATGAGTGACTATCCTATGCAATATTGTTTAAATATTAATGAGGTATGGATATTGGCCTTATAACACTTATTTAGACAGAGAGAATTGTCCAATATTTTGAACACTTTAAGAATATATTTAAAACATCTCTGTTGACTATGTTGACTAAGGCACAAAATCTCATTTGGATTGCCATGTTCAGATATGATGAAAATGTAGCTATTATAAAATATACTATACTAGTAATTAACAAATCAAATGATACCTCAGCTGACTGGGTTAAAGTGTACACTGATGCCATACTTGAGAACCAGGAAGGAAGACATGACCTTGGCTCACTCAAAATGAGGTGCTGAACTTGAACTAGATTCATGTGTTGTACTTGGCAGTTTCAGGGTTTAGGGGTGGGGAGCCATCTGGTCTGAAGTGAAAGCTCAATAACTACAACAGGACATGACACAGGGTAGAGTACTGGTAAAGACAAGGCAGCTTGTTTGGGACTATAAGCTACAGTAAAGGTATCTATAGCCACATGAAGACCTAGATGGCTAATTGAGAACAGACACACCCTACCTCTAGTATGTACTGTGCTTGCGAGCATGGTCAGGGGAAGAAAACAAGAGTTGGATAAATGAGTACCTATTGTTCACTGGACATACCCTGAACATGCTTTACCTAGGAGGAATAATCATGGAAACACTCTGTGGTTAGGGATCAGAGTCTAATACACAGACAGGCAATAGAAAATAGTACTTAAAATCATGGTTTGTGAACGTAGACATGGGTGTGAACCCTGCCTCTGTGCCCACGGGGTAAGTGGTAGAGTGGATGAAATATATACACTTTGGAGATAGAATTCCTGGCTTCAAATTTGAGTTCTTGTGCTTCCTAGCTTTATTTCCTTGGCAAGTCTCTTTAAAAACTCCGTGCCTCAATTTGTTCACCTGATAAATAGAAGTGATGATACTAATATCAACCTTATATGTGTTGGAAATTAAGTAAATTCTTGCTTTATTATGAGGATTTTAAAAATCAACATGTGTCAACCATTAGAGCAGTACCTGGAGCATAGTAAATGTCAGACATGTTAGCTATTATAATTATTTTTTGTGTAAAATTAGGGTAAGACTAATAATGGTCTCTTGTTTATAGAGTTGACACAGAGATTAAATGAGTCACTGCCTACAAGCTGCCTATTATAGTGCCTAATAGACAATAGGTGCTGAATGAAAAAGAATAAATTTTGCACATTGGTTGTTAATTCAAGAAATCCATGAGGTTCAACCAGCAGGTTCAAATGCCTCCATTGCCCACAGATAAGAAAGTCTCAAGGATACAAAGGTGTAATTCTTCCCAATCATAAAACAAACTCCACTACTTTAGAAACACTACTCAGTTTAAAGAGATAGAATATTACACCTTATATATTTTATATGTGGTATATACATATATATGCTGTATTTCTTATCATAAGATGAACATAAATTGTTTTTAAGACAATTTAAAAAATTATTAGTTATAGTCAAGAATTCTTAATTTTTAATTTTACCTCCCACTCAACTAGTCATTTGAAGTCATTATCATTTGATATCATATGCTCAAGGTCTGGGTTCACATCAAGAGCTAACTCTAAGACTATTACACTCCATGTCATAGTGTTCTTAACTTTCTATAGTTCATTCTTATGAATCCAAGGATCAGTAGCTATTTGTCTTTTAATTATCTGGTTATCTTTAGCAGTAACAATTTAAATTAGCATCCTCAATTTCAAAAGACCCTATTCAAATGAACTACTAGCTTAAGGAAAGAATGGAATATAACTGGGTGTCAAAAGGAAATGTTCAAAGGCAAAGCAGCTTCAAGCATTACTGGATCCAGGGTGTGAGATGACCTCATCAGGGCTTTACTTTGTCTTTGATCTGTTTCCATGTGGGTCGATTTTATTTTCATACAGGTTTATTCATGTGATGGGAAAGAACCATTCAAGAGAAATAGTTCTGCCTTCTTTAAGTATCCATATTTCAGCTTGCAAGTTCTTTATCTGTCCTTACCTTCTTTATTGATGATTCAGCCTCACCTGGGGAAGTAAGTGATCACTTCTACCAATACCTGATGTGTGCCTACATTGAGTTTGGGTATGTGATGCATTAATATTAACAACTCCATCTCAATTCATGGACACTGAGAGGGGTTCTTTCCCATAGGAATGGCTGATGATGTTACCAAAGGAATAGCAGGAACATTTCACCCTCTATCAACTTAGGGGCTGTACAGAATATAGAGTTTGTTTGTGTGGTTTTTAATAAGATGGCACCAGGAAAAAGATGCTAGGTAAGTGACACAAGACGTCTACTACAAATAAATATGACAGGAAAACAAAACAGATGAACTAGAAAATCTTTTTTCTTTCTCTCTCTGCAAGATAATGTGACCTCCACTTAGCGGCGCAAATCAAATGTAAGACTGTGTATGTGGGGGAGGGGGTCTGTGGATGACGACCTACATGTAGAATGGGAGAATAACTCAAGTATATTAGCAACCAGGATAGCTGCAGTTAAGGAGGACAGCTTTGTAAATTACAAATTAGATTTAAATAGAGAGGGAATTGGCAGTGGAGACATTTTCTGTGTAAGATGACGGGCAGGGGAGAACAACAAAGAAAATAAATAAAACTTAGATGATTAAGAAAACACAATTCTAAGAATATAAATTAGGACTGAGCCCTTAACTTTAATTACATATTTTCATTAATTCCTAAGGATAGATCACTGATCACACAGAACCAAACATGTGAACACATTTTATAATGTATCATCTTTGTGCCTAAAACTAGATTCTTCTCCAATTAAATATAACATTAGAACAAAGGCTGGCCCAGTTTTAGATTAACCATTTTTACACAAATATTTCCCATTCATACAATCTCAAAAAATAAATACTGTGTCACCTATTAGTTCCAGATCATTTGCATCATTTTCCCAGTTATCCGGTAACAGATTACTCTTTCTCTTTGGTTCAGGTGGTATGCATGCCTGGCGTCTGAACCTCCTTAGCCAGTCTATTCAGTAGCCTCAGTTACTGGGCCAGGAATGAACATTTGACTCAGGAAGAATTAATTAAAGCCTCCCTTTAGAGTTGGTCAAGAGATTTAAGGTTAGAGTATTCAATAATATGTAATTTTGTAAAACAAAATTATTAGTAAATCTACTAGCCATTCTTTATGTTCTAGAAACTGCATACTGTGATTAAGAGGACAACAATTTATCTGCCATTGTTTCTGCTCTGCCATTTTATATCGCAGTCACTGCTGAATGAAGACAGTGGGAAATGGCAAAACCAGTTCTGAATCATTGAACACATGAGTGCTCCTTACGTATAAAACACCATTCTAAACATTGTCCAAGAGAAAAGATAAATAATACCCAGCCCTTACCCTCAAGGATCTTACAACCTGGCAGGGGAAATAAGACATGCACACAGATGACTGCAATAAAACGAAGGTAACGATTGATGCCAGATGTTTAGGGAGAATGAGCAGAGCAAAGAGAGAGCGCAGAATAAGGCAACATTCAACAGTCAGCCAAGATATAGTTATTGAGCAATTGCAAGGTATGAAATGAAAATGGGAGAGGTGAACATGGATCCAGACATGAGCAGGAAAATAAACCAAGTGCTCTTACTTGCTACTTAGCTCTCTCTCTACTTTTTGTTACCAAGTTCCTAATAAATAGAGTAAATTTAAGACTTAATAGGGGCATAGTCTCTGTCAAATATAGCCTGAAGTACTGATACTTAAATATTAGGCTCATAGTACTTGCATTCCTAAGTATTCCCTTTCTATTGCTTTGTTTGCTTCTTTTTATCTTTCCAAATTAGCTGATGCTACCTTCACCAGTTATCTATTTCAGCTGTCCGATGCTTTTTGATCTGGTGCATTAGAACAGGTGAATTAAAAGAGGATCTCTTTGTCCTCAATCAAGATTAAGAAAATATTATATAATTGAAAAAAAATCCAGAGGCAATCTTTCAGGCAAGGCTGAATCCAGGAGTTAGCATCTTTTAATTAGGCTCCTACTTATCTACCCCCATTCCTCTTTCTCTCTCCCTCTTTTATATCTCTTATTATGGGATTCAAATATCTCCATGTTGATGTGGAAAGCTCCTGGCACAACTACAGGCTTATTATCCTCATAGCTCCCGGGCTAGCAGGAAGGAGCAGGGCCATCACAGCATAAGACTGTGAAGGTGTGCACTTAGGTGGCAGGGCATCACATCTAAAAGTAATTGATAACCACATTGTATACACAGGTAGAGCAGTGTATTAAATACAGCACATTTTTAAGTCTACACAGGTAAATTAGTGTAAAAAGTACAGCTCTTTATTTTTAAGATAGCAGTAAAATGTTATAATATTTTCTGAAAGATATAAAATGTTTTAAGGATAGGGGGCCCCCATTTTCCCCCCAAATCATGCACAGATTGTCTATTGGATAGGGGTAACTCTGTGTTAGTTCTCTAGTTACCTCAGCAAAGTCCAGGGATTAGTCCTGGGTGGTTCTCATTGAGTTCGATTCTCATTCTTAATCTCATACTCACTATAACTAGAAGAATCCCATGTGCTGACTAGCTGAGGCTGGATTATGGGGAATGGTGTCTATTTTTCTCAAACTTTAAGTATTGATATGTGGAAAAAGGGCATATCCAAAAATAAACTGATGGTCTTGACTGTTTTTAGAAGAAAGAAAAATAGATGGTAGGCAAGAAAAAAAGTCCTCTATACCAGGATATGTTTATAATATTCTTTGGATATCAAGAAACTAATCTACATATAAAGCAGCAGAGTATTTTGGCCTAAAAAACGGCACCATGGCCAAAAGCGCATGGCCTACTGGGGACACCAAAAATAACCAGAATTACCATCTGGAGGGTGGGCTCCTTGTAGTACAGGCTTCCCCAGCTAGGTGAGTATTCTAGGAACCCATCTGTATCAGCGCACCAGCTGGCATTGTGAGAGGCTGTGTTTGGCTTCAGTGATTTTTTTTTAAGACTCAGTGCCTTTGCCCATTTCATGATGGGTGATTTACAAACACATGTGCCCACACTGCGCTGAGTGTTCAGCAGTTTTTGGCCAAAAATGGCATGACCCCCTTGCCCCACCCTCCCTATTCAACTGATCTTGCCCTGAGCAAGTTTTTTGTTTGTTTCCCTGGATTAAAAAAAAAAAAAAAAGCCCTCAAAGGAAAACATTTTGCTGTTATGGATGGGGCAAAGCAAAAAATGGCAGAAGCACTAAAAGGCACCAGAATTGATGAGTTCAAAAACTGTTTTGAGCAGTGGAAAAACATCTTGATAGGAATATGGCATCAAATGGAGAGTACTTTGAAGGTGATTAAGGCTTAAACATGTAAAAATAAATACAATTTTTTTAAATAAATAAATTCCAGGGTTTTTGCTTCCCCTTGTATTTTAACAGAGGGTTTGGGAGTTAAAAGGTAACTTGGAGAGCATCCAATTCAATCCCATCATTTTATAGATGAGGAAACTAAAACCAAGGCATGGGAACAGAAATGCCAAGGAGTACACAGGTAGTTGGTGGCAGAGACAAGCAACTATCTGTCTACTGACTTTTGGGGGTGGATGTGTGTGTGTGTGTGTGTGCGCGCGTGTGTGTGTGTGTACAAGGTCATCTTTAGTACATTAACAATAACAACAACAAAAAGTATAGTCTTATTTCTGGTTTTCTCTCTCCCTTAATTCTGTGGAATATAGTTTTGCTGCACTAGAACAGAAAGCTCATGAAGAGCTGAGTTAACCTTCCTAATTCCACTCTGGTTCCCAAGGACAGAGACATTACCTTTCTTTATATAGGAACTAGGGCCACTTGTTGCATTAATGGGCCAAGTTTGGGATGGGACTGCGGGGACACCTTTGAAAAACAGCTTCTTAATTGCAATGCAACCTGCTCTGACATCCTGATTTTGCTCCAACATCTCCAGTTAGAGAAAGAGAGACAGGCACCCAGAATCATTGAGATTTCTTTCTGCTCCTCTTTCTTCCTCCTACTAGCACCTCTTTTCTGCTGTTTCCTGCCCTTGAAAACCTGTTACCAGCCCAGGAGTGTCTCTGGAAATGGGTAGGAGGGAGTTTACACCTGTCAGCGCCAGCGAAGAAAGTGCGCTCTGCAGAGTTCTCAGTCCTCCATCAATTGAGATGAAGTGAAGAAAAGGAGCAAGTGTGAGGTTTCCGCCACAGATTTAGTGGCGACTTCGGTTAGTTCATCCGGCTCTGGCCCCAGAAAACCTTGAGGACCAAGAATGTAGTACTTCCATTCCTAACGTTTCTTGTTGGCGTGTTTTCCTACAGGCTAGCCCAGTTCCTTGGCCTGAGTAAAAGGTTCTGTAAGTCATGAATCAGGGTCCTGCGGGTATGTACGTTCTCCTTGAGAAAAACTGGCACAGAATGATCAGCAGTAGAGAGGGTCTTTCCTTTGCCTTCCATCACTGGTTTTTCCACCTTGCGACTCCCAGGCGTTCCCCCGGAGCTGCGAGCCGGGGCTTCGGACTTCAGGCTGGGAGCTGTCAGCACCAGACATCCCGGCCCCATCCCAGGGCTGACGCCACTCCTGTGTGAGTGCAGGCGGGGGAACAAGAGGCGTCTGCGGAGAGACAGGAGCAAGAGCGCATCCCTTGCCGGCGGCGACCAGCAATCCCTAGATTCCCTGGGGACCGAGAAACTCCCATTCGCAAGCACTCCCCTACAACCCCCCCCGCCCGGCCAACAGCCCACCCATGCCCCCCCCCTCTTACTCAGCACGCAGCCCCTCCCTGCGTGATGATGCAAACCAGTGGGGAGGGCGGGCACTGGGAAGGGTGGGGAGAGACCGAGAACTAGCGAGGGAGGGAGAGAGTGGGAGGAGGAGAGGGAGCCGAACGACCATTTAAAGCGATAGCAATCCGTGCCCTCTCCCCAGTGCTGGGCTGTTGAAGAGCGCGAGCGGCTAGTCGGAGAGCGCGAGCGCGGAGCGCCGGCCGGCGAACCGAGAGCGCACGGCGCCCCAAGCTGGCTGGCGCCGCGGGACCCCCCACACTCTCCGGTCGTTCCTCCCCGGACGTACTCACCCTCCGTGCCAGCAGGAACCCCTGGGCTTCCCCGCAGGAGCTTACCCCAAGGGGCCTGGACCCTGGTGATCCCGCCACGGTCCCCTCCAGCGCCGCCGCCGCCAACGCCACCGCAGCAGCCGGAGCAGCATGGTCCAGCTGGGGAATCTGCTCCGCGTCCTGACTTTGATGAAGTTCCCCTGCTGCGTGCTGGAGGTGCTCCTGTGCGCGCTGGCGGCGGCGGCGCGCGGCCAGGAGATGTACGCCCCGCACTCTATCCGGATCGAGGGGGACGTCACCCTCGGGGGGCTGTTCCCTGTGCATGCCAAGGGTCCCAGCGGAGTCCCTTGCGGCGACATCAAGAGGGAGAACGGGATCCACAGGCTGGAAGCGATGCTCTACGCCCTGGACCAGATCAACAGCGATCCCAACCTGCTGCCCAACGTGACGCTGGGCGCGCGGATCCTGGACACTTGTTCCAGGGACACTTATGCGCTCGAACAGTCGCTCACTTTCGTCCAGGCGCTCATCCAGAAGGACACCTCCGACGTGCGCTGCACCAACGGCGAGCCTCCAGTTTTCGTCAAGCCGGAGAAAGTAGTTGGAGTGATTGGGGCTTCGGGGAGTTCGGTCTCCATCATGGTAGCCAACATCCTGAGGCTTTTCCAGGTAGGGGGGCGCTTCCTCAGGGGCAGAGTGCGCCTTACTTCCCCGCGTTCTTTGTCCTAAAAAGCTGGTTTTGACTCCGGGGGTGCCGGGTCAGGGGAGCCTTCGTGCATTTTCACCCTGGAGATCCTGCCGAATCCCTTCCACCTCACCCGAGGAGGTACTTTCCCTGCTTGGTTCTTTTCCCTTCCATCTCTCCCCTGTCCGCGCTTCACTCCATCCGGCTTGACATCCTGGATTTATGGCCCCATTTACAAGAAGCAATCTGTGAAAAACAAGGCGATGATTTAAATAGCTTTGCATTAGAGTGAAATATGGTCCGAAAACGGCTTGTAAAAGTGCCGGGCTCCCGTGAGAGCCGGTTAGGCGCATGGACTGTGAAAGATGAGAAGACGCCTCGAACCTGGGCATTTCTCAACTCCCCAGCTTCCCAGCCCCAAGCCTCCCGGCAAACCGTGGTTACCTCGGAAAATTTGGAGAAGAGCTTAGGGAGGCACTACTTAAACTGAGGGCTAGGTCTTCACCTACATGTGGATGGTAATTGCCCACGTCTCTTGGGTTGCATTTCCCCCGACCTGTAGCCTGCCTCCGCGAGGGCATGGGGGAAGGCATGGGGACGTTCCCCAGGCGGGGAGATGCCACCCGCAGACGTGACCCCCCTGGTGATTTGCTGTGAGCAAATGTTTGCACAGTCTAAATGGCATTTGCAATCCCGGCTACTGGCAGGAGCTGGGCGATCAGCTTTCTAGTCCTGCCACTTCAGAGCCAGAGATGAGCTCATGCTAACTGCGAAACAAGATCGCTTTCGCTGCCTCCTCCCTCCGCCCGTCCTTTCCCAAGACCTCCCTCGCGCAGCCCCCAAACCCTAATCCTCCTTTCCTAGGACAATTCCTGGACCCGGGCGAGGAAGCACCTGGAGCAAGGCAGTGAGTGGGGTGCGCAGAGCAAGGCCGGGCGGTCCCTCGGCTCAGGGCGCCGGAGGGCCATCGCGAAATTGGAGGAAGGCGGATGGGGCAGCTGAACGGTGGGTTCTACCGCAGTGCTCCCACGCCGGCCGCTCCCGCAGCCTCTGTCCCGGGGCTCCTTTGCTGCCCTGGGTATAAATGGATGGCTTTTGGGTTAAGAAATTGAGTTTCAGGGTCTGCGTGATTGTGGGTTCCCTTCTTTTTCCTCCATATTCCTCTCTAAGTACCTTTCTTTCCTCTTTCTCCCTGCTTTGTTTTTTCTCTATTTCCCCCCCTCCCTTTCAATTTCTGCTTCTCTTCTCCCCAACCCCCACCTACAAGTTTTGTGTCCATCTGTGTCTTGAGATGATCCCTTCCTAATGCCCAGCTCTCTCCCTGCGTGGTAGTACCCAGACCCAATCAATCCCTTCTCCAGATGTTCCCGCAGACTCTGGTGCCCTTCTGCTCCCGTATTAAAGAATTGGCTCTCTCTCAAGTGCTTTTCCTAAGGGTGTCAGGTTTCTGAGGGGACTCTGTGAGAGTCAAGCTGTGACCACATCAGCTCCCCGAAGAGTGAAGTTTGTTTTTGCGCCGGAAGGAGGGGTGCCTTCCAAGGCTGCAGCCCGGTGTGGCTTCTCGGATGTCTGAGCCTCCCTAACACCTCCTGAGTATGCCATTTTGGAGATCACTAGATGTTTGCAAACCCAAGGGTGCTCTGGGCCCAGGCAGCCTTCACTCTGACTTGACACTTTCAGGAAGAGCTTGAGTTGTTGAAAGCAAAACCCAGAAAGAAGTGCTTCCATTAATCCCTGAGCTTAAAGCTACACAACTTGAGGGAGCAGTGCTGAGGGTGAGGATGAGGTCAGAAATCACCTGAGAACCCCTGGGGCAAATCACAGGTTTTTTCCTGAGCCCTGGGTGTGGATGGTGTGTTTGGTGTTTCTTAGCATTTTTAAATTATTTTGCTGCCTGTTTCTGCCCTTGTTCAGAGCATGGCAGTACTGCAGATACGTCTGTCAGAAAAAAAAAGAGTGAAATGTTAAAGTCAAGAGAGAGACTGCACACTAGGTTGAAGGACTGTGTTTGTTAAAAAAAGGTTCCAGAGGGAGCTGATTCCTCTTCCGGAGTGTGAATCTGAGGCACTTGTGAGGAAAGAGAGCTTGCCTTACACTTAGTTCCCCATTCCCTGAGCTGGGAAGGAAAGGAACCAAATGCTAGAGTTAGCAGTGTGGGCTGGGAGTAAAGCCATTCAGAGAAAACTGTCATTTTCCTCTAATTTGCAAATTGCAGATTTTCATGTTGGATTGAACAGCTGAGGAGAGAAGGAGCCCCCAGCTTTCACCTGCATTAATTAAGAAGAGGCTGGCAGTAGGAGGAATGCACCAACTTATAGACCATGCTGCAAGCTGGATATAACCACTGGTGTGGGCATTGGTTAACAATTGCCCACGCTGGAATATACAGCGGCCTTTTTTTTTCATGTGATCTTAGAGGCTCTTGGCATGCAATCAAACCCCTAGGTTCCCAGACTGTGTAAGCCTGCAAAATGAATAAGAGGATAGTGGCATACAGACCCATTGTTCAAAGGCACAGTCAATTTAGGGAGAGGAAGAGAACAGTGGGTGAATCTTCTCTGGGATTGCTGGGTTCAGCTCATTTAAAATTGTCCTATAAAACAAAAACTCCTTTAAATGATTGAAATCTTAGCTCTCCAGAGTTCTGAGTTTTCTTCTCCCCAGTCCCTGTGGGTTGCTGTGGGGACCAATCCAAACCTATCATTTGAGACAAAAGTATATGGGGGGATAAGCTTCTAGGTTTGGGGAAGGAATGCTTAGTGACTTAAATGGGGGCTAAGCACTGGGGGGCAGGAAGGAGTAACGGGATAGTAATAGATAAACCAATGTTGCTGCTGCCAGCAAAGCCCGGAATGAAGGTCTTCCCTGGCATTTAGGGCCTAGGCAAGAATGACTACTCGGATGTAGATAGTGTCTATGATTTCAAATTCTCACTTGCCTGCTGGTGTTCCACACCAAAGATAGAAGCTGAGCAAGTCCTTTCTCTCTTTCTTCTCTTTCTGCACACTGAATTGGTTAATAAGTGACATGTCAGAGGACAGGAATCATATTCAGTGAGTCTTTCAAATCCAGGAATTTGAGGCTAATGAAATTAGTGTGTGGCCAGGGCTCTGCCAACTACAATTAAGTCACTGTAACTGCCCTGCGATACATTTTCAGCCTCAAAGAACCATTGGGGATGAATTGCTAGAGAATTGTTTCTGAACCTATACAAAATAATGCTCTCTAATGCTAAGAAAGATTAAGTGTAGATTAATATGGACTATGAGTAATATATTTTTAAAATAATTAGAGAGTGGTGATGGCTAACAGTGGAGAGCTTATATAATATTGTGCACAGGGGCTAAATCCCCGACCACTGTTTTACAGGCTACAAGTAAGATATATTTTAGTGGAAAGTAATGGGAATGTTTTTATCCAAGGCTTCTCTGTTATTGACTTGAGAGCAAATACTCTGAGAGTATAAATTACTCTTGCTACATCCTGACTCTGAATGAACAATATTTCAGTGTAGTGTCATAGTCTGAGCTGTAGACTTAGAATTGAATGGCATCTGCTTCAGTTTTCTTCCCTCAAAAGCAACTAGATGGAAAACTGGTCCACTTAACCCTTGTTGGAGCATACTGCAATTCTGAAAACATGGACTTTATACCATAGATGAAATACATTTGTAAATTTGTAAATGGATTCTTTCTGGCCATTGAAGCTTGAATATTATCTCAAGCTTTTGGGACAACATTTTATGTAAAAGTGCCTAATAGTATTCTTTCTTATCTGCCTATCTATCTATCTATCATCAATCATTTCTATCTATCTATCATCTATCTATCTTATGTAATTAGACAGAAGTGGGTACCTGGTATGGTGTGGTATTACTATAGTGTATGTTTTTAAAGCAAATCTAACCTCCTTTTAATATTTCATAAATATAGGTGTCAGTGCCATTTAGAATAGTATCTATAACAATCTCTGCCTCCACATTTACTGTGTTTCAGGAAATTTACCTAACAGATGGTGAGTGGGCAATTTTTAAAGGGACATTTTTTAAAAAGGCAGAGGGGGAGGGAAAAGATATAAGCACATACTATATTTGAAGATATCTTCATGTGTATTTTATGTGTATATACTCATACAATGAGGATGTCTTTGGACATTTTTTTCTTCAAGAATCATTGAAATCATGGATGCCTGTAATTTAACTTTAAAAACATTAAGAGTTTAACAAATCATAAGTGTTCTATTTTTATATGTATAGGTTTTGTCATGGATTTAAAAGACTAGCCAGACTACACAAAGTATTCTGTAGTCTCAACCCTACCATTGATTAGCTCTGTTATCCTAATAAGTCACTTACATTTTTTAGGCCTTATCTGATTTTCCTTATCTGGTTATTTTTCTTTAAAATAATATAGTTTCTAGAAGTCTCTGATCTCTTTGTGTTACAATTTAGCTTGGAGAAAACCTGATGTTGTAAAAATCTCATAATGTATTTCCAGTCCCCACTTTGAACATTTGAGTGAGTTTGGGGGAACATGTTAAGGATATATTTTCACATAAACATCTTGGTGAATATTTAGCTGATTTCTCATATTTTGACTTTTCCCTTATTCTTTTATCAGTGTGCTCCTTAATGATATATATTAAGGTTAGTGATAAGGGAAATGACCTCCTAGTTCAACTTACTACATGGTATGACATAGGGCAGTGAGTAAGAATGATGGTGTTTATAGTAGCAGATATAGCTTACATTACTTAGTGTCCTATACCTTTTTATCTTGCAAAAACACCAGGCTTTCCTTTTGGAAAACAGAGGGCCTCCTCCCTGACCCCAGGGATGATTGGTTCAGCTGCAAGCATCTGACCTTGGCTTGGCCTATCAGAATCCTCCTCAAAACTTTTCTGTCAAAGAGAAATTGACAAATTATCTCTTCTCTCTGGAATTTCTAAGCTGTGGAGATATGACTTTGGAAATCCCGGTGATCATCCAACACAACAAGAGACTTTATGTGGAAAAAAAGTCATGCCGTGGAGAGTAGGGCTGAGTGATGGAGAAGCCAGAGCTCTGTTGGTATTCTGGAACTCCTAAATCCAATGAACTCTAACTGCATCCCTGAACTTCCAAAGTCTAGTACTTTAAAAAAAAATTTTTTTTTTAAGGTTTTCTTTCAGCCATATTGAAAACAATTGAAATTGTCATAGCTACAACAGTGGATTTCCTACGTTTATGTAGGGTTCACTGACTAGAATTCAAGTGAACAATAACATCTGATATTTTCTTTACTTTAAATATAACTCTTCTAGCCCAGGTTTGGGATGTTCAAAACTATGCATCCTTCCCCACTCTTCCCAACATTTACTGTTTTAGCTTTAAGCATTTCCCATCTTTCCCATCTTGTTGCAGTTGAGAGAGAGGGCAAACACTTTCTGATGTAAACTCTAGCCTCTAGGTCCTCTGGAAGCTTTAGAATGATTCTTGGTTTCTTTCATTAAAGCAAATCATCTGTTGATGTCCCCAGGGCACAGAAGCATTTTCATGGCATAATGGAGTATAGAGTACATTAAACTCCTGGATCAGTCTACAGTAAGCATCAAGCCTAACTCTACTTCTCATCCACTTTTACTTTAAAAGGCAAAAAAGAATAGTTGTAAACACATAATCCAAACAGCTAAAATGCATATATGTTTACTATTTAAGAGGACATTTATGCAACATATAGTCATATTAATTAATTCATGAACTTTGGTCAATTGGCACAGTAAATATATGTTTTATGCACTTAATAAAAACACAAAATTATACAATCTTTTTGTAGGTAAATATTTATCTGAGAAGAGTACTGTGCTAACACACTTAATATTATGTTATTTCCATGTTCGACAAGTAACCTCATTTCAGTTATATTTACTGCTAAATGTTTCTTGGATCGAGATTATAAGGTCAAAAATAAAATATATGAGATTACAATGACAGGGCACATACCTTATTTTAGGAGATCAGAGGTTCTTATTTCTTTTCAACAATAGTAGTAGTGACCATAATAATAATAATCTGAGTCCTAACTATGTGATGTACTATAAATACTTCATCTCATTTAGTTTTTACAATAGTCCTGCAAAGGGCGTATGTTCATCCCTATTGTACAGCTGAAGCAAGTAATTCTTATAACCCAAAATCACGTAGCAGGTGTCAAAGTCTAGCTTTAGATTTAGATTTGTCTGACAATACCCAAGTTGTTAACCACTAAGCATACTGCTCAGTTGTTATACAAATGCAGAAGTGCTTAAAATGATTATAGATTTGTCTACCCTGGAATTATAATGGCTTAAAGACATCAAAGAGGCTGATTGCTTAACCACATCTGTTTACAGAAAGATATAATATTTTCAGTTCTAAAACAAGATTAACTCTGTGGATCCATAGAAACTTGAGCATACAAATCCTTACCTCCAAATAAAAGATGCTTGTTCATCATTCAACAGGTATCCTTGTGTGCAGGCAATAAATATATAGCAGACTTCTCATTCAAATAAATGAGAAAAGATGTCTCTCTTTGTCCTGATTCAATGCCCATTATTATGGATTATGTTGGCTCTACCTAAACCTTATTTCATTCACTCCACTCTTTCTACAGACCTCAAGTGGGCAAATCCATCATTCAGATATATGTGCAAAATGAGGGAACTGTATTAATACAATTGCTGAAAGTCAAGTTGATAGAGCACATGAAATACATCCTAATAAATGCAACATTAATGTTTGTATGGGCTGCTAAGTGAGTAAGGGAATTTAAAATTGAATGGATTATTTTTTTTCTGTTGCTATAACAGTGCTGCAGTGTCATAGTTTTATAATTGATCATTTACAGAATTCTCTATCTCCATTGTGTGGCTGCTGATTTTTTCTCTTGGTCTTGACAGAAGATAGCAAGAAAGCCACATCAAAGGGCTCAACCTGCTTTCCTGCATTATTGTTTAGATGTAAATATTTATATTTATTAAAGTACTATTTAAACATTTTTACAATGTTTTTAAATGGATTATGTTCTGAAGGTATTAGCATAGGCAGATATAATGCAGGATGCTTTCTAGTAGAAAACATACTTCTGTCAAAGAACTTATCAAAATTTTTAGGTATGGCTTAAGAGTAAAATTGAGAAGTTAGACCTGAATTTAAGTTTATACATAATGCTTATTACATGTACATGTGTGATCAAACAGGTACCATACCTCTCTCATTAATTAATTTCCTTATCTTTGAAATGGAGATAATGAAAATGTACTTGCCTGATTGAATAATTTTAAGGATTGCATGTAACATCCATAGAAACATTTTAGCACTGAGTTTAGCATGTGATGAGTATTCAGTACATTTAAAAGTTGTTATTTTATTATTTTTATGCTATCATTAAATGTCACTATTGCTTAAATGTCACTATTGCTAAACTTGCTGTAAAATTATCATTATAATTTATGCTGGATTCCACTTTTCTTTATTTTATACTTTATCTATTTATCTACTTTTAATGATGCTACTCAGTGGAATGAGAATTCCCATGGCACTGCTTAATGCAATCATGATGTCCATGGACCTAAGACAAAAGGGAGACTAAGAGCAGTGGGCCTTGAAGTTGGCCAGCCCAAAATTTGAATTCCATTTTGACCCTTTTCTAGCTATAGAACCTTGAAGACTACTTAAATCTTTTGAGCTTTGCTACTAGCTTCCTCATCTATATTTTTTCCAGAAATATTTAAGTATCTCCATATGTATGGTTCTACATGCTAGCACCTATCAGTAAATAAAATAGAAAAGTGTTTTCCCTCTCTTTTTTTCTTTCTTTCTTCTTTCTCCTCCCTCTCTCCCTCCCTCCCTCCCTCTCTCCCTCCCTCCCTCCCTCTCTCCCTCCCTCCCTCCCTCTCTCCCTCCCTGCCTCCCTCTCTCCCTCCCTCCCTCCCTCCCTTCCTTCCTTCCTTCCTCTCTCTTTCTCTGTTCTCTTACTTCCTCCCTCTCTCCTCTCAGGTCACACTTGTCATGTGGGAACAGATGAGAGTTATAAATAAATCCGATGGTATGTTAAAAGTGGATGAGTGCTATGGGATAAGGAAAGGAATCTGGAGCACTGAAGAGTATTGGGTTGTGAGTGCTGGAGAGGTGTACAGGTGGGTTGTAATTTTAAATAGGGTATTCAGGATAGATTTTATAAGGTGACATTTGAGCAAAGACTTGAAATTTGGGAGTTGTCCAAAGGATTTGGGGGAGGCCACACGCTGAGAGCAGGAATGGCCAGTGTCAAAACTCTTAAGGCAAAAATACACCTGGCAGGTTAGAGGAATTTCCGGGAGGTCAGGATGGCTGAGTTAGTCAGTGGGGAGGATGGGGCAGTAGGAGGGCTTGAGGGCAGAAGTGCGATTGGGTAGATTGGGTAGGTCCTTGGAGGCCATCACAAGAATTTTGTCTTTTACTCTAAATGTAGACAGCCAGTAGTAGGATTTTAGCACAGGTGTTCCTGAAGTTGTCTCTTGTTTTAAAATAATAAGGCTACCTGTGATATTGAGGATAGGGAGAAAGAGTGGAATAAGAATATCAAGAGGAGATTGCCAATGTCTACGAGATAGATGTTGGTGGCTTGAGCCAGGGTATTAGCAGATGTTTCAAGTGGCAGATTTGGACAGTTTGTGACAGCATTTCCTAATAATTGAAGGTGATACGTGAAAAGAAGAATGGGACAAAGGAAAATACAAGATCTGGGGACTGAGCGACTAGAAAGGTGAAGTTCCTGTCACCTGAGATGAAAAAAGCTAAGGAAGAGACACATTTAGGAGACTAAAGATCAGTTTTGGAGAATAAAATTTGAGATGTTCTTTTGAGATCTAAGTAGAGATGTTGAATATAAAGTTGTATGTGCCAGTCTGCAGTTCTGAAGAAAGGTCTAGACTAAGGATACATTTTAATAAATTAAAGATATTAAGAATGATTACATCAAAGTGTCATTGTAAAGATTAAGTGAAGTAATATGATTATCCCTGTGTTCTTAAAAAAATAACAGTTAGCTAAAAATAAAGGTTTGAAATGATAAGAATCTTGTACAATTGACCCTTGTACAACATGGAGTTTGGGGCACCAACCCTCTTGCACAGTCCAAAATCTGCAAATAACTTCTGACTCTTCAAAAACTCAGTGGGTCCTCAGTGCTGCGGGAGATTTGTTCCAGGAACCTCACAAATACCAAAATGCATGGATGATCAAGTCTTTTATATAAAATGGTGTAGAACAATGCATACAGTTGGCCTTCCACCTCTGTGGACTTTCAATCGCAGATAAAAAATATTGTTTTTGATCCACATTTGGTTGAATCTGCAGGTGTGAAACCCCTGGATACTAAGGACTGACTGTATATTTATTGAAAAATATCTGCATGTAAGTGGAACTGTGCAGCTCAAACCTGAGTTAATCAAGGGTCAACCCTAGTTTGTATTCATATTAAAACTGAGCAAAATGGTGTCACATGATTTTAATAGTATTTGTGACACATTTTAGTCAAGACATAACTGCAAAAATTTAGACCAAACATTCCAATCTCCTACCTTTCTCTATGATATTGCAGCCATAACCACATTTTGTAAGATTTAAGCCAGTTGTGATAGGGTGCCTCTTTAATTGGAAGTAATTGTGAACAATCTAGTTCAGTGCAAGCATACACACACACACACACACACACACACACACACACATATGAATATATATGTGTATGCCTCATCAAACTTAGTAGAGAATTTGCATCACTGATATACATTAAAATTTAAGCTGTTGTCCAAGTATTCAAGGAAAAGAAGTGTGCTTGTCTTATAATATCCATATGGTAGCTACTTTGAACCAAGGATTTCATATTTTTCATTCACTTTGCAATTGAAAACATGATGGGGGAAACTTTAACTCACTGGTTTTGAGCTCCATTTAGGTATTTGCAAATCTTTAAACAGCCTTTGTAGTTAAACCAAAATTCTGTTCCTTATTCATTTCACTACCATATATTGGTCTAAACATGTACTTATACTAAAAAAAAAATGCATGACCACATTGTCTCTGCACATCTATAATTTCATGTTAACACTATAATTATGTAAACTATATTTTAATTGTAATTATAACAAATTTTATATCAACACATCTATTTCTAGTGTTCAGGGGAAGCAGCATGTAGTAAATTTTATCAAAATATAACATCTGAAGAATAGAACAGAGGGTAATTGCATAATTTTGTATTCATTATAATTAAGTTTAGTAGCATTGGCATAACAGAATTAAGATGGAAAAAAAATACAAAACATGGAGGCACCATGGCTCCTTCTCTTAACACACCCTTTTCTCATCAGCACAGATTTAGCAACTTTCTGTACAAAAATGGAGAAAGGAAGAGGCCAAAGGGTGAATCACAGGCATGAGAAGAGTGAAACTATTAGAACTGACATGAAAATGAAATATTGCTTTTGGATTTGGTAGGTGGGGAATGAATCTACTAGTGTGTATGCCTACTGGGGACACATTTTTTGAAATACTTAAGCCTAATGTCAAATATGCTGTCCTACTTTCTTCATAAGCAGGGACATACTTGCAGTCTTTGCTCCCTGTTTCTTGATAATTGGTTGAGAAACTCATCACAAGAATTGTATCTTAACAAACAAAGACCATTGTGTTGAAATGATTGGCACTCCCTAGGCTGCCATACTCCAGGCTTGCTCTCTTCTTTGTCCTAGACTTATTTAAGTTGGGAGGGAGTACAGGAGTGGGTTATGGGGAAAGATTATTGGAATTTCTCTATCTTCAGGAGACAGTTTCTGTAATGGTTAAGACTGTAGGTGCTGGGCATAGTTTAAATCCCTGCTTTCCACTTGTTAACCATATAAGCTTGGGCAATTTACCTGATTACCTGGGCCTCAGTCCTCCCTTTGGTAAAATGATCATAACAATATTCCATCCTCATAGTACTGTGTTCAAGGTTAAAAGAGGTTACCATTGCCATGTGCTTAATGCAATACCTAGAACCCTGTGAGGTCTGTTTATTACAATGTTATTATCATCATCATCACCATCATCATGCCAGGTACTATTGCTACCTTTCTTATGCCTTATTCCATTATTCTCCAATTCCCATTCCTGTCATGTTTCTGTACAAGGGTAGAGTCACGACAGAGCATTTGCTTCCACTAGCACCTGACCCCTAGTCAAGGTGGCTTTACCAGGACACACCATTTATTGCTGCCCATTGAAACAATTCCTCTTTTGAGAAGCAAAGTTGGATGTTGAGGCCAAGCAGGGTCAAGGAGAGAGAATTTTCTCTTTTCTTCATCCATGGGGCCAAGTGAAATATTCAGGCTTCAGGAGAAGAATCAGACAAAGGGAAAAATGTTTAATTGTATGTTTTCATGATTAAGAACAAGTAAGACAGACTGAATTTGAACTCACTGCCATCACACACTGAAGGTATAATCCCAGGTGCTTATTGTAAACTCTCTGAGCCTCACTGTACATCTGAAAGGAGGAAATTATATTAGGATCTCCTGCATAGCACTATTGTGAGTAATAAATGAGTAAATTCTTTTAAAGCAGTCAGCACATTGTTTGGCATGTAGTAAGCACTTAATACATTTCAGCTTCTATGACTACGACCATTACTAATATTATTAGTAAGTAGTTGAGCAAATCTGAGGCCCTTCCTTTTCTCAGATGTCACAGAATCATTTGTACACCAGCTTACATTCATCAGCATTGCCTATACATAAAGCCTCCCGAAACTAGGGGTTCGTCAGAGCACCAGCCAGAGCCAGTTTTGCGGGGACAGAATTCATACCGCTACATCCACCCTCGACATTGTCATCATTGCCACACTGCACCAAGTACTTTCTGTGTGCCAGACACCAGACTTAGCCCTGTAAATGAATATATCATGTTGTTTTCACATTTGGGTAGGAATCTTTTATCATCTCCATCTTACAGATAAAGACACTGAAATATTGAAAAGATAAACAACTTGAAACATAGCAAGAGATGGAGCCAGGTTTTCAAACCCCTATTTCACTGACTTCAAGAGCCCTTAAACAGAGGTTGGTAGAAGTAGGTTTACAGTTATAATTTATTCTTGTATTATTGTTTATTAATTATTTTCCATATAGACAACTGTAAACCTACTTTTGCCATACCCTGTGCTATTTTCATACCCCTGTATGAAAATCTTCGAGCCACTCCAAACTTAGAGCAGAGATTCTCTATTCTCATTTCCCTCTAATCCCCATGTCATCTTGGCCTGGTTACAGGAAGGGAGAGGAGAGGGCGTTTTCAAAAACCAAAAGAAACCTACTCCTTTCAGCCTTTTCTGAATCAACTAACTAATATTTTGTTTTCTTAAAAGTCCCCACATATTCCTTTTGGTACTTGCCTTGGCCTTTTAGTATTCTTACGTTCTGTACATGACTCATCCACTCTGTTTAATGTTAATTTATTTGAGGTCAAGTATAGGGTCTTACTCATCCTGCAGAACAATTATCTCCTGCAGCATGTAGCTCTATGCATGTTTTCTGGTAGGCCTTCTGCAGTAATTCATTTGAGTTTTGTTGAATTGGGCTCAAAAATAGTACATTAAAAGTTATAGAGAAAATGCTTTCTTATAAGGAAAACTTTTTAAATAAATTTCTAGCAGGTTATTTTTATAGGAGTATTATAGAGGGTCTGATCTACAGGTGATGTTTTTTAGGGTATGCACTTCATTACCTTATTTTAACATATACAAATAAACCTGAGTTTTCTCTGTCAAACATTTGAAGCTTCATTAGCATTTAACTTAGGCTGTTGATTATGTGTTGGTGACTTTTCCATTTACAATAATATCATTTGACCTTCACAGGGGTGGTCTACGTGGGTGGGAACCGTAAGTTGGTTTTCTAGAGAACTAGCATAAATAACTTGAGTTTTTAAGTATCTTTGCAGAAGTACTCAATTGTTTTATTTGTGTAATACACTCATTCAGGGAATATAAACATATTTTCAAAGTGTTTATCCTATTGTTCATAATCTTCACTTTTAATTGGGAAGAGAGTAGGTTGAATGGAGGAAAGCCATTATGGCCACTGGGACCACTGGGGTAGGAGAGTCAGTCCCCTTAATTTTGTTTTCATCTCTTCACTATTAATATTAATTAGTTAATGCTTTGAGTGCTTGCTTACCAGGTGCAAGATCCTTTGCTGACCATTTCAAATAGATTGTGTCATTTAATCCCTTGATAGTCATATGGTAAAATATGTATTATTATGATCCCCTGTAATTCACATAAAGAACAGAGCCTCAGAAGTGATTATTTGCTCATTAAAATATGGTAGAATTGAAACTTGGAATTGGGTCTCTCTGAGTCCCAAGTCAGTGATTTTCCTACTAAATTCAAGTTGCATAACTCTCTGAGAGTGGACTAGATCATTTCTATAATTTCCTAAGCTATAACTTTTTACAATTGTTTTATTTCAAGCTTAAAAGGGTGAGGAGGATTAGGGAAGACTTCCAGCCTATTAAATGATATTTTTCTCAGGTAAGTATGAAGTCTGCTTTATGATATCAATTCATTTATTCATTCGTCATATATTCAATGTCTACTGTGTGCAAGGGCACATCATGTAGTGCCCCTTCCATAGGTTTTCCCACAGCAGTCAGAGAAGCCTTGGACTGGCTTGCCTGGTATAGGGGAGGTGTTTGGTGCTGAGAGCCTAGCTAACCCCACACCAACAAAAGCAAGGCATCCTCATGTTAGTTCAGAGGCATCTTCATGCCATGGTACAGCAGCACACTTGGATCTTACAATTGTTGTCTCTAATTATTGCAAGGAAAGCTTTGAGTTTTGATATGGAAAATAGGTGAAATCATGGACTTGGTGGTACTGCATATACATGGACATCAGGTATAATCATCAGCCTGTGTCTGCCTGCCATCCCCAACTACTACTGCTTTTTACAAATTAAACAATTACCTTTTAATCTCTCCTATGAATCATCTCTTGACAAAGGCTCTAGAGCCTAGCATCCCCATAAGTATGTCACTGGCTAAACAAATAGTTTTTTAAGTAATGCTCATTAAATGACCCATGAGGTAGACTGACATTCTACTGCTAAGAGTAGAAAATGGTGTTCCTTTACAATTCATTAGAAATATATAAGGCATTGGATATACTTCCCTCAACTTAAATTATGTCCCTCATATATAAATGTATGAGTATATATACACACATTTGTTATGTATATATAAATATTTTCCCTGACTTAAAATTATTTATATATAATTGTTTATATATGTAAATAATTTTAAGTTGAGGACATATGTATGTACATAAATTTTGATTTCTGCTGGCAAGTAACAAATTATTAGTACATACACACATACACGCACAAGAAAATAGCCAATCAGACTTAATTCAATAACTTGCTTTTTTGTAGATTTCTGGTTGTGATTTTATATTTGTAGGTATATTTGCTGAGAAAATATTTATTTCACTTAACACAAAATTGAGTTCATTTAACACCCATATATTATGTTCCAAACACCTTAGTATAGTTTTAATCTTTAATAGCATCAGAAGTATGGATTTGCAAACATACCAAAACATCATTTGAAAGTTTAATTATTTAAATTTCACTTATACTTGTTTACTTTTGTGGTCTTGAAAAATAAACACAATTGGATTTATCTGTTTCTGTCTGTGTGCTTGAAGATTGCAAACACTGACTGAAATTCAAAAAATTAAAATTAAAAAGGTATTCAAAATGATAAAAACTAAAAAATTGGCAAAGAAATTCAAAAAAATAAACTTTCAAAAGGTGTGTTTTGTGAGTGTGTAGATTTTCTTCGTTGAAGGAATTTATCCAGAACCTCTCCGAAGACTTTTGAGACTTCCGTTTAATGAATAACTACTTTGTGTCTGAGGCTGCACTGTACACTAGAGATTCAATAATAATAATAATAATACAAACAACATATCTTCATAGACATTCCTTGCAAGGAAGGAGAGTCCACTGGGAAACAGACCAGTGAATCATACATTAAAAATGGCAAGGATTCTCAAACATTAGTGTGCTGAAGGATCATGGCAGGCATGCTAACCAGGCAGATTCCTGGACCCCTTCTTCAGTTGGACAGGTTTAAGGTCCCAGACACTCTATTTTTGGGGAACACCTCTAGAAGAGTCGAGGATGAATGGAGAGTCGAGGATGAATGGATGTTTTCAGTTGTCCTCACATTCAGTGTGCATCAGGTTTGCAGGGGAGTCTTGTTAAAGCACATATTCCTGTGCTCCTCACCCAGAATTTCTCACCCAGTTGGCTTATATTTCTCACTATTCTCCATGTGTTGTTGACATTGCTGGTCCAGGGACCACACTTTGAGAATACTTGTTTGTGGAAAACACCTTCTGAAAGTCTACACAGTATGGGGTCGTGCACGTCATGAATGAGACGGGCATAGAGAAGCATTGGAAGGCAAAGGGGCAATACCCTGAATTGGCCAAAGATGATAATAGTAGCTAGAATTGACTGACCTCAGAGAGAGTACAAGAACTTTATCTCATTTAGTCATTTTCGTAAGGTATGCAGGTGCTACTAATTGTCTCTGTTTTGCATGGGAGGCCAGAGAAAGTATTAATTTGGCTAAGTTCTAAAATGTTATGTCACAGATTAAAAATTCAAATCTAGGAAATCTGATCCAGAGCCCACATTGTTAATCATTCTGCTTATAGAGAAGAATGAAGGGAAACACTGAGTGTAGATAGAAGGATGAGTGTACATAAGATGTTACTTTTTTAAAAGATGGGCTGAGTATTAAGGGCTTCCGGAGGAACCTGCCCTCCCCACACATCTACCCTAAACAAGTCTGATTATCTGGAGAACCTGAGGCTAGAATTCCATATCTGTTAATAATGAGTTTGGCTGCTGAACTAACAGACAATGAATAAGAGACTTCCCGCCCGCCTTTTTTTTTTTTTTTGGCGTGTAACAAGATTTGGAGATGGTCCCTCTAATGTTAATACAACTGCTGAAGAATGTCAACAACAGATAGGTTCCTTCTATCTTCCAGTTCCCACATCCCTAGCATGTCTCTGTGATGCCCTCAGTTGCAAGATGATTGCTGAATCTCCAATGATTCGGTCAGGCAGGCAGGCAGGAAGAAAGGAAGGAGGGAAGGAAGGAAGGATGGAAATCAGAGAGCAAATTATTTGCTACAAATTATCAGCAGACTTCAACATAGATCTCATCAGCAAGGGATTTAAACTGGCCACTTGAGCCTTAAGGATAACAGGTATTTCCTCAACCAGGGCTCAGATAGTAAGGCATAAGGAGAAAGTGCTTGTTGACCAGGCAGTTAACAATGTCTGCACAGATTTCCTTCCCACTATCCCCAAGAAATACCCCCCAGTTCTATTTTATTTCATATATTTTAAAGAATGGTAAGGAAACATCACTTATCTGTAAATAGCCTCTTAGAAAGGGTACAATTATATAATTACACTACCCCCTAGAGAGCTGCTTTCTTCTAAAAACTTTGAAAACTCTTCAAGGTTAAGGACATTTGATCTTAATTTAGCAACTTGCTGTTGATTATCCTGAAATGACATCCTCCCTCTGCAGATATTCTGTCAGGCTTTAGAAAATTCTGGAAGAAGTATACAGAGAAGTTTTATGGTACATATATAAGCAATGTGAATCCGTTTGAAATAAAATCCATTTAGAGACGGAAAGGCATTTCATGTCTTTGCTATTTTTTCCCTTCTCTCTACATTTCCACAATTTTTTTCCAAAATGCCTTTGAGCAAATCTGTAAGATATCACCCATCCATTTCCCTTGTCTGAATTTAATACTAAACACTCTTCAGCATGCTCTCTCACTCCTCTTTGTCAAAAGCATTTCTCTGGGTCCTCACCCCTTCTTCTCTCATATTTAGACTCATATTTCAATCTACAGCAACTGTCTGCTATGATTCTCCATAACTTGAAGAGCCTGATTTTTGTGAGAAAAATTTACTGATAAAGTTTAAAGATAAGCAATGTATGGAATGTTTCTGAGAATTATAAAAATAAGAGAAATATATAAGCACTGGAAGAAACAGAACTGATCACATTCAAATACTTTACAGATAAGACAACTGAGATCTACAGGAAAAAATTTATCAGTTGAACACTAAGAGATAAACCTTAAATCTCTCTAGCATGACACACTTGAAGTTTTCTTACTCACTCAGAACTTCAGTATGGGCTTCGGTGGTTTGGGAGTCAGTTTTATGCTCATGTGATTCAGGAACCCACCCTCCTTCATCATGTGGCTTCTACATTTGGCTCAAAAAGTAAAGGAGAGGAAGTTGCAAGCTCAAATACAACTTATTATCCTTCAAATATAAACTATTCTCATTTGTGGTCACATTCCTTGGGACCAAAACCAGTAATGAGGTCACATGCAAGTAGGTGCAAGTGAAGATGGAGGATGTTGTCCCTGGGTTGGCTCTAGTGATGCCTCTACAATCTGGAGGAGCTAATTAAAGTCTTTAGTCAACAACTGGTCATTTTTGCCACAATGAGCAATTAACCTAAGGCAGTGGAGTGTGTGTGTGTGTGTGTGTGTGTGAGAGAGAGAGAGAGAGAGAGAAGAGAGAGAATATATTAAACACATATATAAACAAACACATATATAGATATACTTTTAAACACAAGCATATATACATACAGCCTGGGGCAAAAGTAGGTTTATAGTTTTCTGTATGAAAATAATATAATAATAAATAATAATACAAGAATAAATTGTTTCCCCATACTCCTGTAAACCTACTTTTGCCCTACACTGTAAACATACACAAATATACATACACACATATATGCATTAAGTATAGCCTATATGCATGCATATAGGCTGAAAGTTGGGGGCTCCAATCCTGTAAAAAGGTTATAGATCAAATTTCCTTCTGTTGCTCTTTTCTAGTTCAAGATCACTGCTCTCTATTTCCCTTCATCCTGCTGCCTCACCCCTACCTCAGTGTCAGAGGAAAACTGTGTAAGAAGTTGTTTTAAAATTTCCAGATCTTTGAAAGGTAATGCAATGCTGAAATACTAACAGTATTATTCTGTGTAACTTTTACCAATTTCAGATGACGAATTTGCAGGAAGTAAATTTAGATTGATACAAAAAAGCTGATTTTTCTTATACACAAATACTTTGAGCTGTGATGCAAAATAAATGGAAAATTAAAGAAATAAAACTATTCTTATCGAAAGTTAAAAAATCTCACTTGTAAAAGCAATACAAACTCATTGAAGAAACTCCAAAAATTGAGAGAATGTAAGGAAAAAGTAAAAATAATTCAAAATCTCGTTTTTGATATATCATCTCTGTAACATTTTTGAGCATTTTTTGAGACTTTTTTTGGTGAGGGGAGTGCATATTATAAAAACACAATGCAAACATCAAATATCTTTAATTAGATCAAACTATGAAATTATTCATAACATTTTTACTTGGCAATATTTTATGAGCATGATTCCATATCTCCTAATAAAAATCTGCATTCTCATTTTAATGGTTGAACAGCATCTCATTACTTATTGAAACAGCCTTCTACTGCCCTCCCTTCTTGCCACTAGCCTACATAAGGCTGTTTATTGGAGTAGGGGCTAGCCTCTGTCCTCTCCAAAACAGCTAGGACTTTAAACTCTTGTGGTATCTTGATCCAAGCAGTCTAGCTAGTATGGGTTGTCAGATAGGGTGAACAGATTAAGAAGTTCGAGAATACATCCTTGAATCTTGAAATTATCAGAGTACTATGTCAAGCTGATATGATCAATCTATGGTCTGGAGACTTGGAGTACCCCACATAGTCCTTAAAGTCAGTGTGAGACAAAATGGCAACACAAATTATACTGATGGCAGTATCAATGAGGTGACATTTAGCCCTTTAAATGACCCCGTGTGTTTTTGCAGTGTGCCATCCATTGGCAAAATGGGCAAAGCCATTTGGCAGGTCTATCTGGTACAATGAATGACTCTGACACTCACAATTTGAAAAAACTGAAATTTCATCCATTTGTCAAGAACAGTGGTTACCTCTTCTGCTTCATGCGCCAGGGTAGAACCCTGTGGACAGCAAGGTGCTGCCCCACTTCACCCCTGGAGTGGTCCAAAAATTGAAGCTGCCTCATTGAATAGTTAGCTTCTTGTCACAGAGTTTTGTATGATCAGCAAGTTAAAGAAACTATAATTGTATAAGTATTGGATTCACTAGGACACCCTAGTTACTCTAAAGAAATCCTAAAAATATATTAGGATAGTTTTGAATATTTTTATTTGATTAGTCATAATATTCTAGTTACGACATTTTTCATCTTTTTGACCATTAACATGTACTTTCATATGTCTAACCACTGTGCTGTACATTTGAAACTAATATAATATTAAATGCCAACCATAATTGAAAATAAACTTACATTTTATAACTTTTCAAAATAAATTTTAAATAAAAAAGAAAGTGAATGTAATTTGTGACTAAACAGTCTCACTTTTTGATAAATACCTAAGAGAAACTCTCACATATGTATACAAGAAACACAGATATTTAGTAAGTTATTTTTTAGGAAAAAATTGTATATAACCTAAAAATTACAAATAAAAGGCCTAAATACCAAAAAACCCCCAAACATGTCCTTATTGTCTCAAAGCCTAATTCTGTGATCCTGAACAAGCCCCTAACCTGCTTGGACACAATTTTTTTTCATATGAAATATAAACAATATGATATGCTTTGGAGAAATTCAGAAAGATGACTGATAATTATAAAGTGCCTAGTAGCTAGCCTGACCCATAATAGCTACTTGGTTAACTGTAGATGTCATTACTTTTATTTTTAATTTTATTGACAAACATTGCTTTTTCTATATTGGAGACTCTAAAATTTATTCTGAGAATAGAGAACTTTGGCGACTTAGAAAGCTGTTTGGACCCCTCCAGTGTTCTACATATACTTCACTTCTATTCCTAGATCACTTATATTAATGGAATAAATGATGCTTGATATGATCACCCCAAGATGATGAAAAACTAGGTGAAACTAGATTCAGTATGCATCTGGAAATATAAATGGGTTTTCATGCCCAGTGCAAATGTGGGAAAGGCATTATTCCCTCCTTACAAAGGAGATGGTGTGAAGGACAACCAACTTGAGGAGACTCTGTGCTTGGAGATGGGAGACCTCATTCCCTGCTGTATTTACTGCACAACTGCCCACAAGCGCTTTTAATTCTGTAGCAGGAATTTCTACCTTGTACCTTTGTAGTTAGAAGTAAAGTATACCCCATAACTAATATGTAGTAAGCATTATAATTATATACACAATAAATATGATTCATTTAACATTTCCTTTGTTTTAAGCATTTTACATTTATAACATATTAAAGAATACTACTATATTATAATGATTAAAATTATAATTTCTTGAGTTCAGAATCCTGGGATTGAATCTCACCTCCAGGGCCTTTTTCTTTGTCAGTTTTGTGGAGGTATAATTAACAAATGAAATGGTAAGATATTTAAATTGTACATTGTGATGATTTGTCACAAGTATCCATTGTGAAAAAATTCTCCTCATTGAGTTAACATATCCAACACCTTACATATACCATCCCATCTTTTTTTGGTAAAAACACTTAAGTTCTATTGTCTTAGCAAATTTCTGTTATACACTACAGTATTATCAACTATAGTCACCATGCAATACCTTAGATACTCAGACCATATTCACCTTAGAGATGAAAGTTTGTACCCTCTTACCAACCTCTGCCTATTTCCCCCACCTCCCAACCCCTCGCAAATAACTTTTCTACTCTGTTTCTACAAGTTTTATTTTATTTTTATTTTTTATATTTTACATATAAATGATACCATGCAGTATTTGTCTTTAGCTGTTTGGTTTATTTCACTTAACATAATGCCCTCCAGTTTCACTTATAGTGTCACAAATGACAGGACCTCATTTTTTAAAGGCTGAAAAATATCCATTATCTCTTAACTGACTGATTTTTGGTACATTGTTCACAATTTTTAAGCCTCAGGACTTTTTTCATTTCTAAAATAAATTCTAACAGGCTACCTTCTGATATGTGGAATGTTCGTTGAGTAACAAATGCTTAGTTGATATAATAAATGTAACACTTAGCACTGTATTAATACTTATTATTAGTCTCCCTATTAAATTTTATAATAAATTATGCAATAGATAAAAATAATCTTAGTTTTATAAAAATGCTTGTGATGTGCCAGACACTTTTCATTTATTATGTCAACTGAATCTGTACCACAGGTTATTATATGGATGGAATCTTTCACATTGTTTTCTTCAGAGGAAATTGAAACTCAGCAAGACTGAGTAGCTTGCTTAAGATATGAACACAGGTCTGAATCACTCCGCACATATACTCTTAACTACTTAATGTCTATAATTCCACATTTGACTTTGTTTGTTATTCTTGTTTTTAGTTTCCAAGCATCTGATCTGAAATTCCTTTCTTTGTTTGGGAAATTTTCCAGTTTGTGAGTCTTGGTGAGAAACAGAACCTTCCTCTCAATATACAAGCTGAAAATACAAGATACATTGTTTACTCTTTTTTCAGTCTCCCTTACAGCTGGAAGACAGATGACCTAGGGTTCGTCAATCACACCCGTGTCCTAGATTTTGAATTAGTAATAAATACTGTGAAGAAGCAAGTTCAGCAGTGCCTGGGTCAGCCTCCTGTTTCCGCCGGGTCAGCAAGGCAAACAGAGGTGTTGCATCACTTTTGCGTGATTCTATCATTTTAATAGCATGGTCTTGACTTCTGATATTTCAGTCTATTCCTAGTTACTGAGACTTAACAATGACATTTCAAAAAATTTCTTTCTGCTTGAATCAGCCGTCTCTAATTCTTATTGCTTGCAAATAAGAGCTTTCCTGATGTACAATGGTAACCTGCTTATCTAGGCAGATATCACATATTCCTGTCAGGAGTAGAGGACAGGAAACTTCCCTGAACATGTAACTGAACATGGGGGAGGAGACCCAAGAAAGAATACTTTAAGCTGATTCTGCTTGTGTTATAATTTGATTATAGCTGCTTCTGTTTCACAGACCACATGTTAAGCACCATGTCTCTTCACCTATTACAAAAAAGTGAAGTAAACATGGGCCAAGCCCAGAGGCCCACTGAGCTGTTCCATGAACAGTCTAAAAGGGGAAAAACTTCACTGTCTTCATCACTTGACACTGCATTGTTCCTCTCTTTGGAAAGCAGCTTCCTCCATGTGTGACAGGAGTATGCTTATCCAAGGCATAAATGGACAGAGATGAAAGATACCAAAATTACCTGCAGGAACAAAAAGCATTACCTGTTAGCTAATGGTGTTAGGACCCCCAGATACAATGTGAGTCCTTGAAAGGAAAGGTGTGTATGGCCCAGGGAACGTTGAACTTACATGTAGTAATATATCCTTGGTCTATCATAATGAAGATGATGATGATAGCATCAGTAACATTTATCAACATTGCCCGGGTGAAAGGCACATCATCCTAATGACGTTTTATCCCCACTATAACCCTGTGAAGTAGGAGATATTATTATTACATTATCTTCAAGGTTCAAAAAATTAGGAATTTACCCAAGGTCACAGATGGGTAGAATGAGCTTGGCCTGTGATCTCAGCAATTGTGATGCTTGATGCATATCCATTTAAATGTTGCCAAAGCAATGAAATATGCACCTACGTCTGACTGATTCTAACTCAGAAACTGTGGAGTTAAGTGCAAAGCCCTTTAATTGAGATGTCTTTATAGACAATGGATAACAAAAGAAGATTGTTTAAAAGGTCATTTGCATAATGCACTATATTATCATGTCTGTGATTGGTTAGCTTTTGAGTAACTCACTGACACAAATTTTAATCTGATCTCTAATCTCATTCATCTCATACAATATTTGATGTAGTGAGGAAATTATCTTTGTTCTTTTCCACAAGCACAACTGAACATCCAAAACATGCTCACCATGTTGTGAATATATTCCCTGTTTATTCAGGAGCTGAGAAAGAGTAAGGGAGAAAGAAGATATAAATAAATCTGTCTACATATAAAATCTAGCCATCATTCTTTATATTTTTATATATTATTAATGATACCTCTTAGCATTTAGTAACATTTGCTAATTTATTTTTTTGGTATAGCAATTTCATTTACACAATACTTAAATTTTTTCTTTTTTATTAAAATAAAGTCAATATATGGTATTATATTAGTTTCAGTTATAAAACATAGTTATGCAACATTTATATCTCTCATACCCTGATCACCATGGTAAGTCTAGTACCCATCTGACACCAGACAACTTATTATTGAATATATTCGCTGTGCCGTCGTTTACATTCCTGTGACTAACTGATTCTGTAAGTGGAAATTTGCACTTCTTATTCCCCTTCACCTTTTTGCCCTTTTCCCACTTTCTCATACATGTAGTTTGTTATTTATATTCTATTTTTAATAACACTGATAATTATATACTAATGACAAACTCATTAGACTTTGCATTTTCATTCCAAAATCATGAAAATAAGGTGGAAAATAATGTAGTCAGTGGAAAACCTATGTACATTTTTTGTTGGTGGGGTGAAAGGCTAACCTTAATATTACTCCTTTAGCATTTCTTTAAATTGTTTATTCTACCTTCAGTGAATGTGAGTGACTCCCCTTAGGATGAACAGCAGTTTTGAAGACAAACCTAAGGAAAAGAAAATGGAAATTTTGTTGTGGTAAAATCAGATATATTTCTTAAGTAAAAAAAAAAATTTTTTGTAAATTTTAATGGCGAAAATCTTTCCTCTTACACATATAGCTTCCCACAAAATTCTGAGAAACTTTATCAGCAGAGAGTGTTGCCAAGTACACATATCTTATTTATTTTTGTCTTATTTATTTCTTGCTATATTGACATTAATATCCATTGTAGAATCACATAGTTAGCAGTCTAAGAAATTTTTATGACATTTGTTCTAAATCTCCAAAGTAAATTTTAGATGGAGATGCTATTAAAGTCACATGAAGAAAAAAATCTAGAAACATTGTTATGGTTTCAAATATACTAAAATAAAAACATATGTTATTTCTAGGTAATAAAATATCATTCCTTAGGTGATGTTATATTATGGCAGAAAATAAATGTATACATCACTTAACCCTATCCTAAAAATGCTAAGGAGTAGGGACAAATTAACTAAATTAATTGTTTTAGATTCAAGTTGTAGTTTTAGTAGTCATCCCTCTTAGTGAGTTTTCTAAGCAAATGTAGGTAATTAGCCATTGCCTTTAATATGCTTTTGTGTACATTTACCAAAAAAAGCATTATCAAATATATGTTATTTTAAAATGATTTATATAAACGTATCCTTTATGTTATTATTTTCCCTAATAAGCCAAAATGTTATGCACTATGTTCATATACTATGGCTTAAAAAGAGAATGTATGTTCAAACTCATTCAAATTATTAGGAGTCTACTAAGTGTCAGGCACTCCATTAGGCAGTGGAAGTTTTGCATTAGAGATGGAAAATTTCCTTTGTCTCCAGAACTGGTAGTACTATAAGAGAATACTGGGTCAAAACAAATCAGATTCTTCGCAAGAGAGCTTAAGTGTGAATTAAGTGTCTGGTTAACAGCAGCTGCTAAATTTGTTTGAAATGAATGCTTCCTTTTATGGACTCTCTCCTAGGATTTGTGGTCCATTGGACACACTTTGAGAGACCCTAGCATTCTATAATTATTAGATAATTACCTTCTATTAAGCAACTATATACTGAATCTATGGCATTATTCTGAATTATTCCTTTGAAGATACAGTGATGTACATGACCACGGCGACTACAGGAGGTCCAGTTTAACCAGGAAGCGACGACACAACTGTTATAACTTAATGTGAATGCATTTATATGTACAATACAATTTTTACAGTACACAATATCTTCTGGGGAAGAGAAAGTCATTTTCAATGTGGAAACTTGCAGGAGAATTTGCAGAGAAGGTAGAAAGTGAGCTGGGAAGAATTTGAGCAAGTTTATTTGGTTCTGACTGTAGGATAAAAATCAGGCATTTTCACCAGTCTTCTGACCTTGATGGAACAGCATTTTATCTCCAGGGAACAGTGTGATCAAGCATGCAGTGGTGGAGACTGCCAGAATGTAATCTCTCAGTACCTGTAAAGTATTGAAACATCTGCTTTGTTTCTAGGAAGGCAGATCTCAAATGAAAGGCAAGTATAATGGAAGTCAATGCTCTTTGTTTTGCACACTGCTTTGAGTCTATAACATACAACAATGTTTAACATGGTCATTGTCCAAGAGGGTTCTTAGTGACAAGAGTAGAAAAGAAAGGCCTCTCTTCCTGTGTGTCTACCCTCTGCTCCTGAGCCAGAGGAGGTGGCAACATCATCAACCTTGTCACAAGTATCTACAAGGGGGATGTCAAGACTCAAAATAGGGGAAGGTAACTATAATTCTAAAGAAGGACTCTAAAGATATGCTACAACTTTTGTATATCTTATACAACTGGTACAACCAAGATGTCACCTTAGTGGTCCCCCTCCTTAGAAATGCCAGTGTGCTTTTTCTGGTGTGTAGCGGAACTTTACAAATAAGACTGGCATGGGGTGGAGAATAGTCATGAAGGTCTAGCTCCTTGAACAGGGCCTAACACCCAACTGGTTTTCAATAATCTTAACAACCATACTCATCATAAACCATTAAAATGACTGCTCTTGTATGTCAATAAAAAATTTCCAAAAATGTTACCACATTTATTTTTTCTTCAGCTTTACAACTTAAGTTTTATTGTTATTTTCATTTTACAGGTTAGGAAAGTGAGGCTCAGAGGTCCTAAGTCATTTGGTCAAGTTCACATAGCTAGTAAGAGAGAATTCTGTTAGATCCTACAGATCACAATCTGAGTCGTTCAAAATGTACCTCAAAACATTTTAATTAATCAATACATTAATTCTCTTAGTCAGATTGACCAGATCATTATATTAGGTTCAGCAAAGTGGGGAAATAGCAAAATAATAGTTGGATGGTGAATACTATAATAGAAACTTGCATTGAATTTTCTAAATGATGTTTAGCTGATGGTTTCATGAATGACCATTGACTAGAAATGGGCATATTTGGTGATTGAAATAAGATCTCACATTGAATGAAATACATATTTATTCTTAGACCAATATTACCCAAGTAACAAATGACACTGAGATGCCATCTAGAAGTGCTCCTGTGTAGTTCATCATGTCAGTCCAGCCAATGATTTAAATCTATGCAGTTCAGGGTTGATAATCTATATAGCCATAAAGAATATTTCTAATCGAATCAAATAATATTTTTTTTTATTATTGGGTTTATGCTAAACCCAAAGTTAAATTATAACACACAGCATAAGATTAATGGGTCATTTTTTCATCATCACTTTGTTAGGTGACTTAGTTTGGAAGCCTTTCAGAAAGATGTGCATTGAAGCTACGCTGAGCAGTTGGAATGAGATTGGCCTTTGGTGAAGGTATTCCCACCCCTGCTTTTACTTCTAGCTTCTTGGGAAAGAACGGAAAATTTCTCTTAGGAAATATTATGTGTTTATAGTCTCGCTCATAATACATGTGAGGGACTATTATGTCTTCTAAGCAAAACCTATCTTGGCATATAAAATAATTTTTAACCATTGTTTAATAAAATGAACACCGATTCTGAGGTGAGGTCCTTTGCTATTTGACTCCTGGATCACCTTTGTGAATATATTTTGCTGGAGACTAAGTTTGAACTGAATATGTTATCCATAAGGCAGTATATCTAGCTGGTGTGCATGATCTAAATGCAGACTCTTTGAGGTCAGGTACTATATCTGCATCATTAGTGTAACGCTGGTGCTAAGCTCGGTGTCTAGCATTTAACAGGTACTCAATAAGTACCGTATGAATAATGTGTGTGTGTGTGTGGTGAGCAAAGGTTAGCATATCATTTTAGAGAGGCAGAGTGCTCACACTTGTGTTTTGGGAACATTCAATGCCAGAATCTTGCTACATTATTCTTCAGTTCCCTTTACAAGTATCAACAGCACATTTCCTGTCCTTAGAATGCCCATCTCTTTATGTGTTTCCTATAACAGTAACACTTCTTTAAATATTTAGTCCCATTATTGCCTCTGAGATGGAATTTATTACCTTTCTGTAAAGAGATTTCTTCCTCAAATGTGTTCTACCTGCTGTGGTATACATACATATACTGGTTGGTCAAAAAGTCCATTTAGTTTCTTTCCATAAAATAAAAGACACATTTTTCATTTTCTCCAGTAACTTTATTGATTTGGGTATTTTAGGTATGTCAGTCCTCTTCCACATGGTATAATGTTTATTGTTCTCAATTAATGTCTCAATTTGATTGCTATCAACTTCAACTGGTCTACCGAAAAGTGGAGCATCCAAAGCTTCACAAACCATTTTTGACACATTTGACCAGTGACAGTTCCTTCTCCATACACTACACAAATCATTTTTTTGCATTTCAGTTCTGTTTTGACCTTTCTTGAAATAATAAAGCATAATATGCCAAAAATATTATGTATTTTCTTCCATCTTCAATATTAAACTGGCTATACAAAAACTTACCAATTTTGATAAGTTTTTTCAAATGCACACTGATATGACGACTGTCACAATACAATCTAACAAAATTGCTTTGAATGAAGTTAAAGACATCTGAGTGATACTAGGGCTATCTTATGGAAAAAAAAACCAAACTTTTTGGCCAACCATATATATAGGCTCTATTGAAACTGTTAACAGTTTTTATGTTGCATTATACTTATTTGTTTACTTAAGGTTTGCTTGATCAGAATGAACTCCTGAGCCTGGTGCAGTTATTTTTATTTTTCAATTAGAGTTGATATTCAATATTATTTCATGTTAGTTTCAGATGTACAGCATAGGGATTAGACAGTTATATAATTTACAAAATAATCCCCCCAATAATTCAAGTAGCACATGGCCTTGGAACATTTTTTATTGGCATTTATCACCAGAAAATTATTCTAACACCTAAGCAATCCTTCAACAATAATATTTCTTTGAACTTCTGACTTGTAACAGCTGGAAACAAGCCCTGAAATGTTTGTCCAGCATACTATTGAAGAGCTTCTTAAATCATCGTGTATGGAAAGCATTACTTCCTGAACTGGTGACTCTCAAAGTGTGGTATCCAGACCAGCATATCAGCTTCTCCTGGAAATTTGTTGGAAGTCAAATTCTTGGGTGCCACTCCAGACCTACAGAATTGATCTCTCTGGGTGTGGGCTCAGTATCTTTATTTTAACAAACCCTTTATGTGATGCTGGTCCACACTCAAGTTTGAGAATCACTGGCTTAGGCCTAGAACTTAAGGTTAAGGTTTTGGACAGATCTGAATCCTAAGCTCTGCTAAGTCACTGTGGTGACCATGAGCAAGTTACTTCTGGTAACTTCTAACTATCTTTGCTCCTGGCTTAGCTAATAGTGATTTAATTAAATTAGACTAGTGCATGCACTGCACTCAAGAGAGTGAGCAAAACATTGCATGTGTTCAATAAATTCTAGCTGTTATTATCAATCAGAGTTTATTGACTCATCCTAAAATGACAGTTTTCTAATAAGTGTAATAATGTAAAGACTGTAAAATTAATAGCTTAGAAGAGCATTGTAAGAAGTTTATCAGACAGGTTCTCAGCAGGAAATCTAGGTGCACTAAAAAGTAACATTTGGGCAGCATGTGGGTAGACAAGAGATGGTACAGCACCCCAGGTTTAGTAAAAGCTTGGCTACTTTGTCATCTAGGCCTAGGAGCGGGTAGGAGAAGGGAGGTATTGCTGGGGAGAGTGAGCCTCGCCCCAGAAGCTGTGACCACCCTCACAGAAGTTGTAGATGAGGGATGAAACCAATGCTCAGTAATTTGGCACAGAGAGACCAAGAGGAATTAACATCCTGACTTCAATCTCCTTCTTCATTCCCTACAATCTTGTGTTGCTGCCCTTCGTTGGTGAACCAAAATAGAAGACAGAGCAAGGACACATATTAAGGCAGTCCATGCAAGCCAGCCATAACACAGAGTTGGATGAAAAAAGAAAAGATCTAGAAGGGCAAAATAGGATATAGTTTCCACAGGTGATGAGCAGGGTGTAAAATCACTTGCCATTCTATCATAATTATCATTGGGGAAGCAAGGAGAAACAAGTGGTTACTTCTGACTGGTCAGATCCAGGAGGCTTCAGGGCAGAAGTAGCATTTAAATTGAATTTTAAAAGAAGAGTTGGATTTTTTAAAAAAATTTCAATTACATTTTACATTCACTATTATTCTGTATAAGTTCTGGAGTAGAGCATAGTGGTTAGGCAATTATGTATTTTGCAAAGTCATCTCCCCAACATTTCAAGTACCTGAAGATTTGGATTTTAATGGAGAGTATGGAGTAGGAGTTGGTGAAAAACCAAGGGAAATGGAGGGATTCATTGAGAGCAGAGAAAGAAGCAATGAAATAAAGACAAGAAAACAATACATGTGGTAGAAATAGCAACTATTTTTGTGGATGACTTGTATAGAGAATGGGTAGGTGAAAGTTGGAAGTTAAGATGAAGTCAATAATTGCAGAACATTACAATTTCCTCCTTTAACCTCAATTTCTACCTCCTAAGTCCTTCACTGAGAATAGGGGAGTAAAAGCAAACTCTACCAGAGCATGAAGCATGGCAGAATAAGGGAAAAAAGAGAAGAGTAGAAACTTTAGTAATACATTGGTGAAGCTGAGTAAATGATGGTTGATGTTATCACATCAAAGCATGGGCAGTGATTGTGATAAATACAGGTTCAGTTCTTGACTGTATAACTGTAGTCAAGGTACTGAAACCCTCTAAGGTGCAGACTGCTAATCCATGAAGTGGGAATAAAATGTAGCTTCCTCCAGGGCTGCTATGAGTATATAATGAAAAATGGACGTAAGAATTAAATCCAGTGATCAGTTCTTAATACATATAAACTAATGTGATGATGATGATGGTAAGAATAATAGTTACCACCTCATGGACATTTGTGTGCCTGGTACTGTGCTGGTTGTTTTACATATATTTTCCCAATTAGATTTTTTTCCCCTCTCTTAGCTTTCTTTCTACAGTCAAGAGACCGTTAATAGCTGTTTTGAAGAAAGTGTCAGAGAAAAAATATCCCAGAAAGTTAGTTCTTAATGAACCTGTCAGCCTTCTGACAGGGGGCATGTAAAATGTTTGATAAAGACTTGTGCTTACAGTACTCAGTTGGGCAACTTTTGATAAACTATTAACTTAATGAATAGGCACAAACAAGTTTGGGATTTTGAGAAGGTATGTGGTAATACTAGTATTGCGATGTCTTTTGCAAATTAGTCTCTAGATGTCAAAAAGAATACCAAGAAAGGGTAAAAATCTCTCTCGGAGAGCTATTGAGAAGGCCAAGTTGCTAAGACTCCAAAAGGGAGAATCAATAAGCATCCAGGTTACTCACAGGTCTTCTAAGAGTAAGTCCATGAGAAATATTTGTAAGATTGGATGGCAGCATAAAGAAAGTGCTGGTTATATTAATGGCCATTTATTTTAAACAAATGGGCTAATGATAAAAATAATGATAATTTGATGGACTTTTTTAAAGTCTCCTTGACCAAACTGGGACTAAAGAGCATAAACAGTAGGATGCTCATACTTTTACTTAACTCACTGTGAAGCTGAGCAAAGAGAGCACCTGAAATGTTAGGAGCTAAATTTTATCCAGAGTCACACAGTTATGGTACATTGGGGATATAAACCTATTCCTAAAATTCTCAGGTCAGTATTCTTTTTCACCAGTCAAATGTTTGCTCATTGAAAATAGCATGAACTTATTTCCAGGAAAAATGCCTAAGAACAAAATAATTTGGGCAGTAAATAACAGCTAACTTAAGAACCCAAAAATAGACATGAAAAAGTAAAGCAATTATTGGTTAAAAGAATTCATAAAAACAACTGGAAAGGGGATATGGTTAGAGATGGGAGTTTGAAAATGGTGAGTCACCAAAAGTAAAAGTTTAAATTACAAGCACTTTGGGAGCCTTCAAGAAAGATTTTACAGATTGAACAACAGCAACAAGTTAAGAATAAAATATGAGGCTAACGTGGACTGAAAGCTTAGAAAGAAAGCATTGCAGCAAAGCCTCATCATTCTAAACTTAAATCTCTGTGTGTTTGAATGGATTGGAGTGCATTAAAGCAGCATTTAAAAAGCATGGTACCTAATTCAATCAGCTTGTGAATAATATGGTTTTTTTTTCATTTATATTAATGTATGCTTATAAACACCACTATAAAAGCAACAAAGTCCATAATTTTGATGCTAGTATAAAGAATGGAAAGATAACTTTTGTCTTGAGAAGGCATGGCCAAGATAAGGGTGTAGAAATTTAGAGAGATAGCATTTTGGAAAATTTTATTAATATTTATTAGCTGCTTCAGTTTTGAAATGTGAAAATTTAAAGAGAAGTAGGCTATTGATTTTTAAAATTTTTTACTTATTGATTTCAGAGAGAGAGAGAGAGAGAGAGAGAGAGAGAATTGATTTGTTTTTCCACTTATTTATGCATTCATTGGTTATTTCTTGTATGTGCCCTAACTAGAGATCAAATGTGTAACCTTGGGGTATCAGGGCAATGTTTTAACCAACTAAGATACTCAGCCAGGGCTAGACTATTGATTTTTAAAAGGTAATGTGTTGATTTAAAAAGAAGAGAAACTTGTAGAGAACTAACATATTCTTTTAGGGATATATTTCAATGTTATTTCAAAATATAAACACATTTCCCATAAAAATGCAAAGAGGTAAAAGGAAAAACGCAGACAAAAGCTTTATGGCCCAAAGGCGTTCCATCAGGGGAAGGTATGATTGTTTAACACACCACACCCAGACCTGTGAGTGCCAGAACAGTGGCTATTTTGATGCAATCCAGTGTTACATTCACAGTATTCCTGGCCTTAGCCCAAGGCAGAACTCATTCTGCCTGTATCTTTGTGATTGTCTCCTCTATTGGAAATGGATAATCCCTCCTCTGCTAAACTGGAAAGTAGTTTTCATTAAGTAAAACAAAAGTTTATTCCCCAGACTGAGCTTTCCTAATTCTTAGAGGTCTAAAATTAATGATATAAAGCATACTATATTTGTATTTACATATGTAATTAAACATGAGTTTCATGACAGATGCCATAATTATTAACTAAAAATTTTCTTTTGAACTCATACACATTATATAACAAAATACAGCTAAAAGCTAAAAATATAAATAGGAACAAGATTAAATTGTTTGAAGATAATTTTCTTCCTATCACTTTAACAATAAGCAGTTAATAAGACAATTTTTTTAAAAAAATTATTGTTGTTTTATTTTCATTTGTGATATCTATAAGTCCTTTTAGCAGGCCAAGGGTTTTCTGAAGCAAAATTAATGGGTTTTTAAATGTATATTTACTTGTATTTTTGTTGTTTTTATTTTTTTCTTTCAGTTTTGATCTTATCATCTCCATTTGCTTTTCCACTTAAAAATAATTAATTTTCTCAGGATTAATTAATTATTTTAATGGAGAGTATGGAGTAGGAGTTGGTGAAAAACCAAGGGAAATGGAGGGATTCATTGAGAGCAGAGAAAGAAGCAATGAAATAAAAACAAGAAAACAACAATACATGTGGTAAAAATAGCAACTATCTCAGTAAAAATCTCGATGAAATTCTCATTTTTAATTTATTTTTTCCTCTTTATTGATTTCATTGGGGCAGCATTGGTTAATATAATTATATAGGTTTTAATTGTACAATTCTATAATACATCACCTATATATATTGTATTGTGTGTTCAACTCCAAGTCTTTCATCACCATTTATCACCCCTTTCCCTTCTTCTTCCTCCCTTCCCTGTCCCTCCAGTAATCACCATATGGTTGTCTATGTTTATGAGATTTTTTTCTTAATCCTTTCACCTTTTTCACTCAGCCTGACAACCTCCCTTTACTCTCACAGCTGTCAGTCTGTTCTCAATGTATGAGTCTGTTTCTATTTTTTATTAGTTTATTTTGTTCATTAGATTCAACATATGAGTGAAACCATATGGCACTTGTCTTTTCTCTGACTGGCTTATTTCACTTAGCATAATACTCTCCAGCTCCACCCATGCTATTGTAAAGCATAAGATTTCCTTCTTTTTTACACCCTAGTAGTATTCCATTTTGCAAATGTACCACAGCTTTTTTAATCTTTTCATCTACTGACGGGCATATGGGCTGCTTCCAAATCTTGGCAATTGTAAATAATGTTGTAATGAACATAGAGGTGCATATATTCTTTTGAGTTAGTGTTTTGAGTTTCTTTGGATATATTTTCAGAAATGAAAAATCACTGGGTCATAAGACAGTTCCATTTTTAATTTTTTGAGGTAACACTGTACTGTTTTCCACAGGGCCTGCACCAGTCTGCATTCCCACTAACAGTACATGAGTTTTCCCTTTTCTCCACATCCTCACCAACACCTGTTGTTTGTTGATTTATTGATGATAGGCATTCTGACAGGTATAAGGTGATATCTTGTTATGGTTTTAATTTGCATTTCCCTGATGATTAGTAGTGTTGAGCATCTTTTCCTATGTCTACTGGGCATTTTGGAGGTGGGAGGTGGTATCTCATTGTGGCTTTAATTTGCATCTCTCTGATGGCAAGTGATGTTGAGCATTTTTTTATATGTCTATGAGCCATCTATATATCCTCTTTGGAGAAGTGTCTATTCAGGACCTGTGCCCATTTTTAAATTGTATTCTTTGTGGAGTTTTTTTTTTTTTTGGTGTTGAGTTGTACATATTCTTTATAAATTTTGGATATTAACCCTTTATCAGACATATCATTGGGAAATACACTCTCCCATTCAGTGAGTTCCCTTTTCATTTTGTTAATGGTTTCCTTTGCTGTGCAAAAATATTTTAGTTTGACTTCATCCCATTTGTTTATTTTTTCTTTTGTTTTCCTTGCCCAAGGCAATATATCAAAAAATATTGCCACAAGAAATGTCTGAGATTTTACTGCCTATGTTTTCTTCTAGAACTTTTATGGTTTTGAGTCTTATATTTAAATCTTTAATCTATTTTGGTTTATTCTCATATATAGTGTAGAAGGTGATCTAATGTTATACTTTTGCAAGTATCTGTCCAATTTTCCCAATATCGTTTATTGAATGTTTTGCAAAAATAGTGTTGACTACCAATCACATCTTATGTCTTGATTTATTTTCCTCACAGAATTAAAGTTGTAAAATTATCACTGTTGCTCCATGTAAATTAATTTATTGCTTCTAGCCACTATCTAATACTTCACCACATTTTAATAGCATGTTTGCTTATCCATTACCCTAGTGACAAAAACTCAGGTTGTTTTTAACACTTCATTCTCACTATAAAGCATTAATCAACTCTTTTTTACATGTCCCCTTAAGGGACAGTTCAGAGTTTCTCCAGGGTTTACACTCAGAAATGAAATGGCTGAGGTAAAATTTGTATAGCTATCTTATTTCACAGATTACTCTGCAGAACAGCTGCACAATTTACCTCTCACTATAACTCTCTTACCACGTCACTTGGAGAGGGATTTAATTTTTATTTTTCACTGTATCCTTTACCACCACATAATGTGTTTTAACTTTTGACATGTGTTGATTTCTTTGATATGTGATATTTGTATTAATTCTGCATTTTTTCTGATTTTAGCAAGGTTGATTCTTTATATTCTTTTTTGCTATTTATAGTTCACATTCTGTGGATTGTCTGTTTATAAACTTTGCCCATTATTCTATTATGTCCAATGTTTTTATTTAGATTTGTTGTTATTTTATATTCAGTATGAATTCATTATTGATGTTTAGATATTGCACATATCTTCTACCCATCGCTTGTTTTTAACACTGACTTTGGTGTCCTTCATTGTACTGATTTTAATGTAGTCCAATTCATTTGTTTTACTTTATACAATATATACTTCTGGTTTTTTAAAATAAATCTATATCCTTCTTTACCCTGAAATCACAAATATATTCTCCTGTAGTTTCTTTTTTCATAGATTTTACTTTTAACATTTAATTTTTTTAAAATCATTTTTTGGATTATTCTAAAATTTATTTTTCAGTTACAGTTGACAAACAATTATATTAGTTTCAGGTGTAAAACATAATTATTAGACATTTATATATCTCATGAAGTAATTACTCCAATAAATCTTGTACCCATCTGACACCACACAGTTAATTGCAATATTGACTATATTCCCTATGCTATTCTTTACAGCCATGTGACTATTTTTATAACTGCAAATTTTTCCTTCACATTTAGTTCTTAAACATATTGAATTTGAGTTTTATATGTAGGATGGGATTGTACTATATGATTATTAACAGAATGAGCTCTGAGGACAGGCCGTATGGGTTTAAATTACAGCTCTGCTACATACTTCTTTGGCTGGTCACTCTCTCACACCTCTGTCTTCTCACCTGTAAAGTGAGGATAATAGTTTATACCTCATAGGATGTTTTCATGAAGATTAAGTGAGCTCTATAGTACTAGGTACAATGCAGGGATGGGCAAAAGTTGGTTAATTATGCAATAATTTATGCATAAATAACAATACAAGAATAAACTCTGTGTTTCATGTACTCACAACTATAAACCTACTTTTGACCACCCCTTAAGTGATATCATTAAGTGGGATTAAGTCCTACATAACTTTATATAGTGAACTTGTTTCCCCAAAATCTGTAATTCAACCTCTCCACAAGATCCCGATGCTGTTTCTTTAATGTGCAAACCTTCCATCTATATTTGGCTTTATGCATATCTAGTCTACCTGTTTGGGTAAGTTTTCTTGTTTGCCATTTCTTCCAACAGCATCCACTCTTTTTACCTATCATGTCTTCCCAATGTATCTCAGTATCTGGTAGAGCAAGTTCTCCATCTTGGTCTTATTTTCCAAAACTGTCATAGCTGAATGGAGAAATTAATTCTTTCATATAAATTTTAGGTTCACTTTTTCATGCTGTCACTCAGAAAAAAAGGCTTGGATTTTTATTGGAATTGCATTTAATTTATAGGTCAATATGAATAAATTGACATTATTATAGTGTTATATCATCTCATCCATAACTGTGACGTATTTCTTTTATTCATGTGTTCTCTGATAAGGAGTTAAAGTTTTCACTATGAAGTCTTTTGCATTATTTGTTGAAGTTCTGTATGCTATATAGTATTTGTTGCTATGCAAATGTATCTTGTATTTTATCTTGTTATTGATGCAGTTGGGCAATACAATTGATTTTAGTGTATTGATTTATTTTTCAGCCACTATATTGAGCTCTTAGATTTAATAGCTTATAGGTTGTCCTGGCATTCCAAAATAAATAAATGATTAAAGTAATCTATACATATGGTATTGTAATCTATATTTTTCTAAACTGTCTCTCTTTCTATCTCTCTCAATACATATCTTTTATATTTTGGGCAGTTTTAATAGATCATGTTAAGTGAAAGCAATAATGTTGGAAATCTTTATCTTCAATCTTTTTTTAGGCAAATGCTTATTTTTTTATTATATTATTTTAATTAAGTTTATTGGGGTGACATTGGTTAGTAAAATTATATAGGGTTCAAGTGTACAATTTTATGATACACCATCTATAGACTGCATTGTTTGCCCACCACCTAAAGTCAAATCTTTTGTTACCACTTTTATCCTTTACCACTCCCCCCCACCATCTCTCTGGTAATCACTAAATTATTGTCTGTGTCTAGGAGTTTGTTTGTTTTTCTTGTTTGTTCATTTGTTGCTTTAACTTTTATATCCCACATAGAATGGAATCATATTGTTCTTAACTTTTTCTGACTTAGCATGATGTTCTCAAGATCCGTCCATGTTGTTGCAAATGGAAGTGTTTCATTTTTTCTTATGGCTGAGTAGTATTCCATTGTACATATGTATCACATCTTCTTTATCCAATTATTGATTGAAGTACACTTCCGTTGTTTTCATCTCTTGGTTATCGTGAATAAAGATGAAATGAACATAGGGATGCATATATATTTGCAAATAAACATTTTCAACTTTTTGGATAGATACCCAGAGAAGGGGTTGCTAAGTCATATGGTAACTCCATTCTTAATTTTTTTAGGAACCTCCATACTGTCTTTGTAGTGGCCGTACCAGTTTATATTCCTACCAGCGGTGAATGAGAGTTCCTTTTTCTCCACCTCTTCAATACTTGTTATTACTTTTCTTTTTGATGATAGCCATTCTAACAGGTGCAAAGTAGTATCTCACTGTAATTGTTTTGAAGGGTAATATTTTTACTGTTTATGCTACTACTGTTGTCCCAGTTTTCCCCTTTTTCCCTCCCCCAAGGCTGCCCCCCATTCCCATAGTCAATATGGTCAGTCCCCATACTGTTGTTCATGTCCATGAGTCATGTATATATGTTCTTCATCTAATCCCTTCATTTTCTTTCAACCAGTCCCTACCCCCCACTTCTACAGCTGTCAGTCTGTTCCAGGTTTTTGTGCGTCTGATTATATTTTGCTTGTTAGTTTATTTTGTTCATTATATCCCATTGTAAGTGACATCATATGATATTTGTCTTTTATTGACTGGCTTAATTCACTTAGCATACTAGTCTCCAGTTCCATCCATGCTGTAACAAAAAGTGAGAATTCTTTCTTTTTTACTGCTTCATAGTATTCCATTGTATATACGTACCACAGTTTTTTTATCCATTCATCTACTGATGGACATTTAGGCTGTTTCCAAATCTTGGCAGGTGTAAATAATACTGCTCTGAACATTGGGACACATATATTCTTTTGAATATATGGTGTTTTGAGATTCTTTGGATATATTACCAGAAGAGGAGTCAATGGGTCAAAAGGCAGTTCCATTTTTAAATTTTTTGAGGAAACTCCATACTGTTTTTCAGAGTGGTTGTACCAGTCTGCATTCCCACCAACAGTACACTAGGATTCCCTTTTCTCCACATCCTCACCAGCACTTGTTATTTGTTGATTTATTAATGATAGCCATTTTGGAGGTGGGAGGAGGTATCTCGTTGCTTTAATTTGCATCTCTCTGATGGCATGTGATATTGAACATTTTTTCATATCTCTATGTGCCATCTATATGTCCTCCTTGGAGAAGAGTCTATTTAGGTCCTTTGACTACTTTTTAAGTCCTATGAGTTCTTTATGTGTTTTGGAGATTAAACCCTTGTCAGATGTATCATTGGCAAATATGTTCTTTGAATATCCCTAATAGTTGGTAAAGTCGAGCACCTTTTCATATATCTGTTGACCACTTGTATGTCTTCTTGGGAGAAGTGTCTGTTCAGGTGTTCTTCCCATTAAATTTGAACTGTTTGTTTTCTTGGTGTTGAGTTGTATGAGTTCTTTATATTTTTTGGATATTAACCCCTTGTCAGAGCTGTTTATGTTTTTTAAAAATAATTAGAATGATTGTTTTCATTAATACATGCATGAATCATTTTTTTTGTTGGTATATAGACTTTATCAAGGAAAGATAGTTTTTATGTGGGTCTAGTTTCACAAAGTTTTACATACCCGATAGGTTTTGAAATTCATCAGAGGCTTTTTGTCCTGTACATTTAACAAGTGATTATATCATCTGCTTTTATAAATTTAACTAATATAGTGATTCACATTGATTGACTTTCTGATATCGAACCAACCTTGCATTCTCTTGGATAAACCCACTTGACTGTATTGTATTTTTGTGTAAGTTAGCTTTTGCTGCATTGCAGTCCACCTGAAAACTTAGTGGTTTAAATAGTAATCACTTGGGAATTTAAAACTAGATTCATCTAGGCAGGTTTTTGTTTTGTTTTGTTTTGTTTTGTTTTTTGCTTCTGGTTTCACCTGAGCTCATTTCATACAGTGTCAATGAGCTGAGAGCTGGGTGAGAGCCGGTCAGAGGAAGCCACACTATCATGTTTTGTGGTTGGCTTGGGCAATGAGAACATCTGTCTATTTGTCTTCAGAACCTAGTAGCCTAGTCCACACCAACTGAAAGGTCACACTTCTTTGCTACTGTCTCATTGTCTAGAGAAAATTATGTACCAAAGCCCAGAGTCACTTTTTTATACACCTCAGAACTGTGTATAAAAGTATAATCAGGTATTGGGCTTCTATTGAATAAGGGAGGTTTGACTGTAATTTTTTTATATTGTTCCTTTTCAGTATGATACTCTTCTTCCTCCTCCAACCCCATCATTCTAGCTTAGGATATTTAAATGGATTGAAGGAACAGGAATGAGTGTTAGATTTTAAATCACATAGTCTTGGACAAGTGATTGCTACTGTGCACCGAGGATGTTCAGAATGCTTTGCTCTCAAAATGGGCTGCAAACCCATAAGTGCACTTTCAAGAGACAGAATACACACTGCATCTCAATCATTCCTTACTAACATTTTTTTCTATGGTTTTAGAAAATACTATACAAGGAACTAAAATTCATTGTAAAGTATCTCTAGAGTTAAAAGTGGTATTTCTGAGTATACATTAGATTTTTACCTTGACGGATTTTTAAGATATAATCAATAGCTACTTAAAGTAGATCAAAGATGTGTACGACTCTTGTGCTGGGTTCTTTTTTATTTCTCAATTAAAATGATAGTATATGCTTAAAAATAAAAATACAAAAGAAGAAGGAAAAACTCTTCATTACCCCATATCCCTCCCTCATAGGAAAAACTATAAAGTTAAGATATCAGTTTAAAAATATTTACATGATTAAAGTGATTTTAAAAAGTGTCCTTGGAGACATTTTGACCACTGAAGACATTTGATCACTGAAGGTCAAATGCTGAGGAATGTAAGTTAACAATTTGATCTTAAATCCAAAATATATTGAAAAAAGTAGAAATAGCACTCTTACAACATGGTCACAAATAAAATAACTATATTTAGAACTGGAGAAAAATTTAGAATCATTGAATCCATTTTTCATATGAGGAACTTGAAAATTCATGAGTCATTGAAAGATCTCTAATTACTTCTTAATAATTTCATAATGCTATTCTCTTCTAGTTTAACCATGAAAAGAATGGATTTAGAAAGAGGAATAAATTCTTTTAGAGAAGAAATAAGAAATAAAGCCATTTTGATTTTAAGAAGTCATGGAGAAATGAAGATTATTCTTTTTATAATTTCCTGGTGGATAGAGCTCTTCTAAGATTAAGTATTATTAAAGTAGAAAAATAAAGGACATTATGTAGAGAAATCACATCAATCTACTTCCAGTCAACGCTTTTCTGGAAAAATACATCTCTAACTTCATTTGTATTATGTAGTATTTTAAATTATGAATTTGTTTCATATTCTCAGGTCAGTTTATTTTAGCCATGTGATTTTGTTCTCTGTTTATTCCTCCCTCTTTTCCTTTTTCTTCTTCCCTTCCTTCCTTTCTATTAGTAAATTGGAAAGGAAATATCCTTACATTTGCTCAACTATGCAATAGCAAAACCCCAAAATATAACATATTTTCTAAAAAGATAACAACTGAGAAAATATTATGGCAGCAGAATCTAAGACTTTTTGGTCCTTTCTATCTTAAAGTAGAATTGGAAATCTCTTTTTTCTAATTCAGGGATGATAGTTAAGTCTTTGGTTTAAAAAACCAATTAGCTTAAATAATTCTTTTACAAGGTTATCTTCAACTTTGGAAATTAGTAATGGTGAAAAGAATATGATGCACTTAGGTAGTGTCTTCTTTTTTTTCTCATGGGCTCAATATAGTTCAGTTTATAGCCCTAACCCGTTTAATTCTCTAACAAACCTGAGAGGGACCAACGGGGCAGATTGTCCTTTCCCTCATTTTACAGATGAGAAAACTGAGGTTCAAAGAAGTTAAATGATTTGGACAAGGTCATTCTTCAAGATGATGCCAGAGCCAGGAATTGCACCCCTATTGGCTTGTCCTCTCTAATGTGATTCCATTTACAGGTCCACTATGACTTCAAAAATGCACTGTACCTGTCCTTACAAAGTCCCTGAAATGTCCTTTTATTATGACACTAAGATAGTGACAAAACTGACCAAAAACAAAAAAGGAACAGCTTTTTTGTTGACTCTGTCCCATAAAATTCCACAGCTATACCATATGAGAAACATGAAACATTCATTAAGATCATATTCTCATTAGTTCTTGATAGAACTAGATTTTGCAGAAATTAAAGGTATGTCTTGTGGCCTGACTGATAAAATGAGTGCCTCGGGAGTCAGAGATGCTTCGCTGCTCAGGTAAGTCAAGAATACCCTTTGCTAATTGTTTCTCCTCCATTTCTTAGAGAATTTAAATTTATGATCAGCATCATATATTATACTTCAGTACTATTCATCATCCAGCTTACACATATTTGCAGGAAAGAAATTTGCCCAAGTCATTAAATCCTCCCTTGATTCAAAATTGTATGACCTTATATAGCAGTTCAGTAGGTAGCTTACAAGATGCACTAGATAATCTTGGTTATGGACCTACAAAAACATGAACTTCAACCTTCCAAGCTATTTCTTCATAAAATGAAAATCAAACTGAGGGGTTAGGGAAAACTTTTGAAAGTCTGTCTCTTGAAGTCATTTACTGAGGTCCTTAGCATTTCTAGCTGCTGTGCTTACCTTTTGATTGGTGGTTACTTATCAATGATAATAAAACTGTCCAACTTTTCCAAGATGTTTTTATTTCTGTTTTTTATCCCTCAAACATGTAATAAAGTGAACCAACCATTTGGTGTATTATGTTATTCAATTACTCTTCAAGGATAAGTGTCTTCCTCTATGAGTTCCTTCAGCAAAGACCTGGGGTCTTATTTTTCACTGCCTTAGGCAGAGAGCACAGTCCATGTCCAGATTAATTACTCAAACATGTCAGTTAGATGAGTGGATGGATGGTCAGAATCTTGCAACCCACAAATAGCTAAATTCATATTGTGATTTTTACTGTAAATAGCCAGGAAATGACTTAGGTCATGGAAATAAATGTTTAGCACGTGTGTCACCACCTGTCCCTCTCGTGTTCATTATAGTACTTGATAATCTAGCATGACATTCTTTCTCTTTGGGTGTAGACAAGACTTTAAGATCTTTGTGTATAGTATAAATCATTCTTTACTGTTTGATTTGAGTTGGAATACAAGAACAATTTTATTTTCCATCTATGACATTGACACTAAGAAAAATAGCTAAATTTTATGTAAAAATTTAGACATACAGAATAGAAAAATTAGTTTTCAAGAAGTGACCTAGTACACCCTGACTGGTGTGGTTCAGTGGGTTGGACATCATCCCGCAAAGTGAAAGGTCACTGGTTTGATTGCCCTTCAGGGCACATGCCTGGGTTGTGGGCCAGGTCCCTGGGTTGGGGGCCTGTGAGAGGCAACTGATCAATGTTTTTTCTCACTCAGTTTCTCCTTCCCTTATGCTCTCTAAAAATAAATAAATAAAATCTCTGAAGAAAAAAAAATAAAGCAGTGACCTGGTAGAGAGTTCAGATGAAAAACATGTGTAATTTTTTATAGATATTAGATTCATCCACTCAGCTTTCCTTCTTCAAAAGTCATATCATTTTTTATTTTAAACCAACATGTGAACTGAAGGTATAGCAAACAAACTAAAACTTGTAAAACAGAGCCCTTCTACATAGGATCTCTTCATAGCCAGATATCTATATAGAGTAGCAATTTTTAATCTTTTTCATCTCATGACACATGTAACTAGATACTAAAATTCTGCAGCACACCAAAAAATATATATTTTTTGCTGCTCTGACACAAAAACAGATATAGTTTTGGTTCATTCACACTTATGGCTATTGTGCTGGATGTTGCCATTTTTTAATTTGACAATCTAAGGGAAAAGAGGTCAGTGCCCCTCACTAAATAGTCAGGTATTGTATGTCTTAAAAATTCTTGTGACACATCAATGTGTCTGCCACAGCACATCAGTTGAAAATTGCTGATATAGAGTAATAGAGTAATAATGTCAGTTTCCTTATTGGTAAATTGGGCTACCGGAAGAGAGAGAGAGTATCTATAATGGATAATTTTTAGGTGGCATAGTGATCAAGAAGATTATGTGAAAAATTATTTCTGGTAGGTAGACTAAATGGACAATAAGAAAAGGAGAGTGTTGATGTTGAGTAGATTTGTCAAGAGTCCATGGTTATTACCAGTATACCAGTTTAGCAATGAATTTGCCAGAGCAATCAATGCTAGATACTGTAACAAACACCCCTTAAATCCAAGTGTCTTAACTCAACAAATATTTATTTCTCACATTAGAGACCAATGTAGATTAAGTAATTCTTTCTTAGCAGATTGTCTTTAAGTAGTGAATCGGACCCCCATGACTCTTCTGTTTTTTGTGCTGTCTTAAATACATGACCTCTGAAATTATAGCAGAAAGGAACATGGCTAGCATAAGGTCTCCTGGCCAGGCCTAGAGGTGGTGGACTTTTCTACTTTTAGCCAGAATGCAAAAAAAGAAAAAAAAATGACCTAGCTACAAAGGAGCCTCGAAAAAGGCAATTGTTCTGTGTGCCCAGGAAGAGAAAAATGAAATATATCTCTGTCTCAGTCACAGTTGAACACAGGTAGTCTGTGGCAGAGAGCAATGTTTGCAGATGGTGACACGTGAAGATTAAAAAAGATTGATTTTTTTTTTTAAATCATGGAGAAGCACTTTCCCATCTGAGTTCTGAATGGTATTAGATTAAATCATCCATTGAAAACTACCAGCCTAGTTTGTGCGCTAGATAGCAGGAATTACAGTCTTTTTGTCGCAAGCGTGTGTTTTCTGATATAGTCTTTTCTATAAGCCAGTCTTCAGTTCCTGCTTGGGTCATCTAACCAGGGCCTTAAGAACCAAAAGTGCTGGGCCGCTTATATGACCACCGGTCCTACAGGTGACACCAGCACTGAGGAATAACAGGGAGGCAACACAGGTGACTACACTATTCACTTAGCCTTTATTAATGCAGATTTGATTTAAATTCATACTAGCCTAGTAATCATAATTACTTAATAACAATAATAATTACTTAGAAACATCAGTATTAACATCGCACAAGGGATCTGGGAGATAACGAACCCAAGTCCCAAAAGTGCAGATTAGGTTCAGGTCCAGGAGGCAACCAGACTGGGCAGTCAGTGTCTTGAAAGGCAGAGTCAGAGGAGTGGAGTCACAGCGGAGCTCTTTCTTTTCCAAGGCTGAACATGCAGGACAGGAAGCTTTAAAGTGACCTGCTTTCTGGATGCATTGCCTATGTGCTGAAGTTCTTTGCTTTTATGCTTCTTTTGGGTGCAAAGTCAGGTGAATTTTGTACAATTTCTTGTAAACATATTTTTCTCGATTTGGAATAAGCACACATTATTTTACTTAGTCCTGATAGGCACATGCTGTATACATCAGCTTTGATAGTCACATAATTACATCAGTTCTAATAGGCACGTGCTGTTTTGTGCAACTTCATAGGCCCACATGGTTTATGTCTCTCTATTGCACATGCTCTGAAAGGGTGTGTTACCCCTCAGACAAGCATATGTTGCCTGCTGTGCTATACTGTTCATGCCAAGGGGTTATATTATTTTTCTAAGTCATTACTGTACTGTGCATGCTCTAAACATGGCTTCAGGTCCTGGTCTCCCCATTTATTTAGTAAACAAATAAATATTTACATTGCCCAGCATTTTACCCCTAACTATTTCCTTCCTGGTCCCTAGATGATTGCTAGTAGCTGGTATGTATGAATCAGGATCTGAGCAGTTCACTTGTTGTGGGCACTAGCCCCTTTGTAGCCAGCTTGTGGGAGCCCTAACCATCTTAACCAAAAACAAAGGAAAGAGGGAAAATTTACTGTTCTGCTTATCAGAAAGTACCTCCTCAAATCTGGCATTTTTTAGCCATGTTCTAATAATTTCTTCTTTCTTCATATTTCTTGGACTACTGAATACTACCATCAAATTCTCCCTCAGCTTTCTTTGTGTTCAAGTATAAAACCATGTTTTCTTTAGCCTTTTTCCTAAAAAGATAATTTTTCAGTTTATTTTTAAAATACTTTATCAAAAGCAAAATTTTACCAAGTACATTTGAAGATCTAATTGGCTTTATCAAGTGACCCATGCTTTAGGCAGCAACCCAGCTAGTAAATAGAAGGGTGCTCTGAGAGGTTGTGCAAAGTTGAAGGTTTTTATAGAAAGAAGGGTGTGGCAAGGGAGTTATTAGCAACAACAACAACAAAAAATATATTCTAGTACATCATTGTGAAGGAAAGAATGCAGATTGCCTCTTCTTTCTGTGGGGGGATGGAAGGGACCCAAGTGACAGATTACATCATTGGTGTTGACCAGAAAACTCTAATTGTTGATAAAGATTACATTTCTGGTGAAGTTCAAAATTGCAATTAGATTAGGTGTTAGGTCTAGGTTTGGTATCATGGGCTTTAGTACAAATGACACCATTTTGAGACTGTGGTTTTCTCTATAACAATCTACTGAGGTCACATACACAAAAATCATATCATATAAAAAGATAAAAGGTGGAAATTCCTTGTGGGATTTATGTCCTCTCATCCACTAATTTTAGAGCCCTTACCCTTCTTATCTTTTATCTTTTATTAATTTTTTAGGGGTCCATCAGAAGGTTTTTGTGGACTTGGGAAAATGCATATATATATGTTTAAAAGGTTATTGTATCATTAAGTCAAAGAAACAGGAAACTTGAAAAATTAATAAAAGGTCCTGGGCACCCCAATTCCAATGGGGGACTGTTCCTCCCCCATTGTCAATTTCTCACATCACCCAGCAATACTCCAATGCCAGCTTAGTATCCTAGATTTCCACTTAATTCTGACTCTATCTAACCTGGAGACAGTGTCAGATTCCACATGTTGAGGGCTCATTCTCACAAGACTACTCCCCTTCAGACGCCAGTGGCCAACTCTCCAGGTTTTCACGTGTGCTTCCAGTCCATGGGCAGTAGGTCAGAGGGTCTCACAACCTTCTTCTTGGGTTTGATTCATTTGCTAAAGTGGCTCACAGAACTCACAAAAACATTTTACTTACGTGATCAACCAGTTTATTATAAAGCAAATGTAACTCAGGGACAGTCAGATATGGAAGATCTCCATAGGGCAAGGTATGAGGGAAAGCATGGAGCTCCCATGCCCTCTGTGAGTGTGACAACTTCCCAAATCCCATGTATTCACCAATCTGGAATATCCCGGAATCATGTCTTTTTGGGTTTTAATGGGAGCTTTCTTATATAGGTATGGTTGATTTATTCATGGCCAGTGGCCATTGGACTCAATCTTCAGGCCCTCTCCTCTCTGCTGAGGTCGGGGGGGGGGGGGGGGGGGGGGGCGGTGACAGAAAGTTCCCGCTCTCTAATCAGTTAGCTCCATTGGCAACCAGGCCCTATCCTTATGGTGGGGTCCACAGGTCTTCTTATTAACATAACAAAAACATCATTTTTGCAACCATTAAGAAATTTCAAGAGTTTTAGAAGCTCTGTGTCAGAAACAGGACAAAGACTAAACATATATTTCTTATTACAAATCACAATATCACTCTTATCTAACGTTTGTATTATCCCAAACAGGTTGTAGTTACCAAGGAAAATAACTTAATATTCGATGTTAGCTACTTATTTTTTAAATCAGATTTAAGAAGAGATATTTTATGGCTAATAAGTACTTCTCCTATTCTTATTTATTATTAAATTTTTAGTTTAGTTTTGAAAACTTTCTTAAGTTTCCAAAGGTGTTAGAACTAAACTTTCCAAGGTAAATTTTTTTTCTTTTAAAGGGAGATTATTTTAGATTTAGCGAAATGACAATGGTGTTAAGAACATGTGACAATCATGATAAGAACTTTTTGAAATGATTAACATTATCTCAGTTAATTTAAATTCAGCAACTATAAGCAAAGTATAGATGTGATAATTATGGCAATTTTTCAGGTTGATGGCACGAGATTATTAAATAAGATCTCAGATTTAAGCCAGATTTTTTCCCTAAATATGTCCCAAAGACAACTGATTTTATGATTATTCCAATTAGTAAACAACCATCTAATTGTTTAGTGCCTTCACCTTAAATTAAATATTTTGAATATCACCTGTGCTTCTGTAGGAACTTACTCGATGTTAAGTGAAAGAAAAACAAAAGTGTTTTGGACTAAAATAAACTTGAGAAATGCTCTGTTCAATAAAATTAAACATGTTTCTTGACTGGAGGAATTTTGAGATGTGGAATGAACTATAATGCGCCCTGTGAATTTACATGTTAAGTAGAATTTGGTGTGAAGGGTTTTTAAACTTCATTTGGCTACACAACCCTTTGTTGAAGATTTCAAAGGATCCCTGTTTCAGAAACGTTGGAAAATGCTGTTCTAATATCAGTTCATGCCTATTGATATCAGCGTGTGAAAGGAGGCCCATAGATAAGCTTATCTGTTTTCCAATATAGAAGTCTACACTATATCCATGCTATAGGTTCATGGCTGTGGAGGAATATTCAGCTGATTCTATAGTTGGAATGTTCTTCTGTTAGAAAGTTTTAGCTTTTTAAGTGCATTTTACTATTAGAAAATTTTAACTTTAAAAATTTTGTTGGACCTCTGATTTATAGATTAAGATATATCCTTACTCAAGTAAAAGAATATTTTTCAGACCTGGCTGGTGTGGCTCAGTGGATCGAGTACCGGCCTGTGAACCAAAAGGTTTCAGGTTCGATTCCCAGTCAGGGCACATGCCTGGGTTACTGGTCAGATTTCCAGTATGGGGTGTGTGAGAGGAATGTTTCTCTTCTTCTCTTTCTTCCTCCATTCTCTGTAAAAGTAAATAAAGAAAATCATTTTTTTTAAAAAAGAATATCAGTGATGTTTTATACCTGAAAACAAAACAAACATAGTTAAAATTCACAAACAGCAACAATTTATGTTGATTATATCTCAATAAAACTGGAAAAATTAGTGACCAATGTTTAATTAGGAATAATTTTAATTTGATATTTATGTTGAAATAGGTTGTCATTAAATAAATAAAACCAGTGAATTTTCTTTTACATATAATAAAACTTAAACTGAATTGCAACTGTACATAATTGCTATAATGAAAAAAAGTTATATGTTGCTTTGAGTGATTATTCCAACAAAATTGGTTTATAACGTTATATCCTACCCTTCACTGTATCCTCAATGTTAGCAGCTCAATCAAGCAGGATGATTCTTGTAAAAATTCATTCAAGGCATTCATCACTTTCCCTAAGTCCTTTTCTTAATTATTTGATATCCAAACAAATTTATTTTGCAGTCGTTATTGTGTTCTTTTCTCTCTTTGAATTGTTAACTATATATTTTTGCCACATCCTCATTTACTAAAGACTTTGTTTATTCTAGCAGATTTCTGATCTCATACACAATGGCTTCATGGTACTCTATCTGCATGATTTAGCATTCTGCTTTGCAGTTCATTTGAATTATATTTCTATTATACATATAACAGAAATATATATTTATACATATATGTATAAATAGTATATATGGTATTATGTTTAAGTCACCATTACAGGGAATGGATTCTATGGGCAACTTAAAATAAAAAAATGTAGATAAATATACTTGGTTATCAAGAAACACCTGTTATGTGAAAATAGGTATAATGAACTCCCCAAATCTTCCTCCTCTCACTTTCCTCCAGTCTTTCATTCCGGAGTTCTTACTTCTCTTTCAGGCCTTTCATCACCTCCTCACTTCTAGGTCCAAGTTTGATGAACCTTTTGGTTTCACCTTTTATTTGTGAAGTGCTGATCCTAGTCAAGCCAGAAGCTTGTTCCATTCAAGGTTAGGTTTAGAGTTTCAGTAGTTTTAATAGTAAGGGTAAAGATGAGTTGTCCTTAACTCCTAGTCTTCCACCCAACACTTCTTTTGAGTAACTTCCCACAATAGAAAGACAGGCAAACAGATGAATGACTAGACCTATAACTATGACTAGAAATTTACTTCTGAAACTTGGCTTTATGGGCATGTCATTCTAATCAAAAGCAGCCTACCAGATAAAATTTCAGTTCTCTAGCCTCAGATTCAGGATAATGCGTATTCTAATCTCTACCCCCCCAAACCAAATTCACTCCTAGCCCTCCTCCTCATCTCTTTAATGCGCTCAATATCTATTCACCTAACTGAATTCAGTTATCTGGAGTACAAGTTCTTTTCTTTTTCTCGTATTCCAGTGTATCCCTGTTTCCATTGCCTAGAAAGTCCTTTTGGATTCTTCACAGTCCTAACTCCTACTTAGCCTTTACTTTACTACCTTTTATACTTGGCCTTCCAAAAATGTTATCCTTTCCAGGATCAATAATTCAATAAATCAGTTAACCATAAATATGTTCATATGTTCCTTCAATTAAGTTTCCCTATCAATTCAAATAGTCATTTTTTTATTAATAATAGGTATTTTCTTTCATAGAAATGTGTTTAACTCACTTATTTGATGAGTGCTATCTAAGCTGATAGCATAATATTCTTCATTGTGTTGGTTAATTTTACATGTTTAATGTTTCTATGACATTATCAACTGGCGGTATCAGTTCCCTGCTGTCTTAAAGTATATGTTATTGATTTTTCCAATCCCCTAATGCTCTGCCTCATTTTACACTTAGTGAATGTTCAATAAATTTGACTTTGACATTTTAGAAAATGAAGGAAACTTCTCCCATTCTTACCCATCTCTATTCAAGACAAATGTGGGTCCACTCTGTCTTTGAACAACATTATTCTTTTACAGCAGCTGGTCAGATGTGTTTGACAGAAATTCAGGAAAAAAATTCTACATGTTTTAAGACCTAAGTCATATACCGTACTTTTTCCTCATCATAAGTATATTCTTAAACATAGACAATGGAGAATTGTATTTTTATAATTTTATGATGAATCACCTGTAAAATAGTCATTGATATTGTAAAATACTCTTCATAGTGCAATTTTTTCTAAATTCCATTTCTATTTTTATGAATATAACAATTACTTCACAATTGAGAGAAGTCAAAATATGATGGTTTGCTTTTATTGTCATTCTGTTTGTTTTATACCATATTGTGTATTTTGTATTGTATTGCATTGTATATTTTGGAGATATTGGGGCTACCTTTACTTATAGTCTATAGCAATACATATGCACAATCTTATGTATTAAAAATCTCATATATTTTACTATTACTTGGATGCCAGATCTGAAGAAGTGTGATTCATTGAAATATTTCTAATTTCCTGACTTTAAAATATGAAGCACTTTCTCAAATGTTCATCTCCTTACAGAGTCATCAAGTTTCTATCTTTAACAAAAGTCACTTAGTTCTATGCATGCCAATGAAGTTGAATGTTAAATTTACAAGATCATGCTAATGTGTTCTCTGCTAAAGTTGGGAGATTTTTTTTTTACTGTGTATCCATTGATATTTCACTATTCATCAAAGTGGTACAGATGCTTGGATGAATGTGACCAAAATTATCTAAATTCATGGAAATGAATGTGGAAATGGGACAATAGAATGAAATAACACAACTAATGGGCTTGATACTCTTATTTCATTCTTTACTTAAACATATTAAGTTTATATTTTTCTTACTTATATCTTGGTTCTATATATATAGTTCATTCAACAGCAGATTTATTCCTAAAGCATCCTATTTTTCAACCCAACCCATGAACTTCAGCCTACACACACAATGGCAAAGTCAGAGTTTGACTAGTTTTTCTGTTTCAATTGGCAGGGTAGATAGCAAATAGGCACCCAGCTTGAATAGAGTTTCCAATATAGATCCAGGGTAAATTTTTAACATGGTGCCATCATTGTTTATGTTATGATCAAAACAAGTTTATTGATCAGTCATTTACTTATGTGTTCTTACAAAGCTCTGCATTCCTTCATTCAGCACATTTCCTGTATACTTCCTATGTATCAAATGCTGAAGTTACAGTGGTGAGAAAATCAGACATTCCACATAGTCATAGATTTTACATTTCAGAAAGCACATGGGACTAAAAGTACCAGTAGGAAGAAGGGTTTCTTCCAGTTAAATAACCATGCAAATATATGTGAAATGAATAATGAACAATGATGCTAAGAGAGCAAGTAAAAGGAGATCCAATATTTTAAGGAGGTCCAAGAAAGACTTCCCTGTGGCAGTACCATTTGAACTGAGTCCAGAGGGATGTTCTACCTAAATAATGACAGTGATGGTAGAGTTTGACAAATGAACAATACAGGGAGATGAAACTCTATTAATTCAGAACGTACTATGTGGCTATGGTGAGATGTAAGAAAAAAAGAATGACCCCAAAAAGCTGAAGTGACAGCTGGATCTCCACCTGCAAAATGAGGCTGATTTAAGGTAACCATTGTAAGTAACCATTATGATTTTTCCTAATTCAGGCACAGTTGTCTCATTTTGACTGAGAAGGGGGGCTGCAGAGACTAATAGTGACTCTTATTCAGAAGAATTCCCATGATGCCAGTCTCTAGTTGTGTGACCTCAGGCAGGTTAATTAACCACTTTATGTCTCAGTTTTATCATCTGTCAAAGGGTAAGGTTTATAGTAGCTTATAGGGTTTAATGAGGATTTGATAAGAGTTTAGAACTATGTTCAGCAAATAATCTATACATAAATATTAACTATTGTAGTTATGTGGCATTTGTTGCTATAGTTTACTAAATTAGAAGTTGAAGAAAATAAATGTAATTAAACAATAATAAATGTTGGCATCATCTTTTTTCAAAGTGAATGGCAAGTGATGAATAAAAAATTCTGTACCAGGCTAAAATTCAGATAGGAAATTTGAAAGAAGCAAAACTGATGATAGAAACTGCTTAAAATATATGCATTAGAAAATGATACGTTGGAAAACTGGAAATCAATGGCATTTTGTTAATTGCTATTTTTTTGGAAAGGGAAGATGGATGTTTGCAATAAACTTAAGTGGAAGATTTTTAAAAAATGTTCCCTGGGAAGAGAGAATCACAAACAAATGCTCATGATTTCATGTCTTGGGCTGAAGCATTTCTCAGTTGTCCTTGGAAGTTCCCAAAGACAATCTTACCTTAGAAAAGTGTTTCCCCTGTGAGTAAATAATGTTCTTGCCTAGAAATGAAATGTAGTAACATACTGTATTGCAACTGAACTGAAGCAAGACTGGCAGCAGAAGTTCAGGGAAAAAACCTTACATGATAGTCTATAGTTCGAGACTCTGTATGGAAACTTCCTCAACTTCTTAAGGAATGTCTTTTGCCTTAAATCAAAATAGTTCAGAGAAGAAATTTGCCTACTCTTTCCTTAACCATAGAGGGACTTATTTAGAATTATTATTTATCATGAGTCTTTTGCCTTAATCTTTTCTATGGTTTTGCCACACAATTGATAAGCTGAAGTCTCTTTTTAAGGAGTCCAATAGCAATTGCATTTAAAACATTTCCTTTCTTTCGAAGAAACCTTCATACTTTCCAAGGTACTTTATAGATGTATCTCTATGAGACAGGTAGAACAAGACCTGTGTTTTACAGAAGGGAAAATGGAGGTTGTAAAGGAAAGCTGCTTATTCAAGGTCATTCAGTGTGTTAGACAAGGATTGTATCACAGTGATACTCAAAGTTCATCAGGGAAAGCTTAACAGTCCATCTTTACACAAGTATTTTTGCATACATTTTTTCATTTATACAAAATAAAGTGCAGTAAGTACCCAGCAGCTCTCATGCTATTTAGAGTCTAGTGAGGTACCTTGATGAAGATTACTCAAACTATTCTGATGGCTGATCATGTGGGCTTTTGAATTTGAATTCCAGCTCCAGCCCTTACTTAAAAGAAGTTTCTTAATTGCTTAGAGCCTGTTTCTCCTTTCATTACATGGCAATTGAGAAATTATTTTTATCCTCACCCAAGGATATTTTTTCACTGCTTTTTAGAGAGAGGGGAAGGGGTTGGGAAGAGAAACAGAGAGAAAGAGAGGGAGGGAGGGAGAGAGAGAATGAGAGAACTTCAATGTGAGAAAGAAACGTTGACTGATTTCCTTTTTGCACATGCCAGGACCCTGACTGGGAATTGAATCTATGACATTTTGGTCTACAGGATGATGCTCCAACCAACTGTGCTATATACCAGCCAAGGATAAATGGCAATTTTAGTAGTGTTGTATATGTTCACTCATTCATTCAGTGAAGCACCTGTCAAATACTCTGCTAAGAATGGGTAAACTTCTGTAGGAGGCTAGAAGGCATCTTACAGTAGATGTCAGAGGGATAGTTTAGAGTTAAGATGGGAATTGACCTTTGGAGATGATGAAGGCTCAGATGACAGCTAATAGAGAAAGAACTGTCATGCAGTCCATAGAGATAGGACTGAAGATATTTGTTGTGACTTTGGACCAACATATCACACTTCCAGCCTCAGTTTCCACATATTGAAGATGAGAATAATTGTCAAACAAATCTCACAGAGTTTATTGGTGAAGATTAAATGAGGACTATATAAGCATGGAAAGTGGCATAGGGCTTTGATAACTTACTTTATATTTGTATGCATAAATAAAATAACTCTCCATGATTCCTCTTTATGCCAAGTGATCACAGCACTCTTTAATTTTCTAGCTGTGCCTGGACAGGATGGTAACTTTATTCAGCCATCATATCAGGCAGCCTTTACCTTATCAATCAGTAGAAACTCTTGCCCCTCTGCTGTCATATAATTTAATTTTAATTTTAGTTTTTAGGTATGTGGGCATAAATAGCAAGAAACAAATATATTTCAGATTTTTAATTCAAAAATGGAGAAAGCCATTTTTTCTTCTGCACCCCAGAAAAGAGATTCTGAAGAAAACACATTAAATATTTAATTTCACGTGTAAGATAATGGGAGTCTCTCCCTATTTGACTTAGATGTGTGCTAACTCAACTTTAGGAGGATTCTACAGATAAAGGTAATTTTTAGAAGATTCCAAATTATTTAATTCCTGATATTATATTTAGTCTTATTAAGAAATTATGGTTTTAGCCAGGCGTCGTGGCGCATGCCTGTAGTCCCAGCTACTCAAGAGGTTGAGGCAGGAGGATCGCTTGAGCCCAGGAGTTCTGGGCTGTAGTGCGCTATGCTGATCGGGTGCTCGCATTAAGTTTGGCATCAATATGGTGACCTCCTGGCAGTGGGGGCCACCAGGATGCCTAAGGAGGGGTGAACCGGCCCAGGTAGGAAACGAGGTAGGTCAAAATTCCCTTGCTGATAACTAGTGGGATTGTGCCTGTGAATAACCACTGCACTCCAGCCTGGGCAATATAGCGAGACCCCATCTCTTTTTTAAAGATGAAGGAAAAGAGTGAGAAAGAGAAAAACACAGGTATAAAGAGAAAAAATGAATAAGTTTCAATTAGTAATAACTCTCAATGTAAATGGACTAAATGCCCCAGTCAAAAGACACAGGATAGCCGAATGGATAAGAAAACATGACCTACACATGCGCTACCTAGAAGAGACCCACCTCAGAGCAAAAGACCTACACAGATTGAAAGTAAAGGGATGGAAAAAAATATTCCAAGCAAATGGGCAAGAGAAGAAAGCAGGAGTTGCAATACTTATATAAGACAAAATAGAATTCAAAACAAAGGCCAGAAAAAGAGACCCAGAGGGGCACTTTATAATACTTAAAGGAAGAATCTATCAAGAAGACATAAACATTATAAAATTATATGCACCCAACAGAGGGGCTCTGTTTATAAGGAAAATCTTGGACGACTTCAAAAAAGATATAGACAGCAACACACTGATAGTAGGGGATTTCAACACCCCACTATCAAAAATGGATAGATCTTCCAAAAAAACATGAATAAGGATATTGTTGAGCTGAATGATGCACTGAATCAAATAGACTTAACTGACATATATAGAACCTAACATCCCAAAGAAGCAAAATACACTTTCTTTTCAAATGCTGATGGCAGTTTTTCAATGATAGACCACAGGATAGGACACAAAACAAACATCAGCAAATTCAGGAAAATTGAAATAATACCAAACTTTTTCTAGGACCACAAGGGCTTGAAACTGGAAATCAAACTCAAAGAGAAACTTCAAAAACTTGCAAATTCATGGAGACTGAACAGTAGACAATTGAACAATGAATGGGTCAATAATGAGATAAGAGAAGAAATCAAAAAATTTGTGGAAACAAATGAAAATGAACAGACAACAGTCCAAAATCTATGGGACATAGCAAAGGCAGTCCTGAGAGGGAAGTTCATAGCAATATAGGCTTATCTAAAAAAGACAGAAACATTTCAAATAAAAGACCTAATACTACAACTTCAAGAACTGGAGAAACAACAACAAATAAATCCCAGAGCAAGTAGAAGGAAGGAAATAGTCAAGATTAGAGCAGAACTGAATGACATAGAGACGAAAAGAACAATTCAAAGGATCAACCAAGTCAGAAGCTGGTTCTTTGAAAAGATAAAAAAAAAAATGACAAGCCTTTAAGCAGACTCATCAAGACAAAAAGGGAGAGGACCCAAATAAATAATATCACAAATGAAAGAAGAGAAATAACAACTGATACCACAGAAATACAAATGATTGTCAGACACTACTATGAACAATTATATGCCAAGAAATTTGAAAACCTCAATGAAATGGAAAAATTTCTAGAAAAATATATTCTTCCAACATTGAAGGAGGCATAAACAGAAAGCTTGAACAGACCGATAACAGCTGGGGAAATTGAAGCAGTAATCAAGAAACACCCGGCACACAAAAGCCCAGGGCCAGAAGTTTTCACAGGAGAATTTTACAAAACATTTAAGGAAGAGCTACCGCCTGTCCTTCTCAGACTATTCCCAAAAATCCAAGAGGAGGAAAGACTCCCAGACTGGTAATACGAGGCCAGCATCACCCTAATCCCAAAACCGGATAAAGACCCTACAAAGAAAGAACACTACAGGCCAATTTCGCTGATGAACATAGATGCTAAAATCCTCCACAAAATATTGGCAAACTGCATCCAGCAATACATTGAAAAGATTATCCACCATGATCAAGTGGGATTCATCTCAGGGATACAGGGATGGTTCAATATATGCAAGTCAATAAACGTAATACATCAAATACATAAAAGAAAAGACAAAAACCACATGATCATCTCGATAGATGCAGAAAAAGCATTCGATAAGGTACAGCACCCATTTATGATCAAAACACTCAGCAAAATGGGAATAAATGGGGCAATCTTCAACGTAATAAAGGCCATATAGAAAAACCTACAGCCAACATCATACTCAACGGGCAAAAACTGAAAGCTTTCACACTAAGATCGGGAACATGAAAAGGATGTCCACTTTCACCACTTCTTTTCAACATCGTATTGGAAGTCCTAGCCACAGCGGTTAGACAAGAAAAAGAAATAAAAGGCATCCAAATAGGAAAGGAGGAAGTAAAACTATCATTGTTTGCAGATGACATGTAAGTGTACATAGAAAACCCTGTAGACTCCACCAAAAATCTCCTCAACCTAAGAAGTGAATTTTGCAAAACAGCAGGATACAAAGTCAATATTCAGAAATCAAAGGCATTTTTTGTACACCAGCAATGAAATAGAAGAAGAAAAAATCAGAAAGAAAATACCATTCGATATAGCAAGAAGAAAAATAAAATACCTAGGCATAAATTTAACCAAGGAGGTAAAAGACCTGTATGCAGAAAACTACACAACATTGAAGAAAGAAATTAAGGAAGACAAAAATAAATGGAAGCATATACCATGCTCATGGATTGGAAGAATTAATATCATCAAAAGGTCCATACTACCCAAAGCAATCTATAGATTCAACGCAATCCCTATTAAGGTACCAATGATGTATTTCACAGAAATAGAACAGATATTTCAAAAATTTATATGGAACCATAAACAACCCCGAATAGCTGCAGCAATTTTGAGAAATAAAGCACAAAGTAGGAGGGATCACAATACGGGACATCAAACTCTACTACAAAGCCACCATACTCTAAACAATCTGGTACTGGCACAAGAACAGACCCAGAGACCAGTGGAACAGAATAGAAAGCCCAGAAATAAGCCCAGGTCTCTATGGGCATCTAATATTTGACAAAGGGGGCAGAAGCATAAAATGGAGCAATAATAGCCTCTTCAACAAATGGTGTTGGGAGAGCTGGATGGCTACATGCAAAAAATTGAAATTGGATCATCAGCTGACACCATACACAAAAATAAACTCAAGATGGATAAAAGACTTAAACATAAGTCGCAACACCATAAAAGTCCTAGAGGAGAACTTTGTCAGGAAACTCTCAGATATCCCACACAGCAATTTTTTCACCAATATGTCTGCACAAGCAAGGGACATAAAGGAAAGAATAAACAAGTGGGACCTCATCAAAATAAGAAGCTTCTGCACGGCTAACGGAAACATCAGCAAAATGAAAAGGGAGCCCACCATTTGGGAAAATATATTCGCTAATGATACATCAGATAGAGGTTTGATCTCCAAAATATATAAAGAACTCACTCGACTCCACTCCAAGAAGACAAACGATCCAATCAAAAAATGGACAAAGGACCTGGGCAGAAGCTTTTCCAAGGAGGAGATACAGAGGGCCCAGAGACATTTGAAAGGATGCTTGGCATCACTAGCCATCAGAGAAATGCAGATCAAAACCGCCATGAGGTACCACCTCACACCGGTCAGAATGGCCATCATAAACAGATCAACAAACAACATGCGCTGGCAGGGCTGTGGAGAAAAGGGAACCCTAGTACACTGTTGGTGGGAATGCAGACTGGTGCAGCCATTGTAGAAAGCAGTGTGGAATTTCCTCAAAAAGCTGAAAATGGAACTGCCTTTTGATCCAGTGATTCCCTTGCTGGGACTATACCATAAGAATTCCAAAATGCCCATTAAAAAGAACTTATGTACCCCAATGTTCATAGCAGCACAATTTACAGGAGCCAAGTGTTGGAAGCAACCTAAATGCCCATCAGTAGATGATTGGATCAAAAAACAATGGTACATTTACACAATGGAATACTACACAGCAGAAAGAAAAAAAGAACTACTACACTTCACGACAGCATGGATGGAATTAGAGAGCATTATGCTAAGCGAAATGAGCCAGGAGGTGAAAGACAAATACCATATGATCTCACCTATAAGCGGAACCTAACAAACAATACAAAGATGCAAGGAAAATAAGACCAGTGACATGAAAGGAGAAGTAACCAACAGAGACAAGAGGGATGGAGGGAGGGGGCGAGGGGGGGAAAGGAAGGGAATGGGAGGGTCGGGGAATGTGTAGCAAAGTCTCATGGACAAAACCAAAGGGAACGGTTGAGGGAAGGGGGGAGGGGGCTGGAGAAGGTGGTGGGGGGAAGGCAGAGACAAATGTATTTGAAAAAATAAAATAAATTAAATGAAAAAAAAGAAAGAAAAAAGAAATTACGATTTTATGAAAACATCCTTTTTTTCTCTTGTACCTTAACTTGTTCAGAGAGGACTTGTGCCCTCTACACCTTCAGTTTATCAACTAGCTGATTGCTAAAATCAGAGATGAAGCTTAGTTTCTGCTGAAATAACGTTGTGATTATTCAGCAAACGTTTATCATGCCTTTAAAAAAATAAGTTAAAAATTACCAAATACTTGATCTTATTTGCTCATGATGCTAAAAATTTTTATGCGTGTACATGTTTACTTATTTAGAGCAGTTTTAGGTTCACATTACTGTGAACCTAAATTCACAGAATTGAGCAGAAGGTACAGAGATTTTCCATACACCCTCTGTGCTCTGTCCCCTCTGCACCACACACATGCACACACACATAGTCTCTTCCGCTATCAACATCTCTCACCAGAGTGGTACATTTTTTACAATTGATAAACCTTTATTGTTACATTATTATTGCTCAGATTTCATAATTAACCTTAGGGTAGACTCTTGGTGTTGGCTTGGATGAATTTACAATGACATGTATTCAACATTATAGTATTATACAGACTAGTTTCAATGCCCTAAGAATCTTCTATGTTTTGTCTACCCTTCACTCCCTCACTAAACTCTGATAACCATTGATCCTTGTACTGTCATATAGTTAGAATAATATTGTATGTAGCCTTTTCAAATTGGCCTCTTTCACTTACTAATATGCAGTTAAGTTCCCTCCATAGGTTTTCATATCATGCACTTAGGAGTATACACATTTGGTAAGAGTCAGACAAAGCTTTGTTCTATTCCTCGACTATACCAATTAATATGTAATATATAGCCAGTAAAAGCTATGGAGCATGACATATACATAAAGCATAGTTTTCTTGTTTGCTTTATTTTAAATACATGCATATTCTTCTTTATTTAGAGAAGGTACTTGAAATTGCTAAATTATAGTGACAGGAATAATGAAAATTTATCAATCCTCAAAAAAATAGAGATTTTTCTTCACAAATTTGTAGGATAATCTTTTTGTAAATCACATTAAACTAGTATACTATAGCCTCTCATGAGTTCCCAGACTTAATGGCCACTTACCCTCAATCACTATAATACCCTTGATTCCATCACTTGCAGCTGGGCCAACTTCTCCCTTTGGGTTCCCCACCCTGGTTGAGTTGCCTTTTATGTACTGGTCATATGTGAAAACCCTATTCCTAAAAAAATATCTTCTGTGTGAGATTCTTATACTCATATATAATTTCATTTTCCCTGACTGGACCCAGGCATCGTCTCAAGAATCATACATTCCCAAGAATATCATTAGCATGTGTCTAGCCAATAGGAAGAATGTGATCTAAAGATACTTAGCCGATGGAACCTTTAGAAAAGCCTAAAGTAGCAGGTGGTTTTCAAATAGCAGCATATAACTTCTGGGAACTGGCTGACATTCTTATGTGAACCAGCATGAAAATTCCTTTCAAAGACACCCATCACCTTGGCTTAGAGAAGTCTTCTTTCAGCAAGTGCCTTAGCCCATGATGTATCCTTACTTTGGCTTATCTGTGGCTCCATTCTAGCTCTCAGGAGGAAAAAAAATCTTCCAAGAGGCAACTTCTTTGTTTCCAGCCCAAAATGAAAAGTTTGCAGGTAGAATCATAAAGGGAGGCTGCACTAGGAGAGGTAGGGGGGAAGATGACAGCTAATGATTCACAAAGCAATTTGCATAAGAGCCTTCTGCTTAACGGGAGTAGCATGGGCCCAGGTGATGGTTTACCATCCGCCAGCAAGCTGGCTTCTACACCCTGAGTGCTCATTTAGTCAATACCCGAGTCCTGAGGGAATGCCCAGCACACAGCTTCTGTTTACCTCAGTTAACACAGCCTGTCATCTAGAATTTCAAAGAGCTTTGCATTTATGAGAACACAGGGATTTATTTCATTCTGAGGTTCAGGACACCCAGTCCCACACAAACTGATTTAACAACAAATGTTGAAATACAGATTCAAGGCCATCTAGCTAATATCCATCAACAACTTACTGTGTACCAGGCTCTGCACTGTGTGTTTTTCATAAGAGATCTTATTTAATAATAGTCATCTGAGGTGGGTATTTTAAGATTCCTGTCAATAGCTCTGCCTACAAGGAAAAATAACCAGGAACAACCAAAGTATTATTCATTAATAGTGAGCTAGCCCCTGCTACCTCATTTTGGAATTCTAACTGAGACCCTTCTCTCTCCCTCTCTTACCTCAAAATCATAGATGACTAGATTACAGGACAAACTTAAGCTAACATGCTTTATTCTCTAACTCATAGGCTGAGATACTGGAACAGACTGTGTGACATGTGTTGTCACTCTCCAGTGCAATAATTGTACTCATTGCTCAATAGATGTTCTGGTTATTGTCCAATAACATTATCAATCCCTCTTCCAGGAATGGTGGTAGATGTCAGGGGAGACACCTGATCTCTTATTCCCTCCCCAAAATGGGAAGGCTGAAGCACGTTCAGAAGAGAAGCATATCTCTTTGTAACATGTTAGATTCCCTGTTCTATAGATGTGCAAAGGGAATATTGGAGAGGTTGAGTCACTTTTCCATGTGACCAAGCCCATGCTTTTAACATTTCTATTAAACTTATCCCTCCTTACCAGCTAATTTGCCTTTTATAAAGATGTCCTGAGAAACAGACCACAGTGAAGGATAGAAATGAACAACCATAAATAAGCTCAAAATGCACTTTATTTCCATTAGCTAAGGTAATCATTTGTTTCTTTTAAATGAGGTCCTCCATTTTTTAGTGGCCATGATTAACTAATCATGTGCTTCAGTTGATTAAAAAGACACAGAATATCCATGTATTACATTCCATATAAGGATCATATATTTCTTTAAATATATGTGTGCTTCTAGAGTTTATATCCTAAATCAAATAGGTTTCTGTTTTTCATGAAGGAAATGAATACAGAATCTCACCTGAAAATTTACCAACCTTTTTTTCCTAGCTATAAGCAATGGCTATTGTTGGGTTGTTAGTCATGGTAGATAAAGTCATATCCTTCAGAAAATAACAAAGTTTAGGAACTCTAAAATGCATTTTGCTCAGAACTGTAAGAAGAGACCAGAGAAAGAGTAACATGCTGTAAAGTATATCACAAATCAATCTTGAAATAGAGCTTAACACATAACTCATCTAGAAAGAAGCTCAAAACATGAATGCCAGTTATTTAATATTCCGTTCAAAGATGATAAAAACACTGTTGACGTATGGTATACTGACTGCCATTGGAATGGTCAGGTTTCAGACAGAAGTGCATTAGTTGTGCTCAAATGAGTAGAGAATGCTGAATAATAAAGTGAAGAGGAAATAGGAGATCTGAATTCTAATCTTGTCTTGGCCAATGACAGAGATATTGTTGACTTCAAGTCCATCGCACAATCATTTACTGCCTTTGTTTTCCTACCTGTAAATGAGAGAGTGATTCTAGTTCTTTAATAACCTGTGATGATCTTTAATTCTATGAGTCTAAAAGCACCTTGATTTAACACAGTTTGAGGATTTATGCCTAAACTCAAGCAAGAAGATAAATGTTCTTTTATTTCTAAAATGACCTTGACATAGCATTAACATAGCAAATAAAATCTTCTGAAAATTGCTCAAAGAATCACCAATTGAGAATTCATCTCCACTGTTGGTTTTTATTGTCAGTTGAGTTTTTTACTAGATCTATAATAGTTTTAGTTTTTTTTCCTCCACACCTGGACTAGCATGCTGAGTGGTTGGAGAAACACAACAACGCTGTTTTTAGATGCTTTGTTATCAAAGCCAACTCTGTGATCTTTGCTCTGTCTGTGAATTATTTATTTAACTTGATGTGTTTTCCCTTGGATTCATAGAATTTCCTTTTGTTTTCATGTTTCTTCCCATTTATGGGACTGTAAACACAGCTGACTAAACCTCTCTTATGGCTGAACACATATCATGTCTTTTGTATGAAGGATGCTAGTAGCTATGTTTCTGCTCATAGGTTTACTAAATATCCACTCATTTGCTTTTTTTTCTGCTCACACATGACAGTAGTGTCTGTGGAGTAAATAAAATAAATACCTAATACTTATTTAAATGGGAGTCAGAAAATTTAACCTTTTCCTAACTTAAAATTTGCTAGCTTCAGGGTAATGTGTGCCTCTCTTCCTTTCTCTGTATCACATTTCACCTTCTCTATGGAAATAATTATGCCTACCACACAATGTGGGAAATAGAAATTCTGCCCGTCTACCACAAGGTTGGGGGAAGTAATTTGGTTTATTTTCACCATATTTGGAGGCACATGTTTGCAGTGGTCTGTTTGAGCACATTGACTATATGGAGTACAGTGAGACACTGAAGGCACCTCGGAGAGGTAGACGAACATCTCCCAAATAATGAACAACTGAAATAAAGTGAGAAGCATCATGACATTTCATCAGGAGAGAGGTGATCTATGATATTAATGGTTCTTAACTTTGGCTATCCATTAAAATCTCCTGGGACACTTTTAAAAGTCTTAATGCCCAGGCTGTAATCTACATCAATTAAATACGAATTTCTGAGGAGTTGGTCTGAGGCATTGGTATATTTTAAAGTTTGCAGAGTGTGATGGTTAATATTGTATCAACCAGACTGGATCATGGGCTTCCCAGAAAATCAAGTAAATGTTATTTCTGGGGAGATCTGTAAGAGTGTTTCCAGATTAGATTAGTATTTGAATCGGAAGGTGACATAAAGCCCAATGAGGCCCAATGTAGATGGGCCTCATCCAATCTATTGATTGGGCCTGAATAGACTAAAAAGGCAGAAGAAGGGAAAAATTCATTCTCTCAGCCTGACTGCTTGACCTGGAACATCGGTATTCCCTGTCCAGACTGGACTTATACCATCAGCCCTCCAGTTTTCAGTACTACACCACTAGCTTTTCTAGATCTCCAGCTTACATTTAATATATGTATATAATAAACATTCAATATATAACATATATTTAACATTAATTACATGTATTAAATCAGTTACATACATAACTTTATAAATACATCTGTGTCTGTATATCCTATTATTTGTCTTTCTCTGGAAAACTCTAATATGGAAGATTATTCCAATACAAAGTGAAGATTAAGAACTACTATATACTTTAAAATACTGTAGCTGAAGTATCACAAAAGTGGATGATCCGACAGGGAAAATTTGCTTCTTAATGGACAATTCTGTGAAGATGAGTAACGATGTGGATTTTTTTTTCTTTTTAAATGGTAGTCAATCATATGTACGAAACCACTTTGGGAGTCTGCAAGACACTGATTAAAAGAACTTATAGTATGTTAGCATTAAAACTGCATCTCCAACATACTAATTAGTAGAAGGAATTCTAGGCCTGTGATATGGAAACCTCCATACCTGCATCATTTAGAAAGATATAGGGAAGACCACAAAAATATTGAAATTTTTGGAGGACCCTTGTAACCCTTTTGGCAGTCATAATATCAGAACTCATTGGCCCCTTGTTATTGTTATGTAATATAGGGACCCACAATTATATAAGAAATTGACACTTAAATCTCCTCAACTACAAGTGGAAAGAACAAATACCTGTCACTAAAGTAGGAGGTAGATATGTAAGTGAGGAAGACAGAGTAAAGAAAGAGAAAAGCAAAAATAATCTATTTAGAGAAGGCTTACTCTGGGGCCAGGCCCTAGACATACAGTCATCTATATTTCCTACTTCAGGATACGTTGGATGCTCTATTTTATGTAAACACTTAGTGACTTGTCTTCCGCATACTTTAAGTTCTGTTAAAGAGATTCACTTCTGCTGATATTCTGTTCCATGGGATCCCAGGCACTTTGTACAGTCCCTCTGTAAGCATTTGTTGAATCAGTAAATCAATGAATTAATGAATATAACCTCACACTCCGTATCTTTCTCAAATCAAATACCTGCTGTATACCATAATTGAGAAGGCTATATTGCTATATTATTAAGTCTCAAAGGGAAATATGACCTTGATTTTAGAAGTTGAATTTATCTCTTCCATGAAATAACTCAAAGTAAAAATTTAGCCTATTAGACTAGGTTATATTCATCTAGCATTATTTTGAGCACTTCTAGAGTTGAATGTTCTAGTTGGTGAGCTAAGTCATCCTAGATATGAATATATGTAATTTCTATAGTTATTTCTCCTATCTGCCTCCCTAAAGTATACCACCCACTGGTCTTCGTTTGACCTGATGGAGCTATAAAGAAGCAATATTTCAGTTCAGATATGCTTGTTGTAGTCCATTATCACATCCCTGAAATCTCCTTTTCATAAGACAAACATTCAATGTTTTTTTCTATTAATTTTGTGAAAGTATGTACAAGTCCTTCACCATTTTTTTTTACCAATGTTTGCACTTGTTTTTGTTTTCTAAAATTACTCCAGGAAAAGGTAGTGCTACTAACTAGCTTTAGTGCTTCTAACATGGTCCATCTGAGACGCAGTGAGACAACACACACACATATGCACACACACATGCACATCGAAAACTACATTTCTATATTTCTAAAGTGTAGTGATTATATCTCACTACCTACATGTGCTTATTTCAAAAATAAAAATATAGAATTGTATAAAATAGGTAATACTTAACATACGAGTATAGATATAGAGTAGTATAGAAAAGAACACCTGAATCATTCAAAATAATACATTACGCAAAGAAAACCCCTTTCGGGTTCTTCCAGATCCATTCATCTCTTTTTCTCTTCCTGTTTTGTGTGTGTGTGTTTATTTGTGTGACCACCACACAAACACAGATGCCTAATACATTTTACCTAAATAAAAATACAGTATTTTAAACTCATTTTTAAAACTAAATGTAAATTCAGGACATTATTAAATGGCTATCTATTTAGTTCTACATCAAAATTTGTAAACTCTTGACTGATGGGTGAATTAACCCCACAGACATTTTATTTTCCCTCAGGGTGGGCACAGCATTTGAAAAGTCTGGACATTTTGCAGCTTCTCTTGGACACCCTGGTAATATGGGTGTGCAGCCTTATGTGGACGTGGTGGTTGTGCAGCCTTATGTGGATGTGGTGGAAGTGGAATTTCAGGTGCTTCCTTTACACCTGGCAGGTCCCCTCCAATGTACTTAGTCATCAGCATTCCCTGCTTCTCACAAAGTGTCCGTAAGTATTGACCCTCTAGGGCTGAGTTTGCATTCTCTGAACATTGCCATATTAATAGCTGCACAATTATATGCAATGGGTGTACCACGATTTATTCCATAAATCCACTCTTAGTAGACTTAATGTTTGTTCCATGTTTCTCCTGTTTTAAATAGTGCCGCAGCAAACATCTTTGATATATTGTATTCACCCAGTTGCTTGATCATCTCATGATAAACTCCTACACTAGATAGGGAATTGTTGGGCCAAAATAGACTTACAGGTTTTAGAACTTGTTTTAATCTTGTTAACATCACCAGGCCCACAAAAACAGCCTATAAATTTGATGATGTTAAGCAAAACCTTGATCACTATATATATAAGAATATTAAAAAATAGAATTGTTCAAAAAGCTAAATTAAAAATTTATAATAGAAAATTATAAAATACAGAAAAATGTAAAAGAAAAAATAAACATACATATACTTCCAGAATTTTTAAATAATTATCTTTTTCATTTTTATATTTTTCCATTTATTTATACATATGTTTACATTTATATGTTTAAATGTTATACATTTATTTATTTATAAGCACATATATATTTACATATACTGATGTTTTATGCACACATTATTTAATAGTGTTAAGATGTACTGTTTATATAATTTTTTCTCTTACATTTTCACCTAATATATATTATAACTATTCCCATATGACCTGATATTCTTTATTTGGATAATTTACAAGTTGCTACATATTTCAATATGTGGAATCACTTATTTAAATAATCCCCTTTTGTTGGACACAAATTGTTTTGAAGTTTTTCTTTTTACCAATAATTCTTCAATTAATACAATTTACATAGATTTCTGTGACTCTAAGTTATACTCTTAGAATACATTTCTGCTTATAAAATTACTAGGTCAATAATCCAATTTATACTCATACACAATAAATTTAAATTAAATTTAAAATTAAATTTTAAATATAAAATTTAGATTTTAAAATCTAAATTCAAACCTCACGTTCACAGTTATATAAATTATTTTATTTGTTTTGCTCATTTGTTTTTACCCTGTTGATAGATAGATTGTTTTAATTTTATATATTTTACATTGATCTTCTTGCCTCACCTCTGTGCCTCTTCTAAACACTTTGCATAATTCTGGCATTGACTGGGCATTTTGCCAAAAAGTCAAAATTTCCTTTGCTGGTTACCCAATCTGCCCTTCTCATCAGGTATTAAAAAAAAAATGGAATTTTAATTGTTAACATTTGTTAATATAGAGAAATGCCCCACAATGTTCTTATTACAGCTTACTATTTAGGAATGGTTTCACAGGAATATCATAATGTACTTTCACAGTGTAATTGCATTGATATTCCACCTATGCATCATGGCATATGAAAAAGCAGAATCTGTGAAAATACTTGAATATGAAAATAATTATGTATTAATAAATGATAAATACGAGGTCTGTCCAGAAGGCATCCAGTCATGCAATAAGAAAAATAGAGACATTTATTGAAGAAGATATAAAATACAAGAAACATTGTACACAGGACAGTGACACTGAGTCCCCATCAGAGTAGGCGCCTCGGGACCTCACACAGCTATTCCAATTGCCATCAGTTGTCCTGCCGTATTTTCCTGAATCTCATCAATGGTTTGAAATATTTCCTTTCAAAGGTGATTTTAGTTTTGAGAAAATTCAGACTTTGCAGGGTGCCAAATCTGGGCTGTAGGGGAGCTGGGTCACCTGGGTGATTTGATGTTTCTCCAAAAATCTCCGCATAAGATGATGTATGAGTGGGCATGATGATGGTGCCAGTTGCCAGTTAGTTGCCTGTTGCCCATAGCTGCAGACTTCTGAATCATCTAAATAGTTTCCTCAGAGGGATGTTCAAGTTTAATGCAAAATCTGATGCAGATTTGTTGCTCTACTTGCTCAGTCATTTTTAATGCAATGCCACGCAATAGTGTCTACCACCCCCACTGACTAGTACAGTGAAGTTGTCATTGTTCACACATGAACATTTCAGTCCACTCTCCTTGCCTGCCAGGTTACATTGATGCCACACAAACTGTTTTCGTTATATTAACAATGGCTGGATTTTTCTGGACAGACCTTGTATTATAAATTAATAAGTATAATTAGTAGTGGTCAAGCAGATTCCTTTCTGCCAAAGTATGACATACCTTTCAAAATGAAACTTTGTACTTAATAATATTTAGATGGGGGGGTGAGTTTTTCCTCAACTTTTTCATCAGCGCCCAGATATTGCCAGACAAGCAACTTTATGGGATCGATAGAAGCGTAGTTAAGCAGGTGATATTCTCCTCTTGCCTCCCAATTCATCACTAAATGGCTTTTCTGTGGATTGCAATTATGGAAAGATTGTAATTGTAGCTTTGTGCCATATTTGTGATTTGAAAATCGCCTTTTAAATGGAGCACACTGTGCTAAAAACTAGCAGGTTTGCGAACACTTGTTTGTCATTCACAGTGATTAGGTTGCTCCATATTTGAACTGGCACATAAAATGTCAGTTATAGTATTTTAAAGTGATTTTTTCTATCTGCCTTTCCTGTTAAAGGCTTTATTTAGGTGCTTAGTTAATATCTTGCAGCACTTGGCCTCTGCGAGAAAATGAAAGAGCCTCACAGGACACCCACAGCCTTCTCAGAAAGCTGAGAAAACATCAGAAAGAGATGCTGATAGTTTCAGCACTGTCAATCTGTTCTATTTGGTGTAATATTGTCATTATAGCACATGCTGAATTGCCAATAAAAATCATAGTCAAAGCATTCCAGGTACTTTAGGGAGGTGTGGGAATAGGGTCATTTCAGTTACATAAAGAAGGTGCATCTGTTTGGCAAAAGGGCCCATGTCGATCTTTATTAAGGCACAGAGCTTTCATTTTCCTTCTTTGTCCCCATTACTAATCTGTTTAGGTCTCCATGACTTCCTGACCATCTCCCCCATCTTACCAGCTGCTCATTTCTGTACTTACTTTGTAATATCTACTGGAGACAGCACAGAGAGCACAGGGCCTGACCTCTGCAAAAATGAATCACTCTTTTCTGAGCTGCACAAAATAAAATGAGAGTCAGGAAATGAATGAAAGGGTTTTGGGGTGGAAACTGGGTAATTATACTGTCCAATTATGGACCCAGGTTAGAAAGATGATACAGCAGACTTCTTGCCATATTGTCACTTGGACGGGCTGTGAGAGAGAGAGAGAGAGAGAGATAGAGAGAGAGAGAGAGAGAATGTGTGTGTGTGTGGGTGTGTGTGTCCAGAGAAAGGAGAACTGATTTCATCCATAATTGTGAGATAAAACTAGGAAAGGATATGGATGAAGCATTTGACTTCATTAAGGCGAATCAAACAGAAAATGGACCTTACCCCTGGCCTGTTTACAAAGAGAGACTCGTTAAAATGATTATCTGTAAGAAGATAAAAATTGATCAGCATTACAAGTAGCTGTAGGGAAGGTAGAAGGTGCTGATCGCACACTTTGCTCAGGTGCTGTCAGAGTGATTTCAGGTGTGACACAGAGTATAGAAGCCTTAGATCTTTCTAGCTTCAGATGGGGACAACTCTCTCCTCCACGGATAACCCACTCTCACCTTTTCTAAAACACAGGCCCCTGCAAATGTTGTATCTGGAGTGATCATGTAATTTTCCCTAACCCATGAGTGGCTGTGGAATGAAATAAAACGAATGCCCAGGAAAACAAAGGATAGTGAAAATATGAGCTCTGGAGTGAGAGAGAACTGCATTAAAATCCCAACCCTATTATTTATTTAGTTATGTAAATTGAACAAGTTCCTTAAATTCTTTGAACTGCAGTTGCCTTGTCTATAAGGTGGAAATAGGATCAGTCCTTGCTGGGTTATTGTGTGCATTATACATAATATATGTAAAAGGCCTAGCATAGTGCTGACATAAAACAGATACTCAATGTGGTGACCATGGCTATAACTCAGGGAATATACTCTATCCAGTATAGGCAGTCCTAAAGTGAAACGATATATAATAAAAACTTATTCAGAAAAACTTCAAAGTAAGCAAAGAGGTTCAACTGATTGTGTAACTACATCCTGTGGCTAAGACTCAATACATCAATTCGTAGCCAACAAGATTCACAACATGTACTGCAGGCAGTGTATTTCCAATTAATGTCATCATGAGAACTAAACCTTTGTAATTCTTTGGTTTCTAAGTGTTTGATTTTTCAACCTTAATAATGCATTAGACTACTTCAGAGTTTAGCTCTTACTAAATTATAAATGCTATCATTTTAGACCTAAGATGCACGATTTGCTCAATGAAGGTAGAGAAAAAAATAAATATTTTAGACTGACTCTGGCTTGCTGGTGTTCTGGTTGCAGTACACAGACAAAGGAATGGAGTCAGCAAAGTTGGTAGGTTGGTCATTTCTAACTATACAAGGATTAGGTTGAGATGCTGATTTCCAACTGCATATTTCTTTTTTGGTGGCCTTGTTTGCTTGGGTGTAAAGATATGTCTTTTTCTGCATTTTTGACAGCTCTTCTGTCTCAAATAAAAACCATGAGGACTTTCAAAGGCACTCTGTGAATCATACTTGGTCATCTCTCACTCTTATGATTAGTTTCAAATGCTAGCCACCATCAGATACTGGATGGCCCATATATTTTTTGTTTTACCATTGTTACCTTTACCACGACCATCATTATAATCATTCCTATCAATTCAACACCTATACTGGCCTAGACTTTATATTCATTTACATTACTCACGGCTTTATAAATGGGATCTGTCTAGAAAGTATCCAGACGTTTACTATGAAAAATAGACATCTATTGAAGAAGATACAAGATACTAGAAACATCATATTGCATTTCTCAACTGATGAAGAACATTAAGGTGTACTCATTAATTGTTTGGCCTGGATGACCATAGCTGTGATGAAAAACACCTTCCCAATAAATAAACACAGTTATCATGGTCTTGATCAACTGGGCCTCTCTTTCAGATCATAGCCATTTATCTATAATTCATCTCCAGTTATGACCTTCTTGAAGAAATTTGGTTCATTGGTAGTGGTTTAAATCAAGTCATTAGCAACTGCAGCATGATGTTCCTTCTCTGGTAGCAGAAGCTGCAGAACAAATTTTGCCATGACATGTTTCATGCCAAGATCCTATGTCAAAACCTCAGACACCGTAGTTTTTGGAATCCCCAGATCAGTTTCTAGTTCTCTCACTGTCAATCACTGGGCTTTGTTGATTGAAGCCCATACATGTTCAACATTCTCAGGTGTTTGTTGTAGACCTTCCAGAACATGGATCACTTTCAACAGATTCTCAACAACCTTTGAAGCATTTGTGCCTCACTTTTATGTGCACTGCACTCATTGCATCATCCCTGAAAAGCTTCTGAATCATCTGAATAGTTTTTGCAGAGGAATGTCCAAGCTTAACACAAAATTTGATGCAGATCCATTGCTGTACACTCTGTCATTTTGAACATGACAGCCACACTGTACATCCTCACTCAACAGCATCTGCTGCCCCCACTGACTAATACAGTGAAGTTGTCATTGTTCTTGCATGCACATTTGAGTCCACTCTCCTTGGCTACCAGGTTACATCAATGTGGCACAAACTGTCCTCATTATATTAACAATGGCTGGGCTTTTTCTGGTTCTCTTTGCTAACTTGGTCTCTTCAAAAAGATAACAAATCCTTTATTTACCTATTAATTAGGTTAAAATGATATTAAACCCTTAAATCAAAAAGAGTAAAACAGTATCATCTTGAATACCCACTTTGAATGATTGGTAGTGGCTTCCAGAAGCACTGAGTGAAGAAAAATTTCCAGGTTCTGTCTAGCCTTGGTGGGGAAGAATGCCATGATTGATTAGCAATGTCTGCCCCAGGCGAAAGAAGTAAGAACAGTAATAGGAAGAGTGACATGAGAGCCTGAAAGGAGGGCAATTCTCAGGTGCCCATATTTTCCTTGCTCTTTATAATCTTTTTGGAGACAGGAATAATGTTTATACTTTCCATCATGCTGCTGCACAGTTCATTTCCAGACCATTTATTTATTCCCTCAACCCTCCTTTTATTCCTGCTGAGTCCTCCCTGACTCAGAAACTTCACGCAGTCTATCACCTCAGCCTGGATGCTCTGCTGAGCACTCCTTACTCCAGAGCGGGTCTCTGCAGGGAAGCCTTCCCTGTTTACCCTAAGAAACTCCCCTGGGGTTATTGCATGTGGCAATATCCTCCTATTTCAGGATATAAAACTCATATAAATTTGTAATTATTGTTGGGATATTTACTCATGTATTTATTGTTTCCTTCCATGAACTCTAAACTCTGTGAGCTCAAGACCATAGCACTCTTTTTGACCAGCCACCTTGTACTCACCACACACATCAGGAAGAGAGTAGACATTTAATATATCTATTTTTTGAAACACTGAATGCACTAAATTTTAGAGATTCAAACCTAATAAAACAGGGATCCTGGCTTCAGATATCTCATATTCTAGTGAAGGAGAAAGTTGATTAAGTAAATAATTATGGTGCAATGTGATAAAAGAAATACACCTGTAAAAGAATAACCACTGCCTGGGTTCAGGGACAGGTGCTGGGCAAACCTCCTAAAAGTAATGTTAACATTGGGCTTTCAAGAATAAGGAGTAAAAATGGACCTCAATAAAATTGCCACTTAAAAATCAAACACTGCATTTTGTGCTATTTGAATGATATGTTCCACCATTAAAGCTTCTTTTTAAATCAAATGCCATGTATATTAATATGTATCTGTAATAGTGCCCTAAGATCATTGTGAAAGAAATATAATGAGTATCTTGACCATGGAAGGCACACAGTTAGTCTTTTCCCTTAAGGATGTTCTTAGTGTTAACCCTTTATCCTGCTTTCTACCTGATATATATACTAATTGTTCTGATCCAGGGGCCTTGATGGAAGCTCTTAGTCCATTTGCCAAAAGGCCAGTGGGGAGTATGTGAGCATGACTCTTCTGAAATTTTAAGCAGAAAATGGCTCAAGAATCTTCTACAGTTAGGGAGCATGTGGTTATAATGAAATAATTTAGAGGAGTGAAATCACATTTGTCTTTTTAAATTTAAATATATGACTTGGGAATAATAAAGGAAAAGTCATTACTAGTTCAGCAAGGGATAATTAAAGTAAAAGATGGTTTTAGGTATGGCACTAACTTTCTAACAGCTTCAGTGATAAATTGTTAGATATTGTAATGACTGTAGCAGGAGGTAACATGTCCCCTTGCAGTTGAAGCCTTTTTAGGAATAAGTTGACATTTTGGGCTTATTTTTTAATAAGGTACAGAGGAAGGAAGGGAGGGGTAAATTAAGAAAACATGGTGCAAAACATTTCCTTCAATCACATTTAAAAATATGACAGAGTTTAATAAAATACAGGAAGGAAAATTGAAAGGCAACAGTAATTTTTTAAAAACAGCTTTTATAATGATATTACAGCACTTGAGAGAGCATCAGTGCTTTGTGTATAGACCTCTAAACTTTCCCCAAAACCTGTTTATGCAACTTGGCTGAAACCATGAGCAAAGAAGTGTTTTCTTGTAAGGTTGATAAGGCAGGGTCACATCCAGGCACTAACTGGGTCCTCACACTATTGCCGTTCTCTATGAACCTGCATGTCATGAACAGATGCAGAAATAGGGTTCCAATTATATGGATGCTGCTTACTCTAAGATGAAAGCTATCCAATGAATTTTACATTAAAGTTGAAGAATTCATGCAAAGTCAGTGCCTTCTTCAGCCCCTATTTTATTTGGAGTACAGGAGGCCATTGATGTAGAATGCACTTTGCGTCTAGTTTCAGATCAAATGAAAAGAGTATGAAGGGGAAACGAAGTAATTTCTGGCCTTTTCTTGCAAAATCAAACCAGTGTTAGTCTAAAGTTGTGGGCATGGATAAGAGTACTTAAAAATAAAAAAGCCCAGGACTACAATTTGGTGGGCTCCAACAATTAATAGCGGAACCATAGAGTAATTGGAGAAATAGAAGGAAAACTGGGAAAATGTAGTGTGAAAGATACCAAGAAGAGTGTTTCTTGAAGGAGGAAGATGTTAGCAATATCACACATCTACATAGTCAAGAAGATGAGGTAAAATGTCTTTGGGATTTTGGGAGTCAGTAAACCCCTTAGTTGTAAATGTTTTGATTCAGCAGCTGGAAGAGTAAGTGGGAAGTAAGTGAATGAAGTCAATAAATAGAGAGGAAGAATGTTCTTTGCATTAGTTAGGACCCTTAATTTTACCTTTGATCAAAAGAGAAGTTTAAATATAAGTATACTGAGGATGTCTCACAAACCCAAGGCATAGACACAGCCTCAACTCAGGAACTTACACGTTTCAGGGATAGGAGCATTCTTGGAGACCCAGAAATCATCTCTCCATTTCCTTAGTTCTCTCTCTGCATGGCTGCTTCATTCCTACACGGAATCTCCTTGTGTCTTTGTGTACAAGATAGAAAGTTAAAAACTGTCACCTCTTACAATGAGACTGGTATGGCATCAACAAGCTCTAATTTAATACATCCCAGGGCTCATTATCATTGGGTTGGCTGGGCCAGGCCCAATGACCTGCAGCTAGAGGCATGGCAAAAATATGGCTGTGCCCACCAAACCATATGGACAGAAGAGGAAGGGGCAATTCCAGGAAAGGGCTATTGGGCAGACATGCCTATGTTTACCTACCAGCATCCCATGGTGAAGAGGTTTTTAAAATTTGGTTCAAAGGACGATTGCATCAGAATCACCTGCATGCTTTCTAAAAATAACAGGTACAATAGTCTTATTCCAGATCTACTCTACCAGAAACTCTTCAAATGGAGCCTTAGAATCTTCCCTTCTAAAAAGGTCCTTGATGGCTATAATTCATACTAAAGTTTAGAAATCACTGTTCCAGTAGGAAAATCTTGAATTTAGTGTTTACATACCACCTTTGGATGTAATACAAATCTGGAATTTGGGCTCTGAATTACATTTTCTCTTATGTGCAGAAAAAGTCCAGCCTGAAACTATAAGGAATGGGGAAGAGACATTCCAGAAATGTTCACAGGCAAATTTTCATAATGAATACAGTTTTTTTCCCTGAATTGCTCATAGATGAATGTGATATTAAACACAGAGGTTTCACCTTTTGTATATTTTTCTACACCACATATAATATTTATAGATAGACTTGCCATTGCAAGATTGGCAGTGCTATCAGCAGGTTTCTTTTCTGTGTTCTTATTCATCTACTAGGCCTTACAAGTATACCTATCCCCATCTTTTACACATGTCTTCACCCAACCCCTTAGAACATATCATATAAGAAACCCATGCTCACCTTATCTCCCCACATTCTATTTGAAGTATAGCTAAAAGAATAGCATCCATTAATTTAGCCCATTGCTTTGTGGCAGTTTCTTTCATGTTTCCTTCACTGACTTAGAGCATCATTCCTTAACACATTTACCTGTCACTTTATTGCTCCTAGGTACATTCAAATTGAAAAGGTTCAAGAGGCTGATCACCTCTCTTCAGGGTTCAGTGCACATCAGTTTTAAAGTTCTGAGAAACTCATTAATAAGTAAACCTTTTTCTCTTTTAAATCATTTCAAAAACTTATTTCACCTGTATCTATTCTCTCAGAAGCACTTATCAATAGCCCTAAAACAAACATGAAACATAGCTGGTTTGGAGAACTAGAACTTGATCTGCATTATTCCTCCAGTTAGAAACAGCATTTTAAGTAAGAGAAACTGAGAAATATAAGGCAATTATCCTTTTTTCTTGATCCCACAAAATGATGAGGCCAATTACTTCCTTAAATGTACACATCCACATTGCTCTTGTGCTTACACATTATGCTGTGAGTAATTAAATATAAAGTAAAAGCTATTAAATGCATATTTAGTGTTTTGGGTAGCAAAGTTGTTAGATTTTAACAAAGGAAATTTATTTATTTACATTTACAGTATAGAAATATGGCAATGCTCCAAGAAAAATGTGAAATTAACATAATTTCCCACTCAAAGAGATCCAATATTATTTAAATGTATTTTAGTATATATTCTTGGTGCCAGTTTTTTATTTATTGCCTGTCACCTCTAAATCCACCCGTTTTTAGCTGCTCTGTGAAAATATATGTGGGCCCTTTAAATAGTTTTTCTTTTGGCCACTCGTGTGATATAAGGCTTTACTAATAGGTGGCGCTGGAGGGATGTTACAAAGGAAAAGGTTTGGCTTCTGGGTGCTGGTGTGCTTTCTTGGAAGGCTCCTCTTGGCTTCTCCAGTGTCTGGCTCCTGCAGCATCTGTGACTTTCCAGTACCCAGCTCAGCAGTGCCTGCACTTTCTCCAGCATTCAGCTCCTGGAGCTCTGAGGGCTTCTTGGTGTCCTCTCCACAGCGCCTACAACTTTCCCAAGACTTCTTCAGCACTACCCAGCATCCAACAGCTTCCTTGGCACCTCCTATCAAGAAGTTTTGTATAGAGTGCCTCAGATGAGAAACATCCCATAAACAGCTTTCCCTGGAACCCCAAAAAGTGTATTTCCATCATGTTATAGAGGGCACATTTCCAGAAAGTTTCATCACTAGGAAGCACAGCAACTTCCTCACCATCCAGTAAGCCATGTGCTCTCCAACGAGGGCTGAACCTCAGTCCTGTGGGGTGAAGGGGAGACTTCTTTCTCAGCTGGAGGGTTAGTAGCTCTTCCTTATACCTGCTTTCTCTATATGTTTTTAGAGTTTGTTTATTCATCGCTAGCCATTCTTTCATTAATCTAATCCCCTGTCATAGTTAATTATTTTTATTAAAATTTCAATGCTAAAACTACTGTGTTCTTTCTCTCCTTGTTGGAGCCAGAATAATGGCTCCAGAATAATAGCTGATAAGTTACTGAATATAATTTTGGTGGGTGCATTATTGCTTCTATTTTAAAAAAGAATCACAAGCCCCTCTTCACAATATTCTATGAGTTTCTACGCCATTACTTTAATTGTTACATACTAACCCATGTAGTAGATATTTCACTTTTTTTCTCTTCCATTTCCTATTGCATATACTGTTTTCATTTTCCAAAATTCTAAACAATGCTGTGGTGAACATCCTTTGCTCATATCCACACTTTCCTCACAGTTAACTCTTAGTCATTTGGATGTTTTAGTCAGAGGCAAATGATGAACACACTAGGTAAAAACCATTATTTATTTCCAGGGGGATATTGGACATACTACTTAGTAGTATAATGAAACATCAGAAAAAAGTGAGGAAGTCATGGTTTTAATTGTCTTCTGCCAAACTTTCATAGAAGGAATCTGAAAAATCTCTCATGGAACACTAGAACTGAAACTAGATTTGAGATTGAGCCATTAAATATGTTATTATAAATCCCTTCTAGATGTTTTTCTGATTAAATGTTTTCCTTGTGTCTTACAATTGGGGAATCTACCTCATCAAAAGAATGGTAAATGGGAAAGAAGTACATGATTCAGAATATTTTGGTTGTTCTTTGAGAAAGCAAACTGTTAACCTGAACTTCTTAAACAAATTGAGCTTGGCTGATTTCCTGGGCTTACAGAAAAAGAACCCCTGTGGCTTTATCTGGGTTTTTGTTGTTGCTGTTTTCTTGAGATTAGTCCATCTCAGGTATAAACAATCTCGGATACTGAGCTAAATGTACCTGAACTGCTGAGGCTCTTTCAGGTTAATTTGAATCAACAAAGGAATAATCCTGATTGGTAACTATTGGGAATTTTCTCCCACCAGGAAGTACATGGGGGCAGTCCCTTCTAGAACCAGGCATGTTCCTGAAAGTGCTCATCTTAATTCAATATTTGTTTCAAATTTGCTCATAGATGTTTCCCAAATGAGCTGGTAGAAATATTACTACTTAGTGAGCCATTTGGTTGTTTGTAAGAGAGGCTGTGCAAATCTCATAACAAGGAGATATAACATATATTATGTATAATCACAATATAATAATTAAAAATAGGCATGTGGCATCATTGCTGTCATAATTACTATCATCAACACAATCACTCTCACTGAGCACCTACTGTGTAAATAGACATCATGTCTCTTGTTCATGAATTAGTTAATACTCACAGAGCTCTTAAGAAGTACCAATAATATCCCCATTTTACAGATAAAGACACTGAGGAAGAGAAAAAGTTAAGAATTTGCCTATGATCACACAGTTACCCATCTGTTCAGCCAAATTAGACTGTCTGACTCCAAGATCAGGTGAGTACAGTGGTCTAAATACTATGCTTTCCTGCTTCCCACATATTTAGGAGCCCAAAGAAATTGAATAGTTCAGTTTAATTCAATTCAATTCAATAGTTAAAGGGAATCTTCCTTCACATTTAAGGCAAGTCCTTTCAGCTTTGATTTCAGTTGAGTCTCTGAGAGACTTAATGTATCATCGAGTATTTGTTGAATTAAATGACTGCATTTCCCCCCTTAATTCACCATTTTGAATTGAATTCCTTGGATTTATCATGTTTTATAATGCTATGTGATTTAGCATAACTGTTATCAACCTCTTTCCCACCTGATATCACCATACACAACAAATAAAACTCACATGCATTATATTTTCTTATGTGCTTATCTGAAATTAATATGTGAATCTGCATAAGTAAGAGTGTATAGTTTTTTACAATTTCTTCCAGGAGAGCTCTTACTCTACACCTTTGTCTCCCATTTGTCCTAGAGTCTGCAATTAAGGACCTACAGTCTAGATAAACTGAGAAAGAGAGATGTTGGCTTGACAAATATGTCTTGAACCCCTATAGCATTCAAAGAGCTAGATCACTGTGGTAGGCTTGTAGGGGATTTAAAAGTAATATGCCTTAGGAGAGATAGGCATTGACACCATTGACAAAAACCTCTCTAATCAGGAGGCAGTAAAGAGAGGGGGGACATGTGGATAGGAACATGTCAGCAGGGAGTGCTGAGTGTGGCCCATTCTCAAGTTTCTTAATTGGAATTCTGCTGTTTAACTGTGGGCCACTTCTAGGAAATTCTGTACTATGAAAGTTTTGTTCAGTGTTAAAAAAATTCTTGCAAAACAATGAAGGGGGCAGTAGGTAATAGGAGATGAAGTAGACAGCAAATCATAAAGTTGTGTCTAATAAATAGGAAAGATCAATCTAACCTCCCAATCCCCAAAATCTATTGATATCCCCTAATAGTATAGAATTTTTTACCATGATACTTGCTGTTTATTAGTAGGCAGCATAACATAAACATAAAAATAACCCAGGGTATAAACTAAACTCCCCCATACTATGTTTGAATTTATGACTAAACTAACTACTGCTAGGATTCTATACATTTTAATATTTAGTTTCTGCAAGTTAAATAGGATCACAAAATCACATGATGCTCAAGGGAATTCAATAAATCCTAAATGTACATCTTCATTCTAGAGATTAGGAAACTCAATTGCCCCCCCCAAGTGATTTAATTGGTAACCAAAAAAATCTGTAAAGGAGCTGTAATCAGATATATCCACTTGTCATACCTCTTAATTTTGTGATTAATCTACCTCACCATTAATCAATAAATCTGATTTTTCAAATATAGGATATTCTGGCTTAGCTTCATAGGGTAAAATTTTTTTGAAAGTGGGTAAATAGAAGCAAAAACTATCTAAATCTGGGGTGTTTTTTTGTAATAGATCAATACCACAATTAAATGGAAAGCATATTTGTTCTATACTTATAAATCCTTAGATTTTGCATGTGCCATGAAAAATATGTTTTACAATAGTGAGATGTGTGAAATTAATTTCTATTCTGTGTCAAAAAGCTGTATGGTAGGCAATTAATGCATAAAACACCAGCATTTGCTCCCTTAAGGTCTTCATTGCCAGATGAAATGACAGATCTCAAATACCATCATTATTCTGACATTTATTTTTTTGTGTGTGGTCTAGGGAATATATAATCTTAAATTGAATATTTATCTAATCAACAAGTGAAGTGTCTTCTGGTTTTTTCCCCCTTTAAGTCTAGAACAAAGTATCTAGCTATGAATATTAATATGTTGCTCATATTTAGGGTACTACGGCTTATTGTTTTCATTTCATGGCACACTTATGAAATATTTATATGTCACACTGGGTAAACTGAAAGAGATCTAAATGGAGCTGGCTAAAATTATATAACCTTCTTTATATTAAACAGTGATAATAAAAATAAAATACACAAATGTAAGATAAAAAACCAACTGTAATAAAAATGTAAAGCATTTTAGAAGATATTAAATGTTTAATTTCTATAAAATTCTCAAATAATATATTTTTATGTTTTTTAAAGATAATTTGTGCTCGCTTCCAGAAACATAAGGTTTTCAATTAGATCTTATACTAAGTGGTGACTATAATTCTAATCAAGATATTTTAATATTTCCAAATTTTACATTTGATAAGGAATGTTTAACCATTTTTACAACCATTCAAAAATTTACAAGTAAATATTTTTTAAAGAATCTAGTTTCTTCTTGTGATAACAGTGGTGAAACTTGTGATGACATCCCTGTCTTGTCATCCCTTTCTGGCTTAAGAGAAATGCTTTTAGTTTTTGCCCATTAAACATGATGTTATATTATGTTGAGGTATGTTCCCTTTATTCCTATTTTGCTGAGAGTTTTTATCACAAATGGCTGCTATATTTTGTCAAATGCTTTTTCTGCATCTATTGGTATGATTATATATTGTCTAAAAATTTTATTTATTGATTTTAGAGAGAGAGAAGAGGGAAAGAAAGAGAGTGAGCATTGATTTGTTGTTCTACTTATTCGTGCATTCATTGGTTGATACTTGTATGTGCCCTGACAAGAGACTGAACTCACAACCTAGGTGTATTGAGATGATGCTCTAACCAACTGAGCTACCTAGCCAGGGAGGATTATATAATTTTTATCCTTTATTTTGTCCACGTGGCATATCATATTAATTGATGTGCACGTATTGTACCATTCTTGCATCCCAGGAAGAAATCCCACTTGATTGTGGTGTGTCATCTTTTTAATATATTGCTGAATTCAGTTTGCTAATATTCTGTTGAGGATTTTTACATCTATGCTCATCAGGGATATTGGCCTATAATTTTATTTCTTTGTAGCATGTATCTGATTTTGGAATTAGGGTAATGCTGGCCTCATAAAATGAGCTTGGGAGTCATCACTTTGGGTATAATTCTCTCTTTCTTTTCTTTCTAGTCTCTTAATGTGAAAACTGAGGTAACTGACTTGAGATACTTCTTCTTTTTTCCAATATAGACATTCACTGCTATAAATTTACTCTTAAGTACTGCTTTAGTGGCATTTTACAAATACTGATGGGTTTTGTTTACATTGAAATTTAGTTCAAAATAGTTTTTAATTTCCCTTTTGATTTCTTCTCTTGCTCATGAGTTATTTAAAAATGTGTTAAAGTTTACAAGTATTTTCAGGATTTTTAGAGACATTTCTGCCATTGATTTCTCATTTGTGGAACCTGAATCATTTTAAATTTCTTGAGACTTGTTTTTCTGGCCCAGAATACAGTCTAATTTGATAGATGGTGTGTGTGTGTGTGTGTGTGTGTGTGTGTGTGTGTGTGTGTGTGTGTGTGTGTTATCCACTATTGTTGGATAAAGAGTTACTTCAGTCTTGTTAGTTGGTGATGTTGTAAAAATCTAATAAATTCTTACTGATTTTTCTATCTACTTACTCTTTTGACTATTTTGCTTTATGCTTTAATAGCTCTTTTTTTGTGTGTGTTTGTTTTTGCATAGATATTTAGGACTATTATGTCTTCTTGATGAATTGATCCCTTTATCCTTCGTAAATTTCTGTGCTCTGAAATCCACTTTGGCTGGAAACCCTTCAGCTTTCTTTATTAATGATTACTGATATAATTAGGTTTAACACTTTGCCAAGAGTTTTCTATTGCTCCAATCTATTTTTTACCTTAGATTTCAAATATTCTTGAGTTATGTTCTGGGATGAAGTTCTGTTACATGAAACAGTTTCATTCTTTCTAGTCTTGCTTTAAGAGTTTGTAGGAAAGACCAAAGTCACCATTAGTGCAGAGCTAAGTATTCCACACCGCTGAAGCAAGTCCCTCTAAGTTATTTACTCAATATCCCATGAGTTATGCAGTTTTCTAGCCTGGGTAGTGAGAGTTGGCACTATTCTACACTCTGTGCACCAGGCTTTGTTACTAATAATTTTTGAACTGCTCTTTTCCTGCTTTCTAATGATTCCTTCACAAGTTTGGTCTAATCAGTACTCTTCTAAACACTCGAGAAGGCCTCTTTTACAGGTCTCTGGAGTTCTTTGTGCAGCTCTCTCCTTCCTAGTTTTCTGCCCTATCAACTCCAGCAGCCTTTTCTCTCCAGGCTCACAGCTCAGTTTCCTCAACTCAAGGAGACTGCTAGGCATCCCCTTGTTTCCCCTCCCTGCTCTCTGGTCTGAAAAGTCTATCAACTCAGTAAGCTGGGCATCAGAGTTCTCACCATATTTGGCATCTTTCTCTTAGGAGTCACTGACCTTCATTTACTGATACCCAGTTTCTGAAAATTTGCTTCATATGTCTTCTCTATCTTTCTTTTTCTGTTACTTTTTTGTTCCTCTCTCTTTTTCCTTTTTAATGTTTTGGATAGGTGGGTAAATCCAGTCCTCATCACATATTCCAATACTCCATTGTAGCTAGAATTGGGAATACATGAGCATATAGAATTGAATCAATGCTACAGTATGACCTCCCTTCCTCTATTGCTCTATTACCAACGTTCTCATGGTCAAAATGAAGTTTTGCAGTTCCCTGTGGATTTCCTCAATGTAGTCATGTTGCAAAATTCCAATGACAATGGGCAATAGACTGCACAATATACCATCTGTTCTTAATGAAACGAAGATGCACGTTTCTACACTACTTTAGGGAAGGTAGTAAGAGTGGATGTAACAACAAATCTTTATTTGTTAGTGACTCAACATAAAAAATAAAGGTTTATTTCTTGTTCACATAGTCATCCAACATGGTATTTCTGATTTGCTGATGACTTTTCTCCCTGAAATAAATTAGGAACCTGGCTGCTTCTATGTGCTGACTCTGCCATTTCGTAGGGCCTCAAATTCTTTATAATATAGCTGGACATCAGAGGAGAAGACGGTATAGTAGGCTCTGTTCTTAATCACCTCAACCCAGAAATGACATTCATTGACCTCAGCTCACCTTTCATTAGCAAGATCTAGATGTAGGAGGCTTAAAACACACAGCCCTGGCAAGCCAGAATCTAACAACAACTTTACACAATGGAAGACAAACAGGCTCTCTGCTAAACTGCTCACCATCCCATGACAAACATGAGGAACTTTGTGACCTTTAACCCCCTTCTAAGATATTTGCTTCTTTTTTCTTTTTTAATCCCTTCAGCTTTGATATGGGCAGCAACCTAAATATATATCCCGTGTTTCCTACACTCATGCTGTCAAGGGTGCCTGCTTCTTTTGCATAACAAGCACAGCATACTGGGCTTCTTTTTATAGCATATTTCCCACATTTGGATCAAAATCATTCTTTATACATCACCAGGATACTGCTAAATAATCTCAAAACTATGGTGTTCACATGAAAGGAAGAGATGATTAGCATTCAAGGTATTTGTGGGCCAGAATTGCTCTGCTCCTTACTCCTAACCTATTAACCTACTCCTAACCAAGCAGGTTGGCACATGGTAGAGTTCCGCAGGCTTTGTGGACTGCTCTTGTGATGTACATGAAGAAATCATGGACCAAATAGGCTGATTGTGAGAGCTAAATGAGATACTGTATTTAATGTAAATGATAAGCATACTCTCAGGCAATTTAGAAAGCAACCCATAATTGAGACTCTTATGATTTTTAATTAAAGATAGGATATTAAGCAAAAATTGAAATGTGCTTCTTTTGAAGGGTGATGATATACTGAAAAATTTGAACCTGTATTATGTTCTGCAACTAACTTCTAGTAAAATATGTGCTTGCTACCTGATTCCTCAAGAGAATGGATTTTTCTCCTTACCTTATCAGATAGCTATCACTTGAATAAGGTTTGCATACTTACAACTGGATTCACTTTTAGGGTTTCACTAACTTATAAGAGGCAGCAATGAATATTAATAAAGGGCTTTGGTTCTAAACTTAGAGTTCAAATTCTAGCTTCATTGCTTACTACCTGTGTGACTTTGAGTGCCATGTGTCCAATGTGTGAATTTTAGCCAGAGATATTTCTTCACCAAAGATATTCTTTCACAGGGACATTATGATGGAATAACAGCATAAATATAAAATATTTAGCAGAAGAAATGACATGTAGTAAGTGCCTAGTGCATATTTTTATAATCAGCATGATTATAAATAAGAAGCAGTATAATATAATAAACAGAATATTAAGATTGAGGTCAGATGACAAATTTACATCCATGGTCTTTTTTTTTCTTTTAATCTTGCTTAGCCTCAGTCTCCTCATCTATAAATTTGGCCCAATAATATTCTTTCCACAGGGTTGATACAGTGATTATAAGGTATGTGAACATACAAAGAACCTTGTCTAGAACTTGTAAAATTGCTTAGAACATGTTATTTCCTGTCATTGATAGTATCTGTGGCTCTAGGCTATTATTTTCCTCCTAATATAAATTATGCCTTCTACTTGGCCTATTGTAGTTAATATTTTAAGTTTTAAATAATAGTACTATATATAATATTATTTAAGAATAGAACAACATCCTTTTCCTTCAGGATGTGGCCACTGGAGTTATGGAGGAAGACCATCAGTAGATTTTTATGGTGACATTTCTGAAACACGTTGTAGGACATGGATTGCTCTCATCACAAAGTAGGGAAATATTAATATCTATGATTTTTACCAGCCCTAACCCAGGTTAATTTTAAGATCATTATTAAAGACCAATTTCATTTGGAAATTTAATATCCTGCTAGAGGATCTCTCACTAAAAAAGTTTAGAAATGCATAAAAATAAATTCAGAAACAAATCAAACTAGCCTATGCCATTGAACACAGTATTCCCAGGTAGGCCACGTCTGAGGTCCACCATCAACAAGAGATTTAATGTGTAAATAATATCTGCCATGAATACTGATGGGAGGAGGTGGGAGTGTGCCCTGTTAACCCTCCTTCTGTTCTGAGGTAGTTTCTGATTCGGATTAGATAATTGTATTACTACAGAGAAGCCCTGCTACCCTCAGATATTTTACTTGGAGACTTTGAACAAACTCAGGCACTATAAGATTTTTTTTTTAACAAGGAGGAAACCTGAGGGCTTTCTCTAGTATCTCTCTCATCCTTTCTTCTGTCTTCCCCTGCAGATGCTCGATCTTACGTCACTTCCCCAAATTCTAAGAACCCTTCAAGGATAACCTCAAAGCCATTCTCTTGTATGTCATTACTTGTTCAATGCTTCTCACATAGATCTCTTTTCCCTGGACCTTTTGAAACAATGTTCAATATCTTTCAGTTAAGTGTTAAATCACAGAATTTCTTTCATAAAATTATTTAAATTTCTTTCATATTATTCAACTACATTTTGTTGAAGTAGCATAGGGGGCAGGGAATGCTATTTGAAGGAAGAGGCTAATTCTTGAAAACAAGCATTGATTATATCTTAAATTACAGCTGGAAACCCTCTGGTACTGAGCACATTGCCTAAATAAATATAAATTCAATTAAAATGACATGCAATTATGGCTTTATAAAAATGCTGTTGAGGATGATTTTTTTTTTTGCATCAAACTGAATGTCTAAAAAATAGCTAGGTGATTATTTGAACGTACACTTACTTGTATAGATACAGTGTAAAGGTTTGCCCAATAAAATTTTATTTTTCATGGTTGGGCATTCCAGATGCCTTAAATGACCCTGTGAGCATCTTTTTAATATAAACTTTGAACCCTGGTATTACATTTTGGGACTACCACCATGTACAACTTTAAACTTTTTCATAAAGTCTCATTCTTGCTTTTATTTCCAAGTTGTTTCCATTTAGTGAAAATTAATCCCTCAGCTCTAGGAATATTTCCCATGACTCAGACCTTTCCATCTCAATCAAAGCAGTGAGCTCAGGATGTAGCTGGGTGATTATGGAAGCCCAATGTGATGGTGACATCAGTTTATTCCAAAATGGGTGTTTCTTGAGGGCTGCATCTAATATAGGCACAAAAGTCTCTCTTTCTACTGCATTTCCTTAACAACTATAAAAAGTAAGTAAGCATTGTTCTTTGGTGTCCCCCTAAGCAGAACATCTCACACAGGATATTTTTAAATTGTATTATACCTCCATGTAGATTTTTTTTTTACTGGTTTTTTAGTATGTCTTAAGTTAAGGCATTACTTCACTTGGCATAATACTCTCCAGGTCCACCCATGTTGTCACAAAGGATAAGATTTCCTTCTTTATTATGACCAAGTAGTGTTCCAGTGTGTAAATGTATCACAGCTTTTCTATCTCCTTCTCTGCTAATGGACACTTGGGATGCTTCCAGAGGGAAATAGGGGTGAGTGGGGAGGAGTAGGAAAGTGTAAAGGGGGAATAAATGGTAATGAAAGAAGACTTGACTTGGGGTGATGAACACAAAATAAAATATACAGATAATGTATTATAGAATTATACCCCGAAACCTATATAATTTCATTAACCAATGTCACCCAAGTAAATTCAATAAAAATAAATGAATAAATAAATAAGTTAAAGCATTGTTTCCAGCCTATCTCATGCCCACCCCTGTTCACCCTCCCATATCCCACTGATATATCAGAGCACAGTAAATGGACACCTTTCCTCACATTCACCATTGATCCTGTCCTCAAAGGACCTGATTTGACAGGACAGGAGATTTATTTCTAGATATTTACCAACACAAATGAAGCTATCAATGCATTACCTATTCATTCAGTGTGCTATACATTGAGGAAACAGTAAACAAACGGGGTGTAGTCTCTTTCTGCATGTAAAGTGTTTTGATGGGACATAAAAGAGGAAGAAGAGCTCATCTTGTTTGAAAGCGGTGATCACATGATAACAGATTGACTTTTATGTAACTTTATTAAAGTATAATTTTTATATGATACATTATATATATTTAAATTAAATTAAATTATATGAGCTTTGATATATATATACAGCCATGAAACCATCATTACAATCAAAATATCAAATATGCTATCACCCATAATTCTTCTCATGCCCCTTTTCAATCTCTCCTTCTATGTCTTACTATATATTAGTTTATATTTTCTAGAATTTTATCAAAATGACTGCATGTACTCATTTTTTTTTTGGTTTGGCTTGTTTTACTCCACATACTAATTTTGAGATCTATCCACGTTATTGCATGTATCAATAGTCTATTTTTTTTCTTAGTTATTTCTTGCTGCATAGTATTCCACTGTAAGAATTTGTTTATCTGTCACCTGCAGATTGGCCAGTCTTGTCTATTATCCATAAAGCTGCTTGTCTATAAAGCTTTATGTGGACATTGCACTTTCATTTTCTTTGGGAATTCCCTAGGAGTGGAATTGCTGGGACATAATATCAGGTCTTTTGACTAATGCAGGAAAACAGCACAAGGAGTTGGAGCATGCATAGATATGAATCTTTGAAAAGGAAGAGTTGGGACATCTGTTGGTCCCTTCCCAACTGGCTCACTAGTTCAACATTATCTAATATTTGGGAACTTTTAGTCTTAGTTCTTTATATTCATTTACTTTTTAAAAATTTTTATTTGTTAATGAGAGAAAGAGAGAGGGGGAGAGAGAGAGAAAGAGAGAGAGAGAGAGACATTGATATTTGTAGTTCCACTTATTTATCCATGTATTGGTTGATTCTTTTATGTTCCCTGACTGGGAACTGAACCTACAACTTTGTTGTATTGGGACAATGCTCTAACCACCTGAGCTACCCAGCCAGGGCAGATCTTCACTTTCACATATGGTCCCCTGTCAGTATTCCTTAGTTCAGTAAATAGCATCACCATTTTCATAGTGCTAAAAATTAAAGCCAGCCTTAACACCTGCCCCTTTTCACCCTCTTTAATTTTTGAAGTTTTTCCTAATGAAAATCTCTACCATTCACACTGCTAGTGTCCAAGTATAGGTCACTGTGGTCTATCCCCTGGACCACTGGTCTCCCAACCCTTAATTTGCTCTCTTCATCCATCACCTGCAGTCAAGACAAAATAGCCTTCAAAAATGTAAACCTGAGTATTTTATTCTACATATTAAACCTTTTTATGTATCCCCATGAAAGTGGAATAAAGCCTAAAATCTATACCTTGGTTTTAAATAGTCTGCATAGCCATATCTCTGTTTAACTCACATTCTAGCATTATGACTCCATGTTATTTTATCCTTCGATTCCATTTTGTTTCACTTCTAATAAGCTTTTTTATTCATGTAATCAAATTTTCCATGTCTCACCTCTTGACTTTTATACTCTCAGTGTCCCTGTCTCTCTCCTTTATTTGTCAACTCTTATGCATCCAACTTAAGTATCATTTTCCTTAGAAATGATCATATGTAGGTAAAGTAACTTTTTCAGCCTGAATCTCTATACCAATCATAAGCTATTACTATATCTAAAATTTTGGCCAGCCTCTCTAATTACAGGTCAGGCCTAACTCATTTACCATTGCATCCCTAACACTTAGCATAGTAGCCCATCTTGAACATATTAAATCCTCAAACATTTGATCATTGAATAAACAGCTATGACTGTAACCTAGACCTTATATAACAGATGCCTGACAAATATTTCAGAAGAGAAGCTGAGACAAATTAAATTCAAGAAGAGTTTTCCAATAACCAATATGGATGTCACCAATTTCATACACTAAAATCCATGACTTTGCTTATAAGAGTGTCCCTCTGGCTCTCATTTAAAAATCACTTTATACTTTATACAGTTCTAGTAAATTCAGGTGCCACACTTTTATAGCAGAGTGCATAAGAAGCATAAAATCTATTGGCTGAAGAGAAGAATCAGTATAGATATGTGTAGGCATACAAGCAACAGCAAATGAGTGAAGATACTAGAACACATGAAATTATAATTCATAATCTCAGTAGTCCAGGGCAGTTTTGTCCACGCTCAAATAACCTTATAGTATCATTTGCTTAGAGACAAATTTTGATGTTACTAGTTAAATGCTGACCTAATGAGGCTACTAATATTGATAAGTACCCTTGGTTGTGTTCTTTCTGTGTGCTCAAGTTGAAGCTAATCTCTTTTAATGCAATATTTCATTACTTTCTAGTAATCACCCTAAAATAGATATTGATATATTTTACAGAGAAGATAAAAAAAGCCAAGAAAAGTTACATACCTTGGCCTTGGTTACATATATAACTTTTGACTCTAGCCTGCTTAGTTTAAGTATTCTAGAAAAGATTAAATTGATATTTTACCCTGTTTAAAAAGCAGTACATTTTAAAAGAATTTGATCAAAACCAGATACTTTTACTTAAATTTTGGATTCTCTAGGGAGATGTTGAGTTGTCTACAACAGTACTTAACGTAGAAACACTTATTTCCCAATGATGCCAAATAAGTGGTGTTTTTCTGTAAATGCTTTCCAATGATTACATTACACTTCATGATTATCTGTGAGACTATGAAAAGATTCTAGCAATCAGTGTTTCCTGATAAGTGGCAAGAGCATGCCGCTAATACTAGACAATGCATTACTCCATATGGACTCATTAAGGGGCTAGTTATTATCTCTAATTGCAAATAACGTATATCCCTCAAATGAGTCCATAGTCTTTCCTAATAAGAAGTACTAAAATTATAAATAGAATTTATCACCAGATTCATTTAGAATCCACTTATCTTTATGACTCTATGTATTATGGATCATCAGCCCATGATCATACAGACCCATCAATGCTCATCTATGATGTCAACTGTAAAATGTGGTATCTCTAGTAGGAGATTAATTTTTTCATACTTATGAAAGATAGACTTCTACATTCCTAAACACATCTAGCTTTAAGTAATTAATTCTAGCATTGCATCAGTCAAGCATATACTCCCCAGCTTTCTTTTAAGGAGCACTTAACTCCAAGCAATGACTTAAGGTCAGCCTGCTCCCAATCATCCCTCTGTTTCCCCAAACTCTTTATGTTGGCTGATCCCAAACCTCCTCTCTTTTTGATATCTTTCCCTCTTGTGGATTTAAGAAGAGCCCACCGAATCTCTGTGGTCCATGTCTAGACTTCCCCATCCCCAGCAATGTCCTCCCTTTTAGCATTTTGGAAGCTCACCAAGCATAGTAATAACCAACACTCTCCACCAAAGCAAATCAGCAACTCTCACATCTCATCTGTTCTCACCACTGATTCATCTATCTCCAAAAGACAAGCAGGCTTAATTTCATCATGCTTTTACTCCTCCATTTTACCCAGTAACTACCAAAATCCGAGCATTCCAGGATCTTTAAATATCCATATTTTAACCCCATATCCCTTTACATCTCTTAAACTGACATATCTCGCATCTCTTTTCAGTCCCTTATTCCCCAAATACTTTTTACCTATCCGCTGGAACATACAATCAGTCCTTACCAAAATTCCACTCTGGTGTCTTTTCTTAATGTTTCCTTCATCTTCCAGTTTAAATAAAAAACTCACTTCTTCTGATGACACAGCTTTCCTTACAGTCCCCTAAGAGAAGAACTCTTTTTCCTCCTCCACTCTACCTATCATAGGGTTTAGAGGCTAAATTGGCATTTTCTTTCCCCCTTATTGCTGTTTCTAAGACACATTTCTCCACATTCAAAACACTCAGTTTGTTAAAAGCACATGCCAACAAGCTGTACTATCCTGATTGTCATAATCATCTATTGGATCTCATTCCTTTCTCTCCATTTCCTGAATATTTTTGCTTGCAGCATTCTGCCTGTCACTATTCTTGTTACTATTTTTGGAATTTCAAAATTCACATGGATTTCCTTCCTCAAATCCCAGTCTCTCAGTTCCTTGGCCTGTGTACATTTGGTGATCATCTCTTCAACCCTACTTCAGCCTCTCATATCTAGGGACATTTTCTAGAACTCATCATCCTTAATAGGTGCCACATCCCAAACCTCAGTTACTAGCATCTCACATTCTCATAACCACCTCCTATCTTTCCATAGCACACAAATATTCTCGCTCTTGCAATTTGCTGACCTCTTTCAGTCTTATAATACCACCCATTTAACTTCTCTTTACCAATTTAATTGCTACAATCATTGTCATAACCACTTCCTTGCTCATACTTTCAAGTCTTTTGTCCCTTTCCATCTGTTCCACTTTCCTTGCAACCCTACATTAACTCTTTGCCTATTAAAATCCTGAAGCTAAGCAGTAGAATGTGGCTTGTGAAAAATGCACAAGTGTTCCTACTGGTCTCACATTAGTTTCTCAATGGACCTCCATGCTAACAATTAGGACGAAAATAAAATTAAAATCACTAATAATGATGACATGTATTTAGCCCCATTCATTCAACATGTTAAATGCAAATAGAAGAGGTTAAACATGACAAGATTCATGTCTAGCACAAGTAATTTGATTAGGTTCAAAGAAGTAGGAGAATCAAAATTAGGGTTTAAATCCAGAACTAACTAGAATTCTTGTTCCTAATCACTGAGCCACACTGCAGCATGATTGACATTCCCAATGTAGTGGAGGGGGATAGTTCAGATTTCATCAAGACTAACAAACCAATAAAAAATAAAGTGAAGATTTCTTCCTTTAAAAAAATGCTATAACCATTTCACTTTTGAAACTGCTTACTCATCTCCAGCCATTATCAATCATGAAGTGATTGTGAGGAAATATACTTCAAGGTTAAATGCAGGGGGAGACTGCCTTCATCTCTGGAAAACTGCCAGAGGGCCCATGTTCACTTCATTTTTCCACAGTGTGTAATTGCAGCTTTTATAAATAAGATTAAAAAGGCTCTTACTTGTCTCTAGGAGCCATTATTTTCTTTGGGGATACTTTTTTAGGTGGCCAGTGTTCTGTAAAGTGGGTATAGCTACTGCTTTAGCGTAAACATGAAACTGCAATTATGCCAGGAGAAAAGCAAATTTTTTGCCAAAATAGGGCCATGTAGAAAACTCAGAAGTTGAAGGCACTTAAGAACTTTCATTGACTGATATTCCTGCTTTCTTGAGCTCAACAACCTCAAATGCCTACTTTATAATTGAAAACAACATCTGCCTAATAGCATTGCCAGAATCCAGATGTTTCTGGAGCTATATCATAATAAAGATGTATGAGTAAGCTAGTGCATAAAATAAAAACCCTGTAGAATACAAGTGGTAATCCTAATGCTAAATTTCATCCACAGGCATTTTAGCATTTCTGAAATCAAGGTATATCTTAACAATTGATGCAGGTCATAGTGTAATTGGTAGAGTTTCTTCCTTTCTTTTATAAAAGAATGGTATGATTTACATGCGTGACATTCTAATTTGGATAAAAAAACACAAATATTAAGGATATTATCAGTATGAATAAGACAATATAAGCTCATTTTTTCACTTCCATTATGCACATCAGATTTTGCTAAACTGAAATTCTATTGGAGTTTTCTCTACATTTTTTGACATTTCAGTGCCTTTGTCTCACCACCTAATTTCTGTATAAGACCATTTACATTTTCTGCCTCCATGTTCTCTGACTTGCTGTCTTACCTCCACCTCCTTGTGCAGTGCTTAACTGAAACTGGTCTTTTCAAGGTCACACATAACATCTTTTTAATTTTTTAAATTATTAGTTAATTAATTAATTTTCTCTCTCTCTTTCTTTCTTTCTTTCTTTCTTTATTTTTAAATACATTTGTCTCTGCCTCCCCCCCACCACTTTCCCTTGCCCCCTCCCTCCTTCTCTCCCTCAGCTCTTCCCCTTTGGTTTTGTCCATGAGTCCTTGCTATACGTTCCTTGACCTTCCCCTTCCCTTCCCTTTCCCTGCCCGCCCCTCCCTCCTTCCCTCTTGTCTCTGTTGATTTCTTTTCCTTTCAGTGTTGCTGGTCATATTTTCCTTGCATCTTTGTATTGTTGGAAGGTTCCGCTTATAGGTGAGATCATATGGTATTTGTCTTTCGCCCCCTGGCTTATTTCGCTTAGCATAATGCTCTCCAGTTCCATCCATGCTGTCGCGAAGTTTAGTAGTTCTTTTTTCCTTTCTGCTGCGTAGTATTCCATTGTGTATATGTACCATAATTTTTTGACCCAATCATCTACTGATGGACACTTAGGTTGCTTCCAACACTTGGCTATTGTAAATTGTGCTGCTATGAACATTGGGGTGCATAGGTTCTTTTGTATTGGCGTTTTGGTGTTCTTAGGGTATAGTCCCAGCAGGGGAATCACTGGATCAAAAGGCAGTTCCATTTTCAGCTTTTTGAGGAAACTCCACACCGCCTTCCACAGTGGCTGCACTAGTCTGCATTCCCACCAACAGTGTACGAGGGTTCCCTTTTCTCCACAGCCTCGCCAGCACCTGTTGTTTGTGGATCTGTTTATGATGGCCGTTCTGACTGGTGTGAGGTGGTACCTCATGGTGGTTTTGATTTGCATTTCTCTGATGGCTAGTGATGCAGAGCATCCTTTCAAATGCCTCTGGGCCCTCTGTATCTCCTCCTTGGAAAAGCATCTGCGCAAGTCCTTTGCCCATTTTTTGATTGGATCGTTTGTCTTCTTGGAGTGGAGTCGAGTGAGTTCTTTATATATCTTGGAGATCAAACCTCTATCTGGATGTATCATTAGTGAATATATTTTCACATAGGGTTGGCTCCCTTTTCATTTTGCTGATGTTTTCGTTAGCCGTGCAGAAGCTTCTTATTTTGATGAGGTCCCTCTTGTTTATTCTTTCCTTTATGTCCCTTGCTTTAGGAGACATATCAGTGAAAAAATTGCTGCGTGGGATATCTGAGAGTTTCCTGCCAATGTTCTCCTCGAGGACTTTGATGGTGTTGCGACTTATATTTAAGTCTTTTATCCATCTTGAGTTTATTTTTGTGTATGGTGTCAGCTGATGATCCAATTTCAATTTTTTGCATGTAGCCGTCCAGCTCTCCCAACACCTTAAGGAAGACACAAATAAATGGAAGCATATACCGTGATCATGGATTGGAAGAATTAATATTATCAAAATGTCCATACTACCCAAAGCAATTTATAGATTCAACGCAATCCCTATTAAGATACCAATGATGTATTTCACAGAAATAGAACAGACATTTCAAAAATTTATATGGAACCATAAATGACCCCAAATAGCCGCAGCAATTTTGAGAAAGAAACACAAAGTAGGAGGGATCACAATACCAGACATAATTAATTAATTTTTTAATCCTCACCAGAGATATGTTATTGATTTTAGAAAGAGGGGGAGGGAGAGATGGAGGGAAGGCGAGAACAAGGGAAAGAGAGAGAGAGAAAGAGGGAGAGAGAGAGACATTGATTTGAGAAACATCAATCAGTTGCCTCCTGCACATGCCCCAACTGGTGACTGAACCCACAACATAGGTATGTACCCTGACCAGGGATTGAACCTGCAAACTTTTTTTGTGTAGGGGATGATGCTCCAACCAGCTGAGCCACCCTGCCAGTGCAAGTATAGTCTCTTATTTTTAAAAAAATTATTTTTTATTTTTTAATTTTTAAGGTATAATTTACATACAAAATATATGTTTTAGATATACAACATAATAATTTGATATTTGTGTATATTATGAAATGTGGAAGAAATAGCCTCTTACTCACCAAATTTAAAAGCCCCTGGATAGCTTTTGACACTGCTAAGCATTCACCTCCTCTTCAAGCTTTCTCTTTGCTCCATGGAGACTTGTCTTATATCTCTACCCCATCTGGTCCCTTTCTGTGCTGACTCCACTGCTTCTATATACCCTCCTCATGTGCGCGTGTCTTAAAATTCAGTCTTCAACTTTTCTCTTCCCTATAAAATCAACAAATTACCCCTCTTCCCTGTAGTCTCTATGTAAATAATCCTTACTGAAGGTTTATTTCTATCAGTTCCCTCTCTTGGTTTCTGGTCTCTGTCTGAAGACCATTTTTACTTGATTTTTTTTTGCCTGCTTCTACATCAGTTGACAATCAAGCTCATTATGTTTCTTTTATACCAGCTGCCCTCTGGACTGCTTGATGTCTGACAGAAACACCATTATCATTCTCTCTGTGCCATAGCTATGTTCAATACCTCAGTGTCAATTTTGATGGCCTCCTTTTGTTTTCCTTTGATGTTACGTCAGATTATTCACTGGGTGCCATCAGATGCTTTCTTTCAAATGTCTATTTGATATGGCCTTCACCTTCTTCTTTAATTGTCTCTACTGTGGCCCCAATCCATGCTTTTGACTAATTCATCACCAGGGAAATCTGAGTTCCAGAGAAGCAGTGCGATGCTCCTCATCGTTAACCTTTGCTAGCCAGACAGTGTGTTCCTTAAGACCAGAGCCCAAGCTCTATATCTGGCATATAGTAGTTACTCAATACAGTTTGTCTAATTGAACTGAATTGTGTCTAACAAACCACAAAGAGAAAGGGCACCTGGGAGACAGGGAGAGGGATGAATGATGGTGCTGCTCTCAGAAACCCGGAAGTCTGGAGGGACAGCTGAAGCCTGGTAAAAGAACCATACTGAGTTTGGTTTTAGGTGCAGATGGAGTCTTGAGTTTCAAAAGGATTGAACCATAAACTCTGCAAGAATGTGACCCCTTTCTCTTGCTTTTTCAACCCTGCTGAAGCAACTTCTTTTTTTAATTTTTTACATGTCAAGAAAGATTGTTTAAAAATATCAATGTCTTTCTGTTTCAAGCCCTATCAGGTTTTTAGCCAACTTTAAAGAACTTTTATAACAAATTTATGAAAAGAACCCCATATTTGTAGTGAAGGATGCGAGGTTTCACTGTCAATCACAAGCTGGATTTTTAATGTTATTTCAGCTGAACCTCTTAATTTTTTCAACTTTATTGAGGTATAATAGACAAGTAAAATTGTATATATTTAATGTATATAGCATGATGTTTATACACACACACATATATATATTAAGTATTACTACAAGAAAATTAATTAACATATCCATTACCTCACAGTTACCTTTTTTTTTAGTGGTGAGAAGAATACTTAGGATCTGTTAGCAAACTTCAAGTATACAATATTTTATTATTGGCTATAGTGACCATGCAGTAAATTAGGTTTCCAGACCTTATTCATCTTATAACGGAAAGTTTGTACTCTGTGATCAACATCTTCTTATTTCCCCACCCCTCAGTTCCTGATAACCACTGTCCTATTTTCTCTTTTTTATGAGTTTGATTATTTTAGATTGTAAATATAAGTGAGATCATGCAGTATTTGTCTTTCCTTGTTTGTATCATTTCACTTAACATTATGTCCTCCAGGTTCATCCACGTTACTGCAAATGACAAGATTTCTTTTGTTTTTAGGGCTAATACTTCATTGCTATACCATCTTTTCTCAACCTCATTTAATTTACCTTTAAAATTGGAATAATATAATCTATCATACCTACTATGTAAGGTTGCTGTAGAGATTTCGGTATATATATGTATGCATTAATCTGATTTCTAATTTCATTTTTTATAATTCAGAACCCTTTTCCTAATATGAGAATTGTGAAGCAGAGAAAGTTTAATGTTCATTTTTTTTACATGTTCTTTAAGACCAACATGAAAACACATGAGGTTCACATATTTTCTTTAAATCAACGTCTCTCCCAATATTTGTAAATTTCTCCCCTCCTCTATTCTCCAATGCTATTTCCAATGTCCCTTCACTCTTCACCTCATAAATAATCCAGTTCAATTAAGAACTAACTCTTTTCTAAGTGGTATTGAATAAAGTGTGTTGATAAATTAATTCACATTAAATGTCAGTAGATGACTACGAACATGATCTTCCAAGATATATATACCCATAAACTTTTTTGTTTAAAAGCACAATATTAAACAGTATGATTGATAAGATATATAGAATCTAAATGTGAAACATGGGGGCATTTCTAATTGTTGCAGAATATTGCATGATATGGAATTAATTTTATCTTATAAAACTCAAGAGTCCAAAAAGGAGATTGAGTAAATGAATTCCTTATAATGGAATTCTATGTAATCATTAGAAATTATGTATAACTCTTGACTTGGAAAGATGTTCATGAATATCATTTAATTCTTTATTATAAAATTGTTTATATAATATGATCTTTGTGTTGTCTTTATTTGTATGTTTACCTAAAAATTATGCATAAGAATATTAAAAATTGTTACTTAAGGTAATCAAATTATTTAGAGTTATTATTACTCTCTAGATTTTAAGATTTTTGTGTAATACTTCATTAAAGTCATATTATTGAATTGAGTTAAATGTTTTGTATTATAAAAAAGGAATGAGAATCCTTTTGAATTTGCTAATGAGAAGAATGTCACACATGAACATAGTAGGGCATAAGAAATATTGAAGGGAGAGATTTTACCTGCTATAACATATTCCAATGATACATTCATTTACTCGATTGGTATTTATTAAACACCTTTTATATCCTGAGCTCTGTTCTAGGAACTAGGGAAATAAATGATGGGCAAATGGGCCCTGTTTCTACTTTTCTGTACCCCATTGTTTAATGGAGGTGACCAATATAAATCAAATTATTACTTAAGGTATAAGCACAAATAGAACTATAAGGAACATGTAATCAAGCTTCTATTTATAGCTGTGAAATATGGGGTGAGGTATTCATGTTTACAGAAGGCTTCATTGACAAAGTGGCACTTGGGCTGAGATTGGAGGGATACAAGTAGGTGTTGGCTGGTGGAGAGACAGAGGAAGAATGTCCCCAATAGTGGATTCCTATGTTCAATGACAGAGGGTGGGAAGGAGCATGCCACTTGCCTCTTGACAGGGACCGAATGAAGTCAATAAGGCTGAAGCACAGAGAGGCTGAAGCTGCTTGAGAAGAATGTTGGTTCTATTTGATGACTTTGGCATCTTTTTGGTCTTAATTTTATTAGCAGGACCTTTTAGTCTCACTTCTTATCTCCATCTGTCAACTCAAGTAGGCACTATAAGGAGATTCCTTAACTTAAAATTTCATCTTGCTCTTAATCCTTCTCAGTCCAATCCCTGCCTATGAACCACTTTTCATTGCTTTTCAGTGAACAAGTGAGCACTGTTCTGCTTGCATCAGTCAAAGGCTCTGCTGATAATGGACAAGGAGTAGAAGGAAGTTAAGCAACATTTTGATTTGTTCACAAACAGGTCACACTTGAGTTGAGGAACACTGTTCATACTGAACAGAAATAGTGCTTTGATTATCCATGTTACCGTACCCTGTCATTTGCACCAAGATGATCTGGAAGACTTTCAAACCTGGGAGAATTATTTTGTAGGAATGTTTTACAGAAAATGCAAATATCATTGGTGGTTGTACTAAATGACCTTTAGGTGCTCCCCCAACCTAGGATCCTGTGATGTTAGAAAGAATTTACTGTGATTCCACAAATACTAGCTAGATTCAGGGAATTGTTTTTACTTCTACAATTTATTTTATGTATTTTAATGGCATCATTTTAATCTCCTTCTCCATCAGACCACATAATTAGAGTAGGCAGGAGGTGGAAGAATTTTGACAATATAATTTTCCTTCATAATTGGTTCTTCTCTTTTGCAGATCAAAATAGAATAACCTTAAATAGGAGGAGAAGAATGTAAGTAACTATGCACAGTTGGACTAGCAACACAGAGACCTACTCAGTTGGGGGTTTTCTGGGGACCTCAGCTATAAAGGGAAGGTGTATTTTTTGCAGTTTGAATTTCTTTCAATGAACACATATTCTTACAGAACAGAGCCAGATTTTACCAACTGGTGAACTTTCTAAAGGTTGCATATTAGCTTTGATTCAGTAGAGTTTGTTCAACCATTTCTCTGTCTTCCTGTATTCATCCCACATGAAATTTTTAAAAATTGGAACTGCTCTGAATGATGTGGCTCAGTTAGTTGGGTGTTGTTTAGCAGAGTGAAAAGTCTCTGGTTAAATTCCTAGTCAGGACACATGTCTGGGTTGAGGAATTGGTCCCCAGTAGGGGTGGGTACAAGCAGCAACTGATTGATACTTCTCTCTCACATCGATGTTTCTCTCCCTCTCTCTCTCCCTCCCTTCCCCTTTCTCTAAAAATAAATAAATAAGATCTTTCAAAAAATAAGACCCCTGTTTAAATTCAGTATATGTAATAAGTCAGTATATCTATTAAAGAGTTGCAAACTTTGCCAAAGTGAAAAACATGTCAAAGAGAAGAGGGACATTCTTAAAGTCAGGGGGGGAGAACTATGGCAGTAATTGATCTATAAAGCAAGAGAGTTTCTGTAATTGCTAATAACAAAATAGATGGAGTCTAGATGTAGTAGGAGCAAAAGTTTTAGAGAAGATAATCAAGGGTATAAATTTTAGTTTTGCCATTTATAATTTATCTGATCCTTGGCCATGAGGCTTCACCTCTTTCATCTTCAGGTATCTAACTAATAAATAAGGAATAATGACAATAGTTACACATTATGATGAAGATTAAAATTGATTAAATAATATTGGGTATATGAGTGTGTTGTAGTACACTGACTGGAGGATGTGTATTGGCTCTCAGCCAAGATTAGTAACCTTTATAAGCATTGTTTTGGACTGCTTGACCTTAATAAGCTTTCCTTGATTTTCTGTTTTTAAGTGACTCTATTGTTATATATAAATGTCTTCTCACTTTATTTACCAAAGTTGAAATGAGTGTATGTAACCATACATTATAAGTTATAACTTATTTTTAGTCTTCATGGAGAGGGATAAAATTGGGGGGGCGGTATTTTATCTACTTAATTAGGATGGATGAGGTTAGATACCGATGTATAACAAATATAAAATAAAAACTATTTTGTCATATGTAAAATGTGAAATGTTAGTGCATTCCCTCAGTGCCAGGCTAAGGGGCAAGCAGATGTGAGTTAGGACCCTCATTCTGCCACCTAATACAGTGGTTCTCAAACCTGGCTGCACATTAGAATTCCCTGTTAGAGTTTCATCCCAAGCCAATTAATCAGTGTCTGAGTGGAAAAGGGGGTGGTAAGAAGATCAGGGTATCAATATATGCAAAAAAAAAACAAACAATCAAAAACAGAAACAAACTCCTGGCAGCCAGGTTGAGAATTTAATAGCTATTTGAGGTAGGGCCATTTATTTTATGCTCTTAAAAACTTATTGTACAGTATTAATTTCCTAGGGTTGCTATAACAAAACATTACAAACTGAGTGGACTAGAACAACAGAAACTTACTGTTTTATGTTCTGGAAGCCAGAAATCTGAACTCAAGGAGTTGGCAGGCAGGACCCCAATCCCCCTGGTAGGCCGAGGGAACAATGGGTCCCCGGTTTAGCTTCTGTAGCCTGAGGCATTCCTTAGCTTTCATATGGCAGTCTTCTTCTCCTGTGCCTCTTCAATCATCTGCCCTCTGTATATGTCTGCTTCTATTTATTTACTTTTTTGGTTTGTATTTCTGGTGAGCCAAAATTTTAAAGTTTAAAGCACACCCATTTTGTTGTCATTTTTTGTTTTTTAATTTCTGAAATTTGTGGTTTAAAGGTTGATCCCACCAGGGCAGGGTAGGCAGTAAGCCATAATAATGCCATAAGAATTATATGTCTCTGCCTGACTAAAGTAGATTATTATATATAAATATGGCCCCTTGGCAATTCAGAGAAATATTTGTACCTACAAGATCTGGTTCTCAACTCAAAAATATCCATGGGAAATAGTCACCATTACCTCCTTTATATAGCTGAATGCATTAATTACCCAGAGAGGTTTACTAAACTTCCTGAGCTCACATAGTGAATGGTTAGTGAGTTATGAAAATAGATTTGAACCCAAGATATCTAACTCTGTATCAGTGTTCTGCCCACTGTGGTTCATTTCATATTTAGGGAATTTTAAAGAGTGATGGGAATATCATAGATTGAGAGAGTTATATTTTTTGCTAACACAGTAAGTCATGATTTAATAAATGGATGGGTTGTAGAAAATCAAATGAATTGGTTCATGAGCATTTGTGGGAAACCTGTGTAACATCGCCATGGTTTCATCCTGACCACTCCATCTCTTGGAAAGTTGACAATTCCAACCAATACGGAGCTCTTCAAATATAGAGAGTAGTATTTGTTGGTTGGGGGAGCATCATAGTTCTGCATCCCCAGATTTGCCACATTGTATTTTCTAGGACATGAGGGAGTTACCCAACAATCAAGTTTTGGCTATAAGGGAATTGTGAACTCTCATTTTCTCAATGCCACCTTCAGAGCTTGTAAAGCAGAAATGCAAGTGTTCTTTCCTAAGAGGTAGAAGCAGCTATCTCCTGCATGAGGTGTAAAGGAGTACAACAGACACTCCCCATGCCCCATACACACACACACCTTCTCCAACACTGGGAAGAAAGTCAGGCTGGAAGGTACTTCTTTTTGTAAAATTGCTTTGCCAGATATATCTTCTGAAAGAGAAACAGTCTCTATTCTACTATTTCTAGCCAACAGTGGCTCAGGATAACTTTCAGCTTAGAACTCTCCTCCCACCCCCATTCCAACCAGCTCCAAAACTTTCTGATCTATGGGTTAGAACTAATGTCTTAATGTCTGCAGTATATTTAGGGGCTCTTAACCCATCAAACCAGAGAAAGCTAGGCCTCCCAGCTACATCACTATGTTTAAACCTACTATTCTTTTCTGCAGAATTATTGAGGCAAAGCTAATGTGGCTGAAGAAGCCCTTAAAGCCACAAGTGGAGAAAAGTCACATTGAATAAAATAAAAACCATGGTACCTGCATGATTTCTTACAGAGTTCATCACAGGTGTTTTCTAAAACTAAAAGTAATAAACATCAAAAATAATAATACATTTGTTAATTGTTCTTAATCTGTATACATATTTTAAAAACATTGGCTTAAAAACCATGTGTATCAACAAAAGAAGACTTAAAAATTTGGTTGATATTTTAACTTTTTATTATTTTGAAACAATTAGAAACTTACAGAGATTTATAAGAGGAACTTTTCTTCCTGACTCATTTCAGAGTGAGCTTGCCTCCCTGATGCTTTCATCAACCTTGAAGATTTTAGTGCACAGTTTTTACAAACAAGGACATTTCTCCTGTAGAACCTCAATACAACCATCAAAATCAGGGGACTGACATTGTAACATTACTGCTGTCTAATCCTCAAGGCCAATTCAAGTTTCACCATTGTTCTAAAGCTGCTTTTTATAGGAACAAATATTTTGTTCAGGATTATGTACTGCAAAATGTTTAACTTGGATACACTTTAGGCAGATGAATACCAGCTTCCATATGTGTTTGGATGTATGCAGCCTTAAATGCTGCTTGTTTTCTTGCTACACATTTCAATTTATGCATTTATTCATTCACCTTATTGAGACAGAGATAATGTGGCTGAAGAAGCCCCTTAAAGCCACGAATGGATAAAAGTCACATTGAATAAAATAAATGCCACAACACCTACATAATTTCTTCCAGAGTTCATCAAAGGTGTTTTCTAAAACCGAAAGTCAGGATTGAGGGAGGGAGAGAGGGGAGGGGGCAAGGGAAAATGGTGGGGGGAAGGCAGAGACAAATGTGTTTGAAAAAATAAATAAATTAATTAAAAAAATTAAGTTTTCTAATAATTGCCCTTGTAAAAAAAATATGACTTTAAAGGACAATTTTCATTGCATTTTGTTTAGTGTAAAAATAATAGCAAGAAATGTTTATAGAACATATAGAGATCTTTCCAATTAATTATCTCATTTAATCTTCACACAATCTAAGAAGTAGGCATTATTATTGTTATTGTCTCTATTTGGCAGTTGGGGTATCTAAGTGTCTATTTGCCATCATCTCTGGCTACCTTTGTTAAGAGGGGGGTATGTGGTATGGGCACAAACTTCTGAGGATATATGAGTTGTATTAAATGACATTCTCTCACCTCACTAACATCAGAACATGCAGCGCCATTCCCTTTTGAAGTATGTTTGGCATCCCAGGGCAGAAAGGCACTCAATCATAAAAGATTCCTATGATATTTCTCTTAATTAGATTTTAAATAACCAGGCTCCTCCTCAAATTTCTGCATTCCTGGGGTTTTCTATATTGAGAGAGTTCTGATTTTTCTTGTCCCTAAGTCTTCTGATAGAAAGCAAAATATAAAGATGAAAAGGAAAAATAAAAGATCCTATTGTGGGGTAGGTCAGAAATATGATACAGCATATCTGGGAGGTCCCTCACCTTCACTTGCTTTCAGTCCAGTGCCATCTCTAGGGTGCCCTGGTTAACATGTGGTGGTGTGTGCTGGTATAGATTTTCTGGGAGGTGGATGCTGTGAGGAACCTGTGAAAGGAAAAGAAAGGAAGCATGACTGGGGAGGGGGAGCCATTGGCCTGGGGCTTACATCATCGAACATCTCCTCCAGGTCAGTGGGCAGCCCTGGAGCAAAGGTGATCCCCTAAAAGCATTTTGTGTCTAGCAGAAATGGCCAGGCCCTCATACCACCACCTTGTTCAGTGGCCCTCCAAAAAGCTTGACCTCATCTTAAAAGCTGAGAGGATCTTGAGGAAGCCAACAGCAAGGTCACTAGCAAATTGTAGTCCTTGAATCTGAGTAGTAAGTCATTTCATGAGAGGGAAATCTCAATGGAAAGTTTCTGTGTCTGACAAGGGCACTGTACTATGGAACATTTCAGGAGGAACTAGAACTGAAAGTAGAGCCAGATATATGGGTGTCAGTTTTCGTTTCTCTATATAATGGCTACGACATATTGAGCTTTACTTTCCTCAGATGTAAAATGAGAACATAATGCATATCAACCATAAAGAGGGTGGGAAGGCAAAAATGAGATAATGCAGATGCTATTGCAGGATATACAAATGCTTTGAATTTTTATTGTGGTTCTATTATTATTCCCATTGTTTTTTTCCTAAACAGTGCTCTTTCATAGATTGCATAACTCTTAATTGTTCTTACTATGTAGTGTGCTTCTTTTAGCACTGGGATTATAGCAGTGAAAGAATCAGACAAATTGAATTCACAAGGGGCTTGCATGCCAATGGGAAAAAAATAGACCAAAAAAAAAATATATATATATAATATATCAAGGGCTTGGAAGGACATAAAGCAAGGTATAAGAGGAAGAATGAGAGTTTCATATTACATAAGGTGGTCAGGGCAGATTTCATGATTCAGTGAAATTTGAGCCAAATAGAAAGTGAAAGCATGCCATTAGACTATTTGGGAAAGAAACTGTGAGGCAGCAAGAATAGCAAGTGTAAAGGCCCTGAGGTGGGAATATGCCTAGAATGTTCTAGAAACAAGGCATCAATCAAATGTGGTTGAAATGAGTGAGCAAAGAGAATATAAAAGGAGATAAATTCACAGAAGTAGATCCTATGTTGACTTAGTAGCCACTATAAAGTCTTTGGTGTTGATTGATGAGAGGGGAAGCTATTGTAGGAATTTAAGCAGAGTTGGGCATGATCCAATAGGCTAATGTGTTAAAAGGAAACTGTATGAGGGAAAGAACTAAACAGGGAGACAAGTTACGTTGGCCTGTAAAAATCTAAGAGAAAGATGGTCATAGCTCAGACCAAGACACAAATTTTAATTAAGATGTGATTGATTTCTGGACCTGTATTTAAAAGAAACTTAACAGTGTTTTCTGAGGGGGAGGAAGTGAACTGTGAAAATAAAAGGAGAAGAAGGATGGCTTCCCAAACAACAAGAAGAATAGCCATTTTCAGAGATAGGAGAAGATAATAGGAATAGCATATTTGCGGGTGGGGGCATTGAGAGTAGTCTCTGGAAAAAGATCATGAGCTCAGTTTGGGACAGAATTTTAGATATTCTATTAGCCATTCTAGTGGAAATGTTGAATAAACAATTGAATGATAGAGTTCTGGAGATCCAGCTGAGAATATTAGTTTGGGAACCACCAGCTTATAGGTGGTACTTAATGCTTGGAAAATGCAATTGTTGAGAATATCAAGGGAGTGAGTCTGTTTTGAAGATCAAAATATCTAAGAAGAAGATAAGCCCTGGACATCAACATCTAGCAATCTGTAGGATGTGGGGAAGTCTGTAAAGGCATTGAAAAGGAGATTCCTGTGAAGTAGAAAGAAAACAAAGAGAAAGTGAACAAGTGAAAGAGGTATTTCAAGGATGAGGAGTGATCAGCTGTGTTAAGAGCTGCGGCCACATTAAGTAAGATGAAGACTGAGCCCAGCCCATCAGATGTATTGCACGGAAGTCATTTTGTGACTATGACAAGGGCTTTTTGGAAGAGAGGAAGTAGATCCTATGTTGACTTAGTAGCCATTATAAAGTCTTGGTAAGGTTGAAACCTGATTGAACTCTGTTTTCATGGAAAAGAGGAGGAGATGAATTGGGGCTTGTGTAAAGAAGTCATTTGAGGAGTTTTGCTGGAAAGGAGGGAGAGGGACTAAGGTCATGGCAGAGGAACAGAATGGATCATGCTTTTGGGAAATATTGGGAAGTATTAGAGCATGCTTATATGTTGATGTAGTTGACCAAGTAGAAAAGATATCATGATGCAGGAAAACATGGAGACAGTTTTAGCAGAGGAATTATTGAACAAGCTAGGGCATCAAGATTTAATGCACAAAGAGGCGTTGACATTAGGAGTACATCTGCTGGAACACATAGTGTGAAGGTATAAATGCATGCAGATGAGTAACTGCAATAGGAAAAGGTGTGGAGAATCCCTTATTTCTTCTGTTTACTCAGTTAAAATTCATGAGCAGAGAATGGGGTGGTGGACCAAGTACAAGAGATTTGAAAAGAGAAAGAACAAAATTTATCAGAAGGTCTCAAATCCTAGCCTGAAAGATCTCAGGGGAACAGTTCTGATTATAGTTGCTTTTTAAAAGAAGATTCTAGTAAGAGATTTTCAAGGAGACATACGAATTTCAACTTGACTTCCAATTCTCTCATTTTCTAGCTGTGTAAGATTTGGAAAATCAATTCACTTTTTTAGGCCTCTGTTTCCTTGTCTATTACTGGTAGGAATTAGACAAAATCTGGGCTTTCAAATTTCTTTGACCACAAACTCTACATAAGATATTTTATATCATGAACCACCTAAGACATGCTGATGCACACATACATATTGCAAAACCAAAGTTTAAAAAGCAATGTTTAGCCTTCCTATACTGTGTATGAGGCATTCTGAGGCTTTCTATTCTGTGCTAATCTATTTTGTCCTAATGTATTTTAATTTGTTTTGTTTGTTTGTTTGTTGTTAAGCCTGGCTAATCTGGCTGGGCAGTGGGTTTCACAACCCACTATTGGGTCATGAGCCACAGTTTGAAAAGTAGTTTAAAGACACTCCTTAAGCACCTCCCAGTCCCTACTGATGTGATTCTGTGCACTGTTAGAGCACGAGTGGTAAAGTAATCTTTATCACAGTAAGCATATTAAGAATATGTGATCAGAAACTGGAACTGGGCCATAGGCTGATTTTGTTGTTTTAAAAAAATTAGTTACCAAGATTTTAAGAGGTTGTAATTAAATCCAAATTAAAAAAAAATTGGCATGCCTATCCGTAGTCCCTCCTTGAGTTCTCCAGTCTATTTTCTCTCCCTACGCTTGGCTCACTTTATTCATTGATGCTGCTACCCCTAACATCTCAGGCATATAAGTTTGCAACCTGTGCTATAGTCTAAGACCAATGCCAATTGAGGCACCTCCTTAATTAAATTTTAATAAGTCAATGTTTATTAAGCAATAAAAATATGTTCAGCATGTGCTAGAAAGTTGTATAGAAAAAAGTACTTTTAAGTGAATTCCTTACAGAAGATTATAATCCACTTAAATATTTAAAATATTTAAATAAAAACATAGACTTCTAAAAGATAAACAAGAAATCAGGCATGTGATTGAAAGTCAGATGCCAGAAAAAGAAAATACTGACTATAAATAGGGGGTGGGGGTGGACACGCACTCTCCTGGGGATAGTCTCAGTTTATACTTTTTGTTCAAGTGTAATGTTAGTAATACCACCCTTTCACCTTTAAAAGTCCCGGTTTGGACAATGATATATATGATTGTTGTATCTACATATTAATATTTTTATTTATTTTGGTTTGTTTGTTGGGGACAACTCTGAAATCAGCTGTCATGAGTTTGGTCCCTTTGTTGGGCACTTGGCTAAAGGAACTTGCTTCATGCTCAGCTACAATTCTTCATCTATGTTCCAGCTGCTAAAATGCTGGGGTTCTAATTTTATTAATTTACCAGATTTTCAACCTTATATCCCTGAGTATACTTTTCCTTATGCTCAAACAAACCTACTATCCCTAGTACCTTATACATGGAATAGATAAATTGTAATACTCTTTAAAAGGATGGTAATAATAGCAGCAGTAAAGTCTGGTGGGGGAGGGGTCACCTCAGGCCCTCAGGCTCAGTCCTCTTACCTGTTACTTATCTCTTTCAAGAATGGATAATCCAGACCCCTAGAATGCAGCCAGAGATAATATGGCCCCACAATTGTCATGCAGCGGCTGGTACTATCACATGAAGTAACTATGAATGTAGTCACTGACTGGGCTATTGCTACTTGTAATGATTCCTGGCCATTTATTCATTGATCTATCCAATGTTGGAAACCTGGTCAGGAGTGGCAAAATCAACTGCTAGCAGAACAGGAGGCTACAGAGAAAGTCGGCAGTTGGCAGTTAGTGGTTGCCATTTGCTGCGTTAGCTATCATCACAAGCAAGCAAGGGAGATTAGAAGTTACCTAAATTTAGTCAACACAAAGGGGCTTTTAGTCTATGATCTATCCTTATTCTTTATTTTGTGCTGAGATACTTCTTCCACGCCTACACTGGCCTGCTAAGGTGGTATGCGTATGTGGTTTTATATGAGATTAATGATGAAAATATGTCTTTAAGATCACCTTATTCTATTATGCATTACTATAAGCTCCTAATCTTTTCTTCTCCTTAATGTCAGTAGTTACAGAAAGATAAGGGGTCTGAATTTAGATTCAGCAATATTAATTTTCCATTGAGTGGAGGGAACCAACCCAACCCACAAACAAAAGTAAAATAAACAAGAGAACCAATAAACCGAAGACAAAAATGATTTTGAAAACAATTCGAAGTTTATTCTTTATATTATGGATGAATACCTTGATAGATTTTACTTGAGTGAGCCAAAGTACAGACTGACAGAGGAAGTATTAACTGGACTGAAATATATGGGCATTGCCAAATGAGGAGCTCAAACACAACTTGGATAAGTCAGAGTTATAAATTCTTGAAAAAATGTCTTTTAAAGTAGTCCTACATGGTAGTATTTTTGCCAATGATTGAGTGATTCCAAGAAGATATAATATTTTCCATAAAAATAAACTGGGAAAATAAAGTTCTCTCTCATTCTATGTTAATAAATTTAATAAATTTTATTTTGAAGGCCCCAGGTAAGCAAGAGTGGTGGGTTGAATGGTGGCTACCAGAAGGATGTAAACCTTTACCCTGAGAACCTGTGAATGTAAGCTTATTTGGAAAAATAATCTTTACAGACATAATTAAGGATCTCAAAATGAAATCAACCTAGCATGTCTGGGTGGGCTCTAAATCCAGAGGTGAGGGAAAGACATCTTATAACAGAAAAGCAGAGGGAGAATTGACACAGACAGCAGAAGAGGCACACAGAGAAAGAAGGCCAGGCAAAGACAGATGCTGAGATGATGTGATGAAGCCACTAGCCAAGGATCTCCTGGAACCACCAGAAATTGGAAGAGTCAAGGAAGGATTCTCCCTTAGAGGCTTTGGAGAGAATACGGTCCTGCCTACACCTTGATTTTGGACTTCTGGTCATCATAACTATGATTGAATGCATTTCTATTGTTTTAAACTACTGAAGTTTGGTAATTTTTTTTCATTTGAATGGCGGCAACATTTGGAAACTAGTACAGCAAGAGCAATGTGAATTATTTTTTTAGTACTTTTCTCCCCTCTTTGATATAACAATTAAGTTGCTGTTGGGCACTGCGCTTCATTGTTTTCCAGAACAATTTTCTACAAGCAGAGCAGAGGCGTTATTTTGTCAGATGAATGCCGGGGTAGGTAAAATCTCAGAAATAGAATGTTTCATTTGCTGCTTTCCTTGGTGGGAGTGAGTCAGGGAGAGGATAACTTATCTACATTATTTCTGTTAGAGGAGAAAACAGTAACATGGCAGAAGATGGAAAGACCTCTTAGAACACTTTTTCTTATTTAAAATAATGGGAAAGGCTTTGTTAACAAGTGAACACTTATTAACCCAGAGTTCATGTATCTGTTGTGGATTTGTTTAGCTTTGTTCTTTTTAAGGCGGGAAGGCAAACTTCCAAACACTTTCAAAATTATCATTCATCTTTGTTAGTGGCTTAAAATAAAGGAGGTCTAGAGAGAAGAGTTCACACAACTGTTTTTTACTCTACCAAGTTCTTATAGTTAAAAATGTCTGGGGGAGTATAGCCTCTAGGCCAAGTAGTAAAGAGATAAAATAGAGTATTTCAATATACCTATTGCATTCTTGAAAAACAACTAATTGATTAGCAAGGATCTGTGCTAAAATATCTCCCAGTAAAATCAACCAAAAAACTCATCATTTCACTTAAGATTTTCTAATGGGAAATGTTCTGTGTTCTATTAACCTAATAATAAGGACAACTGTCTAAACATTAGCTGGGCAGCTGAACATGCCAGTAGTCATGGTATCAAGTCACACTATGTTCAATAAGACATTCAGGGGAAGAAGAACTGTCTGAACTGTCTGAGAGCCAGGGTTTTCCTGCTGATGGGTAGAGGAGCACATTTGGTATCTCTGATGTTCACCATGAACCACAGAAACTTAAAGGGAAACATGTTAACAACCACGTGCTTTGCAGACCGTCTGATTCAACCACCACGTTTATAGGGCTAATGGCATTCATGGTGATACATGCTGATTTATTTAGGAGGATTTTCATCTCAATTGATATGTATTAATAACTGAAAATTCATAGTCAATAATATTGCAATAACAAATATGGTGCCAAATAAATACTAGACATCATGGTGATCACTCCATAGGATATATACATGTCTAATCACTGTGTTGTATGCCTGAAACCAGTATCATATTGCATGTGAACTATAATTAAAAATAAATTTTGAAAACTAGTTAAAACATCAAGCAACTTAACATTCTGACGTAGAAATTTATAATTGCCTGTTGAGGTCACAAAATAATCAATTAATTTTTTGAAATTACAAAGATCTATACTTATTGAGATATTGGACTAGTTGCTATGTGAACCAACCTATGTGATTAGAATGTTGGAAGGTTTATGCCAATTCAAAAGAACCTATGCACCCCAACGTTCAGAGCAGCACAATTTACAATAGCCAACTGTTGTAAGCAACCTAAATGCCCATCAGTAGATGATTGGATCAAAAAACTATGGTACATATACACAATGGAATACTACGCAGCAGAAAGAAAAAAAGAACTACTACACTTCGCGACAGTATGGATGGAACTAGAGAGCATTATGCTAAGTGAAATAAGCCAGGGGGTGAAAGACAAATATCATATGATCTCACTTATAAGTGGAACCTAACCGACAAAACAAAAGATGCAAAGAAGATATGACCAACAACACTGAAAGAAAAAAGAAACCAACAGAGTCAAGAGGGAAGGAGGGAGGGGTAGGAGGGGAAAAGGAAGGGAAGTGTCAAGTCAAGGAACATATATCAAGGACTCATGGACAAGGCCAAAGTGAGGAAGGATTGAGGGAGGGAGGTGGAGGAGGGAAGCAGGGGAAAGTGGTGGTGGGAAGGTGGAGACAAAAATATTTGGGGGGAAAATTAATTGAAAAAAAAAGAATGTTGGAAGTTTTAGTACCCACCTCCACCAACCTCTGGGGAGGAAGGAGAGGCTGGAGGTTAAATCAGTTGTCAATGCCTGATGATTTTCTCAATGTATACTATTCAATAGAGCCTCCATAAAGCCCCAAAAGGACAGCATTCACAGAGCTTCCAAGTTAGTGAACAAATAGAGGTGCTGAGAGAGTGGTACCCGTCAAGATAACATGGGAGCTTGGTTTCATTTTTCTATACCTTGGCTATGCATCTCTTCCTTCTGCCTGTTCCTGAGGGTGTTTTTTCTCTTTCATAATAAATCAGTAATCTAGTGAGTAAAATATTTCTCTGAGTTCTGGGAGCCACTCTGGCAAATTAATCAAACCTGAGAAAGGTATCTTGGGAACCTCTGATTTATAACCCGTCAGTCAGAAGTACAGGTGACACCAACCTGGACTTATGACTAACATCTGAACCTGAGGGCAATCAGTCTTGTAGGAATGAGCCCTCAACCTGTCGAATCTGATGTTATCTCCAGGTAGTGAGAGTCAGAATTGAGTTAAGTTTTAAGTACTCAGCTGATGCCCCGAGAATTTTTTGTTGGTTTAGGGAACCTCTGTCCCTACATTGGAATTAGTACCAGAAGGTATTTACCAGGTTATGTGTGATTCTCTGTTTGGGTAATTATATATAGTGATGTGCGTGTGGCCCTGTGAGAGGTAACATGTTCCATGTCATAGGCATGGGAAAGAGATATGCAATTCTTAATTCTTATTGGACAACCCTAAATCTCAACAGGCTTCTTTGTTTACCATCCAGCTTCTAGTATTTTAGAATCAATTCCCTGTAGGACCAAATGTTAAGAAGGAATATATTTTGCTAACTTCAACTTCATAACATGTAAGTTTGTTTGAGTTTGTTTCTTGAGTAGAAGAAGCCTTGGGAAGGAAAAGCAAATAAAACTTGATTCTTTTCAGTGTTCATCCAATGTAATTTGGAAAATTTATGAAGTTATAAAATGCAAACTTTAGAGGGAATTTTTCTTTGATGCAAAACCTTGAGAAGCCAGATTTTATCTTTAACCTGCCTTAGGACAGAACTAATTTAGAGACTGGATACAAAGGTGAAAACAGGACTATATAGTGGCAAGACTACACAGAAATTTCCGGATGCCATGGAATGTAATTTGGTTAAAGTCCTACCAAGGCTCTCAAGGATGTGGGGACCCAATTGACTTCTAGATAGCATATTTTTAATTTTTAAATTATAAATATTTATTTATAATTCAGATGTGCTCATTTAAGGGAAACAATCTTGGCTTTAGGAACTGTAATATAGTTACATGCATGGTCTAAATTTAGGCGTATTGTGTAATTCTCCACAACTTCTGTGCTTTCTTTGCTGTGGGTGTTTTTCTTCTATAGTTTAAAGTGAACAAGGGACTTGGAAGAATGCAATGGAATCTCCCCATCAGTGCTCAAAATCACTTAAATGAGACTCCAAAAATGCCCTTGGTTCTTTTTATAAATAATTGCCTATATATGGAGGCTGGTGTTGGCTCAGGGCTGTCCATCTTGGGGGTAAAAAATTGCATTGCAGGATAATTACTTAATGTCCTGTTATTCCTCTTAATCAGGGGAAGTCGTCTCCCTTGAAGGTGACCCTCTGGCCAATTGATCACCCTTATATCAATAACTTCTGATTCTGGGTTTTCTAGTTTGCAGGGGAGGACTTCTCAGTTTATATTGAAATCACATTTTGATCTGTTAGAATAGATGGTACAAGGAAGCCAGTGGAGAGAAAACAGAATGAATGTAGAAAATATAAACCAACTATAGGACAGCTAGGACTTTTTTTGTCTGATTTTACTTTTTGAATTATCACACAATAAAGTTGTCTTTGTTGTATAGTTTTATGAATATTAACACATGTATAGGTCCATGGAAACATCATCACAATCAGGATACAGAAAAGTTCCATTACATTCCCTCCCCCCAAAACCCTCCCTCATTCCATCCCTCTATAGTTAGGTTGTGCTAAGCTCTGCCAATCAGTGCTCTATTCTCCATCTCTATAGTCTTGTCCTTTTGAGAATGTTAATAAATGCAACCATATAGTATGAAATTGGCATTTTTTTACCCACATGCCTTTGATATTAATTCAAATTGTTGTTCGTATTTATAACATATTCTTTATTATTACGTAGTGTCCCATTGTAAGGATGTACCACAATTTATTCATTCACTCAGGAAAGGGCATTTGGTTTGTTTCCTGTTTTGGAATGTTACAAATAAAACTATAAGGAACACTCATGTACAGGATTTTGCATGAATGTACACTTCTTATTTTTCTAGAGTAAATACCCAGAAATGGAATTGTGCACTTTGAGTTGTGGAGGAAAAAAATAAGGGTAAATATTTTCTTCCATTTTTTTAATTATCAAATTCTCTCCATTTTTTTTTCCTTTAGAAATTCTTATTAATTTTTACCTTTGTGCTCAACATGTCAAAACAAAGAATTGCAAAAGCAAAATAGGCTGGAAAATTTAGGCATAATCTCAAACCACTAAGAAAATCATAGATATCCTTGATTGATACAGTTCACCAAGTTAACTATTATAGTGGGGAGTCAATAAGGGAACACTGACAGTATATAGTAAATAGTTTGTTTTCAGGAAAATGGTAATTTTCAAGGAAAAAAAAACATAGGTCTGATATTCTCAGCTGGGGGAGAAAAGAAACGACCATTAACTTACTGGAGGAAAATTTCTAGAATTCCCGTGGTTAAAAATCTTTAGATTTTTGGTAGAAAGAGGGGTTACTCTACTTAATGGTTTCAGGAACTTGATTTTTAAATAATTTTTATTTTTATTGTTCAAATACATTTGTCTCCATTTTCTTGTCACCACTTTCACCTAAAGGGATATATCAGTGACATTGGGTGGATTAGATGTTTACTGAGGGTCTCTACTGTTTATCATAAATAAAATGTGCTCAAGTTTTATTTAAAAGACAAAGTTTCATTTTGCCAATGCATTACAACCTTGCAAATTATTGTGGGATATTTCTGTTCTATAGCTTGATGTTGCAAATGCAGTCAACCTATGAGTTAAATAATTGTGGAAAAACTAATTTTTAAAAAGTTCCTATTTATAGACTTAAGTATTTTAAACTTCTTTTCCACAATCTTACCCTCAAAGTGACCTTTTCACTCCTATTTCTTTTGAGTGCCAAAAAAATGAAAATGATAGATTTCACTAAAATGGCCATTCCATTTAATCCCTAACCCCTTGAATGGTTTATTTTCTTCTGTCCTAATAAAACAAAAAGCTTATGCCTAGCATATGAGACAGACAGGTGGCCACTCCCATGGAATAATTTGAAGGACAATCAAAGCTCACCTTCTTAAAAATATGTTCTCCACATTTCTGCCACATTTGGTATTTGAGAACTTCTGGACATTCTTTGAATTAAAACATTGTCTGCAGTTAGCCGCTGCCAAAATATGCATAAATTCTTTGGCCCATCATCTTGGAGACCGGAGAGCCTCATGGTAAGGAAGATGAACTGTAAAGTCAAGTACTAAAAAATGTAATTATAATTATTATTATTATCATCATTATTTCACCAATTAGTACCTATCTCAAGACAAAAAGCAGAGCACAAAAGAGTTGGGGAGAAGGGATATTTCATCAGTGCAATTAAAGTGTCTCTCATTGATAATCCTGCTGTCTAATATGTATCTTCCAACTCTTTTAAAAGCTGATGCATTACCATGACAGTCCTTAATAAGGATTACATGGATTTCATTCCCTTGGATAAAGAAGATGTGGTATTCCATAGTATATATGGAATACTGAGTGGTATTACTCAGCCATAAGGAAAGATGAAATGCTGCGATTTGTGACAACATGGATGACCTTGAGAATATTATGCTAAACAAAATAAGTCAGTTACAAAAAGCTAAAAACCATATGATTTCACTCATATGTGGAATATAAAAATGAAACTCATAGACACAGCAATAATGTGGTGGTTACCAGAGGGAAGGGTTTGGGGGACGTAGTAAAAGATATACGGGGCCAAATATATGGGATAAAAGATAATCCAACTGTAGGGGGTGGGCACACAATGTAATACAGATTGTGTATCATTGAAATGTACACTTGAAACCTTATTAACCAACATCATCACAATAAATTTAATAAAAGAAAACATTTACTGGACTCATTAGTAATCTATTTTTCATTAGTGATTGTGATTGATTGCCAAGTATTTCATAGTAATCGTAGCAAAGGTTTCCACCTCTATGCTACTAAATTAATAATTAATTTTTTTCATTATAAACTCCCACCCACACTGATCTTGTGAAATTGTAGAAGAGTATATCTTAATATGACATCTTTTTATTTGACTTTTGATGAAGCAAATGTTCTGGAGATTGTAGTCACACTGAATGTCCTTTTTAACCGTTATGGAGGGAAATTGTCAGACCTTTCTTCTGGTAAGCTGACATATCCCAGTGATGGTTATGAGGTCATAGTTTGTCAGAAAATAAAATGCAAGAAAAATAAAGTCATTGGGACCTGGAAAGTAGGCAGCTGAGCTCATGTATTTCATTATGATGGGTATACATGTGCCAAACTGTTTGTGTATATGTTTAGCATGGAAAAACAGTTCATTTCAGTTCCCGATCTTTTATTGTACTTCAGCTTCAGACAGATTACAGTGGCTGCTGCCATGATGTACGCAAGTCTCACACCTGCCTGTGTTTCTAACATTCATCACATTTTCAGTGTATTGTTTTCAAGTCATTTTCATAAGCATTATGTTGTTTAACCCCCATCATGCACTGTAGGTGTGCCTTATGGATCCTATGTTATAGATGAAGAAACAGGATCAGAGAGCTTAATGATTTGCCCAATGTCACATGGCTAATTATGAGATAGACCCCAGATGTAACTCTAATTTCCAACTACGTTTATCTTTCCACTATTCCACAGCTGCTGGTGCGTAGGTAGAAAGAAAGGGATGCGGAATCTGGTAAAAGCAATTTGGCATCTATGTAGCATGAGCAGGTAATTAATGATGGGAATGGGCTTGTCTACAAAGGGAGTGAAAATTATAAGGACATGTATAGTACCTTAAATTTAAAAAAATAATAATGTGTAAGAAGACCAAGTTCAACAATGTTATTATGACTCAAATTCACCTGCTTGGAAGCTTTCAAAACTCCCAGTAATTCCACTGTATGCATTAATTTAGTTCCTGAAATGTATTCCTAACTTATGATGATCACCTTCTTGGGGTCCATACCTTGCTTCTACATTATACCATGACTTGTTATTTCATGATTTTGTAATTAATCGTGGTGATTTCCTAAGCTCTCTTCGCCTCTTCTCTTCTGAACAGACCGTCTGGAAGAGACTCTTGCCATTTTTCACTTGTTTAAACATGCTTGTTCACTAGATGCCCTTCTAGAAAACCTGTTTGGCTTTACCAGTGTATGAGTGTAGGGGCTTCTCTTGAGTCCCATCCTCGGCCATTGCTTTCATATTTCCATCTTGGTGTTCATCAGCCCTCATCATTCACTTTTTGTTCTCTCCCATGAGTAGTGAGCTGCTACATTGGAGGTACTATGCTTTTCATTTCCATACTTTCAATTCTCAGTGTACTTCCTGTTACTAAGTAAGTACTTAACTGCTAAGTAAATGAACAATTGAAGGAATGAATAAATGGTCTGTTTTCCCAAAATCTCATCCTGGCCTCAATGACTCAGTTAATTCTTAACCCATTCAACCATAATTTTGTCTACTGTCCTTTTATCTTAAACCTTTCTTTTCTCATGTATTTCACCCCCCTTCCATTTTTTCCTTTCTTTCCTTTCAGTTCCCTTCCTTCTTACCTTCCTTTTTATTTTTCTTTCTTCCTTCTTTTGGCTAGCCTTCCATTTTGCCTTATTTACAAGCATTTCTTGAACAATTATTATGTGGCACAGACAGATACAAAATTTCAAAAGGAAAATGGTGAAAAATTCAGACAATCACCCTGCACTCAGGGCACTAACATTTTAGTGGTGGAGAGAAACAGCCAACAAACAAGTAGAAAGTAAAGGTCATTTTAGAACTTGTTAGTGCTACAAAAAAGACAGATGTGGTAAATTTATGGACAGTATCTGGCTCTACTTTAAACAGGGTAGTCAGAGAAGACTTCTCTAGGAAAGAGCCATCTGAGTTGAGATTTGAGTGATAAAAGGAAACAGTATTGCCTGGAACAGGAAAGTGCAAAAGGCTCTGAGTCACATATGATCTTCAGGTGATCAAGGAGCAGAAAGAAGAGAAACAGAAGCACATTGAAGTGAACTTCAAGAGCTATTCCAGACTAGATTGTGCTAATTACCTGTAGACAATTATTTTCTAAATGCAATGGAAAGCCAATAGTGAGATTTTGACAGGAGAATGACATGATCAGTTTCCCATATTTAAATATCACAGTGACTGCTATATGAAGAATGGAGTATTGAGGACTAATATCAGGAGGTTTCTGGAAACAAGGAGACCACAGACATCTATGGACACAGTGCAGGGGAGGCTTGACAGTGGTCCAGGCCAGGTCAGTAGTGACGGAGTTGGAGATCACCTCTTGCTGTGTTGCACTCATTCCAGAAGAGCAATGTATCCTTAAAGGAGAAACTCAGGCACACAGAGCTAGACACTCCATGTATGAATTGTCCCTGAGAATCAGTCTGGTGCTCAGAGAAGCTGCATCAACTCCAGCTTTCATAGGTCATCATGGATACTCTCTGAGGAATTAACAGCTGGACAACTTGAGTCGCCATTAGGAGTTCCAGCAGACACCAGATGGACCTAGTGTTCTCTAAGAATGCTGTTCAATCATTAAGATAATTATCTTCCTTAAAGCACTATATTTCTTTTCCTACTGACTAAATCTAGTAGTGATAGGTTTTAATGTTATTCTTGTAATTATTAAGTACTAAAACTTTGAGAATCAGTACTTTTTAACTAGCTTGGGTGTATATCATGAAATATACTTACTATTTTTTTTACTTTTTTTAATACCAGAACTTCATGATATTTCATATCATTATATACCATTTCACATGGAAGCACTGTAGATTGAGGTCTTAAAATCCAATTTGCATTTCCAAATCTTCCAAACAACATGTACTCATACTGTGCCAAATTTTTCATTTGGACTGTAAGTTCCAAGTCAGTTATACTTTCTATTTTTGAATTGCAAACCATCATGAAAGTTGACTATTTCTTCACTCTATATACACTGGAGGTAGGATTATTCTTAGGCTATGTAAATAGGTGTTCCTAAGGCATTGTTTTCAAAAGGCTCACATTGATTCTTGAGACACTAGTAGGTATTATTGCCAGAAAATTTTCTGACTTCCTATCACTTTTTAAGGTAAGTTAAAGGAAATCATCTTACTTCAGGATGGAATTTCTTAGATCCTTTAAAATGCAAATGTGCCATGAGGCTCTCCAAATGGGCAGGGGTGGGTAGATTGTACCACATTTCTAAAAGTAAATTGGCAAGAGACCCCTTTTATGCAAAGCTTCTAGAAGCAGTGGTCTGTGGAAACACATCAAGAGAAATCATTTGAATATATTTCCATGTTCAAATAGCAGTTTGGAAGGTTATTCTTTGGTCCAAAAGAAATAATGTGCTTTTATCTTTTTATATACTTCATATAATTCACCACATTAGCAAATGCTATTAGCACTACAAAGATCAACGTTGTCTAGTAAATCCATAAAATCTGGAACTTTTTAAAGACTGCTTTCAGCTTATAAATGAGAAAAATCAAAGCCATCAGGGTTAGGTGAATTATCTAATGTAACAGAGATGATTAGGGGAGAGGTCCAGAATTCTACTTTTTATTCCATATTTTCAATGCTATGTTTGTGGCTACCAGATAGGACTAGAAAACCCACTCTTATCTCAGACTTCCTTCATTCTCCTATAATTCCTCTCCCTTTTGTCAAATTCTCACTCTGCATAATGGAACTGTGAACAACCATGATGACAAATATTGTACATGAGTCATCCGAATCCAGAACCAAACAGTGTTACAAGAGAAACTGAATGAACCTAAGAAACCAAGAGTGAATGTGTTAAAGAAAAGTTCCAACTTTTGGGTTCAAAAGTTGATAGCTCATTTGACTTAAAGAGTGTTGTTGATTAGAAGGATGCAATAGTCTTAACTGATCATGTAGTCAGTATGAGTTATATCTGTGACAGCTGTGAGAAGACCTAATGTTACCTTGGGATCCATGAATAGTAATATAGTTTCCAGAATAAAAGAAGAAGACTCAGACGTGTTAATGTCTTCTGGACCATTGGCTAAACATTCAGAAATTTGGGCAGCAGTTTCTTCCATTCATCTTAAGAGCTCTCCTCCCTAAGTTTGACTCTGATTCTGTAACTCCTCAGAATTCATGATGCTGACTAAGTCCCCATTTCCTTTCTGAATTCCCAGTATTCATCCATTCCTAAAAAACTAATGAAGCTGCTTATTTTTTATGTCAGTTGGGGCTTCCTGTGGACTTCCTGGATGTTACATATAGGTAGCCCTTTATACCTCCCCTTTTTTATCTTGAGTTCCATAAAAATTGAGAGCAGGTAATAGGGTTCTGACTGTGATAGTTATTTTGCCAAAATCTTTGAAAGATGCTGGTAGTTTGGTCACATATTTTAGTCTATTGCTCCCTTAATATTTAAAATTTCCATAAGAAGAAAATAAAAACTTTCAAAGCAAGCAGTAAAAAAAAAATCTAATGGTGCAACTTCATTGACCCTTTCAGTAAGATCAGAATGTATGGGTATCTCTTTTTTTTTACTTCTGATTGGGAGACTATAATTAGGAATTGCATGTAAATAAAAATAAACATTTTTCATTCATTTTTCTTCCTTAGTGAAACACCAGGCATCCAAGGCATTTAAAATATACTACTATTATCCCCCTTTTCAAAGTTACTATTGGGGAACATAGAAATGTCAAAAAATATTTGGTTTTCGTGATTTTGCCACCTAAGAAGAAACTGGAAGGGTTTAAGAGATAGGAAACAGAAAGGTGGAGAGAAGGTACAGTCACAGAAAGAAGTAGAAAGACAGAAGTAGTGAACAGCTATGGGTATAGCCTCAAGCTGAGAGGTATTATGATTTTGAAAATGGGCATTTTTCACAGAAAAATGCTCTTAATATTCCTCTCCTGCTCTATGTATTGTGCTGTGTGCTCTTTGACATGATTTACTACTTTTCAATAAACTTAATTCAACAAGTATTTATGATTCTCTAGGCATGCTAGACCATGCATTGATTATCTGGAGTCTGCAAAGATGAATATTTAAACTGATACCTCTTATAGTCAGTGGAAGAGATGATAAGCACATACAAATAACTGAAATGCAATGCATAACTAGACATGGGACACAAAAACAGGAACAAATTGCCTTTGGGAGCTCACCCCTACCTATCAGTAAGGTTACCTACAGGGAACAGAATCTGATTCATATTGTTAAAAAAAACTTTAATGAAACCCTGGCAGGATGGTTCAGTTGGTTGGAGATTGTCCAGTATCACAGGTTTGATCCCTAATTGGGACATTTATGGGAAGCAACTGATTGATATTCTTTCTCTCTCTCACATCGACATTTCACTTCCTCTCTCTCTAAAATCAACAAACATATCCTTGGGTGAGGAGTTAAAAAATATTTAATTAAGGAACTATTTATGGAGTTGTGAATAGGTTCCAGGTAACTAACAAGGGATGTTAAGGTTGCAGAGGTTAGCAGTCACAGGAAGCTGATACCACCGTTAACCCTGAAGGTGTCAGGAGAGAAAATAGTTAACTTAAGCCTAGTAAGGGGGTGGACACGTGGAGCAGAGCTGTCCACAGGAGCTGTAGTTATTGAGAAAAGCAACCACTTCCAAAAGCAATAGTTCCAAACAAGGAGAGATTGGGGAAGAAATACTTTCAACTTTCTCTCTTCCAATCCTCTTATCTCATGTTGCTGCACCCCATTGTCCAAACCAGATTCAAAGTTAACTGATATGGGAAACTGGATAATGCAATCAATGAGGTCAGCCTCCTGGTAAACAGATCAGAGGAGGGAAAGATAGAAGACAGGTCTGAGGATGAGGAAACAAATATAGACCCCTTGTTGGAATAATCAAAAGAGAGCAGGTCACTTATGATACAAGTCTTGGTGCATAAAGGACATGGTAGTATCAGGGGAGGGCATTCTTGGGGATGTGAAAATATTCAGAAAAATCAAGGAATGGAAAATCAAGATGACAATTTAGATTGGCTAATCTATGGATAGTGTTGGGAAAGTGGTCCTGAGAGGAAGATGGAGGAAAGCCATAGATGCTTAGCTGGTGGTTTGTAGTGTGGTTCGTGGTCAAGTGGTTTTGATTTAAAAATAATCAAACCTGTTGTAACAATTAATCTAGTGTCATAATGGATAACTAGGAAAAGTTAAAAACTCTAAAACATTCTATTTAAGGTAAGAAATTGTCATGGTCTGAAAAGGATGTCGACAGTGGGGCAGAGCAGGGCATATTGTTCTAGAGGCTACACAGTTTAGCAATGGGACAGATAAAGAAGGAGGTATACAACTAAAGGCTTTGAACATGGGTAACCTGTGTTATACCATAGCACAAGTAAGGAAGTCAGCAAGAAGTAGAACTGAGGAAGAAAGTGTTGAATTCATTTTCAGTTACTTGTGCTGGAGGTAAGCACTTGGGAATAGATTATGGGCTGAATTTGTAGATTTTGGAGTCAACTACATGGAGATGGTAGATGCCTATGAGTGAATAAGGTTGCCAGAAATAGGAAATAATAATAGGTTTACTAGTGGAAATTTGATTAATAAAATTTTAGCATATGTGATTATATAGAGTTTAATACAAGATGTAGAAAGGGATATTTTGAGATAGGGGAAGAAGGGGGAAAATATTGAGTTATCAGAGGCCATGAAAAGAAGTAGTTTTAAGGTAAAATGTTTAAAAAGAGAAACAGGACTTAAAAAAAATTTAGCTTGGGGAATTATGCCAATTACTCCTCTATAAATTTTGATGGTAAAGGAGCTGCATGAGTGGAGACCAAATGTAGGGAGGTGGCAGGAGGAATGTGGTTTATTTCTCTGATAGAGAACACCTGAGCATGTTTGCAGGGAAAATGCAATTCTATTTTTTTTCATATTTCCTGACTGGTTTTGTATAAATGAAATACTATTTGTTGTCCTTTAAAAAAAATTAGTGACAACATGCTAAAAGTATACAGGACAGAAACACTACTTCCTTTTTTTAAATTGTTTATTCTATTACAGTTGTCCCAGTGTTTCCCCCCCTCCATCCTGCCTATCCCTCATTCACATGTTCAATCCCCTCTCTGTTGGCAATGTCCATGAGCCATTCATACATGTTCTTTGACTAACCCTTCCCCCTTTCTTCCACCATTCCTCCCTCCCTCCCCACTGCCTACAGCTATCAGTCTGTTGCATGTTTCCATGTCTCTCATTCTATTTTTCTAGTTAGTTTATTTTGTTCATTAGATTCCAGTTGTAAGTGAGGCCATATGGTATTTGTCTTTCACTGACTGGCTTATTTCACTTAGCATAATAGTCTCCAGTTCCATCCATGCTATCGCAAAAGGTAGGAGTTCTTTCTTTCTTTGTGCTGAGTAGTATTCCATTGTGTAAATGTACCACAGAGGCAGTGCTTTCTAAAAGTGACTCAGTCAGTTATTAAATTGCCATAATATCCCAATACTTAAAACAGAAAGATAAAGCTTTTTTTTGTTGTTTCTGTTGAAAATTTAAAAAAAAAACATTTTAAAGAACACTAGTAGAACATTAATCCAGGACATCTTAATTCTTCCTTTTTTTTTAAGTTTTTGTTTTTGTTTTTGTTTTTAAAGATAACTTACTACTTCCTAGTATGATTTTTACATTTTGGAACTTAGCCAGTGATAGTAACAAAAATATTTTCTATTTTTTTGATATTTATATTTCCTGGTCATACAGTAAGTGTTTACAACTAATTTTTAATGTTTCCTTGAAGTCTTCCATAGGGAAATTGTGTTTGGATGGATAGATCAAGTTGGGTTTTGTATTTCTATGTTTAGAAGAGATTGCATATAAGAATGTGCTGCTGTTATTTCTGATTCCCTCTCTGCACCCCCAAAAGCACACAGGTTACAATCCCCCACCATCTTGACATTAGTCAAGGTCACATGACTTGCTTTGGCTAATAAAATGTTGCAATGATGCATTTAAGAGTTGGGGTGTAGTTCTCTAAATTCTCTGTTTCTCCTTTGGTAAATCCATGTTGGCATTGCAGAAAGATGAAGATTTATTCATCCTGGAATCCTACATGACTCCAATGAGCATATTCTCTTTCAATCAACCTATGCTCTTCAAGAAATGAGTAGAAATAAAATCTGTTGCTATAAACAAAGATCACCAAATTTTCCTGCAAAGTTTTCATTTTAATAAATATTTTAGGCCTTGCAGGTCACATCATTTCTTTTTTTTCTTCAATTAATTTATTTATTATTCCAAATACATTTGTCTCCACCTTCCCCCCACCACTTTCCCCTGCTCCCCTCCTCCTTCTCCCTCCCTCAATCTTTCCCCACTTTTGCTTTGTCCATGAGTCCTTGCTATATGTTTCTGGACTTGCAGGTCACATAATTTCTATCACAACTACTCAACTCTGCCATTGTAGTGCAAAAGCAGTCATGGGCAATAAGTAAATAAATGAGCACGGCTGTATTTCAATAAAATTTTACTTACGAAAGCAGCCATGCTTTATTGATACCTGCTTTAAGCCACTCAGTTGCTGAGATGGTTAAGGCAGCATAACCACCTCTGTCTCATGTAACTACTACCACACTTGACAAAGAGGATTTGGAGCTGAAGAGATGCGGTGGCAATGTACACTCCTCTGTAAGAATGTTAAAATTGGACCATATAAAATCAATTCACATTCAGATCATTATTTAACCTGATTGAGCCATGCCAGGCATCAGAAAAATAAGGACATAAAAATCTACTTAGAACAACTACTTAATAAAAAGTGGGTTAAACATTGAGAAGTCTTTTTCAAAATTGAAAACTCCCACACATCCCCGCAAAAAAGACTGCCTCTTTGAGAAGCAATAGCGATGTCCAGAGAAATAGTACCCAGAGAAGTTATGTCTATACAAGGGTTCACAGGAAAAGTTTTGTTTGACTTCTTCCATACCACTCAAACCCTAATGCAAATGAAAATTGAGTTTAAATTATAACTGTCATGGTTTAGAAAGAGCAAAGTAAGCTTCTGTGATAGGGGTAATTTTCAATTTTTTGAGGTCAGTGGCAGTTGCATAGATGTGTTCAGTTTGCAAAAATGCATCCAGCTGTATATCTCCAGTATGCATCTTTTCTTGCATGTATGCTATACTTCAGTAAACAATTTTTAAAACTAATTATTCAGCCCTAGCCAGATAGCTCTGCTAGTTAGAGCATCATCCTGATACACCAAGGGTGCAGGTTCAATATCCGTTCAAGGCACATACAAAAAACAACTAGTGAAAGCATAAATAAGTGAAAAACAAATCAATCTCTCTCTCTCTCTTCCCCTCTCTGTCTCTCTAAAAGAAGTCAATACATAAAAAATAAAAAATAAAAAACTAAAAAAAATCCCAACTAATTCAGGGAACTAAAGTGAAGAAAATCATTTCTGAGATTTTACATAATAAATACATAATCTGGTTTCAATGGTGATTTGTAAAATGATGGTAAACTGCAGCTTTCTATAAAATAGTCAGTAGCTCTCTGAGCAATGCTATAGTTATGAGTTGGCTCCTGAACTCCTGTATTTTCTTTAAAAATGATTTTTAAATTATTTTAAAAATTAATTATTTTCTTGGTAAATCTCACTTTGGTGAGAAAATTCACCTGTCTACTCCCATTAGCAGTGAGGAACATCTGAGCCAAAGTTTTTGTGCAGTCCTCACATTTTCTTTCACAAAGTCAGAGGGCATCTTCCTTCTATTCAGCCTTCATTCCTTATCTTCTCTCTGTCGTTCACGTGGCTGATTTTCTGCCTGAGCGATGGATTCTGTATGGGATCTGAGAGGGCCTTATTCACCAGGCTCAAATCCCTGGCAAAAAACCTGGAGAAGAGGAACACACAGACACTGTCTGGAAGGAATGCTATCTGTCCGATTCCCTGACCTATGGTCTGAATCAAGATGAAGTGCTTTAGAAGGGAAAATGATCAGGTACCTTCAACGTAGGAAGAGATTATGACTGAAAAGCAAAACCAGATAGGTTAATAATTTTAGAATCCTGTTTTAAATTACTATATTTTGTTCACTGTATGTGAGAGTAAAAATTGAGTATAAATATACTTAATTCATTATTCCATAGCTCTTTTGTTTTCTTGTTCTCTTCTTTTCATTTTAAAATTTGAGTTAATTTTATTAGCTATACTTGGACAATTATTATTTTCTTGGTCAAGTGCCATGACTGAGGTTGTTTTCCAGAGAGATAATTTATTTTATCTTCTTTTAATAGAAAACTTGGCTTAATATCTTAAGTGAATGTGATTACTTTATTTGAAATAAAAAGTATATTCATTTTGTTTTCAAATTAAACTTCAGAACATAATGTTTACTTTCAGTAATAAACTGCATTGGATTCATTATACACTATATAGATATAGTAGATTGGTTTACATAGTATTTTTCAAATTTGTTCTGCCCACATTAAAATTTTTATAACAATTTTTTTTCATGAACATAAATACAGCTGCATCAGTGATGCAGGTTTTGACATTTTACAAGACACATTCCGAGATTTCCAAGTGTAATAAGAAAAGCATGGACTAGAGGTTGAATCCATTGGAACTAAGTTTAATTACCATCTCTACCATTTGTTTGCTCAGTGATTTGGGGCAACTTCATTTCTATGAACCTGTTTCTTTATCTGTATCAGGAATATAAATTCCTGCCTCACATAGCATTGTCTGAATTAAATGCGATAGTAAGCCATCAATAAATGTTCACATCCTTTGTATCTCATTTAAGGTGCACCACAGTCCTGTTGGAAGGTGCTTGTTTCATTCAACTGCTTTAATGAACAATCCTCAAGTTTTACTGGACTGCAGCTATAGGTATATGCCAGATATATCGGCGGTGGTAGATCAATGGATATATTTCCATGTCTTTTTCTGAGACTCAAGCTCAAGGGTTGTCTGCTAGTTGGGACAGCCTTGGGACCTATACTGCTGTGGATTGAGGAAAGCAAGAGTCAGAGCCAAACTTCTGTTTGAACATGGACTATGGTGGTCCTGCTCACATTTCCTTGGCCACAGCAAGTCACATGATAGAGCCTAACAGTGAAGCAAGGATGTGTACTCTGGCAGGAGTCCTGCAAGATATACTTCAAGATGTCAATGGAGAGGAAAAAGGGAAACAGTGATTGGAAATAATGTAGTATTCCTCAATGATATTACTGATTGGGAGACATTCAGTGTCGTAATTGCCTTTTTTAGAAAGTTCCAAAGTCAGATGATGGCGGTAACTGATAAACTAGCCTTCTAACATAATCTAAAATAAAGTATAATAATAATAATAATAATAATTCTCTTATGTTCATGTAAATCTTTATACAGGCTATTTATTTTTATTGTTCAAATACATTTGTTTCCATTTTCCCACCACCACTTTCCCCTGCCTACCCACCCCCACCTCCTACCTTCAGTCTTTCCCCACTTTGCCTTTGTCCATGGGTCCTTTACACCTGTTCCTTGACCTGACCCTTCCCCTTCTTTTCCCCGTTACCCATGTCCCTCCTTCCCTCTTGCTACTGTCTGTTTTTTTCTCTCAATGTTGTTGGTTATATTTTTCTTGCTTGTTTGTTTTGTTGATAAGATTCTACCTATAGGTGAGATCATATGATATTTGTCTATTTAAGAGGAATCCAATAAGACCAAATATACAGGCTATTTTTATGTGCATGTGATAATGGTGTAGTTGGGGGACAGTCATGTTAACTTTATGTATATATAATTAATAGATGAGCTAGTCAATCATGAACTTGTTTGTAGATTTGTTATGATCAAATGAAAAACATATCTATTTGCACACTTGAAAATAGGCTCTTCCCATGTGTAAAAAACAGCTTGTTTCAGAGTTTAAATATATAATAAGATTAACTTTTAAATTGAGTTGATAAAAGAGTAAGTTACAGATAAATTCAGTAACTAAAGTGGTTTTACTTCCTAAGCTGAATTAAGGGCTTTGAAATTAATTTTTGAACAAAATATGCTCAATGTAAGTTTTGTTTATTAATTTGGACTGATTCTTTTGAATGAAAAACAGTTATTTTGAAACATTATTTTTTACATTTATGGCTCTGCATCCAACTTTTTCCTGCATCATGAATTATCTACCACTTGCAGGTGGAAGCCCCATCTTCTCATTGATTCATGTTTCATTGGCTCAGTGCAATATGCATGAATATATAATACCGATTACTTATTTTAGATATTTAATTTACTTTAATATTTAATTATATAATTTTGATTCATGGTGGAAATAATATTAAGTTATAGTCTCACTCTTTTATTTCAATTAATGAGAAATTTTTTGGCAATTTGAGAGACTTTTCACATGTCTACTGTTTTATTTTTAAATCAGAAATATGAAAAGACAAATCTATTTGAAAATTGAATCATTAAGAGTTATGAATGGAGGCTGTTATCTTGAGGGTATAATGGTTAAGAGCATGGGTCCTGAACCAGACAGACCTGCCTCATTTCTAATTTATCTTCACTATTTTCCAGATTTGTGTTTGAGGAAGTTTGCATTGTCTTTATTTTACTCAGGTCCCTCATCTGAAAAACAGGATTATGAGAGGGCTGCTCTGGTAATTAAATTAGAATTAATATGGCTAGCAAATAGCATTACTCATTAAAACATAGTTTATATTATGTACCATTAAATGGATTACATGATATTCAAACATACAGATTACTGACAAAAATTACTCATATACACATATAATATGCTTAAATATATTTTGAATATGCATAAATGAAAGGATATTATTAAAAATCTACTTTATCCCAAGCACTCTGCTAGCCACTAGGGATATAGAGATGTGCAAAAACAGGAATGGTCCCTAGCCTAATGGGAGAGGCATTAAGAAAGACCATTGCAGCCCTGGACAGTGTGACTCAGTTGACTGGAACATCATCCCATAACTGAAAATTCGCTGGTTCAGTTGCCTGGTGGGGCACATGCCTAGGGCACATGTTCGATCCTCAGTCAGGGCACATACGAGAAGCAACTGACTGATGTTTCTCTCTCACATTGATGTTTCTCTCCCTCTCTCGAAAGAAAGAAAGAAAGAAAGAAAGAAAGAAAGAAAGAAAGAAAGAAAGAAAGAAAGAAAGACTATTGCGATACAATTGTTTAATATTTTGAGGTGGTCCTCAGAGGATCATGCAATACAAAACTCTGCAATATTGCTGGGAAACTACTATGAATTTTGTGCACTGGAGGACTGATTTATAGGAATGAGTCACTGAGCTTTGTGAATGAGTCTAGGTCCATATCAAGCACATGCTTCAATTCTGTTTTTTTTTTTTTGCAGTGTTAGCTAAGTGCTAGGTGATTGCTACTACAATAATAACTAATGCAATCTGGTACTATAATAGTGATATATACAATGGTACAGGTAGCAATTTGCCCCTTAAATGTAGTAGCTTAAAGAGACAATAAACATTTATAATTATTACAATTATTATCACCAGTATTTCATACGGTTTCTGTGAGTCAAGAGTAATCAGAGCTACTTAACTGGCTCAGGTTCTCCTACAAAGTTTTACTCAAGATGCCAACTAAAAATGAAATATTAAACTGGCTAAAACTTAAAGGAAATCTCTTGTCATTATTAATTAGAAACTTGAATATTTCTTTGAGGACAAAACTATTTTAAAAACTAAATTTATGCTTGAAATGGTTACATGAATCTTATGATCAATACTTTTATACAATGACCTCTTCAAATTTTGATAAGCATCTTTAACAAAAATCTTTCACATAAGTAGATAATAAAAATTAAATCATTTTTAAACCCATTTAAATTATGTCAACTTATGTTGAAAGATTATAATAGCTCTTTTCAATTTACTGTGATAATGTGAGTAGATTTAAAATTGAATCAATTTTTGTCCATGTCAAGTGTTTCAAAATAATGATGAAACTCTAATTTACAAAATGCACTGTATTGTTGGATTAAGGATCCATGAGGAGCTTGGATTCCTGTTTTTAAAAAATCAGATAAATGTATCTAAAAAAATACATCAGATAGTAGACAAATCAATATGCATGAGGACTTAGATTTCAGGCTGCTGGCTGGAGTTGCCACCCCATGCACAGCTCTCTCTACAGGTTGTACTTTGGCTATTTGCCAGGCTTTGTGTGAAGCTTGATGGTGCACCTCGTCCACATGAGGTGGCCTGCATTCTTCAGGCAGCCGGCTTTGGAGATAGATGTGAGATGGTAGTTCACATCTTTGGCCTAGTCAGCTCAACATTGTGGAGCATCAGACGCTGAATATTGCTCATTTCCACTGCCTGAAGACCATGGATTTCACAATCTTACTCAGTAATTCCTCTCAGGGCTACCTTCTCAGAGGTGAAGGTTACTGTCTCAGTAGCTCTGTCCAACTAGGCATTGTTTGGCTCCACTTCTATTCCAAGTGCATGGGATCCCTATCTTTTGCCAAACATAACTCATTCATAACTCATAACATACATTAAGAGTTTGATACATGAATTTCATCCTATAATTCAAACCTGGCATCTTCAAAGATCAGAAAGCATATTAATTAAACTTTTAAGTAACACATTGCATTTTATGAATAAACTTGTATTTAGTAGTAATGTATGCTAATTTGGGTTTTTGCAGATATATTAAAATGTGCTTCATGAGCACATTTATGCAGTAGTTTTCTAACTTGGCTGATTGTGAAACTTACCCAAGAAAGTTTATTTGTTATTTAAAGATACTGATGTTTAGGCATTATTAGTTAAAACTCTTGCAATGGCAAGTATCAATAATTCAATTTAAATTTTAAAATCCAGGATTATTTCAAATAGAGGAGAATCCAGGAGCAGGGAAAATAACACCAAGATATTTGTGGGTACTCTTCATATCTCTCTGCTGATTCTGTTTGTAGGCAGTGGCGGCTTACTTCTATCTTCACACTATGTTTCACATGTAGAGAGAGGGTGCTTCTCTTCCAGCAGCTCCAGCAGTCTCAGTGTCAAGTCAGTTCTTTATTGCTGAGGCAGGCAGTGTGGTTAGGGGAGAGGAATGCTTTGACTGGCCAGAACTGTATCACATGCCTACTCATGTAATCAAGGGTATATGGCCAACTCCATTCAAACAACCTTGCTGAGATAGAGAAGAGGTATGATTCTTCAAAGAAAATATGAGATACGTACTCAGAAGGGAAAATAGATACTTCACAATCCTCCTACTCTCCCCGCCTCCAAATCCATTATATCTGCTAACCTGAATTTCAACGGAATAGAGCTTTAGATCTTTGTTTTGAGAGAGTTCCCCAGGAATTTAAGAACCATTGGACTACTGTATATCATAACATTTATCACTCATACATAGGATAACAGATAGAAAATTAATTGGATTATTAATTCTTACTGAAACTCAGTAGGTATCCTGAGTTTCAAAATCACCAATTAGATCAACAGAAACTGTGTGAAGTACATGTCTCTATTTGCCACGAAGTATAGTCTAAGAAATCCATGGTATCACTCAGTATAAATGCCTGCAGGGTACATTTCTGTTAAAATCATTTCTTTATGAGTTAATGTGTTTCTTTATATCAGATCATAGAAATTTCTTCTCTAGTTATCTTTGCCTTTTTACTGATACAAGGAAGCTCAAAGAAAAGCTATTATTTGCCATAGTAATGATAGTAACCTTTGTAGTTATTATATCTTTCTTCTCCTTCCTCATGACTTTGTTATTCAGTGTCTAATTTTATTGCACAATACTAATGTGAGTCCCACTAAATCATATTGGAAGAAGAAATCAGAAAATTTTTATTAAACTAATTTCCATGATTAAAAATATTTTATAAAAAATAGCATTACATATAGCCATATATGTGTGTATGAATATATATGCATATACATGCATATATATACATGTATATATAGACAAAAGGAATGCTGGTTTTAATTTACAAACTAGAACTATTCCTAATGAATTAAGTTAAACACTTATTGAGCACCCTACTAAGTATTTGGATTTGAAGGAAATATAAAGATAAAAAGAGGTGACTCTCATTCTAAAGGGTTGAAAAATAATACTGATAATTAGGGTATATGTATCAATAAATAACTTCAAACAGTAGAGAATATCTCAAGGGGTATAATACAGTCTGTTCATTAAGAAGAAGAATAAACCTTGACAGACAATTTGATGGAGCTAACTTGACTCTTACTTCTGGATAGAATAACTCACTTTCTACTTGGGTCTCCAGCCTCAACTGGATTTTTCAAATGATCAGTGAGCATGGCTAATGAAGAGAAAGCTCAGAACTGGGGCAGGTGACCTTCTTTGACTTATAGTTCTGTCTTTTAACAGCTGCTATGTGTCCATCATCGTTTTCTTCCCCTTTGAGCTTCTGTTTCCCTATCAATCAAATGGCAATGATGGCACCTAACCTATAGGGTGGTTGCAAAGATTAAATTGTACAGTTTATATAAAGTAGCAGAGGCATTAATACAAATATTAGTTATCAATGTTGTCATTGTCCTTAAAGATGTTCTATGTGATCTTAACTCTTCTGCAGCAGGTATTATCTCTCCAAAATAGAGATAATGTTTGTTATCTTGCTAACTCAGTTATTTAGAGAAGCCTATTAATAAATATTCAACATTTCTCAATATTTGTCATAGTTCATGGTCTCTAGGCACAAATTATCTCATGCTCATTTTCCAGTCACTGCACCTGTGCTGGGAAGAAGCCTCATGGACTAAAATAGAAAGTTCTGAATTACCAACTTTTGTTTGAGTTTTCTTTGTCCTAGATAATTGGGCTTGCATTTTTCTCTTATTAGGAATTTTGATATTATTAGTGAAAGAACTATAAATTATCTGATGCCCCACAAAAAGTTCAAGTTTATCCATAGGTTGTTTTTTTTTTGAGGTAGAAAACAGTAATTATATTAATACAGTAGTCAGCAATAAATTAAATTCAACTGAAACTGTACATAGGTTTGATGATTTCAGTATTGGGAAATAGGCCATTCACCCATTAACTGACTGGTGACACCAAGGACATTTATTTGATCCTTGGTCCAACTCTCTCTGCAGAACTAGGAATAGAAGAAATGTTCAGAACACTCCCTCTCTTTCTGTCCTGCATTGAAATTAAGGTAAATCTCAATCTTTTCCAAGTGAAAGATTTTAACGTCTAACAAGGGAATGAAAGATGGTGCAGACTTGCTACATGTAGCAAGATGGCATGGTGTTCATTTGGATGATGTCTATAAATAACAATGAGCAAATACCATATGAGCTCACCTATAAGTGGAACCTAACCAACAATACAAAGATGCAAGGAAAATAAGACCAGCAACACTGAAAGGAAAAGAAACCAACAGAGACAAGAGGGAAGGAGTAAGGGGGCATGGGGGAAAAGGAAGGGAAGGGGAAAGTCAAGGAACATATAGCAAAGACTCATGGACAAAACCAGAGGGGAAGAGTTGAGGGAGGGAGGGAGCAGGCAAGGGAAAGTGGTAGGGGGTAGGCAGAGACAAATGTATTTGAAAAAATAAATTAATTAATTAAAAAAACAATGAGAATGCAAATTTTTAAAATAAGTATACTGTCTATCCATAGCTGTCTTTTGGTCTTTTGATTAGGGTCACTTACAGTAAGTGTATTCTCTCCTTGTGACAATGTACCTCTCTGATCCAGAAGTAGTTACAGAGCTAATAGTCTCTGAAACATCTATGAAAGTTCTCTTTCCAAATGTCTATTGCCTTTATCAAGAATGGCTTATTTATCTTGTTCGGCATTCAAGCTCATCCTTCGTTTAGGACCTGGTGTTTAAGGAAATCACTTGGTATTCAAAGCAAACACTCACAACTAATGGGGACTGAGATGACAAGGGCACAGCATCCTGGGAGGCCTTTAGACACTTACTACACTGATTTGCCAAATGTGTTTTCATTTAATTAAGAAAACTCTCTTCAACCAGGAAAAAGTTGCTGAATGAGAAATTCAATTGTTTGGAAATTTGCATATTTCCAACAGAAAAAAATGAAGCAAAATTAAAATACCATCTTGCTAAAGGAAAATGGTTTGCAAAAGATAAAAAAAAAAAAAAAAAAAACCCTACTGGATAATGATTTTGTGTTTCCTTTAAATCCAAGATTATATCCACAACATAAAATGAAATACTCGGTTGTTTTGACTTTTTTACAGCTAGAAGTGGCCCTCAGAGCCTGAGTAGGCTACCTTCTGATCTCTTAGGTCCCAACCCTCCCTCCCTCCCTCCCTTCTTTCTTTCCTTCCTTTCTTCTTTCCTTTGAATGAGCTTAGAACCAATGAATAAGATTCAAATTCTGTCTGTGCAACATATTAATAACATGCATTTATTTATTTATTTATTTATTTTTTAACATGAGACTAAATGGGACTTTATTTTATTTATTTTTTTTTATTAATTTATTTACTTTTTAAATACATTTGTCTCTGCCTTCCCCCCCCTCTTTCCCTTGCCCCCTCCCACCTTCCCTCCCTCAGCTCTTCCCCTTTGGTTTTGTCCATGAGTCCTTGCTATATGTTCCTTGACTTTCCCCTTCCCTTCCCTTCCCTTTCCCTGAATAACATGCATTTAAATAAAACACCTCCATTCTCTCAAACTTAAGTTTTCTTACCTGAAAAGTACAGCTGATAATAATGACAATATCAGAAAATTTATGAGAGAATTAGATGAAATAATGAAGTGAAAGGACCTTCTCCAAAATTGTGAGTCTTTATTACTAGGATCTAGTGACTTCTTTAAAGAAATAATTTCAATGTTCAATAATTTTTTGCTGTCATGAAGGCCTTTATTTATCTCAAGGCAAATAGATTCTTCTCTATTTAGTTAAGCCAGTTTCCTACCATTCTGTCCTCAGAAATAAAACAATTGGTGCCTAAATGCCTAGTTTTTTTAGGCTTATCATGTCATGGTGTAATAATACCCATATCACCATACCTTTGCCATTTTGATAATGTATTGAGTATTTACTTTCTGTTAGTATTACACGACTTAATATAATAAATTCCTCAACCACTATGGCACAAGAACTAATATTAAACCCACTTTACAAATAGGGACACTGGAATATGTAGAACTCGTCTAAGGTCATACAGTGGGTACGTGGCAGAGCTGGTTCTACACCCAGTTCTGTTTGCTTGATCCTGTGCACATTGCCTGCCCTCAGGTGTTAGAAATGGTTCTCATCTTTTGAACAATGTATCTGTTTGAAGGGCTTTCAGAATCTGAGTAATCTCTGGAATGTAATGCAACATGTAGTAGGTGAGTAGTTTACAGATTTTTAAATCAGCCTCTAAAGTGCTAGGACCCAAAAAGATATTCTAAACTACATCTAGCAATTTTAATCTTTATCAAAGGGAACTTCTTCCCTAGACTCAGCATTAAGAACAATTGGCTTCTCAGTTATGCCTGCAAAGCCAGATTTATAGCACAGGGTGAAGAGTGGAAGGGAAGAAAATATTTTTTTCAAGGATCGTTTACAAAGTCCCTTTCTTTGCCCAGAACTTAACAGTCAAGATTATGGTTATTGTGGTACAATAAAAATGCCAGACAATACAAAAGCCAACAAACAAACCCAAAAACAAAAAACAAAAACCAGCAATTTTTTTTTCTTGTGATATTGAATAATCAAGAAAATCATTGAGCAGAATCAGGAGGAAAGGTTTTCCAGACCCCTCAATTCACTGAGTTGACACATGTTTTAAGAGAAACAATCCAGTAAATACAGACAAAGGCTCTAGAGTCAGAGTCAGAATAATTAAGTTTAGCTTCCTGGTTAACTCTACAGTTTACAAAGGTTAACTTCCCATAGCCTTGGTGGTTCTCTCTGACAAATATGTTGAGGAAGAGGAGGTAATAACCATAACTAATTTTTAGGATTGTTATGTAAATTAAATGAGATGATCAATATACATGCCTAGAATGGTACCTGGAATATGTAATGTTATCAATAATAATAATAATTAAAATTATTAATATGGACATAATTGAAACCCCACATATAAAAGAACTATCCATAAAAATAAGAAAATAACCTTTATTATCATTAGTTAATTGGTAAATATCTAGTTTAATGTTCTTAGTGCCAAGTTTTCTTTTTAAAAGCATTTTAAATGAGCATTTTATATGTTTTGGTGGCATATGATTAGCGTATTACATATATATAATATTTATATATTATACATAATGTTATATATTATATATAAATATTATATATAATATAATATAATTATATAATATAATATTATAATATATATTATATTTATATATAATATTATATATAACATATAATATGTAATATATATATCCAAACCAGGGGAAATGCATGTAAAGACTAACAGAAGCCATCTGGCCTGGTTTAATGCGGAGAACAGAGTGTGAGTAGTTGTCTCCTGGCTTTCATTTACACAGCTCTCACTCAATGGCAATGGTGGGAGCAGTGGAAACTGTTTTATCCAAAATGGAATCCATTTAATAACACCAAGAACTTATCCCAATAATTGACTAACAATTGAAAGCAAAGCTAGAAACAGAAAAAAAGACAGTTACCTATACTGAGAGCCTTGTGTATGATAATGGGAGTCTCTTTTCTTCAGATGTGAAGGATTAAAAAGAGATATTAAAATGTTAAGTGAATTTGTAATAGAAACGGTGGGAAAGGTATTATTTTATATTTGAGGTTCTATAAAAACCTTAGGAAATAGCAAATCAGCCACTTGGGTGTATGTGAATTATTTTTTCTGTCCTTTGTCTTGCAAATGAAGCTTCCTAGAAGAGAGCTTTCCTCTAAAATAAAGCTTTTGAATTAACCTCAAAAAGAGGTTAAGCTGCTGAATCAGATTAACCCTGCCTCTGAGTTCAATTTCTTCAGCTGCATTTTTTTTCCCAGCTGTATTCACTCCCTTGGTTTTCAAGTTGGTGCGGCAGAAAATCTAGTTTTCCTACAGATCAATGCACAGAGTGCCCAGGAAAAAAAAGTACACGAGTGAAGGTGGTCAAGTAAAGATAATAGAAAGCATTTAGAGCCAGGGTGAACTTGCGGTATCGTGATCTGTCTAAAAGAGAGGCCTCAGCCCTCAGCTCCAATATCTTGTTGCTTGATGCTTGGATTTTGAAGCCTAGAGTTTTATGTGAAATCTCCCAATTTAAAAAACTGTTCACTCTCATTCCAATTACATATAACAGAAGAATACAGTATTTAGTGAAAACCATATGCGCATTGCGCAGCTTCAAAATTTATTTTCATGCTCTGTTTTGGTCCCTCTCCTTCCTCAGCCTTATTTTGAAGCAAACACCAGATATATTACTTCATCTGTAATAATTTTAGTAGACTTTTTAAAATGTCACTCTAAAAAGAACATAATCAAGCATCTGTTAGGTAGCTGAGGTAGCTAAAAAGGGACACACAGAGGCAGAAAAGTCCAGTTAAGGCAGGACACTTCAGTCAGGTGGGCTGGGTCTGAACAGGCAGCAGCCTCAAGGAGGAGGGTAAAGGGCTTTTAAAGTGTGTAGCAGACCCCTGGAGAAGGGGGAGGCACCCTGCGGATCTGCTCCAGGTGTCCTGGGTATCTGGTCAGGGAAGGCTGATTCTGTAGAAAGCTTGAGGGAGAGGGGAGGGGGCAATGAGGATTCTAAGGGTTTCCAGCAGGGTGCCAGCAGCTATGCCTCAGTTGCTTCTGATATGGGGAATCTTGTGGTCAAATATTTAGCTGGTGACATAAACCCTCCTTGTTCCAGCATAGGCAGTGGCTTAGGTCCATGCCCCAGTACATTTTAACGGCATCATCATTCCTAATCATTTCCAAATATATTGTCAGTGTTCAAATTTTCCTAAGATATTCATGATTTTTCTTGATGGTTTAAGTACATATCCATTTTCCCCTCTCTTTTAAGAGTTTGTTTGAACTGAGAACCAAATAAAAGTATTATCTTGCAATTGGTTACTATGTCTTAAAAGTCTTCAATTTTTTAATCTATTACTATTCTCTCCCTTTTTAATTTATTTATTTTTCTTGTAATTTACTTGTGGAAGAAACTGCATGTTTTTTTCTGTATATTTTCCCATAATTTGGATCTTGCTCTTTGTAATATTGCCTAAACATTTCTTCATCTTTTGTATTTTCAGTATATTGATAATTACACATAAAGTTTTCATCAAATTCTGGTATTTTTGTTTGTTTTGTTTACTTTGCAAGAATGTGTATAACCATCCTGATTTTGCCCATCTTTTAGTAATATATTACACTCTTTGATAATCATTACTTAAATCTATTAATTTAATAGAGGATTTAAAGATACAAACAAAAACTCCAGGAACCATCATTACCAGTTTACAACTCTGCTTTTGCTTTGTTGCTTGCCTTGCATTTGGGAAGAGAGCAGGTAGAATTTGGCTTAGTGTGTACCTACTCAGTGGACCTACTGAAGCATAATCTGCATTTTTCGCAAGAGGCCCAGCTGATTCATACGCACATTAAAATTTGAGAAGCAATTTCTAAAGAACTATGCTATTGCTATCTCTAAGGAAACTTCCCATCATAAAGCTAATTCTAAATTCTGTACATCTAATAACCATGTGAAAGATATGTACATAAAAGAAAATGAAACTTTTGACTTATTACTATAGTGATAGTGTTGGTATTTTAACATCTCTCCTTTCCTGACAATTTTCAACAAAATCAAGAGGAACCATTCAAACTTTATAAAGAGGTACCAATTTGATATTGTACTTTTAGTAATTCTAATAATACATAACTAAGACAGAAGTTTGGAACAGTTCTCTCCACACTCAGGAGAGGGTGAAATTTATTGAGTTCACTGAGTACCAACTTTGCTAACCAATATTGAACAGAATCATGGAGGAACTCTGTGGAAGGTAATAACACTCCCACAGTCTGTCATTAATAGTCATATTTCCCAATATGCAGATAAGATGTGCTGTCTAGACAGGTTTTGCTAGTGATTCTCCACATGCTACACATTACAATCACCAGGGAAGTTCCCAAAACATACTGATGCCTAGACCATCCCCCAGAGAGCCTGACTTACTTGGACTTCTGTGAGGCTGTGTTATCAGAATTTTTTTAAAAGTTGCACCCATAGGTCTACTTTGCAACTAGAATTGAGAACCATTGACTTAGAGAATGACTGTGAGGTATGATTTGACTTTGTACTTTCTGATTGCTCAGTTTATGCTATGTTCAGCACAAATTTCCCAGGCCAGAAAGTTTTTCTGAAAGAAAGGTTTATTGAGCCACATGGTAGTCAGAAAAATGACCAGGTTCTGGAGCAAGCAATCTAAACCACCAGTAGCAGGACTAGGTAGAGAAGAAAACCGTGTTCAGTGACTTGGGGATGATGGGGCTATTTCATACAATGAGTTTAGGAAGGAAAGACGTAATTCGTTTTGAAAGAATTTACATTTAGTACAGATAAAGCAGGCAGCAGAAGGTGAAGTGGGTTAGTTCTGGGATAGGTGTATGTTCCATAATGAAGAAATACTTGCTGCTTTTAGATTGGTTGTGGGCAAAAATCTGGAAAGTTCATGTGTAAGCAAGATGAGGAGGATTCTGTTGGTGTGCTATTCTCTCTAGACAATCTCAGAAATAGCCACCTGGAAGTTAATTCAAAGTTGAAATATAATCAGTCTTTTGTTGGTTTTTGCCTGTGGGCTCTGTTAACTGATTAAGCTCTCTCCTCTCTTCCCACCCTCCAGCCTTTTGTAATTTAATTTAGGACATCTCAGAATTTTTCTCTTGTCAGCTATTTGAATGAGTATAAGAGGAGATAAAATGAAAAGTTACATAATTACCTCTTATCTTCTGTCCTAGTAGATATTCCAGTTAAGTCCTTTGATTCCAAGCATTCTAATCACAAATAAGTTAAATAAAAGGAAGGTTGTGATTTTCTGAAAGGATGTAGATTAGTTCACCAAATTGAAGACAGTGCTGTCCAATGTAAATGTGATCCACTTATGTAGTTGTAAATTTCTTGTAGCTATTTTTTAAAAAAAGTAAAAACAAACAGGTAAGATTTTAATATTAACAATGCATTTTATTTAACTGATGACAGAAAAAAAAAAAAAACACCTTTCCTAATCTACTCTACTTTCAATACTTCTGATACCAGATGTGTGGGATTTTTTTCCTACATCAAGCAGTTCTCCAATACATTAACCACCTGGAGTTAGTACAGGCCCCACAAGTTCAGGGTTCAGTCCCACAAGACTGCTTCCCATGTACTAAATAAGACACCAATCACATGTCCACATTGAGTCCACATTATCACCTAGGCTTCTGACCAGCCAGCTATGAATTGGATGTTCTTAAACTCCCTCAAGCTTGATAACTTGCTAACATGTCTCATAGAACTCAGAAACAGTTTACTTACTACATTATCAGTTTATTATTAAATAATACAACTTAGGAACAGCTGGATGGAAGAGATGTATAAGGCAGTGTATTGGAAAAAGGGTGTGGAGCTACCTGGATATATCACTTTCCCAGGACCTCCATGCGTTCAGCAACCTAGAAGCTCTCCACACCCTATTGTTCAGGAGTTTTGATGGGGCTTCATTACATAGGCAAGACTGATTACATCATTAGCCATTGGTGATTTAACTAAATCTCCAGCCCCTCTCTCCTCCCAATAGGTTGGGCCATGGAGGTAGGGAGGCAAAAATTTCCAACCCTTGAATTAGTGGTTGATTTCCCTGGTAATCCAGAGTCACCTCATTAGCATAAACTCAGGTGTAGTGGACAGGGGCTTGTTATGAATAACAAAAGACACACCTCTCACTTTTATCATTCTTATTACTTAGGAAATTCCAAGGGTTTTAGGAGCTCTGTTCCGGGAATGGGGATGAGGGCCAACTATGTGTTTCTTATTATAAATCACAATATCACAATCATATGTATTAAAATTATTATTAATATATAATCAATGTAATACATTAATTAAGATTTTATATATTTTTTTCATACAAAGTCTTTGAAGTCAGGTATATATTTTATATTTACAGCACAACTAAATTCACACTAGTCACATTTCATGCCAGTTTATTTGGGAAGTGAATCCAAAGAGTTAGAATGAGGGAAAGGGTAAAATTATAAGGGGACAGGAATGTGTTATCAAGTTGGCCACCTCTACAGGTGTCTGCTGTTTGACCCCATAGAACCTTCTGAGGAGTCTTATTAAATATGTCTAACAGCTGTTTGCCTGGGGATTAAAAGAGAGTTTTTTCCGTCACTCTTTGTACAAGGGTGGCCCCACCACACTAACTGCTCTGTTCTTCTGGGTTGCCCATGCCTATGGGCCAAGTAGATTCCAACTGAGGTCTCTTGCAGCAGCATCTTGGGTCTGCACCATATCCCCTGGGTGGGAAGTAAGAGGGGATATGGTGCAAGCCCTATGTGGTGCTGTCAGGGAACATCTGAGGGAAGATACAGCCAAGAGGAAATACTTGCTGCAGCAGTGGTTGGAGTAAGGGTGCGACTGAAATGTTCGGAGTAGCACCAAGAGTGTTCTATACACAAAGTAATGGGAATCACCTGGGAAGTTAATAGTGTTGATTAAAAAAATAACTTTTATGAATTTAAAATTGTGGCAATGTGTTGCATAACTTGTCACAACTTTTAATACATACTACAGTGTGTTATAATATTTTCAAGAGTGAGTTACAGCATGCAGCATTGACAATTTTTATTTGTCCAAGGAACACTTTTTGGTGAGGTGCATCTTGTATGGCTAGTGTATCATGTAGCACATTTTACAGAAAGTTGCTGTACACCTTTGCTACTCGAAGTGTGTTGCATGGACCAGAAGCCTCAGCATGCATTCATGTACACTGCCTAAGCACCACTGGGAACAAACAATGGAGAGAGAGAATTTACCAACTTAGAAGCCATCTATACCAGGAAGCCTTTTAGAATGCAGAATCCCAGGCCCACCTCAGACTCACTGAGTGAGAATCTGGTTTATAACAAGATCCCCAAAGATTCATAAGCACAGTAAAGTTTCGAAAGCATTGCAATTCATGATTACTCAGTTAAATTGTTTGATTCCCTTGTGATCATTATTTTACTGTATAAAATAGATTTACTTCTGAAAAGTGAAGTATAACCTGGCTGTTCAATCAAATACACCATTTAGAACAATGTTTCTCAAATTATCAGACATTGGACTTAATTGTTCAAATGCAGATTCCTGGGTCCCCTCCCCATACCTACCGAAATAAGAATTTCTGAGGAGGCTCAAGAAGCTGAATTTTAAATAAGCTACCAACACAATTAGTAAACCCATTAAAGGTTGAAAACCACAATTCAAAGAGATGCTACTGTGAAATCTATTTTTATATATAAATATATATAGGCTGTACATATATATATACAACACTATAAACATCATTCTGATGATCTTGTATGTAAATATGGAATTTTAGTTTATTTATGCTTTTTTGCATTTATTATATGTAATCTTTTTCAAATGTCAACTATGTACAAGACTCTGCTTACAGCTGGAAAATTCATGATAAAATAAGATACTATCTCTTATCTAAAAATACTTAATTATCATTCAGCTTGATGAAGGTCATGTTACATCATATAAAATAGGTTCTCAGATCCAAGAAGAGGGCATTCCTGCTATGACTGTGGATGGGACCTTTTGGAGATCTGTTTTTAAAATGACATATGCAAAATAGTTAGATCATAAAACCTTAAATAAACTCTGCTGGATGATATGTTTTCTAGACACATTTTAAAATGATTCATTGATAATATGAACATGAAAAAATAACCAAATCATTATTTTCAAGCTATTAAATATATGTATATTCTCTCCCTCTCTAAACATGTGATCCTTAAGTTCATGAATTCTGTGTTTTCCTTATATGTTCACAGTGGCATCTAGGCAATGTATATAAATGCCCACATTGTCCAGCTAACTCAAGGATGGTTTCTATAGTATGCAATGGAGTAATTTCATTTTATGTAGAAGCATAGTTTGATCTGATTTTTTTCCCCTTTGCAGTGGGGATCAATGTAGCCTGCTCATAATTGCTCACATAGTACATCAAAAAGAAACTTAAGTGAATGAACTTTAAGTTATCCTAGATTTTGAGTGATTGAAGTATGTTCCTTACCAAGTAAAGATCACTTTAGTGGAGAAACAATAAGCTGAACAACTAGAAACACTGTGGGGCATCATTATTGAGTCTAAGTTCTGCACAGGTCTCTCAGGAGGAAGAACATTCCTGATGAATGAATTAAAGGGGTGAACCCTGTCTAGGAAATATTAGAGCAAAACTTGTCTTAAAAGGCATTAAGACAAAGTATCTTTTAGTTGCTTAAGTTTTCTTATTTTTTTTCTTGTTAGGATGGTGGACAAGTATTTAGGGAATGACTACAATTTGTGATATATTTTTCTGTAGCATTTAGCACTGCTTGGCACTTGGTGTGACCTTAGTACTAACCAATGCATTATAACAGTAAGGAGCTTTCATATAGAAATAAATTATACACAATGCTAACTATATATTTAACCAAATTTAATGCAATCTAAAATAAAACTAAAACTAAAATACGAAAACATGTATTGTGTGGAAATATCATCTACCTCTATCCCAACTTTAGTCTTGCTGAGCTCTATAGCAGGCAGGACTAACTTATTCAGTAGGTACAAGTGCCTTGCCCAGAGTCCACATAATTTTAGGGACCCATGAAAATGTTTTAATTTCTTTTAAAATCAGAAGAAAAAACTGAACTTTTAGATTAAGGTAAATAATTAAACATATAATGTTAATACATTAATCTTTATTCCAGTGCAAGTGGAAGTGGTATTTCACATGGACCTTCAAGGACAAATTGAAGATTACCAGGCACAGAGCAATAACTTGGAACAAGTTGGTAGGAAGACATTCCAGGCAGAGAAGACAGTGGGAATAGAGGACCAGAATGTGAAAACACATGACGTGTTCACACTCCAGGGTAGCTACAAGACTAGAGTGTGCTGGTGGCAAGACAAAAGTTGTGCCTAGATAGGGAGCTAAATGTTAGACATCCTTTTACTCTGACTCTATATGAGAATTTGTTGAAAATCTCTCTTCAGAAGTATCTTTGCCCCAGGGAGCTCACCACACAAAACCGACATCATTAGTTTTCCATAGTGTTGTAGCTAACTACCACAGAATTATTGGCTTAGAACAACAAAAAGTTATTGTCTTATGGGCTGAATCTCAGAAGTTGAATGAATCCCACTGGGCTAAATTAAGATGCTCACAGACTGTGTTTCTTTCCTGAGACTCTAGGGAAGAATTATTTTCTTGCCTTTTCCAATGTGTAGAGGTTGCCCCTATTCCTTGGATCATGGTTCCCCTTTTATCTTCAAAGCCAGCAATGGCTGATTCAGACTTTCTCACACTTTATCACATTAACGTGCTCTTTTCTCCCTCCCTTTTCCACTTATGAATGTCCTTGTGATTACATTGGGTCCACGCAGATCGTCCAGGAAAATCTCCTAGCTCAAGATCAGCTGATTAGCATCCATAATTCCACTTGTAATCTCAATTCCCCCTCTCCATGCAATAGACATATCCATCGCTTCTAGGGATTAGAGTACAGACATCTTTGGGGAGGGACATTATTTTTCCTACTTCAAGGAGATAATAAAATAGAGTCTTTAGACATTCTTGCCATATGAAGAAGTTAAAGCATAGTTCATTTTAAGATTTAATATATAGCAGAGATGGGTGACTATAGAATTTCTTGTTAATAATAGAGCTGAGGTAGAAAAACATGATGTTCCAGCAACTCCTCAAGTCTTCTCAGTCATCCCTGTAAAGGCTGGGATACAAGTCCTTTCAGTCACACCCATAGACACAAGTATAGGTTTTAAGAACAGAATTATTGGTACACTCTCTGCCCTCTCTCCCTTTTCTCTCTTCCTTGGTTTTTCTGTTTATGGCCTATTTGCATGTATGTTTTGCTCTGCCTACATTTTTTAAAATTCTTGTTTATTCTATTAGATTTGTCCCAATTTTTCCTCCTTTGCCCTACTCTGCCCAGCCCACCTCCACTCCCATAATCAATCCCCACACCATTGACCATGTCCATGGGTCATTTATACATGTTTTTTGCCTACATTTTTTTAACCTTGGTATTGGAGTTCTGGCTCAGAAAGAATTCAAAACCAAGACTGAAACATAAAAACAAGTTTATTTTTAAAGTCACAGAGGTAGAAGAAGTGAGCTGTAAAGAAATGAGCCAGCTGGGCTACATGGGTTCAGAAAGCAAGTTACCATGGCAAAAATATGGGCCATTGGAGCTTAGGAAAAAGAAAGCAAGGATATGTGCACCTTGGGGAAAGAGAGGGGAGAAGTGCTCCAGAGTGCTTCAGAGACAGTACAAGCAGGGCAAAGAAACATGTGGGGAAAGGAAGAAGTGGGGAAAGGGAGAAAGGGAGTGTGTGTGTGTGTGTGTGTACGTGCATGCTTGAGAGGGGGAGAGAGAGAGAAACAGAGAGAGAAACAGAGAAAGCTGCCTTACTCTGCCTACATCTTATTCTAATATTGGCCTCCTGTACTCTTTTAGGAGCCTCATTACCCAAAGATCTAGTTAGAGGGGGTTAGCAAGTGACCATGACTGAGAGAATGCATTTTAAGCACCTTATTTTAAAAGGCAAATCCCACTATGCACAGGAAGCAACCATTTAGTTGCAAGTAGTAGGAGTACCCAGCATCAGAATTAATGCATCAGTGTATTTATATCTCTTATATTTCATGACACCTACCTTACAAACCCTTACATGGCTAAAAGAATTTAGCTAGGTGACTACCCGTGACTATTTATCATCTTCCCACTGCCTGACAATGACTAAATTGCAGCTTCTAAGGAATGATCACCTACTTCATACCCCAAGCAAAGGAGGTGCAGGCAGAGGGAATGGATTGTGGCAGTGTCCCATCAGTCATATCAGAAGGCATATGGGACCTGACATAACTCAGTGATTGGTGGAACATGACTCATGCAGCCTTACTGTCTAAGACAAGCTGGGTTGCACTGTAGACAGTAGCTGAGGTTGTCACCTATTAGGGCCATCTTCAAGTTGTCAGGCACCCTGTGACCAGTAGAACCAGGTATAATGACTCAGTACTTGACAGATTTCTGCTGTTTAGAAGAAATGCTATGACATGAATAGTTTTAGTCTTCATGAAGGAAGGTGACTGAATCTTGAATAACATGCCTATTTTAGGTCCCCATCACTTACTCCTGCTGCTTATAAATGCTATTTATAAATGCTGCTTATAAATGGGACAAGAGAATTTATGGCATTGAAAGTTCAAGGGTGTTTCTAACTCTGGGGGTTTTCTCTGCTGTGTTTTTGAAAAGGAGATTAAAATTGTCTCTAATAAAGTACTTTGGAATATTTATTACCATGGAAATTATATAAAAGAGAAACATCCTTCTGGCACACAAGAAGGGGGAGAAATGTTCATTTATGAAAATTCATGTTCAGAAATTATGCCCATTAAGAATAATCACTGACGATAGCAACTCAGTTTTTTTCCAATAAGTTCTCTCTTGCCCTTATTTCAACTAAGTTAGATACCTAATGCAACAATCTCTAATGAAGCAAAACTGTTGAGTCATGACTCCCCTGACTACATCTTACCAGAAAATAAGGGATTTGATTGCAACATTTGTGGATTGGGTTCTAAAGCTGCCCAAATTAATGTATTTGATGTCAGTCTACCTTTCCAGCTTGATTTATTTCTGCTCCATTATAAAACTCCTTGTGCTGGCAAGTTGACTCATTTTCCCCTAATGCTTCATGAGATTTCAAAACTCATTGCATTAACTCATATCACGCCTTCTCTTTAAAACATCTTCCCTATTATGCCTTTTTCTCTCCTTAGAACACATAGCCTTGAAAATCAGCACAAATCTCACCTCTTCCATGAAGCCGTTCCTGACCCCATTCATCTATTTATGTGAGCTTATACTCAGCAGAAATCACAACACTTTTACATTCAGTCTCTCTTTTCCCAGATACCCATCTTCACCCTGTGAATATCTGGGACTACAAAATGTTGGTCCACACTATTAACCTTTCCCACAAACATTTCAAAACATTCATTCAGTATTTAGAATTAGGATAATTTAAAAATCTAGATATCTGGAACCTTGAAAAATTACAACAGCTGGCAACATTAGTCCTATATTTAAAGTGGCAACAATTGACTAGAACTATGTGGCAGACATCCTTTTTTTCATGGAAATGGATTCTATAGTTTGCTAAAAACCACACCATCTCCTTTTAATGATATTCAGCAAGCTTTACTCATGTATGTTTTTTTGTTATTCTCCCTCCAAGGACTCTGATATAGTCCACAAACTGGCCTTTATCCTTCTTCCTCTTTTTTTTTTTTTTAAGTTATTTTGCCTTCTTGCTGTTTATTCTCTACATAGAACCTGGGATAATCTTTTTAAAAGGAAAAGGAAAAGAAAAATAATGACAAAATTAAGACGTTATCACTGCATTATTTAACCTCCCCCTATGCTTTTCCATTGAATTTAGAGCAACTGCAAGTCCTCTGACAGCCTCCCTCCCTGAAACCCTTCTCCAGGTGCTCACTCTGTGTCGGTCATATTGCTCTTCCTCTCCCTTGAACATGCCAAGCTGTTCATTTCTTTTTCTTTTCTTCCAAATCATTCTCTTTCTGTTTTGAGATAAAATTTACATAATTCCTTTATAAGTTTAAGGAGTACAGAAAAATATCTTGACTTACAAATACTGTGAAATTATCACTACAATGTTTAGGTAACATCCATCAATTCATATACAAAAAATAGAAAATATATTTTTCCTTGTGATGAAAACTTAGAATACACTCTCTTAGTAACTTTTAAATATACTATACAGCATTGTTAACTATACTAATCATATTGCACATTATATCCCTAGTACTTATTTATCTCATAACTGGATGTTTGTAACTTTTGGCTACTTCCCTCCAATTCTCCCCTCCCACCCTCTGCCTCTCCTCTAGTAACCAGGAATCTGATCTCTTTTTCTATACTTTTTGTTTGTTTGATTTCATTTTCTTCATATAAATGAGATCATATGATGTTTGACTGTCTCTGTCATTACTTTCACTTAAGTAAATACCCTGAGAGTCCATCCATGTTGTTGTAAATGGCCGGATTTTTTTTTATGGCGAGATAGTACTCCAGTATATATAGAGATTATCTATCTATCTACCTATCATCTCTCTCTCTCTCTCTCTACTTATCATCTCTCTGTCTACACACACACACACGCACACATACTGTATTTTTTGTGGCTAAAATGTACTCCAGTATATATCCCCACATTTTCTTTATTTATTCATCCCTTGATAAACACTTAGGTTGTTTCCATGTCTTGGCCATTGTAAAAAATGTTGCAGTGAAGATGGGGGTGTAATATCTCTTTGAATAGTGATTTCATTTCCTTTGGATAAACACCCAGAATTGGAATTGCTGGATCATATAGTTATTCTATTTTTATTTTTTGAGGAACCTCTATATTTATTTTCATAGTGGCTCTACCAATTTACATTCCCTCAGACAGTACACAAGTATTCCCTTTTGTCCACAGCCTCCACTGCATTTTTAATCTCTTGTCTTTTTGATGATAACCATTCTAACAGGTATAAGGTAATATATCACTGTGGTTTCCATTTGCATTGCTCTAATGATTAGTGATGTGGCTTTTCTTCCAAATCTTCCCATGGCTGGTTCATCATTTTGATCTTAAGACGAAGTTGACCACCTTCATGCTTCCTCCCAAATTGCATTTACCCCATTATCCTGTCTAATATTTTATTAACTTATGCTCTTCTATTTGATTACCTAACATGATCCTGTTTATATACTTGCATACTTATTTCCCTATTTCCCTCTAATAAAATGTAAACTCTAAGAGGGCAAACACCTCATCTGTCTTTTTCACAACTATTTACCCAGAGCCTAGCACAGAGCAAAGCAAACATAGGTGAAGAACAATTATATAGAGTCAGCTTTCTCAATATGTGTGCCTGTTGCACTCCTGGCTTATAATGTCATATTAATAGATACTTCTGCTTTTTCTGCCCAGCAAGTTTATAAGTATCTTGTAAGTGAACACTTTGCTAATTTTTTAAAAATACAAAAAATACAAGGCAGTTCTTTACAAGGATTTAGTAGACATTTGACAATAAGATTGAGTCAAGAGTGGATATAAAAGGTCAAGATGAAGAAATGTGTTAATTATATTAGTTTAAAAGCTTTCAGATAATAACAACCTCTGCTTATGAATAGTAAGTTAATTCAGGCTTCTAATTCTGACCAAGATGAATTAATAGATACCCAACTCATCCTCTTGCCTAAAACAATCATTTAAAAATGACAGAAAAGAATTAAAATAATTTTATAATTTTTTAAAAATTTAATTTTAAAAGTAATTTTATAATTTTTAAGTCATTGAAAATCACTCAACTAAGGACAGAGGTTCCTGATAAATGGGAAACAGACAAGATATATTGCGTCAGGTTATTGCACAAATAAATGCATTAAAAGTTGTTCAAACAATTAGTCATTAGGTAAATGTAAATTGAAATCACTGTGAAATACCACTACACACCTACTTCAATCTATTAGAATAATTTAAATGAAAAAAAAATTGATCATACCAAATGTTGGCATTGATTCAGAGAAACAGGGAGTGCTAGTCAGAATGTATAATGACAGAACCACTTAAAAAACAGTTGAGCAGATTTTTAAAAAGTTAGATATTCAGGAGAAACTGAAACCTTCTGCATTGCTGCTGGAAATACAACGTGGTACAACCTCTGTGGAAACGAATTTGGTGGTCCCTCACAAAAAATTGAACATAAAATTACTACACAATTAGTCAATTCTACTTCTAGGTATGTACCCCAAGAATTGAAAGCCTAGACTCAAATAGACCTTTGTACTGTTGATAGCAATACTCTTCACAATAACCAAAAGTGGAAACAACTCAAATGTTGATCAACAAATGAATGAATAAATAAAATGTGGTTTATGAAATTCTGACACACGCTATAACATGGATAAAACTTGAAGTATTACATTAAGTGAAATAAACCTGATTCAAAAGGGAAAATATTGTGTGATTCTATTTACATGACATACCAAGAGTAATAAAATTCATAGAAAAAATAAAATAATAGTTGCCAGAGGATGAGGGGAAGAGGAATAAGAAGTATTTTTTAATGGATACAGAATTTTATTTTGAGAAGATGAAAAAGTTCTGGAGATGGATGGTGATAATGGTTGCAAAACAAGAATGTACTTAATGCCACTGAACTGTGTATACTTAAAAATGGTTAAAATGGACAATTTTGTTATGTATGTTATGCCACAAAAAACAAGTTAGGCATTCATTTACAATGTGATCTAGCCACTTCACCCCTAGGTTTTTACCTAAGAGAAAAATAAAGCACACATCTACAAGAAGATTTGTACATGAACGCTAATGGCAGCCTTGCTTATAATAGATAAGTACTGGGACAATCCAAACATCCATCAATAGGTAAATAAAAAAACTGTGATATATAATACACATGCACACACACATACATACATGCATATGAATGAACTATTAGGGCACAACTCAGCGTTGATGAATATTAAAATAATTATGCTGACTGAAAAAAATCAGAAAACTTTAGAAAAAGCAATCTAATCTCTATGACAGAAAGCAGATCAATGATGGCCTACAGATTTGCAAGGATGGGGAAATGGGGTGACAGAAAAATAGACTGGGTGGCAAAATTCCAAAGAGACACTAGGAAACTTGGAGATGATGGATATCTTCATTAACTTGATTGTGGTGATTTTCTATTAGATACACTATTTCAAAACTCATCCAATTGAACAGTTAAAGTATGTGTAGTTTGTTGTATATTAATCATACCAAAATAAAGGGTGTTACATAGTAGGTCTAACATAATAGTAATTCAGCAATATCTGTGCATGAAGGTGGCCTTCTTGACCCAAAAGCCATTGTTATTTATGAAGAGCACAAGCCAAGACCTGACTCATAGTAATCTGATCAAATGGACTCTTGAAATCATTGACTTTAAGAGATGGAGTGTATTTAGTGTCCATGCATCTTAATGAAAACTAATGATAATGATTTGAAATGTAATGGATTCCTTGCAGTCTTATTGAAACTTAATGGAAAATGATATGGTATAATTTGAAATCAATTTAAATTATCTAAATGAATTATTAATATGTCTGTCATAAAGTTGTCTGGCATGTATTATTTAGAAACAAATGATTCACAATCAGGTTTACCAAAAACTATAGTTTCTGGAAGTGTAATATTAAAACATCTTTTTCTCTCAGAAGTCTTTAGACAATTCTTGAGACAGAATAAGAATGATATTCTATGTTTATTGAAAAAAATATTGTAGTAAAAACTACCTTATTTTGTATGACTCTAGTATAAGGCATAGCCATAAACACAACCACACTATTCCTTAGGTAGGAAAAAAATGTGAAATATATACCATTGTCTTTGTATAGATTTAAAAATTTCAATATTTTCCCATTAAACAAAGCATTAAAAAATTAATTACTTCATCCAGTGTCCCTTTCCTTATTTTTTTGATACTCTGACATGTTTACCTTCTTTAGCTTCCTTCAAAATGCTAAGTACATTCTCACCTAATATTCCTAGGATGCCTTTCCCTTGGTTTAGTTAGTTTGGATTTGCTTTCATGTCTTCAGAATGACCTTCCTTAAATTCCATTGCAATCTGTACCCTGTTTTAGAATGTTTGCTCCAAGTATTTTTTCCTTTATATTATGCTCATATTGTGTGTTAATTATTAATTGATGTATTAATATTAACATATTACTATATGACTTTAATTGTTAAATTTCTGCTTCCCCACTAGGCAATATTTTTTGTTTCCATTTTGTTTACAAATTTATCTCTAGCAAAAACAGGCATCTAGTAAATATGTTGAAAATAAACAAATCAATCAAACTGAGATGTAGAGAAATAAGTGACTTGGCCAAGGAAACTTATCTTAAGAATACATCCTTTTGACCTGTGCTCTCTCCATTAATCTTCCTAGTCTCCAACATTGATCAAGTGTTGAAGTTGCTAATCAACACTTCTATGTCAAAGGGAAGGATTTGCACATAAACTTTGCACTTGAAGTGTCTGATCTTCTAAAATACGTAAAAGACATCTCACATAGGTGTCAGTACTATGGTTGTTAATTTGGTAAACCAGCTTGTGGAACAATATGTTTCATACTTTAAATGATGATTTTGCTGTCTATAATGTGTGTGGGCCTTCCACTGGAGAAAAATGTAAAATGAATTCTTCATCCCAAAACTCATGACTGATTAAGTAGCTGTGGGAAAATGTGGCTTTCAGCCCAAATTGTGCTTATATGCTCTGGAATTTATCCTATGAGTTATTTGTATAGATATGAGTAGTAAATGTAGACAACTCTGTAATATTTCAGTTTCATAAGATATGAGGACTAAAGGAGTAAGAACCTAGAATGTGCTCAATAAATGTTAATTATTATTATTACTGTCACACTCAGGAGAAAGTCAACCAGAAATATATTATGGTCATACCAGGGGACCATTTGTAAGATATGTAATTTGAATCCTTTATCTAATATTCATGTGTCATTTGATTATATACACCTTGTTCCCCAGTAAACTGAAGAGCTATACAAGATACATGAACTAGTGAAGGGTAGGCCAGGAGAAAGATTTTCCTCTGGGTAAGATTACGTCAGTTTCCTTGAATGATCTCATTCCATCATTGTTCATTTGTTTTTACATTGGGATCATTACCGCAATCACTTGGGGGACATTTAAGGGGAAAAAAATCCTCTGACCCCATCTCTGAAAGTTTAATAGGTCTCTGGTGGAGATGGGAAATCTGTGTTTATGAAAAGTTTTCCCAAGTGATTCTGATTATCAACCAAGTTTAGGAAGAACAATTAAACCACTGAAATATTTGGCCTGTATTATAATAATCAAAAAGGAACTATCCCCAAAGCATCAACTGGGCAAATAACTCTCACCAATAGAAACATCACTACTTGATTAAAGATACTCCAGAATGAAGCATAAAAATAGTAATAAAACTTGAATATTATGGCTTGCTTCCAGACTTTTGTAGTCATGTAATTTGAGAATAGTAAGTCTATCACAAATTATGACCTTTTCTGAGCTTCAGCAAGTATAAATTTAGGAACCAGGAATAAATGTTTTGATAAAGTACAATAAAAAGTCAAATGATCTATGTACAGTACCAGAACCCAAAGCAATTAAGGGGTTACCAGCCAAGTCCTCTTCAGCTGGACACAGTTGAAGTCTGTGTGGACTCCTCACCCTCTCCTTGCTCAGCAGAGAAATTGTTGTGATGGTGGCTGGGAGATAGTGTGGCAATGTGGCGGGAGATCTCAAATTTTCAGAAAGAATCTGGCCCTGGAGGAAAGGAGTGGAGGCAGAGGATACAGGCAGGATGAGTTGCACTTGTACAGGGAATATCACTTCATGATGGCTTGGTCTTTGCCGGGGGCTGGTGAAGCCTGTGATTATGAGGTTGATGAGGTTGGCAAGAACTAGAAGAGCAAGTAGAGGGATGAATCTGAGCACTGACTGCCTCTGAGGGGCACTGGGTTTACCCTGAGACAGGAGGGGGTGGGGTTACTTGATGATGAAAGATTCCTCTTAAGTATCAAAGATCTGTAGGACCTAAGATGCTTGAAATGGCTGAAAAAGAAAACGGAAGTAGAAAAGCCAAGTTAGGCTTTCTCAGTTAGGAGAGGGGCCATTTCATGTACTTGGTAACTCAGAAGGAATCCATATTGGAATAAAATATAGTTACATTAAAGGTAAGGAGAGTATGTAAAGCACAGAGAAAAATATATTGGTAGAATAGAAAGTACTGTGTTAAGGACTGTACAAAGAACTGCGTAAGGAAGCTGCTACCTGCAAGAAACAACTTGAATGACATTTTTTATTTTACATATAATTTAAAAGAAGATAGTAGACTAAAACAATAACCTGCCTTTTCATGAGCCTAGAGACATATGAAAGTGAGGAAGTGTCGAGGATGTGGAGACATTCCACAGACAATTTTCAGACCAACATTCTTTGTCCCTTGCCTTAAAAATACTCATGGCTTCTTTTTGCCCATTTAAGAAACAAATGCAGCTTAAGCTTGCACTGGTATTTGTCTGTTCACTAACCTTTTATTGAGTATATACTATGCACCTGGCCCTGTTGCTAAAGTTATGATTTTGAAGGGGAAGAAAATATTTTCCCTCTATTTTTCTGAGTTTTTAACTGAGATCTCTATAATAAAAGATAGGCAACAAGGAATAAAAAAGCAGAAGTTTGATAACCTGTACATCTCATGTATGCATGGGTAATACCCAGGAAAAGGAAGTAATTCTCAAGAGGTGAGTTGTGTAGAATTCAGGATGAAATACCATTTTAATAGGAAAAGGGGAGGATGGATGTTCGCCTCTTAAGAGACAGTAACTAACTTTAGAAAAGGTGAATGAGCCATTAGAAGAATGGATGGGCAGTATGATAGTTTATGACAAAGTTGTCTGGTTGTGGTGTCTGTACTTTCAGTCTCTTCTCCCGCAACGATGAAACTCCTGGAGAGAAGATTTATGACAACTGACTTCCTTTTGGAGGATTAATTTTTAAGCAGAGAAAGGGAATTCAAAGAATTCCTTTCCCTGCATTTTCTGTTTTTCAAGTGACTACCACTCAACATATTCAATATACCAAAATGACATTTTTTGACCAAAAATTTTTATTTCAATTACATAAGTTAACAACATTCTTTGTCATAACTTTTTAAAATTAATTAATTTATTTTTCCAAATACATTTGTCTCCGCCTTCCCCCATCACTTTCCCCTGCCCTCCTCCCCAATCTCCCTCCCTCAACCCTTCCCCACTTTGGCTTTGTCCATGAGTCCTTGCTATATGTTCCTTGATTTGCCCCTTCCCTTCCTTTTCCCCCTCCCACTCCTTCCTCCTTCCCTCTTCTCTCTGTTGGTTTCTTTTCCTTTCAGTGTTGCTGGTCTTATTTTCCTTGAATCTCTGTTTTGTTGGTTAGGTTCCGCTTATAGGTGAGATCATATAGTATTTGTCTTTCGCCCCCTGGCTTATTTCACTTAGCATAATGCTCTCTAGTTCCATCCATGCTGTTGCAAAGTGTAGTAGTTCTTTTTTTTTTTCTTTCTGCTGCATAGTATTCCATTGTGTAAATGTAATACTACCAAAATGACATATTTTAAGGTGGCGAGTCCTGAACTCCTGCAGTCATATATTGGGTAACTTTTTCTGCTACCCTCCAACTTGCATCATTTTGTTTATGCTTGACAACACATGACAGTGATTTTATTACTCTATTCTGCAGATGAAGAGAGAGAGAGACTGAGAGAGATGAATTCACTTGTCCAAGGTCAGGGAGCCAAAGAAGGAGAGAATCCAGGTATAAATCTAGGTCTGTCCAACACCAAACCAATTCTTCATCTAGCTCATGCTATTGAGGTTATTGTATTATGATTTATAGGTTGTGTGAAAAGGGGAAATAAAGAAGAGACTGAAAACTGAGTTGTGGCCATTGACTGGGAGTAGGGTTGAGAAGAAAAGGAAAGAGTAAGAAACATACTACAGCATGATGGCATTAAAATGAATTTTCAATGGGAGTGAACTTATTTTACTTGCTTTGTGGGATGAGAATGTACCTCCTGCTATTTGACCATGGTCTGAATGAAAATTTGGAAAATGGAAAAAGCCCTGGAACTCATAATCTTCAGAATAGCATCCAGATAACCAAGATTAGAGATAGTTATATAATCTCTAATTTATACATCTAATTCATTAATAATATCATCTGAGAGAGGTGAGAAAGTGGAGTATAATCCAATTAAAGTTCAATGAAGAGCTAATTGAACTATAAAATAGATAATTTTATTCGAGTGATTTTTTTTTCTATAAAATCTTATGTACTATAATTTCACTGAATGTGTAGAAAGGGTTCTTTATTAAAAACGTCCTTATTAAGGATATTAAATAAAATTTCATTTTCTTTGTTAGTGACCTACAATTTTGCAGTTTGGTTTTCTAAAGATTTTGGAATACCTTCATTGCTTTTTAGAACACTGAATAGCAGTTATAAATGCAGTCAAGTTTCGGATAAAATTCAGGCATACCATGGATTGTGTTTCCAGTTTACTCCTTTTACAAAATGAGTCTAACCACATTGTTTCCTGAAACTTAAGAAATGAGGACAGAGCATGACAGAATAAGTGGTCTCTCTTGGGTCTTAAATTTCTCCATCTATGAAAAAGTCTAAGCACCGTGCCCCCTGAATTTTCTAAAATACAGATGACATGCCAGCATGGATAATCAGTAGATGAATGTATTAGACTGTCCTTGATGTTTCTAATATTTATTGATGTTTCTAATGATGCTTCTTAAAGTACCTAGGAATACCTCTGGCCTAGCATGAATTCCTAGAAATAGCTAAGTATCTATATGTGTTTGTCCCAAACAGAAAAGAAAAATATCAATGTTTTACATTGTAGTTTACTAGCTGACTCAATTCACAGCTGCTAATGGGCTTTCCTTTACCTTTATTTTAAACCAAGTTATGCTTCTCAGGTTGGAAGAAACATAGTCTATAGATAGCAAAGTTAGGAAAGAATCAAGATACCAGGCTGTATGGGTTTAAAACCTGGTTTTATCACTTACTAGAAAATTTAAAGAAAAAACCAAACAAATCTTTGAGCAAACTGCTCATTTCTTATCTCAAAAATAGGAATAATGATACTATGTCCTGGGCTTGCTTTAAAGATTAAGTAAGTTGAAAGTACATAAAGGGTTTAGAACAATGACAGGAAGTACTAGGTAATTACTAGCTATTACTCTTCTCACCTTAATTGGAACTGAGATGCCTTTCTACAGAGACATAAAATATTTTTCCAAACCTCTTGAAGAACAGAAAAGTACTTTAAACATACTATGTATGATTTAAAAAATGAGCAACAATTATGTGATGTTTTTGATATTGTGCTAAATGCTTGTAGGAACAGGAAAAATATATTTGGTACATATATTTTATTTTCCTCAAGAGCTGGAACCAGTTATGCAGCAACAGTGACACATTTTACTACACTGAGTTCATAAAATAAAGAGAAGAGTAGTCATCAAAACCACAAAGGGGAAGTTATAGTCTAAGCAGATTTCCAAGTCTCTAGTTATTAAATAATAGACTGAGACCTAATAAACATGTAAATGTATTCTAAACATAAAGTACTCAAGCTCTACAATACTAATTTAACTGAAGTCTAATTACTTTCCATATTAAAGAGATACTCACTATTTTCTTTTTCAGGCTGCCATTCTTTTTTTCCTCTAATGAATAACAAAAAATGATATTATTTCAGTCAATAAAAAGTTACTAAACTGATAAAAGTTTTCTTTTTGCATATAAAATCCCCTTTGTTCACTAAAGATGGGTTGATCCATTGCTCTGTTTGGTGGCTCTACAATGTGTTGAGGATATTATTTAATTATTTAAATCTTAAAATCTCTTGCACCATATTTAGGAAAGATTTTTGCTTGATCAGCCTCCATTCAATGGCCAACCAACGAGGGAGGCTCCAAGGTCTGTATTAACATACAGTCTTATAGGTCTCTCTTCTTAAGAATCTGGATCTTCTCTCTACCTTCAGATCCTGCTTATCCTGGAAACTATTGACAAATTTGCCCAATTCTCCTTTCCTTTTTTTTTTGGCACAGGACTCAGACAGATTCTATCAATAGAAGATAAAAAGCAAAAACAAAGCCCATTGATTTAGCTGCTGCCTAAGAAATTAGGACAAGTATAATAGAATAACAATAAAATAAGATTTAAAAAAAAGAAAATCCTTAGCTAAGGGTCAAAGCTCATGGGTAGAAAGTGAGGAGCTTTATAGAGTGAGGAACTAGGAAAATACCTGGTTATAAGACTTTGAATATCCTTCCCCAAATGCCACCTGCCTGTATGATTAATTACTATTAGTGACAATGACTTGGCAATGATTATCTCTGTCTAAAGTTTGCCACGCAATGATAAATTTGTTATAAGAACATCACTCTATATTTTTCCCATCAGCAAAAATGCATGGTAAAATTATTATTCTATTGATGAGGGAGCTGAGATTTTGGGAATTTTAATAACTTGCTCAAGGGGGCTATAGACCAATCATACGGTGATTAATTAAGACCCACATGCTTTTTAAAATACCAACACCAATATTCTTAATTTTTATGCCAGTGGTTCTTAAATTGGGGTCCCCAGAAGCCTGCAATGGTATCTCTTTGGATTTAGAAATGCAATATTCCAGGCTCCATCCCAGATATACTGAATTAGTATCTCTGGGGTAGGGCCCAGCTGTCTGTGTTCAACAAGTTGTCCAGGCAATTCTGCTGTAGGCTAAAGTGTGAGGACCATTGCTTTATGTTACACTGCCTCATGTTAAAAAAATAGTAATTTTTCTCTCTTAGTTTAAGTATCAGAAAAATGGCTTCATAAACCCAACTAAATTTGTCAAATTTCTTATAGGTCTGTGATTGTGAAATTTGCATGGTTCCTTTGCAAAAGAACAAGTTGTGGGGAAGGCTGAAGACTTTCAAATTTTCCAAATATCTGTCATGCTATAGCATCATACTTATGATGCTAAACATATGGGTAGGCAGAGATATAGAGAAAATTGGCTTAGTCTTAAATGAGAAAGTTTTTTTTTTGTTTGATTGTTTGTTTTGTGACAGGTATTATACGGATTAAGAAATTCCATTTATGTCTTTATTTCTCTAATGAAGTGCACTGAAGTAAAAAGTAACCTTCCTTATCCTGAGCATTTGTGACAGTTTATTACCTTTCAAGGGATTAGAGCAATGCATATGCTAATAACTTACAGTGGCATCACTTCACTTGCATAGATGACAATATAGCAAGCACGTGTTACATGTGTAATATTGGATGTGCCACAATAGGAGAAAGCCAAAGACACATCATTTCCACCTAGGAAGTGTCAATCAATACAAAGTCAAAGTTCAGTTTAGGGGAAATGTCATTCTTGTAATATTCTGGCAGAGTAACTGAGAAAAAAAACTCTTTGAGAATTCCTAGGTAAACTAGACTTTGTTCCATTGATTATGGATTTGATATGTTGTTACTAATCTGTCTTTCGTAACTAAGTGGCTCTTGTGGACATGCAAACTGATCATTTCCTATTTTATTCAAATTTTTGAAATGTTTATGAGGAGAAAAGTATATCCATTTTTTCCAGTCCTATCCATAGCATTTTCAAAACAATGATTTCTCTAAGTTTACAAATGCCAGTCTTGTTCATTCACTATATACCCTGTACTAGGCTCATAGTGATAGCTTAATAAAATATATAGCAAGGACTCATGGACAAAGCCAAAGTGGGGAAGGATTGAGGGAGGGAGATCGGGGAGGGGGGCAGGGGAAAGTGATGGGGGAAGGTGGAGACAAATGTATTTAAACAAAAAAATAAATTAGCAATCAATTGAAAAAAATAAAATAAAATATGTATTGGACATGTGGGCGATGCTTCCCTCATTAGTGATGCCATTTCCTAGCCCACTGCCCTTGCGTTGTTCTCATGAGGCCAGTATATGTTTTCCAAGGACGTATTTCAAGAATGCCAGTTTATAACACATATTTACTTGAGGTTCAAGTTTATTGCATCATCTAATTTGAGCTTTGGAAAAAAGCTAAAAAATGTTTTAGTTCTAACCACAATGCTAGACACTGATGGCTCAACACTTCAAACAGAAATCTCATTGTTCATGGTGCAGTGTGTTTCATGATTTGATCTTTTTTTCTGCCTCCCTGAAATCTTAAACTTAACACTTAGTTTTCTAGGTGCCTGATATGGCCCTAGGCCCTCATGTCTAAAGGACTGGGATGAACAGCATAGTTTTCACCAAGAAGCTGTTAAAAATGCATATTCTCAGGAATGTTCTAAACCCTTGATTGAGAATTATCATTTTAAAATCTTCAAATTTACGATATATTCTCTTCTGTTATTATTACTTTTAATCCTTTGTTTTTCATTTTGGACATTATAGTTTTCACCTCTGGGAGTTCTAGCTGCATCTTTTTGTCAATCTTCCAAGTCTATACTGAACATGTAGCATCTTTGTTCTAGGTTCTTGAAGTCTCTTTTGAGTACTCCATCTGACACCCATGAATTGTGAGGTTCTCCAGTTTGGTTAGTGGAGACAAGCGCTAATTCTACCTTTGTTAGTCTTGCTATTATTCTCTTAAATACTTTCAAGTTTTTTTTTTTTATTTCATTTTATTTTTGGCCTCAACAACTGACCTCACACTCATGAGCTGAGAAGCCTCAGCTATCTACTACAGTGGGGGGAACACTGTGAAAATCTCAGAGTCCCCTCCCTGGCTTCCTCTTTCCTTTCCTCTGTCCCGGGAACTCCAGACACCTTTGGCCCCCTGGACTCAGCTCTGTCTCCTCACTTCCTATGGTCTTCCAGGCTTTGTCTGCATTTCCACTTCATGTCACAGCTTGAAACTTTTTCCATCCAGTAAATGGGGACAATCATGGGACTCATTTTCTCTTTTCACATTCACTGTTCTATTGCCTGATGTCCAAAGTCTTGAAAAAAAGTTTTTTGGGTACTTTTTTCTAACTTTTAATGGTTTCAGGTGAAAGCATAACGAGCATAATCTAGTGTCTGTTTTTCCACCTTGGCCAGAAGCAGAAATCACACATTCTAAAATTTGAGAAATTCTGTTCAGGTGACATTTTCCCTGAACTTCTTGGGCTTAACATCCTTAGCTATTGCTTCGATGTTCTCTTGGTATGATTTCTAGGCGCTTGTGGATCCATTTTTTTTTTCATGAAAGAATCCTAAAGTCACATCACCTCTTTCAGTAGTCCTACAGTTGTTTTTTCAGAATCCAAGTATAAATCTTTGCATTTTACATGTTGATTTGTTGTCATCTTATTTAGTCCATCATACAAAATTGTCATTATCTTTTGGATAAACATGCCATCATTTTATTTTAGAAAATACTTCCAATTCCATGATGTCTGAAAATATAAGTAGCCAATTTGTATGATCATCTGAGTCACTGACAAAAATGTTGAGCAAGTGGTGTAGGAGATATTCCTCTGAGTTCTTCTAGATTAACATTGCATATACTCTTTTAATCACATCACCAATCTACCTGCTGTGTGACTATTCAATTTTTGTTTGTTTGTACAAATATCTTGAGTTTTATCAAAAGTTTTAATAACATTGTTTCTATTTGTTTATTTATTTATTTATTGTTCAAGTACAGTTGTCTCCATTTCCCAGAAACCACTTTCCCCTGCCCCACCCTCAATACTTCCCCAGTCCATGGGCCCTTTATACATGTTCCTTGATGACCTTTCCACTTCTTTCCTCCATTATCCCCCTCTCTCCTCCCTTCCGGTTACTACTGTCAATTTGTTTTTTATTTCAATGTCTCTGGTTATATTTTGCTGGCTTGTCTGTTTTGTTGATTAGGTTCCACTTATAGGTGAGATCATATGATTTGTCTTTCACTATCTGGTTTATTTCACTTAGCATAATGCTCTCCAGTTCCATTCATAGTGTCATGAAAAATAGGAGTTCCTTCTATCTTTCTGCTGCATAGTATTCCATTGTGTAAATGTACCATTGTTTTTTGATCCACCCATTTACTGATGGGCACTTAGGTTGTTACAAGCACTGGCTATTGTAAATTGCGCTACTATGAGCATCAGGGTGTATAGATTCTTTTGAGTTTGTGTTTCAGAATTCTTAGTGTATAATCCCAGCAGTGGAACAGCCACACCAAAAGGCAATTTCATTTTTAGTTTTTTGAGGAAATTCCACACTATTTTTCCATAATGGCTGTACTAGTCTGTATTTCCACCAGCAATGTACTAGGGTTACCTCTTTTCTACATTCTTGCCAGCACTTACTGTTTGTTGATTTCTTTATGATGGCTGTTCTGATTGGTGTGAAGTGATATCTCATTGTGGTTTTAATTTGCATCTCTCAAATCGGTAGTGATGCTGAGCATCTTTTCATATGTCTTTGGGCCCTGTGTATGTCCTCCTTGGAGAAGTGTCTGTTCAGGTGCTTTGCCCACTTTTTAATTGGATTGTTTGTCTTCCTGGAGTGGAGTCATGTGAGTTCTTTATATATTTTGGAGATCAAACCCTTGCCCAAGGTATCATTGGCAAATATATTTTCCCATATGGTTGGCTCCCTTTTCATTTAGCTGATGTTTTCTTTAGTTGTGCAGAAATTTTGTAATTTGATGAAGTCCCATTTGTTTATTCTTTCCTTTATGTCCTTTGGTCTAGGGGACATATCAGTGAATATAGTGCTGAGTGGAATATTTGAGTTTCCTGCCTGTGTTCTCCGCTAGAGCTTTTATGCTGTTGCAACTTATATTTCAGTCTTTTATTCACCTTGAGTTTATTTTTGTATATGGTGTAAATTGCTCATCAAGTTTCATTTTTTGCATGTAGCTGTCCAGATCTCCCAACACCATTTGTTGAAGAGGTTATTTTTACTCCATTTTATACTTCTGCTCCCTTTGTCAAATATTAATTGGTCATAGAGACATGGGTTTATCTCTGGACAATCAGTTCTGTTCCATTGATCTATGTGCCTGTTCTTATGCCAGTACTAGGCTGTTTTGATTACAATGGGCTTGTAATATACTTTGATGTTAGGTATAGTGACCCCTCCTACTTTGTTCTTCTTTCTCAAAATTGCTGCAGCTATTTGGGATTGCTTATGCTTCCATATAAATTTTTGAAATGTTTGTTCTATATATGTGAAGTATGTCTTTAATATTTATTAGGGATTGCATTTAATCTATAAATTGCTTTGAGTATTGTGGACATTTTGATGATGTTAATTCTTCCAATCCATGACCATGGTATATGCTTCCATTTATTTGTGTCTTCCTTAATTTCTTTCTTCAGTGTTGTGTAGTTTTCTGAGTACAGGTCTTTTACCTCCTTGATTAAATTTATTCTGAGGTACCTTATTTTTCTTGTTGCTATAGCAAGTCGGATTTTTTCCTGATTTCTGTTCTGATTCATTGTTGGTGTACAAAAATGCCTTCGATTTCTGAATATTGACTTTGTATTTGGCTGTTTTGCAAAATTCATTTATTAGGTTGATTAGTTTTTTGGTGGAGTCTATAGGGTCTTCTATGTACACTATTATGTTATCTGCAAACAGTGACAGTTTTACTTCCTCCTTTCCAATTTGGATGCCTTTTATTTCTTTTTCTTGTCTGACTACTGTGGCTAGGACTTGCAATACTATATTAGAATTGGTGGAAGCAGATACCCAAGTCTTGTTCCCAATCTTAGTAGGAAAGCATTTAGTTTTTGCCCATTCAGTATGATGCTGGCTGTAGGTTTTTCATATATGGATTTTATTATGTTGTGGTATGCCCCATTTACTCCCACTTTGTTGAGTGTTTTTTATCATAAATGGGTGTTGTACCTTATCAAATACTTTTTCCACATCTATTGATATGATCATGTGATTTTTGTCTTTCCTTTTGTTTATGTGATGTCTTACGTTTATTGATTTGCAATATTGAACCATCCTTGCATCTCTGAGATGGGTCCCACTTGATCATGGAGGATGGTCCTTTTAATGTGTTCTGGATGTGGTTTGCCAATATTTTGTTGAGGATTTTAGCATCTGTGTTCATCAGCAATATGGGCCTGTAGTTTTCTTTCTTTGCTGTGTCTTTATCTGGTTTTGGGATTAGGATGATACTGGCATCATACAAAGAGTTTGGGAGTCTTCCTTCTTGGATTTTTGGAATAGTCTGAGAGGGACAGGGATTAACTCTTCGTTAAATGTTTTGTAAAATTCTCCTGTGAAACTGTCTGTTCCAGGGCTTATATGTGCCAGGAGAGCTGTTATTGGTCTATTCAGGCATTCTGCTTACTTGTCTTTAAATGTCCTAGAAATTTGTCCATTTCACCCAGGTTTTCACATTTTTTGGAATATAATTGTTTATAGTAATATCTTACAATCCTTTGTATTCCTGTTGTATCAGTTATAATTTCTCCTCTTTCATTTATGGTATTTATTTGGATCCTCTCCCTTTTATTCCTTGATGAGTCTGCTTAAAAGCTTGTCCATTTTGTTTATCTTTTCAAAGAACCAGCTCCTGGATTTATTGATTCTTGAATTGTTCTTTTAGTCTCCATGTCATTCAACTCTGCTCTGATCTTGATTATTTCCTTCCTTCTACTGGCTCTGGACTTTGTTTGTTGTTTTTCTTCCAGTTCTTATAGATTTAGAGTTAGGTTGTTTATTTGAAATGTTTCTCTTTTTTAGGTAGGCCTGTATTGCTATGAACTTCCTTCTCAAGACTGCCTTCACTGTGTCCCATAGATTTTGGACTGTTGTGTTTTCATCTTCATTTGTTTCCAGAAACTTTTTGATTTCTTTCTTGATCTCATTATTAACCCATTCATTGTTTAATAGCATGTTATTCAGTCTCCATGAGTTTGAATGTTTTTGAGTTTTTTCCTTGAGATTGGTTTATATTTTCAAACTCTTGTTGTCCAAGAAAATGTTTGATATGATTTCAATTTTCTTGAATTTGTTGAGGCTTGTTTTGTGTCCTACCTTGTGGTCTATCTTTGAAAATGTTCCATGAAAAAGAAAAGTATGCATTTTGCCTCTTTTGGATGAAAGATTCTATATATGTCAGTTAAGTCTATTTGATCTAATGCATTGTTCAATTCCACAATATCCTTGTTGATATTTTGTTTGGAAGATCTATCCATTGTTGACAGTAGGGTGTTAAAATTCCCTCCTATCAGTGTGTTGCTGCCTATATTTTTCTTGAAGTCCTCCAAGATTTTTATTTATTTGGGTGCTCCTATGTTGGGTGCCTATAGGTTTACAGTGTTTATGTCTTCTTAATGGATTCTCACCTTCAGAATTATGAAGTGTCCTTCTGTGTCTCTTTTTATGGCCTTTGTTTTAAGTCTATTTTGTTGAAGTATTGCTACCCTGGGTTTTTTTTTTCCTGTCCATTTGCTTGGAATATTTTTTCTATCCCTTTACTTTCAGCCTGTGTAGCTCTTTTGTTTTGAGGTAGATCTCTTGTAGGTAACAGATGCATGTGTCATGTTTTCTTATCCATTCAGTTACCCTATGTCCTTGGAGTGGAGCATTTAGTCCACTTACATTTAAGGTTATTACTGATAGGTATTTATTCATTGCCATTTTACCTCCTTTGTACCCGTGTTCCTCTCTCTCTCACTCTTCATCTTCTTACAGAAGTCTCTTTATTATACCATGGAATGCTGGTTTGGTGGAAATATATTCTTTAAGCCTTCTGTTGTCTTGGAAACTCCTTATTTCACCTTCGATTTTAATTAAGAGCCTTCTTTGTAGAGTAGTCTCAGTTACCGGCCTTTGCTTTTCATTACTTGGAATATTTCTTGCCATTCCCTTTTGGCTTGTAGTGTTTCTGTTAAGAAGTCAGCTGGTAGCCTTATTGGGGCTCATTTGTATATTACTCCTGTTTCTACCTTGCTCCCTTTACAATTCTTTCCTTGTCTTTGAATTTTGCCATTTCAATTATGATGTGTCTTGGATGAGCCTCTTTGGGTTCCTCTTGATTGGGACCCTCTGTTCTTCCTGGACTTGTGTGACTTTCTTTTCAAATTAGGGACATTTTCCATCACTATTTTTTCAAACAGGTTTTCTATCCCTTGCTCCTCTTCTTCTGATATCCCAATTTTATGGATATTTTTACGTTTCATGTTGTCCTGAAGTTTTCTTAACCCTTCTTTGTTCTTTTTGAGTCTTTTCTCCTTTTCTTGCTCTTTCTTGGATCTTTTTTTCTATCTTTTCCTCCGCCTTGCTGATTCGATCCTCTGCTTCATCTAGCCTGCTTTTGATTCCTTCTATTGTGTCATTCAATTCAGAAATTGTATTCTTCATTTCCTCTTAGCTCTTGTTAATAGTTACTACGTCCTTTTTCATGCTGATATATTTTGCGGTAAGTTCCCTGTAGCTTCCCTGTAGTTTTTGGTAATTCCCACTGAGCTCATGGAGCTTCCTTAGAACCGTTGTTTTAAACTGAACGTCTGAAAGCTTATGTGCCTCTATTTCATTTAGCACTCTTTCTTAGGATTCCTCCTTTCCTTTCAATTGAGGGTTGTTTCTTCATCTTCCCATTATTTGTTAGACTCCTCTTGTTTGCTTCTGTTCCTTAAATTGATCTGTTTTGACTCCCTCACTTTGTGGTATGAACTTTTATGATAGGAGACCTGTGAGATTCTGTGGCATAGTCTCCTTGATCTCCTGATCTTGATCCTCTTGGTATACCCTCCATGACATTTATGTTGACTCTCTGTATGTTATTGAGTTTTGCTTCTTTTTGGGTCATTCCTTTGTGGGTCCTTCCCCCCAGCTGGTGGACTGATGGTCACTCCTCCCACCATGACTTATATCCTGTTGTGCAGGTGCTTCCAAACTACCCCAAAACCCAGGAAACAAACTCTTACCTACAAAAATAACTGCCCTCCTCAATCCCACTATCAACAGCAAATTAAAGTATTAATAAGGGTGTAAAAGATTATGACTATTATAAGAAAGGAAAGTGAATATGAGATGACTTACTGAAAGAAAAGTGAATTTGAGATGATAGAGGGGGAGCACTAATAAGAGTTGGGAGTCAGAGCAATGTGAAGAGAGAAAGTAACATTTCTATCATAGATAAAAAAATAGAATGAAAAAGGCTGTATATGCACAAAATTGATGGAGAAGAAATAAATGTTAAAAAGCTATGCGGGTAAGAAAATATGGCAAATCATGGGGGAGACTACAGTGGATTTCATTTTGGTAGCCTCTAGTATTTATCACTGTCCTTTCTTTCTAGATCTGCCTCTGTTGATGTCAGATGTTGACCCTGTCTGACTTTAGGCAGCCTATTTGAGACTTACAGGGAGCTACTGTCTGTGGCTGTCTCCTTCAGTTGTTAATCTAGTCATTCTGTACTTGGCAGCCAGGTTTAAACACTGTAAGGTGGGGCAGAATTCCTCCTGGGAGTAAGGCTATTGTTTACCCTCAGGCTACTGCTGCCCTGAAGGGAGTGGTCAGCAGCCACCATATGAGGCATGACTCAGCACTGGGATCCCACCAGCTACTCTTTCTGTTCTCTCCCCAAAGCCTCAGCATCCCCAGTCTCTCTTCTAGCATCTCTACTCCATTTTGTCCCACTCCCCACCCCCATTGCCAGGTATCTACTGTCTGTGGCCAACTCCTTCAGTTATTAATCTAGTCACGCTGCACTCAGCAGTCAGGCTTAAGTGCCACAGGGCCATTGCAGATCCCTCCTGGGGCTATTGTTTCCCCTTAGGCTACTGCCACTTGGAGGGGAGTGGTCTGCCGGAGCATGATGGCTGATGACTCAGAACTGGGATCCTGGGGTCTACTCTCTCAGTTCTTTCTCCAAAGCTTCTTGCCCCAGTCTCTCCTCAAACATCTTTAGCCCCTTCTGCCCCAACCTTTGCCTGAGCCCAGGGTAAGCGGCTAAAAATGAAAATTTGTGCATTGGCCCACAGCTCTTTGTGTCTCCAGCTGTCCGTCTCTGGCAGAGGGCAACATTACCTTTTTTTTGTCGCTGGTTGTTATCTGTGTACTTTTTGGGCTCTGGTGCTCTAGGCTGGGGATCTTAGTTTAGAGTTTAGACCTCACTTTTCCCAGGGGCATCCAACTGGCTGCTTAATTGTCCCTCTAGTATTGCTGCCTATGGGTTCCCAGCCAGCCTTCTGAAGTCTGAAGGTTGTGCTGAAGCTGATTCTTATGTCTGTCCTAGGTTATAAGGCTTTCTCTCGCTATTGTTCAGTTGTTTGTTCCAGGTAATTTCTCCACAATTTTGTTGTAATTCCAGATTTGTCCTGGGAGGATGTTAGTGTGACTTCCATTCACTCCTCCACCATCTGTCTGAATCCTTTGATGTTTAAGTTAAGCCCACTTTTGTAAAGTTCTTGTGCATTTTTATTGCATGATTTTTTCTCTCTCCCCTTTTCCAGTATTGTGTTTTTAATTCATAAAAGTATGGATTGAATGAAATTACTAATGGTAATTGTCTTTGTGCAGTGAGATAAGAGGTGACATTTATTTTTATGTACATTTTCATATTATTATTGTAAATATATGTATATAATTACTTAAGTTGCATTAACTGACACTGAGCAATTTCAGTGGTAAGTTCTCCAAAAGTCCCCAAATAAATCTTATCTGGTAAAAGTCATCCACACTCATAAAGATTCTGATTTTTTCAAATTTCTTCATTCAACTTGCATTAATATTTATTTTTCCAGTCCAATTTTCAGATCAATTATTATTATCATTATTATTGGTATTATTATTATTTCTTAACAAAAATTTTTTTCAGGTAAAATCAACAGGGGAATTTTGTTTTCTTCTGTTGATATTTATTGTTGAGGTATTGTCACAAAGACCTATTCTTTCCTCTTTCTTATTTTTAGCATAGAAGCTCAACTATATACAAATAGGGGAAGTTTCCTAAAAGCTATTCTCTGATGTGATTGGTATTACTAAAGCTAGTGGTGGGAAATGTGGTTTGATTTTGATTTGTAGCCTCCCCTTGTTCATTGCTGTGAAATGCTGTAAGGTTGAATTTCATGTCATATTAGGGCTGTTAATACCAGTTGTAATAATTTGCACAGAATCTCCATGGTGTAATATCAAAGCACGTAATCGAATCAGATATTTGTCAGGCAGCCTTCTAAGTAAAGTTTATTCTGTTTTGTGATAATGACATCTTATAGGACCTCTTGCTGAATCCTCTGCATTTACACTGAATGCAAGGAGCATCAAATTTCAAGATTCTACCTTTCCTGAAAGAGAGGCTGGCACTCCTTTTTTTAAGGCCATGAGGTAGAAAGGGGAATCAACAGCACCTAGCCACATGTGACCACAGGAAAGGAGCCTTTTTTGAATGCCTTACTGCTTGCCCATGGTCTAGCACACTGCCAAGAGTTTCTACCATGCTTGTATTCTTTGGTCATGGATGTCTCCATCTGCGTTCATCTCTATACTCCACTCTGGCAACGAACAGTGTAAGTCAGCATTACTCTGATGTAGGTGGTCACTGGCCTAATGAACTTACCTTTTGTTTGTCTGTGCCTTTTCCCAATTTGGTTGTTGGACAAAGTAGTGTTTTACCCACTCAGAATTCTTCTTAGGCTAATGTAAGCCAAGAATGCTGAGTCCACTAAGTCACAGAAATAACATAACGTAGTTAACATAACATAACGTAATGTAATGTAATATAACATAACACGCACACACACACACACACACACACACACACACACCTGCATTCTTGCACATTGCTGCTAGAAAGGTGACAAACCTTTGCTCGTGGTTTACATATGCACACATACACACACACACACACACACACAGACTCATGCACATTTCTGCTAGCAGGGTGACCAAACTTTGCTCAGGTTTTTGATCACTTTGTTCATAGTTTTGTAAATTTGATTTTTCAGAGGAAAGATATAGTGCACAAGAGACATATTCTATCTTTGACTCATGAATCTGTTTATACCTTTCTTAGGATAGAGAAGTCAGGGTAACTCAAGCAAACATTCTAAAGTGTTTGATGGAAAAACTCTTAAAAAATTGGATAAATACCCTGTCTCTTCTCTTGCTTTCTTCTTCCCCTGAGAGTGAGAGCTCTTCAGTAGCCCTTGCTCTTCTCCATTAGGATGTGGGAATGTGTCCTTTGTACTTCTGTAGACATTTCTACACAGAACTTCAAAGGGAGTTTAAAGTTGCAAGTGTGAACAGTTGGTAGATTTAGGGAGTTTCGTGATCTGTAGCTGGACTGATTCCAAAGAACTTAACCTGTTACAGTGTTTATGGTTGCTCTGCAAAGAGTAACTGTTTCTTCAACATGGGAACCCCTACAAAGCTGGTAGCACTTTTTTTGCAGTTGAGGGTTGGTATGGAGAGAAGATGACCTCTTCTTTTGGGAACTTTCTTTTCTTTACATTTTTTTCAGAATCTAGAACAGCCATATTAGTTGCATTTGGTAATTTGCAATTTTGTCACTTCCAGGCTCTTTACACAAGGGACTCCCTTTTGAGATGCATATACAGTTTATGTGCGTCACTAGCTGTCTTTTCTGAGAGGTTTATTCTGGAAAGCAAAGTGAGATAAGTGAATGAGATTAGAAGCCACAAGATGACAGAAATAGAGAAGGCATACCTTTATGAGGCCCAGACAGAGAATCATGTTTAGAAAAAATTCTAGCTTCTGGAAAGAAGAATCTGATGTGAAAGTCTTTGAATCAGTCATTGCCATTTTTGAATCAATATTGCATTTTTGCCATGAACTGTGTTTTAAATAAATTCTGGGGAGAAAATAGCTATGAGGGCAATGAAGTGGTCCTTGTAAAGAATGAGGAAGGTAGACTAGTATATGAATAAAGGGTGAATGAAGAATAAGAAAATAAACTTTGAAAAGAGGAATGGAATTGTTTATTAAATTAGTCTGAACTATTTGGGTATGTGTAGGGATAAAATTAAGAAGGTTTCTTACCCAAAATGCATAGTTGTAGTTGCTATGTGCCAGGGGCTGATGAAATTTGATCTATGGGTCAAATTTGGACCACCACCTGTTTTTATAAATAAAGTTTTATTTGAAAACAATTCATTTATGTATTTTCAATGGCTGCTTTGCTCTCTAATAGCCGAGCTGTGAAGCTGTGACACAGACTGTATGACCTAAAATATATTAAATATTTGGACTTTGAGAGAGAAAAAAAAAAGTTTGTCAACATCTGCTATACACAGTAAACATGTAAGTACTAGAGAATTTTTGTTACTCAAATCCAATGGGAATGGTTAGAACTCCCATGCCACTGAGAAATACATACCTGACTTTAAAACTGAGCTTAGCTGTTAATTGGAGTCACTCAGTCCAACCCACACCTCTACTGTCAGTAGGGAACCAAGAGCAAAAAAGATGAAGTGACTTGATCCAGGTCACATCACACAGCAAAAAAGTGACAAGGTCAGAATAAACCTTTAGGTAGGCCTCTCCAATACTAACCAATACTGGCTCTAGAAGTTGATAGAAAAGGTTCAGATTATGAATGGATAAAGTGGTCTCTTCTCTTTACTATTTGACATGAATCCCTTACAGATGGGAAGCTGCTGCATAGTGGAATGTTATATTCAGACCTCCTGGATTCTACCCAAACACAGTTTAATTAATAAAAAAAAGAAAGACCTTACTATAATGTGGACTCATTTTTTAAAAGATTTTATCTACTTATTTTTAGAGAATAGAGGGAAGATAAGAAAGAGAGGGAGAGAAACATTGATGTGAGAGAGAAAAATATTGATCAGCTGCCTCTCGTATGTACCCCAACCAGAGACTGAACCTGCAACACAATCAGGTACCCTGACTGGTCATAGAACCAGTGACCTTTAGCTTTGCAGGACAATGCCCAAACAACTGAGCTGCACCAGTCAGGGCTGGACTCATTTTTTAATGAATATCTTTGTAGGGACTTTTGGGTCAGCATTATCATAAGCTTGGGCGATCTTTCAAAGAGTGCTTTTATTAATTCCAATGATGATTTTGCTCTAAAAATATCTCTTTTAAAATAAAATATATGTATGAGACCACAAATTTCCAATTCTACCAATGTAATTCAGACCCATGGTCTTTAATTATACTTTCTTTTTTCCAGCTGTACTTTCTTGGTAATAAATATTGGCAATATGAAGATTTTGATGTTAAATAACTTCCTCTGACATGAACATAATTATATGGTATACTTATTCTGAGTTCAACATTGCCATGAAATACAACAGTACCAAATTTGTACATTGAGTTCTTGGAATGTTAAAGTCCTCCACAAAAGTTTGATTTCCTATATTTTTAATTATCTTTGACTTACACTGTCAAGCATAAGAGATAAACAAAGTAACAGATTCCTTTCAAAGTTTTCTCTCTTCTGTTCCATACCCAACTGAATTATTTCCCATTAATATGTCAGAGCACATTATACAGTGTTGAGTTAGAATGTGATGTGAGAGAACTGAATAGATTTTTCATTCTTGTTTGTTTTGATTTTTGTCTATTCTGAGTGTTACACATAAAATCAATACTTTGTCATTAACATAAGTGTCTAAAGTGTTCACATGAAATAATAGTTAATTGAAATTTATGCTAAATTGATGTTTGGTATTTTTGTTTTGTTGACCAAAGGAGGTATAGGTTATTGTGTTTAAGGAAATAAAAAAAAGCATTGGGTTATATTAACTTAATTAGAGATAAATGAGATTTATAGTTTTAGAAAGACAAGCTTTACTTCCCCCATGTTTTATGTAATTTTTTTCCTTGAAGATTCTTTCCTTAGATAAGAAAATGCATTTCTGGAAGTTCAATAAGTAAATTTTCAGCGTTAGTATTCAGGTTTTAAATAAATATTAAAACCTTGAAGTGAAGCATTGCCTTCATTCATGTCCACTCATTCTTCTCACACTTGTTCATTAAACAGATATTTATTGAGAGTTCATTATGCCTGTAGCTCTGTTAGGCACTTGAAATAAATGGCGAGCCAAACCACACACTACTGTTCTTATGCAGCATGTAGCATGCATAATGAAGGAGGCAGCTGTTAATAAAATAATTCCACAAAAACAAATACTGACTTACATCCTAAGAAATGTGTTACAGAGAAAAGGATCAGGGTTCTATGGAAAATTACCCAAAGGGAACCTAACATAAATTGAGGACTCAGCGTCCCTTCCTGTTTTCAGAGTTGACTTGAGCTGAGAGCTAACTGATAAGTAAATAATTAATTAATTGTGGGTGGAAGAGAGGGAGAAAAAGTGGCCTAGACAGAGTGATATTTTTGTCACAGAGAAGGAGGGACCGTGGCTTGTTCAAAAATGAAGAACACCAACCTAAGCCAGTAGAAGAGGAAGTAGATGGGAAAAGTAAAGGCATGACCATTCTGAAGAGTTTTGTCTCTACTCCAGGAGCACAGCCACTGAAGAGTTTAATTAGGAAAATAATACATAATAATTAAAACTAATTACAGCTAAGAACCTGAGAGATAAATTACATCATAACCTATACAAATGCAGGGTTCTAGGGGAGTAACAAAAGTGCATTCCAGTTTATTCTCCAGTAATTTGTCCAGGAGTCTTTTTGTATTGACTATTGTCTATGTAAGGTGTACACCTACCAGTTGTGAAATTGTATATATAGAGAAACACCTCTAATGTCTTGTTTTGACAGGATAATTGAACTTATCATTGGCTCCTTCTTTCCCCACAGTTTTTGATTCCTCACCAATTAGATACCAGTTGAAATGAACTTCCAATTATTTTGAAATCAGAATTTTATTTGTTTTATCTATGATTAAATGTGTTCTCATGTGAAAGCTTCCCAGGAAAGTACTGGTAAAGTATTACAAGTTTATTTTGCCCCATTTAAAAAATGTCTTATAATGAATGTATGCAAAATATATGATGAATGTATGCATAAAATACATTCATCATACACATATATACACATTTTCTTACAGTTTGGAAATCACTGTTTCATTTAAGGTAAAAATCTGACAAGTATTTCTAATTGAGGAAACATGGGGTTTACAATTTAAGGTGTGCAGAATAAAAGGCTTCATGTTGTAGAGGAAAGTTTGTTATAAAGTGTTGATGTGGAGCAACCTAAGTGTCCCTCAATAGATACATGGATAAAGAAGAAGTGGTACATGTATACGATGAAGTATGGCTCAGCCATTATAGCTAGGAACCCTAGTGGCAAATTAAATCATAACCTATACTAATGCCTGGTGCTAGGGGAGCCACAAAAGTTTGTTCCAGCTGAGTGGGAAGCTCACCTGAGCTCTGCCTCCTATTTTCTCCCTGCCCCTTCCACAGCTGGCAAGCTAGCAAAGCTCGCCTGAGTTCCAACTGAGCTCAGCCTACCTTCTGTTGTTCACCCCCCATCCACAGTGGGGCAGGGGGTGGGTGGTGAGTGAGGGAAGCTCACCTGAGCTCCACCTCCTGTGTTCCTGCCTCATGTCTTCCAGGAAACCAATCCCTGGTGCCAAAAAGTTGGGGATCACTGAACTAGAGGGTAGTGTGCTGAATGAAATAAGTCAGAGAAAAACAAATGTCATATGATTCCGTTTATATGTGGAATCTAAATACCAAACAAGCAGAACAGAAACAGACTTATAGCTATAGAGAACATTTTTACATTTGTCAGATGGGAGAAGGGTTGGGAGGATGGGTAAGAAAAGGGAAGGGATTAAGCAGTATAAACTAGTAATAACAGAATAGTCATGGGGATGTAAAGTATGGCATAGGAAATATAGTCAGTAATATTGTAATAACCACGTATGATGTCAGATGGGTGCTAGATTTATCAGGGTGATCACTTTGTAAGCTATGTAAATGTATAATCACTGGGGTATACACCTGAAACTAATATAGTATTGTACATCAACTGTAATTAAAAAATAAAAAAATGTAAAAGGTCCTTTAAACGTTACAATAACACTCCATCTCTTTTTTCACTTGATCTTCACACTAAACCTGTAAGATTGATTAGTTAATTGAAAATAATGGTTGGCCTGAACTTGAGGTTTGTTCATGTCCAATGAGAAGAATAGAAATTCCTGCTCAGCTGGGTGGGATAGTGGAGGTTCTAATGTGTAAGGGCAAATAATAGTGAAGGTCAGTACAATGGCAATCTATGAGGACCTTTGCTTCTGTCTTTCAGTCCCTTGGGTAACATTTCTCCAGTCTAAACAAATTCTACCTTAAGAATATTTAAGCAATTGAGTCTTAGACAAGTTTTTCCTTTTAACTGAAACTACTATTGAAGGAAATCCTTCAGAAAATTTGGTCCTATTCCACTTGACTGTAAAGTACCCAAAGAAATTAGGTAACCATGAAGCTTCTCCTTTTCTCCCACCTCCCCATATCCATAATTTGAAAGATTAGTTGCAGGATTTTTTAGAGCTTAAAGTGAAGTTAACAATTTAAAATTCCTAACAATTTAAAATTCCTAACAATTTAAGATGCGAGAACTTTTTTTTAGTTTTTATTCAATTTTAGAAAGAAGGGGAGAGAGATATTGATGTGGGAAATACTCAGTTACTCTCATACGTACCCCAACTGGGGACCAAACCCGCAACCCAGGCATATGCCCTGACCGGGAATGGAACTGGCAATCTTTTGCCTTATGGGACAGTTCCCAACCAACTGAGTCACACTGGTCAGGGTTCAAGAACATTCTTGTATTCTACGATAGTTCTTATTGATTTTAGCCAGAACAGTATATTTATTTTTATTTTTATTGATTGATTAATTTTAGGGAGGAAGATGGAAGAGAGAGAGAGAGAGAGAGAGAGAGCACGCGCTCTATCAATTTGTTGTTCCACTTCGTTATGCATTCACTGGTTGATTTGTGTATGTGCTCTGACGAGGGATCAAACCCACAAATTGGTGAATAGGGACAATGCTCTAACCAACTGAGATATTTGCTCAAGGTCCAAAACAGAAATTTTAGGAGGATTCAACATAAGTTTTGTTAGTTGAGTTGAGGTATAATTTACATACAAAATTCACCATCTTAAGTTTAAAAAACCCAAACCACCACCACAATGAAAATATAGAACTTTTCCATCATCCTCCAAATTTCTTTGTGTTTTACTTCCTTTGAATTCAGTCTCCCACCTTCTGTCCACAGACCCTAGCAACAACTGGCCTGCTTTCTACTGCTACAGTTTTGCCTTCTCTCTATGAAATCAAATAGTATATAATCTTTGTGTCTGGCTTCTTCCATTTAGTTTAATGCTTTGGATATTAATCTGTGATGTTGCAAGTAACACAAGATTGTTTCTTTGCATTGCTGAAATTTATTACATTTTTCAATATACCAGTTTGTATATTCCCTAGTTGATGGGCTTTTGGATTCCTTCTAGTTTGGGGCTATTAAGAGTAAAGTTATTAACTTTTTTGAGCATGTATTTCAGTAGATATGTGTCTTAAATTCTCTTGGGTAGTACCTAGTATTGTATTGCTGGATTTTATGGTTAGTGTATGTCTATCTTTATAAGAAATTGCTAAACTGTTTTCTAAAGTGGCTGTATCATTTTGTATTTCAACCAGCATTATTATATAAGAATATCAATTGCTCCATACCCTCAATGACACTTGCTTTTTCTGTTTAATTTAACTCATTCTAGTTGGTGTGTATTGATATTTCATTGTGGTTTTAAATTTTATTTTCAAAAGTTTTAATGGTGTTAAGAATCTTTTCATGTGCTTATTTGCAATTCATGTACCTTTTTACTGTCTCCATATTTTAACCTTTTCCAGAGTGTCCTGCTCTTTGAATTGTACTGTACATAGTCTTTTCAGATTGGTTTCTTTTACTTAATAATATGCATTTAAGTTACCTCCATATTTTATCATGGCCTAATTTATTTTTAACCTTGAATAATATTCTATTGGCTGGATGTATCAAAATTTATCCACCTACTGAAGGATATCTTAGTTGTTTCCAAATTTGGCAGTTAGGAATACAGTTGCTATAAACATCCTTGTACAGGTTTTTGTGTGGAGTTTCAAACACTGTGGGTAAATACCAAGGAGTGCAATTGTTGGATCATATGTTAAGAGTATGTTTATGTAAGAAACTGCCAAGCTGCCCTCCAAACTGCCCCTGCTGTTTTGTACCTCCACTAGCAATACATGAACATTCCTGTTTGCTCCACATCCTCACCAGCATTTGATGTTGTCAGTGTTCCAGACTTCGGTCACACACTGAGAGTTTTGTAGTGATGTCTCACTCTTGTTTTAATTTGCATTTCCCTGATGAAATATGGGTTAGAACATATTTTTATGTGCTTATTTGCCATCTTTCTTTTTTGTTAGGGTGTCAGCTAAGATCTTTGGTCCATTTTTTAATTGGCTTATTTTCTTTTCTTTTACTTTCAGTTTTACTTAGGCATAATTGACAAATAGGATTATAAGACATTTAAAGTGTAATTCGTGGTGATTTGATATGTATACGTAAAAGGATTCCCCCCATCTAATTAATTAACACCTGTATCATCTCTTATATTTATATATATATCTTGTTTGATGAGGACATTTAAGTTTTACTCTTTTAGAAATTTCTATTAAAAAATGCAACATTGTTAGCTGTAGTCACCATGTTATACACAAGATCTTTAGACCTTATTTCATCTTATAGCTGGAAGTCTACCATTTTACCAAACTCTCCCTATTTTCTCCAGCCCTAGCCCTTGCCAACCACTTTTTTACTTCATGTTTCTACCAGTTTGACTTTTTTTTTTTTGTAGATTCAACATCTAGGTGACACCATCCAGGATTTGTCTTTGTCTAGCTTCATTCACTTAGCATAATGCTCTTGAGGTGTATCTGTGTTGTAGTAAATGGCCCGATTTCCGTCTTCCTCATGGATAACTAATATCCTAGTATGTGTGTGTATGTGTGTGTTGTGTGTTTGTGTGTATTTCCATCTCACATCCTCTTTATCCATTCATCTATTGATGGACATTTAAGTTGTTTCCATATCTTGGCTTTTGTGAATGATGCTGTAATGAACATGGGAATCCAGATCTCTTCTATATCCTGTTTTCATTTCCTTTGGATATATTTCCAGAACTGAGATTGATGGATCACACAGTAGTTTTATTTTTAATTTTATGAGGAACCTCCATATTGTTTTCTAAGGTTGCTGCACCAATTTACATCCCCACCAAAAAAACCAAACAATCCAACAAAAAAAATGGGCAGGAGAGACAGTTTTCCAAAGGAGACTTAAAAGCCAATGAGCATATGAATAGGTGCTCAGTGTCACTAATCATCAGGGGGAAATGCAAATTAAGCGCATAGTGAGATATCCCCTCACACCTGTTAGAATGGCTGTCACGAAAAAGAAAGACAAGAGATAAGAAGTGTTGTAGAGGGTATGGAGGAAAGGGAACCCTTGTGAAAGTTAGGTGGACCTGTAACCGGTAAAAGGAACTTCTATAAATAGGCCATTAGTGCTATGGTGGTGAGGTTGGGGGAGGGGAAGCAGCCTGTAGACCTATGATTTGATCTCGTTCTCTTAGTGAGTCTATGCTTCTAGGCTGGAAACTTCACAAGACATTCTCCAGGTTTTTCTTCGCCCTTAAGTGGGACAGGATCTCTAGGGTGCGCTGGATTTGGTTATTTCTCTTCCCCCAGGTGAGCTGGATTCTGATAATACTTCATCAGGTTAGAATCGAGTTAATTAGTTTCCCCTGAGTGTATGCCTTGTTAGGAAGAACAGAGTGCTCTGGTGTATTTCAAGATGTTTCCCTTTCCCCTCTTCCTACCAGAATAACATATTAAGGGATTTCTCTCTGAGATTTACTGTGGAATCCTGGCGAAGTCCTGGAGGTAAATCTCAAATATTATGGGCTTCCCCCTAGCCACAGTCACTGGGTCCCCTAGAGTTTTTAACTCTCAGGGGCGTTTATAGTGATCCTCCAGCAATCCATCAGTTGCAGTTTCTGTTTTTCTGCCTTGGCAGCCGTTCCCGTGGTGGTTTCCTCCCATGAGTCTCTGCTCTGGTAAGTCGGGACTGTCTGTATTTGCCAGTCTGTCTCTGCGCTCTCTCGGGTCCTGGGTTTCCCTGTGCCTGCCCCTCCTTTATGGAACCAAGAAGTGGTGTGGGTTTTTTAGCCTGTTCAGATTTTCACTTATTATGATGCCGTGGCGACTTCCAAGTTCCTTATGTGTGGAACCTGATCCTGGATGAGAGTAGGTTTACTTTCTCTTTTAGTTTTAGGGATATTCAGGTTGTCTATTTCTTCTTGAGTGTATTTTGATAGTTTGGATTCTTTAAGAAATGTGTCCATTTTATTTGAGTTATTTGAGCTATTGGCATAAAGTTGCTCACAGTTTTTTCTTAAAGTTATTTTTACTAAGATATACTCATAAACCATAAAATTCTATATTTTAAAGTTCATAATTCAGTAGGATTTTTGTATGTTTTATTACTCTTTTAATGTCTGTTGAATCTGTACTGACGTCCTCTGTTTTATTCCTAATATTGTCTAGGGTTTAGTCAATTTTATTGACCTTCTGAAGAACAAGAATTTAGTTCCATTAATGTTCTCCATTTAAATTCATTGACTTCTGCTCTTATTATTTTCCTCCTATTTTTTTTTTTTTTTTGAGGGAGGGTTAATTTTGTTTTCTAGTTTCTCCAGGTAGAAGCTTAGATGTTATAAATAACACGTTTCTTCTTTTCTTACATAGGTGTTTAATGCTATAAATTTTCCCTATGAGCTTTATTTTCGTGTGTGCCACAATTCATTAAGACTGTGTTTTCTCTTTTATGTAGTTTGGGGAATTTTATTTAGAGATTTTATTTATTTATTTTTATAAAATGGAACAGAGGGAGAAAGAGAGGAAGAGAAATATCAATGTGCGAGAGATACATTGATAGGTTGCCTCCCACTTGCCCGTATCTGGGGATCTGGCCCACAATCCAGGCAAGTGCCTTGACTGGGAATCGAACCAGTGACACTTTGGTTCACAGGCCAGCACTCAATCCATTGAGCCACACCAACCAGGGCTAGTTTAAGGAATTTTAAACTCCTCCTTGTAATATCTTGACTGGCCTCAGGATCTTTTTAGAAGTTACTGTTTAATTTTCAAATACTTGGGTATTTTCAGTTATCTGTTGTCTTTTGTTGTTATTGTTGTTCAAGTTAAATTATTATATATTCAGAGTACATACTTTGTATGACTTCAGTCTTTTCAAATATACTGAGACATCATTTTGCATTAAACACCCTATTACCTTTTGAAGAAGTTTAAACAGTGAAAACAAGTCTTTTGTATTTCCTTCCACACTTTCCATTTTTAGTGCTCATTATTCCTCATTTCGATTTGGCATCATTTTCCTTTTGTCTGGAGGACTGACTCTAACAGTTATTGAAGTTCAGGACTGGAGTATGCAATCTCTCAAATTTACTATTTTGTTGTTTCACCATTAATTTTTTTTAATTGTTGTTCAATTACAGTTGTCCCAATTTTTCCCCCTTACGCTCCCCTGTCCTTCCTATGCCAGTTCCCTCTGTCAGTCTCCACCCTGTTATCCATTACCATTAATTTCTAAAAATATCTTTGCTGGGTGTAAAATCTCTCCTTCCCCTACCACTGTTTATGTCTTTTAAAGATTTCACTCAGTAACTGTCTGGTTTGCAATGTTTCTGAAGAGAAGTCTACTGTCATTCTTATTTTTGTTTTTCTGTATAAAATGTATTTTTATACCCTATTGCTGCTTTAATTTTTTTCTCTTTATCAATAGTTTTCATGAATTTACTAATAATATGCCTTTTTTTGTTTATTTTGCTTACATTCGTTGACTTTCTTGGATCTCTATTTTATAGCTTATATAAAACTTATTCGATCATTAAAAATTATTTTTTTCTGGCAACCTCCTCTCATCTCTCCTTATAAGGCTCCACTTAGCAATATGTTAGACTACTTGATATTTTCCTACTGCTCATTGATACACTGTTCGCTTTTTTCAAACCCTTTTTTCTCTATTTTATTTTGGATAGTTTCTATTACTATGTGTTCTTTTTTAGAAATCTTTTCATATGTTTTAATTTCATCCAGTGTAAGTTTCATTTTAGATGTTCTATTTTTTAATCTATAGAAGTTCTAGCTGGATGTATTTCATTTTATTCCAATTTTTAAAATGCATGGGTATGCTTTCTTCTATGTTTTTGAATATATAGAGACTATAATAGATATTTCCTTGCCTTTATAACATGTCCCTTCCTGTCTTCTAGATCCATCATTTCTGAATTTGTTTCTATTGATTTCTTTTCTTTTAATTTTGCAACAACTTTCCTTTCTTTAAAAAAAATCAATTTTGTTTGGATGCTTGATACTGTGCATTTTACATTGTTGGTACCTGGATTTGTTGTATTTTCATTAGTGTGGGGTTTTGTTCTGATGTACAGGTAAGTTACTTGAAAGAAGTTTGATTCTTTTGAGGTTTGCTTTTCAGATTTATTAGGTCAGGTTCTGTGTAGCATTTAATCTAGGGCTAATTTAGCAACTCTAATAAAATAAATCTTTTCTGTGGATGCTACTTGATGCCCTGTGCAAATGGGAACACACATTATCTACAATCCTATTGCAAGCTTTGAACAGTTTCCCATCTGCTTCTTCCCTGTGGTACTTCCCACAGCCTTGCATGTTTCAACACATACATGCGCAGATCATTATTTGGCCAAAGACTCAAAAGAACTCCTTTGTAGTTTTAACTTCTCTTTTCATGCATCTTCCTCTTTGGGACAACTCCTCTCTTTTATGTCTTTAAATTTCTAGCCATCTTAGATTCCTTAAAGCTCAGACTCCGACTCTTCAACCCAGGAGTCTGTAGGTTTCTCCTCCCCAGGCTGGGCCATAGAACCTTTTCTCAGGATTGTAGGGCTCTTTTAATTTGTTTTCCATCTCTCTGGGATATTGTCCTTTTCCTGCCTGGTGTTCAATATTTGAAAACATATATATACACACACATGTTATATAAATACATGCACATATTCATATATATTCATGTGGGTTATATAAATTATATATTTTAGTTATTTTGTTGTTTAAGATGGCTGTATGAAGTTTAACTCTGGTCTCTGTTATCCCCTCATGACTCCAAAGTAGAAGTTCCTTTATTGGTTCTTTTGTAATATTTTTTTTCTTTTACCTTTTCCTGACTCTGTGTGTGTGTGTGTGTGTGTGTGTGTGTGTGTGTGTGTATGTGTATCTGTGTTCTGCTTGGACCAAATACAAATCTTCTATAGACTTTGAGTGATTTTTTAACACATTCTTTAAGATTTTAGTTAATATACCAAATAGCATATTGGCATTTTCTTTCCTTCTTTTTTTTAATATCAGAACTGTTTATAATACCAATAGCTTCACTTAGGTTGCCAAACAAGCTGGGTTCATCTTTATTTAAATATTTTTTGTTTGTGGGTGGAGATGGAGGACCATTTGTAGAATTTATGCTAATGGTATCTGTTTTATGCATAAAATCCATATTCTGCATTTGCACACATGGCCCTTTCACTGGCAACCAGGAGACTCATTAGACTTTGTTAGATAAAGCTCCACTGCTACTCATCTATGTACAGTTGGTCAAGGGAAAGCAGTTCAGCAGTAGATCAGCTTTTGAAGCTATTCTGGAAGATGATTGCTTATTTCTTTGAAATCTATGTATCACCCTAACCCAATCAATATGGAGTCTCCAAAGAAAACTTTGTATGCATCACATTACCTGTATTTATTAGGTATACCATCCAAATTTGCTTAAAATCTTGCACCTGTTTTCAAGTAACAGATTAACGAAGAGACAAAAATCCTACATTCCTTCTAAAATTATATAATATTTATCATATAATTAGCTTGAATTTTAATTGTTGTATTATATTAATATTATAATTTGGTACCTGATTTTACTGTAGATCTCATAGATTTTAGTTATAAGGATTTGAAAATGTCACTTTCTTTTTCTATCTAATATTTTAAATCATTCTTTAGTAAAATTAGACATTAATTTGGACTTTGTAGGAAAGTCCGTATAAATGCAGTGTGAATTAAAAAAATATTAAAGGAAATTCAATTATATTTAAGACCATTTGGTGTGAAAATCTAGGCTGACAGAGTAGGTGTTGTCTGTGATAGATCCCTAGGAAACTTGTTTCAATTAGTAGATTGGAATGATTTTTAAATTAGCATATGGGTTGTTTCTATGCAAATAAAGGTTTCTTAAGTGCTTTGGGGGATGTTTGAAAAGTTAATTTAATTATAATAGTTGTGAGTATTACCTCAAATATGCTTACTCCTGTATTTATACATATGTTTTATTTTATAGATGAACCTCTATTTAATGTAACTTATTCTATATTAGTACAGTTCAAAAGTAAAGCAGGGGTTATCTCTAGGTGATAGAGATATGGGTGATTTAAATTTTCTTCTTTAGATGTTATTTTACTATTTTTTCTACATTTAATAACCTTTTCCTGAACAATTAATTCTCATCCATATTGCAGATAAAAATGCCCAAGAGCTTCCTTTCTAACAAATCAAACATTTTTTTCATAATTGAATTGTGGCAAGTCATTGCATTTTGCAAAGAAAAAAATAATATGATATTTGTAGAGAATGTATGACCTACAGCTTATCTGCTTCAGAATACTAGAATGTTTGAGTTTGATGAACTTATCTCTAAAATATTTTTCAGTTTTCTAGCTGGAGGAAATCTTGTTGAGGCTCAACAAAATATTAGAATGAGCAGCATAGTTTGTAGTTTAATACTTCACAATGTCATTATTTAGCACCTCGACATGTGTTAGGATTACTTCCAACCCCACTGCACAATCTCTCTCTATTGTGTATTTCTTGTGAGTTGAATGACTTGCTCAGGCAAATGAATGAGAGTAAAGCCATAGCTTCATGAAGTATCTAAATAGGATATGTTTTGTATAATATGGAACTTTTAGTTGCTAGACATTCTGTTACCAAATAGAGAGGAGTTCCGCGGCCCACTGCAACCCCCAGGCAAATTCCAGAGGCAGAGGTTGGTGGGGAAGGAAAGAGGTCTTTATTAAGAGGTTGCACAATTTGGGAGTGTAGGGACTTCTAGGGTCCAGGCTCATCTGTTTCCGAAAACCCAGGCAGAACCCAGCTGGCCCCAGAACAAGTAACAGTACGCTGGATTCCTGTTCCATTCTTATCTGTCCTTTGGAGCTCAAGGCTGAGAAGCAGATGGCTCTCTGGCTTCAGCCTCCCATCTTGGGTCTGTGTGTGACACAGCACATGCCGCCACTGCTGCTGCTTCCCATGCCAGGGACCCAGGGCTGCTGCCAGCTGCTATGGCTGGCCATGCGGGGGACTCCATTGTGCCAGCCTCAGGAGCCCCAAGCTCACCACCCAGTCACGTGGCTTCTAGGACCTGCATGTCCATGCCATGGGTCCGACAGAAAAGAGGCGAGACACATTCCTGCCTTCCCTTGGTCTAAATCTCTTGGCCCAAACTTCTGTACCCTCCAGGGTGAAGTGTACAGCCCCACCCTGCTCCAGCCAATCCCATCTTTTTCCCAGGCTAGACTGACAGGACAGCACCTCCCTTGCTGCCATGTTGACCTTTACGACACACCTGCCTGTGTCCCCTGGTACCACCTCTACACAAAGACTGGGAAGGGGGTAGGAGGACTTTTCATCAATCATTCTCAGTAGCCTCACGCATAATTGGTGTAAGGCCTCCTGTGTGTCTTTGCCTAGGGGTAGCGAAATCTGTGGTCCTGAGCCACAATAGCTTGTTTACCCAAGCAGAGCAACTTCAAACCCGCTGCCTCAGGCATTTCCTGTGGCCCCTCCCTCAGGTCACTTCACCAGTGTCAATCCTATTAATAATTGATCAGTTCTCCCTCTGTGACCTAATTAAATTTCCTGGGGATATTGTGATAGCTTCGTTTGAATTAGGGTGAATCACTCAGATTCAAGTTCTAAGAGTATAAACACATGAAGCAGTCTACCTTTTGTAAATTCAGATGATCTTTTACTAAAATCTGGATTTTTTGCATTTGTGAGGTAATTGATCATCCCATATTCTTTAGGCTAAGTTTTTATATTTACAGATTTATGTTCTATGCACTTTACAATTGGAAGTGTTCAATACAAACATTATACTGAAGCCTCTTCTATGATAATTGGTTAATTTAGACATCACATTGATTAATATTTAATGTTTAGGCTTAGAAAGAGTTGGTTCAATTTTGTTCTACTGAGTTTTTTGTTTTTTATGTTTTTATGCTTCTAGATGCCGATGGCACTGAAGTTTTTATTGTTGACAATGTTGTCATTTATTTGGTTTGAGTTTATTTATAGCTGTTTGGTAATACATATTTTAAATAGGACAAAATGAATCTATACAGGGTTGAGAGACTGAGTTTTATTTTTTGAATGTTTTAAAGCAAAAGTTTTCATATCAACGAAACACTTCTAAAGAGCTAATATACACTACTGCATTTTACACTCTCTCTCCTTTTCCTTCATTTTTCATCATTGTTTAATTCACAGGTGATTATAACTGGAAAGATCATTAGGAAAATTTTTATTCAATACTTTTACTATAAAATAGGAAAAAGGACATCTCCAAAGATTAAGAGATTTGTCTATATTCATTCTGTTGGTCATTACTAGCACTAAATATTTTCTATAAGATTACTAGACTTCTTGAAAGGTAGAAAGGTACCTTGAATCTTCCTAAAATACCTTCTTTTTCATTCTTAGAGGGGGTAGAATAGACATGTATTTGTAGAAGTTCAGCCTCAGTTTCCTTCCTGTATCCTGCAATGATTTGAAGGGAGGAGTGGGAGAAGGAAGGGAAGCTTAAGAAGATGGATCTAAGTTTCTTAGGGGTTCCTTTCCACTTGGACTATATTTCTGTCTCTTACAGTTAATGTCTTTAAATAATTGGCAAGGCCCTTGGGTTTATAATAACAAGTATTTCCTTCAGTGTGTCTAGCCAATAAAAGTGTGGGAGAAAGACTAGCATCTATCAGGATTCAGACTTCCTCTGCTGTGATTTGGCATAAAGCCATTGGAAATGGCTGTGTAGCAGGGCACTGACTTACAGCTGCCACCAGTATTTGCATGTGGGTGAGGCTGCATGACTAGTTTTTGTCAACTGAGTAAGAGTGGAAAGGATATATCATTGTTGGGACAAGATGGTGAGAAACAGATGGCCTTCTCTACCTTCTCTTTCTCTCTTTGTTGACTGGGGTGTAGCTGTAGGAGTCACCAATCTACAAAATAGAAAAACTTATTTTGGAGATGAGAGCTGCCCATGAATCAGGATCATCCTTAATGAGCTGTTACAAGAGTGATAAATAAGCCTTTGTATGTTTAACCACTCCAGTTTTGGTGTTTATTTGATAGAGCTACTAACATTACAGTGACTCAAATTGCTTTTTGGATTAATCATGTCAAATAAAAATGATATGCTTATTTCTTTTACTGCCTAGATATTTTTCCCTATGCTTATAAATGAAGAAACAACCTTATTTCTATTGTGAAAAGTAGGAAAGAGAAATAGATTATGGGGGATGATAAAGGCAGTGTCTTTGAAGCATATGTTTATATTTATAAGCCATATCATTGTTTATCTCTCAAGCAATTTTCCCATTTCACATGCGATGTATCATCCCCTTTTCACAGTGCCTACTGTCATACTGGGTGACTGATTTATAGAACACATTGGCATTGAATCTATTAGCCTTCTCCCAAGCTATTCCTGTGACTGTAGTATAATGCCCTTTAAGATTTATTTAGAATTCACTGTTGTGTTAGTACAAGTGTCTTGTGATGTGCTTTCATAAAAACATTAAGATTTATATGTGGAGCAGACTTCTGAATATCACATCTCTCATGTTAGGATTTGGGGTATATAAAATAAATCTCATAAGGATAGGGCTGTGCATGAAAATTCAACATAATATGGATGTATTCCTCTTATATTGGTTGAATTGTTCTTAGATACTTCCAGCATGGCTGATGGTTATAAAACATGGCTATAATATTACTAACAGTAATAATAATATCCAGCATTTTTTGAGCCATTACTATGGTAGATATTGTTCAAGCTCATAATATTAACTCATTTAATGCTCATAGACGATGTATAAGGTGGGTTACTAACATTTTCTTCATTTACACATGAGTAAAAGAGGGACAGAGACATTAAGTAACTTGCCTAATTTTCCGCAGATAGTAAATCTGATATTAAAACTTGGAGTTGGTCATTGTAGCCACTATAGTACAATACCTCTCAATTAAGACCAGGGGACTGTGATTGGAAAGAAAAGAAGTTTTATGTCTTGGCTTTCCTTTATTGGAAAGATTAGACATACACATGAAATAGATACCTGAACAAAGAAAATGATAAAGCATAGATTTAATAAGAACGGGGGACATTTGATCTGTGTGCTAAAAGGTATAAGCAAGGCCTGTCAGGGAAAGAGAGGAATAGGAGTTACCATACTGAGCACTCTGAATAAGTATCCTCATTTAGTAACCATGTTCCCCAAACAAAACTACCCAGTAAAATACTGTTTACCACTGAGTTTCAAAGCAAGGCAGCTGAAGCTCAAGGAAGTTAAGTAACTTTCCTGTTAAACTAAGGATAAGTATAAGAGCTAGGATTTTAACTTGGCTTTTATAAATACAAACAGCTGGTTTCCCCCATTGTTACCTATTCAGCATACTAAACTTCTCTTCCAGGAGGGTGAATGGTATAGGAACACTTACAGAAATTAATATGGTAAGAATCAAGCACCTTGACTTATTTAGAATACAAGTATCTTGGAAGATGAGGGAGGAAAGGCATGGGAATCAGGATGTGGGTAGTTAATGGCCAAGAGAAAGCATTATATTGAGAAGTTTACGTCTGTTCAATGGTCTTGAAGGGCATACTGTTCCATTTTAGGCAGTGAGTAGGGTGAGAATTAAATTTTAGATCACCTATCTACAAATGGAGAAAGAAATAAAGAGTCAAGGAAAAAAGGTGAGTTTCATTTAGGGGAGGGATCAAGGAACATGTATAAAGGACCCATGGACAAAGACGATGTGGGGGAGGATTGAATGTGGGAGATGGGGGTGGGTAGGGGGGAAAATGGGGACAACTGTAATTTAACGAAATAAAAAAAGGAGAATCAAAACAAATCAAGAAGTATAATACCTACTATACATACAAAATTAAACTAAGTTTTAGAATATATACAAAGAAATATAAGATGTGGTTTCTGTAATTCTGTACCTTTTATTTCACCAATCAACCCAGAGTGTTTGCATTTTGCAGAAATGTGACCCACATAATGGGTCAATCCACGGTATAATCAGATAATGATAATGAGCAATAGAGAATTCCAAGTAAAAGGTGACTTCTGGCATACTTGTCTAATACTGTCTTCTCACATTAAATCCAAATAAATTGCTAATCTGTGTAAAAACTCTGAATCTGTATCTGTATTAGATGACTGCCATCAAAAAACTTACAAATTTGGGTAATTTCACAAAGTATTTATTTAGTCTATGCGTCTTCCTAGAAGAGTAGCTCCTTGAGAGGAATAGCTTATGTACAACAATGTCCCTAGAACAATACTGAAACTTATAATTGAAAGAACTAATGATGGTCCAAAGGAACATCTGATTCCTACTGATATTTCAGACAGCCATGTTAGATGCCAGAAAGTCACACTGAGATAGTGGACTTAGAAGCATTTGTTTCCCACTGCTCTTCACAAAGCAGCACTAACAAAATGTGAGCTCAGCTGACCATCATTTTGTCCACTGTGGCCTGTCTTAAACATAGTGCCTTACACATGAATATAGAGCTTGCACTACAGTTCTGTCCAGTTGAGATTAATTGTTCTGGAGAGTGACATATGACTAATCCAAGGGCAATTAAGATCAAATTGAGGCTTGCTATACAAGGCTCACTGAATGAGAGGCCATCCTAATTTATTAGATCCATTCATATCGATTATTTTTTCTTCTGTCAAGAAATTTAACCCAGAAACTGTTGTTCCATGTTGGTGAATATTTAGTTGGCCTTTTTGGACCATGAGCCTAATGAGTAAGCAGGTGAAGCGAATGGCTAAAGAAAGGATGAGCTGGACATGGAGAAAGAGCAGAAACAAAATACACCTCAGAGGCAGCAGACTCCTCAATTAACAACAGATCCTAATTTCTTTGCACAAAGTTGATTCATCATGAATTCAGTAAAACTTAATGTACCTTAAAATAATTCATTTTTGTGTAAAATAATTTGGATAGATTTATGATCCTTAAAACCAAAGTGTTTTGGCTAAAACACATCAACTGCAAGAAGAAACTCGTTGGCTTGGTGAAACTCCATGCTCGGACCCCCAATTTATTCCCTATTCACTTAAATGTTAGGTTACTTGCAAAGTAACACAAGATTAAATAAAAATTATCTTTCATTTCCTCTATCTGGGTCTGCAATTTATAAGATCCTAAGTAATGCTCAACAGGAGCTCTATATGTTAGTTAAGACAACACAAGCTGCTAGAATAGATGAATCTGAAAGTCTCTATGACTTAACACAATGGAAGTTGATTTCTAATTCATGTAGTTTAAAATGTGGTAGGTGTGTAGGGTTGACAGAGGATCTGCCATTTTAAATACTGACTCTCAAGAATGTGCTGATTGCGGGCAGACAGCCAAGAGATGAGGAGGAGACAGAAGTGAGACACTAGAAAGAAGCTTCCGTAGATCAAGTCTGGAAAAATCATATATTACTTATGTTTAAAGTCCATTGGCCAGAATTCAGTCATAAGGTCACACCTGATTGGAAGTAAAGCTGGGGAATATAGTCTTATAGTCTGGTTGTGTGCCTAGGAGGACAGGAAAAAGAATTTGCTGAGCAACCAGCCAGTCTGTGCCATTATATCTCAACTTCAAGTACTGGACTACCTGAAAATACCTCTTCTGTTAAAATGAAATATAAGACTGATTATGTAAATATTCTGTTATGAATATACTAGCTTTTAATTAAAATAAAGGAGTAACTTAACCTACATCACAGCCTATTCAGAATACCCTCTAATGTAGTTATTACAAGAAAGTTATTACAAGGACACCGTAGATATTTTTTATTTTTTATTTTTTTAAATTATTAAATTTGTTGGGGTGGTATTTGGTAATAAAATTATATAGGTTCCAGGTGTACAATTCTATAATACATCATCTGTATATTGTGTGTTCACCACCCCAAGTCAAGTCTCCTGCCATAACCATTTATTCCCCTTTACCTTCTTCTTCCTCTCCTCAACCCTCTTCCCTCTAATCTCCATACTGTGGTTCTATGAAGGTTTTTATGTCTTTTTTTTCTTTTGCTTAATCCCTTTTTCACTTACCTCCTAATCCCCCACCCTTCTAACAGCTGCCAGTCTGTTTTCTGCATCTATGAGTCTGTTTCTGTTTTGCTGTTTATTTCATTCACTAGATTCCACATATAAGTGAAATAATGTGGATTTGTTTTATTCCACATAGCATATTACCTTCTAAATCCACCCATGCTGTCATACACGGTAAAATTTCCTCCTTTTTTATGGCAATGTAGTAGTCCATTGTGTAAATGTACTGCAGCTTTTTATCAACTCATCTACTGATGGGCACTTGGGCTGCTTCCAGATTTTGGCTATTGTAAATAATGCTGCAGTGAACATAGGAGTATATATTTTCTTTTGAATCAGTGTTTTGGGTTTCTTCAAATATATTCCCACAAATGGAATCTCTAGGTCATAAGGTACATTTGTTTTTAATTTTTTGAGGCGACACCATAATGCTTTCCACAGTTGCTGCATCAATCTGCATTTCTACCAACAGTACATGAGTTCACTTTTCTCCACATCCTTGCCACCACTCGTTGTTGATGTATTGATGATAGGCATTGTGACAGGTGTGAGTTGATATTATTTTACTTATAATGTGCATTTCTCTGATGATTAGTGATGTTGAGCCTCTTTTCATATGTCTGTTGGCCATCTGTATGACCTCTTTGAAGAAGTGTCTGTTTAAGTCCTTGGCCCATTTTTAATTGTATTCTTTTATTTTATTTTTTGGTGTTGAGTTTTGTAAGTTCATTATAAACTTTGGATATTAACCCTTTACTAGATTTACCATTGGTGAATATGTTCTGCCATTTAGTCTGATATCAGGTAGTGCGATTCATCCAATTTTGTACTACTTTCTCAAGATTGCTGTGGCTATTTGGGGACTTTGTGGTTTCTATAAATTTTTGAAATTTTTTAAAAGATTTTATTAATTTTTATTATTTTTTAGAGAGAGGGGAAGGGAAGGATAAATAGAGGGGGTGAAACATCCATGTGTGGCTGCCTCTTGCAATCCCCCTCACTGGGGTCCTGGCCCACAACCCAGCTCTATGCCCTAACTGGGAATCGAACTGGTGACCCTTTGGTTTGCAGGCCAGCACTCAATCCACTGAGCCATACCAGCCAAGGCTGAAGTATTTCTTCTAGTTCTGTGAAATACACCATTGGTATCTTGATAGGAATTACGCTGAATCTATAGGTTGCCTTAGGTGATATGGGATGTTTTAATGATGTTAATTCTTCCTTCCATGAACATGGTATATGTTTCCACTATTTTTATTATCTTCAATTTATTTCTTCATTGATAATTTTTTGAGCACAGGTCTTTTACATTCTTGAGTAAACTTATTCCAAGGTATTTTATTTTGGTGATGCAATTATAAATGGGGTTGTTTTACTAGTTTCCCTTTCTGATAGTTCATTATTGGTGTATAAAAATACAACTGATTTCTAGATTTTATTTTGTATCCCACTACTTACTGAATTCATTTATTAGTTTTAGTAGTCTTTTGGTGGAACCTTTAGGTTTATCTATATACAGTGTCACGTCATCTGCAAATATTGACAGCTTTACTTTTTCCTTTCCAACTTGGATGCCTTTTATTTCTGTGTGTGTGTGTGCACATGCATGCACATGTGTGTGTGATTGCTGTGGCTCAGACTTCCAGTACTATGTTGAATAAGAGTGGTGAAAGTGGATATCCCTGTCTTATTCCTGATCTTAAGGGGAACATTTGTAGTGTTTGTTCATTGAGTATGATGTTGGCTGTGGACTTGTTATTTAAAGCCTTTATTACATTGAGGTACATTTCCTTTATTCCCACTTTGCTGAGAGTATTTTATCATAAATGGGTGACAGATTTTATCAAATGCGCTTTTTTGCATCTATTCATACAATCATGTGGTTTTCATTCTTCATTTTTATGTGGTACATTATGTTTTTTAATTTACTGACATTGTATCAACCTTGCATTCCCAGAATAAATATCACTTGATCATGGTGTATGATCTTTTTAATGTGTTTCTATATTCTGTTTAATATTTTTTGAGGACTTTTGCAAGTATGTTCATTGTTCATCAGGAATATTGGCCTAAAATTTTCTTTTGTTATCTGGTTTTGGAATTAGGATAACGCTGGCCTCTTAAAAGGAGCTGGGGAGTCTTTCCTCCTCTTGATTTTTTTGGAATAGTTTGAGCAGGATAGGTATTAGTTGTTTTTGTTTTTCAGTTTGTTTGTTTTTTGTTTGTTTGTTTGTTTTTTAATGTTAGGTAAAATTCTCCTGTGTAGCCATCCAGGACAGGACTGTTGTTTGTTGGGAGTCTTTTGAATACTACTTCAATTTCATTAGTTGTAATTGGTCTATTCAGATATTCTGATACTTCCTTATTTAGTTTTGGAAGATTGTATGTTTCTAGGAATTTATCCATTTTGGACAGATTGTCAAATTTGTTGGCATATAATTGTTCATAATTATTTTTTTATGTTAACTTGTGTATTCGTGGTGTCATTTGTTATTTCTCCTCTTTCATTTCTCACCCTATTTATTTGGGTCCTCTCTTTTTTCTTGATCAGTCTAGTTACAGTTTTGTCAATCTTGTGTATCTTTTCAAAGCACCAGTTCTTGGTTTCATTGATATTTTGTATTGCTTTTTAGACTTTCTTTCACTTATTTCTTCACTTATCTTTATTATTTTCTTCTTCTACTCACTTTGGGCTTTGTTGGTGTTTTTACTTGTCCCTTTAAGTATAAACTTAAGTTGTTTATTGGAGAATTTTTTGTTTCTTGAGGCAGGCCTGTAATTCTATGAATTTCCCTCTTACGAGTAGTTTTGCTGTGTCCCATAGATTTAGCTTGTTGTGTTCTCATTTTCATTTATTTCAAGGTATCTTTTGATTTCTTTCTTGTAGGTATTTTTTAAAATAATGTTTTACAAAAATATTGCATCTATGATGTTGAAGTAAGAAGTCTTTATGATAAACTGAGACTGGGAGATTACATGAAATTGAAATATAGATACATTTTTGTTTGTAAAGTACATGAGGTAATTACTGATAACATAAATATGACATGTACATCTTTCTAGGTCACCAGTGGACCAAGGGAAACAACGATAGCTGCATAGGATTATATTCTGGTGTGAGGCTTGCTACAATGTGAATTAACTTATATGTTGCTTGTACATAGGGTAATGATGTCAGCATAATATAGAAGTCACATTAATGTATACGTATTTTTGCTACGCCATTAAGTTTGTATATAATCAAGTATTAGTAGTTAAACACAAAGTACACTAACATAGTTTATTACAGCATATTGTGGAGCAATATTCTACTATCCAAGATACTTGTGCACTTCAGTCTTCTACAAGGACCCATTTTGATCATATACTCTCTCAACCATGTTTTGTGCAACATTGCTTATTGTGGTTTATTTATATTGGAAATGTATCTTTTATAGAAAACTAAGGTAGTGTCTTTATTAGGATTATTTTTGCTAGTGAGTGATATACAGGCTTGTGATTGTATAAGCTTTGAATGCTTTGGCTTTATCCCTTTTTTCCTCATAAACACTATTGGTATTATGAATGTCACTGAAGGTGAAGTTCTCAGCATTGTTTATATTCCTTTACAGAACACATACCTCTCTTTTCAGTTCCTAGTGTCAAAAACACAGTTCAAACTAACTCAAAAATATGAAAAAGCATGAAATCATATAGCTGGAATGCTCAAGAGTTTTGCTGGCTTCCTGTAGCCATGAATTAAAAAAATATTTTTAGGTGTCTCTTTTTCTTCATTTCTTACCTTTACTTTTTTTCAGTTGACTTAAGTTTGAATTCAGGCTTTCTCTATAAGGCAAATTAATAGGAATTTTCAGACTATGGCTTGTTCTCATGGTGTCATGGTGTATATAAGTCTGGATTACTTTGCAGGAAAAAAATTGCAGTCAAAAGGGATGATTAAAGAGACTTAAATATGGTGGGTATCTGCAAATTTCAGGTGGGCTAAGAGACTGCTGCAAAGGATAATGAGGAACATGGCTCCCATGGAGGAGAATGGTTGCCCTCCAAGACTAAAGGAATAAGTGAAAGGACAGGCCAACAGAACCAGTGAGTACTGTAAATGTAAGAGGCCCACCAAAATGATTCTGTGGCCTTTGATAGAAAGACACAGCCCCTGCCAACTGCAATCCAAGGGGAGAGAACTGGGAGAATATATATTCCAACCTCTCTTCCTTCGTTCTCTCTAATCTTCTAGAGCTTCCCACGAGTTAAAACTGAGTATAAAAGAAACCAGTTGATGCAAGCCACAGAAGTCAGCTTCCAAGGGTAGAGAAGAAGGTGGAAATTAAGTATTAAGGGGAAAATGGAGAATATCCAGCATGCCCTTTTTATCCACTTGAGTAGAAAGATTGTTTTTCTTCCAGTAGCCACATGTGAATTTTAGGGAAAGCTCTCATTGTCCCTACTTGTACCATATGTCCACACTTGGTGGCCGGAGAAACTTAGTGTTCTGGTCGTGTTACTCTGTCCATGTGAATGTTTGGAGAGTGTGATTAGCAGCCTTGCCAAGAGCTCATGGATAGGGGATGAGTTTTTAACCACAACTCATTTTTTATTATGAGAAGCTAACAAAGTGTGAGACCAAAATGGTGGGCACTTTGTCTGGTTTTAAGACAGATTTCCCCCTACAGGTGACATAATCTAGTAGAGTCCAAGTCCTTTGCATTCAGAATCAAATGATTCATTTTTCCACAGAGGAAGAAGAGGAACATATACTAAGGGTATAACAGCATTAACCATAGCATTTTCCTTTGGGAAGATGAGCTGTCTCCTTTAAGGAAATGAGTAGTTTGTGGATGAAGAAACTGTCTCCTCACACCTCAGAAAGTCTTATAGCCTCAAAGTGTGACCCAACATCTGGAAAAGAATAGCTCATCAATAAATGTTTTATGAGATGGTTAATTATTAGAAATACAGTTTTCAAACTGTATTGTGTTTACAAGTCCCCAGGTAGTTGAGGAAAAAGAAAAATAACCTGCTTTGGACCAAATCTATACTCTAAATTCTTAAATCTTTTCTCCTTATTGAATGAAGATTTGTATTAATTCCAGATGAATACCAAAACTGGAAATAACTTGCTGTTAATACATTTATTTTAATATAATAATTAATGGTACAGAAAAAGATACAGTAGTTTGTACATACTATTCCAATATAAGTACTCAAACTGTTTTTCATGTAGGATCTGTTCCTTTGGTTTGATGGAAATAGTCACATAAAATTTCTTTCAAAATGTGAATAAAATGGACATCAAGCTGATTTCTCTCCCTGTCCTTTCTCTTTTCTCACAGTAATTTGTACCTCTGTAAAGCTTTTGAATGTCTTAGTACAGTCAGTTTCTCATAATTTCTTTTTTTATTATAAGAGTGCAAATTGGAATGTTTGAGGGGTGGAAGAACTGAGATATAGGAACTGCTAATAAAAATTTGGTACATCAGATAGAAGCCTAGAACACCTGCCCCATAAATGGTTGACTTGTTCCATTTCTCAAAAATGACTGTTCTTTTTTCCCTTTAATTTTCTTTTTTAAATTGTTGTCTAGGACTTACTTACTGTTTCAAGAGTGCTGAAGGTTTTCCATTTCAGATCCTCTAGTGAGACAGAATGTTCATTTCCCATAAAAGAAAATAGTCACATGGTGTTCTTTAAAAAAAAAACAAAAAACGAAACAAAACTCAGCCCCCATCCTGTTGTGAACAAAAGTCATTTAGTGGGTCCTTTTAGAGTTAAGCTTAGCAGGGGATGGTGGCCGCCTTCTTTCTTACCTAGAGCAACCTCTCTGTGTATAGTATTTGTTTTTAAGATGCTTTCCACTTTAGAGTAGAATATTTCAGCCTTAGTAAGAACCTAAAACAAAAAGCTGATGGAAGTGAACTAGGTGACATTTGTAGGCACTCTTAGAATAACTTTTAACCCCTCTCAAAGGAACATCTAAGGTTGAGAGATCTAACTAGTTTCATCCAGGGGAAAAAAAATGAAACAAAAAAACAAAACAAACTTCCAGGTTCTGTCTCTGTTGTTAAGAAAGAACATATTCCTCACCAGCATCTGTTGTCTCTTGTCTTCTTGATAATAACTATTCTAACAGGTGTGAGGTGATACCTCATTATAGTTTTGGCTTGCATTTCCCTGACAGTTAGTGATGCTGAGAATCTCTTCATGTGTCTATTGGTCATTTTGATGTCCTCTTTGGAGAAATGTCTATTTTTAAGCTTTCTTGTCCTTTTTTCCGAAATCAAACAAGAATGGACACATTCAAGATTGTATGGCCATAGAGCTTCTGTCCATTTTTAAAATCAATTTTTTTGGTTTTTGTTATTAAATTGACTGAGTTCTTTATATCTTTTACATATGACCTCCATATTTAATATATGGTTCCTGTAAACTTTCTCCCATTCTGTAGGTTGTCTTTTTATTTTGTTAATTATTTCTTCTGTTGTGTAGAAGCTTTTGAGTTTGATGTAGTCCTAATCATCAATTTTTTTCTTTTATTGTTTATACTTTTGTCATCATGCTCAAAATTAGTTTTGCCAAGGCCAATATTGATTAATTTCTTTCCTATGTTTTCTTCTAGAAGTTTTGTGACTTCAGGTTTTATGTTTAAAGCTTTGATTCATTTCAAGTGAATTTTTGTGAGTGGTGTAAGATAGGGATCCAATTTTATTATTCTGCATGTGTTTCTTCTGTTTTCCCAGTACCGTTTGTTGAAGAGACTATTCTTTTCCCATTGGGTATTCTTGGCTACCTTGTCAAATATTAGTTAATCATGTATGCCGGGGTTTAATTCCAGGCTCTCTATTCTGTTCCATTGGTTGATGTGTCTATTTTTGTGCCAGTACCATATTATTTGTATTAATATGAAATTGTAGTATAGTTTGAAATCTGAAAGTATAATGCTTCTGACTATGTTCTTTTTTTCTCAGGATTGCTTTGGCCATTGGAACTGTTTTTTATGTTTATGTAAGAAGTAGGGGGAGAATCGGAGTGATGGTGTTTAAGGATACAAACTTGTAGCAAGTGGTAAATAACCCATAGAGTCCTAATACACAGTATAATGAACATAGAAGATATTGTAGTATAAGTAAATAATGATAAATATTGCTACATTGGCAATTGTACTACTATATATATATATATATATATATATATATATATATATGTATCAGAGTAACATGTTTTGTACCTTAAACTTATAAAATGTTACATGTCAAATTTGTTCAGTTAGAAACCAGAAAAACATACTCTAACCATTCCAGAGGTAAGGAAACACTTTCTTCTACTTTTTAAACAAAAATTCTTACTCAGCTTTCTTTGTGGTCTCCCTTGAATTATTGAGATACTCTAATGACTTACTATTTTTTAATTACAGTAATCATTTTCCAATAAATATATTAACAATCACCGTTCCCTACACCAAGGATAGAAAGATGTGTCATAAAAGGAACTGTAAAACAAGAAAAAATAATTTAGTGAAGCCAGGACTTTTGCATAAAGTATGTAAAATATTTATTGATTTAAAGTCATACCAAATTTACTTTGGAAAGTTATTTTTATCATTTTGGTATTAATCAGTGGTGAAAGAATATTCCTCTACAATAAGCTGATTTGTGAAGTTAGTATCAAAATCTTGTGGGAATGAATTTCATCTTGTCATGTTAACCTATAACAGCATTATAACTGAATTATAATAATATTTAATAATTACTCAGTATTTTTTAATCTCAGTATGTCTATCAAAACCCAACAAAATAAACAAAAAAGATGCTAGAGTAAAATGTTAAATTCAATCCTATTGCTCCTATGACAACTGAATGGAAAGGAAGAAGTCCATCTTCCTCTTCTATGGATAAATTCACATAATGTCTTAGGATCTGCTTCCCCTGCGAGAGCTGCGTCACTGCAAGCATCAGTAAGATGCCCAGTCCCTGCCAAGGAGAGGTTTCTGTATAGGACTAACTGCAGCACTGGTGTGGGTGGGTGTGGTGGAGATATAGACCTTTCCCCCCAGGCCCCATTAGCTATCCCAAACTCTCACAATGGAACGGGAGAGGACATCTGTCATGGATGGGGTTCTGTGAGCCCATGAACCCTAACATAGTTTTGGTATGGTAAGTTACTGCCTATATGTCCATTTATCTGCCAGTTTATATCATATGTAAAGTCCTCACCTCAAGTTACTAAAGTTGTAAAATGTCTCCCAACTCTATGTGTTTAGAAACTCTGTGAAAGGATATTGATGCTCTGAGGGTTTTGAAATGTGTTTCCTTTGTTTGAGGGACTGCTATTTTATTGACTCATATCATTGTAGCTGATTAAATGTAGATCATGTTATTGAACATTCCCCAAGGTGCACGCTGTCGTACCACTTTTGTGGAGGACCTGTAAGAAGAATTTGAAGACTCAACATGGAAATTGATGGCCATTTTATTAATTACATTCTTTAGGGTAGTTAATGAGAATGAGATATATTTTCATATGATACCAAGGACTACAGAGGATCTTTTATTTTATGTTCCTGTTTCCATGTTACATATTTTTTATAATTGTAATGACAATTATAAAAAATGCATGACCAATGTATTAAAGATCCTTTCAGATTAATGTGGTGATAAAATAGTTGAATGGATTCAAGATATTAAAAAAAAAAAACAACGCTTTAAATACTTTACCTCTGATATCTCAGAATAATTCTGCTTTTGGCCACGTCTGTTGGCTTGTCAAATGCTGATTTGCTAATAGTCATAATAGTGTGAAACTAATTATTCACATACTTTTTTAAATCCTGGAAGCTAGAAGGAATTCATAAAGAGTGTCTAATTAATCTCCTTGTTTCAAGACAGCACTATGTCTTCTCTATTTGAAGGAGAAAGCAATTGTAATCTTCCTCTAATAGTTGGTTATGAGGTCAAATTTTAAAAACTATTCAATTGGAGAAAAAGAAACCTGGTTATGTTCATCTAACATAAAAACCACTTGTTGCTATTTTAAGTTCTGTCATACTTACATGTTAGTCTGCTGTATGTTATGCTAAAATTTCCAGGTTTGACTGATTATTGGGACTTTAATTGAATATGTATTAATTGAGTTCTAACTGGGTTTAGGATACATTAGGTACTTGTGATGAAGGGGAAGACAATGCAGTCATGGTTGACTTGCCCTCATCTACAAGGCACTGGAAGAATAGACACTGTGTACTGACTTAGACAAGGGCCATCTAAGTGCCCTGAGAGAGGTAGAAAGGAGATGCTGTTGAGATTAAACACTCCATAAATGTTCTTTGATAGTCAGATTTTTTTTAAATCACAAAAATATATAAATAAGAATACAGCCCTGGCTGGTGTGGCTCAGTGAATTGAGTGCTGGCCTGCGAACGAAAGGGTTGCCAGTTTAATTCCCAATGTAGGGCACATGCCTGGGTTGCAGGCCAGGTCTCCAGCAGAGGGCACGTGAAATGCAACCACACATTGATGTTTCTCTCCCTCTCTTCCTCTCTCTAAAAGTAAATAAATAAAATCTTTTTTTAAAAAAAGAATACACACTGTGGGTGTTAAAGAGAAAGATCACTAGAGAGTGTTGACATGTAAAACAGCACTGTAGTTCTTTCAGGTAATAGGTATGGCAGGAGGAGAAGGATGAGGATAAAGATGTGGTTCTTGTTATAGTTATTATTAAATGTAGCAACAGCACATATCTGAGTGTTCCTTATATACTCAAATGTATTCCAATAATTTTACATGCATTGACTCATTTCAGTCCTCGAAATAGCACTATGGAGTTGTTTCCTGTTTGTGTGGCCAAAGGAAAATGAGGTTTAGAGGTTGAAACTCACCTAGATTTGCAGTAGTGAAGAGTGATAGAGCTCACCTTCAGATCCAGCAAATCCTACAAGCATCAGCATACAGTTAAATTCAATTTTTCTGAATTGTAAGACTCAGAGAGGTCACCAATAGGAGTTCAGAGTGGAAACATTCTCTGTGGGCTGTGGTATATAAAACACTGCTCTCGGATCTGTGTGATATAGAGAGCACTCTTTAAAAGTGTGGTTTCTGCCAGTTGCGTTGGTTACTGTTATGTGGCAATATAAATATAAAACTTAAGAGTCAGCACTTCAGAAATGTCATGACAATTCGACAGTAGTTTTATGTCTGTTGGATGTAATAAAAAAGTTAGGCTTGTATTTTGCACTTTTTAAATGAAATACTTCTAGGAATTTATTTTTAGTGTGTTCTTTAAGTAATAACAGATTGGAACATTAAAAAACATATAGTTAGAGAGCCACCCATGTAGAATAAAGACACCCTGGTTTCTATTAATTTCTATTATCCTTTCAATGAGTTTAATATCTACCCAGTAAGACTGTTGCCGGATTTAAAAGCAGGAACCTATTAGCCAGCATCTAGCTCTGTATCTAGCACATGGTAGATTTTTCAATCAAACCTAGCTAAACAGGTTACCATGAGTCTAAAAGTCAAGAATTGATAAACAGCATTTTTATTGCATCTCACTCCAATGAACATTTAACAGTTTTGAAGCAGAACCTCCTTTTTTTTTTTTTTTTTTTAGCAGTGACTCCTTCAGCCTGTTTTTGTATTGTGATCCTAGGGGAGAGGCAAATGAGATTTATAAAGGTCTGCATCAGGGATTTATGCAGAAAGTTTTGAGAATTAGAGTCTAGATGGATTCAGATCAATCTTCTGCAGTAGACTACGGTGAAAATTGTTGCTTTAAAATGATGACTCAGGTGCTCAGAGAGTTACAGCTGTTTAAGGAAAGGTCCTGGAGCTCAAAGCTCATAACCCCACCAAAAAGAATCAGGGCAGGATTCTGAGCTACCAGGAGGCAGCATTTGCTGCTGCCTTCTGGGATTTCAACCTGATGTGCAGGTCAGTCTTGGAGGCCTGCCTTCTCTGTGGCTTCTGTGCCTTTGAGGCCCTTTTCTACCCTCCTTAGTTGCCTCTTGATCTCTTTTTCCTCTACAAAATTCCCTGCTTTTAGGAGCTGAATTTACACATATCTTTCATAGACTACTCTATAAAGAGTCTTTAATAGAATATTCTGGTACAAGCATCAACTTATGTCAGCATTCCTCTGTGCCACATGCCTGGAAGGTAGAATTCCCCTGTTAATGCTTCAAAATGACTTTTTCTGGCCATATCCCTCCATCCCAAATTCTGAAACTCTAGTGAAAGTAATCACATCTAGGATTTTAAAGTAGAAAAAAGAATAAAAGCTGCTAATTAAATGATTGTTTCATAAAGATTACTTGTGTGCCTGCTACACACAAGACTATTAGGCACAGGGGGAGTGCAAACTTTGGTCACTTATTCAGTCTTTATTGAGAAGGTCACTGTAATACACATTAAGAATAATCCTAAAGCATATATACAAGTTCAAGAAGAATAGACAAAATAAATACAAATAGAAGTTCTATTGTTTTCTTCTTGCACCCTCATGGGTCTCTGGAATACCCTTAGGCAAGTGTACCCTTCTGTAAAACCCCCTGTTCAATGATGAGGTCATACAGGTTTTAGGTAAATACATCATAAATGAAAAAATTGTGTATCACAAAACTTGCAGATAAAATAATATGAAATTATTGATGAGAGCTATTATTTTGAATGAAGAGGCTTCTAAGCATTTTTTCACAGAACTCTGTATACATCTAGCTCTGGAAATTAAAAACAAACAAATTAATATGACAATATAGAGATTAAGAGCAGAAATCAACAGACTTTTTCTAAAAATGTAAATGTGATTGTAGTAAATATGATTGGCTTTGCTGGCCATATTGTCTTGGTCACAACCAACTCACCTCTGCCAATAGCAGCATGAATGAAAGCAGACACAGGCAGTTCACTTAGACAGCTGGAGCTGGCTGTTTCTATCACTTGTGGCTGTATCTTGCTGAACACTGATTAGGAGTGCAGCCTTGGCCCTGGCCAGTGTGGCTCAGTGGATTGAGCACTGGCCTGCAAACCAAAGGGTCGTTGGTTCGATTCCCAGTCAGGGTACAGTCCTGAGTTGCAGGCCAGGTTTCCTAGTTGGGATGTGTGAGAGGCAACCAATAGATGTATCTCTTGCACATCGATCTTTCTCTTCCTCTTTTTCTCCCTCCCTTCACCTTTCTCTAAGAAGTAAATTAATAACATCTTAAAAAAACGAAGTGCAGCCTTGGGAATCACACCAGGAGATGAATTCTGGAGATGAATTCTGATATCAGTACCAGGGGTGTGGTAATGAGCCATGTGTGTAAACTCTCTGATCCTTGTTTTGCTCAGTGAGATTCTAGTAGGCATCATGTAGGATCTAGCTAGAAATGCAGAATCTCAGGCCCTGTCCAACATCTATAGATTTGGAATCTGCATTTTAATGGGTTCATTGGGGTATTTTCTTTGCAAATTATCGTTGGTGAAGCACTGTGGTAGATAATGGTGGTGGTGATAGTGTTTCCCTCATAAGGGTTGTTCAGTTGTGGGGTTGAGAGGATACTATTAAAGTACTTACCATAATGTGAGGACTAACATAATAATTCTCTCAATTTTTTGTTCACCAATACCTGCGTTAGGAATTCTCAGTGAGCTCAGAGTCTAGTAGGTTTAAGGAGGGTACTATATGTCATTGCCTTTGAATGATGAGTGGGATTTAGTCATACATTGTACTAGGGTCATCGCAGACAGTTTAACCAGTAAGTCATAGTTGTAGTTTCAGTAGAGAATAGTGTTTTTGTGAAATCAAGTAGTGGGAGAAATAAAGGCTTATTTTATTTTGGCTTTTTTTTAGTCCTTTGAGAATTATGCCTGTGGTAATTAGAATTAATAGATATTATCAGAATGGAATAACTTCTATCTTTGCAGTGGAAAGGTATAGAGAGATTATGTTTGAGAAACTTTTTAAAAAGACTTAAACCAAAAACTTATTTTTAGTTAATCAGAATTTAAGTAAACATGAATGTTTCATTCTTTTAATATTTGTTATATGATATATAGTAGTAATAAATTATATTTGCTATATCAATATAACCTAGTTTATAATAAAGTAATGATCCAGACCATCACTTGAATACCTCTTTTTTCTCTCAGAAGTGCACATTCTATAAAGACTGTCACATTGTTAGGTCACTGCTAAGTAAGGGTAAAAGGGAACATCTAACAGATTCACTTGCCCTCTGTGCCTCTTTGGTCAGATATTAAATGAGAATAATGCCTGTTCTTCTACAGATATTGTGAAGACAGATGATGAAGGTCACCATGCTCTTTAAAAGAGTGGCACTATATAAATCCAACATAGCATTAAAATAGAAATATCTTATTTTAACCTTTTAGACAGGCAGCAGTGACTATTAGAAGCAAAACTGGAGAACTGTTTAAATGACCAGTGAGTTCAACACAGTTCGCATTTTTTCTTTAAAAGAAATAATGCAAGGTAACTCAGGAATATATTTAATCAGAGTGGGGTGATTAAACATTACCCTCGGTAGGCTTTGAGTCAGTGTTTGAGTAAAAGTACCGAGGAGAGGGCTGTGAGGGGGCAGGAGGATTTGACTACTATAGAGATCTGTATTAAGATTAATCACTCTGTGATTGTAGGGCAGTTTTGAGGGGTTGATAAAACAGTACTTGAGAGATATATGTTGAATAAAGGCTCTGGAAAGTAATTTTCAAAAAAAAAAAAGTAAATTACAAATATGTTCTATACTGGTTTTGATAAATCTGCCCACATTGGAGTGCTGTGAAAATCCCAGGTGGTCATATCCATGAGAGAACCTTGAATAATTCCTGATATGAAGCAAGTGCTCAAAAAACGTTTATTCATTTGTTCCTATAGCTGAAAAGTCTGATGCCAGAGTTCATTTAATGAATGGCATTTATGTGAAACAAAGAGTTAATGGATTTTCTTAACACAACCGTCCTAATTCTTTCTACCCATTATACCCAAGCTTCTAAAAAGAATTGTTCAACAACATCTCTCGGTTGTCCCTTCATCACATTTTTTTAGAATGTGTCTATTTCTTCCTCTCCCAGTCATTCCACAAACCTCTCCAAACAACTTTTTTCTCCACAGAGTTCCAATAAAAATGTGGTCGCCCACCACTTTGGTATTTTCAAGGTCAAAAGACATTTTCTGAAGCCTAATCCTTTTAAGTCACTCACCTTTTTTGGCACTGTTAAATATTTTTCTCTTCACGAAACACTTTTCCTTTGGATTCTGAAATACCAGAGTTTCCTTCTGTCATGTTTGGTCCTCTGTCTCCTTACTGTGTTCTCTTTGCTTTAGAAATGTCATTCATAGTTGTGAAGTTATTGACCAGCTGTACCATGACAAGTCCAAAATGTAGACCTCTCAGTGAGATTTTCATTCCAAGCTTCAAACTGATAGGCAGTGCTTTTTACTTGGCTACTTTCTCAGCTGTTTTATAGACAACTGACATGTAACAAGTCCAAACTAAATTCCTGAACATTGTATGATATTATTCATTATATACTGTATTCTCCTATGACTATAATATTCCATTTTAGTTTTTGTTTCATCTTGTAATTAGACCTTAAAATATATTCTTTCCCCTCCACCAAACTATAAATGGAAGCTTTTTTTCTTATTTTTTAATTGTCCTTATGTGACCTATACCTATATAAGCACTGACTTATAATTGGAACTCAAATATTTAGCAAATGAATTAGTCTACATCAATGAAGCAAGCATATGCTAAGTTACAGAGTCATGAAGAGTTGATTTGGATGCCTAGGCATTCACTCATACCTGTGTTATTTTAGGTAATGATATATCTTCTCTGAGTGTTCTACCTGTCATCTTAGTACTGTTAAAAAAACCCAGCTACAGTAGGGGTCTTATAAGGATATGAATTATGCCAGATAGTAAGTGTTGGCACACTGTATACTATAGAAGCATATTAAATGATTGTATGTTAATTTATCACTTCTTTTCTAAGACTATATTCATTTTTTTCACTTATTGATCCCAGTTACTCCACGCAAGATACTGTCCCAGGTACTGAGAAGGCAGCTGGAAACAAAATGGGCTATATCTCTACTCTGTGATTAGTTATATTTTCATAGGAGGAGATGGTAAATACATTTACTAAATTTCAAATTATTCTCTGTGAGTGCTAAGAGTAAAAACAAAGGCTGTTCTGATAAGGTGCCGTCTGACCTTGCCAAGGGACTACATCATGCCAAAATGTGGAGTGTGATAGTCGTAGGCAGAACCACCAGCAAAAGAAGCAGCACTGAGGTGAGCATGTGCTTGGATGTTGATGGGATATCCTCTAGTACAACTGGAGAAAAATCAGTGATTTTTAGGGAGATAGGAGGCGATGTCAATGCTGTAAGGTCTTTCAGGTCATGGTAGAGACTCCAGATACTCCTTTCTGTATGTGATGGAAACTAGGCATAGATTTTAAGCAGAGGAGTAACACAAGTTGACTTACATTTAAAACAGATCATCAGGGCTACTTTCTGGAGGAAAACCTCAGGGAAACAAGGGCTGAAAAGGGAAACCAGAGAAGAGCCTATGAAATCTAGGCAAGATGTCATAGAGGCTTAGTATGGGATGGTCATTCTCAAGGATGGCTCTCAGAACAACATCAATATTAATCACCTGCCCCCCTCCCTTCTCTCCTTGCAAAATCTCTAAATTAGAGTCTCTAGAGGTAGATGGGGCACAGAAATGTGTTGTAACTTCCAGGAAATACTGATGCTCATCAGCCTTTGAGAATGACTGCTCTTGGACATTACTAGTTTTGAAAGCAGTAAGAAGTGGTCAGATTACTGATATGTGCTGAAGCTAGAGCTAGTTGGATTGATTGATGATTCTTCGTGAGGTAAATATGAGAAAAGAATAATAATGAGATTTTTGAACTAAGAAAGTGGTGGGATCAACTTACCACATGGGATCACTTTAGTTCTGGGTATATTCATTTTATGTGTCTATAAGACATCAAGGTGGGGCTGTTGAGTAGGCAGTTAGACCTTTGTCTGGAGTTCTTCTATTTCTCCTTAATAAATCTGTTTAAGTTGTTATATAGAGGTTGATATATTACTATTCTATATTTCTTATTTAAGAAGTGCAAGTAGAACTATCTGGGGAAGCATTTTAAAAATTGGTTCAAAAAGAAAAGTGAATCTTTAAATTTTTCCCAAGACTAATTCCTTCAACTTGTCATATGCTGTAAATCATCTAATAGAATCTCTTAAATGACTAAGTATTTTTTAATAAGCCCAGAAATTAAAATCACTCCATTATTACTTTGAAAGACAAAGGTGTCATGAGCATTTCATATTCTCAGATAGTACTCAGTATCTAATTTAAGAGCTTGTTGAGGGGCTGGGTTGCTTTAAAAGTTCCTAGAGTGGCATTTTTATAGAGATACTATCAAGGATCCTAATAATCTGTGAAATCTGTTTTACATTAGACCTTTTCAGAATCTGCTAGTCCTAATTTGCACCAATCAATTTAGTTTTGAGCAGCCCAGGCTCCAAGTTATATTGCTAATGTTATATAATTTCTTGGTTTGTAAAATTCAGATACTTTAATTATGTATAATGTTATCCATTTTCTCCATTGGTTGAAATATATTTTCTTTCTATTTAAAGAAAAAGTTTGTCATTTTTCAACTAACACTATGCCGGAATTTTTAAGGGATACTGGGTTTTTTTTTAGATTTGTTGTAGAATTAACAATCTAAAGTAGTGGCATTATTCTCTAATTATAAAGAAGAATAGTTGCATAATTCTTTCCTGAATTATGATTTTAATATATTTTGATGCTCTAGAGTTTCAATTGTAGCAAACTTAAAAGAAACTGCTGGAAACTAGAATGAACTTTAGAGCTATTTACTCTAGGTGTCTTGGAAATTAAACAAAAATCTGTTTACTTCAACTTCCATTTTTGCTGAGTACTCCAGTAGGAACTGAGTCGTTGGCATAACAGGTAGTAACTATTAAGAAAAAATCCTTGGGGGACTTTAGTGGCCCCTTTAAGCCTCTAACTAAGGAGACAAAGAGCTGGCCAAAATATCTACTTCTTGTCTAGATGTGGAATATACCCAGTCAGCAGAAACATGGATCTTGTTCAGTTGTTTGAAGTTATTATTTATTCAAACCCAACAGAAATGTCACCACACTTTAAAAATGCAAATTTATGAGTCAGACATAAAAGTGTGTGATATATAATAATGAAATATCAAATCATTAATAAAATAATTAACAAATATTTTAAATATCTTACATAATAAATATTAATGAAATAAAGCATGTGATAAATATTGTTATCACAAACTTTGATGCCATAACAATAATGATATGTCTTGAGTTTATAAGGATAAAGTTTCTTCCTGGGTCGAAATTTGCTAAAATTGTTTCTTTGAAAAAAGATCCTTTGATCCTAACATGTGTAATAATTATTAATGGTGTGTGCTTGTGAGTGTTCATAGTTCCTGATTATCCTCATGTGTTCTTCAACTGGGCTGTACTCTGCCCTGTAACTTTTCTATTCATATCTAGGTTAGCTCAGAGCTGCTTCAACCTGATATTAGGTGCTCTCTTTGATGACTGTCATTCAATGTACAGGAAGACTCAGAAGTGATGTTTGTGAAAGTGCTTCAGGTGATGAATGTTTTGCACACCTCTTCCATGGTCTTCTCTGCTTCTTTAGACATGAAAAAGCTCAGTTTTAAGTTGAGTTGGAAACGTGAACATCTGTAGCAGGAGTGTTTTGTTTTAGAAGTGAGATGTCAGAATGTTAACCCATGGTGTTTTAGGTGGAAGGTGTGTCCTAGCACAGAAAATGGGCTGTGGAAATGGTCTGCTGTTTTATAAACATCAAATGAAGTTTTCAAATAATATTGTGTTGGTCAAAAATCTATTACTTTTTTTTTTTGTACAATGGCTCTAGTAGTGCTTAGTTATCTTTAACTTCATTTGAAAAAAAATTGCTAGATTGTATTGTGACGGCTGTCATATCAGCATGCATTTAAAAAAATATCAAAATTGGTGAACTTTTGTGCAGCCATTTTAATATTAAAGATGGAAGAAGATGTTCAACATTTTTGGTGTAGTATGCTTTATTACTTCAAGAAAGGTAAAAATTCAACTGAAATGCAAAAGAAAAAAAAGATTTGTGCAGTGTATGGAGAAGATGCTGTGACTGACCAAACATGTCAAAATGGCTTGTGAAGTTTCTTGGTACTATTGACATTTTTGCCAAATAATTCTTTGATGTGGGGCTGTCTTATGCATTGGAAGATATTTAGCAGCACCCCTGGTCTCTACCCACTAGAAACCAATAGAGGGAGATACTCAAAATATCCAAATCAATAAAGTTACTGGTGAAAATGAAAACTATGTCTTTTATTTTATGGAAAAAAAACTAAATGGACTTTCTGGCCAATGCAATATAATAAATCACTAATAACAAACCTTTAAAAACAGAGGGTGGTATCTTATATTGGACTTCTTACAAACTTTCTCAAAATGTAAGGCTCTCTCTTGATTGATTTATTTAGAGGAACAAAACACAATTTAGAGAATACATGGTAGCCTGAAATTACTTGAAACAAGGCTCATTTGGAATGCTTATAGAGGTTATACAACAAGTACAAAGAAACATTAGAAAGAAAAATTAAGATAGGTTTGATACATACTCATGAAAATATCACCTCACAATTATAGGTACTTGGTTTTAATCTAAACATGTCTCCAAATTCACTTTACAAAGTATAAAATTGTTATCTTGTAGCAATCATGATTATACACTTATGGAGCAAAAAAAGTGATGCATTTTATTATTATTAAATTCCGCATTTAAAATTGAGATAAACTTTTCAGGAATAGTATTATATGCACATTAAATAAAAATTATATCTGCAATATGGAAGAAATATAATTTGCTTCAGAAAAATGTATTACAACATATGTTCTAGTGAAGACAAAGAGGCTAATGTTGAAGGCTCAAGTAAATTTTTCAGTAAAATAAAATTGTTTCATGAATCTTGGGCAGGAAATTAATAAAATTTATAAATAAACCTATATATAGCCCTTATAAAAGTATATGTAATGTATATATTTGTATTAAACATATTGAATATTCAACCTTAGCTAAATAAATATTACATAAGAATCTATTTCATATACATGCACACACGTGCATGTGTGTATAGCACATATAGTCAAAGTGGCTAAACATATTTTGTTTTATTAAATTAGAGCTTATAAGGAAAAGATAAGATCGTTTTAAATTTGTGCGATTTTTTTTGGCAGAGATGGTGCTCCCTTACTGCTAGCCACATTTTATCTCTCGGTATGTATAGTTTACACTGCTGCATTCCTTTTTAAAAATACACATGTCCCTTGGGAGGACAAACATAGAGTAGGAATCCTTGAAAGCAATGCTTTCTTTTTAATAATCAGTTGAACATTGAGTATATTAGTTTTGCTAGGCAAAGTAGTAGGGGGATACATGATCTTTTTGAAAAAATAAAAGAAATTGGAACTTAATATTCGCTTAGCCACTACAGAGTTTAGGTTTGTTACCATTGCTATTAAACTCTTTCTTTAAATGTTAAGTGAGAATGAAAACTGATTACCTCATTTATTAGGGAAATCCAAATGGATACACAATAATAGAATCTTAGGGATATAAGAAAGCCTACCAAACTATCTCAGCCAATCCTCTTCAAACACTTTCTTCAACATTCCTAAAATGTAGTTGGCAAAAATTCTTCCTTACTTTTCCAGTGATAGGGAATCTACTTTCTAAGCATCCTATTTATTAGACAGACCCTCACAATGAGCCAGTGCAGCCGCCTTTTTAACTGTAACTGGTTGGTCCTAGTTATGCTCATCAGAGCCAGACTGACCCTATGGAATAAATGTCCTACAGTTCACATCTGCTTGAATATTGAATTTATCTAGAATGACTATCCCAAGTAACACTTTATCAGAATAAATACATATGTGTGTGAGGCTGTGTGTTTATAAATAAATCTTTATGTGTTTATAAATATACATCTTAGAATTTATAAAAAGCCCTATGAGTTAGTATTCTTCTTTGTAACCATAGGTCAGTCAAGCTAGGTTGAATATGAGCAATCAGGATATTTCTGTTCAAGTAGAAGACTACATGAGAACATTGGGTTTCTGGAAGGAAAAATGCAAGGGATATATAGAAAAGAAAATATTTCCAAAGACATATTTCAAATACTTTGTGGTAGCTGCCCAATACCCTGGTGAATTCTGTGCAGATAACTTGATTTGAAGGTCTTGGGACTGGCAAATGGATGTTATTCTCCTGTTCGATGCTTTGTTCATTTTTCCACAACAGAAGCTCACAAGGAAACTATCCAGCTATCCAATTAGATGAACAGAAAGCTGCAAGTCCTTAGCATGTATCACTGAACTGAAAGAAATAAAGGGTTGTCCCATTTTTTTCACTTTCTTGTTATCCTGTGCAAAAGAAAGATAAAATAGGAAGAGGAAAGATCCACACTCAAGAACTCAGGAGCAGAATCTGCTTCACGTAGAGGTCACTCTCAGGCCGGTGACTGTGGTCAGGCGGAGGAGCCCATGCTGCTATTTTTGTGGCTAATCAGGATTTCAGTCTGTTCAGCTGCCATTCTGGGGCTTCTTTCCAGCAGTAAATAGGGGTGTGAAACACTTGCCTGGATGAGGCAGTGAGTGCTAAATGCAGGAGGACGCTGCAGGGGCCAAAATACAAGTCAATAGAAGAAAGTGGAAAACTCTCACTTTTATGTTTAAGGGTCCTTAAAAATAACCCCAACGTATCTGATTGATAGGCATGCCTTTTCTTCTTATGATTAAGAGATCTCTTTAAATATTTAAAATATTTAGTTTATCAAGAGATAAATATTTAGTTTATCTAAGTTTGCTAGATGAAAACCTTCCTGGAAGATTAAACTCTGTGGAACATATCCTTCTGTTCCTCCACATAAACAGTTCTTTTAATTTCATTAAGTTTGGGGGATGCAACTAATGATAATATCTGATGTGTATCCAGCTCTCTGCTAAGTGAATGCTTATCTTCATACTGGAACTTTTTTATCCTAACTAAAAATGTATTTAGAGCTATCATGACCTTTTTCCAATTTATAGCTAGGACAAAGACAATTTTATTTGCAACTGAGAAAAGAAAACTTTCAGGACCTAGGCACTTGAGAAAGATAGCCAAGGTAAAAGAAAGGCATAGACTTTTCAATATCTTTATTTCTTCTTAAGTTGATCTATAGAACCAAAATTTTAAACACAATTATAAGGCAATACTCTGTTCTGAAGCCCTGAGTCCAGAGATGAAAGAGATTCAGTGAGTGAATGAATGATCTCAGAGCTGAAGGCTTACAGGAAAGATGTTTTATAGATGCAATACAAGGAGTCTGTAACATTAGGATTTATAATATTAATTTCCTTATTGGCAATGTATAAGTGACACATTGCCTACCTATTTCAAAGGTTGTAGGAATTAAATTATTATATAAATGTAGAATTACTTTATTAGAATTGATACGAAAGCACTCTACTAGTGGGCCAACATTAGCTAATACTTATGAAAGACAACATAGTCAGTTGGCAAAATAATGGAAAAATAAATGTGAGTTATGCAGTCAGACAAGGCTGGATTCAGTGGCACTTAATAACTGTGTGTCCTTCAGCAAAGCAGTTAACATCGTTGACCCTCACTGTTCATAGCTATCAAAATAATAATGACAACCTCTACTTAACAGTTATACTGGGGAGATTAATATAGAATACCTAGCAGTAAATCTGTGGTGATTCATAGCAGTTAACAGTCATTGCCATGACTCAGTCCAGTTGCAGAGGGTTTAGCACCCTTTCCCCACTCCTGGACCGTAGGCGTAGGCTGCCCTGCAGAAGGGACTCATGCTGGAAGAAAAAGCCCGTCCTTCCTTTCTTAACAGTTGCCAAAATCTGGGATGTATGTGAAAACTGGTTGCCAAGGGGGACATTCACTCTAGTATACCGTGAAGGAGAAGCTCAGAGGGTTTTCAAATTAAAACATCTCTAAGTAGCAAACTAAAATGGCTTATGAAGTCAATAACTTGAAATTTAAGTGAAATGTAAAAATGATTAAATGGTACATTGATTAGAAATGGTTATTTACCCAGAATGAGGTGTTTTGTTTTGTAACGGCTATTTTTGGGCCAGTGATGATAGGGGGGCAGAGATCATATAAATGTGTGGCCTTGGAAATTTCACAGAGTTTTTACATTTAAAAACTGAATGTGGGTTATTGAGTGAATCTCTTTGTTTATCTTTCCACCTCTAAAAGTCCCCCAAAGCTGCAGTGGATCCAGCAGGTTTACTGATTTCCCCCTTTCCATAGGAGCACCGGTGCTGCCAGTGGGAATGCCGGGCCCTGGTGGTTCGTGTGACGCCCCTTCATTGCCCCGCACTTGTGATGTAGACTGGAGGATCAAAAACATGCCTAGGAGAGTAAAAATTGAAGGCAGTGAGTGAGCATTAGGATAGTTGATATAGCTCTGAATATGATTGACATTCAGAAAGGAAGGTGTCAATGTGGATTGACTAGTAAATTTTGTTCAAACCTTTGGAAACTAAGCCATATCTTTGAAGACCTTGTGTCTGAATTATCAGAAAAGATGAAGATCTGTGCAGTCTTCCCACCACCAAGAAAAAAAGATGGATGGAAGTTGAAAAATGACTATATTTCAAAAATTGCTTGGAGACAGGCCTGAGTAATGATGAAAGACAAAGATAATTGCTTAAATTAATATTGAATTAAAAAGATGTATTATAGGGGCTGCAGAATTTTCCCTTGTTTATGAATAGACAGGTGATAAGTAAAATTTGAGAGTGTAACTTTATAATGAGAATTTATGTTTTTATTGTTGTATATGTGTGAAAAATGGGCAGCCACTGAGAAAGTTTAGTCTGAAAAATTAGATTGTGGACTCGAGAAAGAGAAGTATGGACACAGAGGTGTGTTAGAAAGCTGTAAGAGTATAATCTTGGCTTGAGTGACCTGGTATTAAATTTGGGATGGATGGGGGAGATATATGCAACAAGTAAGAGTTTCAAGAACATGGTGTTCTTTCTAAATGCTAAAGTGTTCCCAACAATGATGCCATTAGAGGACTTTAACTTCCTCTTCCTAAATTGAACATTTTGACCAACTGCCACTCAGCTCTGATAACTGTCTAATTCATTGATATTGCCTAATTATCCTTATAATGTCAATATGCAATTAACACTTTTAATTATTATTACCATGGAAAGTTGATAGTATTTCAGGCAGAGGATTTTAAAAATATTAGATTTCAGTAGCCTATATACAGAGAACTCATTTCTGCCATTTAATATCTTTAAGGAACTCAGAGTGAGAACCAGTCATAGGTAATAAAGTAAAAATAATTGAAAGAAGAAACTCTTAAGATTGCCAGAGTGATCCTGTGTCATAGAGGGGCTCTAACTCAAGGTCAATAATGAATCGTTGAAGTGCTTAAGAAATCATTTAGCTCCTTCAAAAAACCTTAAACTATTATGGGATCCCATTACAGAGCTTTTTCAAATAACTGTTTAAGAAAATTACATGGAGGTTAAGAAATATATTTGAATAGTGAAGGCACACTAAGATGAACTTTAAAAATGACTCTAAATGATTAAATTTGGCTCTAAATGATTAGTGTATAAGTGTGTCTGAAACGATTGAATGTCCCAATATACTGACATTGAATATTTCCTATTTTGGAACACTCTTTGGAATTTACATTATGTACACATTTATGGATGTAAATTTCTCATCTTTGCATTAGGGTAGAAGAATTTTGCAAGTTAATAGGTATAAAAAAGATCCATCTGTGGGTCCAGCAGTGTCCTGCCAAAGGACCTATAACAGAGCAACCAATGAGGTTGTTAAATGTTGATAACTAAAGGCACTGTCTTGAGATTAAACATCCTCTAAGTTTCTCTAGTAACATAAGCAAATACCACTGCAGGTAGCAGAATCACAGAACATCATTTCTACCATTTGACAGAAGATATTTATCATTTTCATCAAACACAACCCATGAAATATCATGTAAATGGCTGCAAAGCGCATTATGAAGTTCCTCCTGGTGCATTTACCCTAGTCCATTTTGAAAACTTCCCTTTCTACAGACATCAAGAAATGACCTTCTTGGCAGTGTCTGCTTCCTTTTGGATTTGCGCTTTCATCCAGAATCCCATTAGCTCATTAAATCATTTATGTGCAGGAGGGGAAATTCAGTAGTTAATACAAATTCTCACAATTTGTTTTTGTTATGTTCTATCTTTTTGAAAAAAACCCCACATTTGAAGTAAAACCTATATAAATAACTTAAAGTCAGGCATTTAATGCCAGGAATGAATGTTTCTGACAATATGATACAGACTGAGTTTAAAGACTTAGAATAACTTTAGAAGCTCTGAATGATATAGGTTACTTTATATAAAGTTTTTGCATCAGCACACTGTAGGAAAGCTTTTTCCTGACCAATTTGCAATTATTAAATTCAAAGCAGTCACATGGGGGCATTTTGCTACTTGGGACTTCAGTTTCCTCCTTTGTAAAATGTAAAATGAATAAAGTGAAGATTTTTTTTAAAGCTATAACATAAAGGAATTGATGATACAATGATACATCAGATCAGAATCCAGTTACAAATTGCTGAATCAAATTTTTTAATGGCTGATTAGCTACCATCAGGACAGACCTTCTTTATATGTATAGTTCCTTATTTGATCTTAAATTAGACATTTTGGTTGCTCTACCCATAATATTGAGAGCAGAGGTTTTAGTTACAACATCTTGATTTACGCTAGGATCCACTATTTTTTAGTTCTGTGTCCTTGGATAGTGGACGATCTTTTCATACCTCTGTTTTTATATAAAATGGTTTATTGTAAGTTTTAAATAAGATAATGTATGCTAAATGATTGAATGATGGCCAATACTTAGTAAGCATCTAAATGTTAGGTTGTATTGCTTATTCTTTGTGCTGATGTTTTCAGTTGCCGTAATCTTTGAATATGGGCATCCAGTGCATTCATAAGTCACTTGGGATCCTGAGGGAGCTTAGGGGGCTCTGAGACTACAATGCCCAAGTGAGAAGACCTATTAACATTTATGAAAAGGATGGCATCATGTTTACAAAAGGCTCACTGGATTATTTGGGGTTGACTAGAAGGTGGCCCCTTTTCTATTGTCTCCCAATATTAAGCTTCAAAGAAATTACTGAATTTTTAAACTCTGATTTAGGAGGGATATGTAGGACATTGCCAGTCACCTCTTTTGCTTGCAGGCTTTAAGCAATTAAAATATTTTTAATTTCCCAGTCAGACAATTAAGACCAAGTTTGCTTAATAGATTTTTCTAAACTCATGAAGACCGATAGTGATCGTGAAGGTAAATAATACTGTGTTGATGGTATGGGTGTGTGAGTGTACAGATGTGTCTGTCTGCTGGGCAAAAGAGGAAATCCTTATACTCTTTTCTTTAGTTGTTTTGCTTTTTAAAATTTAAGATATTGGAACCAGGTGGAGAGTTTTATATTAAACTTCAAGGAGCTCCTGTGAGCACCTACTGTGTACCAGGAGATGGTGGAAATGTTGTCACCTTTGTTATCCCATTTGAAGTAATGTAGTTAGAGACTAGCAACCTGAGAACAATTAGCTCAAATGTAAGAGTTAAAAAATACAACTGTATTTATGGGATAAAATTGAACATGTGTTTTTGGTTTTTGTTATATACTAATTAGACTTCTTATCTCACCATCTTGTTATTGAATTCTTTAATGATTATCTTTCGTTTATTTATCCAACACCAATTTATTGAATGTCTACTCAGCTCTCTTCTAGATGCTAGAGGTACAGCAGGAAATGATATAAATAAGTTTGTTGCCTTCAAAGGACTTTCATTCCAGTAGAAGAGACAGCCAGTAAACAAGTAGATAACTAACTTAATGTCAGGTAGTGTTGAGGGCTCTGTAGACAAATAAAGCAGGCTAAGAAAGCATAATTCCTTAAAACACAATAAGTATGGCAGTTATCTTGTTCAGTCCTTTATGTTCAATTATCTAACTGACTGTGGAGAGTTCAGGCATACCAGGGTTGTACCAGATTATGGTCTAATAGCTTTTGCCTCAAAAAAAAATGAACCCAGAAAAAAGAGAAACTTAGAAGATCTCCCAAGCCATTCTTGTGTGTTAACAGGTAGAAAACTAAGAATTAACTTGATGAAGACCAAAGAGTCAGATAATGGCAAAACTGGGCTTAAAATATGTCACCTATCTCCCAGGTATGATATGTTTGTTTTCTGCACCAGATGGACTCCCATCTGGGCTACACTTCTGCCTATACTTAATGATTACATGAAAAACTTTAAATAGTTTTTGTAGGCAATGTAATTAAAACTCCAGGCTACAGAATATATATTTTGGCTCTGCTCCCTCTTAGCTATGTACTAGTGAGTTGTAGCAAAAGTTAAAGTTCCTGAGCTTCCTTTTCATAATTTGTAAAGTAGGAATAATAAAATGTATTAAATGTACTATATATTTTAGAAATTAAATGAGTTCATACATGTAAAGTCACTTTGCACATAACCTAACACAGAATATTGTTAATTTTATCTCCTAACACAGAATAACTTTAAAAATTATCACATCTTTATTTCATCAAGGACTCATAATTAATCAATACATTGCAGTATTCAGCACATAGGGAACATTTATTAATGTTTGATGAGGATACAAAAGCAGTACTTCAATAAAAACCAAAATAATTTTTTCTTAAATCTGGGGAGTGAAGTTTATCCCTATTGCTTTAGTTTCTTGTCCATATCCCATAATATATTTTTTGGTTGCTGTTAGTATTTAAGAATCTCTTGGTCTCTAGCATTGAGTTTCAGTAATGATCAAACTGGTAAATGTAAGGAAAAGATGTGCTGAAACTAAAAGGGTTTTTCACTTTAAGCATACTTCAAGAAGTTATTGATTGTTGTTAAACCCCTTAGAAGAAAGTAAATAAATTATCCAACTGATGGAGAAAGGGAAGCATAAGTCTCCAGATTCTACTCTTTAATTCTGATTACTAAGTCACTTGCCTTCATCTATAAACTCATTAATTTAATATGTCTTACTTTCTTATTCAAAGCATTCCTCAGTGAGAAATCATCACCAAAATGATGGCCTTTCTTTAAGAAATGATCAAGTTTAATACCGGTCATTTTGCTTTCTCTCCAGTTGCTTTGACTATTTCTTTTTTTAATATCTATTTTATTGATTATGCTATTACAGTTGTCCTATTTTTTTCTCCCCTTTACTCCCCTACATGTTGCACCCCTCCCCCCACCAACATTCCCCTCTCCCCTTAGTTCATGTCCATGGGTCATACATATAAATTCTTTGGCTTCTCCATTTCCTGTACTATTCTTAACCTCCCTCTGTCCATGTTGTACCTACCAATTGTGTTTAAGATTCTCTCCTTATCTTTAATCTTGGGTAATGTGATTATGCTGTGCCTTGGTGTGTGCTTCCCTGGGTCCACCATCCTTGGGACTCTCTGAGCTTCCTGGATCTCTTGGAAGTCTATTTCCTTGGCCAGATTGGGGAAGTTCTTCATTATTTGTTCAAATAAGTTTTCAATTTCTTGCTCTTCCTCTTCTCCTTCTGGCACCCCTATGATTTGGATGTTGGAACATTTAAAGTTGTCCCAGAGGTTCGTAAGCATCTCCTCATTTTTTGAATTCTTGTTTCTTCCTTCTGCTCTGGTTGAATGTTAATCTCTTCCTTCTGCTCCTAGTCATTGTTTTAAGTTCCAGTTTCCTTGCCTTCACTCTTAGTTCTCTGTGTATTTTTCTTTATTTCACTTTGTGTAGCCTTCACTTTTTCCTCCATTTTGCGACCATACTCAACCGATAAAGTGAGCATCCTGAATACCAGTGTTTTGAACTGTGCATCTGATAGGTTGGCTAGGTTTACTGCTTAGTTTTATCTTTGGAGTTTGACCTGTTCTTTCATTTGGACCATATTTCTTTGTCTCAGCACAGCTGTTACATTGGGAGGGGCAGAGCCATAGGTATTCGCCAGGGTGGGAAAACCCAGGTTGCTGCTTTGTGACACTGTATGTGGGGGAGAGGTCTGAGAGGGAACAATGCTGTTTGCTCAGCTCTCAGTGGCTTTCAATCACTTCCCCTCTACCCACAAGCAAATTGGGCCTTTCCATTGCTGATTCCAAGGTTAGGGGTTTGTGTAGGTTCTAGGACCCTGTGGGTCTCTACGAGGGACTTTCCTGTGAGCCTGTCAGTTTCTCCTGCTGCCACAACCTGCACAGGGTTTGCCTCCAGAGATTTTGGGGCTTTCTTTGCCTACACTGGAATGCTGGGTTGCATGGTCTGTCTCACTCCCAAGGTGTTCCTCTTGGCTTATCCACATGGAAATGTGGGACTGCCCCATCTGCCAGCTACTGCCTTACCCACCTGGTCCTCTAGCCACCACCTTGCTGTGTGTCCTCTCTGCCCTGGCTGCCCATCTCTGCTCCTCCTACTGGCCTGAGTGAATGGTTCTTCTTTAACTCTTTGGTTGTAGGACTTCCATACAGTTTGATTTTCTGGCAGTTCTGGTTATTTTTTGTTTTTAAATTTGCTGTTGTCTTTCTTTTGATGGTGCAAGAAGGCAAAATGTATCTACCTACACCTCCGTCTTGGCAGGAAGTCTGCTTTGAGTATTTCTTTTGTATTTACGATGAGAACTCATTTGCACTGAGCATGCACATTCTGGGGAGCCTGGCATTTGGCACGATGCAAAGCACACTTTCTCACCCATTGCTTGACAAATAAATCAGTGTTTTCTATTCTATGTTTGATAGACATTTTTCATATTTCATATGAAATATATTTTGTGTTATCTTCATAGAATACAAAGATGAGAAAAAACACAATTGTCATGAAGAATGGGGACAGCATGGTAGTTTCAGAGGAAATTAACTCTTGTGTGTCCACTTAGCCATATTTCTTTTTGGCTGCTGTTTATTTTTTTTTTACCAACTTCTCTTTTCATCCTTTAAGATGCATATTATCTCAAGGAAAAGTAGAAGACTTATTAAAAACACAAATTACTACTAAAATAAGCTTTACCTATAAAAGTAAGCAGTGTGTAATTTTTGCATAAAACTCTAGAATATACAAAATTAATGTATGGTGGAAATAATCAGAGTAATGGTTGCTCTGGGGCTTTGGGAGAGGGGATTATAACATTGGTGTGATTGTAATGTTATATATCTCTTGGATTATACAGGTGTATACATTTGTCAGAACTCAAATGTCTCTTTATTTTGGCTGTCTCTTTGCATTTGTTTTCTGTGTATTAGTATTAGGTAAATCTGCTATGTCTTCCAATCTTAATATGGTGACCTTAAGTAGTAGATGTCTCGTGTGGCTCAGTGGAGCAATTCCCCTGATCATCTGATTGAGTTGCACCAGGAATGTCCCTTGTGTTTATGGTGTTAGCCTTCCTATTGTAGTTGAGTCTTGATTGCTGTAGGCTCATTTGTGAGTGGGGTTAACCTTCAATCTGGGAATCAGCCCCAACCACAGTGTATAAGCCGCTGAATGAGGGCTGACCCCTGCAGCAGAATTGGCCCCAGCAGGGTTTGGTGCCTTCTGGGACCTCCCTTTGGATGTGCTGCTCAATATTTGCGCTTTTCAGTGTGTATGAATCTTACATGAGTTTTTAAAAAAATGTTAACACTAGTTAATTATACACATGTTGAAATATTTAGAGGAAAATATACTGATGTTTACAGGTTACCCTGAAATGCATAAAAAATAACTTCAATTGATGCATCAGCAAAAATATATGTTTGTGATAAGCAATATAATAAAATGCCAATAGTAGAAACTATTGATAGATAATGGATATATGGCTGTTCACTATAAAGTTTTTTAATCTTTGCAATATATTTGAAAATGATCATAATAAAATATTGGATGTATGTGGAATAAAGCTGGAGAATCACGCATTAACAAGGGGTTGGATTTCAAGAGAAGTTTGGATTCAGAAGTTGTCTATTCCAACTGTTTACTGAACTTAAAAAAAAACAACTGCTTGACAAATGAAATGGAGATTTGCAATATTTAGTTGCTTCGTAAGTAAACATGCATTTATGTTTGGGGAACTCTATAGCATATGAGTCTCGCTGGAAAGCAAAGCCTAATTTCCATTAAAGAAGCCAAAAGATGTTCCCTTGCAGTCTGGGTGAAGACCCTGCCATTTTTGGCTATTAGTACAAGGCTTAGCCAGTCATACTTATCCAATCTCAGGCTTTGAATTGCGAGCTCATGAATCAAAAACCATGTTAAGGCCTCATTTTTAATAGAAAAAAACAGTTTCTAAGGTCAGTTGTGATCATAGTAACAGGCACCTATGTTCTATGCTGGTGGCAAGGCTAGCAAAAGATATTATTTGCAGGTGTTGGTAGCATTTCTTATGGGATAGATCTATCCCCATTTTGACGTAATTCTGACTGTGTGTTTTCTAAACTCTGCTCTCTGGTTTTCCTACCATTCCTGAAAGTCAGTTTTCTATAACATTTGAGAATGTGCGTGTGAGTGTATAAATGTTCTATGTATGTGTGTGCATATATGTAGTTGTGAGCCTATACATGTGGGGGTGTGTGACTGTGTATGTATGTGTGCATATATATATATATATAGACATTTTACATACACATATATACATATATAATATATAGAATAATATGTAGTAAATATATCTACATGTATCCAAATATATATATATATATATAGCACTTTTGTGTACATACATCCACATCCATAGATATGACTTATTCTTTTTATTGCTGGAAATTAAAACTATTAAAATAATATATTAACTTCATAGTTGTGTGAATCAGTTGTCTTTATGGATCTCTTTCAAGTACCTACTATATAAATTTTATTATACCTAGAAAAATATTCTAGTGTCTTTTATCCTGAAGATACCTCCTACAAGGTGGTGCCATAAGGCTCTCTTCTGTACTGACACCACTAGCCAGTATTAACTGGGTGTACAGCAGTACAGTTGTGATGTCAGCCACCTGAAGGAGTTAGCACAGACCTCGTAAACTAAAAGCTCAGTCTTCCACAAGACTGTCCTTACTTCAGATGTCAGCAGCACATGGAGTGTCTCCAGGTCACCCACACTTCTGACATCTGATTAATTTGGGGGTTCCCATAACCCCATTAGGTTCAGTAATTTGCTAGCATGATTCACAGAACTCGAGACAGTGCTATACTTAAGATTACAGTTTTATTATAAAAGGTACAATTAATGTGGTTGGGAATGGAGCACAGCGCTTCCATCCTCTCCTTTCATAGAGTCAGGGGCATCACCTCCAGGGACATTGGTGTTTTCACCAACCAGGAGCTCCATGGAGCCTTGATGTCCAGAGCTTTTACTGGGGTTTCATTGTATAGGTCTGATTGAATAAATCAATGGCCACATGACTGAACTCAACCTCTAATCTCCATCCCCTTCCTAGGAGGTTGGGCTGTTCCAAAGTCCAATTCTTTAATCACACTGTTGGTCTTTCTGAAAACTGGGAAACTATCTAGGGGCTGAAATGAGTCAACCCATTAGCATAATAAATAAACTCCTATCATTCACAAAATGGGAATGCATTTTAAAGCTCTTCCTAGGAACCAGGATCAAAGACGATGCATTTTTTATTATAAAATATCATCTTTGTAGTTGAGAAATGAAGGCAAAAACAAGCGAACAACAATAGTGGACATGCGGAGTATCCTTCTGTTAACCCTCATTCCATCTGTATTGTAACTGATTAATAAGAAACACAAAAGTCCTAAATGTGGAACAACTGAAGATAAAATGTGAATCTGGGTCCTAATTGCGTTACCACATCTTCCCTCTTACACTGAAGCCAACCATGTAGTCAGGGCAGAAGCCAACCATGTATTCAGGGCAAAAGCCAACTTGATCACTTCCCTAGTAATAGGTAAAGGAGAATGGTTGATAGACCTACTTTAGATGTGTGTTGGGAACCCTAGCCCCCTCTCCACTTAGACAGACAATCCAGATGATCACTGTGCTGACACATATGTATGCCTGACAGGATGTGAAACACGCAGAGTATGGCTACTGCTTTGTTTTTAGTGCAGTAACAATTGACTGAGGTGAAAAATATGAATCTTTGGATGCTGGTCTCTTTGTCCAATCAGATTCACTGCTCTTACAACTTTGGCCTAAAGGGAGAGTTATGTGGAGAACTACAATCTGACTGTAAAACATTTCTTTCTTCTGTGCAGTGGTGTCCAGGTGTCCTCCATTCCGTGAAACCTTGATGACAGCTTGAAATCATGCACTAATAACTAAACATCAGTAGAATAGTACAAAATATAAAAGAATTGGAATTGCTAAAATAAGTGATGGGATGAAGAATCCCCCATTAACATTACTGAATATTATAAACAAACACAATACCTCTAACTGCTTTTCTGTCATCACTTCATTTGCCAGTTTAGTGTCCATACTCTCAATACTACTAAAAACTTATCTGAGAGGTGAAAAAAAATTTCAGTTGGCAAATGCCATGGTCTGATCTCACGTGTCAAAATCCTGGACCCCTCTGCCTCATTAAACATTTGCAGCCACTCCCTTCTTTTTGGAACTTTTTCTGCTTTGATTATTACCCAGCCTTGTTTGAATTTGCCATACGTATGACTTGTACAAGTCAATAGGGAACCGTTGAATCTCTTTGAAGAAGTGGATAATTGAGGAAAGTCCAACATGTTGTATATTCTTGGTTATCAGAACCTGATGACCAAAATTAAAATGGCAATGGGACAAAAGGCAAAATAAAGAATGCAGCATATAGATTTTATTTTTTCAAAATAGTTGTTAATTTCCAATATTGAAAATGATTACCCAGAATGATTTTTTAATTCTTTACAGAGTTCCCTTATTTTCCTAGTAACAGCTGTTTCTCTTTTTTAGTTTATGTGTCATGAATGTTGAAGTGACATGACAAGAAATGTAATCCATAGCACATTAAATGACTGGATAGATCAATTAACAATTTCAAACCTAGTAGATAGTTATTAGTTTGGTCATTTTCACATTAAAATAATAACAGGGAAATCTATATCTATAAATCTAGAAAGATAGATTTGATTACCTTAAATCCAAATCACCATTCATGTTATATAACCCAATTTCCTGGGTCAGCTAGTAGTTTCTAGAGTCAGTTTCAAGCTATCAAACGAATATGATGTCATTGAGAAATGTCCACCAATCCTAAAATTTAGAATCAGATACTAAATTTTTTTCATCTGTGTATTAATTTCACATGTTCTGTGTCACATATATTTATATAGTCTACTAAACAGCAAGGGAAAAATTAACTAAAGAATGTCCATGTGAAAATACATATCCTTAATTTTTGGTTTTACTCTTTAGTAAGGCTATAGTTATAGCTATGGTGAAGGAAACTCAAAGGAAATATTTTAGGTGCCCATAAAAAAAATCAAAGATAGATAATAAGCATATAATGGACTTCATTTGCTTAACTGCAAGAAGGTGTCACAATCTATTTAGGCTCCTCAGAGTGATGGGCTATGTGGATGATGCAGTTGCCATTTATGAAAGAGGTGAGGCTTTGGTGTGCATACATGTTAAGAGAACAATGCTTTATTCCTTTCACTGAGAATTTGTATACAAGCACTAGCATACTTAAATTGCTGTGAAATATACTCCTTGATTCTCATGGACCCTTCTTTATTCTAGAACTTATTATGAAGTTTTAGTATTATCTTTTTAATCATCCTTAACTGCTATTAGACTGGAGGCCTGTTAAGACCAGGACCTGTGTCTCATATGTGCTGGACCTTTTTTCCAGCCTAATATTCTTTATAGTAATATTTTGGTAACTGTTATTATTGAAAATGACTGAATGAATGAACAATGAATGGAGAAAGGCATTGGGCCCAGAAAAGTTCATGGATCTCATAGTAAAAGTAAAAAAAAAATTCTCTACTTTCTTCACAGAAGGTCATAGGCACTGGCTTAACTCTTCAATGTACCATAGATTAAAAAAATGCAGTAGAAAAATGAGACAGAATTAAAGAACCTAAATTTTTATTATGTGCTGACCTCATGAACTCTTATATCTTTGTGCACTTCTCATTTATTTTAGTTGATTGTTAAAATGTCAAAAGTAACATGGTGTTTCGTGGACTGTGTACTCTATAAAACAGGAATGTCTCTCTGGGATTTAAGTTCAGGCACTTCTGGGAACTGTGTTAATTGGCACCCTTGAAGTTTTAAAGAAGAGCTTGATTCAGCTTCAGAAGGGGATCACTTCTTTTTTTTCTCCCACAGGAAAAAAAAATTGTACAAAGGGAAGTTGTTGCTATGGAAAAAATAGGACAGTTTTTCATAAGCCCTGAATACCAACCTAAATCATAGTCTAAAATCCCTGGCACAGTTTACTGTTAATGAGAGTAGTGTCGAATAGTGGAAAAAGCTTGGGACTTGAATTTAGATGAGCTTTAAAATTTTAGCTCTGTCATTCTTCAGAAATGTGATTTTTCTCATTGAAGAAAAATTTGCATCCAGTGATATTCTCAGATCTTAAGAGAACAATTATATGAGTTTGATAAATGTGTACACCCACATAACCATTCCTCTTATTAAGATAGAGAACCAGAGCTCCTATGAAGATATAGAAATTTCCATCAAACACAAAAAACTTTTTTATATCCTCTCCTGATCAAATCCCACCCCAGAGACAAATCATGTTCTGATTTTTTAAAAAGATTTTATTTATTTATTTTTAGAGAAAGGAAAAATGAGGGAGAAAGAGAGGGAAAGAAACATCAATGTGTGAGGGAAACATCAATCAGTTGCCTCTTGCATGCCCCCAGCAGGGTACCTGGGCTGCAATGCAGACTTGTGCCCTGACAGGGAATCTAACCTGGGAACTTTTGGTTTGCAGAACAATGCCTGATCCACAGAGCCAACCCAGTCAGGGCCATTGTTCTGATTTTTATCAAAATAGATTTGTTTTGCTTGTTCCTGAAATTATATAAAAGTGAAGATACATATATGTACTCTTCGCATCAGGCTTATTTTGTATATCATGTTTTGGAGATTCATCTATATTTTTGTGTTGTTCCTTTCCCTTGCTGAGTCATATTTCATCTTACAAATATACCAGAATTTGTTTATCCATTCTTCAGTTAATGGACATATATATTCCCAGTTTTTTAAAAATATCTATTTTATTGATTATGCTATTACAGTTGTCCCATTTTTTTTCTCCCCTTTACTCCCCTACATGTTGCACCCCTCCCCCCACCAACATTCCCCTCTCCCCTTAGTTCATGTCCATGGGTCATACATATAAATTCTTTGGCTTCTGTATTTCCTGTACTATTCTTAACCTCCCTCTGTCCATGTTGTACCTACTAATTGTGTTTCTTACTCCCTGTTCTCCCCTCACCCTCCCCTCTGATTTCCATTTCTGCAATTCTGTTCCTGTCCTTGTTATTTGCCTACTTTGTTTTTGTTTTTATTTTCTTTAGGTTCAGTTGTTGATAGTTGTGACTTTGTTGTCATTTTACTGTTCTTAGTTTTTGACCTTCTTGTTTTTCTTAGGTAAGTCCCTTTAACATTTCAGATAATAAGGGCTTGGTGATGACGAGCTCCTTTGACTTGACCTTCTCTGGGAAGCACTTTATCTGCCCTTCCATTCTAAACGACAGCTTTACTGGATAGAGTAATCTGGGGTGTAGGTCCTTGCTTTTCATGACTTTGAATACTTCTTTCCAGCCCTTCTTGCCTGCAAGGTTTCTTTTGAGAAATCAGCTGATAGTTTTATGGGAACTCCTTTGTAGGTAACTGTCTCCTTTTCTCTGGCTGCTTCTAAGATTCTCTCCTTATCTTTAATCTTGGGTAATGTGATTATGCTGTGCCTTGGTGTGTGCTTCCCTGGGTCCACCATCCTTGGGACTCTCTGAGCTTCCTGGATCTCTTGGAAGTCTATTTCCTTGGCCAGATTGGGGAAGTTCTCCTTCATTATTTGTTCAAATAAGTTTTCAATTTCTTGCTCTTCCTCTTCTCCTTCTGGCACCCCTATGATTTGGATGTTGGAACGTTTAAAGTTGTCCCAGAGGTTCGTAAGCATCTCCTCATTTTTTGAATTCTTGTTTCTTCCTTCTGCTCTGGTTGAATGTTAATCTCTTCCTTCTGCTCCTAGTCATTGTTTTAAGTTCCAGTTTCCTTGCCTTCACTCTTAGTTCTCTGTGTATTTTTCTTTATTTCACTTTGTGTAGCCTTCACTTTTTCCTCCATTTTGCGACCATACTCAACCGATAAAGTGAGCATCCTGAATACCAGTGTTTTGAACTGTGCATCTGATAGGTTGGCTAGGTTTATTGCTTAGTTTTATCTTTGGAGTTTGACCTGTTCTTTCATTTGGACCATATTTCTTTGTCTCAGCACAGCTGTTACATTGGGAGGGGCAGAGCCATAGGTATTCGCCAGGGTGGGAAAACCCAGGTTGCTGCTTTGTGACACTGTATGTGGGGGAGGGGTCTGAGAGGGAACAATGCTGTTTGCTCAGCTCTCAGTGGCTTTCAATCACTTCCCCTTCTACCCACATGCAAATTGGGTCTTTCTGGTGCTAATTCCTTGATGGATGGGTTTTTGTAGGTTCTAGAACCCTGTGGTATCTCCAACAAACTCTCCTGTGAGGCTGGGAGTTTCTCCTGCTACCTCATCCTCCACTGGTTTTTACAGACAGAAGTTTTGAAGCTCTCTTTTCCTGCTCTGGATCCCTTGATTGTGTGGTCTGTCTTGCTCCCTGGCTGTTCTTTCCAGTTCATTTGCATGGAAATGTGGGACTGCCCAGTCCTCCAGCTGCCACCTGGCCACTGGTCCTCTCCACCCCGGCTGCCTGTCTTCACCCCTCGTACCAGTCTGGGTGAATGTTTCTTCTTTAACTCCTTGGTTGTCAGACTTCCATATATTTCAATTTTCTGGCAGTTGTGGTTATTTTTTGTTTTTAAATTTGTTATTGTCTTTCTTTTGATTGTGCAGGGAGGCAAAGTATATCTACCTATGCTTCCATCTTGGCCAGAAGTCTGCCCATATTTACAGTTTTTGATTACAGTTGACATTTAAACGCCACAGGTTTGAACTGTGCAGGTCAGCTTATACAAGTTTTATTAAAATAAATAATATAAATATATTTGCTCTTCCTTATGACCTTCATAATAACATTTCTTTGTCTAGCTTTCTTTATTGTAAGAATACATATGTAATACATATAACATACAAAAATGTGTTACTCAACATCTTAAATTATTGGTGAGGCTTGGGGTCAAAAGTAGGCTATCAATAGTTAGATTTTGGGAAAATCAAAAGTTATATGAAAATTTTTGACTGCATTGAGGGGTTGGCACCCCTAAACTCAAGAGCCAGCTATATTGTGTAAAACAAACAAAGAAACAAACAAACAAACAGACCATGAATGTTCTTGAACAAGTTTTTCTGTTAATAATATTTCATTTCTTTTGGGTAAATACTTAGGAATGGAATGTCTAGGCCACAGGGTAGCATTATATTTAACTTTATAAAAAAAATTCCCAAACTAATACCCAAAGTAGTTATACCGTTTTTCATTTCAATAAGCAATGTATAAGAGTTCTGGTTGTTTCATAGCTTCTTCTAGTTTGTGTGATGGGTGTATATTTGTCTCTAATTTGGTTGTAATTTGTATTTTTCTGTTTGAAGCCATGTCGGACAGCAATATTGTCTACCAACTTCTTATGTTTACTATTTGCATGCTTTATCTTTTTCTATTTTCTATTGTGTTTATATTTAAAGTACAGATCTTGTAGACAGCATATAATTACATCTTTATTTTGTACTCAGCTCATTTGAGTGTTATGTACAGTAATATGCAATATTATCATTGATAAGGTTGACTCTATCATTTTCTTATTAGTATATGTTTTTTATATATATATATATATATATATATATATATATATATATATATATATTTAAATCTTACTCTCCTCCTTTCTTGCCTCGGTCTGGGTCAATCCATTAAATTATTCATTAGCTTCCTTTTATTCCATCTGGCTAAATTGATTTCAAGACTTTTGGTTATAACTTTTTATTTGTTTTTCAGTGAATTTTCTGTGAACAACAATCTGCATCCTTAACTTATCACAGTCCATTTAGAGATAGTATTGTGCCACTTTACATAAAATGTAAGACACTTGCAAAATTACAAATTCACTTGTTCTATCCTTTGTGCCATTTTTGTCAACTCTTTTTAGTTATATACACTATATATTCCATACTATAATGTTAAAACTGTTTCTGTTAAATATTAAATTATCTTTTTCAACAACCATATAAAAATTGTCTTTATTTACTCACATATTTACCATTTCTGTTTCTGTTCATTCCTGTTACTTTCAGCCAGAAAAAAAAAATGTTTTTAACATTTTTTTCTATGCAGTTCTGCTGCCAACTGTCTTCACTTTCATTAGTCTGATAATGTTTTATTTTGGTTGTTGTTGCTAGTGTATTTGTTTTGCGTTTATGTGGATTTGTTTTCTTAATGTGAAATTTTAGTTAAAAGTTTATTTCTTTCAGCATTTAATTATATTGCTCCATTACAGTCTAGTAGCCTTTATTTTTGAAAACAAGTCAGTTTTTTTTTAAAAAAAACAATATTCATTTGTATATAATGCACTATTTTTCTCTGGCTGCTTCCTAGATTTTCTTCTTATCTTTGATTTTCAGGATGTTAACTGTGATGTACCTAGATGTGGTTCGCTTTCTATTTTCCTTGTATGGACTTTGTTGACCTTCCTGGATCAATAAGTTAAGATGTTTCATTGAACTGGGGAATATTCAGCCAGTATTTCTTCAGATATGTTTTTATATGCCACTCTTTCTCTGCTTTCTTTGTGAGGCTCTAATTATACACATTTGACTCTTTTATATTGTTGCATTGGGTCACTAAGGCTCTGTTTATTTTTTTTTCAATATTTTTTTCTCTTCTTTCTTTCCATTGGGTAAGGTCTATTTATAGTTGTCCTTGACATCTAGGACCAATGCTGCACAGATACCAAAATCCACAGGTGCTCAAGTCCCTTATATAAAATGGTATAGTTTTTGTATATAGAGTATAGCAGGGTATACCTACACGGCCTAGTGCTTAGTGTGTGGCAAATTCAAGTTTTGCTTTTTGGGAACTTTCTGGGATTTTTTTTCCAAATATTTCTGATACATAGTTTGTTGACTTTGCAGATGTAAAACCTGAGGATTCAGAGGGCCAACTGTATCTGTCTTCTAGGTCAATTGCTCTTTGGATGTCTGTGGTGTTTTTTTTAAGCCAGTCCAGTAAACCTCTATTTCACATATGTTTTTTAATTGGTTTTAGTTCTAGAATTTCTATTTGGCTGTTTTATATAGTTTTCTTTCCTCTGCTGAGATTCTTCATCCCTTTCCTCATTTGACCATCTTTTCCTTTATGTCTTAAATACATTTATAATAGCTTCTCTAAAGACTTTCTGTGTTAATTCTGGCAAATGGGTAATGTGGGTCCAGTTTCTATTGATTATTTTTTCATTAGACTATAGATCAAATTTTCATGCATTTTCACTTCTAATTTAAAATATTATAATGGAAATTAAAAATAATTATGTTGTAGGCACTCTGGATTCTGTTATCCTTTTAATACTATTAATTTTTGTGCTAGTATGCTGTTAAAAACCTTGGCCAATTAACATCAACTTATGGGGGCTTTATTGTTTCAGGTTTACCTTTTAGTCTTAGAGTGAGCCCTTAGTCTTTGTCCCTGAGATATGATCCTAAAATGTTTAAGAAACATTTTGTGTTTGGTAGAATTCAAACTCTGAATTCTGCCTGCTCTGTAATATGCAGAAGCTCAAGTCACTGGTCATTTTTTTCAAATTCCCTGCTGTTGCCTTCACCTTGGATCTTTGGAGTCTACTCCAAGCAAAGTTAGCTCAGGGGTCAGAAAGGATTTAAACTTCCATAATAAGGTTATTGTGGCTGATATTTCCAGTACACCTGAGCATTGTACTTTTCTGGACTGGTTGCTACAGGCTTTTGAGTTCCAACATTGGGCTCTTACCTTTGTTTAAGTTCTTATCTCTTCTTGTCTCATCTTTTCATAAATCTGGATTATTTCCCCTTATGTTTAAAATTATGCATGCTGGGAATTTCTGTGATTGTTATTTATTACCTTATTTCCTGGAATTACCACCCTCTCTCCTCATTTTATAGGCATCTAGCAGCCTTGACTTTTATTTCCTGATACCTCTAGCTGTTCTCCAGTACAATCTGGGCAGTGTCTTTAGGTTATAAAACCACAGTAAGAAGTGGTCTTAAGTAGCATAGTTCCCTCCTTTCAGTGGTATAACACTCTCCGTCTGGTTTATATTTGGTTTTGGTCACTCTCCAGCACCATCAAATAAATCTTTTCTTAATATTTTGTCCAGTATTATCATTGTTATTTATGGAGAGTTTAGTCCAATACAAACTGCTCTGCCACTACTGGAATAATAGTTTAAAAATTAAAATCTCTAAGTCTTAGCTTCGTCATATGACAAATCCTTAACAATTTACCAAGGATTAAAGCATAATTTTATTACAACTAATGTTATTATGTAGGTCTTTCCTGAGGTGACTTGTTAACCTAGAGACTGACCTTTCCAATATGTAGTGTCTCTCTAATTAACTACACTCTAATTCCAGTTTTTTGCCTTTACATGCTTATCTCTTTTAACGAAGGAAAGAATTCTTAGACATATAGTTGTGACTGAACTAGCCTTTTGACGGTCATGATAACTTAGTTCTTCTATTGGTTAGTTTCTGGCTAATCTAATTACTAACATGTGCCATACAATTAGCCTTTTAGCTTATTCCTTTATCTTCTTCCCATTTTACAGTGCCCTTGTGGAGGAAGTATTTAAACTCAGAGCACAGTCCTCCTATACTTGATGATTGATAGCTCAAGCTTTATTTAGCTTTACACTTTAACAAGTAAAATAATTCTATGTTTATTTATCCTTTGAAAGAAAATCAGACTATTTGTTGAGAAAAAGATCTTTAGCCAGGGGGAAAAAATATATTAATAAGTCAGAGTGAGATCAGTTAAAAAAAGTTATGAAACAAAAGCTAAAACAGATTAAAAAAGGCAAAGTTTTAAATAGAGACAAGCCTGCGAGTGCCTGTAAGCGTTCAGTGACCTGGAGCACTGACTGTCCACCAGTCTGGAGTTCATGATGAATAGTCTTATAACAAACTGCTTCTGTAGGGGATAGCAATAAACCAGGTTAAGTTTTTCTCTTCATACCCACCTTTCAATTCCATACCTACTCAATCAAACATATACTAACATTAAATCGTGTGGCTTCTTCACATCAGCAGATTATTAGTCTTTGATCTATTTTTTCCTTTCTTTCTTTTTAATTCTGAGAGGTGACTATTATTGTAATTAGCGTTTAGATTCCAGAGACCACTGAATTAAAATTGTGGCCAGCGTTTTCAATATACCCAGCCATTGCAAAATTGTGATTTGTTGCTGCAAGTATTCGGATTTCAACATTGGGTTCTTATCTTTGTCTAGCTTCACAATATCTGTTGTTTTCATGCTTTGGACTGACTTGTGTCACCCAAAAATTCATATGTTGAGTCCCTAACCCAGTATGGTACTTAGAGATGGAGCCTTTGGAAGACCACTAGACTTAGACGAGGTTATGAGGGGAGACCTTTTGTGATGAAATAAGTGCCAGTGTAGGAAGAGACAACAGAGTTTATTCTCCCTTTCTTTCTGCCATGTGAGGACATAGTGAGAAGGTGGCTCTCTGCAGCCAGGAAGAGAACTCTTACCAAAACCCATATATGCAGACACCAGATCTGAGCTTTCTAGTCTTCAGAACTATGTGAAAATAAAGTTCTGTTGATTAAGCTACCAGGTCTCTGGTATTTTGTTACAGCAGGCTATGCTGACTAATATACTCTCCTTCCATAATCTGGTTGCTTATAATTTTTTTTCTGTTTATAAAATGTTGCTGTGTCAATCTGTTTCCATTGATCAGTACTGCAGAAACAACTCCCATATCTTGGTGACTTATCATCACAATGCTATGTGACTTATTTCTTGCCCATCCAATTCATGTAAATTGGATTGAAAGGCTTCTAGAAGGGAATAGTAAAGACCAAATATTTTTTATTAATTTTTTAATTATTCAGTTTTGAGAAAGAAGAACAAAGTAGGAGGAATCACAGTACCTGATATCAAACTATATTACAAGGCTACTGTAATCAAAACAGTCTGGTACTGGCATTAGAACAGACACATAGATCAATGGAACAGAATAGGGAGACCAGAAATAAATTCATGTTTCTATGGTCAATTAATATTCAACAAAGGGGGAAGAAGCATAACATGGAGTAAAAATAGCTTCTTCAACAAATGGTGTTGGGAGATCTGGACAGCTACATGCAAAAAAGACCAAATATTTTACCATCCTTTGAATTCTAAGAGGTTTAGCTGACAATTGCCAAGGAGTTGTTAATTTTTTGATGATTTATTATGCCCACATTACCTCCTAGATAATTTAAAACATAATAACAGGGACATATACAGGCACAGAGACACACTACAAAGACTTAAACTCTGAGTTTAAGTAACTGCAAAATTTCATCAATCATTATATTGCTTCATTTAACACTTGCTTACATGCAGTTACTTATTGTTAGCTAAATATTTAGTGTCTTATTTTTATAACAAATAATAATAATTACTAGGGTATTTTTTTTTTGCTAAACATTTTTGAATGTTTGTTTTGTATCATGGCGAGCATTTAGCAAACGCTCCATATTGTTAGCTGCTACTAACATCAACATGTTCATTATCAGTCATCAGGCCCTGTGAAAACATTAATTCATTTAATCTTTACAACAACCCTATGAGGTAGAAACTGTTGTTTTCCCTGTGTTACTGATGGAGACTCTCAGGCTCACAAAATGATGTTAGTGTTGCAAAGTTAGTGTCTCATATAATAAAGTGTCTCATATCTAAGATTCATAGCCATATCTGTGTGGCCAGTCCAGAACTTTAATCAATATAGTATAATATAACATATAATTAAATGATATTTCTTATATTTCAGACACTGTTGTAAGTGCTTAGCATATTTTTATTTAATAATATACCTCATAATTGGTTTCTTGAACATGATGTCATTATTTTATTTTCCCTGATTAGTAGACATAAGAGATTCCCAATATAAATATTTATGTATTTCTACTTACTCAGGTCCATATTTCAGAAATATCCATACTCCAAGTCCTTACATATTGTTTAATTTATTTTAATATTTTTCATCATAACATAGTAATGAAAATAAAATTATTAATGTGCATAAAAAGTGAAGAATTTTCCTAATTTAGGATGGTCAAGAATTAAGCTGTGGGCCTAGAATAAGTTGGTGAATTTGCCCCAGAGCTTTGGCTTTCTGAAATGAATGAAAATCACTGACATCTTACATCTGTACCTATCTATACAGGGATCCAACTACAAAATTAAGAGACCCGGTGGCAGTTTTGCCTAATTCGAGGTCTACGTACTGACTCTTAACACTCTCCCTCATCTTGCAGCACAATTAATTGCACAATGACCAAAGTCATTTTTTAGCAAATGTTCCAAGTCCCTTCGTAGGGGTTGTGTGTGCGTGTCAGATCTTTCTTTATGGTTTTCAGTGGTTTTTCCTGCCTGACTACTTTTATAGACTTAATTAATCAGATATTTACATTGGTAGAGGCCAACAACCTCTCTTAAATCTTTCAAAGATTTCTATTGCAGAAACTACTTTCTTTCTTACCTATTTAAATATATATATTTATGATCTTGGAAATGATGACTCTCATTCATTGATTCCATCAGCTACCCCATCTGTTTTACTTTCTAGTCTGTGCTTGCTTTGAGTTTTTTCAAATACTTTGTGATATGGGTGGAATTACAAAGTTAGAACAAAAAATTTGGATGGAGCAGGGGAAATAAACGTAAATGACTTTATATATAGCATTTGAGATTTTTTAAAAATAGAGGGTTTTGTTTGTTAATAAATATGCGCAATGATATGTGATTATAAATTATAAAATATAAAAAATATAATTATAAATATTTTATGCTCAATAATAATATTAGAAGAACTTGAATTTGCTTTCAAATGCCCTGTTTGAAATTTATAATGGTATTTATGGGTACTTTTTCAATAAGTACCAATAGTATAATCCTGCTTGCAAAATCATTAACTTCTTAAAAACTCTATTTGGAAAGTGTATGTAGACTTTATGTTGCCCATGTAACAGTTCCTACTTAATTCAGTCTATTTGCTTCTCTGTTCATTCATTTGCTCAAATAATGTTTCCTAAGTGACATGCTCCTACACTGAAAATGGTGATTTATATCTAAAATAAGAGTATTAGGGATTTTCTTCAAAATTCAAATTTCTAAGAAAATTAAATTAGAAAAGATATTGGAGAAGGTCAGTGACAGCTCTAATAAAGTAATTAAGAATTTTTCTTCTTTTTCTTGTTTTTTGTAGCCATCCTCCTTCCTTATTGACCCCATTCATGGTCTAATTCTTTTTCAATCAAATGCCAAGTTTTCAATCTTCTTGGACATTGCTATGTTAGGAAGCTACCAAAAAATGCAAATGTGGATGATAATTTTCAAGAAAACAAAGCTCCAAGTGAATGGATGCCTGTGCATTTCCAAGAATGGGACTGCAATCAACAAATGAATAATGGCAGCAGCTGAACTGGAAAAAACAGGGAATGATCCAGCTGAAGCAAAGGCTACAATTGGATTCATTTGGCACTAGGTCCTTTTTCGTTCTGGCATTTGGACCACATTTGATTTCGCTAGTGACCTAGTTCCACCTGCATTTGTCACTGCTGCTTTCAGACACTTAAACTCTGTGCGATGGAGTTGGAATGCTGATCTGGACTACAGCAAACACATATTATGTTTTCTATTTATGCCTTTACTGAATGGCCACAGGGAGATAGATTGTACATGTCTAACAGGCGAGGAAGTCCTGCCCAGTGTTGCCTTCCCTAGACAACTTTCAGCAAATGTCAAAAGAGGATCATTCCACTTACTGAACAAATAATTGCATGTCTAGTGTGGTGTTGAGTGGTATGCTAGGGATATAATGATAACCAAGGCAAACCATTGTTAAGGCATGGAAGTAGAAAAGAGCTATTCTTTTAAATTTGTATAAGATCCATGGGACTATGACATATGGAGTGAAGGACAGAATGGCCTGAGTTGAGACTGGTGGGATAGGACAGGCTCAGATTATGCAGCATTTATTCTCTTTCACGTATATTTACTAGATACCCATTACAATAGAGATACTCTCTCAGGCACTGAGCAAATAGTAGAGAGCAAAAGAGATCCATGGTTCCTAGTCACTCTTATTTACTTCTCTCCCCAGTCAGATAGGTGCCTAGTGCCAAGTAGGATCTTGCTGTATGTTTGCTGAATGAATATTCATGTAATAAATTCTATAGCAAAGTCTATATCATTTTCTCAAATGGTTCCGTCCAGTAAATCTATGATACAGATGGACATTCTCTAAAGGGGATGTTCTCAAAGATAACAAAGATGGCAATTACCATGTACTTTGTCATGAGTAATGTAACAAAAATGTATATCAGACAGGGCATTTGCCACAGCAGAGTCCAACCCGGGGGGGGAAAAAAATCAACCTGTTAAATAGTATTGGTCACACATAAATATTATGAAACAGATGCTGGGCTCAAAGTTCCAGTAAAGTTATTGGCTTTGATGTTTTATATTTTAAGAAGAGACACCAATAAAATCTGTTGACAGTGAAATTTAGTTCATAATGCACTTAACCAGTGATTGCAAATTGATAGACAAGGAGTTAACAGTTGTTTGGAGAGTTTCAAAGAAGAAAGTGTAGTCATTATTGCTTTACTATGGAAAGGTCAGGCCAGATGGGAACTAAAGTGATACAAACTAGATTTGGCAAATTGGGAGCTAGTTGGTTTTTCACTGTGCCAGTTTAAGTGAGAAGATATTGCCAAAGACTCAATTTCAAAGAACTTGAATAAAGGACAAAGGAGGAGTCGGGATAGATATTTGAGCACTCATAAAAATCTTATCAATACTATGAAAGCAAGGTGGGTAGAGAGAACAACAATTTGAGAGTGCAGGAGGAGAGGGATATATGTGAGCCTTTAGGGGGGCAGTAATTTTCCAGTTGTTATTCACTGTATCAAGCAGCAGTGTTGTTTGCCTGGGTAGTAGAAATTGTGTTTGTGATATAATTAGAGTTGGTTTAATGTTTTAATAAGTGCTGCTTGATTTAGGATTCAGCCGAGGATACAATCTTCTACAATCTATTTCAGAGTCAAAATGGACTGTCAGTAACCATGTAATGGAACTGTATTAGGCTCTCTCTGATTAAAAAGAAAGAAGTGATGAGGTCAGGTGGCTGTAGGTGATGGGGGTTGCAGAGGAGTCTGGGCATGTATGGCCAGGCTCTGCAGAGATCAGGAACATTGTTGATGTGTTATTCAGGAACGGACCCATTGCTGTGGCTCTGAGGAACCAGGGATCTTCTGTTCCACTAGAAGCAGTTGTTTGCTTCTACTGTGACTTTGCTGCAACTTGGATACCATCTTATTTTTTTTTTGCCTTTTCCTTTGTTTCACATCCCCTTTAGATCTCTGCTTCTTTATTATTTCACTGCCTTTTCTCTGTGTCTCATGCTCAAAATAATGCAAGAGGAAAAATTGGTGCAGTCTGTCCCTACTATTGTCTATGATCCCCACTTGATTTTTTATGCCAGGCCAGATCAGAGACTACTAGGCCTGATAGCCAGTTTGGGCAAAGAGGGAACTGGTCCAACCCAGTATGGCCAAAATAATAGAATCACATGCCACACAAAAACAACCCCTTCTCCGAAAGGATCATTTGGGGTTACTTTTCTCAGAAAGATGTTGCAATCATGTCAGATACTTAATTTCAGTGCAAATCAAGTTTCTTAAGTTTCTACAGTGTGGTAAGATTCAACATAGTAGCAGAATTCATGAGCAGATTTGTCTCAGAGGTAGCATGCAGTTGGAGAATTTGTAATGTATTCTTGTCCTAAGATAATGTTCAGTTTTCTTACTTTAGAAAATTCTCTCAGGGCCTGAGTGAGTGATGGAGGTCTGAGTAGACAGATTTCTCAGGCAAATGGCTTTGGCCGAACACTGAACACAGGAGAGGCTGAGAAGGAACGAGAAGAAAACTGCACTCCTATTTTCCTTTCCTCCTTACCTTTTCTTTTTGCTGAGATGCAGTTGTGTTCACTTTCGGTTGACCATATGTCTAATTTGAATCAGAACTCAGCAGAAAGGTTGAATTCGAGGAATTGGTTCCTTTGAAACTTGAAGCTAAAAAAGATATGAAGAGAAATAAATAGAAAATAAAATCAGAAGCTAAGGACTATTTGTCTTAACTCTGTGCAACTTATTTTGTGTTAATGTTGCTAAAAGGCTATTGATTTTACCAAATTTGTGCCATTTCTGATGAGTGTTTTGTGCCCCACCTCCATTATACTAAACTATGGTCCACAATATATGTTTAAAAGAAATCTTATAAATTATTACATTGAACTATTTTGTTAGCTCTTTTGTGCTGAGAAATGTGATTATTTCTTGGAAAAATAATTATTGTCAATAAACTTGCTGTTCAGGAATAGCAAACAATGGCCCACAAGTAGTACTGCTTAGCTGGAGAATCCGCTGACATTCTTGTCTGCTTTCCAGTTCAGCACAGAGGAGGTTAGACTCTTTTTTCATTTCACCTATATTCAATTTTACATGCTAAAAATAAAGGGTGATATACAAGTGAATCAATTCATTTGCCGGTTAAAGGAAACTTCTATCTGTTTCTTTGATGTTTCTATTTTTTGGAAGTAGTATGCAGGTAATATCAGCTTAGAGGAAAGGAAGGCCATTGCAGGCAATTATTATAGTTCCCTCACTGCTGCAGTTGTGAAGAGCATGTCCATGATTCCATTACAAATGCAATCTTCTCATCTAGAATTGATTTTTCTTTTTTATGTTTTTATCTCCCACTTTTAATTTAATTTGCTTAGCTTCCCTTAAATTAGATGAACAAAAATTAAGACCAAACCGTTATATCTACAAGTGCACTTCAGTGCTTCTCTGATTATAAATAGCAATATATTGTTGTTGTTGTTGTTGTTGTTGTTGTTTTAAATTATATGATACATAAGGTTTTTCCACCCTGGAGGTTAAACCCTATTTTTTACTTTAAAACACTGAAGCTATAAAATTTCAGTGCATTGACTATGGAAAATCATTTTGTGGCCAAGTAATTTAGCACACTACCTAAATCTCCTGTAGGTTTTAAGTATAGTGAAAACTTTTTAAAGACTTTAATGCCAGATACTCAAGCAATTCATGTTATATGAGTATTGATTATGTATAATTTATTACAGGAACCTATAATACTGATTTATGGAAATGAATATGACACATGCCAAAATTTTCACAAATACATAGAATTAGTTATATTAGTTTACTTAGCCTTAGGTTAATTACCGCAGTTAGATTCTTGCTAGAGGCACCTTCCAATTTCAATGAGTCATTTGGTGTTCATTTTTGTTCATAAAACATTAACAGATCCCTTACTAAGCGTCAGATGAAAGGTTGAGAGTTCCAGAATGCCTAAAATGTACAGAAATATTTGTTAAATAGTCTGGAGGGGAGAAGGATGCATAAAAGGTAACAACAAGGTATGATACAACCTACAGAAGTGTGTGCACTGTGAAAGTGAACACAGATGAAGACCATTCAACACGGTAATCATGGAGAGAGTCCTGGGAAGATTCTCCCAACAATGATGTCTGAAATACAAGTTGCAGTACAAGTAGTGAGCCCAGAGAAGATGGGATGGGCGTGTGGGGAGGAGGGTGGAGAAAGGGTTTGGGGTGATGAAAAGAACTGTGTTTCAAATCAATGCATCATCTTAAGCAGCGGCACGAGGTAGAACGAAGGCCTGGTATGGAGGAGCCGCGTGTTTCAAAGATTAAAATGCAAGGCAGAAAGTGACATTGAGGTAGGCTGTGAGGTTGAGCATAGCCACCTCATAGAGGAACATGTACTGTTATGCTCGGGTGCTGAGCCTGACCCAGGGAAGTGTCACTAGAGTCTTAATCAGGGAAGACAAGTGGCCTGGTATACATTTGAATCGGTCACTTTAGTATACATGATGACAAAATGGATTTGAAAGTAGCAAGACTAGCAGCTAGAGTTGCTGTAAATGTTACTAATTGTAGAGGTCCAGGCAGCAAGATATGAGGGCTTGATACTACTAGGACTAGATGTAAGCGGACCAAGTCAAGATGCATTTGATTCAGATAGGGAGGGGCAGGAAAATGAAAGATGGTATCAGGAACCCATTTTTAATATAAGTGGCTAAGTGATGGCCCTGCCTTTGAATGATAGATTTGGGGGAGCAGAAGTTTGTTTAAACAATCATTTCGGTTGTGGCAATATCTATAATTAACATATAGTATAATAAGATAAACTTGTTAATGGATCATTGCCATGTATTTTATGTATATTTTCCTTAGAGTATGTCAAGACCTTTTTGTTTATTTCTGTTTTATTTTTATTTTAACTTCCAATTAAATTATAATTTGCCTGCAGAAAAGTGTACATATCATAGCTACACAGTTGTTTTCACCTAGCAAAAAAACTTATTGAGCGATAAACTTACCATTTGTATACAGCTTAATTTTTTTCCTAAAGTGAACACACCTGTGGAAACAACACCTTGGATCAAGAAGAAACATATATTTCTAGCCCCCATGAAAGCCCCATTTAAGGGCCTTTTGAAGTTAAACCTGAAATCAACTTTCTGTAAAAACTATATTTCTCTGTCTACACTGGATTTTTGGCAAGGGGAAAAATTGATGAAATTGAGATTTCAGTTGGCAGGAGTACAAAGGTGAGAGATTTATTGAAGCTGTTCATTCTGCACATGGTAAAGAACAGATCTCAAAAAAAGCAAGGGTTATGCAGTTAATCCATAAATTGATAACAGAAGGGACCTAGTCAGTCATTTTTTTATGGAAGGATATGTTGCTTTTTAATAGTTTGCCAATTGAGTTCTGTATTTTATCATTTGAAAGTGCATTTCTTTCACATTATTGGGTCTTTGACATTGAAATACATAGTACACAGGATGCTGAATTACAGCCAGTGTCAGCTGGGTATGTGGCAGCTCTCTCAGATGTCTTTCGACTTGACATGCTCACACTTGGTGAAAACTATGGCTGTCATCACCTCAGTTGAGTTATGTGCATTGCTGGTGCTATACATGTTGGTGCCAAATACTAAGCAGTACCACTGAAGGCAGGAGCGATTGTCCTATTCCCTGCGATAGAAACAAGACATGTAAGTCACCAGTAACTGATGTGACTGATTCAGCAGGACTGCCAGTAACACATCAAACAATGGGAATGTATCTTCCTGCTGACTTTGAACAGAAGCTCCTTTACTGCCAGTGGCCTGTGACTTGGTCGAGGAAAAGAAAACATTGAGTGTGATCAGGCAAGAGAGTGCTAGCATCCAAATGTGCAAAATGAGCTTGGATGGAAATTCTGTAGGAAACAATGGAGCGCAGACATCAATGGTTCCCAGCAGGGCAAGTGATTTGGAAGGGTTGCATCCTGAATGTGGTGAAGTTTTAGGAATACCTTAACTGCTTTTTTTTTTTTAACACTATAGAGCACACATAACATTTTTTATGTGATTAAAATGTTTGCTTCAATGATCATAAAATAACTCATATGAATTCAAAACAGTTCTAATGATAAGGACATGCTATGCCTCAATTTAATTGTGGTGTTTTATCTTGTTGTTTTTTAGTGGTATATTAAATAATAGTTCATTGTCCCATGGATGATGTCAGATGTAATAGAATACAGTATATCTCCCCATCCCCCCCTAAGTAGCCATCACCAGAATCCTCTGGGAGCCCATGATGGTGGCTAAAGGGAAAACAGCAATTGACATCTGAGTACTTATTATTCATCTAGTATTCTGATTAGTGATTTACATGTGTTATTCTTTAATGCTCACATCTTTATAAATTGTCTAATTTTCCTCATTTTATAGTTTAAGGATCTTGCCAAAGATTTGACAGTCCTTCAATGTCAGAAATGGATATTGAAGCCACCTCTGTTTATTCCAAATGTCCTGAATTTAGCTACTAGGCATGTCGCCCCTTAGCCAGTGGACACCAGAATCTTTTCTATCCAACTGTGTCATGGAAAATTTAAGTGTCCATCTTAATAAAAAGAAAAGCTTCAAACTCTTGGAGAAAATACATTCAGAAGTTTTTCTTAATGCTCAGGTCACTCCAGCTCAGATGTGAACACTAGCACATGCTCACTAAAGATGCAACTCATGTCTGGCTACTTAACATTTCAATAGTTTAAGAAGCCATGAGGTCATCATTCAAATGCAGCCTATTCAGAGAATGTCCAGTTCCTTTACCTACCTCACTTCAAAGCCAACTTTGTTAATAAAAATAAAGTCAACATGGTACTAGAACCTAATCTCCTGTGTGTGGCTAGAGTTCTTAAGCTCCAGTTTATACATTTGCATCTGGCGGACCTCTGATAAACTTAGGAGCTTTGTTGTAAAACCTAACAGAATAAAGTTATTACATAAATAAAATGTAATGTAAATAAAATGCATAATTTATTTACATAATTTTTTCTATAGAAATAAAAATGTGCCCTCATAGAAAATGTGGTCTCCTTAAAAGGAGAAAAAAAGATTTCTCTTTTTTCCTCTAATAAAGTGTTGGGAGAAAACCCCAGAAGTCTAAATTCAGAATCGATTCTGAGGAACTGACTGGTAGCCTTATTCAAATTCATAAGAGCTTTAATAGGAGAAAGTTACATACATGGGCAAAGCAGCTGCTTCCAGTGGTGGCCTGCCAGGAAGAATTCACACCCCTTCCAGGACAGGGTCTCTTTTTTATAGGTGGTGAAGAGTAGAACCATATGGTAGATAGTCACCCTCCAGAAAGAACAGTGCATTCCTAAGTTAACAGATAACATCAGGCAGTTATCACACTCTATACGTTCATTAACCTCCTTCCTGGGGGCATGGCAGTTTATTTGTGGGCAGCATCCAGTTTTCTGGGTTGTCAGCCAAGCCTGAGGCTACAGCGAGTTAAGAGTCGAAAATTTCCTGGCCATTTTTGCTGCTGGAGCCATATTGCATCTCAGTAAGTTCTCCTACACAAGGCTGGAGAGAGAGAGAGAGACAGACAGAGAGACAGAGAGAGAGAGAGAGAGAGAGCGTGTGCGAAATCAAGCTAATTTTGTTGTTTTGATAAAGACCAAAAAAGACCATTGTTAAAACTACTGCTCTCCCCCAATTTACTTGGTTCTTTTGGAATCATCACAGAACTCCTCTTGGCAATGCCTAAACTGTACTTCCAGGAATTTCAGAGTGTGTCACTAATTAGAATTAGTTTTCAGTATAAGACTGTGGAGTCAGGGGGAAAGTCAAAATCAGGTTTGAACCACGTGTGATCAGTTTTAGTGACCATTTCAAGGTGATATGTTTTTACTGCTCATCTGAGTCCCAGTTTTACATCCTCACTGCTCTCAGCCCATGTTTTGTCCTTTCCTGGTGGCTGCATGCCATCTCCCTTGGGTATCTGTAAGTGGCTATTCATGGGAAAGAAACTAGATGAGGTAACAAAAGCCTCCACTTGATGATCACTTGCTGTGTGCCAGGGACTGAATGAAGATGGTTAGTGTGCCTTATCTTTGTTATTCTGTGATTTAGTCTTACCACTCTAGTGTGCAGATGTGGATTTTAAGTCACAGAGGGGCTGTGTCATCGATCCAAGGTCCCATAGATAGGATATGGCTCACGGGCAATCTCTTTCAGGCTTCCAAACATGTGATGTTAACCACTATGTTATATTTTTAAAAGTGTGAATTTTAGTTTTGATGCACAGTTTGCTTCAGCTTCTTACTTTGCTTCCTTGTGCAAGTTACTCAACTCTTCTATGTTATAATTTCCATATCTATAAAACTAGCAATAACAGAGTTGCTGGAGTTTTGTTAGGAATGCTTGAAACAACATGTACCAAACAACTGAACCAGAGCCAGAAAATCCTAAATGCTGAGGACATGTTAGATTCTCTCCCAAGCCCCAGTCTTCAGTGTAGTATCCAGTAGAACCTTACGTCTTTCAAAGCTAATACTTTTTGCCCCTCATGCCAATGATAAGCTTATCAATGGATGCTAAAGAATACCTCTACAAGCCTTTTTTTCTTGTTTAGGTCTATGAAAAACCAATGGATGATAATCTCATGTTTGTTTTCCAGCTCTAGGAAAGAGCTAATTTGTTACAAATGTTAGTCTCTCCTGGAGACTACTTTATGAAGTCACTGAAGACAGGTAGCTGCAACAGTGTCATTTAGATCATCTAATTAAATGGAGCCCATACTGACTTTTCAGGGAGAGAGTCCAGAAAGGCATGTAATACATCTATCCCATTTTTGATAAATTCCTGATAATTCTGAACAAAGGGAAGGTTTGGTAGGCGAGAACTTGAAACAAATGTATATGTGTCATAGGGTTGAAATGAATCTTTCAACTTCCTAGAACTATTTAGCTTTTGCAAATTAATAATCTACCATTTCTTCTTTTGAGTACAAAAGAGGGATCAGGAAATTCTTGTTAATACATTGTCTTTTAAGTGTCTCATCATGGCTACTCTGCATACTGATTCTTTAAAGCAGTGGTCCCCAAACTCTTTAGCACCAGGGGCCAGTTTTGTGGAAGACAATTTTTCCAAGGACCATCGTGGGTTGTGGGGAGACAAGAGGCAGAGCTCATGCAGTAATTTGAGCAGAGTGCACAGACACGGGGGAGGGAGGTTGGGGACCCCTGCTTTAGAGAACTGTTATACAAGGCTCCTGGCACTATATCTGTAGATTTTATAGATAAGAATTTAAAGAAGTTATAAGTCATAAAGTTTGTTCTCCTAGACTTGTTATCAGCATGTTCCAAGTACACATGCTTGCTGTGTTTTTTGGAGATACTCAAAGATTGTACCAACAGAGTGTGGTGATAGTGGAAAAAAAATTCTCTCCTTCTTGAACTCCTCACCATTCTCTCAATGAGCATCAGAACAAGTGTGGCTAAGGACTGCCAGTTTTGCTATAAGCTGAAAATCTAGAATCACAAATGAGATGCAACTAACATGGATGCAAGGTTTATTATGTACCAGGCATCATTCGAGACACTTGACTTGTATTTGCGCATTGAATACATACAGCAAGTTGTTATCATGCGCTTATGCAGACGAGAAAACAGGCATAGAGAGGTACAGCTGATAAGTAGAAAAACCACAAATTTGTATCCAGGTGGTCTGGCTCTGGGAAGTTAAATACCTCCTCACTGTCTTTTTCCTTGTGTATTTATACTCTTATTTGAAAAGCCCTCTGCCATTGCAGTTGTAAAGAAGTGATACAGTTACTTTACTATGACAAATATACAGTAACTTCTGGAGCAAATAGAAAAGGAATGACCTGGAATAGTGCCAAGAAAAAAAATAAGTCTACAGTTATTATACTTTGTAGATGTTAGTTGTTGGGAGCAAAATCTAAATATTATATTTTATTCATTAAAAAATGTAAAGATTTATTTTGCTGTAAAATAGCTTCATAAAAACAACATAATAAGCATACTTTGATTACCTTTTGAAAAAGAATTGGGCAATAAATGGGTTCCCTCTAAGTAAAATTTCAATTGTGTGTGATTGTGGAAATTGGTGAATTGCCTTCCTCAGCAATATTTGACTACTTACTATATAAGTTTAGGGCTTGAACCCAAGTGGGAGAATAAAGCTATGGCTCTGGCAATTTGACTTTTTACAAGAACAGGTGAAACTGTAAAAAGGAATTAGTAGTAGATGGTATATCGGTAGCATGACCACTGCTTTCATCACATGTCAGGCAACCTGACCAGCTCTGGGATACAGAGAGCAATAAACCCCTGTCCTGAAAAGAGCCTTCAATCCAGTTGAGGAGCTGGAAGAACACCATAATAATGACTTTGCAAGGAAAAGGGTTATAGTGTTCATTTTGGTGCTATGTTGAGCATTTCCACTGGGATCTCTAACGTCAAATGACTCAGATGTGGAAGGAACAAGTCCAAGTCAAAATACCTGATTATTTTTCTTTCCCTTTCTTTTCTAACAGTATCTGCAAACAGGAAATAATAGCACAATTCTCAATTCTTGCCCCAAGAGGGCCTTGGACTCAGTAATTTTCTAAACCAAGACTTTCATCTTCTCCTTTTTTTTCTGGAACCATATAATCACCCACTTGTATCCATGAAGCTATGGACCAATTAAGAAAACATTTCCTTATAGAACTTTCTCTATTTGATTCCTTCGTCAGGGTGGCCTAAACTATACCCTTAAAGCTATAGCCTTCCCAGTTGTCAAAAGACTTGAAATTGAGTCTAACTCCCACCGCCAACTGTCTCATGTTTCCCAGTCAGTTCTTCAATCATCTCAGAGCAAAAAAAGGAAATACCATAATAGATCAGATAATAAATCGTAGTTGAGATCCCAAATTCCACCCTTACAGCTGTGTGAAGCCCTGCAGATCCTCGGTCACTCCAGGCCCCAGTGACATTATTGTAAATTCCAGCATCAGTGAACCCTTACCTGTTTGTGGAAGAGAGTAAACAAGGTTTCAGTCTCTAAATGATGGGCTCACAGAAATCACCCAGGAGTAAGTCCTCTTTTTTTCCTCTTAAAGTTAAAACCCCAGTTTCTCACTGTCTACAGACCTATGGGACTGTTTGATTCACCTTCATTCAGGTCCCAGGAGGTCCTCAGCCTCATAAAACCAATAAGGACAGGAGAGAAACTTTGTCATTTGTTACAAAAATAGAAGAAATATTTTGTGAAAGTGAATATATTTTCCTTATGAATAACTATCTATAAAAACCCATAGAGAAGTTTACCATGATATAATACCTCTTTGGGTTGAGGAATAAATTTAATCTAGTCTCTCCTTTGGCCCTCTCTCACAAAATTCAAATTGCAGAAAATAAGAGTTTGCTTTATACAGCATTGAGGAACATTATATGTGGTAAATTTGGGTGTTGGACCTGTTCAATCATTTCAGTTACTATAAGAAATAAGAGAATGGAGGGGGAAAAACCTGATTCCTACCTTCAAATGGGTTAAAAATCCCCATCTTCCCATGTGGTTTCCATGGTAGCTTACCTGAAGACAGTGAGCCAGTGCCTTTGGAAACTTCCTAAAGATACCTATTGGCTGTTGAGATACGGAAACACTGAGAATAAAAAAGTAAATAAGTTTCTTTTCAATCCCAAGAACATCAACATGCCTCCTCCCCAAGTTTTTGCACATCTATCTACACTGCATTCTACCTAAGAGGTTACACTTAGATTTGAGAAGTATAACATTTATAATCATATCTTGGCTTGCTTTAAAACAGTACTTAATCTCTATTTTCTTCTTTTCTAAGTAACTAGGAGCATTCCAATTTCTTGGCTTTAACACCTAGCAATAACTTTACTGTGGAATTCTCACTTAAAAAATCAGTTTAATTTCCTAGTTCTTCTTTGATTTTTATTCATTTTTATCCCTTATTAGAAATTCTTTGTTTAACCAATCAGATCATCAGATCATTCTTGCATTTCAATCCTATGTAGTTTTTGCATAATATCCTTACATACATTTTAAAAAATTCCCCAGTGTCATTTTCCTGTATAATACATTCACATTTTTAGGGATGGATTTTGTCCATAATTTTTTTAACCTCCCAGGAACCTTTCAAAACATGTTTCTTAAAAAGCATCACGTGATGATTTTACTGAACATATGCTACTTGAAGATGTATAACTGTTAGGTATCAGTTAAGTTCTTCTTGCCTGCTGATAGCAGTCCTTGGTGCCTTCCTGGGATTTCACATATGTGATTGAACTGGTGGTATGTGTACTTTGGAAACCTTAAAATGCTCGGTCAAAAGAAAAACAGCTCTCAAATATATCCTTCATAGTTTTCACCATTAGATATTTGGGCTACTAAGTGAAATTTAGGGTGAATCATTTAGAATATGTTCTAACAGCTATTATCTGGGACTTGGATATTTCTTTGTAGTCACTCATGTTATTTCAAATCCTGTATATTAAAGGATTACCCTAATTGTTTGTGTGCACTTTTCTTCTGTCCTGGTTAGAATTAGGAATTAAGTGTTTATACACTAACACAGTTTCATCATTTTTATACTTGAATTCAGATTAGATTTATTCCAAGTAGAGCAGAATCAGGTCAATATCTTAGAAAATGATGTCAGCTCACATTTCAAAATTATGGGTGCTTCCGGTTTTCATAGCTCATTTCCTCCCAGTGCAAAATGTGTATATAGGACATTCATCTTGCTTTGATTAATTGTTTTTTTCTTACATGGTTTTTTAGAGAGGACAATCTTGCATTAAGGTAGCAAACAATTACTTTGCTCTTCATAGTCATGCAAATAAATCCCAGGAGACTGAGAGATAAACAAGCAAAAAATTATCTGGTAATATTTAAAAACACTGAAGACCTTTGAGATATTTAGCTCAGGAAGAAACTCAGGGGGGAAAAAAAGTATGACCAAATCAGTAGGGCTGCAAAAAGCTGATATACACAGTGACTGAAATATTTATGTACTGGAAAGCCTATAATGAAATCAAAAATCTAGTTAAGTGTGAAAAAATTGAGATTTTTGTATAGAAGATTAGAATTTTGTATATCTAAAATCTCAAGCTCCTGAATTCCTACTTACATCGTATGTAGTTGTCAAACTCCACCTTAATTTACATGTTGAGAGTAAGAAACTGGAAAGAATTTGGCACTCTCATAATTATAGTCAATATTAATTTTAATATTATGGACAGCACACCATATTTCTCTTGCTATAGAAGTGCTTAATATGCTTAGATACTAAACATTTTCTATCAGTCTTTTATTGTTTACAATTGACTCCATGAGCAAATTACACTAGATTATATCGGATCTTACTGCATGTATTTAAATGTATTGCAAAATAATTATATTTCACAATAAATATGCAAACATTTTCAACAACATGTGGACCAAAGGCTATTTTCCATTTCTAAAACCTATCCAAACCTCACAATTATAAATTTCTTGAATTAAAAGTATTTTTTTGATGCATAACATTAAAACTCTCAAAACATGTTTTTTTGAATTGGTGTTTTGGGATTCTTAGGGAAGATTCCCAGCAGCAGGATTGTTGGGTCAAAAGACAGTTCCATTTTAGTTTTTTAAGGAAATTCTGTACTATTTTCCACAGTGGCTAGACCAGTCTGCATTCCCACCAAAGGTGCACTTGGGTTTCCTTTTCTCCGCATCCTTGCCAGCACTTGTTGTTTGTTGATTTGTTAATGATGGTCATTTTGACAGGTGTGAGGTGATATCTCATTGTGGTTTTAATTTGCATCTCAGATGGCTAATGATATTGAGCATCTTTCTATATGCCTATGGGTGCTCTGTATGTCCTTCTTGGAGAAGTGTCTATTCAGATCCTTTGTCCATTTTTCAATTGGATTGTTTGTCTTCCTGGTGTTAAGCTGTATCACAGCAGGAAGAAAGAAGGAATTCTTACCTTTTGCAAAAGCGTGGATGGCACTGGAGAATATTATGCTAAGTGAAATAAGCCAGTCAGTGAAAGACAAATACCATGTGATCTCATCTATAAGAGGAACCTAATGAACAAAATAAATTAATGAACAAAATAGAACCACAGTCATGGAAACATGGAACAGGCTGAAAGTGACCAGAGGGGAGAGGAAGAGAGATAAGGATGGAAAGAGGGGAAGGGACTAGACAAATAACATATGAATGACCCACAGACATGGGCTACAGTGTGGGAATTGACTGTGGGAGTGGGGAGTGGGATGGGCAGAGCAGGACAAAGGGAGAAAAACTGGGACAATTGTAATAGAATAACAAAGATGTTTTAATTAAACCTCTCAAAACATTCTGTATGTTAGGAATAAGTTTCACACTTAGGCCACAATAAGGTTAACTTTTATAAACTTCTAGGACAGAGTTTTTGTTTGTTAGAATAGTTGAATTATAAAACTCAAGTAGAAGGGAATCTAAAATTGTCCCCAACTCTGTCACCAGCTATGTTCCCACCACTGTGTCCCCATTAACATCCTGTACTACTAAATATTCCTCATGCTTTGTTAATATAACTATTTTTCCCTTTCCAAATCCACATATTAAACACTTCAGTCATCATATGCTCCAAGCCCTAGGAGTATTCCTGACACACACACATTTCAATAAATATTTATAGAGCTGAATTATAGGTGAAAGATTATTATTTAAGGTTCTTTGGCTACTGTCACTAACATTCATTTGGTCTTGGCCCAAGAACTCAATGTACCCTATGGCAGATTTCCTAATAGGAAGTGACTAAATGACCAAGTCCCACATCTACATATAGAAAGAGGAGCCATTTGACTTTTGCTATGGTTTTAAACTCTGTGTGTTTTTTCCATCTGCCCATCCATCCATCCATTTAAAAAAAATATGTTCATGGTGCTTTGCCTATCACATAGATTTGTTAATGAATGTGTGACTACCTTCTTAAAGTCATTATGATTTACTCCTTCTTAAACCTATGCTCTATTCTAGAATATTTATGTACCATCTTGGTTTGTTCAGTCTACTATAACAGAACACTATAGAATAGGTGGCTTAAAAATAACAAATTCATTTTTAACAGTTTTGGAGGCTGAGAAGTTCAAGATCAAGGTGCTGATAGATTTGGTCATAGCGAGGGCCTACTTCCTTCCTGGTTCACAGACAGCTGTCTTCTTGCTGTGTCACCATATGGTGGAAGGGGCAAGGGAGCTCTCTAGGGTCTCATTTATAAGGGCACTGATCCCATTTGTGAGGGCTCTGCCTTCATGACCTACTCACCTCCCAAAGGCCTAAATACTTCATTCCATCATACTAGGGGTTAGGACTTAACATATGACTTTTGGTGGGGGACACAGCATTCATTCTATGGAAAGTATCTGCATGTGAATTTAGCTCCCCTGAGGTTCTTCCAACAAACACCCCAACATGATCCACTCTTCCATTTGCTTCTGATTCTTCCCTACCTCCCACCCAACCCCAATGAAAGGATAATTCATCCCAGAGAGTGATTGAACATGCATTAAACATTTGTAGACATAAAGATACCTAGAACTACTATAGTACAAAGATCATTGAGGGAACAGAGGTGAAATTTATAGATAGTGCTGAAAACAATGCCAGTACCAGTAAGTGGTGACCACCCCAAGGCTTGTGGGGGAATGTGACACCTGCAGCAGTGGGTGGATGTGGCTGGGAAGGTGAGATGTAGCAGTCCATTTGCAGACATCTTGGGAGGCATTTCTGCAGATGATTCCACATTTACTACATTTTGCCCAAAACATATCATTCTTTATCTTGACTAATAGAGTATAAAAGAAATAAAGAACAAAACACATAAATTATAAAAACTAAGTAATGATTAAAATGTGTTGAATACTATATATAATGAATTTACAAGTTGTATAAAACATTAAAGAAGTTGTATAAAACATATTAAAGAAGAAAGAAACCCTTATCTGAAAGATAAAATGACTGTTAAGATACATATTAAGAATTAATAAATACCTGTGTTTTAATATGATTAACTCTTCAAGCTATATAAACTAATTTTGTAAAACCACATATTTTTCCAGGGTCATTTTTTATGGAAGATGGTGATAAAATGCTTTAAAAATCATGATTTACTTACCGATAATTATATAACTTTATTCTACTTTGAAAATACTTCTGAGTGCTAACATTTTAAGTTATTGAAAATAGTAAAAGAGCATTTTTTGTATCTAGCACATGTTATTTAGCACACATCTGTTGGGGTAGATACTTGCCATTAGATACAATTTACTCTTCAAAAATACTAGCTGTTAAGCCATGACTGGGTACTCAGTTGGTTAGAGCATCGTCCTGATTTGCCAAGATTGTGGGTTTGATCTCTGCTCAGGGCACATAAAAGAAGTAACCAATGAATGAATAAATAAGTGGAACAACAAATCTCTCCATCTCTCTCTCTCTCAGGTCAACTTTCCTCTCTCTCTCTTCCTCTCTCTAAAGTCAACTAAAAAATAATAGTTAATTCTAAGATAATTCAAATAGCAAAAGCAACTAATAAGCTCTTAACAAAAATTTATTGTGGGAGAAGGCATTTGTTTAACCTTGAATATCAAGAGTAGAAACAACTTGGCAGCTATAAAAAAGAATCCCTGGGAATTTTTGGAAAAGTTCCCTTTTCCCTGTTGAGATACATGTGGAAATTAGGCACTTTTGCTGAAATATGAAATCGGTCAATCAGAATTTCTACAACCAGAAACATCTTATGTTTGTGTATGTCAGTTGTGAGTACACAATTCACGCAAGTGATTTGCTCATCTTGTGTTCTTTTCATCTCTTTCCTCTTCTCCCTCTATTAAAATTTACTTCTATTTATCATCACAGTGATGTTGGAAAAGAATCTTTAAACATATTCTTCTACTTTTTCTTTTAGCTGCTTAGATGAGGATTACAGATAAGTTAGGGAAGCTGGTATATTTGAGCAGCAGTGTGCCCATTGATTACATTGCCTGAATGGCTGTCACGTGACCTTCTTACCAAAGTGGATACCTGTTTGTTCTGGAATACCCTACATTAGGGATTCTCTTTCTAGCTCATTCCCTGCCCACTCCAATGGGAGCTTCTCAATAATTCAGTCATCAGTATTGGGAATTAATGCTTCTAGGATCTGCCTGTTCCTTTAAAAGAATGATATAAATGGCCTTTGGACAGGGGTCTCCCTTGGCTTTATTGATAAAATCTTTCTTGGCCACTTAAATTTTGTCTTCAAGCTCTTTGGTCTAGTCATCAATTTTCACAGATCAATTTGTTGTGCAGCCCACTGCCCCTTAGTTTGGAGGTCTCCATTTTATTTAAGCTCTGTGTTGAGTATTTTCCTGTTCCATTCAAATTGGGTTATGTCCCAGGACAAATTCTATCATATTTCCTACTGTCTTACCCTTATCACGGCCTACTGTCTGTTCTAATCTAATACTTTTGTGTCTATTTCTCTCCTTTCTCCATACCTTTAATCTACTACTGCTTATTGCCTGGTATATATTATATAATCACTTATGATGGAGCTGCCATAGATAAAATCATTTTTATGGTGTGCTAAGGGTGTAGTTGAAACAAAAGATATCATTAAATCAGAAGATATAAACTCTGACTAGTAATAGTACTCCCTGATTCTGACAACATCATGATTAAAGAATTGTCCCCATGTCAGCAAAGTTAAAATGTGAAGTATAGAATGTTTATATTTGAAGAAATGTGGTAATGCAGAGAGACTTTTACTTCTGAAGAGGATAGCTATAGAAAATCTAGAATTATATAGAAAAAAATCAAAGCTTGGAGAGGGGGGGTTGGAAATAGACTTAAAATCTGGTCAATTCAGAATAATTTGGATTAAAGTTAACTAATAATTTATTAAAAATTATTACTTTGCTAGGGCAGAAACAAGCAAAATTTAGGTAGTTTTCAATTTCTCAGGTCACACCACCTACATTTTTACTTAATAATAGGGAGGTGGTTTGGTCTTTATAAGAACTCACTTCTACTCAGGGCTCTTTCCCATCAAAATGAACAACTGTTGCGAAGAGAAGGAGGATAGATCAAAAAGGATCATAGTATTTTAAGGTAATAATTAAATATATCCATGTTACAGTCCCACAGACTAATTTAATGATGCCTTTGTATCTAAAACACACCATGCTAGCCTAAGACTAATATTCTTTTTTTTACTCTAATATTTCCTTTATTTTTGGCTGTATCCTACCCCTTGCATATGTGTTTTGCTCTCTGGGTTTTTCATAGAGCATGTGTAAAATAAAGACTGCTTGTCATGGTGAAAATTAATCTGAGATTAAAAAAATCTTTGGCTAACAGATTTTTAAAGCTTGCCTACAAATGACTAAAGCTAAGGTTGTAACCTCTCCTTAATCCATTCTGAGCCAAAGTGTCCTACCCAGGCTGGACTGTATTAGTATTCCCAACACAAGCTGTGCATTGGCTTATTTTCTGCCTTTTGAACACTGGCACTTTTGCGTATCTCTGAGTGCCCTATTGAGTGCATTCAACATGCTGACATAATGGCTTTTAGTTAGTCTTATAGAGGGTGTTTTGCAAAATGTTGGTTTCACATTACTCCATACCCTATCAGAGACTTGTTGGCAGTGAAAATATTTACAGTGAGAGGGCTCTTTTTCATTGTTCACAATGTGTGTTGCTGTTGTAGTGCTGTCATCTTTGTGATTGCTTCCTTCTCAGGGCAGTGAACCAGCTAACATCGGTGTGCCCCAAGTATGGAGTTTGAGGGTGAGAGGCTTGCCTTGCTGTGTTGATAGAAATAGGATTCATCCCTGAAAATTGACAACTGAATTGTCACCTTCCCCTCAGGTGGTTTCCTAATTATAATTCATTCTGTGCAATGTCAGGAAATAGAAGAATAGAAAAACAGAATCTCTTTTACTGGAAAACAAACAGGATCAGGACATACTGGGAGCCAAGGAAAGTCACACTGGAAATAGCTCAAAGGTGCTGGCCATTTTGGAGGATGTTCTATTTCGGAAGATTACTCAAGTGATTTAGATTGCCTCTGACCTTCAGTGAACTTGACTGATGATGGGTTCAGTGATGATTTCTATACCAAAATAGGACAGTGCTCTGGTACTTTGTTAAATTTGAAATTACCTTTCTGAAAGTGCCATCTATTACTGTGACTCTGCATTCAAACTCCCCCTTTTAAGTAGTCCGTGGGGGTCAAATGCGCAGCCCTAACACACAGAGCCATGAACTGAAAATCACCTCTGTTGCTCTAATTGCTGTGCTCTGGACAGCATAGCTTGTTTTAAATTGCTGTGGGAAACCACCAGACACATGTGAAACTCGGATGGTTTGTCAGCTTCGATAGGGGTTATGGTTTGGTGGTTGAAAAGATGATTACACTTGGAAATGCCTGGGCATCTTGCTTGTCTGTGTTTGTTTCATATGTATCCTCTCATTTCTTCCAGAATGATGTGGGGTTTAGAGGCGAACTGAGTTAATCACCATTTACATCATGGGAAATGAAAAAGTTCCTTATTCACAAAAATTTAAACACAACAAGATAAAAAGTGTTGTCAAACTATTTGAGGGCATCCCTCTCCTTGGCTGTCTCTCGCTTTCCCTTTTCTGTCAGTATATTGTTCTCTCACTTCTGTGACTTTTCCATTACTCTTCCTGGCCAAGGAACTTGTAGTGTGTAAAAAAATGCATTTTTAACAACATCTCTCTGACATATTGGAAGCAAGATGCACACAAGCCTCTTTTAACAGGTTGAGTAAACTCAGTTATCTAAATGTTCTATTTCTGAGAAGTTGTACAAATGTAAGTAATGGTCAGAAGCCACAAACTACTCAAACTTAGCATGATGCCTGTCTTAAAAGAGTTCATCACCTCACTGAAAAGTCACTCTGGCATTGTAGTGGGCAAGTGGAAGGAGATATTTGGAGAGATACTCCTTTTTGCAATTCTACAGCAGCCACCTTTACTATCCATTTGCAAGCTCTCAGTTCTCTCTCACTTAAATGCCTGAAGAGATAGCACCATCTTCAACAGGATGGCTCTGTTGACATATTCAGGGAACAGGAGGGATTGGAGAGAGGATCAGACCAGTCAGTGTTGATAGATCACCACTACTACCAATAGAATGGGTCAAGGCTTCTAACTCTAAGGATGGGGCTGTATCTTCTCATACAAATTAAAGTAAATATTTCAGCATCTATTTTCCTTGTTACCAATAACTTAAATTCAAGGTGGCTGTATTCTACTGCAGTGTCAGAAATCTTCAGGAAAGCTTCTGGTTAGAATACTACTTAGCATGTATAAAGGTTTTTAGGTTTATTTTTCTTAATGCTAACTAGGAACATGAATCCTTTATGTTATGTATATGATAAGGTAGTATTTTTATTAATAATATACACCGTATAGTAATAGTAAACAGTATAACATTGTACACTATAAAATGATAAATAGTAAATAATACTAAAATAGTAAATAATATAAATATACTACACATATACATCAATAAAATAAATGTTTTATTTTCAAGCACAGAAGAAACTACCTTGGAATTTTCTGACACTTTTGTTACTTTCAATAGTTTGCCTAACCCAAATGATTAATTTCAAATTTGGGACATTTTAGGTGAATTCTTGGTTAGAAGTGGAGAAGTCAGAGTTCTTAGAGCTCTTTATTATGCTTATTGATTTTACTGTGGTAATAAATTAAGATCAGAATGAAAAGTAGACCCTTTTCTCTGAGGCATGATAGTGCCAGTCAATAGGATTCTTTTAAGTAGGAAGTGCATACAATATAATTTTAGAGACAGAAAGGTAAAAGATGGCTAAGGGAAGACTAGAAGAGTTCAAAATTAAGTATTTGTATGGCATCCTTCCCTTAAAAATATTCTGGCATATGTAAAATAACAAGCCAATTATTGGGTAGAAGTTAGAAGAAATCCTTTACTTGGCATAGCTCTTCCATGTTCAAGAAAAATTTCTAAAAGTATTGATCTCCGTGAGCCTAAAAAGATTGTGACTTATTTTTCAGAATACATTTATCCACTGTAAGGAATAAAATACATCTTCATTGCTTTGCTTGACATTTTCGCTGGGGAAGTATTTGTTCATTCCGTTTTATTTTCTGTGCATGAATATAAACATGACTTAAGTTTGACTGCTGGGAAGCAGATACCTAATACCCACAGCACGTTGTGCATTGCTCTAAGCTGCATGGGCTGACCATCATGACATTTGAGTCTCCCGGGTTCTTCATCTTGCTTCTCATTTGGGACAATAGTTTATAGATATAGGTGTTTTCCTGCCCTTGGTAGCAGAGACATCAAGAATTGTAACTTCTTAATTGCTCAAGGTGTAGTAGGTTAAGGGAGCTATCCTTCCAATTCACAAAGAAACATTATGGCTGAAAAGAACCCAGGAACCTGAATATGCTATCACAAAAATGCCTATAAGCTGAAACTGGGAGAAAAATTTTTTTTAAATGAGTATTAAATTCTCCTATATTAAATACATTTAAAAATAGTATTGTGTGGGAGAAATTCTTGTGTGAACTTTTATGGATGTTCATAGCAGAAGAATTGGGAAGCTATAAAGGCCATGCCATTAGAAGTACACCAATTTATACTGGAATGTTTTCATGCAAATAGGACTACTGTTCAGAGGTCATTATAGGATAATCCAAATGAAAATGTCCTCCCAACATCATTTATCATTTATTGTCTACTTAGGGTTAACATACAGTTAGGGAATTATTGACCACTGACTTTGTCTTCTTTGCCTTGTGTACAATTGTTTTAAAGATGTATTAAATCAGATCTAAATTTTTCCATTGTGTCTACTCGCAGTTCTCTGGCCTGGAGATGTATATGGCCACCTCTTATCTAACCTTCAATATTGTAGCAGGTGATGGCCACTCTGTTTCTTCTTCTTCCTCTTCTTTAGTAGTAGACCTAAGTTTTCTTGTTGGATGGGTAGAGAGGCAACAATATACATGGCTAAAGAATACGTTTTTCAAAAATCTTTTCTTGCTATTAGGTGTGACCATGAGACTGTTTGGGATAACGATATATAGGTGGATGTGTTATGTCTAAGCCAAGAAGGTGCCTTGGAAGGACTTCAACCAACTGGAAAATGTGTTTCTTCCTCTTTTTCCACATCTCCCATTTGTTGCCTGGAATGAGTCCATAATTGCTGGAGCTCTGGCAGCATCTGGGATCTTAAGTGTCATAGAGGGTGGAATTGAGAGAGAGAGACAGGGCCTGGGTCCCTGATGACCATAGGACTGTGACAGCTCTGGATTGCTCAACTGATGCCTACTTACTTTATGTGAGAAAGTAATAAACCTATTTTTGAGCAACTAGTTTTTTTAGTTTTCTTTTTTTTGCAACCTAATCAGTTTATAATTTATATTGCTTAAAAATAAAAATAAGACTGATATTGAAATATAATAAGCAGAGGAACTGAACACTTAGAACAGTATGGATTTTGGGAAACATCACTGTAGGACCTAATAGACATGATTCTAGTTCTTGCTCAGTAACGTTATGGCAATATGACTTTTGGTAAATTATTTTCCTTCTCTAAATATCGTTGCTTTCTGTAAAAGTAGAGATCTGGCTCCATTAGCAGTAATGTTCTATCCTTGACCATTTGAGACTCCTCATCCTTGCAACCTGGCATCAAAAGGATATGATCAACAAAAGGAAAAAATGCCCAACTCCAGTCACGGCATGCCTCTAGTAGGAGTCTATGCATTATGGAAGGGATTAGTAGCTCCATTGCAAAATCTTTTCTGAAGCAACTTTGTTAAAATACAGCTTGTGGTGCTGCCATTGATGACATTCTCTCTTGTTCATCTCCACAGGAAGCAGTCAACCAAAAATTTAATTACGTGTAAAAAAATATGCAATCATGGTAATTGGAAGATGACATAGTGGTAAGAGATGTGATAGCAGCATACAAGAAAGGGATATTAAAAATAGTAAATTCTAGAACAAATAATTATTTTCAACAATTTGCAGTGAAGAGAACGCCCCCAGGCTACTTCATCCTGAAAAATACCTTGGCAAATTTACAGGAGTTATTTTTTCACATACATACTTAACCAAAGAACAATTTCTGTGTCCTAGGTACCAAAAGCTGCAGCTAAAATAGGGATGGGTAAAAAACAAAAAACAAAAAACAAAAAACGCAACTTTCTTTCTAGAAGGGGAGTGTCTGAGCTAATGAAAAGCATGAGCACAGGAGCCAGTACAAACTCCACTGGCTTACAGTCTACAGCTCTGTTTTATGTAAATTAAAATATTTCATAATTATATCAAGATCTATTATCTCTGGCTGAACTTCACTAACATTTTGAAACTCTGGCTGAGACTTTACTCTTCCAAAAGCTGTACCATTTGTTCGTTTTCCTATTCTATTCCCATCTAGGACCTAGGAAGAACTGCAAAGAAAACTAGACAAATGCTCAGCTTTGCTTTCTCCACCATTCTCTGTGTCTGCAGGCGGGGGAGATCCTTAGTGACAAAGTGAGCAATTCCTTACATCCCCTAACAGCAGGGAATAGTGTGTTTCTGGTACATGATGAATCCATAAAAAACCTTTTGTCACAGAGACCTTGTTGAAGAAACAATTACACTTTGTCTAACTGAATCACTGTTGAGCAGTACTGGTATCAGAATGAGGGAACCTCTTCATTTGTTATTACTCAGAAGGAATTTAGGACTTAGTAACCCTTATGATTTTTATTTGTGTATCACCTAATTATTCTTCCAGGTGTGCAGTAATGGATATTAGAAAGATTTTGTATGTTTTATTATTCTGTATGAGTAGTTATTACAATAGCAGAAGAAACAAAATTTATTTAGGGAGGGATTAATTTTTTTATATCACCTTACCCTATCCTTTTCTCTAGCTGTAAATTAAGTGGAATTCTGGATCCCAAACCATATAAGCTTATCTCTACTTTCTTCAACATAACTGCACATTTTACTTATTCTATGCATTTGTTCTTACCATCCTTTCTCACAGGAAAGACCTTCCTTTGGTCCTTTGCTAGAGGGTATTTGCCTCCTGTCCTCTAACTAGCTTAAACAAAATTCTTGGTCATATCTTCTCTAAACTTCCAGTTTTATATGGTTGTTTTGTCCTCAGTGATCTTTCAGTAATTTATTTAAAATAGTTTCCCCCACCAAAGTGGTTTCCAGGCAACCCTAATTATATAACACTACAACAAAGATTCTGGGGAGAACAGGATTATGACCATATATACTTTGTAAAAGCCACATAAATTCCTCTCATTTGGTTAGTGACAAGTCATAGATGCATATGTGGAGTTATTTATGCATTCTTTACATAATTCTTAGATACCTTCAAGCTTGTCAAACTCATATTAATTAAAAATGGTGACTACATATTTGCCATGGCACAGAGAGTTACTTGTCTGCCAAACCATCATTTACTTGTTTGTTCCCTCCCAGAGAATCCAGCTGGGAATCCTTCCTTAGAGGTTGCATCATAAGTCAATCATGATGATCTTATTTGTTTGTTTGTTTTTTTTCTTTTTGCCAGTGTTTGGAGAAGGGAAGATAATGTGACACTGTTCTAGCCAATGAGATGTAAGGAAAATATGGTGAGGAGTAGAGCATTTTGGAAAAATAAAAATTCCTTCTTGATCAATAGCCAAATATATAAGAAGAGAAAGCCTTGGTTTACTAGATCCTCTCTCCACCGTCACCTCCATCTTTCCTTTTTAATGACGTCATGTGGGGCATGATACACAGAGCAGAGGAAGTACCTTCTGAGTATGAGACAAGAACTAAGAAAACAGAAAAGTAAACCCAATGCCCTGGCATTGTTGAGTCACTAAGCCAATCTGGAAATGAGCTATATCCAGATTTATTTAGTGATTGCATTATCTAAGGCACTAGTAATTAAGTGATATGTTACCTACAGCCAAAAGTATCCTTTCTCATGATTTTCAAATGCCAGTAAAACTCCAACAGTTGTATAGTCCTACAATGATGGGATACATGAAAGAAAATTAAGATACAGTTTCTTTCCTCAAGGAGTCTTGCAGCATGCATGTGGTAATATAATAAAGAGATGTAAGCTAAATTACAAACAGAAAAGAGTGATGAGCAGCAGGAAGAGGGGACCCTTTGTTTAGCTGGAGAGAGACAGCGTAAATTGCCCAAAGAAGTTTGCATATAATCAACCTGGAGATTGGAGAAATATACTAGAATTTATTAAGCAAAGATATCTAGTAGATACTGCAGACTTATACAAAGCAAGGAAAGCCCACGGAGAAGTAAATAATTCTGTCTTATAGAATTAAGGTTGGCCTGATAAATTTGATTACATATATATTTTGGAATAACTTTAATGTTTTTAGTGCATGTGTGCTTTAGAAATTTTTGGAGCCTTTCAAGTGCTAATTTATACTTAAATTTTACTTGGTAACTTATCTACAGTACCATCTAAGTCATTCTCTTATTAAACTGCTTTGTTTTCTTTATGGTATCTGTCTATTTTTGTGTGTATGTATGTATGTGTGTGTGTATGTGTGTATATTAGATTGTGGCATTCTCCAAAGCTGGCCTCTCATTAATTATTGAATCTGCAGTTGCTAAATTTTACCGATATAAAAAATAACTGGTGATACACTATTCATGTAATATTGTATCATCTGAATTAAATGATAGAGAATTATTTATTGTGCAGAAATCTTATGAATTGTATCTTTTGTTTTAAAAATAGTCACAAAATGCTTGTTTACTCAAAATGTGAGCCATATAAAAGATAAAAGAAATAGCACTGCTTTCCCTCCTCTTTATAAGGGTAAAAAAGTAAATAAAGAAATTTTTGTCAAGTAAGCCTCTTTCAGGCAATCAAAGGATCAGTGTAGACTTAACTTCGCCTTCTGGAACATCTATAGCCTTATCCAATGAGAATGAACGTGCCTGCGGCCCTGCCAGTCCCTGGAAGGGGCTTCTGAATCATTAGGTGACGATGACAGCATTTTGCAGGAGCATTCCTGTTAAGTGCACTGTATTGTGTTCTAACTCTTTGAAAATTGCAATTCAAGTAGAGCATAGTGCATAGTTTACTGCAATCAATATTCAACAAAATATAACTCTTCATTTTCAACCATCCTAAATAATCAAGACTTTTGGACTGTAACATACTTAAAAAGGTGGCAGCAGTTCTCAGAGAGAAAATAAGTTTGGATTTTATTTCATTTACTCCTGAAAAAAGTCTTTCGTCACATTGAGAAGCTCCAGTGAAGCATCCTGTGAAGGATGGAGCATGTCAACAGCATACACATTGTACATTCCACCGAGAGCGAGAAACTGGGTAATCAAGGTACCTGGAAAACACACACAGCTTTGATACTTGGGAAAGATCAGCAAGTGGGAATGAAAATATGGAAAGTATAAACAGTGTACAAGACGTTAGAAATATCTCCTCCTTTCATTGTCACTTTGCAACCACAGTGTTATGACTGCCATTGTGTTCTTTTGCACAAAACTATAATCCAGTTATTCTCAACTGTGGCAATTTTGCATTGCCCTCCCCCCAACACACACAAACATGGGTGTTTTGCATTGTTTGAAGTCATTTCGATTGTGACAGCCGTAGGATATGTTGCTGGCGTCTAGTGACAAAAGTCAGGGATGTTGCTAACCATCCTGCACTGCACAGGCTGGCCTGTTTCCCATCACAACAAAGAACTCACTGACTTTGGATGTCAATGATACCAAGGCCCAGAAGCCCTGCTCTGTGGAGATTTGACATTTTTATTGTTAATAGAATGCCTCAGAAATCAGTCATTAGTGTTTGGTAAAGGAAACTTCAAGGCATGAGAATCTGGCTCTTGGGGCCTGAAAGATCCAGGATCATATGTAATAAGTGTGAGAAATATTAAAGTAACACATAATTTGATTACTTTTGTTTCTTAATATATGGCAATTTGCAGGGCTACTGGCTAGAGATAATTCACAGACATGTAGAATGGACCCTAAAAGGTCATAAGAGTAATTTTCCTTCTTTTCATCTCTCTGTTCTTCTAGGAAAGTATATGCTAATAATTTCTGTGATCTCTTATTGGAAGGGCAAGGTCTCTATTTTACTTTGTCATTAAATGATATGGATATATGTGTGTAGGTAATTCTCCAATCTACAAAGGCCTCAGAGTATCTATACAACATACACACACAAATAAAAAGGCAAAGGAAAAAGAGTTGCAATACTTAATAATAATCTCTGTCATGAGTAGTTTAAAGTTGAGTGAAACTCCAGATTTTGAACTAATTGAAAATAATTTCTCAGTACTCTGAAATAAAGACTACCAAACATTAGAATTAAAGTCCAACCATTCTAATATGAGCAGAGATCTTATCTAGGAAATGGATAAGTACAAATTGAAGAGAATGATACTTCAAAGAATGACCTTGAAAACATTATTCAACCCTTTTCCCTTTTTAGGGATCCATATCAATAAAGCTTGATAAGAACTAAGAGTAGAATTACTGCCAACCGTGAACTTAATAATGCCCCACTGGGAGTTCATTAATATCTCAACAGGTACACTGAAGCATTATTTTAATTGCACATGATACTTCCAAAAATTGCCTTTTACAAGTTTTATGGAAACTGCCCACTGATCAAGTGTTAGCACTTTTTGTTTTGCCTTTCCTAACTGTGCAGATTCCCCAGGAATGGAGAACCGTGACCCTCATTCAGCTTTCCACAAATAAGTTCCCAGGTGACTGACTTTGTCATAGGTACTGCCCTTGCAATACAAAGGGGAAGAAGCTCAAAATACTTGAATCCAATTTCAGATCTTTCATTTTTCTAAATAAATGACTTCTTTTTATAAATATTTAGAAATTTATTTTGGTGAGAGTCAAGTTTGTATGGAGTGGTGGGGGCAATTAGCATTTCAAAAATATTTATATTAATGTAATTGAGTCTACATCTGGACTTAGGTCTTCAGTTATTTTGACATGAAGATGATGACTAAAAGGGTATACTTTCAGCTCATGAGCTCCTTTAGCCTAGTGTTTGACTGTAGTGATCATAAGATGATATTAAATTTACAAGAATTCAATCTTGGCAATAGTTTGAAAGTGAAAATGCATCATATATTTGTAGTATTTGATTTTGCATGTATTAGAAATGACATAGAGTTGTTTTCTCTAGATTTGCTTTCCTTTTTTTTTTTTTTCTAATTTGATTTGGTGATAGCAATGTCAACATAAAGTGAAGGCATTTAACTAGAACAGAGTATACTAATTCCATCTTGCACCTGATAGCCAAGTCAGGTTCTAGAAGGGAGAAAAGCTAAGGAGACAGCAGGGCAGAATCATATTGTTTAAATGATAGATCCAAGCATGTCTTGAAGAGTTAGGCTCAACTCTGGCCACTGTGGTATATGTTGCCTGGAGTTGTTAGGTCTGAAGCCCAAGAGAAACAACAGAGTGAGAAGTATAAATGACTCCCTAGTCCTGTTACCTTTGAAACCTCATCCAGTGTCAACTTGTCCTACATTTCAATGATGAGGAAGGAAATCCCAGAGAAAAGTGTGCCAAGGAGAAGAAAGAGCAAGAAGAAGTGTTTGCTACTCTGCTTAAAGCTGCCTGCCACAGGCCTGCCACAGGCCTGCCCCGGGCAGGAGTGACTTCCAGGTGCGGTGGAAGCCACTCCAGCTATGTGGATAAGGGATTCTGTTCTCTCAGGATGATTTCATTCATTCATTTACTGGCTCACTTATTTATTCAACAAATATTGATCAGGTTCCTATTCTGTCCTGGGTACAATGCTATCCAGTGATGATAAAATGATGAACAAGGCCCTTGCCTTCCATGAGGGTAAGTATTCTCCTAGAAAGGAGAGAACAATAAACAGTTAATTATACAGATAATTGTTTAATGACAGCTGTGACACTTGTTACCAAAGAAAACTGCAGTGTTCCGAAGGCACTGATCAACTGGCCTTCCTATAAGTTCATGTTTTCCAGGGCACACCTGAGAGAGGTTAGGAAAGAGCCTTGAGCTCCTCCTAGTGACTGGTGTGGGACACTAATTAAATATAGTTTTGCTTTTGATAATTTTTTTTTTTAGTCCACCAAAAGAATTCAGTCACCACAACCACTTGTACTGATGAGATGTGCATATTGGTGACTTGAAAATATCTTCAAGATAGGTAATATGAGTTTTTTAAATGTCCATTTTAATTATTTTTGAAATTGGTTTTCTCCAAGTCTTCTTTATTTCAGATTTACAGGAATTTTAGGACCCTAAATATACATAACTATTTTAAAGGTTAATTATAAACAATAAATTGGGATTTTTTCCCCACTATATTAAGAGTAAGATATAGATTTGGGAAATGTTGCATCTGATTACTTGAAGAATGATGGCTTTGCTATTTTTGTTCCATTTGTGTTTCAATATTTAAAAGTGTTAGGGAAGTTGACTCCTATATAAATTTAAATGAAAACTGAAATGTGAAAACTACTGTTTCAAAAACTTGATTCCTTGAAACCAATCTTCTATCTTGCTATCAGCATTACCTGATTCACATCTTAGGAGAAATAATTGGAAAAACTAAGATTTTCTTTGCAAAAGAGAATTGTTAAAGGGGCATACTTTTTCAATTATTTGAAGATGCTCATAGTCCTATAAATTTAGTTAAGATTTATTTTGGCAAAGTAAAATTTTAACTGATAATCTTAATTCTTCACTTAGCTATACATTTTTCAAGATGAGAAATTAGAATAAATGCTAGTTGATTTTAAATGTTTACTATAGAGAAATAGAAATAAAGCAAAACTGTTTTTGCCACTATTATTCTTGTTTACATGGACATTCTAGTTTATATATTAAGAAAATAAAACTAAATGAATTCCACAATATGGTTTGCTTACCTAGAAATCTCAAGGAAAGAAATTGGAAACTCTTAGAACTAATATAAATTTCAATAAGGGTGTAAGTCATAAACTAAATGTACAAAATTAATCAACTCCTATATACCAGCAACAAATAGAAAATAAAATGAAAATTTGGTACCACTCGTAAAACAAAAATAGCAATTATATAGAAATAAAATTAATAATTTGCAAGGGTTACATGGAGACAGTTATAAAATTTTACTAAAAGAAAAGGATGAATAATGGAATGCATGAAAATAAATATATTCCCACAGGAGAAAGTAAAATATGGTAAATGTACCAATTCTTTCCAAATTAACTTGTACATACAATGTATTATCATAATCTTAATGGAACTTTATTATAAATTTGAAAAAATTGTGCTGTAGTTCAGCTGGAAAATTAAACTTGTGATTACTCATGGTTGTTTTAAAAAGAGCACTTATAAAGTGAGAATACTTTCCAATTAATATATCCCTCAAAACTCTTAAGTTTCTAAGAATAAAAATTGTAAAACACTGGCCCAAGACTCAGGTGACAGAGAAGTGGAATAGCAGAGAATACATCCCCAACATTCATGGGTAGTTAAAGGATTTAATATGTGACAAGAGATGTCTTCTCTTCAATAGTTAGTATTTAATATATGGTGCTAAGCCAAGTAGTTAACCATTCAGAAGAAAAAATATAGATGTTTGGTTTACCTTCTAGTACAACCCCAAGTAATTTTCACAAAGGGAAGTATTTAAGTGTAAACCTGAAATATTTCTATAGGACTTGAATCAACTGTTAGGAAATTTTGTTAACTTCTAGAGATAATGAAAACTTGAAAAAAAGTTTAAACATTTAACAATAAAGATTAGATTTAACTTAGGCTTAGTTTAGCAGAATATTATGCAACCAGAAAGAGAGAGAAAGAAAAATGAGGGGAGAGGTGTGGAAAGAAGATATTAAGACCCACAGTTATATAATTAATAATATATATGTATACACCCAATACACACAAAAATGATAAAGAGGTATAGCAAATATTAATAGGGATGAAGTCATTAAAGTTATTTTCTTTTTTGCTTCTGTATTTTCATAAATAAATGTATTATTTTCTAAATACAAGTAAAAACTAAAATACGATAGTTTATAAATGTTTTTAATTCTATTTGATACTCATCAATAACACTATTTTTTTGTGATAGGCAAATTTCTATGATGTAAGTAAAGAATAATAAAATACAATAAGGTGAAAATTTGGTCCATGTTAAAGACCAAAGGTGTTCAAATTTTTTAATTGGAGCAAGAAAGTCTCAAGGAGAGATGGGACATCTATTTCTCTGTAGCTGAAGTGTTATCATACCAAATTATCTTCATCAAAAGATGAGTTTTGCATATCCATAGAAGGCTGACAGGAGGGGAGGGTTTCAGTAGCAGAAAGGGAAGTACAGCTAGAGATCAAGGAGAGTGCCGAAGTTAATCACTAAAGATGACTAATAATAATTTAGTCATTTTCAAGTACCAGTTATTACACATACTTCAAAATAATTACTCTGTAGGCTTAAACAGTAGTTTGAAAACAAGTAACTAAATATGCACCATAATAGCTAAATAACTACACGGCAACATGTTTCATAGATTACATAATATTCTCCCAGTTCTTTATCTCTGTTGCTAGAAGGGATATTCTGATAACAGCTATACAGGGTGGGGAAAAGTATGTATACAATTGTTGGTATGGAAAATAGTTAAATAATTAATAATAATATAAGAATAAACTCTATGTTTTTTGTACTCATAACTGCACACCTACTTTTACCCAATCCTGTGTTTTTATATCACAAATGAAAACCATTTGGTCTTTTATCCCTTATTCTAGCATCATTTATGCATAGTGGAGAAATAAGTGTCATTGGATATAGAATGTGTATATGATGCTAAAGAGACATATGCGTCTTAAGCCAGGAGATACTTCTTATTTATAGTGGGAAGGGATATACCATAGATAGCAGCCATTTTCAAAGGGTACATGGTAGTGAGGAGAGAAATTTATTTCACCAGGATTTTCAGAACTGAAATATGGGGAACAGTTTTGAAATTGCATTTGCATCGGGGCACTTCACAATTCTGATATTTTATAGCAGCTACATAAATGCAATTTCAAGTAGAGTGCTGGGTGTATCTTTATTAGAACTTCAAAGGTAGAAAGGGATTTTGGCAGGAAAGACCTCTGTGTAATTGCATGAAGCTTTTACGTTTCCACAAATTGAAATTGATGTAAATGTGTTGACATGCTTGGCTTCCCTCCTTTTTATTTCTTGTAAGAGAAGGTCTCTCACTGTCTCTCTCTACCACTCTCTTTCCCACACTCCCTCCCTCCTTCCTTTTATTTTTCTGCCCAAAGCCTTTATTCAGATGGTATTTCACTTACCTAAAATGTATAACCTCATAACTATAAATGAAACATAAGGAACTCTTTCTATTAATGTTGGGTTGGCCAAAAAGTTTGTGTGGTTTTTTTCATAAATAAAAGACACATTTTTCATTTTCACCAGTATCTTCATTGATTGGGATATTTTGCGTATGTCAGCTATTTTCCATGTGGTGTAATGTTGATTGATCTCAATTAAGGTCTTGATTTGTTTGCTACCAACTTCAACTGGTCTACCTGACCATGGAGCATGATCCAGCAAGAAATCTCCAGCACAAAACTTTGCAAACCACTTTTGACATGTTTGATCAGTCTTCTCCATACACTGCAGAAATCTTTTTTTGTGTTTCAGTTATATTTTTACCTTTCTTGAAAAAATAAAGCATAATATGGGAAAATGTGTATTTTCTTCCATCTTCAATATTAAAATGGCTACACAAAAATTCATCAATTTTTATAATTTTTTAAATGCACACTTATATAACAGCTGCCACAATACAATCTAAAGTGGTACTAGAGCCATCTTACAGAAAAAAACAAATGAAACTTTTGGCTAACCCAATATATTTAATAAGCTCTCATAAAGTATTGAAATAAAATGTTTGAATGACAGCCTTAAGAATGACCTGTAAAATAACTTTGAATGAGTCAGAAGTTAGCACTGTGGGCAGAAATTGGCCTGGACTCTGATAATCTCTTGCCGTTTCTTGTATTATGTTTATTATTAGAATGTTTCAGCAACAATTCAGCTAAGTATCATAGTTAAGAGTTCGGAAATTTGCATTGGGTAGTTTCAGGCGTGAATGTTGCTGGTCATATTTTACTTTCAAGCCTCAGTTTCTTCTTTTGTAAAATTAGTTAATAATAGAGTATAATATAATATAGTATGGCATAGTAAAAAATATTTACTGATGGTTAGGTTAGGTAATGCATATGAAACTTTAGTAAATGATTGGCATATAATAAAGAGTTGAATAAAATATTTATAAAGCAACAATGATGGGAATATGCAAACATGTTCTTAAAATAGAGAAGGGAATGTTTGTGGTAACATATCACAGAGAATTGGGGGATCAAAAGTAGGGAATGGGTGAATTTAGTTAGAGAATCCATACTGTTCTCTATTTTGATTATCGTTACCCCTTTATCTTAAGTGCCCACCCTGTCACAGGCGTCATGCTAAGCAACACACATTCGTATCTTCACCCCTCAAAACAATCTTATACTAATGATGAAGCTAAGTCATTGAGGTGAAATAACTTCACCGAAGTAAACACTTGTGAACAAAACATCAGGCTTAATCCACATCTTGTCAACAGCAAATTCCATTTTATTTTGCCTCCACCTCACTCCCTCTCTCATTGAGAAGTTATTCAGGTAAAGACCCATCAGGAGACTTTGACCCTTTCTCACACTGGCTTTGGACTTTGAATCAGGGGCAGAGAGCCTACCCCCACTGTCCATAGCGCAGAGCTGCATCAGGTATGCGCTGCAAGAACTTGACTGTAATGATGACCTGAAAAGTTTGGTGGAGAAATGAGCTTCACAGAAGTAATAACTAGCTTTAAACAATGACAGGTCGGTAAACTTTAGGCATACTGCACTGGAAGGAAAAAAAAAGGTTAATATGGACTACAGTTTTCAGGGCTGAAAGAGTCAATTTGAATGTAGCCTTGACTTCTTTGGGGCAAAGAGTTGTACTGCTGGGCTTCGTCTGAGCAAAGATCAAAAGTGGCTTTTAGATACCTCAGAAATCCATATGATAAAGCAAGTCCTGGGAGAGTTTGCAAACAGGATTTTGTAGGAGTTGCCTATTGTTACAGGTAGATTAATTGTACCAATTATAGTCTAATGCATGCTTCTGTTAAGAGAGTTAGGGGATGGTGCATTGTAAAAGGCCCTAAGCCTAACTTTAGGGCTACTTTAGGGCTTCCCCTAGGTTATCTAGGATCTCAGGCAAACATCTCTTTTTCAGGACCTCTTTCTATATACATAATTTGGTTTTGCTAAAACCAGCATGTCAGCATTACTCAGGTAGCCTAATTTCACATAATTCTAAGAAATAAATACTGTACAGGCCAAGGAGAGTAATCTGGCTGTTAGACTGAAACCTGAAACCAAGGAGAGTAATCTGGCTGTTAGACCAGAACCTGAAACCAAGGTTCTGCTATGGGGCTCTAGGCATAGGCACAAGTTCTAGAGCTCCATGGAACATCTGGTTACTCTCATGTGAGGCTGAGTGTCAGAGAGTTCTCTAAAGGTGAAATAACAGGAATCAGAGACCCATTGTGGTTCCTTCCAGACAGGACTACCAGCCCTTTTCCAGAACCCAAAGGGGAGCTTAGAAAATTTTGAAAAAGGTGTTCTAATGTGCTAGGACCACTGAGGCGAAGGCGTTGGGGCCAGGAAATCCCCTTGCCTCTGTCCAAGGGTGTTACTGGGCTACTTCATAATGTTTTTGAGAAGAATATATTAAATAATGCATGTAACTTGCTTAGATATTTCCTCACAGGTGATCATCCCTCAGTCAATATTAGATAGCTAATGACATCCGCTAATATTCGTTAGTTGTGTCAACTAAAACATTCTCTATACACATTCCAGTTAGGCTGTTGGGTTTTTTGTTTGTTTGTTTATTTCTATTAGTTTATAAAAAGTAAAGCATGATTCAAAATGGTAGCCAGATGATTATAAATTATTTTCTCCAAACCACCATGACCCATATGGTTTCCATGCAATCCTCATTCCTTGTTCCCAAAATGAGAAAACAAAGGGCAAGGCACAGCTTCTTTGTGCTTTTAAGAAGTTAGTAGTTGCATTTTCTACAGTTAACATATAGTGTTTGCCAACACACACATCCTCTTTGGAACTCAGGTCCTGTATTTGAGTAAATTATTGTCAGTATAAATGAGTCTCTCACATCCTGATGGTGTGCTCTCATGTGGTGCTTTTTGTCTTTTCAGATCCCCCAGATTAGTTATGCATCGACGGCACCTGAGTTAAGTGATGACCGGCGCTATGACTTCTTCTCCCGTGTGGTTCCACCAGATTCCTTCCAAGCCCAGGCCATGGTAGACATTGTGAAGGCCCTAGGCTGGAATTACGTGTCTACTCTTGCATCTGAAGGAAGTTATGGAGAGAAAGGTGTGGAATCCTTCACCCAGATTTCCAAAGAGGCAGGTAGGAAGAGATTGCAATGATCAAAATGATCCTCTTCAAATGTATGTGGATTGTAGGGTTCTTTTCAGACTTTATTAAACAAACACTATAGATGATCACCTTACACCCACTCTCATATTCCCCACTGCCTGGGAATTAGATCTGTAAAGTCTTTGTTTATAGCAGTTTTTTTTGTTTTTGAAGAGAATATTTTCAGAAGTGTGAAACTGAAGTCCCTTCAAGTATTAATGGGAGAAGTGCAGAGAAGAAAATGTCTCCAAATCAATATCTTACTTCTGTGTAATGGATAATAGTGTGCATTACTGCTTTATGTGTGCCTCTCAATGCATGCTCTTTTTGCTCCCTCTCTAAATTGAGAGAATTGTTTAGAATTATGAGAACCCAATCACAGTGGCACTTTGCTTTGAAGTTGGATAAGAGTGATGGTTCTGGCTGACTTGGCCAAAACAAAATTAAATAAATTATTCAGGCAGTAAATTGTATTTAGACAAATAGTCTTTGAAACAGATTATTTTGAAAAAGACAGTTCTATTAAGTAGCACTTGGAGAAGATTCTTTTATGTTTGTTTATTTAGCTCAAATTGGAAGTAATGGTTCAAATTTTTGGCCTGTAGTCCTCATTTGGGCGGATTTTGAGAAATTAGATAAAATCTTCACACGTACGGATCCTAACAAGAAATATTCAGGCTTCTCCATTTGGAAATACTGGATATAGTAAATATATATTATAAAATGTGTGCTTGATATTCTTATACAGTTCTTATGCCAAAGTTAGGTCTTTAGTTTTGTTTGTAAGAATTTTATCTAATCCAAATTGTTATTGATCAGAATAGTTAACTAACAATAAAGACAGACAAGCAGGACAATAGAAACAGAGATTCCTTCCATGAGAAAAAAATGCCATAAATCTAAAGACATTGCTGTGATGTTGGACTGTCAGAATACAGATATACTTACATACATACATCTGGCATAATTGCACATGACTACTAAAAGAAGGGAGTCAGGATTTGCTTGTAAATCTCATGATTTTAACTCAGTGCCTCATCACTAGCTCTAATTTCAAAAATTCACTGGAGATGAGTCATTCTTATGTTCTTCCTTCTGACTGAAATACTCTCATTCTTAACACTGTTGACTAGGTAGCTCCTAATTATGAACAGGTCTCATCCTAAAAGTCATTTGTAGATTCAAACAAACCCATGTGTACCAATTCCTTGGTTTTATTGGCATGGCCTTATGTTTCCAATGTCTTTTTCCCACAGCACTTATCGCATGTTAGTGTAACTTGCTGTTGATGTGTTCTTTCTTGTCCCCTAGACCCTGGAGGAGACCATGTCTGTCTTAATTACTACTGTAGTCCCAACTGCTATGTTTCTAAAGGGAGTCTTTTTTAGTATAATTCAGTTAGAAACTTTATGATTAGAAAAGAAATCTTAACTCTGGCCTAGTGTTATGCTGAGATTTGTATGACTCATTAACAATTACTTGCATGAAGCCCTAAAAAAATAACTAAGCATTTCTGATAACTAATTCTTTTATTTCTTTCTTATTTCTTTGAATCCTACTTTGACCAAAATAAGGCTTGAGATTGACTGGAAATATCAACATAAATATGAATGTAAAAAACATGATAAAGAGAAAATAATAATCTAAAGCTCAGAGGTAAAGTTCAAATAATTTCCTGCTCTGTTGCTGCACTTTGGCTTTCCACTTTGATGCTGAACATTGTACTGGACAAAGCAAAGACTACTACTCACTTTGTTAAAAAATTTACAGTGTTCATAAGATTGAAATTATGTTAATTTTTCCATAAAGCACAGGATCAAGACAAATGTTTTCTCTGTGTCTTTTATAAAAAACGTGATATAAACCTGTCTATAGACAGGTTAGTGGTGAGTTTTACGTGGTTGTTTTTTCCTGGTGTCACTTGATGAAGGCTTAAGATATAAAATCAGAGTCTGGTATATAGTGGCTCTGCAAAAAGGACAAAATCCTTGTAATATGGCCTGATCTCTTCAGCTCATATATCTAGCTAATCTTACATTGAAATGATGCAGCTCAAAAAATAAATATTGTATCATTGACAGCCATTTTGGAAAAAGCCTAAGTTTGCGAGCCCTTCTGCTTGAGGAGGAGAGTGAGTATAACACCAGCTGTAGGGATGCAGGAAAACAAGGACCATTCGGGTAATGTCTAGCACATCAGTTCCTCTTCTCCGATAAGTATTATGATATTTGGTGTATATTTACAATAACTTTCATTGGAAGTATATCATATATGGAAGTCATTGAAATGAATTCACTTAGTGCTTAGTAAACACTCCTGTGTCCCCTGCTCTTCCCAAGAGAAAAAGAGAAAATAGAGAGAAGGGAAAATCGCAATTTAAATAGTGTGTGGTAAATTAGTCAGAGAAAATCTGAAGTGGGAAACATGATCCACTGTTTCTTTAGTCAGCTTTATTTCTGTGGGCCTTTGATAATGTGAGCATACATGTTTGTGTTCCACAGCCTCTAAAAAGGTCCAACTACTTCCTCTGATGTCCTCTCAAAGAAACAGCAATGTGGTTTAATTCAGAATAAAAAATTAAAAAAAATTAGTCTATTGGAATTTCTGGGAAGTATATGTGCTTGGAATTTTCAAGGACAATTTTAAATGTTCACTATTTTCCTTTGCCTGCTTACTATAGAACCTGACCCTCAAGAAAAATACTATCCTGCATACATGCGTAGGAGAGGCAGTATGGCATAGGGATAAGCAAGCACCATGACACTCCTTTATCCAACTCTTACAGAACAACTCAAGACAATGATGTCTGAGAAAATAAGCCATTTTTCAACAGAAGCCATTTACTTGTCTGGAACATGGAGGGCTACATATAGCTTTTTTAAACTGTCAAAGAAAACCTCAATAATTCTTCTCTCATGTATAATCATAGAAGATTTTGTCCAGCTGGGTGACTCAGTTGAATGGAGTGTTGTCCCAAGCACAAAAATGCTGTGGGTTCAATTCCCAGTCAGGGCACATACTGAAGTTGCGGGGTCAATCCCCAGTTGAGCTACATACAGGAGGCAATGTGTTTCTCTCCTGCATCAATGTTTCTCTCTTTCTCTCTCCCTTCCTCTCTCTCTCAAATCAATAAATATATCCTCTGGTAAAGATTAAAAATAATGATAACAATAACTCTCCTCAAGTAAAATCATGGGAGATATAAATATGCATGAATGATGCTCCTTGATGAACCTTCATAGAGGACTATAACATGATTTTTCTCAGATGATGAGATTTTTGTAGAACAGTTATATTTGCATAAATTGCCCTGTTTATTTGAATGGATGCACATGCAGTATTACCACAAGCAATTTATTGTTTAATATTACAGAGAATAAGAGAATATTTACTCCAGCATGTTTTAAATTCAGGTCAATATAATAACTTAAGTAGTCTAAATTATACATAAAAAAACCTTTTTTCTAAGTAAGGGTCAAAGTAAATGCTTATCATAGCATATGGCCCTAATATTCCAGATGTTTTGAACCAAATTTGGTTCAAGGACATTACATATGACTTTTATAGTTTGCCAGACAATTTTAAGGAAAATCTCATGAATATTACTTCACAAATAGTAATAATTTGTTACTTCCATAGTATCATGACACACGTGAACTTTTAAAAGCCTAGAAGAACATTTGAGCTGTCCTTTTGGTACTTCATGCCAATCACATAATAGACTTATTTCAATTGGTCTTCTAAAATAAATTTAGTTTATTACTCAGATAAACTGTAGAACTTTTTGACAGTTTTAAAATTCTTTTTATTTTTAGTTAAAGATTTTATTTATTTATTTTCAGAGAGAGGAGAAGGGTGGGAGAAAGAAAGAGAGAGAAACATCCATGTGTGAGAGAAACATCAATTAGTTGTCTCTTGTTTGCTCCCATGTGGGGACCTGGCCTCAAACCCAGGCCTCTGCCCTGACAGAGAATCAAACCGGTAACCTTTTGGTTCACAGATCCTTGCTCAATCCACTGAGCCACACCAGCAAGGGCTTATTTGGGACTTTATCTTGACCTAGAATACTCTTTTCTTAGGTAAAGGCTTAATTGACTATTTAGTAACTATTATTCAGTCTCAGTTTTTTTAGACCTGGTACTAGCTAGATTTGCTCATTAGGGGATTCTATTCTCTTTAAGAATTCTGTGCTTCTTTTTCCTTCACAGATGCAATGTTCTCTTTCATTGTACTATGTATCTATCTTCCTTGCCTTGTAACTTCTATGTGGTCAAGGACTTTGCCTTGTGACTCTGTCATGTATCCTTATTTTTGGCATATGGAAGACATTTGATAAATATTTGTTAAGGAAAGGAGAGAAAGAAGAATTGTATTTTCCCCTTCATCTTTCAGGAAAAAGAAAACATGTAAAGGAATTACTTATGTATAATTTTTATGATATATAATTTTGTGACCTTGTGTATCAAAAATTATATCCTATATCTGTTTGCTGTGGTTTATTATAGTTGTCTTCACTCTGAATCATTCTGCTTTTGTGTCTTACTAACCCAGCATAAAACGTAAAGCAGTATGATACAACAAGGTTATAATTTCCAATACTACCATCTATGTTGAATTTGAGGAGTTTTCTTTTTTTTCTCTCTCTCTGCCTGTGTCACAGAGAATATAGAAAACTATGAGACATTTTAGTATCTAATTGGAGTGTTTATTTAATGAAGTGTGCAGTGGTCCCAGGTTATGCATATATATTAAAAGTTCAAAGACTTAATTTCAAAATAGCAAATCACAAGAATTCTCATATAATTTATCTTTAGTTGTACTTAAAACTAAGTACTAAGTTCCTCAAGAAAAGGCATTATATTTTATTTTTTGACCCTCAGTGATTAGCACAATATTTTGGATTTTAAACTATACTCAATTTGCTTGCACATATTGAGTGTGTCCCCTTAGCCCCATCATCATTGCAGTTACTTTAGTTCTGGACCTCATTTTATTCACCTTGATTTATGGTTTCAGCCATGTCTCTAGATTATCCCCTCCAATATAGGATCCATTCAGCTATCATGATAATCTTTGTAAAATACAAACAAAGCCATTTTATCATCTATTCCTAGGTTCCCTTTCCCCAGAGGATCAAGTAGAAGATCAAGAAGTCTAGTGTGGAATGTAGGTCTTTCTGGTCCAGTGTGTCCTTTACCCACCATTATCACTCCCACACGGTCCCTATTCCATTTAATTCCCACCTCAAGCCTCCTACATAATCCCTCTACCTATCCCACAGTCAGCCTCCTGTGGGTATCTGGATATTCTGTGCCTTTGCAAATGTTCTGCTTTCTAGTCAGACTGCCAGCTAACTCCCATTAATTTTTTTCAAAACAACACCTTTAAGAAAGGTATCCCTGACTTATTCTCCCTTCATGGTCTAATATTGGTTTGTGGTATGTATGTTTGTCTTTTTTAACAGCACATTTTTAGCTCATTTCTTCAAATAAGTTCATGGAGAATGATCGATTGTACATGTCTTGGCAAGAGAACAGGCCTCCATATCACTGTAGAGCAAAAAGGGTCAGATATTCATGTTCCCAGCCTCCTGCAAAGGTAGGGCACAGCCATATATCCCAATTGTGGCTAATGAAGGTATCTCCATAGATGAATCAAGAGCTAGGAACATGAAGAACCAGCTACTGTGAAAAACCAGTTTGTTCACAGCAGCAACAGTGACAGCCATGTTTTAGGGTGGATATGCTCTCCAGTGTGAGTGTGCAGCAGTAGCACAATCTCTGACTTCCCATTTCCAGGAATAACAGCAACAGCGATGTCCCAGCTAGTCTGGCTCTATGCCAATTTGGGGGGACTTTGGTTATGAAAGCCTAGACATCCTTTGTTTCAGCTTACATTCTGACCTTGGTTCTCTGGCCTCCAGAGTGATTCTGTAAATTATCCATCATAATTTAAATAAATTATATTTATGCTTAATCTAAGCAGACTTAACTTCAATTATTTGACATTTACTTTGATTATTATAATTGAAAGTGTCATTTCTATGTGTCCATAACACCTTGTGCGTAACTTTATCATAGAATTTCTTGCATATCACTGTAGTCATTGTAACCCAATTATCTTCTCCCATTATAATGTATGTTTATTGAGGACTGGTATTATGTTGTATTTGACTTTCAACAGTATACCCAGGATAATGTCCAACATATTTCAGGCTCAGTAAATGAACACTGAATTTTAAAATACTCTGTTAATAATATAGGAGGTGAAGACTCCAAGGTTGTAGTTAGTATAATAAAACTGATAGAAGTTTCTCCAGTTTTGATTTTCTACAGTTATCATGGATCTGCTATAATAAACTGACTTCAGGGAAGGAAAAAATGGGGTAAGCAATCAAGCATAGACCTTATATATAGAAAATGCATATCTGAGAACTTTCTTTGTGTCGGATACTGTTCCAGGGTAATAATGATGACTAATAATTATAGTAGTAACAATAAGAGGATAAAAAATAATGTCTGCTTCTGAATAGTAGAAATGAATAAGTGAAGCAATGAATACAGCTCCTTGGGGCATGTTGCAAGGGCAGACATGGTAGGTGTATAGCCAAGCCTCAAAAGTAAAACAGGGTTAGCAGATGATGCTGACTTAAATGGAGTGGTCAATGACATTTTAGGAAGAGAGAATCATATTAAAAATGTAAATAAAATTGTTTAATGTTATTTGAATTTTTAAATCATATATGAGACACAGAATTGCTTTGAAAACTTTTGTGGCTCTTGAATTTCTATGATGTGAAGTGCTCTTCCACAAAACATGAGAACTATTGCAGGGAATGCTTTTGTTTTGGGGCCCAAAACTCCTAGGTCTGCCCCTAATTCTTCCAGTGACTGACGGGTAGTTGATAATGCTTCCTTGAGTTGCAAAGTCAACATATTTATTGAGAAAAACTGGTTTCTTTTGGTTTATACAGTTCTTAAACCTATATTATCCTGATTGCAAAGAATGTATTTCTTCTAGGCAATGGACTGTCATTGTTGATATGGGACTAGAAAGAGATGATGACAGACTGTGTTCACTGCATGAAGAAATAGACTGCATGGAAACATATTTCAGCAATTCCTTCTCATCTCTTCCATTTACCTTCACTAGACCTGTGAGAAATGGAGAAATGTGAAAAGATCTGAAGATAAAAACTCCTAAGCTTGGATATTACCTATGTTGCATATGATATGGAGAGAAAGGTCATTAGGTTCTGGAATTGAAGTTGAAGATGTAGTAGAAAGGAAATACCTCATTTTTAAATATAGAGGTAGAGACTCAAATATAGAGTATTCTATTGAACAAAATAATTTCTTTTTCTTTTGGGCAGGGAAAGAACATCAGTGTTTTTGGGTGTCTTTGGAAAGTAACCAAGGTTTTGTAATAATATTATTGCACTCACTGGAATTTAGAAGTAGAAGGTTAGATTTATTCTCCTTATATGATGACACTATATTAGCTTTCAAATGAAGCTTCCTTTTACTTGTCTTTACAAAACTGTTCATTGAAAAAGACTTTCAGTTTTGAATCTCATAGGACATCAGCAAGAAAGACAAATCTCAGTAGAAAAATAAAAGGAAGAATATTAGTTAGCGTATAGAACTGGAGGGAAGTATATAGAACCAAGTTCAAGTTCTCATGGGGCATGCTTATGTTTTGGTTGTGGGAAAGTAGGATGCCTTGATTTTGAGTTCCGCTAAGGTTATACCCAGTGGAGAAAAGGTATTTCCCAATGTAATCTCATTGCTTTAACCAAAAGTTGGGATCATCACAATCTAAAAAAAAAAATGATGTTTTTTTCTTTTTTTGGTTGAGTTTTCCAGAGGCTTCCTAGCGTTTCACTTCACTAGAATAGTCAAGTTAAGGTGGGTAGAGGGTTTGAACCTGTGTACATATAGAAAAATGCAATATTTATTAACACAGAGGCAAGGAGGTGAGCACTGGAATTAGTGAAGTGGATAGTTCTAAAAAACAGGCAGATACTCTAGTCCAAGAAACAGTAATCATTGGTTGCTTACAAAATATCTATTTACTGTACTTCAGCACCTTCCTAAATTATTTTATATTTTGAACTTGATACGTGTAAATGTAGCCTCTTTGAGACCTGCACAGAGAGAGATCTGTTTTCCTTCCATTTGGCAAATGGGTTCCCACTGTTCAATCTTTCAAGAGAGTGTAAGAAATTCTACAAAGCCCCCACATCAGTTGCATTAGTGCTCTCAGGCAAATTGAAGGAGAAGAGATTATCAAGATCTCTGGCAGTAATAGAAGCCATCCAAACACACTACATTGACTGACTGAAATATGTTGACCTTGTGTACCCCTAAATTTGCCTGTTCCCAGTTCTTCACATTTCTTGATACTCTTTTTGGCTGCATGTCTTAAATAGCAAACTTAAAACATATTGCCAGTAATTATTAGACAGTATTATTCCATTGTATTAATATTTTAGAGTTGACCTTAACTGTCAAGCAAGCTCCTGTTTAGGTAGACATTACTGGGGTGCCATCACACTTTACAAACCACAGTATTAGGATAACCCAGTATTAGGATAACCCTTGAGAAACGAGTCTAATAGGTTACAACACATGCTTTTACATACAAGGGAAAATATTAAAAGTAAAGTCATTGTAATAATGATAAAGGCCGTAAGAGAAAACCTTGAGGTCTTAGGCTGAAAACTTAAAGAATACTTGCTAAAAATGTCCATAAAAATATTTATTTTTGCTAAGGTGTTAGTGATCTTCTGTATTTAAATATTAAAAAAATAAATCAACACCACAAACATATATCTAGTGTTTTTTTAATCAAAGAATATGAGTTCCCTTGGAAAAGATAACATTATCAGTATTACAACTATAGAAATTATGATGAAAGGTGACTACCTACGTAGAAGTATGTCGTTTTAAAAATCTCAATGTTAGAAGGTACAAAAATGACAGATTCTCTCATCAAATATTTGTGGCAAAAAACTGGTTAAAATTTAGTTTTACATCAGGATCATAAGTGTTATTTTCTAAAAACCTAGTAAATGGTGATGCACTTAGTAAATGTTACACTCTCCACACTTTTGAATAACTAGTATAAATTATGTTGTAAGTCTGTCTTCATGGATTCTTTGTTCAGCAGTAACCACTGAGTAATTAAGATAGGAAGTAGAAATTAGAATGGTTTACATTACACTTATAGGTTGCACTTGCTTTAGGGTTTGCATTATTTATCTGTTGTGCTCCCATTATGTTTTTTTCCCAGCTTTATTGAGATAAAGTTGGCATATGACATTGGGTAAGTATAACGTGTATGCTTACATGTTGTGAAATCATTACCACAGTAGGGTTAGTAAATATTTATCACCTTACAATTACTATTCATTCTTTGTGGTGAAGACATTTTATTTGCTCTCTTAGCAACTTTCAGATGTGTAATAGAGTACTGTTAAATATATTCACCATGTTTTTCCTTATATGTCCAGTACTTACTCATCTTAAAACTTAAAAGTTTGTACCAACTGACTGACATATCCTAATTACCCATACCCACCATGTCCTGGCCATTACCATTCTACTCTCTGTTTCTTTGAATTCAGCTTTTCTTAAATTCCACATAATAGTGATATAATACATTGTCTTTGTAACATAATGCCCCCAAGATCCATCCCTGTTGTTGCAAAACAGCAGGATTCCCTTCTTTCTCAAGGCTAAATAATATGCATGTATTATTGTTTCACACACACACACACACACACACACACACATTTCCTGAATCCATTCACCATAGGTAGATATATATGTTGGCATTTTGAATAATGCTGCAATGAACATGGGAATGTAGCTATCTCTTTGGGATCCTGATTTTATTACCCAGAAGTATAATTAATGGATCATATGGTACTTCTATTTTTAATTTTTTGAGGAACCTCTCTAATATTTTTAATAGTAGTTGTACCAATTTACATTCCAACCAACAGTGTACAAGCGGTTCCCTTTTCATTACATCCTTGCCAATACTCATTATCTCTTGTCTTTTTAATAATAGCCCTTCTAACATGTGTGAGGTGGTATCTCATGGTTTTGATTTACGTTTCCCTAATGATTAGTGATGTTGAGCATCTTTTCATTTGCCCATTGGCTGTTTGTATGTCATTTTGTAAAAATATCTCTAAGACATTTTTAATCAAACTTTTTAAAAATTATTTTTGTTACTGAGTTATATGAGTTTCTTATATATTTTGGATATTAACTCCTTATCATAAATATGATTAGTGAATATTTCTCCCCATTCTGTGTAGTCTGCCTTTTCATTTTGCTGTGCAGAAAGTTTTTTTGTTTATGTAGCCCCTCCTATTTATTTTTTGTTTTTTGTACTTTTTGATGTCATATTCAAAAAATTGTTACCAAGTCCAGTATCAAGAAACAGTTTCCCGAAGGAGAATCAAAATGGCGGAGGAGTGAGAGGAAGTCACACTGACCTCCTCCCAGGACCAACTGGGAATTACAACTAAATTGTGGAGAAATCACCTGGAACAAACAACTGAAAATGGCGAGAGAGGAGCCTTGTAATTTTGGAGACAGAAGAATTGGCTTTAGCGCAATCTAACTGGTAAGGAGTGCGGTAGAGACCTGAGAAGGCAGGTGGGGCAGCCAAGGGCGGCAGCACCAGAAGGATATTGAAACTGCCAGTTGGGTCCCCCGAGAAGAGTGGGGTCTAAACCAAGAGTGGGGATCTCTAGCGTACAGCACCAGAGCCCAAAAAGTACACAGATAAAAGTCAGTTGCGAAAAGTGGCAGGATTGCCCTCTGCCAGAGACAGGCGGCTGGAGATGCAAAGAACCATTTAAAGAGCCAATGCATAAATTTTTATTTGCAGCCACTTACCCTGGTCTCTGGAAAAGGTGGGAGCAGAGTGGGCTAGAGACACCTGAGGGGAGACTGGGGAAGGAGGCTTTGGGGACAGAATTGAGAGAGAAGCTAGTGGGATCTCAGTGCTGACTCATCCCCCATGCGGCAGTAGCCATCTTGCTCAGACAGCGACAACTCCCCCTCAGTGGCTCCAGGACCCAATAACCGCCTCCCCCCAGGTGGGATTCAACCCTGCCCTGTACTGTCTGAGCCATTTGCTAATTGCAGACTGGCAGCCACAGATAGTAGATCCCTGGCTAAAGAGGGTGCAGAGAGGTCTGGAGACACTTGAGGAGAGACTGGGGCCGGAGGCTTTGGGTGGAGAACAGAGAGAGTAGCCAGCGGGATCCCAGCGCTGACTCCTCCCATATATGGCAGCAGCATGAGAGGACTCAATAATCCCATCCCCAGGAGGGGCTCTGCCCTGCCCTGAGCTGTCTAAGGAGGCCTGCTAAGTGCAGGGTGACTAGATTAACAGCTGAAGGAGACAGTCACAGACAGTAGATTCCTGGGAGTCTCCAACAGACTGCCTAAGGTCAGATAGGGTCAATATCTGATATCATCAGAGGCAGATACAGAGTAAAAACAGTGGTCTCCAAACAGAGAAGTTCACACCACAAAGTCAGGAAATCAAGACAGATCAATTTAAGAAGCAGAAGCAAAAAAGAAGAGTCTCACAAATAATGGGAAGACAAAGAAATACCCCCGACTCAAAGTGAAAGGAGGAATCCCCAGAAAGAACTAAATGAAATAGAGGCAAGTCAACTATCAGATATTGAGTTCAAAACAATGGTTCTACGGAAGCTCAATGAGCTCAGTGAGCTGAGAGAGAATTACCAAAAACAACAGGGAGGAACTTATTGTAAACTATATCAGCATGAAAAAGGACATAGAAACTATCAAGAAGAGACAAGAGGAAATGAAGAATGCGATTTCTGAATTGAAGAACGAAGTATAAGGAATCAAAATGAGACTAGATGAAGCAGAAGATTGAATCAGAGAGCTGGAGGACAAGGTAGAATAAAAGCTCCCAGAAAGAGCAAGAAAATGGAAAAAAGACTCCAAAAGAATGAAGAGGCATTTAGGGAAATGCAGGACAACCTGAAGCGTAATAGTATCCATATAATAGGGGTACCAGTAGGAGAAGAGGAGGAGGAATGGACGGAGAACCTGTTTGGAAAAGTCATGATGGAAAACTTCCCTAATTGGAGGAGAGAAAAAGTCACACAAGTCCAGGAAGCACAGAGAGTCCCATTTAAGAGGAACCCTATGAGGCCCACTCCAAGACACATCATCATGAAAATGGCAAATATTAAAGACAAACAAAGAATCCTAAAGGCAGCAAGGGAGAAAGAGGTGGTAACATAAAAGGGAGCCCCGATACGGCTAGCATCTGACTTCTCAACAGAAACACTGGAAGCCAGAAGGGAATGGCAAGAAATATTCCAAGTAATGAAAAGCAAAGACCTGCAACCGAGACTGCTCTACCCAGCAAGGCTCTCAATTAAAATGGAAGGCAAAATATGGAGTTTCCCAGACAAAAGGAGGCTAAAAGAATACATCTCCACCAAACCAGCACTTCAAAGTATGCTAAAGGGACTGCTTTAAGATGAAGTAAAGAGTCTATGAATACCCAGTTCCTTTCACAGTTGCCAATAATTGATATTACCAATATTCTTTAATACATATTAATCTGATTGTGACAGTGATGTTATTTTAATTGTTCCTTTATTATTTGTTGAAGCTAAACCTGTTTTTATATATTTCTTGCCTATTTCAATTATTTTTAAAAACCTTTAAATGAGTTTTTGGTATTCTTTATCCATTTTTTCATTAAATATTTGTAGAATTTTTTCCCAAAATGAAAAAAACCATTAACCCTTTTTAAGATGTGTTGCAAATACTTTCCTATTCTATTATTTGTCCTTTAACTTTCTTTATATGTATATTACTGTATAGTCTTAAATGTTTAATGTAGTCATTTTGTCACTATTTTACTTTATAGCTTCTGGGTTTGAATATTTTACTTCAGGGTAAGAAAAATATTAGTTTGTATTTTCTCCTAAAACTGCTTAGATTCTACATATTAATTTTTAACTCACCTGAATATTTCTTGTATAATGAGTGACATAGGGCTCTATATTTGTTTTATTTCAAGTAATAATGGCCCATGCTCCTTATTTGTTGAATAAGCCTTATTTTACCCATTGATTTGAAATATCAACTTAATCATATCACATTGTTTGATAGATATATACATTTGTCTCTAGAATGCTCATTATATTTCATTGATCTACTTGATTATTTCTGTGCTGGTGTCATGTTGATTTAATTGCTGAGACTTTATAATGGTTTTAAATTTTTTATAATATTTTATACTTAACTTTGACATTTAAAAAAAATAAATAAAATCAATCTGCATGAATGAAAGAAAGAGGGGGGTTCTTCTACCTTTTGCAACAACATGGATGGAACTGAAGAATATTAAGCTAAGTGAAATAAACCAGTTGATGAAAGACAAATACCATGCGATCTCACCTATGAGTGGACTCTATTCAACAAAATAAACTAATAAACAAAATAAACTATAATCATGGAAACATGGAGCAGACTGAAAGTGACCAGAGGGGATGCAGAAAGAGGACAATGGTGGAAAGAAGGAGAAGGGACTAGACAAAGAACATGTATGAATGACCCATGGGCATGGACAGCTGAGTGGGAATTGACTGTGGGAGTGTGATTGGGGAGGAGGATAAAGGGGGAAAAACTGAGACAACTGTAATAGAATATACATGATTTATAAAATTAAAAAATGTTAAAAAAAGAAAGAAACAATTTTCCTTTGGGAAATTAAGAGTTTTGTTCCTTTGCTTAAATCTTTAATTGATTTTAAGTTAAATTTTATCATTGTGTAATATGGACTATAATTTCATTCTTCAGAAAGATTATCCAAATTCTCAATGTGATTTATGGAAGAGATAATCCTTTTCCCACTGAGTATTTTGGGCTTCCTTGTCAAATATTAATTGACTGTGTAGGCAAGGTTTTTGTTTGTTTGTTTCTTTCTTTTTTATGGGTTCTTGATTCTGTTTCATTTGTGTATGTGTTTACTCTTCTGCCAGTAACATACTATGTTGTACTTTGGTTACTATAGCTTTGTAACACAGTTTGAAATCAGAAAGTGTTGTACCTCCATTTTTGTTCTTCTTTCTTAGGATCCCATAAGTTTTTCAGGGTCTTTGTGGCTCTATACATATTTTATGATTTTTTTTCTATTTTGTGAAAAATGCTAGTAAAATTTTGATAGGGATTGTATTCAACTTATACATGAGTTTGAGTAATATGGTTTTAACAATATTAATTACTCTGATTCATAAACATGGAAAATGTTTTAGCTCCATTTTCAGCTTCTTGAGCAAATTCCACACTGCTTTCCTCAATGGCTGCACCAGTCTGCATTCCCACCAACAGTGTACTGGCATTCCCTTTTCTCCACAGCCTCGCCAGCACCTGTTGTTTGTTGATCTGTTTATGATGGCCATTCAGACCGGTGTGAGATGGTACCTCATTGTGGTTTTGATCTGCATTTCTCTGATGGCTAGTGATGCCGAGCATCCTTTCAAATATCTCTGGGCTCTCTGTATCTCTTCCTTGGAAAAGCATCTGCCCAGGTTCTTTGCCCATTTATTGATCAGATCATTTCTCTTCTTGGAGTGGAGTCGAGTGTGTTGTTTATATATTTTGGAGACCAGACCTCTATCTGATGTATCATTAGCAAATATATTTTCCCATACGGTGGGCTCCCTTTTCATTTTGCTGATGTGTTCTTTACCCGTGCAGAAGCTTCTTATTTTGATGAGGTCCCACGTGTTTATTCTTTCTTTTATGTCCCTTACTTTAGGAGACACATCGGTGAAAAAATTGCTGCGTGGGATATCTGAGAGTTTCCTACCAATGTTTTCCTCTAGGGCATTAATGGTGTTGCGACTTATATTTAAGTCTTTTATCCATCTTGAGTTTTTTTTGTGTATCATGTAAGCTGATGATCCAGTTTCAATTTTTTACATGTAGCCGTCCAGCTCTCCCAACACCATTTGTTGAAGAGGCTATTATTGCTCCATTTTATGCTTCTGCCCCCTTCGTCAAATATTAGTTGCCCATATAGACCTGGGTTTATTTCTGGGCTTTCTATTCTGTTCCACTGGTCTATGAGTCTCTTCTTGTGCCAGTACCAGATTGTTTTGAGTATAGTGGCTTTGTAGTAGAGTTTGATATCTGGTATTGTGATCCCTCCTACTTTGTGTTTCTTTCTCAAAATTGCTGTGGCTAGTCGGGGTTGTTTATGGTTCCATATAAATTTTTGAAATCTCTGTTCTATTTCTGTGAAATACATCATTGGTATCTTAATAGGGATTGCGTTGAATCTATAAATTGCTTTGGGTAGTAGGGACATTTTGATGATATTAATTCTTCCAATCCATGAGTACGGTATATGCTTCCATTTATTTGTGTCTTCCTTAATTTTTTTCTTCAATGTTGTATAGTTTTCTGCATACAGGTCTTTTACCTCCTTGGTTAAATTTATTCCTAGGTACTTTATTTTTCTTCTTGCTGTAGCGCATGGTATTTTTTTTTCTGATTTATTCTTCTTCTATTGCATTGCTGGTGTACAAAAATGCCTTTGATTTCTGAATATTGACTTTGTATCCCACTGTTTTGCCAAATTCACTTATTAGGTTGAGTAGATTTTTGGTAGAGTCTACAGGGTTTTTTATGTACACTACCATGTCATCTGCAAACAATGATAGTTTTACTTCCTCCTTTCCTCTTTGGATGCATTTTCTTTCTTTTTCTTGTCTCACCACTGTGGCTAGGACTTCCAATACCATGTCGAAAAGAAGTATTGAAAGCGGACATCCTTGTCGTGTTCCTGATCTTAGTGGGAAAGCCTTCAGTTTTTGCCCGTTGAGTATGATGTTGGCTGTAGGTTTTTCATATATGGCCTTTATTATGTTGAGGAATGCCCCATTTATTCTCATTTTGCTGAGCGTTTTGATCATAAATGGGTGCTGTACCTTATCGAATGCTTTTTCTGCATCTATCAAGATGATCATGTGCTTTTTGTCTTTTCTTTAATTTATGTGATGTATCAAGTTTATTGATGCATATATTGAACCATCCCTGCATCCCTGGGGTGACTACCACTTGATCATGGTGGATAATCTTTTTAACGTATTGCTGGATGAAGTGTGCCAATATTTTGTTGAGGATTTTAGCATCTATGTTCATCAGCGAAATTGGCCTGTAGTTTTCTTTCTTTTTGGGTCTTTATCTGATTTTGGGTTTAGGGTGATGCTGGCCTTATAAAAAGAGTCTGGGAGTCTTTCCTTCTCTTGGATTTTTTGGAATAGTCTGAGAAGGACAGGGGTTAGCTCTTCCTTAAATGTTTTGTAAAATTCTCCTGTGAAACTGTCCAGCCCAGGGCTTTTGTGTGCCGGGAGATTCTTGATTATTGCTTCAATTTCCCCAGCGGTTATTGGTCTGTTCAAGCTTCTGTTTCTTCCGCCTTCAGTGTTGGAAGATTATACTTTTCTAGAAATTTGTCCATTTCATCAAGATTTTCAAATTTCTTGGCATATAATTGTTCATAGTAGTTTCTGACAATCCTTTGTATTTCTGTGGTATCAGTTGTTATTTCTCCTCTTTCATTTCTGATTAATTTGGGTCCTCTCCCTTTTTTTTCTTGATGAGTCTGCTTATAGGCTTGTCGATTTTATTTATCTTTTCAAAGAACCAGCTTCTGGCTTGGTTGATCCTTTGAATTGTTCTTTTCGTATCTATGTCATTCAGTTCTGCTCTAATCTTGCTTATTTCCTTCCTTCTACTTGCTCTGGGATTTATTTGTTGTTGTTTCTCCAGTTCTTGAAGTTATAGTGTTATGTCTTTTATTTGAAATGTTTCTGTCTTTTTTGGGTAGGCCTGTATTGCTATGAAATTCCCTCTCAGGACTGCCTTTGTTGTGTCCCAAAGGTTTCGGACTGTTGTCTGTTCATTTACATTTGTTTCCAGAAATTTTTTGATTTCTTCTCTTATCTCATTATTGACTCATTCATTGTTCAACAGTCTACTGTTCAGTCTCCATGAGTTTGCAAGTTTTTGAAGTTTCTCTTTGAGTTTGATTTCCAGTTCAAGCCCTTGTGGCCCGAGAAAAATTTTGGTATTATTTCAATTTCCCTGAGTTTGCTGAGGTTTGCTTTGAGTCCTATCATGTGGTCTACTTTTGAAAAACTGCCATGAGCATTTGAAAAGAATGTGTATTTTGCTTCTTTGAGATGTAAGGTTCTATATATGTCAGTTAAGTCTATTTGATTCAGTGCATGATTCAGCTCCACAATATCCTTATTCATGTTTTGTTTGGAAGATCTATCCATTTTTGACAGTGTGGTGTTAAAGTCCCCAACTATCAGTGTGTTGCTGTCTATATCTTTTTTTGAAGTCATCCAAGATTTTCCTTATGTATTTGGGTGCTCCTATGTTGGGTGCATATAAGTTTACAATGTTTATGTCTTCATGACAGATTCTTCCTTTAAGTATTATAAAGTGTCCCTCTGGGTCTCTTTTTATGGCCTTTGTTTTAAAATCTATTTTGTCTGATATAAGTATTGCAACCCCTTCTTCCTTCTCTTGCCCATTGCTTGGAATATTTTTTTCCAGCCCTTTACTTTCAATCTGTGTAGGCCATTTGTTCTGAGGTGGGTCTCTTGTAGGCAGCATATGTGTGGGTCATGTTTTCTTATCCATTCAGCTATCCTGTGTCTTTTGATTGGGGTTTCAGGCCATTAACATTGAGAGTTAATACTGATAGAAACCTACTCCTTTTTTCTCTTTGTACCTGTGTTTTTCTCTTTCTCAGTCTTTTCCTTCATCTTCTTAAACCAGTCCCTTTAGCATATCTTGTAGTGCTGGTTTGGTAGAGATGTATTCTTTTAGCCTTCTTTTGTCTGGGAAACTCCTTATTTCCCCTTCTATTTTAATTGAGAGCCTTGCTGGGTAGAGCAGCCTAGGTTGAAGGCCCTTGCTTTTCATGACTTGGAGTATTTGTTGCCATTCCCTTCTAGCTTGTAGTGTTCCTGTTGTGAAGTCAGCTCTTAGGCATATCAGGGCCCCCTTGTATGTTACTTTCTCATTCTCCCTTGCTGCCTTGAGGATTCTCTCTTTGTCTTTGGTAGTTGCCATTTTAATGATGATGTGTCTTGGAGTGGACCTCCTTGGGTCCCTCTTGAGTGGGGCCCTCTGTGCCTCCTAGATCCATGAGACCTTTTCTCTCCTCAAATTGGGGAAATTTTCCATCATTACCTTTTCAAAGAGGTTCTCTATCCCTTGCTCCTCTTCTTCTCCTTCTGGTATCCCTATTATGTGGATATTATTGCATTTCAGGATGTCCTGCATTTCCTTAAATGCCTCTTCATTCTTTTTGAGTCTTTTTTCCATTTCTTGTTCTTTCTGGGAACTTTTTTCTACCTTATCCTCCATGTCACTGATTCGATCCTCGGCTTCATCCAGCCTTCTTTTGATTCCTTCTGCTGCGTTTTTCAGTTCAGAAATGGTATTCTTCATATCCTCTTGTGTCTTCTTGAGAGTTTCTATGTCTTTTTCCAGGTTGATATAGTTTGCTGTAAGATCCTCGTAGTTTCTCTGCAGTTTCTCAAAGTTATCTTTGAGCTGGCTGAACTCATTGAGCTGGCTGAGCTCATTGAGCTCCCTTAGAACCATTGTTTTGAATTCAATATCTGATAGTTCCCTTGCCTGTATTTCATTTAGCTCTCTCTGTGGGGATTTCCCTTTTCCACTCATTTGGGGGGAACTTCTTTTTCTTCTCATTTTTGTGAGTCTATTAAGTAATTATTTATTTGTTTGTTTGTTTGTTCATTTTTGCTTCTGTTTTAATTGATCTGTCTAGATTTCCTGACTTTGTGGATTAAACTTCCATGGTAGTAGGTGGGTCTTTTCATTTATTTATTTATTTGTTTATTTATTTTCCTTTTCTTTCTGGGCCTGCCTCTGATGATGTCAGTTGTTGACCCTATATGACCTTGGGTTGTTTGTTTTAGCCTTCCAGGAGTCTACTCTCTGTGTCTGACTCCTGCTTTGGGCAGCTCTGTTACTCCTTCAGCCAGGGATTCACTATTTCTGTGGACCACGTTGTAATTGTGGGCCATCTGGCTCGACTGCGCCCTGTTTCTGCCTCTTTGGGGGCGCTTCCTCCAGCACAAAATGGAGACTACAGAATGGGGAGGAATTTGGGCCTCCCCGATTCCTCCTTCCTTTATTTCCCCTATGCCTCCATCTCTAGTCTCTCTCAAGGGTCTCTATGCAGCTGTGTGACTCCTTTGGCCAGGAGTCCGTTATTTCTTCCAGCTTGTTTGCACTTAGCCCCCTGGCTCACACCCGCACAAGCTGTGTGCGGAGCGCACAAAAGGCAGCTTAATTGATTCCCTTAAGCCTGGGTGCGATGGTAGCTGCAGCGTGGGAGGTGAGTTATCACTGGGGCGCAGCCAGCCACTCTCTCAATTCTCTTCACAAAGTTTTCCTCACCAATCTTTCCCCAGGCACCAGCCCACTCAGCTGCCACTTCTACCCAGAGAGCAACGAGGGCGGCTGCCACTGCAAATTTTTGCTTTGGCCCTTTAAATGTCTCTTTAAATGTCTCTTTGCATCCCCAGTCACCTGTCTATGGCAGACAGTGCCCCTAAGCTTTTCGGGGTTGTGCTTTGTCTGTGTTTTCCTGGTTTCAGCTGCTGTAGTCTAGGGGTTCCTTTTTATGGTTCAGACCCTGTTCTTCTCAGGGGGATCCAACTGGCCATTTCAATGTCCTTCTGGTGCTGGTGCCCATGGGTGCCCAGCCCACCCTCTCGAGCCTCCACTGCACTTATCACCCGTAGGGATGTGTGAGAGTTGAATCCACTGTCTGTCCGTGGCTCTAAGGCTCCTCTCCCTCTATCATTCCATTGTTTTCCAGGTGATTTCTCCACTATTTAGTCACAATTCGAGTTTGGTCTTGGAAGGAGGTCAGCATGTCTCCCATTCACTCCTCTGCCATCTTAGCTCTCCGAAGATCCTTTTAATGTGCTATTAAATCCAGCTTGCTAATATTTTGTTGAGAATTTTTGATTCTATATCAATCAGGGATGTTGGCTTGTTGTTTTCTTTTCTTGTAGTATCTTTATCATGGTTGGCATCAGGGTAATGCTGGTGTCCTAAAATGAGTTTGTGAGTGTTCCTTTCTCTTAATATTTTTAGAAGAATTTGAAAAGGTTTGGCATTAATTCTTCAATAAATGTTTGATAGAGTTTACCATGGCAACCAGTTGGTCCTGGGCTTTTCTTTGTTGGGATATTTTTTGACTCATCCCCCTTCCTTGTTATTGGTCTGTTCAAATTTTCTGTTTCTGTGATTCAGTATTGATAGGTGGTATGTTTTAAAAAGTGTATTAATTTCTTCTGGATTAACTAATTTGTTGGTGCTTTTATTATTCACAGTCTGTAATTATCTTTTATTAATTATATGTTATCAGTTGTAATGTCTCCTCTTTCATGTCTAATTTTAATAGATTTTTCTCTCTTTTTTCCTGAGTTGTCTAGATAAAGTTTTGTAAATTTGATTCATCTTTTCAGTAACCAGGTCTTAGCTTTGTTGATATTTTCTGTTATTTTCTGGTCTCTCTTTTATTTATTTCTTCTCCAATTTTTATTTCCTTCCTTCTCTTAGCTTGGGATTTGTTCATTCTTCTTTCTCTACTTCCTGGAGCTATTAAATCATGTTATTCATTTGAGGTCTTTCCTTTTTACTTAATGTAGACATTTAGTGCAATAAATTTTCTCTGAGAATTGCTTTTACTGATTTTGATATGCTGTACTTCCATTTTCATTTGTTTCAATATATTTTTTGGTTTTCCATTTTGATTCTTACTTTGACCTATTGGTTGTTCAGGAGTGTTTTTTTAATTTCCACATACTCTGTAATTTCCTGTTTTCTTCCTGTTGTTGATTTCTAGTTTCGTGCCATTGTGGTTGGAAAACATACTTTGTATGATTTCAATCTTCTTTAGTTTGCTAATACTTGTTTTATGACATCATATAACTAATCCTCAACAACATTTCCTGTGCATTGGAGAAGAATGTGTATTTTGCTGCTGTTGGAAGGAATGTTCTGTATATGTCTGTTAGATTCATTTAGTTTGTAGTTGTAGTCCAATGACCTATTCATTGCTGAAAGTAGGGGACTGAAGTCCACTGATATTATTGTAGTGGTGTTCATTTCTCCAATCAGATATTTGCTTAGTATATTTAATATATCTATTTATTAAATGTTTATTTAATAAATTTCAATAAATTTATAAATGTATTTAATAAAAAATATTTTTATTAAACAAATTTATTAACAAATATATTTATTAAATGTTTCATATGTTAATATCTGATGTATATATGTACATATATGTATAGTATATATGTGATATACATGTGATTACATTTATAATATAGATATATAATTTTATAGCCTCTTGGTGAATTGACCCCTTTATTATCTTAAGGACTTCTTTGTTTCTTGTTTAGTTTTTGTGTTTCCATGCAGGGTTAGTCCCCTCAGATAGAAGTGAAAAGGTGCTTCTACTGGTAAAATAATACTTATCTAAATTTAGGGACTCAGTATGCTCACCTCTATTAGGATCATCCTACATATCCCCATTCAAATTTTCAGGATCCTATTTCTTCAAAATAAATGCCCTCATTTTAAGAGTAATTAGTCTTTAAGTCATGGTATTATAGTTTTTGGTTTAATGTCTGCTTCATCAGAGATAAGTATTGTAATCCCAGTTCTCTTTTGGTTCCTACTTGCATGGAATATCTTTTGCAATCCCTTTTCTTTGAGCCTATGTGTATCATTAAATCTGAAATGAGGCTCTTGTAGAGAACACATGATGTTGTTTTGTTTGGGTGCTTTTTTTTTTTTTAACTCATCTAGTCACTCTATGCCTTTTGATAGGAAAATTTAATCTATCTACATTATTGGTAGGTAAAGATTTGGCGATGTTTTATTGTTTTCTTGCTGCTTTGTGATTCCCTTGTTCCTTTCTCCCTCTCTTATTCCCTTTCTTTGTGAATTGATTTTTTTTTTGTGGTGGTAGTCTTTGATTACTTTTTTAAATCTACTATAGGTGGTGGTGGTTGTTGTTGTTGTTTCACAGTTACCATGAGGCCTACATGAAACATCTAGACTTAACAATCTTTATTTTTTATTATTTTTTAATTATCACCTGAGGACATTCCTCCCTTATCCTTTTATATTTTTGATATCACAATTTACTTCTTTTTGCTTGTACATTCATTAACCTATTGTAACTACAGTTTTCTTAATACCGTTTCCTTTAACCTTTATTTGAGCGTTAAGTGATAAACACACCACCATATAACCATAGTTGAGTATTCTGATTTTGACTCCATATGTATCTTTACCAGTGTGTTGTATATTTTTATGCAACCATGTTACTAATTAACTTCCTTTTATTCCAAGATGAAGAACTAATCTCAGCATTTTTTTGTAAGGCAGTTTCTATGATAATGAACTCCCTAAACCTTTGGTCATCTGTGAAAGGCTTTCATTTCTAAAGAACAGCTTTGCCAGTTAGAATACTCTTGGTAGGCCTTTTTTTTTTTTTTCTTTCTCTTATCACTTGAAATATATTATTCCACTCTCTCCTGGCCTGTAAAATTTCTACTGAGATATCTGATTGTGTTATAGATGTTCCCGGGTAAGTTACAAAGACTTCTTTTTTCTTCACCCTGACTTTAAGATTTGTCACTGATTTTTGATGGTATTATTATAATGTGTCTTAGAGATGTCTTAAAGTTGAGTTTGATGACATATGAGATCATTGAAGTTAAATATCTGAATCTTTACTCAAATTTGGGAAATCCTCAGCCATTTCTTGTTTAAATAAGCTTTGTGCCCTTCTCTTTTTGATACTTCAGTAGTTCACAGATTGCTTCTTTCGATGATATTTAATAGATTGTATAGACTTTCCTTATTCTTTCTCTTTGCTTTCCTCTGACTGAATAATTTCAAAGTTCCTGTCTTCTAATCTATAGATTTTTTTTTGTCACTGTAATCCATTCTTCTGTCGATGGTCTCTACTGAATTTTTCATTTTATTCTTTAGCTCTTATCCCAAAACATAGAGAATCAAAATAACTCTTTTGAGGAAATTCAGTGAGCTAAAAAAAACCCAGAAAGACAGTTCACTAAAATCAGGAAAATAACACATGAACAAAATGAGATGCTTAACAAAGAGACAGAAATCGTAAGAAAGAACCAAACAAGAATCTTGAAGCCAAAGAATAAAATGAAGATTATTGTGGTACTCTGGTGTCTTATTTCCTTGATTTTCGATGTTCCTTGAAGTTTTGTATTGGTGTCTTTGCATTTGCAGCAACAGTCACCTCCTCTAGTCATTACTAAATTACTTTGAAAGAAAAATATCTTCCATCAGTCCTGATAGGGAGTCTGAGGCTTTCTCATTCCTTCTATAGATGTTCCAGCTCCATGCTTCTTGTTCCATCTGTATCAGAATTCTTAAGCTTTTATGTTCTTTTTTTTTTCTCCTTTAATGCAGTGGTCCCCAACCCTTTTGGCACCAGCGGCTGGTTTCATGGAAGACAATTTTTTCCCATGGACTGGAGTGGGGGGGATTGTTTTGGGATGATTCAAGTGCATTACATTCAAGCTTACCTCCTGCTTTGTGGCCCAGGGGTTGGGGACCCCTGCTTTAATGTACTGTGCCAGGTACTGTAAATTTCTCTTTTTCTTTCCCAAAGGTAGAGCTGACGTTCACGTTTGCAACTTCTCCCTTCCCATATATTCATGCTGGCTTTCTGTGTATGTTTATTTGATGTCTGCCAAAGCTCATGCTTGCTATTGAGCATGCACAGAGAGCCAGTCACAGATTGGGATGTGTGTGGGTGAGGTGCACGAAGCACTGAAGGTATACATGAGCCAGTTGTAGGAATCTGTGGGCAAGAGATCCTCCATAGGTGCACTTACTGATGGAGTCTATGATGTAGTTAGTAGAATCTGCATTCCTTTAATGCCTCCTGAGAGGCATGTCGGCTTCTGTCCCAGACTCTTCTTGCCCATACTCATGCAGCTCATGACTCAGAACTCTAGATGGAATGAGATGGAGCTGGGCCTCCCAGGCAATGTTCCACATAAGTGGGGAAACCTAGCACTCACTCCCAATCTTTCACTTTTTCCCTGGGAGAAATCATAGGCCAAAGAGATGTAAGTAAAGTGTAACTGTTCCTTTCACCCTCTACCCATGTGTGTGTGTGTGTGTGTGTGAGAGAGAGAGAGAGAGAGACAGAGAGACAGAGAGACAGAGAGACATACTAGAACTAATGATATACTAGAATTCCTCCACTGAAACATTGAACTTCCACAAGGGCTCTCTGTCCATGGATGATTATTTAAGACAGTGTTCTCTGGATCATGGGCCGTGACCAAGAGGGATTGTATCTAGTTCACAGGCCACTTCAGGGTCTGTGCCTATTACTGGACACATGGGTGGCAAGACTCCTCCTGGGTCCTTTGGTATATGATGTTGGATTTCACAGCTCTCACAAAGGTACATTTTATTTTATTGTTGTTATTGAGAGGGGGATATTACAAGAGATATGTATTCAGCCATGTTGCTGACATCACTCCTCCCACTTTTTAAATCCTCACCCAAAGATACATTTATTGATTTTAGAGAGAAACAGAGAGGGAGGAAAGGAGGGAGAGAGTGAAATAGAGAATGAGAAACATCAATTTAAGAGAGGAGCATCAGTTGGTTGCCTCTCATATGTGCTCTTACCTGGGATCAAGCCCTCAACCTAGGTATGTGCCCTGACTGGGAATCAAATATTCAACTTTTTGGTGTATGGAACAATGTTCCAAACAACTGAGCCACCCAGCCAGGGCCACCCCTCCCACTATATTTTTAAAGAATAGAATATGAATTTCACTTGGGCATACTAAATCTAAACTGGAAGAAATAGAATAAGCACATTTGGTAATGAAAATATGTATATTAACCAAGTAGTTGCTGGATTAAAGACTTGGACTGATTCAGCTGCAATATATTTTACTATTGTTTATGTATTTTGTTAAATCATAATAAGGCACTCAACAAAATGGTAATACTCCATCTGAAACATCCCTAAATTTATAAATAAAATACCTTGTTGAAAAGATAGAAGAGCAGAGAAAAGGTGCTGGTTGGAGACAAAACATTAGTGGTGAAAATTACTGAAGTAGAGTCAAGATCATGGGATATTAAGAATGAGGTGGAAGGCCAAGGGATAGAGAATAATCAAGAGATGAGAGTCTCTTGTTATCAACTTCTCCTTTACAAGTTTTCTTTGAATTATAATATTTTCCAAGGTGTTTCCTTAATGTTATTGAACAAACTGAAGTTTTTATTTCATTATACAGTATTAACTAAGGTTCAACTGTAGCTTATTTTCTCTAAAAAAATTTCATTTTGCCTTAGATTATTGCACTTATACTAGAGTAATAGCTTTGGGTGGCAACCTGAATCAATAACATAAGATACTTCTAATGAGGTGTCTGATTCCTGGTTTGAATGGCTTTCAGCTGATAATTATTGTTTGCTACCTAACTTCTTGTGTCCACTTCTTTTAAAGTGGCAAGTCATTCTTATATCTTGTATATGAAAACATAAAATCTTGTTTACATTTGAGTGTGTATATAAAACAACTTTAGCCTTGAAGTCAGCCTCCAGCATATAAAATGAATGGTTTAGTTCACAGTGAAGTTATGAGTACATGATTTTTATAGCATGACCTTGTCTTATGCCCTAGAAAAGCAGAAAACTGGTTTAATGAGTTATGATAGGAGAATTTCTAATTATTTTGGAAGTTACTTTTAATTATTGTGGTTTTGTTGTTTTTATTTGTTTAGTCATTATTAAATATTTAAATCATTTAATCAAAAATTTAAGAACTGCAAAAAAAAAAAGAAGAAAAAAGGATTTTAAGCAACATAAACCAACTATAGGTTCTTCAGAAAAAATTGAAATTCTTTGTAAGGTTATGAGCCAACTCAAGGAATCAGAGATCAGAGCAAGGACCTTTGTTTGGAAAAGACAAAAAGAAATTACTCTAATACTCTACTGTTTCAAGAAGCAGGAGATGAAGAACTGCCTCTTGTGTCTTCAGGGTATCACGCAGAAGATGAATCAACTCCAACTCCACTTAGGCCTGTAGTTTTATGCTCCAATCTCAGAATTCAGTGACAAAGTGCCCTAGTGCTCTGCCATTAGTCATGTGCACATCCCTGGAAGATGACTGAGACTTCTACCATCTAAGATAAGCTTCAGATATTAACATCCAAAAAGTAAGTAGTAGGAGTGACTGGTGCTGGTGACAAACATGGATTGACATAACCTGATATAGTAGATTTTCTTCTTTATCGTATATGATCTTTCCATTAACATTTGGAGAAAAGGAAGAATTAATAGCAATGAAAAATATTTTAGTTGAAGCAATTCTGTTATATTCCTGAAATCAGAGCACTTTTCTTTTTCCTTTAGACAGGTCATCAAAGAAACCATTATAACTTTAAATACTTGTAGAAAATTCCTCAAACCACTGGCTATCTGAAGATATAGGAAATGCAATTTTCTAAGCTTTACATCTGTGACAGGATCCATTAAGAATTAGATTTCAATCATCAGGTGATCCAATTAGCTCTACTTTACCCCTTGATTGAAATATAAGAAATGAGAGTGAGGGAGGAGACATTCATCACCACTACTGGAAAATTCCACGGTAGTATGAACACTCACTAATGATAGAGTATCAAGTGGACCATTTTTATATGATAAAAATGGCTTTTTCACATTGGCGCTGAGTGGTTTTGGAAAAGAAATGCTATTTCATTTTTTTACAATTTCGGAATTCCTCCAAACCAACCTCTGCAGTAGTAAGTTTCTGTTAATGAGAGTAAACAAGTTTTCTTTGAAATGCAGACATGGTAGTAGACAGGCCTTGTTTTTGAACTCTTTCTTGCAGACTCATGAGCTTAATAACATCCTGTATTTTAACTCAGGAGAAAGGAGACTCCTTGAGAAAGAAAATGAGAGACCCATTGCATCCTGGGACAAGAAAGAGAAGCTTCTGGTTGTGCTTGCCATGGAGCCTAATAAAATATTTTTTATTTATTTTTTAAAGATTTTTTTTTATCTATTTTTAGAGACAAGAGAAGGGAGGGAGACTGGGAGGGAGAGAAATATCAATGTGAAAGAGTAACATTGATCAGTTGCCTATTGCACATGCCACTCAGGGACCTGACTGGCAACTCAGGCATGTGCCATTACTGGGAACTGAACTGGTGAAATTGTGGTACATTGCTCTGACACTCAACCCACTGAGCTTCACCAGTTAGGGATAAAACACTCTTTAGAAACTGTGTGGGAAACTCCTTTTCTCTTGAGGCTTTTAAGATTCTCTCCTAATCTTTAATCTTGAATAATATAATTATGATGTGTCTCGGTGTGTGCTTCCTTGGGTCCAACTTCTTTGGGACTCTTTGAGTTCCTACAAAGGAGTTCTCATAAGACTATCGGCTGATTTCTCAAAAGAAATCTTACAGGCAACAGGAAGCTGGAAAGAAGTATTCAAAGTCATGAAAGACAAAGACCTATGTCCAAGATTACTCTATCCAGCAAAGCTATCATTTACAGTGGAAGGGTGAATAAAGTGCTTTCCAGATAAAGTTAAAGGAGTTCATCATCACCAAGCCCTTATTATGTGAAATGTTAAAGGGACTTAAGAAAAAGAAGATCAAAACTATGAACAGTAAACAGTAAAATAACAAAAAACTCACAACTATTAACAACTGAACCTAAAAAAACCCAAAAACAAAAACTAAGGAAACAACTACAGCAGGAACAGAATCACATGAATAGAGATCACATGGAGGATTATCAGTAGAGAGGGGGAGGAGAAGGTGGGAGAATGGGGGGAAAGGTACGGGGAATAAGAAGCATAATTGGTAGGAACAAAATAGAAAGGGGGAGGTTAAGAACAGTACAGGAAATGGAGAAGCCAAAGAACTTATATGTATGACCCATGGACATGAACTAAGAAATGGGGAATGCTTTTCTAAGGAGGAGATACAGAGGGCCCAGAGGCATTTGAAAGGATGCTCTGCATCACTAGCCATCAGAGAAATGCAGATCAAAACCACCATGAGGTACCACCTCACACCGGTCAGAATGGCCATCATAAACAGATCCACAAACAACAGGTGCTGGCGAGGCTGTGGAGAAAAGGGAACCCTAGTCCACTGTTGGTGGGAATGCAGACTGGTGCAGCCACTATGGAAAGCAGTGTGGAATTTCCTCAGAAAGCTGAAAATGGAACTGCCTTTTGATCCAGCGATTCCCCTGCTGGGACTATACCCTGAGAACACCAAAACGCCAATACAAAAGAACCTATGCACCCCAATGTTCATAGCAGCACAATTTACACTAGCCAAGTGTTGGAAGCAACCTAAATGCCCATCAGTAGATGACTGGATCAAAAAATTATGGTACATATACACAATGGAATACTACGCAGCAGAAAGAAAAAAGAAGTACTAAACTTTGCGACAGCATGGATGGAACTGGAGAGCATCATGCTAAGCGAAATAAGCCAGGGGGCGAAAGACAAATACCATATGATCTCACCTATAAGCGGAACCTAACCAACAATGCAAAGAAGCAAGGAAAATATGACCAGCAACACTGAAAGGAAAAGAAATCAACAGAGACAAGAGGGAAGGGGGGGGCAGGGAAAGGGAAGGGAAGGGGAAAGTCAAGGAACATATAGCAAGGACTCATGGACAAAACCAAAGGGGAAGAGCTGAGGGAGGGAAGGTGGGAGGGGGCAAGGGAAAGAGGTGGGGGGAAGGCAGAGACAAATGTATTTAAAAAGTAAATAAATTAATTAAAAAAAAAAAAAAGATTAAAATAGAAAAACAGTAGATACATGGTAGGAAGTAAAAAATTAAAGACAAATTGGTTCTACTGAGTTGGGGGATCAAAAATGGGTATTTTTTTCTAAATTAAGAAGAGCCATGTGTGAACATGAGAAACAATAAACCACTAAGTTTCAGGTGAAATATATTTCCCATAGGGTAGGACTACTACCTGGTTCAAGATCAACTCGGTTTTGTTTTTGTATCATTCAAGGTCCAAATAGATTTATTAGAGAACGGAAAAGGGTAATACTAACATGTTTTTCTTATTCTCCTTCAAAATAAATTAGATCAGTCTGGGAGAAAGATGATCTTCATCCTAGATAGTTTTTTTCTGGAGGAAGACAGAGACTGCCACCAGGAGATGGGCAACTATTCAATGTCTGCACCCATTCTTCTCTCCTTCCCTCTCTTTCATCCCCTTTCCCCAAAATCCATAGAACCTGAATATTCCTATTTCATGATCGTTAAGAGCATGAGTAGAATTCATTTGTACTTAGGCTTAAAACCTAGTTCTGCCCATTATAGAAATGTATGTGTCCCCTATCCTCATAAATATTCCATTTCCTTGTTTATAAAACATAATTAAAATAGTTCCCCCTTGAAATGCTTTTGTGGGAAATGAATGAGATAATCCAATACATAAAATTGTTTACCATGGTTCCAATTATAAGTACTCAATAATTATTAGCTGCTATAACAATTATTAGCCTGATGATAATCCTAATAATTAAAAGAATAATAATAAACTTTCTTTTTAGTATTTCTATTTTTAATTTACTTAACAAATATTGATTGAACACCTACTAGTTGTCAAGCATGATTCTGAATGTCAGGAGTAAACAAGATAGATCTACACATTTCCTGTACATTCTGGAGAGGTAAGCAGATAGTAAACAAATAACCATATAGTGTTGGAGATTATCAGTGAAAACAAAGTTTTTTTTTCTCATACATCTTTATTTTCATGAACATCTAATTGAATTTCAGGATTTCATTTGATTACACATGTGGATAATTCACCATAATAATAAGAACAGTTTTGGTGACTTTGTAACCAATAAAACTCACAGATAGATGCTTTCATATCACCGTGCAGCTGTTGCAGATTCTATAAAATATCATTTACATAGGCATTACAACTTTGAAATTATGAGTTATTAACACAACAATAGATGTTGTGAAAGTCCTTTAATTTTTGATGCTTACATTATAGTGGAGCTTAGATGGCTTAAAAGAGGGTGAATGGGAATGAGATGGTGAAAGATGCTTGGTTATATTTTAAATGTAAAACCAGTGGGACTTGCTAATTACTTGGTTATGCAGTTAGAGGGACATTCAGTATGAGTCAGGTATTTTTGTTGTGAACAACTAATTGGATGATGATGATTTTTACTGAAGTTGAGGTGTGGATTAGAATTTAAGAACCCTAGTTTGTTCTTGTGAAGTTTGAAATGCATGCAACATACCTATGTGGAAGCGTTGAGTGGACATTTGGATGTACTAATCTAGACTTAAGAGGAACAGTCCATGATGGGGTTTAATTTTGAGGATTGAGAGTGTATGGATGGTATGTGATGCTATGAGATGGGATGTAATCACTTTAGTAGAGAAAATGCTGGAAGACTGAGCCAATAGAATATCTAGAAGTCTAGAATTGCAGGTGGATCCAGCAAGATGAATTAAGAAACATCTGAAGAGGTACAAAGGAAACCAGGAAGTAATGTGTCCCAGAGACCAATTTTTACAGAGTTTTAAGAAGCAGGGATTATGGACTGAAAATTAAATAAGATGAAGACTAAGAATTGATCATTAGATTTAGCTACATATAGGTCATCAAAGGCTTTGATAGAGACATTTTGATAGAATGGTTAGGTCAAAATTGAAAAAAATAAAAAAAGAATAGGAGGAGAGAAATAGGACAAAATGAGTAGAAAACTTAATAGGGAAGTGGCACAGCAGAGATAAGAGAAACATCTGTCAGAGCTGTGAGGGGTCTAGGAAGGCATTTTTGGAGAGTTTTTTTTTTTTACATTTACCTCTTATTCTATTACTCCCATATTTCTTTTTCCTACTCTTCTAATTTATCCCCCTCCTTTTCTCTCTATTCTTCTTCTTTTTTCTTCCATCTCTCTTCTGCAAACTGCTGTTGCTCTGAACTGTATCAGGCTAAGGATATAAATATGAAACCACCCAGGCCTGTCTCTCAAAGGGCTCATTGTGTAGGTGCAGACCACATGAATACTGTGACAAGGTATGCCACTCTAGCACAGTCTCACAGAGGTGTCAGCAGAGGTGGCCAGGCAGGTTCTGCAAGCATTTCATCCAAGGCGGTGGTCTCAGTATTGAGGAATGCTTGCTTCCTGATCCTGCTTAAGTGGAAATATAAAACAGTCTTGCTCAGAGTGTAACCAGCAGCTCTTTTTTTTTCCTTGAAGAAAACAGTAGAAAACACAAAAGAAGAGAGATTGTCTTTTCATTTATTTACTGACCAAATATTTAGTGACCGTCTACTTTGTGCTCATCACTGTTAGAGTTTTTGATTAATCAGTGATAAATAGTCATTGTCCTCATGGAGTTTATACTAGTAAGTTAAGATGATCAACAATGAGCAAGTAAAGACAAGAGGAAAGAGTGAAAGGGGTGTGTGTTGGATGTTATTTTACATAGGTTTGTTGGGAAAGCCTGTCTGAGGAGATATCTGAACAGAGAGATGAATGCAGAGAGGGAATGAACCATATTATTCTAGGCAGAGGAATAGCAATGTTTAAAGAGCTGGAGGTAGGAATGTCTTAGTACCTTCAAAGGATCTCATTGTGAAAATGATTTAATTGAGATCATGGCTATGTTAACCTTTAAAAAGTTTCTTAGATTCCTTTTTAGGATATTTATAGCATCTTGAAACAAAAGGCTAGTTACTGGGATGTTAATATAATCTCTCTTCTAGAGCACAAGTCATCTTGACAGCCTCCCTATCAAAAGGCTTCCTTAGAACCTGAGTAGTAAACATTCAACCGGCTACTTTGAGATTATCCCACTTCCTTTTCTATCAAAAAACAAAAATCTCAACCTAGACTCAAAACCAATCTCCTTTTCATCTGGATACTTCTGGAGGTGAAGAACCAAAGAATACCAAATCTTTTTCTCAAAGCTGAATTTCTATAGTCAGCTATCACTCATGCCCCAAGCTATCTTTCTCACCTGGCGTCCCTGTCCCTAATTCTACCTCCAACACCACTATTAACAAAGTCTCATTTTACCTCTCCCATTCAAGTGCCATTGGTTGCTAGACAGAATCCTATTCCATTGATGTTGTTCTAGGAATCTGAATTCTCTGGTTGCAAGCAACATAGTTAAACTGTTACTAATTTAAATATAAAAATGTATTGGGTCCACACAAGGACGACAAACAATCCAATTAAAAAATGGGTAAAGGGCCTAAACAGACACTTCTTCAAGGAGGACATACACAGGGCCCAGAGACATATGAAAGGATGCTCAGCATCACTAGCCATCAGAGAGATGCAAATTAAAACCACAGTGAAATAGCCAGAATGGCCATCATAAACAAATCAATAAACAATATATGCTGGCAAGATTGTGGAGAAAAGGAAACCCTAGTACACTGTTGGTAATGCAAACTGGTGCAGCCACTGTGGAAAACAGTTTGGAATTTCCTCAAAAAACTAAAAATGGAACTGCCTTTTGATCCAGCAATTCCACTGCTGGGATTATACTCTAAGAATCCTGAGTCACCAATTCAAAAGAACCTATGTACCCCAATGTTCATAGCAGCACAGTTTATGATAGCCATGTCCTGGAAACAGCCTAAGTGCCCATCGGTAAATGAGTAGATCAAAAAACTGTACTATATCTACACAATGGAATACTATGCAGCAGAAAGAAAAAAGGAGCTCCTAACCCTTCACGGCAGCATGGTTGGGTTGGAGAGCATTATGCTAAGTGAAATAAGCCAGGTGGTGAAAGACAAATACCATATGATTTCACCTATAAGTGTTCCTAATCAACAAAACAAACAAGTGAGCAAACTAGAACCAGAGACATGGAAATAAAGAACACACTGATAATGACCAGAGGGGAGGGGGAAGGAGGATAATGGGGAAAGAAGGGGAAGGGTGAAGTCAGGAAACATGTATAAAAGAGCCATGGACAAAGACACAGGGAGAGGGAAGGATAGAAAGTGGAAGGTGGTCGTGGGTAGGGCAGGTGAGAATAATGGGGGAAAATGGGGACAACTCTAATTGAGCAAAAGTAAAAAATATTGAAAAACATGTATTGAGCAAACGGGGAAAAGGACTCATGGGCATGGGCAACAGTGTAGTGATTGAGGGTGGCAGGGGAGTAGAAGGGGTGTAAATGGCAATGGAAAAATAGAATAAACAAATTTTTTAAATGTATTGAGGTCAACAGGAGTAAAGTAGCTGATAAGCACCTAAAAGTTTTAGTCAGAGTCATCCACTTTCTTACTGGCCCTATTATTGGAACAAATATATTCACCTATATCTTCAGTCCTTGCAATACTTGACTCCAGGGAAAAATCTTGGAGAGACATCCCAGTTGGGCCCACTGGGTTCCTTGCCTACACCAGGCTATAGCAGTGTAATGAGAACAAGCTTTTAAAAAAGGCAGAAAAAAGGAGTTTCTAAGAGTCATATTATTCCTGCAGTGGGAAAGCCATCGTCTGTATTTATTGCCCCATCAACACTGTGCATTTTATCATAGACATACCAGGATGAATCCTGCACTTAAGATACTGCAGTGGCATTTTGCAGATTTCTAGGTTTCCTTTCTTCCTACTTTCCTCATTATCCCTGACTGCCATCTGATGAGCCACCCATGGCTCATCTCAGCATTACTTGCTTAGACAACTGCGATTGATTCCAGAGTTAAATGTACTGTACAGAGCAATCGTAAGCTAGATTTGCTCATAGTTGGCCAATCTCTGGCTTCCTGGTGATACTATGTATGATAGGAAAGAAAACTATCAGAGTTATTTAGTATGAAATGTTATTTTTATTTTCTATGCTCTATCCACTTTACTGTTTGAATATATAATATATATTTCAATGTATATTTTTAGTTGGACCATATTTGGTTTATATTATTGGTTCAAAATTCCATATTATCTTCTATAATAATGGATAACAAGGGAAGAAAGTATTTCACTAATATAAAGTAACTTTAGCATGGCATTATACACTAAATTATTTCAAAATGGTGGCCTTAGTAAATTCAGTATCTGTATAGCCTGTCAAAATACAAGGGTTTACATTGTTGTAATCATGATGTTAGGGAAAAAATATTTTGGTTACCACAAGTCTCTTCAGAAAATTTTACTTAAAAATACTTACTAAAAACACTTGTGTTAATGATAAACTCCTTTAATGCTCTATCTAAATTTTTTTTCATTTTTTTATTTGTCATTCAAGTATATTTGTCTCCGTTTTCCCGCCACCACTTTCTCCTGCCTCACCCTCAGTCATCCCTCCCTTTGGCTTTGCCCATGGATCCTTTATACATGTTCCTTGACTTGACCCTTCTCTTCTTTCCCCTTGATATCCCTTTGCCCCCTCCCTTCTAGATACTGTCAGTTTGTTCTTCATTTCATTGTCACTGGTTATATTTGATTGCCTGTTTGTTTAGTTGATTAGGTTCCACTTATAGGTGAGATCATACGATATTTGTTTTTTACCACCTGGCTTATTTCACTTAGCATAATGCTCTCCAGTTCCATCCATACTGTTGCAAAGGGTAGTAGCTCTTTTTTTCTTCTGTGTAGTATTCCATTTTACCATAGTTTTTGATCTATTCATATACTGTTGGGCTCTTAGGTTGCTTCCAGCACTTGGCTATTGTAAATTGTGCAAATGCTCTATCTAAATGTTTAAAATTTCAGTTGAGCCATCTAGTTTTCCACTTGTACATTCTAAAGCCAATGTTCATATCATTTATTTGGCATTGCCAATTAATGTTCTTCTCAATGAATTTTCTCAGTAATTGCAAATTCCATTTTGCTTTTACAGTAGTTTAAATTTTCAGTATTTGAAAATATATTCTTATTGTTAAAGAGGAAAACTTGACTTTCATCAATATGAATGTTCTTTTCTTTATCTTACCATTACTTATGTAATCTAGAAAGTTCATTGATTCGGCTGAGGGTCAATCATCAACCATTTTAGAATTAAAGAAATGGGCAGAGAGATCTTATATAATTTTATACTTAGTAGTCTTTCCACACTAAGGCAAAGTACTGGAGCTAGTATATAAATTATGAAGTTTTTTTTTCCTTTAAGAAAAGAAGCTGTCCCTGGTTTTAAATAGAGAAACATTTTTCTTATTATCTAATAGTGGCATAAGTAAATTTCTTCCCCTATTCTTATGCTTGTTACACTGTAATGTTTCTCTGGACAGAGGAATCATGTACCCTGTTTAGCCAGTAGCCTAAACAATCATTTTGGACAATGGCCATTGATGTATTTTAGTTTTAGAACTGTGTCCCCTGCCACATGTTAGTTGATGAATGAATAATGCAGTAATTAACAAGAAATGTTTTCTCTAGGATTGCCCCTCCCCAGCCACTGCCTCCACTCAAATTAGGAGAATGTTTTAGTGTCATATAGACTGAGCTTCCTTCCAGGGCAGCCTGAAGTGATAGTAACAGACCTGGGATGCTAGCCCAGAAATGTGGGCTCAACCTGCTGTTCTAACCACTAGACCATGCACACCAAATCCCAGTGTTTCCTAAACCAATTCCAAGGCAGCTGCTTATTAACAAACAGATGTCACTCTATGGCACTGACATCCATCAGAGACAATGATTCTGCTTGAATCAGTCCCCGGGCAGTGCAGAAGTCGCCACTGTAAGCATTGTCCCAGGATCCTTGCTTACTGTGTTATTAATAACAAATGCACATGTTGCCTTGGCATTTATCTGGCTTCGGGAAGTGAGTAAAATTTGACTATTTGTGTTTAAATGAAATGTCTTGTAAACCATGACAACCTCTGTATTTTATTATATTTCAGTTGTTATGAAATACAGTAAGCTTTGCCCAGCTGAATGTGATAGAAGATCATTATACCTCAAATAAAGTGATAAAAGATAGAACAGTATTTTAATAATACAGACAATGTAGCTCTTTGTATCTTGTTACTCACTATCCTATTGGCAATGGAACTTTGAGAAAGTGATTTTGTTCTCAATCAAATTATTTCCATGTCAGCACTCTAAGCAAAAATACAATAGCAGTTTCAATTTCTTCTATTTTTTATTTGGGCAAAATTTTTAAATTTTGCCTAAATTTTGCCCAAATGAGAAACACCAACCCCAATAAGTTAAATTTGCGTTAGCCACACAGGGTAAGCATTCTATTTGGAAACATGTCAGCTTTTTTTTTTTTTCTTATGCAGCCTGTGACACTATTTCTGATCAGTGTACTGTGATAGTAACTTCATTGCCCTATTTAGAATGAAGATCAACAGTTTTCCACTTACTGCTACGTGTACCATTGCAGAGTGTCATTTTCTAGTCAGCTTAGAGTCCTTGGGTTGCGAATAATGATTAATTTTTACTAGTTTAAATGAAATTTTGAATTTATTAGACAGATATTTACTTATACCATAGCATTCAAGTCAAACTAGAATAAGCAGCCTCTGAAAAGATAAAGGTCAAAACAGATCACGCTGTTTAGTGGTACGTCCTCATGAATCTTCCCTTTAGAATTCTGCCATATCAGCTCCATGACTGCAAGAGTCTCTCTGTCTTATTTTTCTTTAATTCAAATTCCTGCGAGAATCTGCCCACTTGAAGTCTGATCCTCCCTCTTAGATCAGGATCATGGTGGCAGTTTCAAGGTTGGGGGATCATTGTGAGCTAAGCAGTCAACCCAAAAATGCCTCCTGTAATCCACCCCTTTAGTTTCTCAGCATATACAAGAGCCTACTTTTCATCTAAAACACTTAGCACAGTGTCTGGTACTTTCTAAATGTGCAATTAAGTTTCCATTATCATTTTGCCAATTGCTATATAATTTCCATTGCTGTGATTATTCATTCCATTAAAAAATTTCCATTCCATGTAAAGTCCTATTTACATTATCCAAATATTCTATAGGAAATTAAACATTTATTTGCCTTTTTCCAGTGTGAGAAAATACAGAGCTATACCCAGAAACTACATACAGAAGTGATGGTATAGAGTGAGTACGTAGGGGTAATGGTTAGCCTCTCATGGTAGGATTTCACCTTGTCCTGATATTCAGTGCATACTGGACACATATCATATCTAATCACCTCTACCTTAACTATGTAAAATAAAGGAAAAAGGAATGAGCACAGAGAAGTATCTGTGTTCTTATATGTTCATACATATGCACACGTATGTATTTTTTGTCTAGGTGATGTGTATCTAAATATCAAATAGTCTGTCTATTTATGCATCCATCTATCCAGAGGCTTCATAAACTGCTCAAAGCCATAGCTTGTATTCAAGAATCTTCCCCCACCAAACCCCTGCCAGAATCCATTATCTTTTACCTTTGCCTTTGACTGATATTTCAACTGGCTCCTTTTTTTTTTTTTTTTTTTTTTTTGCCGAAGTTTAACTCAATCAAAGCTCTCTTTTAGAGAGTCTTGTCTATATTAGTGTGGTATTCTTTCCTGGAACACTTTCTCTCCATGGATGGAAGTACAGGAGTATCAAAGGTTTTCCCCTAACTGTTGTCATATACTTCAGGACATCCATTTGTACATTTTGTCTCTGTTGATTAATGTTACTCGTTTAGATCAACAATATGACTCCATCTAATTCCCTAGTGTTACAAAGAGCTGGGGTAACAAGTGAACTAGTTTCCTAGTTTCTACTCGGCAGTTTTATCTTGGAATTGCTTAGTGGAAGCATTATTATTTGCATGGGTCCTTAAACTTCCAGACCAATGGAAAAACAAAACAAAATAAAATTGGTTGTGGGATAGTGTAAAACATTGTGAAAATTATATTGCCGAGTGAGATGTATAGAATAGTTATCTGAACTTTGAAAATTGAATAAGGCAGTAAGAAGATAGTAATGAACATAGGTAGAATCCCAGAAAAAGGTATGTTAGTTTCATCTTACATAACATTTTTTATTTCTGTACTGTTGTTATGTGTCTATTGTCCTTGGAAAGAGGGTCTACTGTCATTCATTCACTTTTGACACCGACTTGGTAGAAGGAGTTCTTGGGCAGTGATTAGCCCATTTTGTCAAAGAGAATAGAATAATAGAGACATTTCTTTACCATTCATTAAGCTATTATTCCACTCTAGGCTAAACACTGAGGATCTAAATATGAATAAGGTGTAGTAGTTTCTCCAAAGAGTTCAGAGTCTGGATTGGAGGCAGATATTTTTAATATCTGTTAAAATATTAAAAATAGAGGTATATATAGGACAATGATTTTCAATGTTTAGTCTGCATCAGAATCACCTAAAGAACTTAAAATTCATTGCTGGACCCCATCACTAGAGTTTCTAATTCAGTGGGTTTAGGGGAGAGCATGAGAATTTGTAGTTCTAACTAGTTCCTAGGTGTTACTTGTTTGAGGACCAAGCTCTGAGAACCAAGACTGCTCTCCCCAACCCAGCAATTAGGGAAGTGAGTCAGTTGTTAAGGTTCTTAATTATTTTAATAACAGCACACTTTTGCTATTTAAATAGAAACAGTCTATTAAATGGGTATTGGATAGTTCATCAGAAATCTCACTGTGGAAGCTAATTTTCTATGAACAATGATCCAAACCACACTATGCAAGTGACCTGATGACTCAATGGGCAACAAGACCTGGGCAAGGGATACTAGCTGCAGTTTCAGAGCTGCCAGGAACATGATTTTGATGCAATTGGAATTTTGCCAGTATCCATGCCACTTCTTAAATACAACTATCCCTGAATGTGAGATTGTTTTCCTCACTGTCCTGTGTGGAGCCTTCTTCCTCAACTTGTTTAATTTTTAAGCAAATTATCACAAAATTGAATATAATCAGTGGATTCTTGTCACATACATATACATCAGATGTGAAAAAAGTTGAGGGAGACACTGATCAGCCTTGACATACCTTCTTATGTAGCAAAACTATTCAAAAGGGACTGAGCAGACAGAAAACATGGCCACTGCAGGGGGTTTTACAGCTATTTGGCTGCTTACACACGGAAGAAAAGGATAAGTGTTGTCTGTCTGGTTAAACTGGAAGAAGATGTGAGAAAATGAGCTACAAAAAAAATCCTTAATGGGACTTTCATGGCTGTTTATGATCTGGCTTCAACATCTATTTTTAGCATCATATTGCCTTTCATTTCTTCCTGGATTCAACTCCAGACATGTCAGCTGTCCTTCAGAGTCTCACATATGCTGAACCATGTCTTGTGGGATACTATTCCCTGTGCCTAGTTGTCCTCTTTATTTCTGCCTGGTTAATGCTCAGTTGTCACCTCCTCTTCTGACCCTCCCCAACCTCTGTCCTTGCTATAACAAAGTGCCATAGACAGCATAGCTTAAACAACAGAAGTGTCTTATCTCACAGCCCTGGAGGCTAGGAGTCTGGAATCAAGGTGCTGGCAAGGTTGGCTCCTTCTGAGGGTTTTGAGGGAAGGATCTGTTCCAGGCCTCTGTCCGTAGCTTGTAGATAACCATCTTCTCCCTCTGTCTCCTCGCACAGTCTTCCCTGAATGTATGTCTGTCTCTGTGTCCAAATTTCCTCTTTCTTTAAGAATCCTTGTCATATTGTATTAGAGTTCACCCAATGACCTCATTTTAACTGGATTGCCTCTATAACAGTCTTATCTCCAAATAATGTCACATTCTGAGGCACTGGGGTGTTAGGACTATCGTGTTCTGTTATCTGGGGGGGTCACTATTCAACCCATTACAATAAGTTTCATAGTACCATATATTTCCAATTTTAGAATATTGTAAGCTATAGCATTATAGCTTTATATGCAGTGATGTGATTGTCTATCTCCACCACTAGATCATGTACCCTAAGGAGACAAAGTGAGCACCTCAGAGGTGCCAGTATGTATGTGTTAAGTATCAAAAGGTCAGAGCCGTGCATACCAGGCTACATTGTTTGACCTTTGTCGTGCAGGTCATAGATATAGAAGCATGACTTCTTGAGAACTCTGATTTAGAAAATGGGAATCCCCTTCCTCCCTTAACAGCAGTACCAAGCGAATGCCAAGTGCATCACATGTTCCTGAGTGAGGGTTATGTGCAGTCAGGAAGTTACACAGTTTAAAGCATTCTCTCTACAGCTTCCCCTAGGAAGATAATACATCAGCAATGAAGGGAAAACAGTGTGCAGTGTTCCCAGTGAACTTATTTCCTGGCTGCGGAAGTAGGTTTAGAACATATTCTCACTAGAAATATGTGTGTCTTTCAGCACTTATGTGAGAAAAGGGCTTCCATGCTGGTATTTGAAATTGTCAGTGTGTTCCATTTCCACATACATTCTTTTAGTGCAGAATTTTCAAAATAATACAATGCCAGTAAGTCATAAGTTGTTAAACACCAGAGGATATAACAAAGGAATATATAAGATGCCCTCTGAGACTTGAAATGGTAGACCTCTACTTTTTCTTTTTCTTTTTAAGTAACAAAATTGAAAGGTAAAGCTGGGGAGAAAATTAGCAAAGTGATATATATGATGGACACTTCAAATTCTTAAGTAAAATAGCTATATTCATATCCCCCCTATTATTTAAATGTTAGCTGTAGTTATTCTAAAGATAAATGAAATAATTTTCCAGTCATATCAGTGTGACACTTGGTCTTAATTCAGACAAGATAAATTTCAATAATCTTTGCTTATTTTTAAAAGCTAAACTAGTCTTTTTCTTCTTGTTAGAATCTTTGAAAACATTGCTCACATCTTTTACAGCTCACAATCCCCAGGATATCATGAAAGTCAACACCCTGTCTTTGATCGCGCATTCAGTAATATAAGGTTATCTATTTATCCCAAAATTACATCATTGGGCATTGTGTGAATGGGTATAAACATAATTTTTATGTTATATTTCGTGAGAGAACATGTTCTAGGTATTTGGTAGCATAATAATAAACATTCTGAGTTGTAATTGAAAACAGATACTAAATTTGAAGTACTACATTCATTGGTATCAATAGACTGAATTTTAAAAAATGATGTATGTATAATCTATGGATTTTTAACGACTACCTAGTAGACACAGATACTAGCTGTGTATCAGTCACACCCTTAAGGAAACAATTGTTTACAAGGGAGGATGATAACTATGTACATATCTATGCTATAATAGTAATAATAATAATAACACACATATGTATGTATATAATGTTATGCTCAGAACAGATTTTTATGATAGGTACTATTAATTTCTCCATCTTCCAGAAGAAGCTACTGAGGTACAGTAACTTTCCCAGGGTCATAGAGCTAGGACATTTTCAATTAGTTTATCTTTCTAGCTCCTGTCTTAGTCACTATGGCCCCCAAATGTGGAACTCAGCATCTCAAGAATATGGCCAACTACATTCAAATTAATCATCAAGTTACTTGATCTTATTACTCATAATCTTCTTGAGTTCAACCACTTCCATTTCCGCTGCTACGCCTCAGGTTCACATCAATGTAATATCTCATATTATATTGGACCATTACAATGGGCCACAGCAAAACTTGCCATCTGCTTTCTCCACCTCCTCCCCTATGCCAATCTATCCTCCATATGGTAGCCATAAGGATCTTAGACAATCCATTACATACATCATTCTTTCCGAAACCTGTCGAGTGGGTTACCATTTCACATTGGATGAGGACCAAAATCCTCAACATGTTTTCAAGGCTCTGGCTCCTGCTTCTTTCAGTCTGGTGTGATGTGCCCCTCTTTATGTTGGTTGCCTTTTCTGTTCCTCAGACATACTGTGATGCTCTAGACTTGCATTTTAGGTGCATCTTCATTTGCATACATGACTTTCCCCAGCTTCCCCCAGCACCATGCCCCATGCATTTGCCAAGTAAAATTCTACCACCCTTCACACATTGGCTCAAATTTCACTGTCACATGGAAATCTAACTTCTTTCCCCAGATTGGTACAGGTCTCCTTTTCATCAGTTGACTTAGAAACCTTTTCTTCTGTTAGTGTTCATCCCAATTGCTATTAGATTATTATTTATTTCTGTCTTTTCCCTCTAAAATGTAAATTTATTAACACAAGATTTTTACTTTTTTATTTCTCATTGTAACCATTGTGCCCAGTATGAAATCTTGCATGGTTGAACTGCTGAATTTATGGTGAATGACCAAAGAAAAAGAAATATTTCTATTGAGGCAGCAGGAAAGCCACATTGAGAAGGTGGCACTTCATCATTTTGAAGGGTAACTAGGATCCAAATAAGATAAGGGGTGGGAATCAGGGAGAAGTCTTTTCAGGTTGCAAAAAATTACATGAAAATCTTAGTGATGGAAAAACACAGTGTTTATAGCTGGTGAATAGCATAGATTTAATCAAATACAGATGAGGAATAGAGGGTATCAGAAGATAATTTTGAAAAATTAGGCTAAGGCAAAATTGGAGAGCAAGGAGTCATCCATTTGTTCCTTAAATAATGAGAAACCACTAAAACTATTATTGATGGGAGTAATAACATAGTGACTTAGGAAGAATTATTTGACAGGGATGTACTTAAAATTTAGTATTTTAGAATCAGACGTATTAGGTTTCCACTCTAGCTTTCATCTAACTTGCTGTTTGACCTTGGAAATTATACTTAAGCCTTATAGTAGTTAGGGATATGATTTCTATATCAAACAAATTCTGAAGCTTCACTGGTTCAATGCAATAAAATGTATTTCTAGCTGCCGTCCAATATGGGAGCCCATGGTAAATAGTCCCTAGTCTTTGTTGTTTATATCTTGTGGTTTTACAATTCCCCCTAAAGTCTCAGAGTTTTGTGTTCAGGTGAAAATAAGGAATGAGGTAGAAGAGAAGGTTTTCTTGCTTTTTGAAAGCTCTTGCTCCGTGTTCTATAGGTAAATTCTAGTCACATAGCCCTGCCTGGATGCAAAGGGTGCTGAGAAGTACAATTGTTGTCTGCATAGCTGCCTCTCAGGACAACTTGATACTATTGAAAGAGAAATCTGAAATTTTGGTGGACAAGTAGCCAGTTTTACTTTATACTTTAAACCACAGCTCCTTTTTTTTGGTATAATGAGGATGACGATGATAGCTAAGATGCAGATACATGTATAAGGAGGAATAGTATGTAAAATGTCCCAGTGTAGTGTCAACGACATAACGTCCACTCCTTTGGATTAAGGAGAGAGATCGGGGACTAAACTGCACTAAGTAAGGACTGTAGCAAAGGCAAAGAATTGAGAGAAACTAAGAAAAGTGTGTTTTAAACTTGGTTCTAAATTGACATTTCCAGTTTTGCTTTTGAAACATATTTAAACTTGTGAGAACTTGAATGAAAATGGTAACTTTCCCATATTCAGCTAGAGACAGCTATTCAAGGCAGTCAGCAGCTGTTTCAAGCAGTGCTAGTGTATACAAATATCAGACTCCTGTATCTACCAAGTTAGCACAGTGAAGTGTTCAAAGGTTGCCATGGTTTTAGAATCTATAGTAATTTTACTTTCTGATTGCCTATATTTATTTTTTAAGATTGGTTGATATTACGGTAATGTCTTAACGACACAAACAAACATTATTGAATTTTGCTTATAGAGTAGAAGAGATTGCTATATCAATTCTTAGTGCTTAACACGGTGTACAAAACAAATATGAAAATAGTTCAATAATGGATAGCAACTTGAATCAATTTGAAATTTTACATTTTACCATTAAAAATCATCAAAAGGGAAATAATAATACTACCAGCGAAGTCAGTGTATAACCATTGTAAGTGGAAATGATATTTTCATTGTTGGCTAATCTTTGTCTGTCTGTCTCTATCTATTATCTATCTATCTATTCATCCATGTACATATATTTGAAAGAGATTATACTTGTGTTATTAAATACAACATTTCCTATGTGATTTCTGATTTTGGCTTTGGTTTGACTAAGTAGATACCATGTAACGTGGAAAACTTAAAGAGAGATGGATTTGCATTTGTCGATTAGGTCAAAAGATCAAATAGAATGTGATAATTTATATTACAATTTGCAGGCTTATCCTTTTATCCTTTCAGAAAAGAAAGCAAATACAATTGATCTGCTCTTTACTTGCAAAAGCTGAATAATATCTTTTAAAGAGTACTAAATGTTAAGTCATTTTAATGACTCCTAGAAATATAAGATAAATGCTTTAAAATGACCCTCCCCCAGTTTTTCGAACTAGAAACCCTTTAGTTATTTTTCCACTCATGTCTCTCTCTTTCTTCTTTGAGCCATTTTCTTGGCCAAGGTTTTGAGTGAATTATATCTTGTCACACCTGATTCTTCTGTTCTCACACTATTTTTATTCATGTCATTATCTCAACTATTATACTAGCCAGTTAACCCAAGCAGTCTTCTACTTTATATCTATGACTTAATAAATCATCTTTACTCATACCACTCACAAGTTATATGATTCACTATTACTTATAGAAAAACAGAAGCTAAACTTGTGGTCAATATTTACTCTTGTCCTTAACCTTTCAACTGTGCCATTCCGTGAAGCCAAAGTTTAAGCGAGAGTGAGTTTGTCACTCTTCTTTTCTCCACACAGAGCCCAAGTTTTCCTCAATCCCTCTTTGCTTATTCTCTTCTTTTCCTCCTTAATTCCTAATCAATCCAAGTCAGAATCCAACAAATTCTTGAAGTACAGGGTGTCAGCATTGAAAAAAGAGGATGAATCCTTAAACTAAATTCTCAGAATTCTGATTGCCACTTAAATTTGTTCATTTGTTTGTTGTTTGTAGCAGAGCTCTGAGCAAGCTATTTAAACTTCTGGGGCCTTGGCTTTCTCATTATTAAGAAAGGCCCCCAAATACAATGCTTTTAGGGCTCATTGAGATTGAAATATCAAGGTGATAATAATATCTCTTTTTTTCTGAACAACCATGGTGCTTTTTTCTGTTTTTCTAGAATGACAGGTACCACTTTCAACTAACCTTTATGCAGTTTTATTTCTAATATCTGAACATGAGAAGCTTGAAGACATAGTAATTATGTTTAAGTCATCTTAAGATCTCTTTTGTTTGCACATTTAAATACAGAAAAACCAGTGTCTGATTCATCTAGGCATCTAGTTCATATCTTGTTTTTATGAGTTAAAATAAATGAAAGGAAGGAAGGAAGGGAAGGAGGGAAGCCTAGATAAAATAATGTTATTTTTGTTGTTAAACCTTAAGAATATGGACATAGACCATGGACAAAAAGCACATATAATGTGGTTTTAATACTGTCACTTATTAAACCACTTGTCCTAATGTATGCTCTAAGGACCAAGGAGTGACACATTTTTATCATTACCTATAATTCACTATTATTTAATAAGGTCTCAGCTCTAATTAATTCCCATCACAAATGAAAATACTTTTAAAATAGAATTTTTCATTTTAATAGTAATGTTCTTTGTCTCTAAGAAATAATTCCTTATACATCTCATTCAAAATATATTGTTCTGTGTTGAATGTTAAAAAGCTTACTTTTTTTTCTTAATTTCTTTCTTGCATTTGCTCAGGTTTACTGATTAATTAGAATATGATTCCTTAATGAATTTAACATTTTGGTTAAGTATATCTTTCAGCTAATGTGGAAGCAAGATTTCTTACAGAACAATTTCTCTGTGTTTCACTGAAACCAAAGTCATATCATGGCATCAGAGAAAGTTAGATAGACTGCCTAAGAACATGTACTAGTTAATTGAAATTACTCCAAAGACAACACCTCTAACATATTGGGCAAAGATCAAGATAAAAATTTATTTAGAAGTCTCATTTTTAGTCTTCTTCAATGCCTTATTTCTAGCATTCTTTTCCTGACTCGTAATACCATACACACACACACACACACACACACACACACACACTCACTCACTCCCTCACTCACACACACACACACACATTTATACTACATTATCAGATTTTGCCTTCTTTTCTGCATTTTGAATTTTAAGTGGCCCAATGATGTTGTTTCTGTTAGATACTTCACATTCATGTATATCACTTTCTACATGTAAATTGTATGCATATAGTTCATTGCATAGTTCATTTCATAGCCCATGTACCCACCTTGCCTCAGCTCTGATGACTCTCTTCTAAGTCTTTAGGTATATACAGACATATAAGTCAAGTATAATGGTTGGAATTGAGTCAGCCCATAAGGCAGGAATTGTATGTTACCTAAATTATCCTTGAGAATACCCTGCAAAATGACAAAGTTGCAAATGGACATATCTTTCAATTGGCCTAAAATGGTTGGGTTTTTCCTTCATGTTAAAACAAATATCCATTTCTTCAACTGAATGGCAAATAAATGTGTTGGGTTTACTACAGGGATGTTCTATAAAGAATATAGAATACACTATAACCTAATTTAGTACAGTTCACTATGTGCAGAGAAACTTGTTATCTGAAGTTCATGGAGGGAACATCACAGATTCATGTCTCTTTTATCCCCCACACCCATCAACACTCTCACAAAACATTCACCTCAGGGCATAAACAAGTGGAAGCATCTGCAACACTTAATTCCCCCTTCCTCAACTGGTTTTGTTTGTTTTGAAGAGCATATAGCTCATACAAGTAAATCTATTTCCAAAAAATAAAGATTCAATCCTGGTTTTCTATCTTCATAGCCACAGCTTGCTGATGTGTTGGTTTTCTCCAAGACTGCCTCTTTTAGATTGTAGAAATCAACCACTATTTGCTTTTCTACTCTATGTTTTAGACTCCAAATAGCCGCTTTGGTTGAAGAAACATCATGTCCCTCAAAAGAAGGTGGCATGGCTAATTTTATCTTTTACTTGTTAATCTGAAGTGACTTGTTTGAACTAACAAGAGTTGGTCAAACTGTTCTTCCTTGTAGTCACCATGTAACTTACCCTCTACCTGGTCCAGCTTGGTGACTTGGGGATTATAATATATCTAGTGATAAATAAGAAATGTAGGCTCATTTTAAACTTTATACATGCCCCTAGCTGTGTGATATTTAAGGCAGAACAGATCTAGCTAGGAATTAGTTTCTCTTCATGCAGAAATAACCAAGTAATAGTGGAAATAAAGTAATGATTCAAAATTTTTTAAATTATGTCTTGGTTTCAAGTGTGCAGCTTAGTGGTTAGATAATCATATAATTTACATAATGTTCCCCTCAATATTTCCAGCACCCCAACTGGCACCACACATAATTATTGCAACATTATTGACTATATTTCCTATGCTTTACTTCCTTCCCTGTGACTGTTTAGTAACTGTACATGCATAGCATAAGATTTGCCACCTTAGTCAATTTTTCAGTGTATAGTTCAGTATTGTTAAGTGTATTTACACTGTTGTGCCAATAATTTCCCGAACATTTTCATCTTGCAAAGTGAAACTCTGTATCCATTAAACACCACTCCCTATTTTCCCTTTCCCCTTTCTTTTGGCACCCACAATTCTACTTTCTGTTTCTCTGAACTTGACTACTCTAGGTATTTTATTAAAGTAGAATCATACAATATTTTCTTTTTGTAACCGACATACTTTACTTGGCATAATGTTCTCAAGGTTTATCCATGTTGTAACCTGTGTCAGAATTTCCTTCTTAAGGCTGCCTATTATTCCATTGTATGGTTAGACCATATTTTGTTAATGCATTCATCCTTAATGGGCACATGTGTTACTTTTATCTCTTGGCTACTGTGGATAGTGTGCTTTGAACATGGGTGTGCAAACATCATTTCAAGGTTCTGATCTCAGTTCTTTTGGGTATAAACCCAGCAGTGGAATTGCTGGATCATATGATAATTATATTTTTAATTTTTTGAGGAATCCTCATACTGTTTTCTGTAGTGACCTTACTACTTTACATTCCTGCAAACAGTGCACACATGTTCCAATTTTTCCACGTTCTTGCCAACACTTCTTATTTTCGTTTTGTTTTGTGTATTATAGCTATCCTAATGGGTGTGAATGGTCTATTACTGTGGTTTTGATTTGCACTTCCCCAATGGGTAGTGATGTTGAACCTCATTTCATATGGATCTTGGCAATTTGCCTATTGTCTTTGGAGAAAAGTGTATTCAAGTTCTTTGCACGTTTTTCTTAATAGGGTTGTTTTACTGTTTTTGTTGAATTTTAGGACTTCTTTGTATTTTCTGGATATTAATTTCTCAGCATATATATGCATATATTTTCTTCTGTTCAGAAGAGCATCTTTACACTCTTGATTGTATTCTTTTATGCACAAATGTTTTTAATTTTGGTGTAGTCTAATTTGTATGTTTTTACTTTCGTTGCCTGTGCGTTGGTATCATATCTAGGAAATCATTGCTATATCAATGCCATTAAGCTCTACCCTAGATTTTCTTTTAAGAGTTTTATAGTTTGGGGTTTTCTATTTAGGCCTTTGTTACATTTTGAGTTCTTTTTGCATATGTTCTAAGTTAAAGATCCAACTTCATTCTCTTGGCATGTGGATTTTCAGTTTTCCAACACAATTCAGGTAACAGACAATTGATTTTAAGACAAATTATTATAGAAATTTGCAAAAACCTGCTAGTAGTGAGACTGGAATATGGGTACTACCATCCTTTTCTTTCAAAATGTTAACAAATCATCTTCTTGTAAATTTATATTAAAGTCTTGGACAGAATCAAAATTAAAAAGCTTCTGTATCACTATCAGGGAAAAAGAAAAGAAAACAAAACATGCAATCAATGTGCACTGTGTTCTTATTATGTGCAGGAGACTTATACTTCTTATCTCTTTTACTTGGCATAATAGACTGGTGAATTCCAAATGGCATTCTGTGGATCTGTGTTCAACTGACCACATAGAACACAAGCTAGGGTGGCACTCACAGTGATCTAGTTTTTAATGTCCCCCAGCAATTGAAGGCAGTTCAGACACATGACTCAATCACATCTGGCCGATATTTCACTCAGATCATAGTCTCTAATTTGAAGAGCTGGAGTTCAGATCCAGAGCTCAAAATTCTTACCCCCAAGTTTATTATTTTTCTAATGTAACTCAAGTCAAGCCAATAATTCACAGATACTTCTTTTGAGCAAAGGAACACTTGAGCAGATGGTTGACAAACGTGCAACTTCCATTTACTCTTAAGTCTATTTTTTGTGTCTGTCTTAGAGAAATATTCCATCTGACTTGGAGTCTGCATCTAACTCCTTTGTGTTCCTGTAATTTTTATTGAACTTTTCTATCATATTTGCTACCCTAATTTTTTTTTTAATTTTAAGCTAGTTCATTTTATCCTTAATACACCCACTACCTAACCTCTATTTTTAACAAGTCATTTTGTTTTTAGCTGGGGAAATCTTCTCATGATCACTTTTTTAAAAATGAGTTCCATTCAGAAAAGTTTTGATGATTGCTGTGGATATTTTCTCCTCTGCTATTCTTTCCTACTTACCCTATGTTTTGAGCACGGATATGCAATTATAGATAATCTTAAATGTTGTTTATGATTTATTTCTAATCTCTTATTTTTAAATCAAATTTATTAGGGTAACAATGGTTAAAAAGATTATATAGCATTCAAGGGTGTGAATCTATGATACACTATCTACATATTACAGTCTGCGCCCAACACCCAAACTCAAAGCCTCTTCTGTCACCATGTACTCTGTTTGATCCCCTTTACCCTTTACTACCCTCCACCCTTTCACTCTGGTAACCACTGTACTGTTGTCTGTGCCTATGAGTTTTTGTTTGTTTATTTGTTGGTTTCAATTTTATATCCTGCATGTGAGAGAAATCATATGGTTCTTGACTTTTTTGGTCTAATTTCACTAAATATGATGTTCTCCACATCCATCCATGTTGTTACAAAGGGTAGTATTTCATCTTTTCTTATGGCTGTGTAGCATTCCATTGTATATATGTACCACATCTTCTTTATCCAATACTCTGTGGAAGGACGTTTGGGTTGTTTTCATGTCTTAATCACCAAAAATAATGCTGAAGTGAACATAGGGGTGTATATATCTTTGCAAATAAATGTTTTCATTTTTGGGGGGTAGAAACACAGAAGAGAGACAAAGCTCTTAAATTAGTGCCTTTTTTATTTTCCATAACTGGTTGTGCCCATAATGATTGCACATGTGACATTCCTGCATTTATCATGTTATAGTCCCCCATAGTTCAGATTTCATTAGAAGCCCTTTTAATTGGATGTCTTTCTTTAATGCAGATTCATTCTTCCCATTCTTAGTGCTTTCTTTACCTATCTGAGAACCCTTCATTTTGAAACCTTAGACACAATTTAAAAGTTCAGATTTCATTTTTTGTTTCTAACTGCATGGATAATTGTTCATTTTCTCTATTCTCATGTTTCTTAAAAGAGTGTTGAATGTAGCAACAAAAGCAGAGCTCTGTTTTTTATACTGTGGTCTGATATTTCTTAAAGAGAAATATATTTTGCCCCAGCTTTTAAAATATATTTTCTTCCTAGGTCTTCTTTTTATTGTTGTTCAATTACAGTTGTCCCGATTTTTCCCCCGTTACTCTCCCCTGCCATACCCACCCCCTACCTCCCATATTCAATATTAAATTACATAAAACTTAATAAAAGATGTAGGGATTTGATCTAATGCATATATGTGTGTATAAATCCAATTAGCAGTGGCCTTGATACAACATCACATTTGCTTTCCAGTTCTGGGCTAAAGAATAGCACAGCCCAAAAATGGTGTGATCTTGCCCTGCTTATAATCTTTTTCAACTGTAACATCTTTTTCTCACTTACTCCATTTTTCTTGTTCTTACATACCTTCAAACATTCAAGTTCAGGTAATTATGTAGGTAATAAAAAAAAAAAACACCTCTCAGAATTTACTGATAATGAAAAAAATAAATAAAAGAGCAATCTGTACCTTTTAACCTATAGATAGCCTCAATGTGCCATAATATGTTTTGTTAATGGTGCCAAGAGTGAAAATGTGCTATTATCCATACATTGTATGAAATTGACTGTCCTCTGATTCGCTATTTTGTGTGGTCTACAGATTTTCCTCCTTTGGTATCTTTTCTAATACGCTTTAAACATTTATTGCTTCAAAAGAAATCTATTGAAAAGAAATGCTTCTGTTTTGTACATGTATGTATGTATATAAGCATGTATTTATTTATTTGTTTATTATCTTTTGTTCCCCAAGAATAAGGGAATAATAAAGGAAGAAAGACCTCAGGGGGAAAAAGATGAAGTTACAACACAATCAATCAATCAGTTAATGTTCTTCTCTTAGCTCTTGTTAAATGTCAGGTTCAGAAACAAAACTAACTTCTTCAAAGTGGCTTTGTATGTTTTACTTTATCTTCAAAATCATTATGTAGAAACGGCTCACTTAATTGTAACAAGCATTTCTTCTAAGAAAAACCTTTCCTAATCTCATGAATGATAAAAACCCCATGTCCAAGGTAAAAGAATTATCCTTGAAGTCAATGAGAAATTTCCACTGGCGATGTCTTCCATTATTGAAGTCCACAGGGAAATGGACTATTTTATGCAACCATAAGTAATTTTATGTACCAGATTTTGTAGTGTTTTACTATGTGCTAGGTATTAGGTATTGGGTAAAGAACAAAATGCTAAAAAGATGAAAGGGACAGGGTCTTGAGCATTTAGTGGTTTTCAAACAGAATGTAATGCAGCACATTACCTCTTGGTGAGTATAGCAGAATGCAAGAGTAGGATGACTCTCAAACAGACTTGGCGTCAAAGGGAATTGTAAACCTGTAAAAATATTCTTAGGGGTAGGGAGGGATGAATACATGAAGTGCAAAAGATTTATAGGTCAGTGAAAGCACTCTCTCTAACACCATAATGATGAATACATGTCATTATATGCTTGTCCAAACCCATACAATGTACAATAATAGGAGTGAACCCTAATGTGATCCATGGATTTTGAATGATTATGATTTGTCAATGTAGGTTCATCAACTGTAACAAAAATACCACTCTGGTGGGGAATGTTGCTAATGGGGCAGGTTATGCATGTGTGAGGCTTGGGTGGATATGGGAAATCTCTGTATCTTCCCTTTAATTTTGCTATGAGCCTAAAACTGCTTTGAAAAAATAGAGACACTTTTTTTTAAGGATGACTAAAGATGATAGGCTTAACTCAAAGTGGAAAGTATGGGTGATACAAATCACCTGACTCTTGGTAAATTCTAATCAGTCAAAAAATACTATTAAAATGTTTCAATAACATTTTATATTTATATAATTCATATTTCATATTTATATTTATAATCTTGCCCTTGCCCTGCTTTAAGAGATTCTGGTCTAGCTTGGGCCTGAGCATTTGTATTTTTGGAGGTTCCACCCATAAATCCAAAGAGCATTTAAGGACAGCTATCAATGTCATGGTCATTAATTTCAAGGACTAAAGATCAAAGAACTCATAATTAACTCCTATCTCTTATATTTTCTAGTTGTGTACAGATTATCACTTCATGCCTTTAGTTTCACTGGGGATAGTAAAAGTGGCAATGCATGGACAGCACCTATCAACGGTCTGGCACCAAGTACCCACTAAATGTTAATTTCTATTTACCATTGTTTTCACTGTTGACACCATTAATAAAACAGATTGTTATAAACACTATACCATATGTGTATGCACATACACACACAATGTTGTAAAAATTAGGAAAACAACTCAGGGTGGAGAAATAGAGGAAGTCTTTAGAAAGAAAGAAGAATTTAAGTTGGAACTTAAGAAATTGAATTAAGAGTTGGATAGATAAATGATGCTTTGAAGACAAAATATGTTTAATCCTGAATGCCATATTCAGAAACATGGCCCTAATGAAAGGTGTCATTTAGAGAAAGTGACATCTGTCAATGGATAAATGAATTTAAAAAGATTATATATATAATCTTGTGTGTATGTGTGTGTGTGTGTGTGTGTATACTCACATATAAATATAATATTTACATATATAAATGTAAATATTTATATATATTATATATTATATTTTATATATAATATATATTATATTATACTTTTTTTATTTATATATATTATATATTATATTTTATATATATATGAAATGTTACTCATCCATGAGAAAAAAAGGAAATTTGGCCTTTATGACAGCCTGGATGGACCTTAAGAACATTATGCTAAATAAGGTAAGTGAGACAAAGAAAGGCAAATGCTGTATGCTATCACTTATATGTAGAATATAAACAAACAAACTTGTAAAAACAGTGAGAACAGTGATGGTTACCAGGGGCCAGGGGTGGGGGAGTAGGAGAAATGTTGTCTAAAGGTACCAGCTTTCAGCTGATAGGTAAATAAGTCCTGGAGCTCTAATGCACACTATGGTGAATTTAGACAACAGTGTTGTATTATCATAATCAAACTTGTTAAGGGACTAGATCTTAATTATTTCCATCACAAAATAGAAAAGATAATTATGTGATATGATGTAATTATTGCTACAATGGCAATCATTGCAATTTATAAATGTATCAAATCAACATGTACAATTTAAATATACACAATGTTATATGTCAAATATATTTCAATAAAGTATTGACTTCATGCACATACAAAAGAAATAAATCTGATAAACATATATGGCGAATAAGCAACATCAAATTTGTGTTTTAGAATGATTAACTTAAGACAGTAGGTATAATGATTAAAGAGGGGAGAGAGGGAATAAGGAACAAGAGACAGAAAGAACCATTTAGGTACATAAAGTACTATATGGTGCACTTTTATAGCAGAAAATTCAGTTTTATATAGAAAACAATCTATCCCCTTGTCTGAAAAAGTAAAAACTTTGTGAGTATAGTCTCCATATATTGTGTCCTAGAGAATTTCCCCCTATTGTGATCTCTGTCTTTTTATAGAGCTCCTTGTATTAGCTGTATTAATCAATTTTATGTATCAATTTCCAAAATAGAACTAGTTTTAATAGTTTTACTAAATAAAAACAATATATACAATTGTAAAATATATATTTCTGACAGATACACATAAACATTTATCTATTTATATTTTTGTAACAGAAAAATGAATACATAAGAAAGTAAATCATTATTTTATTACTCAGCGATAAGTACTGTTAATATTGTGGTATATACATGCATTCCACTCTAACTCTATTCTCTCTCTTCTTCCTATGTGTTTTCCCTCTATTTTGTAAACGATTTTTTTTTTCTTTCACTTAATACATCATGGTATCTCTCCATATAAGTATATTAGAACTACACCATTATTTTTAATGACTGTATGGTATTCTGCCACATGTACTCTAATGTATTTAAGCAATCTGCTCTCCTTAAATATTTATATATTCAAATATTTTTTCTTTTAGAAACTATGTTGTGATGTACATCCCTTCCTTACATTATTCATTTGACAATACGGTTCCTCTTCAATATCTCTGTTGTCGATCCATTTTCATTTCACTTTTGTGTTTCTAATAATTGATGCTTTATGCTCATTCAGTTGTCAATAATAGTATTAATTAGAAGAAAAATATTAATATTGAGCATTTACTATGTCAGTCACCATACTGCATATTTTTACATATTCTGTGAAATTTTATAATTTTATTAACCAATATTACCCCAATAAATTGAATTTAAAAATTAAAATTTTAAAAATTAAAAAAATTTAGAGTAACATTAGGTTTATAGAAAAGTTGCAGGGAAGGGACATAGATTTCCTATCAACCTCCTTCCCCACACATTCATAGCCTTCCCCATGATTGACATGCCCACAAGAGTTGGACATTCATTGTAAGTGATGAACTTTTCATTAGCATCTCATAATCATCCAAAGTCCATAGTTTACGTAGGCTTCACTTTTGATGTTGTACATTATATGGGTTTAGACAAAAATATAATGACATGTATCTGTCATTCTGGTATCATACAGGATATTCTTTACTAAAAATCCTCTGTGTTTCACCTGTTCATCCCTACCCCCAACTGCAGCTCCTGGCAACTACTGATTTTTTAACAGTTGCCATAATTTTGTTTTTTCTAGAATGCTATATAGTTGGAAATATATTGCATTAGCCTTTTCAGGTTGGCTTTTTTTCACATAAAAATATAAATGTAAGGTTCTAACAGGTCTTTTAAACATTGCCTGAGAGCTCATTTCATTTTCACCTTGAATAATATTCCATTGTCTGAAAGTGCCACAGTTTGTTTATCCATTTACCTGGTGAAGGGAATCTTGGTTGCTTTCAAATTTAGGCCATTATGTATAAAGCTGCTATAAAAATCTGTGTGAGGGATTTTGTGTGAGCATAAGTTTTCAACTCATTTAGGTAAATACCAATGGTTGCAATTGATGGATAAGACTGTAAGAATTTTTTGAGATTTGTAAGAAACTGCCAAACTATCTTCCAAAGTGGCTGTACTATTTTACATATCCACCAGCAATGAATGAGTTTCTATTGTTTCGAATACTTGTCAGAATTTGGTCTTGTCAGTTTTCTGGCTTTTGGCCATTCTATTAGGTGTATAGTAGTATCTTGTTTTAATTTGCATTTCTCTGATGACATATGACGTGTTGCACATTTTTATATTTATTTACCATCTGTATATTTTATTTGGTGATGCTCAATGTTAGAGTTTTTATACTATTTTTAATCATATTATTTTCCTATTGTTGAGTATTAAGAATTCTTTGTATATTTTGAATAACTCCTTTATCAGGTATGTCTCTTGCAAATATCTTCTTCCAGTCTGTGCCTAGGCTTCTCATTCTTTTGAACACAGTATGTAATGTCATTCTCCCAAAGATGATATGAACTAAGTGACATTACTAGTAGTTTACAGTAGGGAAACAGAAGCTTGCTGCAAGTGATTAATTTAGTAAGTGCTGAAACCAATATTTAATCCCCAGTCTCTGTAAATGCAAGCACCATAGCCTTCATTACTAGGTTATGTTATAATGGGGGCAAAGAAAGTAGCTTGTACTTTTATTCACTGACATTTACCTCTTCCAAAACAGTCTTCCACACCTTCAGAGGGTGTCTGGGACTGGTTGTATGCCACAGTGCCACTACACATAAGAAGTTGAGAAATGATATATTTTGGGGCCTTCCTTGTATATTCATTTTTATGTCCAGAAATTTATCTTTTCGTGCTAATTAAAAACCTCAAAGAAGAACTCAAGGCAATTTATGACCCCCCAAAAATGATCATTTCTTCCAGGTTTCCTCAATTTTCGGATAGATCCTTCTATATAATTCTGTTCCGTCATATCGACTAGATTTCTGTTTTGTAGCTAAGCATTGCAAGTGAGCGCATTAGAAAGCCGTGCTATTCAATAGGAGATGGTTTAGGCATCCTAGTGCTTTATTTTTCAAGTTGTTCTCAAGCTGTTGTCCCCAGAGCATCACCATCACCTGATGTCCTGTGTAAAATAGAAATTATTGAACTTAACATCATACATACTAACACAGTCTCTGAAGATGGGACTCAGCAATCTGTTTTAACAAATTCTCTAGGGGGTTATGATATGTGCCAATGTGTGACATCAATGTATCATGGTTTATGCAGCTAGCTGGCAGCACCTGCCCTTCAAAGATTTTGAATCATACAGATACATCTCTGGGGTCAGATTCAAATACATACCAGGAAATTGAGCAAATTATGTTTGTGAGGGCAATTTTGGCCTACTCTTTTTACCTATCTTCAAGTGGCAATAATATGGCCTTCTATGTAACCAAAAACGTAAATCAAAATAGTTAATTTTCCTCACAAAACATCATTTTGGCCATGGCCATGTCTGGCTGTTCTAGCAGACGTGGGGCTTCCAGCATCAGGAGACAAAGCCTGTTCCAGTCATTCCTCAATGAGTTGACGCTTGTCATTTAGGTTAATGGATTCTTTTTTTAAGTGTGGACTCTTTTTTTAAAAAAAATGTTATTAAAGGATAGTTGGCATACAATAATATTATATTAATGTCAGGTGTACAGCAGAGTGATGCAACATTTAGATACCTTATGATATGATCACCACACAAAGTCTAGTAACTGCTACTCAGCATCTGCCAGAACTCTTCCTATATCCATTGAGATTCAGGAGAAGCAATGTAATGGACTAAATGGTTATCCATATTTCAAATTTTGTTTCTATCTCGTTGCTCTAACCCACTATAATTTGAATTAAAAAAATGTCAAGTGCTTGGCACATATGCATAGTTCGTTTCCTTAAGAATTTTACATACAGCCCTGGCTAGAGCAGCTCAGTAGGTTGAGTGCTGGCCTGTGAACCAAAGGGTCTCTGGTTTGTTTTCCAGTCAGCACACATGCTTGGGTTGTGGGGCAGATCCCTGGCTGGGGGCATGTGAGAGTCAACCATGCATGATGTTTCTCGCCCTCTCTTTCTCCCTCCCTTCCCTTCTCTCTAAAAATAAATAAAATCTTAAAAAATTTTTTCACATACAAATCTATAAAGTTACATTTTTTTTCTAAAGTTGAATAAAAAATGTTACATATGGTTGTTTTATTTTCTTTGTATAAGAATCAGGGCAATAAATTCTGTTTAACATCCACAGCCAGGAAAAAGTTGTACTAACTAGCTTCTGTTAATCTAGTTGTTCATTAAAAACAATTTAGTGGGATACTAAAGTCAGTAAACCCAGAGCATAGTTACTTTTAAAAATAAATATCTCACTAGATAATTCAGCTGTGCTGTTGACTGATTCCCTTTCTTTATCAGGCAGTATTATTTCTCATCTGTCTATCTGACTGTCTGTCCCTCTCTATTGCATATTTTTGTTGGTTACTGTATAACTCAAAGACATATCTTATATACTTTAGTAATAACCATCTTTAGCCCATCTTTCTGATGCAGTCTCCCTTGTACTATATTATTTTTCCAATTTTATTTTAATGATTCTGATGTTAGTCTTCTGTTGTTAGTAATTTCAAACTTTTCCTGGAAATAGAGTAATTATAAATAATGTTTTATTTCCTTCCAGCATAATTAAGTATCTAAGAGAGTGCACTTCATGTAAACATGTCAAAATTAACAATTGATTTGATCTGAATTATTGTATCTTCATCAAGTGAACGTTCTTCTGAAGTGTGATCATCACTCAGCAGGAGAAATGCGCACACACGCACACACACACACACTCCTTTGCTGTAGCTTGCAACAAGATGTACCTTTTAAACAAACTTACAATGGCACAAGATACAATATTCTCATCTGCTTCCCACGTGGCTCTCCGATTCACATTGTTAGTACTTATCACCTTGTATTGTCAATGCCCTTTTGGTCCTCCATAAACTCCCTAACAGCAAACCCTATGACATATGCATTGTTATAGTCTCAATGGCCAGTAGAATAACTAATACAGAGTTGTTTCCCAAAAATGCAATTACGTGTCATACAGTGTGATGTAGAGTTCCTTTTTCAGGAGCTCAGAAGACAAACCTAGAAGGATTAGGGTTTCCTGATTTAAAATTTATAGAGGAGGAAGAACATGGAGTGGGTATTGGCTGACTGGTCTTGTACTTGACATTGAATTTGCCCAGGAGCATAGAGAAGTGCTGTAAAGGGGTTAACACACATGGGACAAGGTGTGTGTGTGCAGAAGGGGGATGAGGAAATAGGCTTGTTTTGGAGAGTAATTGGTAGTGAGATGGGAGGTCAGCATTACCAGCCTAAGGAAGAGCCACAAAGCTAGGAGAAAACTTTATAGCTGATAAAAATAGGAAGTATGGATCCAAAGAGCTTTGTGAGTGTGTATGTGATATAATAGAATTTGTAATTAAAATTTCAGTCTGACAACAGCACTCTAGGTTAGGAGTGACTAACTATGGCCTGTAGGCCAAAGCCAGATCACAGCATATATTTTAGTGGCCCCCAAATAAAGAATTTTAAAGAAATTTAAGAGGTATTTAAAAAAATAAAATAGAATATGCAACAGTGGCTTTGCATGGCCTCAAAGTCTAAAATATTTACTATCTGATCATTTACAGAAAAACTTTCCTACTTTTCTGGTTTCTGCAGATCCCTGGAGATTCATGAATAAAGATATACAGGATGGGGCAAAAATAGGTTTACAGCTGTGAGTATGCAAAACATATTATTCTTGTATTATTATTTATTATTATGTTATTTTTCATAAGAACAATTGTAAACCTACTTTTGTCCCATCCTATATAGAAATGCATTCACAACATATATATATATACACATATATATAATTGAAGATGTATATTTAAAGATGTATAAGAAAATATATATGTACACATCATATATACCTATGAACACATATACACACATACAGTTATGTGAGGAGGCAATGATTCAAGTGGGGTTAGAAATTAAGAACCTGGGTCTTTCCTACTGTTTTCTGAGCTTCTTTACTTTCGCCTACAACTCCTGGCTTTCATACATTCTAGTTATAATATTGAGTGAAATTATATCATTTCTAAAATGCTCTTACTTTCTCATCAATCAAATGGGGAATCTAGCTCTTGGCTTTGTAGTGAGGATTAATGATGTAAAGTTTTCAGATGACTGTTTGGCACATAGTCTCAATAAACATTGGCTGTAATTGTTGCTCTATCACTATTAGTGCTCTTATATCCTTAAAATATTCCAAGAAATGTTTACAGGGCTTAGCAGGAACTGCCTGTGAATAGATGGAAAAGAGACACAAAGCACAACAACCTCAACCTTTTGTCTTATATGGTGAAATAATGAACCCAGAGAAGATGGGAAGAGCTGACTTGCAGGTTAAATTGAAAATATGTATACATCAGCAAGGCAAGAACAATAATAAAAATAATTCTTGTCACCTACATTCTTCACAGAGGCTAGAGAATGTAATGGTCACAAATCAAACATAAAGCATCATAGAAATGTAATATTGCAGAATAAGGAATAAATAGTGATTCCTCCCACACTGTATTAGAATGACTAAAACATCACCCCTTTTACTGAGACTTAATATACACACCCACACACACACTCACACTCATGCTTCACAGCACACAAAGAACTTTCATGGTAAGTAAATTGTTGATTTCTGAGAGGTTGTTGAACAATGATAGAGATCTCATGTCTGTATTGGTTCTGTCTCCTGTCCTAAACTGGGAGCCATAATTGCAATGGTGATTATATTCTAGTCAAGTAACACATCCACTGATGCTATTTGCAAATATCCTTGTTCTGTGCTTTCTTAAAAGTCTTGTTTTGCATACACAGTTTTAGAAACATGGTAATCAGAGTAGCAGGTATTTTATGTTCACTTCACATTTATAAGATTAGTTAACCCTCCACTAAATTAAGGCAATCTATTAGTTACCTTCTGCATATAGTGTTACTTCTGTTCCCAAGTGGATGTTGTTTTAATGAAAAATAAAGACTCGGAAGCAGATTTCAAAACAGATGTGTGTCAGTTTTAGACACATGGACTTCCTGGGCCTATTTTTAAAGCCCAGGGAGATTCTAAAGTCTGTTTGCTCCAATTTGGAAACAAGATCTGACAGCCGTTGATCCTTTCCCTCTTACTTCCTGAACAATTTTGCTTTATTCTATTAAGATGTTCATATAGAGTTTGACTCATACAAACATGGTGCTTTGTTTTTTGCCGGTTCTTCTGATTTCTGGTTTGGGGTAGAGATCATCATTTTGCAAACTTGTTACTGTTTTGTGGCTGCCTCTCCTGCAAGAAGTTCACTACTAGATTGTTTTTTCACTATGAGATACCAACCTCCCAAGCAGAGTACATAGGCATAACTGAATTATCAATTAACACATGCCACTGAGTTGAGTATTCTATTACACTTGAAGAAGGAAAGGTACAGCCCCAGGCTCACCCTACCTAGAGGTAAGTAAGACATCCTACAACAGCTGTACCAGTAGATGGGAAATCTATTTCCTGTTTCCCCCAAACCATGATTTCACAACATAAAAAATGACTTAAACACATCTGATCTTATTTCCTACAGTATTAACAACTTACACTACTACCCACATGCGTCCTCTGAAACAATCATGCCCTCTGGCTCTCAATATACATACATATACATGACTCCTTTAATTCTTTATCAAGCATTGACCTTCTGCACACTCCATTCTATTTTATTTGATATAGTGGTAAGCAGTATTTATTAATTTTTTTTAATTTTACTGAAATTGGTTTACTTTGGAGCCCACAAGTTTCTATCACATTAACCATGGCCACAAGAGGAGAAAGTGGCCTGCCATGTAATCATGTCAACCCTGAAGTGAGTATGTTGATATTCAACCCACAGGCAGCAAGCACTTCCCCAGTGAGCTCCTTCCCCTCACCCCACCCTTGGCTCCTTTGTAATGACTGTATGTCCATTTATTTCATATAGAAGGTCATTCTGCATCTCATTTAAATTATTCTAGGTGATAATTCTTGTACACCTAGATAGTTAAAACTTTATTTTATACATAATGATTTGTCAGTAACTGTTTAAGGAATTACTAAATAATCTTTATAGAAATCCAATTCCTGGCTGTTTACACTAAAGAATTGAAGGCTTATGTTAGCACAAAACTCTACACATGGATATTCATTACAGCATTTTTCATAATAATAAAAACTGGAAGCAACCAAAATGTTCTTTAAAGGGTTAGTGTATAAACAAATTGTGATACACCAATATTTTGGAATACTATACAGTAATAAAAAGAAAAATTATAAAATCAAGTATTTGGATGAATCTCAAGACATTATGCCGAATAAAACAAGTCAGTCTTGAAAGGTTATGCACTCTATGATGCCATTTATGTTACATTCTTTAAAGCAGAAGAATATAGTGATGTAAAATGGGTCAGTTGTTGCCAGATGGTAGTGATTGGGAAGAATTTAACAATGAAACACAAGGAAGTTTTCTGAGTGCTGCAAATATTCTGATTTTGGTTGTGATTACACAAATTTATACATGTGCTAAAATTCATATAACTGAACACCAAAAATATCCATTTCACTATATATTAATTTAAAAAGTACAAATTTAAATATTATCTCTTTGCACTCATATGCTTCTATTAATACTCCTTACCAGTTTCCATGACATCTAAACTTCAGATCAGAAACAGCCAAGCCTCTCATTAATAGCGCAGAACCCCAGTACTGTCTATTGAACATGAATCCTATAGATCTGGCCAAAGGCTAAGAATCTGTATAGTAGCAAGAGTCTAAGTGATCCTGGGAACAGAAAAAGTTTGAGAAAATGTTTTAGATCAGTGGTCCCAAACTTTAGTGAGCCCCAGAATCAACCCAGAAGGCCTAGTAAGATTAGGAATGGGATTCACAAATTGGCATTATTTGCAAAGGTCCTAGAACAATGTAATTCAGGTGATCCATGGGACAGACCTTGAGAAATTCCACTGTAGTTCAGTACTATTAAATTTATATCAAATTCAGCTGGCTCTTTTGTATCCACCCAACAATTCTAAATGCCCTTGGTTAGCCTCCTTGTCCATTCTCCAGCATATGCATTAGATACCTGCACCAAACTCCGAATTCTTTACCTCACTCCCCGGTAGTTAGTTAAACCTTGACTTTGTCACTTACAAAAACAATTTTCTCTTAGATGCACTCTTCATTTCCTTTTCTTTAAAAAAAACAAAACAAAACAAAAGTGTATTTTTTTATTACCATTTAGTCCCCTTACACCCCCTGTCCTCTGGAATCACCACACTGTTGTCCACATTCATGTGTTCTTTTCCCTTTTTACGTAATCTCTCTACCCCTTAACTCCCCTCCCCCACTGTCATCCAGCTCTCTATTTATGAGTCTCTGTTTTGCTTTTTAGTTCAGTTCCAGTTCTTGTATTTTCAAAATTTCATTCTCTTTTTTCCTCAGTGCCTGGGGAAGAGGTGTGTCTTCCTGTCAAAGCTCACATATCTCTGCTTCTGTGCTCTTGATCTTAGTGCTTCTTGATGCTCTGGTTTCTCCCTCCTGCATTTCCAGTTTTTCCTTGCCTTGTGGCTCCTTCCACACAGCCTGGAAACGTGCTCAAGTCACCTCCATCATGTATGATCAGCTCTCCTTTGACTTGGAATACCCTTTTATTGCTCACAATTTCTATTTTTGTTTACAGCTCAACTCCCCAAGTAAATAATCTCTAATAGTTTCTACTCAGAATCTATCCATCACTTTTTAACCCACAGTAATCAGGCTTTTACCTCCAACATTGTGCTGAAATGTCACAGGTAAAATCTGCCGGCAACCTCCTGAATACCTAATCCTATGGACAGAGCCTGTCTTCATCTGACTTTATGTGGCTGAGCCGTCTTTTCTTATTAAAAAGTTATACTTTTTTTTCAGTACCTCATAGGAATGTTGTAATAACTAAATTAAATAAAGCATATATTAGTGTGCTTAACACAGTGTTTGGCATGTAGGGAATATTCCAAAAATATTACATGGTCTTATTATTGTTATCAATGTCTTATTTCTACTTACATTTTAAGTCATTTGAATTCTAGAACATTTTGAATTCTTGAATCTTTGTTATTAGTCATGCCTCAGAGCTAACATCGATCCTCAGGGAGGCATTTTCTAACTGTCCCACCTAAAGTGGACCTCCAGTGCACCCAAACTAGCTTGGAAGTGAGACACCCAGGCACTGTGTTTTCCCCAAAGGCAAGTCCTCTCTGTACTCAGTATCAGCCAGGTTACTTAATTTCCTGATGACTCTCAGTGTTCTAATCTGTTAAACAGAGTTGGTAATGGTACCTGTCGTATAGGGTTGTTGTGAGGGTAAAATGAGTTGATATGATTAAAGTCTAAGTACAATTTCTGGCACAAAATATATGTGGGGTGTGTGTGTGTGTGTGTGTGTGTGTGTGTGTGATTATATTCACAGCAGCTGTGGCTTTCTGAAATTATCTTGCTGAATTGTCATGTTGTAGTATATCTCACCCCTCCAGAATAAAAGAGGATCCAATGGAAGAAGGAAACGTCCATGCTTTACATTGTCTTGTTCACTGCCATATCCCCAGAGCTCAAACATGGCCTAGCATTCATCACGTTTTTGTTGAATGAATGAATGAATGAATGAATGAATGAATTAGTGATGCATACAATCAAATCATTCAAACCCTAATACCTGGTCTAGCACATAGCATTGTTCGTAGTAGGATTGTTCATAGTATTATTCATGGTATTATGCATAGTTGGTTATCAAAATATATTTCTGATAATAAATGCCAAATATTGTACATGATTTTAAAAAAATAGAAGTCATGCAGGCATTGCATATTGCATTAGTGCCAGAGAGACTACCTCTCTCTTGCTTGATTTAGTTTGGTGGCTTCTCTTGGAAGGGAGCCATGGAAATAAATTACAGGAAACCCCCCACTATGCATCCCAACTCAATGAAAGTTCTTCACAGATTTATTTCTACAAAGGAAAATAAATTGATGTTTGCTATAACTTGGGGATTTGAGCTGAATTTTTCTTGTCATTCAACAATACTCTGTGTGCAAGTTGTAGAGAAAGAAAATTGGGATGTGGGAACTACATTTAGTTGGTATGCTGGGGGCCATAGAGTTAAACTGGCTTTAAAGCTACTTTATTTTAATGAATTCTCCAGTAAAATCTTTAAAACAGGGAGTGGCAGAAATTATGGGTGAACTTTGTTTAATAAATAAGAAAATGGAAAGTGTATAAAATGCATGATAGAAAATATTAAAGAGATAAAGGAGCTCGGAGCTGGGGGAGAGTGGATCTGTAGCCTATTCCAGAAGTCTTTACTGAGGTACTAGGATAAGATAGTGTATATTAGAACTAAATATGTGATAACCAATATTTGCTAATGATACTTCTCTTCATTGATTTTCTATCCTAGTCTTGGGCAAAATAAAATGTATATTGTAAGTTTTATAAGGTCTACTGTATTATTTAGTGTTCTCCAGAGAAAATAACTAGTAGGATATGTGTGTATATATAAAAGTCTGCCAATTACAATATCTGTATAGTTAGACAGCAGGTTGGAGAACTAGGGAAGGACCAATGTTGCAATTAAAATCTGAAAGCCATCTTCTAACAGAATCCTCTCTTGCTCGGAGGAAATGAGTCTTTTTTTTGGTTCTCTGTTCAGGCCTTCAGCCAATTGGATAAGGATCATCCACAGTAAGGAGTGTAGTCTGCAATACTCAAAGTTCACCTACTTAAATGTGAATCTCAATCAGAAATACCCTTACAGAAGTATCCGGAATAATGGTGACCATATATCTGTTAACCATGGTCCAGACAAGGTGAAGCATAAAATTAACCGTCACACTGAGTATGATGTGGCTTCTGCCCATCCATTTCATCTTGGACCACTCAACTGTTTCAAACATACAGGCCTTCTTTTAGCTCCTCATAAACACACATTTCTTCTCCCCACTTTGGCAGTTCATAGGTACTCTTCCCTTGGCTTGGAGAGTGCTTCACCTATCATGGGTAGAAATGTTCTTTTTATCTTTCAGCCTCAGCTTAGATGGCATTTCCTTAATTAGGATGCTTCTGATCTCCAGTCTCAGTCAGACCTACTTATTAGAATCTTCACATCAAGTCATATAATTTCTTTCATTATATTTTTAACAATTATATGGCTTGGTGTGTTTATAATTATAAATTTGTTTTCTGTATTAATTAGTTTAATACCTGTCTTCCCTTTTAATTTAGATACTCCATGAGTTCATAAACCTGATTTTGTTCACTTTTATACCAGTACACATGATAGCCATCCAGTGAATATTGCATAAACAAATAAATGGATAGAACATCAGATAACTGCAAAAAATGTTTCCATACGAATTTTAAAAGCACATCCTTCAAATCAGGGACACTTTGAAATACTTTAGTACACCTTTTACTATCAAAGGAACTTATTTCTTTACTTAAAAAGCACTCTGAGAATTTGAGTAGGTATTTGCTTAAAAATGCATATTCTCAGCCATTATATCCCATGTGATTCATTAGGTTAGAGAGTGGGACTAGAGGATTTCATTTTGGAAAAAATGTCCCAGTGACCTTGGTGCTTCTGGTTAATAAACCACAGCTAGGAACTACCTTTATTAGGCCAACTTTGACCTGTCAGGAATCCCATCTCTAATGATGGAAGAACATTGTCTACTGATATTATTTATGTTACTTTGACACCCACAGAGTAGATTCAGTTCTTGACTAAATGAAGACAGATATGACATTCCTTCAAATAAATACATTTTTCATCTCCACTACTCTTTTATGTTCGAAATAAAGATTTACAATTATACTCAGTTCCTGACTAAATGCAGACAGATTTAACATTCTTTCAAATAAAGACATTTTTCATCTCCACTGTTCCTTCATGTTCAAAGTAAATATTTAGAATTATTTCAATGATAATTACTACCTTTTAGACCCTTAACCTTCTCTGATGCCTTCATTTTTTTAATACATAGTAACTCCTAGTCTGTGATTATTAGACTCAAGCAATGCTCTTTTTCCTTGCATAGTTCTAGAACAGAAGGATGATTAATTCGAGACACTGCATTGCCATTAATATAGATCTGTGTTCAATTGTTTTTTTGAACATTTTCAATTTTACTTGTTGCTAATCAGTTTGTAATTTTGAAATCTCAATCAAGTTTTATATTTTGAGAATTCCTGCTTCTAACAGATAATATTTTTAAGGGGCAAATAAATTCCAACTCAAGGTTTTCTTCTTTTTTTTTAACCTATTTAGCTCAAAATAGCTTCAACTCTGTTGTGTTATGAAGTCTCTTATTTACCAGTTGGCTGAGAGTATAGTTATCGCTGTTTAAAAATATAATTGAAAGACCAATCAACTTAAATGAGAAAGGGGGAAAAAAAAGTACAGGACTTTGTGTGAAGGTCGGGTCCTCAATTCTAGGATCCCAGTAAGGCTGAATGAAAATATGATGGCAGTTAAGGATTAAATGGACACTAGTTGGGTATTCTGGTTATTAAATAACATAGGTTTTGATGGATTGATATTAGATTGTGGAAGCTGAACATCTAGATTTTATTTTGGAAGTTTTGTGAATTCAATAGCCGATTTTAAGTTTTCATCAGAAGAGCTACAGAATCAACTTTTAAAGAAGATTAATGTAACTAAGGAATGAAGGATGAAAAGGAAGAAAAGAGGTGGAAGACAGGCATCTTGTGAAGGAGAAGTCAAAAGGGTCAGGTTTTGTGTAACAACACAGGTGAATCTTCAGACATGATGTTGAGCAAAAGAAGCCAAAGACAATGGGGTTGTATTCTAATATCCCATTTATAAGAAATTGAAAAGTAGGCAAAAACTAATTTATAGTGATTGAATTCAGTGGTTAGTTTTGGAGGGAGGTAATGACTGGGAGGCTTCCAGGGTATTAATAGCCTTATATATTCTGATCCAGGATGTAAAAATTCATCTAGCTCTATGGTGTAGTTATGTGTACTTTATAATATGTATGTTCTAACTCAAAAAATTTATTCCTCCAAAGGGGATAGAGTTAGAATGGAGGTAATAAAATTGGAAAGCAAGAGAAAATTCTTTCCATATACATCTTTCAGGAAACAAACAAGAAAGTCTAATAGGATGTATAAATAGGTATGGCCATTTCTGTTATTAAAGTGAGCTGTATCTGCAAGGCTCATTGTGATAAATAGTCTTTAAGGATGACTGCCATCAATCCTTCCCCTCATGTAAGTGGGTAAAGTCTGTGTGCCCCCTCTTGAATCTGGGATGTCCTTAGGACTTGCTTTGATCCATGAAATATAAAGGAAATGACACTGACAGTTCTTGGCCCACCCATTTAGATCCTGAGAGCTTCTGTTTCTCTCTTGGGAACTCATCCGTCATGTAGTAAAGAAGCTTGGATTGGTCAGACTGCCGAATGCTGAGACATCATTTGGACAAAGAGAACCCTGAGTGATCAGATGTGTGACTGAGGTATTCGTAGATCTTCACGTGCTCACAGAAGGTAACTGAGGGAGTGTCATGAATGATGCCACATGGAACGAAAGAAACCCTTATATGACCCTCCCCTGAATTATTCCCATGAGAAAATCCACATTGTGGTTGTTTTAAGCTCCTAAACTCCAGAACTGATTATCTCATACAGTAGTGGGAACCTGCAACAGTTGTCTTCTAGAGTGATGGCTCTCAACAGCAGATAGAGGCATATCGTTCCCCCAGGAGATATTTGTCAATATCTGCAGACATTTTTAATTGTCATGACTAGAGAGGCTAGTACTGACATCTAGTGGGGAGAGGCCAGAGACATTTCTAAACATCTATACTGTGCCGAACAATCCCAACATCAAAGAATTATCCAGCCCCAAGTATTTGTGAAACCATGATATAAGAGCAATGATTTGTAACTTAGGTGGGTGCCCAGGAATTTTTCTCCAAACCTTTATTCCTAAAACTTATACACACACATACACACACACACACACATACACACACACACAAAACATGAGATCTATCCAGAAAAAGTACAGCCATTGTTAATATAGTGAGGATAGTTTGCATGACATCAATGTAAACTGGCAGCCAAGGAGAGTGGACTGGAATGCACATACATGAACAAGGACAACTTCACTGTACTAGTCATTGGGGGTGGTAGATGTCATGAGTGAGCATGTTTACTGTATGGCCGTCACAGTCAAAATGAGCAGGTAGAGAAATGAATCTGTGTCAAATTTTGCGTTAAGCTTGACTATTCCTCCATGGAAACTATTCAGAAAGCCACAACTACAGGCAACTGGAGACTGGGAGCTTCACCATGACAGCATGCCCACTCATGCATCACATCTCAAACAGAGTTTTTTGGAGAAACATCAAATCACCCAAGTGACTCAGCCAGCCCCTCCTACAGGCCAGATTTGGTGCCCTGTGACTTCTGCCTTTTCCCAAAACTAAAACCACCTTTAAAGGGAAGAGATTTCAGACTGTGATAAGATTCAGGAAAATATGATGGGGCAACTAACTGATGGCGACTGGGAGAACTGTGTGAGGCCCCAAGGGGCCTACTTTGAAGGGGACTGAGGTGCCATTGTCTTAAGTACCATGTTTCTTGTATATTATATCTTCTTCAATAAATGTCTATTTCTCATATTACATGGCTGATACGTTCTGAACAGACCTCATATATGTGATCTTATAATCATCTCAGACCTTCAGAACCAGAATTTCCAGGGAAGGGGCTTGGGAAATTATATTTTTATTTTCACGGTAGTTGAAAAACATTGCCTTCGGCTGGTGCTTTTCCAATTTTAATGTGTATGGAAATAATGTGATGTCTTGTTAAACTGTAGAATCTGATTCACTTTATCAGGGTTGAAACCAAAATTTCAGATTTCTACCAGTCTCCCAGGTTATGCCCAAGCATTGCTCCTTGACCCCATTTTGCATAACAGGACCCTAGAGCAGGTCTCAAATGTTAGCGTACATCAGATTCTCCTGAGAGACACAGACCACTGGGCTCACCCTAGAGTTTGATTCTGCAGGTCTGGGATGGGGCCTGAGAACTTGTATTTCTGACAGGTTTCTAGATGATACTAATGCTGCTAGTCTGGTAATCACACTTTGAGACCCAATGCCCTAGGCAAGTATTTTGCACATCTAAGTGTACCTAAAAATTTACCTCAGGAGGCAGCAAAAACTGAAGGTTCTCAGACCTCCCCATCCCCCGCCATATTTCTTCCTTCAGTCTGGACTGGGAACTAAGTAATTTGCATTTTAATAAATTGTCTCACCTGAGGTCATTCTAATATCAGTGGTCTAGGACCACACTTCAAGAAGCACTGCCTAGGGAAACATAATATTTAGAGTTTGAAGGAGGGGCATGGTTAGTTTGCAGAAACACATTCAATCTCATAATTGGTTTAATCTGAATTTATTCTAAAATATCAAATGGCATTAAAGAATAGAGGAGAATTTTATGCTTATTAAAGGTGGCCCCAGGTTATGCACTAGAACTGTAAAGACTGTTTTAGAAAGGGTGTTTTCTACTTGAGTCAGTCGCTCAGTTCTTTGCAAGTTCATGTATTTACACTTTCTGTAGCAGCTACAAGTTGGGTGCTTCTGCCAATTTAAGACAAGGCATTAATAATAATGACCATGGTTAAACTTTCTTGAATTTTTGCTGTGTACCAGGCATTATTACGTAAATACTTTGCGAATGCTCTCTAATGCAATACACTAGATAACCCCTTTAGAAGCAGGTCCTATTATCCCCAATGCATAAAGAGGGAAATTAATGCATACTGAGTTTAAGATACTTGACCAGGATCCTACAGCCAGTTAATATCAAGCCCAGAGTTTTCACCTTGTCTGGTGGATAATTGATAGAATAACAGATAGATGGACAAGAGATAAGATATGGGCATCTGGTTTAAATATAGTTTTTAAAAAAATTATAATTCTTATGTAAAATGATAGTTCAAATGAAATGACCTCTTTGTATAATTAGTAAAGGATGTATTTTGGAACACGATATAATATATTACCTTGACAGGATATAGCAATGGCTGAAGGTCATTTACTATTTTCTACTATTACTTTACCAGGTTATTTTTAACCTTATCAGAACTTTAATATATTTTTCTTACCCTTCTATTATATTTGAAGATTTTCAAGCAATATATTCTTTAGTAGTCTTTTTTATTTGTATTTATTTATTTATTTATTTATTTATTTATTTATTTATTTTGGCTTTTGGCTTTTGGCTTTTGGCATGGTTAGTTAAGAAAGTTTAAAGTCATCTTGTCTCAAATCAAATATAAGTTCAGGGCTATCTTGTTCTTCACTATATGATATATGTAGAGATAAGTATTTTCCCTGTCATGTGTTATCTTTCATTAAATACTACAGTTTCAAGCAGCCACTTGTTACTGCTATCCTGCAATTTCCTACTCCTAAGTCAAATAAAAAAAATATTTCAAACAACAGGACGCGTGCAAAGTTTCCTTTGCTGCTTTTAAAAATATCACTCTTGATGCTCAGCCTTATCAAAGATAAAATCATCCATCTTAAACACATCCCATACTTACCTGGCAGGGGGGTCCTGTGATCACGAAGGTGGTTTTCCCAGGGCCAGGCTTGTCCATTGCGCTCCCGGTACGCTGACCCCTGCGATTTCCCCCAGATCTGAGAAACTCGAATGCGTAGTTCGTTGCAGTGGGGGACTCCATTTGTGGTCTCCCCTGTAAAAAAAAAATAAAAATTAAAAAATTAAAAAAGTCCCAGAACATATTGTCAAAAATCTCCAGGGAAGAGGTTTGAGGTTTAGAAAACTGTTTTTTAACTTTATGGAAATTTAAGCTTCTACATTTAAACTCCATTTTCACAGTCTATACTTTGGGCTACATTTGTTTAGAAGACATTGACATTTTAGAAACTGATTCTTATTGAAGTGTACTTTCGAAATATGTTTGTATTTTGGGTCCAGATGTTTTAAAAAAAATTATGAGCCTTCTGATACATTAGACATCATAAAATAAAATGTTTTGCCCTCAGACACACAGGAAATAGATGCTCACATGTGTCTATATTTTTACCATTCACTGTAAGTATAGGTATTGGATGTTAGATTTTTTTTCCCCATGTCCATCCCTGGGAAAGGGAAAAAGGGTCCCCTTGGCCTAATGAGGTGCGGAAGTTAGGTCAGCTCTCCCTGAAGCCCATGGACTACCACCTAAAGAAGGATGGACACATGCATGAAAACACTGGAGAAATGATTGCTGAGTGGGCAAATAACTCTAGAGATGGGAAGAAGGACTTGGCCAAGGGACAAGTGTTCTTGACTGCATCCAACGTCACATTCCGAATTCCCCATTGAGAAGGATGGACAGTCTGTTGCTTTTAACAGAAATGGAAAAACACAGGGCCCAGCACTGAATTCATTATAGAGCAGTGCTAGTTTTTGCCCTCCATTTAAAAATGAATCCATTAATAATTACTCATATTAAAAATAGCTTTGTAAGAGGAAAAATGTAAAATTTATATTCTAGGTTAATGTGGTGGGGATTTCAGCTCTGTTTTTCATTTGTAAATAAGTAATTTAGTAAAAACTGGAAAGGTTGGCTCCAGATAAGTAAATAATTAATAATCGTCTTGCTTCCTGGGTGATTTATTTAAGTATTATTTCTAAAAATAATTGTAGAATGAAGATAGTGTGGAAGAGTGACTTATTATGATCTGTACATTCAGAGTGAATCATGAAAAGGTGAACATTAGGGTTTCATTTACTTATTTTTAATCACTCATTTTTTATTGTATTTTTTCCATTACCATTTCCACCCCCTTATACCTTCCTGCCCCCGCAATCACCACACTGTTGTCCAAGTCCACGAGTCCTTTTTCCTTTTTTCTTGATCATGCAAGTTCACATCAATGTTCATATCAACTGGGTGATTCTTGGTTTTCAGAGTCATGTTAAAAATAAGAATAATTTCAAAATGTACAGTGGTGTGTTAGATTTAGTGTCGCAATTTTCTTGTGCACCCTGTAACTTTGAATTAAAAATATGGGGAAGATCTTTAGATAGAACCATAAAATTACTCACTTTGACTCCACTGCTAGGTCAACCAAGTCACATATATTCTGGTGGCACCAGGAAAGGAGACTGCCTTCAAGGGTTACCCTTAGTTCAGAAACTCATAATTTGTTCAGAACCATGAATAAAGTGGGATTGTTAAACTCTGTTACTTTTATTTAATAGTCTTATATCATGTTTCCTTTTGAAATTACTTTCTAGTATCAAAAGTCATCGACTTTAATATTCTTGGGATGGTAAACCTTCATCTGAAGACAGAATTAATATTTTGAAAATGCAGCACATCATGCAGTATAGTTTGTGGTTAATTATGTTAGCAGGTGACTCATGGGAAGGTAGGAGAGGCAAAACCAAGATACCTGTATAGAGTAATAATCATAATTTTCAAATGCTGCTGATAAACTGACCACGAAGATATGTTTTAAGAAAAATAATGTATGTTTTTTCTTAAAACATAAATGTATGTTTATTTTAACCATAACCAAAAGAGACCTAAAAATTTATGTTTACTGAATCACCTTGGTTAAAATAGGAATGAATAGGATTGTGCTATGTGTCTTTAAATATTTCTTAAATTTCTGCAGGTGTCTCAGGGTATTTATGCATGTTCCCCTTTGCTAATGATATTGTATCACTACTCTTGTTCTAATTCAAATATACACTAAAGGTTTATAATAAATAGAGAAGCCTCTAACATGGTGGTTATTGATGTGATGTGAGTAGCAACAGAAAAGCACACGGGTCTATGCATGTTAGTCTTTTTGCTTCTATTTGCTCATTTTCACTGTTTCCTCCTGGCCACTTTTTTGCTCATTAGATCTCTCATTAGAAGGCAGATAGGGAAATCAAAAGGTAATGAAACTTGAATCTCCTAATTTTGCAACTTGTTAGCAGCTCCTATTAAATGTTCAGTGGAAAAATATGCTATCATTATTAGCTAAAAGGAAGCTTAGGGATAATCTATGGAATGTATTTATCTGCTACTAATTCATTAATAATTGATCATTAAATTGGGCCATCCTATTTATTGCACAACTAAATTATTATCAAATGTGCTTTTTTTTGCCTACAGTTAAAAAATTGCTGGAAAGAAATCAAGTTTATATATTTAATAAAATTCAGATTTAATAAAGCAAGGTTCACAACCTCACAAAGCCAACCTCCTTTATTATCACAGATATATAACAGTGCTAATAATGGCTATATTGAATCATCTTGGACTAGAAAAAAATAACCCTGTTGTTTCTGAGGTGCAAGACAGGACAGTCTATCTATATACCTGTTAAACCCTGCAAAAAAAATGAAAGGAGAGATGGCATTTGAGAAAATTCAGAGGTATTGGTGATTTTCAGGGCCCAGCTTGTGATAGTGTGACTATAAGTGGTTTAAACAACAAGGTGATGTAAAGGAAATTTGAAGCCATTTGAGCCTTCTCTTACCATTTAATGTGCTCTAATAGATGGGTGCTTCCTTCTAAATGTATGGTTTTGTCATAGAATCAGAACCCCCTGTTGCTGTGCTGGGGCTGATTAAGTAGACAGACAAGGTTTCGGGTTGAAAATAATACACACACACACACACACACACACACACACACACAGTTTTGGTTAGCAATAGGTTGCACATGGACTGTTTGGTTGGGGAGAAGGGAACAGTAGTGAATCAAGCTAGCATGAGAAATTAAACATAACCTAGAAGAGAAATAGAAGAAAATAGAAGGGAACAAAGGTTTGCTTGGGAGTTTGAGAGGATGAGGGAACACATTTAGCCCGGCTCAAATAAGCTGCTGGGCCCCCCTCCACTTTCTAACATCTATCTGTGTTAGAGACACGGAAATTGGTTCACAAGCTTGGCTGAACTTTGGAATTACCTGGGGCCTTTAAAAGCATGCTGATGCCTGGATCCCACTCCTAGAGATCCTGCGTTCATCAGTCCTGGACAGGGAGTGTGCATCAGGAGTTTCTAAAGTGGCCCAGATGATTTTAATATACATCAAACTTGCCATCTACTGCTCTGGAATGTGAAGATGTCATTTTATGCCCCTTCTCTCGTGGTTCTTTCCTTTCCATCCGAAGGCTCACTTTTTAGCTCCTGCCTGTCTCCCTGCCCCTCCACCCCAACATACATCAGCTTGGCCACAATAGAGATCTGAATGAACTGATAAAATATTCTAACTCCCAAGATGAAGAAGGAAATTCTCTGTATTAGGATCTCCATAAATTAAGGTTTCTATGTCAGACTGAGAATCCTCTCTCCTTGGATTCAGCTTTGGCCATTAAATGTGTAGAATGTTAAACTCTATAATAAGAAACAGAATTACAGGAGATAGTTAACATGTTTAAGACACTCACAGCATAAATTTCAGAATATGTTGCTATCTTTCCAAATCATACATCTGTTAAAAAAACATGAAAATGACACATTTTATCTTTCAGATGCCTCTGCAATTATAACAATTAAAACAATTAAAATGGGATTTATTTACTCAATGCTGTTTTTTTAAAGAAATGCCTGAGACACAAAGGAGAAATATTAATAAATAGGTCATTTAGATATACTGAGACTTCTGTATTCAGTACAGTTGCCTTAAAATCAAACGCGGCAGACAAGGTAAATTTTGAGAACACACTTTGAAAAAGGCATTAGAACTTTTGACAAAAGTGTATGCAATCACAGTTATGCCCCCAAATGAGAAAGGATAATCATTTCACACACACACATCCACATTTGATCTCTCTCCAACAATTCATCCATTCACTCATTCATTCTTCATTCATTCACACATTTATTCATTCAATTGCTTTTCAAATGACAGTAATACTTGAAGAGAGAGCACAATAAACATGTCCCTGACCTTCACTCCATTTAACACCTTCCTCAGTGGTGATCAGCAATGAAGTGACACGAAGAATGTGAATCCAGTGCAACTGACTGGAGGCCAGAGTGGTCTAGAGCGACTGTCCTCAGGTTGGCACTGGTGGCTTGTGCTTGCTAGTGTGTGTTGGGGGGGGCAGTTTCTCTCATCCTCAGTTTAATCATCTGTGAGATATTTATCTACCAAATCTGCATTAGCACGTCCTGTGTGTTGAGCGTAGTGTCCAGTGATGGAGGTGCAGGAGGGAGCCTTGCTCGCAGGGCACGCTTTTCACCCAGCCCTCACTGCAGCAAACACTAGCTGTCATCATTTCATTGTCACTGGACTGTACTGGGTTCGGTGGGGGATTCAGGACATGAAGGATGATTACTGTTACACCTATCATAGTTCTATAAAATAAAGCATTTTATTTTGTTTAACCAAATTGTGGCATCATCCCATATTGCTCTGCAATTTGTCTTTTTCTAGCTGCACTCAGGAATCTGGGTATAAGAACAAAGATGATAAGCATTAAGCATGATCCTGGTTATGATTCATTTTGCATTTTAGATCTTACATTGGATAACAGCACAAATTATTAATGAGGAACATAAAGGAATCAGCTCTTTTCCTGACCTTTCTGCTGCATTTGACATCACTGAAATCATAGCTGTTTTCTTTTAATCCACTCTTGATATCTCTGACACAGTGTTCCTCAGTCTCCCTGGTCCTGTGACCATTGTTTGGCGGGCTTCCTCTTTATTGGGGGGAGGACACTTCTTTTTTCCCAATTACCAAATGTCATTTCCTGAGGCTCATCTCTTTCTTTAAATAGGATAAACTATTACAGGCCCACACTTCTCCTCCTAAGCAACCTGCCCAGTCTTGACTTCACCAGGCCCGAAATTCTATGCAATTTCCATTTGAAATATTATATTCTTATATCAAACAATGGGATTAATCCACCACTTCTAATGAAGCATCATTTCCCAAACTCTCTTTAGCCTCTGTCATTTTTGTGGGGTTTTCTTTTGTTCTGTTCTTCTTTTTGTACTGAGATTTACATTCTCATACTTTTTAATATTTACTAAATAATCAGAAAAATGAAATTTCTACCTTGTTTTGCTGATATTCATTTCCTTTCTCCTTCCTTCCCTCTTCTCTTTGTCTCACCATTTATTTAATCCATATTTTTGTCCCTCTATTTATCTATTATCCATTGATACAATATTTGTTAAGTGTAAGCTATGGGTCAGGCATTCTTATAATTTCTAGAGACATAATGAAAAACAAAACAAAAAAGTGTATGTCTTGTAGGAACTTTGAAGGTTAAAAATTAGTGAAATAATCACATACATATACTCTTATAATTGCAAATTGTGCTAAGCACTGAAAAAGAAATGTCCAGAATACTGCAAAATTCATAACTGGGGAATCTGATCTCATTAAAGTACAGGAAGAGATGAAGGAGGGTATTTTTGAGAATGATACTTTCTAGCTAAAAGAAAAGAAGGACTTATCCAGCTAAAGTTGAGTGGGAACAAGAAAAGAAGAAAGAAGGCCCAGGATATCTAAGTTTAAACTTGAAGAATGAAACAGAAACCAATACATCCACTGCAAAGAATGACATTTTATAGGAAACATACTATCATGTCATTATGATGGAAAGGTTCATGAGGGATGATGTTCTTTATTTCACATTGAGAAAAGTCTTCAAGAACATCTGGACACTCATGTAAGAGATGTAGACAAGCCATCCTGGACCACAGGAAGAGACACCAAGAAACAAACAAATTTGAGGAAAATATTGTGAGTTCAAATGTTATTACAGGACAGAGGCACCATAAATATGACACACTTAAAAAGAGAAACAATTACAAATTAGCACATGTCCAGTGAGTGGTGTTTAGTGCTGTTAGGTGGGCTGTTAGAAGCATTATAGCAGCAAGATGGCTACTGTTGCATTGCAAAACTTGGTTCAAAACTTTTAACTATTTGGGCACCTTTTCACGTTTTCCCCATCCTAATTCCACTCCATGTATATGTTTACTTTCCCATCCTGTCATTGAGCTTCAAGTGAGATAGTTGCTAGCTGGTTGGGTCAATTCTTGAAGAGGCAATAAAGATTCCTTTAGATACCAGCTCAATAAGTCAGAAACAAAATTCTGAGAGGATTCTCTTCCAGAAGACAAAGAAGAAAGGTATTGTTATGTTATCCTGATATGAAAATTGGTTTAATACTCTCTCCAAGATAATAATTATGCTTTTCTTTCAATTATTTATGGAATTAAGCACTCATTTAGCAGTTAATAATATTGACTAATAGAACTGTTCCACTTTAGAGGTAGGAAGGCCCTTGGACATCATCTACTTCAATGTCTTAATATTGCAAATAGAAGAAAAGTGAAGCCCAGGGATGTTGAATGAACTACTCATAGTTATGCAATACCTTCTATGCCTTAATATAAGGTGTCTAACTGCGGGTTCTCTGGGATACAGGTTATGAAACAGATATGTGTGTAGAGGAGGCTCATGGGGGAGAACTCTTAAGAACACCTGTGATGGAATGGAGGTATTGGGAAGGAAGAGGAAGGGATCAGACTTCCATGTAGTCACAACAAAGGCCTCAGAAGATCCCGTGGTGGGTTGAGCTTGTCCTTCAGAGTTGTCCTGCTTTGTGGCACATGAACAAGTCATTGGATGTAGGCTGACTCTGGGTAAAGGGCATGGCATTGGACAAGGGCCATTCAAAGACAGCCAACAGCAGCCTACACTCTTAGCTGCTGGGGAAATGAGGACTTTGGTCCTGAGGGGGGTCCAATGAGTTCACTACAGTATCCGCTACATAGGATGAGGGTAATTTCATAAAAAAGTATTTGCCAGTAATGAGGGTCAAAAAGGCGTATATTTGAATTCTTTCTGAGTGTCTAGGTGGTGACTCAGTTCCTTTATGTTATACCAAAGTACTATTTGAAGATTATACATTTGCCTGAGAAACCTCATTCAATGTTAGTTTGGGGTGCTTATAGATGTAATTTGAACTAATCAGCAAAGAGGAAGAAAAGACACAACCTAGTGATGTTTCGTGGGGATAGGAACCCACAATTAAAAAATTTACATACTGTTTAAATGCAGTTTCTGAAAGTTTCTAACAAGGCACTACAATGAATGTAGAGGTCACATATAAGTATTTATAGGAAAGAGAGAAAGCAGTCAATCATTTCTATTAAGAGCTGATGATTAGATTAAAATGTTTCTAAAAATATTAATTGAATATATATTTATTGAGCCCCTGACTGTCCAGATATTATTCCAGGTGCTTAAGACTCAGCAGCAAACAAAAATAGAAGTCATGACCTTTTAACTTCAGTTCTTACTGGCCATTCTATTGTGTTTTCTCAGTTCCTCCCCATTATATTTTGGGTATCTGGAGGATGGAACTATGGTTCATTTTTCTTTATATAATCTAGTGATTTGTCCCATGCCTGGAGAATATAAATGTTTGTTAAATGAAACAAGTAACAGACTCTTCTACACAGGTAGAAGTACCTGAACTTCAAACTTATACACCTAAATATTTAATTACCCAACAAAGATTTCATATTGAGTCAGATTTTAGAGATCTCATAAATCTTCCTGAGGTAGACTAGAAGGAAAGGAGGCTCTGTTGGGTTTGAATAATACATACAAAAGAAAAGAGTATGATTTGTTAGTCACTGGGAAAAAAGAACCTTGACTTTATTTTTTGTTCTTTTTTTTGGCATAGTTATTCAGACTGCTACAGACTTTTCCTAAAAAAGTTGCAGTTTGTAACATTGGATTCTCTGTACACTCTAGGATTTTTCTAAAATTAGTTCTCAGAAAGAATTAGAAGATTCATTTGTAAATAATGATAGGTCCCCATTGAGACTTCTTTCAAGTGAGAAAATGTATTCTTTCTGTTTCACGAACCTATGCATTTATTATGTACTTTAAAGTGTAACCTCCACAAAAATGGGCAAATAATTTAACAAGGTGGTGACATTCTTATCATATAAGCATCACTTGGAAAGTTTGCTAAAAAATTTACTTCCCTCAACACTTTGGTGCATACTTTTAAAATACATGTTAACAACCCTTCGAGTGTAGGAAAAAAAATAGTTTTTAACATCACTTCCAACATGTGAAGAAACTAAGATGTATCTCCCAAAATTTTGATTTAGAAAATCTAAGCAACTAATGTTCAGAAATAATCTAGAATGTCTGAGCACTGAAAACTGTTTAGTGTGTTGATAAGAACAGAGGTTTGGGAGTCAAAGTGAAGTCTGTGACCTGATTCTGATGCTCACTGCATGACTCTGGGCAAACCCTTTAGTTTATCTCTGCCTCAGTTTTCTCACATGCTTGAAGTGATATTAAAAACTAATTTTCTTTCTACCCTCAGAGGGCTGTTAACATTTAAGAAGTATTATGCACTAAAGTGTTTTATAAATCTTAAAGGTAGAAAAATGTCCTTGTGAATGAGATTTTGAAGAACTAGACATGTCCTTTTCTTAGCCACTACCCTCAACACGGCCTTTTTGGAAAATTAGAGGAATTTCAACTTCCCTACTATGAATATGCATGTGTTTCCTGAGGGTGTTCCCATCCAGTTGTCCATCTCTGGAAAGCCCTCTAGGAAAAGATAATTTGTGTCAGAGGATTTGAAAAGAGTTATCAGAGATTTGCCATTTATAAAAACAATCTAGTCCTATCTCCATGTAAAGATTTTTCAATTTTCGGATGTTGTAAAAATAACAAAATATCCATTCATCTACTGATGGACATGGGCTATATCCAAATTTTATCTATTTTAAATAATGGTACAATGAACATAGAGGTATATATTTTCTTTTGAATCAGTGTTTTGTGTTTCTTCAGATAAATTCCTAGAAGTGGAATTGCTGGTTCACAGAGCAGTTCCATTTATAATTTTCTGAGGTAATTTCATCTTGCTTTCCACAGTAGCTGCACCAAACTGCATTCCCACCAACAGTGCAAAAGGGTTCTCCTTTTTCCACATCTTCACCAGCACTTGTTTGTTGATTTATTGATGATGGCCATTCTGACCAGTGTGATGTGGTATCTCATTGTGGATTTAATTTGCATTTCTCTGATGATTAGTGACATTGAGCACCTTTTCATATGTCTGTTGGGCATCTGTATGTATTTTTTGGAGAAATGTTTACTCAGGTCTCTGCCCATTTTTTAATTGGATTGTTTACACAACAGAATACCACTCAGCCATAAAAAAGAAAAATTCACCCTTTGTGACAGCACGGTGGAACTGGAGAACATTACGCCAAGTGAAATAAGCCAGTCGGAGAAAGACAAGTCCTAAATTGTACCATATTATTTCACACATACGTGGAATCTAATGAACAAACTGAATTTACAAGAAAAACAGAGATAGACTTATAGATAGACAGCAGGCTGACGCCTCTGGGGGAGGGTTGGTGGGTAGAGGGATCAGGCAAAAAATAAAAAGGACTCATGGACATGGACAACAGTGTGGTAATTCCTGGGTGGAGGGTGGGAGGTGGAGGCAAAAAAGGGTGTAAGGGAGATAAATTATAAGGGAAAAGATACAATAAAAAGTCAATAAATAAAAATAATGAAGTAAATGTGACATTATTTTGGAACAAGTGCTTTTATGCTGTATTTTTGTAATTCAGAAGCTTGGGAAAGCAAAGGATATAACTTTTCATAGAAAACACTTTTGCATTATTATTATCATGTGTTAGTATAATCATGTAAACAATGATAGTACTCTACTGTTAATTGATAGAGTGTAAATATATGTATGTGTGTATGTGTTCCCATGCATGTGTTTGTGAGTGGGTGGGTGAGTGTAGGTGTGTGAGAGACAGGCTCTGATTGGGGAATTTTTAATATATATTGGAATTTTTATTTTTTTAAAATAACAACAGTGACACCTAAATTGATGACAGAATATTTTAATGCCATGTTTGCTAACACTGTGAGTAGATGAGATTGTCTCACTACTACATAATAAATAAGGATTTGAGATTACTTAAGAGGCTTATTCAAAAATCAGAAAATAACATATCTTTTGTGCCCACGTTCTTACATGTGCAGGATACTAATACTACTGCCCTCACTCTCCCTAAAAATATCCAAAACAAATTGTTCTCTGTTATTACAGAAATTTGTTAGTGATTGTTTCTGTTGCTCGAATTGAAAGTACATGCCTAAGGAATGTTTAGAGTTTTTCTAAGTGTGTGTGTGTGTGCGCACAAAGTGTGTGTGTGTGTGCGTGTGTGCGCACACACTTGTGTTTTGTCTTCCCTGCTGGTTGGTGGTGTTTTCACTAGAAACACAAGCAACCCCACTAACATCTTTGTAGATGGTGTTGGGTATGCCAGTATTAAATTCTGCTACATCAAGGCATTCTAGGGTATTTGTGTAAGTGCAGGCATCTATCTTTTGTATGTCATTCAGACATCCCTGTAATCAGCTAAATGGAAAGTTTTTGAGTAATTTATATAATCACATCATTTAGTTTTTGCTTCCTGAGGAAATGGTTTCCTTTCTTTAGGCGAGCTGGTGTGCCATTAAGGTCGTTTGTCTGCCTCACTGTTGCTGAAATTGAAAGAAAGGGGGAAATAAACAAAAATACAAAACGCCTTTCTTAACAGAGAAGAGCTAATTTGAAAGAGGAATGAGGGATTATGATGCCCAGGTTGAGCAAGGCAGTGATGAGGTACTACAGAATTACAAATGGGCCACCAGGGCGCCTGCTGATGGGATTTGGACAAGTTATAATTTTTCTCTGATAGTGCATTGACTTAAGTGTGTGCGGACTGACCTCACTCCCACAGCTGTCACTATAGGGCTGTTGTTCCCCTGTGGCTTTCTGGCTGTCCTCTTCAGTTTTATTACCTACAATTGATTTTTCCATCCTGGTTCAGATTCTCACTATAGACTTTTTAAATGGAAATGATTAACCAAACCTAAAATCCGAAGAAAAATTACAAATCGCCAGGGCTGCTATACTTATATTTTATTTAAAAGACATTGCAATGATAATAAAGAAAATTGTGGGGAAAAAGCAATTACCCATAGTCCTTTGTTCATGTTTTATTGAATTTTTCTTGTCTTCACACACATATATTCTAATTATAAAAGTAATAGGTACACATTTTGAAATCTTTAAAATTTTTATAAGAAAGTATACATTATAAATATTTTATAACATGAAACATTTAATATTAAAATATTTTAAAATTTCTAAACTAAAAAATAAACATTCATATACACATAATAGGATATATATAATTTTTTCTCTTAAAGAAACAAATCTTACATTTTGTAATTTTATGATTTTCTTTTTATCATTTAAAACTGTGGTTATCCTCCCATACCTTTATTATTCAAGATTTTGACTTTTTTAAGATTGTGATTTAAGTATACTATAGTATTACATTTATTGAATGACTTTATCAACACATATTTAGCCAAGGTTGTATCTTACTGTGAGCATGTAGCAAGTAGGATCTGACTAACACTGTAGCAATCAATCTTATAGTTGAACTTCCAAAAAAAAAAAAAAAAACAACCCAGGTTATTTTCTTAGCAAAAATTCCTAGGAGTTCAGTTGTTTATTAAGAAGTATGTATCCGTTTATATATTTGATATATACTTTCAGAATCCTACAAAGAGCTCTTACTGATTTAAAGTCTAAAAAGACAGGCCACATCTGTTTACAAAGTATTATCAATAATTTTCAGACTGAGAGTTTTTAGGTGATTCAGAGCCACAACAGGCATCACTGTTTATTTCTTAAGTGTGAGGTGCACATAGTGACTTCTCGTATGCTAAGGTAGGGAAAGGAACTTTACAGTGGAGAAACCTGACAAATATTATATCAGTGAAGAGATCCAAATGAACCTCAACAGCGATAATTCATGTTAACAGTACACACCCTTGATAGGCTATGATAAGAATGGCACTTGACCTCTGTGACTGTCCTCCCCAAAACACAGACCAAGACTAATCATGAGAAAAAAAATCAGGCGAATTCCAACTGAGTGACATTCTACAAAATACCTGACAAATCCTCTTCAAAAATGCCAAAGTCAAAATGCAAGGAAAATTTGAGAAAAATTCATAGCCAACAGAAGCCTGAGGAGGCATGATAACTAAATATAAAATTGTAACCTGGGTTCATCCTGGGAACAGAAAAAGGGCATTAGGGTAAAAAGGGATTTTTAACATACGGACTTTAATTAATAATGATTTATCAATATTGGTTCATTAATGGTGCCAAATGTACCATACTAATGTCAATGTTAGTATTGGGGAAACTGGCTATGAGTTCCCTTAAATAGTCTTCAAAATTTCCTGTAAATCCAAAACAGCTCTAAAATAAAGTTTCTTTAAAGAAAAAGACACTGCCCAATCACTCTCCATTGAGGGTGCATCATAATACCCACCAGCAGTGTAAGAAATATTCTCTTTACAAAATATTTATCAGGCATTCTGTATTATGCTACACTAATAGATTAAATATGTAATCTCAATTTAATTTTAATTTTTTATGGGTACAGTTGAGCAGCTATTCAGATGATTTTAAAAATATCTTTATGTTTTTCTGTCAACTCTCAATGTATATTCTTTATTTTACCATTGAGATGTTCTTTTTTTTCCTGATTCTGTTTTGTCTGTTTATTTTGTTTTTTAAATCCACATAAAAGCAAAATTATATTGTATTTACCTTTCTTTCTCTGACTTATTTCACTTAGCATAATACCTCCTAGGTCCATCATGCTGTCACAAGTGGTAAGATTTCATTTATTCATGGCTGAATAATATTCCATCATACCATACGTACCACCTCTTTTATCCATTCACCTATTGACAGATACTTATGTTGCTTCCATATCATCGCTATTATAATGCCTCAGTAAATATAGGGGTATGTATATCTTTTTGAATTAGTGTTTTGGATTTCTTAGGGTAAATACGCAGAAATGGAACTACTGGGAAATATGGTGGCTCTATTTTTAATTTTTTGAGGAACTGCTATAATCTTTTCCATGGTGACTATACCAGTTTACAATCCCACCAGCAGTGTACAAGTGTTTTGTTATTTTTCCACATCCTTGCCAAAACGTATTTGTTCATTTATTGATAATAGACATTCTGACAGGTGTGAAATGATATCTCATTGTGGTTTTCATTTGCATTTGTCTGATAAATAGTGGTGTTGAGAATCTTTTCCTGTCTCTTGATCATCTGTAGGTCCTCTTTGAAGAAATGTCTGTTTAGGTCTGCTTGCTGATTTTTTAATTAGCTTTTAAAAAAATTTTTCTTGGTGTGAAGTTGTATGAGTTCCTTATATATTTTGAATATTAACCTCTTGTCAGATATATCATTGGCTAATATATTCTTCCATTCAGTAAGTTCCTTTCATTTTGCTGATAGTTTTCTTCACTATTTAAAAGCCAAATTTTAGTTTGACATAGTCTCATTTGTTTATTGTTTCTTTTGCTTCCCTTACCAGGGGAAACATTCAAAATAATGTTTCTAAGAGAGATATCAAAGAGTATACTGTCTATATTTTCTTCTAGGAGTTTTATGGTTTCAGATCTTACATTTAATTCTTTAATCCGTTTTATTTTTGTACATGGTATGAGGAAGTGGTCTAGGTTTATTTTTTAAATGTATCTGTCCAGTTTACCTAACACTATTTATTGAAGAGACTGGCTTCAAACCATTGTATATTCTGGTATCCTTTGTCATAGATCAGTTAACCACTCAAGAATGTACTCTGTGTTCTGTTCCATTGATGTATGTGTCTGTTTTTATGCCAGTACCATGCTATTTTGATTACTGTAGTTTTGTAGAATAGTTTGATATGAGGTAACTTGATACCTCCAATTTTGTTTTTCTTTCTGAAGATTGCTGTGGCTATTCAGAGTTTTCTGTGGTTCAAAATAAGTTTTAGAATTATTTGTTCCAGTTATGTGAAAGATAACACTGGTATTTTTGTAGGGATTGCATTGCATATATAGATTGGATAATATGGACATTTTAACAGTGTTAACCCATGACCATGAGATAGCCTTCCATTTATTTGTATCTTCTTCAATGTCTTCTAGTTTTCTGAGTACAGGTCTTTTACCTCCTTGGTTAAATTTATTCCTAGGTATTTTATTCTTTTTGATGCAATTATAGATGGTATTGTTTTCTTGATTTCTATATCTGAAAGTTTATTAATGGTGTATAAAATGCAACTAATTTATTAATTAATTTTATATACTGCAACTGTAGTGAATTAATTTATTAGTTCTAATAGCTTATTTGTGTGGAATATTTAGGGTTTTCTATACATAATATTATGTCATTTGCAAATAAGGACAGTTTTACTTCTTCCTTTCTTAATCTTGATGACTTTATTTCTTTTTCTTGTCTCATTGCTGTGGCTAAGACTTCTAATACTATGTTGAATAAAAGTATTGAAAACAGACATCCTTCTTTAGTTGTTGATCTTAAAGAAAAAGCTCTTAGTTTTTCACCATTAAGTATCTTGTTACCTGTCCATTTGTCATATGTTACCTTTATTACATTGAGATACACATTCCTTCTCTACCCACTTTGCTGAGAGGTTATCATAAGTGGAGTCACAGTCTATTAAATGCTTTTTCTATATCTGTGATATAGTCATATGATTTTTAGCTTTCATTTTGTTTATGTATTGTATCATGTTAATTAATTTGCAGATATTGAATGAACTGGGCAGCCTGGGAATAAAGCCCACTTGGTAGACTGTATGATATTTTTAATGCATGGGGAATTTGTTTACTTATATTTTATTGAATGTTGTTACATATGTTTATATTGACCTATAATTTTTTTTTCTTGTAATATATTTGCCCACTTTGAAATCAGAAGAACGCTGGCCTTCTTTTTATTTCATATTTTCATTTTTTATTTCTATTTATTTATTTTTCAAATATATTTGTCTCTGCCTTCCCCCCACCACTTTCCTTTGCCCCTTCCCCCCCTCCCTCCCTCAATCCTTCCTCTTTGGTTTTGTCCATGAGTCCTTGCAATATGTTCCTTGACTTTCCCCTTCCCTTCCTTTTCCCCGCCTCCCCCTCCCTCCTTCCCTCTTGTCTCTGTTGATTTCTTTTCCTTTCAGTGTTACTGGTCTTCTTTTCTTTGCATCTTTGTATTGTTGGTTAGGTCCACTTATAGGTGAGATCATATGGTATTTGTCTTTTGCCCCTGGCCTATTTCGCTTAGCATAATGCTCTCTAGTTCCATCCATGCCGTCGCAAAGTTTAGTAGTTCCTTTTTTCTTTCTGCTGCATAGTGTTCCATTGTGTAAATGGACCCGAATTTTTTGATCCAATCATCTACTAATGGGCATTTAGGTTGTTTCCAACACTTGGCTATTGTAAATTGTGCTGCTATGAACACTGGGGTGCATAGGTTCTTTTGAATTGGCATTTTGGGATTCTTAGGGTATAGTCCCAGCAGGGGAATCACTGGATCAAAAGGCAGTTGCATTTTCAGCTTTTTGAGGAAATTCCACACTGCTTTCCACAATGGCTGCACCAGTCTGCATTCCCACCAACAGTGTACTAGTGATCCTTTTCTCCATAGCCTCGCCAGCACCTGTTGTTTGTGGATCTGTTTATGATGGCTATTCTGACTGGTGAGAGGTGGTACCTCATGGCGGTTTTGATCTGCATTTCTCTGATGGCTAGTGATGCCAAGCATCCTTTCAAATGTCTCTGGGCCCTCTGTATCTCTTTCTTGGAAAAGCATCTGCCCAGGTTCTTTGCCCATTTTTTGATTGGATCATTTGTCTTCTTGCAGTGGAGTCGAGTGAGTCTTTTATATTTTTTGGAGATCAAACCTCTACCTGATGTATCATTGGCAAATATATTTTCCCATAGTGTTGGCTCCATTTTCTTTCTGCTGATGTTTTCTTTAGCTGTGCAGAAGCTTCTTATTTTGATGAGGTCCCACTTGTTTATTCCTTCCTTTATGTCCTTTGCTTTAGGAGACATGTCGATGAAGAAATTGTTGTGTTGGATAGCTGAGAGTGTCCTGCCATTTTCTCCTCTAGGACTTTGATGGCATTGTGACTTATATTTAAGTCTTTCATCCATCTTGGGTTTATTTTTGTGTATGGTGTCAGATGATGACCATTTTCAATTTTTTACATGTAGCCATCCAGCTCTCCCCACACCATTTGTTGAAGAGGCCATTATTACTCCATTTTATGCTTTTGCCCCCTTTCTCAAATATTAGTTACCCATAGAGACCTGGGCTTATTTCTGGGCTTTCTATTCTGTTCCACTGGTCTATGGGTCTGTTCTTGTGCCAGTACCAGATTGGTTTGAGTATAGTGGCTTTGTAATATAGTTTGATGTCCATTATTGTGATCCCTCCTACTTTGTTCTTCTTTCTCAAAATTGCTGCAGCTATTCGAGGTGCTGCTATGTTGGGTGTATATAAGTTTACAATGTTTATGTCTTCTTGATAGATTCTTCCTTTAAGTATTATAAAATGTCCCTCTGGGTTTCTTTTTATGGCCTTTGTTTTGAAATCTATTTTGTCTGATATAAGTAGTGCTACCCTTTCTTTCTTCTCTTGCCCATTGCTTGGAGTATTTTTTTCCATCCCTTTACTTTCAATCTGTGTAGGCCATTTGTTCTGAGGTGGGTCTCTTGTAGGCAGCATATGTGTGGGTCATGTTTTCTTATCCATTCGACTATCCTGTGTCTTTTGATTGGGTTTTCAGGCCATTTACATTGAGAGTTAATACTGATAGAAACCTATTCATTTTTTCTCTTTGTACCTGTGTTTTTCTTTCTCAGTCTTTTCCTTCATCTTCTTAAACCAGTCCCTTTAGCATATCTTGTAGTGCTGGTTTGGTAGAGATGTATTCTTTTAGCCTTCTTTTGTCTGGGAAACTCCTTATTTCCCCTTCTATTTTAATTGAGAGCCTTGCTGGGTAGAGCAGCCTTGGTTGTAGGCCCTTGCTTTTCATCATTTGGATTATTTGTTGCCATTCTCTTCTGGCTTGTAGTGTTTCTGTTGAGAATTCAGCTCCTATCCATATTGGGCCTCCCTTGATGCTACTTTCTCCTTCTCCCTTGCTGCCTTGAGGATTCTCTCTTTGTTTTTGATAGTTGCCATTTTAATGATGATATGTCTTGGTGTGGGCCTCTTTTGATGTCTCTTGAGTGGGGCCCTCTGTGCCTCCTGGATCCATGCAAACTTTTCTGTCCTCAAATTGGGGAAATTTTCCATCATTACCTTTTCAAAGAGCTTCTCTATCCCTTGGTTCTCTTCTCCTTCTGGTATCCCTATTATGCAAATATTATTGCGTTTCAGGTCGTCCTACATTTCCCTAAATGCCTCATCATTCTTTTTGAGTCTTTTTTCCATTTCGTATATTTTCTGGAAGCTTTTTTTCTACCTTATCCTTCATCTTGCTGATTCGATCCTCTGCTTCATCTAGCCTGCTTTTGAATAATTCTACTGTGTTCTTCAATTCAGAAATGGTATTCTTCATATTCTCTTGTGTCTTCTTGATAGTTTCTATGTCTTTTCCAGGTTGAAATAGTTTGCTGAAAACCCTGATAGTTTCTCGGCAGTTTCTCATAATTATCTTTGAGCTGGCTGAGCTCATTGAGCTTCCTTAGAGCCATTGTTTTGAATTCAATATCTGATAGTTCCCTTGCCTCTAGTTCATTTAGCTCTCTCTGTGGGGATTCCCCTTTTCCACTCATTTGGGGGGAACTTTTTTTCTTCCCATTTTTGTGAGAGTCTATTATTTTTTATTTATTTATTTATTTATTTATTTATTTTACTTCTGCTTCAATTGATCTGTCTAGATTTCCTGACTTTGGGGATTAAACTTCTATGGTAATAGTTGGGTCTTTCATTTATTTATTTATTTTTTCTTTACTTTTCTTTCTGGACCTGCCTCTGATGATGTCAGTTGTTAACCCTATATGACCTTGGGTTGTTTGTTTGAGCCTTCCAGGAGTCTACTGTCTGTGTCTGACTCCTGCTTTGGGCAGCTCTGTGACCCCTTCTGCCATGGATCCACTATTTCTGTAGATCACTCTGCACTCTTACGCAGGCTCCTTGAGCTCCCTCCATAGCTCTGGCAGGATCCCCGCCCCTGCCTGGGCATGCATGCTTGCCCCAGCCCAGGGGGCTTATTCACCCCACCTCGCCTGCCAGGCGCCCCGGCACTGGTCTGTTTAGGGTCTTCTATTGTGTGCTTTCCCCACTTTTGGTTCTTTGGCGGCGTGGCCTGCCCACGCAAAATGGAGGGTAAGGAAATGGGAAAACGTCAGCTCTGGGACTCTCCAGTTAACCCTGTCTCCAGTCTCTCCTCCAGGGTCTCTGGGCAGCTCTGTGACCCCTTCGACTAAAGATCCGCTATTTCTGTGGACTGTAATTGCAAGCCTTCTGACTCCCATGCCCGCTTCTGGCTCTTCAGGGCACGGCCTGCCTGTGCAAATGGGGACTATGGAATGGGAAGGGACTCTGCTCCAGGGATCTCAGATAATCCTCCAGTCCTTTCCCCAACCCCTCGTCTCCAGTCTCTCCTGAAGGGTCTCTATGCAGCTGTGTGTCCCCTTTGGCCAGGGATCCTCTATTTCTTCCAGCCAGTCTGTATTCAGCTCCTAGGCCCACATGCACACAAGCTGTGTGCGGAGCATGCAAAAGGTAGGTTAATGGATTCTCTTATGTCTGGGAGAGGTGGTAGCTGCAGAGTGGGAGGTGGGTTATGACTGGGGCTCTGCTGGCACCTTCTCTGTTCTCTTCACAAAGTTTTCCTCACCAATCTTTCCCCAGGCACCAGCCCACTCTCCTGCCGCCTCTACCCAGAGATCAAGGAGGGCGGCTGCCACTGCAAATTTTTGCGTTGACCCTTTAAATGTCTCTTTGCATCTCTAGCCACCTGTCTCTGGCAGAGAGCACCCCTAAGCTTTTCGGGGTTGCGCTTTGTCTGTGCGTTTTCCTAATTTCAGCTGCTGTAGTCTAGGGTTTCCTGTTTATGGTTCAGACCCTGTTCTTCTCAGGGGGATCCAACTGGCCGTTTCAATGTCCCTCTGGTGCTGGTGCCCATGGACGCCCAGCCCGCCCTCTTGAGCTTCCACCGCACTTCTCACCCATTAGGCTGTGTGAGAGTTGATTCTACTGTCTGTCCACAGCTCCAAGCCTCCTCTCCCTCTAACGTTTCATTGTTTTCCAAGTGATTTCTCCACTATTTAGTCGCAATTGCAGTTTGATCTTGGGAGGAGGTCCTCATGACTCCCATTCCCTCCTCCACCATCTTTAAACCCCTTGAATGCTGGCCTTTTAAAGTGATCTTGGAAGCCTTCCCTCTTCTTGATTTTTCTGGAATGGTTTGAAAAGGATAGGTGCTTAATTCTTCTTCGACTATTTGGAAACAGCACATGGAATATAAAGCCTCATTTGATGATCCACTGTAATGAATATTTAACTGGAGTCTCTCTGAGAATAACAAAATCAGTTGTAGAAGTTTAGAAGATTTCTATCATGCCCACAGATCTCCATGGTGTTTTTTGAAGTAAGGTATTAATGCCTTCCATTGGTGAGGTAATACTCTCAATTCTGTCCTCAAACAAAAAGAGTTTCACTTATTTAGTCAATAAATATTTGTTGTGTACTTATTATATGTCAGGCCCTGAGACTCATCAAACATAGAGAAGAATGTTTCACAACAGAAAGTATATTATTTTTCTATTACTATGTCACAAATCATCATATATTTAACAACTTGAAAACAATACATAATTATTATTTCACAATTGTTATAAGCCAAAAGTCAGGGAAGAGCTTCAAGTTTGCAATCAGGTGTCAACCTGGGCTGGAGTCTTGTGTAAGCCTTTACTGAGGATGAATTCACTTCCAAGCTCATTCAAGTTGTTGGCAGAATTCATTCCCTTGTGGTATGAGTGAGTGCATGGCTTCTTACTGACTGTGAGCTAGAGGCCACTCTAGGGTCCGGAGGCCTCCCACAACTCCCTGCCATGTTGCCTTCTCTATGGTTGCTACTTCTTCAAGGCCAGTAGAAGAGTCTAACTTCAGTTAACTAGGATGGAGTCCTATATAATGTAATATAATCATAGAAGTGACATTCCATTTAGTTTGTCATCTTCTCTCAGTTAAAAGCAAGTGACAGGATTTACCTGCACTCAAGAGGAAAGAATTATATAACAGCATGGACCATTCAGTCACCTTAGGGTGTGTCTACCTCAAAGGTAATCAGAAAAGTCTGAATTACCTATTTCAAATTGTATAAAACAAGCTCCCTGTCCTGTACCTTATTATGTTTGAATCTCTCATTTATTTTGTCATTGTGAAAGTCCTTGAGCTGTGTTATACTCCATAGTCTACTCCTAGGGAATTTGCATGATAATATAACTCTATTTTAAGGTTATCCTTTTTTAATTTCATCACAAACATATGTTTCAGTATCAAACCATACAAAGCCTAAGAGTGGCATTGCTCTAATTTGCTCCCATACATAAATTTTACTTACCATTAAGCATATTCAAAAGGGTATTCTGATTTAGCTTAGACTTGCTAGAGGTTAAGAAATTACTTAGAAATTAGAAAAATATATTTCAACCAGAATATCTGGTTATAATTTTATTTAAATTATTTTAATATTGATTAAGGTATCTCTCATAATATTTAGTTTGTTTAACTATAGAAGTCTCAGTTATATATTAATCATTTTTATATTAGATAAAATTTCTTTCTAGATTGCCTTTGCCATTTGTAGACTCGCCATTTATATGAATCCATGGGAAGTTACAAGGACTCAGTTCATTAATAGTTCAGGCATTTAAACTGTAAAGGGTAATATTTTTTAGAATAATTTGGCTACATCACATGATTATTAGAGTTCTAGCAGATAAAGGAGTAACTGCTGCCTCTGGAGTATCTAGCCTACTGTAATTGACATTATTTTCTATTGATTCACCATGTTCTCCCACAAAAGGTAGAAATATTAAGTTCACGAGACCTAGGATTATGTCCTATGCCCACCTCTTTCAGTACAACTTTGGATAACATGCTTAACCATTCTCTTCTTTGAAATTTTCATTTGCAAAGTGGGAATAATAGCACTACATCCCTCATGTGGCTTATTACCCTTATTCAAAGGTTATTACCCTTGAATGAAAAGACAAACCTAAAATGCTTACCATCATAGAAAAACACATAATAGAAACTCAACAAATGGGAGTTATTTTTTTAATTGCAGTCAGAACGGACCCCCTTATCAACAGATTCAATTTCTGTGATTTTAGTTACCCACAGTCAACTGCAGTCTGAAAATATTAAATGGAAAATTCCCGAAGTAAACAATTCATAAGTTTTAAATGGTGTGTCATTCTGAGTAGCATGATGAAAACTCACACTCTCCCAGTCAATTTTACACAGAAAATGAATAATTTCCCTGTCTAGCATATCTCCACGGTTTACTCTACCTGCCTCTTAGTCACTTTGTAGCCAGCTTGGTTATCAGATTGACTATCACAGCTTTACAGTGCTCGTGTTCAAGTAACCTTATTTTATTATTATAGTGTTTTATTTTATCATTAGTAATTGTTGTTAATCTCCTACTGTGTCTAATTTATAAATTAAACTTTATCATATATATATATATATATATATATATATAAATAAAACATAATATATATATAGTGATCAGTACCACCAGCAGTTTCAGGCATCTGCTGGGGGTCTTGGAACATATCATATTGCCCTGGAATAAGGGGGATCTATTGTGTTCTTAAAAGGCATTAAAGGGCAGCATTGCTGCTGTGTGTTGATTATCGTCAGAATCAAATTGTGACGGAGATTTTCACTGGTTGTCACATTGGATAAGCCTTTTCATTGCAAGTGAAAGAAATACCACTCATAAGAGACAGAGATAGGTGATATAATGGCTTAGATGATTCAAAAATCTAGGTTCCTAGCTTTAGGGATAGTTGAATTCCTGGGCTTAAACACTTTGTCAGAAGTATGTCTCTTGCACAGTCTTATTTCTACTTTAATATGAATAATCTTTATTCAGTCACTGCCTCTCTCAATATGACCAAAAAAGTATTTCTTCCCAGTTTGTTTCAATGAAATACCTGTAGTTAGCTGTGATATTACCAACGTATGTCATATACTGAACCTATAACTGTGATGAGGGGAGTTTAGTGCTAGGATTGCCCAACCCCAGGACTTGTGAGTGAAACCAAAATCAAAATGGAGGTATATGGACTGAGAATTGGTGAGGGAAGTAACTGATATCATAAGGGGTGAAGGATCAATGGTAGGTATTACATCAATAACTAAAATAGCAAGTGTTCAATACAGCTACACTTAAGGTAAATGCTCATTTATGTATGTCATAGAATTTTATAGTAAGAAACATATTGATTCTGGCTAACACTGAAAAAAGAACAAACAAATTTATCAGAAGAATAGAGAATTGGTAGTTAAATCCAAGAAAATAAATGGGGAAACAGAATCCAGGAATTTCAGGACATATCTTTAGGAATGCAATCATGAATTCTTACTTAAAGAACCTCTGAGAATTTACCATAATTTTTTTATTATTATTTAAAAGAAGAATCAAATTGTAGGGAAAGCGTGCATGGTTAGCCCGGTTTGGATCACACCTTCATCTTTTTCACAGAAGTGAGGATAATCGTGAGGATTTTTTCTACAGCATTCCTACTAAAAATTTGTCCAGTGGGAGAGGGGTCACATCCCAAACTGAAATCTGAGGAGCTGTTACAGAAAGAAGTGGAAGTGAATGTTTGAGAGACAGAAATAACAGAGGGCTCTACGGCCACATTCTCTATCCTCACATAGAGCCCCTTACAAAAGAGATTCATGAAATTTGGAATCAAGTGTCCTGGGTTTTAACCATGACTCTGCTACCAAGTATGTGATATTAACCATGTTAGTTAACATTTCCAATCTTTGGGTCCCTCAGTGCAGATAATGTTCTTTCTCCTTCATGTGATGTGATGAAGATGCGGCCAGCCACCAGTTGATTGGGTGAGGTATTGCTAGTTTTATTAATAATTTGACAAATATTGACATAGTAGTAAGTGTGTATTTTTACACAAAACAAAAACATCATATTTTTTTTTAAACCTCATGGCATTATACCATGTAAAGACTCATGGAATGAGAATAAGTAGTTTTGAGTACTTTTCCTGATGTCTATTGTGATCAACTCTATGACCACCTTCTAGTGTTTATATTCATGACAATCATATAAATGAGAAAGAGAGTATAGTTACTTTACAGAAATATTTTTATCATTAAATAACTTTTTGACCATTTACTATGTAACAGGTACTGATTTAAACACCTACATGCATTAATTCATCTAATTTTCATGAAGACTCTATGAGGTAGGCTCTTTTATTATTTCCCTGTTATAGCTGAGGAAACTGAGACATAGAGAGTTGAGAAACTTGTCTGACATCTTATATCTAAAAAGGGTAGAGGTGGGATTCAAACCCAAGCACTGTATGAGTATTTTGTTAAAGTGCCTCTCATCTATATATGGAGATAATACTCATTTATCCTTTATCCTGCTGTGCAGACTCAATTGGTGTTAGAAAAACTTTGGAACCATTTGAATATTGTGCAAAAAATTGAAGAGTGGATGAGCTTTAATGGGAAATACTCTCTGGAGAAGAAAAATGACAGCAGGAGAATCAGAAAACAAATTAGCTGCTTCTCTTCAACTCAGCTCACCCAAGATGCATTTTTTTCTGGTTGACAGATGTTTAATGTTTCCTTATGTTTATAGACTTTCTGGATCAGCAATTTCCCATCTTCTACTTGAACCCTTATGTAGGAAAGAAATTACCTACTCAGATTGATTAAATTAATAGAGACATAAATATATGTTCACAGACATTTTAGCATAGAAACAAGCATAATTTTATGCCAAACACTTGGAAGGAAATGAAAACAGAAAAGGCACCATGGATATGCTTATCATTTGGAAGAAATATGTATCCTAAGAGTAAGTAAGATCACTATACAGTACCAGGTTTTCACGCCGTCTATCAAAGGTCAGCCGGTTGCTATTGTGTAGAAGTTTTTCGAATTCTAGTCATCAATTAAGAATGAACCACCTGAGCTAAGGTTCAGATTTTTAATAAGAGAGGCATTTGCTGTAACTGTTCCTTCTCTTGTAAGTGTCCAAGACTCCTCTGAACTCATTGAGAACTGTGTGGAAGATAAGGAGAAACTCAGACATATATTAAAGTAGGATATAGGCCAATGACATGAGGAAGTTTTCAAAGAGATTTTGTTTGTATAAGAACACATTTTTTTCTGAACAGCATTTGTGAATTGACAATGATCTGGAAAGGCTTAAAATCTGATGTGTTAGGAAATTTTTGCAAATAGCAATAAGCATGTCTCAGGGAAGAAATAATGGAGCTCAACCAGGGTTGTCAATGTAGGAGTAATTCTGGGAAGAGCTATTGCATAAGACCCTTTTGGTGTATTTATGAATCTTGCAGTGGGGGAATAGTGATATTGGCCATTACCACCTCAACTGAACTGCAAGAAACAGCATTCACACTTACCCGTCCATTCACTTATTCACAGGAACACTGAAAAACTGCTCACTTAATAGGCCTACATTCCTAAATTTTGAACTGTTACAAACCTTGTGTTTGTGTTATGTGTGTGTGTCTGTGTGTTATGGGGAGAGAGATAGGGTAGGTAAACAGCTAGAGGAAGAGAGGAGGGCTCTGTTGGGCAGCTCTGCTTGGTCCGTTTGTAACTCATCCCTTGGAAGGTCCCGGGAGTGAGCTCTGGGCATTGAATCAGGTATTTGGCATGTGAGGTGGTGATTCCTAAACTCCAGTCAGTTTTATTGTTCTACACATAATCCATCCAAAGAACATATGCTCTTAAAGATTGTTTTAATAAACTTAATACCCAATCAAAAGATATCTGATAGTATGATGTCAACACTAAAATATATTTCTTTAGACTTTTATCCAATTGGCCATCTTCAATATATGAACAGATGGCATTCTAAAATATTTTTATCTGAATTTTTTTGAATTGTGAGTGTGTGTGCTTCTGTGTATGCTTGTGTGTGTGGTGTTTTTTGGGGGGGGTTTTTGTTTGTTTTTTTTCCAGAGCACTTTCTATATTGGTTAAGTTCCAAGGCTCAGTCTCAGTAAGAAAAACAATTTTCTGGGATGTTGCTGGGTGATAACATGACAGACCTATAGAGACACATCACTATGAAATGATGACAACAGCAATCATCGTAACACCTGGCATTTACTGAACACTTATTACATGGAAGGGACTGATCTGAGAATTTTCCATGCACTGATCTATTTAATCCTCACATCATCTCCATGAGATAGATATGTTTATCTATTTGAAGATGAGGAAACTAAGGCATTTAGTGTTCGAATGACTGTTTCAAGGACCCCATTTAAGAAGAGGCAGATGTGGACTTCACGAGGCAGTCCAGCTCTAAATAGGTCCCCTAACTCCTTCCCTCCAATGGGCTTCAGTTCATACTTACCACGGTCCAGTGTATGGTGGACACTGCCCAGATGCCAATGACACAGTGGCGTCCCAGCCCCCACTGTGAACAAATAACTACCTACATGCACTGAACATACATGTATCAAAGATAGCCAAGTAGGACAGAGAAGTAAGTGATTAGCTCCTGGGAAGTAGCTGAAAAGGGAAGATTCTGTGGATGCAGCAACATCTGAGATCTCTTTGATGCATAAGCAGCAGTTTCAGCAAATGATGGTAAGGCATGTCACAGAAGAGAGAAGCAGCACATGCGCAGCCCAGGGCTGGAAGCAGCTCTCCTGTATATGGGAAGACTCCCTTCCAATGCCATTTCTCACTCAGATTTTGTTTAAAAAAATGTCAAATTCAAGTGTTAGCTCTGGAATGACTCAAAATATAGATCATTTTTTTTCTAAAATATAGGTCAACTTTTCAAAGTCAGACTGAAGATTTTCTTTCTTATTTTATTAATACTTAATTCTTTAAAGACTTTTTTAGAGCTGAGATTGAGAGAAAGGCACAGAGATTTCCCATACATCTTCTGTTTCCACACACACATACCATCCTCCACTATCAACATCCTCCAACCAGAGCGCTGCTTTGTTAATAATTATCACCTCGAGTCCATGGTTTACCTTAGGGTTTGCTCTGGATGTTACAATTATATGTGTTTGGACATATGCATAGTGGTATGTATTAATGATCACAGACTGGGTTGGGAAAGAATTATGAGAAAAAACAGATAGATGGATGCTGAACATTCATCTTCCGTAATGCCCACCATAGACTCCCTTCTGGAGTAGGATAGGTGAGAAATATCTATATGGAAGTGGGAGAAATGGACTGAAGTATCAGACGACATGTCGAAAACACAGGAAGGGGAAACATTTCTCAGGGTCAGTTTGTACGGCAGAGATGTAAGTCAGTCAACATCTTGAACTTCTTGTAATTTTTGAAAGAAAGAAGGGCTATTGCAGTATGTGATGAAAAACTATTCAATATTTGGGACCATTTTCAATGTGCCAGATACTGTGCCAAGGGGTTTGTAAGCTTTCATTTAATAATTTATCCACTCAACCTTAGTGCAATAGCTACTTTTATTAGCAACATTTTGCAGATGAAGTTTGCACAACTGCTAAGAAGTAGAGCTAAGAATCTAACTCAGATCTGATAGACTCAATTTCAGGTGGCCCAGGTGAACCTAGGGTGAGCTTTCAAGCTTCCTGACATAGCTGTCCTTGTCATGACCCCTTCTAGATGACTTCCTTCTGTGAATCTTCAGACTGTAGAGAATGTGAATACGTGTGGATACGTATGAGAACCTTGATGGGAATGCTCAGTAAATCAAGAGGCTGAATACAGATTCTTTTTTTATTTGTATGGCTATCAGGACAGCAATGTTAAAATAGTTCATGCTGAATAATTTTAAAACTGTTATCAAGATTTGGTTTCAATATTTTTTTTCCTTCAAAGGATTGTTTTTTTTTTGTTTTTTTTTTTTACTTTAAAAACTGATTATATGTTCCTGATATAGAGAATAGAATATATATGTCCTAGTTTAGAATTCTGGAAAACTTGTAATTGAAGTTATGAAATTACATTTTAAATTGAGAAAGCCCAATTTATTTAATCTGCTTATTGCAGCTTTCCATGATAAGATTTATCAGAAGGCTGAAAAGTCTCCCTGACCACTGGCAAGTTCTTTTAAATTGGCACTTTGAGTAATTATGATCCTTTCACTGATTACACATCAGTGACTACTGCTCTAATATAGTAGGAAGTAACCACTGCTATAATTGTTAGAGAATGCAGGAATAAGGATGCAGAGAATCATATAAAGTTATGATGATAACATCAGATTGTACCAGCTATTCTAACTGAGGTTTTCTAAAGTCTTGTGGCTTATTTAATCTGGGCACAGATAATAAAAACTCTTTAAAAGCTATTTCAAAAGGCTATATGGTCTTTTTGTTAAGTGCACCAACTATGAGCAATACAGCAACATTAAATACCAACGACATGGGAGACAGTGAGCTAGAGAAAAGTGTTGGGTAACTGGAATTACTCTATTTAGTTTTCACATAGACTATACCTTTTGAATAGGTAAGAGCCTTATTTACACAATGACTCCAAAGTTCAGTCAGTAAACCCAACTGTTGGATTCCCATATCCTCTCCAAACTGGAAGGGAGGCCATCTAACCCACCCACTCCCCAGATGTGGTTTAATACCAGCATTTCTTCTGAGAGTAGTTTAGTATATCCTAGAGCAGCTCATAGCAATTTCAAGTACAGTAAGTAGTTTGGAACATTAAAAGTTTTCTTCCTGCAACTTCTACTGATTGGTTCCAGTTGTAGTTGTCCCATATTTTCAGGTCTTTAAAGTAGTTTTAGATGTTTAAAATATAAACCTTTGTAATAGTCAAAAGAAAGAATTAAGGAAATTGTAATGGGATTTTAAAAAATGAAATTACATGATTTATTTACCCAGAAACAATGCTTCCATAAAATATTGAAAAATAAGGTAACCTTTATAAATGAAAAGTAAATTAGACCTTTTAACTTGGATTCTAGAGTTCATTAAAAAATGTGTACCTGCCTCTTTATTATTATTGCCTCCAGTTGGGAAAAGGAGGACAGTGGTTAAGGTGGATTCCAACTGCAGGGAATCCAACTGCAGGTTGGATTCCTAGTTCAGCCACTTACTAACAGCAACACTTTGGGTAAGTTATTCACCTCTCTGGGTCTCAGTTTTGTAACCAGTAATATAGTACCCACATCCTAGGATTGTTGTATGGTTGTAATAAGATAGCCTTTATAAAGTGCTCATCAATGGGCTTATCCATAAAAACATATTGAATAAAGTCTTCATTCAACAAATTGATGATGTGTATCAGTAATTCACCTAAGGAATGATTCTCTAGATGACACTATGTGATCAATCTTTACTCAGAAAATTTTTTTGAAAGGTCTAATTTTTGCACATATTTTTCTGGCAATACCTAAAGAAAGTAGGTTATTTATGTTTTGGGGGATGGCCATCAGTTGATAAAACACTATTTAGTTGCAAAATACTGGTATGGACAGATAATGTGTTAACAGTTAAGATAAGAAAATGACATGTCATTTTTTCTAGAATATACTCTTCATTAGGGATGAAGCTTTGCTTTACTACTTAATATTCTTGAAATGAAAGCTTCCCTCCTTAAACTCATTAAAGTTTTTTCTTTGACCCATGTTAGGACAGGCCTCTGCAGTATGATTTTTATCTAGCTTTTTGTTGTGTGATGAAACTGAACTCTCTCTCTCTCTCTCTCTCTCTCTCTCTCTCTCTTTATATACACACACACACACACACACACACACACACACATATATATATATATATATCACCCCTCTAAAGAACCATTTTGATACATAATTATCATCTAAGCAATTGTTCATCAGAATAAAGTTCCATGTTTTGATATTAGTAAACCAGGTTTTACAGCTGTTTACCTTAACTTACATTAACTTGCTAGTTATTACCTATTAATCAGTCACTAAGCAGCAAGAACAGCCAGCACTTTCTTTTCTATTTACATGTGGATGCCCTGTGTATTTATACACAGTCCTTCATGCATTGTGCCCCTGTAATTCTCTGCTCCTGTAAATTGCATTTTTTCAGCTCTTGGTTTGTAAGCTAAGTCACTCATTGTATTTGGTACAGCATTTTCTGTGCATGGGTGAGTACAGAGTCTTTTGCTTCTTAAACTTAATAAAGACATCTGTTTATCCTGGTAACTTGGCCTTCACCTATCTTGATTCTACAATACTGATAAGCAGCCTTAGGCTTCTCATAATGCTCAAGTATGGACCATGCTTTGTCTCCAACCCTCAAGGGCTATGATGGTTCAGAGTTGTAACCACAACTCCAGACATTTGCTCTAAGTCGCCCAGCAGATTTTTCACAGTGAGTGGCAACAGAATCCTCATCATTCACTTATATCTTGCTTCTCTGTTTTAACATGTTACAGAAAACGTGCAAATGCATTCAAGTCACAATAGAAAAACATCCTCTTTTTGAGATGCCTACACAGATAGCACTCATTATTTCTAAACTAGATTCAGGTAATATACATATAATTTATTCTTCATCTAGAATTAAGTTTATCTAGAGCTTATTTTTTCACTGAAAAAAATGCAAGCCATGAAAAAAAGATTTGATGGAATCATAATACAGAAATTAGATTGATACAGTAAAGGCACCAACATTTACTGGGTGCCTAAGTTATGACAAACTCTTCTAGATATTTTAAATACTTTGTGTCATTTTATATTTGACACTGACATGAAAAATTATTGTTTTCCTTTTTTTCGAGAGACACGGATGTGGTAGATGGATTGTGGTCTTAATTTTTCATGCCTTTCTATATCCATGTCCTGTACAATGTGACTTGACAACAACTCTTCTTAAGAGATAGGAGTTTTTCACTACTGCTTGGCTATGGGTCATCCTTGTGACTTGCTTTGACCACTAGAATCTCGGAGAAAGAGACAATATGCCAGTTTCTAATCTAGGTCAAGAAGCCTTGGCTACTTTTACTTTCTGTCTTTGAACCCTGCCCAGGGGCCATGGCAACATCCCCAGGATAGCCTGGTAGGTGATAAAAGTTCCAGGCTCCACTTCTTACCCTTGCTAAGCCCAGAGCCAACCAACCACCAGACATGTGAGTGACAACTTTCCTAGAACACCCAGTCCCAGCCTCTGACCCAGCTGACTACATATCCACCATCCAGCCCTAAATGATCTGTGAAGCTGGCCCAGACCTCAGACCAGCAGGGTTTCCTGTAAGTTACTGAATAACAATACATGCATATTGCTTCAGACCACTGTGCTTTGAGGTAACTTATTAGACAACAATAGCTATCTGGTATAGAAGCCTCTCTTCCAGTCACCTAGGGCACAGATGTTGTTAATTAAGGACAAAAAAAGGAAGAAATATCAAATGATTCTGGATGTACAATCCTGTGAGGACCAAAGTTAACTCACTTGGTGCCCAACAAATTTCAAAGCAAAGTATCCTATCTCCATTTGCAGATGAGGAAATTGAAGCTAAAAGAGGGGCCCTGTGCCAAGTTATCGGGACCTTAAGTGGCAATGCCAGAATCAGAGCACAAGCCTGAAGCCCACGTTCTTTCTCTTTCAATATTTGTCCTGTCCCCCATCCTCATCTGATGTTGATGTTTAGCAGTTGTTTTAGAACACTCTCGACTATAAGCAGTCCTTACAATGAGATGCTCTGGGAATCCTACAAAAATCGTTTAATAGGTAAGTACCCTTTTTTCTATCCCTTGTATTTGGGCCTACCTTAGAGGTAGAAACACACAAAACCCAAATTTCTTTCTTCAAAATCAAACCCCACAGATTCAAGGGATTTGTTTCATGCACCATAGGATTTGACCAAAATAATGTCAGTAATAGCACTTTCCAAGTTATGTGACCATCATTCTAGATAACCCTTCTCATTGCAAATCACATCTTATCCAAACTCCAGTACCTTCCTCCTTGAATTTAACTTCCCCTATCATCCCCTATTGCAGATGCCCTGGCCACGCTGATTTCCTTGTTGGTCCTCAGTTCTGCTTTGGTTTCATCACATTTGCAGTTCCAGCTTCTGCATGAAATGAGCTCAGGTCCTTGTGAAGCTAATGCTTCTCCCCACTCAGCCCAAAATCTAATATGCCTTCTGAGAGAAACCTTCTTTCTTTAAAATCTACCCTTTCAAACTCTCTACCCCTTTCTACTATTGTATTTTCTTCAAATCAGTTCTCATCATCTGACATTATCTAATGAACCTATTTAATTTTTTGTCTTCTGATGCTAACAAACCCAACAGAGCAGGTACATTTTCTGCTTTGTTTACCACTTCATCTCCATTGCTTTTACTCAGGCTTGACACACAGGAGAAACTCAGCAAATATTTGTTGAAGGAATTGCCTAAAGCATTTTGACCTCTTCAATGGAAAGGTAGGAATTTGCACAGAATTAATCATGATCCCCTCCCATAGACCCTCCCCAACACCTTCATTCAGTCACAATGAGATGCAACAAAAACACCTTGTACTTTGGAGAAAGACCCGATCTATTGGTTACTATCTAGAAGGCTGTAAAAAAGTGCTTCTTCTTGATGCCATAGTTTGTTCACCTATAACATAAGACTAATCCCACCTATTGTATGAAGCAATTTTAAGTATAAAATGAGTCATTCACATCAAGCATGTAGCATATTACCCAACATATAACAAGCTCTCAATAAAATAAGTTTTCTCCTATCACTGTCCCTTCTCCTTTTTGTTCAAATTCAAGTCAAATAGTGATCTGAATAGGACTCTGTGTGGGTGAACTTTTCTTCAAAGGGCCATGAATTTCTGTCAAACAACTCAGGTCTGCTGTTGTAGTGCAAAAACAGCCAAGTCTATACCTAAATGGCTAGATGCCATTCCAATAAAATTTCATTTACAAAGACAGGCAAATGGCCTGAGAGGCATAGTTTTGTGAACTCCTGATGTAGAGTCCATGTTACTAACTGCTGTATATCTGTTTTGTCTTTATTTTGACTTCTTACTGCTTTGGCTTGGTTTCCAAATCTTGTGGAGTTCAACTGGGGATGAGCCTTCTGGAGATTCCTACTGCTTGCAATTCCAAGAGAAACTCTCCTAACTGTCACTAACTCACCATTATCATCTCTTAAGAATGTGCTTTAAGTGGCTGGGCACTGTGGGCAAAGAGAGGCATTTGGTCTGGAAATTTTCCTGAAGACTCTCAAAAGACACTGCTCATTTTACTGGTTTTCTGAAAGCAGAGGTCTGGAGCAAGAAATACAAGGGTTAAGGCTTCACTGCTTCTTTCCGCATCAGGATTTTCTCTCGGGCTTTAATTCACAAGTTAGTTCTGCCCTGCTTCTGAAATTAGAGCATCACACACTGTACCAAGTTGTCTGGCTGTAACTTTCGATCACATTTTCAATTACTTTTGGCTGCAAGCAATCCCCCAGATTTTAACAAGCATCCTAAGAGTAAAGGCATTCTTTCACTTTTATCAATTAATTCTCCATACCCAACTGGAGATAATGTCCAACAATAGCAGATATCTACTCTCCCCAGAGGATTTCCACCAAACATCCATGAGTAAGGACTGCCACAATCTCTTAGAATTTATGGCTTTTGTTTTTCTCATGATTTGACTTCACCCTGGTTTGGAGATCTGTTAGAAAGACCAGATACAGATCTAGGTTGCATGAGACTGAATCTTATTCAGTATGGTGGTGGAAGGCCTCTGAAAATATTTATATTTATATGTAAATAAAATTTGGTAAAGAACTTTTCAAGGAGCTGTTCTTCTGAGGAACCCTGAATTAAAGTTTCATGAACTTTACAGTGAATCCTAATCATCTAGCAGGGGTGTCCAACACAGGCCTGCAGACCACATGTGGTCTAACACAAAATCCTAAATTTACTTAAAACCTTTTTTTTTTTTTTTGCTCATCAGTTTTCATTAGTGCTTGTGTATTTAATGTGTGGCACAAGACAACTCTTCTTCTTCCAGTGTGGCCCAGAAATGCCAAAAGATTGGACACCCCATTCTAGGAGTAGGTTATAGGGGTATGTCAGAAATCTACCCATATGGGGCAGAGGCCACACCCTCCAATATCTCACAAGTAATGTGAAAAAATGAATCGAGCTCAGTACTTGCACCTTCGAGGGCTGAGTGCAGTGATCCTGACACCTAGAGAGAACAAACCCTTTCTAAAGACAGCAACTGCGATTCCTCCCCAGTTGACTGTGACCACGCAGGAACAACAGGGCCCACATTGATACATCTTGTGGGTTTCTAAAGCATCTGGACATACGATATTTTTTAAACCTGAAAGTTTCCAATTTGATACATACCAAATAAATGTCTGTTGGGAGTAAATTCAAACTACTGACTTAAGTTTGTGATGTCTAAAGTAGTTTTTATGCTTGCAAAAAGACATTCAACACAGTTTGAAATATGAAAGAGAGAATTATAAAACTGCTAATATATGGTTAAATGTTGGCACAGCTTCTAAGAAGAACCATATATCTCACTCAGCCCTCAAACCTGAGATATCCATCAGCGACCTAAGTCTCCCACTTGTAGCTTGAATATAGGATTTACAAGTCTGTTTGGTTTTTCCATTGCTTTTCAGGAAAATGTCTGTCTTGCTCAACTGCTTATTCCTTCAGTCATTGTCTCTCATAAGATTCTTTGCACAGTGCCTGGCATATAAATAAGCAAATAATACATAGTGTTGACTTAATTAAGTAAAATGTAATTTAGCCAAAGCTTACTTAAACCTTGACCTTCCTTGCTTGATCTCAAAGTTGAAAGGGACTTAATCAGTGAACAGCATAGAATGACTGCATTTGATCAAAAATGTTTGATTTTGATTTATATATGGATTGTGACTAAAAGTTTCTATATGGATTACAAACATCTGACTAGTAATAATAGTAGTGCTAGTAATCCTAACAACAACAATAGTAAAAGTCATTGCTTATATATGTGCTATGCACTATTTTGAGTGCTTTACATATATCAATTCATTTCATACTCATAATTGGCATTATTTGTTATTTATAGAAAAACATTTTAAAGTTTATTAGGAATCTTTAAAAATTGTAAAATAACTGAATAAATCTATCCCATAAACTTGAGGTCAAGCAAGAAAAAGGAAAACTTAAAGGAAAGACTGTTTAATTTCATGTTAAATATATTCAATTAAGACATACTGGTTGCCCACTGTGACCTGGATGCTTGGCTTAACACCAGGCTACACACTTTGGTTAGCTAATGAATAAAGGAGGTGAATGGATGAGAGGCTAATTCTAAATTTCCAAAACCATTCCAATCTCCTATTAATATGAAAAATGGGAGATTTAGAAAGCTGGTAGTACTTAGGTTTGCCAACTGAGTAAGTCACATGGTTCCTTTAACCAGTTTTCTGGGGCACTTCCTCAGATTTCCATTTATGCACAGATGTGTGTGCAGGTTGTTAAAAACTTTCAGAGACCTGCCAGTTTTCAAGGGCTTCAGTTCTCTCATCATTCCCCTGGAGCAAGTTTCTCAACAAGGTTGGCATATAACAATAATAACTACACCTGTTTTTCCTGTGTTTCCTGCTGAAATTTTTAGTTTTTACCTATGGAATGTTTTTATAGCTTCAATGAAACTAGATAGAAACGAATGTCTTTATCTCTGAGAAAAATGGAACAGGCACTGGTACCACCAACTGAGACATTAGCTTATAACCCCTTTTTGTGCTAAATCATTTTATCTGATTTCTTGCAAGGATATACGAGTATGTTAGCATCAGGAGAAGATTAAACAAAGATGTCAACTTAAATAATGATGCTCTGGTTGGCCAGAGCTAAATGGTGCAGAGAGATAGCACATGCTGTTTACTTCTCAAGGAGCCCCATAGTTTCATAATATGAGATCTCTTAGAGGGTGTGCACCTCAAATTAGACAATCATGATTGAGTGTAATGTGGCAAAAGAACCTATGTGGTTCATCAGAATTTGATCAGGTTTAGAATGGTCTTCCTTATCCTTAAAATGATGGAGTCGGACTAAAGAATAATCTCTTTCAGCACAATGTATTACATGCCCACACTCAAACTATGTCTTGCCTTGTGTAACTGAATAATTGACTAATGTCATTGTTTTTTGAAACTTCAGACAATTGTGTTGCACCTGTGAATGCAATATTGAAAGTTGGTGGGTACTAGTCAAATAATTGAAATGATAATGTTGGTAGGGCCTTTAGACTCAGTATCCATACCTATTTTGGCATGTTTAGAGATTTGAGTATAACATTTTCTTAAAGCTGGGTGTTACGACAAAATATCTAGGTTTCAGATCCAATTCTGATCCATTTCAGAATTGTTTTTATGCAAACTCACCTCCAGTGCCTTGTGTATACCAGGGCTGTGCATTGAGTATCTCTGCATTTGTTAATTATGCCTTTCCATTTTTTTCTTTCATTGTTGACATAACTCATTTTTCCTTATGAGTGTACAATATGGTTTTGGACTTTGATACTGGTATTTTGCAGCCAAAGTTGACAATGTGGCATCAAATGATATAGCATAAAAATCCCTTAAAGATATCCTATTACACATTTCTAATTTTTCAAATAATAAAAATGAAGTCCAGAAAGAGTAAGTGGTTTGCTTAAGGCTATGCTTTCCAAGCATTTTCATAGTGATGCACAGATGGAGGATAACGATATGTTTATGATAAACTGGTGTGAGGCTGTCAGTACAGGGCCTCCAAGGACTGTGGATATTTTCTGGTCTTCCTGAAGGCTAAACTATTAAGATCCAAACATGTTTTTCACTCATTTATGACACATTTCATAATACACCATTTGCGAAGCTCTAGGCTAAACTCAACTGGTATCAAAGACCAGTCTTCATTGGCTTAAAGTAAAATGGTTATTTATTTCCTCATACAATATAGAAAAAGTTGAGGCTTGATATAGTGGATCAAACTTCATGTCAAATATGTTTATTCCTTAACTCAAATTGGCTCTTATCTCATTGTATTTGGGGTCCATTGTCTGGAGGTTGGCAATCTCATGATGGCAAATGGTTTTAGCAGTCCCAGACTTTTCAGAACCCTAGATTAAAATCTTATAACAATGAGAAGCTTCTGCTCAGGATTCCTATAGAAATTCTTCAGACTTCTCATTGGCTCTGAATGGACCACAAACCCATCCCTAAACCAATCAATGTGCTCAGGAGAATGTAATTTACTAAAAGCATTAACCTTAGGTTATATAATTTACCTTTAGGTCAGTGTGAGCCTAAATTAAAGTGGAAAAAGGCAGCTCCCCAAAGTAAAACTATAAACAATTATTTGAAAATGGGAGAATGGATGGCTGGCAAAAATAATAGATGTCCTCTATATTCTAAATCTTAGGTTTTCTAATTTTTATATCACTGTGATTTTTTATTACATTATATGAAGGGGCAATATTAAAAAAAAGAGAACAACTTTAAGATGACTAAATGGAAACCTAACTGAAAAATGCAGTATTTAAAATCACAAATTATTAGATGTAATTAACAGCATGTTGGACACAACATATTCTTTGATCAATGAGTTTGAGGAAAGGTAAATAGAAATTAACTAAAGCCCAGGTTGATTTGAAAAACTGAACAAAACCTTAGTAATTTGTGAAATAACATCAAATCATATAATATATGTCAATTTGGAGTCCCCAAATGGGAGGAGAGATTAAAAAAGAAAGAGACAGAAAATATCTTATAATAAATAATGGCAAAAATATCTGAAAATGATGATGAAAACAGTAACTCCAAGATCAAAGAAGCTTACTGAACCTCCAGCAAGATAATACAAAGAAAAGCCTATCTAGGTATATCATGATCACACTGCTGAAAACAAAAGAAAATAAGACCTATTTAAAGTACACAGACAGAAGGAAAATATTAGAAAACCAAAAATGAAAAAATGATAAGCAATGTCTGACTTCTTGTGGGAAACAATGAAATATCCTTAAAATGCTTAATTAGAAAAGTAGAAAAGAAAAATGTAAGAAAACTTATAGATCTAGAGTTCAATATCCAGGGAAAATATCTGTGATGGTTAATTTTATGTGTCCACTTGACTGGGCTAAAGGATGCCCAAAAGCTGGTAGTATTATTTCTGGGTGTGTCTCTGAGGGTGTTTCTAGAAGACATTAGCATTTGAGTCAGTAGACCAAGCAAGGAACATTACACTCACAAATGTGGGCTGGCACTATACAATCCATTAAGGGTCTGAATAGAACAAAAAGGTGGAAGGAGGGAGAATTAACTCTTTTCTTAGGCTGAGATGTCCATCTTCACCTGCCCTCAAACATTGGTGTTTCTTCAGGTCTTTGATCTTGAAATAGAACTTAAAACATTGACTCCCCTAATTCTTGGCCTTCAGGCTTGGACTAGAATTATACCACTGGCTTTCTTGGGTCTCCAGTTAGCAGATGGGAAAGCATGGGACTTCTTAGCCTCCTTAATTACAATAAAGCTCTCTATCTGTCTGTCTCTCTCCCTGTGTATATACAATATTCTGTTTCTCTGGAGAACCCTGACTACTGACTAATACAGTATCCTTCCAAAATGAAGGAAAATGTAGGGGAGGATTGAATGTGCAAGGTGGTGTGTGGGTAGGGCAGAGGAGAATAATGGAGGGAAAATGGGGACAACTGTAATTGAACAACAATACAAAGTTTTAAAAATTAGAAAATAAAGGTGGACTAAAGACAGTCTCAAATATAAAAGTTGGGAAAGTAAATCTCAATAAACAAGCACTAGAGAAAGCAACAAGCAAGGAAAGTCTATAAATATAAGAAGAGCAACATCTAATGGAAATTGGGATCTTTGGAAAGAAGTGGACTAGAAATATAAGTATGTACATGGATAAATAGGAATCACTATTTTTTTCTCTTCTTAAATCCTTTAAATTACAATTGACTATTCAAAGCAAAAATAATAGCAGTATATTTTGGGGCTTATAACATATGAGGAATAAAAATTATAATGATAGTAAATGGACTTATTTGCGTATTTCTTAAATTGAAAGTGGCTTTTGAAATAACATCAAAAAAACATAATAATAAATTAAGCAAAATATATATATATGACTTTTATCCTGAGATTTTTTAAGACATTGCTGACAGAAATTAAAGAAAAGGTAAATAACTGAGAAACAGAGCTTTTTATAACTAGAAAGATTTAGTATCACTGGTTCATCTTTAAGTGAATCTTTAGCAAAAGCTTTTTCTCTTCCACATGAAAGTAGTCTCAAAACAGAGACTTCTATGGTATCTAACTACAGTGAAATTTTATTAGAGATAAAAAAATTATATTTTTGAAAAGTTTTTTAGCTCGTCACCTATAAATGTGAAAAAGATGAAAAAATCAGCTATATGGTAAATATGACCCCTGATAAGCATATTGCATCTGCTTGGGAAGTAGTAAAAATTCCTGGTGGAAAGACTTAACTTTTGGCTTCCCTCAGTGAAATGAATCCTATTCATTAATATAGCTCTTGCAGAGCCCTGGAAATTCTATCTATGAAGTTGTAACAAGAGGTACTGACTCCTGTGTACATTGGGCTTCTAAGAAAAATGAACCTCACATCCACACTTGGGCTCATGTCCCCTTTTACTTCAGCTGTTATCTCTTGGTAGATCAAAGACAGGTATGTGCTACTTTGAGCAGAATGCCTGACTCTACCCTGCTGCCAAGTTCATGACTAATCTAAATCCTCTGAGTAGACTGGTATCAGGTATGGCCTATTTGGGCCTTGTGAGTCTAAATAAGACATGAAGAGACCTAAGAGGGCTCCAGGGTAGACATCACTATGTTAATTCTCCAACTGATCTATAGATACAGTGAATCCCAGTAGGATTTTTTTTTGTATTGAGATTGTACAGCTAATTCTCAAATATATATGGCAATACAAGTGGTATAAAACAAACAATAGCCAAAATCATCTTGAAAAAGGAGAACATGGATGGAGGATTTGTAATACCAACTTTGAAGACCTATTATAAAGCTACAGTAATCAAGATGATAGCACATTGACCTAAGAATAGAAAACATGTGTGTGTGTAATATATATAATATATATCACATAAATGGTGTTTTACATGTAAAAAGAGCCTATATGCCTAAAAAATCAATAATAAAATATAACCCAGTGAGAAATGTCAAAAACTTAATGAAAATGTCACAAAATAAAATATACAAAAAGAAAATAAACATTTGAAAAACTACTCAATGCAATCATCATAAGAAAAGCCAAATAAAATTGCAATGAGATGCCACCTTACACTGAAACTAAAACAAAAACAAAAACAAAAAAAAAGCTGACAATATCCATGTTGTCTACATGGTAGAACTCTCATAACTGGTGGGAGTATAATATGGTGCAGTCATTTTAGAAATATGTTTGGTAGTCTTTTAATAAACACATACCTGGTCTGTAACCCAATTAGAAGTTTACTTCTAACTATTTTAAAAAATGAAAGCATGTATCCATTTAAGACAACTACATAGATGCTCATAGCAGTTTTATTCATAATAGCTAAAACTGAAGTGACTCAAATGTTCATGAAGAGCAAAAGGATAATACAAATTGTGCTATGTTGATAGCAGAAAATACTATTCAGTAATAGAAAATGATGAACTACCAATATTCACAGCAGTATGAATGGATCTTAAAACCTGTTGGGTAAGGAAGCCAGACACAAAAGAGAGCATGCTGAGAAATTTCATTTCTATGACATTCTTGAAAGTCAAATCTAATACATGGTGATGACAATCAGGACGGTGCTTGCCTTTGGAGGAGGCGGGTTAACTGAAAAAGGGCTTTTTGGGGATGATAGAAATGCTCACTTTCTTGATAGTTACACATTTGTCAAAGCTTGCTTAACCTGAAACTTAAAATTTTGTGCAGTGTAAATTATTCTCCAATTAAAAAAAAATGCTTTTTGGGAATGAAATTAACCTGTACAGGTTAATTTTATCTAGAATGATGTGTTTTTCCAGGCCTGGCTTCATATTAAACAATCTAAGCTTCAAATAACAAATCTGTCACTGTCTGCCACTTACAAATTCTTTATGCTTCAGATGTGCCATATGTAAATCATCTGTATATAACACTTATTTGGAAGATTAAATGAGACAAAAAGTACTTAGTACCTGAGGCAGAGGAGGTCATCAATACAGTACAAGTCATTGTTCTCTTTACTGTTTTTATCAACTTCATAATCATTTATAAGTGGAGATCAGCTAGAAAAACAGATAATAGATATTCATAGACATAGATATAGATGTTTATATAAACTCAAGTCTAAGTATCTACTCTAGAACTCACATATGAGCTTCTGGAAATCAGAGAAGTGATTCCACTGAATTATATGTTAAATGTACATATATATATAGTCTGGGATAGAACTTCCAAAGCTTTTTTGATATTCTTTAAAAAAATGTGTGATTCTCCCCCCAAAAGATTAATGATATCTTTTCATGGAGTTATCTTTCATGACATATGTTCATTCTAAGCAGATAACCAATTTTTAAAATAAAAGGACTCTAGAACATATATGTAAATGTTAGTTTACCATATATAGATATTTTAGCATTTTTCTCTTGGGCTTTGTTTAGCTTTTATAATTCTTGATTATTTCTTGGAGTGAATGTAAACGAGGAGGGAGAGGTGAGGATTTCTCAATATTATTTTGGACAGAATATGCTATCAGCCATATATTTGGAGACAATTAGGAAATGTAAGTAGAAAGCATTTTGAATGCTTACCTTCAAAACCACAGTGTTGTGTTATTTTAAAAATTAAATGTGGGTTAATAACATAGAAACTGACAAGGGAAATAAAATTAGATTTAGAGGTAAGAAGAATCATGACTAAAAAAATCATTTGTTACTCACCAAAATGAAACGTACTGGCATAGGCAAATCACCACATTAGAATGGGGTTGCTTCCCGAATTTGCCGTGAAAAATCTGCAGAAATATACACAATTGGTGTTTCTGTATTTGTTATAATACAGATATTGCTGCATGTGAGAGAGAGACCAGAAATAACATAATAAGCAGAAGAAAGAGGTGTGCCTCAGTCTGAGGAGCTCTGTCTAAAGTCTTCAGAGTCCCAAACTATCTTCTTTGCCATGCTAAGGACATTGTACTCACCAGAAGGAATCAAGATGGTGCCCCACTGTGTCTGCATCCCAACAAAGAGAAAGAACACTGGTTCCTTTCAAGGACATTGCCAGAAGTTGTAGCTATCTTGTGCTTATGTCTCTGGCCAGAAGTTAGTAACAGTTTTCTTTTTGGCCAAGTGCTCAGCTAAATATTCTGCTGAAAAGGGAGAGTAGATAATGATAGAACAATATATTTGAAACTAGATATCCCTAGAAAATCAAAGATATAAAGAAAAAAACTGAAAAGATCCCTTTTCCTTTATGCAATTTCTTTCCAAGAATTACATGATTCCTTATAATTGATAATGACTATTACTGGGAACCAGTCGATATAACTTTTTCCCCCACTTTGGCAGAAAATGCTCAGAACCAGTTAAAAGAATGGACTTATTTAATCTATATCATATTATTTAACTGTAGAAAGAACTTGTGTTAATAAGCATTCATGTGAAAACTAAACATTCACCAATATCAGAAAAATTAAAAGTAATTGGCAGCCTGGAAAAAGACTTTAAAATCCTTGTATGGTGGGCACTTGGGAAGTTCAGTCTAGTTTATTTATGAATGCATTGCTCATGACTGAGAGAAACTTGTTAGGGAAGCTTAAGAAAATGAAAGATGGAGAGAAGATCAAAATGGCTAGAAGGGAAATACAGAGTAAAAGGTGGAAGATGATGATGGTGGAGAGGTTGACTTGGGTTAGGTTGTAAACAATAGGGAGTCAGAAGGTGAATGCTATGTTATTAAGTCTTCACTAATGACATACTGAAAAGAATGTAGACAGAGCTGATGCAGTTCAACAAAGGGCTATTAAAAGTGTGAATAACTAGGAAGGATTTTAATGCTCTTAGACAGGAAAAAGGGAGTAATGGTTACTTACCAAGAAAAGTGTGCTGGGCTAAGAAGTCAAGACAATTAAGTTATTCTCCCAAATACCTGACTTCAAGTCATTTATTTTTTAGGGTTTTAGCGTCAGTGTGACTGTATTGCTATCTTTTTTTCACAGAGACAACATAGGAATATAATGAAAATACATTAAAAAAAACACTAAATGCCATTCAAATCCCAAATACTTGAATAATTTGAATCAGGGCAATGACATTCATTATAATAGAGCAAATAGTAGGTAATTACACTAAAGTAATGTATTGGGCTGTAATGATCCTTGTATTTTAATTGTGCTACTTGTGAGACAGAGTCTGTATAGGCCATTATTTGGTTGTTGGCAGTGCAAAAATAATCAAAGCACATTGACCACCATGCAGTTCTGTTCCAAGACATTCAGTCTGTTCAGTGAACTCAATTGGTGTACCCAGTCCTGTAAAATATCCTTCAGCTGCATTGACTCCCTCAAAATATCCTGTATCAATGAGGATTGATGGCCTTTAAATCCCTGTGTGTGCATTAAATTTGTGGAAATCCTGCCCGGGAGAGCAAATTATATGTATTGGTTATTACTATTCTCTTTTATTGCTGGAAGTGAGGGGCCCAAAATGGATGAATGAACTGCATTATCTAGAGGACAAAACCTTTTTTTTTCCCTAATTATCAGAAGGAATGTATTTTAACTGGGAGCAAGGACACAGAGAATCTACTCCCTATCTACCCTCTCCCCACCAAAAAATAATTGATAATATAAGATAGCTGGCTTATTGGGTTGGCAAAAAATTACATTTAATTTTTTTTCTGTAAAATAATGTCATATTTTTTTATTTTCACCAAAGACTATTGATTTGAATATTTTGATTATGTCAGCTATCTCCCACTATTGGTTTCTAGTGGGTAGAAGCCAGGGGTGCTGCTAAACATCTTACAGTGTACAAGACAGCCCCACAGCAAAGAATCATTTGGCCAAAATGTCAATAGCACCAAGAAACTTCTCAAAGCATACATTCAGTCAGTAACAGTACCTTCTCCACACACTGCACAAATCTTTTTTTGTGTTGCAGTTGCACTTTTACCTTTCTTGAAATATCAAAGCATAATATGTCAAAAATGTGTATCTTCTTCTATCTTCAATCTTAAAATGGCTGCATAAAAATTCACCAGTTTTGATTTTTTTTTTAAATGCATGCTGTTATGATAGATGTCACAATACAATCCAACAAAATTGTTTCAAATGAAGTTAAAGATAACAAAGCATTACTAGAGCCATCATATGGAAAAAAAACTAAATGAACTTTTTGAACTCTAATTTTCTCTTGGGTTGATTTTTGAGAGTGAAGAGGGAAGAGAAGATTCCAGACAGGTACAAGATAGAATAAATTTTGTTATAGTAAGGCAATTGCATTAACTCCAAACTCCCATATTCTAAAGTGAGTTTGATACGGTTCTGATGTTGACAATAGAAATGATTGCCTTAAAGAAGACACATTTTATTTCCCTTCTCACCCTCTAGCCTCCCTATCCCCAATTGACCTTGAGTCTTTTTGAACACAGAACTCCACAATTTCTCAGACCTTACAAAACCTGATGGTCTGCTCTGGGCTAGACCCAGATTTGCCAATGCTCCACTGATGCTCTAGAATGTGTGTTCTTAATTCTTATCCTTTTGGGGAATCACACTCTTGAGAATCTAGTGGAAGCTACAGAGCAAAGCTTGTAATGTATTTTGTTAGAGGATGAGGTTAAGTGTTATTTGACCTACCCAGGATATATAAATAAAATTGAATTTATTGTCAACACTAAAACCTTGGGAGGCTTCCTGCAAATATTCAGGTTACTGGTTTTCCTGAAATAGTGCTGGGCATGGCAGCAACTTGCTAAGTGGCTGAGTGATACATTTCTCATTGCAGATGTTACCATTCTGTTTTTTTAAATACCAATTTTACTCACACACATTAATCCCTTGTTAACTTATGCTGGCCTAGCGGTAGATACCTTGGAATATGATCTCTTGCTTATAGCTCTATCCACAGGAAATATGAATAACAATGATGACATTCAAACTTAATAGTATTCAGCATTTGCCAGATGTTGTTCTAAGCATTTTACACATTTAAGTTCACTTAATCATCGTGGCACCCCTAGGATTAAATACTGTTTATTCCTACTTTATGGCTAAGGAAAACTGCAGCACAGAGAAGGTGAGAAGCTTACCCAAGGTCACCATGCTAGGATGTGGTGGAGTAAGGATTCAGGTATAGGAATGAAGTGTGGTTTTAAACTCAAGCATATATCTATGGACTTTGCCCACCATTTCAGACCATGTTGATGAACCTCACTGCTTCAAGGGATCCCACAAAGATCTCTCAGACACTGGATAAAAGCTCTCTTAAGGAATGTTTTAGAAATGCTTACTTCATCAGGAAATGAATAGTCATGGAAATTATACTGTGTGATGATTGATTAAATCAGAATGTGAACACTGAAATTCTTTGTGATATCTATGATCCAACAAATGATGGCTGCATAAGTATTGTTCAAAAAGCATGAAGCACAGTGAGTTAATGCTGCCGAGTCTAAGGCACGTGACTTTATATACTGTGAACCCCTGTGGCATAAGATCCCACCTTGACCTGGAAGTGCAAGAAGGCTCAGAGGGCTTTTCCCTTATGTATCATGATTACTGTGTCAGGCTCTCCAGGGCACAGTTGTTTCACAGCCTATGTCAGCAAGGCTATAAAACGAGGAGCAGGACCATCTTCACGGGCATGCAGCCTGCACAGCCCCATGCAGCCCCATGCTTAGAAAGGTCTTTTGCTTTGTTTAAAGCTCTGCTCTTGCCATCTGGAATTTTTTTAACAAAGAACCCCCATTTTTATTTTGCACTGGGCCCTCTAATTATGTAAACAGTCATGATCAAGCAGCAGCATATCTCAGGGTAGAACTCCACAAGTGCAGGGAAATTTATCTGTTCTGTTCACTGGACCTCACGCAGAATAAGGCCCCTACATAATAAGCACTCAGTAAACATTTCTCAAAGACTGATGAGTCCAGGCTGCAGGTCAGCAGACTTTTTTTTTTTTTTTAATGTGGAAGCGGTCATGACAACAGAAAAAGGAGTAAGCATGGCTGTGGGCTGTCTTCCAATAAATCTTCATCTACATAGTGGGCTGGATTTGGACAAAAGACTGTAGTTGGCTGACGCTGTCTCTAAACTCAGAAAACTCAGATTCAGACTTGGACTACCCCAATCACTCTGTTGTTTTGGGCAAGTTGCTTAACCTCTCTGAGCTTCAGTTTAATTTTCTGTATAACAGGGATAAGAGAAGTACTCTATTAATAGGTGTTTGTAAGAATTAAATGAGATAATGAATACAAGATGCTAAGCAGAGCTCAATACATGGTCACTCCTTGAACTACTGTAGATAATACTTTTATGATCATTACTATTAGCTGCTTGACTTCCAGAGCTCTATGCATTCATTCTGCAGATGATAAACACATAAAAGACAATTTCATCGAATCCTTTGATGGACTAGTCTTGAGAGAAAAGCAACTATACTGTTAACTATCCCAAGTAAACAAACTTTCTCCACCTTCCTTTACAAATCTTCACTGTAAGGAAGTAATGATTTTGGTCATCAGAGAGGATCCTTGTTCACTGGAACTAATCAGCCAGGAAGCAAAAGGTCCAATTTATTCTCTTCAAGGGACCTACTGTTTTTAAACCTCAGTGTCTCATCTGTAAAATAAAGGAGCTGCACAAGAATAATGTCCAAGATCCTTTTAAATCAGAGAGGTTCCATGATGTAGATATTAAACACTTAGACCCTGGAACTGCATTTAGTTTTAAATCCTGCCTCCACTGGTCTCTAGTTTGTGATGTTCAGTGGAGTCTCAGAGGAGTTACTGCTTCTCTAGCGGCTACAGTAAATGGTCTGTCTACTTCCTTCTCAGCTGATAATTCTTCATGTAAAAATCAGAAATATCAGGAATCAACTCATTGCCTTGACAATCCAAACATGACTTTGAATTAAAGCTAATGTGTTTAAAAAAAAAAAAAAAGCTACTCAGAAATGTTCCCATTTAAATTATATGCTTTGGTAACACAGTTTATTTGCTTCATTGTTTTTAGATTTAAAAAGAGGCCTAAAAACTATTGTTCTATTCATTCAAGTTATTTAATCATATGCCCTTCTTATATAACATTGTCCCTTAAAGACCATGTTGATGAGAATAGTGTAATATTCTTATAATTAACACAGTTCTTTCTGGATCCCACAAAGCATACCAGCCAGCAATAAAATGTTGTTCCCAAATGGATTACTGCAATTGCCTCCTGTTTCTGCATTTCCACTCTTGCTCCCCTGCAGTGTATTTCTCTATGGAGCTGCATGAAACATCTTATAAAACTAGAAATTAAACCATGCCCCTCTCCTGCTAAGTGCTAAGTGCTCCATTAGCAGTTAAATAAATTGTACATCTCTGTCCTGGTCATAGAAATGATACAAATGTTCCTCCTGGCCCCCTCTGTCCATCACTCATCGTTCTGGCCTTTTCTCTGTTCCTCCAGAGCAACAAGCTTGTCTCTATCCAGAATCTCTGCCCAGCAACTTCCTCCATCTACAATACTTCCCCAGAGCTTTACATGCCTCCGTCCTTGCTATTTTTCAGGCATCAGCTCAAACATCAGATGACATTTATTGATTTAGGAAGTTCTCTATTTCATTCATTAATTTATGTGGTTTTTTTTCTGCTAGAAGGAAATCACTATGAAACAGGAGACTCTCATGTTCAGTCCAGTCCCTAGAACATCACCTGATGCAAGTTAGGCATTCAATAAATACATACTTATTGAGTGAATAAATAAATGGATCAATTAGAATGATTTCTATTTGTAGTTTGTCTGAAAGACAATATTTAATGAAGTAGAACAGTTTGCCTCCTCACCGTTCTATTATTCTAGTATCAGAGAAAATGCTGGGTCAGTGACTAGAGTGCCTCTGTGGCTTTATGCTTTTATGCTCTGGTAAGAAACTCAGAGTTTTTATAGTGTTAATAGAGGAGGCCCCTTTGAGGTGGTATGATGGCTATTTTATCTGTGACACTATAGACTTCCCAGCTATACATGTGCACACACACACTCACATACACTATTATCTATCTATCTATCTATCTATCTATCTATCTATCTATCTATCTATCATCTATCTATCTATCTATCCATCTACCTATATCATCAAGCCCCTAAAGGAAAGTGCTCAGGTTACATTAACTGAGCACCTAATTGTCCCAAGACATATTCTAGGTCCTGAAATGTAAAGATGGACAAACTTGGCACTTATTCTTGAAGAATTTATCATTTAGTAGAGGATAGAGGTAGTTCGATAAATAAGTTAAAATTAGATAACTTTTCTAGTGGAGACTTAAAAATTGCTGAGAGGACATAAAGTAAACTGATTAAATTCCTCAGGGGTATTTGAGAAGCCTTGACTAGGTATCTAGGTCTCCAGAGGTGAGTAGAATGCCAAACAGGAAAGAGGAGAATGCCATCTCAGAGAGAGGGATTTACTTAAGTGGAGGCTCAGCCACGTGAAAGTGAGGTACATGTTGAATTCTCTCTCCCTTTCTGAGTAAGACAGTTTGCCCCTTACTGAATCCTCAGATTGTCTCTTTTTTGAGCCCTAAATGAGGCAGATGTTTTAAGTAGAGCAAGGTTAGGAGATGGGTCTTATAAGGTCTTCTGTAGTAGGGTGGGGCCGGGCAGGGGGGGGTCTCTTACCAGCAAGGATATGTTCCTAAATGGTTACATTCTACCTCTACCTTTCTTTCCGCATCATTGTCTACATGTGGTCTATTACATCCACCAAGCCCACCCATAAAGACATTCTCTGGGGATATCTTGATCACTCAAGATCCCAAAAGTCTTTTTAATAAAGAGCAGCCTATTTTAAGTAGCAAAACAAATTTCTCTGAATGGTCATTAAAATCTGCTTACCCCATGCCAATTAATGTAGGAAGCTCAACACCTCACAAGGATTGAGATATCTGCAGAGTAAAGCTGTTTTTGCTCTGTTTTAGCTTCCACTCCTTTCTCTCTCTCCTCCAGATACATCATAAAAATTGAGCCATGAATATAGTTTGCTCACATCTAACATACAAATTTGTTTATTCAACTGCTCTTGGTAGACAATAGGAAGCAAATTTATCCCTAATGTATAATTAACTAAGGTAATGATTGCTTCTGTAAAATAGTCTCTGTTAGCATAAATCAGGCTTTCAGCACCTTACATGTCCACCTATACCCTCTTTCATAAATCCCACTATTATTCTGTGAACTTTTAAGTTTTATTCATTTGCCCTCAGAAGAGATTTTCACACTGAGTGATTAATGTCTGTAATAATGTTCATTCTCTGTTACCCCTTCTTTTTTTTAATTCCCATAAGAAATTGCGGTGGGTATTTTTTCAGTCACCTTCTTTTTACTCTTCCACACTTAATGAGTTTCCAGTGATTGAGCATCCATGCATTGGGTGCTGTGCTGAGCATTTCATTTAATCCTTAGACTCCAACTATAAAAGTAAGGAGGTATGTGCATTACACTTTTTTCCAATTGAGGCCCAGAGAAATACAATGGTTCACAAATCATATCCAGTGAGGGACACAGTAGCCTGATTCCAAATTCTGTTATTTAACTACTACACTATAGTGTTTCCTTGCCAGCTTCCTTCTCTAAATTTAAACCTTGTTATATATTTTACTCTGTCTTTTCACTGCTCTGTTTCTGAACTAGCTTCCTTTCTTTTCTCCCTCCATGTATAGTATCTCCTAGGGACATTTGAGGATTAAACAAAAGCATCCTTAAACCTGGAGTGTAGGGGGCTGTAGAATGGATGATCAGGTTGAGGAAGCAGACTTTGTACCAAAATTTTAAAAAACTCAAAAGTATCTAAGTAGGTAATATTACTGGAAAAAAAAATCAGGGAATGAAAGCCATAGGGGGCAACTGAAGAATACACATCCTTGTTAAAAAGGAAGCTGCTAGTCAGCCCTGGATGGATGGGCCCATACTGGCTGGTTCTCCAAGGAAAGCTAGAAATCCAGGCTCTTATGGGAAAGTTTCTATTTTTTAAGGGGCGGCTATTAATTTATTTCTTTTTAAATAGTGTGAACCTAAGATTCCTTCAGTCTGGGACCAGAGGACAGTACTTCACCCCTTTAGCTTGCACTGTAGCCCCAGAGATGTTTGTCATAATCCATTCTTTCCTTCCGAATAATTTCCAGAAAATATGTGTTGTAAATTCTGAGTGCCTTGTTGCCACTCTAATAGCTTGCAAAGAATCGGAAGGAAAGGAAGATGGCAATGGGTGGCTGGAGGACAGTGGTGGTCATGTACATGCATACAGGGCTGAAGGAGCTCTAGAAAGGAACCAATACTGAAATGTGGTGACCCAAGGTGAGTATGGAAAACTCCAGTGGTTTTGTGAAACTACTCTACAAGACCCACTTAAGCAATGAATGAAGATGTGTGCTTCCTGAGGTGTGTTCCAAATGAATGCACCAGCTTTGGTCTATTTTCTGGGTGGAGCCAGATGGGACATAAAAGCTGACCATGTAAGGTGTCCATTTCTGGTCACAGTCTTTCAGACACTTGTTTGGAATCTATTTTCTATCTCTTTTCTGCTAGCGCATTTGGCCAGCAAGCTGACACTGGCTAATTAGAATTCTAAAGCCCACATTGGGAGCCTCATAAATTTTGCAATTTTTAAAGAGTGTTACTCAATTTGTGAATTAGAGGTCTTGAAAACACTCAAGCCACACGGAAGAGCCATCTGCCTCATATGATGGTTACAAACAAAGTGAAGATCATGGAGAAAGTTTGAGGGCAGGAAACCTGTGGGGAAGTTGTCAATAGAAGTACTCAACACTGTTTCTTCACCGTTTTATGTGGGGAAGCTTCTGGGATGTGATTTTGATTTCTAGCAGTCACAGATGTTACTCCCATAAAGTCCCCTTGAGATGTTCTGGTATGTTCACCTCATTTTGCTGATGAAGAGCTGTTAGTAAAAGGCATTAACTGAGTTTCCATGAGAAAAGCTGAATCTGCATTCCTAGGGCTATGGTCAAGTGTACGCTCCGATTCTAAATACCATAAGTGTTGGAATCTCAGGGCCTGAATAAAACTGAGACTTTACCAATTAATAGATAAGTAACTTCTTGAAATTGAGAGTACACTGTTCTACAAGCCAAGGATTGCTGTGAAGACAGCATATGAATAAATGAAAGACATTTGCTTTTGTTCCTGTGAAATAAAGGTAGATGAAATGATCAAAAACATTAAAAGCAGCTTGCTTTAAACCAGCCACTGAGTTGGTAGTTAGTGAATATTTAATTATTAGTTAACTTAGAAGTTTATTTTTATGGGATTTTCATGCATCTTTCTCAATGAGAATATGTGTTTAATGGTTGGTGGAGGAGCAAATATTCAAATTTAACTTTGCAATCACTGGTACACTTCTTAGCAGGCATGTTTTCCCTTTCTGGGAGAATGGACAGGTGGATGTTTCTGAATTCTTTCCCAAGGTCTAGGGCCACATTCAAACTTATCTTATGCTGGGCCCTGGCTGGTGTGGGTCAGTGGATTGAGTGCCAGGCTGCGAACCAAAGAGTCACCGGTTCAATTCCCAGTCAGGGCACGTGCCTAGATTGTGGGCCAGGTCCCCAGTTGGGGCATGTGCAAGACAACTACACATTGATGTTTCTCTCCCTCTCTATCTTCCTCCCTTCCCTTCTCTCTAAGGTTAAATAAATAAAATCTTAAAAAAAAAACAACTTATGCTGGAAAGAATGTCAGAAATTATACAGTCCAGTTCCCTTTACCAGCATCTAACATTCTAACTATCTCTTGAATATTTTAAATGAAAACTTTTTCAGTTGAGACTTTTGATCTGATCTGGCTTCAAATTAAGGGTTTTGAAGAAAATGTGTTTATATAGTTTACTTATTTAAAAAACAGGTATAATGCTTTCCATATGCTGAACTCTTTTTCTAAGAGCTTTACAGATTCTAACTCAACAATCCTATGAGATGGGTATTCTTACTATTATTTACATTTTGCCCTTTAGTATCAGTGGCAAAGAAAGAGTTAAGTAACTATATTTTCTGCTGTGGAAGAAAACAATTTCATGATCTTGAGAAAAGTTATATGGGGTCAAGATTCCCACATCTAGAGGTATTTCGTCCAAAGTAAAGGGACAACACTTAAATTCATTCACAAGAGCAAATAAAGGCACTGGAGAGAGAGAACATTTCGAACACAGATGCCACCAAGTCTGGTGCTGTCCAAATGCTTTCTGGACATGGGGAGGATGGGACAGAGCTTTGGGAGCGTGTGGGGAGACTGTCCTCTTGTTTCCGTCCTGTTCGAGCTTCACTTTGCTTTCTATCCGCACAAAGCATGCCAGGCTACCTCTCTCTCTCCCTTCCTTTTAAAACTGCCTAAATTCTCTCCTTTTTCATTTTCTAAAGATGGCCCTGCTGAGGAGGTCCAAGTCTTTTGATGGTGTTATATCCTTAATCCTCCTAAATGCCCTGGGAGGCTAGGCAGGGCTGTGAGGTTCTCAAGATGAATATCGGACCCGCTTTTGCTTCTCTGGGACCACTCAGGAAGAGAGTGGTCCATGCTAGGCATAGGACAGTGTTTTCATCCTGGCTCCAGAGGAGCTTTGTGATATTCCGAGCCTCATAGCACCTTTGCCTCCATACTGATGAAGTTAAAAATGACTTAAAAAAAAAGAGAAAAAAAGCACTGCTATTATTCCTCACCATGATGAAATGGCCCAAATGAATGTATGATAGGTATAATAACACACTAGAAGAAAAAATATTAGCCTGTTGTTCAAGTAAAAAAAAAAATCCAAAATACAGGTTAAAGCCAATGCTATTAAAGCTCACTTTTTTTTTTTTTTTTCTGGCTAGAAATTGAAGGCTTCAATATAGCAAAGTGTTACTTTTCAAAAGAAAGCATTTAGTTTGAATACACCATGCTTGACAATCACCTAAATTACTACATGGAATTATAAGAATTGGTCCTGAAAAATAAAATCATGTCATGGAACGTGGAGTCTCTGAGTGTAAGTAGGGGTTGGTGGAAATTGCTTTTTGCAAGGCAGCCCAAGTGACATCAGGAAAGATTGTTTGTGTGTGACCAGAGTTGTACCCAGAAATTACATGCAACAAACAAATCTCTGTGAATTAGCAATGCTTGAACACTGTTATTACTCACCCTTGAAATCTTCTATAGGGAAAACAGTGTGCCTACATATCTATTTCTTTTTACTAAACAAAATGGTTTCCATTTTATTTTTTAACTCAGCAGAAAACGTCCAGCTCGATATTTTGGGTATAAATTCAATATAACCCAGAAAGTGTATTTATTTTATGACAATCTAAACAAAAACTGTGCAGTTTATCACATTTCAAGTTTCTGAATGCCTTTGAACCTACAATTGTAAAATCACATTTGCTTTTTAAACTTGGATAATCATTGTTTTTTACAGAGGTAATTAACTAAGTATTCTAAAAATAAATTTTGTCCTATGTTTACATGTAACTTTAAGTTATTTTTCATTCACTGAAGAGGCCCTTTGCCTTTGGGATTGCCAGGTGGCCTCTTTGGTAATTCAGGAGGCCATTTATTTGATTTGTAACAGTGGTTGGTAGTTTTCTACAGAGAATGGGGATATTTGCTGATATTGTTCTCTGGTGCTTTTGTCTGTTGTTTCAGGGAAACTCATCGTAACTATTGCTGTACATTTGAAATTTATGGCTGTCTTTTCTTTTAGTCAAAAAAAAAAGGTAGAAATTGCTTCTTTGTGGAAAATTGAAATTGAAATGCACTGATTGATGCTGATTATGGGAAATTAAAAGCTTCAAGTCAAAGGTTTTATATATTTTGGAAACTATTGATTAGTCTCAATACAAGGAGAAAAAAAAGGTGTTCTATCTCCCTAATGAAACCATGCTGTTACAAGACCTTATTGAAATGTTGTTGATTTATTGGAATGGTTTAATGAGAAAATTGTGTCAGTTGTTATTCTGATAGGAGTGAGGAGACAGGGGGTTAGAGTTACACTTTTGTGAACCTAGTATTGCATACCTAGGGAAAGAATAGAGTGGAGACCCAGTTAGTTACTCTTATAAATACCCCTGCTGCTTTATATAATCCCCAAAAGAGACCCTTTCATGCCTCCATATCTCTCAAATGTCTTCAGCACTAATTTAGAGTCTAGGTTGTATTACAATGTAATTTTTCAAGAAAAGTAAAATAATGACTCTCATACAGATATAAAATGAATCCATTAAAATTTTTATTTAACTAATTATTAATGAAGAAAAAGGAAGAATATTATAACCAGTGTAGAGGAAAACCCAAAGAACAGGACTTTGATAGAAATATAGACATGTACTTTGATAGAAATATAGACATGTACTTGAAAAGGGATGCAGAATTGGCTTGGGCAAAGGGTAGTCAATTGAAACTCCACCAGACAAAATCTATTTGTCTGTGTTTAGACAAGAATTATTTCCCAACACCAGTTATATACAACTCATAGAGGTGCAAAAGAGCTCTAATGTTCCTAAATGAAAGAGCACCCATAAAATCAGAATTAGGAAGTGTATTCTCTAAATAAGGCATTGTTTTACATTGAAGCAAAGTTTGCACTACTGTTTTATGTTTATGTAATCTATTCTGCTCATGAAAATGAAATCAACAATTTAATAGAAAGCCTTTCCAATGTAAAGAGAAGAAATTTGAACTAAAAAGCCTAAGTGGACACTCCCATGTTCTTTTCTGCCTGAAGATCATCAGAGAAGTTCTACCAGAACCAAAGACTTTGCTGACTCTTACTTTTCATGCTGAGCTGTGTTGCCCATTAGAACTGCCAGATGATTTTTTAAAAAGATTTTATTTATTTATTTATTTATTTATTTTTAGAGAGAGGGGAAGGGAGGAAGAGAGGGAGAAACACATCAATGTGTGGTTGCCTCTCACGTGCCCCTCATTGGGGACATGGCCCACAATGCTAGGTGAATTTTTAAAAAATGTGGTGCACCCAACCCCTGAGATCCAATTTAATTATCTGGTTTATCTCCAGCACCTTACATTTTTAGAGCACCTTAGGTAATTCAAATAAGTAGCCATGCTGAGAACTACTGAAACAAAACTCTGGGTACTACTTCTCAACCACTTCTTCGGCAATGATTTAGCCAAGATTGTGAAACCAGAGGCCTTTGGGAGCCAGGATGATGATGTAAGTGTATGAAGATCCTGCTCCTCATACTCATTCAATTTCATTTATTTTTCTGCTGGCTTGGGAAGATAGGACTGAGCAAAATCTGTTTTGGGGCTGCCATTTCAAGACTTCTTGCTCTCTCTTTAACTAGAAGCTGCTCCTTACCTTTCTCTTTCTACCCACTCCACCCTCACCCATGGAGATCTGTGAATGCACCTACTCTTGGGACCTACTCCCAGGGTTCCCAGTTAAATAGATGCCAGAGAAATTGCATTTCTAACAAGTTTCTGTGGGGTACTGAAGTTGCTTATCTGGGACCACACTTTGGAACCACTGCTCTAAATCTTAGTTTGTTGTCATTTCTTCTTAATAGTTTTGAGGGCTCATTAGCACTCCACTAGAGTCTAGGTAAACAGCATGTCATAGGGTACAAAAATGGCCTTTTATGCACATAGTACTTACAGTAATTATATGGAATGATGGGCAATAAGTTTTGAATGGTGGATAATATTTTTTTAGTTAAACATTTGACTTAAAATGTATATTTTTCCTAGAACCTCCCCACTTTCTTTGAGTTATTATTTTCTCAATTCTCAATGTATTATTATACCTCCAAGCCATCTAGAGATCTTTTCTGTGATACCTCAGCTTGACTGAGTGATGGATCCTTCTCTTGCCCTGGCCAGGTAGCTCAGTAGATTAGAGCATTGTCCAGATGTACCAAAGTTCATGGGTTCAATCCCCAGTCAAGGCACCTATAAGAATCAACCAATAAATGCATAAATAAATGGAACAACAACCTGATGTTTCTATCTCTTCCTTCCTTTCTCTCCTTAAAAACAATAAGTAAAAGAAAAATTTTTCTAAAAATGGCTCCCTCTCTAAGTTGTATATTCTTTATCCTGAAAGTATGACTTGAATCCTAGTAGCTTTAGCATTACCTTTGTTGTTAGAAATGCAGACTCTCAGACCTGGCCAGAGACTCACTGAATCAAAATTGCATTTTAATAAGTCCCCTATCTGATTCCTTTGCATTTTAAAGTTTCAGAAACACTCGTCTTTCTGTTGGCCCAAATGCGTCTTCAGTCTATCCCATCTTTGTATTAAAAAAAAAAAAATGCTGCTTGTGCTTGTTGCTTCCTGTTTTCTCAGGGCCTTCTCAGCTGATTGCCTATCAAATCTCATCAACACATTTGTTGTGTACTCTTGGCAGCTGGTAACTTCAGGGTGGATGCTTTCTCAGAGATCAGCGTTTCTGTTTTAACAGGGTCATTCCAAGCCCAATCTAAAAGAATTAAGGACACAGAAACCTTAAATATCATGACAGATTTATGGAGAAGGACCTTTCATAGATCTTTAAATCATACACAATTTCACTGAATAAATCCCTTCCTATTGTTAGAATACAATAATTTATTCTTACAGTTCATCTTCATCTTATTTCTCAGTTGTCATCTTTTTGGTCCTTCTTCCCCTTCTCTTTTCTCCTTTTCCTGACCCTTTCTCTTCTTCCTCTCATAATCTTAGACATTATTATTTGTAGAATATTATTTTATAATGTAAATAATTTTATTTGGAGTCTCAACTTCCATATGATGCAGGCCAAGGCACAAGGGTACTCATTTCCCACATGAGTAGCTGAGGCTAGAATAATGCAGTCTCTGATGTGCAATCCATGATCTTTCCTCTCTAAATAAACAGTTTGACCTAATTACCCTATGAGTTGCTGCTGAGCATGTGTCATCATGAAATAGGACTGTATGAGTACATATTGAAGGTGATTGCAGATTACACACCACCACACAGTGTTATTCCTCATTTTAACCAGTACTTCTTTAGTGAAAGATGTATAAAATTGTCTATCCCTTTATTGTAAAACCATTGCTTTAATCTAAGAGAAAATGAACATCTAAATTTTAGTATATTCCTTCCAAAATCACAATTTCCATCTCCAACCCAGTTAACAGTCAAAAGTTAATTCCCTTAAATTCTCCCTTGATATCCTGCCAAGATAATAGTGTCTGCTCAAAGAGGCAATGCAAGGCAGCCTCTCCAGGTAGAAGTCTCTTTAATGTACAGACCGGTACTTTTTAGTGTACTTCCTATTTGTGTCTAGCCTAGTACTCAGTACTGGCATACACTCTATAATTATCTTAGATGAAAATTGTTACATGATCAGTGACTGATAGAGAGGAGTAGAATGCACTCTTATAATTCCGTTTGTGAGGGTCTTGATCTCTATGGGCTATTTTCAGATTATGTCAAACCAAGAATGATACCAGATGATCAGTAACTCATCTTTTGACCTAGTGAAATACAGCTCTAGCCCCTGACATTAGCAGCATCTAAGCTTCCTTGCCTTTTTTTGCGGGGGAGGGCAGTGTTGTTTTTTGCCTATGGTGCAGTGAGAACCACATGCACAGTACAATGTATAGAAAAATGCTTTGCAGGTATAGTATTATGACATATTAGTTATTATTGTTATCATTATGCTCAGTGACAATTGGTTTATTGTGAAAGTTCAACTCCTTTCCAACTTACAGTTAGGTTTTGTTACAAGGGTTAATTATTTTGAACTTGAAACCATTAAAATTCATGTTATAATTGGTAGTTAGTTCAGTCAAAGAAAAGATGCTTAATCCATTTCCTCACTGATATGATCACCACTGATGCTTTGTTATCTACTTTAACCTTATGTTAATCCAGATTCTGCATAGAAACAGAGCCAACTGGATTTGGAGATTTTTACACACACACACACACACACACACATATCTTTATCTACATCTATGAAATTCACTTTAAGGAACTGGGTTACGTAATTATAGAGGCTGAGAAGTCCCATGATCTACCATCTGCAAGCTGGAGGTTCAGAAAAGATGGTTGTATAGTTTCATTCTAAGTCCAAAGGCTTGAGAACTAGATGAGGCCTGCTTACATTGGGCACACTGGGAAGTCTGCTTTACTCAGTCCACTGATTTAAATGTTAATCTCATCCAGAGACACTCTCATAGTTACATCCAGAAATAATGTAATCTGGGCATCCCAGGGCCCAGTCATGTTGACACATAAAAGTTATTACCATATCCCCTGAGCTCAGTTTTAACCTCATATTTTCTCTCATAAAGACTTTGTCCCTCCAAACTAAGCTGGATAAATTATTTTTAGAATGTTGTATTTCATGGTCCAGACAATTTTCTAAGAAAACTAAAATATGGGAGCAACCACAAGATTGTCATTGCTTTATTTTACCAAGTAGGACCATTTAAAACAAAATCCTTTTCTATTATCCACGTTATTAAAAGAGATGAGTGTCTTATTGGCCACAGTTGATCAAGATGGTTACTGTGAACCAATGGGTAATGGTCTAGGGTAGAGGTTCATGTAGCACAAATCTAGCTCTCTCAATACACATGTATACATTAAGAAGAAATGGTTGTTTTTGTACATTTTGAGTATTTTTATTGCATCACCTGCATTCTTATAGTTTTCTCTCAATAAGACACATTAAAAAGGACGCAGATCATTGAGTATAAGATGAAGGCAAAAGAAAATGAACTAGAAGGTGTACTATTGGCATGTTTTACATTTTTCATAGTTATTAGCTAAGAAAGATATTTGCAGCACCTATTTGTTATATTTTGAATCTATTTTTTACTTAGGCCACTGTGAGACTAAGTAATGATGTTTTTTGAGATATTAAGAATCCTAAGTCATATGTTGTTGCTAAGGAAATATTTCTTGCTTTGATATCTTGTCTTTTCAATATTTTCCTTTCAATTTCTATTGGATATCATTTGATCTTTAAATTAAGTTTACAGTAGCATTTCTATATTATGGGGAATTTGATTTAGTTAGCATAATAAAAATATTCTTAGTGATTAAAAAACATGAAAACTATTTTTAAGATACACTCACAGCTATAAGTCCATGTATAATAGAAGATGCCTTAAAGATATTTCTGAATACAAAAATCTTAATTTTAGTATTTTTAGTATTGGGCCCTCAGTTTTATTTTGACTGACTTTAATTTTATAATGGTTACACTAAATCTAAGATAAAAATAAAAATTCAATAAAGCCCAAACTTTATGAACTGCTTATTTGAGCAAATCAGTACTTATATAAATGAAAACATATATATTATTAATAACTGAATAGTATATTTTAAAAAGTGATGTCATTGTTTTAATTTGTCTTGCTGAGCTTCTTAAGAGAAAGTACCATCTTGCTTCCTTCCTTCTGTTCTTTTTTTAACTTATTCATTGATTATTTAATATGTAAATTTTTATTGATTTATTTATTTCTTTAAAGGCAAACCTTTATTGCTCACCTATTTACAATAGTTATTTACTTGATGTTAAGAACATAATGATGAGCAGGATTAGATTTCTGCTATCAGGTATCCAGTTCATAAGACAATATATAAGTGAGTAGAAAGTATGACAAGAGCCATGATAAAGTACAGTATTGAATCTGCAATAACATTAGGAGAATTGGACTATAGGCAACTCTCAGGTCTTTGCTAAATGCCTTACATACAAAGTAAATGATTTTAAAGCAAATAAAAAACATCAAACACAATTACCATTTAGCTCTTTTGTAGGCCTAAAATTAGGAATTTCAATATTATCAAAATCTCATTGCTTTGGTCTCAGGGGAAAATTATGTCAGGTCTAATATAGATTATCTCTGTAGTTCCTTTTTAACCTTGAAAATTTATAATTCTAGTATACATATGGTGCTAACATTAAATAGAATATAATAAATGCTTTAGTTTTTCAACATAGATACGAAAACATATTACAGGTTTGCACACAGCTGAGATGGTATAAGGGATGTGTTAAGTTTCATCAAATATTCGAGTTATTTGTCAACTAAAGGTGTAAAATCACATTATCTGAAAGCTTTAAATCCTAAGCTTCCCTCTGCTTATTTCAAGTAATAAAAATGTGGGGAGTAGGCAAATTTTGGCATGACCACACAGTATCTCTTCTTACATCAACAATCATCCCAACTGGATAAAAATATCTGTTGTAAAGGATGTTCCTCCTTTTTATCTTTGCACAACTGATTGCGTGAGGAGTGAACATTTGACCAAACCATACTGAGAGATAGCCTCAGTTAGCCCTTGTTTTGACTGTGAGAGTTGGCACCACAGCCACCATGAGGAAGCAGAGGAACTTCTCTGTGGATAGCAGAGTACAACAGATGAATGGAGGTAAGAAGGTAAGAGATCAAGTTGCCCTAAAATTAACCAAAAGTAGGTGAGGAGCAGTTCCCTAAGGTCTTCCTGACTTTTCAGCTTCAGTTCTAAAAGACCCAGCTGAACATTTTTTTCCATGGTTCTCATCAAGGACTTTACACCTATGTGGTGTATGTGTCCATATGTGTTTATCTGTGTCTGTGTGTGTGAGAGAAAGCAAACTTGAATGGTTTATCTGCATTGAAACCAAAAGAACTGCTGTTCTGAAATGCTAATTGAGTTGTGGTTATGGGAGTTTTTCCCCCTCTGCTGGGAGCCAGCTTTACCAAGCACATGCCGTATTTGGACCGTTTCTTCATTTCTAAAAACAGTGGCCCCTGCCCTTACTTATAAAACCTCACCATGAGCTGAGAGTCAGCAAGGGAGACTGGTGATCACAAAGGAACCAGCCTCACCAGTATGAGTGTCTTCCAAGGCCTGAGACACTTTCCTATTAGTCATTGGTGTGCTTGCTTCATTAAAATAAAAGCCAAATTATTGTTTAATTAGAAGGTCAGAAATATATAACATTTTATATCTTCCTTAACCACAAAAGGGCTTACTCATCCTCTAATCTTGTGGGTTAAGTTAAATTTATCTTCACTAGAAAAACTCAGTAAAAGGTAGAATGTTGATCCAGTATATCAGGCCAAGGAGACCTTGGTCTCTGAAGGCAGTATGCTACATTTAAATATGACTTCTTGTGACATTTGGCATATTGGCTTCATCATTTGGTAAGTGCAATTTTCTACTTCTTGGAATTGTGACAACAATTATGTCATCTGATTGTTAAATGAGTGAGCTCTGAAACCAGTCTTTTAAATTCAAATCCCTGCCCCTCTGCTAATTAGCTTTGTGACCTTTGGCAACATGTATGATATACGTGATGACATTTTTCTTTAGCTTGTGCATCTGCAAAATTGAAATAATAATAGTACCTCTTTATAGGCTGTCCTGAGAAGTCAGTATGATAAAAGACATGAAGCTCTGATGCAGAGGCCTGTAGCACCAGGCACGTAGTAAAGAATTCAGAAAAGTGCTTTCAGTAACTACTTATTAGTATAAAGTGCTTTGTAAATTCTACAGCACTGTATACATGTGGTGATATTGAAACAAAGGTTTCTTGTGGCATGAAATGATGCATTTTGAGTTAATTTTTAACGTACATCAATTGACAGCTTGCTAATGGTTTAGTCTGTAATTCCACCTCCTTATAAAAGGACCAGTTAAGTAGAAATAGTCTAGAAATTAGCTTTCTTGTAGGACTGATCAGGTATATGAAAAGCTTTTATCACCATGGCCAGACTTGCAGGTAAGGAGAATGCATTCATTTCTAGGGACTTGGCACCTTTCACGAACACTAATATTTTTCTGAAAAGAGAAAAAGCATCTGTTCTTCTTTGTGCTAGCAGAGATAGTAGAAAATGGTTCTCTTAGGCACCCTCTAATTTACTTAAGCTCTTTTTCCTCTAAGGCCGCTACAAGGGAAGACAATTGGTGAGGTTTTCTGGTTCTGTACATTTGGTTGTTTTCAAAGCAAGTATGAAATATTGGAAATAAAATGGGTTTTAAAGTATGGTTTTTAACAGAGAAGAAGGCAGAAATCCCCAGCTTCAATTTTTTTATTTATTGTTTTATTCTGTCTAAATCTAATTCTGTTCGCAGTACTAAAACAGGTATTTTATGAGTTTGTGATCAAATCGAGACTATTTCATAAAGCCTCCTTTTGTACTTCATACCTCTTCTGTCTTATTAGTGAGTCAAATTTTTAAGAATTGTTAGAAATGGGAGACTTCAATGAAATGTGACTTTTCTCTTCTCTCCTCTTTCTTTAGAAAAATATTTGTGTCATAAATACTGATGGATGTGCTAATGCTTACAAATCTATTTTCAGATCATTTACTGCAGCCAGACATTTTCTTTCTGGAACTTCATGGATTTCCCTTTACTAAAGTTTTCCTAAGAAGCCCAGCGATATTTTTTCACACTTCCTTTAAACTTTGTTACTCAAAATGTGAGCATCTGACCACCAGCAGCTGCATCACCTGGGATATCAGAATCTGGATTTTTAAAATTCATCTACACAATTCCTGGCACAATAAAATTTGAGAAGCACTACATTAAAACACCAGAGTTTCACCTATCCCAGGCTTTCAAAATGTGTCTTTTTAAGCCCGGGTGATGGACTAGACAATTTATTTCCAAAGTTAAATTTGACAATGGGTGTTACAGGAAAAATGATGTATTAGTTTTCTATTTTCTGCTATAACAGCACATTTTATTACCTTAAAATTAGTGCCTTAAAGCTATGCAAAACAAGATGTATTTTTTTTTATAGTACTAAAGGTCCAAAGTCCAAAACAGGTCTCAGTGATCTAAAATTAAGGTGTCTATAAGGCTGCATTGCTTTTGGAGACTCAAAAATTCATCACTTGCATTTTCCAGATTCTAGGAGCTGATCGCATGTCTTGGCCATCCTCCATCTTTAAAACCAGTAGGGTAGCATCTTCATATATCTCTCTGACTCTATTTTGCTTTCCTCTTTCAGTTATAATGACCTTTGTGATAATTATGGGCCCACTAGGTAATCTAGGATAATTTCCCCATCTCAGGGTCAGCTGATTAACCATCTTAATTTCATCTGCAATCTTAATTTTCCCTTGCCACAAAACATAACATAATTAAAATTTCTGGGGGTTAAGGATTGAGCATTTTAGAGGTGTCATTATTCTGCCTACACAAATAGAACATGTAACCCAGTAAACATGGGTGACATTGATCAACATTGATTAAACACAAGTAAGATGTCTTTTCTGTAGAACTTCTCAAAAATTTTAGTATATTAAAGTCACATCGTGAAATACTGAGGGTGAGGTGTATTGTGAAACAATAATCCCCAAATGCACTTGGCCACAGTACTCTTTCATTAACATCTCCCAAAAGAGGGGACCTTGCTTGGGAAATATAGACCAGAGGGAATAAACATTCTCTCTTTCCATCTATCCAAGGATTAACCAATATACCATGGAGCCTTGAGTTTGGAGATTTAGGATTAGATTTTTATTATTGAACCCAATATCAAATACTTTAATTGTAAGCAAATTGCTTTACTCTGCTGTTTCAATTCTTACTGGTTTACTGGGAAACCTATACTCACATCTTGAACCTACCACTTAGTCTTTGTGTGGCCTTGGTTTTAATTTCTCTAATTCCACATTTTTAGTTGTAGGAAATGTTAACATAGGTCCTGTCAGACAACCTGTATTATAAGGCTAATGATGTAGCTGTGTGACCCAGTATTTAACCTCTTTGGGTTTTAGTTTTCACATCTGTTAAATGGAGACAATAGCAGTGTCAACCTCATAAAATTGTGAACTTAAATTAGATAATGAATATAAAATACCTGATGCAAGGCCTGGTATGTACTAAGTACTCAGAAAGTTTTAATGAGAGTTTTTCAGCTATTATTATTATTATTATTAGAAAATATGCATAAACACTAAAGTCCTATGTAAACAAATAAATAGTATAAGAAAGATAAGGCTTGTTTCTCATAGGGCTATTTACTTAATGGATATGAAAGAGTCTTTTGACTCTGAAATATTGAATATTTGATCGTATTTATTGTTAAATGCAAATCAGGGAGAAGAGTTTTGAGGAGAACTTGGCTGAATAAATGAGTTGCATTTAAAGGCTTTGGGGCATTACATAGCAGAAGTAGTTTTATCAAGAGTAGCATTTCCAATAAATAGCTACAGAAATTTAGCCAGCTTTAGCCAAAGCGCTGAAATATTTTTCAAAGTTGTACACATGGATTTTTAGTGGCAGTTAAAAGGTTGATAAAGAAGGATTATTGATACACAAAACTACGTCAGGAGTTTTTAAAATAAAATAATGGTGTTCTTGACCCATTATTTTATTTTAAAATTCTAATAAAACTAACTGTATATGAAAGTTGATCCTAACAATATATTAATCAAACCAATTCAGAAAATTAGATATTACAATTAAAAGTACTGTCTATACCTCTGTAAAATGACAATTCAAATATAACTGGAACTACAATGTTAATATCTTTCCTGAGAAAGGAAAACATAATCAGGAATCTTAGTCTTTGTTGCAGCCTAGTAACTCAATTAAGCTGTGACAGAAAAATGAGCTTTGAAAGAAATTGAGAGAAACACACTAAGTTCCCCAGGTTTAATTAGCTAAGTAGAAATCACAATATTCATAAACACAGATATACCTAGTTACAAAATGCTAATTACCAAAGTACCAGAGTTTTTTGCTTTAGGAGTAAGGAGTGTATGTGTGTGTTGTAAGTGTGATGTGTATATGTGTGGTACGTGTGTGTCATATAGGTATGGTGTGTTCATGGTGCATGTGATATGTAATATATGTATATGTGATATATATGGTATGGTGCATGGGAATATGATGTATGTGCATAAGATTTGCCTTTGGTGTGTGATGTGTGACATGTATGTGTCTTGAGATGTGTGGTTTTGTGTTGTATGCATGTGTGAAGTGTGTGGTGTGTTTATGGAGTGTGTGGTGTGGTATGTGTTTTGTGTGTATGGTGCATGTGTGAATATGTACTTTCTCCTCGATCTGAACACTACTGAAGATGACTGATGCTAAATTAAAAACTATTAGCACTACATTGCATAATTGAAAACATGGCTTATGCCATCTGTTTTGAATAGGGAGATCTAGTTTGGAAAATGTTGGACCAGTGAATTTACAAGTATTGACTTTTGTGCTTTAGTTCAATTTGGATTTAATAAACTCTCAGTGGAACACTGACTAGGAAACCTAGGGCTGACTTTTCGTGCTCTAATTCAAATTTGCTCTAAATCATGGTCCTTGGTATATTCTGGTTGTCATGATGTAGTGGGATACTTGTGTCATGTAATTAGACCTAGTTTTGAAATCAAGCTTAATTTACCTCCTGGCTGGTCTTGGACAATAATTGTTTCACCTTTTGCTTCAGTGCAACAAAACTATTGTTTGCCTTAGGGGCATACTTAACCTGTTTGACATTCAAAGTAAATAATTTTTTAACAACTCCTTCCTCTGCATTACAAAATTAAAAAAGCAGGTGGCAAAAATCTTATTGTATTTCATATATATATTAATGCTTTTAATAAAATTATAAATAAATATACAAATTAAAATTATAATGTAAAATAAAAATACAGTAAGATAAAATTTAAATACATTACCTTTTTCAAAAGGAGGAAAAATATTATACCTTTACATTGATTAGCCTGTTACTGTAACAAGTGATGACATCACAGTTCCTATTTGGAGGCTTTAACTTCTGTGAATTTGTCGACTGTTTTGTAAAACTTGATGTTCTTTGCCTATTCATGTTCGATAAACAAGTTAGCCAGATTTGTTGATCTATATTTGTTCAAAGTTTATCAAAGAACATATTTAATTTATTTTATTTCAAAAGTTTTTTCTCAAGAAACAGTATGTATGCTAATAAGAAACCCCTTAAAGATAAGCAAAAGTTTAACTCAAACTTTGAAATTCTTATTTCTTTTTGTTGTTGTTTTTGTTATTTTTTAAAAATTATTATTCAAGTAAAGTTGTTCCTGCCACCACTTTCCCCTGTCTAGCCCACCCACACCCTCAATCCTACCCGCCTTTGGCTTTGGCCATGGGTCCTTTATACATGTTCCTTGACAACCCTTCCCTTCTTTCCTCCATTTTCCCCCTTCCCCCTCTCCTCTGGTGACTCATAACTTTCAGAAATTGCCATAACATAGATGTCTTTATTTTGGAGGGATTGATTTTTCAAATGTGATATGTATCGTGTGGTACATGTGTATGTGATATATGTGTGTGTGATTTGTCTGTGGTATGTGTGCATCTGTGTGATGTGTGTGGTTATGTGTTGTATGTATATATGTGTGTGGTGTGGTATATATAGTATATATATGTGGTGTGTTTATTGAGTGTGTGGTGTGGTATGTGTTTTATGTGTGTGGTGCATGCACTTTCTCTTCGATCTGATCAAGTGTCTCTACATGTGGAAGTTTCCCTAAAATATCTTTGTTGAAAAACATATTTTAAATGTCTATTATATAATTTGTAACATTTACAATAGCCAGTGGAAGTTATTGTAAATGTAGTCCTTAAATAAAAGAATAGGCAATATTATAGGAGTAGGATGCATGAAGTATGCTTGGCATGAACTTGAATGATTCCTGTTATGAGCTTACACTTGAAATGAATGTATGTAACTGAATCTGCATGTGTCAGAGGCTGACTGCATTATTTGGGATTCTGTGGGTTCATTTCCCTGTAGATTACAACATTGGTTAAAGGATAAGGGATAGAATAATCTTAAAGTTTATGTGTATGTGTGTGTGTGTACACTAAAACTCAAGAGTAATTACAACAATTGTTTAGAACTTAGACCAGGGGTCAGTAAACTTTAACCTTCAGGCCAAATTTGTCCAGCTTCCTATATTTATAAATAATTTTTTACATATTGTCCAGGGAATTTGGCTGCTTTCATGCTGCAGCATAGTTGAGTAGCTGCAACAGAAACCATTTGGCTTGCAATGTCTAAAATATTTATTATCTGGCCCTGACTGACATGGCTTAGTTGGTTGTATGTCATCTCACAAAACAAAAGGTCTCCAGGTCGATTCTCAGTCAGGGCAAATGCCTAGGTTGCAGGTTCAGTCCCTGGTTGGGACACTTGTGAGAGGCAACTAATGGATGTTTCTCTCTCACTTTAATGTTTCTCTCCCTCTTCCGCCTTCCCTTCCCCTTTCTCTAAAAAAATTTAAAAAATTAAAATCGGTCAATAAATCAATAAAATATTTATTATCTTGCCCTTTACATAAAAAGCTTACCAACTTTTGACTTAGATCAACAAAAATTGTTGGAGGAAGGATATTTTTTATCTGCCATTGTTTGGAGTTACTATCATATGGTTATGATGAAAAACAGATGATTTTTGTTTCTTTTTATAACTCCTTACAGACAGTGCACCTCTTATTGCCTGACTATTCCTGCCACCCCCGTCTCAGTTTGCCTCTGAGTCAGCCCGTAGTTTTTTTGTGATTTTATTGAATGAAGATCATGTGTGAACAGCAAATGGGGTCTAATGCACAGTAAATCTTCCATGATTATTAGTGTGCTTTCCCTTCCAAGAGTACAAAACCATAAATTATAAGGGAAGGTGGTTCAAAAATGTGCAGACAGTAGAAAAATTGGGGGTAAAATGTTGTATGGCATTATGTGTCTGTACTCACTCACAACAGCATTGTAAACTCCTACCCAAGAAGGCCCAGCTGAACTCAGTGTATACTAGGACCTGCTGAAATTTCAAATGTATTTACTTTCTAAATAGTACTTTGCTTTTTTTGTTTTGTTTTGTTTTATTGCAGTGTGATGTCAATTTCATATTGATAGGACAGCTCTAACTGTTGCCTGAGATGAAAAGGGGGTTCTTGATTTTCTGTGCATGATACCCTTATTACTTACCATCTTTCCTAATGGAATTGTCTTCTTTACACTTATCTGTTGGAGCAATTCCTGAAACCTAAGGATTATTTTAGTGTGGATACAGCCTTTGGAGCCTGAGCCCATATAGCATCCTTATAAGGAAATGTGGGATGAATCCATGCCATGTATCAACATGGATGATCATGTGCATTCCTTTGGTCCTTTAACTCACAACATTGTCAAAAAAGTTCCAACTAGGTCTGATCCCAATTTCTAATTAAGGTATTCGAATGAAAATAATGTGTGCCTTTTCCTCTACCGGAGCACATTTGCCAGAGCTAGCATAGTTCTCAGAGCTCATGTAATCACAAATGTGATTGCTTGACTCTTTCGGGAACCGTCCCTCCTGGTTTTAGGAACTGTAGCCTCACTGACAGGTGAGAGGGCCCCAAGGCTGGAGCTAAGCAAGGAGGCCTTGGGAAAACAGGCCACTGAGGAGACAAAACCTGTCCCCCTGGCAGAGGTGCAGCCCCTGCCTCCCTCACATCACCCTGCTTGGCCCTGAAGGATGGCTGGTTAGTCAATGATCGGTAAGACCCCTCGATGGCAGGAGCAACCTAAGATAAGCACAGTTACATGGGGCCATCAGGGAAGGACTTGGAGGACACAGAGAAAGGGCAAAAGACCCTCACACCTCAGTTTTGATATGGCTGGAGTCCTCATTCTATCTGAAAGAAGTCTCCTTATCTCTTGGCTGCTCTGCTCCGCCCATCTGGTTCAGGCTTGAAACAATACTAGAGGTGGCCCTAAACTGGATCAGGTGGTTCCTAGAAGAAATCAGGCCTAGAAGTAAATTCTTTGAAGCGTGCTTTGTTTTTCCCTCAAAGCTATGATAACTGGCTCATGCTGGGAAGGAAATTTACATTATTCATAGACCCTGATCCTAAACCATTTGGCACTCTTATGTTTACTCATTTAGACCCATGCAAATCAGTGTGTTCCTGCCCTTTGTCTTCTTCAAAACGTCAGCTATTCTGTGTACACATTAGCATATTGATGTAATGAGATTACCTGTACATTCCTACTACCTAGCCCCACTGATAACCCTTTAAATAAAAGCCATTGTGCACAGGTTCTCAGGGCATTCTCCACTAGAGGGAATAGCTGCACCCTTTCCCTGGCAGACTGAGAAAGTGTCTGGAATGGTTTATTTTTTATTTCCCCACCCATGACGACCCAGAGCGGCTCTGAGGGACAGGGTCTGCTTCTACCTCATGACTCAACCTAAGTTAAAACCCATATTCATTGTTACAAGATTATATGTGTTTTCTTAATATTTTGAATTAAACATTTAGCATCCAGTTGATTGGACTGTATTTTGTGTAATCACATTTCAAAATGTAATGTGGCAGTTTTCAGGACAATTGGTAAATCTGAAGTTACTGTCATTGCTGACCTACTATACTCTGGGTAGAAGTATGTGATGTCTACAAATGTTTGTTCAATCACATTCTTTCCTTGTGGGTATTGCTCTGATACTAACCTGGAACTCAGTTTATCAGAAGCAATTGATTTGCAGGCCCAGCTGCTTCAAAAACCTTGGTTTTGTTTCATTTACTTAATTTAAATAACCCTTAAAGTATGAATTTTCATAAAGATGAAAATTATGCCTTATGCTGTCTTATTCTGAGTGTATAATGTGTGTGTGTGATCCAAAACATAAAGCTTTAAAAACTGGTTCTTTTTCATATAATCACTCAATTACATCTCTTTCCACGATTTGAGGATATCTGTGTACATGTCTCTTCCTCTTTTTCAAGACTTGCAAATATTGAGGTCATTAAAGGTGTGATTTTCTTTATTTTTTAGTATACTCTGTGTTTGAGGATAAAAACTTTTATTTATATCATGGAATCATAAGAAGATATCACAAAAGACAAGTACGTTTTAAAATATGCTGAGAAAAAAAAAGATCATTTTGATTTCATACTAACATTTAACATTTGTGGACAGAGGGCTTGCACTCCCTTTAGACCAACAAGGTTCATGCTGTGAAAGGATGTGAGTGGTTTGATTTTCAGAATAATCATATTAATAAGCCCTTCTCTCTTTTGTAAATGATACACTAACCTGACTGGGGAGGTTTTATGTGGTAAGTTCTTAAAACACTTAAGTGACTTAAGAAACTCAGAAAGTAGCTCAATTTGTGACTTGACTTCTTGCAGGAATTCTCTACAGAAAACAAAGAGATTGAGCAACGCTTCTCTCCTGGCAGACCAGTAAATTGGAAGATGAGGGAATCTATTTCAAACATCTGGTTCTACCCAAGACCCTTGGAAAACTCAGGGAACTCTTTTCTACTCACTGTTAACAGTTTAGTCAACCTTCTGAGACTTGGGAAGCAACTATGCAAAGCCATCCACTGTAGTCACAAACATGAAGATTATGATGTTAACCACAATCTTCATTTACCTACTGTGCTTAAAGAATCATTGCTAGCACAAAGCCTTAACTACTATACTCCTCAGTGAGGAAGGGGACAGATGTTGGCTAAGCTTGTGAAAAATGGTGAGGGTGACATGTATCTAAAACAATTCAATGCAGGATTCATTTGGTTCCACTTCTTAGCTTTGGGTTTCTTTCACAATGATAAACACTTAAAGAGTTTGATAACCTAGATGGCCACTGGAATTGCATGCATTGCATGTATTTTGTTATATTGATTCATTGAGAGGAATGTGATGTAGGAGAGAGTAAGGGGTGGAATGTGGGGGAAATCTTATCAAAGTTTCTAACACCTGGTAGGGAAATAGCTCTGGAGCTCTGGTCTCAGTTTTTATCCTGGCACTGTCTTTATCTATATAGTGTTAGATAAATCAACTTGATTTCCAAGCTCCTGTCCCCTCAATTATAAAACAGATAAGTATCCCTACCTATCCCCACCTCTTATAGTACTTAGTAGTATTCAAATAAAAAGAGATGAATTTAAAAAAGTTTTGGACTAATAAAATGAGTCATTATGGGGGAAAGATATGGCTTTAGAAAAAGAACTAGTAAACAACATAATTCACTTATTAATTTACTCAGCAAAAATGATAGCATGGAAACAATTTTTAAAATTACTGTAGCATAGTACTGTAGGAAATGAACACACAGGTTACTGGAGAATTTACAAAGGTAAGAGCACATCTATAGAAACACTGCCCTATCCTGGCTGGTGTGGCTCAGTGGACTGAGTGCCGGCCTGCAAAACAAAGGGTCACCAGTTTGATTCCCAGTCAGGGCACATGCTTGGGTTGCAGGCCAGGTCCCCAGTAGGGGGGCATGAGAGAGGCAACCACACATTGATGTATCTCTCCTTCTCTTTCTCCTTCCCTTCCTTTCTCTCTAAAAATAAATAAATAAAATCTTTAAAAAAAAAAGAAAGAAAGAAACACTGCCCTAGAAATGTAATAGAATAGTATATAAATAGCTGCCCTGAACTCCCACTAAATTTGAATTCTCTGGGTAGATTCCCACATAGACATGGAATCCCATTATCCCTTAATTTTCAAGATTTAAAATGATTCATAAACTCGTTCTGCTCCACTTCCCTCACACACATCCAAGTGAGAGCTGACTAAATGCAGACAGTAGTTTGGAAATATAAGCCATGTTTTAGACTACTGAGTTAACCTCCTTTTTATTGTCCAGGGATGCATAGGCGGACATCCTTCAGAGTTGCTGTTTGGAGACAAGTGACAATTGATTCTGATGGCTGAGGCTGCTCAAGGGAATACAGTGACTGTAAAAAAATCAGCCAATTTCTTAGTTCTTGTTCAGGGAAAGGAACAGCTTGCCTTCCAAAGGCTTCCTGAATCAGAGCACATTCTTGATTAACCCTCTCATGACCTGCAAAATCATCTATTGAGAAGAACTTCATGTTCTGTATCAGGATTTTGGTAGTAAGCTAAATTCAGAACATTCGCAGAGGCCATCCCAGATTTGAAAGAGAATTGAAAAGAAGCAAGCCTTATCCATATATATTCCCACAAGGATGAGTTGGACATTCATCTTTTGTGTTGATTTCTATATCCTTAGCAACTTGAGGCATGACAGATGCTTAGCCAATATTTTTTGAATGAATGCATGTATCTAAAAATGGGAAAGAAAATAACTATAGTGTAACATCATCAACTGAAAGATGACCAACTTAGGAATCAGAAAAGCTTAATGTCAGAGAATTATGAAAAATAAAATAATTAACTTATTAATTTATTCAGGGAAAATAATAGTATGGAAACAATTTTTAAAATTACTATAGCATAGTACTGTAGGAAGTACACAGAGAGTAGCACACAGAGTTCTGATGCTAACATTGGTCAGTCTCCTTTCCTTTCCAAAGAATTCTCACCGTCTTTAAAATGGGAGGGCTATACTGTTATTTCAGTTTTTAGGTTCTACCATAAGTCATCTAGCATATGCATGGTTCTGTTTAAGATTGCTTTAAGGGCAATCTCTCCCTCTGGGGAACCTTCCCACGCCTTTCTCATCCCTCACTTCTGTCCCAGGCATCTCACCTTTGCCTTTCTCTCTCCTGAACTTCAAGCACCTTCCTTCTGCCTCTGCAACTTGTTTCCTGAACCTACGCAGCCCAGCTGGCTCACTTCTACTATCTCAGTAACCTTCTAAAAAATTTTTCTCTCATTAAAAAAATAGCTATAAAAAAAAAAGCCTTACTGTTTCCCAAAGTATGATGTAAATTTTTCTCAGGCAAAATTATGCCACTGAAATTCCTGAACATTTTAAACTTAGACTTGCTGTCCAATCTTTCTTGCCTGAAAGATATTATAGATTGGCCTCTTGTTAGCATGGGCAGAGAGTGCAGAAGCTCTGCTCTCAATGATAGACGTGGTCCCACTGGCACAGCGTAAGGAGAGAGTATCTCACCCAAGCTTAAAGTTTCTTGTAATTTGTCTTACAAAGCCTTGTGCAATTCAACCCCAACCCTACCAGTCTAACTACTACATTTTATTATATTTTTGTGGGCAAACTCCTCTCTTCATGCTCCCCAAAGCATTATTTATATGCTGGTTGCTAAGCATTTTCTTGAGTTGTTTGTTCACCTGCTCTTGCATCCTGTCTTTCTCCCTTCCTTCTTCTCCCTTGTCAGTCCAGAAAGAGACATGGAATATGTCAAAGATTATGCAGAGTTAGTGACTAAGGAAAATCAAAAGCCCTGAACTGCTAACTCCCAGGCTTCCAACAACAAATGTGTTCCCCATGTTCCTCCACCCCTGGGTGTTATTTCCAATTTACACATGATTGCATACTCTTTTCCACTCTGTCTCCTTCTCCCTGTGAGCTCTCTAGTCCATACATCCATGCAGGTGCTGGTATGTCTCTTTTCCCCAGCATCCATATGGCAAGGATAAGTCTTGGTCTTTCCTCTGCTTTTCTTGAAATTCTTTCACTCTTAGGACTTTTCTCCCCTTCTGTAACCAGGCTAGAAATTCTTTGAAGGCAAGGATAAAGTAGGAGTGTGTTCAAATGCAAATAAAAGAACACTGACTGCTTATCCTTTAAATAAAGAGGTAGTTTGTTTTTCCAAATTTCAGGAAGTCCATAGGTAAGTTGTTGCCGGAGTATTTTCTCTGTTCAGTTTTACATGGCTCCAGGGAATCTGATTCTTTCTATCTTTCTGTCTTACCATTTTAATGTGTTGGTTTTTATCACTTTGCTTGTGGTCCAGTGGTGGCAAGAGGACAATAAGAACTCCAGACATAATATCCACAAGGCTAGAGGAAGAACCAGGTCAGTCTGTCTCTCTCTCTCCAGAACAGTGTCCCCACCCCCAGAACTGTCCCCAGAAAAATGCCTGCCTGTTTCATTGTTAACATGGTCATTTCTACTTTGAAAGAGGTTGGGAGATTAGGGAACAAAATTGATCCCTTTATCTATGATGGTTAATAGGTTATTGTTTTTGACTGGACTTCTCACCACTGTTAGCATAACCAGCAATCTATCAGCAAAAAAATAAGGGGGAATGGAAACTTGAACAATCATATCCAAAATGACCTTTCCAGTTGGGCCTGTCTCTGTTCTCCATTAAGTATCCTCCTATGAGCACCCTCCACAGAATTGAACTGGCCCACATGAGAGTGAATACCTTGCATAAAACCTTTGGTGATTTCTCTAATAAGATGTGTTAAGTCCATCAATTTTTGCTTGAATAACATTTGTCCTACTCTTCTCTCTATTTGTAAGGTATATGAAGACAAAAGTGCTGTCTTACCTCTGTCATTAAATTTATGATTTTGGATGAGTTACTTGACTTCACAAAAATTCCATTTCCTCCTGTCCAAATGAGAATGTTTGCAAACCTAGATCATAGGGTCATGGGGTTGTATGACCACAGATTATGTCAATGATACAAAGCACTTAGAATGGTATGTAACACATAGACAAACTCAATGATCACCAGTCCCTTTGCTATGATTAATACTACTTCTGTTAAACTCTCTGGCCCTCATTTTCCCCATTGGTACTGGGGAATTAAACAAGGTTATTTTTAAGGCTTCCTTCTACTGCTTTCACATATTATTCTTTAAAAAATTCTAGAGAACATTTCACATAATCGAGTCTCAATAAATACTATTTGTGAAATTGAATTGGCTTGTCTAAATGATAAACCAAATAATCAGTAGAACTGTATTGTGTATAAACTCTGACAGAATTGAGTTTCAAACTTTAAATGGTTTCCTATTTCGTCTGCTTATTGGGTGGAAACAAATTCATAATCATTTGAGAGAGAAAAGAATTTTTAAAGGAAACAATCTGTGGTTCGACTCCTGAGGTTCTTCTTGCTGTTACAGATTGCTAGCTACAACAGGCAGACAGAAAACGGACCAGTTTTCAGCTCCAAATTGAAGAGCAAATTGATTTCTGGGACTCGGAAATTCTTTCCATCATCTCAAAGGCTTGTATACACTCAAGCCACTGACAGCGGGCTTTCTCAGTCAAAGTTGACATGTCATGAATGGAGTTGTCCTGTCTGTGACATTCCTCTTTATTTGCAGCACTTATAATGATACTGTCCAATTTTTCCTATATGTTTGCTCCCCACAGAAGTGTGAATTAATTTGCCAATTGCAATGCCAACTGGCACTGTCAAACTCCATCTAGTTTTCATGTGCAAATAAAACGCCACTCAAAAGTTATATTCTTAAGCCCTTGATGTTAAACCGATGTCTTCTCAATACAGGCTGTGCATATATTGTTGTGACCAGGTAATGTGAAAGATGTAACAGCAGGAAGTTGAATCCACTGTAGGGGACTGAGGTGGAACACAATCAATCCACAAAGAGAAAGTTTACATTCAATAAAGCAGCAGATTGGGATGAAAATATGGTTACAGGTCAGAGGAGAATGTGGTGTGCTGAGTTATCACCATTGAGAAAGAGGCCAGCTGATACCCAAATACCAGGTGTTTTGTGTGCATGTGTGTTCATATATGTGAATCACTTCATTCTTTGCTGGAAGACAAACAAGACCTGCATTATCTTCTCACGAAAATTTACTTGTCATTACATGCTTGGTCTGAATTGAACGCTTGAGTTGAAGTCATCTATATACAATATCCATAAATGTTTAAGCCTGCTGCATGCTCTTATGGATCTGAAGCAAATAAAATGACTATTTTTCCAGCAGGTACCACTCAAGCCCTCAAAGAGCAGGCGATCAAAACGGCATGTTTTCTTCCTCATTCTCTGTTTTCCAATCTTTATTACATGTTAGCTTTATGAACATGTTCTTCTCCATTACCATGTTAATAGCCAGTTTCTCTCTTCTGTTGAGTTGTTTGATTTCACTCAGCTATGGACAGTTCTCTATAAGAGGGGGTGAGCCTCTCAATCCTGTGATCTCAGAACTCTGTGCATCAGTTTCCCCCAGTGCACACTGGGTGTGCCCTAAATTTGAGAATGTAGACTGCCCCTCCACTAATCATATTGCCAAATGGAGTTTTCTCTAATTCATTTAATCACTCAGCTGTAATTGAATCCTGATTGGAAGCTGGGTGGGTTTCTATCCAGAATTATTTCCCTTTTTCAGCTCAGAGGGTGGTAAAGTTATCATTTCTTCTCTCAGCAGGCCTAGGACGGTCTTCACTTGGTTTTGTCTTCCCTGCTCTGTGATATTTTCCAGACTTGGAGGAGTTATAGCATGAAGACTGTAGTCATCATTATCCTGGGGTATTTCTTCAGGTGCCCTCTCTCTGCATCATCATGTACACCTTCTAGCAAAGCATACGATCCATCCTAAGAGATCCCTAAAAATGTTTGACTAAACTATGCATACATGAATCCTATTTTTACCTAAACTGGTTACAAACAGTTTGAGAGTCCAAGCAAATGACCCTCCAAATCTTCTCCCCAAGCTACTTGTAGAGGTAGCACCTAGAGCAGTGGTATCAAATATGGTCCTCAGACTGACAGCATCAGCATCACCTGAGAGTCTGTTAGAAATGCAAATTTAGAAGCTTCACTCAAAACTCACTGAATGAGAATCTCTTAACATGGGACCAGAAATAGGTGTTTTAACAAGTCCTCCAGGTGAAATATGCATGATAAGCACTGACCTAAATCTTTTGTTAAAAGCTCAGATTCCTGGGCCTGATCTTCTACTTAGTAAATAAGAACCTTATTGAGGTAAGACCTAGACAGGTAGATAGGTAAATTAGATAGATGGGTAGGTAGGTAGGTAGATGTGTACATATGTGTGTATTCATAAATGCAAATTTTTATTTTGAAATAATTTTAGATTTATAGATGAATTGTAAAAAAATAGAATTCCCATATACTCCTCTCCTAGTTTTAAGTTACAAATATAAATACCTTAAATAAGCAATGTACACTTATCAAACTGAAAAATTAACAATGAAAAAAGACTATTAAGTAAACTACAGAATTTATTTGTATTTCAACAGTTTTTATGCAAATGTTCTTTTTTTTCAAATGTCCCAAGATTCAATTCAGTTTTTAGTATCTTAGTCTTTTATTTAATGATCTTGAGAGTTTTGAGAATCACAAGTCATGCATTTCCTTAGAATGTCCCTCAATTTGGATTTTTCTAATATTTTCTCATGATTAGATGAGGGTTATGAATTTGGGGGAAATAAAACACAAATGGGGTACCCTTATCATCATATCATATGATGGGACTCATAAAATCAACATGACTTACCATTAGTGATCTTAACTCAGTGATTCAGTTAAAGTAGTGTCTGCCAGATCTCTCCACTGTTAAGTTACTCTTTCTTTTTAATATATCCTTTTGAAGTAAGTCACTATGTCTAGCCTAGACCAAGGGGAGGGGAATTAATCCCTATCTCTTCAAAGGAAGAGTTATCAAAGAAATTGTAGGCATATGTTAAAACCACCAGAATAACTAGTAAACATTTTGGGGAAGATAAATGTTCAGTATTTCCTGACAGTTTCCCATAGTAATATCAGCGTTCACCAGTGGATCTTGTGTGCAGCAATTATCATAATGTTCTAATGGTGATATGCCATTTTCCTCTTTCCTTCTACATTTATTATTTGGAATTTTTCTGAAAGTTACATTCTTTCCTTCTCTGTTATTTGTTTACTCATTTAGGTATATCAGTATGGATTCATAAGTGTATGTTGTATTCTTTGAATAATCATTCAATACCATGGTTATTTAATTTGTTGTTCATATTGTCTGAGCTTTGTTCATTGGATACTCTTTTGGGTGGTTCCTCTGACCTTTGGCATACTCAATGTACTGTGTGTGTGTGTGTGTGTGTGTGTGTGTGTGTGTGTGTGTGTGTGTGTACTTCTTGCTTCCTGACACTGAAGTCTCATCTTGTGTGTGCCCTGTCCCAGCCTTAAGATAAGCCATTTCTTTAAAGGGATCTGTTGGGGTTTTTTTGTTTGTTTTTGTTTTTTTGTTATTGATTGAAAGATGATATTTCAAAACCAACATCCACATCCAGGTACTAGGTGTGTTGGGTTCTATGAGGTGTCATTCTTTCTAGACTTTCTCAGTGGATAGTGCTGAGTTATGTCCATATCTATACTAGCTCTTGTGTGCAAGTTTTCTCTCTCTTTCTCTCTCAAACATGAGTTTACACTGATATTTCTGACTCTAGAATCACATGGTTCATCCTAGCCTTATTCTTTTGCTTATGTATAATTCTTTCTCTAACAGCGAGAAATCTGGCTCTCATTATCTACAACTTATTTACTGTTTTGTTCAAATACGGAAGGAAAATGTAGAAATGCTAAATCATATCCCTGTGAAAAATTTATAAATCAAAGAGCTATTTTATGTACACTGTTTTTTGTCTTTAGTCTTGCTTCAAGTTTCAAGTCAAACATTATTTTTTCAAGTTATTAAGGTCAACTCCTTTATTACTCATGTCCTTCAGTGAAATTTCCTCATACATTTGTGATACAGTTAGGTTTTATTTGTCACAGTCTGCATTCCAATCTAGGATCCTTTGATATGCTGATTGATTTCTCTTAAATTTGCAAACAGTAAAGCTGAATTATTGTGGTGTATTCTTAAGGTCTTAATAAGCATATGGATTCATGTGTCTACTATCACAGTATCATACAGAACATTTCCATAACCCAGAATTCCCTTGTGTGGTCCCCTTTAGTCAATCCCTCCTTTCTCCCCCAACCCCTGGCATCCATTTATTTACTTTCTACAGCTATGGTTTTGTTTTTGTTTATGTTTTTTTCAGAATGTCATATAAATAGAATACTACAATATGCAGTCTTTTTTATTTGATTTATTTCATTTGGCAAAATGTATTTAACATTTACTCATGTTATTCTATCAATCAGTAGTTCCTTTTGCTGCTGTGTCTTTTGTCGTTTGGATGTACCATCATTTGTTTATCCATTCACCTGTTGACAGATGTTTTAGGTGTTTCCAGTTTGAATGATTATGAATAAAGTTGCTATAAACACTTGTATAAAAATAAATTTTCAATGAACTTAGATAAATACCTAGAATCAGAGTTTCTGCTTGGTATGTTAATTCTATATTTAACATTTTTGGAATGCCAAAGTTTTTTCCAAGGTGGCTGTACTACTATGCATTCCCAACAGCAATGAACAAGCATTTCTATTTGTCTGCATCTTACCCAGTGTTTGGTATTGTTAGCTTCAAAAAAAATCAAAATGCTATTTTAACAAGTATATAGTGATTTATCATTGTGTTTTAATTAACATTTCCTTAATGACTGATAGTGAGCATCTTTTATGTTTACTTGCCATCTCTCTATCTTTTTTTATGTGTCTATTCAGGTGTTCTGCCCATTTTCATGTTTTTTTTTTCTTTTTTCTTTTATTGCGGAGTTAAAGAGTTCTTTATCTATTATGGATACAAGTCATTCATTAGATATATAATCCTCCCCACTGCCTGCCAAGCCTCTGGCTTGTGTTTTTATTTTCTTAATGCTATTTTTCTAGTAGAACAGACATTTTAAATTTTTATAAAATCCAATTTATAATTTTTTTATTTATGGATTATGCTTTTGTTGTCATATCCAAAAATTCATTGCCAAACCTAAAATTATACAGATTTTCCACTTCTAAAAGTTTTTTAGTTTCAGACTTTACACCTAGGTCTATCATCTATTTGGAGTTAATTTTTGGATATAGTGTGAGGTATATGTCAAGATTCATTATTTCTGCTTATGGATCTCCAATTGTTTCAGCATCATTTGTGGAAAAGACTGCCCTTTCTCCATTGATTGCATTTACACCTTTGACAACACTCAGTTGGCTTCATTTATGTTGGTCTAATTCTAATCCTCTTTTCTGTTCCACTGATCTATAAGTATCCATCATTTTACAAATCCCATACTGCCTTGATTATGGTAACTTGATAGTAAGTTTTATACTTGGGATGAATTCTCCAGTTTTATTTTTCTTTTTCAGAGCTATTTCTATTATTCTGGTTTCTTTTGTTTTTCTGCATAAGTGTTAGAATTAACTGTTGATATATTTTTAAAAACTTGAAATTTTGATTGGGATTGCATTGAATCTATACATAAAATGGAATTTATTTAAATTATTTTTTAAAATTTTGTTTGACCATATTTTAAAGTTTTCAACATACAGATCCTAGACATATTTTGTTAGACTTATAAATAGGCACCGCATTTTGGGTAACATTGTTATTGACATTGTTTTTAGTTTAAAATTCCAATCGTTCATGTTGATATTTAGATATATGATTGTCTTTTATATTTTGAAATCCCACAGCTTTTCTTAACTCACTTTTTATTTCTAAGAGATTTGGGGCAGTTTCTTGAGGGGGATTGCTGTGCATACAATCCTGTCATGTGCAAGTGGAGACACTTACATTTTTTTATTCTGCAATCTGTATGCTTTTTGTTTCTTTTCTCTCCCCAACCCTCTAACAAGAATGTCTAGTGAAATGCTTAATAGGAATGATAAAAAGAAAATTTTGGTTTGTGACATCTCACTATTATGTTGTTTGTTGTAATGTTTTTATCGATGCCTATTATTAGGCTAAGAAATTTCTCCTCTAATCCAAATTTACAGTTTTTATCATAATGTATGTTGAATTTTGTTAAGTACCCTTTTTGCATGTATTGAGGTGATTATGTATTTTTTAAATTTAATCTGATTATATACAAATTATGATTGATTTTTGAATAATGAACCAGACTTGTGTTCCTTGGATGAAATCCACTTGTTTATGGTGCATTATCCTTCTTTATATATTGTATTTGTTTTGGTGATTTTGCAGGGTATTTTTGCAAGTATGGTCATAAATAATATTTCTTTATATATTTTGTAATATCTTTATCTGACTTGGGTATTAGAGTAATACATAGACCTTATGAAATGAATTATTTTTTTCTCCTTTTCTATTCTGGAAGAGATTGTGGTGATTATATTTTATTTATTAACTGTTTGGTGGAATTCATCAGTGAAAACATCTGAGCCTGAATATTTTATTTATGAAAGTTTTTTTAAACTGAGAATTTAGTAGTTTAATATATATAAAATTTTAGTTTATTCTTTATTCAGTTTTGGTAGTTGGTGACTTTCAAGGAATTCTTCCATTTCATTTAAGTCACTGAATTTATTAGCATAAAGTTATTTATAGCATTTTTTTCTTATTTCTTGAAACAGAAGCTTAAGTTGCTTAGTAAATGGCAGCATATTTCCCTGTCTTGAAATTCTTGTTGTCAATTAATAGTATAACAGCTCTGAGAAATTTAGAGTAAACTAATTTTTTAATCCCCTTATCTTCTAGCATAAAGTAGGTAATACTATCTTACAAGATTTTAAATACGAAGTAACATACATAAAACAAGTGTAGCTTGAGTATCATATAGTACATTGTACATAAAAATGTGTTACTTTAAATTATGATTTATAATAGTTCTTAGTGGTGTTTCTGTCATTGTTTTATTTTTAGATTTATGTCATTAGCTCGAAGCTTTAAAAGTTAGGATGGGTATGAAGGAAACATAATAAAATCCTGGAATGCAAACTCTAGAAGTCACAGAGGTAAACATAAGCTTTACCTCTTCCTATTATTATTATTATAGTTTATTTATTGTCACTTCATTGTAGTGTATTACATTCATTTTAAAGACTTCCCACCCACTTTGCCAACCTCAACCTACACCCCGAGAATCAGTGATTGCCATCCATGGGCATAATTAACCATTGAGAAGTGCATTACAAAGAGAATGAGGCTGGGCCATAATGTGGAAGGTGCACCAAGTATGAACAATTACTCAGGACTCAGCATAATGTCTTAAGCCTTCCTCATTCAGCAGAATCACAAAGGAAGTGCTGTGCACTCCGAATTCAAAATATCCTCCTCCCCAGTTACTTTCACTGGTGTCATTAGTATCTTTGTAGGACCTTTATTGACACTTTGCTTTCTTTTCTTAAACAGGTGGGCTCTGCATTGCCCAGTCCGTCAGAATCCCCCAGGAGCGCAAAGACAGGACCATTGACTTTGATAGAATTATCAAACAGCTCTTGGATACCCCCAACTCCAGGGCCATCGTGATTTTTGCCAACGATGAGGATATAAAGTAAGGATGACTGGTGAAATTTGTCAATATGCATGTTGCTACTTTGAGAAACGAAAAGATCAGGATACCTGCAGAGAAAGGGGAAAAGAGGGAGCAAATAATCAAATCTTTAATCACATATTGGCAAAAGGTGTTTGTGTTTTTCTACCCCATGCAAGTAATTTTAGTGAACCATGAAAGCTGCAGTGTGCTGCTGTCCTCTCCTGGGCTTCCACCTGTTAGAAAAATAATGTCTTCAGTTCCTTATAAAAAGAGAAAACCACTAACCTTTTCTAGTTTCTTTTATTAAAAATATATCCAAATGTAACAGACTTTTATCCAGAAATGGTTCTTCTTAATGTAAAAGAAAAATGTCATAATTCTCATTGTATTGCTATAGCTTTAGTCTCAATATGTTCAAAATCATGCTTGTTATAGCTACACATTCTCAATCTAATTTTTCCTCTCCTTTTCCTTATCTTGATCCTTCTTGGAATAAAAAATCTGATTGCAGCCATTCTTGGAGTAAAAAATCTGATGTGGCTCAGTTGGTTGGAGCATAGTCCCATAAACCAAAAGGCCATGGGTTTGATCCCATCAGGGCACACAATTAGGTTGTGGGTTCACTGTAAGAGGCAACTGATGGATGCTTCTCTCTCACATCGATGCCTCTCTCCTGCTCTCTCTTCCTCCTTTCCCCTCTCTCTAAAAATCAATAAGCATGTCCTTAGGTGAAGATAAAAAAGGAATCTTGCTGTAACCTTGATCTTCCTTTTTTGCTCGTTTGTTACTTTCTTGGCCAAGCCGTATAGAGCTAACCTCTAAAATGTTTCTAGAACATAAACAACCCCTGCTTTTTTTTTCTGACCACTACCACCCTGGTCCAGAATCCCCTCCCTGCCTCCCTAACTCCCTTCTTTCCTTCCTTCCTTCCATTTTATTTTTCGAGTAAAAGCAATTATGACTGGTAAACTCAAAAAATATAAAAAGACTTGGGTAAAAGAAAAATTTCATCAATCTCTTTTCCTAGTTGACTTCTTTCTAAATGTATTGTCTGATTACTGGTTTCTTATATATTCTTCTAAAGTATGTCTGTATCTTTATGCAAACTGCTATATACCATGTATACATCTTCATTTGGTCCCTGCTTGCCTTCACTTATCACTTTATTTTGGGGTCCCTGAATGTCAATACCTATACATCTATTGTTAATAGTAGCTATGCAGAATTTAATTTCTTATTTGTACTATAATTTATCCAACTGCTTCCTTATTGATTGAGAATTAAGTTTGATTACAGATATTTGCAATTATAAATAATGCTGCAATAAACTTCCTTTTTTCATAAATCTGTGTGCAAAAGTACAAATATACACATATATGACTATGTAACATATATATGAGAATATATAATATCAATATAATACAAATGTATAATATACAAATATATTTTTATATGTATATTATATATATTAATAAAATTTTAGTAAAGAAATTTGCAGGACAAAGCATGTACCTTCTTTAAAAAATATTAATATTTTCTTATAAAGTGGTTGTGAAAGTTATACTTATGCCAATGTGAAAGAGTTGCATTGGTTTTATTAAATGTTTGTGTTATAGTGTAAAATAATACATCATTCAATTTGAAGGTTACTGTATTTTATCAAGGGTAAAGTAAACGAGTGGATCAAAAAATTATGGTACCTGGAAGAGGCAAGATAGTGGAGGAGTGAATGGAAGTCACACTGACCTCTTCCCAGGACCGATCTGGAATTATAACTAAATTGTGGAGAAATCATCTGGAATGAACAAATGAAAAATAGCGAGAGAGAAGCCTTATAACCCCAGATACACAGAAGAATCAGCTTTAGCACAACCTGACTGGTAAGCAGTGCAGTGGAGACTCAAGAAGGCTGGTTAGGCACCCACGCTGGGCACCCGTGGGTGGCAGCACCAGAGGGATATTTAAACAGCCAGTCGGATCCCCTTGAGAAAGGTGGGGTCTAAACCATAAATGGGGATCCCCAGCCTATAGCACCAGAACCCAAAAAGTACACAGATAACAGCCAGCTGTGTAAAGTGGCAGGGATGCCTTCTGCCAGAGATGGGCAGCTGGAGATGCAAAGAGCTATTTAAATGGCCAAAGCATAAATTTTTATTTGCAGCTACTTAACCTGGGCTCCGGCAAAGGCATGGGCAGAGTGGGCTAGAGACACCTGAGGAGAAACAGGGGAAGGAAATCAGCAACATTGAGAGGAAAAACAAACCAATAGTAATGAGAGGGAAGGAGGGAGGTAGGGTAATGGGGAAAAGAAGGGGAAGGGACAAGTCAGAGAATATGTATAAAAGACCCATGGACAAAACCAAAGTGGGGAAGGATTGAGGGTAGGAAGTGGGGGTGGAGGGGCAGGGGAAAATGGTGGTGGGAAAACAGAGACAAACATATTTGAACAATAAAAAACGAAACACAAAAACTATGCTACCTTTATGCAATAGAATGCTATGCAGCAGAAAGAAAGAAGGAGCTCCTGCCCTTCAAGACATCATGGATGGAATTCGAGAGCATTATGCTAAGTGAAATAAGCCAGATGGTGAAAGGCAAATACCATATGATCTCATCTATAAGTGGAAGTTAATCAACAAAACAAACAAATGAGCAAAACATAACTAGAGACATTGAAATAAAAAACAAATGGACAGTAACCAGAGGGGAGTGAGGGTAACGGGGAAAAGAAGGGGAAGGTTCATCAATGAACATATACAAAGGACCAACACATGGACAAAGCCAAAGGTGGGTGGGATTGAGGGTGGGAGGTGGGGGTGGGTGGGGCAGGGGAAAGTGGTGGTGGAAAAATGGAGACAACTGTAATTGAACAACAATAAAAAAAAATGGTAAAGTGTAAGGGCCCAGCCTATTTATTCCATTCTGCTTAAATTATTGTATATTCATCATGGCCAGCCTCCCATTCTGTCTCTCCCCTGCACGTGAATCCTACATGCTACCTCTGAATTCATCCTTCTTGCCGGTGTTAAGCTCTGATCTTGGTTGGCAGGATTGTTTAATGCACAAAGAATTATACCTGGAGTTGGGACAACTGAAGTGTTTAATGCTACTTATAGGAGCAGTGTCTCACCTTGAGTAAGTGCCCTTCCCCCTGTCCTGCTTCCCAAGTTCTTGAGGTCCCAGTTCTCCCATCAATACAATGAAGACCCTTTTGAGCTGTTTTTATGGTGATTCTGCTTCATTCCACTCTCATCTTATTTCATTTCACACTCTCTCACCTTCTGTACACTGTAAGCATGGGGAAGCGGGGCATTTGTGTTTCCTCCCACCTAGGTCTCTGGACAGAGAAATACAAATACCATATGATTTCATTTACATGTGGGATCCAAGAACAAAAAATGAACAAACAAAATAGAAACAGATTCATAGATGCAGAGTATGGACTGATGGTTGCCAGAGAGGAGGGGATTTGGAGGACTGGGTGAAAATGGTGAAGGAATTAAGAACTACTGATTGGTATTTACAAAGTCATCAAGGGGATGTATAGTTCAGGATAGGGAATATAATCAATAATGGTGCCTCTTTTAACTTCCTTTCATATCCTCAGCCCCTATCACAGTGTTTAGCACATATGACAGTCCATAAATGACATTCAGTGGAAGCATAAAATGCCTGGTCTAATGCCCACTTTTTAACAATTTAAATACATGCTTGCCTTTCTAAAATTCATGACGACTTAAAATGTGGTTCTGTTTTAACATTTATGCCTCATCTTCACTCACCCAATTCTCCACCCAAAATGCATGACTCTGGTCCTCCAGCGTGTCCTAATCACTCCTCCACCATGGCCTTTGTTCATGGTGTTTCTTCTTTCCTTCTCTGTCTGTTGAAAGTGCATCTCTTCTTCAAGGTTTATTTCATACATGCTCTTCTCCATGGAAACTGTTTCTGATCACCCCTTAACTGTATAATTTATCTCCTTATAAAATGCTTAATCTGTTGCTCTTAGGGCATTTTCTTTCACACTTTGTGATTTAGTTATTTAAGAGAATTTTGTTTCCATAATATTACCCTTTTTGCTCCAGATTTTTTAATTTTTTATTGTTAAGTTATAATTGTCTTGTCGTTTCCCCCTTGCTCATCCCAACCCCATACCCTCCCCACTTCCACAGTCAATCCCCCCTCATTGTCCATGCCCATGAGTACCCTATTCATGTTGCTTTGCTTGCCCCTTCCACATCTTTCCCCCATTACCTCCTCCTCCCACCCCTCTAGTCACTGTCAGTTTGTTCTGTATTTCCAAGTCTCTGGTTCTGTTTTGCTCACTTGTTTGTATTGTTGATAAGGTTCCACTTATAGATGAGATCATATGGTATTTGTCTTTCACTGCCTGGCTTATTTTACTTAGCATAATACTCTCCAGTTCCATCCATTCTAATGCGAAGGGTAGGAGCTCCTTCTTTCCTTCTCGGGCATAGTATTCCATTGTGTAAATGTACCAGATTTTTTTGATCCACTCATTTACTGATGGGCACTTAGGTTTTTTCCGGCACTTGGCTATTGTAAATTGTGCTGCTGTGAACATTGGGGTGCATAGGTTCTTTTGAATTAGTGATTCAGGATTCTGAGGGAATAGTCCCAGCAATGGGATTGCTGGATTGAAAGGCAGTTTCATCTTTAGTTTTTTGAGGAAATTCTATCCTGTTTTCATCAGCAACTGCACAAGTCTGCATTCCCACTAACAATATACTAGGGTTGCCTTTTCTCCACAACCTCACCAACATTTGATTGTTGATTTTTAATGATGACCATTCTGACCTGTATGAAATGGTGTCTGATTGTTTTAATTTGCTTCTCTCTAATGGCTAGTGATGTTGAGCATTTTTTCATGTGTCTCTGGGCCCTGTGTGTGTCCTCCTTGGAGAAGTGTCTGCTCAGGTCCTTTGCTCATTTTTTAATTGGGTTATTTGTCTTTCTAGTGTGGAATTGTGCAAGTTCTTTATATATTTTGGAGTTCAAACCCTTGTCTGAGGTATCATTGGCAAATGTTTTCCCATATTTCCCATATTGTTGGTTTCCTTTCCATTTTGTTGATGTTTTCTTTAGCCATGTAGAAGCTTTTTAGTTTGATGTAGTTCCATTTGTTTATTCTTTCCTTTATATCCCTTTCCCTAGGGTTTGTAGTGGTGATAATATTGCTGCGTAGGATACCTGAAATTTCCCTGCCTGTGTTTTCCTCTAGGATTTTTACCATAAGATATATATATGTTATCCATCTTGAGTTTATTTTTGTATATGATGTAATCTGGTGCTCTAATTTCATTTTTTTGTGTGTGTTTGTCCAGATCTCCCAACACCGTTTAATTGAAGAGGCTATTTTTACTCCATTTTATGTTCCTGCCCTCTTTGTCAAATATTAACTGACCGTATTGACATGGGTTTATTTCTAGGCTCTCCATTCTGTTCCATTAGTCTATGTGCCTGTTTTTATGCCAACTCTACTGACACTTTTCTTAATCATCTCATAAATCTTTTTTATTCCTATTTTAAACATTTTAAAAATATATAATACATTTATAAATTATGGGTTCGTGTTTATTTTTAAATAAATTATACACAGCACATAAAAGTTTTACTGCAAATAGCAACAGTGATATGCCGGTTTTAATACTCTTGTTTTTGAGGTAGTGTGAGGTTTAATTTGGGATGAAAAAATGTATAAAGGCCTCTCAATAACTATGCTCATTCTTTTTGTCTTGGGGCTTATTTGTGTGTTTATGATTTTATACAGTGATTCATGGTATTGACAGAAATAATAGCTCTTGAACACAGTAATAGAGTTCAATACATATATAAGTTTATTCCAAAACATCATCTTAAAACACACTGATGTCTGAAGAGTTAATGACCTACAATGTTATGTTACTTATGTTTTCAGGAAATTTACACTGTAGATGGAAAATTTTGAGATTTCTTGAACATTAACTTCAAATACCTTGTCAGAGAGTAGCAGTGAGAAGGCATTAGTATCTAGATTTTGAAACTAAGATAGGTGCTAAATCAGTCATGTGTACTAATAATTTGGATTTTAGACAAGAGTGAATTATTTTTCTGGGACACTTTATTCTGATTTAAAAATAATATATGGCTAGTTTAAATTCATTGGAAAATGTGGAGTTTTTGCTATTACTCTTTAATGGAAGGAATCGTATGTTACTTTGCCCCTTGATTATCTAAAAAAATATTAAAGGTGAGAAAGAATAATCACAAACTAGGATTTTAGGTAATTCCTTTGAAGTTTACAACCCCAGCCCTGGCTGGTGTGGCTCAGTGGACTGAGCACTGGCCTGCAAATCAAAGGGTTACTGGTTTGATTCCCAATCAGGGCACATGCCTAGGTTGCAGGCCAGGTCCTCAGTTGAGGGTGTGTGAGAGGAAACCGATTGATGTTTCTCTCCTTCTCTTTCTCCCTCCCTTCCCCTCTGTCTAAGAATAAATAACTAAATTTTTTTTAAAAAACTTGCAATCGCAACATTCAGAGATAACCACAAATAAAATTTTAGTTTAATGTTTGTAATAATGTCTTTTTAAACATACATAATTTTTCCCCAACAGTATCCAGATCACATTGAATTTTATATTTTACTTTTTGCAATCCACATTTCACTTTTAATAACGTATTTTAAAATGGTTTAAACTTATTTATATCAATAAATAACCCCACAGTTTTACATAAATACACTCAAGTGAATGTTTACTTCTTGTATTTATGTCAGTTTCATCTTTCCTTTCTTATTCCACTTGGTTTCTCCCCATCTCTTCATCATCTTCAGAATTAATCAGCACCTACTCAACGGATAGTTGTTAATAACATATTTTTCTCATACATGTATTTCTATTTATTTAAGATAAAAAATTCACCATTTTTTCCACCTCTTCAACCCCTGCTTTTAGTGTCCATATTTTTCTGTGTTCTTAATGAATGACACTATATTTTTAATTGCCTATATACCCAAATGCAGGGAATTTTTGGCCAGCTTTAATTATATAAGAATTGAACGGTCTTTTGCAGTTTTTTTAATTTAACTTTTCTTTTATAAAAACACCTTGTGGAAATTACACAAAGTATACTTTTAATTGCTTCCCATCCATTTTTGGATGTACTGTTGCTTAACCCATTCCTTGTTGTTCTGAATTCAGGTTGTCTCCACTAATGAACATGCACTTTTGGCAGCACATTCAATTATTTCCTTTGGCTAGATCAGTAGAAACAGTACCTCTAGATCAACTATAAATACTTAATTGTGTTTTATTTTTAATAAAAGCTAATAAATTCTTTTTTTAATATGACTAAAGCAATTTTGATTCAAAACATTGGTCTCCTGTCCCATTCTTCTAAATTCTTTGTTCTCTTTGAGTGACAATTTTTATAATAGCTTAATTCTTTAAGCTGTTTCTCCAAGTCTTTCTGCATAATATACCTATACTATAATTTGTGAATTATTAATTTTAAATATTATTTATTCATTCATTTTATGTTAGGTAGAATTTAGCACAATTTGTTCTCCCTTATCTTCCCAACATTGCTCTATCAGATTGTCATTTAATATAAATCAGTGTTTACATTATTGTTCACATATAAGATAAACTATGAGTTTCATTACTTTTCTTGGGTACTTTCCTCCTGAAATCTCCATCTTTCTTTTCTTTATGTTTCTGTGTTTTAACATTTTTATTCATTGTTTATTTCCTCATTTTGCTGGAGCCATCCTCCAATAACTTACTCGCAAAGGGCAAATTGAAGAAAAAACATTTTTGCCTTTTCTGCCTAAAAATGTTCTTATTCTGCCTCCACACTTAATTAGTAGTTGAGAATGTAAGGTCTGGACTCATATTTATTTTTAAATACCTTATACCTGATACAAAAATTATACAGCAAACAGCTGTGGTAACTACTGAGTTGCAGGACTAGAAATTTGCAGGGAGTTGAGTTTCTAATTTTGGACAGAAGAATCTTTAATAGTCACTGATCATGCTAATTCAATTTGCACTGGAATTCCTTATGTGTTGCATCTTAGAATTCTAGATTATAAAATAATTCTTTCTCAGAATTCATGAGACATTGCTCATCATTCATTACTTTATTGCCTCTGCTTATTTCTTGCATGTGTCCTGATTTTCCCTTGAAAGTTTTTTTTATTATGCAAAAGAAAAACTCTTTTTTTTTTACATTTTATTTTTAAACCATGTTTATTCTATTACAAGTGTCTCAGTTTTTCCCCCTTTGCCCTCCACCACCCATCCCAATCCACCGCCCTCTCCCACAGTCAATTCCCACTCTGTTGTCCATGTCCATGGGTCCTTCATACCTGTTCTTTGTCTAGTCCCTTCTCCTACTTTCTGCCCTTGTCCTCCCTCCCTATCCCCTCTGGTTACTTTTAGTCTGCTCCATGTAGCCATGCCTGTGGTTTATTTTGTTCATTGGTTTAATTTGTTGAACACATTCCACTTATAGGTGAGATCATATGGTATTTGTCTTTCACTAACTGGCTTATTTCACTTCGCATAATATTCTCCATTTCTATCCATGTTGTTGCAAAAAGTAGGAGTACCTTCCTTCTTTATTTTTTTTAAATGCAGATGGATTTTATTTATTTATTTTTTAAATTTCAAGATCCATTATAAAATATTAAAAAATGTAAATCCATTATAAAGTCTCAGCAATTAAAACAACATGACACCAGCACAGAAATAATCAAGTAGATCAATGAAATAAAATGGGCTTTCTAGAAACAAAAATATATATATATATATATGTCTAACATTGTTATATATGATTAAATTGATATTTCGAATCAATGGGGCAAATAAGGCTTATTCAACAAATAAGGTGCATGGACCACTATTGCTTGAAATAAAACAAATACAGAGCCCTCTTTCACACATTATACAAAAAATATCAAGTGAGTTAAAAATCAGTATATAAAATCTAAGGAGTCTTCAGAGAAAATACAAAATAATATTTTTCTTAGCCTGAAGTAACATATTCAAACCCAGAAGCTATAAAGTAAAATATTGACAATATGACTATATTAAACATTTAAGACTATATAGTAATATACATATAAAAAAAGTTAAAGCACAAGTAATAGAATAGGAAACTATTTACAACACATCTAAAAAAAGGGTTAATAGTTTTTCTTTTTGTTTTGCTTTTTAGGGCAAAAATTGAACAAACATTTAAACAAAAAAATGGATAAAGAATACCAAAAAATCATTTAAAGCTTTTTAAAAATAATAAGTATAGACAAGAAATATACAAAAACAAGTTTAGTTTCAACAAATAATAAAGGAACAAGATAGCACATCATTGTCACAATCAGATTAACAAGCATTCAAAATATTGGTAATTTCAGATATTGGTGACTGTGAAAGGAACAGGGTATCCATAGACTCTTTTTCTTCATCTTCTTAAAGAGTCCTTTTAGCATATATTGCAGTGCTGGTTTGGGGAAGGTGTATTCTCTTGGCCTTCTTTTGTCAGGGAAACTCCTTATTTCACCTTCCATTTTCATTGAGAGCCTTGCTGGGTAGAGCAGTCTTGGTTGCAGGTCTTTGCTTTTCATTACTTGGAATATTTCTTGCCATTCTCTTCTGGCTTGCGGTGTTTCTGTTGAGAAGGCGGCTGCTAGCCGTATTGGGGCTCCCTTATATGTTACTACCTTTTCTTTGCTTGCTTTAAGATTCTCTGTTTGTCTTTGATATTTGCCATTTTCATGATGATGTGTCTTGGAGTGGGCCTCATTGGGTTCCTCTTAAATGGGACCTTCTGTGCTTCCTGGACTTGTGTGACTTTTTCTCTCCTCTAATTAGGGAAGTTTTCCATCATTACTTTTTCAAACATGTTCTCTATCCCTTCCTCCTTCTCTTCTCCTTCTGGTATCCCTATTATATGGATATTATTACATTTCTGGTTGTCCTGAATTTCCCTAAATGCCTCTTCATTCTTTTTGAGTCTTTTTCCATTTTCTTGCTCTTTCTGGGAACTTTTTTCTACCTTGTCCTCCAGCTCACTGATTCAATCCTCTGCTTCATCTAGCCTGCTTTTGATTCCTTCTACTGTGTTCTTCAATTCAGAAATTGTATTCTTCATTTCCTCTGGTCTCTTCTTGATAGTTTCTATATCCTTTTTCGTGCTGATGTAGTTTGCAATAAGTTTCTCGTAGTTTCCCTGTAACTTTTGGTAATTCTCTCTCAGCTCACTGAGCTCATTGAGCTTCCTTAGAACCATTGTTTCAAACTCAATATCTGATAGCTTACGTGGCTCTATTTCATTTAGTTCTCTTTCTGGGGATTCTTCCTTTCCCTTTGACTGGGGTTTGTTTCTTCATCTTCCCATTATTTGTGAAGCTCTTCTCTTTTGCTTCTGCTTTTTAAATTGATCTGTTTTGATTTCCTGACTTTGTGGTGTGAACTTCTATAGTAGGAGACCACTGTATTTTTTTTTTTCTCAATCTGCCTCTGATAATATCAGATGTTGACTCTGTCTGAACTTAGGCAGTCTGTTCTAGACTTTTAGGAATCTACTGTCTGTGGCTGTCTCCTTCAGCTTTTAATCTAGTCACTCTGCATTTAGCTGGCCAGCTTAGAGACACCACAGGGCGGGGCAGAGTTCCTCCTTGGGGTGGGTGGGGTTATTGTGCCTTCTCATGCTGCCGCTTCTCAGGAGCATGGTGTGCCTGAGCCATTTTGCTGCCGCTGTATGGGGGATGAATCAGCATTGAGATCCCACCGGCTAATATCTCAGTTCTCTTCCCAAAGCCTCCTTCCATAGTCTCCTCAGGCATCTCTAGCCCACTCTGCCCCTGCCTTTGCCTGAGTCCAGGGTAAGTGGCTGCAAATAAAAATTTATGTTTTGGCCGTTGAAACAGCTCTTGTGTCTCCAGCCACCTGTCTATTGCAGAGAGCAACCCTGCTGCTATTCACAGCTGGCTGTTGTCTGTGTACTTTTTGGGCTCTGGTGCTATAGGTGGGAGATCCCCGCTTATGGTTTAGACCTCACTCTTCTCAAGGGGATCCAACCAGCCTTTTCAATATCCTCCGGTGCTGCCACCTGTGGGCGCCCCACCTGCCTTCTCGAGTCTCTACCGCACTCCTTACCAGTTAGGTTGTGCTAAAGCTGATTCTTCAGTCTGTCTGAGGTTATAAGGCTCCTCTCTCGCTATTGTTCAGTTGTTTGATCCAGGTGATTTCTCCACAAATTAGTTATGATTCCAGATTGGTCCTGGGAAGAGGTCAGTGTGACTTCCACTCATTCCTCTTCCATCTTGATCCTAAAAGAAAAATTACTTTATTGAAAATTATATTGGATTTTCATAAATATTAGCTGCTGAATTTAATAAAATTATGTTTAAGTTTTCTAAATGTAATTATAGGCTTAATTTCACATTTGGTTAATAATTACATAGCAATTTTTCATTTTATTTTATTTTTTGTTGTCATTCAAATACATTTGTCTCCATTTTCCCGCCACCTCTTTCCCCTACCCTGCCTACCTCCCACCCTCAATCCTTCCCCACTTTGGCTTTGTCCATGGGACCTTTATATATGTTCCTTGATTTGACCCTTCCCCTTCTTTTCCTTATTACCCCCCTTCCTCCAAAGATACTCATTATTTTCAAAAATCTTAAATTTTATGACATGCTTGTTTTTTGTCTGTATTGTGCTGAATGAACCTTTTTAATATGAAAATTTATACTTTCAATTTATTCAATTTTTCTCATTAAAAATATTATGAAAACATTTCAGTTTATTTTTTCTGCATATTGTTTTGGAAATGTTATTATTTGGATGTGTCTTCCTGGATTCATTCTTTAAAACATTTATTTTTTTCTGTTTATGTTTTACCCTTTGTTTTGGTTTTGCTTCCTGGAGAATTTTCTTTATAATTTTCTTCTTTCTGTCTTCTAACACAATTTTAATTTTATATTTTTAATAACTAACCTATTTCTTTTTTTGTCCTGTTTTTTAATGTTTTAGTGTAGTTTTCCATTACCATTTAACCCCCTTATACCCAATCCCCCCTACAATCACCACATTGTTGTTTATGATTAGCCTATTTTTTCATTCCTATCTTCCTCTTGATTAGATATATGATAATCCCCATTTAACTATATTTAGTTTGGGTTTTTCTTTCCATACATTTTCTCTTCCCCACCCACACTTTTTTTCTGTTGTTAAAATGTTTTAATTTTCTTTTTTACATAGAAGATTTTCCACAATTATGGGTGATTTCTAGCAGTTCCCATTGGATAAGATTTTAGAAGGTTCTATGTACATGTCTATTGAGTAGGTTTTCAGTGGACTTATCAAGCTCCATTAATGGATCTATGTCAATATCTAGGATTTTTTTTTTTCTGGGGTAATTCAGATATTTTCAGAAAAGCTGTTCTCTGCCTGGGGCAACACACCATTGATTTCCAGAATTCTGTAAATTTAATAGAGGGCCCTAACATTTCAGTACTTAATGGTAACCTTAACTACTCCCCCCGCCCTCACAACCCTCATGTTTAACTCATCATTGTTTGCCCACAACCTTCTGCCTTTTGGGTATTCATAGTATCAGAACCTATTTCTTACATTTTTGTTAGAAAGTTACCATTTCATATCCTCCATGAGAGAAGAAGAAAACCTGTTTCTTATTTTTTTTTGTTTATGCTGTTGTCTGTCTGTTTTCCCATTATATAGACAATCCTTCAACTACTGCTACTGAATTTAGCCATGTACCTCTGTGGTACTCGGTAGTTCCAAGTCCTGAGAGGCAAACAAACCACTTCACCTGGATATTACCCACCAATGTGATTTTAGTTGTAGCTTTCTTTGCTCTACAAATGTAGTTACTTCTTATCTATCCTCTGTTCTTCCAAAAATATTATTGTAATAACTTTTCCATGAATAATTAGTTTCTCTTTTTTCTTTTATTATATTTTTAATTAAACCAGCTCTTTTACAATGGCAAGCATACCTTAATATCATAAGTAACAAGGACAAATATTTTTGTATGAAAGCCAAATTCTACAAGTAAATGATATAAATTATGATTAATAATTATTCAAATACCTAGTTTCCCTTGTTATATTTATATATATTCATGTATGTGTGTGTATGAATTTTACTTATAAACATTGCTTGTGCATTTTTTCAAGCTTAATCTGGAGTTATGTACATTTTAATTAATAATTTAAAACTATTCCTTTAGACTGACATGTTGCTTTCTAGAAATGAGTTTACCACAGCAGTGAAGGAGAGCGCTGATTTCTCCAGTCCTATGCCAAACTCAAAATACAAAATAAAACAAACATTTTGGCCAATACAAGAACTGAATTTGATATCTTGTTCTAATTCACATGTTTCTCCTTTCTAATGCATGTGAATGACCCCCTTATTGGTCATTCATAGTTCTCCTTTTATCTGTTGACTTTTAATACTCCTTGTCTATTTTCCTCAAGCTGCTGATTTTCTTTGTTGGTGTACAAAAATCTCTTTGTATATTAAGGATATAAGTCTTTGTGGCTTACATTTTTGGCATTAATTATTTATTCTTTGAGAAACAGTAGCTTGCTTTCCTTCTGCTTGATTCCTAATTTGCATACATTCAATGGCTGCTCTTTATCATAACATAACTTTTCATGTTCCTTTCTGCAGGCAGATCCTTGCAGCAGCCAAAAGAGCTGACCAAGTGGGCCATTTTCTTTGGGTGGGCTCAGACAGCTGGGGATCCAAAGTAAACCCACTATACCAGCATGAAGATATTGCAGAAGGAGCCATCACCATTCAGCCAAAGCGAGCAACCGTAGAAGGTAGGGGTTTTGTCAGTTTATGATATGCTAAGAAAGTGGTTGGTGCTATGTAGGGTGTTTAAAGGATGTGTCTCTTTAAGGATTTGACATTTTTACAATTTATGCTCTCCTTTAATTTGAAAAGAAAAATTAGTTCTAAAAGAAGACACTGCAAATAAAAGGAACTCCTCCGCTGGTACCCTGCTTTGTGTTTCTTTTCTGATGGAGCAGGTCTCCAAATATTCCCTAAAACATGCTTTGCACATTGAAAACAACTATCCTCACACTCAAAAAGAGATCAAATATTTTAATTTCTTTTTATTCTGTCTCCACTCTGATCTAATTAATTATTCTCCCCAGAAGGCTGCACAGAATTGTGAAGGCCTTTTAAAACAAACTAGGTGTGGCTCTGCCACTGTTGCTTTTCTATGTTATCTGGAGAGATAAAGATCCCACAAGTCCTCCATGCATTCACTGGGAAACTGAATTAATTTCATTTCCTAAAACATGTCTGGAGAAGATTGCATATCTTACACCCCAGACCAATACATTTACAGATGGGTACAAGGATATAAGATGTTTTATCTCTAGTCTTTTTTATTAAAAAAAGACAAACAAACAAACAAACAAACAAAAAAACTCTTGAATATCTATAGTATGCCTTCTTCTTTGCTAAGCTGGTAAAACAAGATGAGGACAAAAATGCTTACTGACAAAGCTTACAGGCCTGAATAAAGGTGTCAGAATATAGTCATGACTACGTAACATGTGCAACACCCTAGCACAAGGCGAAATAGATGCCCCAAGAAACAAAGGAGATTCTGTGGAAGTTTCTCTAAAGTGGTGATGTTGTGGTTGGGGGAAGACTTCTGAGAAGAAGTGAAACATAAAGGGATGACTTAGAACACATAAGGAAATTCAGGAGAAGAAGCCCCAACAAAAACTTCCAACCCAGGAGATAAGAACAGAGGAGTGAAGAAGCAGGGCATATCAGGTGAATACAAATAATTCATTCTGCAGTATAGTCTTGCAATGATAGTGATCCTAAAATTCTTCCAGTTCCCTAAAAAATTTTCCCTTTAAGGGAATTGGGAAAACTCTTCCCTTTCCTAGAATACCACGTGATACACTATTTGGCTGATTGATTCCTTTCTATCCTTAGGGTGTCAGCTTAAACATTAATTTTCTTTGTAACGCATCTATGACCATTCCAGCCAGCCAAGTCTGAAATAGGAGGCTTTCTATTGCTTCTATAGTATTCTACATATTCCCTACACTTATAGTGCCTCTATACTTGTTTGTCTCTGGAAATGTACCTGTTATGCACCATGGTACCCTCAGCACCTAGATCTTGGCCTAGATATGGCAGATTTTTAAGTGGTTGGATGTCCATGTGAATGGAGGAATCACAGACCACATTAAAACCTGGCACAAAACCTGGCCAAGAAGTTGTCCAGAGTTGTATAGTGAAGAATCTTGGAAGCTACATTATGAAATTTGTACTTTATTCTGAAAGCCTGAACAGCATCTGTGGATATAAGTGGAATGTGATCAAAGTGGGGTTATAAGGCTCACTCAGGTGACATTGAGTGGGAATGACATATAAGAATTTGGTGAGACTCTAAGGGAAACAATAGATTAAAGTGTCTCTACTGAGGTCCTCTATACCTAAGCTATAGATGCCACGTAGACACAAAGGCCTGTACTCCATGCTTACTAGGCCCTGTTTTAAGATATTTTAGGAAGTTAGTATCTCAAAAGTTTGATAAATTCCTGAATAAAATACTTTTCTATATATCCTTAGAGATACACAAAGTTACTAAATCAGATACAAAACCACATCCTGAATCTTCAAAAAGAAGTGTGGTCCCAAACATTAAAATAGGAGAGAAATGTTATTATCTATAAAAATATTATTGGAATGTGTTGAAGGAGCAAATCTTCATACAAAACTTTCCACTCCTACCCAATTAAAATAATTACAACTCTCATTTGGCTTTTTAGAAGTGCTATGACTTCTATCGAGCCATATTTTCTTCTGTATTACTACAAAGTACAGCCAAGATTCGTTTACTAACTTAGAAGATGGAACATTAAAGATTGTGCCCATGGCTTTACAGTGTCATACTCCTAAGGAAGTGAAAAAAGAAATGTATCAGTTGCACCAAGTTTTCTGAACAAAGCTATGAAATATTTCAAATGAAAATATAAGTAGAATATATTGTATATATGCAAATGAGCTCTTTTTTCCTGCCTATTTTTTTCCTTCTTTCTTCCTTTTTTTGGCAGATGTTTCACACTGAATTCTAATGTTGGAACATCACCCAAATACTCATAATATTGACACACCCCTTTCTTTGTTATATAATGCTATATCTTTGTATGTAAATAGGAAAAAGACAACCAATAATAAACGTTTTTTGTTTAGATCCATATTTTGAAGATGTTCTGAAAACATTTGAGTTTTTGTTTCTTTTTTCTGTATCCACATGAATAGTTAACAATAAGTTATCATAGGCCAAAGTGCTAGCAACTACATTGCCTCTGTGAGAGTAGTGTCACCTTCTTTTATCTTCTATCTGTATTTATTTTTCATTTACAGGATAAAGGGCCTTCATGTTTGCTATCCAAGGGTATCATTATTCCCTTTTCAATTTGAGTGTGAAAGGAATTGTGCCCAGAGAGTTCGGCCATGGCCCCTCAGGCTGCCTGCTGCTCACAGGAGATCTCAGAATGTCTCCAGAACTTGGCAGCACTGTTTCAGCTCCCGAGCCAAAACAATTCTGTAATTTTTAGTGTCCCTGAATGGTTTAATGAGCCAGGAGATCACTGGCATGTTCCTCTCTTCTGCTGCCCCATTAACTAGGACTCTGTCATCCTCTTCAGCCTCCAACAAGCCCACAGAGCAAAAAATGCCCAAGTCGCTTTCAACTCTGTCCACAAAGTGCTTGGCTTCTTTGAAAGTAGGCTGTCCTCGGCATTCTCTAATTACAGCCAGTGAGGATCATGGGCTGGCATCTTTTCATCTGTGCCATAATCACTAACATTAAGGAGCTAGTGTAATGAAGGATGGATTTTCAGAGCTAACTATAATGGCTCTGATGATTAGTAGATGATTTTCAAATGGGTCTGTGGAACAGCTTGGTTTCTGAACTAATTCCATGATATATGTTGGAAAAGACAAAAAGTGTTCTGGATCAGTCATACAAAGGTTGGTTATTTCATGCTTTTTTTACTCAAGTTTGATATGAATTCTTCCTTTACTTTTCCTAAAACCAGCAAGATCAAAGCTATGAAGAACAGAACCAAAATATCTCTGCCTCCTATTCAGATATGTCCTACTTTAGCCTTCCTTGATTACCTGGAATGTTCAATGCTTCACAGTGTTTTGTTAGGTGAATGGGAGAAAAACACCAAGAAAGCACGTATTGTTTTGAATCACAATGCTAATTCTAAGCAACGCATGTGCCTTTGAGACCTATAGCATTGTTCCATAAGAATGTGATCGAAAGAGTTCAAATTCAGTGTCAGGACAGTTTTTTTCATTAAGTCTTTCATTAATGCTTATAAGCTCTAGCAGGGTATTAGGCACAAATTTAAACACTGAGATATGTAGCAGGTGACAATCTAGACCAGGTTGCTGCTCTCATTAAGTTGCAGTCTGAATGTAGAGGTGGCAGGTGATAAAAAATATAAATAGGAAAATAGCACATTAGGATAATTACTCTAAAGTACATCCCCTTAAAGACCAGCTTGTAAGTTGCAGAGATGCACAGGAAGAAGAGGGAACCTGGGTCAAAGGCAGGTCAAAGTAAAGACAGAGAGGATGTAGACACAGATCACTAGCTCAAGCCCCTGCAGGCTGTTCTAGATTCCCAGCACATGTTCCTATCAGATTCTTACATTGCCTAAACCTACAAAGGTTTCCTATTTCCCTATTTCTTATTGATCTGGAAAATAATTTTTTTTCTTCAAGATAGATAAAATCACTAGTCTTTTCAAAAGACTTTGTGCTTTTCCCAGAGTTAGTCTACTCTGCTAAATCAAACTCATTGCTTCCACAGTCCAGACTCTGCCACATGCCCCCTCTACAGTAAACGCCAGTCATAATCACATTTGCACAGAGCACTTACAACTAGATTCTGAATCTTGAGGGCAGTGCCTACAGCCTGTGGGATCCCTGAGATTTTCCATCTTCATTCCCACACCTTTGGCATTTATTAGAGGACCTAGCACATAGTAGGTTTTTAAAAAGCTAAAATTATCTTTTCTGTCTATCTGCATTTATCTATAGTACATGAATATGCAAAGGACTGCATATTTGTATGAATCTGAAGTTTTCTCAGGATGGGGAAATAGTCATCTAAAGTGGTTTATCTGTTTCACTTTTTTCCCTTCATTTATTCAATTCATCCTTTGATCATAAAAACAAGTTAGACTTAGACTTTACTAAGTCTTCACAAAACCATGTTGATTATTATGTTGGCTGTTTGTAAGAATTTGATACAGTAGTTAATGATTTGTTTCAATCTTGCTCAAATGGAGGAAGTTAAACCATCATCCTGAAGTCCCAGAGTAGTAGTGTTTAAAAGTACACACTGCTGTCACCCAGTTACAGACCTCAGGATATCTTAGGCCGTTTTTTCTCTGTTCTCATCTTGGTTGCTTAATCACCCAGTCCATATTGCTACTTCCACTGATCTTCAATATCATCTGGATTCACTTCTACAGACTGAAGTTAAAGAGGGAGGAAACCATTAACTCAACATCGCTTTAATACCAATTATTTTACTTCAGTAGCTTCAGTTTTGGGGTTTTTTTTTTTTTCCTGTTTTGGTGTTTCATTTATTTTATTTTATTTTTATAAAATTAATTATTTTTTAAAAAATACACTTGTCTCTGCCTACCCCCCACCACTTTCCCCTTCTCCCTCCCTCAGTCTTTACCCACTTTGTCTTTGTCCATGAGTCCTTGCTATATGTTCCTTGACTTGCCCCTTCCCTTCCTTTTTATTTCATTTTTTGTTCTAAGACATTTAATAGAAAGATGCACTTAACTGGCCAATTCAAGATCTCACCAGAAATTTCAAATATGGGTTTATGCACTTTTTCTTTTCCTTCCCTTGGAAGTACATCTTGCCTTCTTTGTTCATCTTGACTTTCTTTTCAATTTTGGAGGCACTTCCTGTACTAGACTGGCACAATGGCTCAATTAGATGATTTGACATCCTTCTGAATCCCCAGGAATTAGAAAATGCAGATAAGGCTGCATGTGTTTGTCTTAGGCATTCCAGCGGGAACTTTCTTTCCAGGCTGTACTGTGTCTATGAGTATAATGAATTGAGGAAGAGAGGGCAAGAAGATCAGAAGCAGAAGAATATCTGTGTGAAGAATTATAGCATCTTATGTTTAATCTTGTGATATTAAACTTGAGTTTATTGGCCTTGAACAAGAGGTAAGAAAGGTAAACAGAGAAATATGCAACCTAGATATATCTAAGGAGATCTGAGAGCAATTAACTTGGAATTGCTTTGTATGTATACAGTCCAAGATTTGGAGTCATGCTTTCTCTTGTCTAATGGGAAGGATTCTGTCTTTGCTATTTTAGCTAATTTCACTTAACTGGCCACAAATACACACACACACACACACACACACACACACGTATATATACACATATACACACACATACACATGTATATATGCATATGTATTTATTCAATTACAGTCTTCTCCATTTTCCTGTCACTACTTTCCACCGTCCCCCACACCCCACCCTCAATCCTATCCCCCTTTGGCTTTGTCCATGAGTCCTTTATACATGTTCCTTGGTGACCCTTCCCTCTTTTTCCCCCATTATCACCCTCCCCCTCATAGTAACCAGCGAAGATGTAAACCAACAAGAAAATATCTGTTCTTTTTACAAGATGTACTGTCTGATGCCCAGTATACTGAACACTCACAGCTAACAGCCTGATCTCTAGTATGTCCCACCAAGATCTAGCAATTTTTAATCCTAATCTATTTATTCTAATAATACGTAGGTATTACCATAATTATTTAATGTAATTACAATTTAGTGAAAATCAATGACATTTTAATAAAACCAATGAAATGAGAGGAGAGAGAAAGATAGAGATATTCTATTTCAAAGAAAACTTTGGAAATATTTAATAAATGTTAGCGGCTATTATTTGTGGACAACAGTAAATTTAAAGGGAAATCATAAACACTATAAAAACACTGCACTTAGGTTACTATGCAATTACCTTTAAGCTTTCATTTCACTTTAAATACCACAAAAGTGAATTTTATTATAGTTGATATTTTTCAATTTTGTAACAGAGAGGCCAATCATGAGGTGCATAGTCATAAATAATATCTTGATCTCACATTAGATGATTGACAAGGGACTCTGGGTATGTGTATTTTGAATTAAAATGTTTAATCTAATTGTGTATTTTTAATGATTCATTGCTAAGATAGAAGTTTTTGATTAACTGACTAGGTTTGGGTCCCACTGTATTAAATTATAAAGTTTCCAAAGTACTTTCATTTGGAGTTTCCTTTTTTGGACTTAATCTTCTCACCTGTAGTTGAAAGATTTCAACTATATTACCCCTAAGGTCCTTTCTAGGAGAAACATTCTAAGAGTGATTATCATTTCTGCCTACCACAGAGCTCATCTCATATCATACCCCTGGCCACTGTAAAGATTGTTTTGGAGCTAGTACATGACCCAAGGCAGACCGTGGTTTTGTTATCTAATTCCTAATGGTTTACTGACACTTTCAGGAAAGAGGCTTTCTTCCTTCCTTCCTCCCTCCCTTCCTTCCTTCCTTCCTTCCTTCCTTCCTTCCTTCCTTCCTTCCTTTCTTCTTTCTTTTCTCAGAGTTACTATATTGGAAGGGTATTAACTCCAATCTTGAGCCTACCTCATAGAAAGGCCTGTATGAAAACATCAAAGACCTGAGCACTGTAGAGAAAGGCACCAAATCCAAAGACATTCCTGGCATTCCGAAGCCCCCTGAACCTTAAATCTGGATTTGGACTTCTCATCTTTGTTAACTTGCGGACTCCTGTTATTTGTATCAGATCCTTCAGAATGGGTTTCTGTACCATGCATCTCAAAGGACTTAACAAACATAGCTGACTATTAGGACAGCCTTCTTTTAAGCAGTTTTTCTTCCTTTTATTTTTTCTGAGTTGCATCTTTTCCAACTGCTATTTACCTCACAAAGATTTCCTCTCTTCTTTTCCCTCCCTTCTTTATCTCTCTCCAGTAAAACCCCACCATTAGTCCCATCTACCCTGTGATGTGTTCCTTCCCTCATCACCTCAGCCTTTCCTCCTCTCACCCTCTCAGGTGTATAGCATCCATTCTGCTTGTGAAACATTTTCATGTACAATCACTTATTCTGTTTCTGTATTAGGGGAACACTAACTAGAATCTATGTTATGAATTTAAATGTACCTGGGAAATGCTAATGAATTGTCACATTACCCCCACCCCCAATAATGCTAATTGTTTGAACATTGAGCAGACCCTTAAGAGAGAACTTCTAGAGGAAGAATGGCAAAATAGGCCTGACCCAGTAGGAAAGTCTTAGTTGTTGGAAGGGAGACACAAGCCTTCTTCTTCCCTGGCCAAGAAACATTGAATTCACACACAAATTCCACAGGGAGTAGGCAGACTATTCTTAAATGTTATTTGGAAGGGAGGCACATTATTTCTTCTCTTATTTCATTGGCCAAGGCTAATCAAAGCACAACTTGTCTTAGAGGGTGCTTGTGTGTGGACATAAAGGAGAGCTGAATACTGGTGAATCCAACCCATGTCTACCTCAAACTCCAATTAACTAACCACTTTGTCAGCTATTAAGACACTTAACAGTCATACTTTGGAACTTGCTCACAGCACAACATATGACAAGCGTGCCATTCCCCACTAATTTGCCCCAGACCTCTAAACAGCTTTGAAACCATAAGCAGAGCCTTGGCAACAGTGCAAAGCAGGGGATTCCAGTCAGTAGAAGTCATGGTGCTTGGAAGAGCCCTGGTCATGCCACTATGCCCAGAAAAAGCCCAGAGAAATATATTAATACCTAGAAAATAGGAAGCTACTCAGTAGGCTTGCTCATGAGAATATGTGTGACACCCTTAAGTGTACATTCTGCATGAGCCACATGGAAAGTGTCTAGGGGGCTTGGCAAGACATATGTACTCCTGCAGGCTGTGAAGCTCGGGGAAATCCCAGTTACATCTTTGAGAATGCATACTGGCCACTTGGCTGACACTCTTGACTGTTCGCCCAGCAGCCATACTCTCCCCCTTGTTTTTGGCCACCAGAAGCATCTAATTGCTGTGAAGTTTTAAAATGTCAAATGCTCGCTTACCCAAACTTTCCTGCAGTTAGAGGATGAGCAGGTGTCTTAATCCTGACCATTGAGACTCATAAGGACATTTTCTGAAGGAGCTCCCTGGAAGTATTTTTTCCCTTAAAAATAAAAGAGATATTACTAGACTAATTATATAACTTATTGTCTAATTCAGGACTCTTTAGAAGAAAAAAGAGGGCAAAAACTGTGATTATCCAGGCAAAACAGGGTATGTGGTCACCCTTGCCGCAAGGAGGTAAACCCCCGCCTTCTTTTCCTATATTTGTCATGTTATCTTCTGAGGACAGGATACAGGGAGCTGTGGCAGTTATATTGACAATGTCAGAGAAAATGCTGACAACAGAGGAAAGCAGAAAATGAAGTTGGAAAAAGCCGGGGCCCATAACAGTTTGCTTAAATTGTGGAACCAATCCTTGAACCATCTGCCACAGGATTTCTTCTTATGTGAAGAAAATTGCTCCATATCTTTAAACCACTTTTAAGTTAGATATTTTGTTACATGCCAACTAAGATGTATTTAATGAGGCATCTGTCTTAGTCATGTCTGTGTACCCATCACTTGAATAATGCATGTAATATGATAAACTCTCAAAAAACCTCTGTTGGATAAATGGATTTTATAAAATGGTGCTCTTTTTAAGACTTTATTTTTTAGAGCTGTTTTAGGTTTACAATAAAATTAAGAGGGAGGCACAGAGATTTCCTGCATGCTCCCTGTTCTCACATATGCTGCACACATGCATAGCCTCCCTCATTATCAGCATCACTCACCAGAGTGTGAGTGTGCGTGTGTGTATGTATTTACAAATATAAACGTGCATTGATGTGTATTAAGCTCCCAAAGATCATTTAACTTAGGATTCACCTTTGGTGTTGTATAGGCTATAAGTTTGGACAAATGTATGTAAAATGGCATATATTCATCATTAAAAGGTCATAGATTACATTCACTGCCCTAAAAATCCTCAGTGTTCTGCCTATACTCATCTCTACCACTGCCCTCCTGCCACACAAACCTCCACCCCAGGCCAATAACCACAGCACTTTTTACTCTTTCCATAGCTTTATCTTTTCCAGAATGTCATGTTATTGGAATCATGCAGTATGTGGTCTTATCAGATTGTCTTCTTTCACTTAGTAATATGCATTTAAATTTCCTTCATGCCTGAGTGCATCACAGTTTACTAATTCATTTGCACTAAAGAACATCTTGGTTGCTTCCACGTTTTGGCAATTATGAATAGAGCTGCTATACATATCAGTGTAAAAGGTTTTAGTGGACATAAAGATTCGACTTCTTTGGGTAAATACCATGAGACACAAATACTTAGATCCTCTGGTAAGGCTATGTTTAGTTTTTTAAGAAACTCCCAAACTGTCTTCTGAAGTGGCTATACCATTTTATTTTCTCCAGCAGTGAATGAGAATTCCAGTTGTTCTGTGTACTCACCAAAATTTGGTGTTGTCAGGGTTCCAGATTTTGGCCATTCTTATAGTGATGGCTGTTTTTATCTTTGGCCCATTTTTTAAGTCAGATTGTTTTGATTTCTTATTGCTGATTTTTAATACTTCTATGAATATTTTTGATTATAGTTATTTATCAGATGTGTCTTTTGCAAATATTTTCTCCCAGTCTGTGCCTTGTTTTCTAATTCTCTTGATGTTTTCTTTTACAGATCAGAAGCTTTTAATTTTAACAAAGTCAAGTTTATGAAATGTTTATTTTATGGATGGTATCTTTGGTGTTGTATCTCAAAAGGCATCACTGTACCCAAGGTCATCTGAATCTTCTCCTATGTTATCTTCTAGGAGTTTTATAGCTTGTTTTTTACACTTAGGTTTATAATCTACTTGAGTTAATTTTTGTAAAGTATATAAGGTCTGTGTCTCGATTCAAAAATTTTTGCATGTAGATGTCCAGTTATTCCAGCATCATTTGTTGAAGAGACTGTCTTCACTCCATTGTGTTGCCCTTGCTTCTTTTTCAAAGATCAGTTAACTGTATTTATGGGGATCGGATTCTGGGTCCTCTATTCTGTTCTATTCATTTATTTTATTTTTTAGAAATATAAATTTATATTTTTATTTCTAAAATATTAGTGGCATATTTTAGAAATAAAAAATGTCTGTTATTTCTCAGATCTCACATTATATTGATTGCTATAGTTTTATAGTAATATTTTGGTGGTCATAGCTATTTTATTTTATTTTTCTTTTTGGCTGAATCCCTCAAACCTCCACACAGTACCTCAACATACCCCCACCTCAACAGCTGTCAGTCTGCTCTGTATCTATGAGTCTGTCTCTATTTTGCTTGTTAGTTCTTTTTGTTTTTAAATTCTACATCTGAGTAAAATCAGATGGTACTTGTCTTTCTCTGACTGGCTTATTTCACTTAGAATAATGTTCTGCAGGTCTACCCATGCTGTCACAAAGGGTATGATTTCCTTTTTTGTTGTAGTTGAGCAATATTCCATTGTGTAAACTCACCACATCTTTTTTATCCATTCATCTACTGATAGACAATTTAGCTGCCTTCAGATCTTGACTACTGTAAATAACACTACAATGAAAATAAAGTGCATATATTCTTTCAAATTAGGGTTTCAGGTTTCTTCTGATATATTCCCAGAAGTGGACTCACTGGATCATAAGATAGTTCCATTTTTTTTAACTTTTTATCTTATTTTAATTTATTTTTTCAAATACATTTGTCTCTGCCTACCCCCCACCACTTTTCCTTGCCCCCTCCCTCCATCCCTCCCTCAGTTCTTCCCCTTTGGTTTTGTCCATGAGTCCTTGCTATATGTTCCTTGACTTTCCCCTTCCCTTCCTTTTCCTCGCCCCCGCTCCCTCCTTCTCTCTTGTCTCTGTTGATTTCTTTTGCTTTCAGTGTTGCTGGTCTTATTTTCTTTGCATCTTTGTATTGTTGGTTAGGTTCCACTTATAGGTGACATCATATGGTATTTGTACTTTGCCCCTGGCTTATTTCGCTTAGCATAATGCTCTCTAGTTCCATCCATGCTGTCGTGAAGTTTAGTAGTTCTATTTTTCTTCCTGCTGCATAGTATTCCATTGTGTATATGTACCATAACTTTTATATCCAATCATCTACTGATGGGCATTTACGTTGCTTCCAACACTTGCCTAGTGTAAATTGTGCTGCTATGAAATTGGGGTACATAGGTTCTTTTGAATTGGCGTTTTGGTATTCTTAGGGTATAGTCCCAGCAGGGGAATCAGTGGATCAAAAGGCAGTTCCATTTTCAGCTTTTTGAGGAAATTCCACACTGCTTTCCACAATGGTTGCACCAGTCTGCATTCCCACCAACAGTGGACTAGGGTTCCCTTTTCTCCACAGCCTCGCCTGCACCTGTTGTTTGTTGATCTGTTTATGATGGCCATTCTGACCGGTGTGAGGTGGTATCTCATGGTGGTTTTGATCTGCATTTCTCTGATGGCTAGTGATGCTGAGCATCCTTTCAAATGCCTCTGGGCCCTCTGTATCTCCTCCTTGGAAAAGCATCTGCCCAGGTCCTTTGCCCATTTTTTGATTGGATCATTTGTCTTCTTGGAGTGGAGTCGAGTGAGTTCTTTATATATCTTGGAGATCAAACTTCTATCTGATGTATCATTAGCGAATATATTTTCCCATAAGGTTGGCTCCCTTTTCATTTTGCTGATGTTTTCTTTTGCCGTGCAGATGCTTCTTATTTTGATGAGGTCCCACTTGTTTACTCTTTCCTTTATGTCCCTTGCTTTAGGAGACATATCAGTGAAAAAATTGCTGCATGGGATATCTGAGAGTTTCCTGCCAATGTTCTCCTCAAGGACTTTGATGGTGTTGCGACTTATATTTAAGTCTTCTATCCATCTTGAGTTTATTTTTGTGTATGGTGTCAGCTGATGATCCAATTTCAATTTTTTGCATGTAGCCGTCCAGCTCTCCCAACACCATTTGTTGAAGGGGCTATTATTGCTCCATTTTATGCTACTGCCCCTTTTGTCAAATATTAGATGCCCATAGAGACCTGGGCTTATTTCTGGGCTTTCTATCTGTTCTACTGGTCTATGGGTCTGTTCTTGTGCCAGTACCAGCTTGTTTTGAGTATAGGGGCTTTTTAATAGACTTTGATGTCTGGTATTGTGATCCCTCCTACTTTGTGTTTCTTTCTCAAAATTGCTGAGGCTATTCAGGGTCATTTATGGTTCCATATAAATTTTTGAAATCTCTGTTCTATTTCTGTGAAATACGTCATTGGTATCTTAATAGGGATTGTGTTGAATCTATAAATTGCTTTGGGTAGTATGGACCTTTTGAGGATATTAATTCTTCCAATCCATGAGCATGGTATATGCTTCCATTTATTTGTGTCTTCCTTAATTTCTTTTTTCAATGTTGTATAGTTTTCTGCATACAGGTCTTTTGTGTCTTTGGTTAAATTTATGCCTAGGTACTTTATTTTTCTTCTTGCTATATCGAATGGTATTTTTTTTTATTGATTTCTTCTTCTTCTATTGCATTGCTGGTGTACAAAAATGCCTTTGATTTCTGAATGTTGACTTTGTATTCTGCTGTTTTGCCAAATTCACTTATTAGGTTGAGGAGTTTTTCGGTAGAGTCTGCAGGGTTCTCTATGTACACTATCATGTCATCTGCAAACAATGATAGCTTTACTTCCTCCTTACCTATTTGGATGCCTTTTATCTCTTTCTCTTGTCTGACCACTGTGGCTAGGACTTCCAATACGATGTTGAAAAGAAGCTGTGAGAGCGGACATCCTGGTCGTGTTCCCAATATTAGGGGGAAAGCTTTCAGTTTTTGCCCATTGAGTATGATATTGGCTGTAGGTTTTTCATATATAGCCTTTATTACATTGAGGAATGCCCCATGTATTCCCATTTTGCTGAGTGTTTTGATCATAAATGGGTGCTGTACATTATCGAATGCTTTTTCTGCATCTATTGAGATGATCATGTAGATTTTGTCTTTTCTTTTATTTATGTGATGTATCACGTTTACTGATTTGTGTATATTGAACCATCCCTGCAAGCCTGGGATGAATCCCACTTGATCGTGGTGGATAATCTTTTGAATGTATTGCTGGATGTGGTTTGCCAATATTTTGTTGAGGATTTTAGCATCTATGTTCATCAGCGAAATTGGCCTGTAGTGTTCTTTCTTTGTAGGGTCTTTATCTGGTTTTGGGATCAGGGTTATGCTGGCCTCATAGAAAGAGTCTGGGAGTCTTCTCTCCTCTTGAATTTTTTGGAATAGTCTGAGAAGGACAGGGGTTAGCTCTTCCTTAAATGTTTTGTAAAATTCTCCTGTGAAACCATCCGGCCCTGGGCTTTTGTGTGCTGGGAGCTTCTTGATTACTGCTTCAATTTCCCCAGCTGTTATCGGTCTGTTCAAGTTTTCTGTTTCTTCCACCTTCAGTGTTGGAAGGTTATACTTTTCTAAAAATTTGTCCATTTCATCAAGATTTTCAAATTTCTTGGCATAAAATTGTTCATAGTAGTTTCTGACAATCATTTGTATTTCTGCGGTATCAGTTGTTATTTCCTTCTCTCATTTCTGATATTATTAATTTGTGTCCTCTCCCTTTTATTCTTGATGAGTCTGCTTAAAGGCTTGTCGATTTTATTTATCTTTTCAAAGAACCAACTTCTGGATTGGTTGATCCTCTGAATTGTTCTTTTTGTCTCTATGTCATTCAGTTCTGCTCTAATCTTGACTATTTCCTTCCTTCTACTTGCTCTGGGATGTATTTGTTGTTGTTTCTCCAGTTCTTGAAGTTGTAGTGTTAGGTCTTTTATTTTAAATGTTTCTACGTTTTTTAGGTAAGCCTGTATTGCTATGAACTTCTCAGGACTGCCTTTGCTGTGTCCCATAGGTTTTGGACAGTTGTCTGCTCATTTTCATTTGTTTCCAGAAATTTTTTGATATATTCTATTATCTCATTATTGACCCATTCATTGTTTAATAGTCTACTGTTCAGTCTCCATGAGTTTGCAAGTTTTTGAAATTTCTTTTTGAGTTTGATTTCGAGTTTCAAGGCCTTGTGGTCTGAGAAAAAGTTTGGTATTATTTCAATTTTCCTGAATTTGCAGAGGTTTGCTTTGTGTCCTATCATGTGGTCTATCTTTGAAAAACTGCCATGAGCATTTGAAAAGAATGTGTATTTTTCTTCTTTGGGTTGTAAGGTTCTATATATGTCAGTTAAGTCTCTTTTATTCAGTGTGTCATTCAGCGCCACGATATGTTTATTAATGTTTTGTTTGGAAGATCTGTCCATTTTTGACAGTGGGGTGTTGAAATCGCCTACTATCAGTCGGTTGCTGTCTATATCTTTTTTGAAGTCATCCAACAATTTCCTTATAAACTCGGGGGCTCCTATACTGGAGCAAAAAGTTTAAAATGTTGATGTCTTCATGATAGATTCTTCCTTTAAGTATTATAAAGTGCCCCTCTAGGTCTCTTTTTATGGCCTTTGTTTTGAAATCTACTTTGTCTGACACAAGTATGGCAACCCCGGCCTTTTTCTCATGCCCATTTGCTTGGAATGTTTTTTTCCATCCCTTTACTTTCAATCTGTGTAGGTCTCTTGCTCTGAGGTGGGTCTCTTGTAGGCAGCATATGTGTGGGTCATGTTTTCTTATCCATTCAGCTACCCTGTGTCTTTTGATTGGGGCATTTAGTCCATTCACATTGAGAGATATTACTGATAGAAACTTACTCATCTTTTCTCTTTGTACCTGTGTTCCTCTCTCTCTCATTCTTTTCCTTCATCTGCTTAAACCAGTCCCCGTAGCATATCTTTGAGTGCTGGTTTGGTAGAGATGTATTCTTTTGGCCTTCTCTTGTCTGGGATACTCCGTATTTCCCCTTCTATTTTAATTGAGAGCCTAGCTGGGTAGAGCAGCCTTGGCTGTAGGCCCTTGCTTTTCATGGCTTGGAATATTTGTTGCCATTCCCTTCTGGCTTGTAGTGTTTCTGTTGAGAAGTCAGCTCCTAGGTGTATCGGGGCCCCCTTGTATGTTACTTTCTCCTTCTCCCTTGCTACCTTGAGGATTCTCTCTTTGTCTTTGACATTTGCCATTTTAATAATGATGTTTCTTGGAGTGGACTTCTTTGAGTCCCTCTTGAATGGGGTCTTGAATGGGGTCTTGAATGTGCCTCCTGGATCCATGAGAGCCTTTCTCTCCTCAAATTAGGGAAATTTTCCCTCATTACTTTTTCGAGGAGGTTCTCTATCCCTTGCCCCTCTTCTTCTCCTTCTGGTATCCCTATTATACGGATATTAATGCATTTCAGGTTGTCCTGCGTTTCCATAAATGCCTCCTCATTCTTTTTGAGCCTTTTTTCCATTTCTTGTTCTTTCTGGGAGCTTCTTTCTACCCTATCCTCCAACTTACTCATTCAATCCTCGGCTTCATCCAGCCTGCTTGGATTCCTTCTACTGTGTTCTTCAATTCAGAAATCGTATTCTTCATATCCTCTTGTGTCTTCTTGATAGTTTCTATGTCCTTTTCCAGGCTGATATAGTTTGCTGTAAAATCCTGATAGTTTCTCTGCAGTTTCTCATAGTTCTCTTTATGCTGGCTGACCTCATTGAGCTTCCTTAGAACCATTGTTTTGAATTCCATATTTGATAGTTCCCTTGCCTCTATTTCATTTAGCTCTCTCTGTGGGGCCTCCCCTTTTCCACTCATTTGGGGGGAACTTCTTTTTCTTCCCATTTTTGTGAGAGTCTGTTAAGGAATTTTGTCCTTTTCTTTCTGGGCCTGCCTCTGATGATGTCAGGTGTTGACCCTATAGGACCTTGGGTTGTTTGTTTGAGCCTTCCAGAAGTCTACTGTCTGTGTCTGACTCCTGCTTTGGACAGCTCTGTGACCCCTTCGTTCAGGGCTGGGCTATTTTTTGGGATCGCTGTGCACTCTCACGCTGACTCCTTGAGCATGCTCCCAGCGTGGCAGGATCCCCCGCCTGCCTGGGCTCGCATGTGCTTGCCCCAGACCAGGGGGCTTATTCGCGACCTCTCCTACTCATCTGGCTCCCCCTTGCCAGGGAGCTCCCAGGCACTGGTCAGTTTAGGGTCTTCTATTGTGTGTTTTCCCCGCTTTTCGCTCTTTGGGTGCATTTCTTGCCCTCACCAAATGGGGACTACGGAAATGGGAGGAAGTCAGCTCCAGGACTCTCTGATTAATCCTGTCTCTGGTCTCTCCTCCAGGGACTATCCGCAACTCTGTGTCCCCTTCGACCGGGGATCTACTAATTTTGTGGGCCACTCCGCAATCGCGGGCGGGCACGTCAGTTTATGCCTGATCTTGCCGCTCTGTGCACTCCCTCGCAGGCCATATTGGTGCCAATCTGTGGGAGGCCTTGTGGTGGTGCAAGCATTCACCAGCCCGCGGGTCCCACACAAGCTCGCCAACCCTCGCCGGTCACTCGGCACAAGTGTGCGCGCCTACACTGGGTGTTTTGGGGGTGTCTATGTGTGCTTTTCGGCTTTTGGCTCTTTGGGGGTGTGGCCTCTTCCCGCGCAATAGAGACTACGGCAAGGAAAAGGAGTCGGGACTCCCTGGTTCCTCCTCCCATTCTTTCCCCAACGCCTCCGTCTCCAGTCTCTCCTCAAGGCTCTCCCAGCCAGTCTGCACTCAGTCCCCACTCACATGCACAAGCTGTGTGTGTGCGGAGCGCACAAAAGGCAGGCTAATTGATTCCCTTATGCCTGAGCGAGATGGTAGCTGCAGAGTGGGAGGTGCGTTCTCAAGGGGCTCCACCAGCGTGTCAGTTCTCTTCACAAAGTTTTCCTCACCAGGGTTTTCCCAGGTACCAGCCCACCCTGCTGCCACCTCTACCCAGGGATCAAGGAGGGCGGCTGCCTCTGTAATTTTTGTGTTGGCCCTTTAAATGTCTCTTTGCATCCCCAGTCACCTGTCTCTGGCAGAGAGTGCCCCTAAGCTTTTCAGGGTTGTGTTTTGTCTGTATTTTCTTGGTTTTAGCTGCTGTAGTTTAGGGGTCCCTGTTTATGATTCAGACCCCGTTCTTCTCGGGGGAAGCTAACTGGCCGTTTCAATGTCCCTGTGATGCTAGTGCCCATGGGCACCCAGCCCACTCTCTCGAGCCTCCACAGCACTTCTCACCTGTTTGGATGTGTGAGAGTCGAATCCACTGTCCACGGCTCCAAGGCTCCTCTCCCACTATCTGATAGTTCCATTTTTAATTGTGGAAAGCAGTGTGGAGTTTTATAGTAATTCTTGAAATTGGGTAGCTCCAGTTCTCCAATTTGTTTTTCTCCATCAGTATTGGCTATTCTGGGTCTTTTGCTTTCCCATATAAACCTTAGAATAATTTTGTAAATATCTATAAAATAACTTGCCGGGGTTTTTTTTGGAATTACATTGTATCTATATATCAATTTGGGGAAAACTAACATCCTGACAATATTGAATCTTCCTATTCATGAACATTGGCTATCTCTGCACTTAGTTCTTCTTTGATTTCATTGATCAACATTTTGCAGTTTTCTTTATATAGATATCATACATATTTTGTTAGATTCATACCCAAGTATTTCACTATGCTAATGCATATTTTTGTGTTTTTAACTTCAAATTCCACTTATTCATTTTTGTTATATACAAAAGCAAATGATTTCCATACACTAACTTTGCATTCTGCAACCTTGTTATAGCTGCTTATTAGTTACAAGAGTTTCTTTATTTTGTTAGTTTTGTATTTTGGTTTATTCTTTTTGATTTTATAAATAGATGGTCATGCCATCTCAGAATAAGCAGTTTTATGTTTTCCTTCCCAATCTATATAACTTACTTTCTTTTCTGTCTTAATGCATTAACAAGGGCATCTACTTTGATGCTGAAAAGCAGTGGTAAGAGGAGGCATTCTAAGGGAAACTGTCAAGTTTATTACCATTAAATACAATATTAGCTATAGGATTTTTTTGTAAATGTATGTTTTTTAAAAAACAAATGTAGACTATAAGGTAAGTCACATTACCATAAAATGAAAATTTAGATAGCTTCAAGAAAAATCAAGAAACATTTTTACCTTCACTTTATATGCCTATATTTATCACCATAGGTAATATTTTGTTATAATTTTATTAAAAGTGAAGCCATTTCACAATCCTGTTTATAGAAATTATAAATTCTATAAAATATTTCTGCAGAGAATAAAGGAAAAATGTAAGCTATGGAATATTCTTACAATTGTGAAGCAATACAGCTTGTGATTCATTGACTGACAAAAAATTGAAAAGATAGAGAGAGATTTAATATTTTACACAAATACTCTATCATGCCAAATTTTGAAATGTATAAATATTTATGAACTAATTTTAATTTTGATTGAAAAAGCAAAATGTCAAAGTGCCTTAATAAAACATTTCTCAGGCCTAGAAAATATGACGCCACTGATATCATTTGAAGATTTCAATGAATTAGCACATCTTGCACTGTATGGATTCCTTCCTTAATATAAATCATGACATTTATGTCATCTTTGCCCAGTGGAGAATTGATTGGGTGTGTAATGTATGCTCAGAGTTCCAGACTGTTTGTTCAACTACGTCACCAGCAACTTTTCTCCTCAGTCATCACATTCAGAAACTTGCATTTCATAAATAAATTTCTCCCTTTTTTTACACACATAAAATTGTCCTTTCATCATAGAACTATAGGTAATGGGCTGTTGAATGTGGAGGAGGCCTTCTAATCCTTGCCCTCATGGAGATTATGTTCTAGCAGAGGGATCAGAAAGATGAGGGCTTAAGGTCTCTTTGGGTCTTTTCTGAGCATCCAACCTGCCTTGGATCTATGGGAGGCTTTCTAAATTCCCCAGTATACCCAACTACTTTTGAATGATCTAAATTTCTTAAAGAAATTCTCTTTTCAGATTCTAGCTAATAATCAAAGGCACAATAAATAAGCAAATAATATAGAATGTTAGCAGGAGGTAAACTGTGTAAATTATACCTCTTCATTAATATTCTCATTTTGTTTATCCATAATTTTACAATTTTCTCTAGTTCTTTGTCCGTGGTTTCTGTTATCTCTTTGAATATATTTGAGACAGGTGCTTTAAAGTCTTTTTTTATTAAGTTGAATGTCTGGGCTTCCTAAGTGATGGTTTGTCTTTTTTTTTTTAATGTTATAATTTCTTATTTCTTTTATGCTTTGTGATTTTTTAAAAAAATGGAAATTTACATATTATAATGTTGTAACTCTGGAAATTAGATTCCTCTCCCTTCCCAGGGTTTTACATTCTTGATTGTTGAAGACTGTTGTTGTTACTTTATTTTATGATTTCTCCAAACTTGAAAAGACTGTCTTCCTTGTCATGCGTGGTTACCAAAGTACCTGCTCTGTTAACTTGTATTCAGCTAGTGTTTTGACAGAGATTTTCTTGAACACCAGAAGCTAAAAAAAGAAACAAAAAATACCTTTCATGATAACTCAGTTTGTTGGGACTGCCATAAACTGGGCGGCTTACACAATATAAATTTATTGCTTCATAGTTCTGGAGGCTAGATGCCCAAGATCAAGGTGTTACCCGTGTCATTCTTTCTGAGGGTTATTAGAAAAGAAAATAGCCCATGCTTCTTGTATACCTTCTGATGATTTTTCTGAAAATATTTATTTTTTTGGCTTGCCTTTATCTTCACATGATAGTTTCTCTATATATTCTTCCTATCTGTCTCTCTGTCCCAATTTTCCCTTTTTTATAAGGATTCCAGTCATATTGGTTTAGAGTCTACTCTAAAGACTTCATGTTAGCTAATTTTATCTGTAATGGCTCTATATTCAAATAAGGTCACATTTGAGGCACTGGAGGTGAGGATCTCAGCATATAAATATTGATAGGGACTCAATTTGTCACCTAACTCTTAGTCTTTGTGGATTGGCTCTGTTCTGGGGCACTCCTTCAATCTTAACCAGGCTGTTTACAATTTTGCCTTAGCCCTTATTTCCTCTTTGTGCTGAGGCTAGAGATTAGCCAAAGATGAGGGCTTAAGGTCTCTTCAGGTCTTTTCTGAGCATCCAACCTGCTTTGGATCTATGAGAGGCTTTCTAAATTCCCCAGTATACCCAACTACTTTTGAATGTTCTAAGTTTCTTAAAGAAATTCTCTTTTCAGATTCTCTTCCCAAGCTTTAAACTATCTATTATATTTTTATTATAATTTTTCTGTCCAAGGTGAGTATGCATTTTTCATTTACCTTATAATGTTTATGAACAATATTTGCTTGTTTTTTTTTTACCCTGGATAAGTTATGCTTTAGGCAAAACAGAGAAAAGTGTGTTGTTTTAATCCTTCAGTATCCCTTAAAAAGGTTAAAATATTGAAACATAATACTTTTCTAATAAGGTCTACTTGGCCCTCTCCCCAGAACCAAGTAGTTGGGTCTCACCCTAGGAATGCAGGTCAACGTCTTCAGGTCTCTAAGACCACCATTGAAACAGGTATTGGGTGAGACAAATGCAAATCAAAATTCAACAAGGCTTTTCTGCTATTTTGAAGTTGATTTTTTTCTTGATTTAGCATTCATTTGGTTGCTGTAAGACTTTTATTGTTTTCTGGAATTCCAACAAAGTTGGTTTTGGCCATCTCTGCTTGTCTTTGATATTCCTGTGGCAGGACAGGAGTTTAGAGTTTTCTGCTCTGCCATTTTGCTGACATTACACCTGGCAAATGTTACAAAGTAAGAAAAAGGAAGCAGGATAAGGACAGTCATCAGTGGTGGAGGGGTGTGGCAGTTTCAAATAGAGTGGTCAGTGTAGGCTTCATTGAGGTGACATTTGACAGGTGATTTGAGAAGTGAAGGGATTATCCAAGTTTATATCTGGGGGAAGAATGTATTGAACACAGAGAACAGTGCAAGGGTCCTTGGACAGGAGCATTCCTGGTGTATGTGAGAAAGAAGGAATCTGGTGAAGCTGGAATAAAGTGATAAAGAAGACAATGAGGTAAAGACATAATGGGAGGATCAGCTCACATAGGACTTGACAGGTCATTGTAAATACTTTGCCATTTATTATGAGGCAGGTATCAATAGAAGACCTTTGCAGGGTTTAAGCACAGGTATAACATGATCCATTCTACACATTAAAAGGATGACTGGATGTTAGGTTGAATATAAAATATAGAGGAACAAGGATAAAATTTCAAATACTGGTTATGATACTATTACAATAAACCTAGTGAGAGATGATAGTAGGGTGAACCAGGGTGGTAGCAATGAACGTAATGAGGAGTATTTGCATTTAAAATATAACTTGAAAATAAAGTCAATAGGATTTGGACAGAAAAAAAAGCTAAGTCGATAATTACTAAAAAGTTATTCACTTGCATAATTCAAGGTGGAATTGTCTTCAGCTGAGAGGGAGAAAGCTGTCAGTAGAGCAGGTTTCAGGTAAACAAACAACATGATAATTTTCAATGTGTTGAATTGACGATACTTATTAAACATCCAAGTATGAAGTGCGCAATGAGGCTTATAAATCTTCAATCCAAGAGGAGCTTCTGGAAACAAAATTTAATATTATGGAGCTATTAAAATATAGATGCTTTAAAAAAGTAATATAGAGAATAATAGGGGACCAAAGTGATTTCTAGACCATTCTGATATTAAGAGGCTGGAAAGAGGAAAAACTAGATTGGCCAGTGAGGTAGGAGAAAAATAAAAGGAGTATGATTTCTTGAAAACCAGGTCAAGAAAGTGTTTTAGCCCTGGCAGGGTGGATCATTTGGTGGGAGAGTTGTCCTGTACACCAAAAGTCTTGGGTTTGACACTCGGTCAGAGCACATATGGGGGACAACCAGTCATTTATTGCTTCTATCTTACATCAATGTTTCTCTCCCTCCCTCCCTCCCACCCTCTCTCCCTCTCCTGCCTCCCCCCTCTTTCTCCTTCCTCCCCTCCCTTTTTCTCTCTTTTTTTCCCCTTCCTCTGTCTCTAAATTCAATAAAAAAACATACCCTAGAATGAGAATTAAAAAAAAATAAAATGTTTCAGAATGGAGGGATTTTTATTGCTTCCTCAAAATACTACTGCTTAATCAATTAGGAGTACTAAGAATAGACTATATGATTTGACAGTGAAGAGTTCCTTGGTAATTTTTGACAAATTGTTAAATTTGAGTGGTGTTTACGAAAGCCTGGTTGAAGTAGGTCTAAGAAAGTGTTTGGAAAGCATGTCTATGGTGAGTAAATATGATCCTCTAGAACTCCCACCAACCCCTTCCCAGGTTTCATGTCACAGACCTTGAGGAAGCCAGATACAGTCACCTAGATCTTTTGAGTATCTTCAAATGATATCCCACTGTACATGGCAAAAGGGCAACAATATATGGAACAAATAATGATTCTGTCTTCCAGAATATCAGCTAATTTTGCATCAGATGTCATATCACAACAAAGAGATAGCACAAAAGCCTTAGGAATTTGACAAGGCAGATACTCTCGTAACATGATTCAGTACATACTTCTAGGCATTTGTTTTATATAGTTGTACTTATTTACCAGTATACTTTGGTATATAGAAAGTGTGTGTGTGTGCGCGCGTGCACGTGTGTTGTGTGACATAATCACCACCAACTATTTTTCTAACTACAGGCAGCAGATTTGGGTGTGGAGCTAACCAACATCAGTTATTCTGCTGTAACACCAACTATCTAGGGTGCTACATAGGTATGGGAAAGTCTTTTTTCCTGTCACTCTAGTTTCCTCATATAGAAAATGAGTGGATAGAATTAAATAACTAACTTTTATAACCCTAGTGTTCTCTGATTATCTATTTCAAAAATAATAACAACAGCAGCAGCAACAGCAATAATAATATCTCTGTGTGCAAAATAGACAAAAAGAATTAAAACGACTGCAGTCAAGAGAAACAAGAGGAATTAAGAAAAGAAATCACAAATATAGCAAACTTCTAGAGATAGGTATAAAATAGATTTAGTAAATGTTATAATGCCCATCTTAGTTTTATTCATGAAGAGAACAGATGGAAAACAAGGAAATTATTAGGGAAGAGAATGAAGAAGAAAAACAAGAAAGGGAATCAAGGTGAGGTGAAGTCTAAAGTAGGAAACTGGAAGATAGGAAGATGTACAAATTGAGTAAAGAGGAGATGAAAATCACAAATATCTGAACACTTTGGAGAGCCCTATCTTTGAGAATGACCTGTCCAAAACCCACTTTTCTCCTCTTTTCAGAACATTATCTATTTATTGCCTTATCCCAGGGAAAAGGAAACAGCTTGTGTCTTTTTGCCATTTAGGAGAAGGTTGACTCAGTCCTTTGCTTGGAAAAAAGGCAGTTAAATCAAGACTGAGAATAAGGCTTCCCTTCTTTGCCAGCGCTGGGTCATTGCAGGAGCCCACGAATTCACCTGTGGGCTGTGAAGAGCTGCACCTAGTACAGTTGAAAAATGTCATTAGTTTGGATTAGGTGCGAACAATTATAAGAACACTTGAAACCATTAAATGCAGGGCTAGGAAAGTAAAGCAGTAGTGAAAATTTAAAGGGCCATCAAGTTAGCCAAATGGATGGGAGGTTGAAAGGGCTTCTTTAATATTCTTTAACAAAAATTAGATGTTTGGTAGTCTTTTCATATTTGGATAAGGGGGGAAAAACACCTCAAAATCAGAGATGGGTTTTTCAGGCCCAGTATGTTCATGACAGATGTGTGCTATTAGGTTAATTGGAATTTTGAAGTTAAAATGACCTTCTTCTAACTTAAATAGTAACATTTTTCCCTTAATCAATTGCAAATGAGGATGTTTTGCACACTGTTCTTTGAGAACTAAGTCTACTGTGCTGTTTGTAATTTGACTTAGAAAATTACTTCCCTAACCTCTTAATGCTCTATCTGTCTTAATATCGCTAAAAGAGCCAAATGCTTTTTCTTACAATTCACAAGTCCAACAAAAATACTACTTAGGCTTTTTGGACTTTAGGGAGTGTTGGCACAAGTTATAGGGCATTCTCTGCCTGTTTTGAGTTTTTGAAGTCCCTTTTTTAACATATCTTCAACAAACTTTAGTTGAGTACAGTTCAGAAATCCTGATCGGTTCCAGGGACAAGAGATAAGATACCATCCCTGTATTAAAGGAATCACTATGTATTTGGGAGAATCAGACACAAAATATCAGAGCTTCCTAATATCAGAGGATGAACTGTGATAATAGAGATAATCTTAAGGGGTTGCATGATTGACAATAAGCAGAGGGCATTGATTGACACAAACAGGTGATGGGAGTGTTAGTCCCTTAAATAATAGCAGTTGAGTACTAAGGGGCAGAGGGGCCAAGAGTAGCAAACAGTATGTCAACATGTTAGAACATAGAAATTAGGAAAGAATTTGGATAAAACTGGCAAGAATGAAATAAAAAAGAGCCCTCTGGGCTGCTTTCTTAAGGACCTGTGGCAAAATGGACCAATTTTTATCTTTGAAATGTGGATTCTAGGATTTGATATCAATGTAAAGCTGAAACTGATCTTTCTCAGATATCTTATGGACTCCAGAATTTATCCTGAAAGAATCAGAATGCCTATGACGGGGCAAAGAAGTCCAGGACTGACTTATTATTTGAAAGTACTTAGGCCCAGTCTGCCTGAAGCTTATTAGTAAGTTTTACACAAACACCAACCTTCCTTAACGTGTTGTGACTAAAGAAAACACTGACCTACAATACATTATTCTTGTTTTCCCACCTTTCTTTAGATGCATTTCCTGATTTAAAAACCTGATTTATTTTGTATCCTATTGCCCTGTTTTTGGAAATGTAGATCTTAAATGCACCACTCAATGATGTTTTATATATGTAAATACCGAGGTAACCACCGCACAAATCAAGACAGAATATTTTCATCATACCAAATAAATTCTCTTGGATCCATTCTTTGTCACTAATCCTCACATCCTCAAAGAGATGAATGTTTCTTAATTTTCACTGTTTATAAGTAGGTGATTATTTATTGAACAGTAAATCAGTATTGCTTCTGTTTGAACTTTATAGAAAAAATATGGAATCATACTGCGTGTGCTTGTTTGTGTGTGTGATTTCTTGACTCATGTTTTGGGAATAGATTCTTACGGTTGCATATAACAGTAAGTTTTTTCTTTTTATTGTTATGTAATATTCCACTATACAAATGCATCACAATGTATTTACCCATTGATACATTATACACATTTGTTTTATGATGCTCTGCCAATGTTATTTCTGATACTTCTGATTTCAAGTTCAAAGAGTATATTAAGACATAAATATCCCTGTTACCTCTAACTCCTTTTAGAAGAACATATCTTGCTGGGTAAATTCATGTGCTTACATATTTTTCAACTAATGTACCATTTTAACAGAGTATCCTATTGCTTTTTTTCCATTGTCTGATGTCTTGCTGTGATTGAGTCCTCATGATGAGCTTTTGGATGGAGTCATAAAGAAAGGTGACAAGGAAAAACAGTATATACAGGTGGAAGAGAAAGCTAGAGAATGCAGAGCACCATGGCTATATAGCCCAGGCACAATTAGAATTATTTTTGCTCTAAGCTTGAGTTGTCACACAAACATTATAGAGTTCATGAGGTTCTGAGATTAATGATGACACTAAAAGGTTTTCAATTTGGATAAGATGTTTATTAGTATTTTACCTATAAAATCAATTGCCTCATGACCTGTGTGTATACATAGCAATGTGTGTTAAGTAAAAAGTTCAGTTATTTGGTGAATTTGATGAATGTAGAAACCAACATCTGACCATTCCACAAAATGTAATTAATCACATAGTTTTCTTCCTTAGGAAACATAGTATTTTGACTATTTGTGATCTCTCTGCTATATTTTTTTCTGTCTTTACACAGCAAATCTGAGTAGAACAAAATTTCTCCTTTTCTATTTCAGTGCATAGTTTAACAATCTTGGGTTCATGGCAGGTTTTTTATTATTATTATTATAAAATCAAATACCAGCTTGCCAAAAGCCAATCACTCCAACACTGACACTTGAAATGCTAATTTATTATAACCTTAGGGAATCTGCTTTTTAGGAATAAATTGAGTATTGAAATTTTTTGTTTTATATTTTTAAAAAGGTTTATGGAATTTTTCATACATAAAGCAAGTGATGTGCAGCATGTTTGGGTATCACAGGATTCTGGAAAAATGTCATTGTCTGGAATTGATTATTTCAGCTGTCAACATCATTTGTGCAGATGTTGGCAATTTATGCTATGGTTAGTTCTATCTGACCTCCATATGTCAATGTCAGCATGATTGACCTCTAGCAAATTAGTATTTGATTCCAAGAAAAAACAAAAAAATATTAAAAGCATAGTCAATACTAAAATAAGAATAGGATTCCCTTGAATCAGCTAGGGAAATACTTTTTTAAATGAGCATATGGAGTTTTTTCTTTTTTCTTTTTATTCATGGGTAGGTGATCAGATAATCATACAGAGCTATTTATCACAACAATGAAAATGATGATGGTGATGATGATGACAGGGATGACGTTAGTAGTGAACTTCTATTAAAGACTTGTAATATGCCAAGTGTTATGAAATACAACCTTGAAAGTAAGAACTCTTTTTATCCACATCTTATTCATAAAAAAAAGAATGCTTGGATTAGATAACTTGCCCAAAGTTACAGAAGATATCTGCTGATAATGTGATTTTACCACAAAAGCTTTCTGATTCCTAGCATTTTTTTTCTTGTCTACTATTTTATACTCTATTTAGTGAAGAGGAAACTTAACAGTTGGCATGTAAAATTTATCATTTTTTTAAATGAGAAAGTATCAATGGGTCATATGGATGTTAGGAACATGCCCATTTTAATGGCATCAGTGTCTTAGATAAAGTTCCTTAGAATCAGAGCCTAAGTCAGAGACTCTGATGCATGTTTTACGGAGAGAATTCTCACAGGAGAGAGGGAGTGGAGAAAGGCAGATGGGGAAGGGAAAGTCACTAAGTGAGACATGACTGCCACCAGAGTATAGCTTCAGCCTGACCCATGGAGATCTTAAACATGAACTGATCCAAAGATCTGCTCCCACTACAAGGTAAGAAGTATGGAAATTTGTATTTCCAGGTCAGTTATTTATTAGCTGCAGGCAGTCCCTAAGGGTAGAGTATAAATAACTTCATAGAGTCAGCTACTGTTTAGCCAAAGCAGAAGGGTGTATGTAAGCTGTGAACCATTAGCTGTTTATCATGCATCTCAGTCTATCTGGGCTGCTATAACAAAATATCACAGGCTGAGCATCTTTTAAAGAACAGAAATTTATTTTTTGTAACTCTAGAGGCTGGGAAATTCAAGATCAATGAGCTGGAAGATTTGGTGTCTTGTGTGAGTTCACTTTGTGGTTTATGGCTGATTCCTTATGGTGTCCTTACGTGAAAGAAAGGAAGAGGAAGCTCTATGGGATCTCTAGTATAAAGACACTAATACTATTCATAAGGTCTCTGCCCTCATGATGTAATCACCTCTCAAAGGTCCCATCTTCAAATACCATCACATTGGGGATTAGAATTTAACATAGGAAATTTGGGGGTTAGGTGGAGGTACACACATATTCAGTCTGTAGCATTACACATGCATTGTAAGTCATTTTTAGGAGTGAGATGAGTCAAGGCACAGACTGCTATCTTCCTTTGAGAAGTTAGTCTTGACATGTTCCAAACTGCTAAACCCTCGAACACTTTACTGACACAGCAGGATTCTCTATCTTTGTAATGAATATTTCCCATCATCTAGTGTATACCTGTCTTATTAAGACATCTGGGGAATGCATCACTTATTGCTCAACATGTCTGACGAACATGTTATCATTAGTAGAATGACCTCATTTTACTTTGTACAGAATGTCCACAATGTTGAAATATACAGGGTAGAGCACAGGTAGGTTTAGAGTTGTTATGGAAAATACAGTAACATACTCTGCTTTGCCTAATTACAACTGTGAACCTACCTTTGCCCCACCATGTGTTGTGGCAGAGAGTAGGAAAATCATTGCAACTCTGGGGCAGTGTTAATGTGTACTGTTTTCCCTCCCAAAGGAAAGAAACTGCTTCTAATACTCCTTCCTTTTTGGGAATTAGGGGAAATAAAAACTAATTGGTCAGGTCAATAGCCACACACCACATACCATTTTCTTCTGTGATATTTTAGCATCTCTTCTTCCAAGAGCCATCACAATACTATAAGGCTGGTCCCCTTGAAATCCTCTTCAAGGCTAGTTCCCACTTAGGCAGAGAGATGGATTCCTCCAGGTGGCTGCGTTGCAGAAACAATACTGTGACAAACTGTGGAGGAGGGAGGAGACATGGGAACTATTTGTTTAGTAGGTTTTGTTTGTTTGTTTTAGTTTTTTAACCTGCCTATAGTAACAACATGCATAATGGAGATTTTAGTTTAATATGCACATAGTTCATTCATGTAAAGTGCGTAGGAGAGTGTCTAGTAAACAATCAAACATTATTTTTATTGTTGCTGTTACCTCCACCATCATGGTTCTTGCTACACTGTTTTGTCTCTGCAGCTACTCACCTACCTACCCCCCCATGCACACACATCCACCCTCTGAATCATCCATCATGTCCCTGCATATTTGCACAACTCCTTGAATATCCTTCCTTTATCTTTCTCATCTGATTTTCTAGCATGTGTCCTTCCAGACATACATAACAAAGAGTATTTGAAATGTACTTTACACATTTGACATTTTGAAATCTTTGCCATTTCTTTTGCTTTTGGCTAGGGGAAATATTTTTTCTTCCTTTCTATAATTTGTATGACATTTCATTTGGGACATAAAAGTCACTAAGAGAAGAGGTGTTGAATTTTGGCTCCTCTCACCTGAGGCCAAAAGAGCCCTACATGATTTGATCTGCCTCTTTGGTGGCCCAAAGATGGACCCTGTCTCTAGATTACCAGGCTCCAGATGCACTGGCCTTCCCTGTAGGTTGCAAACTTCTTCCCGGTTCCAAGAGAGCAAGCCCTTCCCCACCTTGCTATTTCTCAAAGGGACCTATATTTTTTCGTCACCACAGTTATTATAGTTGCATTTAAATACCTACGTACATAAATATATGTTGATTGTCTGTGTCTCTAGAATTTAAGTGTCATGAGAACATATACTGCATCTCTCTTGTTCATGCACATATAGGTTTTTAAGAAACTTTTAAAGAGATTAATTAATTAGAACTGTACCATTCAATATCTCCGGACCTAAAACTGATTCTGAGCATGCCTGTGAATGCATTATTAATTCTTCATATTACACTTTATCCAATAAGGATAAACTCATTGAAGAAAAAATTCTTATATTGAATACTTTAAAAAGGGGCTCAGAGTTAATATCCATGCATTTCTCCCTTTATTGACAGATCTCAGGTTTCTATTTCCCTGTTATTATTTTATCAATCAAAAATACTGGAAACTCCCCTCTGCCAAAAGGAAGGAAGGAAGGAAGAAGGAAGGAAGGCTTTTTTTTTCAATTTAAATATAATTCCATGTTGCAAAATTTGATTTGGGTTTATAAGGAAAAATGATTATAAAATCTAATATTCATATTTATATTTATTTAGATATTGAAATTTTTTATCTTTAATATTATCTAAGTGCAAAATTCTCTTTCTACATTTAACCTCAAAAATCATCTTGTTATTCCCTTGTAGAAAATATTCCTTCAGTGGAAAGACAGTTGGATCTCTTGATTTTTTATACCAACTTCTGTGCCTGAATCTCCAATGAAGCTTATTAAGAAATAAAAAGCCCTGTCACCTGAGTTCCTGACTGATCTAAGGGATGTCATAATAGTTGCATTTTTAACAAATCCCTCAGGGGACCCTGATATGTAACTCATACTGACACTAAACTCACATCCAATTCCATAGTATCTGCTTTGAGTTGGACATGACTCTAAATAATATATGGGAAACCTAGAAGTCCTACAACAGACCTATGAAAAGATAAATGATATTTTGTAGATGGAGAATGTAAGGCTTTGAGAGGGTATGATTTTCGTCAAGCCTATTAGCTACCAAGGGTCAGATGCAGCAGAAACAGGAACCTCAGTGGGGCACACTGCCATTTAAGTTAATGTGTTAAGAGACAAAATATCAAACTCTGGGGCAATGGTACGTTTTCTCCTACTGCAGGTATCTCACCAATCTCTGTGAGACAACAATGTGGATTGTACATACAGTCAGAAGTCCCAGAAGCCTTGTGGTTTGAATGTAGAGGTTCCACATCCAGGGGCTTTCGCTGTATCATAGAGCAAGTCTCCTCATGCCAGCCTTGTGCCTCATAATTGCTGTATGAAGCCTCTCATCTCACTGAGCCCAGTTTCCCCATATGTTAAAAAAAAAAATACAGAGGTGGCTCTCTAAGGACTCCACTAGCTCTGGCATTCAAGAATTAGGAAAGAACCCTGGTTGGGTGGCTCAGTTAGTTGGAGCATCATCCTGTACACCAAAAGGCTGCAGGTTTAGTTCCTGTTCAGGGCACATACCTAGGTTGCGGGTTCCACCCCCATGTGGGGTGCACATCAGAAGCAACCAGTCAATGTTTCTCTCTCTCTCTCTTCCTCCTTATCTAAAAATCAATAAAAACATACCCTTAGGTAAGGATTAAAGAAGAATTAGGAGGGAATCAAGGAATTAAATTCTGGGAATATTTTGTCAAGGTTTCCATGCAGTACAACACTAATAAGTAGTCCAACTCAAAGCACACCCATTGCGTGTGTTTGGCAAACGATGTTAAAATGTAAAGCAAGTAAGAGATGATGATGACTCACATTAGGGGGTGGTAGCAGAGGAATGATGAAAGAGAGGTCAGATTATGTATATTTTGAAGGTATATCCAGTAGAAATTGTCTTTTTGTCTAGAGTGGACTTTCATATTCACGTGGCACTCAGTAAAATAAAAGTGACACGACAGTGAAAGTGCAGGTCAACCCAGTATCCCTTGTGTTACTATTATTGATGCTCTGTACAAAATATTTCTGTACAAATATTTGTAGTTTACATAGCTCCTTCCCACTCATTATTTAATGTCATCCTCCCAATGATTTTTGTGTGGAGAAAGAAGAAAGTGAGGGGGTGGTTTACAGTTCATCTAATTTATAGGGAAAGAAAGAGAACTAAGATTACACATGAGGGTTGGGCTTGTATTGCAGTCTCCTGTTTCCATGCAGCCTCTTGGGGCAAAAGGAACTAAACTGTGGTCACAAACTATCTATTCTGTGCCAGGCAACAAACTATTTTCACTGTATCAAATAATCTTTCCAAGTAGCATAAGTAGGCTTTAAAATTGTAGCCTTATGTCTTTGCTTAATTCCCCTTTGGACCATGTGTAAATCTATATCAAAATCAATAAAAACAAAGTCTGGAAAGATCTTTCCCTTCAATTAAAAACACATTTCCCTCACATGAATCTTCAGATGTGGTAAGCAGCTATGAGTGGCATTTAGGTAATCCAAAGAGCATCTCATGGCTACACAGAGAACACTTGCCTTTGATTTTCACTCTCATGGATGCTTTATGAAAATATCTGTATTTTGAGGGATCATTGACCCATGGGTCTTAAAACTAGCAAACACTCTTCATTTGAGATATGATTGTATTGTAGAAACAATGGTTGGTCATTTTCCTCTGAACAAACCTATAAAATTGGGTATTTAACATCAGCAAATTCTGTTTGCTTTCATGACTATAGAAATAAAGTTTGGCCTACATCTTCAGGCCAGAAAAAAACTTTTAATGACCTCATCATCTCATAATATTATCTTTTCACATCTTTTTCAGGAAAAACATGAAACTTTATAAAATAACAATTTAAACATAAAAAATCTAGCCCTAGCTCAGGCGTTCAGTTGGTTGGAGTGTCATCCTGTTCACCAAAAAGTTGCAGGTTCAATCCCTGGTCAGGGCACATACCTAGGTTGCTGGTCTGAGTCCCCAGTCAGGGTGTGTATGGAAGACAACCAATCAATTTATCTCTCTCACATCAAAAGTCTCTGTTACTCTCTGTGCCCCTCTGCCTTCCTTCCTCCCTCTCTTTCTCTCTAGAATCAATAAAAACATATCCTCTGGTGAGGATTTAAAGATAATAAAAAATCCTCAAGCCACAGAAAAGTTTACTTGGCAATAATTGGATACTACAAATTAGATTATAAGAGTTCTATCTCAAACATGGGTTATGAATGGGTATGGTTAAATATTTGGAATCCCTCTGCAGAAAAGCTCTGGAGAAATCCATTCCCTCCTGTATGAATTACTAAATAGTGACGGCTCAGAGGCCACTTGGGTAGCAGGTAGACCTATAACAGATTGGAAAGTAATCAAAAGGACGAAGATCAAGGCAGTTAGTAGGTGCCAATTCTTATGCTCCATTCCTAGCTTGCCACTTTTTACTTTCTCGAGTAAGCTCAAGCCATATGGGGAATGTATCTTTTCAGTAAGTACAAGGTATAATTGACCACAGAGACTGTTTTCAGCTGAAATGGACATTTCATGTAAACACAGTATCTTAGATTTACTGGTCTATGATAGGATCTAAGATTAACACCCCCAGTTGAGTTAGGAGAATGTTAGTCTCCATCCTCTGAGCTCTGGCTCCCTTAGGGTTTTAGAGTCAGCTGGAAGAATAGTTAGACAGCGCCTGAAGATTAGCATGCCTGTGGTGCAGGTTCCATGTTTTAAAGGAATTGACTTAAAAGACAAATGGGCTACTTCATAGCAAGGAGCAAAGCTAGTCATTCCTCAGTAAGGATGGAAGGGATAAATTGAAGAGCTTTGCTGAGCGCTCCCTGGGTGTTCAAAGAAGTGAGAATGGGGCTGTTTTTCTTAATAACTGAGCAGTCATTGCTAGGCTCAAAGAACACTTTCTGCTGAGTATGAAACAACTCCAGTAACTGCTGATAGTTGTGTTCATTTGGGCAGCAGAGTAGAGTGATATAAGCCAGAGAATTAACACATTTTTGGCTCAGAAGGTCATTATCCAAAAGTATAAATCCTTGTAAAATGAGAAATAACTTTCCTAAAGACAATTTTGAATAATTAGAGATAAAGTAATAGGATTATAATTATTCTAATACAAACATTCAAGTCACCCTATATGTTGAATAACTGGTCTCACAGTAACTAAGATCGTTTTTTATCTTTCTTCTATTGAATAACAAGATCCTTCTGGGCTAAAACAGTGTCCTTCATTGCCTTTGGATACTTTACAGTGTCCAGAGTCAATACCGCCATGAATATATACATTTTCTATAAACATATATCATTGTGCTTTTATATTTCTTCCTGGTTAGAAGGAGGCTATCTCCAGAAGCAAGAGCCTTTGCCTTAAACCAAATTATGTCACCTTTGAGTTAATCATATATGCCATTTTTTTCCTTAAGAAAGACAATATAAATAAATATCCATGATGAGCAAGAGGATATAGTAACTACCAGTTTCTGACCAACCGAGCCTTAAGTGAAATCAAAGTTTTGTCATAGAAGACAGCCTTGGTTGTCATTGCCACAAGCTCAGGCAGCTCAGGAATGGGAGCCGCGTGTCTGCATGAAATCTGCCGCTGTGGTCAGGGCGGATATTTGCCGCTTCCCCTGAGGCGGATATTTGCAGCCTCAGCTCCCACAGCTTCTGTTGCAAAGAAGTACAAATACAACTAAACGCTGGAAATGAAGAAAGATCACACAAATGATGCTTCTCTTTGTTCTTAAGCATCATTAATGTTGGAACAACTTCTGGCTTGAGAAAAAGATCTTTAGAGAAGAATCATTTACTAGAAAGGTATGCAATATCTCTGAGTGAAAGCCTAAGGCCCGAGTCAGCTGATGCTATGGAAAATACATTTTCTCAGATTTGAGAACTCTTCTAGAGATTATGTCAGGGCTGAAAATTCAATAGACCTAACTCTACACAACAATAGGAGAATATAATTTAAAGGAGATTGTGGTCTGTGCAGGGGTTATAGAGATAAATCAAAAGTAATGGTAGAATTCAAGTCATGTCTTCCTTGTTTAACAAACATTTATTCAGCACTTACTGTGCTTTAGGCCATCGCAAAGACTTATAAAATGTTGTCTTTCTTTTACAAGAACTTACAGTCTAGTTGCTGGAGGTAAACTTTAGTAAGCACTGTACTTTGCATATTGATTATATCAGCCAAACTACTTAGTCAAAATTTTTGTCTTTTTGAATTTAATCCATTAAAAAGCACTTGGCAGGGTACATACGCCCTAAAAAGGAACACATTATCTAATTTAGAATGGTGATCATTGTTAATTATGCATTTTGCATGTGTTTAATTCTTATCCAACCTTTTTGTTATGACCCCATATCGAAGGAACTAAAACTTAGAAAAATATTTAGAACTGGCTCAAGTTTGCATAGCAAGTTAAAAGGAGATTTGGAATTTGAACTCAGGCTGTCTAGTTGAGAACTAGTACTATGAACCATTAACATATTGCCCCTGTCATAGAGACAAGCCTATGCACACAGAATGTAAATTTAAAATTATAGATCATATGGACAGGAGGATCATTTAGGAATGGGAGACAGTACCAGGCACTGGTATTTCCTACACAGAAGTATAAGATATAAGAGGAACAGCATTATTTAACTGTACCCCATTGTCTTGAATTCATAGCCCCAAAATCTACTTCCTGCAGGGTCTAGATCCTACTCTCATAGAGGCACTGGAATCAATTATTTGCTATAAGTGACACTGAGATGACTGAGGGACTATGAAAGATATTTTCCCTGACTCCCTTGCATGGTGATTTTCAAGACAGTATACAGAGTGAGGCAAAAGTAGGTTTACAGTTCATATGGAACATAATACAATCATTAATAAATAATAGTACAGGAATGAACTCTGTGTTTTGCATGCTCAGCTATAAACCTACACCCTGCATAAGTTTCATTCATTCTGGCTTCAGTTGCTTCTCTTAGGTGGGCCCTCAATACAGACCTGTTAACTTTCCAACAAATATCATACATGTATAGGTTCCTGGAATCTCTAATATTTCTGTAGGGTGAAACATGAACCCTGTATACTGCTCATCCATCCTTCCTAATCCAAGTCCATGGTAAAGACCAACACAACTTTTACAATTGGTTCAAGAGATTTAATGTTATTTTCTACCTTCAGAGTTTGCTGAAGGCAGAATTTATTATGTTCAAGTCTGTCCTCACTATAATAGTGATTATCAACCTTTATTTTGTCTCAAAATTACTTGCAGAATATTAAGTTAAAGCAGATTTCTAGCTCCACCCCAGAGGGCCTGCCAACTCAGTATATCTGGGCTGGAGCTAAAGAATTTCTAACAATTTCCCAGGGGATGCTTCTGTTGCCAGGCCAAGTACCACACTTTGAAAACTATTGTTGTTTAACCAGTAATATCATGGTTAAGATCATGGGCTCCAGAGCCAAAAAATCACCTACTGAAATGCCAGCCCATCACTTGTGAGGTCTGTGGCCTTGGACAAGTTATTAAACTTCTGGGTGCCTGCAATCCCTCATAAGTAACATGTGGTAATAGTCACATCCCTCATGGGTTGTTGTGAGAATGAAGGGAGTTCAAATAAGTGCTTAAAAGGGGACTGCAACTTAGTAGGTTTATTAGAATATGTTAGCTAACATTATTTATTCGTTGTGGTTATTGTATATGGTAGGTACTCAAATGCTCAGTCTCTTGGAGTTAATATACCAATGATAAGGTGTCTGACATGTGAGCTCTTTAAGCAGAGGGAGGCACTAAGATGTAAGAGGTTACATCAGTGTATAGCTCTTTTGAGAGGCCATTTTTAGTTGAAATATTTATTGACAGACTACATGTTGCCAAGTGTTTAGGTTTTTGATTATCAAATTGATACACTAACAGAGGCAGACTCTTGCAGTTATTGATGATCAGAGAAAAGCAAACAACTGTTCTAGGGAAGAAAGACCGAAGTGCTGAAACTTCTTCAGCATTAAAGGTAGAGCAGAGTGCTGATTTTTAGAAACACTGAGGGAATTTTGAACTAATCACGTTGTCGCCAGACCATGGCTTGGTTTTATAAGTAGCATTTCTCATGACAGTGTTTGAAATCTGTCATTTGAATGACTTTGCTCTTTTCATCCTTCCTTCATATGTCCACAGTTATGCAGTCACCATCGTATTCCTTCTGGGCCCCTTAGCTGCCAATTGCACACAACAAACGGGCATGGGAGACTTAGGAATTCGCTGCCCTGATGTAGAGACTACAACTGAAAGGTTAACTATTTGTCTTAACCTGAAATTAGAATACTTAAATCAGGAAAGGCTTTTTTTCTCTTACATGTGAGGTTATTCATATAAAAATATATACATACTTTTGGTTGCATATTTGCCAAATCATGCCTATTGAAAAAATAAGAAAACTGCATAAAATGGAGAGTGATGAAAAATCTAGAAAGTGTGCCTGTTATAGAGAGAAGTTGATCTACTTTACAAGTGGCATTACCATTATAAATATCCAAGTCTGAACTTGTTCTGAACTCACTATCTGAGGTTACCTATAAAATAATAATAGTGATTTCCACTCATGACTTGTAGAATATGTCTCAGGTCTTCACAATTATTCTAACTTCCTGATGACCGGCAGACCTTTTTTGCAGCCCATTTCAGGTATAATGTCTAACATATAAGTACTTAAATAAATATCAGTTATTTTTTATTGAATGTATTGGGGCGACATGGTTAATAAAATTATACATGTTTCAGGTGTACAGTTCTATAATACATCGTCTGAATATTGTATTGTTTACCACCTCAAGTCAAGGTTTCTTTTATCACCATTTATCCTTGCTTTACCCTCTTCTACCTCTCCCTACCCCCTTTTTATCCAGTAATAATCACACTGTTGTTTTTTGTTTTTTCACTTTATCCCTTCACCTTTTTCACCCAGTCCCCCAAACACCTCCCATCTGATGGTTGTTAGTCTTTTTTCTGTATATGTGAGTCAGTTTCTATTTTGTTTATTAGTTTACTTTGTTAATTAGATTTCACATATATGTGAAATCGTATGGATTTGTCTTTCTATGATTGGGAACCCTCATGAACTGCTGGTGGTGATGCAAACTGGTGCAGCCACTGTGGAAAGCAGTTAGGAGTTACCTGAAAAAATTTAAAATGAAATTGCCTATAATCCAGCGATTCCACTTCTGGGAATATAGCCAACAAAGCCCAAAACAGTAAGTCAAAAATATATGTGCACCCTACATTCACTGCAGCATTATTTTCAATAGCCAAGATTTGGAAGCAGCCCAAGTGCCCATCAGTAGATGAGTGGATAAGGAAACTGCTGCCTTGGCCGGGTGGCTCATTTGGTTGGAACATCATCCCATGCATCAGGGGGTTGCAGGTTCAATCCCCAGTCAGGGAATATACTTAAGTTGTAGGTTCGATCCCAAGTTGGGGCATGTATGGGAGGCAATTGATTAATGCTTTCTCTCTCACATTGTTATTTCTCTCTCTCTGTCTCTCTCTCCCCTCTTCTATCTCTCTGAAAATCAATAAACATATCCATAGGTGAGGATTTTTTTAAAAAGCTGTGGTGCATTTACACAATGGAATATTATTCAACTATACATAAAGGAAGGAAATCTTATGTTTTGAGACAGCATAGATTGACATAGGAGATTTTATGGTAAATGTAACCTTTTGATTAGAGTTTATAGCTAGCCACCATAATAGGTGCATATCAACTCTGCTTCGCAGTGCTGCCCATTTTTGATTCCTGTAACTACTGGGTGAAGTTGAGACCTGTAGGAGACTTAGGTAAGATGTGTTCAGAGTCTCAAAAAATAAATCAAATTCAATTTGGAAAAAATTTGTTTTTAAACCTTAACAATGGTCATGTATTAATGTAAGGCACAGTTGCAGCTTTCAAGCAGAGCACAAAGATGTTGCAATGATTATCAATATTGTTACAAAGAAGTAGTTATAGGCAATAAATCAAATCATACCGCTCTCCCCCAAATACATTGACCACAAATTGCAAAAGCTACAAATTAATAATTAGCCACCAATCTAGTGATTTATATACCTAGCAGAACTGTGGCAAAGACTCTCATTATGTTTTATTTAAGTTAGATAAAAATGATCATAGTTGGGTAAGAACATTCTTATATTATGGTTTTTATCATCCACTGTTTATATGCCTAGGTGATTCCATTACTGTAGAAGCACTGATTTTAGATTTCAACAACATATTTGTCTGTTAAGTAGTCTATACCATGTCAACTCAGGTGTTTTCCAGCATGAACTGTAACAATTTTAATAACCCACCTTAGTTTTCTGAATAATGGATTTTGTGAATTTCAAGAGTCATAGAAGGTCTTCATGTTTCAGCCTGTATAGTAAATAGAGGACATGATTTCCTTTTTTAGAACTAGCCCAAAACTGAAATACTAAGAAAAAAATCCCATAAATTTCATTGGGGTGGCTTGTTTGATTTCTCCAGTAAATCATTTCCTTGTGAGAAAAATCATATTCTGTTTGGGATGCTTAGATAACAATTACTCCCAGGAATGCCTAGATACAACTACAATGGTGGGTAAAAAAAAAAAAAAGACTGTGTTTTCATTTATTTATCTTCTGGAAATGGGTAATTATAAGAGTCATATTTTCCTTAGCCTCCTTATTCTTATTCTATTATGAAGTAAGAAATAAAAGCACCCACTGGTAAAATATCACTGATGAGCTCAGGGCACAATATATATTTCCTTTTTAAAAATATCTTTTCCAATTCTTTGTGATTTTATCATTTAAGTTGCATCTATTTTGTCTAATCAGATGCTTTCTAGTAAGATGGGACTCCTAGGTAAGCTCTGGTCCCAAGAGAAACCATAAGTCTAACACAAGAAATCTTAAACCTCTATGACAGTCCCTAACATCTGCTTTGGGACTTCAGCTCAGATGTAGTGAGATCTCATATTGTACCTAGACTCTCTAAAAGCAACAAGACAGACAAAATGGTCAGGCAAGATGGATCCTGGAAGGAAAACACTGTATTAAAAATAAACAGAACATCCACCAGGGAAAAACACCCTTGAGGAAATTTTAGTGTTTTAAGCTTCCCCTAGTTTTCAGTCAATCCAGGTCACTTAGTGAAATCGATAAAATGTTATCACAGTTCCAAAGAAGCCTTCAAGTGTGTTTAGTGAGAAGGATGGCTCTGAAATTTAAATGGAGTGTTGTTGCTACCATGCTATCACAAGATGTTTAAAAATATTTCAAGGCTACTTGTGGCAATGAGTTTAAGACAGCATGTCTAGATTTCTGTCCCATCTTCTATTTTCTTATATAAATGGATATTTGGTGCTTACTGTATAGCAATGGACTAATCCAAAAATGGATTCTTCCATTTTTTGGACTTTTCTAGGGTCACCTGCACCATTTGAGATATGCCATTGATATTTTATTGGGAATGAGTTATTTTAACTTGGAAAATATTCTCCCCAGTGCCCCAATTTAACTTGAAGTAAATCTTCCTATCCTAGACCTATACAGATTGTAATGCAGTGAGTTCTTCTTTTAAGCATTGCAACCATGGCAAATGTTTGCCTTAATTGTTTGAAGATCTGCAGTATCTGAACATCGCAATGCCCATTTTGTCTAAGCCTTCTACAAATCTACCTTTGACTAAATGTGAACCAAACATAGAGGAATAAAAACAAAAAACAAAAAACAAAAACAACATAAACTTTCTTTGTCTTATCTTCCTATCATCACCATTTCTAGCTGTTATTGCACTCTTTTTAGGTATCATTGGTGAAAAATCTTAATCTGAGGCCTACTTACCCCTTTTCTTACATGTTATTGGTGACAAAGTCCTCAAAGTTCTTCTTTGATATTGTCCTTTGGTTTATTCTTTCCTCTCCCTTTCTCCTACCTCAGTTCTGGCCTTATAGCTAATATTATTGTAGGTTTTTAGCAAAGCATTGTGCTGACTGCTTTTCACACACACTTGGTTTTAATCCTTACCAAAAAAAAAACAACAACAACAAAAAAAAAACCCCAAAACACCCCATGTAAGCCCATTATTCTTATTTTACAGAAAAAGAAATTGAGGCTCTGATTGATAAAGTGACCTTGTCATAAAATCACTCTAATAACTAAAACTGTGCAATTCTGAATAATTAAAATAGACTGCTACGTGGCTCTCTGCGGTCCATGTCCTCAGCCCTCTGATTTAAATTTCAGGCAATCAGCCTTTAAGCAATGACTTTTATCAGCCTGGTTAATCTCTTGCTTAGAAACTTCCTTTTGTTTTTTCCCATTTGAGTTAAGTTTTCTACTAAATCTAGTGTTCTAGGCCATATACCAGGGACTCCATTTTATATTTTGAGATGTAGATCCCCAATAATGTTAATGTTAATCTTTTCCTCCAACTAGGTCAATCTCCTTATTGACATATCCCAATCACATGAGGATCTCCATTGCCACTCTTAACTCTAATTCAGTTTTTTTGTTTTTATTTTTTGTTTTAAAATTAGTTCCTTGCTTATATTCATTCCTCCACATCAGCAGTAATATCTTCTCTTCTGTACTTCCCTCAAGTCCCAGTTAAATGCTCATATCATCTTATTCCTTATTCATTTGGTCTCCCTATTAGGGTAATGATAACTGCACTAGCAAATAGACCCCTAAATGCATAAGGTTGCAAATATAATAGAAGCATGTATCCATAATAAACATGTGACTTTTGTCCACACAGTGATTGTAGGACACAGACTCCTATCATCACATGACTCCTCCATCCCTCAGAGAGTGGTCCTCCTATACCAGCAACATCATCATCACCTGGGAACTTATTAGAAAAGCATATTTTAAGGCTTCATCCCAGATGTACTGAATCAGTAACTGTGGGGTTAGTAATCTGTGGTCACACAAACACTCCAGGTGATTCTGATGAACACCCAAGTTAGAGAATTACTACTCCACAGCCTCCTAATCATTTACATTCAGCCTGTGGATGTTCAGAGAATGTGAAAATGATGTACTTGCTTTTTAAAGGCATTATTCCAGAAGCGATGCATATCACTTCTGTTCGTATCTTACTGGTGAGATCTAATTAAATTGTTATGCCTAATGCAAGAGAATGTGAAATGTAGTCCCTGTAGTTCTCATCTCAATAAAATATAGGTAGACAAATATGAGCATGGTCCTTTAAAGAAACTGTCTTCCATAACCTCATTTTCCTAAATTATGCTTTAGAATGCCATCTGACAGTTTCTTAATTATTTCAATGCCTCTACCAGCTTTGTTCCTCACAGTGAACATTTTCCTTCTTCCTCTTCATGCAGTTCTCCTTCATCATTTATTTGGTTACTGCTTGACATAAATTTCTTTCTCTTTTCAGTAAGAGACTGACCATTGCAAACTTTCTGTTGCAGGTCGCTGTAATATGTCAGCTTATTTCCTATTAGCATTAAGTGGCCCAGCTGATCGGCTTGTCATGCAGAAGTCAGGACATAATGGCTAGCTGTTCCCCAAGCACAGTATGAACATTTCTAATTTTGGACTTGTCTTCTCCACATGTATTGTGCAGTGCTTTTCATTGGCGCTCAAGTCCTGAAGATGTTCATGGACAGGAGGGGATATTTTTAACTCGTAGATGAAATGCAGCTTCCCTGTGAGCCCTAGCTCTGTGCAACTTACTAAGCTCATTCCTATGATTGGATCTGGCACCAGGGGCACATTCCATAGTATAGGGAATGACCAAATCATTATGGAACCACATTTATCTATTTATTTATTCCCCAACATAAAACAACATTCCATTTTCCATATAACACAATTCAAAAAAGTTTATTTCTGGTCATTTTTGTATGTAACTGTAAAGTGTATAGGTGAAGTAATCAAATATCTATATACTTTAATCTACAAATTTTATTCTAAATACATTTTAATTCATATAAAGAATGACATTAGTTTAGAATTATTCTTTTTCTTTTCATAAAATAATATTCAAATGTTTCATAAGCATCAATTCCAATTTTTTGTCATCTCTAGAACTGCTACTTTTTGAATTATCTTGTAGCTTTCCAGAGCATATTGTCTTGACTTCCACTTACACTATTGGAAATGCAGGCCTTATTTAATCTGTGTCTGAGGCTGTGGGTTTATTGTTGGTCCTAGTACCCAATCACAAAACATAAAGTTGTTTCGTGTTGTTTAAAGTTTACTTCCTCTTTTAAGTATTCACACTGTTACTCTACAATATAACCATGTACTATATTGCTTTCTAAAATGACTTAGAAGACAGTTTTTTTTTAAGTTGCTAATACTTATCATTTTTAGCTAATACCACTGACAGCAATCCATAACTGTCTGTTACATCTCTTTGGCTAATTTTGTTTCTTCTTTTAATGTAATTTGATAATACCCCAAACTAGCATTAGTTGAAATTGTTATAGACTCTTCCTTGATTATGTTCGGATATTTCCAACACAGCAAACCAGAAAATGCCCAGTGATATGAACAATTTTATAAAATTTGAGGGATAATCTTTGAGGTCTGTAGGGACATCATCCTAAATTCTCATCATTGAACACATCGCCCTGTGAGGCAGGCGTTTGTCTCCCTGTTTGTCACAAGGATGCTGAAACTCTGAAACTTAAGTGATTTTCACAAAGTTCCCAATTATTGGACAACATGTCAAATGATGTCATGATGACTTTTATGGCTAGAAGTATGTAGGCTAATTATGTGTAAATAATTGTCAAAATGTGATAAAAATGTTTGGGCTACTCACTGGTTTGATCTAAACTATTAGTCCCTAAAGATTTTGTTTCTTTTTTTTTTCTTTTTATTACATCACTTTCTATAAGAGCCAACTTTTTACAACAGCATTCATTCTCTGCATTCATGTTTAAAGACAATTCCATCCTGGGCATGCTTTTTGAGTTCTGAAACTCCCTAGCTTGAGGTTCTTATCATAGTGCCTAAACCCTAAAATTCTATCTTAAAATTAATTCCTTTTAATGATTTCCTTTTTTAAAAAATTTTTATAAGACTTTATATGAGCCAAACTGAACATATGGTAGGGAGCAAGATCTCAAATGTTCCCATAGGTTTTGGTGACCAATCAGATCTTCCAGGCGCCATGATATAACCAAAGTTACTACTTATTTGTTTGTTTGCTTAGTCACTTATCTTCTTTATTTGTTACCTATTCTGTGACCCAAAGAGAGATTTGGCATTTTAAATAGACAATTCAGGCTTATAAATAATAAGCGCATGTTTTTAACTAGGATATCTTTTTTTTAATTTTGAAAATAGTTTCCAAATTTTACCAGTAGCCACCTCAACCCTACGCATTTATGTTCTCCTGAATTATGAACACCAACCAACAAAAAAATCCCAAGTCTGCATCTAAAGTCACTCAGAACCATTCTTGCTTTTTTTTAGTTTTGGTTTTGTTTTGTTTTCCTAACCATATTCTGTTGCATGCTAGTATCTTCTTGACCCTTCTTTTCTGGCTATTTCCTGTGCATGATTTCATATCTTTTATTTGTACTTGGTGTTACTATTTGGTTTTCTAGTTTTCTAAATCTTTTTGGCTAAGGTCCACATATCTGTTTTACTGTGTTCCAATCACCCTTGCAGGCTACCTCATCCTGGGTCTGGAATCTGGGAAACTGCTCAAGCACTTCTGTATTGTTCAGGGTTCTGTGGCTGCAAATAGCAGAAACTAGTGGACGCTAATTTAAGAAAAAATTATATTGAAAGTATGTTGCTCACAGATTTGAGGAGTAAAACTCCAAAAGGACTGAAAGGAGGACAGCTCATGAGATCTAGGAACTAAGGGATATTTTATCTGGGCTACTGATACATACTTGGTCCCAAATGGGTTCTCAAAAACTTATGTTCAGAGAAGGAAAATAAATTTGGATACATAATACTTATATAGAACATTGGTGTGCAGAATTAATTCAAGGTGGAAAACTGTAGAATCGGAGGACCTCTAGGGAGAATTTCTTCTGATTCTAAGGGTTAAGGAAGCTCTAATCAATGTTCACACATCAGACACGTAGCAGACCAGTGTTTGACAACTAGCTTATTCAAGTCTTAAGTCTCAGCTTTGATGATAGTGTCATGTTACAACACTTTTGTACATTGTAGTGATCTGAGAGATGAAAGAGTAAAACTAGAAATGGAGAATTATATCATACCATTGTATCTGAAATACTTGTTTAAAAATAGTAATTTTTGAGCTATTGGTAACAGCATGATTAAAGGGCAAAGGGACAGGTTGAGTGAAAGCTGAACTGCATATCACCAGCACTCCAAAAGGGAGGGAGGAACAAAGTGATAATAATTATTTTGCACAACTTTTAAATACAGCATAGCAAGTTCCCATCAATGAAGATATATTCTAGTTTAAAAAAAACCTACTATCTGATATTAATGAGTTTAAATATATGTAATTTTTGTCAAAAAACAAAATGGGACAAAATGACCATGCTTAAAAATAATTGTGCTTTTGTTATTATCGCAACAGAATTTGAAAGTAATATTGATTCAAGATGTAAAATTATTAATAAACATTAGGAAAATAGTTCTTTTTTTATAGCCATTTGTTTTAAATTCAGTATAATTCCTATGTGGACTGCCTATCATGTTCTAGTTTATTCATCTAGTCTAATTACTTGACATAATGATACCTACCATCTATCACAACTGCTCTTTAGTTGTCAAACTCATTTTAAAAATAATTAATGACTGTTTCCTTAGAAAGTTTTTTGTTGGGTAATATACCTAATTGCCCTAAAGTTATACTCCCAAGTTTATATGAAGAATAATAGGAAGATGTGTTGTTTCAGATATCAATCTACTGCTTGCCACTTGTATATCTGTCAGGTCACTTCACTCCAAGCTTCAGTTTCCTATATTTGAAAATAGGGTAGTATACAATATATCCCAGAGTCATTGTGATATTAAATGACAGTATATGCAAAGTTTAAAAAGCCATGTTTGCTATGTCAACACAATCCCATGACTTGTTCTGTACTTTCCCTTGAGGAAGTTATGCCTTCACAAGAGGTGACCAAGGAAGATAGCGATCAAGATAAATAAAGACTGAGAAATTCTCTTTTATTTTCCAATTGGACCAGCGTGACCAAAGGAGTAAGGTGTGCAGCATGGTGAGCACCACTTAACGGCCAAAGTCTCGGAAGTTTTAAGAAAACCCACCACTCTCCAACTTTCCTCCATGCTCACATACTAAAGTTTTCCTCATTATTCCTTCAAACCAGAATGCCAACATCTCATGATAATAACTTATAAAGCATAATTTTCTCTACATAATTTTAACACTGGTTATATAATGAATATCTCCTTTCCCCCTCTATATACATTCTCTTTTTCTTAGTAACAGCACCTCTGTTTTTCAGTGGGGAATTATTCCACCAAAGTAGCTAAGAGCAGGTAGTGATGCCTCACCTGCACTTCTGTATCTTCACACTTAAACATATAGTACAATCTTACAAAATTTTAATTTTTATATATATTCTTTAAACTACATATATCACTTGTACTTTTTTTTATCATCCAACATCACTTGTCAGAGATATATTATATTTCATAGATTTAATTTATCTTAATTCATGCAGTTCCAGTTTATTTGTTTTAATTACTGCCTATGATTATCCATCTCCTTATTAGAAGGGCACTTAGTATATTCCTAAATTTTTTTAATCTTAGCACTTACAAAGATGATGAACGTCTATATATACACATGTGAGAGCTTCTCTAGAATAGTGTGCATAAAAGGGGAATTATTGAGCTCACCCCATAAAAAAATCAACTTGACTGATGTGAAATGACCTGTCAAATGATTCATTCCATGCGCAGCCAGTGAAAGCTTCTTTTGTTGCATGTTCCCACCAACACTTGAAATTATTAGATTTTTATGTTTTTACCAGTCTAGTACTATATTACCTTTCATTGTCCTGATTACAAGTATACTTTTCATATGTTTATTTACCACCCTAATCCTCTTCTGTAAACAGACTGTGCATTCTTTGTTTTTCTGTTGATGATTACCTATTTTTAATTGAAGAGCATTCTTCAATTGTTAAGAGTTGAGTTCTACATATATTGTATGTAAATATGTAAAGCTTGTTAATTGTGTCACTCAAATTTTATTTATCCTTAGTAGATGTCAGTTGATTTAATCTGTCCAACTCTGAGAAAGGTGTATTAAAATGTCCCATCATTATTGTTTTTTCTTTAATTTCTCCATATAATCATGTAATTCTATTAATTTTATGAGAGAGAGAGAGAGAGAGAGAGAGAGAGAGAGATGTCCTTATTTTTCCTAGAGAATTTTCCTTTTAAAGTAGGTGTCTTATTAACTGTGGCTTTCTAGATTTCTAAAAATGTATTTGAGAATCTCTATCCTTTTAGTAGTGAGTTTGTGTTCTCTTTATTGTGATTACTTGGATTTATATCTATTTCTTCCTTTTTGTTTCTTAGATCCAATAATTTTTATTTACCATTTGATCCCTTTTTTCCTACATTCAGAATTGAACATTTTAAAATTTACATTGCTTCCCTTTGTTAGAAAGCTATACATTTTGTTTTTTATTCTTTATCAATAATTCTGAAATTATAACATTTACATTTGACTTAAAAATTAAGGAAGACACAAATAAATGGAAGCATATACCCTGCTCATGGATTGGAAGAATTAATATCATCAAAAGGTCCATACTACCCAAAGCAATTTATAGATTCAACGCAATCCCTACTAAGATACCAATGACATATTTCACAGAAATAGAACAGACATTTCAAAAATTTATATGGAACCATAAATGACCCCGAACAGCCTCAGCAATTTTGAGAAAGAAACACAAAGTAGGAGGGATCACAATACCGGACATCAAACTCTACTACAAAGCCAGTATACTCAAAACAATCTGGTACTGGCACAAGAGCACAACCATAGACCAGTGGAACAGAATAGAAAGCCCAGAAATAAGCCCAGGTCTCTATGGGCATCTAATATTTGACAAAAGGGGCAGAAGCATAAAATGGAGCAATAATAGCCTCTTCAACAAATGGTGTTGGGAGAGCTGGATGGCTACATGCAAAAAATTGGAATTGGATCATCAGCTGACACCATACACAAAAATAAACTCAAGATGGATAGAAGACTTAAATATAAGTCGCAACACCATCAAAGTCCTCGAGGAGAACATTGGCAGGAAACTCTCAGATATCCCATGCAGCAATTTTTTCACTGATATGTCTCCTAAAGCAAGGGACATAAAGGAAAGAATAAACAAGTGGGACCTCATCAAAATAAGAAGCTTCTGCATGGCAAAAGAAAACATCAGCAAAATGAAAAGGGAGCCAACCGTATGGGAAAATATATTTGCTAATGATACATCAGATAGAGGTTTGATCTCCAAGATATATAAAGAACTCACTCGACTCCACTCCAAGAAGACAAACGATCCAATCAAAAAATGGGCAAAGGACCTGGGCAGATGCTTTTCCAAGGAGTAGATACAGAGGGCCCAGAGCCATTTGAAAGGATGCTCAGCATCACTAGCCATCAGAGAAATGCAGATCAAAACCACCATGAGGTACCACCTCACACTGGTTAGAATGGCCATCAGAAACAGATCAACAAACAACAGGTGCTGGCGAGGCTGTGAAGAAAAGGGAACCCTTGTATACTGTTGGTGGGAATGCAGACTGGTGCAGCCACTGTAGAAAGCAGTGTGGAATTTCCTCAAAAAGCTGAAAATGGAACTGCCTTTCCAGTGATTCCCCTGCTGGGACTATACCCTAAGAATACCAAAACGCCAATACAAAAGAACCTATGTACCCCAATGTTCATAGCAGCACAATTTACAATAGGCAAGTGTTGGAAGCAACCTAAATGCCCATCAGTAGATAATTGGATCAAAAAGTCATGGTACATATACACAATGGAATACTATGCAGCAGAAAGAAAAAAAAGAACTACTAAACTTTGCGACGGCATGGATGGAACTAGAGAGCATTATGCTAAGCGAAATAAGCCAGGGGGCGAAAGACAAATACCATATGATGTTACCTATAAGTGGAACCTAACCAACAATACAAAGATGCAAAGAAAATAAGACCAGCAACACTGAAAGGAAAAGAAGTCAACAGAGACAAGAGAGAAGGAGGGAGCGGGGGCGAGGAAAAGGAAGGGAGGGGGAAAGTCAAGGAACATATAGCAAGGACTCATGGACAAAACCAAAGGGGAAGAGCTGAGGGAGGGCAGGAGGGAGGGGGCAAGGGAAAGTGGTGGGGGAGGAGGCAGAGACAAATGTATTTGAAAAAATAAATTAAAATAAAATTTAAAAAAATTAAAAACAGTTTGGTTTATCTTTCTCTTTAATTAAGATACTATTTTTTAAGGCTGTAATTCCCCTCACCTAGTTTCATATTGCACGGTTATGTTAATTTTTATTAAATTCCAGGACTTGTAAATTTTTAAATATTTGTTTTTATTGTGGCTAATGCTAATATTTAGCAGTGTCTTAGATATTCCATTTACAATGTCACTGTTTGGAAAAGATGAGAGGATTGAAAAAGCTATGTGAGATATTGCTGCATGGATTCTGAATTATAGTACTAAAATTTCTGTTTCATACATAGTTTCACCTGACTCCTATATTATTTTTTGAGACTTTCTTCTGAAGGTAATATATTAGCAAAATCCATGGGTAATTGAGGTTTCCACTTAATTAAAATAAATTAAAATAGGAACCGGTCAAAGAAATTATATTGCTTGGTTATGTTATACTTTTTAATGTTATTTTAATTAATATTAAAATTGTCTTGGAAGTACTCTTACTATAAATCTCCCTAAGGATTCTTATAGGAATATAATAAAATTATGTTCCAAGTGGCTTATGGGTCATTTCTGCAATTATACTTCTCTAGGTTTTTTGGAAGTAATTTGTGAAACCAGAGTGATACATGATTATATTTTCTTACCATCTCACAATGAACCAAAATGAATGAAAATTTTCTTTTAATAAGGCTTATTTTTTGTAGGTTTTGTGTTGTTGTTGCTTTTGTTTCTTTAACTTCAGTAGTTCCATTCTTAGAGTCTGCGGGTTGGCAACAAGTAAAATGGGACTCACATAATTGTTTTGTTAGAAGTAATGGATAATTTACATTACATGATTCTTTTCCATTAAAAATTAAATCATGCCCTTGGATTGCTTCAGCATTTACTATTGAAATAGAGATGATCTATTTCCTACTTTGTGTTGTGTTACTCCTCAGAGAATTGCATGATTTAGTTGAGAAATCATGGGCTTTAGCAGCCAAAAAGCCAGATTTGGAACAAGGTACTTACAAATCCTTTGAGCCTTGTACTTCTAATCTGTAAATGTGTGTTGATGATAATAAGCACAGAGGATTTGGTTGTAGGGAGGATCAGATGGGTGGTGCACAGGACAGGATGGCTCTTGGAGTAGCCTTATGCTGTCAGGGAATATTCTTGATTCTGAATTTATTTCCTACATCAAATACAGTGCTTAGCACGTAGTATGCTAAAACGTGTTGAACAAAACAGTGAATGATAGTAATCAATGTTTTTTTAAATCTTCATTCAAAATTTACCAATCTTTTCCCACTACTTTTCACAAATTCTACTAAATTCCAATCACCTTAATCCTCACTTACTTTGACTTTTCTACGTCAGGGTTTCCCAATCCATATTGCAAAGTGCAATCAGAAAGCTCTTTCTGAAGAACATGCTTTATCATGGTACATGTCAATTTTCAAATAAAGTCCAAATTTCTTTTTTTTTAGTTTTATATTTGTTTCAGGTGTATAACAGTGTGATTAGACAATTATAGAAACTCCAAATTTCTTACATTGCTTTAGGAGTTAATATAACTCAGCTCTCTCTTATACTCTAATCTCCTCTCTCATCAAAAAAGTGTCTCATGCTGTGTTATCCATTACACTGAAGTATTCAGAACCTGGTAAAGTGGCCCAAGCTATATTTGATTAGTTAAAGTGTATGCTAAGCTGCTATAACAAAGAAACTCTAGAACAAGGCAGCTTAAACAAGATAAGCATTTATTTCTTCTACTTAGCTAGACAGAGGTAAGTGAGTCAGGCCAGAGAGGATGACTCTTGATGTAGTCAACATATGTCTTTCCTGCCTGGGCAGTTCTTAAGTGGGAAGAAAAGAGGTACAAGGCAGGGAGACACATTCCTTCCCAGAGTGTAGATATTCACTTTTCTTTCCTTGGTCAGAACTTGGTCATATGGACACATCCAAATACGGGGAAGCTGGGAAATGCCGGTGCTCAGGCAATATTTGTTAAATGAATGAACAACTACAGAATCAAGGGAGATATCTTGGCAATACTCAGTGAAAGAGCATTTAAAAAAAAATAGCATCACTATATTCTAGCTTACAATTTTTTCTACCATTTTCTTTATCTTTATTCTGAATTAACTGAGGATCCTTAGATAAAGGAAATAGCTGAAGAGATGTGAGCCTCTCATATAGGAAATTTCTCTAGAAAAAACAATACCAAGGCAAGTTTTGACTATAGACTCTGCCTAACACAGATTATGGGGTGACTGCATATTATGTAAAATAAGTGCTGTCAAAGCCCCTGCTTTTCTGGGTTAAAAATAAAAATTTCCAACTAGGCCTCTCAGAGAACTAAAATATTTTTTTCTTTGTATTTAAAGCCAAGACTTAAATAGCTGTTACTAAGGGAACTTTTTTCTCCAAATTAGTCAATTCAAAGTACTTTAATATGTTTCTCAAAGTTCATCAGTGTCAAATGTTGATAAAATATCTCCTTAGGTCTCTGAACTTCAGAGGCTTGTGTGATTTGAGTCCAGGTCTGAGGAAGGGAAAGGGTTAAGGATGAATCCAGAAAGATCCAAAAATGGAAATAAAAAATGTAGAACAGATGCAAATATGACCAGAAATGATTCCCCTTATTTTGTGCCCTTAGGCCTCCTCTTCTCTCATAGAAAGAATCAGCACAGCAACATTAGGGTTCACTGACATGTTTGCTGTTAGAAAAATTAAAGTCAGAGCTCACATTTCCTCTTTTATTCTTCCAGCAGTGATGTGGGAGTATGCCTTCCACATGGTGGAGGATGTTTTAAATTTATTTTTTAAAATGAATTTCTGAAATTCGGAACTCAACAAAAGAATCTATCACCGTAATTCTTGAGTTTGATTTCAGAAGCCTGATTCATTGGATATCCATAGATGTTGCTAACTTGAACAAGAGCAGAAGTTCCAAGTAAAACACTGTTTTGAATGTTTTTTTTCTTTAATCAGAGTCTATTAAATATTCAGTGAGCATCTAACATAGGACACTTCATCGGCACAATATAGTCTAGGACAATACAACACAAAATCTCAACTCTGATCTATGAGGTGTGAAAAGAAATAGTGTTTCTCCTCTCCCCTCAAGTAGCTTATAATTTAGTGAGGGATTTAGACATATTTCTCAACTAAAATAGATAATAATCGTGGTAATTGGTGTATAACATTTGCTCTGAAGATGAAAGAAAGCATCAAAATGGAGGTGGGTTAAGCTAGATGTAATTGATAGTAATAGCTAATGATTCTTCCTTGCTTATTATGTGCCAGAGACTATACTAAGTACTTTTTATGTTTATCAAGTTGTTTAATTATCAGCAATGTGCAAAGAGAAGAATACTATTGGCAACCCAGTATTAGAGAGAAGAGATATATATATCTTTGTATGCTCCTCTCTATTTCTGTTTCTGTCTCTCAGTTCCTCCTCCTGGCCCCCACCCCCTGCAACACATACACACTAGTAATAGTAGATCTGGGATTCACACCCAGGTTGTACTGTCTGTTTCAGACACATAGGTCCATGAGCTTAATCTCTTTGCTATATTTTTTGAAGTAAGAATTGAATTTTGAAAAGGAAAGAAGTTACTAACAGACTTAGCAAACAGAACGAGCAAAGAAGTGGATCACTGAGTTAGTGGGCTTGATGGGTGTAGACCAGTGTTCTAGAAGGGAGGACCCTGATAATATAGTTGTAGATAACCTTAAAGAGGTGGGAGTTGCTCAGAAGGGAGAGAGAAGTGACTGACTCTGCTGAAGGGGTACAGATAGTAGATGTAAGAGTCTGAAGGAAGAGATACCAGGCAGATACTCTGTGGCTGTAGGTAAGGGCCTCACCTAATGCTACAGGAGCTCTAGAAGTAGGGATAAGGTGGGCAGGAGCTTGGGTACTACAGAAGGAAGCGGCTGCTGCTGCTGCTGCTGCTGCTGCTGCTGCTGCTGCTGCTGTTAACGAGGTGAGGGATAACTAGGAAGGAGGAGTGGCTTGGGGTAGAGGATATTTTCTCATTAGGATTTGCTGGGTTTCAAATGTTAGTGAGACAATCACATAGAGATGAATACGTAGGTTGGTTCAAGCTTCTAGTATTTGTCAGATACGCTTGGGTGTTGTAAATATCCGTCTTGTGTCTCAGGTTGTATACAAACATTGGGAAGTTCAGATGCAGACTTAGAAGTAAAGTCTTATCTTTAAGGTTAACTAGTCTCAAGAACCAGATTTGTACAAAGCGATCTGTCTGCATAAAATTAGCTTCTAATTAGCCTTGGGGCTATAAGCATATAGAACACCTTGTGGCCCTTACTTGTATGCCACTCATTTTGGTCACATGGTAGACTAACATTCTGACAAATAATCATCCTTTTTACATGTAGCAGAAAGACTCAAAATAAAAGCTCCAAGATGTAGCAGATATTTTCAAATTCTGCACTTTGGTACAAAACAGGTAACCGTGGATACCTGTAGTCTTTGTCAAGGACAATGGAGTCTCCACCATTTTATTTTAGGCCACATTATGTCCTACCACAGCAATTCTGACCTGCATCAAATTTTATGTATAATAAGTATGAGAAGAGTGTGTTAAGGAAGGAAGGGAAGGGAAGAATGGAAACAGCAAAAAGCCTTTCCACTTTAAATTTTCAAGGAAACATGTCCTTGGCAGTGAAGGACAATTATGAGATTTTTTTTTTAAGATTTTATTTATTTATTTTCAGAGAAGGGAAGGAGGGCAAAAGAGAGAGAGAGAGAAATGTCAATGTGTGGTTGCATTTCATGTGCCCCCTGCTGGGGACCTGGCCTGCAACCCAGGCAAGTGCCCTACTCTGGGAATTGAACTGGTGACCCTTTGGTTCACAGGCTGGAGCCCAATCCACTGAGCCATACCAGCTAGGGCTATTTTTTTTTTCTTTTTGGTTAATATTTTTCTTGAAAAGGAGAAGTCTTATAAAATGTACAACTAAGCCAACACGATTCAAGTTGCCACTTGGAAAGCATAAGTACAGCAACACACTTGAAACCTTTCTGGAATTTGGAATATTGTGATCTGGCCATTTAAGAAATCCAAAAGCACTCAGACTATCCTTCTCTCTCAAGGACTCTCTGAGTAAAGTCTCTTTGTTCAAAGGAAAGCCACCTCTATCTGCTTAATACCTTCATTATTTGTGCTACCTTATCTTGGTTACCACTGATACCCTGCCTTCTAAATCTTGTTTGCCAAGTTTTTTGTTCAGAATCAAGAGTTATTTTTATGCATGATACCTAGAAGTTGGATCACTAATTTTCAGAAATGCCTAATTTGCTTAGTCCGAGTTTCTGTGTGATACTATTCCAAGTGATATGATGGTGGCCAATTTTATTTTATTTTATTCTGGTACACGTGGGCACATAAGAAAATCAGATTATGTGGATGCTTAGACTAAGCTTTAATCCCCCTTATAGTGCCTGTGAGGTAGACCTTCTTTATCAATCTTCTTTAGTTAATCCCAGTTTCCACTAAACAACATTAATAAACATAGCACCAAAAAGCCAGTCCTTTCCAAGAAAAGCTCAGAGAATCTTTACTTAAGCCTTCTTTATTATTCACACTCACTTGCTCCTTGTTTTAAAGTGCAACTCTTGTATCCACAAATAAGTTTTTGCTACTGAGAAATTGAGACAAAGAAAAATAAAATGGCAGCTGATCTCCCTTGTCTATGGGCTTGGTTGAGACAAAGAGAGTCTGTTCCAGGTGTTCTTAAACAGCTTTGGAATGTGGCGCATGTCTTTGGGATTTCGTATTCTGGAGTAGCTCCACTGTGTGATAGACCTTTCTTCCTTGATGAAATAGTCTCTCTGTGTGCTGCTATAATGGTAGCCACCAGCCATATGTGGCTCCAGAACACATGAAATGCTGTTTGTGTGACAGAGACACTGCATTTTTCTAATTGTACTTATTTGAAGTAATTTAAATAGAAATAGACACACATTACCAGTAGCTACCTGTCAAGGATGTGCAGTTCTGAAGGGTGCTCATCTCAGTAGCACTGGCTTGGGATGTAGCAGGATGGTCTCAGGCCTGTTACATGGTACATATGTCTCTGAACCTGTTTCCCTATGAGGAAAAGTCCAAGTAAAAACGCTTACTTGTGTGAGACATTAGTAAGATATAACATGGCTGAAACAGGCTCTCTCAAAGTCCAGCAAGCATAGGAATCCTGTAAATATTAGTTAAAAAAATACAAAACTGAAACTCATAGACATAGACAACAGTATGGTGGTTACCAGAGGGAAGGGGCTGGGGAGTAGTGGTAAAGGGGCCAAATAAATATATAGTGACAGAAGATAATTTGATTTTGGGTGTTGAGCACACAATGCAACATTCAGATCATGTATCATAAAATTGTGCACTTGAAGTCTATATAAACTTATTAATCAATAACACCCAATACATTTAATTTAAAATAAAATTGAAAAAATTAGAAAAATTCAGTTTTATATATATTATGTTATATATAATATTTATCAGAGAGATATAGAGAGGATAGAGATAGATAGAGACAGACAGAGATAGAGAGCGGACTTGGATTAAGACTCAGTATCCATATGTGGGATAGTGAACTAATGACTTAAGATTTGAGTTTGTTAGCACATTGATAAAAGGAGATGATAATTCCTGCCCTGCCTATTTGAAGGGGTTTTCAAGTCCTGAACCATACCTCCTGTTTCTTGATCCACTTTCCTCAAACGTGGACTTTGTATCATGACTTGAGTTTGGAAATTTGAGCTCTATATTTCCTGTCCCCTAAAGGATCGTCTGTGCCTTTCCAAAGGGTAACCAAAGGCAAACCATAAACTGGCTGTCACTTAAACATCATTGTTTCTTTATGTTTCCATCTTCAGAGTTAATCTCAGGCTTCCCTAGACTTCTTGCCATCCCTCTGTCACGTGCTACATGTCCTGCAATTTCTCAGCTCCATGGCTGTGCTCTGCCTGTGCCACAATGTTTTCTTTCCTCCACATCCATCCCCGCCCATCACTGGATTGACTAACTCTTAGTATGCCCCTGCTCTCTTCACCTGCCTTCCTACCCCTATTTCCAGATGGATTTCTCTTTATACGAGCATGTAACTGAAGCAAGACAACCTAAGCACTCCTCCCTGACCATATCTTTTCTTAGTCTCACCCCAAAGCTAGCTTGCATTACCATTCTCTTCCAGATGAGAATCTTTTTTCTCTGAACAATGTTCTGTATCTCTGTCTCTCTTCCCCAAAAGAACACTCACCTTTGTAACCCAAATACCTGTTAGTTACAGTGTAGAAAGGCTTAGGGGGAAGAATGAGAGTGTCCCAGGGACCCCATGAAATAACGTAGGTGAAAGCATTTTCAAAATAGCAAAGCTCTCCAAAGGTACAAGGTGGGACTGTTTTAATTAAACTTTCCCGCTGACTTGGTGTCTGTATCATGCTGACCAGCTTTATGACGAGCAAAGAGCTCACTCCTCATGTTTCTAGAGGTCTGGATGTTTCTCACCATGTGGGCCAGACAACTCCATTTTGAATAGGATGTTTCTTTTTCTCTCTGATTCGCACTTGCTAGGCATGGTGCTGCAAGCACCCTGCTGACAATCAACTCATAAATGCTGGAATCCTCAGACGAGGAGGTCTCCTAATACCTGCCATCCATGTATATACAGGGTCTGGCACAAATAACAACTCTTTTATTGCAAAAATTTTTATTAAAAAATCATAAGCATATAATTCTATTACATAACAATATCACACTCAAGCATGCCATATGATATTTTAGGTGAAATGATCATTAAAACTATAAGTTATTACACCCATATTATTACTCTACCAATCACATTCAAGCAGGCTTTACTCATGCCAGACCCTGTATTTTCCCCCTCCTATGCAAAATGGTTTTAAGTCCCTTAAGGAAAATGTAATGGAAGATTTCACACAAGCCAGGATTTCCTGGTAGCTGTAGATGGAATGCTTACTTACCTGAAAACAGTCTTCCCGAGAATATTAATAATAGAGGTTTTACCCACCTTTGGGCTAAGTTTTAGCTTCAGGAGCACTTTAGACCTGGGGTTGGCAATGTATGGCTCTCAGGACAAATCTGACTCACTGTGTTGTATACTTGTCTCTGTAAATAAAGTTTTATTGGAACATAACCATGCCTATTTGCTTATGGATTATTTATGGTTGCTTTCACACTACAACAGCAGAATTGGTAGAACTCAGAGACTTTATGGTTTACAAGGTCTAAAATATTTATTGTATAGTCTTTTAAATTAAAAAAAAAATTCTGACCTGTGTTCTATAGCGAGATTTCTTAACTTCAGAACTATTGCCACTTGAGGAAAAATAATTATTTGATGTTATAAGCATGTGTGTCAGGGTGTGTGTCCTGTACAATGTGAGATATTTAGCAGCACCCCTGGCTTTTACCCTCTCTCCATTTGTAACAACTGAAAACATCTCTAGTTATTGCCAAATGTCTCCTGGAACTTCCAGTTGAGTATGACTGCTCTAGACAAAATAGACAGAAATAGATTTTAGAAGAAAGCAAGAACAAATCAACTATTGAAAAAATGAAGATATCAGATGTACCACCTACTTTCTTTCTTTTGGCAATCTCATTATACAAATTTCACTGACTTAAGGACAATACCATTCTACCTATGTAGTTAGCAGAGGGAAAATATTGAGGTTTTTTTAGCCAGGTTCCTATTATTATGCTTCAACCAGAAGTTTAAGTCATGTAGCATATATGGACTGGCAGCATGACCATAGCATGTTGAGCACAGCCTGTGGCATCTGGAAGAACTGAGCTTAAATTTGAGCATTGTCCACATACAAGCTCTATAAATTTGGGAAAATTATTTTGTTTCTCTGAGCCTAAAGTTCCTCATTTGTAAAATGTTGTTGGAATGAAATAGCATCATATTCATATAAAGAACTTAGGATATTGTCTGGCACCTACTGAATGAATGTTCAAGAAGTAGCAATGATAAGATTGGTGGTGGTGGACACAGGAAAGAAAGGGCAAGAGAATCAGGGAGATGAAGTAAAGGAGAAGGAGGAGGAGGAATAGAGGGAAGAGAAGGGAAGGAGGAAAAAACTAGTATGTTCATAGCACCACTTGGAGTGATAGGAATATTAAAACCATAATGTGTTTGGCTTGAAAAAATATTAAACGCACCTTAGCTGTTGGAATTCCTGCCATGCCTGTGTGTTTGAAGACAATGCTTGCATTCCCTACAAAATGTGAACTAGATCTTTTGAGAAAGACATGCTCTAATTCTTCAAGCAGCTACTCTAAAAGACAAATTGTTATACTTATATAACTAGAAATTATATAAGAGTTAAAAATACTGAAAACTAGTCATGTTAATAGAACATAAAAACCTAGTATTTGGAGCGTCAAAGACATCAGAAGTTGCTGCTTAGTTAAATAAACAGTGCTAGCTAGCATTTTTTTTTTCTTTTTTGCACAGAAATCTCTGACCTTTTTATATATCTGTGGAAGGTAAAATGGTGGCTTTCAGATATATGAAAAAACTGTTGCTTTCATTTTACAAAGTTTCATCACCCATTTTTACATCCTTCTGTGAAGACCCCAACTTAATAGATTCATGGATTTCTAGAGAAAGAGGCTTTCCCTTGTATTTTCTCATACAGAAGCTTGAGGGTTTGTAGAGGTTGGGGTTGCTACCATCTTATGTTACCACGTGATGTCTGAGTATGAAATGCCAGAGTAAAAGATTGAGATGAATCACAGAACTCTGAGAAACATTGAACTTGCTAGATAACAAGTTTATTATAAAAGATTGTAACTCAGAAACAGCCTAAGAACAGATGCCCAGGCAAAGTATGGGAAAAGAGCATGGATCTTTCATGCCCTCACCAATCTTACTGCCCTCTCCAAATCTCCACATGTTCACCAACCTGGAATCTCTCCGAACTCAGTTATTTTTGGATTTTTATCAAGGCTTCATTACATGTCATGATTGATTAAATCATTGGCCATTGGCAATCTATTCAACTTCCTGCCATTCCCACTCCTGGGAGACAAGGGTGGGAACTGAAAGTTCCAGCCTTCTACTTATAAAGGCCTGGCCTTCTGGCTACTGGCCCCCGAGCCTCATCATAAACATATACATATACACATATATATACACACACATATATATATTATTATAAATCACAGTATTATATATTGCAATATAACACAATGTAATATATTAACTAATAATAACTAAACTTTTATTATGAAAAGTTATGTCAAAGTCAAGATAATAAATCCCCATATATAAATAACCTACTCTCAATAATTATTAGAATTTTGACACATTTGATTCATCTACTTTTATCCCTTAAGCATTTCAGAGAAAATCTGAGATAATCACACCTTTCTCCCTTAAATGTTTCAGTATGCTTCTCTAAGAATTAGGAATGTTCTCTTACATAACTATAATGCTAGTCTCACATCTAACTGAAATAATATCCAGTTCATTATCAAATTTTCCTGATTGGCTAAAAAATACTTTTGTAGTATAGCTCTTAAATAAAGTGTATTTTTGAACTCATATTATGTGTCAGACATCTTCTGGGTATTTTACATGTGGTGCCATAAACTCTAAAATTAGAGATGCTCAATGACTTGCCTAGGAACTGCCACATTCAATAGCTTAAGCCCCAGTCAGCTAACGATACTTCCTTTTTTACTTTCCTAAACCTTCACTAGTATTCCTTTTCTTTTTTAATTTCTTAACATATACAAAAGAGAAGTATTATTCTGTTTCTCTTAAATTTTTTGTACTTCTTTTCTTGGTGTGAAATTGACCAAATGTTTTATAAATCTGTAAAACATGCAAATGTGTTAATTTTCAGTAGGAAGTGTACCTGTGGTGGAAATTTAAAATTTAAAGTAAACCATTCAGGGGAATGCATTTTACATATATTTCTTCTGTATGTACTAATATACATCCTACATCCTTGATGAACATCTCCCGTTGGCCCCTTCTGGCTCTCTGTATCTTCAGTTGCACAGAATGCAGTGTTTCCATAAAGGGCGAAGCAGATTTTTTTCCTTACCTGCTTCCTAACTGCAACCTAAAGCCTTGCTGCATCCCCTTCTCCCTAGGTCTCCAGCTCTCCAGATCTCCTTGCCCTTGTTTCTTCCCACTAACGAATGACCCTCTGCAAAGGCAGCTTGCACCAATTTTTGTTCCACTCCAGCTCTTCACAGTTTTTCAAAACTAATCAAAGCCACTTGAAAAACTAGCAGGAAAGGCTGGCATGCTTGAAATGTGGGAGACTATATTCACTTGTAAAAAAACGAATACTGGTAACATTTCAAGAGAAATAGACTTGTTCAGAGAAGTAAGTCTTCAATGTGTCCCCTAAGAATGCAGGGAATGGTTTGAATGACCTACTTTAGACATAGGCTGAAGTAGCTTTAATATTCTGCTGTGGAAGATCTGTGCTGTTGAGGCTATGAGGTCAGTTTGGGACACAAGGTAAAAGGAGAATTTGTAGCCTGCATATTCAACTCTGTTCAGAACACCTTTTGTTCTGTTCAGGAGGTATTTTGTGTTGGTACCAACTAGACTGGAAATATTGATGGATAAATGATGGAGAATGAGTTTGTGCATTATCAGGTTGAATCTGTGCACATTTCTTTTTTCTCAGCCTCTCTGTTCCTTTTTCTTCAGCTTGGAATGCAGAACACATAGTATAAAAACCTGCTTTGTAAAATAAGTATCGTGGCTTAGCTCTGAGATGTTGCACCAAAGTGAGCAAAAAGGAGATGATGAGGACCCCAGGCCCCTTCTAGCCTACCTGGGTGATGAAATTCAGTTTTCAAGGCCTGCTCAACTTTGAACATACTAACTTGCCTGAAGATAGCAAAGTTGAACATAACTAAAGGAATGTTCTGCATTTTTCCAGCTTATGAAAATTCAGCGCCGGGGGCCAGAGTTTCACTCTGTCCTATTGTCAATGCTCAGAGAGATCCATTTCTGCTCTTTCTGTTCATATTATTCTTTTCAGCAAATAGCCATTAGGAAACCAGTGTTCTTTCCAATGTAATATCCAAAGTCTCTGAAAATTTTGTGTGAAGATGAATATGTAAGGAAGGCTGTGTGCTTTGAGGTCATAGGACAAGGTATGCAAAAGTGGCAGGTTTTAATGCAGGAGGTATAAGATGATGGAAAACTTAAATTCGGAAACAGAAGTAATTCATCATTTTTCTCTCTTAGCTGTGGACAGTGAAAACCTCAGAGCCAATTTTTCTTCCCCACATATATTTTAGTGTTCCATCTAGTTCTATTATTTAGTACATATCTTTTTGGTGCTTGGCTTTATTACTCTTAAAATATTATATTGTCCATGTTTTATATGTTTTATCACTTCATTTATATTGTGTGGGACTCTGGGATCATCCAGATGAGGACAGGAATCCAGGCTTTTCTACTCAAACACTATGCAAATTTGGACAGGTCCATTCTTAATTTATTCATTCTTTTACCCATTAATTAATTTGTTCTGGCAGTAGTTATTAAGTGATAACTATAGGATGACTGTGGTGAACAAAACTGATTTAAGGTCTCTGTTCTTGAAGTTTACAGTCCATTGTGGGAGGCAAGCATTAAACAAATAACCATGCAATGAGGTATATAAGAATAAACTGAGATCAGTTCTCTAGAAAAAAGAAAAACAAATAATAACTCAGTGGGTTTTGTAAGAAAATATATCCAAAGGGCCTGACCACAGTGAAGTGGTGAGCTACTTGGTTTCTTTGGGCTTCCATTTCCTCATCCATAAAATAAAAATAATAATAGTAAGTATAACATAGTTGTTTTGAGGCTTAAATATGATTTGCAGAGAAAATGCTTATCATAGTACCTGGAAAAGAATAGAATTTCATTAACTTAAATATTCACTAATAATGTGATTTTTATTATAATTTATTAATGTTATCTTAAGACAATTATAATTAGATAAACAGGATCATTGTAGAGCTGGAGGAACATTTGAGATTACCCACTTGAAAACAAGTGGACTTTAGGACTTGGCCAAACACTCAAACACCACCGTGTTTTATGTATGTGCATTTATTTCTAAAACTATGATTCATTGGTTATATAAAAACTTTGTTTTCAAGTCTGTGATTCAAAATAAGCTAAGCATTACTAACTATCAAATTCTTCACCAGACAGATAAGAACACAAAGAACAATTGTTCAATATTTTATGAGTTTTTTCATAATGACCCTTCATTTTCCTTTCCCTTTGTAAAAGTCCCTGTCACCCTCAGCCTGGTCACCTTCTGGCTTCTTTTGCTGTTGTAAATTGGATCTTTATTGAGATCTTGGTAGTGTTCTTATTAATATGAATGAAAGTTGTTATTTATGTACCAAGTTATTGATATTTACCAAGTATTCTTGTGGATTCTTCTTTCTTCTAGATTATCATGAACCTTCTATGCATATAGGTATACTGGATTAAAAAAAAAGTATGATGATGTATCTTTATTTCAAATCCATATGTCTCTTCTTCTTATTCTTCTTTTGTTGTGCTAGAGAAGTTCTCACCTGTGGTATAGAAGAAGACAGTGATGGTGTATATCTGCTTTATTTTTGAACTCCATTGGAACCTCCTTCAGTCATCAGAATTTTACTATTGTAAGCAATAAAACCATTTATGTCCCCTTTAGGAGAATGTAAACTCTACAGGGCAGAAATTTGCATATGTTTTGTTCACTGATGTTTGAGTTCTGAATGATAACTTGTAGAATAAAAAGGGGAAACAAAAGGCAAGTGCAGAGGTTGGTTCCAAAAAGTAACTTAGTCTGAGGGTGTTTGTTCATTGCTCTTAATTAGTTTAGAAGTGGATAACCTAAAATGACATTGGTGAAGTTTGGACAGACTACCCTCTCATTTACATTAAGGAAGCAGAGCTTAATGGTGGGATTTTATAGGTCTAAGTGTTCAGACTTCAGCTCACAATCTGAATTCACTTGGGGACTTTGGAGGAGGTCGTTTACTCTTCACTTCATACCTACTCCACCTTAACACACTGGATGCCCTGCCATTACCACCCTCCAATTGTCACTCCAAGGAAAGAACCTGACTGGGGTTTTTAACCATGCCAAATCAGCAATGGGTTTGCCTTGATCTTTCTTATGCTATTCATGAGTGGTCTTGGGTATCAGCAGAACCCAGTTCCAATGTCAAGACCTTCCTTTCCACATTTCACAGTGAAATTATTGGTTCCCAAAGCATTGATCCTGAAGAAAATACCGAATTCTCTTTTTCTTCATTAGTTTCCATTGAAAATGGTTAAGGTATTTCATTTAGACATATTAGAATGTTAGCTACTTACAAGCATGAGCAGTGTTTTATCTTTCTTATGGCTCTTTGGTTGGTTTGTAGAACTGTGACAAGCTGAGGGGACATATTGGAAAGAGGGACAAGCATGAAACTGGTTTATGGAGGAGTGGAAACAGTAAACTTTTGTGATCCAAATAGATAAAAAAAGAAAATGAACTTTTAGACCATTCCTATGCTCTTAGGAAATAATGTTTTGTATACATAACCATATATAAAAAAAAAGACACAAATTCAGTCACTGCTCATGCACATATTTTCTATTGAATTATTGCAGAACAGTATTTGCCTATCAAGTAAGATGCTCTGAAGGCAAACGCACTTTGGTAAATAATTTTAAGACACAACATCAAGAAACAGTTCAATGTGAAATGTCATGGATTCCCCACAAGACTACTGAAGCTAATCTTTTGTGTTTCTCTACTATATTGGAAGGCAAAGATTTATAAACAGAAACGCATCTGCATTAAAAGGACATGCAAACATTAATCCAGTGACATATACATAAGTATATCCATATCACATTGGGAATAGATGAAGTCTATCTCAAGATTTACTTTAATTAACATTAATGTTTACCTTTTTAAGTGAAGTTATAATCTCCCTAGTCTCTCTTTAGATTTGTGGAGTTTAGTTTTTATATCTAAATATATTCATAATTCTCACTAGGAACAAATTTGCCACCTAGAACTTACTCTAGGTGTAAAACTGAACTCTTTATGACATTATTGGCCAAAAATAATAATAAACATATCCATTTGAAGAGTATCATGAAGTAAGTATATGAATCTGAAAAAAAATCCATGAACTTTTGGAATATATTATTTTGTTAAGGGTTGGTACCACTGCTGTCCAATAGAAATATGATGCATGCAGATATGCAATTTTATATGTTCTTACATTAAGAAAAGAAAAAGGTAAAATTAACTTTAGTACTGCATTTTATTTAACCCAATGTGTCCAAAACACTATCATCTCAACATAAAATCATATAAATATATGAATGAGATATTTTACATAATTTTTTGTGCTAACTCTTTAAAATCCTGTATTTATTTTCTGTTTAGAGAATATCTAAGTTGCCGTATCCACATTTTAATTGCTCAGTAGCCACATTTGGCTGGTGGCTACCAAGTAAGGCATTGAAGGTATGTACAGTAACAAAGCAGCTAAAATTGCACTGCCTGCAGGGTACCAGGGACCATTTAGGAAGGGGCGGCCTTTGCCTGATCAGAACTTCTGATTGCACTTCTCTTTCTTCCTCTTTTCCCTCAAAGTATAAGAATTTTAAGGAATATATTATGATGATTACATTTCTTTTAAATAGATTTTAAACAATATGTGTGACTAATAATTAAAAAAGACATTTCACCTTTCATTGTAAAGAACCTTAAAATGAAAACGTTTCATCTGTAAAAGCTGAAAAACTGTTTAGAGTCCATACTTTCCTTTGGGACTAAAGGAAGAAATTAAAGCCTCCCTTTTAAAAATGCAAACAATCTTAAAAATCCTTTCTCATCAAAATAAGGGAAAATGCATTTCTAGGTAATTGAATCACATTCCATTTGACTATATAGAATGTTGCTTTTATTTATTTTAATATAATTTATGTTTTCTTAAAAGGAATGTGTTAGATGTTGATAAAAAAGCACTTATTTGTAGGCAGAATATATTGCTAAAACTTATTTTATACAAAATATGTTCAGCAATTATCATTAAAGTTTCTTAAATTTTATTTCTAAGTATATTTTAATAGACAGAAGTGTCAAAAGAATAGATGTAGCCCTGGCTAGTGTGGCTCAGTGGCTTGAGCACCGGTCTGTGAACCCAACAGTCACTGGTTCAATTCCCAGTCAGGGCACATGCCTGGGTTGCAGGCCAGATCCCCAGGAAGGGGCCTGTGAGAGGCAACCACACATTAATGTTTCACTCCCTCTCTTTCTCCCTCCCTCCCCCTCTCTCTAAAAATAAATACATAAATAAATAAAGTCTTTTAAAAAATAATAGGTTTAACTGGTATGAATTAAATTATATGTGCTTGGCAATAGAAAATAATTTAAATAATAATTTTTATATAGTTTTAATGACTATCATTCCATGTGCACACAAATACACTACAAGTCATGAACAAAAATGTAGAATCCTTGTTGCCAAAAGCCAAACATTGGAAGCAATTTAATTATCCATCAATGATATAAAGGATAAAAAGACTGTGATATATTCCAATTGTGGAAACTATACAACAATGAAAATAAATGCATGATAATGGAATGGAACAGTAGGAATGACTGTTCATATTGAAACAAAATGTTGACTAAAAGATACAAAGTACAAAAGTACATACAGTATGATTTCATTTATATTAAGCTAAAAATATTGTACTGCACTGTTTAGCATTATGTACTATGTACCAAAGCTATAAAGAAAAATGCGGAAGTGATTATCATAAAAACTGGGATAATGATTATCTAGTGACAGGCAGGGATTTTGATAGTAGAGGAATAGCTTCTGGGGGCTTGCAGTGTTCTCTTTCTTGACTTGGTTGTTGATTACACAGATGCTTGCTTTATAAATATTCATTCTACCATGCAACTAAGTTTTATATAATTTTCTTCATGGGCAATATATAATTAAAATCATTCTGTGTGTATATGTATTTGCTCCACTTATTTTCATCTCATTTATTTCACAGTGTTGTGTCTCCTATCAGACTAGTAGCTTTCTTCTACATTTTGAGTTATGTAGGAATTGGGTAAAAATATGTACCTCCTAAGTCTTCATTTAACAAGCTGTTGGTTTAAACTGTGAAAAAATCAGGACCAGGGAGAGATCTCTCTAACATTCCACTTAGATGTGTCCCATTAGACTGTAGTAGTAATGGTAATATTAATATTAATAATGGTAATTATAACAATAATCAAGTGGTAGAATTTTCTCAGCTTTGGCACTCTGTGTAAATTTGACATATTTTATATGTTGTTACAAAGCACTAGTATTTTAAATCCTAAGACGTTATTGTTATCTCCATCTTAGAGATAAACTAACCCAGGCTTAGAAAATTTAAATAACATGACCAAGGAAACACAGTTACAAGAATAGAACCTGAATGTGAACCCAGATTTTTCTGATTCCAAAATCCGTAACCCTTTCTCCCTCTGCTCTTGCCTTCTTCTCTGTTCAACCATCTTTAGGAGAGTCAGCTGTAATCCACCTACTCACACTATTCCAAATGGTAGATTCACACAGTCTTTCTTTTGTTTAGTCATAGGACCTGAAAAACACGGTAAGGAAATAAACATGGTCAATGAGGACATGTAAAGTATTCTAGAATTTTTGTCTGTTATTCTAGCCTGGTCATAGAAAGAGTCATTGAATATCACCTTGTTTTTATCAAGACAGTACCTTGCTCAATGATCATTACATTTTTTTATTGTGTTCACATGACATTCGTTATGCAAATATGTACAAAATTTCCAGATTATGACAACAAGGTGTTCCATAATTCATCTTCCTTTGCCATCCCTTTTTAATATAGGGGAAAAAAACATTTTTTTGTCTGAGATCTTATGTCCCCATACTAATCCTTGTACTTTTCATCAATTTCTGACTATCTTTAGTTCTACAGCATGCTCATAGAATAATTTGTTCAAGCCTGGATTTGAAATCATTAAAAATGATAAGGTGCCCTCTTATTCTGTCTTCAACTGGTTGGTGATTTAGTCCCCATTTTATGATTTTTTTTCTTCTTTTTCCACTTCAAGTATAATTTTCTTTGAGTAAAAAGATAAAGTCAAAATAGACTTTGAACAATCTCATTTACTTTTCCATACAATCTCATTTACTTTTCTATCATTCACTTGAGTTACATCATAGTCACCAAGTAGGGCACATATTAGTCCTCATACTAAATCGAAAATAACTTTTCTTACTTGCCCTCTTTCCCTTCCAAGTGTAGGATAGAGTTTAACTTCAGATAGCATCTCTTCTCTCCATTTTTCCAGTCTATAAAAAGAAATTAAATCCAAAATATCATGGCTTCTTTTTATCTATTATTCTCAATTCTGAGAGAGCCCATTTTCATCAAAATTATATAAAAGTCATCAGTGAGACCCAAGTAAGCCTATGAGGCATTTTTGGATACAATGAAAAATTTCTGAGTAACAACTTTTTAAAAATCCTTATTACCACATATTGGCTTAATAGAATATATACTTTTAAACTGTAATGGAAAGAAAGTGCAACAACACAAACTAAAACGATGAATCTAAGGAGAGATGTCTGATGTAGTAGGGGGAAAAACTATTTCTGTAATTTACTTTCTATTTTGTTTGAATTTTCTTTAAAAAAATTTACAAACTAAAAAAGATGGCTGTGAAATCCTCATTAGTTAACCTATGCTAAAATTTATTAAATTCTCATCCTTTGCATGTGAATTACCATATTGGAGACTTTCTGATTTATCTGTATCTTATTACATACATTTCTCTGTTTTAGTATGAATGTCTATATGAAGCTTTGGAAATTGCAAGAGTAGTGTCTCGTGCTTAACTGATTTATTTTTGATATTGTAGAGAGTTACTAGCTGTTTAAGAAACATGTTTTGGTGGACAAGTGGGCATATGTATAAAAGGACCTCAATTCGGGTGGCCTATTTCACAAGAAATACCCAAGCCCGCTTTGTGCATGTTATTTGATGCCAATGGTATCATTTCTCCCCTTGCTTAGCAGCAACTGTGCCTTGGTGTGGCACTTTTTCCTTCTAAAGCACTGTCCTTGGCTTATTGCATCAGCTTATTTTTCCTGTGTGTATATAAAATAGGTTTGGATCATAAAGTAGAAGAACTTCATGGATTCTAATATTACTCACATTTTCTATATAGTTTATAGAAACTATAACTATGGGTTCTTGGGAAGCAAAGGGGAAGAACACAGAGTCCCCCAGGAGCCTGTCTTACGATCTTCCTGGAATATGTTTATACTCATGGGCTTCATTTCCTTACCACCCACATGATTATTATTTGATTTCAAAATGAAAATGCTTTTTTTCTCTGGTTATAAAAGTGTTCATTCTAATTGTTAACAATTTAAAGAGTATGGAAAGTGTGAAGAAGTAACCGAAAAATAAAGAGGTACAGAGAAGAAACTAAAGCTCACCCTCCAGGGAAGTTTACATATTGGAATTTTTGTTACTTTCCTTCCAAGCATCATAGTAGTCATTGATTAGTTAAAGAACACTGTTTCATAAACTGCATACTAATTTCACATTCATTTTTCAATGTGATTGTAAGAAAACCCTGTAATTCAGTGAAGCAAATACCATACACATTCACTTAAAGCCATCATGTAGTATTGTTTCACTTTAAATCAGTGATTCCCACCCAAGGGTGATTTCCTCACTCAGCAGACATTTGGCAACACCTGGAGACCTTGGTTAGTAACAATTTGGGGCTGAGATGATGCTGCTAGCATCTAGTGGATGGAAACCAGGGATGATGCTAAATATTTTACATTGCATAAGACAGTCCCACAACAAAGAATTATCTGGCCACAGTGTCAATAGTGCAGAGGATCAGTCGCCTCTCCCATGCACCTGGACAGGGAAACCATAGCCTAGGCATGTGCTCTGACTGGGAATTGAACCCTCAAACTTTCTGTTTATGGAAGGACACTCCAACCAACTGAGCCATGCCATCCAGGGCAAGAAACCCTGCTTTAAATAGACTCAAAAATCTGGAACATACCCAATTTACAATTGACCCAAGGAAGAAAAATTTCCCCTCAATTTTAAGGTAAGTTGAATAAAATGAGAAAATTCTATGTAAATATGGTCATTTCCTTCTAAAATTTTTCAGGATTATCATGTGGGAATTAATTAAAACTTTAAGTGATTCAGAATTTAAAATTTAAGATTCAGAAATCTTAAATTGAGTAGTGTGGCCCATAAGTACATTTTAATATTTTTTCTGAAAGTGAGAAGCCACCTATGATATATGGTTTAGAATCACTTCAATTCATTAGTATTTACTGAATGTCTACTATGTGGTAACCATATTATTGGTGATTGGCAATGAATGGTTTATGGAGTTAATGGGAGAGAATGTTTGAAATCAGGTAAACATAGAAAGTTTGTGATAAAATGGAAACAAAAGTGTACTTATACTTTGTTTTCTTCAAGAGTAGGAACAAGGCAAATATTTACAAATTACAAATAGATTTTAACTTACTATAGGAAGAGCTTCCCAAAATATATATGACTGAGAATGCAATGGACTATTCCCGAAATATGCCAAGTTCCTTGTGACTAGATATAGTTATAGAACACTTTGACAGTCTATGGTTGAAAAAATGTTAAAGGAAGTTTTATCATTGAATAGAGAATTGGAAATGGTGACCCCTGAGATCTTTCTAGGCCTGGTTATATCTTTTGTGGGGGCTAGTGCAAATTGCTCAAAAACTATTATGAATTTTAAGATGGTGACATGAGAGCATTAAACCAAAGTGTGGGGCCATTCTAAACTTGGATTTCTATGAGAGTCTTCGGTTACATGTGGGGGAAGCCAACCCCAGGTCTTACTGAACTGTGATATTCTGCAATATTCTATGGCCTCTTTATTTTTCTGAAAATTTCCCTTCTATTTCCGTTGATGGCTCATTTGTTTCTCTTTGACTTCCTTAAATGTGGCATTCCTCATAGCTCATCTCTTCATGTACCATCCTCCTTTCTTTATATTTTTTCTTTTTTAATTTATTTTTTACTCAGTCCTAAGCATCACATGCATTTGTTTGACTTCTGAATCTGTAGCTTTATGCTTCAGAGCATTTTTCTTCATGTTTCAACCATCACCTAAAGTTCAGTGATTTAGAAATCACACCATCTTCCTATTTACAAAGAGAAAAAAAGCAAAATAAAAAATCATTTCCTCAGTCCATTCTTGAATCCAACCCCAACCTTTTCCCCCCAGACTCTAGGTTCAATCATTAAGTCTCCTTTTTTCCTGCCTCTAGGTGTTTTCTTTTCAGTCTGTCCTTTACATAACTTCCTACTCCATGTTGTTACATGTGTTATTTCTTAGTCAGCTGTTTCTGTAATTGAGAGGTTCATAGCAGAACCATGTCACAGTCTCTAGAGTCAGAGAATCAGGATGAAATCTCATCTCCTCCAGTAATGACAAAATGCTTTGTCCCTATCCATGGGCAAAGACCTATATTATCTGTGCTTCACTTTTTCATCTGAAAAATGGGTATAATGTAGTACTTATCTCAAGACTGTTGGAAGTTTTAAGTAGGTTATTTCATGTAAGTCACTTAAAACCTAGAAATAGTAAATTCTCAATAATATTAATTGCTATTTTATTATAGTTTTGCAATGTCTATTTGCTTAGTGTTTTTCATATTGAATTGTCAAGTAAACAAACTAGGACTAAAATACTGTGTTTACTTGTTCCTTCTTGTGACCTTAATGGAAGTATCTTCCCTGACATCTAAGTATAGCCATGGTACTTTCTATATATCATTGTTGTATAAGAATTATAGTACAGACCATGGCTGGTGTGGTTCAGTGGATTGAGTGCCAGCCTACAAACCAAAGGATCACCTGTTCCATTCCCAGTCAGGACACATGCCTGGGTGGCAGGCCAGGCCCTCAATAGGGATGCACAAGAGGCTATCATACATTGATGTTTCTCTCCCTCTTTTTCTCCCTCCATAAAAATAAATAAATAAATAAACAGATAAATAAATATTAAGAAAGAATTATAATATAACACATATATGAATGCTTCTATCACAATGTTGCTCACTAAATGTGAACCCTCCTCTCACTCTTGCTACTATTGTTCTTCAAGTACTTCTATTGTCATGATATCCATTCTTCAGAACTTACATAAGGGACTTACATGAGTGACTTTACAATGCCCATGAGATAATATCCCAACTCTTTATACTTCAGACATTCCACAATCTGGTTCTATCATACTTTTACATAAGCCCCTCTGCATAAAACATTCTTTGTAGTCAAATCCATCTGTTCATCACCCAGAAACATATGTGATGAATCCACCTCACCCTTTTATTCTATTATCTGCCACTACCTTTAGCTCGTCCTATCTATATGAACTCTGCATTTTCAAGGTTGAACTCAGAGGATAACTCTAGCCCAGCACTCTCTTTTAACCCCTGAATTCCTATAACATTTATATAGTACTTTTGAAATTTTTATATGGCTTTTTCCTTTTATTTCTTCTTTCATTCAGGTTAAAGTCTTACCCTTTGTATCCAGGCAGATTATGTTTAGGTTCCATTTATTAGTTATGAGCTTTTGGGCAAGTTATTTACAATAAACTATATATGTTTGTTTATTTATTCACCAAATGGGAATAATAATGATGGCTAATTTGTATGATGTATGTGAGGGTTGAAATAACACATTTAACATTCTTAGCCTAATTTATTTGATTTTTTCCATAAACAGTTCATATTATTATTGTTGTTATTTATATTTTCATTTTTATAAGTTGGTACATCATGCATTTCTTTCTTTCTTTCTTTCTTTCTTTCTTTATTTAGTATTGTTCAAGTAAAGTTGTCTCTATTTTCTCACCACCACTTTCCTCGCCTCACCAACCCCCACCTCCCACCCTCAATCCTACCTGCCTTTGGCTTTGTCCTTGGGTCCTTTATACATGTTCCTTGACAACCCTTCCCTTTCTTTCCCCGTTATCCCCTTTATCCTCTCCCCTCTGGTCACTGTCAGTTTGTCCTTTGTTTCCATGCTTTTGGTTCTATTTTGCTCATTTGTTTTGTTGATTAGGTTCTGCTTATAGGTGAGATCATATATTATTTGTCTTTCACCCCCTGGCTTATCTCACTTAGCATAATGCTCTCCAGTTCCATCCATGCTGTCATGAAGGGTAATAACTCCTTTCTTTCTGCTGCATAGTATTCTATTGTGTAAATGCACCATAGTTTTTTGATCCACTCATTTACTGATGGGTGCTTATGTTGCTTCTAGCACTTGGCTATTGTAAATTGTGCTGCTATGAACATTGGGGTGCATAGGTTCTTTTGAATTGGTGTTTCAGGATTCTTAGGGTATAATCCTAGCAGTGGAATTGCCGTCTCAAAGGGCAGTTCCCTTTTTAGTTTTTTGAGGAAATTCCATACTGTTTTCCACAGCAGCTGCACCAGTCTGCATTCCCAGCAACAATGTACTAGGATTCCCTTTTCTCCACTACCGCAGCAGCACTTATTGTTTATTGTTTTGTTTCTGATGGCCATTCTGACGCATGTGAAGCGGTACCTCATTGTGGTTTTAATTTGCATCTCTCTGATGGTTTTGGGGGCAGGGATTGTGTTATATGTTTTCATAGTCTCCCTGCAATGGGGTCCCTTGCTTTAATTAATTTCTCTTGTATAACTTTTAATGATTTGTTTTTGTTATTTCATTTAAAACACTTGAAATTTGAATGGCAAAGAAGCAGTCCCTAGTGACTAAAATAGGACTGCATTTCTTTAGATAATGTCACTGACCTAGGTAGCAAGAACAGGCTCTGTCAGTAACTGTCACAAGACACTCCTGCGATATTCAGTGTACTGCCTGCTCCTTAGAGGAATTGAAAGGTATCAGTAGGGCTGAAGTGCAAACAATATGGACCATATTTTGTTATTCGGAACATCATGTCCAAGGCAAGACCATATTTATTATGTTGCCATATGGTCTGAATGCCAAGTCCTCCCATTGCTCATGTTGCAATACAGAGCAAGGAGCTCTTCCACAAAGTGTTCTATGTTAAAAGGATAAACAAGGATTTTTGTGTCTGAACCAAATGGCAGAAAATTGAATTTGTACTCTTGTAATGCCAATTACCTAGAAAAACATTGAAAGAAAAAAATAAAGAATTGGTCATTATTCTAGACATTTTCAAATGCATTGACTGGATACCATTGCTCTGAAAAACTTCCTATCTACCTTCTCCAGAGCCAGGAACATTTTCTTTCTCCTGTGAATTTGTCTATCATTTCATCTCTATTACTTCTGATATTCTCTCTGTTTTGTTAAAAATTATCTGTGGGCATCCTACTTCTTGGCAAATTCCTTGAGAACAAGATCCATATTTGATTTATCTCACATCAATATTAGTTACAACCATTATAATTGCCAATCAATGGCAGACAACCACTGGGATCTGCCTAAGCACATAGGAAGAGGGATGATTTACTATAAAGAGAAAGAGAGGTCTTACAGACCCAAGGGCAAGGAATATATTCACAACCTAGAAACAGATTGGAGTCAAGTATATGAGTCCTGTAGAAAATGCAGGACACTTTGTTCCACCTCCATGTCTTTTCTCTCTTGGCCTCTGATTGACTCATTTTTCTCTCCCAATGTAAAGTGTTTTTTTCTACTTCCCAGTCTACATAGCTTATATCAGGAACTCCTGAATTTACATCTTTACTATTATAGTAAGCAGTGTGGGTGGAGACTGGGATTTTATTATATCCAAATTCAGGTTCCCATGGGAAGGGAATTTGATTGACCCAGGTTGGGTTAGGGGCTTACCTCCAAACCAATCAACAGCTAGTACAACCATATGAATGTGTAAGTACATTCCTAGAACATATGATATAGTTGTCCAAAAGTGGGAGAGAGGAAAAACTGAGAATAATCTTTCCTATTGCAGCACCTAATGTAATGTCTTTACTTCAAAAATGTCTTTGTAACTTAAATAATGAAAAAATGAAATATCTGAATTTGCCTCCTGAACTTGATATTCAGATAAAACATTTATTTACATGGGACATCTATTCTCAGCTGTTTTTACATTTCTGAAAGTATAATATCTTCATTAAATATGCCAAATACCCAGAGAAATAACATACATCAAAACAGTATCCCATGAGGATTTGCTGGAATAAGGATGAAAAGGCCAAAATATTGGGAGAGTTTTACTAAAATCTGAATATACCACAAAATGAAAGTAACATGTGTCATGAAATTATTAGATGATATTTTAAATATCAATTTAAGCTTTTCTCAGTCTCTAATTTTTTTTTTAATTTTCTGTTTATATGTATATGGGAATTCAAATAGTAAATGATTGATTATACACTTGGAACACTGGTATTATTGTTGTACATTTTCTTTTTTTTCCTTTCTTATTTTAGCCTTTTCCTTTATCTCTTAGATCTGCATAAGAAAAATATTCCCATTAAAAAGTTAGGTGTTCCCCCCCCCCAATCTTTAGGCTGTGGCTGATTCTGTGATTAGAAAGAAATGAAACATCACTTTGGTAAAATTCCTTCTAGATTGTTATAGATGTTTGATTATATAAGTTTAGGTTTTGAACACACTGAGAACTTCTGGCTGCTGAGATATTTTTAGATCACAGTACAAAATGAAGATGGTAACCAGGCAACGTGGTTCTTGTACAGTTATTAAAAATAAAATATGAAGCTTCCACGAAACAGAATAATTCTCTGACAAGTTTGTCTGTTTTTTTCTGTTGTTTGGAAAAATAGTAGGTTCCATTTGTTGAACTGTTCAATACTTTCTATGGGTTAAAATCATTATTTTGTAAGATTAGGATTGTTGGAAAATTATATATACACAAATGTAATTATGATAATTTAATATGATTCAAAAAATTTAGACATTTATGCACAAAAATTATATATGACAAATTGTTTAAAATATTTACTATGGAAATATAAATGTGACCTTATATTCATTAGGATGGTAAGCTTGAACAAACATATGTATGCTCTATAAATAGCAGAGTATTCTTAATTAAAATTTTGGAAAGCTTTCATATAACATGACAATTTTCAAAGAATGGTGTTGAGTTACAATCAGTTATGGCAACACATTTCAATTTTAATTTTATGTTCTAGAAGACATTTAAGCATGTGATATAAATCAAGACAAATATGTTCAAGTTCAGGGACCTTATTGTCTGTGTTTCCAGTATCTAGTAACTCTGCTGGGGCACTCGTCTAGTAACTCTGTGGGATAAAGTGGATATATGAGTATTAAATTGCATAATAATCTAGAAGACATGTTTTCAACCCAGACTGTGCATCAGAGTCACCCGGAAAGTTAAAAATACTGATCCCTAGGCCCATCAGTCTGGCTTAGAGTCTAGGTATAGGTATATTTTTTTTCTGTCACATACATAATTCCATTCTGTAGCCATGGGTATAAACCGCTGTTCTAGATGTAGATATTTTGAAGATGCCACCTTTAGAACTGAAGAAGAGTTTCAAGGAAGAAAAACACATACCAGTGTTTGCAGGTTGTTACAGCATAGTCCTGGAGAAATGCATCTGCAGGCATCTTGTCTAAAGGCTGTCTTTCTGAAAGGTAGCTATCAGCTGGGAAATTCCCTGGCAGTTCCTCTGTGATCGTTTTGGATTTCACATGGTCTTCTCCAGCTTGGTAATCGGGTCCGTACTCTATCTGGGTGCTTACTGTTGTGCTTCTTCCTGGATGCTGAGAAAGTAATAGAGAGAGTCTTAGAGTTCGTGAGACACAGAAGAGAAACTCTGGTAGATAACTGATTATTGAAGCCCTGGTTTAAAAAAAAAAAAACCCAAAACCACCAAAGATAAATAAGAAACTGTCCTGGAAGTTTCTAAGGTAGGCTTTATATGTAACTGGAGTCTGCATAAGGTAGGCTTTTAACCCTGATGGCAGTTGGGGTGCAATACCACAAAGGGTGTGTGTTTGCACATGCATGCATGTGTGTATGTGTGTGCGTGTGCATACCACGCAATTCAGGATATGCTCCCTTTCAACTTTGACCTTTTTTCCCACTGGAAGCCTTTTGGTAGCTCAGTAGGAAATGATAAAAAAATTCTAAATTTTTAAGTTCTGCAGGAAAAAATCTTTACAATGCAAATAACAAGATCAAACTAAAGACACTGTTCAGTCAATAAAGAATGTTTGCAACATACTCTACTATTCTTGGTTTCCTATAAAAGACAGTCCCTACAATCTATCACATTTCTTTAATAAAAATACTGAGCAGGTTATAATAAGCAAAAGCACCGTATGCTTGTCATTCATATCTTTCCAAAATGTTATAAAACAGAGTTCTCTGAGCAGAGACCAGTTTTTTTTATGTTCAGTATATAAAATCCATACCAAGCATTTAGGCCAAAGCTTCAGGTGTAGTAGTTACCCATTAACTATTAGATTGTGTTACCCTTAATTAAGTTTCTGTATCTGAGAATAGTATTTGAGATATAATAACTTCCCAGGAACAATTTATTGAAAATATACAATCATGTCTAGGATGGCATGTAACTTTTATCTTAAAAAAATGCCTAAAGCAGTCAGCTGCACAGGAGCTGGAGACTAGGCTCCTTAGGACTAATTATCATGATTGTTTGGTGATGTCTGTCATGGTTGTAAATGGAGGGAGTGGTGACATGAGTATGCTTATTATATCTACTTTTGATAAAGTTGTAAATGAGAGATTTATGGATTATCTTTGTGAACATTTACTATGCATGAAAATAGGAATTAATGTAGCTGGAGGATACTTCTACAATATTTTTACTACATGTAAGAGTCTGAATATTATATAGAATGGAAATATATTTTGGTGGTATATATTTTATGTATTACATACATATTTTTGTATTATACATTAACTGTACTTTGCTTTATATTTATGTTATATATAACTATATGTAAAGAATCAGATAACATGGATGAGCTAAAAGTAAAATAAATATCATTGACCCTTCAGCAATAACTCGCTATTGATATTTGATGAGCAATATATATAATTATTTTTATATATAGTAAATATATTTTATGCTATATAGTAAATATATAAGTATACTATATTACTATATAAATAATAAATAACTATATAGTATACTTATATAGTAATATAATATATACTATATTATTAGTATACTTATATATTTACTATTTAAAAATATAAATTTTTTTGAAAATATAAAAATATATAACTATATTTTACATGTATTTATATATAACATATAAAGTAATTATACTATCAAAGTATTTTTAACTTTTTCAATATAACATACTAATATGAATTCCCAGTTTCTAGAGTGTGCTCTTAAAAACTAATTTCCTGTCTGTCAAATTCTGATGATTGCATACTCTTGCAGCATATAAACATTATTTAATCATGTGTTTTTGAAACTGTTATGGTTCCAAGTGTTTCTTGTTATTAAAAGTGCTCTAATCATCTTCATAACTACTTTTAAAATATTCTTTTATAGAAATTATTAAACACATAAAAGTAGAGAAAATTGTACAGTGAACTCCCATGAACTGATAACCTAGCTTCAAATGTCATCAATATTTTGTTAATTGTGTTTTAGCTAATCCCTTTGAACTTTTATTGTGAAGAGACATTTCAGATAAAATCCCAGATATTACCATATTTTTCTATGTATAATGCATTGTTTTTGCTCAAAATTTGAGAGAAAAATAAGGATGCACATTATACATTGTTAGTGTTAACTCTGTAACAATATAAATGTTGTCAATTCTTTTATTTATGCTTATGTGTTAAAAGTATAACTCTAGAAAGCAATAATAATATCTATATACAAAATAATACCCTGCAATACAATAATCTGTTTTGTTTCTAAAGATAAATAAAAAATTGAAGTAAAAAATTAAAACGAAAGATTTTTTTTTTTACTGAAAGTTTGGGCCAAAAATGTGGGTGCACATTATACATGGCAAAATACAGTATATCTTCTCACATAAAATATTTTAGAAAGTATTTCTAACTGATAAGAACATATTATTTACATAGTTTCCATGCTATTACCTTGTCTGATAAAATTAATCATTTAGTACTTTATATATCTTTTCTTAAAAAGGCCCTGGCCAGTGTGGAGGTTGGTTGGAGTACCATCCTGTAACTGAAAAGTTATGGGTTCAGTCGCTGGTCAGGACATGTGCCTGGGCTTCAGGTTTGATCTCTGGTCAGGGCACTTGTGATGAGGCAACCAGGCAATGTTTCTCTCTCTTCCTCTCACCCTTCCTCTCTCTCTAAAAGCAATGAAAAAATGAAATACATGTAGTTATTTCATAGGATAAATACCTTGAAGTAAAATTGCTAGTTCAGTGTTTGCACCTATTTAATAACTTTTGATACATAGTGATAATATTATCACAGTACAGATCGATGCAGTCAAGACTGAACAAATTTAGCATCCCTGTTCTTATATCCATTGTTACTGAGGAAGAAAGAAAAATAATGTATATTTGGAAAACCTTGAAAATAACACAGTATGAATGGAGGAAGGGGGAGATAAGAAATGTACAAGGGGAGGAAGGCAAGAAATTAAGTAATGACAATAGAAACCCAAGTCCAAGATAACGCTGTAACCTATATGTGTGATTGGTGCCAGTGTCAGGCTCTTTGCCAAGGTACTGAACAGAACATTTAGCCAGCTGAGTCAGGGGTACAAGTTGAGCATCATACTGAGGGCAGGGTAGAAGGAAGGAAAGCAGGAGCCTTCCACCACAGCTGGTCCATCACCTGTTCCACATTCTGTAGAAGCATCCTGTGGCCTCAGGGGAAATGGGCTCTTCAAGTCTCAACTCCTAAAGCATCCATTAGAGGGCTGGCATTTTATCCTTTGTCTCTACTGACTATGCATCCTGCATTGCCACAGACCAACATAGATTCAGGCTATTAGGCTTACATGGCTGTGCACAGCATAGAAAAATGATGGGCAGGGGTGATTTTGAGGATGGAAGACAGTTGTTTTATAGCATCTAAAACTGATACCAAAACTATGTACATTAACAAGAGGAAAGGAACCCGTTATTTATTCAGCAACTTTAAGATGGTAGTTGGTTTAGACTTAATATGTTAAATCTGTACATCTATCTGTAAGGTAGGTACTATTACCCTCATTTTATGAATGGAATAAATGAGGAAATTAATGAATGTAAATGTGAATGAGCAAACAAATATGCAGATTAACAACAAAACACAAACAATAGAAACCTAAGTGATCAACCTAGTTAAGTTAAATAGAATACCTAGTAGTTGGCAGAGCCAGGATTCACACTCAGGTCTACCTGATTCCAAAGCCAGGATTTTGGTAGCTGAACATTCTACCAAATGCCAGTACCTAGCATTCAAAGTTTCCTAAATTTCCTCTTCTTATTTCCTCTTTCTCTCTTTTTTCTCATATATCATGTGTGTCTATGTTAATTTTCTTTTAATATAGTTAATATTATTATGCATCTTTTATTATCCTAAACACTGCATATGTTCTCTCATGGAAGCTTCATAACAATCCTGTGGAGGAGATACTATATCATCATCATCCTCACTTTACAGATTGAAAAACTTGGACTGGTTAGGTCATTTGCTCAAGGTCATCTGGTTAACAAGTACTAAAGATAGAAATTGAACCCTAGACTTTCAGTTTCAGGACTTGCTTTTAACCTTTCAACTATTAAACTAACAATGTAATATACACTCTTTATACCCATATTCACTTCCATATAAGTATATTCAGATTACATAAAATGCCCTTTTGTTTCACAGGCAATTTAAAGGATTGAGAAAAAATGGCAGACATTCTAGCATTATGTAATAGGCAACATCCCTTTGGAGGCATTTTGTCGAATAATATTGCAAACATTATTCCATCTTCCTCATCCATAAATCTTCCCATGGGATTTTTGTTCTTTGTGGGATAATTTCCATTGCAATAATTATTTGTTTTCTCAAAAATAATGGCTTGTTTCCCTCAATCTCATCAATGTAATATACAGCCAGCAAATCTGTGGGTGCATCTGAGAGTCTAGATTTGTCCCACTAGACCAGTAATGAACTTGCCAAACTGATTTATGTGTCTCCAGTTTCAATTTACTTCAATAAATGTTTATGGGAACTTGAACCGGGGGTGGGGAGGGCAAAGAGAAGTAGGGCACAGTCTTTGTGCTCCAGGAATGTAGAGTTTCCTGAAAGAGGCAGGCAAGGAACTGACTGCCCAAAGCACTGCACAGTTCAGGTAGGATCATGTGCACAGGGTATCAGGGGACATGCCACATGGAACTGGAACCCACTGCAGACATCCTGCAGCAGGTGGCCCCAAATCAAGGGTGAGGGATCCCCAGTTCCTATAAATTTGCAAAATTCATTCCCTTGCAGAGACTATAAATCCCAAATTCACTTAGTATGGTTACGTCCATGGAATGCTTCTCATATATTCTTGTGGACTAAGGTAAGGTTAAATTTCTAGCTGGGATCCAATTTGATTCAATTTGATGCTCTCCTTTAAACTCACTCAATTATTTTAGAGGAGGGTATCACTAAAATGTGATTTCCAGTTGACCATCAAGCTGGGCCCATGCTATCAGAGTCTCCTTATCTGCTCCCCTGTCTTTGGAATGTGGACTCTGTCCACAGTTCCCACAATGGTAGCCGTTTTCAAGGAAGTAGCCTTGAGAGAGTAAAGTGTCATTGAGACCATCTGGACTGAGTACATGGCTGAACTCAGTTAAGACATCTACATAAACTTTTGAGATTCCAATAGGCACGTGCAGAGATCTACCTGTTTTGCAGCACCCAAGACAAGCCTGGTAAGTGATTACCCTTGTTGAATCTGTCACCTACCAATCTCTTTCTTGGGTCTCTCCTGGCCATCTCTGTACCAGGACCAAGTTCAGATTTCATCTGGGGAATGCCCAAGTTTGTAAACTAACAAACTCTCCAACTGGTTACTTTTTGTTAGATTACTTCTTTAATTTTTTTTACTTTTAAATCATATTTACACTATTACAGGTGTTTCAATTTTCCCCCCTTTGCCCTCCTGCACCCATCCCACCCTTACCCCCCTCTCCCACAGTCAATTCCCACTGTTGTCCATGTCTATGAGTCATTCATACATGTTCTTTGTCTAGTCCCTTCTCCTGCTTTCCGCCATCGTCCTCCTTCCCCATCCCCTCTGGTCACTTTCAGTCTGCTCCATGTTTCCTTTCCTGTGGTTTATTTTATTTATTGGTTTATTTTGTTGAATATATTACACTTATAGGTGAGATCATGTGGTATTTGTCTTTCATCAAATGGCTTATTTCACTTAGCATAATATTCTCCAATTCCATCCATGTTGTCACAAAAGGTAGGAGTTTTGTCTCTTTTTTTTAATGCAGATTGATTTTATTTATTTTTAATGTCAAAATCCATTATAAAATATTAAACAATTTAAATACATTATAAAGTCTCAACAATTAAAACAACATGATACCAGCACAGGAATAATCAAGTATATCAATGAAATAAAATGAGCAGTCTAGAAACAAACATATATCTGTCTAACAATGTAATATATGATTAAATTGATATTTCAAATCAATGGAGCGAATAAGGCTTATTCAACAAATAAGATGCACGGACCACTACTACTTGAAATAAAACAAATATAGAGCCCTATATCACACATTATACAAAAAATATTCAGGTGAGTTGAAAATCAATATGTAAAATCTAAGGGGTTTTACAAGAAAATACAAAATAATATTTTTCTTACTCTGAAGTAAAATATTCAAACCCAGAAACTATAAAGTAAAATATTGACAATATGACTATATTAAACATTTAAGACTATATAGTAATATAAATATTTTTAAAAAGTTAAAACATAAATAATAGACTAGGAAAGCATTTGCAACACATATAAAAAAGAGTTAATAGTTTTTTGTTTGTTTGTTTTAGGGAAAAATTCTACAAACATTTAATCAAAAAATGGATAAAGAATACCAAAAAGTCATTTAAAGCCTTTTAAAAATAATACAAATAAGCAAGAAATATACAAAAACAGGTTTAGTTTCAACAAATAATAAACTAACAATTAAAATAACACATCATTGTCACAATCATATTAATAAGTATTAAAAAATTGGTAATATCAAATATTGGTGACTGTGAAAGGAACTGGGTATCCACAGAAACTTTTTCTTCATCTTAAAGCAGTCCCTTTAGCATATTTTGCAGTGCTGGTTTGGTGGAGGTGTATTCTTTTAGCCTTCTTTTGTCTGGGAAACTCCTTATTTCGCCTTGCATTTTAATTGAGAGCCTTGCTGGATAGAGCAGTCTTGGTTGCAGGCCTTTGCTTTTCATAACTTGGAATATTTCTTGCCATTCCCTTCTGGCTTGCAGTGTTTCTGTTAAGTCAGCTGCTAGCCGTACCAGGGCTCCCTTATGTGTTACCACCTCTTTCTCCCTTGCTGTCTTTAGGATTCTCTGTTTATCTTTGATATTTGCCATTTTCATGATGATGTGTCTTGGAGTGGGCCTCCTTGGGTTCTTATTGAATGGGACCTTGTGTCCTTCCTGGACTTGTGTGACTTTTTCTTTCCTCCAATTAGGGAAGTTTTCCATCATGACTTTTTCAAACAGGTTCTCTATGCCTTGTTTCTCTTCTCCTTCTGGTATCCCTATTATATGGATATTATTACGTTTCAGGTTGTCCTGCATTTCCCTAAACGCCTTTTCATTCTTTTGGAGTCTTTTTCCATTTTCTTGCTCTTTCTGGGAGCTTTTTTTCTATCTTGTCCTCCGACTCTGATTTGTTCCTATGCTTCATCTAGCCTGCCTTGGATTCTTTCTATTGTGCTCTTCTGTTCAGAAATTGTATTCATTTTCTCTTGTCTCTTATTGATAGTTTCTATTTCCTTTTTCATGCTGTAATAGTTGGTGGTAAGTTCCTTGTAGTTTCCCTGTAGTTTTTGTTAATTATCTCTGAGCTTACTGAGCTCATTGAGCTTCCTTAGGAGAATTGTTTTGAACTCAATATCTGATAAGTTACTTGCCTCTATTTCATTTAGTTCTCTTTCTGGAGATTCTTCCTTTCCCTTCAACTGGGGGGTTGTTTCTTTGTCTTCCCATTATTTGTAAGGTTCTTCTGTTTTGCTTCTGCTTCTTAAATCGATCTGTCTTTATTTCCTGACTTTGTGGTGTGAACTTCTATAGTAGGAGACCACTATATTTTTTTTCTGAATCTGCCTCTGATGATGTCAGCTGTTGACCCTGTCTGACCTTAGGCAGTCTGTTCTAGACTTCCAGAAATCTACTGTCTGTGACTGTCTCCTTCAGCTGTCACTCTGCACTGAGCAGGCCAGCTTAGATACCACAAGGCGGGGCCAAGTCCCTCTTGGGGGTGGGGTTATTGTGTCCTCTCAGGCTGCTGCCTCTCAGGAGAGTGGTCTGTCTGAACTGGAATGCTGCTGCCATATGAGAGAGGAGTCAGCACTGGGATCCCACCAGCTACTCTCTCAGTTCTCTCCCCAAAGCCCCCTTCCCCAGTCTCTCTTCCTGCATCTCTAGCTCACTCTGCCCCTGCCTTTGCCAGAGATCAGGGTAAGTGGCTACAAATACAAATTTATGCGTTGGCACTTTAAAAGGCTCTTTGCATCTCCAGCTGCCTGTCTCTGGCAGAGAGCAACCCTGCTGCTTTTCACAGCTGGCTGTTATCTGTGTAATTTTTGGGCTCTGGTGCTGTAGGCTGGAGATCCCCGCTTATGGTTTAGACCCTGCTCTTCTCAGGGGGATCCAACAGGCCATTTAAGTAACCTTCTGGTGCTGCTGCCCGGGTATCCTGCCCACCTTCTTCAGTCTCTACTGCACTCCTTACCAGTTAGGTTGTGTTACAGCTGATTCTTCTGTCTGAGTTTATAAGACTCCTCTTTCACTATTGTTCAGTTGTTGTTCCAGGTGATTTCTCCACAATTTAGTTGTAAGTCCAGATTGGTCCTGGGAGGAGGTCAGTGTAACTTCCACTCACTCCTCTGCCATCTTGATTCTGTTTGTTAGAATATTATTAAAAGGGTAGCATACCCCTAGTGATCTGAAATGCTACCTTTATTCTCTATGATATGAAATTCCTCTGTGCAGCTGGGCTTATTTCTGGACTTTCTGTTTTATTCCAGTGTGCATTTATCTCTTTATTTTTGCATCAAGAGTATTCTTTTGTAATCCTAGAAAGTTTGCCATCTGTTTTTATTATAACATACATACTAGGGTGTGCCTTCCTTTTCCATACCTCCCTTCTTCAACAGCCCCAAGCACTCAGGCATCCTTGATCTTATTTTTCAAAGTTACACTGGTCCTCAAGTTTTTATATGAACTTTAATAGCAACATGTCTGGCTCTAGGGGAAATAAATTAGTATTTTTATTAAAATGACAAAATTTACAAATTAGCTTTAAGAGAATGGACATAAGAGAAGCCTTAAAACCCTACTTAAAGACAAAAGTCAATCTGACTCAATGGAAAGATACACTTATTCTTGGATAGGTGTTCTTGATAGCTATTTTAATTGTGACCCTTTTCACTACATTTTTAATTAATTTTGTATGTGTATATGAAGGTGGATGATTTATCTGTATCAATTTTATTTACTACTGCCTTCCCAACTCTGCTATGTTTTTAGTAGCTTTTTCAAGAATATATTCTCAGGGGCCTGAGATAGCATTTCTCATTTCAATGGAGTTTCAGCGAAGGTGAATTAAAGTAAGAGAGATGTATTTCTTGATGGTGGGAAAACTCACCATCGACCATGACAACTGCACATGTCTTACAAATGTTGAAGCCATCAGAGGTGGTGGCAAAATATTGTGGGAAGAAGAGTGCAGGCCTACAGGAGGGGAAAATCTGTTCTTCATCATCTGCTGATAGCTGCTACACAGGAATAGGGTCCATGGTACCAGATCATCTAACAATACAAATATGTAAAGCCAGAAATCTGGATGTACAAGTGAAATCCCCTGGTTTTTAAATTAGTTTTAAAAACAGTCTCAGACAAAATAGAAAGGAAGAGTCCAAAGGTTAAATGTGTTCCCCAAGCCATCAGTTTCCAACATCTGAGAACAAACATTATCCTTCAGAGCAGACAGAAGCTATAGAATGTTATACTACCACAGGATTTTTTTTTCTTATTAGGGGTATATTAGTTTCCTGGCATTACCATAACAAATGGCCCCAAATTCAGTGGCTTAAAGCAACAGAAATTATTATTTTGCAGTTCTAGAGTCTGGAAGTCCAAAATCAAGATGTCAGCAGGGCCATGCTTCCTCTGAAGCCTCTGGGGGAGGATCCTTCCTTGCCTCTTCTCTTGGCTCCAGGTTTCCTTGGTTTATGGACGCATCACTCCAGTCTCTGCCTCCATACTCATGTGACCTTCATGGTTCCTTCTCCCTGTGTCTCATATAAAGATATTTGTCATTGGATTTAGGACACGCGCAGATTAACGCAGGATGATTTCATTTCGGAATCCTGAACTTGATTAAATTTGCAATGTAATAATTCGTTGTCATACAATATCCAAATGTATTCCAAAAAAGGTCACAACAATAGGTTCAGAGGATTAGGACATGGACATACTGTTCAAGGGCCACAGTTCAACCTACTATAAATGACTTATGTCAAAGACATAGAAAAGGGCATAAAACAAATACAGATTGGTTTTTAAAAATTGCTCTTCTGATACATTGTCTTAGTAGCAGGGAATGTGATTTCCCCTGCTTTCTTACCTCATCAACGTTTCTGTCTTTCTTTCTCTCCCCTTCCCTTTCCTCTTCTCTGTGACTCCTTTCCTTGCTTTCCTTTCCCTATCTGCCCCTCCTTTTCTCCATCTCTCCCTCCCCCTTTCTCCTTCTCCCTTCTTCTATTCTCATATTCTCTCTCTTCTCTCTCTCTCCCTCCCTCCCTCCCTCCTTATCTGTCTTTTTTCCTCTTCCTTTTATTCATTGATTTAGTCATCTATTCTGTTAGCACTATATTCATGTGATGTGCCAGGAGCTATGTGTTTCTGAAACATGAGCGTACTTTCCTGCATCAGGAGCAGACCAGGAAGAGCTAAGAGCCTCCCCTTTAGACTCATGAGAAGCAAGCTGGGGTGCTCCCTGCCCTTTAGGCTGACAGGGATGTTCTAACCTTCAGTGTGTAACTTGTGTGGATGAAGCAGCATTCAGGATTACTGGTTACTTTCTGATAGCATGTGAAGCCACATTAGTATATATCAGTCTCCCTTCACACTGGCTGTCCAGGCAACTGACCCCCTTTCAACACTATGATAGCTTTCCTTTCCGACTACACACTTGGGAAAGCATTATTCCTTCTCAGCAGGAAAGGTAACCTCCCAGACACACTGACCAGGAGGAACTACATGTCTGAATTTGCATGCTCTTGTCTCAGACACAAATTTCAGGGGTTGTTTAAGGGTAGCACCCCAGTTAAAAAAGGAAAGAACTATGTAAGTACAGTTATAGTGTCAGCTGAAACCCTGATGGTTATTTCTATGGTGTTCTAAGCTTACTTCTAAAATTATGTGAATGTTGCATAACATGTAACCAATGGGACATTTGCTTCAGAGCCACCTGGAGATTAGTTTCTGAAGTTAAAATAATCTCCAAAAAAGGAACAATTTCATTATGAGAATTTCACCTGCTCCATATAAAAGAACGATCTCTCTCCTTTAACATAAATTCAATTCTGTTTCCTGTGAGCTGAAATCCTAGTCTTGATGCCTTAGGTAACAAAAAACAAAACAAAACAAAACAAAAAGCCCTGATAATTTAACTAATAATACCTTTATTGTATATCCAGATTGCTTTTCTTCTGAGCTCTAGTAGGAATTAAAAATGTCTCAATTCACTGTGATACACACATGCACCCATTAGATTAGATTATTAGAGTTACTCTAATTTTTGTTTCTATCTCTGTTGCACCTCAGTGACTGTACACCTTGTATTAAATCACCTATTCCAAAGAAAAGGTAGATAAAATCTTTAGGCTTCAGAAACTGTAATGACAGGTCAAGAGTGATGGGTTAGTGACTGAAGCCATAGGGAAAGCTTTGGACCAGCATTTATCAGAAGCTTGGTATCTATTAATAAATAAAGCAGGGGTATGGAGTGTGCCTAAACCCAAAGGTTGTCAAGTACTTTCTGAAGCATTGTGAATGTATGGCTACAGCAGAGCCTCTTTTGAAAACTTTAATATCCCATGGACAATTTTATTCCTTGTAAATGAAAATGAGGAGAAGGAACCAATAAGAATTAATTTCTTTTGCTATAGCCCTGCTAAAAAAAAGTAAACACGTTGTTAAGTCCTGAAAGAAATGTGACTCAGCTAAGGAAAATCAGCACAGATTCAGTAAATTGAATACCATCTATTTGACCTCTGTTTCGGCTCCTTTGAATTATCTGAGAGCTCTGTTTTCTGAAACTGGCTTTTGCTGCAACACTGTCAGCCCATGTGGCCAGTTTTACTGTTTTGATTGACTCACCCATCCCAATACCTACCATGTGCAGGCAGACCTCAGAGATATTGTAGGTTCAGTTCCAGACCAGTACAATAGTGTATTACAATAAAGCAAGTCATAATCATTTTGCTGGTGGAGGGTCTTACAACACTAAAATATAACACCTGTGAAGCTCAGAAAACTGAAGCACAATAAACCTGGGCATGCTTTAAATGTTTTCTCTTCTATCTGTTGAACCACCTGGTTGCCTAGTGGAATTGATGGCTGATGTAGTAGTTCAGCAATAAGACATTTAATAGAGGGGAGGTGCCATGATCAGTGGGCTGCAGCAATTGTCCATTACCTTGGTTCACAGTCTTTGTTGGATATGAGAATCTCCTGGGGAACTTGGGGGGAAAAAAGACTCAGGCTGCTACTTCCATAAACCTGGTCTCCATGTTCTTTATCAGCTCCTTAGACTATTGTGATACCCATCCAAATGTGTCAATCACTGCTCGATAATATGGAAGTCAAAACCAGGGTCTAGAATTGGGCAGACCTGAGCTCAAATGCATCTCTGAGCCTTAGTTTCTTCCTCTAAAGTGTGGATAAGATTAATGACTACTTCCTAGGATTTATGTGGCACTGTATGAGAAAATGTATACAAAATGCTTATTCTTTTCGCAATTGTAACTATTGGTACAAGTTTTTATATAATAAAATCAAAATCTGGCTGCCATCAAAATTTTTGACAACTATGTGGAACACAAACATTTTTAATACATTTGTTAATTCACTGGATAAAGGTTTATGCCTTTGGTTTATTAGAATTTTAGTAGCAATAATAGATTGCATATACATAGAGGATGGTGCATTCATATTTGTTGATTTTGAGGCCTAGTTTTCCTGAGACAGTTTGTAATGCTCGAGTGACTTCAGTATTCCTGAGGCAGAGCACATGCTATTCCATCTGAATAAAGGTCTAGTCTCTGACCATCCCCCTCTCTCAGTAAAGCCTGTTTCTTCCTTTTCTAATCTATTTATCTAGTCTCTCCAGAAGCTCTTTCTCATTTCCTGAAACAGTTATCTCTTTCTGTGCGAGCTCCCAAAATATTGTGTACTCTTCCTTCATGGAAGTCATCACAGCTCTAATTTTATATTTAAATATAGTTTTTAAAAGTCTATATTCTTCACCAGGATGACTATAAATCCCATGAGAGGCCAGATATGTTTTAACCCAAAATATGTGAGTGCAGAGAATAGTGCCTGTCACAGAGTAGATGCTCAGTATATATTTAATGGATGAGTATGTTTATTGAAAACCACAGTTAATATTATTCTTTATCAGGCACAATGCTGAGAATTTAACAAATAATGGCTAATTTAATTTTAATAATAACCCTGTGAGGTAGATATTACTATTAACACCCTTTCACAGATGAGGAAACTGAGATGCATTATGCTGAGTAAGCTGCTCAAGGTCATACAGGTTGAAAGTGGCAAAGCTGAGTTTGAACCCATGTTTCATGACTATGTCTATGTTCACCACTACGTATGTCACTTCTCTAACCACAGAAAGTGCAGCTCTCTATAAGTCTGCAGTTCTAGTCTCTAGCAAAATGTCCCAAAGCAAATGTACAGGCATACCTCAGAGATATCACAGGTTTGGTTCCAGTCCAGCATTATAAAACCATGTCGTAATAGAGTGAATCATAACCTTTTTTGTTGGTGGAGGGTCTTGCCTTTGATTTGTAAAAAAAAAAAAAGTAACAATTATGAATTTCAATAAAGTGAAGTGCAATAAAATGAGATATGCCTGTATACTGTGTTGGTACCTGGCTGAAGGCTCTGAATTTTCCGCTTAAGGCCATAGACCTTCAAAGGAAGTGGTGAAGATGGGGTTATTTCAGGTTTCCTTCTTAGAAACACTAAGACACAGCACAAAGACTGAAATTCCAGGGCGAGAGCCCACAGTGATAACAGGAAGCACAGGTGAGAGAAGCAGCTTTGAGGCTGCAGTGGGACTCAAAGCAGCAATGCTCAGGGGAATACAGAGTGAATGCCCCAGAAAAATTCATCAATAGGCAACAGATGCTCTACCTCTCCTGAGGTCAACTACAGGCTCCAGGATGGCAAGGGACAACTTCTGCCATACTGGGCAGGGTACTAAGCAACAGTCTCAGCTACAAAAGCAAAGTGAAGACTCTCTTACCTGAACCAAGGCAGAACTTGAGGCTGAGAGGGTGATAATGCTGGTGTGTAACCATTTGGGCTGGAATTACTCAAGTCCCACCTGATGAAGTTCAGGATTTGCTCTAGAGCAGTGGTCTCCAACCTTTTTGACATCAGGGACAGGTTTCATGGAGGATAATTTTTCCAAGGAAAAATGGGAAAAATTCCAAGGAAAAAGTGGAGTTGGGGGATGGTTTCAGGACGATTCAAGTGCATTACATTCTAACTTACCTCCTGCTGTGTGGCCCAGTTCCTAACAGGCCTGGACTGGTCCCTCTCTGTGGCCTGTAGGTTGGGGACCCCTGTTCTAGAGCCCTGCTTCTTAAAGTATGGGCAGCATGAACATCACTGGGGGCTTGTTAAACATGCAGCATCTTTGGTTCCATCCCAGGTCTTCTGAATTAAAATCTGCATCTTATGAGAATCCCAGGAAATTCATATATAAATGCATTTAGAAGCAAGAGCAGTACTCAGCCTACGTGAGGGTGGCCAGCAGGCCCACTATAAGGAGGAAATGGAGAAAGCTGAGCCAGTCAGACATGTGAGTGACAAAGACAAAGATTTGGGCTAAGAAAGCCTACCCTTCATCCACTTCCTGTCCCAGTTCACACAGCCAGCTGCTGTGGTGTGTACTTTTTTTCCAAAAAAAAGTTGATTCTATTTACAACAGAGGGAAGTGGAAGTGACTGCTGTTTTCCCTTCCTTTTCTCTTTTAAATGTTCCACAGTCACCTACCTACATGTGAACTACAAACTAGTCCTTCCTTCATCTTATACTTCTGGATGTCAACAGACACAGGCTGAAGAGAGAGGCGTTTTGAAGTAATAGGCTTTTCAAATGATGAGGTTTCCTCTAAAGATGTTTTCTTCTGAGCTGGAGAATGTGTGCCTCAAGGCTAACATTTGAGCCACTTTTATAGTTCCTATTCTGAGTTTGGCTCAGGGTTCAGACCTGTGACATGTGGCCAAAAAGTCTGTTTCCAAAGCCTCTTTACATTTTATTGTGGACTCTTCTTCCTTAAGAGTATGTTGTTGTTTGGGTGTTGCATAGAGGGGGCTTGGAGTGCTGGGATAATGAAGGAGTGTTTCAGTTGCCTATAGCTGCATAACAAACCACCTCAAATGTCGTAGCTTAAAAGATAGATTGTCACAGTTCTTCAACCAGACTAGTCTCAGCTAAGTGCTTTTTCTACTGCAATCACCCTGTGGGGTGGGGCTGGAATGGGACAAAAAGCTTTGCTGAGAGGGTTGAGGTCTGTCTGGACTCCAATCTTGCCACCTAACCTCGCATCTCCCAATCAAGACTCACGGATTACAGCAGCTGGATTGCAAGTAGAATTCTGCTAGAACAAGCCACAGGGTTACAGGTTTCCCAGGCTCTGCTTGTGCAGCACTTTTTTAATGTCCCATGGATAAGGATGCAGGGCATAAGAGAAGGTTATACAAAGGTGAAGAGCCCAGGTAGCATGATCCATCAGGGCCATGTATACACAATGCACCATCCTTGCTTGATCTGCTCACCTTAATTCGTGATCCCATCTCATGTACAAGGCAGAGAGAGAGAGAGAGAAAATGAAAATTGGTCATTAGTCATTATGTGTAAGTGTGTGTATATACGTACATGAACAAGTGCGTACATCTAGTGATGATGGAAACAGAGGACTCATATTTTCCAAAGGTTCCCCTTTATTTAAGAGTGTTATATCATACTAATTAATAGTCATCTAGAGGCAGGGTTGTGGGAAAACAATGAGGTGGGAGGAGGGCTTCAAGCCAGATAGATGAATTAATCAGTATTGATATCAGAATGAGATCGGATGCGGCAGCTGGGTTTCTCTTAAATCAGTTAATGTGGTGGCTGTAAAAAGAAAGATGACTGGGTACCTGGTCAAGGCATCATCATGTCCTATCATGTCCTGACAATACCCTAGAAAATGACCTATGAGTTATAAAATATTCTTTTTTATTTTCTCTAAAGTGCTATATAATCTCCTTTACTTTATAGGTATTTTTTCTTTCCTTTTTTTACAGTCTTGTTTATTTCAATTTTTCTACTTATAGTAAGTTTATTATATGTCAGGCCATGAATTCAGTGCTGGAAATGTAGTGGTGAATTAAATTAACCTGACATTCTCTTCTCATATATTTTAGAGTCTGGAGCTATTTTTTTTTTCTTTTTCTTTTTTTATTCTTGACACTTACAGATGCCCCCCATATCTCCCTCCTTGTCCCCTTCCACCCAATCCCTGCTTCCTGGAGCTATATTTTTAATGGCCCTAAAAGTAAGGGAAATTTTTGAATAATTTAAATAATGTAAAAATAAGTCCATCTATTTCCATGGTCTTGACCTTAAACTCTGTAAGTTCCCAGATTTCCCACTATTATAAACAAGAAACTAAGGAAGAAGCTGGCATCATCCTTATTTTTCCAGACAGATCAAAGAGAGACCAGAAAGTTTAAGTGTGTACGTGCTCATGTTTCTATGACTTAGTGAGATTAGTGGAGCTGAAATTCAAGGCCAGGCATTGTGATACTGAACCCAATCTGATTCTCACAAGACCATATTGCTTCATTGGAACATTTAAAATTGTATTGTCCTAGTGAGGTAGCTAGAGGTTTCCTCTAGCCTTCTGGGTCTCTAGTCATCGCAAACTCTTTGTGAATAGTATTGAGCTAACATTGACCTCAATTTACCAGTGGCTTCTTGAAACATTTAATTATGCTTTGACTAGAAAGTCAGTTATATAATGGGGCATTACTAAATAAAAGAGGGTTCTTAAAATGAAGTTCACAGATCAGCAGCTCACATGGTCAGTGACGCAGAATGTGATAAAGTCCTTGACCCTGAGCACATTGTTTTATCAAACCTCTGTTTTTAATCAGCAAATGGGAATAATAGTAACTACTACATAGATTGTTGAAATGAGTAAAAAATTCTATGTGAACTACAGGATCTGGTCCATAGTAAGCACTAAAATTACCAGTTATCCTCTTTGATGATGATGGTGACAGATGCTTTGTCTCTGATCCATCTCACTAGAAATGCAAGGCATGTTGTGAGCACTGTGTCATCCCTAAGTTCTCTAATGCATATTTTATTGTGAAAATGTCATTTATAGACCACATATCTGCCTGACAGATTTTCTAGAGATATAGGTATAGGTTAACATTAGAATATATTTTTTTCTTCTAGTGATTTGATTGATACAAAAGAGCATTCAGCCTACTAAAACAAAGAAAAACCATGGCTGATATTTCTATTTTCAAACATTCCTGTAGTACCCCACGAGCAATGACCTTTTCATTTAACTCTCTTTAGGGTTTGATGCCTATTTTACATCCCGCACACTTGAAAACAACAGAAGAAATGTCTGGTTTGCCGAATACTGGGAGGAAAACTTCAACTGCAAGTTGACGATTAGTGGGTCAAAGAAAGAAGACACAGATCGCAAATGCACAGGTAATTTCATTCTCATTGTCCTGTTACTTATGGCCTGCATTAAAATGTCTGCATGACTGACAGAAGGAAGCTGGACTAGAGACAAATTGAAAAAGTAAATTGGATTTTACTAGATTGTTCAGAAATTGGAACAGGAGCATAAGTCTTACAAGACAAGAGAAGTACAGACGAGATTGTATTCTTTTCTGTCTGTCCATCTAGCAGTAATTGACACTTTCATTGATTCTTGTAATTCAAAAGGGGCCATGTTGTTTTGAATGCTGTCTCTGATAAATATTAGTTCATATTGTAGCCAGGTGTAGGAAGTCATTTTCACATAGACAAAAATCTCTAACAAATTTCGTATCAACACTAGATTCAACTGTTACCATGGATGGTATATTTGATTAAGGAAACAAAGTACTTGCGTTTAGAGTAATGAGTTTTAACTGATTTTCATAGCATCAAAGTTAGTGACTCACCTGCAATTTAAAATATGCTTAAAAATAGTCACCTAGCTTCATAGGTAACCTTGCATAATTATCCCAAATTAAAAACACATGTGTCTATGCCCCATCTACATATTAGTAGTCAGAAGGCAAAGTTACACATTCATTCATTGATTTACTCACATATGTTTTTTGAGCAACTCCTTTCTGGGAAACAATGTGCTCGTAGTCACTGGTGATCTGATGGTGAGCAAACTGGGTAAGGATGCTTTCATGCTGCTTAGAGAAGTGGGGGAGGGGGAATCCACATTATTCCAGGGACCTCTATAAATACATAATTACAATCTGCAACAAGTGTCTGAGGGCTGTAGGAGGATATAACCAAGAAATTTCACTCGCTGAAGGCAGAGCCTGTCTCAAAAGACCTTCCTGAGAATGAGTAGGCATTGGTTGATCGAGGAAGACAGGGGAATGGCAGATTGGAGAGTAATTTGATGGTGAAATAACATAGCAAAGGGCTTGTAACAGGAGGAATTAAGGTACCTCTCAGGATGTGAAAAACAGAATAGTGTGACTAAAGAAAAGAATGGAATGAATCTGTGAGCCGAGGTTGCAAATGTAGAGATATGGACAAGGGAATAAATTAAGTTGGGATGTGTGTGGGACTTGGTCTTTATCCTAAGAGCACTAGAAATCATGCAAGAGTGTGACATGATCTACTAGCTTATCTCATAGCCCTCTGTTAAACAGAATTGCCCAAGTCTATATGTCAGTTGCCTTGAATGTTTCTAACAACGACCTTAAGTCCCACCAAACTCTAAAATGCATTCTGTAGGCTCAAGAAAGCCACACACCCATGTTAGATACACTTTCTGCATTTAGTTTATCTTTGTAATATAGCTCTTTGAACACCCATTCCAAAATCATCTATTAATTAGGAATAATCTATCAAAAGGATGTTACTAAAAACACCATAAATCGTGTGAAGATGCTTAATTTTAGGCATTTTCCTCAAGAAGTTTTCTGTAAAAAAAAATAATATATGAACAGCAATGTGAGCAAAACAATGACACAAAATAAATATACATAATTGAATGTATAACTCAGTTAACTAGAATATAATGTTAACCACATTCTCTATGTCATGGTGTATAGCATCAATGTTTTCAGAAATATCCTTATTGTGTTGGGAGAAAAGGAAAAAAAATAATTCAATGATGACTAGACCTAAGTGACACAAAGCTTTCAAGTGGAAACTGAAAAAATTAGTTTGATGTCTGGATAATTTATCTATATGACAAGGAACATCCAAGTATACTAGAAGTATTCAAATGATTGATGGCAGTTTTTTTGTTCTTTCTACGTGTAATATTCTAAAGAGTGTCTGGAAGGTGGAATGGATTATCTCATGGTCAAAAGGGTTGTTCCAACCAAGATCAATCCCCAGTCTTTGTATATGCTTTAACAAAAACTATTTTATCTTCAATATTATAAGAAGAGCACAACCTTTCTTAATACTCAATTCCAAGATCTCCCAACCCTAAGAGCTAAACATTCATCCTCCTTCCTTCCCTTGCTGTGGTCTAATTTCCACTGATATAGATTGAACCTTGGTAGTGACTCATCCTTCTCATGGGTTATCTGGGATGCCAACCCCCAAGGGTCATGCAGTTGATCAAGTTTATTGATGGTTTGTTTAATCACATTTACAGGAGACACAAACTACATTTGACAGGTAGTAATGCCATTCATGCTACTTTATAGTAAAGTTACATTTTCTCATGGAGATAGTGCTAGCTACACACACAATAAAGGAAGCTCCTCTAGACAGTTCACCACAGAGTACTTGTCATCTGTGGGCAGAAAGGTCAGATGTGATTGTTTTTCAAGTACTGTTTTTGTTCTGCCACCTTCGCATCACTTGCTCTGTGTGTTTCCCCTTATGAATTGCAAGTGTACCCGTGACACAGAGACCAATTCAGCATACGATCTCTTTGGAAAGAATATTATATTTTTGTGAAGATACTGAGGTCAAGAAAAGGAGAAAAAGTACAGAGAAAAATTGATCTGTGAAGCAGAGATTGAGGACAAAAAGTGTTTGAAAAACCACAGGGATGGACCTGAAAGAGACCTCAGTTTGTGTTCTAAATTTACTCCTGAGTACCCTGTATGAGCTTGGATATTATTTAACCTCTAAAAGTCCTCCTTCAACTTTGAAATGGAGGTTATAAAATGTTATACTCTAAGTTGTTGTGGGAATTAAATTAGAAAACTCAATAAATGATCTAAAATCAAACTGGAACATAGTAATAGCTCATTAAAGCTTCCCGACTATCTTTTGTTCCATGCTGAATGAAGTTGCTTGTGAGGGTTTCATGAAGATCCTGTTGTCTTACATCAGTCCTAAGGGAAATCAAGATACATGTCAAATTCTAACAGAAAAAATAAAGTCAGGGATTTGAATAAGCACATAATACGGACAGGGAGTCTTCACTGGGGTACACATTAAGCAGTAATGTACTGAGGTCTCAGAAAGTTTGTAGACAGGCAACGTACAATTTTATGCTGTGAATGGAAAGTGAAGCTTAACACTTAAGGAATTTCAATGCCAAAGTGTAGAAGGGGTATCCATGCATCATTAGGTCTTGGACTTGCCTGACACTTCATGTCCCAATTTTTTGTACCATTTTATCCCTGATGTGCTATATTTTTATATGGTTAGTATCACCTCCAAGGCCTTTTCTCCCAAACTCATTCTTTAAACTTAAAAGGAGATTCTGAGAATCTGAATGTGCTTGCTTATGGCAGCCCATAAAAATTACCTCTCTTACAGCTTGGGGCTTATATAGAACATTTGTCTAACTAACAATACTCTTCTCTCAAATGCTACTTTGTGAATATTGATTCATCAGTTATCTCTTTACTGAAAAAGAAGAAACTCAGCATTTAGAAATCTGTCATCCCATGAAGGGACATTTGACTTTCAGAGGTTTGTTTTCCTTTTGAGATGACAGAGGATAAGTTGGTGATTTTTTTTGTTTTGGTAAATAGCTACTGTATTCTATTGCTAGTGCTTTCAAGTCACACAATAAGCAAATTCAGTTTTGATTTAAGTCCCTAATCAACCAACATTTACTTTGGAAAATGTCAGGGGCTAAAGAGCATACTCTGATAAATGTCCACATTTTTGGAGGTCAGATCCCTAAGCTGTGGTTTTCTTTACACCTCACTTCCCAAAGCTAATAGTTTAAGTAAAGGTCACTTTGTTGGTGAGACCAAAAAAAAGCCTGGTAAGAAATGGCTGTCAGCAAATATCTCAACTCTGTTATTCTTATCTGGGACCCAGATTCAGCAAATCCTATATAAATTTTTAACAGGACTATCAAAGCAAAGAATTACACTTAAGTGTTTTGAGAAAATATGTACAGAAAGAGTTTATGACCATGCTAATTAGTTCTGCCTGTTATTTGATTATTCTATCCTAAATTGACCTTTAGTTGTTGCATAGGTGTTGTATTGTGACACCTGACTCATTCAGCATAATTGAAGAATCTTCATCAAACAGTTATGGATAAGTAATGGCCAACCCTTTGGTACTCTATTTTTTTAAGCCATTTTGATGAGAAACAATTTAAAATACATTTTACCCCTTTGTGCTTTCTCTTAAACAGGGGTTTGTCACTGATTATTTATTAATCAGTATCCAGTTTTTGTTATGAGATTGTATGTTAATAAAATTTTTATTCTCTGAGTCATCTCTAAATCTCAGAGTCTTAGTTGATGTTTCTCTTGTTACAATCACCCTTAAATATTCCTTTGCCTCCCTTGTAGATGGCTGTTTTCTATCTGTGTGGGAACTAAAATTGTATGTGACAAATTATTAAAAATTTAATCTATTCCTTCATTTGAAAATGAATGTTGAATAAGTATTAATATCAGAATAATCACAGAAAGACTAAGGTGATGATTAACTTTGCTATGCTTAACTTTGTGAATTTAGTATAGCATTTATAGTAACTATTTGGATGAGTTCACTAATAGAATTTAGATAGATGTGATGCTAATTAATATAGTATCCCCCAAATTAAAATTATCTGACTTTCACACTTAAAGCCCTCATTGTTCTTGGAAATCTTTAAATTCTTTTCAGAACAGGAGTATTGCATAAAAATCCCATAAAAAATGACTTTTTAGACAGTGGGTTTCCATATGTAATAGTAAAAAAAATGGTTTTAATGTAACATTAAATCATATTAACTGCCATGCTAATTCTGTGGTGTTTTTAATTCACTTTGATATGAAAGCTCATCTCCTTGTGTTATTTTAAAACTAATGACATTCTTCTTGTAAAGACATTTGAGGACAAAAAGATCACCTCTTTTCAATGAGAATTATATCACCAACTTTGTCGATTATTCCACTGGATAAATTTGAGGGAAGATAAGGATGATGAGGATAACGCTTGCTTCTAAGGGCAAATATTCTGTAGCTTTTTCTATGGTTATCTACCACAGTAGGTATCTCCCAGGCCACACAAAAAAAATAAAACTTTTGATTATTTTCTAGAATCTCTATTTGTTTTTCAAGGCATCACTCCAATAGCTTGTAATAATTTAATCAGTCTTTTTAGAAATCCTTATTTGACCTCATCAATGAAGATGAAGCTTAGTTACAGAGAGTTATTAAAGACCAGGATATTGGAAGTATTTGATGGGTCCATTTGCTCTGAACCTTTGACATCTATCCGTGACTTCCTGCTACCCACCAATCCATCTCCAGGAATGGCCTCTTCTGTGCTCTCCTTAACAGTGGTGATATCAAGGTGACTATAGCATGGGATCTTCGTCACCTCAAGGTTCTCCAGGTTCAGCCCTCATTCTGCTTGCTTTCACAACTCTCCTCTGACCATGGTGGGGAGGTTACAGAGCCTGGGACACCAACATTTCACTTTTATGCTTCCCAAAGACCGTCCCTTCTTACTCATCTTCCATTCCTGAATGATTTTTATTAGAGTCTGGGGGAGCAGACTAACTTAGATCCAATCATATCCTTCTGCATCTTTTGTGTATGTCATACACTGTATTTTCTGAATCTTTCAACACTCAACTTTCAAAGCTTAGAGATTAGTACTGACCACATATGGAACTCAAAAGTCAATCAATTTTTCCTTTTCTGTTATTACCTTCTTTCCTAAAGCAAAGAATTAAAGCTCTGAAGCTTCCAAGACTGAGGTTAGTGCCACAGATTATTTATATATATACATATATGAGACTATGTAAGATTGTCATTAAGATGATATATTAATATGTCAAAATATTACCACTCAATACTATATTAGTACAACTAAGGTAAAAGAGTTACAGATGGCAGATCAGGTCCTTGTTATTACTAAATAGTACAAACATAGCACTAAACCTTGTGTTTACTCAAATTTTGACCATATGCCCAAAGTAGGAGCTAGCTATCTTCAGCTTTAATAAATCAATATTCACAGATAAACCATTCAGTATATGATTTTTTCTTTCTGCCACCAACCATACAAAGTTTAAGAAGTGGTCTCATCCTAGCCAGGTAGCTCATTTGGTTAAAATGTCATCCCAATACACCAAGGTTGCAGGTTTGATCCCCAAACAGAGCATATATGAATCAACCAATGAATGCATAAATAAATGGAACAACAAATTGATGTCTGTCTCCCTGCTTCTTTCCCTCTTTCCCTCCCTCCCTATCTCCATTCCCTTATCTCTCTCTAAAATCAATAAATAAAAATTTAAAAAAGTGGTCTCTACCACACACCATGTTATTTTAGACCATGTTTCCTCAGATTCTTCTTGCCATACAGCACACCAAGGCATCTACAGGGATTGGGTTTAATTCTGTGCATAATCAGTCCAGGCAGTGGAACCCCAAGTTGAAAGCCCAGGAGTATCCAGGCAAAAATGCTCCATAAATGCTAGAAGCCATAATTATTTGAACTGTGTGTCATTTCTTTCTCATTAACTCCAACAGGCAAAAGCTTTAGAAATGGGAGTTATGGCCTTTCCATTATTGGGGAGTCTATCAGGCTGGGCAGCTAATGAGAAGGAATTCCTGAATCAGGAGAATTAATGCATATGTGTCTTCTCAGCAACAGTTCTTGTAAACAAAGTGCCTCTTGTAAGCAATATAAGTATTATAAATTGGATAGTTAGAGTGCATTTAGTACGTATAAGAAAGAGCTGTTGAATGACTTATCAAGTACCATCAAGCAAGCTAGAATGGAATATAGCTTTCCTCAAGAAGTATTTCTAGTAATACAGTTTTTTCCCTTTTCCTCCTGCAAAGAGAAATATGGACACTAAAAGCATTTTAGATTTTTACAGTGTGTGCAATGTGTTCACAAGATAAATATCTACCATATATATATAAACTCAGATAAGAACTTTTTATGGCTCCTTCTAACTTTGTCTCACTATTTCCAGTAACAGTAGATCAAATATGTGTGTGAACACATAGGAAAGCTTCCCATTTCCTCATCCTCATCCTCAAATATTATTTATTGTTTACCTTCCTGAGAGAGGATGGCTATGAGGAGACTTAAAGTATAGACTCTATTATGTAGCAACAAAGGATCCAACTTGCCTGCTGAAGGTGCCCTGGTTGATTCATGAGAGCAGTTAAGACTTAAAGAGTCAAATTGCCTCAGTTTGAACCTAGCTCTTACACTTCATGTATCACTAGGGTAAGTTATTGAAACATGCTCAGTGCCTTAGTCCCTCATCTATAAAATGGGATAACAATAGTCCATACTACCTGAGGTCATTTGCAAGGAGTAAATAGAACAGTGACCTGTGGAAACAGTGAGTGCTCAATAGCTTTGGGAGCCTTTGTTACAATAAAAACTAAAAAGAGAACCCCTTCATGGCTCACACTGCCTAGACTTTCTTTATTTTTACATCCAGTCTTGCTCTTCCTTTATTTTAAAAGTTCTTTGTTGGTATAGTGATATACATATATCAATACACTTTTATGAGTTTATATTACCCAATTTGATGCCCATATCAACCCTGTGAAATAGGCAAGTCAGGTATGATCCTCCTTTTACAGATTAAAATGAAACAAAATTGAATTTCAGAGACACTGTGTAACTTTTATGAGAATATGGCTGCGGATGATAAAAATATAATAACCCCATTAACTAATGTCAAACATTCATTTTTTCATGCCTTCTGCCCCTTACTCGTGCACTTAACCAATGTGTGTTGAACGGCAGCTCTGGGCCAGTGCCTGTGCTCGGCTTGAGAGGACAGACAAGGTTTTTGCTTTCAAGGAACTTACATTCCAGTATGGGAGGCAGAGAGAAAACCAAAGGAAGATGAATAAAATAATAACAAATTGTGATTCGTGCTATGAAAGAAACAAATAAGAGGCTGAACTAGAAAACAACAGTGCAGAATTATTCTAGGAAAATAGTTGGCAAAGATTATCTCAGCCACCCTGACTGTCTGTGAAACATTATTCTGATTGTACAGACAAAGAAGCCATGGTTCAAATGAGTCAACCAAATGATCAATACTGCTGATTTCTCCCTGTGCTCTTTCTCCTCTGATGCTTGATTGCCTTGTGAGACGCTGAGAAAATGGAACATGAATAGGCACTTTCTCCTTTGGGGGTAACTTTATGGTTTTATTCATACAGCAATCCCTTCACGTTGTGACACTCAGCCATCTAACGGCTCTTAGGAGAACACATGTGATAATGATCCTCGTTTGATTCTTTGGTCCTCACTTACAAACAGCTGCAGTGGAGAACAGAATTGACCTCATTTCTTTTCTTCTCCTCTAAACTCAAAATAGGGCAATAGTGTCCAGTTTATTCTCAAACTTTGCTAACTCGATGAAAAGCTGGTAGCTTGTACAAAGAAGAAAGACAGAGGATTCAAATGCCTCATCTCATAGATAGCCTAATTATGAAACAGGGAATTGCAGCCACAACTATAATGTTTTTTGACTGTTTTTCATCATGTGGGGACACTGCAGTTTTTAGGATGGGGCGAACAAACATGCCTACACCTTTATCAAAGCCAATAGTAAGGACTAAAGTAATGAGAAACACCAGCAGTATGAAATAATACTTCTAAAGAAGAGTTTCCCAATATTGGAGGAGCACTTATAAATTGAACTGCCAAAGTAGTCCATTGTTCTGGCAGAAGTAGGCAATTTACTATGAAAGAAAAATGTTGACTTACCAGATGCTGTTGTCTTTTCATTTGAGAAAAATGCAATGGTCATGAGCAAGTTCCAGGCAAGTTTGTAACAAAAGGTTATACTTTAGAATTAACTTTAAACTAAGAAACTCAAAAATATAAAAAGAAAACTATGTTAAGAGCCAGGCTGAAGCAGTTCCCTTGTTGTGGATACAAGTGTACAAAAATTCTTTGGATAAATAATTATTGGACTTCTAATGTCTGACAGCCTGGCTGTTAATTTGACTACTACATAAATCATGCCTCCAGCAGAGACTATATATTTTAATAGATTCACTCCTTCCTTGAACAAGTTGTGAGAATGCAGAAGTGTTAATTGAATTCCAGTAACTTTTCAAAACCTAAATTGGTGATATTTTTAGCACACAGAACTAATTGTGTTACCCTCTATATTTAAGACACTTTAATAGTTATACCTGTTTGCAGGACAAAGACTAAAACTCAGCATTGTCTATAGGGCCAACTGTGGCAAGTCAGACTTCTGGGGGCTCTCATCTTCTTTTAGTTCTTTCTGTAAAAGCATATGGGTTTTCCTTCCCACAGAGCTTGGCATATGCTGTTCCCTCTGCCTGGTATTCCCTTTCCTTGGTAAAGACTTTGACTACTTAACAATCGTTCACCCTTCACATCTCATTGTCACCTCTTTCAGAAAGCCTCCACGGGTGTCCCACCATGATCTGGGTCCTTTTCTCTCTAGTCTCCCACCTTCCTTTCCTTCCGCTGCACTTGCTGCTGTTTGTGATGCTGCCTCATTAATGTGAGTATGTGGTGAAGGTCACTTCCCTGCACTTTGCTGCAAGCTCAGTGTAACCAGGCTCTCGTTTCCCTGCTTATGTCTTTCTTCATATGCCCAGCCCTGATTCAGGTTCGGTATTGTGCAAAAGCTGAACAAGTAGTTGTTGAGACATTAATTTTACTTTCTATGCTTAAAACAAAAATCTGCTGTGCATGAAATGTTTCCTAAGCAATTGAGCAAATAGGGAAGGAGGGGAAGATGGGGTGGGCTTATGTCTTCCTGACTGGTGGCCAGGTTGCTGCACTTGTGAGCACTGAAGTAGAATTTCTCATTCGGAAACTCAGCCAATGAATGGAATCAGAGGATTTATTGAGCTACATGTGTTAAATGTTTCCTAAGCCTATTATGTTGATTTTTACAAGACACAAAAAGAAAATAGCAAGTTCTGCATTTATGTGAGTTGACAAGTGCTCCATTTTAAGTAAAATTGTGGAAATCCCAAAATCCAATAACTATAATGTATTAGTCATTCCTTCCTTTAGAAAAAGAAAAATTCACGGGAACAGAGGACTAGGGAACACACCAGCCTCCCAGGTTTGACCATACGCTTTACTCTATTGATTGTTATTCTCATAACTGAAGAATTGCTGTATTTTATATGCTGTAAGGAAGAACTTAGATGCAGGGCTAAAACCATAGTACTAAAAATAATAAAACAGTCCATGCTTATTAGGTACGTTCTGAAATGATAATGTTTCATTCATCCTGCAAAGAAGTACATGAATACAAATCTAAATGAACAAAAAGTTAGCTTTTTGTGATATTTACACCTAGAATTTTTATTTTGAACATCTTTTAAAAAAATTATTGATGGGGGATGGATTTGTTGTTTCACTTATGTGTACAGTCATTGGTTGATTCTTATATGTGCCCTAACAGAGATTAAACCCACACCCTTGGCATATTGGGTCAATGCTCTAACCAGCGGAGCTCCCTGGCCAGGGCTTATTTTGAGCATCTTTTAAAAAGTAATAACTTCACTTATATTTCTCCCAAGCCTTACATAAAGCACATTAAGAAATATCTTAACACTTCTTGCTTTTTCCTTCTTTTGGATTACTTTCTTAGGATGAATTGTTAGAAGTTGTTAGAAGGAGTAGGAAAGAACAAAAATCTTCTGAAATTAATTTCGGTTACTGTCCCATACTAGTTATGAAGCCCTGTATATATGCCATTGCATCTCTGTGCCCTATTTCCTAATTTGTAAAATACAAATGATGATAATAACCTGATGGAATTTTGTTTTGTGTTTTAAGGAGAAGCACTAAATAAGTTAATAGATGTAAAGTGCTTAGTATGTTGTCTGACACATAGGTAGCATTACCTATTTTTATTACAACAGATTTATAGTATAAGTATTTTTGGACAAGTGAAGTGTATTGTCAAATTGTTTTCTGAAAGGGCTATACTAATTTATTCAGCCATTAGTAACACTACTACAATGTCACCTCTGTTTTGATTTGCATTTCTTGGAAAACTTGCAAGATTGAATTTTTTTTTCCATATACTTGGGTACCTATTTATCTCTTTTATGAGATGCACTTTAGAGTCTTTAAATTGTTTTAATATTCCCTGTCAATTGGTCATCCCTACAATTCAGTAAAGTTGGCAGAGCTGATAATATTTACAATCCATTGAAGAGAAAGACAAAAGCAAACTACTTAGACGTTTGTTAAGTGGCTTTGTCCAGTCAGTTGGCTAGCAACTAGCAGAGCTGAGATTTGAACCACAAAATATTCTGCTTTACTCTTGTAAACAATGATTCATGGAAGTGGCACCTCCTGGCATGAAAGGGTTACCGTTATATTAATCAATCAATAAATCTGAATTTTTTTCTATAACAAACACAACCCTTAGAAAAATATGATTTAAATATCTTACAAGCTGTGTTTGGGAATCACAATCTCTGGAATTTGGTCACTGTTTCCCCACTGTTTGTGGTTCACACAAGCCAGAATGTATCAGTCAGAGCCCAAGCAGGAAGTGATGATTCAAGCTGGAATATTTAAAGAGTGTTTCCTAAAGAGGCAATCTACAAAGGTGTCAGAGGAGTAAGTTAAGAAGACAGCAGAGGCCAGTTCAGTGCCGCCAGCCTAGTAACACAGAGAACCATGATAACCCCTAGCCTGAAAGTGCATGAAGGGATTTGGGCGGGTGCCAAAATTCTGGCAGAATATCTGAAATGAGAGGCTACCTGATGGGGAGCGAGCCAGACCAATAAATAATAAGACCAACCATCCCCTTGTGCTCTGGTCCCCTGTTTATAACTCCCACTGGCCAAACCTACTGGATATCAAAAGGCAAGAGAGTTCTTTGATTCTATCAAAGTGAGCTTCTCGGGGCATAGAGAAAGGTAAAGGAGTAGATCTGAAGAGTCAACTATCCAGTGCAGGAGTTCTCATGTATTTGTGAAGGCAAGATCTAGAAAGTGGGAAGGGCAAGAATTTATTTTGTTTTAGACATTTTTAGTTCAATATACCAATAAGGCATCTCAGTGTATATGTCTACAACCCAGAAGTCTGTGAAAGGGCTACAAAGTATAGATTTGTAATAGGGGATAACATTATTGGAATGAATATGATTGCCAAGGAAAGAGTGAATGTGAGGAGCAATGAAATGTAGGGCACAAACCCAAAGATTGGTTTTGTAATGAAAAGAATAAATACTGTTGGAAGGAAATTCCCCATGGGTCTCTCTTTTTTTTCTGCATGTCTTGTGAGCAGAGACACTACCTGCCTTTGTTCTAGGCTATCTTTTCAAGGACATTTGTATAGTGAACCACCTTGGAAAGTAGAGGTAGGGTCTTTCTTCAGAGCAAAGGCTAGTCACGCTTACTGTCATTTTAAAAGACAAGATTCCCTAAGCTCTAGGTTTCTCTCCTGTAGCATGACCCATTTTTTCACATGGTTCTCTTTCTGTAACCCTGTGTGGATTGGGAGTTGGAGAAACAGAGCCTCAAAAGGCTGATACTCTGACTACTACTATTTCTATGAGAAATAAAGCACTTGTCTCTGACCCATGAGTCTAATATCTCCTACCAATCCATGAAACTGTGGCAGGATAATTTTAGGCTTCTAGCTATGGTAAAACCAATGGAACAGTTTTTATAAGGGGAAAAATAAATTATAGGATGCAAAACCTATTGGGGAGAAAGAAGGGCACTGAGATACATGGGTAATCCAAGGAAAAAATATCTTCACCTAATAGAGTCACAGGGTTAAGCAGTGTTCTCAGGAAACATCAATGTTTTAGTTAAGGATAAGGTTTTATTAAGGAATGGTCAATGTGGATTAGGAGTTCCAGAGAGCCCAGTCAAAAGACTCGTGAACATGAAAGAAGTTGGTGGTTGAGCAAGGGAGAAGTTAGCATGAGGGGAGCTTGGTAAGTAAAGGATCATCAGAGGCTTGTGCAGCGGGCTGTGTCCAGTAAAGCTTGGATGGGAAGCATGAGGATTTAGTTCTGAGAATGGTCTGGAGGAGGGGGATCACTTAAGCCTATGAATATTCAGGTGAGTTTTGGAAATGAAGCCTGGGGTCTAAAATGCCAATCCCAATAGCGGTAAGGTAAATTTTGACCTTGATTTCGGTAGCTTGTTTCTGACTGTGCTGGGAGGCATTGCAAGTGACAGAAGGGTTTTTTTCTCATAGTGTTTAGCCACATGGGGAATATCAGTTTCCCTTTTATAAGAAGTACTTTTTTAACAAAGAAGGAACAAGCTTAGAGAGGTTATATAACTCCCCTTTAGTCACAAGTGTAGTGCATGCAGAGGCAGTATTTCCACCCAGGTTTGTCTGCTAACAGCCCCATGCTCCACATTCTTGTCCTTGGGCAATGGTTGGGCTGATTATAGGAGAGATAGAAATACCGTCACATTTTTCTTCAAAATGTTGGGATTTTGAAGGATATTTCCCCTTTTAAATCATAGGCAACATATGTTTTAAACTAAGCCTGGATTTTAAGATTTTGCATCAAGAATCTTCTTCTGAAATGTTCTATGGAAGGTTCCACTTCAATAACACTTAATTATTAGATTGGCAAAAACATCCATTTAGTTTTTCCCTAAATGACACATTTTTTTTATTTTCACCAATATCTTTTCTGATTTTGATATTTTGAGTATGTCGGCTATTTCCTGCTATTGACTTGTAGTGAGTAGAGGCCAGGGGTATTGCTAAACATCTTCCAATGCATAAGACCACCCCCATAGCAAATAATTATATGGCCAAAATATCAATAGTACCAAGAAAATTCAAAAAACACTTTTGACACATTCAGTCAGTCACAACACCTTCTTCATACACTGCACAAATCTTCTCTTGCATTTCTTGCCTTTTTACCTTTCTTGAAATAATAAAGCATAATATGCCAGAAATGTTGCATATTTTCTTCCACCTTCAATATTAAAATAGCTGCACAAAAATTCAGCAATTTTGATTTTTTTAAATGCATGCTGACATGATAGCTGTCACAATACAGTCTAACAAAATTGTTTTAAATGAAGTTAAAGACAACTAAGTGCTCCTAGAGCCATCATCAGGAAAAAACTAAACAAACTTTTTGGCCAACCCAACAGAGTTTTTTCCACAAATAACAAGATGTGGCTAGTTGCTCTTCAGGCAAATTATCAACTGTGTTCTGACTGGTTCAACTTTCTGGTTATAAGTTGTTAAAATGATTTCTTAGTCAGGATAGCTGTTCTATTTCCTTAACATTAGTGAAATGTGACATTCCTAAGAAGTGCAGAGTCTTCAGAAACTCTTATTTGAGGGGAGAGTTAAAATGGCAGAGGAGTGAATGGAAGTCACATGGCATCCTCCCAGGAACAATCTGGAATTACAACTAAATTGTGGAGAAATCACCTGGAACAAACATCTGAACAATAGCAAGAGAGGAGACCTAACCTCAGACAGACAGAAGAATCAGCTTTAGCACAATCTGCCTGGTAGGAAGTACAGTGGAAGATGGGCTGGGCACCAATGGGTGGCAGCGCCAGAGGGATATTTAAATAGCTAGTTGGATCCTCCTGAGAAGAGTGGGATGTAAACCATAACTGGGGGTCTCCAGCCTACAGTACCAGATCTCCAAAAGTACACAGATAGTGGCCAGCTGTGAAAAGTGGCAGGGTTGCACTTTGCCAAATTTGGGTAGCTTGAGATGCAAAGAGCTATTTAAAGAGTCAATGCATAAATTTTTATTTGCAGCCACTTACCCTGGGCTCTGGCAAAGGCGGGGAAAAGAGTGGGCTGGAGATGCCTGAGGAGAGACTGGGGAAGGAGGCTTTGGAAAGAGAACTGAGGGAATAGCCTGAGGGTTTCTTGTGATGAGTCATCCCCCTGGAGGCAGCAGCCATCTCTCTCAGGCAGACCACACCCCTGAGAGGCAGCAGCATGAGAGGGCACAATAGCCGCACCCCCAGGAGGCTCTGCCCTGGCCTGATGGTGCTTAAGCCTGACTGCTGAGTACAGAGTGGCAGTCACAGATAGTAGATCCTTGGCTTAAGGGGGCCAGAGTGATCTAGAGGCACTTGAGGAGAAACTAGAGACAGGCTTTGGGGAGAGAACGGAGAAAGTAGTCAGCAGGATCCAGGTGCTGACTACTTCCCCATACAGCAGGAGGGACCTGGCTCAGGCAGACTACTCATCTAAGACGCAGTAGCCTAAGAGGGCACAACAACCCTGCCCCAAGTAAGGACTCTGCCCCACCCTGCAGTGCCTAAGCCTGACTACTGAGGGCAGACTAACTAGATTCACAACTGAATGAAACAAACACAGACAGATTCCTGGAAGTCTTGAACAGTTGGACTGGTCAGATGGGGTCAATGTCTGATATCATCAGAAGCAGATCCAGAAAGAAAACACAGCAGTCTCCTACCATAGAAGTTCACACCACAAAATCAGGAAGTGAAGCCAGATCAATTTAAAAAGAAGTAAAAAAGAAGAGTCTCACAAATAATGGGTAGACAAAGAAACACTCCCCATTAGAAAGAAAGGAGGAATCTCCAGAAAGAGAACTAAATGAAATAGAGGAAAGTAAATTTTCAAATATTGACTTCAAAACAATAGTTTTAAAGAAGCTCAATAGGCTCAATGAGCTCAGAGAGAATTACCAAAAACTAGAGGGAAACTACAAGGTACTTATTGCAAACTATATCAGCATGAAAAAGGATATAGAAACTTATCAACAAGAAGCAGAGGAAGTGAAGAATACAATTTCTGATTTGAAAAACACATTAAAAGGAATCCAAAGCAGGCTAGATGAAGCAGAGGAACAAATCAGTGAGCTGGTTGACAAGGTAGAAAAAAGGTCCCAGAAAGAGCAAGAAAATGAAAAAAGACTGAAAAAGAATGAACAGGCCTTTAGGGAAATGCAAGACAACCTGAAACGTAATAATATCTGAATAATAGGGATAACAGAAGGAGAAGAGGAGGAAGAGATAGAAAACTTGTTTGAAAAAGTAATGATGGAAAAGTTCCCTAATTGGAGGGGAGAAAAAGTCACACAAGTCCAGGAAGCACAGAGGGTTCCATTCAAGAGGAACCCAATGAGGCCCACTCCAAGACACATCATAATCAAAATGGCAAATAACAAAGGCAAAGAGAGAATCCTAAGCAAGGGAAAAACAGGTAGTAACATACAAGGGAACTCCAATATAGCAAGTAGCTGACTTCTAAACAGAAATACTATAAGCCAGAAGGGAATGGCATGAAATATTTCAAATAATGAAAAGCAAAGGCCTGCAATCAAGACTGCTCTACTCAGCAAGGCTCTCAATTAAAATAGGAAGAGAAATAAGGAGTTTCCCAGACAAAAGAAGGGTAAAAGAATACACCTCCACCAAACCAGCACTGCAAGATATGCTAAAGGCACTTCTTTAAGAAGATGGAGAAAAAGAGTGAGAAAGAGAGGATCACAGGTACAAAAGGAAAAAATGAATAAGTACATAGAAATAATAACTTTAAATGTAAATGGATTAAATGCTCCAATCAAAGGATATAAGGTAGCTGAATGGATAAGAACCCATGGCCTACACATATGGTGCCTATAAGAGACCCACTTCAGAACAAAGGACCTACACAGACTGAAAATAAAGGGATGGAAAAAATATTCCAAGATAATGGATAGGAATAAAAAAGGGTAGCAATGCTTATATCAGACAAAATAGCTTTCAAAACAAAGGCCATAAAAAGAGACCCAGAAGGGCACTTCATAATACTCAAAGGAAGGATCCACCAAGAAGATATAAACATTGCAAATCTGTATGCCCCCAAAATAGGAGCACCCAAATATATAAGGAAAATCTTGGAGGACTTCAAGAAAGATATAGACAGCAACACACTGATAATAGGGGATTTTAACACCCCACTGTCAACAATGGATAGACCTTCCAAACAAAATATCAATAAGGATATTGCAGCATTGAACAATACCCTACATTAAGTGTATTTAACTGACATATATAGAATATTTCATCCCAAAGAAAGAACGCACACATTCTTTTCAAATGCACATGGGACATTTTCAAAGATAGACCACGTCATAAGACACAAAACAAGCATCAACAAATTCAGGAAAATTGAAATCATAAAAGAATTTTTCTCAAAACACAAGGTCTTGAAACTAGAAACCAACCTCAAGGGAAAAACTCAAAAACATTCAAACTCATAGAGACTGAATAACATGCTATTAAACAATGAATGAATCAATAATGAGATCAAAGAAGAAATCAAAAAGCTTCTAGAAACAAATGAAAATGAACACACAACAGTCCAAAACCTATGGGACACAGTGAAGTCAGTCCTGAGAGGGAACTTTATAGCAATACAGGCCTACTAAAAAAAGATAGAAACATTTCAAATAAATGACCTAATCCTACATCTTCAAGAGCTGGAGAAACAACAACAACAACAAAAAACCCAGAGTGAATAGAAGGAAGAAAATAATCAAGATCAGAGGAGAATTGAATTACATAGAGTGAGGGGGGTACCTTGTTCCCCAGAGTCCCCCGGAGTCATCACAGATGAAGGAAACAAAATAAGTCATTCCAGAAACTTCTTGATCTTTGAGGAAAAGGGGGTGGTAATTCTCTTAAATGGCTTTTAATGAGAATGATATGCACAGGAGTATATAGCATGCATGCAGAGCTCATCACTAAATGTCAAAAGGCTATGATTGAAGGAACAGAGATTTTCCTCAGGTCAAGGTATGGTAGGCAAGGTGGTGCCCATTCGGTCCTGAAATCTAGGAAACTGATCACATTCTGTGCTTGGACGCCAAAACATCAGTACTCATTAACTTGAGGGCATCCTTAGCAAAGTAAGTTTCATAGGATTTCATGCATTCCTTCTCCAGTCCTAATTGTCCCTGGGGAACCACCTGATCGAGATTAGGGTTGTACCTGCCTCTAGTATTGTTTCAAGCCTGAACTAGACAGTTGGAGCAGAGCAGTCAACAGATAAGGAGACTTCTTTCATATAGAATGAAGACTCTGGCAATGACAAAGCCGAGGGGTGAGGGTCTTTTTCCCCTTCTCTGCACCCCCCAAGTCCTTCCCTGATGGCCCCTTTGTGACAGTGCCTGTCTTAGGTTGCCCCTGCCATCACGTGGTCTTACCCATCATTGACTAACCAGTCATCCTCCAGGGCCAGGCAGGGTGATGAGAGGGAGGAAGGGGTGCAGCCCCTGCCAAGAGGACAGGTTTTGTCTCCTCAGTGGCCTATTTTCCCAAGACCTCCTTGCTCAGCTCCAGCCTTGCAGCGCTCTATCCTGTGCTCGAGGCTACAGTCCTTAAAACCAGGCAGGACAGTTCCCAACAACAGAGACACAAAGAACAATCCAAATGATCAATAAATCCAGGAGCTGGTTCTTTGAAAAGATAAACAAAATTGACAAGCCTTTAGCAGACTCATCAAGAAAAAAAAGGGAGAGGACCCAAATAAATAATATCAAAAATGAAAGCGGAGAAATAACAACTGAAACCACAGAAATACAAAGGATTGTAAGAAAATACTATGAACAGTTATATGCAAAGATATTTGATAACCAGGGTGAAATGGACAAATTTCTGGAAAATATAACCTTCTAACACTGAATGAAGAAGAAGCAGGAAGCTGAACAGACCAATAACATATGGTGAAATTGAAGCAGTAATCAAAAAACTCCCGGCACACAAAAGCCCTGGATCAGACAATTTCACAGGAGAATTTTACAAAAAATTTAGGGAAGAGTTAAATCTTGTCCTTCTCAGGCTATTCCAAAAAATCCAAGAAGAGGGAATACTCCCAAACTCTTTTTATGAGGCCAGCATCACACTAATCCCAAAATCAGATAAAGGCACAACAAAGAAAGAAAACTACAGGCCAATGTCACTGCTGAACATAGACGCTAAAATCCTCAACAGAATACTGGCAAACCACATCCAGCAATACATTATTAAAAAGATCACCCCACCATGATCAATTGGGATTCATCCCAGGGATGCAAGGATGGTTGATTTTCGCAAATCAATAAATGTAATACATCATATAGACAAAAATAAAGACAAAAATCACATGATCATATCAATATATAAGGAAAAAGCATTTGGTAAGTTATAGCATCCATTTATGATAAAAACACTCAGCAAAGTGGGAATAAAGGGGGGATACCTCAACATAATAAAGGCCATATATGAAAAAACTACAGCCAACATCATATGCAATGGGCAAAAACTAAAAGCTTTCCTGCTAAGATCATGAACAAGACAAGGATGTCTGCTTTCACCACTTCTATTCAACATATTATGGGAAGTCCTAGCCACAGTGATCAGACAAGAAAAAGAAATAAAAGGCATCCAAATTGGAAAGAAGAAAGTAAAACTGTCACTGTTTGCAGAAGACATGATAGTATACATATAAAACCCCATAGAATCCACCAAAAAACTATTCGACCTTATTAGTGAATTTGGCAAAAGAGTGGGATACAAAGTCAATATTCAGAAATTGAAGGCATTTTTGTATACCAGAAATGAAATATCAGAAGCAGAAATCAGGGGGAAAAAACTCATTTGCTATAGCAACAAGAAAAAGTACCTAAGAACAAACTTAACCAAGGAGGTAAAAGACCTGTACTCAGAAAACTACACAACACTGAAGAAAGAAATTAAGGAAGACAAATAAATGGAAGCATATACCGTGTTCATGGACTGGAAGGATTAACATCATCAAAATGTCCATACTACGTAAAGCAATTTATAGATTCAAAGCAATTTCTATTAAAATACCAATGATGTATTTCACAGATATAGAACAAACATTTCAAAAATGTATATGGGACCATAAATGACTCCGAATAGCTGCAGCAATTTTGAGAAAGAAGAACAAAGTAGAAGAGACCACAATACCTGACATCAAACTATGTTACAAGTCCACTTTAATCAAAGCAGTCTGGTACTGGAATAAGAACAGACACAGAGATCAATGGAACATAACAGGGAGCACAGGAATAAACCCATGTCTCTATGATCAATTAATATTTGACAAAGGGGTCAGAAACTTAAAATGGAGTAAAAATATCCTCTTCAACAAATGGTGTTGGGGGAGTCAAACAGCTACCTGCAAGAAATTGAAATTTGACTACCAACTTACACCATACACAAAAGTAAACTCAATGGATAAAAGACTTAAATGTAAATCACGACACCATAAAAGTCCTAGAGGAGAATATAGGCAGGAAACTATCAGATGTCCCACACAGCATTTTCACTGATATGTCCCCCTAGAACAAAGGACATAAAGGAAAGAATAAACAAATAGGACTTCATCAAAATAAGAACCTTCTGCATGGCTAAAGAAAACAAGAGCAAAATGAAAAGGGAGCCAACTGTATGGGAAAATATATTTGCCAACGATACCTCAGACAGGGGTTTGATCTCCAAAATATGTAAAGAACTCACATGACTCCACTCCAGGAAGACAAATGATCCAGTTAAATAATGGGCAAAACACCTAAACAGACACTTCTCCAAGGAGGACATACACAAGGCCCAGAGACATATGAAAGGATGCTCAGCATCACTAGCCATCAGAGAAATGCAAATTAAAACCACAATGAGATACCACTTCACACTGGTTAGAATGGCCATCATAAACAGATCAACAAACAACAAGTGCTGGCGAAGTTGTGGATAAAAGGGAACCCTAGTACACTGTTGGTGGGAATGCAGACTGGTGCAGCCACTGTGGAAAACAGTTTGGAATTTTGTCAAAAACTAACACTGGAACTGCCTTTTGACCCAGCCATTCCACTGCTGGGATTATATGCTAAGAATCCCAAAACACCAATTCAAAAGAACCTATGCACCCCAATATTCATAGCAGCACAATTTACAATAACCAAGTGCTGGAAACAACCTAAGTGCCCATCAGTAAATGAGTGGATCAAAAAAACTATGGTACATTTACACAATGGAATACTACACAGCAAAAGAAAGAAAGAGCTACTACCCTTCATAGCAGTATGGATGGAACTGGAGAGTACTATGCTAAGCGAAATAAACAAGAGCATGAAAGACAAATACCTTATGATCTCACTTAAAAGTAGAACCTAATCAGTAAAACAAACAAGCAAGAAAAATATAACCAGCAACATTGAAAGAAAAAACAAACCAACGGTAATGAGAGGCAAGGAGGGAGGTGGGTAACGGAGAAAAGAAAGGGACAGGTCAAATCAAGGAACAGGTATAAAGGACACATGAACAAAGCCAAAGTGGAGCAGGATTGAGGGTGGGAGGTGGGGGTGGTGGGGCAGGGGAAAGTGCTGGTGGGAAAATGGAGACAAATGTATTAGAAAAATAAAAATAGTAAAAAAGAAACTCTTGTTTGAGAATCATATCAACTTTATTTCTCATCAGGTATGAATATGATTAGTGCTCAATATGAAGGAATGTATCTATTTTATTTTTGAGTGACCACGACTAAATGGTCAAAAGTAAAAATGGAGAGATGTGTATACATTTGTATGTTTTTGTTTTGTGTAAAATGAATCTTGCCTTCAAAAAGAAAGGTAACAAAACATTCTCTTCACCTTTACTTGAGTAACTTAGTGGAAACCAGTGGAAGCAATGATAAGTAGAGTCTTTGGGCACTTAAGAACCCAGCTGAAGAGAATGATCCCAAATAGCATGGTGTGTTGCTATTTTCTCCCAGACTTGGCCTGCAATCTTCTGATCACCTGAATTAAACTCTCCATCTCAGCTGTCACTGTCCAGGAGGGGAGGATCGTAACCGTTCTATTCTACTCTTTTAAGGAAGCTACTTGCTTGTTACTTTATTTCCCTTTCCAGGATATTCATTCATTTCTCCATACTTCATTAAACACTCATTTAGTGGATGTCCACTACATTTCAGGCCCTGTTTTGTGTTTTGGGCATATAGCAATGTTTAAGACTTAAACCTGCCTCTGGGGAGCCTGGCATATATAAGGTATATTCATTTCCCTCCTTTTTTTTTCCAGTCACTAGAACTAGATGCACAGCCCAAATGGAACTAAACACTGGCTTTTTCTTTTTCTATGAGTTTCATTTGGACTGATGATTCTGAGTCCTTTCAAACCCTCCAGGGGGATGAATTCCTTTATGCCTTTTCTCGGTGTCTCAGAAGGCAAAGGGTCAGGGTGCCAGTGAGACGAAGTCAGTCCAACCCCACGACATGCCTACATTGCTTCCAGGAAGGGACATGAGACCACAGGAGTCAGAAGTCCCTGCCCATGTGCCATAGCCTCTGCAATATGTGTGCCCTTTCATAAATGTCTGAGAAGCAGAATCACCCTGCAAGACGTGAGATGAGAGATGGAAGTTCTGCTTTTCCACAGCAGTGTTTCAGTGGAGCTGTGACATGACAGAGTATGAAAGGGCTCCATATTTATATCTGTATCACTCATCTCTATTAGAGTATCGAGAACAGAGTAGGTGTCACTTAAAAGCAACTTCATCTCCTTTACTGCCTTCCTGCCTATTTCCCTTTTTCTTAACCCCAATATTCTTCTTTTTGTTCTTTTTCTTTGTTCTTCCTTCTTCTTCCTTCTTCATACTTTTTTTTCTCTTCTTTAATTTTTATAGCATCATGTGATCTTTCAAAGAAAGACAAAAGCTGAGAGAACAGTATGATGAATGCCCAGAATCTCAATGTACGTATAAATGAATCACAACAGTGTTCAATACATGGCCAATTTATTTTCACATATACCCCATACATGTTCCTCTCTCACAACTGGCCAATTTGAAGTAAATTTTAACATTTATTTTTTCACTAAATACTTCAGTATGCATCTCTAAAAGACAAATGCCCTTAAAAACATATAACACAAACACATGCAGAAACCAACAAAACCAACAGTTGCTCATTATCATCAAATAGCCTCACTTTTCTCATGAATATGTTTATACTGTTAGTTTGTTCACATGTGGATCTAAACAAAGTGTGCACACAACATTTTTGGTATATCCAAGTCTTTTTTAAATCTAAAAATATCCCTCTTTATTTTTATTTTTTGCCAATTATTTGTTAAAGAATACAGCTTATTGCTATTTCTGTAGAATTTCTCACCTTTGGATTTTGCTGATTGTATTTCTGAAGTGTTGATTTACATGTTTCTCTATTTTCTGTATTTCCTATAAATCAGTTGATAGATCCAGAAGCTTGATCAGATTAAGGGCTCTCTCTCTCTCTCTCTCTCTCTCTGAGACACACACACATGCACACAATCATTTTCTAAGCTAAATTACTTGCTAATGTCTAAAGCAAAAGGAGAAGGAGAAGGATGGAGGACAGGGTGGGAGAAGTGGAATAGAAAAAAGAAAAGACTAAGCAATGGTTCCAGTGTTGTTGCCTTGACCTGTTCACTATAAAATTCCCACCAGCCTTTCTCCTCATGGTTTTAGCAGCTATTGCTGACAATTGTGCAGACCCATTACTACATCTGGTATCTAAATGCATTTTGAATAAATTTTTTCATTAATATTCTGAAAGTTCCACCTGAATACAACTCCTGGAATAACATAAACAGCATTTCAGAGGCCAAAACTCCATTTTAAATAGATTTGGCTAGAGAATGTATTAAAAGAATAGGCACCCGTAACAGTATTATGTTTATTTAATCTTTAAATCAGCTCTGGAAAGGATACTTCGCCAATGATTTTTAGTTTGCATAGAAGAAGCAACCAAAACCTGTATAAGCAGAAATTTAGCTTAAGAATCAGAGAAGAGAAAAATCTGTGAGAAATGGAAACTGAATCTTGGCACTTCTTTAAGAAAACACATCCTTTTCTTGTTTGTCTTCGCAATTTTCCTTGTGGGTTTCAGGAGCACTGCCGCTTACCTTTGCTGAGCTGGTTGACATTACCTACATCAGACTGTTGTTGGCCTTGGCTGAGTCACTCAGAACACCCTCCACACTTTGGGGGGTGTGAACATTGGGGCTGAGACATTCTTCCCTTTCAATCTCGTGCTCTCTGTGCATTGTATGAAACTTAACCCCACCCTGCCCTGCCCCACCACAGACATGCTTACTCACTGCATGTATCTTTACTTGCACTTAACCTGGAAATTGGAAATGGAATTGCAGAAGAAAACTCAGTTTTAAGTAACAATTAAGTAGCTCCCCAGGAAGCTTCCTGCATAGAAAATGGCTAGATATTTTTTTCTCCCTTAGCAGTCCTGTTTCTGAATTTATAGCACCATTTAATGTGCATCCATTGCAGAACATTAGTATGTTAAAGGTTAAATTGCAACAAAATTTTGGCCGTCAGGGTAGAAGATCAGTTGGTACGTCATCTGCCATTCTTGATTTATTTTCTTCATTCTTTTGCAAGGCTTTTAGGTGATTTTTCTGGATATTAACTGTTCCACTCGAGGGGACATCAGGGAAGAAACATCCATTTCCTCCTTGCAGTGGGGATAAGAGGATATAAAAATCATGATTACCATGAATTTTGAGATTATTTTGGCTCTAAAGTTATGTTGAAAATAAAAAGATTAGAAAGGAAAGACTCCCAGTTCATTGCTTTCTGTGTGCATACTTGGAAGAAACCATTTACCTAAGTTTCTATAATGTATAGTTAAGTGACAGAGAGGCAGGAAATGGATGGCCAATGGAAAAAAAAAAAACAATAGTACTTAACCAAGAGGGTGCTGTGAGATTTAAAGGTTAAATTATGCAGAGTGTTTAGCACAGGGCATGGTGCACAGAAAATATTCAGCGAACACATGCTGCCCACAGCACCGTGGACACGAACCCTGTCATTCTTTGCAGGAGCTGCTCATCCCATTGAACTCTCGTTCGGCCTCACCTACAAACAGATGCACAACAATATTATGGGGTTTTGACTCAACCCAAATATCTGACTTTCCCTCTACTGTTATTCCTTGTAGGCTGTGTGTTTATACTCTGAGATTCTATAAATGTGGGCACCATAAAAGATGGGAACAAAGTAAATTTTTATAAATACATAATTTTATTTTACCGTTCACATTCATCTCATAAAAAGAAATGAATACCTATGAAGGGAAAAAAAAGTTATCCAGTAAACTGAGTTATTTATGTTTGAATTATGGGACTGCAGTAGCATCTTAATAAGGCTTGCCGGGTAACAGCAGAACTTTCATGTATCCTGCCATGTTTGCTACACTCCAGGATATCCGCCCTGCTGTCCCCGCATCCCCTTTATCCAGATCCTAGCCAGTTTGTCACAACCGAAATATACCCTCAGTCTAACTTCAGATCTCCTGTGGCATATTCTTTTCTTGTTTATTAGGGGTATTTATCATTGGCAATAGATCCAAGCATTAGTATCTTAGTTAATTATATACAGTAACGCTCAGTACTTCAGCCTCAAGAAATATTTAAGATTGAGGCTTCGTACTCAATAAAATAAAATTTGTTGAAATCAAGGTTTAAAAGCACAGTCAGCACAAGCTTGCATAATTTCAGAGAGGTCTTCCCAAAGCACATAGCTTCAATTAATATGTGAAATACAAATAAAAATTACAAATTTTCACTCCTTGGAAACATATGGTAAGCATTGGGCCAGTTCACATCCGCTGAACCTTTCTGCTATGTTTTTAAGTCTGCATTGGCAAACCTCCTTGATGTGTTTCCTGCCTACCTCCCACTCTATCCCTTTCTTTTGGCTTCCCCATTGAAATATTAATATTAATAATTCCAAATACACATATTCTCACATTTTTATGCCTTCCCCCAAGAGATGTCTTATGCATGCATGTTAACTAAGGCATATATTCTGAGAAAGCAATATGTTAAAATGGGCAAGGTAAGCAGGTCCTTCCAAGAGAAATCCTCTCCTGCAGAATGAACACTAAAAATCCTGGTAGTGAAAGTTTACGGGCTATTCTTATGTAGTGCAGCTGACAATGTATGAAAGAGACGGTTAAACGAGTGTGAATTTTTAAGATAAATACTACACTCTTTGGGTAAAAATAACAATGGAGCAGAAAATCAGGAGACTTCAAAAGGTAAGCATCTTTGCAGGATAGAAAATTAAAAGATAATCCTTCCTGGTTCCCCTCATTTTATCCAAACCCCAGACTCTCTCCTGGGAAACCTGATGAAAAGGATGACCTTTATCCAAGGAAAGAATATAATGACATCTCAGTTAATCAGAAAGATTGAAAGAATGAGCTATTAACTGAGAATAAAAGGAGAATGCATTTTTTTCCTTCTTCAATCTATGTTAAAATATTTTTTAAAACTGCATTTCACTTTTTTCTTCCGGTGGTTGGGAGAGTTTGGGACATACTTAATGTTAGTCCCTTAGGATGTTGTACAGTGTTGTCTGGATACGAAGTGTAGTATTCCAATCAACTTGGAAAATATTTGGCTAACTCATACTTCTGTTGTACTTTCATATCTCTAACACATTTTTGTTCTGCTGTTGTTTTTATACTGTGTAATTTCCTCAGAACCACAAAATGACTAGAGTAACTGCAGGGTGTGTGTACATGTGTGGCGTGTGAGTTTGCGTGCTGCTTTTGATATAATTGAGTCTATCTCTTTTGAAGAGCAAATAAACTTTTTCAGGAGTTCCCCAGTAAACTTCTTTCTTCCATCTCCTTGGCTAGAATTGTGTACCATGCCTGTTCCTAAATTAACCCTTGTGAAGGAAATTGGTTTGTCTTAAGTCAGAATTGGCCCTGGCTGGGTCGCTCAGTTGGTTAGCGTGGCGTCCTCATGTGCCAAGGTTGCAGATTGAATCCCCTGTCTAGTCACATACAAGGAGCAGCCAATGACCATATAAATAAGTGGAACAACAAGTCCATGTTTCTTTCTCTTTATCTCTCTCAAAAAAATCAGAATTGACTCAGTGGGGCTCTAGAGAGTAGAGAGATCCATAAGCTCTCACACTTAGAGTAGGATTCCAGTGTCTAGAGAATCAGATTTCTGTTAGGGGAGGAGGGGCAGGGTGGTAAATGAGTAACCAGAGACTCTGATCTGGCAAACAGTTGTCTGCCATAGTAGAAGTAAAGTTAAATGTGCTTTTAATTTTTTTTTTTATTGATTGATTTTAAAGTGAGAGAGAAAGGAGGAGAGAGAAAAAGAGAGAGAAACATCAGCACGTTGTTCCACCTATCCATGCTCTCATTGGGTGATTCTTGTATGTTCCCTGACCAGGGATTGAACCTGAACCTTGGCGTATCGGGACAACACCCCAACCAACTGAACTACCAGCCATGACTAAACTTATTTTATTAATTAATTAATTAATTAATTTTTAATTTTAATGAACTTGCCACTTCTGATTTTCTTGATGTAATGGTACATTTTTCTAGTCCCAGTATCCCTTAAGTCTTACAGCCTTTGATATGCTAAGGCACCCAATGACTCTCCAAAACAGGGATAAAGCCTGCAGTGTTTCGCAAATAATAAAATGTTTCATTATTTAAAATATTGTGATTACTTTTTGAGGCATTCTCTCTGGAATAAATGTCTTTATGAATGCAGTTTAGAAACTGCTCCCCTGACTTATTAGCCTGAACCCATTTCACAGTATATATTTTATAATGGTCATAATGCCTTCAAGATTGCCTCTTTAAGTATGATAAACCATAGGAGAAATTTGTAATGTAGCAGGTTATAAAGTGAATATTAGAAAATGAATTGCCTTATAAAATAATATAGTAAAATGTTAATGTGAGAACCCAGATGGTGGTGGACTGAAAAGTTCTTTTAAACTTGTACTATATTTAAATTTTTTGTGATAATTGAAAAATAACAAAAGAACACAACAAAACAAAGAATAGCTTTTTGTATATAACTGAATAGCTATAAGGGAAAAGAGAATTTTTTAAATTTGTTTCTCAGACTCTACCTAGAATATATTTTAAGTGGATCAAAGATATAACTTTTAAAAATAAAAGTTCTGGAAGAAAACATGGATCTTTTCTACTCTGAAAGTGGGGACATTTTTTTTTTCCAAACATGATTGAAAATTCAAAAGCCATAAGAAAAGAAAATGGTAACATATTTAGAAAAGCAATTTTTAAACTATTGAAATTTAACTAAAAATACCTAAAGTTAAAGAAAAATGACAATCTGGGGAAAGTAGTTTCAACTTAATCTGAAGGAGTTAATATGTTGAATTAATAAAAATACTTTTAAAAGTAGAGAAGGAAATGACCGACAGCTTTTTACAACAGTTGGCTATAGTATAGACTGTTTGCTGAAAAAGAAATACAATGTATTTTTTAGGGGAGATATTCGGTCTCCCCTAAAATAAGAAAAACGCAAACTAAATACACTGGTAGCATTTTTCACATACCTGATTGACGAATACCCAAGTTTGACAACACACTTGGGCAGTGAGATTGTGGGGAAATTAATACTCTCATCCTTTGTGGGAAAGCAAGATGGTGCAAATCCATTGTAAGGGCATTTGCCAATAAGTAGCAAAAACACATATAAGTTTACTTTTTAATAAAGCAACCCCACTTCTCAGAATCTATCACCAAAACCTTCAGACAAAAAGGCAGTTTTTAGAATGATTCTTAGACATGACTGTTATTCTAAAAATGTTACCTTCATACTATGGAATACAGTGAATGAATAATGATGTCATTAAAAATGAGGATTTTTTTCACCAGAGAGTTAGAGATGTATGAGTGTCAAGGTCAGAAAAAACCCTGTGGTCCTGGATTTGAATTGAAAGTAGCAGGAATTCATGATGAATTTTATCTTTAACAAAGATAAAATCCTTCTTTAAACACTGTAAATGTTTAAATAACTAGGTTAAATGTCTAGCAGTGAGCATAGGTTGACTGTTAGTTAAATGAGGCACATATAAAACACAGAAGTATCTGCCATATAAGATAGTGAGGTGTGCTCTGAAAGGAAAAATAAAAATTCAAGTAAATTTGGGAAATTCTGAATTTCTTCTTGGAAATTATAATTTTTATTAATAGCAAATGCTCTGAAAAAGTCTCCAGTAAATAAGTCTAAAAATATTTAACTGTCAGGAAACCTTTGTATCATAGAGGAATATATTAGGGTTGCAGAATTCCTATTGTGTCTTCACTACACAAATGTGCGATACGAACAATTTGGGGATTAGTGCTGTGAGAGTGGAATGCAATCTGCAGATAATTATTTGTCATAGAAGGACAAGAGATCCAAGGAGAGTTTCTGGTACCATGTACTAAATGAATGCATACTTTAATGCAATTCTTGTTTAGAATCTGCTAGATACTAAGTGTTTTGTTCAGTGTTGGAGATGAAAGAAGAAAAAAAAAAGGCCCTGACTGGTTAGGCTCAGTTGGTTGGGTGTCATCCTGAAAAACAAAAGGTCACCGGTTCAATTCCTAGTCAGGGCACATGCCTAGATTGTGGGCCTGGAGTGGGTCTGCTATGGGCCAGCCTACAGTATGTGGGTTCTTGACTTCCTGTAGGAAAGATTTTACAACACAAGTCCAGGTGACTCTGAAGGGTATGATTATGAATGCTGGGGACAGCGAAACAATGGAAGGGTTAGGGTGGAAGAAGAGACAGTCTTCTGGAGAGCCTGGGCGGTGCTCTGCTTTGGCTCCCTAAGAACATTATAGGAAAGAAGTGAGCCACGGCAGGGCTGCCGTCAGCCCACTGGGAGGTCAGAGCAAAGGGGGCCTTGGACACAGGATCAGAGGTAAGCCCAGGATGAGCTGCTGTTACCTGCTGCTCCCTTGTTTGCAAGTCTCAGGGGGACCCTTAGAATTTAGGAGGAAATTAAAAAAAAAAAAACATGCCCCCAAAAAGGACATGGGTCTGCTCTAGAGTGATCCAGCATTAATATCCTTTGTTTTGGGGGGGTTTTCTCTCTTCAGTGGGTGAAGATTTTAAAGGAGGATTACAGCAGAATATTCATCAGCTTTCCAAGTGTGTTTTTAATATTTTGATGCATGAAAATGAACATATCGGAGAGTTTGGGTTTATTTTTTGGTCAGCTTCACTGCTTTACTTTTATCTTGGGTCTGTCTGACTCGAATGGAGTTTTTGTTATTTGTTTACCTGACTTCATCTGTCCTTGGGTTTGGCTGGCACAAATGGCATTAATTGAGTCTCTGTTTTCTATTTTCCCCAACCAGGGTGATTTAAGCTATTTATTCTCTGGTGAGGGAGAAGCGGCACAAACTCTTTGCTACCAAGTGTCCTTGGTTAGGGTAGATAAGGTCTTGAGATTCACCAGCTGGCTATAAGTTGTTCAAATTGTTTGGCCTTGTTTAATTTTCTTTTCTCAATTTCCCCATTCTACTTGCCCATGAACTCTCTTAGCTTCTTGCCATCCTGCCTTATAGGCAATGGGGAGCCATTGAAGAATTTAGAGCATGGGGGTGAGGTGATTAGCTCTATAGATGGACATGAAGAAACAGATAAAGGGAGACATGTGACATTGCCTCCTGATGGAAGAAACACATAAATAGGGCATTGGGAGTGTGGCTGAAACTGCTCAGTGTTTCAGAGGTAGAATTGACAGAACTTGGCTCTTCATTAGTTGTATGTACATGGGAGTGGGTAGTGAGAGACAGGAAACAATGGTTTTCTAGCCCGAGTTTCTGAGTTGCCAGTAATTCCAACAATTGAGACAAAACAATACAGGAGGTGAAGTATATAGAAGAAAGTAATGAATTCAATGTGGAAATTCATTTGTTTTATATCATTTTCTTTTTGGGGTCTCAGCTTTCCAGAGTAAGGGGGCTTGGAAGATTTGAATGTGGAATCCCAGTGACCCCTCAGTTTTGTGGGACCACTATATTTTTAATAGAGTATTGGTGAATCCTTAGAGTTCTGCTTCTAAAGCTTATGTAATACTAATTGGAAATGTTAGTGTGATAGGCTCCAAAGTCAACTACTAAAAACCACCTAACATGGTAGTCACATGTAACTATGTGGCTTGTACTGTTGTATTCCTCAAAACATTGTTTGCTGTAAGCATATGAAAAGAAATACAAATTTAGACATTCTACTCAACACCAATCTTTGTGTGTGTTTCTTATTTTAATATGCAGGGCAGGAGAGAATTGGAAAAGATTCCAACTATGAGCAGGAGGGGAAAGTTCAGTTTGTGATTGATGCAGTCTATGCTATGGCCCATGCCCTGCATCACATGAACAAGGATCTCTGTGCTGACTACCGGGGCGTCTGTCCAGAGATGGAGCAAGCTGGGGGCAAGAAGTTGTTGAAGTACATTCGCAACGTTAATTTCAATGGTGAGTCTCCAAACATTCATGCTGTTAGAAATCCTGTGTTGGCATTCTTTTTCATAAGTTACATCTTGAATGATTATTTACTCTTCAATATGTGTCAAACCTGTTTGATTATATAATTTGGAATGGTTGAATCAATATATGAATGAGCGAGTAGTGAGTGAATGAATGAATAAATATTTAGGAGTTTGTCCTACTTTCCTTAAAATAAATTTTTATATGAAGTTAATTTTTTCCTCTGTGAACATAAATTGAGAACAGTGAAAAAACACACAAATTTATTAGTTATTGTACACTCTCTATGTGCAGTTATTTTTGCCTTCAGCCTTATGGTTTTTAGTCAAATACTGTCTTCCAAAATCACTTGCATTAATTTTTTTTTCTTCTTCACCCTCTTCAGTGTGATTCTGTTTTTAATTTGTAATATAGTTAGGTTTATTTATTACTGCATTGAATTTTGTTTTAAAATGTATGATGGTTAATTTTATGAGTCAGCTTGACTGGAAAAAAGGGATGCTCAGATAGCTGGTAAAACAGTATTTCTGGGTGTGTCTATGAGGGGGTTTCTGGAATTAAGTAAAGCAGAGGGCTTTCTCCAAAGTCGGTCCCTTCCTGAAGAGAACCAAAAGGCTGAAGAAGGGCAAATTCACTCTTTCTCTGCCTGGGCTGAGACATCCATCTCTTTCTGCCCTCAGGCACAGGT